>NC_082598.1:16947186-26947186 GCF_030936135.1 Gavia stellata | reverse complement strand
TGCTGTACAGGGATGGAGAATTCACAGGATGCTGATGTTTGTACTATATCATTAGTTCTTTCGAACTAATGGGGTGGATACTGGTTGCACAGCAGCATCGGGCTCTCATAGGGCATTCTTGCTTGGCACGTGGTATTAGCAAGTCCTGAGTTTTCCCTTCTGCTGAATGCAAATGCTTGAGAACTTCCTCAAGCAGCCAGTGTTCAAGCAGGGAACTGGGCTTTCCCCATTTTGGGGTTGCTCTTTGAACTGAGATTGCAAGCAAATGTGTTTGGCACGGGTAAATGCAGTGTGCTGTTATGGCAGGATGTGAAGCCTGCTTGCAGAAGGTGAGCTCGAAAGGAGGTGTTGAAATTTTAGATCCATCATGGTAGAGGATTAAGCTGAATTTGTGTAGATTTTTAAAAACTGACAGAGGAGATGCTGTTAATGTGATGCACATACCCTGTGATTCCAAAATGAAGGTACTGATGCTCCTAAAGGCTGGCTCAGGGAAGGCACTTGCCAGAGGGCTCAGGTGGAGGCAGGAGCTAGCACATAAATAGATGAAGAGGAATTTTAATTACACAGAGGAGTTAGATGATGAAATGGGCTGCAAAATGCAGCAGTAAAATAAGCCTGAATCACTTGCACAGAATTAGGCACTAACCTTGAAGTAAAACTCCTCCGTGGAGCAGTGGGGAGGCATACTCTGTACAAAGTACAATATAAAGCCACTTAAAGATGTTTTATAGGTTTCTTTCTTTCCTCCCCTTGTCTGTTTTAAGGACAGGCCTGGGTTTGTCCTAAAAGATTCTAGAAGTACCTAAATTTGAAAATAAATGTGTTTTGTTTCACAGAAACTGAGGTTTGGGTCTAGGAGTTTCACATACAAGCTATGTTCCTTTGCATTTTCTTGGCTATTTCTAATGTAATAGTGTTTGTAACTTTTATTATTTCTAATTCAGAAGGGTAAGCTAACTCAAATGCTTTCACAGCACAACAGAAAGTTTAAAAAGGCCTTCAGAGACCCTGTGCAAAGCTTGTCAAATGGCCACAGCTGATTGGTAAAAATGGACAACCAAAGGGTTGTCAGTTGAACGTGGCAGGCTCATGGATGAGTCGTGTTTCTACCTCTCTCAAAAGCTGTGGGTAAAACGACCTTTTCTTCCAAGCAGAGCAGTGCACACATGAACGCCTGGCTCTTCTGGAGGCTAATACAATCTGAAGTAGAAAGTATCTGCACACCATATGGAAAACGGTATTAAAATGATTATGCTTTTGAAATGGATGTTTTCATAGTTGTTAGCCATAACTAGAAAGCACCACAGTATCTTAAGCTCAATAAAATGCTTAAACTTAAAGCAAAACAGTTCCGGAGAACCTCTCAGTTTTGCAAGGTTAGAGTAATGCAGCTGGAGCAGATTGGTTTTACTAAGTAGCTCCTGAAGATTGACAGAGGCAAAGCACTGTAGTGAAGTAACAATGTGGGTTTGATCCCCTCTGATGGGGAGCAGGTATTTAAAAAAAAGTCAACTCTTGTGAATTCTAGCACTGTTATCTTAAGAAGCACTGGAGATGGCTTCAGAAATTGAACTGTTATTGTAGAAAGGCAGCTCATTGTAAGAATAAAGAGCGGGAAAATTGCTTTCTTGCTTCTGAACAGGAGTAGTCTTAGGAGACTTTTACATATTCATTTCCTTTGTATGCTCATTGCTATTTCATGGTATAACAATTTCTGTGTTTGAAACAACCTTTTTCTTAAAACCAAAGATAAAGAGCAAAGTATTTATAATGTTAGCATGGGGTTGGCAGCTTTTAATTAGATGCTTTAAATACAAAGTTAAGAAATGGCATGCCAACAGGAATTTTTAGATCTACTGGTTTTCCTGTTCTTGTATGGATTTCTCCACATTAATCTAAGTTTTGATAATTGCTCCCCTGACCCGGTTACTCTTTTTATGTCCTTTCCACATCGAGTCAGGCAAGCATAAACATTTCATGTATATTAGAAATGAGAAGTTTTGTCTTCAGAAATGAATCGCAGGCCACTGTGGAAGGAGAGAAGGGAGAACAGCAAGTCTTGTCTTGACATTTTTCCTGCATCTGAAATGAAATTGTGTAGGTAGATGCTGTGTTTAGGTCCTGCTGCTGTGATGGGGTTTACACTGTCCTCAAGCTGTCCCTGAAGAAAGCTTCCTTACTTTCACAGTGTATTCTAACAATTGTGGTTAGGTTACTCAGAGGTGTGACCTAGAATAATAAAAGCTTATGGGGACCAAGCAACTTGCAGAACTGGAGAAATGGGCTTAGGTGTGGGCCAGCCGAGGTCAGAGCTGCCCAGATGTCTACCTGATGTTCTCAGCTCCCTTATCTCTTAAGGTGCCTCACGCTATCACGAAGTAGCTGGTTTGTGATGTTGGACCTGCTCCTTGGCCTCGCAGATGAATTAATGCTGTCCTCTGTGGTGAGGAGGTGTCTTCCCCCAGGTGAGACCAAGGCTGGCTTTACGTCCGAGGAAACCCCGCGTGAGAGGTGCAAAGGGCAGGCAACGTCACCAGGAATGTCTCTCCAAAATACTACTGATTGTGAGATGTGAATGTCTTTAACTGTATTAATTTTTAGAACTGAAAACTTTGGATGCAAGTTGCATGTCAGTAATGATCATGTTGCCAGAGGAGGCCTGTTGTTGCCACCATTCAGGCAAGCGGCATGTTTTGGATTTTACTCCTGTGAGATGATGGTTGACTGGTATCCCACATTGCAAAGGCAGAAAAAGGTATTTCCGTGAAACTTGCGCTAGGTGTGTTTCAGCTGGGATGCCTGGCCTTTGGGGCATGGGAGTGTGCACTTTGTTTGCTTCCGTGGGTCTCTGGTGCCCCTTCTGAATCAAAAGGATTGTCCTCCCAAAATGCCTTAAAAAGAAAGGGGTGTTTCCAGTTGTTGATCTCCCCACCCACCCACCCCCCCCCTTAAAAACAAGAGTTTATTTTTTAATGAGGAATAATTACCATTTTCATTTTCTGAATAGGGGCATTGGCAATACAAAAGCCACTAGTCGATTTTTTTTTTTGTAAGATAAAAATAGGAGCTGGGAGCGATGATAGTATACCAGACTCTTCCAGGTTGCTTTTATCAGAAGGGATCTGTTTGCCTGAATATTCGCTGGTAATCATTATCACTTAGGTCCTTCTGTCTTTTTTCTGTAGAGGAAATGCTTTGTACTTTTAGCCTGCATCCTGGTTTTGTGTACATCACTAATTGCTCTTCTCTTTCGTTAGGCTGTGGCCAGTGATCGGATTTGGGATCATAGTATCATTATTATTAAGGAACTCTGTTGGTGTTTTAATTACATGTGTGCCACACTTCTGAGTGCTATGAAAGGGATGTTACACACTGCCTGGGCATCCCAGCAGGGGTAGTGAGAATAATACTTGGGAATTCTTCTGTGAATTTTTGAGTGACTGCTATTAAGACTGACATGTATATGGAAGTCTTCAGCATACAGAGCATTAATTGCTGCTCCATATAAACTTGGAATATATAACCAGTAGAGCTTTATTCTGCTGAATCCATTCTCATGCTCTCAGATACCAAAATTGGCTTAAGTTTGGTGATTTAATTTCATGTCAGTGACCCCCTTGTACAAACGTACGCTGTGTGACTTGGGACAGCTCTGTGATGTTGCTGAGGAAGAGCGCTGCATGCCACCAACCAAGCTGGAAAGTCTCGCATGTCCCTTCCCAGCATGGAGCGGCTTGACACCTCCTCCCAAGGCTTGTGGCACAGTCACGCTTCCCTGCAATTAGTCGCTTGGCTAATTCCCAGCACTGGTGACTGCTGGTGTTGGTTACAGAGATAGAAATGCCATTGCTCTGGACTAGATGTTGTACAAAGAAGAGACGTTAACGGGTACATTTTGTTAAGGAAAATGTGGGTTTTCTTGGTTTTGTTTTTCCTATTGGGAGGGGAAAACACAAACTTTGAATTTCTTTCTCAGCAGACTGCTACTTCTTGAGGTAAATGAACCAGAAGCTGTAGGAAAAGCTTTTGTTTTCTTGGTGACTAAGCATGTTGTTTATTCTCCACATGCACATCAGCTCTGTTTGTAGTGAAAGAGAACTTCATAGGTTTTTGGGTGTTCTTTTTTTTTTGTTAATTTGTTTTTTTTAAAAACAGATTTTAAACTTCACTTAAGCAGTGAAGTATTGTGTTTTCATTCTTTGCATATTTCTTGGTTTTGGTTCTTATAGAATAAGAACATGTGCAAAAGTTATTTATTTTCCTAAACGGTCACAGCGCTGGTGTCTTTGAAGCAGTGTTGTGTGTTTACAGAAGAAACAGCCTTTTGATAATGTAAAGTTTTAAAAGAGATATTAAAGGAAAGAGTAATTAAAACCATGAATGGAAAATGAGACAAAATGCAGCGTAAGTTTATCTGTAGGTAGACTGTGCCAGAGTAAATGACCTTCCACCCCCCCCCCCTTAAAATGCAAGTTAGGATAAATATATTGATTTTTATCTGGTCTTTAATAAAACTTTTATTATGGCATGAAGTGGGAGACTCTAAACTAGAGGATCGGGTCATTACAGTTACAAAGCAGTTAAGGGTTTGGCTAAAGTGGAAATAATAGAAGAGCAAGGGAGACCCTTAGGCTGGGGAAGACTAGTGATGGGATATTGCCACAAAAACTTTGGCAACCAGAAGTTAGGAATGCACAAAAGATGCGTTAATCTTGCCAGTATTAAATGAGATGGTATAGACACGTAGATGTATCAAGCTATTATATAGCATACTCTAGAAGTCTTGTCTAGGAAGAAATGAATCATTTTGATAGAGAAGTGAGAAAGATAATTTTAAACCCAACTCAGTATAAGAAGGCTTCTCTTTCTGAACATGCTCATTGGCTTTGCCCGAAGTAGTACCCAGCATTTTGCAGGGAGATGCTCTGGGATTTCTTGTCTCTCATTTTCTCTGGTCTTTCCCAGTATCCTTTCCAGCTCTGCCTCAGTTTGCCTTTTTTTATCACACTTTTTCTTTCTGAAGTCATACAGTACTCTTCTCTGTGCACATGGCTCTGGAAAAGCTAATTGAAACAAGACTTTGCTAATTGTCTTTGAAAGTGGTACTAAGAATGACTGGACTGGCTTACTCAGCCTGGGAAAGGGGAAAAGTGCTCTATAGTTCCTGGGCTTTGGACTGCTTGTGGCTATGCAGTTTTCCAGGCTGTGAATGCAGCTTCCTGTTTGGCCTCTCGGATCTTACCAGGAGGTGGATTCAAAAATCATCAACAGAGTTTTGATTTTTCTCTGCTTGCTGCAAAGGCTTTGGCAAGGACTTCGCTGCATACCTGATTATAAGAAGTGTGTTAAATACTGAAGGTTGTTGCATAATATGTTTCTATTTAATAAATGCTATCATTATCTGAATTTAGTTCATAGTCAGGTTGTGTGTAACCTGAAGCCCCCCAGGTTTGGGGCTTAGTTTGTGTTTTATGGTTGTCTTCCTTAAATACCAAAAACCATGTGCCATCCCTGATTTTTTTATTTTTTATTTTTTTGGTTAGATGTCAGTGTAGCCCTACTGTGGGTAAGTGATTGTATCTTTGAACATAGTGCTGGGGAAGCGCAGGCAGTCTTAGGAGCAGTGCTAGGAGTTTCCTGCTACCAGCCTTCCACAGTTTGTGGTAGGTAAGTTAGGAGCTGCCTATTCCATCTCTATCCCATAAAGACAGGGAGTGATGATCCAAGTAGTGTCTGTTCTTGTTCCTTGCAGACCTGCATAGCAAATGAAGGTGGCTCTGTAAGGTAGACAGGGAAGATATTAGAGCAAGGATGAGGAATGGCCTCTCTAAATACTCTGCTGCATTTAAAATCTTCATGGCAGCAGTTTGAGATTTATATATATAGTCATTGGTGAAACTTTTATTCAAGTGGTGAACTCTGTCCTGTGTTAGACCCAAAGAACAGCATAAGAAATACGTTTTTCTTCTCTAAAGTAAGGCATTTGCCACCCTTGTTAATGATGTATGTTATGCTACTTCTAAGTAACCCGCTGGAATTGGGGTGAGTAAGACAAGACTGACTGCAAGGAGTGCTAACTTTGGGTCGCTCATGGTCAGGACTTAAATATGGCATTGTGCATGCTTAATTCTGTAAAAGATGTTGTTTCTAACATCCCCAAAGGCCTTTGGATCGGAATGGCTTGGGATGCTGCTGTTAAGTTACAACAGGGATTTGATATTCTGGGAAAACATTTTTACCTGCCAGAAAAATATTTTTGTCCATTTTGCGTAGCAATGTCGGATTCTTTGGCTTTGCTTTTGTATTTTAAGCAGTATTTTATTGCCTGCCAAACTTTGATTTTGACCTGCTGATGCTAATAGGGTAGATGGGCTGAAGTACTTTCCTCTGATGTAAGTGGGGCCTGAATCATGTTTGAAAGGCATGTCACTTTGTTCATACGAATTTATGCCTTCTCCTTCCCCAAATACTACGACATCTTGACATTGAGTCATTTGCATCCTGAAGAGCACAAGCCAGAGACAGCTTTGCTTTTGCTTGAAATAGCTGGCTCTCAACTGGCTTGGCTTTAGGCTGACTGCATCTAAGGACCAGCCAAGCTGGAGTACGTTTTTGATGCTCTTTCCTGGCAGACAGCGTGACCTTTGTAGTTTCAGGATATTGTTTTTCAGATGTACACTCTTAGTCCTAATGGTTCAGCTGGTACTTCTTTAAAATTGATATATATCCAAGAACCCAGAGAAACTACTTGTCTGACGAGGGGAAACTGGAGACTGAATTAGACTGGTGAAATATTGAGGTCAAGATACTCTTTAGTTGAAAACATTCACTCTTGACAAGTAGTGTGTCTTTATAGCAAGAGTATAATTCTTGCTATAAAGAAGCTGCAAAACATGAGGCAAAATTACCCAAAGCTAAAGATTTATTGACTTTGCTATTTTTTTTTTTCTTTCTTCCCGAAACAGGCTGCAGTATATTGTGAAGGAGAGTAGCTGTGTTTGGACTCAAAAGTGTTTAGCAATCACTGGGTTTGATACAGAGCAGTGTTCAGAAAATGCATGGCTTGGTGTTGAAGGCGGAAGTACAGCAATGGAAGATTACTGATGGGTTTTGTACATGATTAAATGGGGGTAGAGGCAGGGAATCTGTGGCACACAGAGCAGAGGAGGCGTAAGCACATGTGCCGTTTGGCCCTATTTCAGTCTGTCTTGGCAGGTTGGGCCGTAAACATCTCTTCATCTCCCTTTTTGTATTTTGCTCCCTGCTGAAGGAAATGTAAACTTGCAGTGTTGTTTGAGATTTTCCTGTACAGACATACCTTCTAACTGCAGTCAGGACAGAACACCTCCCTCCCCCATGGTAACCTGTAGTAGCATTGTTTGTGTCCCCATGTGACCAGAAATATAGAGAAAGATTAGTAAAACCCTTCCTGCTGTACAACTTTTTCCTCCAAGTTCAAATGGATGGGGAAATTCAATGTGGCTGATGAGTTCTGATTTTTTTTTTTTTCCTATTCATTTTCTTTTTGAACCCTCTGGTCATATCAAACTGCCTAATTAAGTAGTGTTTTTCACATTGTTTGGGGAAAGCATTATATTTAGAAAACCACTTTATTGTGGAACAGTTTTAACATTATATGGAAAAATAGTATTTAATGACGAATAAGGTGATTTATGTTGCTAAGACAACCATGTAGCAAGACATCACAACAAAAGAGTATGGGTGTTGCGGATTTGTGCTGTGAAGGTGCCTGCCTTCAGTTCCGTATGTAACCACGTTGTGCTTAATCACGAACGGATCTGTCTACATTGGCAGTGCTGGGGAATTTAAGATGCTCTAGTGTCTAGTTTACATAAGGATTCCTGCATATATTAAATACTTGGTAACTCTGCTAATGGTTGGGGGAAAAAGTGGAGGGAGGTGGCTTGAGTTATATTGTGCAGTTGATAGTAAAATAGATACACACCTGTCTTTTCTTACAAAGTCATAGGTTTGAGACGTAGGTGTTCCTAAGGTATTGCTTTCCATAGCCCCTGGGGAGATTTCTCCACCTCAGTTGTTAGCACTGGTGTTACAAGTGCCAGCTGCAAGCTAGTGTTTGGTTGTGTAGATGATAACTAGCATGGTAGATACATCTGTAGGAATCGTGTGACATCCAGGAACTGGCACAAGGGAAATTCGTCTGGCTGGTTGTTCGTTTACTTGCAACTCAGCTCTTCTTTTATTATAGATGGCTAAGAGAAGAGAAGACTTCATAAATGACCTTGAGTCGGCGCCAGGCTGTTTCTCCTTGAAAGGCTAGCCAACAGATTGTTTAAAAACTTATAAACAAGAAGAACTAACAGCCTGGCAGCCTAAGCTGACGCAGGCTTTGAATAGCATGTGCTCGGGAGCATTTCTGCTTTGCCTTGTCAGGATAGCCACGTTTTACAACAGGCATTATCCTCTTGGCAGGATTTGCACATGCATCCAGTCGCATTGGGCTCCCGACTCCCACTGCTGGGGTGTTTTGTTTTTCCAGAGTGCCTTTAACTGCCTTCAACACCTTTTATCAATCTGGCCTTACCACGGCATGGAAACCAGAAAGAGTTACATAGAAAGTATCTGCTAGACTCTCACTGAAGTTGCTTACGTGTTTCGTCATCCTTTTCTCCCAGCAGGGTTCTCTTTGGCCAGCGAGAACGGGAAAGCCCACCAGCTCGTTTTCAAGGAGAGAGGCTGCGCTGTGCTGGAGAAGTGTTCCCTGATGCTGAGTGGGGGCTCTTTATCTTGAAATGAGGAGACTTTCTTGAAAATGTAAGTTTCTGGGTGTTCTTGAGTAAAAAGAGACGACAACTTTTTTAAACTTGCCTGGTGCCCTGAAATATGTGCAGTTAGAATTTTGGTCAAAGTTGTGACACATCACATTTAAATGAAAACCACCATATGTTCATGGTTAAGGATTGTTTTTCATGAATTTCCTCTTCAGCTCTTTAAAAGCATTAATATTGAGATATTCTGTTCCAACCACTTTCTTTTCCTTAATGTAAAAGTTCTTTTTTTTTTATCCCATGGTTCTATTGTGCCTTGAAAACTGCACTCTTAGTTTTAAATGAACGTACAGTAAGACAGGCCAAAACAAAAGCCTAAAAATTTTCTTTCAATTTTTTTTCTGTTCCCTTTCTTCCCAGACTTTCTTCCCACCCCCCCACCCCCCCCGCGCCCATTTCTGAAGACTTAAGGCAGAGAAGCTGGGGGAGGTTATAAAGTGAAGGTTTGGGGATTAGGTGTAGGCACGGCCATCCCATCTGCAAGGATACAAGAAAGGTGCTGCTGTTAGCTCTTCCAAGAGCTACTTGTTGAATCCAAAAGAAGTGTGGCTTGGAAACTTTGAAAGACTCCATTCAGGCTAAATGCAGTTTGTAGTTTTAGATTTGTGCTCTTTTTAAAGAGCTTCAGGCCCATGTCACTGAGAGCAAGCGGTGAAGTCAAACAAAGGGTTATGTGCATCTCACTGAGGCCGGTTGCACTGTAACTTGGTGCTATCTCTTACCACTACAAAAGCAGCGTGTGGTATCCTTGGTTGTAAAAGCTGGTTGTGGAGGAGGATGCCATTCTGCTTGGTATTTCTAACTGAGGGCACGCATATTTAATGGTTAAAAGAGCAATTTGGGAAAGATGTTGCTTATGTGACTTGGGTATCATGCGGTGTTGGGGCAGCTGCGGTTTATCTGTCTCTGATGTGAAGATGGTAATAGCCTTCTTAACTCAAGCAGAAGTTGTATAAATTATACTTCAGAAATTCTTATCGACTGTTAAGATAAAAGATACACTGTGGTTAATGTGAATTACTGTTGAAGGAATAACGATGAGATGAAAAATGGAATATCAGACACGGTTTTAACTTAACAGCTGTGGTTTCTATGATAACGACACATAAATCCCTTCACATGAAACAAACCACAGTTTAGGAATTCTTTAAAATATTTTAGCTTGTTTTGAGTATAAATTTACATTTAAAAATACTTTAAATTGTGGGAGGAAGTTTCTTCTGTCTCCGTGATGCTCTGTGAAATCCTTTGAGGGAGAAGGGAGGCAGTGCTTAGAAAGCTATTTCTGACGTTAAATGGCTTCTTAAAAGCAAAGCTGATAAAACCCTGAATTTGAGTTTTGGGAGTTTGCGTTCATATGGTGGGAAGAGTTTTATTGAAAAGCAGCTGATTGCGCAGGTCAGCTGCCCTGGGGAGCCCTTTGGGCTCCGGCATCAGTCCCCAGGTACGTTCTGCTGCTGGAGATGGGCCTGGTGGGATGCTGCTGTTCCGGCTGGGGCCTGACTGCTCGGCATGGCTGCTGGTGCTGCTGAAGGCACTCCTTGGTGCTCCCCTCCTAGCCAGCATGCTGTGAAGCTGAACAAATTCCAGTGCTAGCCAAGCTTGTAATCAATTAGGCACAAGGTGAAAGGCTAAGGAAGAAAAACAAAAAGCGATAGCTGGGTGTGAAACATCAGCAGGGCTTCATTAAGGGCCATATGATTGACAGCTACTCAGCATCTTCATTTGCGTGTGCGCAAGCTGCGCCAAGGCGTCCATCGCATCCGCTGCAAAGACCAGCTTGATTGTATCCCCACGTCTAACCATTTTTTGCCCATCTGAGGATGTCCTCTGCTTCTAAAATAACTGGTCCTTTGTCACCGCTCTACCCAGTGCAGATGTTTACCTCCCTCTTGCCCCCCTCCTTGCTTCTGGTCTGAACATTCAGACTAAACCTGACTTGTTCAGGTATTTTAACTTTGTTTTTATTTGGTTTATATCAGCAATTTTACACAGCTTTCTGAGGAGCTGTGAACTCCTCTCACAGTTTGTACTCAGCATGCCTTTTTTTTTTTTAAAGAAAGTAAATGCAAAGTGGATGAATCAGACTTCAGAAACTCTCCTCCAGCCCCTGCTGTGGCTCAGTGTGAGAGGGGAAACCAAAATCTGGAGGGAAAAACTGTTGTTATGGCAGCAGAAATAATTTCTGATTGAAACTTGCTATTCAGATGCTGCTTTCATGCTTCCTGTTTGAAACTTGAAAGAAGTCTCTGTATTATATGATGAATTAAATGGCTTTTTAATAAGCACATAACTAGTATCTCCCAAACTCTGTAATTTAGGCACTTATGTGAATAATAGCACATGATGTATAATAGCATGTTGCCTTCAATTTTCCAAACTCTAATAGAGGGCAATGATGCACAAATGTATAACTTAATTAGGTATTAATTTTTAGTACTTTGCAGCCCGCTTTATGCAGATATCTTTATTTGTATTGTGGTGCAGTAGAATCACTGGAATAATCTTCTGAGTAGTTAGGCCGTCCAATTATGATCGCAGTGAGTCTGCAGAGGTTAATAAATGAAACAACTCCTCTAGATCTTAGTTTTCTTTTCATTGAGCAAAGTGTGCTGGAAGGCACAGTTGGGGAAAATAATCTGGTTTTAACTTACTGGGTTAGTATACATCTGTTTACTAACACCTAATGCGATCTCTGCCTATTAACCTTCTCTAATGGAGCCCTGCCTGCACAACATGGCTTGTGTCTGAAGGGGAGCATTGGCTTCTAGCGTCTGCAGAAGGCAGTCGCCTCATGGCTGGGTTTTTCCTCTGTGAGACTGGGCTCTGAACATCTTCATGCAAGGGAACAAGTGGTCCCAGTTCCCTCTGCTCTCTGTGCAGGCCCCGCTGCTGCAGAGTTGCTGCATAAAAGGGGACTTTCACCCCGTTGTAACTGAGAGAGCAAACTTCCACACTGTGTCTGGAAAGAACTAACCAGGCACCTCCATGTAGTGTGTTTGGCCTGGGGTTGTGAGCATCCTGGGTCCTTGCAGTGGGTGGGATTTTAGGCAAGTCCAAATGTTCTCATTTTCAGTGCTTTTTCCCCATTTTTCCTTTTTTATTTTTTCCTCTCTCCTTCTAGGATGCTGTCCACAGTGAAATGTTGAATGCAGTGATGTACGGTTTGCCATAGAAGTCACGTACCTGTTTTCCCATCGGTGTCCTGCTCAGTTTTGTATCGCCCTGTTTCTTGCAGGAGCATCCTTTTGTTACAGCTGAAGCGTAGGTTTTGTGCTCAGTCTGTACATTGCACTTTCCTATCCTTCATTTGCAAGTGCCTGTCCTTTGTTTCGGGCTGTGTAAAAGTCCACAGACACCTGAATGACTACCTGAAAATACAGACAGGCCTTTGGCTGCTCTGGAAGAATTGAAATTGAATTGGAAGGGTTCCTGTTTTCATCAGGGGATCACTAATCTTAGGCTTACATGACAAGCAACTCCATTTGTATGTTTGAGTATAGATAGCTGCTGTTGGCGAACTGGTCTCTTTATATAGGCACTGCTCCCTTCAAGTCATTATTATGCTCTGAACTTCACAAGTCTTAAGTGGTCGCCTTTGGTATACCTGTGTGTGGTGGGTTGACCCTGGCTGGACACCAGGTGCCCACCAAAGCTGCTCTGTCACTCCCCTTCCTCAGCTGAACAGGGGAGAGAACATGCAACAAAAGGCTCGTCAGTCGAGATAGGGACAGGGAGATCACTCACCTGTTAACCTTCATGGGTAAAACAGACTTGACTTGAGGAAATTACTTTAATTTGTTGCCAATCAAAATCAGAGTAGCATAATGAGAAATAAAACCAAATCTTAAAAAACACCTTCCCCCCCATCCCTGCCTTCTTCCTGGCTCAACTTCACTCCCGATTTTCTCTACTTCCTCCCCCCAAGCAGCACAGGGGGATGGGGAATGGGGGTTGTGGGCAGTTCATCACACCTTGTTTCTGCTGCTCCTTCCTCCTCAGGTGGAGGAGTCCTCACGCTCTTCCCCTGCTCCAGCATGGGGTCCCTCCCACAGGAGACAGTCCTCCATGAACTTCTCCAACGTGGGTCCTTCCCACGGGCTGCAGTTCTTCACAAACTGCTCCATTGCGGGTCCCTTCCACAGGGTGCAGTCCTTCAGGAACAGACTGCTCCAGTGTGGGTCCCCCGCGGGGTCCCAATTCCTGCCAGCAAACCTGCTCCAGTGTGGGCTCCTCTCTCCACGGGTCCACAGGTCCTGGCCAGGAGCCTGCTCCAGCGTGGGCTTCCCACAGGGTAACAGCCTCCTTCAGGCATCCACCTGCTCCTGCATGGGGCTGCAGGTGGATATCTGCTCCACCATGGGCTGCCGGGGGACAGCCTGCCTCACCATGGTCTTCACCACGGGCTGCAGGGGAATCTCTGCTCTGGCGCCTGGAGCACCTCCTCCCCTCCTTCTTCACTGACCTTGGTGTCTGCAGAGCTGTTTCTCTCACATATTCTCACTCCTCTCTTCTCTGGCTGCCCTTGTGCAGTTGTTTTTCCCCCCTCTTAAATGTGTTACCCCAGAGGCGCTACCACCATCACTGATTGTCTCGGCCTTGGCCAGCGGTGGGTCCGTCTTGGAGCCGGCTGGCATTGGCTCTGTCGGACATAGGGGAAGCTTCTAGCAGCCACCCCTGGAGCCCCCCTGCTGCCAAAACCTTGCCACGCAAACCCAATACACTGTGAAACTCTTTAGACCTGGACAAGCCATCTTTTTCTGCAAGCTGTTAACTGGAGTGAGTTGGTCTACTAGAGAGTAAAATCTAACACGGCCCAGAGGTGGATGTAGAGGGGAGCAGCAGCAGTGAAATGTGCTTTCTACAACTGGAGTTGAAGAGTTTCTAGGGGAAACAGCGGAGGACTTTCAGTTGCATCTCCTTCACTGAGGACAGTCATGTCTTCCAACTACGCAGACTTGTTGAGTGTTGGTAATTCACTGTTCTGTGGGAACAGGTAGGAAAGAAATTACAAGCTACGTCTCCGTAAGTATTTTACAATGGTTGTGTATATGCAGCTCTGTCATTGGCATGGCACTCCTGTAGCACCTTAACTGAAATAATTGTTGATGAGTTATTGTAATTACTGATATTCTATCCCTCACTGGGGATTATCTGAATGCAGTTTGGTGGATAATTGGAAGGTAACCATTGAGCTTTTTTCCAAGTATGGAATGGCTTTCATCACATTTAAGGACTTAATCTCAATGATATTGGTATCAGGAGAGTGAGAGAACCTGGTCCTCATCTTCCATTTGGGTAGAGATGATGACTGGGCTTTCAGTACGGAGAGAAAGTGAATGGGCCTGCGCAGACTAGAATGGGTTACTTTTCCTGGGCTTGCTCTTGGGCCAAAGAGGCTTTTAAAAGGAGACCCTGTGGAGAAGGTGGGATTTGGACGAGGTGGAAGAGGTTACCCACTGGAGGAGCTAATGTTCTGGAAAAGCAATGACTTGGACAACAATACTGGGTTGTTCTCCTAGCACAGAAAGGCAGATGACATGACAAATCTTGATGGTCTCCAAAGACCACTTAATTAACTCTGAACACAAAGAAATTAATCACACTTGCCTGGCTTACAAAATGGCAGAAAAAGGCATAAAACTGTTATTTTTCTTCAGTTGGGAAGAAATTCTTCCGGGCTTGTCTCCAGGGCAGCAAGATACTTTAATTTAAGGGCTATTGATTTATCTAAGCTTCAAGCCAGGACATTTCTCTGAGAAAATAGATCTTTGCCCACACGTGACTCTAAATATATGCTTCCTGAGATGAAGGGGTTGAAAAGTCTTCAGCAGCACATGCAGTACTGAGAAAATCATTAAGGAATGTGTATGTTCCGAGATGCTGAGTATGCAATTTCTGAAACAATTTAAACATTGCACATTTTAGGTAGAGGGTCCTGTTGTGTCTATTACGTGTGGAGTGACGAGAGGAGGAGGAGAGCTCTGTGGCTGGGGTAGATGGCTTCCAAAAAGGTCTGACAAATCACAGAATCACTAAGGTTGGAAAAGACCTGTAAGATCATCAAGTCCAACCATCAACCCAATGCCACCATGCCCATTAAACCATGTCCTGCAATGCCACGTCCACATGTTCCTTGAACACCTCCAGGGATGGTGACTCCACCAGCTCCCTGGGCAGCCTGTTCCAATGCTTCACCACTCTCTCAGTGAATAAATTTTTCCTAATACCCAGGCTAAACCTCCCCTGACGCAAAGTGTCATCAAAGTCGATATTCTACAGCTACGTAAGAGGTGGGCCTGAGATCAGAGAACGTTCGAAGGAGAGCTTCTCTCCCTGAGAGGTAGCCAGCTCTTCAAAAGTTAAACCTTTCTCTGAGAGGCCCTTGTGTATTGTTCATGTGGGGCTGTCATTCCCACTTGCACGAGGATCAGAGACTCCAGTGTGCTGGGCCTTATGGTTGTCTGTGTGGTCATCTTTCTGGATCTTGTATCTTCCTGGCACTAAGTGGTTGGTGCTTCCTTGTTTTCCCAACCAAGCTGGCTTTGTGTGGGTGATAGCCAGGAAGGGCAGAGATGAGATTATAGGGCAGGTAGAATCATGGAATCATAGGATGGTTTGGATTGGTTGGAAAGGACCTTTAAAGATCATCTAGTCCAACAACCCCCTGCCATGGGCAGGGACATCTTTAACTAGATCAGGTTGCTCAAAGCTCCATCCAACCAGACCTTGAACACTTCCGATGATGGGGCATCCCCGGCTTTTCTGGGCAACCTGTTCTAATGTCTCACCACTCTCACCATGAAAACTTCTTCCTTATGTCCAGTCTAAACCTACCCTCTTTCAGTTTAAACCCCAGTCCAGTTTCAGCAGGTACTGCTGCTCCTCTGCAGGGCTCCTTTTGCCTGGTACCAGAGTCAGGCCCACTGTGGAGTAAGCTTCATCTGTACCAGATAGATGGTGTGCTGTATGCTGTTTGAGGCTGTGGGGATTGTCAGACCCTTTGTCCCTCTCTTCCCAATGTTTTATCTACAAGGTGTCAGTGCTGTATGTTTCCAGAGGAAAAAGTAGGAGCATCTCTGGTTTTTATTGGGTAATCTCTCCCACTGTTTTATCATGGTGTGTAATGGTTAGAGGTAGACCCATGCCTTCAAGGCTGTCGATAAATGAGTTTTAGTAATAAACCTTGCGTAAATGGAACAACTGTGCCTGGTTTTGGTTCTCACATAAAATGTGCCATACTTGACTTCCTGCAGGAATTAACTTTTTGTTTGTATTTATGCACATGCACATTCTTGTATATGGAAACAGAAACTGCCAGACTTCCTTTTCCAAATCACTTTGTCTTATCATACTTGGATGTGTTTCAACAGATTGGGATTGTTCAGGAAGACAGTCTATTCTGAGGGTTTTTCCATTCCCAGAGCCAGACATGTTACCTCTTTCTGAAACAGGTGTAACCCTGGCTGGTTTAACAGCATCTTTTGGGGTGACTAGCACAGCATGTTCTTATAGAGGAGTCTGCACTATTGTCTTCTAGAAGCATTTATAAGACTAATGTTACACATCATCTCAATTCTGTTCATGCAAGGCTGCTGTGGAATTTGTGGTTTGTCTTTGTGCTTTTTAAACCATAGCTGTATCTTGAACAGAGACTTTTGCTGAGCTGTTCCAAGTCCCTTTCTAGAGCCTTTAATGAATGGTTTAATTAAAAATCCTGTGAGATTTTATAACTAGCATAAAAGCTTGCATTCAGTATGCATTTGTTAATACTGAATTCCACTGACGTTATATTTCTTGCCCATCCATGTCACTTGTTTCTCTCTGCAGACTCCTGATGGTCCTGTCAGGTACTGCATTACATCAGAAATTGTCATCTGCTGATGTTCCTACCTTTCATCATTCCTTCTTTTCAGTTCATTGGACTATGAAATACTTTAAAACACAAGGAGGTGGGTGACAGGCTGCTGCTTGTCTTTGCTGTTATGCACACTGAGCCCTTATTCTCACCCTTGCCCTTGGTCTCCTAACCAGGATTTGATACGTGTGCATCCCACCACTTGTCCATTGCCTCCTTATCTTGGCAAGCCTGTGCTGCCTGGGAGGTGCATGTGGCAGTCCTTCTTTCCCTCCTCCCTTGGTTGGGTAGGCAACGCAAAGTGCGCCTTGTTTGAAATACTTCAGGAACTACTGAATGTCAAAGCTGTTCTTGGACACCGGTGTGCGTGTCATGGTTGGCCAGGGTTACTTCGCATGATGATGAGAAGTTCGGGCTCGTGTGGCAGTTACTGCCGGCCTTCACAGAGCAGTACGGTATGGGTTCTTTTTTTGCATTGAATTTGTTTTGTAAAATACATCCATGTTGATAGTCTTATGCGTAATGCACTAGTTCAAAGAATGAAAGGTAGTTCAGGTGAATAAGACAGTGTCTTGCTTTAGTAAGTACAGCGATTTAAGAATTAGGAGAAAAAAAAAATTGTTTTGGCTGAAATGATCTGAAGCGTTTTCTTCTTTGGCCAGTAAATGTCAGTTGCTTTAGAAGCATTAAAAACTTGGATGTGTTCCAGCCTCATCTTCCAGCCTTTCTTGTTCCTTTCCCCTCCTTATTTAGCTTTATGCCAAGAAACACACCAACTCTAATGACTCAGACATGAGAACTCTATTTCCTTTCATTTTTAGCCCACCTTTTATATACACATGCATATCCTATTAACTTTTAAAAAGCCACTTTTGGAATTAACACTGAGCAGTAATGATGAAAGTGTGTGTTTGATTCCACTGTGTAAAAATTTACAGTAGCTAAAACTTTTGGAGCGGGGGTCCTACATGCAGCGAGGTGTGGGTGCACAGCCAGCAGATGCTGTTGGGTGCTCAGAACTGCACAAGGATGGGGATCAGCTCCAGTTTCCAGCTGATTTCCACCACACCCATCCAAAACTGATTGTTACAATTTCAGTATCTCTAGGTACATAACTGTGAAAAGCATATGCTTTGAAATACGGCTTCCAAGTACTTCTGTGTAGTAGTAGTGAAACTTTTCATGAGCACTGAGGTGATAGTTCTGTATTAATTTTTAATGACCTATGATGGCTTTTTTAAACTCAAGATGTGTAGTCCCTATCCTGAGGAACCAAGGCTTTATTCTTAAATAAGACATCACACCAGAATACATACATGTGATGAACTTGATGTGATGATAGTTAAAGTTTGGTTTGATAACAGCACCCATTCACGTATTGCTCTGGTTTTGCCGCAGATGAACCTTTAATTTTTAGAGATTCATATCTGTTCTGTATTAAAATGTTAAAAGAAATGTTGGGGTAGCTTCCGGCAATAAAACTAGACTGATCAGCTTTCCTGTGAAACTTCCAGTATTTCCTGCTTCTGTTCTGGCTTAAAATTAATGGTGTTAAAAAAACACCCTTTCTTCTGTCATTTCCACTTCTGATTTTAGCCAGAATGTGAAGGCAAGGAAGCATTGTAACAGTAATAAATAAATAAAAATTTAAAAATTCATCACAATCACTTTGTTTTCAAATTGCAATGGTCAGAGCTTCAGGTTTCTGTCACTGTTCTTATGTAGCAGGTTTTCTATGCCTGCGTGTACTTCCACATATTGAGATCTGAGTGCATACAGGTATAAATATATACTGAGAGAGGGAGGATAAAGTGAGTTTATAGGAAAAACCAAGCAGCTGAATAGACAAATTCTCTGTAAAAAGTGCTTGACTTGAGGAACAGTTGGAAGATTAGGCTGGATAATGGCTTGTATGTTACTTTGGGGAAATTTATCAAGCAGTGTGTGAATGCTGCCTTGCTGTTCTTAATGCAAGCCCAGCTGCTGAGATCAAATGGTGATTGACCATTAGTCAATAACTTTACACATGTGGGTTGAATATTTTCCAGCTCTTCATTGGTTTCTGTATATAGTGTGCTGATGGTACCTATTATTTCTCTTGTCCGAGATTATAGCTGCTTTCTTCTTAAATTAAGTAGTCTTTTTTTAAACTTGATGTGTTGCATTGAATTCATTCTGGCCTGTGTTTGTGATCCTCCCAATACATCATAGGTGCAGAGATGCCAAAGTGGTGTTCATTTAGGATAGTATAGTTATTTCTTTCCTTTATAGTGCTTGAAAAACTTGCCACATCACATTTGGCATTTAGTGCCGGATTGTAGTGAAGGTGTCTGGAAAAAGAGGATCACTTCTGTTTTGTTTTGTAATAGTATATGCTAAATGAGAAAAAGCAGAGTCCTGCAAGCGAACCCTTGCTCTGCAGTATCTTTAGTCTGAGTTTTCAAATCTGAAGTCCAGCCTGCGCTGTACTCTTGAAAAGAAGTACCTCAACTTCTAGACTCTCCCCAAACACACAGCTACAATTTTATGGTAGGATATGTTCCTGCAAAATTGTAGCCAACATGCAGCAAAAGCACAGGAAGGGAAGAAATGAACCTGAAGTTTTAACAGCAGTGAAGGAATAAGGAAAGGGTTAAAAAAATAAAGTGGTCATTAGTATTGGATATATAAATAAGTATAATTTCTCAAGTAGGTTTTATTTGTTGAGTTTAAAACTTGGAAGAAAGCTGACTTTAGACAGTGGTGTTCATGGCAAGATAAAAATGCAATAATGCAAGCAAATGGTTTTCCTGACTATTTTTTAATCTGGATACAAGCAAGCATAGCAGTAACTCCCTGAGTGAGATTGTTAGAGTTGTGTAATGTTTCAAAACAGCATTTTGAATTTGGCCATGTTGGAAGCAAGAACAGCTACTCTTGTCCTGCATCTGCGTAAGCCTGATCTGAATCTGATCCAGTATCTTCTCCTGAGATCAGGGTTTCGGAGCACAGTTCTTCCTTTTTCTTTTTCCTTTTTTCCTTTTTTTTTTTTTTTTAAGGTAGTACTCTGGCAAGTATCGGTTTTAAATACAAGAACTGAAGAGCAGTGTAATGTAGTAAATAGAGAACTAGATTAGGACACCTGAGCTGGTAAAACTCTGTGCTCTGCTGAATTCCAGCTGATTTCACTGGAGGCAGGCTCTAACATGGAGATTCCGTTCATGGTCAGTGATGCTGGGCAGGTGATGCTGCTTGTATGGTGTTTCATCCTTTATTTTGCTAAGGGCTATGTTTCATTTCATAAAGCTGGTATACTGAAATAAGAATGAAGAATTTGCAGCTTTCTTTTGCTTAACTGGTACCCAGTACTTACCCAAGCAGAACATTTCAGGTCAGGATTGCACATGCTACTTGACTGTTCTGTCTTGTTCAGTCAAGCGTTGCTGGAATTTTTCTTGTATTGAATAGTCCCCCTGCACTTGGTTATCGTAGGAGGATTATCTGCATTGCACATAAATGTGCTGTGGCTGCAGAGGAGAGCTGAGCTGGTCTCATGCTATCTAGCTTAGGGCCAGAAGCAATGTGGTTGAGCTTGGGCAGCAACGTGCAGCCTTTGCAGTTTGGGTTGATGCCATCTCAGGGATGGATCTCTGTGCTTTAGAATCAGCGTCGCTGATGTTTCTAATATGCTCCTGTACCTTAGTTGATGTAACTTGCATGACTCTTGTTTTTATATTTGCAAGACTATATTTAAAAGAAAACGCTTTATAGGTTAAAAAACCACACTTACCACTTGTGACAACAGTCATCTGTCCAGGCATTCTGTCCTTTGCATCTTTACTTTGTAATGTGAATAAAGTTATGATATATGTAAAGAACAATACTCAGACTCCACTATAATGTTATTTTATAGCACTATAACTGAAGATCTTTAAGCCTTACTGTTTTATAAATTGGCTCTGGGTTTCTGTGGGAAAAACAGTGCTGATATATTAGTGAAATTTAAGGGATTAAGATGAGGAGGAAGTTTGAATTGCAGAAACACAAACAAGATTGTATGAAAGATGTTAGGAAACAATCTGTTCTCTGTTACAGTTTTAGAGATCTTCAGTGAAAAAGAGGACTTTGTTTTTGTACACTGAAGAATGCGCTCTCTTGTAGGTGGGGTACCTTTGAATGCTTTTAACAGCCTAATCGGTGCATAAACAAAACCACCCCAAAGGCTGCTTTCTTAGTGGAAGGACTGTGCTTGTGTGGTATGTGTTTCTGGCTAGATCCAAGTAGGGGGTTTTTTTGGAGGCCTTTTGCATTTTTTGTGGTAACCCTATGAACAAAATATTTGGAGAATACACTCCTGTGGTGTTTCTAAGTCTTCTCTTTTGTCAGTGATCTGTTATTTGAAAGCTCTGTCTAGAAGAAAGTACCCGACTACCTTTTCAAAGTGTATCTTTGACATATTTCTATGCTCTGCAGTTTTTAATATAAAGAAAAATACTACTGCAGTACGCTCTTAAGGTGTTGTTCAACAGCAGTGTAAGCCAGCGTAAGCTGGTGGTTTTGCCAGTGATGCCTTTGTAGGCAAGCTTCAAGTGTTAGACTACAGCGTTAGTGGTATTGGTTGCTGTGTAATTGGACTTTTATGTTAGAAGCAACTGGATGTGTTTCATGATTTCTGGAGAAAGTAAGCATTTATTCCCTGGGGTGATTTTCCTTGATTAGCTGTCACACTCTTAACTTTCCAAAAGCCAGCTCTTATCTGGTAATAGAAAACAGTGCCTGACTGTTCAGGTTGGTGCAGAGAAGCAAGGAAGGCTCCCTGTTCCCCCTTGTGCCTTGAAGAGGCTGGGCACCTCAGGTATGGGGCCTGTGGGGTGCTGCTGAGCATCTTCTCAGCTCAGTTTGCTTCCCTGAAGAGGATCAGACTGAGTGGCTGATCTTGCACTTGTTCCTGCATTTCCCAGCTGGCCTTTCCCTGGTAATGGGAGGGCTGGGGGTAGGTAGCTCTCTAGCTAGCTTACAGTGCTGCAGGGATGCTGACAAAAAATAGTTCACAAAAGCAGAATAGTAATGCTTTAAAGGTACCCCAAACTGTAGAAGAATCTAAACTTCTCTAATGCTAATATATAACCGTGGTACCTTCACACTGCCTGCAACTGATTGTTGTTGGTTGTCTGTTTTTAAAGCCAGTCCAAGCACAGAGGGACCATTGCTGGCATTCAGTTCCACTTTCATCAGGAGACTTTGTGGATGGTTATATACAACCTCAAAGTGCAAACTCTTAGTGGAGAACAATGTAGCAAAACGTTCTTACGATGTTCTGTATGAATAGCTGTGTTCATGTGGGGTGTTTTTTTGCCTTTTTTTTTTCCCCAGTCCTAGCCTGGCTTTTCTGTGGTTAATTAAATCTGGCTTTACTTTTTTTTTTTCAC
The DNA here is from genome assembly GCF_030936135.1 of Gavia stellata. Classification (NCBI taxonomy): domain Eukaryota; kingdom Metazoa; phylum Chordata; class Aves; order Gaviiformes; family Gaviidae; genus Gavia; species Gavia stellata. The sequence goes on along the minus strand of NC_082598.1, from coordinate 26,925,107 downwards.
TTACAGAAGCCTGTCGTTTGTTAGCTGGGTCAGCTGAACTGTGTGCACATGTGCTCTCCTTTCATTGTACCTGGAAGCTAGAGGTATTTTTCCAGGGACTTTTTGGGCCTTTTACGGTGTGGAGCCATTGGAACTGCACAGGGATTTTTGCTGTTTCTGTATAGTTTCTGTGCACTCTAAGCAACTGATTATCAGTGATGTATTAACTCCATGTTAGAAGGAGTACTGAGCAGTTCAGGTATTGAGTTGTTGGGTTACTTGGGTGAACAGCAGGAACACCAGCTCAATCAAAACAAACGAAAAAGCTAGCTACAATGTGCTGCAAATGGAAGAAAAGGAAATGAGTTGTTTTAAAGGACTTAGTCCTTTTAGAAACATTTAGAGCAAAAGTCATCCAAAGTCCTGCCTCACTGTTCCATTGTTCTTCTGAGGATTTTGCTCTGCAGCTGGCTGTATTTCTTTCAGTAGCAGCCCCCATGGATTACGGTGCTACCTGCCAGCGTCGCAGAATTTCTCAAGGTGGCCAGGATGACAGCCCTTTTGTTTTGCCTATGCAGCATTTCCTCTTACGGAGATCTCTGTTTCTGTGCTGTAATATGTGGAAAGGAAGTATCATAGATATGTGGTTTGTTTGGGTTTTTTTTTTCATCACCTCTTGTGTTCAAAAGCAAGCGCCCTTTCATAGGAGTATCGCAGTGCAGTGTTTTGTGCAACAGAAAGTTGGCTTGTGAGTGTATGAACAGAAATGAAGGGGGTTTTTTCTGCCCTGTGTATGTATATGACGGTGGACTGCTAAAGACACTTTACTGATATGCATGTCTTCCAGTCAGTGAAGGAAACTGTGTTCATGAAGACTGGAGCAAGGGCTGAAAGCAGGGAGATCCTGTCCTGGCTGTTGTCATCACTGATGGTGACCTTTATGCTGCTGTGATTCTGGGAGACCCAGCGGCCATCTACTGCTGGGTTAAGGCTGCTGTACTTGATGAGAGCAAGGCAGTGTTAACTTCCTTAGACCTGCCCAGACAGCATACCATAGCTGAACTGTGTGCTGTTTTAGGTAGGTGCATGAAAAGGGTGATTTGCCTTCATGTTAATGGGAAAGGTGCTAATGCTCTGCAGGATTCCTATCATTCTTGTGACAGAAGTCAGTCTGGGCTTTCACAAAACAGAGCCTTGGTATTTGTAACAAAAAACCAAAGGTTTGAGGCGCTAGTGTGGCCTCATGTCCCGCTGTGCAGTAGGTTTCCAAACTGCCTCTCTTGGTGGTTGTCCTTTGGGACTGTTGTTACTGAGGTAGGATATCAGCTGTCTAGAAGGAACTGCTTTCTTCACTGTGAGGTGGCTGCTGGCTTGTGTGTTTTGGATCAAAATATGGTTAGGTGTTTGGGTGTATCTATCTCTTTTTTTAAAGCTTCTGGATGCCTCTTTCAGTTCTTCGTCTCCTTGCTACTCCTGCCTTTTCTGAGCTCCAGCAGGGACAGTCTGGGTCTAGGCATCAAGTAGGGGATGAATAGATATTTCTGTTGTGGCATATTTCTTGAGGATGCTGTAGCCAAGGTCAGTGAGACAGGCTGGGAATCACTCAGTAAGTGCAAAAAGGAGTTAGCTGGATATAATGACTATCCCTCCCTACAGATGTTTGTCTAAGCATATATAAAAGTGCTTGTGGACTGAAGTTTGCTATTGCTTCAAAACCTTAGTCAGCATGCAAGCATGGTGAGTGCACAGGAGGTGCTTTTTTAAGCTAGCATAACCAAGCAGAGAAGTAGTTTGAGTGCAGGGGGATGTCTCAAGAGTAACTTCTCTGGAGAGAATGCAGTAAAGTGTACCACCTAAATGGTGGGTTGTTGTGGTTCTTTCAGACGTGACTTAACATGCCCAAGGGCAGAAGGAGGAGATACTTGAGTGTTGCAGCGTGCTTTGCAGAAGGTAGTGTAGTTATTTCAGCAAAGCTCATGCTAAGAAATTTCTAAGGGAAGATTTGCTGTGAAGAGCGTTCCAGGAGGCTTGGTTTGGAGGTGCAGAGGCAAACATGCTGCAGTTTTGTTTGCAAGGAGCATGCCTCTGGCTGACACGTGTCTCATTGTGGCTGTTGGGGATTTCTCCCTGTTTCAGCTAGTTAGTTGCATTAGGTCAGCAGGGAGGAAGTTGAAGTACTCTGCTTGGTGATGTTGAAATTAATTGGATTTATGATATCAAGCGAGGAATACGTAAGCCGCGGGTAGAAAACGTATTCTGGTTTTGCTGTATCTAACAAGCTCTTATTTTTTTGCATTTATTACACTATGTAATGTTGTACTTTACTAGTCTGAAGTAGTGAAACTGAGTGCTCATTCACTGGCTTCCATGTCCTGCTGAAACTTGGTGCTTTGCAAGTGCTTTCTGTTCCACAGAATTTCTGTTTTCTTTATTTTTTTTTTTTGGACTGTTGCCTACTGTTGCCATTTTATGCTGTTGCCATAAAGCGGTGCGCTAAAACAGGATGGCTTTGTCCGTGCTCAGGCGCCGCTGTTTTGAGGAAGGGAGTTGGCGGGAGGGAACCGGCTGGCTGGTGCTTACAGGTCCCTGGAGGAACCAGGCAAAATGGTGCCCATTCATGGTGCCCTGGTAGTAAAGTATACCTTCCCCAGCGTTTCTCTGCTGTTTTACTTGGCTCTGTGGGTTGTCCGAGCTGCGAAGAGCTCCTAGCTCTCGATGCTCAAGGCTATTTTGGGTGGTTGAAGGCGGAGTGCCTCCACCATCTTCCCTGCAGTCCCTGGGCAGCAATGAGGGCATGGAGGTCCTGTGCTGTGGGGCCGCTGATGAAGTCCTGCTTGTCCCATCGCAAGCGTTGCTGAATGCAGGCTGACCCTGTGCTGGTCAAGCTTTGGTGGTAAGAGCCTTGTGTCCCGTGGTAAATAGGTTCAGCAAAAGATGATTTTTGAGACTTGAGCGGTCCTCAACCGTGACTCTAGGTAGGCACAGAGCAATTACCTTGGCTGTCTTCTGCTTCTGGGCAATGGGAGGGGCAACATGGCAATGGAGGGCTCTCGCTATGCTGCGTTCAGGGTTTGCTTTCCTCTAGGTATTTTTGGGCTGTCTCACTACTACACCCCCAGTAGTCTTGCTGGAGTGCTGTAGTTTTCCGAGTGCTGTAGTTTTCCAAGTCCTGTGCAGTTTCACTTGGGAATTGTGGATGTATGATAAAACTCAGAGCAGACGGGGAGGATTTCCTCTCTCCTTGATAAAAATAGTCTTTGGCTAAGGAGGAATCGCAATTCCCAGAAACTTAACTCAATGCACTGGGCAAAAATTGGCCTGTTGGGCAGTGCTTGCTGCAGACTTGCTCATGAGCTCCCAGAAGGTCAGTGTGTGTTATGGTCTGTGACAGCCAAAATGCTGAGAGGAGAGTAGCCGTATGTGGGACGTGGGAGAGGAATATTCCATAGAAATCAGTTGTCATTGGCTGTGGATTAATTCCTCTGAGAGTTTTGGAAATTACTCTTGGATATTTGGGGCTAAAGACTAACTAACTGGTGTCTGGGGCTGGTGTCCTCTTCAAAAAAAAAAAAAAAAAAGACCAGCAAAAGGAGGAAAGTGAGTGCCTGAGATTACATGCATTTCTGATGTTAAAATGGACATACTTTGTACATAATGAGAGAGATATTTTTGTTCTGCTTTGCAGTTCTCCCTTAAAAAAATAATTACACTTTCTTTGAGCTCTGATTATTTATTTGCAAAACAGAGCAATTATGTTGTCCTTCCTGATGTTTTATTATCCCCAAATTAGTCCAGAGGCAGGTATGTAGGAGGGCTTGATGGGAAAACCCATAAACAGGCAGTGTGGATGAGGGAGCTGGTGCTGTTCATGTTGGCCCTGTAGTGTTTACAGCAAGCAGAAGTTGTAGTGGGACCAGCCCGGCTATAGGCTGTTCTGGAGGTGGAGGGTGACTGTATACTGCAGTACGCTGTCTGACACCCTTTTCAAATTAATCGGTGGGCTTTAATAATGAGCAACACCTCCTCCTGTGGTAACATACCATACCTCTGCAGCAGGTACATATTCTTACAGCGTATCTGGTCCCTGATTCCTTATGGGTCAGAGGGAGAACAAAGTTGTCCCTGTTTCCTCTGTGCAAGTTGTATTTTGACAGGTAAGATAATGTAACAGCAGAAATGCAATTTGCATAAGTTTTGCCTGGTGGGTAATGCATACCAGACTGGTTTTGTTACGAAGTCACATTAAACAGGGTAACTTAAGTGAATGTATTGTTGCTGTGTCAGAGAAGAGCTCCATTTCAAGTTAATCAGTAAAGACTTGGCTCTATTTAAGTCAGTAACATGCTTGCTTATTGCCTCTTCCTACTTAAAAAAGGATTGTAGTGATTCTGCTGTTTCGGACCATGGGGAATGAAAATATTCAAAATATGAACTGCGGTCCTCTTTACTTACTGGTTACCATAGAAATCTAAATAAAGAATGCTCTGCAAATAGTGTAAATACAGCACTTAACTTTCCCAGCTCTCACTTTCTTAAAAAGAAATGCCATTGTTCAGATTTCTGTAGTAACTGATCAGTAAAGGCTACTGCACACATTCTAAATAAAATTGCTGTTAAAGTGCTGTATTTACACTATTTGCAAAGTATTCTCAGTATCAGAGAACTTTTCCATTACTGATTTTTAACGTCAATTTGTTGTTGAGACTGGCCATGGTAAATGAGACCAGAAACAGCTGCTTTGCATTCTTCATAAGAGCTGCAAAATGCTCAAGATCTTATGGATTATGAATGACTCGCCTACAGAACTGTTCCTGTAATTCCAATGGGAAATGTGACCCAATGACATGCAGAACAGCCAGCTTTAAGCTGCAGCTGGAAACTCAGGAAGCAACAAGGTGTCTTGTCTGGAAATGTGCTGCTCTTCTGGGGACCACTCAGACTCTCCCCTGGTCCAGCTTTTTCACTCAACTCGTTGCATAGCCCAAGAATGGGGAATGGAGGTGGGCTGGCTTTTGAGTGTCTTTTGGCCTCTGCAAGCGGCATGGTCTGACTTATGGCAAGTCAGTTTGTGACCTAATATCCTTTTAGGAGCTGAGAGTTGTTGCAGAGTAAAGCTGCTCCCCCGCTGTCCTTTGGAGCACGTTATGCATGTCTTACCTGGTGGGACCTGATGGTATTTTCACCACTTTTCATTGTTTTCCAAGTGAATAGTAAGACTTTTTTTTAAAGCAGTCATTGTGATTTCATCAGTTTTCATTTGTTTCCAGTCATATCATATAACGTTCATCACTTTCATATTACATTGATTTTTTTTAATTATTTTTTTTTTTCCCAGGGCTGCCTGGCTGGTAGTAGTAACCTCCTTGCAGAAAGAGAGCTAAGCGTGTAAGAATTTTAAATGAGTTTCCATCTGGTGTTGTTTTTGGCTTGGTAACAGGAATAAAAATGTTTTGCATTTTTACAAAGTAGAGGATTTTTTTTTCACTGGATAGTTAAAAACTGAATCTAAAAAGCAAAATGGAAATATACAGATTTCCAGAGCTGTGCCCTTACATTAGCACACAGCTGAGGGAGACCAAAAAACATCTGCACCATGTGATAGATGGGCAAACTGCGGATTTTTATGGGCAAATCTGAGCTGGTATGGCTTCCCAACAGCTCTCTAAGCAGTGTAGCTGTACTCCTGAGATGCTGTGCTCTTGGAAGTTTCTAAGGTAGCTGTACTAGTCATCTGTAATTAAACCAAATACAGTCCCCATGTCTACATCACATTCAGGTGCTGGACTGGATAATTCTGTGCAGTACTTCTTTGGGTGTTGGCATTCCAATAGCTACTTAACATCCTGGTGCAGGTTTGGAGAAGACCAGACAGCAATTCTGGATGAGGAGGTGCCACTTTCTTGAATTCTGTTTTTTTGTTTTGTTGGTTTTTGTTTTTTTTTTCTTTCTTCTCACTGCTCCCACATCTCACCTTGCCCCAGAGGCTCTGGCTCGGTGAGGTGGTTGGCACTTCTTGAGGCTCTGGCTCGGTGAGGTGGTTGGCACTTCTTGTCTGAGGAGTGCTGAGGCTTTTGCAGATGTTGTTGATTTTGCTGCATTTGTCCAGAAAACGCAGGTACCTTTTTAATAAATGGGATGATGTTGCATGAGGACAGTGTTGGGAGGTCTGCTTTTCTTTCTCAGTGAATGTGTTGTTATTCAGTGGGGTTGGTGCTGGTTTGTTGCTGTCCTTCGGCTCTGTGCTGTGCATGCTGCAGAAAAGGCCATGGAGGGTGCTTCGCATTCATGTCACTCTAGTCTGGTCTGACCAGTGTGCCTAGCTTGAGGTGCCTCCGTAGGGAAATCGGATCCTTTCCCATGGAGGATTGGTGCCTGAACGTACCTCTGAAAGCAATAATACAGGCATCGTTCACTGTGGCTGAGACCATTTCTTTTTGAGGTCAAAAGGATCTGGGGGATATATTTATTATTCAATGGGTATTTGATAATGTTTCAAGTCTGTTTTCTTGATGTCCTGACAAAAAGAGAAATAGTTGTTTCAGTAGCAATTTTACCAAATTTCTGTCATAAGAAACTGATCTGAACTCAAAGGGTTTTTTTTAATGGATCTGCAATTTTGCTGGTTTTTTTGTGTCCCGCTTTCTAAAAAGCCTACTCAGCAAATCTAGCAACTTATTCTATCAGTTGATTATTGGCTGTGTTTTTAGATGCTTTCAAAAATAGTAGATGGTGGACTTTTAGCTAAGCAATTATTTCCTTAGATTTGTGCTAATATGGTGTTTCATTTATTTTTCTCCACTAACTCATCAAAATTGAAGGCAGTTCTCACTAAGGCTTAATATGACAAAGAAAACTTTGAATTTAGATAAAACACTGCCAAGTAATTATAGTCTAATGCACTAATATAAATGTAGCTTGAAATAAACTTAATTGCATTTGAAACAGTTTCAGCTGCGAACTAATAGTATGCTTTTTTGGACTTGTGGTTTATACATGGTGTTTGACTGCTTGTAGCTATTGGCTCTTTTTCTGTTCCCACAATAAAGAAATTTCTCATTTAATATTTAAATATTTAATACATTTATTATTTATTTTTCAGTTTCTTCAACAGTTACCAAAATTCAAACATTTTTAGGTCAAGGGCTCCTCCATCTTCCCCTCTTCAAAGGAACAGAGATTCATGAAGCAGCACAGCATTGCTAAACCGAAGGTTAGAAAATAAAGGTGAAAATTTTGAAAGTCCCCAGCTTCTGACTTCAACGAGAGCAGGGAGGTTACTGTGAGATCTACTTGCAGTACTCGCGAGACATGTCCAGGTACACAGGACATGCCTTAGCATGGTGATGAATGAGGACATGGGATTATGCTGCTTTCAGAGAAACAATATTCCTTTTTTCTGTATTTGTTTATTTTTAAATTATCATAACTTGGAGTGTCAAGTGAAATCGAAATTACTGAACTTTGCAGCCGTGTGATTTTAAGAACTGCATGTAGGTGTCTAAGCCGTTCGGTTTTGAGCGCTGCAGATATAAGAGCTTCAACTGAGTTTCTTTGGTTATAATTGAAACTGAGAGAGGATGAGTCTATACAGGTACAGAAGGTTTTCTAGGAGAGGAGTTCTTGGAGACCAAAGAACATCCTTTTAGCCAAATGGCTTTGAGTAGAATGAAGATTAATGTTACAGCTAAGCCAGTGAGTTACTGCTGGAAGAGGCTATCCTTACTCCTTTTTTTTTTTTTGTTGGTTTGTTTTTTTTTTTTCCCCACATGTTGTGTGATGTGGTCCTGCCCCCTTGTTTCAGCCAGTTCTGGGGCTTTTTCTATATCAGTCATTGGGAGTTAAATACACTGTCTGTATTCATCCCACTCGCTCTGCCCCCCTGTATGTTCTGCTGGGTTAGTCCCCTCTGTAGGCTCCCTGCCCAATTAAATGGGTGCCAGAATGGGCACAGGACAATCAGGAGGTGTGAGAAACCTCACCTTAGCCCCCACATGGTCTGGGAGGCTCGGGGTATGCTGAGCCCACCAGGTAAGTGGTAACCCGACTGAACAGAAGTGCTCTGGAAATCCAAATTAAAACATTTCTTACACTAGGGGAGAAGGACCCATTGCAGAGAAGCAAAACTTGCATAGTTATGTTGTTTCACTGAGCACGGCAGTGTTGGATTTTCGGTACATTGGGTTTTATTTTTTCAGAAACATCAGAAGCTTCTTGGGATAGGGGAGAGATGATCTGTCAGGGCTCTTGCAAACTGAAATTACTCAAGTTGAAGACAGACATTGAAATGCAGTGGGTATTCATCTCCATTCAGCACTTCATAGTAGGTAAAAATGCAGCTTTCTACTCTTGAATCGTTAGTATCTTGCCGTATATTGCCATTGCTGCTGTTTCTGATCTGTGCTCCTGATCTGCTGGTAATCCTGTTGCTTATTTTATGCCTGTGTTGTGGGTGTGACTTCCCAAAGGTATTCAGTCCTTTGGATTTCCTTTCAGGTGTGATGAGAAGGAGGCTGACCTCTGTTGTATACTCACAAGAAATAATACTGTGAGAAATTGCCTCTTGCCTGTACAGAACCTGGCTTCTCCTCCAGCAGCAGAGTGGTTACTGAGCCTTTTTTACTCACAGTGTTTGTCTTCCTCTGACAAAATAAATATGCACTAATTATCCTGTTGATTACATGGTGCAATTTCCTTATTCATTTTAAATTGCAGTAGTTCTATGCCACTGCCAGCCTAAGGACCTTTGACACTGGTTTGGCCTTGAGTTTTGCAGACATCAGATATATACTATACTGCAGTAATCTGTCAGAAAAGAAAGTGCTGCAAAACATGAATGGACTTGGAGAATTAATGTTTCTAATACTTCTCTAGTGTAAGCATCAGCAGTAGAAAGCTTTTGTGCTGTGGAAGGCTGCTGCAGCTGGCATTGGGTTTAAATCAGTCATTGCATTTGGCGTTTGCAGCTATTCTGACAGTTGGTACTCGCAGTTGGGTACGCTGCAACAGCATCATCTCTAGGGAGAGCTAAGATGTAGTGCATGAGCTCAGGTCTCTCCCTTTCACCATGAAAGATTTATCCTTTCATGGAACTTTGCATCAGTGTTGTATGCTTTGGAAAAGCCTGTATAAGTAGATGTATTTTGATAATGTTATGTAGTTGTCGTAGATGTCCTGTAAGGATCTGGTTATATACTGTAAGACTGTGCATCATCCCCTGCAATTGCTAAGGGAAAACTGTCATTCGGTGAGGCCTTAACAATTGATCAGTCTTGAGTTGTTTTTACTATTTCTTGATCTAAACCAAGAAGTTGACTTAATTCGCTGCATGTTTGCTCACAACTCAACTGTAGGGTAGTAAAATGAGTGAGGATTAAAACTACCCTGTTTTGAGATGTCTTGCTGTTGGAAATTGCTTCTGTGGATTGCAGTGTTGATCACTAGTGAGTTGGTGCAGTAGTTCCTCAAAAGACTAGCTCTGTTAGGAAGGCGATAGCTCCTTACGTGCTCCAGTCATGGGCTCAGACATATACATTATCCCATGGTTTGTAAATTGTTCAGTCTCAGGTTTATTGTTATTCACAGTTGCGTTCCACCAAACAGAGCAACTAAATGGTTTGCTTTAGAAGAAATGGTATTGGGTCAGGACCATTTATAGACCCTTGGGTTTTCTATGAGTTAAGATTAATTCTAACATTAGTTTTGTGCTTCACTCAAATGTGGGTATTTATTTTCTGTTTATTTTTATCCCTCGGAACGTTAAACTGATACAGTAGATTTGTCTTGTTATTAGTTAGCATAAATTGCTGCTTCATTTATCACTTAAACAATCTTTGTATAGCTGCTTTTTTTTGTTGTTATAATGTGCCTTACCTTTACCTGAAATGAAGGAAACCATAAGAGCAGAAAATAACAGTATTGCTTAGGTTTACTGATGATAATGTGTACTTGCATGGTATCTTTTGTCACTGGCTCTGGAGATGTTTTGCAGACTTTCAGCAAGCCTCTCCTGTCCTGGAAATAAGGAGTTAAGAATATCAGAAGATGTGTGATTCTAGGCAGCAAGCTGCATTACAGCAGTAGGTGACAGTAGGCTCTTCGCTCATCTTGCCTGCCTCGTGTGGGCAGGTTTGGCTGAATTCCTGAAGATCCATCTTATCTTGCAGGGGCTTTGGTGTAAGAACAGTTAGTCTGAGTCTCCTCTGTCTGTTGAGGTATTCTTACTTGTGAGCAATAGGTGACTTAAGTTTTGTGTGGCTCTTACCATGTCTCGTTTACTGGTTTATCACTTTTTTGTACCTTGCTATGGTTCTCTAGTTTGGAAATTGTGGAGAGAACTCCTCTGACTCAGCGTTTTGTGCACAGGAGATACCTAAATGGAGGGTCTCTAACCAGTGTCAAAATGAGTTATTAATGCGCTTGTAAAGGATGTTACAGGTTTTCTTTTCCACTTGTCAAGAAACCACGGGTACTACTTGTGATGGTTGTGGTTTCTAGTAGGTTTGTAAACCATCCTACAGTAAGATTAAGCAATTTGTACCAGGCTCCTCTCACTGTTAGTAAAATAAAATCCTTGATCTTCCATTCTCTGAACTGTTACTCTGTGTTTAGCCTCAGCTATGATTTTTTTCATTAGCTTAATATTTAAAGAGATGTTGTAAGTGATGCTGGTTCAACTGATACATTAAAAAAGATAAATACAGATGCCTGTAAGTACTAGGTAGGCAGTAGCTAACTAATAGGAATACACCTCACACAGCTGCATGGTTGCAAGTATTTAGCTTTTATGGTACTTGAGAGGGTGATTCAGCTTAAGGAGGTCTGAGGTTTATTTGCATTCCAGGTGTGCTCTCTTACTGTGCAAATAAAGGAAATGTTATCCTTGCTAAACTGCATCTCTGAAGGAGAGGTGGAGGCTTGAGAATCAACTTGATCTTTTAGCACTATCAGGTGAAATAAAATCACTTGTTTAAAACCTTTATAGTATCTGTCTTTTTTCCAGCTGTAATCACTGTTCTTATGTTTCAGTACCTCCAGTAATCATCATCACTTTTTTCTTTTTGCATAAAATTTGACTGCCACCTTTACTCTAAACAGGGCCCTATTGTGTGTATATACATGTGAATAAGCTACATTCTGTGTCATGGGAAAGGTCTGCAGTAAAAAGGTGTATATGTGTTTTCTTTAGATTTAGTTTCTAGCTGTTATTTTAGTTAGTAAAATTTTAGAAAAGGCTTTGCTTGTGTAATAGACAAACTGGAAGAAAAGTGTTTTCAACATATTTTTTAAAGGAATTGCATTTGTTGTAAATATGTGAAGGAAGGACAGTATTTTCTACTTTTATGGTATCTTGTATCTACATCAGGCGAAGATAGGCTTTGCGGAAGTTGGGTTAAATTATACCATTGGTCGTGTTTAGTCCATCAGAAAATTGATGTTAATTTCAAAGCAACAGTTGTATTTTTTAAATGAAAAATGGTAAACAACAGAAATTTTAGTCACTACTTAAAACGAAAGCTTTCCTCACAGCTGGAGAGAAAAGGCAGTGTATGTTTGGAAAAGGCAGACTGCTACACTGCATATTTGTGTTCACAGGTAGATGCCCTCTGTTTCACTGTGATGGGTAGGTTAAACTCTAAGAATAAAGTTTTGAAGTAGTTGGTTAGAGTATGTGCAGGATAAGCACAGTTTGGCTCATAACTTGTTGAATGGCATTGGAGTTCAGAAAGGGCGGGAGAAGGCAATTGTGGCGCTGGCCGCAGCTTGGGCCGCTGGGAAGGCCTGGGGGCACCTCGGTCTAACAGGCCTCTGTGACTGTATTGGGTTGCGTGGCAAGGTTTTGGTAGCCAGGTGGCTACAGGGGTGGCTTCTGTGAGAAGCTGCGAGAAGCTTCCCCTGTGTCCCATAAAGCCAATGCCAGCCAGCTCCAAGACAGACCCACCGCTGGCCAAGGCCGAGACAATCAGTGATGGTGGTAGTGCCTCCGGGATAACGTATTTAAGAAGGGGGAAAAACAACTGCACAAGGGCAGCCAGGATTTTTTTTGGTAACTAGAAATAGATTTGATTTTTTTATTTCTTTTAGCAGAGTTCACAAGCTGCTTGTTAGAAGTACAGAAGAAACAGGAGTAATTGGGAAGGTGATCAGTAATAAATACCCTAGGAGATCAGGTGGCAGATGACGACAGGCACAAAGGCGCTGAGAATTTTAAGGCATCCTCTCAGATCAGGTTTTTAAACACATATCTGTCTTGGTGTATTATATGGAAAGCATGTGGTCGTTTTAAAAAAATATTTAATGCATCGACTTCTCTAAATATTTGATAAAGACCTGGCCAAATGTATATGTAATTGAAAAGGAGTGTAGAACAACCACTGGGGTTAATCATGGAAACAGGGTACAGAATCCTGGCCCCACTGATTTCACTGGGAGCAGGTTTTGTCTGCTGATTACCGCTATGAACAAGGTTTACCGCTCACTTACACCAAAGCGTTCTCCATTGATTTAAGAGCATGCTTAAATTACTGTGACTGAAAGTACCTTTGCCTGTGGCACTGTCTGTCTCCTTTAGAAAGGGGTGCAGAACGCTTCCCTGGTTTCTGTTACATTTTCTAAACTGCAGCTGCCTTTGAACTATAGTGTTGGTGCTTTCTCAAGCTTTATCTTTATTTTTACTCTAATACTACTGCGACTGTTGCATAAACTGTTCAACTTGCAGGAGCACTGGCATCTCTTTGTTGGGTAAATATTTTTCTGACCAGGTATCCGGTGTATAGGGACTTTTGTGATGTTTCTCTAAGTGAAACCCTGTTGCTGCTTGTTGTGCTCTGCTTCCTGCATCTGCTGAAGCTCCCAGGGCTTCTGGGTATTGCCCAGCCTGGCTGATGTTTCTGACAAAAGGCATCTCTCTAAAAATGCTTGTTACTATGGGCAGCGTATGCCAGATACTTCTATATCCTTTGGGGGGGCTTTTGCTTGACTGATGTTGGGGTCACCCTTCCCTTCCTTTCCCAGGTGGCAAGGAGTGAGCAGGGCTGTCCCTGTGTCAGCTACTTCATCCTCCTTCTGGACCTTCAGAGAAGGACCTATTTGTCTCTGCTGAAATTAGATCAGGCTCCCATCTGAAGTTTACACGAACCCATGTGTGGATTTCTGTAAGCTTCAGATACGACCCCAATGAGATTTTTTTTTCCCTTCCTCCTCCTATTTTTAAACAACACTGAAAACACAGAGTGGGCAGGATAAGAGTCGAACACACTAGTGAGGTTACGTCTGTCATCCGAATCATTAGTGCTGGCAGTGCTCCTAGCCTGTCATGCGTGACAGATGTGACATCTTTCAATGAAGTTTAAAGGCATGGTGAAAGATTATGGGAATGGTTTCACATTGCTTTGGACTGCTCCAAAATTAACATTTTAAAAGCTGTTGCTGACAGCAATTGTTAAAGGGTGTCTGTCCATCTTATACAAGATATCCTTATCTCCTTCTGTGACCAGGTGACCCGCCTAGTGGATGAGGGAAAGGCTGTCGATGTTGTCTGCCTGGACTTTAGTAAAGCCTTCGACACTGTCTCCCACAGTATTCTCCTGGAGAAGGTGGTGACTCGTGGCTTAGACAGGTGCACTCTTCACTGGGTAAAAAACTGGCTGGATGGCCGAGCCCAGAGAGTTGTGGTGAATGGAGTCAAATCCAGTTGGTGGCCGGTCACAAGCGGAGTCCCCCAGGGCTCAGTTTTGGGGACAGTCTTGTTTAATATCTTTACCGATGATCTGGATGAGGGGATCGAGTGCTCCTTCAGTAAGTTTGCAGACGACACCAAGTTGGGCGGGAGTGTTGATCTGCTTGAGGGTAGGAAGGCTCTGCAGAGGGATCTGGACAGGCTGGATGGATGGGCCCAGGCCAACTGTATGAGGTTCAACAAGGCCAAGTGCCGGGTCCTGCACTTGGGTCACAACCACCCCATGCAACGCTACAGGCTTGGGGACGAGTGGCTGGAAAGCTGCCCTGCAGAAAAGGACCTGGGGGTGTTGGTTGACAGCCAGCTGAATATGAGCCAGCAGTGTGCCCAGGTGGCCAAGAAGGCCAACGGCATCCTGGCTTGTATCAGAAACAGTGTGCCTAGCAGGAGCAGGGCAGTGATTGTACCTTTGTACTCGGCCCTGGTGAGGCTGCACCTTGAATCCTGTGTTCAGTTTTGGGCCCCTCACTCTAAGAAGGACATTGAGGTGCTGGAGTGTGTCCAGAGAAGGGCGATGAAGCTGGTGAGGGGTCTGGAGCACAAGTCTTATGAGGAGCGGCTGAGGGAACTGGGGTTGTTCAGTCTGGAGAAGAGGAGGCTGAGGGGAGACCTTGTCGCTCTCTACAACTACCTGAAAGGGGGTTGCAGAGAGGTGGGTGTTGGTCTCTTCTCCCAAGTGACTAGTGACAGGACTAGAGGAAATGGCCTCAAGTTGCACCAGGGGAGGTTTAGGCTGGATATTAGGAAAAATGTCTTACCTGAGAGAGTGGTGAAGCATTGGAACAGGCTGCCCAGGGAGGTGGTGGAGTCACCCTCACTGGAGGTGTTCAAGGAACGTGTGGACGTGGCATTGCGGGACATGGTTTAGTGGTCATGATGGCATTGGGTTGATGCTTGGACTTGATCTTACAGGTCTTTTCCAACCTTCTGTGATATTAGAACATGCCTTTTTGTCCTCCCTGGCACCCTTGTGGCCCCCTGTCCAAGCTGATGAATTTGAGGACCCAGCTGAAAACTAAACCCTCAAAGAAGATGCATCCTTGCGATAGTGTTGCTTTGAGGCGGCTGAGCCAGTCTAAAGGCCAACTACTGCTAAAAGGGACAGTTAGCTTAAGTCAGTGTAGATGTAAAACTGTACTGTTACGTGAAGCATTTCACTCTGCTGGCTGTGGAACAACTTTGACTTCTACTTTCTGCAGCTGAATGTACATGAAGTGATTCCTTAAGCTGAGGTGAGTACTGCCTGTACATGTACATACACATACACACTCACACTTACATCTCTAACAGGAAGTCTTGGAGTCATTGGTTCTCCCCCAGTAGCTCTGAGCACAGCCAGCTTCTAAGGTGGGTAAACTGGAAACAATGGGAATTCTTCTTCTTGGCTTTTGTGTCCTTCAGCTGAGGTTGTAGGTGCTCCGTTGCTTTCTAGCAACTTCTGGCACCATTTAGGTTTTTAAGGGTCTGGAGGAGAGTTTTAGTGTTTTGGCTTTAGGTGGTCCCACTTCAGCCGTCTGTGTTCAACCTTGGTGTGACTGGTCGATGATTTTGTTCCTGGAGCTTGTGCTCTAACAGGTTCTGAGACCTCTTGGAGGTAGCGTGTGTGAGGAAAAATACTTTTAAGCTCCAAAAGAGTTTTGAATTTTATTTTTTGGTTGTGGCACAGACCTCATTCTAGGTTCAGTGAAATTAGTGGCTAAATTCCCATTGATTTACTGGAGGCTTTCTTGAGACTTCTCCATCAGTACTTCAGTTTAATTTGTTCTATTACATGCTTCCCTGCTTGTTGTAGAGCACCTTCTTTTTAATGTTTAATTTCATAATACTTTGCATCTTTTGATCCTCTCTGGCTAAACTGTGACAAGACACAGACAGCTCCAGAACTTTCCTGTCCAAGCCAGCATAGCTTTTATGCTTCTGGTTATTATCAGTACTCATTAAAAAAGCTGTGAAGCCCCACTGTCTGTGTTGAAGAGGTTAAGTTTTTTTTGCTGTATTGATTAACTTAACTGTTTTGAGGAAAATTGACTGCCTGTGGCTACTGCTGACCCTAGATTCCTGAAGTACCTCCAAGCAAAATGCTAAACATAACTGGCATTCTTGGTACAGCAGGAGTAGGCGTGTTGGGAATTCAGGGGTGCTAGGACAAAGCACTGCAGTGGGTATCCAGGGCAATTTTTTATTTGGGGGGGAAAAAAAGAAGAGAGTCTTATTCTCTGTTAAATTCAGTTTGGGAGCACAGCATTGAGAGATGAGATCACTCTCGCCGTGGTTTTGTATGATGCCCCTCAGTTTCTTACTGGCATGGATGGTTGTGTGTGAATTGGAAAAAATTCAATGTACTGAGGGGAAAAAAGTCAATGTAATTCTTTGGAATCAAGGCCTTAGTTAAAACAAGGGGATAGCAGGAGGTTTTAATTCATAGCCAAAATGGTAGCAATATAAGTGAGCTACAGCGAGGGAACATTATTAGGGTGACTTTTGTTGCTTCCTTTTGGAGCATCTGGTAATAGCTATCAGGTCTGTTCTGAGATGATATGTTTTAATGAAAGTGGTTGTAGCAACGTACAGGGTATTTTACTGAAGACTCGGCAATATTGCAGCAACATACTAATTTCTGTAGTTTGACTTTTTGGTATTGACATGAAGTGTAAATATAACCATTTGGCAGTGTAATTAAGTATGTGTGATGTCCTGTAGGAAAATTTCCTTCCAATTCAAGAGGAAATTAATTTAGAAACTTTTTGATTTAATACAGACACAGCTGTCTCTCATATGTATGAGCTTATTAAAAAAAAAACAACAAAACAAAACAAACCCAAACAACACTTGCTAATAAAAATCTAGGTCTTAAAACCTTAGGAGTGGAGAACTTGGAAAGAACCTAAATGAGCATATTTTGGGCATAGCAATATAGTTATTAATCTGCAGCCTTATTGTTGTTGTTTTGTTAAATAAAACACTTTAAGTGATTGTCTTTTGATAAAACTTCCTAATCAAGCAACTTAATTTATATATATTTTTAATAAATAAGAATATTGGATTTTTTTTTAATTTCATAATTGCCATTTCAGACTTTTGACTATGTATTGTATTTCTTGGCTGTGTAACCATACATGAGCAGAAGTCATTACTGAGAAACGCTTTTTTTTTGTTTTTTACAAAGTAAAATGCTGAGTGCAGTCCTACAGCATGTAGTTCTTTGGACATGATGTTTTGTCTGCAATAGTTGGAAAGGGTTTTTTAAATTAATTAAGAATATGCTTGTGTGTTGCAGGATAGAATATGGCTAAATTTAGGGGAATAAACTTTTGAAGCTTATAGTATGCTTAAGGAAAGCTTTGTATAACTTAAGGCAAAGATGTAGTCAATACTGTTCTGAAGTCAGAGGTCATACTAAGAACAATGGGAGGTCATTGGTCTATGCAGGAGGCAAATGTATGATACAGGAGTAACATCTCTGGCATATAAGTACCAAATTTCTTGTCATCTGACAGCCATCCTTGGAGTTTGCTTTTTAGGTAGTGGTTCTCGTGACCTTTCTGTAGCTGATGATTTTGTATCTTCTATCTTCCTAATTTCTTTTCTGTGGAAAGCATATTTATCCTTGCTAGGATAATTAATCATAATTTTCTCAGGAGAAACTGCAGGATCTCTTCTACCTGTGGCCTCAAGTTGATTTTTTTTTTTTTTTTTTAAAAAAAAGGATACTAAAAGTATATGGATTAGGAAGAAGGTTTTAGCCTTATAGCAGATTTTATGAGACAGTAGGAAGAGGTATGCTTGTTTCTGAAGACTATCAGAAAATTAATCTCATTCTTTTCATCAGGTTATTGCACCATTAATAGATGTCCTTATCAGAGGTAGGGAATTGAGAAAACAACTGCATAGCACTAAAACTGCAGTCTTATGTGAAAAAAAAAAAAGAAAAAATAAATTTGATCTAAATATCTTTCAGTGAGAATTGTGAGACCACAGCTGCCGTATTTTTCATCTGCTTTACTTCCTTAAGAGATCAATCCTAGATGGTGAGTCAGCTAGCCAGCAAAGATGATTAATAAAGGAATAAGCTACATAGGATGTTTTTCTATTAACCACTGGCTATTCCGAGCAAGAAATATGCTAAGTACTCGCTGACCCTGCTTTGTTTAAAAAAACCAAAAAAACCCTAAAATAAACAAAATACCCAACAGTTGTTATATTTGAGGTGATGGAGATGGGGCAGGTCTGACAGTTACTTCTACCAGTGGTTCTGCCTTAATTCTACTAAGCACACATATAATGAGCTATTCCAAACTTTTCATAGGCTTGCATAAGATCTTTTAGTGTGGGGGACAAAATGTGCTGTAAAAATTTTTTAACTTTATTCCCCTCTCCCTGGCGCCGCGCCCCCCCTCGTCCCCCCGGCCTCGAACCGCAATGACAGAGGCTTGTAAGGTAGAGGAGATAATCCCTTTTTACAGCTAAGCACCTGTTGTGGAAAAAGTTCTGAATATGTTGTCCTGGTTTGCAGAATCAGTATGATTTCTGTTAGCACACGTTGCATAAGTTAAAGGTTCTTCATTGTCTTTTAGCTGGCTTTGAACCCAAAATTATGAAGTCTTGTAAACAGCATCATTAAAATTGATTGTGACTAAAACAGGAGAGAGACTTGAGCCTTTCATTCTGCCTTTTTTTTTTTAGTGCACTCATTTTAAGTGTGCAGTCTGAGAGTCTGCCTGAGCTTTAATGAATGCAATTTGGTCTCCTGCTGGACAAATCTTCCTACATAGGTTTTCTTGTATATATGAAAATAATGGAAAAGAAGAATGGAAAACAATGCAGATGCGAGACAAAGACACCCTTCTAATGGCATAATAAATCTGCAGTGTGAGTGGATGCCTAGGCTAATGCAAAAACTGCGTGAAGGCCACCAGTGCTGGCACAGTGGTTGGCTAAGCAGGATGCTGAAAGGCAGAGTGTGCCGGAGAAGCCAAGTTGGCATTGCCGAGTGCTTTGCCCCATGATGCTGTAAGCTCTGTGCCTTGCCCTGGCATGGCAGGCATCAAGGATGCTCTAAGATGGAGCACCCTGTTGTGTGCAGCATAAGCCAGAAAGTACTGGAGAATATCAAGAGAGGTTGGGGAGAATTATACAGGGATAGTAGTACTCCAGAATAGGAATGAATAACTGAAGTCAGTTACTGGGAGGGCATGTACTTAGAGCACAGATGATAATGCCTTTTTAAAAAGGAGCTGACTCGCAAATTCAGATTTCACTTCAGTTTTGCAGTGCACTTCTAATAACTTGCCTTCATTCAGGCAGGGTTATGAGCTAAGACTGAGCGTGGCTCTATTTTAATTTATCCCGGTTTAGTTAATGCTTTGTGAAATTATTGTCTTAATGGTGGGAAAGTACATCTCTTAGAAAATGTGAACAAAAGACTACCTTGTTGGGAAAACTGTGTTCTCTGGCTTGTGAAGCTCTTGGGTTGAGCAGGTGATGTAATATTTTAACATCATCTTGTGAGAGAGTGTATTGCATTTCTGTTTGTGTCCCTATTTCTTCTGCAACGACTTACCCTGTTTTGCTGGGTTTGACCTGTTAATGCATTTGCAGAACAGGAGGTGGAGAGAGAATAACTAAAGAGCATGCTTGTGCCCTGGAGCAGGAAGGATGACTTAAGCTAAAATGCTGCCTCCATATCCCATGGGTATGATATGTGGTAGAGTGACTGGATCTCCTGCATTATTCATTGCTCCTGGCTTCTGCTGTGACGTGGGTGTTTATCACATGAACAGTTGTGCTGTGGGTTACTGCAGAAAAGGTGTGTGTGACCTGAATACTCATCACCCACAGGTCTTTCTCTAAGTGACAGATAAAACCTGGTCTCAAGTATGGTATTTCTGCCAAGAAGTCAAATAATTTGGAGATGTTTTTCTCTCAGACAGCTTGTGGATGAGCATCTTTAGTTGCCTCTAACCCTCATAGTTGGCCTCTGTCACATGTATCAGCATGAATTCCCAGGCTTTCATTTCCTTCCTTAAGATTTGATGCCTATGTGGAAGTAAGTTTTATTCTTAACAAGTACTTGGAAAATTGTTTAGCTAGCTAAGTTGCACCTCATTGTGCTAAGAATAAGATTTTTTGAGAGAAATTCCAGGCTGCTTTGTTTTCAAGTATTGATTCAAGTTTCTTTCTTTCCACTTTTAATTTTTTTAAATTCTTTTTAACGCAGGTGCTTGAGCGTTTTCAAAGCACACTTGTTTTGCTGCTGAAGTGCTGACAGCAAATCGTGAGTTGGGCTTTTGTGAGCTCTAAAGTTTGGGTCAGGAGGGATGAGCAAACAAAAAATAGGGCTTGATTGCCATCCACTGGGGGGAAAACATGCCGCAGTGGTACTCGTGCTTGAAGAGCTGCTGTTGAGCGATATGTATTCCTATGTTGATTGTGCTGTACTTTTGGCATAGTAACCCAGAAACTTGTCAGCCTCAGCCCAGGTGTTTGCTCAGATGGTTTTGTAATAGCAGCTACTTCTGCGGTTCTTGTTGCCAGTCATGATAGCAGTGATGCTGAAAGCTGGAGAGAAGGAGTGGGCATAGGGACGGAAAGGGGAAACACAAGGCTTAGCTGTGCTGCTGGGGGGATGTTCAGCACACTGCAAGCCACCTGCCCTGGAGTGTGGGAGCTGTGTTCAGGATGTTCTGTTCTGTGCTTTCCTCTTCCATTGGCTTTTGCACATTGGATGTATGCGTGCTGAGACCTAGCACCAGAACAGCATCCGTCTTTGTGGAACAGCTCCTTACCCTAGCTGGCTGGTTCACCCTTGGGAAGCTGAATTACTCACCAGTGGAAATACAACTCCTTCAGGCTATAAGGGTAGGGTATTTCCATACAAGTTTTTACTGGCAGGATATTATGATTTATGGGCAACTATAGAAGCAGAACACTAATCGAAGCAGGTTTTTTGGGGTGTACAATCTGACAGGACCAGGTGCGCTGGGGCCAGTGTTGTGCAGTGGGAGATGTCAGCCTCTCCGAGGCTGAAGATGAGTTCTGCTTCAGTGTCAACCCAGTGCTTTGCCGCCTTCTGCTTTGGTGTCTGTGCAGCATAGCTCAGTGAGCAATAAGACTTGAGAAAAGCAGTAAGTCATGCAGCCGGAGGACCAAAGTAACACCCTGCTGTTCACTGGCAACATGGAGGTCTGTGTAAACGATTTGGGGGTGATGGTGGGGAGGATTTGCTAAAATGAAAATACAGATTTGGTCCAGACTGGCATGGAAGGAAAGTTTCTTAGCTCTTCCTCTCCCTACACCCCCTTCTGTGCAAAACTTTAAAAGGAAAACAAAAACCACCTTCCAATATCCACTTCGGACATTTTAAATAAAAAGAATCACTAAAATGAAGGGGACAGACTTGGGTATCATTCGCAAATATCAAGACTTTCCCTTCTCACAGTCTCTTCCATAGTGACCCCGTGGTCAGTGCATGTTGTGGGGAGGCAGAAGACCAATGCCTGCATTCCTTCTTGGCCCAGGAGGACCCAACCCATCTTCTGCACTTTCCAGGAAGGTGTCCAGAATACGCTTTTTAACGTAGAAAGGGAAGAGTGGGACCCCTCCTGCAAACCATGGATAACCAAATCCCTTCAGTTTTGTTGGACTTCTCAGAGTTCATAAATAAAACAGTGCCATGTGCATTTCGGTGTTTTAGCCACTAATTGTGAAAGAAATGCTTCCTTCTGACCTTCAAAAAATTGCGCTTCAAGAATTTGGGAAGGTAAAATACCATCTAAGTAATGCTATTTTCCTTTTGGCCCTCTATGGCAGTAAGTGAATTAATGTGTAAGATGCTTCCTTCCCTGGATTTGGCAAAAACTGATGTCAAAGAAGGTAAGATGTATACAAAGAAAGGTAGATGCTAAAAATGTCAGGGAATTCTTGAGGTGGTGACAGCAGCCTTCTCCTCCACCCCATCTGTAATGAGTCTTTTATCTGTCATTATGTTATGAGAGTCCTCCATGTCTGTCAGATTGAAGTGCAACTTGTTAATGCACCTGACAGGTTTCTTTTTTTGGTAAGAAAACCATAGTTTGTTGGTTTGTTTTTGCTTTGTTCTTTTAAACTATTTCCAGACTAAGGCCCCTAGAAACCTCAGAACAAAACTCAGCTCTTCTTTCGCTCCTCCTTTCGGAAACAAACCCCAGCAGCCTGGGTTCTCAGGGCAGTTGCATGAGGCTCACCGGGAGACTATCTGATGGACTGGAGTTAGAGACTGGTAATGCGCTTTCTAGAAGGAAGGAGAAAAATTTGTCCCTAAAATAGGTGACCATGCTGTACTTATTAATTATTGATGTTATGCTGGACTACTACTTTCTTCTATTTTTACATTGGAGGAAGAGGTGGAAATTTTAATGGAGGGGTAAGGTGGGTTCCTGTGATTCTTATATAGAAGACAATTTAAGGCAGAGTCCTCAGTCTGATATCATAAACGCAACATGCCTGCATGTCTGTGTGTGCCTAGAGAAAACTGCAGTATGAAAACTGTCACCAGTTTTGTACTGGTATCAGCTCATTCATCTCTGTGTGATGAGCACTGTACATATGTAATATCCTCAACCTCATGCGTAAGTTCATAACTGTGCTTCCGTTCTGAAAGCACAAGAACTGGGAAATCTATAGTTGTTTTTCCCAGAGCAACACAGGCAGGTTTGCCGGCTGTTAGCAATATATAGCCGTTACTGTAAAGGATACAGGAGGAATGCTCCAGAGTGGTGTAATCCTTAAAATTCGTATTCCCTGATGGAAATAGGTGGGTTTATTTTCATATAAAACAAGCTATCGAGGTGAAGAAGTGGAAGACTATCTGTTAGTCTCCCTGGAGACATGTGCCATTCCCAAGCTCAGGCTGGCTCCCCTCTGCTGGGGCCTTCCAAGAAGCAGCTGCCCAGCAGGGAAGGGGGAAGAGTTGGTGAATCTTTTTATTTTTTGGTATCAGTTTTTAGATTAAGTGGATTTAAATCAGAGTAGCTGAGTTTAAGTCAACAGAAGCATCTGAGAACCTTGCTGGTGCAGTTTTTTTCCTGCTTTAAAGACGAGAACAAAAATGCAATTGCATTGCTGAGGAACACACCATTTGTTTAACGTGTGCGTCAGGAATAAAGAGTTACTGAAGTCTAAAACCTATTTTGGTACTGAATTACTCCAGTTTAAGTTTGGCGATCGGAAACCTGCCTCTTTTATACTTAACCGAAACTTTACAGTTCCTTACCAAAAGCAAGGAGGTTGGAAAGGAGAGCAATTCAACCTGCTAGCCTTCTTAGCTCTTGGCGAGAAGCCACCAGGCATAAACACAGTGGAGCGGGAGGAAAAAAGCTGCAGTGATTCCTAGCTCAGTAGATTCCTGCTAAACCTCCAGAAAGTACCTTTGGTCTGAGTTCAGACATTATGAATCCGTGGGGAGTCTCCGTCAGACAGATGTCTCTCTTTTGAGAGATCTACAAAAGAGAGTTTTGTTCTAGCATCTCAACAGGGGCTATAACTCCCAAATTTATTCCTTGCTGGCTGGTGTTTTCTATTGTGTTGTATTATTTCTAACTGATAATTCTGTGATGTGCCCAAGATCCTGTTGCATGCTGGCACCTGTGAGATCACCTGTCTCTGAGGCTAGCTGAGGAGTCGATTCCAAGTCTGTGTCCCATGGAAATCCAAGTATCCAGAATCCCATTTTAGGTATACGTAGCTGTCACCCAATCTTTGCAAAAGAAGGAAATAGGGACTATTTCATTTTTTAAACTTGCACCTAGTATTACCTCAACCAGCCAGTTGTTTATTTCATTAATTGTAACAGTATGTTCCTACTTTGTCATCTGTGGGCGTTGAAGATTTGTTAATTCATTTTCTAACAAGGGTATCAGTGCCTGTATGCTATCTGCCTTCCAATTTACTGTTTTTAATAAAGTCCTAAATGAATTATTCTAGTTTGCATAGGTCTGGGAGACTGAGCTTTCTGCACTGTTGGCTGGCTGAGCTTTTTTTTTTAATATTAAGATTTATAAACAGGAAAAAACCTTCCTTTCTTCATTCCAAGTTGTTTTTTCAAGTCTGCCAATTTCAAAGCAGGCAACATGGTAAAAATGTGAGTTGAGAGGTGGACGTGTTCATTGGGATGGTGAGAAAAGGGAAGGATTCTCAGGGTGGGGGAGAGATTCTCAACCAGGAAATATAGTGTTGGGTGTGTGGTAGCACAGTTTCAGGATTTATGTCATCAGTGTTAATATCCCTTTGGATTGGAGGTCAGATGTCTCTTGTTGAAACTTTGTTTTCCAATTTCCTATCTGCTGTTTTGTTGGAGAGCTTGGTCATTCCTACCTTCAAGAGCTGTATTTTGCATTTCAGGCTTTCCTCTGATCTCAGAACCAGCAGCTGACCCTGTTGAAATATTGTGTTGTTCCAGATGTAAAATGCTTTTTTAGCGGTTGTTTATGAATTAACCGCTGTTTCTGTTGCAGTTACACTAGGCTCGGCCTAGAGCAAATTAGGTTTCATATATAGGATGAAGAGGGTTAATTATAAAAATGCCCATGCCAGGACAGAGAGATGCATCTGTTTATCTCAGGAAGAAACCCTTTAAAATTACTTGGGGAAAAACCTAGCATGTATTCCCAGTCTGTGGAGAAGACTGGGGTCTCAACACTTATCCCAGAAAGATTTGTTTATATAAAACCTGTGAATTTCAATCAGAAGGAAATTACTAGTTTCTTGGCTTTACTGGTATGAAGGTGTTAATATGTTTTTTTTCTTTCTCTCTTTTATTTCTGCTTGAATACTGAAATGTATCATCTGATACAGAAGTCCACAACTGTGCCTGCTAAATTGGGTTGGAATATTAGTTTAATGAGCATTGTTCTGTTTTCTTCCTACCCCCTTGAAGAGTGTTTTAAAAGTGCAATTTCATTATTGAAATAAAAATTAGTACATTTTTCTTGATTTCTTCAAAAAGCTTTAGATTTTAAAATTATTTTTCATCTGGTGTGTAAAAAGGTCCATTTTCAAGTTTCCAAATGACAAATGCGATTTTTAAAGAGAACATTTTTAGCTCTCTTAAATGATCTGTTCCATCTCAGTACTTTCTAGGATTTATAATTCTTGGATTTCTTTTAGGAGGATGACAGGAAAAAACAAATCTCTCTTTAAAATGGAATATAATTCAGCTTGATTTAGCCTGGCTTTTGCTTTAACAAAGAAAATTTTTTTTAAGCTCTACAGCAGATGAGATTTGTATCTTCAGTCTTGCATATTTATTTTCTCCAGATGGGAGACCAAATATAAAGTTGAATAATACCTTGAATCCTAGAACATAGTTTGACTGACAGATCTGCTGCTGCTGATGGAATATCTTTTGACGGGGAGTTAACCTTGCTTCTGTCACTGTGTGGCAACGATCCCAATATATTTTTCAATACCAAAAGCCATAGCATTAACGTAATCATTTACTGGGGGCAGAATGTTTGGGGACTGACTGTGATACAGCATATAGACATTGCAAAAATAAATTATATACTTGATGTCTACTGAATACAAGCATAATTGAAAAGATGATTTTTCCTTTATTTTCTAAATTAGGTTAGGAACATGCTGTTTAGTGAGGACTTTTTGCTGCTTTTTTCTAACTTGGGGCTCATTTCTATCATCTAAATTAATTTTCTTCATGATACTTGGTGTTTGTGCATGGGGAAAACTGCAGGTCTGTAATGCAGTGCAGAGAGAGAGCATTTAAAGTGTGCTTTGCAGCATGTCTCTTACATGCCTGAGCTGTCATAGTCCAACAGCAGCTTGCGACACCTTCCCAGTTTGGGAAGATTCCTGCACTATAATATACGGATCCTCTGTTCTGCTTTTACTTCTGCGAGCGCGTTGTTAAATGCAGATGGTTTTTAAGGATTTAAACTGAAGGTGGCTGTTTTGGTTATTTGGTTACTTGTACTGTTCCATCTGATTCCCAGGCTCCTGCTGGCTCCTGCAGCCGCAGAGGGCGGCCATGTGGGTTTCTTCTGGTAACCCACATCTTTGCGAGCTCGGTAGTTTTCATTAATCCCTCTTTGTCTCTTCATAAATGAAAACTTTAATATGTAACTTGTTTTTTGTTTTGCAGCTTTCCTGATTTCTGCAGTGAGCAGTGACCTGAGAGGGCGCTGGTGCCAAGGACTACAGGACTTAGTGGAAAGCCCGTAACAGAACACCAACAAGCTGGGGAGAGTAAGTAACCTGCTCTGTGTCTGGGGATCCTCTGGGGTGGGGGGGTCTTTCTGCACTTTTCTTGTCCCATGTCTCAAACACTGAAGTCTCAAATTTCTCCCAGCACAGAGACCAGAGGTACCTGTCTTTCTGTGCAGTATTTACGTTGTTTATCATGAAGTTTGTTAACAAAGGTGCTCCAGCTCTTCTAGTGCTCCAGCAAGAGCAGTTATTGGTTTATCCATTCTTGCAGATTAGCTGTATTTGTGCAGTGAAACACTACAACTCGCCCTGCCACCTCCTGTGAAAAAAGGCTGTATGCAACAGAGGTGTTTCATAGTAGTGCTGTTCCTCTGTGGTGTCAGCAATACTGTCTGTTAATGCGGACACCCGTGTTGGATTTCAGTGTACTATGCAGCAGAAGTGCAGTCTCCTGTGATGTGTTCAAACTGTTCTGTGTGGGTCTTGGAGTGGGAGGGAGGCCCGCAGCAGCAGCTGCTTTGTGGTACCAGCTGAGGCCATCCATGCGGAGGGATTTTCTAGCGGCATGCTCCCCAGCAGTCTCTGGCACTGTGGCTTTCCCTTCCTTCTCAGGTGACCTGACAGGCTGGGGACTTATTTCCCTGTACCTAGCAAGCCACGGGATTCTCATCTTCAGAAATAAGATGCGAGAGGTCTGGCATTGTCTGTCCACAAAGAAAGTGCTGTTAGCTGGAAGACTTGGGCTAAGCATATCTTTAGGCTTGCCTACACCATACAAGCCCTTGTACTGGCACAGCCCTGCAGAGAAACCGCACCATTTGCTGCTGGAGGGAGAAAGTTTTTCCATCAGGATTGCTGTTCCACTTTCCTGAAGTGCAGCAGCACTCTTCTGCACTTCTGCTGATATGATCCTTACAAGAGTGTTATTTTGACAGTCCTAACTGCTGGAGGTGAGCTGGCAGAGCTTTCAGATGTATGCCAGCCTTGTAGCCACTGAGCAAATCTTATGCATGCTTCAAGTTCTTGCTTTACTTGTGGGGTGCACAGCTGCAAACTCTTACTGTGTAAGTTTCCTCTTTAGCTGGTTAGTTAAAATGTAGGGAAGAGATAAATGCTAGTACCTAGCTGAGACATTGATTCAGAAAATGCTCTTTCATGCTGCATGTTACTTTTCCCAAAGAATTCCTGAAGGACTTTTATTTATGAAGGACTTCTCATCCTGAAGAATTTCAGAGGTTTTATGTTTTGGTGTTTTGTTTATTGGGTGTTCCCCCCCCCCGATAAAGCTACACTCCATTGAGACAAGATACTTCTTATTAAAGCAGTCTTTGCACAAAGAGAATGATGGGGCTCCAGCCACGGCTAATCTCATGTTGCTACTCAGTTGCGTGAGACACAAATATTTTAGCCAGTGTTGTAAGACGGCTCTTAAGGGCTTATGTAAAGGTTCAGGGTTAGTCTTTGTCTTCATGCTTTTCATGTATGTTAATCAAGCAGACTTAGTGGTCTGTAATATGCAGAAGGCCGGGCTAATGATGCGACTTTTCTTTCCAAGTTGTTTTTCTTTAGTCTCTATACCTTTTTGGCAGACCCTTTTGGCAGACCCTCAATTCTTACATGGGAACCAAGCAGTATTATTCCAAGACGTAGAGCTGCCATGCAGATTATTAATTTGTATCATATACTAGGTCATTCTCATGGAGTTTTTTTCCTTTCCTTTCCTTTCTTTTTTTCCCTCTTGGTCCTCTCCCTTTCACTAGAAGAGCCTGTAAGTCCTCTTGCTGTCCTGAGTAATTCTACGTATCAGTAAGGGAGTCTCATAATTTCCCTTAAATAAGATTCCAGTCTTTTCCCTGGGGAAGAAGCTGTTGGGTTGAGGACCTTCACCTTAATAGAACCAGTCACCCTAACTCATCTTGCTCTTCTTTGCAGCCATGTTCAGTTCCCCAAGGGGCTGTCCATCAGAGCATCTTTAGGTGAATTGCTTGCTGTGTGATGCTTGGCTGGCCTCTGTTTTACTGTGAGGAAGCAGTCTGTCAGGGCATGGTGCAGCCATTGGCCTGGCATTAGCTTGCAGGCAAGTGAGACCATCCCTGCTAATCTTTAATCAGCATTGTCAAGGCAGACTGCTTTGGTGCCAAGCTGAGGGGAGTAGTGGTTCAGTGATTGATTAATGCAGTTGAAACTCCTCACCTCGCTGCTCAGGGAGGATATGGCTTTTCAAATTAAAAGGAAAGGTTACTCATTTTGTGATGACTGTGGTTTTTGGAGGTAATGGAGTTGGTATGGGTTCAACTACCTGAGCAGCTATCACTGCTTTTCAGAGTCTTTTAGCAAGCCTTGCAGACAGGGCATGGGTGTCGTGCTCGCAGTGGAGTTCGTGCTCACCACATCGTCTCTGAGATCACAGATGCTGTAGCGTAGACTAATTCTTTTCCAGTTATCGCCGGATTAACACTTATATGTTTAACATGTCTACAGAATACATTTTAAAGGTGGAAGTCCATGACAAGAACAAACTCTGTGTGGACACTGCAATAGCTCAGGTTGTCCTTCATGCCTCAGTGGGATCTAATAAGAGAGTTTCTGCTAATAAGAGAGTTCAGTTTTCACGGCTGTTCCAATATTTCTGCTGAGACAGTAATTTCAGTTAATGTGTGTGCCTCTCTGTTAGGGGTTGAACCAGAATCAACAATTTGTTTCATAGACTAGTAGAAAATCTGTGGTTGCTCTCACCTCAGGATGTACTTATTGGTGACCCCTCTTTAGTTAAACAGTTTCTTATTAAAAGTCATTTAAAACTGTTGGCTACAAAGCAATGAGGTTGGTTGAACCTGAACTTCAGGTCCAAGTGTGGCCCAAAAGACACATATTCTGTGATACTTCATAGGGAGCCTGTAGGAGATGATTTTAATGGGTACCATTCTAACTGACCTCAATTCAGCCTGTTTTGCTGCTGAAATCATATGAGATCATCTATAGTACTTGTTGCTTGGCAAGTACGGTTGCAGTACCTCCATGGTAGCTCCCCAGTAGTGTGCTGCAAGCCCTCTTCTGTGGCTCAGCAGAGGCTATCAGAAAGTTCCTGCTATGTTATCATCACTTAGGACTGGAGAAAATAGCTGCTTGTTTGTGGAAGGTATTATTTACAAAATCAGGCTAATTCTCTGGTGCCTGATTTGATTAATAATAGTAATAGGTTGTGAAGGAAACCCCAGGGAAACTTCTCCAATTGCAGCAGGTGAATGGAATAGCCTGTGCTTCTGCTCCCTGTGTTGTCATTGTTCATCATCGCCTTTTGCCACTGGTAACAGCAGCAGTTGTAGTACTGGGTAGTGTAGGACATGATTCAGCTGTTTTTACTACCTTAGTAGTACTTTCAAAAAGAAGTAAATTTCTTGCTATATTGATAACAATTGTCCTTGCAAACCAAGAACACAGCTCTTGCCTTGGGGGAGAGTTTTGTGGAGAGGAGAGACCTGAAAAGAAATAGTTGAATCTTAGCTGATTGTTTGTCTTGAGCTGGTAGTTTATTGTCCCCAGACTCATCTTATTTGTCAAAAAATGGAAAGTGGTACCATGAGGTAGAAATTAACAGCATTTTAGAAAATGTTAAATAAAATTGCTTTTTTAATGAAGTATTACAATATTTAACATGATTATTCATGGCTTAGTTAGGATTGGGATGCATCAGCAATAACATGAAACTCTATTCTGATTATTCTGACAGATGTTTAATTTTTAAAATAGTTGTTTTTTCCTAAGAATAAGTTCTTCCATCAAGAAAGGTGGAACTCTTATGTGATAACTGCAGATAATGAACCATATCTTGACTTGTGACTCAGATAATAAATTTTTCTTTTGGAATGCTGAGAATCCTTTCCACTGTGGTGTCGCAGAAAAACATGGCACATGGCGTATCAGCTTAGGAACAATTTACACTGTATTGCAGCAGTTGTCAATACAATATGTGTTGTGAATGGAGAGGGAAGGAGGTACCCAGGAATATGCTTACATTATTCTAAATGCATGTCATCATTAGCTTTGAGGAAAGAATCAAAGAGCCACAACAAGAGCCTGTCTCACAACTTCTCTTCAGTTGTTTATGCAAGTGATTTCTGTGACTGACAGTATAAAACTGGATTCAGATGCAGGGTGGATCATGTCCGTACATCATTCAACATCCAAAAAGGCTGACCAAAGTTTTATCTCAGTATGCTAGACACGGGTTTCAAACACTCTTTTAGTTTCAGTGAAACTACAAATCCTACATTATATGATTTGGCTGTCTCTTGTAGCCATTATTTTTGAGGGAAGGTGATGCTAAACAAGTACTTTGACAAAAACTCCAATATAATTTTTAGTGTAATTACTACTTTGTTAACTTTTTCAGAAGTATTTCAGTACGACAGTGATACAATAATCGTGAGGTTTTGTTATAGATCTATAGAGGTAGTTTGTGTAACTTCCTTCTAGAAAGATGTAAAAAACTCCTGGCTTTTATTTCCTTATTTCATTAACTGATCTTAAAGTAATATTTTCTTTTCCTATGATGCTGCAGAAGTTACTCTTTCCAACATTTCTTTATTTACTAAAATGCTGAGGGGTCTCGAGTGGCTGATGAACAACTGTTTAGTCAATAGAGGTGTTGTATCAGAGTTCTCTGTATCGAATGGCTCTGCTATAAAACCTGCCAAAACTGGAAACAAAGGAAAGGTTTATTTTTTGTACTGTACTTGGATACTACAGCATTGTTGTCCATATGAGTTCCTCATGACTTTCAATTTATTTTTCCTTCATATCCCTGTGGGTGAAAAAGCAAAACAGAAAAAAGCCCAGAAGGCTGAAATGTTTTCTTGTCAAAAAGGTAAACGAGTTGCTTGCTTCCTACAGATAAACCTCTAGTCCTTCCTTCAGTTCAGCAGCAAAAGAAATGTACTGCTTATGTTGCTAGAGCTGTAGCTGTTGTCCAGTTTATGGCAAATTGCGACATTCAGAGACGCACTTGGTAACTGCACCTAGAAAAAGGGGCTTTTTAAAGAAAAAAAAGAAGTAGTAGAAATTAAAATCCTAAATCATACCTCAGAAATAGTTCATCTGCTTTCAGTCATTCCTGGTTTTGACTGCTTCAGAGAATTAAGAAGGCCAAGAAACTGTGCAGAAGGCAGAGTGAAAAATCTGTTCACAAAGTTTCTTCCAAATCCTGTTAGATGAAGGCCATCTTATCCTTTGAAACTTGATACCCCAAATCTTAGGGTTTTGGGTTTTTTGGTTTGTGTTTTGGGTTTTTTTAAACTTTGTACTCTGGATGTTCTTGTTATTTGCTAACGATGCAGTTTTATAACCCTGCTGGATTTTTGTCCAGAGGTGGTTGTTTAGATTCTCGTTAACCTCTTGGTGAATTCCACAGAAAAATTGTCGATGCTCTTTTTTTTTCTTTAATAGAAAAAAAAATAATCACATCAGAGAAAAGTATCTCCCATTCAGATGCTTACCTCCATCATATTACACAATTCATAACTTGTAAGATTATTTTGTTAGATGATTTTATACCCTTTTGGAAAGCCATTCTTGGACCACCTTTCTCTTATGTTAGGTATGTTCTAATTTCCAGCCTAAATTTAGCAACGACTGCTTTCAATGCACTCATTTCTTGTGCCAACATTACACTTTAAAGTTTTTGTTGCTTCTCTCAGCCTTTGTTTTGCTGTAAGCCAAACCCTTAATATCCTTGTACAAGACAGAAATCTGGTACCTTGATTATCTTCCGATTTCCTATGTTTTCCATTAATCCGTGGTGTGTGAGGGACCAGATGCTACCGGGCTGTTTCAGATGAGGTCTGGGCATTACCTTGCATAATGTTGTCAGTGTTTTCCTAGCTCTGCAGGAAAGGCTGTAACCAGAGAACGTATTTGCCTTCCCCTGTGCATGCATCACACTGGAAGCTCAGAGCAAGTCAGTACCTTGTTGCCATAGCTGGGTCTCTTTCTTCCATCACATCCAAACATTTGCATCACAGTCCAACACTGACAGCAGAATTTCTTAGTGATTCCCTGAATAAATGACCTCGAGCTCTGTGTTACTTCACTTCATTAAATTTCTATTATGCTCCTTCTCAGCACCCAGTTTTCCTTTTGGTGATTCCATCTTTCTCCTTGCAGCAGAGCATCCAAATTTTGTGTCACCAGCAGATTTCACTAACACCTCCTGTGACAAGATCATTAATGATAATATTAATTGAAATTTCCTTTTATCATCCGCTATTTTGCACTCTTTTGGTTAATTTGTATTTCTCCCTTATTCTTTTATTGCGTCAAAAGGGGAAGTTCCCCGTTTGCTTCCACTGAACCATTTATTTGGACCTTTCTTTGTGTTCCCTCTTGTTAACTCCTCTGAGGTAAACATTTTGTGCTTCCCTCAGTACATCAAAGCTCCTGTACAGTAGCTTTGATAATTCTCCGTTCCCCAAGTCTTCCTGGTTTTACGGTCTCTGAAAAATACTTGAAGATACTTGGGCTTGTCTGAGCTGCTGAAGTTTGTATACTGTGTCTGGGGTCACAATCAAGCATGGAAGAAGCCTGTGTCTTACAGCCTTCCATTGCCACAGGTAAAATAACATTTTGTTAAAGTAACTCTTTGCTTCAGCATCATTCCTCTGCTGTGAATTGTAAATTGTATTTTAGCTGTTTGTCCAATGGTCAGGAAGCAATTACACACACACAAATTTAAATATATATAAAGCTTCATATATTTATATATAAAACATATGTAGGGTAAACTTTTTAAAAATAATCTCTATGTTGAAGTTTCAAACTGCAACCCACACTTTATTTGTTACTGCATCTGCATCCCCAAAGATCAGCAACAGGTAATGCTGTGACTGTTGCGTTGCAGACTGGGCATATAATGCACTTGGGTTAAATAAAAATGAGAAACTCTGACAGGAGGAATGAGTAATGTGATACGAACAGAATTGCTGTGATTTTGTTTTGGTATTTTGCTTTCAACGTAGAAAAAGTGGGGGCTTGGGACAGCGATAAAGAAAGTCACAGAAGGTATCTGCTGAAGGTGGAACAACTGTTCCGGAAGGAACTGTTTAAAGAAATATCAGTGCAGGTTTTCTTGTATTGCTTTACAGTTCTCTTCTTATGTCCTCACACCTTGGAAACCAGCTAAGCTCAGCTTTATTTTATGCTCAGCTTGTCTTTTGAGGGCTTTCTAGTAACCATGGGAGTTAGAAAGAGCCTTGGCTTGAAATCCTGGTCTTCTGGCAGTAGGTGGATTCTGCTGTGCTCACTGCTCCTATGGAACGGTAAAACACAGGGAGTGCAGATTAGATCATTTAGATGCAAATAGGCAAGATGGGTAAACTAGGAATTTTTGTCTTGAGTAAGAAAATGAAGTCATTCTCTTAAATTACATTTCAGTATTTAATGGAGGATACCATCAAGGTGAAGAAGGTGGTGCCTTTGTTTTTGTTCTTCTGTCTGAACGGTTGACGAAGATTTTTTTGTTTAACAGACACATCAGTTTGGAGAGAGAAGCTGTAGCTCATCCCATTAGTTAATTGAGAGCTAGCAAACATAGAAATGACAACATTTTTCTGGAGCTTCTGGTTCTGTTTTGTCTCGGCTTCCAAGTTCTGCATCCATTCTTGGAAGGACAGCAGCAACATTGTGTTCATTCCTACAAGATCCAGGGCGGGGGGAAGTGGAGAGTAGTGATGAAATGCTGTAGCAGAAAACCTAGGTGTGCTTGTGAAAAGCTTCCTACAGAAAACAAAAACACAGTGGCATCTCTAACTTCAGAAGGAATAAGCATCTTCTCATTTAGAATTACTGCTGTTACCTGACAGTCAGCTTTGAAAAATGCTTTTCACTGATCTTGGTATAAATGAGATTCAGAATGCTTCACTGCAACTCTAAATATTGCCCTCTTGTTTGAGGTTTTACGGGAAGATCTGCGTTACCTGGCAATGATTGCTTTGATCATGTAATGTCTTTGCACTCCAGCACAGCTCCACTGCTTGCAGGCTTCCTTCTGGCACGCAGCCTGACCTCGCTACAGCCCCAGAAGCTCAAAGCACAGCAGTAGTGTCTTGTCAGCCTTAACTTTGAACACTTTATTTTTTTTTTTTTTTTTGGCATGTGCAACTTAACAAATCTCCCACCAAAGAGCAAGTAAAATTGAGATTGTTAGCTGGTATCAGTTCAGATAGCTGCACTGGAGTGAATGAAGCTATCTTGATTTATAACAAACTGTCATTATTACAGACAGTGTTTTTCTTCGTGTTAAAATAAATATGGACTGTATAGTTGCACATAAAATGTCTTGATGCTTTATTTTACCGTTTGGTTGAACAAAATCTGCATTTAGATAAGTTAGTAAATTAATACAAAAAGCAGATGTGTTTTACTGAGAAAGTATGCATCATTTGTGCAGGGGATTAGGGTCAGGGGACCGTGAATGACTTGAATTCAGCTTGCTCTACATGATCTGGCTGCAGAAGTACTGAAACACTAAATTTCAGAAAAACACGTTTTTGAGTTAAGGACTCTATGACAAAGCCTCAAATATGAATTAGGGGCACCACAGGAATTTTGTCCAAGTGACTAACACTGATGGATATCCCCCAGAACAGAGTGGGAAATAATAACATCCATCCCCACATAGTTACAGGAACTTCAACTAAGCGGGCAGGTGGCACAGTACCTGGAAAAGATGACCAAGAATAAGAAAAACCCTCATGAAGGACTTCTCAAAAATGGAGAAGAGGGAAAGCATCCAAATAGGAACTTGTTAGGGGAGAAGTTAGAAGCACAAAGGCAGCCAAAAAATATACAGGACAGAATTGCAAGCAAGAATGATTGCAAGAAACAAGAATTTGAGCAGTGTGAATTTGCTGGAAGGAGAAATGGTGGAGTCACCAGGCTTTTTGAGCAGGACAGGACTTTCCAGGTCTCTTAGCATGCCTGGTGTCTGGATTACACTGCATCCCAGACAGGTCCAAGTGTGGTAAACCCATGGCGAGTGCAGCAGGGCTAGAGTGCAGGCAGGACATCCCCTTGGCCGTAGGGTTGTGACTGTCTTTCCGGTTCCCGGAAGTCTTTTATCCTGCACCAGCAAGCAGGGATGACAGGGAACAAGTCCTTCAGTAAGCAGGGCGGCTTCCTGCCTCTTGGCAAAGCCAGGCGGTGGGAAAGCATAATCTCCTGGATATGAGTGCTCCCAGACAAAACTGGAAAGGCGGATAGGTCTCTTGGGTAACGGAAGATTTTTTTTTTAATTAAAAAAAAAAAAAAAAATCCCTGCAATGACAATACCTTTTTCTAAAAAAGGTGGTAGTTATTAGTTAAAGAATAATGGATATGAATCATTGACCTTTTTTGAGGTTATTACACTCTCAATGATAGAAGATATTTGGCTAGTAGACAACATCATGCTTTCTCCAGTAGGCAGTTTGGTGTGAGAGATCTGCATCCGATAGCTGTTCCCAGCACAGAAAATGAATGTGCTGTCTCTGTATGTACCTCCAGAAATTGGCAACACAAATTCCTAATGGCCTGGCTGCGCACTTCACTTGCCTGTTTGAATTGTGTTTTGCTAATGTTGTCCCACAGGTGATGGTGCTCTGAGTGGCTGCTCTAAATGCAGGCAAAGTGAGAAGCAGTTGCAAATATGTGTATACATATACAAAATTTAATTTATGTGTGTACACAAATACACTTTCTTATCTCAAAATGGGCCATCCATCAGCCTTACAGGCTGATTGATTGATTGATTTTAAAAATCAGCCTGTTTCAGTGTCTGAACCCTTTGCTATAGTGGGCCTATTTTGTATAGGACCAGTGGGCCCTGTGTGTTTTTAAAACAATGCAAGGCATTCCTCTTACCCATTCCCTACCAGGGCTATTTCCTGGTATTCAAAGCAAGACTTTAAAGGGGGATTGTGTTGTTTGTCAGAGTATCACCTAGAGAGTACTGGAATGTAAGTTCTTGAGTAGGTGTCTCTTGAGAAACTAAATGCAATAACCTTTTTTTCTTTCCCCGCTGTGTGTAGCTGTTCCTTGCGAGTGTGGAACGATGTAGTCAGTCACACTTGGATGACTTCTGTAGGTAATTTGCGGTCATCTCTTTTTTTTTTGTATCCTTTTTCTTGGGCATGTGAGGTTAGGTCTGCTGGCAATCTATTGTATGAGATTACAGTGGCCAGTGTGTATGTAGTTATAATTGTGTTTGAACACACGCATTTATAGCAAACGTTGCTTGTAGAGAACTAGGGAGGGTCAAGGAGTCAGCTGGCTGTTTAATACCCTCATAAGCAGCAGTGTGCATAAACAAATAAAACCCAAAAAAGCTTTAATGTCCATTAAAAGTATGGAGGTTTGGACTGCGAGTTGTTTGTCCTCTAACAAAAGATAATGGAATTAGTTCAAGCAAACATGATCCTCTGTGCCTGCTGTATGGACATAACTCTTGGTTTGACTCTCTCTTTATTAAAAAAACAAAAGGCACCAGAATTTAGTTTTTCTTTTTTTCAGTAGTGTCAAGAGATTAATACAAGTAAAAGGAAATTCTTATATAGCAGTTACAAAAACTAAGACATGTAAAAAAGCCGCAATGAAAGCAGCTCTGTAAAGAAGGTGGCTTATGAAGATGACAGCCTCAGCCGAAAGTCATGGCAGGCCTTTCTGCAAGATGATTTATGCCCTCATTATGTGTGATGGTGAGTAGCTGGTAGCTCTGTCACCACAGCTCCTAGAAAAGACTTGGCATGAGGTGAAGTGGACAGTGGTTTCAGGTGCTCCCCTGGGTGGCAGGTATGCAGTGACAGGGCTCAGGTTTTGTTTCTATGGTTGTAATTGCTTGCAGTGTGGGGCTGGTCACCCGAAACGAATGAGGGAAGAGCATCAAGAAAGGACAAAAATTAAATCTTCAGGCAGAGCTAAATCAAAACATTCCTTGAAGAGATAGCATAAGACTATATGTGCATTTGTGTATATATAGTTTTTATTTTAACTAGATGTAAAAATCACTATAAAACATTTTCAAAGCAATTTTGCAGTAGAATAATAATCAAAAAACGCAGAAAGCTGTTACAAAACACATTTGTTAAAAAACAAATGTGAGTGAGCAGGTTTAAAAACTTATACTAAGAAGATCTGATCTGACATATTAGGTACTCTCAGGTTTAACTCAGATTTATGTGCAGTTGTGGATATCTAAGTTGTGTATCTTTAAAAACACAACAAACCCCAAACAAACCCCAAACCTGTACATACATTGTACTTGGATCTTTTGAAAGTAATATTTGAGACCTCCTTCCATTTTTTTTTTTTACTATTCTCATAGGTGTATATGGAAAATAAGTGCTAGTTTTCAGATGCTTTGGCTATGGCATTTGGATACCAACAAGGTCACTTACATTTCTGCGGGAGTTCCCTGAGCTTGCTGAAGCTCAGGAGTCCCTCCGAGATTCACCTGGGTGAGCAGATGTGTTTGAAAGGTAGATCACTTTTGCTATTGTGGTCACAATTCAAAGATGGTTCTTGGAGGAAAAAAAAAAACAACCCCCCAAATCCAAGCAGCATCTTCATTTATCTTGATCTGGGTATGTCCCTGCTGGTACGTACAGTCCAGTATCACTATTGTTTTGCAGGGCTGTTTAACTTCACTTACTGTGTGGCACTTGCTTCTAAATTGACTTTTGATAGTTGGCTTTAAGCCAGGTTGTAAATCTTCACAGTTCCCATTTTATACAGTAACTGATGAAACCTTTGTTATAATGAGAATATATCTTTATGTTGTCTTTTCCACTGAGATTTCTGGGGTTTTAAAATGTGATATTTTAAATGGTCATACCTTTGGGGCCCCACCTGGCCTCTCC
This sequence comes from Gavia stellata, assembly GCF_030936135.1. Classification (NCBI taxonomy): domain Eukaryota; kingdom Metazoa; phylum Chordata; class Aves; order Gaviiformes; family Gaviidae; genus Gavia; species Gavia stellata. The sequence continues at coordinate 26,887,307 of NC_082598.1, read as the reverse complement.
TAAGAGTGGTTTGTTCCCATGGTGGGCACACATCTTTAGGAAAACCGTACTGTAGTTTAATTCAGCTGTTTGAGAACATAATTGTGGGGTTTGGGATTTTTAATTTATATCTGTTAGGTTTTTTATTATGGTATGGTGCAGAAGTCCCCCTCTAATGCTGTGCTGCTAGGTAGGGAAGGAATAGTGTGTCTCAAGTGCAGACATCTGATAGAATTTAGTGAGTGCATTTATGAAAAATGAGTAATCTTGCAGTTCCATACATGCTGATCCAATTCTTTCACAAGCTAGGGAAAAGAACTGTAAATACTCTAATCCGGTTACAATTTTTGTTTCCCCTCAGTATTTTTTTTTTTTTATCCTTGCACAGCTAAGGACTGTTCTGTTGTATTCTGCTATGAATTATGAACTTGGTGCACAGGTATTTGAGGGGAGTAAAAATTTGGGGTGAGGGGAGACTTAATTTTTTCTACTAATACATAACATATTTTTTATTCCTATAAATCAGGAAAGAGGAAGCAGCTATCTGCAGCTTTTTTCCTTGCACAGCATTATAATATGTTGAATTAGTAGGTCACCACAGAAGTTTGAAAAGGTCTGTTTGGCCCCATGGCAAGGAGTTGTCCAATATTGCCCGGCAAAAGAAATGCAGGGTTTTTTGATTGAATGTTAATGTTACTGTTTACTACTCACTTTTCACCTTAACAGCCAGAATTCTCTTTTTTTGTTGCAAGTGTGTCTCATTGATTCACTGAACTTTCTCCATTGAGGAGAGTTGAACATGACATGCTTTGTCAGCACTGATTTGGGAAATAATGGAGACCTTTACCTGTTTTTTTGCACTGTCAGATATGCAGCCTTGTAGGTGTCTGTATTTCAGAAGTAATCCACAGAGGCTGTAGCAATGTTATGTGATTGCATTATAAGTCATTTTAAGCACAGGCTGCCATAGTCCTGTTCTTTCCACTTGCCCTCACTAGCTACCAATAATAGTGCAACCACCGTGAGCCAGTTCAGGAGCCGAATCTGGCTGAAAGTACATCTTTATGTGGAGTTTTCAGCTGTGTTGGCTCCCAGACCAGCTCACTGGAGAATTGCATGGGTGACAATATATGTAAAAGGCTTATCTAATTCAGGAGTAAGCTGGTGTTCTGCGCAATCAGGGAACTGACATATCTGAAGATTTGTGGAAATCTCCCAGTTCTGGTGCAGTGCTATTTCATCTACGTCCTGGTATTTCCATTTCCTGGATAGAACAAGCTTGTGCTTGTAGCCGCAGCTGGAGACAGTAAAAATCCTTAATGGGTTAGGAAAAACACTCAGCAGAATTTGTTGCTTTTTTGGCCCTTCCAGCAAGGGAGAGAATGAAATAAAAGGAAATGCATCTTTATAAATTGCGTGGTTGACACGCAATGTCTATTGGAAGACATCTGGGAACATGAAGGCTATTCAGATGGACTAAGAAAAAGGTAAAGGTGAAAATCAGCTGAAAGCTGTGTTTTAGTACAAAATCTTACACCGAAGAAAGAAACAACAGGACTTGGTTTTAGACTAAAAGGTTTTATGCTAGTTATTTGGCAGATTCAGTAGCATTTCAATGAAGATTTTGGATTTGTGATTTGTTATTCCAAACTGACTGTAAGATGTGCCATGCATTTCTTGTTTGCTTGGGTTTTTGATACTTCAAGAAAACTGATACACTAGTAAATAGCCTGCATTCCTTTAAAGACACTTTTGGTTTTTAGGGACAGATTCAAAGCAACCAATGTTATGCAGCATGGTAAGTTTTGCTTCTATAGCAAACTGTTCATAAACTTGTTGCTTAATGATTGCTTCACAAAATTTAAGATGACATTGTTATTACATCTCACCTACTGGCTAACTGTATTTAAAGCCAAAAGCAAACTCTTTCTTGCAGTGTTTGTTGTTCTGTCTGTATCATGGGCCAAAAGAAACTACTGTATGACCTGAGACTTCTTTGTGCCTCAAAATTTATGTGAGCTTATTAATGGAGGCCAACCACTAATAATAAATTTGTGCTGCATGTATAGCACAACAGTTAATCTTTTCTGACAACACGACTATGAATAATTTATAGATGTAGTTATCCTGAAATTTGTAGGTGTCATTAGCATTTTAATGAAAAAGATACCACTGTTGTACTAATTTTTTTTTTCTTCTCCCTCAGTTAAGCGTTTCGATCTGTACTTTGAAAGCAGCTGACAGCGTGCGGTAATGTGCTGACTGGCAGTATGGGCAGGCGGTACCCGGGGGCTCACTATCGGCCAAGCAGCTCATGTATGTATTCAATTGGTCTAATATACTTGTTGCTTTACTATTCTTGAAGGCTGCTAAGTTCATAAATTCTGAAGTAGTATTTATAAAGGATGCTGACATACTCAAATCAAAGCCAGCTCTCCTGTGTGTGTACCTAAATGCTAAGTATACTGATTTATGTTTAAACTGCAAAGGTGTCTTCTAGAACTTTAAAAAGTGGCTTGTGGTGGGACTTGACCAAGTCTACTGCAGCTTGCTGGTTTTTTGTGCTGTGTTTTGTGTTCAAGGTCTCCAACTTAATTTATTAGAGGGTTCAAAAGTTTAGCTGCTATTCCTCTTCACTCCTATCCCAAGTTTTTTGTACCAGATACCTTCAAATTACCAAACTACTTGGGCTTATCCTAAAATGTCACTGTGCACTATAGCTTTAACTGCTTACAATTGCAACTAATGTCTCCAGTTCCAATTATTTATATGCTTGTGTTCAATACTATTTGCATTGTTTCTTCCTCTGAATTGTATCCTATTGGATTATATTACATTATCTCTTACTGAAGGTTGTCTTCTGTAAGAGCGCAAAGGCAACTCCTAAAATTTACCACCTGCACCTTCCATCGCGTAAGCAGACACTTCTCATGCTAGTGCAGATGGCAGCCACCACACGGCAGTGGTTCCACAGTGCAGGCTGTGTGAAATGAGCTGACGTGACCTTCCCTGGAGAGCTGTGTGGGATAGCATCCCAATTGCAGAAGGCTGCTGCTCGTCCTTGTGCACTTTCTGTTGATCCCTCGGGCTGCTGAGGTGAAGCTGTGGGAGGTCAGCTTTTGTATTCACTCTTCGTTCTGCTGTAGCAGAACAACATGATCCCACATGGCTTTTCTTGGCATCAAAGCCAGCTTAAGAAGTTCTCACTTCTGTACCATTCTTTCTGTTCCTTTAAAGACTTCTTTAAAAGCCTCGATCACTTCAGGCATCCAGCTCTACACATACTTGTGTTGGCTGATGGAGTAGTAAACTGCAGTGAGAGCTTACAGCTGTGGCAGGACAGGGACTTCCTAGGGTGGCTTTGCCATCCGATATGAGGAACTGTCCTGTATTCAGAACTTGACTTTGTGGGATTTTCCCTAACCCCAAAGCTAAATCCTTCGAAGTAGTAAAGCATGTTTACTCTCTGCTCCAGACTAGTCATAGGTGTCATAAAGATGTGTGTTAAAAGGGTGCATTAGAGCCAGTTTAGATACTACTTTTCCAAAGAGTTTGTCTTGGGTATTAATGTTGGGAAATTGTCTATACTGAAATGGGGGAAATAAATGGTTGTTACAGGTTTGACAGGTGTCTGGTGGTCAAGTGCCGGAGTACAGAATTGGACTAATCTGTAGGGTAGGAAGGCTCTGCAGAGGGATCTGGACAGGCTGGATGGATGGGCCAAGGCCAATTGTATGAAGTTCAACATGGCCAAGTGCCGGGTCCTGCACTTGGGTCACAACAGCCCCATGCAACGCTACAGGCTGGGGGAAGAGTGGCTGGAAAGCTGCCCAGCAGAAAAGCACTTGGGGGTGTTGGTTGACAGCTGGCTGAATATGAGCCAGCAGTGTGCCCAGGTGGCCAAGAAGGCCAACGGCATCCTGGCTTGTATCAGAAACAGTGTGGCCAGCAGGAGCAGGGAGGTGATCGTGCCCCTGTACTCAGCACTGGTGAGGCCGCACCTTGAATACTGTGTTTGGTTTTAGGCCCCTCACTCTAAGAAGGACATTGAGGTGCTGGAGCGTGTCCAGAGAAGGGCGACGAAGCTGGTGAGGGGTCTGGAGCACAAGTCTTATGAGGAGCGGCTGAGGGAGCTGGGGTTGTTCAGTCTGGAGAAGAGGAGGCTGATGGGAGACCTTACCAGTCTCTACAACTACCTGAAAGGGGGTTGCAGAGAGGTGGGTGTTGGTCTCTTCTCCCAAGTGACTAGTGATAGGACTAGAGGAAATGGCCTCAAGTTGTGCCAGGGGAGGTTTAGGCTGGATATTAGGAAAAATGTCTTTCCTGAGAGAATCGTGAAGCATTGGAATAGGCTGCCCAGGGAGGTGGTGGAGTCACCCTCACTGGAGGTGTTCAAGGAACGTGTGGACGTGGCATTGCGGGACATGGTTTAGTGGTCATGGTGGCATTGGGTTGATGGTTGGACTTGATCATCTTGCAGGTCTTTTCCAACCTTAACGATTCTGTGTGTTTGAATCACTTTACATTACATCTAGACATCAGCTTTCAAACCTGGCCTCTTAGCGTACCGCAGGGCATGGTATCCATGTCTCATGCTCTGGAGCTTCAAGCCTAGGCTTTAAAATGATCTAGTGTAGAGGTAGGCAATCAAGTCTTTCCCATTCCTACTTAGAGAGAACAAGTAATGGGCATTAAATTCTTACCAGAAGAGCGTATGATGTTTTTCCTGTTGTCTAGTTGAGCAGTTGCTGCCAGTGAAGAACTGAAATTGTTTGCTTGGGGAAATGCTGGGGTTCCCATCATCTGCCAGGGCAGAATCAATTGGCGCCAGAGCTCCCTCCGGCCATATCTGGACAGAGATATCAAAATACCTACTTCATGATTGCTTTATGCTTTTGTTTAGCCAAGTTTTCCCTTTCCTTAACCTGTCAGGGTTTCTAAGCCAGGAAACTTGCTTTAGTTTTTGGTTTTGTTACTGTACGATTTGTGCAACTTCCCGGTGACTAGTGTAATAAGTGCTTTCAGCATCCAACAATAACGGCATTGAAATTGCCCAGTCTTTGGGAAATGTGGATCATAACAAAATCTCTGATAGCAGATTAGATCTCAGTGAAAGTGCTGGTAAAATACATCATTTTGCTTTTGTTTTCTTTGCATAAATAATGAGTAATTGCACCATCTCAGCTATTGTATTTCACATTCACAGTTGTTGCAATCTCAGTGTTGTACCATTAAGAACTTGGTGCAGCCTTAAGCCTTAGTCCCTGACTTTTATCTTCTGTCTGCACATACGTATATACCTAAATAAAGTCTGTGAGGGGAAGAATAGGTCTGTGTGGAGTATGGCAGTTGTATTGCTTCTTTGGTGGTGAGATAGTATTTCATCCATTTATGACTGTTTTGTTCAATGATTTCATAAATTTAATAAAGATCATACTGTGCAGTCTTAGGAGAATAGCAAAAGGTTTTATATTTGAGGAAACACATAACAATTTAAATAGAAAACAGCTTATTTGAAGACCAGTGCTAGGAAGTATATTTGAAACACAGGTGCTGAAGCTAGAAGAAACATCAAGGTGTTTAAAATGTAAAATTGAAAGCCATGAATTTAACAGGTGCGTGCTAGTTCAGATTTTTTAAAAGTGTAATTAAAGAGCAGTGAGCTCCCTTGATTACTGACAGGTTTTGTACGTCCGGAAAAAATTTTGAATTGGTTGTCCATGCATAGCCTGTCCCCAGCATAATAATTAATTTATCTTCTTTAGTTGTAGTGTTTTGCATGATACTGAAATCTGAGCAAAGTGTTTAGGAGAAAATGAAATTGGTTCCAGTGCTATTCTGCTGGCATTAAACGCTCAGGAAGGGTTTAAACAATAATAAAATGCACAGTTTTGTGAGAGTGCTTTTAAAAAAAAAAGCCCTCTTCTTTTTCAGAAGACATCGGAAGTGAGGAAATGAAGGAGTTTGCGGGTGGTAGTTTTCAGCACTCGTTGACCTTTGGAGTGTGCCAGGGCGGAGGTGCAGTCCTGCAGTCGCACGTCAGCATTCACCGAGAGAAAGGGACCGCAGAAGACAGCACCACATCTCCCACCCTTAAGTCCCCCTCTTGATTTGTGTCAGGCCGAGGTGGATTTTTATTTCCTTTTGAACTATTAGGCATCTCTTATTTAAAAACGGTTCAGTCGAGGGTCCATATAGAATGATTTATTGATAGAAGTCTGCCAATATAATTATTAGAGCTGACTGGAGTTTTATTTCAGAAACTTCTGATGGAGAGTGATTATTTTTTTTTTTTTTTTTTTTTCCCCCCCCCGCCCCTTCCCCTCTTTTGTTCCAAGCAAACCTTTTTCAGGAAATACCATTTTGATGAAATATTCATAAATCAAGGATGAGGATGAAAGGAAATACCCCTTGTGGGAAGGCACTACCCTGGACTGTGGAGGGGGAGAGGTTTGAGTCTTGGTTCTTCTTGATCATCTCCCATGCTAAAGCCGCTCTTATAAATAATTCAATATACTTGAGGGCAGAGAGAGCAGCATTGATTTTATAAACTTGGGGTTTGATTTCCTTCCAGGAACACTCAAATTCCTGCTCTGCCGGTGTCTTTTCAGCTTCCCAAGGAGTGCCCAGCTGTGACCTTCTTTGAACTGGGGCAGTCCCCCGCTGCTGGTCTTGTAAGGGGGCTGTTGCTTAGTGAAACTGCTGGAAAGTCTTAGCTTCGTTGCAGTGAAATAAGGAAACAAATGCTAGAATGGTGACATTATAAATAACAGCAAACCCCTGAAAAAACCCCAAACTTTCAGTCTTGCAGGCAGTGCCAATAATTACATTGCTATCGTTAGCCCAAGATGAGTTAGTGTGAAAACGTACTGTGGAGTGGCTCTGTGGGCTTGGCTTGGAGCCACTTCTAGAGTAACAGAAAACTCATGCAAAGAGGCACCCTGACCCCTAAGGAGGAGTGTATCCACTGTGCAACTCTTGGCAGAAGCATCCCAGTAAAATTCTACATCTGCAAAATCCTGCCCTGTATCTCCTGACCTTTTCTTTCCAGAGAAAGATATCTTGGTGCAAAAGAGACTCAAACTTTAGCACTGCTCAGGTCGTGGTCAGGGGGAACAGTTTTTTGTAAAGTTGCTGAAAAGCTCCACGTAATTGTTGCTCAGCTGAGGAAAAGGCAGGAATACAGATGATTTATGGAGTAAAATTTATAAAAGCACCCAATGACACATACGTTGCTCTCCCCGTTAAAGCCTCTCTTGTTTAAGTTTCTACCTTTCCTAGGAAGCTATGTGGAGACTTGTAGAACTACTTTATCGAAGCCTCTTCGGTGCTCCTGGTGAAGCCCCGAAACACGTGCTGGTTTCCACAGATAGGATCTGACTTGGACCCTGCAGATTAAAAGCTTTCTTTAAAAACTGTGTATTACTCTGAATGTGTATCATCTCTTCTGGTTTTATTTCTTAGCATAGTTAAATAGTACCCCTACCCCAGGACCCTGACGGATCCATTTCTTCTTTGTGATGAAACCAGCAGTAAAGTGCTCTGAAGCTGCAGGTTTCCTGGTAACTCCCCTTAGGGTTGTGCATGTTCATGGAGAACCACCACGGTATCGGATTTGCATCACGTGTTTATCTTCTTTCACAGGAACCCCAGTTCCTTTAAAGTGCCTTGTGAAGATCTGTGAGTTTGTAGATAAGAAAAAGGAGTAGAGGATTTTGGCTAGCACATTAAGAACTCGAGGCTCCTTGTTGAAATTCAGGCCAGTAATACTACTAGCTTGTTCTTTCCCACTTGTTCAATGTCTTCTACAGCCAAGTTTGCTTCTTGTTGAAACTCAGCCCACTTTTATCCACACTCCAGTGTAATATAAATGCCAGTAAGTGCAGTTGCTTTTTTGTTATGTTCTCTTTCCACTTTATTATGGATTGATCTGTTTAGTTCATGGGGACCATAAAGCAAATACAATACTTTGATTTTATTTATGAGCATGCTGTTTTGTTTTATATATGAGCATTATGGGTAGAAGTTTCTCAGTGTTAATACAACAGCATTCTCAAGGAGCTCTACTTGCTACAGCAGGCCAAGATTGAAGTTAATCCTGTATTCTAGTACTATAATTACAATGGGAGAGTTACTGTAGGGTATGGCGATTTTAGTCCTCTGAGCGTTCTGTCAGCTTAAGCCGTACTACAACAGTTTGTTTATAAACTGTTTGTATGTTTTGAAGTATTTCTGATTTGTCCCATTAAAGTTTGGTTGAAGACAGTGTGTAGCTTTGCTGGCAACTTTCAGCCTTGCTGAGATGTAGCGCTCTCTGTAGTGAGCCTCATTTTAGTTCAGCATTTAATGGAAAAACAGACTAGAAATGTGGAGACCTTTTCTGGTTTGATGCATCCTGTGCTCTGAAATACATCCTGTTCCATTACTGGGAGCAAGGGATATGTGGGTAGGGCACGTGAGTCCAACTTTAAGACAGTTTTAACAGATGTCATTAAAACTGCACATATAATAGCCTTACCTAGGTGAGATACACCATGTTTTTAATGTATGTGGAACAGAAGCAATCTTGTCAATGTGCAAAATCTTAATTTCCTTTCCTTGAGAGTCCTGATAGTCTCATTTTGCAAAACCTAGCAATCAGTCTTAATGCTCTGTTCTGTTACTAAGACTTAGACTTTTTTATTTTTGCTCACAGGTCTCAACTTACTGTTAGCAATTTGAAATTATTTGCAAACACTAATTAATAAAATTAGAAGTTTTTGTTCTTTATATTCAGACTTTTGATATACACATATTTTTATTTTTTATTGCTTTTCATATAGAGTTGTAAAGAGTCTACTGAAAGATTATTTCCCATTTATTTAATTTTCAGTTTTTCATCTGTAGAGCTCAATTTGACACAAGTACAACCTTATAGTAACAAGAAAACAATTTTGGTGTACCATGCTCTTTCAAATGCATTTTAAGATCTCAGCTATGAGGCAGTGCTAATAGGTGGCTCAAAGCTATTGCTACCAGTCTGGGTAATTTGAGTGTAAAAACATTTATGGTTAACTTCAATAAGAGCTTAATATGTAACTAGCCATAAAGTTATATGTAATTCAGAGGGCAGATGGAGATGTAGCAGGTGAAATCATGATGCTAGGCCATCAGAAGTTTGATTGTTAAAATGTATTAGTTCAAAAAGAGAAGCTGAAATGTCTGTATTGATGTGCATGCAGTTAGTTGTTCTCTGGGAAGCGAATTGTACTCAGGAGTATGCAGTGTTGTTTCTAGGCTTTGTGGGAACAGTCAAGTGTTTGCAAGCTGCAAATAGCAGGGCCACAGACAAGATGTGTGGGAGGTAGTTAGTGATAATCATCTATTTAAAATTCTTTTTCTGTCCAGCACAGATGCTGTGCTGGAACTTAACTCATCCATTGCCTGTGACAGGGGCTCAGTTAGCATTTTTGCTCTTGCTGTTAATAACGCTGTGACCTATGCTTAGTATCTTTCCTGCTTTTGCTGCCTGTGTCTCCTGATCAAAGAGCTTGGTATTGGGCTAGTGCCACTATGAACAGCTCGAAAGCTGGTGCTGGACCCCGCGGGTTTCTTTAACCCTGTTTGGGAATCGATCATCTTTTGAATGGTTCTACTTCCTGATTTAGGAGCTGTCAAATGATCTAAGTTAAATTTATGTGAGGCTGAACTCAGTCTAATCAGTTTAAGTCATTTTATGTGCCAAATCCATGGCCATTGATTCCTTTCTTTCTCCATTGAGCATATGGGTAGGCTGCCTGTCCTACAAAGCATTTTGGTTACCTTTTTTTCTCCTGAGAGAGCTTATACTAGCTTTCTCTTTCGTACGGCATCATGCTTTGGTTTTGCTAGTTCTGATCAGGTTTGATTACATATTGTTTACCTTCAGACTTGGTAAGAGTTATTTTTGATGGCACTTGAAACTGAAGTTGCAGTATGTGGAAGACCAAGTCCTTCTTGCTTTATTAGTCATCTCAGTTGCAGAAATTTAAGTAACAATTTCTGAGTTTGTGTGTCTGTGTAACAGAGAATGAAGTCTATGCTTGTGCCCTGTATTAGCATGTGCATTTAAAGTAGAGTTGTTTTTAATCAACACGTAAGTATGAGATGTGATCGCTTATTGTAGAGATTGAGTAATTTATACATAGATTAAAAAAACCCAAAACATTATGGCTCAGGAGTTTAATTTACACAACAGGATCAGAAAAAATTACGGAGGTTTACTTAGCAAACGTTGCTGTGAATGTACAGATCTGATGATACAAGGTCTTACTATCTGTGCTTGCAAGTAGCCAATAGATAAAACACACTCCATCTTCTTGCCTTGACAGCACTGTTTTTACTGCAAGACTGTTCCATTCTGCACACGGGGAAAAAAATCTAATTAAAGGGAGGAAAATTGAATGTGGAAAAGACTTAGTATGCCATCTTGGTTTTCCTCTTACTAAATGCAGGATTAGTAGTGATTGCATGTCATGGTTATGCCTTATGTAAGTGAAAGAATTGATCTTTATTTCTCCAAGTGATCACTTGATTTAAGAATACTCTAGTAGCATAAGATGACCCAGGTCATCTGCAACATAGCGTTTCAGTCAGATAGTCAAATATACACTGATTATTTAGATGTATCTATCTTAATTCTAAGTAAAGGAGCAATGGATTTAGCCTGTTTCTTTTTTTCATTATTATTTTTATTTTTCCTTTGTAGCTGTTAGAATCTGATTCTGAGAGGCATCTTGTCTCTGAATTTTTGCTGGATGAGGAATTTGACTGGCTGTGTAGGAAGGGGGAGGGAAAAATGGCAAATGGGAAGGCATACTTGAGTGCCAGAACTCCATTGCAGGATCTGAAGTTGTTTTTTTCCTTAATAACATTATTTAAAGACAGATCAGCATTATGGATTTCCATTAATAAGAGCATCACTAGAACAGAGACAGCACTGCTGCTAGGCTGTTGCAGTCAGTTGGCAGCATGATTAGCTCTAAAAGGAAAAACGTAATTATTGTGGCAGCAGGGGCTGGCAGGGTGCCTCTTGGTGAAGGAGGAGCCAGGACAGAAAGCTGGTTACCGGATGGTCATTTCGGTAGGACTAGGTGAAGCAGAAATAGCTGGAAATGGGAGAAACTGCATTTTGAAAGCGGGTCAAAGTGGTGATTTTGCTGTGATGTGAGGACAGAGCCAGGGTGGAGCGTAGGGGCAGCAGTGATTCCCTGCTTGGGCAGGGGGGTTGGGGTAGACGATCTCGAGAGGGCCTTCCCATCCTCAGCAACTCTGAGGTTTGTGTGGAGGAGTCTGCAGATTGGTTTGAGAGCACATGTGCAAGCTGCTTGCAGCCCTGCTCCTTTCCTGCTCTTGCATTCCCAAAACTGCTCTATGTACCACTGGAATTTGCTTTCCTGGCTTTGCTGAGCTTTCTCTCTCCAGCTTCCAAGCTCAGTCCGGCAGAGATGTCATTGCTGGAGGGAGCAGCGAGAAGAAAACCACTGGCTGGAGGAACAGCATTGGTTGCTCTGATTTACCACAGCACTTCATTCGTGTGTTTGCCTTCCTTTTCCCTTCTGAAAGTGTTCAGCGTCCCCTGGAATTTGCGTAGATACGGGTTCTACACTTCGGCCACAACAACCCCAGGCAACGCTACAGGCTTGGGGATGAGTGGCTAGAAAGTTCCCCTGCAGAAAAGGACCTGGGGGTGTTGATCGACAGCCGGCTGAATATGAGCCAGCAGTGTGCCCAGGTGGCCAAGAAGGCCAACGGCATCCTGGCTTGTATCAGAAATGGTGTGGCCAGCAGGAACAGGGAGGTGATCGTGCCTCTGTACTCGGCTCTGGTGAGGCCGCACCTCGAATACTGTGTTCAGTTTTGGGCCCCTCACTCCAAGAAGGACATTGAGGTGCTGGAGCGTGTCCAGAGAAGGGCGACGAAGCTGGTGAGGGGTCTGGAACACAAGTCTTATGAGGAGCGGCTGAGGGAGCTGGGGTTGTTCAGTCTGGAGAAGAGGAGGCGGAGGGGAGACCTTATCGCTCTCTACAACTACCTGAAAGGGGGTTGCAGAGAGGTGGGTGCTGGTCTCTTCTCCCAAGTGACTAGTGACAGGACTAGAGGAAATGGCCTCAAGTTGCGCCAGGGAGGTTCAGGCTAGACATTAGGAAAAAGCTCTTTACTGAGAGAGTGGTGAAACATTGGAATAGGCTGCCCAGGGAGGTGGTAGAGTCACCCTCCCTGGAGGTATTCAAGGAGCGTGTGGATGTGGCATTGTGGGATGTAGCTTGATGGACATGGTGCTGTGTGGTGTTGGGTGGGTTGTGGCTTGTTGTTGTTGTTGTGTGGCGTGGGTTTTGTGGTTTTTTTTTTTTGTGGGTTTTTTTGGTGGTGGTTTTTTTTTTTTTTTTCAGGTTGGACTCGATGATCTTACAGGTCTTTTCCAACTGTACTGATTCTGTGATTCTGTGATTCTGTAGGCAAGAAGGAGCACAATGACACTTGACACAAAGAAAGCTTCTAGTCTCGATTCTGATTTCAGCTACATTAATGTAAATCTAGACTTTATTAGGTTGCTTTTGGCTGAGATCTGTTTAACTATTGCCATTTAGCTGGTCCTAGTTAAAGAATGAATGCAGATGTGAGAAGACTGTGTTAGGATACTTAATTAAGAATTAATGTTTTAACATTGGAATTCACCCTTCGAAGCGGAGGGAGTTAGCTAGTGTTGAGTTGCAATCATTGTATAACAGAGGCGTTCTCTTCACCTGCTTAGGCTTTAACTAGAGCTGAAGCGTATAGGACCTGAGGCCGTAGCCCCATGGCATGAGTTTGTCATTAAATGTTTTATACTCAACAGATACCCTTGCAGAAAGGAAATCTGCTTTATAAAAAGGTTTGTATTATTTCTTTCCTATGTTTCCTAGCCACAATGGCAGAAACAGTCGTAAGTGCATAGAAATGTCTTGGCTCCCACTGTACGTGTCATTCACATCCAAACTAGAGACTTTAAGGCAAAATGGTTTACTTATAAGTTGATGGTCAGGAACGGGTCCTGTACAGAATCTTGCTGCCTAGCTTGCTTTTTATGATTCCCTCCTGTAGGATCAACCCTGCAGGCTATGCTTCTTAGTTTCATGTGCTGGATCTCATTCTGCAAATTCTCATGTGAACATGCCTTACTGCTGTGTTTATCTTCACCAATGCTGCTGTAGTTTCCTGAGTAAACTGTAGCTGGGTAATTGGGGAAACCCCCAAATTTTCTAATATCATGATGTTTTTGCTACAGTATGTTGATTAAAACTGGAGAATATTGTTGAACTTGTGCTCCTAGTAAAGCATACATTAAGAAAAATGTCATTTTCAATTACTTGTTCTCATTGCTGTAGACTAGCCTCTCCTGTACTTTAATAACTGTCAAATATTATTGAAAGCTCAAAAGATCCTCACTGTTACGTTCCGGGATTTGTTTAGAAAGCTTAATGTCTCTCAGGAGCTTCTGAAATGTGGTATTTTTATTTTATGTTTTCCTTTGGTTTTAATTCTTAAATGATCCCTCTTTTCAGATTTCAAATTATAATCTATTTCCTGATGCATTGCTGACGCCCCGTGAGCCATGTCAGAAGTACTTCCAGGTCAGATGCCCTTTAAAAGATTCTGCTATGCAAATATGTGAAACTTCCCTCTTCTTTTCCTTCTTCTTCCCAGGCCCATATTTCGCTTTCATTTTGCACTTATACATGAAAAAGAGCAAGCACTTTCTTTTCAACAGTGCCTTTTTGAATAAACTCTCTATTCAGCTTTTTAAAAACTATTCATATAGACAGTACAATGCAAAAAAGTCTTACTAGATGTAAAGTCAAATCAGTTTTCTGTTTGCAGTGGCACTCCTCCTTCTAGCTCTGTAAGGTTTATGACAAGATTGAAAAACATCAATAAAAGCCATTCAAGTAACAGCGTTGTTTGTATTATGATGCTTAGAAAATTGGGACTACTTTGTGTTAAACACATTATAGTGGCGAAAGTATATTAATCTGTATCTGTAGGTATGTTTCTAAATGTTGTAAGTATGCAGTTAAGACTGTGATCTGTTTTAAAGAGTAAGCAAGCTAAAATCGTTAATGAATTGCTATGACAGACCTTCTACCTACTTAAGTGTTGTCTTCAAGCACGAACATTTTAATGTAATGATAACATCCTAATTATTCTTAGTTTTTCACCAGAGTCCAATTATTTTATAATACGCTATTTTTACTTGCTTATAACTTACCACTGTTCACATGCTTTAGCAGAGATACAGGCATCAACTCAGTGATTTCTGGTCTGCTTGTCCGTTTGTGTTTGCTTTTCAGCAGAAGGCAGAGGAGTTGAAAAAAGGGTGCCCTGTGCCATTAGCATTGTCCTTGCCGGTGGCCAGGCAGCACAAGGAGTTGCCTGAGCAGGGGGGACGGGGTCTGCCTGCGGTGGGGTTCCTGGATGCAGGACCCTGGGTGTGGGATGTTGGTTAGCTAGCGAGGGGTGCAGCACCAGTGTGTGTTAGGTACCCCTGCGGCGAGGGAGGCAGAGTTGGTAGGAGAGAAAAAAGATACGGAAAGTCAGCGAGTGGAATGTTGGTCTTGAAATTACAGGCGCAGGAAGAAGTTGCATTTCCTTGAAGTTTTTAATTAGAAAGTTGGGATGTGCTTCCTCTGGGAAAATGGACGTGTTTCGAGCATCACCATGTCCTGTATGAAGGAGGAGGGACAGGCTATCGCTCTTCTTCCTTATGCCATTCTACTATGCAATCTAGGCTTTTTTCAGTGCATTTAAGCATTTCCTTGCATTCATATGTTTTCCAGCACTTTAGTTAGTCCTGGTCTGGTAGCAACTTCTGCCCTTGGGATGTAAGACCTGCCCCTTCCCATCTGTATTTCTTATTCTCTTTTTGCCTCTTTTGTTGCTTCCCTTTATATCTGTTTCTGAGAGTGGAGGGATGCCGGCTGCGCGTATCCTAGAGCCTGGCTGGGGGTGCAGGGTGACGGCCAGCGAGCAGGTGCCTGCCCGTTGAGAGAGGACAGCTTGCTCTTCTCTGCGTGTGCCTCGTGGTACTGTTTGCGTGTTCATTGATTTGATCAACAGATCGTTTGAAAGGGGGTCAGGAGGGGAGGTGGTGTCTAGTGAAAGGTTAATTTTGACATTTTTCTGCTCATGATCATACACTAACCCAGCTTAGCACCCAGTTTACAAATACTGCTTGGGTTGTAAAGACTTCTGGAGGCTTTGGCTCAGTCATTGATCAATGTGCCAATGTTCATCATAAATCCATAGGGGAGCTTTATCAAGCAGATTAGCAAAACATAATACATTTTGTTTCAGTGTTTCTATGTGCTTATTTTTACAATATTTTTGATAAGTGAAATGCTAACGGCAGGAGACTGGCTAAAGATAATCTGGCAGGCAGATACTTAAGCTTTATCTAGGAAGATTATTTTTTAAGAAGTTCGTTCAGTGGTAGAAAAAGTGGCAAACACTGCATGAAGCAGCTCACTCGTAACAAAGAACAAGAATACATTTCAGTCTTGTTCCAGATTGTGGCAGTTGTATTTATTGACAAAAAAAATAAATGCTTGTTTTAATTTGCTGAAGCATAAAGTAAAATACAAGCTAGTGAAGTCCGTAGATACTGTGCAATTCCCTAAGTTCTAAAGGTGAAGCAGTGGGTCAAAATTATCCTGCCCTATTAATTTATTTTTTATGTGACTTCCACATTGTCAGAGTTTTAACTGATTCAGAAAAAAATATAAAGCAGCCAGTCCATAAAGACAGGCCATTTGTGTTTTTAGATTAAAACATGTGCTTTGGTAATGTTATGTTGGATCAGATGGGACCTTGCTTGCATTAGACTTGGTTGTTTTTAGGCAAGATGCAGAAAGCAACATTTATTGATGTGTTTGAGAAGTACATTTACAAAGTTCCTTTAAATTATATGATGATTGTGTTTTAGAAGTCTTTCGTGGCTAAAGCTGAAATTGTCTATAGGATGTTTGTTAATTGTTACCTAAGTTGATGGCTTTTGCACAGTGTCCATGGGGTGATCTGTTTTCTGAAGAATTTGCAGTTGATCTAGACTGACTGGTGCTTGAGGAAATGGCAGGCATGAATATTTGTAAAATTCAGTTTAAATTCTGTTTTGAACAAGTTTTAGAAGTTTAGAACCAAGAGTTATACCTGATCTGCTTGATTTTAAATTAACTGGAGTGATGGTTGGAAGTGTGCAGCTTTGACAGCACATCAAAGAGAAGGGAATGCTAGCAACTGTGAATGTGTTTAGGTAACATTGTGAAGTGCTCCTTTTCACTCTGTGTTTATGTATATGTTCTTTTAAAATCCATATATTAAATCTTTTGTAAATCTGTACAGCAGTCCGTTCTGTCATATATCAAATATACAAGGATGGAGCACAACTCAGCTGGAACGATCTGTCATTGGCTATCTCAAATTATAGCTTTTCATTCCTGGATAAGCCCCAGATACGTTTTTATGTGCAATATAAGCAGTCAGTGATATCTGAGAATTACAAACAACAGAAAGGCTGTTTTATGCTGCGGCAGGTGGGAGTGATTTATTAATTGCCCTCTAATTTGGTTCCTAGGTGTCAAACAACAGTGACTACTACAGTATAAATTGAGGTGTTCATGGAGTATTTGTGCAGATTAGTGGGAGCTAAAAAATAGTCAGTACAGGAACAAATGATAGTTTTTAAAAAATATACTTTCGATTGTTTTTTTCATAGTCTAAAAATCTGTTCCCTCAACAAACTTAATATATTTCAGATGTGAGCTGTGCCCCTGGCTAATAAAAATCAGAAACTTGTCTAGAAGTAGACAAAAGAATGATTTTATTTAACTGTGGCATATGTGTATGCTGCCCTAGGATGTATGTTTTATCCTGAAGTTTGAACTTTGTGAGCTGTAGAAACAATGAGCCACCTTCATTTCTGGAGCAGCCCTTCTTTAAAGTTGATTGAATTAGAGCAGGATATTTTGTCAAGAGATTCCTGCCCCCCCCCCCCCCCCCCCGAAATTAAATACAGTATTGTGAAATACTCTACTTTTTGTATTGCCTGCCTTCTGACCCTCTACTTCCCCCTTCCAAAAAAAAAAAAGACAGACAAAGAGCAGAGAAAATGCAGGTGTTAAGAGGCAACAGCTGACTAGCCAGTCAGGCTTAAAATTGACAGTACTTGAGTTCTACCCTAGATGAAAAAGGAGCAGCATCTGCCTGTGGTCTGCTCAGAAATTTCTCAAATTTTGTGCTTCCTAGTGATGAGCGCTCAAGGAGTTCTTTCCCTCCTCCTCGTTGGACGTGGAGGCGAAAAACTAAAATAAAATGATAGTAAGGACAACTTCTGGACTCCCAGGCATTTGCCAAGGGCACCTCTCCTGCCCGCAAGCCTGCCTGCAATAGAATCAGACATGAAGAAACTGCCTTAAAACACTGCCTTGTATAGGGTCAAGCTTTCTGCTTTTTCTCAGCCTCGTGGTCCTGATGATCTATCTATATTTTTCTGCCTCTGTTTTTCCTTATTTAATAAGCTAAGCTTTTGTCTATTCTCTTACCCACTTAGGTTGTGGTAATTTTCCCAATATCAAACTATTATGTAAAGTGCTACATCCCATTGCCAGAAGCCCTGGCAAAATAGTGTATATAATGAATGTGTTTCACGACTGTTTCTTTTGCTTTTCTAGTTGATTCTGGTGTGGACGCGTTGGCAGTGTTTATGGCAAGCAGCAGCACAACAGACGTTGTAAACCGCAACAACCCTGCCACCCCGCCGAACACCCTTAACCTGCGCTCCTCTCATAACGAACTTCTGAATGCAGAAATTAGGCACACAGAGACCAAGAACAGCACTCCTCCGAAATGCAGGAAAAAATATGCGCTGACTAACATTCAGACAGCCATGGGTCTTTCCGATCCAGCAGCGCAACCCCTTCTGGGGAACAGCTCTGCCAATATAAAGCTGGTGAAGAATGGAGAAAACCAGCTCAGGAAAGCCGCCGAGCAGGGACAGCAGGATCCCAACAAAAACCTCAGTACCACTGTGGGCATAAACGTAACTTCTGAGAAGTTTGAAGGCAAAGAGCCGATCCCACAGGATTCCTCTGGCTGTGAAATACTACCCTCACAGCCAAGAAGGACCAAGAGCTTCCTGAATTACTATGCTGATCTAGAGACATCTGCTAGAGAGCTAGAGCAGAGTTTTGTTGTGATGGAAGATAAATCTGCACAAAGCAATAGCCAGGCTTCTACTGTTATTGTCAATGGGGAAGTCCTGCCTCGGAAACAAAACACGCTGTCAAGCCCAGAGGATGGCCAAGTTGCCACAGTGTCATCAAGCCCTGAGACTAAGAAAGACCACCCAAAAACTGGGGCCAAAACAGATTGTGCCCTCCATAGGATTCAAAACCTGGCCCCAAGCGATGAGGACTCCAGCTGGACTACACTGTCCCAGGACAGCGCCTCGCCGAGCTCACCGGACGAAACAGGTATGCAAGTAAAGGCTGCTTGCAGCCACTGTTCCAGAAATGTGTTGCTTAACTCCTCTGAACTGGCAGCTGGAAGGAGAGAGGCAATTTAGCGGTGCTTTCGGTGAGGAAGTAGATTGCATTGAAACACAAGTGCTGGGCTTGCACGCAGCTCCTTGTCTGCTTAGGAACGCTCGCTCGCTCCTAGCGGCTTTACTGCTGCTTTAGGAAAGGCACCAGTGAATGCTATAGACAGGGTCCTAAAAATATGCTAATTGCACCATTTGGTAGTTTAGAAATAATTGCTCTTCACTAATCAATGGGTACATGTTGTGAGAAGTACATGATTGTCTGGAGATGCTAAACTACTGATAGCTGCCTACACACAACAAACTTTTCTGAGGAATGATTTTTAGGTTCAGCGAAAAATTTTACTTTTCTAATTCAAATCTTTGTGAGTGTCCCCCCCTCTGCCCCCAGTCACTTGAAGATACTCCTTTATTTAAACAAAAGTCCTCCCAAACCTTGGGTCATTTAATGTCTGTGTTTTGTTTTCTTTGTGCAGCAGTTCCATACAGTAACTCAGAAGCTGAAACCATGGCATTTCATATTTTGGAAGCCTGGGCTCATTAATTATTGGAACAGAAATGATGATTTCTGCACTGGCTCTGTTGTGATTTACAACATATCTCTATTATTTTTAAAACTCTAGAGATCTCATTTACTCTAGTTAATGGACTTTGTCACTTTTTTATATCCAAGCCAATATATAAAGGTACGACTTTAAGATGGGGGGAGGCGATCCGATTCTTGAGGATGACAGGGGGCTGAAGAAGTTTGCCATATATTGTTTATATTTTAAGTGATTTCATTATTACAGCGCAGAGATTATATACTGTTTGGAGGCCACCGTGGTCTAAATCCACAGCTTCGTTACATGTCAGTTGTGTGTGATTATAAGAATAGTGATTTTTATTTTAATGTGTAGGGTTTTTTAAAATCGCAACCAGAAATCCCCACTGTGTGACATATAATGGATCTTATGATCTTCTTTTTGATATGTAACAAAGCTTTGCTGTTTAGAGAAGAAAATTTTCATGAACTCACCTCTTCACATGCAAAATGAAAAAGTTTTCAGTTTGCTAAAACTGCTGTTTGAGTTAATATTATTTCTCAGGATACTTGATATAATTCGTGTGACATCACTGACAACGTTTTCTGGAGAAACTATAAATAGGAGGTATTTATATAACTTAATGCTGAGCTTGTTGGCTCCTTCTGTCTTTGTACTTGCCCCAGGTTTGGCAATGAGAAGCTGTGGGCAGAAAATCTATGTTTACTGAAAACTGAATTAGAGTAATTCCAAGTAGTCTAATTAAATAAGGGTGACCAAAGATGCTAAGAGCTAGCGTAAGTTTTGTTTCTTTTTAAATAGTGTATTTAAAGTTTTCTTCCCACATGTGTATTGCCACTGTATGGTGTAGGAGCTCTTTCAGCACTTAGGAAGGGGGATTTTCTAAGCTGTTTTGAGGTGGTGTTGAGTTTGCTTATTTAAGTAACCAAGTGTTAGCTGAGCTGTGGTTTGTTTGCGCTACAGAAGTAAAGGGAAGCTTTTCCCTGCTGAGTATGGGGGGTTTCCTCATTTAAAAAAATATATTAAAAAATATCAATTAATAAAGCCCTCAGAGCTCACCACTTTTCTAAAGCAGAATAAAGGGCTTTTTTAAATTCTACGCTATCTTCACCATACTACAAACCAATGTATTATAAACAGACAGTTATAGAAAAGCAGATGTCCAGATATCTTACATCAGTCTCTATAAGAAAAGAGTTAAAAATAAACAGAAAGCCCGAGTAAAACCTCAAAATTGCCTTTCAAGATCAAAGTGGTAGAGGTGTGTGTTTCTCATCCCCGTGGTTATTGTCAGAGAGCCCCAAGTGGGACATAGGACCTGTCATACTGGATTGGATCGCTGGTTTTAAGATGCTTGTATATGTAAGTATTCGTGGACTCTAAAAACTTGCAACTTGCAACTTACAGACATCTGTCTTTCAGGATTATTGGCTATCTTGAATTTACCTCCACTCTGATAAAATTGTTTCATTAAGTGTTTCTAGTTTCTTTCCAAAATGGACTATCCATTGATACAATAGAAGAGAGCTAAGGAATGAAACGTCAAGTTGCCATGGGTGCCAGGACGTCTTTTGGACGTGATAAAACAGGCCAGTTTCTCAGGCTCCCCTGCAGCTCCTTCTGGGAGGCTGAAAAGGAAGGTGCAAAAAGCAATGCTGCTGGTGTAGAAAAAAGCAGAAATCGCAACTGGTGCAAATATCTCCAGACTTACTCATTTGGGGGCAAATTTTCTAGTTGTTCTCAGGGGCTCCAGCCTTTTAGATTTGAGTAATGTGCCATCCCTAGGTAAGTTCATATATCTCCAAGGATGTTTGAAGGGTAATAAAATAAGTGAAATAAAAGCTGAGTATATTAACTGAGCTTTGTTTTTTGAGGCAGGGTCAAGAACAGTTCAATGTTTTGCATTGTAGACAGTGTACCTTTTCTGTCTCCTTCCCAAGAGTTGCTTGAGTTACTGTGGTGCTGATTGACAAGTGTTCTTCTTTCACCATGCCTGGTCAAGCAAGTAAGGTAACCCCCATAACCGAACAACTTGGGTGCTACAGCAGTGGGTAGAGTTGGAAGTACTGAAGGAAATGAAGTAACACTTGCTGTTTCCCAAAACCCCTTGCACCCTTCTGCCATGCTGGGGACAGAGTAGTTTCCCACAAGCAGAAAATACATCCAATGCATTTATGTCAGTGGTGGTTGACCGAAAACCCAAGAGATTCCCAGCGTATCTAGCCCCTCTGAGGCCATGGAGTAGATGTGAGAGCCCACATTTAGCAGTATGCAAGAAGAAGAAACCTGAGAAAGCCAGGATTGGTGATCTCTCGTCTCTCTTGTGATTGTCTGGTCTGGTTTTAAACATCCCTTCAGTGGAGTTGTTGCTCCAACCTGCTCGGGCCATCTGCTCCAGAGGCATGTGGCGCTTTCCCCTGCGGTAGATCTTTTCAGTCTTCTTAGTGTAATCTTTCATTCCTTGTTGTTCCTATGTACCAGCATGGGTGAAGGGAAGCCCTCCTGACTGGGGAGTCGTGCAGTGAGCCCTGGTGGAGCCCATCCTGGAGCTCCGAGATTTTGGGCATCGCCAGGACTCCTCACTGCCACTGCATCTGGGTGGGAGGAGAGCATCGTGTGGGGTCTTCATGACTCAGTGCTCTCCAACCCTTGTGTTTATGCTCCAGTAATAAATGTTAGGGACCAAGAGGAGAAAGGCATCTGGGAGAAAAATCTGCAAAAGTAGACCGTTTTAGTCATATGACTTCTGGGAAGGTGAAAAAACGTACAGTTTTGAGAACAGTTAATCCATTAAAGAGTGTAATCTAGCAGATACCTGGAGAATTTAATTAATGTTCAATCCAGATATTATATTTAGCACTTTAGTACACATAGGAATGTTATAGAAATACTGTTTTACTGAAAGGACACTGTTGAAAATGAAAATATACTACTTCCAGGGCTTCTGAATTGTTCTGTCATCGTCTTCCATCTGTTAACACAATTTGTTATTCAAATCCTGGAAAACTTTATGTTGTTTTGGGTTGGGTTTTTTTTTGTTTTGTTTTCATGTATTTTATTTTGGAGATATGTAATTCAAACGTCCTGAAAAATTTACCCATAAGCTTAATTGTTTGCACTGGGGATGCATCACTGTTTAGACAAAATCATCCCGAACGCTCCTTAGGGCAGGATACTTTTATTTGTGGTCTAATGAAACGGTGTTTTCAAGAGACTTGACTCTTTTTCTGAATGAGGAGACAAAAATAAGAGAACCCAATTTAAAGATGCAAAATAACTGGCTGGATATTAAACAGATGTTAATGTTGTTGATTACTAATGTTGCTAAAGAAATGTAATAGTCCATTAATAACAGGGGCACTGAACACCACAAGCACAGTACTGTATAAGAATTGTGTTTTGAGGAAACTCTTCTTTCCCCTCCAAAGAAATTATCTATATCTGCTTCTTGACAAGAACTACATTGACTTCAACTTTCAGACATTTTTTTAGAAGGACTTCTAGTTTTCCTCCACTGGCCTCAGGACCAACTGCACCCATCCAGCTGACTCTGCTGTCATTCCGAGAGCGTGTTGTGGGTTACCAAAGACCAGCTCCAGATGTCTTTAAAACTGCAGATGGCACAGAGCTGGTTTTAAATCATGGCGAATGCTTCCTCCCCCTCTCTCCAGAAAATTTCCTTAGTCTAGTTTTCAAAAGAAACGCATCTTGTGTTAATTACACCCTCTACCTATTCTTTCTCTCTGTACGTATTCACCAGTTTTAACTACATTTTATGAGTCAGTGTGTTGTGAACAGCAGGAGTCAAGTGGACACCCCAGAGCCCAAACGTAGGGGAGGATGAGGGTGATGCTAGTGCCATTTTCTGTTTGTGGCTTTTTTTTGAAGAAGCTTACCAGAATGTCTGTAGAAGGCAGGCATGTTTCTTAAACTTCCTGTCACCTGAAAAACAGTTTCAGTGGAAAGTTATCGTTATCCCTCCTTGGTAAAGTGCAGCTCTCTATGTAATAATCCCTGATGAATTAGGAATGAGAATTCTCTGGGAAAAATAAGGAATTCTGTTTGCCTCAAAGCCAAGAAAAATACTGGAATTTGCTTTTGCTTCCTGTTTTATCTTAATTTGAACAAACTGCCCTCCTTTCAGATCAGAGAATAGCCCTGTAATTAGGAAGGTCCCTGAGATGTGGGACACTCAGTGCTAGAGAGCCACAGGTTTTCTTGCTCTGGGACAGTCGGCCTCCTTGCTCTTTTCAGAGCTGTGGGAGACTGCACAGGGGCAGCAGCCTCCTCCAGCTCCCCAACTTCTCAGCCTTGGGCTTGCACAATGCCTTGTTTATCCCTGGTTGAAAATGTCATTCAAAGAGGTATCAAAAGTACAAGTGTCCTCTTTTTCAGGGAGTGCCGCTGCTGTATGTGCCTGCCATGTAGCAAATGCCTGTCTGCTGCTGGTCTCTGAGCAAATCCAGGAGGGCAGTTTAATAGCTGGTTATGAATAAACAAGTTCAACCCGGTGCAGAAATGACAGCAATGAGAGTGGCCCTTGGGGCTCAGGGGTGTCACTCTTGTAAATAGAGCCTGGTATTCTGAAATAACAGTATGTCTGGATAAAATAGCCCTCTAACACAATAAAAATTACAGCAAGTCATGAACTAGTCAGAAAGATTTATACCAATGGTCAAGTTCTGCCTCTGATTCTAACCAGTATCTTTGACAAAATTAAAGTGGATGTCCTCTTAAAAGCACCATGTTTCCTTTGCAGTTCCTATCTGATTTAGACAAGAAGTATGTTATTTACTACAGAACATGTTTTCTGTGTTCCTGAGCGTGGAAAAAGATTTATGGTAGTAGAAATACATTCAATTACAGTGTAGATAAACACAAGTCCTAGAATATTAGAGAAGGAATACATTATCAACTGTACAATTGTAGGGTTCTAGGTAAACATCCAGTTTTCAGGAATAAGAGGCTCTAGTTCACACCTGCCATTAGGCCTATCAACTTTTAATATTGAGCTGGTTTTTTTAATCCTATGTGTTACTAATAACCACGTATCAAGAACAGTGTATGTTTTAAAGTCTCAGACTTGACTTGACCATTTGCTGGCTGCTTATGAAATAGGGAAGGTGACTATTGCTGTATATCCCCAGTGTTTGTGTAGGTAACACTCTGTATGTGGAGTAACTAACTGCATGTTTATCTTCCTTTTAGCTACAACTATAAGAGGATTTTAGGGAAGAAAAAGTAAGCCAGTTAAAAAGAAATAGAACCTAAAAGGCCACATGGTTACACAGTGTTCACAGTAATGATTAGCATTCAAGGTCTACTGGTAGAAGGCCATAAAAATAAACTGAACTTGATAGTAAATTGAACTTGAAAGATGACTCTGTCAAATACATGCTACTGCTATCAGTTGCACAGGGAGGCCAGTTGCTGTGTTTGGGTAGTCAGGTTGTTTTTACCTTTTGTTTCTTGGTGGAGCTACCTAAATCCATATCTTGAGTGTTCGGATAAGTCCTCTGACTTGAAACCCAAAGTTTCCATGGTAAAGAGGGGTGATCAGCACCCATTTGAATTGGGATAGTTAATAAAAATAGGTACGTAAAACTGAATTAATGTGCTTAAATTCAGGAATGGGAGGATAGATGTTTTATACAATAGTGATTAGCATGCTTTCCCAAACTCTGTTTGCAATTACCAGGATTTGGGACTATAGATGAGGGTTTCCAGGATGTGTCTATGGTCACGGTTGCAGTTTCATACTTACTGTATGGCTCTGATGAAATAAAGAATCATTTTTTATCTTGGTTAATCAGAGCCATTCATTTTCCTAGCTGGGGAGGGCTTGATTCAGCTGCCTGCCTGGTGTCCCTTGAGGTACCTGCTGGTGTCCAAGACAGGCAGCAGACAGGAGGCAAGCATTAGGACTTGAATTCTGGAGGAGCAGCTGCAGGCTAAGCAGGACACACATCAAGTAACACTCACAAATGAATTAACCAACTGGATAGAGCCTGGAACATCTACCCTGCAGTGCAGGAATGAAATTTGTTCCTTTTCTGGGTCTGGCTCTGTTTTAAAAATCACTGTATTGGGTTTGTGTGGCAAGGTTTTGGTAGCGTGGGGCGGGGGGCTACAGGGGTGGCTTCTGTGAGAAGCTGCTAGAAGCTTCCCCTGTGTCCGACAGAACCAATGCCAGCCGGCTCCAAGACGGACCCACCGCTGGCCAAGGCCGAGCCAACCAGTGACAGTGGTAGCGCCTCTGTGTTAAAATATTTAAGAGGGGGGAAAAACCAACTGCGCAATGGCAGCTGGAGGAGAGAGGAGTGAGAATATGTGAAACAGCTCTGCAGACACCAAGGTCAGTGAAGAAGGAGGGGAGGAGGTGCTCCAGGCGCTGGAGCAGAGATTCCCCTGCAGCCCCTGGTGAAGACCATGGTGAGGCAGGCTGTCCCCCGGCAGCCCACAGAGGTCCACGGTGGAGCAGATATCCACCTGCAGCCCATGGAGGACCCCGTGCAGGAGCAGGTGGATGCCCGAAGGAGGCTGTGACTCCATGGGAAGCCCACGCTGGAGCAGGCTCCTGGCAGGACCTGTGGACCCGTGGAGAGAGGATCTCACACTGGAGCAGGTTTGCTGGCAGGACTTGTGACCTGCAGGGGAACCCACGCTGGAGCAGTCTGTTCCTGAAGGACTGCACCCTGTGGAAGGGACCCACGATAGAGTGGTTTGTGAAGAACTGCAGCCTGTGGGAAGGACCCACATTGCAGAAGTTCATGGAGGACTGTCTCTTGTGGGAGGAACCCCATGCTGGAGCGGGGGAAGAGCGTGAGGAGTCCTCTGCCTGAGGAGGAAGGAGCAACAGAAACAAGGTGTGATGAACTGCCCACAGCCCCCATTCCCCGTCCCCCTGTGCTGCTTGGCGGGAGGAGGTAGAGAAAATCAGGAGTGAAGTTGAGCCTGGGAAGAAGAGAGGGGTTGGGGGGAAGGTGTTTTTAAGATTGGTTTTATTTCTCATTATGCTACTCTGATTTTGATTGGCAATAAATTAATTTCCCCAAGTCAAGTCTACTTTGCCTGTGACAGTAATTGCTGAGGGATGTCCCTGTCCTTATCTCAACCCACGAGCCTTTTGTTGTATTTTCTCTCCCCTGTTCAGCTGAGGAGGGGAGTGATAGAGCAGCATTGGTGGGCACCTGGTGTCCAGCCAGGGTCAACCCACCACATGCTTCTTGATTGATCTCTGCTATATTGTGCCTAAAGGGTCTAGGATGGTTTGTCATATTCTTTCCAAACACATCTTTCTCCCAGCCTGACATGTCTCCCTGGGCGCTCTGGGGCCTGGGGAGATTGAGTTCAAAGACAGTTGCCTTCTAGTGGCTGTGCTTTGCCTGCCAAAACATTGCTGTGCCTAGCTCAGTGTTTTGGCTAAAATAGTGTAAAATGTGGCCCTGCCCTAACTGACATCACTTCATTAGTTTTGACATTATTCCAGCTGAACTTCTGGCCACTTAATGGGAGTTTAACAAGCTGGCTTATTTTGCCCTTGAATATTTAATTTTTTGTTTGGTGCTTGTCTTTTCAGAGACACTTTCCTTGCTAGCATAGTAAAGGACATAATTCCTGAACTGGACAAAATCAGAGTGCTGCTTTGTATAAGCGCAGTGCTATGATTTTGAGTGTTTTAAAAATGAGTATTTTTTACTCAGTGAAACACATAGTTGTGGGATAAACAAATGCCTGCAGGCCTGGCTGCTGGAACATGTGGACTATCAGTGGGGGAAAGTGAAAGGTGACAACAGGGAGTAAAGGTTGTAGCGAAACAATACAGGAAAGTGAATGCCAGCATTGTACTACCCTCTGGGTGGAAACTATAGAGTAGCTCACAAGATCTTCAGAGCTCTGCAAGTTTCCCCTAACTGTGTAGTGCAGTTTACATTGATGTGTAATGTTAAGAGATATTAGGACATGCTTTTTATACAGGTCTTGTTGTATATTGTAGCAAAGTGGAAGACCTTTCTGAGCATCTGTAGGGAAAACTCAAGTTGCAGAAGGGGTGAATAGCGTAATCATGTCTGGTACTTAATTAGACAAACTATTTTTGGAAGCTTTTCAAGCTTCTGTTGTTTCAGGGATGGACGGGTGTAATTCTGGATCCTGCATGTCCTCTCTGATGTTGAATGTGTCTTGCTGAAAAAGCTTTTCTGTGCCTAGGATTGTATGTCTTCACAAGTCTCTCCTGAGACCATGGAAAGAGTTCAGTTCCAGTCAGATACATGACCAAGCAAAGAGGAAGGGTAAACAAACCATGGAAGAGAAACCAAAGAAGGTAATGGGAAAAGTTCGGATCCTGATAGCTCTTTCAGAGGGATGGTAAGGCAGGAAGTTGTACAGAAGAAAAGCCACCATCAACTAATATCAGACTAATCACCCCTCCTTTAAAAAAAAAAGTTCCCGGTTCACAAAGCAAGTAATAACAAATTACGACCAAAATCAATCCAGTAATCCTCTGCATCAGCACTTCTGAAATGCTGCATAGAACTCAGGCCAAACTTCAATCCACCTGACTGATGCTTTGAAATAGGTATAAAAATCTCTGGGGAAGGGAAGGAAAAACCAGTGTTACCTTTGAGAGGACTCTTAACCTGCGGCCCCCTGTTCATTAAGGCAAGCTGAGAACATGGGTATATTCTGCTAGGTGGGTTCTGTGTGCTCCTGAGCTCTTTGCAGCCTGGTTGGGTCATTCTTTGTCATCTTCTATGCTCCTTTATCTCAGCTGCAGGAAGTGTGGTAGAGAAATGGTATTGCTGTTCAACAGAATGAGTCTCTAGTCTTTACAGTGGCCCCTGAGCTTTTGGAGGATCTTGCAGTTGCTGGGGTAGCAGCAATTCACCTAGGAGTACCACGCCAGGGATGGCTGGTACAATTTTGGGAGTTTCCTGCTCAGAAGTGATTCCTGCCTGTTTGCAGTTGAGTCCCCTGCAGAGTGGAAACCTGAAGCTTAGGCCGCTGCAGTTGCTTGAGCATCTGCAGCGATACCAGTGTCAGGCCCCAGTAGCAGGGGTGAGCTTGTCTCACTGCTGCTCTCAGCGGAGGAGAAAGCCAATGGGGGAACAAGAAGAGATTTGGGGTGGGGAGGAAGGTAGGAAGGGCTGGAAGATGGGAGGCTTGTTGGGAGGAGGGACCGACTGGAGGGGGAAGCAAAAGGAGAGTAACTGCAGCTGTGGAGATAAATGAGAACTTGGCACAAACTGGGGGGAAGCTGGATTAAGCAGGAGCTAGAAGCAAGCAGGGGTGTTCGTAGTCAGTAGCTTAGGTACGTGGGACTAGCACAAAGACAGCAACAATAAATAGGATGGACTAAGACTGAGAGTAAAGCAGCAGAAGAGAGTACTGAAGAATTTGCATGTGCTTGAGGCTGGGACATTATTTCACAGTTCTGAAAACTTCAAGCAAAAACAGGGGAGCTCTGGGTGAAAGTTATTTAATACTGAAGTACTTCTAAGAGAAAGTAAAATCCTCGCTCAGGATTGGATTCAGGCCCTGGTAGAAGGAGATGTCTGTGCCGTGAGGGATGCAGACCTAAATTCCCCTAGAGTTCCTGCCCTGGTATATTTGCACCTGTAGGTTTGTTTTTTTTTTTAAATCTCCATGAGTTAGTGGCTCTCTAGACCCCAGTCTCTCAGTACACTGGTTCGTCATGTGCTTAACTCTCACACAAGTCAGCCTTAGCTGATTGAAATTTAATTCAACTTTAATTAATGACATGGGATTGGCTGAGTTGGGGTTGTAGGTCCCTTGAGTCACAACTGTGCTATGGCAAGCTGTGGTATTAAACACACAGAAACCTGTAGCATGTACCACCAAGACATGGACTAGATGGTGCTGCAGACAGCCTTGGGTTCGTTGCTGCTGCATCAAGAGAAGGTGGGAAGATTCAGGGCAGTACTGAGCCATCTCTGTGGGCCAGGAGAGGTCTTGTATGATGGGACTTGGCATGCTGCAGAGACCTTGCTCTGAACTCGGTCCTTGCTTGAGAGTGGATGCATGGTCCCTGCTGTAAGGGACATGAAGCCTTTTTTTAAGCAATCCCATGAAAGCACATATATTTGCCATTAAGGCTCAATTGCTTCATTTTGAGATGTATGGAGCCCCTGGGTACTCAGCATTAGGCTGTAAATGTCTAATATCAGGATGCCGCAGAGTTCAAGATAATGACATTAAGTGGGTTTCTTGTAGTGTCTGAGATGTGGATTTCTAATTCTAGCAGTGTGTGTTCTTCAGTTTGTATAGTAGATTTAAACATGATACTTAAGTGATGAGAAATCCTTGGGGGGAGAGGGAGAGGACAACCCCGAATCTGAAGCATACATTTTTGCTCCCCGCTCATAGTCTCTGGGGCATTTTAATCCATTTTTATATGGCGTTGTGTTACAGGGGTTGTTTTTAACCACAATTTTTTATGTTGATCATTTTATATGTACATAATTTGATACACTGGACTAATTTATTACCTAATATGATTTTCAAGCAAAAGCCTTGAAGTAGTCAGAACTATTCATGAAACTGTTTCTTAATGAAATTATTGTTTTCCTAAACAGTGGCATAATTGAATATTAACTATATTCATTTTTCCTGTTATTTTGTTTTTAATAGCTTTTCAATTGAAATTCTGCAGGGCTATATTTAAATATGAAAAACTTCTTCAGTTATTAACTCAAAGCGATAGCTGCAGTGCACTCAGAGATAGATATAGTAGCACTGTCGTAATACTCAAGTACGAGTTGTAACTCTGTAGAGCACATTTCTTGTTTGTGTATAACTGATAACATACTCTAAATCTGAGGTTATGGCTTCTTTTACTTTTTAGAAGTGGATTTTTGGTTCTTTACTGAACCTGAGAAGTTTTCAGTATGGAACAAAGGAGCCCATCCCTTTTCCCCTTCTCAAAATGAAAGCCAAAATGCACAACTCAGGTTGGCCAAATTAATTTTTGAATTAGAATACATTCCCATTCAGACTTTAATTTAATTTTACTTCTACTTTACAAGAAAGAGACAGTCAGTTACCCTGGTCATTTTGGCTGACATGATTCTTGGCTTTGCTTAAATTATTGATCATAGCAAGGAGGAGGGACTTTGTGATGAGAACAACGCTCTCACTAATAGAAGCCTTTCACTAAATCAATTTCTACCATTGCTGCAATGCACCTTCAGGGCGTCAGAGGTTAGCAGCCTTAAGAAGAATTTTGTCTTCAAAGAGTGGATCTTTGCCATACATTTTTCTAAGCCTTTTCTTTTTGTATTTATACAGGCAGCTAAGGAGAAAAAAACAACATAAATATATTTCCAGGGGTTGATTTACAGGGTGAGGGGCTGCTCTGGTCCAAAGTTGAGCTGATTAAATCTTGATGTGATTGATATCTAAAGGCTTGTGGGCTGAAAGTACTGTTTCAAAAGCTTGTCTCCTGAGCAGAGTCAGTGAGAAAATACATCAATGTCTCGCAAGCTAGAATCAATTCAGTAGAGAATGCACTGTATGCACACGCTGCTGTAATTCCTGTGTAGCCATCCCTCTCATTTTTTCTTGGCTTATTAGAAAACGCGGTCATTTATATGGTCAACATGTGGTGTTTCTTCTGTTACATCTACCAGCAGTTGAATAGGGGTGGCTTTTCTTTTCTCCCACTCAAAGCACCATTCCTCATTAGTCTAATTAAGTAAGTGTCTGTTTAAACATAGTAGTGTATTTTTCCATATTTGAGTTGGAGATGCTACGCTGAAGGAGAATATGAAGCTGTTGGGACATGTCTATAGCAAACTTAAAGGATGCTAGTAGCAGATCAGTACATGTTGAACTACACAGGAGCATCTAGTAACTGTAAGTAACACTTCTTTCTATTTTACTTTTTCGTAGCTCTGGTTGACAATGTTACTTAGCTCTGGATATTGAATACAGTCATTTTATCTGTTAATAAAAATTCTGCTCAGTGGAAGATCAGCTGGTATCTGACAGATTAAGTTGCAGAGTGCATGGTGTGCAGTTAATACTGTGAAGGTATCTTTCTGAATGCTGATCATTTCACTAGTGCATTGACAAGTGATGTTTTAGACTTGTGTTCCATAGAGCTTGAAGGTTTTTACATAGGTTTAAAATACATTATGAACCGGACTTCTAGTTTCTCCTTCACATGTCACTCCCCTGGGACTGCTTTATTTCCTTGCAGTCAAAGGGAAGAAAAAAGTCTGTCTAAATAATATAGGAGCAGTATCCCTAGTCATTCCCTAAAGTTCAAGGTGAAGCAACTTTTGATATACTGAGTGAGGTTTTGGGGGTTAGAAATGTGAGGTGGTTTATAGCCAGTATTTGATTGGGATCTGTCAAAGAATGTTGACTAACATCTTGGATATTTTTTTCGTTCATTTTGCTGGTGCTAAATCAATCAATTTGGCCAGATCAGAAAACCAATCTTTTACAGAAAGCTGGTTCACACAAAACCTTTACACAACTTTTGTGGAATTGTAAGGAGCAAATACAATTATGCTATTTAATTACAAAAACAAACTAGTAATAAGAAATAGTGATCTGGTTTGGCTTTTGTAAAATTATTTGGAATTTAGTTCAGTTTTTTTTTTCTTTTGTAGGCAAGCCAACATCATTTGTCACACTCCGTAGCTGTAGCAGACTTTCAAGATAACATTTGGTGTTAAACTCAAATTACCTTACTTTCTTTTGTGCTTAACTAAGCCAGAATAATGAGTCTCCCTTTTTTGCCACTGGAGCCTGTCAGCAGGTTGACTAAGGAACTTTGTAGTCTCCTGACTACATTAATTTCCCATAGTTAATTGTGCTGAAACACAACCGATGCTTTTTTAACAGAGAGATCTGAAAAGCAGGAAGAAGACAGCCCTGAAATCTTTATTTTTCTGATAAGCTTCCACTGGCATAGAATAGGAAGTTTATTTGATTTTTCATACAGGACTGTTCCCCACCCCCCCCCCCCCCCCCCAAAATGCGTCTGTTGGGCTTTGTAAAATTATATTGCCTATTGTGTATTCAGGATACGTATAGGAAATAAGGCCCTTATGCAACTATCAAAATGAATGTGTGATCATTAACAGAAGATAATTTTTCTGTATTTCTCTTGATTTCATGTCATAGTTGAATTCTCACTTTCATAACTATACTCCAGATTTCTGTACTTTAAATATAACAAGTGTACTTCTTTATGGGAAGCTTGTCTTCCCTAAAATTATCTAATACTACAGTTACTTCACAGGGAAAATGCAGTTTCTCAAAAGAGGCTGCTTTGGGAGTAGGGTGACATGGAAGTGCCTAGTGGCTTCTGTCCACATCCACTTTTTTAGTTTCAAGGAGCTGGTCCAGAAAACAGTGGTGTATGGTCCAGAGAGCTTAACACTTCTCAGAGGAAACCTGCCTTTTTTGGATGGTCAGGTGTCTCTCTCTTGAGAGAGACTGTTGTTAATCTGGGACAAGCTTCTGCTGTCCCAACATAATGTCAACTGAGTAGTGACTCAAAAGGAGTTGTAGTTTTCCAGGAGTGATGCAGAGGGGTGGACTGTCTCTCAGGTCTCTCTGCCCAAAGTAGGTAGAGTTGCTATCTACATGTTCGACCAACGTTTCAGGTTCATTATTTCCAAATTTTGCTAACAACAGTGCAATAACTATTTGACAGTATTTAAAAAAAACTCAAACAGACAAAATCTGCTAATTTAAAAGTTGTACACCCTGCAGACCACACTTGAAATAATCTAGTAATAGTAATTAGTAGTTTTATTTTTTTAACCTTTCTTTTTATGTATTCAAGTGTACAACAGAAGCTTTACTGTACGTGAGGGAATATATCTAGCATTTGCACAGTAGATCTTGTTTTCCTCTGCTAAACCACCCCATCTGCAGACAGGGCAAGTGGACAGACTGAGCACTGGAGGCAGAAAAGCCCTTCAGAAGGGAGGGGAGGGAGTTTTCAGATGTTGCTCTTTTATTATGAACTCATTTATTTTCCATCCTCTCTTTAGTTACACAAGAATGCTTGTAGATATCATGCATTTGTAAAGGCTATAGTACTGATGAATAAGAATAAATGCTTCAATTTAGACCAAGAAACCAATTAAAAACTAAATGAAAACAAAGTTATAAATATTTCTTGAAACAAATATACCTTGTCCCCAAACGGGAGTCTGAAAAGAATGTGTTTGCAAAAACAACAATCAATTTTAGGGCATTTTTTATCTTTTATGGTTAAGCTTTCATTCTAATTTTATTTTTTCAGCTTTTTCTGGAGGGGAGACATGGGAGATCCTGTGGGTTGTAGTGAGAGGTTTTTTGTTGTTTTTTGGTTGGTTTTGTTTTTTTTTTTAATGGACAAGTTGCAATTTTCTCATGTTTCCAGGAGCTGGGGATTTAAAAAGTAACAGATATCACAAGACACAATACAAAATTGTAAAAATTTCTGTCAAAAATGCTGTTGTCAGTTCAAAAAGTAGTATTTCATTTCTCTAGTGTTTTAAAAGTAAACATTTTGAAAGGAATGAGCTTTGTAGCTTGAATTCTGGAATGATGAACAAATCTACCCAATTTGGTGATATGCTAAAGGTCTTTTGGTGGGATGTGCTTTGTTATTTTATGACTTGCTGATGAGTAAGGTAGTGGTCAAAGTTTAGGAGAGAAAACTCTGTTTTCTCCTTCTGGCAATGTTACTGCAAAAGGGTCAGTGTAAATGCCATCAGATCAGGTTATTTTGACTTAGTTGTTTTTCTTCTGGTTCATCACTTTACACATGCTGTGTCAGGATTGTATGTTGTGCTGGCCACAGTTTTTTATCTGGGCTAATTCTGTTTTTGGAATGTAGCAGGATTCACTGAGAATTCATTTATCAGGGCAGAAACAGTGAATTTCTGACTAGCATCTCGTATCCAGTGTGTTGCTGTCATATCTCCTTTCTATTTCTGAATTTTTCTGGAATGCAAATAATATAAGGGAAACAAGAATGTAAACATTTACTGGCATAAGAGCTCTTTTGAACTGTAATAATTGTCATATGTAAAAGCCTGTAGTTTAAGTGGTGTTAATTACCTCTCGAGCAGTCGGCTCTGCAGTAATCACTAGATGAGATCTGCTTTTAGTTACTGCTGTTCATGGTAGTTTGAATATGTTCCCCTTTCCTTATTCATAAAGATATTTAAGCCCAACAAATGTATTTGCCTATAAAGAATTTTTTATCTATTAGATGGCTCTGTACAATTTTGTATAAAAGTAGTAACATCTTCCTTTTAGATGCATGTTAATATAAAATTGAAGGTGACAGATGTGTAAGGATAATAATATTCAGTCCCATAAGTCCTGCATTGCTGTTGTCATATGAGGTTATTGTGTATCTCAGGGTAGGAAACTGTGTACCTTTGTACTTATGAGAACAAACTTATTGTGGATTTTCCTTCTGGGAATATATATAGACATATATACACACACACACACACACGTATCTCCGCTAGAGGAAGCTTGGATATACCAGTTTGAGGGTTCTCATGTCAGGTGTGGCTTTTTAATCTGACCCAGTATAATTGTTGTGGTTACTTTGATAAAAGTCTTTCAAAAAATGTTGTTAATACCATTATTTCCAGTGCAAACTAATATACTGACTGGAAGCTAGAGCTCACTTTTACAAGAGTTACAGAGGTTACAGTTCCATTTTGTACCTCGCCAGATAGTACATCAGCTTGTAAGAATGGCTGTATCCAGCAGATCTTAGGCTCATGTAGTTCTTTATGGGTCACTTCTGACAGTGGTCAGTAGCAGAAACTTATGGGAGCAATAAAAACAAAAAACAAAGCATAAAGTGGTCCCTCCCCCATTACATCTTTTTCACTTTCAGCAGTTGGTGGGTTTAGGGCTTTCAGACTTGATATGTCATTCATGTTATCGTCTTTAATTGCTCCTGATAGACTTTTGTAACATTAATTTATTTAATTATTTTTTGTCTCATTTGTATTTCTGGCATCCACAACATCCTGTGACCATGAGCTCAGTAATTTAATTATGTGTGGTATGAAAAAGTGCTTCCCTTTGTTATAAAATTGCTCTCCAATAATTTTATTAGGTGCCCATTGCTTTTCTGTTATAGGAAGCTGTAAATAACAGTGATGATCATTTCCTTTCCATCCTTGCCTTCTTCCCACCATTCATGATTTTACAGATTTCTGTGACATCCTTCCCTCCTCCCTGTCATTCCTTTTCCAGGCTTGAGAGTCCTACTACACTCCATGTCTCTGCCTGCAGATGCAGTTTTATCTGTCTTTATGTCTCTTCTAGTTCTGCTACATCCATTTTTATAATAGGGCATGTGGAAGTGCACGCGCTAGTTCTGTGATAGTTCAACTGTACATTAAAACAGTAGGCATAAGGATTTTTGTCTTGATCTTAGTTCCTGACATACAACTTCTGGAACTGCCAATGAGCATCAAGCTGCTATTTTCAAAGAACTCAGTGACCTTGGTCCTTCCAGAATGGCAAAAGGTAATTAATTGCCTGCCATTGTATATTTTAAGTAGCAGATCAAAGGAGTAAAAGTAAAGGAACTTTAAGAAACTAATAAAAACCAGGAGATGGACATCTGTGTGGTGAAGGAAACTGAAAAGTGAAGGCTGTGTGTTAGAAAAACAGCTCTTGAAACCATGTGCATCCTAATCCTGTAGGACCTATTTGCAGTCTTTTGTTTTTGCACAGCAACAAAGGTAAATATAAATCTAGAAAGGGAAATCTTCTCATCCTATGTAATTGTGGTTTTGGTGCTTCCCAAGACCACCTGCAGCCCTTTCGCATGTCCACAAATTGTAAGGTTTTCACCAAAGATTAGATACTGTTTTCAGCTGGGGGAAGGACCATGCTGTTGCTTCTGCATCTCTTGTTTTACTGTTTGTGACAGCTTGTGATGACAATTAGCTGTGTCTTTTCCATAGTGCTGATAGATCTTGGTGGCTCGTGGGTACATCATATGCTGGAGATCTTTTGTGTATTGTTTTACTGTGCTTTGGCATGTTTACATTCTTACCAAGCAAGTATTTGTTTTGAGGGAGGTTCTAGCTCAGGTTTCACAATGAAGGAAACTTTTGAAATTGTCACATTCCGGGCATATGCAGCTCTAAAGAGAGTTTGTCCTCAGGTTTTCAAAGCAAGTAGCTGTTTTGCTAATATACTTTGAATCAAGGGTGGTGCTAATTGCAAGTGAAATTCTGTTATGGTTCTGCAGGATTGTAAAATTAATCCCTCCCTTTTTCTCTCTCAAATGCTTGTCCGGTATAGGACTCCAGTTGTTGTGTATTAGGTTTCTTTCTGGCTACTGTTTGCTGAGTTAGACTTACCAGGATGATCGGTGACACTTGTTTTTCTGAATTTTCTTCTAATTCTTTTTAGTGGTAATGTCAGAGATACCGTTTCTATCTCCTTAAACATAGATTTCTGTTCTTCATTTATGTGTATAAATCCATCTCTGTGAAAAATAAATAAAAAAATGTTATGCTGGAGTGCCATGAAGTAGATATAAGAATGAAAATAATCATATTTCTAATGCTAGATGGATGCTTTCAAAGATGATTAACGTCTCTGAGTTTGCTTAACACCAAAAGATATCTGGGCGGTATGAATAAAGATTTAATAGAAAGTTTATACCAATGTAGCGATGTGAAATACTTAAACTTCTGGGCTACGAGAGCCCCCTGTGCAATGTCAGCATGCTACCCTCTCCCATGGGGCGGGGGTGAAATACAGCCAGCTGCCCCTACACTTGCATCTGCTGTCAGAAGCCCCTGTTCATATAGCCTTCCCATTGTAGATGCTACATATTGTGTTTCATATATGGCTCTACGCATTGTGCAGGAGAAGACTTAGTTCAACTGAAGCAAGATTACTTTTGAAAAGGTTAAAGTTGTTTGGTTGTTTTTTTTTTTTTTAAAAAAAGTCCCAAAGCTTGAAGGCTGGGAGGCGGATCTGAGTTCACATCTTACAAAGCCTCAACACAGCCTTTAGCTGCTTGATGTGCCCGAGCTTCTCCCTTAACATCTTTCTTTTGCAGGCAAACTGTAGGCCCTGAGGGCGAATGAGTTGCTTTCTATGCTTGTGCAGTATCTCATGCTTATGTGCCTCTAATGGTAAAAGAGAGCATTTTCGCTATAGTAACTTCTTTTCCCTTCCCTTCAGTACTGCAGCAGCATGAAATGTATTTGGAGGTAGGGAAACATTAGGTCTTCGGCATCTACGTTGGAAAAAAAGGAGCCTTTGTTTTGTTCTCTAATGTACGTTTGACTACAGCTTTAACATGGAAAACTAATTCATTATATAGGTCGTTAAAATTAACATTCTGGCTTTTACTGATAGTACTAAACTAACTAAATTGGGTAGGATGGGGTAGGAATTACTTTTTTGTCACATCAGGAAGAGCAGCCCTTTGTGTGGAATGAAAGGGGACTCTGGCACGTGGACAGACCGGAAGACGGTGGCTAGTCTTTGTCTGTGCACCTTGAGCTTGTCATGGGTGTTTGGGTGCAGGAAGCCTGCACAGGTCCTGGGGAGTACACAGAGTCTGAGGATGACTCTGGGCAAACTATTTAATGCATCTCTGACATCTCCTCCTACCTCTGCCTGGCTTTGTTTAAAACAGGGCTCACACTCTCCTGCCTCACAAGGCTGGTGTGAAGATGAAGTCATTCTTTTCATGGTGTCCTAGAGCATCTGCTGTGCTGTGTGTGGAGCCATGTATCCACATGGACTGAGGGATGAGCAGAACTTGCATCTGAGATGGGAAATGGTTGTTCTTGCAGGTTTTGCTTTTTCTTGAAGCACAGCATTTCATTTCAGAGAGTAACACCATTGTAATTCAATTTTATGTTCTATTTTCATTGAATCATTAAGTTCAGAAAAAGCATTTGCACAGTGCTGTAAATGAAGCTGTCAAAGAAAAGTGATTTTAGTCAAGCCACCATTTGCATTGTATGTCTGTGCCACTCGCCAACTTCACTGGCTTTTAATTAGCCAATCATATGCACAAAACTCACTAATGAGCATTTCTATAAAATTTCAGACTGTATCAATATATTTATGCAGTACATTCTCCAGAGAAGTACAGTACATTGGCGCAGCGTCTCCTCCCGCTCTGCAGGCATCTTGTGTCTTGAAGTCAGAAGGACATCTGTGTTTAACTGCTTTTTTGTGTCAGTATTTATAGTCTGAATCTTTGTTTTGTGTAATTATTCCAGATTATATTTGTTCGTTGCCCAAAATGAAATCGTTAATGGTCTCTTCTGTGGATGGTTTGACACCAACATTTTGATTCGCTTGAGGGGACAGGAGAATCAGGCTCTGTTTTAGTAGAGAAATACATAAATTCAGAGCTGCCACCAAACTGATTTTCCCTGTTTCTCTGCCAAATGGTTGACTGCTGTTACTGAGACAGATAAATTTTGTGGGGGTGAGGAAGGATGGACTCTGCGCATGTGCAAATTGCTTTTCCTGGGTGTGCTGTGCAGTGTGCCTACCAGTGCAACAATGCATGTACAGGCTTTGCTGTGTGAGTCCAGCAGTCCCTTGGCTGAGATGGCAGTTTAATTTTATTCTTTAGACCAGACAAAACCCTCCTTCTAAAACAATACAAAGTAGTTAAATAGGGTATAAACCCAGAACATAAGATCACGTGCCACAATCCTGCTCTTTGTGGCGAAAGGCATGGGAAGAAGAGATACTATGCCAAAAAAAAATCAGAAAAGCAGATGCAGATTGCTGCTGGACTGTTTTAGCCCTGAAAGCGAACTCACAAGACCACTTTTAGTGATTTGCTGATGAGGAAGAAGATACTGCTCTGGACAAATTATTTGTTGCCTACAGTCCTCCATGGTGAGGAAGTCCATTGGGGTGCAGTCACATAATGTGCAGCCACTGTCGATTTAAAGGTAGACTCTGTGTTAAGTAAAAGCTTTTGCCACCTAGTGGAAAGAACAGAGAACTAGCACTTCAAATAAACAAGAAACCCACTAACACTGGTCATATACAAAATATATATGGAGTAACTCCCTTGCTAGAACGGTAGCAAGTTATTTTGATTTCCTGTGGAAATTAGATGGTAGAAATCTTCCGAGGTAATGGTGCATTTTGTTCACGTAGTATTTGAGGCTGTATCTCATTTAAGCACAAAGTTGGTGAACAGGGCATTCATTTGTACACTGTTCTCACTCGTTTGGGACTCCTTTTTCATTCCCTCCCGGAGGGTACCTGCCTGCTCTTACCTGGATCCTGGGCTCAGCCAATATGCATTGAATGCCTCTGTGGTGGCTTACTTTCCCCACCAGTGGGATGGGGAAGAGAATCGGAAGAGCAAAAGTGAGGAAAACTCATGAGTTAAGATAAAGACAGCTTAGTAAGTGAAGAAAAAAAAACTACAAAAAACAAACGCTCACTGACCGCCTCCTGCCAGCAGACCAGTGCCCAGCCAGTCTCTGGCTATGGGCAGGGTGAGAAACAGAGAAGGTCTTGGCTCTGTGCAAGCACTGCTCAGCAATAGCTAAACTACTGGTGTGTTTTTAACACTTGTTTTGGTCACAAATGTAAAACACAGCACCTTACAGGCTGCTATGAAGAAAATACCAGACCCAGTAAAGCCTCTTAGTTGTCCAACTCTACTAGCGTTCATCTCCCCTAAGAGATGGAGATCTTGTCACACAGCACAGTTTGTGCGAGAGCTGTAGGATGCGCCTCCACTACAGCACTTTCAGGTAGCAATTTATCAGCCTTTGCTCCAGCTGAGGTGGTCCTTCTTCTGTGTCTGCCATTTCATGTTGCCACCACTGCTCCACCTGGCTAAGCAGGCACCCTCCTCCAGGTGGAACGTGTCTTCCCAGCGCCTGGCTTCTTCTGCTCCACAGCTTCTGCCATGACAGCCTCCTTGAGACAGCAGTTCAGGTCACCTCCAAGTCTTCCTTCCTTCCTTTGCTAGACTCTGCTTGTTTTGTGGCTGGATGGTTTTGGTTGGTGAACAGGCTAGTCCCCTTGTTCTCACCTGTTTTTGGCCCTTTTCCAGGAGAGGAACACATAGACATTTCCTCACGGTCTTCCTGTGGTACTTTTCCCCGCTGCTGTTGCTATTAGTATCAACTCCTGTAAATGCAAGCTGCAGTGCTGGTTTCTCGCAGCTTCACCTCTGGACCTCAGGCTGTATTGCCCCTGAGCAAACACCTTGCAGAGCCCTGAAATTCTCCCACTTAAGCAGGACAGGTAGTACCATCCTGACTACTTGTCTAGGGGTGTCATCAACAGTTCTTCTGAGCTTCTCTCCTGAAGTCACTTACCCTTGGTTTTCTTTGATTATTGTGCTGCTACTTCGGTCCTTATGTCAACAGCTTGGGGTTTGGTGGTTGAAAGGGAGAAGCCAGAACATCAAAACAAGTGGGTTTAGTGGTGTGGTTTTTTTCCTGAATGTTGACAAATCCGCTTTCCTCTTCCTTAAGATTAGTCATCTCTACTTGAATGCCTTGTATGCCTGTAGTAACTCACGATTTATATAGCAGGACAAAGATCACATCACATGAAAAAAATAGTACAGGTGATTCATCCCAAGGTTCCTTAGGATTTTTAAGAAGTCAGTCTTTTCTGATTACGGTTTACGTTACAGGTGATCAAAATGGCAATTCATTTTGACACAGATTGTGTCTGGTTACGTGTATGCCTGTAAACCCCACATTTCAGCAATTTTTCCTGGAACCTGTCTGAGAATCTTCCTCTCACAAAACGCACACGGCTGGTTCAGCAATTCGGCGAGGAGGACGACAGGGTTGTCATGACAACCGGTTGCATACTGTGAGAAGAGATGATGCCAAATGACCATCTTCTGGCTGTTTATCACTCCTCCTTGAGTAATGTTCCCCAAATTAGACAGGCTTGTCTGGTTTATAATTACTTGTCCTAGTGGCTTGCATTTTTGCTGCATTTGTTTCTGAGATAACATTCATGCTTCTTGCAATGATGCTTAGGCAAGACTACCTGCTGACCCTCATTGTTGTGAATTGTGAGGGTAGGTGGTACTGTTGATTATGCTGTAGTGCATGCAAAGTGAGGAGAAAATTTATCTTTGGGGTCTTTTTTTGTTAAACCTGAGCAACTTGAACTCGCACATTGAGCCCACTACAGGAAATAAATGGGATAAAAGCATTCAGGGCCTGTGTGCTTTTTATTGTTCTGTTTAATGGAGAGTGCTCCTTTATTTTTGTTTGCCTTCACTCATTAATACAATATGTCTCCCCCCCCCCCCCCCCCCCCCCCCCCCCTTCCAATGCCTGCCTTGATCTTCAGTGTGTGTATGGGCTGGGGGAATACACTCCCTTTAGAATCAAATCCTGGATCTGCTGAAGTCATGGGGATCTTACCAAGAAGATTAAGTTTCTGTGATTTTCTTTTCCTTTGGTTTTGATTTTCTTTAGGCCCAGAAGGCAGGAGGAAAACATTTTTATTTCAGGATTTTGGAAGTTCAGAAGAAGAAAAAACCACTTTCCCTTATCCCTTTCATTTTTAATAAAACCTTTTATCCTCCTGTCTTCCCTGCTTCTTTCTCACATGTCACCTTGTGTGCCCAGAAGGATGGCATCTGTAACATGCATGTGTCATTGTGGGCCAGCTTTTTCCTTATGCTTCATTCCAGCAATGAAGAAAGCCGTTGGATTTGAAGCTAGTCGTTTCCCACTGCGGCCCAAACACTAGGACATGTTGGATCCTGTCACCATCCCATTCTTTGCAGTTTTTGGCATAGGAAACTTTGCTGCAGATCTCTTATTTACAAACAAGGCACTTCGCAGTTTGAAATCCTTCATTTACATGGTGCACCCACTGCTGGAATGTGAGCAATGGGAGAGCCAGAGACTGACAAGTGGATTTACAGATTTATTATTGGCCAGATTACTTTTCTAGACTTGGAAAACTCTGAACGTGTCCCTGTTTGAACCATCGTGCTTACAGCCTGGACACTGAACACTCCTTTTTCAGTTAACTTTTCACTGTGGAAATATACTTTTGAGATGATGGTGGATAATCAAAGTCTAGATCAAATCCTGTGTTTGGATGGTATCCCTTTTTCAGAGGATCTTTACAGGAGAAAAATTGTTACAAAACAGTCCTAAGAATTGAGATAACTAAGCTAGGAGTACAAAAAAGTGAGTTCTCTCATCTTTATCTCTGTAGAGTATGGGTATTTTATTTCCTAACCTATTTAGATAACGTAGATCAGGTGCTCACAAGTATTGTTGAGCCTTGCAGACAGGTGGTCTCACCTGGTCATTCTACCACCATGCAGTGGAAGGAGTCCTCTTCAGCTGGGAAGACTGACTGAAAATCAGGCTCTACTCCAGTGGAGCTGCATTTGCATCAGCCAGAGACTGCTGCTGCTTCCAAGTAGGGGAAATGAGGCTCGTATGTGGAAATGAATCCCTTAAAAAGCAGAACATGTACATCCCTTTAATGATGCAATGATACTTCTTGGATTTCCCTGAATATGTTTTCTGTCTTCATATGAGTCTACCTTGGTGCTTTTCCCCAGTTTTCCAAAAAAATGCTTTTAAACTGAAGTAACGCAGTTAAAATTGTCTTGTGACATAGGTTATATTACTATGCACCTCCCAAGTACAGAATTTCTAGCACTCTGATGGTTCTGTACAGCACTTTTATTCTCTCTGTTTTGAAGTCACGTATGCTGCTAGCCTCGAGCCCTTTGGGACTGCAGTTCCTCCTCTTCAAGAGGAGGCCCTAATTGGTGGCTGTCATGGCCATAATTTGATGCCCTAGCCATGCTGGTTGGTGGGATTTGTTTCTACCTAAAGAAGATCTGTGCATCCAAAATACATGGGTTTTTTCCAAGTAAATCTCCCAGTTCAATACAAAATTTATTGCATTAGACCCATCACCTTGCTTAAGAGTGTTTTGTTCAGGAAGTCAGTCTGCTTAGCATTTAATGAACTAGGTTTGAGGCTCTGGTTCCTTCATGCACAAGGACCTAAGCAGAGAGGCACTGACAGTTCGGTTTCTGTCTCCAGCACTTTGCTTATCATCACCACCAAGTTCTTTCTGAAGTGGAGATAACACCTAGTTACTGTTTTTATCCATTTTTATTTAATTTATCTAAAGGAAAGCGGCAAGTTTGTTTATTGCAGTCTATTTCAAATTATATTTTTTTGTTCCCATACAGTCTCCTTGCTGGTGCCTTTTTCTTTGAGGTATCCTATTCCTATCTAGCTTTTCTTTCTATCACATAAGGTGATCTTTTTCTTCCAGTCCTAAGTAATGTGTAAACATGCGAGCCAACTTCCACTACCTTACCTACAGAAAGGGAAGGAGCTAGATTATGTTCCTTCCAGACAGGAGTGTTGAGATTGGTTATTGAAATGACACAGTATATTTCTAGTCTTTATCAAGAAAAGATCTTGATTTATTTAATTTAGCACAAGCACAATGTCAAACAGTCAAATTTTAGTACTGGACTGGTGATAGACCAACGTATGACAGTGGTGGGTGGAGTATTTGGCTTGTTTTATGCCGATAAATACAGACTTTGCTAAGGATGATGGAGATAGTGCTTTACTAGATAACACAGTTTGGTCCATCAAATCAAGCATTTTGCTAATATTCATCCATTCAACCTTTGTTATAGCATCAGGTCAACCCTAATTGAACATTTTACTTTGGTGTGGTTCTTCCTAAAAAAGATGAGTAATTATTGTCTCAAAACACTAACACAACTTACTCTTAAATTAAAGTATATTGTGCTGTACCTCTGCATTCCTGCTCTTCCAGAAAGTGCCTCTAGAGCTCCTGCCATTTTCTTTCCATCTGTATTTATTTCTAAATGATTGCCTTTAGTCTTCAGTGAAAGGGATTTCTAACTGCATCTGCAGAAGAAAGCCTGAACTAGTTAAAAGCTGCTTCAGCTTCATGGCAGTTAGTCTCTCTAATTATGAAATATCCACAAATTACACCAACAGAGAACTCTGCCAACATAGTCAGGAATGGCAGCTGGGAAGCTGCATTGCGTTTAGATACAGGGCGTACTGTTTGCATCTGTTGTGATGCCACTGATACAACCTGTGCTTGGTGAGTGTTGACCTTGCCTTACATGGGGTGCCTGTTATGAGGGAACAGTTTGTGGCATTGCAAAATGATGGAAAATTAAATGGTCTCCATTTACTG
Organism: Gavia stellata; assembly: GCF_030936135.1. Lineage (NCBI taxonomy): Eukaryota > Metazoa > Chordata > Aves > Gaviiformes > Gaviidae > Gavia > Gavia stellata. The sequence continues at coordinate 26,842,964 of NC_082598.1, read as the reverse complement.
CACAAGTTTGTCTGCTTTGAAAGATCCTGCTGAATGCTGTAGTTTTAATTTCTATTTAATCGAACAAGGGCTAAAGAGGGATTCATAATGGCAGCAATTTGATTACTATCCTTTCCCCTGAAACAGCAATCAAATAAGTGATAAAAATACTAGTTTTGCCAAAGAGCTTGGTCACCAATTACATGTGCTCTTCAGTGAATTATTTATATTGTTTATTGCTATCTCTTTTCAATATCGTAACACTGTTTTCCTAGATAAGCCTCAGATAGTAGAATAACTTGAACTTGAAATAAAAATGTAATTCCTAAAATTTCTAATTATTACGCCAAACTCAGTATCTGTAGCTATAGCTACAGCATGGTATTTATCACTGCTCTGTATCAGGTAATTAGCAGAGACTGACATTTGGAGAAGGGAGTTACAAACAGCAATATATTACATTAAATTGGCTTTATCCAGTCGTCTTTAGAATACAAAATGTGTTCACAAAGCTCTCCTAGCCAGAATTACCAGTTAAATATGGCCGTGTTTATGGTTTTGGGGGGGTATATCTCTGTTGCTAGATGTTTGAAAAGAGTGAATTAATAGTTTCATTTTGTGTAACAGACTTTATTTTTTAAGGTTTTTTTTAAGTTTTAACTGCTCTCCTCAGTTATAGTGATATCGGGATGAAGGCTGTATTCATTTTTTTCCATTATAGGCTCCGTGTTTCAGCCATTCAGACAAAAATTCAGACACAGGCATTTATTTCTGAGTGAAACTTGACCAGACAATTTTAGCAAGTGGGAATCTCTGTTTTACTCCTTTGTACATTTATTAAAAATGGGAACAACTATTTATACCTTTAAAAAATATATCTTTATTTGGTACTTTTGTAAAGCCTTACTGGCTTTTTGTGAGTTAGTTCTTTCTCTTTATTTTAATTTTTAAAGACAAATGACTAACATAAATTGCCTGTTTGGTTTTAAAACGGAATGGTAAGGCATTGCAGGTGCTGTCCTCCCCTTGGGCTGTCACTTCTGATTATTTCATTTTTTTCATAATTTTCCCATTCTTTTAAAAATGTTCCTATCATCGCTGTGTTGCTGAGTCTCTGAACAGATGAAGTGGAGGCTGCGTGGTGGGATGCAGCAAGCAGGTTCCTCTCTGAGTTCTGCAGAGACCCGTGCCGGAGGTTTTCGGGGAGCAGCCCTGTGCTCTGTCGTGTTGGACTCCTTAAGAAGGGACTATGATGCCAACTCTAAGCAAGCTTTAGGTAAAGGGGAAAGATCTGTTTTCCCAAAAAACCTGTCAGGTCCTGGTGCAGGCAGGTGGTGGAGGCAGGAAAGCCCAGTGAAGTCCACTCTGTGTTTTTCAGTTTTCCTCAAATGAAGTTAGCTTCTTACCTTAAATCACATTTCATGTTTTTATGTAATCTTCCATTTTAGTCCTCAAAATCCTCTACCATGTCTCTTTTACTGTAATAGGGTTTTTTTTGCTGGAATTGGCCTCTGCTTCTTCCATAACATCCCCGTGAATAGCCAGTTTGGGGATCTTCCCCCCTGCGGACAAGGCTTTAGTCTTCTGTCTTTAGTGAGGCAAAACTCCAACTGAAAAATATCAGTCCTCTCTCTGTGACCTGTCCTTTCATGTGAATCTGCTTGCAGAAGACCTGCTGTGAACTTCTAACTATGTTGACCTTTCAGCTGGTAGCACTGCGTTTCGGAAGTCAGGTGGTGACAGCTCATACTTGTCTTAGGCAGATTTCCAGGTAGCAGCTTGCCGATGAGAACTCGCTGGCGTGTCCATGCCAGTGTGGGCAGATGTGGGACAAGAGCCAGCCTGCCTCGCTAGTGACGGCTCTCATGCACCCTGTATCTGGACAGGGAGAGAAAGTGAGGTGAAGGATCACCTGCAAGCTGACTGTCCAGTCTCCTGTTGTGAGCGCTGACTTTAGTCTTCATCTCCAAGTCTATGTAGGCAGTGGAGCCACCCTGTTCAGTAAGGTCTGTCTCCAGAAAAAGAGATGGCTTTCAAAGGTCTGCAGTGCTGTGTGAATCTGCATGACACCTGGGTAAGGATATACCTCATTCCTTTGCGGAGTTTTGAATCTGTTACATCTTAAAATGGTCTTTCCACTGATAAGAATTTGACTCTTTCTTGCTGTAGAAAGACAAGTTATACAGATAATATGAATCCAAGTTTCTTAAAGAAACCCAGTGTCTGCTTTCTCATACAGCTTAGCTACAGTGGCTTTCTTTTATTTTAGTTCAGTATTGTTTTTCTTACTCCTGTTGCTTTATGCTTTTTATATAAGAAATGTCTTACACTATAGCCTTTCAGGAGATCATGGTTTACTGTAATACACATGGTAAGTAAACCAACCCCAATACAAAAGGATACATTATTTTGTGAATCATGCTCCAATTTTCTGTAGTGAGCCATGCTTTCCATATTATCAGAGCAATAATGCTTCCAAAACCAAAAGCTTTATGAGCAACATGTGGTCCTGGTTCATTGACCTTTCATCAACAAATCAGTAAAGAGCAGTACGGAAAAGGCCAGGAGATGCTAGGTACAACTTCACCTCCTGGGGGTGACTGGGAGGGAATTGGAGAAAAGTTCCTGATCACCACAAATCATCTACCACTGAGGAAGCATGAAGGGCTTAGTCATCCACAGACCAGAAGGAACCATTTCCATGTAGTGTTTTTACCTCTAACACTTTGCAGACATAAGAAGAGTTCTCAATTTCAGATGAAGTCGTCCAGTGGTTCAGTTCTGTTTCCTCTTTGGTTTGTTTCATGCAAAGTCATTTAATGCGATGTCCACAGAACTGGATTGATTTGCAGATCATAGAATCAGAGAATCATTTAGGTTGGAAAAAACCTTGAAGATCACTGAGTCCAACTGTAAGCCTAACACTACCAAGTCCACCACTAAACTGTGTCCCTAAGCACCAGGTCTACATGTCTTTGATACCTGCTTCTTTTCTCCCCTGTCTGGTGGATGTCACTTTCTCTTCTACAAGAAGATTGGGATTGAAAAGGCCATTGAATTTAACAGGATATATATATCAGTGTGGTACCTTAATTTTGTTCTGCGCTCCAAACACTGCCCTGATAAGGGACCATTCTTACACAGGCCTGTGCAAAAAAATTAGATACTTTGACTTAATGCCATGGCATTGAACAGGGTCTTTCAAATTCAGAGGGAAATAATTTTGCTACCTGTAATTCCATATTCAAATACAGAAAAGCCATTGGTGTCCTGTAGTAAGTCTCTGAAGCCACAGCACGTTCATCTGTCCTGTCAGATTTTGTATGTTGACTCTTACTTTTTTATCTGTCTTGTGCTGGTATGTCTTGCAGTGGTTCATTACCTTTGACTTGCATGCCGAGTGCTTTCATCTGTTAGAAGAGTCACTGAACTAGGGAGGTTTTCCAGTTTGTGCTGGTAGGAAATCGCAGCCTGTGAACGGATTATCTGACAGTCTGTCCAATCCTGAGGTGTGTTCGCAAATGGGTTGGGGGACACACGCATTTAATTTTTTTCAAGTAGGTTGGCATTGCTGACATGAGGAATGGTGTTTCAGTATGAACGTGTGCAGTCTGGCACTGTCCTGTTCAGCCATGCTTCTCAGATGGTCTGAGGTTAGTACCTCTGCACAAGGAGTACCCCGACACCAGCAATGTGCGTCTCATGTACAGGCATAAATCATAGTAGTTTTGTGTGGAAAATGCAGCTCTTTGAAAGTCCTGAGATGTATTATTGAAAAAAAAAAAATCTAAAATTTAATTCTTATTTTATCTCCGAGCGTATGTGAACATATTTTGGTGTATTTTATTTTTACTAATGGATAGGTTTTCAAAGTAAATTAATATTACTCAGCTAGGTGATACTTTCTTATCCCAGAGTGCTCCCAGCTGTTTTATGTGATTTCCTTCTAAGTATTCATTCACATACAAGATGATTTCTTCTCTTCTGACTAAATGTTGCAGAAATGTTGTTGTTCTAAGTCTCTGAGTTAACAATTTTCTTTCTGCTGTGAGTTTTGTCTGCTTTTACTTCAAAGTAATTTCTGTTTAGGTCCTTCTGGTCCTGTGTGTTACTACAACAATAAATAAGAGTATGTTGGTTCCTCTGCATCTCTGGTTCCTCTACATCTTTGGTTGATTAGTTTGAAAGGAGTAATTTAATGCAGCCATTGCATAACACTTTTCTAACTGTATATTTAAATACGTGTGTACATATATGTATGTATAGCAAGGACAGAAGCAGTGTCTATCTTAAAGTGAATAGAATAACGTTTCATGTCTTGGCAGTGTTGAAGTATGGTTGTTTAATATTGTAAAGTGTATGAACCTGAACTGATCTGAAGCTTTGCCTCTCTGCATAATAAAAGCTTATTATTTTCCTATTCCAGCATGCATTGAAAGGCCCAATATGTAAGTTTCATGAACATTGACATTATTGTGATATTTTGGAGTTTTATGAACCAGTTATTTAAACTTAGCCATGTGTATCTGGACTTGCAGATGTTGCCACACATACTTCAGTGTGATATTTAGATATTTGATCTTTGCATGTCACTTTTTGCATGATGTGGTCAAATTATTGAAAGTGTTCTGCTTTTGTTTTCCTTTTTTATGGTTGAGAAGAGTACAGCTGAGTTGTTCAGTTGGAAAATAAAAATAGGCAAGGTTGAAGATGAATAGGCTTTAAAACATGTAAGACCTTGGAGTCAGGAACTACATACGTGAATGCAGTAGAGGCTACAATTGGGGACATGTAGGGGCGGGTGTTTAGAATATTTGGGAATTTCTGGAACTGATTATATGGATGTTGCTGATTGCCGATACTGAGCCATGGGTGAGGCTCATTATTGAATTTAAGTGCAATGATACTGTCTAGTTTTTCTTCTGCAGAATTTACTCGGATTAGTCCTCAAGTGGTATACCAGTAACTTAAGAACTCTAAGTGGCTCTGGGGAAGAAATAGTCTGGTTTGTGCTATGGAGTGTAAGAGTTATTTCAAGTTGTTATGCCATTTGTGTGTGTGTGTGTATGCGTATAAATGTGGGTAGCAGAAATGAGAGAGAGTCAAAAATAAGCAGTTGTGATAAAACACCTAGTTAAGAGGCTTGAGGATAGACTAACAAGAAACTTTTAATTAAAAAAAGAGATTAAGAGCAGCAATATAACAACAGGTTATTCATCTGTCATCCACTGAAAGTGTTTTGAGGACTGTCTTTGAAGGTTGGAAATAAGTTGCCAGACTAGATGAGCCATGGCTCATTGGTATGGTTTTTCCTTTATTCTTGGGTTTTTTCCTTGCTAGCTCAGTTCACCGTGCTGGTGTCAGCCTTCATCATGTCTGCTCAAGTGCTGGTGGAAATTTTCCTGCGGGAGGTTGATCGTCCTTGGAGTAGACCATAGCAGCTGGTTAATAGCATGTACCATAATAACAGCACCAAAGCAGTTAAGGTGGGAAGTTTAGAAGAGCGCTGGCTTCCTTCCCAGCTTCTGGAAAGCATGTATCCAGCAGAAGGTAACTGCCCCTGCTGCGGTACAGCTGGTTTGCACATAGGTGATGCCCCTGCCTTTCTAAAAAACACTGCATGCTCTCCACCGGTGACATCTCTTATATGCATCTATAATCCCGGGTAAATCTGGGAATGTCTCTAATTACGATATGAATTGCTGGCACGTTCTTAAGTTAGTAGGAGGTTTGTCATTAGAGCCAGTATTTCATCTCTGTGTTGGCACTGTGGATGAGTTTTTGATTTTTTTTTTTCTACCCCATTATAAAAGCAATTGAAAATAGTATGTTTGTTTGTGACAATTGGGGTGTGTGTAAAGTGATCACTTAGTTCTTTTGCTGTCATCGTTTTGAACAAGCAGTCTTTTAGATGTTGTAAGTAAACCCAATGTGGGTTGTTTGATTGGTGTGAGGGGGTTTCTGTTTTGATAAGCTGACTTTGATTAGCAGAAATATATGCTCTGCTACCATGCATTGCGAAGGGAAGGTATTGTGATGAAGAGGATAGAGTATACCACAACTCCATTTTTTTTTCTTTATATGCTGTGATTTAATGTACTTGAAGCTAAACCTTATTAGAAGAGCTAGTTTATCTGATGGTATTAGATAGCTGCCATATTAGAACAGCTCTTTGGTAAGTAGCATATTTTTTTTTCTCTCTTTATAGTCCAAGTGAAACGAGGCTTTGTCACCTTGCTTTGAGCCTCAATAATTCAGTATGTATTTCTGGCGTTCATTTACGCAGTACCAGTGTGCATCATTTGCATCAGGGGCAGACCCATGGAAGAACTGTTCGTGTCTTAGTAACACTGATTCATTGTGGGGTTTTTTTTGTTTTCTCTGTTCCCAGCAGATATATGGAGTGATCATTCATTTCAGACAGACCCAGACTTACCACCTGGCTGGAAAAAAATCAGTGACATTGCTGGGATCTACTACTGGCACATACCAACAGGAACAACTCAATGGCAACGTCCCGTGTCCATCCCAACAGATCTCCAGGGCTCACGGAAAGGATCACTTGGTTCCATTACTCCGTCTCCTACTCCAGAAACCGAGGTAACATACTGTGTCTTCTTGTGGGCTGCATACTGCGAAGAAAATGGAAATAACTTTCTGAACTTGCAGGTTTAACTGTTAGCTAAACTGAGCTTTAGAATATGGGGCCTGATAATATCGCAAAGTGTAGCTATTTGTTGATAATACATCGTAAGTATCTATTCTCTATGTGTATTTTCTAATGGCTGCACCTCATGAAACATCCTAAACTTTGGATGTGTAGGATCAAGTCAGACATATATCATAAATTAGGCAGCCAGTGCCTGATTAATGTGAAACTACTGCAGTTCTGTAGCATGTGCTGAAGCATTGCTGCATTATATGGATACAGGATACATTAAATTTTTGCTCATTATAGCAGTCTTTTGGCTGGACTTTGTGTTTGCATCTTTCTTTTTGGTTCACTTGGTAGGAGTATCACATAAAGACATATGAGTCTTCATTTGAGGCACTAATTCCTTTACAGGGAAGTTTCTATTGAATAAACATCAAGTATTCTCAAATGTTAAGTCTGTTAACATCCTACAAATACCTGCAAAAGTGGATAACTGTGTTGCAGTCAGTCTTTAACTAGAAACAGAAAGAAATGCACTCTCTTCCACACATGCTGAAAGAGCAGTGTGTGATACCGTTGAAAATAATCCTTTCAGGCACAATCCAGGGGGTTGGTTGATGTCACAGAAGTAGAAAAATAAAATAAATTATCAGAAAGAAGAGTATGCTTCAAAAAATGCAATCACTTTGTTTTGGTATGCTGGGAGAACTTCTATGGAATGAAATAATAATATAAAATGAAATCATTTTGAAATGAATTCTTTTTCATGCTAACTTTTCAGAAGAAGGTCCACGGTTTTATGAAATCAAGGGAAGTCTTTGTACTAGCTTTGAGTTTTGGATCAGGCAATCCTTAAGTTTTATTTATTTATTTTTTAAAAATGTATTTAGATATGACCTTTCTTATGTTCTTGATTTTGTTGATACATGTACCAAAATAACTTTCATTTAAGTTAAGAGGAGTTAAGGACATTCAGGTATGTATACCATCTTGACCCTGAAACTTTTATCCTGTGTAGGCTTAAACATGTACGTTCTTGTTCATTATTTTAGAAAGATTGCCCCCACATGTTCATAAATGCTACTCACAAGGTTTGCAAACTTGACCACAACATTTCAGTTATGCTTTACATCAGTTAAGCTCCTGTGGAATCCACCGTGCACCAAGCATACTGGGAATTATATCTGAGAGGGTTCATGGAGAAAGAACAGCAATTGTTATCATTCAGGTAGAAAACAAGAAAAAAATATAATCCAGAAATGCTGAATGTCAAGTGCGGCACTTGCTTCCAGTATAAATTCCTGTAATGTATACGTGAGTGATATAACTTCACCATTAAGTATTTTTCTTACTCTAAAATATGGAGAGCAGGGCTTTAATTAGTAAGTTATAGATGTCTTTCACAAAAACCCAGAAACTGGTATGATCGGTAAATTGCAGAGAGAAATATTTATTTCAAATATTTTTCTACCACTGTTTAAAATGTCTTTACAATGAAAATTTCAGACCTGCTGGTAATGTGGCAGATGTACCTTTAATCTTTCACAATTTTGTTTGCTTTAAATGAAGAATAGTTTGTGATTATAAATAATGATCATTAATTCTCAGGAGCACCATGGTGAATATGAAATGTATGAATTATATCAACATAGATTTTAATACAGTGTAGATGTATTAAATAAAACATTTGAAGAGTCATTCTAAAATGTGAATATGTAGTAGGCTCATCTAGGTTTTGATATGGCAGTTCTAATTCAGCAAGGAATTTGATCCAGAAAGATTTGTGCATATACAGTTCTGTGGCAGCATCAAGACCATGTACTGTAGTGTAAAAGATGATACAGAAAATAAGCAAGCTTCCAAAATTTGTATTAGTATGATATTATATGGTTATTTTAATTGTAGGTATAGACAAAGGCATTTGTCTCTTGAAGGTTTCTGCATTCATTGATAAGCATCTTACATACCATTATTTAAACAATACTGATTTTTTTGACTCAGTGCTTATTAAGATAGCATTGCAATACAATACCAGCAGACTTACGGTAATGGAGTTCAAAACAAGAGTGTGAATTGGGCTTGGGACTTTGTGCACTGCCAAATTCTGAAACTGCTACAAAGAAGGGGTGTAACTGGAGTTATAATGAGAACTGTTAGGAAAAGTCTTGCATTTCTTGAAACCACAGATGTTGAGCTTTATTAAGAGGGAACTGGAGGAAGAATCCTTGGGATTTAGCTGGTTCTGAGCAGAACCCCGCTACAGAGCAGTAAGAGGGAAATAAGCCATGGTGTGGGGTTAAAAGATAGGGGTAGGTAATGAAACAATTTGTAGTCTAGATTTAACAGTGTCAGCTATCGTGACTCTAGGTTTTCACCTCTCCGCAATCAATACTTGCCAGCACCTAATCATCTCCAGGTCACTTGCAGGTGATACTGGTTTTAGTCCCTGTTCACTGCACTGCAGCCTACCCCAAGTGCTCCCCCTCTCCCTCCCCGTGAAGAATTAACCTGGATCTCTGTGATACGGTCAATCTGACACTTCACAAAAGATGTGGAATTTGATCTAGAACAGGGGCTTCCAAACGCCTTATCCCAGCACTACCATTGGCAGCAGCAGTTGTGGTGGACAGCTTCCAGCTCCAAGTTGGACCATGTGTGAGCTGCGTAATGCTGGTTCCCTCATTGCTGTTTGGAAGCCTGTGCTCCCAGATAATCTGGTTTGGGAGGGCTGGTTTAGCTCATTCCCACGTGCTGGAATTTGTATTGCTTTCTTCTGAAAAGGTTGGGGGATATATAGGTTTTAGGCAGATGAAAGAGTCTAATCTAGGATTGAAGACTGGCATGGGTAGCATTTCATATCTGTCCCCATAGGCTTCTGTGAGTCCATAAAAAATACTTTTATCTTTATCTCATTTGTCTGTGAAGCATCATGTGCTAGTCTTGACATAAATTTATTTGGGCTTTTTCAGCTTTTGAGTTTGTCAAATAAACATTTAGAAACACCTTTTTTTTCCTCCCAGAGTAATGCCTTTTTACCCTTTGTCTTGTTTCCTCCTTTTTTTCCTTCTTTTTTTTTTTTTTAATTTTTTTTTGTGTCCCTGTCTCTTAAGTGGTGTGATATACAGAAGCTTTGCTTCATTTGGTAGAATGTGGCTCACAGCTGAGGGCAGTCAACAAAGAACAGAACAAGTCAGCCATTTTTATGTTGTAGCTTCCTCTGGATATTTAGCGTAAAAAAAGCAGTTACTTACTGTCGTTGAACAGAGAATCAGAAAAAAGTGGGTAGTGAGGAATGATGCTGTAATGCATACAAATAGCAGAAAGGGTTTTAAAAAGGAAAAAATGCAAAGATGTCTTACTTTTTCACAGGCTGCAAGGCAATTTTTCTTTCACAAGATAATCAGTAAATTTCAATCCAAAACAATTATGCAAAAATCCTGCAGATTTAACAAAAATGCTAATAAATGCTAAATATGAATAACCTGGAACATTCCTTCCCTTCCTCCCTCTCAAAAGCATGAAAATGCATTTTGGTTTTGCACAGCTGATTTAATTTGACTTAGTTTTAGATGGCTCTTTTCTCTTGTGTGTTGCCAAATGACTTCCTTTTGTGAATCCTCGTCTTTTGTAACATTATCTACCAAATTTTAGAGATTTTGCTGCCTCTTTCCCATTTCCTGTGCAGAGAAAAAGCCGCAGGGTTTAATTTTCAGTAAGAGCTTCTTTGAGATCACAGCAGAAGTTGGTGATGGTAGTTGTGTCTTCTTAAAGCCTGACTCATCCCAGCCCTGGGTCACTTCTAGAAAAGTTCTTCCATAGGTAACATAACCACTAGTAGTTAATAATTAAAGATGAGGGACTTAATAATAGGAAAAGCTAACAACTCTTAATTCAAAGGCATGTTTGGGAAGAATTACTCCTGGGAGTTGTTTTGCTCAAATAATTCCTCCAGTGGGGATGTCCTGGGAACACTTCTGAGGTGAGAGGTCCACCCTGCAATTTAATGCATTGGGCCATATTAATAGGTACCACTTCATTTTAGGGCTAAGCTGGACAACCTGGGAGAGCTCATCTTAGAAGGGACCAGTAATTACAGGAGTACTTGATTTGGTGAAGCTACAAAGAGGTGGCTCTGGGTCTCTCAGCAACCAAATCCCCTGTCCCGCCTGGCTCTTGTTCAGGACTGTGGGATTTTTGTCCTCGTGGGGAAGAAGAGAGGGACAACTCCAACATCAGCTGCTCCTCCCAGGCTTTACAGAGAAGGATGAACCTCAGGTTGCTGTAGTGCTAAATGCACTGCTACTTGCTTGATTGTACCAGTGAATGCCTCTGAAAATTTTGAGAAACTTGAACAGAAAATGAGAGGGTGGTGGGTAGTTTTTTTGGGTTTTTTTTTGTTTTGTTCTGTTTTTTAAAAAAGCAGCTAGACTTTACAAAACTACTTTTTCAGCAAGAAATCTGTTTGCACTCCTTATTAATCCTCTTCCCCTTCGCTGTCCTTTTCTTGTGCTTTCTACCTAGAAATATTTGATTTTTACCTTGTATGTATGTATCTTATCCTTGTATATATCATTGTGCTTCAGTATTTCTAGTTCCAGTAGTGTTAGGGTCTTTTAAGAAAAGTGCCAATCAAATGGAAATCCTAATGTTTCCCCTTAATTGCTGTTTATCAAAGGCTGTAGCAGCTGTGGCCAACATTCATATTCAGATTCATTTTGCTTGCTTTTAAGATCATAGTTAAAGAGTAATTTCATTGTCTGTTCCTAATTTATATTAACTTTCCTTGTTTCAATCATTTGTTTTGGTAAGTAACTGTTAGAGGCATGTCTTCTCTCCCCTTTCCTCCAAATACCATGGTATAGTGGAGTAATTAGTTGAAGTTTGAGGTGATCTGTTCCCTAACCCATCCTGTAAATATCAATGCTAACAACAGTGTCTTGTGTTTTTTTTCTTTTTCTTTTTCTTTTTTTTATCAATGTGCTTCTTCCTGTGTGAATAATTATGTGTCTAGAAACAGCCATGGAGTGATTTTGCTGTACTGAATGGGGGAAAGATTAATAGTGACATTTGGAAGGCAAGTATATTGTCAGATTTTAGAACCTTTGATACTATTACCCTTGTTTTTTGCATGGCAGTGGCTGTTTTTTTTCCCCCCTTTTATTTTTCCATGAATGTCATTCATAACCTAGGCCAAAATGAATGGGGGTACTGCTAGGGATGTCTAGCTCACAAACATGCTGCCTTTTCTGATCTTTCCACTTGGAATGGATTCAATCTAAACTAGCAGGGCAACTGCCATGACGTAACGAGTAAGATGCCTGCACTGAATGAAATGCAGCTTGAATATCTGCATGCCTCTTTTCAACTTCAGCCAGAAATACTATCGCTTCTTTGCAGGGAGGATTTATTTTCCCTTTGAAATAAGAAGTAATATGGTGGTGTACTTAATACTATATTAGTAGCACTTAATACTATACTAATAGCACTGCCTTTATCTCTAGGATCTGCATGCAGCCACTGTGAACCCAGACCCAAGTCTGAAAGAGTTTGAAGGAGCAACATTACGCTATGCCTCTTTGAAGCTCAGGTACAATGACTTCAGAAGTCTCTGTGGAATGACCAGCTCCATTTTGTGCTGTGACGTAATTTTTATATAGTTTTAATACTGATTTTTGACCTTTTTTTCCTGTTACAGAAATGGTCCGCAATCTGATGATGATGATTCTTGTAGCATCAACAGTGATCCAGAAGCCAAGGTCTGTAAGAAGATCCACAACGCGATAACAGTGAAAAATTTGCAATTGTAAACATAGCTTGCAAGGTGCAGAGTGTCTCATAGGTTTTGAAATTTAACTGTACTCCCCCTCTTGACACAATGGAGATTGACCATGCAAGACTAATTCTATGAAAGGAATTTGCAGATTTAAAGCTTAATTCAATTTGGTTAGGAAAGTGTGACTTATTTTAAAATCACGTAAGCCAAGAAATTGAATGTTACAGCTCAAGATTCTTGCACAACTAAGCGAGTTTTCTGTCCTGACTGAGAGAGGCCTCTGTTGTTTGTCATGGCTGGATAGGTTCCTGGGGCATTCGGTGCCAGAATTTGCTCTTTATTCTGGAGTTTGTCCCTTTTTTAAGTACTCTTCCTTGTTTATGTGGCTGCTTGAACTAGCAGCTATTAACAAGGAAGTTACTTTTTAGAACAAAGAACTTTGTATTTTAGAACAGAGAATGCAACCTAGTTTGAGGACAAAATTTATAGAGAAAAATGAGACTATTAAGTGAACAAGCACCATAATTAAATCAGAGCCTTTACTATTGCAATCTAAGGATTTTGAGGAGAAAGAAGCAGCAGAAGGTGTTGAATGCTTGGATACGTATCTCCAGATTTGTCTTGTTGATGGTTTTGCCTTGCGCTTACATCCATTTTTAAGGGTGTATGTGAATCTCTATAATTGGAAATCCAAGTAATTTAAATAAGTGTTTTGGCTGTGCCATACACCTGCAGTGACTGACAGGATCAGAAGCTACTTATGTGCAGGAAGACAGTATGTAAGAGTTAATACTTATAATAGCTTTAATGATATATTTTAGGAGAGAAAACAGACTGATCAGGGTACTTAAACTTCTTTGTCATCTTGATTATTTGGCTTGTGATGTTTAAATCAGCTGTGAATAAATGTGTTTTGCTTGGCAGGCTGGCAGTTAAAAACTAAGTGTTTCAGCTGTGCTCATTACAATGACAAGCACTAAATTCTTAACACAGTAAATGAAGTTGGAGGAGTGATGAGCATTAGGTACCAGTCCTCAGAACCAGAAAGCTGTTCCTTTCAAGATAAGCCTTAAAGTATAGGAAGCATTATAGGGAGGCAGTATTTTGATATGTCTGACTCTTTACCAGGTGATTTGCACTGGGTAGAATTAGGAGCCCTTCCTGCATGGAGAACTGTGGCAGTATTTGTGTGGGCGATGTGTCATCATCTCCTCCCTTCCCTCTCTGGCTTGCTGTTTAAACTTCAAAATTTATGGAACTGATACACATTCAGTGTCTGTGAAAGAGATCAGTGCCAAAAGCTTGTCCTCTTATCTGTCACAGCTGGTTTTGTTTCTCCTGTTTAGGCAAAACCATGCTGATGACTCTTAAAATGGGTAATCAAAACTGAGCACTGAAATAGTCACAGAAGTGACTGAGAGGAGCAAGACAAGAAACAGAGGAGAAACTATACATGTTTGGTTTGGTTTTTTTAAATCATTTGAGTCAAAGCACCTTACCTGCCGTCTGTCACTGCCTGAGGGGGATGTTGTACAGGGGCAGTAGTGACTGTGTGTGTGGCCTTGCAGGTGAAGCTCAGCAGCACTGATGTTGCTTTGCAGTGGGAGAGGCTGTGGGCAGAGCTGTTCAGTGCATCTGCCTCTGCCCTGAGGAGAGGATGAGCGGCTGCTAAATGACCATACCTCACACAGGTGGGAAGTGGTCTGCAAACAGCAGAGAAAATCTTTACTTGTGGAGAATACTCCAGGATCCTTAATTCTCACATGGATGGGAAGGGGATGTGGTAGGTGGATTCCTTGCTAGCGCATTTTACCCAAAATATTGCAAGACTGAAAGAAGTCAGATAGAATTTGAAGCTGATGACCTGAGACTTGGAAAATCACTTTTCTTTATCCCCTTAGGCGCTCCTCTGCCACATGACACGCCTTAGCATTTGATTGAAGCTTGCTTTTGCGTGGCAGTAAGCACAGATACTTTTTCTTCAGTTCAGCATAAGAGAAGGAAACATTTTTAACTCATTAAAGTCTCTGTTGGAGGAATTTGTTAAAATGAACCTTGTTAGAGATATTTTAGAGGTCTTAAACCTATTTAAATCTATTCATGACATTGGCCAGTACATTTGAAAAAAAATTAAATTAAAAAGTTAAATTTTCTCAGTGGCACTGAGTAATGTTGTCTTTCAGCAAAGGGAACCATGCCACCTTGTGGAAAGCTGAAGTAGTTGTCTTCCCCCAGAGTGTTGACTTCTGCAAAGATTGTAGCACTGCAAAAATGTCAGTTTTGGGAACAGTGTATATATATATTGTATTGTATATATAATTAATGTAATTCTTGTAAGAAAAGTGATTTATGCAGCAACACAGTTAAGCATTCACAATTGTCAGTAAACAACAAATGTTTCTCTATACATCCACGTGCTTAAGATGCAGTTCAGAGTTTCATTTCCTTGGCATCTTGGTGCAGGTTCTCTGCACAAGGCCATAAAAGAGAAGGGGAAGCGGGAGAAAGGGGAGAATGATTACATCCAGCTTCTTGATTTCAGTAATTCATTTTGGTAGGAATTTCTTGAAGACATGGATCATTGCACTTGACAAGGATGCTAATTCTGCATGTGAAACATGAACAACTGGAAATGAGTTTTGAATTGGTACTTCCCAGGAGACAGATCATAACCCTCCTGGTTCATTTTTAGAGCAACCTGCACCTTCCTAATTGAGTTTCAAGGGAGGTAAAAAGATGCTTTTACCAATCCTGGACTGTAAATTCCTCTGGGCTGTCTCTTTTTACATTGTTGTAAAATGTATGTTTGCCGTGTGTAAAACTATATGATGGCCATGTGTAAAAGTATAGAAAGATGCTAAATTTTTTTCCTTGCGGTCATGCAAAGAAACTGAACCTCCTGGGAAACCTGTCTTTGTCCCTAGGAATGGGACGAAAAATGGAAATCTTGTGTGACCCAATTTCTCCGAAATTGCTTCAGAATTGGCCTGTTTGGCCTGACATTTGGGCTTGTCTTTGTTCTCTTCTTTTAAATATGGCTTTCTGCTAAGGCTTAATTTAGTCTTTCTGTGTTAAGCATGGATTTTTGAATCCCTGTCCACATTAGCCTGTTCAGCAGAGCTTCACTTTCCGGCCTTGCCATTTTAGAGTAGTTTCAGCTATATATCGATGTCTAAAAATGGGAAGAATGGCTTTATACCTGCAGGAGTACTAGGCAGTTACTCCAGAAGTCTGTTTTCTACTTTAGAAACCAGTAAATGCTTACATCTGAAAAGAAAGGAAGAGAAGGAGACTGTTTTCAAGACGGGTAGAGGTAGGAGATGCTGATACCAGGTATTTAAATTTAATGACTTAACCATAGGTGAATGAAAACACAGTTGGAGACATGGGAAGTGAGTTGGTGATGAACTCTTATGGAGTACCTGGGCATTAGGGATTAACCAGTTGGGCTTTTTGGAGTAATGTGAGGGATGTTTCTGACAAACTGACTTGTCAGACCACTTGTGACTGTTACGAAAGTGGCCTGGAAATAGCACTATCAAAATAATTTTACAAAATACTGTGTGCCCCCAAAGAGTTAATATCCATCTCTCTGCTGCTTTTCTTGCTATGGAGGTGAAAATGTGTCTTTTGGAGACAACCTACATTTGCTTGTTTCTGGTCTTCTCCAGTAGCAAATATCCTGGCTAGACACAGGACTATTAGTAAATAATCAGCGTGTCTCCTTGGTGATGGAGATCCGTCTGATTTCTGATGCAATTGAAGACTTAACCAGAGAGGAGGAGTTTTTATCATGTTTAGTAGTTCCAAGAAAGGATCATCTTTTCACACTGAAGTCCATAATTCTCTGTCACAGTCAGAGTAGCTTCTAAAATTATTGGTGCAAACAGAGTATTCAACATTTTCCAGCAGTTTCACAGTCTACCTTGTGCTGCATATAATCTTCTCGTGAGCACATGAAACACTACAAAAAGCCTCAGTTCAATTCATTTCAATTAATGGACTCAATCCAACTAATTAAATCTGAGGAGTTTATTCCATCTAAAGTCTTCCTACAAAAAAAGATTAAAAGAAAAATTAGGCATCTTCAACAGTTTTTCTTCCAAAATGGTACTTCTGCATATTTTTGGAATAGGAATTTGATTCTTTCAAAAACAGTCCTTGGTTTTCATTCCCTAGGAAACAGGACCTGTTACAGGGTAGAGGACTAGAAGAAATCTTGAACCCACTCCTTCACCCTTATAGGCAACCTCTATATATAATCCCATGTATTAATTTCAAGTTACTTCTTAAATGTTTTTGGGCTGGTGGGTTTTTTTTTTTTGCCTTGACTAGTCTTATTGACAAACTGATTCAAGCATTACCTTCCTTTGGTCAAAAACCTTTTAACCTAAACTTTTTGAGGCCATTTTTTATCCTCTTACTCTATGTTTAGCCATCTTCTAGTGCATTTATAGCAGGCAGTTATGTCTCTTCTTCAGCTTAGTTTTATTAAAGTAAACAAGCCAGGTGCTTTTAATTATTCATAATGAGGCTAGGGGGGTTGCCATCATCTTACGAGTCCCTGTTTCCCTGACTATTATAGCAGCTCTGTGTTTTCTGTCTTTAATTTTTAACCATGGGCAATCAGATTTCTTACTTCAGGTGGAGTTTTTCCAGGATATTGTAGGGTAGCTTTAAAAGGTCCATATTCTCCCCTCACCCACCCCACACCTCCCCTGGTCAACTCAAAATACCTTTTCAGACTGTAAAATTCCAGTACTGACAGCAACTTTGCTGCAGGATTTCCAGTCTTTTGACCAGGAATTGTTACTGGGGTAATAACAACATAAATAGCAGTTACATAACAGGAGGATAAATGATGCAGATGGGAGCTGTGTGGGTCACACTTTTCCCTTGAAGCAGTTACTACCTTGTGAGTGCCATGGGTGGCCAGGTTGCACAGACAGTTTAGGTGCATGCCGGTGACAGCTCTCCCCATGGGGAAGTAATGTCCCTGGCTGCCAGCTGGGTGAGGCAGTGCTGGAGCCAGCATGCCCTGCCTCCTAAATCGCAGCCGTGGGGCTGCTGTAGCCCCCAAGTAATGAGAAACCATTTCCAAAGTGAAACAGTGCTGTTAAAATTTGTAGCTGCTCTACCAGGAAGTGCTGGCCATATTTCAGAAAACATGAATATACATGATTTTTATTTTTTTCAATTCTTTTTTTACATGATGCTGTTTATTCCAGTGGTGGCTGTTTAAGAGGAGTTTTCTATTGCTTCATCAGGTGAAAGTGCCAGTGTCATCTTCAGTACTGTTTCTCATGGAGATGCACAGTGCAGTTTTTCTTGGCTGGGGTCCGTATACAGTATCTTGGTGTGTACAACTGTTGTGCAGAACACAAGCTGCTGCTTTTAGATATTTTTTTTTTCTTGCAAGATTCTGCACTTCCTAATATTTTAATGTTTGTTATTTTAAAGTGGTTTTAATCACAATCTATTCACTGCTCTGTGGTGCAGCACTGTAAACTTTCTGGGCCAGCAGTACTTTGTGTATGATTGATGAAGGAGCTCTCAGGAGTGGACAGAAACCAGGGGAAGAACAGTCTTCATCACGCTCATGTCCCACAGGCTCCTGTTGCCGTTTGCAGACTTGATGGATTGGGTGCGCAGGGAGCTCCCTGTTTAGCTCAGCCTCTCATGATATTGCTGGCAGATTTCCCCATCAGCTCACCAGCATCTTTGCTAATACACTGCAGAGGTAATCACAGCTTGTAGCCCTTCATACTCCCCACTGGAGGCCGACCATTTCATATCTAAAACAATGTATAGCCTCTGTCAGCTCCAGCTTTAGAATGGCGTGTTGGTTGTGAACTGCCTCTTGAATGTCTGTTCATCATCTTGCTGCTACAAAATGAACTGATAAGATGATACTTTTGTATTTCTCTTCAATTATTTACATTAGTATGCCAGTTTAGGGCTGCTCAGGGAAATAGCCTGCTCTAGTCTGCCATGTCGCAAAGTTTACCGTTCCATTGCATAGATTTTTAATGAAAAAGCACAGTGTGTATTTATGTGTGTGTGTATATATAGTAAAAAAATACATGGTTTTGTATGTTATATATGTTATATGTTGTATATGCACAGTTTTAAAACAGTATGGTACAACCTTGGTGGGTTATTTGTCCATTGTGGACCTGATCAAAGGTCAGTTAAAATGGAACATTGTGTTCAATGACAGAGCAATATTTAGATAGCTCTAGCCAGCATGTATATTTATTTTGGTATTAGTTCTAGCTCTAAATTTCACTTAAAAAAACCAGAGGTCTTCCTTGCCAAAATTTTCTGCATTTCATCAAAGAGAAGAGGGAGTGGGAGGTAATAGTTATCTCAAGAGATTTAAAAAACATGAGATATGCAGTACATTGTAATGCCATGTTGCTGCTGCGCAGGTATGCATTATTCCATATGCTTGAAGATGATCGCTCCGTGGTGCTGCAGGGAGGCAGCATGACAGTAAATGCGTCCTCAAATGTGGGAGGCCCACCAGAGCTCGAGATTTCTGGACTCAGGATTCATGTTCATTTGAGTCTTTTTCAAAGAGTGGATATCGATCAAAAGTGATTTACCTTCATTGACTTTGGATCCTGTCGTAAACATAATTTCTGCAGAAAACAAGTTACTCTTAACAATGTTGATTCTGAAGAGACATGAAATCCTGATTCTAGTGAAGACAGAAGGTATTTCTCCATTGATTCAGTAAGGTCAAGAGTTGACCTGAAGGTTTTTTTCTATTTTGTTTTAAAGTTGGGTGCCATGCATATTACCTTTGAAATTATGCACCGCAGTACTGAATAAAGTGCTGCTCGCTGCATTAGAACCACTTACGTCTGTCAGCCTGCAGAAGAGCCCTCATCAGAAAAATACAACATTTAAGGTTAAAGATAACAAGTGTAGAGCATTAATTTTTAAGAAATGAATGCACACTTTCTTTCATGCCCTGTAAACTCCTGCAGGGCTTGTCTTTACTGACAAAGCATATGTGTGTTTGTTGGGATCGCTTTTGTGTGTTGCAGGATAGTGAAAGCTGCTTGAGTTGTCCTAACAGTTCAGTTATTCTGCAAGATAGACCCTAATTTGAGCATCACTGCAACAATCATCCTTTATTAGTTTCTGGTGAAAAATATGACTGCCTTTTCTTCGCTGAGAAAGCATGTTTTTTATGTCACTGTATTAAAATGAAAGCCAAAACACCCTTAATAGCTCAAAGCAACGTCCATAAACCCATCCCTTTAGGATGTGAAGTCAAGGTATCTGTAATGCATCTAAAATCAAAGCCTAATTTTTCCTGAGAAGACTGGAGAAAAGAATAAGTTGATTTTAATTTCTTCTTCAGAACTACATATAGCAAAAGGGTATTATCAGAGAATAATAGTGTCCGTTCCATTTTTGCTCAACTGACTAGATTTTTTGCTTGATTCAGAAATACAGTAATGAAGAAGTTGGGATTCAAAAAATCTTGAACCAGCACAATGGTGCTGCAACATTTTCTTGCCTTGATAAGAGTAGATTTGACCTCTGGCTGTGAGCCAGCAGGAAACGCTGAGACAGAAGTATTAAACTCAAGGCAAGAAAGGGACTTTTGTCATCCTACGCATTGGAGTCTGCGAGTCTGGAAAAAATGAGACACGAGTGTCTTGGAGAATGAGTAAGGGACTCTGAAAGCAGAAAGTTCAATATTGACCTGCTCTAGAGAAGTAATTTATTATAAAGGCTATTTTACAGTATTTGTAAAGCCCTCATATTTTATTCCACAGAAGTCTAGTTTACAGTCATCTACTTGAAATAGCAATTATTAGTGGATTTCTGAATTCGGTTGTGACCTGAATATCTGTGTGGTTTATTTTTGTATGGCGTGCACTTCTTCAGCAATACGAATAATATGACATGAACTGCAGCAGAAAGCTGGAAATGTTAAATTTTGATGTGACAGCTGTCAGTATTTCTCTGAGAAAATTGATGCACTGCAGTCTATTCAGTCAACTAAATGAAAGTGTTTGCTTGTTCATTAATTGCTTAAGATATATATTTATCAGCGATCTGGATGAGGGAATCAAGTGCACCCCCAGCAAGTTCGCAGACGACACCAAGTTGGGCGGGAGTGTTGATCTGCTCGAGGGTCGGAAAGGCTCTGCAGAGGGATCTGGACAGGCTGGATCGATGGGCCCAGGCCAATTGTATGAGGTTCAACAAGGCCAAGTGCCGGGTCCTGCACTTTGGTCACAACAACCCCATGCAACGCTACAGGCTTGGGGACGAGTGGCTGGAAAGCTGCCCTGCAGAAAAGGACCTGGGGGTGTTGATTGACAGCCGGCTGAATATGAGCCAGCAGTGTGCCCAGGTGGCCAAGAAGGCCAATGGCATCCTGGCTTGTATCAGAAACAGTGTGGCCAGCAGGAGCAGGGAGGTGATCGTGCCCCTGTACTCGGCGCTGGTGAGGCCGCACCTCGAATACTGTGTTCAGTTTTGGGCCCCTCACTCTAAGAAGGACATTGAGGTGCTGGAGTGTGTCCAGAGAAGGGCGATGAAGCTGGTGAGGGCTCTGGAGCACAAGTCTGATGAGGAGCGGCTGAGGGAGCTGGGGTTGTTCAGTCTGGAGAAGAGGAGGCTGAGGGGAGACCTTATCACTCTCTACAACTACCTGAAAGGGGGTTGCAGAGAGGTGGGTGTTGGTCTCTTCTCCCAAGTGACGAGTGACAGGACAAGAGGAAATGGCCTCAAGTTGTGCCAGGGGAGTTTTAGGCTGGATATTAGGACAATTTTCTTTCCTGAGAGAGTGGTGAAGCATTGGAACAGGCTGCCCAGGGAGGTGGTGGAGTCACCCTCACTGGAGGTGTTCAAGGAATGGGTAGACGAGGCATTGTGGGACATGGTTTAGTGGGCATGGTGGTGTTGGGTTGATGGTGGACTTGATGATCTTACAGGTCGTTTCCAAGCTTAATGATTCTGTGATCTCTTTATTCTTTTGTTACTCATTTTAGCTTTGATCAGCTTCAATGTTTCCATCTGGAATCAATGCAAGCTTTCTTATTGTATAGCAGACAAATACACTGGAACATATTTCTTTCTTGGAATAGGGTGGCTATATTTTAAGATATCTTAAATATATCTTATGATCTTCCAAAGCATAAAATAGTATGATAGTTTGTTTTATTTTTAAACTGTTAAATAAAATGTAAGTGGCATTTCCAATATTGTGTTGGCTGCATAAGAAACAGTTAATTATGTGACCTACATGCTGTGTCTCAGGCACAAGCCTGCTCAGTGGTCTGTGATAAAAGGCCTTACTAAATACTGTAATGATTTACATATGTCTGCAGACAGATACAACCTTTAAAAAGGAAAACCACAAAGGGAAACAAAGGGAGATCCAAGTCCTTTAGGCTCAGATGTAGAGAAGAAATTAGTAGCACAGATTTATATCATCAAGGCAAACATACTCTAATGTAGATGTTCATAGTGGCTACCAACAGCTGTGTGATCTGAAAAACAATCAGTCCATGTATTTGTAATGTTCATTAGTTTGTTGTTCTCAAACTGATGTTCTAATCCAATTTTTCCCTGTAATGGGATCTTTCTACACATGCCCTTATGATCCATCCAGTTTCCAATACTACTCTGCCATCAGTCCTGTGTAATTGATCTCCTGTCCTGTGTCTAGTAGGGGATTTGCTTTGGTTTTCTTGATGTTTTTTTTTTTTTTTTTTTCTTTTTACAGGTACATGCTCAGCACTACATGAGGCAACAGCTAGAGTGGCATTTTGCTTCTGTGCAGAGATTTGTCGTAGCTCTGCATTCCTGTCAAAACTCCTTCCAGAGTTCCTCTTGGAAAAGCTAATGCAGAGCAGAACCCTATCCTGTGGTGAAGGTTTTGCAGTGCCAAAGAGCAGAAGTGTGAACCACGGTTCATTCATACCTTCAAACCTAAAGTTTTCCCAGCTTTAGGCGATGTTTTAGATCAGAACTACACTGCAAGGGAGGTTTGCAGAGTTTGGATTACAGCATTTATGAGTTTGGTTTTTTTGGCTACAGATCGTTAACCCTGAAATATTAATTGGATTTGCAGCCACGCAAATATATGTTCCCTAGATCTGTAAAACTGACCAGTGATACCTGTGTTTTCATTTCTGTCCACCTGTCTGTTCATGGGGCAGCATGTGCTAAGGTAGCTTTTTTTTCTCTGTGGCCTTTTTTCCCCTGTGTATTTCCTTTGCACAATGTCCTGTGTAGCCTAGCAGGAAATGGGAAGTTTCCAGTCAAGATGAAAATACAAGATTGTTGACGTACTGTGGTTTAAACGACATTTTTTCATTCACCTATCTCAGACACACAGTGTTCATGGTAGTATCTGTGATCCTTCCCCATCCTAAACAGCAGTGATCCAAATACAGTATACAGTTCCTAAATCTGTCTTTTATCCTGCTGTATATATCAGCTTTCTTTGATTTTCTTCAAACCTGGTTTTCTTTGCCAGCTCTTGGAAAGAGCCTGGGGACAGTAGATTCAAGCAGGTGGGAAAATCATGTTTCGCTTGTCTTTATTCAGATACATTTTTCTAAATGATCATTTTTAGAGTTTTGCTTTTAAGATAAAGCAGAGGGTCTGACCAGGCACAAAAAACTGTAAGATTTTATTTTCTAAGTTAATGCTAACAATGTATAATGTGATACAACGGTTATTTGTTTACTCTCCAAGGGAGAAGAGAAATGAGGTAGACTACTGTAAGCCAAAAGTTGGCATCTGGATTATGAAATTATGATTTGCCAATAATTATGATTTGCCAGTAATTATCTGTGAGCCTTGAGCAGAGGCACTTAACCAACTGGCATCACCAGGAACGTCTGTTTCACTGAGCTCATAGACTCTTAGTCAAGGAGAGGTGCACTCTAGTTTTCAGGCTGACTTGTTTTGACTCTGAGTATTAGTTCCAGGAGAGAAGAGGGTGCATTAGCAAAGTTCTTTCAGGTCAAAGGAAGCACTTTGTCCCTTGGCTAGTAAGTACCGTTGGTGGGAGCTGGGGAACCATGATGCTGGATTAGTGTGCTAGAGAACTAAGCAATTCTGCTGTCATTGCTAGCTCAGCTATCCCTGGTTTAAGAATTAGGTCATACCTGATTGGAGACACTGGGTGATTTGTTTCTGCTGGGTTTTGTGCTCTTTTGTTTTAAAGAATACCTCTGAGTCAAATAATTAAGGGGAGAGGAAAAAACCCACCAACAATAAAACATGAAGTCAATCTTTTATAAGAGAAATCTACAATCGCTGGCAATACACGGAGAGGGACACGGGCACGCGTGCACATGCTTCCACACACCCCCCCATAGGTGTGTGTATATATACTTTTATTATACTGATGATAAATGAACCATAGTATGTATCACAAGTTACTCTGAGTCTTCACATTTTCTAGTGCTGAAATCTGCATGAAGGTCTGCCATCACTTCTCAGTCGTGCCAGTATGTGTGTTCAGTTAGAGCCAACCAAGAAATAGAAGATTGTTTGTCTTTAAGTGTATTTTGAGCAAAAGAATGTTTCTTGTATGTGTATACTCAGGGACATAGGCATTGGGTTGCTTTGTGGGCGGGGTGTTGAGTCTTTCTGGATTTTATTGAGAGGTTTTTTTATTTGCATTGAGTCTTTGGGAAATCAGTTTGTTCTGATGAAGCTATTCTGAAGCATTTTATTGGGTTATGGTAAGGGCTTCTTGTAAAACATACAAACAAAAACTTGCCAGGTGCCAGAAGCCAACTGGGTTTCTCATGTCTACCTGGCTTGCAAGCACCGAGAGGGAATGGAAGCGGGGAAGAAAGCCAAGCCCTTCACATGGAGGGGAATATGTGGGATGGACAATAAGAGTGTCCAGTTCAGCTTGATGTACTGTCATGACAGTGGGCTAGGAAGGGAAAGAAATACAGTGGATGCCACCACTGGAGAAAATAAAACATAGAACAAAAATTACCAGGAAAAAACCCCCAAACAGTCTAACATCTTTACTAGTAAGAGATGTGCCTGCTGTCAACTTGAAGTGGTTATCTTTCATCAGTTTTTTGCCTTCTTAAGATATACTCTGTTTAGTGCAAGGACTGTATTTATCTCTGTGTTTGGAAAGCAGCTAACAAATTGCAGATGTTGTTGAGCTACGAAGAATAATGCTTATATATATTTAGTTTTTCACCTTTCCTAAGCTAATTTTGAAAATGTTTCCTCTGCTAGTACTCCGTTCTTCAATGTAATATTGAAATACTTGTAAAAAACCTTTCTTCTGGCACAGTAACAATCTGTATTTTAAAAGCTTGCAAAGATAAATATTTAATAGCCCAGTGAGCATCGCAGCACTTATAGCAAGACCCACGAGCATCTGATGTGCCAAGACCAATTCTGCAATCTTGAGATTAGATGACCTCAATAATTGCTAAAAAATGGCTCTTTTAGTATCTCCTGTAGCCCTGAAGTGAAGAGCACCCCTGAGTGGTGACCCCTCCTTTGTTTCCCCTTTCACCGTCTCCTTCATCTCCCTTTAAAATCTGAAAGCCAGCGCATTTGTGGGTTTCCAGCAGAGCTGGGTCAGGAAGCAGCAGTGCAGGAGAATTTGCATATTGGTTTCCTTGTTAGCAAAGAAAAACAAGCAAAACAAAAACCATCCACAAAAAATCTGGAGGCATGAGAGGCTTTAATATTTTACCCACACTCACAAAAGGGTTTAACACAATTTGCAGAGTGTATACGCTGTCTGATGCCTTATACGAAATGCATCATTAGTGACTCATTGGAGTAGGTACCAGAGGTACAAGGGGCGGGCTCTTCGGCTGGGTTTTCTGCATGGTGAAGTAGGCTGGATGAGTGCATTGTGCAAGCTGAAAGAAGGCTGAAGGAGGAGAGAAGTTTTAAAGGGAAGGAGGGAGAAACTCATTAATCTTTTTACCCACTGGTGAATTTTATTCCTCCCTTAGTTTGCCAAAGTTGACATATTATGCATATTTAAAATACCTTGGTGTTTTGGGGTCTTTTTTTGAGGACAGTGGTTCCCAGATGGCACAACAGTGATGGTGCATGAGCTTGATCTACTCACTGACTTCACAGCAGTTTTTAGAAGGTGGCAAAGGAATATTCAGTACCTGCTTTTGAACTCTGAAGCTGATTTATTTACTGCATCTCAAGAAGAGGGATTAATTGGTAACTCCAGTGTGGACCTGCTGTTGCTGCTCCTTGGGCTGCGTGCCCCTGTGGGCAGGGTCCCACTGGAGGCAGCAGGGCTCCTAGCGGTCACTGGTGCTGGCTTCCTTTGAGCAGCTCCTAGGATCATTGCCTGCCTTCCTGAGACCCGCAGGATGCTGCTGACAGCAAAGAAAGCTCTGTGGCACAAGGCGGCAGCGCTGGACAATGAATGTTGGTCTTTGCAAGTCAAAATTGCACTGAGTAGCTAACAGGGAACTGGATTGACTGAAACAATTGCAAGTCAGTTTGCCAGAACAACATAGCATTTCAGGACAGCATAACATGTCAGAAGAAATGTATGAGTAATGCTGAAGCAAGCAGGGTACCAAGGACTGAGTACTATTGACACCAATACTTGATCCGTCTTGGCAAGGGGAGGCTCGGGGTGAAAGAACAGAGATGTTATACGATGGCAGATTTTCAGTTATTAATTGTAAATTGCCTCACTTCTGCTTTTGGAACTTGTGCCTGCCGAATCCTGCACTTCTGTACACAGCATCATGGTTAGCAAAGGAGGTTTGGATGTAAGAAGTAAGTGCAACTTCACATCAGTGCTGGTGCACTGTCTAATCAGTGACTCGAGCAAAGAGTCACAGGGAAACGAGAGCTCAGAGATGGTGTGGGATTTGATTGGGCAGCATTCAGTGGCAGTGTCTGTTGCCATATTAAATACCTAGAAGATATCAGGAATTTGGTATAGGGTAGTTCAGGAACTATTATTGCTGAACCTTTAGGGACCATCTTAAATGTTTGGTGTGTCTGTTAAGGAGGTACAACGGTAAGTCTGTTGTGCATCCTTCACTGGGCGTGCATTGCCTTTTGAGAGTGAGATACCCATAATGTTCTCTGGAGGAGGTCTTGGTCTCGTAAACAAACTCCCACAGACTTAGTTTGAGGTCTGTATTTTACCCACCGTAAAGCCTGAGAGCAAATGTGCAGGGTTTTTTTCAGAATTAAAGCTTTTTATTCTCTACCCTAGTAAATACAGGGTAGAGATGGTGCCATTCAATTTCTCCCATTTTGTTTTGTTTGCAAAAAGCACCATATGTGCAAAGTAATGTCGCCTTGGCTTGTTCTGCCAACCGAGTGCTCTGGTTGGCTAAACATCCTTCTGCTAAAAAAACTGTATAATTCGATTGTTTTATGTTAAAGGTAATTTTTAATTTCTTCTAGAAAAAGACCGTTTTCCTCTTATGATCACTTATCTTTTTGATAGTGCTTTGAATTTATTATTGTTTGGTACCTTAGTTAAACTTACTGCAGAAATGATTGCTGTAATCCACAAAAAAATTTCATTTTCTGGTTAAAAGCCAGGCAGTGAGTGTGAATCTCACAACAGACATAATCCAATAGTATATTCTTTTCAATCAGAGCTCTAGATACTAGCTAAAATTTCAATTCTACTGTATCTATAGTTGTGCTTTTTCCTTTATTTCTCTGTGTTTGTGTGTTTCCTACTAGTTAGTGCTCCCTTGTTTCCTCCTTTGTAATAACAACAGTGTTTAATTGTAAAGCATTACTGTTACCTCCACAGATACCTTTTCAGGCGAGTCATGTATTCTTTGTTCCTTCGAATGTTTTCACCTTGCCATTCTCAAATTATATTTTAATTTACTTATCTTTGAGCATGAGCTCATTTACAAGGCGTTGATTTTGTTTCCCTCCTAGCCCAGCATCTTTAACCTTAACTGACTAGTTTCTGTTGCATGACAAGATTTCCATAGCTGGATACAGCAGCGTGTTGTGTGCTCCGATACATGTTCAGATATTTTCTGGTTTCTTTTTAGTGCTTTGCTGTGCGATCTCTGGGCTGGGTAGAAATGGCAGAAGAAGATCTGGCTCCTGGAAAAAGCAGTGTTGCTGTGAACAATTGCATCAGACAACTGTCTTACTGTAAAAATGACATCAGAGACACTGTTGGCATTTGGGGAGAGGTAAGAACAGGGTGAACTTCTCCTCTTGGAACGTCCCTCTTGTGTCATAAAATGTCTTGAAAGAACAGCACTGTAAGCAAGTATGTGCATGCTCTGTGTTTGGGATTTCCCTATCCTAGCTGGCACTGCCAAAAAATAGAAAAGGGTTCTAGGAAAGTGTTGACGTTTTTGTTCCAAACTGCTCAGGACAGCAGATGCCACAAAGATCTCATCTTCGTGTTTACATCTGTGTTAGTACATGTCTGTGCAATAACAGTGTTGGGGACACACAAGCCAAACTGTTGAAATCAGTGGAAGTCTTTCTTCTGACCAGAGGTTTAAGAGTAATGCTTTGGAACAGCATTTTCACAGGTTTCCCGATGGCAAAAGGGCTTTAAGTAAACCCAGACGGGTGTGACCCGTGCTTCTGAAATGTGTGAGAAGATTGAGACTGATGGACAGATGGTTTATTTTAAGATTATTATTTTATCAGTGTTTCAGAAGGAAATTAATTTTATGTCATCAGTCTGTCTGTTGGTTCCTCTCCAATAACCCTTGAATCTGTCCACCAGTGTCATCCAGTTTTGAAGGATGCCAAATTCCCACACACTGAGGGAAAAACAGCGCCCAGCTCTCCTCTTTCTTGGTTTGCTGATGGGTCAGTACACCTTCATCAGCTGAACCATGCAAGCTCTGTGCTTCTTTCTCAATTGTCAACAAAGACAGGATAATGCTGTGGGAGCTCAGGGGGAAACAAGAAGGAAGCTGGAGGTCTTGTGGTCGGAGAAGAGGTGTGCTGAGGACAGATGAAGAAGCAGGTGTGGAGGGATTAGTAGGTGAAACAAGAAGAAAGGAAAAGCTGGGGTTATAGTGGTGGGACATACAGAGGACATAGGAGACAAACCCATAGAAAAACATCTTCATTATTTGATTGTTCATGGAACAACTTAAACTTCAGCCAAATCTTATTCTCTACCTCTCTCCTGACGCGTTTTCAAGAGGATTACACTAATGTGGATTTACTACACAAGATCTGAATGCAAAAGTGATCTAAGAGTGAATGTTGTAACCTTCACTTGTGTGATCCAAGAGAAATGGCACTGCCACACAGAAGAGGAATTAAAAGAAAGACTTATCTATTTCAGTAAAAGTTTTAGGAAAAATATCCTTCAGTCTCCCAAGTTATTGTTACAGTCTAAGGCTTGAATACAGCGTCCTGGCTATGACGACAACGATGCAGAGGCACTTCAGAGGAGCAACTGGGAGAAAGTGCCTGGTTAAAAATGGAAGTGGTGTTTCAAGGGACACATTTAGAATGCCCTATCTATTTAAAGTCATTTCAGAAGGGTTTTTCTATGTAAGAAATTTATGTTGTACGTATAAATAAACAAGATAATATTGGTCTCCCTTTTTTCTTACTCCTGGGAACAGTTTTATTTAGTTAATATAGCTAGAGAAGCAATTAGAGCTGTGTCAGTCATGGACTTTGGACTTACTGCTGACCCTGGGAGGGAAAAAACCCCACTCTCTTTACATGTATGTAATCTCATCCATTTTTCAGATGACAGAACGCTGATCAAGTTGAAATACATCGTTTATTTTGAAATCGTGTGCTTTATTCTGGTTTAAGAGTTAATGTTCGCTGGTATAAGAGTTAATGTTCACTGGTTTAAGAGTTAACGTTCACATTTTTCCATATTTCTCTCTGTCAATCCCATTGTTCTTTGTTGGAAACCCTTGCAGGTTTTCAAGCCAACCTGGTGAAGAGTTTTGGTCCTCCTGAGTAGAAGTTTTAATTAAGAATGTTATTAATAAAACCAGTAAAAAAAAAATCAGCCTGACAAAACGAGAGACAGTCTGCTTGAATAGGTGGCCCCTGAAGTAAACTGTCTTCTTGATTTTAAAAGAAATCATTACAACCACATTTTTCTGCTGGCAATGTAATGTTTCAGGAGTGATTGGAAGAGGCACATTTTAGAGAGGAATCTGAAAAAGTGTGCTCGTCACTGACATGTCAGATGGAGCACATACAGCAGAAATCTATTATGAAGCTAGAACCGATGACTGTAGATAGAGGTTTTAAGATTGCCTAAAGATTTA
The DNA here is from genome assembly GCF_030936135.1 of Gavia stellata. Lineage (NCBI taxonomy): Eukaryota > Metazoa > Chordata > Aves > Gaviiformes > Gaviidae > Gavia > Gavia stellata. Next base: position 26,813,290 of record NC_082598.1, on the reverse strand, counting down.
TTTTCGCTAGAATGTAATGAAAGTGAAATTGGGACTAGGACCATCTCCAAGTTTTCATTATTTAAAAACACAAAACAAAACACAAAAAACCTCCCCATACCCTGAGTAAAATCCTGACCCTACAGAAGCTTTGTCACTGGCTTTAGTGTGGGATTTCATGCCCTCTGCTCCCCTCCAAAAGAAATTCCCTGTAAATTTCTAACTTCCACAGTTCTGTAAAATCTAAGAAAAACACAACTCGTCTGTTTGCCTTGCATTATATTCCTGTACATTACAAAATCGCTTACTGGAAAAGATACATGTGGCCATTGACCTATATACCACAGTATGTAACACTTCCCTGAAAGACTGCTAGGATTGAGTCTTTCTTTTGTTGATTCACTTTCTCTGCGTGGCTCTTCCCATGAGTGTCTTCCTCATCTTGGACCATCAGGTCTCTGCAAGTAGAAAATGGGTCCAAAAAGCAATCTTTGTGACACTCGGTAACATTCTTCACACAATTTCTCACCCTTTTTCTTTGTGATGACTCTGTTTTCTGTTTGGTTTCCTTCATCATCCTGGTCTGCCTGGTGCCATCCTGGCTGCTGTGTTTTATTTCCCATGTTTCTTTTTCTGCATGCCAGAAGTAGTTCAATGCTGCTAATTCACTCTCATTTACATGCATGATTATCGCAGCTACACCTGTTTCTGCTTCTCTAGGAGCAGCTTATATATCCAGCCTTGCATCTCGGCCACAGCTGTGGCAAAATGTTCTTGTGTTGGCATTGCATATACCAGCCTGTGTCCCCTTCCTCTCCCACACCCCTCTTGGTGCTTGCGCTGCCGGCTCTGTGTCATAGCTCCCCTTTGAATCCCTGTTAGGAGATTTGGGGGTGGGAGAGGTGGTCGGCTGGTTGGCAGTGCCTGCCCCGTGCTGCCTAGTCTGGAAACCCTGGAAGCAGGCCCTCCCAGCACGACATGAATGTGTTTCTTACACAGACACAAAATTAGACATCATTAAGACTTGAGCCAATGTAACCAAGTGGGAAGAGGGTTTCTGTGTCACTGAGGTGAAGAAAAAGGTCATTTTTGAAACATTTGTCAGTAGGAAGTCAGACCCTTTCCATTCATTCTGTTCATTTATACATTCTGGCACAATAGAGAGGAAACATTATTCTATATTTAGCTGATAGCTCCCACCTTATTGTCAGCAGGAGCTTGTCTTGCCTCTCGGCAATAGGTCCAGGATCATTTCCATGGGATCTCGTGTCTGCAGAGTAGGTGTACAAACTCTGAGAAGAGAGCTATTAGATGTGATAGAAGAGGCAGCAGACCTTTTGCAAATGCCAGCCATAGGACTAAGATTAGCATTTGTGAATTAACATCAAAAGGAAAATTGCCTCTAAATTTGTTTCCTCTAAGGGGAAAAAGCATTCTCCTTGTTCTTACATGCCAGAAGAATTAGGGAGAAATCCTGGCTCCAGGATTCTGCAGTTACCAGCAGAATTCACATTCATGTCTTAATGCTAGGTTTTCCCCTTTAATTAATCTTTCTTCAAAGAGTATCCAATAAATCCTTTGACATGTACAAATTTCTGTCTGTTCCCATGGCCCATTGGTTAAAGTTTATGGAAACAAAGCACATTGTTTTAAGGAAGAAACTCTGCCTTAAGAGTACAGGTTTTGATGTAAGCTTTTGCTATTAAGACAGTTCTTGACTTCCGATATATATGGAAGAATTTACTGGAGAAAGGATAAACACATAATCCGTTGAATAACTCAGTAGCTTGGGATTGAATGAGTCAAACACTTGCATTTAAAAGACATCAAAGCTTTTTGTGATTGGGATTGTTTAAAAATACAGTAGTACCAAGATACTATCTTAGATCTTTTTCACACCAGAAGTAAATGAACTTGCTTTCAATTGCTCTTGAAACAAATGGAAACTTTGAGTAAATTAAGAGGATGCAAGCCTAAACAGCATAGGCATAACACCTTGATCCCAGCTGGATTGAGAGGGGGACGTACTGTGTAACTGTACTTTGTTTGGAGTTGCAGGGCAAAGACATGTACCTTATACTGGAAAATGACATGCTGAACCTGATTGACCCCATGGACCGCACAGTTCTTCATTCGCAGCCCATTGTGAGCATCAGAGTCTGGGGAGTGGGTCGTGACAATGGCCGGTGAGTCTTCTCTGTCCTTATTCTTCTTGACTTGGTGCTATTTCTGTCCGCTGATACAGAGTACACATATACCCAGAGCAAGTTAGGTATCAAACCTATTCATTTGATTGAGTAATTGTGTCTCAGGGGCTATGAGGGGATGGGTAAATTCTTTTTCTTGCTGGTTTTACTTTTTAAAATCTCTGCTTTTCATAGTTTATCACTTATATGCTGTTTTGCTAAACCTGTATTGAGCAAATCTTTCAGATGAATTCAGCCAGGTGCATAAAACTGCACATGCAACATTATTTTCTTTCAGATGTATATAATAATTTTTTATATAAAACCATGTTTTCAAATATGTCCTGTAGTATGTTTCTCCTGGCTATGTGAAACCATGTCTTCCTGCTGGTCCAAGTTAAATGTGCTACTTAACACTCTGGCTGTATGCATGTGGTTTTACTTTCTTGAGATACTTGATTTGATGGGAAAAAAAAGTTGGATTGAGGGAAAAGTAATGGTTTTAAGCCATTTCTATTAGTTAGAGATCTTGATGCAAGGAAATTCCCAAGGGTGTTGCAGAAAACTAAGGTTTGTCCCTGAAACCTGACTGCCTGCAAGCTGAAGTTCTTTCTTGCCGTAGGGAGCAGCCACGAGTGGGAGTGCATGCTAAAGGCCTTCCTGCCCTGGAGACAGTCTTTCCTTAGCTTTCCTTGCTGACTGTTCTTCTTTTGGTAGCATTCTTCTTTGTCATGTAATATTGCTGTGGGAACAGGATTGTGAAGGTCACTTAGAGCAGGACAGCGAGCTGTCTCCCTGTCCTGTTGAGCGTTTTTATCTATCGGAAGCGTTTCCATTAACATTGAGTAATTCCAGGATCTTTGGGCAGTACCCGTCCTGACACAAGTGGTAAGGATTGCATCATGCTAGCAAACTGCTGCTTTTTGTGTCCGTGTTTGATTATTGAGAAGTTTGCAGTAGTAGGAGTGGCGTTTTTTTGTCTCTGACTTTTGACAGGAAATGTCATTGTGGACCTGAAAAAATCTTTCCCAGTAAAAGATTTTATGCAACTTCTCTAATCCCCCCCCAAAGTTTCTGATTATCTCTGGCTAAAATTTCCAAAAGGAAAGGTGATAAGTGTTTCCGTGACCCAATTCCAGCTTTCTAATTTTTTTACTTCTGTAAATGACTGATGGTTGCATTGGGTTTTTTTACTGTTTTCCACTTCCATTGGTTCAGATTTCTGAGACATCTAAAAGGGGAAAATCCAGTTTGAAATGGTGGCAAGTAAAGAGGTTTTTATTTCTTATGAATAAACCATTACAGTGCTTTGTTTGCCTCACAAAATGAGTGCATTGCACATTTCCCTTCAAGTCAGATTTTGTAGTAGCTTGCTTTGGTCAGGAAAAAAATAGAGCATCTTAAGGGGCACTCAAATGTGATGAAGCTTTACAGAGTAGAGGTAGTCAACTTTGCTTTTCACTAATTTTTTTTGAAGCATTTACAGTTCTTTTTTCAAATATTCATATTTCTTTGGAAAATAAAATGATTCCATTATGTTTTTTATAAAATAAAATAATGAATCACATTTCTCCAGACTGGATACATAGTTCTCCTAAAGACAGAACTGGTCATAGAAACATGGATGTTGAAAGGGGACATTTAAAAGAAATGTGCCTTTTGCGGTCATATGACACCAAGAATGTCATAAGCTTTTGGTGAAACCTATCCAGGGATGCAAGGCAATAGCAAACTCTCCTAGATTAATATAAGCCCCATCGGGCAGGAGTTGGTGGGAAAGGTTGTGTGTGCACAGGTCATTCTGTCTGTTCTGACCTGCCATGATATCCCACAAGTTGCAAAAGCAACTTTCCCTGACTATGAGTTCACCATCATCAGAGAAGAGCGAGGGGAACACATTGCTGCTTTGGTGGATTAATTGTCCAGGAAGTTGATGAAATCCCAGTTTCTGGGATGAAGCTCTTCCAGTTGTTGTTGCACATGAATGTTGTTAATTGGCTGCATCTTCTGGTCCAAGAGCCTATATAATAAAATATATTAGATTTATTGTGAAAGGCAGTGTTTAAATTTTAAAATATTGTGGAAACGTGTATTTTCCTCTATTTTGAGCTCTTTGAACCTCATAACAATCTGTAGGCCCTCCTTTTTAACTGTGTTTGGGTAGATTTTGCTTTGGAAGATGAAAAGGTTTTCCAGTGACACCTGACCAGATGTTTTTCTAAGCTATGCCATAATGAAAGATTGATGAAATGCAGAGATCTACCGATGGAAGTTTAATCTGAGGATGTGTCTGCTAACTCACCTCAGGCAGAAATGTCTTCCAGGAGGCTGTAATCACTTTCTCCGTACATTACACTATTATCTTGACCTCTAGAGTTACTTTACTTAAAACAGTTCTGTGATAAGCAGAGGCTTCATTGTTTTGTTGACTTAGGTTGTGTGGCGATTTCATGTTTTGAAAGGTTAGCATCCCTTGTTTTCGATTAATCAGTCAGTAAAATATGTTTGATCTTAAGAAAGGCCTTGGTAAGATTGTCAATAAAAGCAGGTTCCCACAAGAGAAGTTGGTGGTTATGTATGTATATGTGTGTGTATATATGTGTATATATACATGTAGACTCTGAGTACCTATGTTTGATATGTACATACGGGTATTAAAGGAAAATAAACATACTGTATGTGTCCATCCTTTCAGGAGACTGTTTCTTAGGTGACATCCTGCGTTTTTTTAATAGTAAAAGCCACTGTACTCTGTACAGTCTTCCTCTTCTGTACTGAAACCAAAGCCATGCTGATTTATTTAATATTATTTGTTAATAAGAAAAATCCTCGTACTTGCTTAAATAGTTTCATTTCAAGATCAGTAAGGTCACATGGAGGATTTGTGGTATCAGTCAGTGCTGTGTTTGCTTCTTAACAAGCAGCCCATCGCATGCTTTTTCTGGGCTTTAAAAGCATGTTGGAAAATATTAGCCTACTGAAGCAATAAAAGAGTTGTTCTTTTCACTTCTGAGCTGCAGAACTGTACATTAATCATTCCTCAGGTTGGGTTTTGTCTCCCCTTCTCAACTGCTGGTGCATGCCCTTTGCTTTCTGAGCAGCTCACTAACAAGGAAGAGAGAAAAGGTAATGGCCCATCAATTTTGTAAAAGAGTTTCCATTAGCACATTTCCCTGAATCCTCCTTTATCTTCATTGCTTTTTCACCAATCCAAAGCCCGCCTCAACCTCTATGGGACTTCAGTTGCCTAAAAGATCACTGTTGCTTCTGTCATGGGGTCTCAATACAACAGCAGTATATTCCAGCTGAAAAATTCTGCCGTTAGCTGGCCAGGAGGGCTGCAGGTGGGCTCAGGAGACGGCTTTGATGGGACTGAATATGCAGCTGGTTGCTGGATGGCATGGGCACCTGGCATGTTGGACAAAACACATAGCATATGTCTTTGTTCATCCGCTGGCTTTGTCATCACATAGCCCAGGTTTGTTGTCTCTGTAGAGTTTGTGTGTTTCCCTGGCAGGCTGAGGAGGGAGGGCGGTTGCTCTCGCTTCTTAAGTGGTGGAGAGGCAGATTCTCCGATATTGGGGTTTTCTGATCATAGGCTCTGTGACTAGACAGTGTGAAAGCATTGTGCTCCCTCCTCTGCCCTAATAATGCCCATTTTGGCAGGTGGTGGTGGTGGGGATTTCTTCGTCTCTCTGGATGTCCATTGCCCTGCTTCTTTGAACCACAGCTGTTTTTCTGCTCATTAGATATCAGGCAATAAAATGAGGCTGGGAATCAAAAAGGGGAGAGAAGCAGAGAGGAGGAGAGTAGGCCAACGCATGCACCAAAGATGAGGTTCAAGCTGCCTCAAAAAGGGAGGGCAGACAGCTAAATGGATAGATGCCCCAAGTCAGATGGACATAATCCTGTAAGGCTGGAAGAGAAGAAAGTCGTAACAACAAAACAGAAATTACCTGAGCTCTGTTCTCTCAGGAGCTGTTAGGGCAAGAGCTGAGAAAACTGTAGGGGTGATATGAGTGAGAAAATGGGACAAATTTGTGTAAAGATGAGGAGGAAATGGCATAAAGTGATGGCTCAGATGCCTCAAAATACGGGGAATTAAAAATAGTATCCTATCTTGCTGTTTCAACAGCTAAACAAAAATGGCCTGGTTTCAGAGGTGTTTAACACCTGCAATGTCCTCTGACTTCAGTAGAATCTCTGTATATTCAGTGTCTTTTGAATATTAAATGCCTAAATATAGATTTAGGAACCTTTCTCTAGACATGCAGAATGGGAAGTTTTCACTTGAGCAACAGTACTACAGCAGGTTAAATGTTTTATTTTTAGTTTTGAGTGTGTCTCAAGCTAAGATGGGTAGGGACATGTCTGAGCAAGAAGTGGTTTGTTAGAGGACAGAAAAGGTGTGACCGGGGTATGTGGAAACTGTGCTGCAGGTGGAGTGCCTGTCTCATGGGGTTATGATCTGTATTTCCTAGCTGAAACTGCGTATTTACATATATTACCTGGCTTGAGTTCCAGTGCATGTCTATCATACGGACATGAGATTTTTAGGGGGGATATCTGGCCTGAATTAGACAATTAAAAGCTAAGAGAAGAACAGACAATAAACACAAGTTTAGTGTGGTTGGGGTATCCTGTTGTATCTGTAATTTATTGTTCCCCCTTTCAGAAAATATTTTGTGTAGAAGCAACACATCAGGCTTCAGTGATGCAGTGTGGCTTATAGCTGCGTCCTTCAGGGAGGTGTTTATGGTCTTCTGGGTTTGCCTTCCCTTCAAGGTGATGACTGAATGTGCTGCAAGATTGAGTCTTTCTCTGATTCTGTGAGAGAAGCTTATCAAGCTGTACGAGATAATGAATAATAAACTTTCTCTTGGGCATTAAAGAGATGTGGTCAAGAAAAGCAGAAAATAAAATAAATTAAAACAGAGATGGTGTTTGCACCTTCTCTCCTGAAAAGATAACAGCTTTCAAAGAATGTGTAATTCCAGATGAACTCCTCAAACTCAGACACACCATTAATCAATATTGCCTATTCCCCTCGGTCCCCATAACCTTGGAATAAGGGCAAAACATACTGTGAGGAATCACGTAAATAGGGCATAGGTGAGGGATTACACTGTAGGAAAAGGATTTTACTGGCTTTTCTGACCCATATTTGTAGCTGTTTTTTTAGAGTAATCTTTTGCTTTATGCTTTTCCCTAAGCCAGCTGCATGTGAATGTCCTTTTCTGTATGTTTTGATAGCATTTTCCCCTCTCACTAAGAAATAGTTCAGATGATTATTTATACAAAACTTCCCATTTATATCCATAAGGCCTGACATTACTGTTTGCAAGTGCAGTGTGTTCTAGGAAGGGGTAACGAAACAATACAGCTGTGAAAGGGGAAATCCAGTCAAGCTTACAGAATTAATCTATCTTCAAGCAAATATAGTTAAGCTGGTGCAAAAAGCTGTTTGGGTGCATTCTTACTTTGATTAGTGAAACTGGTTTATTTTAGTTTTGGGATTTAACATGAAAGACATAGTAGACTGAAGATGCATTGAAATAGGCCCATATTAACTCAAAATAAGCAACCACAGTTTTGCGCCAATGGATGGTTTTGTATCAATAGTGGCTTCAGCTGTGTTAGGGCAACATCGCTCTATCCTTTCTGCCTAATGCCACTCATGAGATGAAAAATGATTACATGTGACAGTGAGGGATTTTTCTGTTTTACAGATGAGTCTTGTGAGCAGCTCAGGTGCTTACGAATGATGGATTCACCCTTTGATAGCAGCTGAGAAAAAAGGATATGTTGTCCATGGAGCTATAGATATTTGGTAACCTTTGAAAAGCTTAAATGCAGAAACAGCAGCTGAGAAGCATAACAGCAGTAGAATAGGCTGGTAGATTAGCACAAGTGCGGAGAAGTCTCACGGAGTAAGGGAATTGGGACAAACACAAAAGAGCAGAATTGCAAGGATTTCTGTGGGAGGGGGAGAGAGGAACAGAGAAGCCCCTGAAGGAGAGCTCAGGGTAGTGCTGTGGCATTTGCTTGTAAAGAATTGGTAAAAAAGGCAGGAGGGAGGCTACCCTTCTTATTAGGAAAAACAACCAGACAACCATTTAAAACATGTCATTTGCTGTGCTAGCGGCTTGAGCATGGCAACAAATGCTTAGTCACCTTAAATAGAACCCTGTTTAAGTATTTTATTATAGAATGTCTGTAGTATTCTAGATCTGTTTTCAGGAAATAATGGAAAATATTGTATATAATTTGGAAATTGTATCTAGTGTTTCTTCTGGGAGACAGACTTTTTAAATGGCACTTGGAATTTTCAACTCTAAAGCTTTAAGTTAAGACAAATGATATGTCTAAACCTGGACTACAGATAACCACTGCAATGTAGTCAGGTTGTCTCAATTAATAGAAAAGATGGCATATTGACCGAGTCCCTAGCTTAAAATGTTTCTACAAATTTGTGCTAGAAAATCTCCACACATTGCCTATGATTCCAGCTATTAAACTCAAATGCTTTAGGATACAACTAGGGCATTCTATGAACTTCAGTGGCTATTGCACAGGTCCCTTGAGAATAGCCTGAGCCGCCTGTGAAAGTGTCTGTGGCTCAGGAGAGCTACTGACTGCCAGTTTGGGGTGGAAATCCCATGCTTTCTTCTATTATCCTTTTCACTGTATGTTAATCAAGCAGGTGGTACATCCAGGCTGAATTCCTATATTTAACTGCTTCTTTAACTCTGGCAAAACAGTGATGCAAGTGATGCAAAAAGCAGCTGCTCTCCGGCTCTGTAGCTGTGAACAGAAAACATCCCGCTCCCAGGCTCTCTGCAGCCCTCCTTGTTTTCAACACCCAGTTAGAAGCTTTGGTCTTAAGTGACAATCAAAGGTGGTTTAAACTTACCTTATTTACTTTGCCTGCTCATGCACTTGGGTGCGTACACAGTCTGTTGCTTCCTCTCAGCGGAGGCTATGCTAGCAAAAAATAGCATCCTCCTTCCCAAACCAGTTGGCATCGATTGAAGGCACCTGCCTTTCACGCCTCATCTTCAGCGGCACTGAAGTTAGACTCTTAGTTACACATCTCTCAGATGATGTCAACAGTGGGGACTCTCTGTAGAGGGAGGCAGCTATAGAAAAAATTTTCACAAGAGAATTAGGCTTTGACAGCATTATGAAGGCTGTCAAATAGTATCAATTTGATAACACTTTTCTTCAGGAAAAAAAAAACCCTTTACTGTATTATTTTGTTCTCATCTCAAGACCTTGCCTTGTCTAAGGTCTCTGTAGCAGATAAGAAAAAGGAAATAGTCCACTAGTGATTTCACTTTGCTAGTCTAATTTATATTGAAGTTGTTCAGTTACTAATAAGGTGGGCATATGAAAACCTTCTGAGGAGAAAAGCCGTAGCGAGCGTAGACCACTGAAGAAAAGAGCAGTGTTTTAAGAAAAATTGTGCTAAGAATACTTAAAAGCACCATGCTGACTGAGATGTTCAATACAGATCTTTATTACCTTGATTATAGTATGTTTGCATGAGCAATAACAGACTTTTCTGTAGTATGGTGGCTTACTTGGAAGGGTCAGCCTTTTGTAAAATATGTATATTTACTATGCTTACTGTTTTCTATTGTAGGCAGAAATTTTACTTCCTAAAAATTGTTACTATACCGGGCAAATAATTTCTGAAAAAGTAATTCAGAGGAGAAAATTTACTGTGCAATGGAATGGGTTTCATTCGATTTATCTCTGTGTAACGTTACTTAATGAACTGTGGCACATTCACAACTTTCTAATACAGCAAATTAAAAAGCAAAATTACAGCCAGAAAATGACCTGTCTCTAGTTCTTCCTGTCCAAACAGTTTATGCCCGTACTGAACTGGTGGGTTAGAGAGAGGTAGGGTGTTTCTATATATGCCTTTACTGTGTAAATGTTTATATCCACCCACATAAACACACTTTTCGTGTTTGCATCAGTGTTACACTCCTCATATCAAGGGAACTTGTGACATGCCTATGTATTTGTAGACCACTGAAGGAATTCTGGAATTTGGTATATGCTACAGTAAAATAAGGTCCAAATTTTGTCCTGTGTCTCTCTCTAAGCGCAGTCACAAACTTGACTGAACTGCACTGGTATAATAATTTGGAATGTGCCTCTAAAATATAAGAGGATGCTCTCGCTATCAACTTACCACTTCAATTATTTAAATGTTGCATCTGCCTTGGGATGCTTTTCCACATTTGCTACTAGCTGATTGCAGTTCAAATATTTATATGCCGTACATCTTTATGTAAATCATAGCATATACTGTCTTATCCATTACATGTATTTAGAAAGCATTTTCACTTCAGGCTTTTAATTCTGAGGATGGTATGTTGGCTTGATTCCTAACATTGGCTCCACCAGGGAAAAGGGCCTTTGTTTTTGTCTGTGGTATTCAGCATGATTTGCCCTCTGGCAATGGAGGTAGATAGCCTACTAAAGTCTCTTTGATATGTGCAGATTGATTAGCAGAAACGTAAACGCTAATTTGAGTAAGCTAAAAAATGTTTTTCAACAGATAATTCAAGTGTCTTAAACATTTAGGGTTTTTTACTGAGTTGGTTTTGTATTTAGAAACTGCGTTACATGAACATCCATATTTTTGTGAAAAGAAAATTGTGCTTAATGACATTGAAAAATCTGTATGCATTATATCTCTTGTGATGATGGTCTGCTTCACATAAACGCTATTCATCTTAATGCCATAAGAAGAATTTCAATTTATACTTTGAATGATGCATTAAGCATAGAACTCAATTGTCTCCAAAACTTCGATGTTTTACTGTTTGACGTTCCCCTGTCCCTACCTTGATTAATTTCAAGCTGGCTGGGTGTATGCTTGTGTTCCCCCATAGTTTGACCAAATTCCCCTTATAACTGATCGGATGTTTTTTATTAACTTCGACATAAGTTGGGTTAGTCCATAACTTACAGATGTGGACCTGGAAAACCTGGATACTGCTTAGCAAAATCAATGTAATAACTTCTGGGAGTGGCAGGATGGTGTAATGTTATTTCTTAGCAGGATTAGGGTTCTCCATGTAGAAGAACAAAATAGCCAGTGGAAAAGTAAGGAGCCTACCATGAATCTTAAAAGACTATGAAAGAGTTTGAGGTCTGCAAGGTAAGGCAAGGTGGCTGGCTTCAGTATTTGATGTGGTATGCTGCTGATCTTTTGTTTAACATCGATGAAGTAAATAAATTTTTCTGCTTCAGACAAACACCTGTAAAAGTGAGCTTGCCTGTGTTCTGGGATGCCTGTTACTGACACGTGGCAGTGTTTGGGATGGTGCTGCATTTGTCAAGAAGATGCAAAAAGAGGAACTGTAGATTACTTAAGGAATAATTTTTCAGTAGCTCGGAGTGGAAGGGTCCACTTGGGTCCTTATGGCCTGTCCTCTACAATTGCAGACACAATCTCATAGTAGTTAAGGTCCTTCTTTTGGCAAGCTGATAGCAGGTCTAGTTCAGTTTGCTAAGGATGTATTGAATAGCTTTTGCTTTGTAGTCGTTTATCATCAGTCTTTCTTCATTGATGAAGAAGTTTGTTTTCTGCCTGCTCCTTTTGGTGTTGTCTGAAGAATCTAAACTTTACATGTATATCTCAAAAAATGTACATATACATTTAAAATAAAACATATCCAAACGCACAAGAGAACAGGTGCATTGAGGAAGATTCTTCTTTTTATCTTCTGTTTGGGGACTCGTGTGTATTTTAGGAAAACTCCTTTTCATCTCTGCTTTTGCTCAGCTACCAAAAGGAACATAATGAGATAAATTAGACAAAGCAAACTGAGCAATTGCTTGCGCCCTCTATTCATTTGTGAAGTACATACGTGGCTTCAGGGGCCTTAGCTTAAACAACAAACAAAGCCCTTCTGGGATATTGCCAACCCAGGCATTCATAAGTGGTATTCAGTCTGTCCCTTTTGAGCCTTTAGGATTCAAAGTAGTATTTCAAACTTCCCTCATTCATCCATGGGTGCTGGAAGCTTGTTTTGTGGTGTGTATGGAGATTCTCATATCCCTGTCTGAATCCGGGATTTAAACTTAATGAAGTGTTTCCTCACTTGTCCCTCACCTTGACCCCCCTCTTTTTGAAAATACTATGAAATTTCAGATAAATTAGAAGATTTGGCACTGCTGTTGCTGCTCAGTAATTTGTGATGAACATAGATGATCACAGTGATGGGTGGAAGGTTCTAAGCTTACAGGTTGTTCAGGACTAAACAAAATTGTTGTTGTGCTCTGAGTTTGCTAAAAGCACTAATTTTTTGTTTCCTGGAAATGTCAGAATGTTTTGCTTCAGGATAGGATTGATGCCTCAGAATAGCAAAAGGCAGGGCAAGCTTGGGAAACGTTTGTTTCTCTTCCTGTAGGGCAGAAGTGGAGCTTTGAATGCTGCAGGTGCAGGAGCTGGGATGCAGACCTGTTTCTGCTTTTATCTTAAGTGTAGGACTACAAGTCTACAGGTCTACAAGTGTGAGCCAGCAGTGTGAGTGCAGCTGCTAGGGCTAACTACCTCTTCACCCGCAAAAACACGCTCTTGGTCTCACAATGTGAATTTGTTACTGTAGTATTATTTTCCTTTTGTTCAAACTGAAATAAACTGCAACCTGAATCCAGGTTCCTTACTCATACATTAATTTTCTTTTTTCCTCAAAATTTTCTACATGTGAAACCCTTGGATCCAGTCCTTGCATGTGCTCAGGATGGGTACGAGGATCTCAGCCACTGATAGTGTTTTTGTTTCTTTAGTCCAGCCACAGCTCTGCTGGTATCACCAGGGCTGTGTGTGATGGGATACTTGGGTTTTTGCTCTGAGGTAAACAGCTTCTAGCCATGCAATAGGAATATTTGATCGATTTGGGGAGAACATGATCCCACCCCTGTGTCTAGAGTATAAGCTAATTTCATTTGCTTGGATGCCCTGCTGTTCACTGGTAGTTTAACCAGAGAGCTGGGCACATCGCTGCCAAGTGCATGGAGATCTGCCCAGATTCTTTACGGTGTTAAATATCCACTCCCTGATTATGAGCTTGGCTGAACCTTTTTTGCAGTGAGGAACACAGCATCTTGGGGACATATAACCCAGCTGGTGACCCATGAGAGGACAGCACGTGATAGCTGGGAGAGGCTGGAACAACACGTGTTGTATTTTTACACCAGGCATGCTCCAAAACACCCCTGCTGCCTTGAAGTTGGCTTTTTTGGCAGTGGAGGAGTTGAATTTGTTGGATCTTCATCAGCTGAGAGCTCTCCTGGGCAGTTTTCACCTTGCCAGGGCTGGCTGCTTGTGATCTTTTTGTCAGCATAAATTTGACCCGTTACCTGCTGCAAGCTCATTTCTTTTGCAGCCTGCAGGTAAAGTGCAGTAAAAAGATCCCTCCTGCTTACTGATTTGGCTGCAAGTTCACAGCGCTGGCTGGCAGTGGGAAATGGGACTCGGTGCAGTGTTTGTGCTGGAAATTTTTTCACGTGGTTTATGGTAGCAGTTGCTGGGGAGAGCCTGTCAGCCAAACTCGGCAGCTGATGTCGAGTGCTGCAACTTCCATGACTCATTTCAAAACTTGAGTTATTGATGATTATTCTTTAAAACCAGCTCATGAAAGAAGACTTCTGTGTGAGTTTCACCTTTCATTTTCAGAATACGTACATTTGGCCAAGTAAGGAATCAGAAATCAGACACCACCACCCCCCAGAGCCTATACCTAAAATTTTAAATTCATGTTTGAATTCACATTTTTGGGTGGGATTGAGGATTGATAAAGCTAAGTTTTGCCAGAACGACAAACATGAAGCACGGTTGTAGTTACTGAGCAAATTGCATGTGCACAAACGGGAAGACATTGAGCCTAAATTGTTTTTCATTTTCAGAAACTGCCTGCTGGCCAAGCCCTGGGAGATTTTCCTATTGCTGGTGGCAGAGGTAAATCTGTTGCCTTTTCCATAGACAGCAACTAGAAACAATAAACTTAGAGGAGCAGAGAGTGTGGGGCAAGGAAAAGGGAAGCTGAAATGCTGATACCAGGGCAAGTTATTTTTTAACAACAGAGCCAGCATGTTCGTATCTAGCCGTATTATTACTGAAAGGTGGACAGGCGGTAAGTACCGCATGTATCACGTACCAAAATACCACAACCAGCACAGGATTAGAATTCAGTCCCAGTTCATTTACTGGATAGCCAGCTAAAAACTCCAAGACTGGGACATAGTTTTAATTATACTTATTTTTACATGTTTCCAAAATTCTGCTGAATCTTTTTTCTTGTACTGAAGAGAGGTTCAGGGAAGAGTGGTTCTCTCCCACAAACTGTTCCAGCATATTAAAACGGCAAAGTCTGGCTGCTCTCCTTAGAAGCCTTTTAAGTTGGAGCATGACATTGTTCTCACTAGTGCTGTCGTTTGGCCAGCTGGAAAACTACCATATCCTGTTGTATGCTACTCGCTGAGAGTAAAAGAGGCGAACAGCAGTGGAGAGGGTAGTTGTCATAGTTATCGGATTAATTCTGTCTTAGTTTGCAAGTTTAAACAAGTTATGTTGAATGCATATTGGAACCTGGATTAAAAATGTAGTGCATGTATATTTTACTGCATTTAACCAGTTTCATGCCATTTTGCTTGTGCATAAAAATGTCCCTTTCTTTCCCCACGAGTGAGTTCCACATTTGTGTCAAGACTTTTGAGAACTTACTTGTTTGCTTCAGTGCAAAAATTATTACATGGTCTTGAATTCCTGTTAGCAGTGAGCATCGAGCACATCCAAGAAAGAAAGAGTTGGATCTGTTTCTTCTTAGGCAGCATCAACAGATTTGTTTATTAAATTCCAACCTGTTACTCCAGTGGAAATCAGTGGAAAGCTTTTGGGATGGCACAGGTTGTCGCCTGAGCATAACTGGTTCTGCCAAACCTTGTTGATGATACGCACAAGGGAAGGAAGGAAGGAAGGAAGGAAGGAGCCTCACTTAGACTCTCGGGTATTTTTAGGCGGTGAACAAACACGCGGCTACCAATGCATCTGTGCGGCTGGAAGAACTGACTGCCAGAAAACTGTCCTTAACTGCTTTTCACCCTCTCAAATCTGCTTGTGGAAGTACCCGTGGTCGTATTCCCTGCCCTGCTTTCACTCACGTTGAGCTTAGCTAGTTTAAAGAGACTGATTGGTGGGCGTTTGCCATGTTGGCTCGTTTTCCTTGAGGAGGGCAGGGTATGATCCCATGAGCAGCTCCGCTGGCACGTTTGAAGGAGCGAGTCCCTTGGATGGGGAGGAGTGACGTGCAGGGTGGTGACCCATGTCCTCACACTGTTGCAGTTGCATCTCGGTTGGAGTTCGCCTCCCCCCAGTCCTCCCCAGCATCCAGTAGGAGTGATATGCAGTGCTGCAGGTAGCTGTGAAAGCTGAACGGCCCGGGATGGGGTTTAAACCCTGCCACATTTTGAGTGCAGTCTCTGAGGAAGTGGCTCTTTATTGCTGGTTGAGCACGTCTGATAGGGAGTTTTGCTGAATAAAAACCAGAGCTCTAGGATCGTTGTGTTTACTGTCACTTTTAGTGCAAGCAACACCTCTGAATTAGATTTACTGTTATTGCATGTGTCAGTTCTGGAAAATCGAATTATTTGGTGTGTTTGTTTTTACAGCTCAAGGATAAATCTCACTTCTAGCATAAGCAGGTGTAATTTCATTGAAGTAAATGCAGTTGTACTTCTGTCTGAATTCTTGGATTTGGCTGTAAATCTTTGCTGCCTTTTAAAGAGACTTTCTTTCTCTGTTACATTCAGTTCAGAGTCACGCTGTGAAAGCTTTGCACTGGTTTTGGAAAATTGGGAGGGGAAGACTCCCTGCGCACTTCAGCGGTCCCCAAAAGATTGCTTTTGTCACAGCAGATTAATCTTGGAAGTTTACAGGCTAGAAACACAACGCGTAGCAGTGAAGATTTGTTAAAGGGGGAGGAGAAGAGCCTCTTCTGCGGGTCAGAGCGCTGGGAGTGCGCAAATGGTAAAAGCAATGAGAAGGGAGGAAAAGACACACCCCTGATGGAGCGGTGCCTTCCAGGGAGAAGCACCCACTGGCTCACAGCTGGAGCCGGCGAACACAAGAGTGCACAGTCTGTGAGGCGAGTGGGAGCTGACATGATGTGCTTCAACTCAATGCAAAATAAATGAGCTGCTGTTCTCGGGGGTATTCGGCCCCCGTCGTTGAAGTATTAAGTACATGGCTGCATCAAGTGCACTTTGCATCATCTGATGCATAGATACACGCTAACGGAGACGGGGACCAGGCAGAGCGTTGAGTTGGGTGTTTGTGTATGGCGTGCTTGGCATTAAATTCCTGTTTGCTGCCACAAAAAGGTAAGAAACTTTAGAAGTGACAAGAAAAAAAACCTCAGCCTCTCCCCCAGACAAGAGTCTCATGTTAGGAGTAGCCTTTGTCTCGAGAGCTGTATTTTCAAAGCTATGGTCCATTAGTCTAAAGCTTCTGTGTGGATGCCTGCAAGGCAAATTACAGCTCCTAGTGTGACAAAGGCAAGTCAGATTTCTTTTCTCCAAGAGCTGACACTTAATAACCTTCGGGAGAGCACTGTAGCAGAAATGCTGGACTCTGTGCTGAGCGGTAAGTATTTGATTCTGTTCTCCCTCTCCTTTATCCCTTCAGATGCTGCTCATTTGAGTCGTCAGCTAACTAATGGATCTTGATGATTAATAGGTTTGGGGGTCTGTGTTCAGCTCAGAATTACATGTTCCTAAACTGGCTGCGGTTACTGGCTGCATATTGACCAGCCTGATTTGTAGAGGATGATCATAATTTGGTTTTACTGGTAATGCTGTATTAATGGATGAAAAGATGCTGTTAAGAACAGCAGAAACCTCATTTCATGAAGATAAGAAACGTCCCTGTATTTTCCCCCAAACATACAGTGCCTGTATAATTATTTATGTGTAATTCCCAGCTAACTTCTAGCTAGCTAGTGTGGGCTTTCTTCTTTCAGTCCATAATTGACAATGGAGATTGTGCAGTTTGAAATCTTTGTAGAGCTCCAAAAGAAGTAAACAGCTTTAAAGACAGAAGAAGTGTTACACCATGTGTGGGGATACATGCGTGTAAAGATATATTCAGCTGAAGTGAAATGGTTAATGGCTCATTTGACAGAAGAGGAAACTTCATGATTTAAATGTAATATATTGCCTTAAAGTCTCTGTGCTTGCTTAACCCTATCTGTATTCATAAAGAATTTGCAGCAGGAGAAATTTCATTGATTTGTTAATTGATATATAGCTTTGAATCCTCATTACGTTGGGTGCAGAGGGGAGGGAAGAGAGACAAGCACATTTATCTTTAAACTCAGCAGCTTCCCTCTTAAATTAGGTTTCTCGCATGTTATGGAACCTCATTGCTCTCCCCTGTTCTGTGCAGTAATTTTTGCTTTCTTAAAGGATACCAAACATTGCTGAGTCTTGATCTCTATCAGGGAAATATAGGAAGTGTTTCATATCTTTGAACTGTGGCTTTAATTATGTTTTTGTAGCTGTTGCCTTGCTGTTAATGTAATTATAACAACTTGGGAGTGAGGAAAAGGATATTATTTAGCCCTGGAGCATTTCTCAGTAAAAATTGGCTTATTTATTTTCATAAGGAGTTAAAAGAGAGAAAGAGAAAGAGAAAGATAGTGGGGTTTTATTATGTAATAGTTGTTAGAATATTTTTTTAGAAAATACAGATTATTTTTTCCTTGTACAACAGTGGATGTATATAAAATAACAAAATACCCTATCTATTAAGATATTTTAAACACTGATCAGATGAGGCTCAAGCAAACTGTGTATATTAGTATTTTAGATAATTAAGGTCAATTCAATTTAGATAACTGAATGTCTGTGGTGCTTCTTGTATTGTTACAGTCTGTTGGGTATCCTGTTGGGCAAGGCTTTCTGGTTTGCTGTTCAGAGTTTCCTGTATTTCGTGACGTGAAGTAAAACTGTGTTACTGTGGATGAGATTCTGATCTAATTGATACTAAAGTGCTAGGACTCAACTGTTCTGTATAGCTTTAACTTGTGTTAGAGTGCGGACTTCGCTCCACTGTTGTTTGAGATAGGCTGAGATGCCTTAATTTTCCAGGTTAAGTTAATCCAGGTCAAAACCTGAAATTTAACAATTCTGAAGCAGGGAATATCAAGTTAGTAAGAAGTGTTCAGTTTCGTATCCTCCTGTAGAAGTTAACTGGTATGTGCCCGAATTTGGTTTGGTACCTACCAGAGAAAACATACTAATTTTTTCATTGTTGTTGTATTTTCATGTGATATTAAAGCGTTCTCTATGTGTTTTTAAAAGTTTCCAAATTGATGTGCTGGAATATCTTTATAGCTGCATTTAATAATTCTTAAAAAAATTAAAACAGAAAATCTCATGCCAAACTGATTCATCTAAAATGGTGGTCTGGTGATTTGGGGAAAAGGTGGCCTGCTGTTTGAAGTTCTTTTCATACTGCCGGAAATATGTTCATTTTCCCTAACAAGCCAAACGTAACATTTCCTGAGGAGTGGGAAAGCAATGTTTTGCAGTGGGTTACGAAAGACACCCCTGGCTTACATCAGGAGAGGAGGTGCCTGGGGTGGCCATATGCTGCAGGGAGCTGTAAGTGCACCCGCTCTTTCATCTCAGGTCTTCAGTCACTGTCATTTAGCGTGTGCAGGTGAGGGTGGAAACCCTGAAGAAATGGTAAAATAAGCTGAGGTGGTTTATTTATGGAGAGGACTTGAGGAATAGCAAGGAACCAGCTTGCCTGTCAGATACCAATGTGATGTCTAGCACCCAAACTATCAGTGGGACTTACTGATTCAGAGCCTCTGGTCTTACGTGTACAATTCAGTCTTCACAAAATGTGAATTTGTATAATGCGTCAGGCTGCCTCATATTTTCTTTTTATTTTAAAAATAGAATCTGACTAGGTTACAGTAGTGTTCATAATATATGATTAGCAACAGAAGGCTAGATCAAGCCATCAATTTTTAAGCAGAAATCTTCTTTGCTACCAGTGGAGAATTGCTTAAAAATTGATGGCACAATCTGGCCCACAGTGAGCAGGGGATTTCTGCAGAAAGCGTTAGTTGTACTTCTATTCAGTCTCCATCCTGGTGGTGACAGGGGCCCAGAAACTCAAGGCCAGTCTGCTGGAATAGTCTGATACTTGTTGGAAGACAAAAGGCTCAAGGACTATGTATTAAAAAAAAAAAAGGTTAAAAAACTACCAAACCCTTAGAAAAATTATAAACCACAGACATTTTCCTTTCAGTGAAAGCAACTATATTTCTCTAATGGCATACGTAAGTGAAGGACATAATCATTCTCTAAGCAACAGAGAGAATTCCAAATGCACAGAAATGAAGGTTGTTTCCTTCATTTGTTCATGTTATGTTGATGAGGTGTAAATACATTTTACATAAACATTTTGCTGCATGAAGTGCTACTAGACTTCGTAATTACAAATTAGAAAAACAGAGTAGGGCCTCTTCGGTACCTCAGAGGATATGCTTGGGCAAGTACTTATAACTGTATATAAACACAAAAGGCTCATGCCATGCATCATTATTTTTAATCAAGTAAAATGTATTTTACTCCACTAAAACTCTCCAGTAGTTGAAAGCAAAGACATTTCAGCTGGTCATTATCTCTTAGGAAGAGAGATGGCCAGGGCTGCTGCTGATGTGTGTAGTCCCATGTGAAAATGTTTAAGGACTGCGGAGGTTGGAGGGCAGACCCTGTACTTGCTTAGGTTGTAGGTGACACATGGCAGCCTTATTTTTTCTGATCTGCTCAAAAAAGACAGTTAGGGAAGTTCC
Organism: Gavia stellata; assembly: GCF_030936135.1. Taxonomy (NCBI): domain Eukaryota; kingdom Metazoa; phylum Chordata; class Aves; order Gaviiformes; family Gaviidae; genus Gavia; species Gavia stellata. The sequence goes on along the minus strand of NC_082598.1, from coordinate 26,793,231 downwards.
AGACAGCCAGACTACAGGGGAAGCTACAGGAATGAAGAGATTTGAGTGTTAACTTCTTCAACCTGTTAGCTGAATGCATCAGTCACAAAAATGGTTGGGCTGTAGACTTAAATTCACTCTGCCAGGTACAGGAGAGAGACTCTTAGTGCTCTCCCAGGCTCATGTGCAATGCGGTGCCCCACTAAAACATTAGCCGAGCATGGGAGCATCACCTTGATCCTTAAATAACTTCTCGGAGCCACCAACAAGAGCAAAACCTGTTGCTGTGCTTTGCTCTCCATCACATTGTAGTCTTACAGAGGCCCTTGTTGAAGTAGAAGACACAACAGTAGCAACTGTGGAGTATTTGGAGTCCAGGATGGCTGTCCTGGTCATGGGGATGGATGGGTGCGCAGGGGACCTGAGCTGCTGGGGCTCTTGGGCATGTTGTTTTGTCCCTGCCGGCCTCGCTCTGCCCACCACTGAGACAGGCACATAGGCTCGTTGTCTGCCTAAGCATAGCATCACCATGTCCATCTGCACAGCACGTCTCCATCCTGTGAGTTGAGGCGTTTCTGTTACAGAGTCACAGGAAAAAAGTTACCCTGGAAAGGACCACAGCAGTTCACCTAGACCAGCCTCCTGCCCAAAGCTGGGCAGGGTTTGGGATTACCTCAGACCCATTCCTGGCTGATATTTTTAAAAATGTCCAAGAACAGAGATTGTGCAGCCTCTCGGGCTATCTCTCTGGGCTTACCTGCTCTCTTGGCAAAGAAACTTGGGTTTGCTCTGTTTTTTTTAAACCCTCCTATAAGTGAGTGGGAGACACTAATTAGATCCTCCCCCTGTTACCGCATCCCCAGGCTAAACAAGCCCACCTCCAGGCTAAACAAGCATGGTTCCTGCAGTCTTGGTGGCCCTCGGCTGGACTCACGTCAGTTTGTCACTCCCTCCCGTGTACTGGTGGGCCCAAACCTGGATGTAGAAATCCAGATACGGCCTCACAAGTGCCACGTGGAGGGTGTTTTTTGGTGGATAGGGGTGTTACCACTGTGCCTCTCAGTTTATTCACCTCCCAGTGAAACCTCCATTATCCTTCAGTGTTTGGGGTGGACATTGTGTATCAACGATCAGCCTCTAGGATACAACTTGCATCGGACACTGATCAACAAAACCTGGGTCTGGAAGGAGAAATTGTCTTCTACTCAAGCACTGATGGTGCCCCATCAATAATACCACTCTCTGCAACTGTCTTGCCCCCACTGTGTCCCTGGGCCTTGCTTCCTGCGAGAGGAGGGCAGGTGAAAGGGGGTGATCAGGGAGGCAGGCACCCTCGGCAGTACCGTAATGTGCTGCCTCCAAAGGCACTAACTGGAAAACAACCCGGAGTAAGTGGGCCTGGCAGAAGTGGTGGGGAGGAGAAGACTGTCACTCCCTTCCCGGGGAGGCAGCATCCTGACAGAGCTTGCTGTGGAAGGGGAGCTCCTTTCTCATACCTCTGCAGGCTGGAAGGTCGTGGGCTGTTTTTGTTGGAGGTCTTGGCCTTTTCCCCTCAGAAGTGAATCTCAAATCCTGCGTAGCAGCCCTGACACAATTTCTAGGTATCATCTTCCCACATTATTGGCAGGCTCTGGCTTGACCCCTTTTAGCTCAGTCAGCTTGGAAGAGGGTATATAGAGCACCATACCAAAGCGCTTGCACAGCTGCTCTTGCAGCATTTCTGGCACTTAGAGCCATCAGCAAAATCTGCCATTTGAACCGAAACTTTCCGTGTCTGCTTTTTAGCCTTGGGGTGATTTATTTGTTTGTTTGTTTGTTTTAAGTTTGAAGGTAAATCATTCAACCATATTTAAGCTACCAGAATGCGAAGGGAATACAGGCAAATAGTCTTTTGTGTGAAATTAATTCATAAATTACAAGACACTCTATAAGGAGGTATTGGGTTAATTGGAAAGCTGTAATTAACTGGTTAGAAGCAGGATGCACTCCTCTTGATTCACATGCATCCCACGGTTGTGGGAGTCCCTCAGCCGGAGCCCCGCTCGTTCCTCACTGCCTGGGGAAGTCCAGCAGCCCAACTGCTTGTATTTTTCTCTCACCTTCCTGAATTCCCTCCTGTGTTTTTTTTTTCTTTGCCTCTGCTGGCAGCTGCAGTGGTGATTGTTCTGTACAATTGTATCTTGTGTAACCATAGGGGAATTAACAGATCTCCCTTTAAGAGTTTGCACCAGCATGTCATGTTTTGCGTCTGACTGTACTGTGTTCAAAATCAGCTAGATCCAAGGCATTTCTTTTCCCTTTCTTTTTTTCCCTAGTACATTGTGTCTAAATTGCTGGAAGATTTTTCCAATATAAAGCTTTTTCTGAGAGATAATCTCTGTTTATCCACTTCATATAAAGCCAGTGATTAGTGCATGAAGAAAATTATCTATATTTTGCTTCTCATACTACTTAGAAACATTGACTGTGTTTTCTGGGAAAGTAAAAGTGATACTACTTTTTGAATTCTGATTTTCCAATTGGCACTGAAATATAGAATCAAGGGCTGTTTAGGCTTGAAAAACTTCCAATATTTGCAATACTGAGATCTAATTTTAACCTCTTAATTTATAAAATGTTAGCAATAGGCATGGTGAAGTCCTTGCTGATTCTCCAAAGCCCAGTAGAAAGCCCATGTAGCTAAAGGACAGGAATGAGTGGGATTTTGGTTGGGGAGATGCACACAGGTCACCCCTGGATGTTGAAAAGGGGAAGCTCCCAGTTCACTGCATGGAAGGAAGTGGAGCAAAGCGCCCTGTGTTTCTTCTTCTTTACGGTGAGGCTAAGTCTCACGCTTCCATTGTAAAATTTCTGGGAATGTCCATTACGTTTGTAAATACAGATCTTCTTTCCAACTTGTCTGCTTTCATAGAATCATAGAACAGCCCAGGTTGGAAGGAACATCAAAAGACCATCTGATCCAACCTTTCATGGGAAGGGGAGCCTAGATGAGATTGTCTGGCACCCTGTCCAGTCACATCTTGAAAACCTCCTGCGATGGGGACTCTACCATGTCCCCAGAGAGGTTGTTCAGGTAAATTATTGTTCTTCACAAAGAGCCACATGGAGATTGCAAGGGGCAATGGGTACAAGTTGCACCAGGAGAGATTTCATCTTGCCATAAGAAAGAACTTAAATTTCTAGCTATGTACATATGCATCCATGTGTGACTTGCACTCCCGTGTTGGACGGATACATTAGCTAACCGTATGCAAGTTTAGTTAAAACCTGGCTTAGAAAGCCTATGTTTATTCCAGATCGAGTCACTAAGCCATTTCCAAGCAACAGATCAATCCCTGTAAGCTTTGCAATCTTGCTAAAGTGAGGTGTCTAATGGGAATTGGATCCCTTCCCTTCAGTGTGCTCTGTCTTTAAGCCTGCCCTTATTACTTGAGCTGGGATGATTTTTCCACTCCACTACTTTTTTCTCAGGGTCGGTTACAAGCTAGGATGATGTAAGGTCCCACATTTTTGTGCACGGTGCATGAACCTTGCTCGGATGCTAACTGGAGATGAGCCCTTCTTAGGGGAGTTGGGATGCATGTGGGAGAGCAAGACTAAGCAGCTCTCTTCTGGAGAATGGTTATTATCCCTGTAGAGGCACTATACATTGCATAAAGTGGTGTCCTGTTTTTAAGGAGGGGTGGGGAGAAGCAGGCAACAACCCACCTTGTTCCCCAGCGCAGCTAACCCTTCGTGGTAATGTCGTGGGAAACCGTGTGCTTTCTTCACCCGGCAGCTCCAGAAGTGCGCGTGTACTGCAGACTCACACTGCTGGTGTTCCGTGGTGGCTGGTGTGACCTAGAAAGCAGCCAGCTGTGGCAGGCGCCGGGGACCCGCAGCGAGCCCTCCCCAGGGCTCGGGTGGGGAGCAGGGCAGGCAGAGCAGCTCTGAGGGAAGTGAGAGAAGGGCAGCCCCCAGCCCAGGGAGGCTTATGCCTCTCCTGCCCGCCTTCACCTTTGGGAAAGGGGGGTGTTAGTTAAATCGTACCAGTGGTTGCTGAAGTGCTTCAGAAGTGAGGGTGTGTAATGATTTTATACGTCCTGGCTTCAGCTCAGTGCTCATGTGAGGTTGTTACCCAGGCTGTCACTTCTTCAGGGTGCAGCTTTCAGAGGAGCCCAGGTGACCTTGGGGCATGAGCTTTTGGAAAAGGCATTAAAAAAACTCACAACAATCTTTCTACTCTTGCAATGTAAACAACATAAGGTTTTCACAGCCTGAAGAATTATTCTTGTTTGTTTTGTCAGTGTCTGTTTTAAATAGTGTTATTTTGGAAGAAGGAAGGTTCATGCACTTATGTGTGTGTATTTATGTTTTCTGCATACTGCTTCCCGGACTTGCGTGTGGTATTTTAAGCTTGATTACCTCCCACTGTTGATATGTCTGCGCTGCCTCTCTAAATTCAGCTGATGCCTGTTGGCTCCTTTGCATGTTTCCAAAAATACAAACTTCAGAGCAACAGGATTCAACCAAAATAAGTGTCAAAATAGTGGCAGTATACTTAGATACACTGTGCTACAAACAAACAGCGAGTGTTAAATGCACAGCACTTCTTTCAGCTACTCTGTCTCATCATATGCTGGAGCTCTGTCTGCGTGAGCGCTTTCTAACTTGCTCTTTCTCTTTCTTAATGCTGCCCTGGATTCAGAGAGAGGTAAAGGATTTTCATTTTTCGATTATTCTGTGTGTTTATCCTTCCGACATGCACCAAACAATGCTTGTATTGCTTTGCTTGTATCAGTGAACAGAAGCTAAACTTCAGTGAGTAAACTCATGTCTCTCTGTGACCTTTTCACCTTGCTATTAACATTATTTGTCAAGTTGAATTGCCTGCTGTTTTTTTTTTTTCCAGGTCCCAAACCCTCAAGTACTAGAACAGTTTAAAATCATGCAATGCAGTGGATTTTGATATTTGCTTCTAGTGTTTTGAGTTTAACATTTAGATGTTGTTGTTCTCTGTAATCTGAAGTGCAGGAAAGTGGTATTAAAATCCCACCTTTTATTAAAAAAAAAAAAAAAATTTAAAAACAGGATGCTAAGAGCAGGGGATTTAAGAGCTAAGTTTAGCAATAGTTAGAAGCATTGATGTTTATTTCCTATTTTTGATATTTGTTTCGGATCCGGCTGGGTTGGTTGCTTGTCTTTCAAGTTTGAAGAAAAGTTGTCCCCAGTATGTTTGATTTGTTTGGATGTACAAAGGGATCATTTGGGATTCTCTGCAATGCTTCCTGTTTCATGGGAGCGCAGACAGTAAGGCATTGTAGTCAGGTGCTTTGCCGCACAAGGGCTGCAGCCACTCCAAAGGCTCTTACTGATAGAATTGCATCCCTCAGATGAGATTTGGGGTTTGTTTGCTCTCCTAAATTGCAAGGACTTGATACTGGGACTGGGCGGAAGGAGTGTGATTTGGAGATGCAGACTGTTCCTTGCATTTGCTTTGTGGAATATAATGAGAATGGTTTCCAGGCTTGACTGGTTTTTAATCAATTCTTTAAGCGGCGTTGGCCTAGGGAAATGTTTGAACTTTCTTGATTATGGCTTTGCAATCTAACGTAGATTTCATGCATGTGGGAAGCGATGATCCTCCCAGACTAACACTGGCAAAAGTGTGCTGCAAGCAGATTTGTGGGTAGTGTCTGTATGCGATTGCTGTGTTCTCTGTCTGAATAATAAAGAACAAAGGAGAACTAGTAAGCATTGCTTATAAAACAAATCACACTGGAGAGATTAACTGTTCTAGTGTAGTCTTCTGTCTTCTTCAGTTAAATCTGTAGCAGTGCTTTGAGCATCTCAACTTGATGTATTTCTTTATTAAATCTTTAAATATTCCTCACAAACAAAGGCCCACGTCTTCCAATTAGATCCTGGAAGATAGAAGCATTGTCAAAAATAGCTTAATACTAATTTGTCAAAATCGAATTTACAGGATCTGTTCCAAAGAGGCTGTTCAGAGGTTCACAGACATAATAACACGTTTGTCTGTTTTAAGGAAGTTCAGCATTCATCAGAAATGCTGCACTGGCCTGGCCATCCTGAGAAGCCAAACCACCACTTTGCGATGCTACAAAGGAGAAGCAGAGACTACAATAGCCTTGACAACCTACCTCATTTGTGTGCCCTTGCCTTGAAAACTGCTGCGCAGGGTAGGAAGGCAGCCCTCTGCCCGTACATATTTCATAAATGTGAATCAATTAAGCAAAAACCCCAAATATTCACCATGAAAAATTTGCAGCAATAAAGTCAGTGGTCTGTGATTTTTCATAGGATCTGTCCCTGAAGTTCTGTCTTCCTTTAAGTTCATTTAAAAACAAGCTGAGGTCTAAGCTGCTGCTTGACTTTTCAACTCGCTGTGTCTGTCTAGGAGTTGGTGGGGAGCAGGAAGCCCCATCTGAGCTCCCCAGGCACCAGCTGGATGGGGCACACTGTCAGCTGGGCCCCCCTTCTGCCGCTGGTGCTACAAGAGCACAGTCTCCAGGGCAGTCTTGGTGGTGGCTACGGCATATGTGATAGACTGTCCTCCTTGCCCTGACAGTAGTACTTCAGCCATATGATCATGAGGTGACGTTGGGAAGGAGGACCAGCATGGAGTGTAAATCTTAGCTGTACAGTCAGTACTGTTGTCACTATGTTAACACAGCTCGTGGATCTGGAGAGCTTAGTTACTGGAGTCACGCTTTGGCATGGCTCCGTCGATGTAAATCTGTGGCCCTTTGCAGGGGTGGAGTATAGCCCTTGATAGTAGAAAGGGAAATAATTTGTGACATCTCGGAGCCGGCGAGGCAGCAAGGCTGACGGGAGTCCCGTCCCCTCCTCTGGAAGAGGAGGTAGTGGGAAGCGCGTCTGGGGGAACAGCTTCTGCAGCTTCGTGAGGATCAGGCTGCAGGAAGGAAACTGGAGTGAAAGTTGTGCAAATGCTTTCAGGCTTGGAAGCGCTGGGCTCTGAAGGGCAGAGCTGGGTATCGGACCTATCAGCTCTGTGAGGGTTTTAAAAAATTCCGGAAGCATGCAGAACTGTGGCGATGATAAGACATCAAAGAAAAACCAGCAGGCTGTGTGTTTTAGGGCTGCCAGATTAAAGCCTCCGAGTATCGCACAAAGTAGCCATAGCTCCTCCTTGAGAGTTACTAAGTGACGTTATCAAGGAATGAAGCAAACAGCCTTTCAGCAGGGGATAATTTGCCCTACAAACTTCATGCATGAATTAGAAAAACAAGCTACGCTGTGTCAATGCCAGACCATTGGAGGAGAATTTAATAAATGCAGAACTGATGTTTTGCTGCAAGGAAACCCATTTTCAAGTTGTGTGAGAACTGAAATAAGTCTCCCAAAAGTCTCCACTTGGGAGGGCATTTTAACTACTTGGATCAAAAATTAATGACCAGGGTAATGTAGTGGTGGCCAAATCTGCCATTCTGGGTTGTAGCTGGGGAGCAGCCAAAGAGGTGCGGGAGCTCTTGGGGCGGAGCGCTTGAAACGAAATAAAATTGTAAGGCTTTCGTATGTTTTTAGGATTGCCAGCAGCTGTCAGAAACGTAGGGAAAATTCATTGTCTCCTACATCTCTTCCAACTCTTACCACTGAGGAAAGAGTAGTACATGTGGTTAAATGCACCGTGACTATCTGGGAGAAATGGAAAGGAGAAGACTCGTTTTTCTTCCTCCTCCTGCAGGATTTGATTCCAGAGTGGTTGGTATAGTCACCTGGAGAAGGGGCTGGAGGTTTCCTTTGGAGGGTGTGGAAGGGAAGCAGTGGTTTCATTCAGTGTCTGTCTGGTATCTGGTAGGTGAAATAGAAGTTGAAAGGTCCTCAGTAAATCTACAAACAGATTCTGCAGCTTGTGTGAATCCTGTTTGTTTCGTCTAGTTCTGGTTTCTTACCTTTGGGTTTTTCTTCCTAACTTCACAAACTCCTTGACGTGAGTCTAATAAAAAGGCAAGTGAACTGAAGAGTCCCAGACTTCATTTCGGCTCTAAATCAGTCCCCTTCCTCCTCTGTGAAAGAGCAGTCTTGTTGAAAGATTTAAAATGTTAATCCAGAAGATCTGTAATTTTTGTCATACATATTCCTGCAGGATTTCTTGCACCTCATCTTCTCTGCCATTTGTGATACTAGAATATTTGTGTGTCATGGAAAAGCCCCATCAGAGCATGGTCTTGTTGGTGTTAGATTTATCCTCTTTTCTTCTCATGTGTCTCCTCTCACTTGCCTTGCTCTTCTCCTCTGCTCATTTACGCTGCTGCCATGAACGTTCATGTCTCGCTGGTGAATAGCAGCCTCCCGCTGGGTGCCTTCTGACCCCACTCTGCTGTAGTGGTGGCTGCTCTCCCCTTTTTTCTTCGTGCTTTCACAAATGGCTGGTCAGCTGTTTGCAGGAAAGCAAAGTGAAGTCTGAAGGTTATAGACTCAGGAGATGGTTTCCCCAGAGCCTGGTGGTGTGTGCTCTGTGACCCTGCAGTCACAGGAGTCGCAGGAGTCTGTACACCAGTGCACAGAAATCAACAGTCATCTTCTGTAGGCTATTCTGGATGAATTTCAATCAATTTTAAGCCAAGCCCAGAGGATATAATTTTCTGGTTCAAGGATTGTTGTTACAATTTGTAATATATAAATTTGTAAAGCAATTTACATTTTCCTGTATGTGTATCATTTTAATATAGTTGTTTTAAATAGCAGCAATTTAATTTTGATTGATAAGAGTAAGAAATTTTATTTCAGACTTCAAGGCTAGGGTGTTGAGGTTTTTTAACAAAAAAAAAAGAATTAATGCAGTTCTACACTCTTTTGAACAAATACGTTTATAGGGAGAAGGTAATGGAGGGATGTGCTGCTCTTTCAGGCTGTACTTAATTCGGATGTCTCCTAGGACTTTAGCCTAATAGTGGCAAATGGCTATCACTGCTACTCAAACAGGACAGCATTAGCATAAATTGCATTTAATGTGATTATATTCATCCAAGGTTGAGCAGCTAAGTGATGCTTAGCCAGGTGTTAAATAGGTATGGCTATCTAAGGTTTAGTCAATTACTGTAGACATTTGCCAATTAAGGAGGGTAAAAGAGCAAATAAAAATGAAATTCTTTTCTACTTAGCACCTTACATTGTCTTTGCAATTCTCTAAATTGCTTTTTAAAATGTCTCTCTCTAATCCTGTACTCTTTCAAAATAAAGACATTTCTACTGAATTTTTAACTGTTCAGCAGAACCAGTCTTACCCACTTGTGCAGCAAAATAATTTTCCTACCTATTTTTCTGGTTTTCTAGCTTTTTTCCAGAGTACTGATTTATATCCAGTTCCTATAACTGGAAAGATACTAGTTGATCATGTAGTATGTGTGTAAATGATTTTTTTTAAAAAAAATTACTTACTATGCAGTACCCCTTCTTGATAATGCTGTATCAACAGAAGTGGTGCGCTTGTGTTATAAAGTTTTAAGAATATACAGCTTTTTTCTGCAATGAAATACATTATTCTCCCACTAAACACCTTGCTGCTCTTCCCACTGACATGGAAGGGAATTTTAGCAGGAGCTGTGGTTCAGATCCCACAGATTTCATGTGCACATGTACCCTCTTGAGACAGAGAAGACTCCAGCTGGATGAGATGTGATCTATTAACCCTATGCTAGCTCTGTATCCAGCCATCGGCTTTGTAAAGGGTTTTGGTCTTCTTTTTTCCCTTGTTTTCCCAGCAAGGTGTAAAGACAGGGGAATAGTGAGAGGAGGCATTTGCGCTTTTCCATAAATTTCTATTGCAAACGCGTTACTCGGCACTTCTTCATTATCAAAGGGGCCTGTTGCACATAAATCTCACTTAAATGTTAATCAGCTTCAAGTGAGCTGCAGTCGAATGAAGGTTCACAGGTGAAGTGACCCAGAAGGGATCTGAAGTGAAAGAAGCATCAGAGAGCAGTCTTCTAGCTTATTTGGTATTCAAGGCTTTGGACAAACAAGAAGCTGTTGCCTTCTGGTCCTGTGTAGGGAAACATAAAACTTTTCCCAAGTTTTACTTTGTTATTGATGCTGCAGGGATCAGATACTCTGGAATCCCAAAGCCATACCTTTCTTCTCCAAGAGGGAGCTCAGAGCTCAATTTTGTTTTCCCAATGCCTAGAAATGCCCAAAGCAAGGCTGCAAGGCTCCTGCTGGCATTGGAAGAGCCGACTGCCAGCAGCCTGTACCACCATCTCCAGGTCCTGGCTACTGGGCTGCTGTGTAGGACCGCTCATGCGAGCGCATGGGCACTTCCGTGACTTCATGAATTAATGAAATCAGTAGTATTGTTTGCGCACTGTCAGAAGGGAGGACAGTTTGTGTGCTAATTTTGATTGATGATTTGAAAACAGATGGTGCTGGCAGGGTTGCATGTGATGCAGTACCACAGGTTTTGAAGAACGCAGATTTCCTCCTCTGTTTCAGCAGATTTACAGATGCAGGCCCTGATCATCTAAAGGTTTATGCATATTCACAATCCGTGCATGTAATTAGCCGATTTACTTTGTTCAAGCTGTTCAGGTACTTAAAGTGGAACACTGGTGTGTGAGTCTGAAACACCACCACGAGGGTTTTATTAGCTCTCCATAGTTGAAACTGATGTACTAGCTGGTGTTTCATTGTCTCCTGTAATTGTGCTATACTGCCTTGTTGATGAATGCATACTGTTACAAGCAGAAATATTTACAGTAGCTGCAGGACCAAGCACCGGAGAGGCTTGATGGAAGTGTTTTGTGCACCACTGCAGTACTGAGGCAGCTCTTGTTGAGCCGAAGCGTGGGCCAGGTGCCCCCAGCAGTGCCTTCCTGGCACCCATCAACACCCCTGCAGGCGGGAGGTGGCATTTCTGGCACTTCTTCAAGGTAACTCAACACGAGTGGAATTTCGTGGGACAAAGACTGAGGCATTTCTCACAGCTTCGGGGGCTTTCCAGGCCACACGCCTGGAGACTTGCTGCAAACAGTAGAGGCATCAACATTTCTTCAAGAAGAACCCCCGGTATCAATACCAGCTGGGGGATGAAGGGATTGAGAGCAGCCCTGCTGAGAAGGACTTGGGGGTACTGGTGGATGAAAAGCTGGACATGAGCCGGCAACGTGTGCTCGCAGCCCAGAAAGCCAACCATATCCTGGGCCGCATAAAAAGAAGCGTGACCAGCAGATCGAGGGAGGTGATTCTGCCCCTCTCCTCCACTCTGGTGAGACCCCACCTGGAATACTGCGTTCAGCTCTGGGGTCCTCAGCGCAGGAAAGATATGGACCTGTTGGAGCGGGTCCAGAGGAGGGCCACAAAAATGATCAGAGGGCTGGAACACCTCTCCTGTGAGGACAGGCTGAGAGAGTTGGGGTTGTTCAGCCTGGAGAAGGCTCCATGGAGACCTTATTGCGGCCTTTCAGTACTGAAAGGGGGCTTGTAAGAAAAATGGGGACAGACTTTTTAGTAGGGCCTGTAGCGAATGGACAAGGGGTAATGGTTTTAAACTAAAAGAGGGTAGATTCAGACTAGATCTAAGGAAGAAATTCTTTACCATGAGGATGGTGAGTCACTGGCACAGGTTGCCCAGAGAGGTGGTAGATGCTTCATCCCTGGAAACATTCAAGATCAGGTTGGATGGCGCTCTGAGCAACCTGATCTGGTTGAAGATGGCCCTACTCATTGCAGAGGGGTTGGACTAGATGACCTTTAAAGTTCCCTTCCAACCCAAACATTTAAAAAAAAAAAATAAAAAAAAATCCTGCAGTAGTCCATGGAGGAGAGCATTAGGTGGACTATATGTACGGTCACTACCAGCTCCATCAGAAAAACAACACATTATATTTTGACTAAAAATAACATCTTTGTGGGCAGTATCTGCCCTTTGGCAAGTGCAGAGCAAGTCTGTCTCATCAGGACTGTTGTCATCCTCCTCTTGCAAGGACAAAAAGGTTGCAGGCCCTTTTGTGTCAGGACTAAAGTGGCAAGTGAGCCCCCTTATCAGCTGGAGCATCCCACTACAGATACTGCATCCGTAACACTCATCAGACTCCTTCTTCCTGCTCTCACCACAGGTCTTGCCATTCAGAGGGGTTACTGAGCCGGGCTTTGCGTGGTGGCTGGTTCCTTTGGCTGTCATTAGCCTTCCAGGAACAGAGAAATGTTCTTACCGAAAAGTGCATGAGCTCGTTAAATGTCAGCACTGCCCTCCACATTGGTCTCCTTTGATCAGAAAAGTAAATTTATGCTTGTGAGAGAAATGAGAGTCAGCAGGCTGCCCTCAGTCCACCTCTCTGCCTTCAGTGCTGTTGAAAATACTGTTATCTAAGGTGTTTTCCACTTACCGGGCATAATTATGAGTTGTGTTCCTTTATGACCAAAATCTTTGATCCTGACAGAATTCAGTCTTTAGTTTAACACAGTTTTAATTGTTAGGCTCATTTTTATCTCTGTGGTCCTTTGAGTCCTACCTCCACTGGGAGATAATGTGCTGACTAAACACATTTTGTATTATCTTACAGATTCCCTTAAGGCTGAAAATCCTTTCAGTTGAGCTTGGGTCTCAGATAAACTCTCTGCAGGGTGACTTTTAATGTGGCCTTAGGGGTTGTCCCTGCATCAGGGATTTGGCAGTGCAGTGGAGATGCCCTGCCTGATGTGGTCTCCTACAGCAAAGCACAGTAGTTTATTGGGGCAATCATGGTGTGCCAGGGCATTGCCAGAGCTACTCATCAAAGTTTGGACCAGTCTCTTGGGCTGTTACAAATGGGTTTTGCTGGCAACGTGTTATGTCCTCCAAGCCCTGATGACTTGCTCTGGTGGCTTTGTCCCATCTTAGTTTTTATTAATGATGAAAGAAGGTTCTAACAGATAGCTGTATGGCTAACAGAAGGGGCAAGTTATCTTCTGTGTTTGTGCACCTCCTTGAAGGTGGTGGCCTTAGAATTAGAAATCCTGGTTATTATACAGTGCTCCTGGGGCTGTGCAGATTTCTGTTTATTCAAACAGGCTTCTGCAGTTGTGCAAGCAACTTGGCAAAACAACACAGGATGCTCTTCTTAGGATCATCTTGTAAAAGAATGCATAAATCATTTGTTTACAAATCCTCAAAGGAATAGTATTGATTTCAGGTAAACACTTGTAAATGGTAATAAATAGCCATGTAATGGTCACATAGATGGCTTTCAGTGTTATTTTAAGTTAATGCGAACACAGGTTTCAGCTGTTACGTCTGCACTCTGAAAGAATAGACCTTGATCCAATAATAAGGTGTGCGCAGCAGTCTGCTTGTTTATGCGCTTTTGCTACCCTGCAGTGATGGTCACTGCCAGCAAGTTTTTCCTGCATGTAAAGGTGGGGGGAAATCTTAATGAAGTTATAGTAGCAAATCCGTGTCTGTTAAGTGAACAATGTTTTTGTATCGCAGTTGAAGTATTTGTAAGGGAAGGTATTTGGACTCAAAAATGTGAAGTCTGAAACTTACGGCATTTAAAAGATGGCAGCTAAAGCCAAACACACAGAAAACAAAAATTCCAAATGCTTAGGATGTCTGGAAATTCCTCACTTACAGTTCTCGAACCAGGCAAGGTCTTTTCAGAGTTCAGGATATTGTATGTGGGACTTTTGTGAACCTGAGCATTTCCAAATACCTGCTCTCTAGATCTTTCAGGATTATCAGTAATGTTGAAAGCTTACTTCAAAAGGCAGAAATCTCGAAAGGTTTTTTATCTGGCACTTGCTTTCTTTTTTTCCCCATAGCTGCTAATTTTTCATTGGCCATAGCTGAGCCATACCCCCTTCTCTCAGTCTTATTACTACAGTCCAGATAGGAGTCTTCAATTTGCTTTTGAAACATTAAGCTAGGAGGAAACCATTCTACAGCAAGGCTTGGCACATGTTCAGATGAGCAAAAAGCATCAGCTTTTTTCCAGGAGCAAGATTCCAGCTGGAACTGAGCATCTCCGTGAACTTACAGTGCAGCAAAAGGGCACAACATGCCAAAAGGCTCTTGCAGATTGTGGCCGAGGTGCTTGGGGGTCAGGCTGGAGCTAGGAAACCTCAGGGCATCTTCTGTAATAGACAGCACCTTCCTGGATTATTGATTTGTGATTTTTCCTGCAACTCATGAGCAATTGGGTGAAACAGGGTGCCTGCGTCGCACCTGCTGGCAGAGCAGTGCTGCAGCTGGTGACAGACGACACAGCCCTTGGGCTATGTTCCCTGTGCAGGAAGGGTTCAGGTGGCAACACGCTCCATGTGCTGCCTCGCTGCCTCCTGTATCTGCTGTGCCCTGATGCGTGCCACCGCATGTGGGGATGCAGTGAGATGGAGATGGCTTCACTGTGTTTCTGCACAGTTCTGTCATGTGGAATTGTTTCCAAGTCTCAGCTCCTGATAGTTTTGTGGGGGTTTTTTTAAGTATTACTCATCAGGCTTCAGGTTGCAAACCTGTTAAACAGAGGAACAATCTGTGCCTGTCACTGTGCAGCCCAGGCTGTTGGCAACTGCCCCTTTCATTGTAAGGGCTCATTAACAACAAAATCTAGTGCTGCTGAATTAGATACAGGTAAGGTACTTAACTGCAGGGCAAGGTTCGTATCTCATACAGAGCTGGAAGTCCGACTATCAGTCTGCCACAGTCTCTGGTTCTCCCTGGATAACTTCAATACAAAACTCTTCAATTCACTGGGCATCTACAGTGAACAAAGAAGTTGGCAATCCATACTACATTAGACCCTGCTCGGGATATTTACAGACTTTAGTATGGACTGAAGTATTCCTGTATATAAAACCTGTGGTTTAGGAATATCCCTCCTATCTCTTCACCAGTTAGAATCTTGCTGGTAATTATTTATGCGTAAAGAGGAAAGGCACTGAAAAGAGACTTCAGGCATAAGAGGCTGTTGGGAGCCCCAGCTTCCCTTGTCTGGTCTAATGCTAGTTAGCTACTCAGCACAGCTCTGTGAGGGATGCAAAGTCTCAAAGAAATCTGGAGATAGCAGGAGGGTCACAAAGCAGGAATGGGCTGTGGTTGCTCGGAGGACATGAGAAAGCAGAGGTGCAAGACCAGGGAGCAGAGAGTCTCGTATAGCAAGGATGGCAACCAGGCAAAGCCAGGCTTCTTCCCGACTCAGTATACCACTTTGACTTTTTCAGAAGAGCTCTTAAACAGCCTGAGAACAAATAAACATAATCCTGGCACTTCCATCACCCATGCTAGAAAGCTACACTATGCTGTGGTGACTAGCCAGTACAGTGCAAAAATCTCTTTTGTAGGGCAGCTTTATTTAACTTTTGAAAAAATAAGGTCAGAAATTTAGGCCATTTAGTGTGAGCAAAGCTCAGCAGGTTCACATCTCCCTTACGCAACCAGATCTCTAATTACTATCTGCATATGTTAAACACTTTATACAGTCCTTTGAAATAGGTTTTTTCTCTGACTAGAATCTTGTGTGCTGTTTCTCAGATTTTTTAGCATTTAAGAGCTGCATGTGTTTTCTGTCTTAGTTTGTAATTCTCTCCCCACTTCATCCTCAGTAAAATAGTTGAGTAAATTTTCCCCGTGTATTTACAATTGCAGTTGGAATTACAGTTGTAAGTTCAGTAAGTTGCCAGGGTTAGGAAACTGTAATGAGCTCTTTGATTATATAGATTAAGCACCAAACTTTAGATGAGTGTTTCATGGGTATGCAGTTTATTACATCTGTAGATCTGCTTTGTCTAAGGCATGTGTTTTATTCTTTGACAGCCGAGACATACACCTGTTAAATTGAAGTAGGACTTGCTGTTTTGGAGATACTACTGATTCTAACGCTTTAATTAGTTTTGCTTGTTTCTAACGTGTCAATTTATTTTGTTTACTCAGAGACTTCGCTTATGTGGCAAGAGACAAAGACACAAGAATTCTGAAATGTCATGTGTTTCGATGTGACACACCCGCAAAAGCCATCGCCACAAGTTTACACGAAATCTGCTCAAAGGCAAGTGGATTTAAAGTCAGCTGCATTTGTCTGTTCAGAGGTCCCTGAGCCTAATATATACAATCAGCAATTGTATACAGTGTTAGTTTAGCTTATATCACTGGCAATGAGAAACGGTGAAGAGAATTTGTGAAGGAAAGGATGCGAATGGATGGGAGGATGAGAATGGATGGGAGGATGAGCATTTAGATTTGAGAAGGATGATAGGTGCTTTTGATTTGACAAGTGTGTACAGAGACTGAAGGTTTTCTTGAATAATAAAGCAGCTGCAGGTTCAAAATGGAAAAAGAACACACAGCTTCAATTACTAATAAATGGTGATGTTAAACTCTGTAAATAAATCAGACCTTGATTATGCCTTTGAATGGTATTATTCAATGGTATTAACCTGCAGGACAAACAGGAAAATAGTTGCTAACATTACTCTGCCCACTTAAAAAAAAATCAGGGAGAAGAGGAGGTTTAAGCTGCTCTGGTTACAAATACTAAAGGATCTTAGTTCCTGCTTGTGGTAGTGTTGTCTGTAATACTGGAGAGGACTGTTCTTTTCAGCCATTTTACCTTACAGATTTGCCACCATTCCCTGGTTATTAATTTTGGTTTTCTTGCATGATCAGTTCATGAGTGTCCTCTGTACGGTCATTTCATGCAGTGGTAGCAAAGCATCACATCCTTTACAGCAGGCAAATCTGATTGAAACGCTTTTAGAGAGGCAGTTAAACCAATCTACTTGAAACTCTTTTTTATTCTTTTATTGAGCTGTGGTAGATTTGAGGCTGCATCCCCCTTTTTTAAAAATATTATGCTGCTCATTTTGGTTTTCCTTAAAACATGTCAGTTTGCACTACAGGAAAAGTGTGCTGTGAGGATGAATAACTTTTATCAGTTATCCCTGTGTAACTCGTCCCTCCTTGTGAGTCACAGCTCTTCTAGAAAAGCTAGTTAGGAAACCTTCAGGTTTTAAAATTCTGCTGATTTACTGTGTGCCTGTCATTTGCTTTTTACATTTTGTCTTCACATTAGTGAATGGAATCAGTAATGTCAAATTCCCCTCTGTAGCCAGTTGTATAGTGTAAAAATTTTTCATTTTTGCAACACTGCAGACGTGGCTACTGAACTTGTGAAGTTTCATGCAAACAACGTGAGCATTTACACAGCGTGCATTACTGTAACCTTCTGGGCAGCAAGAGTTTTGCCTGAGGCAGAGGCAGAAGGTAGCCCAGCAACTGTGCAAAAGCCTGGCAGGTCTGTCTGGGCTTGGGTGCCTGAGGAAAAGCAGATGGCAGGATTCAGGAAGCTGCTGAGGTTGGCCAGGGCGCTGCAGGCTGTGCTTGGTGAAGTTTAACACCGGGGACGGCAGCAGTGGCTGACTGGAGAAGCCTGGACCTGTTACGTCCCTCCTCTTTCTCCTCCAACACTCAATTCTCACAGATGTTTCCAGCAAGTCTAGCATGGAAAAATAAGCTACACAGGCCCTACTACAGCTGCTTTTATCCAGTAAGGTCAACATCAAGTAAATGCCACAGTAGCTATACACAGGGGTATCAGAAAGGCAGTAGATCTGTCACATTTGTAACTATGACATGAAGCTCCTGGCATTAATTTTGGATAAGACAGCAACTAAGCGTTTAAAACCATAGCTAATAGTAACACAGAATAAAACAGGATAGTGTTGTTAAGTAGAGCATGTTCCTTCGTAATTCAGCAATAGATGTAATCCTGATTCACGGAAGCACTTGTCATGTGCTAACTGACACACTGGACCTCTTTGCTGAGTCTGGGCTTCTTCCTAAGCTATCATGTATCGTTTTTCATCTGCAGAGGGGAATACTATCATGTGTCCCTGTAACAGAAAATCCTTTCAAAATATAAAACCTTAAAAAAAAAAATTGAGACATTTGCTAGAAGCGTCTTCAGACCAAGTGTCATCTGCTGGAACACCAGATATCTTTATAGCTTCATTACAATTAACAGTCATAGTGTAAAGAAGCAGATAGCAATGCTTCCTGTACGAGCTTTGGAAAACCTCTATTAGCTTCCCTGGGTCCCTTCTCAGTAATATATTTGTAGGGAATAATCATCCAAAGTGGTTATTTTGAAGTGTTTTGGATTTTTTTTCCTTTTTTGCTAATATTATACATTTTGGGGGAAGAACAGGTTGTATTTTGCATGGGATTTTTAATTCCAGAAGAAACATAAAAAATGGAGGAAAAAATTATACACAGCAGAAGATAGATCAGAGAGGAACATGAATAATGAACATTCTTCTCTGTGTGTTAAATATTTATATTTTTTGTTGTATTACTCCTCACTGCAATTTTGCTGTTGATAAAAATGGCTAGAGGTTTTTTTTCCTCCTCCATCTATATTTCATCTAGGCTTGGAACACCACTTAAGTTCTTTATGTAGTTAAGGAATGGTGAATAAACTAGAGGAAAATTAAAGTTGTTATTTAAAAAGAATAACCTGTTTAGTCATGTAGCTTACTTCAGATTTTAGAAACTAGGGTTGTAATAGGAGTAAATTTATACTTGTAATTACTGCTGTACTATATTTAAAAAAAAAAAAGAGAGGTGTATTATCATTCTCTTCTTCAGATTATGGCCGAACGGAAGAATGCTAAAGCTATGGCTTGCAGCTCATTGCAAGAGAGGACAAATGTCACCCTTGATGTTCCTCTGCAAGGTACTGTATGTTACAGCTAGTATCCTTGGGATGGTCCTGTTTTAGGCATGTTTTGTTTCTGATGCTGCTTTTGACCAAAATGGAGAATGTTGGGTGGAGAGGTCAGGAGTGTATTCCTGTCTTTTAATTACTGTATCTGACTGTAACTTGCTACTGTATTACATTAAACATTTTTATTGGTTGTGTTGGTAGTTGCTCAGTTATGTCAACTTGTGCATTTCCTCTTTTATTTTGAAATACAGATTTTGCAAATGCAGTCTTACTTATTTTTGGCTACTTGCACGTATTGTCTTGTTCACATCAAAATACCTCATGACTTGAGACTGCACAAATTGGCCAAATCTTCCTTAAAAACAGGATATACTCCAGTTAATCCCTTGGATTCAGGGGAGCTGTAGGAGGACTCTTGCTAGGTTTCAGCATCAATCTTAGCAGCTTCCAAGACAAGAGGTGCAAGTGGATTGTCATCCAACTTAAGGGTCTTTTGCACACTCTACTGCATGGTAAAAGAAAGTTGTCTTTGCATGTCTTTATTAGTCATAGCTTCATAGTTGCTATTTTGAAAGTATTCCAGGAGAACAAACATACTCTGTGTTAGCTACAGGAAATTACATGCTTCTATATCCACCAGTTTATACTGAATGTCTTACTCCTAATTCATACATCAACTTGTGTGATTGTCTGCTTGGACAGTAGTATGGATTGCTCATAGACTGTTTAACATATTAACAGGGATGGTATTAAAAACAGATTCCAGATTTTACATAGTTATGCAGTGAAACTTAAGTCTGTATGTCTCAGAGACACATTCATCTATATTTTCTGGTTTTAATATGACAGCAATATAACATGACCTTATTCTTAGCGTAGATCAAGAATTAGGTGATGCAAAGTTACTCCTAATTCCTTTAGAAATTATTGAGCATTGTTCTTGTCAGAGGGAGTGAAAATCTGTTTTAATCAATACAATAGCTTCAGAGCACAGTTACTGGGTAAACTGTTTAATGTTACTGATGAAACAAAAGTGGTTTTCCCTGCTGTGAATGCTGATAAACAGAAATTGATTTTTGTTCCCATGCAGTAGATTTCCCAACACCAAAGACAGAACTGGTACAGAAGTTCCACGTGCAGTACCTGGGCATGCTACCTGTAGCTAAACCTGTGGGTATGTAACACTTAAGAATAAGTGACTTCCAAAGTACCTTGCATAAAGTCTAAGGACTGGGCTCTGCTAGCCAAGTGTAAATGCATAATTTTCGAAGGGCGAGGCATGAAGACATCTAGTATTCAGGGCCTCATTCGAACATGTTTTGCAACCAGAGTATTTTGGGAGCTGCCAAGAAGGCAGAGTTTCTTTTTGCTGCTTTCTCTGAATATGAGCTCTGCTACTCATGAGAAGGGCCCTAGAGAACTGAAATGGTGCAGCAGCTAAACAAGATGCGATCCTGTTTTTTCTAAGCCAGAGGCGCCTGTTTTGTTTCTGCAGCTGAAGAAAACCAACTTCAAAACCTTTCCTTCCATCATCAAATTCATTTTAATAAGGAGTCCAAAACAATCTGTTTTCTGTACTACTATGTGAAAATAAATATTTTATTATTGTTTACTTATATATGTATTTTTCATTATCACATTTTCTTCTATTTTAGGAATGGATACTCTGAATAGTGCCATTGAAAGCCTAATGGCTTCCTCTAGCAAAGAAGACTGGATGCCAGTTACCATGAATGTTGCTGATGCTACTGTCACAGTCATTAATGAAAGAGTAAGGCAGACAGTCTTGTTTATAACACGTTTAACATAATATGAGTGTTGAAAACCAGGAACACATAAACACTAGTAGAAAGAGTTCATTTGTGC
Organism: Gavia stellata; assembly: GCF_030936135.1. Taxonomy (NCBI): domain Eukaryota; kingdom Metazoa; phylum Chordata; class Aves; order Gaviiformes; family Gaviidae; genus Gavia; species Gavia stellata. The sequence goes on along the minus strand of NC_082598.1, from coordinate 26,772,727 downwards.
TGTAATTAATTTGCTTATTTTGCATTTTATTTCTTCCCAGGGCTGTGAATCTGGAGGCTCTTACTGCTTATATCAGCTTCAGGTTTATTTACCATTCCAAACATGTCCTCAGAAATATAAATTATTATAAGTATTCATTAGATACTTAAAATAAACTCAGTGTTACCCTTTCTAGGAATTTTGAGCCTAAAATGTTGTAGGTTAAGCCCTAAGTAGCAATCCTAAATTCTAAACTGCATTTACCTTATTCTTGGTGTGGAAGCCAAGAGTAATGTTAAAATCTGTGTTTCACATCACTGTCCTTTTGTAGAGCATTTTCTGTAGAGATTAATACAATTAACTTTCACAAAATGTCTTTTATATATGTCTGTTGATAAGGTACTAAGCCAACATCTCTATAACATACCAGTGATAGGGGGGCATGTTTTGGAGTCATGATAGCCATGTTGTTTTGTTTCTTCACAGAACAAGCAGTGTTTAAAATGCACAATATGCTCAGTGCTAACACTCAAAGCCTTGGTCTTCTGGTGATAGCCTAGAAGGGGAGATCCAGCCCAGGCCTGAGCACACTGGGTATATGCAGATAGATAAAAAGAAATTCCACAAGACTGCATCAGTGTCATCTCCCCCCATTTAATCAACTTAAAATTGAAAGAAAAGTTCCACAGAATATCCAATGGTAATGATCAATCATTTGATTCATAACCAGAATGAAGAGGAAGTCATGGTGGAGTGTCGTGTGCGGTTCCTGTCCTTCATGGGAGTAGGCAAGGATGTTCACACATTTGCCTTCATTATGGATACGGGAAACCAGCATTTTGAGTGCCACGTTTTTTGGTGTGAACCAAATGCAGGCAATGTATCAGAAGCCGTTCAGGCTGCTTGTATGGTAAGTGACTTTCTTCAAAGGTACCTAATAGCACTTAGATTTTTCACGGCCTCCATAAATAATCATCTTTCCAAATCTGCAATTGTATTAATTTCAAGACAGAAAAAAGAAAGAACAAATAAAAATAGGAATTGGGATTCTGATATATTTAATCAATTAAAATCCAAACATTTTTAAGTTTGAAATGTCAATTTAGTGAACAATGCCTCTTTAAATCATCTTCACTCCTAACCTCTGCAACATCTGTGATAAGTTAGAAATCTTTTCTTTCACTACACAAGTTATCTAACGCTTGAAAAATGTGTTGCTCAGAGTTTTGTTATACAACTTAGTGACAGTGTAGTGAAAATAATCCTTGTTCAAGAATAGCTGAACCCAGAAAACTTATTTTTCAGTTTTCAAAGGGCTGTTCGTATGATTTAGTATCCGTTGTGTGCTAATGAACGGTTTCTGCCCACAGATTGACAGACCAATGCCCCATTAACTTCAGCTGGGCTGTTTGCCACAGCCAAAATGGAGGTTTGACTGTATTTAATGAGAAAGTAATAAAAGTGTATTTAAAATGCTCTGTGAAAGTATTGGATACAGTAAGGATTGCCGAATGCTTTTGCTTTGTTGCAGTTACGGTATCAGAAGTGCTTAGTAGCCAGACCTCCTTCACAGAAAGTTCGACCGCCCCCACCTCCTGCAGACTCGGTGACTAGAAGAGTTACAACTAACGTAAAAAGAGGAGTGTTGTCCCTCATTGACACTTTGAAACAGAAACGCCCGGTCACTGAGATGCCATAGCTGCGTAAGAGAGAAGATTCTCCTAACGTTTAACTGAAGATAACAGGAGCTACACTAAGGAAAATGAACTGATGATGTCTGGCCTTCCATTTCAAATTGCTGATGCTTTGTCTTCAGAGAATTTACCCTTATCGAAACAATGTTAGACAAGCATGTTCTCTCGTTCTTGCTACCATCGTGTGATATGAAAAGAAGCATGAATAATTTTTTTGCTGTCAGTGAGTTACATCATGAGCAATGGAAGGTCGGTTTGATTGTAAATACATGAACATTGCCTAAACTCACACAAAAAAAGAATATGGCCACATCCCTCCCAGTGAACTCATGCTAAAGTCCTTGGAGTGAATGACGCCTGAGTTGATAGTTTCACCATCTTGGGCTGGATTTGTCACAAATCGATCTTAAATCCTACAGCACTTTGCTCTGTTTTCAACACTGGAGTAGGTACCAAGTATTAGCTACCATTGAATTTCTGTAGATTAAATACCAAGTTTTATTTTTTACAGAACTACCCGTTAGTTTTAAATTGTTTGTCAGCATTGGTCTAGTAACCACTTTACCATCTTCCTGGTATTCTTTTGAATCATGGTGTCATTATTGCATCTCCTGGTTATACATTATGGTCTTAGAGAAGAATCGTGTTTAATACCAAACCAATGCTGAAAAATGCAGAAGTGTTTTCAGTAATTGGGTTGCAGGGTGATCCACTGAAGCTTTTCAGCTTTAAACATACAAATGCAATTGTTGGTTGTTAAAATTTATTCTCTGAAATCTGTCATTAGTTCATCAAAAATACCATTTGTTTCACGCAGGGCTCAAACCAATCAGGAGTAAAAAAACCCTAGTCAGTAATTTTATTTATAGAGACTAAAATATTCCATACCTTTTCCACACAAGTGTTTGACGAAATGTTCAGTTCAGTGTCTGGTTGCACAATTCCCCGTTCCCCTCAGAGTTTGTTGCTGAATACTTAACATGCCACAAAAAGAACAATCATGTTTCTTGTTATTTACAAAATTCCATGGAATTTCTTTTAATGCTCTTGTGGCAAAATAAGAAGAGAGTTGTTTTCTATCAGGATAGTGCTTCAGGTGGTACAACTTGATTTCAATGCTTTTGCTCCAAAGGCTTCATCTAATTGCTTTGATCTACACGCTACTGCAGACCCTGACAAAAATCAGCCCAGTATTGCCCCCTAACATTGTACCTCAAGCTAATTTTCAAATGCAGTTATGCATTTCGAGTCTTTCCCTTTGCCACCTTCTGTCTAGACCTGCAGATTAGTACAAATTTTGGAAATGGAACATTAAAGATATTTTTAATTAGTGTTAAAAATGTTTTGCCTCCATTTATAGATGTGTTCCAAACTGTATCTGTCTCCCAAGTCTGCAAATCTGGTCATACTGTAATTTTAAAAGAACATTGGCAAGGTTGTTACTACAATAACTCTTTTTTTATTTTACTATGCAAGAGACTGTTATAAACAAACTATTTTCTTTTTATTTCCTTGTTTAAAGAAATTAACGGCAACACCCAGGCAAAGCAACTTAGGAACATCAGGGGAAAAGAATGATGATTCAAAGAAATTTTTGCATTGAGAAATGCAGAAAAACCATTGAACTAAACTCAGCGTGATGTATGCACGAGTGTGAGGTGAAGGCTAGCTGTGCACCTGTCGTAATTAAATTTAGCTCTCTAGAACACCCGCTGAAGAGCTGATCCTCCACCAATCTCAAATCTCTTTCTGACTGCGATTCTGCACCCCAGGCACTGAAGCAATTGTTTCCCCTCCCAAAGCTCACACTCCTGCTACCTCCTTTGCACCAGCTCTGTTGCTTTTAAGGCTGGAGGAGAAGTAGCTTATGCCAAGTAGGCAGCGAGAACACGTAGCCAGAGGTGAGGGGACATAAACAAACCTAGCCCTTTTAGCTGTACCAATGGTTTAAACTGACCCTGAAGCCAGATCGTGAAGCATGGAGATGGCCACCGGCATACATGCTTGTTTAGTTTCTAGCATTGATCCCAGTGACGTCTGCTAGGAGCAGTGTAAAAACTCACTTCCTATCAAGACTGCTATCAAAATGCCAACAACGTACCATTAGGTAGGATAGTGAAATTAAGAGATAAAAGTTTCCTAATTCATCATCATGCTAGTTTGAATCACTAGAGAATACTTTGACAGTGTCTTTTTAAAGTTCCAGCTGGAAATGCCAGGATTTGGGATTTGCAGCTGTTCTGCAACAGTGAATTTTAAACAGTGTAATTAAATTTTGTACTTGGAGTTGCACAGTGCTGATTTTCCCCAAGAGAGATCCGGACTCTCTTTATAGCGAACAGCAATGTAAAGGTTCTTCTCTGTATGTGTTCTCAAGGTTGTGGACATCTAGTTAGCTTTCACTAGCAAAGTGAGCAATTGCAGGAAGGGCTGAGGAGAAGACAGAAAGGTATTTGAAAAGCCGTAGGTCACTTGCCAATATATCTTTTAAAGTTTTGTGTCTGTTAACAAAATGTTGTTGATTTTGCAAATATTTAAGTAGTGTGCTTAATGGTCTGACTATACATGGCCTTTTTGCTTCAGTAGAGCTCCTTATTCTCCAAAAGATTAAATACACACCCAGGTGTTTGCAGAATCAGAGCCTAATATTGCAAAGCCAGTTATCTTTTGTTAAACGATATATTAAGACACTTTTTTTACTATGGCCAAAAAAGTATGTATGGGGGTATGTGTGCTTGAGCAACTGCCACTGTTTCAGTTGATGCTACAGCGACCCTTCAGTTATCTATGCATTTTTTTATAATACCTAGTGATTCTGTAGGCAGGCAGCCATGTTCACTATGCCTTGTATGTCTGATGCCATATTTTAAATTAACCTGTTAAATACAGTTTAAAATATTTTTATTTTATTTATTCTATTTTTACTGAAATGTCCTGCTCATTATGTTGATGTATTGTCTTTACTGGACGTGCCCTTGTAACATTCTCCACTTGGTATACTGTAGGTTGCCTAAAAAAGGCAGGCTTTGTAATTATTTGTAGTCACATTTTTATTGAAGTCTGTAGAAAAATCATGTAAAGCAAAGCTAATTTCTTCCTTTTTTCAATGCAAGTAGCAAGTTAGAGGTAAGTATCACATGTCAGTCATGTCATTAATATGCTCCCTTGCAGAAGCAAGGAGATTTATATTCACAGTCAACAACTAGAGAGAAAAGCCTTTCTTTTGGAATCTGCAGTGCTAGCTGTAGGTTTTGTTTAAGCCACTTACTGCTTCATTTGAAGGGGAGCTAGGGGGTGTGGGAGATGTAGGGCTATGGGGGCCACCTACAGGGGGGTTAACCAGGAATAACAAAAACTGCATAGAAAGGCACAGAATCCATCCACAGTAAAATGAGTTCTTAGTCATACACTTCACGTGCAGAGTCACCTGTACCTGTTGAAACAGTATGCCCTTTCGTGACAGAGGAAGAAAAGCTGTGGAGTATCTAATAGCTTATGCCAGTTCTGTGTCACTAAGAGTTCTACATCCCTTTTCTTTTAATTTTATCACACATTTCATAGATGATTTCACTAGGGATCTAAAATTGTTAGTAAATTGTGCACGGAAAAGAGAACTTTCTTCATTTCAACAGCTAATATGGGCTCAGCCTCTACAGCATTACAATTAACCCCATTATTCCTTTCTTGGGCAGGTTAATACATTGCTAAAACTTGTGCTGTACAGGTTTGATTTCTTTTAACAGGAGTAAGAAAGAAGGAAACACACCCACTGTTTTTTAGCAGAGCTCGGTCTTACGTAAAGCACCTGATTGACTGACATTGAAAAGGACAGTTTTCCCTGCTGTTGACCACTTCTCCACATTTAAATGTAATCTGTTCTGAGAATAAATTTAGCTGCATAAAATGACTGTCTCAACTGTTACTGGTTCATGAAACTGGGAAATTACTTCCTTTGTTCCAAATTGTGGTTGAGGGGAGGGAAAAACATACTGATGGTTTAGAGGCAATAGCAGTACAATGGACACGTTTGTATCTGGAAAGCTGAATCAACAGTTTCTAGTTGAAAATTACAAATACATAACTGGATTACAGAAAATTAGTTACATAAGATACCGTTTTACTGTAAAAAGTCCCCGAGTGTTTAACTGAGCATACAGGCTTCTACCTACAAGCCCTCTGAAGTCAGCCCCAGATGTTGCCACCACGTGATGTTCTGTGCTTACAAAGTAAGCTGCTGACCTGCAGAATCAAATTCTTCCACTACCAGCTCTTTGATATTCTTGGTAAGACATCAGGATTATAACTGGTTTAGCTTCCATAACATTTCAAAGATACGAACTCCTGAAAGCAAGGTGAGGCAGATTGTGGGACATCATGACACGTGTTACCTAAGTAACCCAGAAATTCTGTCATCAGACACATGCATGTTCTTTTACGAGTAATTCTGTTTAATAATGAATGATACAGATTTTGATTTAAAAAAATAGTTTAGTTCTCTAACTGCAGAATCTCTGTTTTAAGCATTTAACAACCACATTGAAAAAAAACGCTGAAATCTCTTTGCTGTCCGTTCTTTTTATCTAACATGTAGAATCTCTCCTCCTCCAAGATGGTTTTGAAATAAAACAGGGTGGGTTTTTTCCAGTTCTATACATTGCATGCGCACAGGTCTAGATCTATCCTTACAAGTTTGTTCAAAACCAGTGCAGAGTTCATCCTTTTCTTGGAACAGGTAAGAGGCACGGGTTACTCACAGGGATATGCAACAGGCAAGCGATGCCTTTGACTAGGACAGCTGGCTGAGATTAAAACACTAACAGAAATTTTCGCTGATTCAGTGAAGCAACAATATTTGTCTGATGAACAAGAGCCAGCTGTCTCCACTGATGGTGTAATATCATTCACATCCTTTCTTCTAAAGGTAGTGCTGATCCAGCTACATTCACTGGTGTGGGTGAGGAAAAAAATAGAGATGTTAAAACACTTTCTCTGGATGGGTCTAAATCCAGACTCATATGTCAAACAGGTTAAGGTTCCATACAATTCTGTCAACACTACTGGCAACACTCTTACCAAGTACCTTAAATAATTGCCTAGGAGAAAATTTCTCTTCTGGGCCACAGACACCTTTGCCTTTCTGTACTGCTATGCTGTCTTTAATTTCTACAACACTTCTAATCTAAATACTATTCTTGAGGTTCCTCTTACTGTCATTCTGTCATTGTTTGCCATCTTCCTTCTTTATACTGTCCATAGTTAATACTAAATCAGATTCTTGTTAAAAGTATCTCTGTGTGTCCCTTTTATTCTCCGCTCAGATTATAAGACAACTGTAGGTATTTTACAGTTATTTTATATTTGCTAGCAAGAGGGAGCAGGTTAGAAGCCCACAGCTATTTCCAAAACCAGACAAACTGCTCTGTGTTCAGTCATTATTCAGCTGACTAGCAGTAACATTTATAAAAATAACTTAGTTTGACAGCAGTAGCTCTTTTCAACTAAGAACTGCTTGTGTTAAAGTTGGTGAAAGCAGTTACGAGCCATGACATAGTCTGACATGACGTTATGATGACAAGTCAGTATTTTTAGCCTGAGAATATTTTATCTAGCTTTCATTGTTAATATTTGGAAGCACACCTGAGTAGAAACCAAGGCCGTAAGTACCAGAAAGCCTACGCATGGGCTTTAGTGTACTTGGCCAGCTGCCTGTACAAAAGTTCACATCTAGTTTTAGAAATAAAGGTGAGCTAAGCAGCTTACTGTGCAAGGCTTACTTTCCATATGTCCGAGTCTGGTAAGTCACAAAAATGGTATCTAGCACTTGCAAAGAGAAACAGCCGCTTACAAAATGCAGTCTCACGTTAAAAAAAACAGTTTGAAATTGAGTATTCCTACAGATCTATGCAGGTCATGGCGGGGGGGGGGGGTGGGGGGGTGGGGGGGTGGGGTGGGGGGGTGGGGCGGGAAATGTATGCTTTAACTTGTCGCTTTAAAGTTTATAGGAAGAAGCTATAGTTTTTTGACCTCACTCGCCCCAACAGTCTATCATCAGCCTTATACAGCTGAGCTGCATTCACTTTAAAGAGTGATTACTGGTTTAAAAATGACTGTCCAACATGAATATTTACATACAAATATCCCATAATACCTCTCTTTCCCACAGCCCTATCCTGCATAAAGATAAACAATACACTTAGATTACAGCGTAAGATATACAGGAATCTTTACCTTCTGTATAAAGGTAGGGCAAAGTTTGAAGATTCTTACAGCCATGGTCGAGGATGGCTAAGCACAGTTGGCTTAACCACTTCAGACAGAGGTGGTGGAAATATCCTACCACTCAAACCCTTTGCTCCAGTCCAGCCGTGAAAGCAAGGATGAGTTGATATCCTGGGTTTGTTTCCTTGCGGACTTATGTATGGTGTTATCACTGGAGGCAAAACAATTTCCACAGGCTTCAATACAACCCTCTTACGTTCTGCACGTGCCTTTCTAGCAAGTGTCTGTCTCTCATACGCCTTGCCCATAGATGACGAATGAGATGTGTGCTTCAGCACCTTAGGCAGAGCTGTGTTTGAAACAGGGTTGATGGATTTCTTGAGCTGAACAGAGCTGTTGGTTCGGTTTGCATTGTGTTGTGTGTTACTGACTGCTTTAGACACGGAAACTTCAGCCTTAATATCAGATACAGTTTGACGGTGAAGGAGCTCTGCAATCTTCGGCTCTGTACCACTACCAGTAATATTTCTTCTGTGTTGTGTTACTTTTGGTTGCTTTTTCTCCTCTTCCTTTGATTTTTCTACAACAATGCCCCCTAGTAGTCCTTTTGCTGCAGCACGAGCCAAAATGTCTTTAACAGACAAGTTTTCAGAAGAATCCTTCTGAAAATTTCAAAGGAAACAACAATAAATCTAAGCCACAACACAGAGCTGCAAACTTTAATGCCAGCTCCCTCAGAATTTAGTCCATGAGAAAACTACGGCACAATCTAGCAGAAAGACTTAAGTCACATGTAATAAATGCTAACCAAACTATTTATTAAAGAAATTAAGAACATGACTGTTGTGACAAGTGGTATATGAACATTTGCTCTTCAGAGACTTTGCCCTCTACAGGCCAGAAGAAGGGAAACTGAATTCTGGACTTTGTACTACATGTCTCCTACATTCACTTGCTCTGTAATGTGTCTGTAATAACATGCATATATATGTATGTATGAAAATGTGCGTGTATCAGAAATAGTTACTAAAATACAGAAATGTTATCAGTAATATTAAACATGAATAATTTTCATGATAATGAAGATCGTTGCTCATAATACATAAGCAAGGAACTCTCAAACTAGATTAACTAGGAACCAGGTCAACATCCAAATATGTAAAGAGAAGCAATGGGGAAGAAACTATTTACAACTAGCCAAGAAGAGGGTTTCTGTAAACCAGAAATTTCAGTTTAAATTGTATTTATAATTTCCAGAATCACCTAAAAGTTGACCATAGGAGCAATTGCTTCTGGGCATTAGAATTTGACAAAAAAATTATTCAAATCAACTAGCTGAAACAAAAGTGTTTCTCTGGAGGGAGAGAATATGATGGACAGATATACGCAGCATGATTAACTAAAACCTACTAGCTCCAGGACCCAGGTTAAAAAAGAAAGAGGTCAATAACAGATAACTTGAAAGGCTTTTCATGTGTGATTCTCTTAGTGTAATAAAATCTTCTCTTCTAATTCCCCCAAGACACAAGCTTCTTTGAAGCACTGTAATTGCAGTACAACAGAAAGTGGTACAAATAACCAAATAAGATCTCATATCTTTAATTTTGACTGAAATTCTAATTAGCTCCCCCCCTTCCTCTTTTGGTGAAAAAAGTCCTACTTTTCTCAGACACAAGGGGAAAATGTTGATGCTCAGAAATGCAAACTAGCCCTGTAAGGCCTTTCCTCAGGAATCATGCCAAGACTTTTCCATTTACTCAGCAAAAGCCCCCTGCCTTTCAAGCCAGATCTGCATATGCCTTTAGTTTTGGAAGGAAATATTCATACCTGTTTTATTCAAATTATAATGAAGTCTTAATCCCTACAGGTGACACTGTCTACTTGGATACTGGCAAATCTTGGTGACACATACAGACATACATACCAAATAACTTTACTAGATGCCATTTATCATGAGTCTAATCAAGCTGTGTATTGCATTCCAAGGTGTGACAGCAACAATGTATTTCCTCTACATGTTCCTAGCACAGACTTAGATCAAGAAACTGCTCTGATCACAAACAGCTCCAGAAGAAAAGGCTCGTGTTTGAAAGCTGTGCTCAGCATAAAATTCTAGAAGTGGCACATTTCAACTGCTCACCTATTTTTTGTTCTTAAGACAGACAATTAAAGAGCAGCTAGGATTTTTTTTTTTTTTAAATGCTCTGTTTCATATATTCTTTTGTGGAAAATAGCAATATTCTTTTTCTGTGAAGTGTTTTTAAATGGTAATTTTCTTAGCTTACCTCTCTTGCTAGAATAGCTAGAAAACAGCCACTGGAAATTTCTGATGGCTCCATTTTGAAAAAGGTTTCAGTGGAAGCCTCTGAATTGGAGCAAGTAGAAAAAACAGGAGGAATAAGCCTGTAAAAAATAAACAAATGACCAGAAAACAATATTTAAAAATATAAAAGGAAATAAACAAGGATATATTAAAAATAATTTCCAAATTATGTCTTTCAATGAGTCTTATAGAGCCTTATCTTCATTTTAAAAAACTGCAATTCAAGACAGACATGAGAATTCACCTTTTTAGAATTAATTCTGGGTTTTTTTCAATTTTTTCCAATAATTCCCATTTAATTATTTCCAACAATTAAGTATATTAACCACCAGATAATAAATATGTACAAACATAATTAACAACTATGTTCTTTCTCAGGTCTGCAATTACTGGATTATCAAGTTGTCTATGAAGTTGGGGAATGCTCTGAAAACACTGAGCAGTACACAGAAATTGTAGAGGTGTTGACTTGGAGTTATTAAGGATATGCTTATAAAAATAATATATCTATCTAAGCTAAAAACCTTAGGTTAGAAAAATTTGCCTATTTTTAATAATTGAGTGCTGTTTCTTCAAATTTACAGTTTTGTGGTGCATCAATGAGGAAGGAATAACTAGCTTTTTCTCATGTTCTCCCTGTATTCCAGTAATCCCTAGCTGTTATAAACAGGCCTCAAGGACTTGGCTCATAAGGCTGCTAAACTAGTACTAAGCCGTTTCAGTATAGAAAAATGCTATCAAAATGTCCTTATGCAATTGTTACCCCCTCCTCTTCACATTGCTGAGGACTGTAAGATACAAACCCTCCTCAACGCTCCATTGATCCTCTCGAGACAGAGCTTTGTTCAATGATGTTATGGAGAAATGCATTCAAATGCATTCAATGCATTCAATTCCTGTTACCAGGAATCCCTTTAACGAATGGTCTGGCCCTGAAAACTGATGCAGAAATTAACTCAAATTTGATAGGCCAAAGGGAGATGCATGAACAGTTTAGCAACTCCTCTATACACACCTGTTCGCCATGTGTACCCTTATATAAGGTAAAGTCTTTGCTATAAACTGTTTGCCATACCCTTAAGGTAAGCTCAGCTTAGACAGTGGGTACATGTTTGAAACCACCTTTACGATGTCACAGCATTTAACACCAGCTGTACAACCCCAAACTCCAGCACTGCAGAGTAATTCCAAAAGATAAAATACACATAAGAACAACTTCTGTAAGAGTTTCCTGAAAGCCCTCAATTTTCTTGGGAAAGCAAATTAATATTAAGTAGATCTGTGATGATCACACAGCATGTTTTATTAGTTTAACTTGCCTCTCAAAGCCAGTACTGTGAACACAGGGGCTAGTAATTCTGCCTGAGTTTTTCATTCTATCCTGCATTCTATTAGTCAAATAAGTTACCTAATTAATTCTAAGGGAAGTGTACAAGGAACTGTTGTAAGTAAGTAGTACATGCATCTTAAATGGCTTGAGCTTTCATCTTAAGACAAGCATAATCACACTATATATTTTATTCATGGTGTTCTATTATTGCTCTGTTTATGCTGGTTACCAGCAGCTTTATTGTAGCAAGAACTACTCATTAAACATCCAAGATATGTGCGTGACAGTGAAGGAGGAACTGATTCTGGAACTGTCATTTATGAAGTTCAATCAGTCTTCAGTCATAAATTTGCTCAGGTCTGCAAAAATCCTAAGGTAATTTTATTCCCTCTTTCTTACCATCTAAGATTGCCTTGTATTTGAAAGTAAAATTATAATTTGTTTCTGCAATACACTGAATAGGTTTGGTTTTGGGGGGTGTTTTAGACAAGGGGGATTTTTTATCTGAAAATGTTAAAGCTCTGGAAAAAAAAATCTTAGAAATTTTTTTAATATAAATTCTGTTACATATATATCATGAATTTATGTATTATTTGTGTTCAAATAATTCAGAGACCATTATGTTCCAAGGTGCCCGTAGTTCTCCCCATACAGTAACAGCTGCATAGAGGTCAAGACATGACAGACTTCACAAAATTTCAAATCCCAAAGGAAAACACAGTTTACAGCAAGAGTCCATAAATGCTTTTGGACTAGTATAGCATTATTGGCAAGACATACCCTGATTTAATCCCATTTAGCGTAAAATTTCAAGCAGGCTGCTCTTTTCTATCGGTGATTTGCAAGAAAGATGCATTTTGTTGTTCTGTATCTTAACATTATACATAACATACCTCTTTTTAAAATTCTTTAGACTGGCCACAATTAACATTTACCATTTTAATCATGCAAAATTTAAATACACTGGACGATATCTTGAACGACAGTACCTTTCCCCACGATAGCCAAGTCATTAACATCATCTAAAATAATACAGAATCTAAAAAAATACAGTATTACTCTCCTGTGCTTTTGACAACATAAACTCTTTTAACCTGCATCCTGTAATCAACTATTATATCTATGTGCGAGCAAGTGCGAACTGTTCGCATTTACCTACTGTGACTGAAAGGAAAATCCAGAAAGTACCCATCAGTCTTCTAACAACTGCTCCAGCTGAAAGGGATGACAGCTGACAGGTGGTATACAGTATAAAGTATACACAAGCACATACTTTTTTCAGATATGTATTTGTATTTGTTATGATTGCACAGGATGTTCTCTTACTGTAACCTGTCCCCCCAGAAGTCATTCATCTGAATACAGGATGAGCAATCCTACAAAGGTTCTTATTCTTCTGTATTATTCTCACATTTTAAGAATTGGCTTCTTTTTCCTTTGAAACTGATCGTTCTAGGTCTGAAGCTGAGAGCGTGCTAGCAAGTTCCCTGACTTCTAATCTCCATTTTATCTTAAAGTAGTTCCACCCTCTGAATACCAATAGGATGAAAGTAATAGCTCTATCAGAAGCTCACCACAATGTTATTTCCAACCAGCAAGGCTTTCCTCCCATCTCAGTTTCAGATGGGAACAAAAATATTAGATGAAAAAGTCAAGAGAACGCTGCTTAGTACTCTCATAACATCAAAAGGAATGGAATGAGAGGCAGCAAAAACTATTTTAAATGTTAATCTTATGCAAGACACAGATCAGTCTAGGACAAGAACTATGCTACAACTTGAAGTTATACTTTAATTTTTCCATAGACAAAACTACTCATTCCATACCTATATGGTTGTACTTTATTTCCTTCCACTCCAGATTCCAGTGCTTTTTTCACTACTAGTTCATTTTCTTCCGGGTAAACTGAACAAGTGCAGTAAACAATAGCTTGTACTTTGTTAACTACAAAACACATTAAAAAAAATAATTTTCCACTGTTCAAATTCTTCATACACACAGTGGTTTTATTAAGGACTGAAAGCATCATAAAAATATGCTTGGATGTCACTTTTACCAATAAAATATATCCTCCTGCACACATTAGTATTCAATCTCTAGTGTTTTTTAATAATTAAAGTATTTTCAAATATTTGCCCATTTCAGCACAAATTCAGAGCTGCATCCAGCCTTTTCACACAGCTACCAAAGGAGGGGGGGAAGAAAGTGGCAGCATGAAGATGGAGTCAGATTACATTTACAACTTTTCCAAAGCAGAGTATGACTAAGCCATTAAGCCAGTCCTCTACACAGTGTTGAAGATTATTGTATTAATGGCTGGTGAATACTAGGGCACAGAAACACCTTCAAACTTGAGGAGATCATTATTTACAGGTTTTGGTTATATACTTACTGTTAACTAATACGTAATCAGTGTATTTTTAACTATATAAAAACTGGTGATAGATAGTACAATGGAATTGATAGTACAAGGTCTTCCCAGAAACGAACAGCTAGCACACTTACATTTCATTGCATGCATCAACTCATTAAGCTGCCTCTCAGCAAGAATACCGAGTTTATCCTCAGATACAGATCCTTGGAAAAGGTCTCTTAGCAATCCTGCATCTAAATGCAAAGAGTTGCAAATTTATTATTGCAACTTGTATTAGTGTTTTAAAATTCAGCTGTTCGCAGAAAATGCTTTAGTAACAGACCTGGTTATTACTAGTGCAGCGGGAAGATAGGTTTTACAAATTACAATACCAAGGAGTGCCTAAATGCTTCTTCTTTTCCTCTTTACTTGTAATTACTACTGCCTTTTATTTGCTTCTATTTAGTGAAAATTGTACAGTGAATAGACTTATACAAACAGTCAATAAAGGAATGTAATCAATGGAAATTTATATACACATTGGTATCCTGAAATAAATTTTCTACCTGTAGTCTTTTCACTGTAAAAGAAAGGCTATATACACTCTGCTCCCCAGAATAACCCTCAAGCTTCATACTATCGACTTGAAGCAGACACACAGAATTATGCAAGTTATTTAATATATATGTTTTATAGTAGTTAAAATAAGGAAAGGTTTTTTTATAAAATGATACAATTTACTGAAGCAGCTACGGTGTCCAGACCACAATAGTTTAATACTATTTCCACCAGAAAGCATGAGCTAAGTAGTGTAGCAAAAGTTACCTCCATGTTCATTTAAAATAAAGTCTACTGGATTGCCAACACCCAGCCCAGAGCATTGTGGTAGCAGCAAAATAACTTTTGCCTTTTGAAGTCTCGGGTCTGTTGGTCCAATCTCAGTAAAGTCTTCATGTAACAACTGAATATCTGGAAAAAAGGCAAAAACTCAACAGTTCTACATGCAAGCAAGCCTGCGTACTTTTAATGGGATAAAGGTGAAGAGACAGTGGTGTTACACAGACTTCCATAGAGCTAGAGCCTGCTAGACCCAGATACTCCAAAGCATGCCCCACTGATTTCAAACAGATTGAAGGACTAGCTAGACCTTAGCATCTTCCACTGAAAAGACTGCTAATGGGCTTCCAGTTGCATTCTGTTCTGATCGTGTCCTCCGAGTGAACTGGACAAGTGCATGGGTTTTGGATTAACACTCTCAAACAGCTGAAAATCAGACTGAAAGCAACAGCCAAGACACCAAATAAATGGACCGAAAAGCTACCAGCTACACCAAGTGCTATACAGAAACTACTTATATGGAAAAATTCACCCTGACATTTCAGGAGCCTGCATTTATGACATGGTTAATCTGCAACCTTTCATTAACTCAACTGTAGCTTAAGAGCTGTCAGTGCACCTTGTGACAATAAGTTGTTACTGCCCTCCCCAAGTTCTCAAACAAGGGATCTCTGAATTCTGGTAGAATTATGCCATATTTATAGATATGACAAACATCTATATTACAATACTTTATGCATACCAACTGCTTTAACACCTACTTTTACATCCCATGTGACTGAACAAGTTCCTCAGTTCTGCTGCTTTTGCTGAAGATTTCACACCACAAACAAAAATCCTGGACATGGTGTCATTTGTCAGCACTGACATATGGGCAATGGTCAGATGGGAACCTACGTGAGCCACTATAATCTCGTCACCTGTATTCAACAGCGCCTGTGCGGAGTGTACAGCAAGGCTGCGAGACTTATCCTAGAAAATAATGACAGAAAAATTAAGTATGATGAACTAATTCGGTTTCTTTGAATGCCAACCTTCTTTTCCAAATTAGGAAAGTACTTCATTGTGTTCATGACAAACAGGAAAGAAGGGAGGAGAAAAACTAATCAGGGATAGCTGATAGAATTAAATAAAGTACGAAACCAAACATCTTATTAAGTCACTAAATTTAAATAATTTAATTCTAACTAATGCATAAGAAAGCATAATATCTATAGGTGAAAAGAATGTAAGTGCGTAACATTCCCATAAGAAGGAACTCTTAGCAACAGCCAGTTCCAGAAAAGACAAACATAGGCCACAATATGCAGATTTCATCTTCAGAGGCAGCTTAACAGAGAAATGCAAAACTGTTCATATAGCTCGTGACAATAATTATAGGAGAAATGAAGCCCTTACAGATCAAAGGCCAAGATTTTGCTGAAATTTGAACAACACAGAGGCAAATTTGAATGCAGAAAGCACAGGGACCTCTCAACAAGAGTAAACGATCTCATACTGCAGGTGACGAAGAGAAAAAGATCTATCAAACATTATCTCCATCAGATTACTTTAAAAGGCAAAGAGTGAAGATATGGACCACAGGTACCATGTTTTGCACCAAATCTGGCAAACACTGATGATAAAGGGGGGGGGGGGGGGGGGAAGCACTAAACCCTTAAGTTCACATCAATGTCTATGTATCCACTTACAGCATTCAAGTACCACCCTACCCCACCAAAGAGAGATGGAGTTTTTGAGGGTTCTGTTTCCTCACTTTGAATATTAAGTAGTAATACTCAGAATTTGTTCCCGTGACCTATGGGGTTCTCATGTATAGTTCTTTTGTGTAAGTCTTCTATTCAAAATATACATACTGAAATTGAATATTGAATACTGAATTACTTTGCAAGTTGTGTAACAAGTTTTGAGGCTAAAATTTCCAGAAAATGTTAAGGATCAAGTGAAAATGCCCTTTGAAACATTTCTGCTAGGCACTCAAGAATCATCAGACACTTCAGGTAATTTGTGGTTGCACGGTTACTCCAAACCACCACTCTACAACAGGAACCTCCGACCAATCTTGCCTGGAGAGGCTAATGATGGCAAGTCAGGAAACAGACCAGTGGGGTGTATGGAGATTTAGGAGCCACTACACTAAATACAAAGAAGCATCATCATTCCACCACGAATATGCAGCTGAAGAGGAAGAGATACTATAACATTAGCATACCATTATCTACTAACTGGAGGTAATGCATACAGAGTTACATAAAAACTTCCCTCACATTTTCAGAAGTGAGACTTCCTCTTTGGCCACTTTTGATGTTTATTTCAACAGTTTTAAGATTAAATTTAAAACATTCTACTAACTTAATTGTAGCTATCAATTATAAGCATTAACATTCCCATGCTAAATTTAGTAACAGAAACAATTTCTAACCTTCTCATTATTAAAAACATCCAAAACCTTATGAGAGTATGTTGCTGCCTGACTGATTTAATAGGACAGTCACACAATACATGACCTCATTCTAATGCAAAGCATTTTTTTAGTTTGCAGATCATATTATTCAAAGGTGACATCAACTCACCTGCAGTAAGAGTTTGCAATCTGCAAAAAGATCTAAATTAAGCAGTTCTTCTTTAAGAGAGGAAGGAAAAAGCAATACATCATGGCAATGTTGGTCCATACAGTACGTATAACGGTCCAAGTCTGACACAGACTCAACTCTTGTGAATCCCTTCTTCTTCAAATCCCTGAAAACATCTTGAAGGCTGTTAACATATAACTCTGGCCATTAAATACGCAGGAGTTACTTAAGTAATGTAGTTCACATTGATTACATGGATTTTTGCCTTTTATAAGTGTGCATATACATATGTGTGTGTATATATGCAATACTGTCTAATGCAGGAGGGGAATTCACTCTATTTTAGGCATATAAGTTCTGGTTTGAAACAATTAAGTTAGTAAGTCTGATAAAATAAATTAAGAGGTATGTGTCTCCAGAGAATGATTCAAAGCATCAAAACATAAATGTCCATGTGCTCAGGAGACACTGAAGCAAATTCACTGCTGGAATAGTTTAGTTCTTTCAACTGTTTTCAGTTTAGCCCAGCTCGCCAATGAATTTAATGGCTGATATCTGAAATAGTCCTTGTGTAAATGTTTGCAATTCAAATATCATAAAGATTTAAAGGTATACACACCAAGACTTGTTTGTTGAAATGCAGTTTCAGACAGTGCCATAAGGTTATATGTTACATTAAACGTAGGGTCAACAGAGTAGCTTTCAGCTCAGTCTTAGTTAAGGGTTGCAAAATCACAACCAGAGTAAGACACCTTCACTATCTTGAAAAGCCTATAACCTAAGTACAGAACACTGGTCCAAGACAAGAGTATGAAAAAAGAATTCTTGAAAACATAATAAAATGGATTACCTGTCTAACTAAATAGGTAACAGGATAACGTGGTGTGGTTCATGTATCAGTTAGCACAGAACTGGGAACACCAGTGTTACACATATAGTAGCCCACTGAATATAAGGATTTTGAAAAGTGTATTTTTATTTCAAGTTTACACTATCCTTACAGAATAAACACCAATTTTAAGTATTGTATCTGTCTTAACACATTTCACCAGTGTTACGGCTTACAGTAATACACCTACTTTTTAAGAAGTTTTCTCTATTTTTCATCATCAGTTTACTCACCCATACAGTTAACTTTATTTCCTCATTTATTTGGTGAAAGACCCACACAAGCAACAGAAAAGTGAGAAAAACTGTTTCACAACTTCGTTACAGTTTATGAATACCATTACTGCAATATATAAAAACTACAAAGAAACATAAGGCAATGTTGCTGGACTAAGCAGAATTTACTATAAGAAACTTAAATTACTGGTAATAATATAACCTGGAAATTCTAAAACAAGTGTGTAGCAAATTATATCACTTCATACGTAAAAGTGTTAATATTAGACGATACTTTAAAGACCTTACCTGATTTTAAATGTGTTTATCCAAACACATAATGGTAAAGCAGAAGCCCTTTGTTCCTGCTTCCGTATAGTTTCTGGTAGAATGTATTCAATTGAAAGAGCATCATGTTTGATGCGACATCTTGCTAGTGCAGCTGCCAATTTGGTCCTAAAACTACAAAAACATAATCACAATATGTTTTATAAATGTTTACACCAGCTATTAACATGCAACATTTCTATTATAACACTATCTTGCTCAGAAACCAAAACCAAACGTGAGGCCTCATTTTGCAACCTGCTGCAGAAAATACACAGTTATAAGACATTTTCTACTCAGACAACAGTAAATGCAAGGTAGTACTACGTAGCTAAGACTGTTTTACTTAAATGCACACGGGACTGGAATTACGACAGATGACTCTCAAATACATCAATTTTCTCAGACAGATAAATATATATATATAAGCAATCTGTGGAATACAATCATCAGATTTTTTTGTATGTTTGAAGATATAAATAAATATACATGCAGAATGAGCATTTGATGAAAGCTGATCTCTAAATGTGTACAGAAACAACACAAGTATGATGGCAACCAGGAGTCAGTTTTAGTATTATTACGGGAAAATCTCAGAGGAAATATTCCCAGTCTTTTCTTCCCACAAGCTTTATGCATAATCCTGATACGTGATAATGCAAAGCAAATAAAAACTGTGGGTGAGCTACTTCAGATGTCAAGGTATATTACTTACTGCCCTCCAGGAACACCTTGCACTTATGATATTCATGAACTTTTTGGGTTATTCTAAATCCAGCAGCAACACAATTTTGTCCAATGAAGAGCTGTTGAGTTCATCAACAGACTGACAAAAGAAATACTTGAACACAACTTAAAATGTTTATTTCACATATCCTCTTTTTTTGTTCTAATTACTTAAAATAATAAATATTTAACAAAGTTGCATAATAGCAGTATTGCTATTATTCCATTCCATGACCTCTTGACTCTATTACACTCATATTTATGAATGTTTACTGAGTATTTAATTTATTTTCTAAATTTGTATTAAAAACAGTTTCAACAACCCCAAAATAAGATACCTTTTTCCAGCAAAATAATGCACAATATAAAGATGGTTTGTTAGCTGTATTTTTCTTAAATATAGGAATATGAAAGTTTCCCTTCACACTAGGTTCTCATTAAATTTAAAAACAAAGTCCACAAAATTTGAAGCTGAAAGACATTTGTAATACTGACAATTACAAAAAAAAGGTACTGTTTATACAAATCTGTATTTCTGCTAGTATATATCAACAAAAAAAGTTATTAGCATGTATACCTATATAGGTAATGCTCTATTTTCCGAACTTCTGCTACAGGTTCCTCTTCATCAAAAATCTCTCGTCCTTGAAACTTTCGGTCTTGTAGGTCATAAAGCATCACAACAAGCAAGCTGGTTAATTCATCTGGCTGCAACAGAAAAGCAACTAGATAGAGAAAGTGACACAAGGCATGCCTTACTTCTGCAAAAAGATCCAATCAAACCGCAGTTTCCCATGTAAGAGGCATTAAAAACTCCAATGAAATGCTTATTTGTAACAATATGAAAGTAATTCCTCATGGAGAGTTAGTAAAACACTGAAGAATTTTTTAAAAACTTCAAATACACAACTTAAAAGTTACTTAGCTTATCAAAATTAAAAACATTCTCTATGAACACAGATAATATACTATATCTTAACAACTTTTAATGTTATCAGAATTTAAACTTTGAAATTATTTTCTCCTCATAGTTCCTTAAATAGCTAAGCTAACAAAAACTTCTTGTCTACCAATTTGTCTCTTATGGGATTCTTTGGTATATAACAACCAGTAAATTCAGTTATAATAACCATTCTACAGTTAGGACATATTCCCAAATCTAAATGTTTAAAACAGGGAGCATCTCCTTCTTAGGTACAGTAATTAACAGCACTTCAGTTACTCATCTACCTCTTTTCATGAAATTCCCACAGTTCTTACGCCTTCGAAAATTCTTACCTTCTCACAAATATGACTGAAATTATCTATAAAATTCAAGTTACTAGGGATGTACCACCAAACACAAAATGTTACCATGTAAGTCTTACTTCCTTACTTCTTTGACAAAAAGCAAATGTTTTAGATCATTTGCCTGGAGATCAATCTCCACAAATAGTATCAGTGAAAATGACAAGATGAATTTGAAAAGGCATCGAAGACTAAACCGGAAGGAATAGCAGATTACTCAGCCAGCTCTAGATTTTCTTTTCATGTCAAAGCAGGAAAGCATTTTGAGAGAGTAAACTGGACCAATTTTTGCCAGTACAAGTACAGTATTTGTATACAATACAGTTTGCCCAGGAAATGAAACATGGGTTCAATGTATTCTCTTGTCTGATGGGATTCACTCCATGCTTTCCAACTCCCAGGGACAGAAAAGGAGCAGGACTTTTTTCCCCGCTCACAGGGGGACACAGCTGGGAAGGAAAACACATGGACTGGCTCATGGACAACAGCACTGAGCAAGTATTACACTGCAGTAAGCATTATGATTCACTCTCCTACCGTCTTTCTTTGAAGGTTTTGATTCCCAGCAGTATGGTGCAACAAGAATCTCACAAACAATGTATCTAGTACCTTGGAGATTGATGCTTTAGACAACTAACTAAAAAGGACAGCAATATTTCAGTCTCAGGCTACCCTATAGTTCAAAACAACAAATGTTGTTTTGAAGAATGTTGCAGAATCCTCAGAGAAAATTCTAATTACATCAACTCAGAAAATACAAAATTTATTTCCTCACAAAAATGTTCACTTACTATTGACTGGCATGGGTAAACACAACTATCTAACAATATTTCTTCAAGAAGATCTTGATCTGCAAAAAAAGAAAATATTGACAAGTTACACTATGAAATCTACAAGATTCTATGGAAGAAAAAAGAAAAACTTATAAATCACTAAAGAAAAACCTGAAAGTTTAAACATCATGAAAATTAAGGGCAAATTCAATCACAAACAGTAGCAACCTAAAGAAGTATTATAATTCCTTTACATGAAAATGTCTAAGTTTAAATGTTTGATTTCACAAAATGCTAACAACACTTAGATATATTTAAATACTTCAGGGATGCGAGTACTCTAGTAGTAACCTGTAGTTTAACAAACAAAAAATTCCCCAGATCTCTGCTGTCAGGCAGAAACTAAACACTTTGTCTTTCCCTGTTTTCTCTGCTGTGTCATTTCTGTTGGCAAGTCATGGAAAAGTTTTGTACTTACATTTTAGAGCACTGAAAGCCAGTTCATAAGATACACGCTGAGAATACTCATCTTTAAAAGTCAGCATGGGAGATACTGAGTCATCACCGTACCGCACCAATATTCTATCCTTATGCTTTTCAGTATGAATGCCTTGAAAAATCTTAGCTGCGTTTATGTATATGGAGTCATGATAGCCATTTTTCTTAATCAGAGTCATTGTTCTTTTTTCAACAGATCCTTTTCCATCTGAAATTTTCATTTCACTGAAGTCTGAAGTATCGTTTATAACATCCTCATGTAAAGACACCAAGTTACTTTTAGAACCTGGCATTTTTCCAGTTGCTGATTGTGTAAGTGCAAGTCACAATCCTACTGCCTCTGTAAAAAACAAAATTTGTATTGACTCATGAAATTTTCTTTCACTAGAATACACTTTTCCCTTCATCTTCAGGTTTTCAATAGAATTTGTTTTCTTTTTTAGGCTCTAATCCTGCAAATACGTATGTACATACATCATCTATACTTCTATATGTCTATCATCCTACATATAGTAGAGAAGTGTTTATAATAGTTTTCTCACCTTATTTATTTTCACTAATGCAGATACGAAGACTGGTTACTTGTTTCAAAGAGGCCAGTGCTTTACAACAAATGATCCTGAACAGACTATATGCAGAGATTTGATTCTGTGTGTCTAATAAGAAGCATTATTGTTGCAGACAGAATAGTGTCTCTTACTAGGAATTCTCCTTTAATAAAAAGACACTACAGAAATTTCAAAGCGGCCATCGTCTCTTCCAAAGAAGAACCCTCTTGAAAAGAGTTGCAGTGAATTCCTCATGCTTGTCCACTAAACTGCGTATCTGTTCCTAAAAATGGATAATAGAGATCACCTAAGTGTTAATGTATTACCTAAACAGCACAATTTTAAATGCAGGAAATCCATTCTGACAGCCTCTGAAGATATTATCCAACTCTCCATAAGCCCATGTGCGTTTCTTAAATTTTCTACACACCTTACTTATGTAATAAGTACAATAACAATAAAACTACCTTCCTCAGAGTTGGAATAGGGCTTCAAGAAAAATAAAAAGCCCCAGTGTTAGCTGCATCCAAAAATATGCTTAAGTTCCACATAAAACCTACTTAAAGTATATCCATCACAGTGCTTGGATTTACCCTACTTGCTCTGGTTGCTCTAACATGCATTTATGACAACGCTTGGAGGCTTAGAAGTCAGGTTAAATGTCCAGAAGAGGGCTAAACCAAGACAAATTTAGTCACAAAGATTTTTTTTAAAAAACAACCTAGTCTTCCTGGCTGGGGAAGAAAAATACAAGAGAACTGTAAGGAATTTAGCAGCTTTAGCACAGAAAGCCAGGCATGGATCCAGTGCTGACAAATCGTTCTGGGTGTTTTAGGATTAACAGCACAGAATAGCAGAATTTGTTCTTTTTGCCAGTCTAAAAATCCGAAAAAGAAGGTGATACTCTGACCAAACAGAATGGATCTTCTCTTTTGCTACATAATTTAGTTCAGTACAACCGTTCTCGAGCTTTTTCCCTGCGCTCCCCACATTCCTCAGTATAAATAACGTACCTCTTCTCCCTGGGTCAGACATACTTGCTCAGCATCCTTTTTTCCTCTCCCCTTTCCTGTCCCCATCACACAAAACATAGTGGAGGAGAAGGATGGCAGCACAGAGGGTTGTAGGGGAAAGGAGGAACACAAGCTGTTACTTCTCCAGCAGGCAGCTATGAAATGCTCCATGCTGAACCCGCATTCCCCCATCCAAACTCTCTTTCCCCAACACGGGTGACACTCAGCCCATTCCTCCCCTCTCCAAGACCAGCACAAGTCAGTGGCCGCCCAGCCCAGCCTGCTCAGACAACCAACTGCTGTTGCTTCCTGAATTCTGGCAGCTCATCTGGAGGAGGCCGTATCTCATTCTCCTTTCCCAGGATTTGCTCCCCAAAACTGAGAGCTGGTAGCCCTGTAGGAGCAACTTTTACTATCTCTTTACAGAGGTCCTGGGCCTCAGACAAACAGCTTCTTCTGGTGGGAGTTAAGCTCCAGCATCCCCAGCATTAGATGCAGCACTGATGGATCCCTGGAGCAAACACAGATTTATCTTATAAAACCATATTGAAACAGAACAAGCAGCACTATCAAAGGAAAGCACTATTCTTCACTAGAATAAAGTAGCAGATTACCTAAACCAAACTGAAACTCTTGTGCTTAGACAGGAAAAAAAAATCATAAATGCTTTCAGGATGTTTTACACTAATTTGACCAGAAGACGTGTATATGACTTCACAGAAACGAGGACAGCATCTAACAGGGACCTGGAGCTCAAACCCCTTCTCTAGCTGAACACAAATATTCCTTTCTAGAATATGCAGCAAGTGAACTAATGTTTGTGCTGTCAGGACTTTCAAGACTTGTTGGGTTCCCGATTACTGATTGTGCCTTCTTTGCCAAAGCCGTTTTTGCTGACCCGTAAAATGCACTGCTATTAAGATGATTTGATGAATACACTTTCCCCAAAGACAAATGTCATCTTAATAAAGATGAGAGGACAGTGCTCTGCCCTGTGCAGATACACTGCATGGTTGCAACACTGTAAATCATAGCTTGCGTTACTGAACTCTGTGCCAAGCAGAGAACACCAAGCTTGATTAGTATGAAGCTCAGCTGGGAAGAACTACAGGAGAGAGAAAAGACCCTGCCTTTGTCTATGGAAGAAATGAGCTGAATCTCAAGAAGATTACTCAGTTGAGGGGAAAAAAAAAACCCTCGAAGTCCCAAGGAGGCCATCATTCTCCTACAAGAGAGAATGTCCTTCAAAGTTCAGAAAGATTTTTTTTCTTCATTGTTTAGTAAGAAAATCTTCAAATGAAACATGAATTTGTTGTGTCAGGGGGTCACTGAAGAGAGATGAAGAAAGAATGTGAGGATAGAAAAAAATAAAATCAAAGTTTATAATATTCCTGTGTCCTATAAATGCTAAACCAATCTGATTTGGACCCAAATCCAGCATCTCTCCATACAGTCTTAGCACAAGGATTCAATGTTAAAAATACATACATACTCTCAGTGATCTGGCTGACTAGATGTACAACTGCCTCATCTATGAAGCAGAAACTCAGAAACTTGCCGTTGCAATAAAGTTTCCAAGTTATTGCCAATATACTTCCACACAGTTTTTCTTAAGCTTGATCAGATTTGCAAGTTAGAGTAGTAACAGGGTATGCAGAAGAAGGGAACTTAAAGACACCTGTGACTAAAATTTAACAGTTACTGGGCAGCTGTTCTCCATGACACCTAGAGTTTGTGTTGTAAACAGCAAACACCTATCTCAGGACAATACTGGTTGTGAAAGCACAGAAAACAGACAAGAAAGTATCTCCCCACTTCTGCTTCCAAGTAATAATCCACTAAACTGATGACAACGATCAGGACAAGTCACTGTTAGCACAACGGTTCAACGAGCGATACCAGTAGCATCACAAGGTAAAGGGGGTGCTTCTTTTGTCCATTATCTGCGCAAAGGGATGTACAAACCTCTTTCCTGAAAACACCTGTAGTATGGATGCAGATAGACTCCCATAACACAAATTACTGTTATCTAAGTACAAACAATAGCAATAAAGATAAGAAGATTGCAGGTTTCAAATAGTACAGTGGGAGCTAGAAAGGAGGCTGGGGAACTAAATCGGACTATAATGCTTTACAGCCAGGCAGTACAAGGTAGGAGGCCTGAAGGCATTCACAACATTTTTTTCCTCTCTTTTTTCCAAAGACTAAGCGGAGCTCTCAGCTGCTCTGGCAGGCTCTGTATTTGAAGCATTCAACACATCTTAAGACTAAGCCCACAGGAAAGCCACTGGAAGAGCACCTAAAGAGAACGTGGGTGAGAGAGAACAAAGATTTCATGCTCATGCTCTGGGGAAGCTCTTGAACGAGACGTTTGAGGTAACCTTTTTCTCACTCACTGAACCATTTGGGAAAAAGTAACACATCAGGTATCTGTCAGGTACCCTCACAGGAAGTCTATCAAATATAACTGTCTCAAGACCAGCAGGTTTAAATATGTAAGAGAGTTTTAATCGTTGCTTCCCAATACCAGAGATACACTAGCCTTTTAGCCACTATGCTTGCCAATGGAATTAAAGAAAAATTGGATTCATTTATTTCAATGTTCTCAGTTTCAAATGAAGCTGTCCATAGACTGTATAGTTTTGCAATTATGAACTAACAGCACTAGACAAATACAGTATTTGTGGCACACAATATAGATCCATATGAAGAGCAAATAAAGAATGTTCCCAGTTTATATGTTACTTCACTTAACGTGGAATTTACCCAGCGTATCATAAACACTCTGCTTAAAGAATAGCTCCAGCTTTGACTTAATGAACTCAAGTGAATAGAATTATGACATTTATTCACTACACAGCATAGTGAAGAATTTCCACACCTCCCCCATCAAAGTCACTAATTCCTCTGTTTATATATCAATATATGTATTTTTCCGATTTCTTCTGCTATCACCTTTTTCAGTAGCCTCTACCATTATACAATTCAGGAAAAGAGATAAACAATAAACAACCCCACAGCATTTGTGTTGCATCAAGTATGGCAGGCAGCCTGACCGCCTAGTACTAATTCACATGAACAGGAATTGATGAAAAGTGGCTCTGAGCATGGGCACGGTTCCTCATACACCAACAAACTTACAAATCCTTGACAGCCATGTACTGTAGTTTTTGTCTTACTAATTTTATGGGTATACTTGACTGTATCTACTTTCCAACATCAACTGTGACTGATACAGAGCTTCAATAGATCGCAAAGCCCCTACTACCCCTAACTTCAGCTAACTAAGCTGGAGGGAAGGGAAGATTAGTGAAAGTCAGGAGTCAGCCATGACACCATTCCCCAACTCTGCTTTATTTATGAAAAATGGTCCACATCAACTCACAGTACAAACACTCATACAGAAAAAAATATACTTACTTGGATAAACACGCAAAGGGTTTCTCGAAACACTGTGCTGCAAAGCCTTAAAAACCAACCAACCAACCACACAGGTGCGGATGGGGAGACTTATGAACCCCTTCCCCTCAGCAGTAATTCAAGGGTACTGTTTTTCCTGACAGGGTTTCTCCCGCTCGCTTCTCCCTCCGGGGACGGCGGCGCCGGGCGCTGAGGGGAGAGGCGGCCCCCGCCAGCGGCCTGCCCCAGGCTGCCGCCGGGCCTGAGGGGCTCCCCCCGGGCCGCGCCGGGGCAGCCCGGCCGCTGGAGTCCTGCTGCCGCGGCTGCAGTTACCCACGCCGGGCGGGGGCGCAGGACCCCTCCAACCACCCCGCCGGCGGACCCCGCACAGCCCCGCTAACCCTTACCCGCCAGCGAGCGGCTCCCGCCGGCCCAGCCGCGCCGCCACCCTGGGCGGGACGGGCGCCCCACCCACAGACCCCACCTGCCGGGCCGCGCCGGGGCTGGCGACCGTTGCGTTCGGGAAGGGACGCCGCCACCCTCCGTGCTCCGGCAGGGGGGTCCGCCTGCTCAGCTCCCCCGCCTGCCCGTGCCTACCGCCAGCAGCCCCCCTCCAGGCCGGGGGCATTGGTTCGGACCGTGGCGGGTGCGGGGAGGCGCTGAGAGGCGGTGCCAGACTGCGGCCCGGCGGCCCGGGGCTCCGTCTGCGGGGGCCGGGGCCCCGTCTGCGGGGGCCGGGCCCAGCCGGGCCCTGTAGAGAGTCTCCGAGAGTCGCGTAAGTAATTAAGAAGCCACAACAAAATGCCAAGATCCACCCTGGTAACGGCACGCGTCTGCGTGAGATGTGTGTCCCACGGGCTGCCGCGACTGGACCTCTGTGGACATCCCTGCCTCGCGGAGCAAGAGCTGCTCACCTGTTCCCTTCCGAGCTTTGTTTGGTTTGTTTTTCTGAAAAAAAACTTGTTTAATTCCCCAAACAGCATTATTTCTTATAAGCTCCGTGACCACTTCAAAAAAATAAATCTTACCTATACTCACATTTCTAACTGTACCAAAGCACCACCAGTTAGAGGACTGGAAATCCCGAAAATGGAGGACCAGCCCCAGCCCAGGTGCTGGGTTTTCAGTTGCAGTTGAAATTAGCAGGGTGCTATTACCATATACCATCCTCTCGTAATGTTCTAGCTATCTCAGCTTTTATTCACAGTCTCAAAACAGGTAATTGGATCAGGCTTTTAAGTTGTTTCCAGACTTCTTATTTAAAAAAGAAAAAGGCATTTCTTGAAATTATTCCAATAATCAACCAATAAATCAGCTGTAACTTGTCAGAAGTCTACATTTTTCCCATAAAACTTTGCTCCTATTACATCAGTGCTGTTACGGGCAATCTTTAAATTCTCCTTAATAAGGGAAAATGGTGAAATCCCCCGTGATTCAGTTAAAATCTGTGATGACCTTCAGTGTGTCTTTTCTCCAGTACGATCCTGCCTGGTACCTCGCACAAGCGTCTGCCACAGGCACGAGTGCTCTTCCATGGGGAAGCTGGAAGTTCAGACTCTTCTGCAGGAGGACTGCACAAAAACGAAGTAACCAGGGCTTTGGTCTAGGTTGACTGTACATTTAGCAAAGCTCAGTACAAATCTTAGCACATTCGCGTTTTTACAGATTAGGAGGTTCCAGTGTTTCTTGGGAGCTAGCTCCATTGAAGCACACAAGCCAACACTTGTTATCCCTGCTGAAACTTGGACATGAGCTGGATCCCTTTCTGGTATCAATATTATCAGATCGCTAATCAAACCAAGCTGTGACTCTATGCAACCAACCTGTGACTCTATGCAATCATGTACATCAGGGCTAGAAAATTCAGAGACTTAAAAACAATCCTTAGTTTGCTGACAGGACAAAGACACCTTTCTGGTTTGGATCTGCTACGTGCTCCAGCAACGCTGCTGCAATTGCAACAGCAGCAATTAATTACAAAGCAAGCCAAGTAGGCTGGGTAAACTTTGCGCGTAGTAGTTCAAACAAATCTTGAATCCTTCCTGATGAAGGGGAGGAATACGTGACTAATAGATTGTGCGGATCAATAAGGCACTATGCTAGCTACAATATAGATGGCAAGGAGGTTTTTGTGCTGTTTATTTAATTTTGTTCAAATAGATATGGCAGTTCTTTTAAAAAGACCTGACTGGAAATTACTGCCCAATGTCATTGTCGTTTCTGTGTACTACTCTTTCACCTTCAAAGTGAAGGTGAGTATTATTTCACCTTCATGTGAACATTATTCAGGTGAATATTATTTTGCTACTGAAGATGAGGGAAAAAAAAAATCCATTCTTCTTACCAGGCTTTATGAATTCAGGTTCTTCCTGCACTTACATTTGGGTCTTGGCACTGAGAACTAGAAAATGATGAGAGAATTCAGAGTCGGCAGATTAGTTGAAAACATGACTGGCTTGAAGAGGAAGGTGATGCAAATCAAGTTACACTCTTAAAGGCAATAGAATTTCTTTTCGTATGAGAAGTAAAGGATTAAGCAGTTCCAGTACAAACTCAGTATGTCTAAATTCATCAAGAGTATGCTTTTAAATTGAGACACCAAATCATTCAGAAGTGTCTGAATGGATTAAATATTAAAACAATTTCTTCACATGCATTGGAGTAGAAACATGAAAAAAGGCTTAGGGAAGATGAGTAGTTTTCCTATTCAAATGCCCGATGAGTATATGAAATCATTACAAATTTTCAAATTAAATCATAATGAAGCAGGGCATGGCAGAACCAGCAGAGAGAGGCTGATGAGGATTTAAAAATTCTCTTTTTCTGGTGATCTAAACTCCATATTGTAAAGCACTACTCTGCTGGCTTAGGCAGAGGGAGATGTTTTAAAGTTCCAGTCTTCAGTCTCCTAGTTACCCGTGCATAACAACTGTTTGGAGCAGTGCTGCTCCTGATGGTAGACTCTTGAGCCAGATTTAAAGGAGTGGGATGGGAAGTTTTCTGTATCCTAAATTTGAATGTACATAATTTCTTCTGAGTATTGAGCACCCACTGAGGAGTGTATCTGACTATTCTTTGCTCCAAGCATGTGATTTAGGATTCTCTGGAATTAAGAGAAAGCCTTTCTTCATATAGTTTATTGACACTGCTAAACTCATACCTATCATGTACCTCTATATACATACAGCACAAGCATCTTGGTTTACAAAATGAAATATGCTTTGAGCGGATTTGTTTCTTCTAACCGCTCATCACCTGGACTAGTAACTTAAAAGGTACAAGCAACATCTTTTCATCCCTGTGGCATATATGTATTAAAAGAAATAAAAACATGAATATAAAGGCAGTTTTGTTTTCTGGTGCCAAGTCGCTGTTGAATCAACTGAATGCACAGTACTTTTTCTGTAAACAGTTTTCAAGACAAGCATGGCAAGTGAGAGGTCTTACAACAAGAATTTAACCTGTGCAAACTACTTCATTAAAAGCTGCCATTTTGAAATGTCTTGCATCAGCGATTTTATTTTACATTTGTTAGAATGCAATATTACTGTATTTTATTTCCCTTATGGATTAGTATGGATTAGTCTGTCGTATTTTTGTTTGACGGTGTTAGAAGTCAAAGCTAAGAGGCCACATGCATTGAAGCCACGTGAAAACGGACAAAGAGGAACAAAAAGGTCAGGAAGTCTGTTTTCCCTCTTTTGCAGAAAATAACATTCCCCAGAAACCCACTTAAGTATTTTCTAAATTGTTATTAACATTTGAAAATAATTTGAAAAATCAAATAGTACTGATTTATAGGACTGGCCAGAATACAGCGTGGCAAGCTGTCCTGCATGCTAACGTTCTCAGCTTTCTGTTGGCCTCCTTGCATTTGTCAGGTCAGGGGAGTGCAGGGACCTGCCAGGGGAAGCTGCCCACCGAAACGATCCCTGCATAGAGCCTTTGGCCATCACCCTCTGCAGAATGGGGAAACAGGCAAAACCCAGCTACTACAGGGATATTTACCGTAGCATTACAATTTCGGGAAGGACATTTGGATGTGACACATTTCACACATCAGGAGTGGACATTTGGATCGTAAGGCTAGGAAAACTTTTTTTTTACTCAGCTCTATGTAAAAATAGAGGTGCATGCAATAGGTGACTGATCAGCTGGCATGTTAATTTAGTGGAGTTGGTCCGCTATGACTGTCTTAGGATGTTCTGAACCAAGGGATACTAGTCCAGGGTCAGATTTTGCTGTTATTTGGGGAAGTGTGAGTCTATGTTATCTGGCAAATACTTGCTGCATGTGTAACTGAGGGCATTATTTTCCTGTTAATTTTTCAATCATTTTGTCCATTGGATTAAGTCATGCTCATTAATAAAAGTTTTTCTCCTGAATTGCTGAAAGTAAAAGAAAAAAGTTATCAGAGCCAAAAAACCCCCAAACCCTGGAAAGTTTTCTTCATTTCATTCATTTGTGACTGCAGAAACTCTGTTTATTTTGCTAAGAGTTCTGCTAAGAATTTTCAGTACCTGGAACTATTTGTCTTCTTTAAAAAATAAATATATATTAGCACCACCATCTCATGTCCTTTTTGTCTCTGACATTTTTAGCTACTGCCCTCTCACTGAAATCCCCTTTAAAACTCCTTCATATCTTAAGTTAGACTCTTTAGCCTAGATACTTTCAACTGATTCGTGGAGCAGGAAAAAAAAAGAAAATACCATTTTGTTTCTTCTGGGCCCTTTCTTCACAGAGCTTAGCATGTCCTGGAAGCTGAGTAATCTTGTTAAAGTTTATTCGGTGGGAGCTAAAGAGACTCACCAGCTTGCAGGCTCAGCCCCCTAAGTGGTGCATGAATGAACTGCTGACAGAGTTACAGTGGAACATTAAGAATCAGAATAAAAAGTTAAATCTCATTTCCTTCCTGGACAAGTTGTAATACTTGAGTGTGTCTGTTAAGCTAAATCATGTCAAATTTGGTATATGAATTTGTTTCATTCAAGATGAGTATTAGGAAGCCATTAGGCTTTTTTACGTAAGCCAGTGGTTTAAACTATATATAGTACTACTCAAGGAATGGATATGGTACAACCTGAACTTCGTGGCTCAAAGATGGTACAGTGCATTGATGTGATACTTTTATGGAACTGTTTATGATGGGAACGAGATCTTGCTCCTAAGTGGCAACTTCCAGCTCAGAGTTCACCTGCCTATATTTGAAGCCAGGACTCTTTTTTTCCTATGATGTACGTCATTTATCTGATTTTTATCTGTCATTTTATTGACCACTCACTCGGTCTTTCTGACCTCATTTCTAACACCTTCCCTTATCCTCGCTACTCTGAATACTTTCATATATTGTCAAACTATCGTATCTCGTTCCTCCCCTCCCTTTCCAGGTTGTTGCCGGACAAAAAAAATCCCAGTATGAATTACTACAGAACTCACTGATGACTTCCCTTCACACCTTCCCTTCCTATCTTGTCACCAATTATTCTTCCATGCAAGGACATTCTTTCTTATCCCTCTTATTTTGAAATTACAATCCAAGTATAAGAAATTATGCAAAGACAAAAAGACCAAAATCTGCCAAACTGGTCATGCCTACAAACATCTTACCTGCTGATATTGTCAGTGCTGATTTCTGAAATGTTGAATTTCTCAAAGAAACCAAGAAACACCAAGTATTTGATTTTTCAAATGAAGTGGCAGGTGCTGACAAGGTATATCAAAACCTAGTTGGTCAGTTCATATGAGTTTCAATTCATCCAAGTCTTTCACCTTGCAGAAGTTTTCATTACTCATTTCATCCGCAGGAACTTGGGTTTAGTAGCTTGCAAAGTTCTTCATAATGGAAGATCAGTAACTAATTTACTTAAAGTAAATAAGAAGTCAATAATATTATCTACCAGGATGCCATGTGTAACGGGCATGTCTGTATTTAGCATCATGTTGTTCCTGGTGGCTATGGAACCTGACCCTTTGTGTTGTTGCTCTGTTTTGATAGCTCTTTCAGACATACTAGATTAAATATATGAGGAAGGATGCCATTTTTATTTGACCTAACACAAGTTGCAAAATTAATGTGTAAACAGATCTATTATATAGCAACTGGGAGTTGGTAACAGAACAAAGACTTCAACAGTTTTCTGTCCTTTAAACACTCTGAGAGTAACTGTGGCTTAAATCAAACTGAAAATAAGTTTTGTTGCAGAAATTTGATGGTTCAAAACCGAGACTCACTGTAATATTTTGTTCGACACAAAGATGTCTTTGTTTCACTTTTCAAACCATGTCTTAAATTTAAAGCCATTAGGGAGCTATAGTGGTGAAAACCATATGAGATCTTACCTTAAATTCTTTTTTCCTTTTATGCCATTCCTTCTGAAATATTTGTTGGTATCCTGGTTAGGGGGTTAGGGTCAGCTCTCCTGCCTCAGAAGTGGAAGATTTAAGTTCTAGAGTGGAGAGTCTTTCGTTAGAAGTTAATCTGAATGCAGTATAGTAACTTCAACCTTAAATCCCATTTAACCATATGCAAACTGCTTCCTGGGCTCTAATGTAAGCGGAGGGCATGAGACTGAGGAAATAAAGGTCATAAAACAAATCTTCCTCCTTTGCTTTTCTAGTCTACTCGCAAATCCAGCCAAAAATGTAAGGGGTTCATTCAAAAAACAATTTTTGACAATTAGTTTTTCTGGATTTTTTTATTTTATTTTTAAAGTTAATGGCCAAATGCGTCCAAAAATTGCTAATAGCTTCAGAATGGTCAACTGTTCACTGGAAAGGCTGCCCAGATATGTTCTTTGCTCAACAACTGTGCTTTTATTTAATTTTCTCTTATAACAATTACAAGAAATCTTGGATTATGCTTTATAATAAGGAAAAAAACAAGTGTGATTTTATCTGGAATGTTATAATTTTTCCCCATTCACTCTTGTGACCATTTATTTTACAGCTTGGAGGACCATGACTGTAACTCAGAATACAACAGAACAACTAACAGGAATTGGCTTGAGACTAATAAATACCCTGGTAGAAAACAGTAGGATAAATAAAGCATTATTTTAGAAATTTGAAATGTGGAGTACAAGGGCAAGCTGACTATGAGGTTTGAGGGAGAAATCTGGACATCAGACACCAGAATAGTTGCTATTAATAAGAAGGGTAGAGGCTTGGAAAAGGACTGGAGGAAAGTGAGCTGCTTCAGGGATAATAGGAGTAAGAGGCAGATGAAACAGAGCCAAAGTTTCTAGCCAGAGGCTATCAAAGAAGAAGGAACAAAGAAGAATAACGGAGCTTCCAGTCACACAGAAGCAAGGTAAAATGGCCATCATTGCAGCAATAATTAACATTTTTTGGCACTCATGTGAGTGCCTTAGCTTTCCAAGTCTTCAAATAGTATGATTAAGATTTTTTGTAAAAACACAGCAGCCAGGCTATTAATAAAACAGTCCTCTTCAGTTTCACTGGTTTATAGGTTATATAAATGCATTTCTATTGTTTATTTACCAGGAAAAATGCAAGGCTGAGTTCCTTGTTTCTGATGGTTATGACCTTTAGCTAATATAGTAGTCAAAGCTGCTAACATTAGGATTCAACAGTGATTTTCTAGTCACAAATACTTTTCATAGACATTTCTGTCACAGGCAGAAATTCTTGTTGGCATAAATGGACAATTATCAAAATAATATTGTTTATCAAATCTAAAGTTTGACATATCCATACAAAAAAACCCTTTCAGATGTTCTTAAAATAAATGTAGATACATTTATAATATTATTCCTTGAAGTTAAGAACAGGAGAACAATTACCAGTACAAGTATTTCCCTATGTAATCTAATTACAGCTCAAATGTAAGGACTTAACATATAAGTCACCTCAGTTGCCAATGTTTATAATTTATCAAGAAAAACAAAAGTACTGCATACATTCCATAGAAACCATTTGTGCAAGACAATGTTGATTTATGTCTATACTAATAAAATTGCAAAGATGTCTGCCAGGAAGATAAAGGAGATACGGTACTGAAAGTAAAGCACAGTCAGATAATCTGACACCAAAAAGCAGTAGTCGTGCGGTTTGGCAAGGTGTAAGAGAGAACATTCTTTCACCTGTCAGGGACAGCATGTTCAGGTTTTAGTGACATAACACCTCATTTAATTTTCATCTTGTACAAAGGCAAGCACATCTATACAGAATGAAAAGCCCTGAAGCTACAAATGCATAACGAACTGAAGCTCCAAAGATTTGTTCATGTCACTACAGTTGCAAATAAAATTATAACCTGCCTTGTTAGTACATTTTTTGTGGAATGTATGTAAAGTGGTGCACAACAATTTCACTGTCTGTTTTCCTCCTTTCTCCTATAACTTAGGTTCAGAGACAATCTGACTGTCTAGGACAACTTGAGCAGATGAGAAGAAGTGAGACCCTTTGTTCTTCTCCAGCACCCCTGCACAGGCAGCACTAGACATCGGGACAGATTTAGGCTCCTGGGGCCCCAGCAGCCTTCCCTCTCACCACCTGCATCCACGGAACTAAATTTAAACACTCTTGCTGAGTTCAGTGATACGGAATCAGGCTTTGTTGCCCCATGCTTCTGCCCAGGTAATACCCACCAGTGGTGTCAGGTTTGAGATCCTTAATTCATTATGCCAATTGTTCCAAATTTCATTCCATTCACAAGGAAATTTTAAGTATCCAGTTGCATGGGAGGACTGATGGTGTGGGGTTGTGCATGTTCCCTTCCCCACTCTGGCTTTCCACTCTGTTGCTGATACCCCTCTTACTATGATGGCAAAGTTTCAGTTACAGAGACCACAAATCTGTGCATGCTAGTTCTACCTTAAATCCAAATTCCCTGCTGTCTGTGTCTCTCCTCTGATCTTGCTTCTTCTATGCGTCACATGTCAAGACCAAGGTAAGCTCTAAACGAGACATTAAGATATCTGTGTGTCTAAGCCAAGTGAACATACATGCTGCTAATGTCCACAAGCACCCACTTCACCATGTTTGGTTTTATTGTTAGCGCAATCAAGGATACGCCCAAGAATCTTCCTAAGCTTGGTTAAATTTACCTCCTTTTTCTGGAGGGGAATTCCAGTTTTCAAATTCCTTCCATCTCCAACTGAGGCTCCAGCCCCTTACTTATAAAACTAAGAGTATCTGTCCGCCAGATCAAACAGCTCTTACAGCTCTCCCTGTTTATACAGGGTACCCACGCCTGATGTCGGGGTGATTTAGCAGACGAGCCTTGCATTCCAGTAGTCTTCCCTGTGACTCGCTATCATCTAACAGCATACTTTTCAGCTAAGGCTATTTTCATGTATCTCTTAAAAGTTTGTAATATTTGTTAGGTAGTGTTATAAAAAAAAATGTAAAGCTTAAAGAGGTGGAGATTCATACTTCCAGGGCTCAAACCCTCAACAACGTAGGCACATATTGTAGGAAATCCTATTACAATCCAGTAGATGTTACAGGATCGGGCTGTTAACTATAAACTATGGCAGAAAATTAGAATCTTTGTCATGATTTTCCTGCTTTCTTTCCCTACTGGAAATTATTAATCTAAGAGCTACGTCTCAATTGAATGTCAGCATGCTGACTTTGCAATTTAAGATACACCTGTTTGTTACAGGACACCTTTCTGATTAAGAGCATTCATCACAGTGCCTGTATGTATTTTTCTCTGCTGATGAAGCTGAGTCCTGTTTCAGAAATCTCTGGCACTGCTCTGCAGATAAGAATATTGTAGAGAAAGCCACGAGTGTAACTCTCCTTGGAATGTTGCCAAGCATTTTAAGTCTCAAAATTAACTTAACTCAGCCCTATTCACCAGATCCATCAGTTCCCTCTCAATGTGAAACAGATTTGAGAAAAGTGTTTCTTAAGCAATGCAATTTCAATGCAGCTACTGTGGCAGTGCATATGCATCATCAAATTGTTGGCTGGTGATGAGGTTGCTTGATCTATTATGCAGTCATAGGAATAAGAAACACACTGTGCTCCTATTGATCTCTTCTTACCATTTGCAACTCACTTGATAAGTGCCCTTGCATGAAATTGTCCATTTTTCCCTTCTGAATATTTTGTCACAATTTTCCAGCAATAATGACAAAACAGTCTATTAATAACATGAATTGATAAGTTTTTTAGTATGACCATTGCGTTCTTACCAATACCTAGCAAACAGAGATAATGAAAAGGCACATTCTTTGTCCTGACAAGTCAGAGTTGCATTTTCATGTTCTTGAACAAACAGAAATGAAACAGTTCTTGCAACCAGAGATTAAAAGAATTCAATTCATTCAACTAGCAGAGGCATAAGAGTATTCATCAAAGCTAGGAGGATAAAGAGGAGGCACAGTGGTTTTAGATCGCAGTTTGTACTCCAGTCTTTTGCTGGAGTTAAATGTTGCTCAAGACATAACCTGAAATTAGAAGCAGCTTGTCACTGGGTGCCTTCTGACCCATCTCAGATTAGTGGCTTTTTTTAGACCTATTGTCTATAAAACATGTAACCTCCATACCCTAATGACTTTAAAACTTGGCTTTTTGTTGTGTAATAGGACAGATACTGCTAAGGCTTGGAGCCTGTCCTCACAGTGCCTATCCTTTCCTCTCTTTGTATTCCTCACTGTAAACCCAGTTTCTTTCGGGGAGTGAAGAACAGCAGTGACCTGATTTAAAGTCTGGCACTTCCCTAGCCTGTATCCTGCAGTGTTTAAGTACTCTGTAAAATGGGGTAGGCTTTAGAAAACACAGCCTTCCAACTGATTTCATGCATCTAATAATAGCCTCTTAGGTGGGGAACAGTGCATGTGCCTCATGTAAGCAATCATACTCTCAAAGTAGACAGAGACATACAAGCTACAAGCTCAGAAAACCAGTTTTACAAGGTGCTGATAGGTTTTGGTTCTTTGCATGCTGGCCAAAGGCATCAATTCAATACTGGGCTGGCCAGCATGGACTGAAGAAGACAATTTTCTTCCCCGTGGCTTTGGCATAAAAGGATTTGTGCAGTTCTCACTGTTCTTATTGAGGGCTGGCCTGAGTATATCTTGCACTTGACTTCATGGCTAATTTGCTTTTTTGCATTACTCAGTGGATGTTGGTGATAAGGTTGCATTTTCTGAGTGGTTAAATTCATTGACATTAATAGCTAGAGCTGTTGAATGCCATTGTGCACTACTGTGATCATATTGGCTCTCCGAGCAAAACTTTCCTGAATAGAAATAGCAGTGGGCTTATCTGTCCTAAATCAAAACAGCCATCAGGCTTCCATTTAAAATTTCACTGATTCTGCATCTGTATGCTGGTCTGGTTCAAGCTAAAGAACACTGTGTACCTTACCATTTCACAACTTAGTAATCAATCTCAAACATTATGGGTTCCCGTAGAGACTGTTGGAATTAGATGCGATGCTTTTCATAGAAGAAAAAGCAGTTCTATTCAAAATACTGCAAGGAAACTAACAGGAAAATACTAAGAAAATAATGATTGAGAGTATTTCACATTTATCATCCATCTCCTTTTTCCAAAGCTTTACATCTTTGTGAAGCACTCATTCTGTTATGCTAGCAAAGGATACCATAACATTAACTTGTAAATTGACATAGAAGGTTGTTGCTGCTCCATTCTTTCAGTTGTTAAAAGCAGTGATACTATTAATCATAATTGAAGGACTGCAGGGCCCTGAGTTTTCCTCTTGTTACGTAGATGAATGAAACACTGATTGTTTGGTATCAACGTATTTATTGGCAATTTGGAGGTTTTGTTCTTCCTGGCAGCAGTTTTATATGTGCCTCTGAATTTTCCTTGATCTGTAGAAGTATCAGTGAAAGGAAAATACAGGCATGCAAGTCTAAGCACCTTTTTTTTTCTGAAACAAGATCTCAAATAGTTTTATATTTAAGTTACAGAAAGAGTCCTCAATTATTTAATCTTTCTTTTCTAATTTATTAAATCCCTGTCTTGTTCATTCAGATCAACTCCCCTTGATTTCAGCAGTGTATTATTGATCATAGCAAGCCCTGGACAGGCAAAATACTACATTAGCTCACCCAGTTTGAATTAAACATGTCCTTGTTACCTGGAATTCCATCTTTTCTTAATTTACTCATTCAGGTGGCTGGCAATTAGGAAAACTAATAAAGGTTGCTAGAACAAATGAAAAGTAGTTTACTTTTGCCTGAGGATATTCATCCAGCAGTTTCATCTCACATAATTAATGAAAATTTTTACTTGAGGTATACCAGTGAAAATGAGAAATAATTACAATGATGTTAATTTCAGTGATATTCCAATGAGGAACACTGTCTTCTGAAAGGCATCAGGTTACTCCTAAGAAACCTTCCAGATTTAGTGTCTCAAGTTTGTATTTCAGGTTCACAGCATGAAGTCCAGCGACACATTCAGAACTTACGGCAAAAATCTCGTATTTCTTTTACAGATTTCAGCTCTGATACTTGGCTGCTTCTGCTCGGCAATAACCCCTGGTGATGTGAAAGCTCCCAGGATGTGTGGAGAGGACAGCTGTGGGGTACAGGGCTACTATCCTGATCTAAAAGATTTCTACTAGTGAGTTGTGTTATAATTTCACTACAACCAAGAGAACAGTTAATAGTAGTTAAAACCTGATCTGATTCTGGTGCTGAATTTCCGATGTTTCTAGTACTTCCTGGCAGTGTTCAGACTCTTTCAGCTTACCTTGCAGGACTCAGGTCACAGTTGCATCCTGATACCTGAATTGAAGCATTTGCAAATGGAAATATACTGCCTGCTATTTCTTAGCATAAAAAGACATTCCAGAGGAAAAACAATAGTCCCAAACTGAACTTTGCCAGAATAATACAGCTTAATGTTTTTTATTAAACATTACAATAAAATTCTGTAACATTACACTAAATTTAACACACAAAAGATGTATATAAATTCAATAGATGACATGGTCAATTTGGCAGTGTTTCATCAGACATCTTAGTTATCTGATTGCACTAATGCTACATATCCCAATTCTCCTTGTTCTGTCTTTATATCTCTCCCTGTTGGAATCCAAGCCCTGGAGTCAAATAAGAAAATTTCCCCTACTCTTTGAAAGTCTTGGATCAAAGGAATGAGTGACAGCTCTGATCTCTGAGAATAGAAAAGAACACACTTGGTAAGATCTCACTCACTGTTAAGAAACCATGAGTGGAGACACAGCACATGGTTAAAGCAGAGTTAGAGCCAACTCATGAAGTCCAGAGCTCAAACTTCATCTGCACCTGAATTAATGGGATTCCTGGTGTTAGTGTTCAGATTCAGCCCCACACTGAAAATTGCAGATCCAACTTTTTCATGTTTGGAACATAATGTTTAAATATGATAAAAATCATTAAGCTTCTCTCTAAGTTTAACTAATTTAATGAGAGCCTCTCCAAGCCCCACATGCCAATCTGCTTTTTTTTCTGTGTTTCTGATCCATTGCCATCACCTCAATTGCTATGAAAACATATCACCTGTAATCAAATGGAACAGCATCATTAGCTGGTTCAGAAAACTCCTCAGGTGTTAAAGAGAGCGCTGCGTAGCTAAGTGCTCAGTGTTAACTGGTTCATTCAGACTGTTGGAAAAACAGTTATCATCTACAGCATAATGCATCACAAAATGCAAAGAATAAATCAGTCTACATAAATTTGGGCATGCTGGAGCTGTAATCAGCTTGGATGCAGACTGAGAGCTGTAATCCATGTAAGAAAAGCTCTGTCCTGTCCTCAGGACCATGCATGGGCCGGAGTCCCTGGTCTCCGGTTCTGCATTGCCACCTCCCGGCCAAGTCCCGGCACACCGGTCTGGGAGGCTCTGCCTTGGCAAGAGGCCTTGGGCTTGTGCTGGAGCAACCAGTCCCTCTTCATTGCCAAAACAGCCCAAGTGTGGTCAGTGTGACAGGCATTTCAAGTCTCCCCGCAGTATTGCTGTGCATTTTTTGCCTTACTCTGGCCCTGTAGGGAAGGCTGGTGAGCAACGAAAGATGGGGCACAAAGGCACTGGGGGTCACTGCTTGCATTGTATGTAAACCCCTGTGTGACAATACAAAGGTACTTCCGTGTACGTGACGTGTGTGCATTGGAAGTATGACACTGCAGGTCCTCACTGCATTTTCAAATTCTAAGCTAGGCTCAAGACCCGTCATTGCATGAGAGACGTCCTTACCCATCCACCTTGTTAGCTCTACGTGTTGCCGGCTCAATTCTGGGCAAAGTTCAGTTTTTCTTTACTAGTACCCAGGACAAATGGGAAGTAGTCTACAGCCTCATTTTTCTCGCCCTTGCTTCTCCAGTTATCTCACTGTCCTATATACAACATTTGGTAGGGACACATCACGTGTCCATCACAAAAGTAAAGCTAGGCTTAGACATACGTTCATTTAACAAACGAGTTAGAGGTGATACCTTCCTAACCCTAGGATTTGTTATGGCCTTCTCTGCCAGATATCACTGCTGGAGTGGCACACGTGAACACTCCTCAGCCACGGCAGTGCAAAGTCTGATGGCTTAACTTAAGCTGTTGTGCAAGGCGGTTCAAGCTAAGCTGCAGGATTTTGCATGGACTGTAGAAAATGCACATATATTCTCCTCCATCAGCAGAACTTAGAGGGGCATATGTTCAGAGAGGGTAGTATACAGCTGGGAACCATAGCATTGTGAATCTCTGGTATTCTTTTCTGTGAATATTTTGTGTCTGATTTCTACCACGTCTTTCACTGGGGACTTTTAACAAAAGTGTGCATAGGGCTTGGTCTTATTTAAAGTAAAGTGAAAGACTCATCATTTCATTTAAGTATTCCTCAGTTTGCTGGGTATGAAACATTTTAACATTAAATTTAGAAAACGCACCCTCCCTTTTGTAGTTTTACAGATGCATTTTCTATTTAAATCTCAGAAATACATCAAAACATTAAAGTGCTGAGTGGTTAATAAATGCAACAAAACCAGTAGAAAAATTATATAGTTAGCATTATATAGCCTTTATTCTGTGCCTCTGGTGGGATGAATATGCCCAGCTTTACAGCAGTCAAGAAGCCATTTTAATTAGATTTTTAAATTAGATTTTGTAGACCTGTGAAGAAGAAGAAGGCAAGTATAGGCCAAAAGATACCACTGACTGCAGTGAAGCTCATCATGCACTGGCAGCACCCTGGTAAAGAAGATAATGTTCTCTAGCCTGACCACACTGGAGGAAGAAAGTGTTGCAAGCACTATCACAGAAAGAGTGCTTATGTGAGGACTTCAAACTAGCAGGTGTGCAGAGGGTCTCTACATATTTGAATACCTGAGGAAAACACAGCAAGATAGAGGGAGACCTGAACTATCGGCAGTGTTTCAGAATTCCTGCATCAGTAGCTTTATATGCAGTTTTCCAAAGGAAAAACTAAATTGCTGAAAGTTTCGTAATGTAGTATGGCAAAGCTAGGACTAGTTTTTAGATACTTTTTGCCTCTGGGTAAATAGTACATGCCAGTCTTCAAGACTGGAAGTTCAGCACTTTTCACCACCTTTCCATTAAGAACACTTTAAATGTAACAAAAAAGCCCATGGTTCTCCTGTTTCCGAAACAGAGCAGAAACCACAATGCTAATTGAGAGGCAAACTTCTCAGACATTGTTTCTTCCTAGATGTGTGTCATGAATTGAAATTTAACTAGATTCAAAGACCTGACTGGGTAAAAGCGTGAACATTCGGGGTGCCACTGATCATGGTAACATTATAGCGAGGTCAATAGCTGTAATACGGATGCTGACTTTTGGGTTGTTTTTTCAACTAGTCATCTGAGTGCTGTGAAACTAAATGTCTGGGCTGATACTGACTAATGTGTGTATCACTGTAATTATGAGTTCATTTAGGCATCTTTTCT
Organism: Gavia stellata; assembly: GCF_030936135.1. NCBI lineage: Eukaryota > Metazoa > Chordata > Aves > Gaviiformes > Gaviidae > Gavia > Gavia stellata. The sequence continues at coordinate 26,729,856 of NC_082598.1, read as the reverse complement.
TGCTATAGGATCATCTCAGAGTATTTAACAAGCATGCAAGCCAGAAGGCAACATTTTTCTTCCATAAGGACTGGGGGCACATAACCACGCTATTTTAGTTCTGCATTCTGGCTTCAGATATTCTCAGACATTTCCCTTTATTAAATGATGAAAGGTTTCATTCAGCTCGGGAAAATGACTGGTCTTGGCAATTGCTTACAGCACAGAGAGCAAGGAGTGACTCTCTTCTGCCTTTTTTCCCTGCATCTCCACCACTTGTCCAGCAAGGGGAGTTGTAGGAACAATGCAGCCAGTTTCTCTCAAACTTAATCCTAAAGAAAAAATACCTGTGATCATTAGCAAGGCAAGTTCCCCTTTGTCTACACTACTGTACAACAGGTCAAATATAAGACATTTATGAGACACTTATTTACTGTCTACTGATTTATTCTTAGTTTTGCGGAGGAGTAAAAGATCTATCACGTAATTAGGTAATGTTTTGCAGGCCCTGATGTTGGGTACTCATCAATACTAAATTTTCTGAGTTTTGGCTGTCAGTCATTAACAACTGAGTACATGACAGCTGTGCAATCCAGGTAGAAGATACATTAATATGGTGGAAAGGTATAGCTTTGTTTAGCTTTTTATTATTTAGTGCGGTATTTTTAAACAAACAGAATAGTGCAATATAAGCAAAGGAAATTAAAATGGCAGCCAAAATTCATTGACTGTGCATGATAATAGATATTTAACTATGGATAAAAGGAAGTTAAGCCATCTATTCATCATATAATTTTTCCTGTACCTTACCTTTATATTGGTCTGTTTCATTACTAAAATGTATTCACCCTACTGTCATATCTTGGACTATACCATTGCTCTTTTTTGTGGAAGTTTGTTTCTTACTGTTCATTTATCTTACCGTAGTACTCTGTCAGGATCAGATCCTGTAACAAGTTGTCTGCATGGGTTTGATTTCATTCCCACCCCTGTGCCCACAAACACTTTTGTACTTTTGGGTAATAGGAATGCAAGCAGACCAAGGGAACAACAGCAGCAAATAGACAACTTATATGTTCTAAGTTAAGCAAGTGTAGGATGTGGGCCTTATTCTTATCAGGTTTATCCAATAACTTCTCTTTGGTTAGGTTTTGCTGGCTGGCTTGGTCATTATCTTTGGTCCTCATGTCTCTTTCTCAAACGGTGCAGTGTCACAGTGATCTTTCTTCCCTCTCTCAGCAGGCATTTGTTAGACCAAGACATACTATCTTTCATTCACCAAGCTGGGTGCTGTAATAAACAGGAAAATAACTGGCCAGATCCTAAAAGCATTTGACATTCATGCACAAGGAATTAATATGTGCAAAGCATTTGACACTGTCCCGCATGACATCCTTGTCTCTAAACTGGAGAGACATGATTTGACAGATGGACCACTCGGTGGATAAGGAATTGGCTGGATGGTTGCACTCAAAGAGTTGTGGTCAGCAGCTCGATGTCCAAGTGGTGATCAGTTATGAGTACCTCAGGGATCAGTATTGGGACTGGCGCTGTTTAACATCTTTGTTGGCGACACGGATGGTGGGATTGAGTGCACCCTTGGCAAGTTTGCTGATGACACCAAGCTGTGTGGTGCAGTCGACACGTTGGAAGGAAGGGATGCCATCCAGAGAGACCTTGATAGGCTTGAGAAGTGGGCTCATGTGAACTTCATGAAGTTCAACAAGGCCAAGTGCAAGGTCCTGCACGTAGGTTGGGGCAATCCCAAGGACAAATATAGGCTGGGCAGAGAATGGGTTGAGAGCAGCCCTGAGGAGAAGGACTGGGGGTGTTGGTTGACGAGAAGCTCAACATGAGCCAGCAGTGCGCGTCTGCAGCCCAGAAAGCCAACCGTACCTCCGTCAAAAGAAGTGTGACCAGCAGGTCGAGGGAGGTGATTCTCCCTCTCTACTCCGCTCTCGTGAGACCCCACCTGGAATACTGCATCCAGCTCTGGGGCCCCCAACATGAGAAGGACATGGACCTGTTGGAGTGAGTGCAGAGGAGAGCCATGAAGATGATCAGAGGGCTGGAGCACCTCTCCTGTGAAGACAGGCTGGGAGAGTTGGGCTTGTTCAGCCTGGAGAAGAGAAGGCTCCGGGGAGACCTTCTAGCAGCCTTCCAGTACCTGGAGGGGGCCTACAAGAAAGCTGGAGAGGGACTTTTTACAAGGGCATGTAGTGATAGGACAAGGGGTAATGGCTTTAAGCTGAAAGAAGGTAGATTTAGATTAGATATTAGGAAGAAATTCTTCACCACGAGGGTGGTGAGGCTCTGGAACAGGTTGTCCAGAGAAGTTGTGGATGCCCCAACCTTGGAAGTGTTCAAGGCCAGGTTGGATGGGGCTTTGAGCAACCTGGTCTAGTGGAAGGTGTCCCTGCCCCTGTCAGGGCGGTTGGAACTAGATGGTCTTTAAGGTCCCTTCCAACCCAAACCATTCTACGATTCTACGATTCTATGATTCTATTAATATAAAGTTATTTGGGACCCCAATAACTGGATACTTACACTGTGCTTTTTGCCTTAATGCCTTTTATAAACATGTGACGTGCAGCTTCCCATTCTGAGATAGGCTGTTATACTACAATCTCCTTCACTGGGTGTGCATCTAAACTGTAGAGCAGAAGCAGCCTCCAGGCCAGGTGGAAAATAGACAAATCTATACTTTAGCAAAGTTTGGATTTAGATGTAGATCCAGGACTTCACAGCTAGCGCTGCCTCTGAAGTAAGCTTTTTCAGGTGGTTTGCTCAATGCTTCCTCAAAGCTCCAGGGCCATGATCATGAAAGTCAACATGACAGTTTGCAGAATATATTAATTTCCAGCTGTACTCTTCTTCTGCTCTTCTGTCTACTGGTTATATCAGCCTGACATGCTCCTAAATCCAGATAAAAAAGTAGCAGAATTTTACTGAGATGAAGTTTGTCTTACCTGCTTACTTCATCACACGGTCAAAGGATGCATTAGCAACTGCTTCACTGGGGATAAATTTATGTGGGTATTGCCACACATAGAGTTGTTACAGTTAGGAATTGTTTCAGTCAGATTGGGACAGAGAAATCTCCTTTTCAAAGAATGGGTGAGGCAAAGCCAGAGCTTATTCTGAAAGCTTTCCGTGCCAGACTAGGCGATAATGTCAGATCCTTTCCTTCCTTTAATCAAAAGGGTGAACTTTTAGCATGTGTCGCTGTGAACATGTTTATTTGTTTAGAGGTACTTGATCAGGTGGAAATGGGACACAGTCACACGGCATAACTAGAGAGGAGCCAGGCTGGGAGCAGTCCCTATGGAGCCGTGCAAGTCTTGAACTGAAAAGGACGAAAATAGGAGGCTGGGCCGTCTCTGCCTCACCAGGCAGGATCACCATGCTTTTGTACAAGCAGATGATGTAAGGAGACTGTGACTGCATATATGCCATGCTGGGGGGTTTCTAGGAACTCCCGCACGTCTGCCTGCCCAAGACCCTGACGAATGTAAAATATTGTGAAACTATTGTGGGTGTTTGTGTTTAAGTAGGAAACTGAAGATCCAGTGGTTTTGGCATCTTTTTTTCATAACTTTTCTGATAACCTTCAAGCAAGAATCTTAGGCTGGAAACAGAAAGGTGGAGCTTGAGGTGTAAATCTGGCACAGCCGCACACCGATAACTGCATGCAAACACACAGGCTGGGCATTGAAATGCAGGCATTTGAAAATATGAAGAAAAAACAATGTGGATCTATGTTTTATAGTATTGGGAAGGAATTGCACTGCTTCTGAATATCACCTTATATCTGCACTTTTTTAAAGTCAGGGCAACTTGACTTTTTCCAGGTTCTCTGCCTGAGCTAATGTGCCATAAGGAAATGCAGGGACTCAGTCCTACTTCAGAGTCCAGTTGAGACCCAGGCACCATTATCTTCCTCACACTAATTTTTCTGGGAGCCCTTCCTTTGTTTACTCACTCCTGAAACAAAACTTATCTGCCACCCTGTTCAGACTACAAAGAAAGCGATTTTCCTTCCCCCTTCATCACTTGTATTTTTTCAGCTACCACCTTATCTCCAGCCTGAATGGTGGGATAAGTTGTGTCTTCATTTGATTATAGCTCCAGGCTTCCACTTAAAACATTACAGATGATGCTTTAGCATCTCTTAAGAGCACTGATTCTGCTCCATGGATTTAGCTTTAATATATGTAGGTTTGAAAAGTCTGCAATCAGTAATCATCCATCTCTGTAACATAATTATTTACTAGATTGTAATAAAGAATAATGATCCCAAATTTGCTCTTTAAATATGTCTAGGGCTTGGACAAATATTTTCATGACTGATGTTCTATTTATATAAAATAGATGTGGATGTAAACAGGAAGCATTTTTTTCATGGCTAATAAAAATGTAAGTAGGTATAAATAAGTATAATATGGTGTTCGACTTTAAAAGGTAAGAAAGGTATCATCAAATGTCAGATAAAGTCTGAGTTTGGTGTGATTCTAGCTCAATTTCACAAATTAAAGGCAATAAAATGTATGTTCATCACCTAACATTTTAAATTATCCTTGTTAATCGATAACATTGTTAAGGAAATAATCCCTGTGTCTTTTTATGCTAGAGTTGGAGTGGGAGAATTTACAGTCAACTGCATCAAATTTCAGAAGAAATGTTGCCTCAAATGTGTATCTGTTGTTATGTTTCTCAAGCTTGCAACACACTGGCTAGATCTAACAAACCAGAACTGCTTGCTTTTAATACCGCGCAAAACAATAGCAAGAGTATTCTGTTTTGACACAGATTCTTGTAGTGAATGAGTACCTCCATCTGGAGTGGAGTCTTATTCTGGCATTTCTTGCTAGAATAAGAAAGATTAGTATATTTTAATGGAGTATCTCGATATAATGGTCTACTCAATGGTAGAGAGTCCCTAATCCTTTTTTTCCCCTGAAAGTGAAAATTACTGCTCTGTATTTACTCCAGTTTTTCATTATCTTCATTTACTATGTGCCCTTTAGCTCCCTGATAGCTTGGGGTTATTTTTATTTGTAACATTACTTTTGGGGAATTATAACCAATCTGGGCTGTACCTGATCTCCTTTTTCAAGTTTTTCTTAAGAGCAAAATTATTATTCTTCAGACTTCTCAAGTCAAGTCAGGCATTAATGTTTTCAAAGTAACAACCGCAATTAAAATACCTGCTAGCATTTTTTTTTTAATTGTGTTTAGGTGGGTACACAAATAGCTCACCAAGAAAGATAGTTTCATGGTCTGGCCTCATAACCTTTGCACTTGCACTTTAGCTCTGATGTCATGAGCAGTACAATGCTGGCTTTCTCAAAAACATAGTCATGTCCTTGAAAACTATTAAAATCGCTTATGCATTCTTTAAATCATGACAGACACACATGCATGCACACATGCACGCATTCATGAGGGTAAAGACTTTGCTAGTTTAGCAGGAGTCATTGAAATGCCAGTTGTTATTAAGTAAAACCTTAAAATGTACCTAACAACAACGATCTCTACTGAACTTTCAGCTGCACTTTTTGTACATCATTTGTATCAACACACCTCCTCATTTTTTTCGTGCAAAACTAGCAAACCACTCCTTTCTAACATGAAGAGAAGGCAGAGCATTAATTGTTTGGGTGGAACTTGGGGATAACAATTACAATAACTCCCAGGATGCTTTTAGTGATCCAGAAAGCTGAGCATCAAAGCATTTCCCTTTGTTTCACGTTCTCACAAAGCAAATCCATAGAGGGTCTTGATGTATGTCATTTTTTTCCCCCCCTTTTGTGCTGCATGGAGTGCTCTGGCTTCCTGCTATTGTTCCTGTTCTCTGTTTTTCTCCCCGTGCCACAGAGCCTGGTGCCTGCCCCTGCCACTAACTGCTTTTGTTTACAGGTAACATGCGCTGCGTGTTGCCACGCGACTTGTTGCCCTCAGAAAATCCTTTAACTCCCCTCTCTCCTCTGACAGTAACACGGTGTGCCAGCAGCTCCTCACTTTTCATAGTCAAACCGTTGAAGTTGCGTAAGAAACACAATGTTGGATGCCACTGCTTTGGAGGGTTCTTTGAGGTGGCGTTTAATATAGGAGAGCACAACATGGATGTGGCAGAAGAGGCAGGGTTCAGACCTGTTTTCCAAAGCAGTCAGTAGTAATCAGACGCACTGTACTGGGTCAGTGAGTAAAACATACATTCCCCTCTGTGCCTGCCGTGGCAAAAAAATACCAGTGTACAGATGGTCCTGATAGCATCACTGCTTTAGCCCCAATTGCAGCAGTTTGGGCTTCTAACTTTGTAGGTCCCCAGTGATGGTGGCTTTACAGGTGGAGGTTTCCATAGGTGTAAATCCTCTCCCAAATTCCTCAGAGGCACAGAGAGCCCACCTTCCTAATGTCTTCCTTTCCAGTTCAAGAGGAGGTGGTTAGAAATTACCTAGAAGTTGCAAAACTGTAAACCAGCTATAGCCCCCGTCTGCTGAAGAGCAGAAAATTCAGGGAACTGTTGGCAGTGGCCAGAGCCACTCAGGGGGACAGGTTTGCAAGAAAAAAAGCAAAATAAGAATGATCCATACTTACCCCCTCCAGAACTGCCTGGGTAGCTGTATACCCCCTATTGAGGCCATACACAATCAAGGTGGCAGGAGGAGCAAGCTCAACAGCTTCAGAGCTGAAAGTCTCATGGGCCAGCAAAGGCTTTGCTGGTAGACGATGTAATGTTTGTGCTTCCTTGGGCCAGCTTCAACGAATCCAGCCCTTCACTGCTTGTAATGTTCAGGCAATCTAGATCTTGCTGTTCTGTTCTCCAGACCTTTATTCCATCGCAAATAAATGAAAGTTGTGCCTTGCAACCTTTTTCTGCCTCAGTGCATGGTGAATTTGAAACTATCACTGAAGTAGACTCAGGAACATCCATGTTAGTTCATCCCAACTAGTTCATAAATATATCTGCCTGCTCCTATGCATGCAGTGGAACATTAGAAAACTAAACTGCATTCCCGTGTTTTCCCATAGCTGTTTATAGAACGGAACGGAATAGACTAGACTAGACTGGACTAGAATAGAATGGAATAGAATATTTCAGTTGGAAGGGACATACAATGATCATCTAGTCCAACTGCCTGATCAATTCAGGGCTGACAAAATTAAAGCATGTTGTTAAGGGCATTGTCCAAATGCCTCTTAAACACTGACAGGCTTAGGGCATCAACCACCTCTCTAGGAAGCCTGTTCCAGTGTTTGACCACCCTCTCGGTAAAGAAATGCTTCCTAATGTCTAGTCTAAACCTCCCCTGGCACAGCTTTGAACCATTCCCATGAATCCTATCACTGGATACCAGGGAGGAGGGATCAGCACCTCCCTCTCCACTTCCCTGCCTCAGGAAGCTGTAGAGAGCAATGAGGTTGCTCCTCAGCCTCCTTTTCTCCAACTAGACAAACCCAAAGTCCTTAGCTGCTCCTCACAGGACATTCCTTCCAGTTATTGGGGTCCCAAATAACTTTATATTAACTCCTTGTGCATGAATATTTGGCTGCCTCTTCCAGAGGATTTTTTGACTGCTTTACACCGTGTCAGGAGCACAACGATGCAAATTTGAAGCCCCAGACAAGTCTTTCACATCTTTTACACATAGTTTTCTAAAACTGGTCTCACCTGCAAGATGTGGCTTAGCAGGAGAATCCACATGGCCTTTGCAACAGGCTGTAGTGTACAACAGGGGCAATGCTGAAGTTCTGGGTTACTGTGGAGGCACCCCCAGCGCTTGGCTTCTATCTGTTTTGGAGGGTGTCCCCTCCTCTGTCAGGACATCTCCTCTGGTAGGTAGCAGTGGCTGAACTGCCAAAGCTGACAGCTGCTGCCCAAACTGGAACCAAAACAACAATTTCCAGGAAAAGCATCCTATTCTGAGCAATCGGATTCCAAAGTTCACAAAGAATTATGTGTGAGACCCTCACACTGCGGCATATGCCATTGTTTGGGTTACCAACATGTTTTTCTGCCATTCCAGACTTCCAAAACCTTCTATTTTATGGATTAGCTATTTTACTGTATTTGTGGAGGAAAGGCACAGAATTTCTGGACCTGTTTCAGCAGACATTGATAGACTCAGGCTCTTTTTCCATTAGACTACAACACTAGTTTTATGTACCTTCTCAACTTTTGTATAGGATGCTGCAGGATTTGTTATAAGGCCTTTGCTACTCCGCTGGATCCGTGGAATCCGTACTAGAGCCAACTTTGAATAGCTTGCTTGTCCACATTCACAATCCATCTTTCAACAACCAGCACAAGAGAAAAGAAGCCAAGTAATGCTGCTGGTTAGAAGTTTCCCCTATTGTTCATCGAAAATAAGCACATCATTAGCTTAAAGCCAGCTGAGAGTTCTGAGAGTGGATACCGTCTGCAAAACCCCAGCTTTAAAAAAAGAAAAAAGAAAAAAAATTTGTAACTGTAATTTTTACATATCTCAAGTAATTTAAGAGAGGTGCCCTAGGTCTTGCACATCTTATGTTTTTCTTTCACTGAAGTTTCCCCAAATACTTTACAAATGCTTACTGTAGCTGGTGAACTTGACACTATTGTTTAATACAATTATGCGTTTGCAACACTGGAAAGTAATGTTTTTCTACAATGGAGGGATTTTTTTGCATAGCTGTGTTTCCATTCTTTGATGTGGGTGAGGTGATCTATACCCAGTCAATGCTTTGGAATGCTTTAAAAAATGTTAGAAAAAAAGAAATAAAACTCCATCTTCTAGGTTTCCTATATATTAGATCCGTTTCATTCCCTTGCAAAATGCCAAAAACCTAAGCAAAAGCCTGTCTATCGACGAAGAGAGCTATCAGGCCAAAGAGGGTTTTACTGAACTTTTGTTCACCTGTTTGGTTTGTCTGAAGACTTTCATGAAAGCCGTATTTCTGAATGCTGTTGCTCATGGATTTTATGGGAATGGCTAGCTGGTTGTACTGAACATATGTAGTGGAGTATATGGAATGCTTGCAGAAAAAGTAAATAAAGATAATTTTAAAGCCTTTTGTAAAGGAAATACTAAGCTTTTTTTTTTTTTTTTCTTTTTTTTTCCTGAGATCTAGTCCTAGTTGATAGCAATCCTTTGCATTCGGGGCTTAAGGCTCAGTGTGTCCTGTGCTGTTCCTGAGGTGTTCGGAGAAGGCACAAAGGCTGGAGTGCCTGCAGTTCCTTCTGTTCCACCCTTGCTCCCAGGGATTAGCATTTACCAGCAGTAACTACCCACAGAGGTTTTGCAGAAAAGCTGAACCCTGTAAGCACAATTTGCATATACAGCACAACACCTGCAATGGCAAAGGAGCACAGGACTCTCGGTTTCGTTGCCATGTCACCCAAATGAGTGATATCACTATTATATGATATGACTCATTGTGAGGAAGACAAGGTTACTTCCTTGTAACCTGAAGTCTGTGAGTTACGTTGTTTCTGCACAGCACTATGGAGTCCAACTTAACAGGCTTGCCTTAAATAGCCATGCAAATAGGGTGTTTTAACAGTTTTCTGTTAAATACAAAGGTTTTAAATTCGAAGGGTGTTCTCTGGCCTCGGGGTTACATTGTCAGAGTTCATATTCTGCTGAAGAGTTCATATTCTGCTGAAGAGTTCATATTCAAAGGCAGCTGCTGCTTCTGAGCAGCTCTGCATTGCCATCAAGGTAATAGAACAGTGCTGATACTCACTCTCAAAATCAGATGGGGTAGGGGTTAGGAAAAAAGAACTTTTAACTTTGTATCTGCCTCTTCCAGTTCTTCCCTGACAGCTTTTTCCAACTCAGAGCAGGAAAACAGGAGGCCTGTCCTATCATTTCATACAGCCACACCACCGAGTTCATGGGATGACACCACGGGTGTTCACCTGGGATAACCCGGGGCAGAAGGGCTGCTGCGTGGCCTGCCAGAGCGTTTGAAGGGATATTTAGGCCCTTAATAACAAACAAGCTTCCTCATCCTCGTGTAAGGGATAGAAGGAGACAGTGTCTGGCAGCAGTAGCATCACAGGCGCTCCTCCTGGCCCTGGCCAGGCTGGTCACGTCCCACCAGGACGAGGAGGCTGCGTGGGGCACCTCAGTGGCTGTGGGCCTGTGTCCACACCTTGTCCTCTCACCTCCCCATGCAGAGCACCCCTGGGTGGTGTTTACTGCCTCTCTGGACAGCCTCAAGGAGTGGTGGGTGCTCTCAGGGGTGCTCTGCTTGGTATCTCCCTCCAGTCGTCTACGGATCCATTTTCAAGCTTGTAAATTTTGCACCCTTTCCCTTTTTCTTTCATTTGTTGTCCCCTGGAATCAGTTGGTTTTCTATTCAAGTTTAATTTTTTTTTTTTTTTTTTTTTAAGGCCTTTGCCTTCTGGGAAGGGCTCGAAGGTTTCATTAGAGCCAGGAGCAGATAGGGTGAGTTGCTGTCCTGAGCGCATCCAGTGGTTACTTGGAGAACTTGGGAGCTTGGATGTGACCCAGGAGGTTTGACCTGCCCCGAGATAAGGTGGTGGGCTCCTGGGGGTGGCAGGAGACCAGGGTGTGGTAAAAAGCTCAGCTGTCCCATCAGGCTGGAGGGGTGGGAGCTCTGCTCGCTCCAGCGAAGCGGGAAGAAAATGGCTGGGCTGTGTCTGCTGTTCCCCCTTCACCACGGTCGGTTGGAGCCCAGACCTCACTTGGTGTGCCACCAGCAAGGGGACATTCAGAATAAGAGGGTTCCCAGGCTTTTATTTTCCTCCTAAAGCCATGCTTTTCCCTTTCTCTTGATTTTACCTGTTTCTGTTCGTATTGCTTTTTTGAAACTCAATAGTTCTGTCAGAAGTTTTACATCCCAATACAAGTGTGATTTGTGTCTGCTAGTAACAGTTTGGTGAGCAGCGTGGGAAAGAATATAGGAATTTTCACACAGACAGCAGTTTTCTGGGTTTTCCTTATGGTGGTAATGGCTGGGATTTGGCCCAAGGTTTCAAAAGTCCAGGCTGGAACACATGGAAGAAAATCACAGCAGGTTTTTTCCAGAATGCCTTTCTCTTTAGGTAATGCAAGTGAGGTCAGCTTCCAGACATGAGGTTTGTATAAGCAGAAGACAACCAGCCCAGCTGAGGAGTTTGTGCCAGAGATGTCAAGTTCAGCTGGAAGGAGTTTGTATCTGGACATTTTCAGTCAGCTGAAACTTGAGGAGACAATTTCCCAGTACGAAGCCTTTGAGACTCTTAACCTCACACAGTACCGCAGGATCTTGCTGTTCTTCAGGACATCTGAAACTACTTGGGGTTGGAGAATATACCTGCAAATTGCAGTCAGTCACGTTTGACTGCACTGGGGTTTCAGTTCTTCTAAGAGCCATGCATGTAAGTGGAGTGTAACTTGTAGCAGCGCTACGCACTGGAGTTTGACTGGTGCATATCTTTTGCAAGACTTCACAGTTAAGTGTACGCCTAACTCTACATTATTGTGATGTTTTTAAATATAGGGTGGCATTATATAAATGAACAGCTTTACTCAGCAGTTTTCTGCAAATAATAGGCACTTTATTAAAAAAATTCCAGATCAGCTTACAGCTTAACCCCAGTCATTGACAACCATCTTTAACAACAAACCTCTACTTTTCAGGGAATGGGGCTCGTGCAGAATATTGAAAGGTCAAGTCTGTGGCTGACATACTTTTTAAAGATCTTAAAAATTAGGTACCTCAAATATCCTTGCTGAGTGACAGTTTAAACAGCTCCTTGCTTGCATTAGGAAGGAGTCGTTTGTTGAATGACAGAGACTCTTACCAAGGAAGTTTGTATCAGTTGTAGTATTTCTTTACCAGCATAGTTTGTAACAGTAGTACCTAAGGAAAATAGTCTGTTGAGAGTATATGGTCTAACAGAGAGCAAAGAATTATTTTGCCAGTCTAATTGCCAAGCCACTGGCTTTTTCTCGCACAGGCCAAGTCATTAATTTTGCCCTTCTTACAACATAGCTAAGCTGGCAAGAGCTTTAAACACCATCTGTGCCTGTGCTTACTTAACAGATAAAGTAGAAGCATCAGAAAATTCTGAGAATCTGAGAAAAAAAGCTATTCAAAGTGATGCAGGTACGATTCAAAATATCTAATAGCACTCCCCATGCCTTTCGCCAGTGCGTCTTCCCTCAAAGTCAGCCTTTGCTCCAAGCATTTGTGTGCAAAGTGTAGGTACATGGGCCTCATTTTCTCATGAAAGCCAACGGCTTGGCTGAAGCAGTAGGATGGCCGTGTTTTGGGTAATCCAAATATAAATGGTCTTTTAATCCTTCTGCGAGACAGGTCTGCACTAGCGTCGGGACCATGGCTTGGCTGGGCCGGGGAGACCTGCGTCCCCTCTACGCTCCAGAGCCCAGGGTGGCTGCCCCCATGCAGAGGGATGGGAGGTGACCATCATGCAGGCATCGGGTCACTGCTGCAAGGTGCTCATCCATCACTCAGCTGCAATGACAGACAGAGAAAAGCCTGAAGATCGCTTTTCCTCCACCATCCTCCACCTCCCAAAGGAATCTTTTGGCAGGTCTGGTTATTTCATCCAGACATTAAAAAGCTTTGCTTTATCATCTACCCATCACTGCCAAAAGCTCTGAATACTCTCTTGTGTCAAAAACAGCTTTGCTTTAGACCTCAGATAATTAAAATCAAACAGAAATCGTTACAACTTTAAAAAAAAAATGGTTAAAACCTGTGGGCTGAAGATAAGCTGGGGACATATTCATTAAAAAAATGGCTTCTCCAGTTGACAGGAGTTTAGAAAGCTCATGTACAAGTACCTACAACCTCTCCATCCCTTCACCTGATGTAAATAAATGTAGAAGGCATTAATTTCTTCACACGTGAAAATGGCTTTCGTGGCTGTATGGTCGCAAAATTGCCAGGGGCAGATTTTTCTGGCTTCACAAAACAAAGCCAGCCATCCACATTAGCTCAGCCTCCTGGCCGCACTTTATGCTCTTCCTGTTTTTCAGCAAAGGTTCATTCCTGGAAACATCTTGTTCTTGGAATAATCCTGGCAGTCAAAGAGACAAAAATGGCCATTTTTTGGCTGCTTTTCTCTGGTGGTCTTAGGCTTAGCAGGTTGCTAGTGCTACCAGGCCTTCCCCCAAGGGACTTGGCAGTGGGTCTGCTGTTGGTAACTGCGGAGGTTTGAACCATCATTTTCTTCTGAGACTTTTGGAGGGGGAAAAGTATTGCTCTTCTCCCAGTTTTTCCTCTTGAAGTCTATGGAAAATTAGAAGTAAGTTCACAAAAATAGCTCTTTCAGAGTGAACAACAAAAAAAATTTTAGAGTAATATTTGAAACCATGTTGTTATTGCTGTATTTAATCCTTCAGACCACTTTTGCTAACTAGTAAGTAATTTCAAGAAAGTTTACTTCAAAACTTAGGTATTCGGTTATTACAGTGCCTGCATACTACAGGCTTATATGCTAAAGCTAAAGTATACTTTTGATCGTGCTCTGTAATGAGTGTACAAGGCCGGTCATATTTCTTTTCCAAGTTCCTTCTTAAGGAATTCTAACATTAGGTCCCAGCATAGGTGCTACTTCTAAGCCTTATGAACATAATCTTCCGTTTTGCCTATAAATAAATAATAATAATGGTGGGTTTTACTTTTAATTTTCTATGTTCTGCCATTTTGGAACTATGACAGCAGGCAAATGTATGAGTACCTGAATGAAGCCCAGCTCCACCTCGGGCTGTCTTTGTTCAGAAATGATTTTATATGCTGACAAAACACATGCTGTTACCTTCCTTGTGCATTTCTCATTTATAAATGAGAAATTCTCATTTCTAGAGATGCACTCTAAAGATACATTTCTTATTTAGAAAGACCTGAAAGTTTAGTTCAAAGAGCAAATAACCACTCTGAATATTTGCTTATTCCCCAGAATGTGCTTTTTCACATGGGACCACAGGACCAGTCTGCTCCTCTACAGCAGCAGTAAAGCAACCATTTTCCTATTAAACTGTTGCAATTGCTTTTTGCCTCTTTTTCATGAAATCTCGTCCCTTGGTTTAGCTGACCCTGTACTTACAACTGAGCAGATGAGGAAACCCATGTTAAAAAAAAAGTGTGTGTATTTCAGTATAGGTTTCAGCAGGAAATCAGGAGGATTTCTGTGTGTCTTCCACCTCTCCTCTCTGAAAGGTTGTAGTTTGTACAAGGTTTGCCATCAGAGAACTGCACAGGGAGTGAAAGGACAGTGACAGAGATGGAGTGTACCGTGGGTTCTTCCCATCTAATGAAGGCAGAGCAATGCCCAGGAGCAATTCTGGTAGTTAGGAATTTTGTGGTCCCCTCTGCTCCCAGGCAGGGCCCAATGATCCTGGCTCTTCCACTCATCCCCCAGCTGTGGCTGGGGAGCGTGATCTGACAGCCGAGGGTTTCTGAGTGTGCTAGGAAAGCTAAAATAGAAACATTTCCAGAAGAGCACGGTGAGATGATTCACAGATACACAGTTCCAGTACACCACCATCATCAGCTGTCTCAGGTGACTCCCATGTCTCCTACACTTAGTATGGGATTTCATGCATTGCCTCCCTCTCCAAAGAGGGGTTAAAAAAATGGCCAGTACAAGACAAAATAAATCAGCTCTCTAATTACTTCTGGAAAGCCAGACTCCTCCTCTGACACTTTGAAGCTTTAGCTCCGGCTGTGTCCTGGCACATCTCCCCTGTGCTTGTTTGCCGATGTCCTCCCTGGGTATATTTTCACCATTAACTAAAGATTGTCCCCCAGAGGAGCTGATGCAACATGCCAGCGCAGCACCCCTTGTGTGATCCGCAGCTCAACAGCCTCCTGTCTCCCCCACATTTGCCCTGTCGGTCTCTGGCGGGGATGACTCCAGGTCTGTTTATCTTGAGGAATCAAGACAAATCTGTTTGCCGTCTAGTACCTTCAAGTTTCCAGAGATTACTCCCAACTGTGGGAGTTGTCCCAAAACATCTCTGCTGTTGTGACTGCCTTAGCCAGCATCTCTTTGAAATGCAGGCTCCAGGTGATTGACTTCCAAGTAAGAGGAGCTGATTGGGTTTAGACAGATTAACATTCTAGCAGTAAGTGGCAGTCATTCCAAGGAGCTAAATCAAATTCTCAAGTGCTCATTAGCAACAGGAGAAAAAAAAAAAAGAAGGAAAAACCCCTAGTTTGAGAACATAAAAAAGAATCAGCACATAATGGAGAGATTTGGTGAAAGCTGTTTTCTTCATTAGAGTTTTTCATTGATGGCCATCTCCCTAAAACACCCGGTCACGGGGTGCTGCTGCCTTTGTTTACAACACGAAGTATGAAGGTGCAGTTGACCCAGGTTCACTTCAAGTTCAGAATCAGCCTGGTAAAGACTGTCTGGCAAGACATGCGTTAACAATACCGTACTTCAGTAGCAGGGTAAAAACTACTGCAGCTGCCATTTGCTGTCCTGTCTTGGAAGGACTGCTCTACACCCCTGAAAAACAAAACACAAGTCTGCTGTAATGATTTCACTCAGGTCATCCAGGACACTGCCTGTGCTCGTAATAATTTGTCTGTTTGGAGTGTCCTAATAGGACGTAATTGCATAAATCGCTGTGTGGGGGAGGTAAAGAGGACGTTCACCACTTAGCAATCCGGACAAGAAATACCGTTCTGTCTTGGGATGTGCAGGGACAGTGGCTTCACAGGTTCGGAAAGGTGCAGCCTGATTTCTCACCAACACTAGCTATTTCCAAACAACATGCTGAGGAGGGTGGCACAAGGCAGCTGTGCAGCAGCCACCCCCAACAGCCTGTGTTCCCCTCCTCTGACAGCACGGCCCCTGCAGCTCTCCCCTCCCCGGGCACCCACCACTCCTTCCCCTCCCCACGCTGTCCTCATTGCTCACTGCAGGCTTGGGAGCAAGGGTGAAACGTGGGCCTGAATCTTACTAGTGAGTGGAGTAGTTTACATTAATTAAAAATATTTACAGTGTTTTCTTAAGCTTGTTTTCCTAGAGTTCTACAAATCATGCAAACAGATTTTTGCAGTTGAGGCAACTGCACTGCAAAACTTCACCTGTTCTCACTAAAAGCATAGTAAAAAGCATAAATAAGAAAGATTTGAAATGATTAACAACTAGTCCCATAAATGTAAAATCAGCTCTACCTGGGTAAGATTTTCTGTGCAGAGTGAAGTCCCCGTTTACCTCTTACGTTTCAGAAACAGCAGAGGCAAATCCTGCCCCAGGTCCCCCTTGCTGCTGGATTTACTCAGAGAAATATTTTCGCTGCTGTTTCACGCAGCACTAATGAGTTTAAAACCCAGTCAGTTCACAGCAGCTGAGCAGTGGTGAGAGCACAACCCTGAGCTGTACCCAGCTACAGAATCGTCTGGAGGAGGAGGGAAACCTGAAAGCACCTTGCAGACTTAAATGCTTGAAGGAAAGCGGTCTAAGGGTTTGGTTTAAATCCGGCACCCACGACTGGCTTTCTGCATGTGGGTGCTCCTGCTGCCAGCCCTCCCAGGCTCTGCTTGGCTTCTGGTTCCTGCTCCTTCGTCCCCTGCGCTCTCCACCTGCTCTGCGCAACGGTGCTTTGTGTAAGTGAAGCTCATCCTCGGCACAGAAGGAGCATCCCTGATGGAAAGCGCCTGGATGCTCTGGTAACAGGGTCAGCATGAAGCCTGGAGGCAGTTAAATGCATTACCTCGACCAGCACCCAGATTTTTCAGTGGCTTTTAGAAAGCTGCTTTCACTGAAAAAAAAGTGAAGGGAACAAGATGTCAGGAAATGCTTTTGCTGACTTAGTACGAAGAAAATATTTTTCTTATCCAAAACAACAGAAGAAGCTGAAAAAGCCACTTCACCTTCCTTCCTTTCCTCTCCTCCCTCTCCAGGCCTTCTGCCTCTGTAAAGGACATTCCTTCAGCCATTTGACATCCCATCTAGGATATTTATTTGCAATTTATTCTCTTGCATGGTCAGTTCCTGGGACTATTCAAAACAGTGGACACCTCTTGCTTTGGCTCCTACCTTGCACCGATGGGCATGGCAAAGCACTCTGATTGGATCCATCACACACACGGTGGTTACGGGTTTTTGCAGTGCCACAGAAACAGAAGCTGAAATGATAGCACGTGAATTTTCTTTCTGGGATTCTGAATCTCTCTGCTATAGTCTTGATAGTTTACGAGCAGTAAATTTGTGGATCTCAGCCCATTATGCTTGAAAGCATTGCATACTGCAAAAATTCTTGCAGGAATTTGAGTGATTTCCGCTACAAAGTGTCATGCATTGCTCCCATGATCACTATTACAAAGTATGACCCTAATTAAAAAAAAAAAAAAGACAAAAAGTACCTTTGTGTTCAGAAACCTGGCTCTTTGCTAGCATAAATGATTATTTCCTTCCCCTTTCCTTTGGATTTCTTTGTTCCTCTAAGCCAACACAGGTAAGGAACAGGGAGTTGGATCCTTTTCCTACGATAGCGTACATTAGTGGGAGCTTAATAAATCCTGATCGCATTCACCTGTACAGCCTCCACTGCAAGCACTGTGGGCACAACATGGTGTCCAGGATCATTCTTAACAGTGATGATTAACAGGCAAGTAACTGTCAGAAACAGTGTCAGAATACCTGATCATCCCTTGAGGCAGGGGGATGCACTGGATGACCTCACAAAGTCTCTTCCAGCACCATGACCCGGTGACAACACGAGGAGAAAAGGACTCCAGCTTGATTTTTAAATAGTCGGATGTTTGCGGGGCTGCAACTGTCAGCTAGGAAAAACAGCATCCTTCCGTCTGCAAGCAGAGCTCATTGATAGGTGTGCAAAATTCTCCTGCCGTGTAAAATTTTCAGGAATATTTGATGATTTTCTTCCAAGTACTACCACACTTTACTTGTACTATGATGTTACCTGCTAATGGCAGGCTTCCTGTTCAAAGTGATGCTTTTTGTGACACCTGTAATGTATGAGCGTGGAACTAGAGCCTGGGTTGCAGTAGGTGTCCTGCTGCCTAGTTAGTTTAGAGAATTCAACCCAACAATGCATTGTACAACTACTGCTTTCTTATCTGCTTCAATGGAAACAGATTTATGTTAGGAAGAATGAATGAAAACAACATATCTCAGAGATTTAGCTTTTTGTAAAGCCATTGTCATCATGGCTCTTCTTTCTATCTTCCACGAGAAAACTAAGAACAAGAGCACACTTTAATGAAAAACTCATTTGTTTTAATAAAGAACCTCGTTTCTAAAGGGGACAAATATTTCACCTGGTGAAACTTTGCTTGATGAAGATGTGAACAGAAGTGTGATGGCATGAAGTTGGCGCCACTGCAATAGATCATGTGCATGATCAGGTTTGTTCCCAGGCGGTGCCTGTTCCTCGATAGCTAGGCAATGCCTTCCCTGCTGCCCCCAGCAGCCAGTAGCTCGGGGGCTATTTATGCTGAGTTAGATGACTTGACCTGAACTACATTTGGGAGTGCTTACATGATTTTCTCTCTTGGCTCAACTTCAGCTTGTCCTAAAGGAGTGGTAGCAGATGGGAGGGAATAGGTACTTTTCAGAGCCTCCTAGCTTTTTGCGTGGTGTCTGCCTGCAACCTTCCCACAGGTGCTCAAAGCCTAGTTCTAGTTTTCTCCACTTGCTCCTGCATACTGTCTGTTACTCATCTCACTGGGTAGGGTCTATGATTTTTGATACCTGCAGGTTAAACTGGTGAATTTTGAGATAAAGTGGGGCTGGATGGGTATGTCTGGGAAAAAAGGAAAAAAGAAAGGTGTGAGACATAGTAAAGATTGTGGAAGTAGAAGACAAAAGAATTAGAAGAAATTAGGGTACTACTCAGGAGAAAAAAAACAAACAAAAACAAAACCCAAAAAGCACCTTGGCCATTGCAGTGGAAAGTGCTGCTACCAACACAGTCGTATGAGCACCGGCTAGAGGGGAGGTAGGTGCTTCTGACTCAGTGCACTGCATTCCTCTCTGTCTCTCCTGCTTAAAACAATTCTGTCTCTAATGCCAGTGGTTATGTTGGCTTTGTCAAGGTTATTATTAACAAACCACTAAGTATTAAGCTAATAGTATTTTAAAAAAAAACAATTAAGGCCTATAAAATTCATATAAACTCTCTGCTTTTGTAGGAGCAGTCTGGCAGGGATGGTGGAGTCCATTACACGGCACTGAAGGTAAGTCCCGGCTGGCTTCCAGGCAGTGTAAGTCATCGGGTCTGTGGCAACTTGTACTTCTCAGCAGAGATGGGAGGGGATCTGGAAAACTGCTTATTGCAAGACAATAAAAGCTAGAAAGCTAGTTTTGAATTTGTATTTAATTTCCTAGGTGAAGGAATGTTCAACTATTGATTACTCTGATTAGTAATAGCTCTGCAATAATTAAGCTGAAGCAATTCCTCCTGATCTAGGTTTCTTTCTGGTTAATTTAATTAACCAAGAAAAATGCTAATGTAGTGAAAGAACAGATGAGTTAGTACTGATTTCTCTTTGAACTTCTAGGTTAAATGTAAACCCCTTGGCCTCATCATCTTCTCCATGTCTGCTTCCTGCCACCTCCCTTTACTCCACCCTGCTCCAGGTTAACTATCCCCTTTGCCTTCTCAGCTGGGCAGGACACATCATCATCCATTTGCACTAAGTGTTTCTTGCTTCCTTCTTTTTTACCTTCCTGTTTAAAGCTTTAGCTTCAGCAGAGACCTACCCTCAAGTGGAGGCAGCACTGAGACACTGCTAATGTCACCGCCCATGGCTTCCAACCACCACTGCCCACGACACCCCTCTAGTACGGCCAGGACCTGGGGCGTAATGTATGAAACAACACTTCTCTCGAAGTGGGACTGCATTTATTGGTAAGAGTCTATGTTAGGGCACACAGATTTATTTTGCCTTCTCTTACTAAGACCAGACTAAACCATTAGTTTTTCTTCTAATGAATCCCATTAATCAACCTGCCAAATATTTCATCAGGGTTCCTGATGGGAAAACCTACAGAGGAGCTAATGGTTATTATGATCACTAATATAGCTTATCTTACTGTAGGGCTGGAGGGACTTGGTCATGGATCAGGACCTTGTTATGCTAAGTGCTGCCAAATGTGGATCACATCCCATGTTTTTCCCCACAGAACTTATCATCTGAATAGACTTTGTCAATAGGTCTTCCTCAGGATAGAGTACACCTGGACTGGAAATATTATACAACAAGGATTACCTTTTTTGTTCATTTATACTTAAACAAAAGTCAAACCAACTGTATCCATGACCCTGTTTGTGACTGTGTCACAAATTCTTCCACTTACCATGTACGTATAATCAAAAGTCATAGTTTTATTTTGATCTTGTTCTTATTCTGTATGAATTGATATATGCAATCCTAAACATTGCTTCTAGGTTAATTTCTTAAAGAACAGTGAATTGCTTAGAATATTGCAACTAAGTCTAAAATAATGCATGAGTATTAATGTGCCATGTCTTTTATTAATGTATATACGGTCTGCAGTATTCATGTAGGCTGGGTGAATTTCACTTTTATACTATACATTTTTAATAAATGCTCAGCTCATTTCTCTTTAGAACTGTCTTGTTTGAACTCTCAGATTAAGCTGAAAAGATGCTGTGAAATACTGAAAAAGAGGAAAAACTAGAAACATACAGATGTTCATCATTAGCTAACTGCAGGGCACTACAAGTAAGTAAATTGAACTGATAAATATGGTTTTTGTATAAAATCACAAATCTATGTTGTACTGTTCATCTTACTGCCGTGAATATACAGGGGCTGGTAAGGGTAGGGCTCCTCTTCAAATATTGGAACAAGGCACACTATGCCATTGCTATATAATTATCCCCAGCATTCTCTCACATGCACAGCTGTAAAATAATTATCATAGAAATTATCAAAACTGGACTTCAGTGCTCCTCAGAGTATTCCTGCCTGAGCTGGTCTAGGTTTCAAGCTGGTTTGACAGGCCAGCGGAATGTTTTTAACATTCCTACACCTGATTGGAGGCTGCACACTTATTCTGTGCAAATCCAACTCTCATAATGTCTTGTGGTGCAATTTGTTCTTCAACGTGATGTGTATTCTTTTTGTGATTCTTGGCTTTTTTTTTAAAAAAAGGAGAATAGAGAAAATATTGTGACCTTGAAAATTTCCGTCACATAGCCTTCGGCCCCTATTTACCAGCAAGGTGTGTGGATGTTTTGTAATGTTTAATTACTCCTTCCATCCCCATTGCTGATGCTTGGCTCTCCTAGTAGTCTGGGCTCTCTTCTTCCCCTCGTGCATCATCAGTGTTTGATTTCTGCGTCCTCTTTGGCGGGTGAGAGATAAGCAGCCAGACGCTGGCACTTGCCCAGCCTTGGCGTTTGGGATTTCCTCACCAGTGGGGGCAGGCAGCAGCTCCCCAAAGCCTGGGATGAGGAAACATGAGTAATGTTTGACCAAAGGTGGTCAAGGGCCCAATCTTACTTTTCGTTTTGCCATATCATGGCCCCATGGACATATTTTAAGGAATTACTTTGAAAGTGAGTTAGATGTCCTGGAAGGTGTTTTGTGACATCTCTCGTCTGTTATTGAAGGTAGTTGTCAGAGGCTTTAAGCTCCTGTACAAAAGTGGGTCTTAGAAACAAGAAGTTTTCAAACTTGAGTATCGATGCAGAGCTTTGCTGAAAGCCAAGGCAAATGCAAAGATAACCATAATTTCCTGCTAAAATTCATCTTTGGGCATATTTCCTTCTAGGGTTAGAAGGTCAACAACATTACTCTTGGGTGGGTGGGTAGGCTGAAGAAAACTCAGGGCTGAGCAGCTGTGAGCTAATGCACAGAACAGAGAAGCTGCACAGTGTACAGCAGTGCAGGTGGACAGTCCTAGCAAAAGCCTGCAGAGGGGCCTGCTGGTTTAGTGTCATTTGTTGCTGCAAATACACTATTTCATGATTATTTGATTTCTCCCGTGTCCAAGAAATCACACACACAAATATTTTTGCAAGTAGTCTGAATTGCAATAGATGTTCCTGGTTTTGTTGCAAATTGCTAATTAAAAAAAAAGAAAAAAGCGTTTTAATTTTACCTAGCCATTCAGGTCAAAAAGAACATTATGTGTTTATTAACATAAGGCTTATGTGGGACAAAGATCTCATGTATCTGGGTGACCTTCCTGTTTGATGCGTTCCTTTTTCTGCATTATAGTCCCACAGCCTATGTCCCGTGTCCTGCTGGAGTACTTCTGTCCATTGGAGAGTGGAGGGGGTTCAGCTCTCACCATTATTTTTGAGTCACTGAGTCATTTGAGTACATTTTTTTCTGCTAACCACCCATGACTGTTAGGAGATGTGTGTGAACACCCCCTCCCTCCCACAGGCACAAACCTTCCTAGTTGTTCCGCTGACCTCCACACAAGCTCACACCCAGCCGAGCACGCAAGTGTCTACATGCACCGCAGTGGTATCTGATGTTGTCTCGGGGGCCTCTCAGACCTTGCTGCTTCTGTGTGCTGAGAGGCAGAAATTGTGGATTTAGGCAAGTTCTTTTGTTTTCTTGTCCCCTTTTACAAGGATTAATAAATAGCTGAATTCTACTTGGCTTGATTTTTGTTCTGTTCTTAGAGCTTGCTTCGGTACATAACGATAATTTCCTGCTGAACTGCTTCTGCTGCACTTTGCCTGTTTCACTTCCCTTCCAAGAGAAGTGAGTTCAGAGTAAATACCAGACCAGCACTCAGTGTGTCTCCTAGCCAGGGTTAAATCTGACCACATAGCCTTGTGATTTTACCCAGCTTCTGATTTCACCAGCAACGGCTTCCAGTTTTGAGCTAGAGAAATGTATGTTTGCTATGAAAACAGTGTCCAAATTTTCACCTGTGAATTCTCAACCATCCACAAGGCAAAAGATGTGTCCGAGATCCCCTGTGCATACTGTCCACTCTTCTGAGCTGAGAAATTCAGAGAGAAGAGCAATGCTACATTCAGAAGGGTTTACCTTACTATTTTCAGGTCCTCATTTTATTATGAGGACTGGAAAACCACTTCACACATGTGAGAGAGCTCAGCATAATAATAACAGAAAGGGCATTACTATTATTATTTCTGTGCTGGAGGAGGTGCTGCCCGTGGCTGTGTGAAAGTGCAGAGCTCTCTTCTCTCCAGAGCTCTAAGAAAGGCAAGAGGGAAGAAGAGCAGCAGCTTGCTGCAGCACCCTGCGAATTGTGAGTTTGGTTGGAGGTGCAGCAAGGGTTATCTAAGGGCATGTTTACGTGCAGCCAAGGTACATCGTGCAGACACCCCTGAACTAAAGCACCCCAGTGTACCTCTCTGGCTCCAGGAGCCCCCAGGGAGTATTTGCTGTCCGAACGCAGCAGGAGCACGCGGCATACCAATTGTGCCCACTCCCCTGAGTAAAGGGCTTATGTCAAAGATAAAATAGAGCCACTGCTATCAAAGACAGGCATTGCTGTGACATCCCTGCACTGGGGCTTGCTGGGGGGCAGAGCCCCTCTCAGCTCGCAGGCCCTGGGCGGAGGGGAGCAGCCCGCGGAGCTGCTGCGGCTGCACCTCTGTGGCTGGGGGCTCCTGCGTACAGCAAAGGTGAACCTCAAAATCAAAAGACTGCTTCGTAGCTGGCTCCCACAGGCATAACTGGCTACACAGGGTTCACAGTGACAGAGAGCTGGGACACAGAGGCGGAGGAGAGCTATTGCAGTGAGATGAAGGGCAAAAAGAGGACAGCAAGCTGCAGCGCAGCCAGGCAGGCTGCATAGCTTCTGCCAGTGCCAGGTGAGGGCACACCTCCCGGCATGTCATCTCCATCCCAAAACATACCACTGTGAATCTCTCACTGCTGTCACAATAGACAGTCTTAATGAGGGACACAAGGAAAAGGCACAGGTGGCTTTACCTACTTCTTTTAGTTTGGTAATTGTATTTGGTGTGAGGGCAGCGTGGAATAACACACAAGGTTACTTGCAGAAAAGCAAACATTAGAGTGACCCGAGCTGGCACTGCTGGAGTCATGACAAGGCAGAGGCAAAGTGCTGAGATGGAGACAAGAATGAGAAGGGCTGAAATATGGAGGGTTTAAACGAAAGCCTGAATCTGAAAAGCGTGTAGATAGAAGATGAGGCTGTTGAGAGGGGTAGGATGGTCAAACCACCAAGTAGGAAAATAAGATGTACAGACTGGGAGGAGACAATGGGGAGGGAGGGAAGCCACAGCGCCAGAGGTTGCAATCAGTCTGCATGGAAGTATCAGAGAGAAAGCAGCACACGTGAGAAAATAGAAGAGCACAAGAGGATGGAGGAAATCATGTCAGCAGCTACAATTTCTTAGTAATTCAAATTATAATCCTTATAATTCGGATTATCAAGAATAACTTGAGCTATTCCATTAAACTTCTGCAATCAATGTGATGAGGTGTTTTCACGACCACATGAGAAAGAGAGACAAGATTTTTTCCCTACCCATAAAATATTTCCAAGGAAATTGTTCTGTACAAGTCTGTGATGCCTTTCATGAAGTTATGTGTCTGGATTTGATCTTTGAAAGGAAATTAATTCTCTTACATTACACTCTTTTGGTCTTGGTGGAAGCTGATCTCAAACCCAGACAGTTTTGTTAGTAAAAGGCATTGTATCCAAGCCATAGCATTTCTGTGTGCATCCCATTTGATAGGAGTTAGTTTAATAATTCTGGACTGGTACCAGTAGCAAAAAATCTGTAAATACGTTCTGAGGAGAAACTGAGTGTTGACAACATGGGGAGCTTTGTTGGTAAGAGGCATTTAAACCTATAGACAGAGCCAGGTCTGACACTTTCAGCTGTGCTGACAAAGGGATGATTTTTCTGCTCATTAGCTGCCTCTGTCCATCTCATCCCCTCTTCCCAAGAAATGGAGTCCCAGATCTGCTCCCTGCAAGACCACTCTGGAGGGGAAGGTGCTGTGTCACAGACTAAGCATACATGTTCACTCTCCAAGCTTCAACTTTAACTGGGAAAAAATCAAACACTGTAAGATGACTGACTCAATTGCAGACTGTCTTTGCTTACTGAATTATATCCAAATATTTAACCTGTACTGGGAAACATTCTGTGTTAGAAAGCTTAAACAAAAATTTAGAGTTGAAATAGAGGCTTTTTAACTTTTTCATTTTACAGAAGTAACAAATATTCTACTTCTCCAATTAGTTTTCTGATATTTAGAAACATTTAATTCCTGGGTAACACACTTTCTCACTTGTGTTTGTCATAGTTTCCCAATTAGTAAAAAAAAAAAAGGGGGGGTTTCATAATCTCCTGAATGAAATGCAGTTGCCAGACTTTCAACATGCAGTTTCTTGCTGCTGTAAGGTCAGCTCTTGGCAGCAGTGATAAAGTGTACAATAGGTATTATGCAATTGACACCACAATATTCAGAAGGAAGCGTTACAAACTGGGAGACACACACCCCCTCTAAAAAAAAACCAGCCTCCCAACATTGAATGTTCATAGCCAGACATTTTTTATTGCAATTTTAAGACCAGTTTTGGAGGATGTCTTCCTTAATCAAATATTGTTGCCTTTAAAGATTAGTGTTCACAGTCTAATCATGCATTTAGCTTAATTTGCTTTGCTATGGACTCATTAAATTCTTTTCTTTTGGTCAGAAACCCTACCATGGCTTGGCAGAGGAACAGGAAATCTCTGCTCGGTGCTACAGGGTTGTGACTGCTCTTTCATTTTAACCCACAGACTGGAGGGTGCTGCAGCAGATTACGGCTGGGTCACTCTTTCCTTCCTATGTAAAGAGCTCACAACCCCTTAAAACACTTCGTCAGTTGAACAATTGGGACTTACAGGGGAGAAAAATTATTCTGATGTCAAAAATGGCTCAGACTGCCATTAGATCAATTAGATCTAATATTTAATTTTAGATGACCTGAACCCCCAATGGCAGCAATCCCTATGACTGATCATAAATTTTCAAGGATGCTTTTATCCCATCTCAGTTTGTGATAGATCCAGCATTTGGTGGTCAAGAAGAGACTTTCCTGAATTGCTACTGTCATCTGCATGGTTGTTGTACGCTGAGAAAGGAAAGTGCACTTCAGGACCAACCTAGCAACACTTGCCTGTTATTTGAACTGGAATCTGTGAATCAGAGTACAGTAGGAAATACTGTATTTATTGCCACAGTCAATAAATAGCAGAGGTTTTGCACTACTGTTTTGCTGGCAGCTGTGCAGTGTAGAAATCACTGTCCTCACTGAAGTTTGGAAATCCATTGAAAAGCTGTGAGCGGTTGTGTCGTGGTCATCCCTATACCTGCAGGGATGTGCAGACAGATGTGGTACCTTGCAGTCCCACCTGGGCCCATGGAAAGTGTCTTGTCACACACAGACGGTGAGCAGTAATGGATATTTTAATTGCTGGGTGAGCTATTGCCTGGCATTGGCTCTAAATAGACTCCCCACGTGCTGTAGCACTCTTCACCTGCAGCTGAACTGCCCTAAGAAAAATGTCGAACTCTTTCCTCTCTTTGGTATCTTCAAAGCAAATCTATTTGAGTCCTCCACTAGAAAAGAAGGCATGAACTGGCTTTCAGAGAGGATGTTGACTCCAGTCTGACCAGCACTGACAAGGATGTCTCGTGGTAGGATAACTGGTACGGCTGTTACAGTAAGAGGAACTTTTTGTTTTTCAGAGATATGTCAGTCAGAGGTGAGACCCACAAGCACATGTGAAGAGTCAGTAAAACAGGCAGAGCTACACTTTTAGCAACATACCTTAAAATAGTTGGCATTACCGCACTAGTGCAACCACAGCTGTTGGTAGTATAGCTGTGTCCTGGACACTCAGGGCAGTACATTCATACGTCTTTCCATTTTCTGTGCTATTCATTGTATTACAGAGACTATCATTTAGAAGAAGTAATCTGTACATGTTGGCAAAGACGTACTTCTGCCAGTAACGCCTATTTTGCTCCTCTAAGTGGAGCAAATGGAACATAAGCTCTATCTACATGTGATGGATTTCCTGGGGAAAATTTTATTGGCAAACTTATCGGATGAAGACACTATGGAAAAGCCTTGCTTTAGGACAAATGGGCCATGTCTTTTAAGGAAGATGATGCTAGAATACTTAAGAGATTTTTGTATCACTAAGACCCTCATTATTTGCCTTTCTGGACTATTTTTCCTTAAAGAATTTAACTGCATAAAATGTTTGCAGCTGATGTTGAATTCTCATTTTAATTCAAGTATTTGATGACAATTTCCCCCATGATTATTTGCTCATCAGTACTGGTAAGTTTTGAAGGATGTTTTTTCTTCTTAATGCATTTGCTGAGACTGGAATCATACCCCTTTATCAACTTTTGAATTAGGATAGTTTGGAGAGAACACACTGCTAACTTGAACTTTGCAATATTTGGCTGTGTGGCTTTATGTGTTATCCCAATAGTAGCTTGATTCATCAGTTTCTGCCTGAAGCAATACTCTCTTTGGAATTCAAGGTGGATTTGCTTAGGTAAAACCTATAGGATTTTTCTCTACTGGAAAATGAATACAATTAGATAAATACATGTTCAGAAGGACAAACTGCTTTCAAAAAACATAGGTAATGTAACACTAACAAAGCAGCATAGTGTATACTGAACTCTGAATATTTCTTTTAAAAATTGAGAAGAATTAAGAAGAATTCTTAATTAAGAATTCCTAAGAATTATTTAAGAATAAAAATAATTATTTTTAAATTAGGAAGAATTATGAAGAATGGATTTCTGTCACTAGCTTTAACCTCCAATATTATTTATTCTTTAAACATTTAACTTGCAGGACTGCTAATTTTCTGTTTGTTGGGGGCTTGCTTTGTCCAGCTATCCTAGATTAAGATCCTCCATCTAGTCATCAATTAGAGATGTTGGGGGGGGGGGGGGGGCATAACTAATCAGTTGCAGAAAGTTCCTGCACAGGGAAACAAGTAGATGAGTAAGATCTTTCGATCACTACTGGTGGTAAATGTTCTGTTAAGTACTTGCATATACATGACGAAACATTGCCTATATTAAGTTTTCCAACAAAAAAAGAACTGCATTTGAACAAAAGTGACTGAAGGGAGAAGCTGAAAACTTTTTTTTTCCTTTTGTTTTTGTTTTTTTCTGTTGCATGACAATGCAAGCAGGAATTACTACTTAAAAAAAAATCTGCTGGTGTGTGCTTCCTGTTCCAGTTTGTTTAGTCACAAGTCTGAATTAGATCTCTCTGTTGGTTGGTTTCATTTACTATAAACAGGTCTTGTGCTTTGTTTCAGTACATCAAAGCCCATAGCCAGGCACAGACAGGTAATGTAAAAGGGGGTGAGAAAGTTGACGGTCTTGCTTCATTGTTTCTGTAAGCCTTCAAGACAACGGTCAGAGGGATCACCCAGAGGTTAAAAGAAGGCTTGGCTGTTGGTTTTTTTTATAAACTGGTTTCTTTTTTGTTCCTTTTCTAGAAACCACATGTAACTTTAGGTCAGAAAAGGGTAAAATGTGGCACTTCTTTAACCAGCGTTACCGCTGCCTTGGGGTAACCGGATCAGGCAAAGGTGTAGGCTCCTCTCCCTGTCATGCTGATGCCGGCGATGCTATCCTTCAGGTGAGTACCAGCGGTTTATTTTCTTTTCAAATCTCCATCCACCTGAAGGATGCAGATGGCTGAGGAGGGTATTTTCTCATGACTGACACTGCCAAAAAAAAAAATCACTGGTTTAGCCCTTTAAAGATAAAACGGAATTGCTCCCTCCCACAGCATTTTTAGTAAAGCTGCTCTAAAAGTTTGCTTCCTTCCAGCCTTTGCATCTCTCCAGGTTTCCCTCTCTCTTTTCTTCCTTTCTTTCTCTTTCTTTCTTTTTTTTTATCTGCCCTCTTAAAACAACAGGAATGCTGCGCTGGCCCTCAGCCAGCCAAGGCTCAGCGAGCAGGGTAAAATTTCAGTTCAGATTTACGGGAAGGTGTTGGGAGTAAAAATCTGGTTTGGTGAGTTTAAGGCAGGGAGTAGTCAAGAGACAACCTTGCTACTGTGAGTGCGGAGAGAAAGGGAGGAGGAAGAGAGAAGGGGGGGGAGGATAAAAAAAACCACCCAGGCTGGGGATGAGAGACCAATTTTTCCCCTGCCCGGGTTTCAGTGTGTGTTCCTGAGCTCCTGCAGCCTTATCGATTGTAGGCAGAAAGTCGGGTCTGGGAGTGGAAGAGCTGCGTGGTGCCGGCGAGGAGCTCAGCGTCCCGCTCAGCGCCCTGGAATGTGCGGCTTAGGGCAGGGGCGAGCAGGGGCTTTAGCTTAGCTGGTACTAATTGCAAGTTTTAGTGCTCAAAAACTCTCGGAAAAAAAAAAAAAGAGCAAAGAGCCAAGAGAGGGGGTTAGGGCTGGGAGAGCTGTTGCTCCAAGCAGCAGTGTGAGGAGTTGCTCAACTCTCACTTAGCAGTGCAGTAGAAAGGAAAATGCATTAGGTTGCTGCCCCAAAACGTTGCTGTTGCTGCGAACGGTGCTGGGCGCTGAGGCGGGCTCCAGGTAGGTACCATCGCTTTTCAGTTTGGTCTGCTCTTCCTCTGTCCTTCCTTGAGGGTTTACTCTTCTGTGTTTGGGTTGACAATGTAAAAGGACAGAAGTTTGCTCAGAAAATACATTTAAAAATATTTTTAGGGGGAAAAGGCAAACAGAGAGGACTGCAGAGATTCTCGGTGAAGTTTGGTGACTCTTTCCAAGTGACAGATCTCTGGTGATGCTGAGGAAAGATGACAGGTGAAAGGCAGAAGCAGGTATTAAATAAGGACAGAGTGAGAAGTGATCTGCAGATCTGAGAGTTTTAAATTAAAAGGTATATGTTTCTCCATGTCAAAGAAAAACCACAGCATGACGTGCCTGATGTCTTTGGAGTAAATTTTGGAAGGAGGATTTTGTTTGTATGGCTGTTTCTTCTTTTTCAACATTTAAAATACTGTCGTTTGTGCAGAACGCGGAGCGGTGGCACAAGTGACAGGGAGGTGACAAGAGGGTTCTGAGATAGGCTGCGGTCTGCCAGTCTGCAATAGACATTAGCATAAGAGTGGGATCTTATCTGGGAAAAGTTTCTGATGACCGTTTAAAATACATGAATCGATCAGGAGGAGGTCAAGCATCTCCTTCACTCTGAGGTATGTGTGATTAGATGAGAAATACCAGGGACTCCTTATTCATGTTAAAAGAAATAGCTGATTTTGTTTTTAGAAGGAAAGCTACACAGCTCATTTCTTCTTAGGAATTTAAAATAAATCTTTGAGCTAAAGCCAAAGTATTACAATAGTTGAAGATGGGCTGGGACCTAACAGGTCGCAAAATCTCTCCTAAACTTTATCAGCTCAACTGGGCTGACCTGGCAGAGGGCAGGAGTGTAAGACCGGGCTGAAATGAGCCGCCTGAGGCTAACGCAAATTGAATATTGGTGCCTTTATGTGCCTCCTAGACTTTGCAAATGATAATTTGGACAAGCCTGCAATTATTCTTTACCAGTCGAGTCGAGCCGAGTTCACATGATGCGAGAGGGGGAACTAGGCGTCTTTCGCAAGCGAGGAGGCAGCGAGCGGCCGGGCGCAGGCGGGCTGCCAGCGGGATTGCCGGCCGGCTGCGTGCCCGTCCCGGCGTGCCGCAGGTGCCAGGCCGTGGGGGTGAGAGGTCGCCCCCGGTGTTAAGCAGAGCCTGGTATACAGCTGGAAAACTGGAAGGCACCGCGCGCTCTCAGAGAGGAAACGGAGATAACGCCGGGAATACGCCGCTGTTTGGTGTCCAGCAGACTCGTAGCATGAGTGCTAAAGGCTAACAAACTGCTGTCTGGGAGATAAATGAAGAGACAAACACTTCTCTTGCGCCTTCGTTCTCTCTCCCTCTCCCCCACTCCCCTGCATCTTCCCGTCCCGGGAGAGGTTTTCCCCTGCTTCTTTTAAAGCCGTGCATCCCACCCGGAGCTGAGGGCAGGTGCTTCCACCTCCCCTCCCTGCCCGGGGAGACCCCGGCTCCCTCCCCTGCTTTCGGGTACCGACCTCTTCTGAGACCCGGGCCCTAGGTGTTGCTAGGGAAATATTTAGAGTTGGCTGGCATGTAAATACGGTTGCTAATCATTTCTGTGTGTCCCTGCGGCGGCCCGGGATGCGAAATCTTTGTTTGAAGTTTTAGAAAGTAAAGGAATGTGCTGCCTTCAATGCACCACATTAAAAAAACGTTGAAAACCTTGGAATAAAAGTAATTAATACAAGCAGCGGAGATGGCAGAGCCTTCAGGGAATACTGTTTCAATGGCAGTTTGGTCTGAAACCTTGACCTTGCACAGCCCTCACCCAGCTGGCTTCGGCGGGGCTCTCCCTGGCACCGGGGTCTGCTTTTGGGGCTGCCCACATTTCGGGGTTTTGGCTTCCTCCACGTGGCAGAGCCCCCTCACTCCTTTGCTACCACTCCGTGAAATGCTATACCCTCTTCTGCGAAAGCTGTGAGAGCATCTGACACAAGGCAGAGGGGTTTGCTTTTGCTTGTTAGGATATACTTTTTCCACTGTCAGCTGTTTCCCCCTGTGAAAATTAAGACCGCTTGGGTAAAAAGCTGGAAGTAATGCTTTTTTGGTAGCTGATTAAAAAAAATACTTAATCCCAGCAACACAGATGGCAATTCTTACTTATACCATCATAGACTTATTATTGGCTCTGACAACCAGTGAATTTTATTTTTATGGTTTTAAGTGTATACTGAAGTCCTATTCATTGGGTTGGCAATGACATATTCAAAATTTATTAATATCCTACAGCTAGAGAAGAAGATCCAGGGGTTACTCTGCAGTGGGTATGCAAGCACCTGTTGGTTTACAGGTGAAGCAATAATATAATCTTGGCTTTTTCAGTGAAACTGCTGGCCCTGATCATCTGTGCGTGGTTTCCCAAACCAACATTGCTCTGAGTTATTGAGAAATTTAATATGTGCTCTTTGTGAAGAAATGTTGTTCTTTGTTCCTGTTGACAATAAGAAATCAATTACTTGGATGAACGTAGAGATCAGGTTTGCTTTGTGGCAAGGAAGCAGATCTGACAGACTAACTATGAAGGGACTATCTCCATGCTTGTGTATGGGTATATGTAGTTGTCTCTTTCATCAG
This sequence comes from Gavia stellata, assembly GCF_030936135.1. Taxonomy (NCBI): domain Eukaryota; kingdom Metazoa; phylum Chordata; class Aves; order Gaviiformes; family Gaviidae; genus Gavia; species Gavia stellata. The sequence goes on along the minus strand of NC_082598.1, from coordinate 26,697,749 downwards.
GAAGTTGAGATCTCCAAATCACCGATGACCTAAACCCCCAAATCCTTCCTTATATTGTAGTCAAGTCACTTTGAAATTTGTTTCTTATGGGGATTTTTAGGTGCAATTTTCAAGGTTGTAAAATCGATCCAGTGAACAGGATATTTTCATGTGCTGCTTTAGCAGAAGGAAGGACTCTGACCTTTATCTTTCCAGTAAGAGGCCTAAAATGATATTTCTTTCTGCTGTTGTAATTTTTTTTTCAATAAAATGCTTCTGGGCACACCTACCTCTTGCCAAGATCAGGAACATCTCAGTAGCCTTGCTGAGACAATGCAGGCTTTGTATAGCTATGGCTGGTAAGGTTCTGGTGACACAGTAAAGTCAACAGAGCAAAGCAACTTCTTAGTAACTGCAAAGCTGACTACCTGATATTTGAGGGTATTTTTGTCCTTTCCTTTGCCATGATCGCAAGCAAGATTTCGTTTGAAAAGAAGAGAGAGGTTTTGATATTTTTTAAGAGTGTGTTTTACAAAATATACCTAGAGTCTGGATGTTATCTTTTACCTGACTAGGTCATAAAGCTGAGACTAAATCAGCACAGATGAGCTTATTTGGCACAAGATGGAAAGAAACTACAAACACATGAGAATCCTCGACCTAGAATCATGAGACAACAGTAACTTTCAGCTCTTTCCAAAGTGGGCATGGCTTAACCAACCACTGAGAACCGAAATGCTCTCTGTCCTATTTGCCGACGTGAGGGCCATTGGGAGATTTAGTCTGGAGAAGCACCACCCCAACTGATGTAGCTCAGGGTCTGCATTCGTGTTTTGGCCTTTTGAGTACCCAGTGGACATGCTTGAGTTCCACCTTTGAAATAAACCGAGATACTGCCTCTGTATTTCTGTCTCTTGTCAGAGAAACTTAGTAAGCTCCGCCACAAGTCAGGGTGTAGGTTCAGCCTCAGCAAGTTGAGTTCTCGGTAACATTAATGATATCATTAATTATTGCACTGTCATAGACCTGGGATTCCCGACTGGGGTGTTGCTGCTGCGTGTGTACTGCTCTGCGGACGGGCGGAAGGACTGCCACCGCCATGCGGGGTTTACATATGAAATACCTGGCGAGAGGCAAGAGATGGGATAGACATGGGTGGAGCACAAGGAAATGGTGAGAGGGGTCAGCTGGGTACAGAGCACAAGCAGCACACTGGCAGCCTGACTGCTATTGCAGTATTCCAGCAGCAAGGGAGAGATTTTAGAAGGAATTTAGGAGAGATGAGCACAGTTTCTCTGCAGTTGTGACCGGGGAGGTAGTACCAGGGAGGAATTGCAAGGGAAAACAGAAAGGTACTTGATGGGAAGCATAAAGTGGGTGTTTAAAAGCTGCAGAAGGCACCCATTTGCCATTCAGCTCTGCCTGCCTGTGCAAGCGCTGTGTTTAAGGACACCTTTTATTTTATTTCTTAGAGAATGGAGAGCTGGTCAACAGAAACACACAGAAATGAGTGGCACACTCAAATCATCGGGCTATGAAAATGACCCTTGTAATAGTATTTGGAAGATGAAGCAGCAGATCAAGATCGCAATTATGGAAGTAGAAAAAAGGATGTCGCCATTACTGAGCTAATGCGAGGGCGAGACCCCAGAGAAGTGTTTTAGCTATGAGGGCAGATAGAATACACGTCTTTGACGTGTAAGCAGAAAGCATCAACGGATCTTAGCCGTACCTTGAAAGCAAAGCTACCCAAATAAAAACTGTGCCCTGCTTGCAAACAGAGTGGTAATTGTCACTGTGGAAAGGAGAAAAAAGAGATTTTGGGTATCCCTTGAGAGTGGGGGCATTAGGGACTCTGTTTTATCCATGTTGAGCTGGAAGCGATGGCTAGGCTTTCAGCAGACAGTCTTTCAGAAGACAGCAGAAAAAGTGGGTGAGGGGCATCAGCTGGGCTGGATATTATGGGAAAGCAAATTGAAGGAACTTGAAGTATAGGGAGAATTTGCAATTGAACTTGGCAGAAAGACGAGGGTTAAAAGCAAAAGAGAAGTCATAAGGGTTGATGGAGTGGAAATTACAGAAAGGTTGAATGGTGGGACATAATGGGGGAGGCTAATGGATGGTGCTGAATGGGACCACTTGAACGTTAGTGCAGGGAAAATTCAGCAGTAGAGAGCCTGGAGTCTGAGCAGTGCATGCCAAATAAATGGTCTTTTTTTATGAGTAAAAGAAAAGGATCAGGTCAGCAGAGGAAGGGAATAGGTGAGATGGACACAGTATGACGAGGGGGTGATATGGGTCATCAGCATAAATCAGCAACAGTGAGAAGAGAAAAATGGAGAATCAAAACTGGAGGAGGAAGGTGGTGGACTTGGGTGAAGGGGAGGTGTCTGCAGGACTGGGAAGGGAGTAAATGACAAATGAGGGATCCTTATAAAGAGGAGGAGGAGGGAGAAAGTGGGGAAAAGATCAACTCATTGAGTATAGTCTGATAGTTAGGGAAAATCTGAGACAGAGATGCTTCACTAGGGTTTGAAAGCCTTGCTGCTGAAGCAACAAGGTGGGGGGAAGTATGAAGAGATTGTGGCTGGAGATTAAAGCTGGAGTGTGTGCTGGAGTGAGAAATAGAGGGTCTGAAGACGGGGCAGGCAGCATGCAGGGTGTGACTGCAGGAGCTGTCAGGGTTGGGGAGGGAGGAAGAGCCAGAGCTGGGAAAAAAGGCACCAAAGGCAGGGAGAGAAGATAGAGTCAAACACGAACATGCATGCAGGGATATGTCCTCAAGATGGTTTTACGACAAAAGAGCACCTTCAGCTCACCTTAATAAAATAGTCACATTATTAACATGACTTTAGGCCATGTCCACATCATGTGCATGCTTCTGGCAGTAAAATTTCTGTTGGCTGTGGATGCTGCAATTTCACCAGAGTTCATGCACTGGTACCCACATCCTAATGTGAGTGCTACTCCTCACAGGGAACATTTCACTGTCGTTAGTATTCCCATTAAAGATAGCACTAATAAGGTGCCTGAAGCTCACAGGAGCATAGTCACAGGTAAAGCTGCAAGCAGAAATAGATTTCATGGGTGGGTGTATTAAAACTTCTGGGATTGCAGTACAGTCTGTGGCTTTTGAAGACTGACTCTGTCCTTGGCTTCTTGGTCCCATGAAGTGGGCAAGAAAAGACCCACCTTATCTGACTTGCGGAATGTACACATTCGATGGATGGGAAGCTGGAGGCACCTCAGGTTGGATCAAGGAGATCTGAACATGCCTATTGTTGTTGCCATGTGTGGCGTCTTACTCAGTGCTTACGATGTAAACAGGGCTAGGAGATGCTGCTGACAAGGTTGTCTGCTCACCCTGAGCACCCAGGCCCAGGGTGGCTGCAGACGTACCCAGCAGCGCTGCACAAACCCAGGGCCCAGGAGCAAGCTTCGACCTGGGCATGGTCCAAACTGGCCACAGTTATCCTGCAAGGAAGGAAAAAAATGCGATTTTCATAGAAGGTAATTGTGTTGAGCAATAATAAACAAAAAGGCTTCTATGTGCTTCTTCCACATACTGAAGTCCCAAGTCTCCTCTTACCTATGTGAGTTACAGGTCAGACTGTACGTGTGCAGAATAAATCTTCCCAAGTGCCACGGGGGTGGTGAGAGGTGTCTGGTACGCTGGGAGGGTGCTGTCTCCTGTGGCGTGTGATCAGTGGGAACGCGATGCAAGACGGGCAGCAGCTCCTGAACATGTCTGTGGCTGCTCTGCTTCCGCTGCCTTGTAACGTGCCAGCCTGCAGCCCCTGGAGCCCTTCCTGACATTGGAAGGTCTTTTCTCTGACCTGTCTTTTACCATGGGTGTTTGCAGGTCCTTATTTGAGGTGCTGAGAAGATCAGAGACCATGTCTTCCCATGTTCAATTTTTATTTCTCTTGAAAATTCTGGTTATCTGCAGGTATTCGTCTGCAAGCCTACACTCCTGGTAAGCAGCAAGACAGACTGACAAACAATTTTAGTTTTTACTGTCTGCTGACCTTATGAGTCTAAGTAAGAAATTCCTGTCAAAATTCCTGTGCAAATTCCTGGCCATTCCCATGGCCACCTGCCTCGAGAAAGTTTATCAGCTCCCTGTCTGGATGATATATGGGGCACTGTATAAAACCTACAGCTCTGAGGCATGTGAAATGAACTGCCAGAAGCCCTGAGTAAGCGCAGTTAAGTATTGCTGAACTGGAGGCACTGGTGGCCTTGGCTGTTGGCTTTCTCATCAGAATGAGAAAAGCCCAGAGCAAATGGCTCTTTTGCTCACAGAGCAGTCCCCGGGCTTTTTTCCCTCTAGATACAGCATTATCTGGAGATTTAACTGCGGCCTTTTGACTCCTGTCATCTCCCAAAGATGGGTTTGTGGTGGTATGCTAGTGGGAAGAGAAGCACCATTAAAACACGGCAGGGATTCGAGAACGATGTGTTACCTGCGATCCCGCTAGCCCCTGGGCTCTGGGGTTGCTGTGAGCAGGCTGTTGGCACTGTTGTGGTGTTCATCCCATTGGTAAAGCAGCACAGTGGAGGGCTGAGCCTGTTGGACCAGCCTCAGCTTGTGGCTTTACTGAGGAGGCTGAAACCTGAGCCAGATCCTGGCATTTCCATCTGTAGATCACTGAGCTTTCAAAAAATAAAAAAGACAAAGGAAAAGTATGTTATTTATATTTGTATGTTTATATAAACATATAAACATTTATGGTTTTTATTTTATATATTTATATGTTATTGCACTCCTTGTGCTAATTGTAGCCTTTCTTCTACACTGGTATCAGTGATCACTGACTTCAGTGAAGTCAGTAAAAGTGCTCTGTACCTCTATAGGCGCAGAGAACAAGGCTTTGGTAAGTTCAACTTTGCAGCTGTTTGGGGAATACCTTGCTTCTTCTAAACAGATGTAGGCTTCTCTATATATGCATAGCAGGTATCAACATAAATCAGTTCAGTGCTGGATTTTTAATTCCCAAAGCACTGTCAGTCAGCTGTTAGTGTTTAGTTACCATCTCTGTCTCTGGCTTAGGGGGATGACCTTGACGGGAGCATTTTCCCTCACCGTGCCATAGCTTCCCCACCAATCAAAAGGAAATACATCTTTTTTTCCTCTCCTCTTGTGAAACACTGGAAATGCAGTCTTGAGGAGTGCCGTAGGAGACAGGCTGTTAAAGAACATACTGTGTATATACAAGAGGTGATAGCGATGCACCTGCTTCTGGCATGAAGCATCTCTCCCTCTTTATATTTTCCAATAGACACAACAGTTTTTTCTAAATAAATAATTCGTGTAAAAAATACAGGCTCTCCAAAGAAAATGAAAGCAAAACTGCCGATGGTGCAATCTACTTACCTATGGTGTGTAATAAACTTAGTTCAGGAAAAATGCCATGTATCCATAAGCCTAGAAGGTTAGACTTGCAATAAAGCTTCATACTGGTAATAGTGAAAATGAGTTAAAGACCACAGCTCTCTGTGAATGCTGTGGGTACCCAAGACGCAGACTGCTCAGGGGAGTTGTAAGCTGGGGTGTAAATTTATAGTATCTTTGGACACACCTTTGTGTTTTTAATACGTAGGCAACTGTATGTTCTTTTTTTCTTGTACTCCAAAGTAATCAGAATGGATCCTGCTGCAGTGTGGGAGCTGTAATCGTGCTACCACAGGGCGGATATGAGGCTATCTGTCCCCATGCGTGTAGTTGTGCCCACAAACGGGTTGGACAAACCCTTTCCAGAGCTAAGACTGGTGCAAAGAGGATTAGATAAGCTTGCTAGTCGTTGTTGTGCAAGTTTTTTTCGGAGTTCTGGGTTCAGAGCAAAACTTGGCCAAAACCACAGGATTTGGTGCGATACGGCAGTCCGCACGCAGCGCCAACCGCTGATTCACTGCTTCCCCATCCTACAATGTCTGTCTTTGCCTTCCAGCACGGGTACGAGTTTCTGGAGCCTCCACACTCTCTGCTTGCTCTGCCTGTGTCCATCAGTGAGTTCAGGTCCATGGCCAGGGATCCTGGAGCAGGATGCATGTTTGCAAGGATGCAAAGTGGGGGGTTGCTGAGCAAGAAAGGGGTCTGTGGAGTGCCAGGGCATACGCAAGCCAGTTCAGAGTGCTACATAGCTGAATGCAGAGATGCTGGTATCATGGAAAACCAGAAGGGATGAACCTCCCCACCAGCGGCAGGAGCTCTGAATGACATGTAAGGTGAAGAAACCATGCTTTCATTTTCACTGCGCTTTCTACGTTGTTCAAATCTGGGTTCCAGCCACGATGCCAAAATGTAGGAAGGGCTAGCTTCTGCTTTACCTCTGACAAGGGGGCACTGCCTCTGTGTCTCCTAAAACAAGCGCTGTAACATGAACAATGTGAGATGAACAGCATTTTATTGGTCCTTCTATAGATCCAAACCATTTCTATCGCATTTCCTCTTCATCTAATCTTATCTGTTTCATGTTGCAATCCTTGCTGTGTTTCCCTATTTCCAAATCAAAGCACAATCTTTCTGCAAAAAATCTGAAAGCTGCCTCCATTTTGAAATGCAGCCTGTTTTAAACAAAGAACATCAGTTGGTTGTTAACTCATCGGTTTGTTAATCCTTACCTGGAAAGTAACCGATGCCAAAATCATTGCATTCTTAAAGCTCTTGCAAATGTCAATCACTATTAAATAAAGGTTTCTTCTGAGTTCATACATACTATTGTATGTATATGTGCAATAGGGTGTAGAACAAGCCAGGCAAGAAGCAAAAAGTATACGAATGACTGGTTTTGCAGGAAAGGCACCAGTATAAAGCTTAGGAAACCTGGGTTCACGTCCCTGCCTTGCCACAGAAAATGGCACGGACGAGTTAACAATGGAATGGTCAAGTGGATTGTTTCTGGTTGCTGCGGATGTCTGGTTTTGTGGTTACTGGTCTCTGCCGGTATAGCTGAACATCCCATCGGGTTGTGAGGTCTTGCAGCAGGATCTGTCACGGCTGATCTTTGGGGAGCTATGGCAAATCTCAGGGGGTTTTCTGTGTGTTTGGCTTACACCTCCATTTTGATAGGCTTGGGCAGTTGTGCATGGGCAGCTGTGCTGCGAGAGCCCCAGGGAGGGATGAGGGAAAGTGCCAACACCTAACCCAAACCTCCGGCAGCCCCTGGGCTCCCTGCCTCAGCTCCCCTTCCTACACGGTTCTCAGCAGCCGCACAGCCCTGGGGTCCCCCAGGGCTCGGTTTTGGGACCGGTCTTGTTTAATATCTTCATTGATGATCTGGATGAGGGGATAGAGTGCTCCCTCAGCAAGTTTGCAGATGACACCAAGTTGGGAGGGAGTGTTGATCTGCTTGAGGGTAGGAAGGCTCTGCAGAGGGATCTGGACAGGCTGGATCGATGGGCTGAGGCCAACCGGATGAAGTTCAATAAGGCCAAGTGCCGGGTTCTACACTTCGGCCACAACAACCCCAGGCAACGCTACAGGCTTGGGGATGAGTGGCTGGAAAGTTCCCCCGCAGAAAAGGACCTGGGGGTGTTGATCGACACCCGGCTGAATATGAGCCAGCAGTGTGCCCAGGTGGCCAAGAAGGCCAACGGCATCCTGGCTTGCATCAGAAATGGTGTGGCCAGCAGGAGCAGGGAGGTGATCATGCCTCTGTACTCGGCTCTGGTGAGGCCGCACCTCGAATACTGTGTTCAGTTTTGGGCCCCTCACTACAAGAAGGACATTGAGGTGCTGGAGCGTGTCCAGAGAAGGGCGACGAAGCTGGTGAGGGGTCTGGAACACAAGTCTTATGAGGAGCGGCTGAGCGAGCTGGGGTTGTTTAGCCTGGAGAAGAGGAGGCTGAGGGGAGACCTTATCGCTCTCTACAACTACCTGAAAGGGGGTTGCAGAGAGGTGGGTGTTGGTCTCTTCTCCCAAGTGAATAGTGACAGGACTAGAGGAAATGGCCTCAAGTTGCGACAGGGGAGGTTCAGGCTAGACATTAGGAAAAAGTTCTTCACTGAGAGAGTGGTGAAACACTGGAATAGGCTGCCCAGGGAGGTGGTAGAGTCACCCTCCCTGGAGGTATTCAAGGAGCGTGTGGATGTGGCATTGTGGGATGTAGCTTGATGGACATGGTGCTGTGTGGTGTTGGGTGGGTTGTGGCTTGTTATTGTTGTTGTGTGGCGTGGGTTTTGTGGTTGTGGTGTTTCCCCCCCCCCCCCCCCCCCCCCCCCCCCTAGGTTGGACTCGATGATCTTACAGGTCTTTTCCAACCGTACTGATTCTGTGATTCTGTGATTCTGGGGCGAGGGGGCCTTTGGGAAGTGCTGCTGGTGCTGCGTAGGTATTCGTAATCACCAATGGCGCAAGCCATCAAGGGAGGGTGGGGAACTGCCCAGCAGCTTGCATTTCATGCTCCAGTTGTGTCCCTGTGAAGCAAGAGCGAAGTCCTGCTGCCGGAGCGGATGAGCAGCGCTTGCTGTGAACCCCGGGGCTGGGGGAGGTCCGGAGTCCCCAGGGTGCTGGTTGTGACACGTCCCAGGTTTCTGCTTCAGATCACTGCTTTTGGAAAAGCGGTTTGAAATGCACTGCTAAAGGGCCTGTAGCTTTTTACTAACACATAGATAGAACCGTTTTACTAACACATAGATAGAACCGTTGCAGCCCACTCTGGAAAAAAACTGTGCACGCAATATAACCTACAGAGATCTGAGACTGTAACTGCTCCAAGTGCATGTGAACCTTTGCATTCAAAAGTTCCCATTGTACAAGCAGATGGAAAAGGAAGAACACAGAGCAGCTCTGGTTAATAAGGATGCTCTGCATTTTCTAGTAGGAGACTATTTTCATTTGCTTGTAATTTTGCAAAGCTTTAAGTCCCTGGATTGAAACATTGCATGGCAAAATGTCTACCTGAGGCATGTGGATTGTTCTGCATTTGCCTGGATAGAGGCCTGAGAGTCACTTAACCTAAAATTATTTGACCATTTCTGAAAATCAAAGTTAGAGAATTTGCCTTTTTTCAAATTTTTGCAACTCTTTCTAGGTAGTGACTTGACCTTTAGTGGGGAAGTGGCTCTTGCGCAGAGGTACCCAGGTTTAAGCAGGATATAAACCTTTGAAAATCACAGTTTCCATGTGTTTTGTGGAAACTTCAACTCCTAGCATCCAAGTCCCAGAAAATACTGTTCCCACTGCATATGCTCCAGTCCGAGCCAGACTTTAGTTGCAGGTCTGGTACGAGGCTGCTAGGCTCTCTGCCCCGGAGTTCAAGAGCAGTGTATAGGGCATCTAAAGGTAAAGGAACCAAAGAAACAGGTACCGGGGCCCGGGGCTGTGAAGAGCGGGTTGAATCGAGGAGCAAGGGAAGAGAAGAGAGAGAAGAGGGACAAGGAGGCAGGAGAGGGAAGACAACTGTCTGCCTGGAAAAGCTGATGGGAAGTCAGAAGGCTGATGGGAAGAGGGATTTGAGGGGATAACTCAAATGGAAGGGACTGAGAACTGGTATCTGAGCAGGGAGACAGCACATTTGGGAGCAGGGCCTTCTGCTCCTCATTTAGAAAGATAAAAGTCTGTATCACAAGTCCTTTTAAAAAGAGAGTAAAATCATCTTGTCAGAGGTATATTCGATATTTTTAAGCTTAAGCACCCATCAGTCAAAATTAATCTGACCAGTCTCTCCGTAACACTTACGATGTCATACACTGACCTTTTGGGGTCTCCATTAAGAGTAGCTGTTGTGGTTTTCTAACAGTGGCTACCATATTATTATAATAATTTTTATATAATAATAATTAATATAAGACATGGGGGGCTGCAAACGGAGCCAGCCAGGCAGGGGGACTTGGGGTGAGAGGTAACAACCAGGGGGAGGTAATGGTGTCAGCCTGGGGCACTGGTATCAAACAAGCGCAGGAGGGGAAGTGGGGCAGGTCACCCAAGGAACCTGGACGAAGCTCGAGCCAGAGCGCTTGGGAATGTGAATCCGGGGCTGTTCCCAGCACCACCTTTCCCTTGGGAAGCTGGAAGGAGCCCCCTGCTCCTTCCTCTTCCCTCTTTTGCTGCTGCTGCCAGCAAATGCTGGGCTGGGCTGCTGCCCTGCCTTTGTGTTTTACTCAGTTACTTCACGGAGCAGAAGTCCATGCGGTAAATCTCATGTGCTACCCCTCTGGGTGACACATGCGTCAGTAGGTTGCCACATGATGGAATTTGGGGTTGGGTTTCAGTCTGCATCCAAAAAAAAAACCATACAAGCTTAGGAAACAGTGCACAGATATATCCTACTCAGAAAAAATATGAAGTATGCAATTCAGATAGTGCCAGATTTATAGTCTGCACAATCCTAATTTGCCTTCTGGTATGTATTATTATAGTATGATCCTGTTTTTTTGACACGTTGAGTACTGTTGAGATTTTTTGTAGGATCCTTGCCATATGCCAAGTATGAAAAGGAGGGTGGCCAGTGGGCAATTTACTTTAATTTTTCTTTTTCTCCTGCTGTTCAGCACATAAACGGCTCATGCTCTTGCATTACTTTGTTCTGAAGAGAGATTTATTACTCTTTGGCTTTTTGATGGTGTTCGTCTCTATAGCATTTAAAGACTTACAAACAGTAATGAGATAATCTGCACAACAACCGTTTGATATTTATTTACTGAAAAAATAGGGACGCAGAATATAAATTAAGAAGTTTACCATAGTTTTGACTGTACATTTTAGGATGCCAGAGCCAGACACAGGTGCATTTTTTTAGTTAACGGTCGTCTTCACTGAAAAATGTGCTTTAGGGTTAACAAGCTCTAGCCATACATTTATGTCAAGCTAAGAGGTTATTTCGGGTGATCAGAAATAAACATATACAAATAAGTTGAAGTGTTATTTCCACATTTTTGAAATAATGCAACCATGTTTTTTTGCTTTAGAATGACATTTCATTTAAAAATTTGACCACATTTAACAATAAAAATGGGGTAGAGAATCCAGAAATGAAATGTTTGCTTTGGGGCAAAATAAATTGCCTCCTTTTTTTTTTTTTTGCACTTCAGCTAGCAGTATGAGTCAGTCACACTGCTCGCCTTATGACTCTGTTTTCCAGAAAACTTAGTTTTGCTTGAGATCCACATTTTCAAAGTGCATTTCCCAGCGAGTTCACTTGCAGCTCTAAGTGCTCTTTGCTTCTGCAAGCAAGTTGCAGACCAGAAAATGTTCCCACCCAAGACTAAGGAACATGCAGTCGGTGACCATCTGTACAAAGCTTGGTTTAAATGACTTGGCCAGTGACACACAGGATCCATGTGCAGAGCGAGGACAGAAAGCAGTAAGGAGCCTGTTTATCTGCCTTAGCTATGAGTTCCCCTTTTTCACAGTACATCAGGTGCCACGTCACCTCCAATGTCTCCAGGAGAGTGGTGGGGACAGCAGCCACCGTCGGTGCCCAAGCCCAGATTCTCTGCTGGAGCAGGGTCACCCTCTGCACTGCACGGCAAGCTAAGGAGGCCACTGTCTCCTCTGAGGGTCCGGAGCAGTGCAGGATCCAATTTGCAGCACCCAACTTCTAAGTATCAGGTGCTCCAGGGGACCTCTGGCACTTCTCCGGGGGGACCAGCACATTGACCAGCTCACTCTCCCATGCACGCGTCTGCAGCATCTGTCCACCTTCTGGCACCTTCACCTAGTGAAACATGGGGGTGAGGGCGGCGGTACCGCCTGTCAGGTTGGAGGGTACCCAGGGAAAGCACTGCGATGCTTCACGCCCTTCTGGACCAGAGAGCATGTGTCGGGGTGCGCGCCCAGAGGCAAGCAGCTGGGGTGGGGAGATGCCAGCCCCCTGCCACTGCATGGCCAGGGAGCTGCGGGGCCAGGAGGAGAACCAGCAAGAAGAGGCATCCTCGCCACCAACGGCTGATTAGGTTTTGCCCGGGAAGTGGGAATCCCGGGATGTCGTTTCTGCATCATGGCCCGTTTCTGTGTTTTATCCACATCCCTGCACGTCTGTGGGTAAAAGAGGTAGGAGCAAACACTGGCTTCTCATGGGCGGGAATCACCCACGCTCTGAATTGCACTGGCTATGGGGCTGGTTTCAGGATGGTTCTGGATGCAATGGTCCCACATGTATCCCCACTGGTAGGCTGGAGAGCTGGTGAGCCTGGCCCAGCAGGGCAGGTGACCAGCATCTTGCAGGGGTAGCCTCTTTCACTGACACCGTTGCGGCTGGAAAAACAGCCTGTGGAAAGGAAAAAGGAGACTGGTGTCCTTAGCATGATAAGAAAAGATAGGAGGATAAAGAAGGAAGACATTATGGAAGACAAATAATGAGGAGAGTGCTGAGGGCTGGGATATTACCCTTGCTAGGTGTCCTGGCATTAGACATTTCCTCGCTGAGGGAATACGTCCAGCACGGCTCTGACCACCACATTATACCTCTTCTAGAGATCTGTTTAATAAAAATGGTTTGTAAAAGCAGGAGTCAAATGTAACAACCCACCCTGTGCTGCCAGGGTGTTTGGCTCTCCTTTTCTTGGTGGATAACTGCAAGTGATAGTTAATGTGAAGTTAAGCTGTTTTCAGGTGAGGAACAGGAGATTGGTGGGAGACTGAGATGATGGGACTGTGGACTCAGAGGTACCCACCACCCAGTGCTGTCTCGCTGCTTTTCACTTTGCCTTCAGACAGGCTAGGGCTGAGGCACAGCTGTGCAAGCAGGCTGCTTCCCCTCCGCTCCCCTAGAGCCATCCCAAAAGCCTCTGTGACTTGAAATGTGCAGGATCAGAGCCTGAATGCATTAAATGTGCCAGCCAGTGCAAACTGGCAAAGATTCTGTTCTTTTAATATAAAGCAGAAGCAGACAAACGAAAGATGCCTGTTGCACTGGGTACCGCAGACACTGGAGGGAAAGGCAGCCCCTGGTCAACCAGCTTGAAATCCACAGTCAGAAACGAAGCACGTAGAGCAACCTCCCTCACGCATAGCAAATGGCTGAAGATAAGGATGAAACTTTCTGTCCAGAGTGGGCTGAAACGTGGCAGATCATGCTGCAGCCTTCATTGAGCAAGCCTGAGTTGTGAACATGCTTATGAAAACTAGTGGGTAGATGATTCACAAACAGAGAAAAGGACTCCCAAAAAAAGCAGAAAAAGAGTTTGCACCCCTCTAATAGGGGACACAGTGTTTAACTCTTCTCCTAACCCGGTATGGTAGTGGTGTGTTCCCTTTCACACACCTGCACCCATGCTCATCGGCACTTTCTGTGCTGTTCTGCAAGGTCACCAGCTTTGAGGAGGACCTGCAATGCACGACGATAGCTTTATAGCACATGATGGTAACTTTTCAAAAAGTGCAGGACTGGCATTATCATTTCATGTCTGCCCATTCTTCTGTTTATTTAATGGGACAATCATAGAAATGCAAGCCGCCCTCTTTTCATCTTCAAAGCGTTGGTCAGGTCTGCCGTGCAAGCGTTGGCTGGCCCAGCTGTGTTGGCCAGATCATATTTAATTCCTTCTTCTCCCTGTGCTTCCCCCTGCTTTCCTACACCAACAAAACCAGAGGTCATACCCAACCACCTTACCAGGAAAAGCTCCTCATATCCTGGCCAGATTTTGCCCATATATGGCTATATGTACAGTCTGCTGGTACAACATACAGGGAAAACACAGCCTGAATTTTGTGTGAGCCACAGCAGCTTGCAGCAGTGACCATCCAGCAGCAGCTCACAGCCACCTTTGCTGTCTCATGATGGCGAGGAAAGCCTGTGTCTGCACTGGATATGCCTAATTACTTGAAACTGGTGAAAATCTGCACATGGTTTTCTGGCTTTCAAAGCTGAATTGGCGTCAACCCCCTTGGAGATAACATGCATTATTATTGTTGTACTTGAGCAGGTTTTTTTCCTCTGTATTCTTTCTCTGTTCAGGCTTTGATTTAATATTCCTTCTCTCCCTCTGTTTTGGTTACTCTGTGTCTTAGTGCTTAGAGATTTCCTGCCCGTGTATTGAAAGTTTTTAATGAAGAATTTCAGCAACACTTGGAGTTACCAGTAAAAGCCCTCTGCAGATTTTGACAGAGAAGGAGTTATATGAAATTACTTCTAATCTCTTTATCCTTGTCACACCACTCTGCTATGCAGTAATACACCAAAGAATTTCCAGAAAGCAAAGGTTGGCGACTTACAATACCTACCAACTTGGTGGAAAAAATAAATAGTAAAGGAACTGGGAGGTGAATTCAATCTGCTGCTGTGTTAGCTGGGGGACAAAGGAGGGGAAAAGTGGAGAGAGAAAGCTGGAAAAAGTAAATGCTTTCTCAGTTTAATCTTTTTTTAAAAAATGAAACCTTAAGGCCACGCAAGCCATTTCCCTCAAAAGTTTAGATCATGTTCTGAAAGTTAAAAAATGAGGCGTTTTGGTTGACTTTATCATGGCAGCTATCAATGGCACATTGTTAATCCCTGTTAGAGTGGCAAAACTGCAAAACAAATAACAGTATGTCCTTGACTGCACCAGTTCTGTTCCTGACAGGTTTTCATTTTTCACCCCGTTGCATAATGCTGGCATGCACATACGACACGTAGCGTATGAAACTTTCTGGGTAGGGCTTGATCCTGCCTCCATTCAAGTCAAGGGCAATACTCTTCCAGTGCTCAAAAGAAGCAAGGTCATGGTGTGTGCTGGAGCCAACCACAGCCTGATTGGGAAGCCAGGCAGCAGTATTTTAGAGCAGGTCAGCTGTCTCCCAATCTAGTCCAATCCCACGTGCACTTCTGCAAGGTCTTACCTTTTGAAATCCCATGGCAACTAATGGCTTTCACTACTTGCTTGCTGTTTGCTCAGATTTATTTCCTTAAAAGAAGAAAAAAAAAAAAGGAAAAAGAAATCCCAGCTATTATTTCCTCCTGAGATACACACAGAGAGAAAACAATATATTGATTTTCTTGTACTCCGTGTTTGTCAGTCTTAGCCAAGCATTGTGTGTAGGTGTTATATGATTCAAAAAAATAAGACAAAATGTGGGTGGGACTGAAAATGCATTTGTTATTATTCATCTATTTATGCCATCATACACGTGTGATCAGGCTGTAGTCTTGTGCAGCAGCCTAGGAACCTACAGATTTCTTGAATCATCCTTCTGTAAAAGGGCCAGGAGATGTGTTATTTAATCCTTCTACTAGATCAGCAAGATCTGTATATACTAAATTTGTATTTCATACCTACAGCCAGCATCAGCCCACACATGTGATGAAACATCAGCACAGAAATCCATACCTGTACTTTTTTTCCTTAAAATATGCAAGCTCATCAGGATTCCAGCTGGGCAAAAATATTGTGTAGACAGCACACTTACCAAAAAGTAAAGATTTTGTAAAAATAAAACTATTTGTAGGTTTGGGTCAAGTTTGCAAAATTATCTGATCTGTGTGAAAATAAAAATCCCAAGGAAAATATTTCCGCTTTTCAATTTGGAGCAACTTATGTGGAAATTGTAGCAAATTTTAAAGAAGCATTATAGAAAAAAATCAAACTGGAATTGATTTTTTTATTTTGTTGAGAAAAGCAAGGAAAAAGAATCTTTGTTATTGTTGTTTCCAGGATCAACTTGTGGTAGAAAGAAAAAAGGTTGTTTACACACCTATACTTTTGATACTTTCACCTTCCCAGAAGGAGTAAAGAGGTGGCACTGGCACGTGATGGTCAAGCCATCCTCATCTGGTTTGAGTAGGGAGTTTTTACACGGGAGTTCAATTATGAATGCTCTTTCAGCTGCATGGAAACTTACCTGTGACATACGCAGACCATCCAAAAATATTAGGTATAGATCCCTTATCACATTTTTGCAGGTTCAACCACATTCCTGCTTCCATAGAGAGCAGTTCTTCTAGCTGCAGGCAGTACAAACTTGTTGCAGTGCTAATTATTTGATCATCTGCCTCAATATTTCCAGATATAAAAGATTTCTTTATTTTGGTTGTTAAAGAAGGGGTTCGGTTTTCTATCTCTGCTCTCCATTAGCTACATCTCTGCTAGTAAATAAAACATGCCCAGAATTGTTCCCTGGCACAGAGGCTGATTGCCTCCAGAGGAGGATGCTGTCTCGCCCGCCAAAACCGAATGGCTGCACCCAAACTGCGTGTTAGGAACGATTCAGAGCTCATCCTAACCCGCAGCCTGTGCCTGGGAGAGTGGTATCTGCCCTCTGGTTTGGGCAACTGGTATTTAAATGACATGGGTCCACCATGTGTCAGGGGCTATTCTGGCCCTTAAAGGGTGCAATTGGTTTCCAGTGCCCAGAATCACAGAATCCCAGGAACGCTCGCTGATGTGATTTAACTTAATTTACTTCTGTAGAGGTAGTTCTTACATCTCCCCCTTCCTTATTGGCACTGATCAGCACAACAGCCTTCTTTCAGAGGCTCCAAAATCAGGTGTATACTTATTATGTCCCCAAGCAAAGTATTGACGTTCAAATAAAAGTATAATTAGTGCTACCAGTATTAGCAAGTGTTCTAGAATGAGGCTGGTAGGGGAGAACGGAGCCATCAAGATAAAACCCTGGGGTCTGTGGGATGTCTGCCCAGGAAGAAGCAGTGAAACAAGGCAAAATGACAGGTAGCAGCAGAAGCTGATGGTGAGGGCTGCTGGCTGCTGCTGAACTGAACGGTCTTGCTGGGAATAAAGTCAAGAATTTCTGAGCGGGCATAAGACAAGAGTGTGTTTTCAGAGGAGAGGAGGAGCCTGGAGGCTCTAATGGCCTATTTCTGGTGGGTTTTTTGGTAGGGAGCGAACATTTGTTCAGCACAAATATGCCGTGGATCTAAATTCCATTTTCCCTAATCTATCCTTACTGGGGATGCTATTGCAAGCAGTTCCTTATCAGGGGAAGAAAACAGTTGGCTTCTGATTCCCATGGAAATGCAAAAGATGATGATTCTTTATAACCAAGACGCCCCTGGAAGGACAGGGTGGAAAATCATTGGGAGCCACTGACTTCCCAGCTGGTCAGTACAACAGGAATGAGACTCGGCCACTTTCTCAGTTTAGTAGCAGACAATCCTTCTGATGAAAGTTTGGAGTTATGTTGTCCTTAGCCAGCTTTTGGTGCTATTTGTATATACCTGTATAGCCAATGGGCTACAGTAGTAAACCTACAGAATAATAGAAAATACCTACATTTCCTTTACAAGAAGAATACTGGAGATCAAACAATTTTAATTGAAGCTGGTTTTGCCTTCTGTATGTAGAACAAAGTCTTCCCCTGTTACATGGCCATATTGAATTCAAGGGAGACACTTTTTTCTATGGAATATACCTGATTTAACTGTCATCTGAGACTTTTGTTTCACAGATTAATTTTGTTATCCACTCCTTTCACCCGCACACACTAGGGTAGCATTTTTAAGAATTAACAGCAACAACTTTGTTTCTCAGTTATGTCTAGTTTAACTAACATCTAATCCTCTTAGCTTTTATACCTTCACAAACAGGGATTTGTTTGGCTAAAGACTTTTAATTAGCCCAATCACATGGAGCAGGTATTTAACAACCCCAAGGCAAACCCGTTTCAGACATCAGAGGTGTCTCACCACCAGATTGGGAGAGCTAATTCTAGGAGCCCTTTGCTACAGGCTGCAGAACCTGAATAACAGGGTTGGTGAGCAGCTGGCACCCAGTTTTTCTACATAAGTGGGCAGCATTCTTTAATGGTAACTTGCTGGCTCCAAACAGTGTTTCGTGATCCTTTGCTAGCCCTTGTCTCTGCTCTCCCTCCAAACCAGCCCCTTGGTTTGTGCTTGCACAACTCAGGCCAGCTCTGAAGAGAGCCAAGGATCTTCTCATGGGTTTGGTAGGACTGCTGAACACCTGGCAGGTCACTGGGACAAATAAATACATTAGCAGACTCAGCAAAGATTGGACCTGCTGAACTTTTGATCTTAGTAATTTGAATCCAGAAGAAAGGCTGCTTGAGCAGCATATGGGTCCTAACCCAGGAAGCACGGGGTCACTGCTGCGGGGCAGGCGAGGCTGGGGAGGGAACGCTGATGCCCATGGGACCTGTGCTCCTGCGGCGCATGAAATCAAATGAGAAAAGGAGTGGCTATCACCAAGCGGAAGAATGGACACCGGTGAAAAAGCAATAGTGAATGCTTGCATAATATGCTAAATGTAATTATTAACTTGAGACTAGCTCTGCCGCAGAACCAGGGCCACGGCTGTGCAAAGCCCACTCATAAGCGTACATAAGTGATTCTCAGGTCCAGGCTGTTCCTCCAGCAATCTCTCAGCAGGGAACCTGTGGGTCTATGTGGAGCGTTTAGCACTAACCCTCAGGCAGGTCTCCAGGGGAAACAAGAGCAATATTGTGATCGGCTGAGACTGGAAGGAAAGGCTGTGAGTGGTGGCTAACAGGGGTATCGCTTCGTTGCACTTTTCCAGCAGTAATATCTTCCTCTGCTGTGTCTGTCACTGTGGAGTTTTCGAAATGCCTGTGTCAGTAGGAGTGATGATGACCAAGTCACCCCCATTGAGTATGCTGCCGTGGAGTTATTTTTGGCCTATGTTCTCATCGTAAACTTGCTTTGGAACATCTCAAAACATAGTAGAAATAAATAAGTAAATAATTAAGAAACAATATCAGCATCTTCTCCTTAACGTTAAAGTTGCAGAGAGGTGAGCCCTGAGCATCTACCATTTTCAGCTCTGACTTTGCATGATACTCAGAGCTTGCCTAGAGGTCAGCTTTAACTGATTGCCAATTAACCTAAGGTATTTGATACATTTGTCCTCACATTCTCCACCTATTCATTCCTGGCTCCAGCTGCTCCTCTTTAGGATGTCAGTGCTAACTCTCAGAGCCGGGTGGCCCTGCCTCAGCAGGGCAGCCGATGCCTGGAAGGTCTGCCTAGTTAGCAGGGCACGACGCGCTCTTGGGGTGCCTGAGCGCACACAGACCTGCGAGGAATACAGATGGCCAAGCTGTTTTTTACAGATGTGGTTATGATGAACTGCCCCTGCTGTAAGCAATTAAAAATGACCTCTTGTGCCAGTAGAGGAGGAAAACCAGGTAGCCATATGGTTCACATGCTAAGTGCCGGGCATTTGGTTTAAATCATATTTAACCATGTTCTAGCTAGATGTAAAATCAGTTTTAAAGCAAGTCATTCTGATGAAAGGATGTAAAATCAATTGAAAGTACATTGTCCGAACAAGACCTGCGTGATCAGGCAGGATTTCCATTACAGACCACTTACTGAGAGAAGTGAAAACAGCAAAAACCATGAAGTATTATTAGAAGTCATTCCTTAGGAAGCCAGCTTTTAAAAAAATCTGAGCTCATCCTGAACTTTTGGCTTTCAGAGGGCAACTGAAAAGCTCACAGAGTCCAGTCAGTTGGGTTATTTAGCTCAGTAACATCACATGCAGATATTTGTAGATAATAGTAAGTATATGAGAGCTCACAATATTGGTGATGTTCATATCATTAAAAAGTCTGCTTTCTGGTTGACTCTTACAGCTAACTGAAATTAAAACATAAGCCAAATGAAAATCTGGCAGCATGATGTGATGGAAGGGAAACATAATGTCAGGTAGTATAACTAGAAGCTAGCAAGTGCATCTAAATAACGAGGGAATCTTAGCTTTAATAGCCCAAGTGTAGCACACCACATAAAGCAAAATCTTCTTCTACTTCACAGGGTACCAAGAGCCAGTGAAACTGGTATCTTCGGAAAAATTATCAAACAGATGGGGTACCTGAGAGCTGTGCAGCAACGCTGCAGAGGCTGCATAAATCCTATATGCAAGGAGAACATAATACACAATATTCATGAGAAGTACAGTGGCGGCTGGATCAAGGCAGAACCCTATTTTTTCCAAATGTCCATTTAATTTTAAGAACATACATGCTTTATTTTAGCAATCTGAGTTTCCTGAATGAAAAGCCCTGCAGGGCAGGTCTGCCTGTGGATGTGCCCATGGAAGGCAGGCATTGGACTTCATGGTCAGGCACCTGTGTTGGGCATGCTGTGTTGTAGGTGGCCGGGACACCGATTACCAAAGCAGGAGCGTGGATTTCTACATGTCTTGCTAGAGCATGGACACACTGATGATTAAATATTTGGGATTATTGGCCCAGACCTAGCTTTGCGTGAATGTTACATTCAGCATGTTCTATGTTCAACCAGAGAGCGTTGGGTGAAGTTTTGCAGTGAGGATGTGTAGGGAGTCTGGGCAACAAGAACGTTTTAGTAAATTCCCTTATCCTTTGGAAACAAGCAGCCAAAACATACGTGTGATACTCAGCTTCTGGCTGAGTAGGCTCGGGCAAAGAGACCACCCTGGGGGTGAACTGATTCAGGTCTATAAAATCCCAGGCGGTGAGGAGAGGGTGGGTGGGGGTGAGCTGCTCACTGTCTCTTCCAATACAAGAGGTAGCAACTGTTAGACAAAGATGTAGGAGCCATTTTCAGAACAAAAGGAGATATTTCTTTGTGCAGCAAATACTAGATCTGTGAAACTCTTTGCCAAAGGGCGTGATAATTGCAGAGTTTTTGCAGGCATTCAAGGGAAGACTGGGCAAGTACTTGGAAGAGAGATCCACCACTGGGCAAACTACAACAGGCTCACGGAGTCCCCTGAGCTGAAAGTGGTTGGAGGCTGGTAGAGGACTTGCAGGAAAGATCGCATATGCTTGTCCTGCTCTCGCTCTTCTGTATGGGTCAGTTTGTGGTCACTGCTGCAGACAGATTACTGTGCTGCATGGGTCCCAAAAATCTGAAATAATAATGTTTTTATTTGGATGGTGAACAAATTTTGTGCTGATTCTCTGATGTGTACATGAATTCAAGGTGCTCTGTCTTCCCATCAGTGCCTGAGCTGGAGGGGAGAGCACTGCAGGGAGCAATGGTACCACAGTACCTGTGGGGAAGTAGGTCACTCCCTCAGCTGTAGTGTGGCTATAGGTACCAGATGCAGAGGAAGGCAGTAGGGCTCCGTGGCAGGAGCATTGCATGGTGGTGTATGTTGGCTGGGGGGCCAGTAAGAGCGGGCTAAGCTCTTTGAAGCCATGCTACCCACATGTGCTGTAGTGCTCCCAGTCATTTACCCTAGGAAGGTTTTTTAACCCTGTTAAACTAGCCTGACAACATTGACTTAGCCAAGAGCGCCTTGTTCTCTGTGTCCCCTACCCCATTTTGTCCCTCTTTCTGTGCATAGGAAGACTCAGAATTGAGCTCTGTGCTTTCTTTTATGAACCTAAAATAACTTTTGCAAAGTTTCTGGATTAACAAATGACTTCAAGTTCTTCCTTTATCCTCTAAATGAGTAAAACACCCTTTACAGCAATACAGTGAAACTTGTATTGCCCTTTTGCTTGAGAACATATAGCAGGAAACATTACAGTCAGTAGTTTAAACTAACTTGCTTATCTTCAGACCACCAGAAAAAAAAAGCATTATTTATCCCCCTTTTTTATACTGCAGCAATGATGAGCACTTTGTTAAAGCATATTACATCAGTGCAATTCCATCGCTTTAAAGTGTGAAGCTGTGAAGATGGGAGAATCTGACCAGCTGATTCTGGCCCACTGTGTTTTGTAGGTTTATAATCTGACTGCCAGTGTGGCACAGTACAAGCAATATATGTTAGGAAGTCAGAAAAAATCACTCTGATATTCCTATTGCTTGGGAAATAGTTTTAATTATTTAAATAAACATTTTTAAAATTTTTTTAAAAATAAAATTAAAAAAAATTATTTTAAAATATTTTTTTAAAAGCAACAAAAGTGATGCTGCAGATTTATGCATGCACACATACATGCACAAAAGCATGAGAATTGTGCCAAATGTGTGCACAAATGCATGTCCTTGTAAGCTGTGAGTTTCCTTTCTGTGGCTGCAGGGAGTTAGGGTACGTTTTCATATGGAATTTTTTTTTTGAGATCTGTACATATCTGTACTGCCTGCAATACAAACTTTCATAAAAAGTTTTATAAATGGTATCTGCATTTTTTAAGTTGTATTAACTGCCATAGCATTTTTAGGTTTTGTCTCAGAGGGGATAAAGCAACTTATTCCTGATATTAGTCACATTGCTTAAAGTTCTGCTGTAAAGCCCTCAGATGATAAGCACGGTATAAGAACATATCTGAAATAGTACAGCTACCTTGACTGTAATAAAATTATGCTAATTTGTTTTAACGAAGAATACAGACTCATTAGGTTAAAAGAAGTTGTCTCAAATTATAATCTGATATCCCAGACAACTCACTGGATTCTGACTGATAACGTTAATTTGCATGACTGAGCACTGTATCGTTTTTCTTTATGTTAGAAATGTGGGCATTTAACTTGGATATTGTTTCTGCATCTTTTTCACAAGGCAAAAAAGACCTTGGAGATACAGGGTTCTAAAAGAATGTCACCAATAATATGAAAGGCATGAAACCTCTTTTTGAGTGACTGCCATAGTCACACCATTTCCTTCTTCACTCAACTGGAATAAAATCAGTAGAAAATTTAATTTCTAGAAATCCGTTTCCCAGGGATATGCATTTTCAATGAGGCCATGCAGTATTCCTTTCACCTTTTCTGGAACATCATTTATCTTCTTTTCTTCCTTGCATATAGTACTTCATGTGGGCCTACAGCTGGCAAGGGAGGGATTTTAGCAGAATTAAGGCTTGCCTCCATTTCCAGTTACAGTGTGGAAGGAACAGAGCCTCCAGGACTAAACAGACATGTGCTGGCTTGTCTGGTACAGCACCCAAGGGATGCTAACCTAGGGCATGAGACACATTAGGCTGTTTGCTCACTAGAAATAAATTCCCTCAGAATACTCACCAGCAGCTCCACTGGCTGCAGAAGCCCAGAAGCTTGCAGAGCTCCTGACAACCAGCAACATCACGAGTAGCACGGGCATGGAGGTGCTTGGTTTAAACAGTGGTAATTCCTTGGTATAAATCCATCTCTCCTTCATTTCTCCCCCTCAGAGATACAGTATCATGGGTGGGAGATCTGCATGCCAAAGGAGCTGCGAGCCGCCACTTTCTTTTCTGTTCCTTAAGAAGAATGCAATCAGTAAGATGCTAACACCCAAAACATTGACTAATACACTGATGAAAATGAAGTTTCAGCAAGTGTTAATCCATGTGCCATTTTTTGCAAAAGACCACTGCAGGCTCTGCCACACAGTCCGCAGGCTGATTCATAGCCTGGAATTTCAGGCTCACACACGGTGTGATCCCAGAGGCTTATATTCATCACCGCTCCGCCTGGTGCATGTTTTTTGCAGGCTTAGCACCGTAAGAAAATGTTGATTGACACTGATGATTTACTTAACCGCAAGCAAATGAAATTGTATTCAACCTATCAATAAAGTGGCATCAGCCAAGAACTAGAATTGGGCTCATTAGCTGGGATTTAATCAGTAAGTGAACTGTAGCATCCATCGTAATAGCATCTACGTGTCAAACGAGCATATGAAGAATAGCAGCTAATCCAAAAGGTGCAATTTTTCTGCCCTCTGTGCTTCTATCTGTTTATTTGTACTGGCTGAGTTGCCCTCACTTGCTTGTATTTAGGGGTGACGTTGTTCCAACATGCCATTGCCTTCGTTCTTGAGAGAAGCCTGGCATGAAGAAACACCTTACCTTTCCCCTAAATGTGCTGGGGTTACGGCTCAGCCCGGCCGGGGCGGCGGGGCGCTCCCCAGCTGCCTGCTGCTCTCCCGGCACCCTCCCGGCCACGCTGGAAGTCAATGCTAGGGCGGGGAAGGACTGCAGGAGATCTGCCCTGGTAGCAGGCTCTCAAGTCCGGCTCTGGAACTGGTGCCCTAACCTAGAAACGAGCTTGCAGAGAGGAATGAGGCTGGTTGGAGGTGGTGCCGGCTGGTAGGGCAGGCTCTCACCGGCTGCGTGCCGTAGCTCTGCAAAAGACATTGCAATAGCACTTCGCACCTAGGCTCAGACAGACCTGGTATCTAGCAGGAGATAATTCCTTATTTTTAGTGAAGGAAATGTTAGTGGTGAATAGGAAATTTGCAGACGCAGCCTTGGCTGGCCCAAACCAAACAGAGACGTTGCTCTTTGTTGTGTTGGACTTATTCTCATCCTCCGCAGTTCTTCACTTTCGAGCAGTCACGTGTCCCTACTTCCTACCTGAGCAATGGATGAGGGTATGGAAACACTGTTTGTGATCTAGAGCTTTTTTTATTTTAATAATGAAATAGATGAGAGCTTTCTGACTTTTCCTAGGATGAATGGTGCTTGCTGCTGATACTCTTGGAGACAACGCTGTACTTTAATAAGAAGAAAAACTTTAGAAGTGGCCAAGATGCTCAGTTTCCCAAGCAGAGCCATCCCTACATTTTTAACAAGTAGCTGGCTAATGAGATCAGATAAATGCATTCTATCTCTCAAAATGCTCCCAGTAACCTTAGTGAAACTATGTATTTTTTTTAATTTCTAACTTTAATCATTTCACACTGTGTTCTCCTTCAGAGCTGACTTTATATCAAAGGAGATGAAAACACTATGTGAAAATACATCAGCAAGTGAGCTGGGAATTCTTCAAAGGAAAGGCTGTGCAAGTGTAAGCCATTAATAGCATTTAAAAGCCCACAAGTATGTAACTGTAATATGAAATGCTGACTATCACTGCACAATACTTCAGGATTATTCCAAAATACCAATCAAGTTTGGGTTTCGATTCAGGCAATAAGTTGCAAAGAAAAAGGAGAGTACAACTGATTGATTATGAAAAAATCCTGCTTTCAGGTTTGCAATACCATTCTCACACTTCTTGACATTGCCAGACTGCTAATGGTTTGTTTGGTTTTGGAATCTGATATTTTATTAGTGTTGCTTGACTCTTAGACAGCCACCTAGCAACCTTTCCTAAGGGATCTTTTAAGACCTTTCTCATAATCTGGTGATGCTTGGAGTGTTGGTTGGTAATCATTAAAATATGATTTGTCATCTTTCTTCACAATTGTCTGTAACATCCCTGTAGTTCTTTGCATATGTGTTATTTCAGAACAATGGTTTCCATACACCTATTCCCCCATGTTTACAAAACAAAAAAAATCTAGCTGTCCATGACTGATGTGCAATACCATAAAACTGACTTAACTAGGAGCTCATAACGCAGGCAAAACTTCAATACTCTTCAATATCCATATGGAATAAATGGAGCTGTGTTGAATCAAATGCATCCTTTCATTTCAGGTGTTTAAATCTTCACTGGTGAGGGGACCACTTTGAATCTACAAAGCCAAAGATCTGGCTCTAGTACAGATGCAGCTCAACTCAAATGCAAACTGTTGTCTTCAGAGAGGTTCTGTTCTAAGCAAAGTCTTGCAAGAACAAGCTGGTCCTGAAAGTCCCTCTATCCTGTGCAAAGGTTAGTGAGAGCAAACTGTGTAGTTCCAATTTTAACATTAATCAAGCCCAAGACTCAAATCTGAAGTCTAGCCTGTGGGTAAGCTGGACTGCGATCCAGCCAACCACAAATAGCTGCACCTGTGCTTAAAAATAGACAGCACTTTTTTTCGCTGAAATACAGGTACCCAACAGCTCCCGCTTTCATAGTAGTGAGCTGAGCAGGGTTCTGTATCTCAGCTATCAAAATAAAGTGTCTGCATAGGCTGAAAGGTTGCAATGTGAATTTTGCAGAACCTGATGAAAGGTTTTTGAATTCTAAAAACATGTGTTGAAGCAAGATGTATTTTATAACTTGGGAGTTTGAATCAGGATTTTCCCACTAGCCATGCTGTGAGCCTCAGGACAGCCGAACTGCAGATCAATTTGCCACTGATCTCAGAAAATGCACCAATGTGCTTGCCAGAGTAGTCATTACAGATTTTCTCTTAAATCATTCTTCGCATGGAAAAACAGATACACTTTGAGCATTAATGGAAGATCTGAAAAATAGAAATACCATAAAACTACTCTGGGAAACTCATACACTGGCTAAATGCTGCAGTTTTCTGGTACAGGACATTGTGTTACTCAGTTCTCCAGCTTTCTTACAATGGATGGGAACACTACAAACATAAAGTATTACTGGTTGTGTGTGCATAGGAGTAAATGATATCTGGTTTTAGTCCTTACAAAGGAAAAAAAACAAGTTTAGCAACAAATTTTATTTGCACATGTGATGTAGCTACTGTAGAGAGGGTATTGCTGGTTCTCCTAGGCTCCTTTTATGTGAAGATTTTTAATAAGTATGAAAATCTGGTCGGGCTATTTTTATCATAAACAGGAAAAAGGTTCCTTGTTTCATTTTTCTTTCTGAACCATTACCCTTCCAGTTCCCGCTCCTCTTTTCACCCCTGCCCCAGGACCAGCTCCATCACACAAGTAATTTAGGCCCTAACCTCCCTGGTTTTCTGTGGTCGGGCTCTGTTGCGCTGTCACCTATGGCTTTCTTCCTCTTCTCTCTCTAGGTGGATTCCATCTCTTTCACCTTTCTGCCCGTGTGGCTTCCAGCACCCAGTACAGGGCTGCCAAATGCCTGGGTTGAAAGCAGATGGCCCACCAATTCTTCCTTCACCCAGGGACTAGCTGTCCTTTTGGTTATGTTCTTTCAGTACACTATTATTTTATCTGATTAATTCGCATTTCTTTAGAGCCAGCAGCTGTATATTCTGTATTTACTGCTTCCTCTTTCCAATTCAACCCTCATTTTCTCCTTGTAGATCATACATTTTCTCCCTTCTCACAAGCATTACTATGTCTCATCAGTTCTCCCTCCAAAACACCTTACCTCACCCCAGCAGCTGGGTTGCCCCATCCTATTTTTTCCTTCCCTTCAGAAATTATTTCCTCTCATCTCTTCTACATGCAAGATGCCTTCCTTTCCAGCCCCACCTTCCTTTCCAGCTATCACCCACCCTGTAAGCAGTTCACAACTCCTGTTCCTCCTGAACCACGCCTGTTAATCGCTGTGATTCTCTATTAACTTCCTTCCGGACAATTATCCAGTCCCTTACTCCATCCTAAGCACCCTCAGTCTTCCTCGCATTTTTGTGGTTGCCTGTCTAGCTCCAGCCATGTCTTAGCCACGCTGCTACCTCTAGGCACCCTCCTCCCTTCCAGCTGTTTCTGTTTCAGGAAGCCTCCCTCCACCTTGGGGGTCCCCCAAAAGAGAGGAGCAAGAGGCAGCCAGACACCTTTCACGGGCAGATGATAGGAAAACCACAAAGCAAGAGGTCCACTGTGTGGATCAGCCCTTCAGCCCTTCATCCCGCTCATCTACAAATGTCATTTCCTTGTGCCTTGAATTTGGCGAGGAGGAGGACGTGCTGTAAAAGGCATCTGTGTACTGAAGCTGAGGGGTGGTTTTGGTTGCATGGAGATAATTGAGCAGTAAATAATAGTTTCCAAATATTTAAGCACAGTCCTCAGGAACTGGCCTCACAGAAATCTGTATTAATATCTCCTCTGAGATTCTCAGCAAAGCAAATAAGAACAAAAAATATTTCATTCATCTGCTTGGCAGTATCTGCTGGAAAGGCTGATTCAGTCCCAGCTTTTCCATTCAGCTATAAAATCTTTGTATGCACTATCTTCTTAAGCATTATTTTTAAATAGAAGTGTTACTTTTATTAGAAACTCTTACTTTTTACAGCTCCACATACCCAGTCAGATATCCCAAAGCATTTTAAAACCTAATGTGTCTTGATAGAAAGAGAGAGAATAGATAAATAGATACATGCAGATAAGAAGACAGCCCATAGATTTTGATACGAGTACCCTCCTGTATAAAATAAAGAATTTTATTCTTATCTTAAAGGAACTACAGGGGAAAAAAAGTAATGTACCAAGCTGTGGCTTATAATTATTTAATTCGTATGCATAATATGTGTATTTAACCAAGTAATTAAAAATGTCTTAACTGAAGTGGAAGAAATCTCTCTTCCTAGTAGCACACCTTTAAAGGAGAAAATTAGTAAAAACACTATACTGATATTAGGGTTGTTTAATTTTTCAAACTTCTACATTTTGTAAGCAACAGTCAAAGAAACCTATAAATACTTTAGCCCTGAAACACTTTTTTTCCACCCGTCCTTCACATCTGGCAGTACATTTGTGTGGCAAATGGCACCCGCTGTGGGGCACTCCTTGTGGACCCTGCCCGGCTGCTACAGGTCGCTTGGTGCTTGGGAAGCCCGATGCCCTGGGCTGGTGTTTGCAGTGCTTGAGCACAGTCTGAGAGGCAGCAGCCACCACACCAGCCTCCCTGGGAAAGGGTCTGATTTATAAAATTGCTCCGCTCTTTGCAACGCCTCTTGTGACACTTGTGCCCAGGTCATCTATGGGGATCCGTTTTAAGCTCACTTATTTTGGTGCCTAAGTGACAGGCGCGTTCTTCTAAAAATATGGTTCAACGTGCTGTTTTCCCCCCTGAAGTAGTAATATAAAATTAATAGTAAATAGTAGAAATAGTAAAATTTCTGCTGCAGCTGAGGTACCTTTCTGTGCTCCCCAATGCGCTATGGATACTGTTACGTGCACCCAGCACCATCCCGATGGCGGGCCAGAGCAGATGTGCCTGCCAAGCACTCCTGGTGCCTTGGATGCTCAGGGGGGCATCTTCCCCTGGACCACTGCCAACCTGCCCATTTGATCCTCCACTCATGGTCTGCACAGGTGGATGTGAAGGACCAGGGGTGCCACAGGGACATTGCTCAAGCACCCAAACCACACAGACCCCCCCACTGCCGAGTGAAGCTCCTGACTAAACCAGCACCCTCAAAGCCTGAGCCTGAGATTCTCCCTGTTCAGTAATTGTCACATCTGGGAAATCCCAGGAGCAGCTTAGCTGAGGGGCTTTTGCACTAAAATCAAACCCATGGGGAATGCACGTCTGTGATTTCAAACCATTGCATTTCCAACCTGATCCTTTCCTAAGTGCAACTGTGGGTGGCATCATGCAATGCCGCAATACATGTAAAAGCTTGAACAGCTACGAAGAAGGGAATATTTTGAAATATTTGTTTGCAGTGTGAAGTTGCTAAATCACTAGCATAGATAAAGTAAAAATAGGCAGTTCTCCCTGAAAGCTTTGGATTATAAGGTTTTGAAATACTATTTTTGAAAAAAGCTGCAAATAAGGGAGTGAATAAGAAAGGTGGGATGGGGTAGTTTGTTTTTTGAATAAAGCCTCTTTTTTTAGGGAGTTTTCTAGCCTCGCATTATATGATTTTTTACCAGCATTGCCCATTCTTTGCTAGCCGGGTGTTTAACAAATCAGCTCTACAGAAACTGCTTGCAAATACTCTTTCCCATCAGCATTCAGTTCCTCTGTGAATCGTGAGCAACTTTTCTTATGTATCTTGTGTATTTTGCAAGGTCTGTTCCCTCCAAGGGAATAGTGATGACTGAAACTCTACCCAGTGAAACCACTAGCCAAACAGCTCTGGGATCAGCTAGCAGAGGCGTTTTGTAAATAGTTCCCTTGCTATCTCCATCCTCTTATCATCTGGAGGAGTACTTTGTCTGTCCAGTGCTGAGGACTCATTCTGCAATAGATGAAGACCTACAGGGCATTTTGCTCTGAAAGCTCAGCACAAGATACTAAATGATGGACCAAAAGGATGAGTAGGTATGACAGGGCTGTAGCTCTTGCACTGCTGGCATGGCCAGGTACAGGCCAGAGCCCAGACACCCAGCCAAACCCACAGCTGGAGAGGTGTCCTCATGCGTGCCACCTTCAGGCCACTGCTGAAGAGCCTTCTCGATTCACGCTTCACGTCTCTGCTATTTTCTTGTACGATAAAGATCTTCCACAGCTCACAGAGATTATTTCTCCCCTCCCACCTGTTTCTTTCGCAGCAGGTAGTTGCTAGTCCTTCTGCTCCACAGGAGGGGACGTAGCTCCCATCGGAGGCGATTAGTGCTGTACCAGTATTTCCTGGGGAGGTGGTTTCGACACGTGGCTTAGGGATGGGTCTGAACGTATTCCTGACAGCACCGTGTGCTCAGATACAGGAAGTTCTTTGCTGGGAATGTAAAGTTTTCAAAGTCTCCTCAGTAGCCCCTCTGGATCTGCCTATACTGTTTTCCAAAGCAAGTGTTGCCATGCAGGATGAAATACAAATGCATCTCTTGAAAGAGAACAAAATTAAACCCCACTTAAGATTCACAGAAATTTCCCCTTCTGTTACCTGATCCCCACATTTTAGTTTTATTATTTGTTCAATGTGTTGTAAAGGCTGCTAACACTTTGTAAGTAAATTGGTGTTTCATTGAAGGTGCTTTGCCCAAAAGCCTGTGAATTTTAGGTGCTTTTTCACTTTTAATATCCATATCTTTTACTTTACTTGCTCCCAAGCCGGTCTGAAGTTATACAGTGTCTGTAGTAAATTAATGTTTGACTTTACAGTCTGTGTGCTGTACAACCCAGCACCTCCTCCATTTGCAGTAAGTAAATATGCAAGTGTTACGTTGCCCTTGAAACCTGTGCTCTGTGACAAAGATTGTGCACTGAGAAGAGACTGAAACGCCAAGTTTCTGTGGGTCACAGTCACTCCTGTCAACGGTGCATTAATCAGAAACCCACCCCAGTTATCTGTGAAAGTGTGGTGCAGGGAACTTTGGACCAGGTAATACAGGGGCAGACTTGGCCTCCTGAGAAGCACCCGCCTCTCTCTGAGCCTTCGGTTGTGAAAACCTCATCTCTGGGAGCGGAAAATAAGGAGAAGCATGTTAAATTCGGGTTGGCCAGAAGCCGACCGCACTCATTTCAGGAACACAAGCAATGATACCTGCAGAGCTGACTACAGGCATAGTACTGTCTTGCTGCGTGACCTTTGGGAAATTACATTATCTCAGCCTACCCCAGCCTGTTGAAAAGCCAAAGGCATCAACACTTCAGGGAAATGCCTCACAACGGTACTTAATCCAGTCGTTCATGTTCACAACTTGCTTTCAGATGTAACACCCTATAAAAATTACTACTGCTATCACTTTCTTACAAAGAAAGATAAAACTCATTGCTTTTGGATGATTTTCATTTAGAGGTTAGTCTCTGAAAACCAGAGAAAAGGTTGCACAAGCTTGTGTCAATGAAAGACTGAGTTTTCACAAGGTGGTAGCTGTACACAGGTATGTAGGGAAGATAATTTTTTTTTCTTATTGCTTG
This sequence comes from Gavia stellata, assembly GCF_030936135.1. Classification (NCBI taxonomy): domain Eukaryota; kingdom Metazoa; phylum Chordata; class Aves; order Gaviiformes; family Gaviidae; genus Gavia; species Gavia stellata. The sequence continues at coordinate 26,666,649 of NC_082598.1, read as the reverse complement.
TGCAACAATGAAAAAAGTGTTTGGTTTCTGTTCCATATCAGCTTATATACAAGGTTAGATTTAGTGGGAGGACCCATCAAATTGTCCACTGTTCTGTTTGTCCAGGGTGACACGATACAACTTCAGCTGTACCATAGTAGAGCCATCATTTTTCTGTGACAGCTACACCTGACAGCTATGACTGATAACTGAGTTTCTCTGAAGTTCCTTGGCATCAGTGGGTCAATACTACACACAATTTGACTCTCTTAGGCCTGTACCATGCCAACATGCATCGCAGAAGTATTAGCACCGTGGAAAAGTGAGTATTTGTACAACCTTCCCATAACAGTCAGTGACCTTGTCTACGCTGCCAGGTGAACTAAATTTGAGCTAGCTCCATAACTCGAGTACCAGCATGCCACTCTTCCACTTCCAAATCTCACCACTGCAGCCTCAGTTTCCAACCTTGCCGGAGACTGGACGAGCAGTGTCATGACATGAAATGCAACAGTGATAAAATCTAGATCTGATCTAGATGGGTGGGCAACGCTCCTCCAGACTCTTCTGCTGAAACGCTTCTGCAACCAGGACACGCCAAGATGCCGAAAGCAGACCTTTTCACAGAAACATGATCTCTTCCCTCCAGCGTTTGTTGGGAAGGTCTGAGAGGTCTTGAGTGGAGTCCTTATCCAAGCAGTGAGAGAAACAGCATGGCTGGACCTCCCCCTCACCCACCTAGTCCACCTCTCTGGGAGCAGCTCTTGATACCCGGTGGAGCAAGGCTGCTACCAGCAGTTCCTGCTCCCTGGAGCTGGTTAGGCAGGGTCTTAAATGCAGATAAGCTCTTGCAGATAAGACCCCTCTTTCTGCCTGGGGGTCTCAGAGGTGATAGCCACAGCTGAGACTCCAAGCAGCTCTGTGGAATAGCAGCTTGTTATTATTTCCACTTACAGCTGGGGGATCAGCGAGGCACCGAGAGGCTAAGATGATGTGGCAAGTGTCCTGCTGCAAGCCTGAGAAGCTGGCAGAAGAAGATGGGTCTTTCCCTCCTCTGTGCGTTCATCACAGCACTCTTCCTCGCAGGTTGGGAGCAGATGCTGTAAAGAAGCTGTGAGGGTTTTTTATCTAGAGGGAATACAAGTTGACAGTTGGGAATTAATAAGGCTTATGCAAAAGACATTGCCAGGCCTTGCAGGTTGTCCTACAGCAGCAGGATTGTGTCTAGCAGCTGTAGGGAAGTCCATATGCCTTCTCTGCTCGTGGCAACAGCCTGTCCTACCAGGGAGTCACAGGCTGCTGCCGTGGTGGCCTTAAATACCAAATATGTGAGAGATTCCCCTTCTGTCTCTCCTTTTCCAGGCAAAAGGGGAGGGGAGGTGAGTGCGGACCAGCAGGAGGGAGCACCACACCTGAAAGCACCCACAGCAAATGGTGGCACCTTGGAGAGCTGAGCAGGCTTGTGTGTATTGGGTGCACTGGCCATGCAGCATGGGTTGTAGCCACAGGGCTCGCGTTGCCACAGCAGCTGGCCACACATTGGCCCCTGTGGGCTTGCCCTGGGCCCTCGGCTCTGAGGAAGCCCCCTCAGGAGTCCTGGCTCAGACAAGGTACTCCTGCTTTCAGTGACACATCTGCTCGTGTCCAGCCACAGCCCATCCAGCCACACACCAATGAAGTGTCACAGGTGGGTGCCGGCTGGTGAGCCGGACACAGCTGTGCCCCCGGCCACCCGTGAGTACACTACAGTGTGCCCAGCAAGCAGAGAAAGCCTCTCCAACCTGACCAGATTCGGCTGGTGTCTCTCAGCCCAGCATCACTGAGCGTGGACGACCCCATCCCCGTGTGAGGCCGTACAAGATCCAGATCAACAGCAAACCCAGCACGTGGACATGCTCCTTGTTGCACCACGTGGCAGGTTTTAGTAGCTAATCTGACTAGCTAGAGCAGCTGGTGGTGTAGATTTTCTCCGTAAGTATGTGCATTAAAATACATACTGCTCAAGTCAAGGATCCTAGATTAGACAAAATGAATCACTCTTCCCCAAACCAGGACTGAAAGGCCGTGACAGACGAGGCAGTATCTCAAAACCAGGACACACAACATAGCCTAGATTTTCCCGTTGCTCCTCCATGAGCACACATCTGTGTACCAGGTCTGGAGAGGGTCTCCCAGGTTGGGAGCAGCCACTGAGTCCCAGCCTCCGAGTCCTTCCCGAGCTCAGCAGCTGTCCTCTCCTCCATGGGGAGCAGCAGTGGCACTTTGTCAGCGCTGCGCTCAGTTGCCAGCCCATTTCAGCTGCCCTCTGCTTGTAATTGTTAACTTGCTGGGAATGGGAAAGCTCTGGATAGCACGAGTAGAGCTTTAACTGAGGCACTCCCGAGAAGCCAAGACGCAGGAGCAGAGCCTCTGCCTGCAAGGTAAACTGTCGCAGGTTGCCTCGGCCATTTCTTTCCCCCGTCTTCATGTTTAGGCTCCCTTTGCGTTATTTTATTGTGCCATTTCAGGTCTTTTTGTTGTCATTTTGGTTTTTGAAGTTTTAGCTGTCATTTGAATGACTGCTCTCTTATGCCGAAGATTTATTTGGAAATTTGTGTACTCCCATAAATTAAGCGTTCCCTCTCAGCTTTCAGCCAGGCACGCCTAGGCTTGCATGCAGCCTTAGAACAATACGGAGAAAGGTTATCATGACTTACCTGCCACAAACTATCTATTAATAGCACCATTTATGTAGCTTTTTTTTCCCCCCTTCGTGGTATGCTTTCCCTACGTCCCCCCTCTTAGCAGGTTTCCCCTTTTTTTTGTGCTTTGTTTTCCCTGTGGAGTAGAGGGCGGGTAGAAGAGGGGCCACCTTTACGGCACTGGCTCTGCCCCCGTGGCCCCGGTGCTGCCTTCCCCACGGGGTGTTTGCAGGGAGGGTGGGACAGGGAGCTGCTCCCAGCCTGGTAAAACATTGACCTGTGCAGGCAGCCGTGGCTGCGGAGGCGCGCGGCTGCCCGGGGAGGCAGGCAGCGGGAGCCCGGCAGCAGCCAGCACCCACAGGAGCACGCCAGCCTCTCCCCAGGTACTGTTTTCCACTTCCATTTTCCTAGCTTTGAGAAGCAGAAGGGCAATGGTGCTTGGTTATAAGGTTTGCCAAAGGTTCGCTCCCTAGAAGGGGAAGTCGGAAGAGGGGTTAGCGTTGTTATTTTGCAGTTAGCTTGCGTCAACTGTAGTTGACTGCATGGTGTCATCTAAAGCACAGGTGGATTAACCCATGCTTGATTAGCTAGTTGTTTTGATTTTGGTGTATCTTCATCTAAAACAAACAAAATTAATTCACAGGTGCATTTGAAAACTTCATGGTTTTCTAATAAAACTCAGAACAGCTGGCTTCTGCTCACCCTCTAACTGAAGAGTAGGAACAGGAGCCGGAGTTTCTAATGAAAATGTACAATCTAATTATTGCAACAGGGATGTGGGTAGTGACTCATGCTGAAAAATACTTGCTGATTTTTGAACAAGCTTCGCAAAAATAGGCAAAGTGACTAATTTTTTTCAAGATTTTTTCCATGTTCCAAGGCAGTAGACACAGAAAAAATATCAGGATTTAAGTTCCTAGTATGCATATGCCACTGAGAGAGGTGAAGTTGAATAGATTCGAATAATTCTTCTAAGTTTGTTCAGTGACTGTAAGTTTCTACCACGCCGTGGAAGCTGACTTGTTCATGCAAGAACCATCCTCCATGTGTGCTTTGCTGGTCTGGATGTGTCTTTAGATAAGTACGTATGGTGACTCCCCAGAAATCACCTTTTACATCCCAGGTGACTGTCAAGTAATCCTGAAAGAGGAGTTTTCACAGAGGGCTCGGTGTGAAGTGACTGATGCGTAGTCAGTATTCACAGTTTATTTACAGTATGATTTGTGTGCAAAGCAAAGTGCAAGAAAGAGATTTTTTTAAAATTTGTTGCTTCCAGCTTATCAGTGTCAGGCCCTAGCTGTGCTTGCTGCTTGCTTCAGTCCTCCCTGATGTGACGGATTTTCTTCATGTGTTTGCTAACTGGGCTTGCACATGACACGCTATTTATGTTTAGCAAATGCTCAGTGGTGTTAGGCGGTACTGAAGTGTGGTAACACATTTACTTTATTTAAAGTAGTCTAAGTGTGGCATCAGTTCTTAGCAGTACTAAAACTCCTAGAGCAAAGTGCAGGAAAAAATTACTGGAGAACAAAGCAAATGGATTCCTGCAAGTATCTGCTTTAAAGGATTGAAATATGATTCAAGAAAAATTTTGGTAAAGGCTGCACTGTAATTTCAGTCTGTCAGTGAATTTGTAGACATAAAGCATGACTATGATTAAAGCGTGTGATTTTCTTGTGTGTCATAGCTGATGTGTGATTCTTGCCCTCTCCTCCCAGGAATGGTGGTTCCATTTGACACTAAATTCGACTGATGTAGAAGTTTCCTTTGTAGTAACTAAAGAAAGAGTTCAAATCTTATCTCAGAGATCACAGAGACTGAATTAAAAAAAAAATATCTAAAACAAAAGACAGTGATGACAATGTTATCTTGTCTATTTTCATACAAAGCTAGGGTTCTAGCTGGTGACTATAAGGGAGATTATGTGGCTTAAATGGAAGGAATAGGACTGTTGACAAAATCTGTTCAGTCTTTGAGTCCTGTTTGCACTACGGAGAACTTCTTTCAGAGCAACTCCAACCCCTTTCCATCTCTGAATCAAGGAATCAAGGAAAAACGTTATCAGGTAGACAGGTTTCAGGACAAGGGGGTCATAACTATCTGTAAATTATGAGTGACTTAAATTGTTTCAGTAAATAATAAGGTATTACTATGCGCTAAAATGAAGCAAGGAGATTTCCTTTCATGTGCTGCATTTTCAGCACAGCTGTTTACCAAGTTTCAGTTGGTTAAACCTGTGTACATATGCTGAAAGGAGCAGGGCTGCAGCCTGGTCTGCAAAATCTTTTTCAGGACATACGAGGTGGAAAAGATCAAGAATAATGCTTGGCCTGGGCTGGTTACAGAGTCGCTAGTTAAAAAGAAGTCTGTCGTCACCCTTAAAGGCAGTTCCTGTGACAAAGGCGTTACTGCTAGACCTATGCAAAATAAAATATCGTGGATCCCACAGAGATCTCACAGTGACACTTTTCCAAATTTCCCTTCATGGGAAAGAAGAAAGATGTATACTTGAACCAGAAATGCCCATAGTAAAGGGATATATTAAAATAGGAATAATCTCTACAGATACTTTGGAAAGAAGTGATGCTCAGTCAGTGGAGATGCTGATTATTCAGATGGCAAACAAAAAACCCTGTGCAACGGGAATTACAGAAGATTAGCAGGGCATGGCAAAACTCCGCTGTCTCCTCCCCAGAAAGTGTCAGGGTTACCCGCTTGCTCACGTGCACTACAGCCCTGTGTGCCGAGCAGTGCCCTTGCAGAGGCAGGAGTAGCCTTGGTCCCTGCTCTCCGCAGGCAGGTGACGGGGCTGTCACCGGGAGGGTGCCCCAAGGAGAGTCCAGGCTGTGCCTCAGCTACCTCCTGCACTCGAGCTCTCATTCCAGTGGCTTTCATTTGTTTATTGTACTTGTTTATGTAGTAGCCATCACATCACGGGCGAGATGTTGCAATCATTTTCCTCGATTCCCCGTCACAAAGTCGTTGACAACAAATCACCTGGATCAGACGGGTTACTTGGGGTTTGCTGTGCTGGACCTCTTTGTTTAAGAACATACCCTAAGTGGAGGTCTTCATAGTCATTATTTTTTCCTCTGACACAGCAGCCACATGGCACCTGGGTAAGACCATTGCAGATGCTTTGGGCTTGAGGCAGAAGAGAAAGTGGCTCCACAGTCTCTGACAGGCGTCTCATTCCGTCTAGGAAGATGCAGCTCCCTGCTTTTCTCTCTGAATATTAGAAAATCTTTTTTATAGCTGTCCACTTGTACAACACCCACGTGACCAGAATATCTCCTTCACGTTACTTTGGGAGCAATTTAAAACATAGCCCTTAATTAGTTTATTTCCTTAAGGCAGAAGTGTGAATTTTACTGGGGGATTTTTGCCTTTTATAGGAACAAGAGCTTTCTGAGGGAAACTGTTTACATTTTCAGACCCAGTTGCATAAGCATATTTTTGTGACAATAAGCTGTTTTTCCTCTCTCTGTTGTGGTGAATGAAATGATCAGGTAAAATGCAAACTTAAAGGACAGTGATTAGAGACAAGCAAACTTATCCTTGTGTGTTTCCAGCTGAGCATAAGTACTAGCAATTAATTGAAACCCCAGCTTTTCACTTTTGCTAAAATAACACAAAGTGTTAACCCATGAATTGCAGCTAAACATGAAATATAATTTCTGCAAAACGAAGTAACTTTAATTATTTTAATTACCAAAATAATTTTGCGCTGGATGCATGTATATGCAGTTCCCAATGATGTCAATGAGAAATGAATGCTTAGATCTTGATTTAGTTTTTTCTTCTTTGCAATGTGTATTTTCAACGAGAATATTTCTTTATGCAATTTGTTGCTTTCAGTAGTAACTTTCAGAACTTTTGTTCTCATCAGAAGTCAGATGTTGCACAGATCAGAGTGCAGTATATAGTTGATGATTAAACGTATCTATCCAAATGAATGGCAGCCCTGCCCTCCCCTCCCCAGTGCTGGGTCACAATGTTTCCCTTTATTTCCAATATTTAACAACAGCTGTCAATATCAAACAGTATTTGCTTACACGCTGGAAGGCAAAAGTAGAAATAATAACCAATAATTTTAGCAGAAATAATTTTTTTAATGGCTGACTAAACGAAGGGTTACTTCTCATACTACAGTATCCTGACTCATGTGGATTTACTGGTCTTCCTCCCTGCATCTCCCAGGCTATGAGAGTGAAAAACAAAAGACATTGAGCAAAAGCTGCAGTGCCATTTAACCTTCATATTTGGAAGGAATCAAGTTTGAGAGGTAGTGAGATTGCCTCTCTTGTATCTCATGAGCATTTGGCTTAAAAACGAAAACGCATTGTTCAAACCAAAACCATTTACTTGCTGAGTGAAGAAAGTCATGTTTTGCAGATGTGAAGCCTCTTTTCATCCTTTCTGAAGAGCTGCAGAGAACAGTCGTTATTCCAGCCCTTCCTACCTCCTGCAAAGCACTATAGCAGTGATGTGTTTTTTAATGGTGTCCAGAAAAAAATGCACATCTTGCTTGGATCTTCTTTCTTCGGGGCAGTTTTTGTGATTGCAACTGAGAGCAGCCCCAGCAGCAGCCCTTAGACAGACTGTCAGCTGGGATCGTGCTAAGCTTTACTGAACTGAATGCTTTCACCTGAAAAATTTGGGATGCCTTAAAGGGAAAATTGCTATGTAAAAATTCTGCAATGCACAGAAACAGCTTTTTCTAACCTGGTTTATGGCACTTTTATTAATGCTTCTCCAATCAATACTCAGGGCAGCCACTCTATCATAAACCTCTTCCACTTGAACGGCTCCCAGAGATGCTCAAACCACACCTGTAGTTAGCTCTGTGTGGGCAGACAACTATAAATAAAGCTGAAACTAAGGACTTGACAATAGAAAATTCATGGACAGGCAGTTACAGGTTGAGTTTAATGGAATTACTCAGTCTGTTGTTGTCAGTCGGTGGGACTGATAGCTGAAATCTTGATTCTGCAAACCCTTCTCATTGTGTTTATTCCTGCTAACACTATCCTTGGGAACCACATTGCCATTATGTACTGCGTACCGAAGGGGCTTCATCAGGCTGTGCTTATGAGCAAATGCTGTATCTGATCGGGCTATGCCTGCCTGGGCCATTAAATAGACATAACGGCAAGGATGGCTCTGAATGGAGTTCCAGCATAAAACTCATGCTGCAGTACTAATAATTTATAGGATGTGCATATGGTCCTCTACAAGTATCTTCGAGCACCACAGATGCATGAAAATGTAGGAAGAGTGCCTGGGATTACTGCATGGAAAGCTTGTTTGGCTTGGTGGTGAGTACCATCAGCACAGATAGCAGGGATTAGGTACGGTGGAAGTTACTGGAGGTATTGCTTAAAACTTCTTGTCGATCAGTCTTGAAGTGCAAAGCTTAGCTCTGCTTCAGCAGTCAGGTGGGAATCCCTTAGCAAGGGGGACGTTGTTTGAAACTGTGCAATGCTGTAAGTACAGGCATAAACACAGTGGCTACAAAAACAGCATCTAAGGTAGGAGCATGAGATCAAGCACATCTACCCAAGTGAGAAGCACCACTGATCCCAGTGCTCTCTGTGGAGAGGGCATGAAATGGGGGAGGGCGTGGGGGATCCCCTGCCGAGGGGAGGGCTGGGAGGCAGGGAAGGAGCTCTGGGCACCATCTTTCTACTTTTTCTTCATCTTTCTACTTCTGAAAGACCTTATGCTTCAGTGTCCTGTGATATCCTCCATATACCAAAATACCAGATGTACCACACCCGAGGGGGAAGGATTTCCAGAGGCTTACAGGCAGTACACTCCCTCCTTTTCACAAGCTGGAGATAAGGAGAATGGTCAGTAAATCCAACAGAAACATATTTTGACAGGCTCAGCAGGTTACAGTCCTCTTCGGCAAAGCCCTAGTGGGGTTTCATCCTGGACTAAAGTCAATGAAGACCCTCCTAGTTCATTTTGTGTTGTGCAGTTGCTCCGATGAGGCTGAACTGAAGAATTTCTTTCTGATCAGCCAGGGTGACAAACATCGTTGTGATTCTGTACTACCACCATAATTACAGATAGCCCACATTAAAACTAGAGTCATGCACAGCTGTTTAATATGGTGCTGTTCTATCTGCCACATTTTTTCATGCTAGGTAGTAATCTATTTTCTGCTGCAGAATATTTTGATGTAAATGGCTGATGAGTTAATGCTGACATTAGATACAAATACTACGACTCTTACTAACTGGAGTAATGTAGATGTCTGCAACTGAGCGTTTTTCAAAGTGACTGCTTTCTTCACAGACATAAAGTACTTTTTTCAGTGAAGAATGTGCTTCTTTTCAGTTACTTTTTAAAATGGCAAACAGAAAGGTGAGCAGCCTTTTGCAAACAGAAGCAGGATACATAGAGAGCTTTCTTTTAAATTTCATGATGACACATCTCCCCTATGGAGGAAAAGAGGGACAGCATGGAAATGAAATCTGGTTAAGGCGTTTCAGTTTATGTTCATTCAACACTGTAGGCTCAGCTCTGCTCTTCATTTGCATTTAAACAAGGAAGTTTCAATAAAGAAATTGTTGAATTACTTGGGAGTGTCTTCAAGGCAGCGTGAAAACACAGAGTAAGCTCTTCTGTGCATTACCTGCAGTGGTAGGGAGGATACTGAGACTTCTGGCTACATTTTGGGAAAGGCAGGTAGGGTCCCAGACCACAAATGTGTCATTTTAAACACATTGTAATCATGTTAATGTAGATAAGATGCAAACTGTTTTCACTTGCTTAGATACTCCGCTGCATTGGGAGTCTATTTAGAGACACGTTTTATGGAAAACTGAAGAACTAGGTTAAAAAGAAGTCAAGAAGCAATGATCTCAAGAAGGTGCATAATAATCATTCTTAGCCAAATCTTAGCATTTCTGATGGACACTAGCAAAACTGGCAAACTCATGCTTTCATGAGTTCTCCCTTTCTTTCTCTTATGGAGGCGAGCAGCCTTCTTAAACTCCCATCTGATGAATGAAAGGGGCTCTGTGTTAGCACCCCATAACAGCACTTCATGGTGCAGATCACCATTAGCCCTGGCTACGTAGTGATCTCCAGCAGCCTCACTAGACTTTGTGTCCAGGGTCCATGATTGCTCAGCTTGGCAAGTTATTAACTGGCACTTAAGTTTATCAGGGTGCTGAACTTTGAGGCCTGATGATTTTGTTCTTGAATATACTGGAGATGTATGTAAAAAAAAAAAGGGGGGGGGGAGAGATTGTTTTGAAAAAGTCAAATTTTGACAGTGTTTTAGGAAGTCACATTTTGACAGTGTTTTGGGAATAGAGTTGTGCTAACATGCCAGGCTGTGGGAGATAGGATCAGTGTCTTCTCTTTTGTTTTTCTTCTTGTCCAATCCAGTTCTAGGGAGTTTGCTGTTTTGTTTAAACTCAGGTTTTCCAGAGTTGTAATTATGTAAATTACTTATAGTTAATGTTATGTTTTTGTGAGTGAAGTCCAAGTAATTTAAAAAAGGGTTATTCTAGCTTATAGCCTAGTTTGTGTGTTAAGACAGCAGGCACGTCTTTCTTAAGGGAAATGAAAAACTGAAAATATCTGTTTTGTGTCCTTCAGACTGTTAGTATGCAAGCTCTGCACATTTGTGTAAGGGGAGGCATCTGCAAGGATCTGACAAACAGATTTGCCAGCAAGTCAATGAGTGCAACCTCCCTCTGCTTCTACTCTTTAATCTGGGTGACCACCTTGACTCTGGAAGACAGTTAATGCTCAATACTCCAATATCTGCAGGTGGAGTTTTGATATTAGAGATGATGGCAGTTCCCAACAGAAGAGCCATTGCACATAGCTCAGCACCTGGCATTTGGCCGTTCCAGATCTAACTTTCATCTGATTAAAAAAACAAAAAACAAAAAACCCACTACTTTTTTAATTAAGCGACTTTATAAATGTTAAATATTTTTAGCTGTGAGGGCAGCTTTTTGAGACCTCAGATAAGCATATTATATTGGTGGTAATTTTATGTGCAATAGATTTTCCTGTTCGCTTATAAAAATAATCGGGAGTAGCAGTTTTCAGTCGTTTTTAGTCATATAGCTAATTTATAGTGTGTATAAGTCTCCTGTCAGCTCTGTCAGTAAGAGATGGATGGGGTCAAATATTTTGGGGTCTTTTTAGAAAATTAGTGTGGGGTTCAGTAAAGAGTCTGGGGTGTGGGTTTTTTTAAGAAAGCCATCACCAGAACAAATGTACCCGTCTGGATCATCTGTTCAAGTCGGCTTTCAAACAGGATTTATTTCTGATTCAGAAGCATGCTTTATTTCTCATTTATTCCTTCTGGCTGCTCATGTGAAAAAGAACAGACACAAATACCGGGAAGATGTGACCCCTTCCCTGGCCCTAAAAGCAAGGAAAATGCACAGCAAAGGGCAGGAGAACTGCAGGCCAGCTCATAGTCCCAGGGCTTGTGCTGTCCTGTGGGCATGTGGCTCCATACCCAGGTCCATCACCAGATAGGTCCGGTGGAGAGACAGCAGTTTTGCCTTACTGGGGGGGACATAAGGCAAAAACATGACCGGTGTTGACTGGGCTGTTACTGAAGGAGGAAGCATTCAACCCTTTGCAGCTTCTCAGGTTATTATACGGCAATTAAAATAACTCCCACCATGTAAAAATGCTCCATCAGATAACAGGACACTCTGACTCATACTCCTGCCAAAATCGTTTCTTGGGGTTTTCCAGTTTCTTGCCTGGGTCACAATGTTAAATCACTACTTGCAGTCAAAATCCATGAGCCAGCCACTTGCTGGTTGAACAGACCCATAAACACAGCTGTGCTGGCGGCTACTTTTTAGAAGGTTTTCTTCAAGCATTTGGCTTGACTTTTAAAAATAGCCTGTTTCTTTTCCACAGCCTCTCATCTCCAAAGCATGACCCCCTTGTTGAAATCTGATTGTGAAATACGACTTTCCCATTCACCTGCTACCAGCGGGATACTTTCTGTACGAGCTGGGTATAATAGCACAGTATTTCATTCGTGTTGTTCAGTGATCTGATGCTCTTGGCAGCGGGCTGTGCTGTGAGGTGTCTCGGTCTCCTCTGCCTCCCTGTCTATTCCCTAGGTGAAGGCTACATTTTCATTTGTTTAGGGTTTTTTTTAACCACTTGCACTGCAAATGCCTGTGTGAGGGGGGCAGGCATGGGGATGTGTATATTAATGCTTACACCTCCCTCAAAATGCTCCAATGCCAGATGTGAGTTTCTTCACATTTATAAATGAAATAACCTTTTAGCTGCAGGCCTATATTTCAGAGAACTGCTCCACTTCCAAGCAACCAGAAGGAAAACAAGTTTTGCCTCACCTAAGTCCGGGGTAGGTTTTTCCTGGCAGGTTTCAGTAGAATCCCACAAAGTGTTTTGGAGGTATGACACCAAATATTTGCAGCTTGCCCCTCGGATTTCCAAATTTACTTAGCCTACTAGACATTATTTTTCTTTAGAGTAACTTTTGTAACCAGCAGTTCTCACTTACATTTACTAACTATGCTGTGTTGCTTAGGAGAAAACAACAAGCATGTAGCAGACAATTTCTTAATTTAAATTCATATAAATTTATTATTTATATCAGAAGCTGTGGTGCTCCACTAACCCCTCTGGAGCAGGCTGGCTTATCCACACATGTGTCCCAGGTCTTCTCTAGCGCCTGTGATGACCCTCCTAGTCCTAAGGCAGAATTACCATTTCTCATATGCTTTTGTTAGCTGTGAGCTCTTGAAGCGTAGCAGAGGGGGTGTCATGAAACCGGGGGTGTGCGTTTGGCCACAGCACAGAGTCACACAGGGACACTTGTGGGCGCAGGGATCCTCTTGGAAGACTGCACTGTGTCAGCCCAGGCAACCACACCTGGCAGGGGCTGGTCCATTTTGTCTGTCCCTGGAGCCACATCTGGGCTTTGCTCAGGGATAGCTGGTTGGTTCTGTCCAGAAGAGGACCCAAAAGTGAGCATTGATGCAGTGTGGATGCTTAGCAGACCAGGACAGAGGATGACCTGGAGAACAGAGCTATGGCATGGTGCAGATGGGCAGAGTGCATGGGACTGTCCTGAGCTGCTCCAGGGATCAAAGCGGGCAGAGGGTTTCACCAGCTGGGGCAATGGAAAGGTCACGTGTACCCTCCTCTGCTCTCTCACAGGCCAAATAGAGGTGCAGCACAGGCAGTGGTCCATCCCTTCCTCCACCGGGAATCTCCTCCACCTTCCCTTTGTAGGAATAAATGTGAGCTTCCTTCAGAAGGGAGTATCTGCAGCTCCTCCACAAGAGACAAGCGCTAAGTAGGGGTTTAAGTGCTTATGTTACGGCTTTTTGAGATTTTTTTTTAAACAAAACATAGTTTTGGTGGAGAGCATCCATGATTAGAACCAAAAGCGTTCAGAAGGTCTTACAGTTTCAGTTAAACTTTCATGTTCAGGATGTGATTTCTGGGACAAACCAAGAGAAAGAACCGCTCCAAAGCAGCCAGGAGAGAACCCACCTGAGATGTGAGACCCCCAGCAGCAGCTGGAGCTCTTGCATGCCACTCTGCCACCTAACTGCAACATACTCATTTTCCCCAAACCACATCTCTAGCTCTCGGTTCTTCTTTCTGGGCTAGGAACTGACACTGGGATTTGTAAAACATTGTGCTCCCAGCTTGACAGGCACGTAGAGAAACTTCTGACAGGTAGTGATGGGTTCCCTTTGCTCCTATTATAAATTTTCCCTGCTTTCATGCTGTTCCTTATTTTCTTTGATAATCCAAGTCTAAATGTATAGTTATATTCCTTCTGTCTGTGCAGTTGAGCAAGGCTTGATTTCCCTGTTCTGATGAGAAATAAGAGCATTGTTTGATATTAAACAGTACATTGTTTTGGTGCTTTTGCTGCTTTTGAGAGTAAGGACATCAGAAACAAAGCCCTGTAAAGGGATAATAAATAAACTGGGTTTTCCCTTCGCTGAAATAAATGCACAATAGTATGCAGTATGTTAGCTGTCAGGAGTTTCCAAACCACCAGGCAGACAACTAGTGGGATTGTTCCCTTATACATCCTTATTAAAGGGTATCATTGACTCTTCAGATTTCTACCTGTCCTAGGTGTTTCTTGCTTCGTTTATTAGAAGGTCAGCTCTTTCTGACTATGTGTCCTTTCTTACTATTGCCTTAAAATTAAGCTCTGTTCTAAAGAACAACTGAAAGATGCAAAAAGATAAGAGAAAAACAATTTCTCCTTCAAACAATTATGCTCCTTCTGTGCATTGTCCTCTTTCTAGAGAAGGAGGGAAGGAAGAAAAGCAGCTCTCTCTGGAGACACCACTTCTACTAATGAACTGAAAATAGCAAAACCAGCCAGGATTTTCCACACACGTCTCCCCATTCCACGACTGCAAAAATCCTTTTTTTTCCTCTCTCTGCTGTAGGCCACACTTTTAGAGGTTTTCATGACTTTGCCTGTGACATTCCAGTAGCTTTACATTTGTATCTGTAGTGTACTTAACGAAGCCTAAATAAGTGGTTTTGAAGACAGAAGGACCATTTTAAGGTCTAGGTTAATTAAAAAATGTTATATGCTTAATAAAACAAAAGTGTAGCGTGATCTCAGAATCAGAATGTAACTGTGTACTTTTTTGCATAATTTTGTTGATAAGGTTTCTGTGAGTTGGGCAATATAATGATTAAAGTTTGTATGTGAAAGACAGAACTTTTTTTTTATATGTTGTCATTTTAAGACAGGGGTATTTAAAGTCAGACCTCCCCAGGCCAATATCTAGGTGGTTATACAGTCTTCAAAGGGTCTTGAGCATACTTAGTTCCTACTTATCTCAGTGTGAATTTGACGGACAAGGACTGGAGGATTTAACATTATTATAACTGGCTGGTCTAGGAATAGCAGAACTTATTAAGTCTGGTTTTCTATAGTATCGCCGTAGGAATGCACAGCAATTCCAGCTCCATCCTGCGTCCCCAGCTCCTCCCACCCTCCCACCCTTTGCATTCCTCCCTTGCTCATCTCTGCACCCCCTTCCCGCAGGCTGGGGGGCTGCTGCGGGCCATGGGTGCCCTCACTCGCAGGTTGTACAGCCCTGCTGGCCACTGCTTCTCCGGGTGGGGGAAACGCTGGGCTGTAACTGCCTCGCCTTCAGCCGGATACAAATTTCATGTTTCTGAGTTAGCCCTGGCTTTCCTAAAGCTGCGTGAGCTCTGAGACCTCTCTCCGTCCATGTGCTGCCTGGCTGCAGCTGGACAGCAGGTCCAAAAGCAGTGAATGGGGAAAATGGGGGCTGGCGGACACGGTGTGAGTTCGTACGCCTGGGGTGGGGCGTGGGGCTGTTTTTAGGAAGCCAGCCTGGGAACACCAGGCGTTCAGCAAGACCAGGAAGAGCATGCAAGTGCTAGGATGTGCAAACAGGGAAATTAACTTCCAGGCAAAGACGAGTCTGTTTATTGCCTGTTTGCTCAGTTACAGTGGTAAATGCTTTTTGTCTTCTGTGCCAAAATGCACTCCCTCCCCTTCCAAACTTTACAGTAGTTTATGCCAGTGAGCTTTGAGTGTCACAGCAGCTTTGCTTCTGGAGCCCTTGCAGTAAGCCGGAGTGGCTTTAGCCGTTTAAGCATGAGCTACTGCTGGACTTTGTTCGCTTCGACATGCTGACCTTTGGCCAGAGGAGGAAGGAGAGAAGCTGGTTGCTCTTGGCAAAACACCATCACAGTGTACCCAGGGAGGAACCTTTTGTAAAGTGCCCTTTAATCAGCTCCGGTCGTCATTAGGGGTTGTAATGATTTAGGTTCCCTTGATAGTTTCAGTAAAAGAGCATCTGAGAGCACGAGGTCTGTCCTGCTGTTTCTCCATGACCTACGAAGTCCCTGGCTGAGGTCTCGAAGCAGCAGGCGGCTGGGTCTGCTGCGGCTGGGTGCTGGGGACACGACGGCGACAGTGGCACCAGGCACATGACGGCTTAGCGAGGCACAAGCCTACTGCTGCCAGCCAGCTGAAGAGCGACCTGTAGGTTAGTAACCGTACTCTGCGGCAGTATTATGGTCATGGTTATATTTACTATGGTATTCAGCAAGGATGCAGGCTGTGTCGGAGGGAGCCTGGTCAGTAAGGCACCTGTTTCAGCCTCCTGGGCAGTAGTAGATGCCCTAAAACACAGTGTAAGTGTTCATAGAGGAGGTGGTGATGGAAAATCCTTGTTTGAGAGAAATCTCTCTTCCTAGTCACTAAATGCAAGAGACTATCTTATGCTTTAGAAGGGAAGGTTGTTTCTTTTGTGAAGCTGACTATGGTCTGAGTACAACTGAGTATCCCTGTTAGAAATGGGCAGTTATCATGGAGGCTCCTGTTCTTCCAGGTCTCAAGTGTCCTCCTGAGCCACGGAGGTGTACATGGCATGCACAGCAACTGTCACACTGTACTCTGCAATTGCTCATTTAATGTTATGTCTAATCTTCTAAGGCAATCAGTAACAGACTAAAAGTAACCTTTTCACATGTATAAAATGGTCTTTTCAGGAGTAAATGTGCAAACTCAAAATATTATATTTTTTTCCTCTCTGAAATGACGTACCTCAGTGACTGCATAAGGAAATGACATTTCTCTTGTTGGCATCATCAATATACTTAGGAAATTACATGCAAGGAAATTTTAATCCACTTAGGTTTCGTTTTTAACAATAATTGTTCCCAAAGGAATTGAGAGTTTCCTAAGAAAAGAAGTCTAAAGTGTCAGTATAACCTTACTACTCTTCATCGGTCTTGTGGCACATCTTCAGAAAAAGATTTTGCTTCATTTTACAAAAGATCGAAACAAAGGAAACCTCACCACCTGATGGCTTTATTTGTATTTTCTGGGCTGCGCTGTCTTGTACATACCAGCAGTTTCATACCATGAAACATATGAGAAGTCAAATTAAATCCCTGATGTAACATTGTTCATGTCAAAAACGATGATATGGCACCAAGAGTGAATTGGCTTCATTCAGATAACATTATACACCAAAAAAATTTCAACCGTCTCTTCACATACACCCCTAAATATAAACAGAGCAAGTAATTCATTCTACAGATAGAAAATTCAGACCTCAAGGGTGATGTGGAAGTCTGAGTATTTGAACAGGTGAAGGACAGGTGACAATCTGGTTGTTGCCACATTAATGTGTATACTAGACAGCAATATATTACATTTTCATATTCAGAGATTCTGTGCTAAATCACATACTGGTGAATCAAACTGGGTAAGACTGGGACAGAGTGCACAAAAATGTCTTCCTTTTTCTTTTGGAATAATCTCCAGCAGTGTAGCAGGAATGGCAACGTCCTCAAACGTAAGTCTCTGCTTACCTCCAGTGGTGCTCTGAAGACAGCACACAACCCTAGAAGGGTCAGATTTCAACCATCTTAGCTTCACAGAGGCTGTAGCAGCTCTTTCTCTGGGTATTTGGTAACATGCTTACCTTTAAAATGCAACCTGTATGTATTCCCACCGATTACATGTGCTTCCTTTAGGAGTTTACCTTGCATGTTTTTGAGAAGGCTAAAGTCACTGACCTTTTAAAGTTCCTCAGAAGATTTTAACTGTTTTTTCAAAAAAAGGCAGTATCTCTGCAGGATTATGGTCATTTGTCACTGGGTTAACCCACTGACAAGCTGCGATTTCCTGTTTAATTACAGATGCCTCCTTGCAACAGCTAACATCTCAGGTGCGTGGAGAGCATTATTTATGCCCAATGGGTGAGGACAGTAGTTCCCATTGGTTACATCTCTGCTAACAAATAAAACATGCTGGGGTCTCTTCCTTGGATCCAAAGGCATCACAGCAGACAGTCTTTTAGCTGAAGTCTTCTCCTTCCCCCCAAAACAAGGTGGACTTGCCCACAATGCCTACCCTGGGCAGTCCCAGGGTCTACACGCACCCACCCTGCAGAAGAGAAGAAATATGAGAGATAAATAGGGAAGAGCTGAGAGTGCGGATACTGCTCAGAAGAGCTCATTCTGTGTCTCTAACCCCTTCTTTAGCCAAAGTAAAGGGATCTTCCTGTCTCGGGACCTCAGCTTCTGAGTCTGAAGTCAAGGGTTTGGTTACTGCCAGTTTGGAAATGTCCTCTTGAAAATACAAACCTTCCCCTAGAAATAGGAAGTGTGGGGCTTAGATATGTCCTGAATGAGATATACCTCCCACTTGGGCTTTGTGAGTGGCTCAAGAGCAGCAGATCTTAGGTCATTGTAGAAACATTTTCTTTACCGAGGAAGGGAAAGAGCAATTTAACTAATGGATTTAATAATTGCACCCATTCAGACCATTCTTCTCATTCCTAAATGTTTCAGCTATTATGGTCCTTGAAATCACAGACACTTTGCCTGTTTTATCTTGTCAAATATCTATAGAGGTAAGTTATGTCAACAATGGTCTGAGGTCTTTCTTTGAGAGAGAAGTGTTTTATAGCAGAAGTGTGGTCCTGTAAAAAAATCACCTTCCTGTGATTACTGAGAGCTGCCCATTAACACAGCCCTTGAGCACTTTCAAGTTTAATTAGGCCGGCTCTATCCCGCAGGGTGACCTGGGGCAGCTCTGGCAGTCGGGGGATGATGCCCGAGAGCCCCACACCGGCAGTGGGCCCCAGCCCAGGTGCAGCCACGGAGGTGAAAGTGCCTTTTTACTATTTAAGCATGTTTGGTTACAGTGGGTGGTTTTACCACAGGGTTGTAAAGTTCATACCAAGAGCTGCTGATGTTACACTTTTGTTTCTGCATCGTCCAAGTGGCTTGGTATAGATGTAGCTGTAGCGCTTGCTTGTGCTGTAGATAACATGTTTGGCGGAATTACAGGCAAATCCATCCTGTTTCCCCCACTGTGGAAGCACATCTTAGACAGGCAGCATAGTGTAAATCAGCCCCAAACCAGAGCAAGCCACAGTGGCTCGGGAGCAGCGTGCCTGCAGCTGGTTTCTGGTACAACACTGACTGCTGAGAGTAATGCTCAGCTGAAGGCAGGTTTGCAGCCCAAATCCTGCCTGCCCATAGCGGAGGTCATCAGTGGAGAGGAGCAGACAAGATGCAAACACTGGTGGAGGAGGAGCCGGGGCACTTGTGAGGTTAGGTAAGGTGAGACGGCATGGGCGAATCCGCACTGGACTGCAGGGACAAAGTGCGCCGTGCCGAGGCAGGGCGATGGGCCAAGAGGTGTGAACCCGCTCCTGGCTCACGGCAGCATGCACCGCTGATGAGTGACTTGGTCACAGCAGCTTTTTACCATGTAAAGTCCCGTCCCAGGTATTCTGGCAGCATAGGACTGGTCTAAAGCTTAGTCTGCTCAACTCAGACTTCTTTGGTAATGATGCCTTTTCTGTGCATGGCAGTTCAGACTCTGCCAACACCATCAAAAGCTGCTTTTTCTAATCCTGACAATAAATCAGTGTTCTGAGACATGGAAGTTGTGAATGTGTACTAAAACGTAATGTAAGAGACACCGTAGTTAATGGATACAGTAAACTCCCTTGCAGCTCATTCAGTTTCCTCTAGTCTAAATTTTTCCTTCATGTTACTGGGAGGCAGAAAAATATATTTGTCTTCCTGAAGGCAACTATGTCAGTTCCCTTATCTGATAACCTCTTTCTACAAACAATTTCCAAGTGATGCTTATTGTCTTATTTTCAATAAGACATCAAGAGCTAAAATAGAAAAGCTTATGCCCTAACCAGAGTTAATGCCTGTTGGCTGGAGGAAAAGCTCTTTTGTTTAATATTCTTACGTTCTACTGTGACCTGTAAAAGGGCAGACCAATTACTGGAAGAGAGGAAATGAGGGTTACACGTGCTAACCATGTTCATTTTCATACCCCGATTCTGGAAGCCTTCTGTAAATATAAGTCTGGAGGCCTTTATCCTCCCTCTTGTGAACATGTGTCACAAAACCCTGTGAAGCTCTCCTTTGCAAAAATCCACCAGAGGGTACCAGAGTGAATGTTGTTTGCTGGGAACCTCGGGTGCGCAGGTGGTGTTTTCTGCAATCCCTTCAGTGGCGGGGAGGAACACTGAAAGGAATAAGAAAGCAAACATGGTCAACGCGTGGCTCAGAGACTGGTGCCACCAGAGGAATTTTGGATTCTTTGACCATGGGGTGGTCTCTGTGGCACCGGGCCTGCTGAGTGCAGGTGGTGTCCAGCTGTCCCCAAGGGGGAAAAGAATCCTTGCCCGTAAGTTGGCAAACCTCATCAGGAGGGCTTTAAACTAGACTCGAAGGGGGAAGGGGATGAAGCCAGGCTACCCAGAGGTGAGCCTAGGGGTGGCATGCCATTGCCGGGGGCAAGACCGATAGCCCAGCTCAAGTGCATCTACTCCAATGCACGCAGCATGGGCGGCAAACAGGAGGAGCTGGAAGCCATCGTGCGGCAGGGCAGCTATGACGTGGTCGCCATCACAGAAACATGGTGGGACGACTCGCATGGCTGGAGTGCTGCAATGGAGGGCTATAAGCTCTTCAGGAGGGACAGGCAAGGAAGGAGAGGCGGTGGGGTGGCTCTGTACGTCAAGGAGTGCTTTGATTGTATAGAGCTGGATGATTGTCACGACGGGGTTGAATGCTTATGGGCAAGGATGAGGGGGAAGGCCAACAAGCCGGATATCCTGCTGGGGGTCTGTTATAGACCACCCGACCAGGGCGTAGAAGCTGATGAAGTGTTCTTCAAGCGACTAGCAGAAGTCTCGCAGTCGCAAGCCCTTGTTCTTGTGGGGGACTTCAACTTACCGGATGTCTGCTGGAAGTACAACACAGCTAAGAGGAAACAGTCCCGGAGGTTCCTCGAGTGTGTCGAAGATAACTTCCTGACGCAGCTGGTAAGCGAGCCTACAAGGGAAGGTGCCCTGCTTGACCTGCTGTTTACGAACAGAGAGGGTCTGGTGGGTGAAGTGAAGGTCGGAGGCCGTCTTGGGCTTAGCGACCATGATATGATAGAGTTTTCAATATTTAGCCAAGTAAGGAGGCGGGTGAGCAACACCGTTACCATGGACTTCCGGAGGGCAGACTTTGCCCTGTTCAGGACACTGGTCGGGAGGGTCCCTTGGGAGACGGTCCTGAAGGGCAAAGGGGCCCAGGAAGGATGGACGTTCTTCAAGAAGGAAATCTTGAAGGCGCAGGAGCAGGCAGTGCCCGTGTGCCGTAAGAAGAGCCGGCGGGGAAGACAGCCGGCCTGGCTCAACAAGGAGCTTATGCTGAGGCTTGGGGAAAAAAAGAGAACTTACCACCTCTGGAAAAAGGGGCAGGCAAGTGAAGAAGAGTACAAGGACCTCGTTAGGTCATGCAGGGAGGGAATTAGGAAGGCGAAAGCCCAGCTAGAGCTCAACCTGGCCACGGTCGTGAGGGACAACAAAAAAAGCTTCTATAAATACATTAACAGCAAAAAGAGGGCCAAGGAGGATCTCCATCCTCTACTGGATGCGGCGGGGAACATTGTCACGAAGGATGAGGAAAAGGCTGAGGTACTTAATGCCTTCTTTGCCTCAGTCTTTAACAGCCACACCGGGTATCCTCAGGGTATCCGTCCCCCTGAGCTGGATGACAGGGATGGAGGGCAAAATAGGCTCCCCATGATCCAGGAGGAAGCAGTTAACGACCTGCTATGCCACCTGGACACTCATAAGTCTATGGGGCCTGATGGCATCCACCCAAGGGTGCTGAGGGAACTGGCGGAAGAGCTTGCCAAGCCGCTCTCCATCATTTATCAACAGTCCTGGTCAACGGGGGAGGTCCCGGATGACTGGAGGCTTGCCAACGTGACGCCCATCTACAAGAAGGGTCGGAAGGAGGATCCGGGGAACTACAGGCCTGTCAGCCTGACCTCGGTGCCAGGGAAGGTTATGGAGAGGCTCATCTTGAGGGCGCTCACGGGACACGTGCAGGTTACCCAAGGGATCAGGCCCAGCCAGCACGGGTTCATGAAAGGCAGGTCCTGCTTGACCAACCTGATCTCCTTCTATGACCAGGTGACCCGCCTAGTGGATGAGGGGAAGGCTGTTGATGTTGTCTACCTGGACTTCAGCAAAGCCTTTGACACTGTTCCCCACAGTATTCTCCTAGAGAAGCTGGCGGCCTGTGGTTTAGACAGGTACACTCTTCGCTGGGTAAAAAACTGGCTGGATGGCCGAGCCCAGAGGGTTGTGGTGAATGGGGTGAAATCCAGCTGGCGGCCGGTCACAAGCGGAGTCCCCCAGGGCTCGGTTTTGGGACCGGTCTTGTTTAATATCTTTCTCGATGACCTGGATGAGGGGATAGAGTGCACCCTCAGCAAGTTTGCAGATGACACCAAGTTGGGAGGGACTGTTGATCTGCTTGAGGGTAGGAAGGCTCTGCAGAGGGATCTGGACAGGCTGGATCGATGGGCTGAGGCCAACCGGATGAAGTTCAATAAGGCCAAGTGCCGGGTTCTACACTTTGGCCACAACAACCCCAGGCAACGCTACAGGCTTGGGGACGAGTGGCTGGAAAGTTCCCCCGCAGAAAAGGACCTGGGGGTGTTGATCGACACCCGGCTGAATATGAGCCAGCAGTGTGCCCAGGTGGCCAAGAAGGCCAACGGCATCCTGGCTTGCATCAGAAATGGTGTGGCCAGCAGGAGCAGGGAGGTGATCATGCCTCTGTACTCGGCTCTGGTGAGGCCGCACCTCGAATACTGTGTTCAGTTTTGGGCCCCTCACTACAAGAAGGACATTGAGGTGCTGGAGCGTGTCCAGAGAAGGGCGACGAAGCTGGTGAGGGGTCTGGAACACAAGTCTTATGAGGAGCGGCTGAGGGAGCTGGGGTTGTTTAGCCTGGAGAAGAGGAGGCTGAGGGGAGACCTTATCGCTCTCTACAACTACCTGAAAGGGGGTTGCAGAGAGGTGGGTGTTGGTCTCTTCTCCCAAGTGACTAGTGACAGGACTAGAGGAAATGGCCTCAAGTTGCGACAGGGGAGGTTCAGGCTAGACATTAGGAAAAAGTTCTTCACTGAGAGAGTGGTGAAACACTGGAATAGGCTGCCCAGGGAGGTGGTAGAGTCACCCTCCCTGGAGGTATTCAAGGAGCGTGTGGATGTGGCATTGTGGGATGTAGCTTGATGGACATGGTGCTGTGTGGTGTTGGGTGGGTTGTGGCTTGTTATTGTTGTTGTGTGGCGTGGGTTTTGTGGTTGTGGGGTTTTTTTTTGTTTTTTTTGTTTTGTTTTGTTTTTTTTTTTTTGTTTTTTTTTTTTTTTTTTTTTTTTTTTTTTTTCCCACCCGCCCCCCCCCCAGGTTGGACTCGATGATCTTACAGGTCTTTTCCAACCGTACTGATTCTGTGATTCTGTGATTTAATTATCAAAATTGGTTGGTACATGGTTGGCTTGTGCTGGCTGGATATCCCTACTAGCCACAGGAGGTGGCCACCAGGTGCCTTTCAGGGACCCGTGGAGCTCACTCTGCTGTGCTGCGCCTCCCTCCTTGATTCCTCCAGTACCTTCAGCCTCTCGATACCTGCAGCAGTAAAATTCACTGGCTGCATCCAAACTTTTAAAGAGTAACAGTTTGCTATTCTACCCTCTGATCTCTCTGGATGGTTCAGTGAGCTCCTTGGTGTTACAGAAAGGCTCTCATCTACCCCACTGTGAAATCTCATCGGCTTCTCCAGGGCAGGAACTGTGCTGTGAAACTAGGTTCAGCAGGCTTCAAAAGAAATCTTTCCCCTGTTTTCCAATGAATTTGCTCAACGCTGGTGATTCAGCAAATGCTTTAAGCCAGCAATGCTGGCAGAAGGACCAGTCCCACCTTCTTCTTCCCCTCTGCCAGCACAGGTGTTCAGGTAGTGCGCGTGCGGGCTGCAGCCGCACAAACGCTTGTGGCAGCACAAGCGAAGGCTGTACAGGGTGGCTGTGGGAAGGATGGAGCAGGACCTTATGTTGGCAGCACCACTTTAACATGTTTGTGAGACTGTGGTGTGAAACACTGGTCTTGAGCAGCCACATCAGGCTAGTGAGGGCTAGACCTTTTTCCCATAGAGTGTTTTATTTACCCAGGGACTGAAAAGCAATTGTTGTATTAACCTCCCTTGTAGTTATGTCTATCCAGAACCCACTCTGTGTTTACCTTAATGGAAAGCAAACAATGCCACAGAAATGTAATGGTTGTGGCTGTATAAAAAACCTTTGGGTTTTGCTGGTTTCCTTCTTTTTTAGGCGCTAATTAAAATCTGTTGCACTCCATGGTTTATTCAGTATCTGTCTTCTTACATTTTGGAACCTAAAACCTGCTTTTAGGTTTAAATGAAAGCACAGAATTGCACATGGGGAAACTGAGCCTACTCTCCAGGGTGATCCTCTGTGCTGACTTTCATTACAGAATGACAATGAAAGTGTTTGCTAAAAATAAAAACTTTGTCTAGTGACCATTAAGGTTATCAGGGCAACTCTCGCTGCCCATGAACCAGAGAAGCCTAAGATTAAAAAACAAGAGGGGAAAGCCCAAGGTGTCCTCGGCCAAATTTCTCTCTGGTGGGACTCCACCTTCCGGGCTGTGACTTTGTCCTCCCCATGCTGGAATGGGGGATGTGGGGATGGGATGGCTGGCAGAGCAGAAAGGTAGTCCATCTTTGCAAGGGCATTTACTGGGAATCCTCCATGTTGTGGCAAGATAAAGGTCAAAGCACTGAGGTAGGTTATGCATGGAAAGGGCTTTGATGTAAAAGAACTTGGAAAGCTGTTGTCTCTAAGTGTCTACCTGGGTGCCTGAATACCTCTGAAAATCTCTTAAGACTATATAGTTAAGCTGTTTTGAGATATATAATTGCATGTGTGTTTGTTGTATACTATCCACCTGTAAAAACACAAACGTGTTGTGGTACAGACTGTATGTTCTCTGAAGTTTTTGGTCTGCAATAACTTACAAAAGTCAGGAAATGACAAATTGTGCTGTATTAACTCACATTGTGTAAGAACAGGTGTAAAATAACATGTTATTAATTTAAATAAAGTGGTGTTGTCTCTTTAAACATTGAAATAGGTAATAAAATGGTTCTACAAACATGTGGGAACCTGTTCCGCCAAACACAAAGTGGTTTTGTTAAAAAGAGAAGGAAAAGAAAGAAAAAGAAAAAAAAAGGCTGTCTGTTACATTACGAGATCCTAATTTTTGTGGCTGTATTGTGGCTGAGGACGAGGTTATGTGTGAATATACTGATAAACTGTAAAGACTTTCTGAGATTGAGATCGGAAATCTTGCAGGTCACTCTTAAATTCATGTGTCCTTTTGGTGATACATTTCACTTGGCACATTCCCTTCTCATTCCACTACAGTCTCTCAGTAGTTTTTGAAGACCACATATAACTACAAAAGCCAACCCACCGCTCACTCCTTACTCTCCCTTCTTTCACTTGCTCACGTCTGCACTGTCACACAATGCCAAGCTGCCACCCTGAAATTCCCCCTGAAAGCCAATTTCTTACCACGTTCATCAAAAATAAATAGTCACTCTCATCAGGAGAATAACCCCACCCCAATAAAATGATGACCCTGTGATCAGCCTCTGGATCTCCCAAAGCATTTAGGTTCGATCTTCTTTGTAAAAGTCTCAGAGAGAAGAACCAAAGTTTTATTAGTGCTTGTCATCAGGTGGAGGAGCCCAGTGCACCCGATCAGCAGAGGCCAAATTGTGTGTCTGCTTGTAGAAGAGAGACAACTGAGGGGAAGCACACCATCTCCTTGAAAGCCTTTTCTGTGTCAGGGAGCAGGTCCCCATCTGATAGGCATTAGCACATTCCAGTGAATCTCACTTTTTTTTCTTCAAATGTCCAGCCTTTTCTATCCCTGTATTCAGGAGAACAATTATTTAGGAAAAACCTTTCATGTGTAATCCCACTACAGGAAAGAATAAAAGGAAATGGAAGGTCTATGGGAAACAGAGGCATGGACTTGTCTGGATGGACTCTTCTCTGCACTGTTCTCTTTCACATCTCTTAGGATTTGGCCCCTGCTTAGCTGCCAATTATCAAAAACTAAATATTAGGAAATGATTAAATATTTATGGTATTATTGTAATGGATTGTGACACTTCGTTGTTGCAGTCAAGCTGTACATTAGGAGAGATGTGTTTATATCCTTACACCAGCGCAGTGCATGCTGTATGAGAGGAGCATGTGTGCATGTACAGAACCCATCCTCCCTGCTGCTTGGATGGCTCTGCCCTTAACACTTTTCCACTCTGCCTTAGGTGTATCCCTCTCTATGATGCCAAAGTCATCATAAAGAGGCATATAAAAAGTCATGTAATCGTTATGAACGCAGTGTGCTTGAAGCTGAAGGGAAGTAGGTGCCTAACGCCAGGGAAAGCTGGGGGACACGCTTGTAGTATTCTGCCCAACTTTCTTAGGTTCACTATAAAAGCACAGCCTGCAGGACAAATTAATATATTTTCAAATTCCACCATTGGAGATGCTAACACCTCAGAATACCCTGCAGCAGCTTGATCTGTTGATGTTCATTGCTTTAAACAATAATGGGGGCATAACTTGGAAACTAACAACAAGCCGGAGCTAAAAGTGAAAGTATAAAATGAAAGTCAAGGGTTTGAGCGGCCTTCCTACATGAGCCTAATTGACATCGTGTGTTGAAAAGCCTTCTAAAAATCAGCCCATCGTCTCACTAGCATTGGTGTTTTTTCATTCCACTTACACCAGAATAGTCTTCCCTGAGCATTCAAGTACATGCATGATTGCAGCTGATAGGATTCACTTTATAATGCTTATGGTTAAAAGTTTAGTTTGTTTTCCAACAGAGAAAATGCAAAGTAAAGAGAAGGATACTGACTTAAAAAAAATAATTTATCTGGTGGAGGGGAGTTTCACGAGCTTGTACCAGCTAAATATTTTATACTCACTTCCCTATATAGATCAGTGTCATGGAGGCATGGATCTGATTTTGGCAGAATCTCCTAGATTTTATCCGCGGATTTGAGACTGATTCCTTCCATAGTCTTCGGCAAACCTCTTAACTTCCATGCTGCAGCCTCCCTGCCAGCAGAGCAGTACCTGCTTCTCTGCAGCTCTCGTAGCTAACGAGTTAACATTTGGAGAGAGGAATTCTGAAGATGAAAGGCTTGTACAGTCGACTTGGGCTACAGGCATTTTCGGACCAGGATCCAGGCTGCAGGTGTGTTTGTACAGTGCCTAACACACCATGGCCATGGTACTGAGGATAAACAAGTATAAAAAGCCAGAACAGAGTGACTGCAATCACCCTTTGGGTTTGCAGTGTAAGTAGGACAGCTATCCTTCCTGTTCACTCTCAGAGACCACCATAGAGATGCTTCTTTTGCCAGTCTTTGCTGTCCTCCACATTTCTGTCTCTAACTTGGAGCCTTCTAATTTCAGAGCTCTTATCTCTACACCCGTTGACTCCCTTACCCCTTTTCTCTATTGACCAGCCTCTGACTCCGCAGCCCAGGGGTGTCTACAAGTTTTACATGCCCTGACTAAACGACTCAGAGGGAACGAACAAATTACTACGGAGGACCATCTGATACAAACTGACAGTGCTTCCCCTGCAGAATCCCCCCCTGTGCGCAGTTTGTCATTGAGAGGTTAAGACACTTCTCCTTCCACACTAGAATGCCCTGAGGCTGCTGCCTGTGTGCTGCTTGGCTGGAGATTTGGACCAAGCTTTACTTTTTGGAAAAAAAGAGAAAGAAGAAAGGAATGGCTATGCCAGTAAAAAAAAACTGGGAAAGGACTGAAAGCTGTAGTTGTTTTGCTTCTGTGATATGCTGTTTGCTTTTCACCTTCACCGGGCAGTGTCTTTTTCCAGAAATTAGTTGTCTCCCAAGGCATGCCCCGCTCCCTCTTCTCCCACTGGCTGGTTGTGCACACTGCTTGCCGACTGGGCAAATCCATCATCCAAAGAGTGTTTCAGTGTGGTTCCTCCTTTTGGCTGCTTGAGAAGGTGTGTTGTTTGCTTTGCCTAAGTGCTCCTGGGGCCTAATGCTCCGTTGTTATGTACAGACCATTTCTGCTGTCATGAATCATGTTTTACCACCCCTGTGCTTTTACTTCTGCACCAGGCTCTTTTTTTTTTTTCTTTCAAGCAAACACATTTGAGTTTCCGTGTTTGCCGCTGAAACAGTGCACGCTGGGTACGTGGCATAGGCTGTTATTCCTACCGTCCCACCGCTGCCGAGATCAGTAAACCTACCTCTTTCTCCAGGAGCTGCAGACCTTTTTTTTTTTACAACCAAAGGTAAATTGATTCAGCGCAGCCTGAAATAATTTTGCCAGACACATATCAAGAAAAAGAAAAAGAAAAAGATTTCACTGAAAAAACCCTCATGCTGTCAAGCAAAATATGCCCTTTTCTTATCTTATCTATTGTGAGTAACTCAAGCTATTTGCACAACGCCTTGTGCTAGGAAGGAGTTGTTTGTACATGCTTCACTCCCTTTCTTCCAAGTTTTGAATTTTGAACGAAATCTTTCTCTTCAAATTCCTCCTCCCTGCGAAAATGTCATGGTTTCTCTTTCTTGTGCTTCCCTGAAGGTTGGACCCAGCCCTCCCTTCAAATATCCCTTCGTTGCAGATGGTTTTCTATTAATCTTCAAACCGCTTTGGAGAGCTCTCTGCGTCTGGCAGCGCTAACATCCCCTCTCTCTCCCGTCCCACCCACTTAGCCTCAGCCTAAGAGCCCTTAACAAATGACTCCCAAGGAATTTAAATGGCTAACGCTCGCTGGCCAATAAAGAGATGCATAAACTGTACAACCAGGTTACACGGCTCTTGCCATTAGGAAGAAAGGTTGCTCGGGCAAAGGCACGAGTCCTCTTAACCTGTCGCACTTCGATCGCGGGACCGGAGAGGTAAGGGAAATTTTGTTTGCTTTGTAGGGCTTTTTATCTGGTTTTCATTTATCAGGGAGTTGAGACCAAAAGTATGTCATTGTCAAGGTATCGGGTTTAGGTTTTGCCTTCTTTTAGAGGATCCCAAAGAGTTGTTTGAGAAGGAAGCAACTACTTCTAAGCTTGAACTATGAGCTCGGCATGAATATCTAAAAGAATTTGCGTAGCAAATAGCAAAGCAAATGTCAGAATGGCGAAAACCAAACCACTGATATTTTAGACAGAGAAAAACAAATAAAATCATGTCTCAGATATATTTTTTCTACTGACTTACATTAATGAAGTGAAAGGTAGCCATTTACAACTGCCTTACACTGTGTTTTCAATCAGACTGTCTCTGCCGTTGTCTGTTTGTGCTGCCTGGTATTTTGTTCTGCTTTTTCAAGAGATTGACATAACAACCAAGCTTTGAAAGTGGGTTATCAGCTTTAGGTACAGAATTTGGGGCTTGTAGATTGAAGGTGACTAGGAAGGTTGAGCAAGCAGGGTATATATGCAAGTATTATTAATAGAAATGAATCTCTATAACTCATTCTGCATACTAAAAATTTGATAGTATTTTGAGAAAATCAAGGTCTGATGTTATTCTATTCATATTCTACTTAAGTAGCATGTGAAACATTTAAGGCTTGTATATGACACAGGACACGTGACGTTAATCTGTTCACCCTCATTTATTTATTTATTCATTTATTGCTTTATTGGGGTCAGTGCTGATAACAATAGTGAAATTTGAACTTAAATCTGGACAAAATCAGTTGAATCTAAAACCTTTTAAAAAAAAGAAAAGGAAATGCAGCTGTTGTAAGTGAGGTTCGATTAAAACCAGTGAAAAAATTGTCCATTCGCATCTGGACCAGATGCAGCAGTTGTGTATAATGGTGTCCTGTCCTGAGCTAGGTGGGATTGAAGATGTGCTTCAAAATGTGTGTGTAAAGTGCTCCTTCACCCTTTGCACACCCAAGCTTGCCATGGATGACAGCCAGTGCTCAGAGCATGTGAGGGATGTCACGGCAAAACATTACTGTTGTCCCTTGCAATGCTCCATGGCCTCACAGGCTGGGTTGCAGAAATGGTGTCTTTTTCAATTGTATTATCACAGCTAATCTCTGAAGGCCTTCACACCCAACACAGTCCACGGTGGTGCATATTCGTGTTAGCTGATGATGTTGCACCAAAAGACCTTGCCGGTGTCTGAAAGAGTTGGGGGAGCTGTTTAGTTAAATTAACATGGTTAATCTAACAGAACTGGAAAACGTGTCCTTTTTGCTTGTCAAGACAAGGCCATATGACTGTCTCTCAAGAGCTTGTTGTAATGTTGTTGGTTTGATTATTTTTCCATGGGTTTTTCATATAGCTCTGCACTGTATAACCGAGATTAGATAATGTGTTGGATAAAAATAAAGTTAACAAAGAAGGAGCCATTTTGCTATGCTTTTTAATAATTTCTATTCAATTCTGCATTTCAGCTCCATTCTTTGCTGAAGAAATTATGTTGAATCAAATGTCGCTTGTCTTCTTTCTTCAGCTTTTAATTTAAAAAAAAAAATCCCAGTTAAGGTCAGCAAAAGGTGAATTTCAAATGACACTTCTCTCAAATCCCACTCCTTTTCTGAAGTGCACAGAAATTTCATTTCCAAACCCTAGGTATTTCCAACCGAGCTGTAATTTCAGTAGACTTACTTAAATTGTCTTGAATTAACCCAGCACAGGAATGGTGCCTCCTGAGAGTGTCCCTGCCTTGGTTAAACTTTTTTTTTAAATTTATAATATTAACCCTGGACACAGGTACCGAGTGCTGGAAATCTCTTCCTTGTACTTGTAAACCTTGTTTCTCAATTTCAATCCAAGGTTCAAAGGTTTGTACAAACTTCTTAGATCAGAGGTCAGGTACAAATTGCTGCACTTTGCAGCTCCTTTCTGCCGATATGACAGAATTTCACAGCAAAGACGACTGCCTTTCATCCGCCTCTCCTCCACGCACAGGCAACACCAGGGAGTTAAAAGCATGATATGTACAAGTCAGCCATTGGTACCTGAGTTTAATAAATAACTAACTGGGTTTCAGTGGTGCAAGGTGCGTATTATAAAAGGGGTCAAATGTCAGTGCACAAAGGAAAAAAAAAAAAACACCCAACCACTGACTAAGCCAAATGCTTTGAGTTTAATGTACTTTCCGCAGCGAACATTCACATCCCAACTGCGGTTTGCTTTATGCTGATTTTAATTCTGTGACCTGAGGGGGAGGGAACACGTTGGGCCACTTTCAGCTTTCCCTGAAATCTCTGCCTCCCGCTGAAAGCAGGGTTGCAGGTTGGGCCCCCCATTGTTGCGGTGTTTATGTGGTGAACACAAAACTGAGAATGTTGCAATAAAAATAGTGCATAAGATTAGGGTGAACTGAAAACTCTGAAGCTATTTTTATTGTTATAAAATTGACTAAGCAAGTATACTTTGTATGAACAGGCAGGATGTGTTATGTTTAGCCTGGAGAAGAGGAGGCTGAGGGGAGACCTTATCGCTCTCTACAACTACCTGAAAGGGGGTTGCAGAGAGGTGGGTGTTGGTCTCTTCTCCCAAGTGACTAGTGACAGGACTAGAGGAAATGGCCTCAAGTTGCGCCAGGGGAGGTTCAGGCTGGATATTAGGAAAAAGTTCTTTACTGAGAGAGTAGTGAAACATTGGAATAGGCTGCCCAGGGAGGTGGTAGAGTCACCATCCCTGGAGGTATTCAAGGAGCGTGTGGATGTGGCATTGTAGGACGTGGCTTGATAGGCATGGTGCTGTGTGGTGTTGGGTGGGTTGGTTTTTGGTGTGTTGTGGTGGTTTGGTTTTTTTCTTTTTGTTTTGGGTTTTTTTTTTTTTTTTAGGTTGGACTTGATGATCTTACAGGTCTTTTCCAACCTTAGTGATTCTGTGATTCTGTGATTCTGTGATTCTATGTTTTGCTCTGGGATGTCCAGGAGAGTTGGCTGAAAAAGTTAGATCAGAAAGGCTGAAAAGGGAACTGTAGTTTATGAACTTTTTTAGATACTCTTGGTTGCACTGTAGAGTGGAACATGTTACTGTAATGTTTACGTAGACAGACAGACAGACAGAGTGTTCTGCCTTATAATAACAAAGAAAAATCACAAGCACGTGCACGCATATCTCTACTCCACAGAGTTCAGCAAAGCCTTTCACAGACATTTTCAATGATCTAATTAAATCACCATGTTCATATATAAGATTTTTCTTCAAAGAGGCAAGAAGTGAAATAGGTGAATGTCTTATCTTTCCTGTGTAATAATTAACAGATGAGTCTAGTTGTGGTTTTGTTTTTCAGTTGCAGAAGATCATTTTTCCTGTCTTTCTTATGGCAAAAGCTTGTGAGCTCCGAGTCCACACTGAATGAAACACTTCTTTCTTTCCTAGAAAGAATGCCTTTTAAAGCAGACAGTTAATGAGGAGGACACACTTATCTGTACCAGCATCTCTGCAGAGAACACTGCTTAATTGCATTTGTGGTAAACGAACACCGCAAAAAGTTTCCCATCAAGTACCGCTCATCCAGAATAGGAGAGACTTGTTACACACCAAGTGACTACATGGCACTTTATTTATATGTCACACATTTTCCTGTCTGACCGTGGTAATAATAGACTTTGTTGACTAGATTGTAATATGGGAATTTGGGGAGAAGGGAAGAGTTGTGTTGTTTCCTGATTGGGAAAGCTGATAAGAACGATTACACACCCATCTCTCATCTTCTCAGCTTTCCTCAGCATGTGGCTTCAGTACCTTGCAGGATAATAACTTCAGCCTCAGCCAGCGACCGGTCCTATCGAAATCACTGAGAGTTATAGAATAATTTTGGGTTGGATGGGGTAAAAGACGGAGCTGGGGCAAGTGGTACATCACACAGGTTACACAACTTGTTGGGACAAAGTTCTGAATTACTTGCAGCAAAGTGCATTATAAAATAAGGGAGGAGACTGGGTCTTGCTTACCCAAACTTCCTTCAGAAGTGGTTTAAGCTGAGATGGCTGGTTTGGCACTGCAGTAGCATAAAAACACTCAAGAAATACATATTGCATTGACAGAATTCACATTGCAGAAGCAGGGGAAATAACAACCGTGTTTGTAGGATGCTCTAGGTGTTGGTGGTGCTTTGGCTCATCAATGACTTTTTCATCAGCATTGCTTCATTCTCGCCATGGGAAAACCATGCATGCATGAACAGAATTTTCACTTGTGATCATCAAGAAGCAATGGCAACAAGTGAAGTGCCAGGCTCAGGAAACTTTTCTCACTTTATTATTTGAGATATCATCATTGATATCTCATTGAATACTATTTTTGCAGTTTCTAGGCCAGGAGGTCAGCTTGTTGAGGGACCTCCGTCCTGGGAATGTTCACTGTTGGGTACTGATAGTGCTTATGGATAACGCAAGCGGAACCCTTGACAGCCTTTGCAGGATCACACTCCGCATTAAATATGCCTTAGAAGGAGGCAGAGAGGGTTGATAACCAAATAGGCAGGAAGTTTGCACAATGCAAGGTGACTTTATTTTGTAGGGGAATCATAATTTCAGCTCCATTTTTTAAATTGCATATAAAATTGCTGTGAGGTAAGATTAACACGGCTAAGGGAACTGGTATAATATGGCTAAGAGAATTAGATCTGTGATTGTTATTGTTCTTAATGATGGTTATGAAAACAAGTTTAACCTTCAAATCCTAGTCTGAAGTTATAGCCAATTGTTGACTGTACAAATTTGGTGTTCAATTATCTGATTAGCATTCAAGTTTTAACCTGGGAAATTCCAGGATGTTAATTACAGAATAATTTCAGGTGTTTTCCTCCTAAAAAGGAGCAAGAAGTAAAAGAACAGATTTATAGTAATTTTGTTACAGTTTTTTAAGCGAAATACATTGCTTTTGATTGGTGCCTGGAGGACATAACCAGTCCCTGCAAGACTTTTAAGGCAGGATTTTCAGTAGTGCTCATCACTGTCTTAAACATATCCCTGTAGAAGCCATTAGACTCTTATACCTGATGTCAGGGGCAGTAGTGCTAGCTGGTGAGTACTGTTGGAAATAGCACCCTTAATTTTCTGTTTCTCTATGTTCCTTCTTTGAAAAGAACACAATCAAAAGACAAAGCCAACAGTTTTTGGTGTGTTTTAAATGGAACGAACAATTTTTAAGGTGCTTAGGCCACTTAGGACAAATTTAAGCAACAGAATCGTGCAGTAGCTCCACCCTGAAAACTGCTTTTCAGGCCCAGAACATTAACTTACCCTATATGAGGGGAACATGACTAACTGACCAGAATAAAATTGAAGTTTAAGCTTGAAATATGAACTCATCCACTGAAATCAGTGGCCAGACCCCTGATGGTAGGCCCTAGGTTAGGATGCCAAGTGTCACCGTTAGCAGAAGTGGGAATTTCAGCAGCTAGCCTGGGGATTTAGTAGGCCAGTCTTATCCTACCCCTTAGGTACTTTACACTCTTTCTCTCTACATTTAAGTATAGTACTTCTAGTGGGCAGAGAGCCACTGCTGTACATGTTCATGCCTGAACATACATGGGAAATGATGTGGTGCAGCAAATGCTGCTGCATTTGCATCTCCTGGGGTCCCATGCAGCACCTGAGCCAGAAGGTTTCTCCCAGGTGACCCTAGCTGGAGGTGGACACGTTTCTGTCTTAATTCAGGCACGCGCATGATGAGAATATGCAGTGCCTTAGCAGTGCTGGCAGGAGGATAACTTGCACAGCAGGCAGACATGTCATTGTCAATAACTAGTGCTGATCTGATCCATGAGATTATTCTCCCAGGCTGCTCATCACAAGCTAATCATCAAGCCTCTTGCCAGCCGATGTTCCTGCCCCTTCAGGTCTGCTGACGCAGTCCACCACTTTCTCCACAGAGTTTTGCCAAAATGATCCAGATTAAGAAAATCCAGCTTTTCAAAGTGTTTAACCTAGCCTGAGGCAACTTCTTTATCCAGTTCAGCTGCAGGTAAAGCAATGTGTCCGACACGCTGCAGGCATTGTCATGGCCTCTTGGCCTCAAGCATTGCTTTTGTTTCAAAAGCCTGAAGACATCATCCATCCCTACTAACCTTCTATTTCTTGTATGAAAGACTTTCAGAAAAGCTCCCTATCCAAAAAGCTGTGCTGAAATGCTACACTCTCTCTTGCACTGTCCCACCACAAGATTCAACTTCAGATGTTTGCGTTTCTTTAGCAACAACAGGTAGGGAACCAAGCTGTGGTCCAACTCCTGTTGAAAACCACACCAAGGACTAGCCTTTGACACTGGAAATATAAATTAATTTGGAGTCAGACAAAGTCTTTGCATTGATTTTTTGCCAAAGTTTGGACCCTTTTTTCACTGCACCTGCTGTCTGCCTGGCCTCTGTCTGCACTGTGCATGGACAGAGGCCAAGGACGCTGCTTCCAGCAGGATGTCTCCTAAGCTGATTGCAAACGGCGGGTGAAGCCTTCTGCCAGGAAGCACATGAGATGGCAGAGAGCCCTTGCGGGGCCAGTGGCTACATTAGGCTCGTTCGTAAAAGAGGTGGGACTTTCTATTTTGCCATTAGTTTGGGAAAGAACACCTTGCATGCCAGCTCCCTGCCATGTCTGCGGCTGCAGGACTGCTAGGCTGGCCCTGGGTCCTGCAGTCGGGCATGCCATGGCTCAGCTTCGGTAGCAGCCCCAAAGACACCGGCTTTGTTCAGCTCATTTATGCAAATAAATTGTAGGAAAGGAGGGACAGTCTTGCCATGAAAAAGACAACTGATGTATAATGATACCATAGTTATCTTTAAAAGGGGAGGTAACTTGCACATTACACTTGAAGCAATGCTCAAGCTGCTGCCTTATTTTGAATTGACACGGCCCATGCGTTTTTCTGTTCAGCTGATAAATCCGTAAACAGGCAAACTGGGTTTTTAGCATTTCTTTGGCTATCTGATGTTTGTGATGAAGTTATACAGCTGTTCTTAGTAAGCTGTTGTTGTTGTTATATACATGTTATGCATCTAAAGTCGCCATGAGAGAAGAGTCAGCTTTAAAAATAAAGAGCTTTAATGGCAGCTGTGCTTCCAGACCTGCTGCTCAATGGCAGCAGCAGGATTACCATTTGCGCTTATTATTTCAACTAAAAAACTAGGAAGGTCACATTTAAACTAGTAGCTGTTATTTCCCTCTGTCAACAGGGTGCATTTAGTTAAAATTTCAATGACCGACCTTCCTTCTGCAGCAGCTGTGGCTTAAAATGCAAAACTGTGGTGGTTTCTTGAAGCAAGCCGGCAGCCATGCGGTGTCCGTGAGGGCACACCGTGTCAGCTCAGCAGGAGTTTGTACGGTCCAGGGTCTGCAGGTGGGGCACGGGTGTCCCCGTCCCCTCGTCCTTCCGGTTATCACAGAGCCAGCAGGTCTCCCTGGGCTCTCCCGCTGCCTGCCATGGTGCTGGCACCCATCCCCGTGCTATGTGACCGCCGGCGGCTGTGTCACCCGCAGAGGGACACACCGTGCCACTAAATCTATGTAACACAACACTGGAGGGATGAATTAAGCACAAACATAAACAACCCCATTTTATAGGAGCACGTGAGTGGAGTGGACACGCGGTTGCTGCCACAAGGACACCGGCTGCGTCCCTGTGTTTGTAAAAGCCTGTTTTACCACACCGGGATCAACAGAGGAGCAGGTGGCTGCATAACTCCACGGGGCACTGCCCAATGCTGGACAAGCCCAGGGATAAGATGCTATGTGGACTGTGGGCATCGCTTTCTTGCAGGGCCCCGAGCTGCCTTTGCCCTGGCACAAGGGACATCAGTTTTGGCCCTGCGTTGTTGTTAATCAAGGCATGGTATTTCTGTTTAAGAAAAGATCTGCCTCAGTTAATCAGCCTGCTCACAGTACGCTTTAGGTCAGTCGCTGCCAACACAGTAAGTTTCCCATTTAATACTCCGAGCTGTGATGCAAAAACAGATAGGTTAAAAAGAAGGTAATTAATGTTTAGGGCAAGAACTCTTTACATCCGCCCAATTGGCAGTGGGGAAGGAGTTTCATAAGCAAGGGG
Source organism: Gavia stellata (assembly GCF_030936135.1). Classification (NCBI taxonomy): domain Eukaryota; kingdom Metazoa; phylum Chordata; class Aves; order Gaviiformes; family Gaviidae; genus Gavia; species Gavia stellata. The sequence continues at coordinate 26,629,993 of NC_082598.1, read as the reverse complement.
AAGTGAAATTTGAATGGTTTCAGTGAAACATGTACATCTGAGAGGCCACCTGTGTGAGGGAGAGTCCTTGGAGCAGAGACGCTGAACGAAAGGGCTCGCAAGCCTGGCTCCTGGTAGGCTGGCAGACGTTAGCATCCATCTAACGTGGTGTTGAACAATCAAGCAGGCTTCACCTTTTTCTGAGATGAAAAGAAGCCAGTCTTGTTTCAGGCCTGATAATTAGTCATTTAAAACTTAGTTGTCTCCAGAGCACAACCTTTCTCATTAGCAGTTAACATTTTTGTCTGTCTCTCTTTTATGAATCTTTGGCTTCGAAATCAGGCGTGCCTTTCTCCTCAGAGACTAGAAATCAAGCGCTTGTATTTCACAAGACACTACATTTTAATGTAGCTTAAATTCTTGCCTCTTCCAGCATTAATCACACTTGGTGGATGTACTGAAATCAGTCTGGCTTTATTAAGGCCACTAAACCCACAGTATTAGCTCATGCCTTGTGTAGCAAGTTTTAGCTATTTTTTTTTTAGCAAGTTTTCATGACCAGTTTACTGTGGGCTAAAAAAATGCATGAGTAGGGTTGAACACTTTGGAAATAGGTATTTCTGAAAACAATTTTCTTGAGAGTGATTGCTTTTTGACATGAAAAGGTTAGGTTCTCTTGGCAGCCCATTTTGTAAGGCAGTAACAACAGGAGAGAGCTCTCAGACCAGACACGCCTGGGTTTTTTCTCATCAAGGCAGATGATATCTGAACTTTGTGAAGGTGTTTATTGTGTCATGTGGCAATGAATGTTGTTAAGTGTATATTTAACTACATCAAGTAGGACTACATGGGCTCTATAATTGTCTTAGGCAGTATATACTTATGAAACCCTGGTCTGTGGAGGTGCATGGAAAAAAACTGAACACATTTGACTGTGAATCTTGATTCCAAATAAATTACATAGGGATAAATGCATTTTCGGTTCACAAAGAATTTTTAATTATTCACTCTCACAGTGTTTGCAGCAAAAGTGGCCATCAGCACTTAGCAGCAGCTTCAAGTACAACTTCCAATACTAGAAATCATCCTGCTGGTGCAATGCAAAGTGCTGGAGAACATGCCAGTTCCTGGACAGCCACCGAATTACTGGCTGGTTTCTGGTGGGCAGGGGAGGCTTTGCTCCATCTCTCCTCTCTCCACAGTCCTGGTGCCCGTCTGTAGCCCATCTGTAGCTTTCTAAACTATAGCCCCAGCAACTGAGCCCTGCAGCTAACAGAATACAGAGACTTTTATTTTGTAAGTTGACCTAAAAGTGATGGTAATGACTCATTTCTAAACTTACCCAAACCTGGGGTGGTAAGTAAGTAATTCACTTGCCAACAGATGGCCCATGTAAAGGTAATGATTATTCCCCAGTAAAGTGTTTGTTTAACAAGCTTTGCTTTCATTCAGGGAAAGGTGAAGTCACACTTTTAGGAACAAATTGTCAAGTGAAAAATGGAAATATTTTTCTCTGCCTTAATTTTTTTAATTATATGTCAAATAATTCCCACGAGTAAAATGAAAAATGTCTGACTGTGACACATTAAAAAGGGGGAACATTTGAATCTGAGAGAAACATGTTTATCAACAACATTTTAGAGCAAGAAACTATCAAAACTGATGCACTTCCATGAAAGACCTGGCTTCAAAGAAATTGTGTTTTCTAAAGTATTGCCTGGGCATCAGCATCACTATTACTGCCCTCCAACTTCTCTGCCTCCCCCTCCACTCTCCGTATTTTTAAATTAAAATGCCTCAGAAGTGTCAGCATGTAACACTCATGGCCCAAACACACCTGCAGGATCAGGCCCTACCATAACTGAGGCACAGAAGTCTGGTTTCTCAATCCCAAACGCAATTAGGAGCTGAACCAGGCACAGTGGTGGTTGCCCTGGCTGGTGCAGAGGCATCTCTGGATACAGACCAGGACAATTCTGAGCAGCTCAGAAGCTTTACTTAAAAAAATCTGAGGTACAAGGAATTAAACGGGTTTTGTGGACGATACAAATCAGACTTAGGTGCCTAAATTTTGTGCCCGTATTTCTGTGGACTTGGGCCTACTGTACTAGTGAAAGACCTGCCTGCATGGTAACCAATGCACTGAAAACAGCCAAATCGTTCTAGTGAAGGGTGTATATCAGAGTCCTCGTGGGACAGAGAGAAACCTGCATCCCACTGAATAACAGAACTACATAGAATAAATAAATCAACTGTCTGAAGCTTTGTCCTTTTTTGGAAAATAAGCCTGTCAAGCCCAGATTGGGCGCATTTCTTATGGTGGTTTGCAGAGTTTCCTACAGGGGACAGTGTTTTTTGACAGTTCCATCAACAAACTGGTCCCAAATGCAAATCATGGCAAATAAATCAGTGGATGATGCAAAGGCTGATGGAGTTGTAAAAACCAATGAGGAGGAGCCACTCAGTAGGTGGGATCTACTCAGAAGGCAGTTAGGATAGGGCTGAATGCAATGTTGTGGCATTTAGGAGTAACAAGCACAAAGCATGCCTGCCACACGGGACATAACCCCAGCAAGTGGTGATTCTGGAAAGGACTTGGGGTTAGAATTGACAAAAAAACTCCACGTGGTTTGCTAGTGGGAAGGTGTGGAGAAACAGGCCTTGGCAATACACACGCATGAGGAGAAGAAAGAGGGATGATCTTCATACCTTCATATCTTCAAGGGTGAAAAAAGTGAAAAAGACTGAAAGGCTAGAGAGGTTCATCTTGAGGGTGCTCACAGGGCACGTGCAGGACAACCAAGGGATCAGGCCCAGCCAGCACGGGTTCATGAAGGGCAGGTCCTGCTTGACCAACCTGATCTCCTTCTATGACCAGGTGACCCGCCTAGAGCATGAGGGAAAGGCTGTCGATGTTGTCTACCTGGACTTCAGTAAAGCCTTCGACAATGTCTCCCACAGCATTCTCCTGGAGAAGCTGGCGGCTCGTGGCTCAGTCAGGTGCACTCTTCACTGGGTAAAAAAATGGATGGACGGCCAAGCCCAGGGAGTTGTGGTGAATGGAGTTAAATCCAGTTGGTGGCCGGTCACAAGCGGAGTTCCCCAGGGTTCAGTTTTGGGGTCAGTCTTGTTTAACATATTTATCAATGATCTGGATGAGGGGATCGAGTACACCCTCAGCAAGTTTGCAGACGACACCAAGTTGGGCGGGAGTGTTGATCTGCTCGAGGGTCGGAAGTCTCTGCAGAGGGATCTGGACAGGCTGGATCGATGGGCTGAGGCCAATTGTATGAGGTTCAACAAGGCCAAGTGCCGGGTCCTGCACTTGGGTCACAACAACCCCATGCAACGCTATAGGCTTGGGGAGGAGTGGCTGGAAAGCTGCCCAGCAGAAAAGGACCTGGGGGTTCTGGTTGACAGCCGGCTTAATATGAGCCAGCAGTGTGCCCAGGTGGCCAAGAAGGCCAACGGCATCCTGGCCTGTATCAGAAACAGTGTGGCCAGCAGGAGTAGGGAAGTGATGGTGCCCCTGTACGCTGGTGAGGCTGCACCTCGAATACTGTGTTCAGTTTTGGGCCCCTCACTACAAGAAGGACATTGAGGTGCTGGAGCGTGTCCAGAGAAGGGCGATGAAGCTGGTGAGGGGACTGGAGCACAAGTCTTATGAGGAGCGGCTGAGGGAGCTGGGGTTGTTCAGTCTGGAGAAGAGGAGGCGGAGGGGAGACCTTATCGCTCTCTACAATTACCTGAAAGGGGGTTGCAGAGAGGTGGGTGTTGGTCTCTTCTCCCAAGTGACGAGTGACAGGACTAGAGGAAATGGCCTCAAGTTGTGCCAGGGGAGGTTTAAAATGTCTTTCCTGAGAGAGTGGTGAAACACTGGAACAGGCTGCCCAGGGAGGTGGAGTCACCATCCCTGGAGGTGTTCAAGGAGCGTGTGGACGTGGCATTGCGAGACATGGTTCAGTGGTCATGGTGGTGTTGGGTTGACGGTTGGACTTGATGATCTTACAGGTCTTTTCCAACCTTAGTGATTCTGTGTGATTCTGTGAACTGTCAAAAGCACCACAAAAACAGTTTTAGGTGAAAAAGTGATTGATTGTGAAGGAATTCAGGAGTTCAGCCTGCAAGTTTTATTAAAAAGACAGAGTCGTGCCTTGATTATACCACTTAAATAGCATCATAAGGCAAAAGCAGAGGTCTTGAAAGACTCTTTAGTCTATCAGAGAAAGGTTTAACAAGTAATCCTAGCTGGAAGCAAAAGCCAGACAAATTCTCATGAGAAATACAGCACGCTTGCTTGTCTGAGGAAGTGATTCACAAACAAGCCATAAAAGGAAGTGGTGGGGTCTACAGCTTTTTGATTCCTTAAAAACAAGGTCCTTCTGGAAGATATGATTTACTCAGGTAAATGACTCAATGTGCAAATAACAATAATATGTAATGGTCCATGTCATATACAATCACTTGTATTAAATGGTCTGATGGACCTTTCCAGCTTTAGAAGTCAATGAATTAACTACTCTCAGAGTCCCAAAGTGTCTTATTTAATTGTGCTCAGAAAGGAAGCCACTGTCTTGCAGTTGTGGTCATTAGCATGGTCATCTCCTCCTGTATGTCTGCATTTCCCGCTTTCTGCCATTGTTCAAATGCAGAATTAGGTTTCTGATATTTGCCTTCCTCTTGCGAGGCCGAGCTTGCAGACCTGTGCTGGCCGCTTGCTGACCTGTGCTGGCCGCTTGCTCTAAAGCAAGTTGTCTGTCATAAGGGAGTGATTCTCTTCAGCTTTTGTGAAGTCCTCTTGTAATAACGGAAGAGACAAACCCGTCAGATGTTGTACCACAAGCAGCAGGCAACTCAGAAGCTTGCCAGATTGCCCTTTGCACAAGAGAACAAGAATTGTTCCCCCCTGATGCTAAAGTGTATTTATTATTTCCTACTCAACAGTTACTGTGAAGGCCTAGAGGAGCTAGGGTTGTTATCAGATGGAAACCGTGCCTGGTTCTTCTCATGCATTTCCCATCTTTCACCATGGATTATAGCACCTGGCACTTGCACTGTTCAGGAGTAGATGGATTAACTGAGGAATGACTGAGAGGGAGGAGAGGGCTCTGGAGGTGGGAACAACTGGCTTCATGGCAGTATCTTCCCTTTCCCAATCCTGTGTCAGCTCCCTCCTACCCTTTCAAAGAGGAGACAAACCTCCCTAGGGTCTTGAGGTTTTGAGGTGCTTGGTGGCATCTGTTCATGTGACTTCAGCCTCCTGTGGCAGCAGCTGTCAGTGCCGGGGTGGTACAGGTAGGTGATCCTCAACTGCCCCCCTCAAAGAAGGGCTGTGCCCACATCCAGGATGCCCTCCCCCTGCAGTATCAATGTTCAGGCTGGTGTGGCTCATTCATATGCTTTTCTGCAGCCTTAGTCCCAGTTTGAAAAGCGACTTTGCAGAACAACTACAGGAAGACAAAAGAGAAGGGTGGGATTCTGGTGGTAGCTAGCAGCTTCTGAGTGTCCTTCTTCTTCCTTTGCCCAGGCTTTATCAGGCTGTGAATGAGTTTGGCACAATGACCGCTGAGGACTCCACTGCAAGGATGAGCAACGATTCCTCCAATGTGGCTACCACGAAAGTCCCCGAAGGCGTTGCCGGTGCACCCAACGAGGCAGCTCTGCTGGCCCTCATGGAGCGCACTGGATATAGCATGATCCAGGAGAACGGGCAACGCAAGTACGGCGGCCCTCCTCCTGGCTGGGATGGCCTGCACCCTCCTCGCGGCTGCGAAGTCTTTGTGGGCAAAATCCCCCGTGATGTCTACGAAGATGAGCTTGTCCCTGTGTTTGAATCCGTTGGCCGCATTTACGAAATGCGCCTGATGATGGACTTTGATGGGAAGAACCGCGGCTACGCCTTCGTGATGTACACGCAAAAGCACGAGGCGAAGCGTGCCGTCAGGGAGCTGAACAACTACGAAATCCGCCCCGGCAGGCTGCTGGGTGTGTGCTGCAGTGTGGATAACTGCCGGCTGTTCATCGGAGGCATTCCCAAGATGAAGAAGAGAGAGGAGATCCTGGAAGAGATCGCCAAGGTGACAGAAGGCGTGCTGGATGTCATCGTGTATGCCAGCGCTGCAGACAAGATGAAGAACAGAGGCTTCGCCTTTGTGGAGTATGAGAGCCATCGAGCAGCGGCAATGGCCAGGAGGAAACTGATGCCGGGAAGGATACAGCTATGGGGACACCAGATTGCTGTTGACTGGGCAGAACCAGAGATAGATGTGGATGAAGATGTCATGGAGACCGTTAAAATCCTCTATGTGAGGAATTTAATGATTGAGACCACAGAGGACACCATTAAAAAGGTCTTTGGGCAGTTTAACCCTGGCTGTGTAGAGCGGGTGAAAAAAATACGTGATTACGCCTTTGTGCACTTTACAACCAGGGAAGATGCCATTCACGCCATGAACAACCTTAATGGTGTCGAACTGGAAGGCTCGTGCCTGGAGGTTACCTTGGCCAAGCCGGTAGACAAGGAGCAATACACTCGCTACCAGAAAGCAGCAAAAGGAGGGGCCACAGCAACGCCCGAAGTAACTCAGCAACCTAATTATGTTTACTCTTGCGATCCATACACACTAGCGTATTATGGATATCCGTACAATGCCTTGATTGGGCCCAACAGAGATTACTTTGTGAAAGGTTAGTAAGCACAATTAGGGGATGTGATGGGCAGGTTTGATCTCAGGCTGGTGTGACCCAAGGTCTGCCTGAGCCAAAGGACAGCTGGTGCTATGCACTTTTTTCTTAAACACTCTTGTATAGGTCTTTTTGCAATATTTCTGTTCGATCTCATTGTAATATATGACTATACAGAATGTATTTATCTATAAATCATTGCTAACATACAGGCTAGTATGAGGGAGGCATCAAAAATACAGTTAAGAATGAGCTAATGGACCAAGCACAGGATGGGGAAGAGATGAATCTGGGTTTTACGAGTGCTGTACTAAGTCTTGAGCAAGTCCAGCTTCTGATGCCTCCTTCCAAAGAGCTGGATGCTAAGTATTGGAGACCGTGACAGAGTGCTCCCTTTGCCTTCTCCTGGAGGTGTGGGGATGTCAGGGAAAGCCTCAGTCGGGAGCTCTCCAGGTGTCATTTGCCCTCCACATTAAAATGACAGTAGTGCTGTGTCCTTTATAAAGTCATTTGAGAACTACGAGCAGAAGGAATCATGTGAGTGCAAAATAATTCTTTTATTATGTATACTTTAATTAGTTATCGGTTACGGTCATTAAAAATTAACCCAAAATCAGTTATTCATAAAAAACCCTAGTAGCTATAACTGGTGTTATAATTACAATTATCCTGCACTTACAGGAATTATAGTTTCCTGAAATTTAATGTGTATTTCCATATAACAGGCAGTTTAGCATGAACATAGTCTTAAAGCACCCATGTAAACCAAGAAATATTTTTAACACTAGTTGATCAAGAATTTCAGTTTCTTCTCAATCTCCAGATTTGTACTTGCAATGAACTACAAAGGAGTTAACTGACAGTCTAAATATTCAATTAGGCTGTCGTAGAGTGCATTAATACTGCAGCATCCAAAGTACTGTCATAACACGCATAGAGTCGCTAAGATAAATAAAGGCAATATTTTTGGAGATGGGGTACATTCACATTACTAATAAAACAGCAGAGAAAAACACCACTAGTAAAAATATATGCAATGGTGGGACAAAGTTGGTTAAAGGCCAGGTACAACTTTGGGCCATCTCTGCAGGGTCCTGTCACAGCCAGCTGGGAGGCTGGGTCTCCTCTGGAGGACAGCTGAGATCAGAAGCTGTTCCTACTGCATAGAAATCACCCCTGGAGGAGCCCCTCTCTCTCTGCTGACTGCGTTATGCCCATAACACTGGCCACAAGAGTTGCATCAGTATAAATAAACAGTTAATGTATGGTCAGAAACATCAAGAGCAAAACCTGAGTAGTCTTAATGGGTGCTTCTAAGGCCACACTCTTCTGTTTTCATAAGCGAAGTCACTAAGACTCAGATCAAACTAGCTTCAGCAGCCTCATTTCTAAGCACATGCCTCCTGGTCTCAGCCTGGGGCCATTCGTGCTCCCCACAGGGCTGTTGCTTTCTGTTACTCACCATCCTCTTCTATGTTGTTATCATAAGCAGGCAGCATAAGAGGCAGAGGGCGAGGTGCAGCTGGCAACAGAGCCCCGGGCCCCAGAGGCTCCTACCTGGGGGGATACTCCGCCGGCCGTGGCATCTACAGCAGGTACCACGAAGGCAAAGGAAAACAGCAGGAGAAAGGATACGAGCTGGTACCCAACTTGGAGTTACCTGCGGTCAATCCGGTGGCCATTAAGCCTGGTGCAGGTTAGTATGTGCAATGAAGGGAGGAAAGAGCAGAGGTGGCAGGCAAGCCCCCGCTCTGAGCCTCGTGTCAGGCATGCGGGCACCCCTCCAGCCCACGGCTGCGGCACTGGAGACAGCCCCAGGGCTGGGACTCAGCGCTCCCCTGTACCAGATGCTTCCTGGCCCTGGCCGGGCTTTCTGCAAACACCAGGCATGCAGCGGGCAGCGGACACGAATGTCTGGGAGCTCTTCAGACCAAAGGAAAAAGGGCTGAAGCTGTGCCCACCCCACCTGTCCCCTTTTGCACCTCCCTGGGAGGAAGCAGACTTTCCTCTCCATCTAGTCATGTACGCTAGAGCATGGTGACTGAGAGCAATCTTCCTCTCTTTTAATTTGTCCGCTGCTAATTTCACCCTGGGCGATTCCCACCCCAGATTTCGACAGGTCAGAGCTCTCCCCTGCCTAGTTCATATTTCTCTGGTGCTGTGAGGCTGGGAAAAGGACCTGGGGCTTTCCCATTGCAGCCAAGTCCCTGGCTGAGGTGAGCTCCTCTGTCACCATCAGTAGCATGGGGAAGGAGTGACACAGGAGCCCTCAGCATCCAGCTCACAGCCATGCAGCGACCTGCAGGAGAGCTTTCAGCAGTGCTGGGCTGCAGGGAACCAGCCCAAGGGCCGGGGCAGGGACCACTCCTTTCTGCCACATCCTCAGCTGAGTATCCAGCCCTTGCCCTTCCCAGGTGAACAGGATGAAGGCTGAGGCTCTGCAATTCATCAATATCCTGTTTGGAGAGATTTTTATTTGCAAAAGCAGCCCGAGGAAGAAGGTCCTTGTATGTGATGGGGCCAAGCCCTCTTGCAGAAGTCCTCAGGTCTTCTTCCCATTCCTCTCTACATGTAAATTGTAACTGCAGGACCTAAGCCGTGTTTTATAACAGAGCTGCAGTGGTTTCCCAAAACATGCTCCATACAGTCAGTGGAAACTACAGCTTGAATCTAATGAAGGCTGTGAAGTGTTCTTCATAATAGCTGGATGAGACAATGTGAGAAGAGGTCTAGAGGCAAAGGAAGGCTGTTAAGATTAGAGCCGTTTCCAAAGGAAGATCAGACTTCCTGACAAAACTACCCACTCACAATCAGAAAATGTTACTGCTACACGTGTTTGTAAAAATACTTCAGGAATTCCAGGTATTACTAAAGGATGCTTGAAAAGTGGGCTTTGAAATGCATGCCTATTAGTGGTGTCTGTAATTCATTCGACTGCCAAACAAAAGCCTGAAGCTCATGTCGAAATATTTCTACACTGGAAGCATGTTGAGATTCAGATTTCTTTATCAGGTCTTCCCCTCTTCTATGGTTCCAGCAGAGCCTCTAAGCATAGGAGCACCTGGTCCGTTTTCCCCAACCAGATCAGATGATCTAGTAAGAGGAACCACATGCAAGACTTACCTCTGTTATTAAAAGGGTATGACTCTGAAAGCACATTACCAGAATGGAGGAGTAGAGATGTACCAACTCTGCAAAGTTTCCTACCATTTGGAACAACCTTAAAGGTCATTTCTTTGCAAATGGTTAGAAAACTTCTGACAGGTCACCCCAATACCCCAGCTGCCTGTTATTGCTTTTCTGACAGAAGTTATTGCAGAATGGAACACATGAGCTCTCTGTCTTTGCATTGGTGAGAAGTTATCCAGGTTATTTAAACCAGTGATAAAACTGGTTTGAGCTGACCAGGTGGACTTGGTGCAGAAGGAGAACTGGAAAAGCTTATGGGTGGAGGTCTCTGCTTGAGGAAACAGTGGTAGACCACTGGCGGTGGAAGCATCTCTGCCTGAAAGATATCTGATCAGATCCCTTGTGGCACTCTCCAGGATCAAAACAAGAGTACTGCTTGCTGGCACCTGTCCTCTCCACAGGCAGACCTGCACCCTTCCACATAGCAAAGTTTCATCCCAGTGAAAGAAATCCATGTTTGTATCTGGCTTCATTTCTGATTTACTGGCTGCAACTCCCATAGATGTCAACATCACCATCATTTATTGATTAATCTGGTTTCCTTGTGAACAGCCTCACTGCTGAAAGCCTCAAGATCTGAACCCTGAAGTGTGCACTATAAGGCAACAACGGAAGTCATAGCATCACAGAATCATAGAATGGTTTGGGTTGGAAGGCACCTTTAAAGACCAACTAGTCCACCCCGCCTGCCATGGACAGGGACATCTTTCACTAGGTCAGGTTGCTCAAAGTCCCAACCAACCTGACCTCGAACACTTCCAATGATGGGGCATTCACAACTTCTCTGAGCAACCTGTTCCAGTGTCTCACCACACTCACAGAAAATAAGATCTTCCTTATATCCAATCTCAATCTACCCTCTTTCAGTTGAAAACTGTTACCCCTTGTCCTGTCACTACAGGCCTTGGTAAAAAGTCTGTCCCCATCTTTCGTATAAGCCCCCTTTAAGTATTGAAAGGCCACAATAAGGTCTCTGTGGAGCCTTCTCTTCACCGGGCTGAACAACCCCAACTCTCAGCCTTTCCTCATAGAAGAGGTGTTCCAGCCCTCTGATCATTTTCATGGCCCTCCTCTGGACCCCCTCTAACAGGTCCATGTCTGTCTTGTATGGGGCACCCCAGAGCTGGATGCAGTACTCCAGGTGGGGTCTCACAAGAGTGGAGTAGAAGGGGGGAGTCACCTCCCTTGACCTGCTGGCCATGCTTCTTTTGATACAGCCCAGGGTATGACTTGCTTTCTGAGCTGCAAAAGTACATTGCCAGTTCATGTCCAATTATTGTGATTACTGGGAATGTTCAGCAAAGCACATTTCTTCCCTAAGCAGTGCCATGAAGCTCCATTTTGGACCACGTACAAACTCACCGTCTCTGAACACCGTCATTCTGACCAGAGCATTTTCCCTTCATTTGGAAGACCGTAGCTCTAATTATTTTGCATTTTGCCAATTTTGGCACGAGGGATAATTTTCTAAAAAGCGATTTCTTTTCTAGTGTCATTAAACAGATCCTGTAGCAGAAAGATGGGATAAAACATACTTAGCCAAGTTAGTCCTGGGAAATGCATAACAGTAAATGAGCTGGTATTTCGCAGGATTGGCCAAAGGACGACGTATAGACTGGACCAGTTGCTGCTTGCAACTTCTGCAGTACGAACCACACTTTTCTTTCCAGGACCAGCTCTGCCTATGGCAGCTACATGTCCTTTGTTCTCAACAGCTGGAGCAGGGATCCCACTGGGATAGTATGCGTTCCCGCCTGTCCCTGTGCTTGGGCTGTGCTGTTGGCCGGGGATGGGAGAACAGTGGTGGTTGGAAGGGGTTGCATAAATCCAGGATGCAGCTCCCAGTCCCCAGCAGGGCTCTGGCCCTGGAATGCCTGTGACTGCACAGGCTCCCAAGGCCCTCCGCTGGCACATGGGGCCATCTGCCCTGATGAAAGCAACACAGAACTGCTGTGGAGACCCGTCGCAGCCAGGAGGGAGGGATGCTTGCTTTTTGAGATGAGATCCTGGAGACCCTCTCCCAACGCACCTGATGTGTCTGGTCTCTCCTAGTGGCCATTCCTGCCATCGGTGCCCAGTACTCCATGTTTCAGGCTGCACCGCCAGCCAAGATGATGGAAGATGGCAAAATCCACACAGTTGAGCACATCATCAACCCTATAGCCGTCCAGCAGGACCCAGCCAGCGCGGCAGCTGCTGCGGCAGCTGCAGCCGCAGCTGTAATACCGGCCGTCTCAACGCCTCCCCCCTTCCAGGTGAGTTCAGCACATAAGTCCCGCTTCCCATACATCCCGCTTCCCATACATCCCAGTTCCCATACATTCTGTTTCCCGTACATCCTGCTCTGCATACCCAGGTTGGGGGGAAAGCCTGGCCTTTTGCCCTACTTCCGTTCAGGAGATGCTGTCAAGGATATTACGGTGCCCAACAGCCCTGTGTAACTCTCATTCAACAGGGCACACACTGCCTATCCTCCCATTATCAGCTCCCCTTCTAGGACGTTTGCAATTCAGGGGGTGGAAACAGGATATTACAGCAATTTAAGCACTTTTTTTTTGAGGTCTGAATCCAATGCTTTCCTTCCAGGGCCGCCCCATCACACCAGTGTACACCATGGCTCCCAACGTGCAGCGGATCCCTGCCGCTGGGATTTATGGGACAAGTTATGTGCCGTTCGCGGCACCCGCCGCGGCGACAGCGACGATAGCCACGCTACAGAAGAATGCCGCTGCTGCCGCCGCCGCCGCCGCCTATGGGGGATACGCCAGCTACATCCCTCCAGCATTCCCAGCTGCGACCATCCAGGTCCCCATCCATGACGTCTACCAGACATACTGAGACTGTCGGCAGAGGAGGCGGTGGAAAAACACACACTGAAGGAACACTTTACTATTTATGAAGAAAGAACCGACTGCGAAAGAGTAAACATTCGGGCTCGGTAAACTGATGCAGAAAGTGAAGAATGTCAGAAAAAAACATGTTTGAAATATTTTCTACGCTTGAAGTTTTCACTAAGTTTTTTAGGCTATTTTTAAAATTTAACACGTCTGTATTCATACATTTCTAAAGGACCTCGATGCATCCAGCCCTCCGCTGACGTGCATTTATATGCATCCTAGTGGGGTTGCATAGGGTCTTTTTTTTTTTTTAGCAGTTATATTTTCAATATATTTGTGGTATGAAGGTTATTTTTTAGTAACTTCTGCACTCCAGAGATGTCTATTTTGTAGTGCCTTTAATAACATATCAGCTATATATTAAAAAGCACACCTGAGCAGCTAGGGAAAGTTTTAACAATATATTTTGAAGAATATATTCAATATTTAAAGAATACATAGTTTAGGGGTTTTTTAAAAGAAAAAAACAGCAAGTATCTTATTTAAAAAATTATACTGGAAAGTGCAATTTGAAAAATGTGCAAGACCTCTGCATTTTTGTGCTGGCATTAATACAATCTGCTCCTTCTTATTTGACATCAGAAGTAACTAATATTGCCTGCTTGGGAGAAAGAGGAAAAAAAAAGCCTTCTCACACAAATCTCTTCACAGTGTGATTTGCAGGCTTGTGTTAAGTACAGGAAAGGCACTGAATTTTCCTTAGCAACTGGATTTTCTATTTATTGAAGCTACTTGTAGTTGGAGCACATGCAGAAACGAGTAGCCGATATTTTGTGCAAGGTGTCTTGACTTAGATCTTCATCCAGTATAAAACCTAGGCTCTTTTTCAATGCTCTTTATTTTATTCTTTGAAGTGTATGTTGTAGTGACTGAGAATGTATGCTGCTGTCGGCGAGAGCAGGCGCGCTTTTGCCGAGAGGTTGAGCAGCGTTACCCATTGCTCCATCATGTTCCGTGAGAAATTTCTGAGGTACTAGGGGTGGTAGTGATATTGGAATTAGTGAAACTGGGCTAGCCTCCCTCCCGGCCTCCCTTCCACACTTAATTCCCCTTCTCCGCAACTGGAGTTGTACATGCACATCAGGGGTGGGAGCGATTAGACCCGATGATTTTAAGACATAGAGCTTGTAAATATCTTTTAATATACATTTTTAAAGTCATTTTATGTTGCAAATTTACATGGTATGTGGTTTGCCACAAAACAAAAACCTTTTATTGCAATGTTATAAAAAAGTTTGTTTTTATTAAGAAGTAAATATATTATTGCAGTGTTTTGTGGCCTGTTTAAAGGCTTTTATTTAGTAGTGCGGTGAATGTTAAATATAGTAAAATGGTAAAGAAATATCTTGCCCATTGTATGAAGTGCATCAGCCCTGCAAACACAGCTCCGGTGACACAAGGTGCGAAGCAGGGAGTGGGTAAACAATGTTCCTTTACTCTTTGTGGTATAAGTACCAACTGAAGGGGTTTCGTATTAAGTATATTTTGACAACTGAACCACTTCCAGACCACATCCAGCTCAGTTAAGTGACCTTTTAATACACTTTTTTTCCTTGCCTCAAAATTGAGCGGTTGTTTTTTAGGTGCTCTTGCTCAGCCAAGCTGAGCTCTCCTTAACCCCGTCGACCTGTTAGCAAAAGCACTGTGAGGAGTTAACCATTAAGTCGGACTCTGCCCCCCTGCGCCCCTTCCCGGAGGACTTTTATTGTCTGTCCCTGGCTTCTGAAAGTGCACGCAGACCTTAGCTTGTCCTGCCCCTTTGTAGGGCAAGAGGAGGTTATTTGAGCAAAGCCCTGAGGGGGAAGCCCCAACAGGGAGGCCAGCATTGCCTCCTCCAGCCCTCTGGCTAAGGCCTTGCACAGCTCAACACTAAATGTGGCCTGTGGGTCGATGGGCTCTGCACAAACACCCCTGGGGTCAGGAAAAGGCAGTCTAGTGGTTTGAGTCTCTGCCAGCCCCTTTTCAGCCCCATGCCATGGCTGACCCACAGAGGAGGGATGAAGGGTGATGGCTCCCTTCCCACTCATCCTCTCCCCAACAGCAGGATGAGGGTCCTGCCGCTTGCAGAGGTGGCAGGGAGAGAAAGGAACCAACGAGGGCAAACCCCAATGTGCCCCAGGCCACTGGTGGGTGCTGCCTGCACCAGGGCAGGAGCAGGCAGGACCTGGGGACACAGGCAGGATGCGGGGATGCAGGCAGGACGTGGGGACGCAGGCAGCCGGGTCACGCTAGGCCTCCCGCCCGTGCCTTTTACACTTGCTTCTAAACCATTTCATGTACACTACTACTGAGGTAAGTCTGATAACTTGAAATGTGAACATCTTTAGGTTAAGAACAAACTATTCAAAGAAAAATATATATATATATTAAAAAAACCAAAACTAGTGTGCCTTAGTCTCAAAAGAGCTGATATTTTAGGTATTTTGTTGTATCTCTGTTCTCTGTACTGGCAGAAGCCTCTGAGTTTATTTAGTTCTTGCGCCATTTACGGTACATTTCTAGGATGTAGTGAATAAAGCATTCTTTAAAAATGGAGACTGTTATTTCATTGCAACAGCCCACTGCCAGGTTTAGCCACTCCACCAAGGCTGTGCTCCCCTCTGAGCTGGGGAGAGCGTGCTTGAGGCAGGAGGGGAGTGGGGTGCCGCAGCCAGCATCCCCACGGGCTCTGGCGGGGAGGGGAGATGCACTGTCCTACCGGGTCCCCCGTCCCACCACCTGCAGAGGACAGTGACCTTCCCAGCAGGTGTACTGGGCATCTCCCCATTCTTCCAACAGCCTCCAATCAGCCTAAATCTCTTCGCACAACCAGTTTAGAGTCAGTGCCTGGATGTGGATGGAGCTGAAGGTGGCACCCCTCTATGCTTTCCATCCGCCCAGCACACAAAATCCCTGTAGCTTTGTTGCATGTCCTCGCTGCAGCGCAGAAGCACTGTGGACTGGCATGTCGTTTTCATCTTGGCATGCTCCAGCCTTCAAACACACAGAAAGCTGCACGTCTTGGCAGTATTTGCAGTCCTCCAGAATCCCTGGCTGTTTCTTTGGTGTAAGTACACCAGGAGAAAATTTGCTGCAAATACCAAGTCTGGGGAGAAGAGCAGTGGGAGGGAGCAAAGGTAAGCTGAGGCAGAGCAGAGAGATGGGAGAGGTGTTGGCCACCAAGATAGGGACTAGTGCTAGTGAATAATCCAAAAGAGAAGACCAGAATAAATACTGCATGAGCTTCTATGTCCCTCTTAAGAAAGCAAAAGTGTCTGCAACTTCCTACCTCTAGCATCATTTCTCCTAATGCAATTAGGACAAGGCACTTTATGCCAACATGCCTTTGGTTTCCCAAAGGATACTAATCATGAGAGGTTTCCCTAGTCTTTTTTTGTGCAAGGAAATGGAAAGAAAATACATTTTTAAAAAATTTTTTGTAGGATTTGAGGGTGGGGATAGGGCCACCTAATTTTGCCTGTTTTCCCTGTGTAAACATTGCAGGTTTGGTTTAGGAGTCTGTGTGTCCCAGAAATAATTTCCACTACCAGGTCAATCAATCTTGCTCAGGGAATGGGTAATCAACATGATGCCAAAAGCAGCTTTCAAGGAGATATAGTCACATTAGGACTTTACCTGTCAGGCAAATCATCAAGTCACACCAGAAGACTGACGTCTTTCCCGCAGTTCATTGCTGACCTTTCCACTCACTAGAGGTCCACCTACGTTCACTTGGATGAGAAAGAAACCACCAGCAAACCATGGCCCTTTACAGGTATTCAGACGTGAGGCATGCCCTTCACAAAAAGCAACATTTTCCAAGTGAGATGAAGAAGGGTGCCACACTGAATTGTGTTTCTGGCTTTTTCCTCTTTCTCTTTATCCAAGCTACCAAAGATAAAAATGAATCTAAGCAGCTTTTTCTAAACAGACTCTTTACAAGATATTTTTTTTATTTTCCTAGGCTGCTGGTTTCTGACTTCAGTTTTGTAAGATCTTAATTAATGATTAACCCATCGTAAGGTTCAAACATGCAAGTCATTCTCAGGATATTAACATAAACAATGCCAGAGAAATGCAATTGTGCTTTCAAGACGACCTTGCTGCCTTGGGAATGTCAGGAGCTCTGCTGAGGCCTTGGGCACTGTGACAACTCAACACACTGCCAAGTTGATCCTATTCCCTTTCCGAACGTCTTTTTTGATGATCCTGAAGAGCAGACATGCACTTCCCTGGCTGGTATCAACCTACATCGCTAAAAAACAGCTTTGACTTTTTTCAGGAAACACCACCCATTAACACAACTGTGATACAGCTACTATACAAACAGATTAACAAGAAATTCAAGTGGATTAACACCACTCTGATATTGCAACATCTCATTTATATAAGCACTAGAGCTCAAAGTATATGCAAAATGCATTTTTGATACGTCTGAAAAAGTGTATGTGGTACCCCATCTCCTTCTCTGTGGCTGGTGTTACATCCCTAACGTCTCTTGTCTGGCTGTGTCCTGAACACCTACTACTGAGCTCTCTGCTCCCCATATACCTATCATCAGCCACAAAACTGGCCCATAATGCTGACCTGTAAAACAAACAAACTTCAGACCTACCTCGTAACAGGAGAAACCACCTCTGCTGTGCATCTAAAAGCCAACAAAGTCGGGTATCATTTTCCAGTGTGTCAACTCAATGCTGAATCACACTTGACTGAGTTTCAGGGCCAAGTCCTACCTGGCAACAAAACAGTCAGAGGGGTGTTGCAGGGAGAAGCTGCAAGTTAGGGAATTAAAAAAAGGCAGTTTTGTGGCACCAAGTCCTTCCCTCCTGGCACAAAGGCAGGCTGTGCCATGCAATTATGGTTGCTCAAGATGCCAAAGAGCAAAGAGACTATGGAAATTTTTAGAAATTTGCTGCCGCAGAAGTACTTCCATACAAAGTATTTCCTGTCAAGATGATGAGTTAGATCAGCTTTTTTTTACTCCAGCTAGAAGGTGAGGACTGGAGTTCGTTGGTTTCCTAATCAAAGAAGACAGAAGCTCTGCCTCGCAATCCTCGCTCAGGCAAAACTGCAGGTTCTGCATGTGGGAGGTGAGCAGTCAAGAACTAAGTCTTCACTAGAAAACTTTCTGGGGAAAAATGCTCATATGTGCTCAGGTTTGTCCCATGTGCACCAAATGGCCATGTCTTCCCAACACAATGACAGATGTCTCCATCTAAACAGGTTGTGCCAGGCAATGCTCTGCCCCATGGAGAGCCCTGGGGCTTCGCCTCCATGCGCCCAGGGCTCCCTGCAGCAGCATTTCCCCTGGGCATTCGTAGTCGCAAGATCATAAACCCTGCTCGGGCTGTGGGTTTGTGCCCATCCTCACTGTTCCTGCACTTCTGCATACAGCTGGTTTGTAGGGTGGTCACCACACCGAAGCCGTGCCACATTTCATGGTCTGCTTGCCCATGGTTGTAGTTTTACTATGAGACATGATACACTTTTGTTCGGTTTTTTTACCTCTTTCCAAACACACACATGTAATTTTTGCTGGGCAGGCTGCACTTTGAGCCTGCCCTTGCGCGTTTTTGCAATATCAGTGAAGATCTGGTTAGCTCAGCCACTGCCTGCAATCTGCGTGCTGGTGGGAAGTGGGAAGCCACAGGTAAGACAGAAGATCTTACTGAGGCATGAAAAAACCCCCGGCAAACAGCCTACACAAGCCACAGGAGTGACCTCAAGCTAAACAGCAGAGACAGATGCATTTAAATCGGTCAGAGGCAAACCAGCCTACACTTAGAGCAGTTTCTTTGTTCCAGACCTTTGAAGCAGTAACCACAACGACCAATTCTCACTCCTGTAACAAATCTGTAGGATACAGACCAGGGTGTCTTGCAGTCACTCAACAGGGTACGCACAAGGGATTACTTATTAAACCTGTTATGCATTCACTGGCTGTACACAGGGCACCCTTAGTTTCTCTAGTCTTTGGCTTTTCAGCTGCTGTCCCTTGCAGGAGGGCTTTCTGGCCACGTGGGTAAGCTATGGATTCCCTCCAGGCTTGGCTTCACTCCAGGCAGACAGATCGCTTGGCTCACCAGCCTGTGTGCAGGATGTGGAGGGACACAATCCTAGTCAGCGGCTGCAACGCTGGCATCCAAGCACTGCCGTGGAGGCACTTGTCCTGCAGTCCTCCAAGCAGCAACGGTGCAGCTGCTGAGAGCTTGGCAGAGCATTCAGGAGGGCTCTGGCAGACAAAATGTTGGGGACCACCAGCACCTCATCAACGATCAGGTCACCAAGGACATATCCAAGCAAGAAAACACCCAGCAGCCTTGCCCTTTAGCATCATGTAAGTGCTCCAGGCTTACCCTCCACTAACCCTCCACTACCACCAGCTGGTTAGTGTCTTGCTACCACCCAAAGTGTTGCAGTACACTCTTCCAAAAGACAGACTGTCGACCCCTGTATCCACACAGTGGAGTGCTACAGCCTGAGAGGGCTGTAACACACCCCACGCTCCATGCAGACATACCTCCTCCTGCAGTGTCCTGGCAATGCTGTTGGCCATCCCCGGACCCCACGGTGCTGCGGCAGGACCTGCAGCACACCCAGAGGCTCTCATGTTGCAGATGAGCCCCAGGAAGTATGAGGTGAAGTACATCAGACTTGGCATACGTGCCAAAAATGAAAGATGGGGAAGAGCATTATGTCTGACTTGGACTTGCAGCCTAAATCATGAGATGTTTGATGACGTACTGGTGGAGACGTGCCTGGAGAAAGCACTGCAGACATCATCCAGACAGACTGGGAAACTGATGGTGGGGCGACATCCTGAGGCCCTGGCCTGTGCAAAAACTGGTCAGATGAGGATGGGTCTCAGCCTGTGGCAGGGAAGAAATTGGTTTGTGTCCTTAATTTGGCTACACGTCTCTCCCCACTGGAGGTCCCCTCATGGAGGTGTGCAGAGCAGGTCTCCCGCACTGATGCACCTGGCCGTGTTCAGGGTTTTTCCCCACTATTGGCTTGTCAAACTCAGGACATTGGCTTGTTAAGTTAGGCAGCACCCACAAAAGGCAGAAAAATACCTGTATCTGTCTTGTCTGCTTTTCTCTCTTGTGCACCAAGAAGGGCAGTGATATGAGCACATTGGCTACGCATCCGTCTTTCCTCCTGGCACCTCCGAAGGGAGAAGCACAGAGAGTCTGATCTTGCTTCTGCTGACAGGTACTGCGTTCACCTTCAAGCCAGCTCTCCCCAGAGCACACATGGGGGAAGAGAGCGGGCTGAAAATGGAAACAACCAGAATGGAGACTGTGTGATCCCCTAGCCCTGTGCCTGCTCTCACACAGACAGGGAGGACAGTAAGCAGAGCTGACCTGGGTGAGACCTCCTACTCTATCTCAATCAGGATTTTTTTTCTCAGAGTCCTGCAAAACAGCAATAAATGGAAGAAATAATTCTGTCAAGTCTGTTTGGGTCTGACAGCTGTTTTCTCTTTTGCCAGGGAATATACTGAATATGATATACAGCAAAGAAAAGTTGATTCTCTCTAAGAGACGGGAATAGCCAAGTACACATATGCAAAGTAACTGAAATTAAAATTATGTTTACGTATTTGTTATTGAAGTAAAAGGGATGCTTTTTAAAAGGCTCTGATGCTGAGCAGTCCTGTATCAGCAAGGTGACCACTATCATCAACACCAGTGAGATCACAGATATCATTATGGCAGGCATCAAAGGTGCAATATTAAGTGCATCTGAGCTTGAGAAAAAGGTTCCTTCATCCCCGTAGGCACTATCGGAGGCTCATTCAGAACCTGTCACTTGCTTTCCCTAAAACCAGACAGCATCCATACTGTCTGACAAAGGTGTTGTCAATTGTACTTTAAATAAAGTAGTTACACTCTAATTAGCAATGTGTTTTTCCCATTGGTTCCACTCTTTTCTCACACAAAGCAGGAGAGGATTTCAGCGGACCACAGAGCTTAGGCTGGGTCCTACAGTGGGCTTGAGTTTCACCCATGAATAAGTGCTTCATCCTAAGCTTTACCAGTAACAAAGACTTCAGGTGAGCAAGGTGTCAGCATGCCTTCAGCAGTCACAAGCGTTTCCACTGCCCAGAAGCAGCAGACGAGGACTCACCAGTTGCCAGGGTTAGCTCCAGCCGGAGCTACTTCGAGCACAACCAATGCAAGTCTGCTGCTCACGGAAAAAGAAATCATGTAAACCTGCTATAATTTGTAGCTGGGAAGAAAAATCAAGTCCTGTTCGGCACTGTGCTGCCTCAGAGTCCTGAACTCCTTCATGGCCATCAACCCTCACGCAGAAGGCAAATTCCCAAACATCAATCCCAGCCTGCCGACCTCCTCACCGTCCCTGGCAGGTGTTTCTTCACTAGGCTCAGCCACCTCGCCTTTGCCTGAGCCCCCAGCGTGGCTGCAAGGGGTGTGGAGAGACCCCAAAACTGCAGGCAACTGCGTTGCTATTTGCATAAGGGGCCACGTGCTGCACAACGGTCTCCTGAGCTCACCTAGTATTTCTTAATTTCACTGGGGTAACTGAGACCTAGACCCTGTCCCTGCAGCCTGCATGGTTTTTTGAGATGCTCTGTGATTGTTTTAAGTGATTTTGTTCCACACTTTGGGTTTTGCATGAGTTCTTCTCAGGATTGGGGTTGGGACTAGGACAGCACTGAGGTCTTAAAGGATTAGATTTAAGAATAATAAATGCTGCTTTAAATTAAATAAAAAAAATCCACTCCCTGAGAAAGCAAACTTCCTTGTCTTTCTGTGGCGTCTTTGTGAGCAATAGGAGGGGAGGGAGAATACGGAAATATACAGCACTTGGCACTGGGTACACCTCAAACTCGTTTTTCAACATTTTACAACCAGCTCTGGCCATGTGACCTACGTGGAAAGACAAACTGAGACATTTAATCCTTTTTTTTTTTTACCACAAGGAAGTGAATTTTATGTGGCTGTGATCATTAAATTGCAGTAAATGATTCGCCCACAAGAGAAAAAAAAAAAAACAGAGTGGTTTAAAGTAGGGAAGGCTGAGACAGGGCAGCTGTTCATGACCAAATACCCTTCCCTAGCTTGAAAACTCTGTAAGCTTCAGTATTTGACCCTGGCTGTGGCATTTAGGGACATGTCAACTCATTGCAGGTGAGGATTGCCACCACTTGCTCTTGCAATCAGAGTATGAATAACAACTTTCTAAAAGCCAACTGCTCTTTGAGTTAAAGCAGCAGCAATTACCCACAGGTGAATCGTTAGGAAGTTATTTAACACCGTATCACTCTGGAAAGCAGCAAGCTTTACAACTTTTGCTTCATCTCCAGAACACCATCAACTTTAGAAATGAAAGCTGGGTGCCCGGTGAGCCAGGCACCCCGGTGTACCGGGACAGGAAAAGCCAGTTCAGGCCAACCGGCGGCACAGGGCTACCACCACCCTGGGCCGGGAACATGTGCCCGCCATTTTACAGGCAGCGTGAATCACATCCCTGGCATGGAGAGGCCGAGGTGAACTTGGCGCCTTGCCCCTGCCAGAGCATCCCCGGAGACCGCCGTGCAGCCCCCACAGTGACAAGGCCAGCCCACACCTCTGAGACACTTCAGCCTAGGTTATGAGTGGGGGAGCATCCCTGGTGAGGCAATGGTTAGCACTGTCAGCTGAGATGAGGACACAGGCTGGGAAAACGTTAGAGAAACAGAAGATGTGCGAGAAACTCTGCAGACCGTGCCCATGAGTCGCCCCCGGCGTGGTCCGTCCTGCCCACGAGGGTACACACTGCGATTTTCCTGTTAGCACGGAGAACCGCCCCACAGACAACTGACGGGTGTGATAGCAGTTGCCAGAGTGCCAGTCACCAGAGGCTGTCTTCTCCAGCGCTGAGGGTGGCATGTCTGCTGATTTCTGAGAGTTGTGGCTTTTTGCTTTTGTTTTTTTCTGTTTGGCTGCACTCCCACGTGTTAACACATACCAATATTTTCTTTAGGGCAACATTAGTCTGACTATTTAAACAGCTTTTTGCTACAGTCTTCTCAGTTCAGGATCCAAGGAAACCTTGGCCTAAGCAAGATAACAGCTAAAGTTGAAAGTTCCTTTGTAAAGGTACCGCTGCTATCCCCTGGGATACGCCAGCTGTGCATCCACACAGGCTAAGCAGGGTTCTTCATCTCAGGTGTTATGAGAGCATGACATCTAGGTTTCCACACCGGACCTGGTTCAGAGTAGGACCAGCCCAGAGCAAGAGAAGGCGAAGCACACGCCCCAAGAACCCACGGATGCATGCCACCACGACCGTCCTCAGCCCCGGCACTGGCTCTGCCAGCCGCCGGCGGCCGGGCGAGGCCAGGCTGAAGGGGAGGAGCGAGGGCTTACGTTTAACCAGGCTCAGCTTCCTGATGTAGTTTGCCACGTCCCCACATGAACCGTTGCACTGGCACGAGGAGGAGGCAGAGGGGAGAGCCCGTGCAGCCCAAGAGATCTCCCCAGGAGCAGCCCAGCATCTGCTCCTGTCTCAGCTTGCCTCCATCCATGGGGCGATGGCAAGGGCACAGTGGCAAGAGCGCACGAAAAACACAACTAGCAGTGCCCTGGGCAGGTGAGCGCGACTGAGCAATGCGAAAGCCCCACCTGCAGAACAGAAAACATCTTGTATATGAAACTCAGCAATGCCACTTCTTATAACTGCACCGTGCCTCTTCCCGTGAGGCTGCTGACACTCGGCCCCAGCATTTCCTGCTACGAGCCATTTTTATTAACTGGCAGCTCTCCTCCCATTTATTCTTGTCAGTAGTTTTTTTCCAAAGATAACTTCTGGGCCCAGCGTGGCCCCGTGCTCCCTGCCAGCAGCCCAGCTGTGCTTCCCCCGGTGCCTGCTCCACCAGCCTCTGCTCATCTGCTCTCCTGACTCTCTCCTGCTTGTGTGATTGTGTTGCACATCTCTGCAAGGCTTAGGAAGGGCCGTGGGGCCGACAGCAAGCTCCATCAGCAAGAATAGGATCGAGCACCGATAGCTCTTTCTCACATCAGGGCAGCAAATAAAATTGTTCTGCCCCTTTCCGTTCCTGGGAAAGCTCCAGCGCTGCCCCCGCTGCTGCTCCCCACAGCTTTCTCCGGCCGTCATCTCAGGATCCGACCCATGGCAGCGCTCCCACATACACCGCAATCACCCCCTCACCCTTCAAGAATTTTGACCCCAGTTAATTTGAGAAATGGGTTTTCAGGTTTGCAAACAGGGAAAGCTGCAGGGAGAGCTGACCTGGCCATTGTGAACCTCAGAGGTTACATTGCCTTTGAATAAAGAACGGACAAAAAAATTAATGAAACCCAAAAGGTGCCCAAGTTTCCTGTGGCATCACTCCTCTGCGTGTGACTGGTGTAGCTCAGACTTCACCTGCACAGAGGTATTTTCTTCTCATCTTACAGTGACCACGGAAAATTCCTACCAAGAAACATTTTAAAATTTGACTTAGACAAAACTTCGGAACACCCTGAAATGGCCTGTATAAGATGAGCAGTTGCATATAATAATCTTAAATACTCATAACTCAATTACTTTGGATATTTCAAGACAAGTCTTTAAGAAGATACTCTAAAACACCCTGACACCACATACTATGCTGGGGAAAAAAGAGAACGTGCCTGTCAGAAACATTTTTCAGAATAGCCTTCTGATAGTTCATTACAAACTTAAAAGTATTATTTTAAATTATGCTTGGCAAGCTTTCCTAGACCCCTCTGAATTTTCCCATTGTTGATTCGTCTTACCAGAACAGTGTTGTGGGGTTTTTTTTAAAATCAGTTGTTACCTGTCTATTTACTGATTGGGTTAATCCACAAGCCAAAAAGGTTTAAATCCCATAGTGAATAGCGTGTGTGTATGTGTGTATGTACTTGTTATCTGACAAAATTGTATCTAGGTGCACTTCCAGAATGTTTTTCCTTGGAGTTTGACCTTATAACCCCGATGTGACGGGCAGGACAATGTCACGGGGTTGGACAGGGCTTAGAGGTCTCAGGTCTTCTTCCCTGCAAGTTTTCCACCTCTGTCGTGTTTGACATGAAAGCAGTACAAAAGGGCCAGCACATAAGCACACGTGGGAACACACACCTCTCAAAACAAAAGATGAAAGCTACTCTTTAATGAAATCAGAAGGGGGAAGAAAAAAAATGAAGGTAGAGTGGAAAAATCTGCAAGAGGTCAACAAGGGAAACAAAGGGCAGCTTTATGCAAGCAGCTATTTCACTCCAGAAATGGCAGGGCTGGCTAAGGTACTGCTGCCCAGTTTTTTTAATACAGAAATTCAGTGTAATTAGGGCTTTGCTTGTACCGAGAAGATAATGGCAACCCAGAAGATAAGATTTAATAGTAGATGAGGCTTGGGAGTACGGAGAAAAGAGAACAGACAAGGAACAGGGCTCTCCTTCTCAAAAAGCAAAGGACTACTAAGGAAAATTGAGGTGATTCTCTACATTTTTATTTTCCACTTTGAACAGATGGAACAAAAGCTTTTGATGACTGTTATAGGATCTGTTGATTAAAAATGAGAGCCAGGCCCAAGTGAGCTAGTATCTCTAATTGAAGGGTAAATAAAGCAGATTACAATTTTCTAGTAAGAAAGCAACTTTTGGACTAGTGACTGGCATAAGAAAGTGCATTTTTTTCAGAAACGTGAGGCTCAAACTGATGAAAGCTAGAAATAGATACATTTAAATAGACATAGAAGGATCAGTGTCAAGGATGAACTGATACAGGAACTAGCAAATGATAAAGCTGGGCCAACCGTTGTAAGATTTCTGCCAAAAAGCTGTTCAGAGGCATCCACTTGAGCTGCATCCCAAGCAGGACAAACACACAAGCGTTGAGCGAGCAGCGCAGCCAAGGCTGTACAGGCAGCTATAGCGTCAGCCCCTGTATTGCAGCCCTGGCTCCTCACTTCTGCTCCTGCAGGATGGGTCTTGAGAGTTCGAGCTGCCAACACCTCCCCACTTGATAGCAAGACTTACCCTGGCAGCTTGCTGGATGACAGCTTGCTAGCAGTCTGTTGACACAGTGACTGCTTGCGTGAAATTTTGATTTTTGGTTGGACATTCCCACTATAAGGAGCCTCATGCGATGGCTGTCCAACATAGTATGCGTGGGTTTTGCCAGAAGAGAAACAACTGTGCCTACTTTAAACTCTTTCATTTCTACCCTTGCTTAGCCCAAACTGCAAAGTAGCTTGAATTTACCGAACTTGCTTGCTACTACAAGAAATACCAAGAGAGAAGATGGTGTTTCGAAGTAGAGTAAGATGAATGGTGTAGAAGAAGCAGAGTGATGTTATCTGTTTGCTTCCACACCTTTAACAGCCTAACAGAGAATTCATTAATTCCCCAGGAAGATCTTTCCGTCTCTTTAGCAGCTGCACAGTCAGAACTTACGGGCAGCTGTGCTGAGTCTGATGAGGATCCATTTAGCCCAAGATTTAGTCTCCAGCAATGGCAGAAGTCGATAACCAGGGAAGAAAAAAAAACAGGGCAAGTTTATCTACTGTGCCCAAGCACTCCTCCAGCCTCCAGGCACTTCCAGCTCAGGGGATTTCTGCAGGTGAACATATTTTCTGTTTTTTTAGTAACTGTCAACAGACATCTCTGCCAAGTACTCTCTCAAATCAAACTGAAGGCAAGCTCAATCAGCCATCCTTCCTTTTTATTTTGCATAGGTACTTTGTACATTCCCCTTACATTCAGTCACACAGTTTCTTCCATTTAAACTATACGTGACTTCCCTGGGCCCGAAACATAGGAGGAGAAAAATGTCTCATTGCGGGGAAGGTGGGAAGGAGCATTCACCTTTGGAGACAGTGTGGTAGATGATCAGTGTTTCACTCTGACGTGCTGACCCATCCAGCAGTGGCTGCTCTGCAGTTCTGAAGATTTAGCCCTCATTCTGGTGCTTAAGCAAAAACATTTTTTTAAGACACTTAACTCAGTTTAGAGCGGTGTGCCCTTGAAAATCTCATTTTGGTCACTTTTGAAAATGCTGGTATTTGTTGGCATTGATTTTAAGGAAGGAGTTATGGATGAAAGAGCTACTTTCCACAAGGCAATTCAAGATTAGCATATGGAGAAATAGCAGGCACACTCTCCCCACAGGAACGGTTAAATCTTACAACATACCCACTATTGCAGAAAGCGATTTGTATTGGCAGGTAGATGGCATCTTCAGTGCCAGGGGTTCTGGATAGGTGTTCAAGCTATTCAGATCATGCCTGAACACTGTAGTGGTTAGGAACACTGCCTGACAGCTGGCAGAAATGGAGGAGATGTAACGGACACACTGGACATAGTACTGCTCATGTACACCGTATGTCCTGCGCACAAGGTGAAACAGACACTGGCTTCAGCTAGGAACCTCATCTATCCGAGATCAAGTACCGAGGACATGCTAGAAATTATTTCCAAGTTGGGAAATGATAGAGCAGAGGAGCTGTGAAGTTGAGCTTTGGAAAAATTACATGCAGTGAGTGAGTAAAAAAGGAGAAGACATGAGGACTGGATGTTCTGGAAAAAGAAGGTAGGCAAATGCATTTTTTTAAGAATAATTTTGAATGTTGCCTTTAGATCTTGTTTGGAGACCCTTTTTTTTCTAAAGCTGCCCCAGCTTCCACCACATGCTGCCTGAAAAGCTGCTTTAAGGTACATTTGATTATTGCATTCATATTCTGTGCTTGTGGTGCCGCATTCCTTCCCCCTCTCTCCTGGGCCGCTATACGATCTCAGAAATTCCAGCTAGGCCCTGGTCTTTGTGTAATGAGTTGGGCGGTTAAGCGTCCCTTGACTGTTCCAGGAACTCTTGCGCAGTTAGGGCACGGAACGGCACTGACTGTACCAGGCACTCCTGTTCCCTGACCGAGGCGGGTAATGAGAGCAAGAAGAATGGGATGATCCATCATTCCCTAACAGCCCTGGAGCACTCTTTGTCAGGATCATAACCCAAGTGGAACAACACCATGATTACTGAAATGCCATCATTTTACTAATGACTAAAGCCAATCATCTTGCGAACCTATAAACAGCAGTCCAAAGTGAGACCCTTTGAGCTCTCCTGGACGGCAGCGGAAGGCAACCAGCATCTCCCTCCGAGTGGGATGCCTCTCAGAGTTTCACAAACTCTCCAGTTTGCGACATTTTGGAGGACTGTGCTGAGCCAGCGATGAGATATCTAATATCCTCTCCTCCCCGAGGATCAACTCTGGCCTGTTGAGAAATGCCGAGACATTTGAACTGAGTATTTTCACACTCGAACTCGAGGCGAATTTTTAACAGGTACCCTTGTATATATCTATAGCTTTAAGTCTGTGTGCATGGGTGTGTGAATCAATCTGTAATCAAGTTACTGTTGTGATTAGCTCGCTTTGTAAATCTTAAAACTAATCCATGATTAAGTGCTGCTAAAATCTTATGATTTACCTCAAACCGTGAATGAACCTCAAATTGCTGCTAAATGCACATAATCCTTTAGATAAAACCCGTTGACCCAGTCTGGGACTAGAATTAGACCTAGCTGTACCTAGACTCCTCTCTGAGAAGGAGTTTAGAAAGCAAGGGGGTCTATTCTGAACCTCGTGACTCAACGGAAGGATTTCTTTATTCCTTGTACCCTCTCTTTTCCTCTAGACATAAACCATTGACCAAGTCTGAGACTAAACCTGGATTCAGCCGCACCTAAACTCCTCTTTGAGAAGTTTAGAAATCAAGGGAGTCCGTTCTGAACCTCTTGACTCAACAGGAGGGTCTTCCCTATTCTTTATCCCTCTTGTTTCTCTGCTCTCTCTCTACGTATAAATCATTCCGAGTTGATTCTAATTTGATTTTCCTTTGTATGTTTTAGTAAGTAATAGAGTGGACCTCGCCATCGAATTCTGTTAAGTCGCATTTTATAAACTTCTATTAAAATCAGTTTTGCCAATACCCTTGATGGTGATTCTTTAAGCGGCCTAAACCACTCATTCACGACAGTGCTAAAACATAATCCAGCAAAGGGGCTGGAGACAGCTGAAATCAGCTTTCCCCCAGTTCAACAGGACATGGATGTTATGGCATACATTTCTTCTCCATACACTCTGCATAACCCCCGCAGGCCTGGACTTGCAGAGAGGAGAACGGCCTGGGGAGGTCGGGCCCTGGGCTGCAGCCGCGGCACCCTGGCAGAGCGCACCCGGCACAACCAGAGGCCCCGGCCCCACTGCCGAGCTGGGGCACGGTACCGGGATATAGATTGGCATGCAGCTGATTCACTAGTGCAAGTATATAAGTACCTACAAAGTGCTTTGAAGGTAAAATGGCCTCAAGTTGTGCCAGGGGAGGTTTAGGCTGGATATTAGGAAAAATTTCCGTACTGGGAGAGTGGTGAAGCACTGGAACAGGCTGCCCAGGGAGGTGGCGGAGTCACCATCACTGGCGGTGTTCAAAAAACGTGTAGATATGGCACTTCGGGACATGGTTTAGTGGGCATGGTGGTGTTGGGTTAACGGTTGGTCCTGATGATCTTAAAGGTCTTTTCCAACCTTAATAATTCTGTGATTCTGTGAAAAAAATCACATTGTTACTTATTTTCGATGAACCCTCATAAGCTTTATAGGATTCTCCCATTTCATGTAGTGGATTGCATCTTGCCTCATGATTCGTATAGCCATAAGCGTACTTTATTCCCTAGTTTCAAACTCATAAGCTACATTTTACAGGTAGCACGGTGGCTTTGCTGCAGCTGCCTTGGAGATGCTCCTGGCAGGAAAGTCAAGGCTGCGATGCTAGTCCATAGGGACCCTGAAGCATAAAGAGGAGATAGCTGGGACTCATGCACGTCCCTGGGCTGACTACCTCTGCTGGTAGTGGTGGTCTTTGCTACAGCTGCTCTGGAGACCTTTCTAAACTTCGGTAAGTCTCTAGCACACCACCACCACAACCAGCTATCCTGCAAGAGCTCCAGAAAAGCTGCAGTACCTCCTTTGCAATGCTGTCCCCAGCAATAAAACACAGCAGGACAACCTCAGCAAAGATCAGCTGAAGGGGACAGCATGCAGAAAGGACAGGAGCATCCCCTTCTGCACATCCTCCCCCCACATGTGCTCCCAACAGCTCACATAAGGGGCCATTCTGCAGGATTTGGGATTAACTCAGCTCTACCTGCCCTGCTGGACTCTGCCAGTGTGATTTCCAGGAAGAGCAGTGGAGACGGCCCCATGCATTTCAGTGCCAGGGAGCAAAGGCTAACCAGGAGTGCCAGGTGGAAGGAGCAGGGCGACCCCAAATTTCAATGAAGACACCCTGGTGCCAGCTGCTCCTGGTTCCCTCAAACAGGAACAGCTTGGTTTGGGGCACTGGATCCCCTATTTGCACACAGGTGGGGCTTTGGAAAGCAAATCCGACCCTCACAAACACCCACTTTCATGACAGTTGTCTGCAGGGACTAGAGTGAACACTGAGCACTGGCTGGCGCAGCTTTAGGCACCAAAATACCGCTGTCTTATTCTCAGGCTTTGCTCCAGTTTCTCGGCCTGGAGAAGTTCCTAGCAAAGGCAGAAAGTTTAGAGGGAAAACAAAAGCAGCAGCATGGTTTCCAGTCTCATGAAGTAGGGAAAGGCGCCCATGCAACAGACAGTTCAGGATCAGATTTATGTCTGACAAAGCTGTTTCTACCATCTGATTACGCCCCAGTAAAATTAGAGGTTCCTAACCCAACTCTAAGATGTCATGCAAAAATTGGATGGAAGTGAACTACAAAGGCAAAATAGGCTTTCTTTACGATGAAACCTCAGAAGAGTAATTAATTTAATCAGCAGACTCCAACACTGCCTTTCATAACCTGAGATGCACCAAAAGGTTAAGCTTTAGGGGCCAAGTTATCTTTGTGACCTTTACCACCAGGAAAATTTACAAACGGCAATTAGTAGATTCAGAGGCAGAAAAAATTAACCCAGATAGAAAGCATGTAATAAACCTCTGGCATTGAACTCAGCGAGGTTGAAGCAGAAAAGCCAAGACAGAAGCTAGACTGTGCTACAGTTGCTAACTGCAGCCAAAAGAATTAGCATTGATCTTCTCACAGGAGGAGGTTTGCAAAATTTCACGTAGTTATTATATACTGAGGTCGTAAAAGTGAACCCACTTATTTCACGTGGGGTCTAGAGTTGCTGGACAGTATTTAAGGGAACAAGAGCAAACTACAGGTGACTGTATAGATCCCTGATAAGATACTTTTTCACCCAGTTTTGCAGTGAACCTTGGAACTTCTAGCTCAGTACCAGAGTGAAACCCTTTCCTCTCAATGGCATGCAATTAGGTGAATTACTTGGTGTAGATAAAGTTGCTCTTTGGAGAGATATTACTTACAGTGAGACAGCATAATCCATAGGAGTGATACAAAAAGGAGAGGCTCACTTACCAGGTAAAGAGTAATGAAATTCTAACAAAGCTGGGTTTTGTTGGGCACACCCTCCCCCCCTGCAGCTCTTCCTGGGTTAAAGTAATTCTCTATTCCCTTTCCCTGCAGATTTAATCCATTTTAAGAGAAATCTTTATCTCTGTGATACAAATTGCCTGTGTTTGTTTATTCAGCAATAACGCCTGGTTTCACCGGAGTGGTCAACACATGAGAACTGCAGAGCTGCCGGTAAGCCCAACACACCTTTGGGACACCTCCAAAGCGGTGGTCCTGCTCCCAGGGCACGAAGCACTCACAGGTGGCAGCAGTCTGGGCAGGATCCAGAGCTTAGTCAAAGCAGCTCTTCTAGCACTATGCTCCATTTCTACGAGTGCCATCTCTAAACTTGTCAAGAAATGCTTAATTTTGAAAAAAAGAAAAAAAAAAGCTACAGTCATTAAGTAGAAGAAAAAGGGTGATCACTGACGATACACACTGCTCCAGCTAAGCATCCCCACTAAACATATCAATGAAGAAAACCAGTATCACTCTGTGTTCTGTCTTGTATTCACCCCCATCTAGAGCAATTTATTCACACATCCTGCAAGAAAACCATAGGGTGCTTGCTGCTAGGCAAACCACAACAGTAGGCCTCAGTCCCAGCAAGACCATCAGCAGCAGGACTATGGCCCAGAGTTATAATGATATTTTGGTGCCTCATCTTTAACATCCTAACGCATCTCATCGAAACTAGGTGCCAAACCACTGCAAATCTGCCCATTGGCTTTCTCCAGTCTGTGATAAAACCCCATCACCCATGTGCAAAACCTGCAATTTTAGGTCCCACTGCATCCCTGCAAGGCTTCTTTCTTTTGAGTTCACCACTTGTAACTTTTCAGACATCCTGTATGGACAGGAATTTCTGAAGTCTCTAATTGTCCTACGCTGCTTCACTATAGGCAGGGCTTGATGTATTTAATGGATTTAAGGCAATATTCATACAAATCTGGTTAATAATTACCTTCTTGTTCTGGCTGGGTTTTGTGTTTGTTGTTTTTTTAAAGAAAATACATGTTATGAAACACCAGTGTAAAAGCCACAGCTGCAGCACAATGGAAATGATCAATGACTTGTATTTTGCTGCTGCACAAAGATGAAGTCCTGCTCCCCAAACTGACCATATCATCATTCAAGCAAATACACCCAGCCTGATGACAGGGTCTGGTAGCATCTGCAGCCATTCTGCCTTCTCAGCAATGTTGCCTCCTCCTCTCTGCCATGTGCAGGGAGAGCTTCAGGTGTGAATGCCTTTGAGAGGGAGAGGGAAGGGGAAGGAGCCACCTGCCTAGCTGGGCTCAGGAGGACCATCTCCAAGGAGCAATGGAAGTAGGTGCAATGGAAATAGTGTCCCAGGGGAAGGTTAGAGCATAGGCAAGGACCAGGCTGCAACTTAAGTGCTGTGGGTCACTTGGACTGGACCAGATTACCTCCAGCACAGTCTTATTACATCTGTTACCTCATACAAGTTGCACAGTATCCACACTCCAGGAATCCTCCAGAGGATTGCAATCTGATGCGACAGTGGAAGTTTAAATTGGCATTTTGAGAAGAACCATCACCTCCAGGAACGAGTGCAGGCTTGGATTACAACAATGAACCAGCCAGAACACTGTTTCTTCTGCCTTCTTCCGAAGTGTTACAAATTGCATTTACCAATGTGTCCATCTTTTGAAGCGAAACCCATCTATGGAACTGCCTCAGTGATCTCCCCCTCCTCAGTCTAGCTGGCTGTATAGAGTCTCATACATAGAGAGGACCCTCTTTCACACCAACATTATGTGCTTGCAGTGAGTCGGGTATGAGATTAGTTGTAAAGTAATAGTGAGAGCAAATGATCCTTCTTTCTTTCATGTCAGGGATGTTGCCCTATCCAGTCAACATTTATGGCTACTGAACTACTGAGACACATTTGTGGGGCAGGGAACAGTACCATGATGCTAAAGTTGTTTCTTATAGTGGGTATGGTTGTAATCTAGGGCATAACAGGATTCTTTCTACTCTCAGAAGAGAATACAAGGACTAGAGGAGTAAAAGGGGTGAAGAAATCAGAAGCAACTCAGAGGTGAGAGAGATTAATGGAAAAAAGCCATTTCCACGAAGCCTCTCTTTTTCCAAGCTGCTTGAAGTTGGTCAGAAAACCTAAATAGCCACTGCTGACCTGGCTGAGGACTCAAGCTCCTCCTGCCATAAGCACCTAATGCCTTCAGTAGGCATTTCCTCTTGGTCTCAGCAATACGCCAGACCCTCCTGACCAGATATAGGACCAGTCTCTGCTGCTCATGAAGCCTTCAACCTGCAGTACTTTGAGGACTAAGAGACTATCTCAAATCAGTTCTGTTCATAAGACTATTAGCCCCTGGATCACACTATAAATTAAAGCATGGCTTCTGAGGAAGCCATGAAATGGCCTTTCAGAACAGCAGTCTTTGCACTTGCCCACGGGATACATTTCTTAGTTTACTTAGACCTTAATAAAAGGTTAGCAGGAACAACCACGCTAACAGGACACCAAGTCTACATTACTTGTTGCACCTTGGAGAAAACAGAACATCTAGGGTTAAAAGCAGCTGCTTTTTTTTTTTTTATCATTAAAAAATGTCCTACAAGCACTGCCTTGAAGCACCCCAGCAACTAGAACAGCACTTGTATGACCCCTAGAGGTCTCAGGATTTAGGTGAGGAACTGTCTCCGCAGGAGGAGGTTTGCGAGGTGCTGACTTTCACAGCAGAGACACCTGGGCCCTGGACTCATTCTCACCACCAGCCTTCACCTCTCCTCCCCTCCCCCGGCAGCAGGAACTCCAGGCTGGTTTGCCGAGTGTCCCAGCATAATGCTCCTAGTGACACAAAACTTGCTGGCTTGAAGCACTGCTGAGAATTCACGCAGCTCAGGGGTGCTGTGCTAAATAAGCACTTGTCCAGCCCACTCCACTTTGAACCACGGTGTTGAGAAATGCTCTTTGTTATAGTTCAAACAACCTCCGCAGGGTAGTGAACGTGGCATTCAAAAGCAAAACTAAGGCAGCGTACCTGAAGGTGACTAAGTTTTGCCCGTATCTGAACACCATACCCCTGAGCTCAGTTGCACTACACTACTGGTTCAGTGCAAGGGGTTAAGGGGCCAGTTTACCCTTAGATTTTTGCTGTTAGTGTTAAGTCTTTATGAAAAATTCCCATCCTTTAGCTGTGAAGAAAGAGATTGTCTCATGATCATCATTCTGGTTCCAGCTATGCTAAAAACACTAGATCAATGCAACACAAGTTTCTTTCACCACAGATGTCTTATTGGCAGTCACCTAGAACATTAACATGCTAAACAAAAGTGGGCACAACCTGCAGGACACAACAATACACTTAAACAGCTCTGAACCATGTCAAGCCTTCTGTGCAGGAAGCACATCTGTCAACTTTCTGTGAGAAAGTGGGTGAGCTGGGCAGAAAATTATTTCAATACACGTGGGTGCCAGAAGGAACCCAGGGCTATGAAGTAGCCCAGAGGAAGACAACCTTCCAGACGGTATAAGTGACAATCTTCATACTGAGGGCCACCAGACACTTATCTTTGGGACATGAGCGGAGGGATGAAGAGGGACTAGTTTACCAGCAGGTGATGACAGTGGGTGCTCAGGGTCCCACCTTTCCATCAAGCTAGCGCAGGCTTGGACACATCACCATGACTCAGGGTAAAGCTGGCACCCTTGTCCCTGACTGAGCCAGTAACCACTACCCCAGAACAGACGCACTGCTGCAACACAGCCCCCGGGTAGGAGCTGCAGTCGACTTGCTGGCAGTCCACCCCTGGACCCAGGCTGGCCAGTGAATGGGGTGCAAAATGGAAGGAGCTATACCACAGCAAGAACGTGCTCTAGTGAACTCACAGGTGCTGGAAGACAGTCTCAGTAATTCTACGTCTTCACCTCATTTTTAGTTAGTTTTTTCCCTCTCTTTCCTCATCCTCATTTTGCAAACACCATGTAGCATTATTTTGCAACACAGATGTCTCTGCTGCCATCCTCTAACCAGCTTTGGCCCTATGGAGGTCACACCATTGCTTTTATCACCACTGAACATGGACTCCACATTCTAGCCAAATGCTTTATCTGTGAAAGGCTTTTCTAATTTCTGGAGGCTACTCCAGATGACTTTAGCATTTATTTATCTTTATTGTTAGAGTCCATTTTTGCTACTTTGAAACACTAACAAAAGGTACTCCTGCCACTGAGATGTAGTAAACAGCTTGGTAGCATTCAGCTAGAACTGAAAATCCAGAATGAATACAAGAGCCAGTTCTATTACCTACCTATGGCACACTAATGACAGAACCATACAGATGCATGCATTAATCACAGTATCAATCTTTATTTATTCACATTATACTGGCTTAATAATTTCCTGCTAGAATGTTCTTAAGCACACTAATAGAGAATTGAGAAGCAAACAAAACCAGAATATGTTATCATACAGTGTTTAAGACCACTATTAATCAAAGTTATCTGTTAGTGGTGACATATAGCAAGCAAATACCCAGTGAACCTCAATTTACTTATTTTATTCACTGAAACATTATGCCTACAATAATCTGGGTTAGGTTTAAGCAATTTTAAAAACCATGTTATTTTTTGCTCCAATACTTTTCCTTTGCCAGCTCTGTCATTGCATTCAAAGTCACTAAAACCAGTGGATTCTTCAAACCAAAGAGACATGCAAGACAGATGTTGTGGAGTGCAGTCCCCAGCAACTCCCAACACCATAAATAAAATCCTATTCAATCAAGAGTGATATGAATAAAAATAATGGTATATAAAAATCTGTTTCAAGTTCTTTTGCAACAGAGGTGAAAATTTATTGCAAGTAGCTGTGTGAATGTCATAAGGCGCAGAACCTGGTAAAGATAAATGCTCAGAATGGCAGAGGAAGCAAAGAGCAACACCTGCTCTCCAGAAAAATCTTAATTCCAGGTGGGTTACTTAGAAGGTAGTACTGAACCACTTTTTAAATTAATGTTTTTTGGGAACTAGAATGAAAAATCCTCTTTAAAACTGTAGCTGCCATTTTTTAATCTTGATTAGTGTCTTCTGGATGTTCACTAGATTGACAACAACTCTGAAGCAGGGGTGCTCAAGAATAGAACAAGGTATAACAGTTCCATGCAAAAACTGCATCTGGAACTAAGCACAGACCACATTCTCCAGCCTGCTATGCTCCCCATCAACCTACATCCCTCCCTCAACAGTTATATTTGGATTATCCTTTGCAAAGGCCCCCCTGTTGCAATCCACCCCTGGATTGCCTTCTCAAACACGATGGCTAGAACTACACCTGGAGATGCAGCAGTGGTGTGGCCAGCCAAAGCCACAGAGGACCCCGCGTGACCAAGAACAGGCATGACTCAGTTCACCACTCGCCTGCTGCAAGGTCAGTCCCTGCGCCCCATGTAACCAGAAGGCAGGCTGCACTACCAGTGAGACTCACCTTTGTGGCAGACAGACAGACTTGAGAACACCTTGTGCTCCTGACAGCTCACAAGAGTTAACATGGCTTGTAAGACCCAAAGGAGTACCAGCACAATAAATGCTTTGATAAATGCACTGTTGTTGTCCACCCAGGTGGCTGAATTGGACAACTTTTGGAGCTCAATCTCACAAATCCCCGCATGTAGCCACATGGAAGGATGGGTTAAACCAGTGCAGCTTAATGGAACAATTGCAGTGTATTCTTGGTGGCCATCCAGACCTTCAGTGGTCTGTGGACTACAGCCTAGGAATCAAATGCATGCAAGTATTTAGAAAGAGATAAGAACAATCCGGAGCGGAGTACTTGCAATGTCAGTTATTCCTTACTGCAAGCAATGTAAAAACAATGTTGTTCACTGCCACCTTGCAGAATGGAGTTCTTAAAAGGTGTCTGGAGACAATGAAGTGCTAATCTGCACAACACAAATGAGATACAAACTCCTCTGCTACCTCTTGTCCCTTCCACACATCTGGACTTGTCTTTAACAAAGAAGATTCATCCTTTTTAGTGGACTTCAGAAACAGTGAGAAGAGATGTGCAGTTTGCTCTCCTCCTTTAGTTGAGCTCTAGGTTACTCACTCTGCCTGGTAGTACAAAGGAGATGGTTAGACACAAATTCCAGAGGCCACCTTTGCTCCTATATCCTATTGCTGATGAAAAGATTTTAAGAATGAAAACAAGAGTCAACATACTCTTTTCTTCAACAAGTAACAGAAGTTCGTAAGAAGAAAAGATGGATTCTTCCCAGTTTTATAAACAGAATGACAGGAATTCCCCCTCACCCCACACTCTCCTTTTCCGATCTCCTAAACAATCACATTACAGGTCTTCCGTTTCTCAAATTGGGATAGAGACGCACAATCAAAAGTTCTTGCCACGCTCCTGCACTTCTTGAAAAACAACTCAGACAATTCCCATACTTCTGGCAAGGTCAGAAAACCAAGCTTTGCTAACCAGAGGATGAAACATGCAGATAGCTTACGATGTAACATCTGAATTCCTGAAACATGGGGAAATCCACTTCTTTATTTCAAGATGTCATTTACTGTCCAGGATGACCCTTTTGGGTTTAGACTAAATCCTCAGGCTGTAATTTCCACAAACAGAAACAGATTTCCTGGGGTAGCTAAGGGCATCTCCTACCTTTCTGCACTGTTGGAAAGTCAACACCCCAACATCCCATCACACTTCATCTTCAGTTCCGTAATCCTGCTCGTGCAAGAGAGCACAACGAAGGCATCACAAGAGATAAGATGAGGAGAAACATAAGCTAACGCTGCAATGACTCAATACAAGAGGGGAGAGGTGATTCCTCTGCCAAGAGATGGTACAACAAAAAAATCTGTCAGCTCATTCCTCAAAGGCCTCTGCAGCAACACAGATCTCAAACAGTATTTTTACAGCATCATTGTCCTCCTGAGTAAATATAAAGTCACTCTGCTGCCTTCATGTTAAACCTGCAGAGTTACTCAGACAAGTACATAAATGGTTGTTTTTCTGTTGCTATAATCATAGTCATTCATCATCTCTGGATTTAACCTTCCTCAAAGGTTACTGGATCTAAGCATGAGACACACAAAGGAAAGAGGAAGAGACCAGGACAGACAGAATTAGATTAAACATTCCTGTCTCTACTCAGCACTAGAGTTGTCATGTATGGTTCTGACTGCTAACATACTTGGTTGATTTAGAGCAGGTTTTTTTCTTACTGAAATAGCTAAATACTGAGATATACAAACTGAACACAAGACCTTGGAGGGACACTTAAACTACAGCCCCTGCAGTTTAGTTAAAAACTCCTGAGCTAGGCTTAAACCAGCTAGCCCTTGTATGTCTGCAGTAGCATGGAACTGGGGTCAGCCTTGTCACCAGAAGCATCACATTGTGTTTTTACCCTGGAAAATTATCAAGTCCAAAGATGTGAATCTGAGAGTCCTAGCATGAGGCTTCACAATAACAACTCAGGTACTAACTGTACCAGCTCCCATCATCTGCTGCTCTTTACTGGAGATGTACTGCTTACATTCTTTACTGGATCTGGCTCTTATGAACTAAAAACAGAAAAGTGTTTGTTACAAGAGCAAGATGAAGATTCACCATATGTAAATAAAGGAAGAGAAACACTTGAGAATGCCTGGTGATCCGAAGAAAAGGATAACAGAAAACTATAAAGAAGGAAATGTAATAGTTAATAAATTCAAATAGCTAGGAAAAATTTTCAAATCATATTCTTGTAAAGAAGAGAATTCTTTGGTACTATCACATCTTCACATAAAACATGCTGGATAAGTGCAAAGCATGATTTCAGCATCATCATCCAAGCATGCAGCATACTGAGGAGCACCAGCATGATAAAAAGGCCCATGCTCCACCTGCGACTGCAAATTTTCCCTTACATACGGGAAGCCCACAACTGTATGCACACATGCTGCAGTTTGCTTTGAACAGAATGGCATGAGCACAATCTGAATTTCTAAGAAAGATATGGAGTCAGACTAAAGGTCTATCTAAACCCGGAAGCTGTCTCCAGTGTATGCCACCAATGGGATGAAGAGCCCAGAATAACATACAGTCATGAATCCCTAAAATATTGCTGCACCTTTCAACACTTCATGACTGTATTTAGTAGTATGCTGATAAAATTTTCTTCTATGTTTTTCCCCAACTCTTTAAATCCATATAATCTTTCAGCATTCACAGATCCTGTTGCAAGGAGTTCCTCAGCCTTCTCACACATTGTGCAGACTCCTCCACTGTCACACACTATGTGTATTCAGTGTACCCAGTTTCTGTGTCAGAAGAGACAGTGAACAGTAACTCTCTCCTTTCTTTATGCCACCCATAAGGCTTGGACAAACCCTTGCTCATCTGTTTTCCATGCTGACGACTCATGTTCTGAATATTTTACCCTTACCTCTAAATACTTTGCTCCCTAGGCTTTTGGGGCAATATTATTTTCCACAACAAAGAACAAATCAGTTTCCTCAAACAGGCAGTGTAAGTGCCAAACCCTGAACTCCATAGCAAATGGGTGCAACCATTTTTCTGCACAGTGAAAATGAACAGCTTGTCTTCTAAAGGAGCTATTCAAAGTTACCCTGGTTGACTGGGAACTGAAAATATACAGGGAACACACTTGAGACTTTTTCCACATACTGAGTTTATTCTTAGCTAGCCACCCAGTTTAGCTTTACATTAGAACCTGGACTTCAAGGCTTGCATTATGTATGAGAATCCGGATAAGCTTACAGCATTAATCATTCCACACAAAACGAAACCTGCCGTTAGCAATTCAGTGTATCATTTACATCATTATAATAATAATAATAATTACAGTTCCCTTTCTTCCAGTAAAATTTGGCATAACAACTGCATCACTTTGCCATTTTGACTCCTCGCTCCTAAGTTACAGCTTCACAGGTATGTTCCGATTAACTGCAACAATTATGAAAATGAGTTCTCACATGAACTTTTGACTGGGATCCATTACAGTGTCATTCTGCCTCTCCCACTGCATCTAGAATAACATGGTTTCAAAGTTCACGGTGCTTTGTAAAAGCAATTTATCTGCCGTGAGCATGCCTGGGGTACTAGCTTCTCACTTTACTATGTGAGACATCTTCCAGAGCTCTGTTAGTCCGAGAGGGTTAACAGAAATTTACACACAGAAAAGGGTTTTTTGGTGTTGTCAGCAACAAACACATTCACATACATATAAGTACTAAGGTGTTGAGCAAGGAGTGTTGATTATGGCATTACTCTAATGAGCTTGTAAGATCATGCTTTTGTGCTAAGTAATGCACAGAGCAACCTCGGCATTCCTGTAGACCGTTATAAAATTTAAGTATTAAAGAGGATGTGAGAGTGGACAAGGGACACATGGGGTGAACACTGGTGAAGGTCAATAAAATCAGCAGAGACAAAATTCACAGCCTCCTATTTTAGCAGCCTCAAATAGCATTTTAAGGCCCATCTTGCATAAACACCCAGGGGAACGAGACATCTAGGAAGGACAGGACAAGTCCTTTCTATTATTAGGCTTAAGAGAAAGAGAATGGAAGAGAGGCTTTCTGACTTGGTGAGGAAGAAGTCCTGGGAATCTGGCTTACTGGAGCTGTGGTGACAATAGGGTGATATTCAGCGGCAGGAAATGATAGAGGAAGATCAAGGTAACCATCATGTTCAGTAAGCTCAATGGTATTAGAAGTGAAGGCACAGCAGATAGACATGTAGACCCTATAAAATGATAAGAACAGTGATCAGAATGAGCCATAACAAAAAGGTAAGTTAGGAAGACAAACCAAAAAAAGGAAAAAAAGGCAATGCCATGAAAGGATGATTTCCAGGAACTGCCACCATGTCACAAATACACATATTTTTTTCCGGGGGAGAGAAAGGGCTGGTCAAGTTACAAGGTGCAGAGTTGCAGCCCTGTGAATACAGTGCTCCCTGCTAGGCTGTCTGCTCCACCGCTGCAATGCTCCACCCCATTCAGCCTGAAGTCATGGCCACCATCCATCAGGATGGAGCACAGAGCGCTTACCCAGCAACCTCATCAGGGCTGCACTCCTGTACTAAAAGGCAAGGACAGTCACTAACAAAGCCCCCAGCTGAGCAATGTCTCAACACGCTGTCACAGCCTACAGAATCGATTTGTTTATTGTTACAGAATGCAAGACAAAGATCTCAAAAGCACCCCTGTCCCAGAGCTCCACCAAAACAAGCTAACCCAGTATATTCAGATTTACAAAAGGAATGTGTTCATCTTCAGTTAAGCTGCTTTCCCAATGATCAGCACGCTCATAAAAAACACCATTATAAAGAAAGTCCACATGAAAAACCTGTCCATCACTTTTGCGACTTTTTTCCACTCGATTCCTTTGGCCCGGTTTGCTTTATGGTCTCGAACACAATTAGCAATGTACTCAATATTTTTAATCAGCATTTTGTAACAGGAACAGCAATTAACAGTCTCCTTAACATTTTCACCATGAACTCCATAGCTTTTATTCAAATTTCCATTGAGCTTCTCCGTGAGATCACAGTCATCATTCCTATTGGAAAGGTGACTCCTTACCTCTTTGAGCCTCCTCTGACACCGATCATCCCCCTCTAACTTATGTTCTTCTTCCTTCTCTCTTTTCGGTCTTGTGCAACTTTCACCCACATCATAAACAAAAAAGATTTTTGACATGTAGTCCAAAATAACCACCCTGGCCCACTGTGGAACAGGTTTTGCTTCTGAGCCACAATGATGGAGATTCATTATAATGATCGTCAATGCAGTGGAAGCTGTGATCATGGTCATGGTGGCTATGTAATACTTTCCTGGAACACAAAATAAAATCATATTAAAGATGCTACCCTAATAAAAAATTCAGTGCAGAAATAACAATGTGACAACATAGTGCTAACTGTAAGTGCAAGTGAAACCCCTTTTTAATCACCCTCATTCTGTATACTTAGATCACACTTAATTTAAAAACAAAGATTAAAGCCATTAAAGTAAAACCTCATACTCGTTACTGGCATGCCTTTATTAGATGAGTAAGTGACTATTGTATTAGCATGGTAAATATTTGCAAGCCAAAACCTGATTTCTCGAAATACACCAATTCAGAAAACAGCTTAAAAACGTTTATCAGGAGCCTTGCTCATTTCCTGGTGTCTGCAAAATGCCGATGTTGATGGCTTCACGTGGCACATTAGAAACCCCACTTCCTGATGTATAAACCAAAGTGGTGATAATGTTTTGTTGCAGTTATTGACGGACCCCACACCAGCAAACGGATGCCTTCGCATTCGCACAGGGCAGTGAATATCCAGACCTTGCTGGTGTCCACAACGAGTGTACTGGCAGCCAGGAGGCCACAGGCACAGAGCTGAAGGGTGGCTCCGCTGCCCGTTGAGATTTGCTGTCTGGCTTTTCTTCCGACTGCACAAATGTTAGCATAGCTAGTCCAAAGAGGGACAAGGCTCGTTCTGGCCAGGCACAGATAGCAAACCCAATGAATGCACGCTGTGTCCCTCAGGCACTGCTTTTCACAACTGAAGTACACAGCTGACCAGCTAACCTCCTGTGGCTGTGCCGGTGCAAGAGGCAGCTCCCAGCCCTGCTCTGCTGCTGTGCAGCCTCTGCGGGGAAGGCAAGGGCTGGCATCCGTGACACAGGATGTGCCACAGACAAACATGATGTGATCCCGCTTTCCAAAGGGGTTGGAAAGGATGGTGAGGGAGAGTGAGAGAACAGAGAAAGCAGGCTGAGGTTAGGTCCTGGCTCCTTGATTTAGACAGCGTGATAGGAGGGTAGGGAAGCCGCTCCAGTACAGCAAGCCCATATGCTAGGCAGGAATAGTTGCTGCTGGTGTGGGAAATGCATTCCACTTTCCTATTCATTGGCCAGTGTTCTGTCCCAGTTAAGCCATGCAGTTTTTCATATAAACAGTAAAAACGAGAATAAAAATAATGAGACCTGAATTATCTTAATGAAGCTGGAAGCCAGGGTGGAGGCAACTGTGTTCCTAGTCCTCCAGAAATCCCACCGGAGCAGCTGGGCAGCCTCCCGCCCCGGGGGACAGATCGGCCAGGGGCAGGAGGGTCCGGGCAGGAGGCAGACGGGACAGTGCTGAACACCACCCTTCCCACCGCACATCAGCTCTTCTGAACTCTCAGACGCAGGTTAAAATTCGGCATAATGGATTGCCAGGCATTACAATTCAACATAACAATTGTCAGATATTAAGTCAACCCTGAGTGTCCCAGCCAGGCCATCCAACCACCTGGATCTGACAGAAACATACCTTGAAACAGTCTTGATCTCACCTGTACAGCTCTTGCTTACACTTTGTGCGCTGGTTCTAAAATTGTTGTCCATTACTAGCTTTATTACTATATGTGATAAAATAATTCTAAATGTCTAATTACATTTAATAAATACAAAATAGCTAGCTAATACACAATTTAAGGTAAACACAAAATAACTTTGAAGAGCTTCAGCATACCTGTACAAATTCCACGCACATTTTAAGTACGTTTTATGTTTTAAGTATGTTAAATATGTTTTAAAAATGCAACACCTTTATCTTCCCAGAAGCCAGAATGCATATGGTCTCCCTGACATAAAGCCCTGCTATTAATAAGCCATGTTTAAAGACGAAGCGTGTAAAGCTCACCTATCAAAGGCACATTTTCAGAGGGAGGCATGATCTCGGCAACCATCAGCTGGAACACAGTTAGAGCAAGAAGAACCGTAACACCCAGAGACACTTTTTCCCCAGAGTCTG
This sequence comes from Gavia stellata, assembly GCF_030936135.1. Taxonomy (NCBI): domain Eukaryota; kingdom Metazoa; phylum Chordata; class Aves; order Gaviiformes; family Gaviidae; genus Gavia; species Gavia stellata. The sequence continues at coordinate 26,585,998 of NC_082598.1, read as the reverse complement.
CAGGGAGATAGAATCCCAGTGGGGCCAGGAAAGAGATCAAAATGCAAGGCAGCAACAGATTAAATATGTAGAATGAAGACTTCCTTTTCAAAATTAGCGTGAAGGTCACATCTGGATAAGGCTCAGAGCAGCAGCCATAAGTGATGACGTTCTTAACTGCCGGCATACCATGAATCTCCCATTCCACATCTTCTACAAAGTCAGAGAGGTCACCACTATCAAGAGAATTGATGATGTCTACCTGATTACCATTATAGGTCCAGGACCCAAATGTAAGGTTGCACTGCTGGCTGTCAAAAGGAAAATAAGATACATCCACTACACATGAGCTCTTTGTAATAGCAGGTGCATCCCAAGTGATTTTCCCATCATATCTCAACACAACATTAGTGTTCACTGGTTCTGAAAAGTCATCATCAGCCCTAAAAGACAGAAAAGTGACAGTCAAGATCAACAGGCAAGAACTTAACGTGTGGGCCAGCGAAGGCAGAGGTGGGAGGGAAGACCCTCACTTCATACCATTAAAAGCATGCTTCTGCAATCATATTGTGTATTTATATTTAATTTTATTAGGAACTTACTACTAGCTAATATTTACAGGTACCAGTGCCCGTTAATGCCAAACGTCAGTGCTGCTAAATTATGTTGTATTTGTTGGCCATAGCTTCTTCAAACTTGACCTCAAACAGGATACAATAGGATAAGAATCCTTTCAAAGATGAAAATAATCTGCCAGTCACTAGTGGCCTGGGAGAGCAGACAAGGAGTGCAGCCTTCGTGTACCACCTTTTTGTGGACACACAATCTTCCAGAGCTCTTCAGCAGAAAGCACTTCAGCCTGCCAGGGTATTCAATTCCCAGTGCAGACAAATTCAGAACAGATTTGCTGTGGAGCATCATCAATTGCCAAATCCTGTCTATGGCTTTATTGCAAAATATTTCGATGATCAACAGCAAATGTTAAGACAAACAAAACCCTTGCTAAGGTAAGGTGAAATGATGAAAGTTCAGACTCTGTGGGCCAATTCCTCCTTCAAACCCCTCCCTCCCTCAGACAAATATTCAAGCTGATTTTCTCCAGCCACACTCACTTGTTATATAGGACAATATCTGGTCTCCAAACCAAATTGCTTGGAATCCTGATAGAATCCAACCCATCATATTTATCTTTGTCCCATTTGAGGTATGCATCATACCAGCTTTGTCGAATCCATAAGTAAGCTGACAAAATTTGGTTCCTTTCATCCTGCATAAAAATGTAGAAATATTTCTAGCTGAAGGTGACAAAATCACATCTTAGATGCAGACAGCATTTGTTGTATAGCTTTAAAGTAGTGCCCAAAACAGGCCAGAATGCTGACAGGCCACAAGAGTACTTCTCAGACAGGTACATATGCCCATACACTGTACAGGGAGCTTATTTATTTGGACTTTCTCTTGTCCAAACCTTCTTCCCCCTACACCCTCCCTAGCTTTAATCAGAGTTGTCTAAGGCTCCCAGGATCTTAAGAATTTTCTTTTGCGAGCTTCAGAATACCAAACAGCTAACAGATCCAGTCTAACAAATTCTCTGAAAGCTTCCTGAGGCCTTGACGTTGTAATTCAGAGGTCACAAAAGTGATTTCCATTCTCCTTCCAGACACATTTTCTTTTGCCTTAAAAGTATATCTGGCTGAACCAAATTTATAAAAAAAGTTACTGAAGGCTAAAATAGGGAGTTTATGTAGACATTAATTGCATCTTAGGAAAAGCATTTGCTCTTTCTATTTAAAACTCAGCAAAAGTTGCCTGGAGGATGCGATACCAACACCTAACTACAAAAGAAGTCTTAACAATTCAGCAGCTGTAAGTTTGCAGACTTGTAATGGAAGTCTTAGTATTGCAATCAGATAAGAATCTACAAAGAATTGGAGAACATGACCCTCGTGAGGAAGCATTACTGAAGTTGTCACAACAAAATGCAAGTTGCTCTTCCTACTCCACGCAAAAGGTTTACAGCGAGTAAATTTTTGCACATCTTTAGAAAAAGAGAACCGTACTCTTACTCACCATGTCTTTAATTTGGGACAATGTGATCTGAAGGGTGACATTCAGTACTTTATCTGTGTCTTCCACTGGCCTTAAAGCATTTGAGTAGTCTTCAAACAGTTCATTAAACAGCATGTGAGCATATTTTCCTTTGGCTGATTCTACAGCTAGATAACATAGATTTGTTCAGTACATCAGATTAAGCACTGAGCAGTATCAGAAGATATCCTCTTTCTACAGCTTCAAGTAGTACTTGCTATATTTATCATTCATATACTGTAGAATATAATTAGTGCAGAAACAGAGGTATACCTGATGAAGCTATTCAAATAAGGACAGCATTCACCTGTAGTAAATGAATAGCTAACTCTGGATTTTCATGCCCACTAAAAAAAAAAACCTCTACATCCAGAGATTCCTGCCTTTTTTGAAGGTAAATATCATTAGCTTTATTTTACTGATGTCTTTCACAAGCATAGAGATTATTGACTTACAGTCACACATCTGCCAAGCTAAAATTAGAAGCAAAGTCTGAAGTCAAACCTGCTCCCAGGCTAATGACTTGTGGTATCTCCCTAAATGCAGCACTGATAGATTCATGCTACTTCCAGAATGTACTGGTTTTTTAACTACCACCTGGAAAAAGTCTGAGCTGCTTTTCTTCACAAATTGACGACTGCATGATGTATGAACACATCCTTGCACTAACATCTTTTCCAAACCATGTATTTGGAGATGCTTCTTGCTATCCAGACTTAGTCACTAAGGATAATTCACTGAAACTTTAGGTTTTAAACGACACTTTTGCTGTTCCACACTGTTTTGTGCATCACAGTTTCTGTAGGCAGTCTCTGTATTACCTTTAGATAGATTCACACATTTCTGCAAGCAAAGGACAAGGACAGTAACCCTCACGAGACTTGCGCAAATGCCAGCTGGCACTACATAGGAAGCAAGCGTTTTGGAGTACATCACTCTCCGGTGACTCACCGTGACTTCCTGGACTAATAAAAGTTCAAAGCAAACCTTCCTGATTAAAAAGAAATCCTAACAAATCAAAGCTTCGCAAAGAACATTTAAGTTCTGGCTGTACATGATCGTTCATTTTGTCCATGCAACAGTGAGACAAAGTAAAATGAAACAGATTAACGACTTCTGGAGCTCAACCGTGTAAGACACATCAGGATGCCAGCTCCTATCTGAGTAGAATAAACCTCAATGCAACATTTAGCTATCAAGCAGTATTCTCACCTTGAAGCATCACTGCTGTAAACAGCAACCAGAGAGAGACGGAAAAGGAGGACAGGCTATTTCTCTTCATTTCTGGACCTTAAATAAAACTGTTCATTCAAGGGCACAAAAACATTTATCACCATCAAAAAAAAAATCAAGTTGCACAGCAACTTAAAGATGCTGAGGCACTGATGAGCTGCTAGAAGCAACGCAGTCCTCCCTCAGCAGCTGTCAGAGTCCTAGAGCGCTTGATGGTCTTTGTCCCTGCCACCGCCTGGAGCTCTGATGAACCCTCCCTCTCTCCGTAACCTGAGAGCTGCCTGCTCTGAAACTAATGCTGAGGGAGAAGATAAACGGGTGGGGTATCAGTAGGAAAACTATATTCCATTGCATTTTGTACTACAAATGTAAGATTTTGACCAGTTTATGAAGAACCCTTTCACATTTCTTCAGTGGGCCACGTTTGACTGCCCCTATGTTCAGCAATAGCTTGTTCAGAATCTGTTCTGTGGAACCTGTGGACGCTCACAAAAAAAGTGGTCTGCCTCAGCACTTTAATTGGTATAGTCACACTGTACATCACACATCCAATATGTCATGCAGCAAAAAACCCCACAGCCTACCTACTCCCATGCTGACAAAACAACGTTTTCACCTACCAAAATGGTGCCACATGGAAGAGATGCAGCCACACCAATGCAGGACAACACAGGCAACTTTTGCAGTAGCCCAATATTGCTGTGCAAACAAGCACTTCCATGGGTGTAGACAACTCTGAGACCAGTACTCAGCACAGTAAATTAGGAGCAAAACTGGTCTCTGCAGATAAAATGCCATTTCCCAATACAGCACATTTTTCCTCTTGCATTTAGCCAAAAGACTTACAGGAGAGAAATATGAATATGAAACACCACCACACCTGGCCTCTCACCTACCCTGATGGTCAGAACTTCATTTGCTCTGTCTATATTACTCATGTTGCCAAGTTAGTTTCCTAGTACTGCAGGCATTTTCTTACAAGTTTCTCACAAACAAAAGGAGATGACTTCCTCCTTTCCATAGTCCAATCCATCCTTCCTGATATGCTGCAGCCTGTTTTGCCATCCTTTTAGAACAGGTAACAGAAAGCAGTCACTAAAATAGAAAGGTGAAAATATAGAATGAACTACCAGCAAAAAGAATTGGTCCAGAATAGTTCTGATCCACACAAAATATAAAATACTGTTGCTTTACTCTTGTGTAGTCTTTTAGCTAGGAGGATGCTGATCCCTCTATACACATAAATTCTATATAGTAGCACTCCTGACACTCACTGGCTAATGTTTGTGCTTTCGTGGGGTCTATAAATCAATGACATTTATGGCCAGGTTTAATAGGTAAGCAATAAATAATTTCAGTCAAAGCACCCGTAATGAAATCCATCTCTGTCACTTCATTTGCTGAATTGTCAAAGGGGAAAAAAGTGGAAAACAGTTTAGAAGTCAAAAAGGTCAGAGCAGCCTATAGGCAGTATGTAATAACCTGCTTTTTCTGTGGGAAGAAGGTATATGCTGTTAGAGACAACAAAAATCAGAGGCAAAAGATGAAAGATTTTTGGATACAGTCAGATCAGTGCATTCTCAGCGGATACCTTTAGTCTACAATACATTGCCATTATATCAGCAAGTAGCTACTGCTTCTCTTCTCTTACTGTAATTAAAGCAGTACCACTGGTCACTCTCGTAAGTGTGCTGCTATAAACACTACTGGAACCAAGACTAAGCTTGCTTTGCCACAGGTTTGAGACAATCTTGTGACCTGTTACACCAGCAATGCATATCTGCCAAGCAGTGCAGATTGATGTACTTTAATTTGCATAAGATCACATATATTAAAGAACTCTGCACCTTTATTGTGATGACATCTTCTTGAAGGGAAACTGCAGGTTCTCAAAAGACCAAAGCAAGAAGTATGCTTACATGTGTTGTTTATTCAATTTATTCTTATATACACATATATTCCATATGTTATTCATTATAAACTTGCAAAGGGATAGACCATAACCTCTCAGTTATGATCTATCATATTTCCAGTCATCAAGTATATCCAATAGTTGCCACATATTGGACATACAGACAGGCAAACATGAGCACACATATACAAGAACACACTTGTTATGTTTGAGATGCTGCATTGGTTACACAGTGCTTGTAAAAATAAAACTAAAATACATCCAAAAGCCTTTTCAATATTAAACATACGGGAAATGTAACAATCTTAGTATGCCAGACCATTTAGCTTCTTTACATGTGTTCACAAGAGATCTGATCTGTAATTTTAATCAAAATGTCCCTAGTGTAGTCATTTTGTGTGAAGAGCGAGTATTAACATTAATCGTTGCTCATTGATCTGAGAGATGCATCTACAAACCCACGCTTCCTCGGAATACAGTTTTAAATTGTGGCTTAATCTATGGTAATACTACTCCCAGATCAAACATCCCATTTAACATCTGAATGGAGCTTAAATTTATAGTTAAGCAGTTCTCTGTATTTACAGTAAGAAGTTCTGCTACAAAGTCAGGAATTAATATAAAGCACGAAGCGGCTTACAAAGATAATTTAAGAAGAGTCATGGGTGTCTGGAAGTTAGAATCCAGCCATTGACCTCTCCCAGAACTAGACTCATTCCCAGCGAAATCCAGAATTCTCTTGTTGGAGCACCTCTGCCAGCAGATGGCCCTGTTAGGCAGCCTGCTGAGCACCCAGGTAGGCAAGACGGTTCTTGTTTATCACGCAAAAACCACGTCGCATTTTAATCTGTTGCAATTAATTTCGCTGATTATTTGCCTTACATTTGATATAAGGCAAGCAGAGACAAGGTGTTCTTTTAAAGAAAAAAGATAAGCAGAAGGAACAAAGCCACTTAGTGGCTGAGGCCGGCTCTCGGGTCTGCCTACCATACACGAGACCCGTCACGAGAGGGTTTCAGGGCTAGCAAATACATATCATGGTCAACAACTGTACGATACGAAACCATATGTAGAGCACAGGCTGTTTCTGCTGATGCCGAGAGCAGTTAAGGCCCATGGCACAACATCCAACCCTGCTTCCGCATATTTTGTTCCAACGTTTGACTTTGTGAGAATGCGTACGGGCTATTAACAGAGCAGAACATTGTGTCCGTGCTTACATTCAGTGGGACAAGAGTGTACCATTTGTTGGTGCACTGAGTTTGTACAATGCTCACATGACACATGTAACTTTTTATGGTTCTAGACAAACACACATGCTGTTAGCTCAACAACATCAAAAAAATCTGAATTCAGTGTACTGCCATGTGAGGGAAGTTTGACTTTGCATGCACTTTAAGGACGGACTGAAGTAGAGATGACATGGGAGGCATCTCGTTCATATTAAAACTTCCAACTTTAGATCTTTATCTTAGCCAAACTATAAGCAAAGCAGGAAAGAAATGTAAAAACATTTATTTAAAATTTTGTTCTTTCAGTTGAACAAATCTTTCCTCTCCTGCCTAAAATAATGATTTGTTCCTGAGGCTGAGGTTTTGACATGTACATTTTCAGATTTTTTTTTAATGGATTCTTACCCTTTTTTGCATAAAAAACATTAAGAGTTTTTAAGCCTCCAACTGGAAAAGCTACAGATAACTGTATTATCACAGGCCTCAAGGCCGTCTGTACCATCTATAATCCATCCCTTCATCAGAGAACAATAAAAAAGAACAGATTGGTTTCCAAGCACAGTTTGTAAGAAATGCCTCACAGTCTGCTTCCACTTGCCTTCCTGCCAATTTTTCTCTCCAGAAGCTGTTGCGTTCACATTCTTCACAGCATTTGCTACAAAATATTATTTTGTGATGGGGTCAAGCAGCACACTAACTCTTCAGAGTCAGACTTCTCTCCTTAGACTGACTGAAGTCTTAACAGCACGGGTAACAACAGCTCTTCTTGCTAGTAGAATAGGCTCACTGTGCCTGCTCTGGAGAAGAATACAGCACTTCATTTAGACGCAGCGTGTTTCTCTCCACCTCATTTTTTCTCACCCACCTACTGCCTCCTCCTTCCTTCTCTCTAAAAATCCCCTACCACCTGAAACCAGCATACTCATTGATATTTTCTTCCACGCGGTGCTACACATGGAAGACAGGAAATACATTAGGAAGCATTCACAGTGTCAGGTCATGAGATAAAGTAGAATATTAGCCACATTTTCCAGTGATGGGAAATCCTAATTTACGTGTTACAGTTGCGAGTTGTTCTGAATATAAATTTTATTTGGGTCCACTTACACAGGCAGCTCTGCTGACCACCTCCCAGCACCTGAAGTAAAGAAACCTTTTGCCCCTAGAAGCTTTGTATTATTTAATGTGATCTAAAATGCAGCATGTTCATCCTTTTTCACCAGGGTGCTTGCAAGCTGACTAGTATTTTGTCCGTCCTTGAGAAGCATTCAGTATCTGTCAGGGTTGAGAACAAAGCTATTTTATATACAGCTCTTTCTCATCGGGATCATTTCCAGCTTTGTACCATGCCTTTGAATGGCTGATCACAGGGTCTGTGCTCTACACAAACACAACCTCTGGGCCTAGACACTGTTCCAGATCACAGGTTTGCTCTGACAGGCAGCCTGATGCTCCAAAACAAGCTGGATTACAGAAATATTTCTACCCTGTTACAAGGGTGCAGACAGACTCAAGCATCTTCCTCTGTGATCACTCTTGAGCCACGGAAGACAGCTTTTGGAAGTAGAGGGAAGCCCCCAGCTACCACTGCAGGCTGAAGACAACGCTAGGTTCCACAGAAAGCAATTCCTTCAGCTTGAGTGCACATCACAAAAAACTGAGATTAAACTGAAGGGCAACAGTACAGATACTAAGTCAAAACTAAATTTTCACACTCTCCAAAATTCAAAGGAGGGTGGGAACATTCCTTTAAAACACTGCCAAAACTCATCATGTTCACCAGGGCACCTGCATAGAGGGTCTAACATCTGCTTTCCTGATAAGCTCACATCCACCTTGCAACACAGAATATGGTACATCTAAACTTTTGTGTTCTTATCTGAGTTTCTCAGAGTTTAAAAGTTCCCTACGAAGAGCTGAGACTAATGCTGTGCACTAATACAGTGCAGCTGGCTGAAAAGGCAGGATGCCAAAAGATGATGAAAACAAGAAAAAAAAAATGCAGACCATAATGTATCAACCTAAACTTTAACTGTGTTTTCAAGGAATTCACAGAACTCCATTGCAAGATGACCACTAAAACAGTATTCATACATACTACTTCACCAGTATTGTATACAGTTTTACTTACATTGTACTACAAATCTCTTTGAAAAAGACACTAAGCAAACATTTATATTGCAAAATTTGGCACTAATTGTTTCTGCTCTATCACACACATCAGTCTACCCAGGCGATTTCTCCATGTTCCCAGAATTTAGAGGAAGAAAACAAAAATACTGCTTTGCTCAGAGTGCAAAATATCCACCTTGGCAAACCACTCCAAGAGCAAGTTTTTTTAACCCAAATAAACTAGTTTCCAAGCTTACAAATATTGCAGTGCTGCCCAGAGCAGTTGCTATTGCAGAGCGACTACATGGGGGAGGACACAATTATCACAATGCATTTATGCCTGAACAAACCCCCCTGTAGGATAATGCAAACAACAGCTACTCATCTCTTTGAGGGAAAAGAACTTTTGATAAATCATGGTTTTAGCTACTGAAACATCTTATGGTACATGGGTACTGACATTCTTTAGAATGTCCTAGCATGAACACAGCTACATCGTGCTATGGACTGAGCAAAAAAAATTCCTCTTGAGCAAAATATGGTAGTAAACCTGCAGTTTTATTCAAACTCTGCAACCACGCTTGTTCTGGCGCAACAGAAACATTTAGATCTTGGGCACAAAGCACCATCATCTCAGCTGAAGACAGCATCCCACGTCTTAAGCATCTCTGAGCACAGTGGCTGCAGATCCATTAAGGGAGGCTGTATTCATACCATTGGTTTTCATCTGCAAAATTCTAAGCAATTGTCCCATGCCAAGATATTGGTTCCGTCTTTTCAACCCACAGCAAATGCATTGAAATGAAGGCTTAGTACTTCCAAGGGAAAAAAGTTTAAGTGTTAATATAGGGAGTCACCACCAAGGAACATCCTTTTCTTTGCTTAATTCAGCTGAAAAAACTTCTTTTGCCCATAAAGACAAAGGATTTGCCATCTAGAAGTGTTAGCCTACAACACTGATCCGAACCTTACAGGTTTAATAACGGCTATTTTTCAAGTTCTGTGGAAGGTGATATGAGGTATAAAAGCTGTTAAGGCCAAAAAAAAAATTGTGCTCTAACATTAAAATGCTACTATAACCACATATTACACCTGCGCGGTTTGTGTGCTTTGGAAAACATTTGCTGCTTGCCTGCCAACAATTGGCAGGGAGCTGTGAAGTATCTTTGCCAATTGCTCAGCTGCCTTTAGCTTAAGGAAGGGCATTTTACTCTCCAACAGAACCGAGGTGCTGGGGAAAAGGCAAGAGGGATTAGTGCACAGCTTATGGCTATAGCAGAGCTATGAGAAGACAGACTATCCTACAATCATCCTGTGGTTATAGCTTTTGGGAAACGTATATAAAAGTGCAAAAGCCAGTTCTTCAAACTAGCATAAAAGAGCTAGTATAAGAACATTGCTAGAACTTGGAACAAATTCCATGTTGGCTTTACTCCTGGGCTGTAGCAAAAGCAGCATATTATATTGCCATTTCAGAGAGCTGCTCCTAATCCAATAGTATTAATGACTGAGGTATGGTCAGGTCTGGACTCTGAAGGATAATTGATTTGTTCTTGGTGGGAAGCTATACATAAGGAAGAAAGTACAGGATTTGTGTTATATGTTGTTCTCTAACTCTTTCCCTTCTGCCAGTACTTCAAGGCAATATAAGTAGCAAATAAGATGTTGGTATGGTTAAGCAACATGTTGCAGTGAATAGACAGCCAGCCTCAGAGAATGAGATGGCAACACATTATGACATCTCATTGGAAGAGATGATTCAATGAGCCAGTACCAATAGGTGCATTCGGCACTTTACTAATTCTTCTAGCCAAACTTTCATCACAAGACGTAAAACAGAGCCTTCTTCACCTATCTTGGTTGAAAAACATTGCTTTTCCTTTAGATAGAATGAAATAAATGTACTTTTAATGCCTATACAGCTTCCAAGTTTGCAACATTAACAATTACAAACCTCCTGAGGAGGTATGAGTTAAGAATACGAAATGAAACATCTTCAACAAAGCCAGAGCAGGGTAAACAGAGCGCTGGCATGTTGTGCCCAGTGTGCTGCTATTAGAACCGCTGCAGAATGTCAGTGTCCTCCTTACTATGGAGTAGAATGATCAAGTCTCTTCAACGAACAAGAAAACATCACAACTGATGGATATACGTATCTTAAAGTAGAAGGAAGAAGTCAAGGCGACAAAAAAGACTTCTAGGTACCCAAAAGGCACTTCGGGGATGTTTCAAGTAACAAATCAATGGAACCCCTCAATCTTTAAGGACTTGTTTTGCTAGCTACTTCCCATCCAGGTGCTGGTTGCAAACAAGAAACAAAAGTATAGGAGACGCAATTGCTTGCGTCTGCAGATTATCTCAAATAGTCTCCTCAGCACTTTTTATAGCATGAATAATTCTCTGTATAACCACCGAGAAGAAAACCCTAAGAAGTTTAAAGGCATTTGCCTATTTATCCTTAGCTTTCTGGACTTGGGTCTTTGCTACCAAAGGACACTGAATGCTGCTTAGTCAGACTAGCAGGGGATGCTTTCATTCTACAAGCACTCATGGATCTTGGTGTGAAACCTGAAAAATACTGATTTAATTACCTACTTCATTTTCAGTAGATATGATAAGAAGCCCTTTCTTGCAAAGTTCATCCATTTCAGGAACATGCACTCTGAGGTACAATTTCAACAATGAAAATTTTAGCTGTGTAAGGACATACACTTTATGCTTGATTAACTAGTACTATAGTAATTAATAGATAACATTCTTTCTGTCATTCTAAGGAATATGTATTTGATATAAGCATCACAATCAGAATAGAATCAAATGCATACCAACCAGGTGTAAAAAGAAAGTTTTGGGTTTTTTAAACAAAATATACAACTAATCACTTCCCCTTTATTCTTGAAAAGGGTTTAATTACTTAAATTCAACAATTATAAATTGTAGAAATTGTAAGAGTTCAAGCTTCCACATGAATAGTGATTTACCAGTATCTCCACATAACACAGTGAATTCCCACAGAAGACAGTGATCAGTAGTAGAGGAGTAATTTAGCTCTTTCTAGAGTCAGTATGCTTAGCCTTTCACCCCTAACATGATAAAAATGTGTGAAATCATTAATTAACATTGTAAGAAAGAACTGTGAGTTGAAATAATTCCCCATTTTGCTTCTTAAAGTAAATATCCTTCTTATATCCCCTTCTGCTTCTATTCAGGATCTTTAAAACAGCTAAATGGAAAAACCTTGCAAGTATTAATTTGTTATAGAGAAAACCATTTTAGGATTCTGAGCTGATGAGATGTGAAATCCCTAACATTCAGGAGAAAGTGGGTCTCATTTACTTACCAACTGTCTCAGTTTTATTTGCCACGTAAAAGGAGACCTATACCAACAAGTAATTATAGATCAAGCACTGCATTTATAACCCTGTTATCTGAAAATATGCCAGCCTATCAAAACAGGGCTTTTTAAAAAGCTAATTACCTCTGTGATGGCTGTTCCTCAAAAACAAATTTCTCTTCTCAATGCTGGGATCAGAACTCAGTGAAGTTGATAATGATAGGCGATTCTTCATCATCTCTCAGCTACTTCCTACATTTTACTTCCACTTATGGGGGTACAAGACCAAAATCTCTGGCTACAGCTACAGAATGTAGGTAGAAATAAGAACAAAGGTAATTCTCTCTTCTGCTTCATGTATCACACAGACATAGAAATTACAGATAAGAGACATCCGTTTCCCCAGTATTGTAGAGCAATCATCACAGCATTTATTTGCCAAATACCAGGTTCCCCAGAAGACAGACTTACCTCTAAGCACAGCACATATATTAAAGGTGCTAGCATTGATATAGCCATTCCCGTCTTACTAAAACACCCGTTTACACTCTAAAAATTTTTGCAAGGCTTTCCGGTCCCCCCATTTGGGAAGCGCAATTTATTGCTGAAATCAATTAAATGCGAGAGTCCTAGCTGGGAGTTAAAACAGTCAGGCACATCCACTGAGCTCATTTTGTACTGCATTCATTTCGATACCTCCCAGGTCTGTAACGCTGGTGCAGCTACTTTGATCTACTTGTATAGAGGGCTAAAGATAGGGAGATCACTTAATTACTGTCACAGGTAAAACAGACTCAACTTGGGAAATATTAATGTATTGCCAATTAAAATATTTGTGTATTGGGAAACAAAAATATGAGTTGGGCAGCCCCTTACCTCTTCCTACAGAGGCCACTCCTGCAGTGCCTGCTCCCCCCACTACCAAAACTATGCCACATATAACCAATACAAAGACCTTTCACAGCAAGGCAACAGACAGTACTAGAAGCTAGCATGTCTGGGTACAGCACAAGCCAGCGAGCAGACACATCGTGTACACAGGGGACAGCTAAAAATCCATCAAAGCTTCCACAGAGCACAAAGCAGTTCCTTATGCAGGTATGTTCCAAGTCTCTGCTCAGCCCAACCAGCAGCAGCAGCTGATGGGCACCTCAGGATAAGTTCCTGCACAGATGCTTCATTTGTTATCACCTTAGCTCTATTTACACTTAGATTTCATGCACAGAAACAGAAATTACTATACTAACACGCATTTCTAGTGAACAAAGCCACACAATGAAAGACAGCTTTTAGCTGAACTGCAGTTAAAGATCTCAGATATGGTCATAACCACAGAAGTCTTGCTGCACTATAGTTAATTCCCACAGTGAACAAAACACCACTCTAGTAGCAAAGAGTAGCTGCTTGGAGCTGCCCTACATAGACAGTGTTAATTTCTACTAATTAAAAGTCCCAGAAATCATGGCTAATTATCCACATGAAGATCAAGCCAGCACTAAATTTCAGCTAGCTCCCACACTTCTGTAACCCATAGTTTTGTTAGAAAAGGGCATAGGGCAGAGTAAGATACAGAACTAGCCTGTTTAGCAATAATCATGGTTCAGGTTTGGAGCAGTGATAGTAATAAAGGTGACCAAAGGCTTGCTTACCACAGTTGTCAGCCAGGGGACTGTCTGACTCACCAACTCCCTTCCCAGTCCAGCCATATGGTGAAAAATATATTCTACCACATGCTATCAAAGCACTACAAATGCTATAATCACAAAATTGAAAGTACTCAAGCCATTGTACTTTATGATTATGGCTGAAAACTCCCTGAATTTTAAGTAGCTTAAAATTCAGGCAAAAAAAAAGCAGGTTGAATTAAGGACAGCAAGTATCACAACAGCTAATCATTTCCTTAGGATAAGTGAACCATGTGCTATTTTTGTTATTTAAAATACTGATTAGGCTAATAATGCTCAGAAGGTATTGGGTCTAGAGGATTAAATGAAATATTTTCAGAGGCAGAGTTTGCTGAATAGAAAAACTACTGTCTTCCATTTAAACAGTACAAGGTATCACTTTGAACATCTTATAAATATCAATGTTTTAAAAAGCTCATCCTTTGGCATCTGTAGCTTATATTTCCCTTTTCTCCTTAGTAACATATGTCAGTGTTAAAAAGTGTACAGCTACGCCAAAAGATACTACAATTTAACCACCTCCAGTTTCACAATGATTACCTTAAATTCTCAAGAGTTTTCCTTCAAAACTTCAGAGTCTGCTTGTCATTCATTGCTCTCAAAGCCAAGACTACAATTTCTTCTGGGTAAAGAGCAACAATATTACTAGTAGGCAGAGACATTTTTAAAAAGGAAATATTTATTAACTCACACTATACAAGGTAAAACTGTCTGCAGACTTGCTCTGTTAAGGCAAACAGACAAGGTCCATGCACAGCAGGTTTGACACTCCCCCACCCTCAACACTAGAGACAGCACAAGCAGCAATTGTGAGTGAACTTCAGCGATCACCCCACTGTGACATAGAAAATTCATTACAGGTGTTAATACTAAATTACTGCCAAAGACTAGAAACTATACAGTTTAAAGCCAACTCTACAGAAAGAAGGTAATTCATTAGCTTCTATTTTCCCATTGGTCTCCATGGCTATGATCTCTCTGGGATCATACAGGGCCATCTTGCCAAGCGAGTGATGTCTTCCAGAGGATACCCACAGCACGCAGCAGTGACAGCAGTCCCCAGCCAGAAGGAATGCACACCATACTGCTGCGGGCACAGACCCAGCAGCTGCAGGGCGCATCGGAGAACAGTCAGGAACTCCCTCTTCGTTACAGTTGTGTTATCTGAGTGCATGAAGAGTGGCCCTTCCAGCTGTGAACGAACCGTCACATAGTTCCGGAGGGCCAGAACAGGGCACACCCATGGCTCTCCAGACAGCCCAAGGCTGATGACATGTTTCTCCTGATCCACAGGAGAGTTACGCAGATAAAACACCACTCTCCTCTCCATCAGCTGGAGGTCACTCAGGTACAGCAGCTCGGGCTGCAGCACACCACGGTGCTTCGCCACCATCTCTCCTATTCGAAGTGCCCCAAAAAAAGCTACAGTAAACAATGCACGAAATAGTGAGCATTCATAATGAGTTATGCATACAGACTCCAGAGCTCCTAAGAGGGATCGCAACACCTCAATTGTTATAGGCGAGTATTTATCCCTCAGGATGCCCGCTCGACGTTTCAACCCTATCACCATGCAACGGGTTATAGGGTCTTCCAGAGGATCAGGGTTACCAGTCAGTTTTGACACATAAGACAGTGCTGCCACATACATCAGTGTCTTTGAGGATGAATAAAGAGATTCCACAGCCAAAAACCCTCTAACTTGCTCCTCTGGAATTGGCCAGGCTGCAGGCATTCCCATGCTTTTCCTAAAGACAAGGAATTTCTTCAGTCCTTCAAGGTAGGCTTGCCAAAGCCTACTATCCCCTGAGCACTCCAGCAACGACAAAGTCTTCAGAGGCCAAGGTCCCAATGAATGTTTCCGAGGACAACTAAACTCCCTTCCTACAAGAGAAGATACACATTAGCACATGCTGACAACAGGCACGAGCATATCACTTAAGCAGCAATAAAGAGAGTGTCCCTCAGCACAATACACACCTAGACAATGCTCTGCTAGTTTACCTGATTAAAGACAATTCACACACAGCTACACCCAGAGCTGTTAAAGAGCTAAGACATTTCCCAAATGGGAAACTACAAGCAACATAGCAGGCTCATTTCAGGCACTAGGTCTGGTAACACCAGGAATTTACAAGTTTGTGGAGCAGTAACAGAGAAGGCAAGCAAAAATGAGTTTTAGAATCAAGCCTTCCTAGTACGGCTTACAGAAATTACAACTGCAAAGGGCACACAGCACACTCCCGCCAGAAGGCAGCATGTTTCCTAGCCCAGGAAGGGGAACTCCCTCGAGGCCTCCCTCCAAAAGCTCCAGCCTCGCACAAGAACTCGAGCAAAACCAAGGAAGCGCTGCCCGGCAGGATCCACGGCCACCAACGATCCGCTCGCCCCCTGCCCAGAGGCAGAGGCCAGCCCGCGGCCACGGGCGTGCAGGCGCTAAGCCGCCACCGCCGCACGTGCTGGCAGCCCCGCCACAGAGCACGGTCCGCACTTACCAGTCACCACCGCGCCGCGCTCCGCGCACTGCCGGGAGCCGCCGGGGCTCGCCACCGCCTCGGTCCTACACGCTGCTCCTCGGCTGCGATGCGAGAAAGTGGCTGCTTTCCCAGCAAGGCCCAGCTCCAACCACTCCATCCCTGGCTCCCGGGCCAGTAGCGCCAGCATCTCCCAGAAGGGCGCAGCGACAGGCCCAGCCGGAGCGCGGTCACTGCCGGACATAGCAGGAGGACGATCACCGCACTCACCTGTCCCCACACGGCACGAAGACTCTTACCAGAGCCTCCCACGGGCCCTTTTATAGCCGCGGAGCCGCTCGCAACGCCCTCCTCCGATTGGGTACTCGGAGCAGCCGGGCGATCCGGAGCGCTGCCATTGGCTGCCCGCCCGACGCGGTCCCGCGCTCGCCCGGGCCGGGCCGGGCCCCTCAACAGCTCGGCGGCCGGCGGGGGAGCGGCGGCGGTGTGAAGCGGCCGTTAGCGAGGGGCGGCGCCGCGAGAAGGGGGTGAGGAGCCGCGCCTGGCCTGCGGACTGGAGGGCGTGAAACTTACAAGCATTTCTTACGCTGTCTTCTGCCAAAGCCTGAAACGTGAATGGATTTACTGGCGAGGTTAAAAGGAGAGAGAAGTACTTGTGTTACCTACCTGTTGTTCTCCCGGGCTCTCCAAGATGTGGTTTCCAGAAAGCTTCCGAAAGACAATAGCTCAGGGTGGATGACTCCGTTCTGAATTACTCATCAGTCATCCTTTGCTGTTAATTACAGATAACACACGCAGATGTTTTGTGCACTGTTTAATGATATAGCTGCCCTTCCGTGGCACCTATCGCTGCTGAATCCCAAGACAAAATAAAGCAAGCAGGCTCCACAGCCGACAACTTGAGCTTTTGGGTTGCTGTTTTTGGGTGCGCCCTCGTCTCCTTGGGGGTGCCTTCACAGAGCCCACTTGCTCTGGGGAGAGGGTAGCCCGGCAGCCCGAGGGCTCCTGGCCGCTCAGGGCACCCGCTGCCCCTGCTCACTGGCACCCTTGAGGCCTGGTCTGCCTTTGAACAAAGCTGTGCAGGGACCCCGGCAACCACCGTCCCCGGGAGCTTCCCTTCCCTCAGGATTTGACCATTACTCCTGGCCCTCATCCAGTCCCATACCGCGTTTGTACCTCCGCCTGCTGCCGGTTGTCCCGTTTTAGTAACAAAACGGCACAGGTTTGAGGTGGGGCTGAAAGAAGACGAGCAGGGCCGAGGAGGTTAAGTCACACAGCGGAGGTGCACCCGCGGGCACACCCTCTGTCACCGCCGGCTCCTTACTTAGTCCCCAACTGCAGCACAATGAAGGCGATAACGGGCCGTTTAGCCCCAGGCAGTGAAGCCCGAAGCCCCATCTCCGGGCGATTCCCGCCCAGGCCCGTGGGAGGAGGGAGGAGGAGGAGGGAGGACGGGGTGACCCCGAGGAGGCGGCCCCGCCGCCCCCGCTCCGTTCCTCAGGCACAGGCTCCGCTGTCGGGCGGGGCGGGGCGCAGAGCCACGCGGCTCGCTCCGCGATTGGGTAAGAGAGGGGCGAGGGCGGGCGGGGGACGCGCCGATTGGAGCCAGGCTATAAAAGGGCAGCACGGCGGGCCTGTTAAGCGCGTTGTTACTTCGCACTTGTGCGGGCGCCATTTTGTTGGTGATGCAGAGCGGTGGGGTCGAGCCGTCCGCTGTCTCTTCGCCCTTCTGGGCGCTGCTGGCGCTATTGCGGCGGGAGCCGGGTATGGGGTGGCTGCCGCGTGGTCTGGCTGGCTGCGCCGGTTCGTGGGGTCCCAGTGGAGTGGAGGCTGGCAGCAGGGGAGGACCTGGTAAGTGTGGCCCTGGGGGTTCGGCTGTGTGGTGGGGGAGGCTGGCAGAGGCTTGGTAGGTTCTTCCGTGGGATCTGACCTCTGTGCTGGAAGACTTCTGGGACCTGTGTACACTGCTGAATTTGTTGCTGTTGTGTAGCTTTGTTACTCTCAACCCCTTGTGCCTCTTGGTGGAGGTCTGGGGTTGCAGAAACCTTGCTGTAGTGTGCTGGGTCTGTCAGCAGGCTTGAGGTATTGTTTTAAAGAGAAAAATCACTGGGGTTTGGATGGTTTTTTGAGAGTTTAATTCTTTTCTTGGGCTCTGGCTGTTGGAAGCTATGTAGGTGAGAGTTGTAAGAATGCAAGGGACAGGCTTTTTTCAGAGATGTTAAAACAAAAGCTGAAGCATATTGAAAGGGAGGAAACTTCTGTCTGCTAGCTGTCTGTGAGACTACCTTGTTTGCCATTGCTAATGTGGATTTCTTTCAGCAGATGAACTCGGCCAGGTTCCTGAGAAGCATCCCTTGGGTCCTTGGCCCCTGAAGGCTCTGCTCTTACTAGAGGACTCCGGAGATAGCTGCTTATGGCAGGTCTACCATGAGGGCCTGAAGAATTTCCTTGCCTTTAGAGAAGGCATGGCTCTGTCTGCAGTCTGGCCAATTCCAGTGGATCAAGTGAGAGAGTTCTTGGTCATCATGGAGTCTCAGGGTCTGCCTCCCACAAAAATAATAATGTATGTGGAAGGACTGTCCTTCATCTCCAGAATGGTAGACCATACCGATCCTCTTCGAGACCCTGTTATCTGTCACATGATGTCAAGGTTGAAATGTAGGACTGGCCCTTCAAACGATAAATACTGTCCTGTAACTATTGAAGTGTTAAGATCTCTCCTGGGGACTCTGGAATCTGTGTGTAGCTCTCCTTATGAGTGTGTGTTATTCCGTGCCATGTTTACTGTAGCTTTTTTTGGTGGACTCTGTATAGAAGAGATTGTGAGAAATCGCCGAAATATAGCACAGCCAGAGCTCCTGTACTTGAGTGACCTCCAGCTGACTGAAGGGAGTGCAAACCTTTGTTTGCATACATCTCATACGGGCCAAGAGAGGTATTTGATCCAACTGAGATTATCTAAAGAGATATGGGTATGTCCTGTTGAAGCTCTGCGTATCTATGTGGCAGCAAGGCCACAAGGAGAGGGCCCTCTCTTTGTGCACTCAGACAGTATGGGAGTGACAAAGAGGGAGTTCCTAACTGTCTTCCGCTGTGCTCTTGGGCTTGCTGGACTTCCTCCAAACCAGTACAGTGTGAATTCCTTCTGGCTGGGGACTGTTGTAACAGCAGTATCTCATGGGTATTCTGATGAAGCTATTAACAGAATAGCAAGTGGGTGGTGAAGATCCTGAAGAAGACATAGTTCCATCTATCTGTTGGGCTTCTGTAGTAAGGGGTCTCTTCTGCAATGCAGAAATCTTATACTTTATACAGACTAAAGTTTCAATGCTCTGTAAAGTTATGGAGAAGGGGAGTAACTAGTTACAACTAGTTACAAGTTACAAGGTGATTTTTATCACCTGGGATGGTTTTGAGAATGGAGTGTCATGATTTTAAAACTGCTGTGACTTGTGGACCAGTTTGCATACTATTCAGCATCTTTGTTCTAATTGTATTTTGACTTGTGTAATCTTCTATTAAACTGCATTTTCTTTCAAGAACTTCTCTAGTCTTTTTGTTATGCCCTGGTCAAAGGCACATCACAGGGGTGACAAGATAATTTAATACAAGCGTGCATCCTTTTTACTGTCTAATGGAATGAGAATTAAAGCTAGCTGATGGTTGGCGATTGGAAACTGTGAGTGTGGAGGGAATTTAGCTATGAACTGAATATGACAGCAGGGAAGCTGACCCTGTTGTCCAAGGTGCAGTTCCATAGCAGCTGCATCCAACCTCAGCTGTTGCTGCTGCAGTCTCAGCCTCCTTACCTATAGAAGCCTTCCCCTTGATGATTCTTAGGATCCTTTGCTGATCCCTTTTCAAAGGACATATCAAACCTGGATAGTGACCAAAAGCAGCCTTTATTAGCAGCCTTTATTTGAAATGTGGCTAACACATCAAAGATGACACTGCTCAGTTCAAAGAATTCTTTGTTACAGAGAACACAAGCTAAGAGATAGCTAACACAACCCTCATGCTGTAATGGGAGCACTTGTTAAAAGATTCTCTTAATACAGATTAAATAACTATCTGAGAAACAGGATCATAAGAAGGTTTAGTGTCACCCTTTCATAAGAGGGTGTTTGAAGTAATGGCATCCCCTGTAGTGCATCACATCAGTGTGTTCAGGAACTACTGAGGTGACAACTGTGTATAGAAAGCAGGTAGCATCATACTGCACCTTTCAATACCCAATCTAGTTTCCAAGAGGATCTTTAGTTACAGAAAGTTCTTGTTCTGCTTTCCACGCAGAGCATGCTCCAAAGGCAGAGCTGTGATAGTAGACAACAATCTGTTAATTCCCTGGCATACATTCAGTAGCTCCCCTTCTACAGCTTTACTACAAGCTGTTGCAGAATTAGCACACTGTGATGCTGCTGCTAAGTCCCGGTCATCTTGCTCATAGTCATGAATGTGAAGTGGTATGTCAGAGTGGCTAGAACTCTCTTTGTGACTGCAAGGTAATCGGTTTAGTTAAAATACCCACATGCAACGTGCGCCAGAGGAAGCAGAGGTCTTAGGCTGGGTGATGAGAGAGAAGGAAGAGTTTGGCTCACCAGCTTTGGTTATTGAGGGGAGGCAGGGAAAAGGCTTGCTTCAGGAGTGAGGGGGAAGATGTTGGTTTATTGTAAGAATGCAAGGGGGTTCTCTGGGTCACAAATGTTTTACTCAAGAGGTAAAAGGGATTTGTTAGGGAAGGGCAAGCAGGATTCTGCTTTGTGCATGATGGTGGGGATGGAACTGACTGCACCGGCCCAAGTGTTTGTGGCTGCTCAGCCTTATGCTGTGTGATCACACATGGAGTCCTGGACTGCTCGTTCTTCCTGAAACTCGAGTGTTGGCATGTAACAATGGCAGGCTGGCGGAAAGTGGCTGGAGGACTGTCTCTTGTGCTACCAGAAAAGTGTTAATTACATCAGAGAAGCGTAGCAGGCTGCAGTAACCAAGATAGCATGGGGAACAGCAACCTTGAGGCTGTCCTCGGGTGTGCAGTTCAAAGTTCATTCCATCCCTACCCAGCAGATCTCTGTTAAAATCCAAGTGTGAATTGATAATCTTTTTCAAGGCTGTGAGAAGAGTGCGTTCAGCTACAATAATGGTAAATGCTCTCATTCTACTGTTCTTTAATTTTCTAAGAGGGAAGGGGACGCTGGCCTGCTTCAGATAGAAACCAGGTTATTCATGGTAGTAACAGTGACGGCTTCACACTAAGAATCAAAAAGATAGAAATGTGCTGTCTCTCCATATTGATGTAATTACAGTTCACCTAAGAGATGGGCCGAGAAAGGATATAGAGCTCACTATAGCCAACACAAAGTCAGGAAAGACTCTCTGGGTGTCCCCAGTGATGATCTCCATAATGCCAAGCAAGCAGGGAAGAACGGCGTGGAGGAGGAACTCACAAAAATCGGCTGAATGCCACAGTGCAGAGCAGCTGTCCCACAATGGTTCCTCATCAGCTCTGTAAGCAGTTCCAAATGGCAATGGTTACTTTTCTCCCAACAGGGAAAAGAGCTCCTGAACAAATGCTTAAGGCCATGTTGCTCCTACAGGTTCGTAAGTGTTTTCTCAGCAGCAATACCAGCTTACCATAAGCCCTTTCTCATCCACCACTGTTGATTCCCTCCCTGTGCTCTCTCCCTCAGCTATTACACTTTGCTTGGCTAAACCTAAGCAAATATAGATAAAAATAATCAGATTAACTTTATCGTGTAGATCTACAAAAAGCTGTACTGACCCAGCTGAGGCCAAGTAAGAAAATGGCATAGGTTGGTTCTCCTGCCAAAAAGTTTTCATCAAATTACATCCTAAAAACACCTCTGTGAAGTAGTCTTCCTGGGGCACTATCTTCCTACAGTGCAACCACCCAATAGTTTTAATTGCTGCATAACCCGAGGCTAAGTTACTGCAGCAACAACTCCTGGATAACAAAGCCAGGCAAAGGAAAGGAAATTACATCAATTTAACCGATGTATTGTTAAATCTTCCAAGGAGCTTTCCCTGCTGGGTTGCTAAGCATTGTGCACATCACAGGGGTGAAGCTCTGCATCACAGTGTAAAAAAATTCTGTAATCCATTGGGCACAACAGCACTGAAATGCAGCCACTTCCTAATGAAGGAGAATCAACTGACAACTTAAACAGACAAACTTAACCTTGTTTTACCCTAGCAATGTGACCAGATAGACGCAGATAGATACTTTACTGATAGATAACTTGTTTCTTCTTTACAGGCTCAGTCTGTAGCAGAATGGGGCAAAATCATCTGTAAACATGACCCTCAAAAAGTCAAGGTAAACTAATGTAAAGACTGGAGGTAGCACTCAAACTCCTTATGGAGATCAAGTCTTAGACACCGTATCTACAAGTTTGGACTTGGAGAACTCAGACCTTAAAATTATTAAAGCCTTTGTGTTATTTCACACATACATTTTGCACTGAGTATTTTTAAAGATACCTAATACTTTTTAGCCACAAGTTCCAACAGTGTTATGTAGGCCGGACCCCAATATCCAGTACAAGCCACTCGTTTAGAATTACTCAGCGCTTTGCTTCCTGGCATGTTCCCCTCATTCCTTCAGAAACTCAGATTTACTTTAAGACTAGGTCAATTTGGAACCAAGTCTTGCACCTCAGCTTGGCTTTCATGACAGCACACTGTGGCATTATTAGCTGCCTGGTCACTTCATGGCACACCCCATCCTCTCACCCCCAGTTGCTTGGCTGCGTGAGCTCTCATGTCCTCATGCTACAGGCACATTGTACGGTTTGTTTGCTACTAACCTTTGGGATGAAAGCTTCTAGGGGGTTAAACAGCAAAAATCATAGAGGATTTTTCTGAAAATGCACTGTTGTTGGTCATGCAATAGAATAAACCAGCACATGTAATATTAGTGACAGGTATACCCCGTGCGCAGTGTCTGAGGGAAATTTAACAATAAGGTGATCTTCCTCAAGCATGGGGGGACAGAGGCAACGCATGTCATCTGTAGAGCTCTAGCGACCCACTCGAGCATCTTGTTCCTGTTAACAGTGTCTCCTCCAACTCTGAATATGGACGTGGCTATCTTTCTGCCACTGAGGTCACGTCAGTGTCAGGGCATTTTCTGTTGGCTTTTTTCTTTTTTTTTTCTTTTTTTTTTTTTAATAAAGATATTCTTTATTCAATGCATATCTCGGTTTTAACCCTCAGCTGATCCTTGGTCTTTTCATGCCTGGACATGAGATGATTTGCCAAAGGCTAGTTTTTCCACAAGCGTTTCTGGCCCCCACCACGTAGTTCACAGAGTGGGTTCTGCAAGTGCCCAGACTGCACCTTTTTGACATACTTTGGCAGCTTCACAAAAGCCCACGTACTACAAACCAAAATGCTAAAAGGCGTTTAGGAGACACGTCCACCATGTCCTGAGAGCTGCTCTGCACTGGGTGGTGCTCACAACAAGCGGCAGTGTGAGCCACTCAGGATATGGTACCTTGTAAGCCGATGCCACCCTCCTGCCTCACGCATGCTCAGCCCTCACAGCCCTCACTTTCTGCAAGACTTGCTGGCTGCAGTCGTCCGTACAGACATCTGAAGGGAACTAGGGGCGAGACCAAGTGACAGCGCATAGCATTCCAGACCCTGCTGCAGCCACGCAGATCACCTGCTGCTTTCATGGTCAGGAGGGAACCGGCAGGCTCTGTGCACTGCAGACCAATACCCACCCGTGCATCCATACGTGCATTCACGCATGTGTTCATCCATGCATTCATTTGTCTACATATCCATGCATCCACCCGGAGGTGTGGGTAGGAGATGACATTTGGAGGGTTAAGAGCTGTCAGACCCAGCTGGGCTTGCAAGACTCAAGGGGATGGCTTTCATGGGCTACAGGTATTATCCCCACCAGGGTCCCCAGTGCTAGAACTTATTGGGCAAACAGTATACGTGGAAAACGTACCAGATTTAGGCAGCTTGCCAAAAGCTGCCTGTGCTTTTACTGGGCCTGTTTTAGAAAAGTTTAAAAGAGGCAGGATGACTTTTTCCCAGATCTTGACATTTAAATGTGCCCCAGCTTGGCAAGCCTCCATTTTGTTGGAGGAGAAGAGCTGACAAGCGGGGCACAGGCAGTGAATCATGCACAGTGGGTAGCTGCCGAAACAAAGAGGAGGCAAAAACGTTTAACTGCTTGTCTGATCAGGCATTACGGGCTGCCCCGCCTCTGCAGGCTGCACTTCGCTGGGCACGGGTGCAGGGCTTCATGTTCCGACGCTTAGGCTTTTGTCATACAAACCACATGTCAAAGACTGCAGAGGGTACAAAAGCAGCCAAATGCTCCTCCTCATGAAGCACCACCAAGCCATCTCTTTAAATTACAGAAATGCAAGGTCACCATTTCAGCCAAGGACGTGGTAACACTTTTTGGGGCCCAGAGGGTCCAGGCCACCCCAGGGCAGGGCTGAAGCACCTCTGTTGCTGGAGGAACAGGGTGGTGAGGACCCAGTGCACATCACCCCCTCCACGGCGGCCGGTGCTCGGGGAAGAGCTGCTCACTGCACTGCGCCGCGGGCCGGTTGGACCACAGTGCTGTGCCTCCACGCCAGGGCCAGCAGCTCCACGGCCCGTGCCTTGTAGTATGGGGTACAAATCACACACAGTCGTTCTGCTGCGATTTGTTTTTTCCAAATTCTTTTTGGCCCGTAGGCGAAATGTACCTCCCAGTGAGCTGGCAGCGCACAGCCCTTGGCAAAAAATGCATTTGACAGAAGCCTGCCGCCCCGCGCCCCTATCTCTGCCGTGCACCTGCGAAAGGACACAGTGAGCTGCCTTGAATTTAAACCGGTGTACTGAATATCACCTCCTGACCTGTTGCTATATGGCTAGAAGTTTTATTTGGGGCTTTTCTTCGTACAGCCCGAGTGAACGCAGCCTTTTTGGCAGGTGTTTCCGGCGCAGAAAGAAAACAGGCCCCTGTGGTTAAGCCGCGTAGTTTATTTCAGCTTGCTCGCCAATCGGCGCCAAGCGCAAGTGGGTCCCCCACCTTATCTGAGCCCCTGCGAAAAAACTCCAGAACCAGGAGAGCATTTTAACACCTAGCACTAACCTCAGTACTTAACGTTACCCAAGGAAGGTAACTTTAAAAAAAAAAAAAAAATTTACTTGGTTTTCTGCAGCAGTGGCTGCAAAAGCTGGGCTAGGGCAGTGGTTGCTGCCAGCGGCTCCCATGCCCAGGAGAAGCTTCCCAGCCTCCCCTGGCCCCCTGCGCGTATCCCCACTGCTGGATTTGCTCATCCCAACCTGAATGGAAATGTGGCTACCTGCCTCCTTTCCACCAGGGAGACTGAGGAAAAATAAAGACCTCTGAAGGCTCCTGAAGGACAATCAAAGATCAAAATTGAGCTGAAAAATCCAGTGATGAAATATGTGGTAATACTCCCATGGGCAGTGTACATACTCCCAATGTAAGTGCAGGAGGCAAAGAAAGGCTTCCTGGGCCAAAGATTCTGGGGCATGCTCATCTCTGCACTTCCAACCATACAATAAGCACTGAAGCAAGTTCAGCTTTTTTCTTCCACAAAATTTCCCCATCTGGTCCTGTTTTTCTTTCTGTGGCTACAAAACCCTGAAGAAGGGGTTTGGGTGCCTACCAGTTTTAATTGGGGTGTTGGCACCCGAGTTGAAGATGCTGCCTTGAACACTCCAGCTCCCTTTTCTGCCAATGGTCCCTTCTCCATGCAGTTCTCCAGGGCAGACCCGGTGTGCTGCCTTTGAGTCAGCCTGAGACGGCCAGGACCATGGGGAAGCCTGCAGGCACATGGTTTGCGGCCGTAAGTTTTCTCAGCCAGTTGATTTTCCTACTACATATGCACAGAAGCAGCTTTATTTTGACAGCGTATCTTCCTCACACCTCTCCTCACCCACCATCCAGAAACAGGGTGTTCTGCTGTCTAAGAGCATGGGCACATGAAGAAATTAATTGACGGTGTGAATTTACAGCATGTCATTTATTCCATGGTAACTGCCCATGCGTACACACTCCTACTCAGCAAAACGCAAGGTAAAAATGTGTTAATGACTTCATCCTTCATCAAAGAGCAGGCGCATTCACCCAGAGGTGTTTTAACCAAGCAGCTGACTCCACCGTAAGTTTTGCCTTACTTCTGACCTAATCCAGTTGAGGAGTGTGTCTCTTCATTTCAGGTAATTAGCTCCCTGGCAAAGATAAAGCTTTCATGTGTCCTTTAATCAAATGATCTGTCCCTATTTTGGGGTGTCAGATTTGTGTTCTGCAGTATACAACAGAGAAGACCTTAACTCCTTTTAAATGGGAGCGTGGTCAGGCTGCCATTGAACAGGACCTGTTATCTCCCGTTAAGTGGGAGATAAAAGGATCCAGTAGCCAAATGCTTGTTAGTGCAGGACTCAGACTTTCACAGAGTTATCCAGCGGGTTTTTTTATATGATGGTGTTTGTCTTCATTGTAGGTAAGAATCAGCATTTAAAATTCAGAAGAGGAGCGAGATTACATGGCCAAGAGCTCTCATCTTATCTTCAGACTTGGAGTTGTACGCTTGCAACTGATCAGGCTGGCTGAGTCGAAATCTTCCTGGTCACCTTAATTTATGTGAAACAGCTGATTATCGGTCACCTCGGTCACTGGTCACCCCATGGCATCTCACCAGCTTCCCAGTGGCATTTATCTGTGAACAAACACTGGGAATGCCAATGACAAACTTTTCAGCGAAATATTTTTTGTCCTGAAATCTCCATCCAAGGAATACCCCAGGTGAAGTTTTACCTAAGGGCTAGTGAATGTTAAAGGGAGAAAATACTGTTTGCTGTATGAGGATATGCTGCATCCCCTCCCGACGGGGCTGGAGACCACAGAACAGGGGAGGTGTCCAGTAGGCAGAGCCCAGTGACTGTCATTATTTGCTTCTTGGTATAGCTCATGAAGATGCCAAAATTAATGTCATTTGTAACTACATACTGGACATATTATAATTAAAAGCATTCCCAAATCATAGAGGTAGCGCAGCACAGTGATCTATAGATGCACACAGTAAGGGAGAGGGAGGTCCGTCTGGTACCAAAGCAGGGTCTGCGCATCTGAGAGCCTCTCCCTCTTCTCTCATTACATCGTTCTGATAAAATGCAGGAGTCTGCCCTAATCTCACCAAACATTTTATATAACAAACCTTGTCTGGCACACAGACAGCAGAGACCTCCTTATTTCACTGCAGTCTCCCTGAACGATTTCTTATGTGCGTGGACCTCAGAGGACAAGACCTCGTCCTTTCTGTATGCCCCTCCCTTTTCTTCTCCATGAAGGGGATAAAGAGAGTGGGTGGGAGAGATCAGCTCCTCCCCGAAGGCACTAAGGACTGAATTACTGCTTGAACTGTGAGTACGACGCCCACTGAAGCAGCTTCAGCTCTCCTCCCCCAGAACCTCAAGTAAAATTACCAAGTGCTTAGCCAGGTGGAAGGAATAATATTTCATCGTGATAATTCAGCTGGCATACGCTTCTGTAATGAGACCACATCAAAAAGAGAAACTGCAGTCTCATGCGGTTGTTTGCAGAGTAGATGAGTCAGAGCCTCTCTCTTTCCATGCTGCAGCTCGCTAAACCTGTGCTGAGTTTAATAATTTCCATTCCCTTCAGGAGAGAGGGCCACGTTCATGCTGGGTGATCGCCCAAACACTCTCCACCGTGTAGTGGAAGATATTAAGGTCTTAACCTTAATGTGTAATTGATGAACAATACTTCATTTAAATGGTTAGATTTAACACACATCTTCTTTAGCAGAAAACCTCATGGCTAAAAATCCAAGAACAGACAAGTTTCACTGTTAATCCAGTGTCAAAATGAACTCTGGATTCCCCTCTGGATTTAATTCCAGCTGCAAAATTGACAGGGACCGTTTTATGAGTGAGGATGGCTAAAAAGGGAGGGCTCTACCCGTCGCATTAGCATCAGGCTGTGCGTTCATGCTGCACATCCCTCACACCCCATCGGTGTCCATCCCTGTCTCAATAAATCCTAAGACTGACATCGACTTGTCACAGCTGACTTCATACCCTGTCCAATGGGAAGGCTCTGAAGTGGCTGCCGCGAGATTAATCTACAGGGTAGAATAAGCCGTCTTGATCTTGATGCAGAAGTTGAACTTCAAACATTTAGGCCCGTAAGCTTACCTTTGTCTCTAATCTTCTGACTTTTGATTCTACATCAAATATAGATGATGGTACCTTTATGCCGCTTTGTTGCACACAGCCATTCCTGGCAGTTTCCGGTTCTGCCTCTGGGGTGACAGGTGGAGGAAAAAACACCTCTGAAGTGCAGTTAACTTCAGAAAGGCAAACAACAGCTGTGACAAGTGCCTCCATCCCTCTCAATGGCATTGTAATATAAAATAAGGTTTAAATGCAAGTAGAAACCTGTTCTGTTATATCTCTGCCCACAGTTTCAACAGCAGTGTCTCGATCATGTGCATTATGTAGCTGAACATGCTGTTTGTTTGGAAAGATTTTTCCCTAGGGATCAGACTAACCACAGAAATAAGGTGATCACTCTAGTCGCCTGAATTCCTAAGAAAACAAGGATTATGCGATTGCTGTCTGCTTGTCTCTCTCCTCTTCAACAACTTGTTAATGCATTGGCAAATTTCAATTAAATTCAGTGGAGGAACAAAAAACTCAGACATACTCAGTTCTTTAAAATGTCATGGAAATATGCAAACAACTTAAGTGAAAATGCTGTGATCTGAGCTGAACTCATCCACCTTTGAGACACACGTCCCTGGGAAAGACAGTTTCACCTGTTCTGCTGTGACATACGGGCACCGCAGTGGTGATAGCCGTGGCAGGACTCACCAGACACGTGTCAGAAAGGGCACGGAAGGGTCCCAGAAGCTGTGCTAACTGTGGTCTGTGCTCAGTGTCTGTAGACAAGGGTGGAATGAATCTCCACGTCTTCAGATGTCACAGCATAGACACCTATGGCAGAGTGAGTTGTCTAGACTCCTTTTACAGCTGAGAGAGAGAAACATGCTTTTCTGGGGCACAGTTCACCTCACCAATGTCTGGAATAGACCAAATGAATTGTATGTCAGAAGTACCTACTTATCTCTGCTGCACTTCTGGGCTTGTTTTTGGGAGAGGCGGGCAGGAGGCAGAAGCAGACCCCTGCTCACACCACTGCACATCTGCAAACGGCTGGCACCAATGGAGCCTGTGAGCAAGTTCTCGCAAGGCGAGGAGAGAAGGGTACAGCCCACGACCGCATTACCTACAGCTGCTGATTACTAATCTTTCGTCTCTATTCAGTTCTGTGAATGCTCCTTTCCTGACAATTCTTCTGAAGTGCCGTGCAGATGGGCATGTGGATCTGAAACACTTTGAAATACCAGCTGTTGGGCCAGCAGGTCTGCTCTAAGCTGCACTCAGAATAGTTATGTTGTTCCAGAAGCAAACCCTGCGAAAACCCACCGGTATGTAGAGCTAATATCCCAAGAGGACCATGCTTCATCACAAGCCACCTGGTCTCTCAAGCATCTGCAGGACTTCGCAGCAGAGCACCGGTCCCACAGCACGTACCCTGAAGGTTTTCTGTGTCACATCATCTTAGGCACAAAGCGGTTTTTTTCACCCCAATCACTCAACTGGCAAATGAGACTGTGCAAACTGCTGCATGCTTGGCAGGCTGCTCCCCCATGGTCTGCAGCAGACCTGGGCAGGATCAGTGCCACAGCTTGAGTCCCAGCAGAGTGAAAAGCTCCTAAGTCAGATGCAAAACTTGTTTAGGGTGAGGCCGTATCTTGGAAACCTTTGCTTTAGCAACCCAAGGTCAGCAAGCCTTGGGTTTCCCTACCAGTTTCATTATATTTTTAGTAAGTATGCAGGCACTGAGCGTCGAGGAAAATATCAGCCCAAGGTTTCATTGCCACAAACACTACTGCACCCTGGCTGCTACCACTTGATGTCACTGGGTGTCACAGATCGGGTGCCTCCCCACACCCTGGGGCATTCACAGATGCTCTGTCCTCTCTCCACAGCCCCCCTGGCCCCAGCACCTCAGAAATAGTCACCCTGCTCACTTCTCATCTCAGACCGCACCAAGTGAACAGCTTTTGAAAACAGGAGCACAGAGCTGAGGAAAAGCTCCCTTCAGCCACATTGTCTCTTCTCCGATTTCTTCAGTTCTCAGTAACCTTTTTCACTTTTTACAGCCTCAGCTATTTCCTTTCACGACGCTTTAGTTTTTACCGTTCTGCTTACAGCAGCCCACCTCTCTCTCCTCCTTCCCCCTCCTACCTTGTTTCAAGACCTTCTTGAGAGCAAACCACATCCTTACATTCCTCTCATTGTTAGAGCCTCCACCACTGCTGCTGTTACAACTCTACTTTTTGATCAAGTGGTCTAGCGCAGCTCTGAACCTAAACTGCTCTTCAGATGTTCCCATCTGCAGGTGTGCAGACCATCCCAGTAAGCTATATTTTACACAGGTTTGAACTAAGTTCCCCTTAACTACACCATATACACCTCAAAATGGTAAATTATTCCCTGCTATAAGTGCAAGCTCTTTGTGAATTTGAAACTCAGGGCAGGTTTGAGGTCCTGTAAGAACAGTTTGACAACAAACTGCTGGACACTTCAGAGAAAGAAAGAAAGAAAAAATATTATTGCTGTTCATGCCATTTGCTGTGGGCTTAATTTTGTGGCCGTTAATGCTAAATCTGTGCATTGTTGGATCATTCAGTGATTGACTCAGACTTGAGTTAACTGAAGCCCAGGTCCGTGGCTGAATTCTCATTGCACTGCTGACAGTGTTCGCACTTACCTGCAAAGAGCATGGAGCAGTGATCACAAAATCCAGCTGGTGCCAGCTTTTGCAGACTGCATCATCTCCATCCTTCGGCTTGCCAATATTTTTCATTCGGTTACCCCAACCCTCTTTGCACTGTAGAAATGTTTTATATTTGTCTTAGGGGAGTTGCCTTGCTATGTCCAAGCAGCATCTCAGTCACAGTCATTCAAGTGGTTTTGCAGCTTGATCAACACTTGGCTACATTGAGAGGGAGCTTTCTCATTGAACTGGGACGACGCTGGAGGGAGACACAAGATGCAGACCTGCTTCTTAATGGTCTGTTCCATGTATGCACTCAGCCTTTGAAAGGAAAATTATTTTGTAAGGGTTGTATTGCAAGGGAAAACCAACAGTGGAGGACTCTGAACTGAAAAAGATGGGAATCTGCCATGCTAAACTAGCCAGATGGGGAGCAACAAGAGAGACACATTACTTTTTTGACATCTGGCAGCTGGCAGCCCCTAATTCCTTCACTGTGTTGCCAATGGGTTCAAACCTGAGAATGTGGTCACCAGATCAGGAGGTGACATTTCCATTCCTGCAGGCCTTGCCCCAAACAACCTTCAGAAGATGGATGCAGAGGAATTCACAGGGGAGTTTTGCTCCCCAGACATTTGGCATGGTCAACAGGGAGCATGCTCCTACAGGCTGGCACTGGCTCCCTTGGCCAAGCTCAGTTCCTCATAGGGAAGCAGAAATATGACTGCATTGTCAAATACCATGGATACTTTACACCTCCAGTTAGTCTGATGAGGCACATGACAACCGTGCTTTCCACATCTGCCTCTTTGATGAGTTCAAACAGGTCTGGACCTGACCTTGGCCCCAGCCTCAACCCCTGATCCTCAGTCCATGGAGAAAAATAGAGTCCCTGCACCACCCTCCCTAAGTGGCAGTCCTACCAACCTAGCTAATGTTTTGAAACCATTACCAGATCCCTTCAATTATTTCTATATGGTCAGTGAATGTCCATAAGAACTACTGACAGAAAACCTATTTTTGCAGACTTGAGTCTGACCCTGCTTGACTCTGATTCAGTCTCCTGTTTGCCCTCTGTGTCCTGTGCAATATTTGTGAGGTCAAGGAGGAACAGACCTCAGTCCATCACGGCCACTGCCTGCTCCAGCTGTGGCTCCTTCACTCACGCCCCACTGGGAGCACCAAATCATGAGATGCTTGCAGGGATGCGAAGTCCCTCACAGCTGCTTGCTGCAATGTAAAGCTGTGCACACAGTGGAGGCACACAATTAACTTGTCATTATTTTAAATTTTTTTTTTGCACCTCTTGCTCCCGTTTGCTGTATTATCCTGGCAAGCTTCTCTTGCAAATTTTGGTGCTCCAAGCACTCTCAGAGTCTTGCAGCCCACTCCTAAAGCCCATTGCACCCTGTTAAACTGAGGTTAAAGTGGGACCTGGCATTGTGGTGGACCCGTCTCTTAGTGCCACATCAACACAGGCTTATGCTTCCTGCTTCGGGGACTAGTGGCTTTAGCTCAGGCACCTCTGCATGCTTCTGCCCACATGGGCTACGGATGTCCCTCACAGACCCGTCTCCTATGTCTCTCATCCCCATCCCAGCCAAGCCAGGGGATGGTAAGAGTTAGACTCAACCTTGTGGTTAGACATGGTCCTGCCACAGCCCCCGGGACATCTGCGTGGCCTTATGGACCCATCGCTGCCACCCCGGATATCGACATGGCTCCTCTCTTTTGTTTCAGTTGTGGCTCAGCTTTCTCAGTCTGCTGCCTCTCAGAGACCTTTTCAGCAAAATGGTTGATTCACTGCCTCCTTCCCTTTGGGCTTCAGAGAAAGCGTGGCTCGTTTCTCTGTAATATGTACCTGTCAGGGAAACACCAGCATGGAGCCGTGCTTCAGAGTCCCCCTTGTCCATGTTTCCCACCAGAAAAGCACAGCATCACCTTCACAAAGAGGTAGAAGCTTTGGGAGCCCCAGATCCAATCAAAGCTTTTATTTCCCTATCTTTTCATATACCTGCAAGTCCTCAGAGGCCCTGGCACAGCTTTTTTTCCACAGCCAGGGATTTTTTTAAGTGTTACATAATTATCTTTAGCACCGCAAGTGCTTACATACCGCTGCCCTGTTCAAAAATGAATGTAATTTCCATTGACATTCATGCTGACTCTGCCCATCTCCTGCTGCAGCTTTGTCCATTGCTCTTGTGAAGAGCACCTCTGAGCTCCCAGGCTTTTGTCTTCTCTTCCCGCCCGGGGTGTCTTTTCCCGGTGCTTGCAGACTCCTGTGACATGACGTGGTCAGCTGCTGCTTCTGCATCTCACTCCTCATGCATGGCACACTCGTAGCTTCTCTTGTTCATCACAGCACATGCAGCTCAGCAGGCTGATTTTGTGGAGTTAAAGGTAGGGTTTTTTCAAGCCACCCTGCCTCAGGTTTCAGTTTTCCCAGTGTTTTGGTTCTTCTGTCATATGCACAGCATCAGAGCACTACCCCACAGACATCTAAGCTCCTCTGCTCGGCGAATGCCCTGTTAATTCTGGATAGTTCAGTAACATCCTTGAGTGATTTGTCCCAGATCCCGATCAGAAATCAATCTCTTTTCAGGAACCCAGTTAACCAACCACTTCTGCCTTAGATCTTTCCAGAACTCATCTCTGTTTTCATATGCTATTTGTAGTCTCTGCTTAAAGCCATATCACTCATGTATTTAATATGCAATGCAGTGATATCCCTGCAGTCTCTGCTGTGCAGTTTCACAGAGAGTTAACTCCACCAGCGTTGACTGACACCTATTGCAAAGATTGAGTCCACCAGAACTAGCTATTCTCAGGGAGGAAAAGCAAATTCCCAACTGATCTTTTTGCTAGGCAAGGCTTATAGGATTTTTTTCATCTGTAAATTAGAAGTTAAATTGTGACATCTCTGTAGAGGGAGTCAAAAGCATGTGTCAGCTATGAAAGCAGGAGGGGAATTTCTTGGGTAAAGATGCCTCATTTTCATTAAATGCCTCTGGATAGTCAGGGAAAAGCAGCAAAGCTATGGCCCTGCACATTAGAGAGCCAAAAACTTGAGGATGCTCCAGAGCAAGGGCAGTGCGCTAGTTTTCTTGGCAGCCAGGTGGAAAGTTGTGGAAGACGTGGAGCAGAGTCAGAAGCTCCTCTCTTTGAGTTAATCTCCTTGAGTTATGTCTTGTACTGCACCGGGAGCCTGAAACTCCATATGGGTACCCCTCACTGTTCCCACTTCAGAAAAAAAAAAAATCCTTCCCATCACAAAGGAACAATTTGGGAAACATTGGTAATTTCTCCCCAGTATTTTGTCATGGAAGAGTGAAATTTTAAGGGTGAAAAGACCGTAGTTGCTCACCTTGCAGCTACTCTCCCTGGTCGTGCTAAACCTAAATTCTTGCTCAGTCTCTTCTGTTCACCCGTAAAGGAAATGGGAATGTTTTCAAGGCGATGGCATTTTGTGAGACCTGTCGATTGGGCACTAAATCCTTACTGTAAGAATGTCCCTATTGCACACATCGAGATCAGTCCAGCCCGGAGTCCAGTCACTACAGGGTATGCAAAAGCATGCTCCAGAAAGAGTGGGTAGGTGTAAGTATGGAGGGACCTTCCCTCTGCTTTACCCTCTCAGCACTCAGCATAACTCCCTCAGGGACAATTTGATTTCTAAACATGTCACTGATGAATCAGATGTTAGCTCAGCCCATACCCAGGTTTTGTAAAATTAAAAAGGGCATTATGTTGATAGTTGTGATTACAATCTGTTAAAATAGTACAGTAATTAATGCATTGTTATATACTGTCCCTTCTCTTTCTTCCCTTATGCTTACCTACTCCCTATGCCTTCAGTGAATTGAAACGCTGGAAAGCCCTAATCCCATAAAGTTGTGTTACAAATCCATTCAGTGCAAATTCTGCAGGTCAAACCCATCAGCAGAAACATTTCTCAGGAGGGGAGCTAGGACCTGGCAAACTCAAAAGTACCCACCAGCACCAAGATCTTTCATGACCGATCCAAAAGTACTTTAAAAAAAGGTCAGTCCCCGTTTCACATGGGGGCAGGTGGAGCCGTGGCTCGCCCTGTGTCACCCAGCTGCTGTAGCGGGGCCGGGGACAGCCGGGGTGTCTGGGCAGTAGCATTTCACATCTGTGGTTCATCCTCCTGCCATTCACCAGCCAGCCACGGAGAGCTGGCTCAGGCAAGGTGAATCCATTTGGGTCAAGCTGATCCTGAGCAGGTCGGTTACACCAGCAGTCAGTTTGGAGTTGTCTATCTAAAAGTTACTTGTGCAGGCTTACACAGGCCTGGTCCGGAGCCTGGTTAAATTTAAAAGCTCCCCATTGACCTGACCTGGCTTTGGCCAAGCTCTGCGTGATGGGAGAGGGATTAAACAGCAACGTTCATTGTCTAAGCCAATGCCCGAATCATGAGCCAAGGCTGCAGCTTGGGTTTAGTAGGTCAATAATTCTAGAACGGATAAGATACCAGCACAAATTCCACATACTACATAGTAATTTAAAATATATGTATGTATTTTAATGCCCAAGATCCATTAGAAGTCCTAAACCAGTCTCTTACGAAATCCTGTGACATTTAACTCTTATTTGAGTGCGTGCTGTGTTGAACACTGGGTCATTCACAGCAGAATGGCGCTGACACTGGCTTTTAAGCAGCAGATCCGGTGTCATGGTGGCAGATAAATGCAAGTGTTCAGTCAAGGTAATAGCCAGAAAGTCACTTAGCATTTTATATATTAAAAAAAGAGAGTTTTCTGAGAAAGAGAAAATTCAGCAGTTGCTTATGTGTTACGAGAGGTTTGGCATATAAGACACATAAGTTTCCCTCCAGTTGCTTCTACGTAATTAATTTATCTACCAAGTTGAGGAGTGTCAGTCTTGGACCTCTCCCCTCACACCCTGGGGCTGGCCGCCTGCCTTCGGCCACCGTGGCCCTGCCTGTGGCTAGCGGACACACTCAACTACCTCCGGGGCAGTCGGCATTTGCAAGGGATCTTGATTTTCTTTTGAAAATCTCACCCTTTTGTGGTACCTGAACAGCAATGGAGCGTTTTGGGAAGGCAGCCCAGGGGGTGGGGGGAGACACCCAGGTCTCGGCGTGAGAGCCACCCCGGGTCGGCTCACGTCCTCCAAGGCACAGCCTGGAGCTGCTGGGGCGACTGTGGGAGCCGGCGCTCGCCGGAGGCTTCTTGGAAATGCTGCAGATGTGGGTGAGCGAGCACCTCACACCGTGCGGAGGCATCGATAGTCGTTTCCTTCCTCTTTTCCAGAGACAGAAACAACCACCACCATACACAGGCCTGTGCCCTTCTACTCCGCCCCTGCATGAATCATACCGACTACTGACGGCTGCCCAAGGTGAGAGGAGTGATGACAGAAATTCCCCCAGCCAGCCCTGTGTAGGGCGGTTGTGAAAGACCTGAGACAGGCGTGTCGTTCATTCACTTCTTCATAACCAGAAAGGCAGCAATAGCTATTACTTTGTTTGCTAGCAACTAATTCATGGCTCATGCAAGGCTGGAGGCCAGCTCCCCCCACTCAGGAAGGGATGTGCCACAGGGTTTGGCTCGGCGCTTTGAGATCCCCCTCAAAACGCGGTGGCTGGAGCCCCGCAAAGCTGAGGTGTGCCCTCCGGCCCATGCTACCAGCATGACAGCACCTGCAGAAACCAGGCCTGGGTAATGACTTAGAGACGCTGATTTTAGAAATGGCATACAAAATAAATCTGTTACTGCACGGGCACCCGCAGATGGCAGAAGTCTGACTGAGGCAGGGCCAGCACTGTTTGCAGAGTAGGGCAATTGCCTGTGACACCTGGTAAGGGGGAGCCCTGAGGAGCATCGCTTCTGTCCTGCTTAAAACCTGTCTCCCTCGGGCTGCGTGGGCAGGACTGCCTGGTGGCAATGCCCCTCTTCGGACTCCCGAGCAGCACAGCCCACGCTGGCACACAGCACCTGCGTGGTCGCACCGCGATGGAGCGAGAGGTCCAGGAGAGGGGAACGGTCACCACCGGTCACCATAGCTATAGTTAAGCACTTACAGCAATATAAACATCTAGATATGCACAAAAGTTATTTTCTCCCTGAATTTTGTTTTCGACAGCTGGCCACTCAGAGCACAACGTGAGGGGTGCGCAGGTCAGCTAGGACAGATATGTAGTGATAACTGGTCAGGATTTTTTGCATTTACAGCTGTGAAAGAAATCTCCGAGACACAAAATGCGCTTCCTCACATCCAGAGGCAAAAGTTCATTACTGTCGTTTCAGAGTGCTTTCTAACAAGGGAGTTTGGCTAACCCGATTGTGCTCATATCTGGCTTTTCTCAGAGGCTGAACTGATTTTTAATTAAGTCAAGGTAGTTAACTTGCTCACAAAGGCAAGAGCAGACAAGCCGTTCTGATGTTCTGAAATGAAGCTGTTTATTCTTTGTATATTAACCTGAGCCCTGTGTAGCAGAGGCATTAGGAGAAAGTGCTAAGAGACATGAATTGCCCCATTTATTTGAAATTATTTAAATGGCTGTATTCACTCGAATGCAATAGTAATACAGGAAAGGTTGAGATGTCAGAGTGCCGACATTTCTTTTTTCTTTGTGTCTGATCCCTGTAGTGATCTATTTCATTGTGGTGCCATGTATAAAAAGACTGCTTTAAATGCATTTTCTTTACCAATTCAAGCATTAGCTAGTATGTGTTAGGACACATTAGCAATTGCAGAGTACCCACAAAAATTACACCAATATTTGCAAACTGTTAATTGCAAATATCAGGCAAAATAGTATCAATTATATCTAACAAGCTTGAATAATTTCCCATATGAAAAATTGGGGGGAAGGGAAGATCTGAAAGGTATTTCTATTATTTATTCTTAGAAAATATTTATATTGTATGCTACAGACCAAGTAAGTGTAAAAAGTCTGGGAAATTTGTATTTAAAATAATGTAACACGTACTCACCACATTTTTCGAATTACTAAAGGAAAATACTTCTTTTTTTTCTGCTAAAGAATATTTTCTGATTTAAATTACAATTGCATATCTATTCAACTTTTTATCCGACTTGCAGAATTCAGTAAAACAATTAGTGACCCAAAATTACTTTTTCTGTCAAAATGAGAAGCTGATGAAAATAACAGTACCATGCTGTTCTCATTTTAAGTTTCAAGAATTTTCTCTTTTTTTTTTTTTAACTTTTAACCTATTTTAATTGCAAGCAAAAGTAAAATTAGCAACTGAGTAACAAACTGAAAAGGATCAGTTTGAGAAAGGGAACATTTGGGCAAGGTCTCTTCCCTTAGCCAAACAGCTCGACTGGACTGAGGCGAGGCTGCACATTGTTGCAGTCTCCCCCAAACTGCTGTTTTTTAGAGCACAAGAAGTTGAAACTTAACATGTGTGCCCAGCTGTCATTTGAATGTATTTTGAATATTAGAGCCAGATTTTTACCACCGAGCTGTACCCAGTGACCCTGTTGCCCAAGTAACACTAGCAAAACCACCCTGGTAGGGTTTCACAGGAGACCACAGCGGTCCCTCACCATGCACGCCGCGGGCAGCGGGGCTGCACTTGTGCAAGCCCCACCCCAATAAGCCATTTGGCTGAATCTGAGTTCTGCTATGTCCAGATTTCACTCTCTGCATTTGAGTCACCACACTTTTTGAGCACATCAGTTCTATAGCTCAGGGAAAGCTGCATAATTACAGACACTAAAATAATGTGCTTCACAGTTTGTTCCCAGTGAAAAGTGGCTTTAGCTTTGAGAGTCTGAAAATAACCAGGCTGTGAAAATTGGAACTGTTTTTATCACATAGCACCAAACTAAAATCCCCCTGTTACTTTATCTTCTCTCCAATTTGATTTTAAAAATCAGCCAGCTTTCGGTGGCCTCACACTTTGCACTGGCTCTAGGGTGCATGATAAAGAGTATGTCAAGCCACCCCAAAATTCCCTGTGCATCCCGTATCATCAGCTCAGGCACCTCAGGGAAGCCTGTCCACTTTGCTTCACTGAATTGCAAGCAAACCTTGAATTCTTCATTTTGTAATACACTGTAACAAGCCTTGTGAAGCAAATAGAGATGAGATGGGATTTTCAGTTATGGTGTGATTCTGGAGCACATCTTCATCTGTCTTTGTCTGATACAACAAGTCCCTGGAGCCTTCTGGTCCCTGAACACCAGCATCCTGCAGCAGATACCACAACACAGCATCCTGGCCTAGCGATTACTGTTCTTCAACACATAAAAACAGCAGCACGAACTGTTGCCAACAAAGCTTAACCCACAGAGAAAAAAGACCATTTAATAGAACATGCTGGCAAAAATATGCCTCAAAAAGAAGTTGAAACCAGGTATTAAATCCATTAGTGGAGTGGGGACCATAACAAAAATGTCCACAATTTTAACAGATTTGACGATTCACAACGTGACATTTTGGATGTGATCTTTAATGTTCAAACAGTAACAATGGCTAATTTTAAATTAGGGCTACGAAAACCAAAACTTTCAGTGAAGAGGCATTGCAAGAGTTGAGATGCAGAAACTTATTTCTTCCAAAAGCCAAAAGGTCTTTAACCGAGGATTGCAAATACCTAGCCACTTGTGTAACTCTGCATAAATACCACGCTGTTCAGGTTCTTTTACAAACATGTCAGTTTTAGTGTTTCAGGGAGCAAAGGATTTGCAATCAACACCTGAAGAGAAAGAGAGGTAGGAAAGAGAAGAGTACAGAAAAGATGGGCGGTGATGGGAGCCCTCATCTTGTGTGCTCAGGTGCAGAAGCTTGTAAAGATTTAGAGCTGCTATGAAAACTTCACAAGAGACCAGTCTGTTTTTATGACCAGAAGCCTCCCTTACAATCAGGTTGATGAGTGGTAAATATTCACCAGCCTGGGAGCTGGCAGGACGATCACAACATCAAATGTCTTGTGCACCACTGCTCTTCAAGGTGCTCACAATGCAAATACTTGCTCACCTACATCACAAGTGAGATCATCTCTGGGATTCATAGGAGGGGAATGATTTGATTTGGAATTTCTCTTTATAGAGAAGTTCAGAGGTAGAACAGAGTATGGAGAAGAGCACCTAACCAGTTTTTCAAGGACAAACTATAGATAGATAAGATCTGAGCCATAGTTTATTTGCTTAGTAGGGTAACTCCTGAAGTCCCACCTTGGATTTGAATCAGACAAGCCACTGCATCCATTCCTGCTGAAACACATGAGTCGGGGCTCAGTCAAAACAGACATAGGTCATTATCTCGGGATCCATGCAGAGAGAGAATCATCCTAGTGTGCTATGTGCCACCTTTTATGGCATCATGCTATAAGCCCCTCAAAGGTCAGTTCTGAGCTAGCTGAAGGACAGGGAAAGGGAGAATAAAAATCTTGCACTAAGAAATCCCCCAGGGGATTTCCTATATGGGCAGCAGAAACCTTGGGATGAGACAGATCTGCAAGCTCTAAGATGGTGCAGGGCAGAGGTAACCTGAGGAGGAGGGGAACACCACAACTCAGGGGGAATGTACAGCAGTGCATGTTGACCCCACTTTGTCTTCCAGCAGAGTTCTTTTACACAGCTGGAGTTTCCACCTCCTTAGCCCAGCTTTCTGCACAGGAGGGTAACTTGGTCCGAGTAGGTACATCAGGATTTGGCTCTTAGACTTGCCAGGCTCCCCAGGATGCAAAGCCTGTTTCAATCTTGTTTTGATACAACCCAGGCAGTTATAATTAGTATGCAAACTCAAAAAACCACGTTTTTTAGCCATTCTAGACGCGCACATTCAACAGTGCCACGTACTTAATTTTTTACTCTAGTAGATGACTGGTTTCACTAAAACCATTATTTAGAAAAGAAGTGTACTAAAAATACTTTGAGAATTTTAGTGCTCATGAAAAAATACCCTTCAGCCCTAGAGACTGAAATCTTTTGCCTCCGGAATTATGGCAGGGACAACAGAGGTGATGATAGCACAGACTAGTCTCTGCCACCCCAATGATATGGCTAAACCAGCCCTGACTGTGTGCCAGCCCTTCTGGGGTTGTAATTAGGTGAGGTCTAGGAAGAATCAAGTTAGTTTCCTCCTGGTTTGTCCCATGTTTGACCATATTGCTGAGGAACAAGACTAAGATAACAAATCTCACAAAGCCCCAGGACAGCTGTCAAATGTCATTAAGTTTTGACCACTCCCATGCTGGACTTACTGGATTTGATTACTGTTATGCAGTGACTCAGGCATGTCAAAGAAGTGTTAGGCTTGCCTGCAGGCCATTTATTATATGGATAGGACAATTTGCTTCTGTGGTTAGCTAGAAGAAGAACTTCCAAAATATGAAAACAAACTGTCAGGATTTTACAACAACATATACAAAAGTCTTTTAAATAGAATACACAGTGGTCAGATTCTATGCACAAAAAAAAAACTCCACATGGACAGACATGTCAAGAGGTGTGGGTTGATCCAGGCAGAATTTTGCATTAAATAAATGCAGACAAACTAACAACTGAGGAATATCAACAACAACAGTAACAAAATCAGCACAGCTATTATCTGCAGATCTCCAGGCTGGGCCCACTCCAGTCCAGGCTAGCAAAGTCCTAAGACAGGCTTGTGAATAAGGGCACATACCTGCACCTTTCATTTTTCAAGATAGTACCCATGTGTGTTGGGTGAGGAGCAGATCAGATAGAGTGCACATATGTCTCACTAGGGGCACCTGCAACTGTGGTCCTGCCAGGAGTTCTCCTTTGATTCACCTCCCATTCTTTCTGCCTCGGTATCTTTGTGCGAAGACCGAAAGAATGAACACGGGCAAAACCACTGCTGACAGTCCTCAAAAGATCTTGCACTCGTTAATGGAGAAGAGTTTCCTCCTGTTCTGCCTTTTGGCTTGATTGACTGCTGTCCGCACAGCGTACTCAAACACCTGCTGCACCCCTCGGTTGCTGAGGGCAGAACATTCCAAATAGCCTTTGGCTCGCACGTCCTGGGCGAGCCGCTTCCCATCTATCGGGCTGATGCAGGAGGAACGGTAGGGCCCCGTGTCGCGCTGGTCAGTCTGAGTAGCCACTACCAAAACAGGGATGCGGGGCAAATGGCTGCGGATCTCGCTGATCCATTTGTTCCTCAGGTTCAGAAAGGAATTGTGGTTTGCCACCGAGTAGCACATTAATACCACATCTGCCTGTTGGTATGAGAGGGGGCGAATGCTTTTGAAGGCATCGCTGCCAGATGTGTCCCAAAGACCTAGGCTAATCTGTACACCATCCATGAAGACATCCACTCCGGTATTTTCATATACGGTGGGTCTGTAGTCATCTGGAAAAGTCTCAGAGGTGAAACGTACCAAGAGAGATGTTTTCCCCACGGCAGAGTCTCCCACGAGGACACACTTGATTGAATCCAGCATTTTATTAACGTCCAGGGCCAAGAGCACCGTCTCGGTGCAGCAGAAGTGGGATGGAGAGATGCAGTGGTCTCAGGGGCTTTCTAGATAACTTCCATTTGGTGAAAAACCATTCAAATCTCTTTACTTCTCAAGGCTTGATTGTGTCACTTAAGTCTAAAATCCCCTTTTCTCCCACACGGGTCTGCGGTGCTATCGGTTTTAATTCTTCAGTGAGTCAAATGATGTTTCTGGAAGAGTAAAAATAAAATGTAATATAACCCACAGAGAACGGACCATTCTTTATCAAAATAAAAGCACCTGGACATGTCTTTGGACAGCCATGGTGAGTACCCCACACTGAGGATGCTGAACCTTGCCGTTCCCTCCCCGCCAGCTCTGTGTGTAGCAGCCATTCACGTAAATAACCTTCCTGCTGCTCCACAGGGACTAACAGTCCTATCACCTCTGCCATTCTCCACTGACACCAACTATTTTTTCCCTCCGATTGTCTAAAAAACTAATAAAATCAATTTAACTTTGGTATAACTGCTACTAACCTGCTTTTAGTGAGAGATTTCCTGCCTCTGACTTTCACCAAGACTGCCAAAATCCTGAATCCCTCTTAACCGATCAGTTCAAAGTCCCTTGGAAAAGTACCCAGGCTCTCTAGAGGCAGTCAAGAGGAAAAAAGCCCTTCATTAACTGATTTGACTATTTAAGCAATCCTATAATGGACAGTAACACCGAACAACTTAGGACAATGAGGAAGTAAAGTCTTCAGGTGTGAATCTTGAGCGACATGAACCTTAATGGTTTTCAAAAGCAATGAAGGGTTCACAGCAAAAATACAAAAAAGTTCAATTTTTTTCTTACAAATCACTTTCAGCAAGCGAGAAGCACAAGCCAAAGAAAGCCACACCACCAGTTTTTGCCCCAGTCAAACAATTTCATTCGAAGGGAATACAGCTGCCCTGACATTTACTCTGTTGTAAAACTGAACTGAGAGTACTTCTTCAGAGTATGTAATTGCTTTTGAGCTCCTGCCAGATT
This sequence comes from Gavia stellata, assembly GCF_030936135.1. NCBI lineage: Eukaryota > Metazoa > Chordata > Aves > Gaviiformes > Gaviidae > Gavia > Gavia stellata. Next base: position 26,542,622 of record NC_082598.1, on the reverse strand, counting down.
TCAGTCAAATTTTCCTATTTTGAAAGCGTTTGCCTCTTCCCCACTAGCTGTGTGCAAGATTCACTGCTCACACAGGGCGACACACAAGATGCTATGAAAATCACTAACTGCAAAACTGAAGGCAAATTAGTTCTGCTCAACAAAAGTAATTAAAAAAAGTATTACTGCATAATTTCAAAATGTCCTGTGTATGTTACACAAATAATATATATCATGTATGAAGAGAGAAGTCACAGCTTAAGGTTATTTTCACAGAAATGAATGATGGCCACAAAAAGCATATACTCTACGTTACTGTAACGCTCTCCAGTTTAATTACCATAGCCCCCCTACAACCACCACCCCACCTCCCAATTTCTAGTACACTCAAAGCTTTGGCTTACTCCACAAAGGGGAAAAACAAAGGAAAAGAAGAGAAAAGCCCTAGAGGAGCTTAAAGAGAACATTTTACAGTTACTGACAGCTAACATTTTACAGTTACTGACAGCTGCTACTGGCAACTCCGGTTTTCATTTTGTAGTGAGGCAGTGCCCTACCTCCTCTCGTGTTGCCGGCACACCTGCATCTCTCCCACCCAATGCACCATCCAAAAGAAGATGTGTCAACGGCTTGGCCGGAGCATGTTGTTTTATAGAGGCGGCACCAAGCCTGCGGGGCAGCCTTGTGCGTACTGGAGTTACGGGTATCTAGAGGAGTCATTGCAACAGACGGCGCTTCCTGGTCTGCCAGCGCAACCGTGCTCTCGCCATCTCAGCTCACTTATAGGAAGTCAGATGGAGGCAGAGGCCGAGGCCACCTCACGGCATTCCTGGCTGCCAGGAAACAAGCAGCTTCGTGAATTTGAGTTTTGTTGGCAGCAGTTGGAAATTTGCTTTTAAAGGCTCAGTACTTCACTGTCTCGCCTTCTCCATTCCCCAAACAAGCTCTCAAGGGAATTAAACAAGAAATTTACAAAATACATGTATGAAGAATTTGAAAAGTATATGCAGGATACACAGCCCAATTACTTAAATGCATCATCATCTTTCTTTCAGGGTATTCTACTTCAAAATTGTGTCAGCAGTACAGTTGGAGAACACCACAATTCACCACAAGCCAGTAGCGTATGATTCAGACAAAACTGCATGCTCCCAGGAGAAAGTTAGCATTTACCAAGTCTCCTTTTCAGAACAAACATTTCTTTGGTGCCTTCAGGCTCATTATTTTGTGTATATTCAAATGTGGGGGAAAATAAGGATGTCCAAAGCATGACTTTTGCTATTTCATAAATGCCAGAGCAGAGAAAGACAGATAAAAGGATTGTTCTGCCACTCAGCTTGTTGATTACCAGGTCTGTGGCTTGTTAATTACCAGGCTATTTTGAGAGAAAGTATATAAATTATTAAAGACTAAAAAAGATATTAAGGACTAGTGAATATGGCTAGTTGACACACACAATAACAAAAGCTGAAATATTCCACCATGACAGTGCAGAATTGTTTTGAAAACAAATTATATTGCTCCACAATCCATTGATGAATAAAAATTAACAGTATATAACAAGGTCCATATTCTGGTCCTGTGGACAGATTGCTGTCAGTGGTCCCTATCTTGCTTTTGTTCACAGCTGTTTGGAGTTCATGTGCCTCTATATATAGTTGGTACTACATATGTGCCTACTGAAGATACATTTTTAATTATGCACATAGCCTGTCCTTGACGCAGCCTCAGGGTAAGAGCAGTATTAGTGTATTAAAATAATTATGCAAGTTCACCTCAATTAATGGAAAATTCTTTAGATTAAACATCAACAGAAAATAATGTCCTTTAAAGGACAGCCCAGTACTGGGCACTTCTACACATCAGTATACAACCTGTTGTGCAAATATTTGCAAAAGCTTTGGTTCCTTTCTCTCATATTATATACTATGGTCTTGTTTCGACAGTACAGCATGCGACACCCATTAAAAGACTGCACAAAATCTTCTGATCACAGGTGGTTGAGTCTAAGCTGCTTATGGGTTATTTTTTTTCCCAACAATTTGGTTTTCCAAATTTTACTAACTTTATCAAGTCCATTTTGGATCTGGAATTCCAGATATAAACCTGTATCTTCTTTTACACTACTTTGGTTTATGCTTTCATCACTTGTAACAATGGAAGTTTTTATCTGAATAATAAGGTGAGAGCTTTTATAATATTATTAATTATAAGAATATATGTCTAGTTCTGATGCAGTCTTTCTGAATAGTGACCTTCAATAAACTTTGGGATTAAATCCAAAGAAAATACTTGCGTAGTTTTAGATAGAGCACTGTTTTTTCAACTCTATCATATTGTCTATGTAACTAATGCAACATTTATTTTCTTTGCTTTCCTATTTTTCTTCCCTCTGTCTTTGGAATACAGAGCGTTGGCACTGGTGTGTGCTTATAGACCCCTTGGACTTCACTGAGGACGTGAGCACAAGAAGCCGTACAACAGCCACTCTCTGGGCACTACCCATCCTGCACCTCAGCAATTTCATGCAAGTCAATGCCTCACACTTGATGACAGATGAATATGATATGGAGAAGGTGAGCGGTGTTATCAACCCGTAATGCAATGGGATGGGAAGAGGAGCACAGCAGCACCAAGCTCTTTGCAGGTGGAGGATTTAATCCCATGAACTGATCTAATATTTGTTGAAACAATTCTCCCAACAAAGGAAAGCAGGACTGATTGTGTCAGAGGGGTAAGTTTATCAACTAAACCAAATGGGATTTTCATTTATGCCAGGAATGCCTCTGGCATCTACTATAAGATCACTGTGAGCATGGCTCACTATGGCTAAACATTTGCAGGGGCTGGACAGTGTCTTATGACAGGAGAAAATAAAAAGAGTCAGGAACTCCTAATTTCAAAACCTAGCTTGCATATTGATAGTGCACTCTCGGGTAGCCTGGGATTTGGAAGGAATTAGCTCATACGTAAACAAACCACGCAGGCAAGACAACAGACTTTTTAGATCAGGCAGTCACAAAATGCTTCAGAGAGTTAAAGCAATTAACATGCTAACTATTATTGCCATTATCCGGTCCCTACCACGATTATATCTCAGTGCAGTTCCTGTTGATATCAGGATAAGAGCAGGCTAATTTTTCAGTCTGAGCACTGTGTACACTAGCTCTTGAAGAGAACTGACGTTGTGAGGAAATAAAAATATTTATACTAATAGAAGAAGTTGAAAACCACTGGAGAGGCTTCCACTTGCTGTGCGATGCTTGAATGCACATACTGTCTTTGCTTGCCCACATTACTCCTGTAAGTCCCACCTCATGCAGAGCTGGGGTCTGCAAAACAGTTTTTACAGTTCTTCTCTATTGTGTTGATTATAATCACTGCTCCTTCTAACTGCACCACAGATACATAAAAACTCTCCTTGCATCTCTTAGTTAGAGGTTCTCGAGGACAGGAAGGAGACATGGAGACTACCCTTACTGACCAAACAGCACGCAGCTTTACACCTTCACCTCCGTGGGTGCAGTGGGTGCTGCAGGGCACAGATGGGGCCTGAGAACAACTCCTGCGAGCAGAAGGAGAGGGAGGAGGAGGGCTGGCAGGAAATCAAGACAGGGCAGCGATGCTGTTGCCTGGTTAGGGGCAGCACCCCGAAGATGCAGCAGGGATATGATTGACCCCTGTGACAGAGACACTGCGGCCATTGTGGATCCAGTCTGGATGCTCAGCCAGATCACCAGGTTGCCAAGGTCATGCTACCTTGTTTTCAACTCCGTGGGTGAGTTGTACTTGCTCCATTCAGATACAAACTGCACAGGCTTTTGCTGCTACATCACAGAGCTACTGAAAATGCATACAGCAGCTGTAGTCTGTCTGGAGACCGCAGGTGGTCTGCAAGCAAATGGCCCCTTGCCACGATGTTTCCTCTCATGCATTCATTAAGCTGATGCTCTGACATTTGCATGAGCTGACTCCTCGTTTGCAAGCTCATTTTAAGATGATTTTGATCTATACCACTAAGTGGCCCTGGTCTTGCCAGTCTAGGAAACAGCCTCCCTCCACCTCAGACAGTGTCAGCGTTTCAGTCCATAGTGGCATTCAGTGGTGCTACCACTGTCAAGAAGGAGAACTGGCTCAGAGCCTGTACCTTTGCAAGGTGCTGCATCTTTTCCCCAAACCACTCCACCAAAAAATCTGCATTCAACTCATTCACTTTCCAAGCAGGTTACCACAGGGACCATCTTTATTCTCTGGCCCAAGAGTAAGATGGCAGGTTATTTCATTAGCAGAATGGTTCATCTGTCTAGTATATTTATGATACTGATGGATTAATTGCCAGACTATCTCTCAATGTGGTTTTATATTTTAAAGAATTGAGAGGATGGCTAGAAGCTTGGATGAGAACTTTTATACAGATATTTTATCCTCAAGTACAATCATACCTGCAATGGCTTCCTAAAGTTAGAAGAGCAAGCAACATGCAATGAACCCATATTTTCAAAGCCAGGATATCTTGTCATCTCAAAAACAATCTTCTTCCAGTATTAAAAAAAATTGCAGACATAACAACTTAGAAATTTTTCTTTCACTCCCTTATTCACAAAACTGAAATACTGTTCCTGTTTTCAAATTTCAGTGCTTTGTTTTGAGAAAATACAAAACTATTTTTTTTTAAATTTCTAATTTATGAAATTTAAAGAAAATGGACAACCACTTTCTTAGGAGCCTTTGCAAAAAATCATTTCTGGATCAAGACAACAGCTGAAAATTTAAACCTGAGTTTCTTTCTTTGGCAGTTTTAACAACTGAAACTGAAGAAAAGGATTTATGATCAAATATTCAGTCATCTTGCCAACTTTATTATTAGCAAGGGAACGCAAGTCATCAGATTTAAAGGAAATTCCCTCATATTGATAATGGGGAATCTTGCTATAAAATAATGACAAATAGAGACCAATGTTGTTTAGAAGATGAAATAAGACGCTAAGTCCTAGTAAAGGGATGAAAGCTTTCCGTATAAGAAAAACTACATACTTACACAGACACTTACACACTGCACATACATATAAAGCTGTATAATGAGATATCTTAAATTAAAAATTGCTAGTTCATTAGTTTAGTAATAGTATCAATAATGAATATACATATAAGCAATGGATAATGACATGTCTAAGGATCTATTCAATTTACTACAGTCACTGAGAAAAGCTATTTAACTCTCATTTTAATTACCCAGTTAGACAAAGGAAATATTTATTTTGTCTTCAAGAACCCTTTAGCTGTGACTAATCACACTTGATTCAGCTACTTACAAATTAAACATAAACACAAATTATTAGAACCACTCAAAAAATTAACAAAAATTGTGTAAGACTCTCATGTATTGATCTGAGATCCTAAATTCAAGAGAAGTCAATGAGATCTGGCAGTGCTAAGTACCTGCTTCAAAATTCAAGCCATGAGTCTGAAGTCATTTTTCTCCATATGTTTATGGCATGACATCATTGTAAATTATTCACTATGTGGTATTCATGGCACTATAGGGCATTTTCAAAAGTGACCCGTTTTCAGTACAAACATTGCATCCTCCCCAAATTAAAATTTGGGTAAATCGAGGGTAGGAAACTAACCCCTTCACAAAGGACCAGCTCATGTGCCGTTCTCATTCTGATCCAATATCCTCCAAAGTCAACAGAAATGGAGCAGTATGTCGTGCCCAAAGCGTGGTACGTGCCCTTGTGTTTACCGAGCGTTTTCCTTCTGCAAGGTACTGAGTATGTCACCTTCATTTCCCACCCTTCCCTGTGATAATTTTTCTTCTCTGCTCTTAAACAGAGAAGAAATTCTTCTTGAGTCTCAGCACAGATACAGCCGTATATGGAGCAGCTGGTGTGTAAATGTCACAAGTGTGTATGTTCGGACACAGAAGTTCGCCAACCATCTGTCCGCCTGCGTTCCCTCATAATCTCTGGGTTTGTACACACACACATACATATATATATATGTATATATATATTCGCCACTGACACAGAACTACTTTTGGGTCCAGATGGGGATACAGATACGCTTGCAGATGAACATGGATGAAGCGCTACGCACTGACTATAGAGCTATTACACATATCTATGAAAAGTCACTCTGTCTATCAGAATGGACTCCCAGTTCTAAAGCAAATTTCCACCCAAGCCTAGCTGCATTGTACCCAAACTGAAAGACTGATACTATAAAATGCATTATATTTAAGTACTTGACTTCAATGAGACTACTGTGTGTGTAGAATTATTCACATGTGGAAATGTTTGCAGCTTTGGGCCCCAAACCACTTCAAATTTTTCATGCCACATCCTCTTTTAACACAGTTCACCTTTCTTGAAGTTTGAGGCGAATCAAAAAGGCACTTACAACATATTTTTGTAGACTTTTTTTACAGGTTTAACTCTTCAAAATCTCCTCAAAGTTTTTTGGCTCACAAAATGTGAAGTCTTCTTTTATTTACAACCTTCAACAATGATTGTGGTCTTTTTCCAGAAAGGCTGGCCCTTTCTTTATTTCTGTTTGGGGATTTTTTGACCATCTGCAGATACAGGCTCAATCATCATGAAGTATCCATTTGCCTTTCATACACAACTAATATTTGTTAGTTTTAAATAAGCATTTGTAATTTCTTGCAGAATTATGCATTATTTGTTAGATTGGATGCATAGAAGTGCATATGCATATACATATATATATACACACACACGCAAAAATATCGAAAATAAATCCGTGTATTTTTCAAAACATAACTATTGCAATAATGAATCCATACATCCGGGTAAAAAATATTACATCCATATGTACAAGCATGTGGTTGTATGTCTATATACATATATAGACATGTATATATACATATATAGACATGTATATATACATACACTGATACTCATTCATTTGCAGAAGACTTTGCTACAGATGATTGCTATACAAAACAGACGCATATTCAGTGTAAGATATCTTACCATCATTTGAAAATCTACATATATATTTTGCATCAAAGAATGGATGCATTATTGAAATGACTGTGGTCTTTAAATTACTTTATTTCTACATATAGGTACGCATGTGTATTTGTATACACATGAATAGAAATTACCACTGAGCTAAATCTGGATTTGCAACAACATAGGTATAGATAAGAGAGTCTTACACATATACATAAATCACATAGTCACACATTGTAAACAATTATATTTCTACTGCATATGCAGCTGGTAAAATTTTTAGGCACATCTTTACAATATTTTACATTGATTTGTTTTTAAGGAGGTGCATGGACTTATATTAAATCCCGCAGATGTGTAACTTGGTAAAATGTTAAAACTAACAACCTGGCAACTCCACATACACGCTCGCATTTACTGTCAAAAGGGCTTCCTCTCTTTCGGAGTCTGTGTCGAGCCCACTGTAGTGGAGAGGGCTGACTGCAGGCTGTTTCGGCTCTAACCTGGGGTAGGACTGCGCTCCTCTCCCTTATTTGCACAGTGCCTGACCTTCTTGACTGGGTCCCTTAAACACTAACAAGTAATCATTATGAACAGTATAGCTAATATATGAACCATGCGGGTGATGTAACATCCTCCCCAATGTTAAAAAGTCTTAAAAAAATTGTCCTGCCATTTCTCCACTGCCCTCCACAGATCCCTCGCAAGATCTCCAAGGTTACTTTCAGATGTCTATTCAGGTTTAACTTTGCTCTGGTTTTATAAAAGGCCTACCACAAAATAAGGAGACTCTTCTTCTCTTAAGCCCAGATCTTCTCCCCGTAACCTCAGGGTGAGGAGAAGGAGGTCCTCCATGTTCGTTAAGTTATGTATTTGCGTAAGTTTGATTTCAGAGGGAGGTAAAAAGGGAGGAGGAAAATATTAGTTAGAACAGAATTATCCAATGTTTGATGGAAGATTATTTTTGCATATTTTGTGATAAGACTAAAATGTGTTGAATGTATAGGTGTTTTGAGCAGCAAATAATGATGCTTCAGTTGATCGAACAATTCAGAATGACTTTGTTGCTAAAACATACTGATTTCTTTTTCATTTGGGAAGAACGCATATTTACTGCATGCCACTGTTCAGTTTTGCTGTGATGAATGTTAAACTTCTCAAGTTAATGAGAAAAGCTAGAAAAGTAAGCAACAATAATTTGGTTGGTTATTTATCTTATTACCCTGAGAAACTGGCTGACAATTATAGCTTTTCCCCTTAGAATTGCCAGCAACAAAAAGTTTTTTCTTGTCTTTGTATATATTAGAATGTTTAAAATCATAGTCTAGATTTCAGCCAGAGGGAAACTGCCATCTTCTGAAGTAAGTTCATTCTTAAATTTTGTGTGTGGATGCATGTACATTAAAATGTTAAAAATTTAGAGGGCTTGCTTGGAAATAATTTCAATCTCTTTGCAAGTAGAAGGTGCAATACAAAACACACAATTATCATAACTTTTCCTGCATTTGTTTTTTTAAGGTTTTTATCCTTTTAATTTGTTTTATAAACTAAAAAAGGAGTTGCCTTCCACAATCTATCCCAGAACTCAGTATTCATGCACTGTACTCAGCACAAGGATAAACTAAGAGTTAATATGTATTTACAGGACAGGTAGGAAAATATTTTTTCTCACTATGTAGCCTCTCTAGAATTCCTTAGTTGTAGTAAATTAAATTAAACACAATAAATGGGCATGCCTACTTGCTTACATGGAATTGCCTACGTCCTATGCTTAGTTACGATTAAAGCCCAATTTCAAACGAACATGCTTTCAAGATTTCTTTCTTTTTTCTGGAATTAGCACAAGTTATACCTGGTAGTTCAGTTTTTACATTGATTTATATCTTACACCAACTGTACGCCAGAGCAGAATATTTATCTCAAGGCCTGTTTTCCTTCACTTTTCTCCCATTCCAGTATAACCCTAATCGTTAGTCACTTTTATATAAAACGTATAATACTGCAGACAGCACTGGGTCATATGGAATAGGTTAAGAGGAGAAAAGGCTTTACTCTTTACCACGAAAAGTAATATATAAATCCTTCTCACTCATTCTTCAGTATTTTAAGAAGCCATTTCAGATACTTAAAGATGACATCTGTTTGCTTTTCAGTTGGTTTAAAGATGATGTAAATCCCCATACTGCAGTAAATCTTAATGCAGTTTCTGTCTTTCAGTGAGAAGCATAGAAAGTTTTCCTTGATTGTCTTGATTTTACATATTTTGCATGAAAATGATCACACACATGAAAAGAGAGATATTTTAGGAGAGCTACGTTTGAACATAATGAGAACATTTCCCATGCTTTATTTTTTAATCCTGGCAGACTTGATCTAAACTCAGAGATATTTTACCCAACGGCTTTTCATCCAGAATTAAAACTCCACTGAAAGACACATGAATTTTAAAACCTGCATTTAAATTGATGGAAACAAAAGAAATTACATGAGGGATTTTTAAGACAGATGTTTTATCATATATTTTTGTAATGAGAAAAACACAAGCGCACAGATGATGAGAGGAAGTTAATAGATAATTCAGTATGTCATTAATTCAATAACTTTGAACTCTAAAGACTTAACCAGTTTTTAAGTACAGTGATTTAATGAAAAAAAGGCAAGTTGCAAACTGTGTGTCTACTGGCATGTCTATCAACAAAAGGAAAGAAGTTTTCTTTTTAGAGTGAGAGGTTTCATATTCTTTCAATGACTGTATGCACAGGAGACGACCAAAACAGACCCCTAACCGGGGGTCTTGGTCTCATACTTTTGTATTAGGAGAGCCAGACTTACCTGTAGTTTGACATAAACCAGGATAAGCTTCAAAAGCAACTCACTGTCACTCCTGAGGAAAAGAGAGATCACCAATGGTACAACCTCAAACAGGGCAAGTGTCAGTTATTGAGACTGGTACTCCATGCTCACACCTGTGTGTGACAAGCGGCATCGTGCACAGTACGTAACTACAGCCCTTCATGCCGGCTTCTGCCAGGAGAGGTGTTCATTCTCTTTCTGGCATATGCTGGGTCTTTCCAATGTGCTAGGTCACCATGGCCCCCGTTGGGGAAACCCCCAAACCATAGCAGAATCCACGTGTGGTTTCCAGCGGGTTCATACATTTTGTCAGGTAAAGACAAGCATGCCAGGTGCAGCCCCACCCTCGTCCCTTAGGAATTTACACTTCTCCTTGGCTTCTGTAACCAAAGACCAAACGCGATTCCTTGTGCAAAAGAAATACAGTGCAGACACAGTGGCTAGAGGTTATGGAAGGTGGGAAAGATCAAAGAATCTGCAACAAATGCAGGGCACAGCCACAAGCGGGGCTACGCGCAAGCAAATACTCCCGTACCCACTCTGCAAGGAACATGCGCATGCAGTAAGTGCTCAGACCATGTTCCCAGATATCCTCCAGCTGCCGTGCCAGCAGTGACGGTGATCCTCTGGCACAGCCTTCGGCAGAACGTGACTGCTGGGACTATTACTCCCCACTGCTTTGGCAGCTGCTTCTTTTAGACCTAATACATGAGGGTTTTGTACCCATTACTTCCAGTGCTCACACTCACTGCTGCATTACAGAGATTTTGCTGGCTCCAAATTTCTCCCCTTCTACTGTAGACCAACACTTTTGGTGGATTAGGGAGGTTTTCCAGTTCTTCACTGATGTAAGAAATGAAGCACAACTAAATTCTGCTAAGCTCATATGAAACAGTATTTGGTTTTGTGCAGAAGAGCTAATGGTAGGCTACAGCCCACAAATTTTGTTGTTACATCGCTTTACTATATTTGTGTGATCCTGTCCAGTATTTTAAAGCCGTAGTGCTTTAATAGTGGGCTTGAGAGAGCTGCAGCCAACTTTCTTTCTTAATTACTCCGCTGGGGTTATCCCAAGACGTTTTTCAGCTGTAAGTTGTGCTCATAGCATGGAAACATTTGAAAACTGCTGATGTAATAAAACCGCACACCACTGGCCAAAAAGTGAGACCCTAATTTGGAAATGATGTTAAGCTGTGTAGCATGATGTCTGAAATGTCACGTTAAGACTTTGAAAAAGGCAAGTTTCACAGTTACTTCTTTCATTTCTTTTCAAACCATAATCAAAAGCATTATAAAAAAACCTGCAATTTTTCATTTTATGATCAATGCCAAATCCAATTAATCACTTGAACAGTGCATTCAGTAACATTCGACTGTTTCTTAATGAAAACTATAGAACCACAGCACCAACACTGTAAAGCTCCTAACGCAGCTGCTGCTGTGCATCTAGAGCTGCACAGCAAAAACAAGAGGAGAAACAGCAGAATTTCATCGCTCTGCTTGGGTGTCCTCACAGCTGGTTATCAGGAAGTGTCACCAAGAAAAGCTCCTGAGGAGCTTCCGCTGGTGCAGTCCCGCTGCTCTACAAGACAGACCAGAGGCACAGCCTGCAAGATCGCCACCACAATTTCTGCTCATTTCCTGTGTGCTCTGGGTATACTGCAAAGTGTCCACTGACATCTTTAAGGATTTATATGGCTTGCCCCTCACTGTACAAAAGATTGCCTCCCTGATATCACTGTCACTGGCAGCTGTTACCAGCTGATGTGACTTCAGCATCAGTCTCTCAGTTGCTGGGTTTGTGCAGCAGGGAGAGTGCTTTCACTTCATCCCCAAATTCACACTCCCAACGCGGCAGCTGAGCCAGAATCTGTTAAACTTCTACCTATAAACATTTTCTTGAGAAAGCTGGTCACCAGGCTGCAAAAGCATTTTTAGTAACTTTCTGGAAGTATAGCTCCAACTTTATGATTTTACTGTGCTGCATGTAGATATAGGGACTGTCTTCTGATATAGGCAATCGTGTGAGGCCTGATGCTTTTCTGACATAAGGCCATATCACACTGCTTTGGCACAATAAAATTCCCTTAAGATGGGATTAAATGACAGTAATTTACAGCCACTTTGCCCTGCCGATGGACTGTGGATTTATGTCTTGCTAGACATGAGAATCAAGTCAATTTTTTAAATTTTAATTCTTTGCTCTGAAACTTAGATAGCAAGTACAGATTACTTATAAAACCACAGATTCTCTATAAATACAAAACTACTATTTTTCCTGGTTTGTAGCACGTAATCTAGCGAATATAAATCTTGGTATCGTGCCCCGCCAAGGCCTACTCTCTCAATTTAGCAGGAAGCAAGTGCACGTGGGGCTTTTCTACCCTGTGGTTACTGCCCAAGTCTCAAACACAGTATTCACATCAAGTCTGTACACACTTTCTCTAGTAAATTGGACTTCACTTGTGTGATACATCTTCAGAGCTGTCTTTCTTTGAAAAATGAGATTAAATCCCATTACAAAGTCAAGTAAGTATACGTATATGGTCTTTTCTACTGGAACATTTGTAAACATCCACTGATTCTAAATGGTGGGTTTTGGAAATGTGAAATACAAAGCAGCACAATGCAATGCACAATCCCACCTTATTCTGACAGCAGCAGCAGACGGGCATGTACTGACATCAAAAAAATGCTGACAGATCTGCTTGCTAACAACTATCTAATCTCATTCATCCTGCCTTTTTCCTCTGCAAGTATTTTCATCAGGATAAATCCCATGTTAAAGCTGGCCTCCTCCAGATGCCACAGCCCCACTCCCGCCCCATCCACAGGTGGAAACATGGCTGAAAGAAGAAGTTAGAAAATCTTAAAGCCACATTCAGTTTTTCTGCGGGGCCCTGTGTCAGAGGGATGGTTCCGGCCTCTGTGTGCTTCCTCCTCATTCACCTTTTAGATTAACTGTCTCTCACTGGCAATGTGACAAGACCATCCCACTACCGCTAGAGCATCATAAGATGCAGGTTCTGTACGCAGAATCTAGGAATGGGTGTGCACACGTGTGCACGCATGCACACACACACATACTGCTCTCTAAGGGGATCCCACATCATGAGCATGCCACAGTTGACTCAGAAAGCAGAGGAGAAGAAGCCATGGGGGTGAGATGAAAGCAAAGAGTTACAGCCACGGCCATTTAGATGGCAAACAAAGACTTTCCATCTCAGAAAGTAGCAGAGGCGCTTGTTAGACGCAGCAGGGCCAGGCAGCCGCAGAAACCAGAGCCAGTGACAGATATGTTGGCATATTAAAAAGACTTTGAATCTTACTTCAGCCCTAAGAACCTAAATTTCACCTTTCTCAAATTCTTACAATAAAATCTTCACCTAAATTTGCTTGGGAAAATTTAAGACGAAGCAGAACAGTTTTCTCATAACCACGATGTACTTCACGAATGGGGAAGAAAGCCATTCTCTGAGGTGTTGCAGGTTTACACATGCCTATCTCATGCAACAGCAAAGGGGATCAGAATCAAACCCACCATTTTTAGAGTAATTCCCATTTTCTGTCTCTTTTCTTGCATCAGTTAACATGGAAAATACTGGCATGGCATAGCCCATCACACCCCTCTTTCTACTTTTATACAAGGCCTTTTTACACCAAAGTGGAAAGAAACTCTGGAACAAATGAAAATCCAGAAGATACCTAACGTGGGGCAGGATTAAACCACTGTTAAACAGGATATCACAATACTGAGTATTTAACAGATGGTATTAAAAGTAAAGCCAATTATGTGAATCAATTTCACAAACTTATTAATAAAAGTAAAACTAAAGATACTGAATTTGATTCAGAATATCAATTCACATTAAAACATTTAGAAAAAAAAAGAAAATGCAAAGAACTCACCAGACGCAGGAAGCTGAAAGCGGCTGTTGGAAATAAACGTTACGGAAGTCAGCTATTCTAGACGAGATAGAGGAAGAAAAAAAGAAGAGTGGCGTTCTCTGCTCTTGGCTTTTTCAGATGGACTTCTATTTTAGTAGCTTAGAACAATTATATTACTGAGAAAAAAAAAAAAACCTCAGGAGGTAACCAGAGACCACTGCACATACAGGCCAAATTAGCCCTGGCAACTGGGTCTAGCTCATCCGGAGGCAGCAGTGACAGCAGACCCAGATGTAGTATGACGAGAAATAGCAGAGTGGTTTAGGGTAAGTCAGCTTCCTGATGAGAGCTCCTCAGCTCTGCCTGTGTGGGTTTTGGTGTGGGTTGGTATATGAGTGTATATGTCTTTCTCTCTTTGGTGACTATGGGAGCAGATGCAAAAACCTTGAAGAAGGGGGAGGGGGGCAAAACCTCCAGGCTGCACAAAGCTTTCTCTTTGCAGTCTGCTGCTCCTACAGCCGCCTCCTCTCTGCTACAGCGGCTAATGGCATAGTGCAGCCCAGCAGCTCCCACACGTGCTAGGAGAAAAGGAGCAGATCGACAACTGCCCGCCAGTGCTATGTGCGATTCACATTGCAGTAAGATGAACAAGACTTGGCATACTTTTATGCAAGCTGGAATATGTCCCTGCCTTTAAAAAAAGAGAGCTTACATGTTTAGTTGACCTTATGCAAAACCCAAGGCAGGCACTTTTGGGCTGATTCGAACTTGGGTTTTTCGCAATTCAGTGAGGGTTCCCCAGCAGCATTGGTTAGGATTGACCAGCACAAGGAGGCTGAGCAGGAGGAGGGACCGCAGGCATGGAGACTCCCACCTTTCCCAGCATAGACAACTTGAGCTGGCCAGACTCTCATCACCTCCAGCTTTCCTACCAAACACTGAAAGCAAAGCTCTGATGATAGTTTCAGGATTTCAGGTGCCAGGTCTATGGTCTATACTCCAGGAGCTGTGAGCACAAGAGGTTGTCCACTTTGGATGATCGGGCAATCAGACTGCAGGGAGGGCATTCCTGTCCCATGCTCCTGAAGCAGCCCAAGAGCCCCGGCAGAGCAGGAGAGCTGCCCCAGAGCTGAATGCAAGGTGCCCCAATGACGAGCGCAGTGGGCTGTCTGCTCCTCAGTCAGAGGCACGAGCAGTGGGCTCCCCAGCAGCCTCGAAACCATCACCAGAGGCAGAGAAATGGAACCCAAGTATTTTTCAGAAAGTATTTTGGGCTCAGTGACGCCATTTCAGACCATCTCTAGCCATAAAGCAGTAGGAACAGGCTGCCTGATCCGGATCTAAAGCCATGCGTTTTGTGTTTCTTGCAAGGATGGGAACTCTCTGAAGACAGCTAACGAATT
Organism: Gavia stellata; assembly: GCF_030936135.1. Lineage (NCBI taxonomy): Eukaryota > Metazoa > Chordata > Aves > Gaviiformes > Gaviidae > Gavia > Gavia stellata. Next base: position 26,527,519 of record NC_082598.1, on the reverse strand, counting down.
TGTTCACATTAACATTATGACAGTACAATGCATTCCAAGATAAAGTCATACTGCTTCCAAGAATGATTAAAAAACAACAGAGTAAATTACAAGATAAAGCAAAAAGGAAACAAAAATATAATTTATGTGTAGATGAAAGGCAGTTTGTGCCAAAAATATAAATAGCTGTTGAAAGAATATAACCTGTGTAAACACACTGTAAACCTGCTGATATGAAGCATGCAGGACAGTGCTGCATAGTTAAGCTGGGGAACCAGTTTGTTTCTTTTCCCTATGAAATGAAATTAGTTCAGTTAATTATCAACAGGGATGAAGGTAAGGAATGGTGGCTCACAGAAATCATTTTTGGAATACTATCTTCTTAAAAGCTTCAATCTTCCTTTTAGTTTGAGACAAGATTTTGGATAAGGGGCTCCTCACATGATCAGTTTGTGTGAGAACTTGTGTTACTTAATTTTCACATTAAACGCCTATTCTTCTGTTTTTAACCAGGTTTGGGTTTCCCAATACCAGTGCATGCAATCAGGCAATAAGTTTCCATTGCAATCGTGATAAAGAAAATCAGACACCCAAACATTCTGAAATGTTTCCACCAGAATGCTGTGGCTTGTCGGATGTAGAAAAATAAATACCATTCACAAATTATATTGATATAAATTTCTTCAGTGATCATCACCTGTTTTAGGTCTGCTACAGATAGCAGCTGCTTAAAAATGCAACTATTCTTCTCTGGTTTGCGCTGCAGACTAATCCAGATGTGAGGCCATCTGGCTAACCAGTTTGCATTTTGGATAAAGAGTGCATCCATCTGTAAAATACTTCATAAACAACTTTTGAATCAAGTGAGCTCAGTGAAAAAACAGGACTGTAAAATAAGAAACGTGTTCTAACATGTCTTGATTTCCACCCATTTCCCTCCACTGTGCTTTCTGGAGCATCTTGACCCAATAACTTCCTAAAAATAGCTGAATATCAGATTTATTTTTACTTCTTCCATTCTTCTGGGGTTTTTTGAATAAAAAATTGGAGACCTTTCTTAGGGATGCACATGCTTCATGCACTTGCTCCATGACTTCACTTCCTAGTGACCTGGAACTCCACAAAGAGACCCTCAGCTCCGCGCTCTCTGCACAATATGTAGGCAATTCCAAAGTTAGGTGTAATATTGCAGCCTGACATGTTTTTCCTGATCCTTGCTTTTTTTTTTTTGTCTTTCTTACTGCAGTTTTTCTGCTCCTTTTCACCTCTTCATGCTGTGCAATGAAGGGGAACATCTGGCTGTGAGAGAATATTGTTAATACATTTAAAAATACATTGCTGCTTCTTTTTTTTAAACTCAGTATGAGTCATTATCTGGGACTTTCAGAAACAAACACTTTGTTGTGGAAAATATTTATGGGAGTGGAGTGGAGGGTTGCAAATTATTTTTGCATTGAAAAGTAAGTTGACAGCAAAAAATAAAGTCTTAAACCTCAAGTAACTAAGGGTTTATGACCAATTATTTAAAATAACATTATCCAGGGTTTTGCCATGTAAAGACATGGGCCAGTTTACAATGAAAGGTCACATTTCTCTCTTAATCCACTGATTTCTGTCTCACTTGGAGAAACCAGCAGGCTGCTGATACTAGAAAGGGGTTTGAGATCAAGGAAGAAAGCTATTCCTGTCCCCACTGCCTGATTTCCTTTTTGTTCTCAGATTCGCTCAGCTCTGATTTTGGTCTGCCTCAAGTAGTATGGTATGTGCAATGGTCAGGAAGTAAACCATGACACTCTTGACACCCATTGTATTTAGCCCTACAAGTCTTTCTTCTGTCTTAGATGATCATTATATTATACAAAATAAAGCTAATGTTGCTTATGTCTAGGCACTGCAGTAGAGATATAAACAACACACAAGAAGTGTGCTTATTTGGTTAAAAAAGAGCCTGATTTTTTTTTTTTTTTTAACATTTTCAAAGGAAGGCAGGAAAAATGTATGTCGTCAATATGCCAGCTGTGTGTTGAGAAAACTGAGATGTGGTTATTTGCTTTCCCTCAGGTTCCTGGGCAGTACAGGGGAAATCAGGTAGGTTGCCCAGATCCATTTCAACCTGGGGCTGAAAGCACTCCCTTCCCAGAAATAGGTACCTCAGAGAAAGGGAGACTTCCTCACAGCTTGATGGAGAGCGTTGCTAAAGTCTCTGAAGTAGACTGGGCACGCAACTTCTGCAGCATTACTCATTGTCAGAGAACTAAATCTGAATGGGGAAATGAAAATGCAGCTTCACAAGCAGTTCCCACACAGATTTTGGTAAAACTCTTACGCTATTAATTCCTTTGTCTTGATGAATTTAGGCCTGGTTCCTCAGCAAGCTAACACAGTGGTTAGACACCCCTCGGTTTTCGTAGTGCAGTGGCAGAAACTGAAGCATGGTAGTGATAAAGCAGAATCCAAAACCTAGTGTGAGGCGGGTTCCTGACACATCGTGTGGAGAGGACTAGAGGTCTTCAGAGGGTGAGTCAAAGCCCTCCAGCATACTGAGGCTGAAGCGTGCCTGACAGAGAAGCCTAAATACAGGAGCATGCCTGAAATGCCACCCCCCTCCCTGTGGACCCTCCTGCCTCCCTCCTGAGTTACAGAGCAAGTTACAAAGTTCAACCTTCAACTCAACTCAACCCAACCCAGCTCTTGAGCCCCTTCCCAAGGCACTGCCTCTTCCCTGAGACATATTAAAGGAGCCAACACAGCTCTGGCACTGAGGGAGAGTCATTGTGCTGCTAGCAGGGAGCCAGGGCCACAGCTGCAGGTCCCTACTGTTGTGGGCATGGGCTCCACACCAGCCAGGTACTACCTCCGGCCACCTCCTCTGCTGGTTGCCATCCCGTACCTGGCAGGGACATGCAAGGGCTGTCAGGAGGCAGAGGGGCAGCGTGGGGCAGCCACAGCATGGGCACCGCCAGCATATCTAGCGGGTAGAGTTCGCTAAGGAGCACCTCCATCTGCCCTGCAAAAGCAGAGCTGTCCCCCCTTAACATGGAAATGGAGCTGCCTTCTGTGACAGACTTGTCCTATGCTTCAGGTGGCCACAGAGCAGCCCTCTAGCTGCTCCTGCTCCAGTGGATTTGGCCCTGGGCCACCCAATTTCTGGGTGCAAACAGTGCTGAGGTGGGTGCAAGGCACTGAGTGACTCAGACCTAGGCACGCCTGAGCAGCACAGACCTCTCGAGCCCAAAACAGAGAACCCTGAGTTGTGCAAATGATAATCAATCTTGGGTTTGGCACTAACATTGGGGTGTGGGCATCTACACATTTAGGTGTGAGCCTCTTTCCAAGACTGATACAGCTCTATTCCATATATTAAACCCACACGCTTGTGCAGCCAAGGCAGGCAGAGATTTCTGCACTCTCTGAGACTACAGCCTTCTTGAGTCTTAACTACAGAACTGCTCTTTACTATTTTTACATCTTTTCCCCCAGCGTACGGGGTTACTGATGAACTATTTCTCTGGGATATTTCTCCTGAGATCGGGTTGTCAGCAACGTGTGCTGTGTGATAAAACTAACATTTGCACACTTTTTTTCCTTGGTATCTGATAAGCAGAAACCAGTGTGCTAACTTCCTAGCACAATTCCTCCCGTGACGCCAGTACAGAACAGGCGATCAGGTTCATGTACGGGAAGTGCTTTCCTCCGGGGCAACATGAAAACCTACTTCCCCTTTCTTGAAAGGGAAGCGTGCTTAGGAACTGCACTGAGGGTTACTTAACTCCCCTGTCTCTTGTTCTGAGACAGTCTAGCATAAAAGCAGTCAAACCACAGAGAACAAATTCAATCTTCTTCCCCCAAATCAGGTACTAATTCCCAAAATACTCATCCATCCTATTCAGGGAACAAGATTTCTTCTGCATTTGCCCACTACTTTTTTTTTTTGTTTTTTTTGCTAGGGCTCCTAAGAGATATTTCATAGAATCAAATAATCATAGCATCATTTAGGTTGGAAAAGACCCTTAAGATCATCAAGTCCAACCCTAAACCTAACACTGCCAAGTCCACCACCAAACCATGTCCCTAAGCGCCTCAACCACACGTCTTTTAAACACCTCCAGGGATGGTGACTCAACCACTTCCCTGGGCAGCCTGTTCCAATGTCTGACAACCCTTTCGGTGAAGAAGTTTTTCCTAATACCCAATCTAAGCTTCCTCTGACACAACTTGAGGCCATTTCCTCTTGTCCTACCACTTGTCACTTGGGAGAAGAGACCAACACCCACCTCTCTAAAACCTCCTTGCAGGTAGTTGTGGAGAGCAATAAGGTCTCCCCTCAGCCTCCTCTTCTCCAGACTGAACAACCCCAGCTCCCTCAGCCGCTCCTCATAAGACTTGTGCTCCAGTCCCCTCACCAGCTTCATCGCCCTTCTCTGGACACGCTCCAGCAACTCAATGTCCTTCTTGTAGTGAGGGGCCCAAAACTGAACACAGGATTCGAGGTGCGGCCTCACCAGCGCCCAGTACAAAGGTACAATCACCTCCCTACTCCTGCTGGCCACACTGTTTCTGATACAGGCCAGGATGCCGTTGGCCTTCTTGGCCACCTGGGCACACTGCTGGCTCATATTCAGCCGGCTGTCAACCAACACCCCCAGGTCCTTTTCTGTGGGACAGCTTTCCAGCCACTCGTCCCCAAGCCTGTAGCGTTGCATGGGGTTGTTGTGACCCAGGTGCAGGACTCAGCACTTGGGCTCAGCCCATCGATGCAGCCTGTCCAGATCCCTCTGCAGAGCCTTCCTGCCCTCAAGCAGATCTACACTCCCGCCCAACTTGGTGTCGGCTGCAAACTTACCAAGGGTGCACTCAATCCCCTCATCCAGGTCATTGATAAAGGTATGAAACAGAACTGGCCCCAAAACTGAGCCCTGGGGAGCACCACTTGTGACCGGCCACCAACTGGATTTAACTCCATTCACCACAACCCTTTGGGCCCATCCAGCCAGTTTTTTACCCAGCGAAGAGTGTGCCCACCCAGGCCGTGAGCAGCCAGTTTCTCCAGGAGAATGCTGTGGGAAATGGTGTCAAAGGCTTTACTAAATTCTAGGTAGACTATATCCACTGTATCCACAGCCTTTCCCTTGTCCACTAAACGGGTCACTGCCATTTGCAGCCCTGAGGGGTGCAGAGTGGCTGAGCAGCCCCAGAGCTGGCAGGGAGAGGGCAAAAGTGGCCAGGCAGGCTGCCGGGGGCAGGGAGGCAGTGGCCAGGGCTGCAGGGCAGGCAGAGGAGCACCCAGGCAGGGGCCAGCGGGATGGGCAGGCCCCACTTGGCAGCCCCGGGGTCTGAGGGGCAGCTGTCTCCTGCCGGCAAACACTTCCACACACATAACATGCAAGCCCGCATCTGTTTCTGTAAATTGTCTGACTTTTGCAATTTTCTCTCTCCTCAGGGACATTCACACTTCCTTCCCCCATCTGGATTTAATGCAAAAATAATCCCAGTGGCTTTGCTGAAACCATGGAGGAGGCTCCAGTGGTTTTCTCTGTGAAATTGCACCCAACCTGAGGCTACTGCATGTCTTCAGGGCCAGGTCAGCTTCCCGCACTCACCCCCTGGCCTTGCCCAAGGGTCAAAGCAGCTGAGCCGCTCCACAGCGGTGCTGCCAGGGGCAGAAAACGCTGACAGAATCACACACAGAATCACACACAGAAACGCTGAGGAAACGCTGGTTCCGCCTTTCATTCCAGCTAGGAGGGCGAAGAGTTGAGCTGGGTCACAGCAGGGAGGTGCCGGAAGAAGCAGCTTTTCCCACCAGCCCTGCTGCGAGGTGGCCCCAGGCCAGGCCCTGCGGCCTGCCTGCCTGCCCTGGGGCTTCCCCTTCCCTGCCTCCCCAGCGGCTTCCCCTTCCCTGCCTCCCCAGCGGCTTCCCCTTCCCTGCCTCCCCAGCAGCCCCCTGAGTGCAGCGGCAGCGGGACCGCGCCCCAGGAAACTGCAGCTCAGGGCAGCTCAGCTCCCAGGCCCGGGGGAGCTGCGGGTAACGTTAACGCCAAGCACACAGCTCCCCGGGGCACCCACCCTCAGCGAGCGGGACCAGGCGCTCCTCTCTTCCCTTCTCCCCAGCAGCCGCTCCTGCCCTGGCCCTGCTCCACTTGTGCACCTTCCCACCCCACAGCACTGCCCTGCCTTGTTATTTCTGCAATCTGTACATTATTCTTTTCAGGAAAAGAAATGCCAGCACAAACGAGGCCTCTTGCCCCAACAAAGTCAGAAGACATCGGAGTTCCCCTTGGGAACATCAGCAAGGTGAAGGCAGCAGCTGTTTTGACTTTGAGTGTGCTCTTCCCACTTCCTCCTGTTTTGAAGAAGGAGATGGGGATAGTCATACTGTGCAGTCTCAGGCTCCTCGCTTCACCAGCCAGTTTCTCCTTTCTCGTCTATGAACCTGGAGATCTTTCCCCAGAGGAAGGCTCAGACCGGGAGCCTGACATAGGTGCCCTGAATTGCTCCCAGAGCACTCTCTGGGCGAATCCCCCCTGCCAGCCAGGGTGCATCATCCCTCCAGGGATGTCCTCTTCTCTCTGCAGTATATCAGGATAGCCACTTTACATGGATACCTTGATAAAGGCCGAAAAGCTGAAGCTCCCAGTCACCCATGGCTTGCCTATATGGCACTGAACAGACAGTAAAAGTGGATAATCCGTAAAGGCAAGAAGGACACACAGGTGAGAAAAACTACTTTCACCCTGAGTTAGAGGTAGGAATCCGAGGCCTTCTGAGTTAACTGACATAGAGCAAACACCGTTATGCAGGGCTCCCACAGCCTGACTTGACAGGACTAACATTCTTCCATTTACAGACCAAATGGATTAAATTTGTGGTGCAGGCACAGGATTTCCGTTGCTTGCTCTCCTGTCCAGCGTGTACGACCAGCCATGGAGGAGGGTCCTGTTTCTCACGATAACACAGAAATAAAAATGATCCATACTGTTGCTTACCAAGCTTGTAGAAAGAGCAATCGTCATAGCAGCACTACCACATTCAAGTGTCCTACTGCCCAAAGAAAGTTGCAGATAATGACATCCTGATCACACTGAGGAAATGCTTCAGCATTTAATATTTTTACTATTATTTTAGTGCTCCCCAGGTCATGTAAGATGTCTCCTGAGCCATATGAAAAAACATTCCCTACTCACAAGGAATACACAAATCTAGTTTTAGACCCAATGCCATGACAGGACACAAAATAGCTTAGGACAATAGGGAGGAAAGCAAGATGGTGGCTTCTACCCGGCGCTCCCCCTCAGTCCTTTCTGTTCTGGCAGCTTGAGTTAAAGGTCCCATAGCACCAGAGCACACGGGTCTCGGGCCATGGGGACCTCTGGTGGCACTGGGGACGGACGGCTGCCTTTTGCAAACCCTGAAGTGGCAGAGATTGCCTAAATGTCCATTGCGGAATGGATGCCAAAAGCCCCATTTGGTCGCCAAAAAGCTACCAAACAGCGAGTCCTCCCCACCCCACCCCAAAGTCTGCAACACAGTTTTTGTCTCAGTCAAGACAAAGATCTGCAGCATTCTTAAAATATGAAAGCTACATAAATAAAACTAAAAGAAAACCCAAAACCTGAACATGGTACAAAACAAGCCGCTCACAGGATGTTAAGCCCCATCTACTACATTTAATTCAGCAGGACCTCTGAATGGTGCATCCCAGCAACAGTCTGCTTTCAGGTTCTGGTTTGGATACACCAGCACTGCTTTGCTGGAGCTGAGGGAAATGGGCTGCCCCAGCAGTAGTGCCCCATCCATGGCCCTGCAGCGCCTCAGGGTCTCCCGGACACCTCTGCACTGCCCACCTGCCACACACCACCTTTTCCTATCAGCTTTTGCAGTTCCCTTTTAGTATTTGCCATCCTCTCAATTCATTGGTATGCCCCTACTCCATGCCACCATCCATCCTCTGGCATAAAGCCCCTCATGCCATAATAGGCCTTTCTTCTTCATCATAGCAGTTTCTTGGTACTGGTTGACCTCTGGATCCAGTAGCCAACCTTCTCCACAGCTCTTTCGGGGCCTGTGCCTGCACCTTGCAATATGCCCCCTCAGACATGGCCCATTCACATGCCTCTATAGATCTTCCCCAAAAGGTTCTTACAGCATGCAGGGTTTCTGTGTGCCCCATAGTTTCCCTCACCATCTCCCTGATGTATTTTCCATTGTGATGTGGGAGAGAAAGGCTGCAGACCTGATTCAGAGTCCCAAGGGCTCTCCAGCATGCAGGGACACAGGGCAGACAGGCTCAGGGTATGATAAAGACTCCTGGATCTGGCAGAAAAGTGGAGAGGGGAAAGGGGCACCATGAGTTTGGTAAGGAAGGGCCTTCCTTACCAAGAGACAGCTGCTAAATGCCACACTCCTGGAAAGCCAAAGCTCCTAACTGTCATTCAGGACAAACACAGGCCCTGTTTAGGGAAAGGCTCTCTGAGCTAATCCTCAAAAGACAACACCTCCCAGCTCCATGCCATATAGAAACCAATCAGGCTATAGGAAAAAAGGAGCTTTATCTCCTGACCTATCCCACACAATTAATGATGGCAACTAATGAAAAGCCATTGCTAGCCCAGCCTGGCCCCATGATGCAGAAAGTCAAGCAACATCAAGAGGGTCCTTCCCCATGAGGGTTTGCAAAAAGACTCTATGCCACCAGCAACACCCACAGCGGCCCAAGACTTCACCAAACAGCATAATGTCTTTGTGTCAGTCTCTGAACAGACTGATTTGTCCAAGCACCCAGACAACTAACCTACAAAGTACAACACAGGGTAGCTAAAGGAGAAATCCCAACGTTATCTTCTTCAAATCTGAGTGCAAAATGAACTTGTCTTGCCCATCTTCAGCACAGAGCAGCAAGTATATTTTGAAAACAAACTCTACCCCACCCATCTGTAAAGAAGAATAAGAAGTCACCAAAATAATACTCCGAATACAGTATTCTCCCTCTGAGGAAGAAACGAACAGCACGTGATGTGTAATAACATCCTTTAGTGCACGTCATAACAGAGAAACAACAGCTCTGGTAAGGGCACAGTAAAAGCTGCTGCCACCATCAGTCTATGCCATTGGCAAGGGCACCACCTATTGTTGAACTATCCGATGCATTCCACCAGAAGACAAAACCTTTAATTGTACTTTAATGGTTTGGGCTGAACATTTCTGTTTGCCTCAAGCAATAGTTTTGTTTTACCACACTTACATTTTCAGCCTTAAAGTTCAAATCATTTCCATAAGTAAGGACAGATTGAAACATTCCACTTTTCCTATTTAAATAGGGAGAAGTACTCTCAGAAACCCCCAGAGTGCTGTCAAGAAGAAAACTCCCAGCTGCAAGCAGAGAGGAGCTCAGAGGCAGCCCAGCACACAGAGGAAGTAAGGGCATGAACTGAAACAGAAGCTGGTGAATCAGGATGGACTGTTTTAGCAATGGTAGCAGTCAAGCGGTGTCTCCGCATCGAACTGCTGTCCTGACCCCAGAGAGAAGGCAAGTCTAGTAGCAGTACCTCCATTTTAAAACTCAATTTGAGAGACTAATCCTCAAGCTGGACCTTGAGCCACGCTGCCAGAGCTGGGAGCACACAACCAACCAGACATTCACCAATTCTGTGGTCTAGTAGCTGTGGCTCAGAATCAGCCACGTCAGATCTAAGCCAGCATCTGCCAAGCTTTCGTGTGTTCCCAAAACCTGTTTTCCCTGCTCTCTTGAACAGCTTATTAGTCAGGACTTTGCTGTGCAAATGCACAAATCTGGCTTGTTTCTGCAGTCTATCCAAGCTACAAGGCAATGAAGTCATAGGAATGAGTCTGCAGGAGTTAACTCAGGTTGAAGCCAGTTGTCCTCAACCTGATCTAATAAAATAGGCTGGACTCTAGCCAGCACTTTGCTCTCAGGTGTCTTTCCACACTCCCAGGAACATGACACAGGAATATCTGCACTTGATCTGCACAGAGCAAGCCTGGGAAAAGCCAGGCTTACTAGCTCTGAATCCACAATGATACAGCGATTGTGCTTCCTCAGGATCTGAGCTGTCACTGCCTCTGACCTAAGGGGTCTTGCTAAATGACGTCTACCCAGAATATTTCCCTCCCCCAAACTCTCATCTTTACAGTGGTCATACCTGCTCCTCCCCTTCACATACACCACTGCCCTCACTCTCCCACAAAAGAAGCTAGGCCTGAACAGCATCCCTTCAGCTACTGCAGGCCAAAAAAAATCTGAAACCATGACCCTCATTTTCAGTAATGTGAGCATTCAGCTTCCACTCGCAACACTTAAAATCAGGCCACAAATCTGTTCCTTTTTACGCCTGCAGATGGTTGCTTCATCTCCCTACAGATGGTATCCTGAAGTCAAGGCAAGTGGCTTTCATGCAGAACTCCAAGACTACCATTTGACAAAATTTGATACAAGGCGAAATATAGTCTTCCAAGGAAGGACAGAAGGCTATACTTGTGGCAAAAATCCTTTATTAAACTAGATTTTGTAAATTCCTTTGCACATTAGAAATTCTAAATGCAAATTACAAAATTGTATTTCAGTAAAAAATGAAAGTTATAGTTAACAGCAAAATTACAACTTTATACAAATAAAAAAATCATTTTTTATTTTAATTTAAAAATAGACATTGATATCTTCCAACGTACTGGTCCTAATAGCTTTTACAACTGGTAGCTGCAATACTAGGTCTTTTCACATGCATATTCACATATAAGTCATTTAATCCTCTGCATGGTTTATTTAGCTGAAACAGCATGAACAGTTGGGCTTTGGTTGGGTTTGGGGTGGGGGGTTTTAAGAGAACACGATACTTGGGAATTGTTGTAAGTCAATGAACTCTTCGTTGTTACAGTGTTCATACTCTTATCATCTCCTCAGCTCTGCAAAGAGGGCAGTATTATTCTGGAAATGTGAATTGCATTTGAAGACATAAGCATCAGTAACAAAGTCTATGTATAATTTCTCATATTACATTTTTGATGATCCTTCTTTGCCATTATAAACAGTGAAATTTTTCTCTTGTCTACCCACCATATTTTGTGCAAGGTTAAATAACAAATTGGTTACATTTCACCTCCTCAAGTAAAACCTTCTAGAATACATGTTCTGTTAAGCATGTAAAGATCTTCCCTGACATTGTACATATTCACAACAGTGATGTTCCAGCTGTTCTAGTGATGTTCTAGGTTATGACTAGAGCATCTGCACATTGTTTAAATGGGGACTCACCAGTCACAACGGTTTCCAACAGCCACAAAAAATGCCAGTTAAACTTTGCTTGAGGTGTCCTTCAACAGGCCTACAAAAATAATAAAATTGTACCACATACTATTAAAAGCAAAAGCCAAAGTCATTGAAGTATTATCAAGGTATCTTGAAATATTTCTTTTAAAAAAAAATCACTTTTGCCCTACTACTTTCATGATCAACTGAAATATATTTTTAAACACTCACATTACTTAGGAGAACAACTTACTTTCTTGCACCTCTGGGCCTTTTTTTTTTCCTTTACTGTAAGATTACTCATTAATGCTAGCACAAGCATTAAATTTTCTATTAAAAAAAGATAATTTTCCTGAATTAAAAATTGGGATGTTAAAATGTTTTGTAAAAAAGAAACCAAAAGTCACATATTAAAGGCTACCAGTCATCACAACCACATGCTGTTGAAGAACAGAATAAAAAGTGGTACACAAAATAGGTATTTTAACAGTCGCACATTATTTCAGAGTGCTGGTGGCAATACTGCTAAGTGCTACTTTAATCAAAAGTATAAGATGATACAGAATTTACAAGATACTTCAGGATTCTCACTGATGTAACTGTAAAAGACATCAGAAAAGATGGAAGTTCTAAAATGTAACCTACTTTGAAATACCATTTTGAAACACCATTTTGAAACAAATATATTTGATATAATTCATCCCACTATACATTATAAAAACAGTCTAAGAAATACAAGAAGTCCAGTGTTGTTTTTCTGGACAGTTTGGCAAGTAGCTGAAGGCATGGAGATCCTTACTAATAAAAGTCTGCTTTCTTTCTCTCTGCGAACTGATCTTCTGCTCCATTCCGTATCCAGTTCAGCACAGCTTCTAAGAACATGCTTAAGCTCCTACAGAAGAAAAAGGCTGAGCTTATTATATTTTCTCTGAGTTGGAACTGGAATGCCTCACCCCAAGCTGCTGAAGCTGATGGAGGCTCTGTCACTAACGTCAATAAAGGCAAGATGGGTTCTGCCCATGTTACAATTTTAAACCATTGTCTTCCTGTTCAGGCTGTAATCAAACAACTGATGTGAGGCGAATGACCAACCTATAACCAGACAGGGTATTCTGAGTACCTTAGTGAAGCTCAACCTGTACCCAAAGGGGCAATGGAGAGAGGGAGAGAAGAGTACTCCAAATTGCTCTTAAGCTATGTACTCCTCTGCTGACTTTGACAGACTGAAGAAAATGAACTCTCCTAGTAAGGGGTGGAGCTGAGCATTTTTTATGCATTTATCCAAATAGGACTAAGAGACAAAAAAATAATATGGAGAGACATTGAAGCTCAGTGGGAACAGCTTCCTTTCTGAAGAGTCCTAGCCCTCTTCCAGAGACTGTTTATGCACTTCTTATTCTTTAATCTCTTTTGTCCCCTTGATCTTGCATTTTTAGCTTGTAGTGGCGATTTTGAAAGAGGCTCAGGAAGTGGCGACTTCAAGAATACTCCTGAGCACACTGGTTAGAGCATTTTCTGAGGAAGTGAGTCAAGCACAATCATCATCCCCTTGCTAGGCCAGAAGAAGGTAAAAAGCTGTTTCTCATCTCAAGGGTAACCTTGTCAACAACTAGATCATGATGAACAGACGGGCAAGACAATTTTTTCTGCTCGTCTTTTGAACTGAAATCTAAGCTGTCTTCGTCCATGTCAGGAATGGTGTGAACATGCTGAGTGAATCAGGCCCCCTCCTGAAACAACCAGAAGTGTTGGCACTTCCCTGTTTACAAGCACATCGCTGTAGGACTTGGGCACCCAGAAGCTCAACACGCAACACTTCTGAGCATACACTGGCACCTTTGCTGGACAACTCAGCCACCTGGGCCAACCAACAGGGACTATGCTTTAAAGAGCTGCACCTCCATTCATTATAAACAGTAGCACTAAGAAAAACCTGTTCAGGAGCAGAAGAAAGTTCCTTAATCCAAAATGAAAGATCCTAGTGCCACTGAGGCAATAGTAGCATCTGCACCCCTGGACAGCTGACAGTCTGAACTGCTGTCTCAAGTCCAAGTGCCTAAATGACATCTCAGTCCATCTGAGGCACTCTCACAGAGGATGGAGCATGGGCTTTACCGCACAGCACATCGTACGGTGGCAGCAACAGCTCTGCTAGTGATGTTCGGGGAGAACAGATCTTTTGTATTTCACCCACTGGTTACCAGAGCAGCCCAGAAAGAAAGAGAAAGAGAAATGACACAATTCAGATGAACTAAGTACCCACAAAAAATATAAAACTTATTATGACAGCCTATTATTCCAGTAAGAGTCCCTTTGGCTAAATATTATTCAAGCTATTCTTCCACTTGAAATCACCATGAAAAGATTATTGTATCTGTTCGAAGCTTGACAAACTCATTTTTAAGTCTACCATACATTGCATTCACTGTGTATATATATTACAGTAAATATGGGTATTCAGGAAACACCATGTCTTTCAGCTTGTCAGCAACTTATACAGACACATTTTCAAGTGAAACCTATTTCTGTGCACAGCTTTTCTCACAGAAGTTCCTTGCTTATTACTACCCATGCACACAAATGGCAGAACTTGCACACACATATGGATTCATACACAAATTCTATGTGCATGTAGTTCCTGGATAAAATTTACTGCACAAACAGTTTAAAATTAAAAACCCTCCCATTAATCTTTAACCTATTAATATTATTCCTAACACACAACTCATCCCTGTTCTGACAAAGCTTTACAACAAAAATTAAATGGTTTGTAGTAAAAAATTCATATGCCTTTCAAGAGCCAAAGGCGTAATTAAAAGTAGTAATGCATTCTAGAAGATATTTCCATTAAAAAAAGTTCTGATTGCTTACTGGAAACACTTGCCAAATACAGATGTTTATATTTAATTCTGGGGAGTTTTGTTTGGGGCTTTTTTTGTTGTTGTTTTGGGTTTTTACACAGGTATTTCTAGATGCCGATGCAGCACCACCAACAACAGAATAACTTTTGTACTCCCAGATTTTCCAGTTAGGCAATTACTACTGTAGTGTTAGCATTCACTTTGATCTTAAAAATACATTTAAAATGTCTCACAGACAATCATATTTTCTACAAGGAAATCACCAAATTTAATACACACAGAATGAAGACACGTCACTATTAGACACCTGTAAAGTGACACAGTACTCAATTTGCTCCACTTAAAAAGCCATAAAGGAAGAAACACTTTTAATCCAGTAGATGTTGAAAAAGGTAAGGGCATTTCCTGCAAAATTACGTTATTAGCTATGTGTAAGTAGAGATTGAACTACAGCATTGTATTTTTCCCTTTAATAGATCACAGTAAGTCTGCAAAATTACCAAAAACATAGCTGGTCTTAATGCACAGTCCTTTATATGCAACTTCCGTCAATATTGGGAGAAGTTTAGAATGGAATAAGGACAATAGAACTGGTCAACCCATCACAAAATAACCACTAAAAAAAGACTACATCAGACTTTTGAAGAAACCTGGAAATATTTAGCACTCAGCTGTAAATGGATTTGAAGTATCAGTAGTTGCCAAGTTCTCACCTCCCCTGTGCTCTTCTGAAGGTTTTAGCACAAAGTTCTGAATCACAAAATAACTTTGTACAAGCTACTATGTTTTAAAAGCACAGAATCCACAGGAATTAAAATGTGCGAGAGTCAAAAGACATAGACTGGGTACACTGAGAAGACAGTTACATTTAAAACTTGTACTTTAACTTCCCTTTAAAACATCATATACTGCTCAGCAGAATTCTTAATCTGCATTTCTGAGACTTCAAATCCTGTGTCTTCTTTTTGCAGGTTCAGAAAAGGATTCATTCCACACAAAAATTTTCTTGGAAACATACTGACAAAACCACTTGCTGTAAATTGAGACTGTTTCTAATAAAATATCATCCTTTAAAACATATTACAAAATACTATTGCAGTTGTTCAAAAAGTTTTTCGCAGTACTCTGACACCTCAGTTTCTATATTCCTCTTCTCTTCTTGACAGCCCTTCAATTCAGCATGACTTTCAGGCAGCCTGGTTTTATTTCTGTGAACCTGCGAAATGAGAAAAGAGGAAGCTTCAACATGAAAGCTATGTGCAATGCCATCTCCTTCAGCCCTCATCGAACATACAGAACATGATAAGGTTCTCAGTCAAGTATGCGTGCATATGAAAGTCAGGAAATCAGCATCACATCCTCTGGATGTGACAGGGAAGGAGGATTTTACAGGGTCTGGATGGGTGCAGAGCTGGAAATAGCAGGAACTAAGAGGAAGATTTAAAAAAAAAAAAGCTGTCCAATATTCTTGGTTATATTTATTCAGGTCCTCTTTTCCTGCTCCCCTTTCATTCCCTCTTCTTTCAGAACAGATTTTCTCCCTTGTCTTCTGTAGAAAGCAAGAAGGAAATGGGGAGGGAAGTCTTTGCTTCATACAGTCACCATCATAAATTCCTGTAAAGAAAAAGCAGCAAACACACTGATGCCAGCCCAGACTTGCTAAATTGCTGTCCCACATATGCAGCTGAGAGCTAAAGCAGGTATTGAAGACCAATAAAAAGCAGGATTAATAACTTTTCACAGTAAAGCTAGCAACCTTGAATGGAAATATGTAATTAAACTATGCTAGATAAGTTTAATTCATAGTGTTTTCATCTATCTCAGAGTAAGGGATCTAACATTTAATAGGTGCCCCATATAAGATGGTTTTGTGTCACACAATTGCATTGGATTTGTGAGACAGCAGACCCGCCTTAATGTCTTTAGTAGTTTAACAGTATTCTAAAGCTAACTTCAATTTTCAGTTAGTTAAATGTGGGTGAAGAAAAAAAATGTATCAGTAACAAAAATCTAAACTCACCTGAAGTTGTGGCTTGTGAGGTATCTGATAGCTGCTGGTCTGATGCGAGCAACTCCTCCCTGACTATGGCTTCCTCTTCCGGTGATAACACAGAGATATGGTTTACCACCAGTCTGCTGGTACTCTGTAACAGCAGGGATTGTAACGGTTAAAATTTTCCCTCAGCAGAGACTTAGCATTCAGTATAACCTTTCCATCCATTCTTCTGAAAACTCTCACTAGTGATTTAGAACTTTGCTTTCCCATGCTGGCTATGCATCTTTTACATAAACTTAGCCATTTTTCCCCCCTTCTGAAAAAGATATTCTGAAAAAATATAATCAAGCTTTTTAAATCTAGATTGCTTGCAATATGCATATTGTGATCATCACAAAATTCTTCTCATTTCGTAGCAGCTTTACTGTTTCTATCGTCTAATCTTCACTTGGAATTTACATCCTGTGATGTAAATTAAAATTGCAAAATGAAAACAGGTGTAATTTATTCAATTTTTAAGTGACATTTGTCTTCATTGTTTCACATTTTATCTTAAATTACTGTGAATAAAGAAATAATATTTTATTGGATAAAGAAAGGAAGAAGGAGGAAAAAAATATATCCACACAGTTTTTGACATTTAAGTCACACTTATTTGGACTAACTTCTGGTATGTTGGAGCACATGAATCAACAGATCAACACATCACATGAGCTTTATGAGGCATCTAACCCTGATAACAAAAGAAATTGCTCTTCTCCCAGAGATCACAGCAACCTAAATTGAAGAAGAATTTGAAAAAGAGGAAAAAATATAAATTAAACTGGATTCTCACAACAAGCCAAGATTTGCCAGTTCGAGATTATCAGTTCACATGACATCTTTCCTCAACTACTCTCTCTCTCTCACTTAACTTTATTTGGGTTTTATATTAGTTTACTGTTAATTCTGCCAGCACTAAGTGCTCGGTATTGATCCCTTTCCCATGTATGCACACTGAAATGAAATTTTTTTTTAGATTTAGGTGAATGGACTGAACAGAGACCCCCTACCATCGTTACAGGACTCCTGATTTAAGTTGCAGCTCAGGACATTGAGCTCTAAAAAGCGTTAGGTTACAGCTTAAAGTATACAAACGTCACGTTAGGAATAGCACAAGATAATGCAATTTAATTATTTCTCATGTATGTTGAAAGAAAAGGATTACCTAAGGCCCCATTGAACACTTGTTTCTGCTGTGTGGAGCAGATATTTCAAAAAATAAGGCTTGTGCAGTGGTACCTTGCATAAGAAATATTTCTTATGAAAGCATTCCCACTGTGCTTGAATTCATAGGGTAAACTAATAATGCAGAAAACATATCTTTTTACAGCAAGAACACTCATGAAGTACTTGAACAATCCACTGGGAGAAAAAACAAGCCTCGAGCAAAACTGCACAAAATTGCATTTATGGAAGTAGCAACATTCTTATCTCAAGAGATCCTGCTGACAAATCAATATGGAATTTACTGAAAGATAGCTCAAATCACACGCTTTCATGTAAAAGTTGAAGACACTATAATCATTGTGGTTAGAATTCCAACATAATGAGTTTTCTTTAAAGATTAAAAAAGCAACAGAGTTCTCACAAAGCAATGCAAAAATGACATAAATGCTTGCATTACCACCTCTGTTAAAAATTCCAGGAAGGATAGATCAAGTCTTCAATAAAAAAATTGAAGTAAAGGATAAAACACAAGGAAAAGGAAGGTTTACAAAGAAGCATGGGGCAGGGAGGGAGGGCAAGGCAGAAAGCCAAAAAAATTATTGCCATGTCAAAAAAAAACAATTCCATGAAGGAACTCTGAAAATAAAACAACACAAAAGCCAGTTGGTTTTGCATGTTATTAAATTATATTAATTCCCTCTGATATTGCCATATATGGTTATTTATTAATAGAAAATGAGGAGAATAACTTTTACGGAGCAGTAATTATTAGCTTATTCCTACCTTCACTTTTTTCCTGCAGCACTCTGGACAACTGAGTAACAGCTTCATCCACATGGAGACCATGCAGATCCAACACATTCATAGGCAGCAAGGAAGTATTTACTTTCTCAAAGATTTGCACAGCAGCAGCATGGTTGGCTTCTTTCATCTTCTGCTCATGAAGGCGACCCTTTATTCACAAGCACAGCAACTATTACACGCCGAGACATAATCTAAGCTCCACGTTGGTCGTTGGGTTCAAAATGACAGTACTGGCAGGGTGCTTTTAGCTCACAGTTTGAAGCAGTAAAATTTATAATCACAACAGAACTTCTGGAAGAGGCTCAGTGAGAACTCTCACAAGGAGATTCCATGAAATCTGTCCTTAAGAAACTACTCAAAGCTGGCACAAAGAAGAAATTATAACAAAAGCCTTACAAGAAAGTAAAAAAGCCAGAAAAGGCACAAAACATAAGGTCTTTACATAAGCTAAAAAGTTACACTCCATGCTGATTTTCAGATCTATTATCCTAACAATAGAATTTTACTTTCTGAAAGTATTTCACTAAAAATTTAATGAAACAATGTCATAGAAACTGCCCAACAGCCCAGGAAAAACCTGCTGAGTCTTATAGCTGAGGTTAATTCTTCTGAATGAATTCCCTAAAAATCACAGAAGCCAAAGGCAAACATTTCCTTTTTTTTTCCCTTTTTCTTTTTTTTTTTTTTTAATTGTTGCCTATTATCTCTCTTAATCTTTTTGACATATCTTTTATGACTGACAAGGTCAATACAGTCCCTATTGAAATTAGGGGCAAGGAGCAGTACAGGGTTATTCACATTACACAGTAAACAAGTACCAACTATTTTTCATGAACCTTGCAGTGATAATATCTGAGAAGCTGAAGCAACAAATTATGTCTTTGAAGATCTGTAGGCACAGTCTGAAAACGAATGGAAAACTTAACTCCAAGCTGTGTGATGCTGTCAACACACTGGAGGGAAGGGATGCCATCCAGAGGGACCCTGACAGGCTTGAGAGGTGGGCCCATGTGAACCTCATGAACTTCAACAAGGCCAAGTGCAAGGTCCTGCATGTGGATCGGGGCAATCGGAAGCACAAATACAGGCTGGGCAGAGAATGGACTGAGAGCAGCCCTGAGGAGAAGGACTGGGGGTGTTGGTTGACGAGAAGCTCAACATGAGCCAGCAGTGCGCATCTGCAGCCCAGAAAGCCAACCGTATCCTGGGCTGCATCAAAAGAAGCGTGACCAGCAGCTTGAGGGAGGTGATTCTCCCCCTCTACTCCGCTCTGGTGAGACCCCACCTAGAATACTGCATCCAGCTCTGGGGCCCCCAACATAAGAAGGACATGGACCTGTTGGACAGAGTCCAGAGGAGGGCCACGAAGATGATCGGAGGGCTGGAGCACCTCTCCTATGAAGACAGGCTGAGAGAGTTGGTCTTTAGGTCCCTTCCAACCCAAACCATTCTATGATTCTGTGATTCTATGATTGAACTGGCAAAGGCTCAAGACAACAGAAGTGACAGTCTGTCTTACACTTTCTTAAAATGCATCATCTGAAGTGTATTAGTGTCAGACCAGAGACACCAGCCTCATAACTCTCACTTGCAGAGGATTCCCAAGACAGGCTAAGGCCACCAAGCATAAAGTATTTTTCATGAATAAAGGTAGCTTAGTTTCCCTTTTTATTACCTAAAAGAAAATACATAATAACTTTCCAGATTTTACTTATCGTTATGGCTAAGAATAAAAGTAAGGCAGGACTTGAAATTACATTTCTATTTAAAATCATGCAGACCTTTGTTTAGAATCTCTCCAAACTTCAAGAATATATAAACAAATAACATAAAGAGTTCATTATAAAGACTGATAATCAATGTTTCCTACGCGCACAGCAACAATCTAAACATTTAGAGTGATACATTATACCAATTGCATGAAAGGTTTTTTTAAGATAATAAGCAAATTCAAGTGATTAATTGTTACATTTTTGTTCTGTCACAATACAATTCATAGTTTAGAATTAAACGCTTCTGTAAGGTGAATTCTTACCAAATTTTTATGTGCTATTAGATCAGGGAAAAGCTAGAGCCTTTGAAGATATTTGTAACAGAATTTTTAAGAGTGGTCTGAACAAAGTGTAAATGAAGGGTCTCATGTGAAAGCACCAAGAGACCAATGTACAGGAACAGTTGGTTACAAGAACAGTTGATACTTATAATCAAGAACATGATCAACAGCAATGATCAACAGTAATCAAACTGGTATATACCAAGAAATGTGCTTGAATCAAGACCAGAGAGCCTGTGCTCCAAGAACAGAGCACACAAGACTGATCAGCAGCAGATCTACACTCCAAAACCAGACGGATGGCAAAAAGCACACCACCACGTTTATCCCAACCCAAGACAGACTGTAGCCATAGTCAGAATGAGGAAGCAAAGACAACAGGCAGCAATCTTGCTCAAGATTTATGGAGGATGAAGCAAGCAAGATTCTGAGGGAAAAGAGCACATCTTAATACCTGTCTGACTCCTAATAGTACAAAAGACACGTCTAAAACCAGTTCATCATCAGTTAAGATGAACCCAAGGGACATACAGGGGATTCAAAAACTTTCATTTGTTGCAGTCCATGTCACACATGAGTGAACCTCACCAGACCACATGGACACAAATCTTGGTGCTTACAAGTATGTGGATGCAAAAGTGAGATAGATGAGAAAATGAGCACGTATGACTAAGTGCTAAATATCATCTTTCATGAGGTCTTACACTTTAATTTGGTTACATTAGCTTCCTGTATCAGTATCATTACTAGTGAAAGGGAGTTTACTTCTAAGGTGATTCTCAATATAACACTTACACAGGGAACAGTAATTGAGCAAATTTATCAACTCTAGTAGGCACAATGTTTTTCTTATCACTTCCAATTCAGTATTTAAGTACTTCTCTAAATTCAAGCAAAAAGCACAATGTTTATGTTTACCTGATGTGCATAAAATGCTGCCACAGGCTTCATACCCATGCGATAGGCCTCCCCAGCCTTTTTCAAACATTCCTGTCTCTTCTGCTGGTGACAAAAAGCTTCTGCTCTTAAATCATCATATTGTGGATACTCAAATTCTTGAAATATTTCACTCAAAGGATCATCCTCTTCCTTACTTTTTTTTGCCTGTAGGAATTTGCAATGTTGAAGCTATGCATTGTAGGGTGTTTTCATTAACATAGCTTTGGATATGTTTCTAACTAGTATTTAAAAAAAAATAAAAATACCTTTTTCTCCCGGTTCTTTGCAGCACTGTAAGAAGAAACAATTTCATTTTGCTGAACACTTTCTTGAGCTATAACTGTTTTAACAGGATCTGCCTCCAGAACACAGTTCAGAAACTGTTCAGTTTGTTCTAAAGAGTAGCTGTAAAGGATAAGTAAAATCTGTGACTTTACATTAATAGCTGCTACATTTATTAAAATGCATATTACAAACCTTGATATTGTTACAGAAATAGATGACAGTGGAAATAAAGCACTGGAATGGAATTTTCCACCTTATTAGAAAAAGGCTTGCAGGCTCACTATATTGCATTACTGGCATCAACACACATGCAGTCGTGGTTGATTGAAATGTAATTGAGGGGCACTTGAATATTAAAAGGACAATGAAATACTAAAGTAAATTGCAACCTACTGTAATCAAACAGACATTAGTTTAGAAGTAAACACTGCTTTTTGGGCTGGATAAGTTACTTCATCTCAAATCTTCTCTGGTCAGGGTTAGATAGTACAAACTAGTTTAAAACTAACTCGGTTTTCTGAAACCATTATGCAGGAAAATCCCTGTATTTCCATTGAAGCTTTGTTATTAAATTTAATGAAATAAGAATAGGACATCAGTTGCCATCAGATTTCTAATAAGGCCTCTTTCTTCTTTATTCTTCTTGCTGTTCAGCAAGCAGACAAGAGGAAGACTGATCAAAAGTATACATAGATTTTGGGGAAACCAACAGTGTGAATAGAATTTAGAATATGAAAAAAAGAGATGGTGACATGTTTGAGCTGTATAGACGGATGAAGGATGTATTTTAAACATCGCACAAGGAAAGGTTTTGATAACAACCTGGACAAGCAGAAAGACTGACAAGTAGGCATGCAAACCCATATGTAGAGCAAATATTCAATTGGCCAAGGATGACAAAAGAAGTTTCTCTTGAAAAAAAGTTCAGTTCTCAGGAACTTGGATTTAAGACAGTAGCCACATAACCCAGAAATATAATGCAGAAAAGAGAAAGAGAATGTCAGCAGAAAGAGATGGAGAGATGGCTCATTCCTTCAGAGCTGTTGTAGTGGTACCAGGAAAGTACTCACAGCTAACATCAGGTGATGGTAGTTTTCCTCTGGGACAGATGCCATTTTCTGTGAACCCGCTATTACGATCCCCACTAATTTCTCCCACTTCCTTTAAACCTCAGCTCTAGACAAAATACGCAGTTCCACTTCTCCCGATGAGAGAAACTGTCTACTCCCCCCGAAAAGAAACATCTACACATACAGTTTTTATGCCCTTTTTGCTTTTAAGACAGCTAGTTTTGCCTTCATTTAGATCTACAAAAAGTGTGTGAGTTTGGAAAAAGCCATTCTTTAGCAGTATCTTAACTCTTAATATTTAAGACAGTAACTATGCACTATAGAGTGTTACCGAGTACCATTTTTACAAAGAACTTTTAAGATTTCTTACTTGTTATCCTTGAAGACATCCATTAAGAAATTTTGATTAATAGTTGGAAACATCTCAAAAAGTTGCTTCTCCTTTAGTTTAGCGGCACAGTCTTTTCTAGCCATAGAAGGAACACGATTCTACCCAGAAGACAAGAGAAAAATATTACAAGTTCTTCATTAGAAGAAAATATAGTAACAGCAGAGCCAATCCAACTTTACTGTTATTGTTAAGATTTCAAAAAATATCTACTCAGTAGGTATGCACCCACAGAAATGACAACATGCCAATATCAGCCTGCCACACTGATTTGATGAGAATAAAGTAGGGACAGGTGAGTTGTATTACACACCACTGCAGTACTCTGCAGTCATTTGAAGTGGCTCAGCTGGAGCTCCCTCATAACTTGGACAAAGCAAACCAAGGATCTTTTAGAAGGAATTTAGGTTTTGGAATGCATTCCCTGCTAGTCTATCTACTCCAATGCCAAGCTTGTGCAAAGTCCACCTCTTTACTCTATATTGAGGGTCTGGGGTTGAAACAATGTGTTATTATTAAACAGCATAAATAATTTTGGTTTGGTGTATCTGAAACTGTACTGTAATAAATATTCATATTTGTGAAGTAATGCTGAGAAGAAAACATAATTACAGCCCAGAATAAATCGGACTGATCATTCCAATTTAAAAAAAAATAATTTATATTTATAAAAAAAAAGGTAGTCAAAAAACCCCCAAATTCCATGAATCCAAACTGAAAATAAAGCTGCAGACATCACAGTTGTTTTTATCAGTAAGCCACATACATGCAGTTCAAAGAAAGAATCCACAAGCCATTCTTTCAAAGTACAGGCTAATCCATCCAACTTTCTATACCAATAGAAACAAAGCTCCTCTTTCTTAGGACAGCTACTTATCAGAGGCAATTACAAACAAAAATGCCTGTTCTGAACAACTGCCGGGCAGTAGAGGGCAGTATTATGCACATGCCAACCGGACAGAGTATGGGAACATACAGAATCCATAAAAATCTTTTAAAAAATTACTATTTTCTGACAAGTGGGTATAGAAACCTGTTTGAGATTAATCTCAAGTACTTCTTTCAATGTCTCATCTGTTAGGAATGTTGTGGGTTCTCCTTACAAAAAATATTAAAAGCAATTCAATCCACTTCTAAACAAACAAGGCATAGAGCTAATTAAGAAATTTTTTTTATAGCACTTTCCCAATAAAAAGTGTGGGAAATCACACTGATCTTTGTTTTTAGATGAGCAATCAAAAAACAATTCAACCAAACACAAATGCTAACCTGTATTGTGAAATGCACCATGATCTGTTTGTGAAACAATCAAAATATTACATTTAAAAATGAGGTTTATATTTTTAAAACCGAAACATCTACCACAAGCAAACTCCTATATCACAGTAATCAACAATACTAATTGGCATGCATTTGTCTCACAAATTCAGGCTGTAATCAGTAGCATAAAGACGAGTCACCAGATACGACATATTGCGCTTCATTAATAGTAACGAATTTAAACTGCATTAAAAAAATGGTGTGATCCATACCAGGTCCTGTTTCTCCTGCATAGCTATTTCTTCAGAAATTATTTGTCTGAGAGAAACTTTCTGAATCTGAGCATTCCAGTGATCCATAAAAGGAAAAACGTCTGATGTTGCTGTTTTTTTAGTCTGTATGTCATTAGATAAGCCTGACACCCAGCTCATTTTTTTCTTCTGTATTTTACTGTCTGCATTCTGAGATAACAGCATTTCTGAGTCATCTGTATCTATGTGCTGAATCCCAGTAGGACCTTCAAAAGCAATAAAAATGAGGTGACAAATAAAGCAATTATTAGCTTATTTATACAAGCAAAGCCAAAATAGTTAAGTTTTTCAACCTAGATGGTTCGGGTTTATTAATGCTAAAACAGAAAACACCACATTATTTTCACCTTCCTCACTTCTATTTTCCAATGACTGTCTGATCTTCTTTATCTATTTTGTAAAACAAAAGCAAAACCATCAAACTCCCTCACCAAATTTTCAAGTGCCAAGACATAGCTTATAGCTGTAAACTACCTTGCACATACTTAAGCGGGGAGGTTTGTTTGCTTTTATAAGAGAATTATTGACTCATGTGTTTACATGTCTACCTGTCTTTCCTCTACAACTTAAGGACAGATGCTAAACAATCTTGTTTTACACTGCTATGAGTTAATGTTAACAGCACCGTTCAGTCATTCACATGGAGAGTTTGCACGCAAATGCAATCCAAGTCTTCATCCAAGTCTCATGCAAGAGTAGTGGTGTTCTGCTGTAGAGGGACATTTCTTCTGAGAGCTGAATGAAAACTAGATTGCCAGAGACTTTAATGCTTTTTGAACAAGGACATACACCTTACAATCAATTCCTCTGACAAGGACAACAAAATGTGAATGTTGTATTCCTGACCTCCTTCCCTCACCTGCAGAAATTTTATTTTGCTAGTAATTCTCTGGCCACACCTTTTCTTGGCACAGAGATTATAGAAGTCCTACCAAACAGCTGTCTGATCCAGCCACAGCTTCTCTAAGTTCCCCGAAGTACACAAAATAATAGGCTTTTTGATTGCATCTACCTGGGACTAGTGATTCTGCTTATAATTAACTTCTTTTTCCCCCACACACCTCCATAAGAGAACGGTAAATGGAACCAAGAGCAAAAACAATGCCATTTTTCAATAGACAGAATATTTGCAACCTTACTGAAGTTCCAAATAATTAAATATTTTTATAACGAGAATTAAGTATTTTTACAATTAATATATACAATTAATTATTTTTACAATTAATACATAACATACCTTCTGCAGACAACTTACATGATTCTTCTCTCCTCTGACGCTTCTAAATAAAAATAGTAAAACCACGAATAAGTAAGCTATAAATTTTGCAGTGAAACTTCGCTAGTGTTAACTTCTAAGTAAACTAGCTTCAAAATAATGTCTCACAGTATCTCTCAAAGATTGGATATTTTAAAATAAATATATTTAAGAAAAATAATTATGAAGTGAAGTTTAAAAGATAGAACTATCTTTTTGAAAACTAGAGGAACATGCCCCGCTGCTAAGATTTCATAACCTTAATTAAATAAACCAAACAAAAATCTTGCCAAAAAACATTCAGAGTTTATAAGACTATGAAGGAATGGAGGCCAGAAAACTCTTCTCAAGTCATGTACATGGAGATGTTTCGTATACGTAAGCATTCATAAAAGAACTCTTCTTACATGTCAAAAAGCCAGTAATGATTTTTGGCCAGTGGAATTTTTGATCAATCTTGTAGTGAAATTGTGCATTATGATCCTTCTTTTTTAAGAATCTTGGTTTCATGATGAGGCACTCATGACATGCAGTGTCTTGACCCCTTAAACTGTCTTTCAACAGTTCTCACGATTATGATGTGCTGATACACTTCACATAGTTTACAAACCACTATTGTATTTTATCATTGTCCTCACAAAGATACTTATATCTTACACATTTAGACCAACACATAAGGAGACAAATGATCTGACAAAGCGCCAGCATGCCATGCCATATCATAAGCAAGAAATCTACTAACCAGAATAGATTCTTTCCATTTTTCATGAATCACTCTTGCCAAATTCAGATCAATATGAACCACACAATCCTCAACAGTTAGTGATCCTTATG
Organism: Gavia stellata; assembly: GCF_030936135.1. Classification (NCBI taxonomy): domain Eukaryota; kingdom Metazoa; phylum Chordata; class Aves; order Gaviiformes; family Gaviidae; genus Gavia; species Gavia stellata. The sequence continues at coordinate 26,501,012 of NC_082598.1, read as the reverse complement.
GAAGAAAGAAAATACATTCATTAAAGCATTCTATAAAAACTTATCTAAGCAATTGAAGTAGAGTAGCCTAGACTTATTAATTTGAATTCTGGAGATTTTGCACAAAGTGTCATTCCTGAAAAAAAACTTCAGCAACTGCCAAGTTTAAAAAAAAAGCATTCCACACAGAATTCATTATCTGGTGTTCAAAAACTCAGAAAGGGTAGGAAAAAACAAGTTAACATCAATTGTGTCTTGTTAAAATATGACTGCCTGAACAACTACATTTTTCCTCCTTTTCTCCATTTTTCTAGCAGAACCTTCTTTTACAAAGCCATTGTTAATTTACAACCACAGTTTCATTCATTAAATCATATTCATTTATCATATTCATGAAACTGTGATTCCCACAATTTTATTGCAATACACATGCAACTGCTTTTATGTAACACAACATACTCACCACTGCCCAACAGCAGTCACATCCCTCCTTTCAAACACACAAACTCAGAGAAGCAAACTCCAAGTATCCCCTCTAATTCTAAAGGAAATGGCAGGAATTATTATGGTATCATAATGATATCTTTTCCCTAAAAGATCTTTCTGATATTGTTTCTCACCCTTTCAAAAACAAAAAGGCAAGAAAACATATATATCAAATAAAAAGGCAGGGCATATCTTGGACACAATAGAACACCCTTCTGCTATCAAAAACAAACATTTTTTTTGGAGGAGGTAGGCGTGGAAGTCAGAGGCCAGCAGTCAAACCCACCAATAAATCAGGTATCCAGGGTTTCACATCAAGTAAACTTCAGGAGAAAAGAGAAAAAAGAAAAAAAAAGAAAAAAGAAAAAAGAGAGAAAATAAACAAGCTATATATTCCTTGTGTTTTCTCTTCTTCCTTTTCCTATCAGTCTAAATTTTGTGATGCATGATCAAGCTGCTTATGGCTTCCTTCATCATAGTCTCTCAGCAGACTAGTCTGTTTTCAAGTATAGCCACGCTTTATCTTCTCTCTAAACCATTCATCTTCTCCTTCCCCAATTTAACTGATGCCTAAAGCTTTATTTTTTCTTTCTTTTTTCCTAACCAGTCATAATTTGCATCTTCCTTATCATCTTAATATCCCTTCAGAGTTTGAGTATAGGGTCAAATGCAAATAAGCCAACGTATTTTCTTATGATTTTAAAATATGTGAATGTACAAAAGGACAAAGGCAGAAGGTAGCACTACTGCATTTATATTTTATGCTACGCTTAGTTCAGTTCCATTTTTGGATTAACAGCAGCAAGCAACAGTATCATAAGGAATTGTGCAAATCTGTTCCAGCATGAAGGGAAAAAAGTACAGGCAAAGGACGAAAGGTATTCTTACCCAAACTGAGTTTTTTCATAAAGATATGGATAGAAGTATGCCCATACCTGCATCAATACCAACAGGCCCAAATATTTCTTTCAATTGGAGTGCCAGTTCAGGAGGTAATGTTAGTTCTAGGCAATCTATATTGAAGGCTGCACGTGATGCTGGTACAGGACTTTGTATCTTGGCTTTAGCTTCATCCCAGCTTGGAGTTTCAATTTCTTCTTTACCACATATCTCCCTGGAACTCCTCTGGGTTTCTTTATCTGTCTCCAATTCTTTATCACTCCTAGGACTCACCAGAGGTGCATGATCCATTTCCAGTAACGAAGCAGTCACTCTGGAATTCTCTGCATTACTTTCTGAAGGGTTACTGTCACTTTTGTTATTTAATTCATATTTCAAATTGGTAGAAGTTGTGTTAGGACCATGAGGCAAAGTCATGGGTATACATAAACTTGCATCAAGTTGTGAGGCTGATGGCTTATTTATAGTTTCTTCAACAGGACTCTCAGACTCTATCTTCTGTTTTCCTGAAATGGATAGCTTAATGACACCCACTGCTGAGCTGTCTGCGTCAGTTCTAGGGGCTCCATGTCCAGAATTTTTCAGTTCCGCTGAATCATTCAATGAGGTAGCAGTCAACAACTCGGACACAACAGCATCTGTCACAGTTGCCTTGGTAGCCCTACTTTCTGCAATGCTGAGTGATGAGTTCTTGTCTTCTGAAGGCTCAGAGATATCACCAGCCCCAATTATTTGCAGCGGTTGTTCGCAGTCTTCGAGATTCTCACCATAGTTTGTACTTGCCTTGACATCAAGGTCTGCAACAACTGGCTCAGTTTCTCTTACTTGAGAGCATTCAGTATCATCAACATCTTTGCATAACTTTTCATCAGAGTCTAACAGCAGGCCTGTGGCCCAGTCTAGGTCTTTGTTACATCTTTCATACAGATCCTTCAGCGCTTCAAATGAAACAGACTCAAAGAGCTTACATAGCATATTTAGCTTTTCAGACTCATCAATATTGACAAGTTCACTTTCTTCCACAAATGTACTTTTATCATACATAACTCGATAAGGTATTTTTTCCAGAGAATCTAAGGCATTATCTATGTCTTTGGGTTTGAAGCCGTCTAGTCTGCCATGCAATACTTTGGTAGTCTCAGGAAAAAGCATTTTCTTTTCTAACCTCCACAGGAGAGCAAAGTCCTGTGATTCAGTCTGTGAATGGCTACTTTTTTGTCTGCATGAGCATGTGTCATGTTTCTCTTCTGCTGCGTTAAGCATAGGCAAGCGTTCCTCTTCTTTGGGATGGGGCAAATTGTTGTTTGTAAAAGTGAGGGCTAATTTGTGATGTTTCCTCATTCTCTTATTTTGCTGTGTTTTTTTCTCACCTACTGTTTCACTAGCTACTGTTTCAGGTTGGTGCATATGCAAACACTTTGTATCCGGTTGCTCTGCAGTGTTCACAGGGGTCCCACGAAGTACATCTACGGTCTCAAGAGCACTTCTGTTAATGTCACCTTCAGTGTTTCTACCCTCATCGGACTGATTTAGACTTGCCTTTCTCATTCTCCTTGACCTTTGTTGTCTCTGTTCTAATGAGCCTGAGACAGGCCAATGTCCTATCATTGGCAATTCTGGTGTGACTTTATCTGTACTAACAGAGGAACAGCTAGAGGCTAGATTTTCTTCCTCGTGTCCTTTTTCAACAGTACAGGTCCCACGCAGGCCCGCTTGCTCTTGACCTATCTCAGGATGCTGCTGACTAGGAGTTTTACCTTCTGTATCGCTCTTCAGAGAAGATTTTTCTAGTCTTCTAACTCTTTTGACTCTCTGTCCCATTGTTTGTTCTACAGGCCAGTCACCCAGAAAGTTTAGTAGTTCTGTTTTTCCTGATGTGTCAAAGGCTGAACTGCTTGGTTCCACCATGTTACTACTTTGTGTTGATTTTAGTTCCGTACATATTTTGCCAGATTGTTCAACTTCAGTTTGAATTTTGAGAATGTTGTTATCACTGTGTTCCTCAACTCCTCCTGTATGCAAGCACACAGTCTCTTCAGTAGTGGTCACATCAACCTCATCCATTTCTGTTTCAGTATTTTTTTCTACTTTTTCTCCCTTTTCTTCTTTCTTCTCCAACAGCAGTTCTTTTTCAACACAATCTGATAAATAAACATCCAAGTCATCTTGAACAGTGCTGTCCTCAGGATTGTGTTCCACTGAGTTATTTTCCATTTCTTTTTCCTCTTTCTGAAAATGTTCAGGATCACAGTTACTTTCCAATGTTACAGAAGTACTGGGAAAAGTTTTATCATCTTCAGTTAATTCAAGAGGCTCCACATCAGAAGCAAAAGTTTTTCCTTCCTTTACATCAGAATGTGCCTCTCTCTTTCTGAAAGGCAAATTGGAATGAAAGATAAATCCATTTCAAACTTTCTTTAGCACTTGTCCACATTTTTAATTTTGGCTTGGCTATTTAATATTTTCAAATTACAGACCAGAAAACACCTTTTAGGACACTAATCATCCAGCTGGAGAACTCTAGTGAGAGGAAAACAAATTTAAGATGACTTAGCCCTAATCTCAACACTCCTTTATAAAAAAGGAGCTAAGTGAAGCAGAACTTTCCTTGGTAAGTATCCCTTTTTTACTTCAACATGGGGCTAAGAATACTCTCTCAGGAGTCTGTTCTCCCCCGTTCCCAGCATTCAGTTACATACTGAAGCATTCTGCTGCTAGACATTCTCTCCTTCAGATCAGCAAACCTGGTAAATATGCTTTTATTTAATGACTGTTGCTCTCTCCTGATGGCTCAGTGCTAAAGAAAGTCTAAAAGTTAACCAGGAGAGGACATGCCATTTCTTATCATACTATTTTTCACAATCAACTACATTCCATTAATTATCAGTGCCCACTTCATTTCAAATACATTAAGCATGCAAAAAACAAATTAAATAATAACTACAATAAAATCGGGATTTCCTATGCATTGTTATAATGCATATACAGCATTATTCAGATTATCCACTACAAAATAGTCATGTATACAACCAACATAAATCTAGACAGGTCTAAATTAAATATACTCAAGAGCAAGCAGATAACTTGTTACTACTGCACAAAGAATCCACCTTCTACCACAGAGACATCACCTAATACCAACACACAGACTCAGAAATAGTAATTTGCTTGTATTTGGGACTTCATTATTCTGAAAAGCATTTTATAGATTTTAAGTGTTTTGTATCTACAACATACATCCAACAGCACACTTCTAAGATAAGAGAAAGTCAATCAAGATTGGCTTATTGAAAAGTAACACACAGCCATACTGGGAGGTTTTCACAAAACATGGGAAAGTTGACTAGATCCCTTGACTGCTCATTTCTAGAAATCCTGAAATTCTTAAAAATTAGGAAAACTGTGTAGTGTATTTCTTTTTGTTATTTAACTGATTTTTTTTAATGCATTCACTGTTCAACAGCATTATCCAAGTTCCGCTGCTATGAAGTTTGAATTTTTAGCCTTTTATTTGAGACTACAAAGCTAGTAAAAAAATCTCACCTATGGCTTTCCTCCTGACAAGGATCTTCACTCCAGCCAGCAGCTTCTGATTTGTCTGGGACTGAAGAATCCAATACTGAACTAACGGTAAGGCAACGTTCATACCGTTCCAACATTCTTTTGATCTTTTCTTTAGATACACCATGAATGTTTCGCCTATGTATTAAAAAAAAAATTTAAAAAGAAACATTTCAGATTTATATATTGTAATGACAGAAGAGAATAATTTAATGATAATAAGTTTACAGCAAGACTAACCAGAGAATGCAGGGGGCCCGGACAAAAGCTGTGCAACAGCAATTCTTTCTGTATCAGTGCACTAAGGCATTCCAAACAGGGAATCTCAAACAAATCGCAGCTCCACTTGACTTCTCCACCCCACCTGGTGGCCCTGTTCTGCAATAGGATGTTTTGCTTAATACTAAAATCTAAAACTGTACCAATAACACATCTTCTTCAAATAAGTATCAGAAACACACCATATCAGATCCTGACAGTGATGCAGGATATCAAACTGGGTACAGAAAGTTTCTGAATTCAGTCTTCCTTCTCTGGTTTTGCTAAACTAAGAACTCCTTGAGCCTTGAGGAAAACGTATTCACCTATTATTTTGGACACCCTTTAGCTAGGAATTTTCACTGACTCTGTTAAACACCAACTAGCAACATGCTCTGCAGCAGTTCCACCTAGAACAAGTGAATCCTGCCAAGGATGACAAAACAGAAATTGAAGGTATAGGAGAAAATGTTTAAGTTCTGTTTTGGGAAAGAAAATAATCTTCCTTACCTCACTTGAAAAGTGGCCAACCTTAAGCTAAACACGCAAATTCAGATGACAACACTTATTACGAAATCACAAAATAATTTACATTGAAAGGGACCTCTCGAGGTCACATAGTCCAACCTCCTACTCAGAGGAGGTACAGCCAGATCAGGTTCCACAGAGCTTTGTCTTGTCAAATTCTGAATATCCCTAATGACTGTAAGTCTACAAACTCTCTGGGCAACCTCTTTCAGTGCCTGACCACCCTTTCAAAGTAAGTTTGGGGTTTTTTTATTTTATGTAATCAAAATTTCCCAAGTTCCAACTTGTTATGTTTGTTTTGTCCTATCCCTGCACAATTCTCAGAAGAGATATTTTTAGTCTTCTCTATAACCTCCCAAAAGATAGCTGAAGACAACAATATGATCCTTCCTTAATGTTCTCTTCTTAAGGCTGAACAAACTACTCTTGCTCAATTCAGTATCATCTGCAAATCTGCTGAGAGTGCACGCTGTCCCAATATCCAAGTCATAAAAAGGACATTAAATAGTAGTGGCCCTAGTATTCATCCTAGAGAGACATCAGCCTCCTCTTGGACTTTGAATCACTGATCATACCCTTTGAACCTGGCATCCAGCCAATTTTCTAGCTACCTTATTATTCATGTACATAGGGTTTATGTCTTGCCTATTTTGGCTGTAAGTAATGGTTCTACGACTGTGTAGAAGGTCTTGCTAAAGAAGAGGTAAACAACAACAGTGATGCACAGGGGTTTGTCCCTCTCAGGCCATGAGGTGCTGATTGCCTTAAACTCAGTGACAGCAGAAACATTTCAAGTAAGGCAACAGACCAGCTGGATGCAAAAACAGCCCCAGCCTGACATAATTTTTGCAACCTCGGAAACCCAAAGGAGCAGTCACTGTACCTTATACACAAAATAATTGCAATCATGAAAACATGACATAACATCTATTGCTAATAGTATCTTTTGTATGTAATTAGAATAAAGTGACAGAAAAAAAATCTCATAATACATATAAAATCATAATATATATAAAATCCCACAAAAGTTAGTATTGTAGGAAAAATGTTATTAAAAAACTACTTATTATTGCAAAAATCTTGACTGATATCTTGCTACTTCACTAGCCACTGTACTAAGCGATACCTGTTTAAAAATCATAGTTCATAGACTGTGAAAGATATACAGTCTAATATGAAATTTTCCTTTACATACTTACCTTTCAAGTTCTTTTGGTTTAAACTTCCACCAAGTGTCTGGTTCTCGGAACATGACCTTGTATTTGAACTGCTGAGCCTGAATAAAACAGGTATAAAACAGAACAAGCCACATCACCCATTTCTTATTTCTGTGAAAAAGCACACAACATGTATAGCTTGCTTCTTTAAAGCAGTTTTTTGTATTTTTTGAAACCAATTAAACATTTGGAATAACATACTTTTGTTCAGTGTTTCACTTCTGATTATATAAATGGAGATTTTTAAAAACATGTATATGCATCTCTTACTGTAAAATCAAATGTGTGCCATGATCACAGTAAAAAAAAAAAAAAATCATTATTTTATATCATCTCTTTACATGTTCTACCTCCTCTGAGTCAAGACTGCAGAATATCTTCTGTTTCCAGGTATAGTATGCACATGTCTACACAGCCTCTCCAACACAGAGAAAAGCTCACTGCTGACATTCAGAGCTGACCAGATGCGAGTCAGTTCCAAAACAAGCAATTCAGTTACATTAAACACAGCTATTGTGGACAGCCTTCCTGCCATACGGGAAACTTGAGCGGGCTGCAAGTAAATGGTCTGTATATGGTTCATGACAGAAAAGGAGGTCAAAAATTCTTATCACTGTACCAAACTCTGCACTTCCTGGAAGAACTTTTGTTGTATTTTTATTTCAGTATACAGCAAAATCAAGGACTTAATTGATGAAAAGAACTGTTAATCTGACAATTGTTAATAAATGCAAAGATAATAAAATAAAAAATTTATTAATAAAAGTTATCTGTGTTAAGTCCCACTGTTCACTAATCCATTACCACATGCAGCATATGTAGAGTATCTGCTCAAAAGCTGTCAGTTCTACACTCTCTGATGTGTTTCTATATCATGATAGGAGAAATCCCATATCTACCTTATAATATTTCTTCCAATATGTTATTTGTTAATCAGAACTGATTTTATAAAATAATGCAGTCCTGTAAGCATAAAAAAAATTTTAAAACTACCAACCAAAATAACGCATGATCAACAGCAAAATAAGAGCTAGAGTCCAAAAGTGCTGATGATGTCCATTTAGAAACAATTAAGTGAAAAGGTGAGTAGCTCCAGAAACCTGGAGTATAAGAAACCTATAACAGAGTTCACCAAGTTAAGTGATTAAACATAATTTCGGAAGTTAAATGTAGATTGCATTTACTTAGTACTAAATAAAAGCTGGTCACTTTTAGTCACTAATTAAAAGCACTACACTATTAACATAAAATAGTGCAGGTGCATTATTTTGATTACATCACTTCAATAAAAACTATTAAGTAGATCTGCATAACTTCAAGCAAGCTAGCAGCATTTGATAACTCTAGCCCTCCAACTGGTCAGCTGCTATCTGCCTCTATGTCATATTAAGGATGAAACTAAGACTGAGTTTTCAAGTTTCATGGAGCACCAAACGTCACTCATTAATTAGTGCTGATTATATTTTAAAAGTAGCTTATAATTTTACTGATCATATAAAAGAGGAACAGAATTCAGTTTCCTCAACAATATTTATTTTTACACTTGGCTTTGTCACTTGGAAACTAGGCCAGGTCAATACTCAGACGTGCACAGAATATGACACTGGGTAATATGAGTCCATGTAATACTTGGTTTTGACTCCAGACTTCCTTGTGGAATAACAGCTAGACTGAGAAAGACAATCTTATTTTAAAACATATGTTGTTGCCATGCTGGTCAATAATCCCTTTTCACATTGATCAAATTGTAATACTAACCAAAGTAACATAAGGCTTCATCTCCCATGCTTGTATGTTTGTGTTGTCTATTATTATAGGAGAGATTCTCATTTCAAATGCTTCTTTGGCTGAAAGACACACGTGTACAAAAGAATGTGATATAATTAATTTCGTTATAATAGGGTGGACACATAACATTTACACTAATTCTCTAAATTTGTAATTTTTAAGTAGATAATCCATAATGATTAACCACTGTGTAAAGAACTCTTGCCACAGCTGTTTCAAGGCCCTCTTTTATTTTAGAAATCCCCCCCTCACATGTAAAGCTACTGAGATAGGGCATTATTCTTTTGAATTAACATATGTATGATAATCAAGGAATGACAATGCAGATGTAAAATGCACCAAGATGACTAACCAATCAGTAAATTAAACTAAAAAAAACTACATGATCACCTTAAAGTGGACTTCTTTGTTGCATACAAAATTCTTGGCTTTATAACAGTCTTAAGATTAGCCCACTCTGTAAACTGTATAAAATATGAAAAATCAAAAGAATTATTGTAATTTAAATACACAGTAATTAAATGTTTAGAATCACTAGCTTTGAGATACAGCACCATGTTTTTGTAGCTATGTTACAATGCGTCTGAACAATCAAAGTTATCGTTGAATCACACATTTCTTATTAACCCGTTTCTCCACTGGTTAGAAATTTGACAGTAGAAAAGTGATCATGGTTCAAATTTAGCAAATAAAAGCTTAGAAAGAGTTGTTCTGTAGTGAGCTTAGCAAGAGCCACCATCAAAAAATACACCAATTATGGAAAAAAAAAATCATTTATTCTGTCTTGGTCTTATAATTTTGTTTTAAATTTGCCAACAATGTAGTGCTCAAGAGAAAAAATAATCAACTGTTATTTGTATCAACATCCTCATTACTTATTGCATATGCAATGGCTCATCTCAGAATAAATATTTCTGTGAGATGGTACAGATTAACACACCAGAAATGGGATACAACGCAAAATACATACCATGATGAAATCTGAGGACAACACAATCTTTTGACAAAGACACTGGCATTTTTAATAGTAAAATACGCAATGGACAGATGACTTCAGAGTTTGTGCTCATATTCTTTTTCCACACACGTATTAAAAAATACTTCTATGATGGCATAAATGCTTGTCCTGTGACATCAGCATTACAAGACAGGCAGCTTTTTAAATGGCATACAAGCACTGAACTGTAAACAAGCAAGCTAATCCCTTATGAATTTCTCACCTCGTTTCCTGTTCCAGTCATGTGCTTCCCCTAAGCAATCGGGATCATAATGGTATTGTCCATGTTTATAAAAGTAATCATCAGTACTAAGAATGATTCCACCTGGGTTATCCTCAAGCAAAGTCCTGTGAAAGATCAAGAAGTAAATAGCTTTTCCCCCCTTTTCTTCCCCAGCCCTGCTACCTGCTACCATAAGTATATGTATTTAGTCTCTTACACAAAACCAAGATTAAGCAGCAAATTTAGGTAAGGGGGTGGGGGGGTGGGGGAGGAATCACCCTCCAGGCAAAGATGATCTATCATAATTTCACTCCACTTCCAAAGGCTGAGGCTATCTAGGGGAAAGAGCTGACAGAGGTTCCCTACAAGTCTCATTTCAAAACAACAAGGGAGGTATTTTATTTTTCCATCTACATCTAGTGACATACTTTCACACTGACAAATACACATAACAGCCTTAATTGCACCAAATATTTCAGGTGCCAGCTGAAGGAATCTAAGCTCAGTCTAGGCTTTTGGAGAGTTAGAAAAGAAATCAAGAATTCAACCCAAGAAGCTCTACACATACTACTTACACAAAAGAATTCCAACAGTGGAAGGGGAATTTATGCCTACAAAGACCTGGCTTTTTCCATCCATGTTATTGGAAGGGAACACCCCAAATGAACAGGGACTGGAAGAACACAGCAGATCTAATACTACTGCAATGATCCTCTGCTGACATAAACTCCTTCGGCCAGTGGCAGAAGTTAAAGCTAATTCCTCCTATTTCAATTTCCACTAGAGGTCAAGGAGCTGCAAGCAACTCAGCTCCCTGCAGTCATTACTCATGATGCTGCATTTACAATGTAGCTGGCAATTAGGGTATAAGCATAACTATTTACAAATGTCAGAAAATTGTCTCTGCCTGCACTAAATCCTGTACACAATTAAGCAATTTCTTTTAGAAGCTCACAATATAGATGTTCTACCTTGCCAAATATGATTTTCCTGATCCTGGAACACCTCTGAGAAGAACAAGTACTTGACCTATGAGGTGCATCTTTTTTCTCATCATGTGACAAACAGGTGGCAGCTGTGCTTGCGAGAGGTTCAATTTTGAGTTTCTATCTTGATCTCCCCATACCTTCGGAGAAGGGTTGCTATCCCAGGCATTTGAAACCACTGGAGAGGAAAAAAAAAGTCCTTTTTCCAAAGTCCTACAGTCTGAAACAGGTCTCCACTGCCCTGGACTGACAGCCACAGGAGTTACAAAGCTGTGACTTCCACTGGATGGATAAAAAACAGGAGCCATGAGATTCCAGTGTTGTTGAGGTTGACATGACAGTGTAGAAAAATTTAAGTTATAACCCTGCTGAGTTTGTTGAAAATCTGCAGGTTTAGGTGTTTTGAAACTGGATGTTTCAAAAGAGACATAGGCCTCTGGAAGAGAAGTGCTCTGGTGGCTGTTAAAAGCAGTCACTACCTCTTTGTGCTGTTCCAGGCACCCTGAATTAGGATTTCCAGTGACAGCTACCCCAAGTTCCAGAGGTCCTTGGGAGGACTCACCAGAAGCAGCAGTCACACTTCGTTGATCCAAACCAGTATCTTGTGTCTGTTCAGAATTTCCACATGATATTTCTCCATTTGATTGTTTATAGACTTCTGAAGCTACATCATGTTGAAAATGTACTTCTGACAAATCAGAATCTTCCAATATCTGTGCAAAAGCATCTGATGCAGCTGGTGAGCTTGTCTGGACACTCAGCTGACTCACTGGTGGCTGAGAACAGCAGAAGTTTTCTAAAACCTCATTATTTGTCTCTGTTTGCTGAGGAAAAAGTAGGACATTGTAACCTGAATCAGATTTTTCCCACTCAGTAAAGCCACCTTGTTCCACAGAGTGTTTATGTACTCTTTGGTCATTTGCAGAATTAGGCAATTCATCACTCAAGCTGTATCTCTGAAAGGCATTTTCTATTAAAGAATCCAGTTCTTCAGTCAGCTGCACATCAGGTGATAGGACTCTTTCTTTTTCTTCTTCAGAATTACTTTGTTCTGCAGGACTTTCCCGCATTGTCTCATTTGCAACAGATCTTTGCTGATTAACAAGAGCTATCGATGATGCTACTGAATTAAAACCCAAGGTTTTTGAAGATGCTACTCCTTTGGCATGGGTGGACAGCTCTAGCAGATAATCCATAGCGTTTTCTACTGTTGAATAAGGTAAAGAGAAGAAAGCATGGTCAACCAAACAAACACAAGCTGATGTGAATGCAATTTTTTTACTTGAATGAGTATTTATCACAACTAAAGAGACACTCAAAAGACAATTCACCACTTCATCTTTTAACACACCTTCTGCAACTCCCTTGATCTGTTTCTCATTAGAGGTAAAGGCAGAACTCAATACAGACATATTGCAAAATAATAACCTAATAAGCATAAAAATTACTAAGGAAATAGTGTCTAAAAATTATTAGGTTTAACTGGAAAAAAATCAGAACTGGGTGTTTAAATGGATACCTATTTCTAACCTATTTCATATAGGTGAAATAGTGTAAAATTAACTGAAAAGCACTACTGAGGACTAAAAAGATAAATGTATGCAAAATATGTTCATTATGGCTAGGCCCAATGGAAAATGTCATACCTAATATAGCCTGAAAAATCTAGTATCTGCATTAATTCTTTGTAAAGCCACTAAATGAAGTATAGGTTGCCTGTGATCAACATGAACAAAATGAAAACCTGGCACAAGTATCACCTGAGCCCTAAAGCTAAGCTCCTGTTTTCCTGAAAGACAGTGTAGCAAAAAGTCTAAGTCCATCGAAGTGCAACTCTTTCTGCACATATACTCAACAAAATCTTCCTTGTCCTTCCATCTTCTCTACTATATGAGAGCAACTTATTATTACTTATATGAAAAGATGCTAATCTTTCAATTTTTAAACTATTGTTAATAGTACAACACAATAATGAACTCAGAGTGCTTACTGAATTCTCCAATAATCTTCTAGATAAATCTGTTGTTTTGATAAAGGTAAATCTTATTAAGAGTTCAAAGCATGAATCAGTAATTCCATCAATTTCAATTTTAAAATGAATAACAATCATAGCAACAAATGTGAGAGAGCTATTAAGTTATAAACTCCTTACAATTTAGGTAAGGTAAAAACAGCAATAAAAGCAGTCCTTTAAATGGTTACCTAGCTTTCACATATATAAAAAAATGCCAAACTCTGCTTTCTTTGCAAACAGTCTTAGAAAAATCTCAGCTAATCACATCTGATCATATGAATACAGATTGTTTAAAACGCTCCATATATGACTTATTCCGCTGCCAAATAATTCCTTAGATGTTGCTATCCAGCATCTCATCCATTACTTTTATTATAAGCGAATGAACTTGTATATAGAAGAATTTCAAAACCACAAAAGCACGGGAAGGACTGGGCACAGACATGAAAACAGTCTGCCAGGAGAGGTGTGTATGTAGCTTGGCAGAATAGAGTGGGAGAAACACAGTCCAAGCGAGGCTGCAGAGAATTCAACATGACAAACAGAATTTACCCTGCAAAAACTAATCCTCAGTGGAGATGACAAGATAACAGTGCAAAATAGAAAGTAAAACAAAAGCTCAATTCAAGTATTTAAGGAAAAGCAAACGCTGCCAGGACCACATACTGTGTACCATTGTCTTAAAACAATTGTGACCTAGAATATAAAATACCCCTCCTGCAGAAACAGTTTATGCATCTAACAGATATGGCACAGAAACTAATTGGAAAAAACAGATTCTCCTCACAACTCTACCACTGCCTGCTCTGTGTCACAGAACAAGCCACTTAAACTGTGCCTCCATTTATGGAGCACACTACTACTGCAAATTACCAGCCTCACAGAAACGTTGCCAAACTTGGAGAATCTTGCATGGAAAGAGCTGTAAAATTTCAAAATATTATGACTCACCTACTCATTAAAAGCTAAACTCACAAATACACTTGCAACACCCACACCAACTTTTCTGGAGTTGCCCTAGTCAAGAGCTGTCTGCATATGGAACAAAACTGTAATGCCAGCTGTACATTATTTACCTTTAAAATCACATTCAGACAGAACCATATAAACCACACTAGGATCTAGGTCAGAAAACATTTCTGACATGCTGTTGAAGAGCTCTTCCTTATTGACACTATGCACTACTTGTGACACTGAGCAGCTTGGGTCCCCTTGGGATACAGCAACAGCAGTTCTGTCAGAATTGCCATTCTTCCGAGAAGGACTCCCACCAGTTTTCCTTCTGCGCGGCATTTTGTTTTCTAAAAATCAGCTTGCTTTTTGTTTTAGTTTGTTCACATGAGGCTGACAGCACCAAGCTCAGAAATCACAAAAAACCTCTTGTAACCGGGATATGTGTAACAGAAATAGCAGACCTGGAAAAAAGAGGATAGAGAAATTTTAATAAAATACACAGTCACATTTGCATGTCTCCTATTTAGATACCTAAAAGATCAAAAAAATACATAAGCATACAGGAAAGCATTTTCTACAAGGCTACCTATCTTCTTTTCAAATGGCTGACAGCTAAACAGCAGCCTTATTTTACAACTAACTAGATACTGAATCTGCATATGGAAGAGAGAACAAATAAAAATCCAGAAGAGTAAAGGAAGCAATGCAAGGCAGTCAGTTCACAAATATTCCTCTGCTAACACCTATTGATGACCAGTTAACATTATGGAATGCTAATATACTGTTAAAGTTCACAAATTTTGCTTTTCTTACAAAAGTACTGGAAAACATAACAGACATGTCCAAATCTTCCAGAAGCCCTTCATGACTTCGCCCTGCCCCTATTTTTTAAGAGTAAACAGTTGGGGTTCTTCAATGTTCAAACACTAGCAATAGGTTGCCCAGAGAGGTTGTGGAGTCTCCAACCATGCAGATTCTCAAAACCTGACCAAACATGACCCTGAGCAACCTGCTTCAGGTGACCCTGCTTGAGCAGGTGGGTTGAACCAGACGACATCCAGAAGTGCCTTCCAACCTCAGCCTGTGGGGGGTTTTTTTAATTGTTAAAGACATTTTACAGCTTTATAAGCGATAAAGCAAGAGGAGGCTTCTGTCCACCCCCGCTTCTGCAATAAAGCCTTTGAATACATCTAGTCAAAACATTATGGCATCTCTACTAACTGCAATTACTGCATTAATCTTGTATAGAAAAAGAAAGCAATTATTAATTGAAGTACAAGCACAGAGTATGGTGTGACCTCACTTTTTTCTTTATATCAAATAACATCAAAGCTCTGTTGTGTTCTAGTGACACTCATAATAAACTAATTTATAATTTTTACAAATAATTATTCAGAAAACTAGCAAACCTTGGTAAGGCTGAGAATCTGAAGTTAATTACAGTAAAGAGTCACTATTTAGTGATAACAGTTACTGAGTAGGCCATAAAATACCTGTTTCTATATAAAGATTATTTTGCCAGTGATGACCAATTCAACAGGTGCAGATAAATCAATGGCAGCACTTCCAAGTTCACTTAGTCCCTCGCTCCCTGGATCATTGGCCCACAAATGATGATGACAGATCAGTTCCAGATTCAGACAGCACTTCTCCATTATTCTCTAGCAATCTCTTCTAGCAACCAAGAGAAGTATAATTTAGAAGAGGGTGGACTCAAGTCATAGAAATTTATGTAAGAAAAACAGACAACTCCAGGATCCCAGGAGTTTCTACAATATGTATATGGACCTTAGATAGACAAATAAGACAGATGTCTGAAACAATGAAGAGTTCAAGGAAGTCTGAAATGCACAACAAGGAAAACAATACACAGGAAAAGGAAGAGGTGGACTTCCAAAAATAAAGGAGAAACAACAGTGGAAGATGCTAGTTAGCCAGACTGAGCTGGGACAATTGCAGCTGGTTTTGTCACTACGCTTTTTTTGGTTCACCTCTGTGATTAGCCATCCTTATACCATTCTTTACTGTCACAAAAAAGTATTCAAGCAGAACAATTAAACAAAAAGTTATAGCAAGTCATGTTTTTCAAACTTGTATTTCTAACTGATTCATCCTCCAGCCAGTAAAACAGATTCAGACCTAACTTCGCACATGTGTCAGTGCTAAAAAGTGTGATTGTTCCTCACTAAAACAGGTTCAGTGATAAAGAAAAGATCCAGCAAGGGAGAAAGGTATTCATGCACCTTGAAGTTACTGAGCACCAAGAGACTTTAAGCAGAACACTCAAAGTGTTGTCAATGTTTTAATCCGACTCTCTTATTAAGATCAATCCTATAAGGACCTGTTGCTGAAAAACATGCTCTGTAGCTAGGACTTTTAACAATCAATTGCCTTACACTGGGAAGGGAATATCCTATAATGAACATTTCCTGCATTAGGCTGTGGATCCCACTGTATATTAGGATGCCTTACTCTAATGGCCTAACAAAGCCACACACTTCAGTCTGCATGAATCTCAATCAGCGAATTTACAGTGCATTTCTTCAGGATTATTGAGGCCTAAGCTGTTTATCGCAATTAATCAAACAAGGGAAAAGAAGGCAGAAGGGAAAAAGACATTGGTCACCTCAGAACTTACACACAGGTCAAAACCTTGGTGACTCCCAGTACCTCCGGGTATGCCAAGGCAATACACAGATCCACATTTTGTCCCATCTCTCCATCTAAAGTCTTAGTAAAATTGTAGAAATTGTTAAACCTATCAAAACGATAGATCAGCATTCCCCAGGATTTCATTTAGATAAGGTATTTACCATGGCCAGTATCGCAGACAGATATTTTGTCCGAATCTCCTTTGTTTACCACAATATTTTCAATTAAATTCCTGGGCGATATCTTCTGTTGATATTACCAAGCACAATAAAAGTATATAAAAATAGATGCCTGCGCACATACAAAGCACACTGTACTGTATTACATAAGAGAACACTAACACGCTCAAATGAAAGGAACGATTTTCACTTGCTTTCAAGAGCATGCCCTGAATTTTACAGAGGGTTATATCTAGGGACTTGACTTTTCAGATAGTCAACTTTCTCTTTTTGAAAATTAGTCTACTATGAAAGAGAAAATAATTTTTAATAACCCAATAGCCAGACTTACAGGTCAGCTATACTCATTGGTTCTGGATAACATAATCAGTCTGTAGTCTAATCAGTCTGTAGTCTGCTGTAGTTTGTTGTGGATGAGTTGTTTTTTTTTCCCCCACGATGAAAATGGAGTTGTAATAACATAAAGATTTAGAAGAACAGGGCTGTGCTGAACATGCTGAAAAGGAATTCTAGACAATTAGCCAGAGGCTGCAATATACTCAGAGGTTCACTAGCCAGTTCTGGGTACCACCGTTCGACACACATCCAATTAGAGCAAACAGCTGTTTCATTTCAGCACTGATGAAAAACAATACTCCTGTGGCAGTCTCAACTTCACCTTTAAAAACAAAGCAAAACAAAAATCCACGAGCACCTCCTCACTCATGGGTCTTCAGAAATACACATCTCCTGACATTTAAGAATCTCCTCCCAATGTGATTCAACTGCCACAAACAAGCATATGTACAAAAATCTGCCCATATGAAAATTACCTTCCAAATTAAGCAATCTTACAAATAAAAGATATATTTTGTAGAGAATGTTGGTATCTTAATAAGATAATTTTCAAACCCTACCAACCTAGAAGAGAAAAAGTAGACTTGTCAGGTCAGGGCTCTTTAACGTCATCTTCTTTCTAGCTGGCCAGAGTTTATTTCTGATAGTATATTATGAACCTCAGGTGTTGTCTGTTCCAGTACTGCTACCCCTAAGGAGCTGGATGGATGCATCACAGACATTCTGTATGCACAGACACACATAGCCAGATATCAGCATCCATTACAGGCAAGCCAATCACTACAGAAACAGGCAGACACCGATGTAATCAACCTAACAACACATCTCTCTTTTCTGTTTGACAGACAGAACAATGAAGTGTAGAGAAGTGGCCGACCTGGCACAGCAAAAGGATAGACCAAGATCTCAAGTCTCAATCCCAGCGTCTTACTAACAACATTCAACTTTCCTTCCCAGTGAAAGGAAAACCAATTGTTTCATAAGCTAATTCTTAGAATGTGTTTATAATTCCCTAGGGGAAAGAAAGAAAGATGACCAAAGTTTCCAATAAATACAAAGTGTCTGTCAGTTATACAGAAAAGGAAAAATATGAAAGGGTTTTTTCCCCCTCCCTCTCCATTTTTTGCAATCTCATACCTAAATTGATAAACTAATTGATGAAGCATTACAGTCTTAGGAAAATATATAAGAAAATTTTTCCATAAAGCATGGAATGAATTTAAATCATTGTACTTACTGCAAAGGAATTCCCTTGCAGACACATGTTCCAAAAGATTCCATTTTATTTTCATTAATACAGTTGTCCATAGAAGAAATTAATCTAAAATAGCGGGAGTATAATAGTCATCCTGATCAGACTCCTCACATTAGGGGGAAAAAAAAAAAATGTAAAAAAAACCCCAAAACAACCTCTAGGCTGCAACGTAGGTAAAGCAAATTGTAACTTTAACTTAATTGTAGGTTGTCCTTAGAAAAATTCAAAGTGTACTCTTTCTTATGACACATAATCTAAAGAATGCAAAACATTTAAACCATCCAAACAAAAAATCTAGGGGGGGGGGGGGGAATCCCCAAGACCCTCCAAAACCAAATCTGTTATTTTTAAAAGACCTAAGATTTCATTTATGTTAGGAAATAATTGCTAACATAGACTTGTCATACACAAGCTATCACACTGCTAACCAGTACTGTTATATCAGCAAACTTGCTGTGAAGAATTCTCCCAGAACTTTGAAGAAATTAAAAAAACCAATCAGGCTACAAATGCATTTTCTAAAATTAAGCTACAAGGCATAAGTCATCTTTATGATGAGGCTACATTAAATCTGTCCAGCTAAACATCTTTTGTTTTCCATAGCAAAAGCTAGAAATTCCCCCCTGCTTTCTAAGAACTGCTATATATTGTTGAAGAACTGTAATTTTACAAAATCAGACAAAAATTACTATAAAACAATATTAGGCACCATCTGACTGTTCTAAAATTTCTGGAAAAACAATGTAAGTCTCAGGCTTGAGACATGCATTATTGTTTCATTTTCAGTGTGATATGAAAATGTATACGCAGTTGCTGAATAAAGATCTGATGAAGGCCTGACACATCTCATACATCTTTTACACTGGGACGTCTTCTGAGAAACCACACGTGGTAGCTTACATTTTCAAGATGTGTCAAAATTCTTGAGTAGAATGGACTGACTGCAAATCCTATTACACATATAATCTCAAGTATAGGAAGAGAAGGAAACAGGTAGTATTCAAGAAGAGACAGAACACACAGAATAAAGGAAGAAATATACTAAACTACTTTTTAAGTGAGTTAGATAGTTGATACCAAAAGTATTCATAAAACTCTTTAAATCAGAGATACTGCATTGGGAAGCAATCAGCAGTAAACATAATTTTTCAAAGTCATTACAAGAACTTATTTTTTAAGCAAATAGACCAGAAAAATATTCTAAACACTATTCAAGGTTTACTAAAAGGATTCAGCAGCACGGAACATCTCTGGTTTA
Organism: Gavia stellata; assembly: GCF_030936135.1. Lineage (NCBI taxonomy): Eukaryota > Metazoa > Chordata > Aves > Gaviiformes > Gaviidae > Gavia > Gavia stellata. Next base: position 26,481,441 of record NC_082598.1, on the reverse strand, counting down.
ACTATAATCAAGTTCAAATGACAAAGAAGTTGTCAATATTACCTCTCTTCCTTTTTTAAGGACAAAGGAAGTCTCCAGCCTTGACATAATGTAACATTCAACCAATATGCCCAAAGCTGCCTGATTTGTAGATATTTTGAAATTTCTCTGATCAATTTAAGGAAGTTAACTCCATACATCTATAAAAGAGGTTGGTTGGGGGCGGGGGGAGGTGGTGTTTCTTTTTTATTTTGGTTTGGGTTTTGGGGGTTTTTAAACAATTTTTCAATTTCAAACTACATAACATAATTGTCATGTAATGCTCATTTGAATCTTCTGGCTTTTAAAAAACACGCACACAGATATATACTGACATGCTGGAGAATTGAAAAAATACATATATTTGTAATTCAAATAAAATAGTAATGGCATAGAACTTACATTTTCAGCTTCACTGAGTTGCCCTGCAGTGGGTCCCTTCCCATCTTTCCAAAATCACCACTGATGGCACATTTAATAACGATCTGCTGTTAAAAAATATAATGTACTCTTCTGTCAGGAAACCATACTTTCAAACATACAAATTAGATGTCAGCAGACGTGGATGCTCCCTCCTGACAAAGGAATGATCAGAACACAAATTAAAATTGGTATTTTGCTCACAGACCATACAACTTTAAGCAAAGTTTTAACACTGAGCAATACAATAATTGTTTTTAGTAAATTAAGCACAGCTAACATTACTGACAAAGTACCCAACATGCCAAGTTGAGCTCAAATGTAAGTTTTCCTAAGGATAAGAATACCTACTTGATTTCAGTTACTGATTTCTCATCTAAAAAAGCTGAATTACATCAGGTAAAGAAATAACATAATGGAAGCAGAATTAGGAACAAAAGTAAGTTTCCTCACTTGTCATTCCACTTGGTTCTTCACCACAGTTCTTAACCATCTTGAAAAGGTCTACACATCCATGCTGGTCAAGAGAAGATTCATTCCATCGTGTGGGGAATTAGGTAAAGAAAACCTGGTACATCAAAATCGAATACGTTACTTACACCACTAATTTGCAATGCCTACTGATGCTAAAACACTGCACTTCTGTTCATTGAAGCTGCTGCTAACTCCTAATCCACTGTGTACACACTGAAGATGTTAGATGTACTCAAAGCCTGACTTAATTCCGGTGTACATATTAACCTAGAGCACACTTTCCTGACAACAATCTTGTGCTTTCAAACAAATGAAAATAAATTTAAAAAAAAAAAACCCAAACCTTATGAGCATACATACCTAAATCAGGTAAAGAATTTGGAACAAATACTCTGTCGCACTCCTACCATAACAGCTTGATGGCTCAATTACTTTACAGCAGTTTTCACAAGAGATGGAGAAACCCATCTCCCATTTTGCATCTAATCTCATTCCACTGCTCAAAAGCATTAAGAATTGCCATCAAAACATACAGAGCACTTCATATAAACAAGAACCTGATGATGAGAATCCAAATTTACAAAGTAAAGGACAGGGTGCAGGCAGAGAACGCTATTCACCCCACTCTCAAATATGTGGCTTCACAAAAACCACACCAGGAAAGGCTGAAAAGCCATTCAGCAATTTTACAGAACATTTCATCTCTGAATATAAATTCAGCCTAGAACAGGACGAAACGGCTGAAGTGTACCTGATAACAGTGTAATGTTACATTATTTCCACTACTCAGATTTCTGCTTTCTGAATCAGGCTCTACTAACGCGTGCATTAAAATACAAAGGTTATTTCCATATTTGTTCACTTGCACTTCGAAGTCTCATAAATGGAGCAAAACAATTAAATATTTAAGTACAAGCAAAAGAGAAAAAAGCAGCCAATGAAATCAAACCGAGATCCAATCATTGTACTCTCTAGTTGTATTTATAAAACAAGCTTTTCAGTTTTGACAACATTCAAGTCCCCCCTCTAAAAACCAGATGGTAAAAAAGAGAAGAAAAAAATTATTTTTCTCAATAAGCATAAGAGTAGCAAAGGAGACAGTTTGGGAGCCTTTTGCAGTCTTCCATTTCTGCCAGCTGTCAGCCACAGAACAGGTCACCTAAAGGCCTTATTACGTAATGTGAAAATCTATACCCAGCTAGAGACAAAGCACTTTTAAAAACACTTCAGGCATCTTTTCTGCTCTTTTCCTTCTCCCACTCAGTGTTACTCCCACCAGTTGTTCCAAGGGCTTTGCCTATTTCAACAGTTTTAACTAAGGTCCTCTTTTTCACATCAAATTCTGTCAAAGTGCAAGACACTAACACATACGTCTCAATACACTCGCTTTATGCAATCCGCTCTGCTAGGGCGTTTTTCCATTTTTGTGATTTTTAAGCCTTGTGTATGGCCTGGGCCAAAGACAGATTCTTTTGAGGCAGCTGCAAAAAATAAATCTTGCTTTGAGTACGAAACAAAAACTTTGTCTATCAACTACACACACAGTTCAAGAGTACAAAACGAGCACAATCTCATCTCAAGTAGATGGTTAGGAAGTAAATACAACTTTCAGGAAGAGCAGAGCCCTGTTCACTAGGAAGGACTCAAAGGCTCTTCTCCACATGCCACTTCACAAGCAGAAGTCAACCTGCAGTGGCAGTCAGCTGGTGTTTGATAGGTGACAGAAGCTGTTGAACTCCGCATCACACAGTTTCCTTTTAAGCCGGGAAGCTGCTCTTGCCAGAGGCCCTCCACACAGGTGAGCACAAGCTCCCAGAAAGGCACTCTCCCAAAGACAGGCAGACGTCCTGCTGGATGCACATGATTAAACCAGCGAAGTAGGAGGAGGAGAGCCACCAGTAAGCGCATTCTCCAAGCACCAGATCTGCTTGGTAAGAACTATTTTTGTACTCACCTTCTTTTTGCTGTGTGCTGAAGGTCAAAGCTTGGGACATGGCAAAAAAACAAGTGGTCTTGGGATTATGGAGCATGCAGATATGCAGCCTGAAAAGCTAGAAAAAGTCAACAAGCAGTTGTTTTCATTGTTTAGGAGGAGAGGGTTGTTGCTTAGTTTTTTGGGGGGGGGGTTTCTGAAAATAATAAGAGTATCTGCAAAATGTCTTTCCAGCCCTAGGAGAGCTTAGAGATATCAGATCCTTTTATAGCTTCCCTCCTACATTCTTTGGTAGCCTCCCATACAGCTCACAGCCCTGCTCGAGCATGCCGAAGTAAGCGTTACCCATGCCCATGCTGAACTCAGCTTTGAAGGGAGATCTTCCAGGAGACAGAGCTCTCTTGCTACCTGGGCTGTCCCCAGTGCAGACTCCACATAGCTCAGCTGCTTTGCTGTGACTTATGCCTGGCTCCCAGAGCAATGTAACAGGCTGCAACAAAGGAGACCAGACTTTGTTTATGGTGGTGCTTTTGCAGTTTCACACCTGCAATCAGTACTACTGCTTAAGATCGTATTCCTGCTCCACATTATAAACCATTGAGAGACAGGTATTTGGAAAGAGAAAAGAGAACTCCTGCCAGATGGAGCTACGACTTGCCCACACCACGTTTCCAGAGACTCTGTCCGAAAGTCAGGCCAAAGGGCAGTGAATAAAAGTAACACGTCCCTGCAAAATTACAGTTCCTCAGTACAACAGAATTTCCTTTCACATCCTCTCCAGATGAACTTTCATACCTGTGCCTGAAAAGCCTTCATACAGACAGCAGTGTCTGTGTCTTGTAATTCCAGACTTGGTGCCTCTTTGAGTTGCTGGAAATAGATTGTGATCTTTTATAAATTGCAACTTCAGCGATATCTAGCTAAGAAGTGACGATATAGTCTAATGCACAAAGTATTTGAGGCTGATAAAAAAAAGGAAAATATAACATTATAAAGCTGAGCAAGACTCTCCTAATGAGGTTAATTTTAATACTGATGTATTCTGCTATATTACTGTTTCCTGTTTCTTTTCTGTGACTGAGACCTGGCCAAAGGATGAGCATTTATTTTAGTGCTTGGAAAGCCAGCAAAAGGGCAGCAGCAAGGGAAAGGACTGGTTTCATCAAGATGAGAAGATACTGTAAAAGAGGAGTATTACTAACGATCACAGGTGATGCTTATTATTAGGGGCACACACATGCAGGTGGCATTACGGAGGAAGGAAAAGCGGAACATTAAAAGAATACTTATTTAGAGTTTTCTGCACTGGCAGCAGTCAGGGCTGGCAATAAATGCAAATGCTACTTCCCCAAATCTTGGCTTGCTTTAGCTGTTGATGTAAATTAAGACAGGTTTACTTTCTTCTTATAGACAATGCTGCAACTCTAACACAGCTGGGAACAAAGGGAAGTGGTTCTCAAAGACTCAGACTCCAGAGCATGAATCTTCAGACCTACCAGGGCTTCTGTAATGTGACCAAGTCTTGGTTCTAGTGCTTCCACATATAAAGGCTTCTCAGCTCCACACCTTTCCCTTGTGTGTGATAGACAGAACAAGTAAAAGGCAGCACTCTCTGGCCAACTTTCTGCAGTATAATCTCTTCCTACCTGAAGGTCTGCTTAAGACCTTCAAGTCTGTGATGCATACAGTGCTGCACGCTGGTGATCCCCAGCTGTCACTTCCCTCCTAACAGCCTCACACACTTTTCAGTTATGTGAGTCTGCATGAAGGTTTGTTGCACAGTGGGACAAAGCTGAAGCACAAGAAATTTTTGAACTTCAGCAAGGGCTCAAATACAGAAGCAAAATGAAGATGTGTTCAGGTTTGCAGAAAGCACTTGCAGGAACAGGAGACTGATGAGAAGATCATGAATGCCGGAGCATCAGAGCACAAGGTGTGCTGGAACATAAGCCAGATTTTTCACCAAGGTGCTGCTATCTATTAACCAGTGACCTCGCAACAGTAGCAGCCACATCAGGAAGCTGAAGAGTCAGGTTGGAAAGAGACATAAAGCAGTTTGTGAACTCTGCTGGTGGTCCACATACAACAGCAACATGAGAACCACTCGCAGAATTTCCCAAGCAGGAACGTATTGATAGTGACACATAATGCACTTAGCCAACTCACACTGATTCAAGTTGCATCATAGAATTACAACTTCAAAAAGAAAGCAAGAAACCAAATCACATAAAGAAAGCAAGATAGGAATGAGAATACCTTACTCATGTAGACATCCTAAATATTTTCTGGGGAAAATAAAAAATAAAATCACGTATCAGGTCCTAGGCTGGAAACTACATTACACAGACCTATCAGGACAATTATATCTACTTCATACGTTCAAATGCACTTCCATTGCTGAAGCCACTAGGCCAGTTGAACACAGCACACACACAGCTATTACACAGCTATTAAAAAGACAGAAACTATTTTCAGCTTAATGTAAACCACAGATAGATGACCTCATCCTGATCTAGGTACATCAACAAAAAGCTTACAGCCTCCAAATGACTGTCATAACTTACTTGATAGAGACTTAAACCTGTCATTTACCTTCAGAAAGCAGTTCACATGAGTTCACCTTATACGACTGTAAAAAATGTCAGCCAGGTCCATTTAAATAGTTTTAAGTGGTGGTTTGAGTTGATGCAGGCAATTTTTGAGCTGGAACACGGATCAGTTACATAAACCAACCCACCAGTAGATCAAAAATCCCCAGTGGAGTCATGAGAAGAAACAGCTGGAAAACTTAACCTCTTCCACAACCACAGCTGGATTCAGGAGAAAATGTCAATGTACAGCCTTATTTAATTCTGAGAGGCAGTCTGACTGACAGCTAATTAACACCCTACTGACATTTTTATAGTAGCAGAGCCCCTGTAAGAAAAACAAAGGCAGCAACTTCCTAAAACTCAAGGATTAATAATTCAGGAACTTTTACTCGAGCTAAATTCACAGGCAGAAGAACTTTATTTAAAATAATAATTGGACTGATTATGTCAGCCATTTAGCACAGACTACAGATCAGTATACACAGGTAAGAGTGAAAGACAAGAGACCATGCAACATCTCAGAACTACAACCCCCACAAAGTCCCTATTACAACGTATTTATACACTAATTCAAGACAACATAATTCTCTTTTGTAAAATGGACAAGGTCCCAGGTAACAATCCACCTATATCATAAAGTGAAACCACTGTAAGTATACCATGGACGCTTCCTAACACCATGCCTAGGCTAACATTTTTGTCAGGTACTGTTGCACTTTCACATCGGTAACACCAAGAACCTCACTTCCCTCTACATCAGTGCCTTCCCCAGCTGAAATGCATTAACGTTAATACAATAGAGGGAGAGTTCTAAAAAAAAAAAAAGTGTAAACAAGACCACAAAAAAAATACAGGGCAAATTCACAGTTAAAAACAAAACAAAACCAAAACACAGCAAGAGAAAGCCTATAAAAAAGAAATTAAAGGATTTTGAAGCCGTGCTTTCATGCTGTTAAATTTCCTTCACAAGCTCTTCCCATAATCTATAGGAACAAAAACTACTGCAACTTTAAAGCGCTGCGAACACATTACATGACCAAGCCCTGCCCTGGTCATGGTGACTGTACCCGACCAAGCCCTGCCCTGGTCATGGTGACTGTACCCGGATGAATCAGGGCTAAAACTCTCATGCTTACAAATGCATACCATACTTAAATTTTTCTGCCTTTCTGTAATTTGCTTCAGGTTTACATCTCAACCTTTGGCTCTCCAATCATATCCCAAGACTTACTGTCTAAAGCTTTTACTCCAGTAAAGGTGAAATGGATGAAGAGCAACCTGATTCTCTTCTCTGTTATTTTGCTTTACCTGAAATATCCAAAATACTTTTGGAGGTTTTTTGCTTAAGTTCTATATGAATTATTCTCATCTTTTCACTACAAGGTCCTACTGAAAGACTTATGATGCATACTAAACTTTGTCAAGATGCTGTATAAAAACATTTTAAGTGTCTCTTAAAGAGTCAAACTGTTCTTATTTAGAGCAAGAGTTAAGAAAAGTAATAGTAAATATGTATTTTTTTCCTCTTCTTTTAAGTCAGGCTCCTCCAAAGCCCCGATGACCTTATGGCACTTGATCAGCAAAACTGCAGCCTGTGTCCAAAGCATGTGGGAATACTATGCTACAAAGGACACAAATAACCACACGATAAAACACGTTTCAGCAGTTCTTGACTGTTCAAAACAAACAACCCCTTAAAGTACTAAAAATCTTTTGATTTCATTTTGCACGGGGTGGATTTGTCTTGCGGGACTCTACTCTTTGGGAGATGCTTTTGAAGTTCACGCACAGTCCACACCGTTTGTTCGGGACAAACGGGCGAACGTTGCCACCGACTTATCAGCCCTGGCCCTTCCTCCAGCGGCCGGTGCCGCCACACAGGCCACAGCTGCCGGCAGGGCCGGCCTGGGCCGCGACGCTCCCCGGGGCTGCCGGGCGCAGGAGTCGGTGTTTCTGAGAGGAAGACCGGGCACCTCGGCCGCCGCCGAGCGCGCTTACACGGTGACGGGCGAGGAAGAGCCGCCGACGGGGCAGGGCAAGCAGCCGGCACCTCACGCTGAGGAGCGCCCGCAGCGCTCACCACAACGCCGGGGAGCGGCGACCCAGCGGCAGCTCCAGCCGCGGGGCCCACAGGAAGGCCCCTGGGGAGGGCAGGCCCAAACCGGCTGCCTCAGCCCGGCGGCGGAGGGGCCTACCCGCCGCTAGCGACGCCGCTCCCCCGGCCCCTTCCCCACGCAGGGGAGCCGCTAGCGGGGGCCCGTAACCCACGGCCGAGCCCCCGGATGGCGGGCGGACCCGCCGCACAGCACCCGCCCCGCTGCCTCCCCTCCCGCCCGCAGGCAACTCCTCTCCAGTGACGCCGGGGGACGGGCCCCTCGGCGCCACCGGGCCGCCCGCGAGGCAGGGACTCGGCAAGGGGGGGGCCCCGCACGGCCGCCGGCGGGCGGAAGCTGCCCGCAGCCGCCGCGAGGGCCGGCCGCCTCCCCGCCCCCGAGATGGCGGAGGCCGCGGCAAGCTGCGCGGGCCCCGCGCCCTATCGGGAGCAGGGGGAGGGCGAGGCTCCTCCCCGGTCCCGCCGCTTCGCGCCAGACCCCGCCGGCCTTTACCTCCCGCCGCTCGGCCCGCTCGCTTCTGCCGGCGGCGGACGCAGGGACTGGGGGCTGCTCGGCGGCGGCCGGGGAGAGGCTCCGGCGGAGCGTGCGCCGCGGGGACACAGTGCCGCTCTCCGTCCGGCCGGGGAAGAACAGCCCGGGAGGAGGCTCCGCGCCGCGCCGCCCCCCTCCCCCTGCCCGCCTGGGCCGGCAGCGCCGCCCCGGCCGGCTCCCGCCTCGCCCGGCTCCCGCCCCGGAGCGCCTCGCCCGGCCGCACCCGCCGTCGCGTCGCGCGGGGCCGCCTCACAGGCCGGGCTCGTGGTGGGCGGGGGCAGCGGCCGCTCCCGGCCTCGGGGCCCCGGGCGGCTGGGGCGGGCGGGCAGCGCCTGCCGGCGGGGCCCTGCGTCGGGTGTCCTCCGGGGGCTCGGCAGCACCTGCCCCCCTGCGAAGGGGTCATTTCAGAAGGAAAAGGAAAAGAAACTTGGGACCGGGGCGGGGGGGGGGGGGGGGGGTGTGCCGCCTCCTGCCAGCTAAGGGCCGATCCGGCCCGGCTGAGCGCAGCTCTCCTTCCCCGGAGGCGGCCTTCGCCACCTTTTTCAGGGGTTACTGATAAAACTTGACTGCTGATACGGCTTCACGTGTTCACCTTTGAAAAGGCCTACCGGTGCTCTACCGGTATGGGAAAACCGGTGTGAACAGACCGACCTTGCCTGTAGAGGGCATATTGCTGGCCACGGCACGTAGGTGAGTTCAGCAAACAACTGGAGATTACAGAAGTCGGGAAGGGTATGGTTAAATATACTAGCCATGTAGTGACAGGTTTCGAATTTGTAACAAAAAGGGTGAATGTTTTAACTTGTGGTGCCGCTGCCCTGTTCTACAAAGCAATTTCTAACGTCGCAGCGGAAGAGAAAGCTCCTACAGTCCAGAATGATGCAGTGGATCTGCGGGCTGATGCAAGAGGAGAAATGGTTTGTAAGCAGCAGACAAGAGATAAGGAGTTTTTAAGGAAGCCGAGGAGAGTCTGGTGGGATCTGGCATCAGTGATTGCAGTGGAGGTTATGAGCTGCAACAGAACAGAGGAGCAACTGATCAGGACTGGGCTTCATTATCTGCAACAAGCAACAGACATTTGATGGAGATGGGACAATGGAAGATTATGGAAAGATGAAAGGGAAGAGAGATGTGCTTCTGACAGACTGAGATGATGGTAAGCAGCTCTTAAATCAGAACTGCTGTGGAGTCACCATGAAGGGAACTAGGCATCTGAACAAGAGTTTTGCATTTATCAACACAAGAAAAGGGGCAAGGCTCTTAAAATAAAAAAAACCCCACGACACTCAAGATGAGGAGGTTCTACTGGGAAACTTTTCTGCAGTTTTATAGAAGTTCGTTGATCTGAGAAATTTCACGGTCAAGAAACAGGCATTAAAATATAATTGGAAAATTACTGATGTTTACCCATTACTGAGTTCTAAGACTAGGACTTCATTACATAGCCATAGGCAGCCTTGTCAGCTCTGTCTCCCTGCCTGCCCGAGCAAGATAATAGGCAGGGTCTCCACTTCTTACTGCTTGTTCATCTGATGGCCAGAGGGAGATGGGTGCCTTCCCGCGCCCCATTGTCCTGAGATACCTCCCCGCCATCGGTATTCAACCGCCTCCCATCAGGGCACAATGCCTCAGGAGGACGTTGGCTGGAGGTGCCCCACTGTGATCTTCCTCGGGAACAAAAGCAACGAGGGCCCTGTGAAAGGAAAGAAGCATTTCCCCCCGAGGGGAGTAAGGTTTTCTCCCAGCCCAAAGGTCCTTCACATTGTGATTCATCCCATTCAAGGACGAGGTGGCACCCCCGAGCCTCTTTTGTCCTTCCTTTTCCTTCAAAGAGGGAAACGAGGAGCGTCCTTTACCTGACTACTAAAGCGCTGCTTATTTAGCACTTGATCTTGCATCCTTCACAAGAAAGACCAAGAAGTCACGGACAGCTTTGTGTCTCAGTCACTCGTACTCCCACTGCTGCTCCCTTCTGCGGCCTGGAGACTTTCCCTCTGCCACCAGGACTGACCCGTTTGCATGACAGATGTAACTTTCCTTTTAATGCCAATAAAGAATACGCAAGTGCAAAAATAATAGCTAGTTTTAAGGTGAACAGATTATGCATGGGTAGCTCACTATAGTTGTCTTGTAAGAACTGCAGAAGGGTGCTCAGAATAATTTCTCTAGAGCTTGTGGAGATCACAGTCCCGAAGTGCTGCCTATTTGGTAGCTCAGCAACTGAAAAGCAAATAGTTTTTATATGTAGGATTGTATGTATTTTGCAATAAAAGCAACGTTAGAAATTTTGAAATTAGTATTCAAAGCATTTAATGGTTTAGGAATTACATTGGTTTAGACATTGCTAATTTGCCTGTCACTTTGCGATTTCAGTCCTTATCTTGTAGTTATATGGTGTGCAATATTTAAATAAATAAGGAGAAACGTTTACATTTCTAATACCATACATGAAGCATATACAGTCATCCACAGGACATGCTGCTAAGTTTCAAAAAAGCTGTCTCTTGCCATGACTCACAAAAGGAAAATTCAATACACTGACGTTGTACATGTCCCAAAATCTGAAGGAAAAGCCGCCATCAGAATTTGTGTATGCATGTGGTATCAAGTGATGGTTTCATGCATGTACCAAAACTGTTTCCTTACTTCATGTGTTCAGTGTCTGGACAAGTATCAGAAACAAAATCGTTTTTCTTTAAGGGTGTGATGCTGGTAATGTGTTAATCATACGTTTGGAAAAATAGGTCATGTAAATTCCACTCTAATGACTGTGTCTTTATATTTTTAAGGTTGCCAAAAAAGAGGAAGAGACAGGTTTTCAGTACGCTCGAGCCTGATAGCCTCCACTGAACTGCATTGCTAGTGGGGTGTTGCTGCTGGCACTTCATGCATGAAACTATGTTGTTCTTTGCCAGTGGTACATATTACAGTATTTGACACCATGAAAATGCCAGACTAATTTGGGTACTGGCAGATTTCTCGCTACCCCAGTTAACATTTTAAATAGGAGGGATTTTGGTATCTAGATAATTATAATCACTGTAACAGAGGTTCTTTTAAGTCTGTCTGTCCTTTTTCTTGAGTTTTCACACAACTTTTTCAAACATAACACAATAATCACCTATTATCTGCCATTGTTTTGGGGTTTTTTTTCATTCCTTTGTCTCTCCTTATGTCTACAGTTTGTTTGTTTTTACTTGGAGTAGCTTGAACATACAGCATGTAATCTGTGCTGTTTGGCTCAAGTGTTTAGTCTGGTCTTTACTGAATGCTTTAACAACAGATTTTCCATTTCAGTTTCTACAATGCTGCCTTCTCAAACTAAAAATGCTTCACTATGTTCTTGCTTGTGTTGTAACTCACATTAAAATAGTATTATTACCAGAGATGGGCCATAAAAATAAGGAAAAGTAAGTCCCTTTTAATGTTTCTGATTATATACAGCCTAAGTCTACTCAGCAAATTGCGATTTCCTTTCTTCTATGCTCAAATTGTCTTTGAGGGTCTATAGTTAAAAAAAATTAGATTAGATTTTGATTTGCAAGAACAATTTGCAGCTAAACTTTTGGTTTGAAGAACATTCTGCTGTGGCAAGAAAGACATCTTTGTCAGTTTTAAAGACTTATTTTTACTTACAGTAACATGTTGCATATACAATAATAAATACTGTAGGAAAATGCCTGAGAAATTAGGGTGCATTAAAAATTCACGCCTGCCTGCAGTAAATCTGAAATAAGTTACCTTTCCAGGAACTTAAGGTATAGTTTTTATCATTATTCAGAATTTTACTTTGGACCATTAATATATACAATCAAAACTCCAAATTATCGTGGGGTTTTCCATCCTTCAGAATGGAGAGATGAAGAGAGCCCTCATCTAGTTCCTGCAGAAAACATCTTCATAAAAGTTGATTCAGTCCCTCCATGCTATAACCCTTCCTCTTCCTAAGGAGCCTTTCACATTCTGTTGACAGCTTTAGGTTTCATTTACCATTGGGGGAAATAAAAAGTGTTAGCTCCCCCCCCACCTTTTTTTCCCCCCCTCCTAATGGATTTACTTTTATGCTGATTTAAGATGTTTAACTTGGCTTCTTGCAATGTCTGTGTCTCCAGTTAATATTATTTCATCCATGATCTTGGAGTTTGTTTTCCTACAAAAGATAAGTCTTCCCTCAGCCAGAATTTAATTTCCAACGTAGAAATTTAATTCTTTAATTAAAAAAAAAAGGGGGGGGGGAAGGATAGAAGCTTTATAAAAACAAATGTTTTCAGAATAAGTCCCATAACTGTCTCTCCTCCTCCATCCCTCTCCAGATTTAAGTCAAATGCATAGTGAACTGTGGTGTTTTATCTCCATAAAGGAACTCCACATCTGGCTTCTATACTTGAAGTATATTGATCCATGTAGCTATTGATTCTGTAATTAACTGTAGAAATTGTCAGGTTGGTATCATTGCAGTAATGTTAGTTAATTCACATATACATTTTTTCATTCCAGATAGTACACTTCTACTACACCTTTATTAAAATAATGCCTTCTATATTAAAATGCCTTGTTTCCCTTTACAGGGTTATCTTTCAGCATTATTTTAAATGGGGAAAAAATAGTATTTAGAAGCAGCAAAAATCTAGATCATGGGGCAATTTTTGCCTCACTGAAGACAATAGCAAAAATTCTGCTGATTTCAATAGGATCACGTTTTTTAGGTGAGCAGGTCACACTAATTCCAGCGTTACTACTAATGAATTGACAAGTTACTTAACAAATCGGTACTTTGATTCACCTACACATCAGTAAACTATCAAAGGAGTTTATAAGGTTACTGCTGAAATGCTTGTTTAAAGGCATTCTAAAGCAGTGTATTACTAGTCTCCATTTAAAGTACTTGTACTTCAATGATATACTCCAGATATAAGCAAATTTTATTTCTGTTTTGCAGTATTATACCTGATATACTAAACATTGCCAGAATAGATGAAATACAAAGATGCTTGGGTTTTTGGAAAGGAGGTGCAGAGAAATGATGACAGCAAAAGCTGTAATCCAAGAAGTAAAGAGTTATACTTCATTGTATCTTCTCTGCAGGCAAAGAATAAGGTCATGCTTATACAGCTGACAGAAGCCTCACTGCTACAAGGACCTTCTGAATTTGGAATAAGCTCACACTTCAGTTTTGATTTGTGGTGAATATGATTCCTGTATTGGATGTTCTCTGCTATGCTGTTTTTATCACTCTAGTATGTCAAATTTCACAGGTATCAAAAATCCATCCTGATCTGTTTAAACTGCAGAAAGGAAAAACAAACGATGCTTAATATGCCTCCTTGGCACATGATAAACAGTAATAAGCTGACTTGCATTGTAACCATCATGTTCTTACCTGTTGAATATCACTGCCTTTATTTTTAAGAACTGCATTGAACCTATCCCATAGCAAATTTAATGAGATCTAAGAGGGTCAGTGTATTTAAGACATGGTCTAAGAACAAGGCTAGGGGTAAAACTGCGTATCTGTATTATTTTTTAAAAATCAGATTTAATTTATATCACTGCAGTAATTAGACCAATCTTAAGAGGAAAAAAAATTAATAATGTTTGACACTTCTGTAACTTTTACCATCCCCAAAATGTCTTGTTAAAAAAAAAAAAAAGCAACCATGGGGGATCCACTTTATACATCAGTTATCTGAGACCACCTCTCAAACAAAACGCAACAGCTGTTTAACTACACCATACAATACCAGAGAGTAGGTGAACAGACATCAATATACTATCCAGTTGAAACTGTAGGAACCCTGTAAGCAGGGTGCTTTTATCTAAACTAGAATTTGACCAGGATGTAAAAGTTTACTTACTGGTTTTTACAAAACAATTGTTGTATGGTGATCAAGAAAGAGGATGTTTCCAAGGAACAGTATCATTAATGGCCTCCATTCATTGGTAGAGCCAGAGCTGTAAGAATAGAACTGCCCCAGGACAGAAAATCTCCAGGTTTCCAATCTGCAAGGTAACTGCCTTCAGGCAGTTCTTAAGAAGACAGCCACAGCTGCAGAACAAACTGCACTGATTCTGAACTGGCCTAAATTTTCTAGGTTAAGACAGAACTAACATAATTCATGAATTTGCAGTGAGACTTCACCGTTTTATTTTCCTGGGCAGCTGAGCTTCTCCTGGGATATCTTATCCGGAGTCAAGTCCCTAACATAAGTGATAGCTATAGAATCCAAATAATCCTATGTTGGACTTTGTCTTCACTAAGGACAAAATGGGGCAGAGGCAGAAAGAGAAAGAAGTTTGTTTCTTTTAGTTGGAACAATATCATATGTATTAGAGTGTTAAAATAATCTTATGTTGCTACCTGTTTACCTTCACCACAATAGCATGCAAAAAAATACAAACTACCTTGCTCATATTAGGATTTTATCACATCAAGGTATTCCATATGACTTAAAGTAACTGTTTTCCTTAGACCAAAACAGATGCATTTCCTCAAATACATTAATTTCCAAGTTTACTTAACGTGACCAAGTCATGCTGAGATGCAGAATTAAACACTTGAAAACAAACCATTTATTGAAAATGTCAATTTGACATTTTAAAGAGAAGCAAAAAAAGCTATCAGTTATTGTTTTCTTTTGACTATGTAATATTATTTCAAGTACAATTTTGGCTTCTTTTAGTTTATATATTTTCATATTTTATGGGTTTTGTGATGTTAAAGGTTATCAGTCCATTTCACCTTACTACAATACTGAAAAAAAAAATTATTAAAACTTTTCAGTGATTCTAAATAAAAGCCAGTATTTTCATTCTACTGGAAGTTTGGGGATGCCTGTTGTTCGCTCCAGTTCAGATATTTTTAAATGTTAAAACATTGGACCTTGCTGCAGAATGGAATTTCTAAGTAGATCTAATGTTAAGTATAAGCCTGAATTCCAGGCAAGTTTAAATCATCTATTAATGTCACTCGAATGAACAAATGCTTTTACCTGTCAAGACAGAGTCTACTCCATTGTCTGTACAGTTCATTTACCAGAAGTTAATTGCTTGCCAATCATAAGTGATTTTTGAATCCGCTTACCTCACACTGACTGACCTTAAATTCATAGAAGATGAAAAAAATATAAAAATCTATTTTATTTCTTTCTTGAAAGAGTTTCATAGAGGCCTTATTTCGAAGTACAGATCCTATCCAGACCTGTATATTTTACAAAATTTTCTGATCCTGCAATTCAATGGCTTCAAAATTCTACAATATATAAGTATCTTGCAGGTATCCTGCTTAGTGTCAATTTTCCTCACTCACCATGTTACACAAAAACTAGCTAGCTACAGCAACCCTTGCACTTGACGTCTGTCGCAAACGTCTGCAAGTTACTCCAACTGCTTATAAAAATAAATTAGAGAACTTGTTATGGTCTAAACCCACTAGCACTCATTTATGAATTACATTTCACTAACTAGTTTCTAAACTTGAATAACTTGTATGCTGCATGTCTTATGCTGAAACAAGAAGCCAAGGAGATGGGAGAAGGGACCAGGGAGTGATGTGCATTTAAAAACAGCTGTATAGACAGACTACTTTTTTTTTTTAAAAAAAAGGAAATTCTTTGTTCAGTATGTGATTCTTTGTCACTGTTACATGATAGAACCTAATTATTTAAATAGGAAATTGACTCCGTGGCTATTTGGTCCCTGCTGAATGGGGAACGGGGCCTTCTTTTTGCTTTCCTGCAAATTCTGACCTCTTTTTTTTTTTTGGTCTCTTTAAAATCCACCTATCACTTCTACTTTTTAACATTTCACACCCTCCATCACTGGAAATGGGGCCACATTCTTTCCCAGTGAATAAGATCAGCAACAAAGGAAACTCAAATTTAGAAAGACGCAGGCAGCTAAGGACCACTTCAGGGTTTCAGAGACATAAAGACAGTCACTCCTTGTAACGGGACAGTCTACATTTTCCGATTTATTTGAGGACTAGGTAGAAATTAGTTAGCTCGAACCTGCCAAATTCATGCCAATTGCAAGTCCAGAGAACGAGGGAGTCAGATCTTAAGACAAGTTCCACTCCACCCTGCCCTAGCTCATGATACTCAGATTGGTATCTGTAACCAAGTTTAACTCACACACACAATTCAGGATGGAGGAGAGGTGCTGTAATTTGGATCTGGCCCCATCTGTAATAGACAACTTATTAAAAAAAACAACAGTTGATACAACCAGCATGAAAATGTTTAAGCTTTCTTCAAATAGATGATCAAACATTAAACTCTTTCAATTACTTTACTCCTCTGTTTACATACCCCAAAACCTAGAAGAAAGAACACACTAACTTAAAAGAACATTGAAACGTGAATAGTTAATATTTTCTATGTAGTTCTTCAGTTTCTGAGCTATGATTTCTTCTTCTGTGCAGTGGTGAGGGTTAGGAAAGAACAATGCATACCTCAAAACCAAGTAAGAATTTTATCTTCACATCAGTGTTTGTTACGAACTTGCCTATTTTCCACATACAAAAAATAAACTATATATACACTACACAGTACTGAAGAGTAGAAAGGGAAAAGGTTAAATGCTCAGCAGAAGAATTGCCAATTTTCCCCTCATCCATACACATGTTGGTAATTATTTTCCTCAGCAGCATTATGCAATTTGTGACTTTGATGACTCTTAAAGGCAAATGTTTCAGGATTCTCCTAATTGTTGCTGGTTATACATCTACTTTTCAAATTCAGGAGTGAGCAAAGGCATATACAAGTAAATCTCTATCTGGATTATATTTAAACCTATTATTGGGATTGAAATAATAGAAAACAAACAACTTTCATAATTTAAGCTTCTTTCATTTACCTGTCAACACTCTACACTGTCAGGTTCACTTTGTGGATGGCAAGTTGTGTCACTCCCAAGTACTACTTGCAGCCACTGTCACATATGTCACATATATGTTTTTCCCTGGGCTCAGCAAGAAGACATTTACTAACCATGGCAGCATCAAAACAGCAGGCAAGACATACGCACGAAGAAACAAAAGCTCCCAATATATTTTGATGTAGCTCTCCAGTTGACCTGGAAATCCCCTTCATATGTAACGGGGCAAAAGAAATCCTCAACAATCTCCTTTTTGAGTTTTAATAGTATGCTCTGTTTTTTAGAAATCTTTTTGCAAGTTTCTTCAGCTAGTTTTAGAACAGATTATTTTTGTAGCTTCCAGGTATGCAAAGCCAAAATCAAAAGGAGCCTTTATATTAAGTAAATATGAACTGTAGGTATAGCTAGTTTTAAGATACATAACAGAACATTTAATCATATTGTTCTCAGAATTTGGCTTCTCCAGCTCAGCTTGAATTTGGCAAAATTGTACCTACTGATCACAAATAATGATATTTAAAATATTCTTGCAATTCACTCAGGGCTGTTTATTTCACCTTCTATTGCTGCATTTTCTGTTTGCCTATGTGAAACTCCCTAATGCTCAGGCAGCTGCAGATTCTCTACCACGTGTTCATCTTTGCTCCTTACCATTTCTCCTGTTCATTCATACCTTTTATTGTGTTCCCATTTCTCATATCCAGCAACGGGCCAATTCTTGTAGAAAAGAACAGAGGCAAACACCAAAATATGAGTTTGGCAAGACAGACTAAATATTACTGCAGATTTGCTTAAATTCAGGAAACTATAAAGCCCTTGGGTTTTTTTATTCATAGATTCTGTCAGCATTTGTGTACTTGCTTTAGCGTTTTTATTTGCTGTATGAAGCTGCTTCCTTAGGGGGTTTAAGGACCTATTGCTAGATAAAGTTTTTCTCCCCTAGAAGGAACATTTTTCTGTTCTCTCTTACTATATTCAGAATCTGGTAGACTTGTCAACATCTTTTTTAATTTAAATCTTTTTTAGTATGAAGGTATGTGAGAGAACATATTGTTACAGTTTTTGAAGCAAGGATACAAGCCTAACAGAGTACATCCAGGCAGTGTCAAGCTAAATGATACTGAAAATGGATGAAAAAACTGGTTCGCTCAGGTTTTCTTCTCCATGTGCTGGATTAGAGGTGGCTGCTGAGCAGATCTTGAAGGAAGTTTAAGAAATACTGATTAAATATGGATCAGTAGCACTCCATAAGCAAAAACTGAGTACATCTAAAGTAGTGATTTAAATGTTCACATGCTGGCTAGAAGTCTTTGTCTGCGTATTTAATGGTCTCAGATAAAGGAATTTTATAATTTTAGCATGTGGTTCCCTGAAAACATAAATTATTAGGTATAAATATGCAGTGTCTGGAAGATAAAAATAACAGTACAGAGATCTACTTAAGAAAGCAAGTGTTTATGTGCTTGATACAGGGTAGTTATAGTATATTACAACAGAGTACACGAGCTGCCTTGCCAAATTCAGACAGGATATAAATAGTGGTATTAGATGTTGGTGAAATTGTAAGTGGATACGTATCGGTCTACTTCACAAGCAGCAATCCCTCTGCTGGCGTTTAATATCATCACCTTCAGCAATCACTCTACCATCATGGACTTCTTTATATTCCATCATGGAGAATTTTTGGTTAAAAATCTGACTATTGTGAACACAGCTGTTGTATTACTAAGCGTCCATGTTTGTCAAGACTATGCTTTTCTAATTTCTGTATTTGCTCCTGCCTTGTCTAGCCTACTTCTGGCTTTGTCTATTCAATACCTGATATTCTTTCCTCTCTTCACACACCAATGAATTGTCCACTTTGTTAAATACCCATTTAAGTACTGGCCCAAATAACCTCAGTTGCTTTCTCTGCTGCCACATATGCTGAATTTAGGAAAATCTTCTTCCACTGATACTCAGTATTCCCTGCTGCTTGATCACTATGTTGTCAGGGTGCTCCTCTGTTGTGCTGGCTGATGACCTGGGTGGATGCAAACATCTAGTGCATTTACTGAACTAGATTCGTAAGGATGAAGTGACTGGAGCTGCACAATCCAAAGAAGTAATTTTGGTTTGCAAATTCAACTGCGAATTGTTCTTTGCAAGGGTTTGAAATGCTAAGTTTCATATTCAAGTTCCCAAATGACATAGTGGTGTAACGTTTTAATGATTATCCCCTCAAGGCGTTCACAAAACACATTGATTGAATTGATTAGTTGCTTTCCTAGCAGCATAAACCTATATGATCAGTATTTCCTGACTTTGTTCAAAGGCAAATTGTAATGATTCTATTGCTCACAGAGTCATACCCAAACACTTTGATGCTTCCTCAAGTTTGATAAATGCAACCCCTTTTTAAGCCTTTGAATAGTACACCACATACCTATCCATCATCGTGAAATGACCCGATCATTACAGCACAGCTCCGAGATTGCACATCCATTCATCAAGCATCTTTCTTTAAGCATAATGGTAAATTCCAAGTTCACATTCATTTGTAAAGTTTCATATCATTCTTTTCTTTACTGCAAGCAGCAGACATTATAACTGTGAAAGAATTAGGAACAGCAGCCTCACAAATACAATCGATACTTTTCACGAAGGAGCCTCTTAATCAGAATTTGTTAGTACCACACATGTTCTCTCATTTTTTAATAGATCATAGGACAGTTCTCATCTAATGGGGCAGAGGTAGAGACTCTGGTCATACTGTCTTCCCTCCAGTAGGCAGCTGCTGTGGGCTAAATATATTACCAAACTTTCCCAGTTTCCTCAGTAGTATTTCCTCTAAGCAGTCCCATGCACTCAGAAATTCCCCAAATCTGCCTTGCTATTTGAAAAAATACCAAGCAAACATAAAGAGCCATATACTACAACTGCAAGTAACTGCAGATTTCCTTGCAGCCAGGCTGGGGGGGTGTGTGTGTGTGTGTGTGTGTAATCTGGGAAGGACTCTAAAGAATGGAAAAGTTGAATTTGAAATGGACTCCTTTTAAGTCACCTTCGGCTGATGACATTAACGCTCTTTGTAACAACCGCTTCTGCTGTGCAGCAAGTATTAGAGAGCCAAAGGCTAATGAAAAATACAGGCTATTTTTGAGTGTGCCATAAATAAATAACTTAATTAATAAAAATGGAATGTAAGTTAACATCATGCTTAATGGTCTAGCTACAGAGACTGTTAATAAATTAAGTTACCTGGGATCAAATTTATCCAATCAGAACCTGTCCAAGGGAAACGGGAAAAATTTGAAGAATAGTTGATCCATCCATGGTTTCCCTTATAAAAGCCTGAAAAAAAAACCATTTCACCTCAAAAAGTAGAAAGATTTGACTGGTGAAATGCTTAATTTTTTGCTGTAGCAACTTATGAACGTGACTTCTGAGAAATTACTGATAGTGACAGAAAGAAAATTGAAGCTTTTGAGATGTGGACTCTTGCATATCTCCTGAACAGAAAAGATGATAAATGCTCATATTAAATATATTATTGGAGAAAAGTAGACTTGGTTGTCAGAAATGGATAGGTATAAATGTATGTGCTTTGGACACATCAGGAGTAGAGATGGAAATAACCTTGAGAATGTAATTATAGAGTGAATGGTGACAAGTCATCATAATAGAGAGCAACTAGTAAGGAGGTGGATAGATGACACACAGTAGGCTGCTGTGACTTCAGTTTCTGAATGCTCAAAACTAGCAACGGATCAAAGAGGCTTCTAAAAATTCTCCTATGAAATCACCAATATGCAGGTGCCAATAAATTGATTTGACTTCGCTAGCAAGCAGAGGAAACAAGTGCAATTGTTCTGTCAATACAGTATTTTGTAAATTACAAGAGTATTCGCAAGTACACACTTTTTCACAATGGCTTAAATATATTGACAATGACAATCCTTGTCATTTCTGAACATGCCTGGTACCACAAAAGTCTGGTGGCAAGTATAACTGCCCTATCTCCAAGTATGACTCAGAGTAAGGACATTTTCAGACAGCACAGGAGAAAGCCCTCCTTACCAAAACCAGAACAAAATAACACTTAGACAGATTATGGCTAGGGATCAGTTTCAAAGGAGTATATCATCCATACAGTATTTGGTCCTTCCCTTTATTCAGAACTGGTGGTACTCCATGAAAAGTCAGCGAGCCGTGGGACTCCTCTTTTCCAAGGAAGCCCTTTGTCTCCAGCTGATTGTCTTCATGAAATAATACACGTAAGTCTTCCTCCACCCTGTTATGGATTTTGCTTTGTCAGTGTAGATCATGGGAGATACACGTAAGTCCCTGTTTCCAGGACAAAACAAGCTTCCTGGTCTATTCTTAGATGAGAGTAATTTCACTGCAAATACCCTCTGGAATGGGACACCTTTCGGAGCTCTTTCATTATGGCAATGCGCATTGTAAAGAAACCCACCTTTCACTCCGGTGAGAGTAACCACTGTTCTCAATTTACAGCAGATGTAAAAAACACCAATTCTTTTATAAAAATAGGTAGTTAAAACAATTAGGTGCTGTTATCAAATACATGTTGCACTGCAAAGTTTAATTAGAAACCTCAGGGATACCTCTGAAGATCCAGTGCAGCAAACTTAGAGGCTATGATTTTAACTGGAGGAGCTATGTGCAACCGCATGTGTGAGAACACCAACAAAAGGACGAAGAAGACAGACGACAGGAAACAAGGACTAATACCAAAGTCAAAAAGCTAAGAGAGAAAACTTCTGTGCAAAACTGAGGACAAAAAAACTATTTTCCAGGGTTTGATTTTTACTGAGTTCCTCTGAACTGGTGTATTGCAGGAAAAAATGTGTATCATTGGAAAAATAAATATGCCCCACATTCATGATTAGGAAGCAACCTGCAACCTGCCAGAAAGCAACCTGCTAGATATAAAAAAACTGGCTAAATGCTAGAGTCAAAAACAAATAATTAAGCTTTTTTTTCCTCCTCCCCTTTTGACCTATTTGACTGTGATATAAAAAATTTAATAGTTAAGGACCACACTCCACCACCTGGTTCTGCAAAGCAGGAGCTTTCAAGAGCATAGCTATTATTAGGAAGACAAGTGCTTTAGTGCTTTCCTAACCTACCAGATAGGATTTCTTACTTGTTTGCCCAGTTGACTGACAGATATGACTTATTCTGCAGTTCATGACACACTGTTGTGTCTTGATACAACCAGTTCTTGATCATTATTGATATCCATGCTTACTGTACTAACAAAGACCTGAGGACAACCATTAAGCTGTTCCTGGAAACATGTGTGCATAGCTTAATTTAATCAACATGAATTAAGGGATTTTCTGTGCATAAAGTAATCACTCCGTACTCTCTTCGGTTTCACCTGAAAGCCATTTTGTTCTGAAAATCTTGTGCTACATTATTTCCCCTACCAGTAAAAACACCACATTCTTCTTTTCTTGATACTTTCCTCTAACCTCTCCTGGCAGGATACAGAGAAAGATGCACCCCACAAGACTGCCCCACAAGAGTGTTCAGTACCCTTTATTTCAGTCTGCTTATAAATTACACTTGCGGCATAGTCTAAAATATATTAATAAACAAACAAATGGATTGGAGTAAATACATTCTAATAAAAATAATGGGAGTAAAAGTAAATAAATTCCAACACAAATTTGTCCAGGTAGGGACTCAATAAAATCTGGGTAAATACTAAAGGACTGGGTCTTACTGTTAGACAGAGCCATCCATTAAAACCCAAGGGATCATGTGAACCTGGCTACAGCTGTACAAGAAGCAGAGTCCAAGTCAGATCTCAGCTGCTTGCTGAAATTAGAAGGGTGAAGGTCAAACAAGCAAAGGCAACAAACCAGACACTAGCAGCTGTAATCATATCTGCGAGCAGATTTCAGTACTATTCAGATTAAGAGTATCACAGGTCAGATTATCTGAAGCTTTTATGTTTGCACATTCTGAAAATGCCATGCATATATTCAAGCTAATTGGCAGTTAAGTGTTCATTCATACCTCCCTTAATTGGGTGCGATATCAGAACCACACGCTTTGTTTTAGCCCTTTAGAATTTCAAATGGTGCAGAAGTACAAATCCCATTGCTTCTCTTCTGAGAAAAGGTGGACCATTGCCTAATCAACCCATGATTATAGAATTGCACCTACTCCTCTCTCAACCACTTTGCTGATCATGATTTGCCTAAGGCACATTCAAAACACTATATATCCGACTAACAGCATCTACATTAATGGCTATCCTAAGAGGGCTCTGACAGTTTTACACTAGAATGCTGGCAAAATAGTCCCCCTGTGGACCTAGGGTATGTCAGCAAGGTTGTGTGAACCTACAGTCAGACAGTAAATTATACCAGGAATGAAAGTCTACCAGTAGAAACCGTACAATGGTTAAGGACTCCGACAACATTGATGCTGACAGGTGGTCAAAATTTTCATACTGCTGACTAATCATTACTTGTGAAAGCAGAAATCTAGTGTGAACCTCTCCTAGATACTCAGCTTTCCACTGACGTATTTCAGGACTTTTTCTATGTTACATTACAGATATGAAATCCTGAGAATTAAAAATCTTCAAACATTATGCCACAGTAATCGTTGACTTCTGAAGTCTGCAAGAAGATAGAGAGATCTTGGTCCACAACCAAGAGTACTCCAGTGTAGGGCTTCACAACCAACTTGCTCAAGATGAAATAGAATTTCAATTAAATGAGCAAACTTTGCCTGGCACTTTCAAGTGAAATCTTTGAACTGCCACATCTAACTACACGTTAGTTACCGTGTACATATGCCTTAGAATGCAAGAGTTTACCTTATTCTTCAGTGGAAAGTAAAAGTGACTACAAGTGCATACTAGAGGCTCTGCACTGTGTTTGTCCTTAACTTCGACTAAAAACAAGTTGTGGGAGTATAGCCCTCTATCTTTTCATTCCTATTCCTACTTCACGACCTGTTGTGTAAAAATTTCAAGGTAAAGATGGTGTCACTTTGTGAAAAACTCGTAACCACAAGATTACAAGAAAACATTATGACATTACAGGCCACATCAATGATATACATAAAAGACCGCTTTTCAATAACAAGAAAATAATACTTCAAAATAAACATTAAAAACCAGAAAGTTTAGAGATTTAGGTAAAATTTCTAGAATATGACACCCGTAATACTTCAATACCCAAGGAGAAGCCTGCCTAATATCTTCCTAGCTTTATGCTTGGGTCATAAAAAAACCTCAGCGAAGTTCACTTCAAATTTATTTCTTGCATCATTTTTACTAAGTTACATTCTCTCTTTTCCTGTTTAAATTGAAGACAGCTCTTACAGGTTTTTGATACATATTTTCTTTTTTTCAGTTACAGAATAATCTTCTAGGATTTGTTTCTGATTTATTGTGTTAATACAAGTGTATTAAAAATAAGGAATCTACACCAAATTAATTGCTTATATTAGTAATTTGATTTAGGAAGCAAAGTACCTAATGTAACAAATGTAAGGATAAAAAAAACAAATTTGTTAACAGTATAATAGTTCTGACAGTACCTACTAGTTTATTGACAACAAATAAGAGTTGATAGCTAGCCTAAGTACTTCAGCTCTAAGGCAAATCTAAATGGCCTCTGAAGTTTGGTTTAGGAAAAAGATTAAATGCTTGGTGTTGGCTTTATTTGTTTATTAAATCAGTACAACCTTGTTAAAACTGAATTGTGTATCCCACTCTTACGGTCACCTGTCCATTGCGAATGCCCCAATCCATTGATCCTGAAGCCTAGAGAGAATCATTTTATCTAAGCCTGGACTCGCAGCCAGATTTAAACGCCTTGTCTGGCGGCACCCATCTAGATTTCCAAATCAGTGTCTGAGATCTCTAGGACAACACTGCAGGGAGACAAGGAATACAGGTGTAGGTGAGAAATTTCCTACCCACATGCTATTACACCAGAAGTACTTGAGAGCATCTCAGTCTTTGTACGTTTTCCTCCCACACCTTGTAAATCTGAAATTTGGCATACTTCACCATAATCTTACTTACCCCTTTCCCATCGCCTCACCCTCCTGCATCTTCCCTGTGTGACTGGCAGGCCGTGCCAGCCCCTCTGCTGTGCCCAGCAAAGCCCCTGTCACACACACGCAGTCCCTGTGGAGAAACCTGTCCCTCCACACAGACTGGTCCCAGCCGCCCACCTTTAATTTGCTCGATAGAAAATGCATTAGAGATTTTCAAAACCGAGAAGAATCATACTTCTAGACAGTTCGAGTAACCAAGAAAAGTCAGTTGAAGACCCTAAATTAGTCTTGATCAGTTAAAAGTCAACTTTCAGTTGTCACGCACCTTCTCTGAGCAGGGCGGGCATCTGGAAAACACTTTTCTACTTCAGACATGCAGGGCACATAATGCAGATTCAAAACAGACAGATATATCCCACTTTGCTACTTACTTTCCAGACATACCCCATCTCTTGGAAATATGAAAGAATATTAAATTACAGACATTTTGCATGGAAGGATTTCCTGAGTTGGCTGGCGAGGGCTCCTTTGGTCTGCATATTCAAGTTTCTCCTGAAGCTTTATAACTAAATTAACGTTTGAGAAACTCATCTCTCAATAACGAAGAAAGAAAAAAAATGGACCTTGATGCGTGGATGCTGCTCTTCGCCCCCACCTGTCTGAAGAAGGGCTATTTACTCCTACCTGCCACCGCACTCTCCGTGCCACCACACACACCGCTTCCCCCCATTTTCTTATTTATCACGCCGACCAGGCCTCACCAGCGGCACCAGCTGCCTGAGGGACCGGCCAGACGAGACCGCGCAGCCATGAGCAGCCCGGATCCGTGAGGAAGCACAAACATGTCTCTCCCTCTCCCGCACACGGCGCTGCCGCCCTGCAGCCGGGAACTCGCCGGCCCCCGCCCCGGCAATCCCGGCAGCCGGCCCCACGCTGCCCAGGCCTCGCCCTCGGAGCCGCCCGTTGCCCCCCGCCGCCCAGGAGAAGTGCCCCGTAAGGTCGGGGCCCGGCCTGAGGGCGGCCCTGAGGCGGCGGCCCGCCTGGCCCGGCCGCTCCAGGGGTTTTGGCGCCAAGCGGCAGGCAGCGCTGCGGCGGCCGCGCCCGGTACTGGCCGCCGCCGCCACCGCCCTGCGCGGGGCTCGGCGGCGTACGAGACTTACTGGCCGGCCTCGCCCCTGCCCCGGGGCTGGGGGATCCTGGCTGGGCGGCGCTGCGGGCCCGGGCCCGGCCCCAGGCCCGAGGGCGGGCGGGCGGGCAGGGGGAGGGGGGCGGCGCGGAGCCTCCTCCCGGGCTGTTCTTCCCCGGCCGGACGGAGAGCGGCACTGTGTCCCCGCGGCGCACGCTCCGCCGGAGCCTCCCCCTCTCCCCAGCCGCCGCCGCCGCTGCCGCCACCGAGCAGCCTCCCCCTCCCCCCACCCTTCCCCGAGCAGGAGCCGCCGCCGCACCGCGGAGCAGGGAGGCGGCGGGAGCAGCCAGGGCAGCGGCCGGCGGGGGTGGCGGCGGAGCGGCGAGGACCACCCGGCACGGAGGCTACTCAATGCTGCACCTTCCGGAGCTGCATGAGGTAAAGGCGGCTCCGGGTCCCGCTTCCCCCCGTCCCCGCTCCCCTCCTCCCCGTCGCCCGTGGCCGGCGGGGGTGTGTGCGCGGGGGTGGGGGGGCTCTTTGTGGGCCCGGCCGGGTGCGGGGCGGTGGGGCGAGGAGGGGCGGCGGGGCGAGGGGCTGAGGGGACCTGAAGTTGCGGGAACAAATGGAAAGTGGAGAGTGGCCAGGCCCCCTCCCCGGGGGGGCTCCCGCCGCCGCAGGGGGGGCGGGCGGGGGGCTCGTTGCCGGGCGGGGGGGCCGGCGGGGGTGTTTTGTTTGTGCTCGCCGCCGCCTCTCTCCCTCCCTCCCCCTCTCCTGTTGGTTTCTCTGCCTCCTGATAGTTTTGAGGCCTAACTGTTTAGGCCTCGTCTCCCGGCTCCGGGGCCGGTGTGCCGGCTCCGAAGCCCCCCCCGGGGCCGGGAATTGCACCCCCCGGCCCCTCCCGCGGGCCGTAACGAGCGCTCGGCCCCGGGGCATCCTTCGATCGAGCCCGAAATTTCATTGTAAAATCGTCGGCTCCGAACTAACAGTGTTGGGCTGGAGCAGCCCCGCAATGAAAGGAGGCGCCGGAGAGGAATGGAGGGCCCAGAGTTGTGGGGGGCGGCGGCGGGCCGGGCCTCGCTCCAGCGTCGCCCGGGGCGGGGGGATGCGGCGGGGGCAGCGGCGGGGGGCGCAGCCGGCGAGGTGATAACCGGGGCCTTCTGCGAATTGAGGGTGAGAAATGGAAAAAGAGGGTTAGAAAGTCGTTTCCATTCTGCTGAACTTTTGTTTTCTGACCGATAGAGGCCGGTAGAGGACTGTGGAGAAGGAAAGTTTATAACCAGCAGCACCAGGATGGACTTCCCTGCTACCCAACCAAAACCTGCTGCCGATGGTAAAATCATCTACTATCCTCCTGGAGTGAAGGAGATTACGGACAAAATTACCAACGATGAGGTGGTTAAACGGTTAAAGGTGAGCAATCTTGACCACCATCCCCTTCCCTGCAATTTTTGCTTCTTAAGGTAAACATTTCATCACGGGAAAGGAGAACTGCCAGAGAACTGTTTCCTTGTCATAGTTGAAACGTCTCCTTTTTGCCTGCAGGCCTTTATGGGAATACCACTTCCTTGCTTTTCCTTAAAAGAGGCGGAGTTATTTTTGTAATTCGTGACTGTACTCTTGTAAGTTCTCTCAAAGCCAGAGGTGATACATTAAGCTGCTAATTTGTATGTGAAATACATCCACAGTTTTGGAGAGAGGTCTGAAGTGGAATCATAAGTAACAATTGCAGGATATGTTACCGAAGATTTTTGTTGGTAAGCTAGAAGGTTTTTGTGGGTTCCAGCACTTTCAGCAAGCATAAATGCGCAGGGGAAACAAGTAGATCTAGTTAAGGGTATTCTTGACTGGAAAGATAGCGCTGTTCACAAACAGCAAAGATGAATTTCTGGAGTTTGTAGATGGAATTTTGAAATTGTTTCATATGTAAAACCTGCCTCAGATTTTGCAATTTCATATAATGCATATTGTTTCTTTCCTATTGAGTATAACTGGTGCTTGGCAAAGTTGCTAAATTTTCATAAGCAAAAGGGACTGTTAGAAAAGCATCTTCTCTGCTTTCTTGACAGCATCCTGGGTGACTGTGAGGCTTATCTCTGTTTTTTATTTTTTTAATCCCTTTTTCCCCTGGAAACATGAAATACTACTGTGATACAGTAGTATTATTTCTTAACTCTGTGCTGAAAATAGAGAATAAAGTTGAGTATTTGTCAAATATTGGCACAGCTCATTTGTTAACGCCATGGTCTTTGGACCAGAAAGTTGTCGTAACCTGGGGTTTGGTCCTGTGCCCAGGGTGGAGTTGTAGTAATAATTTTTTAGAGATTGGGAATATTCTCTTATCTGATCTGTTTCCCATCACAACAGTGACCCCACAAAGATTGAAAAACAGAAATCATGGTCTCGGCTAGTCAATACATCAAAAAATGTCTTACCTATAAATGTGAAGAGAATGTAGGCTTTGTGCTTTGCTTTCAAAGCAGCAAGGCACATATCAGTCGTTTCTTTGAAAACAAGCCTTATCCAATTACAGTTTTGAAAATTATTGAATGGACAAGTCCAGCCTAGTATTTTCAAAACTCCAGTGGAATATTGCCGGTTACAGGAGAAGATCCTAGAGGAAGATTTTTCTTATCTTATTGGTACTGCTTAATCTGAGTTTGAGGAAAATTTTTGTTCAGATATGGGCTTTACTGAAGCATCAGGAAAATTGGAAGTACTGCACAGTTTAGAACTAAACCAAAAAGTATTTTTTACCTTATGTTTTTGTACAGACATGTATAGAATCTTTATTTATGAAATCCAAATCTTTACAACAACTTGATTTATAAAAAAAATTCACTTTGGCATGTGGAATATTACGATGATGCAGTGCTTGGGATGGAAATGCTTGAAAAAGTTTTGTTCAATTAAAAGATAACTTTCTACAACTTTGAATATGATTTAATGTTAAAAGCCAGCTTTAGCAGAATGTACAAATTCAGGCATTAATCAGTCCTTGAAACTGTAGGGTTTTTGCCGCCTTCTTGGCCATGGATGAGCTAAAGATGCTCTGTGTCTCTTACAGAAGATGCGAGTGTAACTTGTTGTTTTGGCCACCAGGCTTTGGGTCAGCTTCTGCAAATTTTTGTTCTTTCAGCTTATTGAAGTCATGGTCAACTTCATTGGTTACAAATTTGTGTCCTTATTAGCAACTCTTGTGATATCACATCTGTATTTTTGTGTCCAGACCTCTTCTCGTAATGAAGGCTTTTCTTATTGGAACTTGAGACGTTCTGGGCACCTGTCCCATAGTGCCTGAGCAGCAGCTTTTGTGCCAAGGACTTTTAAAAAGAATGTTTTTCTATCCTTTCCTTCCTTCTGCTTGGGGTTGTGGGTAATAAAATGTAGGCCAGATTCGTTTACAGTGTTTTGATAGATCTGTATGATAACATTAGTGCTGTCCTGAAAATGGAAGTATTGAAAATTCTGAGAGATGTAGAAAGGAAAAGCCTCTGCATTGCATATGTATGATGAATAAAACACCAGTTCAGGTGCTTAATGGAGTCAAAGGTGGTTTCTGGTGGGTTAGATTACGTTGATGGGTTGGTGCCTTCTTGGAATGGGACAGTATGTGATGTATAATTCCAGTTATTGAAGAAGTGTTTTTAACTGTGGTGTGC
Organism: Gavia stellata; assembly: GCF_030936135.1. Taxonomy (NCBI): domain Eukaryota; kingdom Metazoa; phylum Chordata; class Aves; order Gaviiformes; family Gaviidae; genus Gavia; species Gavia stellata. The sequence continues at coordinate 26,451,667 of NC_082598.1, read as the reverse complement.
TGTGGCTGGGGACAAGTGTCCATTTAACAAAACTAGGCAGCTAGCATGTAGCGCAGAGAGTTAAGGCTTCCTGTACTTTGACTACAGAATGATTTTTTTTTTTTTTTTTTTTTGGCTAATGTTCCTCTTTACAGTGCAACTGTTCAAGTTACATAGTGATTGGTTTCAGGGCTGTAAGTCAAATGCTTGTCAATTTTATATGGCTTGTGGCGAGAGGTGATAACTTTTATCTGTTGAAGCGATAGAAGTAGGAAACAGTGAACAATTCTAAGGCACCCAAGTAGTCCTTCTTCAGTTCCAAAATCGAGCCAGCTACTAAATACAAGTTGAGAACAGTTGTACTAGCAATATTATATTTCTTCCCGTAAGATAGTTGAAGGTTGAAAGAAGTCTTAGAAACTCAGCATCTGCTTTACTGCAAAGCTTCTCTATGACTACGTAAATTTTTTTCAAAATTAACTGTATTTTACTGCCTTGTCGAACTCCAGACTTGTATGTTGTTGTCAGTAAACTATTAAATCTCAGATACAACTGTCTGTGGTCACAAGAGAATATTTTGATGTCATTTATATATTTATATATAACCTTGTCATCATTATAAATAAGATTAATAGCAGTGTACTTAATTGTCAGATATACTAAAAATAACCCCATCAATCCAAAATGCATAGAGTTTCTCAGAGACTGACTTAAACAGCCTTTCTAGGCAAAGCCAGAACTGCCACTGAAAGAAGTGGGGATCTGCTGCTTGTCCCAACCTCTGCTCTGTACCCTCTCTACAAGCATTTTGTTTTGCAGTATGCCAAAATGGATGGGTGAACAGATATGGGTTAAAACTTCGGAGGGGGAAAAAAAAAGCAAACCTGTGTTAATTTTAGCTTGGATCATTTCCTTGCCTGATTTATCATGAGAGCTCACAAATGCTTGTGCTGGTATAGGGGAAAAAGCAACTTTTTTCTGTGGCAGTCCTGCCTTAAGAGTGTTGAAGGAACTTCAGAATCGATTTGAACGTGAAAGTTTGCAAATGTTATCTTTTGAGATGGAGATGGGGACTTTTGCATTGTTTCTGCAAAACTGTCTCACTTGCTAGATTTTTTAAGTTTGGTAAAAGTGCAGTACCAGTCTGTAGAAAAAAGGGAGACATTTATAGTGCAGTGTTTTATTTTACCTATAGATATCAGTGTAAGCAACGCTAATTCATAAAATCTGTAAAAAGCACATTTAATCAGACACTAAAGATACAAAAGTACAAAAAAAAAAAAAAGGAAGTTTCTGAAACCTTCCAAAGGAAAAGGAGTGATGAATTACTTTCAGCGTAGAGATTTTTAACAAAGGTTTAAGGCAGTGTAAAAACGTGTCTTTGTGAAATTAAGAGTTTTATAGGTTAGAATTTATTGAGGGTGATATAGTTCTTCTTTATCATAGCTGGGGTTAGTATTCTATTTTCTGGGTTTTTTTCTTTTTTTGGGGGGGAGTGTTTTTCCTTTTGTTTTTTCAATTAGTCTGGTAGTCTTGTTGCTTTTCCCATGGTGACAGTCTGGCAAGACATTTTCTGTGAAAGTTTCTTTTGATTTGCACACACTCACACACACATACTCCCTTCCACCCTCTCCCCAATTCTCCCCCAGCCACCCCACCCCAAGGCCTAGCTTGTGATTGTTTGGAGAAGTTAGCACTCCTAGTGTGCCTTGAAGTCTTTCTTATGTTGTCCCATGGCATTTCTTAGTTATCTGATATGTATTTGTGCCCGAGTGAAACAAACACTCCCTCTCCTTCTTCCCATTGTCTTTCTGCGTGTTCCTCTGATTATTAGATGTTGGCCTCTTTGTGGTTGGGCCTGTTGTGTCTTTATCTGGGGAAGATTATCCTCATATCACTACAAATAGTTAATGCTAATAATTTATCGTATTATGCACTGGTGTTTTTTAGGCATCTGTTACCTAATGTTAAAACTGAGAAAGGTTACATTTTTGCTACTTAAATGTTTTTGAATAGGCTGGAGGTATGTGAGAGGAAAAAAAAAAATTGCTCTTTACTCACCCTGATATTTCTGTGTAAGTTAATGGCCACTCTCTGAGATTGTGTAGTTAGACAGACCTTTGATCTGACCTGGATATACTTAGGTAGTTATTTTGAAAGAAACTAAAAAATATAAGTTAGAGTATCATCTGGGAGAAGAAAATCTATTTTATATTATGTCATACACTAGAATTTGGTATGCTTGAGGGGAAAAGGTATACATATTAAGTATGTTGGATTGTATTAGTTAATAAATACTATTCACTGTCAAGACTTAGATGACATGGGTATTTTCATGGCTTAGACCTCCGACTTGCATGTGCTTACATGCTTACATTTGAGAATTATAAGTAGTTTTGTGGAGGTCATATAGCCAGGTTACACAAATGATCCGCAGTTAATTATTCTAACAATTTTAAAACTTCCATTAATTGTATTTAACTTCAGACTGCAGTTTGCAATGTTCTTGAGCTATTGCTGGCCACATAAGCCTAAAGCCAAATTTCTAATTTGATTTTGCTCGTAGTTTAATCTTTTTAATTAGTTTGACTCTTAAAACAATCAAGTTTTTCATTAACTAGGGCAGGCCACTAGTCAGAGAAGAAGTGTTGTTCTGATTTTTTTTTTCCAATGGAATATTAGTGTTTGCTTTGTAAATGTCCCAATTTAATCAATCCTTAGAGAAATAGACCATGTAGGCTCACCCAGTTCACCCAGATGTTACTTAATTTCAAATTGATTGATGATGAGACTCTTGGTTTTCTATCTGATAATTTTCTTTTGTTACAAGTGCATCAGTAATTAATGGCAAATTCACATGTACAATATTATTCTAATAGTTTCCTGGCAACAAGAAGATAAATATATTGTGAAAGAAAAGCAGCCCAAATTTGAAAGGTGGAAAAATAGAGGTTGCTGAATTAGGAATGATAACTTCTGATGATTGACCACCAAAATGGACAGACTAGTTGAGAACTCCTTATGCCCTCATTTATTATATTATAAACCTCAAAAAATTATTAATTTTACTCTTGTGCGAATGCTTTTTTGTGAGATGAGGACATGATGTTAATCACAGTTTAAAAGATGGGGTACTGAAGAGCTACTGAGAGGAAAAAAAACAAACCCAAACACAAGAAAGACAAGTTGACTTCATATGCCTGACTTGGCCTTTTGTAAAATGTGAGTTCTGAAGTGACTGTGCATTCTGTTGCACTTCACATGTTCACACCACAAGTTCCTTTGATTACAGTTACATTTCTGAGAGCCTAGCACTTGTGTAAACCAGGCCTCATAGTCTCTGCTTAAGAACCCAGAAAATGATGAATGTTTTCTGTGAAAACATTGTCATAGGCTGTTTAACAGGCATCGTATATAAACTTTGTAATAGGTGGAAAGCTAGCATGCAAGTCTTCAGGCTTAACTGTTTTAAAACATGGCACAGAATATTCCTTTCTTGCAATATCTTCCTTTGGTTACAGTCTTCCAGCTTCAGTAAATAAGAATGGTGGCCTTTGGGCAATACGCTCCTCTACCAAACAACCTTGATTAACTCCAGAGCAAGTCCTTTCTGTGGACTGAATGAAGTAATGGCTTCAAGTTTGGGGTTTTTTGAGGTTTTTTTTTTTTTATTTTTTTTTTTAAGGAAAAAAAAAGGAAGTTATGTAATCACTTACGAATACCGTATTAACATTAGGATTGAGGAGACGGACTAGAGGTTTGTGAAGTATAGGATTGTTTACCTTGGAAGAGAGATGAATAAGAGTTGTTGTGATAAAAGCATACAAAATAACAACTGACAGATAGTAAATTAGGAATTTCTGGTTTTGCCCCCCTTCTATGAAGAAACAGCATTCATTGAAATTGAAACTTGAAGAGTTGTTGAAGCTTAATTATTTCTTAAGGTTACACTGGAAGGTTGCGGCAGAGCTGAGCTGAACTGATGTTGTATTCAGTATAAGTGCCATGCTTTAATCATATAAATCACTTACTTTAGGTGGGTGTACCTGTCAGTATGTATTTTTATGGTATAATGCGGGAGACTTCTTGTCTATTCAAATATTTTAAATGAAGTTTGGATACAAAATCCTTCGACATACCACTGCATTCTTATGACGAGTTTGTATGCATACAAGTTTGCAAAACAGCAGGAGCCTTAGCTATGCTCAAAGACTCATCTTACAACAGTGCTATGAAGTGAAAGAAAAATTATCCCTTGGTTTGCAGACTAATATGGAGATGACTGATAGGAAAGGAAATCAAACATCATCTGAGGTTACTTTTCTTCCTTGTCTACTTGAATCAATTCATATTATTTTGTCTGCTTAATGCCTGCGTGCATCTTTTGCTACCAAAAAGAGAAACAGGCAATTATCAGATAATTTGTTCACATTACATGTTATAGCCATTTTGGTAGTTAAAGAAACTAAACTTTTGTCTATTCCCCAATCTATGTTTAACATTCTTTGTACGTGAAATTTTTCCAGACTGTAATATCTTCTTAATCACCTTTGCTACCTAGAAATCTAAAACACATGCTTATTATTGGTGTCACTCAAAGCAATGTGTGTTTGCTGGCTCTGCAGCTGCAGTAAACTAATGAACTGTATTCCCACTGCTGTGCTGACATCAGAATTTGGCTGTTGCAAAGATGTCTTAAGCACGGAAGTACTGTTAAAGGTAAACAAAGATAAAATTGGCACAAAGTATGTTCCTGCTTAGAAAGGAAGGTTGAAAACTTTGTGGTACCTAGATAGCATGGGATATCCTAAACATATGTTTTATTTACGTGAGGCACAAGATACATACTTACCTGATAGAGGTGTCAGAGGTTGCAGTGTTAGGATCAGTTTTGCAGCCACAGTGGGGGAAAAATCCATTCAAATTTACTGTGAAGACTGGTTAGCCTTTTTAATGTCTTAGTTATTCTTGAGTTCCTATTTCTTTCTGGTTGCTCAGTAATACTACCTAATCTTAATGGTACTCTATTGTCTTCCATGAATAGAGACTGTCGCCTTTTGCTGAAACACTACTTGGTGTAGTTATTGGCAATTTTAGGCCTTATATTATGTTTTTAGTGTTGTATTTTAATACCTTATGGTAGAAATGATGACATTTATCTCCAGGAGAGTTATCAAAATTTTCCAAACTGTGGAAGCAGAGAAAAAGTTTTGTACTGGCAAAATACATTCATAAGCATTAGAGAGACATATATCTTTTCTATTTACAAATAATTTTTTGAACTGATACAGACATTGAAGGTGAAAGAGAAATAACATTTTAAAAAAGTTTGGAGAAATCAAATATTTCTGGAGTCTTCCCCCACCCCCTTCTTTCCTGGCTACAGCACCTGAAAAATGCACATGCTTAAAAAAAAAAAAAAGTAGTTATGTTACTGTTTAGTAGTATTACCATTTGCTTGCAGTCATTGAAGAACTCCCTTTCCTCTGCAATTGTAATCTCTGTCTTTCTTATGACTTTCTATGGAAATAACTTGATTGACCGTCAGGGAATAGCTTTAGATCTGCAGTTTACAATTATTTTTTTTTAATATTGAGTAACCACTTGCTGGCAGTTGGGCAAAGGTTTCAGAGATGCAAGATTTGTCTAATTGGTGCTAAGCAGAATAGAGACATCCGAATTCTGTTTATATAAAGGAAAATGGACCAGCACTGATAAACGTTTCAAAAGGCAGCAGCCCGTGTGCTAGCTGGAATAAATTCAACTCATTCCCACACGGGTGTTTCAGATGTTGTAGGGGATGTGCTGCCCCCTCCCCAGGCACGGCATCCAGGGGGGTGGGCAGGTAGTGCAGGAGGGTGAGAGTGAGAGATGCAGAAGGGAGTGAGTTGGCAGCCCTCTCGGAGGAGAGTGGTGGGGAACAGATCTGTTGGAAACCAGCCATCATCAATTTTGCTGCTTATGATGAAAACTCATTCCATATAACAGCAGTAAAGGGAGATAAACAGCTAAAATAAAGCACAAAAAAATTTTAATACTGTCTTAACCCACAGACTGGTAGAGGGCTGTGCATGGTATTTGAAAATATTACTACTTTTTAAAATTAAAGCGGTGGTTTTTAACAAGTAAAAATGATACCTACATTCCTTGACCATCTTGGTGAAAACTGCTTATGCAATATGCTATTACAGAAAGGGTAAAGCAAAAATGCGGAAAAAAAAAAACCCACAACAAGAACAAGCAATTCAAAAGTAACTAAAAATATCAAAAGACAACTACTAAGTTCTTTAGTGAATGTTTTCTATAGTGTTTTTCTTACATAATTTGTTTTTTCTGTTTCTTTTGGCTGCTTAGAATCATGATGGTGGTGCAAATGCTGAAGCAAAATGTGTGCGGTGAGAGTAGAATTGAACTTAGAAAGTGCTTAATATGAAAAAAATTTGCAGTTTGAGCCTTATGATGATGCCATAGTGTGGATGTGAAAAGAAGTTTGTTAAAAAAAGTTGTTCCTTGAAAAAAATAAACTGATTGACTTTACTTGTGTTACCAATTTAATGGAAGGAAAATGCTGTTGGATATTTCTCCCTAAAATTTTTACTCTACTTTCAGGTAGAGTAGTCAAAGTAGGGTAAATCCTGTTATTTTAATATCATTTTGTGTTCTGTGTTCTTCTTCTGTTACTATTTGAAAGTATATGCATTTACTTAATTATCCAAAATGTAGTAATGGTTCTCCATAATAAACTCATTATTGAAATTTAATCAACCATAGTAATAATTTAGTAGGGAATTATTTGAAATTAATTTTTGAGGAATATAAAAATGGTTCTTTTCTTGTGATTTAAAAGAGTAAAACCTGATACTCGATCATTTAACTCTCACTGACTGCGGTGCCTTTCTGTGGGCTTTAGTCCCGATGTCTTAGTCAGTTAGAAAGGATACAATTTTTCTTTAAAAACTTTGTTTACATGAAGCAGTGAAGAGGAATCATTCAGAAATTATGCCCCTTTGTTAGTGCAATGGCACAACGTATTGTAGGATAAGTGAAGGGAAGTTTAATTCTTAAGTGGTTGCAGTAATAACAATGAAAGTAAGTAAACCCAATACTTACTTTTGATGGTAGAAACAGAATTCAGCATTCTGGGAGGAGGTGGAAAAGGCTACCCTATATGTTTGTTTTTGACAGGTGGTTCTTTCTCAGCACTGAATTGCTGCAGAGTTAACATTCATTCACTTACAAAGCAAAACAAAGAAATGCAAGGGAACTTCAAAGCTTTTTGCTGAAAATACATGTTTATTTAAATACCTTATTTGGTCATCCTTTGTAAATGTAGTTGGCATGTGCCACTATTTCTGAAAAATTTCTAACCCATCTCTTCTCTAAAGCTTCCACTTCTGCTATCACGAGCAAAATTCCAGTGGTAAGAAAAGAAGTACTATTTTTGCTTTTGTGAAGTCAGTAAATGAAGGTCTAGGAGTTGTATTTGTGAGCTGTTAGTGACCTTTTTTTCTTAAAAATTGTATGTAGAATATGAAAGTAGGCATAACTCTGCAGCTTAACGGAAATTGGGAAATCTGGAAATAAGATTTCAGCTTTGTTCCAGGTGAAACTGGTAGTCTAGACTGCTGTAAAATCATGAGAATTTTGCTTTAGGAAATGGAAGGGTTCATCAGGTACTAAAACTATATCTTTGTAGAATATATATGCATTGGTACAACTGGAAGTAGGTCAGTAGAAAACCTATTAAGTTGTTAAAAAAATCTCTTTGAACTGGGAGTGAAAACCAAGTTAAAGACTGTGTTTCTAAACCCACTGGGGGTGGCGTGTAATGTTTTCCAAAGTTACGCTCTTTCAATGCTAGCCTTTGTTTCCCTTTAAAGATTAAAACACCTTCAATCAGATTACAAAGTAAACAGGCTGCCATTTAATTTTGTTTAATTTTGACATCTTTGCCTATTGTTCTTAGTTTAGGTTCTTGTGCAGATTAGAGCATTCCGGTTTGAGCTGGATTTGTTATGTAGATTAAAACATACTCATCCTGGAGTTGCAGCTCTGTGTGCCCCTCCATTTCTGATGCTAAAATTGGTTTCTGATACCCATATACATCTGTGAGGATGGAGTTCTCCACTACATTTTATCTAGAAGTGAAGCTGGTTTGAGAGATGTCTTCAGGGACTCTCTTACACTGGCTCTGCCTCTTGAGAAATCATACGGTGGAGCTGTGCCCTAATTCACACCATCTTGAGACTCTTCAGAGTCACTCCGACTTCAGTCTGTATGTGGGCTGTGATGAGTTTAAGTTTCTGTATACTATCTGATTTAACACCTGTCCACAGTTTGGTTAAAAGCCTGGCATCATGCAACATCCCCATAAAATTAATCTTAAAACTAGCCGATCACCTCAAAATTTTATAAATGTGGAAAATATTAATTGCATTTTTAAAGATTTTGTTGAGGGTTTTCCCACTGCTTTTCATCATCTTCATCAGTCTTCTGCTCGAAAACAAAGCTATGGGCAAAAATAATTTCATCAGGAAGGTGAAAAGGTGGAGGGGTAAGTAATGACAGGTTAGTTATGCAGAGTATTGCAAATCAGCTTAGTAATCTGAGCTGACCTGCATAGCAGGTATTTTAACATAGTCAAAAGCAAGTTAGTTTATCTAAAAATAAGAAAATGCAAGTCCTTGTTATAGAGTGACAGAATTGTGTTTTGGAAGCTTGTCATCCTGACAGCGTTGTACCTGACTACTTTGAGTACTCTTAAGGTCATGCTGCTACTGAAGGAGATAGTTACGCATCTTCACTGCTGTTGCCATTGCTATTCAGGGAGAATAACGATTCAAAGTTGTTTGCCTTATTTGAGTCAGCAGCAGTCTCAAAGTCATAGAAACAAATCAAGTTTGAGAAGAGTAAGAAGAGAAAAGTAAAAAATAGAGGCATAGAGTGGCTGTAGGCAAGGAGGAGGAAAGTAGTATAGTTGGAAAGGACGGAGCTGCTGCACCAGTAGCTGGATGGAGGATTGCCCTGAATCAAACCCTGGTGTGCTTCGTTCTACTGGAATGCGTGGAGGCACAAACACCAAAGCCAGAGCTTTGAGCCAGTGAAGTACTCCTGCTTGCTTGTGGGCCATCCTTTTCCACATGCCAACACAGGTGTGTCTGTGGCCTGCAGGATACTGGATTGTGGAAGTAATCTTGCTCAAAAAAACTTAGGTTTTTTAAAGGTTAGTTTTATTTGGATCAATGTGACTTATGCAGTTACCTACTACCCCCTCCTTGTGCTGGCAGAAGCTGTATGACAATCTTGGGGTGGCAGAACTGTTACTTGCAGTGACAGCTTAGTTTGGAACACTGTGTTCATTGCGTTTGACCTTATTAAATCAACTTAAAGATTCATTAAACTGCACCGTAAGATTGGGCTGAAGCAGTCCCACCCTTCCCTGTGTGTTTTTACAGCCAGGTAGTGAGCTGGTTCAAGAAGCATATCTATCTGAAAAGTAACCTGGCCAGAAAAAGGGATTTTTCAGTGGTGTCACTCATCAGTCACATGTGTGCTGGAGTAATGGAGGGACAGGTCTGACAGATTTGGGTTGACTCACATTGCTGTAAAACTGAACACTAAGAAATTCTACAAACATTTCCCGCCTATCCCCCCGCCCCGATTCGGTGCAGCAGTATCAGTATACGAAATGAAGTGTGCCCCTTGTTTCGTAGAGCTGCAAATGTAAGTGCGGCGAATGATGCACTCTCCTTCCACATCTGAAAAAGAAACTAAGATACAAAGGAGAATGGTCTCTGGTTAGAAACAATTGAAATCAGTGCTGCGTTTATACGCAAATGTGTGGATTGTGCTGGTGCCAGTAATTTTGAACTAATGTGAATGTTGTGGAATCCACGATGAATTTTCAATTGTTTTAGCTGTCTGGCTGCTGTAACAGATCATGCCATTCATCGTAATACATGATTGCTTTCAAAATAAATTGATTTTATATTGGAATTCAGAATTGGTGCGGTAATACTTAGTGAGAGATACTTACATAGACCTCTTCCTTCTCTACAAATGTTTGGTTTCCTCTTTTTTTCCCCTTATTGTCTTTCCCATTTGTACAAAAGAATTTGAGGTTTCAGTGTTTTCCAGGCCTCCCTAAGCCCAATGGCTCACGGTTCTATACCAGTATTATGATTATGAGATGTGGTCTTTGATGTTTAGATAGGTCTTTTCCTGTTCTGTAGTCCAAACTACTGAGTCTCGTGCTGTGACTTGAACTAGAGTAGGCAGTGCAGGCCAGTGCTTGCAAACGGATTTGTCTTCGTGCCAGCGTTCATTCTTTTTTTTTTTTTCCCCTCGTGATGCCTGCTGTAGTTGATTGTTCTTTAAACAAAGACTTGCGCTAACTTACAGGATGTATCTCTGTCTGTAGGGGACTATGTGTGTGCATACGTACACATATAGAGAAATGAATCTTTTATTTCCAGATAATCACATATTCAAAAAAAATTGTACTACCCAGCAGATAGGCACCATAAATAGCTTTCTCCCCCCACCAAGCATGAACTGATAAATTGCAAGTAGTAGAATCTTTTTTTGTGTCTTCCCAAAGCCAGCATTATTAACACTCCACAGGGCTCATACCAGGGACAGACCGCAAGTTTACTGTTGCACATGAAGCTCTTCCAGAATTATTCATAGAAAGTGAAACCCCTTCTTCTTTAAGTGTTACTCATTTAACTCATTCCTTACACTTCAGGGCCTGACAGTTGTGCAGAATATATTGCTAAGGGCTCCTTGATAGGCCAAAAATCTGGCTGTTGTTGAAAAATGTTTGAACATAATTTTGTTTACTCTTTGAAGAGACAGTGTTTACAAGGGACATGCACTTCTGTGGTGGTGTACGCATTGAAATTCTGAAGTTGCCAAACTTCAGCCAACCTTAGAACTGAAATTTCCCCGTTTGTATATGGAAACTTCTGTGAAAATAGCTGCATGGGAATGTTGCCAGAAACTTGGATGAAGTTGTATGGATAATTTTGATTATACAAAGCCTCATTTTGAAATAATTTTATTTAATCTCATGTTATTGAGTGGGTTTGTGGCTTGTTGTTTTTAGTTGTTTCATTTTGTATTATTATTAAAGCAAATCTTTATTTGTAATCTTCAATTCAGAAAGTTTCAAAATAATGCTTAAGAAATGAATGTGTGGATATGCTTTGCATATATTCACCAGTCAGTAGTATACTGAGATTCCTGGGGTTCAGTCTTATTGTTTGTAAATAAATTCTGGAGACCTTAAGAGAGTCTTGATTCAAAATCTCTAATTACCTTTCAAGTCTTTGGTGGTATATGAAAAAAGTTGTGAGTAACTGATACCATTCATGACCAATGGATCAAATGTTCAGAGGCTTGACCAACACAAAGAAACTTGGGTACACTGATTCTCAATAATAATCATGTTGCAAAGGGAAGCTAGATGGAGGATAATAGCAATTTTACTTTAAACTGACTTTGCATTGTCTTAAATCAGACCAGAATGCATGCAAAACTGTCATATTGAAAATGGGGGGGAAGATGTTTTGGTTTTCCTGGGCTTCTCTGAGATTGCTGACTCGGTGATACTACTTTCTCACTCAAGAGAAGTGACAAGCATACAGGCTACAAAATGCCTAAGTTGGAAGAGTATATTCAGTGATGGAAAACTACTTTTCTACCACTTAGCCTCTCAATACCTGACTCTCATAAGAATCAACTGTCTTCTGAAGTCCTCCTTTTGACATCGGAAAGCAGCTCCTAAGCAAATTCAAACCAAATGTTGCAGGCACAGTGTCAAACATATACAGGTGGCCACTACCTGATTTGTATGTTACCCCGTGATTTTACCGCTATCAAAATAACCCTGTGTGTGACCAGTCAGAGCTCTGGCAAAAGACAGATCCTTAAAGTTAAAGCTGAGCAAGGCAGTGGTTTCAAGCGGGTAGAAAGAAGCATCTTTCTCTGTCCTTCAGTTTCCTTTTCTGGATGTTTCCCTTTAGTACTTACTTCTTTTTGGCCCTTAATACAGGGCTGTATTTACCACTAGTGAGGAAACTGCTGTTAGAAGCATCTGGGAGTAACACTTTCTGGCTCTCTACCTGGCTAGGAATTTCAGCCCTATACAGATTATGATTATTTACTTTACTCTTAACATCTGGAATAGAATTCTGTGATTAATTTCATCATGAATGTATCAGTATTTTGGGACTATCTAATACAAACACTGAAGCATTTTCCTCAATATAAGTTACCTGCGCAGCAACTTCTTGTCTCTTCCTACACTAATTTCCTTTAAAATTCATAGTCAAATATTAGGTCTCAGCCCTTTTCTTTAAGGGGTTAAATGGCTTCAGCTTAATGCCTGAATTTTAGGCCCTAAAGATTATAGTTGACAGCTTTTGTTTCCCGATCATAAATCTTAGCCAACAGCATTTTTAGGATATTCAGTAGCTGCAGAAGTTCATTGAAGGGTCTTGCAGGCCTCCACAATCTGTAGGCCAAAGTGCACTTCTGAAGTCTTCCTTTCTTTCTATGAAGATGTGTTGCGGTACATTTTGATTTCAAATTAAAAAAAAACAAAACAAAACAAAACAAAAAAAAAAACAAAACAAAACAAAACAAAAAAAAAACAAAAAAAAAAAAACCAAAACCAACACCAACAACACAAATTCATCCAGAATAAAATATTGCAGTTACTTTTTTTTTTAGGATGGAAAGGTGAGAAAACAAACATCACAAGATACATTCCACAATTTTTTTTATAAACCTTTTTAAGTATGCTACTGACCTGCGTGCTATGATTATGAGGGTGATTAAAAAAACAAACAAACAAAAAACAAACCAAACAAAACAAACCCAGAACACACACACAAAAAAAACAGAAAAACAACCTACAGAACATGAATGAAACTGAGTTTCATCCTGTTTTGGCTTTTGAAGAGTAAAAGCAATGGCACTTCATCTATTTTAAGTCTTGTATATGCAAGCTTGAGGCATTTATATGGGGTTCACGACATGAAGGCAATAACTATACTGTCTAGAATGTTTTTAGATAAGAGAAGTTAAATTTTGTGCTTATGTATGCTTAAGAAAGAGCAAGTGGTTTATTTTGACAATGACCTGGTCAACTAGTTGTCATTCTCCTGCAGAGTTTTTATGTGAGAGAGATTTGTTGTGTCCTTTTACAGGTTTATAATGTTTCCCCTCCTTTTTTCAATTTTCCCAATTACTGTTTTTTATAGTATTTTTTTATGTTTTAGCTGCTTTTTAAATATCCAGCACACGTATGTGGACTACTGTTCTGTGGTCACTGCAGATGAGCAAGTGAAGTTGAGTCTCTGTTCAATTTTTGAGTCGGAGAAACAAAAACAAAAATAATTTTTTAAACAACGGTGTTATTTTTGCTTGTGGCTTCAGGCCACTTCATCTGTTACTCTTGATGAAGTGTGTGCTTTCTTATGTGTTTTGGGCAATCATAATTTTTTAGTTGAGGCTTGCTGTCTTCTCTGCAAGCTTCTCGGATTTCTCTTTGGCACTGTCTCTTTGTCACACATACACACATTTCTGAAATGACCAAATCCTCTGCCAGTGGGTACCAAATTTATGTTCATGCTTGAGGTACAGGTTAGTATCGTTTCAGGTGTCTGATCTTATAATGGGAATCAGCCGTATCTTCCAGCTATTTCAAGTGAAGCCAAAGTTACTGCTGCAGTATATGCACTGTCTTCAGACAGTGGTACTGTTGTATTGGTAGAATTCATTGAATAAGTTTAAATAACTGTACTATGAGACTCTTAGAAATTGTAAAATTTAGTTGCTAACAAAATATTTCTAATAAAGTATTAAACTAGGTGTTAAAGTAGTTTTAGGGGCATAACCTCAAGAAGTAGATTGACTTTCATGTTGTTTTGTACTTTTGGGGTTGAAATTTCTCAAATTTTGTCATGGAGAGGATAAGTGATTTTCTGGATGAACATGACAAAGCGTTTTGCAAATACAGAGCTACAATGCCTCAAGTGTTTTTTTTAGGTATGTCAGACCTTTACAAATTTTCTGTCATTCCTTTTTTAGGCATTCTTTATGAGAATGTTTCTGGCAGCTATTAAAATGATATTTAGTACTTGCAGGTTGCTGATTTCAGCAACGTAGTTTAGTGAAATGTTACTTTCATCTAAATTCAGCATGGTTAATTCTGAGACTGAACTTTAATAGTGTATTTAAATATATAAATTAAATCTATATAGTATATTTTTAAATAAAAATTGTTTAAAATTACTTTTCAGCCTTTAACTTTGAGAAGTCTTCCTGAATTGAGTTCTGGCTTGTATAGTTATATGATTTTTTTTTTTCCCCAGAAAATCCCATAATTTTTCTTAGATAATGAAATTGTTATACTAATTGGAGAGTTTCAAAATAAAGCCAAAGTGAATGTAGAGGTTAAAATGGGAAAACACCGCACAACACAGGTGATTTGAGTAGACCTACCAAAAATGGTCAACACAGGTGATTTGAGTAGACTCACCAAAAATGGTCTGGGGAATCCGTGTAGTGGTGGGTACCTGATGTCTGTAACGGGAATGGTCATACCATGAAGTCTTCATCAGAAGTCTTTTTCTAGCAAAGAAAGGAAATTGCAGTGCTCTCTATGATTTTTGGGACATCAGTGACCTTTACATATTTCACTAAGAAAGTTTTAGTACAAGAAGACTCCTTATTGGAACTTCTAAAAAAAAGTCAGACATGTTTTGAAAACAGTAAAAAAAAAAAAAAAAAAAAAAGCCTTGCGTTAACACCTTATATCTGATACATTGCCTGCTTCTTATCTTAGCAAAATCAGTAGCTATAAAACTGTGTGATTACATATGAGGAATGTTGAGGGACAGGTATGGCAGTTATGGGCATATTCTAGCTATCCACAAGGCAAGAATTTGATGGAACTGATAGGCAAAATAGTTGTAGAACTCTTGTGGAGGAAATGGGAGTTACTTAAAGTTCTCAAAATATTAGAGAAGAATTCCCAGACAAGATTTTATTAGCTTTTTATTTAAAATAACTGCAGAAAATTAACAAAGCCACTACAGCTCTGGGAGGTGACATATCATCATCTAAAATAGTATTGCTAATCCAGAAAGGTATAGTAGAGCTCTGTAAAAGCAATAATTTGATTTTCTTTCTTTAATTAGGCAAAAAAAAAAGTCTTGGTTTTGGAAATAGAATACATATTTTGAATAGGAGGTAGTTTTCAGTCAGCTCAATGTAGCTATATGGCTTGAAAATATTATCAAAATGTTTAGCAAAGTTAGAACCAAGTGAAAACATAGTCCTGTGACTGGGTATAAACATCAAGATACCACAAATAAAAACAGATATGAGATAGACATGAATGGGAAAAACTCTGGGTTTTTTCTATCTTCTTTTCTTTTCCTCAGTCTCCTGCCTTTGCCTTTTTCTTTTTCATTTTTACCTTTCCCTTGGACATACAAATGCACCTCACTCCCATACCCAAAATGGAAAAGTCTACATTCTTGTGTGAAATACTGTATCATAAAATGAACAATAAAAACATTTAAAAAAAAACACCAACATTTTTAATACGTTCATGTAAAGTCCTCCAAAATACTTTCTGTAAATAATATATTCAATTTGAAATATTTCCACACTTTTAATATTGGCAATTATGATGGTAATATTACAAGTTGAATTTATTGAAGACTTTTCATATTCTTTGGTAACTACATTATAATAAAATACATAGGCTTGTCATATTAATTTTCCAGGCTTATTTCTCAGAAACTGAATATCCTAACTATAATCATTAGGTCTTTGATCTCATCCTTTTGCTGAGCACTGGGGATTTGACTTATATCAGCAATATTGGTGCTTTTTATTTTTCCTTTAGTCTCCCACCCCATTTTAAAGAAAATTCTAAAAATGGAAAATTTCTTCAAAATATTTTTTTTATTCTTTTAACATGTATCAGAAATCAGTCTTTATTACTACGGATACTTGTCGTTATTCAGAGTAAAATAATTTAAACTTATTAAATGAATTATAGCAATACAATACTTTCCATGCACTAATTATACATAGTTTTCTTCCTCCTTATTAAAGAATTAAATAAGACTTATAGCTAGGAAGCCACTCCAGATATGTTTCAGATACAGTTTTTCACACACCAGTTTTTTCCTGTGCTTTAAGAACTTCCAGAAACTTTGTTTTTACTGGGGCTACTTAAAAATAAAATGAAACCACCAGCCACACACAGAGTAAGCAAATTTCTGCATTTTGCCTTCAGTCCATTCTAGGGTGCCCTATTTGAGCTTGGTAGCTGCCTAAAGAGAAAACTTTGTGTGTGTGTGTTAATATAGATAATAGCAGTCAACAGGTAGCAAAATTTTCTGGTAAAATAGTGAGTGCTTCATTGGAGAAAGCTAATTTATCTGAATAGAAATTCTTTCCAGAAGTGTATCTGGTTTGGTAGGTGCAGTAACTGGTACACCACCAGCTACTGGCTGAAGTTTGCTGCAGTGAGCTGAACAGGAGTGTCCATGTCAGCCAGTGCCTTCTGGGTAGCAGGTTCTGGTTTGATGTGCTGTTGATTAGGGGCTTTTTCTTGTTGTTGCTGGTTAGTAGTATTAGTTTTCATTGTGAAATACCAAAACTTTTTATAGTTTTACAGTTCTGATTTTTGTCCAGCCTTTCACATGGGAATGGAAACCTACATCTTCTGCATTCTAGATGATTGTTAATATGACAGTCCTGTATCCAGGCTCCAGTAGGTGACAGGCACATAGACAAAATTCTGCAGTGCAGTTTCATCACTAGGTACAGGTTCGAACTAGAGTTTCACATGATTTGCCTCCTAATGTTCAGTCCTAAGGCTCAGTGGAATCTGGCTTAGTCTCTTACTGTTGCAGACTGTGCATTCAGAGCTGAAGATCAAGGTACACGTATTTTGCATAATTTTCTGCTTCAGTAGGTATAGCAAGTTTTCAACTCACCACAATTTACAAGATTGCTGAAATAGAGTGTATTTTCTTAGGAAAAAAAACCCAACTTTTTTTTTGGTCTCGTTTATTGGTTGTGTTTGAACACAAGCAGGAAAGAGAGCATGATGTGCTTTATACACACCTCCCACACCCACACACACACCCCCCGGATGACTGAGTCAGGAAGACTGTATGATGTACCACGGGATGCACCTGCACCGTGATGTAGAAATAGACATGGATATAGTCTTTAAAACATCAGTTTTGCTGAAAGCATAGCCCTCTAGTTGTGTTTTAATGTGAAGCTCTAACACATGATTTTGTTGTGAGAACTGAGCTTAAATATTCACTTCAAAATGAATCCTTACAGTCAATTCACAGTAGAAATGAAAATGCCATTGTTGTTCTTGTCCAGCACCACCTTCTCTTTGGAAGAGGAAATGAATTACCACACAGCACTGAGCTGGCTATAAAGAATCCTCTCTCTCACATCTGGAGGCTATTATCAAAGTACTTGGGAAACTTCATATGGAAATAGAAACTCCGTCACCATGGGGAATACACTTTTAAGAATTCTTTGGTTTTGCCCCAGCCGTATATAACACTTGCTAGTATACCTAGGGGAAAAGGACTATATAATGAAATGCTTCTAACTGATGATGTCTTGAATTATCATTAGAGTGTTTAAAGAATAGGCTCTTTTTAGTCCCTCTGCAAATACTCTTATGTATCTATATATGTGGAAGCAAAGTTTCTGAGAACTTAGAAGACTTTCAGTGTTTCAATTTATGAACCTTTTTTAGAGTACTTAAACAATTGTTAGACTTTGGCAGGAAAATTGGAAAGAATCCCGTTACAAATCTTTCCAGTAATAAAGACTAGATACTGCTGAGGACTGAATTGCTTTAAAAAAAAAATAAAATAAAAATTGGTGCTGTGGCACCACGCTCAAATTATGGATTTTTAAGAGGTGGTGAGTAGCATGAATATGAAGAGATAGCACACATATTTATCAGTACGTTATCTCTTACTTCTCATTATTTGAGAAGAAATATACATACATTGTTAAAACATGTGATTTGATCCACGGTGTTATAGCTTGTGTTGTAGAAAATCGTGTGATAGAGTTTAAAAGTAGGATAACAAAATACTTAAAGGATTTCCATATGGTGAGGCCAAACTAACAGTATTTCTCAATGTTTCTTACATTAAAATTACTTTAAAAGGTCTCAGGTTGAGTAGCCAAGTATTGTCATGCATCAAAAGCTGACTGTAAACAAAAAGTAGATTTAAAGAAATAATTTTTGTTCATGACAAACCATGCAGTGACCTAAGGTTAGATGGTACTCTGCATGCTTGAAAACCTTTTAGCTGTTTGGGAAACAGGAAACATGATGAGGTGAGTTGGTTTGGTTGATCACAACCAAGGAGGATTTCACAGAATTCCTATTAAGTCAAATTATTTAAGTGAGTGGGGTGGATCCAGTGGAAGATTTTAGGCTTAATGTCAATAAAAGCAAGGTGAGGAATAGTGAGAGAAAGCAAAACTATTTTCTGACTTTATGAAGTTGTAAAGGACTAAGTCAGGAAGACTGATACATCAGTCTAGGCCGCTCAGTGAAATCTTTCGCTGAACAGCTTCTGTCCAAAAATCTAATAGAACTTCACGCTGGGTAAGGAGCCAAATGGTAAACACTATGGATATTATGCTTCCCCTATATAAATTAGGCATGTGTGCTTGTTTGAATACTGTGTGAATGAGCTCTGTGCAATACTGCAGTTCTAGTGAACCTTTGCCTCCAAAGATATGAGATGAGGATGTGATACCAAGAACCTGGAAGGCAAAGTAAAAGTGATGCTGTAGAAAGGTAAATGGGGAACCTCTGCCATCTCAGGTCATGATACAAAATCAGGAAATACATAATGAAATTAAAATGAATAAATTAATTGATACATTGGATAGAAGTTTTGGAAATTACTGTAATAATATGTTTCTGAGACCTTGAATTTAACATTATCAGTGATCACATCTTATGTTTATGCCAGTTTCTAATGAATAGAGGTAAAGCTACATTTTCTGGGGGACTAGTAGGATTTGGATATAGCTGCCAATTTCGGGCTTCATGGGCTTGCGGCTACTAAGGTTAAGAATTTGTGTCATTATTAGGTTGGTTGTTAAGAGTTTATGTACCAGAAGGCTAAATTCTTCTTCTCTCCCTGGTCTTGGCCATTGAATTCTGTCTACCTTGCCTTCTACTGGCTCTGGAGCATACCAGATGTGTCCATGATCTAACTATGCCTGTCGGAAAACGATGCGGGACTTTTTCTGAGGAGGTTTTCAGCCAGATTACTAAGTTAAATTGACTCATGGAGTTATTCAACAAGTGTTGTGGCCAGTGCAAAATACGCAGTGGCACTACATGGCCAGGAGCAGGACAGGGTGAGTAATGGGAAAGGGACAAGGACATGGTGGCAACAAGTGGTTAAACTGGATCTCCATGTCATGTGGAACCAAAACCATATCTACTGGGAGAGAGGTTTGAATTCTGTACTGCTGTGACTCCTGGTTGGCAAACAGGTCTGAATTTCTGTCTGTGCTTCATCTTTCTTTGGTATTTGCTTACCCTGTCAGTGTGTACGGAACTGTAAGAAAGATAGTACTCCAGCCAGTCAGTTACAAGGGAAGTTCTGCTAAATTAACACTGATTATAATGTACTTTCTCCTTAATGACAAATTTTAATGTCTTCAAAACAAACAAAAGCACAGTCTGTTTTGATGGGGGTGGGGGTTTTTAACAGCTTAAAATAGTCCCCATTTCAAAGAAGAGGAGAGGTGAGAAAGATCTCATATTGTTACAACAGTGAATATAGATGAACTTACAGGATGTTCTTACATGAAGCATAGTGGTACCTGCTTAAAGAAAAAAAAAAAAAATAGACTTGGCTTTGAAGTATCATTTGGCTTGGAGGAAAAAGCACTTCACTATTACATGTTGTAGTGAAGGAACTGGGGTTGTATAAAAATGATTTTGAATCTTCCAAATCTTACTACAATAAAAATTGAAAGTCATTGATACTCTCTAAAATACTCAGTTCTGAATAAGGTGTTGTATTTTGTCAAAATTTGAGTGATAAGGTCAGGCATGTAGTATTTTCTTTGCGCATCACGAATCTGATTTTCCCCATGGACTTGTTCATGTCCAGAGAGTACAAGATTTATCACATGCAGTGGTAACAGGATTCTGTGGTAACAGTTATCTTCTTCTCAGCAGGAAGGACACTGTTTTACTTCCTTTTGTGCTGTTGTAATCTTGGGAAGCATACTTTTTTGCAACTGTTCCTTGCAGCAGTCCATGCAAGTTATTGTAATAAAGGTGTCAACGTTACATGACCAATTTTGCAGGGCAAAATATTCCACCACTATTTAAGTAGCATGTTCTAATTTGTGCTGTGAAAGACATTTTATATTAAGGCATCTGATTTGTCTCATTTTATTTGCCTTTTTTCCCCGTCTGTTGCATTTACGTTACTTGTGGGATCTTCTAGATTTATAGCAGAACTGCAATTCTGCTGTGTGTTAATTATGGAGATACAATATGTGGGTAATTGTACAACCTCTCTCCCAAATTGGTAACAATACTTGTCCTGTTTTGATTATGATGCTGTATGTGTGTGATGTTTATATCCATTATGTAGTTACTAAAAAACGCGTAGATAATGTGTATCAAGAAAGCTACTTCAAATAATTCATGAACTGCTCAGTATACTGTTTTTATTGTAAGTAGTAGTTAGTCTCTCTGCTTTTTCATATGTCAGATTAATTTAACATCTGGGGTCCTGGAAAATATTCTCAGAGTTGCTCTATGTAAGTAACATAGAATATGTTGTTTTACCAATGTGAAGATAGTGGTAAATTACAAGTCTAAGACTTCTTTGCTCATGATCTGGCAGTTGGCCAAACCTCCAAAGAAAAGTCCAGTGTAGGTTAGGCCCTGGGGGAAGGATAGTCAGTTAAACTGTTTGCCTAGTCACAGGGATATTACTGTACAGGCTACCATTGCCGTTCCTGCATAAGCTTTACATCTGTTATGATCCATCTGCAGTCATATCTAGAAAACCTGGTCACTGACTTCACTTGGTGAGCAGGGAATAAAGAAGGAAGCAAATAGTCTTTGCCCCAAAGAACGTACAATATGCTTTGTATAATCTTTTGTTCAACTTCTTGGTTTTTTCTGAGTTATTCTGAGCCAGTTAAATGTCCTGTCAGAGAGTATAGATTAGAGATAGAATTTGTAGTGAAAATCAGGCAATCAAATTTGTTCTTCAGGAGTTACTAACAGTACCAGGAAGGGAGTGCTACTTTTTTGTTTTACTAATGACAGCAGCAAAACTTCACAAAAATCCATCGGCTCCTTTCCAATTCATTGTTTCTATGATTCACATACACCCCTTGCTTAATTTGTGCATCTACTGCTGTCCAGCTATGACTCTGACAAATGTGGACCCTGAAAAGGAATTGTTTGCCATGAAGCAAAACGCTATGAGAGGAGGGTGCTCTCTCTCGCGTATACTTCTGTAGTCAGAAAGCAGCCCCACTTCTCAGGCTGGAGATGCTGCTGTCCCATTTCTGCCTGCTTCTACTTGCAGTCTTTTCCAGTGCATAAATGGCACTTCTGTATTTAAGGCATATTAAAAGAGAGACCTTCAGCTGTTGTTTTGGTAGATAAAGCAAACCACAATCTCGTAATGTCCCCTTACAAGAAAAGGCTTTTGAGACTCCTTTGGTAGCCACCTTCTGTACCTTTCCCATTTTGAATTATTTTTTTTTTAAGCAGTGAGGGTAGTCAGACCTAAGTGATGTGTTTCAAATCAGCATTTAGTATTTTTAGCATTTCATGAGTTGTATTGTTGTTTTTCCTTTCCTTGACTGGAAATACTTCTTCTGTCATATCCTGCAGTTGCATTTTCATTGTTTTCATGCACATAGCCTGTTGTTGGCTCATAATCTCTTTACAATTGCTTAATAAATGCCCATCTTTCTCTTCTCCTGTTGTTTCTAGCTGATAAGCTCTTAATAGCACAAGTCCTTGGTTTTAAGCACTAAGCATATGACCATTGAGCAATTACTAATTTTTTGTGTTTCTGTTCTTCTCATATAATATCCTGTCCCCTGCTGCCAGTCCCTAACTGTTGTCATTACGCTCCATTCTTACTTCTTGTACCACAGCTGTTTATGGGAATAGCAAATAGAGTCAATTATAATACCATCTCCAACAATAAATTCATTCAGGTGCAAAAGGTCCTCTCAGTTTAACACTTTAGGGACGGGCTAAGGAGCCAATGTTGAGCTAAGCTTCATCTCTTCCAACATCCTCAATTTCCGTGTGGCTCAGTGTGATGCTGTTTTTGACACTCAGAAAAATTGCCTGTCTTGTTCTTCCTTGTCTGAAGAGTTGACTATCTTATCAAAGGAAGTTTATCGGGTTAGCAAAGTAATTCCCTTTTTATGTGTTACCCTGTTTGTGTTAAATTCTGTGTTTATTTAGCCTTTCCAAATTAGGTTTGTATTACAAAATACTGTTCATGTTAGTCTGTTGGATATGTTAGCAGGATCTTCTTTCTTGATTATTAGGTTGACAGTTGCTAATTTCTGGCCAGTCGGTATCCTTCTTGTTTGGGTGTTCGTTTGGGTGGGTTTTGTTTTGTTTGGGGGTTTTTTTGTTGTTGTTGTCAGGGTTTTTTGGTTTTGTTCTTTAAGAAAAGCAAACAAAATCTGTGTTGCTAAGTTTTGTGATTTCATTTGTCAGGTATTTAAAGATTCTAAAATTACAGTCATCTGGTCCTCCTGATTTGAATGTTTTGAGATTTATTTTTTTCTTTATTCCTATCCACACAGTAATGTCCATTTTTCCATGTTTGTTTGGTGCTTCCAACTGATAGATAGGACTATATCTGAGGGAGACCAAGACTCCTCATCTTAAATCTGCACCGTTTAGAACTATATTTTTCCAGATACATATGTCTGTGGATTTTGCTATGTTTCACAATTAGGATTTAGTCAAAGGACATAATTTATTGTTAGTAGCTAATGGCAAGGGTCACCCATAATACTGCTTAAACCATGTGAGTAAAAAAAGTAAAAGCACTCTGATGGCAGAGTTGAAAATTGCATCACTTGAGTGTACTTTGATTTCAGCCTTCTCTTGACTCTTTCCCTGAGCTGTCCAACCTCTGGAAGAGTCAGCTGGGCTCACATCAATTTGGGGAAGTTTTATGTACAAAGATCTTTTTGTATTTAATCTTAATACTGAAGTTCACTTCTCATGTTATTCCTGTAACAGTAAATGGTATCAAATTCTCTCAGTTGTTAAATTTCTTCTTTCAGTGATTGCAAGGTGAATTTTAAAATACTGAATATCTTTCCCTGGTCTTTTTTCAAGCCAGGAGTGGTTAAATGTTACTTCTTTGGAATGCTATGAATAAGCTGTTGTAAGAACAGTAAAACAAATGCAACCTGCACACATCTTCCCAATGCTATGACTAGCTTGGAGGTGTGTGTTTGTCTTGCCAGCTGCAGCAAGGGTTTCCTACATCTGCCTGCTTCTTCCTCTCTGCAAGCACTGTTTTGAGTCTTTTCTCTATCTACACCGATTACCCTGTCCTCTCTTTTTGTTTATATAGCTCTCCTCCCTATAATACTGGAATCATCAGTGCATTTCAGCAATAGCTGAGCTTCCTGATCCAACAAACCATGCCCCTACATCTGTGTGGTCAATAAACACAAACCAGGATCTGAACAGCAAAAGTTCGTATTCCAATCTGACACATAGGTCTTGCACAAGAGCCCCGTGCAGCTGAGTCACGTAAGGGCAAGCTACTATGCTGATTTACTGTCTTTGAAAAGAGGCGGTATGTAAACTGCATATGAGGTGTGGGCAGACTGTGAACAACACTTCGGCAACCTCTGGTGTATGTTTCAATGCAATTGAAAGGCTGATAGTCTCAGAAGAAGCTGCAGGTAGGGTTCATCTCACCTCATTTCAGGCATATAGTCACACTGAGCTGCTTTCATGGTCAGTGCAGAGAATTAGGCACTTCCAGGGCAAAACTGAGCTGACGTCTGTAGACGTCATCATAGACATCTATGCTTGAATTCAGTCATGGTCTGTGCATTTCTCTTCAATGGGTGAAAGGGTAGCCCAGAGTGACTGGCTTGCACAGTGCGTGTTTTTATGCAATTGGATAGACACCTCCCTGAAATATTGAAAATTTAAAAATTTAAACATGTTCATAATGTGCTAAGAGTGACTTAGCAGTCTTAATTTAACTGTTGTTCTCGCTAGGTTGAATAAAGGTGTTTGCATTTCTGTACCATCTCCAATGTTACAATCAGAGCATTTCACTTAGATGTTTGCAGAGCCTGGGAGGGTAAAATCTTGGTCTGATAATTAGAATTTCAAGTTACTAGGGTAAGAATGGCAATAATGAAAATTTCTAGAATAGTTTTAACACTTCTATTTTTGCAGGGTAACTAAAGCACCAGTATGTGATAACTTAATGGAGATGCATTAAATCAAAAGCAATGCAGAATGAATTTAATCGTAAATGTGAATAGCTGTATTTTGTTTACATTTGCTAGCAATTAGTGTTTAAATTGAGTGTGTCATTGTTTGGAAAAGAATGAATGATGTTACATTAATATGTTTAAATAATACTGTTCTGTCTCTTGCTTTTTGCACAGAGGACAGTAACAGTTTTCTGTGGGAGAAGCTACTAAGTCTGTAGGGTTTTATATAACTGAATATTAGTGCTCTAGCTAGGGTTGTTTCGACTGTACAGCAAGACTTCAGTTAGACAATAGTACTGTAATTTGAAAAAGTAGTGAGTTGCTGTTACGGTTTAATCACTTTTTCCTGTAATAAAAACTGGTTTAGCATGATAATAATTAATACCTAACTTTGAAATAACTACTTCATTCTGCTAGAGAAATATTTATGTAATGGTTGAATCAAAACTTTGGGAAATTGAGACTCCTTTTAGACCTAAAATGAAAACCTTAATGCAAAGAGGAATTGGAGTGGCGTTTTGTTTGTTTAGGGCTTTTTTTGCAATAAGAAGAAGGGTAGTTAGGATGGATCAGATGACATCTTGAATGTAATTTGCTTTAATAGAGTACCTATAATATGAATAACTTTAGTAAGGAACATTTCCTTAACATAACATGCAGATTCTTGGGAAAAATAATTGTACTAAAATCTGTCTGGCAGTAGCAATTCATGTCTCCTCCCTGCAATTGTATTTTTTCTTCCCTCTGGTTCAATGAAATATTAATGGCTGGACGGCCGAGCCCAGAGAGTTGGGGTGAATGGAGTTAAATCCAGTCGATGGCTGGTCACAAGCGGAGTCCCCCAGGGCTCAGTTTTGGGGCCCATCTTGTTTAATATATTTATCGACGATCTGGATGAGGGGATTGAGTGCTCCCTCAGTAAGTTTGCAGACAACACCAAGTTGGGCGGGAGTGTTGATCTGCTCGAGGGTAGGAAGGCTCTGCAGAGGGATCTGGACAGGCTGGATCGATGGGCCCAGGCCAATTGTATGAGTTGTAATAAGGCCAAGTGCCGGGTCCTGCACTTGGGTCACAACAAGCCCATGCAACGCTACAGGCTTGGGGACGAGTGGCTGGAAAGCTGCCTGGCAGAAACAGGACAAGAGGACATGGCTTCAGGTTGCACCAGGGGAGGTTTAGGCTGGATATTAGGAAAAATTCTTTACCGATAGAGTGGTCAAGCATTGGAACAGGCTGCCCAGGGAGGTGGTGGAGTCACCATCACTGAAGGTGTTCAAAAAACGTGTGGACGTGGCACTTCGGGACATGGTTTAGTGGTCATGGTGGTGTTGGGTTGATGGTTGGACTTGATGATCTTACAGGTCTTTTCCAACCTTAATGATTCTGTGATTCTGTAATCACAGCCTTGAATTTTTTGGGGCTTGCTTGCTTTGTCATGTTTCCTCATTGTTGCATTTATGTATATCACTACTTCCATGAGTGGTTTCCAGTTTGGATGTAAAAATAATTTAAAACTTTAAATTATTTGGACCTTTAGTCTTTTGAATACGTAGAGTTTACTTCAGGTTTTCAGTTTCATTAGCAGATTCTTTTAATGGATCAATTTCTAGCTGTCATGGATAATAGCAGTATTGCAGTGGTATGGCTAAATATTTTAACTATGAAAATCTTTCTGAGCCAATTAAGAGCTGTTCTTCACAAGATGTTATAACTTCTTCATAAGATACCAATATTTATTAGGCATCGTGTAACTTGCATACTGCTTTTTTTTTTTTAATTCCTCTGAGAGTGCTCATTTGTAACAGGAAATGTAATGGAGTTATAGGAAATGTACAAAGAGTGGGAACTATGACCACAGTACAATTTAAGAAAGATTTTTGGGAAGGGCTGGATAAGTATGCTTAACTTTACATGTTAAAATTTCTATTGATTCTGTGTATCCAAAGTAATACCAATCCCAGGTGATTAGAAGTAATTTTTCTTTGTCAGACCTTAACACAGAAAAGAACTTCTAGCATGTTGTCATTTTGTTTCTTTGTGTTATGGATGTATTTGTGAACTATAGTCCTAGACCAAGGCTTTGCATTAGATGCTGTATAAACATGGGGGAAGGAAGGGAAGGTAGTTCTGTCTCAAAGGAGACAAGACAACGGGAGGCTGTGGAGAGAAAGACAGGAGTATCCCAGGAAATCATGGAACAGTTGTTGGATCAGTGTGTTGTACTCCAGGATATGCGGTTCTTTTACGACTAAGTGATTTCATCAAATGTGCAGTATCTTGTACTTCTACTTCTTGATTGCTTTCTTGATTGTTGCTCAATAACTAATTTTTCAGTTGTGCTAGAGGGCAAGAGTACCAGTCCTGTAATGGGTGAAATTTTGAGCAAGTTCTTGGCTTTCCAGTGAGTATGAAGAGCCAAGTATATATTATATTTAATGTCTGGCCATTTTTTTCTTTTTTTCTATTTTAACAATCTCATATGTAGATTAGCAGGCATTTGGAAATAATTCTGTTGTGTAATACCTTAATCAGTACCCATAGTTGCTTGGCTATAGAGACTACTCACAGGCTGTAGAATTTTAGATGTAGTTAATTGCAAATATTCAAGAAAGGTGTAGAATTATTTTGTTGAACTATGATGACAAAGTCCAACAAATTTTACATCATGCTTTTAACAGCGGTATAGCCCTGTGTAGTTTGTTATATATATTACTTTCATTATTTGCATTGTACTGTATCTGTTGTGTACCCCATAAATACTATTCATTGTTTGTATTGCTTTGGTATCTGGGATCCTAAAGACCGAGATAGTATTCTGTTCATTTTTTGTGCATGCCGTAAACAGAACGTCATGCACTGAAGACTTTGTTATGAAAAAAAAGGACAACACACAAATACAAGCAGGTATGGGACTATAAAGAAACAACGGAGGAAACATAGATCAGTATGTTAAATAGCAGTTGCAGCTTGCCAGTGGCCCAGTTACTGCCCAAGTGTTGTTTTGTAATAGAAAAGAAATATCAAGTAGTGCTTTGCAGGGAAATAGAAAAAGGTTTTATGGCTATCTGCTGGCAGTTTCTTCTGAATACAAGAGTAACACAGGAAAATCTGTAAGGCTGGTGTGTTTTCAAACAGGCAAGACAGTGCCAAAGACTAGTTTCATTACTTTAATCCCAGAATAGCCTAACATTTTGTTACTGAATGGGAAAGTTGTGTGAGGTTTCACAGCACCATGCTGCCTTACCTTGTCTGTTTTTGACATATCAGAGAAGGGATATATGCAAGACTTATGCATATTATCATATGAATATGAGAATCCAAAGACAGATCTGAATCTAGGAGGGTATTCTGGTTATGAAGCTTATGATACACATAGGGAGAAAGGAGATCGGGCTTATGAGAAAGATCAAAAGATCGCTTATACAGGTTATCTGTAAAATTAGTAAAAAGACTGGAAGGAACTTTAGTGGGACGATTTTATATGGTACAGATCCAGGGTAGGATCCACAGATCTTTTAGTCCTTTCTACCCTGTTCTTAAAGCCTTCAGTAATAATTATATGAATCCCATGCTGCAAGTCAAGGCCATTATTCCTTGTCCTGCCACCAGCAGAGAGAGTGTGGTGTGGTTTTTTTGGTTTTGCTTCATGTTGGGTTTTGGTTTGGTGGTGGGGGTTTTTGTTTGTTTGTTTGGGGTTTTTTTTGGGGGGGTTGTTTGGTTTTTTTAACCTTCCTTATTGAAAGAATCTGGTAGGCTTTGAAGACTATGTTATTAATTTTTTAAATTCCAGTATCTAGGAAGGACAGGTTATGTGTGACACTGTAACAGACAGACCTGTGCTGTCAGTAGAAGGATGGTTTTGTCCTTTCAGCTAATGCTTCAAAATATAGCTTAAGAATATTTTAGGGATACAGGCCAATGCAGGTAGAATTTGGGTTTTTATGGGCTGTGGCTATAAAGTTCTCTTTTATTCTGTTTTTTTTCCTCTGTTTCTTTTTTGATTTTTGGTTTTGCTGTAAGTTGTTCCACGAAGGAATGTACTTGTGTATTTATAGAAATTGAGGAGGAGTTTTAAGTAACATACTGTAGGAAATGTTGCTGTCAAACATTTATTTTAATTGATAAGGTCTACTGAGTTTAAAACTGGGTTCCAAAACTCAGGGAGGAGGTAAAGCTGAAAGACAGTGTTTTCATGTTGGAAGCGGGGGCATGCTTAATAACAGAGGAACAACCTTAGTATTGTTTGAATGACATGGTAACAAAAGAATTGTGGTAAGAGTAAGAGATGCGTTTATTAGCTGTGTAAGCTCAATCTCCTCTTGTGTTTTACTGTTAATATTCTAGAGGCGAATTTGACATGTCAAGATTTATCATTCTGTGTTTTCTCTTATATCTCTTTAATATGTGTACTGCGTATACTGTGTGTGTAATGGGTATACTAAATCCTACTGGTATGCAATATGGCTGTCCTTCACAATTTTAACTCGATTGAGCTCAAGTGACATGGAGGAATAGGACACAAAGACCGATTTGACTAAGGTCGTACTAAGAATCTGGCATATCTCCCGGTTCTGTGCTGACATCCTAGAAGTCATCCTTATCCTTTAACAAACCCTATTCCAAAAGTTAAACCTGCAACTTTTAATTTCTTCAAACTAAATTTTCACTTTCAGTTTTGCAAAATTATTATGTTGAGATGTTTCAATTAACTGGGGTTTTATAACAATTAAAAATAAACAATTTTGGTGGTATTTCATAGGAATTAGCAGTTCTTAGCTGTGCTAGAAGAAACAAGGAAACCACATAGTTGATTTTTTTTCATTATATAGACAAGGCTATAGATGCAGTTTTGAGTACACAGAAGGACTACATCTGCAGCGTTAGACATTTTACATGAGGGATCGCATTCTTATCTGATACCTAGTTAGTTTAAACTAGATAAAAGGATTGTGCGTATGTAAAGTAGTTCTTGAGCTGTGTGCCTTGATACAGTCAGAGCATAAGATTGGCCTCTTAGGCTCCTCTCAAGTCATGGCATAGCTCTTAAAGCAGCTGCATTATGCTGTAGCCTATACATTAGACCAGATGGCTTGCAGCCCCTCGTACTTTCCATACTGAGGCAAGTCCTCACTTTGAGGTGGTCTGGGACTACTTTGATGAAGTGGTGCTGCCATCTCCAACCTCATCGGTGTGCAGCAGTTTCTGTGCTGCACCACAGGTTAAGATTGGCAAAATAAGCAGAGCTTGCAAAGCATTTTTCAGTGTCTTAATTTAAAATACCAAGTTCAGTAAGCCTTTAAGTATGAGATTAACACTTCTCTTCTTCTGATGTTTGTCCTAACAAAAAAATTGTACTGTGATTATGCAGTGGAACACATATTGATAGCATTGCATCCTTTTAGAGAGTATTGTTTAGTAATTAGGAATAAAACCAGAAAGCTCTCGAATGGGGTTTTTTTCTGTGTTTTTCAGATGGTGGTAAAAACCTTCATGGATATGGACCAGGACTCAGAGGATGAGAAGCAGCAGTATCTCCCATTAGCCTTGCACCTTGCATCTGAATTCTTCCTCAGGAATCCCAATAAAGATGTGCGCCTCCTTGTAGCATGTTGCTTGGCTGATATCTTTCGTATCTATGCTCCTGAAGCTCCATATACGTCCCATGACAAACTTAAGGTAAAAATGCTTTATTAAAAAAACCCGCTTTCTTCCTACCTCATTCTCTTCCTGAGGAAAAAAAATCCCACACCGCCACCCACCCCAAAAAACCCACAAAACCCAAACAACCACAACAACAAAAAATTAAAAAAAATTTTTTTATTCTCATTTATACTGATGTTCAGTTTTATTAAAGAAATGTTGCTTTAGTCCTTTGAGTCAGTGTAGTACTTTAAGGGCCAGAGATGTGTAAAGGAACTCTAGATAACTAGTATCTTGTCGGTGATAGCTTTCTGTCAGTGCCTAAAAAAGACAATTTAATGTTACCATATCATGAGTTTGTAAATGGGGGTAGATGTCACTATTAAATGGTTGTATTCTTATTTTCTGCTGAATCAAGCTTGTAAACACTTTATCATTTTTTGACAGGACATATTCTTGTTTATTACAAGACAATTAAAAGGCTTGGAGGACACGAAGAGCCCTCAATTTAACAGATACTTTTACTTATTAGAGGTAATATAATAATTGTAACTTTCCCTAGATGGTATTTGCTCTGTGAGCCTAAGAAATGTAATCAGTCTTTCTCCAGATGTGCCAGTAGGCCTGGGAAATTTCTTTTATTCTGTAAATTACACCAGACTCATTACAGTTTAATGAATTGCTGCTTTTAGCAGTTATAATTCTGTTTGCATTTAATAAGTTCATGCAGCCTATAGTTGAGGACATGTTAAAACAATTGGTATTTATTAACATTTAGCCTTTGTCTTACAATTCTATACATTGTTTTTCATATCATACACCCTTAAGGTTCTATTACTTCGTCAAGAGGGAATTTCAAATGCTGATTAAAGTGCAAATCTGCTTATACTGATGATGGGAGAAGGAATATAAGATTTTGGTTTAAAAACATCAGAAAAACCTACTCTTGACCAGAAGTGTGGCGTTTTATCAGTGTGCATTTAGAAACAGTGTCTTGTTTGCAAACCTTTTATTGATGTTTAAAACTGTTGTTTCATAGCACGAAGAAAAAAGTCCAGAAACATGGACTTAATATATCAACAATTTCTGTCAATCTGCTTTTATTCATAAGAAATAAGATTATTCTATATAGTTATTTTCTGGATGTATATTGCAAAGCCCCTTTATGTTCAGAGCTCTTTAAATGCAAAGCAAATATCCAGTCTCTTTCCCCAAAGGGTTTACAATCTATTGTATAATATTTTTCCTTAAATATAATCATGTTAATTACATTTTTTCTATTTATGTCACTGAATATGAAATTGTAATATCCTGAATATCCTATTTTTGTTTTAGAATTTAGCTTGGGTTAAATCTTACAACATCTGCTTTGAGTTGGAAGATTGCAATGAAATTTTTATTCAGCTTTTTAGGACTCTTTTTTCAGTTATCAAGTAAGTTGAATTGCTTCAATTGTATTAAACTGTCAAAATACCTGTTTCGGGGGTAAACTGAATCCTTGCATAGTCTATAAATAAATACATCTGAATAGAACAAGTCTTTATTCCTCCAAACGAGGAGATACAGGGAAAGCAACTGAGTGCGAATTACTGACAATATGTCTAAAGTAGACGTGTTTTAAAATTTCTTGTCCATGTTACAACAGTATACTTCATTCTGACTCATTTATCTATATTTGTATTTCCATGGTTGTTATTTTCTTCTTCTTTGTTTTGTTTCACTTCTTAAAGCAAAGCTACGGTGTTCTAGGTTTTTGAAGCATTCTATAGAGAGGAAAGGCACATAAAAGTTTTGAGTTCTGAGATGTGGAGAGTGTAATGGAGGGCAAGCTGGACAGCATTAGACATTGTTTCTTAACAGTACTGTTAATATTTGTCAGGGTCTGTAAATTTAGTATTGATAATATTCTTTATCATCTTAGTAATAGCCACAACCAGAAGGTACAAATGCATATGCTGGATTTGATGAGTTCTATCATCATGGAAGGCGATGGAGTAACTCAGGAGCTGCTGGACTCCATTTTGATTAACCTCATTCCTGCACACAAGGTCTGCAAAGTGAAAATATTATAGTGGTATAACATTTTAACAATAATTTTTGTTGCTTTTTGCTTGTTGTTTATCTCTCCACACACTTTAGCCATCACAACTGCTTTCCCCCCACCGAGCCTTGGTAACAGTGTATTGAAAATTTCCTTTGGGAATTATTTGGTGCTGTTCATTAGCTGTGTCTAGATTATTCAGTATCAAGAGGTTCTGCCTACTTGCCACCTCAGGAACTCTGTACTGAAACAGAAATAAAGTATTTTCAAGCAAATGTAGTATGTGATAGGAAAACATTTGTATCTTAAGGGTTGTGGGTTGTTGGTTGTTTTGGGTTTGTTGGGGTTTTTTAATTGAAAAGATGTGAAGTATTTTTTTTTATTTTAAAAAAAGGCAAGAGGAAAAAAAAAAAAGACTTCCCCAAGACTTCTGTGGTGACTTGCTGCTTGCCTCAGGTTGGCAGTCAGACTCCCCTCCACCTCCCTAGTTGTTGTTTTTGGGTTATTGGTTTGGTTTTTTTTTCCTTCCCTCCCCAGGGGCTTTTCCCCTTAAACTTTTTGTTTAATAAAACCTAATTATTACCTGAAGTGTAGTACTACTTTTTTTTTTTTTTAAGTTAGTTAGTTGCTTTTAGTGCTCCATATTCTTTTATGAGTTCCATAATCTCTCTGCCCTTTGCAGAGTTCAGCATCCCTTTACCTCACTTATAAGTGACCCCTGCCTCTTCCTAGAGGAGTCTTATGTGAACCCCTCCTAGCAGATTGCTGTTGTCATGCAGGTGTTGTCTTAGCCCATCTGCAGAGCTCCTTCAACAGGTTTTTCAGAGACTCCCCCTGTACAGTCAGCTTCATGAACTGTCATTGATGCTGTCCTTCTCGTTTCATTGTGTGACTTACTGTCTGGTCACTGGGTCTGCAGTTGAGCTTTTCAAGTAACTTTACCGTAATGGCTAAATAAAGTTGAAAGGAGAATAAACACAACTCCCTTAGCTGTGAAATCAGGGAAAGTGAGATGCAGGCTGGTGTTGCCTTGCATTGACCAAGAAAATTCCCTTGCTAAAATACTCGTGTTTCTTACTGAAAATTGTATGGAGAACAGTAAGTTTCAATTATGAGCTACAGTAAACGAATTGTATTCTGGTTACCACGTATGTGTTTCTGTTTGTTCATTTATTAATTTCAAATAATGACAAAATTAAGGCAGCTCCATCCATGACTACATAATTAAAATTAGATTAGCACATAAAAGCAGGGATTATTCCTTTGGTTACCTAAAGAGGGGAGAATTCATGGAAATGTATAGCACAGGAGTGACTAAGTCATGGCCATTGCCATTTACCTGTGAAATGGGTGTATAAAAGTATCTATCGCCTGAGGTCAGTTTGCATTCCTTCTGTCTTGACCATGAGATGGGAATATCATTCTGTCAACTCATTTTTATTGACAGCAATGAGATGATGTCTTACTAAAACTGCTAACAGGAAGGGAGGCCTCTTATTCATAACAATAGAAAGAGTCCTTTTGAAAATACGCTGCTCTTTGTAAGTTGTTACTAATGAATTATAGGCAGTAGAGATCAGGAGCAGAAATACAGGAGTGGAGATGTGTATATCAGGTGCTGGGTGATGGTGGGCATTGCTCTGAGGATGTAAAGACCTGGTAAATCTTGTACAACTGAACAGCGTTGTGACTACTTGGTGTAGGCAAAGTAAAAGTGAATATGATCCTTTAGTATTGTTAGCTTAATCATATTATTTTGCCTAATGAAGAAGATTCTCAAACAGGCTCTGATAAAGAGGGAGATAAACTTGGTGTAAATATTGGATGGTACTGCATGTTTAGTATCTCTTAGAGGACTCATGGCTAGTCCTTACTGGCTCTTGGCTGTCATGACTGAGCAAACAATATGCTGTAGTCAGCACTCAGTATCATACTTTGGTCAGTATTTTGATCTGTTTTAACTTGTTTGTTTCGTGTAACAACAGAACTTAAACCAATGCTGTACCATGGTAGTTTAAAAAAAAAAAAACAAAACCAAAGTTCTTTTGTCTGATCTGCCTAGCAGAGTTTGACTGCGGTAGTTACGTTCTCCTTTTATGAACAGATCTCCAGGAAATTCTGTGATTGTATTGTTTGTCCTTAGATATGTAAATCAGAAGCACCATAGCTTGAAAAGCACAGTTTATTTTTTTGTAGAGAACATATAATAACAATACTTTTATGTCCGTGTAAAGCAACTGAATACTAGTAATTCTCTGCTATGACATAATAAAAGTATCAGTGTGGCTAGACTGTTACACTTAATGGAAATTTGTCTTTGTAAAGGAGCTGAAATAGGTGTTTTGGATAATGTATTCTATTCCTTTTGGGGGTTTGTTTTTTTTTTTTTTTTTAAATTTTGTTTTGTTTTTAACTCACTCACATTGTGTAAGACAATACTGCAGGGGAAAAAAGATAAATATACCAGTACCTAGGCATGAAGTAAAGTCTACTTCAGCATCTAAATTATATTAATTTATATCTCCATTATCAGTGAAGTGGCTTTACTGTACATTGTTCTCTCTGTGCGTGCTAATGTGGCTCTCCTCTAGTAAAGCCAGGTTTTCAATAGCAGTATGGTATGTCACATTTTGCTCAGACCACCTGTGGCATCAAACTGTAGTTCTTTTTATTAACTTTAAAACCAGTGCTATTTAGTGAATATTTTTCTTCACACTCTTACTATCAAGGTTATTCCTTAAAAACATATATTTCATGTATTTAAAATCAGTATTTTCTTCTGCATCCTCTACAGCATGGCCAATCCAAACCTTCAAGGTTGTTTTTTTTTTCTCCTAACAGATTGATTATTTGTTTATTTATTAATAGTTGTTTGGGGGTTTTATATATATATATATTTCTTTTCTAGGCTGTTTTGGTGTTTGGTTCTTTGGGGGGGCGGTGTTTGGGTTGTTGTCGGTTTGATTTTTTTTTTGTTTGTTTTGTGGTTTCGGGTTGTGGGGCTTTTTTTAGCTCTGATGAGCCTGTCTAGGTGTAAAAGAACCAACACAACTTCATTGCAAGAAATCTTTGAAGCTGTGTTGAAGATCCAAATAAAATGTAATTTTTGTATGAGATTAGCAGTCCTTTAGTTTAATACAGACATACCTGCCAACAAGATTTTAATCATGGTCTGGTTTGGAGAGAAACTGTTTTGAATTTGAGAAGAGTTTATACATATCTGTCTGTCTTCTATAATGAGACATCAGTTTAGTGCTGTGGTGACTGAGGAGATACTTGTTTGAGCCTTTGACCATTTGTTTCGCGTTATTATCAGTTGACGAACTGTCTTTCGGTTTGTCATCTCATCAGCTAAAAGAACATGAGGGAATCATTCTTAATGTAGACTTGCCAAATACTGTCTTTCCAAGAATCAGTCATCCTTAGGCTTTACCTGTATTGTGTCTGCAGTAATTTGTAATTTTCAGGGCAATCAGCTAATCCACCTTTTCTTTCTTTCTTTTTTTATTTTTTCCCTCCAAGCTGCATTAATCCCTAGATGAGATGATATACTGCATATTGGATTTTGTGGAGATTTGGACAGTCACATTTTTCAGATGTACAGTTACATTCCTTATCTTGCTCAAGAGTAATAAAAACAATGTTCAGATTCGTTATGTTGCAATCAAACATTTACTTGGAAAGTTTGCAGCTAACTCGGCCCAAGTGTAGGTGCTTTATGTAGGCTATCTCAGAGTATACAGTACAGTCCATGGAGAAGTCAGTGCACAGTTTTACCCCCTAGACAAGGCTGAGCTTTGCTCCAGGGTGTACCTTTAACAAGTATGTGAGGGGGAAACAAAACTGCATCTAAATAGCAAGTTAAACTAGTTCATTTTTCAGTGGCAAAATTTGGTGCACGTTAATTAATTATGGAGATGCGGTAATGTTTCTTCAAAATTTTTACTGTGATTGCATGTTAAACCTTTTTATAGGTATGAATGCAATACTAAAGGTAGCAACTGGAGTGATAAAGTCTTAGAAGAATGTGCAGGAAGTGATGGCTTTAGGTTAGATTTCTTTTAAGTGTGGGAAAAACTAGTTTTAAGATTTTTCTAAGTTTGTAGTTGTGGAATTTACATAACTGAACTTACATACCTTTGAAAACAAATAGATTGGTGATAAAACCTACCTTTCTGAAGTCATGGTCTTTTCAGGTTGGGAGAGAAAAGTAATCTGAAATAGTTTGTCTCTTTAAAATTTTATTACTACTTTTCTTTATTTCAGAACCTTAATAAACAAGCATTTGATCTTGCAAAAGTCCTGTTGAAAAGGACCGTCCAGACCATTGAACCGTGTATTGCCAACGTATGTAAATTAATTAATCCATGTTACCTACAAGTAACAAGTATTCTTGTTACTGTCTTGATTTATTGGAGGTTTGTTTGTTTAAAAATATTGTTTATAAAAGTCACATTTCATAATGTAGCTACAAGAATACCATTTTCCAAATAGGATATTATTAGTTTGGTTGTTAAAGTGTGTGAGGTGTTTCAAATAAGTGAAGAGGAAATGAATTTTTACCCATCTCAGTCTAAAGTTAAGCCTAAATCTAGGCTGTGAAAATAGGTGACCACCAAAACATCCTGTTGCAACAAAAGAAATTGTTAGTACTTCGTATGTCCATCAAGCAGACAGCCTCATTTCATACCAAGCTTTAGGATGAAGCATTTCAAGCTACCAGCTATTTACTAGATTTTTTTTTCTCCATCCTAAACTTGGTTTAGTCATAACGACTAAAAGAATTTATTTTTTACAAGGCTTCCTTCTGCTATAATTCCTTTTGTTGAATGTCAATGTTGTGTGTTCTACCTATTAAAATAGCTACTACAGTCTTGTGAGGCATGTAGTCTGGTCCATTCTGTTGCCTTTCCTTGGTGCTGAAGCCAATAGAATTCTTAAAAGTCAGAGTAGTTTAGAAAGGGAATTAGGCAAATTCATGAAAGATTAATCACTAAGTGTTTAAAAGCTCAAGGAGTCTCACTAACAAGTACCACTTTCCAATTTCCCTGTTTCTTTAAGCTTTTGTAATTAGTCATAGCTGGAAAGAGGATAGTGCATGGAGTGCCCTTTGAGTTGATTTAATATTATTCTTCTTACTTTCTTATTCAAGTGTGTAATAGCTTTGTAGCATTTGTACTGCTCGAATAATATTAATATTAACTCACAGCATCTAATAGGAAGTATGTCAAGCATATTAAAATTTAACAAATCCAAAAGAAATCATTCATGTTTTAGGCTACTTTGTTTTTTTCTGTTAGATTGCTAACAACCTTGATACATTGCCATCAAATATCGTAAGATATATCATAAAGTCATCTGACATTCTTTAAAATGGATTAAAAGTAGAGAATCTTCTTTTTCAACATTTGGTGATCTTCAATTTAGATTGGTTTTAAATGATAAGAAAATTAAAAATAAGATAGTAATTTTTTTCTCAACTTCTACTGGATGAATATGCATTTTAAATTAACAATTCTTTTATTACCTGGGGAGATGGTTATTGACATTTTAAATTATCAAATTACCGTGAATTAATCATTCCTGATGGAAGTAATAGAACTGAATTATGAAGGATGTTTGTTTGCAGTTTGCTTGAGCCAAAACTGTAAGGGTGAAATGCTTTGATGTAATGAAAAAATGTGCATTGAGTACCTTCCTTTAGAATTAGAGTATTAATGATACTACATTTTTTTTTTTTTTTTAAATAGTGTTTGCATTAATGAAGGAAAATCTGCTAAATAATACTGTTTGTATTCTAGTTTTTTAACCAGGTTCTGGTACTGGGAAAGTCTTCAGTAAGTGACTTATCAGAACATGTGTTTGACTTGATACAAGAGCTTTTTGCCATAGATCCTCACTTACTGCTGTCTGTCATGCCACAGCTTGAATTCAAGCTGAAGGTAGGTTACAATGTAGCTTTGGACAAGTAATAAAATTTGTGTGGTTATTAAGAGTGCAGAGCTCTAGACTTAATCAGTGTTCTACTAGGGGGATAAAAATTTTGTATTTATCACTTTATTTTAAAGATAAATGTAATATTAAAGGAGGGACACTGGAAGGTTGTCTACAATTGTGTGCTTTCTGTGCTTGCAAACGTGTATTATGCACACAAAATGTGTAATCGTTATAATGATAAATTCATAATGATCTAATGCGAAAGTTGTATGTACTTAATCTTTAGATTTCACCTGAAATTTATAAGGTAATTAGGCTGTGGTTGGCTTATCTCATGAAATGGAAGTATGTCGGCTTTTTCTTTTACGAAATAATGTTTTAATAACTGAGGAAGTATTTCCAAATCGTTTCTCAGATTTGTCATCATCTGCTAATAAGTAGGCTGACTTCTTTTGAATCCTTGGAAATAGTTAATTTATCCTGATTTGGGAGTTTGGATTTTTTTAATTAAAAAATCTGTTTGTCTTTCATAAGATTGTAAGAGGACAAGAGAAATAATTTTATGTGTGTGCATGTACATATAGGGTATGGTGGCACCAAACAAGAGTAACCAAGCAATAGGTATTTGGTAAAATCACATATATCTTTTATTAGTGAACATCTGTTTATAGCATCTTGATTGGTGTCTTTTCCACACACATAAAATAGTCTTAAAGTATGTTTTAAAATAAAAATAAGATCAGTCATTGTTGAAATTGTTAGGGGTATATGTTATTCAAACTACTGTGTGGGGGTTTTTATTCCTGAAAGAGAAGGAATTTTCAAAGCACAGCCATCTCTTCAGTGGCTGTAATATCTTAATAGGTATTTGTAATTTTTACTCATATTCATCTAATAATCTAATTAGGGAGACTGAGGATTATCAGAAATTATTTCAAACTCACTTTTTAATCTAACTTATAAAAGCAGAAGGAAAAGGAAGCCAGGTATTATTATTATTAAGATATTATGGATAATGATTTACAGTTCCTTTTTCATGTTTTGATTTTTAGAGTAATGATGGAGAAGAACGTTTGGCTGTTGTTCGACTTCTGGCTAAACTCTTTGGCTCCAAAGATTCTGATCTGGCCACACAAAATCGTCCTCTTTGGCAGTGTTTTCTCGGGCGGTAAGAGAAATGGGGATAGAATTCTGAATTTCTATACTTCTTGTTCTGAATTTTCTGATAGTATTGCATTTTTTCATTGTGTTTTTAGAGGATATAACTGTTTGTATTTGAACAAGTTATTTTGTTAAATCTTCAAAGCAGAGATTTGCGTACAGTTACATTGTAGAATGAAGAAGTCTGAAGGACTGCTGGTATATTGCTGTCAGCTACGGGAATATAGGTTAGATAGATAGCACATTACATACGTAGCAGAAATTAAACAATAGATGTGCCAGCATTGTCTGAAATTTCATGCTGTTCATCTATATCTGTAACTATATCTGTTTTATTTGGCATTTACCTTTTTGAGTGAAGAGTTATTTATATTTTTATCATTTCATATACATATATACACACACACGATTGATAATGTATGGAGAATTATGTTCAAAAGTCAATGGACAGAATCCATTGGGTCAACATTTCATCCACATACAGCGTATTCATCCTTTAATTTTAGTCCTGACTTAATTTCACAAGAAATAACAGAAAAATTTATATGAGGTACGTTATGGAGGTAAATTCAAAACATTTCTATTGTATTATTTTGCCATATAAAAGTACTCTAATAGTTAACAGAACATGCTGTCAACACATGTTGCTACATAGAGAATAATCTTGATTCACAATGCTAATTAAAAATTAACATTCATCATCTTCTGTCCCTCTAGGTTCAATGATATCCATGTCCCTGTGAGATTAGAGAGTGTGAAATTCGCCAGTCATTGTTTAATGAACCATCCAGACTTAGCAAAAGACCTCACTGGTGAGATGCTCATACAGGGGTTTAGAATAATTTAAGAAATGAGCAAGGAAGAATGTAATTATTTCTGTACATAGCAGTATAGTTCTAAAATATATCAAGTCCAATGCTTGATGCTGGATGGAAGAGCTAACTACTGAGTAATTGCTTTCTGCTGAAGACAAGCGCTAGTTATTAGAAAGAGAGGAGTGCGTGACATTGAGTGGACTTTGTCAGAGTGAGTCTTTAAGAAGCTACCCATTGCAGAATTACTTTTAAAGTAATTTCAGATTCTAATGAAACTTTTGCCAAGTCAAAGCAAATATTGGTGCAACATCTTGATTCATTTCCAAAAACAGTCAGTGTGTTCCCCAGTACTCTCTTTCACTGAGTTTAGAAAATGCCATTGTGCTGATCTAAACTATGAAGCTTCTTCCTTCACTTCAGCATCATTTTAACTATGAGCAGCATTTCAGACTTAACTGAAAATATTGTTCTTCTTTGATGCAAGCTAACCTACAGCAATTGTCAGTATTTTTCATTTATTATTTACATTCTTAGCTCTTTGGGAATGAGAGTCTCTGCTCTTTTTATTTCTTCTCACTCCCCCACCCCACTTTATTTTCAATATAGTCTAATCAGCTTTATTTCACTTCATTGCTTCTTGCAAATGAGGTTATTGTAAAAGCTATTCACTTTTATATTCTTCTGATATTTACAGTTATATAATTGTTTTATATTTAACATAGAAAATGCTGGAACAGATATTTCCTGTAGGCAGTCATATGTTTAGTAGATGATATGGTTGTGATGTGTGACTGACATCTTACTGTTTTAACATTATTAATAAATCGGAATACATCATATGTACATAAAAAAGCCAAGCTTTTCATTGTTTCTGATCGTAACAGAGTATTTGAAGGTTAGATCACATGACCCAGAAGAGGCCATTCGACATGATGTTATTGTTACAATTATTACTGCGGGCAAGAGAGATCTTTCTTTGGTCAACGACCAGCTGCTTGGCTTTGTAAGGGAAAGAACGCTCGACAAACGGGTAAGTGTTAATATTTTATTTTCAGGAATATCTGCTTCTAATATAATTTGGTATAAGTAAAAGTAAAAAACCAAAGCCACAGAAGCAGAGAATCACAGAATCATTAAGGTTGGAAAAGACCTGTAAAATCAAGTCCAACCATCAACCCAACACCACCATGGCCACTAAACCATGTCCTGAAATGCCATGTCTACACGTTTTTTGAACACCTCCAGTGATGGTCACAAATCTTAGATTTGACTATTAACTAGGATGATGTGGGGAAAAAATAATTTTCTTACTAGAACGTCTTAATGTAGAGTCCATATTATGGAGGCACCAATCAAATGTTCTCAAGCAAACAAGATCATTGACTTGTGAGGAACACAATCATAGTGTAAGAACATAAGAATTGCCACGTATGTTTAGGCCAAAGGTCCCTGTATATTCTCATAGTGGTCAGTTTTGCCTTCCAGCAATTTGTGATTTAAGGATTTCTTAAATCTGCTTGATCGTGTTCATCATAGCTTTCAATGGAACTTTATTCCATTAATTTATCAAGTCCTTTCTTGAACTTATTTGTACTTTACAAGCATCCATGGCATCTGTATCAGTAAATTCAAGTTTAATGCATGAGTGGAAAAAGTAACTTCACTTGTTTGTTTTAAACTTGTCTAATAATTTCACTTGGGTGTCTTGTAGTTCTTGCATTATGTAAAATAATAAATATTCTTTGACCCACTTACGATTAATAACTATGTATACCATATCCTTTGCTCTCCAAGCTAAAAAATGGCCTGATTAACTTCCACAGAAATGGATTATTGCATACTTCTGATCATTCTTGTCTGGTTGTTCTGTATCCTGTTGGAACCAAGGTGACCAGACTCAGCCATGGCATTCAAGGTGTGCACCGTGTTGTGTACATACTTTTATGATAATTTT
Source organism: Gavia stellata (assembly GCF_030936135.1). Taxonomy (NCBI): domain Eukaryota; kingdom Metazoa; phylum Chordata; class Aves; order Gaviiformes; family Gaviidae; genus Gavia; species Gavia stellata. Next base: position 26,409,558 of record NC_082598.1, on the reverse strand, counting down.
TTTTTTTCTTACTCTTTAACATTCTGTTTGTCTTTTACACTATTTCTGAGCACTGAGCTGACAATTTTGGAAAACATCCATGTTGAGTTCAGTATCTTTCCTGAATAATTTTAGATGATACATTGCCTAATACTATACGTGCAGAGTTAATGCAGGTGGGAAAACCTGAACTTAATCTGATTTTTCTTTCATTTCATATTGTAACGATTCAGTAGCATGACATTTTTCTGCAGTTCTTCATTATAATGTTAGATCTGACTACCTCAGTAAATTTTATACACACTGTTCAGTTCATTTTCTAATAATTTTTCATGTTAAGTGTCACAGATTCCCTTCTGACTCTATCAGTAGGTTCCCATTGTTCACTTCATTGTGAAAACCAGTCATTTATCTCCACCCATTTTCTCCTATGTTTTAGTTAATAATTAAGTCACAACAGGATTTTTATTTTAAGATCCTCTGGTTTGAGACTTTGTTGGAAGTTTTTTGGGATCCTGATGCATTTTACTGATACACTTGTGGATCTGCTAAAATTTTTTTTTTTTTAGACAAATCTTCCCATTACCTACAGTGTAATGACTCATTCCCGTAACTTCATTTTTCAGCAGTGTCTCCTCTTTGTTGTTGTTACTGTTTTGTTTCAACCTGTTTGCCCATTCAAAATCAGATATTCTGGTGAATGGCACTCTGTTCTTCTTGGGACCCTTTGGTTTCTTTCACATTTGCTGTGTTCAATCTGTTCATTGGCAGATTACAATAACAGAATGGTTAGTATTTGGTGTATCATTTCTAAATTCCTGTGGAAGTTATGGATGGGGTACCACCTGGTCTTAATGATTTTGTTACTGCTCATTTTATTAATTTGTTTTAAAATGTCTTCTAATGACACCTTCAGAAACCTCTTCAGACCTCTCTCCTGGAATAAATCTTGTTTGTCTTTCAGCCCTACAAAAGGGTCTGGAAGGCTTCCTGCTTCTGGAGGCTTTGAAGATGTTTAATTAGTATGCTTTTAATAATTTGGTTCCGAAAATTTTGCCATGCTTCATCAAGGCTTTACCTTCAAATCGCCAGAGCTTATACTCTTTCCTGTTTACACTCTTTCGGATGTGGCTCCATGCTCTTTGGAGGATAATGTTTTAATAGCAGACTTCACTGTGCTGTGTAGCCGTGTTGATTTTTTTGTGGTTGTTCCTTTTTGATAGGGGGCATCCTTTCTATAACCTATGTCATTCTAGCTAGTTAATTTAATTCTTTTAATTTTTTTTTTTTTTTTACATTCCCCTTTTTAAATGAGAATGTTAACTGCAATGGATTTGGAGAAAAGGATGCCATCTTTGCACAAAGAGAAATACTGCTTTTGAGTATGTTTGCTGTTATAAAGCAGCTCTCCAGTTAGTTGTACCTGCAGCTTGGCCTTGCACATTTCTCAGGCGTGATTAAGACCACCTTCCTTCTTTTTCAGCCAATAAACAAACGTGTCCAAAAAGTAGTTTATGAGAGCTAAAAACTTTTAGTGTAACCGCCACTTCCCACTAGGACTTCCACCTAGTCAGAATGGGATGATTGTTACTGTGTCTTCTGTATAGTGTCTCTGTTCTCCTTTAGCATGTCACCATCAGTAAGAGGCAGTCAGTTGTACAGCTGTAATACTCATTTCTGTGGACCTAGGGATTTTCAGTTCATATAGCCTTAAACCCAGTGTGGTACTTCTTAATGTTCCTAATATGTTTGACTCGGTGATTTCACACCAGTCATGCGTTTGATGATATATTATATTTCAAGGTTAGGTGCATTTTCAGGCACTCATCAGTGAATAATAACGTCACCTCTAGATGATGTTTCTCTTCTAAAAATCTCTGGAGAACACTTTAATGAAAATACATTCTGAGGAGAAATGAAAATTGAGGATTGACTAGAAATGACTACAACAAATAGTTAGCACTTGAAGTAGACCTTAACAATATAGCATGTCTTTGTAAATATAATTAGTATTATAAAGTGAATATCAAGGACTTGTAAACTTTCAGCATTTTTTTTAAGGATTTTTCTGCATTTTGGGAGAGGGGCATTGATACATCCATGTAACTGTCTATATTTTTTATGTAGGATTTTTTCTGTTTCAGATGTAGTGCATTATACCTATTTTAATTATTCGTTTGCTTTAAAGAACTGTATTATCTTCTGCTGACTGCATTTACCCCTTGTAACCAGGTTTCTGTTGGACAGATCTACTGCAAATTCCTAAGTGATCATTCATCAATTTCAATTCTTCTAATTCTTTTTGGGCCTGCAATCATCTATCAAATGAGTATAGATATTACAATAGAAAGAAACTTGTCCAACAGGCTGAAGTAAAATGCTGATTGTTTAAACACGCTAATCTGTCATTTCAGTTCTGCCTTTTTTTCTTTATAAAACAATGTGGAATCTAGAAAAATTTAAAGCATGCTAACTGTTATGCCATTTATGAGATCTGTTTTTTCTCCTGACCATATTCTAATTGGCACACTATTAGTAAAGACAGCCTAATGACTTTTTTAGGGCAAAAGGTTTTGGCTAAAAGACATTACTTCATTTTTTAAAAAAATGTCCTTAGCTAACTCGATCTGTATGGGCATTTGCACGATGAGTACAGCTATTAAAAAACAATAGCGACAAAAAAAACCCCAAACACCCCCCGTAGTTTTTAAATCCATTTTTATTGGTCCAGTTGGAAAAGCAACTCTGAGAACAGATACTTCCCAAAAACTGGAATCCAGTCTTTCATCAGAATTGTTCTGAGGAATTTTCCATTGGAGCACTGTCTCTGAGGTCTGTCCGGTGTCTTCGGTTTTCAGAATAATTAGTTTCAGGAAACATATTTTTTTATTATTATTATTTTTTAAAGGTTCTAAAAACGGTTCAGATACTTTTCCTTTATAATGGAGTAACCTTAAGAACCTGAAAAGTTAGAGGAGAGTTTTGACAGCTGACTTCCGTTCCCATTTCTCCCAACAGCCTTTGTGGTCTAGAGACTTAGTCCCTGCATGAGAACAGACTTCTAACATCATCAGCTTGAAGTCAGAAGCTATAGAATGAGGAGCCATAGGAACAGACTCCCATTTTGTATTTCTCTTTACGCATTTTTCTGCATGTGTTAGTTTTAACTCCTTCTCTTCTGTGTGTACTAAAAACCATTGTCACTTGTTCCAGATGAAGGAGAAAGATTTTTAAGATTTTAATATTCTTAACTCTGTGGAAAAAATAGGTTAGCTATTCCAACAGGTAAGGGATTGTCTTGAACTTTCAATAACAGTTTGTTTAACTCAGCCCAGCAGTCTTCAGCAAAGGAGTTTCATTATGCTGGTTAACCAAGGAAGCTAAGACTGTCAAAATTCTTTTGTTAATTAAATCAATGTAGTAATTCCGTTAGCTGTGTTTACTCATCTGCTCCCTTTGAAACTGATTAATACATTCCCCTTTATTTTCATTTGCCTTCGTCTTTTACCCTACTGTATGCTGTCTCAGCTTTAATTCTCAGTAGCATCTTAGTCTTTTTTTTTTTTTCTTCTACCTGTGTCTCCTGTTCAGTGACTTGCTTCCATGGCATCTCAAAGCATTCTGTAAGGGATTCTGTCCAGTGCCTCCCATCTTCTGCCTGAAACTGCCTTTCTGCATGCCTGACTTTCTACTCTCTATAGCAATTTCAATGATCAGAAATCTATTGACAGTCCAAATTTCCTTTCCTTACAACCCCTTATTAAGTACTCTGCTTTCATTTTAAGCTTAAATTTTCTAGAATCATTTCTTGCAATCCTTCCCCGTTGTCTTCTGGCAATAGTTTTGCTGTCCTTCCTGTCTCATATAGGAGATCTGATGAAGCTATCACTTGCTTTGGAAGGGTATATCTGAATGCAGAAAAATATTAATACTTTTCTGAAAATGTTTCTCTTTCAGACTCTTATTTTCTTTAAAATGTGTTTTAGATCACAATGGGTGTGAACAAATTCCTGCAGATAAGTTAAACGATAAAGTCTATTTATATCTAAAATTTTTCTCTTTTGTGAAAACAAAGTATTTTACTACATACTGTCAAACTCATTACTATCTTGACCTGTTACTTGTGGTTTTAATATTTAAGAAATATGTAACAAAATACAATTTTATTTTTTCCATCATCTTCTTGATATAACTTGCTCCAATAGCTAGTGATGTCAAAGGCTGTTGTGCTGGCATAAGCCATATTGTCTTCAAGATTTTTCTTTTTTTTGCCTTTCAGGAAAAGGAAGTCACTCAGTAAAACTATTAAGAAATTGAATGTGCAATATCTCACTTGGTGTTATTAAAACAAGCCCTCAGTTTAACAAGACTGAAGGAGTTATGCACAGTGTGAATAATAGTATCTATATTTATGCTTGATGGGGTGAAATGATTTGAGCATTGTTAGTCCTTGGAGTTCAAGGCCAAAATTAATATCTAGTGTGTTCCGGAAGAAATTCTGTCTTTCAGTCTGAATTTCATGTATTTCTTTTAAATGCTGAGGGAAGACAAGTTCCTTCCTAGGCTTTCTGTGTACATCATTCAGTGGAAGACACTATTCTCCCTAAATTAATCCTCAGTCTGTTCTGGTGTGATTCCTTCCACAAGTCAGCAAAGGAGAGCTTACAGATCTTGTCTATTAAAATGTTCAATAATGGGGTATTTCCTGTTTACATGAGGGGATAAAGTAGTGACCACGAAACAAAATGCAAGGACGCAGGAACTCCATCTGTGGATGTTGCAGTCTGGCGTTTTCCTGGGTCCCTGGAGCCATTCCATCTGTGGATGTTGCAGTCTGGCTTTTTGCTGGGTCCCTGGAGTCATACAGCGATTACTTTGAGGCTTCAGCAAAAAGGGCCTGTCCCACTGTCCTGGAAAGTGGCCTAAGAGTTCAAGCCCTAGCAAGTTTAGCTAGGCCTAAGCTCTGGATCTCCCATTTCTAGACAAGCGTGCTGTAAGACAGTGTAAGGCTGTGGGGTGAAAGAAGGCTGCCACCTCTGATTGGTGCCTGTCTCTGAATAGACAAGTCTTCCAAATCCTGGCTCAAGAAGGCACTTACTCAGGCATACATGTTAAGCTGTACTTAACTTTTTTATACTGACTTGCTCCCAGATTTTCTTTGCTCAGCACAGAGGAGTACTGGATTCCTCTGTACAGATAATACTTAATCTACGTAGTACAGGGAAGAAGTTCTCATGCAGGCTTTACAGATTCTCATTTAGAGGCTCTAAACAGCATTTTTCAGCTTTTGAAGTGTCTAAATGTGGGAGGTCAGAATGTGGCCATTTCATCTTTCACACTTCTACATCTTTACTGTATTTTGTATATGTTTGATATTTATTTACCAAAACCACTTCCCCACTTCCTTTTCATTTCTTCCCCCTCAAGTGGCGAGTAAGAAAAGAAGCTATGATGGGTCTTGCCCAGCTATACAAGAAGTATTGTCTTCATGCCGAGGCTGGAAAAGATGCTGCAGAGAAAGTGAGCTGGATAAAGGATAAACTTTTGCACATATATTATCAAAATAGCATTGATGACAAGTGAGTCAACCTAAGCCTTCCTAATTTTTATTGTATAGTGATAAGAGATACTCTGAAAATATGTGCATATCCTGAGAAAGCTGTTATATCACATTCTGTATTTCTGGTTTTAAGTATGATATATTTAATTAATAACCATTAAGACATGTACTAAGATACTCAGGATGGTTGCATTATCTGTTCATGTGTTCATTCTATTTACTGATGGAACTAGATCTGTAATGATGGTAGATTGCCATTAACTAACTACTACGTAGAAAAAAATTGTCAAATTTTGCATTTACTGTACCCAGTTCTTGTTTGCCTTACTCCTTTCCAGGGGCTAGCATGATAAAATCCATGATCTGTGAGCATTGTGCATGTATGCACCACAGTGCATGCACAGACATCTCCTTTTGGTACGGTATGTAGAAATGGACCTTTTAGGTAGAAAAAAAGCTGAAGAAATATCAGGGGGGCTTCCACTGTTGTCTAGTCTTCCGTGTTTTGTCGCTCAGTCCCTTTAATTTTTGAGATACCATTTTGGCTTAGAGAAAAGTATTTTGGCCAGGGTTTTGGAAGATAGTTTTCAACTCTCACTATTAATTATTTGTCTTTCACAAGGAAAGCCAAACTATGAGATCACACAAAGATAGAATTTCAGCCTAGATTTTTAATACAGCAGACTCGGAAATCAGCCATTTCATTAAAGTGTTTCTTCGCATCTTGCTTATACAGTCTGCTATACCTCAGTACGTTTTGTGATCTTAGTGACTAGTCTGAATGGGCTAATAGCCTCCTTCAGTTGCCAGTTATGATAGTGAATTCTTACTGCTGCAGTGGTGAAGGCTCTCATTTTGTTCATCTGGCTGATAATAAGTGGGCCAGAGTTACATATTTGATTAGTTGCTTCTGTTTTTTTTTTAAAAAAAAGAAGAAGATATGGTTATGAGACTGTACACATAGAAATTACACTGAAAGTTTGCTGAGGTAGAAGTATCAAATAGTAAAAGATTAGGAAATCTCCACATAGTTTATACAAAGCTAATTCTGCATATCTATATGCGTCAGATGTGCTTTAATTTGCATTGAGAGATTTGTTCATGTTTTTTAGCATGTTCATGTGTCACTGTCATTGCACAGGTTTGATAGTGAGCAGGGAATGAATCCAAGTTCCATAGTAAATGGGGCAGATGTTTTCAATATCCCTGCTCATGGAAAATGCAGCACACTGTCAGGGAAACAAGGCAAGGAATTTTAACGAAAGACTGTGTCATCAAAGCTGAGTTTCTTTCTCTGACGTGTTTTCTTCTGAAAGTCTGATTAAGCCTTTGAAACTGGTCTTTGTATGAATAGGCATGGATTGTATGGTATTTGTTTTCTGGGTATCCACACTGAAAGATTGGTGGCTTGATTTTTCAGTGTTCCTCTAGTTCAGTTTGCTACCCTGAATTTTAATCCAAATTCTACTAGTTTTCAAGGCTGACAATGAAGTTCTTGCTCAGTCACACCACTGGGTTGGTTTCCCCATCTCAGGGTGGAGGAATAAATGCATTTCAATGTTAGCATTGTCAGAAATAGAAAGTTAGTACTTTTACACGTGAAGAGCTGTAGAAATGCTATGCTTTTTAAGACAGAGTCCATCCAGTCCTTTAAACACACAAGTATAGGTTAAAATTGGCCAACTCTGGCCTGTTTTCCTTCCATATTGAGGGTGGAGGATAAAAAGTAACAGTGAACAGCTGTCTGAGCCTTGGAGTATTTTCCATTGTGTGCATGGGATAACACTAGTTCTTTCAAAAGGTAATAGTGCAGTATCACACAGTATTCAGGCGTGAAATCGAATAGAACAAATTTTCTCCATACATCCTTAACTCAGTCACTTGATAATGTTTTTGATATTACTTGACTATTGATGTGCATGTCTACTCAAGACTGAGAACTTCAAACCATAAGAACTGCTTATCACCTGTGTGCTCTGAGCTGCTTTTGTTGTACAGCAAATGCATAGGGAATGGAGTAAAATAACCACATCTTAAACACTGCCCTGTTACCCTCTCTTGATATGCTAGCCCATGACTTTCTTCACAGGAGAAAAGTGTGTCCCAGAGGAGTTCCCTGTTTGTAAATCTTTACCCTAACCGCCATGGACCAGGGAAGGCATGATACAGTCTCACCATTTGTACTGACAGCTTTTCTGGAACATGTGTCTGTAGAGACACGGTCTAGAGCAATGTTCATAAATTAGTAAGATAACTCTGGTGCCTCCGATCTCCTAGTATGTTAAACAGAGATGAGTATCCTGAGATCCGAAGATCCTGTTCCCCAAGTAATGTAGTTCTTGGAGTCATCAGCAGTGAAATGTTCGTTTACAGTGAGAAAGCCAAGTTTTCTTCAATATTAATGGGGTGCCTTGAGATAGTTGTATCCATATTCATGATAATCCTTTTATTTCCTCTGTCTTGCCACCATGTATCTTGGAATTTTCTTTAAGCAGAAACATGCTGTGTTTGACCTCCGTTGCCTTCTATGCTCTTTGCACAAGGCACTCCCAGAGTGCTTACTAGGAATCATAGTGAAAAAGTTTGTAAATTCAAGCACACAAAATACTTGTCCATAAACAGCAAACTGTATAGCTGAACATTGTGCACAGCTCTCTTTGCCATGGATTAAATTAATGTCTGAATGTTCTTTCATTTGCGGGGGCTATAATTAGATGACCTGTACAGTCATATTTTGTAGTTCAAGTTTTGTATTTTATGTAAAATTTTATGTATTATTGGTTTTTTAAGAAGACATAATTGGCGAATGTTTTTGCGTTTGGTGTGCTCTCGTTTAGTTTCCTTTTTGCTCCTTTTTTTGTGTATGTTTTGGCGTTCCTTTGTCTCCGCCTTTTTAATGCTGATTTTTAGCTTCTATATTAAAATAATGAGTAGTTTCAAATGTTTTGCTTTTTTGAAATACCACGGTTTTATCTTAACCTTTCCCTCAAGGATACTTCAAATTTTTACTTTTTCTCCCCCTTGAGTTATATTCTTGTATTATTTCTCCTTTATTTGAGCTTTTTACTGTCTGTATCCTTTTCTCTCATGTATGAGAGTGAACAAAGGGAGATTCTCAGAGCCTAAAGAAAAAGGAGAATTTGGATGGTTACAAATAAAGCAATTCCTCCCTCTTAGAGGTGAAAATGAAAGAACATGGAAAAGCTCTCAAGAAGCAGTTCTTGCTAATCTTTCTATCAACAGTGGAAGGGATCTTTACAGATGAGAAAAAGACCATTACTTTTTTTTCTTCTCTGTTGAAAAATTAGTTTCAGTGACTTCTGATATTTCTTGTTCTTTCAGCTTGTCTGAAAGCTATCAACACTTTTGGAAATGTACAGTTTTTATCTCTTCTTTTTCTGCAGATTACTGGTAGAGAAAATCTTTGCTCAATATCTCGTTCCACACAATTTGGAAACGGAAGAGCGAATGAAGTGCTTGTATTATTTGTATGCTAGCTTGGATCCAAATGCTGTCAAGTGAGTACAGTTTGTATTCAGCAAATACTTGCTTTCTCAGGCTTTTCCAACATCTATATAATCTTACTTGTATTATCAGGATTTAAATAAAAATATAAGTAATTGATGCTTAGCATTATTTGCAAGTAGTATTTCAAAACATTTCCCTTTTATACGCAAACTCTACATGTTCTTTAGACAAAAAGATACCTTGATATTTGAGAAGAGTGGTTTTAGCCATTTGTTTTCATTCAGTGAAAAGAATGCAGAGTTAAAAATGCGCAAAGAATAGTTTCTAGATTTGCTCTGTATTAGGGTCCATGATGAAGATAACTATAACCCAATTCCGGTTGATAGTGGTCTGGTTTTTGTGTTGAAAATGTTATTTTCAAGATAATCTGGGCAGTTGCAAGGCATACTGTGGCTATCCTGCATATGTGAAATCATTCCAAGTAGAATAACAAGAGAGATGATGTTCTGTAAAAAGAGAAAATCAGTTCCACCTTGTTTGGAATGGTTACTTTTAATACTTGGTATGTTTTGATTGTACCTAGCAGATGTTGCACTTGTAAGATAAATAAATAAATAAACAAACAATCTTGTTTACTAATACATCCAGCATGTTCTTGTCGTGAACAAATTGGTAAGCTTTTCTTTTCTGGTTTTGTACTTTTGCAGAGCACTGAATGAGATGTGGAAGTGCCAGAACATGCTAAGGAGTCACGTACGAGAATTACTAGACTTGCATAAGCAGCCCACTGTACGGTTTTGAAAATATTAATACTTTATCCAATGGACCTGTTAGACTAATATACTGGGGTTTTTTAATACTGTATTATTTGTTCAGTGTGACTTTATTTTGTTGATTTCCATGTATAGACAATGTTCCATTCTCATTGAGTAAAGTTATTTTCAGTAATGCTTAAAGGTATATGGGCTCCTTCTGTTTACCATTATTTTATATTACTGGTCAATAACTTTCGAAAAAGTGGGGTTTTTGTTTGCTTTTAACATACTTCTTCTTTTGTTTCTCATTTTATAACATATTTTGAGAGTGGAATATGTTGTAACATAAAGCAATGATTTGTTTGTCTGAAAACAAAAGTTTTAAAGTATTTATACTGGAATTTTACTTATAAGCATATCTTCAAACTAGCAGAAACTTTAAGTAGAAGGACATTGCTTTGGGGTTTTGGTGTGGGGGTGCGCTTGAGGGAATTGTTTGTTTGGGAGTGTTTTTGAGGTCTTTTTCCAACAATTGATTTTGATCTGTTATATAACTTAGTGAATTTTTGCAGTTCTTTGATATTGCAAGAAGAGTTTTCCTCTTTTCCTCTGTGTAGTAGCTGATGGTGATACTGTTATACTATTCTAGTGTTTACTCTTTAAAAAAAAAAACCCATAAAACATAAGATTCCACAGTAGAATGAAGAACTGACAGATCAGCTTAAAGGTATATTTTATAAAGGAGATACCACTGATTTGTTTGTTTGTTTTTGCTGTTGTCCTCAGTCAGAAGCAAACAGTGCTGCCATGTTTGGAAAGCTGATGACCATAGCAAGTAAGTGTTAATGAGTTCTATAAACTGTTCTTACAGCATTCCTGGAAATTGTATTGCTGTGAATCTTGGCATACTGAAGTTGAAAATTTATCTTACATTAAATTGTGTTTAATCATACAGAAAACCTTCCAGATCCTGGAAAAGCACAAGATTTTGTGAAGAAATTCAATCAGGTTCTGGGTGACGATGAGAAACTTCGGTCCCAGCTTGAACTGTTAATTAGCCCTACATGTTCTTGTAAACAGGCAGATGTCTGTGTGGTAAGGAAATGGAAAAGCAAACTTCTATGCCTCTAAATATTTGTGCTTAAAACAGTTACTTGGAGTTAATGGTCTTTTGCTACCTTAACATGATTTTTATATATTTCCAGTTTTCATAAAATACCTTTTTGGTTAACCTGTAGAGATTATGGAAAATGTAATTTATGATCATCATCTTGCTTCCTAAGAAAACATTCCTTCCTGGAATTATGAGCATCAAGCACAAAGACTAAAAGACTAGTTTAAATTTTTTTAAAATATTTTATTGCAAGTGTCTCTTTTATGGTAAGGTTCCTAAACTGTCTGCTGACATTGATGAAACTTGTTCTGAGTACCAGCAAGCCAAATATTATACCATCTGCATATTATTCATTTATTTTTCTTCCTAGAACATTATTTTGAGATCAGTCTTTCTCTCTCTCTCTCTCTCATCTATTTAACCTCTTTGATGAAAACACAACCTTAATATTAAACTGGACTTTTCCAGAGATTTATAGACTGTGCCAACAATCACAGATTTTTTATTTTTTTTTCATTATGGTCCCAAAATAAAGTAAGCAATTTCATTGAGAGAAATCACAATAGAGAGCATCAACAAACAAACATAGGCTTCTTGGGTTTTGTCTAATGGCTCTGAAATTGTCCAGGGAATGGAACAGAGTATGTCTCCTCCTAAACTAGTAGATTTTGCACTTTGGGAATGCAGTGATGGAATTTCAAGAGGAAGGTTTCTTCGCGCTTCCTGAAGATATTTTAGCATAACAGTAAGAATAATTTCCTAGTTTGTAGGGTCTGCAGCATCCAGCCCTTTAGGAGAAGAAAGGTCAAGAAGTCATTTCTTTGAGAGATTTTTAGACTTCTGATCAGAACAAAGAATATCTTCTTATACACCTTCTGCTGGGTTTGCAGCTGAGTTTAATGTTCTTGGCATTTGGGGCATTCAGAGGGGAAAAGCAGATTTTTGGATCCAAAGCATTCATAGACAATTACATAGGGTCTGAACATCTGTTGCAGCCAAGGTAGTGTAGTGCTTCTGCACATCTGCAATAGCATAGCTTTTAGTGCAATTTTTTCATCATTGCTTATGAAATCTAATATGTACAACAGGGTTACCTACAGATTTATGGATTACTTTTGACAACATAGATATCTAAATTCTGTCTACATTACACTTAGCTCTTCCTTGATACTGTTTTGGATCAGGCCTGCAATTCCTTAAGAAACTCTGAAGAACTCTCACTAGAAACCTAAATGCATCTTACATTTAAATAGTTTGGTAAAATATGTCTGCTTTCAATATAACGTGATAAAGGAAGATTTGGAGATAATAATAGCCCCCCCAAAAAAATACGTTTCACTGATTAGCTAGACAATCTCTGTGGTTAAAAGAAGTGGCTATCTTTAGCTTATTCAACACGCTTAAGAAGTAGGTAAAATGAGTATAATTTATGTTTGTATCTAACATTCTTGTAGAGAGAGATAGCCCGGAAACTTGCAAATCCTAAGCAGCCAACAAATCCTTTTCTGGAAATGGTCAAATTTCTTTTGGAAAGAATTGCCCCTGTACATATTGACTCAGAAGCCATTAGGTAAGTTTGAAAGATCATACTAACTCATGAACGATTATAAAAATTATTTAAATGACAAAAAACAGGGGTGGTTTGGGGATTTAGATTAGTCTGTACTAGCAGTAAATATGCTTTAAAAAAAAAAAATTCTAAGGTACATGTCTTCATTTCCAGCAGCCTAGAGAATGAAATTTGATTTTTTTTTTTTTCTTTCTTCTGCTTCTTTGCAGTGCTGTCTGCAAATGATTTTAAAAAGTACTGTAGTTGTTCCCATTGAAACTGCTCTTTGTGGGGCTTAAGGTGAAAATGATGATAATAATTTTCACATAGTTGACTGCAACACAATCTTCCATATAGCAGTTGAATTAATTAGCTTTTGTGGGATTGTGTAAGAGAGTGTTTGGATTTCTTTTGAGACTTGTCTGGCAACCTAATTACATTCTGAAACTCATGCAACTATGTGTTGTATCTGAATGCTGCCAACACAGTGGGGGTTTTTTTGGGTTTGGGTTTTTTTTTTTCCCCTAAAGAATTAATTTTGCAGAAAGCTAAGTCAGAAGGAAAAGGAATAAAAGAATAGCTTGATGAAAAAAAACAAAAAAACCCCAAAAAACTAAAAAACAAAAACCAAGCACCACAACACCTCCCCCACAATGGATTATTGCCTTCCCTTTATTTACTGTCAAAACCAAGTAATCTTTCTGATATCTCCAGCCTTTATCATTGCACATTGTCACATTCATTTACTTTTTTCTTTTTGTATCTCTTATCTCAGTGCACTAGTAAAACTAATGAATAAATCCATAGAGGGGACAGCTGATGATGAAGAGGAGGGTGTAAGTCCTGATACTGCTATTCGTGCAGGACTTGAACTTCTCAAGGTAATCTACATTAATGCAGCTATAGCTTGTAATGGAAGGAACAAAAGTGGTGTGACTAACAAATTAATGTTAGCATGGTTTTAATAGTTATTATTTTAGGTAATTACTTTTTTAATGTATGAAAGTGTTTGGTTATTAGTACTCACTTGAGAAAAGAATAATGAGAGAGATGTTTTTTTGGAAGAAGTATGTTTTGAAAAGGGTGCCAAGAGTTGAAATACGCACATTAAAGCAGAAATTGGTTTCTGCTTAGGGAAGTCACGTAGAAGAAGGTCCAGAGGTAAAGTGACAGGAAGAGAAATGGGGAAAATAGGAGAGGCACGTTCTTAGGGGCCTGTATGATACTAGAAGGAAAGCAAGCAATAAACTCAAGAGCCAAGTTGTGTAGAGAAGAAAAAGGGGATAGGGGAACTTGTGTTCTTAGTGGTGATGAGAAATGGCTGGGGGAGAGAAGGATTTGAAATATCTGGAAAACATCTGTGATGGATTTGGCAGTTCACTAATGAGACTTCAATATGTTACAAAGAGCAGTAGAAAATATAGGAGGGAATGGAGGGGAAGGCTAAATAATGAAACTTTTCAGAAGTGTGAATGAACGAGGTGAGGAGACATATCACACCAAATTTGGTAATGGCAACCATGGTAGAAGTAGTTATACAGAAGTATACAAGGAAGTAATGTCTGTTTGCTAATGTAGCTCAGAAAAGAAATCTGCCAAGGTTAAAGATGTTGTTGCTGTGACATGGATATCTTTGAGAATGTTATTTCACACATTGATACTCATGGTAGGCAACTCTGATCAAAGAAACCAAGATAAGATAAATCCAAAGAATACACAAAATACATGCAACTTTTCATTGTTCTCCCTACCTTATGTTATCTGAACTTTACTATACTTAATATAGTTTTGCTTTGGGATAATCTTTTGTTCTCTCTTGTCCTGCCTTGAATCTCTGCATGCTTAGTTTCTTATTTGACGTTTCTCCTATTTAACAGAATGTGTTATATTTCATTAGCTTTAGATTAAAAGGACAGTAATCTATGTTTTGTTTGTAGATATCTTAACTTTCTTGATTTCTTTTCTGCTCAGGGACTGTAGATTCTCATGAAATTAAAATTTCAATTCAGTTAAATTAAGTTGAAGTTAAGTTGAAAAAAGGCGTTCTTAAGCAGATTGGACTATAAATGAATACTCTTGAATAAGTGTTCATTTTAATAGATATGTTTACATATTCAAATAATGTAGTATCTTATAAAATATTTGGAGGAGGGGAGGACCTGAAGAACAAAGCATAGATGAATTTATTTGAAAATGCATATGTCACCTTCTCCAAAATGCAGTTATTGAATGTAATAACCTCATATGAGCATGTAATAGCTATTTATGTTGATGGTAATGCTCATAAACAGCCATAATTTTGTTTTTCTGATGATTCATTTACCACGAATAAATATACCTTTGTTTTAATGTGTATCTACAGGTTCTGTCCTTTACACATCCTACCTCGTTCCACTCTGCAGAGACCTATGAGTCTCTGCTGCAGTGCCTCAGGATGGAAGATGATAAGGTAGCTGAGGCAGCCATACAGATTTTCAGAAACACAGGTCACAAAATAGAAACAGACCTGCCACAGATAAGATCGTGAGTGTATTTCTTTATGTGCTGCTTTTCGTACCTGGAATTCTGCCTCTTGATAGTTTATTCAATATGTCGCCCCTAAAATTACTTTATAGTCTTGTAAATAGGAACAGGTTCTCTTCCATAGTTTTGTATTCCTTCACTACCTTTCTGTCTCTGTCTCTTCATTTTTAAATTCAGCGTTCTCGCAATTTTTGTGTATTTATTGAAGGTGTTAGATACTTCTTAAAAATCTTCTTATAATAGACACATTAAAAATGGCGTGTAGCATGTTTCCCAGGTTACAAAATAAGCAACAGCAAAAATACGGCAAAGATGTAATTCCTTGGCATCGTTTCTACTCATATCTGTCCTTCACACAATTTTTCTATCTTTGTAAGGGACAAAAATATAATCTCTGATGGTTAACAGCTCTGTTTGTTATGAAACAAGTTGGGAAACAAGATCCAAAGCAGGCATGAATTTCTGACAAAGAATAATTGGCTGTCTATAAGTCATCATTATGCAATTCATGCTTTAACTGCTGATTAAAGCTGCATAATTTACTAGGTATTCACAAACTATTTAAAACCTTGTGGGTAACATCTAAAACCTTAAAACTAGCCTGTTAGTAATTAACTAATCCAGATTATAAAGCACAGGTTTCAAGTTCTCATATATTGAAATAGCATCTCGGGTATTACCGTGCTACAATGCATACCAATGTACACCTTTAAATTCTCAGTGAATTGAAGATGTAACGTCAGCGATTCTTATAGATTTGAATCAGATTTTGGGCAAAAGAAAAATGTTAAAAGTTTGCATATGAGACGCCTTTTAAGACATTTTTAGGGGTGAAGAGAAGGAAAAGTCCCCATTGTCAGTATAGTTCCCAGTATAGTCTCAATTGTCTATACTTCCGTACTGGAGTTTAGTCAAGACTGCATTGCTGGGGTATATCATCTTCTGTCAAAGGAGCTGGTATTGCTGACATTTCTTTTGGCTTCATGCCTTAGCCAGGTAGTGCTGAAGTATAGTCTGGGCAGTCTCAAACAACTTAAAAATATAACTGTCAAAATGGAGGTCTAGCCCTTGGCATGGTTTGCAAGCAAGTCAGGTTACAATTCTGAAAGCCAAAATCAGGTCAGTGTTTACACTGACACAAAGAAAAAGAAGTCTGAGGGCAAGTTGATGTTCCAGATTTCATATATTCAGAAATCTTTATCATAAATGAAAGATCTTCTATAATCAGCAAGATAGTTTGTTTCAAGTGACCTGGTTTTTTTTTAAACTGCTTGTGTGAACAGACTGCATGCTGTCCTTTGAAGCAGTGTTCACCAGCAGTAGCCAAAGCTCTTCCTTGTATGGGAAATGAATAGGTTTGTGCACCAGTTCATGGGCAACAACTGCCACGTCACTCTAGAGTCTGATGGAAGCATTGGCCATGCTCAAAGAGAGCCTATGGACCGCATGTAAACTTGTAGATGTGAACATGTAAAGGTACTTGTAAACGTGAGGTTTCACCTTTTGCAGATTTATGTCAGCTGGGGTGTGATGAGGGTATGGTTTGTAACTGATGTACCAACCCTTCACAGAGGCCCTTCAACATGCATGTACTTACACTATGAAAACTGTAGGTTAGGCATTGAAGCTTATTTTAACTGTAGGTTTTACAGAATTCTTTGCTATTTTGATTCTTACTTAATCCAACTTGTGGAATCTTAGCAGGTTTGAGAAGAGACATTCTCTCCTACTTCAGGATACTGTTAACATTTTTCTAGGGGTCTTCTGTTTGGTTTTGGGTTTTCTGTGGTTTTGAGGAAAATGTTTGAGACTTCATTCTTTCAACCCTGCAAGCTCTTCTTCCACCTCTTGTTGCTGATTTTGATGATGTAGAATATGTCAGTGAAGTCTGAGTGCTAAATAATCCATGTTCTGAATGCTGTGTTGTTACTGAGAATTTCAGGAAGGGGGATTTTTTTTTTTTTAGATGTTTGCATGTCAGACGCTTTCTACGCAATTTTGGTTTTGCGTGTCAGTTGCTGGGTGAGTTGCATGGTAAACCTCACGAGTTAGTGTCTCAGGCGATGACCTCTCGGGCCCGGGACAGGCCTGCCTTCCAGCACTCTCTCAGGAGTGGAACCAAACAGCCTGAGCAACCTTGACCTGGTCTCTGGAGTGGCTTCTGCCCTGCTCTTCCCTTTGGTGGCCTCTGATCAGCAGGTGGATTTCAGGGGACTCAAATGCAAAAGCTCAGAACAAAGCAGTTGTTCACTTGAGTATACATCACAATTAAAGACCAAAGTTAAAGTAGTAAAGGCCTATAAGCACACTAATGTTTAATGGTTATGTCATAAATTTTCATCAGTTCTGCCACTTCCAAGGTTGGATAACAAGCCCAGGAGTTTACTCTAGCTGAACCTGTCAGGTTCCCCCCACCTTATATTTGGCTTCCTAAACAGCCTTATTTTGATCATTATTTTCTTTCATGTTTGATTTCCACCCCGCTGTGGGCTTTTTTCTGCTTAACTGTGTACAGTCAGATGTTCAACAAGTATTACTAAATACAATTCCAATTCCATCCTGCTCTTCACTTTATGATCTTTCCTGAATAGACTTCAAAGGAATGCTTGATTTATAAGACTGTGAGGATAGATTTGTATAGGTGAAGGGCTTTATTTTTTGTAGATTGCAAATTGCATTTTGTTTAATGTTCACAGAACACTAATTCCGATTTTGCATCAGAAAGCAAAAAGAGGCACTCCTCATCAGGCAAAGCAAGCTGTTCACTGTATACATGCCATATTTTCAAATAAAGAAGTGCAACTTGCACAGATCTTTGAGGTATGTCTTGCTTTTTTGTTTTTAAGATTTGTTTCTGTTCTTCTTAATTTATACTAGTAATTACCATTAATTTAATTCATACTGTTTATTAACAGATAACAGTTTATGAGGTCAGGAAGCCTACAGGTGCATAGTAGTCGAGATAAGTCATTAATTTTACAATAGCAATTTATTAATTTTTGTTTCTTACAGCCACAATTTTGTAATATTCTGATGTCTGATAGATAAGGTACTCCTTTTTGTCTACACAGAAAAAGTTAGGGGGAAATAAACTAAATATGCTGGAACGATCCAAACTAAATCCCATGAGGACACATTTACGGATACTATATGAGAGATAACATCATCTACTTTCAAATGGTATTAAATTACCATGCTTTAAGGTCTTTGCACATACAGCACTTTCTCACTGAGGAAGTTGGTGCAGAATAACTACTTGACTATAAGCTCAGACATTAGCTTACTGCTCATTTACTGGTTGCTTAGACAAGTTGTAAAGCAAAAGGTCACCTTATACAGAGCAGAGAGGTTATTACTTTTCAGTGTAATCTCTTAAATAACAACATTATTAATCTGCACTTGTAAAATATCTTAAGTTGTTAATCTTGGCTGTCTTTGAACTTATGCATAATTCAGAAGTGTGAAAAGCTTTGAATTAAGCTTACAGAGTTTGATCTGTGCTTGGACTTCTGTCAGAGTGCATGTTCCCTCGCTAATACCAGAATACCATGTGAGGGTGCTGGGCGATACAGCAGCATAGAATTATCCTGGTGACTGTTACCTGGAAGGGAAATACTGATCGCTTGATAGAAACATCCCTGGTGGTTTCCAAGGTTTTTTTACCTGCTATTGCATGCTGTTATTTTCTGCCACTTGCAGTTACAATTCTGGTTTTCACAACTCCTGAATACAACTGAGTCAGAGTTTTTCCCATATCTCCCAGATTTGAATGTGTTTCACCATTAAAACAGGAAGAGAATATAAAATTCATTTTGGCCTTATCTCATGTGAGATTTTTGGTTTCTCTGTTATTTAGGAAATCACATTCTTTCTGCATTTTGATTTGCTAACTTTATTAATTCTTACGGGAAAACTGTGAAACTCAGCAATCCAGAAGTAAAATAAATTATTTCTACGCATGCTAGCTTACTTATCTGTAGTTGAATTTTGAATTATGGTTTTTTTCTTCCTCAGCCTCTTAGTAGAAGTTTGAATGCTGACGTACCAGAACAACTTATAACTCCATTAGTCTCATTGGGCCATATTTCTATGTTGGCTCCAGACCAGTTTGCTTCTCCAATGAAATCCGTTGTTGCAAATTTCATTGTGAAGGATCTCCTAATGAATGATAGGGTAAGATTTTCTTTTTTTGGAAAGTCCTTACTATTCTGTTTGCCTGTTATTAACTCTGTACAGAATAGAGCTGCTTCTTGTTGTTGTTGTTGAATGGGTCAATAAAGGAACATTCTGTAAATGGCTAGTACAGTGATACTGCATCACAAAAGATCTTTGTGTGGAAAAAAAAGCTTAGTCCATGACTTTTTTTCCATTTTTACCTCTACATTTTCTGTATGGGTTAAACCAGTTCTTAAACTTACATGAATGTCTGTAGTCAACAGGTGAGAAAAATGGAAAATTGTGGTCTCCAGATGAAGAAGTTTCTCCAGAAGTACTAGCAAAGGTGAATGATCTGCTCTCAGTAATAATGTGTATATTTGAGATTAAAAATGTACTTTTTTCCAAGTTGTACAATGGAGAGTGTTAGAATAAATCCTTTTGAGTACTTTTGTATTAGTCTCCTTAGAATAGGCAGTGTTCTAGAGTTTTTGTGGATTATACACACAGTTATTGAAGTGGTAGAAACTGTGCATTTTTGACTTTGACTTTACTGACTGTAAACAGATTTGAAATAAATTGAGACCTTGATGTATTTTATTCATTCCTCTTTATAGGCTATTTACTGTGAATCTAATTATGGCCATTTCTAGAAATATTTATCTAGTTGCTCTTATCTCTAATCATATAGCAAGTATCCTGCATCCTCTAGATGCACTTGTGAGAAGACACTGAACCATAGTTGAAATGTCCTGATGTCACAAAGACTGCTACTTCCTTCTTCACTCTGTAAATATTTACTGCTTCATTCTGTTCCTTTAAAAAATATATCAGCTCTAATAAATAGGAGTCTATGGAAATTTCAATTTGACAGCTGTAGGTTTTAGTGCCTTATCAAATTTAGGAAGTAAGTGCATTGTTTATTTGTTCATGTTTGATAGGTGCAAGCAATTAAACTTCTGGTACGCTGGCTGTTGGGCATGAAAAACAACCAGTCGAAATCTGCAAATTCCACACTTCGGTTATTATCAGCTATGCTTGTCAGTGAAGGAGACTTGACAGAACAGAAGCGAATCAGGTCAGATTTTGTTCCTTTCGGGCTTCCATCAGTTTTGTTGTAGAATTTCAAAGAATATTAATTCTTTTGGAGCTTTTTTAGAATTTTAAGGTGAGCACAATGTTGGCTAAAATGGGATGAGAGAAAACGGACCTGATTGGAGTTTTAATTTTAGGAGTGGAATAGCTTGATTCTCCCTCTTTCTTGTAATTTACTAATAATCTAACTCAGAACCCTGTAGATACCTTGATAATAAAAGACATTCTAGAGAGTAAAAGACCTGCAGGAGTATCTTTGAAAACAATCGAGTGATCAGATTTAACACACTTAGGAGTTGGGTGATCTTGGGTGGAACTTCTTTGTTCCAACACTGAGGTAACTTTGCACCTCATCTTCATTCTGAGGGTGAAGGAAGGAAAGAGAAAATCTGTGGCAAAAGTGTTGCTTTCATTTAGACAGTGATATGAAAACAAGAAACTTGACTCTTCTTATGTCACTATTTTACTAGAATTCAGTTTTTTGTGGGGAGAGCAGAGCCCCCTATTTTCACAAATTTGGTTGTGTTAATTTAGCTTGATCTGAAGCTATAGAACTGTGATCTGATCTGACAGAGAAAAACCTTAATTGCTTATTGATCTTTTAAAAAGAAGAAATTGTGACATGCAAGTAATTTAAGAATAGTTGTGGAGAGTTGTGTGTTTGTTTTCTTTTTTCTCTCATGTTTGTATAGTAAATCGGATATGTCTCGACTGCGATTAGCTGCTGGTAGTGCAATAATGAAGCTTGCACAGGAACCCTGTTACCATGAAATAATTACCCCAGAACAGTTTCAGCTCTGTGCACTTGTCATTAATGTAAGTAACTGCATTTGAAGTGAGTCTTTAATTAATTGACTTCAGAGTCCTTACATCTGAGCTTTTGTTGCTGCTACATTGAGTATTTTCTATTCCTCACTGCAGCTTTCAAAAGTTCTTGAAATCTCAAATATTTGTTGTGCTGCACCTGTTGGTATTTTTAAAATGTATCTTCATAATTCCACCTTGAATGCTCTTTTTTTTTTTTTTAAAGACCAAGATTTTTATTGTTGCACTCTTATGTTTTATGTTGCTGTAGGATGAGTGCTACCAAGTGAGGCAGATATTTGCCCAGAAACTGCATAAGGCACTTGTGAAATTACTGCTCCCTTTGGAATATATGGCAATCTTTGCTTTGTGTGCCAAAGACCCTGTGAAAGAGAGAAGAGCACATGCCAGACAGTGCTTGCTCAAAAACATCAGTATACGAAGAGAATATATTAAGCAGAATCCTATGGCTAACGGTTAGTATTTCAGTAAAATTGTTAAGAATACAACAGTCAAATACTAAACTGGAAGGAGTAATCATTAAAACTTAAGCCAACTGCTTTTGTAAAGAAACACTGGATAAGTTTAATTTGCTTCTTCGTCTTTATATTAGACACATTCAAATCTAAATTTACTTAGTTTAGCATTAGCATAAACCATGAAATACTTCTCTGTACATTGGTGAGAATTATACATGTAAAATACAATGCTGTTATTGTGGTAGTTGTTTTGCTTAAAAATTAAAATTTTGTTTTCTGATATTTTAGGCTTTATGACCTTCTTCCTGAAGTAAGACCAAATAGTTTTGTAGTAGTAAAACTCCTTCATTTATTTTTAATGATTGATTAAAATTAAAATTTGCAGGAAGAAAATGCAAGTTGAAATTTTACATTCCATATTTGAAAATTAATACCTTGAAAAAGTGTTTCTTGTGATGCACGTGCGTGTGTAATACAAAGGTTGTTTGTGATATTTTGTTACTGTAGAAAAATTGCTATCCTTGCTGCCTGAATATGTGGTACCATATATGATTCACTTACTGGCACATGATCCAGATTTCACAAAACCTCAGGATGTTGATCAGCTTCGTGATGTCAAAGAGTAAGTGTCAAATGATTCTAGAACTGTTATGCTGAGAATTTTTCTGTGCTTGGAAAAAACTGATCAGGAAGAAGAACTCTTGTTTTATTTTGCAAAACAGTAATCTTGGAAATGTGTAACGCTTTAACCAAGGGAAGAAGGCATCAACAACTGGTTTGCAGTATATTCTGAAAGCCCAAATGGTAGCCTGTAGGTCACACCATAGTACAGCAAGTTTGTGAGTTGTCTAGGCTTCTTTTAAAGTGAAGTAATGATCTTAGACTCATGTATTTGTGCCTAGGAATATCTGTAGAATTTCCCAACACACTTAAGAGATGCCAAGTAATGTCAGTTCAAATATTTTGGAACTTATAAAATACAGAGCTTCTCCAAGACTTGAAAACATAATGCCACTGATGCTGGGTCAAGAGTCCTGTTTCACTGGAAACTTTTTTTGATTTTTTTTTTCCCCTATGCAAACCTACTAGAATTCAAGCTAAGTTTGCAGCTGACTTACAATTTGCACTGTTTGTCTGCAGTGCAGGCTTAATGCTTCTTAATGTATTCAGCACAGATTATTGTAAATAAGCCTGTCAATAGAAGCCTGTTCTGTACTGTTTCCAGTTTGAGACCTTCTTGTATGCCTCAAATAATCTTTTATACCTTAAGCATAAATTTGGTATTCCTTTTGTTTCTTGTAATGAATTTTTAAAGACAGTTAAATTTTAACACTTTTTAAAAATCTCTTCCCCCCACCCCCTCCCCCACACCCAGCTTTGGTTTTACTGTTTTGGTTTTTTCCTTGTATTTATTTTTGGTGGAACAATGAGCTATGTTGTCTTGGTATTTCAAAGGCATGTATAATTGCATACTACAATATACATCATCAGAAAAGCAGTAAATTCTTGGCACAAATAGACCAGTTTACATCTTAATTCTTTTTGCACCTTCACCTGTGAGAGTCCAAGTCTGATTCTTTCTTTAAATGAAAAACTTAATTTGTTCTGATTTCTGAGTTACTTGACTCGTACCTAGTCAGAACCTGAAGTCAGTGAAGATTTCTTACCTACTGATCAAGTCTACATTTTGTCCCAGGACTCCCTGTTCCTGGCAACATCTGAAAGCACTCTCCAGCATGTACTTTATCCAAAATGCATGGAACAAGTTCTGATTCGCAGTTGTTGAGTTAATACTTTCTCTGAGGAGTGCTTTCTAGTGCACAGAGCTTTTTTGGACACCTCTTGTATAGCTCTCCTTTGTTGTCAAATTTCCTCCCTAATGTTTGTCACAGGCTGGCTGAACTAGCCGGAGAGGACTGCTCCAAACAAAGAAATACTCTGTACAGGAGTTTTGGCAGGAATACTTCTCTGAAGAGTCTCCTGAGAGAAATGCAAAACATTTTTCTCATATAATGTAATACAGTGTTTCTTTCAAGAGTCCTGAGAGTCATAGCGTTCACTTTAAAGTGTTAACATAGATGCTTGCAAACTTGGAAAAGCAGACTGGCAGTGCGTTTTGTAGTTGTCTCCCTAGTTCGTTTTGGTTTTACGTGGCCTAAATACAGTCATGTAAAGTAAATACGTGCTTAGCAAGTTCCTTAACCATAATCTGTGATATGAAGTTTTTTAAGCTTGTCCTACAGAGGTATGTTTGGGTTTGGGTTTCTTTTCTATCTTGAGACAGTGTCTTTTTCTTCCGAATTCATATTCCAAAAATACTGAAATGGATACAGAGAATGAACTTACTTTATGTGACTGTGTTCTTCTAGGTGCATATTTTTCTATGTGAAATCCCACTGTTGCTCTGGAGGTCTTGTTCAGGGTTGATAATGATTTATTTAATTTGTTGACTTAGTGAGGAAATCAAGCTAGTGAAGTTGACATGTGTTAACTGGAATTACCAGAGTAAAATTTGTCCTCAATTGTAATCTTTGGATGACACAGGTTTTTGGAGAAGCTGGGTCAGTGCAGTATTTTATCAGTCCTGTATTCATTCCATTTAAGTTCTTGAGAATAGTGAACAGATGGATGTAAAGGTATCAAACAAATTTATTTACTTAACAGCATTTGTAGCTCTTGGATGTAAGTCAGAATATAGATGTCTTATTTTATTTGAACACCAGATAACTTATTTAAGTGTTTTAATGGAGCACAACCCTCTTCTGCTTGGAGTTTTTGAGAGAAAAGTTCTTTCATCTCTTGCGTTACAATCTTTAATTTATATCGGTTAAGAAGATGGGGGCTTTGGTGGACAGAGAATTCTAATGTTCAGTCATACTGTCTGTCTAGGTAGAAGGAGCTTCAGAATTAAATTAGCTACTGGCAAAGTCTGCATTTCTCGTACCCACCCATATGTCGTTCCCAACTAAGTATTATTTTGCCATATTATCCTTGTTGTTGACCCTCTACCTGCATGCAGCTCTGAAGCTTGATAGCAAATGGTAGCATGGACAGACCAGTTGTGCTAATGGTATCCTGGCTTGTATCAGAAACAGTGTGGCCAGCAGGAGCAGGGAAGTGATTGTACCCTTGTACTGGGAACTGGTGAGGCCGCGCTTTGAATTCTGTGTTCAGTTTTGGGCCCCTCACTACAAGAAAGACATTGAAGTGGTGGAGCGTGCCCAGAGAAGGGCAGTGAAGCTGGTGAGGGGTCTGGAGCACAAATCTTATGAGGGAGCGGCTGAGGGAACCGGAGTTGGTTAGCCTGGAGACGACGAGGCTGAGGAGACCTTATTGCTCTCTACAACTACCTGAAAGAAGGTTGTAGAGAGGTGGGTGCTGGTCTCTTGTCCTAAGTGACAAGTGATAGGACAAGAGGAAATGGCCTCAAGTTGCATCAGGGGAAGCTTAGATTGGGTATTAGGAAAAACTTCTTCACTGAAAGGGTTGTCAGACATTGGAACAGGCTGCCCAGGGAGGTGGTTGAGTCACCATCCCTGGAGGTGTTTAAAAGATGTGGATGAGGCGCTTAGCAACATGGTTTAGTGGTGGACTTGGCAGTTGATGGTTGGGCCTGATGACCTTAAAGGTCTTTTCCAACCTAAACGATTCTATGATTCTATATCATAATTGAAAATTTCTTAAAATAAACTTTTAGTCAAAATATAATGGGTTCTGCCTATAAATAAACTAGATTTAAAGAAAGAAAACTGGGAAAGCTAATTCCGTTATGTCTATCTGTAAGGATTTCTTTTCCTCCCATATGGAGCATTAGCAAGAATCTGACCTGCTCAGTTTTGGATCTCCTCTCCCATTTGAATTCCAGTATTAAACCATGTAGTGTGGGTAACTGTCTAGCAGCAGTATGATTTGTTTAAGCCTGCTTTGAGTGTGGTCATGGTACATTGTTGATACGAACATCACATAGCCCAAGGTAGTGATTACAGAATTTCATGTAAATGACGGTAGCACCAGAATTCTTGCTTCTATTCATGTTTGGAAGATAAAAAGTTGATTAGTTGGGCAGTGTTTACAGATATAATAGAAGCACGCTAATTTGGCAGATTTATTCTGAAGAGTATGATTAAGATTCTGTGTTAAAGGTATAGACTCTATTTACACCTTTGGATTATGCTATCTGTTTTTGATATCTTTAAATTGATTGTGTTTTCTTAACAAAAAGCTGGTACAGCTGACAAAAATTTTTAAGACATTGCTATATGTGGGAGCTGCAGTATAAAAGCTGGAATGTAATTGCTTGTGCTTTTATGGCTTTTTAGGTGCCTGTGGTTCATGCTTGAAGTTTTAATGACAAAGAATGAGAACAATAGCCATGCCTTCATGAAAAAGATGGCAGAAAACATCAAGCTTACCCGAGATGCTCAGTCTCCTGATGAGCCAAAGGCCAATGAAGTAAGAAATGCAATTCATATAAGCGTTGGGTGAGGGTTTCACAAGCAGTTGATGAACAGGATCTGCAGGAAATCTGAAAGCACTAGCTGAGACATTTTCATGGTCTTTTAGAGAGAGTGTTAATAGCGAGCATTGTCTGTATGTTGCCAATCTCATTCTTTCAGAACCTTGCTGACCTTATCCAGCACACAATACCTAATGAAGTTAAATAAACAAAATTTGTTAAATACTGCTGTTACTGCCTGCCTGCCTTATTTTAACTCCTGCTGCCTAGTTTCCTGACATAAGTATCTTCTGCTGTTGGGGGAGGAAATACTGTATTATATGGCTATTGTTAAACCTGTTAGTTTCTAGCAGAGATGAGAAACCATTTGATGATTTGATTGAGCAAGAGCTTCTATTGTACTGCATAGGCATGTGAAGTATTACTAGTTTTTACTAAATAGTATCATGAAAAATGGGGACTTTTGTATGTGATTGAAGAACCAATAGTATGCTTAGTGATGTAATTACAAAATATGTCCTTAATGGTGGTTATTTTAACACATAGATTAAACTTTTTAAAGAACTCTGTTCTCTGTACATTGTAAAAACAGTAAGTAATTCCTAAAGCATACTTTTCTTTTTCTTCTTCAGAAACTTTATACAGTATGCGATGTAGCACTGTGTGTAATCAACAGCAAAAGTGCTTTGTGCAATGCAGATTCACCGAAGGACCCTGTATTGCCCACTAAATTTTTTACACAACCTGAAAAGGTAAATTTGTTAATTTGATTTCCAAAGTAGTAAGGGGAAATACTTTGATTTTTATAACTGAGAGCTGGTTATCTCTATAACATAATATCATGAGTGGGAAAATGCATATATTTTATCCTCAGCAATTAAATTTTTTAACATTGGCTGTATGCCTTGCTATCTGTGTCTTACGAACATGTTCCAGAAATGTTTGTACCCAGCTGAGAACTAATTAGAATAAATATCGATATGTTAGCATGTATTGTTATATCGTTTCATTAAAGGGTTTTACAAGTGCATCTGAATATATGAGATGTGTGTTCTGACTTTATATCTGAATTAGAATGCAAAGCAGACTAAAAAGAAAAAGAACATTTTTTTACGTTATCCATGGTACCTTTATATCTGTCAGTAGCTGTTTGGCTCTTTTGCTTGCTGTACAAGTTGGTGCTTTTATTGCCTAGTAATAGTCTTGGTGAGTACAGCTCTACTGTCAGCAATAGCACTACTGTTCTTTAAGAGGCATACGTCTAAAAAGTATAAGTGGAACCAAAGTAATTCTCTGGACCAGACCTGATGTTTTGGTTGTACTGAAGAATACATTTCACATTTTTCAGTGTCTTAGACTGTTAATTAACAGCCTTTCCAGAGTCTTTAAGCAAAATGTAGTTTGCCTATTTAATTGTGAAATGGCAGATGTCACAGTGACAAGGAGCTGGTGTCTGTGATAGCTACCTGCATTCAGATTTAGTGTTTTGGTCTGTGTAAACTGTACTCAAGAGTGACAAAGGTAGCAACTTTCAACTTGTTTAGAGAAAACAACACCTTTTTTCCTCTCTTGGACTTCCCATTAAAAAGATGCAAGTAAAAAAATAGGGAGCGCAGTTTTGTTTCACTTCAAATGATTCATGTGATTCAAGAAAAAACAATGTTAATCCTAACTTCAAGTATGGCATGCTGTCATTCAGTAATGCTCGCTACAGATCTCCTCCAAAATACTAATTTGACCTATCTTTATTAGATTGATTCATTTGTCAGCAAGTAGCATGGTAGGAAATATCTGTAGCACTTGATAGTAGCATCTAATTTGAGAAGTCAGTTATGTATGTATAAAAAACCACAGCAAGATCGAGAGATCAAACACAAATTGATTTTTATTTTATTTTTTATACAGGATTTCTGCAATGACAGGAATTACATTTCAGAAGAGACAAGAGTTCTTCTTTTGACAGGAAAGGTACTGTATTTTGGCAAGTTACAATTCTTTGAATGTTACTTGTGACTCTTTTTAAATGACCAGGACTGTTGTATTTTTAAAATTGTATTAAGAGTTTGTGTACAATAATTTGTGATTCTTTTATTTTATGGCATAATTAACGCCTTTAACATACCACCTGGTGAGTACACAACACCAAGATTGTTACCTGTGCACTGAGGCACAGGTTCTTGATTAAAATACAGTTTTTCACATAACTACAGGTTTTTCCATTATTCAAATAAGCGTGGCATAAAGTTGTTATGGGAGATACTGAGTTGCGACAGCACTAGCATTGGAGGGCTTAAATTTTCAATCTTAATATTTTTAATATGGCTGTTAATGCTGTTAAATTCAACTGCAAATGTCTACACCCTTTTGAACGCCTCATTTTATTTCAGACATAATTTGGCTGATACCCTCACAGGGGAGAGAAAATACCAAGTCTTTCGGGGCAGGGGGGAGGGCAGGGCAGGGGAAGTGCACAACAAAAAAATCCACCGTAAAACAACAGAACCTATTTTTTATACCTTTTACCATCAGCTGTCCTTTCTTGGGATTCTGAAACTGTCTTTCCTAGGTTCTGGTTAAATTACGTTGGAATGATTTTTAGTCTAAATCAAAAAATTAGCAGGTTTCTTTTTCTTGAGCTTAGTGAAAAAATGCTGGCTGACCCATAAAATATAAAAATCCTGAGAACAGTATAAATGATGGTTCAATATAAATTTCATGTGCTTTTACTAATTTTCATGTTCTGTGTTCCATGAACTGTTACTGCATTAGTTTCTAAAGTCTTCAGTTAGAGCAGAACTTTATGCTAATTGTTCATTGTAAGAGTAGAGACAAATGATCACTCTGTAAATAGCCATATCATTTAAAATTGCTTCTTCTCACACTGATTTTTCATTTATACAAAAATTTTGCACTGTCAGCAGTTCATGTGGTTGAGGTTTGCTCAGTTGGCAGAATCCTTCCTCTCCTTGCTTCATGTTCAACCTGTGACACCAGCCTGGATGCTACTCAGTGAGCTGGGTTGGAGTTATGTTAGGAAGGGAGGGAGGATAGAGCTCAGAGGGTTGTGATTAGTGGCAGAGTCTAGTTGGAGGTCGGTAACAGGTGGTATTCCCCAGGGGTCAGGACTGGGTCCAGTCCTGTTCAGTGTATTCATCAATGACCTGGTAGAAGGGATAGAGTGTGCCCCCAGCAAGTTTGCTGGTAACACAGCAATGGGAGGAGTGGCGGACACACCGGAAGGCTGCACTGCCATTGAGCATGACCTGGACAGGCTGGGGAGTTGGGCAGAGAGAAACCTTATGAAATTCCACAAACGCATGTGTAGGGTACTGCACCTGGGGCAGAATAACCCCATGCATCAGTGCAGGTTAGGGGCTGACCTGCTGGAGAGCAGCTCTGTGGAAAGGAACCCAGGAGTCCTGGTGGACAACAGGATGACCATGAGCCAGCAATGTGCCCTTGTGGCCAAGAAGGCCAATGGCATCCTGGGGTGCATCAAGAAGAGTGTGGCTAGCAGGTCGAGGGAGGTTATCCTCCCCGTCTACTCTGCCCTGGTGAGGCCACATCTGGTGTACTGTGTCCAGTTCTGGGCTCCCCGGTTCAAGAAGGACAGGGAACTGGTGGAGAGGGTAGAGCAAAGGGCTACAAAGATGATTAGGGGACTGGAATGTCTTTCTTATGAGGAAAGGCTGAGGGACTAGGGTCTTTTTAGTCCCGAGAAGAGAAGACTGAGGGGGGATCTTATCAATGCTTATAAATACTTAAGGGGTGGGTGCCAGAAGGATGGAGCCAGTCTTTTTTCAGTGGTCCCCAGTGACAGGATGAGAGGTAACGGGCACAAACTTGGTCATAGGAAGTTGTCATCTAAACATGAGGAGGACCTTCTTTACTTTGAGGGGGGCAGAGCACTGGAACAAGCTGCCCAGAGAGGTTGTGGAGTCTCCTTCTCTGGAGATATTCAACACTCGCCTGGACGCATTCCTGTGCACCCTGCTCTAGGTGAACCTGCTCTGGTGGGGGATTGGACTAGATGATCTCCAGAGGTCCCTTCCAACCCCTATCATTCTGTGATTCTGTGAGGCAGACAGAAGACCACCTTCTTTAGCACCAGTACCAGACTGGTGCTTTGAATATCCTCAGCAGCAGCTATCCGTCTACTGATGTAATTGTTTCACCTTTGACAACATTCAAATACAATCAATGAAGCATTTGAAGCAAGTTTAGTTGGCTATGTAAACTTAACTACATTTCTCTTTTGATAAGGCATTCAGCAATGTAGACTAAAGCTATGTCTTCATTTAAAAAAATCTTACCCTATAAGACAGGCTTCTCTCCTGCATTCTGTTAAAACAGAGTTAGATTTGGCAGGGAGGGATGCCCCAAACCATGCTAGTATTATTTAGGTAATTTTCAATGTTCTGGGAAAACAAATACTTATTCCATGCTCTAACAGAATACACAAACAGGTGGTGCTTTTTCTGCCTACTTCCCTTTCAGAAAACACAGATGTGTAAGGATACCCCCCACTGACTCAGACCAACAGTCCTTTTTGGCCTGGTATTGTTTTTCCAGAGGGACCAATACAACATGACTGGGGAGAGCGTGCAAGTCTAGCCACTTTCTGCAGTACATTCCTCTTCTTACTCCCCCAGCATTCATAATTTTTATAATGGAATGCTAGACTCTGCATCTGTGCCTGTTGGTTTTGATATCTGCTTATGGACTTGTTCCCAAATGTATCTACTCTGGTTTTGAACCTCCTGATGCTGTGCCCTCACAACCTTTTATGGCAGTAGGTGCCAGAAATTTGCAACCTGCTGGTTGTGCAGAAGCACTTTCTTTTTTCTCTCAAACATTTTTCTCCTGTTAGTTGTGCTGAATGCTTCCTACTTTTTATAAAATAGTCAGTAAATTGAGAAAATAAAATATTATAAGAATAATATGTTTAAGTAAATGTTGTACAATATTAGTACTAGGATGTTGCAGCTACTGAACATGTGCTCATTAACAGGCCATTTCTACAGAAATCGTTGCTTTTTCTGCTAGCCAAATGTTTTTCAGCATCTGTGGTGTCTCTCTCCTGCCTGCTCCCTCATAACTTCCACACATGGGAATTACTTTTTCTTGTGGGAATGTTGTAATAAATTAACTTGGTCTCTGAGGAAATGTAAAATTACATGAAGAATGTGACATGCCAGTTATGAAAGTTTCCTTGACTCCTTTCCAGAGACAAAATAAAAAACTTCCTGCTGCCTACCCAGCCTGACCAAATTGGTTAACAGACGCCAGCTATAGCAAGATCTAAAATACCATCTCTGTATCGGAGAACCCCAGAATAGATAGACTAGCTTTCTGTATAGTAAGAGTGTACACATTTCCTACTGTTGTAGTGAACCTAATTCTGCATTACATTTTGGAAAGCCTTTCCCAGAGGTGCTTTGCTTTGCAAATATAGGATGTTAGAATCATAAAATATCTCAAGTTGGAAGGTACTCATAAGGGTCATGAAGTCCAACTCCCTGCTTCTCACAGGACTACCTAAAACTAAGCCATATGACTAAGAGCGTCGTCCAGACGCTCCTTAAACTTTGACAGGCTTGGTACCATGACCACTTCCCTGGGGAGCCTGTTCTGGTGAATGACCACCCTCTCAGTGAAGAACTTTTTCCTAATGTACAGTCTGAACTTCCCCTGTTGCAGCTTTGTAACGTTTCCTTATATCCTGTTGCTGGTCACCAGAGAGAGGACATCAGCACTCCCCCTCTACTGCCCCCCTTGAGGAAGTTGTAGACTGCGATGAGGTCCACCCTCAGCCTTCTCTTCTCTGAGCTGAACAAACCAAGTGACCTCAGCTGCTCCTCCTAAGTCTTGCCCTCAAGGCCTTTTACCATCTTGGTCGCCCTCCTCTGGACACACTCTAATAGTTTGAT
Organism: Gavia stellata; assembly: GCF_030936135.1. Classification (NCBI taxonomy): domain Eukaryota; kingdom Metazoa; phylum Chordata; class Aves; order Gaviiformes; family Gaviidae; genus Gavia; species Gavia stellata. Next base: position 26,377,691 of record NC_082598.1, on the reverse strand, counting down.
GTCCTTCTTACATTAAGGCACCCAAAACTGCACACAGTACTCAAGGTGGGGCCACACCAGTGCAGTGTAGAGTGGGACAGTCACTCCCTTTGACCGGCTAGCTATGCTGTGCTTGATGCACCCCAGGACACAGTTTGCCCTTTTGGCTGCCAGGGCACACTGTTGACTCATATATCTCTTTCCGCGGGGCTGCTCTCCAGCCTCTTGTCCCCCAGTTTGTATGTATAACCAGTATTACCCCATCCCAGGTGGAGAATCAGGCACTTGCTCTTGCTAAATTTCATATAGTTGGTGATTGCCCAGCTCTCTAGTCTATACAGATCTCTCTGTAAGGCCTCTCTACCCTCAAGGGAGTCTGCAGCTCCTCCTAGTTTAGTATCGTCAGCAAACTTCCTTAATGTACATTCGAGTCCTGCATCTAGATCATTTATAAAAACATTAAAGAGCACTGGCCCTAAAATTGAGCCTTGGGAAACCCCACTGGTGACTGGCCGCCAGCCTGATGTAACCCCATTTACTATAACCCTTCGAGCCTGACCGGTCAGCCAGTTGCTCAGCCAATATGTTATGGACTTGTCTAGCTGTGTGCTGGACAGTTTGTCCAGAAGGATACTGTGAGAGACTGCATCAAAAGCTTTGCTAAAATCTAAAACCACCACATCTACTGGCCTCCCTTGGTCAACTAGATGAGTGACCTTGTTATAAAAGGAAACTAAATTGGTTAAGCATGACTTTCCCTTTGTGAACTCGTGCTGGCTATGACCAATGACTGCGTTGTCTCTCAAGTGTTTTTCAGTAACTCCCAGAACAACCTTCTCCATAATTTTACCAGGCACTGAAGTGACACTGACAGGCTTGTAATTACCAGGGTCTTCCTTCTTACCCTTCTTGAAAATTGGGGCAACATTTGACAGCTTGCAGTCGACTAGGATCTCTCCAGACTCCCAAGACCATTGAAAAATAATGGAGAGATGTCCCGCAATGGCATCAGCCAGCTCTTTCAGTACCCTGGGATTAATCCCATTGGGCCTCACAGATTTATGCGCATCCAGCTGGAGCAGCAAGTCTCGAACAAGTTCAGGGTCAGCTGGGAGTTTATCATCCCCCAGACATGGTCTTCCAACACAGGGCTCTGGGGGTCCCAGGGCCCATCATCGGTGTTGAAGACAGAGGCGAAGGCGGCGTTAAATGCCTCTGCTTTGTCTACATCCCTATTTGTGAGGTGACCGACCTTGTTAAGCAGCGGCCCAATGTTATCTCTGATCCTCCTTTTCCTATTAACATATTTTAAAAAGCCCTTTTTGTTGTCTTTCACAGTGCTGGTTAGCTTGAATTCTAATCAAGCTTTGGCCACCAAATTTTCTCCCTACAGTGGCGAACAGCGTCTCTGTAGTCCTCCTATGTTGCCTGTCCTTGCTTCCAAAGCCCATACACTTTCCTTTTCCGCCAGAGTTCTAGCAGAACTCGGCCAGGCTAGCCGCCTGCCCCACTTGCTTGACTTCCAACACTTTGCAATTGCCTGCTCCTGCACTCTTAAGAGATGGCTCTTAAAAAGGGAGCAGCATTCATGGACCCCAACACCTTCAAAAGCAGATTCCCAAGGGACCTTACTAACTAGCTCCTTCAACAGCCCGAAGTCTGCTCTACCCATATCCAGGGTCAAAGTTTTGCTGGCAGTTTTTCTTCTATCGCCAACGATTTGAAACTCAACTATTTCCTGGTCACTGTGACCAAGACAGCCACCAATCACCACTTCACCCACAAGTCCCTCTCTGTTTATAAACAACAAATCTAGGAGGGCACCTTTCACAGCCGGCTCCCTTAGTACCTGCACCAAGAAGTTATCTTCAACGTGCTTCAGAAATTCCTGGAACTGTTTGTCTTCACTGTATGATATTCCCAGTTAATGTCTGGGAAGTTAGAATCGCCATTAAGGACAAGGGCAGTTGATCTAGAGATATCCCTTAATTTCTTGTAGAATAATTCATCGGTGGTGTCGTCCCGGCTGGGTGGTCAATAGACTCCCACAACAGCATCCGCTTTATTTGCTTTCCCCTTCATCCTTACCCAGAGGCTCTCAACCCTGTTGAGACTGAAAGGATGTTGCCACATCCTTTCAGTCCTCTAAAATTACCTAACATTCTGGCTTTTTTTGAGACTTCTCCAGCTGCTATTCCTTCAAAGCATGAGAGCGCAAGGCAATTGATTAACTGCTGTTAAATTATAAGAAATAAAAGTAGGATAGACAGTGGCTTTTAAGTAAAGATGAGGTCTGTAGCTCTAAACTGATGGCATCGTGATTGAGATTGTTAATCCAGAAAAAGTATTTTAAAATACTCAAGAAAATATTTTAAAAATTAAATATGTATCTGAAGTTCCCATTTTTTAAGATTGAAACATTTTCTTCTAGCCAAAACCAACTGGTGTATTAGGTACAGTGAACAAACCGTTATCTGCAACTGGAAGGAGACCGTATATTAGAACTACAGGATCAGAGACTGGAAGCAATATCAGTGTAAACTCTGAGCTGAGCTCTTCTGCGGGAAACAGATCAAGGTACAGGAGTTTGAAATTTCTTTCATCAACTCTTTACTTCAAGTTCTCCAGTGTGCTTGCATGTTTTAGGACAGGAGATGATTTGGTGTGTGTGCCTATGTGTTTGAAGAATGTCTTTATTTTGTCCATTTTTAAAAGATATAGTAGTTCTCTATAGGTAAAATCTCCATCTTTTGCTTTTTGTTTTCGGGATTTTTTTAGTAGACAGTACAGTGTTTAGGTATGGCCTGCCTGTAATTATATATAATACAACAGAAGAGACACTATACTGTCTGAAATTTTGGTGGTTAATATTCATAGTATTTTTACATCAGAAAATATATTAATTGAAGCCATAATTAATACTAAACAGATTTTTGCAACTTGCACATTTTTGATGTATAAATTAGGATTAATCCTGATTGGTAACAAGAAACATTTTTAATGTAGATTAAATATTGTGACCTATTTAAGACGAAGAACAATTAAAAAGAGCTTGCTGAAGAGGACCAGGATCTCGATGGAAAGATGCAACATATGATTGTAATATTCGGTCTTTTTTCTAGTGAGTGTTATTTTTGTGTGGATCCAGAGTTTTTAAATTTGTCATAAATCTGGAGAAACAGTTTAGACTTTCAAATTTTAAAATTGTTTCATTTGTTTTGGACTTGACTAACTGGCTAAGATAAAGGGTTAAAGAAAGTAGAGAAAGTCAACTCTAGCTGCTACATTTCATAAGGCCAAAGGAAAGAATAACTCAGTTCAGAATTTGATCTATAAGACTGTATGATATATGCTGAATAATCTTGATTTTTTTTTTTAACTGTTTTGTTTTTAAAACTATTGTATGTTTGTGTAAATTAACTTGAAGTTTGAGCATTGCTGGTCTTTGTTTTTCTTCACTACTTTGCCAGTATTGGCTTTTTCTATCTGGAAAAAAAACACAGCCTTGCTTAGAGCATTGGTCTTAAGTTTGCAAAAAGAATTATATGGCATTGTGTCTGTGATAAGGGATTTGGCTCACTGACTAGCCAATCCCTTTCAGACCTTTCCCAGTTCTGGGAAAGAAAATGTGTGGACTCAGGCAAATTCAACTATTTTTCAACTAATTTAGCCTGTCTGCTTTTTTTTTTATTATTATTATTTTTTTAATAATTGCAAACATTTTTCTTCTTCTGTATATTTTGGTTTTATTTTGTTTTCAATTATGCTACCAGGGAACAAAGTTCAGATATATCAGAAACTGGGGTCAGTGAAAATGATGAAAATCCCGTGAGGATTATTTCAGTCACACCAGCAAAGACAGAACCTGTGAAAAACAAGGTATGTCTGGGGATTTTATGGACTATATCTCTATAATAAGCTTGGCATTGGGTGGTTATTCAGTACACATCACTGCAGGTGGTGTCTGAGGAACTGGTAATGTCTGATTTCATTTCATGTAGTTATGTTACTTTCCTAGCACGATTAAAAGACACCTTATTTTCAAAACTACTGTTTGTTTTATCCAGAGTAATTAATAGAGCTCATGTGCTCAAAAGTAGCACAGGCAAATCGGAAGGCACTTCCTTCTTTCTTCTAAAATTCCAAAAGATTCCCACCTTTATTCTGTGTTTTCCAGTATAAATAACAGTAAGGCTGTGATTCAGAGTGAAGGTTGACACTTGTAGCTTTAACGGAAGATACTACCAGGAAAATTTCAAGTGGTCCTCTAGCATGAAATAAACATTTAACTCTTGGATTGTGTCACAACTAAAATATTATTTAAACTGAAGATTTTTAATGCTTTTCCCCCCTTCCATTAGAGAGAGAACAACAAAGGGTAATGGCTTTAAACTGAAAGAGGACGGGTTTAGATTAGATATTATGAAGAAATTCTTCACCATGAGGGTGGTGAGGCACTGGAACAGGTTGCCCAGAGAAGTTGTGGATGCCCCAGCCCTGGAAGTGTTCAAGGCCAGGTTGGACAGGGCTTTGAGCAACCTGGTCTAGTGGAAGTTGTTCCTGTCTATGGCAGGGGGGTTGGAACTACATGATCTTTAAGGTCCCTTCCAACCCAAACCATTCTATGATTTTTTTTTTTAACTTATAAAACATACAGTTGCATGAAGTTTAACAAAGGTAAGTGTGAAGTCCTGCACCTGGGATAGATTAAACTCAAGCAGCAGTACAACACGCTGGGACCTGCCTTGGTAGGGTGTAGGTTGGCTGAGAAGGACCTGGGGGACCATCTCAGTGGACAGCCAGTGGAGCATGGGTTGGCAGCGTGCCTTGGCAGTAGTGAGGGCAAGCTGGGTCCTGGGCTGCATCAGCAAGAGTATAGCCAGCAGATTGATGGATGTGATTATTCCGCCCTATTTGGCATTGATTAGGCCTCACCTGGAATACTGTGTCCAGAATACCGTGTCCTCCCCAGTTCAACAGATACTGAAAAACTGGAGAGAGCTTTGCAGAGGGTCACCAAGATGATAAAGGCTTGGAGAAGTTGTCATATGAAGAAAGGTTGAAAGTGTTGGGCATGTTCAGCCTAGAGGAGAGAAGCCTTGGGGGGGATCTAATCAGTCTTTCGATATCTAAAAGGTATTTACGGAGAAAATGGAAGTACTCTCTTCTCAAGGCTGCATGGTGACAGGACAAAAGGCTACAGGCAGAAGTTCCTTCAGGGAAAATTCCATCTGGATGCAAGCAAAAAAAAAAATTTAAAAATCTACATTGTGAGGAAGATTAAACACTGGAATAGGTTGCCCAGAAAAGCGGTGGAATGTTACTGTTCATGGCTTGGCTTGTCAAGAAGGGCCCTGGCTAAAATCCTGAGGTCCTGCTTTCAACAGAAGGTTTGAACAGATGATTTCCAGAGGTCACTTCCAACCTAGATGATTCTGTGATTCTAAAATAAAAATAGATTTTTGTAATAATGTAGGAATACATAAATGGTTCATGCTGTACACATTTTAAGAAGTTAAATATCTACTCAGTCTTTTTTATTAGATGAAATCAGAGTAATAAGCAGATGTTTTGGATTTGTATCATCCCATATAAAAGTTAGGTTTTTCTTAATCTTTTAAAATAACATCCACATGATATTCACACCTGTGAGCTAATGAAGAAGAAAAAAATCTTTCCCAAATTTCAAAGTGTGGTTCCTTTTTTTCTTCTTTTTCCCAAAAATAGGGTTCTTCTGAAAAGTTAGAGAAGTTAGGTAAAGCATTTATTTCATAAATCTTCAAAAATGCTTTCTAGGTTCTTGAAACCTGACTTCAGTTGACATTTTCAAGGAGTGGTTATCTGTAAAGTTCTTATGAATGGAAGTTGTAAATGTCTGCTATGAAGCTGCTAGAACAGTAATAAAGATTACAGAGACTGCCTGACTTATTTAAGCATTTAAGAAATAATGGTAGCCTATTTAACAAAAGTCCTTGGTTCAGACACAGTACTTATAATAGTGAGTGGCCTTAATTGGTTTGAAATTGCTAAGTCATCCCAGCCATTCTTCATTAGTACTCTTTTCTCTACTCTTCCACCTAACTTTAGGAAGCCAGTGTTCAAATGAAGGTCCAGCATCCAGTTGCTTCCTCTTTGCTTCCATATGAATACTTTTCTGTGTAGAGACCTACATTGCCACCACCCTTTCTGTTTCACATGTACAGACACTGCTTCATGAAATTTTTTCACTTCCATTACCTTGTTCAGTGTAATGAAAAGAACGTGCGTGTAGGCCATACCTCTTCAGACATGAAGAATTAACAAAGACAGCAAGTTTCATTTGTGGCTAGATCTTACTCCCTTTTATTCCCTGCAAGCCTTGTTTTTTTCCTTTTACTGGTATTCATGGTTTTAGTGATCTGCACTTTTACTGAAGGTTGGTCTCAAAATTTGCATATATTGAAGTAAATATCATTTACTGTACCAAAATCATTGCTCTTGCTCCTCAGTTCTCTCCTGTCAGTTGGCAAAGAGGCAGTAAAAGGAGCTTGTCCAGAAGAACCATTATGGGAGGAGCTGAGATTATTAGTCTTACTGTAATCTCACTTTCAAGCAACTAAAAGATACATTGGGTGCAGACATTAACATTACACATACTGTAGAAAATATTTTTGCAAGGTTAATGTCCGAAATCCCATTTAGTAAAACTTTTTACTAGGTCTAAGCCCATGTGATGTGTTTTTATAAGAACACTGACTTTCTGGTTTATAAACTCATGTTTCTGTCAGAGGGAGGTAACAATTTGAGTTTGCCTTTGGGAATCTTTTTTTTTTCTTCACATTCATGACTTTCATTTTCTAGGAGATTAATTCTGATCAGGCTACACAAGGAAACAGCACTGAACGTGGGAAAAAAAGAACAGCAACAGCATCTGGAACTGAGAATATTCATCAGAAAACAGAAGAGAAAAATGTAGATGAAACAGGACCATCACTCGCAGCAAAAACCAGGAGAGGGCGTCCACCCAAACCTGAACCTCAGGGTACCACTGCAAAAAATGAGGAAACAAACAAACCACCTGTCAGGGGAAGGAAAAGGGCAGCAGTCAGTCAAGAAAGTCCAGGGAGTTTGGAGGCAGGTAATGCCAAAGCACCAAAACAGCAAGACACAGCAAAAAAGCCAGCAGCAGCACAGAGACAAATTGATCTACAAAGGTAATAAATAAATAAATAAATAATCCATGCCTGGGTGGGTTGGACCTTTCCTGTCTCAAGATAGACTCTGAAATTGCAGTTATAACAGATCTAGCATATGTTAAAGGGCACAACTAAATCGCAATGATTTATAAACATCATGGTCCAACATACATTGTGTTGTGTTCTGTTCTGTTTTTCAAATTTAAGCACCAGGGCAGCTAGAATTGGGAGAACTGAATTTATTTGGTCAGAACAGGATAATCTAACCTGTTTTCACATAATTGTATTTTTTGTCTGTTGCGTCCTGGTTCTCCTTACTAGCATTGCTATGTAAAAGAACTAAGAGTTGAGGGTATTTCAAGTGCATTCAGTAATGCCAGGTACAGAGGAATTCAGGTGCTCTGCTCTGGTTCAGTTCATTGATAACAAAGGCTTTAAAACTGACCGTCTTTAATGAACGTAACAAGTTGTAATTCTAACTGTAATTCTTTTTTGATATTTTGGGTCTGTGCTTATTTACTGTTAATATTAACACATTTTTAATATATATATTTAAGTAAATCAAAAGCAGAATTTGGAACTGTAAACTACCAAACAGCTTTTGGATGGTAATTTATTTTTCTATACTCCAGTGTTTAAATGTGGTGATTTGATTTCCAATATAAACAAACCACAAATGCACATAAACACTGAGAAATCCATTTAGCTGAATTTGATACAATAATAATTTTAATGCAAAAGTGTCCAAAGTTGTAGAGCTATAAGATAAGGTCAGCAAACCAGTGTATTGGAAGAAATCACAATTTAATCTGAAGGAAGAAAGAATCATTGGAATGGTTTCTTTCTAGAGATTTTGTACATTGAAGATCTTGCAGAGAACCTTGATCAAAAAGAATTATCTTTTCCTCTTACAGCAAGGTTCATATACTAGCAAATTGTTCAGTCTTTCATATTTGTGTACTGCCTTGCAACGCTTGTTTTATACATCAAATTGCTTTAAGTCTTCATAACAAATTGCACTATCCATAGCCTTAAATAAGCCACCTGTATCAGATAGCTTCTTTGAAATATGTACCTCAGTGTTTCTTGGAAAAAATACCAAAACATTGTTAACGTTTTTCAGAAGCCAGGTGCTTGGAAGTGACGGAGATTCACTGTTGGAGATAGACTCAAGTCCAGAATATTCCCAAAATGCAATGGATCTTTTTAAGGCCTGTGGGAGCAGCCAGGAAGATACTGAGGATACAGAGATAGCAGAGGGAGGCTTCCTTAAGGTGTAGCAGGCGTCTTATATAGGACAGTTCTGTGTTTTTATTGTAGCTTATATAATAGGGAATCAAAGAAATTTTTCTGTCTTCTAGAAAAATGTATGTAAAAATAGCTGTGTCTGATAGGTTTTTTTGCTTTTAGGTAGACATGTACATGTTACTGTAAATAATTGAAAAAAATTTGAAGTAGTGCTTGTTCTTAAGTAAGACAGGCTATTTTTATAAACCTGGGTAATTAAAAACAGTTAATTAGAACGAGTTACCATTCTTATTCTCTGATTCCAGTGAAAGCTATGGATAAATGTCTTTCTGTTTATGGTGAAAAAACGACTCAGTTGTGGAATTATTATTCTTCAACTTGTGTATTTCCAAGTTTATCAGGAAGTTGTGTGATACAGTAAGGAAATTCAGTTATATTCAATTAATTATGTAATCATTGAGAAGATACAAGATGGAGTTGGAAGAATCATAGTATAAAGAGTGTAAAAGTTAAAATGGAAACAATATAGGTAGGAATTTGATTCAGAATCAATTCTTATTTCAGTGTCCTTACAATTAACTTTTATTTCCTTTTCTACCCCCAAAAGGTAAAAAGAAAACTCGCTCGAAAAGGGAGGAAATGAAGGCCAAATAAAGGCACGCTCCAAGCTTCTGCAAAAACTAGGATTCAGAAATTTTCCTGTACAGGAACTGAAATTACTTCAAAATACACAGCTTTCAGCTCTGAAACCAGAAGGAAAACTATGCTTCCCTTTCACATGAAATTAATCCTTCTCAATGGAAATGTAAAGCAGAAACTCTTGAGAAAGAGGCTAAAAGCATCTGTACTTATTTCCCCAGAGACTTTTTTTATGAAAAGTCAATAATTAAGCAAATTGCTTAACACTTGGTTCCAGTTCCTGCATTCTGGAGTTTAAAAGTGTATTTACACCATTAATTTTCATGCTGCATTTTTTTTTTTAAAGAAAGTCAGAGGAGGTCCTTACACTGACATTGAAAATTCATGATCCTAGAGCCAGGTATTCCCATGTTTCACAGAAAAAGTAGAAGTCTACTGAATGGATTTTAAACAAGACTAGAGGAAAAAAAAAAAAAATAACAAAAAAATTTTTTTGCTTTACTTTTGGAGACTGTTTTATGTATAATTCTTTCTGCCTGCCTACTTTTCTGCAAAAATAAGATGTACAGATTTCAGTTCCCTGCTATGAAAAGTCATGTGGTGGCAATTTTATAAATGTTGCTTTCTGATTTTTATCAGAGTGGGAAAGTAATCACTTAAAATTATTATTAATTCGCAAGTAGACATTTCATTTTTTAATTTTCCCTCCGTTTTAGTTTAATATAATTTGCAATAAATGTACATATTGATGTTTGTTTTATAAAAACATATATCACTTTTAAGTGTTTTTACTCCTGCGGTTCTGTTGGAATATTCTAAATTTTAAAGGAGTAAAGACAGTCCAGCATTTGATTTTATAATGTTTGTCACCAGATTTTTATTATTGATGTAAAGAAAAAAAAAATCAATTTTTAAAAATAGTTGGACTTCGGCAGCTTTGTAAGGAAAGTTGGAAATGTTTAGGATTGCTCTCAATTTTAAGCATTGTGCTGATTGGAAGTAAGTCTGTTTTGCATTTTGTCTTCCTGTCCAGGCTCATTTTTTAATGTTTATTTTAGAAGATTGTTGCATCAATATTATGTTTCCTGGCATTGTTCAGCATAGATACAGTGTACACTTTTATGTACACACGATCATATTTAAGTTTGTTGCATAAAATAAACGCTTCTAGGTGTCATGTGGCAGTCTTTTTTTCAATTTTTTTTATTTTCTTTCACAGAAAACTACTTGCTATATCTGTGCATGGTCTTGGATGTTCATAGAAATATCGCATTGAGCAAAGAATTTGTAATGCACACAGTTACATAGTTAAAAAGATAGTTTTTTAGGTGGTTACACCTACTTTAGGTAAAGTTGTGTGGGAAGAAGGGGGTTAGTCTGCAGAGTGACAGCGAACAGTTCATTTAGTTTCCCTGTGCCTCAGTTCTCCATTTCTCTTCTGGAAATTGTTTTGAAATCCTTTGATGCATTGTAGAAGAGGTGGATACAGTTGACATTAAGGATTACTTGCTCTCCTAAAAAGGATAGGGCACAGTTGTGTGCTGTTGAACAATGACTAAGTCTGTCTTATCGAGTGTTCAGCTGGTGTTACAGTTATTTTTCCTCTGTAACAGAGAAAATTAGACTTTCTTCACAAAGCAGTATGTGCAATAATTTTTCTAAAGCAATCTGCCATGCTTTGACTTGAAGGATTTGAAATGCTTTTGACAGAGGGAGACTGGGAGATTCTAAAAGCATTTAATTGCACATCCATCAGGGGTTTGATTTCTGAAACTGAAATAATTTCACAAGATGGATTTACTGATGATGATGCAGTTTCTGTTTAGTGCTCTGGTCAAATACTTCCCTCATGCAAAAGTTACAGTATTTTGGTTTAAACCAATTTTAAAATGTTTTTGATAGAAGTTTTTAGGTGCTACCTATAAAAGAAACTCTCTTTTAGAAATGAGCTCTGGTAGCTAGTGGTGTGCCTCTAACAATGATTTGAAATCTGGACTTGACAAATCTTGCAAATATTGAGAATTGTTTCCGAAATTGTTTGGTTTTTGTGAAATGGATAATTGTTGGGTGTTTTTTGTTTTTTTTCTTTGGTTTTGGGTTTGGGGGGATTTTTTTTGGCCAGTTTTTAATCAGTTGAAATGTCGAGTTACTCAAGGAATCATCATAGAATAATTTAGGTTACAAGGGAGGTTCAGTGCCATGTTCAGATCAGTTTTCAGTTGTCTTTTTACAAGCAGAGAGTTATGTAGAGTTTCTTTCTTCTGTTGTCTTTAAGGGGACACTTGAGTTACTTCTGTATGTTGATTATCAGTATAGTCAAAGAAAATTGGTACATTCATGCAGCAAATTATGCTGGGCATAATTGGCTGAGCAAAAATGCAGCATCCAAACTATAGGAAAGGTCTACTGGTGGCCCACTGGTTTCTTTTGAGAACTTGCCCCAGAAAAGGCTAAATACAGCATTTCTCTGCCTGGCCCCTGCTACTCCCTCACCAAAGTCCTGAGAGCACCCATGGCACAGTTCAGAGGTGCTGCAGCGATGGACATCTTTCTGCAAGAACAGTGTCCCCTAAGGCCAGGGGTCATTACAGCAGTCTTGCTTGTGACAGCAAGTAGTTGGAAACGTCAGCCTTTATAACAAATACAGGGAAGTACAGGCATAATTTTTATACATACATAATTTATGCATTGCTAGTACTTCTTCTGATGCTTTAAAAAATAAAATCTATTAAGGAGTAATCTGTATAAAACTATGGAATTGAAGGCAAACCATTCCAAAGAAGGAGGTGGGGGTTTTGTACTTGGCCATATATGAGGTTTTAAATATTTTACATAAGAATGGGGATTCTCTCATTGTAATAAGAAAACTGATGCTCAGAGGTTTTCACCTGTTAATGTGCAATAAAGAATAAAAGGAAGCCAGATAAAACCCAGTCTTCACGGCTTTTATCCAGTGTAGGATTTAAAGGTGCTGAGGTTTCACGTTCAGGTCTTCGATGTCTTTAACTTCCCATCTTCACAAAAGTGTGGCTTTGTTTCTTAGCAGACATACATTTATTTCTGTTTCTTTGTGTCCTCTGATGCCTGGACTGCACGACTTTCATAACACTAAGACAGGAAGGCTGTTCTGAGAACATACTTTGTAACGTACTAAATTAAACCTCTACCATTCAACAAAATTAAATCTGAATAGTTGTTTTAGACAAAATAATGTTTTCCAGAGCAATCTTAAACAAGAAAAATAATATACATTACAAATCTTTTCTGCACATGCTGACCAGCCTTTAAGTTTTAGAACTGACAAATAACAAATCCTTACCTAAAATGTTCTTCCAGCCAATAGATACTTAGCACGCATTGTTGGACGAAGTTCAACATTGGATGGACTCTTGAGTTTCAGCTTAATGCTGGGGCTGTCATAGTGGAACTGTCTCCTCTAATGATCTAATAATATTTGGGACCACTAAACATTTGCAATACACAGGAAATTTGCTTCTTTAAGAAATCATCCATGTGGATCCTAGTTCACTTGCATGTGTGCCTGTGCCCCATGATTGTATTTATCAGCAGTAATAGGTTTGTGCATGGAAATCAAGTCCCAAATCGGTGCTCAAAGAAATAGCCCAAACTAAAGAAGCTGGACTATGAAGTCTACTTGCCAGCCAGGCTGCAAGTGTCCATAGCTGATAACCAAGCATTAGTCACAGAGCAGCTGGTTTCAGCCCAAGGAGTTGTATCCTGGTGCAGAAACAGGTTTGCATAGGGAGTAACAAAGTGTTAAACAGCAATTTACGAAGTCCTTCTGTACAGCAGCACTTCTTATGTCCCTTGAAGCCTTCCCCTGCTCTAAATTTCTGACAAGGAGGGCATCATCCTGCCAATGAGTACCCCAGGTACTCAGTCAGAGGGAAGCTCAAATCATAAGATGAAATACTCCTAAACTTCAAAGAGCAATAGCAGCTTCCATTCCTTAAAGAGTTTTTAAGCCTGACGTTCCCTGGAACCATTTGCCTTGGTTCCTGGAAGGCAGCAAATAAGACTGGACTTCCTCGGGAGAAGAACTTGGAAGTCATGGTGCAGGCAGAGGTGGTGGCTGACAGCCTCTCCTTTCCCTGCTGCACAGGCTGGGTCAGGAGAGTGGATCCAAAATTTCTTATTCCTGTAGTTTTACCACATGAGAGACCAAAGGGGGCAAGCGACCCAGCTTCTCCCTTCAGTCTCACACTCTGTGATCTTCTGCTTCTAACAAGGTGGCCAGTCCCACAGCTCCATCAGAGATTCCTTAGCACCAAGTCACTATGGTGACCCACAGGATGACTGCTTTCCCAAATCTGACTCACTAAAAATGCTTTGAATTTCAGAGTAGGAACATCTCTCACTCTTGTGCAATTCCCAGCCTTATTGTCTGCAGTCTGAAAGGAAATGAGCAAGTTTTGGGCATTTGCAGGAGCTTGTAAAGAAATGAGTGGGACCACAGCAAGAGGTCGGTTCAGGCTTGTTCCACTTCAGATAACCTCCCCCTCACCCAGGCTACAAAAGCCGAAGAAGCAGCCATGCTTGCTCCAGTAATTGGTAGGAGCAGCGTTGCACCTGAACTCAGCTGGCACCACACATCCCTAAAGGCGATGTGAGTGCTTTCCTCAAAGCCTTGGTGTCACTCACAGGTGCTTGACACAAACTGCACTTGAAGAGTTAGTAGAATTACTGCCTGCAGCAGGCAGCATACAGTGATCATACCACCGCCCTGGGAGAAGTCCTCCTGCAAGCCTGATGGAAAGACCTTTCTGACCCACAACAGAGCATCTTCTCTCTGCCCAGCAAAAGTCATGACAAACTTTTATCAGGGAACTGTCTGTGCAACAGCTGGGTGTTGCGAGCCAACAGGAGGAAGACTCGGGACTCATTTTGACCCCTTCAGCTTTGGCAAGAAGCCATTCAACTTGGAACCTGGTGGATTTATCAGCGCAGCTAGACCCATGGTCACCAGAGCTGAGACATCCATGGGCAACGCAGATGGGCAGCGCAGTTGGGTCCTCTGTTACTTGATGAGGAGGGACAGCCATCAGGAGGACATGCATACCTGCTCTTCAGTGGGAGCCCAGAGGTTATCCAAGCTAATTTGTAACTCACTGAAGTCGTGCTGGCAGCGGTGTAGTGTCAGCTGAGGCAAGAAGCATGACCAACCAACCTTGCATGCACTGAGCGTCCTCCTCCCACAAGACTATTATTTCAACAGCTGCAAGAGCTCAGATGTGTGTTCATAACGCTGCAAGGCAGGCGTGCTCCAGAACAAGAAATACACGTTTTGCTCCTTAAGTTCAGGCATTTTAATTCTCTCATTGCGCTGGAAGCGGAGATTGATGTATGTTGACCTTGATGCACAAAGCTTCGGAAGCAAGAGATGGTGGGTGATTACGGCAGTCCCAGGCATGAGCTGAGTTGCTTTGCTGTTGGGTCCGATTGCTGTAAAGCAGGTGGGTTATCACTGCGTGCTCTAGAAACTTCATAGGCAATAACCTGATTTCTTACCTCGGTGTGGCATAGTTGCAGCAGCCAGCGTCTGGCTGGGCAGGGGGTGCATAGTCTGGCACCCTAACCCAAGGAAAGCTGGGACCTTCAGAATATTTTGCCCTGTGGTACAAGTCAAGACTCAAAATACCATTTGCTTTGCTATGTATTCAGCTGCCTCAGCATCATCCATCTCAGGATGAAACAGGGTGGGCTTACGCTAGTGGCAGAGGTCTCAGCCATCAGTCTCCTCCTCTCAGGAGGTTTATGTGCGCACATGCAGTGTGCCCTGCATGGACACAGCACTGCTCCCTGCAGAGAGGCTCTTCTCTGCTTCCTGCGAAATTAGGAGAGGTTGTCGCTGCCCAAGTAATTCATACTGTCACCTCTTAGCTGCTTCCATCCCTGAGTGTTCCCAGGAAAGGAGAGAGCAATCTGTAGTCTCAATAAATTATTCTGGATGGTGGTAGCAGCAATCACTGTTCATCCCTCCTCATGCCATTACACCAGGACAGGATTCAGGCTGGGGCATGGACAAGGAAGCCACTCCGCAGACCCTGGGAGTGGACATGACTGCAATGGCTCTGTACCTTTCCTTAGTGCCCTCTCCCATCCTCTTTTCTCAACCTTCCTGCCACAGTATGTTGCTTCCCAGCTGTTTGTCAAGGCTCTGTTTGCTGTATCCATCCATGCCTGCATATTGCATCTTCTGCATTACCTTCTCGCTTTCCTCTACATGAGCTTAGCTTCTAGCATAAAAGGATTTGGGGAGAAAGAGGACTCCATGCCGTGATTCATTTCTGATGCTTCTGGGGGGATGCGTTCACAGCTTATCAGGCTCTGCTTTAGTAACAAGATTTTAAACTCTGCTTTTCTCACAAGGACTCTCCATGTTCAGAGCAGATGTCCACCTACGATGCAGAGTCTGGCTCCAGTAACCTGTATGTTACCGTAATGTCACCTTGTCTGTGAGCCACACGTAGTCATCTCAGGAGCTGCCTGAGTCTCTGTCTTTAACATGCACTGAATGGCCAAATCTCCAAATGCTTTAGGGAAATTTTCTGGTTATCATCTGGACTATTACAAGCTATCACAGCAGATCCAGCATTCCCACACCTGGAAGCAGTGTGTATTTTTAACCCTTTCTGGTTTCTGCAGGTGTATGAAACACCAAACCCTCACAGACTGTACATACCAGATCATGGTGGCATTTGCCGTCCTGTTGTGTTGACCATGAGGTAGACATGGTCATCTCTCTCTGGCTTTCCAAGTTTCAAAGACATTTTCCTGGTAAGATCAGCCATCAGAGCGTATCAATGTGTATAAATACCTGAATGGGAGACCATAAACAAATGGAGCCAGGCTCTTCTCAAAGAACACACATAAAGTTGTGCTTGGTGGCACATCCCTAGAGAAATGGGTGGTTGATTTATTTATTTGAGTATTTGGCTCCAAGTCCTCTAAAATGATGATGATGATGATGATGATGATGATGATGATGATGATGATGATGATGATGATGATGATGATGATGATGATTGTTTCCATCAAGCACTACTTGAGCTTGGACTTCCATATACAAAGTTGTGTCAGTAGCTTACGTCACAGTAGGAGCTTTTCCCTCTCATTTTCTCTTCCTGCCAATCCTGTTTATTTTTACTATGACAGTGGTTTGTAACACCAAGTTCAACATGTCAGTGGCACTCAGATCCAGTAAGGACGGCATGTGGGAGTAACACAAGGGCTTTTTTGTATAGTATCTCCTGCAACCTTCAGGCACTGACCGTGCCAATGCACTGACGCAGCAGATGATGTTACCAAAATCCTTCTAAGTAGGATAATGGAGGGAGCTTTCACCTACTTAAAAAAATAATTAGAACAATATATTTATTTTATTATGGGGCAGGCTGGCAGCAACTTCATTAATGTCTGAGCGAGTGTGGAGGAAGGCGGTGGCGTAGCAGAGCTGAGATGGCCGGACTCTGCTGTGGGCTGGTAAGAGCAGCGCTGCAGAGGTGGTATAGCATGCAGGTTCCAAGCTCAGCCTACATGCAGCTGCATCTTGGTGGGCACTCACTGCCCCCCTGTCAAGGCTGCCAGGGTCTCGGGGCTTGGCTGGGCTCATAGTCCAACACTGCCTGGCACAGTGCCTGGTATGGGGCTGGCTGGGGTCACAGTCCTGGATGTGAGCTGTGGCTCACTTGGTCACCTTGCACAGAGGAAGAACCCTGTGCCGCCTTCATGAGTGACTTGGGGCAAAGAAGCACCTAACTCTAGCCGAGCACCTCTGCATTTTCAAATGCCTAAATAGGTGAGTGCTTATTCCCCAAGCCACAGAACCTCTTAGCACACGCTCAGCATCATGGCCATTTGAAGTGCTGGGTCAAGACCCTGGTCCCAAATCTCCACCTGGTGCTGGGGGCACAAGCCCGACCCCACCTGACCCACAGCAGAAATGCAAAGATGTGCCCCTTCCAGGGGACCAGGGCTGGAAAGGGCCACGGGAAAACTTTCCGGTTTCCAGTCCAAGCTTCCTCCCAACCACAGAATCACAGAATCACTAAGGTTGGAAAAGACCTGTAAGATAATCAAGTCCAACCATCAACCCAACCCCACCATGCCCATTAAACCATGTCCCACAATGCCATGTCCACATGTTGCTTGAACACCTCCAGGGATGGTGACGCCACCACTTCCCTGGGCAGCCTGTTCCAGTGTTTCACCACTCTCTCAGTGAAGAAATTTTTCATACTACCCAGTCTAAACCTCCCCTGGCACAACTTGAGGCCATTTCCTCTTGTCCTGTCACTTGTCACCTGGGAGAAGAGACCAACACCTACCTCTCCACAACCGCCTTTCAGGTAATGCCAGCCTGAGACCGTGGCCCCGGTATGTGACCCGGCCGCAGAGAAAGGCCCATCACTGTGTTCAACCGCTTGACTCATCACCCCCCCGGGTGGCTGCAGGCTGCTGCTCCCTCAGGCTTTTTGCTGCCCACGGGGTGGGGGGTGGGAGGCGATGCGGGGGGGGGGGGGGGCACCACCAATGCTGGGGCACCACCTACATCCCCACTGCCTCTCTCCAGCTCCTTACACTCTTTCTCCAAGCATGTTAAGTCTGACCAACACAACCCTTTTTCCATGTAACCATCAGGTATTAGATACTGTTTGGACAGTTTGAGGGCACCTGTGCCCCCCCCCCCCAACCTCCCAGACCTACAGAGGTAGGTGCCTCCCCATTAAATTTACCAAGACAGACTCACCATCTTGTTCCGATCTCAACAGCTCATGGCTGCTTGTTACTTGGTCACTCTTCAGCCTTGAACTCCCTTAACAGCCCTGGTAATGTGTTCTTCCTCCAAAAGACCACTTACCCTGCTGTACCCAAGCCCCTTCCCACCTACCCTCTGTCCAGGGAGCCCCACCACACTCCGAGAACATGCATCGCCCCTGCCAGGGGAGCACGGGAGGGTTCCTGCTCTTACAGCTTGTCCTTGCGCACGGTGTTTTCCCTGAGGATGTTTTTGGAAGCTGCCCAAAGCAGTTGGCCAAGATGATATCAGAATTTCATTTGACTCGGCATCATTGAGCTACTTTCTTTCCAATGCGTCATACCTTTAAGACAAAATGTGGGGGGTTTTCCCTCCAGCCCAGCCCCTCGGATCTGGACACAGCCCTTCAGCTATGCCTGGCCTCCCCAGTGCCGAGCGGAGGGGCAGAATCACCTCCCTCGACCTGCTGCCAAGACGTTGTCTAACGCAGCCCAGGACAACATTTGCTGCCTTTCCCACAAGGGCACGTTGCTGGCTCCTGTTCAACTTGGTGTCCACCAGGACCCCTCAGGTCCTTTTCCGGCAAGCTGCTTTCCAGTTGCCCCAGCATGTACTGGTGCCCCTGGCTGTTCCCCCCGCGGTGCAGGACTCTGCACTTCCCCTTGCTGAACTACTCACAGGTGAGGAGAAGGGCAAATGAACAATATGAACACTTTCCTTCTTTGTTCTTAAGAAGTTTTGGGGGTTTTTTTTCACCTCTGCATCATCTGACTCCATGAACTTTTGGTAATTACTTTGCTCGTACATCTCTGCTTCTAAATAGCTCTCTTTTCTGACAAGTATGGCCTAGAGACAGCTTACTCCTGGCATTTTTCATGTGGTGCAGACCATTTAAGGCCTTGAATGTGGAAGATGTTATAATGAAGAATGTGCATGCCAAGCAAAAGAGGGAGAACATCCCTCCCCCGTGCCCCCATCCCAGCGGGGCATTTGCCTCTAGGAAGTTCACACATAGGCTTCGTTTCTCAGAGTTAACCCCTTTAACAGTAAAAGCCCTAAACGCGAGGGGTTTTCGTGCCATTTGAACTGACAGCTTCGGACCGCCTAAACCACTTTCAACACAGATAAACCACCTCACATCCAACACAGCTTCTCACAGCGATGTGAAGACATGTTGGCCACCACTTCCAGGAACACCTGGGCCTTGCTCCATGTCTGGTGTTTGTTCTTCAGCCTTGCATTTAGGGAAATTTAAACCTGTGGCAACAACGTGATTTCCAGCTCTATTGCTTTGTTACCAAACAGGGTTTTCTGCCAGGCTATTCCTGACTGCAGTGTGAAATGGGACCAGCCCATTCTAGGTCTGCTTTTCAAACCAAAATTCACCTTGGAGCATACCTGCCTCTTCGTTTTTGGGCTGTGATCAGCGAGGTGTTCCTGCTTCAGGAAAGCCACCCTCATACCCAACTCTCCAGCTGGGTAGTGGGTAGATGTTTAAAATGAGGACAGCAGTCTTTGCCCTGAAACAAGCAAGGACTGCTCCCACAACCCAGTAACACGGCTCAGCTGCAGGGAACTTCCCAAACCTCTCCAGCAGGATCAGCAGGAGCCTTGACTACTCGCCACCTACCATGTTCTTAAACTGCTAGCTGTGATTAAGAGTTGTTTTGGGAAAGATGGAGGAAAGGAAGAGACCGGGGCAGGGAAAGCAAGGCGCTCACTGTGCATGGTCCCTTTTCCCACATGCTGTAAGAGCAGGGGGGCATTAGCCCATGCCCTGCACCACACCTGTAAGCCAAGGCAGCTGTATGCCAAGGACTCTGTACGCAAGGTTGCTAAAGGGTCTGGTGGCTCAGATAACACCACCACAAAACAGCTTCTCTCCCACCCTCCCCCCAGCAACACCAGACTCATTTTTTCCTCACCATCCCAGATGATTACCCTCTATTTTACACCAGGCTGTCACAAACCCACCTAAAGACTACGTATTTCAACACAAAGCAGCCACTAAGTGAAGCAATGTAATTTATTTGACATTATACCAGACACGGATGGCTCCAGATCCAGACCCAGACTTGACCTTAAAACAATTTAAAATCCTGGATTTGCTGTATTGGCAGTATCAGAGTTACCTGCCTGAGAGCTAAACGTGTCAGTATTACAGCTATCAAAACAGAAAATTAAGTACAGGAGTCGTCGAGCTAGTCAGCACTATTAGACCATTTCAGCTGTGAACTTGTTTCCAGTTTTAGGGTGCTGGAAGAAATTACAAGGCTTTAGGACAACTTTGCAAGTATTTCAGTATAAAGCAGCTCTCAGTTACTTATGTCATCATAATCTCTAACCACAAGAGCAAGGGGAATATGGACTGGATTTTTAAAATTTTTCTAAATTAATGAGCCGGCTAAGAGAAGAAGCCCTCACCTGCAGCAGAGGGGCTGGGGAGTGCTCCCTCTCCCCTCCTAATGAATGAGGTACCACAATAGAACATGGCTCATGGTGACAGTAAATTTAAACAAAAAACCCAACCCCTTACACCGCTGTTTTAACACCATAAAACTGCGCAGCACTATCACACCTGGTAGAGCCTGCCCAGAAACCTGCAAAACCCACCCCACCCACAGACAAACACACCTGAAGATGTGACATAGATCTGAAACAGAGCATTGCAACCAGCTTCGCAGCTCAGTTCCCTGCTCACAGCTTCAGCTGGGCAGACACTGTCTTTCAAACTGCTTTACTCCAACAACTGTTGACCGAGTCATGCCAAGAAAGTGAGGACTGGTATACACCGGTGGCAAACAAATCCACAATCATCCTCTCTACCAGACTCTTTCTAGAGCTGAGAAACAGGGCAGTGTTATTACCCAAGAGGCTGTCACCTCCCCATGTAAGAACCGACTGTAGCTTATACAAAACCCAAAGAAAACTTTTTCCTCTGTGAGTTAACAACTTTGCTTCTTCAGACACAGCCTTTGAACAGAGACACGAGGTGTTGCATATGTACATATATTTCTTAGGCTATCACATGAGGCAGTCCTAGTTGAAGTAACACACACTTTCATTATACAGCTTGTATTTACACAATTTTCTTATTCAAAAATTTTTAATGTGCATCATGAAATCGATCATCCCTTTCTCTCTTGTTACTGACATGGAGGCAGTATACCCTGTAATCTCAGAACAATTTGAATTACCAGAAACAAAATGAAAACTGTTTTCAGGGAAACATGCATTTATTGTTAAGCATTCCCAGTGAAAAATCAACATCTTTTAAAATGTGTGTTTATTAAAAAATCATTTGTGTACAAAAGTGTTTGTGTAGCTTTTATTTTCAAGACAAAAAACACTGATGCTGCATTCCAGCCCACCCGCTCCTCCTGTACAGGAAGTCTGATGCTCAGGAACCAACCTCCTGCAATATTTTTTATTGGCAAATTTTTTTTTTTTAATTAGAAAAGTCAGAATTTAGGATGGAAAAGGTAAGTGAAAAGCAGGGTTCCTCAACAGTTGACATCAGCATTCATATGATGGTAGCCTCCTTCAGACACCACAAGAGAGCACCAGCAGTTGTCGCAAATCGTAAAACGGACAAGTACAGCATTTTCACAGTACATTTCCTCGTCTGTTGAGTCAGTTATTTTAACTTACATCATCGATGAATGGCTCAGCACCATAAGCGATCAGCTAGCTATTTTGATGCCTACAAAGCAGGTAACAGCAGAGAAGGAACATCACAGTGCAAATTATTTGCAAGAGTTTGTCCAGCGAGAACAAATCTGAAGTCAAGTTGCTACCTACAGAGCACTGCAGCTGGAGTAACCAAGCAAGAAGCAAAATGCGTTGACAGTCGGTCTTGTGAGTCTAATGATGAATCAACTGATGACACCAACACCACAAACGGGAAGAGCAAGCCACATAGTTTTCTGATCTATTCCAAACTCATCAGTAAATCAAGAAAGAAGTGACTGCCCCTTTGCCTAGCCATAGGAGAAAGCTGTGCCTGGAAAATGAGGATGGTAAAAGTGAAAACGTCTATATGGTCTTCCCAGAAAAAGCTTTAGGCACTCAATGAGCATCTTTACTTTCTTGCTTTAGTTCTGCGATGCAACATGCGGTATGATGAAATGCACTTTCACTATCTGTTGTTGAGCCAATTGCTCATCATAACCATACAAAACCAAACACCTGATCACAAGTAAGTGGCCACACTCATCAAGATGCTTCTCATCAACTCTATCAGCAAAACATAGCAGGAGAGGACACCTCATCTTCTCCTAGCATCTGCTCATCAGCAGACGTTAAGTAAAACTAACTTTCACTGCTAAGTTAATTAACATTTCCCCCTTTGGGCAAGCCTCCAAGTCTAAGCTAGCTTTTGTTGGTAGTTAGGAAGGAAACAAGGGACATGCACACAGTTAGGTTTCCCCTTGCGCTGAAAACGGAACACTTTATACGACCAATGCAGTAAACAAGGACTCTTGCTTGAAACTGTGTTTTGATTCCCGCCCTTCTCCCTTCCCCAATTAAATAAGCAATCCACATGCTCTGAAGTGCCTAGTCTGATTCACAGCTGTTAAGCTTAAATTTGCATAGTTTAAATGTTTCTGTTACCCACACCAAATAATGCCGATTTAGCTCTACAAGGTAAGCTTCTTTCTGGCTATTTAATTCCTCCTTTCAGACAAGAACAAAAAAAAATCCTATATTCCTTATGTCAGTGTTCCAATACTAATTTACTTGGAAAACACTTAAATATATTGATAATTAAAAAAACCCCCAAGACATATTCCTACACCATTAGTACCTAATTGCTCGGATAAATACTACCTAACCAATTATAGTCAAGGCCCCATGTACTCTGTGGCAAGTTTTTTAAAAAAAAAAAATTTGTAATATGCAGAATGAATAGCACTAAGTGCCGCATCTTTCCAGAAGGATATGTTCCTAAGTTTTTGTCTCCAAAATGTACCAGTTTGTCATACTGAGAACAGAGCTTGTTCGCAGAAGCAACGGGAAGAAGCTGTGAGCTTGGCAAGTGGGGATGAGATACAGTCAGGGCTTTTGGGACTCACAGGAAAATGGAGGCTTTTGGCAACAGGAAAGGGCATTTCTCTACCTTTAAGAAAGCGGTACTTTACTCTTTGAGGAACTGGACGAGATAGGAGTTTCTTGTTCCTCACCAACAAAACAAACAAGGGATAAACCACTCTGCTGGATGCATGCCAAAATGTTCAGCAGTGAAATCCAATTGATGCTCTGGCAATGAGTAAGCATCATTACCAATACCTTGTTTAGAAAAACGGGGTCATTTAGACTTCAAAATTACTGTTTCAAGCCGTCTTCTTACATGATAGAGAAAGACAATGCAGGATTTATTTGTACTTGAAAGCAACTGTACCCATGTTTTATGTTCTTGTTGTAAGAAAGTGGTAAATGTGCAGCCTGAGTCTGCAGCTGGAGTGGACTACATGGCAACTCCACGTCTGTGAATGCACAGGGCCCTGAATATAGCAATGTTCAGTCATACAGAAAACAGAACTACCATTTTGTATGTACAAACTCACAATGATACACTGAACACTAACAGCAAAATTCCTAGGGCTCAGCCCCAGCTGCAGTTAAACTAACCTCGTACAACATTATCCCTATATTCCACTCCGATAATTACCAAGAATACAAAAACATTCCTTATAAAGGACTCCCATGTCAAAATTCAGAGGGACTTCAGACCACAGATGTCTCCTTAATGCTGGGTCATGTTTCCTTCCCAGCTCACTTCTTGAGAAGCTTCCCTCCTGCAGCACCTGAGCTAGCATCAAGGTATCTTTGCTACCAAGCACATGGATGGAGGGCAAAACCCGGTATCCAACATCTACACATAAGGGGAAAGGGGAAGACGAATGTTTTGCAGTAGAGAAGAAAATGAGGTAATCTCATGAGAGAAGTATAACTTAACAGAGCATTGTTTCAGAGGTGACCATGCTCACCTAAGAACCATTTCCTCTTTTCTCCCCCTCCCCCTTTCCCTGGCTTCCTTTCTCTCTTTACATACTGTTTGAAACTTAGGAGACTAATCTTATCGAAAGACACATTCAGAAGCCTGTAACTGAGAAGTTTATGTCCCCAACAATGATTTCCAAGTTCTTTCTTTTGATAAATAGCAGCGAAGAACAAGGGAAAGTAGTCAGCAATTTATAATTACCACCAGGGTTTAAAAAAAAAAACAAACAAGTGTTGATGCAATCAAGAAGTTCTTAGCCTGTACAACAGAAAAGACAGCAACTTGAGATTAACACAAATGGCATTTTGCCAGTTTCCTACCGTCCCTGGTTTTCACCTAGCAAACCAGATGAACAGTAGCAGCTTCTTGTTAAAAAAAATAAATAAATATAAGGAAAGACAAAACAACTAATTTCCTTTGGCATCATTGCAAATGATTTACACTAACTCAAGAAAACCCAAGAAAACTGATCACTGACTACACCTTAAAAAGCAGTAAGTATAAAGACTAAGCAAATACATTTAGTATTGCACTGATATGAGTTCGAAATATTTACTGTCTGTGCCCCGAAATATTTTAGGTTTGGACACATCAGACAGAGCAGTACAGGGAACACCCCTGAACTAGCTAGGTCTCTATAGCTCTATTTTCTGGTTCTGTTCCCCTAGCACTATGCTCCAGGTACTTAACAGATACAATAATGTTCCTGATTTCCTCTAGTATGATTTATAAATATACTGTCTATGAAGTGTGAGACTATTTCAACTTGTACTTCATAGCTCCAGAAAAACCCCAAACAGACATTATTTCCCCACCCCATTAATCCACAGTTTAGGAGAAAAAACAGTCATGGAAAAGATGACTTATACAGTACTCCATTATCCACAATCCCCACTCTCTAGTCTCAGGATTTCTCTGGACTTCCTTGTCAGATATATTCTCAAAAGTTAGCATCATATTCACAAAGACATTACAGCTCTCTTTAAATAGATGTACTAGTGTTTGAAGTTGCAAAACTAATAATTTTCAAGCTTTTGCACTCAGGATGAAATGTCATTTTAATGCGAATAAAAAGACTGACTGTATGTACAAGCCAAGATAAGATTTCAGTTCTCATTTATCAGTAACATCAATCCAAAAGAAAGCTAAATTGAGAACACACTTCTACTTCTATGTGCATTTGAAGTATGTACAGTAAAAATACCAACACAGCCTCCATGTGTCAACTAGAGAAAAATGCAAGCAAGGATTAATTTTAAAGTACCTGGTAAGCAATCCTTAAATTGAAGCCCAAAATAAAGCTAGAAAACCGCTGCAAAAAACAGCTGATTGCATGATATCAAGTACTCAAAGAAAATTTTTTTTAATTCTCAGTACGCTAGAGAATCAGCCTTTTCCTCCTTCAAACCCAGTGAAATAGTATTATCCAGAATGTACTGAAGAACATTTTACATCTATTTAAGACAAAAAAAGGGAAAGAAAACCAGCTCCATCTTTTTGTGCTATATTGAGGCATACTCCTTAAGAGATTGTGTAGAAAACATGATGGATGAAAATCATTACTGATAATTCAAAATATATTTTTTAAAGGGCAGCCTAGATTACTGTAAACGGCACACATAATACCCACAGATGATGAAACATAATCTAGTGAGGATTTTCAGCTGTATGATGTAAGGGAGAGGAGAATCAGGTTTCTCAATTAATAAGCTAGAAAGAAACTGGTTCTGAATAGGTCACCATTTGGAACTTTGGGTAAGTCTTGAAAGTCTTTCAGGGAAAAAGTTAGAAGAACACTCAAGTATTTCAATGGTGCTCTCTTCAGCGACCCTACCTAATATGTCTATTAAGTACAAGCATGCAAATATAGGTCAATCCACAGGCACATAGGATCCATGTTAAAAACAGTAATATAGCTGTGATGAGTGGCACCAACAATTTTGATGACTAACACTCAAAAATGTTGCTTTCTGAATTACTAAATCAAAGTCCTGAAGCAAGTTCCTGCTAGTCTTCGTCACACTGCTAAACACTAAAGTAGGCATGGTTTTCCCCCATTATTTTAGCTGAGCTCAAAGAATTTTTACAATATTTAGTAAGAAAAAAAATTAAAGTATTTCCCCTTTTTAAATTTACACAGACGTTTAATTAGCTTTATTTACAGAGCGGTTTTTTCAGTCTCCAATAGTGCCTAGATAGCATCATCAGGCAAGAGTGCCAGTTTTAAAAGAGAATCTATATAGAATCCTAAAAATAACAGATGGTGATGCTCCTCCAGAAGGGGCAAGCTGGACTACTGAAGCAGCTCTCTCTACATGGCTCAGTTACTCAGGAGTAATTCTGTTGCAGTCTCTACATCCCATGATTTTGAAGACAAGGCCACTATTACTGCATTCTGCAATGAGAAAACAAAAGCAGTAATATTTTCAGTGTGTGAACCTGCAGCTCTGAGAAGTGGAATGAAAAGTTCACAGATTAATCCGAACGCGTTAGATTACTATTTGTTAAATCCTAACTAACAATTCATAGAAAAATTGTTTCAAAAAAGGCAGGGGTAGCTCACAAGATTTACTAATAACATAGTATTTTAAAACTCCGATTCTTAAAAATAATTAGCAAAACAGAATGATTAGACCTACAAAATGTGATGGCAGCAGCAAGTCTACTTTAGTATACTAATGACTCCCAGTATTTATACACATATACTTGACCCACCCCTACTGAAAAATATTTAAGTTATATATACTTACCCTATCAAAGCCCATAGCACAAAGGTTTTCTATTTTTTTGGTGTATTCTGGACTAGAAACTGGTGCTCCAGCATACACATGTGCCCAAAGTCGAGCTGTCTGTTTAAACATTTCTGGATTTTGTTTGTACTACACAAAAGAGAGGAGGGATAAGAGGAAAGTTAAATCAACTCAGCAATCCAACCAAAAAGCAAGATGATATGGCAGATTCCAATCCATCATTCTTTCTACATCATCTTCAACAATGTTTCACACTGATCATACAGCTATTTTTGAAATGAAATTTGGAGGTGAGGATTACACATATGCAAGCGTTTGATCTAATGGGTTTGTCTTAGGTTAAATAACACACTATAGGTATTTTACGTGTACAATCAGGTACTGCTCTCAATTGCAGTGACCAAAAGTAAAGCAGCTGTATTTAGCACAGCTACTGAAAATTTATATTCAGTGTG
The DNA here is from genome assembly GCF_030936135.1 of Gavia stellata. Taxonomy (NCBI): domain Eukaryota; kingdom Metazoa; phylum Chordata; class Aves; order Gaviiformes; family Gaviidae; genus Gavia; species Gavia stellata. The sequence continues at coordinate 26,350,662 of NC_082598.1, read as the reverse complement.
GCAGAGCACAAATAATCCCTATGTTAACATCTCCTGAATGTACATACTGCATACTACTCTAATGTATTTCTCTAATCACTTAAAAATATGCCTAGTTTTATACACTGCAAGTAGGTCTGCAGTTTTTCAGTCAGGGCTGACATTTTACTACTAGGCTTCCTCCTGAGAATAAGGATATTGAAAGCGTATGTGACAAAGAAGGGCTGAAAAAAATAGGTGAGCATGTGCAAAAAGCTAGGAAGCTGCAACTCTTTTCATGCAAGCTATTATTTACCAGGAAAAAAAAAAATCATCATGCAGGGTATGTAAATATTATTTTGCAACAATCTCATCACTAACAAGTTTTCTAACAAACAACAGAATGGACCTTATCACAGACTTTTCAGCTTCCACCAAGAACTCAAAAGCCTAGAAAGTGGGTCATCTGTCATAAATTGTACTCGAAAAGCAAGGTGAGTTTCCTATTTTAGCAACTTTTGTATGCAATATCAAGTTTAAGTTTTTTGTATTTAAAAAAAGACTCTTTCCCTTAATCATTACACTTTTTAAAAAGTAGGTATTCCCATCTTTAGATATATAATAAATTTTAGCATTAAATAATAAGACAAGATATTGGGAAAGACATTATTCAAATATTTAGATGCATTTTAAGGACAGGAACATGGCTGATTATAATTCTAAGCATTTTATTCATACATGAAAACAACCATTAATTCTATAAAGCACTATCAAAGCGAATACTGTACTTTTTACTGCTGTACATTTAGTTTTACCTACCCTACAGCAACACACACCAACTACACTGCATTGTGTGCTTGGTACACCTCCCACTAATTCTGCTCCACATTAAGTAATTTGTATATTTACTATCTGATTATTAATGGCATTAAAACAGACATGGGAGACAATCTGTTGTTGGAAATAACTCACTGCTCACTGCATTATAAATACAGTGGTCTGTAATAAATTTCTTTGGTTGTAATGACTAGAAAAGAGGAAAGATTAAGTTAAGCATCAGCAGCATCCTGAAGTACTATATTCTTACGCTCTTAAGAGATCTTTCCCCAATTCTTTTTTTTTTAATATATTTTTGAGAACACTGCCAAGCCTAGAAAGCCACTAGCTGAAGTGCAAAGGATTAGTCATAACTGCATTTTATTCAGAACTAGCTTTCAGTGTTCTATAAATAAAATTCCTTTACTTAGGTATCTGTAAATAATCTAGCTTCTCACTGAATTGAGAAAAGCCTAAAGGCACCTCTTACTGATGTCTCTATATTAGGAATCTGAGGCAGTTAATGTTGCTGTACTTAAAAAAAACAGCAACTACTTGAAGTAGTTTTGACACCAGACAGCTGGTGTCTGAAAATACTGCCATTATTCAAACAGGATTTCTCCCTGTGTTCTCCCTGGGATTCAGCTCAAGAGCTTGTAGGACACTGCCATTTACCTGGACACCTTAGTAGTCTAACACATAGTTTAGTAAATTAACATAATGAAAAATTAGTGTGGAGGATAACTAATTCCTTGTGATTTTTTGTTTTGGAAAAAAAACAACCAAACAAACTAAAAAAGACCCCACCACCAAATAAAACACATGAAGGAACTGGGTGTTTACCACCACATCTCTCGAAGATGTTATAATCACTTTCTACTCACATACACTTGCTTTTAACTGAAGGCCAAACTCCAGTATAGTTTTCATGCCGGTATTTGCAGGGAACAGGAGAAACTGAATCCCCTGCCTGCATCAGCCATGCCCCAGTCCCACTGAACGCATCCCCATAAGCACCTGAGAGGCAGCCTGGAAAATTGCTCTTCGGAATCTAGGAAGTTTAATGAAGTTTTTTTGCATGAGAAAAAACTCTTTCCAGCTCAAGTGCTTCTACAAGACTGTTATGATTCCCACATAAAATTCTGCCATCAGGGCCAGAATGGGAAACGCTATTCTTGTTCTTTGTAAAAAAGGAAAAAGTGGTTTTGTTTAATAAGGAGAGAGTGTGACAGCAAGGGCATGCATCTGGCAAGAAAAAGCAGTGCAGGGACACGCCTGGTGTCCTTGCTAGCCTTTGCAACAATTCTCCCTGCATAGACGAATTCAGTCTGACAAAAGTGTTCAGGGACATTTGTTCGATCAGCCTTACAGTACTGCAGAATCCCACAAGCAAGCCTTCTGTACTTAGTACTGAGTATAGCAGTAGCAAACAGCTCTCCCCCACAGTGATGCAGTGGGCTACCTCTGATCTCTGTGCCTCCCTGACAGGTTTGATAAACTCCTGATCTATCATCCTACACAGATTTTTAAAGGGAAGGAGTGCACACTTTCTCACCCTATCCTGGAGGGTCCTGACTTACAGGAGATATAGATCAGACTGATGCTGGAAGAAACTTCTACCTGCTTTGTTCTTTTGTTACTGAAACACACTCTTCTACCAGTCAGTGGGGAAGCCATGCCTTCTCTCTCTCTCCCCAGAGTAAAAAGGAAAACAACATGCACGTACTTGGGACTTTGTTGAAAATTGTCAGACTATTAAGTTATGGAATGACTGTTCCTATCTTTCATCAACACTTTAAATAGAACCATGTCAGTCCTGGTATGGCATAAGATCCAACTGACGTTTTATTGTTAGGACTTTTTATAAGTTCTTGCTACTGTCTGAAAAGTAACAAACCCTGTTGATTACTGATCCCAATTCAACCAGTGACTAAAACAGTTATCGCAAGTACTTGCAAAGGTAAAATACATAGAATGCTTCATTCAGATAAACTGCTCTTCAGGATTAAATATAACAATAAGTCACTATTCATTAAATTTTGATATGAATATTGCTGAGCATTGGATTTGTTTAATATTAATCTGGAAGATGAGCTACATACCAAGCCAAATCCAATGAACACCATCAAGTTAAAAAGTATTTTAAACCAATACAACATTGCTTTTCTTATACTAGAAGCCTAAGATTTTAAAAGGCAAGTTATGCTGGAATTCATTTTACCATGCTGCTATCTCCTGGCACTTCTGACAAGCTAAATAAGGAATAAAACTAACAAAATAAAACTCCTGACAATGTAAAATAACTGCTACTTACTCTGGAATCCAAAGAGTAAAGAGCACAAAACACCGTAACTCACACTTACTATAAGGCAATTTTCCCATAAATTCTTTAAAAATCTTTATCTCCCCCAAGGTTTGGCACCTAATCTGAGTTAACAAAGGTTACAGAAGTGTTACAAACTCACAGTCAACCGAGTATCTTACCTGGTTTGCCACTACTGCATCTTGTGGATCATCTGGTTCTGCAGCTGCCAACAATGCTTGCAGCGATAACAACACTGTTCTTAGAGTCATTGCTGCTGCCCTAAAATTAAAAATTTGAAAATGACTTTACCAAATTTCATGCCTGTACCCATCCTTTGCTGCTGTACTAGTACCATAGAAGATATAAGAGTACGTGTACAGATTGTGAGTCTAAGAATCGTAATTTTAAACTGCTACAGCTTACAGGTATTAGAATACCATACCATTCAATATATACATTTAAATAGGGTTTTAAATGTGGACTTCCTTACTAACAATGCTTTCTTAAGCTTTTGGAAAATACAGTCCTTGACCTACACATTTGACTATGCCCACTTAACAGAATTAATTTCATCTGGGGGAAAAAAAAAGCCAATTTGAAGTTTGTGTCACCCTTCCTTACTACCAGTAACAGCATCTTGTGTAAGGCCTAGGTACTAAACTGGTAGCCCATGTGTGCTCCCTCTGCTGGCACTCTTCATAGCGAAACAGCATATACAGAAATAGTGACCTATACTTTAAATACTTGTAACAGATAAGGAATTTTACACATTAGATATCTTTTGCACTGCATCAGTTTTAATATTACATTTTTCAATAAAATTTAACAGTTTACCTAGTGAATTACTACTGTAATAGTAAAAAGGTTTTGCTATTACAGAATGTGCAATTGAAAACATTATCTCAGCTTCCTCTCACTTCAACATGACATGACTGTCGGAAGCAGGAAAACATTCTGTAGTCATGATGGTGCTGTAAAGTCACTCTTTTGCCCCTGTGAAAGAACCCTGTTGAAGGTAGCATAGTTCTAGAGTCAGAACTTCTAAGCTTCTAAGTTCTCATCATTTATCTTGATCGCAAAGTAGAGTAAGAGACTTCAATAATTAGTAAGGGAAGATCAAGTATGTTCATGACAGTCAATAAACACTCAGAAAAGTATGAAATTGTTACACACTGTAAATCTGGAAAGTTGTAACCTTTTAAATATACAGTTTAATTACATTTTGAATATGAATACCATCTCTGATCTACCATTTCAGCTGGCACACGCTGGACACCAAATAAGGACCCCACAGAATCTGTCAAAGTTCAGTATTTCAGCTGATTTGAAGGGTTAAGTAGACTCTTTAACTGTCATGGCAAAGGCACAGACAGATGTTCAAGCCAACACACAAAACTGCTGCTTAAGTACTAGTAGAAAGGTAAGTGGGGAAAACATGACATCTTAGATTTGAGCAAAATGGTTATGGCACATGAAACGCCAGAGGAAAGTTGTGAAACACAGGCATCCTATTTCTTACAGACAAACTGTTCAATTTTCAATCAACAGAAAATAGTTTCTTCTTTTCAGAAGACTGAAAGTAAATGCAGAGAGTCTGTTAGAGTGGGTGGGGAAGAGTTTGACCTGATGGTACAGATACAAAGGAAACAGTTTGCAAGTCTACTTGCAAGCAGAGTATACCGATAAACAGAGGATAGATGCTGGTAAAATACCAGAGGTACATTAGTGACACCCAAATATTACATTCCTAGATGCTTAAATTTACAGCTTTCCTGCTATGTCACTAACCATTCAAATATGACGTTCTTCCCTAATTGTTTCTAATTCTAGAAGATTTTTCCTAGAAACGTACTTTTTTTTTAGCTTGATAATCACCACTGAGCTTTTACAGTGCAGTGTTCTACATCAAAACGCAAGTGAGAAACATCCCAAGTGACAGAGATTTTAATTAGCACATATTGTCTATTCCAACTGCCACATCAGCTTGAAGTCCCCCAAGCTGAACTTTGCAGACTTAAATCTTCAGAAAACCCTCATGTTTTAGATCTGAATTCTGACAAATCACAAAACCTTCACAACATGTAAATCTCCTTTTCCAAACCTATTCCTTAGTTACTAAACATTTTTTTCCAGAATTTCAGATTCTCTTCCAGTTAAATTTAAGTATTCCAGGTTCCAAGCTGAATGCTTCTTCCAAGCCAAAAAGTGTTTCTTTAAATAACATACGAAGCTGGGGATTAACTAGTAAGATTAAATATAATCAGATGAAGAACACCTAGTTACCGAAACATATCCTCAATTGCATGATGAAAGCCTAGCTAACAGTAAACTCAAGCGTACAAAGCATCTTGGTTTTCCACACCGAAATCACACATGCAAAAACCACAGTGAAAGAACATAGAAATATTTTTGCTTTACATGTACTTACGCTGTTTTACCCTTGTAATTTCCTGGGTTTTGTGATTTCTACTGGTTTATACCATCTTGAAATTAATTTATTTAATGTACGTATTGATGATGTAATTCACAGTGGTATCTGCTAGTATTAAATGAATGTAATGCAACATGTTTACTATTCCAGCATTCAGGTGTCACAGAATGCTAAGTCTTTCAGAGCTTACTATGCTCAAATGGATTTAACTATTTTTACACAGGAACTACCACATCCCCTCCACATGCTATAACACCTAAAGTCTTTTTTCCCAGTTAACTAATTTTATCATGCTATTTAGTGCCATTTAAAAGACAGACTTAACATGAAATATCTATCAACTGTAACTGATACTGTAGTTACTTTCACCAAATAAAAGCTGTTCCGCACTTTCCTTTACAGAAATCCTTCTACTTTAGAGACATCTGAAAATAACTGGCATTATTTAAAGCAGAGAAGATGACCCGAAAGGGGTCACACCCACTTGTGCCACTTCTACGTGCAATTTACTTCCATTTACACCGTACCTTCTAGGCGTAGAAAATATATCTTGCAGAGCAGGGGGCACTACTAAGGACCAAAGGTGCCATGGATGCCTAGAACACAATTTCTCTGCTGCCTCCAACCATCTCTGGCTTTCAAGACTGCTAGGCCCTTTCAGTCCCCGTTCATCTGCTATGTCTGTAGACTTTTATATAAAGCATATTGGGACTTGAACTTTGGTTCTGACATTCCAATTTCAAAATGAGTAATAAAAATAAATACCTCATCCATTTGGATATACAGATGGCTATATGCTCAGAGAACTCAAACTCATAAAATAATAAGTTTATAGACAAGACTAGTTTAGGTACATATGTAAAAGGGTTTTAAAAGGTAGTTTACAACTTATTTCAAGTGAAAGCCATTTTGGGACATGAGACATCTCATGCATGAGATGACAAAGTCTTCACTGGACACAAACGTTTAAAAAAAAGAAGTATCCTTAAATCATAAAAGAAAACCTGTTACAGCTTCAGCTGCTGTTTGTATTAAAAAAAGGAAATTAAAGTTTGTGATTAATGGTAAAGAAAATCTGACTTAATTTGTGTAACTGTTGTATACTCATGTAACATTTTCTACCTTTAGGACACCAATTAGCTTTCCTGATCAAAGAAAGTAAAACAGCCTTGTTATTTTCTACGTAGCTAGTCTTATTTTTTCAGACATAAATTAAGATTCCCAGAAGAAACTGGAGGGACGGCTAAAAATAGATTCTCATTTCCCAAGTACCTTAAAAAGCTCTTCTTCCTTCTCATTACCTTCTCATAATCGGTTCTGTAGAAATTCTCATAATCAGTTCTGTAGAAAAATCTATGCTGATAGTGGCACAAAACTAAAAAAACCCAACACACCACCCCCACCCCCGACATCCCCACAGGCTAGAGAAGAACGTGCTGCAAAAAGAATTTTCTTAAAACAAACTTCCAGTGGAAAGATACACGTCTTTTGCATTTTCCAGTGCTCCTCAAGGGTTTATTTTTCCAGAACAGAATCCTGAAAAAAAAAAAAGATTTCCAACTCTTCTTATATTTGAAGTTTATTTCTAGGTGTGGATTTATGCGCAACATCTCATGGAGTTCAAGCAATTCCGTTTGGTAACTCAAGCTAGCTGCATACTTGGGTTTTTGGGTTTTTTCTTGCATCCTTGCCAAAGGCAAGGTTTTGTAACCCTCCTGACAGACTTCTGTCTTAACTGGAGCCTCGCAAATTTCTTGGAAAATCTATTTCAATGTTTCACCATGCTTGATATTCTGCATGCTAAAATGGCTTTCCAATCTTCCATTGTAGGTCATATTTGCTTAGACCATCGTTCTTGTTACTTTACTCTGGACTTTTTCCTATGGTTCCCATCTTTCTTGGAATACAACACTCAAAGTGGGTACACTACTCCAGCAGAAGCCTGACCAATCACAAAGAAAAAGCAGGCAGTTTATATTATGAGTTTTGCAGGTAGAACTTCCTACATCCCAGCATCCTATTCGCCTTGCACATGACATTACATTGCCTTTGTCCCATGACATTACCGCCTTCTGTTTCCTCCTCAAGTTTACAGTAACCCTTGACTCTCACCCCCATCCCAAAATGCTGCTTAGCCACTACGTAGGTTTGCAAGTTTAACATTTACAAAATAGGAGGAAAGGCCACTAACATCTACCAGTGAGCTGAAGAGAACTCACTACAGGGAAGCACTGTCCATCTGAGAACTTCAAACTCAAAGCATCCGCTCTGGACATCTGAACCAAAACCCATGCTTTCTATTGGCATTGCATTTGATAAACAGCAAGGGAAACATGGAGTGAATCAGAACAAAGAAAGACGATATATATTTTATTCACTTACACATTTTTTGTGGGCTTTGGTTTTGGATTTGTTTTTTTGGTTTGGGTGGGGGGTTTTTTTGGGGTTGGGTGTTTTTTTGGTTTTTTGGGTTTTTTTTAGGTAATATCTTGGGGCATTTCCATTAAAAAACAAAACAGAGCACCCCTAGTCTGGGTGAATATAGTGGTAACACTAAAAAGCACAGCAAGCCAGCTGTGTCCAGCATGCCTGAGGTAAGAAATCTCTTACCTTTCGATGAGCTGAAAGAGTCCTTCGAGGATTATGAAACACTGCCAGTTTTTCTATTTTTTCTTCATTTTTAGAGGTTAAGTAATTTTCCATTTAGGAAGTTTTTACTTATGTTCTGTACATTCCTCTCTGGAAACAATCTCTCTAGTTACTCCGAGAGGTAACCCAGCAGAACAACAGAAACAGCTGCAGCCAGCAGCTCGCTGTTCCACTCTGTCAACCAAACATGTCTACTGGGAACAATTTTTTTATTTCTTTTTATTTTTAAAAGTAATTTGCAATATTTATTCCATTTGTGAAATAACTAACCTTGTTAATCCAAGAGAAAAGCTCTGAGAACTTGTACCAAGGGCTTATGGAATCTGGAAGGAGGGAGGAAATGAAGGCCTTTAAGTGGAAGCCTGTTGTATAGTCACTGTTTGCAGGAGAAATACAAGACTGGGGACCCATTATGAAAAGAATAAAAAAAGAGAGTAATAGAGTAGCTTTGACATAGTGCAGGGGGGATAAAGACAGCCTGCTTGCTGAAGAGTTCCCTCAAACAATGTTAATATTCTCTGCATTTTTCTTAAAGCTTTAAAGAGGCTCAGTGCTCCTCAAACGTCCTGAACAAAACCCAGCAGCTTTAGATGCCCAAGAAGATGAACACTACAAGCTGGCTGTTGCTTATGTACCTATTGAAATTGTATTCTCTCTTATAATAATGGATTTCTGCATCTCAACTAAAACTGAAGTGTGAATCCTCCAGTACACCCACTATGAAAAAGATATTATTCATTTTTATTTCGACTATCAAAACCACAACAGCCAAGAGTTTTTTGTAGCCATACACACAGCCACAACACATTCGCTTGATGATCACTGCTCAAGGGATTTATGCAGAACAGCTTTCAAGTTCATTTAGTTCTCAGGTTTCAATGAACAGTATTAGATACATTTTGTATTTAAGAATAAAATTTTGAGACAGAATACTAGCCTGGAAGACAAATATAAGCTACAGTAAGTGAAACCACATAACAAAAGTCATATCAGATCAGCATAAACAGTATTCCTTCTACAAAATCATATCCCTGTTTTATTTCTACCAGCAAACAATAGCTGTTTTGCATACAAACTGGTGTAACAGGTATTTACAAATCTAAACACTATGAAAATCCACAGCTGCAAAGAATTTCAGCATCAAGCCTATACTGTGGAGAAAGAATTTCATTAAACTCATAAAAAAATCATTTAAAGACATTACTTTGCAAACTGATAAAACCTCCTGCCAATATGCAGAACAATATCTCAACCATGCTCATTAGAATAGAAAATCATTATCATGGGATGGGTGAATGGGGAAAAGAGTGGGTTTTTTAACTATACAAAAACATTAAAATCTTTATATTTGTATTCACCATACATAAATGAGTATTTTATCAGTTTATTAACTCTTCAAGAAACCCTAAGTCCCATAGGCCCAAATTCTGTGCTTCAACTCCCACTGATCTCACTGAAAAAACACAGATATGCAGTGGAATTTGAGACTTACATTCAAACACGGCAACAAGAGCAGCATTATTCAGTTAAGAGCATTACAAGTCAATGAAGTAGCACTTCAGAAACAGAGCTTGTTACTAACAGATTTGACAACAGAGACTGTGAAACTAAATTTATTTTCTAGAACACAGCCATTACAATATTTCAGAATTGCCCCATTTACCTTTGAATACCTGGTGAAATCCATTAAATATTAAATTATCAAGGTTGGGGGAGTGTTGCTTGGGGTTTTTTTGTTTGTTTGCTTTCTAATGAAGCTATCACTTTATTCAAGCCATTGTTCAACCTACACATACAGAAAAATTAAACATGGTGATGTGGGCATTTCTCAGCTTAAATAGCTAAAACAGCATCTACTGAAGAACAATAAACAACTTGTTTGAACAATATTAACCATTCATATGGCTTAGGAAGTTTTAGGAAGCTACTCCAAAAAAAGTTTTATCTATCACAATACTGAAATTCTTCAAACAAGAAAGGATGGAAGCAGCCACAAACAGCTTGCTCTTTGCCAAAGGACCAGAGGCTTGACAAGCACTTCAACAATGCTCAAGCGATTTTTGATTACCATTCTATTATTAAAAAACAAACAAAACTTACAAAGAGCACCACTAGAAAATTAAGGGATCACTATATTAAGAATCATTTGAAAAGGGATTATCATATATAGGAAGCCTCCCCCCGCCACCACCAAGTTCTGTGAAATTCATTCCTTAGTGCTTCCAAATGAAGACAGTGTTTCAAAGGAAGAGTTTAACAGTATACAAGTAGCATAATATTGGTGCTCCCTGTGCCAGAAGGTTTAAACACACAGAAGGCCAGTTCGTGTTCTATACTCCTATTTTGTATACATCTTGGTGAATTAAGGTATTAATGTTTTTTTCGTCAGGCAGAACTAAGACACAGATTAAGTTATCTGTGCAAGACCTAACCTTCAAAGACTACAAGAACACAAGTCAAACCTCCTCTCCTGTTCTTTCTTTTCAAATCTCAATGGCTTTGACTAAAAAAAAAAAAAAAAAAGGAAAAAAAAGCTGAAGCTCATGATTTCTTTAGCTCATTGTTGCATTTTGGTATATTATATTTTTTAGCTTGATCAGCCACCGAAAAGGCCAGAAACTTTCACCTTAAAGCTATTAACTGCTTCACTCTTAATGCAGCGGTTTTGGGATAAGACTGAATTTTGTGAGACCGTTTCAAGTCACAATGTTTGGCAGTGCTGAAAGACAACAGAAGACCTGTTCCAGGGCTGGAAACCAAAACAGTCTCCTGAATCCCAGTCCGTTGCTACAGAAGCAAGACCATCCATCCCTCTCCACAGAAAACACTAATTAGGGAATATATTAAAGTAATATGAAAATAACAAGAAAATGTTAAAAAAAGGCTGTTAAATTACTTTCATTTTAATTCAGAATTCAATAAATAAGAATAACTTCTGCTAGGGACTATCCTTCCTCAAAGTTTCCTCAAGGATTTTGACTATTCCTCAAAATGCTAGATCAGTGTCGTTTTTGAGAAACATGATGTTTAGGGGCTTCAGTATGGAAAGATCAGCCTTGAAGATACTTGTTAAAAGTCACAGACCTTGATACTATGATTAAAGCAACTAGACAGTACATAAAGGAATACCAAAAGATGGAAGAAAAAACCAAACCCTGAGCTTAAAAACTTTGGATAAATTCTTCCCAGGAAAGTATTAATGATGCTGGGATGCAGTTCCATGTTAGGCACCTTTGCTGCTAGAAATAAAGAATTTTTGCTAGATATGTCTATCATACAATTGGTGCATACAATCTTCAAACCACATGAAATCTATCACTTGGAAAAACAAATGAACAATGAGTTCAGCTGTTACAGTTTGGACACTTACAGGTCTATTCCACAGATTTTGGCTATCAAATTTTTTTCAATAATGTTAAGTAATCAAAAGTCAGCAACTGACCAGCAACTAAAAGGCGAATGGTTTACAGAGGTGCAAATCATAAATAGTATCAGTGATAACTGTGAGACAGAATCAGTATGGTCAGTCTCCTCTTCTCCCTTTCCCATTGCTGACCTGTTACCTTTTATACTCCCAGACTCACTTCATACACTGTTTCAGCTCTACCAGGTTTAATTTTTACTTAGAAGTCAAGAATCAGAATGAAGATAAGCACTTGGGTTTTTCTCTGCTTACACCTCAGAAGTCTGAAAGAACAAAATTCAGGATGCAATAGGTAGCATTTGTTAATGGAAAAGAACTAACTAAATAAAAAAATTAACTCCTACAGAAACACCCAAAACATCAACAATAATGAAACATTCACCCTAACCCTAGTGTAAAAATTTTTGGAAAAGCTCTCTACACATATAATATCTACTTAACAGTTTCTAAAATTACAACCCAATCATTTCATTTGCATCTTTTCAACTCAAAATACTATACTGAAGTACTGTAAGCTTTAAGGACACCTCAAATTACAAATGCAAAGTGAAAAGCAACATGACCTGTTGCCTCCTATCCAGGACAGTTGTATATTTGATTTTGCACATTTAAATCCATATGGAATCTTACCATTGATCTTTCAGAATATCCAAACAAATGGCCCCAGTGACTGAGCTAATATTAGGATGCCATATCTTGGTGATAAACCGCACCTAGAAGACAAGACAATTTTTAAAAACAAAAATGGTTATTAAATGCAGTATATTAAGTAAACATTTTAAATGCACCATTTCTAATAATATTATAAAGAAATACTAATTTAGGAAATATGAAGCTAAAACACAGAACTAAGACATGTGATACCACTTATTTCAGGAGGCTTCAAGTTTGCAAGGCCATTTGTTAGACAGAGCCTTGCTTTACTCAAGAACAGACTACTGCCCATTTGAGGACACCAAACTCATCCCTGCCTGCTTTCCCATACACTGTAATGTGTGCACATCCCTGCATCACACAAAGCCATTTAGAAATATCCTCCAGCAGTACCAGTGTTTTCACGTAACAGATGGTCAAATACAGACTTAAAACTTCCAACATTATAAAAGCTAGAAAGTCCACTTTTAATAAAATGAAACAAGTCCCTGAACTCTTAACATAGGCATTGGATCTCTCTGTTCAGCTAAATTGTTGGTAGCTACAGAAGTATTATAAAAATTTCCTTGGTGGATGCTACTACTTCTACAACCATCCAGTCTCATTACCCATATGCAGAAAGCTCTTCAACAAACCAAAACCTAACTAAATTACAATTATTTTTCTTTGTTGTTGAAAGGATCTAGTCCCAGCATTCATTCATTTATCATGTCCATATTTTTACACTAAAATAAAGTGTATTCATTCTCACAAAGCATGAATTAAAAAAACCAAGCTGATTTTAAGAAAGACACTGAGAAAGTTCAAAGCGCATTTTCCTTTAGAAGTCTCAAAACCCAAAGCTGTCCTCTGAAAGGAATATATACATGCCTTTAGAAATTTCTCCTTCATTTTCTTCAAACCCCTTATTTCAGGTTGCACTTTAACTGCCTTATAGTGACTTTGACCTCTCTCTCCATTTCTCATCTCCACCTCCTCACCCCAAACTCCTGACAAACATTTTACATATAGCATAGATCTTTCAACTTTTGCCCCTGATCTCCAAGCAAATCAGTGCAGAAAATACATTGTCAGGCACTACAGCAAAAGACTGTACATACAGGGCTATAATAACATCAGTGCAATCATGGTGTATAAATAGGCAAGCCCATAACAGTTCCACTTACCAGGACAGAAGATAAGAGATCATGTCAGCTGAGCCACTTATTAACCAGCTCAACTCTCTAAATCACTTTGAAAATGTAAAAAGCCATGTAAATACTAGGTAATTTCTCACAGTGAATGACAGCTAACAATGGCTGTCAAAGCACAGACTGAAGAAGATAAAGAAATCTTTCAGATGAAACGCAGGGCCAGACACAAGCAAAAAGGCTTCCAATTCAAGACTATACACTCCAGAATAAGCAGTACTATGCTACAGTGCACTGAGCTTCTAACAGCTGTCTATAAGCTTTGGAAATGGAAACCACCAAGCCCTAAAGCAGCAATTAAACCATGGTCCATAGACCCACCTTTCAGTGTCTATGACCTGTTTCAGCTCTCCTTATTTTAGCTCCCACCAGAACACATGCAGATGAAAGAACTGAAACCAACAGACATTTCATTAACACTTTGTGTCTTTCACTCCAGCCTCAAGGAAGTCATTCAAAGGATGAGAGCCAAGGAGCTACAAGCTACTGGCACCTCTCCCTTCCTCCTCTTCCCCAGTTTCTTCCCAGTATTACATACCAGGGTGAAAATAATTGGGATCTAGGACACGTTCTTAGTTCAAAGACATCTTTCAGACAAACAGAAAACAGTCAAGAAGCTGAGTCAGACAACTCAGGAGTCTGCAGATTCACCAGAAGCCACTGAAAATGGGACTAAATCAGGGCACAGGAATATACAGATGCAGCTGCACATGGCTGGGGAGAACATGATTCAAATTGATCCATTTAGGAGGGAAGTAGAATCACAAATTTAAAGTGCTAGAAAGATACAGTAGAGTTGAAAGGGCAGTAAGTTGCAAAAAATGTATGAGTGACTTTACCACAGCCATTTCTCTTGTCTCTCATCCATGTGTGTGTTTTAAGCATTCCTTCAGTGGAGTTGCAGTAACACCATTATATTTTTCTATTGGTTCTTCAAGTCACACAACTGTACACCTCACTATTTACTTATTGCTGGAAACTTGGTAGGTTAGACCCAAGACTCTACTAAATATAACTTATAGAGCCCAAGAAATTAAAATAACGAATAATTATATGTTACAGCATTTCTTCAATGATACTGAGGGGGATGGAAGATGCCCATACTCTCTACATCAAGTAAAACTATCTGACAACTGTATTTATCTTGCCAAAATGAAATTACATGAGGGTCAATAATAAGGCACAATCTCCTCCCCAGAATTTGCCAGTTTGTACTTTAAGGAATAATCAGAGTGTACTTCTGACTGGATACAGCTATGCATCCTGCATTATTTCTACCTAAAGATGACAGGTCCAATGCCTGTCTAGAGGTGAATAGAAAAAAAACAAAGAGAATACACACACAAGCAAATAAATAAGAATACTGAAAACCAACTTGTTAGCCAAATTATTTTATAAAAAAAACTGCTTACAATACCTTAGGAGGATTAAACGGATATGTTTCTGGAATTTTTATCTCTAGTTGATACCTTCCACCTGCAAAAGACAAGAACAAGTTAGAAATTAAAAGAACATTACCCAAGCTTAGTCTTTCAGGACAATAAAGCTTACGTTTCTAAATGGAAAGGTTTTCAAGTAATCCAAATCTACTCAGAAGTATTAACTAGAAAACACTTCTAAATTTCATGTATTTTGTAAATAAATGCATATAAAGTCAATCTAATAAAGTCATATTTGCTTATGCAAATCAGAATTTGTATTTCTTAAGTATATTTAATGTGTACATTCTCCTATAGTTCCTCGTTTCTAACGTTGTAACGTTCCATACTCTATTTTAGTAAAATATACCAAAATATGAACCAAATATTCCCTAAACAGATGAAACAATAGGCCACAGGAATGTTCAGGCTGAACATGGGACACTACACTATTTTGACTCTTTTCTGATACCTCATATCAATAAATCTTCTTCAAATTAAAGAGCTGAAATTAACTGTATTTCATTTTAAGCTTTCTGGAACTGAAGAACATTCGACTAAGTCATTTAAGAAAAGCTGCCACACTTTGGGAGAAAAAAAAAAAAATAAAGAAGGCTCCAATGTTACTTTCACTATGTTCTACATTACTGTCTGAAGTAGTTACTTCTATTCCAATTCTGCAAACACCTTGACACACTAGTACTCTTAATGCAGTTTGCAGGATTACAACATGCAATAAAGGATAGTATGAGCTTGGTGGACAGAACCACCTTCTACTGCCCTTTTCTAAACTTTTATCATTTTACTCTCCCTGTTACAGTATCATTACCTATGTCTATTTCAATTACAGTTTTGTTAACATTCAAGTTTACTATCAATACTTATGTCTTCTGGAGCAAATCTCAAACTATCTCTGCCTGCCCACTGAAGATCATTTGCCAGGCAGCAGTTTAATGACAAAAAGAACAGAGTACAACAAAACATACACACCAATTCAGACATTTAGTTTTTATAGAAACTGAAAGCATTTCTCCTCACTTGCAATTTTTTTCCTCATCCTACTGCTGTTCTTTCAGAAAGAAATCTTTTCCCTCCCTCAATATACTTTGTTCCAATTTATAAATTTGTTGAATGGAAGTTGAAGTATCTGCAATCTATTTCCTTTGGGATTTCAAGAGCAATTTACTCTGCTGCAAATGACTCTATCCAAAACCATCTCCCAAGTACTCTCAATATAGGTAGCAAGATTCACATGCAGGAAAAAACCTCAAAGGGATACTATGAACAGTTACAGTCTATGGCACCTTTTTATCTGTGCCGAAATGCACGTTAGCAGCTACTAACACCTCTCACTTTTAAAATGTAATTCAGTCTAATACACTATACCTGAAACTGTTTAATATCAGTTTGGTATTTTACACTACTTTCTACAGCTGGTTTTTCTCACTTAATACTACAGTAACTTGAGAAGATTTAACAGAAAATACAATAGAAGAAAGGCCAATAAATCCAAAATTATAATAGTTAATGTCCAAGTTGATCGCTTGTCTGCTTACAGGACAGCACAGGCAAAATATTTTTGAAGACATGTACATCAACAACAGACCTTGAGTAAGTTTGCTTTTTCTTTTGTCTGAATTGAAGCATAATTTAGCAGTGATTTTTCCTAAGAAACAGAACAATTACACTGTTCCTGGAGTTCAAAAAATTTATCAGTCCCTGTATGATTTTACTGCTACACCATTTTGCAAGGTAATATA
Source organism: Gavia stellata (assembly GCF_030936135.1). Lineage (NCBI taxonomy): Eukaryota > Metazoa > Chordata > Aves > Gaviiformes > Gaviidae > Gavia > Gavia stellata. Next base: position 26,334,057 of record NC_082598.1, on the reverse strand, counting down.
AAACCTATCCTTAGGTATTACCATTTCTTCTGCTTACCATTAAAACTTGCCTTTAAAAGACAGACTACTACAGCCTTCTGCATAACAGGCTATTCAGCCACCAATTTTTTCCACCTGGAATGTACAAGTCCAAAAGATTTTAAAACTGCAGAGACTAATGAGTTGATAATATTATTTATACAGTATTGTTGTCATGCACTGAAGTTTACAGTTAAAAATATAGGCTTGAAGACAAACTGAAAAAATCTGGATATTAATTTCCTTAATACTACCTTTAAAATGCAAGTGACTAATATACTAACTTCTGCATGCCAATATTTCTGTGGAATTTTTTTTTAAAAAGGAGTATGGTTTTTTCGTAGCTATTTAATACTTGAGATCAACTTAAACAGTAATGGCAGAACATTCCTTCTGTACTCCTACTGGAGCATATGTCTCACAATGGAGTTACAGCAAGTTTTTACTGTGGTTCACGTGCAAATTTGGCTTGAAATTAACACCATGGTTACACAGGGTTTAAAAAAAAAAAAACACCAAAAAAATCTCCCCAAAAAACAACCTAGCTATTGAAAAGCTCTTGAATCAAGTAAAACCCAGCAGCCATTAATCCAGACTTTCAAAGGTCCTCTCTCCAAACATTAGCTTTTCTTCATAAAGCACTTCTTGCTGTGTCATTGTTCAGACTATAGATGACCAGAGATCAGCCAGTAATTATGCAGCATGCATTCCTGCGTTAGTCATAAAATGTAAACTACATACACTGGCAAGCCCTTCATAATTGCATAAGGGAATAAATGCATAATATTTCTGTAACATAGTTTTAACGTTCCAAAGTAAATTACTCAAGTGTCAGGAAATGCCAGAAACTGGACTGCCAGTAGTAACTTTCATTTTGTTCCTTGGTGCATATGCCTTCTAGATTAAAGTAAGCATATTGTCACATTACTTTTCCATGAGATCCCTCCCATAGTCAGAATACATAATAGTTTTAGCCCCTCCAAAGGGATATTTACTGTATCTTCATCATTAAATGTACTCATATGTATGTAAATATGCATGCATGCATTTCACATCAACAAATTCCACACTAAATACTTATTGCTGATTTTCATTAGCAGGATATGCTGAATATGTGAGTACACAGTGTTCAGCTTTCGAAATTTTGGTCTAGCTGAATTATCCAGCATCACACAGAACCCAGTTCTGCAGAAAGGCATTCAAATCTTTTTTTACCCTCTTCATGAATTGCTATACATTTTTTAACCTTAATGACACATGAATACATCTTTCATTTCAAATAACTCTCAATACATTCTCTGAAAAAGGTCCATTTTATAAGCCAAGTTAATGCTGACCTGGAGGGGAAAAAAGAAAAAAAGGCAAGCCGCGACAAACCAACTCACCCGAGGAGGATTAATTCTGTTTGAATGGAAAAAAAACAAATACCAAAACCCCTCAAAACAACACCCTCCCCCATCACTCAGATGTTTCCTAGTATCCAATTATCTAATTCTGCAACATCTTAATATCTGTACATAAGATTTGGTTTTACAAGACCAACTATATTTGCAAAAGAACTACTACACGAAACAGAATGATCCACTTCCAAATAGGTCACCAGGACGATTATGTATTTTAGGTCCACAGCATACTTCTCCTTTTAAATTGAAGACACATGTTATAACCAGAAGAAATTACCTTCTTTCTAGAATTTATCATCTGTCAACTAAACATTAGTGGCTGATGAGATGAGGCTAGAGGGGAGCATCCTTACCACTACAAATGCTTCTACTTTTCTACTCTCTCCCTTCCAGGTTCATTTCCTTTCTCCTCAGCTTCTGACCCTTCTACCCCTGCCCGATATTCTCTAATGTCAACCTCTGTTAGGCTGTTTCCTCATCCTTTATCAGCCCTGGGCTGCAGCAGGAGCAGGGGGCATTGGGGATACTTTCCCTGCTCTCAAGTCCAATGCTGCTGCACCAGCAGCTCCTAGCCCAGAGAAGCAATCACAAGGGATGTCCTCCTTAGTGAGGATGCAACAACCAGATTTTCAGCAGCAGCCACTAACGCTTTCGCGTGCATACATACCTATACCTACACAACAATTTTCAGGTATTTTCCCCATTTGATGAGAATCTGTTTTTTCAAAATAATGACAAACAGCACATGTCTGGTCTCTGGATAATAGTGAAGTCCCAGTCTAAGCTGCAAGGCATGGAGCAACTACAGCAACTGAAAACTTGGCAAATTGTTTTAAATTTCCAACAAAACCATTTGCCTGTAATATTCCTTGCAACTTTTTTTTCCCTGGAAGTTCAAATTCAAATCAAAGTAGATACCTGGCATGGAAAATTTGAGTAAAATATCATTTTAAGAAGTAATCAAAAAATTAAAAAAATTACAAACAAAAATCCTCATTTATCATCAAGAAACTTTAATAGAAGGTGTGTCTGCCAGCTCCATATATATTATACGCAAACAGGAAGTTTACAAGTACCAGCACTATTGAGTAATGTGCTATCTCTGATGAAGTATGCTGTATTAGCTTCTGTTAAAGCTTTATATGTAACAAATTATCTTGATTTTTCCAGACTGAAGAGATGCATGATTACTGATACCAGCTTTAATGAATAAGAAAGTCAGTAAGGTGTAATTTTTGAAGAGAGCTATAGAAATTAAGTTCTACTATTGAGTCCCCCACTCCAGTATAAATTAAATATTGGGACCCATGGATGCCCAAGGTTAATCGCAAATTTAACTTGCGATGGCACCCCTCCTTGAGATAGAAAATGCAACATGTTTTTGAATAACCACCACATTAGATCACAGAAATACATGTACAGTTACATTAGATTCTGAAGCTTAGTTTCTTGATGCTTCATGGTTAAGGAGCTTAAGCTGTCAAGATGGTAAACGAACAACTGAAAGTCAGAATTATACCAATTACACTGCACAGCTTATACCTTTAAATGAACCTTTTATATGGGATAGTCTATCCTACTGTAGAACAGATCTGTCTTCAGGCAACGCAGAAGTTGAATTGAAATATCTCTCAAGCTTAAAATTTGTATTTTTTAAAAAAAACAGACTATTTTAGAACATGTAGGCTCTACATTTTTATGCTGTAATTTAGTTTTACAAACAAAGCATCTCAAGACACATGGTTTGAAGTGTACAATGATTGCATACACAAAAACATTACTTGCCTTCATATGGTGTGTCCGGAGGTCCTGCTATTTCTCCTCTTAATTCTGTAAAATTCTCATCTACAAGATCTACTTTAATTTGATTTTTGCTCGTCTTAAAAATAAACAGAGAAACAAAGAATCATAAGTAAGCATTTGGCATACAGATTTCCCGCAAAATACAGTATTTTAAATTTTTAGAACAGTAGGGTTTTTTTTTCAAAAAACTAAATAAAAATTTAAAAATATAGTAACCTAAAGTAAATAGCTATCTTCTAGTTGGAATTTTACTTCATTGAAAATAGACTATTTGTGAAGCATTAGAAATGTCAATAATATTATTTATACTATCATTAAAATAAGCAAAGCAACCCAGCAATATAATAATTAAAGTAGCGATATAATAAGGTTATATTTTTAAGTTGATTACATTTTTAAAAGGCCGTGATCTTTCAAATCAGCTATTAATTCTACATAGCTTAAACTATAAAATTAAATTGACCAAGTTACACATTGTTTTTTCTCTTGTTTAGAGCAATTTAATTAATAATAAACATTATTGTCACTTTCACTGGAATACAGAAAAACTTCCCCAAACGGAGTGCTCACTGTTTTAAAACAATACAATGATCTAAACAGAATACTGTAGTCTTGCTTAAGATCATGTTTATCTTTAATATTTAGACATAAGGTACAATTTATTTATACACTTGAATTTCGTTGTCACCTCCTCAACATTTTCACACCCCGTATCAACTTGCCTACAAAATAAAAACACTCTATTTTGACACTGAAAAAAACCATATGTTTTCCAGAAATTGATTCTCAGAAGTGTTTAGCCAGAGCTACTAATTCCATTGAATTTGCTTTCCAAGTCCAGAGAGCAGTGTTAGTGAAATTCATACAAATCTTCCAGCCAATAAGTTTTTTGGGGGGATGCAAAGCAGAATCTCCTTTTAGAAAGAGATACCATGAAGATTTTGAAATAAGTAATTACAGATTTGTCCATTCTGCTACTTCTGTATACCAGGCTCATTGACTGCAATACAGATTTCCTGAATCCTATGGGGTTTTTGGGTTGTTTTTTGTTTGTTTTTTTTTCCCCCCAAGAACTCGTATCATCTTCCCAGATCCTTTAAAATTGTTCCAAATAGTTCTACGCCAAAAAGCCCTATGCAGCTGCATTTCTCTTCTCCCTCAGAGTAAGCCTGGTTGCTGACAGCTATGAGAGAAGAGTTAAGTCAGATAAAGTTGATGGTTGCCATCAACTGGTTCTTGGATCTACCAATTATGTGAACTGTTAAGAATGCAGAATTCACCGAACAACAGCTGGGAGGTTACTTCTGTTTCCTTTCTGTAAACGTTCTATAGATTCAGCGTCCCCACCACCACCAAAGAGAGTGCTCTTCTGACCAGAGATGCTCACAAATGTAAAGAAAAAAATCAAAGTTTCAGTAAAAGCTTCACCATGTAAAAAGACCCTAATTAAAAGTTTCACTAAATTAATCCAAAGGTGATTTGGGAGCTTTTTACATCTACAGTTACACCCGCTTGTCTTTAAAACTTGGGTTAAAACTCTTCAACCCACAGAAGTGAGGCAACACCTGCAACTGCATAGTTGAGGCCATGTACTGCGCTTCGGAAAAACAAAGATTCAACCACGGTACAAATTAAGAACGCACCGTGCACCTCCAAAATTAAAAGCCAGTTAAATACGAAATGTAATGGTTCTGGTTTACTAATTTATATCTATAAACTAGCTTTTTGGTTTAAGCTCAGCATCAGATCTTGCACTGTCTTTCATGACCTTAGCTAAGACATCAGAGAAAGGACATTATTAATAGAACTGATGAAATCATGTTTTTAAACATATTTTAGATTTATTTTCTTTCCTGCTACTGTTCATATAAGTTGCCTGACCAGAGGCCAAATGAAACAGTTTTCTTTCAAAGCTTTGTTTCCATCATACTGAGCAGCAGCAGGACAGACTCTCCCAGCAAGACAGCCCTCCCCAACAGCCAGGCACTGTAAGAAACTCCCTCTCTGAATCCAAACTCAATCATAGGCAACACATTCCTCTTGCAAGCTTTCCAACCCCCCTTTTAAGTTTTTTTGCTGTCACCATTCCAACTGGCAGCTCATTCCACAACCTCAAAATTGTTAAAAGCTTTCTAAACTACAATTTAGGTAAAGTTATAATCTATTTACACCCACCTGTGACAGCACTGTTTCCCAGTTTCAGCAAGTTTCTTTGTATCTCTAGGATTTATTCCCCAAGCTGAAATTTTAATCCCACCATACTGATTATTTTTTTTTTTAATTTCTCCACTCTACATCCCACATACTAGCCCTGCATGAACGAATTTAGATAAAGTCTCAGAATCGGTACCATGAACACTGCGTTGCACTCACTGAAAATACATCACAAGCATCATAACCTAAGATCAAATTTGCCTTCTTCCATGGCAGCATGACACGAGGCTCAGATAAAGCGACAGAGTTCCAGCAAGTTCCAAAAACTGTTGAAGTTTTTGTCCTCTTCAGTGGCTGCACTGCGTTTTCTCAGAGGTACTGCCCCTGTGCATTACCCCTTAGTTCACAAAGAAGCACATTGGTTTAAATAACCAATACAGTTAATGAGTCACCAAAACTACCTGCTTGGGTAATGCAGTCATTCTTAGGTCTATTCAGGTTCTCCTGCTCTCCCTCTGTCAACCTCACCTGGTAAGCTCAAAGTTGACAGCAAGAATTCTTGTTCTTTGCAAGTAAGCCCATAACCTTCCATCTTGAGGACTGAAGCAATAGCAAAAAGGATGAATTTCAATGATACAATCTCTGGTTAACCCATATTGCAGCTTGCTTAATTTTCTACTTAGCATTTTACTTTTCTTCAGTGCCCTGCACACTGTTGTAGCAGCCTGGATATTCACCCTCATATTCAATTTCAATTAGTACCACAGCAGCTGTTTTTCACAAAAAATCCTTCCCGACTCCATAAATTTGCTAAAAACCAACCAAACAAAAACCCTATTGCTAAGCTTAGTTTCTTTCAAGAGTCTGTGATCCTGCTTCCCCCATTTGAGATGACTGCTGTTATTACTACAGCTGTAGGTATCTCCATACCCTTATTTCCTTTGTACAGAACCTTGAAGAACAATAGCAGGCTGTATTACACTGTTTCAGTGTAAGGATTAAATTAATTTCGGGTTCATGCTTAAATTCTACCATGCCCTCCATATTAAAAAAAAAAGCATTTTTTTATTTACATAGCTGAAGAACCTTTTTCATGCTATTCTGATAGACTTTTCAAGGTGCAACTCAGCTTGACCTTGCCAATTCTTGCTTTTTTCTTCATCACTGGAGCAATAACCAATATTTAACTGTACTGAAGTGATTATTCATCCAATTAAATCTGGAGTGTTTTCCTACAATATTTGCCCTTAATGAGGATCACATAGGATAAAATTACTCAATTTTAGCAGCTCTAACAGAATAAATCCCTGGCCTCCATGATAATCATCTGAGCTGTCTCTAAAACGTTACCAACAGCAGAGTTCTCCAAAAGCGTGCCTCTGACACCAATGATCTTAGCACAGAATTTATGAATCAACTTGTGATCTCACAACACAAGTTGATTTTCCAGAAGCAGTTCCTCTACAAAGACCTCATTACGCTTCCATACCAAGTCTAAAATAACATCACCTCCTGTTGATTCAGTAACAATTTGGTGACTAAAACACTGGGCTAGCAATTCCCAAAATATGAGCAGTGCCATCACTAGCAGCATTTGTTTCCATAATCTCAAAGAAATTTAATCCTGTAGCAACACAATTCCCACTAGCATTTCTCGCCAACATGAAAACACTTCACCAACACCAAAATACTTTTCTAGGAATCTACAAGTCCAACACTAAACCAGCAGAACTTCCCATCATGACACCTGAAAACATTTTGATCAAGACTGAAAAAAAAAAGAGAAAGTAGTGTTAATGCAACATATTACACGCTGTATGATGACATTCCCTCATCTTTTTTTCTTCGTATTCTAGGTGGCTTATGCATAGTCTGTCTTTCTTTTTAAATGCATCCCCTGCTTTACACAAGGGCTCTAGTCAAAAGATTTGTCGTCTTTTTGTCGTCTTTTAGACCATCCTCAGCCGCTGAGACTCTTTATGCATTGCTGTAGTCATGCTTACCCAATTGTATTCTGCCTTGTGGAGATTAAACCCAAGCGTGGAGATTAAACTAAAAGTGTGAGGCAGAAAAGTTGGGGAAGATCCATATAAGGCACTTTCATCCATTACAAAAGACCTATCTCTAAAAAGAAACCCAAAGGAATCAAATCTTCATGAAGTCATTCTGGGACCATCTCCCGAAGACTGGACACCCAATCACATTTATCAGAGTAGCTATTGATCGAAAATATTTTGACTTGCCTCCTCTTTAAAAGAAAAATCCAGAATTACACTGTCTAGTTTTATAACTGAGTATCTTCCTTGTATAGAACACAGAATCCACTCCAGCAGAAGCTTTGAAGAGTAAGTTCTGCCACTGTGAAGACTTCATCACACATGTCTTCTCCGCTTCTACTAAAATCCTTTTAGAGAGCAGCTCTGGACCTTGTAATATTATTCTCAGCAAACAAGCTCTTCTGTTCTTTTTATTCGCCATAGTCTATAGGCCTTAACAAGGAGTCCCTCATTAGAGGGGCCTGCCTTCTTTCTGCACTTAATCCACGCTTTCTGCTGAGCCTTCCATGCCATCTCCTCCTCTCTTCTCCAATCTGCCTTTAAAAAAACTCTTATTTATGTTATTCATGGCCTGTTATCCTCTTCACTAGTCCAGTACCTCCACTGTTAAAAAAATAAAAATAAAAAATCAAAGTTTTCCTTCACAGAAGGTAAAAAGCAAAGACAGAGCCCAAGACAAAACTATAACATATCAACATCACAGAAGCACATTAAGACAAGAGCATAAAAACTGCACTGTTCTTCTAAATGTTTCTTTCCCACATAAAAAATACTATTTACTATGTTTACAAAAAAAAAAAATTTCCAAGTTCAATCTTGAGGTAAGTCTACTTCCTGAAGACTGAAGATCGATGAAATTACTTTTTTTTTTTAGAGGTAGGAATTACAAGTGCATCAGAATTTTTTATGCTTTCCAAAAAGCCTCAAATTCCACAGTTACTTTGATAAGTAGGCTATCAGAAAAAAGTTAACCTCAAGTAATCAGCATTAAAATGCCTATTATCAGAGCTGGCAATGTATGGATAGATACTGGTAGGTTTAAACAAAAATGCAGGAATAAGATGGTTTTAAATATGGGGGTTTTTTTAATTACATGGCCAGCAGTTTTTGACATCTATGTTGAACCCTCTCAAGTGGAAGGGAAGAAAAAAAAAACCGAAAACCAAAAAATCCCTCACACTTCCATGTCAGCCATGGCTACTTAATATTGGATGATGATGGCATACAAAATGAAATTTTGAGTGAGGTTATTCCAGAACCAACCAGCTCTACTTACTGCCCCCATGACATTATCTTAACAGCCAAACTTTGATCCCTGAGTAATAAAATTACTCTGAAGAGACCTAACAGGCCAAATTCTCCACTATGCATCCATTAGCATACGTACTATGTTTTAAACTGTTGTGGTCAGAACAAAAAGGGAAAAGAAATTATGTTTATTACCAATATTAATAGTTTCAATTCAGCACATTACTTTTGTAAAAAGAATAAAAGTAGTGTCAAAATGAATTATTACTTGTATGTTCTAAGTGTATTCGTCTCACATAATCAGACACCACCTGAAAAATTCATATCAAATATCTTTGGGTATAAATGCTGAGAAGGTAAACAAGGATTCATAAAACCAAAAAACAACACAAACAAAAACCACCCTACTTTAAAGAGAATTAAATTTGGAAGTTAAAACCCAATGCTTACTTTTTAATAACTCTGTGTATAAAAAAACCCTCACAAAATCCCGCTATTCCATACAGCAATTCACTATCTGCAGTCTGTTATAGGTCCTGTAACATGATTTTCCTCCATCTTATGGGGAACATACTCTATACCGGATAAAGTACTACTGTTTTCAGTTAATTTACTTTGGTTTTACAGAAAAGAACTCACAAAAAAAACCCAAAAAACCCAACAGAAAAACCCTAATCTGAAAAGACGCACATATAAATTATGTGTATAGATAAACATCTAGTTGCGATAACAGCATCTAAGTATTAAAACTGTGTAACCATTTAGTGCTTTAAGGCTAGCAACTTACACATTAAGGAAAAGTTTTAAGAAGTGACAAAAATGTTAAAGAATGTACATGCCAAGATTTCAGTGAAGATTAAGGAATAAATTTGAAGAATTTCTCCAGAATTTTCTCAACCAAGGGCAAAGTCCACTAGCTTGTGAGGGAGGGTGTGCATTTAAAACAAAATGTTTTCTGTCATTAATTGTTTCCCAATTGCACCAATAAAAAATTACTTTTTTAGTTATCTTTCAGACAGAATTTTTAAATTATTGTTTGATTCCTCTACAGGGTAAATTGGCAATAAACACTTTTTTAACCTACCTAAAATCTAATAAAAATTTAGTTGCTTCTTTAATACAGCTACAATTTACAAATGTAAAGTAGGTACTTTTGAACTTTCAAACATTTTATACTGACACTATAAGGATCAATATTTAATATGACAAATTAAGTAAGAAATACTTCACCCTAGTCCGAAGCCATGCTAGCAAAATTAATCTACGGTACTATAAAGCTACTAGTATCTCATCAAACTTTTCTTACCCTCCCCCCCATTTTATATTCTACCACAACAGTCCTGCTCTACACAAAATCTGGCATGAACATATCTAGAGAGTTATAAAAAAAGATCATCTGATTGACTATCATAATGAAATCCATATAACGCTATTTTTGCAGAAGGCCATGAGTACTCTGAGTCAACGTAAGTGTTGAGCAGAAAATTCCAACCTTTCAGTAGCAGTTTACTTCATTAAACAAATATTTCAATTAATAACTTAAAAAACAAAGTCAAGTTCATTCTTATCCTATTTACCAACCCTTTGGAAATCTGTGGATAAATATTCAAAGTCATTCTGTTTTACCATAATGGCCATGTTATTTTCTTAAACTCTTTTGCTACGATACCATTAACTCTCTCAACTTAATCCAAACGACGCAGCTCTCTCCACTTCACTGGTATGCCGGAAAGGGAGGATCCCAACAAAAGCTCACCTCTTAGGCTGCTGTCTAAGAAGTCAACTACCAGCATGTGTTTACATACAAGAACAATACTGAGAGGGATTTTTTTTTTTTCCTGTCAGAACACAAAACATCTCAACTATTAAAAATGTTTTCATTTTGCAAGAGTTAGACCTGAAGCATCACCAAGTTTTACTAAAACTTTTTTTATTTAAGGTATCTAAATACCTATTCTTACTAATGTTCAGCTGTTAAAATATCACTCTGCCAAAAAATGTAAGAGACTGTACTTCCACAGCCAGTCTAACAGCTGCCAAGGTCCTACTTTCATCCTGGTCCTGGCAGAACTAATGTAAAGGAGGGGGCAGGATTTTGTGCAAGTGTTCATACAACTGCACAGCAAACATCTGAATTAAAACTATCTTAGTAAAAAAGTTCTTTCATTTTAACCCAACTCCATGATTTGATTCACCACAAACACTGCAAGTAAGAGAAGAAGCACAAAAGTGGGAGGAGGAGACCACGCTGCAGGAGGAACTTAACACTGCTTCTTGGCACTGCCTTAGGACAACTTAGAAGAGTTCTGAAACTTCAGCCCTAGTGTCTGTCTAAACTATTTGTGACAAAATCATTCCATCAGTCACTAACACGCAGAGGTGTAACTGACACAGCTATGCTGGCATAAGCCCCAAGTGCAGTTACACAATCATTGCTTGTCTCACTAAGGGATAGTGTGGTTAAACTGGTAAAGCTATGCCATGAAAGCTGTGTACATAACAGCACACTTACACTCCCATACTGGTGGTGTAAGGGCCCCTACACAATCACAGGCTATGTCTAAGTACACAATATATTTACAGTACCTAGGAGCATTAATCATGGGCAGGAGTTGCCCGAACCTAATCCGAGTGCCACTGAGATACTCAACATCAGAATGGGCACAGTGCAAGGGACTCCTGTTCCGGATAACCCTGTTCAGGAAAGCCTAAATAAACAAGCAATTTCGCAGGAATGCAAGATGCATTTTCCTTATCTTTTTATGCACAGTTCTGTCTTTGATGCAAAACAACTGAAAAGCCCTGCAGATACAGCATGCTTTAATAATCAGTTTGAACCATACTTTGAATTAGTCATTCTATAAACACATAAAACCATTTGATGCAGACTCTGCAGTCAGTTCTGCAACTCTACCCTACTTAGGTCGCTAGTAATTCTACATATAAAGGAATCACAGGATTCAGCTCATTTAAAATCAATTATGCTAATTCATTCGCAATCCCAGAGCTTGAAGACTTGCAGAAATAGCTCAAAACAGTTCTTCTGTACTAGCTTCCCATATGCACACCCTTATTCTAAAGTGGAAGGGCTTAACTAAACACCATGAAGGCTCTAAGAGTTTCCAGAAAGGGAGCAAATACAACACAGCTACCACTATTTCAATTTGTATATGCTAACTTATTTCACAATAACCTCCTGTACTTAAACACATCCTAACATAGCAAGAACTTAAGAAGACTTTCTCACAGTTCACTTTCAGCTAAAAATAAAGAGTGATATATATTTGGCTTGAACTAAACTAGCTATTTAAGTAAAACATGGATTAATGCATTTGTGGTTTTGGGGTTTTTTTTCCCCTTCATAAAACACTGTACAAACATATTTTAGAACCTGAAGGCATGTCACCTTAAACCTTGATTTTCTAAAGTAACTAGACTTACACAATCATTAGCCTTTCCTTTCCCAATGAACTGTTGATCTTATTACTAATAATGAATAGAAATTATGAAATAATGAACACAGTTTCCTACATGCCTTATGACAACAGACAAAGGTAGACAGGAGAGCCCCTATTAGCATTCCAACAGAAGAATGATACACAGTATGAGCTCAGCTCTCTTAGACATATGCATAGCCAAATTGGAGCTATACCGTACAACTGACTCAGTTTTATGGTGTCCAATAAAAGCATAAGCGCTGAATGAAGCTTCTTCTGTAGCCAGGGATATTCACAACATGGCTGTCCTGTGCAAAGACTTCAAAGACTAGAGAGGAGCAATCCATGGCCTTAGTACAATTTGTTACAACGTACTAGAATAACAGAGACAGATCTGGTCCTCAAACAAGGTTATTTTTGCTGCTTACAGAGGTACTTTATTTATTATGCAGATACTATTTTATGAAATACTCATGGCAAGCATATTCAAGTGATCCCAACTCAAATATTGCAAGTATTAATACTGATACAATCTGAAGGGAAAATGCTAGATAAGTCCACTTTTCCACTCCTGACTACATCCCTACAGTGCCTTATTTAGAATACTATTTCTCAAAACTCACACTCTTTGCCATAAAAGAACTAAATTGCTTATTTTGCTTATCTAAACTGCAGCAGTTTTACCTAGTTTGTCAGAGACAAAAAAGACAGTCTGCATATTAATGATGAAGTTTAACCAAAAGCATTTTCTCCATTTAATACCAGCAGCAATTATTAGTGTAAAAGTGATGAAGTACAGTAATGACAACAATCCTTACTAGGATTATAAAACAAGCTAGAAACCGTTTAACAGGTGAATAATTTAAGAACTACACTAAGTACTTGCACTAGTTTAACAAGTTTAATGCAACTGAAAGACCATTAGACAACTCAGGATTGGACTGTTAACCAGCACTTTCTTGCAGTTTATACTTACACAAACTTACTATGATAAAACATTAACTTTATTTAAATTTCATACTGACTAAAGTGAGCTAACCTTAGGACTCGTACACTTCTTTCCTATTAAAGCCAAAATCCTGGAAACAAGCACAGAAGAATGAATGGGAGACCAGGAAAGTTAAAGGATTGGCTAATTCCTACTATCCCTTAGGTCCACAAAGGGTTGCGGTCAGAGGTACCATCTGGTAGCTGCGGCCTAACCCCTAGTCCTAAACTGACTAACCCAGTCCTGTAACCAGGGACTGCCCTCTTTCCTCAGGTTTTTAAGAGATTACCAAAGACAACCAACTGACTCTGACTCCAATGGAGCCCAAGTCTTTTTCTGTTTTCCACTTACTCCCAAAATCTTTAAGATTCTGCCAACTGATATGTAGACCATTCATGAGAAATCTGGACTCAACTGGATATATGTTAACATGAAAAAACCCCACTAACTGAACCCAGGAATGAGCAATAGATCTTGCCTTCCCTGAACAAATATTCCCACTACCAATACTTGGCCAACTCATAGATCTGGTCAAATGATCACAACATTACAGGTTAATTATTTTGAATCACAGATTTAAGGAATATTCATAATCCTAGTGCTTATTATATCTACGTAATACTGATCTTAAAAGTGTAATGGTATTATATTCATAGAACTTGAAAAACAGCTACACAGTTGAGAAACAGGCGTAAAACTACAAGTAAACTAGTAATTCAGAAAGATCACCTTAGAAGTGAGAATAATAAGCAATTTTCTTAAAACTTCCTAGTAAATGCATTTTGTTTTGAGCCAACTATTATTTAATTACCAAAAAAGTGACTTGTGACCTACAGACAAACTCGTTTGAAGATAAAGATCTACAGATTCATTCTGCATTATTTTCCAGTACAAAGTGGAAGATATAACCAAACACACCATAGACAGAATTCAGAAAACCAAAAATGCACAGTAATGGCATTTCAGTATCCTTTTCATATAATTATAGGAAACAGGTCTAAACCTTGATTGGCTAAAATCATAGGCATGGCTTGAAATACACAGTAGACAAAATTCTTTTTGGCAATGTACAAAGGACCTCACAAACAACTATTTTAAAGTTAGTATGATCTTCACATTTCAGAGGAATGCAGCTTCAAGAAGCATTATGGATCTCATATCTGTTCTACCTTCAGGGTTCCAACCCAGAACTTGTTCAACCTAAAAACCTTGACAGCTTTGCATCTACCAGAAGAACCCAGCCTCTGATGTGAAGAGGAAGAGGATTCATTATTGTCTTACAACAGTGGAAACTTCTGAACTAAAAAGAAAAAGCCTACTTTAAAATTCTTCAATTTGTTTACAGGGGAAAGTTTTACCAGGTATAGCAACAGAGTTGGAGCCTCTGTATGTTTTCTTTCACAAACAGAAAAAAACCACAGTAATTAAAAAATGAACTTATACTAGAAATAGAGAATCGTGTAGGAAGAGACACCTGGGTGGCCTCTAGTCCTGTCTCCTGCTCAAAGCGGGTCCAATGAGAGCAGGATGCTCAAGAACTTGTTGAGTTTTTAACGTCTCTAAGGATAGAGATTCCACAATCTCACTGGTCAATCTGTTTAAAAGTTTGACTCCTATCATGGCAATTTTTTTCCCAGTGTCTAGTCAGAATTTCCCATGTTCCAGCATATGTCTGTTGCCTCTCATCCTATTCCCGTGCACTTCTGAGACAAGTCTGGCTCTTCTCCAGACCCTCTCATTAGGTATTTGTGGATGACAGGAAGATGTCCCTTTGAACAGTTCTCTCAGCCTCTCCTCACACATCATGTGCTCGAGCCCCTTAACGACCTTGATGGTATTCTGCTGGGCTCACTCCAGTATATCAATGTCCTACACTGGAAAGCCCAAAACTGGAGACAGTACACCAGATATGGTCTCATAAGCACAGAACAGAGGTGAAGAATCACTTACTGCAACCCACTGACTACATTCTTGCTAATGCAACCCTGTATGTGGTTGGGCTGCTTTGCCACAAGAGCACTGCTGAATCATGTTCAACTTGCTCTCCACTAGGTCATGCAGGTCTTTTTCTGCTAGCCTGCTTGGTTTCCAGTCAGTCTCCAGTCTGTACGTACCGATGAGCAGCGTTATTTCCTCTCAGATGCAGGACTTAGTACCTACCTCTGTTGAACTTTGAAAGGTTCCTGTCAACCCATTCATTTCCCCAGCCTACTAAAATCCCTTTGCATAGCAGCCCTGCACTCCAATGCACTGACACGCCCTCCCCTCCCCTCCGCCCCCTTTTTAATCATATGCAAACCTTCTGAGAGAGGCTGAACAGAGACTGGTACCAATATAATAATGTCGGTTTAAAAGTTCTCATCTTTATGCCTTTTTTAACTTTATGCCTTTTAATTAACTAGCTATGCTCTAGGTTTATTCACACAAACAGTCCCACTGCACTCACTAAACCTCTACTGACTTCAATGAAACTATTCTTATAGATCAAAAGTTAAGCATATGTATTAGCAGAAAATGGACAGTATTTTAAAAAAATCCATTGCTGATTCAGGCACCATAATAGAAGATATCTCATTCTCATATATATGCCTTGGTTCTACATGATAAATGGGAAGAAAAACAAGCATCCACAATTTCCAACAGAACCTTCTAGTAACACCAAAGCACAATTACGACTAAAAGTTTCCATCTTAGTGAAATCAACTTCTAGCACCCAAGACTGCTCAAATATAAACAAAGTAATGAAGTTTCTCTGAGCCTGAAGATTAAATGCTTATGGCTTTTCCAAACAGCAAGAAAAAAAATCACAGATGCCACTTAGCATCTTACTATGAACCAACACAAATCACAAGACCATTACAGGCAATGATAAAAGCAAACCACCAGAGCTACTCACTAGAACTCTAGAAGCCTAAGAGGGGACATGGTATGGCAGACTACCGTTACCTTTCCCTTCTCCCTTTCTCTTGTAAATCGCAAAAACACATAGCAGACTCCAAAAAAAAATACACACTTCCTTCTTGGAAATGAAGTACTTCAAATTTTGCCATTGACCTACTGTCTCCGCTCGAACGCTATTTTAGATTCAAGCAAGTTACAAATTTTGACTGCTACTTCAGATATCTGCTCATGCAGATATTCATATTCCATAACAGCAGTTGAGTTTAATTTATTTATTCTCAGCTCTATCTGGGTTTCACAGAATGACAGGGGTTGGAAGGGACCTCTGGAGATCATCTAGTCCAACGCCCCAGCCAGAGCAGGTTCACCTAGAGCAGGGTGCACAGGAATGCGTCCAGGCGAGTGTTGAATATCTCCAGAGAAGGAGACTCCACAAGCTCTCTGGGCAGCTTGTTCCAGTGCTCTGCCCCCCTCAAAGTAAAGAAGGTCCTCCTCATGTTTAGATGACAACTTCCTATGACCAAGTTTGTGCCCGTTACCTCTTGTCCTGTCACTGGGGACCACTAAAAAAAGACTGGCCCCATCCTCCTGGCACCCACCCCTTAAGTATTTATAAGCATTGATAAGATCCCCCCTCAGTCTTCTCTTCTCGGGACTAAAAAGACCCTAGTCCCTCAGCCTTTCCTCATAAGAAAGACATTCCAGTCCCCTAATCATCTTTGTAGCCCTTTGCTCTACCCTCTCCACCAGTTCCCTGTCCTTCTTGAACCGGGGAGCCCAGCACTGGACACAGTACACCAGATGTGGCCTCACCAGGGCAGAGTAGACGGGGAGGATAACCTCCCTCGACCTGCTAGCCACACTCTTCTTGATGCACCCCAGGATGCCATTGGCCTTCTTGGCCACAAGGGCACATTGATGGCTCATGGTCATCCTGTTGTCCACCAGGTCTCCCGGGTCCCTTTCCACAGAGCTGCTCTCCAGCAGGTCAGCCCCTAACCTGTACTGATGCATGGGGTTATTCCGCCCCAGGTGCAGTACCCTACACGTGCCTTTGTTGAATTTCATAAGGTTCCTCTCTGCCCAACTCCCCAGCCTGTCCAGGTCATGCTCAATGGCAGCGCAGCCTTCCGGTGTGTCTGCCACTCCTCCCAGTTTTGTGTCATCAGCAAACTTGCTGAGGGCACACTCTATCCCTTCATCCAGGTCATTGATGAATACACTGAACAGGACTGGACCCAGTACCAACCCCCGGGCAGCACCACTTGTTACACACCTCCAATTAGACTCTGTGCCACTAATCACAACCCTCTGAGCAGTATCTATCAGCCAGTTTTCAATCCACCCCACTGTCCGTTCATCTAACCCACACTTCCTAAGCTTGCTTATGAGGATGATGATGTGGGAGACGGTGTCGAAAGCCTTGCTGAAGTCAAGGTAGACAACATCTACTTCCCCTTGGTGAATCCATGTTGACTACTTCTGATAACCACCTTTTCCTCCAGATGCTTTGAGATGACACCTAGAATGAGCTGTTCCATCATCTTTTCAGGGATGGAGGTGAGGCTGACTGGCCTGTAGTTTCCTGGGTCTTCCTTCTTGCCCTTTTTGAAGATTGGAGTGACAATGGCTTTCCTCCAGTCCTCAGGCACCTCGCCTGTTCACCAGGACCTTTCAAAGATGATGGAGAGTGGCCCAGCAATGACTTCTGCCAGCTCCCTCAGCACTTGCAGGTACCTTCCATGCAGGTAAACCCCTGCGTCTTGATATTTGTAAGAAAAGAGCATTTTGTGGTAGACATACCAGCAACTCTCTTCTTGCTAGGAGGAAGTTATGTTCCCCAATGTGTTACCTTCAGTACCAGATTAGTGGTTTCACTGTAAGGTATCTATTAGCCTCTGACCTACAGATGGCCAGAAAACACCTTACATTTCTACATGATAAAAGAAACTGAACAGCCAATTAAATATTGAATCCTTCAATGCTACCATAATATAATTTCTTTAAAACGTAACCCCAGTGCTCTATTAAAATATGAAAACAAGTCACAGATTGTTTAACATACCTGATGAACTACAACCACTTCTCAGCATCAGTCTTCAAGTGACTACAAGATTTTTCAACATGTTTTTATTCATTGTTAAATGCCAGACAGATTCTTCCTCTCATAAGATAGCTGCTTATAAACAGAGAGCAGGTAAGGATTTGGCTACCCACTGCAGCATTCCAGTAACCTTCCAGCTAACCTTCACCAAAGCCTTCTCCCACTTATCCCTCCACCTACTTATTGGTTTCTTCATCATGCTGCAGCCTCATACTTTTGTTCAAAATGTGTTTTGTGGCTTTAGAATTTCAGCCCATAAAACCAACAAGATAACAGATTAATGAAATGACAGAACAAGAAAAGAGATAAAGTTGAGCAACTGATGCCTTGCCTAGACTAAGATTTGGAGTATGATCTGATTTAATGTACTGCTTACTCATTTTAGAATTTCAATACAAGCATAGTACAGTACCCTTAACACATATTTAACCAGTCAAGTTACTACCTAGAGTAACTTAACAACTTCATCTTTGTTGAAGATGCAGTACCTCATCTACCTTAGAATTTTAAAGCTTTTTCCAAACACAAAGGTAAAAAGTTTTATTTAAATCATACTTTGGAGACCACTCCTAACAAAGAATTAGTTTCACCTATTTAATTCTAATATTAAAGAGATGCAAAGTTACAAAGATCTCTCTTAACTACACAATATCCCACTTCTTAAGTCTGTGTAGGGCTTGTAATAAAACCAGAAACAATAAAGCAAGCAGAGCAAAAACACTTCTGTTGCTCAAGTGTGAAAAGACTTTAAATGGTTTTTCAAAATACACAAGAAGCCCCAGACTCAACTTAAAAAAAAATTTTAAATCCTTCATCTCTTATCTGTAAACCAGAGAGCAAGATAGTCTAAAATTCACATTTTAGTGATTTCCCAGAAATGCCACTTAAGTCAAGGAAACAGAAAGGGCTAAGTAATACGAAAAGTATATTTAGTCATACGAATAGCAAGGATCCATAGCATCCTTGTCCAAGGATACATAGATCCTTATCCATAGCAAGGATAAACACACTTTTCAGAACTCTTTCTTCACCGATATTTACAAATGAAATTTGGTGCTTCCAATACATACTTCAAATGCAGAAGGAATTAACTGCCATCCAGCTGCTCCCTTTCAAAAACATTTCTGGTTCCACCACTCTATTTCAGCCCAAAGGTGAGTACTACAAGACAGAGAAGAAACTTCCTGTGTCCTTTTTCCAAGTGTGCCTGCCCCCCCCACCAGGCATTTGTGCTCATACTGCATCTGCAAGGAAACAGGGGCAGGGGGTGGGGTGGGGGCAGGGGGTGGGGTGGGGGGAGGGGGCTGCTTTTCATGTTCAGGTGTAGCCCAAAGCATCAAATCAAGAAAATTTAAGTGCAGATAATGTGAGCCACTTTGCCTTCAGAGAGGGACTTAAAACTTCTAAATAACAAATTTTTAGCATCACCATTCATGAAAAAGTGGGGTTTTTTTGAAGAAGCAAAGTTTAATAATTATTTTAGTACATAAATCACACAGAAAAAGCCGCCCATTTTTTTTCCTCTGTGATTTGTAGTATTTAGTTATACCTCCATTCACCATCTCACTCCCTATGTTTTCATGCTCAGCGGTACTGATACTGTAGTCTGACTTCCATTGAATGTACAGTCACAAAAAACTTTGCTTGCAACTTACACAACCGTTGAGTAATGCTGAAATTTTGCACTCAAGACAGGGGAGTTAGTATATTCTGTAAACAGCAATGTTATATCAGTATAATGTTCATATGTAGCTTGCTAATGGCAGGAAAAGAAGAAATATCAAACTCCCCTCCATTGTATGCTCACTAGATCCAACCTTTACAGTAAGAAAATTTAGCATGGATCTCCCACAGAACTTATGTAAGTCAAGGTTTCTTTTTTTCTACATAAAGTAAAGGGAAAGGGTCTTGAAGCCTTTAGGCAGCACTTTCAAATAAAGACTTCTTTGTTCCCACAATATCATCTGGTTATATGGGGTACAAGGTTTAGATTTTCTAACTTTGGTATAAAGGTATCCACCTAGAAATTTCTCTTAGTTATCATACAATTCTGTATTCGCTGTGCAATAGCTTGGCGAAATCAGCCTGGGCTCTGAAGGCAGCTGTAAAACAAGGCCCTTACATTTTTTTAGGGACTAGTTCAAGCTGCATAGCAACAATGCTGTTACCACACACTTAATTTAAAAGCACATCAACTACTGCTACCCTAAACACGGTTTCCTTAAGTCGTTAGTATCTTTCAAAAATTATCCTCTTGATTTTTCCTCTGTGAATTTGTCCAGGTTTCTAAAACACCAGCTTTAAGAGTTACATATTCACATTACTATTTCATAAGCATCTAACCTGCAACATCATCTCAAGTAGGACGACAATGACCACACAACCATTAAAACCTATCTGGACGACATCCACCAACTCAGATACAGACACAGCAAAAGCTGTATTGATACAACCCTGCAAACGCTGCTAAATATTCCCCCAAAATGATAAGAACTTCTTTAACATCCCCCTGACAGTAGTCAGCTTCTCTTACTCACTGACCACCACATACCTCAGAACACACTGCTCAGGACACGAGGTAACATGATTGAAATGAGTGAGGCTTTAAAAGCATACACCTGAAGGTGAGTAAGCCTGCAGTGGGATAAAGGAAGTTCTGTATTGAAGTAACCTAAATGAATAGGGATTTACTTGCAACCCTTTAAAAAAAATAAATTAAAGCCATACTCTGCAGTCTTACGCACTAGCTGGCCAGAAGGGTAAGTTAAAGGGGATGTGTGAGATCACGTACCCCCCTCTCAGCCGCACCAATTCGCACCATCACCTCCCGGCCCGCACGGAGAAGCCTCTCCCCGGCGGAGAGGTGCGCGGGCCTGGCCGCGCGCGGGCGGCGGCACGCGGGAGCGGAGGGACGCGGCAGGGCGCGGACCGGGGGCGCCCCGCGCCGGGCAGGCCCCACCCCGCTCCGCAGCCACCGGCCTGGCAGCGCGCTCCCGGTCATCGGCCGCCCGCCGCCGGCGGCGGGAACCGCTACCGGGGGCCTGCCTGCCCGGCCTCCTCAGGCCGCGCCCCCCTCCACCGCCGCCACACTTCCTGGCCACGGCCCGCCGGTCCCGCTCCCACCTCGGGCCGCCGGCGGCTCCCGCTGCCCGCTGGGGGAGGGGCTCCGTGGCCCCCTCCTCCCCCCTCCCGGCGGCTGGCGGGTCCCGTCTCCCCGGGAATCGCCATTCCCCTCCCCGAGGCCGTGGGACGGGCCCACCCCCAGCACGGGGAGGTGGGGCCGAGGGGGAAGCGGGGTCCCCGCGCAGGCCGGCGGGGCGCCCACACCTTCCGCCACTGCCCACACGCACAGACAGACAGACAGACACACACACGGGGAAGGGTGGCGGCGGCACGTAGGGGGAGGGGGAGAGGCTCTGACCTCCTCGCTCTTCAGCACCTCCTTGAACTCCCGCTTGATCCTCTGCACCGCGATGTTAGCCATCTCCGCAGCGGGCACCTACTCGCCGCTGCCTACGAGCCGGGCCCAGCGAGCTCCGCCGCCGCTCTCGCTGGATAACTCCCGGCCCCACCAAAATGGCGCCCGCGCCGAGCATGCGCGCTAGGGCAGCCGGCTCTGCCGCCGCTCAGGAGGGGCTGCCGTGTGCGCGGAGCGGAGCGGGCACCGGGGCTCCGCGACGGTGGGGGTCGAGTGCTGGCCGGTGGCGGCGGCGGCGACATGTGCTCTCGGCCTTCGTTTCTCCGCTGTCCCCGAGGAAAGGATGCCGCCGCCTCCTAATGAGGCGCGGGGGTTTCGCCGCGCTCGCTGCCCGCCCCGAGAGACACCTGCCTGTCTGCCGCCGCTCGCCGTGTCGTGGGCCGGGCAGGTTCCCGGCGGCGCCTGGCGAGAGCGTGAGGAGAAACATCTGCAGGGAGAGCCCTGCCGCTGCCCCCCGCCGCTGGCGGGCCCCGGGGCAGAGCTAAGGCGGTTGTGTTGCCATAGCTCCCGCCGCGGGCAGCGCGGCCCTCCCGGCCTCCTCTGCCCGGCCCGGCCTTGTGCCTGCAACGCGCAGCAGTGGGGAGCCCTGAGGCACCGGGCCGGCGAAGGGGGTGAAGGAGTGCCCTCGGGAGGGCTGAGCCGGCAGCTGGGCTGGGCTGGAGTGGGTCCGAGGTAGCAGGGGAAAAGTCTGAGGTGTCCCTGAGGAAACAGCTGGCTCAAGGAGCAGCTGACATGTCTTCCAGTGAGGTCCCTGACCAGAAATAACCAGGGGCATTTTCACATGCCTTCAGAATCTTCTCAACCTGCCCATACAGCAGTTCCCATCTATTTTTTTCCCCTTGTGCTCGCTGAAGAAAGCCGCAGTTCCTTACACATCTCTCTCCTGGCCCAGCTCCTTGTCCTCTTCCCACCCTCGCCCTTCTGGAGACACTGCTGGCTCCTGACATGGAACAGGGGGACACTTACAGGCCCGGTAGGCCCAGGAGCAGGCAATTCTGAGGAGACAGTGTAAAGAACTGTTTCTTTTTATGGATTCTGATACAAGATTTTAAAAGTAGAGTAAAAGGTGGACGTCAGTCCTGCCTAATGGATTGTTACATTTTATTGCATAAGCCAACACAGCAAGCCACAGATGTTGCTCTGTCTACAAAACTGAAATAGGATACCAGTAACCATCCCCGCTAGCCTGAGGCATGCAAAATACTGTATGGTATGGAAGAGCATAGATAGATTTTCAGAGGGGAACATGAGATTGCATTTACAACTTGTTTATTCAGGAGCTAGAGGCTTTCAAGATATTAAGGTCTATAGAAAGATTTTATAGTGCCTCCTCTTAACGGTAGTGCAGTGCAGGACAATGTACAAGATAGACCTTTATCTCCACAAATGTCTACTTCTGGTATGGCTACCATCTGCAAGTGCTGTTTATTTATCTCCATTAGTATACACAGCAGTTCGACTATTATATACACAGTAAAGAAAGCATAGGCCCAACCGATAAAAAAAAATCTGGTAACTATATACAGATGCATACAGTCCTTTTTCTCTGTGTGTTTACTCTTCTCCTGTGGTTTGACTGGAAAAATTCCATTTTCCTGCAAGAATGTTGTACCACGTGCATCTGTTCATTGAATTAGGTCATCTTCAGACCAAAACTTGGTTTTAATGCAATACACAATGCAGTTTTTCAGCTGAGGTTTTCAGTACCTTTTTGAGCAGGACCACTTTGCATTAGACCTGATTTCTTTTTTATGACTTCTGGTGTGATCTTGGGCCTTCATTTTCAGAATAATTTAGACATCTAAGTCCCACTGATGTGTCTTAAGTTCCTTTTGAGGAGGTAGGCCATGGCTTCTCTGTGCCTTCTCTGTGCCTTAAGCTCTCACCTGTAAAATAAGGGTAATAACTTTTCTCTGCCTCTTAGAGCTCATAGCTGAAAGTTAGGTTTATGGTGTGCTGAGCTCCTATTGAGTACTATACACAAAATTATAAAGGTAGTACATAAAATCTCTGGGTTAAATGCCTCATGTCTTTTCAGACAGCTCATAGAAAGAAGCTGAGCTTCTAATATTCAGATTTTGCTCTGAATGGAGTACAAAACGTGACCTTTATCAAGTGTCAGAATCCTTTGTGTTCCTGTGAGTATGCTTGTATGTTATAGGTAGTAGACATCCAGTAACAGCCACAGAAAAGGGCAATAATTTTGCCTGGTTTGTATCTAGGTTCATTTTCACGTGCTCATTTGGTTTACAAATGTCAGTGTCTGTTACTGCAAAAAGCAAATAAAATTAACTACTGTATCTCTTTTCCTTAGTCCTTAAATAAGACTTTAAAAGTCCACTCCTTTCCCTTGTCCTTAAATAGGCATCTTTCACTTATCTCACAGCTGTTTCATATTCACCATATACTGTGTTAATTTTCTCTTTGGTAAAAGACAGATATAGAAAGGCTTTTTGGGGGGTAGAATGGAGTAGTGGTGAGTTTTGCCAGGATTAAAAAACTGCATAAAAATTAGTACCTTATGCAATAAGCATGCTGGGGTTATCATTGTATACATCCTATACTGTTTTACACTTTACTATAGTTTATTCTTTTCCAGAAGACTCTACAGGGCTTTAGACCAGAACAGGACCATAGACTAGCAGTCTTTGAGTAGGTGTTTTGGTTTTGGTTTAGTTTAGGGTTTGTTGGGGATTTTTTTTGTGAAATAAGAAAATGCTTAGAAAAAATGAGAACGTAGCCTCTTTGTGTTATTTCAGTGACTTCCATGTCTGACTTTATAATATATTTTATAGTATGTTGATAATATAGTCCTGTGTCTATCCTCTGAATTAAGTTCTTATTAGTCTTTCACCCTTAGAAAAATCCATACACAAAATGTAAAACTGCAGTCCGTTGAACATAGCCAGCTCACTTTTTGAATTACAAAATTTTGTAGTATATCTGATTTCAGGAGATAGTTCTTTCATTGATCCCATCATCAATTTAGCCTTATACCACACAGTTCTTTCAATAGCAGCTTTCACAAACTGGCTGCAAATTGGTCTATACTTCTGCCTGTTGGTGTTGATCATAACTAGTAGAGTGGGATACAATTCTAGGTATCCCTAGGCATTGTTTACCATATTGCTTTGAAATACTTCTGGAAGTGAAAGCAGGAAATACGGTGTATTAAATGAAGCTCAAACTATGTAAGATTACTGCAGGAGAGAAGTTGATAGGATCAGTGCCTATAAAGTAAGATCAGTGGTTGTAAGACCTCAGCCCAAGCTCTCAACATGGAAAGGCTGCCAATATTCATTAACCTATGCCAGGAGAACCAAACATCCTAAACACTGTATCATTTCCCATATAAATATTATCTATCCTACAACCTATGCATAGGAAACATTTCCCCATATTTTCAAGGAAAAGTGGCTATTGTTCATGCACAAATTGCACATGTTGGACTCACTTGCTCTACATACAGTACAGTCACCATGTGCATGGTCCATCTGTCTGAGACTGTGGATGCCCCCCAATCCCAGCATACTGCCTGGGGACTCCAAGGTGCTTATGACAGCACTAAATATGATTAAATTTCTGTTCTTCATGTTAATTCTTGCTGATCTTTTTCTCATTTCCATATTTTCCTAATTTTATTCTGTTCATATCAATAGGATATTTTTCTATTAGAATTACTCAGAGGGAATTTGGAATTATTGAGATTGTTCCCTGTGATTAGAAGAAAATGCCATTTTTGAAACTGTAACTTTCCAGCATGCAACATTCTGTTCCTCTTTTGCTGCTTTGTGTCTTGCATAACAAGACTTCCCCCCTCCTCACCTTGGCCTCTTTAGTTTAGAAAAATCAAAAATGTCAGGCTTGATCTTCTCTCATTGTTGCTGGAGGATTTCTTATTGGAGAGGAGAGCTGTTTCAAGAGATCGGTATATTGATTTCAAACACTTTAGAAACAGGGGTCGAACCTGTAACATTTTTTATTCTTATTTTGTTTATTTCATGAGGCATCCATATCAGGATTAACTTTACAGGCTGTATTAGTATTAGATGGTATGCACTTTGCATTAAATGTTCATATACTCATTTATAATAATGCTTTATTTAAAATAAAATCAGTAACAAATAATATTAATAAACCTAGGTAATTTTTAAATTTAACCCTCATTTTCCACCAGACTTAGACCTACAGCTCTCTTTCTGTCATCCCAGCTTTTAACAGAGAGGCCAGAAATTGTCTTTTTTTCCTGCATATAATTTAGCACATTTCAGAGACTATGAAAATAAATTTAGTCTGCACGTTTATTGTCTGTCATATTGTGTTCCTGTTGTGGCAGCGTCTGGATGACTCAGCTCATTCCGAAGATTAGCTTTATCATAAAAATAACTAACTGGTTGTGCAAGTTGACCGAGTTTTAAGGTGTCATCTTAACTTTCCCGTTCCTCCTATACGTGTCCCCGTCCGGTTGCGTGGACAGGTGTAAGAGTGCCCTCTCCTGGGTGGAACAGGGTAGATGGGCTTGCTCGTGTGCGACGGATCCCTCCGTTGGGGAGCTCTTTGCTCAGAGCAAATGGCACTGCTGCTGCCTTGCCCAATCTCTCCTGTAAAGGTGTTGAGGAAGAACTTGTAGGAGTTCTGCAGGCAGAAGTGCTTAAAACAGTAGAACAAAAATTGTTCGGTGTTCCTGGTGGAGAGAAGTGGTATTCACTCATGATGTCTGCACTTTGCAAATTGTATTTTCCATGTCATTAGCAGCTTAAATATATACATGCTTAAAAAGGCAGTAAGTGTACTAACTAAACATCAGTTATCTGAAGTCATTCAGTTTGAGTTCATATGATGCAATTCATCTGACTTAGTGGAGCTAGATCAGCAATTAATTCAGATATTGATTTTACATCAATCAATCTATGGCTTAAACAAGATTTAGCAAAGTTTTCGTTAAATAATGCATGTGCAGAAAATTTTGGTAGTTTAATAATAACACCCTATTGTTCTTCACTTGTTAAGGACTTTTATTAGAAATTGACAGGACACCCTGGATTTTTCATTAATTTGGTGAATCTGAACCTGATGTTTTTGGTAGGAAAACCTAAATACAAACGGTCCCAATGCTTTTAACTCTGTTAGGAAAATTATTGTTTTTTTAAACTTCTGCTTCTTTGTGGAGGAGTGATTTTCAACTGGTGGTACATACACCTTGGGATCTAGGGGCAGTTCCTTGTGGGTTCATGAAAGGCAAAAAGAAGAAGAAAAAAAAGCAGGTTCAGCTGTGAGATAGTTCTTGTAATTCTGCAGGAGGTCCCAATTTTATTAATATTCTTAATGAGTGGGCATCTACCTTGAAAAATTTGGCATCACCAGACTGACAAGTTGACCACAGGGAACCAAAAGCATTTCTTATAAAGGAAAAGGTGTAAAGGTATACTCCTTTCTTCCTATTACAAAACAAAGATAGCAATCTTTTTGAGGGTCCTTTCAAAATGAAAGCAAGCTGGGAATACAGAAATAGATTTCACAACGTGGCTATTATTATTAGTTTTATGAGTATTAGAGTTATAAGCGAAGAGAGGATTTGGCCAATAATATCAAGCGTATGGTCACTATGCTACATTGCTGGTAGAGTTGAGTTTAGAATTAGAACTGGAACAGCAAAGTATTGTGAAGCATTAATTGAATTAATATGGGAATCCAGAATAAATAAAAAATAAAAACACTTTCTGTTAGAGGAAAAATAAATGCAGTCACAGCCTAATTGCACAGCGCTGGTAGTGGTCTTTAATTGCCAAAATATTTCATGTTCCTGAAAATGTAGATAAGCTAACTGCTGGAAAGCTCATTGTGTACAAAGTGGTCCAACTGATGGCATGTAGATAAAATTTGGGTCTCCAGGACGCTTCCACCTGGCTTCCTGCCTTTTCCATTGAGGAGACAGACAACACTTATTCAGGGAGTGTATGTTGTTGCAAACTACCCTCCTACATCACTGCCCTGTCTTCTCTGGAGAAAAGGATGTGACTGGTTACCTTTTCTTCTTCATGCATGTAACCTGAGACATAGACATATCAATGCAGGCTGCAAAGAGGTTTATGCAAAATGGGGATCAAACTCATGCAGGCAATAGTCTTATACAGTATATGTGGTCCCAACTCAAAGAAGGTTTCCAGCTAGAAGAGAATATGGATTAAATACGTATGAATAACCACAGTATAATACAAGAATATATGCAGTAAAATCAGAAATCTACTAGAAGCCAAGCCACAGAGAGTACATACTCCAGTATACTTTTTGTCATCAATTGTTATGAATCCCTTCAATGGTCTCTCTGTTTTGTAAAGCACAAGACTTTTTAGGGATCCTGAAAGGTAGGAAAATATCATTTCTTTTAATAAAAAAGAAATCTGGAGCTCTTGAATTCAGCTATTATTGCTTCATGTAGCAATTTTGGGATTCTGAGGCTTTTTGAAAATTCTAACTAGAATTTGAACTTACTTCTAATGATGGCCATCTTGCTAAACTACAGTATTATCTGTCATGACGGGCACCAAATCCACAACTGATGGAACTATCTACAATAAAAATTTACAAAATAGTGAAGTTTGTCAGAGATGACAGATGGGTAATTTATCAAGCTGTATTGCTGTTGATACCGTCCTAAAATATCTGCATTTTGGAGACTAGAACAATTTTGTATCAGAAAAAAACCTTTTCTATTGATCTTACTGCAGTAGAATACTAATTTAGGGTTAAATCATTAAGTCTAAATCACGAGTCAGTGTTTGGACCACAGTCGTGTAAAAAGTTAATTGAACTGCATTTGAAGTCATAGAAACTGGTAAGGACCAATTCAATAATACGAATTAAGACAAGCTGATTTTGTTGTTTTCCTAATCTGATTGTCTCCAGTTTGGCCATGTGGCTAGCAAGAACATAGGATCTGGCAAGTTATTAGAGGAGAAAATTGAGGATAAAGTCAGGTTAAACAAACAAAGCTCAGTATTCTGTTAATGTATCGAGTCATGTGCAATTTCCCTGAACACAGCAGAAGTAAGCAATTCCTCTGGTCTTTGTCAGACACACAATATTTCACAGAACAGTATCTAGAAAATCCCTACTATTCTATGTGTCCTTCTTTTCAGTAGTAGCATATGCCTTTGTTTAGGTGGAAGATCTAGTTTAGATGTAAGGAGCTTCTTGTACATTTTTCTCAAATGAGGGGTAGCAATTATAGCAGCTTTAGTGAAGTATAACTCATCTCAAAATTCCCTGCTACAGCTTTCCCATCTTTCTGACAGAGTGCAAAAAGATCACATGGTAAATTGGAAGTTGTCACCTTTTAAAAGGCAGTATTCTAGACTGTATCTTTCTTTCCCTGGTTAGAGGTGAGTCATGCTGGGAGATATTCAGTCATGCTGTATGATTGTCTCTCAGGATTTTGCAGATCCTAACTCTTAGTCCTAGGAATGTTGTGACGTTACACTGTTGGTCCCTTCCCTAAACGTACAGCAGACATAAAAGATATTAACACTGAAGAGTGTGTATATATATACAGTGTCTTCCTGCACAGATATTTTTAGGTGTCTTACTATCCCTGTATTTTAGTATCACCCAACCCAAATAATTTTACTCCCACTGAAATAATGGTGTAAGTGCTCTGCAGATGTACCTACTCCTGGGTTCCCTCTTGAGTGGCACAGTGTCACAGAACCACAGCATGGTTGAGGTTGGAAGGGACCTCTCGAGATCATCTAGTCCACCCCCCGGTTAAAGCAGGGTCAGCCAGAGCAGGCTGCCCAGCAGGACCATGTCCTTTTGCATTTTGAGTATCTCTAAGGATGGAGAAACCACAGCCTTTCTGGGCAACCTCTGCCAGTGTTCAAGAACCATCAGAGTAAAGAAATGTTTTCTTATGTTCAGCTGGAATGTCATGTGTTTCAGTTTGTGCCCAGTGCTCTTGCCCTGTCACTGGGCACCACTGAGAAGAGTCTGCCTCCCTTAATAGTTTCTCTACAGAGGAGTTGGACTTCTGCTATAATCTGGCACCGGCTTCAAATCTTTCCATCCTTTTTTTTTCAGTAATCACCCCCAGTTTTAGAGCCAACATCTATGTCCAATTTTGACCTTAGTAACTTAACACAAAGTAACCACAAGAACCCACACATTTCCATGGACTGACTGGCAGAGTTACAACTTTTAACACACCTCCTCAGTGATGTGTGAAATGTTTTCTCTCTTTGTTCTCTCTTTTTTCTCGGTAAATCACGCCTTGGCTTTTTAATGGATGGTTACCCTTGAATTTCAGTCATATACTGAGTGCTTAATACCAGCTGCAAAACTGTGTATATCCATTTCAGATGAGAGTAATTCCCAGTTCCTGACCAGAAAAGTTTGACTCTTTGGTGCTTCTTAGTTAGATGTAGTAAAGTGTTGAAAAAAAAAATCCTTTGGGATCTTACTTTCATTTCCTTCTCTCACATTTTCTTCTGCACTAACGTTCATCAAATCTACTGGTTTGCATTTTGTGCCTGTGGTTCATCTATTAGATGTGGCTTCTTCTATTAGATGTTCACTTGGAAAACGAACAGGGATTCATTTTTATTTCAAGTCTGTGAGAACTGTAACAGCTGAGGGCTCTGACTCATGTTCAGAGGCAGTTTCAGACTGAATGCTGAAATGGCTCTGAACATAGAGAGAGGGTGACATGAGATGTGTTTTTCCCGAGTGGCAGCAATTTTCAGATGAATATAGCAGTGATAGCTGCTGGTAAGTTTATGGCTGCAGATAGCTTATGGTTGTGAACTAAAAGTTGCCTAAGAAGCAGTTCACACTGTTTCTCATCTTTTCTTTGCAAGAAAGCCACCACAATCGTGCAGCTGCTATTATGGTTTCTGCCCCAGAGGAAAAACAATTTGTTAAGGTTATACCAGTGTTGGTTCACTTAGACCGCATTTTTAGAGGGGATTTCCCAAAGTATTTGCAAAATATGTTCCTGACACTGGCTGCATAATTATCAATGACAATGAAATTTAGTGGACCTTTGTCTCATTAACTTGTGTGGTTACTGAGAACTTACTGTTCTAATCCTACAGATCCATTTCAGCCTGGTTCAGATGGTGTATCTTTATCAGCGAGTGTTATAATTAACAATTCGGTGGTTCAGATCTTAATCCTCTATTTTTAAATGTTTTTTGCAAGTCTGATCTTGTAAGTGTCCCCACTGGCCTGCTTGCATTTTCATAGTTACTGTAAGTTACTAGTCGATATTCTAGTTAAATGTAAAATAATCTTTGTTATCCCCTCAACTTCAGATTTCCTTCCTCCATTTCCTAGTTTGGAAAACTGCATTGGGCAGCTATGATCTGGCAGCATTGCAGCAATCCTTTGTGATCATTTCCTCTGGACTGTGGCTAATTTATCTCAAAGTCTGTGTTGGTGTGTTGATGCTTCAGGAGCACAAAAGCCCTTCGTAAATCCTCTTGACAATTTCAGTGGAGTTTCTTCTTTCCACCAAGCCATATTTTTTTTTGTGAGTCCTGACAGCTTAGGTTGTGGTTGGATGTTCATTAAGCTTGTATCGGTAAATTGTCAGAAAATCTGGCAGTATAAATTTGGTTCACTGGTGATCACATGACTAAATTTCTGTTAAATTAACCTAAGTACACAACATAGTCTTTGTGCCAGCTAATTCACAGGCTTGCTGCCTAGTATCCCAAAGTGCTTTGCAATTCTCTAGTGCTTTGTGAGATGCCAGCCCAGCTGAATTCTAGGAATGTTTGTGAACAACTTTTCTAAGGACTTGGCTTCTTTTTCCAAAATTAGATCCCTCTTTCCAAAAACCCAGTGTTGCTGCCAGAAGGCCACACCTACCTTGCTACTGCAGGGGTACTTTATAATCTTTTCCTTTCCACTTCCTGGATACCATTTTCAGACCATATTGCAGGCGTCTTCCAAGTATCAAAATTTGCAGCAGAGTTTCATGTAGATTCCTTCTGGGAATAGCATTATCTGCTCATTATGGACTACATGCAAGAAAAGAGGGAGCAGACGGAAAAGGAGTTACATTAAGAGTATTTGCCCCATTTCTAGGTCATTTTTCAGATCTGTTGAAGCTGCATGAATTGCAGTTGAAGAATTTCCACTCCACAAAGTATCTGGATGTGAGCAATACAATGCCTAGTGGCATGAGTTATGCAGCAAAGATGAGAAGAACATCAGCAGAAAGAGAACTTCAGAATGGGAAAAGTAATGTTCTTGGGTATCTGTAAATAAGCTCATCCATTATTTGGCAAGTTAGATCACCAACATGACTCCTGCTTTTCCATTGCCCATCAGGGTAGAAAAGTTGAAAGCTAGCACTGTGATGTGGAATGTGACAGCTGCCTGTTGCTTTACAAAGTGCCCAATCCATTACTTTCAGATGACAGATGTAGAGAATGTCACAGTAAGTTTTGCTCAACTCCCACCCTCCTCCACTGTTACAGGGTTATTGGTGGAAGGAACGTTACCATCTTCTGCCCTTCAAGCAGAGTTGTTTTCATAGTTCTAGCTTGGCAATGGGCAGCACAATTCTTTTTAGTGTGCCAAAATCAATGGATTTACTATTCTGTCTGTGTTACTAGCTGATCTTGAATGCATCTCATGCCTTTGTTCATAAAGTAGCCTAAGTCATCACTGTTTTCATCATAGTTTGACTGCCAGAAAAGAGACTTCATAGAGTGAGTCTGAAAACAGCCTCCATATCAGGATCTCGTTTTACTGTTGTATCATGCACTAAATTTGTGAGTGTAAGGGGGAGCAGATGGCTGAAGCCTGGGAGTGGGAAGCTGAGATAGAATCAGTGCCTGCTATGGCTTGTTCATTTGCCCGTGGGAACCAGGAGGGCCAAATTCTGAGGGATGCTCTGGCAGAATGTTTTATGCAAAATACCTAACTACTTTCTGCTTATATAGATGTACTTGCTGATTTGAAAGCAATAAGCGTACGCATTGTTTCTCTTGTTCCTGGCCTCTACTTTCTGTAGCTCCTGTTGCCTGCCCCTCTTCCTTGACAGTTCATACCCTGAAGTTTCATCCATGAGGATCACCCTTTCACGACTCCATCCTTCATTAGGCCCATCAGCTTCCCATATTTCCAAGAATGTCAATGGAAACATATATGTTGAACAAAGAAAAATAATCAGAAAAATAATTGCTATTTTGCTGTCAAAAAGGCAGTGCAAATAATGCAGAATACAATACTGAAAAAACCCTCAGCTTTTTACTGAGACCAGTTATGTAATACTACTTACAGATATGCAGAACTTTGCAGTAACAACATGGGGGGAAGAAACAAGAGTAGGGAGGGGGAGCTGCTTGATGTGAGCATGTGTATCTCACCCAGAGGGCTGGCTGGCCGGCCAGATAGTGCTGCTTGTATGCCTCATCAAGGGACAATTTCAAGAAATTACCAGACATGATGCGAGTTCCTGGATGGGGCAATGTGAGAAATGAGCCAGAAAGATGTGATGCGCCAAGTTCTGAGGAGGCTGTATTTGATTCAAAGTAAGAGAGGAAGACGTCACAGCTTTAGCTGTAAGTGCCATCATTGCATACTGCTTTCTTGCAGATCACTCAGTCATCATCCCCATCAGCTCCTGCCTCTCCTTTACAGACTTTTTGCAGATTCATAGTATTTCTGACAAGGCATCTGAGACTGCCTGTCTAGCTCACTTAGTCTTGCCCTTCCAGTTCTAGGATAGTACAAATTCAGTTCTCCAAGTATCAATCACTATGAGACTGTCTTTCCAATTGCAACAGTTGCCCCAAGTATCGTTACCATCCTTTTAGCAACAGCAGGCTGTTTGGCTTTACCCACAAGCAAGAAAACAGAAGTGTTCAGTGTTCCTGCCTCCACTTGGCAGGAGGAACATTCCTCTCCACTGTTGTATGGTTGCCATTGCTTTCCTCTCTTGTCTGAGCCAGGACTAGTATGATAAGCTGTGTCTGGTTTTGGAATTTCAGGATCTCAGATACATTTTCTAGAACAATGACTAGCCCTAGGTGCTAAGCGTGGAAGGGGAGACACGGGCAAGGCTGCTTAATGGTGTTGGGAAGCTGTCTCTGCTTGCTTCTAGGGTGGCTCGTTCCCTAATGAAGGGTTAGGAGGATGGCCAAGGGAGAGGTGGGAGGAAGGATGCAGCTAACAGTTGATCATTCTGCTTCACCCTCTGACACCGTTGTCTTGGATGGCTTTGTGTTTGGCCAGGACAGCCAAACTATACTTCAAGCCAAGCGTACCTTGGTGCTGCTGATGTTCATGGTTCCTGTTGCACTCTAAACTCCTGGACAGGCTGTCAAGAAACCTGTTCTCCCAGGAAACACTGTAGGGATGTAGTTTCATATTCCCAAATTAAAGATAAATTTTAGCATCTTTAGTGCCTTACCAGAGGTTCAGTTCCCTTGGTTGAGGAAGGCAAGACAACATGAGCTCTGCACAGTTTAGCTTTTTTGTGTGATGGCCTGGCTTTGTGTCAGTGCCTAGATTCACTCCTCAGTATTGCCACTATTTAGCTGGGCGCTAACACAAGAGAAGGGGCTGAAACATGGGACAGGAGAGGCAAGACCCACAGCAAGTCAGGACTGTGTGGCATGGCTGGACAAAGGTAGCCTGCCTGCTGCCTCTCAGGAAGCGGAATGTTATGTCCAGGGCCAGCCCTAAATGGGAGAGGGCAGAGTTAGCCTACCCGCGTCCTGCAGGGAGAGGTGGCTCTGCACACCAACGATGGCTGGACGTGCAAGGCTGCCAACTGGCAATGCACCCGAGACTTGGCAGAGTAACGTAGGCTTGACACCCAAGGCTAGAAAAAAACTTTCAGAGAAAAAACTGTAGCCATGAAAGGAGGTTTGAAAGCCCCATGACAGTGGAAAAGAATGATGAGAACAGCCAAAATTGTCCCCATATGTGGGCCATATCAGACTGTATGAGGCACTGGTGGCATGGGGAGGTACTGTCTTGTGAGAACTCACAACTTCCATCCAAACTTCTTTTCTCACTGTAATTGCAGCATCTTCCTTGTTTTCTGGCTTGGAGGAGGTAAGCCACCATTGGAAATATTGGGGGACAAGATTTTCTTCCCTGTGTAATCCCCATTGCATTATGGCATGGTAACAGTGTCCCCCAGGACAGGATGTGGTCCCATCTTTCTGTACGGGAGCACCACACCCCAGCTCCTTGGCTAGGCACAGGTAAAGCCAACTGGCAGACCTGAGAAGCCATGATCTGAAATTTTCCTTTCTAACTTCATTCCACAGCATCTAAATGCATATTTTGAAGGATGCTTTAACTGCAGGGAAGCCTTGTGAGTCATGAGCTCCTAAGCAGGCTTCAGATTTCTAGGTGAGCAACTGCACCGTAAATTCCCTCATACTTCAGAGGCGATGGCTGGGGGCCAAGCAACTGCCGTGAGCGTGTTTCTGACGGGCGCACAGCCCTGACCGCGGGAGCTGTGGCAGACCCACCCGCACACCAGGCCCCAGAAGAGCTACTTTCCTCGCGTCTTCTCGGCGCTGACTTACTGGGGCTTTATTTTAAGGCCGACGTGTTGCTTGAAAACAACGCCGCCCGGCACGGCGGGCTACCGCGGCCGCTCAGCCTCCTGCCGGCGTACCGCCCAAGCCTGCCTCAGCTGGGCAGCGAAGGCCGGGACGCGGCTGCCCCTGCCCCGCAAGCAGCCTCCGCGCAGCGCGG
This sequence comes from Gavia stellata, assembly GCF_030936135.1. Classification (NCBI taxonomy): domain Eukaryota; kingdom Metazoa; phylum Chordata; class Aves; order Gaviiformes; family Gaviidae; genus Gavia; species Gavia stellata. Next base: position 26,298,741 of record NC_082598.1, on the reverse strand, counting down.
CGCGGGCGGCCCCCTCGCTCCCCTGCCGCGGTGGCGGCCGCCCCACGGAGGGCCGGCCGGGCCGCGGAGGGGCGTGCGCGGGGGGCGGGAGCCGCGCGGCACCGCCCCGGCCCCGCCGCCGCCGCCGGGAGCCGGCAGATCCGGGTCTCGTGGCGCGGGCTGACGTGTGAGCCGGCCCGAAGCAGCGGGGCCGAGCCGCGGGGCCGCCTCTGCCCGCCCGGACGCCCTGCCCCTGCCCCCGCGCCCGCCCGAGCCGCGCAGCCCGCCGCAGCCCTCCGCGACGGCGGCCAGAGCACGGTGAGCGGGGAGGCGCCGCGGCCGGGGGGCTCCGCGGTGGGGAAGGGGAGAGCGCGGGCCGGCCGCGGCCAGGCACAGCCGGGCGGGTTTCCGCGGACACCCCCGCCCGTCCCTCCGTCCGCGGGGCGCGGAGCGGCGCGGCGCGGCCCGGCCCTGGGGGTGGCCGCGGAGCCTGGGGAGCCCCCGGTGGGGGCTGCAGGGGTAACTTCAAGCCTGTTGAAGTACAGAAACGTCCCCGCTGCCGGGCGCTTCGCCGGCTGCCCGGGAAGGTAAACACCGGGAGAGCCGGAGCCGTTCCGCTGGTTGTTAGGCAGCTCTCCTCTTTTTCAAACCAGTGAAACGTCCGGTCGTCGTCTTTACAGCTGGTCTGATTTGGGTTTTTCTGGTTGTTGGGGTTTTTAGTGCAAAGCGGCACTCTTCTGCTGATTTTTTATTTTTTTTTTTAAAGGATGTCAGTCTGATACTTTGAGCCAAAGGGTTTTAGTTTTCTCTCTTTAGAGAGGCTGTAAGTGGCATGCTGACACCAGGGTATGCGCTCCCAGGCTGCTCCCCGCTTTTTGAAAAGCGTGTGCAACTAAAGTGGGAGAAATAGGACAATGTCTGGTGAAAGATAATTTCAGGAAAAGGACGGTGTCACACTGCCATTAATTTATTAAAGATAGGGTCCCTGCCAGGAACTTTTCATATGTGTGCTCCAGGGTGGGATTCGTAGAGGATTACAGTGCAGAAGGGGTGTATTGGCCTTAGAGACCACAAGATACCGTCCATGGTCATTCCTCTGCAGCTGTCACCATACCAGGTTCCCCAGATGTCCTGCCCTGCAGCTCAGCCGCTGCCTTCCATGGCAGTTCTGAGGCCTCAGCTAACCACCGCTTCTATGTGAACGTGGTGTGTGACCTACATAAAAAACTTTGGTTTCCTGGCAAACACCTGTTTGCCTAGTCAGTCTTCAGGACTGTCTTTTAGATGATAGATTTGTTGGTGTAGGGACTGTTTGTGTTGTATACTGGCTGAACATCTGTGTCTATGCATACAGATAAGTCGTGAAAACCATCTCCAGTTTTTAGAGGTGAGGACATCTAACTTTTTTGATCTTAATAGCTTGTTATGTTAATGTTATTAGCGTGCCTACTGGGGAAGCTGTGTATCTGCAGTGAGTATTAGTGGGTTACGTCTTAGAAGTCTTTACATGCTTAGCTATTAGAGCGCTATCCACCTTTACTCATTTCTGTTACTTTCCAAAAGCAGACATCGGCTCAAAAAACTCAAAATGAGGAAAAAAAAAAAAAGAAATCAAGCTTACTTTTGATTTCTTCCTATATATAGTGAGAAAGAATAAATCCTTGATATTTCCACCTAATTCTTGTGACCTGTCGAGATGAAAGAAATCAAGCTATTGTTGTTGATCATTGACTTAAAAAAGTGACCCTGTCACTGACAGCGTGGCTTGAAATGGTAGAAGCAGTTGGCCAAATAAAAGCAATTGTAATGTTAGCAGGACATCAGTTGGTTCAGTCCTGAGCGCCATTCCTTCCCCTGCTGCTGAGGTGGGTGTGTCCAACCTCTTTTGTTCTTTTTGCCCCATTTTGTAAAATATGAGATTTACAATTTTTGCCTAGCTCTAGAGTGGTATAGGGTTGTGTATTTTGAGGGGTTAAGATCATTTTGTATAAGGTGCTAAACAAGTGCAAAGCTGTACTGGATGTGTTACTGGTCATGCCAATTGTTGCGAGTGCTTCTCTGGCAGGCAGGGATGTCCCTGACCCGCTCAGGACCATAAGCCTGGAGGGTCTGCTTTAGAACTGAGATGGTGGTAGCAGCCATTCTGTAGCTCTGGGTGGATCTTACTTTAGCCTGGCTGGATATTATTTTGCTGACTATAGAAATAAATATAATGAACATGGTTCTATGAAATTCCTTCTACTGTGTATGTTGTGATGCTTTTGCAGCACCTTACCCAAACCACAATCAAGTCCGTTCTGCAGCCCATGTTCTTCCCTTGTTCTAAGGGAAAAATAAGAATAACAGACTTGTTAAAGAAGTAGTCTACATAGAAACAATTGCAAAAAGCATTATGGTTGTAATTGCTTTGTAACTACTAATAGTACCTGTTTTCAAAAGGTTGGTATTTGGTTTTAGAGAAAGTTAGTTTCTAACTGACTTCTTGTTTTGTTATTAACCTCTCATTTTCTACTTTCATATATTTAGACTTCAGAGTTAGTGATGTGTGAATGTTATTTGCATAACAGATGTGTAATAAAACAAAGTCTATATTAATGTTTCAGAATTTTCCCTCCTAGATATTTTAGGTACTTGACATACATTATTAAAGACCAAATTTTGTCTCTGCTGAAGTTTATCATAGCAGAATTGGGCCTAACAACATCACCAATCTTCACAGGGCCAGTACAATGAAAGTAGCAAGATCCTCTTTCTCTTCTTAAAAGTGCATATTAATGGAGAAGGTGTACAGTGCCCTGGCAATACCAAGTATCAGATTCTTACTCTGTAACTTTTGAACATTTATCAGATTATTCATCATAACAAATACAAAAATATTTTGGCAGAGGCATTTATACATAGAAAAATTGACGTCATCTGCAGATATTCTGCTTGGGAAGCAAATCAGAGAGCCTGTGAGCCTGCTTTGCATACATGCTGTTACACTTGATGTTAAGCACTATTTCCATTTTAACTTCCTAGGTTATAGATTCAGTTTATTAATACGTAAAGATCTATACAGTTGCTGATGAGGCACCTGATTCTGCAAGATGCTGAGTACTTCTTGGAAGATCCAAGTGCTCCCAGGTCATCTATAAGTACAGTGGAAGCTAAGAAAACTATGTAAGGTTATACCACAGAGCCAAATCTTGCAGTCCTTGTTCAGGTAAAAAAAAAAAAAAAGGAAAAAGGAATTATTTTCCCAGAACAGCTCCTTCAGCTTGTATGCCTTGACTCACCAGCAGCTAGCTTCCCCAGCTCCCAAAGAGCCTCATTTGAAGAAAGACTCCTTAGCTCCTCATTAGGAAGGCATACGGTCAGGGATACGAGAAGGATCAGTCTGTGTTAGCTGTGTTAGTCTTATTTCTGCTGGACTTCAGTAGCAGTACAGTGGAGAAGTATGGTCCTATCCTCCTCTTTCCATCCCATTACCTATTCTACGGTATTGGCTGGGGCTGGGGCGAGAAAAAGGTCCCTTAGTGATGATTGATATGGCTTTTCATGAAAGATTTGAAGATGCTTGGGGAGCAGTCCCGGCATGATTGAGTGGTTGTACATTTGCATGGTTATTAATTGAACAAATATGCTTCAGAGGCTTTAGTCAAAGTGTCTAGCTGGTATTTTTACAGATAATGGAACAAATTAGTCCCATTTGGGTGGGAACAGATAGAGTTACATTTGATAAAAGTTTTCCTCATTAAGATTAGTTCTGATTCTTCTACAGCTTTGCATGCATTAAAAACTGTGGCTTTCTGGAGCTAAATAGTTTCATTCTTACTTTATAAAACTGGTAGACAAATGTCAGATCCAAAGCACTGAGCTCTCCTACAAAAGAAAAGATTTTATCAAAAAGGACAGAAAAGCTGTACAAAAATGTAGCGCCAACCATTTACATGATATAAGCAGCTGCAATGCTTTATGTGTCAAATCTTTGTCAAACACAGACCCCTAGTAACAGAGCTTTGGTCTTTTTTGTTCACTACAAGAAGGACATTGATGTGCTGGAGCATGTCCAGAGAAGGGTGACAAAGCTGGTGAGGGGTCTGGAGCACAAGTCTTATGAGGAGCGGCTGAGGGAACTGGGGTTGTTCAGCCTGGAGAAGAGGAGGCTGAGGGGAGACCTCATCGCTCTCTACAACTACCTGAAAGGACGTTGTAGCGAGGTGGGTGTTGGTCTCTTCTCCCAAGTGACTAGCGACAGGACAAGAGAAAATGGCCTCAAGTTGCACCAGGGGAGGTTCAGGCTGGATATTAAGAAAAATTTCTTTCCTGGGAGAGTGGTGAAACACTGGAATAAGCTGCCCAGGGAGGTGGTGGAGTCACCCTCACTGGAGGTGTTCAAGGAACGTGTGGACGAGGCATTGTGGGACATGGTTTAATGGGCATGGTGGTGTTAGTTGATGGTTGGACTTGATGATCTTACAGGTCTTTTCCAACCTTGGTGATTCTGTGATTCTATATTCACATGTATATGTTTGTATATTTCTTGTCAGTTAATCATAAAACCTTTATTTTTGGCAAGGCAATATTTGTAGAGAACTTGATAAAATAGTTTATGTCAGTTTTCATTAAAAAGTTAGTTTAGGGCAAAAACAACTGTCTGAATGAAATTCAAGAAGATGTGAAGAAAAGTTGGGTGTTAGCTTTTCGAATAGTTGGACTAAATCAAGTGTGAAACAGAGCTTCCTGGTGTGTGTGGCCTTAGTTTGACAGGAATTCCTGTGCAAGTGGTTACAGTGTCGTTAGGGACTCATCACTTTCATATCCAGGTGAGACTGATGAGATGGCATCTGTCGTTAAGCACCCTTATTTCAAAATACTAGATAAAGCTTTTACCAGAGAGGTGCATGAATTATAGAAATATTCTTACACATAGACTTTTCTTGAACCATGTAGATTGTCGTATGCTTCAGTTTCAAGTTAGTACGTAGAACGGAAGTGTCTAAATAAGAAAAATACCTTCTTCCCTGCAGGAAAACTGTGGAGCCAAAGGTCAGATGCGTGTTGCAAACTCGTGAAATACTACCATAGATTTTCCATGTGCAAATTAAGGTAATAGATTCAAAAAATCTGTTGCTAGTAGGTGCAGCGGAGACTTGTATAATTTGCATAGCGCTTTCCTTTTGATAATCTAAACTAGTCTGTGAGTCTGCTGAATTAGATGGATGTTATTCTCTGATAAAAACTGGGTTGTCTTTTAGCTAAACGTATGTAAATAACCAAGCTCAGAAATCCTGTTAATTGCTACAGATTCCCTCTGGTATAAGTACTGATTAAAAATATTCTAATTGATAAGCTTCAAATTGTTTACTGCAGGTATGTAGAAAACCTGATTCAGCTTCCACTGAAGTCAAAGACAGGCACCCACTAGCTTCAGATAAAATTTGATCTGGCCTAAAGGGGTTAGGAGTAGGGCTGCCAGGGAATAGAGCTGTTTTCATCTGAAAATTGAAAATCCTGCTATCTTTCTCAGCATGCTGCTACCCTGCTAAATCTGTTTGCTCAGTGGCAAGTTATTAGAAACATATGTCATCCCTGGAGAAAAAAAATAATGAAAATATTCCAAAGAATTTCGGTATATTTTTATGTTTTTATGTGACTGGAGTAACATTAAGAAATAGTGTATTTTTACAGTTTTAAGGATTTAGTAAGGTATTTTATAATCTAAACAACTGTACTCTTAGTAAATGTGTCTCAACAAACTTTATAGCTCATGGTTTAGGGCTGCACTTGCTGGCTCAATACAGTGGAAAAACTAATTTTTATTTGTTTTGAAACTGTACATTTTTGTAAAGGAGTGAATAAGAGAATTTTTTAATGTTTATTTTTGCAAAAAGATTAAATGTCTAAAAATTTCTGAATGATTGACCTTCCAAAAAAATTACTTCAAAATAATGAGTCATTGCAGGCCACCTGAGCTGTGGTAACTGCCTGCGTGCTCATGGTTAGCTCAGGGCAGCTCCAAAGTGAAGTGTCTCAGCTTAACTTTTTTCTCTTAGAGACTACACGAAGTCATATTTGCTCACAGCTCCCATGGGCTAAGAGTGTGTGTGTGGGGACCTGAAGCTGCTGTGCAATGGCTTTGTTACACCACGGTAATTTGCTCATGAGTTTGAGTCCTGAGCCTCACTGGGTGAGCGTTGAAGTTGGATCCACTTTGAGCTCTCAAGTTGCTTTGGTACATCTGAACTTATTAATCATAATCTTGATTCATAAATCTTGGAAGAACAGCAGAGATATTTTATGGATAGGTTACATAGTTTGTTACAGGACCATGGTCTTTTCCCATACTTAATCTTTTAAAGTAAATGATTAGTTTTGTATTATGAAGCCCGAAAGTTAAGTGCAAAACATCTCATGGGCGGGGTAACAAAAAGCAAAGTCAGTTTCCCTGTTCTACTCCCGTGGGGAGGCTGGTGCCAGAGCCCACCTCCGCTGTTTTCCATCTGCAGGGAGTACCCGTTACTCTTGCTTCCCTGCAAAAGTCTGCTCCCGGAAGGCCAGTTCCTCTTTCACCTGTAGCCACTTGTTCAGAATCAGGCTTGCCCACACTTTGCAACACAAGCCTGTAGCCCTGGTTGGTATGGCACAGCACGGGTGTCCTCGCAGTGCTGGTGCGGAAGTGCTCTTGGCAGGGGTTTCAGATTCAGTATGTGTTGCTTCCAGCAGTAGTGCATCGCTTGTACAGCTGCAGGGGTGCTGAATTTAGGAGATTGGCAATTGTTGCTGGGGAATGGGAAGAGGAATGTAGGCACAAGCAGTGGGGCAGCCTGTAGTGCCAGAGACACTAACCGAAAGCAGGGGAGTAGGCAAATTTGCCTAGGAGCTGGCTTTTCTACTCACCACTCAAGTGGAAAATCCTGTTGAAGTCAACGAGAGTTCTTGCCTTGCTGAAGACCCCAGGAGAGGGCTCCCAGTTTGCTCTGTAAATGGGTTGAAATAGAATGTGTTAGTGATTTTTGCTGAGGATAGCCCACCCTTTTGCATTAATATATGCCAAACAAAATTATTAAATAGCCATTAGTCATTCAGTGCAATAGGAATAATTTTGTTGTCCTAGACCATTGTCACAGTTTCCCACACTAGAAATAAATGATAAAGAGAAGCTAAAGCATTTACTTAGCAGAAAGAGGGTATTATTCTTGGACGATGTTCTGTGTCATTGACATCTTCTCTTAATTAGCTTTCATATTCCAAGAGATTTCTTTTAGAAAGATGTCATCATTTTAACAAAAGGATGACCAAATGCTGACAGCTGGATTTTGGTAATAATATTCTGTATCAAATATCAGTAAATGAATTCTAAAATAGCTGGACTGCTTTTTTGGTCCATGGCTGGATGTGCATAATTAGCTCCTTTTTGAGTGTTTTGCCCAGTGGAAATGTTAAGCCATCTGTATGGGGATAAGTAAATAGCTTTTTTTTAATCTTGGTGGGTCTTATTTAGCTCTCTTGGGGAATTCAGTTTTGATCACTGACATCAGCCTTATAGCCTTAAAGCCTGAAATCTCTCTCTCTCCCCACATATTGGGGACTGGCCATGAAAAGGAAAGTAGGTAACAGTACTGGAACAGCGTGGGGTTTTAATGTGTGGGTTCTTGGCCTCTGACAAGCCTTAATTAAACCAAAAGAAGCATCTGTGTCATCTTCTGTATTTCCCTGATACACCATTCTGTGTTGAACTGATGCACCTCAGCATATGCGTAACATTGGTTAGCCTTGTCCACAAATAGTGAGTTTCCTACCAGGTTCCTACTAGATCCTGCCACCCTTTAAAGTGGTGTGAACTTTTTCACATACTTCAGTGAGAGAAGAGCTGTGATGCTTGCCTGTGAAAGGGATTTGACCATAATTACAAGTCTTTTAAGTTCTCATGCTCTGGCTCCTGCTTCACTGCTTTAGGTGCTAGCGCCGTTGGCAGTCGCCAGAAGAATTTCCTGACCCACTCAGAGCAAGTCTGAATGTCCACATCGGGGTGAAAATGCTAGCAGCCCAGCAAAGCTCACAATGTTGTGGTGGTCACACAGTGCTGGACTCGTGCTGTGGGGACAAAGGATGTACCAGTGCTCCAGTAATCTTGTAAGACCATCAGGAAAAAACATCAGGAAGATCCTTAGCACTTACTTCTCAGTTCTGAGCCTGTCCCTGCTCAAAAGCACCTTCCCTGATTTCGGCATGTCACTGTAGTATCTTTCAGCGGCTGGCTCAGCATTTCTTAGTTTCTTTGGTTTTGCTCCTATTTTTAAGTAGTTGCTTTGTATTAAATTAGCATTTGTAAGAAGCACCAGATGGACGACACTGGAAAATTAATTTATAATTTACTTACCTAATGATTTGTGAGATGGTAGCAAAGTTACTCACTAGTATGCCTTGAGCAGGATGTGTCTGGGTGAGCAGTTCTCTTGTGGAGCTCCTTGCTGGTCTTGAGGGCTCTTTTGAAACCAACAAGAACAGCACCAGTTGCATACATCTGTGTGCATGGTTAAGCACTGACTTTTCCATGAGGAAAGGAACTGGCTTAGCTTAATCTGCATTGAAAAGTTCATCTTGGATGTTGTTAATTACCCTGAGTGAAGTTGCAGTGCAAAAATACACTTGCCAACTCATTAGGCTGCAGCTGGAAGTCCAGGGAGACATGCTGATGCTTTCAAGTACAAAATCAGCTGCTTTTCTCCCCACCCCCTGGAATTATAAGGAAAGAGAGTGGAGAGGATTGCTTTATACTCTGGAAGTGTTGCGATGTCTAGGAAGCCTCTTTGGGTATTGTATCAGCCATCAAAATCATTGCAGCTCTTTTCCCTAGGAAAGCTAAATGAATGATCTGAACTGGGACAATTAGTTGAAGCAAGCTGTAATTGGAGCCACACTTCACTGTGGCAGCGCTCCTCCTGGCGGGACCCACATTTATATCCTGCTGTTTTGCTTTTGCTGCCCAGTCAGCCAGTTGTTTTTCTTTTGTCCTGAAAACTCAATTTTATGCCCAGGAGGAGGCCTGGTAGAAAAAGATCATTAATAGTCCTCTAGAGATCGGTGACCTTGCAGAACTCTAGATCCTGGTCCACTGAAGCCAATGGGAGTGCTGGTATTTGTTTCAGTAAAAGTAGGATGGAGCTGTAAATGTGAGAGAGATGATGGGAGAGAGCTTCTCTTGCATTGTTAATAAAAGGGATTAAAAATTACCATTATAAAAAAGCCAAGTATAATGTTGCAGTGTTTCAGACTTAAATTCTGTGAGGGATTATTTACTTGAACTATCTAAATTACAATAATAGAGGAGAACAGACCTTTGGAATGTTTTAATTAGTATCAATTTGTATACAAGATTCTTCTTTTCTACAGAACCTATTTTTAGCCTTGTTTGAACAGAGGAAGTTGCTTTGTAAAGGAAGTTTCCTTAGAAATCTTCAGGCTTATTTTTGCCCGTTCTATAACCCCAACAATTTAAAACTCTTGAATAAAAAATGCAGACCACCCCCACTGGATACTTATGCCAGGCCCTTGGCTTCTTGGCTTCTAGATTAATTTTGACTTAGTGTGGTGTCCTCCCCTATTGCCTTAGGATCAGCATCCATTAACTTCAGGCAGAATAGCATTTATTTATTTTAAAGTACTGCTTATTTTCTCTTTATTTTCTCTCTATTTCTGTAGTTCCTTTTGTGATGTTTCTTCCCTATTCAACTACAAATGCTTTTGTTTTCTTACACTGTCCTGTAGTTTTATCCTGTGTTTAGTTATTCCCTTCCTTTGCTTTTTTAATGGCTCTGTTACCATTTCTGCCTTGTTCCTCCTTTATGTTGCTCTGGTGATAGGAAATGTGCTGCATTTCTTGTAGTAGCAATTGAAAAAAACCTAGACATTTCACAAAGATCTTTGCAGGTGAAATCAGCCAGTCCTACCTACACATATCTCTGGTTTGTTTTTTTTAAGAAAGAAACCCCAAATCCATGCATATTATTTTTCCCCTCTATGCTCTAACCCAGTCTGAAGAGAAACTGGATGCAGAAATCGATGGATAAAATTCCCTGGCCTGTCTTACTCACAAAGTTTGGCTGTACAACTAAAATAATAGGAAGTTAAATAATAGACTAGTGAGTTGGATGTAGGTAGTTCATCAAAAGACTAACAAAACACTCAGGATTCTGTAGGAGGGTGGATGTGCATGAATTACAAATATTGTAGAAGATGGGAATCAACAGGAAAATGCCTTATATAACAAATACAGAAAAGTCTGAGTTTGGCTGGGTTTCACTGGATTTGAATGTTTAGGCTCCTCTTGGTTGGTCACTAGTAAGCAATATTGCCCTACTGAAGATACCTTTATGTATTATTTTACTGTATACGTAATTGATGTTGAACTGGACTTTGTGTGACTAGGCAGGGTTCGGTGAGTCCAGTCCCTAGAAGGGGCAGGATTAGAAACACATTTTGGAGTAACCACTTGTACCAGGGGCATTTTGAAGTGCCCAGGAGTGAGTCAGCTGAGGCGCCAGTTGCCCCTGGAGCGTTGATGGTACCCGGGGACAGAGTGGCGAAGGAGGAGAAGAAAGAATCCTATGAAAGCAGTGATCAGGAGCTTTATGAGGAGCTGATCACTGCAGTCTCTTCTTGCTTTAACTGAAGCAAGTTTCCATCCCCTGGGTTAGTGGGTACTGTGGTCACACAGCCCCAGTGCCTGGTAGTTTCTCTGGGACAGGACTTCATGTGCAGGATTGCAAGGGTCTTATGCTATGCGAGGCCAATGTACAGGATGTTTTAGATGCTAGAAGAGAATACTTGGAGGTCATTGGGAGATGGGTAAGATGATACAGAAGAACCAAACTTGGGGCGTGCTGAGAGGAAGATGATTACAGAAAGGGTCAGGTATTGTAAGAAAACATGGATACTGGGATGGCTTAGATGCAGGTAAAAAGGCAAGAGAACAAATCCTTTTTATGGAAACCTGAATCCTTTAGGAGATCATGGAAGAGTATAGGAGAGAGGGTTTCTGCCTCTGACAGTAAGATAAAAATGAGCATTTTATCTTTGGGGCAGTGAATTGTTCATGTTTTGTGTATGGCTTTTGCTATTTTAGCCCTTTCTCATTTTTCAGAATGTCTGCAGAGGCATAACAAGTAATTTGCTTTCTTTCTACATTTTTATCTTAAATTTTATACATATTTTCAATTGTTCTACCACACTTCTCTCACACTGAACTGAGAAGCAAAATTAACTTTATGGCTTGTTAGAGATATTTGACGATTGTGCTTTGAGTTATTGCAGTTGTCTGAAAAACAGTAACAAGGAGCTGGATAGGGTTTTGTTTCTCTTTAAAATAATGTGGAAGGATTCTGTTACTTGTCTGCTGTATTGTGAGGTATTTTCCTCCCAAGGATTTCTTACCTTCAATCTTCAAGAAAATAGCAACACAGCAAAAATAGTTCTTAGCAGAGGCAATCTTCAGCCATTGTATGTATCGTGTGTGTGATAGTCCACATTTTAAAAGTGCCTGGATCCAGGGAAGATAAGAGTTAGCTGAGAGATTTGATGCTGAAGATGCCGGGTTTAGTCTATGATAAATCTCCAGTGATTCTGATATATGTATCTCATAGAGTGAGTGTCTCTTTGAATACCAGAATTATAAATATTTTTACACACTCCTTTATACCAAGGAATAGAGATCACCAATACGTGCACTTTGGCAATCTTACTAATCAGCATCATATTGGAGTCGCATTGGAGAGCATCCAGCACATGGAAAATTGACAAAACTTCTTGTTTGCCTTTATGCTAGAAAGGAATTCAGTTTTGTAATGATTAGGGTGGAGAGAGGCTGAGTATAATTTCTGTGTCCCAGAGCTCAGCAGCTGCACGCTATTTACTCAGGAGAGGTGTTGATGAATTGGGAAATAATGTATAGTCATTGCAATAATTTAAAATACAGAAGAGTCTCCAGGTACAAAGAACCAATTGGATTGTAGCCATAAAGAGTACTTTTTTTGATAGTAGGGTGTATAAAATATAATACACAGCTGTAGGGCTGGCTTTGGGGAAGATAATAAAAGAAGAAGCAATTTGCAATAATTACTATAACTGAGAATGTTATGTTTTAAATCATGAGAGACTAGAAATATTTTTCAGTGTGGCTTCATTGTCTACAATTCCAAATAGATGCTCAACTCAAAAGGTAATGGTGAGCTTTTATTTCTGTCTTAAATCATCAGACCATCCTCCACTTTGATCACGAATTATAGTAATTCTGGCTCTGACTACAGTATTTTAATTTCAGTAGTACTGTTTATGATTGCCTCTGTGGGCCTCTTTACACTGGAAAGGTCATATTGACTCTTTGATGGTACATCATATTTGTCCATGATTACTAATTCTCTCCTTTATTATGCTCACTATCAGTTTGCTTAGCCTAGAGGCCATAATATATACCTTCTCAGCTGTTATCAGTGAGAGCTTTGGCATATTTACCAAATGTATCTTCCAGCTGTTTGTAAACGCTGTGAATTAAATACTGTGCTAGCAGTAACATGGCCAAAACAAAATACAGTAATTTTAAGTAGAGTAAAAGTAACTCGCTCAGAGTACTTGCAGGTGTTTGACATCATAGCCTTACCAATTGCTGTGGTCTTACCAGTTACTGTATAAATGCCAAGAAAAACAAGGTAATGATAAACAGGAAAACATAGAGAAAAATAAGTAAAATAAAATAAAACTACAAGCTTTTTTTTCTTTCTCCAGGTCATCAGTTAAAGAACGGAGCACATTGTCCCATTTTCTGTGATAGATTGTATGTAGAAGAACTGTATTTGCAAAAGGTGGAGAGCTGGTGTGACTCACAGCAAAGAGGTCACAGCTGGGCAGAACAAGTTAGCCGCTGACGTGAGATCAGACAATTGCAAGTACTGGGAGGCAGGCAGGAAGCACATTGCAATTCTGGAACAGGATTTTGATACGAGCAGGCTGCCTAAGAGCACACAGTGGAGCCAAGGAATCCTGTTCCATGATACATAAAAATACTAGTCTCTTACTACCAAATCTTACACAGGGTTGCAAAACATTAATAAACGTAAGGATCTGATTACAGAACTTAGTTGATATTTAGTACTTTATGCATTCAAAGTGCGTTACAAATAATAAAAATATTAAGCCAAGAATGTTTTAATGAGGAATACAGACATGAGTGTCATTTTACAAGTGAAAATCATCATATAGTATAGAGTGGTTCTCTCCTCTTTATAACTGGTCAACCATATGTAAGATCTCTCTTTCCTCCAGTTCCCAGCAGAAAATAATTGCATAAAGAGTGATTAATTACCTGGGTTTTTTTTTTAAAGTAATAAAATAACGCAAGTTTAGCATCTTTATCAGGAGAAAAACTAGTGCTGTTCCCAAAATAGGTAGTCCATCTTCAGTCCTTTGCCGATGAAAGAGCTTGTTATAGGCTTGGAGGAAGGAAAGATAAAGGATGCTTCCTTTCAGCATCATGTGAAGGTGAGAAAGCTTGTAAGGGATCTTTTGTTGAAAGCTTGGATTGCATTTTACTTGGTGACAGGTGTTCTGCTTTTTTTTATCTCATTAAGGTAATTTGTCATGTACAATTCAGATACCTTGGGGTAAATTCTAGCGCACCTCCACTTAAATTTATGATGTTATATGACAGATTAGTTTTCCCCATTTATTGTATGATCTTTTTCAGTTGTACGCTCTACAAGGAGTGTTATCCTGGATTCATTGGTGATGACTCTTATCTGATGTTTTGATTTCTTGTGGTCATATATAGATAAACACTCCTCTATTAATTGCTGTGACATTACTATGTGTAATTCTTTCTAGTTACAACTAAGTTCTTTCAAGTTACAATGAAATATTGTTTTGCAACTTTACTGGTTCAGATACCTTCTTTTGGATTTCAGCATTATGTCCAGATAAACCATTTTGCACCATTTATAAATCAGTGCTTTTACCTGTTCCTCGTGCTAAAATAGTTTTAGAAAGGCTATTTTGGTTGATGTGGCATATCATCCAGGGACCTCATGTAGTTAAAAAATGTCTTCTATTGCTGTCATGCAGTTCTAGTGGTTCTGAGATAATTTCACAAAAATTAGTGTAGTAGCTTTATAATTACATCTCAAAAAGAATTATTAGATCATCTGCTGTGATCTCCTGTATATTGGAGAACATTATATCTAAACTTGAGTGCTTCTGTACTTTACTCAGTAACCTGCATTTGGCTGAAGCACATCTGAATGCATTGAGAGATGGGAAATCCACCCTTTCTTTGGCAGTTAGTTGCAGTGGTCAGTTACTCTAATGGTAAAAATGTATGCCTTGCTTCTCTTTTGAATTTGGTTGATTACAGCTTCTAGTCATTGGTTCTTGATCACCTCTTCATTGAGGAACTTCTCAATACTCAGGTTTATTTTTCTATGCAAAGGTACTTGTATGCTATATAATAAAGTCATCTCTCAGTCTTCTTCTCAGTACATTGTCAGATTACTCTTTCTTAGTGTCTAGGCAAAAAGCCTTTCCTCCATCTCTTGAATATTTTTTTTTCTCTTTTTCAGTTTTCAGTATTCTTTTTAAAAAAGTGGAGACCCTAGCAGATAAGATGTTCCGACTCCGTAATGAAGATACAGATATCTCTTACCTTCTTTTACTGTCTGGCTCTCTCCACCATGGCAGAGGATAATAAAGAAGAGTGGTAGGCATTGACAGAGGAAGGACTTCTGAAATGCATTTTTTTTTTCCATCTCTCTCTTCTCCCAAGACGGAAGAACTATTGTGGTGATACATTCTGCTGAATGAAGATGTCTTATAGCCATATGGGTTATTCCTCTTTATCCTAGGGAGGTTAAAGCATTAAAATGGTTCTGTGTGATCAAGACTGTAAGTTTTTATAGGTGATGACAGCAGAGCACATCTGCTGATTCAGCACACCCTTATCAAATGGCTGACACCTTCCTAAACTACTTGTTTTAGGAAATTGAGAGGATCTATCTGCTCTATGCTGCTGCATTTATTAAGCTTGCCAGTTATCTCACATTAGGGCCCCAGTGCATGCAACACAAACACAATCTGAATCTAACTTTATTGATGCCAAGTTAACAAAAATATTTTGAAAGTATCATTATGCAGAACTGATCTAATACATCGTAAGAGTCCTCATTCAAGAGAAATCAATCCCTGATTTGACCACAAGGGTAGAAATGCCTTGCAATCTGCTACCCATTTTGACCATCAATTAAGTCACTGAGAAAGCTATTAGTAAATAGTAAAGATACGCTTGTATACACTTGACACATCTGGTGTAAGTGGTTTTAGCAGGTGAATAACCTAGAATTGATTCCCCATCATGTCCATTACCGCTTCTTTGAACTTTCTGTATCGCTAAGTGAATGACCTACTTCTTTGATCTAAAATTAGAGTGTGTAGCTCCATTTTTAAAGTGTTTCCGAGTACATCCGCTTTTGCACCTCTGCTGCTTGCTTTCATTACACAATAAGGATGATTGTTTCTCCCTTTAGCAAAGAAGTTACTGGGTTTTAAATTATTTTCCTGTACATTGATCCAGAGGGAGAATGCCAGGAGTTTGTTAGGGGTTTAGGAGTAAAAGTTCCTCTGACTCTTCAAATTGTATTCATACACTTAAGAGTCCCACTATGCAGATGAGAGACCAGAATTTAATCTTTGTGGTTCTTGTTTGTTAGGAGGTATTTCATAGTGGTATGTGGAAAAAACCCAGGGGAGACACACAAAGTCTTGCAAAAAATTATTTGGCTCTCTAAGGAAGCCTGTGTGAGACACTGCTTTCAGCAACATCAAAATGTAACTGCACATACCAGACTTCTTCATTCATGCTGCCAAAGGAATAATAGGATTACCCTGCTTTGTTTTGCTTTTTCACGCTGGCATTAAATGAACTGAAACTTGATGTGTGAGTCTCTGGAAAATAAGGTCAGTTGAAAAAGAGTTCATTGTCCTTTTATTCTTCTTAGGTGTTCACAGACAAGTTCAGGTTTATCCAGAGAACCATGGCAGAAGGTGGATTTGATCCTTGTGAATGCATTTGCTCGCATGAACATGCAATGAGAAGACTGATTAATCTGGTAAGGATAACATGAGGATATTTGGAAGGGTGGTTATTCAGACATTACTTCAGCTCTTGCAGACTTGCAGTTACTGATGCTTTTGATTCTGCTTATTCAGTTGTGTGTACAGTTAGAATCTGTGTATCTGACTTTCTGATGAGCTTTTGAACAGTTAATACAAATGATAGCTTTCTGTTTATTTCTTAGGGCTGAATTTTACAGCATTGACAGTGTTTCTATTGAAATATTTCTCTGTAACCATTTTTAGTCTGCATAAAACCAAAGAAACTACCCTGCAAACTCTGATTTCAAGGTGATACCACACATATGAAGTTCCATGTACTCATATGTCAAGATAACAATGTCTAAATTTTTAAAAGTAATCTTTAAAAAGTTCTGAAGTTGAGAATCCAGTGATTTTGAGTTCTGAGTTCTGTTTCTTGTTATGTCGTTGATATGGTTGAGCAATTTCAAGCAAGTTATTATATATTGCTGTAGCTGTGACCTGTAAAATAGCAATGATTCTTTGCTTTCATATAGAACTTAGTTCAATGTCCATTGAAGAAAAAGCTACAAAGTGCTAATTATTTTTTCAAAGTGAAAGTATGTATTTTTTAAAATAACACAAACAATTGTGAACTGTGAGCAATTAGGTGAACTTGATTACAGCCCTAATTTGGTTAAACTGTTTTTTAAGATCACCTTTTACATCAGCTTAATTTGATGTACTTCCCCTTGTTGATTTTCATAAATTTTGGTTTATACCATTTTCTTCCTTAGGGCCTAAATTAATGTCCTTTTAAGTTACTAAGTACATCAACTGCTCAAGGCAGTAGATGTGAAGAGCATCCTTTCTAGGATCAGGCTGCTCTTTAAGAGGTTTCGTATCAGCATTTTAGGAAGATTATCAGGAAAATGTGGCATCCACTAGCCTATGATAAGAGTAGGGCTAATGTGTAAGTCCCCAAAGAATGTATGTCTGGGAATAAGGAATCAATTTTTGTGCTTGCCCTTAAAGTAAAACCACTTCCATGTGTATACATCCACAAAAGAACAAAGTTGTTTCAAACAACACTTTGCAAGAAGTATGTATAGCTTGTTTTTGCAAATGTGTGGGTTGCACTCATATAGCCCTGCTTCACCCTGAACATAAGATCCTGACTGTCCACACCTTCTTGGCCCTGGAGTGCATTGTTACACTATCTCATCTGGAGTGCCAGGGGAAGAACCTAAAGCCAGGCAGATGCTTGTACTTGTGTGTGTTCTCAGGGAGCTTGGCTGACCCCATTTTCCAGAATTACTCTGCTCAGAGTAAGCAGAGTTCACCATGCATGTCCATAACACAGCACTGCAGAACCTGCACCATCGTGTTCTCGCATTGCGCCCCTGGGCCTGTGCACACAGAATGCCTCCTCAAAAACACACAGGCCACACTGGGAGCCAAAATACCCCAGACCAGGCTTTCTCAGTGGGAGGACTACATCAGTGGCTGCAGCAGAAGGCAAAACGATCCCCCGCAAGGACAAGAGGAAACAACAAGTGCTTGTCATCTCACAGACCATAAGACCCTTGGGCTAAGCATCAAAGCTAGAGTTGCCGAACAGCCCAGATCAGTGTAGTGGCCAGCTGCACCAAAGTCCAAAATGACACTAGACAAATAGAGCACGTCTGCATAGCCAATTCCATGTGCTTTATGGGCCTGATATCATTTCCCTTTGGTAGTTCCCAAGTGTCGTGCAGCCAGTGCTCTCTTGAGTCTCACAAGTCATTAGAGGTTGACTCACTTTCATATTGCTGAACAGGCAACAGGCTTGTTTGGGGGATGGAGGTGCAAGAAGTGAAAGGGATGTGTACCCATTTGCTGGTGTTACCAGAACTGGTCAGGGTGGCAGGGACTTCAGGAGGTCATCTAGGCTGACCTCCTGCTCAAAGCAGGGTCAACAGTGAATTCAGACCAGGTCATTCGGGGCTTTTATTCCAGCTGAGTCTTGAAAACCTTCAAGGATAGCAATTCCACAGTCTCTTGGGGCAACATGGTCCAATGTTTGTCAGTCCTTGTGGTAGAGAATTTTTTCCATCCACTGTTTTAGTTGAATGTATCATGCCCTCTGCCATACAGTGCTGTGAAGAGCCTGTCTCTGTCCTCTCAGTAACTTCCTTTTCTGGGCTGAACAAGCCCAGGTCCCTCAGCCCCTCCTTACAGGGCAAGTGCTCCAGCCCCTGGTGACCCCCTGCTGAATTCACTTTGGTCTGTAAATAGGTCTTGTTCAGGGGAGCCCAAGACTGGATGCAGTATTCCAGATACGGGTTTAAAGTGCTGAGTACAGGGGTGTAATTGCATCCTTCGGTATACTTACGCATTCTTGAAAGGTCAATGCTGTTGGCACAAGGGCATAGAAAATTGAGACTTCTGTGGAGAACAGTTGTTGCTTCTGTGGAGCCTTTATGTCAGGGGCTAGCCATCCTAGCTCATGCTTCCCAGTTAGAGGCACCATCTCAAAATATTCTGAGCTCTCCCTGCTACCCCCATATGGATGCTCATACACATGTTCTTTCCCAAGAACGATTTTCCTCTTGCCCTCAACATGACATTTGTGCCATATCCCACAGCTGTGTTGATTCTGGACCTTGAGGCTTCTGGACACATGCTACAGCGGTGACAAAGGAACCCCCAGGAACAAGCTTCAGGAAGTTGGGAGGATGTGTGTTGGCTGCTCTTTCCTCTGAGGCTTGTCAGATGCAAATCTGAACCAGTATAGTTCAGACTTTTGACCCCCATGCAGCATTCTTTATCTTTTCCTTTTTTTGCTAGAAGATACTGACAGGCAATGGCACCAGTCAGCCAGTTTTCTTTATGTTGTGGCTGGAGGATTCTAGGTATGAATGATGTAGGTGAGTTGTGTCCAAAGTCAGAAGAAGTTCCACAAAGGTCTGTGAGATTTTGTTCCTGGGCTCGTCCATGCAGTGTAAGGTGGGTGCAAATGGATAACCTGGAGGCATGCTAGTTCCTGCGTTGTGAATGTAAACAGAGCACGTCATAGGCGCACCCTCTTGGGCAGTCAGCAAGACCAGTCTAACGGTGCTCCTGTGTAGTTGCAGGAATGGAGTTTATTGCTCAGTGTCCAGCTTCCAAAAAGATCATACTAATTAGCACTTGAAACTGTGAGGATTTCATCTGTCCTAAAAAGCAAAACAGATGCTCCTAAATATTTATAAGAGCAAATCACTAGCTGGTATAATTCAGCAGAATCTAGAAAGAAAAAGTCTCAGTCAGCAGCCAGACTATCCTCAAGTAACCTGTTGCATGATTTTAGCAGGAGACTTGCTAAACCTTCATTATTGCATCTGTAACTTTTATGCTTCAGTAGGAGTTTGCTTTCTAAGCTGTTGTTTTGTCACTCAATCTTACACAACATAAGCAAACAGGAATTTTACTGTTTGTTTTAAAAGGAACCCTTGGACATGGGTTCTTAAAGTTGCTGAACCCCACAAGTCTCAATGGAGTCTGGGTGCCCACTACCTTTAAAAGCTGGATCCTCAGAACCTTCACTCCAAAACCATTGTGATACAAGAAAGCTAGGCAATCTGTAGTTGTTCAGCCTGTGGGGGAAAAAAATATCCAAACGTGCTGTATACCTAGAATGGTTCCCTATACCTACTTAATTTTTGATTCTTTTTAACCTAGATAGATATAAAACATACCAGAGCACATTTGAATGGTATTATAGCTGGGAGTACTTGTCAGGATTTTGGAGCAAATTATATGACAAGGTGGTTGTAATTATCTCCAGACTGAGCATTGTAAATCCAGAAGTTCAAAGATCAAATTTAACAGAATAACAATACAATTGTAACAGATGCCTAAGTGTAGAAATGTACTTTTAGGATTCTTCATTCCAGGAATGACATTGTGCAAAAAACCCACAATTGATGTAGACTTTAATAACTTGCATTGTGTTAAGCTAATTTTTACAGACTGATTTGCTTATACCTGTATGAAACAACACTGATAAGAATTAAGGCTTCTGCTAATGAAGAAGGCATGATGTATTCAGTTATGACTACTACATGTAGAGTTAAAATATTCAAATACATAGGATTTCTGTTAGAGTTAACTGTATGGAAAATTTGAATGATGCTGCTACGCCAGGGTCAGAAGGAGGTCAAAAAGTCTGACTCTACAACCTGAAGTTCTCATTTTAATTCCCAAAGTGTTACTTTTAATTTCTGATTTAATTGGTATTTTTACTTTGAAATTCTTAGAAAATGTATTTGGTATTCAAAGTACAATTTGTGGATGAATGCATTATATTTTTTATATAAAGCATATAGTTTAAACCTTTACTTGAAATGCAGACTTCAGTTCATCTTGTCATTACAATTAATGCTTATACAATGAAAAAAAAAAAAGCTTTTGTCATTTAAACTCTTCTTCCTCTCTGCTTTTAACACCACCACAGAAAATTACAAGCAAGAAAGCTGGCTGTTTTTAAAAAGCCTAACTCTTCCTAAGCTACATGGCTTGATTATTTTTCTGTCCTTCATTTTGCTTGACTAAGCAGGGGTTTATTTTGTTGAGCTTTTTTCTTCTTATTACACCATGAAGATTTTATAGACAGTGGACTATACATCTCTAATGCGCATGATATTTTAAAAATATTTTTTTGCTGCTTATTAGGTTAACTGGGAGATACTGTTCATACCTACAGTTCTTATATATACATACTTAAATGGCATTGAATTCTCTTATGCTGAATGTGCTATCATTTTCCTGAAGTGGATTTTTCAGGGTTCTCCTTGGTGTCAAAATATGAAAATTTTGCACATGGTAAACTTCTGTAGTATGGCCACTGTAAATAATAAGCAAATATTATGATTTCCAAATATTTCTAGGAAACAATAGAAATCTGAAGTCGTTGCCTGTGACTTCATAAATATAATTTCTAGTATTGAATACCCATGGCAACATCTGTTATGATTTGTTGGTGTTGGGTAACAATTTGACTATTGTATGTTGGGTTCACTATTTACGCTATGGATATAGCACATAATTGGGAACTTCCATAAGAGGAAGTAAGCATAGAAGAAAAATATCACAAGACTTTTCATCTTCTGCAGACACACAAGAGCTGTCAAAAGACAATGAGAAGTCTGTTGGCTTGTATGACTTTATCTCCTGTTCAGTCTCCTCCATCTGCAAAACTTATTTTGACAAGAAGAGCCAAAGTTCAAGAACGAAGTACAGCAAACAACATCAAGTACTTTAATGGGGGGGACTCTGTCAGACAAGGGGCCAGTTGTTTGAAAGACTCACGGTGGAGGACGTTCTGTGGAAACCAGAGGGAATGTTTCCTGTCTTAGTTACGGCAGAAGATAGCAAATCTCTGGATAAGAATGATGTTATGTTTAAACCTTTATATTTTCCTTTTTTTCACTTATTTTTGTAAATAAAAATCTGATTGCACTATGTTACTCCTCCAGACTTTGATGCTCTCTGAGTAAGCGTGGCTGATCCATGGAGTATCTTAGCCCAATGCTCAGTTAAAGTCTGAAAACACAGCCTGAGACCTGTGTATGACCTGTGTATGACTACTTAGAGTGGCCAGAAATGTCAAAGCAAGCCAGTAACACACATAACTTTGTATGATGTAAATGTCCTTTTTTTTTTTTTTCCCCTTTTGAAACAGTATTATTTGCTTTACAGAAAGTGTGACTTCAGAATTCTCTCATACTAGTTTCTGTGAAAATGAGCAATACATTCTTTAACCCAAAACATTTCTATTTCTATAATACAGAATGACCCATTTAACTGCCAGCAGTTCTACTGTAGAGATTTGATGGCCTTACAGACCTCTGTGGGAATTACAACCTTGTGTTTTGTTCTTCTGTAGCTAATTGCAAAGTAATGGCCCATGTCTAGTTATGTTGCTATACCAGAAGGCTTGAATGTGTCAAAAGCTCTCGGGGATACAAAGCAAATCATTCTTTATTTTAATCTCTCTTGTATTTTGAGGTGTCACTAGATTTTTATAGCAGAAGTTGCGAGTTCTCAAACTATTTCAACACAATGGGTTCAAACACCGTTTTGTCAACCAAGTTTCCACATAATTCTCTTGGCCAGATCATTTTAGAGTCTTACTTTTATAAACTGGCATAGTCTGAAGCCAGCATAGCCATGAATCTTGGCTGAGGGAGACCTTGTGCAAACAGCACAGAATAAACACAGATGGCTAAAATAGATCTGCGTTGTGTGCTGCAAATGGTTGACAAGCTCTCAAGATGTCAGCACAGCTAAGCCTGACTTAAATAGTCCCTCAGGCAACCAGCAAAAGTGAGTTACTCTACTGATGTGGCCTTCTACTGAAAGCACAGCAGACCTATACTGAATACACTTGTGATAATTTAAAGTGACCTTCTAAATATGGAGGTTGCCCTGGAGACTTCTTACACACGTTCCATGGAATTTGCCTTCTAATTATTTTTTTTTTCATAGCAGTTGCTACTGCTTCTAGTCTATAGCCCTTCTTAGCCAGCCATCCCAAAAGCAGGAAATTGCATTTTGCTCTCACTTGCCCCTTTTTTTCCAGACCTGTGCCTTCAATTCCCAATTTCTTGGCATTCAAGGTGGTTCAAAAAGGACCTTTCCCAACAGCTGAACCTTAGGTTGCTCATTAGGACAAAGAATCTATCATCCTTCTGAGATGCAGGGGGAAAGACTTGCTGCACCTCTGAAGGCACCGGGCCAAAAGAATAAAACACAAGGTTGGAGTGGCAGGGTGCAAGCCTGTTCCTGAGTGCTCTTGCTCAACTGAGTTCCATATCCCCACCTTCACTGGGTGCTCAAGGTGCTGGTGTTGCACAGGTTAAGGCCCCAAAACTGTATCGTAGAATTCATGCACTGCTGATGGTCTTTAAGCTAGTAACTAGTTCTAGATCAAGCAGTTTAAATGGAGACTGTTTTCTAGACAGGGAAGTGGATGTTTAAAAAAAAAAAGAAAAGAAGCCATGAAAAATGGTGTCCACTCAGGTCTATGTCCCATGGAGACCATTTTTTCCTATAAAGGATTGGGTATCAGGACTTAACTGAAAATTGAAGGTGCCTGTCATTCTTTGCATTTCCTATTCCTGAGCTTTGTAGTATGCTGGAAGCTGCTGCTTCTTAACCAGTATATATATTAAAAAAATAAAAAAATCTCAGTTGCGCCTCATGACCGCCTCAAAACATGCATAGTGTGGCAGTATTGCAAGCAGTGTGGAAAATTATGCATTGAAAATTCTGTCAGCTTGATATTCCAGAAGTAATTAATAGCTATAACCTGTATTATGAATGGCTGAACTGTGTTTGATGATCAGAGCTGTGTTGTAGCCATCTCATTTGAGGAAAAAGGAGAAAATTGTACTTTTTCCCTCAGGCCACATGTGCATGTAATCAACACTTAGAGCAAACTGTACTTATCTGCTGGAACTCCTAGTTCTAAGCCTTTTCCTCAAGGCTGTCTACGTGGGAGTACCTTTTTCATTTGCTAATATGCATAATTTTGCAGAAGATAGTCACATGTATTCTGGTTTTATATTTTAGATATAAGTTTGCTAATGCCCTCTTGGGAGATCTGTATATGTTGTTCATGAATGTTTTCAGATGCTTCTTGTGGTGAGTTGACCCTGGCTGGACACCAGGTGCCCACCAAAGCCACTCTATCACTCCCCTTCCTTGGCTGGACAGGGAAGAGAAAGTGTAACAAAAGTCTCGTGGGTCGAGATAAGGACAGGGAGATCACCCACCACTACTGTCTCGGGCAAAACAGACTCGACTTGGGGAAATTAGTTTAAGTTATTGCCGATCAAAATCAGAGTAGGATAATGAGAAATAAAACCAAATCTTAAAATCACCTTCCCCCCACCCCTCCCTTCTTCCCGGGCTCAACTTCACTCCTGATTTTCTCTACCTCTTCCCCCCAAGTGGCACAGGGGGACAAGGAATGGGGGTTGCGGTCAGTTCATCACACCTTGTTTCTGCTGCTCCTTCCTCCACACACTCTTCCCCTGCTCCAGTGTGGGGTCCCTCCCACAGGAGACAGTTCTTCACGAACTGCTCCAGCGTGGGTCCCTTCCACGGGCTGCAGTCCTTCACGAACAGACTGCTCCAGTGTGGGTCCCCCACGGGGTCACAAGTCCTGCCAGCAAACCTGCTCCAGAGTGGGCTCCTCTCTCCACAGGTCCTGCCAGGAGCTTCCTTCAGTGTGGGCTTCCCACGGGGTGACAGCCTCCTTTGGGCATCCACCTGCTCTGGCGCGGGGTCCTCCACGGGCTGCAGGTGGATATCTGCTCCACTGTGGACCTCCGTGGGCTGCCGGGGGACAGCCTGCCTCACCATGGTCTTCACCAGGGGCTGCAGGGGAATCTCTGCTCCGGCGCCTGGAGCACCTCCTCCCCTCCTTCTTCACTGACCTTGGTGTCTGCAGAGCTGTTTCTTTCACATATTCTCACTCCTTTCTTCTCCGCCTGCTGTTGTGCCATTTTTTTCCCCCTTCTTAAATACGTTATCCTGGAGGCGCTACCACCATCACTGGTTGGCTTGGCCTTGGCCAGCGGTGGGTCCATCTTGGAGCCGGCTGGCATTGGCTCTATTGGCCATAGGGGAAGCTTCTAGCATCTCACAGAAGCCACCCCTGGAACCCCCTGGCTACCAAAACCTTGCCACACAAGCCCAGTACACCTCTGTAGTAATATTTTCTATCATCTCATCCATTTGCTGTCTAGTATTTCATGCAGTCGGAAGTGCTGTGAGCTCCTTGTAATGATCCTGACTATCACACTGCTTCATCTTCTTTTCCCTGGCTGTCCCTGTTCTGCTCATTCATTCTGCTTTGCGTTCACTAAAAGTAGCATGCCAGTGATATCCCAGGTCCTCAAGGCCAGCAAAGTTATAAAATGAAGTACCAATGAAAGTCATGCAGTTGTAGGAAAGTGACGGAAGCGTGGAAAAGGGGGATCTATATGATGCCAAGGTGAAACAGCAATCCCAGGAGAAATGAGAAAGTAAAGGGAAGAATGAGTTCTTGCTTGAATCAGGGCTATTTGTACAGTGGTCCCTTTGACTTCTTTATCTGCTGCATCTTCCTCCATAAAATTTCATGTCTTTCCGTATGAAAGTTAATGTTCTCCCCCTGTCATAACTGGCTGATGGTTCTGAGTCTTAAGAGTTGGTTTGTAATCTAGGAATATTATTCTGAAAGGGACCAACCATCCTTCTATCTCATTTGCCATGAGAGAGAAACTTACTTGTCACCTCACAGGACCAAACTCCATATTTTTATCACAGACTGTTACTCTGTCCTTGTATGAACAATCGTTTATTTTACTTTAATTCTGCATATGCTCATAGAAAATGTAGGAGTGGGGAAGGCAGTGTTCACTTTTTCCTTGTTTGGTCCTCTAAGAGAAGCTAATGTAGTTTAAGAGACAATTTAATTGCATCAGGATGCCCTTCTTTTCCCTTTATTTTTCTCTTATTTTTCTCGGCCAGCTTGTAGCAGAATAATGCATGTAGATGTCATTTTTTGCATCTTTAAATCTGAGCTCTACAGATAGTCACAGAATCACAGAATCACTAAGGTTGGAAAAGACCTGTAAGATCATCAGGTCCAACCATCAACCAACACCACCATGCCCATTAAACCATGTCCCGCAGTGCCACGTCCACACGTTCCTTGAACACCTCCAGGAATGGTGACTCCACCACCTCCCTGGGCAGCCTGTTGCAGTGTTTCACCACCCTCTCAGTAAAGAAATTTTTCCTAATATCCAGCCTGAACCTCCCCTGGCGCAGCTTGAGGCCATTTTCTCTTGTCCTGTCGCTAGTCACTTGGGAGAAGAGACCAACACCCACCTCTCTGCAACCTCCTTTCAGGTAGTTGTAGAGAGCAATAAGGTCTCCCCTCAGCCTCCTCTTCTCCAGAGTGAACAACCCCAGTTCCCTCAGCCGCTCCTCATCAGACTTGTGTTCCAGACCCCTCACCAGATTCGTTGCCCTTCTCTGGACACACTCCAGCACCTCAATGTCCTTCTTGTAGTGAGGGGCCCAAAACTGAACACAGTATCCGAGGTGCGGCCTCACCAGCGCCCAGTACAGGGGCACAATCACCTCCCTACTCCTGCTGGCCACACCATTTCTGATACAGGCCAGGATGCCGTTGGCCTTCTTGGCCACCTGGGCACACTGCTGGCTCATACTCAGCCGGCTGTCAATCAACACCTCCAGGTCTTTTTCTGTAGGACAGCTTTCCAGCCACTCGTCCCCAATCCTGTAGCGTTGCATGGGGTTGTTGTGACCCAAGTGCAGGACCCGGCACTTGGCCTTGTTGAACCTCATACAATTGGCCTCGGCCCATCAATGCAGCCTGTCCAGATCCCTCTGCAGAGCCTTCCGACCCTCGAGCAGACCAACACTCCCTCCCAACTTGGTGTCATCTGCAGACTTGCTGAGGGAGCACTCAATCCCCTCATCCAGATCATCGATAAATATATTAAACAAGACCGGCCCCAAAAGTGAGCCCTGGGGGACTCCGCTTGTGACCGGCCACCAACTGGATTTAACTCCATTCACCACAACTCCCTGGGCTCGGCCATCCAGCCAGTTTTTTACCCAGTGTGGAGTGCACCCATCCAAGCCACGAGTCACCAGCTTCTCTAGGAGAATACTGTGGGGAACAGTGTTGAAGGCTTTGCTGAAGTCCAGGTAGACAACATCAACAGCCTTTCCCTCATGCACTAGGCGGGTCACCTGGTCATAGAAGGAGATCAGGTTGGTCAAAGCAGGACCTGCCCTTCATGAACCCGTGCTGGCTGGGCCTGATCCCTTGGTTGTCCTGCACGTGCCCTGGGAGCGCCCTCAAGATGAACCTCTCCATAACCTTCCCCGGCACCGAGGTCAGGCTGACAGGCCTGTAGTTCCCCAGATCCTCCTTCCGGCCCTTCTTGTATATGGGTGTCACGTTGGCAAGCTGCTACAATACAGTTTGCAACCTGGCTTGTATTCAGGACTGGCCTATCCTGCCACAGCAATTTATTTATCATGTTGTTTACTAAATCATTTATATTCTTTGGACAGAACAGACGTGGCTGCCAACAAAGCTTAAACAGTGATTTCATTACCCAGAAGTGTGAGAACACAATCGGAAGTATGCCACAGTGTTGTCATCTTCTGGCATCGTTGGAGAGAAAAAGCAGAGCTTACAACTGGTCTAAATTGCAAAAAAGTATTTTCACAAGGGATGATATTTTGCCCTTGTTAGCACATAAAATTTTCTATCAACAGTCTTTATGATTCCATTTTAAATTTACTTTTATTCATGGGATAAATGACTATACCAAGTTAGGTATTTGTCCTTGCTTTCCTACTCACCTATCCTATTCTTTTCATTGCCACCATTATCCATTTCTGCTCTCTTATCTTTGTACCTAATTTATCTGTTTCTTTCACCTTTCTCTGGGCTTTCTTCCATCACAATTTTTTGTATGGAGGTCTTTTCCTGACCTGGCTCATGAACTTGCTGATTTTTCATTCATGTCTTTTCTGAGGACTTACTTCTTCTATGAGCTGTCTCAAAAGTTACTCTAAAAGGCCATTATTTTAATTATCCTTACATAAATAATTTATTTTCATCTCATCTGCCATTCACACTAGACTTCATTGATTATTGCACTGTGTTCCTGCCACTAGTCCTGTTGTTCTTGTTTTGTTACCTCTTTATTACACCATTTCTGGAGTTGGAAAGTGCTTTTGGATAGGGATTATGCCATTCTTTCTTCTGAAAAATGACAAACTGGTGAGCTGTCTGATCATTGGTATCTTCCTGGTATTTGTATGCTTTGTCCTTATTTTTTTTAACTCTTAAATAATACACTTAACTCTTAAAAAGAAAAAGTGTTTATACTGGATAGGAACTCTTAATCTTTTTTCAGGGAAGATGCTATTGACTTTAATAAAAAAAAAATAAATGGTCTGAGTGGAGATTGCAGGACCAGTCCCACAGTTCGTGTGACTGTTGAACTCCGGGGTAGCAAATTCTGAAAACTCATCTGAAGAGGAAGCAAGGGAATTGACACAAGAACAAGTTAGTCTGAAGGCAGGCAGAAGTCTGAATTTCCTTCTCCACAGTAGCTATCTGTGATGAGCAGTAAATGCAAAGTAGCTTAACTTCTTTCATGGGAAGACTGAAATGATCCCAGTGGCTGAGATCACTGTATGGGCAAAACAAGTTCTCAGTTTAGCTAGATGAAGCTGTTTCACTGGGCTTACTATTTCACTTGGACTTCAGTGATTTTGTGGAGCAGCTAATAGGCAATAAAAGTTCACACCCTGTTTTCACCACATGTTTGTGTGCCCATAGTAGCTTTGAAAAAATAGAGACTTTACTTAATATAGTCACTTCACAGAAGTTTCCAGAGGCCGATTGCGGTGTCCCTTTACTGTGACTGTTCACGTTTTGTTCACAGCTGGGGACTGTGAAAAGTGGTGGCTCTCATTACTAAAAACTGTGCAGACTCCTATCAGAACATGGCATCTGTTGGTAGGAGTAGCAGCAAGACACAATCAGGTTTCAGGTGTGCTTGATGGGTAGATGCTGTTGATCCACAAGATGGCATGTTAAAACTGTACTTATATATAGTGTCAGAGGAGCAGGATCTAAACACTGTTGTGTTAGTGTGAACTGGGGCTAAAAGCTGTGTCGTTGGAAAAAGAAAAAAGAAGAAAGGAAGAGCTATTTCAAATTTGAACTGGGAACCATTTGAAATGTGCTCTTTTTATTTTTGCAATGCAAAATTTGCGTGTCATGCAGAAAGAATGACTTCCGAAGTTTGAAAATAAAATGAGCTTTTGCTTTTATATAAGAAGGGCAGGAAATATGCATAGTTTGGTAGATTTATTTTTTTTTTAAATAAGGTAAGTAGAAGTCTTTTGTTTGAATTTTTCCTGCTGTTGTTTTTAACTATAGAAATAGCTGAAAGGTTAAATCCAGCCTTCCCAGTACTTCCTAAGGAACTTCTTTGTAGTCTCAATAAATTTGCTAGCAGATCTTAATATATTAATGAAAGAATGAATGTGATCAATCTCCAATTACATTTTTTTTCTTTCTCAAAGATGTCATTCATTGAAAATCATTATGATAAAGGAAGGAGCTTAAACTTTTCCAAATGTCTTCTTCCTTCGGTTACTTGTCTGTTTCCTTCATGTGCTTTGCATAAAATTATGACTACACACAGCAAATCAGTTATGCCAATACAAGGGGAAATTGGGTTTGTAGAAATTATTCACATATTTCTTTCACGAGGAACATCATCTTTTCTTCTCTTTTACAGTTGTATATTTACACTGATAATAAACAGGTTAGCCTGTTGTGACAAGAAGTGTTGGGATTTGTGACACTACCGTGACATAAAACCTGTCAAAAAGCAAATGTCACTCCTAACCAAGGCATTTTAACAATTCTGTACTTTTAAAAACTTTTATTATTAATCCATGTAGTTTACCTAAACAGAGGGTAGCACCTTTTTCCATCATACAGCAGATTAAATCCCATCCATTTAACCTCTCTATGCCTGATAAAGAATGTGATATTTCTTTTTTGACTCTGTCATCCTTAAAATAGTTATACTGATTTGCAGGTTAGCCAGTGTTGACTTTTCTTGCAGTTAGCAAGCTTACCTAGTCTGTAAATGCAAATAGTCATTACAGTTGCTAAAAGCGTTTTAAATTTTACCCATCAGTAAAGAGAAAAAACAGTAAAACACATAAAAATCTGCTTTTAAAAAAAGATCTTAGGTGGAAAAAATAGTAATTGCTAAGTTTAAATATGAAATTTTAATTCGGCTGCTCTGTGCATGATCGTTACCACAGTCTGATCATTTATTGTTTTAACAATGTCTATATCACTATAGATTTTTAACTTGAATTTTAAAAGGCATTCAGTGGCTGCAACCTGTGTAGAAGCAATAGCGCTTTAGTCAGGTGATTTCAATGTATTATGTAAATAGCGTTCGGAAACTACCTCCATACCTGGAATTCTTCACACACCATAAGCCAAGTGCAATGCAGTAAAGGATCGGTTATAATCTTCCTTATCTTGATCTTGTGCTCTGACATTATACTAAGTCATGATTTTGGTAAAAGCTGACCGAGTCTCATTGCTAAGTGTCATGCCTTTCTTTTTCTCTGTTCCAGCTGAGACAATCCCAGTCGTACTGCACAGACACAGAATGCCTTCAGGAATGTGAGTAACTATTGGGATCAGGTGCATGGAAGTAAAATAAACAGTAGTAGTTAAAATACAGTCTGACTGGTCTTTAAAATGCAGCAGCTGATTTAATGTTATAGAAACATGTTACATGAAATCAAATACTACAGTACTAAAATTGTTATGAGGTAATTCCTGAGAATCTGTGATGCAGATGAACATTTGTACATTGGAAGCAGCAATGGTGAGTAGGCTGGAGGTATCAATATACCAGCATGACCACTGATTGGGCCCTAAGCATTACTGAGTCTTACCATTAGCCTCCAAGTAGGATGATTTCAGTTTTTCCTATGGAGAAAATTTGGAGGGGGCTTTGTTTGTCCTCCTTACAGTCATAGCAGCCTAACCAGTGAAGACTGGATATTCAGCACAGACCCCAGCACATACACATACACGGCTGGGGCTGAGTGACTTACTGTCAGTACTGTGAACCCTCTACTCCACTGTGAGGGAGAGGAGATTCCCTGCCAGCTCTGACCAATAAGTTGACATAGACCGTGACTGCATATCTGTTTGACTCAGTGGCTGTGTAGTTAATGAAGCAGAGATGTGTACACTTTGTTGAAATTTGCTGTGAAATACCTCTAAAAAACTCTCCCAAACAGTGAGCGTTACTAGGACTGTCAAACGTTACTAGCATCTGCAGGGAAGCATAGCTGTGCTGAGGTTATACACTAATGTAAGCTTGCCCTGCAGTGCTGTGTTTACACTTTTCATGGTCTAGAGGGAACATTGCCAAATGCTTATAAATACAAATGAAGTGGATCTGGTTTTCCTATATTGCTTTACCAGTTAAACATAAGAACTCACTCAATTAGCCTGCATCAGGACTACTGCAGTGCTCGGACGGAGCAGGGAGCACCTGAGCAGTGTTCCTGGAAGCAAAGCTGCTGGTGCCTATGTCTTCTACAGGTCTAGGAGCAGTGCGGTCAAGGTTTCCAGGATCTCTGGGAGAGGGCATGCCTTTGTTCACTCGCCTGTTCTTCCCTCTTCACTCCCCAGTAAAACCTGTTTAGAGATGGGCATCTAGCTTGGACTTGCACTGTGCCCTCCCAGTGTGAAACAGTCCCAGATTCATTGGCATGTTGGGCTGAAGGGGAAGAGCTATGAGCTTTCCCAGATAACCCCTGAAAAAAAAGAGTGGGGCGCATGTGTGCCATAACAATGCTGCTGGCTTTACTCTTTCTTTATGGGCTTTCCAAGTTATGCTGTGTGTCTATGACTTCCAGCACCTGTCCTCTCCCAAATGCACCTGTCCTAGGGCAGACTTTTTCTTTTTTTTTTTTTAAATCACAGCCATGTAGGAGAGGGAAAGAAGCAGGTGACAGGAGACAGAATATTTTCTGTATTAGAAGTAGGCACAGACAGGCTGTGCAGCATTCTGAGCTTTAGTCTGCAGTCAAAACCAAGCGATGGTAGGTCATTCTCACTCAAGCCTTGGGAGTCTTGGCTCATCAGTATTTCTGAAGCTCTCAGGCTAAAGACTGTATAAATGAGTAAGTTCTGTTATGTGTGGGCACAAAGCTTGTGGGATAGCTTTCATGCTACCAAGCTATAGTACAGTGGGGATGTGAATGGTTTGCGGCAAATAGCTTTCCATCCTTGCAATAACTGTCTGTGCAGATGCAAGCAATTTGGCAGCAATTGTTCCAAACCAGTGGTTTGTTTCAAAAACCAAAGCAAAAATTACAGAGTAAATCCTCTCCTATGTTATTATATTGCCTTAAATTTAGTTCTAGCAAAGGTATTTTTCTGCTGATGCAATGACACTGACTGTCTGTTTGTCAGATTATTTTGTGATGCTTCTGTGATTCTGTGCTTGGGCCAACATGAGCTCTGTAAGACTCCCAGGAGTCAAAGGCAAAAATAAACAGATTGAGCCTGGATAAGCTTCTAGACATATTTTCAGAGACAGATTAAAACAATTCTGGGCCAGTCTTCTGTCCATTGCTTCATCCTGTTTTGATGATCTATACCGTGATGAGGTTATGTTTGAGGTGGGTCTCCTCTTCCTTAGGTCCCACAGCTCCATTTCCTGTTACTTGCTGACTTTGGTCCTTCATTTCAGGACCTTGATATGAAGAAGCTTGTTTCACTCCCAGCCATTTGCTCATTCCCAGGATTTGGTCTTCCTTCTGGAAGCGCAGCTGGGAATGTTGTCATACACAGATTCTTCAGTTGCAAGGTTGTGGAATAACTGATGAGATGTATGTGGTTTTGTTTTGGGAAACGTTAGGGCTGTGGTTCAGCCAGTGTCACAGCAGCATCATGTGTTACGCTGTTGCTACCAGCTGGAAGTTCTCAGAAACACCCTGCGTTGATTCTTCCTGAGCGCACTTCATTTTTTCAACCCTTGTTTTCAGATCTTTTTTTAAGATTTTTGGAGCCAGATCAAAGCAGTAGCACCAAGGCTTCCTCATTTGGATTTTTGTGTTATTAGCTTTAAATTTTTATTTATGCTTATTGGCACCATTATATTGTGGTGACTACCCTGCAGAGAGTTTCTTGCCAGGGTCAGGACCAGTGCTTTTGGATTTGTACTCCTACAGACAGGAGGATATGAGCACCCCTCCAGAGAGCATTTGGGCACTCTGCTTGGTGGCTGTTCCTCTGCTGATTCTCCGTCAGAATATCTGCTATGATGGTAAAGCATGTATCAGAGTCTGATGACTGTTCCCTCCATTTCAGTGGGTGCCTTGGAGAAAAAAGGCTGCAAGTTTTTAATATGCAACACATTTAATATTCTGTTGGGATTGTTTATGCTCAGCAAATCAGAAGATCTTACAGTTTTCCTTGAAATGAGGAATAAGAGTGATAATTCTTTCTGAATTCTGTCTAATGCAAGTGGAGCAGGGAACATTTCTCTGAAGTGTGTTGCAGTTGCAACATTAGCAGTTCATCCAGCCCAGGGAGGATCCCCAGCTGGTACTGAGTGGCTCTGATGGCTCATGGCCCTTCACAGTCAGCCTTCCATGTCAAAGGAAATGAGGGGCCACCGCCTGAGGTTTTTGTCAGTGTTCTAGCAATTCCCAGATGTTGTGACCTGGATTTACCGCATTTTCAACACTATTCTGAGTGCTCTACTAGCTTGTAATATGGTCAGAGATGACTGTCTCAAATGTTGTCTGCTCTACTTCCAAATTTTTATGTATTCTAAAATGAATGCATATTTGTGATTCATCTTGAGTTGTATTCATCTGAGGGAGTCACAGCAGCCTAACCTAACGGCATGAAATGTCTGCCAACTCTTCCCTCCCTGTTCTGGTAATTCCCTTTTCCTTCCTCCGCTCAAGTCCTTTTTGGCTTTCTTCAGTTTCCTTATCCCTGCCTTTGAGAGTGTCAGCTTGCAGGGATTATCTGCTGAAGGTCCCACAGGCTCTTCGTCTTCCCTGATGATTCATCTGTAATATACCTCTCTTCATATGGTTTCCTACCTTTCTTTCAATAGAACAGGCAAGGCTAAAAACACCGTGAAAAGGCGGCGGCACAAGCCAGAGAGCATGCTTTTGCCTTCCCACATGCAGATGTTAAATACTAAAAAGCTGAAGATCCAAAGGAGGTATTTCCACCATGAGAGAGCAGACAAAAAGCACCACATGGAATATACTTTTACCGTAAAAGAAATGCAATCTTTCCTCTTTTTCTTTACTCACTCTGAGTGAAAAATTGCACTTTAAGAGGAGTACTAAGTTCATGTAAGGAGTATTTAACAAGGGCATTTATTAATTTTAATATTGTATTCTTGAGATTTCAGTTGCACAATCAGGAGGTGGTTGACCTTTAATCTTTAGAAATTATTTTTACCAAACTCATCATTTTAGTAGCTTGGACTGCCTTCTAGTAGAACATTAAATGAGGTGGCAAACACCTGTCACAGAAGATTATTTTTTCCCTTCCCATTTCTTTGTGAGAGAAGACTAGTTTATGTGGCCTAGACTCTGTTTCTATAGGAAAAAGTAAGCCAAAGAACTGTATCTCGTATGTGGAACAATAGATGGGATTCACCATAGTCATTAGCTCCCACGGGAGTTCATCCCACAGTCTCAGACCAGCCCCTCATAAAGCTTTCTCCTGCATGGAGATAATTCAGCCATGACATAAAAAAAATTCCAGTTAACCAGAGGGGCAGAACTGCTCACATGCTTAATTCAAAAGTGTGTGGATATATAGGTGTGCTGAGCCCAGGGGACCAGATACTCTGAGAATAAAGACCTTGGGCTGGATTTGGTGTTTTGTGGAAAAGCAGGTTAGAGACTGTAACTTTCATTTTATTCAGTGACATGGGTTAGCAGGAGAATATGTACTGCTACATTCTGTACTAGTTGGTGTCTCCCAGGCACTGGAGATTAATAACCAGATCCATCCATCAAAATAGATGGTGGCAGGGACATTAATCTGTGAGGTCAGAACAGGACAATCCTCTAGCCATCTGAAAATACTAAAAAAATGTCATCCACAAGTGCTCTTATAGGATAGGCTTTATTCTTCAAGGAATCAAAAAACCACTTCTGAATTACCTGCAAAATTATCAATTAAAATATCAGTTAAAAGCACTGTGGCTGTCCTTAAAAATAAGATCTTTTCTTCTGCCCATCAGCATAAATTCCATCCTGCCTGGTTTCAGCTTCACTCAACTGTTCTTTATCCCTAAGCCGGTCTTACTTGATTATTTTGTGATCTCAGTGATGGAGCTCTTTGTAGCAAAAGATTGTCATCTTCTACATGTTATTGCTCCCAGTAGCTGAAACAGCTTCTTGTCTGTTCTCAATTTATGATGCAAAGCTTTGAAAAGTGTGATTCACCCCAGCTATGTGAGATTTTGCTTATCCTCATCTCCTTATGTTAAGAGATTAGAGTAACAGATTCTGAAGTATCTCACGTCCCTATTAAAACACATGGTCATTTGTAAGAGATGTGGGTTTAACGGTACTTGAATAGTGTAAACAGTGTTGTGGCTGGTTTAGTATCTGGCTTGCTTTG
The DNA here is from genome assembly GCF_030936135.1 of Gavia stellata. NCBI lineage: Eukaryota > Metazoa > Chordata > Aves > Gaviiformes > Gaviidae > Gavia > Gavia stellata. Next base: position 26,263,370 of record NC_082598.1, on the reverse strand, counting down.
AGTAGGTAGTACAGGGCCAAGCTGTGTTAGATCAGCTGTTGTCTTGCTTAACGTAGTTTAGGACATGTTTCAGCACATTTGGTTCTATCCAAACCGTATTACAACGCAGGCTGGATAGAAACTGTGTCTTACACGAATGCCTGTGGTTTCCCTCTGTGGTTCTGTCTGCTCCCTTCCTTGACCTGTAGCATGAGCTGACTTAGCAGCATTTACTTACCCCAACTCTTGTTTAACCATGGACCCTAAGTGCACTATGGTTCAGCAAAAATTCCAGAAGGCAGCCTGACTAGCCCCTGTTTCTCTGCATTGTGTGGAGAATCCAGCGTAACAGGTGATCTGAATTTTCAATGTTCTACTGGACATACGTGCCAAAGCAAGTACCTAAGGCTGTCTTATGTGCTGCGGAAGGTAGTCTTAGAGTGGCTATTAATGTCTGGAAGCCCCAGAATAAAGCAGTTGATCTTTTTGTGCTGAATTATACGCTGGTTTACTGGATTGCATTTATAAAGGTCATCCAAGATTTAAAATATTGATATGTCATGTTGATAACAATAATATTTTCCCTCAACATAATTGCAGGTCTAAACTGACCTGCACAATTCCATATGCTTTCTGAAAAAATTGTATGCTGGAATTTAATGAATTAAAGGCTGTAGCATTCTCATTTATTTTCTTTGCGCTATACCTTCTTCTCATCTACAGTGCCCTTTATTCACTCAGATCTCAAAAAAAATTGGTACTTGTAATTGTATATACTGCTAATCATAAAATTCCTCTACATTAGTAACTTCTTGAGTTTTGAAATGTCTATATTTTGGACATTTAAAAGGCAAGAGCTGTATGGCAGTTTCATTTGCTCATACAAGTTAATGTTTGTACTTTGAGAAGCATGAACTTCTATAATGTTTTTTTCTTCTTTGACATTTTTGAGTGCATGTGATGTCGGTAAAGGACATCAGTCCAACAGCCCCAACTCATGAAGTCTTATTCACAGAATAGCAGTGCTGTGAATGGCATAGCTGTAAGCTTCCCCACAGTGCCCCTCTGCTGTGTCTTAGCTGTGTTATGAAGAAACCACTTTCACAGAAGAGCATCTGTTAAAAATGATACCCAGTGTAACAGAGCTGAGGATGATTCTTTGGTATCAGCATTAACCTTCAAGGAAATAACTGACTCCAACAGTTCACTGGGTATCTAGCAAATGTTAAAGAACAACAACTTCCAACTGATACTGAATCCAGATTTGACCGAATAATGAGATGGTCCAAATGAAAAATCATGGATACAAGTGCCTCTGTGCAATTTCCCCAGATGTTAAAGTTTTCAACTTGAGTAATGAAGTAGAATAGCTCTTCTCTTTCTGACGGTTATTCATTATAGCTTTGTATTAATTGTTCTGTATTCATTGGTCGTCTAGATCATTAATGAAGATATTAGGTCTTTAGATACTATTGTAAATGGAGCCATGTAAGTACCTTAGGTAATTAACTATACATTGGTTTACACTTCAGCTGACAACATTAGTTACAGTTTGATTATCTGAAATTATGTTTCAGAGGAGAAAAGTTGTTTTCAAGTATGCAGGTATTTGCAACAGTTTCTTGATCCAAAAAGACTAACCAGCCATCTCCAGTCTGAGGTGATTTTTCTCAGTTTTATTGCCATGCTTTGACGTCTCAGCCATTCTGTATGGAAATTATGTGTAAAACGTTTATTTTGTATTCCTGGGCTTCACTTTTTCATGTATCTTCTCAGCATTTTTTCCCCTCCTGACAGATACGTTTTCCTTGAAATACCACATGACCTGGATGATCACTCATGGAGATCTGGCATATTGACACTGACACTTGTTCGAACACTCAATAACTTGCAGTAGCCAACAAAATTATAGCCATTAGTTTGCTCCTTTCTTGCTAGAATTAGCATGGTCTTTGGGTGGAGCCTAACAACAGAGTCTAAGCTTTCATCTCTTTAGTCTTATTCTTTTATTTGTTTGAGGCAAAAACCAAACACCAACATACAGACCAGGGTTTTTCGCATATAAATATATTTTGCATCAAGTTTGATTTCTTAAACACAAAGTGTGTGTTTATCATTTCCAGTTCATTAAGAGTTAATGTGAACTAAGAAATATTAATGATAATTCTGACAACTCCAGTAAATCTTAGGAAGTGGATTCTCTTTTCAAAGGGATAAGAAATGTGATTAAAAAACAGTGTAACACTAACCAAGAATTATTTGTCTCAAAGCCAAAAGGAAGGACGAATCAGAACTGAACTGAAAAATATTTCAGGTTTTTTTCTGAGACTTATGTTGTATTTTTGTTTTCATTTTGGGGAAAGAACTCTGCTGTCACTCTGTGTTATAACTTGAGTTTTCCTTGTCTGTAGTGCCAGGACCAAATTCTTCCAGCGACAATGGCATCAGCTTTGCCATGATAGTGATGGCCTGGGTGGTGATTGCACTTGTCTTGTTCTTACTGAGACCTAGTAATCTGAGAGGATCCAACACAGCCGGAAAGCCAACCAGCCCACATAATGTGAGTGCATCTTCAGGTGCCCTGCAGAGAGACTCTACAATAGCTTAAATGTATTTTGTTTTAATACAGACTATCTTACAGTCATTTTTTCCTTACATTTTTTTTTTCCTGTATTTTCTTGGAACTCCATTAAAAATGAAAATGAGTAAAACCAAAGTGAAAGTAGAATCATGAAGGCCAAGTGTGAGGCCTGCTATGGGGTGGAGCAGGCACGGGTGACTGAGTGTGGGTCACCATGTCCTCTGGACACTGGCTGTCCCTGGTTGGAATGGCCTCCTGCCGTCTTACGTACAAGGGGAAAATCACAGGTTTTACAGAAGTGAGTAAACAAAATTACAGCATTAAACAGGGAAGGTGGTCTTTGTCCTAGATGTCGGATCATGGGAAAATCCCTATTGATGCAGGAAATGATATTGTTCTTTGATGCTCATTTACTTTGAATATTGAAAGAGATATTGAAAGATCTTAAAAGAAAGTACAATTTAACTTTTCCGTGTTCTTCTTTTATTGCTAAATCGTCTTACATGAGCACTGTTTCTAATCCCGTACGTGTTTTTTTTTCTTTCTTTTCCTCCTTCCTTCCCCCTAGGGACAAGAACCACCAGCCCCACCAGTGGACTAGAGCGTTTTGGAGAAGATCAGCAGCTAAAATCTTGCACGACCAAATGAACGAAGTGACCAGATTAGTCCTAAACCCCATTCAATACTGTTTCTTTTCTCATTTATATAGAGCAGAATTATCATTCAGCGGTTATCTTCACGAACTGCTTTTAGTGACTTCAATTTTAAGTTAATTTTTGCTTTGTATGTTACCACAATTTCTAGTAGGTTGTAATTTGAATAATGATAAGGCATTGCGGGGTTTTTTTGGTTGTTACCGTTACTGTGGACATTCCACTCAGTCTCTTTTTGTTACAACGATCTTAATTTCTTTGCAGTGATTTCTGATATGCATTGAAAGAAAAAGAAAATCCCTGTGCATCTATAATAATGGAAGGTTACTGACCCTTCTTCAGATTAATCCATATTTTTCCTCCAGTATGCTTTTGAGACTTATATAATGGTTGCAACTATTAGCTTAGTTATGTGGTGAAAAATTAAAATTATTTTATATTTGCCCTGGGTTCAGAGCAACTTTTAGTCTGGTCTTTGGACCACTAACATAGTTTTCAGGGTCGTTAGCAAAAGCATGGATTGTCCACTAGAATTATACTATGTGTGTGTGTGTGTGCGCGCAAAGAAGTGAATGTGATAATTGCCACTGTCAAAGCTTTGCAATATATATATTGGGAACTTTACACAAAAGATTATACTACCAAAAAAGACATTAATTTAATCTTGTTCATTAATAAATGATATGTCTTATTCAATAGGTCATCAAAAAAATGTATTCCAAAAATGGATTTGTTTACTTATAGACTTTATGAAAAGAGAAATTTAGTGAGAACTTGGTAGAATTTTCTGTCTTTTAATAATCGGTATCTTAAGAAGTTTTTAGCCACGATTTAATATATATTGGACCGGATGAAATCATACCAAGAGGTTACTGAGGTTAGCAACTTTCGGTATACAACACATACTGAATATTAAGGCTTTTTCACCTGTATGTTATCAGCAATTCTTAACATTTCATCCTTATCTACTGGTTGTAATTGTAGAATAACAAACTTGCAGGTGACTACATATGGCATGTCTTTCCCCTCTAATATTTTTGTGTGTGTGTGGTGTGTTTATGTGTGCGTATGTGTGGCTGTGCACGTACTTGTGCACATCTCCCATTGTAGGAAATGGGAATGACTTTTTTATGTACATTAACTTAAGAACATTTTAAAGATGTACAGAAAAGCGACACTGTATATTTTTCTTGATCAATTTGAAAAATTGATGAGAATAATGTAAAGAACATTTTTATGTTACCAACATGAAGCTTCTTTCCATAAAGGTCGGTAGAACAGACATCTGGGAATTCAAAGCCTTACTCTACAAACCTTTATTTCATGAGAACTTTAGTTACAGAGCTGAAGGGACTAACTGTTAAGATACATAAAGGTTTGTATTAACGGGCTGTAATAAAAAATCTCACATCAGATCCCATGGTTGACAGACGCAGGGTTTTCCTCCTCAGGGTAAATGGTGGGCCAGCTAAGCCTCCTTGTAAAGGTACAGTGCAGACCTGAAGAAAGGATTCTGTAATTTGGTGTAATTGCCCTTTGAATTTCTGTGGAGTAGTGTGCTCCCAAGCATAGGAGCATGTATAAAAAATAAAAAATTTTTAAAAAAAAGAAGATTAGGCCATGTGCTCTCAGTGACATCAGTGCAGCGCCATGTAAAGCAATGGAGCTGTAGCAGAGAAGCTGAGAGAATTTGTCCTATTATGTCTAATGGTGTACAGGCCACAAACACTGTGTAAAGATGTCACTGGGACAAGCAATCTGACTGTGCTTGCTTTTTGCCTTCTGTGTACATTTATGTTTGGGATACTGTTTTGAACAGAACAAGTAATACAGCATTATTTTGTTGAACCAACAAGAAAATATATATAATCACTTACGCTGACCTTTTCTCCAAGAATTTTTGGTCAGAATTCTTCACCATCGGATGCATAAAACAGGCTTCCAATTGATTAAAAAGCCAACTGAAACAGGCTTCATTTCAGACAGAGCGCCACTCCTCATCCTGTTGGAAGTTGGTGAGGTATACAGCAGGTGCTCCTCACTTGTGAGGATCAGCCTTGCTTTACTTAAGTGTCTGTGTGTGTATTTATAAAACTCACCATGTGCACCCAGCTCTAACAATCTTGGCAAATGAACATTTGTTCAGAGTAATGTTGTGTTTTACCTTTAAATGAACTGTCTTTGCTTGGCATTCCTCTAAGTAATTGTCCCAGTGATTTTATACATGTATGCTTTCCTCATGTAAATTGCTATTTTAAATTTTCTATGTAAAAGAAAAAACATTGGAAATATTTTATTGTAAAATGTTTTACTAAAGAGCCAGGCCACTATCCCACATCAAAATGTATGCCTTTTAAACTCAGATACTCTCTCCAAGATATAACCTTCAGATCACCACTCTTAATTAAAATAAAAGTAACTAACTGTAGGACTGTATTTTGCCACTCTTATTCATGTTAAATAGTGCCTTACTCATCAAGTAGTTGCACTGAAGTTTGTGGGACTACTCTGAGATAATGTACTAGTAGCAGCTTTAGTAAGGGTGGCAGAAATCTGGCCTTTAGTGATGTAGCTTGTGATGAAATAATTGTATCATGGTTACAGATGTTTATGGTAAATTTTGAGAAGTGTGGAAGGATTAGTGGTATGTGAAGCTTCAGGATATGATTAATTCTGTAATGAGGGTTTTAAGCTCAGTTAGTAAGAGACACAAGTTGTAGCAACTTGGGAAATATGGAGGGAAGTTTACAATTATACCTTAGCTTAGAACTTTGTTAAAACAATAGTATTTTTAGAGTCTGCTTAACACAACTATTATATTCTGAAATGAGAAATCATATGTATTCATGTATCGTCTGCAGATCACTTAGCCTTGTGATGTTCATGATTGAAAAAGGAAGAGTGATGATGTGATGTACCTAATGTAAATTGGTGGTTTAAGATGTCTGAATTATGCCAAACAAAAAATCATCTGTGCCATTTGCGGTTTCCTAGTAATCTTTTACTGAGTACTTGGATTGGGATAAAGGGCTTGTACTATGCACTTTTTATTGACTTAACAAAATAAATAGCAATCGTTAGTAACCTTTTGTCTTTGTTAGTCTTTGTATAAGATGTAGGACTGCACCAACCTATCAGTTTCTAGGGTAATTTGAAATCATCTAAAAATAAGTATCAGTAAAAATAGCACGTCATATGTGTAACTTCTAAAACGTAAATTCTAACTTTTCTAATGGACACTTGCCTCCTGAATGTATCTCAAGCAAGTCAGAACTAACTATAGCGGTTTGCAAGGTTTAAGGTGGTTTGATGACCAGCACAGACATCTCTGCCTTTTGCTCTTCAAAGTAGTTATGCAGCCTAGGAAGTTAGAAATACTACAGCAAGAAAAGTAATGACAAAGGCCAAATATGCCAATTATGTTACTTCATTTTAGATCAAATCCTACTACTTCGGGATTTGCAATCTATTTTCTAGTCCCAGGTCTTGGCAGTGACACATTGAGACCCCAAAGTTTGTACATCTCCATTGGACACAGAGCTGCTCTGAGGAAGGAAGATGCTCCAGTGGATCTGCTGCTTCCTCACTGTTCCCATGGAGCGCTGCACTCTGCTTCCTCTGGCAGCAGAGCATGAAATGCTGAGCACTGCCTCAGCAACAGCTCAGATCCCACATTAGGGATTCCTGTGTTAATCCAAGGGAAAAAAGGAAAACACCAGGGGAGTATTAGGGTTTAAAATAATATACAGCTATCCAGAGATAGTGGTAATAAATACCAGAGAATCAGAAACAAAATCTGAATTTATTTCTGGTAATAATAATAATAATGAAATAATAATTTAATAACAAATGCTTTAGGCATTTGAATCAATTTAGAAACTGAATGATCTTAAACAGAGATCATTCATGTCTGCTCATCAAGATTTACCCTTTTACTTGAACATGAGGTTATAAATAACCCCTAAAACTAAAGCTAAACTTTAAGTACACTTGTTAAAATGTTTGCCGAGGATGCACATTGCCTACTATGAAAAATGATGCAGAAAGGAAATTACCACAAATTTAAATTAACTATGTTGAATGGATCTGCATGAGGCCTGGCTGTTCAAGACCACAAGGGAAGTGAAGAAGATTACTCTGCCCCAAAGCCTGAAAAAAAAAATTGTATCCTATCTAGGATGTTTGGGTGAAATACACCAAATCATTGCAGCATAGTATTCCATGAAGTGGGTTCCTTGCGAAAATGGACAACTTGCATTATTTTCTCCTTCTACCCTTACTTGTTCAGTACCAGCCAACAGCCTACAGTGCAATTCACTGCAAAGACGTGGACCTTGGGGTGGGGGAAGAAGCTGACTGTCCCACAGTGAACCACATCCTCACTTGTAAAACAGCACAACTCTGTTGGCTTCCAGGGAGTTACACTTATCAACATCAGCTGAAGATTTGTCTCTTTTCATACCAGAAGAATTAACTGAGCCTATGTTACTTGATCTTGTATCAGAATTATTGCCCACTCCCATAGCAGGCACTTTGTAATTAAATGTAATAACTAGAAGAATTTGGCTTCCGCATTACCTTAACATCCCCAGATAAGAGTATTGGTCAAAGAGTGTGTCTGAAACAAATGTATTTCAATACATGACAATAAATATTAATTCATCATATATATCCAGCTTTTTAAAGGTTTCACTCTTCTTGCCTGCATGGAAAGTGGTACTATAAAATATTTTATACAATGTTAATTGAAAATACAGCAGTAATTTCTAATCAAAGATCACAAATAGCAAGGTTAAAAAAAAAAAGTCTTTTGCATTTATGGGTTTTGTTACTACGTCCTCCAAGCCATAAATGATGAAACAGAGGAATAATTTCTGTGATGAGTATCTGCTGCGGGGGGAGCTTTCCAGCCACTCGTCCCCAAGCCTGTAGCATTGCATGGGGTTGTTGTGGCCAAAGTGCAGGACCCGGCACTTGGCCTTGTTGAAGGTGAAATGTGAAATGATCCACAGGACTGGACACGACTCCAAGCACTGCATGTAACGCATCAAAATCTGCTTTGTTGTGGTGATGGTGAGTAAAAATCCAGTTTCTTCAGCTCTCCTAGTTATTTCACGCAGCCTTGTTTTCCATCCTCAGTTTCATATAGATGAAATAGGCAATCCAAATAATCATTTTTCCCACTTCATCAAATATTAGCTTGCAATTTGAATCACAAGTGCATCTTGTCTCTGAGACCCCCTCTTGCTGTATGCTTCTGTTGGGCTTCAGTATGTAGAGGGAAGAGATTAAGACAGATTTGCTTTTAGGTATTCTGTAACAGTGGAGCAAATCTTCACCTTATTTTATGTGAACAACCGTTAAGGCAATGGGACAACTCAGCTGAGTAGAACCCTTCAAAGAAGTCATGCTACAAGACGATTTCTCTCCACTGGGGCGGTGATGGAAAGCAGCGCCTTGTCTGACTGTTCTTATTTCCATTGCATTAGTTTTAGCGTTTAAGGCTTCCTTATTGTTTAATTGAAATGGCTGTTATGCCTGAAATGGCTCTCCTATTGGGAGATTTAGTATGCTCCATATTCAGAAAAGCAATGCTGCTGCTGCCCACAGCACTGCTTCTGAAGGAACAGCTTTGATGTCTGGTGTAATGTGTGTAGTTTCCAGAAGAACAGCAGAAGGGGGGGGGGGGGATTATTTACTAAACAATAGATAAGGCCATCAAATGTAATCATGCCTGGGAGGAAGTGTGAATAATTTCTGTGTATACTGAGAGATTTAAATAATTTAATTAGAGGAAGGTCATATACTGGAAAACAAAACATTGTTGTGCAGGAACTAAAAGAATAGGGCTTGAGAGGACATTCTCATCAGAGTTTTCAGGGTGGCCTTCCTTTGATTTTTAAACGCTGTTTTAATTCTGTGTGGCTTTGGGGTTTTATTTATATTGCAATATTGTCCATGAGTCCAGCTGAAATTATTGTTCAGATGTTCTGGGCCCTATACGAACAGGCACGTTGACCCTGGCCAAAAGCTCACTGCATTTTGGGACAAATTTTACCAATAATTGCAGTTTGGGGTGCTGGTTGTCACCGACAAAAATATTGTAATAGACTAATCATAAGTTGTTTGGGCAAACTGACCAAACAGCAAAGGCGAAGTTCTGGTGAGCCAGAGAGGTGGAGGTGAGGAGAGGGCGTAAGTAGGGATGTGCCAGGCAGAAAATGTCTCTCATAACAACTTGTAACAGTGGCTTTGTGCAGTTAACTGTTATGGTTGGCTCTGAGCACACGCAGGAGCTCTGGCACTCAGCTGCCTGTGTCCAAAACTGTCGTATGGCTTGCTTTATGCAGCTGTTGGAGCCTTTTCCAGAGGAACACGCATGCCCAGTCCCACACGTCCCTGTGTAATCTCTTTAGCTGCGTCTCTTTCCTTCCTCTTAGCGTTGTAAAAGACAAAGCACGGATTCAAATACTGATCCAACTGGTCGGCGGGCAAGTCTTCTGAGCACTTTTGTGCCTCAGCCTGGGACCGTTGCCGAGTAGCTCAGATTTACCCGTTACACGCGGGTTGCCTCCTGGTTATGCTGTGTCAAAAGTTAAAGAAAGGCTTGATAGACAATGGTGGTTGTTGAATCTGTGTCAGATGTGTCACAAACTGATTACACAAACACAGCTGCCTTTAGTTAATGATCAGCTAAATCTGGTGGGGAATTAGTCTGACATTAAACACTGCCTAGATGTGATACAAAATGTCTTTCATATCCAGGGTTCCTTGCTGGCTCTTCTTCTCACCTCCAACGTCAGGGTGCCGGACAGGAGATTATGCAATCATGCACTCGCTTTTTCTTTTCTTCCCTCCCCTTCCCCTCATCCCCCAAATCTTTCATAAATCATGATTTCTCTCTCACATAATGGAACAGCTTGTACACAAGAGGTGAAGAGTGTCCCCTCCACCCCCACCTTTGGCATTCAGATCGCCCTTTGCTCGGTGGTTTCCGGAAAGGCAGAGATAAGGCTTCGAGCCTGCTCCCCTACTTCCACACAGAGAGGAGAACATCGGATCTGATCTCACACTGGTACGTGCTCTAGCCATTGAACTGTTATATTACAAAGACATGACCAATTTCCTTGGCCAAGTTTTTTGAATGAAGCAGTCTTAAATCTTTGAATTGCATGCTGCTTGATCCTGTTGGTGTTAGCCTTTGCCTGAGCACACATTAAAGGTCAGGTCTATGAGAGCATATAGCAGAGGGATTGCTTATTTTCAGAATCAGTTCAAGTTTAGATATGAGGCAGGGAACTGAACTGCTCAGGCCAGATTAGACTGAGGCAGAAGATGTACCTTTAGATACCTAAGGAAATGTATTGTCAAAACTTGAGTATCTTTTGATTTTATATACCTTTTGGAGTCCATCCTCTAAGACTAGGTTACTGTCTAGGTTATTAACTCTGTCCTATGTGTAGCTGTAGCCTAAAACTTACAAATATCTCTAAAAAAGCCTATTCTCCTCAAGCAGGTGTGTATGAATTATGATAATCACATTTCTTGGACATGGATGCTTCCATGAATTACAGTTCAGGCTGTTTAATATCAGGGTCTGAAAAGATGATGTCCTAGCAGGATGTGTAAGTGAGCAGCACTCTCAGAAGTATAGATTACTGACAGTTAAATTATTATGCAAACAACAATCTTTAAAATGTAAAATCCTGGATGAATGGAATCAGTCCTACCAGCAGCTCTCTCAACTTTCATTCCAAAATAACACACACAGGAACTTACCTGAAAAAAAAAGAACACTGAGATGAACACCGAGATGAACCCTGTAGGGAGACTTCTGACCCAGGCTGGAATGCATGAAACTTAGTTTGGAGAGTGGCAATCCTTCACTGATGCTATTGCTTAACTGAATGGATGCTCTGCTAAGATACCTTTCAGCAACCAGTTAAGGGGGTATTTTACTTAAAATCTTGCATAATATACTTATTAAGCTCATAAATGATAAAGCCAAACTGGACTACTGTGAAAGTCTGTTTTGACGTCCATAGGATTTGCATTAATTATTTATTTTTTGCACTAGAAAATATCTTTTAGAAAAACTTTCCAGAGATGGACCATCTCTGAATCGTTTCAGTGGTTACTTAACTTCACTATTAGAAAACAACTGTCTTGAGCCTGAATTTGTCAAGCTTCAATTTTTATACATTGTTTTGCTAATTTGAAGGAAGGATTAACAACTTGACGTTCACGCAAGCAATGAGCTTTGCAAAACTTCATTTTACTCACCTGATTTTTAGGCATTGCCTCCCAGAAGGGACTCTATAGCCCTGAGTTAGATGCACAAACTCCCCACACAGTCGGAAGCAAAGGCTGTCTTGGAGTGAGGTCCAGGCTAGCCAATAGGCTGGAGGAGGGATCCATCTGCTCTAGTCAACTGGCAATGCTAAAGAAAAACATAGGCCTGAAATCCCATTCCTCGCATTATTTAAGTTACTGACCCTGCACTGCAAGAGGATTCACAGCCTACACTGAGCTTTCAAAAAAATGGAGCAGAACTCACGCTTTTATTTAAAAACATGGCCAGCAGTGGACCGGCCTCATCTGCTTTGTAGCAGCCCAGGGCTGTGTTTCCCAAGCAGCGTGTTTCAGGAGGTTTAATGGTATGCCCTGAAGCCTTACATAAGCTTTATTGCTTATTCTACGTACTGGTAAACGATGGGTCTGCCTGAACAGAAAAACAAAGAAAACCCCACCCAATAATTCAGAATTTATTCAGTAAGAAGAGGGGAGACCCAAGCTCCCTACCCTTTTCATTCCAGTGACTTTGAGCCCTGCATTTTTCCCCTGACAGCAGTGCCCTCGCCACCAGAGTGTAGGCTATAGGGAAACAAAAGAAGCCCTTGTCATTCTTTCTGGGGAAGTTGTGCCATTCTGTAAGAGAATTGGAGATCTACATCCCAGGCAGGGGGTGTGACTGTGTAGTCTATCAACAAAGGCCCTTTGCTAAGAGAAAAGAGATTGGGGTCCATTGCCTGCTCCGAGGACCATTCAGACACTTGAAACAGCTCTCAAATCATAGACTACAACCCAGACCTTTCTCCTCCCAGGGAAAGGCCATGATTACCAGACCCAAAAACTATTCCTTTTCTATCTCCTTGGCAAACTAGCATAGTTGCAGGTGGAGAATGAGATCCCCGTATTTCTTTATAACACACCAGATGCAGCACTCTCCTGCGATAAGTGTGCCTGAACACCCCAGCCCAGGAAGGCTCTGAAGCTCCTGCCCTCATTCTTACCAAATGCAGTAATTAGGAGGTATTAGCTGACTCTAATGAACTACTAACTACCCATACATAGAGCAACATGCAAAGGCAGCTCCTTCTCATAAATGTGGCCTTGCACACAGTGATCACTGCTGTGTTTAGAAAATCCATTCCTTGTTTGTCAGGCTCATGCTAAGCACACTTACCATACCAAGACCCTTGGGGGACCACATAAAGGTTCTGAAGTGGATTTGGCCTTGCCAAGAGAGCATCAGGCACATACAGAGGGACCAGATCAAGTTCTTAGTAGTACAAATGTGTGCATTTATGGCTACACTGAGACCTGAGGAGATAGACAGGGGTTTTGAAGATGATGGTATAGACTGACTCGGTAGTGAGAGCTCGCTGAGCTTCTATTTGCTTTGCCTAGGCTTCCCTGGAAAAAAGGACGCGTTCAAAATTGAGACATCTGTGCAAATTAGCAATGAGACAAGGCAATACTTGTTTTTGCTTCTGGATAAACACTGTGAACCCTGCACCTTCGCCAGGCAGTTCTTTGGCTAACCACACTGACTCCGCTAGGATCCCACACCGAGATTGCAAACCTCAGTAGGCTCTTTCAGTAGAAACACACATATTTTACAGTACCATTTCTAAAGGACCAGTGAGTTACAGTATGTACTCACTTAAATAGGCACAGGTTCTTCTAGGGAAAGATCAGATCCTCCAGAGTAAAATACAAAACAGAAACAAGTATTCCAATTTCTTTTTTATATACTTTAACATCTATGGATGAAAATGCCATCTAAGAACAAGGCAATACTTTATTCGCATTGTTAACAAGGACATATATATATTATCCACCTAATTTGACAACATTTAACAGAGAAATTGTAAGCTGTTAAAAGCATAAATAACTGCAGCATTGCAGATGCAGCAACAAACCCTCAGCTTCTAGGAGGTGCAGTGTAAGTGAACATGAATGCAATGGAGAAAAGGTACCAGATTTCTCAGTCTTTCTGCTCTCCAGGTCAGACAAAGTATACTAATAACATATCACATTTATATAAAAAGGCAAGAGTAGTATCTGAGAACTTAAATACAACTAGGCAACAGATGCCTGAGCAGCGCTGAGATCACAAGGGCTTGTTGTACAAGCTTGTTGTATTTCCTTACTCTGGCAATGTTTGCAATCTGGACTTTAAACGCTGTATTTTGCTGTTACCTATCCAGGTTTCTATTCACATCTCTTTGCTGGGATGGTGCTGCACTACAAGACAGAGAATGAACATTGAGTTTTGAGTTTCACAGTAAGCATAGCTGAAGGACCGAAAATTATTCACATGCATATTCGACCACCAAAATTAGTTTATCTTATAAAAACACCCCGAGGCAGGAGAAAAGGGAAACAGTTCAGTGAGGGACCCTGCTGAACTCCCTTACCCCACCGGCGGCACCTGACCTCCCCTGGGAGCCCAGGCCTAACACACCAAGCCAGACCTGCCCGGGGACACCGGCAGTGTTTGTGGCGGGGCCGCAGGAGTACCGCTCCCCACCGTGCCGTCCCTGTCACCATCGTCTCTGGGGTCAAGGTGGTCTGGGGACTCTTCCAGTGGCTCTCGGGGGGGGGCAGGCCACAGCCTAGACCCCTCTCCCAGAAAGAGGCAGCGAGACCGGCCAACGGTCCAGCCGCTGTGATGCAAAAAAACCGCAAAATAAAGCAAAAGGAGCCAGGAGTAAAATCCCCCAAACCGACCCATGGGGAAGGGGCCGGGGGCGTGGTCCCGCCTGAGGGCGCCGCCGCCCCGAGAGGCGCCGCTCTCCCTCCCTCAGGGCTGAGGGAAGCCGCTGCGGCCGGGCCCGCCCAGGCCCAGGCCCGCGCCAGGCCGTGGAGATCCCAGCCGAGCCCGGGAGCCCTGCGGCCCCTCAGCAGCCCGTGCGGCGGTGGGGCCGGGCCTGGCCTGCGCAGCCGGTGCCGGCGCCTGAGGTGTCCAGCGCCTATTCGCCGGCGGCGCAGCGGGGCGGAGAGGCGGCGGGCGGGCTCTGCACCGGCCTCCGCCCCCGGGAGGGGCCGGGGCCGGCCTCGCTCGGCGTCCTCGGGATGAAACAGCCGCCTCAGCCCCGCGGCGGCCCTTTAAATAGCCGCTGCCGCCGCGCTTGTAGCGGAGTGTCGCCCTGAGCAAGCCGAGCATCCTCGACGCAGCCCTCCAGCTCGATCCGCGGCGGCGGGGCGGGACCGCACCCGTCCGCAGTAAGTCTCCGGGCTGCGGCTTCGGTGCCGGCCGCGGGTTCCCCTGCTGCCTTCCCTGGGGGCTACCCGGGGCGGCGGCGGCCTTTCCCGCCAGCTGCCGCCCCCCAGAGCGCGGGGCCGGGCTGCGGCTGGGGAGCCGCTCTCCGCCGCGGCCAGCGGAAACCTTTCACTGGGCTCCCCGGGATGGGGGTGGGGGGGGCTGCGGCCTCCGCGCTGACGGCGCCTTTCAGTGCCGAGGGGCTCCGGGGACAGGGCGGGGGCCCGGCCCGGGGGTCCCGGCCGAGCGCGGCCTGGCGCGGCTCTGCCCGCCGTGGGGCTGCGCCGGTCCCTCCCCCTGTGCGCTGCCTGCAGCAGTGGTCTCTGCTCATGCCTGTTACTATCGCGGCATCAGCAGTTCCTCGGCCTAAGGGGGTGGTATTTACGCTGGCAGGCTTCAAAGCGACCACAGAAAACGCTTCCTCAATGGGCTGTGTGTGCTGACGCTCCTGGAGCGGGCAGGCTCCAAAGCCTTCCCGGGCAGGAGAGAGCAATTGCAGTTCACTTCAAGAGATCAGCTGCAAGAAAATGTTTCTCTCTGTGGCAGCATAATAAAATCTCAGATCACTAATTCTCTTTTATTTCCTTTAATTTTTAGCCAGTATTTTCATTTGTAACTCCTGATTCTTCTTTTCTTCCTCCTCTTACTAGAGCAATCATGTTTGAAATTAGGAAGATTTGCTGCATTGGCGCTGGTTATGTTGGTGGGCCAACCTGCAGTGTTATTGCACAGATGTGTCCCAATATCAAAGTTACTGTTGTGGATGTCAATGAGGCCAGAATCAATGCCTGGAATTCAGATACACTCCCAATCTATGAGGTAAATGTGTCTCACTGTTGTCTCTTCTTCCAGCCAGTGTTGCATTTGCTTCCCTCCCACCACATGGCATTTCCACATGGCCCACTTCTGAAGCTTGATAAGTATAGCACAGTGATGTCCTTCAAAAAGAGTATTCTGGAACAGCTGCTTGTCACTCCTGCTCATTAAACCAGATTTTGGAAATAATATGTCTAGTGCAGGCAGGTATTTAAGGATTATATATGGATTATACCTGAAGGGTCTAGTAAGGAAAAATATAATTGTGTATATATAGTGAATTGTGCTAAATCATGCTGACTTTCTTTTGGGACCCGGTTTAATCATAACATAGTCCTCTTACTCAGTTATAGATATTATCTACTGTGGTGTAGCACAATATGAATGTGTAATACTGGGTGGTAAGCTTTATTCCCATTCTGAATACTGCCAAAATCCAATTTGTGCTGCCCATCTTAACCTTGTTGTAAGATGGAGACAGTCATGTGCCTAATTTACTGGTACCATGAACCTCCAATCTGGCCTGAGAAGATTAGGCCAGAGAAAATTTATTTTTAAATATGTCGCACTGTCACTCCTTTATTACAGAATGACTGTAATTTGAAGATATATAAAGCATTTTTCTATTTTGCTTCTCTTACCACTTGTTATTTTTCTCTCCTTTTCACCCTTAAAGAATAGGACTATTTTCTTTCCTTCACTCTTTCAAGAAATACAGTTTTTATAGATGGGTTCTTTTCTTTAATGGGAGTGAAAAATTATCTTCACTTGGCTACCAAAGACAAGGCATGTTGCCTAGTACTAACAGTTACTTTTTTGCTATATGAAGTCTTCTGAATCCTGTCTGTGCTCTAACACTAATATAGGTGGGGTTTTTTCCCTCTTAAAACCAAACCTATACTGTGATTCTTTAAGCGAAGATGAATAGACCTCCTTGGTCATACATATTTGAAGAAAAATGTGTATAATGCTCAGATAGCAGGTGAGACATGAATAAAGATCATGAAAGCAAGTACTTTGTTTTCTATAAACACTTAGACTGAATGAGTTAAAGTAGAGCTAGTCTTGGCATGTTTAAAAAAAATAATCAAAAACACATTCACAACATCTGTTTCCTGGAATGGTGTTCCCTAGCTTACAAAGAATGTACAAAAACTGCCAAGAATTAGTTCAGGCAGTTGTAAAATTGAGTCATTGCACAGTGAGGTTTTTTGTATTTTTTGTCTAGTGGGCTGCCTTCCTACTTGCATCCTGGTAGGACCATAGTTAGAAAATCTGATGGGTTGTAACACATGTTATTCTAACTGTGCTGACCTTTGTTTTCCTTTTAAGTAGGTATTTGGTATAAAGTGAGACAGCAAAAATGTCTTGCATAAGAAAGCTTCTGCTTTGTTTTTCTCTCTCCCTCCAGTGAACCTTTGCCTTTCTGGCACTTACTCAAATAGCTCGTGTCATGAAAGGCGTCTTGCTCTTCTTGTCCATGTGGAGGTGTTAAGGGAAGGGAAAGTATTCCAGCATAGTATGTGTCTCTTGAAAGAATCTCATCAAATTGTGCCTGTGGTTCTTCCATGCCGCAGATATGGTGCTGTGATAAGTTTAATCTGGTCCAAACATGAGTGGTTGCCAAAAGGAGTGGTCTTTATCTCCTGCGTGTCTCCGCTGCCTTTCTTTCACTGGATCTGGGCTTGCTGATTTGGTGGAAGACTTCTTTGTGGTTTTTTGTGCTGAATCAGTTTTAGATCTCATGTTGGGGAAATCATGGAATGTGTAGCTGAGGGAAAAGCAGAGATGGGACCACCTCTTCTGTTTGCAGCCTAGGGAATATTGTAAGATTTTACTTCTTGAATCTACTTAACATCACTCTACAGGTATTTCTTTAATTGTTGCTCATTGTAATAGAATTGAGCATGAGAATAACTGGACCCTAAAATCTGGTTGTGCAAATAACAATTCAGTATGGCTGAAAATTTTCAGACAGCATTTTGAGTGTTTTGAATAAGAAAGGGCTTTATTTTTTTCACTGTGTAAATCTACAGAAGCTTTACTTTACATCTGGCAGACTAAAAACATTCCACACTGAGCAAAATAAAGTCTTTCTGTATCTGAAATGATATGCTGTTTGTTTGTGCATGCAATTTACTGTTCTTCTAATTGCATTAACCTTAACCGCTTTTTTCTACTTTTTCAGCCAGGGTTAAAAGAAGTGGTAGAATCCTGCCGAGGAAGAAACCTCTTCTTTTCCACCAGTATTGATGATGCCATTAGAGAAGCTGATCTTGTATTTATTTCTGTAAGTTTAGGGGGACAGGGTGTTTTTTTTTTTTCTTTCTTATCAGATCATTATGTTGCTCTTATGTTAGGAAGAGGCCTTTGTTTTGTCATATAGATTCAGTTACCAGTATCATGTCACTGTGTCACGGTTTTCTCCTTGTCTTTCTGTGTACTGTGGGAAAAGTGTTAAATAAGCTTTTTATTTTATTTTTATCTGTTTCTTAGAGCCTGTTTGTTTGTCAGATGTTCTGCTGGCTATGAGTCAAAATGATAATGTTGATATTTAGCTTGGTTAGATGTATAGGGTCTTAGAGCAGAATATAGTGCAGATCTGTCATTGCAGTGTACTACTGAAATCTATGAGAATTTAATAATATTGATACGGTTCCTAGGTAGGGATGCAAAGTCATATACTGATTACTGGGTTACAAAGGTAACTTACTTCTAGAAGCTTTTAAAAAACAGTGTATTAATGGAAGAGGGGCTGGCTTTAATATTTTCTAGCTTTTAATATTTCTAAGCTGTTGACACCACTAGGAATAGGATCCAGAACTGATAGGTATTCATCTTGGTAGGCCACAGTTGAGTTATTTTTGTTACTTAAGTCCTCTTTTCTTGAGACCTCTTCTCTGTTAGGGCACCTCAGTACAGAGCTCTCTTTCTGATAGTATTTTTCTCCATTCATTAAGTCTAAAATGAATGCTACAGCTGGATGACTGCCACTAATACAGCCCATACATTGCCACCTGTCCTTGGCTTAAAACATGCTGTTGTGTTTTACATGTGGTTGCCATTTCTTCTTTCAGTTTGTAATGAAAAGGACCCTCTGTCCTAATCTAAATGACGTGTTTTCCCTCATGTTGCCTTTTCTGTGTAGCAATTTTCAGCAGCTCTACACTTAAGTTTCACTGCAAAGTGAGTTTAAACCATAATTGCCTCACTAGCTGCAAGATTGTTAGAACATGAATTTTTGCACTCCTAATGTAGAACAGGAAACAAAAGGTGCCTGGCTGTAATCATGAAGAAATTACTGGTGTGTCCAGAATAAGGGCTAAGTTTCACTGCAGCCTGCAGAGCTGCTATGAATTGTTCTTGTTTAAATTCTGTTTGAATAGAGGCCAATGAGCTTTCTTTAGAAGACAAAAATGGGTGATTGAGAAAGCTAATATCTGTTCGTCTGATATGGTAACTAGAATAATTCTGGTGTAGAAGCAAGCTGGACTCTGGGAAGGAAAGTATCTGTCATTCTTAACAATTTCACCTCGTCAGTACCTCCTGTGTTGAGACCTGTAACATTTCTTCACGTTCTATGTATTTGCAACTAGGTTAACACTCCGACAAAGACCTATGGGATGGGAAAAGGCCGAGCGGCTGATCTGAAATACATTGAAGCTTGTGCTAGACGAATTGTACAAAATTCAAATGGCTATAAAATTGTCACTGAGAAAAGCACAGTTCCAGTACGTGCTGCAGAGAGCATTCGTCGAATATTTGATGCTAATACTAAGCCTAACTTGGATTTGCAGGTAAGCATAATCTTTGAGCTGTATTTAAAGGCTGGTTGTTGCTTTTGGCTTTTATCTGTAGTTCTTTGTTTTTGTGCCTGTAGGTGCTGTCTAACCCAGAGTTCCTCGCAGAAGGAACAGCCATCAAGGACCTGAAGAACCCAGACAGAGTGCTTATTGGTGGAGATGATTCTCCAGAGGGACAGAAAGCTGTCCGTGCTCTTTGTGCTGTTTATGAGCACTGGGTGCCCAAAGAAAAAATCCTCACAACTAATACCTGGTCATCAGAACTTTCTAAACTGGTTAGTATTACTTACTGATGTTGTCTGCAGTGAGCAAAGGGTGTAAGTGACACAAAGTTCAGAAGCAGAAGTTCCCTGACAATGAGTGATGCAGCTAGGAAAGACAGATGAGGCTGGGAGGAACCAGTATGTATGTCAAAGGATATTAATCTTTTCCAATTATCTCAGTTGAACTAATAGATGATATCAACTTTCCCTGAAATCCTTTTCTCACTTCTGTTGCTGTGTTATTTTTTACAAAGAGTAAACCTCCAGTGCTGCAGAAATGGGTTACCATCATAAAACATTTCATATTTTGTGAGTTAAGTGATACATTATTTTGCTTAGGACCATTAACTGGCATTGATACAAAATGGTAACATAACTAGTTTAATGTATCTCAACAGAGTTACATAGATACTAAAATAATCCTTCCAGTAGTAACTCCCTTCAGTCTGTGGGCATTTTGGGTTTCTGGAAGAATCAAGTTCACTTTACTGTGTTTTTCATTTACAGGCAGCTAATGCTTTTCTTGCCCAAAGAATCAGCAGCATTAACTCAATCAGTGCTCTGTGTGAAGCTACAGGAGCAGATGTTGAAGAAGTAGCAAGAGCTATTGGAACAGACCAAAGAATTGGAAATAAGTTTCTCAAAGCCAGTGTTGGTAAACAAAAAATCATTTTTTCTTCTGACCTTCTGTTTAATAGTGCAATAGGTCTACTAGTAGTGTTTTGAAGTAAATGATCTGGTACTCCTCTACAGCATGAGTGTGTGAAAATGCTGCTGTCGAATACTAGCATAAATCAGTTTTTCTGGCAAAATGTCTAGGACTGAGGTTGCTCTAGACCCTGGCAATCTGAAACCCAAGAGTTCAGAGTGCATGGCTTATCCTGCCTGGGACACTGGAAAGAAAAGTTGCAGCTTTATTTTTCTGAAGCATCACTGATCAACTGTATGAGGTTCAACAAGGCCAAGTGCCGGGTCCTGCACTTGGGTCGCAACAACCCCATGCAACGCTACAGGATTGGGGACAAGTGGCTGGAAAGCTCCCCCGCAGAAAAGGACCTGGGGGTGTTGGTTGACAGCTGCCTGAATATGAGCCAGCAGTGTGCCCAGGTGGCCAAGAAGGCCAATGGCATCTTGGCCTGTATCAGAAACAGTGTGGCCAGCGGGAGCAGGGAGGTGATCATGCCTCTGTACTCAGCACTGGTGAGGCTGCACCTCAAATACTATGTTCAGTTTTGGGCCCCTCACTACAAGAAAGACATTGAGGTGCTGGAGCGTGTCCAGAGAAGGGCAACGAAGCTGGTGAGGGGTCTGGAACACAAGTCTGGTGAGGAGCGGCTGAGGGAGCTGGGGTTGTTTAGCCTGGAGAAGAGGAGGCTGCGGGGAGACCTTATTGCTCTCTACAATTACCTGAAAGGGGGTTGCAGAGAGGTGGGTGTTGGTCTCTTCTCCCAAGTGACTAGCGACAGGACAAGAGGAAATGGCCTCCAATTGTGCCAGGGCAGGTTCAGGCTGGATATTAGGAAAAATTTCTTCACTGAGAGAGTGTTGAAGCATTGGAACAGACTGCCCAGGGAGGTGGTGGAGTCACCATCCCTGGAGGTGTTCAAGGAACATGTGGACATGGCATTGTGGTGCATGGTTTAGTGGTCATGGTGGTGTTGGTTGATGGTTGGACTTGATGATCTTACAGGTCTTTTCCAACCTTAGCGATTCTGTGATTCTGATGATAGTGCTCTCCAAGATGTCTTCCCAATTGCAAGTGCTGCAATTTTGTTCGGGAGTTGCTGCCAGCAGCCTGAGGAAGGGGACACATCTAGTTCAGAATGTGTGATGACAGCTTCTAATTTGTAGGATGAATTCAGTTGTTTAGATTTACTAGAGAGTAAGATGTGATAAAGTGGTGATCAGTACAACAAACTTTCAAACCTGTAGAACAAAACTGAAGCCTGTTTGTATGGCTACAGTCTTCATGCTAGAAAGAGAAAGTGTGACTTTAACCTTATTAAGTATAACCTCTCCTAGGGTCTATGCAAGAGTGAAAAGTAGATAGCAAATATATTATCAAAATTCCTATTAGCTTATAATTCCTGCGAAAATTCCTTTGCTATATTCAGCGTTGTTGCAACCTCACCTTCAATACTGTGGGCAGTTCTGGGCCCCACAATTTAAGAAGGATGTGAAGGTCCTTGAATGCACCCAGAGTAAGGGCAACAAAGCTGGTGAAAGGGCTGGAAGGGATGTCCTGTGAGGAGCAGCTAAGGACTTTGGGCTTGTCTAGTTTGGAGAAAAGGAGGCTGAGGGGTGACCTCATCGCTCTCTACAGCTTCCTGAGGAGGAGAAGTGGAGAGGGAGGTGCTGATCCTTCCTCCCTGGTATCCAGTGATGGGATGCGTGGGAATGGTTCAGAGCTGCGCCAGGGGAGTCTTAAACTGGACATTAGGAAACACTTCTTTACCGAGAAGGTGGTCAAATGCTGGAACAGGCTTCCTAGAGAGGTGGCTGATGTCCCATGCCTGTCAGTGTTTAAGAGGCATTTGGACAATGCCCTTAATAAGATGCTTTAACTTTTGGTCAGGCAGTTGGACTAGGTGATCGTTGTAGGTCCTTTCCAACTGAAATAGTCTATTCTACAATGTATTGCTTCTGGGACTCTGCTGAGCAAAGTTTTAGGGGTCAAGGATCCTTCTATTAATTGTCTCAGTTCTCCCTTAGCTGTGGTGATCTTTGGTTCTTGGCAATGATTAGATATCCCTTTGCAGGTAGGGGAGGAAGGAACCTAATCTTAACATACTTGTTCTGAGAAATATTCATCAAAATTTCTAGGTAGGGGGAGAGCAAATCCAGCAGCTTGTCCACCCACTTATAATAATAAAAACACTAGGGGCTATCTTATGATATGTTTCCCTGAGACTGGGTTAAAACTTACATTGACTTCAGTGGGACCTGAAGCAGATTTTAGGGCTTCTGTAACTGACAAAATAAGTAGGTCCAGGAATTGAATTTTGAGAGATTCTAAGGTTTTCATTTGCTAGCAGTGAAATACTGGGGAAAATTATAATGCTGACTATGTCAATGATTGCCAAAACCTACTTGGTTCCAAAGATTGGGTTAGACTAGTACCTTAGTTACCTGTAAAATAACCATTTTCTCTTTCAGGGTTTGGAGGGAGCTGTTTTCAGAAGGATGTCTTGAATTTAGTGTACCTCTGTGAAGCGCTGAACTTACCTGAAGTAGCCCGCTATTGGCAACAGGTACAAGTTCTTCACTGTTTGTTTGGTTTTTTAGGGAGTGGTGTTTCTTCAGCATTCAGCTTTCAGGCACTGAGCTTTTGAGTGTTGTCCACACATAATCTGTGTTTCAGCTTTAAGGAGCAGATACCTTAATGCTGATCATCCTTACATTTTAGGGCCCTCAGCCTAACACTGGCATTCAATACTTGTGGGTGCTTAGGCTTTTTTGGGGTGAATTAAATTGTCTGGATCAAATGGATTGGGAAGTTTTCTAGAAGTAGCAGTAGAAAATGTGAAGTGCAAGCATGTCTGGACTCCTGTCTTCCTCTTGCACTTGGTTATCTCTGTCTACTTTGAATTCGGAGCTTATGGTCTTTTCCTCAGGTTCTACTTTTACCGTTCTTTTTCTGAAGGAACTCAGCAGACCTTGCTATTCTTTTAAATAAACATGGTTGCTGCTGTTTTCTGGTTAATGTTAGGAATGGTTGGGAAGATGTGGATGCTCTTGGGCCTAGCACCAACACAGCAGTACCAGGATGCTCAGTCTGTACTATCAAGAGTTTCCCTGTTAACCAGTGAAAGCACCTCACCCCTCTTTCCAGTCCTGACTGAGAAAGCAGCTTTGACATGTGTGGTATGGTCAGAAGAGCAGCTTTAGTTTATTGTCCTGATTTAGGCTGCGGTGATCAAGTACAAGGCTGCCTAGCAGATGCCCCCAGAATGCCAAGTGCATGATTTGCTTACCCTATTAGAAGCTTTCCTTGTTTTTCAATCTTCCTTTTGGCTAGCCTTTTTCCCACCCTCACTTTTTTCCATCCTAGTTTGCTGCCAAATAAACATCCTGCCCATAATTACTTTTTCATCATTCAACATAGTCAGTTGTGCCACATCCATACTGAAGTCCAGTATTTGTTACACCATTACTGACGTCGTCATGGCGACGTGGTATTGTTGATGGGGTTATCTAGGCTCTGTCGGCTTTGCAAGTTTCTATTCCCCAAAAGGTCCCTAATATTCCCTTCCAATTATCTGAAGCTTGGCTGGATCTCACTAATAACTCCTCCTTAACCACCTGTAAAACTCAGTTATCTGACTTTTGTCAGCTTCTTACACTATCTGTGATGTCCAATGGCTTTCTACATCCTGTTCAGATAGTTTAACCTCCAGCAAGTAACTAGTCAGCAGCCTAGTTACTTTCTTGCAACTATAACTCTACATCAGTTGCTTGGGACAAGGAAGACATGGGATTTATGCTGTCTGCCTCTGAAGAGGTTGAGATTGACATCTTCCTTAAAAAGTGCACTTCATTAGGATGGTCTAGTCCATGGTGGAGAGGCTTGCAATCCCATCAGTGAAGCTGAGACTAACATACTGCCTGAACCTTGTGCAAGCATCCAGGAGAGGTTTGGTTCAGTGTTGGACTTGAATGCATTGGCACAGTAGGAAAGCAAAGGAGCCCTAGATTCTGATATTTGCTTCAAGAACCACTGCTTTTAATCAGTGTAAGATGTAAGCAGACAATAGGCAATCCCTGGAGCAACAGGAGCTGCAGGAACTAACCATGTTACCTCAATGATAATCTCATGAATAGGGAAAACTAATACTGTCTTGAAAGAGACAATTGGTTTAACTCTGTCTTTTGAGATCACAAGGGTCTTTCTCAAAATGCAATCTACTTGGTATCTTGGCAACCCAAAGACATAGGAACACTCACACTTTGCTCTGTGTGGAGGTGTTTTTTTATTTAACAAAAGCCTAAAACGTTGCATTGTTAATGTAAACAAACTAGTTTAAAGTGCTTTTAATGCTTTTATGCTCTCTTATTCTGTTTTAAGAACAACTCTTTGCACTGTTTCTATATGACTTAAACTGTGGAGAAATGAGATAGTAAGAACAGCTGCTGCAGAGTTAGGATAAGGTAAAGAGTGTTCTCTTCATGTAGTGCAACCCCTTACCTGCACCTCCTGCTTCCTCAGAGCACTGTCATCTTGCAGAGGTCTATCTGACCCAGCCCACACTGGTCAAGTCATGTAATGCACACACACATGCACCTATATAAGCAACTGTGTGAACCCCTTCTTTGTGGCATGAGCACTGCACTGTCAGCAGCTCATCCCTGTGCATGCACACTGGAGACCTCAGACAAGTCTGAGGACAGGATGCAAATTCTGGAGGATATGCTGATCAGAGCAGCCCTAGAATCCTAACTTTTTTTCTTTCTGGTCTTTAGGGAGGATAGGGCTCTCTAATACTGAAATTTTCATTCCTTGAAAACATACCTACAGAAAGGTGTCCCTCTTAGCCTGTCAACTGTTACCTTTGTTCCCACCTGTTTTCACCCTGTTGGATTGTATAAATATCACTGCTTTTATTTCTTTTCTCAAATAAATCTGGTTCACCAATATCCTTCTGCTGTATAGTTTATACCTTAAGTTTCATAGGCTGCTGCTGTTAATTCTTGATTTGGGTTGAAAGTCTCAGAACCGAGAGGGAAGTGTAGTTCTTTCCAGTCCTCATTGAACACGGACTAGGTGGGGGGAAACCTACCTTTACTATTCTACTAGTGGTCCAGTGTCCTCTGTGTGTTAAGGGCTGGAGATCAAAGTATGAAGCAGGCTGGAGGAAAGTACAGGAACAATTAGAGTGAGTGAACCCTTTCATGCAATAACAAAAGTGAGGCACTTAATCTGGTTTAACCACGCTAGGTTGTGTATTGAAATCTGTTGGTGTGGATTAAAAAGGCTAAAAATGTTCTCACAGTTGTTATACATGGCATGTAAGGAAGTATAGGTCTGGCAATGGGATGTCCATGTGACATCAAGTGCTCTAACACTGAAATTGCTTTCCATGTTTCTGCCTAGAATACAATAAGTTTAGATTTAAAAAAAGTAATCTGAAAAAATCCTAGCCTTTGAACTGGATAATGCATGATAGTATGTGTGTGTATGCATCTACAGTCACAGATTAAGATAGGATTTGTCTCAGAATTGGATAAATTAACTACATTTATCTTTGGATTACTTATACTGAGTAAAAATACTTAGCTTTCACTTTAAGTCTCTATTAAACTTATGTGTGGGTAGCTTGGCTTGATTGTTAATAGTTTAAAATGGCTCCCTTCTGTACCACCATGTTTTATATAATTTCAGGTAATAGACATGAATGATTATCAGAGAAGAAGATTTGCTTCCCGCATTATTGACAGCTTGTTCAATACTGTCACTGATAAGAAGATTGCTATTTTAGGGTTTGCATTCAAAAAGGATACTGGGGACACAAGGTAAGAAAGCGAATTCAGTTTACTAATGTGGATTCCCTACACTTGTCACCAGCTATGCAGCTAAACCCTCAACTGAATTGCATTAATAAAAAGAGATCAGATATGGTACCCTTAACCTCTTGTGACTGAATTGGTTTGTAACAAGGATTAGTCTTTTTTGAATGGGTGAAACAATTGATTCTTGACCTCTATAACATACCTGAATCATTCAGAAGCTAGAGCAGATAACTAGTCTTTATTAACTTGCATAAGCAAAACTAGATTTTGACAGAATCCTTCCATTCTCCACAGAAAAGAACACAAACATTTTTGCAACTGGTTCTAAATTGCTATGTGAAGACAAAGCTTCAGCTTTGTTTCCCAAAGGCGGTTAATCTTGTTTTCCTGTAAAGCTCAAACTTGATACAACTCTGTCCAGCTGCAGTTTGTGGGGAATGCTTATAAGCTTGATACCTTGTTAATTATAGTCAATAGGAGTCCTGGGGCTTAGTATCTCTCTCTTGCATGATTCAGCAAAAGAGGTGTAAACTTGTACTCTCCTTGGTGTCCCTCAAGATTCCAAGTTTGCTGCTGGCATGGATTACCACTAAGATGTTTAATGTAAAACTGGTATAAAAGCTCTGGCATTGCATATAATGACATGAAGACTTTCATTACTTAAAACATGCCATCTGGTTCTTTAACGGATTGATTCACTTCCCTAGAGAGTCCTCCAGTATCTACATTAGCAAGTATTTAATGGATGAAGGAGCAAGGCTCCATATCTATGATCCTAAAGTACCTAAGGAACAAATCATCCTGGATCTCTCACATCCAGGTGTCTCAGAAGATAACCAAGGTAAGAATGGTCATGTAAAGCTTATTCTCAAAATACACAAGGTCTGTTTAAATACTATAAATTCATTTTCACATTTTCACCATGGTAATGATGTGCTGTTGTTACACTTACTAGAAGATTGTCATAGCACGGAGGATTACTGTAACTCTTCCCCCTTTCCTCATAGCTTTTATAGATAAATGCTAATTCTGTACTATTGTATATTTTTCTTTTGCTAAATATTCATTTGAATACGTGCAAAAAATTTTCTCTCTGCATAATTAAGAGAAAGAACAATGCCTAGAAGTAGGAGAGACTAGTATTGTTCTGTCAGCTCCTTTGTGTCCTGAGTTCTATCTTGCCTTAGTTCTTGCTTGCATATCTAAAGTAGGAATAAAGAAATAATTCCGGAATTCACTGTAGAGCATTTTCCCTTCCCCCATATCACTTCCAAATTCATTTGTTCCCTTAAATTCAGGAAGACTTTAAAGTAATCATCTATGACTAGAAATTTCTTGGAGAGAAGCAGGGGGTATTTGGGATTTTTGTTTTCTTTCCTTATTGGGGAGGGGGAGAATGGAGATGATGGATGGATGGGGGAGGAGGATAGATCAGGCTTCTAGAGGTGAGGAAAATGAGCTGTGATGAAGAAGAGTGAAGGGTGTACATTATTTGACATGCCCTTGAATTAGAGGTGAAGGGGAGGGTTGCCTCTAGGCAGCTGCTGAAGCAGTCAAAGGATGAAGGCAGCCACTAGTGAGCCATGTGTATCTTCTCTAGTGGGAGCTGAGTGTTAAATAGCAACTGTGGTGTGCTGCAATTGTACAGGCAATGACCTTTGTGAGAGTTGGCATTTGAACACTCCATAGTAACTTCTAATTCTAGAGGTGCTTGACTGTTTAAATCAAACTTGAATACTTAACTTAAACATTTAAGTGCTCTGACTCTGTTCAGATACCAGGTACAAGCTGCTTTCATTTAAATAAGTGAAATCAAAGTGACAAATGTTTTGATAGAAAACATCTCTAGGTGAGTGACTTGAAACTCCTTGTTTGTGTAGGGCAAGGAAGGAGACTCATTTGCCAGGAGTGTACTAGATTGATGCTAAAGATGTGTGCAGAATAAAACCTTATTTTCCTTCTGTAGTGTCTCGGTTGGTCACTATCAGTAAAGATCCCTATGAAGCCTGTGATGGAGCTCATGCTCTTGTGATTTGCACTGAATGGGACATGTTTAAGGTAAATGTTATCTTCAATTTAAACTAAAGTAAAAAAGAGGGAGTGTTATGCTACTTATTTATTCTATTTGCTTTGATTGCCCTTTACAGGATTTGGATTATGAACGTATTCATAAGAAGATGCTGAAGCCTGCATTTATCTTTGATGGTAGGAGAGTTCTAGATGATCTTCACAATGAGTTACAAGTCATTGGCTTCCAGGTAATCATCTGGGTGATGCTGCTTCTTACATTTCTTTCCTTCTGCTCTCTTCCTTCTTGCTCTCTTTCTGCAATGACTGAGTAGCAAGGGGAAAAAACCTGTTCAGGTGAGGATTTAAGTCTAAACACATCTGTACTTAAGTCTCTTCACTAGTGCTGTCTTCCTCCATTACCTTACTATTTTCATAGTCTGATGCTCTGTTAAAATCCAAGCTACATCAGACTATGCCATCAACATTCAGCAGCATAAGTATGCCTTGAAGCACTTCTAGCATAGACAGAATTTGACTGATACTAAAATTGCTAAATCCCTGAATAATCTGATGAAGCAACTCAGTCAGACAAAATCAGAATGAAATCTACAAGCCAGATCAGGTGCATGTTTCAGTTGTGTTTCTTTCTTTGTACTCCTGAGTACTGTGATTACTTGCATAATGGCTATAGGCTTTCTCTCTTGATATTTTTCCCCTGGTTAAACTACACACAGTTATTCTCACTGTTCGTGAAGAGGCTTGTATAAATTGATTTAATCAGTCAATTGAAGCTGTTATGGGCGAATATGGTACATACAGCTCACATGACTGTTTAACAACTCTTTTCAGAGTTATCTCAAATGTCTGTCTAGAATACATTAATCAAATTTCCATTAAATTCAAAGTAGTTGAAGTATTTCCTTCTATGATCTTGTCTTTTGGTGCTTTGCATCTGACCTGCACTACTTGCTCAAGAGGAAAGCTCTAGCTGTCCTTATTTACTGGGTGTCTGAACTGTTTGGCTCTATCCTTAGTGATTTACATTAGTCTGATCTAGAAATTAGGGGAACCTGTCTCACTCTTTGAATTTTGCAGTACCTGGCTTATGTGTGTGTTAGCTTTTTTACATGCTTTCTCTTATATAGATTTGGCTGCCTTTAGCCTTTCAGAGTTGTCTCAAAAGCAACCCACTGCATTAAGGAGGGGAAAAAGCTTCTATCCTAATTTACTGGGTATAAATTTTTAGACAAAGGAGGCTGAACCCACATTTTCTGAATACCCTGAAACATTTTGATATTTGTTCTGATAGTCCTATGGAAGCTGAGGCATGTGAATGTTCAAATTAGAAAGATGCGGCTTTAAATAGGTAAGCTAGGCACCAGTGAAAGGCTGTTTGTAAAAAAAAAAAAACAAACAAACAAAAAAAAAAAAAACCCAAAAAAACCAAACAAACAAAAAAACCCAAAACCAAAAAAAACACCACACCTCTTTAACTCCAATCCCAGAAACTGTCCCTGGGAACACTGTGCTTTGTGGCTTGTATTATTCTAGTGTTCATGAAATGTAGTCACGGTCTTGGATTTAATCTGTAGATTCCTCATAGGCTGATGTGATGCTGTTAGCTTGCCACACTCACTTGTTAAATGTGTTTTCTCTTTCAGATTGAAACAATAGGGAAGAAGGTGTCAGCCAAAAGAATACCTTTTGCTTCTTCATGTGAAATTCCTAAGTTCAGCCTGCAGGACCCACCTGTCAAAAAGCCTAGAGTATAATGTTTAATAGGTACTGAAGGAATTCTGTAGGTCGTCTTAATGACAATAACTGTAAGCCTATGCTTTTTTTAAGGAAAGATATTTTTCATAAACTAAACCAATTTTACACTAGAAATGGTACCTGGTACATGTGAATTCAGTCTATTTTCAAATCTCTATTTTTATAGCTTTTTTTGGTTACTGACGATGGTACAGACCTGTTTTTAATAATGAATTATCTTTTAAGTGGAAAAGTTACCTTCAAACTGCAGACTTCTGCTTCCAGAAATATTCCTAAACTGCACTTTAAATGTTTCAAGTGATATGAAAGCAAAAGAAATAGAACATCTTTTTACTTTAGTACAGTTATGGACAGTGATCAGGAATTTTGGTCTCACTAATTCTTCATTTTATTTTGGGATAATTATTTGCCAAGTTAATGCTTGTTCTAACTGGCATTGAAGTCAGAAGAGAAGTTCTAAGTGAATTTGGTAGGATTTGGATTGATGCCTAAACTAGCGCTAACTGCAACAATAATACCTGGATCCTGGTTGGGATCACTGGGCACTGATGCAGTCTAAACTGCATCTGTTGGGAGGCCAAATAGTTCTGCAGGCATCTATCATGTAATCAAAGACAGTGGACTAGCTATAAACTGATTCACTGGCAGATCTTCACTTTTGATTGTCTTGCCTACATTCCATGTGCAGCCATATAAATTATTGCTCTAATCAGATTCCTGGGGCAAGTTTTTCCTAAGTTACAGCAATACAACCCATCTTCAGCAGAGGAGCATTCTGCTTGTTTGAACATTGAATTTAAGCAGAATTATCTTAATTTGGCATCAGTCCAAGTAGAAAGCAAACATTGGCTTCAAAGCTACCTGATGGTTATTTTTTTCCTTCCTCTCTGCTTACATATTTCATCTGAAAGCAGCTTTCTTAATAAGTCTGCAAAAATTATTCTCTGCTGTTAAGAAATTATTAAAAATAAAAATTCAGCCCCATAAGTTAGTCAGCTTGCTACCTCATTTAATTAGCAGGAATGAAGACATCCTATGTTATCTTGATATTTTTTGCCTTTACTGTTACTTTATTTCTACTTGTTTTTATTCTCAATTGGCCAGTGCTATTAAAATTCTTGAGATACAAAGTTTGTGTTTTGCTTGTTGCATGGGGTTGTGAAATGGAGGGGAGGACAGAGAAGGATGACCATTAACAGGTTTCAGACTAGAAGGCATAGACGTCTTAAGTGAATAATAGTAGTGTTGGGATGTTAGAGAATTATCCTGTAACGAGTCACATAATACCTTCTGAATTTATTCAACATGGTATGATATACTTGTTGAATACAGGTATGCTATATCAATAGTTAAACAGAGCATGAGATCAGTGTCATCTTGGCAATGAGGGCTATTATCAAAACTACACACCCACAGAAATGTAAACAGTTTAAGCTTTAGGACAGCTATTTGAAGATTTAAGGAACTTTATAACAATTTGGGTAGACAATGCAAGACAGCGTTATCTGACTGAAATAGCTGTATTCTTGAGCCAGATGCTTTTGAATTTTGCATGTTAATGACTCCCACATAGGGACTTAGTGTGCAGCAATCACTCAGCACTTTGGGCAAATATGCCTCAGGCTTTTTGTTGTATCCCAAGATTCTTCTGTGAGGAGCACATCAGAAGCTAGTCAAAGTGAGTGGGAATTATGGGGGCTTAAAATCAAACTGTCACCTTTCATCATGCCGTCTCTTCCTGTTTCACTAGCACTGCTTCCATACAACACCTAGAGAGCAGAGATGCCCCTGTGATACAGCTGTGGTATTTGTAAGCACCATAATCCAAATGGTAGATCACACTGTCTTTGCAGGTGGGCATCCTCTTGACTGCTGTTCCCATAGCACCTGGGAGGGCAAGCTGGTAATTTCTCCTTGGGGATTAAGAAGAGGGTACTGACAAGCTGTGCTCAAAGGCTCTCTTGTTCCAAATTATGTTCAGAGTAGCACAGCACTGCTTCAGGGCTCATTGTAATAGGAAGTGTGAGTAGACGCTTCAGAAAATCAGGATGCTTTTCAGAAACTTGCACACAGCTGTAATAGTAATGTCTCTGTATGGGACCTGTCCTCATCAGTTTGAAGTGGATGGATGAACCGTTAAAAACTCCTGGGTGAAGCGTTGCTCCTGTTAGGAGTCTGCAAGAGCTATAAGGTTGGTTGTTGTTCCTGAGGCTTCCAGTGGCTTTTCACATGCCGTCCCAAGGAGACGGAGGAACTAGGTGCTGTACCCCTATTCCTATTCTGTTTCTTCTACAGGCTTAGTTGAAGCCTGGACAGTGATTTGTGGTTTAATTGTAAACATGATAAAGAATGGGAAAGTTCATTATAGTGGGATCACTCTAACTCCCCTTCCTTAGGAAAGGGGGAGTGGCAGATCCTTTCTGAAGAGGAACGAGGGGTAAAACTTGTACTTGCTTTCTTGGAGTGTCGGCTTATTCAGTTTCCTGGTGGCTGCATTCTTTTAGTGGGACACTGGGATTGTGGGATGAATCCAGTCTGAACAGCTATTGGTGCATGCCTTCAGGATACTGAAATACTTACCTTGCACATATGCAAGAGAACCTTACCACAGGCCAAAAGAACAAGCTTTGGAATCTTTTGCAGCACTGTGAATCATAAGCCATCATCTTTAGAGTATGGTTGCCAGGGAAATAAGAATTGGGGATGACTTGCATTCTTGCTTTGAAGGCTTGAGTAGTGCATGTAAGAGATGGGTTTTAATGCTCTTGAGTCTTTGTCTATGGGATCTTACAGCATGTAATTCTTGATGAGAGTTGTGTAATATGAGTGATGGACTCCTGTGCTCTGAAATGCTTTTTTACGGGGTTCTTAATAAAATGTAGTCCCACAGTAACACTGCTTTTTACTGCAAAAATGTGAATACAATAGCTGAAGCAAATCCAGCTTTAATACAAGCCTATGAATAGTATGATACGGACTGCATAAATTAAGTCTTAAGATGTGCATAGACAAATTGTAAATGCCAGGCAAGATGTACTGTTTTTCTTTTGTCTATCTGTGTTCAACCCTTTGTGCAGCTAAAACTAGTCTGGTTCCAGGCATAGGATAGCCAAGAATATTGCAAGTGAATAGAACAAGCACATTTTTGACCAAGACTAGTTAGTATAGGAACAGTTAGTGGTGAGATTTTTGTACTGGCCAACAAGTTTACACCTCTCTATCACTTGAGGTTCTTCTGTTGATCTGGAATTTACAGTAGGGCTATAATCTTGCTCAACAGCTGAAGTTTGAAATTAATTGTAAAGGAATGGAGGAAAGCATAATGTGTTATCTGATTGCTTTAGGAATACTGGAGTCAGTTTTCATTACTTGCTTTTTCTATTCCAAGCTGAGAATTTCTATTGCAAATTGAACATCTTTAAGTTGCCACATCTTGTAGTAAAGAAGCATAAATACTTGACACTTTCTTTTTAAATGAAGGGGACACAAATATTAATTATTGATCAAGTAGGAAAAAATTTAAAACTTCTTAAATTAACAACCTGGCTTTAATTTAACCTAAAGACTGGAAGTCACTGGAAGATGCAACAGTTCTCTAGTGAGCTGCATAACATTTAATTATGTTTCACGCAGTGTAGTAGATTGATGTAATGGTGCTAAAAAAAGACTATTCATTTTTTTTAAAGTGTCTGTGTCAACTTGAAATCATATTCCCAAAACTCAGTTTACTTTCCTGATTGCAAGGAAGTTTAATGTTTCTTAAAATATTTTATGGCTGTTTTGTGAAACAAACTGACAGAATGAAGTGATTGACATACAAAAAGAAAATGTCACTAAACATGAAGCTTCATTGGAAACAAAATTGATACAGTCATGAAACCTGTGCTGAATTTATAACCAGGAGTTCTGTGAGAGTTTGGTGCTTTAACATACAGTTATGGAAAAACTGAATGGGCAATAGGGAAGGAAGATGGCTGTAAAAGCAGGATTTCTTAACTAGGAAAAGCACTTTAAGACTTGTCATTTTTATAGTACAAATTGTGAGAGGTCCTTAAAGACTATTAAAAAGAAACAAAACATCTATGAAGTCAAAATGTGACTGCTTTCCTCAGAAACCAGAGCAAAACATGCAGTTAGAAAACAGCTTACGTAGTTTCTGAAACTTGGTACTAGCTGGCAGACAGTTGCATAAAAGTGTGAGATCATCTTCCAAACCACCCAGAAGCAATTAATAAAATAATTCTAACATGAAATAATGCTTCTGGAAACACAGTCCAATGTTCTTTCTCTCACTGTAAAGAAGTCATGGATAATTACTGTGTACTGTCCTCTTGTCCAGTTTGATAATAGCTGTATGGCTCAAAATTGCTTTTTCTGTATTTCTGGTGTTGATATGCTGAAAGAGCAGTAACTTGGCAAAAGCTATAGTTACACTCTGTTAAATCTGTTCTGTAGGCAAGTCAAACCCATTATTTATAGTAGGACCTCTAATAAAGGCTGGCAGCTGTTAAATCTGTGGGTGTCCTGGAGTTAATGTTGCACCCCTCCCTGCCTGCTGCTGTGGAGGGAATATTGGAAGTTCCTTACCATAGTTGATAACCTTCCACTGCTCTGGTATTCAGTGTACTTCAGCTGAAGCAGGGCATTTTTTGGCTCAACGTATGCTTGGTCTTTCCAAGACTAGTGGTCAGTCGTCTTTTTTTTTTTTTAATTAAAATTTATTATTATTTTAAAATTTAATATTTTTTAATTTAAAAAAGCCTTGCCCTCCTCTCTGCCTTTACAAAGTACAGCTATTAAGACTTCTGTTTCTCTGTTCTTCATGGCTCAGGTTTCTCTTCCCTTAATTTACACTTCCATTATACTGTTTAATTAGTGCATTCCTTCTGGCTTAAGACTATTTGTCTTCATAATGCTTTAATATTGCTATACTTCATTTTGTGAAGTGTCAGTTGTCCATCACTGGCCTCAGTGGTACAATTTGATTTTTGTTGTTCATGACAATACCAACTTTCTCCTGTATATTAACTTGCTAATTAGCTGCCTTACTTCTGTCATCTTGCTGAGGGTGGCAGAGGGTTCACTCTTCTTTGTATAGACTACAGTAATTTAGACAAGTGCTATAGCCAGCCATAGGATTACTTCCATGATAAGAGTTTGGGACCAGATAACAAATTCCTGGCATGTTTCCCAAGTAACTTCACAAAGATACAGCTTAAACCACTTCAAAACCTGTATCTAATGTCCATAGACAACTGAGAATTATTAGGGAGAGAAGCACTTTGAACTACCATGACTGTAAAGAGAAGAACTTACAGCTGCTAGTATACCCTAAGCCATGCTTTTATTTCTGCTTGAGCTTAGTACCCTGTGTAATGGATTTCACATTTCATCCATGGTGCAGTTCACTTCTCTGCCTTCAGATTTAACAGCCAGACCAGGTCTTGAGGGGGCAGGTAACCAGACCAATCAAACACAACCACGACACTGTTTGTTAGACTGGGTTTTTAAGTTTCCTTTAATGGTATGACAATACCTGTGGAGAAGCACAGTACAGAATAGCAGCAGTTCTGCATACCCAAAACTGAAGAAGCACCTGTGCAACTCAGTAGGGTTTGTTACAGTCATATAACCAAATTAGGGGTGGCTCTACTAAGGCTGTTATGGCAACTCTGATTTTTTTCCATACAGTTTAAATTACATGGTATCTACACAAGGTTAATTGTCTTGCCAAAAAGGGCTCTTGTTTTCTTCAACTTGATACTTTGTGTTTACCAAGGCTCACACTTTGAGACATGCAAGCACCTGAAAAGCATTAGCTGACAGTATAGTACAGCTCATTTTCTTAAGATGCAGGTAAAGAGATACCATCTCTTGAAGGAGTATTACTGATACTTTCTCTGGTGTGGTGCAAGATAGCCCTAATATGGTCCTTCATCATGTACTCAATCTTCAGAACTCCTCTATTTCCCAGAGTCCCTGCAAGCTTGTGTTACATAATGGTAAGATACAACAAAATAACAGGTAATTCAGAAGATACTGATATTAGCATCTTTACAAGTACCTAACGGTAGCAATAGTGATGGTAGTATCAAACCTGTTTACTTAAATATATCAATTTTTTTCAGCTTGCATTTCTTCCCCCTCAGTTCCATCACTCTTTCAAAATCAGTTCTATTTATCTAATGCCTCTTTGCTGAACACTAAAAGTACTATGTAGCTGTAGCCTTGCCAGAAGGAATTAGGTAAAATGCTGTGAAGTGTTTTGGTGAGAGAAAAGTGTTCTGGGCAGATAGTAAGTTTATTCATACATCCACCATCTGGTCTTCTGCATTTCTGGAACTGAGTGTAATTATGTGCTGAAAAAAAGGATCCTTAAAGCTGGTTGCTTTAAATAGGTTCACTCTCATTTTCAAAGGGCTTTTGTCTTTCTTTTTTCTACTAAGTTCTTCAAGAAGAATTCACCTAATTAAAAGGCAAAAAAATCACCAACATGATTTGTAGGTATTTCAATGGAATAAAGCAAAACAATACACATTCTCATTTAATGCAAGTATTCTATTCTACAATATAATTGTCCTTACCGGTATTCTACAGTAATTCAATTCTACACAATAGCACTTTCAAGACATACTGCAAGGATGTAAAAAAAAAAATAATCCCAAACAAAACCCAACAACCCACCCCTCCACCTCCAAAATCCTGATTTTCCTCATGCCCAATTTTATGAAATAGCTCTGCACTGCCTTAAGTGTATCTAATTATTTCTAGGGCACTGTAAATAAGTTCTGCCTAAAGCAACAAAATTACATCACAAAGGGCCCTATTAAACCCTGAAGTGACCAAGAGGCAGAATCACTAAGGTTGGAAAAGACCTGTAAGATCATCAAGTCCAACCATCAACCCAACACCACCATGACCACTAAACCATGTCCCACAATGCCTCGTCCACACATTCCTTTAACACCTCCAGTGAGGGTGACTCCACCACTTCCCTGGGCAGCCTGTTCCAATGCTTGACCACTCTCTCAGTAAATAAATTTTTCCTAATATCCAGCCTAAACCTCCCCTGGTGCAACTTGAGGCCATTTCCTCTTGTCCTGTCGCTAGTCACTTGGGAGAAGAGACCAACACTTAGCTCACTGCGACCCCCTTTCAGGTAATTGTAGAGAGCAAAAGGAAAGTGAAAGGAATGTAAAGGAAAGCTTGCAAATTGGGTACCCTTTATCCTGCCTCACGTATTAAGTATAGTACAAACTAGGTTTAGCAAAAAATTAGCTTAAGCAGCACAGCAATTGTACAAATACCAGTTACTGTCATACTGATGCATTTAGATGACCTATAGAAAATAGTAAGTGTAAAAAATTAAAAAGGATGACTATATGAGGTGTCCTTGAGCTAAGGTGAGCTTTGTTGCATACTACTTCACCGTCTTAACTTTAAAGTGTTATGTGCTAAAGAATCTAATGCTTTTCAGTAATTTACCTGCTTTATAGGAGGAGCGCACTAAAGGCCCACTAGCAGTGTAATGGAATCCGAGATCATTTCCTACTTTTTCCCAGTACTTAAATTTTTCAGGAGTTATGTATTCCTCAACCTGAGTGAAAAGAATTCATTTTGATCAGGTATTAATGCAAAGGAAATGGCTACAGCTAGCATGTAGTGACATGAAACACAGTTATATCGCAAGTTCAAAATTTTACACTCCAAAACTTTCAGCAGTCAAGTCACAAACTGAATTTTCTTTCTGCTTTCTACAAAAAGAATGCATTTTATTTACTTTTCCTATTTAGCTGAAAAGTTTAGAATTTAATTTCTAGTTGTTGCTTTATCATTTTCTTCACTCTATTTTTGAA
Organism: Gavia stellata; assembly: GCF_030936135.1. Classification (NCBI taxonomy): domain Eukaryota; kingdom Metazoa; phylum Chordata; class Aves; order Gaviiformes; family Gaviidae; genus Gavia; species Gavia stellata. Next base: position 26,225,581 of record NC_082598.1, on the reverse strand, counting down.
TGGTCCTTTCAAGCAAACCTTTTTTTTGTCCAAGCTAGGAAAAAAAAAATACAATAGTCCTACAAGTCTCTTCACTAACAGTTATTTCAGTGAAACACAGTAACAGAACAGAGACTCAAGCTCTGAACAGATTACAGAACAAGTAAATGGTTATTTCCCCAGCTGAAGTGGCACCATTAAGGGACAGCCTATGAGATAGTGAAGGGGAGCTGGCTTGAGCCGTTATGTTTGAGATATACACTGAGACTCTTGTTTTCCAGAATCAAGCCTCAGCTCCAGCTGCCTCCCCGACTAATAGCAGCAAGTAGCAGTGGGAAGTCTGCAGAAGATGGAAGGGATTAGATAGCTGAGGTCATTTTTAGTGAAGAGTCCATAACAGATGAAGATCAGGTTAAACAAGGAAGGAAATTTTTCCCAACATCCACAATTAAGGTAAGGATGCATATCAAGCCTCAATTTAGAAAGAGGAAATTTGACTGTACAAGGTACAGACCATAATGCAGCCTGTAAATCAAAGATATTTTTACCTTTAGGTGACGTTTTGTTGGTTGCATGTACTGTCCGAGGGTCAAACAATCTACATCTGCTTCCCGCAATACTGTAAAAACAAAATTCCCTGTTAGTGGCAGAATGATCACACGGGATTGTCAGCAATTAGAAAACACCCTCCTTCCAAGTCTGAACAAAGGTCAGTCCACAGCACCCTGCAGGGGTTACATTCTGCTCTCCAGCAAAGGGAACTTGCAACCTCCATGAGCAGTAGCAATGTATCTCATTTTGAGCTCCACGCTGCTGCAAAACCTGAGCTATCTAGTTTAAAGCTAGAGAGAATACCATTGGACTGCACTCACATGTCTCACTGCAGAGATGACATGCTCTTGTCTTTTTTATCTTACGGCTTTTCATTGTGTCTTTAGGTCAGAGCCTTAATTTGAGAAAAAATGCATGCATGCACATACACTTGGCACCTCTCCGCTGTTTCAAGCATCTTCAGGCCAAAGAGATGCGGATAGTTCTAAATCAGGGGAAACTGCCAACATCTTTTGCCAGTTTTACACACTTAGGATGTATGTTAGTTTTGATGCCTGCAGAATCTCATGAACTTTGTCTGCTAAAATTTCAGTATATACTAGAATCAATATACAGCAAATGAGTTCAGGTAGTCTACTTACAGAGGGAAACCCAGACACCTGATAGTCAGCTAGCCTGACAAATTATGTTCATTGCAGCTAGTGGGTTATTCTGAGCAAAGGGATGGCTGAGGAATCAGATTTTGCATGAACACCTCCACATATTTTCTGGCTACTTGGGCTGGTTGCCCAATGTCAAATAGGAAGAAAAAACAGCGTTTTAATTACAGCGTTACACTCACTGTTACCCTGGAATTTCTGTTTAGATTCTGTGGTTCAGTATCAGCACATTTACATGTTCTTTAACTCATAGCCAGAGAATGGGAACAAAATTAGAGTTACTGAATTAATGTGATGGGTAACAGTTGTCTCCAAATACATTCATGGAAGTGGCCTGAAAACAAGTAGCACCAAATCTGAAATTTCATATTCTTGTGGCTAGGAAATGCTAGGCAGGAAGAATGGGAAAATCAGGAACTGTAATTTTATGGTCCAGATTGTGGGACAGCTGCAGATAAACTAGACTATAACAGTGCATTCTAAATATGGGTTGTTGTACACAAAATAAAGTAAAGTACTAGGTAGACATTCTTTCAGGATATGGGAGAAATGCCATAGGATTTATGAATTTCTTCTTACAAGCACTTTGTATTCACTTATCACTGTGAAATCATCTCCTCTTGAAAATACATTTACATGAAAATGTAAAAATATGCTACAGCTCCAAGGATAATACCTTTTTTTGCATCAGAGTAAGCTGAAATAAATTATTTTAAACAATCAGGTCTGCTATTTCTAAAAGGAATGCACAATAAGGCAACTATGTTGCAAGCCCATTATTTAAGTATTGCAAAGATAAGAACGTTAATACAGTCACACAAAGATAGTTACAATTACAATTGAAATCAACAGGATCTACCTGTCAAACTGAATCTGAAAGCCATATGAAGGCAAAATATTTCAAAGTTCCATCTTTTTTAACCAAACTTTTTTTTTTCCCCCTAAAGCTTAGAAAACATTTCCTGCATCAGCAAAATGATTTGCAAGTAGAGGCAAAGATGCTTACAACTGTTTTCCAACACAATAAAATTCATACCTGTGAATTTTCGCATCTATTTCAACACCAACTTACATTTCATTGTGGAATACACTTGTTCATCTGTCTCGCCTAGCCCCAACATAATGGAGGTTTTAGAAACGACACCGGGCTGGACCTCTTTAGCGTGCTTCAGCACACGTACGGATTGCTCAAAGCTGGCTCGGGGATCACGGACCTTCCTTTTCGTATTTTCAGCACAAGGGGAAAAAATGCATGAAGAGGTGCACAGAAGTTAGAGATGCCAAGAAAGGTGCGTTCTGCTAGTTTCTACAAAGTGAAAAGGGCAATTTAGAGGTTTTAGCTGTTTAGTTTGACACCGGCTGAAAACGCCCCCAAGCATCACAAGCGACAGGACGCGCCCCCGTTCAATGCTGGTTTGAGCACCAAAGCCGGGCTCCCCGGCCCCAGGGCGCCGGCTGCAGCCACCCTGCCCCGCACGGCCCCCGCCCAGCCGCACCCCGACGGCGGAGGCGAGGAGGCGGGCTGAGGCGCGGCTCCCCCGGCCCAGCGCGGCGGCGGCCCGGGGAGGGGCGACACCGCCCGAGGGCCGCCGCGGGGGCCGGGGCGCGGCGGGGCGCGGCGCGGGCGCCCTCTGCCGGTGGGCGGCGGGCACGGCGGCGGCGCCGCGCGCGGGGCAGTCTGGGAGTGGGTCCGGCCGGCGGCGCGCCCCGCGCCATTTCGCCCTGCCCCGTCAGCCCAGCCTCGGCCGGCACTGGCAGCGGCAGCTTCAGCGCGGATCTAAATCACAGAATTACAGACTCGTTTCGGTTCAAAAAGACCCTTAAGACCACCGAGTCCAACGGTAAACCTAACACTGCCAAGTCCACCACCAAACCATGTCCCTGAGCACCACGTCTACATGTCTTTTAAATACCTCCAGGGATGGTGACTCCACCACCTCCCTGGGCAGCCTGTTCCAGTGCTTGACAACCCCTTCAGTGAAGAAATTTTTCATACTACCCAGTCTAAACCTCCCCTGACACAACTTGAGGCCATTTGCTCTAGTCCTGTCACTCATCACTTGGGAGAAGAGGCCAACACCCACCTCTCTGCAACCTCCTTTCAGGTAGTTGTAGAGAGTGATGAGGTCTCCCCTCAGCCTCCTCTTCTCCAGACTGAACAACCCCAGCTCCCTCAGCCGCTCCTCATAAGACTTGTGCTCCAGACCCCTCACCAGCTTCGTCGCCCTTCTCTGGACACGCTCCAGCGCCTCAATGTCCTTCTTGGAGTGAGGGGCCCAAAACTGAACACAGGATTCGAGGTGTGGCCTCACCAGAGCCGAGTACAGAGGCATGATCACCTCCCTGCTCCTGCTGGCCACACCATTTCTGATACAGGCCAGGATGCCGTTGGCCTTCTTGGCCACCTGGGCACACTGCTGGCTCATATTCAGCCGGCTGTCAACCAGCACCCCCAGGTCCTTTTCTGTGGGACAGCTTTCCAGCCACTCGTCCCCAAGCCTGTAGCGTTGCATGGGGTTGTTGTGACCCAAGTGCAGGACTCAGCACTTGGGCTTGGCCCATCGATCCAGCCTGTCCAGACCCCTCTGCAGAGCCTTCCCACCCTCAAGCTGATGAACACTCCCGCCCAACTTGTCAGCTGCAAACTTACCAAGGGTGCACTCAATCCCCTCATCCAGGTCATTGATAAAGGCATTAAACAGAACTGGCCCCAACACCGAGCCCTGGGGAACATCACTTGTGACCGGCTGCCAACTGGATTTAACTCCATTCACCACAACCCTTTGGGCCCATCCAGCCAGTTTTTTACCCAGCGAAGAGTGTGCCCACCCAAGCCATGAGCACCCAGTTTGTCCAGGAGAATGCTGTGGGAAATGGTGTCAAAGGCTTTACTGAAGTCCAGGCAAACAATATCCACAGCCTTTCCCTTATCACTAAGCGGGTCACCTTGTCATAGAAGATCAGGTTAGTCAAGCAGGACTTGCCTTTCATAAACCCATGCTGACTGGGCCTGATCACCTGGTTGTCCTGTACATGACATGTGATGGCACTCAAGATGATCTGCTCCATTAACCTTGCCCAGCACCAAGGTCAGACTGACAGGCCTGTAGCTCCCCAGCCCTTCTCGTAGATAGGCATCACATTTGCTAACCTCCAGTCAACTGGCACCTCCCCGGTTAGCCAGGACTGCTGATAGAGGATGGAAAGTGGCTTGGTGAGCACTTCCGCCAGCTCCCTCAGTACCCTTGGGTGGATCCCATCCAGCCCCATAGGCTTGTGGGTGTCTAAGTGGTGTAGCAGGTCGCTAACCATTTCCCCTTGGATTGTGGGGGCTTCATTCTGCTCCCCATCCCTATCTTCCAGCTCAGGGGGCTGGGTACCCAGAGAACAACTGGTTTTACTATTAAAGACTGAGGCAAAGAAAGCATTAAGTACCTCAGCCTTTTCCTCATCCTTTGCCACTATGTTTCCCCCCACATCCAATCAAGGATGCAGATTCTCCTCAGCCCTCCTTTTGTTGCTAATGTATTTATAGAAACATTTTTTACTGTCTTTTATGGCAGTAGCCAGATTAAGATGGCTCCAACTAACCCTTTCACAAAAAGTCCTTTTACAAAAGCCCTTGTCTGTTTATACTTTCTTCTGCTTCCATTTATACATACTGCTATTGCTTACCTCTGTAATTCTGGCACCGTCTCCACATTGTGGGCATACACATCCAGTCCCGATAACACTACTTTCTCCACAGCCCTAAGGTCCCCTCGAAAATCGGGAGTTAGGCATTCTACCAGGATTTTTGAATTCCTGAAAAGGAGAGACAAAATGAACACAGCTATGGGATTTGTGTCACTGTTGCTAAAAAGCTCAATATAGCATAAAACCCCAAAACAGAACTAAATAAATGACGCTCTGATAAGCAATGCAAAGTTAATTCAGGATACATTTGTAAAACAACAGATTTCTGCAAATAGTTGTATTACAATTCTAAAAAAAACCCATGTGTTTAATTCCTGATTTTACTGGATGTAAGCTGAAATAGAATGAAAGTCAAATAATATAAAAACCATTGCAACAGTCTCACATTTACTGTTTATATGTGATTTTCTGTGTGTCTTTGTTGCAGGTTAACTTATCAATATTTTTAACCTAAGTGTAATATCATAGCTCCAAAATACAGAGGAGCTATAATCCTGCCTACTGGGATAGGAGACTCTCCATTATTGCCCTGGAATCTAATCTTGGTGTACAGGAGCCAGAATTCAGCTCAGAAAGGCAGGTGGGGAAAACTGCAGGAACCTTTCAAGTACCAAGATACACTGGATGAAGACTTAAATGAGGTTATACAAATTAAATCTGCAGGTAGACAAGTATCCTATCAAATGGCATACAGGGCACCGATGCAGAGAGTGAAGGCGGCACAGCTAGGGAAAGTAGGAAGGTAAAATCACAGACTTAGAAACAGCCATTGTGGGAAAACACAAAGCAATCTGATCACTGCTGAAAGAGAAACCTGACTTCTGTTGTAATGTGGTGACACTGTTATCTAAATCCAGTGTTTGAGCCCCAAGCTTCAAGAATGAACATACCTCAAAACTATGTACTCATTTCCTGGTAAACCAGCTGCATGGTCAAAGAAATAATCCAGTGCTTAGCTTTAAATAAGCCTGGGCTAAACTGGAAATGCGTCCAAATTCAAAATACTTTGGGGCCATTATATAAGAAAGATGAAAAACAGGGGGGAAAAAAAAAAAGGGGACATAGATAGGCTAAAGGCAGACTTTTGTATTTGCATGGCTGCTGGAATAATCCAGCTAAAGGTAGTTTTGAATATGCAGTACTACATTCTAAACTTCTAATAATAATAGTAATACATTAATGACATACCTTTCTTTCAGATGAGAGACTGTCTTTGCAAAGTGTTCTGCTCCACCATCAGGCATATCTAGAAGCATTTCAATTATTCAGTTAACTTTTCAGTTTAAGAAATGTATTTACTTATTAGCAAAGCCACAAAAAACCTACAGAGTCAAATTTAAATGCAAACTAATAAAGCATTCAAACCCCAGTCTTATCTTACCACTTATGCCAAAGGTTTACAACAGACATTCTACCAAGCCTTGTTCTGCACAAAGTCTAACTGTGATCGTCTAGGGCAGACTTCAGATGTTTACTCCGAATTTACCTGCTAGGTTCACTGTCAGCCTCAGCACAGAATGGCTTTATCTATTTATGTTTTTGGTCTGAGAAACAGTTCTACAAAAATTGATATATATATATATTATTGCTCTTTTATTGTAAGCCACTTTGAAGCTACTGGACTTTCCACCAAAGTATACTGAACAGTCTTTACAATGGTTTTCCCTACCTGTGTGGTGTCATCACAAAGGAGCTACTACAACCTTAGAAAAAGGCAACTTTCAGCTTGTTACGTATAATATATTCCAGGTTTAGTTTTTGGAAGGAAGCTCTGTAATGATATTGTATATGAATGCTTGTGGGTGGTTTTTTTGCTAATCAACTAATAGAACATGGCGTATCTGTATGCATTTTGCAAAAAACGAGTTATAAAATATTTAGTATTGTAATATTCTTGTTGTTTAGTAACAGTGTAACTTCTGTTATATTTTACCAGATATAGAGAAATACTAAGAATATGTAGAAACTTTCCAAAGTTTCAGCACTGTCCACTCCTTTAAAATAGCAATCCTCAACAATTGCGCTGAGTGATAAACGTTTATTGAGATCTGTGTTTACCCCATGTAATACATATGAGAGCTTAGACTGGAAGAGATGAGAGACAACATACTAACCGTCCCTGTCCACAGACGTCAATACAACATAATCCAAGCCCCACTCAGCTATAGCCTTTGCTGTGTTGTAAGGCTCCTTGGGATCCAGTGGAGGTGGATTTTTTGCTGTCTTTACTGAACAAAATCTGCAACCTCTAGTGCATGTGTCACCCATCAGCTGAAACAAGAAAGACATTCCTACCTTTACATTGTACACATCGCTATTGCTTAGCTGAGAAACAGCTGCATAAGCTAGATCAGATAAATCCTAATACTAAGCAAAACAATGAGGATGGTGATTTAATTTCTTGTAATAAACCCACACTACAGCAGAGATCCAACGATACACTACAAACAGCTCAAACATTAATAGAATACTTAAGAAATAGTCAATGGCTTACCATAATAGTAGCTGTAGCTGTAGCATATTCACCACCTCCCCAGCATTCTCCAATGTTGGGACACCGTGCTTCTTCACATACCTAAAGTTAAAAGACAGTAATGTACCTGTCTTTTCTCAATGTTGTTACTGAAAATTGTATTATTGATCAATTTCAATAGTAGTCTACAAAAAACCCGTAATTCCTTCTGTGATAAATGAGATTAACAGAGTTACATGTTGTTCTGTAAGAAGTCAGTGGAACAGCTAGGAAGAGAAGAATTGTTTCCTGACATCCATTACCACTCTCTTCCCGTACTTCACAACTCTGAAAACTCCTCAACCATGTAACTGCCTTATTAATTAGAACAGATTGTCACTAACAATTTAAATTTAAAAATTGATAAAATGTTCACAAAATGTATGATGCATCAAAGCATGACCTTACACTGAAAAACAAAAAAAAGAAAAAGGAAAATACTCTCCATGCATACCCACCACTTTTTGCCATCTGGAAGGTATATTTAATGAAATACATATATTTCCAGAATTTCTTTTCATGCAAAACATGTATGTAACGCTGAAATTGTGTGTGTTTCCATTAAAAACAGTCACACATAGCATCTTCTGATCTCTTTGGTGTTGCAAGTAGTAAACCCTAGTATTTAAAATCACAGCAGGAAAAACATTAAATACTCTGTTGGATTTGCCTTCATTCTTTACGGGTAAAATTCACTGCTGGCAAAAAGGATCAGCATTGGGCTTGGTTTCAGCATTGAAGATCATGCAAGACATGGTTTCTACCTGTCCTCCACAAAAAATAATTCTCTGTCTGTAAAAAATGCCTTATTTCTACAGGAAAACTTGGTTGGTACTAGATTTACCGTATGAAGATTTAAATTTCTCAAGGTATTCTTTAGTTTATTGTAGTTCTTTCCTATGGGAATCTTTGTTTTCAGCCATGGAGGAAGTCGCAGCCTGAATAACATAAAGCAAACATAAAAATTAATAAGTTATTTACATGGTAAGCTTCCATTAATTTCATAGATCCACTTTAATTTGTTACAGATACCAACCAGAAAAGGTTCCTTGAAAACTGACGCAACTCAGCAACCAATATTAACATCAATCATAGTCATAACGGACTTCTCTCTTCCATGTTTACCATCATCTCAACATTCAAGAGTAGGAGTTTGTTGTCATTGGAAGGTTTAAAACTGTTAACTGTACCGGTGGGATTTAATAGTGCCGCACTGGAGACTGCAAGAATTAGTGGCAGTGTATGTTACACAGCTAGCACTAAGTCTGATCAAATTTGTATCTGGAAATATGGGTGTTTTAAGCATTTTTTTAATTTAGTCTTCATTTTTTGTTTTACTCTATCAAGAATATTTTTCAACACCAAAGTAGGGTACACTCACCTACTGACGTATATTTGTAATTTAATACAGCCCAGCACAGGCACTCAGGTGAGAAAATACCACCGTGTCTTTATGTTTTGTTACGCATTTGAAGTTAATGTGTTTGTTCTTTCTTGAAAAATTATGAAATTGGCAAGCCAGTATGACAGAATTTAATAAAAATACATTGTATACATTTTGTGGTTAATACTAAACATGCAAGATACCGCATGGAAGCAACTACAGTTGTTTAAAATCACAATTACCTTTCTCCTTTCTGACGCTTTAAATTGCCTTTATACTCAGCCCACGCGCTCTTGTCTGACAAATCTCCAGATACAAAGTCTTGTAAGTCTGGTCCATTTTGCAGAAACTCTTTTTTTTCCTCTGGCAAAGAACCTGATGTTCTGTACTGGTGACACACATGGCTCCCAGAGACCTAAAAGAAGCAACACTGTAATTTATGGAATTATAAACATACTAGCATTATATAGTAAATAACTACTTGTCCTTTTGGTGGCTAATGTACACTTTGTGTAAGCATTTTCCCCATTGCTTTTAAGATAAGGATATAATTCTCTTACTCATTTTCAGGCACGTGAAACAGACATAAAGCATGATCTCTTCCAAAACACTTCAATACCAAACTAAGTTACATAGCTTTTGGATATAGGTAACATTGTACGGATTAATTTGAGATTTCGGGGCTGAAAAACAAGACGCCGAGAGGATTAACCGTTCGCTGCCGAGTCAGTTAGGGAGGGAGGTTATTCCGACGGAAACGCAGCGCAAGGCGGGCTCTCGGAAGCGGGGCTGGAAGCGGACGGGCTCCGCCGCGCCGTCCGCCGAGAGCGCCTGTGTGCGCGCGGGCAGAGCAGCTCCCCGGCTGCCTCGCGCCCCAACACCGCCGCCGCGGGGCTGGGGACGGCCCTTCCCGGGCTCGGCCCGCGGTGAACCACCGCCGTCACGCCCCACGGCCCGGCCAGGCGGCTCGCAGCCGTCAAGAGAGGAGCTCGGACAACGGCAGCGCCTTATGCCGCCACGACGCGCCCCGTCCCCTCACCGGGGGACCGTCCCGAGGTCTCCTTTCTGCCGAGCCGCAACGCCCGCCCCCGAACGCTTGGCAGCTCGCTGTCCGGCACCCCCTGCGGCACACGGCCCTGACACGGCGCTGACTCACCCGTCCCTGGGGCCCCAGCAGCAGCCGCCGGGCGGCCGTGGAAGCGGCGGCCCCGCGGCAGCGGCCCCGCGGCAGCAGCGACATGGCGGCGCCCGCGAAGCAGCCGGCCCGGCTCGCCTGGCCGGCCCGATCGGTCCTCTCGGCGCTCGGCCACCTCAATCAGCTCACGCGCATCGGGCCTCGGCTACTTTTGTCTCTTTGACGGCTACCTTGGCGTGATGACGTCAAGGGGCCGGAGCGGCTACAAGTACGTGATGACGTCAAACGCTGCCTCTTTTCGCTCTGCCCGCTGCGAGGTGAGGCGCGAGTCGGTGGCGGCATCCAGGGCCATCCACCGCGGGCAGCCCCCCGAGCGCCCCGCCCGGGCGCGGGCAGCCTCCCGGGACGGCGCCGGGCCGAGCCGCCGCGTCCTGTCCCAAGTCCTGCGGGAGGGAAGCCCCGGGCTGGCGCCTTCCCCTGTCCCCCCTCCCCCGGCGGTTCTGGGCCCGCGCTGGGCCCCGCTGTGGAGTTGAGCGCTGAGGCCGCCGTTTCTCGCCGCTTCTCTAGGGCCTGGGCGGGACGTGTCAGTGTTGGAAGCGGAGCCCGGCGCCGTGGCCGTTCAGCGGTGGCAAACGGGGTGGGGGCATCGGGTCGGCGCTCCGTAGTTGCGCGTTCCGGGGTACGTGCCGGGGGGGAGCGGAAAGGGTGTGGAGAAAGGGCCTTGCCTTGAGAGTCTGCAGCTCCTTTCGGTTGTCCTTTGTAGAATGAAGACCATTCTCAGCAACCAGACCGTTGACATCCCCGAGCAAGGTACGTCTGAGCGTGCGTTTGGAAGGCGTTTTGTGGTGCTGACCCCGCAGCCGGTTAACGTGCGTCTGCCTTTGATTTCCAGTCAGTGTTTCACTGAAGGGCCGGACAGTCATTGTAAAGGGCCCCAGAGGAACTTTGCGAAGGGATTTCAACCACATCAATGTGGAGCTCTCCCTCCTGGGAAAGAAACACAAGAAGGTGAGTGCTGCGGAGGTCGTTTCTCTGCCCAGAGAGGGAGGGTAGCTTTATAGGTAGCTTTAAAACTTCTTGGTAGTGCAGGAAATTGAACCAAAATTTTTAGCTGCAGATAAGTTGTTTAATTTTTCGCTTGTTTCTGTGTTTTCTGAAAGAGGCTGGTCTCATGGGGCCTTGGGACCTACTTGGGAACTGTGGAAAGTGCTGTGATATGTTGGAGTAAATTTGTTGATGGATTTTGTTTTGTAGTTACTGGGAAGGGGATTGATCGTTACATGCTGTGTTTTATAAACTGGCTAGTTTTAGCTAAATAAAACTAAATTCCTAATTTAATTCCCAGATTTGGCAAGTTACATCAGGAAAGCAGATGTTTTCTAAATAAATGCATAATATTTTTGTACCATCTTAAAAACTACAAAAAAAGGGGAAGAGTGGCTGATTTCAGCTACTTTTTCACATGTATCTAGTGTTTCATTAAAACACTGGACCCCCACACAGTGTTTGAATAAAAAGTTCATAGATAATGCCTAGGAGACTGACTTCGGAACGACCTGTTCAGTGTTTAGTATTTGATAAAACATCTTTCAGCTTAAGATGTCAGAATATCTATCACAGCTTCTTGGAAGATTTGTTAGTCATGAAATACAGAAAAAAAATATTTCTCATATGTTTGGAGGTGAAGACTTAAAAGACTTGAGCTAGGTGGGCTTTTAATAGTCTTTCAAAGAAACAGAATATCTTTGTGCTTTTGTTAGGAGGGCTTTTAAGACGTTTACCTGAGCTTCTCACTCTTAGTTTGTCACAAAAACATTTCACTTCTAGTTTTGAAGTGTAGCTGAAAGCTTTGTTAATTCTGTTTATTTTTTTTAATACAGCTACGTGTTGACAAGTGGTGGGGTAACAGAAAGGAGCTGGCGACAGTTCGCACAATTTGCAGCCATGTACAGAACATGATCAAGGGTGTTACACTGGTGAGTTTTATTTTGAAGTAGGATAACTCGTGTCATTTTTGTAACTGACAGCGATAGCCTTTTACTTTAGTGAGAGCTTTTGTAAACATCCAAGATGTAGCTTTCTCTCTCTGTGTCTCTTTTTTTCCTTGCATGTGCTGTCAAACAAGTTCTGCAGGTGGAAGAAAGCATGAACAATAAACTCTGGATGTCTCTTGGGCTCAGTGGCTTGCCCTTGTTAAGAAACTATTTTCATTATATTTTGGTTTTAGATATCTTCAGTAAGCTGTACGCATCTGTTTTACCTTTGGATGCATTCTGCTTCCAATATCTGATGTCCTTTATCCTAGGGCTTTCGTTACAAGATGAGGTCAGTGTACGCTCACTTCCCCATCAATGTAGTTATACAGGATAATGGCTCACTTGTTGAAATCCGAAACTTCTTGGGAGAGAAGTACATTCGCAGAGTGCGTATGAGGCCAGGTGAGCATATCTGGAGATGTACTTTGCTATTTCTAACTAGGATTTCTAAATGATTTTCTTTGGGTACTGGCACCGATAACAGGAGATGGTGAATGATTGTTGAAGCAGCATTTGCCTGTCTGGATTTATGTAATCTTATGATATCTTTGCCGCTATTTAGATTTATTATTAATAATGTTTTTGTAATTTATTTTTAGTAATGACAGATAGCTCATAGCTGATAACTAGTTAGAGCTAGATGTTGTAATATGAGTTACAAGGAGCCCGGTGTTCCCTTTCATCATAGTGAGATCTTGACAGTGTTTGTAGTTCGTAAACTGTGCATGCTCAATTCTAGATTTGTGTTTTAAACATTGTAAATGAACTAGTCTCACACCACATCACATTTTTGGTCTTTGAGTGTTCTCGTATTTTGAATTTCCTGATTGTCTAGGAGCACATATGATAAACCTCAAAATTATCTTAGTTGTGGGTTTTACGTCTTCCATGTTTGGAGTTTTAGCAAGATGTCTAGCAGAGCAGGCATTTGATGGAGCTTGTTAAAGTTCAAAAGGAGGATGCAAAACATGCCGTAAACACAGTTACCTTAAGACTGTAGGGAAAACTTCCCATATCAATTTTTTTGATAGTACCACTTCTGGTGAAGGTATGGGTAAGAATATTTAGTGTGACTGATGGTGTTTTGGGGTGGCTTTAGATGAAAGCATCAGACTTGTCCAAAACCACTGGTAGATACAGTGCAGAGTTACTTATGGTGTCTTTGATTTACTGTGGGATATTAAGGGTGGTTTGATTTTTGTGAGTCAGCATTTACTTCAAAGATACTAAAGTGCTGGCTTAAAATCTAACATCTATTGACTAAATATATCAAATTACAAACATGTACTTGGGTTATTCTTCTTGCAAATGAAAGTTGCCTGTTAGACTCTTGAATGTCCTAGTGTTTACCCCGTGTAAGTATTTGCAGTGTTGCTAGCGTGAGCATGGTGCTTGACATGTCAGGGGCATGCTTTTTTTAATGACTCTTTATTAGGTTTAATCCAGTTTTGTCTTAATAGACATGAGAATATGGAAAATGGCACCACCTAGCTGACGAAGCCATGCTGGCTAAATCTCTGGCTTATATACAGTGTTGGTGATTAATGCTGTAATGTAGTAACATTTAAGTAGAGGTATCACTTAGTCGCTTTCAGTGCAGAGCATGACATGCACTAATCTTTGTGTGCTGAAACTGTGTGAGGGAGGACAATCCTTGAAAGGATTTGGGGGACTCTTTTAACAAAGTTAATTATTGCCCAGAATACTGCTTTCTGAACCTGTAAATTGGGACAGGACACGAGTACTGTTTCTTTACTATGCTTAACATCTCACCAAAGATGTCGATTGTGCGTTTTCCTTTCTGTAGGTGTATCCTGTGCAGTATCTCAAGCCCAGAAAGATGAGCTGATCCTTGAAGGGAATGACATCGAACTGGTCTCCAATTCAGGTTTGTGATGTAGATGTGTGGGAAGATAAAATGATATGGCCACTTTGATATGAAGATGTCAGCTTAGCAAACTGTGTTTTTCTTACACCCTGAGGTAAACAACAGCTCAGAATTTTTTGTCCTCTAGTCACCGCAATTGCTTTTCATAGTTTCTTAAGCTTTTTCTAAACTTAGAGATGTGTTTACAAGTTGACACAACCTTTTTTTGAGTCAGTATTGATGGCCTTTTTGGCACCAAACTTTTCAGCTTTTCAGTTGTACCAAGTGTGCAGTAATAAACTCACTGCCCTGAGTTGCCAAGACAGGCTCAATGAAATGCATTCTGTTTTCATTAGAACTGCCAGGGTTTCAAGTTGGTAATTCCATTCTCTGGGTGACAGTTTCATATGTTAGTTGAAATATTGGAGAGTAAACAAAGGCTACCTGTTGGCTTGGACCTCTTGCTTTGTGCTAATGGCCTTGCTTTGTCTGCAGCTGCCTTGATCCAGCAAGCCACTACAGTCAAGAACAAGGATATCAGGAAATTCTTGGATGGTATCTATGTCTCCGAGAAAGGAACAGTACAGCAGGCAGATGAGTAAAACTTGTAATAGGTTGGTATCATCTTATGCAGATCGTACATCTTTGTGTAGAGACGGTTACTCAGTCTGGACTTGACAGCCTTACCTGCTTTAACAGGGCTGTGGTTAAGCAGATTCCAAACAGGGATGCAGTTGTGCTTGTAAAAGGCATTATAAGAGGTATCACAAAACTTAAATTTTGTTAGGTCTCTTGAGGACAGCTTGCCATCTCTCATCAACTTGGTATTATGCTACTGTATGGAGAAATACGAACTCTCAAGTGCTGTATTCTGTGCTGTGCATGCTGCTTATGATGGTGACTGAGAATTTAAAACCAGCTGATGTAGCATGACAGACCGGTTTATAGCTATTCACAGAGAAGACTTTCTTTAGTTTAATGTTCCTCCTGGTTGGACCCTGACTTGAATAAAAAAAAGTGATGAGCACATAATTTATATATAAAGGTCTTCTGTGTGGTTTGTGTGTAAATGCTTGTAAACAAAGGTCAATTTAGCAAGGACAACTGTTTAACATTGTGTATGTACATCTGTTACTGAAGTTGAGTACAAGGATTTTGGGGATTATTTAAGAATTTTAACCGCTAAAGGAATTTGATGCATTTCAGCTATGTATGATTCCATACCTGGTACAGAACACTTGTGCAGGATGAGTCAGGCTGACTTGCAAATAAAATAGGTGGTGTGCGCCCTCTGAACCTAAGCTTGAGACAGGGTGCAGATGAAGTGAGTTTCATAAACTAAATTTTTTTTTTTTATTGCCAGCCAGGTACCAGACTCTTTCAAGCTACTGAAAAAATAATTGCTGGTGCTGTTCTGAGTTCCTTGAGATGGAACAACTTGTTACCTGCTTGTTAAACAGTCAAGCTGTTGTGTTTGAAGGCATCTTTAAGTAATCTTGTCTGAATAAAATTAAGCAAATTATTTCAGCTATTAATATCTGTCTGGCATTAAAACTATCAGATAAATTAACTTGTCATGTCTATAAACTTTGAATTTCAGATTTTCAGTGCTAAAACCTTTCTAAAAGCTCTTAACTTTTTATTTATAGTTGTCTGGATCCTGAAACCAACCACCGTGAGACATTGTATCAGCAAGTACCAGCTTGAAGAATCCGATAAAAAACCCAAACACCTTGAGAGGTTTAATAAAATAAAACATACTTCATATCTTGGCCTCTTTTTTTTTTTTTTTTAAGAACTAAATGGTGATTCTGTGAACCTGTTCAAGATCTTCAGCTTCTGGAGAAGCAGATTGTCGCAGGGTAATGCAAGATAATGTTAGCACTGTGTATACGTTGCTTTTACCAGCCTCTGAGAATGTTCAGACTGAATGAAGTCTGATGGTTTGGAAAACTCGTGCTGGTGGAGTGTGCACCCAGCGTGTAAAGTCATGAAGTGGTAGTTTTAAATCATAGCATTAAGAAATGGAAAAAGCATTGTTCTCGCAGAAAGGAGACTTTCTCACAGAAAGCGTTCTTTCACATCATTTCAGAATCTCAAACTGCCAAAACTGATTTCCGTGTATGATTTCTGGAGGGGAATTCAGACTTGTGATGACAGAATCTGAAGTAGATTAAAAAAACCTGGAATCAGTAGAACCAGATTTATAAGACCATTTAAACTATATGCAGAGATAGAAGTAATCTGAAAATATGACACTTTACTATATTGCTCAATTAAGAAAACCCAGGACTTGACCTCAGAGTTCAGGCAGAGCTTGCTGCTGAATTTCACCAACAGTGGTTTGTGTCATCTGGTCACATAGCTCTGTTTTTTTTTTCTTGGTTACTGATCTTGCCCTGTAGCAGCATTTAGCTGAGGTTTTGTACTATGGTAAAACCCACATTGTCACTTGTTACATTCAATTTTGAAAAAAGATTCACAGAAAATACTGAGATAGGGCAGAAACAAGTGGCTAAAGCTTAATATTGAGGATGTAAAGTGGAGGAAGGCAGTAGGAATTTAAGTGATGCTTCTTTTTCCCCTTCTTCCCATTTCGAGAGCATGGGAAGAGCTTCTCTACCCCTCTCCAGAGGTGCGTGGTACCTGCCTGGGCAGTGATGATCTGATCATGCATTTTGATGCCATGACAGAAAAGGCTGAACAATGTGAATTTTAAATGGTGGTACAATTCACGGGAAGAACTTGCTGTGCTCATTTTGAGATAACCAAAATCAGACCAAGGGAAACCTCCGGGTTTGGTCCCTGAAAAGTTTAAATGAGACAGCAGGCTCATTTATCCTTTAAGAGCATTGTGCCTGGGTTGGTAGCTTTTGTTTAATGCAGCAATAGCAGTAAACTCCTCTCATGGTTTTATCCCACCCATGGCTTGTACTGGCACATGACCAGAGCTAAGATGTTTGTTTATTTCTATGAAAAAGTGCAATTTAGAATTCTATTCATCACTCTCTTGAGTGGATTAGTTACTATTTATTTTGATGTTCTCTGCTAGTAATTTTTACGGCTGCTCCATTTTGGAGATAAAAAATAGTGATTATATGTTATTTTGACTTGTCTCCTGGGGGTGCATTACATTTGCTTAAACTATTGACATCTGATCTCTACTTCACCCAACACGTAAGAGATACAGGTTTGTTGGTCAATAATGGAGTTAACTTGGATTTGTTGTTTTAGAGGTATCTGCAGAATCCGGCCCAGCACATTTCATTCTTGGTTTTGTACTTAGTTGAAAGTTTGTGGGTTTTAATAACACTTTTATTTGTAAACCCTAACTGCAGTTTCATGCTCAGCAACATTCATAACATGAATATACATCACAAGATGTTTTGGTCCAAATGGGTTCATAGAAAAGTGCATATCAGTTCTCACAGCTTAATCTCTCTTTTCAAGTCAAACTGTTTGAAAGGTTATTCCAAGGCACAGGAGAGTCATAAAATGTTCTTCTTTCTTTTTTTTAAATAGATGAATTTATCATCTTCTACGTACAGAAGGTGGATAAAAGTAATTTCACCAGAAAGAAATGTCATCATAGCTCTTCTTCCTGTGCATACAGTTACTTTCCGTTTTCCAACAAAATGCTTGGGGTGTATGACTGGAGTGACTCACATAGTGCTTTTCTACACTTGCCTGATCTGTATCATCCTCTGTAGGATGCAAACAGTGATGGATCTCACTGCAAGTGGGCTTGTGCCCTCTTTTTAAAATGAAACACGGATGTGCTGGATGCTTTTTGCCTTAAAACGTTTTCTTCTTTTTCTTTTGTGAAAAACAATAATGGTTAAAAGCAAGATAAGGGTAAAGAAAAGGCAGCAGGCAAAGAATATTAACGGCTTCTTCTGAGAAATAAACAAGCAGAAGCTACACTGCTTTTCTTGGTTGGAGGGATCGCAGAGTGAATAGTCAGCAGGAAAGCCGTTGTTACTTATCAGGTTATTGTAAAATTTTATTGAAGGCTTTCCTTTTGAATCTGAAGTGAAGAATCCAAATCTGGGCTTAGATTTTTCTTCAGTCAGCTTAAATGCATAGTAGCCTTTAATCTTGACTTTATCAATGTAGTATGCTGGGAAGAGGGGAGGCGGAAAAGAAACAAATGTTGTTAATAAGACCTTGCATGACCTGCAAACCTTCTGATAATGAGTTCAGATTTCAAATGATTAATCTATCAACTTAAAAAAGCATAATTGCATCATAAAATATTCACTTACCGCTTCTAGCTCCCACTCAGCTCCCACAGAAAGAGTGTGTTGTTTTTTAAAAAAAGTTAGAATTTGGGAATTTTCTGGACCTACTCTGTGAAAGCTGGATTTGAACAGGGTTAGAGCTGGGAGCTTGCTTTCCTGGGAAAAGCCAGACGCTGCTCTTTCAGCTGCAGTGACTCAAGGGGAGCAGCTGCTCATCTGTGCCATAAGAGGAGCTTTCCAAAAATTCCTGCCCTCTTCCAAACCCTGCTACTCAGCCCCGCAGCACGCATGACTGTATGTTATACTGCTGCACCCAAGTGTTGGGAGAAAATACTTCAATGAAATCATAAATAGCAGTCCTTGCTAAGTAAATATCTCTCCAATTCATGTGTAAGCAGACAGCATAGTTGGGGATGTGACCCAGATTAAGCAGGAACGTTGTAAAGGGGGGATCTTTCTGTGAGTACTATAAAGTATCATGCTATCTGAAAATTAAAATGGAAATACTATGATGGGTGCCCTTTAAGCAACCTTTTCCTTTAATAACATTGTTCTTTTGTTTCCAATGTGAAATTAGCACAGAAAATAAATCAGCAAATGCTCATTAAGTCCTCCAGTAATTGAGAAAGAGCTAAGCACTGGAGGGAGGAATGCTCTGTTTCTTGTTGGTGTGTAAAAGTAATCTGAAGCCATGCTTAGCCATGAGTAAGATCCATCTCATTTTTTACACAGCTAGCTCCTGGAGAGGAGCAACCAGGATATGTAGACTCTGTTTGGGGACAGGTGCCTCAGAAGAGCTTTTAGGCGCTCCATGTCCTGATCAGGGAACTCGCTAGTGCTTGCTAATAGGGAATAGTGAGTGCAGGGAAGTATTGTAGGTCTCGTTTTGGCTGTATGGTTCAGGTATTGAGGCCTTTCTGGTATCCTGTGGCTTGCTGATTTCCTTTTAGTGTTTGGTTGGAGGAAGAGGGATGGGAGGGGTGAGGTCCCTGCAGCATTTTTCATAAAATAGGCTATTGCTGAAGATCATTGCCTTGAACATTTTTGTCCTCTACCTCCATAATTGTTAAAAATTTTTCTCTGAAGTGAAGAACTAGATTTCTGCAGGTGCACAGGAGAAAGCAAGTAGTGGAACAGGAACTAGAGTTTGACTCCCCCTTCACAAGCAGCTCCTTAAAAATCTGGTGACCTGCTGTATTTCTTCTGCATGTCCCTCTAGGTCTCCTTGGACTTGCTTGTGCTTTCCTGCCCTATGACTCTAGTTCAGCAAGCAAGGAGGCTCCCACCTTTCTTTGTAGAGTAGAAATTAGAGTTGTCTCTTGGGAGTTGTTGGTCTGAAGTGCCATCTCCTACCAACTTCTGAATAACTAATCTGCTGTGTATGCATGCCCAGATGGCTTCTCACATGGTTTAAACTGGAAGCAGCTGTGGCTGCATTTCATGTGAGGGACTTGATGCCATTGCTTTGTGTTGTATCTGCCCTGAGCGTGCCTGCAGAATCAGGCCCCTCAGGAGGCTGAATGCTGCCAGCCAGTTCCTGCATCTCAACCAGAACTGCTTGCTCTGTCTGGGGCAAGTCTTAGGTGCTTGCTTAAGGAATGCCTGGGTCTGTGCCACGGAAGTGGCTCTGGGGAACTTGAATCTATCATATACTCACCTTTTAAAACCTCTTGTACGTATTTTCCTAAGTAATAATTTCGAAGTTCATCGTTGTCTAAGGACTGGTCATCTATTCCATTTGCTGTGATGTAAATATCGATGTCACCATAGGTTTTTTTAATCCACCTGAGAACTTTACGCACTCCCCAAGGCACCACTGCCAAACGGGAAGGGGAGCTCAGGCAGGTGATATCCTGGAGAAATTGGATGTCACGATCAAATTCATACTGGCTCCCATTCTGAGGTTCATGAATCACAAATCTGGTGGTGAAATGATTCAGCGCGTAAAAGTCAGCTGCACCTTTGACAAGCTGCTTTTCCTCGCTTGTGAAAGATGGCAACGAAGAGTACGAGAGACCTCTTCTGTTTTTAAAGCCTATGTATTCCTTCATAGCAGCTGGATAGTCCCCAGTCTTAAATATGGGATCAGCAAACCAGCCTATTTCAAACTGAAGAAACCTGTTGGCAGCTTTTGAATGAGATTCAAAGTAGGGGTTGGCAGGCTCAGCCCAGTCCGAATGCAGGGACAGGGACACTTTGCCATACTGAAAGGACCGGTACTGCTCATTGTATATTCTCCAGGCCATGGCATGTGCTATTAATAAATTGTGTGCTGCCCGATATGTATCATTGCTGCTCCTGTTGTAGACATCGCTTAGCCTGTTAGGCTCGTTTATTGTAATCCAAAGTTTAACCAAATCGCCAAGTTCCTGAAAACACAAAGCTGCGTAGTCTTGAAAAGCGTAAGCAGTAGACTGGTTCAACCATCCTCCTGTCTGCAGCAAAGGACCCGGCAGGCCCAGGTAGGCATGAGTTGGATGATATAAGGTGACCATGGACTGAACATTGAGTTTCAGTATTTCGCTAATCACGCATCTGTAATACCTAAGAACTTGCCTGTTGACCACTGACAAATCTCCATTGGGTAAAATTAGTGACCAGTCAAGTGCAAATCTGTAATGGGTGACTTTCATTTTTTCCAGGAGGTCAAGTTGCTTTTTAATACTGACAAAATCTGTGCACTGTGCTGGTCGGGTTTTTAGCTTCACCCCTTTAACTTTGTGCAGGAGCCCATCTCCCGTGACATTCCAGAGGTACAGGCTGGAATCGCAGAACTGCGGTGAGGAAGCCACAGATTCTGCCTGTGAAAATAAAAATTATGTGTTACAACGGGGTTTAATTAAATGAATGCCTGCTTGTAGTCTGCATTTCTGACTGTGTTTGGCTTTAGGCTTAGTGCTGGATGTCAGAAGGTCCCGCTTAGATGCTCTGCAGGGAAGAGGATAACCAAGTCACCTGTATGGGCTTCGCCTCTGCTAGTGGTTGTCTTACCCATTCTGTTCCTTCATCTACGGAAAACATTAAAATTGCACTTTCCTTTCTGTTCAGCTACACACTGGCATTTGCTCTGCCACCAGCCTACACGACATAGATTTTCACACAGATATATCTCCCTGATCGAGTTCCCTCTGTGGTTGTGCAAACAGCAGTACTCAGGCAGCTGGCGGGAGAGCGGGGTGGTAAGAACAAGCACTGGGGCTATACGAGGCAGGCATGGATTATTTTGGCACCGCTTCTGCAATCAACCTTGTGAAACTGTGGCATAGTTTTCCCTGGTCTTACTGGTAGTCCTTCTGCCTATGCAAATATCTGACACAAAGAGCTTGTAGCATTTAGTTAAATCTTTACTATCTCCTACTAGTTAACAAGGTTCGGTGTAGCACATGATTTTTTTTTTTCTATTCCCATTTTTTAAAATACTTTTTGTAGGAGTTGTAGTACAATATAGTGAAGTTTAAAATATTTAGATTAAATCTGATTTTTTTAAGAAAATGGACTTTTCCATGCTGTATATTAACAAAATACATAGAAGCTTTGCTTTTTTTCCTATGGTTGTCAGTGAATAGGTTAAATTACGGAGTTTTGTTGTTATTTTTTGAGACTGATGTTGGTCCTTGGACTATCTTTCTGTATCCGATGACAGAGTATCCCAACACTGGCCATATATACGGTTAGCTTATCTACCGAATTTAAAGTAGAAATAGATAAGATAGGAACCAGTTTGGAAAAAAGATGTTATGATCTGTTTTCAAATGTGAGCTCAGATGTAAAAGCTGTATGTGCTGATGTTGGTTATCTTCGCCTGTGGTACGTGTCTTTTTAAAGAACAGCTTGTTACCCACTTGTCTAAGTGGCATTTAGAGCCAGGCTCAACCCAGGAATCTGTTTCTGCCTTGTTCAGCAGCTTTAGACAAGACCTGGAGCCGGCAGGTAGCTCTGCTGGCACCGGCGTATCCACCTTGTCCCTGCCGTGTGCCACCCTCTCCACCATGCTGTCATAGGCATCCCTATGGGCACACTGCAAACTGGATTGGGAAACGCCCCTGGTTGAAAAATAACCCAGGAACAATCGGTTGGGGCCAGCTTCTTGGTCTGAAATTTCCTGATCTGTTCTGCCACGAGGAGACGCAAGCAGAGGGAAGGCAAGGGAGGGCCAGCCTTGGAAGGGCTCCTGCGGAGGGGGCTGCTGCTGCAGGAGCACCCAGCACTCTCTGACTAGCTCGCCCGAAAACCTGTAAGGTACATAAAATTGAACCTATGCAATTATGGCTACGCTTAACTTCTGTTTGCAGTGTGCATTGAGATTCCTGAGCCAAAGGTGCCGTACACAGTCATTTATTCACAAAGTAAAGTTGTTGATCGCTCTGCACACAGCAGTCTTCCCAAAATTTTATGCTTACCTTGAGAACAGACTCGGTGATACCCCAGGAGAAGTCACAGGAGAACTGGGCCTGCAAGCTTGGGGTAGACTCCCTTGGGAAGAAGCCATTGTCTCGTATGATTTGTTTATAATAAAGTGCAGATGACTTGGGAATCCTTTCCTTTTTTTTGCTTTTGAAATCTACATAAAATAATCCGCGCCTGATGTTGTAAGCATGTTGCCATTCAAAGCCGTCAAGGAGTGACCAGGCTGTGTAACCGAACACATCTATGTTGTCGTATTTAATAGCTGTGTAAGAGAAAGTAACATCCATGAGTCTTATAGTTAGGTCTTTAATATACAGAAGGGGCATTTATGAGAAAGGTCTATTTGCTTTGAGAATCTTGAGGGTTTTCTCAACACTCATAGGGTTATTGGCCCATTGTAATTCATTGCAAAACTGTGACATTGTATATCTTAGTCCTAATTCATTAAAAAAATATGTACATTGCTAGTTCCTTAAGAAATTAAATTACTGGAGGATGCTTTATTTTTGCTCTGAGCCAACATGAAATATTATGCCGCATCCAGGTTTTAAGTTGCATTTGATGATTTGCAAGTAATATATACCAATAAAATTAGAGAATCATGACTAAAAATTAAGGGTGCAACAGTTGGTCTAGTTTGTGACCTTGTATTTATCATGAAGCTAGAACTCTCTACCTTTATTTGAAAGATCTCTGCAAGCTCTAACATTTAGGAATGTCTATTCAGCTTCTAAATCAAGAAATCAAATGCGTCGGTATGGGACACGTAATGACTTTAGAAGAAGCTGAGTTGATCAACCCAGAGACTGAAGTGCTTGATTTACAGAAGGGGTGCAGCACATGCATGTTTCTTCAGGCAATCTTAATGTCACTCCACCTTGCAAGGGAGTATATTTATAATCTTTTACATCTAATAGATGAGAAAGATGACAAAATATCTGCTTTCTCAGATGTGGAATCCGATTCACCAGGAAAGGCAGCAGAACTTCCGAAGCAGCTTCTCATGTACACCAACTAACGCCACCATTTGTTACCCACTTACAGCGTGTGCCAGCTGGCAGCCTGGAAGAAAAAGTCCAAACTCGGTGCTCAGTCATGTTAGCTGCCTGTCACCAGCTTTAAGCTAGGAAATAATGCAGGATAACTCCTCACGTTAACCTTATGAGGGCTGGAATATCAAGGGCAAAGCAGTGACCAAGTGAGGTTGCTGAGGATTTTGACACAGACAGACAGGCGTATTTTACTGAAAGTAAGCCAAGGAATAAAGATGAAGTATTCTGGTTTAATGCTCTATTCTCACCCAACATTGCTTTGCCTTATTTCCTCAGGGTATTTCACTTTGTATAAGTTTGTATTTCCACTTAACTTCTTTGCCTTAGTCACACCATGCCCCAACTTCAGCAGGAGGCAGTTTTGCACAGTACTCGTGTTCATGCAGCAGAGTAACAAGGCACAGCAGTACTGTCTCAGCCACGCATGGTATTTTACTAGCTGCTGGACGAAGAAATCAGAAAGCCCAAGAGCTTGCAATGTAAGTATATGAGAAGCTGATAGACAAGGCCAGAATACTGGTAAGGTGATGAGAGAATGCGATGAAGCAATACAATGGCATGTATTTTCAAGAAAAGCAACTTCTAAATATTAGGCAAACCATGGGAGAAAGTACAAAAATGCCTGAAAATATCAAATGCAAAACGCAGAGGCGGAGAATGATGTAGAGGATAAAGAGACAGGCCAGAAGGTCCTTGCAAGTAAAGACGAGTACTTCATGTCTGCAATAGGGAACGCTGAACAAATAGAAGCAGATGTATAGGGACAGCATAAGTGACAACTGAGAAAACATATTTTATTCTAGAAGCATACTGAATGGATGGGGCTAAGTTTAATTGTCAGAGCAAAAGATACTGCGGTACTCGAGATAGCTCATGCCTAGATGAGAATTTTTGGCTGTTTAAATGGGTAGGGAAAAAAGCACTATTTTATCTATATTTTGTAGTAAGAAGAATTAATAGTTAGGTGGGCGATAGGCAGAGATCCTGTGGCTCAGTGTGAGAGTATGTTTGTAGCATTGTCTGCAGTGACAGTGAAAGGAGAGGGCAGAAACTGAAGTCAGGATCCTCACTGAACATTACAGGGGGGGTGAGAACATCCTGCTAAAAACACAAGGGGATAGCTGGGGGCAGGAACAAGGGAATGAAGGTAGGAAAGGTCAGGAGTTAATTAAGCTCCCTGTGTCACCAGAGGTGACATCCACGGAAGCGGATCTCAAGGCATTTCTGTGTCTGCTACAGGTGGAGCCTTCGACTCCTTCTGCAGACATAATCGTTTCTGTATTTTCACACACACACACATGCGTGCACGCAGGGTCTAGCTCCTTACAGCCTGTTATGTGCTATTTTAACAGCCACCATCCCATTACAATTTGGCCTATATAAATGATGTTTTGAGGTTAACATGATCTAATTGATTTTGCTGCAAACAGCAGATTTATACCTGACTTTTCTATAAGTAAAAATATGAAAATATGTTCCAAATATTATTCCTGATCTAACAAATTAAAGTTTGCTTCACAAAAAAATGCATTAGTTAAGAGGTAATCCTGTATTTTGAAGCAGAGGTTGAAGTATCTGCATCCATAAAAACGTAGATGACAATTCTTGAGAAGTAGTTATTGGTTGAACATTGACCAAGTATTTCAGAAGTCTGAATCCACAGATGGTTACTACAGCAAGGTCTGCTGCAGAGGATTGGAAAAAAGAACAGGCTATGGCTTTTCTTATGTATGTGTCCAGAAATCTACTTGCTCCACACCTCCACCTCAAGGCCTGCCTCTGGAGTTTCCTGCTGTGCCAAGGCAGTATTTAAAATACCATAAACCAAATACTGGAATGTAACCTCCTCAAAATCTGGAAAAGGCAGGATATATTGCATAGTTGCTCTATGTGAAGTTTACAGTTTGAACCAACTTTAAATATATCTGGATAATCTTCATTAGAAACTTAATTACGTTTGATGGTGATTCAGTACTTCCTGAGTTCAGAGTAAACGATTGCTCGTGTTTGCCCTTTTCTGGGCAAGAAAGGTTTTTGTAAAGGGATGCGAGCCACCCCATCACTGCAGTGGGGCATCTGCAGCGGGGCAGCGTGCTGGGAGGATGGCTCTCGGGACCAGCAGCTGTCCCCTTCTCAGCACCGAACCAACAAACTGAGTGAGGGGGAAAAGATGGGTTTTGCAGAGGCTTTAGGTACTAACTGCATTTATATTCCATACAAAGTTAAATGTTCTGCCTTCAGAGAGCACCCCTGTACACTGGCTTTATGAAGGGCAAATACCAAGATTAAAAGTGTGTTATTAAAACATATTCTCTTTTTTGGCACGCAATAATCCTGAAGAACGATTGCCCTTCTGCTGATTTTACATTTTACATTGGAGTAGGACCCCAGCATGGCAATGGCAGTCTGTCATGGTCTCGTTTTCCTGCTGTCAAGGTATGTACCTGCACAAAGGTTTTACAGTTGGGCTGCCAGCAGTGAAAAGTGATATCCAATAGATTTCTGACTTAGTTTTGAACTTAGTTTTAAAATCCAATGCAGATATTGGACTTTAGCTTTCCGGGACAGGGCCTATGTTTTTTTTCTATGTTTGTACAATACCTAGCACTGGTAGATCCTGATCCACGACTTGTACTCATGAAGTATAAATAATTAATAATTAACTTAGTTGCCATTATCTATTTTTAAAAAAGATTAAATAATTACAGAGCTAAATATCAAATAATGTTAAAAAGCTCTCTGAAAATCCAACAGCTAACTTGTGTACAAACCTTGTAAAACCTTATTAATGAAGTTTTTCATCATGTAGATGGCTGTGGTGTCATCTGTTTTCACATGGCTGTCAGTGAACCAGCCATTCTCTGCAATCAAGATTCGAGGACTGTTGTATTCCAGTTTAATCCAGTTCAGTACTTCCCTCAAATTCAGTGACAAATTTTGTCCCATTTTTGGTAGAGTGTTTGGAGGTTTAAAGTTATTAGGACCAAAGGAAAATGCAAAGAAGTCAGCTGTTCCCTTTATGTAGTTTTTTTCCTCCTCAGTAAAGCGTGGCAAAAACAAAAATTCGTTTTTCAGCTCTTCTGGATAATCGCCGTCCCCATGGATGGGTTTAGCAAACCATCCGAGTACTCTCTCCATAGACTGCTGACATTTAGAAATGTCCAAAGCATCTTCCGATTTGTTAGGTTCGATCCAGTGGGATCCCAATACTATGGACATCATCCCCTTCTGATATGGTTGAAAGCGTTTTTTGTAGGTATGCCAAACTTTTGCATGAGCCTGATGAGAGAAAAATAGCATTAAATTGTAACTCTCTAATAAATCTCTGTGTGTGCTGGCAGCTAGACAGGCAGGTAGCTGCATCTGATTCACTGCAGACTTCTATGGAAACATTAACAAACATTTAAGGCACGCTAATTACCCTGCACAGTTGTAATGGGCAATTACTGTTATACTGCAAGGTACCTCAAGACGATGGTAATGCTCAGTATCTCATGTGGGCTGTTCCTATGATACATTCGGGCTGTGACTTTTTGCCTTTTAACATAGGTCTAAATTTCAAGAGCAGTCCCCGCAGGGGTGTGAATGACTGTTACATGGACACTTTGGGACTAAACAGCTGTTAATGATGGGATTTGAACTCCGTGATCTAGACAGTCCCATCTAGGTCTTTCTTTGTCGAGCAGTGATTGCTGATACAGTTAAGATTTTAAGCCATCATTACAATTGTTCCATCAATCATGCACCTCATATGATGTTTCCTTTGTCAGTGTTGGCTCTGTGATATTGACTGCTCCATGCTAAGGGAGTTACCAGGATTTCCTCTGATCAAACCACATACACACCATACTCTTCTTGGGATACATTTCTATTTGTTTTAGTGGGGCCTAATCATATGAGTAAGTGTTCAACTTTTGATATTGGCACAGTCCCTAAATGTAAAAACTTTGAGAAAGGACCCAGCTGCAAAGTTGGAACCCAAACGTCAAGTTTCATAGTTCCGTGTGAGAATTTTGATCCAGGACTTTAGTTCATTTCTTCTTTGGAGATGCTATAATAACAATTTTTCTGACAGTACATGCAACAGTACAGAATGAAGCTTATTAATTTTAAGTAGAGAGCAATAACACTTTGGTTTTAAAAGGAAATTTGGCAGCAGTATCTCATAAAATCTATTGGGTATGGCATATTTTAGTACTCATAATTGGCCAAATATTGACTTCCCTAGGACAGACAGAGGTTTTGCTATTCGTGTTAGTGACAATGAAAGCATACCTTGTATCACATCTTATTTCAATTTTTCTGATTATCATAATGTTTTAGAAAGTTTAACATTGCTAAACACCAGAATTAACTTCAAATGTCACGTTGTTAATTACTTGAGTAAGAGAACACAGCAGCCAAAATTTACACGAAAAAAGGAATATGCGGGAGACCGAGGAACCACTAGCACTCTCAGAGTCTCATAGGAAAAGGGGAGAGCAGGGGTGTCAGAGAAGGGTGACTCCAGATCGCAGCGTGAATCACGCCAGAGGATCTGACGCAGGGGAGGGGAGCTCTCCCAGCTGAGGAGTTGTCAAGTAACTCAGGATTTACCTTATTCCTGAAGTGTGGCTTTGTACTCTTAAGCTGGAAAGAAAATAACTGTTCGCACTGAGAAAAAACATTGAGAAGCATTGTGAAACACTTAGAGTGCCAAGTTAGACCAACTTCATTACCAAGCCAAACAGCATTGCTTACATTTGACAATAATTTCAGTTAATTTATCTAGAAACACACAGCCTTGACAGGTAAAAAACCCAAAAGATCTAATGTCACGTAGATATTTGGTTAAGCTAGGGAGTACCGAAGAATTACAGTCTGTGAAATTTTGTGTATCAGTTGTTTATGGTTTCTAAGGTCATGCTCGTAACATTTGTTCAAGGTCTGTCTTTGAAAATACTGATAAAGTAACATTAACCTTTGAAATACAGGTTCTGTAGCTGAAAAGAGAAGTCAGCAAAATTGTACTCATAAGGCAAATTTCAAGATACAGTTAAAATATGATAAAATGGATTTCTTACCAGTCTCATCAGAAAATTCAAGTGCCCAGTGCCATCTCCTCAGTTACCCTCACTGTCCTCTTCTGAAGGTCCCTCCAGCCTGGGATGGCTTCTGGGGCCAGGCTTCCTTTGTTCTCTGCCTCTAGTGATTTCTCACCTGGTTAGTCTACTTTTTTCCCCAGACCCAGGCTAGTTTAATCAAAGGTATATGGTTGCATTGGCTCAACAAGAAAAACGCTGTTGAAGTCAGCTGTGTTATGCACAGTGCCAAGTAGCATGCACAGCACCAGGTAAATCTTAGCAATCAGACATTTCTAGGTGAAGTGGAGAAAGACGGCTTTGCCAAAAAACAACTAATTAGAATGCGGTATTGACACGTAAAAGACAATCAGGGACAACTTATTGTATTCATATGCATCTTCAGGAGGTTGATTAGAAGAAAGTAAAGTTACTCTTAAAAATATTGTCTACAGTAGAGAATACAGCTACAGGTATACTACCTCCTGTAGAGGAGTAGACCTCAAGTATATACATTTTATATGAGTCAGGATAGGATCCCCACGCACAAATTCAGATGTGTCACTGATGTCTCTTAATTCTGAAGGTTAACTCTATTGAAAAAAAAATTGTCACTGTCTATAGTAAACGTTTTTACAGACATAGTAGAGACAATAGCATTTGCTTGCCTATAATTCTGTTTTGAGTTGTTAATTATCTGTAAAGCAGCTTAACATTCTCAAATGCAAGGTGTTCGCTAAGTGCAAACTATTGTTTGATGGAACCAACTGATTAATATCATTTCTTTTGTAAGACCACATATGAAACAAACATCAATTTAAAAGCTGTGTCATACATCAAATTGACTATTTTGAGTAAATCTTGACTAATCTTTTTTCAGTTAGAGTTTAATCCCTAATCTTTCACTTTCCTTGTTAGATTAAGGACAAATGTCAAGGCTAAGTACACAGTGAAAGCAGGATCAATATTGTAAATTTATTCTAGATACATATGACACATTAATTTCGGCATATTTTCCTGGCATTAATACAGAAATTATTCCATAGACTTGAAAGTCACAGACTGCACTAAGTCAGTTAGTATTAACCCTGTAAAAAGGCTAGATAAGATAAGTCAGTTTAATAAAATCAAGACAACAGTATTGTTCTCCTCTTCTTGAAATGTTCTCATACTCCTTCAAACTCTGATCCTGTAATTCATCACGTACGTATGCAAAGAGTTTACTATTGAAAGACCAATACTTTCAAATTCTTAAGATATGTTAAAGTCAAGCAATTTTCCTTGAATGTCTCAGCAATGAACACACAAAACAATGTTGGGGGTGTATGGAGTTATTGTAGTGTGCTGGAGAGCAAGAACATTTAGGAAAACTAGCATTAAAAAAATTCTAATAAAATTATTCTTTGTGTTTAATTGTTTGGTTTTTAAACAATGAAGAGCTAGAATAGAGTCTGATGATGATGGTGTTAAACATCACTTTAGAAGAAGGGCAGGTATGTGTGGCTTATTTGGAGAGTATATTTCATTTCAAGGCTCTTTTGGTCTGTGGTAAAGATGCCACGTAGTCAGTAGAGCTAAAGCCCTTATTTTGCAAACTGACGCTGAACCTCAATCCTTGTGAAGGAAAACAGGGCTCTTGAGATGTAGGCAACTAAATTTCTAAGAGAGTGGTTTGAAGGACTGAGGCGTTACTATCGAATTTGTTGTATGCTAACCATCTTGCATTTGGATTGTGTTTTTCCTGATGATTTCCAAGAAGTGTAAGAAAGCTAACCTGAAAATAATGAATCATACAAAAAAGTGTGAATCAGTGCTGAATTTTACATCATCATTGACAGCTACTACCATTTGAAAAATCTCCCAGCAAAGACATTTACAAGCATAGACAATTCTGCTGTCCACCCTAGAGCCATACTTGATGGAGACAGATTTCCCTCCTCCTGTAAGAAATACAGGCACTGGTGTAGCTTCATCTTTCTAGATCCCAAGAAAAGGAGGCCCCTCTGGAGGAAGGGAAGAAAGCACCTGGTTGGACATAGAGGTAAGAATTATTCCCCATTCATTCAGTAGAAATTTGGTTTTAAGGAGAATGAATTATGGGACTTCTCTGGGACATGCTCATCCAAAGATCCCGAAGGCAGCAGTGTCCACAAAGAGATCCTGACATAGTGAGAGCTACTGAAGAGCTGGGAGTTATGCAGCTGGGCACAGAGATGAACCTGATCTGTGACGGACCTATATGGAGACACCATGTTTGAAAGGGAATTTATTGCCTTTTCCCAGTATGTGATATGAAGGTGTGTCCATGAAGAATATCTTCCGGGAGATCTTATTCTGACAGTTTTCTCCTGGGCTTTTCTGCCAGATAGAAAGGAGTGTGAATGATCTTTAACAGGAAAAAAAAAAATATCCCCTTTCTGCCTGTTATGTTGCAAAGGCAGAACTGCCTGGAGGGCACTGATACAGAGGATGAAAAGAAGACAGCTTGGTCTGCAGTTTGGGATCTTCAGAAACCTCAATCTAAGTGTAAAAGAACATAACTAGATCCAGAGAAAATGGTAATAATATATCAGGTATATATCTTGTTTAGCTCCAGCCACAATGATTCATCTGCTTTATATTTTCTTGCTTCTTGTCAGATTTATTTACTGTTAAATCAAATAAATCAATCTAATTTTTCTGTGTGCAGTTTTTTTCCTCTCTGCCTCAGTATGACAGCTGCCTCAGGAGCAAGCTCATAGTTTTTATATCTTCTTTGACGTGTCTTTCAAATGTTGTATGGCAAGTTACATTGTTTTCTGATGTTGCTTTTGTGAAGTACAGTCTCCTTTAATGAAGAAAGGAGACACACTTTCGACAGCCACTCTCCCTCTGGTATAAGATTCCACATACTCCTCCCGTTAGCAGTAATGATCATACAATTGACCAGAGATTTATCTAAGTGAACCCCCTAGCAATTTATAATTGATAAGCATCAAACTTCAAATTTCCTATTCATTTCCACAAAAGTAGTATCAGGCCCTTTAAAATGATCAGTAGCATTTATTAGCCTCTGTGTATGAAAAGCATACACAGCAACATGCAAATATGTTTTTTAAATTGAAATTTCGAGTTCTTCTTCTGTGGCTTATTTTCCCCACATAGATCTTCTAAGCACCCTGCTTCCCAGCCTTTGCTTCCACATTCACTAGCCCTCTTTATGGGTCTTGAATAGCAAGACCCATGCAAAAAGCAGGACTGCCTCTTCAGTAGATCCATCTGGGGCATTCCCTTAAAACGATGCAAGGCACAGAAGGAAAGCACATGTATTAGATGATACAGCATCTGCAACACCTTGTGCTGGCCAACACCATAGGGCTCTGGGGCTTGATGAAGACAGACCAATCCTACTTTTGCTGCAAAGCCTTAATATGATAATTATCTACCTAATTACCCACCTGAGTTCATTCACGGAAGCAGATCATTTTTTTAATCAGTTCTAAAATGCATGGAATTTTTCCTTATGCCAGCCAATTCTTTGAGTTTTAAGATGTTGGATTTCTTCAGTCTACTAAAATTGACAGTTTAAAATTAAGAGAAAATTCTTCATTCCTCTTCTAGAGACACAAAAATCTCCAGCAACTTTCCAATTGTTCTTACAATAAAATAATCCAAAGTCCAAAAAAGCAGAGGTTTATGGTTTGTTATATTGTTTTTGTGATTCTATGGAACTTAGCCTCAGTTTATGATTGATATATCACATAAAAGCACTCCTTTATATAAATGGTGATTAGTTCTCACAACACTGCAACTGCAACAGTGCACTGGTAAATGAAACTAAAAGTAGGACTCATAAGAGACCCTCATTTGGTTTATCCAACCGTACTACAAAAAGGCTTGAGAATGATTATTTAGCAATATGCTACATAACAGAGTGGTGGCCAGATTAGTTTCTTTTGAGCATTACAGACCTGTTTTTCCTGCTCAGCATATTTCATGGGTGGACCTGGTAACATACATAAGGGTGGCATGGAGAATATGGTCTTTCAACAGCCTGTCCAAAAATGACGCCCTGACATGAACAAGAACGTGGCTCTTCCTAAAGCTGCTGACATAAATGGGTATCTTTTCAACATCTTTAACAGGCTTTGCCTCACACTGCCAAAACCTGACATTTCTGTTGGTCTTTTGTTTTTGGGAGGATGTTTTTGGTTTGCAGTGGTAAATTAGAAGGTAGCCATAATACCATGCCTGAGAAACAGATTTACATATACCAGTCCTGAAATAAAAAGCCACGCGAAATCTCTTTAAAAAGAGATTCTTATAACATTCCCTGCCTCTCAAAGGAGAGACATTTCACAACACCTGAATCCTGACTGTGCATCAATACATTATATTAATATGGTATTGCCAACAATACTAAACAAACTGAACATTTAGATACACACAAAGACCTTTGAGAAAGATTCTGGCTAGTTGGCTTGAAACATATAATACCAACTATGACTTCTATGGAACGACTGGCTTTAATTACATCTTATTAAGAAAAAAAATTTTTTATATATATATATATATATATATAAAAGAAGAGTTGACTCATGTCGACTGGTACCTCAAGAGCTTCCATTCCACCTCCAACCCCAAACATCAAACTCCAGTTCCTAGAATACATTACTACAAATTTGAGATTCTTCATGAAGACCTAAATTCTTCAGAAATTTTACAGTGCCACAGGAGAGAACTGCTAATACATTAGGTAATGTTCATGGGGCTGTAAGAAAGATACAACACGAAAATAATTTCTGCTCAAGAATAACAAAATACTAGTTAATGGATTGTGTATTGCTGAAAGCCTCATTACCTCTTTCATTGAAGTGATTTATTTTATACTCAGATTCACAGAATAGAGAATTTTCTATTGAAAAATAGAACCAACTATTAGATCAAGGCTGAGAGTTAAATATTGACCAAGGAACTTAGGTCAGTAACTTGTATATCAGACCCAGCTGTGCTTGGCTTCCTGGAACACCCAACTGATCCCTCAGCAGAGGCATTGCTGCCTATGTGCTGTGTGCAGCTTACATGGGCTTTACAGAGTGGGAAAATGCAGAGACTGCCTAGTTGGTACCCCAGATTTGATTGTGCCACTCAGAAATGCAGGCAAGCAATGCTGCAAACTTACATTGTATCTTTTACATGTATTATTTCAAATATATTTCATATAGCACTTGAAAATAAAAAGAATGATTGAGCATCATTTCTCTTTGAGATGCTTCACAAATCTCTGTAGTTAAATCATTCGTGTGCTAAGTCTGAAATCAGTTAGTGACTCAGGATGCTCGATGACTTTTCTATGTGTAAAGCTTCTGTTGACTGCAGTATGAATTTTCTGAAAAAGGAGGTTCTGCATGTTCAAGCACAGAAGCAAATACAAGAAATAGAAATGGTCAGCTGCAGAATATTTTGATTACTCTGGCAATTAATTTTTTCCCACATGCATACTTCTTTCTGTACGACAAATGCATTCAGATTTATTTGTTAATGACATTTACAATGTATGGTAGGTAGTAGAAAAATTCTCTTTGTGACATAGTTTGAGCAGGGGGAATTATACTAGCAGCTCTATCAAACAGAGACAGGATACTGACCTGCTCTGTAAAGTACTTTGAGTACTACAGATGAAAAAAATGCCATATTGATACTGTTAATTCCTATCTTAAACTGCTGTTATTGGAAATTGTTTTAAATTATAGCAAGAGAAAATAAGCTCCTATGCATAGGAACTAGCTACGCTGTACAATGAAATTAATAATCTGTCAGAGGAGATGCTGTAAACTCTGTAATGCTGTTGAGAATACCAGGAAAAATGTCTGCACTTTTTCCTTAAAAAATATGACCCACTTCAGACTTCTCTTTTTGTCCTTCCCGAAGAAAGAATACCATGAACTTAGGACCCAGTACTGCAGCTGTTGAAGCTATTGATCATGGGATCAAGACTTTTGGATGTGTAATTCTGTAGAAAACAGCTGATAAATAAGTCTGACATAAAAATTAAAATGCTGAAAACATCATGGAAATAATGTAATTTTGAAACTCTCAGATACTAAAGAGGACATTTGTTTTCTTCCAAACCCAAGAAGCGCTGACCTTGCTAGTTTAGCAATAAACATTTTGCAATATGATCTTACTAAGCTAGAACTAATCATATTTATATATATATATACACTCTCTTGCTAGTAGAATTGATTCAATATGTAAATGCAAATAAATTTAATTTTAAACTAATAGAATAGTCATTTCAGTGTAGTCGAATGAATGGTCATGTCAGTGTGTTTAACTATGTGGAAAGAATAAAGAGGAAAATCATGCTCTTTAATAGCCAGATTTTGTAGGCAAAACCTAATTTAAATAGAATAATAAACAAGCACTTTAAAACAAATAATTACTGAGTCAACTGTTATGAAAACAACAATAAAATCAACATGAGGATTAAAAAAAAGACTGCCTTAGCTAAGGGTTAGTTCTTGGTGTTTTCAACATTCCTTGAATTTTTTTTTAAAACATTGATTACATGATTGATTCCTCCCATCATTTCCCATGGTGGTGCAAGATCAGTTTGTAAAATCTTACTATACCGTACCTTGATCAAATTGTGTCCTACTGAGTAGACGGTTGTTATTTTCCCTCTCTCTCCAGGAGCATGAATACCTGTGCCGTACCCATGCCAAGCAACTAAATACGGATTGTGGATTGTAATCCAATACTTAACACGATCCCCAAAGGTCTGGAAGCAAAAGGTGGCATAGTCATTGAAGATATCAATTACTGATTCGTTTTTCCATCCCCCATATTTTTCCTGCAACATCAAGGGCAGGTCCCAGTGGTACAGCGTAACCATGGGGTCAATATTTCTGTAGACTAGAGAGTCAATAAGGGTGTTATAATACTGAAGTCCTTTTTCATTGGGAGCTGCTACCACACCAGTGGGAAAAAGCCTTGACCATGAAATTGAAAACTGGTAAAAAGTAACTCCCAAAAAATCCAGAGCAGACAAATCTTTGTCCAACAAGGTGTAACTGTCACTGGAGGCATCTGTGCTGTCAGCATCCCTGAACTCTGAGTGGATGAAGCGGTCCCAAACGGAGGAGCCTTTCCCGTCCTTCCTCCAGCTGCCTTCCACCTGGAAAGCCCCCGTCCCTACACCCCAGAGAAACTCCTTGGGGAACGTGTCATACAAAAACATCTGTGTTTCACTCACGGGGCTGAAGTGGGGGTCCTTTTTCCACACAGATCTTCCCTCTCCGGCAAGCCCAGTAACTACCCTTATGAAAACTAACGTCCAAAAAGCAACAAATCTCTCCAGTCGTCGGCCGCACATTATGCTGGTTTACAAAACCAGTGTTAAAAGCCAGATTTCTTGCACTGACGCTGGAAAAAATCCATTCATTCGCTGGAGTCCCCGCTGTGCAGACCGTCTTCATTTGCCACAAACTGCTGGAGTGTCTTATCAAAGCTTCACTAAAAGCTTGTGATCGTAAAAGCTCTGTCAATGATTAGCCTGAACTGTGAGACCTAGAACGGGTGAGAGAATGGCGTAATTTTTAGGGAGGTGGCCTCTGTATGACCACTGAGACACCTAGATGGCTTCTTACTGCAGGAAAATAGGTTGCCTGAACAATATAAATGCTAGTAACTAATTTAACATCATTTAAAGCTCGGTCATTTGGATGGGAGAATATAGGTGACAGAGGGTGCTAAGAAGCTATCTCATCCTCTGTTCCTCATGCAGCTGTATTTCAAGGAAACGTGGCAGAAATATATTTCAGACTGCATAGTCTCCACTTAAAAGATGGTTTATCCTTCTGTATAATTGGATGTCTGGAAGGGCAGTGCATCATTCCTCAGTGCTGCCCTGCTCAAACATGCTATTTCTGCTGAAAAATTCTCCCTGGACTTGTGGGAAATTTTGTTGTGGACAAGAGATATATGCACATCCCACCGACTATATAAAAACGCAAAGCAAGTCAATATTTCCTTCAAACAAATGCAACCGTTTTTCTATCCTATATAAAAGTCTGCTGTACAGCTCTACATACAGCAGCAGTACAAAATTAACAGGGGTCTGTTCCAGTCGTTAAGCAATTTCCCTGGTTTTCTTCACATAAATACAATTAGCAAAGATAATTAGCCCCAAAAGATGCTATTTTAGTACTGATTAATTTAACAATCTTGGTATACACAGCTGGGACATCAGCACAGTGAATATCTTTCAGAGCAGTTACACAATATAATCTTTTAACATGTTTCAAATTACAGCAAAACTACGTGTGTTGAGATATAGTCAATTTACTCAATGCAGGAAGACTGATGCCTGCCATTTTTGCTTTTCTTGAGGTACAGTAATATAAAATGTATGCACATGTAGATCACAGTTGCTGAAGAGATTTGCGGAACAAGATAGCAGTGTGAAGTAATGTTACATGCAAGAAAGATACGCACTGAAATCTGAACCTGGGAACAACTAACCACCTAAGTATGGTCCTCTGCTTGGATGAATTAGCCCTGCTGGCATGTGGGACATGAAAGTCCAGATGGACTGCTGGGCTAATGCCGCTTTACTGCTCCTGCTACCTCTGAGAGCATGCTTGCAGCATTGCATAATGCCATTGAGACATACCTTCAGTTTAACAATAACGCTGATTAATCAATAGAAGATGGAAGACATTTTATTTATTTGTTTTGTCAATAAACAACAAAACCTCAATGCATGTTTGTGAGCATTTCTCTGCAGTGCCTTTACAAGAAACAGTTTCACCGCAGAGGAGGAAGAAAGCTCCCACTGATATCTTCTGCAATGCAGATCCCTGCTGGTGGGGCAGCCATGCATCTGACACGAGTCTGTCCCACATAACAAACCCAGCACTCCCTCAACTACCTGAAGTAACTGATCCACACTTCTCAGCCAAGATCCTACCAAAGGCAGCTTGGGAAAGAGAGGAATAAATAGGGACTGTACCAAGTTGGTCTACAGTATATACTGACAAGTTTCTTTTTTATTCTATGGAATAGCATTTTAAAATGCTAATTTGGATAGCTATTGCATGAACATAATCCTTCTATTTTAACATTTAAAAGCTTTGATTATACGTATCGTACTTTAAGAAAACCCAAATACAAGTTGTTATGGATGCCACTATACTTCTAAAGCAGTTATGATTACCAGATGCTTGAGTTCAAAACACCCATGACAGCTCTGTAATACCATGGCATGTATTGACAAGGTAAAGACAACAGGCTTTTCCCCACCAACTACAGCAGAGTTAGTACCACTGGCATCTTATTGCAGACAATGTGTTGCATCTGCATGACACGTGAAAGGTGCAGCAGACACTTGTGCTCCCAGATGCTTGATCTGGACAAAATTATGGACTGTATTTCTTTCCTTATTACTGATATGACTGGGGGTATGCTATCATCACGGTTTGAAAATGTTTTCCAGTACCAGACTCTGAATCCAGTTTCTTACTGCTTTGTCATATTTAACTGTTCAGGCTATAATGTTACTCGATAAAGTTAAAGAGGAAACACTTTAACTGATGAGAGTCATATAGTGACTTGGATTTGGAAGGAAGCAAGGAGTTGGAGAAAGGAAACACTGACTGTTAATTTAGAAAACGGCACAGACGAGTGAGATGTGATCAGGGGCTGTTGAGAAGTGAGGGTGCAAATGCAGGGGAAGAGAAAGGAATTAATTATTCCACTAGCTCAAGTGGCAGAGTCAGTACAGGCTCCAACCCTGATGCTGTATGTGGATGTCAGTATGATGCTGCACAGTGGGATTTCCTGCCTCTGGCCGTGCACTTAATGAATCTGGTTTCAGAATGAATCAAGGCTGGGAGAGGCTGTGGTCTCCAGGGGCACTTGCTATTACTGCTACAGTAGTTGGGAAGCCTAATTGCTTATGCAGATGCCATAATGGTTATGCAGTTCAATCCGTAGCTATCAAATTTCCTTTTTTTTCTTTGCCTCTGCCAAGGCAAGTGATTCAAATTATGAAACCAACTTTTCACTTGACCATTGATTATGTATTCTCCTTGTTTTAGGGGCTGGGCTTGAAAACCTGGGGTTTGATCTGCAGAAATGCTGAACACATCAGTCGAAAGGAGTAGAGTTTTGAATGTCTGCAATGTTAGGCTGAGTATCTGAGTTAAAACACATTCATTCTACCTGGATATGCAAATGAAGAGAGAGAAAAGACCTAAAGACAAAGTTCACTTAGAAAAAGTGTAATGTTTACATTAACATCAGCTGCTCAGCTCTACTAGTGTTAGGTGCTCAAAAAAGCACAACTTTTGTAATTGCCCTCAACAGTGTGCTGCAAATCAAGAACTTATCTTTACCTTATACTTTTACCTTATACAGCAAAAACTGTTTGAGATGGGATCAAGTCTTTTCTAAGGACATATAATTGTGATGGATACTATAGAAAGCCTAATGTAAATAGAAACTAGACCACAGATTACAAAGAATTTTTGGAATTTTTGGTCTGCAACAAAATCCTAATTCCTGTTTCTACAATGTGAAAGAAATTTGATTTTCTTTACTAGAGACTCTAGTAAGCAAAATATTCCCTAAAGGATTCCTCAAAAACAGAGCCTACAATCTAGTAAATGAGTATTTTAATATCTATTAATGCTATGAAAAAATATAGAATTTAACATGAAATTTCTATTTCAGGAAACATATTTTTGTTGTGTTTTCCTAATCGTCTCAGCATTACCATACTGTATTTGTTTAGGGCACTTCCTAACCTCAGAGGTCCTTTGGACACATATGAAGCTCAGACCATCTCTGTTCCATTATAAAGACTTCTTATACGATCAAAGTGTATTGTCCCCTAAAACCCATGAGAAACCCTGTCTTATGGACTTCAGAAGTATCTCAGTGTTAAGTTACAAGTATCTGCTTTATACTTCAACTAAGTTTCAAATAATTCAAAATACAAATTTTGTAGAGCAGTAAATAAAACATTGCTTCAAAAGTTGCAATAAAAGTTGATTTCAATTCCAAAATTGTATCAATATATTAATATACAAAAATTTGAAAATAAAATAAAAACAAAAATATTAACAAAAAGAAGACAGACTAATATATTTTTTATTTCTCAATATAAGAAAATGTATTTTTCTTACAAACAACCTCCTCTCTTAAT
Source organism: Gavia stellata (assembly GCF_030936135.1). Classification (NCBI taxonomy): domain Eukaryota; kingdom Metazoa; phylum Chordata; class Aves; order Gaviiformes; family Gaviidae; genus Gavia; species Gavia stellata. The sequence goes on along the minus strand of NC_082598.1, from coordinate 26,185,810 downwards.
AAGCAAGACAAAGCCTTCACTAATAATAACAACAGTAGGACTGGTTTTGTTCAACAGACAAAAAACCCTCAAGCTCAAGAGTTAGTATCTCACTTTTTTCACATATTTTGGAAAATAAGAACATAAAAAACCAAAAGTCTAATTTTTACATTATTTGTCTTAGTTGTAAATAGAGTGATGACATTGAGTGTACTCTAGCTACTTTCTAAAAAGCTGTACTTTTAGTTGGGTAATACGGCTTTAAAACATGACCCATGATCAATTATAGACTCAAAAGGGGTATTGCCTTCATTTTATCTTGCAAAGCATATCAGAATACAATGAGCATTCAGTTTTGTTTCCTGTGGCAGAGCAAGGTTTTTCCCACTTCCAGTGGTTTCATAGCCATGCATGTAGAAACAGAGGTACCCTCTGTCTCCCCACCATACCCAGGAGTGAATTATAGTCATTCCAGGTATTCAGTCCGATCTCTTTTCATAAAGGGTTAAACTCTTGCCTTCCAAGAAACATGAACATGTCACAAGCCCCCAGGCAGATACTGCTCTGCTGGATGTTATTCTAGGTAGCTTTATCAAGTACAAATAGAGATAACCACCTGCAATAATTCTTCCAGCATTATTTAAACAGTTTGTCTGGCTCCTACAAACGTCAGCCATTTTAACTACTCTTTAGTTGTGATATCAGGATTACGCACAGCTTTAAAAATCACGTAATGAGAATTAAATAAGCAAATACAAATGTATCACTGGAGATGTTTTTCTAAAGTGATACTGGTTTTGTTTGCACAGCCATTATAGTTGAGTGCATATGGAATAACTTGCAAAAAGTACTGAAAAGCACAGCCTGCGCTGTGGGTCTGCGTTTACGTGCTCGCTCTGTCATGTGTTTCTTATGCAGAAATCCAAATTCACAAGCTATGCTAATGTTGAAAATATGAGTCCACCTGACAATGTGTGTTCATAAAAGAACAGCAGCAATTTCTATACAAACAGGGTCTTACGATTACTTAAAATCCAATTTAAATAATTAAATGGGAATAGTAATAGGTATCATTAACATTCATGTTTTCTCAGACCAGACAAAAAGACCTGACCTTTATCTCTATGTAAGTATCTTTGCTGGAGTTTGACCATGCCACCAAGTAGGCAGTCTCTTGAAGTGAAGGTATACAAATGATAGCACTGGAAATTGCACTATGAGACAAGTATAAGTTCAGCTTGTATTCCACTTTTTTAATGAGCTGTTTTCTAAATCAATGGCAATATTTTAAGTATCACAAATTCTGTTTATCCCCCCCCGCTTTTCTCCGAAACCAGCAATAATTAGATATTCAGTAAGTAAGCAGACTCTAAACATCAAACAAGCAGTTATTGAGAGGGGAACTGATTTTTATTTGGTTTGCCTACGTTTATTCCCTCCCCATGTTCAGCAAGGAGAGAACAAAAGGGAAGAAAACATACAAGATTTCATTAGAAATTGATTAGAAATTAAAAGGTCAGTGGGTGAAGATGGAGTGTGACTTTCCAGTTTCTCTCGGACTTGCCAGATGTAGAGTAGTGAAACATTGGAATAGGCTGCCCAGGGAGGTGGTAGAGTCACCCTCCCTGGAGGTATTCAAGGAGCGTGTGGATGTGGCATTGTGGGATGTAGCTTGATGGGCATGGTGCTGTGTGGTGTTGGGTGGGTTGTGGCTTGTTGTTGTTGTGTGGTGTGGGTTTTGTGGTTTTTCTTTTTGTGGTTTTTTTTTTCTTTTTTGGGTTTTTTTTTTTTTTCTCTTCTTTTTTTTCAGGTTGGATTCGATGATCTTACAGGTCTTTTCCAACCGTAGTGATTCTGTGATTCTGTGATTCTGTGATAGACTCTACGCTCTCCTAAGCCTTAACGCATGGGACAAAATACCGTAGAGGAATCAAAGCCTGACGCTTCCTGCACAACCAGGTACGAAGAAGGGACCAACACACGTTTACTACACGGAAATGGTTTTACGTGCTGTGCTTTTTCAGGCCTGGCTGCACTGCTGCGTTACTACCTGCCCCTGTACTTAAGATGCTTCCTTTGCCTCAGTGCATTACAACGCGACACGTCTCAGGGAGGCCTGGCGCTGTCGGCTTGTCAGGACTGCCAGCGCTCCTTCTGTCAGAGGTGACCGAGGACACACCTGCTCCTCGGGGGGCTGCATCAGCTACAAGCCCACCCTTCTGACGCGAGCTTCCACGCTCACTCCCTTTACTAACAGGCCAGGACCGGCAGTAGCTGCCCAGGCTTCCTGCCCAGGTTCAGCGGAGCGGTTAGAAGCGGTTAAACCCCCGCTGCACGGGCACCGGCCGTTGACGCCTGCACAGAAAGCAGGAAAGGGGGAAAAACCGGGACAAGACTGGGGGGGGCGGCAGGGGAGGCACCCGGAGCCCCGCGCAGCACCGCCAGCCCGCCGCGCCGCCCCGCGCCACCACCAGCGCTCGGGGCGCACGGCGCCCGCTGCCCCTCCCCTCCCCGCCGGGCCGGGCCACCGCCCCGCCCGTCGCGGCTGTGACGGCAGCGCCGCGCGCCGAGTTGCGGGAGTTGGCGCGAAGGCGGGGGGGCGGGAGGGATGGAGCCGGACGTGTCCCGCTAGCGAGATAAACCGCCGCTGGCAGCATGGTGAGCGCGCCGCACCGGGGGGCCGCCCCCCTTCACCCCCCTCCGCGGTTGTCCCCCGGGTGGGGGAGGGAAGAGAGCGTTGCGCAGTGCCGCGCCGGTGGCGGGGCCGGATGGCCGTCTTCCCCGACGCGTGACCGCAGCCCCGCGGCCGTTGGGGCCGTTGGAGCTCGGCGCGGGCTGAACTGAGCCGAACGGGGGTCCTCTGCCCTGAGGGCGGCCCCGGGTGCGGAGGCCCGGCGCTGTGGCGGACCAGCAGAGACCTGCCTGGGCGGGAGCGGCTGTGAGGCCGCGGAGGAGAGGCCGCCCGCCCTGCCGCGCCTCCAGCAGTGCTCGCGCGCTTCCCGCCGCTCCCGCCCTGAGGGGCCGAGGCCCGGCTCCCCACGCCTGCCAGGAAAATAAACCCCGGGCCGAGGAAATGCCCGCTGTTGGGCCCTTGCCCCGAGGGGGAAGCGTCGGCGCCTCTCCGGGTCCCCCCCCCCCGGAACCGGGTGGTGAATTAGGCGCGGACCGTGGGCTTGTCCGGGGGGGGGGAGGTGGACGAGCTAACCGCTCTCTCTAAACGCAGTCTGCCGAAGTTTTAACTCTTCCTTTGATTTCAGTAAGAGCATACACGAGGGCGTTTCTGCTGCCGAATTGGACGGTATGCAATATTTGCAGAAAAACAACTGAGAAAAAAGAACTTAAAAGTCTAGAAGTAGGCACTTGTTTACAAGTAATGAAGGATGCAACCCTCAGTGAGATGTAAAGACTTTGTAAACATAAATATATACGTGTTTGCATGTGTGCTTTCCAAAGTGCTGCTCACTGATGCAGCCACTGTAAGATGGTATCCCCTCTTCACCTCTGGCTCAGCTAAATTTGCTTTTACTCAGATGGAGTCTGTGCAGATGTTTTACTGGCTTAGCTACAAATGCCATTCAAAGCCATTTAGGTTCAACAGTGGTTTTGGACTCTCCATAGAGTTTAACCTTGTTTATATGTTACACCTGATGCTCAGCAATAATGGGCAATACAATCAGAGTCTTTCACAGTACTGATAGAGGTCTGCCAGCACTAAGTATCCTGAAACTATTAAACTGTGATATTTTCATAGTTTGTTAGAGGTGGCTGATGACTTTAAATTTATGTACGAGGACAAGACTGCCTCTCCTGTTCCTCTGCCATCACCTCTTTAGAAAACTGATCTTCCTGGAAGACTTGCTTCCTCCTTTCCCACCTTCCTAAGACAAAGGCTTTCTCCCTCTACATAGTCTTCTGAGTGTCACACGTCTTGCAATGTCTGTCGCTTTCCTGGGAGGAAAGACAACAACCATCGTTTTGGGGAGAGGATGAGTTGCCTCAGCCCTTTTGCTTTTCAGTGCTGAAGAGAAGAGGCTGTATAACCATCACTGCTGCAGCAGTGGAGATAAGAGGAGAAAATACAGTGATGTTAGTAACTGCGTAGCCTATTCTGTGTGTGCAGTGACAGCACAAGCATATTGGAATTTAACATCTTACCTTTGCAAACAGACTTTTCATGTAGTGCCAAACATAAGTAGCCCCTGTCAGGTTGGTTCCGCAGCATCTTCTTAGCTGTGCTGAACTGATGTGTGTAGAGTTACACAGTGAACTCATTTGTCTTAGAAGGGATTTATTTTTTTACCCAGATTAGTGGCCTGACCCAGTTTGCAAGCAGAGAGCTGTACTGGTACAACTGAGGGAATGAATGAGTGGGAGTAGGGGCTACTTGAGCTGCCTCTAGCTGAGAGAGACATTCAAATGGCCAGAGCTGTAGCATCAGCTGGTGTGTACGTAGAACTGTGATACTGCTAGAAAAATAGTGTATACTACCTGTGCGGCAGTTACCACTGTTAGTAAACATTACTTAAGTATAGTTATCCAGGCAAGTATTACTGGTTTCACTGACGTGATACTATAAATTTGATTTCAGTTAGTGCAATTTTTCTGGACGTACCAGATGTCAGAGCTGATGTTTGCACAAAACTTGCACTGAAATAGGCAGACTGTAAATAAATATGATTCTTTTGATGCAAGGCCCTCACGGACACACTTCAGAATACCTGAAATAAGTTGCATTACTTTCTGTTGCAGTCATTGAGCTAGGTTGGTGAAATTAAAATTTCTATCTTGTATTGTATTTTGAAGTGCAAACTGAATTATATGATGTTATTCTGGAAGATTGAATTATATGATGTTATTCTGGAAGATATTCTGCCTTAATTGACACTAGTCTACAAACGCTGTGCCTATTATGGTTAGGTAGAGATGGTTCTATCATCAAAGTGTTGGAGTAGTTGACCTTTGGTTTAGGATGCTTTTGAAATGCAGGAAGAGAACAGTATGGAGTGTTTATGACTTTTATAATTGACTTTTTTGAGCTGGGTATTTACTAAAGTCTTAAAAGTCACCCTGACAAACTCTTTGAGTAACCAGTCTTTGTATTACCTAACAAATAGGTTTCAGTTTCTATTCTTGTTATTTCTCCTCAGTAAAGCAGACATGTACAAAACTTTCAAGAGAAAACTTGCAATGTGACATGATTAATTGCTATGGTCTTCTATTATTGCGTAAGATGGAGGATTTGAAGCAGTAGTCAGAACTGGCAAGAACTAGACGGCCCAGCCATTACTGAGGTTGTACAATTACTAAGATAGCTCAGCAGGAAGCAGTGCACCTGAACAGCTTTTTAGGCTGTTCAGATGCTGTGCATTGATCACCCCCCTAATTTAGTGAGAGAGATCTGAAATTCTTACTTATTTCCACCTCTTACTTAGGTGGTACTGCTCCAAGTTACATGTCCTGTTGCTGCTGCTGAAGCAGCCATGGGGAGCCATACTGACCTAGCCTCGCCTCTTTAATTTTAGCCTTCCAGGCAAGGGGACCACCTGGGACAGCCATGCTGGTGAGTGTATCTCCAGGATACACAAGGCGGAGGACTCCTGTGGTTTTGGGGGGAATGTCCCGGAAGTAAACTTGCCAGTTACATTGGTACATGCCTTTCCTCATTTGAATGAACACAGATAAAAGCTAAACATACACAGTTTTTCCACCTGGTGAACTCATATATATGCATGGCATTATATACCAATAAGATGGTCCGTCAGAGTATGCTAAATAGATAAACCTAGAATGGAAACAAGTGATCCTATCTGGGATCTAAGCTTATATAATACTTTATAAATAGTCTTCAAACTTGTCAGATGGGAATCAGTCTGATAGATACTTGTATTGCTTCATTTCTGCAATTAATTATGCAATGAATTAAGGATTTATCTGGCATCTCTTAATAAATGGCACAAAAAAATCTATCTCTCACAATTCTTGGATAAAAGCTTCACTGAAAGATAACTTTGTTGTTGTGCTGTGGCATACTTGTCTCCCAAGCAGTTTCACCATCTGTTACAGTCCAGCAGTGGCTAACAAGGTTACCTTTTCTTCTGAAGAGCAGGATAGCTGAAGAAGATTGGATGATTTATAACTCTGAAAATTGAAGAAGATTGTACACAGATGTCAATTTTCCTTTGTAGCTTAGGGCTGTGTAGTTTAGTCACTCAGAAGTAGATGGGAAATTAAAATTTACTACCCTAATACAGACTTTTATTCAGAAACCTCTAGGTGGCTTGTGTGCTTTAATATTCACAGTGTTTTCTGAAAAATTCCTCAGCACAAACATGTAACAATAAAAGAAAAGGAAAAAGCTGCCATTTCTTGAGGACTGAAGTGCAGTTTGCATCAAGCGAATAGAACGAGTTGTGTTAACATATGGACGCAATTTTAGAATATGTAGCTGCTGTATCACCACAGTATTTTCGAAGAAAAAACAGTATTTGTATTGATGATGCTTTCTTAATGGATAGAAGATGCTGCTTTGAATAAAACCTCCAAAGATTGTTTATTCTCATTTGACCTGTTAATCTAATGAAATACTACCTGCATTATAAAAGATAGTAGCAGTTGACTGTCAGTCATTTATTTTAGGTGTTTATGAAGTGATTTGGGGGAAGATAGCTTGTAAAGTTGACCGTGATTAGATACTATTTTTTAAAAGTTTGAAGTGGCAGTTTATGTCCTCTTTATAGCATGTTAAATGTAGCAGGGCTTATAGCTATGGCATTCATTTTGTGAATTAAAGGTATTTATAACCAGATATCTCATGAGAACTGATGAGGCAGAAAATAATAGTTTACATGTTATAATTTGTGCCTTAGCAGTTCAGGAACTGTGATATTAAAATAGCGGAAGAAGCTGGGGCAGACAGGTCAATTTCATAGATTTGCTTTAATAAGTCTGCATTTCATAAACCAGGATATGATGGTATTTCCTTGTATAAGTCTAAAAAAAGTTAATAGTATTGCATATGGTGTTTGCAGAGCAGCTCACTTACTGGTTAACAGTTTTTAATTAAAATACTGGAATGAATAGAGTGTTACTATTGATCTAAAATTAATTATTCTCTGAATATTTTAAGCTTAAAAGTAACAACTATAAAAAATGAAACCAAAACTTTGAAGTCACTTTATTTTGCAGTTAGTATTTAAATTCTTTTACTACATAAAATATCTAATGACACTTGTAGTCAATTTTTCTGTTGCCTGTTTTACCTTAAGCCTAAAAATAAGTCATTAATAATGGCTGAGTGATTAAGTCCATGAATCTACTTCGAGACTTTTTAAATAGATGCTTTCTTCAAACCTGTTATCTATAGGTATCGGCAGTCAAAATTTCTATAGTACTACGTTTATATTGTAGGAGTACCTGTAAACTAGCAGAGTGTTGAAAATTTATGCCTCAAGGCATAAATTCCATAGGTGGAAATGTCTCATTAAGGAAGAATGCTTCCCAGTCTACCATTGTCTGTTTGCTGAATCCATATTATTATATTCAGGTAAAACATAAAGAATCTAAATTTTTACAGGAAACAACAGTTATGATTCTGGAAAATTGTTTTAAGCTAAATATACTGAATAAACGTATACATGTCCCATATTTTGTGTATGCTTTCAAATTACATATTCCATTGATTTTAAGCCCTACAGTGTCTGATAATCCAAATCCAAACTGCCAGGGAACTGACTGGTAAGAGAACAGGAGCCTGAAACACTCCTTCTTGTCAATCAGACTTATGAAGATTTCTTAAGAATTTGCTATTTTACTTGTAGCTCCCCATATTAATCAACAACTACCCAGATGAACTCTATGATGGGGAATAGCTATCAGCTGGGTAGAATATATTCCTGAGCCACACTCTTGTCCTGCTATATATTTAGGCCATATGAGGTACTTTCTTTCTCTAAAATGGCTGCTACCCCTGGAGGTAGTGATATTGGCCAGGTACACGTTTTCTCAATTTCTTGTTAATAAAATAGAAATGCTAGTTTTTTCAACAGAAGTCAGATTTGGTTTTGTGTGTACAATAGTGCTTGTTAAAATTGAAGCTTCAGCTGCTGATTTTTCCATATTTAGAAAGCTTTTTGTGGTTGTGTTGTGGTCAGATAATAAAAGAAGATTACAAAGTAGACCTTTTGGAGCTCCTTGTATTAAGTTCTTTCTCTTTATTTAAATTTTAATCTGTTTCTTGCTGGCTGTTATTTTTTTTAGTGAGATGAGAGTTACTGTCCTTAATTTATAAGAAGGTGGAATATGCAGGACATCCCACTATTTGACTGCTTTCTAGCTCTTGGTGCATTTTTCGTCTTTTTATGTTGGACACTGTTTCATACCCAAGTTGATAATTTTAACTATAAAAATACTTTGGGTTAGGTTTATGATGATTAATTTGGGAAAAATAATTTCATTATACCACTGTCTTAAATCGCTGTATTTCATCGCTAATAGAATTTTGTTTTGAAGTGTATATTTTGAAGATGTCCAACAAAGTGAAAAATAAACCTTTTTCTATGGCTCGAAGACAAGAGAAAGTTGGTGTGGTGTCTGAGCAGCTATGTTTCACTAGCTGGTCTTTGCTTTCTTAATTGTAAACTAAATTCTGAGATCAACAAATTATTTTCTCAGCAGCTCCTTTATAATATTTAACTGCATTGTTGTTTTGTATCTTGAAAATTCTAAGAGCTATCTGTATTTAAAAATTTATAAATCTGTTTTCTCTTTTACTAGGATATCCGGAAATTCTTTGGCGTTGTACCTCCTGGAAAGCGACAAGAATGTGAGAGTGTGAAAAAGAGTGAAAAAATTAAAAATGGTGAAGGACCTTCAAGTGGAAAGAAAAAGGGAAAGGAAACTAAGGTTAGTTTTGCTTTTCTTACTTCTGAAGTGCTTGGTTTCTCTGATGTAGGATTGTTTGTATCCGTAGCATTTTTTGAAGTCATAGTGCTTCCCATATACTCAAAAACAAGATTGTCAGTTGTTTTTATACACATGGGAGGAAACCACCACTTAATATTAACTTCTAGCAGCAAAACTTTGTAGGTGGTGGAGAAAACTGCTAATTTTAAAAATAGTTGGATTGTAGGGCAAAGGAGAGGTAGCTGGAAGTTGTTATGGTTGGGCGCTAATGTAGGAACAAGCTGATGTATTTCAAGTTATTTTAGCTATAGCCATAGCTCTCTAAGTAGCTCTGCTTATTTAATTTTTAATTTAATTAAGATTGAGGCTTACACACAGTAGATGTTTCACAAAGATGTCATGCTTTCAAGTAAGGTAAAAGTCTGTGGAGTAGGTGCCCTCTGACTAGTTTTTTAACCAGGTGTTTTTTAAATGCTTGTGGGTGAAACATTAACCCTGCCTTTCTTGGGCAGGGTCACTTAATGTAAACCTGTTGCAAAGACCAAATTCTGTAAATTGACAGGTTAAAAGTAGATTGGGTTCTAGTTCTCTCTCTAACTCTTTTCATGTTAATCATCTGAACTGGTATAAAAAAGAAAGGAGTGGCTAAAGAGGGCTTTAAAATCACTTAGAGAATGGAGGGACTTCTAATACGATGGAATGTTTAATGTGAAGCATCGCAATCAAGAAGTAAGATATTACTTAAAAAATACTTTGGCTGTATAAGTTCGTTGTTTCAATGTGAAAATAAAGGACCAGTCAGTGGAACTGAAAGACAGCAAATATGTGATCTATTATTTTTATTTTGCAATTCTCCAATTATATCAAGGATTTAATAGGTTTCAGATTAGAATTAAATGCGGATTATAAAACATGTGTAGCTATGTTTATCTAGAACTATATTTTTTAGAAGCATTTACAGCTGTGCATGACTACAAGACAAGCATAGTTGGTAGTTTGGTAGGCCCAGGAAACTTCGTGTCAGTGCAGCTTGTGATTTTTCTAAATATCTAAAACTTGTCAATGTCTTCTAAAAAAAAAAAAAAAATCCTTGAGACAGTTTAATACTAGCTGCTGCTGGATAGAACGTGTTTGTTGACTGTGACCATTGGTGCAATCTCTTATGGTAGTTGTGCTGCTTAATGGGTGAGAGGAGAAGCTGCACGCAACTAGGACACTGAATAGGAAATCAGTCTAGCTTCAACTGTTGTGTATGATTTTTTCCTTTTTCAGTTGGCTATATTTTACTCTGAGGTTGTGTTGAATTCTGGTGGTTACAGGAAAGCCATATCCAGAATGGAACCAAAAGTGAAAGCTGAATTCCATACAAATAACTTACTGGCCTGTACCACCTCTATTTCTGGTGGGACCATGCGATTTCTTTTTTGGATTAGAAGTTGGAAGTGCTTGAAAATCTGTTTCATTTACTTTAATTGGCATTAAACTTGAATATTTATTCTAAACATAATCATCCATGGTTTGCTTGGAGCACATTTAGCTTTACTGCTGCAGTTTCTTCCTTATTTCCAATGCCCTGCACCTTTCCCCCTCCCACTCATGAGTTAGCACAAGACTCTTTGTAAACATAATATTGGGAAATAAATAATTTCTGTTAGAATTTGGTTGAAACTCATAAATTTGAATGTGTAACTGAGTAAAAGCTTGAAGGACCTGTGTGCTCGTTGAACTAATGGACTGTTACTCTTAGGTGAATAATTCACCCAGTGAAGATGATTCCAAACAAAAGCGAGCAAACAAGAAAAAAAGAATAATCTATGATACAGGTAGGTCAAAACTCCAGAACTTTTTTTTGTTATGAAGACATATAGAAATTGTGGGGAGTTTTAGGTTTCCTGTTCTGTTAGGGATAAATAACGTCCTATGCTGGGGACAGGAGGCGGATCATAAACTGTAATTTCACATTTCTGTGCATTGTGGGAACATAATATAGGAGATTGTTTTTAAAAGGCTAACTTGTGTTTCCGTATGTGTTTTCTCTATTAAAAAAATCTAGTAAATGTTCATCTTACGGTTTTAAATTTACAGTATGGAACATGCAGAATATAATTTAAAGCACTGCTATCGCATTCTAAAAATATTCTTTGGAATACTATAATAAGGGAAATCCCTTTTATAGCATTTATATCTTAAAAAAAAAAAATCAAACACCACACAACCTGAACAACAAAAAGCACCCCTCTCCCCAGACAAAAAAACCCCAAACCCTTGCCTGTTAAGTTAGTTTAAGTTAAAAGCTTGAAATTTCTAGTTTAATCTTTCTGAGCTGTTATGTCCTTTAATCCTTCTTTGATTGAATTCTGAATCTTGAATATTTGTTGTGAAACTGTAGAAAAGATTGCAGGAGTTTCTACAATTTTTGACTCCTACTGAAGACTTACGCTTGAATTTTTAGAAGCAATCTTCTTCACCGTAGAACATTGCTTCTCTTGAAGAAAAGTGATCACACAATCATCTGTCAGAATAATGCTATTGTAGGTAAAAAAACCATGTTCATGTCTTCAGATAAGCTGTTCTATAAACAGTTCCTGTTTAGCAGTGAGGAATAGCAGTAGAAATATTTCTGCATTAAAAGGTGGAGTACAAAAGTAATATATAACTCAACTGCTACCTTTAAAGTTCTGATACTGTCTGGAGATTTTGCAAATTCTAGCTCACTAGTAGTAGGAGAGCGAAAGAGAAATAGTGTTCCTGAAGATGGAGAAGTGTGTGTGGGGTTGGGTTTTTTTATATAATTAGAATTTTATTAGTGTTTATCATGCAAAAAGGTAGACTCTGAAGGGTAGTCCTCTGTTACACTTGTGAGTTGTCTCTGCTTCTTCAGTTTGTCCTGCTTACTCATTTGGATGTTGGGATACATAATCCACAGTGGTGTAAGTTTGGCATCTTGACAACTTTTGGCATATGGAGAATGGTTGGTGAGGTGAATGGCAGTCCACCAGTGTTCTGAAAAATCAGAGTACAACCTCAGTGATCTATTTTAGCCTGTTGTTAGCTTTTGAAATAGATATTGTGGAATACACTGGCATAATTATAATACTATATAAATGTAATTGGGCTAATGAATCTATGTTAAAAGTTTGTTATGGGTTGTTTTGTGGTGGTGTGTGGGGTTTTTTGGTGTGTTTTTTTTTTTTTAAGAAATCTGATGTGGTATTCTGACAGGTATGTTCCTTTTTGGAAAGGTTTTTATACAGGCATAGCAGCTCTTGAAATAAGTAACAAAATATTTCTTGTTATGTAAACAATAACACTGTCTAGACTGAGTGCTGACCAAATTTTCATTTAGTCATTTATATGCTGGAATAAATGATAACTAGGCTATTAGCTAACGGAGGAAAACGAAGCTGTGCTCTGACCTTCCGTACGATATCTTTTGCTCACTCGGTTGAATATATGTGAATGCATGTTAGCTAATGATATGTGCTCTATTACTTAAAGCCTGTATGTATGTGGAGGAAATCTACATTTATGTTGTGGTCAAAATACAGATTCAGAAGAGGAGGTGCAGTCAGTGAAAAAATCCAAGAAGCCATCTGAGAAAAAAGCAGCTACTTCAAAACTTGGTAAAGTTCTAAAGCAGGATCCTGTTGTTTATATTTCAGAGACAGGTAATGGAAGAAATATATCATTATATGTTCAGCTGTAGTGGGGTGGGTTATGTTACAAATGGGATGGATTTTTTTTTTGACTGATATACTCTTAAATATGACCATAAAACCTAATATTGAGAAGGACAAATTATGTTCTCCTTAAACAAGCTAAGCAAAAGCACTTCAGAAGCTTAGCCTCAAGTATTGTAAAGTCAGGAGCAGGGTAAAACTGAGGTGATGTTGGGTAGTGGCTGAGGTTGATTTAAATAGGCATATAATTTCATGAGCTAACAGTTCCCTGCTTAAGAGTATTCCATGGATTTAGGGGAAGGAGTTAAGTAAAGGAAGTATTTTTAATATAGTTAAATTGCTCACTAGCACACTTTGTCAAGTGACTGTCGGCTACCATAAATAGGTTTGAAAACCTGGATTTTTATTTTACTTGGTATATGATTTTCCATGTCTTTAATCTCTGCCTAATATGTTGGTGACTGCAAAAGTTCTTGAGCTTTGTGTTTTACTTCCTTATCAACTAGAACAATTTTTTTGAAAAAAAGAAAAAAAAATAATTATTTCTCTATCAGACTTCTGGGAAGAACTGGAGTTGGAAAAAACAATCATAAAAACTTGCGTTATACCTTGTATATACCATAATTATAAATTCTGGAGCTATTTTTGCTCTTGGGGAAAGGAGTGGGTGTAATTAATCAGTCTTGGTCATTTTCAGGTCTCCTGTAGGCTTCTGAAAAAATTGTGACAGTGATTAACTGTTAAGTTCCCAGCAGAGTTTTGTTTAAATTTAGTCTCTTCTTTAGAAGCTGTATATAGTTAAACTAAAAACACAATCTTAACTCAAGCTTTAAGTTCCACTTAACTGAACAGATAAGGGCAAATTCTATCAGTTTGATTGAAGAGTCTTGCAGGTTGTTTTCATTGTTTGCATGGTTGTTCCTTAGTACTGCTTTCAGTGTTGCTTTTTATGTGATTCTTGGCCTTGATGCTGTCAAGAGGAGTTTGACTGTAAATTTGCAAGGGAGACGTTCATCTACTGTTAAGGAAGTTTCATGCTGCAGAATCCTTATTAAACATGTTTCCTTCCAAGCTCCAAAACAAAAACCTGACAGTTATTTTCTGCTGCCGTGCCTCCCCGCCCCCCCCATCCCCCCCCCCCCCCCGTTCTTAATTCTATCATGAAGCAGTTTTGTTTCCAATTACTTCATGTTGTGCATTCTCCTCTGCTAAATTTGAGATGTTATGGAAAAGTTTCAGTGGCATTAGCTACTGTTGTTTGATAGGTGAACATCAGTTTATGTAGTCTTGGTCTCATTTATGAATCAAGCAACCTTAAATATACACCACCAGCATAGGGGAAAATACTCAGTTTTTGTGAATTCTGTAAAAATGCATCTGTGAAAGAAAATTAACAGAGCTTCTAGTATTTAGCTTACTATTTCAGTAGTTCTTGAAGATGGACTTTAATGCTTCTTTTTTGGCATCTGAGAACAGTTGTCTTAATGTGTATGCATGTGCATTTTTTGGTATGTAGAGTTGTGTGTGGTGTTTTTTTAAACACCTTTGAAATACATGTGAGTGCTTGCAACTTCAGGGCTGCTTTTAGTACTGGTTGTTCTCATATTCTGTTTTAAGAGATCTGTTAGTGGCACTTAAGCAAAGATTAAGACTATATGTGGGCTGAAAGAATTCCCTTACTAAGATTCTGACGACAGGATGAATTGGTTCCTGTCTTCCTGAATGACATAGATTGGAAGCATCTTAAATTTGACTCAGTTAATTTGATAAATTAGAAGCTTTTTGAATGGTCTACTGTTCAGAGCTGATAGCTTCCCAGATTAAATATCTTGTCATGTTAGGTTCACAGAATCCTAGAATCATTTAGGTTGAAAAAGTCCTTTAAGATCATAAAGTCCAACTGTACACCTAACCCTGCTAAGTCTACCACTAAACTGTGTCCCTAAGCACCTCATTCACAGGTCTTTTAAACACCTCCAGGGATGGTGACCCAACCACCTCCCTGGGCAGCCAGCCCGTTCCAGTGTCTGACAACCCTTTCAGTGAAGAAACTTTTCCTGATATCTAGTCTAAACTTCCCCTGACACAACTTCTTTTCTGATTTGTTTTTAAAACATAAAGGCCTCTTTCTGCATTGGATCTATTGTAATTTCATGTTGATTTGTTATAATGCAGATAAACGTAGACATTTTGATACTGGTTACCATACTCTGATCACCTGTGCAACACAAGCTGTAGAATTTCCTGAGAGTTGCAACACTAGGTGGATGCATTTTGGTCGCAAAGGTATTTGTTGTAGTATGTGATGCATCTCTCTCTACTTACTGTAATTTAGGCTTGAAGTGAGAAAGACTTATGCTTTTTGTTGGTTGCTGCTGCAGTTAGATGTACTTACTACATCTGGTCTGAGTTCAGCTGAGGCTGTAACTATCAGGTCTTCTGTATTTGTCTACTAGATTTCTTTACTAGCCACAGGACTTCCCCTATATGGATTCTTAGAAACTGTGATAGAATTAACAGACTTGTATCCACATGTATTTTGATAAAACATGTTTAAGTGTTAGGATTCCAGGAGTTCTTCTGTGATCCTTCTTTGAGTTTTAGGATGCATATTTGGAAAAGTGGACGCGGTCCCTGGGTATAGTATTTTTAAAACAAAAAAGGATTGTTTGCTGCAGTATCCCATTAGAAGTGTGGCTCAGCTGGCTCTTTTTCTATACCTGCTTCTTCCTTAGGCTCTTTTCAGAATCACTTTTCTAAGATGGATTGTGCTTATTTTACTTCTCCTAGGTATTTGACCTGGCATTTAGCGGTACTATGTCATGTATTCAAATGAGCTCAATTTTCCAAAGTAGCCCGAATATATCCTGAACACTTTATCTATCTTGTTTGTCCTTTTACTCAAAATTTTGTTCCTTTGACAGTTTTGCCAACAATTCTTTCCTAATTAAAAAGGATCTTTAATGACATTGATCCCAGAGTAGATAAATGATCAGATTCCTGGGGAATAAACAGTACATATTTAGGTTTATTGTGCAATTCAAGGTGGTGTAATCAAATTTTTCTGCATAGGGATACCATGGGAACACAGGTCAAGGTTATTAGTGAAATCCCTGAAAACCATGACTCAAGGTTACTCTTATCCAAGAGTCTTAAGTAAACACAAGGTTGACTTAATAGTCTGACTAAAACAATGCCTTTATAACCTTGGAACTTGATGCTTGAATTTTGTTCATATTTAATCTGTATAAGTTGTTTCTTCAGCTTAATGGAGCTGTCAAGCCGAGGGTGTTTTAAGGGTGTTCTAATGGTATTGATACAGCTATTGGCTTGAGATAAACATGTTTTACAAGAATAGGAATATAGAAATAGTAGTTAGAAAAGATCCTAATGAAATTTGTAGGCATTTGTCCTTTTCTTGTTTTTAGTGTAATGCAACTGAAAACTTAAATCAAGAATACACTTGTTGGACTTACTCAAAAGGCAGAATCTCATTCTCAAGGGCTCTGTCTGCGGCAATCTGTTTGAAAGAGCCTTTTTGGCATCAGGTAGTCAGTAGAAGCTTGGTAGTTAATTGCTTCAACCTATTTTTCAATTTCATTTGAAACCTTCTTCCTGTTGCTCGAATTTCTTTTTAGCTCTTCTATATAACTATGTGGGATACAGCTTTCTTGAAAAGCGTTGGGGGAATTAACTTTTTGGTTTGTGTAAGAGTAGATTGATGAGATTATTGTGTTATTTTTGTTTCTTATTAGCGTGTGAAGTTGCCTTTTTTTTTTTAAAAAAGGGGGGGCAAAAAGATAAAGCAAGAATATTGCTCTTTGTAATTCTATAAGAAATACTTTGTTATTATTGAAGCAAATTTAATTTAAATATTTAGTTTACTGATGGCCAAAGATAAAGTGAAGCTATTTTAGCAGGTAACAAGGGGAAAAAAGAGCTTTTTTGTTGATAGAACAGTTTTAGTGGATTGGGAAAAAATCCAAATGCTTGTTGTACTTATTCTAATAACACTTTGTTTGGCTGTTTAATGAAGTATGGGACCTTGAGCTTTGTTTGTACAGGTGACCTGTTACTGTGATGTGTTGAACCTCATCTGGTTTCATCACAGGTGGTTATTTTGCAGGAATTGTGACTTCACTTTTAGTGAATACTTCATTTTTCATATACATCATGTAGAGGTAATTATGCATATGTAGCAGTTGCCTTGATTGCCTGAATATTGCAAAATACAATTTAAAAAAAAAAAAAAGCCTTTTTCTAGTGCTAGGTTGAATTATTTATAAAGCTAGAAAAACCAAAGCAGTAGGAACTGAGTAGATTTGTAGGTTACTGGAAAACTGTTCCTTGAGAGTTTAGAAGACAGGACAAGAAGAATAGCTTGTGAATGTGCTTGCTGAATATAGACTCTTTTAATATAGAGAATATTGTGGGGGTGGGGAAACAAACAAAACAAAACAAAAAAACCCCACAGAAAAAAAAATTAGTTAAGTGCTAGTACTGGTGGCAAAAAAAAAAGTCCGCACATCCAACCACTGGTTCAAATGTGTAGCAGATTGTCAGTCAATAAGCATGTCTTATACTGAAATATTTCATAGGGGAATTAAAAAATTGTCACTGTTAATTCCTGGGCAATAATAGCATTGTATATACTTATGGAAATTGCTATACTTATGCAAAAATGTGTGAAGGTAATAAATAGTGCTGTATGTACCAGCTTTCACCTCAAGTGTTTTTTATGAAAAGTCAGTTGAGAATATGTAGTTGAATGTTAAGGGAGTTTGACTTGAAATGCACTTGAGGAATGAAAATATAAGTTCTGGCAGAAATCCTACGAAGAAGCAGGGACTAGTGTTGCAGAGGGCAATGTAAAAGATATTTAGGAGTGAGCCCCATTAAAATTAATTTGGTTAAGTTTGGGAATACCAACAGTACAACATAAGGGTCCTGTAATGGTGAATGTGCTGTTGTACTCAAACTCTTAAGTGGTGAGAGCAGTGTTGTATGAACATAGTAAATGTATGATTGTATCTGGATTTGCCTCCCTGAATAGGGGACTAAGTGGAAACCAGAAGTATGGATGATGTAAAATTTAATCTTATTCTTAAAGAGATGATTTTTTTCTTTTCTCTGCAGAATCTAGAGAAATAAGTGTAGTAACTTTGAATAAAAAATTAATAGGATTCATTTATCAGAAGACAAAAGTGCTTACTTCAGGATTATTTTGTTAGCCTGTATTTAAAATATGGCAGGATGGGAAATAAACTCATTACAGTTAAATCTCTGTAATAGTTGCTGTTAGATTTTAAGTTTTTATTAATGGGCAAGTTGCACTTATTTTTACAAGCACATGGTCATCTTTTACTACTTTTTGGAGGTGTGTTTAAAAGATGTTCTGGTTAAGCAGCTGTCTAGCTGTTGTACTGTGTTCACTTGATATGTTTGGATTGCAAAATGATTGTTTTAATTGTCAATTTATTTTGAGGAAACTTTCTGGAAAAATAACTTTCATACATACTTCGCGCTTGTTCCTTCTTTAAAAAATGGCTTCTGTGTGAAAGCTATTGATTCTGTAGGCTGCTTTCAAAGCCCAAACTATTTTTTAATCTGTTTAGAAAAGGAAACAGGTTTCTTTTCAAATGGAAATGTTTTTTTAATAGAACTGTCAGTGTTCTGTCAGGAAATAGAATGGCATGAAATACCACTCCTTATAAAAAAACTTTAGGCATGTAGCAGGCTGGACATGTGAGCCTCTTGGAGGCAGTGGCAGCTCCATGTGCTGTTACTGTACATTATAACTTAGGATGAAATGAATAATTTTGCCATTTAATTTGGATGCCAGAGTTATGCTTTTTCATCCCTTTCTTCCCCTGGAAAGCAATATGAAGTGAATTCTCCTTTTTCTGGTAGCTGAATGCCGAAGTTACCTTGGATAAGTGTAGTAAATGTATTTTAAATCAGGGAACTAAGATGGTATCCTTAATCCACTGTTAATTTGATTGCCTGATAGTTCTGTGGAGATGATTACAAGAACAGGTATACTCTTCCATGACTGCAACAAGCACTTTTATTGGGTTTTCTTTCTCTTTAATGTTTCAGTTGAATTTTTGCACACTTCTAACAGTACAATGAAAAAATTGAACATCCTTCTTGCTGTGAACAAGCAGCGAATTACACATATGCAGGCTGTTTTTTCTTTTATTTCAGAAACACAGAGAAATATGCACACACTTAAGTACCTTGAGTGTTTACATTTTGCATTTCTTGGAACTTAATTGTATGTCTTCAATGTTGTGTACCTAATTTTTGTTGTGCATCGATGTTATTTTCCAGCTGAGCTCTGACTTCGTTTTTCTCACACTGATACTTTGTTTGGCATCAGTGTGGTGAAACACAAGAGGTACGTTTTGCTGGGTTTTTATGAGCACATCAAAGCAAGGTGACATTAATGGTCATGACATTGTAGGTAGTACTGGAAAGTAGAAACAGATCTCAAAAGGAGAGTATTTAGAATAGTACCATGGAAATTGTACTGTAGGGAACAGCCTTTCTCTTTTCCATCAATTAATGTCTGTTTTTCCTTTCCACCTCCAGCATGACTCATGAACCCAGCTGAAGATTAGGTAGATTAATTTTTTAATACTTAACCAGATTTTAATGTTCTTAGTCCTGTAAGTGCAAATGAATCTTATTTCTTCTGTGCTGTGTCCTACATAAACAACGCATTTTTAAGGTGGGACCTAAGATCATAACACAGATGTAGTACTTAGTAAAGTTTGGAGTAAAACTTGATAAAAAAATACTGACTTGTAGAGGATATTTCTGTTTACGAAGTTGCTATGCCATTAAAAAAAGCAACAAATTGTTCTTTTCTATATCAGTAATTCATATACTGTTACTGTAGGCATTTAAGTGGTATGGATACAAGTTACGTATTTGCAGGTAGCTTTTTTTTTTTCTTTGTACCAGTTGTGATTCAGAGTTCATAATAATTTATTGGGGGCTTTTTAATGGTACAGGTATTAATGTGGTGCACCTACTTTATAACTTGCATTGTAATTTTTCAGTAGTTTAATATGTAGGAGATTTTTTTTTTACAGGTTTCTTGCAGGTTTTTATGTTCACAAGACGTGTGAAAATGGATGGCAAATTTTTGCACTTAAGTATATACAGGGTTTTCGGAAGATTAAAAAGAAGAATTTCAAAAGTTCTTGCAGGTCACATTGTTTGCTTCTCCGTTTATTTTTTTTTTCCACCCAATACTTGCACAAAAGACCTTTGCTTAGAAATACCATAAACTTATTTTAAGTATATTGCATTTAAATACTAAAATTGGGCAGGTGAATTTCCCTCGTTCCCAGTTTTGTGTATGAACTTTCTGTGACCGTAATACTTAATTTTTATTTATTTTAAATTTTTGTGGGACTGGGGAGTGACGTATAGACCTCATTGAAAATACTTTCTCCTTTGGACCTTCCAATACAGCTATTCAATACTGACTTTTTTCAGTTCCTTTGTGTAGTGCACATACATTCATTGTTCCTTTTCTAGTGATTATTACTGTGTTGAGTGCTAATAAAGTTTTCTGAAATTACATTCTTAGGCATTAAAGTTGCAATTTTTCCACTATATAAAGCTATTTTTAAGGCTCATTGTTAAAAATATAACAAACTAGCAAAATTCCTTGTCTAATTCCCAGTATCTCTTAGAATGAGTGTACAGTTTTCTGCTTTACTTAGTCCCATTAACTTGGAATAAAGAGATGTTTAACATGAAAGCACTGTGTTAAGGAAACAGAACTTGTTTTATTTAGACCGTAGTACTAAAAGTGACCTTTCTTGACTTCAAATGTAGATCCTTTAACCGATCTACCCAGTTTTTAAAATGTAGTTATTGTTAAAATAGTGTGAGGTTATAGTTTAAAATAGAAAAATATTTCCCAGTGCTTATGCAGTGACTTCTTATCTCTCATAAGTTGTGGTCTCACATGTAGAATGATTTGAAATAAAATTTTAATAACTGTGTCAAGTTTTTGAAGAAGCTTTCTAGTGAAGACTTAGTTTTGCGTTTAATCAGTAATATTACAGTTCAATTTTTTGCATTGTTGTTTTAATAATCTCAGTATGAAAGCTTCTGATCACTTGTTCATATTTTTTAATTAAAGGCTTTGATTTTTTTTTTAAATCTTCTAAAAAAAAAAACCACACCCCTAACATGCTCTGTCTTGGTTGCTTGTTTGATAAGTCTAAGTGCAATTTTTTAGAGGTCTGCTTAACAAATAGTGGTGTGAGTTAAATCTCTAAAATAGTGCATCTTTAACCTGTTACCTTTTGTAAGTTGCTTTTTAAAAAGCAAAATAAAACTATCTCCCCCCCAAGTAACCCCAAACCAAAATAAAAAGGTTCTATGCTGTTATGAAAACATAAAGCTTACCAGAACCATTACAGTTTTACTCTTTTGAAATAAATTTACATCTATTTGGCCTTTTCAGTTATCAAAGATAGCTTATATTTTCTGTTGAATCTGGTACTGGACTGTCTTTGTTTATCATTCATAAGTTCTCTGAAACTTTTATCATATTGGATACAGATTGTCATGTTCTGAATAAATTGACTTAAACATGAATGTAATGTTTTGATGTCACTTGGCAAGTTCATTCTCTACTGCTACAGCTTGAATTAGTTCAAGATGTTGCTGCTTTCCTCTGTCTATTCCTTTCTGCTTGCTGGAGATGTTTTTTTTTCTCCCTTTCCTCCTTTCACATCTCCTTACTGAGCTGCTTGAGTAACTGGTATTGACTCAGTTAATCTGCTGAATTAGTTTAAAACGTAAAAGGGGAGTTTTTTTGCTAGACTAGTTCATTTTGGCTGAAACAACATTGTGTCCTGAGTGGCTCAGTAAGTTGAGCTGCCTGAGTTGCAGCTGGAAAAAATGAACTCATTTATACTTGGCCTGGGTTTTTTTTCAAGTTACTTTTTTTCCTGTTTCCTAATTAATCATTTGGCATTACTGAATATTCCTCTTATGCAGGTAACTTTAGGCAACTAAACCAGAACATGAAATTTCATTGCATGGTGGGGATTCAGATGTGCTTCTGTGAAATGATAAAGCTGCTATTATGGTAAAAGTAACCTGTTCAAGTGAATGAAACTCTCTATAATAAACTGGAAAGAGTAAATGGACTGATAACTTCTAATTGCTTGCTAAGGTAATACACATAGCAGTTTCTATGGCGAGTGTGAGTATTTAATTTGGAAGGAGTTGCTATAATTGATGGTTTTGCAGATGAAGGTCATTTACTTCAGTTTAAATATATTCAGCCTTCTCATATTTTAATGTTCCCAAAACTTCTTTCTAAAGATACTTTTAAAAGATAAATACACGTATTTGACTAAGAATTTTATTTGGTATATACTGGACAAAAGGGTATGAAAAGTTATGTAGTTTGACACTAAAGTGTGTAATTACAGTTAGACATGGCAGTTACTGCATTGAGGTCTTGGATCCCAGAACTTTTTTCCCTTAAAGTGAAAAATATGACAGAGACAACTTCTTGAAATTATCTTTGATAATTGGAAAATCCAAATGTAAATTGATTTCAGGGGAGTAAAGCTGGAATGGTTCTGATAAGCTTTGTATTTTTATAACAGCATGGAACCTTGACATGTCGATATAGGCAAAGTGCTAACAATTGTGGTTTAAAGTACATGTTTGTAGTACATCTAAAATCAATTAGGTTGTTGAGAAATGACAAAAAAAATCTAAATGACTGTACAGACCACTTTTTAATGTGGGTTGCAACTACTACGTTTTTAAATGAGGAGGAAGATAGAAAAAAAAATGCACTTTGCTAGTTACACATAGCATATGTTCTTTTTGGAAAGAGTTACAGGGTTTGAGTTTGAATAGACTTTCTGGCTTTTTTGAGAAGTGGTGATTATCTTAAAGATAATCTTCGTAAAGATTTACTTTAAGCCAAAGATGAATACAAAACTCAGTCCTAGCAAGTGGTGGGACTGTTGAGGACTGGCCAACCCATATTTAAAATAATCAAAGCCTGATACAATGATTTCTTTTCATACAAACACTATTTTCTCCACCCTCAACTTTAGCTTGGACAGCAGTCCCTGTTGCTCTAGACTGCAAGTTCTTTAGGACAGGAACTGTTTTAAGTACTTGTGCAGATGTGGTGCCATTGAAACTGAAGAATGTCCAGAATATTGTCATTTTATACAAGTAATGTAGATTTAATGACTTTTGAGTAGGATATAGTCCTTTAGCTCCATATAAAAATCCTTATGTAGTGGTCTACAAGCACCAATTTAACACGCATTTATCATAAGTACAAGTTATTTGTAACCTGTAGATGCCCTGCCTATGTTTGGAGTTGGTTTTATAACATCATAGTAAGAGGTTGTCCCTGCCTTAAAGATTTTGCATTCTAAACAGAATAGGAACCAGGGAATTATATTCTATGCTGATAAGGAACTCAGCAGTACAGAAATAATAAATGAAGATGAATAAAATATGTTGCTCTGAAGGCCATGTGAGGATCTGTCCTATGCGGCTTGTTGTCATTGTCCCTTTCTGCAATAGGTTGCTCCTTTTTTAGATTGGCTGAGGTCATTCCTGAACCTGATCCTTTTAAAATGATCTGAATTTAAACAAATGTTTTAAACAGCCTAGATAATTTTGATAGAGCTCAGTTAGGGAAGAACTGCAGATGCTGCTCTGTAATCAGTAGGTGAAACCCTGTTGAGAAAGTGAGGACAGGAAAGAGGGAGAGGAATAACAAACAGTTACAGGTGGGCTGCAGGCATTAGTTCATTAACCTAATTGTGCTACTGCTAGAACAGTATATAGAATGAAAGCCAGATGTGCTTTAATGTCATGGAATAGTTCTTAAAACCCCCAGGATTTAACAGTTGTTGTTTGTTGCTAGGGAAGTTTGCCCTTGTACATTGCCTGGCATGATAGGTCCCTGCTTCATGTGTGGTGTTTGCATCCAAAATAACTAAAAGCAATCTCCTGGTTGTCATGCCTGTGTGTTCCATTAATTACATGATTAGCTTTCTCTTTGTCACATCTACTTAATTTCCAGAAAACTCAACTAGAATACACGGTCTTGACTTGTGTTTGTAATTCAGAGCTAATCCTGAAAAAACTCAAATGTGTATGCTCAGAGTATTTTTTCATGGTATAGCAAGCAAAAAAATTTTGTCTATGTAAACGGGAAATACTGTTCTCAGAATAGTCTTGTTCTGCTGTACAAAGATTTTGCAACATAAAAGTAATCTAGTTGATGATAAAATTGATTCCTGTTTTCTTACTTTGTGAAGTCCATGCCCCCACGTACGGCTATGTCAACTGTTCACCTAGCAATTGCTCTAAGAATGCAATTAATATACAGTTTTTTTATAAGCCAAAATCTGAATTTTCACTTTTATTTTCCCACAAATTATTGGCTTGCTTGTATGAGTGAGAATGCCTCTCTCCTTTTACAGGTCATATGTTGAGAAACATTGACCTGAATAGTCCAGCAGCAGTACTAGGACTCTTTTGATCTTTTCAAAGTTGTAAATGAAGTCACCTTCATGCTTGTAAGGAAACTGAAGGTGTACAACTGATGAATTTTGCTGTTCACTTCTGTGGCAGTAGGCATGTGTGAGCAGTTTGTTTCAAGGAAGAAGTGTTAAGGCTTAACTGAAAAAGTTGATGTTCTTATGTACTTGAAATAAGGGGAGTGCCTGGAGATCAGGCAAATTTGTGATGTGCTTATGAATTTCCTGAACCTGGGATGAAACTGTAGCTAGAGTATCTGTCCCCTAAAGCATCTTTTAAAACCCATGTAATAGAATCGGGGTGGTTTTGTTTCCTAATGACCACTTTCATGTTCTCATTCTGCCTTTTCTTTGTTTACATTTATAGACAACTGTTTGTAAGTACTGAGTCTCTTGTCCTTCTTCAGCCACTGCTTGCAGTCAATCAATGCTTCTAATCCTGTCATTTCTAGGAAGAACATAAAGCAAAGCTCTAATTATTGGTAATACTTAGTACTGGCATCATAAATGACTCAAATCCACATAATTTTTAATTAAAACCTAATTATATTTACTCTGCTTCTTTCTGCTTGAGAGAAAGCAATATCCTGTTGGTTTATGTTGTTATTTAAATGGTTATGAGTTAATAATGAAAAAATCAATATTGCATGCAGATCTTCTGATAATAATAGTGATGAGTAAAGATTCTTTTCTAGCATGGAACAGTCCTTAGCTTAAGAAAAGCTTGGGGGGGGGGCAGAATAGGATTTCTGTCTTTTTTCCAAGACAAATAAATGTAATTACATCGACATTAACTGTTGATTTCTAGTAAAAGGTACATTTTACTCCTGCAAATGTATTTTCTTGTTAAACTGAAAAATTGAAAAGAAGCAAAAATATTTCTGAAATTAAGTTTGAGATAAGCAGTCTCCTATTCGGGCCTCAAACTATTGTAAATTAGGAGCCTCAAGTATCTAGTGTCCAAATCTTCCAGATATGTAAGAGTTTGTTAAATTGAGCTAAATGGCAGTAAGAGATTTGCTGCTGCCTAGGAAAAGTAAATCGTGTTAGGAACAGTAAAGCTTTTAGCTTTGTGGTGAAACTTGCTTTTGTCAAGTGGGGGCCTGGGCTTGAATTTTCTCTTTCATATATTGCTTTGTGAATGGAATTGGCTAAAATGCCACTTTCTTGTAGACAAATTTTTATCTTTAGGCACTCTTGATTTAACCACTGAACTGACTTCCTCCCTTACAGAAGTATCTTTGTTACATTTTTCTTTCTCTCTGAACTTCCCCTCCCAGGAATAGTAAGGATCCCCCTTTGCACTTTTTATAGTCTGCTTAGTAAGTGTTCAGTAGCAGAAAGTTCCAGCTGATGCCTAAAACACTCTTGTTACTACCACCTATTGAGAAAAGGTGGAACAAAAAATAGTTGTTTCCCTCCATCTCTGTCTATAATACAATAAAAACTATAGATGACAGACATATGACATCACCTAAACTTAGGGAAGTGATTAAGAAAACAAATTTTTGTATGAAAAGAAATATTGGGGCTTAAATTAGACATGACTGGAAAATGCACGTATTTTCATGATAATACTGTCAATAATACTGTCAATTTAAGTTCAGTTATAAAATGCGTTTATGATATGTTGAGTGGAGTGTCTGAAATATTTCTATTTTGAGAGAAGTAAAACCAGACTTCAGTTAGAGGCATGCAAATGAGACGGCCTCTGAAGTCTTTGCGCTTTATTCTTTCTGTGTCTAATGTTCATTTTCGGGATTTTCTTGCAGTTTGCTTCTTATCCCTTGCATACTTAGAGTTTTTAGAGTTCACAAAGAAAGTGCTTTAATCACTAATCAAAAGTTTGTCCAGTGATGTTTGTCTTCTGTGCTATCATATTAGTCTAATCATTTGGCAGTGATAGCTGTAGGTTTTTGTATGCTTCAGTGATATTTATATAACTTCCAGTAAGACTTCATGACATGACACAAAACTCTTTGAAGTCCTTGGTAGTCTTTTTTGTTGATTGATTGGCTGGGTGAAGAGTTTGTTCCCAGAATGAATAAATGGCCATCAAACTCTCTTTCTCTTTTTCATTGCTGGGAAGAGCACATCTTGGCTATTATAGAAGAGTCCTAAAAGGAAAGATTCAGTTTCTGTTCAGTGGTCTGTGGGCTAATTCTTAATGAGACTGTGTATGCCACTTTTACTCCTTTTAAATCAAAATCTGTTTTGTCTGCTGACCTCTTGTCTGATGTCCGTGTTCTGTGAAAAGGCTGCATTTCTCTGAGATGGTTTTGACTGTACTGGAAGGAGAGTGTAAGTGCAGAGATGTAGGGGATGTAGAATAGCTTATGGAATCTCTGACTAAAAGGGGAAAAGTAAAAAATGGTGTTAAAGTGTTTCTACTAGAACATTCATAAGCTATGAGCAGTACTTTAAAAATAATTAGTAAGCTTATTCAAGCAGCTTTTTGTAAATACAATGTTCTAATATTTTCCCCTGGTTTATAGTGTAATATTGAGAGATTCTTAAGAATATACAAGTCTACAAAGCCTATATTAGCTGCTCTGTTAATGAATGCTATGAAGTAATAAAATAAATATAGCTTTGTATTTCACATTTTTTTGTGAAGGAAGAGTCATGCTGTTCAATTTGATGTTGCATTAATTGAGAGGGTTCAAGTTTTAATGACCTAGATTTTCTGTTTGTTGTGTTCCCTATGTAAGAAGAGAAGGCGTTCTTTGTTAACCTCTGTAAATGAGAGTTAATGTATGAACACAAGTAACAAATTTTGTGTGTCAGACTTTGTGTGTTTCAGACTTGAGCTATGCTATTAAAGATGCTAAATACTATGTCTTATGCAACTCAGCCTTTTTTCAAATAACTTTTAAACAGGTGTAATATTTTCTTAGGATTTGAATTGAGGTAATATGCCAAAATAGTTTTCTTGGCAGTTCCATTGTAAGAACTCAAGTTTCATGTACCAGAAGTAATAAAATACTTTTCATGTTTAGATGAAGAAGATGACTTTGTCAATAAACGAATTTCCCTGAAACCGAAGGAGAATGGGACATCAGCGATCGGTTGTCCAGGAACAACTACAGTGAAAAAGGAAGATGTAAAGCCACGAGCTAAAAGCAAACCATTATCTCCAGTGAAACAGACTCCCACCTCTGCACTTGATTACTTTGGGACAAGTAGTGTCCAACGATCAGAAAAGAAACTGGTAGCAAGTAAAAGGAAAGAAGTGAGTACTGATGATGTTCCTTTAGGCTGCTCATGTGTCTGATAGCAGATCAAAATGGCTGGTTTAATGACTGCAAGGAGGTACTTAACTGCTTGTCCTATTTAATGGTACTTTTTAATGACCGCTCAAGTCTAAGTTCAGTTCTGATGATATCTGCAGACATATCAAGTCCTCAAATGCAAGTGGAGAGTAGCATTTCCGTGTTTGAGAACATAGCACAAACTTGAAAGTAGATATTTTCTCTATTGCTTCTTCTCAAGTGACTTTTCTTAATTTTAAGTAGTTTTGAGATTAGTGAGTAGATGGGATAGCTTATAGTTGGGGGCGGAGGGCAGGATGAAGAGGAAGGAGGTTGTTTTCCCAAGCTTTATGGTACATATATTCATGGAATAACAAAGCACCAAATAAAGTATGGAGGAAATAAAAAATTCACAATATAGTTATTGATTTTTCTTTCAAGTGGGTCAACTGTGATAGCTTCAGAGATGTTCAGCATTGTTTGAAGAAATGAGATATTTATATTACAGCATGGTTTTGTTTTCAATAGTAAAATCTCTTGAAAATAGCCTATTTAATAGTGTTTATGTTAGACAGCTAGGAATAAAATACTGCGTGTCTCATTCCCAGTCCTTTTCTAGAAGCATACAAAATGCATCCATACAGATTAAATTATAATAATTTACATGATATTGGGGAAACTGAACTGTTGGTCTTTTTCTTAAACATAGCCTTCACAAAGCAGAGACAGCACACTAGATGATGAGGCCATTGCCAGGCAACTGCAGCTTGAAGAAGATTCAGAGGTAAAAGCTCTATAAATTTGCTGCTGTATGCCAAGAGCAGTTTGTTTAACTTAAAATTGTTTTTCCTTAAGAAATTAAGATGGACTTTCCATGTATGCTATGAATAAGTGTAATAAAATTCATCTGTATACTTAACTTGCAAATATGTGCAAACATAATCACTCAGTTATTTTTATGGGCATTATTTCAGTTACCTAAACAGAACATCTCAGTCTATTTTCTGTCTGTCCAGACTTTCTCTACCTGTGCAGTTGATGAGTTGATGTGTTTATAATAATCTTGCTTTTCACGTAGAATTCACTTTTTGCTTCCTCATGTTTTTGGTTTTGTTGTTGGGTGGTGGTTTTTTTCCATTCCCTGGAGTGAAAAATTAAAAGCCATTGCAGTCCATGATTTATTTCACTTGTCATCTGAGAAAAATGTGAATTACCCTTAACTGTGTGTCTTAAACTTCCATGTTTTAATCAGTGCTAATATGAGGGTAAGGGACACTTGTCATACATACTTACTTGCTTTTGGGGAAAATCAATTCATTTACCATATACTGGTAATATTGAGTATCCTTTGAAATAAATATACAGTACATGCAAAACTTAGTCTCATCCTTGACCTCCCCAGAGGTGTGATGAATTTAGCTTTAAGCTATTAGAAAGTTAAACAATCTGTCAGGAAAAACAAGATGTTGTCTTTCATTTGAACTGATCTTATCTATAACACTCTCATTGTCTATACGTATCATGGAAGGAATGTACTTTATTTTGGATTTATCTCTGCCTCAGTCTGGTTTGTGTTTGGTAGTCGCTGCCCTTCCCCTTTCTCACTGTATACAGGGAAGATAGATACATTTCATTGTGTCAGGCATGTAAAAAATAACGCCTGTGGCATATTGGTTTTATAAAGTCATCTGTTTGAATCTTACAGTGCGGCATGTTGGACTTCAAAAATCCTTTCATAATTGTCTTGTTGTTTTGTTGAAACAATGATCAATATTTATTGGCAACAATATACACTATTCAAGAATAGAAAAAGTTTTCCCCAAGGGGCCATATTGGATAGGAAAGGTAACTTGATGATAAGTTATCACTTAGATGTCACATTTATTTTGTTAGGTGAAATAAAAAACAAAGCCAGGTTTAATTTTTATAATTAATAAATAACTTTCTCAGATTCCATGTACAGTATTTGTTCTTACTGGTTCTTCTGTCAAAGAAAATCAGTTGTCTTAAGTAGAAATAGAAAAAAGTTAAAGTGTATTTGTTTCCATAAAGTAAACAGAACTGGCCACAACAGCTGGGCTAAGGGCAGTAGCTAAATTCTCCAAAACTGCCAGAATTTTTTTTCACATGATGTGTTGCTAGCAGTAAATGAGAACAAAACACTAATTATCAAGACATCGTAATACTTAACAACCATTGTTCCTACTTGTCTTTTGGGACTACTTTTGAAAGTTTTCTAAAGCCAACAAGTTGCATCTCGGTGCAGGCTGGTTGTTGTGAGATCCTGCCTTCAAGTTTTGATTGTTTAATAAATCAAGATGATACACAACAATAAAAAATATGAAGGAACAGAAAACCTCTTTGAAAACAGATTATACAGGCTTATTAATGTTTCTAGTGCAACAAATCCAAACTCTACTTTTCTGACTAGACTTCTGTCTGTCTTTTTGGGGAAAACAAGTAATTCTTCAGTGCTGTTTTCAGAAATTTATTTGCCTCTGGTAGGATGCACTTTCTCCAGCTATGTGCTGTCTTATTTTAGATAAACCTTTTGTCTGGAACAGCAAATAGAGTTTTAAAAAATTATAGTAGAACTAAAACTTGTCAGACATGAGCCTAAAAATCTTTTTTTTTTTTTTAAAGCTGGAGAGACAGCTGCATGAAGATGAAGAATTTGCTAAAACTTTGGCCATGTTGGATGAAACACCACAGAAGAAAAAGGTTGAATTTTTTTTTAAACTTTAGTTTTTAGAAATGGCATTGCTGGGAGTGTTCTCGGTTAGACACCTAACCTTTGTTTTGAGGCTTCCATACAAATGCATTAAAAACAGCGATGTTTGCATGAAAATAACGTGCTCACTTTTCATACTTTCGTCCTGGATTTTCCTCACTCAGTAAATGGTGTCCTTCCTAATCACACAGCAGGCATCATTGTATCTTTGTGCTATCTGCTTCTCTTGAAACAGGATTTTAAGTTCTAGTTTTATTTGATTGGAGTGTGTTGCCGAAGACTCGTGCTTTAAATCGGCTATAGCTCTGTTAGTTCAGAAGGACCAGATCAAGTAAAATTAGTCAATAGCACAAGTTGGTGAAATGTGATGGAGAAAAAGGAAGGAGGAGAATACTCTCCTTGCTTTGAGAGAAGGGGCAAGTAGGGATCTTAAGAGTTTTGAGACAACCCCCAGTGGTGGGAATCTTCCCAGTTCTCATAGTTTGTGGTGCTATGTAAACCAATTAGGATCAAAATTTACTGTAACCTGGAAATTTGTCTGGCCGTTGACTTAAGGAATGATTATGTGCATGGCTGAGTGCAGAATTTGCTCATCTGCCTGCCTTTGATAGAGACTGTATTCTGACTTGTGGTAGGGATCAGCTTTGTTAGAGGTCATTCAGTCTGTTGTACTTAATAGAAGGGAAACTCGGGGATCTGGACTTAATGGTAACTCTGGACGTGCATTTCTGACTTTGGCATTGTGTGTTTATTTAGGCTCGGAAAGATTCAGGAGGAGAGCAAACAGTATTAAGCATCAAGAGCAGTCCTAACGTGACAGAAAAATATAAGCAGTCGGAAAGAGGTAGGACATGGAATATAGAAAACATTTCACCAATTTATAATATTAATGAGATACATTCTTATATGTGTGCTCTCCTCCCTCTGCCTCCTTTCAAGTGAAAGCAACAAATTCAACAGGTGAAGCGAAGAATTGCACTGTGAAGCAGCAAACTAAATCTGAACATTCAAAAGGCTCTCATTTATCCCCACAATCATCTGATGGTAAAATAGCAAGAGAGTTGACAGATAAGACCGTGCCTTTGAAACCTAGCTCTAAGCTTGTGTCTCTGAAACAAAAAGAGACTGATGAAAAGGAAGGAGGTGCTCGAAGTTTAGTATCAAAGGAAAAAACTGCTTCAGGGAGAGAAGAGAAGAGAACACCAAAGAAGGAGAAAATTTCTCCCAAGAAGGCTGAGGTAGGAGCTATCAAAATGAGTAGTTTACACTTATTATTGTTTATGTGTCACTGTTGTAACTTGGTACTTTGAATCTTCTGGGCAATTTTTAAGAATTTGAATTCTGGTAAGGCTTTAAGAGTCCAGCAGTTGTAAAAACATAGGAAAAAAACCAACCTGGAAAAGTGTAAATTAAATGCATGAAGGAACTGAGAGTTCTTTGATGCTCATTAAGGTATGCACATACACTGCAAAGTCAGTTCAGTGCTTTTTCGTGTTTAACTTCCCTGAAGAAATGCAGAATGCAGGAATTCTGATGCTTAGTGAAAGCTTGCTGTTTATGTGAGCATGGTGACCTTTTGGATCTACATTGCTATTAAAATGATAAATGGCATTGTTTTGTTGTTGGTTCCCCCTGTCTCCTATTTCTGAAGTATATTTCTTATGATGGATACATTATGTAGGAATATAATTTAGTTTTAACTGTCTGATTCAGTAACTGTAGCTATTGAACACACTGGCAGTTATTGGCAACCTTAAAACATACTTTTTAATCATAAAGTACAAAAATCCAATTTTGACACTTAAATAACGGTTGTAATTGGGAGGGAGACCCTGCAACTCTTTTGGAGGTGAGTTTCAAATAATTTTTTACTGATTTTTAAAAAGCTTAAATGTCTCTTAAAAGTAGAAATACTATGAAGTAGACTTTATGTAAGTGTAGCTCTTGTCTCTACCCGATCATCATCCTGAGATAAAATAGAATGTGAATTTAAAGCACCAATTTTTGAATTAAGTGAGCATGTACATGTGGAATACAGATGAATCTACAGAAACTTGACAATAAACAATGGGTACATAATTTTTTTTTAAACTCTCAGGTGAGTTTTAAAATCTCTTTAAAAAGAATGACAGAAAATACCTCAAAACACAAGCAAGAAAACCATGCATGTTAATAGATTAAAATCAAATGTTAGACCTCTTCCTTCAGTGCATAAAAATGTCAAACTGTGATGCTTGAGTTTATTTTGTTGTTTTATGTATGTAATATGTGTATTAATTTTTTTCCCCTCCTGCTCAAGTCTGTAAGCCCTGAGGACTCTGAAAAGAAGCGAATCAATTATCAAGCCTACCGAAGCTTCCTTAATCGCGAGGGTCCAAAAGCGCTGGGTTCCAAAGAGATACCTCAGGTAAGCTTGACTACAGCAGAATTCTCCATGTAGAAGTGGAGTGTGTCATAGACTTACTGTTACAAGTGATCTAGCAAGTATCAACTAAACTATTTAAAAACTGGTATTTTTTTTTTCAAACAGAAGGTATGTATTGGAAAAAGCTAAATTGTAGTGCAAAGCAGTGACTAAACGTAACTAAGAAATTAAATTCAGTACTTGATTTATGAAGTCACGATGAAAAATGGTTATTGGTCTTAAAGTTGAAGATAGTCATTTGACTGACATGCCTATGCTTGAAGCACAGAGTGTTAGGAGTATGATCAGTCAAGTGATCAATGTGTGAAGTTTTGTTAGTAGCTATTCCTTTAATGGCTTTTGAACTTTTAAAGCTATTATATAGCTAGGTAGCGTAGGCTTATTTTTAAAGTTTCATAGGGTACTTGACATGGTAGGGGGTTAAAGTTTATGGTGAAGAGGTATTTGGTAGAATTGCATCAGGTAATAGCATTTTCTGCAATGCTGTGGTTCTCAGGGAGCTGAAAACTGCTTGGAAGGCCTGACATTCGTAATTACAGGCGTTCTGGAGTGTATTGAAAGAGATGAGGCCAAGTCTCTGATTGAACGTTATGGAGGAAAAGTAACTGGCAATGTCAGCAAGAAGACAAGCTATCTGGTTATGGGGCGAGACTGTGGCCAATCTAAATGTGAAAAGGTGAGTGTTCTGTGCCTGAGCAAAGTAGAAGTGAAACTGAATTGTTCGTATCTTAACTGTAGTGATTTTCAGTATCCCTGCCAAAAGGAGGCAGTATTACAATAATGTGCATGTCAAAAAGGAGAACTTGCCTAATGTTTTAAGGCTTTGTTTTGTTTTTGTTTATATGTCCATCCGCGCGCACACACACAAAACCCCCACCTTTTTGTTGTTGTTGCATTTGTAAACATAGTCTTTAGTGGAAAGCACTTTGAAGTGAATTATGTAATTCCTAATTTTAATTCTTACTTTTGCTTCAGGCATCAACTTTAGGGACAAAAGTTATTGATGAGGATGGCCTGTTTGATCTTATTCGAACTATGCCAGGCAAAAAGTCCAAATATGAGCTGGCGGCTGAAACAGAGGTTTGTTTATAATAAACTTAGGGGTTTTTTTGTTTTGGTTTGTTTTTAATTGAAAGGAGTTTTGGTCTTCTGTTCCAGTAACAGTAGCCCTACAATTGTCAGTTTGACCTTCTAGGTTAAAAGTATTGCAAGTGAAAATTCTGTATTTGTGTTTAAGACTTCTACTTGGGAGCTATAGGGTTTTTTCCTACCTTTCATTTTTATACTCTGACATAGTTTTGTATTTTAGGTATCTGACTGAGGGGGTAATTGATCTCCTTAGATAGTTTTGGTTTTAAACTTTGAGTGTTTCTTTATTCTTTTGAAATAAGTAATTGTTCTGATATGGTGTGGTACCCAGATGGGCCCAATATAAAATTGTACTGTAAATATGGGACAACTGTATGTAAACCATGTGTATACATAACAGATTTTGTCTTTATGTGGTACTTCAACTAATAATATTAAAGGTATATTTTTGGGGGGAATACTGTAAAAACAGTAACAAGGTTTTTTAATGCACATTTAAATTTGGTATGTAGTGGCTCAAATGTTATTAAAATCTCTGTTAGCTCTAGCATGTTGGGCATTCAGTATAGATGTTGCTTTGGTACTTCTGATGTGGCTAGACATGAATTCTTGCATGTGAGGATACTATTGGTGTCTTAAGGAAAAGCAACCCTAAGCTTACTAGCTAGTTACTTTCAGTCACTTTGAATTGTTTTGAGTTGAACACTTTCTGGAGGCATTGTTTTGCAAGAGTTTCAAGGGTGTTTGGCCTATTTGTTCCAGCCCGACAGTCATCAGGCTTTTTTGTGTGTGGTGTTTTTTTGGTGGTAGGGTTTTGGTTTTTTTTTTTTTTTTTTTGTTAAATGATGCATCAGACCTTGCAAGTAAGGGGGACTGCTCTTGGAATGACCAGAACATTTCCTGCCTCTCTTTTGTGGGTTGTGCTACAGAACCAGGTGGCATTGTGTTTAACAGTGGTTTATTTTTGAGAGGAATATTTCTTATCTGCTCTTGAAGTCTTATTTTATCAATGCACTCCTGTACATGTGTTGAAAGACAGTGTGTTTATTTAGTGTATGGTTTTTTTTAAATTTCCCTTTAATTTTCTTACCTTTTTTTTTAAGGCAAAGAAAGCAGAGTCAAGACCTAAAAAGACACCACAGAAAGCTGAAGCTGGAAAAAGGAATTTTAGCCCCTTCAAAAGGGAAGCTGATAACAAAAAATATAAGTCTACTCCTGAAAAAGGAGATACCGTCAAATCTGTCAGGAAAGAAGCCACTGCTGTTCGAAAGCTTATGGACTTTAAACAGCAGACTGAAGAGAAAAAAGAAGCCCCAAAACCTAAGGGGAACTTGGTTTCTGAGATTAATGAAGATGGAACAGAGAGATTGCTATGGGTAGATAAATACAAGCCTGTGTCTCTTAAGGCAGTAATCGGACAGCAGGGTGAGCAAAGCTGTGCCAATAAACTGCTGCGATGGCTACGAAATTGGCACAAGAGTACCTCAGAAGATGGACAAGGTGACCAACATGGTTAACTTCTGTGTTCTTCATGCCAATCACACTGCTTGGTTCCCTGGATCAATAAGGCCCTTTGAGATAGCAGAGCGACTCTAGAAATTGGGAATGAGGCTGCAGTTGGATGTGTTTTTAGCAGCAGTTGAGCCTGAGATGCCTTTTTTCTTTTTTTCTTTTATGAAACCAGAAAAGCAAACTGTGTCTGAAGATATTTTTCAAGTCTTGTGGTATTCTCTTAAATGTGATGATTCCCCCCACCCCCCAAAGAAACCAAAATAACCTAGCAGTAATGTGTATAAAAATAGCCTCATTCAGCCTAGTGAATTTTTCTCACCAAGAGAAATATTGGCCAGTGCTAACCTGTCTGTACACATGGTGAAAATACAGGATGGCAACACGTCTAAAAGGCTGCTTCATGCATGGGGAAGAGATGAATTGTTAAGGTCCTGGTTCTGTATAAAAAGTACCCCGTGTCATGTGTAGTGTGTCATCCTGCAGACAGTTTTTTCTGTGATTAAAACAGTGTTTAAGCTTCAGTGCTGTTGTAGTGGGTAGTGGGGTTTTTCTCTGTGTGTGTTGGTTTGATTTGTTGGGCTTTTTTGGTTTTTTTTATGATGTGGTTGTAAGGAAATTGTTGTATTACATTAATAGCATTTTTGCTATTTTTTCAGTTCAAAATCACTCCAAGTCTTAAACTAAGATGGTTAAACTAAGAGGTTTAAACAGCTTTTCCCCAAATGGTTAGGATGTAGATGTGTATGCATTTTTCATATCAAGCCTTAAATGAGGAGAAACTCCAGTGATGCTTGATATCTTTAAAGATTTACATGAAGTATGCAGTTTGTTTTGTAATACATACCTAGGTAAAACCTGGAATCTTCTTTTATAGCAAAGACCAATAAAACTGGAGGCAAAGATGACGGTAGTGGTTTTAAAGCAGCATTACTTTCTGGTCCACCTGGAGTTGGTAAAACTACTACAGCTTCTTTGGTTTGTAAGGTGAGTTCATATTAACAGTTGTTCTCAGCACTATTTTTTACATATTGATGCTGTATCTGGATACAGATACAGTGTGCAGGTGGATATCCCCTAAATTACCAGGGTCTTCTCCCAGCCTAGTTCCACCTGCTCAGAACAGGGTTACAGGTAAAAATATGTGGATGTTCAGATACCTTTATCAGGTCTGGGGCAAGAATATAGCAGTGGGTGTCTGTGTTTTATCTGTTACATTGAGAGGAAGCATATTGCAGTTTGAACAATTGGAAATGGTTTTCGAAAATTGTGAGCGTTCAGCACTAGTTCTACAAATCAGAGAATATTTGCAATAAATTTAGTGGGAGCTGAATTCTGGCAAGCTTTTTGAAAGTTTGTATGACAGGCTTGGTCATGATTTTTTTATATATCTAAGAAAGATATCTTTCCCAGACTCTTTCTAAATTCAAATACTACTTTAGGATGAGAGAAGTGTACAAGGCTGTGTGTCCATTTCTAAATCTGAATTTAGAAATTAGTTTTTCCTAACTTACTGGAACACTGTGTTACACTAACTGTCATGAGAATCAGCTGAGAACTCCATATTGTAGAAATACCATTAAAGCTAACTTAGTGTTGTTACAAAAAGTTACAGACTATTTTTGTTGTTCTTTGACTTGCAAGTACTTTCTTAGAATATGATACTACCAGTTTAGACTAGTTGAGAACTATTGTCAGCTATCTGATCTTTGTCCTGGGAAGGAGCGATCACTTACCTCAATATCTGAGTTGTTGTATAGAGTAACTCCCAATCACACCCCCACCCTGCCTTTAGAGCTTTGCACCAACAAGCTGATGCTGCACCCTGCAGAGACCTGCAGAGAAGCTGGATGTGCTGACTTGTGCTCATTTCTGCACTAGCATAGTCTCTTCTGCTTCTAGTTTCCAACCTAGCTTGTTCACAGCTGCTTCAGGTCTCTGCAGAGCACTTCATTGTACTCCACAGGAGTAGCCAGCTAAACTGGGTTGTTCAAGCTGCAAGAACAAAGCTGTGTGCAGCTCACTGCTGTGCCGTGGCATGCCCCCTGGCAGGGGAGTTTGCTGATAAAGGAGCAGCTGGGTTAAGTTCTCTCAGGGACTGACATGCAGCCCAGCCCCATTCTGAAGTGTTAGGACTGCTGGGGGAGCAATGTGTTTCCTGGCTGTTAAATAGTTAAAAACTTCTCTTCAGCTTTCAGAGGATGTGGCATGTTTCTTGTCCTTACTCTGTGCATGAGACATTAATATGCAGCTGGAAATACCAGGGGGCTTAGCCAGCCTTGGCTCATAGTTCTGTTTCTATCCCTGGTGGCAGTTCTGTTACTCCTTCAGAACTAAATCTGTGCCACTGACTTTCTGCCCCTGCCATTCCCCCCTGCCAAAAAAAAAAAGTAGTTCTCTTTTGGGCCTATCTGTTCTGTGTCTGGTTATAAATATTTTTGGAGTGCAAGAGGAAAGGGCTATGAGGAGAGAAAGGAATCAAAGCCACAATTTATATGTGAAAATGGTGTTGCAAGAACTTTCTTCTGGAACTCTGAAATAATGTTTCTAATTCTGAGTACATGTATGCTCTTTCACTGATCTGTGTTCTCATTTTTTTTGTGTGGTTTTTGTGTTTGGACTAGGAACTGGGGTATAGCTATGTGGAGCTGAATGCCAGTGACACTCGCAGTAAGAACAGTCTAAAGGAAGTAGTTGCTGAATCACTTAACAACACCAGCATCAAAGACTTCTGTTCTGGTATGTCTGTTGTTTGAAGGAGGAATTTTGTTGTGTTAAAAGTCTGGTTACAGGAGGGACAGAGCTTCCTCATTACACAATAGTGTTAGGAATTTAACTTCGTCATCATGTGGAGGGATCTGGCTCTAACAGGGATGGCTTCATTTAGTAAGCTGTTTCATTTCATCTTCAGTTGTAGAATTAAATCCTGTTATCAGTAGAATCAGTTGTTAATCTGCACAAACTGCTCGAGAACTCTGCAGTTGCTCTTCTGTTGCGTGGGACTTGTTTCTTGGAAGATGACATGAGGTTACAGTCAGTTCTATTCTGGCAGAGCAGGAGGTTCACCACCACCTCAGTTGTCTACGATGGGCTTACCTAACCTATAAAGCATTGGGTAAAACTCTGAGCAAGACCCTATTTTATTCCCATCTCATTTTCTTGTCCATATTCATTTTCAGGCACATCTTCATCAGTTAGCGGGAAACATGTATTGATCATGGATGAAGTGGATGGTATGGCAGGCAATGAAGACAGAGGAGGGATTCAGGTGAAACTGCTATAGTTCTTAGCTAATGCTATTGCTAAGAGTGCATACCATATATAGCACAAAATATTTCAAGCCAGTCTACTGTCCTCAGCCCATGGTCCATAGAAAGTCTCTGTAGAGTATAGAAAGTCTCTGTAGAGTACAGTTTATCTGACCTATTTTAGAAGTTGGTGTAAGAAGAATTGTACATTGGTAGAAGCAGGGGGGGAAGATACTTCTGTAAAAGAAACCTGGAATGATGAACTTGGGTGCATGCGCTTTAGATGTTTATTCCTGAACAGGTGAATTTATCATAAGGTCTCTGCAGCTGACATCTGCCTGCAGTGGGAGGTTTGTAATCTGACTGGGACAGTTGCTCTCTTCAGTAGGCATTAACACTGAAAACACTGAATAAACAATGTGGCATAGGCAGTATTATACTTTGTTCTCCTTAGCAGCTCCAGTTTTAGCTTCTGAAGATCTCCCATGGTCATATGCACTACTTTGACAGTAAAGGCCATACAGGTCTTTAGCTCAGATGCAGACGCTTACATTGCAGGAATATGAAATTGAACTGAATTTCACCTTCGTTAGAGCTGGGGTAAGCCTAATAATGCTGAAGCCTCAGGGTTGAGCTCTTTGGACAGGGAAGAGCTGATCTTTTTACTTCCTGCTTCACTGTTTGTGGCAGGGTGCAGTCAGAAAGATGTGTGCTCCCTCTGGGCATAGGTTGGGTCCAGCGGGCCTTTGGACAAATCAAACTAGTTCTGCAGGTGGACAGCTCTACTCTGGGCTATTGATCTTCATTGCTTCCTGAACAGTCGAAGTATGATTGTTGGAAGTGGGTAGACAGCAGATTTTATGGCAGCTGAATAGTATAGCAAGTGGAAAAAAAAAAGTAGGAGAGGGGCTAGATTTTCACTGTGTAGAAATATGATTACAGTAGGAGGAGTTTTATAGACTTGCATTTGTCAAGGATCTGATTTAAGGCAGGGACTAATGCTGCTTGGTATGGCATTTTAATCATTCTCTGAGATATGTAAAGTAATTGTTGTAATGTGTTTAAATCACAGGAGTTGATTGGTTTGATTAGACACACAAAGATACCCATCATCTGTATGTGTAATGATCGCAACCATCCTAAAATTCGTTCCTTGGTCCACTACTGTTTTGATCTTCGTTTTCAGAGACCTCGTCTAGAACAGATTAAGGTAAGAAGGCTGTGGCTGGATGGGCTGCACTGAATTACCACCAGTAACTTCTGTCTTCATGTGGCAGATTTCATACAGAATTGGAAACACACTTAAAACTTAATGGATCACCTCACTGAGTTAGTCTGGTTTTCAGAATGGGTTGTCTGAGTTTTTCTTCCCAAAGCCTTTCAGATTTAGAAGTGTATCTTGAATATATCTAAAGATTTTTTTTTTAAATGATCATTTGCTTTTTTTAATACCAATGACAAGGGATGCTTTATGTTTGAGAGAAAATTTAAATTATATGTGCTTAAAAAACCTAGAAAAATACAGTAATACTCTTTCATAGATATGTCAATGTGTTCTGTAGGGGGAAGAATTAATAGGAATTCTGTAGTGACAGTTTCTCAATCGTGTGTATTACAGGGTGCCATGATGTCTATTGCATTTAAAGAAGGTTTAAAAATTCCACCGCCTGCTATGCAAGAGATAATCCTGGCAGCAAATCAGGACATCAGACAGGTCAGTGCCAATTCAGCATCAGTGTCCATTCAGAGAGCACGTCATGTACAAGTCCTTGACTTCAATGTAGGATTTGAACAGTATTATTATTTTTAGGTATAGACATCAGGCTGTTTTCTGCTAGAGTATTCCATTTAAATGCTATCATGCTACCAAATTGTCAATTTTGTTCTTTAGGTTTTACATAATCTTAATATGTGGTGTGCAAAAGATAAATCGTTGACTTATGATGAAGCTAAAACAGATGGTAGCAGAGCCAAAAAGGATATCAAACTGGTAAGTGTAAAATACTGGGTTGGCTTTTACTGTCATGTTCTGATATAATCACTAGGCTTTATTAAGAATCTTCTGAACTAAAGCACTGATAGCCTAGATACAGGGAGCTGTCAAACTTGCCACAAATAGTTGAAGAGCAGTAAATCCAGGACTGAGTATGTATTTTGATGTACTGGTCTCTTACGTAAGATGCAATTATGAAGCTCGTACTTTTCATCCTGAGTCCTCTATTTAGGAGATAATTACTTTAATATCGGAGGTAAAACTCAATTCTCGAAACTGGTAAAGCACTGGGAAGGAAATACTGAACATTGAACTTGAACTGATGAGTCCAGATATTGTTGGGTACCATCACTGAAGTAATTTTGTTGGTGTTGTGCTGTGTCTTACTGTTTGTGTTGACCTGCAACCCACTGACTTCTTGAAATACCATTTACTTAGGGCCCTTTTGATGTCGTCCGGAAGGTTTTTGCTACTGGAGAGGAGGCTTCTCGTATGTCTCTTATAGACAAATCGGATCTTTTCTTCCATGATTATTCCCTAGCACCTCTCTTTGTCCAAGAGAACTATGTACATGTGAAACCAGCTGCTGCTGGGTGAGTTATTCCACACCCTAAATTGACATAGGCTTTTGTGTCAGGCACTAAACTAAATCAAACTAAAACCTATCTGGATATTTCTGCTTTGTAATACAATCAATTTTGTTTTTTCCAGAGGAAATCTGAAAAAGCACTTGGTGCTCTTGAGTAGAGCAGCTGATAGTATATGTGACGGTGATATAGTAGACAAACAGATTCGTAGCAAGCAAAACTGGAACCTTCTTCCAACACAGGTGAGCACACAACACTCATTTTAAGTGGTTTATGGGGTCCAGTGTAAAAGATTGATCCCTTGAAATTGATGTTTCAGTTTAATTTTGTGACCTGTATAGTTCATACTTCATGTAATACTCTGTTCTGCTGGTGAGTAGAGCAATTTCCCATATTCACGTTGTTGAACCCATGCTGTATCATGAAATGAAGTCTTCTGAAACTTTGAAAAGCTTGAACCTTCTTTATGAAGCATAGGAGCGCATGGCACGTATCACTTCTGATGTGCAGTTGCAAGCGTGCTCTGTTTTATTTATGCTTCCTATCCCAGCTTCTCACCAGGCCAGTATTTCTCCCAAAGCACAGAGGACTGAAGCTTTGTCACTGTACTTCTTTTAAATGATCACTGAAACCATTGACAAGACTCGTGCTTAAAGGATTATGACTGGCATCAGAGAATGTATCGTAGATTAAGTTGCAATGGACCTCTGGAGGTCACCTGGTCCACTCCCCTGCTTAATGCAGGTCCAAACAGATAAGTTGCTTAGGAGCTGCGGTGTTTTTTGGAAATGCCTCCTTCACCATGTCCATCTGCTGGAGACTACGGCACTTGTTTGCTGCAGTCAGCTGTTTGTCTGACTGCACCCTAAAATAATTTTTTTAAATGGCTTTTAAAACCCAGATGATTTCAGGGATATTTTAGAACATGGTAACAAATAGGGTGGTGCATGGTAACAAATAGGATGAAGCTGTAACCTAAAAGGGGTTGAACAGAAACAAGCAACCAAGAAAGAGTTCTTTTAGAATGAGCTCTTTCCACTCTGGAACTGTATTCGCTGCCCTCTTTCATGCGGACAAGTAGGGTAGTATGTCACGGTGTCAGTGAGACTAATTCATTGTGATGTGAATTTGTCATGTGTGTGACTTTTTCAGGCTATTTATGCAAGTGTTCTCCCGGGGGAGCTGATGCGAGGTTACATGTCCCAGTTTCCTGTCTTTCCCAGCTGGCTGGGGAAATTTTCATCCACAGGCAAACATGATCGTATCATTCAAGAACTGGCAATGCACATGAGTCTCAGGTAGTACTGACATTCCTCTTCTGATTTATATTGACACTGATATGTAGTTCTCGTGTAGTTCATTACCTACCATTAATTCCTTGCTGTACAAACTTAAGCGTATATTCTGTGAATATCCTCATATGATGGTTACGCTTTCTTAGCACTTAATCTGGACAACAGTCAGACTGCAAATACTTTTAGTATAGTCAGCAGTACTGTGACTTTTTTCCCCCCCCTGAAGTTGTTGTTTCTCAGTTAAGGATGTGTTTCCTCAGACTGTTCAGTGTTTGAATACCTCGTGTCGGGTACCCCTACTGCAGGTATAGCAAAAGGAATGGCACTGTACAACTTGCAGTTAACTCTTAAGGCAGCTGATTATCCATTTGCTGAGGGCCTACTGACAGGTTGCTTGTGTTTAGAAGTGAGTGGTGGTGGTTGTACAGATTTACTTACTACTTTCTATTTGACAAAGAACCCAGACATGCAAAAGGACAGTAAACATGGAATATTTGTCGTATTTGCGGGATGCACTTGTCCAGCCCTTGAAAGACTTTGGAGCAGATGGTGTACAAGAAGCTATATCATTCATGGACTCTTACTGCTTGATGAAAGAAGATATTGAAAATATCATGGAAATAAGCATGTGGGGAGGCAAACCCAGTCCTTTTTCAAAGCTGGATCCCAAGGTAAAATTCAGTAGCAATTTTTCTTTTTCTGTATCTTTAAAAAGAAATCCTAGAATAATAGCTGTGGCATGGATTTGCTGCTGGAAGGCTGAAGCTGGTGCAGCTGCAAATGAATAATTTTACTAACTATAATTTAATTAATGGTAGTCTTTGCAAATCAGCTGTCAGACATACTACTAAAGGTTTTAGGAGTATGTCCTAAAAGATAGCTGGGCTGTGCTTCATTTGGCAGTCTTAACACCTGTTGTTCCTGGTGTAAAGGAACACTGGGAGTCAGCTGTGTC
Organism: Gavia stellata; assembly: GCF_030936135.1. Taxonomy (NCBI): domain Eukaryota; kingdom Metazoa; phylum Chordata; class Aves; order Gaviiformes; family Gaviidae; genus Gavia; species Gavia stellata. Next base: position 26,142,606 of record NC_082598.1, on the reverse strand, counting down.
TGGGACATAGATGTGGAACGTAAAAGGGACAGGGAAAGCCCGTACCTTTCTACAAGCAAGCTCCTGGCTATAAGATGTATCACCTTCATGTACAGCACTGCTTTTCTTACCACCATGCAAAGGAGGAGGCACACACAACTGTATTTGTTACAGTGTGGGCACTCAATTAAGAGGCTGGCTTGCAGCTTGCATCTTTCACAGTCCAGCTGGACTGAACTGCCAGACCTGGGCAGGGGGACTTCATGTGGCGCTCCTCCAGTATCCAGCCAGTCCCCTTCAGTGGTTGGGACCCCTCACCTGGTACAAGGTGAGCTTAAGCTCAAGTCTCTGCTACAGACTAGGGAGGTGTGAGATCTGAACCATGATCTTGCCCCATCCCAGGTGAAGTGCTCAGGGAGAGAGAAGAATCTTCTCTGCTGATAACTAAACCTATGCTACTATCGGGTGTTTACCCCGAGACTGAATAGGCTGCTCCCCTGTGGAGGTGTTCAGTGCTGCTGAGGGTGGCTTTGGCATAAGTGACTTCAGTTAAGTGGCAGCAGAACAACAGTGCTGAAATTATTGGAGGCCTAAGCGCGAAGCATCTGAAGATGCACACTCTGAGGATTATGTGGGACTTGCTTGAAATGAACCTTCCCCATACAGCTTTTAGATGCTGTGTCCTTTTGAGATAGTGTCCTCTTTGACAAATTTTTTTGTCACATCTTCCCAAAGGAAAGATGATGTGGAATCTCTAGCCAAGAGTTGGTTAGCTAACAATCTACGGTTCCTAAGCTGGTGCTCATAGTGTTTCCTTTCAACCTAACAGGTCAAAGCAGCTTTTACACGTGCCTACAACAAGGAGGCACATCTGACTCCATATTCACTGAACTCTGTCAAGACATCTAAAAGGCAGTCAGGATCTGCAGTGACCTTAGAACTGAATGAAGACCTGAATGTGGAAGAGATCCAATCTGATGAGGATGAGCAAGATACTGTTGAAAGTGATGCAATGATTAAGGTGACTTAGTTTCCTCAGTGTTAAACTACCATGCTAAACTGTTTCCTCTTAAGTAACCTTTCCTGGGACTTGTAACATCATCTAAATTAAAAAACATAAATCATCGTAGATATAAAATACATAATCTCTCAGCTTTTAAAATTCTTAACTAGTAGTAGTGTGAAAAAGTCTAAGTTATTTCTATTTGTTGCCTTCTGCTTGAATGTTGGACCAAGTGAGACATCACTGTAAACTCGGGAATACTGCATCCCATTCCAAAACTTAGTAATATTTTAGGTGTTGGTAGGGATGGTGCCACTGGTATGGAGCAGCCACATGCCTTTGCCTGTGGTTATCACAGGCAGCAATTCGGGTAATAACCTTTGTACGTATTACCCTATCGGGGAACTGTGGTCAGCCCTTAAGACTGAACACTCTAGAGTCTGTATTCTTGACGGCATTTAAAAACTTGGTATGTGAAAGGGGAGGGGGAGAGAAGAGATGGCTTTTTCTTTTAATGCTGGTTACATTTTGACTTAGTCAGGTTGCAATTGGATTTTAAACTGTCTGTATATTGTTTGTAGCAAAAAAAGGCCAAGTCTTCCAAGCTGCCAAAAAGAGAGAAAAATGAAGAAACAACAAAAAAAGAAGGGAAAAGAAAAGAGAAAACAAGACATTAAACAGAATAAAATCCTGCTCTGGATGCAGCTTTGCTTATCTAACTTCTGGCAGGAACACGAAACGGACCCAGTGGTGGAGCTGGGAAGATAGAACCAGTGTATTGAAAATGCTCCTCTTATAGAGGTGATGTAGCTACTGTACTCTCCCACTATGCAGTGCTGTACTTAGTCTTAATGTGCTATGTTACAAGCTATAAATATCCTTGTACAACAAATACCAGGTGCATGAACATGATGAAAATATGATGCTTAGTTAACGGGCATTTATGCTAAGTCTTCCTAGGGCTTCACTTTTTTTAATAAAACCCCTGATACTATGTGGTGAACTCTTGTAAATAGTACATGATGCAAAAAAATCCCCCAAACCTAAATTGCATATTTGTACATCATAGAAGTTAAGCAGTGTATAAAATTAAATAAAATGTTTCACAGGAGTCTTTTAAAATTTTGGTAAGTTTATGGAGTGTTTGGTCTTCCTCTCTTTTCTTCGAAGGTTCTGGCTTTCCTGCCTGTACAGGATGTGGTTATACTCTTTTCCTACAAACTTCCCTTTTGCTCAGTTAAAGACACAGAAAAGCAGTGAGTGATTTAGTTCCAAAACTTGAGGAGCCTGTGCTTATGAGCTGTATGTTTAATTATTTCTTTCTGGTTTTGATTGAAGAGTAAGAAACATGTAATAGAAAATAGTCATAAAAGTTCAGAATTGATGTTGAGAATGCTAGGGTTTGTTCTGTAACACAGAATGCCTCTTGGTTTTTCTTTGGTGCAGATAAAATGCAAATTTTGCTTGGTAAGAAGAATTATCAATCAGTTTTATTACTAGACTAAATCCAAGTACAAAACTTATCAAAAGCTAAATATTTACAGGCTGTCACAAAAAAGAAATGACATGGTTGGTATTAAATCCTAGTGGGGAAAAGATATGTAATGTAGTGATAGAGCTTTCCTTGCTGCTTGCCAGACAACACACGCAGTTCTGAAAATAAACAGAGGCAGTTAGTCATATCCCAAGATAAAAAGACTGCGATAGCAAACTACAAAGTTTTCTCAGACCAAAAAAAAAAAATTAACCAAAATAAGGTTATTGTGGTATATATAATTTTATCATATCACTTGTACATGAGGTGTACAAGTTTCACATAAGATGTTTACACTAGTAGATCTGCCTTTAAATATCAAAATTACTGAAGAACTGTGTTAGCTCATTTTCAGTTACTGTTCCTTTAACAAAACTGAAGTCTTGGATCTAAGTGGTGGTATAGACAGAGCAGTGGTCTCGTTGGAAATACGAGTATTTCAAGCCACCGTGCTGTTGCTGTTATCCTGTGATATATTCTTATATTCTGTTAAACACAGAAGCTAAGATCATGTAACCTGCGTTTTAGATCTGCTCCTCCCAGTTAACATCTCTCTCTCTCTTCCTACACTTGAACACTTGTTGGTAGATCTGTAGAAAGATTTGATGATGCTGAGATCTTCAAACTGTTCTCTGTGCAACTAAAGCACAAGAGGTGTTCAGGAACATATTCCAAACCAGAACACATTGCAGAAGATAATGCAGTCATAGAAGTACACTGGTGTAAAGCCTCACAACTGCAATGACTTAACAATGATGTTACTTGCAAAACCTTCTGGTGTTTGCGTGCTTGAGGGCAAACACGTACTATAGCTAAGCCTCGTTACCTGATGCACACACCCAGGCTGTAAGTTAGATTCTTGAACACTGTTTCCCTTCTGGGAAAAACTCCCTATGTCCTCTAGAATGAGCCCTGTTAAGTAAAAAATACAGGTTCTAGCACATACCTGAATTTATTGGTCCCCATCTTCTGGTTTGAGGTACTGTGTGCAGTCATTTAATTTCTTAATATGAACACTGTTAATCCTTTCAGAACACATTGGGCATATGTTTTCAGTCTGTAACATGCTGTTTTTAAAAGAAGGGTGACTGGTCAAATGATGATTCTAACATTTTCAGAGGAACAGCTAGGCCTGCAGCAGAACTCCTAGAGCAAAGTTCTGACCTGTGCTATGTTACAAATGCAGGGCAGAGCAGCAGCTGCCTCCGTCTAGGCAAAGCAAAGGTTGGTTTGTTCATTTTTTAACATCTGAGAACTAACATCACAACAGGAAGACTGCTGTTGTTTGTATGGGCAATTGGCATTTAACACATAAAGGAGCTTGGGCTACAACATGAAGTTTCTGCAGCTTCACAGTTCCTGACAGCTGAACAGAGCTATCCAAGCCCATTCTCACACAGGTGATTACTGGGGACAAGATATTATTGCTGACTTAGCTTATACCCAATACTGTGTGTGTTGTGTTTGTTTTTGTGACTGCTGCTGTGCCTGTGTTCCACCCCCGTATCAGGTCTTCTTCCTGGAAGGAGCTGAGAACTTACACAAGCCCCCCATCCATCTTCATTACTGTTCCTGCTGTTGGAGCCCTGCATCTCTCTGCCCGAGTTCTTTCGTTATCATAGCTTTTGGTCCCCTTTGAAGCAACGTTCTGTGAGTGTGCTAGATAACACTACCAAGTAAGGGGGATTCCTCTTCCATGCCCACCCAAGCTGTTAGATTTTTTTTTAGTACCAGATGAAACAGTTTGCTGCTAAAATATGAACAAACATTGGAATCCTGCAACAGAAAAAAAAACCCAACTTACTTCTTGAATTCTGAATAGAGGGCAGGAAAGTCACAGTGTGGGCAGACCGTCCAGTCATCTTGTACCATGTGCCGACCCTGCATGCGAAAGCCACAAGTAATGAAATGGCATGTGCTGTCCTAGTACACTGGGCATTTAGTTTTGTACCTGTTCCTGGGAAAAAGTCTCATAACTGCCTTCTAAAGATCTTGAGGAATTAAAAACTCAAAACTATAATAGCATTACTGTAGTTCAATTACTGTGTAAGTTCCGTAATTCCTTTTCTATGAGATACAGTGTTTCCATTATAATTTGCATTCCTCCTTTAAAAAAAGAAATCTAAGAATGTATTGAATTGCAACTTTTAAAATTCTTTTAGTTTGGCAATTCTAGAATGGTATCTGTAGAGCTATGTCTAGAGAAGTACGTAAATCTACTGAAATTTTTGGTGTTGCATAGGACATGCAAAAAATGTGCCAAAGCCTCATCACCTGAGCGCGCAGGAGGTTGCATTGAACCCTGTCAAGTTTGTGAGCATACTGACTGCCTGGCACTCACCTTCTTATGTTTTGGTATTGGTTTACTAATTTGCTTTTGATCGAAAGAATTCATATATACCTTTTCAATACTATAAAAATGCAACAGCACCTTGAACTGTATTGAGAGATTTATGCCCAATACAATATGCAACAGTAGCCTGTTTTGATACTGACTCTCAGAAGGTACTTGAAAATACTGCATTCCTAATGATGTTACAAATACCTGTGATGTAAATAAACTATAACCAAGATGGAGCCTAAATAAATAATGTGAAATATACATGAATATATACATTATGTTTGGCTCAGAAAGCTATATTTAAAAGCCTTGGGTTTTTTCTTTGAGATAATACTTCTGAAATATACTGGTCATCTTATTATGCTAAACCAATAGAGTAAAAAAAAAAAGATAATTGCTATTATCTTCTTTTGTAAGACTTAATTCTTTAGTTTTAATAAAGAATGTTAACTAACTAACTCCAACGTTTGATTCCAGCTCCAGTAAATTTTGATTTTTCTGTAATTCTAGTGTAACAAATCACTTGAACCTAATAAAGTGTTAGTTATACAGTAGCTAACCTCAGTGTAAAGATTTTGTAACAGTGGGATGCATGGCTCTTCCACTGGGAAATGTACCCCATCCACACCTTTTCAGTATACTCTAAAGTGTCCTGAAACAAAAATGTTAAAACTTCTCATTTCTGTAAGGACCAGTAATAGTAGAAACGCTGAGATCACTAGCCAAATCATTACTTAACCTTGGAAGTGCCTAAAAATCCTGTTACTCTGGGCATTCCCCAAACTAGATTTTTGAAGCGATTATTTTTAATTTGTAGTCTCAGCAGCCTGGAGTTTACAGGAGGAGAGCTGTGCCCTCCACAAGCTCCCACACATGGAAGAAGAAAGGGGGACTTCCGTCTCTGTCATTATTGCTCTGAGCGCTGGAGCAGCTGAGCTGAGGGCGGGGTTGGGAAGGCACCCGCACCAGCAGCACAACCCTGTCTCTGTTCTCACAAGTGCACCAGCAGCTCTGAGCGCCCCTGTGCTGGGCGTTGAGGGGAGTCCTGGTGCATGCCCTGCCTTCTCAGGAAGCTGAAGTATTCCAGAACCACTTTGTGATTTTACTGTCACCCTTAAGTGCCTGCAACTTGTAGGTGGCCACTAAGGACAGTCTGTGATAGTTAAAGACAAGAAGAATGGTTTTTACTGTTTGGTAGCAGCTTGGAAAAAAACCCAACAAACCGACCCACAAAAACATCTAGCTTGAATCTACTAGCAAACCAAAGATGTTCAGATGAACTTATTTTTAGAAGGAAAGAAAAGCTTTGTGTTCATTCCCACACTGCAGAAAACACCCCAGACACTCACAGTTGCAATACAGTAAGGGAGATTGTTTTTACATCCAGGACACAAAAGTTCACACTCCGGGAGCTGGAACGCACAGTATGGACAGGCTGTTGTTGGCTCCTCTGCCTCTGTTGTGTCTGGACGTCTAGAAATAAGATACAAATGTGACTAAAAACCTCAGGTGCTTTGAACTGGAACAAAGATGTTTTACAATGCCTTTGATATTTAGCAAGCGTTTTTCCTTTGAGTTATTTGCATAGCTTCCAGTTGCTATTTTATATTCCACCAGATAATTCCTTTTAACTATCAACCAAGCTTAATCACAATTATGTAAACTCAGAAATAGGTTATATTCCATCTAATTTGAAACAATACAACCTTTTTAAAACTATAACAGATCATAATACTTTGAAATCTTTCAAAACTCATGGTCTATATGTATAGAATATAAAGCTATGGTTTCTCTATTTCAGTGTTTTTCCGTGACTGGAGTTACCACAAAGAACTGAAGTAACAAGACACAAAGCTGGCATCCTGGTAGGACTATAGAACTTGTGACACTGCCTTTACAGGCTTGTTTTCATCCGCGTGTCTGTCAGAATGCTGGTCCTGATCCAGACACCACAGCACCTGGGAGGGGCAGGGGCAGGTGGGAGGAGACATTTTTCCAGATTTCTTGTGTGACCTTAACATTTAATCTTCTATGGAACATTTATAGATGGAAAGCTTAGATTCACTTTTAGCATATTTTCTAATGACAAGGATACATCTTTTCTAATGTTTAACCTTAGTAACGTTGGAGACAATCAGCTTCCTTAGTTATCTTGATACTTTGGAGAAAGCCTGATTTCTCATTTTATTGGCCTGGGCATGTATAGTTTCCCATGCAATGGCCTGTTCCTTTGTGTTCACTTAAGAAATCTGAGGTATGGATAAACATGATAGATAGATTAGGAACAGGTTAACATTGCTTTTAACATTGATGTCATATTTTAGAAGCTTATGGAATGTTCTAGAAATATTAACAAGCAGGCAATAGGGAAGAACTTTGCATGACTTAAAAAAAAACGGTTAAAGGACACTAAACAGAATAGGATAAACAGTTCTCACAGTACACATCTGTGGTAGCCTACTGCTGTGCTGCATGCTTATAAAATGTAAGTGAAAATAATGTGGTGCCACAAGGGGGAAGCCAAAGGAAGGCCTATTGGATAAACATTTGAACATTAAGATGATGGGCTCTGAACTGCTGTTGCTTAGGAACAAGACCTTGCACTTACTTATAATATATGCTGTGAAAACATCAGCTCACTTTAAAAAGAGTAAAAGCAAATCAAGTAGGCTGGAACAGAGACTCATTCTGCTACTACAGAAATCCATGGGTTGCCCACATCTTAAATATAGTGTGTAGTTTTGGTCCTGCCTCCTCAAAAAGGTTGTAAAAGAGTTTCAGAGAAAGGTCGTAAGGATCAGTATCCATAAAAGTACAGCTACGTAAGCTGAGACTCTTCAGATCCTGAAAAGATATGACTGATAGAGGGGAAATAAAAAAAAAAAAAAGTCTGTAAAATCCTAAGTGACACAGAAAAGGCTAGATCTCTCCCAGGAGGAAAACTACAAAGCATCACATTAAACTAGCTAGGGACCAGTCTTGACACAATGGAACTTCTTGTCACAGGAGTCATCTGTTGCTAAAAATTCACATGGCTTCAAGCAGAGAGATTGGATAAGCTCATGGAGAGGTTAGAGATTTAATAAATACTTAAAACACCCATATGGGCTCAGCAAGTCCCCAAGGCTCAAAATGGTTACAGCCTAGTAGAATAATAAGAAAAACATTACATATGCTTGCCCTGCTCTGACACGCTCACCTATGCTTCCTCCTTTGGCAGAAAACACTGGCTAGGATCTGTCAAAACAGAACTTCAGATAAGGAAGAAAATGTCAAGAATTCATCTATTTTATTTGCCCTTCCCTTCTTTTTTATCTTAGCCATTTACTCAGTAGTCTAAATCACAGAAGAGCATACTGCTGATGCTGTAGTAGCTAACAGTTTCCGTGTACATTCCTAACTGGAGAACAACCAAAGCTGTATAGCTGCACTTACGTCTCTATGGACAAGATGGAAAATGTTACTGCTGGCTAGGAAGCATTTTACATGCACATTGTGTTTAAGGTTTATCACATCCAAGGGAAGAGAAGAGCCTTTAATTTTCAGAGAAGGAGGAAATGGTTCTTAGCCTTCCAAGTTTGAGACAGTGAAATAATACGAAAACAGGATAAAGCCCATAGGCTTTATGAGAAAAAATAACATTACAAATAAAGCCTTGACATTGTGTACATTTGAAAGTACAGATTAACACTGCTCACCTGACCATTGCTTCAATTTTCTTTTTGTATTTAGGATCTATTTTATTACGATACTCAGGTCTCATCAACATAGCAGCAAAACTAAAGGCTGAGTTCTTCAATCCTGCTCTATGACACTCGATTACAGTTGAAGTCAAAATTGGCACAATGTCTGTAAGAGAATGAAACAATGATGTCAAATATTTATTTACCAATATTAATGTTGAAAGCCTTTGAGCTAATATGGCTAAAAAAGTACTGATGAAAAATGGCAGTATTTTTCTTCTTGCTCGTGGTACACAGTTGCCCCACTGGTGCAATTCCTGTAACCATATACAAGAAAATCATGGTTTCATCTCTCACTGCCTTGCATTTCTGAAGCTCAGCATGGCAGCAGGAATGTTTTGATTATAACAGTTTCTCCCAAATCTGGCCTGCGCTGTTTAAAGTCTACATTTTCCATGTACCCAAAAAGTATTTTCAAAAGAAGATTAAAATTTTGTGATGAAGTCACAGAACCAATCAGTTCATTACATATGATCCTGAGATTTTGTGTGTGGTTCAGGCAGCTCAGTACTGCAGTTACGGTGGGTGAGGACAGATTAAACTGCTGGTGAGGAACACATCCTGGAAGCCGTATGTCAAAGAGCTATCCTGTGGAGGACAGCAGAGCACACTGTGTATTTACGCTTTTGTCATGTGCCCTCATAGGAGGAGAATGTACCTTCTAATGCAGAGATTAATTAATTGTCCTGTAGAGCACAGGAAGCTCTTCTATGCTGTCAGCACTTACGTGATGGGAACTTGCTGATGTTGTTGGCTACACGTATAAGCATACGTGCTCCCTTCATGTGATCACCACGTTTCACGTGAGTCTGGAATACGACAAACATATCAAATTAACTGCAGCCTTTAGAGAGTAATTCTTGCAGCCTGGCCTTGGTGTTCATCTTTCTGGGAGCTGCACGCCCACGGCTCGCTCTTTCATGAAACTGAGCAGAGGTATATCATGCACTAGAGAAAGGACCACAGACTTTATAGTGGCTCTTTCCCAGAAGTGTCTTTCTGGCCTTCAGCCCACTATTTGCCTGCTCTTGCCTCACTGTTGGTAGAGAGGGAGGCCAGAAGCTGGCTGTAGGCTGAATGGATATCCTGATGGGCCATGGGTTAACTACCAGAAATCATTTGAGCCCCCCTGCTTAATTTAATTTACAGAAAAGCAGCTATCTGCTTATGAATAATAATTAATAATAGTACTAGCAGCATAACATATTTGCAAGTATGAATGCAAAAGAAATACAGGAAGCCAGATGTAGGTTTTAAATTTTTCGGTATTTAAAAAAGAATATGCTAATCAAGGAGGCTGAAACAATCAAAAGGTATGGGACTTAGATTCTCTCTTACAATTTATATGACGAAGTAATTTTTCGTACAGAGCATCCATATGTACAGTTCAATAAATCAGAGACTGTGCAATTTATGCATAAATTCAGTTTCTCAATTCATTACCTTCACTAGAATATAGCTGTGTAGAATCATAAGGTTTGTAGCCATCTCAGAAGGAATTTTAATCTTCTGGGTCTTTAACTCTGAATACATACTGAAAAGAACATCATGTGCATTTCGGTAGTTTCCTTAAAAACAAACAACACTGAATAATAAAATTAATTTTTCATAACAATTTCTTCACTAATGACATATACGGAAGCTGAACAGGAAGTTATGTTGATTCTTAGAGTAAAAAATTTGCATGACAGTATCCTAAACAATATCAGCCAGGGAATTAAATAAGAAAAAAAAAACCAATCACACTTGGAGAAGTCATCTAAACAGTAGCAAAATATGTATGTGGATGACAATCTCCTATAATGAAGCTTTAAAAATGGAAAATGCTGTATCCAATACATTGCTTCCGCAATAAAGAGGAGAAAAGGTATTTTTAGAGCATTTAGAGATGTTACCTCTTTTTGTTCTTCAGTGTCAGATATTCAAAAGCTGTTGTTTAAATGTTAATTTAACATACTTTATCATTTGCTTTGGCAACTCCTTGCCTCTGCAACCAAACAAACCCAAAACCTTTCAGAGGGATAATTAAAATTTGAATGTTAATTCACTAGATTATACTGCTTCAAGGTTACTATCAAGGATTGTCCAGAAACCACAGGATTTCATTAAATCATCAATGTATCTGAAAACAACCAGCACTCAGTATGGTTAGTCTACCTTGGCTAGTTGTTTTGTTCTTGCTTTGTTTTGTTTTGGGTTTTGTTTTTTTATTTGTTTGTTTTGTTTTTCATTATTAGAGTATAAGGAAGTCATACTCTTTGCAGTTGGAGGCATTTAAAGGAAATTTCAGATTCAGTTATTTCAGCAAACTTTTTTCCTCTATCTCTCTCTATTTCTCTATCAGCAAGCGTTTTTACTCTATAGAGCAACTTGTTATGTATGTGTTGTTACACACTACAACTGAATCAACCAGTGGAATTCGTGTGACAGCTAAATACCACTCCAGAATTAGTTGCTGGAAAACAACATTAATTTTTCATGCTGTGTTACTGACTCAGTCTTAAGATCATGTGATTAAATAAACCAGCTTAAAGGAAAATGGCACATAAAATGGCATATCCAAAGGAAAATACCAAACAGTTTGACTTTTAAGGCGAGAATAAATTATATTGGTGTAAACTTCAGAATCAAACTCACTGAAATCTCCTGAAGGAAGACGGGGACAATCTAAAACTGTGCCTCTGCAGAGGGAACAGTTACTGCAAGATCGGTGATTTTAATGAGAAAAATATTGTGCTTATTATTACACTGTTGCAGAACACATCCATACTATTAGGGAATATGAAATACAGTATGGGATACTGCATTTTAGATATAAGTTTTCAGACTCAGAGAAGCTAGTAAATATTTAAACCCTTGAGCCTTTACATTTCCTGCTTACATAATTAGCACAAATGCATTATTCACTGCCATGATGAACTGGGAGACTACGCTTGCCAAGGGTTTAAGAGATTTTCCACTCCTAGGCCAACGCTCAGGAGCAGGCCATAAATGTTAATTTGCCTGGGCTGTTCCCAAGGCTGCTATTTTTCCTTTATAGATATTTTTCTTAACTTACTTGAAATGAAAAGCAAGCAGTGTTATGGTAGGACTGTTGCCATGGCTACAGAGGAGCATGAATAATGGAGGCGATAGCTATTTTCCTCCTAGCCCTGTCCCTTCTTACTACTTTTTTCTGTTTCTAATTTCAGCTACCTGTTACAGGGGAAAACAAGGCTTAAGTAAGCAGGTGTCTGATTCTTCAACAGAAATCATCTCCTGTGCCCATCTCCCACTGAAAAAAATCATGTGCAAAGACTAAAGGATCAGTATCCAAATTGGAAACTGCAATTCCAAGATCTGTGATATACGGAAAAGTAAAGTTGCAGGCAATCATAATCACTATGTTTACTTGAATGTAATAAGGAATGCAGGTATTTTCCACAATTTTCTTTTTTCCAATATTTAATATACAGGTATGAGTCCCAACCTTTTCACAAAGGCTACTTCAAATTCACAAACTCGAATATAATTGAAAGCACTGATATATGGATGTAGTGTCAGATATGCAGTCATAGCAGACAAAACAGACTTACCTGAACACTGCTCCTCCCTGGCAATTATTATAGCAGTTCTGGCAGCTTCTTTGTATTGCTTTAGTGCCATGTATAAGCGGAATAGGTACTTGGCATCCTTAATTAAATCATACAAAAGCGATTAATACCAACCGAATACATACTGCTGTATTGCTTTTCTTTACTTGCCCATCCCACCACCACATTCTTCAAAGAAAGTGGACAAGCTGGCTTGTTTCATGCAGAGCTCTTTGTATCAACATGCTTTAGCTGTGCTACGTTCCCCTGTAAGCTTTGGCCATTAGGACAGTCAGGTAAACACCCACTTTGAGGACCCTGACTGAGCTGCGGCAGTTAGTTGCCAAGCCCTTGCAATATGGATGCAGAAGGCTGCAGACCATTAGGCGCATGGAGATTTGTACAGGTGGAAAGCCAACAGCTTCAGAAATGTAGACATTTATGGTGTCAGAAAAGAACCAAATGACTCCTTTTAGAATCAAAATCTTGCTAGAAATGCTTAAACTGTGTTACAGATCTAAATGGAAACATTGCTTAGTGTGGGTAAGGATGACAAAACCTGGTGATTAAAGAGTGTATTGTTCTGGGACCTGATGGTAGACTCCAAGACAGCTAAAAGAACTGAAAATTAAGGGGACAATCAGCTAAGAAAATGCGTAAGATTTATAATTTGCTATACTACATACTGTTGATACATTACAGAATTCAAGAATGGCAAATGTAGCAAAGAGTTCACCCAAGAACTGGCAATCCAGCAGCTTAATTCAACATCAAGAAAATTAGTGAAATAATTTTAAAACAAGATGTTAAAAAACAAGATGGCAGTACTGAAGAAAACAAACATGAGTTCTATTTTTTGAAGTGTATTCAAATCTCTAGCAGACTAGCTAAAAAAAAAAAAAATCAACAAGAGAAAAGAGAATTGGTCTTTCATAAGGATTTTGAGGAAATTCTCAAAAGAGGTAGTTCCTAAAAATACCGCTAAAATACAAAATAAAATTATCTTGCTTATGATGAAAAGGAACTATTAAGTGAAAAAAAAAACCTGGGCTAGTGCCACTTTTCTATATCTTTAGCAGTAACTTCTAAAATAGGATCAATAAAAAGTGAAGTTTGTACATCTTTTAACTAGTAAAATCAAGAATAAATTAAGCTAAAATATTTTATATAGTGGTATGGTTACAACTTAAACATAGACAAATCATGAGAATCAGTGGTAGCTTTATAGACAGCTTAGTAAAAAAACCAAACCAACTAATTCTGCAATATTATTAATAAAAAACAAACACTGACAATGTGTATTTTACATTAAAATGTTATAAAAGTGTCTTTAAAAAGAATTGTATTAATCAATGTTGTGCTGTTTTCTGGGATACTGCGTGGTTTTTGTATGTAAGTCTTAAAAAAATAGCAAAAAAAAGCAGAAATTAAAAGGAAGAAAAATATGAAAGATATAAAGACATTTCCTTATAAAGAAGATATGACTACAAAGATTAACTCCCTACTTGAGAGGCAACAAAAAACCAGATGAAAAATCACAGAAATAAAAGCAAGAAGGAAAGACTGGCATACAGAAAGAAAAAAGGCTAGTCAAATTCTTCTTTTTAATTCGCAATATAATGAAAAACATTAAGTGACAAAAAGTAATTGCTTTCAAACTAATGATGGAGCAGAATTTTAAGTAACACATGATCAAAATATCAAACATACTAAGAACCACAATTTAAGAATAATGAAATAGTTATCTGGATAATAAAGTAACCACAGCTACTTATATTAGTGGATATTATTTAGCCACTGTAAACTGCCTTAAAAAGGAAAATTGCTATTCCCTGAGTGGGGCAAAACAAAAATTATGATGAATGGTAGGTTATGATTTAATTCTTCCCAACTTCTGACACCTCCTAATGACCACAGACGGCCGTTCCACTGAGGATAGAGCAGAAGGCTGCACTTCTTCCCCATCCAGGCTGCTTCTCCCTTCTCTCCAGCAGGAGAAGGATCCTGTCCCACCATGGACCAGTGGTCTTACATGGTATTTGCCACGTCCCTAATTATATTTTACTTAAATAATATATTTAAATGACTTACATGGCAGCCATATGTAGAAAAAATATAAAAGTAGAAGGCATTTAAGAAAAATTAGTCTCATGTTTTACTTTCATATTCTTAAAATTAGCCATTTTAAAAGCAAAAAATGCAGGAAGGAATTTTCAATTGACAACACATTTCCTAAGGTCTTTGGAAAAAAATATTATTGCAATCTAACTGATCTTAATATTAGATAGCCATGATTTTAATTTAGTTTTGCTTTTTAAAACACATGTACTTAGAAAATATGCACACAGAGAACAGCAGAACCTTGCTAGTTAATGCTTCCTGAAAAATTACAAAAGAACACACATGACAAATTAAGAATCTTTTTATGTTAAAGTTAACAAATACAATAGTTGACATAATAACACATTTAAGAAATAGTTTATAATTAGTCAGACAATAGTTAACAAAATTTTGGTAAGCATAATAATTTTTGTACTATGGTACTTCATTAAAATCCCACATAATTGTTGGCTGCCTAAGATTTAAAGCAATTAGGCTGCTGTGAGTGATGATCTGGTTTGAAGATCAATGCTTGAAAGGATTAGCAAGTTTCTGCTGCATGGCTACTTTAAGATCACTCTTACTTTCAGCTTTACAAAAATACCACCACATAAAAGCTGCTATTCTCTAAAAACAACCCCATTTGCTTGATAATTTAAAAAACGCTGTTTCCATAGCATAATAAGGATAAAGATGAATTGTTTTTAAGTAGATTTTTAAAACAAATATGATTTGATAAAGTAAAATTTTGCTACTCACTGAGAGTGACTATGGCAGATTGGATTAAAGCATTCAGAAGAACAAGAGAGAGCTTTTAAACAAGGAAAAGAAAGCTCTACATTGAAGTTCAAAACAATGTTAAATATGGCAATTAGAGCATTCACAACATTCCTTAGTGTTTTCTAAAATCTTCACTGTGGAGATCATACTGTAGCTTACCTCCCTTATCCAGTCCTATGCACTTCTTTCAACCAGATGGCTAGCCTGCCACTCTTAGAAAAGAGACTGGATGCTACAGTTTCTGTCCACCCAACTTTCAGCATAAATATGAAATTACTTCTGCTTATACTGATGCCTCACAGATTTTTCATCTAATGCCTCCAACAGCTTCATTCTCTTCTGCTCTCTTGCAGTTGAATTTTGTTTTTTTCACTCTGTTTTGCTTCTCTCATACTTTTGTTAATGTTCACATTTCAAATTACAGGTAAGTAATAAGAGGTAAATAGTAATAGCTATTGGGCTATGATTAATGGGATGAAATTTAACAAGTCAAAATGCCGGATTGCATATAGGATAGAGTAATGGCAGGCACAAGTATAAATTGGGAGAGGAGTGGCTGGAGAGCAGCCATGCAGAAAGGGATCTGGGGTGCTGGTCAACAGCAGGCCCAATAGGAGTCAGCAGTATGCCCTGGCAGCCAAGAGGGCAAACCGCATCCTGGGGTGCATCAAACACAGAATAACCAGCCAGTCAAAAGAGGTGATTGTCCTGCTGTATTCAGCGTTGGTGTGGCCTCACCTTCAATACTGTGGGCAGTTCTGGGCCCCACAATTTAAGAAGGATGTGAAGGTCCTTGAATGCATCCAGAGGAGGGCAACAAGGCTGGTGAAAAGGCTGGAAGGAATGTCCTGTGAGGAGCAGCTAAGGACTTTGGACTTGTCTAGTTTGGAGAAAAGGAGGCTGAGCGGTGACCTCATTGCTCTCTACAGCTTCCTGAGGAGGTGCTGATCCCTCCTCCCTGGTATCCAGTGATGGGATGTGTGGGAATGTTTCAGAGCTGTGCCAGGGGAGTTTTAAACTGGACATTAGGAAACACTTCTTTACCGAGAGGGTGGTCAAACGCTGGGACAGGCTTCCTAGAGAGGTGGCTGATGCCCCATGCCTGTCAGTGTTTAAGAGGCATTTGGACAATGCCCTTAATAAGATGCTTTAACTTTTGGTCAGCCCTGAATTGGTCAGGCAGTGGGACGAGATGACCATTGTATGTCCCTTCCAACTGAAATTATTCTATTCTACGGATAGAGGGGTTTTGGTTTTTTGTGGGTTTTTTTTGTTTGTTTTTGGTTTTTTGTTTTTTTTAAATTTTATAAAAGCAAGGTTGGCTTGGCCATCAACTCTCCAGTGTCTCTAAAAGTCTAAAATATCGAACCCTTAATCTCTAGGCACTATGCAAAGAGGGAAGAACCAGAATTTCTAATCTCACAACAGAATCATGAACACAGCTGTAGTATTAGTGATGAAATAAACTCACTGCACCAAGACCATGTCATCTCCGTAGTTACCAAACCTTACTCCCCTCAATAAGGTAGAACTTACTCTTCCATACATGCCATTTTGCACCTGACTGTATTTACTGTGAGTTTGTATAAGACCTTAAATTTCTTGACTAAGGAATTAATTGCAGACTGCAATGTCCGCACCTGAGGTCTGGCTTTCACAGCAGAAAAACATGAGTGCAGCACGACTTAGCTCACATTCAAGCTCTGCTGTAGCAGGCAGTAAAACTTGAAGTGGCTCAGCCACTTAGTTCCATGAACTCAAGCCCAAATATGATTGAATGTACCATAAACTCTATGGACATCAAAACCAAATGTGGACTGTGAAGCCTGTTTTTCTACAGCTCTAACTCAGAGAAACTAGATAGCCCATCAGCAGTCACTCTGCAAAAGAGCTGTTTGTCATCTTAACCTCAAATGCTGCTGTTCTGATGTCTAACATTTACAGTGGACATTTTTAATCTGTCCTGGGTAGAAAAATCATACTAACGGAGTATGGTCAAAATCTACTTCTTGTATTGTATGTATAGCACAGATCTAATCTATGTTCTGCTTAGTTTGTGAATGATCCTCTTCCTTTATTAACAAACCTATGGCATTGGCAACTAATGCTCAAAAATCTGTCAGCAAGTATCTTCCAACTCCCAAATCCATATATACAAAAGAGAAAAAGATGAATTAGTCTACCAGTCTGCCAAAAGCCTTTTATTACACCCAGTGAATGGTTTGCTTTTAACAAAGGAGCAGGAAACCTGGAAGAAAGGGCAATGGCCCTTTCAAAATTTTATTAATTGATCACATGACATTAAAAGAAGCCTCATAGCACAGAGCACGTCTTATCTCACAAAGCACCCCCTAAATAGTATAAAATAAAAATAGGTAAGGTTCTAAGGATCCAAGAAGTTTTTTTATGACAATGATGAGTGACAATGTAAAAATCAGTGTCTACAGTATTTTATTCTCCTATTGTTAATCAAAACTTCAATGTTAGGAAGGTCTGTCACCAAAAATCTTCAAATGTACTTCTTGTTTTTTTATTTTCTATCATAAATTACATATGTAATTGCATTCTCCAAAACAGAACAGAAACTCTTTGTTTTAGTTTACAGAACTACAGCCTATATCCGCAGATGAAACTGCCTCTATGAATAATCAATTCAAACTTTAAACTAAATACTTCTACATAATAAGAAATCAAAATAGAATTTTTTTTTAAAAACAAGGTTTAACTGTCTTATGGGCATCCACATGAAGAAGTTACATTTTCAAGTGATCTCAGTGCCAAATTTTTCTCTTCATTTCACATTTTAAAACAGAGTTGGTTTGGGCTAAGATCTTTTTGAGAACATCGTCATTAATCACTTAAGAAATCAACAAGGAGCTGGGTAATTTTGAAAATCTGTCCACAACTTTTTATGTCTTAAGTTGATGTGTGAATACAGGAACTAATGTAGCCTGATCTTCTTTGGGTTTTTGTCCTTCATCTCTTATTTACTACCTTACTTTCTTCTACTGCAACAGTTAGACCAACTCCCCACACGGCAAGAAGAGATCAGTGCTGTAGCTAGTCTTGAGACACGCGCATGCTGACCATCTATCTGGGAAAGGCAACAGCCAGCTGGCTAACTAGCATGAACAAACAGCAAAGTTTTGTCTCTTTCCCTCAGTATGAGTGTTAATTTGAATTCCCTCTGTCCAATTACCTGCTTTCATAAAGCTTAGAGAAAGATCATTATATCTAAGGTAGTTACTTCCTTTCTTATCTTTCTGAAACTGACGTTACTGGGTGAATGACTCACAGAGTGATCATGTAAGTCTTGCTCCTTAATGAAACCAAGCTAAAATACGATCTGTGTCTACCAAAAATTTTACGACAAAATAAGCTCAAAACATCTTGTAGCGCAGCAACATGACACAATAGCAGTGATAAAAATACAATACCTTGGGCATGCCATCACTCTCTCCCATAAGGTAGTCTATCAGCTGATTTGTTAGGGCTTCATCTTTTGCCCGTCCCACCTATTAAATAAAGACAGAAGAAATTATGATAGGAAAGAGAAAGGAAAAATACTTATTCATAAGGAGGCTTTCCATAAAAACACTGAAACTAGATATATGTAAAACATGATTTTTTTTTTTAGTTCTTTGTGTTCAAACCAGATGATTACTTGGCTCATCAGCTTTGACATGCAGTAGTTCATATTTATTTTCTAATGTGTTATGTCAGGGGATTATAACTAAATAGGTCTCTACCAGCATGAACTGCTCTGCTGCTTCAGTGTTGGGAAGGTGCCTGAATCTAGGGACCATGAGCTGAAGCCTGCTGTCACAAAGCTATGTCTATCAAGCCAGCGCAATTTGCGTCTCAGAGGAGTATTTGGTGCTGGTCACTAGAATAGAACTAGCACTATCTGGCCAGTTGAAGAGACAGTCTCAAAATATGTCTGAGATGTTGAGATTCCACAAGGATACATATGGTACAACTGAAGCAATAGCCTTTGGACTGTTTCATATTCATTTGGGCTGAAACATCTGGATCCAGAGGAAAGCATTAGACACCTCAAACTTCAGTCTTGCAACCCCTGCCAACAGCTCTGTGAGATGGAAGGCCTCAAGAGCAGCTATGCTAGCTCTAGGCAGAGTTAGGTCTACTGTTTAAGAGTCTGAAAAAACTCTAGTTTTTTCTAGATACCTAACAAGATTTTCAAAGCCGTTGGTTCTTCAAGGGAACAGAGGCAGTCTGCGCATGATTTAGATGACAGGAGTGAAAGTTGCAGTGGATGCTGGCAATGGGCCTGCTTAGGCAAGTTTCCAGCATATATTGTCTAGAAGGGAATCTCAAGAAACAGGGTAGGTTCATATGTACCGAGGTGCAGCATGGGCTGGAGACCTAATGACTACATAATTTTGGAGATCATGAGCAAAATAACTAAGCAAAGATTGCTTCACCCCAAATTTCTTCTTTTTTAGGGATGGAAAAGAGATTTTTAGAGATAAAAAAAAAATCTGACACTGTCTCCTGTAACATCTTCATAGAGAACCAGATGAAGTATGGGCTGGATGAGCAGACACAGTGAGGTTGACTAAAAACTGGTTGAATGGCCAGGCCCAGAGGGTTGTGATCAATCATACAAAGTCTAGCTGAAGGCCAGTAACTAGCAGTGTACCCAAGGTGTCAATACTGGGTCCAGTCTGATCTGGATGATGGGGCAGAGTGTGCCCTTAGCAAGCCTGCTGATGATACAAAACTGGGTGGAGTGGCTGATACACCAGAGGGCTGTGTTGCCATCCAAAGGGTCCTTGACAGGCTGGAGAAATGGGCTGACAGGAACCTCATGAAGTTCAACAAAGGGAAGTGCAAAATCCTGCACCTGGGGAGCAACAATCCCATGTGCCAGTACATGTTGGGGGCCACCACGCTGCAAAGCAGCTTTGCAGAAAAGGACCTGGGGGTCATCAAGTTGAACATGAGTCACCAATCTGCCCTTGCAACAAAGAAGGCTAATGGTATCCTGGACTGCATTAGGAGGAGTGTTGCCAGCAAGTCAAGGGAGGTGATCCTTCCCCTCTACTCCAGGTGAGGCCACACCTGGAGTACTGTGTCCAGTTCTGGGCTCCGCAGTACAAGAGAGAGAAGAAGATACTGGAGAGAGTGCAGCAGAGGTCCACTAAGATGATGAAGGGCCTGGAGCATCTCTCATGAGGAAAGGCTGAGAGAGCTGGTACCGTTGTGGCTGGAGAAGAGAAGGCTCTGGAGGGATCTTGTCAATTACACAAATACTTGAAGGGAGGGCGCAAAGAGGAAAGAGCCAGGCGCTCTTTAGTGGTGCCCAGTGACAGGACCAGAGGCAATGGGCAGCAGCTGAAACACAGGAAGTTCCATCTTCAGATCACGAAGACACAGCATGAAACACTTTTTCACTGTGAGGGTGACCAAGCACTGGCACAGGCTGCCCAGAGAGGTTGTGGAGTCTCCCTCCTTGGAGACCCAAAAGCCGTCTGGACATGGTCCTGGGCAACCAGCTCTAGGTGGACCTCCTTGAGCAGGGGGTTTGGATAAGATGACCTTCAGAGGTTCCTTCCAATCTCAATCATTCTGTGATTCTGTGACAGAGAGCGAGAATGGAGGTATATTGACCTCTCTAACCATAGTGTGCAGACTGAAAAAATCCGCAAAACTGAAAAATCATATCTGGATATTGCTAAAAAAGAAAATTCCAAACTCGGGTGTCTCTGACACACAGCCACAAAAATCTGAATGAATTCATAAACCCTCCTTTGAAGACTGAAAACACATTTTCCTCTGTGGTCAGTATTAACTTATTCTGCTTTTTAAATATTTAGATATCACCTTTACTGATACAGTTTTCCTTCTATTTGCAATCTGTCCAAACACGCTCACTGATGCTAGGAAAATGTCACAATACTGAAGGTAACCTTCTTGAAAAGATGAAGAATTTTTTGTTTTGTTAAAGTTGCTTACTGTTTCAATTGCCATTTCTATAGCCAAGTTATCTTCCGTGCTTGGACTTTTCATGAAGTGCTTTAATGCCTAAAATAATACAGAAGAAAAGTTAAAACTGAGACAAATGAAATTAACATTTTCCTAATTTTTATCAAGTGATTTCTCTCTGCATTTTGACAGACAAGTGGCACACTGAATGCTTATCTTGACTGTATTTTACAGCCATAAGGATAACACATACACTACAGAGGTAGCAGCTGCTCTTACAGATACTCCTGCAAGAAGAGTTGAGTCTTTGCCAAATTCTGGTGTATACCTTCATCTAACTGCGAAAGATGTTCACAGCAGTATGGTGAGAAGAAATTAATGATTAATGTGCCACTGGACCCCCCACTATGCCCCAGTTGAAGGAGCAGTCACCTACAATGCCTGTAATTTGCAAAAATCAGTAGTATTTTTTTGATATGCGTTCAGAACGCAAAAGTCAAACATTTAATAAGTGTCAGTTCACTGATTTGTAACTGATCAAAAGGAAGTGTGTCAATTGACATACTTCAATTAACATATTTCCTTTCTTAAAAAAGCGCTTTAAGTTAGGGCATGCTACAGTATTAAATGAATTAATTAGTCAGCAACCAAGTCTTCATTGGTCAAGCTAATAAAATATAAATTAATTCTACTTCTGTGTCCATGACATTTAGAGATTCATTGAGAACAGTATATCATTGATCCACCTGGAGCCCCTACTGCTATGAAAAAGTTATGTGCATGGCAGTGTATAATTCACAGAATACAATGTAGATAATTGTAAATATAAATAGTTTACTCATGGTTTTTACACTTTTTAAAATTATCAGTATGTCATCAGTTAAGGCAGCTAAAGTCTACTATGAACTTCCCCGATTTTGAAGTACTGTATTTTGAACAGTTTCTGTGAATGTTTAACTATCACTGTTTTATCCTTTAAGTACTGACCCGTCCATATTGACCACACAGCAAGAAAAATTTTCCCGCCTGAAAATGTTTCTTTTCTCCTTCAAAATATAGTGCAATGCTCTGATAGTCTTCATTGGTAGTACTTTCAGAACCTGCAGCAGATAGATAGCAATGATAGCAGAGTATTCTTATTAAGTAAGATAAAGGCCCTACTGAAGGAAAAAATTCTTATTCTACATTTTTCTTTTTTCTACTGCCATTCAAAGAAAATCAAAGCCAGCTAGACTCAAATTATGTCTTATACATTTTTTTCCTATTTAATCAGACTAAATGTCAGACATTAGGAACTAATAATGCATTGAAATAATTGTTTCCATAGGTTTCACACCATAATGGGATTTCTGTTTTTTTAACAGACACAATAAAATGGCATAACTCTGACCTATTAATGAATTTTTCCATTATGTCTTGGCAACAATAAAACAGAGCAAGTGATTATGAGATTATCACATGAATTATTTTCACAGTTGAAGAATATGCAAGTATATCTGTATCGCAGAGTGAAAGACTATCAGGACCAATGTAACAATGTGGTAGCAGGGAATACTATCCTATAAGACTATACTATAAGACTATACTAGTCTTCTATCCAAGACTCCATTTTACTGTACATATCTAAAACAAAGACAGCCACTACTCCAAAGTTAGTTTTCAAACTTTTTCCACCCACTGAGATTACAATTTGAGACATCCTATTTTGGATAGAAGAGAAGGAAGAAAGCGTAAGGAACAGTACAACAATAGTGGCCACCTTGATAAGCAGCTGCAACAGTACATCACCAAGCTAGCTGTTGCCAAGTTTTTATAACCTTCATAACAAGAATACATTTTTAAAGGAAGACATTAATTGAAAACATGAGATAATTTTGGTAGATAGGTATGTGGAACTGTTTCCACAAAGAATGGTGCCTCACACAGGTAAAGAATATAAAATTTATTGCAAATTCACAAGCTGGCCACTGACTGACTTGATGGCCTAAGGTAAAAGTCAGCTTCTCAGTAAGTTCTCTCACTGAGACAAGAGGAGGCCACAAAGGGCCTTAAAGGGAAAAAAGGAAAGACAAGTGACATACGCATATAAGAAAAGAGCTGGAACCATGAAAAAAGGAAAAGAGGGGATAAACAGAAAAAGTTCTAGCAAAGGCAAGATTTGAAAACAACCTTGGACTGAAGACCAATGGAGATGCCTAAGCTAAAAGCAAAGCCTAGCTTGTAGGCCTGAATTAGACGCAGATTGCCAAATCTGTCCATGGTGACTGGAAATGGAAAAGGCTGGGAAACAAAACTTCACACCCCTCGTCTTATGATTTCAAATTGGTCTAAACCAATTAAAAGAACAGCAGAACATATTATAAGCAAACTATTAACCTGGAATACTCACTGATGATATCAGCATAAATCTCCATCTTGTTGTGTTGTTGAGCTAATGTGAAAGCTTCGTTATTGCATT
Source organism: Gavia stellata (assembly GCF_030936135.1). Taxonomy (NCBI): domain Eukaryota; kingdom Metazoa; phylum Chordata; class Aves; order Gaviiformes; family Gaviidae; genus Gavia; species Gavia stellata. The sequence goes on along the minus strand of NC_082598.1, from coordinate 26,119,147 downwards.
TGGACATGACCAGGAACTGGATGGCAGAACCATAGTCACCAAGCTGCAGAAAGAATCTAATCAGAATAAACAAATTAATACCTTAGTACTAATTAGCATAATGAATACACCAAATGTTTTAGGAATATAGTATATTTTGTGGCATACAAATATGATACATTCATAATTTATTTTATATCTCAATTATTTTAAATAGATTACTAAAATTAAGTTAGTATAAATAATACAACACGACAACTTTTATTATTGTCTAAACTTATCACTTCAGATTAATATAATTTTAATCAGAAAGTTAAAAAAAGGAAAAAAAATCAGTACCTGCTTAGCTGTCCAAATTTTAGAGAACTCAAATCAATAAACTGAAATATATAGTCACTGGCCAAGTACCGATAACCAGAGCCTGATATGTTAGCAAGCCTCACCAACTTCCAATAGGTATAGCCTCTTTCACCTTTTTTTTTTTTTACCCTGCATAACATGATTGTTACCTGGCCACCATCTTTGCTCCATCAAGAGACTGTGTTTCTCTCACAATGTTAACAGCCTTTTCAGGATTATTAAGGTGATCCAAATATAGTCGAATTACACTGTCCCATTGTTTTGCATGCTCATAAGCTATCACAGCTTCCTTATACCTGCAAAATAATGGTTCCACATCAGTTTTTCTGACTTTTAAATAACTCTTCACAATACGGTGTGAAAGAAACATGCAGTATTTTATTTCTGAGAGGTTACTCTGTGACACCTTCCTTTCAGTTTGCATATAATAGCTTTGTTCTACATTTACTATGGTTTTTTTGTCTCTATTTCATTTTCTCTTGGGAGAATGAAAGGCAGAGACAACAGAAAAATGTCTACCACAATACTATTTCTGACCTACTCTGCCAACGTCCCTTTTGGTATATCTTAAAAGCGGTTCATCTGTTCTATCAGCAAGCATCATCTGTTCCATCAGTTCCATATGAAATCATTTAGGAGAGAACAATAAAAACCAAACAGATGATAACTAGTTGTACAATTTTAAAAATGAGACACTGTTCTGTAAACAAGATCAAGAAATTTCTCATTCTCACACTACGCAATTGACACAAATAGTATTTTCTAGTCTCATCAATGCAAACATGTTGTTTCATATTATAAAGTACCATTATTCTGAAGCATGTTTACTTACAGGTAAGGACTAGTAGAAACTACATTCTGTGATTAAATATAACCTATTTTGGGCTTTCATTTCAGCCAATAATTTTACATTATTCAATAATTCGCAAGTGCAACCACTAACACGTAACAGTAATTTGGTTCTAGAATGAAAAATTTTCTTTCATGATTATTCCCCCTTTGAATGACCTTTAAAAATCACAGCTAAGGAGCTGTTAGAAACAAACTGAATTTCAATACTTTGCTAAGTGGAATATAGCATTGGGTGCAGTACTGTAAAACCTTTAATGATTTTTGTTAAAAACATATTAATGCTTAGACAGGAAAACAGTCAATTAGAAACACATCTTTGATACTAGTGGAAGATTCTTAGATGATGTTTAAAATCTTTACAAAACACCTTAAGCTATTTCAGAATCCATTTTCACAAGGTTATTTTATGCAAAATTTAGAGTCTGCCTTTTAATTTACAAAAAGAGTAACGTATAATAATAACAACAGCAACAACAATGACAATAATAACATGTTTTACAAAAAAGATAAGCATTCAAATGCACCTGCCATCTGCTTCTTTGGCCTTTGCATATTGTAGGTGAATCTTTGGAGAGGAAACATTAGGAAGAAGTTCACCAACCTTTGCCCTAGAAAGACAAGAAAATAGTTATTTAATAAATATATCTGGTTTCAAATTTTCTCCAGTAAAACAGGTATATTTATATCAAAACTGAAAAGGAGGCTAAAAAAGAAGTATTGAACACAATGTATAAGCTTTGAAGGCACGTTAATATTTTCAAAAAGCTGGACTTTACAGATGTAAGAACTGGAAATTATAGACTGCTTCATGAACATAGAGGCTTAAAGAAGGACAGTATCTTCTCTTTTTTGAGATGTACGAGCATAAGAAGTGCCAGACCAACATTTTTTACCTCCAGTATTCTCTAATTAATGTACAGAAGAAGCACAGTATTAAAACTGTAACCTGAAAGAATGTGCAAAAGAGTACAAAAGACTACCAGTACAGGTGCAGTTGTGATTACTCCCGTGATTATGTGCTTAAGGCCATAGGTTGTCCGGAGGACTCTAGACAAACCGAACTAGATTCTCTGAGTGACAACATCCACAACAGCAGAGTGTGGAAGAACACAGAACTGTGTCATTCCTTCCATAAATCTAGCTTCAGGAGTTGCACACAGTGATACGATCTATAAAAGCCAACAAACTAAGCAGTGGGCCTTTCAAGACAAAGGATATGAGAGAATGAACAGCATCTGACCTTAAATCTCACCTCTCTGCCTAAAAGATAGAGCACTACCCAAATTGAGCCTCCTTCTGCTAGAGTAAACAAAGCTTGTACCTCCCACTTTCCAAATCAAGGCTATTGTTACATGCAAGCTACCCTACTTAACGAGTGTTCTCTTGGTCCATTCTGATGCCACTGACACTTCCACGGCGGAAGAAAATTTTCCTTAGTAAATGAACATAATATTCCAACCTAATTTTTAGAGCACTCATATGAAAGAGGAGGGGTCTTTCTGATCTCTGCTCCCATCAGTTCTTCATAGTAGAAGTCCATAAAATGTAATTAGGCAAGAATTAAGCCCTTAAATCTCTCAGTAAATTGTTAATTTTTCCACTGGAAACTTGACAATAATAAAATTCACTTAAAAAAAAAGTATTGAAAATAATGCCAGCGATTTTGACTACTCATGATACAGACTCCACTTGAACCAGCAACTTTTAGAATAATTTCCAACTGTCTGAATATTCAGTCTCAGCTATGTATTTTATAACTGAAGAAATTTAATGAACTAAACAGTAACTACACAGATAAAATTACTAGATTCAGTGCATGTGTGAGCACGTGCACATACACACAAAGGACTCGAAACTGCAGGTAACTTTAAACATCACACAAAAAAAAAGAAAAAAGGAAGACTATCTCCCACTTACAGTAAGACTATATTTAAAACAACATAAGCTTCTGAGAGAGCACTGTTGTTGTTGAAGCTTGGGGCAGGGAACAATAAAATCAATGAAACATAATTAATGAGACACTTTGCTATTCAGAGAATCATTCCTTTCCAAAAAGCACCACAGGAAATCCTCTAAAATATAACATTTCCCTGAAGCCTGTACTTACCAGTTTTTACACCGGATGTATACTGATGCTGCCTTGTCATAATATTGTCCCTTTTCATACAGCTGAGCAGCTTCTGAAAATTGCTACAATATTGAAAATAATTAAAATATCATTTCTAAATTAAGATTACAAATAAATAAATAGCTTAATGAATTTACATATTCAGCCTTAGCTTTATTAACTCTTTTGAATACCTTCATACTCTCCAGAATAGCTCCACAGTCTCTTTTTAGTAACCTACTGGGATGTTTAATGGCCTGGTTTACCCCTCGACGGATATCTCCCATTCGAATGGACATTTGAGCCACTCCAGCAAGGCAAGCTTCATCATGTTCCTGGTATTGGCAATCAAATGAAAAGCAGTAACTATACATTATACATCAGAAATATCAGGTGACAAAAGCCACAGTAACCAAGCACTGAAACAAATTAACAAAATATTACATGGACTTAGTTAAACCAATTTTTATCTCAAAATTCTTGCCTAGCTGCAGCTGTGAATTATTTAGAAGAACTCAGCTTAGTTTTCATCTTAAGCTTTGTCTTTAATTTTTACATTTTACTTACAAGATCTGTCCAGACCAAGCATACATGAGAAGAATCTGTTTTACAGACAGCTCAGTACTACTCTCCTCTTTCCTCCAAAACCAACAGTAGAGAAAAAGAGAAACTACAAGCAGGGTATTTCCTTTTTTTTTTTTTTTTTAAAGGTGGCAAGGCCACTGATGTTTCATAAAGCCAAATTCAGAAAACATTGCTATTTCCCTTATTAGGTTCCCCTATTATCATTTAAGCTGCTTCATAATAGACATTTTGCAAATATTAGGGGAAATAATGCCAGAATAAGAGAGGATTGACTGAATATGATGTTTATTTTCTAACACAATCCTTGCTTGTCTTTATATAGATAACAATTCAGTAAAGAAGAACAGAAGGAATAATTAGGACTTTTGTTATAACAATGAAAATCTGAGCAATATTTTCTCTGACATTTGCACATCTATTATGCAACTGCTACACTTATAAAAACCAAAGTCTAGTTATGCCATGTTAATACAATGGCAATACTGCTTTATACTTAGAGAAGGCATCATTCTGTAGATTAAAAATAAGAGAAGTGCAAAGACCACTATCCTAAAAGTAACAGTCATACAGATTTAGAGCTGAATAAAAAAAACATCTGAATTCAAATGAGTCTGAAACAAGACAACTTAATGTGTAATATGATAGTACAAATTCTATCATTACTAAAAAGGAATTACCTTATTGCTTCCAGTGATTCCCTTCTCATAATGTGCCAGAGCATTAATATAATCACCCCTAAAAGAAAATTGGAAGTTATAGGGAAGAATATTTTCAATAGGAAGAGATGGTTACCTTCCTACCACATAGGTTATGCAGGTATCTGTCTTGCTTTAGACATAATGACTCCATACAAGGATGTGCAGTATGCAAAAGATGGATAGTTACACAGTATATCATGGCACTTCCCGTGCACTGTATCAAGCTATTAGTCAAAGAGGCAGTCCATCTCTCAATTCTGTTATGCTAGGAACAATAAACCTCCCTTGAAAGACAGGCAAAGAATCTATCTGCACAATACACCTCAATAATATCAACTCTACTACCACAGTTTTCTGGGAGATAAATAAAATTAACCTTCTAAAATTATTTAGAATTTTCACAACATAGAAACGAAGGCAATTTTTTTCCTTAAGTACATTCAGAACTCAAGTTACAGATAGCTGCATTGCTTCAACTGCCTCTGTTCCTTCCTTTCTGTGACCAACAAGTGTCCTCTCTCATTGCCAGGGCACCACCAGGGGGAAGGAGTTGTCTAAAAGCTCTAATAGATAAGGGGTTTTCCTCTTGGTTTAGACATTAAACAGACCAGTTTTCATGTGGGAAGAATTAGCTATAAAAGAGACTTTAAAACCATGGCAAATGATTAATACCTTCTCAGGGACTGGCAGCCTTGAAATTTGACACTCCTCTACCTAAAATATGTAAGAAAATGAAGGCTACTGGGTATTTAAGGAAAGACAGGCAAAAGGCAAGGCTTTTGTCCAATATAAGTAGGGTTAAATGGTGTGAACTTCCTCTATTTTCCAAGCATTTGCCTGCAACAAAGTATTTATTTAGTATCACAGAATCACAGAATCACAGGTAGACAACTCTCTGTTCTGTGATTCTGTGATTCTGTGATTTATTTAGTAGATGATATTATTATACAGCAGACCTACCAGTTGCAAAGAAGCCAGATATACTGAAATTAATCAAAAGTAACTATTATTTGCTAATGTATGTCTCTAGCGTAAAGTATTCCTTACAAAACTACTCTTCCTCGTACTATAGGTGCAAGACCTCACAGAATCCTCTCTCAGCAATGCAGTCAGCTGAAGTATCTCAGTTCTATGTTCTTCTAGTGACTGTGAGTATTGGTTTAATATTCTTATACTGCAACTTTACAAGAGAACTTACATGAATTCAAGCTGCATTGCATATTCCTTTGATATGAAAGGGATTTGGTCTGGGGCCAAACGCTTAGCCAGCTGAAGTGCACTGTCCCAGTGTTGCAAGTCTTTGCGCATCTATTAACGAAGAACAGCAACATTTTCTGATGCAAGTATAAAATTCTGAATTCTAATATGATCTTTATATTATTCTAAATACAAATATAGAGCTAGTATTCTAGAACGATTCAGACAATTTGAGACACACACATTCATCCTAAAGAATGTCTGTCAGTCACACAATGGCAAGAAAAAAACCATAAAAGGGGAGGATTATCAGAAGGTAAAATATTCCAACATTAAGGTGGAGATGAAAACAGCAGAAAAATTTACACATCTTAAATGAATACCTCAAGTGCAGCAACAGGACAGGAGGATGCCAGATATAAATCCTGAGCCAGATTAAAATCACTAGTAAACATGGCAAGATGTCCTGCTAAAAGGTTGTGGTCTTCTATTCCCTGTAAAAAGATGTAATAGGTGCAAAAGTAGCCCAAAAGAAAAAAATATTGTTATAAGTAACATAATCTAGTAAGCACAGTAAAAGAAAATACCCTTACGTTTTATAACCATGTGTATCGGATTCTACAAACCAGAAGAAGCCCTCACTTTCTTACTGCAGCTCAAAGCCACTACAGCTAACACTGTCTAAAATTAGCAATTTGCAGAAGTATATTTTAAGGTACTATTTCTTGCACGCTTTTAGATGTATAATTGCAATCTGTTTTTTCTTTTTTTTAAATAATAATAGCAGCCTTAAACATTTCTCAAAAATAACAAAGGAAAAAGAGCCTCCTCATGTCCGAGACATGAATATATTCTGCTCCTCTCAAGTAAATGTCGAAAGGAATGTTGTGCATTCCAGTAGAGACTGCAACCACTTCAAGAGAAAAGCAAGCAAGAGTTATATGGTTTGGACACTTTCTCCTCTATAACTACTAACTCCCTTGAAAATAATTCACCTTCTATTTAAACAAAAAACAAAATCCCTATAAAAATAAGAATTTAGCAATTCTTAAAGAAGAATGAAATCACCAAATTTCCTATTTAAAAGGGACTTTACATTTTACCTTTATTTGCTCTAGTGACATCACCATCCCAGCATTACCAAATGTCCGATAAACACGTATTGCAAAATCCACCTCCATATGATGTAAGCAAGCTTTGGCCAGCTCATTCCAACCAGATTGGTCATTCAGAAGTCTGCACACCTCCCATGCTTCAGAAAACCTTTAGAAGGTAAAACGCATTTAAAACTAGTATTACTCGTACCTAGAATTCCCCCTCAACACTTTTTTTTCCTAATACGCCGGTAGGGATAACATAAAAAGCATTTACTTCTAAGCCATGGAGAGAGATGTGTCAGGAAGAAAGGAGAAATACAAATGCATAACTTACAGTTCTGTTTCTCCTGTTTCCACCACACTTTTTCAGGAAACCATCTGCTTTCCCTACTCTGTCATTCTTTCCATTATACTGATTTTGCATTGCTTCATTACAGTGGGAAGGGGGTATGCAAGAAGCACCTTCAGCCAGTTTTGGAAGAGCCACTGTCATAGAACCCTGAATCAGTCTTGAATAAAACTACTTTAGCTTTTACTTGACAGTGGAAAAACAAATAAAGCACCACTGGGTCACTTACTTTGCTTGGTCTGCATGACAGCTACATGGACTCATGGATCAATCTAATTTATCAATATTCAGCATGACATTTTTAAATCACCAGGATATGCTGTATTGAGCTATAAGCACAGAAGAAAACAATTTACACAATATAATTAAAATGCAGATGTACCTTTTCAACATTAAAGTCTGAGTAAGCATTTGTGTCAGCTCATTAGGTCCAAAGTCTTTCAAATTGCCAAGGAAACTGTGAGTGCTTAGACAGATATTGTTTGTTTTCCCACTCTGAGTCTGACAAGTTAATTCTCCGTTATACAACAACAAAGGTTTATGGGAAAAGGGGACTTCCGTGCCACCTGCCAAAATAATCTTTGATCCTAGATTCAAAGATCAGGAAGAAAAGAAGACATAATTTAAAAAATCCCTACATGGTAAAAAGTGTAGCAGCTGAAATAATGTAGATTTGCAGGGCATTAATTCAAGGTCTCTAACTCTGGTAGTCATCATCTACTGTACAGTGCATATTTTTCAGTAAAGTAAATATACATAACTTAAATTTTCTAAACTATTGAGGTTATTTTCCAAATGTTTGTAGGTAAATCTCTTAATGTTTCTCCGTCACAAATACAGAAATTGCTATGATTACAATTTTGATTAACAGTGTAAGTGAATACAAGTTTTGTCACCCTGATCCTAAGATTTTCTCATGAACATTTCAAAATACAATTGAAGTCCAATGTGTAAATTTCAGAGGAAAGATTATAATAACAAGAAGCTTAGGGACTTAAGACCAAAATGCCTTGTTGGAGCTTTACAGAGAAACCTACAAAGCAACTAGTTTTCTATTCATCAGTTGCATTTCAAAACTTCTGTAGTACTATTTATTTTTTATATGCAGTTATGAAAATATTTAAGACAAATGAAGATTCAGAACATGTCTTTCTTTATTAGCTAAAATAGCTAATAAGTTTTTAAAAGCATTTACAGTACCTTGAATGGCATCCTTATGAAAAACATAAGTGTACACTTTATCATCATCAAAAGCAACAAAAACACCTTTATCCATTGGCCAATTTTCCCACAGGATTCCTTTAATAGTTGGTGAGAAGTTTGGAATCTCATATAATCTATCATTTACCTACAAATAACGCAAAAGTAAAAATACTAGCAAGTGACTAAGGAGACAAACTAAATATTCATCCCAGTTACGATTAAAAATAAAAAAAGAATATAAATAGTGCAGAAATATGAGAATTGTATTAAGAAAAAGTTTTCTTATAAGCAGCAACTCTGAATAACATAATAGTTTAATTCAGAAGGGAAGTAAATGGAGAAAATGCACATTATATGAATGTTATTTACTTTTCTTAGAAAAAAGGTATGAGGACAGGCAGTGAAACTGGCAGTGCTTGTTAACAGGCTAAAATCTGTATTTGAATACACAAAGACATACATTTCTGAAAATTACTGATCAGGAATTTAGTATAATGAAATCATACTGATCTAATATGACAGATTTTATTTCCTTCCATTACCATTAAGTTATCTTCAAGCCTCCTTGGCAATTTCTTCTACCAGCATACGTGTTAGAGTGACAAAAGCTTCTTCACTCTCTCTTAAAAAAACTATATAGTTGAAGAGCCTGCTTGTAAATATAATTGTATGGGTATCCCGCACTAACTTACTGGACAATAGACAAAGCCATCACTTTTGTCATCTATGAAAGCCAGTCTGGTTCCATTGGGATCTGGAAAAATTTTTCTCACGCTGACAGGATGCCGATATTCATTCACATATTGCCAGTCTTCAATGTAGAAATAATGAATAACTCCAGCCTAATGAGAAATAACAGAAAAAGCTAATAATGACATCAGTAAGTGGCAAGTAGATAATTAACTTGATTGTAGTTTCTCTCAGAGTGCTGAGAATGAAGAGTGTTTAAAGAAAAATACTTCCAGGTATTCTTTTGGCTTCCTTCTTCATTCACAGCTGGTTTTGGGCAGGATAGGAAAACCTGAGGCTTTTTGCGGGGTGCGGAAAGGAGCTGGAGCTTTGAGGGGTTTTCTATTGTTTATCTCACTCTGCTTTGTGGAGACAAGCTGTACTTACTGTGCAGTTCTCTAAACAGGGGAAATGCCTGCCTCATTGCTGAGAGAAGCTTAACCTTAACCAAAGCTGAAAAATTTGCCTCCAAGGAAGAACCACACATTCTTAAAAACAGATGTACCTAATTCAGGGGAGAAAAGCAGATTAATGCTATATTTCAATCAGCGTCACACAAAGAACAACACTGAAAGTAAAAAGGGGCTTTTGAAGTCAATTGTAAAATTTGCATACATCAAATTGATAAGTTGCAAATTTAGTACTTCAAATTTATCAGTACCAGTTTAGGTATTGAGGAGGTGGGAAAGCCCTCAACTGCTACAAAAATACTCAAGTTATTAAACCAGTGATAACACCAGAGATAGTGATTCTCCCTTTCCTCTGGAAGGTCAATACAACAGTTTGTGCCACAAAGAGCACAATACTATAATGCCGAATGTGCCTGTATTCCCAGCAACAGAAAATACTAAAAGGAAAGAAACTACCCCTCATGCATAGGAAAATCTCCAGAAAAATCCATAAGCATGTTCACACCTTTCTTCAGTGCTCTCCTAAAAAAAAAATTCTCTTTAGGCAAAGGCTTCAGTAGTAAGTCAAGACTTCCATTTATCCTATCATACTTGTTTACCTAAGTACCTTTTTGTCCACATCTATCACATCACCACCTAAATCAACAAATTTGCGAGGCAAATTTTTCTTATATCTGGAAGACAGTTTGATTGTTAACCCTCTCACTAATGCAACAGAATTAAATTCTGCTACAAAAATCAGTGTTTTGCAACAAACGCTAGTAAAGGCAAAACTTAACCTTCCTGCCAATGCATCTCATATAAATGCAACAGTAAAGGAAGTTGGATGCAATTCTGACTGTATTTGCATAAAGTTCTTGCATAGAAAATAATCCACTGTAAAATTCTGTTTATTTAATTGTAAACACTGTTTATTACAGGCCACCTGATCAGGATGGGGAAGCTGATGAGGCCTTCTACAGACAGCTGAGCGTCGCCTCACAATCACAGGCCTTGGTTCTCATGGGGAACTTCAATCACCCTGGTATCTGCTGGGAAGGCCACACAGCCAGGCACGTACAGTCCAGGAGGTTCCTCCAGTGTATTGATGATAACTTTTTGACTCAGGTGGCAGAGGAGCCAACAAGGAGAAGTGTACTACTGGACCTAGTACTGACAAACAAAGAGGGACTGGTGGAGGACATTAAAGTTGGGGGCAGACTTGGCTGTAGTGATCATGAGAAGATAGAGTTTAGTATCATGTGCAGTATGCACAAAACAACAAGTAGGATTGCAACTTTGGACTTCAGGAGGGCTAACTTTGATCTCCTCAAGAAACTGCTTGGAGAAATCCCATGGGTTAGGGCTCTGGAGGGTAGGGGGGCTCAAGAGAGCTGGATGATATTCAAGCCCCACTTCCTCCAAGCTCAGGATCGGTGTATCCCTCAAAGCAAAAAATCAGGCAAGGGAAGCAGGAGACCTGCATGGTTGAGCAGGGAGCTTCTGAAAAAGCTCAGGTGGAAGGAGGAAGTTTACAGTATGAGGAAGAAGGGACTGACCACTTGAGAAGATTACAAGAATGCTGTCAGAGTATGCAGGGATGAAATGAGGAAAGCCAAGGCCTCCTTGGAATTAAACCTGGCAAGGGATGTCAAGGTCAACAGGAAGGGTTTCTTTAAGTACATCGGAGGCAAAAGGAAAAATAAAGAAAATGTGGGCCCACTGTTGAATGAGACAGGTGCCATGGTGACTGATGATGCAGAGAAGGCAGAGTTACTGAATGCTTTCTTTACTTCAGTTTTTACTGCTCCGGCCAGCCCTCAGGAGTCCCAGACTTTGGAGGTAACAGAGAACATCTGGAAGAAGGAAGACTTTCCCTTGGTTGAGGAGGATCAAGTTAGAGACCAATTAAGTAAACTGGACATCCACAAGTCCATGGGTCCTGATGGGATGCACCCGCGAGTGCTGAGGGAGCTGGCAGAAGTCATTACTGGGCTACTCTCCATCATCTTTGAAAGGTCCTGGCGAACAGGCAAGGTGCCTGAGGACTGGAGGAAAGCCATCGTCATTCCAGTCTTCAAAAAGGGCAAGAAGGAAGACCCAGGAAACTACACCTCCATCCCTGAAAAGATGATGCAACAGCTCGTCATCTCAAAGCATCTGGAGGAAAAGGTGGTTATCAGAAGTAGTCAACATGGATTCACCAAGGGGAAGTCATGTCTGACCAACCTGATAGCCTTCTACGATGGCATGACTGGATGGATAGAAGAGGGGAGGGCAGTGGATGATGTCTACCTTGACTTCAGCAAGGCTTTCGACACCGTCTCCCACATCATCCTCATAGGCAAGCTTAGGAAATGTGGGTTAGATGAACGGACAGTGGGGTGGATTGAAAACTGGCTGATAGATACTGCTCAGAGGGTTGTGATTAGTGGCACAGAGTCTAATTGGAGGTGTGTAACAAGTGGTGTTCCCCAGGGGTCAGTACTGGGTCCAGTCCCGATCAATGTATTCATCAATGACCTGGATGAAGGAATAGAGTGTGCCCTCAGCAAGTTTGCTGATGACACAGAAATGGGAGGAGTGGCGGACACACCGGAAGGCTGCGCTGCCATTCAGCATGACCTGGACAGGCTGGGGAGTTGGGCAGAGAGGAACCTTATGAAATTCCACAAAGGTATGTGTAGGGTACTGCACCTGGGGCGGAATAACCCCATGCATCAGTGCAGGTTAGGGGCTGACCTGCTGGAGAGCAGCTCTGTGGAAAGGGACCCGGGAGTCCTGGTGGACAACAGGATAACCATGAGCCATCAATGTGCCCTTGTGGCCAAGAAGGCCAATGGCATCCTAGGGTGCATCAAGAAGACTGTGGCTAGCAGGTCAAGGGAGGTTATCCTCCGCCTCTACTCTGCCCTGGTGAGGCCGCATCTGGAGTACTGGGTCCAGCTCTGGGCTCCCCAGTTCAAGAAGGACAGGGAACTGGTGGAGAGGGTAGAGCAAAGGGCTACAAAGATGATTAGGGGACTGGAATGTCTTTCTTATGAGGAAAGGCTGAGGGCCTAGGGTCTTTTTAGTCCCGAGAAGAGAAGACTGAGGGGGGATCTTATCAATGCTTATAAATACTTAAGGGGTGGGTGCCAGAAGGATGGAGCCAGTCTTTTTTTAGTGGTCCCCAGTGACAGGATGAGAGGTAACGGGCACAAACTTGGTCATAGGAAGTTCCATCTAAATAGGGGAAGGACCTTCTTTACTTTGAGGGGGGCAGAGCACTGGAACAAGCTGCCCAGAGAGGTTGTGGAGTCTCCTTCTCTGGAGATATTCAACACTCGCCTGGACGCATTCCTGTGCACCCTGCTCTAGGTGAACCTGCTCTGGTGGGGGGGTTGGACTAGATGATCTCCAGAGGTCCCTTCCAACCCCTATCATTCTGTGATTCTGTGACTCTCAGAACCACATTTTTATTGCTAAAAGTAGGAGTAATAATTCAAATAATTCAGATAGAAATACATTCCATGTAAAAAGATCTTTAAAAACAGAAGTAATACTCACATCTGTACCATATATGAGGAAGTCACTAGTTAAAGCATGGCACAGAATTCGGTATTTATCATCATCTGCTGGGAAGAGTCGAGTTTCTCGTTCCTCCTGAGCATCCAAACCTTCACTTTCTATCTAAATATAAAGAATAGAATGAACTGAAAAACTCCATTGTTAACAATGAGGTATTGTAGTTTTGCCAGTACCAAACTGTAAGGAAATGAGATGAAAACAAACTTGCATGTGCATCCCTTTAAAAACCCAGCATTTGCATCCCTTACAAACCCAGCATCTACTTCTGTCACATTCCCACAAAACTTTTAAAATAAAACTCGTTAAATTCACAAGAAAACACTTTTTCTTCACCTGTTCTAGATTAGGTTGTATTTCTAAAGTCTACAGGAACTCAGCTTTATATTTTAATTAGCCAGCAAAAGATTTCTAAGAATTCTAAATTTTTATCTCCATTAACTGAAGATCACTCAATTTTCTCTCATTTCTAAAATTACATTAACTTGTTCAGCTTAGATCAACTCATTAGTTCAGCACTCCAAATTGCCAGAGCTCTTACCATATGCAACTGGACTTTACCCTCAAAGAGAGCAGCGGCATAATCAGAATTAAGATGCATACTTGCTACTGTCCCCAGGTACTCCACATCTTTAAGCTTTTTTACATCTGAAGAATTCAAACAGAAAAGAAAAGGTAAAAATATTTTGATTTTGTATAGGTCTTCACTCATCATCATCTGCAGCTGAGTAACCAGATGTGAAAAACTCACAACTTAAGCAGAGAGGGGACAAGTGACACGTAAAGAGACTTTCTTCTCAGCAGTCAGAGAACTGGTTAGAAAGTACAATAGAAACTCTTTTTCTATGCAACTCTGACTAGTATTCTTACAGTTTTGATTAATTTATTATTAGTCAAAAAAGGTGATTCTTAGAGAGACATGAAAGCTTTAAATCCACTGTCTAAAATTTGGACATAGCATAACCAATTTTACCTTACCCCATGCAAACAACATGAAGATCTACCAAACTCAAAATGTAAACCCTCTGATCATATAGTCCCTAGGTACTTTGCCAAAGTTCGTATTTAAAGACACGGTTAAATAAAATCTCAAAAGCCTAGAATTCCTTCATTGGTTAACAACATGATCTGAAAAAACCCTGAAAAGAAACATTCTACATTTCATTAGCAATACCTTGAACCTGAAGTTTTATTTCTATTATTTACAATGCCTTGTCATAACTGCTTCAGTTTGTGAAGATCATTATTTGGTCCTAACAGGACCACATGGCAATTGAAGTTGTTATTGTGCAATGTGGAATGTCCAGAACTGCTAAACACAATACCGAATTCATAAAATAATACACAATGATGCAGTAGTTTTAAGAGAACTAAATTTATGCTTACTATTCTCTCCAAGTGCATAAAACCAAGCCCGATTGTTCATTCCTACAGCCAAATGATAAACACCAATAGCAACAAAACTGGGCTCTACTTCAACAGAGACTGTGACTGGTAGCTCCTGTAAGAAAACAAAACAAAACAATTTTCATCCACTATTAATACTTACTTTACTTGTATCTAAATGAAGTTTAAAAGGAAGAGGTTATCATACTCTCTCCACATGATTGGCTACAGTAACTTCAAGAAGAGAAGTGAGGTATGCAATCCGTGTACTGCAAGCATCTCCAAGGATTGGAAGCTTTGTCAAGAAAACATGGAGGGATCCTCTTCGTGTAGATACTGCCAACAACTGTCCATCATCTGTCCAAGCCAGCTGATCTACACCTAAAACATTCACAAGTTTTAGAAAAAAAAACAAACAAAAAAAACCAAAAAAAACCCCACACCTTTCTTTAACTACTGAAGCCAAGAAACAATTATTTTGCTTTAAAATGTGAAAATGGTAGGAATTCATACCTACGAATATATGTACTAATGTACTCAAACATAACCCATTAATATAATTCCAAGATTAACTGGAATCACTCAAACCAAACCCATAATTTACTAATTTAGTATTTTCCTAATAGTGAAGAATTGACAATAACTGAAGTATTTACAGACACTACAAGAGGAGATAATGGTCGTAACTCATTACCCAAGAACATAGTCTCGTAAAAATGTTCTGGAAGCCACAGGCACAAATGCTGTATATCACGATGAGAACAGATTAAGTATCGTATGTCAGTATAAGAGATGCTGAAAAGCATGAAAAACCACACCAAAAAAAACATGGAAAGAAGCAGAAACCAGTTAAGTATATTATTATAGTAATCTGAATATACTGTATTACAGATTCAGAAAACCAAAACACTAACCAATCAAATATTCTGAGAGCTGTACTTCTCTATATTTTGTACAGAAAAAATAAAATATGTTTCCATTTTGCTATGGGTCACCTAATAAATTCAAGCTGGGAAAGAAGGAATTTATGATAGATTCTATATTTACACAGTTTTTCCAACAACAGTACTTTCACTCATGTAAACAGAGTCACAATCAAAATCCTGTTTTACTTAATTTGTAAAGATTTCTATCCTCATGGAGACTGTTAACATACCTTTGTTTTCATCATCCAAGTTTATTATGGCATACATTTCTCTCAGGTCTGACAGATCATGGATTTTAATGCTAAAACAAAAATAAACAGTCATTCTCACTAACAGAAATCTCAGTCAACATAAAATGGAAGAAACCCAACCCAATCAAGACAGCCTAATGGAGCAAAAAATAGAGTACAAATGCAAAATGCCTTCCATTTCCTAAAAAGCAACACACACTCATTGTTATCCATCGCTCTGTATAGTATATCACTATCAGAGAAGTAAAATTTGAGGAAAAGGCACAAATCCAATTCAGAAGAACTCAGGGGTGGGAAACACGCACTGTTATTCCCTTTTGACCCGTTACAATACAGGTTAGGTTAAAAACACATTCCTGATGGACAAACACTGCTTGAAACACATGCAAAAAACTAGCTTTCAATCCTGTTTCACATAAAAAGGAACAGAGTGAGAGTTTACTTATGCTGTCATGTTACTCAATATATGCTAACGAACCCTTAAAGAAATAATACTTATTGTACAATAGCTGAAGTGCTTGAAGTTGCACCATGTTTTGCTCATAGTTATACCACTTCTGACATGCAAGTGTCATAAACCAGCAGTCTGTTAAGGTCATACACAGAACTGAGGACAGACAGAACAGTCTGACTCCTACCATCACTCAGCTCCTTTTTCGCTGAAGAATCCAGGTATCACAGAATCAGGGAGTAGCAGACGAGGAGCTATTCTATCACATGCACAACATATTTTTGAAAAACTCCAGTCTCTTTAACTATTTTTTTCCTTAATTGCTTACACATTTATACTTTTGTCTAGATTGCAGATAAGACCAAACACCAGGGAGAAGGATATCAGGATATCAGCATACTCAGTACAGCTTTAAATGAATTGTTCTCCTATTGCTCAGCAGATGTTTATGTCCAATCAATAAATCACAGTAAAGAAATGTGGACATTTTTGTAGCCAAGTAACATAGTAGAAAAGGAAAGAATCAAAAGGAATAATCTATACTAAAGTTTAATTTTTTTTTTTTGTTTACAATTAATTACAATGAAGTTAATTACAATTGCAGAGATTTTGGTGAAAATTAGCTTCTCTCACAGAGCAATTCACCTCACCTTCTCCGCACTGACTTCTTAGGGAGCCTTGAAGCCTTAGGGAGCCTAGCTTTAATGCCTAACAGCTACAGTTACGTGAGATGAATTCCATTCTTTATGTATAAAACTACCACTTACCAATTGTCTCCACATGATGCAGCTTTGTTTAATGACTGGGATATAGCAATGCTACTTAGATTGTCCTTATGATTACGAGCTTGAAAGATTTCTTGACCTATCTCACGAATGTGTGTAGAAATGACTACAAAACACCCTCGTGAGAAACCAATCATAATGTAGCCATCACCATACCTGTTACAAAAAAACCAACAATTAAGAAAAGAGATGTACTTATGCAATATGCAAGATGCATTTTCTTTCAGACTACTGGGGGCAACTGTCAATGCTTCCCTTTAATAGGAAAAATAAACAAATTATGGGAATTTATATATATAATGTAGAACAATATAGTATAAAAAAGATTAAGGGAAAAACAACCAAAGATTCTTAAAGGACAAAACCATGTTTGTGCCCAAAGTTCATTCATAAGTTGTCTTCACTTTCTCGTCTACATTCTATAATGCCACTTTACTTTCAGCAAGCTGCATGCATGGTAGTGATGCCAGTAGAAAGACCTCTGGTATCTTCATTGGAATAAGCATGCCAGAAGATGGAAACTTCCATTTTAAGGTTCTGGCTGACTTGGCCCCATCAAATCTATGCTAAAAATAATAATGCCAGTCACTGTGCCCTTAAGGCATACTACTGCAAACACAGTGGAAGTACCAAAGCTACAATCTGTATTTGTGAATAGATAGTCTGTTTACTTTTCATAGTGTCAACTAGAAATAAGGAGGTTAAGGCAGAAATAGTTGCAGCATGTAAGGATGTATTCAAACAATATCTCATCAGTTGCAAAAAAAACATTGCAAGGGAAACAGCCCAGGTATGCCTTGTTAGAGATGTGACCATAAATTAAGAAGCATATAGCTACACGTTTTCTTACACAGCTGTAGTGTAAAGCGATAAATGTCAATTCCACATTGACTGAACAGGCATTAAAAGACACGGTGTCATGATTCAAAGATACAGAAACAGTACAGCTACTTTTTGGGTACCGAGTTGAAACTTCTAGCTTGGGTTTTCTTCAAAGGAACATTACCAATTGGATTACATAGCAGGGAGGCTACAAGAACTTTGCACAACTTTGTAAACCAACAAACTAGCTGAAGGATACAATTCCACCCCTAGCTCTTTCATCAGTTACTCATCCAAACAGAAAACAGCCTCTAAACCCTCAGTTTAATCTATTGTCAGGACAGCAACAGTATTAGTGTTCTAAAGCTGAGCATACCAACAGCGATTATATTTGACAATACTGCTTTTATATCCATTGAATTGTCAAGTAAACCAATTACAAAATATAGACTTATTTGTGTTTGGAAAAGAATTATTAAAAAGGTTACAATACATCCAAGAATAATCCAGTGTAAGCAAGGGAAATATGATTTAATTTCCAGCATTTATCACAACTACTGGGAAAATCTTCAGCTTGTTAATACCAGAATGCTTCATTAAGAAAGTTCTGCTCACCATTGGTAGGTTACAATACTGCCATAAGGCTGCTGAAATTTCAGATCAATCGGGTTATCAGGATCATTCAAATTAAAAAGAAATAGAGTCTTCTTGCCGACCACTACACTTACCTGCCAATGAATGAAAAGAAAAATTAACCTGAGAAGAATGGCATCACTTTAAAATCAGGCCTGACATCTTCACTAAAAGATAAGATTTAGGACTTTGAAAAATCCTTAAGAATCCCATGGATCTGAATTCTCAACCTTTATCAACAGTGGAAGAGATTTTCAGGATATTCCCCTTGTGAGCCAGTGTTTCACAGATCCACATGCAAGCCCAGCAGAACACACATCTCAAATTCAAGACTTTTCCCTACAAAAGCATTAAGTCAGCTCCACTGCCTCAGAGGAAAAGGCAGCAGGTCACATGGAGTTATCCTGGACTTACTGGACTACTCTCACTTGAACTACAATGTGTTTTTTTGATCCACAGAATTTTTATCTGGGAGGTTGCAGGGAAGACTATTACAACACTGGTATCTCAAATAACTTGCTGAGATTTTGAAGACAGAAAGACAATTCCAAAAGAAACAGCCTGTTCAGTGTGTATTAAACATACAATATTTACAGCTGGTATCAGTCTAGGTGAGTGCATTTTATTTGATGAATTCCATAGAGATGTTGGACTTCATGGTGGAAGACAGGTTGAACTTTGGTTTGTTTTTAAAGATTATTTTTATTACTAGAGTGTGTGTTATTGGCAGGCAAGAGTAAAACACTCATTTTAGAAAAAGCAAGGAGGAGCAACTTGTTTCACCTTATTCTTTGACAAAGATACTTTGAAGGGCTATTTACAAGTTTACTTTACACCACCTTCTGTTCCAGCTCTCCTTGTCTAAAAAGGAGACAATGGTTTATTCCTAAAATAAGAGCTGGAAGAATGAAATACAAAGCTGGTATTTTTCAAACTGAGAAACAAAAAGGCATATGTTGACCTAAAAATCCATTAATCCAGAATTACAAACTCAAATTCTGACCTATAATTCCTAAAGTTACACCAAGTGTAACAAGTATGTTTTCTGCCTTTTAAAACAGTTTGCTTATAATTCCATAGCAGCTTAATAATAAAGTATCTAAGAAATACTATTTCTTAAACTCTTCTAAGAAATTACAGGAATTATTTTATGTTGCAGGGCAAGATGTTAACTCTAGTACTATTTATTTTGATCCAGCTTGCAGGTTGTTTTTTTTTCCTGATGTCATAACTAACAGCCTGGAAGTGATTGTTATCAAGCCAAGTCCCCCCCCAGCAACAGACACCTAGACAATAAATGCTATGTGGTTTAGAGCTGCGGACAGACATCCAAGCACAAACAGCAAGAACTACAGAATTACAGAATGTTCCCTAACATTTTACAGCAAACTTGAGAGCTGTAATAAAAAACTGCAAAGCCTAGGCTATTGCATGCCCCAGGAAGCAGCAGAAGAAATCAAGGTTGCAGTCCTCAGTTCTTGCATTTTCAAAATATCTGTTAATTAAATTTCCCTAGGAAAAGCATTTCACTCCATGCAGAGAGGTAAAAAACTCCTACAGGTCCTTGTCAATGTAAACAGGGGGAAAAATTCCTTCTTGACACCTATACTCCATAGATCAAATCTGACTGCGAGAATTTAATTATGTTGTATAAGTGTATAGATCTGGACAAATTCTAATACAGTACCACCTTTCTATCCATGGATTTTCTATGTCTTGTCTTGGTACTTCATTGTTGATCATTTAATAATATGCTCTGCTAATAGTTATCATTACCCCACTTTTCTGTACTTCACCATTGACCAATCTGATGGACTTTGATTAATTCAAGAAAGACGATGAAGACAATGAAACTGTAGCCATTTAGATAGAGACAGGATAATGCTCACACCAGAAGACTGACACCGAGGCTTTTAGTCTCATTGATGCTGAGGTTTGCATAAGATGAAAACCTGGAGAGCAGTAATCTGTTCCCAAAACTGACAGCTGAAAATCTGCCCTCTGAAAGGCAGCATCTCTGCAATTTTGACAATTCTGCTCCATTTCCATCTGCCACATTGCATATACTGTTCTGTATTTATACTGTATGTATATCTTCAAGTCCCTGCACACATCTCCATCTATTATGTTAACTACCACTGCAAAACTGCTCTGTTATCTGTCATATTGCTAACCACTGCACTTTTCATGAACACATCCTTAATGAACAAAGGGGTATGGCTTTACTTTAAAGAAAAGTTTTGAAAAGGAAAAAAGAATAAAAAAATCCTCAAAACCAAATCTTCACTCAAGCAGGAACAACTTGCTTCCTGGCCCATAGTGGTTGCCAGTCAGAAACCCTGGAACATCAGATTAACACTTTTTTCAGTATTTTGTATTGACTTCTTACTGTGCTTTCCCTGGTTGATATTCTTTCATCAGTCTTCATAACTGAGAACTGCATATCACTGGGATCTGAGCTCACTGAGGTCTGCAAGAAAGAAGTTCAGATTGAGAAATCAACAGTTAATGTAGCAAATACTGATGATAAATAATTGCATTATTTCTGCCCCGTACATTTTAGTGTTAAGGATAGATAAATAGAGTTGTTATTGCATTTAGTACTAAAACTAAGAAAAAAGTTGGAGAAAACATGACCTCAGTTTGATTCATAACAACATGTTATCACAGAATATACTGAAAATATATCTAGGAAAACAAATCCAAATAGAGAAGGAAAGATCCAGATGAGGAAGAAGACTTGCAAGAAGATATTATACAGACAGTACTAACCGAAGCAGTACAAACAAGGGCACTCCAATGTAAATTCAAAGAAGGAAGACCAAGAATAAGGCATACAGGTTAAATATTTACAATGCATTTTAATATGGACATACCTGATCTGGTTTAGGTAGTGATAGCCATCTAGTTGCTTTTGTAGTCAATATGAGGTTATGAAACCTCATAAGCAAGCCTTGCTTAGATCTCTGCTGTCTCAGCTACACTGCTTCTAGCACCTAAGCCAGCTAGTTTAAAGCACAGACCCTAATAAATTTATTAGGGTATTCTTCTCCAATTGTGATCTTCAGACACAAAGATGGAAGCATATGAAATGAACTATGGAAGATCTGTTCTTTGAAAATCTTGAGTGAAACACTGTTCATTAAAGTTAAAAAAGATAATTATATTCATTTGCACATTATGCAGCAACTGTCATTGCTCGGAAGGACTGTAATGTATGTAAACAAACAGAATGCTTGATTAGAGAACCTGAATGTACTTGGAGGAAGCACTGGAATCAGCCTCTCAACTATGCAATGGAGGTCCAGCCTAGGAGTAATCCTTGCACATCAGAGGCAAGATCTTTAACAAATCTAAAGCAAAACCAACACTAAAAGTACTTCCTAAAGACCTTACAAACAGTCATGCGAGAGCTGTCCTGTGCTGCTACAGGGGAATCTAAGACTGCACTCATAGGATGCTCTTGTAACAGATACAGATCAGGATCAAGGATAAGAGAAGCATGTTTAGGCAGGACCACAGCAGAACTGCAGAGACACTAATGTCATAAATCACGTTGCATAACACAGAGGCTCAGATGTTTAGATATGCCCTCATCCTACATAAGTTTCCCAAAGGCTCCTTGTCCTTGAAAGCAGCAGGATTGAAAAGGCATAAGCTCCCATAGGTCCCAGCTTTCTTGGGAACCAGGAGTATTAATGTATGCCTTAAAAACAAATGGGGGTTATAAATACTACCTGTCTTATAGTATCCCCTTCCTGATTGCTTATAGTAATCATTTTGTCTTCACCGCCTAGAGCCAGAAGGTTTTCAGTACTCCAACAACCACAAGTAATCCGCTTAGTGTGCTTACCTGAAAAAGAAAGAAACCTATACAACCCAAATGAACACCACAAAAAAAAACCTGGGATGGAAATATGCTCTATTTGGTCACTCAAACACAGACTGTCAGAATGTGAAACAACTTATCAGAGCGATTACAAATTCAAGAGTAATTTTTCTTTTTTTGAAATCTTCTACTCCCAGATGGAAGTGTTTTGACCTTATAGAAACTTGCATGGCCCCTGTTCTTCCATGTCTTTGCATCAAATTTCTGGGGACTGTGCTATATCCTTAACCTTTCTGCCCAGAGGTACTCTAAGCAAGTAAGAAAAAGTAACTTAGCAACAAGAACAACCACACAAACCCTTTACGAGAAAGACAGCACAAGTTTCCCATGTATCAGGCAGTAAGTATCAGGTGTGTGTATATGTAATTTTAACTTACTATACTATAAAATACTTTGCTAAATACAACAAAATAGCAGGTGCAAGTTGAGTATGAGCACATTTTTGACTTGCATGTTCATATACAGAACTGAAAAGAAATCTAAGTATACTAGCAAAATTGCACTTTCACATGTGCAAGCTTAGTTTCAAACCAATGCATACCAAGAACAGGAATCTTGCGAGAAGTCTGACGGTTATATATAAGCAAGTTTCCCTTTGTTGTTCCAACAGCAAGTAAAGTTCCAACCCGAGACCATAATAAGATAGACATTGCATCCCTAAAATAAAGAAAAAGTTTATTTCGTATAGTAGAGATTCCTTTCATATCCTTACATATAAAAACATTTTGCATATTTGTTTTGAAGTTCTATGAAATCACACAGACCAAGCAGAATTTTTAAATTCAGCAAATGTTCTCTACAACACAGTTTTAAAAAACACTCAAAGATACCATGAAGGCACACGAAATTTTCCAGTCACTTTATGCATTTTTTTTTTTTTTTTTAATTCAATAATCCTATGAATTGAGCCAACTCCAAGTGACTAGGTCTAGGTCTAGTCAAAGTAATAAGAAAGTTAGAAAGAGTCATTTTATCTTGAAGTTTCAGATACAGCAAGACCTATTTTGGTATATGTTTAAGGGTACACAGATAAATACTATACATCACATTTTAAAAAAAAGGCTCTTAAGCAAAACAATTTTAATTGGAATTTTCTAATTAGTGAAGTTATTTCCATCTTTTAAAATTTCACTGTGAGCACGCAATAGCAATTTGAAACAAACTTCAGATATTAATTGACACATGAAATGACCTCCAAGATATATTTGGTTTGCATGTGAGGGGTTGTGTTTGTGCTTTTCTAATTTCAAAAAGAGGAAGATACCAGAAAAGCCTGATTATCACACTGTTTATATGTCTTAGTGATCATTCTGCTTAAGCAGTAACACTCTGACAAAAGAAGGATTAGGCACTTGAATTGATATATACTGTTCTAGCAAGACTGCCTCCAGCAAGCAATTTACCTCAGGTAGAGAGAAAGATCATGAAGGAACTGCAATAACCACATACTCCATTCTGATAAGTAACCTCTATGCTCTTTTTTGCTTGCATACTGGCAAGTTACTCTTCCCCCCAAAATATTTGTTCACACATGAAAAGGAGGTATAATATGGTCTATTCCTTCACACAATGTAATGTCTACATACATCTTCATAAATTGCTTTGATTAAATAAATAGCTATAGTTTAAAACTGACCTATCAAAAACCCCCAAAACTTTACAAAAAAAAATATTTTAATGCCAAAGTTGATGTATTCCACCAGAAAATAAGATTATAAACAATAATCATTAGAACAT
Source organism: Gavia stellata (assembly GCF_030936135.1). Classification (NCBI taxonomy): domain Eukaryota; kingdom Metazoa; phylum Chordata; class Aves; order Gaviiformes; family Gaviidae; genus Gavia; species Gavia stellata. Next base: position 26,095,155 of record NC_082598.1, on the reverse strand, counting down.
CTGTGCTAGAAAGGCATATTATTGATAATATGTAATAACTAATAAATAATGACAAAAATGTAATGACTAAGAAATAACTGAGTAATCCACAAATACGTAAATGAGATGCCTATATAATGCTACATATAATTAATTAGACAGTAGGAAGAAGTAATGACTTTAAATTTCTCACTTGTATGTACAATAATTTGCTTGGTTTTAAACTGTTTTCTAACATGTGACTTAACATTCTACCAACAATCAATCTTCAAAACATAACTTCATTAAATCATGTATAGGTTAAGTCATGGTGTATTTTGTGCAAAGTGGCAATTCTTTTACTTTTTCAGGAGTGCAGTAACTTCTATAGAAGTTATTTTTTGTTTCAGTACAGTTTAAGTTCAATTTCAACGTACACATATAGGATACCAGGCTGTAACATATGGAAATATCCCATAATCAAATATCCAATATACCAAATGAATTTCACAAAGCACAAGTGTACATGTTAATGGAAATATAGGATATTTCCATATTCCAGACATGGAGTTTTCAACCTACATCTGGAAAAAACCCCACCCTTATCGAAACCAGCATAACCCCCACTTTTTCCAACTGAACTGAATTTTTTTGATTTAATGGATAAAACACTCACATCTTGGTACCTTTGACTACTTCAAAAAACCCCAAAACAAAACACCAAAACCACCCCTAAAAATACACAAAGTAAATTTAGAAATGAAGGGTTAAATCAGAAGGAGTGTTTGTTTCAACTCAAGTAAATAAAATAGCGGTGGTATCCAAAATTAGCTGTCTCTCTGCTCAGGTGAGTGCCCTAACAAACATGGGACAGATATGTTTCCACTCTTTCCTACAGACAGAATGTTTATGTAGAGTGCAATAGTTTAGTGGAATAGATTCAAAGAAGCTAAAAGTTTAATTGTTAAACCAAGCTTATTCGTTAACCCAACGCTTGACTGTTATGTATCCCTCAGGAGAGTTTTAAGTCTGTGGCCAAATTCAGAAAGGTAGAGACTTGAACCTTAGAGTAGGATCACTTTAGGTATCTCCTCCCATCCTAAACCAGTCTGCTTCATCAATAGCATTTTAGTCCCCTTATACATCTAAGAGGAAAAAATCCTAGCACCACTAAAATACCTTCCCTTACTTTTAAGCTCCCTTTTACTTGTGTGAAACACCTTGGAGAAAGTGTAGCTGATTCATAAACACAAAAAATTCACCCATCCTTGTTGCTACCATGAAGTGGAAACATTGAAGAGAAGCTCTCTGGGGACTTCGGCACTGTTGACAATTAAAAAAGAAACAAAACCCCTACCAACCCCCAAACCCCCACCCACAACAAACACCTCAAAACCAGCAAATCATACCAAAAAGAATTTAACAACAAACAGTAGCGTATCAGTTTAACAGTGTATGTGCTATGAGGACTCCAACAAAAAGATGGTCTTTGCAGTATATCTTCCACACCAACAAGCCACAGTGGTTCAAGTCTTCAAATACACACTTTAAAAAAAACTTTCTTACCTCATGCCACTGTCTACTTGGCTTGTTTTGTTTGTGTTCGCATCCCACAGAAATATGGTACTAGACTTGTCTGTGATTATTGCTAAAGTATCTCCATCCTTATCCCAGTCCATAGCAACACAGTTACTGAAAAAAAAAAAAGACGACTTTCACTAATTATGTTAAACTATGTTTGTAAGTGTACAGAAACAGCCAGAATTATTCAGCTGAAATCCCTGTCCTTCCTTTTCCCTCCCAAGCAAACCCATGACAGATTGCAGATTTATCTGTAAAGTATACTTTTCTAGCAACCACACCATTACTCAAATCTCATCAAAATGACAAGAGGCTGAAAGGAAGGTCATATTAAGAGATTGCTGCCTACATTTTAGTACTTGAAATACTGCCACCTTGATTTTCAAGTGACAGTGAAAATCCCCGTAAGGTTCTATTTTGTTAAAGGCTATTCACTGTTGGGATTATTTTTCTCGTAATTCAACAAGCATAACAAACTTGGACAAGAGACCTATGCAGAAGCAGGAAAAACCTCTACTTATAAATAGTTCCCAGAACGAAGAGGACAGTAGACTTACCCACAAGTCTCTAGCGAATTGGAAACAGTGTTGTTTACAACACATATTTAAAGCACCATATACTGCAGACTAAGAACCTATGCCGTCTGACACCACTCTTTTCTTTCTAGATAAATAAGTTGATAGTTTCAGGTTTAAAAGGTATCTTTATGAAAAAATTCACTCTCACTACCACTCAAATGAAAACTCCTAATGCAAGCGATTTCAAAAGTCCCCTACTGAAACATACATTGCTGTAAACTAGTTCAGTAAACCTTCAGTTCCAGTCTCTCCTATCTTTCTTTTTAAAACCTTAGCAGTTTATTCTAGAGAGTAAGTATGGTCTGTTCCCAAAACACACCCATGAATACTTAACAGCCAACCAGAACATCAAAAGCAGGAATAACAAGGACAAAAAGAAAAAAATAGGGAAAAATGCAGACTGATAAGTAGTAAACAAAACAAATTCTAACAACATAATGGTAAGAAAATGCTTATGACATCAATTATTAGAGCAGAGAATATTTGACATTCTGAACGCTATTCTTATGCAAGGAAAAGTCTAGCAGTTAACAATTGCAGTTGGTTAACAGTTAACCAACAAATAAAGAAGCAAAGTTTGGCCTGAGGGGGAGAACGTCTTTATAAGCACACTTGTTTCTGTTGAAATTGTATATCACAAAAATTGAATTTTATTCTAATATTAATAACTAGAGAGAAATTATTCTTCAATCAAGGCAAAAGGTTGGAAATAAGAATTAAAAAGAACTACCTAGCCTAAGTAGATTTGCTGGCGAGCCTCAGAAAGTCAGTACTATTCAAACTACCATAAGCAGATGTTAATTATTTTGACAAGCCTTTAGGATATGTAGTTATTATACAAGTTTTTTCTCCTCTTTGCCTTGCCATGAGAACACAGCATTATTTTAAAACTGGTTTAGATGTTATATGTTTCCTTGAAGGAAAGGCTCACATCTGTTCATCAATAAGGTAGTGCTATCAGTGTCCATCAGTCAGGTAGACTTCCCTTCACACCACCCTCACCAACCCACACGACAGTAGAGGATCCCCAGTCCAACACAAGCTCTTCTCAGAGTTCGCCACTGATTCCACACAGCTTTCTTCACTTTTGGCAGTTTGCTGGAGAGAATGAGCATTTATCACACACTGTGCAAAATACAGCGCGGAATGAGGTGGGCCATGGATACTACCAAGCAAAAGACCCTGACACAGCCAGCCCACATTATAAACGGCACCTAACCGGAACAGGATTTTGAAACAAGACAGCAAGATACGATGGTCAGTAAGATACAAGCGAGTCTGGTAAAGGCAATGAGAATTGCATCTCTTGGTTTGGTGCAAGGTTGCAACTACCATGAACTGCAAAACCTGGATTTCTAGAGAGTTCCTGGGGAGCTAAGTGGTTCTGGCTCATATCTACCAATGATATGGGGATATGTATGTAAGTGATATTCTAGAAATGAAAGTTAGACTTCTAGATTAGAGGGTTCAGATTTAAAGCTTTAGTGGGAGTTTTGTCTTGACTAAGGGCTCCACCTTAATCAAAATGACTCAGGTTGTTAGAAATAAAATAAAAAAATCAGGAATTTGCATGAATACTTAAGCTAAGAGCCGGTAGAATACTAAAAATAAATGAGTATACAAATGAAACTATTGCTGCATCAGGTAGTAATAGTGCCCAATAAAAGTAGATTTATAGACCAAAATAGTATGACGACCTGATGTCACAGTGTTTGCACCTAGGGAGGTCTCCTCTGGGCCATATCTAGCCTGTTCCTATGGACTGATTGCCTTTTAGCAGTTAGACTGCATCTTCCAAAGTACACCACTTTTTAAATTTCACCTGAAAGGAATCCAGTTCATACACTCCAACACCACTCTCTGATATGAACCAAAATGCGAAAAGCAGGAAAAACAGTGAGATTCACTTCAGAAGTACACTCTCGATCTAAAGTAAAAATGCCGATGTATACATTATGCCAGTGACATAAGCAAAAGCACTAAACCAAAAGGAGTAAGGCTATAATAAGAAATTACTAGAAAACTGACAGTAGCAAGAATGCAGTCACCATCAGCATGACGTGGATATATCGTATACAACCTCCCTATGTTCATTCTTAATATTATAGATCTTTTTCTAACATTTTAATGAAGTAGATTGAGTTTATTACTAATAAGGAGTGCTTTGGGTAGGAGAATATATTTTTCTGACTATCTTTGATAGCTTACTATGAGTTTAGCTTTTACTTCTCAGATTCCATACGTGCTCATCAGTTTGTCTTCTCTTCCAGGTAAGTTCACCAGAGATAGTATCTCTTCCTACAAAGTTCTCGCATTATATAAGCACCTCACCAGAAGGGAAGCATTTTTAAAGAAAACAACAAAGAAAATAATTTAACCCCATCTTAGTACCTACCCTGGTAAGCTGATTTCATTTCTCTTCTGACCATGGCGATCAAAAATTTTCACAGCACGATCACCTCTAAAAAAGATTAGCATATAGAATAATTCCCTTTCTTCATCAGTGATTTTGATGGACAAATGCAATAAATATTTGTAATCTTACCCTGTTACAGCAAGGAAATTTCCCAAAGTTTTCTGCCAAGCAAACTGCACAGGGGAACCAGACCAAGTTTTTTCTAATAGGCTGAATACTTGCTGGGAGACAAAGAAAAGTGGGAAATTACGTATCTTAAAATCATAAGCATATAACAATAAACAACTTTCTAACATGTTAGCATCTGTGAGTACTGTGGAGGAAAAAAAAACAACCTTCAAACACAACTGGGTGATTCTAATGCACCAAAGTATCAAAATTCCACAGAAAAATCTTTTCGTTTATGCTGGAAAAATTGAAGTTTCTGGGGCTAGGTGTCTGCATTGAGAACTACTATGACTCTATCACAACTATGATTTTTTCTCTTACAGAGTTACTGGAATAAAAAAAACCTGCACAAGACACTCCCCTTCATGTCCAAAACCCAGAACGTTCAGTTCTCTAAATTTCACGGAAAAGTCTGGGACCAGAAAGCACCCTTAGTATGTAAAACACAGAAGACTCAACATCTACGCTTTTAAAGGTATGTAACTATTTTGTCCACTCTGAGTTGTTGGGTCTTAAAAGCTAAGACCTCAAAGCTACTCAACTGTAAAAAGCAATTCTGCCTTCCAACTAAGAAAGTTTCTCAAATTCCTTTTCCTTGCACACTACCTTCACTGCTTTTTCTATAACTTGGGTGTAAGATAAAGCCCACAAGTTTGTTTCACAGCTTGCTATCATGACTTTTTCCCTCCCACGTCATCAGATAAACGCCAACATCTGGTGTCCACCAAATGCCCGGCAGGCTTACTCCAGTCTTTGCCAAAGGTCCCCCATTCCTTCTTTTGGGTGAATGTAAACCGAGGCATTCTTCACATCGAATTTGCATTTTACTCACAAAAAGTATAAGATTATAAGCACCACATGCCACAAGCACAAAGAACATCTGACAATTATGTTTGATTTTGAAAAAAAATTAATAAGATCTGTAATAAACCAACGATAAAGAAAAATCATTATGGGAGTGCAGGCAAGCTCCAGCTCTTCATGTTCTCACTGTACAGTAATGCATAAACTAAAACCCCCTGATAGGTTTGGGGTGGAAACTTTCCTTTTGGCCCAATCATTTAACCGTTGCCTGAGGAGGGTTTCTCGCACCTCGCTCCGCTGCCCGGGCCACCATTAATGCACCGCGACACGGCGGCGGGAAACGTTACAGAGGAGGCACGAGAGCCGCCGCCCGGCGGTAACGGCTTCGGGCGACGCAGCGCCTCAGGCAACTGTCGCGGGAAGAACCAGCCTGGCCGAAGTCTGAGCCTCCCGCGGCCCCTTCCCGGGAGCCAGCGGCTGGGCGGGCGGTGCCAGCGGCCTTGTCTCCCCTGAGGAAGCCCCGTCCGCGGCGCCAGGCTCCCGCTTGCTGGAGGGCGGCAGGAGCGGGCGGTTCCCGCCGGGCCCCCCTCCACTCCCCAGGCCGCAAGCATCGCGCGCCTGGTGGCGGGCCTCGCTCCACACCCCCGACCCGGACCGTGCAGCGCGAAGCGGCATCCACGGCCCGCCCTCGACGCCGCCGCCGCCCCGGGGCTGAGGCTTTCCGGCGGCGCCCCCCCACCCACGCATACGGCGGCCGAAGAGACTCACCTTCATCGCGCCCACCACTCGCTGCGCAGCGCCCCCCTGCGCATGCGCTCCCCCCACCCCGGGCCGATCAGCGAGCCAGAGCCCGCCCGCCCACGGCGTCGCCGTCACCCCGGAGACGGAGAAGGCAGAGGAAGGCCAGAGCCCTCAGCGCTGGAGGGCGGGGCCCCGCCCCGCACCCAATGGAGAGACGCGCCCGAGCCGCCGGGCCGCAACAGGCCCCTCCTTCCGTCGGCGGACCCAGGCCGGGGCGGACCCAGGCCGGGGCGGACCCAGGCCGGGGCGGACCCAGGCCGGGGCGGACCCAGGCCGGGGCGGACCCAGGCCGGGGCGGACCCAGGCCGGGGCGCTGTGTCACGCCATCGTCCCCAGGGAAGACGCGTGCCGCAGTGCCGACTTGTAGTGAAGTAGGGAAAAGAAAAGATAGCTTTTCTAAAAGAAGTCCAACAAGAGGAGCGGTAAAAATAACATTTCTTAATGAGACCTGTTAAGTGGCGGAGGCGGGTACACAAAATGGACCGTACGCTAGAGAAAAAAGGCGCTAACCCAACAACACTGAATTTAACTTGAGCTGTATTCAGTTGCAAATAGTGCAGGTTTCATCGCAAAGGTTCACTGCTTAGTAATTTCTTTTAAAACAATAAATAGTTCACTGAGAGCATTAACACATTTAAAATTACAAATGTACAAATACTTTGGGTATCAGACACTTCAAACTTTTGAAAAACATTCAATGAGCTCACATCTTCCCATTTTCCATTACAAACACATATTACCTACTGTTTTGAAAACATAAGAAACAAGGCACAGAAAAGCAAATACAAAAAGACTTTCTGAGAACATTCAGACCATCCAAAGCAATTCTGTGTAACAGGATAGGGCTCGAGAAAGACAAATTACAAAGTATCTGAAAAAATTAGGTAACTGTTAAATAAGGTAACTAATTTGATACAATCCTGCGAGGCACGCAACTCTCCTGTAAGACGCTGAACATGCTTAAATGGTGGCAGTTAAGCATCTTGCAGGATTGGGCCCTTTAGATTTTGAAGTAACCTTACTGGAAAGACAGACAATTGTTTCACTTCATCTTACAAAATTATACTTTTCAAATTAGTGCAAAGCCTCATGTAAAAATGTAATTAGTCTAGATGTAATGGAATGCTTCAAAAATTTCAAAGTGCAAATATTAAACTTAAATGGGTTAACTTTTACTCACACTTTAGAATTCTTCCAATAACACATGCTTATAGATTTTTTCCTTAAAAATAGCAAAGTAAATATAAGAACCAAAGTAGAGAAAAAGGTATGATGTTCTGCATCTCACATAAAAACCTTGAAAATCCCAAAAGGACACTGGATGTCAAAAATCTCCATCAGAAATTATTAAATAGCAGATTTCTGTTAGCATAATAAGACAATATTTAAAATAAGGCTTTGGTTAAATAAAAAGTTTGCTAAACTAGGAATGATGATAAAAGTGCAAAAGATTCACCAAATACACAACTTCATTTCCAAGGCAGGCATTATGCCTGCCATTTACAATGGTTTGCATTGGTTTGTCAGCCTGCATTGTAATAGCTCAAATACCTATAGCCAAACATGTTGATTATAGGCAAATTAAATATATGGGGTCCAATCCTGTAACTTGTTTCACCCAGAAAGAGACTCAATTATATCAGTGAAAGTGTATCTATTTATAGCATCATTCCTCTGCATGTTTGGAGGATCGAGGCCCTGGATCTGTAACATTTGATTATTATAGTGAGTTCACTAATGAGTTTACTAATTTCTTAGCACTTCCTAAACAGAAGTCCTCTGCTGGCAACTGGCTGGTTGCAGCTGACTTTGCTACAAATAGAATTCTTGTAACATGTGGGTAACAAAGATGATTTTTTAAAAAGTGCTTAATATTGGTCCGTAAGAAGAACATGTACATGCCAGCTTGAGACCAAACGCTTTGCCGTGGTGGATATCCTGCACCTTGTGTTTATTGGTGCACTGGTAGTTTGCTTGAGAAAAAAAGACATCATCTGAGTCTATGGAGGAGAATGTCACCTTCATAGAGAAAATAATTTACAATTTTACAGTCACAACACATGCTCCAGCTCTTCCTAAGCACAATGGTGCAACCTGTAAAAAAAAAAAAAAATTCCATGAGATAAATGCAGTCAGCTTTAAGTTATTTTTTTTCCCCTAAAACTGACAGTGTTTAGTTAATGTTTGTAATAATAGTTGCACAGCTGCAACAGAGTGGCAATATCTCCCACACTCTGTTGATGTGACTTAGAACAGCAGATCAGTCCAAAACTTGGATAAAAACCCACAGAAAAGGTGAAGGTATTTTGTGTGATAGAGTGAAACACTTTGAAAGCAACAGCAAATGTCAAGAATACGAAACAATTCTTGTTGACAATTTCAGTTACTTGGTATTACAGGAAAAAGAATCCTTTGTTATGATACAAACTGGACACCTGAGCTAGACAGTCTGACAACTGAGTAGTAATTGGCAAAACGATGCATTTTTCTCTCAAACAGAAAATGCCAAACATGACACCAGCAACCTCTCCTTTTTGCTTGAATATTTGATAAAATCCTGTTAAGAGTTCTTGAAATCAGAATAATTTCCCAGTCTCTATTTTTTTTTGTAAACAGAAGTTACTTGTGGCAAGACACTTTTCTGCTGAAACTCTGTTGGACTTGAGAAGAGGAAGGTAGTTTCTAACACTCACCTTAGCTTCCCCTTTTAAACTTCATAGTATTGGAGTGTGTGTGAATAGCACACTAAGTGCTACCGAGATTATCTTGAAAACAAAAAAGGGTGTTTATGCCAACTCCCCTATTTCTTTTTTTCCCCAGGAACAACAGACTTATTTTGAGCTGTCTGTGGCTCTGACAAACTTCACTTGAGAAAATTCCACTACCCTCTTTTGAGTTGTGCATGGATGAAGTGGTGGCAGACTGCTGACATAACAAGAGAGAAGGGAGGTACACAGACACTTCCAAATTCCTCTAGGAAGGGTTCAAAACTGTCCTATATACTGGGATCATGGGATTCAGTGAGATACAGAGGGTCAAGGCTAAGGATACAAAGGTATATACAGATGGTCACCACCCAGACATCATGCAAGATTCATTTAAATGCAACGGTGAGAAGCACTGTTTCTCTCCCCTGGTACACTTTTTTTTTCTTTAGCAGGACAAATAATGCCATGCGTTATCATTACCAGTACGGCCACTGAAGGCCCCAAGCTCTGATGAGCTTCCTAGATGACTTGTTTTAAGATCTTGCAGCAGTATGAAGTGGGGGGAAATGGACAGCTCAGTCTTCTGTGTTACAAAGATTTTGATAGCGAGCAGTTCAGTTCTTTTTTGAATTAGCAATTTGGGGCTGTTACTAGGACAGCATATTCAAGAAGTCAGAATTCAGCTGCCTAAATACTGGTGTCTAATGCTGTTCTAGATGACCTTGGACATTCATCCTGGCCTGTAACTGGACTCCAGAAGGGCCCTAGTTTCCTATAGATTCTGTGCTGTATCTGCCAGCCTTCTGTGGATGTAGACACTTTAGGGTATCTCACATGGCAGTAGATACCAAAGGAACAGCCTGCCCAGGGTGCCTTTGTGTGCACTCTTCCCACAGAAAGGCGCATTCCTGGAGCTATAAAAAAGTAAAAGTAACCAAGCTTTGAATTGCCAGTAACGGTTTCTGACATGAATTGAACATTTTGGGGTTTTTTTTGTTTTTTTTTTTTTTTTTTTTGTTTTTTGTTTTGTTTGTTTGTTTTGGTTTGGGTTTTTTGTTTTTTTTTTTTGTTTTTTTTTTTTTTTTTTTTTAGTTGGGTGAAGAGAAATGGGAAAAGGCTTCCTGGAAGTTGCACACACTGTACATAGCATTCATATCAGGAATGGATTATTTATAAAAAGATGACCAAAACCTTGAAGAAATTGATAAACATGCTGAGACACACATTAGAGCTAAAACTAATCTACATTTATCATTTATCTTCACAATAGGAAGTCATGTAAACAGAACTCTTTATGACAATTTGGGGAACATGTCAATACATTTTATTAACAGTAGTTGAAATTGTCAAAGAAAACAGCTATACTCTTGCCAAAGAAAGAAAGGCAGTTTATTAGAAGTTAACAACTGTCTGTTCAAGATAAATCATCTCGAGATGGTAGACAAAGAAAAAAAAAGAGAGAGGCTTACAACAGACTAGTAAGAAAGTGCTTCTTAGAGAAGGATTATTTTAATTCTCCTTGTAAAAAGAGGCACACTTGAAATAACAAGATAAATAGTAGTGTATGGTCTGATCAGAAACTATACCTGTGTCCATTCATTTGTCTGGGGATCATAAGACTCCACTGTATTAAGGTATGTTTGACCATCATATCCTCCAACAGCATACAACTTGTCACCAAGAAGACATACTCCCACTGCATCTCTGCTAATGCTCATAGAGGCCACAGCAGTCCACATATCTGTTTTTGGATCATACCTAAAAGATAATTTGTGTTATGCTCTAAAACTGTTGTCAAAATTCAATAGAAAAAAATATACTGGAATTGACACTCTCAAGGTACTAGGAAACAGGTATTATTAGGACAGCACAGATTTGGGTGTCAAAGGACTTTTTCACTCAAACACTCTCTTTGGAAATGTTTCTTTAGTCATCTGGTATCAGTCAGTACTAGCTACATATCTACTTTGTGCTGTTTTCCATATAGTAGTACATACATATACATACAGCTGCTCTTACTACATTTCTTATTGTATGTCTCAATGTACTACTGCAGAGACAGTTCTGCTGCTATAATGTAGTAGAACAAGTGCTTGCTCTAAGTGATAACTACTACATGTCAAAGCACAGGCTGTTAAAGTTGAGTGTGGTACGGAAGAGAGTTACTTGCTGTGAAAAGATCACCATTTTCCAAAAAAAAAAAAACCCTAACCCAAAAAAAACCCCCAAAACAACCCACCCCAAAAAAACAGTTTGAGAAAGTTCTGGTAGAAATGTAAAACTGTTAAGAGATGGTTTAATGAAAAACATTAAATATGATTCTAGAATAATATCAACATTCTTTACAAGTCAAACTGAGAACTACATAGGAGAGTTCATGCTGTTCTGATGTCAAGGAACATATTTTAACCGGACTGAAAGAGACAATGCTAAGATTACAGATGCTTACAGCAGAACTGATGTAATCACAGAGCTCTGAAGCACGTTAAAGAAATATACAAAGAAAGTACTTATTTGGCTAAGAGACCATCCTAAGATCACACTTGCTAAAAGCAGGTTTGGAAGATACTAGTCTTAATTTGTTTGCATGAAGAGCATAGATATAATGAGCTCTAACAATTTTATCTGCAGTTTCCTGGTCCAAGTAGTACAGAAATGCATGCAAGCATAATCATAACATGAAAATACTGCCTGAAGCACATGCTGCAAATAGAAGTATAATGTGGTGAAAGAGGGTGATTAGTGAGCTATATATAGAATTTACTTTTCAATTTAAGTTATTTTATAATTAATTTATAAACCAATGTATGTATCTGGGGAAAGGGACTTTTATTGCAAAATACAGTGGTAAACAAATACTCAGCTTAGTGTGGTTTTATGAAACTGGTAATTTTTTAAAGGAACTGTTTCCGTGAAGTGGATGGTCCTCAATTTCACCTCACTTAAAGAGTGAGGACAAAATACATTACAAAATTATTCCTACTATTGAAGTCATGTGTTATGTAACTTTGTTTCAGAGAATATTGATGCAGAAAAATACATGGACCAATTGGTTTCTCTTGGGCTTCTAATTATTTGTATTCCTCTAATAATTTGGTATTTGCTAAGATGTAGCTTCTTATCTGCAAACCCTTCTGGGGTCTTTTTAGTGCAACTTCCATATGTTAAGTGGTATGGGCCAGACTATGTATTTTGAGGTCTATTAGGACACTGAAAATTTGAAAACTGCAGCTCTGTTTTGTGGAGTTTTTTTGTTGTTTTGGGGTTTTTGTGTTTTTTTTTTTTTTCTTTTTCTTGGTAGAGGGTGAATCACATCTCCCAGCATAAAGTAATTTAGTAAAAGGAGAGGACAGGTGATGAAGAATCATTGTTAAGTGTTGGGAGATAACAGGAAAGAAAAGAAGTTTTACAATTTGGGGGGGGGAGGGTGTGAGGGGGCAGGGAAGAGAATTAAAGCCTATTTCAGAAATATCTGAAATGCCAGCAAAGACTTAATGCAGTGCATTATGAAGTATTTACTGTCATTTTTAATTACTTTACGGATCACACGTGCTTCTGTGATTTGTAATACAGTCACTCATTAATAACTTTATGTAAAGACATACCAACTTTGGAATGACTGAATTACATGCCAGTTTCCCAGTGTCATCAGGGGATACAAGAAAGAATAGGAAATTTAAGGATCCACAAACTCTGACTGTTAACTCCTTTAAAAGTTATAATATGAACTGATACAGACTTTGTGTGAAAGAAGTCCTGTTCCATTTTTAAAAGCATTCAATTCCAAGTTGTTCTCAGTAAGAAATCAAAATTCATTCAACGAGATTGTTAGGAAAAAAAGTTTTCTAGATGAAGTGCATTAGGGAGAATTCACTTTAAATAATCTGTCTTGGCAACTTTTTGAATCATATTATGACTACACAGTATGCTTTTACACGTCAGTTTCCTCTGCTCACGCTAAAAATAACATGACTATTTTATTGGGTTTCTACTTACAGCTCTTGCCATAAATCACTCTATAGACTAGCACTATTAGAATTACTAGCAGGATACGCCTTCATCAGGATATTACCTTTCTACGCAGTCTGACAGCCTGGATGTTAAGTTTGATGCTGGGGCATCATGACCACCTATTGCATACAAGAACCCATTCCAGGTGGTTACACCTACACCACCTCTTCTTTTTGACATCTGAGCACAGAGGGTCCATTTATTTGTATGAGGATCAAAACATTCTACTGACTTAAGACAAGAACTTCCATCTCGACCACCAACTGCAAAAAGCCTACAAAGTAAAGAAAAAAAAAAGTAAAAAAATACTGTCTGAACAAGACAAAGTTTCCAGAGATGTATGAAGGACTTTCAAGTTTATTAAAAAGGGAAGTTTAGAAGGAGACTTTCAACTTTCAATAGAATGTTCGGTTGTGAAAACTCAGATAAGATTTTGCTCCAATCTTTTCCTATTGTCGTAATCAATGCATAATAACAATAATTTACAGAAAATTATTATCTATAACACAGCATTTATGTTCTAACCTATGCATATAGCTAACATTTTCAAAATTACTTATGTGACTTGACAGACAAAGGCCCATTTCTAGCAGGGTCAGAGGGCCAATTCAGTAGTGGACCTGTGCATGCTACAACTCTGCCCTGCCTCATCTTAGGCATTCAAGTATTTTTCTGGACCTGGGCTTTAGTTTATGAGTGACAGCGCTACGTTAAGTCCTTCACACCCACTAGGTGGCCTAGTTTGCTCAGTTCTAACAAAAAGGTCTCTAGCATTTGATACTAACAAAGGATTTCAACTTTTTGGAAAGGCTAGAAGATTGGTGTTAGGAGCACTCCATCACTGATGAATCTTTAAAACTAATCAAATAATCAAACCTGGTAAAGAGTTTATGCACAGAGTTTATGAGCAATCTATGCTTAGAAGCAGAATTATTTGGAAAGGTAGGAACTCAGAAGGCATTCTAAAAAGGAAGCAATGCATCAGAAATTAAGTCCAGTTTGAGAGATCACCTGAAATATCATTAAGTCCTTTCATAGCCTAAGGTGCATTATAGTATGGTTAAATAATCAAATAAACATTAGACACTGTATATGATGATAGTGTGAACAATTTACAACAGTTACTATGAAGCACTATTCAAGATGTCCTCAGTTTGGGAAACACCATTGATTGTTTTTTTTAAAATATACTGACCAACAAACTTAAATACAAACATCTTGTAAATATGGTTGACCTAGTAGTTCTCAGTAATAATTTTAAAACCCTTTAAAAAAATACATTTCCATGGAAGTTCCCATGTTTAATAACACAACTTGTTTAAGGTAAGGAATGTACTGGAGGATATTGAAAAATCCTGTTGCAGTTCAAAAAAGTTCATGAGTGAAAAATCAATCCTTTATGGAACACAGCATTGAAATGAAGCCCCCCACCTTACCTCCCCCCAAAACATGACAGAGTTTTCATCACTTATGCAGTGATTTCACATTTCAGAGATGGAGAAAGACACATTAATTTCTCTATGTGAAGGTTTTGAGCAAATAATCTGAAATATATCAAGTTACAGAGAGATATTACTAGAAAGTGCAGAAGTTAGTGCTCCCTCAGCAGAAATGCTGCATGCACTTTTAAGCTTTTTAGTTATAGGAAACAACACTAGATGCCTACATTAAGAGTCTAGGTAATGTTCTATAATAATAGAGAAATGAGAGGCTCTAATTTTGGTGCTTTTCACCACAGCTGGGACCCTCTGCTGAATACATAGGAAGCTTCAGACCTAACTGAGGCATCTGAGACTGCAGTTCCAAGGCAGCCCAAGACACTCTGCTTGCTGGTTGTTCAAGTTCTCCCCTCCTTCCTGCACCCACTGAGCATTTCCACTCATTCCTGGACTTGTTCCAGATCTCACAGGACCCTTTGTAGGTGCACTTCAGCTGTACTAATTTAGCAGGAGACTAACCTCTAACCTTCCAAAAAAAAAAAAAAAGCACGTGAAAAGCTTTTTGCTGACTTATAATATTCAAACAGCTTAAGGGAGATGCGTCGGATAGTACATAATTAGGAAGTGAAAATTTGTGGTCAAGAGAGTGTAAATATTCTGCCACAAGCACAACACTACTCAGCAAATCAGGTTAGCTTTGTCTGCTATAGTATTCCTGTAGCCATCCTAGCAAAATGTGGTTTGGATAAGCCCACAAGGCTGGCGGAAAACTGGAAGGACTACTGGGCTTAAAGGGCTGTGATCAGCACTATGAAGTCAAGCTGGCAGGTGGTTACTAGTGGTGTTCCTCCCAGGCAGATACTGTGGCTGATACTGCTCAATATCTTCATAAATTATCTGAAAGATGTAACGGAAATTAGCCTTAGCAAGTTTACTGATAATATCAAATTAAGGGGAGCTGCTGATATGCTGGAAGGCTTGGTTACTATTCAGAGAGACCAAGACAGGCTGGAAAAATGGTCTGACTGTAGTCTCATGAAGTTCAGCAAAGGAAAACGCACAGTCCTGTACCTGGGATGTCATATTCCCACGCAATAGTACAGGCTGGGAGCTGACAGGAGAGGAGACAGCTTAGCAAAAACACACTTGGAAGACCGGGCAGTCAAGTCAGCAGTATGGCCTTGAAGTAGTGACAGCTGATCCCCTTTATTCAGTACACATAAGACTGCTTCTGGATACTGTGCCCAGCTTTGGGCTCTCAGTACAAGAAAGATCTTGCCATGCTGGAGCAGGTCCAGCTGATGGTCACTAAGATGATAAGGCAGTTAGAACACATGACGTATGAGGAGAGGCTGAGAGAGCTGCCTTTGTGTAGTCTTAAGAATTCTTGAGACAGCTAAGGAGGCATCTTACTGCTGTCTTTAACCACCTAATGGGAGATTATATAGAAGACAGATCATTCTCAGAGGTATGCAGTGAAAGGAGGAAGACCAAGAGACAAGTTCAAACATGGGAAATTTCAATTGGGTATTAGAAGAAAAGTGTTCAGTACAATGGTGGTCAAACATTGGAACAGGTTGCCCAGAGGGGCTGTTGAATCTCTATCCTTGGAGATATTCAAAACTCAGATATGGCCTGAGCTACCTCAGTTAACTTTGAAACTAGATCCAACTTTAAGGTTGGCCCTGCCTTGAGCTGGTGTTGAATCAGATGACTCCAGAGGTCCCTTCCAATCCAAATTGTTCTACGATTCTGTGATTCCAACTGATCTTTATTTTCATAACAGTGTGACTGAAGTACCACTTGTATTTTGGGATGCTATGGAACAATTACACTTAGTCCAAAGGCAAACAGTGAAAATCACTCAATGTCTAGGAATCATGGCCTACAAATAAAGACTGAAGGAACTGGAGTTATTCAGTCCTGATGACAGAATACTGAGGGGATGTGTGTCTTTAAATACAAAAGGCTGTTGCAAATAGGAAAGAAAAGATGCATATTCCCTTTGGATAGTACAAACAATAATAAATACCTTTTGCTGATTTGTATTAAGACTTGACATTAGGAGAACTTCACAGATGTATTAATAGTTAAGCATATTGCTTCGGGAAGTTTCAGAAACTTTACCACGGGAGGTTAAGAACAAGATGGCTATGAGTATTTTAGATATAACTGATTCAGCTTTGGTGTAGCAGAATGGATTAGGGAACTCCTTGAGGTCACTTCCAGCCATGTCCTGTGACTGCAACATAAAATGACCTAGTTGTCTGAATATGCTTTGTATTAGGAATTACGCATATTTTCACTGAAAAACAGCTTTAGAAATTTCAGATACCACTCCAGAATAGACTAATTCTGCCAGAGCTTACTGTTCTGAGTTAATGCAATATAACATGAGTACTCCTCCATGACTTCGCAGTGATTTTGGAAGAAGATTGTTCAAACTATCACAGTAAGAGGAAATCACTGCAGTCTCAGTGAAAGACAACAATCATTTGCTCCTTTCTGTATTCAGGAGATGGTAACTACTTACTAGCCCATAGAGGTGGTGTCTCATAAGCTGTACTGAGGGGGCACTGTGATGCTGTGGGGAAGCTGGCTTGACCCAATACAGTATATTTTCTGTGAATGAAGAAAGTTGGTTCTTAATGCTATCAACAGGTATCTATCAAGAGAAATTATTAATAGTCATTTAGGATGGCCCTGTAATTACATTAAATTAATGAGATAGAAAATGGAGTTTGCCTTCACATACTTTCCATTTAATATTGCTACACCAACAGTGCTCCTTGGAGTTGACATACTAGCTACAAAGTTCCACTGACGAGCCTGTGGATCCCATCTTTCTACTGTGTTCAGGTAGCTCCAGCCATCATGTCCTCCTACAGCATACATGGGACCTTCCAATACAGCTACTCCTAAAAAACAGATATGAGAAACAATCGCTTCTGGATAAAGAGAAAAACGATCACATTTTCCTACTGACAGTCCAGTGTGCACCACAAAATATTTAAAAACAAATAAAAAGAAATTTCCTTTTGGTAGCCAATGCTGCATATGATCTGAAGGAGAAAAGACATTCAATAAGCAGTTGGCATTAAAAGAAAGTTTTCATCCCCCTAAACTTAATTTCTGAATGTTTTTAGACCAATCCTAAACAGATAACCTTTTAAAAATATACATTCAGCCTTTACAGAACTTTACATACCAAGACCATGACGATGAGTGGACATAGGTGGCATTACACTCCAAGTTTTTGTTCTAGGGTTGTAGCACTCCACAGTGTTCAATGTTTTCAGTCCATCTCTGCCACCAACAACATACAATTTATCATCTAAGACTGCAACTCCAAACTGTAATCTTCGTCCATTCATGTTTGCAACAGGAGTCCACATGTTGGTACGAAGTTCATACTTTTCAATGCTTGTAGCTCCTGAATCACAACATATGCAAGTTATAATCAAAAAAAAAGGTCTGAATTATTGGGATAGTTTTTATTTCAGCAATATGCTCATCCCACAAGACAGCATGACATCCTGCAGCGTGTTCTGAATTCTACGTATTCAAAAAGTATTTTTTGACTTCCTCAGGAATTAACTGCACCATTATAAAAGGAGGACTTTCTCAGTGCTTTTCAAGACAAAAAGCAGGATTTCTAACTAACTGCTTTGCAGAATCAAGCCTTCAGAAATACAAGTGTTAGGAATATAAAACAACCCTTGTGAAATGAAATTATATATTGAAATCAACTGTTTTCAATCACAGAATCATAGAATTGTTTAGGTTGGAAAGGATCTTTAAGATCGTCAAGTTCAACTGTTAACCTAACACTGCTAAGTCCACCACTAAACCACATCTCTAAGCGCCTCATCCACACGTCTTTTAAATACCACCAGGGATGGTGGCTCAACCACCTCCCTGGGCAGCCTGTTCCAGTGCTTGACAACCCTTTCAGTGAAGAAGTTTTTCCTAATACCCAATCTAAACCTCCCCTGGCACAATTTGAGGCCGTTTCGTCTTGTCCTGTCGCTTGTCACTTGGGAGAAGAGACCAACACCCACCTCGCTACAACCTCCTTTCAGGTAACTGTAGAGAGCGATAAGGTCTCCCCTCAGCCTCCTCTTCTCCAGACTGAACAACCCCACTTCCCTCAGCCGCTCCTCACCAGACTTGTGTTCCAGACCCCTCACCAGCTTCGTTGCCCTTCTCTGGACACGCTCCAGCACCTCAATGTCCTTCTTAGAGTGAGGGGCCCAAAACTGAACACAGTTCAGCCTCACCAGCGCCCAGTACAGGGGCACAATCACTTCCCTACTCCTGCTGGCCACACTGTTTCTGATACAGGCCAGGATGCCGTTGGCCTTCTTGGCCACCTGGGCACACTGCTGGCTCATATTCAGACGGCTGTCAATCAACACCCCCAGGTCCTTTTCTTCAGGGCAGCTTTCCAGCCACTCGTCCCCAATCCTGTAGCGTTGCATGGGGTTGTTGTGACCCAAGTGCAGGACCCGGCACTTGGCCTTGTTGAACCTCATACAATTGGCCTTGGCCCATCGATCCAGCCTGTCCAGATCCCTCTGCAGAGCCTTCCTACCCTCAAGCAGATCAACACTCCCACCCAACTGTACTGGGTACCTGGAGAACAACTGGTCTTACTATTAAAGACTGAGGGAAGGAAGCCACTAAGTACCTCAGCCTTTTCCTCATCCTTTGTCACTATGTTTCCCCCTGCATCCAGTAAGGGATGAAGATTCTCCTTAGCCCTCCTTTTGTCACTAATATATTTATAGAAACATTTTTTTATTGTCTTTTACAGCCATTGCCAGGTTAAGTTCTAGTGGGGCAAGTCCAGCTTTCCTGGACTCCTTTGCCCTTCACGACTGCCTCCCAAGGGACTCTGTCTACCAGGCTCCTCAACAGGCCAAAGTCAGCCTTCCGGAAGTCCAAGGCAGCAGTTCTGCTGATCCCCCTCCTTACTTCTCCAAGAACCGAAAACTCGTAATATTAAAAAAAAATCTGAAGCTATGTGACATGAAATGTGCTAACTTCAAAACAAGTGAAAGAAAACACTTTCTCTGCCATATCTTATCTAACTTGCCAGATTCCTTCTAGCTACCATTAAAGAGTATGGAACTGTCTATAAAAAAGAAAATCCAAGTAGCTCTGACAGAACCTTTTAACAATTAGTCAAAAAGCATATTTTTCTGTTTTTTTTAAAGCATGTGCAGATCACCTTTGTGCCCTCTCTGTCATTTTCTTCCTTTTCCAAATTACTTCCCACTCAAGTAAATAAAGATTAGTTTTCACTTAATTCAACATTTCACTACTCAGAAACCAGATATTCCCTTGATAATTTCAAATCAATCATAACTCTAGCTTCCAGAATGTTTACGGTATTATCAAAGCTACATAGGGTTTTTTTGATCCTAAAAAACAGTGTACATTTAAGACGTTTCATGTTCTATACTGCAGAATCTTTGAATTTTAGAATTAACATGTTGTAAAAACATCTATCAAACATTTCTTTTAAAAAGAACCAAAATAGCTCATCAACTAATCATTATATAAGCCAATACCTTTTGTTGCATCCATTCCTCCAACTGCAAACAACACGCCCACTGTAGATTTTCTAGGTTTAGTGCGAGGACTTTGCAACATAGGTCGTCTCTCTGGCAACAGATGGTACTTCATTGCTTCCATAATGAGTTTTTGACATTCAATGTCATCCCTAAAGAGTGCATTATTTTCCATATCTGCCAGAAACTGTGAAAATGAAAGAAAATTAAGCAAGCTGTATTGCTATAAACCACATGAAGAATAAAAACAAGATCACAAGAAAATATTTCATCCAAGGACTTCCACTGCCTGATTTAAAATCTATGTAATTTCAAAATGGTCATATAAAAAAGACTAGGGCAAAGACAAGCTTGTAATAAACAAAACATTCACATTTTAAGCTAAACCATTAAGTAAAAAAAAAAAGGAAGGCCATCTGATCTTAATGGATGATTTAAGCTTAATGGTCCAAAAGAAGAAAACAAAATCTCCTCGTGTTTCAGTGCCACTACAGGTATGTTCAAGGAAATGGAATCAGGCTCCCGGTCTGTAATTCAGTTTAACCTCACGCTATTACTCCCGAATCCACCCAATCCAGAGGTCTGTAAAAGCTGCTTCAGGCACAGGCTGAATATTGTAACATATATTCTATTCCTCACTCTGACAGTGACCCAGATCACAGTATATCACTTAATACAAGCCTTTGTTAAAAATTTTAATATCAAGAATGCAAACTAATTTAACAAGTGTTAAATTTTAAATCTGAGTTAAATAAATTCAAGTTAAATAAAGACTACTAATAAAAGTTATTACATTTAAAGATTCTGGAGTCTTTTGTACTCCATGTTTGTCAGACTGCAGAAAAACTACATTAGTAGGTTGAGTGTCCCAGCTGTAATTATTAGAAGTCTAGACAACTAGCATTTTTCTGAGCTGCAAGACACAGCCTGAGTAACAGAGAAAAAAAGCAAGTGAAGTGCCCCACTGGGACTTGGACAGTTGTCAGAACAATGAGAAAAAGGCAAATGCCTCTGAACTGCCATCACAAAATCCAAACCCTTTATGAATATCAGAAATATAAATCCACAAACCACAATGAGATGTCATCCTTGAGCTGTTGACAGCCAACTGATAACAGGTACAAAATTGCTGTGAAATTAGTAATCAGGAGTACTAAAGGGACTCATTATAAAATAGTTGTGCATAATATGGTGTGTATATCCCTGGCTTAAAGCTGCCTTAGGACTGCAAAGTGGCAAATATGACATCCATGGGTCCAGAAGAGATACAGATAAGTACAGACTGCTAAGCCTGAACATCTCTGTATCAGGCAACTCAACAGAAACTATGACAGAAAACCTAATAAACATACAGAGAGAATAAAAAAACCTTTCAAAGCCCTTCACCAGTGACTTTTCAGAAAACTGAGCCTGACTTTCGCAGTATTTCTCTAATTGGCTAATGTTCTGATTCTATTTAAAATAGCAAATTAAAATGTTCTCATGTAAATTAGCAGAGGGAACTTAATTTTCATTCTTCACTTTCAGTACTTCCCATTGTTTCTTCTCTTGATCCAAAGCACCACTTATCACTTGTATCACTTCACAGGGACACTTTGTGATTATAAAATAGTAAACTAAAAGCCGTCTTTATACTGCCAGCATGCAATGCTATAAAATTGCACACGGTTTAAAAAAAAAAAATAAAAATCAATGAATTAACTACTGTCCTAAATCAGACACTGTCATAGTTGCAGGCATGAAAATTAAGGCTTGTACACAACATGACTAATTCAGACCTCCAATATATTTTTCTGATAGACAAGCAGCATTTAATATTTAAAGCAACACCATGTGTGTATATACGAGTTTTGCAACAACAAGAGGCAATCTACATTTTCTCCGGTTTCTAACCTCCCCAACCTATAAAGAAGTTTTCTCATAGCACAGAGTCTCAATCTCTGAAAGCAACTTCATCTCAGTTAAAAAGAAATGCAATCTAAGATTGTTTTGGTACCCAAAAAACCTGGAGGCTCTTGAAACTAAACCTACTGTACTACAATTTTCTGCAAATATTCTTCACTCAAAGAACTTGGAATGGGCTTACTTAAATGAAAGTCATTTTTTCCCAAGTTTTATTATTTGCGTAGCTCCTTGTACTAACAGCATTTATAACTAAGCAGTTACAAATGATGCGTTAGCATGAAATTATAGTCATTGGAAATCTGATGAAGAGAAAGGAAGTGCAGATACTTAAGTAGTAAGAACTTCTGTTTAAAAGGAAGCTGAACCATCCTGTAACTCAGAAATTGCTTAATCATCTTTTTCATTAATTTATCAGAGATGGAATACTTGCCACCCTACAGCTTAAGAAGCTGACAAATGTTAATGTTTAGCCTTTGTAAGAGCAAAAAGAGACTTACAAATATTTAGGACACTGCTTGCATTAACCAAAGAGATGACAGAATGCTATGTACAAAGACATGCATAAAAACGCAACCAATAAAATTGACACTTGATTATAATTTTTTGCTTCCAGTGCTACAGTTTCACAGTATCTCCCAGGTTTTTTTAAAGTGTGTGAATCTATTGTTCTTTGCATCTCTGCTTGCAACATTGATTTCAGCAAGTTGTTCAATTTTCTAATTTAATTTCTTTCAAATAGCTTTAACCCTTCAACCGTAAAATTGGAAGCCTTTTCATTATGTTATGTTTGCTGCCAGATTGCCTAATGTCATGTGATCATGAAGCAAAACATGATTCTGAAAACGTCAAGACTGTTTTGGGCACTTCAAGCCAGTTTACTCAATGCACTAATTGTTGCCATATTAAAATCACAGCTTTAACACTTTAATTTGTTAAAGAAAGTAATAAATAAAAAGGCAACAGAAAAATATTGTATTAGACATAAAGTATATATTTGAAGACGACATAAATAATTAAAGATAAAATAGTAAGTGAAATATGATACTGGTTTTGTGTTTCATTCTGCTATTTTCCTAACCAGTTACTGAGTGGACATAGTTTGATTTCAGTATGTATTTCTGGGATAAATTCTGTACTTTCAGATTCTAAAGATGTTTCAATTACAGTCAATTAAGTAAAAGGAATACAGCAGTGGTTACTTAGTTATCAATTAATTAAATGCTCAACAAAAGAATGATTTCTGCAGGTCAACTGGCTTACACTGTATTGTTTCTAGTGAATTACAAAGTCAAGGCCATAACTGAGAAATTATTATATATGCAATGGCAGGATTAAGTATGGAAATATTAATACTAAAATGCTTGCTAATGAATCTTACTATCCAGCAAGAGGATACCAGATTAGAGGTAATACACAGAATGTTCATGCATAGTG
Source organism: Gavia stellata (assembly GCF_030936135.1). Lineage (NCBI taxonomy): Eukaryota > Metazoa > Chordata > Aves > Gaviiformes > Gaviidae > Gavia > Gavia stellata. The sequence continues at coordinate 26,071,776 of NC_082598.1, read as the reverse complement.
ATAAATCACATAGCCAGTTGAACTCAGTTTTTGTTGTGTTAATGAATTCTACTTATTATTCAGGTTCTAGAAAAATCCTATTTTCTTCATTTAATAAAGATAATTCTCACTAAACAAACTGAAAACTGTAAAGCAAAATCCTTTGACTGTATAGTAAGTGTTAAATATTACTAATGAAGGTCCAGCAAGGAAGGCTAGCACAAGAGAAGAAAGGGGAAAAAATAAAAATTAAACCTAGATTACATGCATGCTGTCAGATAATGAATACAATCCTACACGTGACACTACCAACAGTGATCCTGTTCCTACAGGACTAGGAAAACTGTAATTCACAACTATTTCAACAAACTGAGCTCAAGTATTCCTCAACATTGTGTGTAAATGTCCAAGAAGGAGAAAAAGTATTGATAGGGAAGAACAAAAAGTACCCAAAGATAGTTTATCAAGAGTTAATAGAAGAATAAAACTCCAATTAATTTATTCAAATTGTATTTCCTAAATCTCAAGGATAGCTATAATTATATGAAGGAAATGTAATGATCCAAATAAACTGTGCAAGTTCCATAAAGAAGAAATTTAAAAAGGACATACCTTCTAGTGATAAACATATCCTTGATAAGCATTTTTCTAGGCAACAGAAGTGATTTTTTCCTAGCAGCTCCACCCCTTCTTATGCCCTGACTGGTCTCAGGTTAGGATCAGAACATGCTGCAGTTCACAGACATAAACTATCATGCCGCAGTTCACAGACATAAACTATCATGCCTATATAACATGTTAAGTCCTTACATGCAGCTCTAAGAATCCAAATCATTAAGAATCCTGAAGCTTTTATGATTTGTCACTATCAATGTAACGATGCTGTAGACTTTATGTCCACTGTAACCATGGTATAAACTAGAGAGGAATTGAACAATTTACTTGTGGAGCAAGCAGAGGCAGTCTAATGTAAGCCAGGAGTTTACTGAGATCTTTCTTTCTCTGTTCCAAATCATGTCGAACCCATGTAAGCAGTGCATTCAGTATAGTTTCTTCATTAGGAATATTCATGTCATCACTTGCTAAAAGCTTTGCAATTTCAGTGGCTGGCAATAATTGAAATTCCTGGTTTCTAATTACTTCCATGAAGTTTTCCTGAAAAAGAAAAGTATTTTTAAATACAGGTGACATTGTACTTTGAAGACATTTTATGGAACTCCTACTATATCTTCTCCTCTTTTCCCTCCCTTCACACCATCTCTCAGTTGTGCCAGTAAATATCACTGGAGAACGGACCTGGGAGGAAAAAAAAAAGTAAAATAAAAATGCACTGAGTTATTTTGACCCCTGATCATTTCCCCAACTCAGTCCCACAGACAGATGTGCTGAAACAACTGAGGGTGAAGTGTATGGACAGAAACAAGCAATGGGTTGTGGGGGTTACTATCTTGGCACTGCAAATTGAAGAAATACTTTCTGAAGAATAGTTTAAAAAAAATAAAAGGTGCAGTTCGTTCCTGTTGACAATGCAGAATACAATATAAGATGTTTTGTCAAGCAAAGAGCACAACATGCTACCACTATTGGGCACATCTGTTTTCATTACTGCTAGATTAAACTATGGTGTTAAGTTTTCAGAGGAAATAAAAGAACATTAACAATTTTATTGTTGATTTTAAATAGATTATTTTAAGTTTATTTTATTATTTTGTAGGTTTTATACAGCTGACCTGATTGATCGGGGAGCAAAACATACAAAGAATCCACAATATTGTACACACCTTGCTTTATTAACAATATTTACTTAGATAGGATTCAATTTTCTAACTTTCATTCTGTCATTTCCAGCAACAAATCCTTACTTCAAAACAGGAAAGTCACAATATGTAACATTTCCAACATTGACATCCTGTTACTTCATAATACTAGGACTTGCAGAGTATTCTGTAAGGATTCTCATGAACTTAAATAGCAGAGAAGTATGTAGAAACACAATCAGCTAGTGAACTTACAGTGAGAAACCTGAATGTAACATAAAAGGGTGAGATCATGTCTATCCTCTTTCCCCGTACACCTTTACAAGGCAGCAGAGAGAAAAGTAAAAGCAGGCTATGAATCACAAGATGTTTTGGTAGCTCAAAAACCCAGTTAGCCTCATACTCCAAACTGAAACTAACTTTATGACAATAAAACAGTATTACAATCAACAGTGCCTTTACTGAATTGATTGCTAGATAGCTAGCCAACAGGATGCTGGGTTTGCTCTGCCATCACATGTACCTCCAAAACACCTGGAGGATAAAGTGCATTAGATCCACTGACAGGGAAGTCTAACTGGGCCTAATATCAAAATTAGCCTTACTTAGTACCTTGTTTAATGATTTAAAAAGAAAGAATTGCACACCAATGAAAAAACTCTGGATTAGAAGCACATACATGTTGGAAAAAAAATTAGGATTTTTAGGTCAAAAAAACAAGGAGAAACTTGGGACCAGAAGCAGGACCTGCACTGCAAAACAGGTAGAAATTTAGCATATAAAATGGCAACAAAAACATATAGTACAGTTTGGCATTGCATATGCAAAGGACATCATGACAACAAAGCGAAAAAGGTAACACTTCTTCCTTTTTATTGCTTAGTCTAATAATTTCAAAGCTATAGCTCAGTACTCAAAAAAAATTAAATAATTAAAGAATGCTGAGTAAAGAGGAAAAAACTAACAAGGACTAAACCAGTCCACCTTACATGAAAGCCACACATACATAAGATGGCTACAAGACATCTAAGGGGAAAGATCAAAGTGACTCCACTCCACATGTAACTCTGGAGTTGAAATTAGGAAAAGAAAGTGTTACCTGTGCACATAACTGTATTCCTGGACAGAATTTGGAAAGGAAAATTTTACATTTTATATCTCAAAAGCTTTCCTACTAGAGAGATCCAATTGGCTACACAAAAGTAGTGCTTCCAGATGAAAACTGTAGTAGATGAGAAGGGAGATAGAACTGTCTTTTCCTCTTTGATTATTACAAAATGAAAGTTAAGAAAATGAGCAAATACAGGAATTAAAAACAGTGAAAGGACTATACCAATATTCAGTAGCACTACACATGCACTGTTATTTATTTTACTCTAATATCGAATGCTTGGGAGTAAAATTGAAGCTGAAAAATGATCAAAATTATTTCAGAGTTTAAACATGCAGTTCACAGAAATTCAAATTCCACTGAGTTATTTTTTCCACTGCTTTTTTTTGTTGATTCCTCTGTCCTAGAGATTATGCAAGCTGGAGCTGTGCTTTTATTTTTGCTGAATAAACCGGCAGTGAGCACTGACAAAGATAAAAGCCAACACTTACTACCTTAAACTTTCCATATTGTCTATCCGGATCACAGGAAGAGGGAGGGGAAAGCACCTGCATGGAAAGTTTCCTTTGTCTCTGAAGGTAACAACAAACTGATCTTGCGTAAGTCAGTCAGGGATCCTCTTTGGAAAGCTTTTTTCCAACTGGATTTCATCACTTCAACAGCTGTTGTGTGTAAAAAGCCTGATTTTCCTTCTTGTTGCTTGCAGACAATTGCTTTCTGATGGGAACAAGTTCAACTTCCTCTTGCTCCCACTCTATTTTTAAAGCAGAGACTCCTTTTGAGCACAGTGTCAAAGCATTCCACTGGGAATACAGTCACCCTTTGGCCTATGTCTGGGTTTTTTTATAATCAGAATCTGACAATTCCTCTTCCTCTACAGAGATTCTGAAGACAAAAAGAAGGAGCCAGTGTATCTCCTAGCATTCTTAACCTCCTCATTAGCCTTTTCTTTCCTTCTTCTTATGGGAACTCTCTGTGGAAGAACAGGATATTTCAGAGAACAAACGGTCTGCAGTTTCAGTCCCTTGCTTTCTGATCCTAAAAGTAAAAAAAGTGCTTCCCACCCCCAAAATTAGCTCCTCAAAGAGCTTGGAAACTTTATCAAATGAGTAGCCTGAGTTTTATGTATTAGCTGAAACAGGGACACACAGTCCTCCTGCTCAATGATGTGCGTTGCTCATTCACATCATAACCTTCAATTCACCCTTGAGCAACTGCAGAGTGAGTAATACTGATATTCTTAACCACAGGTCTGCCTTGGACTTGATACAGAGCAAAAAAATATTAGGAGCACATAAAAGATAAGACATCATGATGCTTATTTCTAAATGGTACTTAATCCCCACAGTGGGAATCCACTGAGATAGTTAGTCTCCCTCTACACTGTGTCAGAAGGATTAGAACCTCGGAGAGCATCAGAACACCTGCAGGCTGAGAAGAAAGGTACACCTAGGACGCCCAACAGACAGGTCTAATCACAGGGCTCTGTTTAAACTCTGAACCTCAGCAGCTGAAAAGCGAGAGGTGCTTGACTCACAGGATCTGAATGAGAACAAGCAGGGAATGTAATTTTGTCAGCTGGCTGCTTCAGTCAGCTGGTCAACTGAGGTATGAATTTACTAAGAACTGAGCTATCTGACCTCCTGGGAAACTAGTAATAGTCTGATAGATGTCAGATAGCAGCTACTTCACTTTTCGTCAGCTTTGACTGCTGCATTAAGCGATAAACCAACCTAACACTTTTGGTGTGCCCAGGGTTTGTTTAGAGCACAACTATTGTAGCTTGACTCCTCTCTGCGTAGTTTCTGGGTTCCAAGACAGGCTGCGCAGCATGCAGAAACCTATTTAGTCTTGCCAAGGCAGTACTGATCTATTGTGCTAGGCAGAACTTAGGGAACTTGAAATATCTTGGGTTTTCACAGGTGAAAAGAAGTCAATGAGTATTTTCCAAGTCAGATGATTACTGAGCAGGATATTTTGGACTGCAATCTCAGGTGCAAGAATATAAAGTCCTTGTTTTAGGCATTAACACAATCTTTGGGCCTGTAACTTTGTGGACAAAAAAATACTGAAATTTCTCCCCTTTTCATGCTTCCCCTTACCAAAAGAACAAACTGTCCTGGCTGTTGCAAGAAAAAAAGACAAATTATGCCTCTTTGATTCCTCCTCTCAAATCATAAACTCCATATTGCAATGATTTTTTGTTAACCAACTCCTGCCTTACAGGAGAAAGCAAGAATAGATGTGGGACATTTAGACTTCTGCAAAATTCCTAGATTCTATGCTTGGCCTCAATCTGTTACTCTATCTGTAAGTTTTTCTGCTTATAAACAGCCATTGTCTGTACTCAGAAATCATGCAAACTCCAAAACTAACTTTATCTGAATCTTGTAACATTAGCACTGCTCACTTACTTCTCAAGACTTCTGATTAAAATCAAAATGGCTTTTCACTCTGCTTTAAGCATGGAAAGCTGAGCAACAAAGATTACAAAGCTATCTACACAGGGATTGGCTCAAGCACTATCGCGTATCATGTTTAGAATGTCTGCTTTTTCTTTTTTGGTTGTAACTAAGAAAGTTAAAATCAGGCTACTGAAGAAGCTACTGACACTTAACCTAAGAACACCTCACTACTCAGCACAGATATTTTATTTTCTGGAAATAACACAGGCTAGCTTTTCCTCATCTGAAAGTATTTATTTCCCTTTGGTTTACTTTTTTGTGGAAAAGGAGCTATTGTTGTCATTCAAGGTACGCTATCAACTGTTTCAAACAGACAAGATGACAAAAGGTCTGTTTCTTTTGACTTTGTGAAGATAGCAAGAAAAATGCACAGAAAGCATTTTGTGCTAAAAAGCTTTATGAATTAAAATGAACAGATACACTACTGGCCAGCCTAATAAAATTCCTAAATTTGTAATTGTATGACCCCAATACTATAGATAAACTACAGCAAAAACAGGATAACCTTTGCACAAAAGATACCTTTATCCAGATACATCCCATGATTCTGTCAACTGTATTTTAAAACCCTGATGCATAAAAATCAGAGTGGCTGTTTATATTGCATTAAATTAGCTACTTATCACTTCAGGTTATTTCCTGTTTCACTTTATGCATCCTGAGGATTTTTCAAGCTTTAGTTTGCAATGTCAAAAATTAACCTGTTTTGATGATAACCTTAGAAATTATCCTCCTCTGAAAAAAACAACTTATCAACTGTCAACACAGTAAGCAATAAAGTAATGCAACACTTAGGTCGTTTTAGCATAACACACATCTACTTCTTTAATATGAAGAAATGCAGCATTCAAATCCTTGTTATTAATTCATTTTTTTAATCGCTCTGTATTATGCAATTAAAATCATGCCATAAAATCATGCTAATGCTTTCCAATGATGTTAATGAACATTATTCAGACAGAGCAGGTATATTAACAGAGATAGGCCTACTGGGATAACTTCCTGATTGGCCCTTCACTTTAACCAAATGCTCATTTCATCCGAATTTCTAGTCTTCATGTAAAGAACTACTTTAATGAAGCAGGTAAGATGATTATCAGATTATAGCATGGGTCATAAAAACCTTTAAAACTGAGAAGTTGTTTTAACTGCAGAAAAACAGTTATATGGCAATCTAATTTTTTTTTTTTTTGCCAAAGGAAAAGAAAAACTAATAAAAAATAACGTATATAAATTAAAATCTAATTATTTTATGTTATTCATTACCTTCTACTTCAAGTGCTTTAAGAGAACCAAAATTACATGGAAAAGCCAAAAGTATATACTATAGTCAGTATAATACCCCATTGTTCTATGCTGCCCACTGCAGCATAAAAATAATTGTTGTTAAGAAACAGAATTTCCAGGTACTACAGGTGCGCTTAACCCTTATGCTCTAATACTTCTTAATAGAAAGAGCATCAAGTGGCTAGCACTTACTACTGCTGAACATCTTCTCTTTTCAAACAGCTTTTAAATAAATGAAATTACTTGGGGATTTATTTTAATTGAAGATTCAATTGGACTATACATTTCTATGCAGTTTCCATAGCTACAGTAATTTCACACTAAAGAAGCTGCTTCTCTATTACTCATTATTACTAAAATTCAATTTCGTGTCTCTGTTGGAATTGAACAACATTAAAAGAGGCCTTGGGAAGAATCCATCTCGCACAACTGATTAGTTTTGAAAATGGCTTTTTAAAATCCACCTAATTTAAATTTCATCCACGTTGAAGCCTTAAAAGCAACAATTTTGCCACTGAAGTAAACAACGGCCAAAATACAACTATTTTCCTGTGATCTGAACAAAAGAAAGATAGGTGCTGTAAAAGAATGGCTTTTAGAAAGTTCACAGCCCCTTTCCGCCACAAGTCATGAATCGCCAGTCAAAATAGTAAGACTATAATCCCTAACATTCATCTTTAAAGATGCATTAGTCTAACATTTATTACCGTTCTGATCTTGGCAGTCCACTTATAAGGGACATGACAATAGCACAGACCAAAATATACGCTTATTCTGAAAAAGAACCAATAGGTCAGAGGAGGGAGGTTCTCTTTTTACATACTTTTTGTATTGTTGTCTCACTCAACATTAATTCTAGTATTCCTCAAAGGTATAAGCCACATTTATCTTTACTGTTCCATCTGATTGTCTACTTAATTGCAGTCTCCTTATTTTTGTTTGAGCAATAATGAAGATCAAGAATAGAAACATGTAAGTTACAACCTGCACACTATTTATTGACCTGTTTTGGTAAATTTCAGTGTGTACATGATTTTAAATACAGAGATCCACTCACTGAGGAAGAACATAGAATCATATATAAAAAAAAAGAGCTATTTTAAACTGTTATACATACTAAACTAAGTTATTTTAAGCCAAGAAGACATAAAAAAAAAAAATAAAGAAGTTTTTAAACCATCAAAAACTAAGGCAGCAAGAGGAAAAGCCATGATTTCTAATACTAATTACAAGACAGAAATTACACCTCTTGGATCTAAGCCAATAGCTTAATGGCAATGCAATGCCATGCCACACAAGCAAATTAAGTACTATCCTCATACCCACTTCCCTTATGCAGTATCTACATGCCCTCATTAAAGTCCCAAGAGCTTACATAGGCTAAATTTCATCAAGGACAGAGAAAAATGCCTCACAAAACTGCAAAGAACAGATGAACTGACTTGCCTTAGAGATAATTCTCCTGCCGCCTTCTGCTGATAACATTACTAAAATATGCTCGTGAGAAGGAAAAGAAGAACATTTTACATGAAAATAAAAGGATGACTGTTAAGAAGGTGAAGTTTAATTACGTTGGCAGTCTTTCTATAAATTAACTCTTAAAATATCATTGGCAAATTTGTATTTAGTCACATATTGCCTAGCCTAAGATTAAATTGTTTGATGCCACCCTGACATCCCATTACTAAGAAACTAAGGATAATGCAGAATCTATATTGATGAATGCCCACATTCATACCCCAAGTATAACTTCGAACCTGATTACTCCAGCTCATTACAGAACAACAATTCTACAGTTTAATTTAGTAATGTGTTATTTTGGACTAGATGATGGCAGCTTGCCCACTGTTAAGTCTGTAGTTTTTGACTGACAGAAATAAGAACAAGCTCTTGAATGATTTTATTAAATGCATATCACACAATCTCATTACCGTTACAGGGAACCATTAATGCTTGCTTATTTCTTTCCAACGCTAAACCAGCAATTTAATAGTTATTTTGTCATTTCTCATCATGGGTATTCTTGCTTGGAAAATGATCAAGGCTTTCTGGGGGAAAAACTTTAGTATTTTATTCAAGAAAACATTCTGTATTTTCCTTACTAAATAAAGCAGATGATACTTAAAATAACAACATACCATTGTGTAATTGTGAGCCACCTTGTGCAAGTCAGTGCAACCCTGCGCATCAGCGAAAGATCGGATTCCAAGGCAATTGGACGGGTGAAGCTGCTTCATTAGGAATTTGCAGCATGCTTCTACAACCTGAGAGAGCTGAAGAAGGCAAGCTGTAGACAACAGGCACTCAATGTTATCTTCTTTTAATTCAAGGCGACCTAGTAACATTAAAAAGGACATCACATTAGTTTGCTCTTAGCATTTGTTAAATTCCCTAAAACTCAGAGGCAACAGAATTATTATAAGACAGAATATAAGTCTTAGCAAACATCACCCTCAGCAATAGATAACCAGCTTTTCAAAATTAGTACCTATAATTATGTAAGGAAAGGGAATCCTAATAAGATTACTTTTTTTTGTGAGTCACGATACATTTGAAATATTCACATAATTTGTTAACTAACTGAATATAGTATTACCAGAGAAACTATACCCTACCAGCTTGCCTCAGGTAAAGGCAATGATGATTTCTTTTTATTTATTTATAAGGAATTAAATAATGTGAATAATAATTTCTAAAGAGCATCTGAAATCATGTAATGGAATATAATGCTCACTGGAGGACAATTCATTAGATGAAATTCCCATTTTCATTCTAATTACCTGTATATGCATATTGAACCAGAGACCACAATGCATTTGGCTCCACACCTTCCATCTTGATTTCTTCCTGTCTTGCTTCCCTTACGTCATTAGTGAACATTGCCGCAAAGTAGTCCGAAACAGAGGACAGAACCAATCTGAGTCCATCGTGCAGGAGAAAAGGAAAGCCACAAAGAGTAAAAGAAAAAAAAAACCCAAAACCTTAGTCAACCTGATGTTTGTTAATTTATGATTCATTACTTTGCCCTTTGAAGAAACACTGTACTGAGAAAAACATTTTAAAATTGACAAACTGCTCCATGCTCTAGTTCCCCTCTATGAATAATGAAGTACTATTACTGAATCTACATTTGCTGCTGAAGTAAATGAATTACCCTTTCAAAGCTCAATGACTTTTAATAGCCAACACAGAAACAACCTACAAAAAACACATAAATTGGAAATGGAATGTACATTATAAAAATAATAAAAAAATTGAATTGACTTCCATATATATGATGTCAGTTACTTTTTTAAACGTGAAAGAATGACTTACTAGTCCTTTTCAAAGTGATTTAAAATGCTTTTACTCTTGGTGCACATATATGCATTCATTTACTAACACTGATAACAGAACTAGGCACAGTAAACATGGAGATGGCACAGACAGTAATCTCTTTTGTGGGTACGTATTCAGCCTTTTGTTAACAATTCTGAGTATTTTAAGATACTGAGTAAGTAAACATGTTAGTGCACTACAGACATTTCTTTGGATTACTGAGAGTAAAACACTGAGTACATATAACAATGCCACTCCACAAAATGTGCAAGAATTTTGATGTCTCAGTATGTGTTCACAGGACCAGGGTGGAAGAGAAAGGAAATCATGTGGAGCAGGAATAGTCAACCCATAGTTCTGTTGTATGAAACCTGCCATAACTATTCATGAGGTCTGCTGGAATCTTCCCTAAGAGACCTCTAGGAACAGCCTTGTGGTTTGGATCAATTTTTGTGCTGCAGCAGTTCACAGTTGCCTTGCTCACGGGGAATTCAAGTATAAATACACTTGCATATGTACTGAGCTATACAAACAGCAAGCCCAAGAATCAAGCCTACTGCAAATACACTACACAGTCCATCCATGTATGTTTAAATGAATCTAATACTTCATGAAATGTCAGTTTATTCTGCACTGAATCATTATATTGGCTTGTTAAGATGACAGAGGTCAGGAACCACAAAACAGAGTAAAATTAATCAAAAAGGTGAACACCAGTGCTTAGGAGTAAGTCTAAACATGTATTAACGGGGAGGATTTGCAGGTACATACACAAAGTCATGAACTACAAAGAACTGTCTCTTAGTTAATTAACTGCAAAGTAGTAAATTGTTGACTAATTTCAACTACTTTTTTCTTGTGATCTTCTGACCATTGACCATTTGGTCAGGCCTACAGTAAGGTAATCCTTTTTTTTCTAGTTGCTGAGGCAACAGAGTTGGGTTAAGAGCATACGGGTTAAGAGCATACGGGGAAAAGATTAATTTTATTTTAACATCTTGTATGATTGAAGTGAAGTTTTGTAATGAGAAATAAAGTTCTATTCTTTTAAAGAACATATTGTTATTGAAATATGAGATTTATTCTGTGGCTGACTTGCTGAGAAAAATTAGCACATTCTGCCAAGTTAGCACCTAGGCATCAATTCTAGGCATTTTAATCTCAGGTTTAATGACACCTGCAGTTCAATGAAAATACTGCCTCCTAGAGATCTGTAAAGTTTAGTGAAATTAGAGAGTATATTCATGTAAGCATCAAGGGAAAGTTTCTGCAACTGCTTTTGATGCTAGAATCAGATGACAAGATCAGATTTGTATGTACAAAATAGGGGTTCTCATTGGAAGGGAAAGTGTGTAGATGGACAGATTTGAATAACCCAAGTTATTCAAATTATTGGACCTCTGCAGGTCCAATTCAGAATTAAAAAAAAAAAAAGCAAAACAAACAACTTAAAATACTCACCTCTGGCAATACTGACCTGAATTCCTACACAGAATAGAGCTTGAAAAAGAAAGGTCTCTGATGGGAAACAGAACCTAAAACCTCATCTTAACACAGTTTTGGGGTTGGGTGTTTTTTTTTTTTTCTTTTTTCCTTCCCCCAGCAGTGCAACTGGTTTAGTTAGCTGCACTTTTATTTAGAATTAGCAACAACTGTTGAAGAAATGCTAAATAACCCGAGGCTCTAGACAAACACCTTCTACCAGCTGTTTGATATCAGCAAATTTCTCCCTGTAATTTCTAGTCTCGAAGTCCTCCGAAAGAAATTATTAGAAATTTAAAATGCAATCTATTTACTATTTTTGCAAACTTTGTGTTCGGATTCATGAGAAGGTATACATGCTTCACAGTGTTAAGTGCTTTCCAGAGAGTGACTTGCATATGCCAGAACAGGATGTGCAGCCCAGGAGTAGATTAATACAAGTAATATGCCAAAGCATAAATTATACTGATAAAGATTTTGTAATAATTTTAGCCAAGAAGCATGTTCACAATGAAAAGCCTTAGAACAGGTATCCACGCTTTTCTCTTAATTCAACTAATTTAGAAAAAAAGTTCTCTCAAAGAAAGAAAGAGGATTAAAAGAAACAGTGGGAATGCATCAAGGTGACACTGAGCTAGCATAAAAGAAAACAAAGGCAGACTTTCAGCCAACTGGCCTTTTCTTACCCTGTGTTTTTCCCACTAGTCAATAAAAATCAATTACTACTTTCCTCATACCATTTGACACCCACTTGTTCATTGATCTTTTAACCTCATAGCTAGTAACTGATTTTGCTTTCAACATTTTTTTTGGAATGTCTGAAATTAAACTGCATTCCTACACAGAGATTATACAACGTGAAGCAGCTAATACCTTCATATCACTGAAGAATCCACTGAAGACCTTCTCCATCCATATTTGACCTTTTTGCTAAAAAAGCTCTAAAAGAGCTAAGTGATAAGTATGATTTTTCAAATGAAAATCTGTGCAATGACTATAAAAACTACACTTTTATTCACAATCTCCTTGTTAAATAGAGCCATCACGGCTCTGTTAGTATTTAACATAATCTCTTTGTGCTATTTATTAATCATTAAAATTAACATATTCATCCATATCACAAGTTCACTGGGAACTACTGTTGCCACAAAACACTGCCTTTCCTCAATTTAGAAACTGAAGAAAGCTATGTTTTTTGTATTCTGAGTTTGAAGACTTTTATCCTCTGAGTGTAATATTTCTTTCATAATTGGCTCAACTAAAATGCCTATAAAATCAGTATATATTGACATTAGAGATGCCTCTTAACAATACAAAAAAGAAAATCAAGAAAAAGCCTTAATACAGTTGGCATTGTATCGTTCGACTGTGGATGTCAAACATATTTACCTTTACTCTCCTTCTTACCTAATTACCAGCTACTGCCAAATACTCAATTCTGCATAGATAAGATTACAAAAATTTGGCTACTGAATTACATGCAGTAGATTGGCTGCTCTTTTTCAGCGCACAGGAAAAATGTAGAGAAAAAGGAACACATGAATACCATAATTTTTCATCTGGGACATCGTAAGGTGTCTGAAAAATTAATCTCTCTGGAAAAAACACTCAACAGCTATGGGCTAAATACTGACAAAATCTGGGTCTTTCAGTATGTCTCCCTGTTCTTACAGGAGGTTCCAGTGCTACTGATGTCTTTCATTTCTGTGGTTTGTACTGGTCCAAAAAGAGAAAGATCCACTATGATGACTTAACTTATTTTGAAGAGTTTTCTACTGAGAACCAGTAAAATATGTGTAAGCAAGGTGGCAGGCCTGAATTAAATTGTACTTGTTGGAATTTCCGTAAGCTGCATCATCTAGACAGTTTTCTAGGTCTTCAAAGGAATTATTACGTAAAATGATGATAGCTGTCAAACCTGGCAATTTACAGATTCAGTATCTCCCAACCTGCTTCACCTGACAGAATGAAGTGAAGCTTCTTAACATCTTAAAGATAAAAGGGACACTTCCTAGGCAGCTCCTTGTTTGTGGCTGTATAACAGCTAAAAATAGTCCTAGGGAACTCACTAAAAGCATTCACTGAAGTTGTAAGGTTCATGCATCCTAGTATGAAGCACCTCACATACTGGTGGCTTCAGCTAGTTTATATTCTTGATAACAAAGCATGTCAGTAATAAAAAGAATATATGACAGTGGTACTATCCCACACTACTAATATATCCGTATTTATTTAAATTAAAATTGTTTAAAAACAAGCAATACCTAAAAATACATGCAGTATGTTTATGCTAAAATTATTTCTAATTATATCTCTCTTCCAGGGAAATCACACCTTTCAAAATTCATTTGCTGCTTCTGACACTGAAATCATGATTACAATAAGCCCTTTAGTAAAATCTTTCAAAACAGCCACACTGTTAGTAGCAATAGTACCTTTTTAACATAAAGCTATCACAGAACTGCTTTTTTATATACTTTGACTTTTTAGAAAGACACCTTGTGTTAAACTTTTTTAACCATGTAGCTAAAACAAAACAAAAAAAAGGCTGCAGTGAAGGATTTACAAACTAAGGCAATACAGACTGTGAAAGAAAGGAAGTATTATTAAGCCATATGGAAAAGAATTTCAAAGATAAATAATCCTCAAGATAAAAAATGTCTGCAAACCAGGATTTGTGCTCTTCCAAACAAGCTTCCTAACCCCTAGAGCGCATAAGCTTCCATTTGCCTTCTTTCCTTCAGTCTCATGTCTTTTGTATTTCCATCTTTCAGTGTCAACAGGAAGAAAGAAAATGGCTCTGCACTGATTTTCAGATTGCTGGTTAAAGGATGCATAGCAGGCTTTAAATCCCCTCTGGCTAGGAATTTACACAGACCTCGCTTTTCTTATGTGAATGTTCTGATCAGCAGGTTATTATAAAACAAAACAAACTTATTATGGATCTAGCAGTTAGCTGAATGTAATAAATAGGAATGTAATAAATGACTTAGACATCGGAAATTGCAGTGGACACAGAAAAAGCACCTGGTATGAAAAACTTAAATTAATTACATTTAATTTAATTAAAAGTCTGGCAAAATTTCTTTATGGAACTGCAGTCTAAGGGAGTGGGAATATAATGCATTTTTTCATTGTGGAGAACTGTCCCCTTTCCTACTTGCTTCTTGATCTCCTAAATAAGTTCTTAGCTATAATTTCAGCATAGAATGAGAACATAAACAGTCTTAGAATAATAGAGAATGCCATATTCAGAAAAATCATGACTGCATGTGATAGTCTTATTTGTAGCAGACCCATAGCCTGAATTCTTTGAATAGACAGAAACCAAAACCCTTCAGAATTTTACAGTAATGTATTACCTGTGCTTATTACTATTGCAGACACCAAACTCACTGCTCTTTTCTCTAAGAACATACATCATACACCTCAGAACATTCAAGTACCATCAAAAGTAGAAACTGAGAATTAAGAAAAAAAATACAGGAACTATTAAAAATATCAAGTTCAAAACAGAAAATCTGAAAACTCCTCTTTCTATATAAGTGTGACTAATAATAATAATGAAAAATGTTCTTTCTTACCAATTCTGTGACCGCATACTAAGAAAAGCCCTTTTATCCTTCTTAAAAAAAAAAAGGAAAAAAGCCGTTCAGTGTAAGTGAACTTTCTATTTTCTTACACATCTTAGAATTCCAAGCCATTAAGCTAATATCTATTTAATACATCTTTTGTTGCTCATTAAGTCTTAAGATAAAATAATCACTATTTTTCTGAAATACACTGACTGCTCCAGCCTGCAGTCAATACTAAAGAATTCAGAACTTGGATACAGGCAGTAAAAAATCCTACAGAATTTTTTTCTTGTAACATAGGCTACTACAAGTACATAAAGCCAGTCTTCTTACTGAACTATAAAATTCCACACCAAATTTAAGATTTCCATCTTTATCTTTCCCACTATGGAAAAGTTCAATTTTCAGTGAGGTACTTTGGATGTACTGAGATGAAGATTGTAGTTATTGCTATGTTTCTCTGTGAAAATAAAACAGTAAAAAGAACTTACTGTACAAAAGGCAAAGCTGCTTTCTAAGTTGCTCCAACAGTATAAAGTGAACTAAGGACAATCATAAGCCTCCCATCTCCTGCTACAAGCACAAGGTGTGCTTCTTTGACCTTAACTTTCATGCATATTTAAAACGCAATATACCAACTACAGCAAGATGTTTCTCCTCTTAAGAGGAGGAAACCAGTGCAAATAACAGGTGGTAGCATATGCCTAATGCGCTACAGAAATAGATACATAGCAGAAACTGGAGCAGCAAAGTCAGTTCTCTAAATAAGTGAAAAACAGGTACGAACCACATTAAAGAACTTTTTAGCATGCTGTCTTTCTGTTTATCTTGTTGCAAAAAAAAAAAAAAATCTTCCAGTCCTTACAACATATTTGCAGCTGTCCTCTGCACCCTTTCTATACTTCTTAACTATTACGTAAACCATACTCCAGAACAGTATGCTGCAAAGGTACTACCTTGGCCACATGAGGAAGTAAAATGATTTCCTTATTATAATCACTGTTTTTCCTGTTTACTGCACTCCAAAACTCTTTGCTTTCTAAATTACTTCAGTGGCTGCAAATCCACCAGGGGTGTGTGCATGCCCTGTTTTCATCTGATTCACTCTTTCCACAGGGACAATGCAGTTTTGCAACTAATTTGAACAAACTGAAGACCAATCTTAAGCAACTCTGTAGCCGCCGGGAAAGCCAAATCATCTTGGTCACCCTATTGTCTCTCCGGAAAGGATTCATCATCATCCACAGCTACATGGCTGTAAGTGTTTACTAAGGAATTCAGGTCAGGGGTTGGGTGGAGAGTAGTACCACCCATTTTAGCAGTAACTGCAGTAATATTTGCTTAAATCAACTTGGAAGAGTCAAGGATAGTCTTGACTGTTTAAAAGCAAAGTGTCATAAAATGAAGTCTCCAAGAGCAATAGCAAATTATGGTATAACTGCTTCCCTGCTCCTCAAGTCAGTTCCTATCCCCATGCTATCATTCCCTTAGCTGTGTCAGCACAACAGTGTGGACGATACCTGAATAAAAGCAGAGACCTGGCTTTTTAAGAAAAATACCAAACCCAAACCAGCAACCTCTTCCCATCTTTTTGTTACTATTACAGTATTAAGCTGTAGTTTCACTGTGGGGGTAGAAATCAGCGATGGAAAATAAGAATGCTTTAGGTTGCTATTTCTGTTGTAGACCTAACCTTAAGAAACCACAGCTTAATTACACCTAGGTTCCTATTCAAACTATTAATACTGTGCATTAAATACTGTAATGTGCTTCAGTTATTCGTACTTTTGTTTCACAATCTTTGGTGTTTTCCTAGCTTTTAAGTGGCATGCTATATGATCTGTTAATTACACAGATGACAGATAGGGTAACGTTTGATGTAATTTAGCCCTCTAACACTTACTGTCAGTGTTCAGTAGTCTACTATCAAAGGACTCTTCCTACTATAGGAGCAAAAAAAAACTTTATGCGGACAGAAGACTGTCCTTATTGCTAATTATGACTCCAACAATTTAATTGTTAGTACAAAGAAAAAGTTAAATCTAAAAAAATTTTTACGTCATTCTGTGGTACAAAAGCCTGGAGAAGCGGAGGCTGAGGGGAGACCTCAACGCTCTCTACAATTACCTGAAAGGAGGTTGCAGAGAGGTGGGTCTTGGCCTCTTCTCCTAAGTGATGAGTGACAGGACAAGAAGAAATGGCCTCAAGTTGCGCCAGGGGAGGTTTAGACTGGATATTAGGAAAAATTTCTTTTCTGAGAGAGTGGTGAGACACTGGAATAAACTGCCCAGAGAAGTGGTGGAGTCACCATCCCCGGAGGTGTTCAAGGAACATGTGGACAAGGCATTGTGGGGCATGGTTTAGTGGGCATGGTGGTGTTTGTTGTTTGATGCTTGGACTTGAGGATCTTACAGGTCTTTTCCAACCTCAGTGATCCTGTGATTCTGTGAAAAACCACTGCTACTTATAATATTCTGAGGGCGCATTTGGGACTTTTGGGGAATTTATTTCTTTATGAAAATATCTTACTGTATGCTTGAAGACAAAAATCACAATTATTTTTGATGCTGCATTGCATACAACAGACAGAAATTAACTTTTAGTTTCCAAATAAATGTTAAAAAAACATAAGCATGTTCAAAGTATTCCAAATTGTTTAGGATGCTCTGACCTTTTTTAAACAAAACACAGGACACATTTTGAAGGTGCAATTGTAAATGAATATGAAGTTCCTTCAAAATTATTATAAACTTACCTGTGAGCTGGAATTCTACGATCACCAGCAACTAACACCACATCACATAGCTGTTTGTGCCTAAGATAATTCTCCATTTTTTTAAAAGTTTGTTCAGCGTGGTTGAGAGCCTGAAAAAATTCATCTGAGGTACAGGGCTCCATAACGTGGCAAGATGATAAGGTATGACTGCTGTTGGAGGTTCTGCTGAAGACAATAACAGAAATCTTAGTTCACACAGTATAAGATGCAGCAACTCTATCTACAGATGATGAAATAAAAATCATATGTGATTTTAAAACTGACATATGATTTGTTTTAATAAATATTCCCTTGCTATTTTATTTCTTTTCATATTCATACTTTCTCTCTTCCTCCAAACCTAATCTAAACCCTTATGAAAAAGGTGCGATCATTTAACGTTGTACTCTTCAACTAACAGACGCACAAAGATCAGTCCAGTAATTGCATCTATAGCATTGTCAGATGGTTAAGGAAGAACAGACATCTACCAAGACCCTGCAAACTGGAAAAGCAATGGAAGAATGCAATAAGGAATCAAACCTCTCCCTGCCACATGCTAAAGTCTTGCTTCACACTTAACCTAAGGTGCCTAGAACAAAACTCACCATATACGGAGCTAGTAAAAGAGTATGGGCATGCAGGGGAAAAAACCATCAAGAAACACATCGATATACCACCACTCCTAATGCATGAAGCCGTATGTGTCTAAAAATGAGATACAGCACAGTAAAAACCAACACAGGGGAAAAGGAAGGGTGGATGGGGAAAAAAATTATTCTTGTCCATA
This sequence comes from Gavia stellata, assembly GCF_030936135.1. Taxonomy (NCBI): domain Eukaryota; kingdom Metazoa; phylum Chordata; class Aves; order Gaviiformes; family Gaviidae; genus Gavia; species Gavia stellata. The sequence continues at coordinate 26,053,257 of NC_082598.1, read as the reverse complement.
CACACAGCAGCTTGGGAGAAAAGAGGAACAGAGAAAACGTAAAAGGAATGCATGGGCCTAGGACATAAAGGAGATTAATCCTAATTATGTATACTGAGGGAAGCACCTTTTCTTGCTCACAGTTCTTTAACTGACTACTACTTACTTTTCCACAATGCAGGCAACTTATAAAATACTCTGGACCTACCACAATATTTGGAAGGACACGGATTCATAAGATCTTAATCCAGACCCCTGCTTTCACAAAGATGTCATGAACTCAAGCAGCATGCTCAGGGCTAAATCCACCGAAAGACTTTGCTCAGTCCTTAGCCTAGGATATTCATTTCAAGACAGAGCTCCTCAAAATAAAAGTTTAAATTTTCATCAGAAAATGTTCTGTAAAGGTGTTTTGGTGGGGTTTTTTTGGTTTTGTGGGTGTTTTTTGTTGCTTTGTTTTTTCCATGTGCCCAGATAGCTAAAAAGGCCAAGCAATTTGGCACTTGATTCAAACCTATATCTAGTAATGGATCAGAAATGAGATACCTGCCTACCTAATTCCCTTGGAGGACTTTATCTTAAATATGCTTTCTGAAGTTGTGATTAGCCACTTATTTAAGCTGTGTCAACTTCTTCTCACCCCCCATGAGTCACTTGTTCTGCTCCACCACTGGCCCTCTGACAAGCTGGAACAAGTATTCTTTGTGGCCATTTTGGAAACTGAATCAAGGAACCCATATGTGAAAAATGTAACCAATGTAACCATAAAAAGCATTATATTGGCAAAACTGGGTGGCATTCTCACAGTGAATGAGCACGTAGTACTCAGGGAAAGCAACTCTTAAACCAGCAACCCTGCAAAAGAAACGGAACAAGAAAGAACAGGGTGCTGGTCAACAAGAAAGTGTTTAGGAAATTCTTGTTCCCTATCGCAATTTACCACATCCTCAATTGTGTCGATACAGGTTGGTTTCTTTTTTTTGGTTGAACCATCTTTTAACCCAGATTCATCAAATTAACCCTATTAATAATGATAAAAAAATTACATGATATCAGGGACTTGATTTACATTACAACCTCACAAATAGTTGTGCAGCTAGAACTGAAGAAGCAACAAATTAGTACAGAGAACGAAAAAACTTTCTAAGCCAGCACTTTGCTGGGCCAGAACCTCACTAGAGCTATTGCCAGCCCCAAGACTGCACATGTGTACATTCTGCACAAAACTCAGTGGCAGTCCCCACTCTTGTTCAGTAAGGAAAACTAATTGCACTGGTGTTTGTCTTTCACTACCCACCATAAAGCACTTATTCAGGACACAACAGAGCCAAGCTTAGTTCTTCCCTTCACCTGAAGAAGTTCAACCCTATACCTGTCCTCTAGCCAGTAACTTACAAGCCATTGTCCATAAGGAAAGAAAATGAGAAGGGATGAAAGATTAAGCTTCAGTGGTCCATGAGAACATGAAACAGACAGTCTAACAGTTGAGGTACTTGCAAAAAAGGGAAGATACAGCTTCAAGGGCTATTTATGCCTATTACCCAATGACTGGTTATGAAAACTTCAAATCTCACTCCTTCCCCTAACTGTTTTACAAATCTGCTTCCCAGTTCAGTTTGCCACATCCATGACAGCTTGGCAGAATACACAGGCAAGGAAAGAACAGAGGAAGGGAAGGACCTGCTTTTCTCTCTCCCAGCGGTAGTACTGAAATGCCTTCTAAAATTCTTGGCCTACACCCCTTCCACCTAGAGAGAGGAAACCTGGGTGTCTAACACTGACCCATGAATCCCATGCTCAGAGCAAACACCCAGCTGCGAGGTCCTGCAGCTCTGAGTATCAAGGCGGCTCTGCTCCTTTTGGATTTGGCTCTCGACTCAAATTTATCTTTTAGTATGAATTTCCCCTCCCATAGGCTAGAGGTATTGCTACTTCTGCACACCTCACACGTACTACTAAGAAAATTACATCAAAGACAGAGGCTGTCAGCGCACGAGATAAGTGTATCAAAGAACCCTGTCTGCATATTTCTTAAAGAATAAGATTCTAAGATAGCATTTTTAACACCTTAAGTGGAAATACTATTATGAGTATCTTAGAATGTTAGTCGTTAGGGTTTCCTTTTTGTATTCTTAAACTTCAGTCACACTTTTCTTGGTCTTTCTTTTCTTTCCCTATTTATGTAAAAAATATCCTATCTAGTACTGACCAATTTTTATTAAGTATGGTACAATTTCAGGATGATTGTAAAAATATAAGTTACTTTAAGGACAAGGTCTTTCCCATGCTAGCTACACATTTTACTACCCTGGTGACAAACATCCATATACTAAAGATGCTAGCTTTCTTCAACTTCTCTGTCTAATAAAGAATTTATACAGGAGTATGGCTTTTGAAATCAAAATTATGTATAAGCCATGCTATAAACCCATTCATTTTTAAAGGATTTTATTTCTTGAAGTAGGATGTTTGGAATAAGGAGCTCTGCCCAATATAACAGTTCATTGCAAAGCAATGAAGCAATTAACTGGGCTAGTGAAGTGGTGATAAATGAGTTTCAAAAGTAAAAGCATATATGATGGTGACAACTGGAGAGCTGAATTCACACCTCTCCTTCTGCTGTTGTTTCAGGCTGCATTGTTGTAGCTTTAACAAAGCCACAGCACAGTTTTCAATATAAAAACAAACCAAACCATAACATATACAAGCCTTATTTCCTCTCACTTTTACTAAACTCTCTCTCTCAAAAGAGAGGCATCAATGTTTTTCAAATTTTACAGGGGAGAAGCACAACCTGTTCCTATTAACAGGATTTGTTATTTTAATTATTTTAAAGCATTGAGATTCATTTTAAAGGAGGAGTTACAACAGTTATTTTACCGCAATGACACATATTAGTTAACAACCTATGAATTCCAGTAAGTATTAACCTTTGGCTATTACAAAGGTCGCAAAACTTTTTTCAAGCATTTTATTTTATGCATTTTAAATTCTTTTCAGGAAGGCATCTTTTAGGTTAAATGTCTCCATGTTTGCCTTTGAAATAAAAATGAAGCAATAAAGACTTCATTACGACTAAGAAAAAAATCAAATACACACTTCAAACTATTCATTTTGGAATAGAGATAGAGGAACAAAATATGAAATTAATTTAAAAATCATTGTCCTGAAAAACTGTGTAAAATTATGTCTGAAAAAAATGATCTCTGAAAATTATGCATAAATTCACTCGTATTTAAAACTGTGCTATTGTCATGATCTGTTCACCTAATTTAGCTGTAACCTCATCTGTACTTCTAAAAAAGGTCAGCTTGTCCCCAAGATAATATGAAATCCTATGAATCTGCAAAAACGTAGTTTTACTGCAAGATAAAGAGTGACACGGTTAGATAAAGGGTATGTAGTACAGATGCTGACCTTGTAAGTACCGCCTTGTCTCTTCTAGCCTTTTGCAGCAAGTAACAGCATATTTCCTTGCATGAAAAAGTCACATTTCTTTTGACAGGAGCAACATGTTGAAGCGCAGCTGGTTACTAGAGCCTTGACTGGACAAAGGAGTCAGGCAGCATTACAACAGGATTTATATCTGCAAAATCTTGATGGAGAAAATACCCCAAATATACTGCTACTATGCCTACTCAACTGGCTGGTTCACAGAATCAACAAATAAAGTCTGTTTTTCAAAAGGTTTCTATGATCTGTCTCCTTTTCCCACTCCATCTACCACCACAAGTCTAGCTCTTCTCCGTTCCCCTCAATTCCTTAAGGCACTGCCTCACTAGGCAAGAGACAGCAAATAATGTGACTAACGGGAAGCTGTGCTGCACAGCCAGCTTTGCATCAGATGAATTCTGCACTTTTTCAGTGAAGGCAGTAAGCTGAGTTTCTCTCCATTAACTAGCTGCCATTTGCAAGGAGTGACGTTATCTTTGAGACTTCTGCCTACCCTCACACTAAGATGAAAATGGCCCATGGGTTTTAAAGCTACCATGGAAATGGCTGGCATGATGCAGAACACAACTGCATAAACTTGGTCCCTTTAGGAAACCAAAAAAAAGCAAATGCTCTATCTATGCTACTGAACAGCACTACACACCAAACCAAATGGTTTTCATAGATATACTGAAAACAGTGCAAAATCAAACTGGAGCAAGAATAACGTGTGCATAGAATTGGCTTAAATTCTGTTTTACATATGTTTTTCTAACACAAGCTGGATGTAGATGAAAGCATTAGAAGTAGTAAACACACTGGCAAAACTGTAGAGATGAGGAAAAATACACATTTTTCTCCCCACTACGTTTCCAGTGAACACCACTTTGTTTCTCAGGAAATGAAGTAACTGACATCAACATTTTAAATCTGAATTAATGCATAAAGACTATTCCTTTATAAATAGGACAAGTAAATAAACAGAAAATCAACAAACCAATATAGACAACACAACATATACAGATATTAAAAAAGTATCATGATATTTCAAAGAAAAAAAATAGTAAAAATACTAGTTTTATTCACATCTCAAAAAGGTTCAAAACAATAGTATGTTTAGAGATAAGTGATGAAAATTAAGTATATGCAGGAAAATGGGTGCGACTGCCTTGTGTTTAGAGAAGACAATAGAAGGAAGAAAAATAATGCATAGTACCTCTGACTATAAATTACATGCTCCTGTTTACATTCTTGTAATGCAAACCCAAGAATAAAGTCAATGAAATCAAAAGCCAATGTTTGACTGATCAAAGCAGAAATCTGCAGTCATAAATGAAGCATATGAAATTTACTCTAGCGAATCCCCAATAAGCTGTAAGTTTCACTACTGTTCAAAACCAGCAAAGGCATTTATTCTCTTACTAGAACAGACAAATCTCCAGCAGCTGGACTTCCTATCTAAAAAAAAAGTCTCATGGAGCCCAAAGGTAAGCTAATTGTCTGCTGTGAGACAGGACACTGCATTTGCTATACTGCATAACAAACATGATCTCAAGGTAGGGTTTTTTTGTAATAATATAATTAGAAGATCTGTTGCAATTTCAAGTCATCTTTAGGCTAGGGTAGTCAATTGTTTAGGTCATACACATTAGAGAAGGTAAGAGTATGTCTCCCCTTAGACAAATTAGGATACATATTAAGATACATCTTTTGCATTTTTAAACACATCTTAATTTTGCAACTTTCTTGCTGCACTAAGATGGCTTCCTGCATTGCAGTTTTTACATACAATGTTTCAAAATAGTTTAAAAATATTTTTTCAACAATTTGGTTGTTTACACTGCTGTCTTCAAGTTAGCTGACATTTTATTGCATACAGAGTCCAGAACACAACTTACTAAAATAATATGCCAGCTTTTATGCCAGCTTCCATGATTTTATATTATACTTTGTAAGGAGCAAAATATTTCCTTCCTCAAAGTTGGTAAGACAAGGATGTAAGTGGCAGAGAGTGGAGTTTGTTGAAAAGAAGGATGCTGAAAGGATTCTTGGAAAAAGCAAGCAATGGTAAAAATCAGGACACTCTTTCAAAGGCTGGGAAGAGCATAAATAAAAGGAGGAAGCCATAGATGGTAACAACAAAGACTGCTAAAAATCCACAGTGTATCATAATTCAAGATAAGAAAAGACAATGGGAAGACAACAAAAGTGACTCGAGAGACTAAAGAGCACAGTAAGGCTATACATACACGTGAACTTGAGGGCTAGTGATTTACTCTACGCTAGAGAAAAGAATTATAGCAATAGCCAGAACTACAGTCTTGCAATCAAAAGGCACAGATTCAAGTAAACACAAATATATCTGCATTAACCTTAATCTAAATGGCATGAGTTACAACAGACATGAGAAGCTGGAGCACAGACTCCAGTGTTTCCTGTGCTAGCCCAATAAAGACATGCATACACATCTTTACTTGTTTCTAATTTTGATGAGAAATACTGCAGGCATGTTTCATTGCAGCTAGACCTTTGATTATAGCACTGATGTTTCTTGTCTCACTTCTAAGACAGGTCTTGGATTTAGAGCAATGAATTCGTATACCCACACAAATGTCACCAGTAACATGCATTCTGTCTGGAAAACAACTACTTGGACTACCTCATGATGCATCTGCATTGCAGTGTGATCGAGAAGTGCAGTAGTACAAAACCATACCAACAAAGCTTTAATGTAGTCAAAGCATGTGACAATCACTGCAAAAATATGTTTGTCTTGCATGGAAGCCCATTCCATCCTGAATAGCTGGAATGCCCTGTGGCTTTGCGAAGTCCATGCTGAAGCCTCTTGTTACCTTATCTTCATTACAACATCTACCATTCAAGCTTACTGGATTAAATCTGCCTCATATATGCTGTATAACGGTGCTGCACTAACTCTTTTCAAATGTGCATAGACATAACCCAAGTGAAGATGTAATAGGCACAGAGGAAAATGAATTTTAACAGTAGCATGGAAGAAAAGATACGAGAAGGCTAGGGATTCTCCCCTGTAAAACAACTCATCTGTCAATAACAAAGTTTCTTATTTTTGTCTAATTCATGCATATATCTAGCAAAAAATGCTCTTTTTAGTTTTTCAGTTAATTTCAAGTATCATACTACTATCATGCCACAATTAGGCAATCTATTAGCTGTCCTTATTTGACAGTTTGCATTATTTTGTGATAGGAGATATACAGAAATACACAGCAAAATTGCGGGTCCTAAAGAAATTACAGCCTCAAAGGTCAGTAAGACTGAAGTGAAAGAAAAGACATATCAAAAGTTTCTGTTGATTAAAAACTGTTGGGGGGGGGGCAGACTTAGATTGGAAGTTACAACGTACTAACTCCAAGACTGTTCACACAGAGCAATACTGTAGAGTAGCTACCACATGGTACATTCAGACCTTGTCTTAAGATCAATTACAGACATCTTACTAAACTGTTCAAGGTTAGGACACAACTGATGAATTCTGAAATACTGCTCATATTAAATGTTAAAATATAAATATACATTTTACATTATATTTGAATACATTTCCATACTTAAATCGACAGTAAAGTAATTCCAATATTTTAATGCACGCCTGGGTGAAATGAACCAGATACAATACTCTGCATAGTAGGTATGCTTTAGGTATTTTTAGCTTGATATCCACTGTGCCTTCAAGGTCTGTGGACTGCTGCTAAGGCACCCACAAAAAGTCAAGAAAACCAAATCTATTGCTAATAGGCTTAAATTTGCTATACAAGAGTCTTCACAGCTGTTGGAAGATTTTAAAAAGTGTACAAATCCAAAAAATGACCATTGCCTCAGGAATGTAGGAGAGTTAATAAACAGCAGCAGTAGAGGAAATCTAGGAGATGAAAACCAGTAAAAGAATTCAAACCTCACTGGCCAAGTAAAAAAATCATTGAGGCTAATGCTGGTTACAAACAACACATATGAGTATTATGTGAACACCATTATAGCCGACTAGCTCTGATCCCTGAATCCGGATGATCTGTTTGCATCTCAGATGCAGCCTTTGTCAAAGATCTGGTCCTAAACTTGGAATTTGCTTATCCCTTATGCCACCAAGCCCTACACTAATAACAAATTAATTCTACAGAGGCTCTCCTCTAAATGAATCATGTAATGATCTAAAGCTTTCATAATGACAAAGACCTGGTCAAAATGCTTTTCTACCTGTGCTATATGACGCGGCAAAGAGGAAGGATGATTGATACACAGAAAGCAGCAGAGCTGCTTCTGTTACTGCATGCTTTTAGGGCTTGTAACTGGGCAATAAGTTACACAGGAGTGAAGTAGTAAGGTAACTCCATAGCTTCTACAAAAAGTTTAAAAAAAAGGATGTTTTTATACACACAATTTGTTTCTAATGGAGGTAACAGGGTTTTCATATGGGAAAAAAGCCCTTTGAAAACTACATAGATGGAAGGGTTGGGGTTTTTTTCCTCAAGTCAACAGATAAGAAGCTATATTTTAGACTAATAAAAAAGATAATTTAAGTTCTTAACATCAGAAAAATTCCAGCTGTTAGGCAGACTTATGTAGCCTGCCCAACAGCTTATACATTCTTAACAAAGGGAGTGAACAAAACATGGTCTAAGTACAATCTCTCCATGACACCAGAAATACAGATAACAATACAAAGCAAGTTCTTTCATTACCATTAGTTACACATTAAATTGTATCAACACTGAACACAAAATTTATCTAAAATATTTAAAGCATGAAAGTAAAACACTAGCAAGAAATACAAGACAATAAAGAATTACAAGTAACTCTAGATGCTATAGATGATTAAGCACATAATTAAAAAGATACTTCAAATTTCATATTCAGAAAGTTCAAATCCTATGGGCATTTCCTGTAGTACACAACTCCACCTGCAAAGAAATCACCACAAACCAACCCCCCCAATGCTATATAGACTTCTGACATGCCCTAAATAAGTATCTGCAGTTCTCCAATTCTACAAAGTAACAAATTAGTTTTGTCATATGTAAATTCTTCTCCTACAATTAAGAACAAATTTGTAGTGATTTCAATCTACACATTTATCTCTTAAAACTACATGTTTTTTCTACACGGATTGCCTTGCTATAGTGAAAATATCCTATCTGGGTTAATGCTGTACATAAAAATGTCACATCACAAGTAGATGATGCTGAAATGGAAGGTGATGTTACACCTATATCATATATATTATCCAGTGACACAGCTATTTAAAAATTCATACCTGAATATCACTTAAAATAATACCTCTTCAGAGTTATGTTATTTATAGCTATATAGTTGTTGCAGCATAGTAAGACTACTGTTATGAAGAATCAGTATGCAGGATTTCCTTTCCCTGTAATTCTAGTACTTTTGCCATTCAGTGATAAAAGCAAATACACTGTGTTGACTCCTAAGCATTTTTACCCTCCCTCCTTTCCTTGTATGTTTAAAAGGTTATGTAAACCATAAATAGTTAGTGTTTATATTATGGACTACTTTGCCCTTGCACTAAATGAATTCTTCTCCTAGGGAATTCAAAACACTAAAACTGCTGTAACTAGATTGATCTGTCCTTAATAGGCTTTATTAAACAGTGTACCCTTTTAAATAGCCATACTTTCTGAAATGCCGTATCTTCGCAAAGTTATCTTGAAAGCAAGAAGGCAAACATCATAAAATTTACTTGAAATGGTAAGCTAACTATTATGCAGCATGTGCACTATAAAACAGGAAGAATATTTTTAGTGAAGAATGGCTGACTTATGCAGTAAAAGGAAATAAAAGAATTAAACTGATACTTAACAAGAAATATTATTAACTTGCCTAATTTACAACAACTGGTAAACACCTTTCATTTAAGAACAAATTTTACAGTTTCATCTTTAGTAACGATATGTAAGAGAAGAACACCAAAAGATCTTTATAGACACAATAAAACAACTTTTTCTTTTTAAGCTAGATACACAGTTTAAGACACCTGGACAGATAACTGCAATAGCTTTAAAGCACAAATCGGTTGGCTTTCAATAGATGAAATATTTTTTTCCTTCAAGTTGCATAGGCACAAGAAAAAAAAAAAAATCTTTGGTTTATAGTCTAAGTATTTTTTACAGTTTCATCTCCCTCATCTATAGAAACATGTGGAAACATCAGAAAGGAGTCACAAGAAGCTTACATTTTCATAGTTTTCTCCTAACTGGCATGGGAGCAATTCTCAGCATAACTAAACAATCAGTGTCACTTCAAAATAATTCCTGTAACATTACCACATAATGGAAGTACCTTGTTCATAGCAGCATGTACTTGGTATACTATTTAAAACACAAGTGAGTGCATTCACGTTTGCGCTTTATTAACCACATTGACTAAAGCTGCCTTTTAAAAAGGTCCTAGTAAACACACAGAACCCTGATTATAAATCGCTTTCTGTTTCTGATGCACAGCAGCTGCTAGGTTTCTGAAGCATTTTCATCTAGAATAAAGGCTAGCCTATATATGCATGCTATCTGTGAACATGAAATGAAAACACATTTCTCACAATAGGAAAGTAATAATTAACCTGCACGAACTGCTGTCCGATTCATTTTCTTCTTCACTTGCTCTATCATCTGTTTCTTGTCTGTCAAGCCAACGTGCACCTCCACAGTCTTCTGCTGAGAATTCAAATGTAGGGATTTCTGAGGTGGATGCCATTGGCCAAGCAGGTGAATTCTGGAAATCCTGTTGGCTGGACCTTCTGTAACCAACTGATGTTAAAGGTAGGTTACCTGAATCTAAAAACTTTGTGCGACCAGTTGTTACATTTTGCCCTCTATTCCAGAAGTCTCCCTGGTGGTTTTCAATTGCAGAGTTAGGGGCTGACGCCTGATGACCAAACCACCTCCATCTGATTTTTAAAATCTGCTTCACGTCAAACTCTTTACGAGAACCAGACATCCTTAGTGAAAGCCAGTGATCGTCTAGGCAACAGGGTAAGAAGCAGCACGCATAAAAGAAGATTTGTGCACCCAACCAAGACAAGAGAAACACATGCTCTGCCTGTCTGTGGCAAGCAGATTTCCTACAGAAGGAGGGGAGAAAGCATTGCATTCACAGAAAAAAAGGCTTCTTTAACGTTATGTCATTTGAATATAAACAAAAGGCAATAGACGGTAAAAAATCCTGAGATAAAAAGAGGAGGTGAAACAATCACCTCAAACAGAAAAAATGCTAATCAGTTTACCCTAAAAGCTCCAAGGCTGTTTCTGTTGCTCTCCTCTGACCATTAGCTTTCAAAAACACCAAACAGTGTTCATTAAAGCCCTTTCAAAAGCCAAACACCACCCCCTTTTCTTAAACCACAAATGACAGAGAAGTAATTCCTGTACTGCATCTTAGAATCTCTGCTTCTTATTCTGTTAACTCTTGCTACTACAGAGGGGCTTTAAAAACCTGCAAAAAGCAAATTAAATTCTTCCTGCACTGCTAAAGAATAAATTTACAGAAAAGACTAAACACCAATCCAGAGGTAACTGATTATGCTGGGGAGAAACTGAACTGTAAATAACTTTTTTTCCCATTACAGGACATGCACTTACTTAAAAAGGGCAAGAACAGCCTGGAAGGCTCAAGGGACTAGTACTGGGTTATAGAGCCTTTCATCTTGATGTGCTTTGATTCAAATCTAGGTCTGCAGTAACTGAAAATTTCTATCTGAAATGAGCTAATGGTTTCCATTCACTTACACATCACTAAAAGCGAAAGCAAGAAAAAGCTAACTGGTCACTATCCAAGACACCGGAAACACCCCCTGCAAAACAGGCAACAAAAGACAACTTCTCAGAAGGCTTCTTTCTAATCATATACAATCAGCTGTTCCAGATCAGGTTAAAAGTACTGTGATGGAACAGTGAAAAAGAGAGATGCATACTTTTGAGACAGAATTGTCTCTAGATAGGTAATTTATGTATTGTATTAAAATATCCAACAAAAGTTTTTACTTGAATGAGGAAGAGAAAACCAAAAGGACAAAATACACAACAACCAATTTACATTTCCTGCGAAAAACAGCCTATTTCCTCTATGACATATGGAGCTAGTTAGGCGTAAAATCCTGAGACTCATTCCAATCACATGCAAATAATAATAACAATTTTAGAACAACAAAGAGGCACTGGATTTTATCAGTCCTTGATAAACAGATGTACATTTTCCATCTTCACAGTTCAGTTAGTCTGTTCAACTCTCCAGGATACATAGGCAACAAATTCGTAAGAAGTGCTTCTTTTTTTACCTAGTTTTCATCAAAAGTGAAAGTCACTATTTCTCAGATGAACATTATGAGCTACAAAATATGCGATCTTGTAATTAGGATACCTGTGATGTTCTTGAAAACAGGCTATATGCAGAGTCCATATGAAAACTTCAACAGTGCCCAATTTTACCACCCAAAAAACAACTGTTCCATTTTCTACTCAATGCCAGGAGTAAATCATGCTATTTTCTTGGGAACCACAATGCTGAAAGGGCTAGTTTTAACCTGGAAAGCTCACCCGTCATTGCTCAGAACACAGTTCTTTATGAAAGTGCTTCTCACAAATTGCAAAGCTCATTTCTATAGAAACAGCATTCCAGCTGTTCTTTACAAAGAGATGCTGCTTTTCAGAATGTATACTGTACCAGCATCCTGGCCTACAGGAAGCTATATACCAAGGCCTTTGCAGAATGTCCAGAAAACAGTTGAAGATACTTGGAAGGTGAGATGATTAAGTAGGTAAATATACCAAGTTGTTACTATCTTTGCGGGGGATTTAATTTAAACACAGACAAAGAGGAAAATATTTAAGAAGGATAATGATTTAATATATCAGCATAAAAATTGTACGGATGTTTAACCAAAGTGATACAACATGCAGACCCTACTCATCTTGTACACCTACAGCTAATTGTTAAAAGCTTAACTGCAGTGCTCAAACACCATCATTTGTGTAATTGCAAGTTGGGTGAAACTACAGAATTAATAACAAAATGTCATCTTTTTATTTATCCTGTCCTTACATTTTGTGTTGGTGTCAGGTGTTCATCAGGGGTGGAGAAGCAGGACAAGTGATTGGTGTATTTGTTAACATTCACCACAGCAGCAGTATTTTAATTACCCATTTAACTATGAAAAGTAAGCTTTAAATACTTTATTTCTGTTGGTATGGTAAATCCATTATACATAAGGGCTGACCTGGATTCTTGTATTACAGACTCATTTAAAATTCAAACTGTCCCAGTACAAGTCTACTAAGACAATGGCAGATCTGCCATTTCTAGTGCTTTTTCAGCACTTTCTCATGACTTACTGGGAAATACAGCCTAATTACTGCTTTTCTCCGTCTGTGAAGCTATGGGCTCAAACAGAGATTAGAAAATGTGCTGTAGTTTTAAGAGACTAAAACACAAAACTGTTTTCTATTTTCTTTAATTTTTCTAGATTATAAAACTCTCTCTCGACACTCTCCCAAATTACAGTTGTAAGACAGAGTGCATAAATATCTAAAATATTTCTCCATTTCATATAAATTAGATAGAAGTTTGTATTACAAATGACAAGAAGAGTCAAGTGCCAGCTAATTCTTCAGTTTAAATTGACAACATTGCTCGGAAATAATTGAGGGCCCCTTTTTGTTCTGGACAATCTTTATTACTATGAATAATGTGATAGCTTTTATCAGGTCCCCTGCTGGGAGTTAACAGACTTTTGATGAGATCTCAAATGATGAGCTGTTAGGACTTCCACGTACTAGGACCATGCAAACCTCATCTTGGACATCTCATCTGGCGATTGGTGCTCACAAATCCAAATGCCCACCCCTAGTCTATGGCCTCCCATCATGTGTCTTTCTAATGCACTAACACATTTCTGAGAAACCTGCTAAAAAGGTAAGCTGAACAATACCGTCTTAGCCAAACACAGTATACACAGGCTTTGCAAGGATTCTGAAATATTTTTTCATTTACTAAGGTAAAAGTTTTCATTTAATGAAAAAACAAGAGTGCCAATACCCATTTTTTCTGACCTTTGTCACTGTTGCAGCTGAATAACCATTTTCTATTTTGTGTTGAATCATAATAACATTTTAAATACAGGTACACTGTCCTCTTTGGGAACATAATTCTGTTCACGTTAACAAGGTTGTGTAAGCTTACTGTGAGGACAGTTTTGAGATCTCTAGTTTTGACTGATCAGATTGATATCCCTAAGAGGGGAGCACCTGAGCATTTAAGTACATAACTTCTCTTATATGAGCAACTCCACAAAGTAATAAATTCCTGCAATTAGCAGTGGGGGACAGTTTCCCCGATTCTGCCCTGTGAACAAAAGGAAAACATTTAAATGCATACCATATATTAAGTCTGCAATTGTGCAAATAGGTAACACCAAGAGCACAGCATGACAGCTTTATAAATTGCTCTTTTCAAGATCTTCAGAACATTTTATCTCCACAGACATATAAAAATCTTTTTTTTTTTACTAGCCAAAACCTTTACTACACTGACATTCTTTGATATTATGTATGTTTATTCATACAAATGTTAAAGGAAGACTGCAATCCAGCACAACGAGTTAAAATTTGGACAACATTTTTACTCCTAAGATACTTCTACTGTATATTTTGAGGGAAGATACACTCTAAATATTATTAAATACATCACTGGGAAATATGGAAAAATTACTATTTAAATAATCAGGTCGAAGCACTTTTATTCATTATGACTTTTCCTTTTTCACTAGGAAGTCAGTTAAATTTTCAAATAAACAAATATGTTTATGGAATACTTTTTTGAGACACTTTTAAGGTTTGAATCTCAACACCACTTTTCATGGTACCATTTTTCCTGTCACTGCTATGTTTTGGCTTCAAAAAACTATCACCAATCAACTTCAGAGCAACTCAGACATAATATTTTCAAGGTATTTAGTCTACCAAATGGACTTAAAATTATCCATTTTTAAATTGAAGATCTAGGGGCATAAAAGCTCAGCTAGTCCTTAGAAAATATTAATGATCCTTTTAAGTGCCAATTAAGAATGAAAATGTCAAAATAATTAGATAAAGTCTCTGTTTTGACTGCAAGAGTTGTTTCACTCTTGAAAAAATACTGCTTAACAAAAAGCATTAAATATAAAAAGATTTATTTTAGACATAACTAGACTCATTAAGATGTGATAAAGTAATATATTATTGCCAATGTTTAGCAATCCTAGATATGTATTCTAAACCGTAAGAAAGGTTCACTGAACAGAAGATGTTCATCAATTAATCAAATGCATGCTTACAGCATTAAAAGGCATTCAAAATTTAATACTTTTTAAAAAGGGATTTTTAAACTTTAAAATATTAATTTGAGGCATTAAAATAACTGTTCAAAGAAAACTGCTATAGACAAACCCCAAACTGCAATCCTGCTTATAACTATGCTTATGTTAAAAGAAATGTTAAACATTTACTTTTTTTTCCCCCCTTCCCTATTCCTGTGTTCCAACCCCAAAATTACAGAAATAGCTCAACATAAGACTTCAGGAAGATAGCTATGTTAATGCTCTGTGATTCTATAAAACAATAATCACTTCCTATCCCGAAGTTTTTTTTGTAAGTGCAAACACTTCTGGTTCACAGTTATGGGAGAAGTCCCTTACAGCAGCAACAGTATAGCTCATCCAGGAGAAAAAGGGGAAAACACCCTACAGTTACTGACTGTATGTACTTAAATTCGTTGTTCTGACTGGCAGAAATGAGCTGCAGCCAAATTACTGGCACTACATCACAACTTTCTGCCACTTTGCATTGCACATTTCCCTTGAGAGGTGCAAGCCATATGTTTAGAAACACTGACTTTACAGCACTCAGCTTAACAGTAGCATGAAAAGACCTGTACAGAGCAACAGCCTGTTTTGCTGTTTATTTTATTCAGATAAGGGGGGGGGAGATTACCATAAGTAATAGAAGACTACACTGTCAGATCCTAGATTTTTTTTTTTTTTTTAGCTCAAGCATCATACTGGTTCACACAGAACAACAGTTGTGACCCAAGACATTTAACATTTCTTTACCATTAAAACATTAACATGTGGACATGGCATTGCAAGACATGGTTTAGTGGGCATGGTGGTGTTGGGTTGATAGTTGGACTTGATGATCTTACAGGCGTTTTCCAACCTTAGTGATTCTGTGATTAACATTGATTTCTGTCTATCTAAGTAATACCTAAGCATTATCAGGAACTGCACCACCTACAAGTAAAACTGTAATGGAGAGCTATTCCTGAGTAAACAGCGCAGTAAGTCCCCTGAAGCTTATTCACCCTCAAAAAGTTTGCACTCCAAGTCTATCAGGTTAGCTGTGGTTTTTCAGTTAAAACTCATTTATAATACAAAATGGACAATACTGTGAAAGGCTAATCCCCCAAATTACAAAACCAGTTTTCTGTACCAAAAGATTCAAGTAGCCACACAGAGATTAATGCAAGCAAAAGGTTCCCAGTTCATATGCTCCAGGAAAACTGGTACTGCCAATTCTAATGAAAACAAGGTAAAGTCATCAATCTACAGACAGTAACACTCCAGCACAAATCATCTCCTCTAGAAATGTCTCTGTTAAGGAAGAGTGATAACAAAAACACTGTTCTGCAGTTACTTAAAGAAGTCCTGCCAAAAGTAAAACTATTCTTTAGAACCAGTTTAGGAAGGTATTGCCTAATAAAGCTACAAAAGGCCATATACCACAGATTGAAGGATTGCAGCAAATCCAAACAAAAATATCATGGACATAGTTTCCTTCTATAAAGATAACATAAACACGGCCAAGGTCACCTTTGTAGGCAAATTTGCAGGCAAACTGAAGAAGACATTTTTACATTTTTCGAAGACAGCAGCAGCTTTATTTCACCATGAGGTGTTCGGTTTTCCTCAAAAACCCACAGAAAAATGGGTAAAGAACAACACTACCAACACTGTCAACAGCAGAGTGGATGCCTGATTAGTAAAAAATTACAGGTACTTACAGTTCTACATTAGGCCCCTTATAGAAAACTACCAGATTACGACACAGTAAAAGAACAGTGAAGAAGTAGTTTTGCAAGTGATTAGGTAATACAAGATAGTGCTCCATGCCAGACTAAACAAACTTCTCGGAGAAATACATAGAGGTCCGTGGGCGAAAAGTTTACACTGTATGTAAATGTCAAGCTATGCAATGCCACAGCTACTGAAACAAAATATTTCAAGGTAGAGACTTGAGCATTCTAAATGAATGATTTAACACCAAAAGACGCCTCAAGAGGCTCATTATTTCTCTCTCAATGAGGGCCTCTGTTTAATTAGCAGCTTCAGTTAATGCCCCTCTGCCCCCCAGTTGAGACTTGCAGCTGCATAAGGGATAATATATGAGGCTATCATATTTTATTACATATTTATAAAACAAATGGTGTGATCTCATCTGGAACTCCTCGTGTGCAATTGATCATTGCAACTCAAAAATAGCGTGGCAGAACACAGGGTTCATAGAAAGGCAACACAAATGATTAAAGTATAAAACCAACAATCACCACACTAAAAGGCAGAATGCTTGTAAGAATCATATCAGTGTTTGAAAGTATAAAATTAATGTTTATGAGAACCATATTAATGTCTCATTAATATGAAAACCAGAACTTTTATTCAGTTTTAAGAATTAATGTTACATCTACACAAGACACACGCTTATGACATTTTCGGAACCCAATTGTGAGTAACATCACAGATGTCAAACAGAACTTACAAAAATCCTTGCAATATAAAGAATTCTACCACTCTACGCCCACCTGGAGTTGAATCTCACAAGAGATGTCAAAGGCAACACGATGGACTTTAAGAGGTACACAGGTGACAAAAGGAAGACCAGGGAAAATGTGGGCCTGCTGCTGAATGGGGCAGGGCCCTGGTGACACAGGGCATGGAAAATGCTAAGGTACTGAATGCCCTCTGACTCTGTCTTTACTAGCAAGATCGGCCTTCAGAACTTCATGAAGTTCAACAAAGGGAAGTGCAAAATCCTGCACTTGGGGAGGAACAACCCCATGCGCCAGTATCTGCTTTGGGCCACCCAGCTGGAAAAGCAGCTTTGGAGAAAAGGACCTGGAACATAAGCCACCAATCTGCCCTTGCAGCAAAGAAGGCTAATGGTGTCCTGGGCTGCATTAGGAGGAACGTTGCCAGCAAGTCAAGGCAGGTGATCCTTCCCCTCTAGGCAGCACTGGTGAGGCCACACCTGGAGTACTGTGTCCAGTTCTGGGCTCCTCAGTACAAGAGAGATATGGACATACTGGAGAAGAGTCCAGCAAAGGGCCACTAAGATGATGAAGGGCCTGGAGCATCTCTCATATGAGGAAAGTCTGACCGAGCTGAGTTTAGCCTAGAAAAGGCTCAGGGGGGTTTCACCAATGTGTACAAATATCTGAAGGGAAGGTACAAAGACGACTGAGCCAGGCTCTTTTCAGGTGTGTCCAGTGATAGGACAAGAGGCAACAAGCAACAACTAAATGACAAGAGGTTCCACCTAAACATAAGGAAATGCTTCTTCACTGTGAGGATGACTTGAGTACAGGTTGCCCAGGAAGGTTGTAGAGTCTACATTCTTGGAGATATTCAAAAACCGTCTTATGAGGAGCGGCTGAGGGAACTGGGGTTGTTCAGTCTGGAGAAGAGGAGGCTGAGGGAAGACCTCATCGGTCTCTACAATTACCTGAAAGGAGGTTGCAGAGAGGTGGGTGTTGGCCTCTTCTCCCAAGTGACTAGTGACAGGACAAGAGGAAATGGCCTCAAGTTGCACCAGGGGAGGTTCAGACTGGATATTAGGAAAAAATTCTTTTCTGAGAGAGTGGTGAGACACTGGAACAGGCTGCCCAGGAAAGTGGTGGAGTCACCATCACTGGAGGTATTCAAGGAACGTGTGGACGTGGCAGCATTGTGGGACATGGCTTAATGGGCATGGTGGTGGGTTTTGTTTTTGTTTTTTTTTTGTTGGACTTGATGATCTTACAGGTCTTTTCCAACCTTAGTGATTCTGTGACATGGTTCTGGGCAACCTGCTTTTGATGACCCTGCTTGAGCAGGAGGGGTTGGACCAGATGACCTTCAGAGGTCCCTTCCAATCTTAACCATTCTGTGAAACGTTGATATGTTTATAATGTGGCAAAAGAGAAATCAAGTATCTAGTTGACCATCATCTACTTATTCCATGGACTTATGTCCCTTCCTTAAACTGACTTTACAGGAATGGCTGCTATGACAAGTAAATAATTCTTTTAATTAATAACAATCTGCATTTATCATACAAGTAATATGAAAGAAACACAACCTATCAAATGAGCATCCTAATTCTATTTGTGCACTCACATTGTTTAAGTCCCTGTATGCCATTAAAGCCTTAAAGTAACAGCTGGATAGAAATAAACCATTTTGGTAAACTCAAGGTTAGACAGATAAAAAGAAAACATTTTGATCTACTGCTGGTTTGTGGTTGTGATCCTTACAAGTACAGAAGATGACTGCCAAGCATGGTAACTAGATGTACAGGAGGTAAGGAATTCAACGCATCATTTCCACGCTATTGAATGGAAATGTTGCTCCGTAACAGGTTATTCTCATCCCCCTGCTAAATGAAATTTCTTTCATCTTTTATACACATAAACAAAAATAGTAAGTGCCTTACTTTTTAAAGAAATACTTTAGAATCATTCTGTTAGAACATGATCAAAAGGATACTGTACATGCACGCGTTCTCCCCCCTCCAGTATGGTATTAAGAATTTCTATGCCAACTCTAAACATACATAATTTACTTTAATACAACAGTATGGCACAGAAGAGCATTTTACCAGTTCAGCTTGCCAGTGATGATTGCTCCTTATACAGTTCACTGAACACAGATGAAGCAATGACTACGCAAGAAATGCCACACAAATAAATTATCTCAATTGCTTATGAAATATATGTATTATAGTAAAGATTTTAAAAGAGCATTTAACTGTTCATATTTCAATTAAGGACTTGTAAGATGAATCATCACCAATCAGTACTAAAAATCCTGTTTATAATTAGACACACTAGTAGCTGACAGATACACTTTACTAGAAAGTATTATCTTGTAGAGTAGAAAACCCAACTTTCATCTTATTTTTCGTAACAAGTAACGTTTAGAGCAGTAACTGTAAATCTGAAATGAAGCACTGAAATGAGACATCAATACCAGAGAGCAGTATTCATAACCAAATAGTCCCAGAGATGTTTAAATTGGATCATACATATATTTGTTTATAAACACACAATAAAATGCCTTGTGTTACTTGCTTTAATTACAAGCATTGTATCTTGACGATAGGTTTTTCATGTTACAATAAGCTTCACAAAGTCGTAAAAGCAACATGATTAAATTAGAGATGTTAATTAAAGATTTCCATTGATTTTACCAGTGACTTTGCTCAAGGAAGTATTATTAGGAAAAAAACCCATGCAGAACAAATCACAGTACATTTAATTATCCCCTTCACTCTAAAACAAAACTAGTCCTCTGCTTTGGGCCAATGTTACTTAAAATAATATGTATCTGAGGCACAAAAGGAAAAATATCCTTTAATTCTGTATTTGGATACTATTAAATCTCAGATTAAACTGCATCAAGTCACCATGGATTCCTAAATATAATCAGAAAGCTAGTTTCTGTCTCTGCAACTTCATTCAGAAGTAACCTGAGGTTCCCCAGTATTATTTATTTTACAAGCTCTTCTAACAATAACTCCAGTTCTCCTGCATGTTTCCTCTCACATAGTCTCCCTCACCCACGTGCACACATATCCCTCCCTACTAAGTACTAGGCCAGGCAGGACAAGCAAATCCTTGTCGTATTCAGATCCAGAGGCAAACAGGCTTATCAGCTGGCAGGTCAAGTAGTATTATTTACTTGGCCTTCCCTACCTACCCATATTTTCAAAACTTTTCAGGAATTTAAACACAGTAAGGGCTCCATTCTGTCAGAGTTTGACTGAAATTGGCAAGTAGACAGAAATGTT
Organism: Gavia stellata; assembly: GCF_030936135.1. Taxonomy (NCBI): domain Eukaryota; kingdom Metazoa; phylum Chordata; class Aves; order Gaviiformes; family Gaviidae; genus Gavia; species Gavia stellata. The sequence goes on along the minus strand of NC_082598.1, from coordinate 26,032,726 downwards.
ATTAGGAAGGAATGATAAACCAAAAGACATACAGCCAACTCATCTGGGGAACTTACAGACTCGCAAGCTGCGTATCTTTTGCTTCTGAGTATGCACAGCTGTGTTAGCTTGAGTGGCTACATATCACCTAAGCCCAGGATTTAGAAACAAAGTAGAAGAGAAATCATCACAGTATCTGACTGATTGTTCAAACACAACTATGAACTCCTACATTTCCAGAATTGTGTAAAACTGAAATGACCTTGATAAAGAAGGCAACAACGGTAGAAATCTAGACCACCTACTAAACCTTTAAATCATTAAAGTACTTGCAGAATTAACTGTTCAGCTATCCTAAGAGGCACACTGATCCACATCTTAGGTGCTTCACCCCTGTTTTTACAGGAATCCTAAAATGTTTCCTGTTCTGCACAGAGAGTGAGAAGTAGACAACAGCAATATAAATAAACCGCCAGGAGGAACACAGGGTATAGTCTAAACTGTTGGCACTTCCAGGGGCATGAGGTCCACTACTGAAGTAGCATGCTCAAGAGAGGAAATTCTTGAACCCAGATGGCTAAACTGACAGAAGGAGAAGGCATAGTTGAGAAAAAAACTTTTGTTATTTGCTTACCAAGTATTTTTTTTTCTCTCCTATCAACTCTGCCTAAATCTTAAGCGAAATACAAAACTAACATGTACTACTGCATGTGGATCTCATCAGATTTAGATGGTCTGCAATCATTTGCCCATCTATCCTCCCCATTAGCTCAAAGTTCTAAGAATTCCTAATTTAGCTTTCAGTATTTATAATAAGTATTTCTTATTCATTGACTTTGTAAGTTTTCAAACAGTAATTTTTGAATATTTACTGAAACTATCACTTACTCTGGTTTAAGTCCAATTGTTCTTTGGTCAAAAGATCAGTTAATTTCTTATGCAAAAGTGCAATTCAAATTTGTATTTGTTAATGAAAAAAATCTATCGATAAGTGAGAGGAGGTACAAAAGAGTGAAGTGCTATTACTTACCACTTGATCTGCCCACATGTTTATAAACTCATAGATTAATTTTAGTTAATTACTTTTATTTACTTGGAAAATACTTCCAAGCTTAAAATGCTATGGTTCTTGGTGAAGAGCTTGCCAAGCCTTATCAAGTTATGATAACATCATTAAATGCTCTACTTTCTTAATGTTTTAATTATAGTTTGAATGTACAAGCTTGTGATTACATTTACATCCAAAATACCATTTCTCTTACTGCATGTAAAAGAGCAAGATTTAAACTTTGATTTCATCTTTGGCAAGGACCAAGTGATCATTTAATATTCAAAAGTACTTCCTTTTAGAATATTAGAATATATTTTAGAATATCCCACAGACAAATGGAAATGGGTATAATGAATAATCAATGTAGAATGCTTTACTTATCTGGAAGGCAACTGTCAGGCTAATAGCTTATTTGTGCAAAAGTCAACACAAAATGTCTACTCTGGTAACAAGTAAGAACTTGCTTGCAAACAATCCAATCGCCAAAACCACTGACAAAAACCTCATCTTCCTGTGAGCTTCTCCTATGTCTCCTCACCAAATACACACTACTTGCAAACATATAATTAACTTGGTAATTCACCCATATTACTATTTGTATTCTTTACAGTTCAGGTTAGTAAACCTCTCTGGACTTGATTCTTGTCTTATGGTACACTATGAATATGTACCATATTCCATAGCCAGGTGCTGTGAATATTTCACCTGTTCTCTGGGTTTACTTTAGCCTGATTTTGACAAGTTCTGTGGGCTCTGAAACTGAGGCTACAGTAAGAATGGGGTGCACTTTTTTTTAATAATGAATGATACTATTTCCACCCAAATCAACTGAAATCTGTACTAGACAGATTGTATCATCATCATCTTGCCTATATAGCCCATATAAAAATGTTATCAGTATTTCCTCTTACAGCTTCATAATATATTGGAGAAAGGAGGCAAGGGGGAAGAGATGGAAGATACATCAGAAAAAACACCATAATTTTAAAAATAACCTAAAAGAGGTTTGAGATACTGTAGTTCTTGCCTCCTTTTGGTTCTGAATAGCTATGATTGCACAATAGCTTAGCATACTTTGGAAGAAGTTTTTGAGAGCAGGTTGGTATAAAGACCTGACCACAGGTTTTCCTTTATCTGTTTCTCTTCCTTCACTGCTCTTTCCCTTTTACGAACAACTTATACAGAAAATGGATTCAAAAGTGCCAGAGTAAAAAAAGGAGTGCTAAGAAAGTGAAACCACTTACAGTTCGATAGGCTGCAATATCTTCCTATTCAAAGTCAATATTAAAAATGTTATATAAAACCAGTTCCTGCAGTTGAGAATATGGCCACCAATAAGCAACACTGAGCGTGAAAGGGTTACAAAACCATAAGCAGATCATACCACCACACCCTCTCACTTATTCTGAAAAAATTGTGTGAAACAGGGAAGGAAGAATAGGAAATACATTCTGCTCCACCTAAGTCCAGCTTTTAAAATATATTGCCTATTAATTAAACTGATTAAAAAGGATGGAAAGAGAGAACTTCAGGGACACTAGTAGGAAGCAGATAGAGCAGAAATAGTTTAAAAATAGAAACATTTCACACAACTGAAAACTTACGACTGCAAATTTGAACTATTTTTTGTGTTTAGCTTGTCAAAAGATTGGGGTTTTTTTCTTTTTCTCTTTTAGTAACTGCTATTAATGTGGCATTTCAGTAGAAAGTTGTACCTCAGATACTAGTTAGTAAAGAAAGTATTTCCTGCAGAGCCTCTCTTCTTACAGGTTTAAATTTTAATCAGAACTGAGATTGGAGGGGAGGTATTTCTTTTTAACCAAACACAGAATACTATTATCACAAAACAAAGAGTGATGAAAGAAATAATCACGGTTCTGGCCTCATAATACCCAGCGTTTCACAAAACAAATTAATTTTTCATTTAATATTGTCCTTTCCAATGCTACTGGTGTAATGCTTTGCCAAGGTAAGAACTGCTTTATTGTCAGAGACAGAAAGCCTATCTAGCAGAACAAGAAGTCTTCAATTGTAACCCACAGGAAATAATTAAGGAAAGACTATCAGAAACAGGTCTGAAAACATGAAGTTGTCCACAGCACTCATTAGTTAGTTAGGCTTTCATTCTTTTTAGGCAAGACACATTCTGCTCCTCCTCTCCCCCATATGAAATCCAGTAAGTGTAGACATAAGAAACATCTTAAATTTTCAAGGTGTTTTTCAAAGGCTTACAAGGCTGTAATTATGCAAAACACTTGGGCAAGCTGTGGCTTTTTGAAACTGTAAGGGGTGACATTTCCCAAAATTAAAATGGTATTTGTCCCTTAAGTAGGAAAGCACTTATATTCTATATCTAAAAAGATGTCTAGAACAACTGATGTACTCTTTCAAGAACCTACACCCCCCCGCAACGAATGTGTAATACAGGGCCATAGGAGTTTTCACAAAATAAAAGTAGAATGTTGATTTAAGTGGCAATTTCTTGAATTGGAAAGCATTGCAAATTTTAAGCAAGTTGGTTAAATTCTTATTAAGTTTTAAATTAAGTTAAATTCTTTTCAACAGATTCAATACAATGAATACTGACTATTTTGACAAAAGTATCAGCTAAGGCAGTGGGACAAGTCTATGTAGACACATTTTAGAAGATATGAAGCCAGTGCTCTACCTTAAATTTCACTGTTTTACATAAACATCTTGTACAATTTTATAAACAGTTTTCCATTAATTCTGAAAATCCGATGGATGCCCTTTGAAGAATCCAAGTTAATAATCAGAAATTCTTCAAAGTATATCCTGTTGTTATGGAAGATATCAGGATTTTTAACTGCACAGTTGCACTTAAAATTGCCAGAAGAAATAATTAATTGGCAAAATATTCCCCTGAACAGACTGAAATCAATACCTCTCTCAACTTTACAGAAATTTGTCCTCTGGAAAAATGCTAGCATAGTCCATAAGACATAATTACTAATCAGCAGCCCTGCTTGATAATTAGTCATTCTACCTTGCAGTAAGACAGGAATAAGGATTTCTCCCATAGTGATCCACCTTGTTAGTTCCTTCTCTTTGGAGTACATTTTGACATTTGTTTCAAATTCTTTTTAACTTCCATGACCACTAGAGAAAAAGGTGCAGGCTAGGCCTAAAAATTCTGACCATCTGGAGGAGGTCAGCTATTTTGGCAAGTGGAGCTACCACAATTTGAAGTACTGCAAAATAATGAAAACAAAAAGTCTGTTCTCAAACTAATTTCTGGGGAACCTTAGCAGTTCTAATAATTTTTAAAGCTCAGAAAAGTGTTGATGTAATCTAAGGCAGAAGATACCAACAAGGATATAGATTGACCAAAGAGGAAAAGAAATGGAAAAAAGGAAAAAAAAAAAAGGAAAAGGGAAAAAACCCTGACTGGAGGTCAATCCTTTATGACCAGAAATTAAATAAAGCCTATTATTTCCCAGAAAATATGGCAGTCAAGAAGGACTGGTTTCCCCAATTGCTTGATGCCATACATATGTGACTCAATGATAATAATTTTCTGATTATCGTTGCTTTTGGGTTAACAGGTTGTCTGGGAAAGGCTTCTAAACAGACAAGGGAGAGGATAAATGAAATAGTGCCAATATCTTTGTAGACAGAGCTGAATCTCAAGGCACCTGAAGGAAGACCGACTGACACTTGTTTGAGTTTCATTCTCATGTTCTTTATAACCCTATGCTTTTAATTTATCATACCTGAGTAAAGACAGAGGAAGACATCAAGCTTAAGCAGGTGCCTCCCAACCTCCATCTGGGCACTAAGTTTGCAGCATCAGGTACTAAAAGCATAATTCTGCTATACAATACTAAAATACTTGGTATTGATGAGAGCAATGCAGAGCGAGAAACAAGTTCTTGTTTTGGTGTTATATAAGCCTGCATTGAAGGCAAATGCACAGTAGACTAACATAACACCAAATACTCTCCTGTTGTTGGTACTGATGATTACCATAGATAGTGCCAGTGGTCTGACTGCCAATTACTTGCCAAAGGCTGTACCACTTCGGTAACCATAAACTTGGAACAAGCTCCTTAGGTGTCTTACAAGCATCTTCTTCTTCGGGACCAAAGAAATAGGAATACTAAAGTGCTATTTTGATGTAAGTTTCTAAGTATAATAAGCTTATAAGGACGAATTTCGTTTAGCCCAAATACTCACTATACTAACTAAAAACACATTAGCTTTTATTGGTGCACCAATGGGGGGAAAAGTGAATGTTTGAAATATGAAAGTAATTTATAATTAATCTATACAAAAGAAAATAAGAATACAGTTTAATAAGGAACAATACAAAGAAAAGAGAGGATGGCAATGGACTCAAACTCTAAACTTCCCAGATGGCCATGCACAGAAAATGCCCAAAGAAAAGCAAGACCTTGTAATAACTACACCCAGCATTCTCAAGTACTTTGTCATCACCCTTAATAAAAATTATATCTCAAGAGTTGTGTACTTCTAGGCTAGAACTCTCTCAGCAGATAGCCATGAAGGACACTGCAGCTGGTGCTCAGCTATCACTCTGGGCTAAATTTATTTGAAACAGGCTTCCTGTTATGCCAGCATGTAGAACCACAACATTCCTCTAGACTTCTTGCTCCTGGAAAGCTAGTCAAAGGTTACAGCCCCCCAAAATACAATCAATAATACAATATACTATACCAATAAGTTTACAAGAACCAGAGAGGTAGGAAAAACCACAACAGAACAAATTAAAGCATCTACTGTTAAAAACGTTATGTATCTGGTAAATTGCCAGTGATATGACAGATGACACGAACAGTGAGAAAAAACATCTCTCTTCTGTATTTCTACCATGACATGAATAAATTCTAGACAATGAAGGAGTACATTTCTTTATCAGCATTCCCAAAGCAGAGAGATCTCACAGGCAAGAAAGCAGATTTTTTCATTTTAGTAAAACCTAGCATTCCTAAATTTATTAGACTACTTTTCTCACCCTCACCACTATTTTTTCAGCAGTATTTTACTTTACAGAGAGTTCAGATAAAGCTAGATTCTTGCATGTATTCATGTTTTCAACATTCTTTTATCCCTTTGCTTTGTGTAAATGTCAAAGCTATTCCCTTTGAAAATTACTTTAGCTTAGAACAGTCTTACTACTTTCCTGCTAAAAAAAAAAAAAAGAAAGAAAGTAAAAGCCAGTCAGTATTATTGGAGTAATGAGATTTGACTGTGCAGTTGGTGGGCCTCTATTCATAAGCATTTTTCTAAAGCAGTATTTTCTCTTACAGATTCAGTATCTACTTTTCATGTCTTTCCTATAATGATTAAAAGATTCAAAGTTAGAGGTTTCTCACACATTTTGAAAAGACTAAAATTGAACTTTATAGTAATACTGACAGTCTTCTATAAAGCATGCTTTGATAAAGAGCAGAAGTGATGAAATCACATAAAAATGTTCCAAACACTAGAATGTGAAGTCCACAAAAGCAAAGTCAATCCCTGCTTGTGTACGCTCACCAGAAGGAAACCCTCACAAGAAGTATAACAAAAAAGATGAAATTTGAGGTGTAAGGAAGACCCAGTACTTTTGTGGGCTAAAATCACATTCCTTGTAGCATAACTTACTGTTAGAATTGAGTAAATACAATAATTACCTATAACACCGGAATGATCTCTAGGTGTTCAAAGAATCATGTAGTTCCATTTGTCTTCCCCTTTCCAAGAATTTGAGGTAGCAGAAAAAAATCTAGAGGCAGAAAAATAACAGCGCAAACAAATAAGAACGAGCCATTGGGGGAAAAAAAAAATAATCCCGAAAGCAGACTGCCTACGCTATTCAGATAGAGCTTCCTTCCCTTTGTCCTGTGATTCCTAAACTTTCTGAGAGCAAAGGCGATAAAGGCGTGTCACTGCACAACTGTTACCTTAGTTCCTTCCACAACTTCAAGTTACACACACATCAACAAAGACTCCAAAGAAAGAAGGGAAATGAATGAAATTTGAATACATAAACTCTTAAGAAACACTGGGTTACAAGACAGTATCTTTTTTAATTTAAAATAACCCTAGTGCATTTTCTCCCATCTCTTTGGTTAGCTTCCATGAAGGGAAGAGCAGTGAAGAATTGCTCTGCCACATGAAGCACTTAAACTGAACGCTGTTGCCAAAGAGTAACATTGACTGTATTAGTGAATAAAGCCAAGTACCGCCACTAAACATGCTTCAATAAATGGAGCAGCTCTATAAAAATTCACACTTATGTTACAGTGGTTCTCAACCCTTTCCTATTGACAGGCCACCAAAAATCTTCCTGCATGCATAATGTGATACACAGTATTTGACGTCTCATGGTCTGATCTTTTTTACTAGCTGCAAGAACCTCCTAGCTGTCTGAATAGTAATATCACCTCATTCTTGCATCTGGAGCACGTAACCTCATCTCTCCTGTAAGATTGATTTTTAAGGCCGTACAGCAAATAAATACATGTATTTATGGTCTGCAGTTGCTTTGCTGGTAATTTTGAATGAAAGACTTTGTTCTTATGAAAAAAAGCACACTGTGGATAGTTAGGTTTGTAATTAATACATTCTTCTACTTGGTAAGATTGCTATAATAAAAGGGAATTTAATTGATAGGGGAGGAGGTAAACGTTCCCATTGTAAGAGTTTTGTAAGGGAAATAAGAAATTGCAATGTGATTTTACAAGAGCTGTCGAAACTTTCATTATTGGGTCATGTTATGTCTGATGAGGTAATCTTCTTTACCACTTCATGAAACACTGAATTACATCAACAAAAACACAAGACATTAACACAACCAAAGAACAATCTTTTTAAAAGCACTGATGATAGAAAAGTCCAGAGTTGGAACAAGTTCATCAACATGAATCGTCATTGCTAGTGACAGTTTGCAATTAGACCATAATGGTCTAATGGAAGATTTTTTTCATCTTCACTCAAATTCTTTTCTATTTTAAACTTGCAGTCATTGCACTTCTGTGAAATGCAACGTGTTAAAATCTACTGCCATGGAGTAAACATGCTGGCTTTGGTAGGGGACCAGCCCATCCACAGGACATACTTGAGGGCTGGTTCAATGAAGCTGATGCACGGCAGAGGAAAACACTGCCTGACTCAGATCAGGGTTATTATTTTGGTTCTATCCTGCTTTATGCTCCTTAGCATTGTTCAGCAAGTGGAAAACAGGAAAAACATAAGATGAGAATACAATCTCCTCTATCAGGAATGCACCTATAAAGTTCAAGAACAAGGCTTTTCTTTTTTTTTTTAAATACTCACCCACATATGCCTCTGGAAATTCTCATGCAAAAATACCTTCATGAGAAATGATCAGAGATCTTTTCTGGCAAAATTAATGAACTGCTCATGAAAACACATCTTGTGATCTGTTTTTGAAAAGGATCCATCCCACAATACATACAGTTTGTCTAGATACAAAAGCTACACCGACATAACCATGAGTTCAAATTTTTATTCCTATTCATGCTAGTAAGAAGACTTGAGGGATAATTTTTACCTGAAAATAAGGCTGTATTTGGAGTTTAGCTTACATAATTTCATAATGACCTTTTAAGCAAAAGAAACCAACAAACCCAAGCTTCCCCTTTTTACTGTTCTGACATTACTGGCTAAAAACTGACATTACTGCTAGAACACCCTGATAACGAGCCATAGACTGCTTGACTTCAGCTGGACTGCTAAGCTACATCAGTGTTCACACAGCTAAACGACTGCGAGTTCAAAGCCCAAAGCCACAAAAAGGCTTTAAGTAAAAACAGGAACCAATAATATATCTAAACAGCAGTCGTTTGATGTTCAACACTTACACTTCTTTTTTTCCCCGTGTAATAACATCACTCCCCGTTTTGGTATTTGGCAGTCGCTGCTCTACTCTGTTCGACCAGTCCTCAAAAAAAAAACAAACCACCAAACACCACCAAACTAGTTCTTCACTATTTCGTAGTATGATCGTGAAGGTTAAGAGACAAACAAATGGGCAAATACCTGAGAGCCTAGTGTGTTAAGTGCACTTTTACCGGGTCTTCGCTCGGAACGCTTTGACTCGGGCCAGCCACGGGGACTACCGCGCCCGGCGGGACACAGACTCCCGCCTCTCCACGCGCGTCGGCGTCCTGCCCTGTACAACAGCCCCCCCCGTCCTGCATCAGGCCGTCGCCTCCCCGCTCGGGTGACAGCGCTCTGCCCGGGCGAGCGCCCCGGGCCCCCGCCTGGCGGGGCGCTCAACCGGGGACCGTTACCCCTCCCCCGCCCGCGGGGACGCTCCTCGGGGCGGCGGCCGCCAGCCGCTCTCCACCGCCGGCAGCCAGGCGAGAGCCCGGCGGAGGGGAGGGAGGGCGAGAGCCCGGCGGAGGGGAGGGAGGGCGGGAGCCCGCCCCTCGCTAGCGCTAGCGCTAGCGCTAGCCCTCGCCCTCCTCTCCTCTCCTCCTCCTCGCTTTCTCCTCCCCCTCCCGGCAGCGGCAGCGGCAGCCCCAGCCCCCCTCCTCTCGCTGCCGGGCCCCGACCGCCCTTCTCACCTCTCGAGGTCCGGGAAGGGGGCGAGGTTGGGAGGGGGCGGGGAAAGAAAAAAAATCGCAAGGGAGGCCCCGGCACCCCCTCCCCTCCCCTCCCCGCCCACTCCGCCCCCGCGGCAGCCAGCGCTCCCGCTCTGCCGGGGGAGGCCACGGGCACTGGGCGATCCCTCCCCGCCGCTAACGGCTCCCCACGGGCCCCGTTCCCGGCCCCTCCCCTGCGCGCTCGGGCGGCTCCGGCCCCAGGGCCGGCCGCGCACGCGGGGGGAGGGGCGGGGCGGGGGAAGAGGACCCAGGGGCGGGGCGGGGCGCCGCGCCACGCCCCCACCCCGCCGAGCCGCCGGCTCCGCCTCCTGCCCCCGGGCGGGAGGTGCGCGCCGCTGCCAGTCAACCGGCGGCTTCCGCGCGCCCAAGGGCAGGGGGGCGCGTGGCCGCGTGTGGCGGGGCGGGGCCGTCGCGGATCCTCTCAGGCTGCGGCGCCGCCCGCGCTGCGGTCCCGCTCCCGGCGGGGCCCGTGAGCCGGCGGGGAGGCAGTTCTCCCTTTTGTGGGGTTTCTCTGGCTTAACCCTATAAAAAGCTTCATCCTGTCCCTGGGTACCCTTGGCTGCCTTCTAAAACCACAAAGCTGAGCCTTTCCCATTTAAGTGGAATAAATCTGCAGGGACACGCCACGCGGCCGTTAACCTCCTCTCGGAACCCTGGCACCGTGTGGGGCTGAGGCAGCCCGTAGTCGCCGTCTAACGGGCAAACACGCTCCAGCCTTTACCGGCCTCGTTACGCAATGCCTTAGCGGTGACCCCTGCCATCCAAAGGTAGAATAATTTTCCAAATTAATTGACTGTGTGACAGTCAGATGTGGTTCCGACTGATAAAACTGATTTAAGGGCATGTGAGATCATTGCTGAGGCGTGGCGGTACGGGTTTGATGCAGTAATGAGGTATATAGTGCTTTCTTTGCCTAATTCTGTAAGGAAATGTGGCCTACGTGTGTGCTTCATCTGTCTGCCCATTCTCATCCCGGCTGACTTCAAACGATTTAGCCAATTTAATGAAATTTGACTGAAGGATAGGGTTTTCAAAGGTACTAATTGTTCCAGTTGTGTAAAAATTATTAGCTAGGTGGAGGAAATCGTGTCCCCAAGAAGGAAAACTCATGTTTTTCACATCAGTTGGCGGGTCAGGCCACACACAGGCATATGATTCAGCTAGTTTACACATGCACAACTGCCTAACAGTGGTAACAGTGTCTAAAGCTTAGGGCGTCCCTGGGAGATGTGTGGGCAGATCATACGTGGGCCTCCTGAGCTCAGAAACTAAACTAAAATGTGCCATCACCATACCCCTGAAATAGATACTCATCTGCTTACTGCAGAGTTCTTGGAAACCTTCTTCTTTAGAGTCTGAAACTCAACATATTCCACAGGCTATTATCGTATCAGGCTCAACTTGGGTGTGATCCTGTAAGGCAATTTCTATTCTGACCTTGGGCACTACCAACAATGACAAAAGTCTGAATGTATCAGAAAGGGACAGATACACGTATTACTTGACAAACTCCTCCTGTTATTTTCCAGTACTTTCTCCATTCCTTCTGGGCATAAAGGATGGGTGAACACCATGCAACCTTGAAAACGGGAAAATGCAAATAACTGATGTGGAAGATACTTAAGGGGCAATGCAGCCTCTCACAAAGTAGAGCTAATTTGCTAACAGATGACAAATACAAATTGTGCAGTGGGTGTATTTTACTTTTTAAATTAAAACCTATAATTTTTTTGTATCCTTATTACTTCTGTTGTACCATACTGTCAAAAAAGATCAGTTCATTTTGCTTTGGTTTCATTGCTTTCATTGCATAAAAGTACTACATTTAAAATATCATATTAAAAAATTTGTATTCTCTACAGCTCCGTTAAGAGTCTCTACATAATGAATACTGTATACTGAGATAACTAGATGACAAGAAGGACATTTCAGGTTTGTAGGACATTTCTTATTTTAACTTCAACAGCATTGCTGCATTTTGGCAGTACTCAATAATTAATACTATATCAGAAGACAGCTTTCTGAATTAATTAAATCTTTCATACTGTATATACTCTATATTTGAGTAAAATTGTTTGGGTTTACATATGCATTACTTAGAGTACTTTTATTCAGAACTTTTCAGAAATGTTCTTTGCAGTCTCATCTGTAAAAAGAATTTATGGAATATCATGGTGGTTGTCAGAATGAAAAACTTAACTTTTTAAACTGGAAAGTTTAGCTGAAAAATTGTGACTACAATGTCTAGAAATAGTAATGGCTCTATCCAGTTTTCTTGTGGTGTAAAAGATAGTAACACGCACACTGAAGACACTCTACAGATTGGCAACACTAAGAATACAGAAACAATAATATATGAACATCTCACACATTGGACTTAATACATCGCTTATTTGACAGATCAGAAACTTGAAGCTGTAATGATCAAATTAATAGTCTATGAAAGTCTTGAAGATTCTGTATAACATAAAATTACCTTCCCCCCGGCCCCAATGCATATGTATATTAATACAACAATAAAATCTCCATATCTGACTCATGTGGTTCTGACTCATTTTTATAATGAGGCCCTGACTCACTTTTTAAAAATCTTCTTGGCCAAATGAGAACAAAATTCCTTCACAAAGATGATTTTTACTGTTTAGAAGGTATATGAAAGTGGCCATTAGGGGGTGATGTTCCTAAAACAAAACTACCCCAAATGAAGAAAGTAGTTTCTATGCATAATTTTTTTCTTATTTTTATCGTGGTACATGAGTTTTATCTTCAGTGTATTCATTTGAATAATCTTCATCTATGCCAATGTAAGAACAGAATTTAGCTCTCTACAACTTAAAGTACTGAGAAGTAAAATGAAGTCATATTAGAAAAAGGAAATGAATAGACGTTATTTTGCATAAAGTCTTCACTAAGTTAAAAGCTAAACCAGGAAGGAAGTTACCACCACTATGCTAGATGGGAATGCTTCAGTGACATGTGCTTGCTTTTGAGAAAATCAGAACTCTTCAGATTAGTACTAGGAATAATTACCATGTTTATTTTATGTTTGCCTGAATTTTTTAAAATCCATGAAGGTGAGTGATCAGCTTTTAAAATAGCCTTTTATTTATTCTAAAGTCTGATTGCAACTGAAAAGTTGGCACGTGCTCTCCTAAAAGCGATGGTTAGGATGCTGTATTATTATGGACTTTGCAAAGCATATAGATTTTTTTTGTTAGATTTTTAACCAACAGAGTTAATTGTATGTGGTAATTTGAAAGAAGTTTGTCATTCATTTATGTACACTGCAATAATTTTCGTAACTATTTCCATGCAACTGTACTTTCACTATCTTCATCATTAAGACAGTAGTTAAAATATGTATGTTCTTTTATAGCAGGTACTCATGTCTTAAAAAATAACTTCCTTTAAGTTTCTATACTTAAATGCCTATAAAACTTTGTACAATTACTATCTGGTATTAGATGCTGTCTGTGAAAGAGATATGCAGTGGTAACCTGAGAAAAAGTAGAGCGGAATAGGTGTAACTGAGTGAAGCAGATCTTTTAACGTAAATCCCAAATACATCTTGGTGTTCCTAAAGGTCAGTAGTGGATTTAGGATGAATGCAAAATATATGCATGTAAGTTATGCATTCAGTGCTTTCTTAAAAATCTATAAATAAATTAATATTAAAATAGTTTTGTCACATCCATTCCTAAGTAAGCTTTTGAATAGATAAATGTTATAAGCATCATGAAATAAATTATTTATAAAGCATAATTTTCTGGAAAAAAATTAATGTCAAAATATTTCCAGATTGGGTTAGTTATATTTACATTTCTATTTTCATTAACCACAAAGAATAAACATGACAGTAACTAGAATATAATTTATAGATTTTTATAGTTTATAAACAAACAAACCCGGTAAGCTGTTGTAAGTTTCAAATATCATAAAATTGATGAGTCAGTTTAAGACGTTGGAATAATTAATGTTTTACCTCCATGCAGAAGTAATCAAAGTATTTGCTAGCACAGACTATGCCAATAAACAATGACATGACTATTACCAGAAGAAAACATTGAACTTACTGTCAAACATCAAAGAGTAGTTGCATTTTTCCATGATAACGTTCCTAGATTACTCTTATTGGAGATGCTTTATGCTGTGATAGCATGATCACTGCGATTCTGATATCTACCCACAATCTTCATCACAACGTCTCTAAAATAAGATTGTGAAGTATATGAGCAGAATACAGCACAGAATTGTATTTGGAAAATTAGAATCATTGTCATATTTTGGATGTTCTAAAAACTCTGTGACTATATAACAGACTGTATAACAATGTCCAAATTACATGAGAAAGTAAATATGTTGAAGTATTTATTTTGAAAATTCCAGGGAATTTGGGTTCATTGAAAACCTTCTGTTGGAAACTGGTTTTATTTCAGATGTTGTGGCAAACCTGAAATGTGCAGAATTACTTTGCTGTAGATGTTTCAAATTGCTGGTTACCTCATGAAGCCCCACAACACAGATTTGTTGTTGGAAATCTTTGAGATGTGAAACACAGTCACTATATCTTCCTCTGTGAGGGGTTCCTAAATGAGTGGCAGAGACTTCCTAATTCCACAGGCTTTTTTAAGATGACATTAACGTTGTGGGTACTTCAGGTTTTTAATATGACTTCTGAAATGGCAGGCAAGTGAAGTATACAGATAGAAGTAAGTGAAACTTGCATGTTTTATCACAGGGGAAGTTCTAGCATTTATTTTCATTCCAGAGTGGGAATAAAAATGGAAATTTCTCATGAAACAGAAATTTAGCGGGAAATCAATTTGCAAAAAACCAAGCCTTTAAAAATTTATCAAAAGAATACAGTTCAGCATTGCCAAAAGTGAAATGTTTCCTTTGTATTTGTAAAGTAACCCACTTGTTTGGTTATGAGTCATCGAACCTTTAAACTACATTGCTTTAGAGCAGGAGGTTGTCATTTTGCAGTCTGATGCTCTCAATCCCAGTCCTGTCCTCCAGGTCCAGCTGCTTGATGGAGTGTATCTCCTTTAATCTCTCAGTTGTGTATTCCCCAACTTGTACTGTAGGCCTTGTATCTCTGCAATATTATGTGACGACTATCATTTCCGTAAGGAAGTGATAAAAGATGCAATTTTATATACTGCTGAATTGATTCAAAACAGAATACCACAGATCAAATGAAAAAAAAAGCCAATCCAATCCAAAATGAAATATTTATGATTTTCTTAATAGGAAGCAATTTTTTACAAATTCAGATCTTCTCTGTGCATAATTTCATTTTAATGGAACTGGATTTTCTATGGAAAACACACCGTGAATAGAGGCTTAATAAAAGAATTTCATAATCACAGAATTTCCTAACATTAAGCATGCAGGTTACAGATCTTTAAATATAAAACAGTTTCCTAGAGATACTTTGCATGGTTTCAGCTCAGTGATCCTCTTAATTCTTCAGGCCATCTGCGTTCAGATTTTACAAAAACCTTTCCACATTTCCTGTCATGTTTACCTTTGGGAGGGTGCTTCCCAGTCCCGCGGTAAGGAGCAAGCCTCTTGTGGGTACGGCTCTCTGTCTGCCATGTAATCCACTGGGAAAGTCTAGTCTTTTTGCAGCCCTACTTACAGTGTTCAACTATATATATCTCTCCCTAGAAAGCTCACAGTCCTGTGAGTTGGAAGCAAATAAAGTTTACTGGTGCTAGACTGTCACTTAGATGGCTTTCTCAGTAGAGATCTTTCAGGAGGATGGTAAGCACCCTCCCTAACAGGGCAGCATTCAAACTTTTTCCACTCAGGTAACAGGCCTTTTACATATCTACAGTGTGGCTCACAGGCAGCTCTGGAGCTTGTTTAGCCATGTGTGAAGTCCAGAATGGACTTCATAGTGCTGTACGTAGACTGCTGCCACAACACAGTCAGCAGATTCCCGACTCCGCATACAAATTTCGTGGTGAAAGGGGTATGGTAAGGAATTACTGTTAGTTGACCTTGAGAGCTGTAGCAGTGTTTTTAGACTGGTTGCCCAGATGCAGGCACGCCTTGCTGAGAGCAGAATAAGCATTCAATTTCTGCTCCTGGCTCATCTCCACAGAGAAGCTCTGCACAAAAAGCCTCCTTCAGCTGGAAGAATTTGACCTCAAGAGCCCACTCCACTCCAGGTTGCATGGGTCAGATCATAGGCATTTCGAGGAAAATATTTTGACTTGCCTCAGGGAAAGATCAAGCCCTAAATTTTGTTGGACATTTTTCCTTTTTGTATTAAAATGAATTATTTTCTTACCTGCATAGGATGTGTATTTTCCATTTCAATTTATTATGTTTTATAAGGAGTTTATGACTCTCTGATGTAGTGTTAGTAAAGTGAAGATAATTGACTTTGGCATTGGATTTTGGATTTTATTTCTGTACCCTGTCTGAAATCCTTCACTGAACTGTTTCTGAGGTCAGCCTGCTGCAATGAGAGCACAGGTGGCCTGTTGAAGCTGTCAGATTGTGGCTGAGCACTGGAGCAATTAAAGGCTATGTTTTTCTCTCTATACATAAGGATTTATGAACATATTGCACCAATTACTCATAATGGGAGTTAGATGCAAAATTTCCTCTTCATAGAGATGCAAGGGTACTATTAGAATGGGAAGCTCAGCTGCAAAACTATAGGTTAGTGCTGCATCAACTCCAGGAAGTGGTTATTTGTATTCATAAATACATATTTCATGTTGGGGTTCCAGAAGTTTTTTATTCCTAAATTTTTTTTCGTGTTGAAAAAATAGTTGTCGTGGTTTAAGCCCAGCTGGCAACTAAGCGCCACACAGCCACTTTGTACTGGGTTTGTGTGGCAGCGTTTTGGTAGCGGGGGGGCTACAGGGGTGGCTTCTGTGAGAAGCTGCTAGAAACTTCCCCTATGTCTGATAGAGCCAATGCCAGCTGGCTCCAAGACGGACCTGCCACTGGCTAAGGCCAAGCTAATCAGCAACAGTGGTAGCACCTCTGTGATAACATATTTAAGAAGGGGGGGAAAAACTGGGAAACGGCAGCCGGAGAAGAGAGGAGTGAGAATATGTGAGAGAAACAACTCTGCAGACACCAAGGTCAGTGAAGAAGGAGGGGAGGAGGTGCTCCAGGCGCCGGAGCAGAGATTCCCCTGCAGCCCGTGGTGAAGACCGTGGTGAGGCAGGCTGTGTCCCTGCAGCCCATGGAGGTCCACGGTGGAGC
Source organism: Gavia stellata (assembly GCF_030936135.1). Classification (NCBI taxonomy): domain Eukaryota; kingdom Metazoa; phylum Chordata; class Aves; order Gaviiformes; family Gaviidae; genus Gavia; species Gavia stellata. Next base: position 26,015,866 of record NC_082598.1, on the reverse strand, counting down.
AGATATCCACCTGCAGCCCGTGGAGGACCCCACGCCAGAGCAGGTGGATGCCCAAAGGAGGCTGTGACCCTGTGGGAAGCCCACGCTGGAGCAGGCTCCTGGCAGGACCTGTGGAGCCGTGGAGAGAGGAGCCCACACTGGAGCAGGTTTGCTGGCAGGACTTGCGATCCCGCGGGGGACCCACACTGGAGCAGTCTGTTCCTGAAGGACTGCACCCCGTGGAACGGACCCACGCTGCAGCAGTTCGTGAAGAACTGCAGCCCGTGGGAAGGACCCACGTTGGAGAATTTAGTGGAGAACTGTCTCCCGTGGGAGGGACCCCACGCTGGAGCAGGGGAAGAGCGTGAGGAGGAAGGAGCAGCAGAAACAACGTGTGATGAACTGACCTCAACCCCCATTCCCCGTCCCCCTGTGCCACTTGGGGGGAAGAGGTAGAAAAATCGGGAGTGAAGTTGAGCCTGGGAAGAAGGGAGGGGTGGGGGGAAGGTGTTGTTTTTTTAAGATTTGGTTTTAGTTCTCATTATCCTACTCTGATTTTGACTGGTAATAAATTAAACTAATTTCCCCAAGTCAAGTCTATTTTGCCCATGATGGTAATTGGTGAGTGATCTCCCTATGTCCTTATCTCGACCTACGAGCCTTTCCTCATATTTTCTCTCTCCCGTCCAGCTGAGGAAGGGGAGTGAGTGAGCGGCTGTGTGGTGATTAGTCCGGCTGGGACTAAACCACGACATGCTCGCTCACTCCCCTCAAGGTGGGATGGGGGAGAGAATCAGAAGAGTAAAAGTGAGAAAACTCGTGGGCTGAGATAAAAACAGTTTAATAGGTAGAGCAAAAGCTGCGCACACAAGCAAAGCAAAAGAAGGAATTCATTCCCCACTTCCCGTCGGCAGGCAGGTGTTCAGCTATCTGCAGGGAAGCAGGGCTCTATCACGCGTAACAGTTGCTCAGGAAGACAAACGCCATTACTCCGAATGTCTCCCCTTTCCTTCTTCCTCCCCCAGCTTTATATACTGAGCACGACACCATATGGTACGGAATATCCCTTTGGTCAGTTGGGGTCAGCTGTCCCGGCTGTGTCCCCTCCCAACTTCCCGTGCACCCCCAGCCCACTCGCTGGTAGGGCCCTGTGAAAAGCAGAAAAGGCCTTGACTCTGTGTAAGCACTGCTCAGCAGTAACTAAAACATCCCTGCTTTATCAACATTGTTTCCAGCCCAAATCCAAAACACAGCCCCATACTAGCTGCTATGAAGAAAGTTAACCCTATCCCAGCCAAAACCAGCACAATAGTTCAAAGTTAACTCAAGTAAAAATGCACGATTTGTAAAATAAAGCCCTACTTTAATGTGGAAGACAGCTAAAATAACAGTCATTAATAATTAATTCTATGTGTTTTTTGCTACTTGCCAGAACTGCATTAATGTACTCTAGCTACAGTAATTTGATACTGAAATTTGACTATGAATACCAAAACCAGTGGTCAAAATTAAGATTTGTATTCGTTGACTGACTATAAGAGAACGTGAAGGGTGTGGTTGGAGGATTCAGCAGCATTTCAGTGTGTTTTCACTGTGTGGTTTCAATATGATTGGAAAGAAAGTTTTTGTCCTGATTATAGCTATTTTACAACATAATTACACTGGTGCATTGTTGCAACTGCATGGTTCCAGGGCTAAGTTCCCCCTCCCAAACATGAGTGCTTTCATCTTCTTTTCAAGTACAATCAAATTGGAGCAGCTATGAAACAGGAATGTGACTAGACACCACTGCAAATTCAAGTTACTATTACAAGAGATTTCATACAATTCAGCAATAAAATACAGGATTGAGGTTGTGGTAAGACTCTGTGCTTGCTTTCTGTCACTTGTTGATGCATTCAATATGCTGCCATAACCCTCAAGAAAGAAAGTGCATTTCATTGTAAGATGGTTAAAGTATCTGTTACATGATGCTTCCATGTATGTATTTGTCCATGTGTCCTACATGACTGTCTTGTTAATATAGTACTTTTTTTTTTTTTTTGCAGCTAACACTGTAATTGTGTCATGCGTGGATACCTGTTCATCAGATAACACCACTTTTCCACTTTGTACTTTTAACAATTCTTGCAAAAGATCATGGCAACAAAGAAGAGAAAACCAGACTATTTTACTGAAGGCCATTGTAAACCATTCCAATTTCCAAAATATTCCATGTATTTGCCAGTCCTCCAGCAGGGAACAACAGTCCCATACTAAACACACAGAGTGTGAATCCAAGAGAGATGTGAATGCTGATCAAGGACCAGGGTCAGTGGCTAAAAAAAGTAAGTAGGGGAAGAGAACTACTTCATTTTGAAGTAGTAAATTACAACATAAAAGACATGTTTTCATTTGGTAGTTAAAAGAAAATTATAATATGCTACTGTTTCTCTATAGTCTTTGAAAATCTATGAACAATGTTTGTTTTAGCTTGTCTTTGCGTGGCTAGAAAATGCAGGTTTTATGCCAGATTCTCAGTGGCATTCCTTCCTGGCTGTCAGTGAAACATGTCAGTAGCAAAATGCTGATTCCTTTGAGAATCTTGTATAAAATCATGTGTGGGTGGGTGTCATTATCTTCAGGGGGCTTTGTATTGAGAAAGAGTGCCTTATACACCAGCCACACTTGGAATATTTCTGTTGCAAATTTGACCTCTGCCACCTGGCTTTTATGAATGCTATTATATCCCCATCTTTATTCTTTTAATCTTGCTAAATTTTCTAAAAGATTTCATTTATTTTAAGGAGTTGTAATTTCTGATCAGTTTTCATGCTGAATTTGCTTTTAAACGTCATTGCGGAATTCTACATGCTGATTGCTGATATTATATGAAGATAGGTTGTGAGCAAGTATCTGAAGAACTAATTCAAGGATGGTAACTATTCAGATGGCAGCTATACAAGAAATAACCATTTTTGTGCCTGTAGTCTATGATACCCACAACTGTGTAGTATCAGGAATGGCCTTGCATGTTTCATAGAAGGCACCACTTGATATAAGGATTGGCACAGCAATACAGAGAAGAGTTCAGCAACATCCACATCTTTTCAGAACAGTAGCCACATATTCTTTCTGTGCCATATACAATTGCAAAGCATCTGGAAACTTTTGGGGAAGAGGATGCCTCTGAATTTTGCTTTCCTAACATTGTCAGCAACAGGGCAACAGGCCAAGTTCGGAATATAAGAAATGCAGTTCTTTTCCAAATGTATTATTTTCTTATTACAAAATAGCTGTTTTAACAAGTATGGAAAATAATGAAACAAAAAATATGTGGACAAACTCTGTTTTCAGTTGTACCTATACAATGCTAATATTTTTGACAATGTCTCACCTACTTATGTTTCTTGTTAACATTGTGCAAGTCTCACAGCTTGTGTGGTTTGAAGTGAAACAAGGACCTTCTGCAACTGATAGCAGATAGACTAGATGTACACTTCAAATCTCTATCATCATATGGCTTTTACTTGGTTTTTATTTTTTTCAAAGCCTGACTTTTGTCTGTTACCAAAGGTAACAACAAAAAACTGAAAAGCTCTGAAGCTTGTAGTAAAGCAAAAAAGGGGCTATAATTTGCAGGGCAAATATATTTTGTATAGGTAATCAATACTCTTCAGATCTGTTCAGAATAACTTTACATGGTATTCTTTTGTCCATTTTATCATAGTCAATAATGTGAAAGCCTACTGTATGTTTCTGCTAATGAGACAGAGAACTTATTTTATTGTTCTTTCTGAGAGTTGTCTCTTTTCTACCATATTATATAACAGTTTTGTTTTACTTTTTAGTTCCAAAAGCAAAAGGCTCACTTGAAGTGAAAACAAAAGATGTTATTTATTTTTATAAATATTTAAATTTCACTACGGTTTCCAAGAAAGAAGAAGTAGAGCATAATACTTACTACCTGCTGGAAATCCACATCAGCAATTCTATAGTTGGAGGAAGAAATGCAGCCAAAGAATACCTAAATCATTCCTGTATGGTGGCAATGATGGAAGACCAAAATGACTGTATAAATATTTCACTGCAACTGAAGTCTTACGTGGAATGTAAGTTACAAAGGAGAGTCAGAACAGAAATCAAACCAGAAACAATATGAATCTTGTAAAAAATCTCCAGTAGGTAGTTCTCTGCTTTCAGCAACCTTTTGAAAGTATTTAAGTATTTCACAAGAAAAGAATACAATTTTGATCATCCCTTAGTAAGAGACTATGTTTAGTAGGCAACTGACAGGTTTTATAGTGATTTAAAGCAGGTTTAGCTGTGGGTTTTTTTTCCCTAGAAGCAACACAGCAAAGTAAGTGTCTGCACATTTTTTTGTTACCGGTGACAGACTCACAAATTGCATGTATGACAAAAGCTGGAATTACTTTTTTCCTCTCCCCTCCCTGACAATGGCATAACCCTGTTGTCTTGGAGGTAAATTAAAAAATTCCTATTAACTTCAGTGACAGAAGAACCAGGAGACAGATTTGACTTTTCTTAATGTCGTACTGCAATATCCTACTATATAGCCTTACTACAGCACACTTAAAAGAGAAATCTTCAGCTGAACTAGGCTTAGTTTTCCCAGAGGACAGCCTGTCAGCTTTTTAAATTTGTCTTTGTGCTGCAGGAGTTTTTTGGCTGATTGCCTGACCATGGTCAGGGCTTCCAGCATGTCTATATGCAACACTTGCCATCTGGGAATTGCTGAATTATTACATTCATTTAGTTTTGTATGGCAAATGCAGTTTATGATGTACCTTTCGCTGGAAAAAAATATGTGTTTTGGAGTTGGCTAAACCTATGTTAAATAAGTCCAGGTAAAATCCTAGAGAAGAGAGTGCAGCTTAGTTTATATTTAAATAAGTAGGTCTAGCTATGAGAGGAGTATAGTTTGTATGTAACTTGCCCTGCTAACTTGTGTCAAAACTATGGGTTAACCACCCTTTGCTAATGGTGATTTGCCTGGGAAGTAGTTACCTTGAATTAACAGATTAACAATGCATCTTTTTTCTATTTACTTCAAAACAAAGCTAAAGAGGTGCTCAAGTCTGAGTAGGCAAGGTTAATATGCAAGTCATTACAAGTCACTACAAGATGGGCTAGAGTACTCTGTTTGAAAGGAGCCTAAATGACTGTATAAAAGATATTTTTAGTCCTGAATAAGGAGGGAACGAGCTGTGCTTACCTCAAAGAGCTGCGGGGTTATTGGCAGTTACCTCATGACTTCTCAATGGAGAAGATACACAAGGCAGGTCTAATTATGCTATTCTAAGTCAAGGAAAGGAAAACAGTGGTTTGGCTATAGTTTGTAATTTGGTTTTATATGAGTCATAGTAATATAGTTGTTTTGTAAAATAGTTATTTGACAATGCTAAGGTATGCATTAACATGCAGCTGGCAAAGAAGTTTGAAAGGTTTTTCAAACAACCAGGGAGGAAACTTCCTCACATCCTTTCTCTGTGGTATATAGTCCTGGCTTGTACTAGTTACTGAACTAATTCCCTGTGGAATGTGGGTGCATTTCTGCAGCAGCTGCTATCTCTGAAAGAGCAGCCTAACCTCCTACACCCAGTCCCACACTGATTCTCCCCCAAGGAAGCTTTGGTTGAAAGAAGTCCCCAGAGGGGTCCTTTTGGTGGCATTTCCTCACTTTTTGATAAGAAAATTTCTATATGTAGAATCTTACCTTCTCCCATATGTGAAGATGGACCAGCAGGTTGAGCATGCCAGTACAGGACAATGTTAGACAGTGGACCAATTCCTTTTGTGCTCCACCCAGATAAAGAGGGGATATGTATTACCCTTGTTCTACCTTAAATATAAATGTTGATCTTTGAAGCATTTTCCTCCTGGCTGAGTTGCATATAACAATTTATACAAATAGGAAAAGTTTTCATTCACTTAGCTACGCATAATTATTTCAGACATGGGGAGATAGATACAGGTGACAATGAAGCTAAATTCTATATAGGAAACTTAATTTCAAACAACAAAGAAGGCTGAAAGAAAAAGGCATAATCTTCGATTTTGTTTTAAATTTTCATCTGTGGGGACAGGCATGGCCCAAAAACCTACCAAGATAGATTGTTATGCTTTTTTCTGCCAGTGATTTCCTGCTTCATTTTCTCTCTTCTACATTTTGTGGACAGATCCAATGTGTATGACGAAGATCATCTGGCTCACTATGATTCCAGTAGTTTTTGTGTTTACTATTTCAGTCGTCATCTACAAAATAGTCCAAGAACATGAACAAAACTGTAAGTAACAAAAAGTTAATCTGCATGAATTTAGATTTCTATGCAATGAAAAATATATTAATTTACAATAAAGCTGTTGATTATTAATGTGGTTCAGACACCAATATTTTAATTGTAATATAGTAAAAGCTTCTTATAGAGGGACTGAAATACTCAAATGATTGATACTATCGCATCTCACCTCTGAATTGTGGATGCAAATCCAAGCTTGTTGATGGTGAATGAAATTTGGGTTTTTTTGACAGATGCTTGGTGGCCTATGATCCTTAGTGGTATGAACTTCTGGTTTCAGACTGATTCCAGTAGATAAAACAATTACAGTTGAACCTTGTTGAAGGTCTTGAGCAGAAATGCCAATGACTAATATAAGCAGACTGAAATACCCTTTCCTTCCTGAAGATGATTCATCTAGGTCATGGTCAAGAAAAATTACAGGATAGATATGAGGAGATATGCACTCAGCTGTCTGTCCTGAAAACTGGTTATCTAAATTCAGTGGTGGTGTAATCCTGTACAAGTCAATCAAGCTGTGCCTTCTTAACCCCAGAGCTGAATTAAGCCCAGATAATATTTCTTCTCTTTGCTGTTATTTCAGCAAAGAAAATAGTTCTGTGATTTCTGAATCAGCACTATTGACTGTTCCAAGTGATTAAAACTTTGCTATGAAAGAACTTGTCCTTGGGCCAGAGACTGAAACAATGGTTTATACAGAATGCCTTCACCAGCCAAGACAGGCTCTTTCTATGCAATTCACTTGGGATACAGGCTGAAATCAGGATTTACGGTATTTCTTCTAGCAATATACAATGAAGAAAGCAAGAATAGAAGTGTAGGAGTACCCTGAGCAGGAGACTTGTGAGCAATCAAGATAAACTCTGCACAAAAACAATGCAGAAAATTGACCGCTTGTCAGCTGCTGGTCTTTGTTTTTCATCCCAAGTCAGAGGTAGGTGGTACAGGGAACACGCTCCCTTTCATCAGTGTGAAAAGAGCGTTACTTAACCTGTTACCTGAGATAATAGCTCTTAGATGCTTTTCACAGCTATTTCCTGAGACTTTCTGCCAGTGTTAGCCCTGAGTGGGCAGCATGCTTCGAGAGAATCAGCATTTAGTTGCTATTACCATGCAGATGTCCATTCCCCTTGTAGTCCAGAGCTGCTGAATGGAGACCTTGGTCACAGGGGTAATAAAAAAATGATAAGCCAGATCCATTCCCCTGATCATTCTTAATGTAGCCACAGGCACTTTTGTAACAAAAGAGTAATAGGAATCTAGCTTTAATCATAACTGAACAGAAGGAAGAAGAGTGCCCACACACAAAATGTTTCTGTGATTTTTTTACATAATGTAAATATTTTATGCATATATTTTTAATGAATAAACAAAATAGTTGCTTAAAATGGCAAATCTGTCGTCCCCCCCCAATGATTAGAGAAACTCCTTATGAGATTATCTTGGTTAAAATACATGATCTTTTACTTATTGCTAGACCCAAATTCTGAGACCTATTTTATGTATTTAAAAATCCCAGAAAGTGTAAATTAGGTCTTTATAAGTGGGCTACTAAATGCTCTAATTTAAAGGACTTTTATTTGTAAATTCAAAGCTACCTATAAAAGTCATGAGTATGATTTTCTATGCTTTGAGTCATAACATCCCATTTTTAATGCAGAACTATTAGTAGTGATGATTAATGATTTACTGCTTTTATTCTTAACCATCAGTTTTCTATTAAATGCAGGTTTTTCAGAATTGTCATGGACACAAGCAGGGAGGAAAAGGTGCCCTTTTGAGGCCTCTAATTACTCATTTGCTTCTACAATACATTTTCTGTTTATAGAGGAATAGCTTTTTTATTAGTTAAATTTACAATATATAGCATTACAAACATCAATGTGTTACTGACAAAAAGACAAGACACAAATATCAGATTTAAGGGTTGTATTCCTTATGTGTATATATTACGATGCCACCTTTAATTGCAAGCCTACATACTGCTTTTTTCAGTGCTGCCCAAAGGACACAGCAAAATATTACTATGTGCCTAAAACAGCTGCTAAGAATGTTTACAGTCATAATTCAGTTAGCAGTTTTTCTCTTAATTTCTGAACACTGCTGAAAGTTGCTAAGAAATACAGAATTATTCGTTTCCTCTTGAGACCTTCCAAGACATTCTGCTAGGCAGACACTGAGAATCTCTGAAACATTAATGAAGTTATTTCCATGAGTGCATAAAATAAAATATCCAAATAAACTTGGTGGAGGTTACTACTGATCCATGACAAAGGAGCTAAATTAGAAATTAGTCCTTTTGCCTTTTCCCTTCCACTCTTGTCTTACGACCAGTTCCAGAGCTTTCTTTGACATTAACTGCTACAGTGCATGCATAGGGCTTCAGCGCATTAGATTTCTGCTGGCTATTCATAAAAAAATCATGATCTAAAGAATGCTAATTTAATGAATTTTTTAAAGATGAAGTTTTCTAGTGTTCTCAAAAGAAAAAGATAAAAATCAATTCTGTTATGTAGAATCAGAGTAAGCCTGTCATCAGAAGCTGGCTGAGCCCTGAACTGCTGTCATTGTAGAACAGGGCTAACCATAACAGCTGCACAATCAGCTGCAGTAACCCCACCAAGAGCGCAGTATTAAGAGAGCAGCAGAAGGATGGAAAAACTGAGGAGTTTATGAACTGCGTGCTGAGGACAGTCAGAGTTGTTCAACCCAACTCTATCTTTCTCTGTCTGGGTGGTGTAGAGTTTGATCTCAAACTGTGCTTCCAAAGATGAACATCTCACACTTGCAAAGAATCTGTCAGCTTCCTAGGATGCCAGTACACTCCATCCCTGCTATTCCACTGTCAGCAGTGTGAGTCTGAACCTGTTCTGGAACATGTACTTCTTTGATAAGCTTCCAAAATTTGATCAAGTTATACAGCATAGAGGAGGAAATAATTTGAAAGGGGCAAACCTGAGTGGAATCTCCAGAAAATTTCATTCAGGAAAATATAAAACATCTGGCCCTAGGTTTTCCTCATCACCTTATTTCAAAAACTTCCTGTTTTTTCATGGAAGGTGTTTAACAGTTTAAGAATAAGATGTTTACCACCTTTCCAACTAATCAGTGCCGTATGTAATTCTATAGTTGAGGATAACGCATTTTGTTTAAAACAGATTGTAAACACAGAGTAGCAGCAGTTTCTACTATTTTAAGAAGAAAGAGTTCTAGACATGCAAGAAGAACCATATCTGCTACTAAAATTCATCCTTTTCCTGGTAAGTATAAACTAGTATAGTATAAACTATACTGGTAAGTATAAAACTAAAACAAAAACCTAACAAATCTTGAGGCATGAGGAGGTCAAGAAAGACCTTTTAAGTCTTTCCTGTCAGAGGATGCTTCAGGTTTGTTTCAGAGTTATCTTGATCCTATACAAATTTGATCTGGCTTATGTTATGGAAACATTTTTTTATCATAAATAAATAATTCTGACGATGAACCTACAAGAAGACTTATGTATATTATGTGGGAATGCTTCTTCCAGTCTTCCAAATGTGTTGCCTTAATGACTTTGGGCTTTTTAACTCCTTTTAATTTTTGATGATGTGTGTGCCACATCTGAGGTTTGGCACATCTGAGTGCTTTATGTGTGTATGAAAAGTATACAGACATGTACACATGTGTATGTATGCGCTATGTGTTTATGACTCTTGACAAAATCTTCTACCAAAGGATGGAACGGATAGCTGTAGCAGGACTCAGAGAATGACTCTGCTGGCACTTTGTAGCCTATTTCTAGGGAAAAATTCCCACAAAATACAATTTTCTAGTCTCATATAGGAATTAAAATGTGGTCTTCTGAGAGTGGAGTATGTTTCGCATAGATAAATTAAATGGCATGGCTAAACTCAAAGTTTTGGTTCCAGAAATTATGGTAACAAATCTCTGTGTGAGGGGAAATTAGCAGCTGTAGCTCTGAGTGTTACTGATATTGCTGGAAGATTCATATGCTTTAATAAATTCCACGGATTCTGGTTTCATGAAGGGTACTCTATCTTTAGAAAGATTAACATGGACATATAAAATAATAGCTCTGAATGGCAAACCAACCTGCCTCCAAAACAAGAACAACTAGAAAGCCAGCAAATGAAAAAAATTATTTTAAATTTGGCTAGGCTTGGGTACCTCCCTGTTTGTTCTGTCGGTTCTTTAGGAGTAAGAGGAGACTCAATAATTTCTCTCTACAGTTCAGTAACTCATGGCATTTCAATTTTGCCTAGGAAAGACTGAATAGCTCCCCCTCTGTCTGAACTCTCCTGGGAGTACAATTTATGCTCCTTGCTTTTAAAGCACTGGCTACGTCTAAGATGTATTTATGAGCTCATTATTTTCATCCCGCAGGAAAGGAATTATCTTTCTGACATCTTTTGTCTTGAGTAGTTTCACTAATACCATATCTGTTTTATCAGCATGTTCACAATGGCATTTTTATTGTTGTATATCCAAAGGCATTTTTTATATGGAGTTTCATGGAAATTCAAATCTAGTTTTACTAGATTTTACTGAAGAGAATAGGAATCCCATATTGGTCTGTCATTCTTACTTCTATGTTCCTCCCACTTCAATCTATCCATTTAACCCAGAAAGATGCTTAGTTGTATGAAATGCTATAACGGGTTTTATTTTAATATGAAATTCCTTGATTTCACACACCATAATCCCAGTCAATCCAGTCAATTTCCCGATTTATACCAATATAATTTAAAGTGGAATCAAGACCATATGAAAAGAGTTTATTTTTTCCACAGTTGCTAAGTTTAAGATTTGCTACTGTGATAATAGATTATAAATAGCTATAGCTGACTTCTTCAACAGCTCTTGATAATACTTTCACTATCATTAGTGCATAGCTTGGAATCCTGAAACAAAACATTGAGACCCACTGAAGACAATACAACCACCCTGGAAATACTGTAATAACTGAATAACTATATATCTGAGAGGATGTGACAATATCTCATATAGATGAAAAGATGTACAGGTACTACTAAAAGATTATTTGAAGATCAGAAAGGGTAAGGGAAGAAAAAGAAGGAAACCTATACTTTGAGAATGAGAATGATTTCCTAGGTAGACTCATGAAATGATTGTCTTAATATCACTGTGATCCTACAAAAACATAATTTACAGCAGGAATGCTAGTTTTGTGATACTGTTAGTGGCTCTATGTCCATGAATCATTACCATCAAGTCCGGTGTCCAGAGGAAAAGAAAAATATATAGTATGTTCTCTAGGGTAGGATTAAAATTACAGCCTTCCAAATTCATGGTACTACAAAGGATTAAGCACATATAGTGAGGATAGGGGAGCTTTAAGGCATTCTGGCCATAAATGTTTACTAAATGTTGTCTGTGCTTTTAACCCAAAAAAGTATGCATTAGAGCATGGACTGTACAGAGTGTGTTTTGTAGACTTTGGATCTGTTCCTGCCATTGCATTTATGTAAAACAGTCCCTTGAATGGTATGAATTGACAAAACACAGTTGCCCTTAAATGCAGTCACAAGAAAAGGAAAAGAGTACAGGGTGCTTTTTCTTCAGTGCAAGAAGTAAGTATTCTTTAGGTGGCTGATCTGTATTTCCAGACACAGAGCATTTTTGTATCAAATAGGACTTGATAGTAGTAGCGCATGGAAAATAATCCATAGAAGAAAAGTAAATTCTTTGCTTTGTGCTCATGACAGAGAATCTTAGGGAGATTCCCACATAAGAGACTTTTATTGCAAGAATTCCTTTGAGGAGCTTTCTCAAATTGAAAAGGCAGTAGAAGAGGTTTTGGAACAACTTAATAAATTAATATTAGCAATTAGAAGGACTAGATAGTATTCCCCACCATGTTTTAAAAGAACGTAGATGGAAACTGCTAAACTATCATGCACAGCTTACTGCTTAAATCAGCCTCGGTTCCAGAGAAAGGGAAGGCAGCTATACTTACCCTGCTCTTACACCTTTCCCTTGGCCCACTTTCCCTAAACCACTTTAGTACCTTTTCCACGACTAGTAACTGACTAAGTATAGCTATTCTCATATAGCTGTATCCTAAAAACAATAAGCCTGGGGACATGGCACAGAATTACTTGTTGGGAGCAGGCCAGTGTGTGTGAACTGTACCCTACATTATTAAAAAAAAAAAAAAGTTGCACAGGAAACAGGTTGCATAAATCAGGGTGTTTAATACCTAGACTGAATCTGCCTAGCAGGGTCTTTTCATACTGGGAGTTTCATTAATATAATTATATGAGTTATACTTAAATGTGAATTTATATTACTAGAAGTCTACCACTATAAATTCCCATTTAGACCTTCTTTTCCTAACATAAGAATGACATTCCTTGCTTATTTTTATCCTATTTTGAAAGCAGCATAAGGTCTATTGAAAAAAGGCCTGCTCCCATTCCTATGCTAGAATGGGACTGTGCAGACAGGGAATCACATTGTTGATATCATCATGTTATTACTCTACAGTCTGTGTGGGCAACCTTAGTTCAAACATAATGCCTTGTTCTACATTGCTCAAATGGTATACATCTCTCATATTCAGTGATACTCCATTGGCTCATGGAGTCACAGTTTGGTTCATTACATTTTAGGATACAAATACAGGATTCCCTGACTCACTTGTCTGGCTCACAGTAATGTGAAGTTAATTCTGATGGATGGTAATTTTATAACTTATCCTGAAAGGACATTGTAGGATCATGGTGACAAGCAGGACTCAGAGAATAAAACCTCAGGGCTTCTGGCCTGTAGTTGTTTTCTGGACAGTTTAGATTTTGTGACATCCAAAGCATTTGATATAAGTGGGTTTGACAGCTGTAATTTGCACATAAGAAACAACAAGACAAATTTTCTCGTAGTCATTTGAGTTCCTGTATTGTTTTCTGTGCTATCCTATTAAAATAATAGTTCCTCTCCTGCAAGATTAGAGGAAATAGGCGAAATTCTGCCATCTCTTTGATGTGTTGCTACAGCTTCAGGTTAGTTGAGAGGTTGGAAATAGAAAATGCTGGCTCAGTAGTGTCAGGGCTGGCATCCCAGTGAATTCAGACTCACTCCTCCTTGTATTCTGCAATACATTTTCTTTTTAGCAAAGAGGACACGCAAGAGACATCTACAGCAGCAAATAGATGCAAAGCCAAGAAAGGAGAAATTTGTTTAATCTTGGCCAAGTGAGGCATCGCCTGTTCGATTCTGATCCTTCTCAGTTGCTGACATAGCTGAATAGTTGTCTTTTCCTCTGCAACTTAGATGAATAATGCCGGGAAAAGCAAAGCTTGTCACGGTATTCAATATTTAACATAGACTTACATGTTTCTGAGATGCAACATTTCCAGGGAAAAATGTGAAGCCTTATTACCACTTTGGGTCTTTTTTTATGTTTCAGAAAGGAGGTTAAAATCTATAGGATGCAGGTAATTTTAGGGAGCTTTTCGTAGCCCCTGTATGCTTTCCATAGAGCACTGATGCACAAGGGGCCGTTTCTCTGCTCAGTTTGTGTGCATGCAGAACAGTGTTACACACAGGCTCTGAAGGGCTAATTAGCCTACATTCCTATTCTCTCCAGGTTCATCCTGAGTGTGAAACAAGATCCATTGCTCTTTTTAAAACTACCCCAGTTTTATTTTAACTTTGCTTTTGATATTCAGTTACTTAACTACCACAATTGAAAGTCCACTTTTTGATTGCATTTATAAAGACAAGTTAGCTGAGGTCACATCACTTGTTCCGAAGTGTCAATCTGGGCTGCCCTTATATGAAAATGAATCAGGAATGTCATACTCTAAATTTCAGTAGTTTCTGCTTAACTGGCCAACTGTCGGTTTTTGAATTTTAGGAGACTCTTAGTTAACCCCAAATTTGCATGCTCTTGTATTTTCACTACTAGTAAAATTTCCAAGAGCAATTTAGTTGCCTACTTTCGAGCTGCTTCCCAAGGAGACTTAGGATCAGCACGTTGTAGTCCCACTAGTATCAAGAGGAAGTTGAATACAAAATGTGGTTAGTACTCCCAGGAGTTCCTGACATGTATCTGCACCTCTAGGCACTGAAATCCCACTGAAAAACTAGCTGTCCACCTCTGTCTTGTGTTCAGATAGGTCTCAATTATTTTAAAACTTGCAGATTCAATGTTTAACACTCTGCAGATGTATTTATTGTTTAATAATATGGATAAAAATTATTTTAACTTTCAATAGGGAAAACCAGCAAACAAAAGATTCCACTTACTGCACAGACCACAAAGATACTGCCCATAATTCCTGAACAAGAGCATTTTCATGTGGGTGCATCAACTGTAGAAGGTAAGTAAATATCTTACAACTCTGATTATTCTGTTTTGCCTCATATTTTTAGAATTAATAGTACACAATATCTGCTCAAAATAAATTACTACTTCTTCTAGCCAGGTATATGAGATGACAAACTGGAAAATGTGTTTTGTGAGACCTAGATGGCAGGGAAACAAAATCAATTTTCCTTCTGCTACCAAGAGTCATCTATAAACTATGTGTTAGCCTTTTAAACCCTGTGTGTCCCTGAAGTGCAAATTCTGACACTATTTTTCTGGTGTAGAATATTGTGTCCTGAACTTCAGCATTATGTTGACATTTGTTTCTGACAAGGGCAGAGGAAAGAAGCAATTTGCAAATGATCTCTGAAGAGAATCATGTGTTTGAAATAAATAGTTTGCTGATCAAATTCCCCAAACAAAAGAAATCGATTGCTCTGTTGTTGTTACACCAGTGACAAGAAGTTGGTTTTAGCGTGGAACTAAAACTAGTATCCTACTTCTAACTTTCTCCAGCCCTTGTACTCCAGTAAATTGTTTCAGGAAGCCCAGATGTAAGGAAACAAGTCTGAAAAGAAATGTGCAGTAAGAGATACCTCTTCCTGGCAATACTTGTAATGCCTGGAAACGGAACAGATGCTACTTGAATAAGTAATACAGACTAATATATCAATTGCATAGACAAGGTTGTGGCTACTTGCACAGATTACATTACTGTTTATGGTGAATTTTTTTGGTTAAAAGCTTAAGAAGGTCCTTCTTTACATTTGTTTAAATTTGATGGAGATTTATTGAAAACTCAATATGTCATGCTACCTTTTTAATGTGTTAAAAAAATTGATGTACTGAAGAGCGGTTTGATTTTTGTTCTTCATGTGGAACTATAAACAATGAAGATGTATGTTGAGAGCAGAGCTAAAGAAGAAATTTTGAACAGCATTGCTGACAAAATATGAGGTACTGCCATAATAAATGAATAATTGAGCTAGATTATTGTTTGGCTTTTGAGAGAGACTAGCTGGGTTACAGGAGAGCGTATTATAGTAATTAAAAATACTGACCACTTTTTAAGTGATTACCATCCGTAGATATTACGAGGACTTACAAAGGTGGAAAGTTGTCACTATTACTATTCTAAAATGAGAATATCAGGAGGCAGAAAAAGAAAACATGACTTGGGAAGTCCATGACATAGATGAGAGCAGTTCTCAGATCATCTGAGTTCTGCTGTTTGCCATTTGGATGCCATCAGCTTTTGCTGAGTGAGCAGGCCCTTTCCCAGGACTCCATCAGGCTTTCCATAGGGCAGCTTCTTCCCTTCTCCAGGGACTCCTCCCAACCACTTCAGATAATTTCTTTTTCTGATACCTGTCAACTCTCTCTCAGGTAAAGCTTTACCTTCCCATATCCCTGTCTGCCACGTACCTGCCCACCTTAATTGTTTCCTGTGAGAGCATTTACTCTTGGGTTAAAAATAAGACATTTCTAAGGTTTTAATAGGATGTGTTGCTAAGGGGGTGCTCACTAGTATTCAGTGCCTTCATTTATGCAGTATTATGGCTGATCAGTAGGATGCTTTGTTCTTCCAGGATGTTGGGTTCACCAAAACTCATCTTCTAGAAGCAGGAAAAGAAAGTTGTGGCCCATTCCTGTGCAAATTTAACTTTTGTGTTCCTAGAGGTGGGAGTAACCACTGGGATCAACCTGCTAGCACTCCTTGTGCTTTCATTATCTTAAGTGTTATGTATTAAAGGGTAGAAAGAAGAGATGGAACAACTTTGCAGATTTTTGATTGCTCTGTAAGACAGTATATGAGATCCAGGACACTTTGGGATGAAGTTATCCCTTTCCTTAATTTCTGGGTCAGTGACTGAAAGAAAAAGATTAGGTGTCTTGAGAAACCCCAAATACCTTGTTCCAGTGCTGCGCTGTACAGAAGCAGGCTTGCTTTCCAGGGCGTAATGCAGTCTTCTTGTGAGAAGGACTTCTGGCAGTGGGATGAAAGCTGGATGTGATAACATGGGATTAATGCTGAATACATGAAATTGTAATGTTACATGACATTGTGTGGAAAGATTATTAAAGGGTGTGGCTGGAAAGGCAAGAACTTAGATCTAGATCTTGCCTTTCATCACATTAGGTTTTGAACAATATTTCTCAAAGGAGTATTGTCTCAAAGCTAAATACTCTGTGAAAATAATAAAAACACTTTCTGCTTTAGTTTTGCTTCACTTCCTGCAAAGAAACACTTCCCCCTTCATCTGATAAGGTCAGATTCAACTCATTACTACTTGTATTCGTGGGTGGCTTAGTGGGTAACGGCACTGCAGTTACAGGAAATCTTGCTAGCTAGAAGTCCTTTTGGTTTTATCAAGTTGATGGGGTCTATAACTGTCTTTGTCAGTTCTGGGAATTTAATCATCTTGGTGTTTTTCAGTCTCAGTACTCAGCTGTTCACGTGCAGCTCTTCTAATGCAGCCAGCTCCTCCCTGTTGAGCAAACTAGCTTTAGTACCATTCTAGAGACTTTACAGAGACAACCCTAGCACTCATGAAAAAAGTAGACCACAATCTCCTCCCACAGCCTAAGTAGCCAAATGGGAATCTTTTCAGCATAGGTCACTTAATGTCTGTGTGTATTTTCATGATAACTATTATAATTACATTTGAATGCTGAAGTTAAGAGTCCTCCTCTGTTTCTCCCATCTTTCATTAAACCACCATATTAGCAACTGTCCTGGAAAAAATGAATAAGCCAAGTCTCTCAAGTGGTTTAAGTCCCCTCTTTACATGTGACAGCTGTAGAAGTATTTCCTTCGTGCTGTCAAAAGGTGATATTAATTACTGTAAATTTCAAGGCTGCTTTTTATTTAGATAGGAAGCATAAGCATTTTATTCAGGGCAAATATTTGCTTTTGGAAGCAATGCTGTTCAGGGGACAGCATGCTAGAATAAAACTCTGGAGACCCAAATTTTTCTGTCTCTGCCAGTGACACCTCATTACTAATCTGCACCATGGTAAGAACTGTTTATCCTCAGCTAAAACAGAGACTGTGTAGTGCTTTTAACCTACAAAGCACTGCTTGCATCAACTGGTACTTTTAACTTTAAAGCACTACTTGCATCAACTATTATTTTTAGCAGCTCTAAAATGCTGTGGGATGTATATCGGGGTCTGCTTTTTTTTTTTTTTAAGTGAATATTCTCTTCTGTGACAGATGAAAAGACAGAAACAAGAAGCTGGACTGATAGCAAGAAATGTGGGAGAGCAGACCAGAAGGATAAATACTGAATTTATATATCGAAGCAAGGCTACTAGCTCCTTTTACTTAAAAAAAACGCCACATGTGAAACCATAAGAGGACTAACATTTCTGAACGTACTTGATTCAATAGCCATTCTCAAAAACAGTGGGGGCAAAGAATAATTGGAGTAAGAAATGAAAGTGGGCAAATAGGAGTCAAACAACTATGCCCATTAAAACACCCGTATATATGGTGAACAGCCTATCTGAAGGTATTAGAGCATTCAGCAAGATGATTTTGCTGATGGTTAGCCCTGAAATCATTATTACGTAGGGAATGTTTTGGCTAAACTTGCCCTTGGAGGCTTAAGAAAGCATGTCCCAAGGAATGACTTCTCTCTGTGTCCGTGTCCTGCCCTGGTGGCAGTCTTTCTTTCCCCAGTGGTGGGGCCACGTGGAGTCTGGGCAGACTGGCTGTGCAGGTCTCGCTGGCCTCTTCCATACCAATGGTGCACTTCAATCTTACAGTGATCAGGGCAGAATAAAAATCATGTGTGTATAGCATGAAGAGTAATTGTGAGCTCTCTCCTGCAGTACTTCTGTCCTCTGCCTGTTTAAAGGGAAGCAGCATTGTATTTTCTGAATCAAAAGGAGCATTAATGGATTTCATGAGTGACTAGGGACAGAACAGTCTTATTTGGGGAAATTTGAGACAGATACAGACCTGACAGTTCCTGGATGAAGTGCTGCAATGTTATGAGGAAAGAAAGAAGGAAAACTCAGTGTCTTAAAACCAACTATTGTGGACTTTTTTTTTTTTTTGGTAAAAAGTGTCCAGTGTCATGCTCTGAGCTGTTGTTAGATCAAATTCACACAAATTGGTCACTATGACCCCAAACACTTTATTTACTGCATCAGTCTCTTTGACAGTCAGTGCTCCAATGACAAGATGAAACAATCTTAGTGTCCTGCCTCCAATTAATTCTCTTAATAAAACCGGTGGATGTGTCAAAGGCTGCATAAAAGTTAAGGAAAGTTCCACATCAGCAATTGCCAACTATTTTTAGTACACTGACTTTTACCATCAGCGTTTCCATTTCTCTTTGTAAGAGCTTTGAGATCCTTGAACACATAAGATGCTTCGCATCTCTGTATTTCTTTCTGAGTGACAGTGTAGCTGTATAATTAAATAAAACAAGTTGGTCTCCCAGTGAATGTAGAATTTAAGGCACAATCCTATCTTCAGGTGAAATGGATTATAACAGTGGAACATAAAGTAGATGACAGGTAACTGACTGGGAGGATGCATGGGGGAAGCATGTATATGGCTAAAAAGGTGAAAACTTCTTTCACAAAAATTGTAAAATAAAAGAAGCTGATGGGTCCCTTTCCTCTTACAATCTAAAAGCATGTGGGCATGAAACCTCCCATGTGGGGTGGTTGGCACAAGAGATCCGTAAGTAACTAAGTGTATGAGAGGCTCATTCCTATCCAGCTACATTCAGAGTATCATCACTGCTGTCATTTTCTGAGGATACCCTCCCCTAGCAATTTAGAAATTTAATTGTGCAGAGTCCAGTCTAATACCAGGAAAATATAATGCAGGTCCACCCTAGGGTATTACCTGGGCTTTGGCTCAGGCCCCTGCTGCCTTCCTGAAGAGGTCTTTAAATGCCATCATGGCAGAACTTAGTAGCACAAACAGAAAGGGCAACTAAAAATATTCTTTGCCTGCTTTTCCTTATGTGATTGTGGCTTTACAAAAATGTTTTCATATTTAGAAGAATCTCTCTCTCATCTGTCTTTGAGCAAGAAACCCACACAAACAACAGAAGATACAAATTATGCAGGGGAAACAGTGAAACTTGTAGTTCAAAACATTCTAGCAAAGGCACATACCAAGTGTACTCAGGAGCCAGAGGAAGATTACAGTTAAGCTGTTTTTATAAATCATGCGTGTATTTGCAAAGAACAGTAGGTGTGATTTTAAATTGCTGGGATCCTTCCGATTATCCTTTTGACACTTTTCTGAAAAGCATCATTTCAGTGCTCAGAATTGATAGTACTGTGGTTAAAGCCATCACAAAATTGGGTGTGATGCTGCTGAAGGCAGAAGCTCCTACTAGTACTGACATACTGGTTTGCCAGTTGGCCGTTTTTGTAAAACAATTTTTTATGCTTTCATGAATTCCTATAGATAACTATGAAAAAAGATTTATGCCCACATGCAGTCACTCAATTACATATTTTTTTTTAATATCGTGAAAGATAATTCCTCCTCTGTTTCTGCTTCCATAATAGATTCAAGTCTTAATCATACATTAAAACGAAAACTCCTCTCAGTACGAAAGAGCTCACAGAATCAGACTGCTGAGCACATTCCAGGGTACTTGGCACAATTATTGGGCTCTGCATAAAATGCATGCCAGGATGTGTTTCTGTCCAAAACAGACACTTGGAGGTTTGTGAAGGGAAGCACTCCTGCTTGCTTGCAAGAACTGGACTGTAATGGGCACTGTGCAGACTGTTTAAACCCCCTGTTCCATTAGCCGGCATCAATTTTTGATGCATTGCATCCTGCCTACACTTGTCATTTTCTAGCTCACTTCAGCAGCTGCTGCCTCCAGTATGATTTCACAGCCAAAGAAACACTTCTTATCCCAGTTCTTATGATGTAAAGGAAAAGGGAGACAGATGTTGTTACTGGGCCTGCAGCTACAGGAACTACCAGAACGGGCGACAAGGTACATTTGCTTTTTCACTCAGTGTGAGAATAAGAAGTACACAAATCCTGTGCTTTTACCCCTGGCATTGTATAGTTCCCTAAAAACTGAAGATAAGCTTGATTGGGATCTGGGCACTTTTATGTTTAAAGGTTCCTCATCATGTGTTGCTTTGGGAGCTGCAGTCCAAATTTCAAAAGTCTCATTGATGGTTACTGAGGAGTATTTTTCACTTGGCAATGTGGAAAAAGCTGCTCTTATTTCATTATTTCCAAATTTGTCCTACTGTATATGAGTATAGTATGGGAAATGGAGTTGGGCACAGGTTTGCAAATTCTTCTGTCCAGCTGGTGGCTCAGATTGGTCTATTTTTATTTCTTCCCATTAGAATAATTTAGTTTATTTTGGCTCAGCTGCAGTAAGACCTTGTTAATACCCCAGATTTACTTCTGAACACTCTGCTGCAGATGGAGTAGTTCATGAAGAGATGGCCAGGAGCTAACACAGAGCAAGAGATTCTGGAGTGGAGGCAGATACCACACAAAACTCTTCTCCCCTCATCAAGCTGCCAGGAGGGAAGAAAAGAGTGAAGCCTGCTCAGTTATTTGAAGGAAAGAGATCAACCACCACCTACCTTTAAGAGAGTTCCAGACTGATCCCTGTGTAGATGGAGACACTCTGCAGAAACCCAGTTTGAGACACTTCGAGGACATCCTTACTGGCACTCTTCAGCCTGGTGGCTGTGGTGAATGCTCTCTAGGGCAGCTTCTGGCTCTGCCCGCTCTCAGGTTGCCAAGCTTCCCTGAAAATGAGTAAGGTCCAGTGCTTCTCACTCAGGTTCCCATATCATACTCCTGTGGGGCAGGTACCTAAACCACCATCCTGTTGGCAGGTACCTTTCTTAGTCTTTTGCTCCAATCTGATGTGTATCTTCTATTTTGTCTGCTTTGTAGTTACATTGTTGCTTTCTTTTGCAATAAAGAGAATTCATTACTGTGAAAGTCAAAAGAATGACATTTAAGATAAATTGGAAAAGACTGCTTTTTTAACCTCCTCTTTTTTCTGATATTGTTTTCTTTAGTTTCAGATGTCACCATATGAAATATGATTACTATTAGAGGAAAGAAGACACATCATACACCACAGAAGAAAGCATCTCCATTTCCAGCTTGTGGAACTATGTTACCCATCTTTTCATGAGAATGCCAACTATGCATTTCAGTGGAGAAGCTCCATTTTATCTATCATCAGAATTATTTGGTATTACGAAAATATGAATGATGGACAAACATGTTTTGCTGTAGAATCAACTTCAGTAGGAGAGTATAGATTTCACATCTATTTTCAGGTCATTCAGGATTTATAATTAATCATATGGATGTGAGATAATGCTTACAATAATTTCATTTTCTATCTGAGAAGAAATTTATTTTGTATTCCCCATAGGATAAGAAAGACCATTTAAAGATAGAAATGATCCTCTACTTTCATGAAACAAGCACAGTTTTCAGCCTATTTAATGCTCTAGGTGACTAAGATGCTTAAAAGATACAATTTCTGGCTGTTGAGGAAGGTGGCCAAAGGATCATAGAAGGAGAGAACTCTGCAGTACCTTTTAATTTCTGCAGTAAACCAGGAAGACCTTCATAAATTCTGCAACATCTTACTGGATAAAGAAAAAAAATACGGAAAAATAGTAATTTGGCTTCAAACCACAAAATCATTATTCTTGTTTTTTAATAACTCATTAAGACACCAAATGGGTTTAATTCTTTTTGATAAATTGCATTTCTATCTTTTGTACTAGCTTAGGTCATTAGTATTCAGACTCATTATCTCCTGGAACTTTTCCTTATTTTCCATTTATTACTGCTCCTCTGAGTGTAATGGAGCTGTTTGGCCCAAGCAGGGTCCCAAACTCATTTGGTGCTAACGCATTATTTGTGGGTGCAATTTAACCATCAATTACTAGGCAGAGACAGAAATTGCAGAGCCAGGACTTCAGACTCCCTTGTGCTAAATCCATCAGGATGAACAGATTGTAAACTGCCCATTGCAAATATGATGCGCAGCACTTTAGCATCATGTTAATACTTCATAACCTCCATCCCTTACATTTATACAGCTTTTCCCTCCTGAAGTGTTCTGAAATTGCTTCTCCAGTCATTATACTGCACCAAACAGTTCAGATTTAATAGGAATAGTTGTGAACATTAGCTTCTGAATGATTTGAGGCCATATGGAATGATTTATATTTAGTTGGATAAGTCTGAAGCATTTGTTTCTATTGTTTGTTACCATCTTATAAAAAAATCAGAAAAGTACTGACTTTCTTGATTTGGGGGCTTTTGAAGCTTTATTGCTTATCTGTGGTAATAACATAAAGCTTTTCAGAAATGGATTTTTTAATACAGTCTACAAAATAAACCTCTCACAATTCGTTTCTGATTGGGTTTTTTTCTTCTTACTATAGAACAGCAACTTACAGATGAAAAGACATATCTATCTCAAATCACTGCAGAATTGCTAAGGCCATTTTAGTCAGTGTTTAAATGCTTCATATGATGGCACTATCTACCCCTCTTCTCCTTCAGTAATCCAGACATCTTGTTGGTAGGGACAGCCCTGCTCCTTGTGACCCCAATTTAATTTCCTTTCTCCTATAATTTAATTCTATTGTTCTTGCTGCTTATAACCTCCCTTTTTTCTTTTCCTTGGATGGCTAAACTGTGAATTACTATTTTATTACCCACAGTTATCCCACAGCTCTCTAAGTGTTTGATTTTACTACCCTGGAAGGTAGTAGAAGTTTCTTTCAAGTTACCTTTACAAAACACCAAGAACAAGTAAACCTAAGAGGCTCTTTTAAGATGTTAATCTCTGTTGAGTAGAGCTTACCTTGTCTTGCAAGTATGATCCAAACTATAGGGCACAGTGGGAGAATGGGGAGACATTAGAATGGTGAGAAAAAAATGTGATCCTAAGGTAATTCAGGTCAAAAGGGACCTCAGGCAGTCTCTAGTCCAACCTCCTTACACTGGAGGAGGAAGGAGGGGACTAAAAAGCAACAGGTTTAGCGTTTTCCCATTTTCTCCTGAGATCCTCTTGGTTTCTCTCCTCCCATGTCCTCCTAACCCCTTGTCTTCATCTCTGGATTTTTCAAAACTGAACATGTGAGGAGAGAAAGGCTGTCCTGGTGCAGCCTCTCAAGCACAAGATGATGGGCAGGAGGGAAGAACCTCAGAAACCAGTGGGGGGAAGAAGACATGAAGGTGGAGGACAGTGAGGTGAACAAAACTGGTAGGGAAGGCAGAACTCATGGTGTACAGAAACATGCAAAATGGACATGGGGCAGAACTGGTAAAGGAACTGGGGAAAAGCCACAGACCACCTTAAATACCAGCATCACACAAGCTGCAGATACAGTGTCTGAGATAAGCAAGGGCAGGAGGAGTAGGACTGCATTTTTACAGGTCTACTAAATGGGTTGAGAGGCTTCTGAAGGTGTTTAAAAGTTGCCTGGATTACCCAGTGTGCTGGCATTCATTTAGGTGATGCTGTCTGACTCCAGAACTGGCACCTGTTGACAAATGCCTTTCAGCCTCAAGCCTGTAGCATGGAAGAGAAAGAACACACATTTGTTTGAGTAATGTCTTCATGCCTTTCTCTTTACAGCAGCAGCAAATTCAGTTCACTAAGAATTATGGTTAGTCCTTGCTGCAGTATTTTTAGACTCCTTTTGCACATTACTGTAGTACTGCATAAGAAATATTCTTTCACTCCTTGGGTAAACCATTTGAAAGGCAGAATGAATAGCTAGTGCTCTGCTTTGAGTCTGTTAGAGCACCTCCTCAAAAGACTGCAAAGGGAAGCCGTGAAAAGGAGATCAAAGTGGGGAGACTAATATGAAGTTCTTAGCAGATGTATGCTCAGGGACTTTTGGGGTGCAGGCAATAAAGGGAGAATGAGCACTGCAGATCTAGCGATCAGATTAGCTGTCTTTTCCTTTGAGCTCTTCCTCTTTGAATGTTCTTATTTTTGACTTACTTCCTTCAAGTTCATGCAGATTTTCATTTTACTTCAGAAGTGCTGTTATTCCAGTTCTGCTGGAACTAATCAGATGTCATCTCTTGTTTATTCTGAACAATGCTGAAAAATTCTTTGAGTCTTTTCTTTATTCCAACCTTGAAAATTGTTGCAATTTCCAGAAAGCGTGTCCCTTTTTTCCCCTTGAAAATAATTTTTCTTCTCTCATCTTTTTAATGCAACTCAATTTTTGACATTTTATTTTCCATTTTTTAATTCTAAAGCTGTACACCATCAATATTATGAATGCTGAGGTAGGAGTCAGAGTATGGAAAATGTACAGGTTGCACACTAAAAGCAGCTGGTTATGTCCTCATATTCTCAACAACAAAGGTTGACCTGAGACAGAAAAGTGTTTAAACTCCAGAGGGCTTTCCAGTCAGACTGTAAGAATTTCAAAGTAGGTCAGGCTGGCTTTACATTCTTTTGAGACTAACACAAAGGACAGGGCTGTCATCTGAAATAGAAGTGGAATGTCTCAAAGATAATCCTATGAGCTGGGTGACTGTATGATAAAAAACACTTTTGTGAATCAGAAAAAAGGTGAAAAATCTGTATTTGTCACTCAAAATACTGTGGCATTTCAGACTCATTAAAGTTGTTATGAAACCTGACTGGTGGGTGACACTGGAAACAGCATTAAAAAGCATCTCTTATTGTAATGATTGTGATTTTGTGTTATATGATTGAGGCACATTTTAGAGGAAGATATTAACAGCTTCAGCAGATGATCTAAGCAGCATTAAAAAAGTGGAAGAGACAGTTCTTTTGTTCAGCTGTCTCAAGCAACGGATGCGGGAGTGTAGGAGCAAATCATGGGGAAGAGATGTTTACACATGAGCAGACTCTACCCCAAAAAGCAGCAAACAACTTACAGCTTGCTTTGTTTTGTTTGCCTAAAAAAAAAAAAAAAAAAAGCAAATACCTTTAATATACAAATACAGCAAATGACTTGTCTAATAGTTTACTTCTGGCTCATCCTTCAGTGATGACCTGTAATAGTGGATCATCTGCAAGGCTGTAGGTATGCAGACATTGCTTTAAGTTTCATCTTGATGAATTTCTCAACTCAGTGAGTGCAAAAGCCTGTCTCCTTTGTCTCTGCATAAAAAGGTGTGCTCAAAAGTGAATGGAAAGCCATGAAAAACAGATCTGCTCAAGAGAACATGTAATTTTCATTCTTTTTTAGTATACTGCCTCAGTTCAGTATCTCAAATGTTTTATTTGACTGATGGAAAAATACAAACCAGCGTAAACAAAATATTCTGGTTACATCCACATAGTACTTTTCCACCAAAATATTATTTACCTAAAATTGATTTAAAGATACCACATTCAGTTTTCCTAGGACAAGATGATGGCATCTGAGATCAGATGGAGTATCCCTATGCTCATATTCTGCCCTATGTCCCTTCCTACATTGTATGGATTGGATGTAAATGCTCTAAGTCCACACGTTATTTTTTATAGCTTCTTTTACTTTAGGGTAAGGTACTTTATTCAATACATACATAATTTAAGCAAGACAGTGAAACCTCTAGTAAGGAATATTTCAGACAAGCAATCTTTGTCTTAAGAATGCCCCTCAATGATTTCAAACATTATCCCCTGAAGCTTCTAATACTATACTGTTCAGCCTCTGCTATAAGGCACCACTATCAGTCAACATATTTTTCTGACAGGTTTAACACTATATATTCTGCATTGCATTTCAGAGAAAAAAAGGTCCCTATGAAAAAGTAACCAAAATCATTTATTTCTGAAAACATTAACTCAGCATAGGAACAATATGAAACAGCTATTGCTATGTTCTGTCTCATTTGGCAGCAATACCACATTTACAGATAGCTGATGCAGAGCTCTACTGCAACGTGGACAGAAAGGCTTCTTGATGAAAAATAATGAAGAAATTAAAAACAAATCCAGGATGTAATGATTGATAGGTGAAAACACTAGACTTTTCTTGACAGTCTTCATTTGAAAAATAAACAAGCTTTTACCCAGGTATTATATTCTGCTTGCCAGCACAGAACAACAGAAAAAAACGCTTTAAACAAGTAGGCCTTTTTACAAGGTACTGAATGCTTTCACTGATGCCCAGATCTTTAAAACTGAAAACTGCTCACAATGAAGTGTATGGAGCAAGTACATGGTCCTCAGGAATCCACACTGAGTTGTTCTTCTGGGCTAAAGTGCATATACAAGAATGACCCCTGGTGAAGGAAGTACAAGCGTGTGTCTCTTCCAGCAGCCAGAGAAGACTACTAGAGAAGAGTACGTTTATTCCCCCCAAAGTGTAGAAGCCAGAAAAGCACTGGGTATGATGCAGTGTTTTGCATGAGCTAAACATTATTTTGTAATACACTTTTGAAAAGATGCTTTGAGAAATAAAGCAATACCAGATGGAAGTGTCAGGGATGTAACGGTTGGTGGAAGCTGTATCCTACCTTTGGGCTACTGAGTCGGCTTATCAGTTGCATTTTCCTGTGTCCCTCTTTTAACCATGTTGTAGTAATGTTAGCTGTTCAATATGGCGTAAATACCAATGAATGTCAAGCTTTGTTTGCCTTTTCAGCTGCCAAGGGGCTTTCTTATTTTTGTTCACATTGCTGTAAGTTTTTTTTTACATTCTGTGCAACTGGATTTGAAGACTGTACCCCTTCTACTTACCCAGAAAGATATCTCAAATCTGTTAAATTACAGGGTGGCAGAAAATAGATTTTGCGTAATAAACCTTATTTCAGGGGTAGTGAAAATTTCATGTCTAAATAACAAAAGATGTAAAAGTCACAATGCATGTGACAGCAGAACAGGGACCACAATAGTGTAAGACACAAACAGACCTTTCTGTCCTCTCTTATTTGGACTCAGAAAAGTTACCACGTGCAAAGCAGATACATGGTTTCTCATTTCCGACAAACCGGATAGTATTTCATAGAATCATCACAGAATCATAGAATGGTTTGGGTTGGAAGGGACCTTAAAGACCATCTAGTTCCAAGCCCTGTGCCATGGGCAGGGACACCTTCCACCAGACCAGGTTGTTCAAAGCCCCATCCAACCTGGCCTCGAACACTTCAAGGGTTGGGGCATCCACAACTTCTCTGGGCAACCTGTTCCAGAGCCTCACCACCCTCATAGTGAAGAATTTCTTCCTTATAGCTAATCTAAATCTACCCTCTTTCCACTTAAAGCCATTACCCCTTGTCCTATCACTACATGCCCTTGTAAAAAGTCCCTCTCCAACTTTCTTGTAGGTCCCCTTCAGGTACTGGAAGGCTGCTAGGTGGTGTCCCCAGAGGCTTCTCTTCTCCAGGCTGAACAAGCCCAACTCTCAGCCTGTCTTCGTAGGAGAGGTGCTCCAGCCCTCTGATCATCTTCGTGGCCCTCCTCTGGACTCTCTCCAACACGTCCATGTCCTTCTTATGTTGGGGGCCCCAGAGCTGAACGCAGTACTCCAGGTGGGGTCTCACCAGAGCGGAGTAGAGGGGGACAATCACCTCCCGTGACCATGCTTCTTTTGATGCAGCCCAAGATACGGTTGGCTTCCTGGGCTGCAGGTGCGCTGGCTCATGTTGAGCTTCTCATCAACCAACACCCCCAAGTCCTTCTCCTCAGGGCTGCTCTCAGTCCATTCTCCGCCCAGCCTGTATCTGTGCTTGGGATTGCCCTGACCCATGTGCAGGACCTTGCACTTGGCCTTGTTGAACTTCATGAGGTTTGCACAGGCCCACCTCTCAAGCCTGTTAAGGTCCCCCTGGATGCTCTATTCCTCATGCTCTATTTCATTAATTTTATGATGTATGAACTATGCTTCTATGATTGAACACATTCAGATGTTAACTACAATTAAAGAGCATTTAAATGCAATTAATGAGAGTATCAAGAGAAAAAAACACAAAATAGCTGAAAGAAACGTAATAAACAATGAAAATCCAGGAGACTAGGCTACACAAAATATTGGAATGTTCTTCCTGTCTATGAGGTAAACTAGTCTAAACAACCTCTGAGGTTCATAGCTCAGGATTTTAAGCTAAGGATATGGACAAATTATCATGGTTGCTAGTGTTATTATGAAATGTCATTCCTGCTGCTCAGTTATGCTCTGTCTAGCTACTGCCTCAGAGAAAAGGTGATTGCTCTGACACACAACCTCCCCACCAAAAGCAATTCTTTCAAAACTTCTTTTCACAACTTCCTTCCTATGCCCAGAAACTGTATTTCTGAATTGTCAGTATCAGTAACTCCATTTGATAAAAAGGTTCATAATGTTTAAAGCCCAAATTAAACCCCAAAGTGCTAACCTGGTAATAAATCTGAGAGGGGATTATTTAGGGGGTGTTTCAATTGCCAAACAAAAGGGAAATTTTCTATTCCTTGCATATTAAAAAGATTACTTTGGCCTGCAGTGTTGTTCAGCTGTTGGAATTAAGAAAGAGGCATAAATGAATATAAAATTATGGGTCAGCAAATATAGAGCTTTACCCATACTCTTAACTGGCTCAGAAAATTTCTTTTCACTATAATTCCATATGCATATCCTCCGTAATTTTAATTTACTAAAGTTAATGCCTATTACCGTATAACTCTTTCAACATGAAGTGTTATGTAAGTGGTACAGATTATTATGTTGTTATTATTTGCTACTGTAAAAATATTTAACAAGCAGAACACTATGATAATTTGTTCATGTTGGCTAAAATTAAATACTGAAACCAACTTTTGAAACATACATTTTTAACTGACAGTTAGGATGCAAACAATGGAAATGGTCATTTAGGCTGAAATGTTTTAAAAAACTTTCCATTCTAATTTGCTTCATACATTGTCTACAACTGAAAGGGTCAACATTTAGAATCCGTATTTAAGTCAATGCTAATATCAATAAACTTCAGTTTAAATTAATGCAAAGGATATACACCAATGGAAAAGAAATTACTCACTTTAATAACTACTTCTAAAGTCTAAAAGTCTGGAAGAGTTTCAAAATGTTGTTCAACATTGTATGTGCAAAACCGCGTTTACTGTCTTCAAAGGACTCTAAAAGGCCAGACATCTGTCATACCATCACTTCTGTCTACATACATTAAAGATATGAGGTCTGTGGTTTCTGTTAAGCCCCGTGGTGACAACTGGTGGGAAACTGTCACTCTTGTGTTTTCAAACAACTGGTCTGGATATGTGAAATTTGCAGAACTGGAAGCAATAGCTGGAAAGCATCCTGAATATAAGTAGTACTGTTGCAACCCTAATGGGGAGAGAAAACAGGTGGTTCATCAGTATAGCTGTCACGTATGTCAGGAATTCCATTGTACTTTTTAAACAAACTTTTTTTTTTAACGTCTGCATCATGCTATATTAGCATATGTATTCACACAAGATTTTAGAATCTGTAGATAACAAAAATGATACATCACAACAGTTTCCAGCTAACAAGGATGGCATGAATCACTATATAAAAATCTGATTTCCCCTCTTGGACAGTTTTGTTTGTAATGTGAGTAGAACAAAATGCCACAGTGTTCAGAAGTAGATTTGACTTTTTAAATACAAACCAGCTAGTTTTTCCATCAACAGAATTTGCTGTAGGTGGAAGAAGTGTCACTGAAATTAACAGTTTGAATTATTATAATGGTTTTAACACATAGTACTATTTTTGGAATTTCTAATACTGAACAGTATAGCAGCTTCTAATTCTTCATGAACCTAGGCTGTACTAATACCTATTTGTATACAAATATGGGATTTAAGAAGTACAAAACATCGTATTCCACAATTCTGAACATTCCCAGATTTTGCAATTCCTGGAGCACAGAAAGATACGTCAGCTGCAACAGCAAATTTACCTTATAACAAAAGGAACCATATAGCAATCTTTACTACAGATCTATTCAACTTTCCATGATTTTCCTTAAAGGTATTGTTAATTCAGAGCAAAACTGCTTATTGTAAAATAATATTTTCCTCATTTTTACGGGAACACAGCTATTAGACACAGAATGACAATTTGTAGTCACTACTATATGTTTGTTTATGTTTAAAGAGAAGTGTCGTCTAATTAGCAGAGTTAAAAGAATTTGTGCTGCAGATAGTACACATTTTAGTACTTCATGAGCATATGACTCCCTCTTGACCTCTTCTCGGTAAAACTGAGGCACATTTTACTCACTGTGCTTTTCTGACGAAAAATAGTTCATGGTCTCTAATAGAAGAGCTCACTCATAGATCATGATGTCTAATAAAAGAAATCACTCATGAACATTTTGGTGCTGTCTGAAATGTTGTTATCCATGTGCTGACCAAGCCTACTGCCTGCTGCTAGACTGTGAATCTTTGTAGAAATCTAAATGCCTGTGGATGGAAAGCACTGTAGCATACCTGCAACTCAAATTTTAAAGAAGAGAATAGTCTGAAACTATCTGTGAATCAGAAATACCTTGCAATATTTGAAGTAGGTAATGGAACAGTAAGAATAGGCTTATCCCAGGCAACTTGTGAATACGTTAGAAAAGGGCTAAACAGTACATTGCAAATTGTCTGCTGTGCTCTGACCAATACAGCAGCAGAATTTAAGAACTGGCCAGTCTCACTTCAGTCATACAGTTCTCAAGAATCCTCAGTAAATGCAATATTACTACTACAGTATTATGAGCTGGCACTGAACAGCCAGAATGATATTGCAATTACTTTTATATAGTTCTTTCTTCAGACATAAATGGGACTGTTTAATTTCAAAATCATTTTACTAGAACATTTCCTAATGTGAAAAAGAGTGAAGGCTTACCTCTAACAGCACAGTGTTGATGATGGGGTTAAGAACCTCTGCCTTCATACTGCTCTGTAAACCGGAAAATAGAATGAAATGCCAGGACAGGAAATAATACACTTAACAGAAATATACTGATATCTGAGAAATGGTTTTATGAATTCTGTAAAGGTCTTGCTTCACCTTGATTCTTATTCAGACTGTTTATCACAGTATTCCTGATAACTGTGTCTACACTTCACACACACATCAGTAGACCCTACATATTTCTATCACTGAGTACAATGAACTAAGATGGGCCCAGGGTTTTACTTTTTCATCAATTTATATGCCACAGAGTTTCAAATTGCCTGGTTGCCTATGGATGTGAGATTTATGTGATGACATTGTCTGTCCATCTGTCTGTCAGTGCCCTTTTCATGTCCTCTGAAATTTTTAACCCCTTGCTCATTTCCAAGGAAACAAGAAGGAATAATACAGCTCAGAAGGGAAATGAAGTTCTTAGAAGTTTCACAAATATCTGCCATTAGGAGGAAATGAAAGGCACAGATTAGCTCCCCTACAGAAGGAAAACCAGCTGAAACTCAGATCCCCAAATTGGAGACAGTATATGTTGAGCTGGACACCACAGGCTGGCCAGTAAATACAGGTCAGCATGCACAGCATTTTTCTCAACCACTAGATAGGAATAAAGATGGGTACAATGACTAGTGACGCTACTAGAGGCTAGAAAACCACAATTCACCAGCTCTTCTGCTTTTTAAAATGGCAAAACTTCTTTCCTTCTTTTGTTCTCACTGTTCTTTGCATTGTGTTTTTTTAGAATGAGAGTAACCTCCAGCAAAAGTTGCTTTCTTTCAATACCAAACGGTGGACTTTGTTAGAACAAAGGAAACACAATACTGATAAATTTAACTGAAGGATTTCCACTTACAGCCTTGTAGCTATCATATTATGGATTTAAAGAAACATGAAACACCTTAATTTTAGTTTGGAGAAAGATGGCAGAACAAGGGTAAGAGGGTTAGAGAAAAGAAGAGCAATTTTACTGTCAGTTACTAGAAAATCCATTACAAAGTGCACTGTTCAGTTGATGTCAATAAACTGAAACAGATAGAGAACAGTATCAATTCAATACTATTGATTGTATGAATCAGTAAGTTAAAGTTTGAAAGAAATCTTGCACAGCAAGCAAAGCTGTTATTTCTTACTTCTGCATTACTGCTCACTCAGAAGCATTGCCAACATTATAGACTATGTGTACAGCCAGCACTGCAACTAATGCCTGCATTATATAGATATAACTATAGGGATGGCATTATGTTTGAAAAAAACAGTATTTTCTTTTCTAAGCCATTTCTCAGCTTCCCATGAGTTAATGCACTTTGCAGGACACTGGAATGTGTTTGTGAACCCGGGTGCTGTTGGCAGGTTAAGGAGGAAGTTGAACCTGCAAGAAGATGCAGATTTTCTACAGTCCTGTGTGACAGGTGCTCCTTACTTTCCTACTGATCATGGTGAGCCGAAGGCCCACATCTTCCTCCAAAAGCTTACACAGATGGGACAGCATGTAAAGATCACTAGACTGCCCTACTAAAACTTTCTTCTAGAGAGTATTTTGACTGTGGGAAGTGTCTTTGTGCTAAATTTCTTATGTGTCCACAAAAATGTCCACAAAAACAACCTGGTCCTAAAAACTGAGTACAGAGCTGATAACAAAACCTAGCACAATGCTTATGAAAGCTTTAGTTTCCAATTTTCTGAGCCAGGCCAGCTTAATATTTCATGTGCAATTTATTTTTATATGTCTGTGCATGTATTTATTGCAAGTGTCACACAAAGATATGCAAAAATACAATCCCAAAATGCATAATAAGCAGTTTCTCCCAGAGTAATGGGAAGGAATGTAAAATATTCAGAATAAAAGCAACCCAATCATGTTATTTACAAGTAACTCTGAAAAAACTTGCTCAGAGATGTGCTGGAAGAGCTCATGGGAGAATTGCAATAATTTCCTTTGATGTACATTCATGTTTTCATGGAGCAATCAAGAGAGCCAGAGTTTGTTCTTCTCTGATGTTTACAGAACAATTTCAGCAGCAGCACAATTGTTGCCTCTGGATCCTGCTAGAATACTCAGATGTCAGTCATCTTTGAAACATCTTGAAAGTCAGGATACTATTTCTAGCAAAGGTGTTCAGAGGTAAATGGATGTTCCTAAATGGAATATCTTGAGATACAAGACAGAGTGATTTTTTTTAAGATGGACAACCAAACAGATTTTCTAATCTCTTAAACCTTTTGAAAACACAGTGGCCCTAGGCCAGGGGATTTAGCAAAGGCTAAGAAGGCAGCTCATGACACCATCTTAAGGTACTGGAAGTGTTATCTGTTAATGACTTTCACACAAATGCATTCAAAGGGGATAGGCTGAGTAGAAGAAAATATCATCAAGTGATGGGACTTCAAATGTGGGGCCCTTTCAGTACGAGAAGATAAGAAGTGCTGAGTGGTGATCAGGAAAAATGGGAAATGGTGTCTAGAAAGAGAGATTTTAGAACGTGGGGACATACTGCAGTCTATCAAGGCTTATAAACTTTCTCTGCAACAGGGAATCTGCCGTAAAAATGCTCTGTGTTCTTGATCTGAGGAAAGAAGTATCCTCTTTGCTGGTACCTCATGTAAAGCCACCAGACTCGGGTAATAATTTCTGTTTCAAGAAGTAACCTATGTTAAAAAAAAGTGCAAATGCTACAGACAATGCTGTTATCTTACCCCAGCTGCTGTTAAAGAATCGGAAAACTTCTTTGATAAAGATGAAACTTCATTGCACATGGCACTTGTTAAACTGGTTTTAAAAAAAGAGAGACAAATATAAAAATACATCCTTGTCCTGTCAATGGATAAAAAACTTATGACTGTCCCAGACACAAACTTCATCTTAGAAGCCAAGTAGGTTCTTAAGGCAATTTTGCTGCTAGCAATTTTTTAAATATTTTGGGGTAGACTTTTCTCATGATGTATTTTTTATATTCCTCCACTGAAAAATCCATTGCTGAGTACAGCAGCAAAATGACATCATGTTGGGTCAAACACTGATTTTTTTGATAGGGCAATGTTTCAATTTTTTAAATTCTAAACTCCTAGTTTAACTATTGTTTTTCTCATGATTGCAGCAACACAACTGCTAGATATACTGTTGGAAATAGATCAAACTTTAATGAGAACAGCGAGAAGTTTCCTATCTAAGCAATAAAACATCATCTACTCTGTACTAAAAGAGGAAGTACCCTTGTGGTTAAAATACAAGAGAACAAGGAGATCTAGTTCTATTCCTAGAACTTTCATTGTTTTGCTAAACTTTCACAAGTGCATCATATAGAACCTCATCCTGCAAGGGGCACCACACCTTAGCTCTAATTCTGAAAAATACTTGTTCCAAGTACTTTGTTTTAGACTGAAGTGTTCCTATGAACTTTGCTATTGTTACTAGAATTCCTAAGGATAAACACGTGCTTAAACACTTTACTGATTTAGGACTCGAGTGCTTACAACATCTTAACATCGAAACCCACTGAAATCAGTAGAATCGATCACTACAGAGAGCTTGAGATCTGAATTTTGAGTCCCACTAGACAAACTGGCTTCTTGAATTTATATGTTTTGTCATGGTTTACTACAAGTTGCTGACAAATGTGGTCTTACTGTTTAGAATTACAGATTGATTTTTGTATATTTTTTGCACATAAGTACTAGATAATGAAACTCTATTGACAGATAATAAGACTGCATTATGCACTCTAAAAGCAAATTCTATATATGCTAGCATAGTATCTTTTGCAGAGGGAACAGGGAATGCAATGCAAATTAGCACGTACATTCATTTGCTGGAGCAGAAACAACTTTCAGCCTGTGAATAAGTCATGTTTTTGTAAACATACATACGTTAGCCATGTCAAAAAATAACAGGTAGCCTATGTAACTTGATTACATGAGAAAATATAGCACCAGGACGCCTAAAGCCAATGCTGTCTGTTGATGGATGAACTTACTGTGCCTTCAAGTGCCAAAAGCTGAACAGAACTTTGTCAGTTTTAAGCAAATGTCAAATGTTCATACATGAAGTACACAATACTCACTTGGTCAGTACTTTTGCTTGATCTTGAGCTGTTTTTTCTACTTCCTGCCCATGTAGAATTAATTCTGCTACTTTATGAAGCTGTTCAATACAACGAGCAGTTACCTCAGCCAGACTTTCAATGGACAGCATGTAGATCTCCTTAAATTAAAAACAGGGAATAATACAATCAATAGTAACAACACTGATAAACATACATATAAAATAATTTGAAACATAGGATCCCTCCCCACCCCAACTGGAAATACCACCACATACATAGTGAAGTAATATCAGCCATAATGTCATCCTCACAAACAATACTGGAAAATGAAATATCCGCAGATTATAAAATACAGACCTTATACTCATCCTGAAAAATTAGTAAGAACAAGTCTACCATTTATTTAGGCGGGAAATAAGTCAGGCTCTCGGATTTTCTAACATAGCACTTTTAAACCTAGTCCTAACAAATACAAAGATCCCTTAACTCTAGAATAAGTCATAATTACTTTCATATGGAGCCAAAAGTATTGAGTCATCCCTTAGATGAATCTTCGGAGTAGAAATGGATAATACTGCCAATAAAAAAGTGGCTTTTATCAACAGTGATAAAAAATTCTACCTAGCACTATGGCATTACAGCTTTAACAAGCTGATGCCTGCTGGAAATCTGCGATTGCATAAAAACCTGTAATATATACAGTATAACTCTGTCTCCTTTGGACCTTTTTTGGAAAAGGAAACATGACAAATAATTTCTTTATTAGAATTAATTCAAAAAATCTAGACAAAGATACCAACCATATTTAATATTGCTATAACTTGGTGTAAAATATTCAATCACAATTAACCTTATCGGCAAGAGGGGTTGTCTAAACGGACACAATACTTTTAGCCTCAAGAGCTATCTTTCATAAAAAGAACGTACACTTGTGAGTTGCCTAAATAATATTTCTGTTTTGTCTGTTTGTGATTTAAACTGTTTAAGAGTTTAAATAAAGCTTGAGAATTTTTTCCATGTATTGTCATTGGGAGAAAGAGATGCCAAGGAATGTTGAGATATGACTTTCAATGTGCTATGGACATTACACCACAGAATCCCTCAGCTCACTGTAGGTTGTGTATACACATGCATATACACAAAAACATAGATATAAAAAGATAAAAACAATGCGATAGGCAGAGGACCTGCTACTTTGATACTTACTTATGGGAACAGACTAACAGTAAAAATATTTATGTAAGTTAGTTTCCTATTGTGTCTACAGTGAATAGTTATATATTAATATTTCTTAATACTTCCATGAGTTTAAAAAATAAGGAGAATATATAAAACCAACACACAAAGATAAAGAAGTATTAAACAAAGTATGACAATTTGCTTAATGAAACTTATCCTCCAAAAGCTATTTACCTCAACACTTTTGTTTTTATCTACTTCTGTTTTATCACTGTCAATTTTATCTTCTTTTTCAGTCTTTTCTTCACCAGGTTCTCCAGGTTTTTCTTTTAGCTTCTCTTCTATGTCTACCGGGGTGGAAAAACTGGCTTCTTCCAGCCATTCATGAGCTTTTTTCCTAGCCTGCCAAACAAAGAACCCAACCCCAAAGTTCAGTTCAGATAGGGAATATCAAATGATGTTCCTGAACATTAATTAACAATACATTTAATTACTTCCTTTTTACATTCAGAAGTTTAAACATATCAAGCCTCTGCATGGCATTTAGTTAAGAGTATATTTCAGAAACTGTAGGGAGAAGCATTTCTGACTGCTTAAAGATGGATCAGCCAAGCATAATTCCTCTACAGGTATGATATTTCTAACCAACACGTAGAGTTGGCATTAATACCAAAGTTAGTAATATTTCAGCTTTATGAGGTATCTTTCAAAGGCATTTACACAGAAATAATTTTCCCAAACAAAAAAATAAGAAGGTGGTATAAAAGAAGAAAAAAATATTGGAGAGGTAAGAGAGATGTACTAAATTCTTAAAGGAAAAATAAATAGAAAAACACTGTATCTTCAGCTGCCTTCCCAAGCATGAAAGTAGAGCAAATTGGAAAAGCCTTGAACTTTTATACAACTTCAGACTACTGTTATGGTTAGTAGGAAATTTATGAAGTCAAATTAAAATATGTTAAGACCTAAGCCTACACTAGTTATCCATAGCCTATCTATGTATTTAAAGAGATAAACATTCATCTGAGCCTAAGATCAACAGGTGAATCACCTTTAAAGGGGCCTGATAGTACAAATGTGACTAGTGATGTGACTAGCTTCTAGCCATCTAACTTTTAGATGATTGAAGCTAGATGAGATAAAATCAAGACTTTGCTTCTAGCTAAGGAGGTCTGTAGAAGTCCCTCAGAAGAATAAACATGATGAACAAGAAAAATATTTCTGAACCTGACCTTTGTTCCCAGTGTGTAAGACCAAATCTGCTGTGTTCATGAACTCTGTTCTGCTGAAACATCCCTGCTTCAAGGTTTTCTAACATGGCCCATTGTGCTAGCTAGTCATTGCAACTGTATTGGCTTACTAATCTCACTTCTATTATGACAGCTTTTCTATATTAATTATTTTAGTCCCACCCTCCTGTACTTTGCTTTCCGAACTGTCCGAACTGAACTAGGTACTGCTTTGTGTCACATTTCAGAACAAAGCCCTCTCTGTCTTTGACCAAGAAACAGAGGGCAGCTCACTAGCAGGTGCTAACCTTATTAAGTTTGTCAGGAGTAGCAGCAACGTGCAATTCAAACAGCAGTTCAGTGAGCATGCTGACAAACTCTTCTCCCATATCTGCTGCTAGAAAAAACAAGACAATTTTTGTTAGGGTGTTATCACTGTAATGCTTTACATGATCAAATACATACAGTCAAATAGTTTCCCCAAGCACTCTAGCACTTGGAAAACAGTGAGAGTGATACAAGAAAGGGGTGTGTGGGTGTGTGCGTGTATATGCTTAAATAAAGGAGAGAACAAGCAACAGAGATACCTGTACAACCAGAAGTGCTAGATTGACACTTCGACTACTCTCTCCACCCCATTCTAAATTCCACTAAGTTTCACAAAAACAGGTAAGAGGAGAAGAAGCTGCATGACCCCTAGTTACCTGCCAAAAATGCATGACCCACAAAATAACCAAAGAAAATATACTAACCTATTCTTTCAAACCAAGGAATAAAGACTGCAGCAGGGCCAGATAGAAATAAGTTTCAGAGGAAACATACTGGAAAACATGTTCTCTATTGCTCTGTCTGCAAACCACAGCTAAGAGGTGTGTTTTCTTTCTATTTTAAGATTTAAGCTTTGCTTAAATGAAGAATGTTTTCTGTTCTGCTTTGGAGTAATGAGCCTTAAAGAATCTGCACTTTTATTTCACAAGATTTATGAGCAAAGATAACTATCACTAGTATTCAAACCTCATCTTTATTGTATATATTCCTTTGACTACTTGCAGTTGCCATATTCTAACATGCTCTAAGTTCCTAAAAGTTGGTATTTCAGTTGGTTCTGTTCATCTGTACTTACTGAGTTTGGAATCTTCATTAACATTTCCTGGTGAATATACAAAATCCAGTTTTTTTAGCCTGATGATGCTAAAAGGTCAAAGTCCCCATACTGAGCCTGATAAAAGTCCAGCTACTTCAAAAATTAATTTAATGTCTTGCTCTATTCCCACTTTTTTGTTAATTTATTAGGTAGGGCCAGTTCTTCCATTTTTATGCAAATCTTCAGTACTGGTCTTAAAAGCAGAGGGCCATTACTCTCCAATGAGTTTGGGGATTTTGATAGAACAGTTTACAGCCCACAGTACCTTGCAACACGTGGAAAGGTGATGGAATCTGACACTCAGCTTATACTCTCCTAGAGCAAAGGACATCTCACCCTTCCTTGTAAAAAGAGTGCCCATCTTTGGTGCTATAAAATAAATCAGTATTTAGCACGAAGAACTCTTCACCTGCAATGACCAAGAGACTGAACTTTCCTCTTAACAGCAGGGGAACAGGTCAAGAAGATTGTATTCTGTCAGGCCAAAGAGATGCACAAAATTCATTTCACAGCTGCCCTTATCAGTAAATTTTGGCAATAGGATTTTCAGGGTTTGCAATACAGCACCTCTTGGATACACTGAATTCACTTGATCTTAAAACAATGCCAAATTGTTTTATAAGCTGCAGCATGCTGAAAACTGGTAAGCAGTTCACTGGATCAATGCAAAATTACCAAAATTCTTGATAACTGGCATATTCAATTCAATACTCACTTTGGTTACCATCTCCCTTAACCTCACATATGAAATTTTTGGTGTTAATGGCTGTAAAAATGTAGGTAAAGCTACTTTTTTCAGATTTTCTCCTCTCGTTATTTCATAAACAACTGAAAGGAAAAGAAGCTGCAGTGAAAAATACATGAAAGGGTTGCATAATCAAAGTGAGAGGAAACATCAAAGAGAAGGGCATGCATTTCGCTTTCTCCTACTTGTGTCAGAAAATATCTTTTCTTTCTTTTCATATTGATTTTGCACCTATCTGACTGTTAAGCAAAGACACAAAAAACCTACGATTCCATTTTCAAAGTTGCCAAGAACCAAGCACAGCACCAATCCTTTCCCAAAACAGTCCTCCAAAAATCACTGCAGTAATTTCTCCTTGTGTAGGACTGAAAGTGTTTACAGGAGAAACTGAAAGCAGCACTAACATATCTGAATGAGATCCTGAGAGTCTAGGATAAGAAAGGATCCTGAGAGTTTACATAAAACTAACAGCCACCCTTTTCAAACACTTGAATGCAAAGTACTGTTTTTTCTCACAGCTAGTCCTTTTTTTGCTGAATATATATAGCACTGACAAATGACACCATATAAATAACATGACTTTGATGATGAGAAAGTGGTAACAAATTAGCAATAACTGGTAATTAACTTGTTTTCAAATACTGCTCAGTGACTAGATAAGACTTAACATTTTCAAACACCATTTGTTAATCTCTGTCTTTTGTAGGGGGGTAGCTTCCTTGCATAAAGGAAAAAAATCACAGCTTTTATTGAGCTAGGAAGCACAAATCAAAATCCTACTGAAGGCAAGTTACTTGTAGGTTTAAACTGTTT
Organism: Gavia stellata; assembly: GCF_030936135.1. NCBI lineage: Eukaryota > Metazoa > Chordata > Aves > Gaviiformes > Gaviidae > Gavia > Gavia stellata. The sequence continues at coordinate 25,975,207 of NC_082598.1, read as the reverse complement.
AGCAAGCAAGATTAAAATTCAAAATTCCTCCACAGAATTTAACATAGCCTGCTACCTCTTGCTAGATTAGCTAGTTTAAGTAAAAATATATAATTCTGTATAAAAAATATGCTATTAAAAGGCATATGGCTTACTGACTTGATTTTATAAGTGTGAAACCTATTAATGTGCTTAACAGGACCTTAACTGTATGAACTAGCTTGAGCTAAGAACACAAATTAGAATGAAGCCGCCTCTTCACAGCAAGACATGAGCTGCACTTAATGCTGATCAACCAACCTGTTGTTAAACTTTACCATCTTTTATCTATACTGGATGCCAAATGATGTTTAACATTTTGGTAACATTAAACACAGACCATTTTCTTACTGTAAATATTAATTATGCCACAGAAATATGCTTAAGGTCCCAACAAGTTGTTTCAGGTAAACAATTCCAGTTTAAAAAAAAAAACAACAAACAACTCAAACCTAGACCCTAAAAGATCAAGTGTGCTCCCAGAAGGATACATATCTATGCCCCCCAGAAAGCTAAACTTATTTGCAAAATATGACCAGAATACTAAGCGTAGTCAATAGCAAGTCATTGGAATCTAACTTACATTATATAAAGATTGGCCAACTAAAGTTTCAATGAAACATTAAACTGTTCAATAGAACTGTGCTCCATGAGGAGAAATGGACATGCAAATCACATACCACATAACATGGAAAGGTGCTGGATATTGTTTTTATCTAAAAACAGCAGACAATTGTCATGTGGAGACCTATTAATTGAATTCTTTAAGTTTTACAAGGTTTTATGCATTTACTGCATAAATGCACGTAATAAAAACACTTAAGATCCTGTGAATTAAGCAATTCAGGAAAAGGTCTGTTTTCCCTGACTCAGGAGGATCATAAGAAGCCTTCATTCACTCTGACAAGATTTTAATGAAGATGACACATTTTTGTGACTGGGAAAGGTACCCAGACTAGGACTCTGTCTAGAAGGGACGTGTCAAAGCACTATATAGTGTTAACAGCACTACCAATGCAGTGTTTCATGTACTACGGATTATGGATGAGAGGCTGAAGAAAGAAATAAAGGCCACAAGTCCCAGATTTAGAAGCCTGACCACAGAATTGTAGGCTCAGGCCTAACAGAAAGCTACTTTGAGAAGTGATTAACCTTTCTATTCTTTTGGTGTCCTCCAGTGGAACTAAAATTTATCCAACTTAATACTAACAAATGAAATTTATCTCTAGTTCAAATACTAATAAATCTTGAGCCTGAACGCACTAAAGGATGCGAGTCATTTTGAACTGCAGCCTGAAGTAACACCCATTCAGCTGTAAGGTGGAGAGAACATGTGTATGGTTATTATTTTCTGCTGTCACAGAAAGGAGGATTTGTTTCACTGCTGGCTGGTTTGAGTTTGCAGGGGAAAACCTGCAGCACATTCTGATCTGGTCTGTTTTTTTTTTTTAAGGTGCTCATTGCCTTGGTCCCAGCCTATTTAAAAGGTCAGTTAATGTTTCAAGGAGCATGATCAGCCACTGTGCTTCACTGAAAAAACAGAACTTCTGACCAGGAGAGGAAACATCACTTTGTGCAAGAAACAGATTTTCCTGGGGGTTGGTTTCAAAGCAAGGAACTATTTCCCACAGAAATTAAGGAACAACAGACATCTCATGAATCCTCACTCTTAAGCAGGTAATACACTTTCTTGACTTCTATTTCTTACAACCCCACAGAGGAATGTGGGGTTTTAACAAGTAACAGGGAAAAAAAACCAGCACAAAACTCTACCATACTAAGACTTTACACTGAACACTTGCTGTCCCCCCCGCCCCCACTGAGAAGAAACAATAAGGTCCCTGAGAAAGACATCAGGCATACTGAGTAAGCACTGCTAGAAAGAGCAGTCTGAGTGGAAAAGACTTTCCAGTTAGAACATGTGGATGTTAACATAGTTTTTCTAACTTTTCTGAAGGCTAGAGAAATCATACCTCACCGTCTTGCAAAATGTAGGTTTTATGGGCAAAGCACCCCGAGAAGATCAAGAGAATGTGGAAGAAATATCTTTTTATGCTTCTGTGTTTGTGAAACACAACAATATGGTGTTCAATGGCATAAGCCAGACTTCAGTCAGGTCAAGGGGATTGTTTCTATTAGGTAGAAGAGGTTTGGTATGGATCTCACAGGCCTGGAGACATGAATTACGGTGGCTTTAAGCTAACCTCTTATCCTCCTGTTCTCAGTCTGTTCTGGGGAATGCCAAAACTCCTGACCTGTTTAAGACACCTATTTTGCCTCTAACCAAAGCACCCACCCATTTTATTGTAATTTTTGTGAGCTGATCTATGGACTGTCATGTTGGTCCCATTCTCTTCAATGCTGTGCACTATGTCATAGTTACGGCATGCTTCTGCTACTTTAATGTCTCACACTCCACATGCCACATCTTGACAAGCAATACCTAGAATGCAGCTTTGCCACTATGTTTCAAAGCAACTTTCCTTCAAAAATTTCAGGTTTCTTAAGTCTCTTTATAGCACTGTAATCTTTTCCTTATCTAGTGAGGGAGGGTGCAAAGTGAGGATGAAGTTGCTTGACAGAAAAGCATTGCTAAACACTCCAAAACTTTCAGATTACACAATTCCATAAACAGATTCTGTGAGAAAACCTCAGTTATCCAAAAGGTTATTAATTTCCCTTCTTATTTTTGTTTTGCTTTCACGGATGATATAGCAAAGTAATATAATACTTCCTTACATTGTATTTTGTATATCTCACACTTCATTTACAATAGAAATTCAAAATTAAGCATTGATCAGATTCCAGTACTTTTAGAGTATTAATTTTAGTGACTACCTTATGAAGAGTATTAGGATATCAGAAATTATAGTTTGGATTGTAATTTTTTAAATTACTATATACAGAGGTAATAATTATTCATATGGTTAAGTCTCTATTTCTAATTACCTTTCTGTGCCTGCAGCACTTCGTCATCTGATTCCTTCGGAACAAAAATCTCTTTTATAGCGATTAAATCATTTTTCACAGTCTCCAACTGCTCTCCATCAAGCGTTGCTAAATATGACTGAATCTGTAAAAGAAAGGACATCAAGCATTCCTAACCAAACCCGGCCATTTCTTAAATTGCTAATTTAGAGCCTGATACCAAAATAGTTGAAGAAATGGAAACTTCCATTATGCTCAAATCTTGCCCCTAGCATTCCAATGTAGACACATTTTTAGTTCTCATCAACAAAATTTGTTGAGTATCACAAAAATTACACCAGCGTTGCAAGATCATCAGGTCTCTACCTTCTCCCAGAACATTAGTTTTGAATTATAAATCTATGGTTTAATTGCAAACTGTGATAAGCATTTTGGGATTGCTTGGATGAAGACAGCAGGCAAAAAGAACACAGGCAGAATTCATGCTTAGTCTGAGCACTCATGGGAAAAGTTGGAAAAAGAAGCCTGTTTCCCTTCCTTCAAAATGCAACCAAAATTATTGACAGTCTACCAGTCTACCTGTTCTGAAGAATGTATTGACAGGTCTTTGCATGTCTCAGGTATCTGCAAGTCCCTGCATATCTAATAGGGTGGCAGGCCTAAGAGGGATGGAAACAGATTCTTTGAAACAATGTTTGCACTACAATTATGTAGTGTTAATCCCATGATTGCCTATGGAGGCCAAGTGAAATGCCCTTTTTCCCTTTGATACAAAATTTCACTTTTAGGTTTGTTTCAAGTTTTTTTTAAGCTTGCTAAATAGACGTGCAGGCTGGCTCTGTGGGAGTAAAGAAAGACATTTATTTTCTTATGTTCCTCCTTGATGTGTCCAGCTCATACGCTCAGGGTTAAATGCAAGATAAAGTTGGCAGACCCAGCTTGGGCTCTGAAGGACTACCTAGGGCTTTTTGGCCCTCTCTATAGCATTGTCCATTTCATAGGATTAAATGGGACCTTTTTTAAATGGAAACTTTTAAAATAAAAGCTTTAAAATATTTTTAAATCCCTTAATTTTGGAATAACTGGAATATGTTCTGTGAGTCATTTGGAATATATATCAGGGAATTGGACTTGTTCACCCACACATTTGCATTCAATCCCATTGGAGAGAGTAGGACTATGAACCAGAGATTATCCAGGACATAACATGAAGCACATCAGAAACCTCATGGTAACAACCTGCACAAGTCGTCTTTACCCTGTGGTATTTAACAGTGAAAGAAAAATAGCCTTGACAAATGCAGTTAACCTGAACTTGTTTTCTACTTATCTCTTTCCTATTTTGTGGGTTTCTTTTTCTTTTTTTTTTTTTTGCAAAAGAGGGCCCTTGAACCTTACATGTAGGTTTTGAATTTATAATTCTGCATTTAGACATAATTGCAAAAACCAAAACCAACGTGGACAGTATGTACTTAGTTGTTGTTAAAATAAGCTTCTTTTATTTGTGACAGCAAATAAAACATTAAAAAAACCAAGTTGGTTATTTTTTATTAAAAATAACTCAGAGGGCAAGGAGTGCTAATTCCTAAAACAAAAAAGATGAAAACACGTATTTTAAGAAATTTATTCAGAAAATTGTTTCAGTACAAAATACCACTGCTGGGAATCTAAAAAAGTTTTATTAATCTACTGTCAGAGATCTACTAATAGCTGAAATTAAAAACTATATTTGTCACATAGGCCTTAGTAACTCTAGCATGTTCTTCAGGGAGACATACAGCATTTGTATACTTCCAGTAATGATATCTTTGTGTAGTTTTATGTAAGTTTAAAAACTAACACAAAAAAGAAGACTTAGGAATTGAATAAGTAATCTGGAATTCATTTTAATTCACTAGCCTCTAGGTGTAGTAGGTCTGGAATTCCTGAATGTAAGTATCAGTGCCTGATACAAAACCAAAAGACATCAACCTCCTTGCAAATTCTGAAAAGACATCTGTGTAGTGTCACAAGCTGAAAAGTACACACTATATATGGTCCTAACAAAAATAACTTATAGTTGAGAAGTTGTTTGTTTTGAATTAATCTTGGAATTAAATTTTACATATATTGAGATTGATTCGCTGAAGCCAAGGACTGGCCCATGGGACAAATCCAGCTTTCTCTGAAGTCGATGAAAAACGTACTGTTCATTTCACATGCACCTGCAGAGCAAAAATTTTTTACCAACCATTTTGATTTATATTGTCTGCATACTGTACCTGGGCTTCACTTTCATTTGACAGGATTTCCAGAGCTTCAAGATGAGACAAACCCTGGAACTCATCAAAAAGTAGTCCATAATGTGCTGTTCTTTCAACTGTAACTTGCTGGGCCCGCCTCTGTTTCTCTTTTTCTTTAGCTTCTCGCAACAGCTGCAAAAATATACATAATTTCTGTTGTTTTATAGGTACTGCTATAGGTATGACAGATTTTATTACTTTCTGCTTCTGCTTGTCTAGGAAGTAGTAATAAAATTTGGGATGTATCACATCTGCAGAGCTGAAATTTTAGAGCTGAAATATCTAACTCCTTTTTTTGATAAACTTCTCCAATAAAATACTGAAGTAGTATTCTAAGTGTGCTTTTCCCAATGGTAATTGCTAACCATCTTTTTTAAAAAAACAATGAACAAACAAATAATCTCGCTTATGTTCGCAAAAGCAATGTCAGCTATGGATACCATATAATAAATTTAGCCAACAATTACAATGAAAGAAAAATAAAAAGAACTATTTCATACACAGCCTTAAAGAGCCATGCAATCCATTCCACAGACCACAGAACGGGAAGAATATTATTTTCAGGACCTATTTACCTACTTGCATAAACAATGCACCTACATAAATATTTCCTATAAAATATTTTTAGCAGATACTGAAGTCAGTTTTATGTGACAGCACGACTGACAAAAGAGATTGGCCTAATAAGGTATGACTTCTACCAAAGGTGGGGCAGAACTATACTCCATATACTTGGAGATATTTTGGAGTGATCTTCTTATACACTTCCATTAGTGTATAAGGATAGAATAGTGTATAGAATAGGATCTTCTATTCCTTCTTTCTATTCCTAGGAAGGAATGGTCTCTCATATGAATTCGCTACAGTAAAGCTGGTGAATACATCTGAACTGCATCTTAAGTCACATATAAGCCTCTGAATACAGGTGAACTCTCACCACTTACACTACTCCATCATTCAAAATTTCTAAGATATTGCCTTCAGCTATTCATTTGCTACAAAAGACTTATGATAGCAGATTTTTCAGTCTCCACCTTCAAAAGATCACTCACAAAGTTTTATGTACAAGTCACTGAAAAGAAGCACTGTGTTATGTGACCCACAAGAACTGATTTATGTCACTTTCTGCCTCAGATTTTATGTGTGAATTCATACATATTGTTTATGAAGGTATTATCAAAAGCTCATTTTAACCCTGTGGGCCTTAACAAGAGTTACTTGCTTTTGGCCTACTATAACAGTATCAGTCTGTTCACGCTTACAATGAACAACACCAAAGATGAAACATCTCATTAAAAGAAAAATACCTTTCTCCTCTCTAGAAGGAAGTAAACGTGTAGTAAAATTACAGGTTTTTTCAACATCTATTGATTTCCAGAGCTTCCCTCCAGTGTCCAGACAGCTAAAATAATTTTGTACTGACAGCACTTACACCTTCTGTTCTGTTTTTATCATGTCTCTGAACTTTTAAACATATGAGTCACGACCGTGTAAGGGTACCATTAGTTTAGATGGACATTAAGATAGAACTTTTCACAGCTTTAATTCCTATTGAAACATATGTCATATTCCAGTATTATTAATTTCCAAGGGAAGCAGTATAGTGATGTTTATCCTGGAAGGTATCTATCTACAGCTGTTACAAAAACACCAACAATTTGATTCTGTCTCCAGAGTGTAATGATATATCACCACATATACGATCTTATTAAAATCAGCTATGCTACATGTAATTATGCAGAAAAGATGATTTTACATTATCTTCTGTGGTTCTGTGAAGAAAAAGAAAGTGGAGCAAATATAAAGCATAATATTTATTTCCATAAGCCTAGCCAATATCTACTGCAATAAATAAAGCCACTCCCTGAAGCATCTGAAATTCCGGAAAAAGAATCTGAATCTGCATTGACAGAGCTGTATTTAAATAAATCCAACCTGAGATAGAGAAACTGTTCTTGCCATCAGTGTTTTGGTTCTCTTAAATCCAGGATCGCTTTCAGCAAGGACATTCATGGTTGTCTTCCCAATAAATTCCAAAGCATCTAAGCCTCCAGATAATACACTCTTCCCCTGTATAAAATAATGCAATGTGGTTATTTTCTTTTCACTTTACACTAATATGAACTGTAAGGAGAATTGCTTTTGCTGACACTGTCTTTGAACATTCAGGTACCTAGATTTTCTACGCTTTAACTAACAAGAAGATTGATACATTTAAAAAATTATGTTACTTTGTTCTGAATACATTTTCAAAAAGAAAAAAATGAACTACAGAAATATTTCTAGTTAATTTAAAGACTCACACTGGAGGAAATGTAAACCTGTTACCAATAAAAAATTATAAATAATACCACTTCATTTTTATCTGAAGTGGCATCTAGTCCGTGGGAACATATTTTACATATGAATAATATGGAGCCAAAGTCCATCATGAACAGGACGACCCTGCCTTACCTAACTGATTTCTAAAATTTTGACATTTGTGATGACTCTGGAACTGTCTGATGAAATACAGTTGTTTGTCCTGTGTCTTCCTATTAGCATTAGCCCTCACTTACAATTTTTCACGTACACCGAAGAAGAATTTTCACTGGCTAAAGACTTCCATTTCAATCTGGATTATGCATCTGTCAGATACTCACATGCTGATGTAACCTGATGTATAATGGAAAACCCTACCAAAGTCTCAAATGGCATCACAGGCAACTTACTGAGACCTTAAGTTATTCTTTTTGTTTGGTGACATTCATCACTGTGGTATAGGCTTGCCAACGTGACGCCCATCTACAAGAAGGGTCGGAAGGAGGATCCGGGGAACTACAGGCCTGTCAGCCTGACCTCGGTGCCGGGGAAGGTTATGGAGAGGCTCATCTTGAGGGCGCTCACAGGGCACGTGCAGGATAACCAAGGGATCAGGCCAAGCCAGCACGGGTTCCTGAAAGGCAGGTCCTGTTTGACCAACCTGATCTCCTTCTATGACCAGGTGACCCGCCCAGTGGATGAGGGGAAGGCTGTTGATGTTGTCTACCTGGACTTCAGCAAAGCCTTTGACACTGTTCCCCACAGTATTCTCCTGGAGACGCTGGCGGCCCGTGGTTTAGACAGGTACACTCTTCGCTGGGTAAAAAACTGGCTGGATGGCCGAGCCCAGAGAGTTGTGGTGAATGGGGTGAAATCCAGCTGGCGGCCGGTCACAAGCGGAGTCCCCCAGGGCTCAGTTTTGGGACCGGTCTTGTTTAATGTATTTGTCGATGATCTGGATGAGGGGATTGAGTGCTCCCTCAGCAAGTTTGCAGACAACACCAAGTTGGGAGGGAGTGTTGATCTGCTCGAGGGTAGGAAGGCTCTGCAGAGGGATCTGGACAGGCTGGATGGATGGGCTGAGGCTAACCGGATGAAGTTCAATAAGGCCAAGTGCCGGGTTCTACACTTTGGCCACCACAACCCCATGCAACGCTACAGGCTTGGGGACGAGTGGCTGGAAAGCTGTCCCACAGAAAAGGACCTGGGGGTGTTGATTGACAGCTGGCTGAATATGAGCCAGCAGTGTGCCCAGGTGGCCAAGAAGGCCAACGGCATCCTGGCTTGTATCAGAAATGGTGTGGCCAGCAGGAGCAGGGAGGTGATCGTGCCTCTGTACTCGGCTCTGGTGAGGCCGCACCTCGAATCCTGTGTTCAGTTTTGGGCCCCTCACTACAAGAAAGACATTGAGGTGCTGGAGCGTGTCCAGAGAAGGGCGACGAAGCTGGTGAGGGGTCTGGAACACAAGTCTTATGAGGAGCGGCTGAGGGAGCTGGGGTTGTTTAGCCTGGAGAAGAGGAGGCTGAGGGGAGACCTTATCGCTCTCTACAACTACCTGAAAGGGGGTTGCAGAGAGGTGGGTGTTGGCCTCTTCTCCCAAGTGACTAGTGACAGGACTAGAGGAAATGGCCTCAAGTTGCGCCAGGGGAGGTTCAGGCTAGATATTAGGAAAAAGTTCTTTACTGAGAGAGTAGTGAAACATTGGAATAGGCTGCCCAGGGAGGTGGTGGAGTCACCCTCCCTGGAGGTATTCAAGGAGCGTGTGGATGTGGCATTGTGGGATGTGGCTTGATGGGCATGGTGCTGTGTGGTGTTGGGTGGGTTGGGTTTTGGTGTGTTGTGGTTTGTTTTTTGTGTTTTTTTTGGTTTTGTTTGTGGTTTGGTTTTTTTGTGTGTGGGTTTTTTTTTTTTTTTTTGGTTGGACTTGATGATCTTACAGGTCTTTTCCAACCTTAGTTATTCTGTGATTCTGTGATTCTATAGTAGCCTCTCTAGGTTTGCATAAGAGCACATTTCTCTTACTTGAAAATCTTATACAATGCTCAGGTAATCTTACTGGTGTCCAGCTCTCAGAAGCCCTATAATGCTCCAGATTCTGTAGCAACAGTCTTAGGAACAGTCTACAGGAATCTCCCTCCGCTCCCAAAATCTTTGATATTAGAATGATGAGGCACTCAGAACTGGATATGCACTAAAAAAGAACTGCCACTTCATAAAACATGCTCAAAGGGGAGTCAGTCTTCTATGCTTTTTTAGCTGATGCTTAAAGTCTGTCATAATTTCAAGGGAAACACCATACTGAAAAGCTCAGAGAAAAACATTTCCTACAGTATTATTGTGTAAAAAATGTTGGGGAAGAAGATGACACAAAAACTGATTTGGAAACAGTATGGTACACGATTTTGCAAAAGCTGAAACACAGAAAAACAGGAAGGGATGAAGTGCAACACACAGAAAATAAATGGCGAGTGTAATAGGAGAGAACCGTGGACAAAACAATTTGCCTCACTGAGTCTGCAATCAGACCACCTTCTGGGAACGCTAATATGAAATGAGAGACTAGACAGAGAGGTGAAGGTAAGGGCCAGGTCCTAACAATACGGAGTTTAGCAAAAGGCTTAAAATAAGTAAACAGAGTATTTTCTTGTTTTATCTGCCTTCAAAAATGAGAACAAATCTTATCATACTTTCTCTGGAAGGACTTAACTGTAAAAAAATTAGATGATGGCACCATAACTATAAAAAATGTTTCCCAAAAATTTGCAGAATTCTATATAGTTTAGGAGAGGACCATATTTTTCACTTAAACTGGTGCCATAACAGTAATTGACTTAGTTGTGTTTGACTTTTTTTTTTTTAATTTGATACAGTTATTTTGCCATGGAAGAGACTCTAAACAGACTTATAACAAAACTGTTTTTACAAAGACCTTCAACTTAACAAACTCTACCTGTTAAATGTGACCTACAGTGAAGTTGCACTTAAAAATGATGAAGAATAACTAGAGCAGAAAGGCCCACTAAAATGACTCACTGTGTTCTGTACAGCATTAGTGATAGCTGACAACATGCCACGAGATCCAGATGAAGGAGAAGAAGGAATATTCTCAGAAGAGCTTTGGTCCAGAGAATCTTCTGCTTCTAACAAAAGAAAAAAAGCAAGCTACAACATACTTTGAACTCTACAAGTTGTAAATTGGACTAATTTGGCAGTGTCAAAGAGTTTTGTCCAATTTCAGTAAACTTAAACTTACGTATAATTGGTGCTTCAGCTGCAGGAGGCTCTGCTGTTTCTGAAGATGCTGAACTTGCATTATTAATTCCTAGGGTAGTTCCTGCTTTTTCCTTTACTGCTGTTATCCCATGACCTGCAGCAGAAGCATATTTTAAATTACATGATTTGAAAACTTATTACTAACAGTGCATAGTATTCTTATACTCCACGAATTATAACAATTAGAATAGCTATTAAACTTAACTCATTGCTTAATTTTTTTCTAGGTTAATAATTCACTTGTTCTACTATATGCAGTATATTAACTGACTAGAAATTATAAAGCTGAAATATAGTACAAATGACACTGGACCTGAAATGTAAAACTTGTTTCAGTGCTACACCTAAGTTTAGTTCCCTGCTTTTCCAAATGCTAAATATTCTATTACAATTAGTTTAAACACAAACTGATGGTCCTCCTAGTGCTGTAGGGTTTGGCCTCATCTAGTTTTCAGAAGTCAAGAACAATTAACCTACAATTAATGGACTGGGTGACTGCAGGGCCGAGGTAAGGAATCTGTTCTTCAGTCTGCTGCATAGGTGCTATGCTAGGTAAGTATTTTAGGAATACTGACCCAGGTCCTCAAAGTAATTTCAGGATTTAAGCTCCTCAGTTGCTCATTTGAAGTCAAATTCTAAAGTGTCTCTCCTCAAAGCTGCTGTTTAAATAAACTTTGTAAATTCTGTTGGTGTCAGATGACACAGACAGAATTATTGTTCCAGTGGTAGCTGATCTACAGAGATTTTATCACCTTTACCTGATGCATACGTAGTGACTCCCTAACTCTCTGTTCTATTAAAATGGTCTAGTTTAATGTAAAGAATGTATGTTATTAGTGTTTTTATCTGAGTAATTTTGACAGAACGGGATTGCTTTGCTGCTTTTCTACACAGAGTTTATTTACATCAGCAGATCACATGGACTGGTAATATCTTATAGGATAGGGTGGTAGTCAGCAAAAGGAGGCAGTAGCTTCCTAATCTGCATCAGCTGTTGTTGAAAAACGCTTCCCTTAAAAAAGACTACCCTCAAATTGTCTACCTATTTCACTTCCAGTTATATCCATAAGTACGTTCATGACATGCTTCTCTCATTACAAATTATCCAGGTAGCACATCTTCCTTAGATGGAAGTTTCTGCACATCAGCTGAGACACAATAAATAACCAACCAGGCAAGCAATATTTCTTTCCAACAAAAAATGAAATGGCTTCAGTGACTCTATTTTATTTTTTCTTGCACAGTACACCGTTACTGCATCTCACGTAAAGCTGATCACTTCTAGCAGTAGGACAATACAGAGTGCTTTAACTATCTGCCTAACTACTTATGAGAATTATTGATGACAATTTCATACTTCTTTGCTTTGTTACCTTAAACTGAACTGTAAATAGATAAATGATTTCAGAAAAGCCATTAATACAGATGCTCAGGCAGATACCTAGACATCTAAGGCATGAAGTCAAGCATAACGATTCATTAAATGTCCATACTTTCCCACAATTGTGTGCACTTTCTATTAGAAAAGTTCAAAGGATGTTTTCTGAGTTATATTAACTACAGCAAAATAGCCTACCATTTGCCAGTGCTCTGCAGTGTTCCAAATATAATTACATATATGTGTGTGTGTATAGTCACACAAATATGCCTTTGAACATCTGATTAAAGAAAGATGTAGCAAAACCATTTGAAATGGAGTAGGAAGAAGGAAAGATTAGATTTATGATTCTATGATTTCCATATGGGTTGCACATCAGGTGCTCTATGAATTCAGTAATAAATATACTCTAGAAAACAGATGTGAAGCAGCACTACTGAAAGATCACTTACAAGAAAACTGGAGTACCTGGAGGTAAACACAAAGAACAGATATCCCCTAATGAACAGAGGAGCAGAAGCAAGTAATTTTCTATATGACAGCATAAGCTGCATGGGGTCCTGATGTTTTACACTGAAACAGAAAGACTAGGCAGGTAAATGCTGTTACCTGTCTAAGGGAAGTATGACCTTTGTCTATTTTATCTCATGTCTTACAAAATATAGCAGTACACCCAACTGCACAGGACATACTAGGTTATGCACCACAGTGATTTAAGTCATTGCTGGGGAACTTCTTGTGTTTTGCAAAATCTGTTCCAATGCAGATACTGGAAAGCAGTGTGCTACTTTGTCTAATCCCAATCTCCTGCTCATTTTAATTGGTTCAATGAAAATATTAGCATGAATAGATTCTGGAGTAATTTATTTACTCTCCAAATTCCTGGGACTCACTTAAATAACTATCAATTGTGCTTTTAAATTAGTATGATACTCCATGTCACATTCCTTTCCATTTCTCCTGCTCACAACTTTTTACATGTTTAATTTTTTTGTTTTACATTCTGTAATTTGGTTCTCATAGTTTTGCAGACAAGCTTATACCTCCGAGAAAAGGAGGCACACAGTTGCTGTACTGATATTTACAGACTTCTAAGAGGCAGCATTTTCAGGGCTGTGGTTACATGCGCTAGAATGATAAGAAAATATTTCAGGTCAGCTAGGAGTGGTTTTGCTGAACTAAGCTGTATGGCATGTATGTTTGACTATAACAACAAAACCAGATGAGATCAGAAGACCGTAACTGAAGCAAGACAGCACTGTGAGATACACATACATGCACAAACATGGCAGAAGAGCACATTGCTTTGGAAATGAAAATGATTATTTGTAATTTCAAAAGGCACAGAAATAGAAGAGGTTATGGGAGATAAGCCTAGATTTTAGAGATAAAGGTGTGCTAGTTTTATTACAGTGGGTGTGGTAAGGCAACTGAGCTGATATTGTAAACTTGGGAACACCTCAGACACCTCTATTTACTCATCTGTAACAGCAGAGACAGAAAAGCTATGCAATGAGTATTGTTAACTGCTTGCTTTTTGAAGAAAGCATGCTTTTTTTCCTGTGTTGTTGCTTTTGTTTTTCTTGCCTACATGATCTCTTTTCTTTCTATTGGCTGGCAATTTCAGCAGAATATTGTTCATTTACTAGCTGGAATCTTTCATTTGAAAAGGAAGGTTTTGCAAGCAGTTCCTAAAGACGTGGCCTGCCTGATCTGCCCAAGGCCAGATCACAGCACTGACAAATGCTCTAGTCAGATACATCCTACTTGACTTCAGGCACTCTTACCCTCCACCTCCCAGCTTAGTAGCTTTGTATTCCCTGCAGAGCTGAAAGAGGTGAACAGACACCTCTGGAGACCAGTTCAGCACATCTGAAATCTAAACCATTCTCTGTAGGAATCACTGTCCCTTGTCAATCTAATACTCCCAGGCAACTGGACTCCCTGCTTCAGTGCAGACAGGGAGGGTGAGTTCGAGGTTTTGTCCCTGGCTACCACACAGTTTTTGTCACCTGTGCTGCACCATGGGGACATTTCTGATGAACAACTGATCAAAATTCAGTCTAGTAAGATGAATGAAGCTTCATCTGATTCAAGCTAAAGATGAAGATCGAGGCCTTGAATTAGCATCTGACACTGACTGAGAAACTGAGGAACCTGAAGATGGCTGGAGAGGGAATTTCTCCACTATATGAAGTATAGGTATGTGGAAAAGCCAGCTGTGCTCTGGTTTTGTACACTAAAAAAGCGGGACCCCATTGTGCTTGCTTTGAGGCTATCCTATTGGCATTCCATTTCCTTCAAGGCTTTAGAAAAATTCTCTTCCTTGTAGTTAAAACAAAAACACAGGCTAGATTCTAATAATACCTATGCTATCCAATCTATAAATCAGGAATAACTTCAATTAAGCTAGTAAATGAGACTAGTTTCAGATCTTCTTATTGCAATAGTAAAAGGTTTTAATAACAGCAATAGGCATAAAGGCTGCTACAACAGATTATTGGTTCTCAACCTCTTCTAGATCATAAGCCCATGTTAAAAGATATAAAGAAAGAAAATGGGACTGCAATCCCCAAAAGTATGTCCACAATTCCTCCCATCTGTTACTTGCATGCAGTATTCTTAAAAGGGAGGAACTGTGAAAAAGGGGTTTGCTGCTACAGCAGCTGTAAAGTGTCATTTACGTAACAGTTGAGTGACCACCATGTGATTTCAGGCACAAAACAGTTTTCCCCTAATCAGCTGAATTTATGCAGTGAAAAAAAGAAGGTCTTCTGAAGAGATTAACTGTCCTTTTTATGACTACATAAGGTATACATGTAACATCCAGCCTTTGGTTTTTTTCATGTCATTCTTTATTCCACAACATGGGAATAATATCTGTAGAGAATGGAAAAGATATTCACATCATTTCAATACTTTAGTTTCACGTTATCTGAAGCATTTGCATTTCCGTTCCACAGAGACTTCTATTTAAGCTATGCAATGCAGATTATTACACATACCCATGTGTAATAATACCCAAGCTCACGAACACAGTGACATCACAAGTGACATTTCATACTGCCATACTGAGTGACAAGAAAAGCTTTTCAGCATACCAGGGTATAGGGGTGTCTGATATTTCCGTGTGCCGTTGTACTAGGTGAAGAACTAGATGAGGAATATACACAAGCACAAAATAATTAAGAAAGCAGAATATTAATTCCAAGCAATGCAAGAGAGAGATGCATTAAGCAGCCTTGTAGTATGAATTTCAGAGACCATGTAAATTAAATAGCTGGGTTCTATTTTTTATTACGTAAGAGGAATAGAAAGATGTTAGTGTTATCAAGGGCAGTAGACGTAAAAAAACCCCAGACTTACATGGAGGGAAGCACATGCATGCAGCACGATAGAGAACCGACTTTGCTTGGAAATGCAGCTTGTTGAGCACTGTAACTTAAGCATCTTATGAACGCCATAATTCATGCATACAAAACAATACAGCATGAAAGGCAAGGCTTGTAGGAGAAGGTAGTAACTTTCTTTAAGACAGCAGATAGCTTAGTTGGAAAAAAAAAACACACAGGCAAGCTTTCAAGCATATAAGCTGTTTTTAAAAACAGAAGTCACAAGCTTCAAGTACAAACTGAGAATATATTTTGCCTCACTTAAGCCCTTCGCATAAAAGGTTTGCTGTTACAGCTAAGCTGACCTAATGGCTTCCTGATGTTTGTATGAGAGGTTCTGCTCCTTCCATGTTCCGTATTTGTCCCTTCTGCTTGCCCTGGCACTTATCTCAGCAAGTTGATTCAAGGAACTAAAGAGGCAGAAAATGGATTTTTGTTTCCTCTACAGTTACTCTTATGTCAGTTTAGCTTCCTGAACTGGATTACCGGGAACTCAGAGGAGCATGAGTGCTGGCATGGGGAGGAGGAAGAAATATGCAAGGAAAACAGAGGTGCAGGACTGCATATTTCAGTGGCTGCTAGCCATTAGATCGGCTTAGCTGCAATGGTAACCCACTGTCAGAGCAGAGTTTTATCAACACGGTTACTAAAACACTGGATGGTGTAATTGCTGATTTACTAAAAAATACAGTTTAAAGGAAAGAGAGTAAAATGGTGACAGTAAGTACAACAAGTTGTGTCTCCAGATCACAGTGAGCCTACTTCTCCCATCTCATCATCCCAGCAACTATCTCAGTGGATCTACTCCACTATGGTTCCACAAGGGGGGAAACCAAATTTCTTGCACCTTTTAAAAAGAAAAGAAAACTCTTCACATCATTAATGAGGCAGATTCAATAACTTTCTTAGTGTGACATCTAGTGTCAGACACTAGGCATGGTTCAGGCAGTGACTGCTACTAATCCAAAGGCATTACAGATTCTGTTGTGTAGAGGAGTATCACATCTGCCTTGTGGTGGGGCCCTTGATCCAAATAATGTCAAAATCAGTTCAAAACCAACAGACATTTTCTTTAGAATACAAAACCATCGCTGAAACAACCACTGGCTATATGTGCAGAGTCAGTAAAGGGAGATAAAATACAAATTATATGGAAACTACCTTATTATTAGAAACTAAAATCAGCTATGCTAAACAAATTATAGCCATGCAGTAAAAATCCTAATCTGTTTGGGAGCTCTAAATCAGGGTTTGAAGGATAATGAAACTGAGGTCCTTGGAACAACCATTTCAGCTCAGTCTTAAAGAGAAAGGAATGTAAGAAAGACATTTTTTACAGCAAGAATCATCATTCACTGGAACAACCTCCCTAAGGACATGGTAGAATCCCCATTGCTGGGGGTTTTCAAGATGTGACTGGACAAGGTGCTAGATAATTTCATCTAGGCGCCCTTTCCCACAAAAGCCTGGACTAGATGATCTTTTGAGGTTCCTTCCAACTTGGGCTGTTCTATGATACCATTTGTTAAAAGCTGAATGTATTTGGTTAGGCCTTTAATATATTATCTAATCCAACACTGCCATTTTTCTGCTATTTTTACAGAGTACAATTCTGAAGAAAAATATAAGGCATAGTAAATATTCGTCATACTTAACCAGACAAGCAGCTGTGTTATACGAAGATAACGACAGAGCAACAGAAACATCACATACCGAAGGTGTTGCTGGTAAGTCTAATTCCAAGAAAGCAGCTTTACTTATACCATCTGCTACACTGAAGAATAAGCAACACTAAAATGGACTGGATCATGGCAAACCTATTTTCTGATGTAGAACAGGAGATAAAGCATTGGTTGAACTGATCAGATATTAAATGGAGTAACTTGAAGGGGAATAATAAATATTTAATAAAAAGAAGAAAGCTTATAGAAATTCCCAATAGCTTTATTTTTTTTTCTCTGTCTCTCGCTAGAAATTATCATACTGAAGCAGATATATGGTATATGCAGTCCCACATCCTGTCTATGACAGTGACAGACAGTAAATACTTCACAGGATCAAGCATGAATTTCCATAACAAACAACTAGGAAATAAGCCCTCTAGATCAGGAATATAAACTATTACCCGCTGCATTGATTTACTGGAACAAATCTAAGATTATCAAGTTACCTTGGGTTCATTTGATTTTTGCTTAATTCAAAGTCTATTTTATTTAATAAATTCACAGAGAAAAGTTAAATCCAGAATTATTAGATAGTAATATGGGAAATCAACCTTACCCTGACCCCAGGGTCAGGAAGACTGTCTAAGTTGTAGAGTCCAGGAAATGGGAAGAGAAAGCAGGGGAAGTGCTGCTTTACATACATCTGGTTTTAGGTTCTTTCCCAGTTGCTCTTGGTCACTGCCAGAAACTAGATAGTAGATGGGTCTTCAGTGTGATATAGTGCAACCATTCTCATGTAAAATTAAAATTATTTTTAAAATTTTCTTTTTCCTTTTCTGCATGTGGATGCTCCTTTGCCTAGGCAACTTGACCTGTTGAACTGTGCTCATTTTTAAATAATAATAATTCTAAAAATACATATACATGGTGATGACATGCCTATTCAAAATAGACAACATCACACAACCTTATCAAGTCAGGCTGCCTAGACGACAAACTTGTTTGCATATTTACACTCTGTGAAGATAGTTATGATGCTGATAGAGTCAGATGGCATGTTAAGAAGCCAGTATCAATTAAACATGAATTTTTAATGTATGTGAACCAAGATGTTCTATGGCCTATATAAAAATGAGATCACATCATTAAAAAGTCCATGGAAATCCACAGAGATACAATGCTGGCAGCAGATTTTTATAGACAAAAGCAACAAACAGCTCTAAAAAGGTATGTCTTTTTTACTTATTACACAGCGGGAAGGGATACAACATGCATTCTCGTTTGTCTCCCAAACTTTTTCCAACAGCATTCATCATCTTCAGGCAAGCTCACATCAGCGGGGCAAGAAAATATCTATGGCCATACTGCCCCACAGAAAATGTATACACTTTGTGACACTAAACTGATTGCTCAGTGAGGCCAAGACTTCTAAGCAATAGAAGACTGTGGGTGAGATTGCCACTGCAAGCCTGCGAGAACAGTAACTGGTAACAATAATCTTATTACTCACAAACAACATTAGAATGTCCATTTGACAGAATACTATTTATTGCAAAAGCTAAACAGACTATAAATATGGCTATCTCAAAGGCAAAAACTGAATGACCTGAAAGAGCTCTGCTCCAAGAAACCCACTGCTACAACTATAAAAATGAACTGAAGAATTCATCAGCGTTACAATTCCAACTGATCAACAGTAAAATTACTTTTATGCACATAAATATTCTTCTTTAGTTATTTATGCTAAGTGAAACTCTTTTCAGAATGCTGTTGTTATGACGGTCTGAGAGTGTAAGATAGGCAAGGTTCATGCAAGTCTGTGAAAGCAGTACCCTTTCTTAGACCTACTAATAGTGTTGGGAAAAACATGGGCAAAGTTTTCACTAAGAGGCCCTTCTTCAAGTCTGAAAGAGAAGCGCTCAACTTTAAGGTTAAATACAAGTTGAGTACACTTATGCAGTTCCACAACTAGTTAAGCTGCCCCTGTCACCATCAGCATGTTCTGTGTGTTCCCATTATTTCCCATTCATTAGCATTTGGGTGATCAAATGGTGAGCCAGATTAGGGAATTTACAAACTGATCCAGTTGAAGATCCAGCTATTACTTCATTTGTACTTTTCAAAATCAGTCCCATAAACCAGCTCCCCACATCACTACATGAAGGCTACTGTTAGCATAAGAGAAGGAAGAAATATATTACTGGGGCAGGGCAGGCTTGCTCCTTTCAGCAGCAACCTTTACTTACGACAATTTAAAGACATCTTAGAAACCCATTCTGAGTTTAATAAGATATGTTAATTGGTTGGACTGTCTGAAAGAAAAGGTAGTTATGAACTCTTGAGTGTGGGTGTTACTGAAAAGAAGAGAGGATAGGGTAAGTTCCCTTCTTCTCTGAGAAAGAGACAGAAATAATTTATTGCCCATGGAACACAGGAGGATAAGGAGGAGAATTATTTAGTCTTATATGGGCTCATAAAACCAATATCTCTGTTGAATCCGGTATTTTTAGTAACTAGCAATTAATTTTAATTCCTAGGTTCAGTTTTTGAAGGTGTTTTATGGATCTTTTATGAGAACTGATTAGTTAACAGCTTAGTAGCTGTTTTGTGAGAAATGACTTCCCACTGGTAACTAGGTATTTGCATGCTTCGCTTTTTGTCTGTGAGTTTTCGATGTGTAATGATTAAGTTTTACCTAAAGTGTTCACGAGGACGTTGTGTACTGACATACCATTGGAAATAAGAGTATAGGGAGAGGGAGTATAGGGTCCATGTTTCAATATGTTCTACTCTCTGAAGTCTGGTGTGATAGCTTAACAGTTTCACTGGGTGTCAATGAAAGCTGGAATGATTTATGAGAAGTGATTTCTTACTGTACAGATAGAAGTCATGGTGTATAAACCACAAACATGCATGTGCATGAATCTGGGTTGGAGTGCTTTGACTTCAAAAACCGTAAGCTTTTGGCTGACAGTAATTGTATAAAATTATGTATCCTTTCTGTGAAGAAGCCACGACGAGGTAATTCACTAACTTTACAAACAAGCCTAGTACCTTGTCCATAATCTGACCCAAAAAAATATTTATGTGCTTTGACAGTTTAGGAAGGTCCTTCTTCCTATTAAAAAAAAAATCATGCTTGCCAAGCATATCAGGGCAAAACTGGCTATGAATCTTTAAGATAGCATTAATGTGTCTAATGACACATGGAAATTATGATTTATTTTCACGTACTTTACTGATTGAACACTTACCCACTGTGGCAGAAGCTGATGACAGGAGAGACTTCCCCCAGGTACCCCAAGCTCCCCATCTACTTGCTTTAGATAAGTCTGTGGCCTATAAGAACAAAAATATTACTCCACTGTCTAAAATTTATGTTAGCCAAAGGCAGGAGGAAACACAAAGAACTTGTCAGGCAACAAAGTCCAGCATGTAATAAACAACGATACGAGTAAAAATGGTTGTGCCACTATTTACAAGGGTATACAGTCTGAAAATAGGCACTTTGTAATATAATACTTGGTATCCCTAATCATGATGATGCCTTTCTGAAGAATGATTTTCAAGAGACAGTACATACAGAAAAATAGCCCAGAATGATGACTGACAAAAGCTTTGCCACCAGCTCCTCTGGAAGATGCTCAAGCTTTTGTGCAAAGTAGTTCTTGCATGAAAGGTAGCATTCTTAAGGCACTGCAGGGTTGTTACTGTTCTCACCTCACCTTTTCTTCCCCCAGGAGGAAACTAAGGTCATCAACCTGACTCTATGTCTGTGAAACTGATCATTTGGCTGTTTCAGTATGAAGTCAGATAGGCTAATTCAAACAGCGTTCTGTAGTGGGTTAAACTAACTTTGCAGGCTTTGACTGAAATGCCCCATAATGGGTTCTGCAGGCTCTACTGCAGAGTGTAACAGCTGAAGAATTGTAACATCTGGTTGGGAAGATGCTAACACTGGTGCACACATCTGTGCAGTGAACACATGACCACAACTTCAATGTGAAACAAGTGTGTCCATACGGAGAAGTGGTTAAGAATTTGGTGTCATACTAAACTAATGCTTATTTCACATATAGTATCCATGGGCAGACATGTCCTTCTCTAGCTTTATTGCAATGACTGATTTATATTGCCTTTATGTTCACAGTTCTGTCACTAAGGCCAGATTTTTAAAGGTCTTTTCATTCCTAAAAGTGCAACAGATTCTTAATGGAATCCTAAACGCTTACGGCCAGTCCTAGATTGGGTATTCTGTGGAGTTCAAGCTTCTGTGCACAAGAAAGCAGAATGGGAAGCTTAGTTCAGATCACCTATTCTTGAAAGCACCTAAAACTCCAGAGAAGTCTTTATAGATGTCCTAATATTTCTTCAGGCACCTGATCCTATAAAGCCATACAAGTTTATCAGGGCTATTATTAGGGAGAGGCAGGAACCCATCTCCTTCCTGAGTTCTAGCAGGAGCCAGAGTTAGAGGCTTCTCTACCTGAGTCTCCTCAGAGGTGTAACCCAGTAGATGTGCACAGTGAACTCCTAACAACTGAGTTCAATAAAAACACAGCCAGATGAGGTGCTGCCCACCTTTTACATTAATGTGTGGTATTAAGCGATTATCAGTATTCCATTAAATCATATTAAGAAACTGTTATCTCAAGACAGTCTCCAGTAACATATCATCCCTACACAATCAACTCAAAACCAAAAGCTAAAGTATCCCAAGGCAGCTCTGCATTGTGCAGTGTACAGATCCCCTGTCACCTCTTTGAGGTAGGTCCCTCTCACTGATGGAGGGACGAAAACAATGTGTTTTAACCTTTTCCAGTTTGTGGATGCTTGAATATTTTTCAGTGGAGATGAGAAAATCTTCAGCTGTGTCACGTGTACTGGATTTGGATGCTGTGTAGACTGTAAAAAAACCTTTTTTTCCTTAGTTTTCTTTTATTAACTTCTTGCAATTACTCACAGGACTCCCAAAGGTCTGTGGATCACAAATCAAACACTACTGGCCTAGAACAAATCAAAAACTACTGGTCATTTCACTGAGCCTTGTGAAACATACACTGTTTTTGTAAAGTCAATGACTTGAAAATTAGCAATTACAAGATTCAGTGCTGCATATGCAGCTTCAATTCTGTCTTCTTCTAGGTTCATTCTGTGAACTGAATGAAGCAGATTTGTACAGAAAGCCAGATAACAAAATCACAGGAGTATTATATCTATACAAAATGGACTAGATTCTTAGTAAGATTTAGGCTCTGGTATAGTTCTATTGCAACCAGGCTAGAAAGACCAAATTAATACCATACTGGCAAACAGAAATTCAGCTGTTCCTAGTTTCCAAAAGCTTGGTGTTGCAATTTAACTTACTTTATTCCCATGCAGGTTATCTGTATATAACTCCCTAGGCTTTTGTGAAAAACAGTATGTACATTGTACAAGATTTTGTCCTTACAAAGCAAGGAGGGGAGGGCTTTGTATTACTTACTGGGACTGAGGGACAGTATTACTTACTGGACTGCTTTGTTCATGCAGCGTTTCTTCAGATTCAGGTTCTGCATCAAGACTTACGGTCTCAATGCACTCAGTGGGCACGTCTTCAGTTTCCTCTCCAGTGGAAGGCAGACTTTCAATTATTTTTTCAATCAGAGGGTTTTCATTAATAAATATGTCTCCTTCCTGTCCATTCTTAGCGCTCTGAGTGGCCTGTCCATGATCATCTTGTGAAGACCCATGCAAGATCTCAGCTTCCACAAGGTGTGGTACTGACTCATGAGGCAATACCTCACTGCTGGGCATTTCCATTACTTCAGGTTTTCCTTCAGATGGGATGCCATCATGTATGTCTTCAGACATTTTCAATTCTGAATATACAAAATAAATTAAGTCTTTTAGGCTCCATAAACATTTGAATGACTACAAAACATGCAGCATTTACCATAAGCTATTGCTGAAAAACAACACAGCCTTGATGTAAGGCCTCCTGAAGCATGGAGCCCTGCAGCACATGTATCATGCCAGCACTGATACCCCGATGATACTCTGAATACCCTATTCACCTTGCAGGATCCCACTCAAGTACGAAGAGCAGCATGACTGTTTTCCAAAATAAGGTTGGGTAAGGGAGAAAGGATATTCATTTGTCTGGAGAAGTCAAATACGAGAGCTTCCACGTGGTTAATTCCTATATTCCCTATTAGATGTGTATGAAAAACCACTGGAGAACAGGATAATCTGAGCTGCAATAGCTAAGCAGCTCTTGGTCTCATTCTCATCATTTCCCCGCACACAGGTTCCTATAGCCTGCTGACTGATGGAGAGAAGGATGACAAACACAGTGTGACTAAAACTGGGGTGATATTTATGTGTTGGAGAAGGGGCATAATTTGAGAACATGACAGGCCATGGTCCCTGCAGCCATTTCATAGACAAGAAGCATTCATTGCTCATACCGTTTCTGCATCACTCGTCTCAAAGGCTTACTGTTTGGGGAGAGCAACACTTCTCAGCTGTTCCTAAAAGTCAGTTCTGGAATTAAGCTGTGTGATTAAACTTCAATTTTGAAGCCAAGGTAAGCTTGCATGAGGTACGGTTGTAGATTTTTTTTTTTAAGTTACAAATGTGTTTTCTCTTATTTACTCTATATCTTCCAAAGCAACTTTGTTTTTCTAAGTATTTTCCACCACTGCACAGTCATCAGGCTGAGGATCCAGGAAGGCAAAGAAATGGCCATTGAGCAAGCTCTGAAGCTGATTAAGGAGCCGCACTGGCAGAGTCCAAAAGGACTACTGTACAGTGATTACTACCACTTACTTGTTGGCAACAACAATATGCCCGGCACTCTACTCAGAAGACAACCCTTGACAGAGAGTTGTCATTGCAAGTTTTTGACTATATGCTGAGTTGCATGGCATAAAATAAACCTACACAGTCCTCTCTGTGGATGTTGTCTTTTCATTGACTCCCATGTTAATTAAATATGGTTCAAAGCTTTGTACCTGTTAGGAAGGACTGAGGTTCTAAAAGAGACTGAAGAACAGGAAAAAAAAGAAGGCAAAAAGCAAAATGTAACTGGAATTTAGGAGAAATCTGCCTGAGAAACATGTATTTAAACTAGTATATTTTATTAAAGTCTACAGAATTATGTACATCTGTGGCTTTAGCAGACTGTTTATCTCAATTGAATGTAGATCAGCTGTTTGAACAGTCCCAAGAATAGCATTTGGGATCACTGAACAAGAAACATAAATAAATGAGCACTTGGTGCCACTTATGTTACTTTAGCTCACACTGTAACTTAATTATCTTCAGAAAATACTCATTTACCAGTCAAAATCTTTGCATTTGCCACAAGTATTTGCAGTTTTCCATTACAAATATAGCAAACACTATGAAATGCTTTAATGTAGGTAAATATTGCCGTTGTTTAAACAGTACTCACTGTGTGATGGGCAGCATCACCTAAAGAAAAACTTTGTATTTGTAAACCAAATTCCACTGTCAGCTATGAGTATCCTCTACTAAAACCTGTAAAATCTGTACATATGTTTATCATAATTTTGCATGGGGATTAGATGCGAATAAGAAAATGCCCAACACCAGTACAATTTGTAAAGGACATAGATGTGCACATGAACTTTTGCAGGTCTGGGTCATCTTTGGGGACCACTCGGGCCAAGATAAACCTTCCTCAGGGAAGCAAAGCACCTAACAGCAAATTACCACACCTGTCAGAAACCACGAGCCGTGCTTGACCCGGGGGTAAAGTGTCATTCAAGATGTCATCCGTGAGACTATACTGATCTAAATCACCTCGGACAACTCCGCCCAAAGGGAATTACTCTCTACAGATCGCTCAGGATGGAGATGCCCAGGCCAGATGCAGGCGAGCGCCCCGCCCGCAGCGACCAGCCGCCCTGAGGCGGGCAGCGCCCAACGGGCTGCGGGACCGGCCGCCCCTCCGGGGCCGGCGGTGGCGGCAGTTCCCGCCGCGGCTCGGTGGCACCTGCCGACCCGCCGCCTGAGGAGTTTAATTCCGCCGCGAAAGCAAAGCCCAGCCGCCGACAGGCGCCTCCAGGCGCCGATGAACGCCTCCGTGAGGATAACTTTTTGGCCGGCGGCACCGCGCTCCCCTTTCGCTCGACGCCCGCTGGCACCTCTCCCTCCGCGGGACGCTGGGGCACGGCGAGCTGAGGCGACGCCCCCCCGGGCGCCCCGCGCTGCCGCCGCCAGCTCCCCCTGCCCCGCTGCTGCCTGCCCGCGCGTACAGGGCAAAGCAGGAGCAGCCGGAGTGCCGCTCCCTCAAACCCGCAGCGGCCACAGCTTCCCCCTTCCTTTTTTTTTTTTTTTCTTTTCGAAATCCCCTCTGGGGTAAAGTTATTTGTGAGGAGCCCGCAGCCAGTTTCAAAAGCAGCAGAAAAAGAAGAAATCGCTGTGCCCCTTACCGCTCAGGAGTCCCCTCGCCGGCGCGCCCCCTGCTCCTTCCCCTTCCCCGCCCCGCCACGTCGGCAGCAGCGGGGGGAGGAGGCAGAGCAGGCCGGGCAGCCGCGGGCCGGCCGGGCCGCGGGGGGGAGGGCGGGCGGGCTGGCTCTTCTTCCCTCGCTCTCCCTCCGTCTCTATGAGGCGGCCGCCTGTTGCGAAGAGGCTGCTCCGCGCCGCTGTCGAGCCGCCCCCGGGCTCCGGGCTGCGGCGGCAGCGCTGACCCGCCGCGGAGGGCCGCCCCGGCCGCCATTATCGCCCTTCACGGCCCCCAGCTCTCTGCGGCCCCGCTCGGCGGAAGGGGCGGCAGGGCGCGGGCTGACAGACGCCCATGGGACACGGTGGTGTCCCGGCGGGGGAGCCGCACCTCGCGCTGGGGACGCCGCGCTGGGGACTGCGCCGGAAGCACCGGCCACGACAGACGGGCGCGGGTGGAGCGGGGCGGCCGTGAGGGGCGGCGGGCCGGCCGGCCGCCCCCCGCGTCCTCGCTGAGGGGGCAAAACGGGTAAACTTGACAACGCCGGTGTGATGACGTTCATACTGAGGCGCTTTAAGTATAAATGAGTCTAGTTACTGAGCTGGCGTCAATTTTTTTCTTTTTTTTGTAGAAAGTGTAATCCTCCCTCAAAGCGAGCTGCAGCTAACCGCTTACTGAAGTGTGTGGCTTGCGGAATTAAACAACTGAGATTTAGCTTCTCAGTCGCCACTTTGCGCCTTCGTTACATGTGTGTTTACAGGAAATGCCCCTAAATGAAGCTGGGAGGTGCGTACACACATTTCCAGTAAGGTAGTGTCAGCATTGGGTGCCCGCAGCCACGAAGAAATACTTGGTTGAACAAGGGGATTGCAGGCTCTTGCCCAACAGCCTGTGGTTCTGGTCTCTGCCTAATTCCTCATACCCTTTCCTCTTTTTGCTACTTCATTTTAAGGCGAAGTATGCCCTGTTACTGTGATAAAAGGCAGTTCCACAATTCATCATAGCGTCCTTTCTGTCACTAGTCTTCCTTTGCCAAAGAAAGAAGTACTTACTGTTGCCACAGGAAGCTAAATCATACATGTTGTGAATCACTGAGGAGAGCTGCTATAGGAGGTCACAAAATAAAGCCCCAGTTCTCGGAAGTGTGCTTCACAAATACGGATCACGCAATGCGACTTATGCAGTTATCAGGCAAAAGCTTCTGAAGTTTCCCATTAAGGTAGGTGGTAGCCGAACAAATGTTTGTATCACTAAATAGTAAGTTTAGTTTGAAGGCATTTCAGTGAGAATTTAAGTGTCAGGGCATACTGGTAGTTCTAGCATCTTTTAGGTTAATGTATTAATGTTTAGATGGATTTATTGAAAATGAAATCTAGAGTGTCCCTAAGGATTTCCCTCTGCTTTTCAGTGGAGCATGTGGAAGAGTAAGGGCAGTGTCTTGGGAGGAATCATGATAGATGAAGCTCAGAAGCTGGAGATTGTTTTTCCCCGTGATGGATGGTAATTTTGACTGTAAAGTGGATCTTATGCTGTCAGTTTTGCAGATTCTGTACAAGGCCATGCATGTTTTAGAACTGCAGGACAGTATTAATCACTGTTGTAATATAAAGTTATTACTTCAGGATGAAATTAATGTTATAAGTGTGTAAATGTGTATGTCTGCCTATTGGGATAGAAGGATGTATTAGTTTCCTAAGTTCCTAAATTACTTTCTTGAATTTAGCACTTGCATTTTCTAATTTCCTTTCTGTTTCATTTTTCAGTCATTAATTTCACTTGTATTTCCTCACTATGGTAATATTGCAAATGGTTTTGGAATAAATGAGCAATAGAGATTCAACACTTCTACTCATCTCAGATTTCACTGAAATTTGTTATTACTCTGAGTTGAGTGCCATCGTCTTCCTAATGGGTTTCAGGAAAGATACTTGCCTTTTAATGAATAGATAAATATAAAGAAAAGATGGAAGGAAACAACTACATTTGGCTACTTTTAACAAAACACAGAAGTATGCATAACATTTGGGGAATATGTTCATCTTCTTCCAGTGATTGCACTGGTAAATCTGAGTGGTAAATATGAGGGCTAATGGCATGCAATGAATGGTAATATGCTTATTTTGCTGTTTAACATACGCTTTATCTATCTTTATAGTATGTAGGCAGAACTGGAGAACTCAAACTATGCCAGTGGCCAGCTCATACTGTCGCTTAATTGAAGAGATACTCTCGAATAAGCGTCTCTAATTTATGACAGTTATTACACGTTAACCAAACGTACATCTGGTTCTGTAGTCATTAGAGTAATAGGTAGGTTATATTCAAGCAGTTAAACTGTTATATTGCAAAACAGGAATGAATGGTAGAAGCAAGGTCTTACTTTAGGATTTTATCTCATCCTAAGGATGGATAGCAAAATCTTTCCAGTTAAGGGCAGACAATGTTGAGGTTTGTATGTAACAACATTATAAGGTGTCATTTGGAAACCAGATGTGAATATTCTTGTCTGTATTGACAGAAATGGAGAAAGAATCATAGAGTACCACCATAAGGCTCATTGGCGTAACAGTGGAGAATATGAATTGTCCATATTCTGTTGCTTACTACCTCTCCTATTGTTCCCTTCCTTCTTTGGATGACCTCTTTTCACTTGAAGCTGAGAAATGAAATACGATGTACAGAATAAGCTTTAAAGTGACAAAGTAATTTTTAAGATTATTTCCTCTGCTTCCTGCATCACTGAAATGTTAAATCACAAATGCGTTACGGTATGCTAACCCAGAAAGGTAGGTTGTAGTGTGGCAGTTCTGTATTTAGATCTCAGCTAAGATGGAATTTCTGACCAACATTATACAGAAATAAAGAGAGACTGTTTTATGTCTTTGCCAGGACAATAAGTCAAGTGTTCGGGCATTCAGTACCGAAGTCACTGTTCTGTTTTCATTTAAAAAAAAAAAAAAAAAGACCCCACCCACTGTTTCTATGTCCACTATTTAACCCAATCACAACACTGCTGGAGCAGGAGAGGGATTATTTTTCCATTCTCATTAAATGGAAATTAAAAAAAGACAAACAATACTTTTATCAACCAGCCTTGATAAGAACTTGACAACTAAATTGGTATAGCTAAATTGAAAAAAAATAATCAGAATAATGCATATAGACTTTGATTATTATTAAGTTCAGAGAGGAAGATGTTTGAATTTCAGTGTAAAACTTGCTCAAAAGAAGTACTTATTTTCATATTAATTTGATGAAGACAGAAAGTTGGTAAAAAGATTAATTTTTTTTCCTTGCTTAATCTATTGCAAAGCATGAAAGCACATAGTTCAATAATAATTAAATAATGGGGAAATTACAGTAATGTTGTATGTGAGAAATACATCTGGAGGAAAGCAAATGCCATTTTATAAGCTGTCAGTAGGTGGCACAAACAGTTACATAAAAAGTTTGGGCGTTCCTAAGTATTGTTGCACAGTAGGATAGAGTTACAGGAAGTTTTCTTTTTGTCTTTTCCTGAGTACATTTTCTGCTTTTTGGCAGAGCAGGGATTTCTGGTGAGAAACTTTTCATTTTGTTAATTTTATGGGGTGCTAGTTAGCTAAAACTGTTGTAAATTCTGCATCTTATTTGAAAATAAGCCATGTTTTCAATAGAGGGTTATTAGCAAGTGTATGATGTACTTTCAAGTGTATGAGTAAGAAATGAGAGCAAAGATGCTTATGTTCAGTAAATTTATGCAAAGAAACTGGCCAAATAACAGTCTCTTTGTATTAGCACTACATCCATAGTTAGGGGTGGTCACAGTGATTTAATGGAAATAGTTTTTCTACAGTTCAAGAATGGGTCTAACTTGATAATATGTTTCATCCATGTGAAAGACTTATTGTTAACATTTAAGTTTTGTGTTATGCCAATAACTTGTGAAGCGCGTGCCTTAATACTGAATAGCTCGATGCATTCTGTACATTTCTTATATGAAAGTTTAGTCAGTTTATATTGAGTTTCTATTGGAAAAAAACCTCTTAAAACCTCAATTTTGATCTCTTCTCTCACTCTTTAAACAACAGGACAATTTCTCGCTATGATCTTGGTTTGCTTACCCTACTGGATTGCTTCTCTGTTTATATATTGATAATGCTCTTTTTGTCAAGTTTGAAGACTTGAGGGTACTTCTGAATTAAAAGGGATATGACTATAAAGGATAATTTCTCCAGCATTAGCCCTCAAATCACGAGTCATGTGTTATAACAGTTGTTAATTTTGTTGCTTCATAGGCTATTCTAAAGAAAGTTTGAAGGTACACATAAATAATTTGACTGAATGCCAGGATATAGGAATGAGAAAGAAAATAAAGCACATGTGGAAGTATCATATCCTTCTTTCACCTAGCCCCTGGATATTGCTGAAATTTTGTCCTAAGAAGGAATAATGATTTGAAGGTAGATTGTGTTTCAGATTTCTCTTGAAACTACACATTCTGTTTGGTTATTACTACATTTGGTTATTATTTGGTTGGGTTTTGTTATTATTGTTTGGTTATTACTACATTTATTTGGTTATTACTACATTTGTAGTGTTGCCCAAACAATCGGAAGAACAGGATAGAGGATGCTGATTATCTTTTGTTCTCTGCACATGCCCAAATGCCGTTTGAGGACTATGATGATAAAATTGGGTATAATTTTTCCAAATGAAAATCTGGAAAAAGGCTGGAAAAGTTTTGCCATATTGCCCCGCTATTTCTAGATGTTTTCCAAGCCTAATTTAATGCATTCTTTACGAAAGAAGAACTCAGTGGACGGTCTGTTTTTTGTTGTACTGTTGAGATTTCATAATATAGGTTATGTTAGATCAAGGAGAATTTACATTTTAGACCCAGTAATGTAAATCTAAGAAAGCTTGTGGGATGGTTAATGGTACAGAGGATGTAGTCCTCAAGGTTGTAGCTTTAGTCCAACAAGTGACAGCTATTACTGTCTCATTGTAGAGTCACTAGAAATCATGTTTCAGTCCAGGTTTTATAGTCACAAGTCCATTTAAAAACATGTCTCTGAGTCTAGTTCATATCCTGCAAGACAGAATCTGGTGAGAGAATGACTATACTGACCTCCAGTATTGTGCTTTCTGATCAAAGTCTATGATACAGTTTTGGGAAGCCTTCATAATACATGGAATCACAGCAGTAATTCTGTAGGTAAGCAGCAAATTTTAGTCACCTATGAAATCAGACATGTTTTGTAAAAAGCAGACTCATTATATATTAAATACTGCGTATTTACCAAATAAAAATTTCAGTGGCATTCTCTTAATAAAGAATGCCTCTCCTGAATGATAATTGGTGTCTTCATTGCTTCTTGAGTCAAAGGGAGAGATGAGAAATTTCAACCTTAAAAAAATCATTATCTGTGATGGTTCCTGCATAGCCACTTAATGATACAATCTGTTTTTTGTTTTTATTTGTTTGTTTTGCTACAGGATTAGAACAAAGATGAACAGATAAGAAAAGTATTGAGCATCTCCAAGGAACCAGAAAACAATATGAAAGAAAAAATGAGATCTCTCAGAAACTTTTTTCTTTACAAGTGTCTGTTTGCATTAACTTTTTGGAACCATATCAGCCTGTCTGTGGAAAATGAACTCTTTACATCTGTTTCTAATTATTTTCCAGAAGATGGTTCTGACAAAAAAATCAAGAGCCTGCCACTCCTGTGTACAAATAGTCATCAGTCCAAAGCTAATTTTGACTGGGTTGTGATACAAAATACTACAGAAAGCCTGTCATTGTCAGAAATCACAAATGACAATGTAAAAAAATTAGTAGCTTTATTATCTAATTTCAGACGAGGCTCCGGGTTACAAAATCTGACACTGACAAATGTGTCAGTGGACTGGAATGCTCTTATTGAAATTTTTCAGACTGTATGGCACTCATCCATTGAATACTTCAATATTAACAGTGTAACACAATTGTCGCATGTCAAAAGCTATGATTTTGACTATTCAGATACCTCTATGAAAGCACTGACAATGAAGAAAGTTTTAATCACAGATCTGTACTTCTCACAGGATGACCTATACAAAATATTTGCAAACATGAATATTGCAGCCTTGACAATAGCCGACTCAGAGATGATACATATGCTGTGTCCTTCATCTGACAGTCCCTTTATATACTTAAATTTTTTAAACAACGATTTAACAGATCTTCTTTTTCAAAAATGTGACAAATTAATTCAACTGGAGATACTAATCTTGCAGAAGAATAAGTTTGAGAGCCTTCCCAAGGTAAGCTTAATGACCAGCCGTATGAAATCACTGAAATATTTGGACATGAGCAGCAACTTGCTGCGTCATGACGGAGCTGATGTGCAATGTCAATGGGCTGAGTCTCTGACAGAGTTGGACCTGTCCTCAAATCAGTTGACGGATGCTGTGTTTGAGTGCTTGCCAGTTAATATCAAAAAACTCGACCTACAAAACAACCAGATCACCAGTGTCCCCAAGGGGATGGCTGAGCTGAAATCCTTGAAGGAGCTGAACCTGGCATCGAACAGGCTGGCTGACCTGCCAGGGTGCAGTGGCTTTACGTCCCTGGAGTTCCTGAACATAGAGATGAATTCGATCCTCACCCCGTCTGCCGACTTCTTCCAGAGCTGCACACGGGTCAGGGAACTACAAGCCGGGCATAACCCGTTCAAGTGTTCGTGTGAACTGCAAGACTTTATCCGTCTGGAGAGGCAGTCTGGGGGGAGGCTGTTCGGCTGGCCAGCAGCATACGTGTGCGAGTACCCGGAAGACTTGCAAGGAACGCAGCTGAAGGACTTCCACCTGACTGAACTGGCTTGCAACACGACGCTCTTGCTCGTGACAGCTCTGCTGCTGACGCTGGTGCTGGTGGCTGTCGTGGCCTTTCTGTGCATCTACCTGGATGTGCCGTGGTACGTGCGGATGACGTGGCAGTGGACGCAGACGAAGCGGAGAGCTTGGCACAACCACCCTGAAGAGCAGGAGACCGTTCTGCAGTTTCATGCGTTCATTTCCTACAGCGAGCGCGATTCGTTGTGGGTGAAGAACGAGCTGATCCCGAACCTGGAGAAGGGGGAGGGCTGTGTACAACTGTGCCAGCATGAGAGAAACTTTATCCCCGGCAAGAGCATTGTGGAGAACATCATTAACTGCATTGAGAAGAGCTACAAGTCGATCTTTGTGTTGTCTCCCAACTTTGTGCAGAGCGAGTGGTGTCACTATGAGCTGTACTTTGCCCATCACAAATTATTCAGTGAGAATTCCAACAGCTTAATCCTCATTTTACTGGAGCCGATCCCTCCGTATGTTATCCCTGCGAGGTATCACAAGCTGAAAGCTCTCATGGCAAAGCGAACCTACCTGGAGTGGCCGAAGGAGAGGAGCAAGCATGCCCTTTTCTGGGCTAACCTGAGGGCAGCTATTAGCATTAACCTGCCAATGGCTGATGGAAAGAGGTGTGGGGAAACAGATTAAGAGTCTTTCTAATGGAGTTTCTTCTGTTTTTTCTTGGTGAAGCAATAAATACTTTATGACTTCCATTGGTTGTCAATGTATTTAATTTTTGTTACAGAACCTTGTTTCTACGTATTTGTCTATTCTGTCTCCTACCTGTAGGCAAAATCCAACTCACCTTACTGGAAGTCTCTTGAGGTTGACACAGAGACAGCAAATCACAAATGAGTTTGGATGTGGATTTTGAAATACAGCTTGAGTTACTGTAGTGAATTGTTCTCAGCAGAATATAATCTGGAGCAGTTGGTATAGTGATGTGGAAGAGCGCTTGAGTTGCTGGAGAGTTTCCAGAGCTGCGTTAATCACAAGGCTTAGGGAACTTGGTCACAGGACCTCTTTTGCTAAAATTAGTTTGCAAGAAAGAAAATTATGCATCCTGAGAAGATGTCTAGAAGTCCAGAGCTTGAGATGGTTCCTGGGTAGTGTTTTCTCAGAGTCAGTGAAGATTAAAAGGGTAGGATCCAGATACAGGACTCTGTGGACATCCAGCACAGGTGGACAAAAATGGCCATGCCACGAAAGAGAACTGAGTGAGAAGGAAAGGTTTGGGGTTTTTTTCCTTAAAAAAAAAAAAGAAAGAAAAATAAAAAGGAAGGATGAGCTACTTCACCTTTTGGGGCTCGTAGTTTGGCACTGCTGCAGGGGAGAAGCAGTGAACTGACAATCAAAGCTCTAATTCCCATCCTCTGATAAAGGCCTGGTACCATTTTGATCCTGAGAGATACCCTGACCAAAGGGACTGAGAGGGTATCTGCAGTAACAGAACTGCCTTCATCATCATTGGCTGTATCTTGAGAAACTCTTGACTTCTCTACATCATGCTTTTTTTTTTTTTAGCTTTCTACTTTTTTTCTTCTCATCTATATATCTTACTTATTATGAAAAGAATCTGTCCTTTTCAGCCAAAACAGTATCATTTGCAGCACTGCTACGAGTTCTTACCAGAAAGGCAATAACCAGTCAGGGGCTGAAAAAATTTGCTGGGTCTTGGGACAGCAGGTAAAACCCTCTGTTCATGGAGTCAGAAAGACAAGCTACATTTACAATATTCGCTCTCCTTTATAGAAATACAGCAGGCCTCTCTACCTGTACATGTGCTGGTTTGCCTTCAAGAAAACATGTCTGGGCTCCGCGAAACATTCACAACTGCTAAAGATGATCACAGCAAACTTCCTCTTTGCCCCCAGAAGGGCAGGTGTTTGCCATCTGGAACACCAGACTTTAATGACCAGCAAGCAGGAAGTTTTCCTTTCAAAAACGCGTTTCAACATGAAATCGAGAGAGGAAGGGATGTTAAGATGAAATCCTCATTTAGTATAGAATGTTTGCATTTTAGCTCATTCTTGTCTTCCATTATTATTAACAAAGGATTTTAATTAATTTATTTTTTTTTTCCTGAGATCTAAGCAGGCTGAGGTCTCTTGAATTGAAGTCCTGAACTGTGAGCGACTGTTTAATGATTTGTAGGGAAAGGTCAAACGTAACACCTTTAGCTCTCTTACCCGCTTAGCCTCAAAATTGATATTACACACCTATTACCAAATGGCAGGCATTTCATTCAGGACTGCCGAAAGAAATGTTTTCTGTGCTTCCTCCTTCCCGTCCAACTGATGCTTCAGTGTATGACTCATTTAACCCTTAGAAAATTGAAGATGAACAGACTTAACTTAGTTTGCCTATCCCTTTCACACAACCAGGGACAACTGGGTTGTTACACAGTGGCTTGCTTAAAAATTTTATTCAAAAGCCTCGGAGTTTTAGGTCAGCAGCCCTTGAAACTTCTGTAATACAGCTAATATCCCCTGTTGTGTGTGAAACTTTAAGAACTCATGGCTTCTGTTGGCCGGGGGATAGAGAAACCCTCTGAAAGTCAGAGAGTGTGCCAGGAATGCTTCCTGTTACTCAGGTGGGAGCACACAGCTGTTGCCAGAAATTAATTATTTCTTTCAGGAGAGGAAGGTTTTAGCAGGAGTTTGCTTGCCACTTTGGAAAGAACTTGGGAACTACGTGACCTCTGGCAATGTAGCTGGTGCAATCATAAGCAGAAATACATAATTACAGGTTTCTGGTATATGTCCAAAATCCTTTTGTGAATAATGTTGGAAAGGGAGGCTTGTAATGAGCATTGGGAGCAATTAAAACTTGTACTTTGGAACCAGAAGCCCACATACTATTAGATTTTTGTCCATGCTATGTGCCAGATAATTGGCAAAACAGGTACACATGCAGTGAGTTACTGGCATCTAGTGTCTCTGATTCCACAGCAGAGAATGAGTTTCTCAAGCAATACATATCAGACTATTTCAAACGATTATTTTAGCCTCCACCATACTCTGAACACTTCCTAGAAAAGCAGTTCTAGTCCAAGAAGAAATTTTTCCCGTATGTGGGCCCATGTGTTAGTTTCACAGCCCATGTCAGCCACTTAACGTGTGGTCATTTGTGCAAACGACAAAAAGGAAAAAAAGAAAAAATTTTTTCAGGGAGGTGGTAGAGTCACCCTCCCTGGAGGTATTCAAGGAGCGTGTGGATGTGGCATTGTGGGATGTAGCTTGATGGACATGGTGCTGTGTGGTGTTGGGTGGGTTGTGGCTTGTTATTGTTGTTGTGTGGCGTGGTTGTTTTTTTTTTTTTTTTTTTTGGTGGGTTTTTTTTGGTGTTGTGTTTGGGGTTTTTTTTGGTTTTTTGTGTGGTGGTTTTTTTTTTTTTTTTTTTTTTTTTCCAGGTTGGACTTGATGATCTTACAGGTCTTTTCCAACCGTACTGATTCTGTGATTCTGTGATTCTGTGATTCTGTGATTTATCTGCGTATTTTGGAAAGTAGCTACCCTTTTCTGTGCACCCTGGTGATGTGAGTCTGCAACTCGTTCTGCACTGAAAGCTGTAACTGCTAATGCACTCCAGGTATCAGGAAAAGGGAGTATGTAAATATATTCTGTTGTCAGATACCGTATCAGAGCAGATTCCTGGCATTTGACTAGTCATCTTGGTGACTAGCAAGAATGCTATTTTTGCGTACATAATAATATCAACATACAAAACTCATAACATGGGGGTTAAACACCCTCCAACACCTAGAAAATGTGCAGAATGAAGCGAAAGTGTAAATGTTTTTATGTATCTTTAAGTAGTGTGTAGTATAAAGGAAACTGAACTGCAACAGACTGGGAGTCCTGACGCAATGTGGGTTGCCCTGCTGAGAGCTCTGCTCTTTTTTAGCTTTAGAAATGTTACAAAGCATCAGCACTGAAACTCAACTGCAGAGGGTTAGAGCAGGGAAAGGCGCTCAAGGGAGAAGAATGGGAAGTGAGGCATTCTGCTGAGGGGAAGGTTCAAAACTTCTGTGAAACCCGTGTTTTTACTCAGGGCTTCAGTTTGGCTGTCTTTTCTTTCAGAAACATTTACCGAGATTGACTATAATGCTCATTTGCAGTCACTGTTCCGTCAAGAGGAAGCAGTGTTGATAAACCAATAAATGAGAAAATTCTGTATTCGGCAAGGTGGCTCTGTGTTACCAGTTTGATTTCCACAGCTTTGATCCCTGTGTCTATTTATGCCCAAGCAAAATAGGCTTGGGCATAAATGCGATACAATCTCTGCTCATTTTGACTTGTTGCATTTAGCCCTTGTTTCACCTACTTGACACACAGGGTTAAGTTGTGACAATGAGAGTTGCAGTTGAAGATAAGGTCCTTGGTATAACCAAACACTGGCTTTTCAACCTTTAATAATTGTATTAACTTTTTATGAGTGCTTGGATGAGTCCATCTGCTCTGGCTGTGTTTTAACTTGGTGTTTCGCACATCTAAGTTCCCTTCTGCAGTTCCAGTTGGAGAGATTCTTCACACCTTTGGGCATAGTTCTGGTCCTGAATAGCTACTGGTACCCAGCCGAGTGTGGCTGCAGTTCCTCTCTGGGTAAGTCATCACAACATGCAGGGAGAAGTGTGAAATGTATCTTGAGGTGAGGCTGTTTGTGAAGATAAGATAGGTGCTCATCGATAGAATCAGCTACAAAAAACCCCAGCAATATAAACTTCAGAAATGGAACAAGGTATTTGCATAAGTGTACACATGTGCTGACTGTGGAAAGGATGGTATTTAGCTGGTACATTTCAGGATGTGTGAACAGAAATATACTGCTTTTTAGTTTTTGTGTATCATGCAAAATGACTTAATCAGTAAACTGAAACCAGCCCCAAACACAGCTTTGCTGAATTGGTTAGTAAAAATAACATTATGCAATGTTCCTAATGATTTAACAGAGGTATTCAGGAGTAGCAGTTTTATTTTAACTAGTTGCAACTTTTTCTTTATGGCAAATTGTTTATTTGAATGTATTTTAAAGTCTCATAAAGAAGGGTGGTAAGGAAATTAAACATACTACAACTAAAGGTATAGATACTTTTGCTTCTTACAGCTCTGTGTGCACTGCAGTCAGTTCTGATGAAAGCTGATGGGGTATTTGATTTTGTCCATGCAACAAAGATTTTTCACGGATTATACAGGAAGTAAAACTGCCACTGGTTTGCATAATTTAGTTCTCAGTTCGTT
Source organism: Gavia stellata (assembly GCF_030936135.1). Classification (NCBI taxonomy): domain Eukaryota; kingdom Metazoa; phylum Chordata; class Aves; order Gaviiformes; family Gaviidae; genus Gavia; species Gavia stellata. The sequence continues at coordinate 25,937,424 of NC_082598.1, read as the reverse complement.
TGTGATATTATTGTTCTGTCAACAAGTGCCTTAGTCTATTCATCTTCATGGATTAATGCCCAGCAACGGGAACTTCTCCTTTAACTTGAAGACAAGACGGTATCAGCTGACAAGCAGACTCTTGCTGCTTATTGAGAAAAATTGGTGATCCCTGGTCTTGTCTTGAGTCGCAGATGTCTCAGAGTTTTCTGTAATGTATTACTCAGATTTGCTGCACCGAGAAAAGCAGAATGGTTTCAGTTCAGTTTCAGTTCAGACTATCTTACTCATCAATCTCAAAATGAAAAACAGACATTTTCTTTCAGCAAAGCAAAGGGTTAAATTCTTCTTGACAAAATTAAAAAGGTCCTTGCAAAAGAAAAGTTTAAAAAGGAATCTAATGCAAGCTTAAAATATAGCTGGCACCGCTCTCTAGAATAAATTTTCAAACTTCTCAGCTTTCTTTAGCTGAATCCCTTCTTGCCTTCAGCTCTCCTCGAAGGTGCTGTTTTATGGGGTGGAGTAAGCTCTAGACTGAGTCCAGAATAGGCCAAGGTGCCCCCTCTCCCCCTAGTTTGCTCATACCTGAAGAGTTCATTACATACTGATGAGGTGCTGAGGGAGCTGGCGGAGGAGATTGCCAAGCCGCTCTCCATCATTTATCAACAGTCCTGGTCAACGGGGGAGGTCCCGGATGACTGGAGGCTTGCCAACGTGACGCCCATCTACAAGAAGGGTCGGAAGGAGGATCCGGGGAACTACAGGCCTGTCAGCCTGACCTCGGTGCCGGGGAAGGTTATGGAGAGGCTCATCTTGAGGGCGCTCACGGGACACGTGCAGGATAACCAAGGGATCAGGCCAAGCCAGCACGGGTTCATGAAAAGCAGGTCCTGCTTGACCAACCTGATCTCCTTCTATGACCAGGTGACCCGCCCAGTGGATGAGGGGAAGGCTGTGGATGTTGTCTACCTGGACTTCAGCAAAGCCTTTGACACTGTTCCCCACAGTATTCTCCTAGAGAAGCTGGCGACCCGTGGTTTAGACAGGTACACTCTTCGCTGGGTAAAAAACTGGCTGGATGGCCGAGCCCAGAGAGTTGTGGTGAATGGGGTGAAATCCAGCTGGCGGCCGGTCACAAGCGGAGTCCCCCAGGGCTCAGTTTTGGGACCGGTCTTGTTTAATGTATTTATCGATGATCTGGATGAGGGGATTGAGTGCACCCTCAGCAAGTTTGCAGACAACACCAAGTTGGGAGGGAGTGTTGATCTGCTTGAGGGTAGGAAGGCTCTGCAGAGGGATCTGGACAGGCTGGATGGATGGGCTGAGGCCAACCGGATGAAGTTCAATAAGGCCAAGTGCCGGGTTCTACACTTCGGCCACAACAACCCCAGGCAACGCTACAGGCTTGGGGATGAGTGGCTGGAAAGCTCCCCTGCAGAAAAGGACCTGGGGGTGTTGATTGACAGCCGGCTGAATATGAGCCAGCAGTGTGCCCAGGTGGCCAAAAAGGCCAACGGCATCCTGGCTTGTATCAGAAATGGTGTGGCCAGCAGGAGCAGGGAGGTGATCGTGCCTCTGTACTCGGCTCTGGTGAGGCCGCACCTCGAATCCTGTGTTCAGTTTTGGGCCCCTCACTACAAGAAAGACATTGAGGTGCTGGAGCGTGTCCAGAGAAGGGCGACGAAGCTGGTGAGGGGTCTGGAACACAAGTCTTATGAGGAGCGGCTGAGGGAGCTGGGGTTGTTCAGTCTGGAGAAGAGGAGGCTGAGTGGAGACCTCATCGCTCTCTACAACTACCTGAAAGGGGGTTGCAGAGAGGTGGGTGTTGGTCTCTTCTCCCAAGTGACTAGTGACAGGACAAGAGGAAATGGCCTCAAGTTGCGCCAGGGGAGGTTCAGGCTAGATATTAGGAAAAAGTTCTTTACTGAGAGAGTAGTGAAACATTGGAATAGGCTGCCCAGGGAGGTGGTAGAGTCACCCTCCCTGGAGGTATTCAAGGAGTGTGTGGATGTGACATTGTTGCATGTAGCTTGATGGGCATGGAGCTGTGTGGTGTTGGGTGGGTTGGTTTTTGGTGTGTTGTGGTTTGTTGTTGTTGTGTGGGATGTGTTTGGTTTTTTTTGTTTTTTTTTTTTTGTTTGTTTGTTTGTGTTTTTTTTTTTTTGTTTGGTTTTTTTTTTTTTTGGTTGGACTTGATGATCTTACAGGTCTTTTCCAACCTTAGTGATTCTGTGATTCTGTGATACTTCATGAATTTAATCTTAATTAAGATAAATAAATTTTCATTCATTTATTCATCTCTGCTTCTTTCTTCCTTGCTAATTAATCTTACTGAAGCATGTTGTATTGTATTAGTTTGGAGGCTTATGGGAGTGGGGTGTTGGTTTTGGTTATTTATATCTGCCTTTGCAATGCACTCGCTGCTCTGTTGATTCGCTCGCTAGGCTCATGTCCCTGTTCAAGATGTTAATTCAATGGCTGCTTTACTGGATTCCTCCATTCCCAGATTGCACTATATTGCTGTGTTCTTCATGGCTTCTTTACAGCTTTCATATCATAGCAAATATTCTCTGGAGTTAATTTTTTATAATTTTTTGACGAAAGCTACGATGTAGGGCACCCCTGATAACCATCTGAGGCATCTCTAGTGTAAAGATGACTGACCTGTAAAGGTTTTGAACTGTGCCAGTTTGCCCCTGTTACTAGCTTTTTTGAGATCTAAGCTTTTGCCATCTCAGTGTGCTTCATTAATTAGTCTGCTTGCTGAGGAAAATAATTCAGCAGGGTAGAGCTCTGCAAGCGATTTTGATAGAAGAGAAGTTGGCAGTGAGGGTTCTGCTTCTTCTTTTCTGTGTGTGCAAAAGAGGAGATGCAGTTGACTAATTTCTAGAACATCTGTGTAACCATAAGAAGCAGACATGAAATTAGAAATGCAGAATTATTTAAACAGTCTTGCCTTGGTGAATATTCTGTACAGCAGATAGGTTTATTTCCTCCTAAACTGTACAGTTATGTAAATATTGCAGAAGTAAATGTATTTTGAGTCTGGACTGTTAAAAGTTTCCTTTCATTGTGCTCTTAATACCTGCATTGCAGGAAAATTTGATTAATTCTTAAAAGTATATAGCCTGTATAAGAAAACCCTGTTCTTGCTACTTCCTGAGGTAGTATTTATTAAGGAATTGGCATCTCATGTGAGATTCCCAAGCTTGAAGATTACATATGTTTGAAATTCTGTTTTGAGGATGTTAACAGAGTATGCAGAGGTCTTTTGCTGGATCTTTGATCGGAGATGAATTCCATGCACAAAAGGTGGGTTATATTTGCTCCATTATTTATATTTTTTTTTTCTTTTTGTTATATGTATTTTGGACTCCATCAAATCTCAGGTGCTAGTGTTTCTTCACTGATGGGAGATATTCTTGCATTTTGAAATTTCAGTGAAAATGCTAATCTGCATGTTGAATTTCAACAAAGAAGAAAGGAAAAAAATGTTTGGTATGGCAATTTTCATTCTCAGCCAACTCTAATTTAGTACCATCATAAAATAGTGTTGGAGGGGTAACCGTTGATCCTTAATATTGCTTTGCTAGACATACCTGCTTTATTCTTTGACTGTGGCACTCTTCAGTGCTATACAGCGTGGATCGTCCCTTCTTGCAGTGTATACCATAACATGAACAGTAAATTAAAATTTATCTGGCAATGGAGCATGGACCATTGTTTTTTTATCCCTTCAGAAAATTTCTTGCTTTATTCCTGACATCCCTTTTGCCCAGGAAGAAGTTCCTCCAGGTAGTTCCAGATCAAAGTTTATTTGATTCAAGTGGTTCTTTACCAGCCTGGACTCTGGAGAACAGGATCAGCTGCTCTTTGAAGGAAGCTAGGTCAGATTTCCTTGTCTTGGTTCTTCTTGTGAGTGATATTGTACTTCGACCAACCTTCCCAGCTTCGTTTCTACTCTGTACTCGGATACCCTAGCACAACTTTCTGAAGACAGAATTTGATCTCTCAGTTGGATTCTGCTGAGGTAGAAATCTACACTTTACTGATTTATTATTTTATTGCTTTTGGTGATGTTAATTACACATATTTTTGCTTTACTTATTTGAAAGAAAACTTGATTAAGCTTGGTAGGAGACTTGGAGGGAAAGGGATGAGTTTTGATATCAGTCAATCAAATTATTGGGGGCTAACACATGTTATAACCTAGAACAGAAAAAAAATAAGGCTTTTGTTTTTTATTTACCAAGAGATTATACAGGGGCAGAATTTTAAAACTTTGGTTTTTTTTCAAACAAAATCACCACTGCACAAAAAATTGGGGCTGTTTGTCTGCTGAAACAGTTTGAGTTGCTCATACTTGAGGTTGCCTGTGTGTTGTATTAAATGCTTGATGACGAGAGAGTAATGCCCAGGTCATGTTTTTTCATGATGCCTCTCCAAATCTTGACTTACTGGGAAAATTGACCCTTATGTCCTTGTGCTATAGCAAAATTGCAGCCAGCTGAATATGAGCCAGCAGTGTGCCCAGGTGGCCAAGAAGGCCAACAGCATCCTGGCCTGTATCAGAAATGGTGTGGCCAGCAGGAGTAGGGAGGTGATCGTGCCCCTGTACTCGGCACTGGTGAGGCCACACCTCGAATACTGTGTTCAGTTTTGGGCCCCTCACTCTAAGAAGGACATTGAGGTGCTGGAGTGTGTCCAGAGAAGGGCAGCGAAGCTGGTGAAGGATCTGGAGCACAAGTCTTACGAGGAGCGGCTGAGGGAACTGGGCTTGTTCAGCCTGGAGAAGAGGCTGAGGGGAGACCTTATTGCTCTCTATAACTACCTGACAGAAGGTTTTAGAGAGGTGGGTGTTGGTCCCTTCTCCCAAGTGACTAGCGACAGACAAGAGGAAATGGCCTCAAGTTGCGCCAGGGGAGGTTCAGGCTAGATATTAGGAAAAATTTCTTTACTGAGAGAGTGGTGAGAGACTGGAATAAGCTGCCCGGGGAAGTGGTGGAGTCACCATCACTGGAGGTGTTCAAGGAATGTGTGGATGAGGCATTGTGGGACATGGTTTAGTGGGCATGGTGATGTTAGTTGATGGTTGGACTTGAGGATCGTACAGGTCTTTTCCAAACTTAGTGATTCTGTGATTCTGTGAAAAACAAAGCTGATCAACTTCTCTGATCATATGACCCTGAGGGTGTGTGTAGCTGTGTCCTGGGTCTTTGGGGTGTGAAGAGGAATACCCTTTGGCTCTTCTGAGTGAAGAGGTTGCTTTTGCATGGTTCCTGTGATGGTCCATGGGGCTTTTGGAGTTCTGTCCCCAGGTGTGTGTGGACGTGGGGTGTAGGGAAAGAGCAATGGAAGGCTTGTTGTGTTCTCCTTTACTCCTAAATGCATTGATGTCTGTACCAGTTTTGCATTTTTCAAGATTCTTGGGGCATTTGAATTTCTTAACCTCTCTGAGTTTTTTTAACATACCACTGATTGTATTCCTCCCATTATAAAGGAATTAATTTCTACTTAACTGAGAAAATAAATAATTGGAATTAAAGAATGGGGGTGAGGAGGATTGATAAGAACTTAGAACAAAAGTATGTAAAAATAGAATTTTTATTACATAAATTTTGTATTGAATTTTATTTTAGCAATGAACAGCAAATTCAACAGTTCAACAATTTCAGCAAATTCCATGTGTTTTCTTTCTGTAGGGCTGAACTCATCACTGAGACATATTGAGCAGAAAACAAAGATATACTTCCGTGTTTCTGTAAAAAAACAAGATAAACCTGGAAAGCATAATGGGACCCCCTACAAATATCTATGTCTTTGCTTGTGTCTTTACGTTCATGCTGTGGAATAATATCCAGCCAACTGTGGAAAATGAATTTATTGCAAATTATTCAAGCAGTTTGCTAACTAATGTTCCAAAAAACATTCCAGTCCATACTCAGGTATTAGATTTATCACATAATAGGATCTCTGGACTTAGTATCTCAGAATTTATTTCTCTTTCTGACCTTCAAGTATTAAATCTTTCTCATAATCTAATTACGGAGTTTGACTTTAGTGTCTTCATTTTTAATGAAGATTTAGAATACTTAGATTTATCTCATAATAAGATTTTGAAAGTTTACTGTCAAACTCTTGCATATCTTAGACATTTAGATCTCTCTTTCAATAAGTTTACTGCCCTGCCCATCTGTCAGGAGTTTGGGAGCATGTTCCATTTGGAGTACCTAGGGTTAAGTGCCATGATGATACGAAGGTCAGACTTCAGGTATATCATACATTTGCAGCTGCACACTGTCTTCCTAACCTTAGAAGACTTTTCTCTGTATGAGCCTCAGAGTCTGACAGCCTTGAATACAAGGAGCCTCTACATTGGTTTTGCAGCAAACCAGAACTTCAGTTTTTCCCTCTTGTATGATGGAATGAGCACTGCAGAAAACTTAAAAATAGTTAACTTAAGATATACCTTGAGCTACAAAGATTTCCCCTCTCCTTCTTTAACGCTTCTGAAGAAAATTAAGACAACGTCTCTGATGCTTGACACTGTGGACTTACAATGGGCTATCATTTTGCAAATTTTCCTGCTTATTTGGTATTCACCTGTGGAGTATCTGACTGTGAGAAATTTGACTTTTTGGGGACCACTGGGGGTGCTGAATGAATATGAATTTTTACCCTTATTAAGCTCTCTGGAACAATTAATCTCTTTGGGTGGCTCCATGAAAGTGCTAACTTTGGAGCACGTTCGTAATAAGGTTTATTATTTCAACCAGGAGATTCTCTACAGACAGTTTTCAGAGATGAATATTGCCAGTTTGACAATATATGATGCATATATGCCGCACATGCTTTGCCCCAAGAGAACAAGCTCATTTCAGTATTTAAATTTTTCTCACAATGCCCTGACGGATGAATTGTTCCAGAATTGTGGCACTCTGACAGATCTGAAATTACTTATTTTACAGAGGAATAAATTTGAGAGCCTTCCCAAGGTAAGCTTAATGACCAGCCGTATGAAATCACTGAAATATTTGGACATGAGCAGCAACTTGCTGCGTCACGACGGAGCTGATGTGCAATGTCAATGGGCTGAGTCTCTGACAGAGTTGGACCTGTCCTCAAATCAGTTGACGGATGCTGTGTTTGAGTGCTTGCCAGCCAATATCAAAAAACTCGACCTACAAAACAACCAGATCACCAGTGTCCCCAAGGGGATGGCTGAGCTGAAATCCTTGAAGGAGCTGAACCTGGCATCGAACAGGCTGGCTGACCTGCCAGGGTGCAGTGGCTTTACGTCCCTGGAGTTCCTGAACATAGAGATGAATTCGATCCTCACCCCGTCTGCCGACTTCTTCCAGAGCTGCCCACGGGTCAGGGAACTACAAGCCGGGCATAACCCGTTCAAGTGTTCGTGTGAACTGCAAGACTTTATCCGTCTGGAGAGGCAGTCTGGGGGGAGGCTGTTCGGCTGGCCAGCAGCATACGTGTGCGAGTACCCGGAAGACTTGCAAGGAACGCAGCTGAAGGACTTCCACCTGACTGAACTGACTTGCAACACGACGCTCTTGCTCGTGACAGCTCTGCTGCTGACGCTGGTGCTGGTGGCTGTCGTGGCCTTTCTGTGCATCTACCTGGATGTGCCGTGGTACGTGCGGATGACGTGGCAGTGGACGCAGACGAAGCGGAGAGCTTGGCACAACCACCCTGAAGAACAGGAGACCGTTCTGCAGTTTCATGCGTTCATTTCCTACAGCGAGCGCGATTCGTTGTGGGTGAAGAACGAGCTGATCCCGAACCTGGAGAAGGGAGAGGGCTGTGTACAACTGTGCCAGCATGAGAGAAACTTTATCCCCGGCAAGAGCATTGTGGAGAACATCATTAACTGCATTGAGAAGAGCTACAAGTCGATCTTTGTGTTGTCTCCCAACTTTGTGCAGAGCGAGTGGTGTCACTATGAGCTGTACTTTGCCCATCACAAATTATTCAGTGAGAATTCCAACAGCTTAATCCTCATTTTACTGGAGCCGATCCCTCCGTATGTTATCCCTGCGAGGTATCACAAGCTGAAAGCTCTCATGGCAAAGCGAACCTACCTGGAGTGGCCGAAGGAGAGGAGCAAGCGTGCCCTTTTCTGGGCTAACCTGAGGGCAGCTATTAGCATTAACCTGCCAATATCCTCTGAAGCAAATGAGAAGCAGAGTGATGTTACTTCCACTAGTGGTGTAAGTCAGTATGTGAATAACTGACTTGAGTGTCTTGCATTAAATTGTGTTAATGAAATTTTTATTGTTTTTTACAGTATTCCTTGTTTATAGCAAAATGTAATTGTGATACCTACAGAAATTGCTCTCTCTTATTCTGGTCATGAAAATAGTCAGAAGTCTTCTGTATTTGCCCATCATCAGCAAAGGGATGGAGAGAGAAATTTTCATAGTGATTACACCGATTTTTGTAGACGTGGGTTGCCTTTAGTTTGGACTTCTCCCAGTGATTCTAGCCGTATTTGAAAGTAACAAAAGTAGTGGTTTGTTCAATGTCATCAGGACTGTCAAGGCATGCATTTAGTCTTTGGTCTGAGATGGATGTTGTGTGGTTAAGGTGGAATGGATCTGCTTACTTGGGTTTAATGAAATAATACAAAGAAGAAGAAAACTCTTGTTTAAATCCTTTCCTGTACCTTGGTGTAGTAGATGTCAAGCGTACAGTATCCCTACACCTTCAGACCTCATTGGGTCTTGTTATGTGTCTGTTTTCCCTTCCTGGAAGTCTTTCCCTTCATCACAGGCAGAGACTTTTCTGAGTAAGAGCTGAAAGTTGGAGCTATTAATCCCTGTTTAATATTATTCTTCCTTTGCTGTACTAAACATTCCCACTTGCCTAGATTTACATACCAAGTCATGATTTCATAGAATTTGCTATTTGTTATCTTCAAAATAATAGTTAATATTTGAACTTATGAAATTTTTATAGTATTATAATATTGTTCTTTCTGCTATGATCATATCAAGCTATATTGGTGTATTGGTTTTGCGTGCAAGATTTTGGTAGCGGGGCGGCTCCAGGGGTGGCTTCTGTGAGAAGCTGCTAGAAGCTTCCCCTATGTCTGATAGAGCCAACGCCAGCCGGCTCCAAGACGGACTCACCGCTGGCCAAGGCCGAGACAATCAGTGACAGTGGTAGTGTCTCTGGGATAACATAGTTAAGAACGGGGAAAAACAACTGCACAAGGGCAGCCAGAGAAGAGAGGAGTGAGAATATGTGAGAGAAACAGCTCTGCAGACACCAAGGTCAGTGAAGAAGGAGGGGAGGAGGTGCTCCAGGCGCCAGAGCAGAGATTCCCCTGCAGCCCCTGGTGAAGACCGTGGTGAGGCAGGTTGTCCCCCAGCAGCCCATGGAGGTCCACAGTGGAGCAGATATCCACCTGCAGCCCGTGGAGGACCCCACACTGGAGCAGGTGGATGCCCAAAGGAGGCTGTCACCCCGTGGGAAGACCACACAGGAGCAGGCTCCTGGCAGGACCTGTGGAGCCGTGGAGAGGAGCCCACTCTGGAGCAGGTTTGCTGGCAGGACTTGTGACCCGCAGGAGATCCACACTGGAGCAGTCTGTTCCTGAAGGACTGCACCCTGTGGAAAGGACCCACGCTGGAGCAGTTTGTGAAGAACTGCAGCCTGTGGGAAGGACCCATGTTGGAGAAGTTCGTGGAGAACTGTCTCCCGTGGGAGGGACCCCACGCTGGAGCAGGGGAAGAGCGTGAGGAGGAAGGAGCGGCAGAAACAACGTGTGATGAACTGACCGCAACCCCCATTCCCCGTCCCCCTGTGCCACTTGGGGGGAGGAGGTAGAGAAAATCGGGAGTGAAGTTGAACCCTGGAAGAAGGGAGGGGTGGGGGGAAGGTGTTTTTAAGATTTGGTTTTATTTCTCATTGTCCTACTCTGATTTTGATTGGTAATAACTTAAACTAATTTCCCCAAGTCAAGTCTGTTTTGCCCATGATGGTAATGGTGGGTGATCTCCCTGTCCTTATCTCGACCCACGAGACTTTCATTATATTTTCTCCCCTGTTCAGCTGAGGAGGGGAGTGATAGAGTGGCTTTGGTGGGCAGGTGGCGTCCAGCCAGGGTCAACCAACCACAATTGGGTTGCTTGTTTTTCCTGTTTTCTAAAATGTAGTTATATATTTCAATAAAATATTTTTCTTATTATGAACTCTTTAAACTGTAAGAGAGACACCTCAATCTATTACTGTTTCATTACAAAAATTTCCCTCAGTTGTGCCACTGTAACTCTTCTGTTAAACTGTAAAATATATTTTATTTCTATCTCTCTGCAGCAGCTAATAAGTAACTTACATTATAATGTAGTTTCATAGGTATTTAGAATATGTTTTACGTGCTAATAATGGGAAAATCCCTCATGTTTATAGAAAATTGGGAATGCAGCAAATAAACAGTGGGAAACAGAACTTGCACAACCATTGAGAAAGAGTGGTATTACCAGAACTGTCACTGAATTAGGTCATTTATTAAGTATTTAAACTCAATAGCTTGATGTTTGGAGGTAAATCCCCTTTTATCTCCAGACTTTCACTGAACTCTCTTACCTTGCCCTTTTATTAGCAGGTGCTGAGGGTCATCATGCAGCTGAAAAAGGAGTAATTTTCATTGGGAAATAACTTCTCTGCTAAAATCAAACTGATTAAATGAATGGTATTTGATGATAGGAGACATCTGATCATTTGCTGTGCTTGGATTTAATTTGACAATCTAACAAACCTCTAATTTTTTATGTTATTAAATTTCCTGGTGTCATTTCACTGGTGATGAGGAGCTGTGTAATTATACTTACTTAATGGGAATGCAAAGCCCTCTGATCACAACCGTGAGCGGCACGCGAGGTGAGCAAGCCAGTTAGAGGATGCGATCCTCGACACGCCGAGGCGGCTGACTGAGCCTCTGCCAGGCGTGTGTGGTGGTAGCTCAATGAAGCAGTGCACAGGCAGCTACAGGTCACCTTCCTGGTGTCCAGAGGTGCTGAGATGCTGCTGTGCACCCACCTTCCAGCTCAGGTTAGCTGGGTATCGCAGGAGGATGCTGGGTGCCTGGCTCTGAATGTAGACCTTTGGAAAGAAGGGCTAAAAAACTCTATTAACTCTTCATTTCAGGCCAAGGGAAGTTGGCGACTGACTTGTTTCATAACACGTAACTGAGATGTCCCCCTTCCCAACATCAGAACCAAGCTTTCTTTGTGTGTCTTAAAAAGGGCTGCTGAACTCTCAGTAGTTCAGTGGGAGCTGGTGGATGTGGTATGCCTGGAAAGCAGGTTATTTATGATGAGGGGAGATGTCCAAAGACACAGAGGAGCTTAGTGCTCTGCAGGAGTTTGAATCAGGAAGGCTTTACCCTACCCTGAGAGTCACTCATGCTTCATGGCAACCCAACACGATGGCCAGAGGCATCGGGCACTGCAGGGTGCTGCCAAAAGTGCATCACAGACCTGGTATACCAGCCAGCCAGTTATGGCAGGCTGGAGGCGCTTTCCACAGAAGTAGTGATGTTAAACCTGGGGCTGCAGCCCGAATGCACTGCTGGAGCTGTGACGTTTCCTTCTTAACAGGCTTTTCCCAACCATACAGCATCCCTCTGGGTGCAGGTTCTTCACTTCCTCCGGAACATTGCTGCCTGCTCGTAGGCAGTTGCCTGGCTAAACTTCAGTGGCTTCTTTATTTCAGCTACAGCCGGGGTTACATCTGTCTGTAATTTAAGGCTTGTGTGCTATACAGCTCTCAGGAACTTAAGGAACTGTTCGTTGCAGAGGCCAGTGCCCATTAAGCTGGTTAGGAGTTTTTTAGCCTTTACCTCTCCAGGGCTCCTCTGTGCTTTACAGTGGAGAACACTACCAGAAAACCTGTGCCCCTCCTTCCTGAAAGACTTCTCCCCCTCCCAAGTGTTACAGTCTAAGGACATGATTAGCATGCACACATAGTGGAAAGGTTTTAAAGGGCACATATTCTGTCCTGTTTACTAGATGAGAAAAGAGGAAGTAAAATTTCTCAAATCAGGCTTTCCGGTCTCTGTAAATGTAATGCATCAGCAAACTGGGGTTTATGTCCTAAATAATGTATAGGGTCTGGGCCATGGAAGAGTCCCTCACCTTTAAGACTGTTTTGAAACCTAAGTTGTAGATAGGTGTGAAAGGAATAATTTGGTTTCTGAAGTCTGCCAAATATATTGTTTTTGGATATTAACCCTGTAACACCCCTTTATACTCTGTCCTTCCGACCTCACAAGTCTTTCATGCACATGCCAAGTATTTCAGTTATTTACATACTGTACCGTACCCTACAGCCACTTAAAACACAATTCTGAGTTCCTTTGATAAAGCAGATTAATTTTGTTTTTTCTTTTTTTTAAGTTAGCATTTGACAGTGTTTCTCATAATTTCTCTGTTGGAACTTCCATTTTCTTCTTCCCTGAAACTCTGTTTCTGTTCTGAGGGTACATAAAGTGTTGACTATTATTTTTTGTTTAGGCCAAAGGTAGCAAATGCTTTTCTTCACTGTTTTTTATGAGGCAATATGCTGTTGAAGATTTTTTTTTTTTTAAATGTGTACATAGAGCTGCTTCTTGGGAAGAAGTTTGCAAGACTTACAGGACACGAGTATCGGGCTGAACTCTTGAAATACTGACATGCTAATGTCCATATTTATAAAAATGATGTCAGGTGCTGCTCTCACTGAGCTCACAGGACTGGAAGCACACATGAAAGCAAGATTGTGTATCAACTTTGTTAGTGTTCGGCCAGACCAGAGTTTTAATTGTAGAGGATAGGTTAAAAGTGTTTTTATGGAGAAATTGCAGTAAAGAAAGAAAGACCAGTCTTGAATCCTTGAGCAGATTTCTGTGCGTGGCAGGATCTGACTCTGTGATAGAAGGTAAGGCAGATGTAACAGCTTCTTAATTGCGAGAAAAGAAATATTTTCTTAAATTACAATCTCGTAATCTTAAATTTTGCCATTTTCTCAGACTAAGGGTGACACCCAGCGGCCAACGAAATTATCATTGAGTATTTCCTGAAAACGATCGCTCATGCTAGAATGCATAGAACGCATTTTGCCTCTTAGGAAAACTGAAGTAAATAATCACATCGGCCCAGCAAATGCTGGAGCCTCTTGCCGGTGTGTGCGGGCTGGATAAGACAGGTCAGGATAAGCCCTTCCTCGTGGCAGCTCCCGCGCTGGGTCAGTGGCTGTGACTCAGTCCCCTGTGCCATCGGTCCCTCCTGCCGAGTAGGCTGCGGAGCGCAGACTGACTGGTTTGCTAACAAATGAGCCTTATAAAAATCAACAGCATGATATGAGCCACCGACTCGTGCTTTACAATGAGCAATCCTTATTTCAGGAGGGATGTCAAGATATACAAGCTGGTCATTTTCTCACATTTGGTTTGCTCTTTGCGGGGTTTTATTTTCATGCCTCATTTCTGCTGCACCTTCTTTCCCTCCTGTATGCCACCATGGCATAGCGCGGGTGCTCACCAGGCTGATCTGCTGGCTCCCAGGCAGCAATAGACCAACATCCCGATGCAGTTACCTCAGCAGGAATGGAAAGCGTTAAGGGATGTATAGTGAATTCAGCTCAGCTTGCTCTTCTTAGGCCGTTTTCTGCCTGATAAAAAAACCCAAACTCACACGTTTGATGCTCCGGACCTGCCAAATGGGCTGTGTACTGCCCAGATGAGGAGTGCATAAACTATTTTTGTGAGTTTGCCACTAACTGCACTGCTGGGCACGGCTCCTCCAAGCACAGGAGCTAGAAGAAGTGCAGGTGCTTGCAGGCAGCGCTTGCAATGCTTTGCGCTCCTGCCCTGCCTGCTCCTGCCCCAGGTCGGATCTGGGACTCTGTGCAGGGCAGATAGACACGGGAGGCGTCCACGGGCGCTGCAGAAGGGCCATCCGAAAACCCAGGGGCTCCCACATGCTGCCTGGAGCCAGCAGGGACCCCTGGGCATACCCCTGGCCCTTGTACCTGCGCTGTTGCTCTTTGCCGAACAGCATATGATGACATGACCACAAACAATATTCTGAGGGTTTTATTAACAAGTGTAATACATATGCATTGTATACTGAATATAGTATGAGGACTGTACAGTACAAATTTCTGTTCACAGTTTGACATGACAAAATGTCATTACTGAATTCCCATTGGACTACCAAAGTAGAAACAGTGAAAGTACTTTAAACATTCACATCTTTAGTAAGAAAAGATTACCAAAATGTCTCCGTATTTGCAAGTTATAGTAACGCACACTAGAAACCTTTAATTACCCATTCAGTCTTATTAGCTTATAAAATATATTACATTTCATTAAAAAATTTCTGCATAGTTTATACAAGTATTGAAGTAAATATAATATCCCTGCTATATTTGCAGGTGAGAGATGCTAAGCAGAAAGATTATTTTGACCCTCTAATATTTAAAGTACATTAAAAAAAAGTGCTAATACCTGTAAAATAGAATGAAAACTGGTGTAGCCCTCTTAAGATACGTAAAATGCTTTGTAATTTTTTATAGAAAGGATTTGTATTCATCTACATGTTGCTAACCTTGACAGAAACAACAACATATTTGGACAAGACATGGCATTGGAAGTATCACTGCAGAATGGCGGTGTACATTTAAATAAAACCACACACAGCAATACCTGCTTAGCTTTTTGCGATTGTCTTAGAAACTAGTAATTCATTATAATAAAAAAGCCTGAACAGGCACATTTTAGTAAAACAGTGTTACCTGTTACACGCTGCACAGTGCAATACGGCTAGTGAAAAAGTTGGGTTTTTTTTTCAATATACACATTCTGCAGCACTAGGGTTTGGAATCTTTATCTCTGGCTTCTCTTTAGGGCAAAAATGGAAGGACTGGCTTTTTAAAAGTATTTAGTTGTGTATTTTTAAAAATTACAAGATACCCCTCAAATTAAAGTTTGCTAAAATGAGTCAATGAGCCAGTTAAGATGTAAATTCACATTTTCAGCTGAAAGATGTAAGCATATTTGTGACTTTTTTGACATTCCACAAAAAAGACAGCACAGACACAAGTGAAAAATCCTATAAACAAGGCATTTGCATGAAATAATCTCAAATATTTGTATTTAATATTCAAATTTCTGTTGTCCTAAATCACAAGGCACGTGTAGAAAGATACTTAAAAGTTCTATTGCATCTTCACTGTATTTGTCCCCACCATTAGCATAAATATTTTCAGGGAAAAAGGTACATAGGCTAATGAATGAACACGGTAAATAACCTAGATTAAATTCTCCAAAGTAACTCTTAGTTACAAAGAAGTTCTGCTTTTAGGCTACTTGAGTTTAGATTTGTAGTTCAAAAAAAAAAAAAAAAAGAAAATATTAAAGAAGACATTTTGTGAAAGCCTGGAAAGAGAAACAGAGCATTAGAAATAAATGTTCCTTAAACATCCCAAATTTTATGCATATGCATTTGCATTTGTTAAGCTAAAATGGGATCAGTTGCCATTAAGCTGCTTATTTTTATAGGATCTCATCCGCTTTTTCCCCTAGAATATAATGGAGAATTGTTTCCATTCTAGGATACCAAGTATCTCTAAACTTGTCACTGATGCTACAGGGGCTCCACCATAGCCTCTCAGTCAGTGACGTCTCTGCATTTATGGAACTGCCATTAAAACCTAGAGCCTAACGAAGGACACCAATTCTGACTCCCCATGATATTGCTACTGCTAGAAAATAAAAAAATCCACAAAAGTCCCCATTCTAGAACAGTTGCTCATTGATATCACTCTCTTCCCTGAAAGTTCCTCTATGTTAGTAACAACCTGGCCAATCAAGAAAAGACTGATTTCATCTCCCAGGTTTTTCAGCTCCATAGGTAAGCAGATGAGGGTCAGTTACAAGATGATAGATCCGGTGTAACTTCCCTCAGTCCTAGTGAAGTGGTGAGGATGTGTGGTGCCACAACAGAGCATACGGATGTTCCTCACAAAAGCTTTGCAGCAACATTCCCAGTCCCACTTTGCAAATCCTCATTCTCCCCTTCGTAGAGCACACGTTCTGGGCTGTATTCCTTAAATAAAATTGCCAGTTCCATATTCCCACATGTAAGATTTGTTACGCAACTGGAACAATACTTTGCATTTCACAGCAATCCCTGCAGGAACGTTTTTCTCCGAAAAGTGCAGATCCTCTCCTTCTCTAATTCTATGGGTATGTGGATGTCAGCACAACAGCTGGTAAACTCTGTCACCAAGGGAAGGCTCTTTGCACTCAAACTGTTGCATCTGGAAGATTATTTCAGTTTGCTGTTGGACTCCACAGGATGCAGAAGCACAGCCTACCTGCTCCATAAGCTCAAATATACCCACCTGCAGATGGACACTCTACCTGCCTCCTCCTGGAGAGTTTTATGAAACTCCTCCTCGCCTCACCCCTCCATTTTCCAGTGGGTTTTTCCAGTAGAAACAAGAATCTGACTTCAGTATGTTTAATTTGCAGGGAATGGCATTCACCTTACACAGGGGAAAGAAGAAAAACACACTGGTGCGCAAGAGCCTAGAGAAATACATCCTATTTCCTTGCAGTGCCACAAAGTCTGCCAGCTAATGAAGACAGAAACCTGCCTTTGAGCAGGCTTCCAGAGACAGGAACCTTTCTAAGGTCAACTGCAGGTTGCTTGAATTCAGTTTATTTTATCTATCGAGTGGTGTATGCTAACTGACATGGCAGCGAAGACTTGCTGATGTGGTATTTTAATGCAACAGACACATCCACAGGAAAGCTTCATCTATCTAGCATTGAGAGACTACCAGAGTCACAAATCAGAATTATCAAATGGATGATTTGGTATACGTTTTTATCCAAAACAGACACATGACTCAATTTATCATCAGAAGTGCTTCGTATCTGATGCCATCTTCTCATAAAAATATTGTGGATTAATAATTTTAAATACTGTAGTGTATTAAAGTGGCACTCACTTGCAACAATACAGTTCGGCGCATTTTTAACATAACAATTGCTATTTTTTTGAGGTACAGCAAAGAGAAAAACTATTTAGAGGAAATGTAGGGGAGTGATTATAAAGGGATACTCCATATGCTGAAATGAGGTGTGGTAGGTTTCTATGAAGATCATTTAATGCCATGTTGTAGAAGAGTACCGTGTGTGTTCCATCCATACACTTGCACGGAAACCAGACATACAGTGTCACACAAGGTCTTCATTTAACAAATCCACCAGGGCATTATGCAATAAAAACAGGGATATATACTACACTACAATACAGAGGACAGATGACATTGGTTTAGATGCACAGTATTATGTATAGACCAATTCCTGCCAATTTTTTTTCTGGACTGGGGTAAATGATACTATAACTCAATCTTTCCGTAAAGTAATTATATTGCTTAGATTTATTTCTACAGAATTATTCACTGTTCGGGCAAAGGGGATATCTGAATCAGATGCCTTTCTAAAACTGTTGTATTAACCATATTGTGGAAATCAACACGGTTGGGAGAGTCCATTCATTGCATTGTTGAGCATAAAATTAGAGTGTATCCCTTACAGGGCACAAAAATACAAGTCTCTGGCAAGGACTAGCATCTTGGATATTCAATAACATTTACTACTTTATCAGTATATGCTGGGTTGATTATATGAAGAAACCAACAAAAGCTGTTAGTTTACAAATTCCCTTATTCACAATGGAATACATTAAACACACTGTCTGCAGAAAGGGTTTGCTTAGCATCCCCAGGAGAAAAAAAAAAAAGTGTTCACATTCTTTAGGTCTGACCCGTGGCAAGGACACAGAAGGGTTAGATAACATCTGTTACTGACCATACGTAAGCTTTTAATGGTATAAACTCAGAGATTCAGACCAGCTGAATCCAAATTAAAATGCATGTGTGGAAAAAAAAAAAAAAAGTGTGACAGGAGTCAGGGACAGAAGACATTCAGACTAGCATGTGGCGTTTTCTGTGAAGAGCAAGATGGTCCGAACGTGAAAAGCTACGGTCACAGTCTGGGCACTGAAAAGGTTTGATTCCTGTATGCTTGCGGAAATGCCGCGTTAGTTCATCAGAACGAGCAAATTTCCACGTGCATCCCTCCCAAGTGCATTTGTACGGTTTTTCACCTGGAAAAAGAAACACAGAAGTGGGGATTTAAGACACAAACACATCAATTGAATATTTGACAGATTTATCCTCTTGCTCTGCCAAATTTCAGCAAGTACTTTAATGCTTACTCAAAAAGCCTCCAAATAGCACTGGGCTGTAGAGTACTCTGCGCTACAAACTGTGTAGTTGAAGTTAACAGATCCGAAAATTGTTTCCTGCCACAATTTATTTATTGTCTTTCTGTTCCTCCCTCTGCCATACTAGCACGTGTTTTGTCTCATCAATCCCAGAAGTGTGAAGGTTTAAGCATTTGTTCAAGCATTTTAAAAACCAGGACCTCATATTCTAGATTAGTTGGGGGAAAGGACTGGTGTTACCATTCAGCACAGCAGGTAGAAAACTTCTTGTGACCTCTTGAAGTTACTGTAGTATAAATAAATGGCACCACTGTCACAAGTAGCTCAACTTAAAATCTCTCTCAATCATTACTTTGTAATATGTGATCCTCCTTCTCCTTAACACCATTGTGCTGCCCAACAGGTAAAGGCTGGCTTGTGTAGAGATTTAAGACAGACATAAGCTTGGCTCCATTTTACCTAAAAGAGTCCCATATCTTTGTAAAAAACTTGGATGTACATATATTCATTCGACATGCCAAGATGAACATTTCGGTGGAGAACAGAGATGGGGGGAATGTTTATTGGAACACTCACTCAGAAAAGAGCACTATCGGACCAGTGGTTAGCATGTCCACATGAAGCAGATGTGTTTGTATTTGGCACACAGTCCAGACTTTTGCAAATGGGCTACTCCCATGGAAGTCTCAGTCAAATTTAACAGTGATGTAAGAGGTGAGGTAGTGCAATTTGAACTGATTTGGTGTTTACAAGGTGCGCAGAATGAGTCATCTGCAAGCAACTGGACAGAAAATGAGCAAAGAGCCAGTGAATGTAAAGCACACCAGCATACACCACGATCCTGCTTTGGCTTACAGTCTCTTGTTGTGGGTTCTTCCTGCTACATCCTCTGTCTTTTGGTCAGCCTATAATTATATTCAGAACAATGCCAGATCTAACTTCTGCCATTTTGTTATTTACAACTGTGGTCATCTGGCCATTAGCTCAAACTAGTCTACTATTTTACCATAGACTTGATGAAAGTAAAACACAGCAATGCTCAAACCTGTATGGGTTCTTCTGTGAGCTTTCAGATGCGAGCTTTTAGTGTAGACTTTGTTGCAGCCTTCATAATCACATCGATGTATTCTGCGCTTTCTTTGTGTGTCTGGAGATTCCACAGGTAAAGGTCTCTTTCCTGGCTGCACTATAACTGAAGGGTGATTCCTGCAAAGTCAAATTGCATGTTAAAAATGAAAAACATTTAGCACAGCAAACCTCAGCTAATATGATTCATGACAGAGCCCTTTATTCACTACCACTGTCTCTTGGCAGAAGGAACAATATTACATGCATGTTGAAAAATTCAAGTGGGTTTAGCAAATTTTGTGTATTCTAGCAGTAATATTTTTAAATGTTTACTCACTTTGTGGCATGAGGTAGCCATTTTTACTACTCCCTAGCTTTTTTTAAACTTAAAAAGGAAAAATCCCCTTCAAATTCCTGTTTTTCAGTCAAATCCAGATTTCTCAAACTCTTGAGTTCAGAGTGAACTTTTCTTGCGTTTGTTCACAATTTTTCTTCTTCCTTCAAATGCAACTAATTTGCTTGCAATTGGAAACAGCTATTCCATATTATTAAAGAAATTGTATCTTTAGGGTTTCAAAGCAGAACTCAATCTTTATTGTTCCAGCCACTCCTTCAGAGAGTAATTAAGAATTTCCTGTTTGGTGCTGGCAGGAGGGTGCGGCCTCCCTATACCACTGACGTCAATTCCTAAATGTAGAGTTTAGCCTGTGTGGCACACCCACAGGATGTCTGAAGTTGTCCCTCCACCTTCATAAACATCATTTTTTGTTTTTGAAGCCCACAGGTACAGTGCAGGTAAGACATGTACTAACTACATATAGACTTTTGTAACTTAACAAAAACATAAACATTCACGCACGTAAACACATTGAGCTTCTTAAAAGGTGTCATTGACTGTGGATACTTAGGTTTGAACACCACCCCTACTGCAGAATTGGGGATAGCCTTGATTCTTTCTTCCATGTCAATGTTAGAAAAGGAAGTATGTTCATCCAAAAGGTAAGTGGCATTACAAAACCTGCAACCTCACAAAGTTGCATTTTTCAGCCCATTAGCAGATCTGTATCAGTGCTTTTAATATGTTTTTTAGCTTTCAGCTGAAACTTAGCATGTAATGTGCAGATATTAGGACTCCTTATTGCAAAACCAGCTGCTCCATGTGACAGAAATAAGCTTTCTAGAACTCCTGTCTTTTCTCAGTTACTGTATTTCACATTTCTTTACTGATCAAATTATGTTTTATAACACTCGGTTATATTAGTTACTTAAACCAAGTTCCTTTAGGGCCTAATTTTCAGAAACACTGAATACCTACTTCTCTCAGCAAAATAAAGGGCATGTGCTAAAGGTCCTTTGGTTAAAACCAAATTAAAAAAGACTTAACAGGCACAGCAAAGAAAATCTTGTGCGTGGTTTAACAAGAAAAAAATTTTCTATTACTCTCCACAGCAGCAGGATGGCAATTACTGATGTGGGAAGAGTTTAACTCTGTTAGTTAGAGTGACAAGCTTGAAATTGCGAGCCAAATTCTCTTTCTTGGGTGTTTCTGTGACTGTTGAGTGATGTACTCAAGCACACACTACATCTAGCTAAAAATATTGTAGTGGCAGGAAACCCCAGATGGTGATGTTAGACACAGATGTATATACTCTCAATTAAGAAAGGCAGGCTTTTAGCTTCCATGAAATGCTTCTCTAAAGCAATGCTCAGTTTTAACGCTGTTGCATACTAGTCTTTCTGGAGAAGCTGTGGCTTGGGACAGCAAGCAAACTTCGTTTAAATCCCTACATGTGGAGGCTAGTCCTAGACATGGCAATATCTGGAAAAAGGCAGAAAAAGGATATTGGCTGTACACAATTTGTGATGGTTTTCAGTCTAAGACTGTGCAAACAAAGCGCTGAGAATTCATCTCTGTCTCATGTTCCCTTTAGAAGAAAGGAGGCCGGCAAGACTACAGAATGTTATCAATAATCAGATAGGGTGTGGCAGTTTTAAAAAATGGTTAAGGCGGTGTCAAAAATCAGAGGTAAATATTAAGTAAGTGCCAATAGTAAAAGCACAGCCCTAATTCTTTCATTCCCTCTTACACAACCAGATACAAATTCATGCAAGTCTAACCATTTAAGTGTCATTCTTTAATAGATAAAAGCATCTTCCAAAAATCATGTTACAATTTCAACACCTTTTTCTCCTTCATTACCAACAGACCACATTATGTTGACAGCATGAGTTAGACTTAGACACTTGCACTCGCAAGAAAATACAACGTCAATGAGGCTTCTTGTATTTGGTCAGAGATTATTACCTCAAGTTTGATTTTAGAAATTATTGCACAGTTACAACAATTATCAGACACACTAGAAAGTCCAGCAATCCCTACAGAAACACCACCAACATTATATATATATATATATATATATATATATATATAAAATGTGTATGACAAAAACTAACACTAAAGCAAGATCAGTCACTTAAAAGTGAGACTGAAGGTTTCCTATGCCCCTTTAATGTAGGTGAATAGCCTGAATAATGCATTTTGGGCAGTTGGAACCTATGAAAAATGATAAAAAATCATTGCGTAAAAATAGGCCATAATGCAGAGAGAGAGGTTGATGAAGCTGTGAGAGAACAGAAATTTTATAAAGGTCTAGGTCTCTCATCTTGTCACTTGTGTGATTTGTCTATGTGTCTTTTTAAATTATAAAAAGATAAAAACTACTATTTAAAAACTTTTTGTTGTGGATACAGCAGAATGTGAACTTGAAAGGGCTGGCTTTAGGAATGAGCAAGAACTGCAGCTCTAGGACAAGCAGCAGGACAGCTAGGAAGGAATTTAAGCCATTACAATATGAGGACAGGGTCTCCATAAACATAATGCTCTGCATGGGCAAGCAGAGGAGATGCTTTGGAAACATGAGACTATTCAAATGCTTTTGTAACAACGCTAGCTATACATTATATGAGATTTTATATTCTTTGCTCAGCGGATGGGTTTCCTGTGGAAACTGGACTCATTGGGAAGTAAGTAATGCAAATCACTAATGCAGGTGACAAGTCTGCAGAAGTCTCAGCCCTGAAGAAAGGGTGTGGTATCAGCCAGGAACAGCACCTACTGGTTTTGCTCTTGTTAAAGAGGCCTAATAAAGAACAAAAGTAAACTGAACCATTTGATAGTCCTGACCTAGCAGAAGTTAGTTCCAAGTATGTACAGACCTGACTCCCTTGTGTGGCAGGTCCATTATGGAAGATAAGTAACCACCTAGTAAACATGGATGTTCACTATTTTATTGTTATGTTTATTATAATAAAACGCGTAAGGTTATTTTTAAATAAACAGTATACCGTTTATAAATGCTAGCTGGCAACTAGTTAACGGCAAAGAGCCTGTAGTCTAGAAGCTGCATCTAAGCTGGTTAGAGACTTGAAAATGCGGAGGGGTGCCTGTAAGACAGCTGTGCAGAATGTAGTTAGCCCTGAAGCTGCAGTGTGCCTTCTAACCTGGGAACGGTCATGAGCAGGAGGAAGAGGGTGCCTTCTGAAGGAAACGCAAAAAACCTCCTGTCCCGTGCTTTCTCTCTCTTTCTGAATCACCCCACACTCACACGCTGGGTTTGGGAGTCTGGCTTGGAGCCCTTCTTCGCCACCCTAGGAAGTGAGATCTCATACAACTGCTCCAAGCGTGACAGTGAGCGGGAAGAAAGGGCAGAAATGGATTCTGAGGTCAGGTACCATGAGCCCAGCTCAGTTCCCAACTTCAGCTCCTGCCAGAGCCATGCCAGCAACCTGCATGCCTGCCCAGAGCACTGCCTGCTGAAGGATGAGCCAGGCCATTCCATGATTTTGGGTAAGTTGGCAGAATTTTCCATAGCAAAATGGGAAATGGAAGGGTGCCTGTGGCTCCACAGGTACTTCCTGAATTTTTAGTATGTCCAATTAAAATGTTTCTGCCCCAGACCTCACTTCCTTCTAGTACTTGCTCTGCCTTCTGCAAACAGGACTGTTTTAAACTCAATTAGATCTGTGAGCCAGTTCATGCAGCAGCCCCAGTAACAGTTGCACCAGCACAATGAGTTGGTACTGGGGTGGAAACAAGTGGCTGGGAGGAGCGTGAGCTTCAGGAACTACTTGAGCTGCCAAGAAAACCACCCACGGAACAATGGCCTTAGGTAAACATGGAATTTCACCGGATATATATAGAACTTGTAGGCCTGAGGGGGTTCTTTCCACCAAGTAGCCAAAATTTTTTAAAAGAAAAAAGAGGTCCTGCAAGAAAAGAAAGTCACAAGAATCTTTTTAAATAAAGGTATTTTAGGTAACATAAGTACAGAGATCAGGATTAGATGTCTTTACAGTATCTTTCCAGTTTGCTGCTGGTTTTACACAAACAGGTATCACTGGCTTATTGGAAGTCCTACTTTGAGTAAATTGTAGGATTGGGACTAGCATTACTTTAGAAATGCATGGGGTTGCAATGTATAAACATGTATCAACTCCTATGTTGCTGAAGAGGGAAAAAAAAGTTGAAATCGCATTTCACAGTGGCAGTGGCGGGCAAGGATGTTTTTCTGTATTTTATCACATGTTCTAAAGCACAGCAACACTCCCTCCCACTCCTCAAAATTGTTAACTGCTGCAATGAACTGCTTTTCATTCTTCTGCTGATCTTTGGACTACTGTTAGCTACTTACTCTTGCAACATTACTTGCTGGGGAGACAATGAGGTCATCACTGGAGGTGACATTTGTTCAGGATAGAAGTCAGTCTTCGATGGTTCACTTCCTGGCTCTACTTTGATTGTTTTCTTCAGTGTAGGCTTCTCATAAGACTCAATGACAGGCACTGTATGGGGGAGGGGAAGGGAGGGAAGGCAACACATTAAAAATATGGAGAGTTATGGAAATAAAAAGCAGAGGTAAAAATCTACAGTTAAAACAAAAGAAATCCCCCAGCCCTATATTTAGTGCAACAATTGATGCTAAAATAGAAACTCTTCCAGTTTTACTCTATCTCCTGATGAACTAGGATTCAAAGCAATTCTATTAATTTTCATCAGTTCAACATTTTTATCAGTCCAAATCTCAGCAGATAAACAGCTTTACGCAGGTATAAATCAGAACGGAATACGACCTTGGCAAGTTTGGTAAAATATTTACATAGTAAATTCTATGCTTGTGCACTTTAGAAAAACAGGAATTATGTTCCATTTCCTAAAATGTGATAAACACATGAAGAAGTGCTTGGATATACAGTTATTTTCCCAGGATGGGACGGCACAGAAAAGAAACTCTGACAACACCAACCTTGCATGCTACTTGGAGTTTCCATTTCATCTGCAAGAACTGTGGACACCATGATGGGCTGCTGAAGATGGGGAGCATACATAAAAGGAACCGGCTGGACCACAACAGGCTGTATAACTGGGAGTATTCCAGGGCTTCTCAGTCCGTGGCGTGAAAGAGCAGCGGCCATTACAGGTGGGATTGTTATCGGCATGGAGATAGGCTGTACTCCTGGGGGTGATGGTGTGAATTTACTGAGAGGTGAGCTGGGTGAGGACAGAGTCAATCCAGGTGAAGTTCTCCTATGCACAGTCTGAAATTTTAAGGGGGAAGGAGAACTTCCAGTTGAAGGTGGTGAGCTCCGTTTGTTCACCGTAAGGTCTACTGGCTCCATCTGGATTCCATTTGATAGTCCTTCGGGGTTTGAGTAGAATTTATTGTGCAACATACTCGGTGTAGAATAAATGACGCTGTATTTATTTGGCTTCATTTGGTCCATGTAATTGGACGGGTATGACTGTTAGAAGGAATGGAAAAAAAAAATAAATGGAATCAAATAATAAAACAACACACACACAATTACTGCTGAAAAAGAAAGGTGGCTAATAGAACTCAGGCAAAATGAAAAAGTTTCAAGAAAGCACTTTAATGTACTTTCTAAATAAAAGTGAATTAAATAAGGCCTAAGATTTCACACAAAGGAAGTTATTCAAGCACTGATTCACTGTTTCAGAAGCAATGTGAAACAGGTGATGAGAACAAATCCTCAAGGCTTATTCAACTCTTTTCTCCCTTAAAAACTGCTTTTCATGCACTAAGCTGCACATTACTTAACTGACCTGGGAGATACATGGTGCTATGCCCAGCATATAACTATATACTGGGGAACATGAAGTCAAGCAAGAGGGGGGTTAGATTAGACTTAGAATTGCAAGTAATGGGTCCCAATCAACTGCTTAAGTAACTGAAAACCAATCATCTCTATAGCAAGAAATTACGTATCTGAACCCTACAAGCACTAAAAAAATATACAGCTGAACTATATAAGCAATGGGTGAGAAACTCAAGAGTGCAAATGGTAAATTCTAAACCTTTTTTTTTTTTTTGAGAAATAAAGCAGCTAACTAGCCAGTCTGATTTTGGAAAACTAGTACAAGGACAAACATTTGGAATGTTGGAAGAATATTCCTGTTAATGGTAGCTAGCAGTTCTCATTACAAGATCGTATAAACCCCAAAGCTAATCTTGACCTACATGACGATCTCCACATTTTAGTGGAAATAATTTTCATAAACCAAGAAGTATTAACATTCATTGCAGAGTACAGCATTATTAAACAACTATCTAGATCAATTTTGCATTTGAAGTGTTGAAAACTGAGGTTGTTTACTAACAGATAACTTAAAATGGAAACCAATGTGATGTTCTAACATAGCAGATAGACACAGAAAATGCAATCCACGCAGTTGTTTAGCCCTTAGATGTAAATTTTTTGAAATAAAATGCTATCTTTGGATTCTAGGTAAGTAAAGCTTCACATTAAGGCTAAGCAGTTTCACACTAATATTAAAAAACTGCTGAATTCTTTGGCAGCAGAAAGACTTTAATGAGTGGGATTAAAAAAATGTTCAAAATGGTAGAAAGTGAAACAGATTAGAAGTACAAAACTACTGTATTTTTATAGACTCATTTCCATGACGTTCAATTATTTTTTTCTTGGGGTGAAAACTTCTAGCAATACATCTTCCTCATTTCTTACCTCTGTCTTCCCTGTGAGGGAAAGTTAGCTGATTTTAAATGTCAATGTTTACTAAAAGTATTTTTGCAAAATGACACAAATGTATTTTTCTTCTTTTCAGTTACTGTTTGAAACAGAGAGTTTAGAAAATATTAAATTTTCCTGCTGCATTCATAGCACTGTGATAAAACAACAAAGCTGAGTCACCTATTCCACAAAATACTCAAATAAAGCAGCATACACAATAGTGATTAATCTTCAAACAGTAAATATTACATTAAAACCTCTGAAACTTTATTTGTTCTCTTTAAGACTATTCTTACAAATTCAATCTATAAAAACACACATCTTCGATGGTAATTGGTTCCTCAGAATTCTATTAAAATGCCATTATTGCTAGCAGTGCTGGCTAGAACAAGTTCTGTAGATTTACCACCACTGTTGAGCCTAGCGACAAGAAATATTAGCATTCTAAGTGATGAAGGCCACTGAATATTGATAGAGCTTAATATTTAACAGTATTTAATGTTTACTAAATCTGATCAAGTTATGGGCATAGACAAAAATTCAAAATTTAAACACGTAAGAGATAGTAAGTACTTCTGTTAAAATTGCTGTTATTGGTTTACAGTACAAAGTCTACTCAGCTTCAACAAACTATAAACTTTACACCACTAAACATCAGTGCATTTACAGTGCTGCAGGTTTGTCAGGGGTGATCACAAGGTCATTACCTATGAACATTTCTTCCATTGCAAGAGTACTAGAAAGGAAAAAGACTATGGAATTTAAATCTTAGGGAACGTTTTTGGTCAATGAGCCTATTAAAGAGCGAAGCATCTCCAAGCTGTAACCTTTCTATATGAACAGTTACCCTCTTCCAACTGTTAAAAGTTACACCAGGTGTGTTGAAAAAATACCGAACTATTAAAATGTTTGCAGAGAACTGTAAACTGGAAAAGTTTTTAAGAAGTAATTACTTTAGGGACTTGTTATTTTACCTCATATGCCTTGCATTATTTTGCATAGAAGGTTTTCATTGTTGTCATTAAGCTGGCACAGATTTAACAGCAGCTATTTTTCCTGGGAGTTTGGGGAAGCTGAATCATTTCTCTAAACTCTTCTTCATTCTGCAATTTTAATTGCTATGTTTCTACCTGAACTGCAGTTAAAGTTGTGATAGAAAAATGTGGTGTGACAAATTATCCGTGTTGGGAAGAAAAAGGGTGAAAAAGTTGAGAAGTATGCTAGAAAAATGAAAAGGAGAATATCTGCTGTCAATCAGACACTCTGTTTGGTAGAAAACAGTTTTGCTTCATTACCAATGAAGTGTGGTTGAAACCCTGTTCGTTTGGAGTAAGTCACACTCTGATCTATCTCCTGGTTCTGAAGTTAAGCTTCAGCTATCTTTTAGCATAGCAAAGTTTCAGTTTCTAGCTCCCTGGGACACAGCAATTGCCATCAGGTTGATATGAACCACTGCTTTCAAATTTGACAAGTCACTTTCCCTTTCTTTGCCAGGGAAGCGGACAGTACTCGTTGGGGTATATAGGATGAGAGTAAGGAAGGCCTCACAGTCTCTCTCTGTAAATAGGGAGCATTAAAAATCGCAAACAACAAAAAAAAAAGCCGAACTATCACTGTTTGGCTTTCTAAATTCCACCAACTGCAGGAAGGATTGTACTTCATAGCCTCCAAGAGCAGTCTTTTCTCACCTGTCCTCGAACTTATGTGAAGCATTCTGGTGAAACAATGAAAAATTAGATATCATTGCTCTGTTTGCCTAAAATATTTAAACTGATACATTTTCCTTGGACTTCTATTGTGAGAATTAACAGTGTGTGTAGGAGTTTGGTCTGACTTGAATTGGAAAAAACCCAACAAATTCCCACTTTTATGTAAATTCTGCTTTCCTAAACATCCGTGTGCAGAATGGTATGTCACTACAGTAGATCACTATAAAGAGGCAGGATTGTATTTCAACATATATTCCTTTACAGTTTCCATCTAGCTCTTTTTTATGTTTGATATCATCACTTTCCCTCTTTGGGCCTTACAAAGCAATTAATTTACCTTTCCTTGCTGTTTGTCCACAATAAAACCCAGAGCACTGAAGCCACAAAGATACTGGAAAATAATCAAAGGAACTTCTAATATTCTTGAGTCATATCCATGTGGCTCATACAATTAAATCAATAAATCCAAAAAGAAAATCACCATGCTTTTCCTCTTGACAATCTATCAAAAATAAAGACTGGCCAAATATGTCACAAGAACACCTATCACCACCCAGAAGACTGCTGCTTCCACAACAGGACATTATCAAGCATTTTCTTGGCATTTGGCAGAATTGCATTGTTATAATGTGACAGTGAAACACCACCTTTATTGTACAGATGAACAGATTTTGAAGCAATTCACCAAGTCTTTTATAAACTACATAACCCTATGAATTTAAAATTTAGCCAGCCTCTTGGAAAAACTGAAACAGGTGAAGAACCTGCTTACCTATGTACACTATTTGTCAAATCAGTATCATGTAAGAGGATGAATAGGATTTAATCCAAATAGTAGTTAACACATGAAAAACCATTCTCACCACAGAAAATTTGTATTCCAGTACACTACTTAAGACCTCAGCTCCTCATGTAGCACACAGCTATATTTAAAAATGGGTGAAACAAGTAGTTTTGGGACTGATGGAAGGGCAGAGAAAAACTGTTTATTTCAATTCAAAGAAAGACAGTAACACATAAAAACCCAACTTCTTTCACTAAACGGTAACTGATATTTGTCCGAATGTTTAAGAAGTCCTCACAGCAAATATTTAGGTAGGACTCAGATTACTTTGTCACCAGTTCATTAAGAACTATCATAAAATTTGTTCAATAATTCCATTCAATAAATAGCATGAGCTGTTGGTAGAGTGATGAAATACTGTGGGTGCGAGCTTCAGTCATCTGAGAAGTATAGTTAATTCTTTCAGCCACACGCTCTGAAATACAGTAGTGTCAAAACCATAATTCGTTTCCTTCTCCCACCCCAACTAATGGGATTTTTTAAAATTTATACCTATGGACAGTGCATATTCAGGTAAAATAATGAATAATTCCTAAGGGGCTTCATTTAGTTTGGCCTCTAATGATACTGTAAGAACGACAGATACAATACAAATAAATCCTGATTTAAGAATTCTGAGTTATGTCAGCCCACAGTGAACTGAATGCTATACTCAGCACCTCCAGAACATCCCACTAACAGTTTCTCTTTCCTTCCACCTTCTCAAAAGGTGGTCAAGAAAACTAACAAACTCAGTGGCTGCTATCCTTTCCTATGTTCTCTCCATACCATGATTCCTCCCTGTAGAGGTGTTTCCAGAGCAGTTTCTGCTGGGAAGCTGTGGCAGCAAGGCTCCAAGGAACCCACAAGACCAAAGAGCGCTGGGGAAGCCAGGACCTCAAGGGCTTGGGACTAAACAGCCTGTATGTGTTCAGAAACTGAAACACACACACTCCTCATCCCGAGGGAAACCAAAGTAATCTCCATGAGGGGAACCTCACTCAAAAAACATCCTTTCCTCTGGACTTTCTGCTTTTCCTTTCCTATTTTTTTTGTTTGGTTTTGGGGTTTTTTTTTGCATTATGCAATAACAAAAAGGAAAGCATACAGATTTGGTAAAATGCTCTGAATAGTCTCTAACGGCTGGTCAGAGTGATCACACTGAGTTACAAGAGCACCCAAGATGACTCCAGAGGTCATGGAAGGTACCACACCTCTGCAAGGAGCACATGGTATAGAATAAGCTACATTTGGAACTACAGTCTTGAAATGCCCTTGGCTCAGAAATGGTCCTGGCTCAGAAATGCTCCCTTGTTCTTCCCATTGCAGTTCTTCCTTCACCTGCTAGTCTGGCAAGACTGCTCACTCCTCTCCTGGTCAGCCTGTTGAGGGACTGACCCTGTCCATTTTGCAGAAGCACACAGCTGTCTGCAGCAGGATCTTGTGTCTCTCATGTGCATCATCCCAAGCCACTGCAGAACCTTCCTTGGGAGATGAAGGCAGATGTGTACAAAAGACAGCCCACAGTGTCTCTATAGTGATTTTCTGTTATTCGTGTAATGACACTTCTCTTGTAAAAGTGGCCCATTTTCCGCCTTTGATGGACACCATTAGATATCTGTAGATAATCACCACTAATCTTAATAAGGATATGCAATAATAGTGATTGAAGTGACAGACAGACTGGTCAATACTAAGGTTCTTTCTTGACCCAAAGATTGGAATTTGTCATACTTAGATCCTCAGTGATAGATCAGATTCTATCATTGCTCTCAAGTAAATAAACCCCATGAAAGCCAAACTGTAATTTTAAAATGCATATAAACTTAACTCTCAAAAAGTGTTATTAATAGCACTGAAAAAATCAGACAGCTTACAGATGCATTTAAATTTATGACAATTATTCTACATTTTAAATAAAACAGGAAGCAAACTTTTCACTGAAAGATGCCATTCATAGTATGAGTTTAATACACTCTAATTTATACAGACTGACTTCACTCTTCTAATTGATCATCCTTTCTACGGGTGTGATTTCATGTTACACTTAATCTGATCTTATTGCAGGCTACTGCTGAAAGGGGAGGTCCCATTCCTTTGTCCTCCCTTCTCCCCTTGCTCTAGCATTGAGCAGCTGCAGAATGAGTCAGATCAGCTTCCTGATCTGACCAAAAAATAAGGGTATTTTTAGTTGGTTAGCAATTCTGACCATTCAATGAGCTGATCCAAAGGATCCAAATCATTCTGTGACCACACAATTGCTTCATATCATACAAAGGAGACACAAAGCTGAAAAGGAGGCAGAAAAGCCTGAACCTTCCTTTTCAGCAGAACTCCCACTGTCCCCCCCTCAGATACACTTTCCTGCTGCTCTTGCTTATCAGACTCTTGTTTGAGCTGATCCTATACACCAAGTTGACAGAAAATTAACCCAATTGAAAAGAAAAGTCTCCCCTTCCCCTTTCTTCCCCATTCCTCCTCCACTGCCCTGGTTCTCATCTGTTCACATGCTAAGGTAATGCACCCAGCTTACCCAGCAAAAAGTAATTACTTTTTTCGTCAGGATTAATTTTCTGCTGTTTAGGGCGCAGAGTTAGCCCCAAGCACATGTTTTCAAGACCAAGAGAGAAACAGAAAAGGGGACGGTGAGCAGCTGTTCATTCAGTTCAAAGGTGTAACATTGAAACCACAGCCTCTTGCCACTTCACTGTGAAGTCTGGCAACTTAATTTCAACCCACCTCCATGAGCAGCATGAGCTACAGAGATCATATTTGCACTGCAGTGGCTGAGGAGTACCTGGATGTTCTCTCCTCTGCTCAGGGGATGGGAGCACCAGCAGAGGTAATGGGGCAGGTCATTTAGGGGCAATAAATTCATAAACTACAGAAAAAGTTTTCCTAAAATGTAAATTTGATTGCCCTAAAACCAAAATATAACTTCACAGCCTTTCCTAGGCTAATCCAAAGCTTAGAGAAAACTTGGTATGAATTTAAAGATGGAAAAACTATAGAGTCATCACAAAGGCTAAAATATTTTAAAAGTCTTACCACTGAAACAGGCTCCATGGCTTCTTGCTTGATAGGGACTGGGTCAAACATTAGCATCTTTTTTATTCACCTGTTCTGATACCTCTGATGGCCTGGCCTGCAGGGGAAAGACAAGGTGTTAGAAAGCCGCAGGAAACCCCCTAATCAACTTTCTGAACTGTAAAGAACTTACTACTTTGTCAGATTAATGTGAATATTTATTCATCTCTAACACAGCTTCTTAAATATTTGACTGGGCTTCATTTAAATATTTCTGTTATTGTAAGTTTATTCTTTCCCAATTGCTATTGAAACAAAGGGACATCTGCTCACTTTAATGAAAGTTAATTTGAATTTTTATTGTGCATGTCAGCATACCACGATCACAGAACTGTCACTTTCATTAGCTGTCATTAGTGTGTAAACACATCAAAGTCTAGACTATGCATTTCTCATGAGCATTATAACTTCAGAATAATCTTGTTTAGCTGATAATACAGTGAACTGATTCTGGATAGGGTATCTCTTGTCCCGATAGAAAAGTTGAAACTTTCACATACAGTGACACTGAAATCAATGCAAAAGAAAGATTAAAATCCAGGACTAATTTGGAGAGGTACATTCAACATGCTGCAATGGCTTAACGTAAAAAATACATCAGTTTAGTGACAATTCAACAACATTTTGTACTAACTGTGCAAAAGAAAAGCACTACAAGAAATCTGTCTGTATTCTGCGCAGCTTCAGTTGTTTTTTCTACAGTGTTCAACCTCACTTGTCCAATTCTAGCTTATCGCAAACTGCCTGAAATAGAAGTATTTAGCATAAAGCATGTCATAACTTAACTATCATACTACACATTTGCCATGGTCAACTTGGAAAGATGCTGTGAAGGAAAGGAGGAGATACCTCTTCTGGGGTAAGCCATAAGGGTAGAGTAAAAACCAAGAGAAGCAAAGGAAAGTTGTTCTCAATGACATTTAGATGTTGGTAAGCTTTTATAAATCACTCGTGGTTATACATTATATGACTGATGTTAAAGGAGCAAGTTCTGACTATACACTGTACAGTGCACAGCCATGCCTGGAAACGGCATGACCTCTATCAAGATGTGAGGGCAAAAAAAAATTACACAAATTCAATTTTGACCAGTAGGTGGCACTGAAAAGAAACGAATACAGCCAGACTACACCATCCAATTTCACCCTGTGGAAGTAGGCTAAAGGCTCAACAACAGATTTGTAATTCGGGCTGGAAAATTCTCCCAGAAATGTTCATGAAATTTTTAAGATGTACCTGCTCAAATTAAAACAATTCTAATAAGCCTACACGAAGGAACAATTTTGCAATTAACTATCAAGTGTGTTTAGAGATAAAAATTTGTTAAGAGCTTTGAAAAAGATGGCATGAGTTGTTACAAGTCTATCTTTAATTATTCAGGTATATGAATAAAGTTTAAAGACTTGGGGAAACATACTACAACAGTGTACATTTTGAATAATGGAAACAAACAAGTATCAAAAGTAAATTAAAGTATCTTCTTAATTCTTCCTACACAAGTCAAATGCCTGACAAAACCAAATCACAAAAAGAAGTGAAAAAAATAGAGCAGCTCAATGCAAATTCCAGTCTAAACATAACATGTAGTTTTATTTTAGAAGCAGTTGTGTAAGATGGCACTATTTGCTAAAAGTTGTGATAACTTTGTAAATACTTTAAGTATGTCTCTGAGAAGGTTATTAACTATACTGTTTTTCTTTGAATGGTTATCTTTTTCAGGTTTTTAACATTTCACATAGCTAGAACTAATGTTTCAGAAGACTCTCTTCCCAAAAATATAACCACATATCTATGCATTAAATATATGTATCTATGCATCAC
The DNA here is from genome assembly GCF_030936135.1 of Gavia stellata. Classification (NCBI taxonomy): domain Eukaryota; kingdom Metazoa; phylum Chordata; class Aves; order Gaviiformes; family Gaviidae; genus Gavia; species Gavia stellata. Next base: position 25,903,591 of record NC_082598.1, on the reverse strand, counting down.
TCACACACGTACCCACACATATACATGCACTGTGAAAACAGAAAAAAAGTTATACTTTTAGACATTAAAAATGTTTACAGTAAAACGTAGCATCTCAGACATCATATACAAGAATTTGGAACTACCTGCTTTCAGGCTTCCAGAAACTTTCAAGTTTTATTTTATATGTGCATAGATGAAGTGACACACCAATTTGTACTTTAATGAAGGAAGCGAGGAAGGAAGAAAAGAGAAGAAAGAGAGAGGAGAGGGGAGAGGAGAGGAGAGGGGAGGGGAGGGGAGGGGAGAGGGGAGAGGGGGGAGGGGAGAGGGGAGAGGGGAGAGGGGAGAGGGGAGAGGGGAGAGGGGAGAGGGGAGAGGGGAGAGGGGAGAGGGGAGGGGAGAGGGGAGAGGGGAGGGGAGAGGGGAGGGGAGAGATAGCGGGGAGAAGGGAGGTAGCGGGGAGAAGGGAGGTAGCGGGGAGGCAGCGGGGAGAGGGGAGGTAGCGGGGAGAGGGGAGAGAGGAGAGATGGGAGGGGAGAGATGGGAGGGGAGGGAGGGGAGGGGGAGAGAGAGAGGAGAGGGGGAGAGAGAGAGGAGAGCGGGAGAGAGAGAGGAGAGAGGGAGAGGAGAGAGGGAGAGGAGAGAGGGAGAGGAGAGGGAGAGGAGAGGGAGAGGAGAGGGAGAGGAGAGAGAGAGGAGAGAGAAAGGAGAGTGGGGAGAGAGAGAGAGGAGGGGTGGGGGGAGAGAGAGAGAGGAGGGGTGAGGGGAGAGAGAGAGAGGAGGGGTGGGGGGAGAGAGAGAGTGAGAGAGAGACAGAGGGAGAAAGAAAGAAAGAAAGAAAGAAAGAAAGAGAGCGAGGGGGGGGGGCAGGGAGAAAGAGTTTGTTCTAAGCAAGCAGTCATGCTTCCAGGCTACTCTTTTTGTCATTTTTGTTGTTTTAAAATTGGATTTTCTTCAGTTTAAGAGTTACTCCTTTTCACCTTTTACTTCAAGAAAGTGTGTGAAAGGCTCTTGATACACATTTCACATGCCATGCTATACATTTGAGTGTTTCCTGAGAGGCCTCTAAATTACTGTGTAGGAATTAGACTGACGCAGACAACAGAAAGTGTAACGCCCTGAATAAAAGTGAAAAGTAATTCTCAATCTTTCTCAGGTGCAGTCATCTAAGAACAGCAGAGGAAAACATTACTTTTTTTGCTGCATCATAGTACCGAAATTGAGCACTTCTTTATCACATGTTACTCTTAAGCGCTAGGTTTCTTTTCCCCATTCGATAGTGACTGGTAACCAATTTTCAAGAAAGGAAAATTAATTAATATGTAACACTTGGTCCTGTTGGTCCAGATCAGAGGGTCAGATTCTTATTTGGTGGAAACTGACAGAGCTGCTATAGAGTCAATGTAAACCAGCTTTGGATCTGGCATTTAAAATTTAGCTGAGAAGGACACTTTCCTATGGCTGCAAATAAACTCACAAAACATTCTCTTTGTATTTAAAAATAATGCTCCAAATTGATTGCTTGGACCACATTCACAAACAAAATACATGCATGCACACTCACACACAAATAAAGCATGCTACTTCTAGTAAGAAGTCAGTAGTTTTTCCTGATCTACTTGTAAAATCATGACTATTAACTCAAAGACTCCCAATCTCTCTCTCCTAAGCATTTGAGAAGGGGGCAATAGGGAAGACAAATGCCTTTATCTGTTTCTATTACAGAGGAATGAAAAAACAGTTGGGTTCTACTTTACACACTGATTTAATAATGTACTAGTTTGAAAGCCCACAAATTGTTTAGTAAATACAAGTAATTTCTGGAAAATCAAAATACCACCTCTCATTCCTGAGGTACCCTGGAAAAAACAGTGAGGAGACAATAATATATTAAGCATATTAAAAACCAAGGGCCTTTGTGTTTCATGTTATTAGATAAACTATGTTGCATTAAAGGGTTTTTTTCATGTGGGTTAAAAGAATTTAAAATGCATGTAATCTGAAACTAAATAATTAACTACAATCTGGTAGGCAAACATTCCACCCTCTCTTTTTTTTGCGCTCTCTCTCTTTTTCTGCTAACAAGCCACCCAGTTTTACTTTCTTGCCTCCTCCCATTCACTCCACCCTGTGGATCTCTGCCAAGTCAGTCCAACTTGTCCAAACAGGACATGGCTTTCGATAAGATTTTGCTCACACCCTGTACTTCAGAAAGACAAATGAAGCAATTGGTTTTTGTATGCAAATAAGGACAGGTGCAAGGTGAAGTCCAGGCAAAGTCCCTCAGTATTTTCCTATCTGAAGTCCAGTGAAGACAGCAAGCCAGAAAAAACACAAACTCTGCCCTTATGATCCAACATGCAGTGAAGTATCCCTTCCAGAAGGGAAGTTCGTTATTGGTGGAGCTCATCACCTTGTCAAGATTGAAGACTTCTTGATATTAACTTCCTGACAGGTATGGTTTACTGTTTCAGAGACATAATTAAGAGTAAATGAAAGCTTAAAGGTAATGAACATGTATTCTGACAATAAGACCTGGTACAGATTATTTACCCTGGATGAAACGAGCAAAGTGGTTAAAGAATGCACCCAGACTACACATGTGCACTGCAGAGCTGCTGGAGAAGAGCAACCGCATTGCAGCTACTCCCAGCAGCTCTGTACATCTAACTTCAAGGTCCACCAACTCTGCCGACCTGTTATGAAAGGAAAGGGCGGGGTGGAGAGCCAGTTTTGACTCTGCACATCCAACAACTACAAAGCCTCCCTCTAACATAGAGCCTTTGCTTTCATTAAATACCTGGAAGAGCAGTCAAGTGACCTGCCTCTTACTGCGGTCCGGGGGGTGGAGACCATCAATTCTGCCTCTCTTCACCCTGCATGAAAGCATGCATGGGGTTTGCTTTTCCAGTCTTTGTGCCTGGGGGAAGCAAGAAATGCTACCCAGTGGTACAGTGAGGCTTCGTCTAGAAGCTTAAAGGTATGATTGTTATTGTTGGTGTAATTACAGAATAATGTAATGATATCTGCTAAATTAGCACTGCATGAGTGCCCTCTGCAAAGACACTGCAGCTCTTGCAGCACTGTTGGTATCTAGCAGCCAACATAAGTCATGTGGCCAAAGCTCTTCAGTCCAAGCCCAATTATTACTTCTTCTGTGAGCCTTGAGTCAAACTTCCCCTGATGCTAAGGAGAAGTGATAATGTCAGAAGACTCTCCACTGACGAAATCCAAAGGGTGGGGAGGTTTTCCGAACCTGGGTGAGAAGTCTTCTTCAGTGGAACCTTGAAAACAAGCTCGACAGAAAAAAATCAGTTTCTGAGAGCAGGATTCCCTGGAAAGGGTATAAAAAGAGTTTTCCAGGGCTAGTAACAAGATGTGTTTGCACTTACTCTACCAGTTGCTCATCAAGACCTAAGTCAGCAAAAAAGTGTTTCTAAAGTTCCATTAACTTCAATGGGAAGTAAGCAAGCACTTAACTGCACTGCGCCCCAAAATAGCAGCAGGCAAAGAAACTCCCCAGCTCAGCACAGCAGGCAGACTCAGTCAAAGCAAGCAAGAGCAGGGGAAGGAGCAAAGGCCTAGACACGGTGCTGGGGGAAGGGACTGGAGCAGCCAGTCCCTGAAGAACAGAGCAGGGGGAGAATCATGAAGAACTAGTACACCAAGAAAATGTTTTACTGATTGACAGCCTTCTGTGTTTGTTTATTCACCAGATTTTCACTGGATTTCCACTGGGAAACAGTAATAACTGTTGAAAAAGTTAGGATATCATATAAAAAGAAAATGGTACCTGGGCAAAAGTTTTCTGCTGGAAGTTTTATTTGATGGGCACAAAGAAGAATATTTCTATAGGATTCTGTTATTTAATATTTCAGACTATTTTTGCTTTTTATTGACTTGAAAGTCTTTTACCTTCCCCCTCTCAGAACTGCAAGCAGGCTGAAAAATCTGGTTTTTTGCACAACTTCTGCATCCTAACGTTACTGACATCACTTTGTATGACTTAAAACTGCTTTGATGTAATAATTTATCAGCTGTGTAGCAGACCAATCAGTATTTCCATTAAATTTACGATAATACTGTTGTAGGCTCTTTGAGGCCACATGCCTGGAAATGGCTTTCTTGTATTGTTAAAATTTTCGGCAAAAAAGTTCTTGCAGTGCTCACTAAGAAAACGTCTTCTCTACCAAGGAAAAATGGAGCCCACATAAACCCTGTTCAACCTTCAGTTCTACATTTACTGAACCTAAGGGAGAGAGAAAGAAAAGCTCCTGAGGCACCTCCATTAGACAATATTCTCCCTTATCAGGGCAGACTGCTGTCTGGTTTCCTGTCTCAAGCTACTTCTTAGAAGGAGAAACAGTCTAGTAAGGATAAAAGATCAGACTTTTCAAAACAAGTGAAGTATGTGGAATGGTATGATAATCTTTCCCTTCCAAACTGAACTTTGTTTTTTTGTTGTGTTTTTCCTAAGATGTTAATATTGAAGATAATTTAAAAGGAGAAATAGAAATCCTATCTTTTTATTACAAGGGAAGAATGACAGAAAATACTGTTCTCTTACGTAAAGGGTTCTGCTGTTTCATGAAACATATGAAACAGAGATTCAATAATTTTGATAGTATGGGGGAAAGGAAAAAAATTCTAATCCTTAAGAAAGGAAGTGTACATTTATGAATAATAACCTAAATGATTAATTTGAATGAGGATTTGAATACAGGGCAAACCTCAATGAACTTCTGTGCACCTACAGAAGTGGGGAAAAAAAACAGGGAGAAGAGCTGTATAGTGTAGTGGGTACAAATGAGACAGTGAGCAAAGCAACTGAGACTCTTTAGAAGTGGAAAGTCTGTCATGCCTTCATGGATCAAGTTAAGTTTGTTGGTAACACACACTGACTGCATGATAGGCAGACTATGCATTTGTTTTTTTTTCCATTCTGACTTAGTTTACTATTAAAAACCTGTTAGAGCTTTATCTTTCCATTTGGCTGATCTACACGTACACTTCCTTCCCCTGGGAGATATCCACTACAGCTACAAACTCTCAAAGGAAGCCTCGGCATCAAGTGAATGCTTAACAGGGAAGGGTTAAATCTCTCCTAAAACCAGCTCTGCCAAACTTCATATTCTGGATTGGAAGCAACTAGCCTTGGAATGAAAACACAAAGCTTCAATGCTGACAGCATAAAAGAACTCTAAAAGACCTCCTGTTAGCGGTGTTAATTAATATTAAAAAGTTGGTTTACAAAACTATTATAATTTTAATCTCAGTCCCTGATTTTGTAGAACTTCTGGCTACAAAAAGGTGTGAACCACAAAATTTACTGCATTTATTATACACCAGTTTCCAATATTAAATGCAGTTAAATGCAACACTTTTCCTGTCATGGGAAGAAAGATTAAATATGTTTGAAACCCTGTGCAAGTTACAGTACCGGAATTAAGATATTTAATCGGGTTCTAATGGATAAATTCAGCCATGGTATTCCAAAATCAACAGAAAAACAATGAAGTAAAAACAACTGAGAGAACAAAATAAAATAATCAATAAACAACTTACCAAAACTGTCTGGCCAAATACTTCTTGTTATCTGGATTTCTGAACAGACAAAAAACAAGTTGATGTAAGGATGTGCTCATAATTCAGTAAAAATTATTTTTCACATACAATTAAACCCTGAAAGAGGAAGTTTAAAGCATGTATTTCGGATACTTCTTAAAAGATACCTGCAATGATCACAAACAGCTAACTTTCAGGATCCAAAAAAGCAACAGCAGTAACTAAAAGACTACTGAAAAAATGAGTAAATAAAAAAGGGGTAAAATGAAAGGGTGGAAGTATTTCTGTGTGTACAGAAACCATGCATATTCCGGCCCATAAATGACAGAGAAGAATAAACACTCCAGCTTGCATTTTCATCCAGAGCCTGATTCAAAGCCCACTGAAGTTAATGCAAGTCTTCCTCTTGATTTCAGTGAGCTTTGGCTTAGGTTCTTTAGCTCTTTTTCTGTCAGATCCAAAGTAACAGCAAGATTTATGTTCTCTTTCTGAATTTCCTCTCAATGTTTATCTATGTCTGCCTGCAAGGGGGGGGGGGGGAGAAGACAAATATAAAAACAGGAGTAAAAAAATCATTTTTATGCCTTCAAAAATGCAAAATGTGGGACAGCCATACCTATTTATTCCAAAGAAAAGTTAGCCAGCAGTGCCTCATTTTCTGTATTACATCTGGAAGACAGTGAATCTTCTAGTTTGTATACGGAGAAAATAGCTATTCCTTTTGAGATCTGGAAATAGAAAGTGCTTACGGTGGGCCATTCAGGTTGGGTAAGGGCAGAAACCAAAACCCTCTTACAAGTATGAGCCTACAGATGTGGATTCTCTTCTCAATTACACTCTTTTTACACCAGTGTACCTCTGTGACTTTAATGGAGCTATTCCAGATTGGCTGATGAGGAAGCAAGAGTAGAAAACTGGCTCACAACTTTTTGGAGACTCGAGTACAAGTTTTCAGTGAAGGGAGCAGAGCTCTCCAGTTTACCCCCATAAATATATTGGAGTCGAGGGTGTGCGTTAAAGGTTAACTTGGAAACCTCATTATGACATAACACAGGCATCTTAAGCAATCGTGAGTGTGTAGAGACATGATAACTCATTGGGTGGGGATTGGGAGTTGAGGGGCAGTGACAAGGGGCCTGGACAAGGCTACCGATCTACCAGAAAACAGCCCGAAACAGGAAAGAGCACCACATATGCCACTTGGAATGTGTGACGCAAACCCCAGCCTTGAAACAAAGAACAGGAAACAGCTCTGCTGGCTGCGCTGGGGAGAAAGCACAGAGAAACATTTAGGCGGCCCTCCCTGACCCTATATTCATGAGCAGCTGGAGTCTTTTAAAACAACAACAGTGGGTGGAGGTGTTTGTTCATTGGGTGTGAATAAAAACACTGTCCTTATGCAGGGGACCTGCCCTATTTACAAACAGGCTCCCTTAACATAAGGGAGCGGGAGATTTTTAGACACCACAGGTCATGACGATTAGCTGAAACCTTCCCTAGGACCGGTTGGTTTATTACTGTATTTACAGAATGCCAGTAGCTAAATAGAGCTACAGCTTCATGACATCAAACAGGCAGCGCCCAGCCTGACAGTAAGCACCTTCTTCATAGCAGAGCTAGAGGGATCAGACCATTGCATGAGTGATTTGTAAACTAGGGGTTGCTCCTGGATGGCGTGTCTCACTTTTGTTCAGTACTGCTCAATAGCTGAGGACCAACATCACTCAGTGCACCCAATAATATTTTTCTAAGCTGTCACACGCTTAGCCTTCTACATCCCCGTTTTATATGCACTCAGACTTCCATCTCAGGACCTCAATTTTCCGTGGATATAACAATTTTATTTCTGAAGCACCCAAATATACAGCTGAACAAATGAAATAAGCTAACATGAGGCAGAGGAAAAGCACATCTTGCTTAGGTGTCATGCAACAGAGTAACTTCAACGTTTGTATTCCTTCAAAGACGTGGTTTCAAATACTCTCTCTTCTCTTACATACTTTGCATCAGTTATTTATATACCATGGGTGGGACTTCTAATATTATCCAATGTGAGAATGTGTTACAGCAATTTATGTGGATGAGCACCACAGTAACACCAATAATTGCTGTGGGATTTCATGGCTGGAGTTTAACAACGCACATGAGGTGACAACTGGCTAGTACGGCATCCACACAGCAACGTGTGGGTGTAGGTTTTATGCCAATAGTCTCAGTTCCTTACTTTCTTCATACTGAGTATCTGGAAAGACAAGTAGTTTGGTGGTTGTATAACTCCCATCTATATTATCTCTGAGCCTTCGACTAATCTCACTCACATTTACATCATTATTTATCTGAAGACTTTTGCTTTTGGCTAAACAGGTGTTGCCTAGGTCAAATCCTCACAACACCTAAGGGCTCCCTCACAGCTCTCCTACTTAGAAGACATTTTGCTCGGTTTCTCAGGGAAGGGAGAGACCATTTACTATCTTTTTTTTTCCCCCTGCCTTTACCCCCAGTCTCCCTTGTGGTCTATAACATATGTGTAACAGAGTGTGCAGGGGGGAAAAAAAAAAAAAAAGTATTTTGACTGCTTGGGAAAAAATAAAAAAGGCCACTCAAGTCAGCTTCAGGTTTTTTGTATTTTGATACTAGACAAAATATTCTTAAAAATACAAGAGGAAAGTTAGTTTGAAACAAATCTCTTCTGGGTCAGGCAGGATTATCAAATCCAGATGTAATTCCTCTCACACAAGAAGCAGCTCCTCATGTGATTATCAAGACAGTGCATCTTAACAGTATTCTATGGAAAAATCATTAGTGGTCAGCCATGTAATCCTTTGTTTTCAATACAGGTAACGAACATCAATGGATATTAAATAAAGTCAAGTCTTCAGACCGCTCCTATCAGCCACCCAAATTCAGCTTTTCCCAACAATAAAACCTTCAGAGTTCAGCTCCACAGTGACATTTCCTGAATTTTCAAAGACGAGGAAGCAAATAAAACACAGCAGACAGTGCAGGTACAGTACCTGAATCACCAGGGGAGTACAAAAAGCAACTTTAACGTATTTTTTTCATACAACTCTTGAATGACGACTTGAGCTATTCTGAAATAGGTCTTTCTCCCAACCTCCAGCTGGGTGCTGTGATCTCCCAGAGCGGGCTCCTGTCGCTGAACCTTCCTTTTCCAGGGCTCCCCTAGCTGTGCCAGGCACTCACCTGACAAATCTCCAAAACAAGTAACTCCTACTCCCATTTCGGCTTTAAAAAAACCGCAAAAAAACGGCATCCAGAAAAGGAAAGCTAATTACGATCGTTATTTCTAACTCCACGCTTAACTGCTGTGCTGTCCTACTCGCTACGCGTTTTAATTTTGCCTACATCATGGCTGAATGGTGCTAAGGTTAGATGACAATACGAGGGATACATTTTTGAGAGCCGGTCTCACTCCTGACTTCACCGGGAGTTAAACTGGGGACACGGCGCTGCCGACCAGCTTCGCGCTACTGGTGGGACACTGCCACGAGGTGAGCTCCTGCCCTGCTATTTCCCCCACCGCCCTCAGAACCGAGGGAACCCGCTACACTCTTCACCTCAGTTTCGTCCGGCACCATATCCCATGCGGGATGCGATGACATTTCAGCCTCTGACCGAAGACGAGCCTGTCACACCCCGGCGGGAGCCCGGGGACTGCGGCCCCGCTCGGCGGGAGCGCGGCCCTGAGGGGCGGGCGGCCCTGAGGGGCGGGCGACCCGCAGCGCCCCCCCCCGCCAGGGCGGGCAGGCGGCAGGCCCCAGGCCCCCCCGCCAGGGAGCGCGGCCACCGGGGGAGGGCGCCGCGGGGGAGGCGGACCCGGCCCCGAGAGGCGCCGCCGGCCACACAGGTGCGCTGCCCACCCGAGCGGGCGCGACGGAGAACGGCAGCCCCCCCCCCCCCCCCCCCGCCTTGCTCCCGCCGCCTCACCGCGCCAGCGGCCACGCAGGAAGTTTCACAGGCGCCGCGGAGGGAGCCCTGCTGTGAGCCCCCGCGCCCCCCCAAGATGAGTCCTGCTGCCCCCTGCCCGCACGGCGGCCGGACGGACACCCTGTCCCCGCCGCTCCCCGGCCCGGCCGCGGGTCCCGCTCCCCGGGATGCCGGCGGCGTCCCACCCCCTGCCGCCCCGGGCCCCGCGCCGCTCGCAGCGCCTGGAAACTTTGCTCCTCCGGCACCTCCATCGCGCAGTCTGCACAGCCCGGCCCGGCCCCCCCCCCACTTACGCTCGGCGGGCGTGCGGAGGGCGCCGGGCCTCCGTCGGCTCCCGCAGTGCCGGGGGTCGCGCTAGGTGGCGGGGGCTGTGGTCGCGCTGGCGGCACCGAGGCGCGAGGCCGGCGTCCCCGCGGCTGAGGCACCTCCGCGGTGGCTGCGGGTCTGTGTGCGAGGAGGAGCTGCCCGCCCGCCGCCCTGCTCCCGCCCTCCGCCCACCCGCTCGCCTTCCCCCCGGGCTCCTGGCACCGGGCCGCGCTGTCACATGACGCCGGCGCCGCTCGCCCTGCCAGGCTCCCCGGGCCGGCGGGGTGAGTGGCGGTGGGAGGGTCACGGCGGGGAGCGCGGCCGGGCGGGCCGGGCGGTTCCCCGCCCGCGGGGTGGAGGCTCCGCCGAGGGGCCGGGGCGAGTCACCGCGCACAAACAGGCGGGCACGCACTGACTCCGCGCCGCCCGCCCTGCCTCCCGGGGGCAGACGGACTCGCACAGACTCTAATTATCCCCAGCAGCTCGGGGAGGGGAGCGGGGCCGCCACCGCCCCGCTGACAAACCTGCCCGTCCAGCTCCTCCTCCCCGCCCGTGTGTCAGGCAGAGGCGTGCGCCTGGCACCCGGCCTCGTATCGCACCCCTTCCCCTCCCTCCCTCCCTCCCTCCGCGCCCACCCCGGCCGACCTGCGGCGGCGGCAGCAAAACAACAGCAACACCCAGCGCCCGGGGGGAAGGAAGGGAGGTGCTCGCTCTGGGGCGCTGCCGCCGAGCTGGCTTCGCCGGCGGGGGCTGGGAAAGGGAGCGGGGCGGCGGTTCCCCCGGCCCTGCCGCCGCGGGGCTGCCCGCGCCGCGCCCCGTCGCGCCGGGGAGGCGGCGCGGCCCGGCCGGGCGAGGCGAGGCGGGTCGATGCGAGGCCCGGCGGTGCGGGCCGGCGGCCGGAGCGCGGCGGGCGTTGGGCAGAGGTGTCGGCCCGCCTCCGCCCCGGCTTGGCGGCTCGCCCGCCCCGGCCGCCGGGACTGCCGGCTGCCTGAGGCCCGTGCCGGGGTGTTTTTTTATGGCTGCGATCAGCCTGTCGTGCCCGGGTGCGCTCCCGCCTCCCGCCAGGGAGAGGCTCCGCGCGGGAGGGAAAGGAGCAGACGGGGAGAGGCGCTGCCAGCTCCCCTCGGCTCGGCCTCCCCTCGGCGGAGGCGGCGGCCCCGGGGCGGGCCCGGCCCGGCCCCACCGCACCGCACCTGCCTGCCCAGCCCCGAGGCTGGCACGGGCCCGGGGCAGGCGTGTGTGTGTGTCCCAGCCCTCCCCCTTTCCCGGCTCCTCTCGCAGCTGGAGGGGCAAGAGCAGGGGAGCGGCGGCGCCTGCCACCCTGCGCGGCGGTGGCGGGGCTGGGGAGGTCCGGCCCGGCCCCGCGGCGCCGTGCGGCTCCCAGCGCTCCCGAGGCGCAGGGGCGGGGGGGCACGCCGTGGCGGCGGGAGGCTGAGCTTGTCCCAAGATTGCGCTCGCTGCTTCAGACAGAGTTTTCAGCGGGGTATACTGCACGTACAGCCTGTGAAACGGGAGCTGCTTATCTCCATACCCACGGATAGACCGACGGACTTCACTCGGAGCAATGCTCTTTAAAAAAATAAATATCCTGGCCTACTGTCTCAACTCCATTGCTTAGGGAAAGGTGCTGCCACTAATTCCCTGTTGTCACAGTTCTCACAGTGTGCCATATAAAATCATGTCCTCTTCTGACTGATAGATGGTACCTAAAGATGCTGCCCAGCAAGAGGCAAATGCTGCGCTTGGTAAGGCCCTGTCCTGCAGTGCAAACTGTGTGGACGGATGAAAAGCCAGTGATGCTTTTTGTGGATGGAGAGGTCACCCTGTGGGACTCCGATTACATGCTTTGTCTCATGGGTAAAGTCAGTGGTAGGTGCTGAGCATCTCCGGCTTGCTAGGATCAGACTGTGTATTTGTAACTGCCTGAATAGGAGCCTAATGTAACATACCTGTTTTTTGCGTGTTTGGGTTGTTATTTCTGTTCTCTTTGATTATTATTAACCCAGTCAGTAATGCTGTAAAAGCAAAACAAAGAGGGAAGGGGAAAGAATCAGGGAAGCGTTTTCAAATATGCTGCTGTGTGCAGGCGCACGTTCGGTCTATGTCTTTATTTCTAGGATGTTTTAATGCATCCCTTGACTTAGCTTGCTAGTCCGTATGGCTTTAAAAAGCAAACTAAGACACCAGTCTGAAGCCCTGAAGGGTATGACTCAATGACATAACAATAAATTGTAGTATCTCCTGCTAAGTAATTACACCATATCATGTCACAACAAGGTATTGTTGAAATACTATCCTGTAGTTCATGAAGTGTCATTTTTTTATTATAAGCCTATAAAATAAACAGAATTGCTGTGTTAGAACATACACATGGACACAAAACATTTCATTAGGGCTGTGAGAAGGAGCTGCTGTAGTTTTCTTGCATGAACATGCTCAAGATAAAGTAGTTATGTCCCAGTTTTGCATTCTTTTATTCTGGGAACTAGCAGAGGTTACACAGCTAACTAGAACCCTTAGGTCAGAGGCAGAGCTGTTTTGATGTCAAATCAAGAGAAATGTGAAAAATATTTAGTGGTAGCTAGCATACTGCTCCTCGTAAAGTTTTCCTGCTAACTATTATCTAGTTCTGGCCTCAGATGAACCTGTTTTAATCCGGCGTAATTTTACTGTCTTCTTGTGAAGTCACTTTGGATTTATAGTAAAAAAACGAGGAGAGGGAGGATTGTGAATGATGCTTGTGCGGTGCCAAGCAAGATTGTACACCTGACAGCATTTTGTTGCCTTCTTGTGTTTGGTCTTCATAGTTCAACAACTCAAAAATTTGAAGGGATATTCAAATTCTGAAGGGAGCAGAATCTCATTGATTTTAATGGGAATTGAAAAAAAAGGAGGGAGAAGCTGGGAACGCAGAGAGTCCTTGCCATCTGGTTAACAGACCCAGCAGTTTTAACCAGGTCTGGAAGTGTTTCTAGATCAAAGGACTGGCTGATGGCAGCCCTTAACGTCTTCCAGCACAGCACCTCCTTCATCCCTGCTCTGCCCATCATCCCCGCAGCATTTCAAATGTTGGTGTGCTGAATGACTTCTCTTTCAAAACAGAAGGAAGAACAGTGGTATGCAAGTCCTTGGTATTGAAAAGATAAAGAATATTGTTTGGGTGTCCTTTGGTTTGTAGCACATGGCATGAGCCCTTGCCATGAGATGGAGCATTTGACATGATGGGGCCTTGAAGATCCATACTTCCAAGCATTAGGGAGAGTGTTGGCACATACAAATTCCTGGTATAAGCAGACAAGGGGTGGTACGTAGAGTAGGTGGAGGGGAACGTATGGATCTTTGGTGTGAACAAATCGGTATTAAAATGTTAAATGAAAAGGTATAACATATTCAGATGTCTGTCAAAGGACCAAATCCAGCCATGGTGAAATGAACCCTTGCTAGAATCAGCTAAATTACCACTGTGATGAATGTGACTTAAATTGTACACAAATTTATGGCTTTTAAAGGTAAAAGCCATATTCTGCTTCCCCAAAATCAGTTAAAAATAAAAGTAGTAGTTAAGAATTTTGTGTGCTTTTTCAGTCCTTAATTCAGCTTCAGGTTATGGGGTGAAGATGGAGTGGTTTGCTGGTCCCAAGCAATGCAAGTGTTAAGCTGGCATTTCTTCCGAGTTGCTCTGTGTTACAAAATGTACTATATAGTCAGTGAGTCGTATTTATGTAGGGAAAATGTCCACTGGTGTAGCTGGACTTTTCCCTTAGACCACAGGTACAGGGTAAGGCCTAGACATGTTTGAGGTATTTGGATATCTGTGTATAAACTTACTGTGTTCTGCAGAGTTTCAGGTCAGATGGTCACCTCATACATCTGGTACTCACTGAACTGCTTCTGGAATGAATGAGAGAGAGGTCATCACATAGCCAGCAATAGTCATTATTTTTGTTAAACACAGTTCACATCTTGGAAGAACCATAGATTTCACACTTAAAATGGTATTTATTTATTGCACTCCAAATGTTTAATCTCAGCAGTACAGTGACGATACAGACCAGTGTTGTAATTCCAAGTTTTTAGAAGTGTGGAAGTTGAGGCAGTAGGAGTTTAAATGATTTAGAAGCTTAGGTATGTCTACGCTGCAATCACAGACATACCTGAGCTGATTTTAAAGTAGTCAACTGGGGAGCTGGTAGCAATCCAGCTGTGGCAGCGTGGAACTCGGACGTGGCTGGAAAACATGCCCAAAAAGCTGGGTAAATACTTGAGTGGTTAGGCTGGCCTGAACTCAATGGCTAGACTACTACCGGTGCCCAAGCTGGCTAATTTAAAGTTTGCCCGGCTGTGTTTACAGTATATTGCAGTCACAGCAGTTGTGAATGTAGTATAGACATACCCTCTGAATTCTGTGACTCAGCCCCGTCTTTTGGCAGATGATTCCCGTGCCTTTCTGGGAGCTGTGTGGGTAGCATCAACTCACTGGTCCCTGTGAGAGGCTTTTGCAGGTATTGAAAACCTCACAGTACGACATAAGATGCTCTTTTATTGCACTGAAACTTCCCATATTGAAATGGTGGGCCCTCATCTTGTAGCCACTCGGACACGTGAGCAACCCGTGAGTCAACCCGCGTGTTTGCGTAATTGGGACCTCATTGTTTGCTCAGAGGAAGGGCAAGGCGGCGGCGAGCAGCCAGGCTCCCCGGCTCTGTCGCTCCGGTGTGGGTAAGAGGAAACCACCGGAGGAGCTTAGGCAGAGCTGGTGTTCAGGTGCATGGGGCCTAGGGCAGAGGCAAATGTGTGAACCCCTCCCTGCCTCCCTCCTCCTGTCCATACGCTGGATGACGAGTCCTGCTGCCTGACCCGGCTCAGGTTCCTCCTCCCCACCTGCCCCTTCCCGTGGCCCTAGGACCAAGGCAATTGCTGTAGTTCCTCAGCCCTGAAATTAATTCTCATTTTGTGTAGAAACAAATTTCAAACACCACAACACAGGGCTCTTTTGTGTTCACTGCCTCACACAAAGAAAGGATGGACAGCTGCTCTTTCTAGTTAAAAGCACCAAGTCGCACATGACTGCTTTTAGTAAAAAACCAGCCCTCCGAGCGTCAGCCCTCGAGTCCACTGTAGCAATCAAAATTACAGAGACAACATTTGGGGACTGGGGGTGTGTGCATTGAACTTCTTGTTATGTGTTGATATTTTTGAGAGCAAGCATGTTTTTGTTGCAGGTGTAACTACTGCTGAAGGCTGCTGGTCTTGAATTTCATTATTTGAAGTGTAGAAAGACTGTTTTAAGTATCGATGTCCAAGATGTAGTTGAGGGCACTTGAGATTTCCATAGCAGAAAGAATAGCAGCAATTTTGAAAGTGATAGCAGATATGTATGTGTAAAGACTGTTGGGTATGGAGACCAAATTCTCATCAAATTTATGCTGACATGAACTCCAGAGGAGGTGTGGATGTTGATGTAATTGAGAACACAGTCTTGCCATCTGTGTAGATGCTCTGTCTCTTGCTACTGTTCTTGAGCTTTATTACTATAATGGCATTTTCCTTAGTACTGGGGCTGGAATTCCTCCTCAGAGTGTAGAACAGGAAACAGAAAGATGATGTGATTTGCTCATACAAAAAATATATGCAGTCAGTGGTTTGGTTATAAAAGTTCTGTAGCTTTTAGTCTCTGTCCACTGTTCCTTCCCAGCAGAAAGCAATGGGAATCACGTGGATAAGAAGTGAGTTAGTCTGTTTAGCTCAGTTCACTGGATATAAAATGTAAACCAGTCTGCTTACATAGCTGTTGACTTCCACCTTATAAAGATTTGCTCTGCATTCCAGAATATGCTGTGAAAGTCTTGAAGCAATGGGAAGTCCAGAGAAGTAATTCTCCTCTTTGCTGTTCTCAGAAAATCTTACTATGCTCCAGTTAGACAGAAGGTCGAATTTTTAACAGGTGGAAGTTGGCTTTGCTATGCAAAAAGTAATTTAGATCTATCTATTTCTGTCTGTTGAGGGTCCATATTGTGTAAAAGTCACTTTGACTTTGCTCTGACTGAGCAAATCAATGTATGCAATGCCGGATTCCTCCTAGGAGAAAAACAGATCTTGGATCTTCCAGGAGATAGTTAAGGCTATCTAACTATAGTAGCCTATAGTGAAGGCTGCTATACCTCCAGTTATTATTTCTTTGTGTGACTGATGGGAAAATAGATAAATTTTAAGATATTCTGTTAATTTTTTTTTGGTTTAAAGCATTTCTTTCCCCATTTTGTCATGTTTTATTATGTATGGCTTCAGCTTTATATAACTTGAGTAGGACACAGATTGACCTTTGGAGGTCTCATATATCCAGAGATCATAGGTTTTTAGGTGTCCTGCTAGAATCGAGGAACAACTTTGGGTCTAATTTGGGCAACTGAGAGTTGTCTTAAGATATGGAAGATGCTAACACCCATTTTTGGCATTTTTTTACCTCCTTTCACATTTGGGGAGTTTGTTTGCTTGTGTAGTTTAGGATGTACTGTCAGAATTCAGGTCTGACGTAACTGCATTGACTTACTGGAATTTCCACAGTCACAAATGGCTCATAATGCTCAATATTCAAAAACAGCCTCCAAAAGCATGCAATTTTGGGAAACAATTTTTTTTTCGCTTTTTTCTTGCAAAGCTGGTATTGCATGAAAAATGTATACTAGCAGAATTTGAAAAGGTAGTGTAGGACTGAAAAATGTTGTATCTCTTTTACTCTAATGTCATTAAATAATTACTGAAAAGTTAGCACATTTCTTTGCTGATTTGTGGGGTCCTGAAATGACTTATCAGGCACAGCGTAGAATTTAATTCCTTTGTCTGAAAAGATGTACTGAAGTTGTCATGATACTGGTTCCTTCCCTTGCTGTTTGTAAAAGCTTTGCAGAATCTGACCAGTTTGGACTAGCTGCCTTCTTTAGCTAATTTTCTGTATATTAAAAAAATGTATCAGTATATTAAAAATATCAGTATATAAAAAAGTATTTCAGTAAAGGCTGTGACAGCCTGGAGAAGAAATGGCTTCAGGGGGACCTAACAGCAGCCCCCAGCACCTATGGGGAAGTTACTGAGACGGTGAAGCTGAAGCTGAGGAGCACAGTGTGAGAATGGGAGACAGAGGTCATAAAACCGAGGGAATGGGGGGTGGGTTCCAGCCAAACCAAGAAAAAACCAGTCTTTTGCTATGAAGTTTTGGAACAGGTTGCCCAGAGAGGCTCTTAAACCTTTTCAAAAGGTTGTTGGAGTCGGACTGGACAAAGCCTAGACAAATCTGTTCTGAATTCAGAGCTGAACCTACTCTGAACAGGCGATTGGACTAAGTGACGTCCTGAGGTCCCTTCCAACCTGACTGACGCTGTGATTCTGTGATTCTGCATTAAGTACCACTTTCAGGGGAAGATAAGGATCATTATGTGCTTTAAAATCAGGCTGTTCATGGCAGCCACTACCTATAAAATGTTGTACTTGTTAAATAGAAAAACTGAATGAAAATGAATTGCAAGTTAAAATTACCGTAATGCAGACATTAACAACAAAGTAAAGGAATAGCCAGTGGCTACCATCTTCCATACCTGTGTGTAGTACTACATACTCCAGCAAGAATGGTATCTTGGTTAAAAACAGAGAACAAGTGCTGTTCTCTATTTTTACCAGCAATACCATCAATTTTTATTATTTTTTTCTTTCCTGCATATTCTAAGTGTTAAAAGTAAAAAAGCATTGTGGAAAATACAGCTGCACATCCTTTCAAAAATATTTTTTTTCTTATGTCAATTTGTCTAAATTTTTTAACATAACTGCTGTTTTCATGGTACTTCCAAATTACTTTTGTAAAGCGATGTTATTTAGGATTTCAATGTATATAAACAGAAAGATTAATGTTCTGGGTGATATGATCTATGGTGTGAAATATGGTCCCCTTATATGAAATGTAATTCTTTGCCTTCTACACAGACACCTAGTAATACCACTATTGGTCCACCTATTTTAATGAAAAGTGATTTGACAGAAAATTTTAATTACATACTTAGCAATACAGTTTCTGTAGTGTGCTGGTTTTGGCTGGGATAGAGTTAATCTTCTTCATAGCAGCTAGTGTGGGGCTGTGTTTTGTGTTTGTGCTGAAAGCAGTGTTGATAAAGCAGGGATGTTTTAGTTACTGCTGAGCAGTGCTTACACAGAGTCAAGGCCTTTTCTGCTCCTCACACCGCCCCACCAGCAAGTAGGTTGGGGGTGCACAAGAAGTTGGGAGGGGACACAGCCGGGACAGCTGACCCCAACTGACCAAAGGGATAGTCCATACCATATGACATCATGCTCAGCGTATAAAAGCAGGGGGAAGGAGAAGGAAGGGGGAGGACATTTGGAGTGATGGCATTTGTCTTCCCAAGAAACCGTTAGGCGTGATGGAGCCCTGCTTTCCTGGAGATGGCTGAACACCTGCCTGCCAGTGGGAAGTAGTGAATGAATTCCTTGTTTTGCTTTGCTTGGGTACGCGGCTTATGCTTTACTTAATAAACAGTCTTTATTTCAACCCACGAGTTTTCTCACTTTTACTCTTCTGATTGTCTCCCCCATCTCAACCGGGGGGGAGTGACAGTGCTTAGTTGCTGGCTGGGGTTAAACCACAAGAGTCTTTTTTGGTGCCCAAAGTGGATCTTGAAGGGTTCGAGATAATGATAGGCTTGATTGGAGTGTGCTAGATCAAATTTATAGCTATTATTGCTGTTTAGCTATTAATTGGCAGGCTCCTGTGCTAGCCATGGGTCTTGCTTGCCTTACTGTATATTAGAGTCTAGTGCTTGTTAGTGGCTGCTTTTTGCTTTCACTGGTTGCTGTAGTGCTGTACTGCTTATCATCTTACTCTGCTGTGCCTGGGAACATTTTGATAACAGCAGTGGCCATGCGCCTGGGCTGGCAGATGGCCAGGGCATCGCTGCTGTTCCTGTGCTGCTGTACTGGACAGGCTGGAACTCCAGCGTGAACTTGAATCGAAGGGACTGTGACCTGTGGATGAGTCCACGCAGGAGCAGGACACCCTGAAGCATCTGTGGCTGTGGATAAGCCCATGCCAGAGCAGGTACATCTCGAAGCGTCTGTGGCCGTGGTTATGTCTGTGTCACAGCAGGTGTACCCCTGAAGGGATTGTGGTCCAAGGGTAAGCCCACGCTGGAGAAGGTACACCTCGAAGCATCTGTGGCTGTGGATAAGTCCATGCTGCAGCAGGTACACCTGGAAGCATCAGTGGCTGTGCATGAGGTCATGCTGGAGCACCTCAAAGTGTGTGGCCATGGATAAGACCACGACAAAGCAGGCACTCCCCTGGAAGGACCGCAGCCATGGGTAAGGCCATGTTGGAACAGATTTACTTCTGAAGGGGCTGTGGCTGTGGGTAAGGCCATGCTGGAGCAGGTATATCTCTGAAGGCATTGTGGCCCTTGGATAAGGCCACGCTGGAGTAGGTGCACCTCAAAGCAACTGTGGCTGTGGATAAGTCTATTCTGCAGCAGGTATACCCCTGGAGAGACTGTCGCTCCACTTGGAGCAGCTACTCCCCTAAGGGAATGCAGTCTGTGGATAAGTCCAAGCCAGAGCAGGGGCGAGGGCAGGAGTTCATTGCAACGTCTGGTCCAAAGGGACCAGGGGTGGAGATTGTAATGGAAATACCTTTAACTTGTTGTAACCTGGGATTTGAGTTGCATGTTATGGGAATTACCATAGCAAGAACGCCTTGTTGCTTGCCAGACTAGGTGCAAGGGGGAGGAGTTCATTGCAATGTCAAACCCTATAACCTGGCCCAAAGGGACCAGGGGTGGAGAATGTAATGGAAATACCTTTAAATTGTTGTAACCCATGATTTGAGTTGCATGTTACAGAAATTACTATAGCAGGAACCACCTGAAATAGTGGCGGACAAGCCTTACAAGAAGCAGTGAAAGTGCAGCAGTGACCCAACCTGAGCTGGCTTTGGTGCTCAGGAACTCCGCACAACACACCACCTCTCCTGTCCTAAGTGACCACCATAAGAGATGGAGCCCAACATCATGGACTAAATTAACTCAATGGATGTTTTGTGGACATTTCTGGACATTTCTGGACATTTTATAATGGTGGTCCATAGAGTAAGAGAATGATATCTGCATATTATATCAAAGGATGGGAAGGGAGGTGGTTGGTTAATGAGGATGTATTGGACAGTGTGAGACCTGAGTATGACCTAAATTGTATGGAATAAGGGGTGGAGAATGTGCTGGTTTTGGCTGGGGTAGAGTTAATTTTCTTCATAGTAGCTAGTATGGAGCTATGTTTTGTGTTTGTGCTGAAAGCAGTGTTGATCACACAGGGATGTTTTAGTTACTGCTGAGCAGTGCTTACACAGCATCAAGGCCTTTTCTGCTTCTCACACCACCCCACCAGCGAGTAGGCTGGGGGTGCACAAGAAACTGGGAGGGGACACAGCCGGGACAGCTGACCCCAACTGTCCAAAGGGATATTCTGTACCATATGACGTCATGCTCAGCAATAAAAGCTGGGGGAAGGAGAAGGAAGGGGGAGACATTTGGAGTGATGGCATTTGTCTTCCAGGTAGCTGTTACATGTGATGGAGCCCTGCTTCCCTGGAGATGGCTGAACACCTGCCTGCCAATGGGTAGTAGTGAATGAATTCCTTGTTTTGCTTTGCTTGGGTACGCGGCTTTTGCTTTACTTATTAAACTGTCTTTATTTCAACACACAAGTTTTCTCACTTTTACTCTTCTAATTCTCTCCCCCATCCCACTGGGAGTGAGTGAGTGAGCGGCTGTGTGGTGCTTAGTTGCTGGCTGGGGTTAAACCATGACATGCAGAAAGGAAAGTATCTTTCTATCTGCAGAACAGGATTGTAAGTTCATAAATTAATGAGAGAAAACACGTGTTAGATGACCATTGCTTTGACCACCTGTGCCTCACAATTCCAACTACAGTATGAAGCATAGATGAAATGTCACTAATACAATATGGGCAAATACTTTTGAGACAGTACAGCCAGCAGGAACTTGAGATGAGGATTATCTTGTAGGTCTGGTTTTTCATCCTAGCTAGGGTGTGTTACCTTAATAAGTAAGCCAAATAATTACTTATTTACAGATTCAGCGAATGGTAAGGTCACACTGGCATTTCTGAGCAAAGAACCACAATGAACTGATTGGTTAAAGTGGCCTGAATTTCTTTGAAATACTCTGTTAGTAGTTAGAATTCAAGCAAAGTCTATGGGATTGTAAAAGAAAAGGTACTGGGATAGAAGGGGACATGGCATTCAGAATATCCAAAGGGATGGTGGGGTACTACAGAGGTATCCTGCCTACAGCTCAGTTTATTGTTCAGGATTTCATTAAGAAATATTGAGTGACATTAAAATGACGTGAAAGCAAAGAAACTATTTCACAATATGTGCAAGTCTTCCAGTTATGCTCATAGCTTTTTCAATACAATAGGAAAAGCATTTGTACAGTGTGTTTCGCCAAACACCTTCATAATTTTTCATGAATCAGATAAATTTAGCACCAGAACAATATTTTCCAGTCTAAGCTTTAAGGGAAGACTCACCATTTCTGTTCCTTAATCTACAATACTTCATGTTAGTATTATATTTTCAAAAATGACCAGGTCCTTTTTAAGTCCTCAGCTTTTGGATGTGCATCTGGAGACACTTTTGAAGGAGTCAAGTTGTCAAAAAGTGGAGGAGTCAGTACATCCTAGAAATCGTTCTCTGTTGGCATTTCTCAAGGCAAACTGGGCTTTTTGTTTGGTTGGTTGTTTTTTTTTTTAATTTTTTTGCTGGTGACTGAAGGAGGAAATAGAATTGAAATGTCTGTATATATATCTATGCACTACAAGCACCGAGTCATGACCACCTACTTGCCTTCTCAGTGCTGGATCATTTAATATCTCTATATTTACATAAACCCTGTCTTTTAGATGTGCAAATGAAATGGACCTGTGTCTGCCCTGTTTTATATGATTTGGGAAAACTGCTAACTTAAGTGAACTAACTGTATGCTTATTTAGAATGGTGTCAGAGATTCTTTCAAGTACAGTACTGCACATGTAGCTTGCAAATATTTGGGTCATTGTAGAGTATCTAAATGACCATTGTTTAATGAAAAACTGCACATGGGTTAAAAGCTCCAGTATTGGTATAATTGGGGAGCATTTGAGGAGCTGTGAAGTATAAAACTGGCGTGGTAGGTATATGCAAAAAACCAGGGAAGGTGAAACAGGGCTTCTGTTCACAAAATCTGCCTACCTATATTGCTGTGTGATGTTAATTAATTCTTACTCACTTCTGGTCCTAAACGACTGTGCCTATACCTCTGTCTTGTTGAGCTCTCTCCTTGTTTCACTGAAGAAGCAGCAGCAGCATCTGTACTGGTTGTAAAAGGAACATTTGTAGTAGTTGTCAAGAAAGGCGAGATTACAACTGACACTACTTTAAATAAAAAATAGTTGGGCATTTTATATGCCTGTGATGCAGGGAATCTCCATTTCAGCTGTTTTTTTTCTTCAAACTTTGATGATAAGCATCACAGACTTGCTAAGGGAATTTCTCTCTGCTGCACTTTTGTGAAATAGGGAAACATGATCGCCATTTCAGTCATGGAAAATGGAGGCAGTGCTAGTAGGGAAGGGTGAAAATTACAGTGTCTGAATCAGTAGATTCTCCGTGAAACATTCAAATGCCTATCTCAGTTTGGAAATACGGACTTAGACTTCGATGTTTCAAGGGGTCAAGAGCTGAAGCTGGCTTTCTTGAAAACATTGGGAAACTGGGAAATATTGGGAAATCAGTGAACCATCCTGCCCCTTCTTACATGCAGGTGTCGTACTTGGAATTCAGTTGTATTTAGTGGAGCAATAGAGAATTGATAGGTTTTGAGGCTAGTGGACTTTTTCTGAGTAATTTCCAAAATTATGAACATGATGGTGAAAAAGCCAAATGCCTTTAAGCATTTACACATTGGTTTAGAAACTTCTTTTTCCCTACCATGTGATAAAGAAATATTCATGAGTAATAGAAAAATGCCTGAGGCCATGAGCATACCACCGTGGTTAGGTAACTTTGCTCAGAGTTTGCTCTGAGCAAGCTGGTGACTTCTGACCTGTGCTTAGCCAGCCACCACTGCAGGCCTCGGGCACGGAGATGACAGCTGGCTCTGCTTTTTGGGCTGGTTAGCCGGGGCGCATGGCCACACCAGCACCCTGGGCTTGCGGTTAGCTTCTTCCAAGGTGGGTTGGTTTCTGCGCACATCCCTGTCCTGAATGGTCCAGACAAACGCAATGTACCTTCATTCCTGTATCCAAGCTGTGGAATGTCTGGTTGTTTGTGTTGCTGTCTTTTGACGTCTGAACAAGATCTGCTGTTACCCTTTCAATATTTTTAATAACTGTCCTATGACTAGTTTCACCCAATCATTCCCAGATGCTTCAGCCACATTCGGTCCCTTAAGGGTCTGAGGGCAGGCACACAGCCTCCCAGACCTGGAGAGAGGTGTGAGGGGTACCTTTCCCTCCCAGTCCTCTTGCACCGAACGCTCTCCTCTGCGTAGGGTTTGCACAGGAGGATGTCATGTCCCTCCTGACATCCTTGCCCTCGCCTCTGCAGAGGCTGGTTATGTAACTTTGCGAGGCTGAATTCCAGTATCTATAGTAACATTTAAACAGAAATAAAACAGTTCCCAAAACAGGAAAAAGTTACTGAAAACTATCCAGAAATGAGATCTTACCTCTCCTGGATCACACAAGCAGCAAAACGTGGGTTGCTGGAGCTGTATAAACCATAGATGAGATCCTTATCCCTGCTGTCTCCTTTCACAGTATGCAAGAGAGACGGAAGAGAGGAAGAGGTCTTCAGAGAGGAGACAACTGACCTGGAATGGGAGCAGGGGAGGACAGCCATGTGGTTGCTTTCAGAAACTTGGTGAGAGGGTTTTACTGGGGATGGGAGTGGGTAGAGGCATGGGGACATTAATAATGGCTGCACTTTACAGTGTACTGGTGCTGGGAGAGCACTGCTGCTCACGTGCCAGCTGAAGAGTCTCTCTGGGATGTCTGAATTACGTGGGACTGAGAAGACGAGGATTAGAAGAGCATGAAGATGGCTTTTGAGTCAAGTTTACTCTTCTCTGTCTACGCTGAAAGCATGCTCTCTTCAGGCTCCTTTGGATCCCTTATGAACAGCAAAGCTACTCGTCCAGTGATCTCTCAAAAGAACTCCCTCAGCAAAACCTTCTGGCCAAAGCAGGTTCACGTCAGTGGAGAAATTCCGCCTTTGGTGAACAGTTATTTAGAAATACCGTCATAAAAATCTGCTGTAGCAATTCTGAAGCTCGATTTAAAGTATTTGCAGATGCTCAGTATTCATTCTTGAGCACAAAAACATGTCCATTCACGTTTCTTCATGCTTATTCTGTGAACATACTTTCAAGGGGCACTTGTGCTGTATTTATTTCTTCAGGCATCCAATCTGCTCTGTCTTTTGTTTGGGGCATACAATATCCAAAATCCTCCTTTGACCTGTTCCCATTGTGCCTGTTGCCATCTCTCCTCTTTACGAAGCCTTTGCAGAGAGCATCAGGAGAGGACAATATATTGTGCGTACTTCTAATAAAAGGCCTGGACAAACTGCTATTGGTCAGCCACGTATTCCATGAATAGTTGGAAATGTAGAGTTTTGGGCTTGTGGAGCCTCCAGTTTTGTACAGAAAATATGTATTTTTCTTGGATAACCCTAATGGCTCTTGCTTCTAATGCAATTTACATCATTTTTTTTTACTCTACCATGTTGGAATGCTTCACTTTTGAAAAGGAAATGTGATAAAATTGTAGGATTGTATTCTGGTGCAGAATTACATCTCTTTTTGGAGTGTGCTTATGGCAGGTAAAAAGTATAAATTCAGAATACAGAAGTCTCAAATCAGATTTTTTACTTATGGGTTTCAGAGATGATAATAAAATATGTCAGTTATTTAAGACATAAAATGAAAAGAGAAAAGATGCTTAAACTTAAGAGTGAAGTTTTAAGGAGATAGTATTTTAAAAATTATGACAGGTAAAATAACATATTCAAAAGCAGTTGAATTTTATTGCTTTGGGGAAAATAATTATATAGTTAAAAATGCAAATGAACATTTCTCTCAAAAAGGGCTAAGTACTTCCTACAAAATTTGCCACTAAGTCTGAAGTCGTTAAACTCTTAAATCTTCCCAGACAAAATTGTTGCAAAGATAAACATCAGTCCTTTGGGGCTGGAAGTTCTCAGAAATAAGCACTTGAGAAAGTTAGAGCTCCTTTTACAGGCACAGAGAAGTCCTCAGTGACACACTTCTTCCACAGTACTCCAGAAACCAAGACTTACTGTGTTAACAAACTAGCTTTTAGTTACACGAGTAATTAATAAAAAGGTCACTGAGCCATTTAAACTTTTTTAAGCAGTTATGATCAGGGCTGGGGAAGAGCGTAAAAGGTGAATGGAAAAAGGCTCAAATGTGGAATATTTTGACCACAAAGGTTATAAATCTGACTTCAAGTGTACAAACCCCCAAAATTAACAACAGTGATTTTGGCAGGTACTAATGAAGAATTGGGAGGATCAGAAATTCTAGAGTGGAAAATCAACATACACACCCACTGGACAAAATTCATCCATGTGTAAAGAGCCAGCAACACCCCGCTTCTCGCATAAGTCCCATTTACATCCTTAAGTTTGAGTAAAAGTTTAGGGGTAATTTCAAAGGCATACTCAAGAAGGGAGAATTTCAGTTGTTGTGAATTACTAAGTATTCTGGATTCTGCAAAGACTTATGTATGTGCCTAATCTAATATACTGCAAATATTTCAGGTATAATAACTAATAACGTGTAAATTTAAAATGCTTGCTGTAAAGGTTAGGTAGAATTGGGGCCTAAGCAAAGAAATATATGACATGAAGACTAAATCGTAAGATCTCTAAGTATGTGTCAACAGTAACAGAGTAGTTAGCATAAGCAAAGGGCTTTATATATGAGAAGCACCATATGTACAGTGCTCCAGATCCAAAATGCCTATATTCTTATCAATAGTTCCAAGCCCTACTTTGGTAGGGCAGCAGAATAGATCCCCTTCACTAAGCTTGACATGCAACAATCAGCTATGTTATTATCACCTATAGTTTACAGATGAAATAGCAAGATGGGGTAAGAACTGGATAATTGCTGCTTTTTTACATTAGTGAACGTCTCAACAAAGCTAAGAGAAAACACCTTAAGGAACCAAACAAGTCATTATTATGTAGCAATGTAGCCAGGCATTAGTAAGGCAAGATGGTGGTGTAGCTCTCTCACTTTAAAATTCTTGTTAAATAGGGGTACATCATACAGTTGGGGAGCCTAACAAAGAAGAAAATGTCCAGAGTTTCTCTATTTCTGTAAAGATCCCATTCAAGGAAACTCTTAAGTGAGTAGGTTCACCAAAAGGCTATTGAGCCTTCAGTGGCATATGTTATGTAAGGTGGATTTCTCTTGGGTGGTTGCCACTGTTTTAAGACTTGTGGTAGGCATTGCTTGAACATTGCTGTGTAGCCAAGCAAGGTTAATTTCCTTTAAGAAGGTGCTATATCAGCATTGTATTTTCTTTGTGACATCTACCTTCCCTAAATGGTGGACTGTTAATTGGGCTGTTTTGCAGAAATGGGGAGAATTCAAGGTTTGAAATCATGCTAAAATCTGTTTGCCCGTCAGCACCCAGACTTCTCAGGCTAAACTGATTTCTTTCCAAATACCCCTGTCCCAACGTTTCATTGTTGTTTTTTTCTTTATAATTTAATTTATTGCTTTAAATTTACTGAGAGAGTGGTGAAACACTGGAATAAGCTGCCCAGGGAAGTGGTGGAGTCACCATCACTGGAGGTGTTCAAGGAAAGTGTGGACGAGGCATTGCGGAACATGGTTTAATGGGCATGGTGGTGTTAGTTGATGGTTGGACTTGATGATCTTACAGGTCTTTTCCAACCTTAGTGATTCTGTGATTCTGTGAACTTCTGTCAATTTTACAGACTAGAGCTCCTGTTTCTGTAAATAGGTAAGAAGAACACACCAAAACAGGATTTCTTTCAGTCTTAAAAATGGTTCACATATCCCAGTGGGTAGGGGAACACAAAGTGCAAAAAAGATGAGTAGAAGAAGTAAGGTGGAAATAATTCAAATAGAGATGGTCTGCCTCCTTGCTTTCAGCAAAATCCTCAGTTCTTAATTCTAAAGTCATTAGACACAAATCTTGAAAAAAACATTGATTCAGTGAACACAGACTAAATTCCCTGCTCACTTCAGCTGAGGTGTATCAAGAAGTTATTTGCTGCCGCATATTTAACAGAAGATATACTTGGGTGTGCCTAGTGATAACTGTACTTGCGAGAAAGCAAAGCAAAGCAGGTCCTTTTTTATGCCAGTGGTTCACACGCTGAGGAACCTTGAAAACTCTTGTTTCTCAGACAGGGTATCTGTGGAATTCCTGCCATCTATGTGCAATGAATTCAGACTGAGATCTTAAAATTGGCTTCCTTCAATCGAGTTTTGTTATGTACTTGGCATGCTTTCACACCCAAACCTCCCATCTGCAGCCTGCACCTGCATTGCTCAATATTTAACTCAAAGATCGCTGAACTTCCTGGACCACTAAGGTGTCTTTTGGTTTGCGGCTTGCTGGCCAGGGCTGTTGCTTACCATAAGAAAGAGGTTTAGATGCAGTAAATAGTGTAGATTTCCAGTTCCCTCAGTTTTGTTTCTGCTCATTGAAAAGAGCTCCTTTCTGGCATGCTGCAGCTTTTCCTCAGCATGAAGCACGGGGCGTGAAGAGCAGGGTATAGCGTTTGCAACCTGAAATTAAAATGCCATTGCTTTGCATCCTTACATTTTCTCTTTCTGCACAGTAGCAAAGTGAGTGCAGGGTATATTGGTACCTTTACCACAAACAAACCCTCTATTTTCTGCTCTTAGTTACTGAACTGTTTGAAAAAAGGCAAATCCTTCTCTGTCTTACGACTGTTTCTGATAAGCTGGCAGTAAGAATTCAGAACTCCCATGCAGCCTCCTGTACGACACAGCTGAGCTGCTCCGTGGCATGCCCTCCCCAGGCCACGGGGAGTTCAGCAGCTCGACGGACTAGAGACCCAGCAGGTGTTTGCCCAGTGATTTTGCAACTACACTGCACCACTAATTATTGACCCTGGTTTTATAGCCATACCTCTCCCTTCCTGGTCTTGTGGGTCTCTTCAGTGCTCTGAAGGCTGGATCCAGCTCGATAAAGTGAAAAAAGTCCCTCTAGGGTTCCCCTATAGGTGCATATAAATTTTAGTGAGCTGTATACCTTATTAGTAAGACCAAATATTTAAATATCAGGAATTAGTTCCTAATAATTATAACATTGTGTGCGTGCACATGCAAACACGCCCGGGTACACTCAAATACACATACGTACGTAAATAAATACAGATAAGCACACAGATAGATATTTATAGTGGCTCGGATAATGTATGAACTTGAAGGTTCATTGGCCTGACTTTAATGGAGGGGAGATGATATAGTACCTGTGAAGGCTGGAGATCTGCTTTACACTAAAAAATATGTTTGAAGCTGGCAAGCCTGCCACAGTTATGACTGGAGGAAAGATTGCTTTTGCTCATAGCCCTTCTTCTGTGGGAAAACCCCCTTTTTCTGGTACAACTGTGTCTCCACTGGAATTTTACTGAACCCTGAGCAGTGAAGGTTCACTTGGAACCGCTCTGGATGCCGCACTTAGCTCCTTTCTTCAAGCCAGCTCAAAGGGGTTAGGGGACACGAACCGGCCACCCAGTTTCAGAGAATCCTTTGTGTGTGACCACTTTTTATTGCTATTCAAAGGCAAGGCACTACAAGCAATTAATAACCCATGTAAAACTGCTATTGAGATGTTTGCTGGCAACAAGTAGAAAGACGTTTGTTGCAAGAGGTGTGGTTTAATGGTCTTAGCACAGGACTGTGATTGAGGATCTCCTGTGTTCTTCCTGTGACTTTGACAGTGGCTGCCAGTCTGTCTTTTGAGAGGTCATATATTCTCTATGTTCTTCTATTTCCCTTCTCTGAAATGGGCTAGAAAATTTACTTCGCTTTTAAGAGCCAGAAATACTTAGTTTCTGTTTACAAAATACTGACAAGACATAAAACATCAATCTTAAGTCTCATCTACCTTTAGTTTTCTGAGTATTAGGTGTCCTAGACATTCTGTGCATTTGGTGGAGAGACACTTCTCCAGAGGGTGAGACCTCCCCATGTGTCAGTGTGAAAGAAGTTTTCCTTCCGAAAGAAATTTCCCCTTTCCAGTCGTTATAGAGAGAATCTAGATGATTGAGTGAGAACGACTTTTAGATGGCTAAGGGGAAGTGAAATGAACCCCATCCTGCATGCTACATTTAGGGTTATTTATAAACTGTGCAAAGAAGACAGAGTTTGCACTTCACATCTCTGATCTCTGAAATGAAAAGGTCTGTGTGAACAAGAGGGATGAGCGTTTCACAAGGGAATGACTGGAAAAGAAAGATTCTAACCCAAATTAGAAATTATTTAAGTAGAATCTTCCAGCAAAGTGGAGTTGTTGCGATGAGTTAAGATGAATGGGCTACAAGGCTGCTTGGAGCTTTAGGAACAGAACGGGGACACAGGCTTACCAAGTATTTCAACAACTCAGCTGGCTGGCTAGGGAAGAGAAGATACAAGGCAAGAAAAACAGTAATTATAGATATTATCACTGCTATGGAGCAAGGCCAGTGCAATAGCCCAATGGCAAGCCCACTATATCATTGGGAAGCTGAACAGAGGGAGAGAGTTTTAGGCCATCTGTCCGAGTGGACCAGTAGAGAGTCAGTGCTTGTAAGTGATCTCAACTGCAGGAGGCAAAATGCCAGCCACATTACTAATACAGTCTCCTTCGCCAGCTGATCTCTTTGGCAGCGTGGTGTCAGCAAAGCAAAACAAGGCTTAATGAGATTGCAGGAGGAATGGCAGGCCACGGCTGTAGGTGGGCAAGGCTTCTTTTCAGTGCACAATAGCCACAGTTTTGCAGATAATGCGCAGTCACAAGGTTGCAGATGGACCAGAAAGCAACCCCTGGGTGGGACCCTCTGAAAGGATGGTATTCGATGAAAACAGGTGTATGTCAAAGAGCCGGGCTTGGAAGGCTCCATGATCCACAGCTCGTGTTAACAAACTGTCCTTTTGCTGAGAGCAAAATTTCCAAATCCTGGCTGCTTGAATGTTGCTAGTCCCTCACGCTGTCTTCTGGGTTTACTGCATGTTTTGTGCCGGGTTTCCAGCTCTCTGAGTGCTTGTGCTCGGTGTGTGGCAGTTTGCAGCAGGGTTGTGTCACTGGGCAGCGCTCGGCAGAGGAGCCCGGGCAGGGACGAGGGCAAGACCCCACACAGCACAGACTTGGGTAACCTATGAACTTGAAGGTGCTTTCGGCAGTGACTACCATTGGCCATGCATCTGTAGCTGTAGCAACCCAGAGTGTTTTCAGGAAAAAAGTAAACATGAGTAGGCATTGCTTGAGAGCTCTCAATTTAAATTAAACAGTGATTTTGGGGTGGTAGTTCCTATCATCTGTTGCCATTCTTGAAACATTTGTGATGTCCGGTCTTCTACAAGTGGCTGAACCCCAGAAAAGCTGTGGGGCATATCATCCCTGTAGGATTAATACCTATCAGGTAGGATGATACAATTCAAAAGGTCCTTTTGGATCATCAAGTCTGTGTCTCTCCTGTTGCGTCATACAATCCCTTTCACAAGGCAATTGAGTTTCTCTGTAAAACTAGTTAGGTTTCTATTTCCACTTTTCCTATTTTCTGTTTCAGAACCCTATTTCTTTGCTGGTTAAAAATCTAAATTATGCTGTAAATGTATTAATTCCAATTTCCATCAAGTGTCAGCATTATCCAGTAGCTGAAAAAGTTATTTTAGCTTTCTGGTGTTTATGCTGTATCCCTATTTGACCTTCATTTCACTAGGTTAAACGAATGAGGCTATTGTATTCTTATGTACGGTAGCCTATCCATTCTCTGGCTCATGCCAGTCATCTGCACTGTCTTTGCATCCTGAATTCATCCCTCCTGAACAATGGGTGATCAAAATTGTATACAAAATACTTCAGATGGAGGTGCAGCATTACTTTGCACATTGCCATGAATATTATTCCATTTCTAATGGAAATATTTTGTCTGAAATATCCCAGGACCACATTACTTAATTTATTATTCTATTTGGGTCTAATGGGCATCCTGTGATCCTGGTATCCTCAGTCTCCTCTTCTGTGTTTCCAGCTGATAACCTCAACCACGCTGCAGAAATTCTTGTTTCTAATCCCACAATGCAGGAATTAATATTACATTTCATTTAATTTTAACCTACAGTTACACTTTGTTCAATGGTGAATTTGTAAAGTATTTAATGAAATGTCAGTGTTTGATATCAACGCAGAGATTTAATTAATTCATTATTATTATTTTTGTTTCACATAAAACAAAGAGAAAATTCAATGTACTCAGAGTGTGTGTTGCCTAATTTATGAGAGCATTAGCGTTTGGGTGGGTAAAAAAGTATTAGACACCTCGCACATGGTGTCTCCTTGATCGGCAAGATCCACAGAGGCTGTTGAACTCAACAGAAACTGCTCTGTGTTAGTGCTCTCTCTCTCGTCTCTCATGAACTCACCGCAGAAAGTCACTTCCCTAGGTGCTGCATAGAGCCAAAAAGGTCGTTATTCAAAGAAGAGAGGTACACTCAAAGACACGAGCAAAAAGCACCTTGCCACTGCCTTTACAAGGGCAGAGACATTGCAGAAATTCTGCAAAATTATCGTGCCAAACTCAACGTGATTTTGTGGTTTTTGTCCTTTTCTATTATCCACATTTTTGTTTACCTACTTACCACATGCACGTGGGAAAACTGCACATACAGCCACAGGTGCAGTTGTTGCTATGCTGTTTTGCACACAGCTCTGTGCAAAGCTTCAACACACATGGGCCAAGGACAGATTCCAGTGAGACCCAAACGGAGCAGTGATGGTTGTGCTGCAGAAACACTCAGGGGCAAAATCAGGGCCATGCAAGGAAAGGGAGCCCAGACTATGTGCCAGAGATGCCTGATAGGGTAAAGAGGTTGGAAATGGTAGGCTGGTTCTGCAATTCAGCTAAGACTTGCATGGGGCTGCAGTGAACAGAAAACTGGACTGAATGGGGTCTCTCACAAAACAGAGGGGAAATCTTCACAGTGTTTAAAAACTTCAGGTTTGCAGAGCTTAGAGATGAAAAGGAGAAGAAAGCAGGAGTAGTAGCTACAGAAGCAATTGAGATCAAAGGTGGAGATTTTTTTTTTAGGTGGGAGAGAATAAAGCTTGCTTGTATTATGGGGCAAAAAATAGCAGAGAAAAAAGAAATGGCAGAGCAAAAAGAAATGAAAGAGGAAAGCAGAGGAGAGTAGAGATGAGAGGGGATCAGCCTCCAGCAGAGGTATATCCCCTGCCTCTCGCCCCACGCACCCCTATTACAGGTCATAGGGTGCCTGTAGCTTGTCCAGCATGGCCATTTTCCCTTGATAGCAGCTTGACTGCTGCCTGGTCATATTCCTCATTAACTGTTCTGGGATGTGCTTTTAGGACCTTTTGGCCGTCCAGACCTACCTACATGACATCGTTGCTGTAGGCCAAGGAGCTATAATGACAAACCTAAGCTGGGCTCTTGCATCTATGAGTGTGGACACAGACAGACTTTGGGCATGAGGGCAGGCCTGTGCTCAAAATACGCTACACTTTTTGAAGCATTTTTTCCAAAACTGATGGCATAGCTCAGAAAATGAAAGCTGGTCTCCAGGGCATTATACTGACACCCACGGCATGTTTTTTCTTCCATTCCCCAGACACGGCAATTTGTAGATCTATGCATGACTGCTCACATAGTGAACCGCATGGCGACTTGACATTACCCACACAGCAAATGCTGGGAAGTATCTTCTGAGTTAAAACATTAGCCAAACTCTTTAACAAGCCTGGAAGAAGTTAAGTTAAAGTGAAGCTTTCTTCTTTTTTTTTCTTTTTGTGAGACATCCAGCACTTGGCTCAGACCCAACATTATGTTAAAAGTACTCGGTGCTCACTTGGGTATACAAGAGCTTGAGGATGTTGAGCATCCCGGAGGACTGGGGACACAAGTTCAAGGATAGACTTTTCTTAGGAAATCATTTCGGGTTACCTTTAAAATTATAGGGGAAATGGCAACAATAAAACAGGTAATAAATTACTATCACAACCAGAGCCCCATATCTGCTTGTAAGCAAACATCTGAATGAGACCAGACTACCGGCAGTGCAATAAAACACAAAGGGTGTGGAGTTTGTGTAACATGAAGACATAATTTCTGCTTCATGAATCTACATATAGAAAGAGGAATGAATTTCTGGGAAGTAAGCTAGTTCGTTTAAACAGAAAATGACTTCAAAGAAAATCATAAAAAGGGGAGGGTAAATGCAGAGATGACTTTATTTTGAACTCTGTACAATTGCTCAATAAAAATGTCTGCTATTCAAATTTAATTTTTGTTTTAAACATTATGGTTTCTTTTGCTACTCTTGGCAAAATGCTGTCCTTATCCTGGAGGCACTTCCGTCGTTACTTTTTTCCTTAGGCACTGACTTTGAGGCTCCACAGGGACACCGGAGTTCACCCCCATAGATTAGCTTCCAGGATTGGGGGTTGCTTATAGCTTATTGGAGAGTGTGGAGTGATGTTTTTCAGACATGGACACCAAGGTTTTCCTGCAAAAACAGAACAGGTTAGCTCAAAGTTGGAGAAACTGGATGTGTCGCTACTGTAGAAAAAAAATAAAATCCCATCCTTCATAATTTCTTTTCAAACTACAGTATGAATTTCAACTATAAGGAACCTAGTTCTGATTTTTAACTTAAAACTGCACACTTTCAGAGCAGCAGGGGGTCAGCTGGCAAGTCAGACCCTGCTTTTCTCTGCCTCTGATCCCAATTCCTCTTTTAAAAGACTCTTCGTGATCCTCCTCCGCATGGCGTATCAGACATTAACCAACCAAAGAAAGAGACTTAGAGGCAAAAGAAGCAGTTTCTATTTACTCACAAGTTGTCTTTGAGAAGGAGAAGGTGAGAATCTCTAGAAGGAGATATGCTTCAGCAATACATACTCATAAGTCCTTCTTTTTTAAACTGAAAGGATTTCAATTTTTATCAAATGACATAGCCATATTTTACCCACAATTTCCTTATTCTCTTGCGAGCTGAACCAGCTGACATTTACGGCTTTAACTGTTAGCATGCTATATGTGATATATCTTAATTCACATATGCACTCTGCACACAGGGGCAAGGATTGCCAGATGAAAAATCAATTTTTAACCGTTAAATTTCCTATGGCTTTTAGTGGACCTAGCTCCCTTTGGGGACTCACGTCCTTTCCCTGCCTTTGAAAAGCCAGACCAATATTAATATTTAACAGTTTTTATAGCAACCCTTACACCAGGCTTTTAATGTTCTTGAAACCGATTAATGAATCAAACCTTCTAACACCCATGAGAGACAAGTGGTATTTGCATACAACAGAACCCAAAGACCTCAAGAAGATAAAAATAAAACCCAAAACCCACTGGAGCCAGGGGAAAGACATGGGCTGACACCAGGGACGTCAGGATCACGGCTTTGGCCAGCCGCTGCACTGAGAGCTGGAAAAAAAAAGAAAGTTCCCTCTTTACTTACAGGCCTGTCCTTCCCTTGTGAAGATCAAACTTGCTTGGAGCATCAAATGTTTCTGCAGACTGCGGCATTGTTTTGGTCTGGTTAATATTTCTTTTTATAAAGCTTTTTATCATGCTTTTCAAACAGCGTTAGCACCAAAATGACCTGCCACCTTTTATTTTTAAAGAAGTATGACTGGTCAGATTCCTAGGAATAACTATTCAAGCCAGAGGGCATGTAGTAGCCAAAGATCCTTTACACTTACAACCAAGTACTTCTATAAAACATTGCTTCAAGCAGAGAAAATGTGGCAGATAAGGCATCGCTGGATGACAGTTACATTTTCCTCAAAGTAGGAAAAACAATGTCGTAGTTCCCAAAGGCCCCATCTCTGTAGGCTGGGCATAGAGCAAAAAAATGAAAGGAAAAATAGTAAGCACTGTTTTCCATTTCTCAAGAACAGAAATAAAAAGACAAAGGATAAGCCTTTCTTGCACTGTATATAATATTTTTGCATCTTCATGAATGTTATGTATACAATGTACGCATGCACACAAATAGACAGAGATGTCAAGAAAAAG
The DNA here is from genome assembly GCF_030936135.1 of Gavia stellata. Lineage (NCBI taxonomy): Eukaryota > Metazoa > Chordata > Aves > Gaviiformes > Gaviidae > Gavia > Gavia stellata. Next base: position 25,868,400 of record NC_082598.1, on the reverse strand, counting down.
AATGTCATTAATGCAGCCACGGAGGTGAGAAATCAAGCATTTCAAAGGCAGAAAAACGCAGTCTTAAAATAAAATACTCTCCCTGAACTTTACCCTCCTGTATTTATTCTAAGATATGGGATTTGTTATAGAAATGAACGGGAGAAATATTGGTGATTCCAACAGCACAAACAACGTAAAATCACTTTTTGTTCAACTCAGCATAATATCCTCTACCAAAAGCAATGTTTGGCCCTTCCAGCTCTATAGGCTGGAGAACTTCAGCTCAGCCAGTTTTCTGCAACCTTGTCATACTTGAATTGCAAAGGTCTATTAATTAAGCTAACTTTGGTTAAACTGTCCTATTGCTGAGTTATCCTTGCACAAAAAATGTGTGGTTTTATCTGGGGAAAAGTTATTTAATGCATTTGGAATGAAAATGCACTAAATGCATTCTCCTTGCTGCAATGAGACAAACTATGAAATCCAATAAAATTTGATAAAATCGTGCACAGTTGGGACAAGGAGTTAGTTAGAAATCTAAACTAAACTTTGGTCTCGCTAAGAATGAAACAGGGTCGTTTCAGGTTTATTTCTTACCAGCTTTTACATTCATCTCAGGCTGTGCTTGCACAGCAAGTGGTCACTTAGCATTGCCACTTGGTTTTCCTCCTGTTTTTCTGTAGTAGAGAGCAAGCAAGGATTTGTGGTTTCCTTCTTTATCAAGAGTAGCAAAGCTGAAACAGTAATATTCTACATGTGGCTCCGTTTATGGAAATGACCTTCTCAGGGCTGGAGTAAGAATTTTACCATTTCAGTTTAGAAGTGCCACATTGAAACCAAGAGTTTGGTTTTGATGCGAGGGTCTTTAACAGCTGAAGAGATGTCACTGATACTGATTTAAGTTACTTCTGCTTGGGCCTGTTACCCCAGACTCATGTCATGTCTACGCCATCATGTCAGTGTGTCAGCTATCTAAAATGCTAGATACCTGCTCACAGGTGGAAGCAGTCAAGTGCCATCGTTTCCAAGAGAAGTGCAACTCAGCTCCAGTCCCAGAGCTGCATTGCTGGTTAGGATGGGAGTGTTCCCAATCCAGCAAGTCTACCTGAAAAGCAAGATTTATTGGAATGGACGCATTGCGTGCTGACCTATCTCCATGGCTTGCACACTAGAACTGGCTTTTTATGTCCTACCTGACAGACGTGTGAACACAGCTATGCAACAGTGTCGTCTTCTTTCCCCTCTCAGTGTCTTTCCTCTCTTGGCAGTCAGCTGGTCCTCTCACTGTTTTGCTTCTGATTTCCATCCTTGTGTTCTCCTCTTACTCTAGGTATCCTAATTTCTCCAGACATTTCAGGCATTTGAATCTGAACTTCACTGTAGAACTTCAGAATCAGTTTAGCTGAGGTTGAACTTCCTAGGAATTTGGACAAATTTGGATTTGAGTGGCATAAATTGGATAACTCATTTTCAGTAGAGTTGAGTCTGAATAGAGATTTTGGGTCTAGGTCTGAAAAAACCTACAAAGATGGAAAGATTAGATCCAGGTCTGAAGTCCTAATGCCTGGATTTAGGTGCAGTTGTATCTGAGGTTCTAGTTTCCCACAGCAGAGAAATACAAAACTCAGATCTATAGTCTTGTCTGTGGCCTCTCTCACGGTTTTATTCTGTAAAGAATGTTTCACAGCTTGAATTTGCATCCCTTTCCTAATACATATTAATAGTCCTTTACCTCTCTGTCCTTCTGCAAAGGTATCAGATCAGGTTTCAGCTCTTTAAACATTGATACTGGGTGTGCCGCCTTGTTCTGTAAGTCATTTTGCTTGTCACGCTCGCTGCACGAGTCATTGAATCATGTACTCAGTGTTGAGCTCCCCGGTACTGGAGCTGCAGGGCTGATTTTCCATATGCCATGCTCCCGAACAGCCAGCAGTAAATACAGGCTTGCCTGTACACATCTTTCAAGTGGTTTTGGGTCTGATTTGATTCCCACCAAAGTCAAGGGAAAAAGATCCTCTGCTTGATGTAGGATCGGGACTATCAATATGGGGGTCTCCTTAAAATGATGATCTCACTAAATATTCATCCAATTATAATAAGGAGCAAAATGCTCCATTATTGTTTCTATAAATGAACAAGTCAGACTTTTGGGAAGATACGGTGCCTGGAACAGAAACAATGGCAGAAGAGTGAGTAAGGCTTTTTCATGTCACGGATCTCTTTGGACACAATGTTTAACAGGCAAATGCCTACCATGGAGCACACCCTTGGGTCCGCAGTGGGAAGAAATGCCAGGTTGGGGGTCATGGCCTGTCTCTGGCATGGGACTGACAGCAGTGGTGTCTGAAAGGAAAAGAAAAGAGATCAGACGCTGGAGAGATGGGAAAGAGGGGAGAAATGAGGTGCTGAAGCTAGAAGGATGCCCCAACATCCTGGTAAGCTCGGCTCAGCTGTTCAGCCTGAGCTCCATAATGTGAATAAAACTCAAATCCTACATTTTTGGATGGATACAGAAAAATCCCTGGGGAGCACCAGACACTGATGAAGAACATTGTAGCCTTGCTGTAATTGTAGCAGCCTCTGCTGAAACTTAAATCCTGGAGCTCTTGAAACATTTTTATTTTTTCAAGATTGAAACTACACTGAGGATTAATTAACCTTTCTGCTTTCCAGAAAGCTACCTGGAATTTCGTCACATTGTTCTCATTTGACATTTATCTACAGAAATGTGGGAATTATGAGGCTGCATTTTCTTTAAAAGTGCCAATTTGTCATGACATAGTTCAATTTAACAACCAAGAAAACTCCTTGGAATTATTAGAGGCATCTTCTGTAAGGATTTCCTGATGTAAAAACTGACCGGCTTGACTTCGTTTGAGTGCTAGGGAAACAGGTTGCTCCTTAGCTGAGACTGAGCATGCTAGATTTCACCCTTGATTGAGTCAGGAAAGCCTGGGTATCAACAGCTCCAGATTGTATTTATAGGGAAAGAATTTAGCCAGCCAGCACGGCTTACTCAAAGGCTATGTGAAAATTCACGGCTACTACCATGAAAACAGGTGTAAGAGAAAAGATGGGGGATCCTGTTCGCATAATTGGAGTTATGATTAGCAAAACAAGAGATCACTTTCCATTCCTTTTGCTCACGAAGCCCTATCTCATCGGGAGTAACCGGCACAGTCATCAGTGAATCAGTCAGCTGAGGCACGGTACACAGGGCATGTTGGGCGCTCAGGCACTGGCAGAGATCACAGATTTTGGCAGAAGTGCTGATTAGGGAGGGTTGGAATTAGGAGGGGAGTGAAAGCGGAGTTAAAAGCATAGAGAGGCAGTAGGAAAAGATGATGAAGTAATAACTTTCATGTGCCATACACTTAGAAAATATGAGATAATACTTCATCACAAAAGGATTTCACAATTTTCCTAGGGAAAGTATTTATCTTTTCCTGGATGTAGGTGTCTTCTGCACGATCTTCTCATGAAGTGGGGCTTTCTGTTACAAGTGCCTTAAGTGGTCCAAGACCAAAGCTGGCCCTGGCCCCCCGGCACTGCAAGCACAACTTTTTGGAGAGGTCCTCCTGTTTAATTGTCCTCTGAAGCACACATAGCCTCTCTAAATGTCGTCCCCCAAGTTACTCATCAGCTGAACAAGTACAATGTAGAGCTAAAACAAATAATAAGCATTTGTGTGCGTACCCATTTCATAGTTCATGTAGTATAGTTGCCTTGACTCTGTTATTTGACTATACAAAGCTGGAAAGAGAGAGAGAGAGACTAGAAAAGGAACCCCTGTGAGTGTTGTGCATGGGAATTAAAGGCAGAATATATGCTTGAAAGTGGCATAACCAATGGGTTAGCACAGCACTGAAATCAGGTGGCTTGAAAGGCTGCATAGGTGGCTGTCCGCTACGTCTCCTTTGCAGGAGCTGGAGGGATCCAGCTGTACAAATAATTTGGTTGTTCAGAGGCCAGCGATTTTCTTCCTCAGCTCTGCTGCATTTTTTATATGTGTTCAAAACAAAGCAATTATGTGAGGTTGTATTGCTCGAAAATGATGAAAATATAACCAGCCATGCCGCTAGCAGTCCCTCCTTGCTATACCAGTGTGCAGCTCCAGTTTTGCCCTCTGATTAATGTAGTAGATACAAACTTAATGCCCATCTGCATGCACATGCAGCCAAGACCTACAGAAAAGTCTGAGATTCAGGAATTTCATGGAAATTCCCAGAAAATTTGGCCTTCTCATATGAATGTGTTATTCCACATGAAGTTATGATAAGCAAGTTTGTTTTCCTGCTGGCTAGCTCAACTAATAAAGACTGTTTATATTCTTGGGCAGATTTTTATATAATTCATTAGAATATAAAAAAAACATTCCCATAACTATGTGAAAGTATAAAACTTTGCTTGGAAGTGCAGTAATGTCTAAGTTATTGACCATCTTGATGCCCTAGAGCCCGAGAATATGAACAGAATTAGAATACCTGCTGGAGAAATAGACCTGCTACTGAGAAAGTTTCAAGTACATATAAAAGGCAAATTTGTAGATCCACATTCTCATGGATGAGTGTTCAGGCATTCAGAGAAGGATACAGGGGTTTGATAAGACATTTAACTCTGATGGTTGAGCTCCTACTAGTTGTGACATGCAATTAATTATTCTCACATGGTGAGAAAAAAAAATAAATAGGTAGAATGTAAGAGAAGCCTTTCAGCCTTGGACGAAGGCTGAAGGAAAAGAAAAAGCCTACCGACTGCAGTTCCTGAAATCTATTGAGGTCAAAGAAGCTTAAAGAAGATCCCAGTGAAGCAAATGAAGATTATCACAGAAAAACAAGATAAGATCTGAAAAAGCAGCTGGTAATACATAGATCTGAAACTGAATTATTAGGAGAATGGGCTTAGCTTGATGCTGTGGAGATGGAAAAAACCCCTAAGGCAATTAACTTTGTGAGTTCAGAGGTGTGAATGAGTCAGGTTTTATAGGGAGAGGTAGTGTTTTTTGCTTCAACAGCACATGATATTGCAAACTGGGGATGGGACCATGAAGGCAAGAGGGAAAAGTTGGAATGAGAGCAGGTGAAAGGGGGATAAAACGTCCATGGCAAGAGTAGAGTACCGGGGCCAGGGAACAACAGCAAGCGTCAAACATGATCTTTTCTGAGAACCACAGGGAGCTGAGGGCTGAGGATGCAGTGAGCTGGCAGTGAACCAACAGCTGAGGAAATGGTGGAAGAAGGAAGGGTTGAATTCGTGGAAAATTAGTTTTCTTTCTCTGGGAAAGAGGTTGTTTTGTTTTTGACAGTCTCATTTGAACAGAAAGGGGAATTTGCCATCTGTGGAGACGCTACTTCCAGAAAACCTTAACCTTTTCCTGACTGAGTGTGGAGCAGCAGCTGCCTCACACACTAACTGTGCGGCAGCCCAGAGCAGTCTCATTTTTCACTGCCACTGGTTTGAAACATCGGGGTTCTTTATAACTTTGTAATACAGAGTTCTTCGGTTCTTCTAACATGACCTTTAGTGGCATTATACCACGAGAAGTACAAACCTCCTTTCTTGGCCATAACTCACCTCCATAAATGTTATACACTTACAGCCAAGAATGTAATGCACAGTGTCACAGCTTTTAATACAGTGAGGACTGATTGCTAGGATTGCTGGGAAGCCCATGCACTTGGCGCTGGTGAGGCCGCACCTCGAATACTGTGTTCAGTTTTGGGCCCCTCACTCCAAGAAGGACATTGAGGTGCTGGAGCGTGTCCAGAGAAGGGCGACGAAGCTGGTGAGGGGTTTGGAGCACAAGTCTTATGAGGAGTGGCTGAGGGAACTGGGGTTGTTCAGTCTGGAGAAGAGGAGGCTGAGGGGAGACCTCATCGCTCTCTACAACTACCTGAAAGGGGGTTGCAGAGAGGTGGGTGTTGGTCTCTTCTCCCAAGTGACTAGTGATAGAATGAGAGGAAATGGCCTCAAGTTGTGCCAGGGGAGGTTCAGGCTGGATATTAGGAAAAAATTCCTTACTGAGAGGGTGGTGAAGCACTGGATCAGGCTGCCCAGGGAGGTGGTGGAGTCACCATCACTGGAGGTGTTCAAGGAAAGTGTGGACATTGTGGGACATGGTTTAATGGGCATGGTGGTGTTAGTTGATGGTTGGACTTGATGATCTTACAGGTCTTTTACAACCTTAGTGATTCTGTGATTCTGTGATTTACCTCTCTGCTCTGCACTTTGAAGTAAGAAAGTTATATTGTTTATGATCTTTCTGATTGTCAATATTTGGGGTACTTAAATAGCCTAAGTGATAAGGGACATGAAGTACCTGGACAGAGAGAGAAATAGGTAGGTGTTATTTGTGCCATAGCATCATGTGTATGGTGCAGCAAAGTAATAGTTAAATTTGTATTGCAGTAAATCATGTTAGGGCTGCACAGGAAAATAAAAGCCAGCAAGAAGGGCTAATTCTAAAAATAAAGCAGAAGTTGTTTGTTAGGGTGGTCCGGAAAGAAACAGGGCAGTAAAATTTGTAGATGTCTTTTTATAAAACACGGGAGGAATGTGTAACAAACATGAAGAATTCACTGCTTTATTGTAAGGAAAGGAAAATCCTGGCTCAGGAAAAATGAAGATGTATCAATTAAGAAAGCCCATATTCCTCAAAGATACTGGCTCTTGGAAGAATAGCTGAACTGATATAAAGTCTTGAAATGGAAATTTCCCTTTAGAAAATGTTGCTCCACCAGGTGCAAAATGTACTTCACGAAGTAGAATGTTGAAAACAGCTGGCTTTTTGAATGGGGAAATTTCAAAGAAGCTCAAAATTGAAATGGGAGTTCCCATTTGGATATTCTCATCTTGGTTTATTTTGATTCTTCTGTATCACTTTTCAGTGTTGGTATTCTTGTTCCATTTCTTTTTTTCTTTTTTTTTTGTTAATTTTTGTGCATACATGTATGTGTGTGTGTATTCTCTGATAATCTTTTAACATTATTCACATTTTTTATTAACTGAAATAATTTGGATTTTTTTCTGAAAAATATATAATCTGTATTTTTCATTTCAAATCTGGTTGAAAACAGACTCTGGCGTGCTGGAAATTCCCGTGGTCTAAATGAACTCCCATTTCCTGAGGAGCTGTGCTGCCAGCTGATAATTTGATTGGGGAGCATCTCACCAACCTCTACATTTTGGGTTTCTTTTTCTGTAGATAATAGTTATTTTCTTGCCACTGAATTTTCTTTAATTCTTTATTGCTGTTTTCCCTTGATAGTTACAGTGATATGAAAATCCTCATAACCTGTTAACTACCACTCCCTTAACTAAAATATGGTAAGTGGCCATGAATGCACAGCATCACAGAATAATTGAGGTTGGACCTCTGGAGATCGTCTAGTCCAACCCCCCCTGCACAGAGCAGGTCAGCTGGAGCAGGTTGCTCAGGCCATGTACTATCAGGTGTTAGATATCTCCAAGGATAGAGACTCCACAGCCTCTCTGGGAAATCTGTGCCAGTGCTAGGTCCCCCTCATATTTTCCTTATATCTAATTGGAATTTCCCATGTCCCAGCGTGTGTCTCTCGTCCTGTCCCCATGGACCTCCAAAGACAGCTGGCTCTTGTCCTTGCTGCATCCTCCCATGACAGAGTTGCAGGGTGCACTCAGCAAATGGTTTAGGTGCATCTGTTTCTACTGGGCATCCCAGCTGTCTAGTAGCACCCAGACTGTACGTTGCTGCCTTGAAGCCTGCACAGTAGCTACGATTCAGGGATGTGCTGATAGGTGTGGAGGGGCAGCTTATGAAATACAATAATATGATTGCAAACACTTGTCAGATCATATAATCAGCTCTGCTGTTATTTCTTACAAGATAATCAAAGATAAACCTTTATCCATGGTTCAAATCCATCGACTTTTACCCAGTATGGATGAAGGTTTTCAGGTAGTGCTGTGCGTTTTGCAAATGAAGTATGTCTGTCCCTATCCAGATAGTACAGTGGTTTACTATCTGGAGTCATTGGGCTTTTCCAAGAAGCTACAAACCTAAGCAAAAAATATTTTAAACCAGTCAGTAGTTATTGCTAGGATTCTTCATATTTTTGATCTAGGGGGGGCTGGCTTGGTAATTCACGAACAGTGCACTTGACCTGAAAGAAAACGTGTGCACCAGTTATTCCTGCCCTGGTGAAAAGGAGCATTATCACAGCTGGCTAATCTTCTGATTTGTTAGTTTATGAAATACTGGGATTAGAAAAGGAGTGCAACAATTTTGTGCTGACTGGCAAAAGGCTTTGCTAGGCTCTCAGAGGCTCATGTGGAGCCCTGAAGAAGAGCGATGGTGCGATGGCAGCACAGATAGGTGCAGGCTGAGCAACACCCACCATGGCTGGCAGGAAGCGCTGTCCTCAGAGCGCTGATTCAGCAGCCAGGAGCTAATTGTGCAAGAGGAATGGCACTTTTAAGGTGTTTACATTATCTTATCAGACCAGTCAGTGTAAATAATGCCTTTGTCAGCAGTATGGCTGTGACCAAAAAGCCTTGTGAATGCAGTGTAAGGATTGCCTGGACCTCCTATAGCAAGGTAAATCATGCTGTTTGAGCCCTTGGAAGTCCTTTGGAAAGGGACAGGAGAGTTATGATTCTGCCGTGGTCAGAAAGTTGCTTCATCCTATTTCTAATTATTTAAACTAGCACATCCCCATTAGCTTCAGAGAACCTATGCTGATTTAGGTCTAGTTCAAAGTATCTGAAAGCTCTGTGATAAGAAGTGCTGTAGCTATGCAATATTCCCTTGTATGTAGGCTACATATATTATAATTGGTTTCATAAAGTGAAAAGCTTTCTCTACTGTGTGACCATTCAAATTATATATACGTACATATATCTTTGCTCTATAGAGTTGTTTAAGATTCTGTTTCTGGCCGGTAACAGCAACAGGTTATGTCTTTAGCTTCTAGGAGCAAACAGAGAATACCAGTAGGAAAAAAGAGGTTGGGAGAGTTGTCATTTGTAGCGTTTTAATTTATAAGATGAGGAGTTTTTATTTCCACCCCATTCTCATATAGCAACCTGCAGAAGAAAAAGATTACTTTTTTTTTTTTTCAGCCAGAGATGAGTTATCAAACAAAATTTAGGCACTGAAGTCTCTGTTTACAGCTTCAAAAATATTTAGAATTATATGGCCAAGTAAGGCAACTAGATTCCCCAAATCAGTAATTGGACTTGAGAAACTTAAGCTTGAATATCAAGTCCCAGAAGCAGTGTGGGGTCACCGAAGTTGCAAACAGATTTACATTTACTTTTTTGTCATCATTTTGCATCTTTCCAAAATTTAATTGAATTAGCAACGAAAGATACTAAATTGGCCATAAGGGTAAAACTACCCCACTGTATCAATCTGTGATACATCCCCACTCTGAATACTGTGCGTTGTTCTCAAAAAGGGTACAGTGACATTATACAGGGTATAGAGAAGGTCAACAAATATCACTGAAGATATGAAATAGGTTTCATATCAGGAATACTTAAATAGACCAAGATCCCTGAGCCCAAGAAGAGATAACTGAGGGAGGATAAACTAGCAATCAGTAAATGGAATGGAAAGGAGAAGCTGTGTGGGGATGAACTGCTTACTGTTTCTCACGGTACAAGAATTAGGGGGCATCAAATAAAATCATGAGGTGGGAAGTTCAAACAAATAAAAGGAGATGATACTTCAAGCACCATGGTGTTAAAGCAGAATTCATTGGCACCGAGTATGGTGTATACTAGTGTCTTCTATGGTTTCAAAAAGTCATTAAATTTAAGTAGGAAGTTAAGCATCATGCACAGTGAGAGCTCTGAAAGGATGGAGTAAGCCAAAGCAATACTTAAGCAATTAAATATATTCAGTAGAGAAAATTTCAACATAATTTTCAATAGCATGTTTAGTCTGTTTTCTCTTTTTTTATCATTAATTGTACCACCTTGTGTTTTTAAATTGAGTTGCTCAGAGTGGGGACTCTTCTGCACGGTTGTTCAACACTTCTGAATTTATATTCTACAAAGTGACAAGTATTTTTGTGGTGCTTTCTAAATAATAAGCGATACTGATTAGTCTCCCCGCTTATGCCTGACTAGTGTGTACCTAGCTGCTTTTCAGGAGGAAAATACCTTAAGTGAAAATACCTTAAGTAAAATTACCTTAAGTAGAGTCAACAGCAGATCCGAAGGAGCAGTCGTGTCACTGCTATACGCTCGTCATCTTTACGTGTCCTGCCAACACCTCGGTGTGCAGAGAACTGGCTTAAAGTAAGAGATGTTACTGTGGCTTGTACAAACAGATGAACCATTATGCCAAATGCAAATAATTATCTTTGCAAATTTTTCTCTAATGAAAGCAAGAGGGTGGAGCTACAAACCTTGTCACGCAAATGTAACTTTCAACAGAAAAGTATCAGTTTTACACAAATTGAACTTCCACCCGTGGCACAGAAACTTTCTCAAGGCTAGATGCAAATAATTGCCGCTGAGGTGCCTGTGGCGGTTTGGGTGGAAGACACAGAGCATCTCTTGGATGACACTGACGCAGGTAAGTAGCCTGATGAGCTGCACAAGCCCTCCGCTGTGGCAGCTGCCTGCCTGCCACCGCCGGCTTCAGGCCCCGTCCTTTAAAACGCTGTCAACGCGTGGCGGATGAGCTACACCTCCTCAGAAAGGCTTCTTGAAACAATCACAAAGAAATAAAACACTTATAAACCATACTCGTACAGTGCCAGGCGGGCGAGGCCAGGGAAACAAGCTGCGCACAAGAAAACGCTCTAAATGAACACCGAGAGCTTATCCTCATTTTTGGTAGTTGTATATATGTCTTGTGGCTGTACTGTTGAAGATGATTCAAGGATTTCTTTTCACCCCAAAATTAGGTGGTTCTTTGATCAAAAAGGGTACGGAAATACTGTTTGAGTGTTAAGGACCTTCAGCTGCTGTAATGGCCATGAGCAAGCTGCGGTGCAGGGGTCTGGCTACCTGTTCTGCAGCAGACAAGGTGTCTACTGCTGTGTTTAGAGGGTGCCTGCCACGGCAGCCAAAATAACAGAGTTCAGGAATTAAAACCTGCTTATGCTAGCGTTACCTGAACATTCTGATGCTGTACCTGGTTCCTGGAGGGGCCTGTTCATGCTTAAAAAGCCAACAGAAATCCCCCCCCTGAGCAGACAAATCCCCTCAACCCCCTCATGTTTTATTTCTAAGTGGCAGCAAATAACTTGTGATTATCAATAAACAGAAGCATCACTGAGAGACCGTATATCGCTTCCTTGAAGGTAAATAATTTACTGAAATCTTGGCTTTAGGCAGATAAGTCTATAAACTGCTGTCATTATTTCTTCAGTACAGTATATGCAGATCAACTGTGGTTTGTAATCTGTGATGGCATTATTGTTTGCATTACCCACATAAATTTTCCAGCATCTGTGTATTTCATAAGGGAGCAAACATTTCTCTCTATTACATGAACGCGACTATTGTAATAAACTCATGTTATGACAGACTGTAATTACTGCAAGCAGTCTTCCCAAAGCCTACAGCCAGGGTGTTGCACTTCAACGAGAGCATTTCCAGCAGCCTAGAGAGGATTAGCAGATCAGGCTGCACAATAATGCGTATTTTCTGTCGGTCCTGCCTTGCCGTGGGGACTGGAGACCAACAGCCGAATAGCCCAGGGCTAAGTATGCTGCCTTTTGCCCACTGCCTGTGGAGAAGGTCAGGGAGGAGTTATCTCGCCCGGGGCCGGCGGGGCTGTTGCAGAGGGAGGGGAGGGATGTGCAACACCCTTGGGTGGCTGCGGTGCATGCACCCGGCTGCGCCAGCTCTGCCTGGTGTGGGCAGAAACTAGCTCCTACCAACCAACAAGGACACGAAGCAATAACTGTTGAAGTTAAACATTTTTAAAATCTCTCCCCAGAGCATTACGGAAGTTGGCAGAGCGATTCTCTGAACCGCCAGTGCTCCAGCTCAGCACACAGAGGCATCTCGCAGAGATCTGCAAAGATCTGCCTGTGCTACTGCTTAAAAACTGTAGCAAATTGAACAGGGAAACTGCTTCGATCTCAGGTAAAATTTTAGAGGGGCTACTGCGGCATGCGAATAGTGAGCAGAAAGGATAGTTGCATAATTAATGCTCGGCCAGCTTTGTGGTAGCTAGATTTCAATTTGATAGCGATTTCTGTCCCCAGTTCCAAATTAGAAATTGAACTAACAATACTCCTCCTGCTACCCATTAGACTTCTGAAAAGCATTTGTCCCCGTGACATTGGTTGAAAAAGTGCCTGACAGGAAAGCAGTACAATCCCACTGCATTAAGTGAATTAAAAATTGCTTAATTGATAGCCCTCAAAGAACAAGATTTTACAGGCTTTGTTATGCAAAGAAGCAATTTGCAATAAAGGTTTCTTTTGCCTTCCATTTCCATGAAACCCTGACTGTTTCCTGGCCCTGTAGTTTTCTTTCTGGAAACTTCTTGGGCTGTAAATCCATGCCTATTAACGCTGGATCTGTGTATCACTGGATCTCCAAGAAGTACATGTTTGATTCAGATCAGGTGTGGCACATGACCGCATTTCTGTGTAATCATCCAAAGCAAATTTCGGTTGTCTCTGTGTGCGGGCCTGGCTGCTGAAAATCTGGAGGGGTCAGGCAGGCATGGTAATGGGTCAGGCATAAAGCCTGCAAGTACCAGTCAAAGTGAACCCAACAGGGATTTTTTGTACAATCTCAATTTTCAGAATGGGTTTATACTAGATGGGTGCTTTGCCTATGGGATTCTGGTATTTTTAATCCCAGGCTGGAAAGCTTCAAATCCAGGTTTACATAGCTTTTACCATACCAGCAGTAGCTGCTGTAAGTGCAGAGGCTCTATTTCTCAGCTCCCTGATTTCAGGATGAGGGCAGTTGCATTGCCCGGTCCTGCCATGGCAATGTTGTACGAGAACAAGCCACCCACCAGCTCAGCCCTGCGTGGAAAATACGCCAGCAGCAACACAATTGCCGGATGCTGTGAGTGAAGTATCGCAGAGAAAGTAGAAAGAAGCAGCTTTTCTCTCTGCTTATTTTTATTGGTTTCATTCCATTTTTATTAAGTGGGACTCCATCTTCTAAATACCATTTTTTCAGCTCTTTCCCCTGTACCACTCACAGCACAACAAAGAAGGAAAATAAAACAAATTCCCCCTGAGGCTGTTGATTCTCCAAAGCGGCCCTATGACTTATATCTGTTTCATGTAAATCATATTCTGCAGGTGTTCAGCCAAGTGTCACACAAAAGACATGCCACTGACACAGGAATGGGAATGGGCCAAGCAGGAAAGAGGCAGAAGTGGAAAGGAGAGGAGTGATGCATGAAAGTTAGCCTGTCCCTAGTGAAAGCTGGGGACTGGGTTTTGTGCAATGGTTTGCGGAGAATTGGTTTTCGCCCCCTGGACTTCATTTCAAGTTCAGTCTCTCTGTGGTGAGGTGGTACCAGTGACCCCAAATTGGTTCTCGAGGGTGGCTGGAGAGGTTGTGAGAGGACCAGGAACCCCCAAGGTGTGTTAAGTCAGAAGCTGGCACAGGCGCTGAACAGCCTTGCGCAGAGGGGATGGGAGCACGCAGCCGCCCGCGCTTATCCACGCCCGCCGTAGGTGAGGCATCGCTGTGGCAGGGAGCTGGACTGATTCGGATCCACCCTCTTTTTCTAATAGCTACATGTCCCTCTTCATTATCCTAATGGGCCGCTTATTCCATTGCTATGTGCAATACCAGCTCCTCCTTGCCACTCATGCTCCAAAGTGCTTTTTAAGGTCTGTCACCAATTTGCAATGAACAAATCAATCCACCAGAAGAGGAAACTTTATCAAAGCAGTGAGGGATGCTGGTTTTGAACTAAGAATAAAACATCTCTAATATATTTCCAGGGAGCTAGAGCAGAGAAACTATCTCAGCCAAGCTGACAGTGATATTGCACAGATATGAATCCTTAAGCAATAATTTATAGGAAATATGTATGAGGTATAATGAGCATTATTAAAGATGTAACAAAATGAAGACTATCACAAGCTGTTTTTTTCTGAGAAGTGTTTGACAGGAGGGTTCAGCCTTTACAAACATATTTTCTTTCTTTTGAGGTTGTCATGGCTGTGCTGACTAAGGATTACTGAGAAGTTTTACTGTTGGCTTACATGTATGAAAGACGTTTTGAATATTGACATGTATTTATGTGCCAAGACATTCATTATGCAGTTTCATTAGGAAATTCAAATATTAATTATACAATTCATTATGCAATTATGCAATGATATTTATTCAATATACATATATATACACACACACACACACATATATATATGTATGAAAGAGACATTTTTTGTAGAGCCAAAATGAACATTTTGGACAAAACTGAGTAATTTCTTTTATGAGGACCTAAGTCAGACCTAGCCACAATCAGTGATATCAAAGAATGCTCTGCCTGTTTAAAGCTGGCTTTTTGAGGTCAGAAGAGACATAAAAAACATAACTGAGATTCTCTTGCAGCTGAAATACAATTAAATCCACAACTGCTACTGGCGTCACATCTTCTAAACAAAGTGAAAGACAGATCTGTGTTCTGTCACAGCACACCAAAGTGGAACTGTGAAGAGAACCAAATTTCTTCTGTTTCAAAGGAAAAGCTGAGTCATGTTTGTGTTCACTCAGGAAGGGCACTAGCTGGGAAAGAGCCGAGGCAAATGCAAGCCAGAGAGGTTCCCTACAGCTGAAAGACTTCTCACAGACAGAGGGGAGACATGGGTGTTGGGAAGTGAACTTCAGCTGGTATGAATATAGATGAGCTTTTAGATATTTGCTTTGCTGGCCTGACTGATGGCACCATCAGCCTGTCACCTCCTAGCAGAGACCGTCCCTCAGGTGCGGGTGCTGCAAGAAACCTGCACTTCAGATGCGTAACAATTCCAGATGTTGAAGTCCCTCGTGGGTAAAACAGCTGTGGAGGAGGAGAAGGAGCACTAGATGCATTGGCAGATCGTTGGGGTGAGCGCCTGTTGGCATCAGCTGTATGCTCCTCCGCAGGCAGGTGTGCGTGAGCTCTGCCTTGCCCCAAGCCAAGCCGAGCTGAGGGAGCTGCTCGTAGGGCAACACGGGCATGAAGGTGGTAGTGGTCCCTGACGTGAGGGAGGCTGGGGGTCACCAGCACCTCAGGCTCACTGTCTTGCTGCATGGCTCCTCACTGGCTCCCCAGGCAGGCATCTGCAGTTCCCTGCAAATGCACATGGGCACGCTAAGCCGTGCTGCCAGCAGTGTGCCCTCAGCCTTACTGCAGTGCACAAAATGCATAGAGGTTTTCTGCACTTCATCCATAAAACCCTCTTTGTTAGAGCGCGCTCCCTCTCTCTCTCTTTCTTCTTCTCCTCTCTCTCTCCAGTCCCTATGGGGGAAGACTCCCCAGCAGTCATGCTGGAGAAGACTTGTAGCAATACCTTAAAGTAAAATTTCTGCCTCTCTGAGATGCTGGCTATTTTGATAAGTTTAAGGGAACCAAAACATTCCCCTGCACAGTCCTCTAATTTAGGAAGTCACAAAGATTTTACCTGTAGATACAACAGAGACTTTTATGTTTCCTTGGGACTATTGTTGTATGTCTGTATTGGATACCATACAAAATGAAAGGAAGGTTTGGATCTGAATGAAGAGCCTTGGTTGAATCACAGGGACTTGAGCTGACATATCAGTAATTAGTTATTAAATATCTGTGCTTTTAACATTAGATTTTTTTAACTGGATTAAAATTCTGGTGCTTTTGTATTGCTGTGAAACTTGATTGGCAAATTGATAAAGCAAGTCACTGAGAAATATGAAGTTTCATAATGAGAACAAAGACTCCATGTCAAAGACAAGTAAGTTAGAAAAAAGGCTGTTCACAGTACAATAAGACTTTGATTTATTGTGGTGTGATTTATTACCTGGATATATTTAACGCCTGATATTAAACTCACCTGTTCAGTACACTGTAAACACGGACACAAAACCCTCTTTATTTTGCTTCCTATAAGCTGTCAATTACATCTGGATTGCCCACATTCATAAAGATTCTCGGATCTGTGCCTCAGCTACGTGATCTGCAGGGCCTTCTCCTAGACAGGAGCGAAGAGCTTTAACATGCAGGGACAGGAAAAAAGCACGGATGTGGCAGACGTTGCTGGGAAGACAAGATGAATGTCCATGTGCATTTTCCCACAACATCCTCATCTGTGTGCATCACACATTAACAAAAAACTCAGTGAACTCGTTCAAATAAATTTATCTTAATAGCACCCAGATCAATAAAAAAAGTAATGCAATGTTTGCAAATATTCAAATGCTTCTTTTTCCATTCCTTTCAGACTTGCAGTCTACACAAATATGAAACACCTTATGTTTCACAGTAGGAGAACAGATTGTGGAAGTCACAAATTAGCCATGTCACTAATTATCCATACTATACATGTGAGTTTTAAGCTTCTTAGCTAAAATTCAGCATTTAAGTTTCTTAGCTAAACTCAATACTTGCTGCATTCTCTTTCTCTTGCACATCCAGCTTTCCCCTGTGTGTTTCTTCCAATCTTCCTTCTCTCTCCAACCCTCTGATTAATAGGAAGCTTGTCAGCTCTGGGGGTTTCACTGGGGGCTTTGCTCTGTTTGGTGTAAACCACATATTCCGGAGATAAGTGACTAGGGCAAAATCTCATCTTTATTTTTCTAATGGAGGAAAAGTTTGCATATGAACCCTAGGGAGTCAAAAATCAGATGGTGAATAGAAAGAACAAAAATGTAATTTTGTTTTGAAAGCTTGTGATTCTTTGGGGCCTGACTCATGACTCTGGTGTGCTGGGATTTGGCAATGTTCATTTCTTCCTCCCTGTTCTTTATGCTCTGCTCCTCAGGAGTGTTTCTAGGAAAGAGCTTTTCTACCTTTCCACTTTTTCCTTGTCGGATCAGCTTTCCCGCCTCTTCTGAAATACCCCTGTCTGGTGGTCACAGTGGCCCCAGCTGTGTGAGAAAGCACACACTACTGTGTGCATCCTCACAGTGCTGCTGGTAGAGGGATGCTCACAGCTACTGCAAGCGGAGTGGAGGCAGGACTGTGAGTACTCTACCCCTGCAATGTGGGCTCCCACGTGGCCTGGAGCAAGGGTCCTCCAGCAGCAAAGCATCTCACATTCACACTCCCACTCCCCCTTGTAGTTGGCCTGAGCTCAGGTAGCCCACAGATCCCATCTGCACCTGTGTCAAGAGATATTTCTGTCTCACTCCAGGCATTCTTGTCCACCTGATAAAGGTCATAGATTATGTTTGCAAGGGCAAATGGGCTAGGCAGAGGCTTCACAGAGTCTGGGGACCTGTTTGCACTGCATGGGAGTAAGCGTGTCCTTGAGTGCACTTCAATGCATTGGGTGCACATAGAGTTCATCCCCGTGAGTACCAGCTGGGCTGCCCCAGAACCTGCCCTGAAGGTGCTTCTGCAAGTGAGTAAGGTGGATAGGAGGTGAGTCTGGCCTGGAGCCTTGTCTTTGTGATGCTGCCACACCACAGTGGAGTTGCACTCTGGAGATTAAGGGCTAGATTAACATTCAGGCTGGTATCTGGCTAACCTGATGCTTGTGTGTTACTGAGATCATTAGAATCCCCTGCGCAAGGTCTGCTTAGCCTGGGAGGCACTTGATGTCCCTTGGTGTTGATGATGACAAAAGTTAAGGCTGTAATACACCTACATTTTTGCTGTGGGCATGCACACAATCCTCCCTCCACTCCCCAATGCCTCTGAGCTGCTAATAACTGCTTCCTGCAGGCACTCGCAGCTCCAAGTCTCTCTACCTCACCTGAAATGTGCAGTCTGAGAGAGCACACCTCCTGCATTGCACCTGTCCCGAAGCATGAGGAACAGGAGTCCCTGCTTCTGCATGCCCCAAAACCTAAAAAAAACGCAACCCAAACCCCCAAAACCTTGCACAGTCATGGTAGAAATTCAAGTCCTGATCCCTCTTTTGCTGGATCTAAACCCAGTTCTCCTGTAAAAAGTGCCCAATTCAAGAGACTAGAGGATATTCTGCAGTGGGTCTCAGCTCTTCCAGTTTGTACAAAGTACTTAAAAGTTCACTGGATGAGGGCTGGAGCATTCATCCCAGATCACTAACACCAGGGCACGAGAGCATGTTTTTTTCTCTCTGGCCAAAGGAGTTTTTAAAAATACTATGCAAAGCAGTGCAGTTGACACTGAGAAGCCTGGGTGACAGATGGCTTGCACTCAGAGCACTTGTTCAGGAAGACCTGAGACTAAATCCCTGCTCCAAGTTAGGCAGAAGAGAAGGCATCCAAACCTGAATCTTCCACCTCCCGGGTGAGTTGCCTTGCCCCTGGGCTACTGGGCGTCATCTCTGCCACCATATCCTCCTCCTCCTTTTTCCGGGTACAATTGCTGACCTGGTTTAGCCTGCCCCTGATTGGAAGAAGGCATCTCCTTGCAGCCTGGACTCAGGCATCTGTGCTTTAGGAGAAGCCTGGCTTAGTACTCATGCCTCTCCTGGCATTTCCTAGGTCATGTTCAGCATCTTTGCACCTGTGTTTCATGAGCATTTCATTCTCCTCATGCAGTGAATGAAGAACTTGTGAAAGGCAGTGGGTGCCTGAATGCCAAAGGATGAGAATAAAACCTACATATTATATATTTATCCCTCAGCGATTTGCCTAAGCCACACAGATGTCTCTTGAAAGTGAAGGGAACTGCCAAAAGTTCTCACAGGTCCCATGCTCATGTCTGAACCGGGACCATCTGTCTCTCTTCTCTCTCTGGAGATGCATTTCTATCTTTGATGCTTTCTTGTGCTGATATAAGCAGATCCTCATGCCTGGATTGTGACTCTGTTTCAATTTGTCTTTGGTCAGGGTTTGTGCCTTCCTTTTTATTTCGCATTTATGGTATTATCATCATAACCTGATTTCAACAGGACCTGATGGACTCTTCTGGGATATGTTGAAGTTCTTGCAGGATAGGGCCTTGGCTAATAAGTGTGTGTGGCCACTTACTCACTTGAAGCTGTCTGATAACCAGGCCCATCCTGTAATCTCTGATCGTCCCACATACATTTATTTATAAGAAGCAGAGCTATTGTTGATCTGTCAATATCGCTCCGCACAATGTCATAAATATGAGATTTTTCATGAAACTTCGGCATTTCTGCTCCTGAAGACAATCCTTCACAAACGAAAGGGCTACATTTCAGGCTGAAGATTTCTACTGTGGAAGAGAAACCTAATGAGATGGGAGACAAGGTGTATAGGCTAGGGCGTCTCACTGTCTCTTAGGGAGGGAATGATTAACGTCCCAGTGCCAAAAGCAATGATTTATTAAGTGAGCCATGGCTGCAGGGTCTGCGAATGGTGCGCATCCTCCTTGTAGTCATCATACGTTTTTAAGTACTGTTTGTGAAAGACATCTCAGGCGAAAGGAACTTACTATTAAAGACACCTAACTTCGGGTGGTATGTAGAGCAGGGGAGAGAGAAAACTCCCTCTGTCTTCCTCCTTAACATCTGCTGTGAACTCCACCAGCTGAGGAGAGCCTAAAAGCTGTGTTTTGGAGGGTGGCCTTGTACTCCGAATGCTAACTAAAATCAGAGTGGAAAGATTGGTTTGGGTAGAATTTCTTTTTCAGGAAGTGACAGATGATGAGTGCTGACACGCAAAATCACTTTAATTTTTTGTGTGTGATAACTGGGATTCAAAACACACTGGCTGGCTGCAGACCAAAAGGCAGAACAGTTTGCCACAGGAAAGCCCATAGGGTTGGTGGTGAAAAATTAAAGCAGATTTTGCAAGTAGTAGTGAGACATATTTAAAAATTTTCTCACAAGCTTGAAATGGGTATGATGAATGTAATTTTTAAGGTCAGTTACCGAAACGCAATGCTGGCTACTAAACTTCCCTTCAAAACTATCCAGCATTTTGGCAGGGAAAAAAAAGGACCGAAAGGATTTATCTTGTCTTTACTGCAGTGCTAAATACAGAAATATCAGTTGTCCTTTTTCAGTAGCCCATGTGTCAGTTTGTGATATTTTGGGAATGTTAGTCCACCGCCTATACTGTCAGATGATGTAAGTGGAAAGAGGGGTGTCGGCATTTGGCTCTGGATGTGCCACAGGTACTGACAAATATAAAGTGTGTGGAAGTGCATGGAGACAGGGAACAAATGCCAATGTCTTCTTGACTCAAAACCAGAGTAGACAGGCAGTAAAAAAGTGAGAGTCTCGTGGAATTTATTGGTATTGGATTGCCCAGCAAGATAGGTAAGATCTGGGCTACGCATGACAAGTGGGACTTTTTGTTATGCATTTTAAGGCCAAGTAGCGTCGCTCTGAAGTGCATGCGATTAATTAGCAAGGCTTTTTTAGTTATACGAAGAGCAAGAAGTATCCCAGTTACCCTGTTTGTTCCCCCTGAAGCTCTTCGGAAGAGGCGGCTAAAGTGCATTTGCCGCCCTGGGTGGAGGAGCCAGCGCCGAGCCGGGCCGCGGCCGCGCTGCCGCAGGCCTGGGGAAGGCAGAGGCGGGAGAAAGGGAGGCGCAGGGGCAGAACGCCCCGGGGGAGGGCTGGCGAGCAGGGCCAGGGAGTTCCCCGAGGAGGAGGAGGAGGAGGGCGGGGAGGGCGCGGGCAGTGACTCCTGCGGCGGGGTGGGGTCCCCGCCAGCCCGAGCCAGCAACCTCAACGCCGCGCTCCACCCCGGCCCTGCCCGCGGTGGCGGCAGCGGGCAGCGTTCGGGCGGGCTCTGCAGGCCTGCGCCGCGGGCGGAGCAGCGGGAGGACGGCGGCGGCAGCGCCTGCTGCCCTGCCGGGGGCCCTGCCCGGGGCCGGCCCGAGAGCTGCCGGTGACACCGAGGGACGGTGGGGTTCGATGAACGCTGTATGTGGCAGGATGTCAAGAGCAGCATTCCCATCTGCGGACTGGGATGAAGCAACTTCCACGCCACCAGAACTGGCGGAGGAGTTAGGAACAAACCGTCCAGATCACTTGCGTTCAGAAGCTTTAGCAGAGCGGTTCTGAAGAGTGTCTAATTACTGACGGCTGATGTTCAGTGACTCCTGAAACTCTGTGGCAGAGCTGGGAATCCAGAGTAACTTACGACTGGTACAGTAAGGCCCATTATGAATACTGTGCAGAAGAATGAACAGCCGATTAGGACTAGATTAAAGAAAAGTTAAAGGAGAAAAATATAGCTAATGCCAGTCAACATTACTGTGTGTGAAATCACAGAATCACTGAGGTTGGGAAAGACCTGTAAGATCATGATGAGCTGGCAAGTTAGTTTGATAAGGACGATGGAAACGGCCAAAAGCATTTGACCCAACATCACATGAGACAGCAATTGAGAAAGCCAAACAATGTAAAATTAGCACGGCATGTGTTACATTGATTGAAAGCTGTCCAGCTGACACGTCTTGGAATACAAATGGAGAATCATCGCAGAATCATGTAGGTTGGAAGGCACCTCTGCAGGTCATGTGGTCCAGCCCCTTGCTCAAAGCAGTGACAGCTTCAAAGGCAGGTCAGGTTGCTCAGGGTCTTGTCCAGCTGAGTTTGGGATGTCTCCACAGGTGGAGATTATGCACTCTCTTATTTAGTGTGAAAGTTCCTCTTCCTTAAACAGATTCGTTTTAGCGAAGTTCTTTGAGAAATGGTTCTTCTATCTATGTTGTTCCCTACTTTTTCCAAATATATGGGAGAAAGCACAGAACTAGTGCAGATGAAGTTTGCAGAGGACATTAGTGCTGAAGGAACTAGCAAATGTCAAAGGGGTAGTGTCAGATTTATAATTCAAATGACCTTGGATTGCTTGTTTTAACATGGTAGAATATAAAGTCATTGGAGAGAGAACAAAAATCTTAGGTCATACAGATGGAATGGACCAATCCATACTGGGGAAGAGTGATGTTCAGAGGGATGTGGTAAACAGGGTGAATAACTGTCTGAGCATGAGTTGCTGGTGTGGGTCAGCGAAAAACAAACTTCTGTGGCCCTTGAAGTTAAAAATATGAGGAAATTGGTTAGAGAAGCTTACAGAGGCTATGTCTGTACTAATCAGTAAAGTGGGCCAGGTTCAGTTCTCTGTCTGTGTGGGCAAGTGGGATAGCACAGCTTGCCTCCATACACCTAGACTCCCTCAAACACAGTGGCCTCATCCATACTGCTTGCTTGAGCAACTTGTCCCATGCTATCCCTTGAACCACGCTCAGGCATTTTCTGGCAGAGGGCTGGTTCACATATTCCCAAAATGTGCTATGGAATTAACCATGACATAGTGTGAGCAAATGTGAACCCGTACTTGCACCTGCAAGTTTTCTCAAGCAGACATTGCTGTTAGTTTTGTGTTTAGCACCAGTTTAACAATTACTGGCGTTCGGCGTCCAGTCTGGGTATTCACAGGACAAGAAGAATGCTATCCCGTTAGCAAGGGTGCAAACGAAGTCCTGAGGAATGGCAAAATGTGCCTCATAATGCTCATATTTGACTGGGGGGAAGGTAAAAGAGGAACCTGGTCGTAGTCTGTGAATGGTACTTTTAGATTTTAGTAATGAATTCATCAGTGTCGCGGATGGGTATGAGGCTCCAATGGCCAGAAGTTGAATCAAAACAAGCTTTGACAAGAAGGAAACTCTCAGATTCATAGTTCTAGTTTTAAGAGTAGGCGTTTTCCTAGTAGACTTTCTGTAGTTTAAGATGGGATTCATGCAAGTCCTATGGCCTGTGCTGTGTAGGAGGGCAGATGAGATGATCACCACAGGTTCATAATATTTGAATCTTTGAATTAATTAATGAGATTTTGAGATATGAATGAAAGTTTGGCACTTGATTCAGAGGGACTGATAGAGCTTCAAGGCTTCACCTTTCATCACTGCCTTATATGACTATATACCGACTGGGATGATTCCCAGCACAGAACAGAAAGATTTAGTTAACACTTCTGCCTTTTGTACACTGCTACCAATAATTTTACCATTCTCATCTCATTATATGTTATAGAGGTGCTGTAGAATCTATTCGTTATAGAAGATTTTTCTTCTTCATAACATACTATTATTTTGGTCATTGTGCTTTTATTTCTCTCTCGGTCCCTATCTTCTGCTTGGTAATGATTATTATCAGCTTCCTTTTTCCTTCATAGGATTTAATGTAATACCTGCCCTCACAGTCCTTTCGTAAGGGAAGGGATGGTTGCCCTTGGCAATTTGGAACTGTGGCTTATTGAACATTACAGTTTCTCCAGAATTTCCAGTTACCATTCACATGTTTTTGTTTAAATTCTTTATCTCATTTGATTTAGCTCATAACTATTTCCTACTTAGTGACATGTGTCCTTTTAAATTACAGACTGAATAGATTACTAGTTTGGACTTCACTGTCTTGACATGTAACTCACAGCATATAATCCCTTGTGCCAAAAATACAGTTCTGTGATCAAACTATCTTCAGTCAAGTTCTAGTATAGATTTACCTTACATCAGATGAAATTAATTTTCAAATTAGGCAATTATTACCTGTACTTCTGCATTTGTTTAGTAGCAACAGAAGACATCCAGCATGCTTCATTCAGATTGAAGATCTGGGTGATAGTGCGGTTTTCTACTCTGGCACCACAGATAGCTGATTATGGATCTAGACATCTAGCTAACTGATTTGATTCGGTAATCTGCAAAATAGACCACCTGCTCACTGATCTTGAACTTCATAAGTGACAATATTAATTCATAAGCTTTCAAGATAATTTTCTTCCTTAGTGCCAGCAGGTCAGAGATTGGTTGTAGGGGGTACACATTTAACAGGTCTGCAAAGAGAGCAGCCTGGTTGCAAAGAGCCTGCGTTGGCTGGCCTGAATACACAAGCCGAATGGGCAGATCTTTGCCAAGCTTTTTAGCTGTGTGATTTCTGAGCTGCACACATGTAATGATATACCTTACATGACATGCAAGGCCATCTCCCCGGTTCCCTGTACCTACACAGATCCTAGCAACCCGCTTTAACATACTCATTATGCTGGGCTCTGTAAGACTGTCACGTTGCTCGTAGTTGTGTAACTCCAGTCCCTCTCATCTATTACCCAGCTCTTGGTGCTGATGATTAGGCAATTATATTTTTCTTCTTTTTGTGTCCTTTGGCTTCATGACTAATTTTGTTCTCAACACCTTGATTTTGATGAGTGTTGTTTGAGTCTCCCTTTTCACTTGCTCCTTTTTTATTAGTTTACCACCTTCCTAACTCACGCAGTGAACTTGACTCCTAAAAAGTAATTTTTTCTATGGGTGTGGAGGCCAGCTGAATGCCCAGCCCCTTCTCCCACTGTTCCACAGTTTCAAGCCCACGGATTATTTACCTCTTCAAAAATTAGGGAACTGTTTGCCGTCTATTCTCCTTTGGGCATGAGACATTAAGGATTTCTGAAAATGCACCCTCCTCTGGTTTATCCGTCTTTTGTACAACCTCCTGAATTGACAGCAGGTCAGTCACTTTAGGATGGGATAATGAGAATTGCTGGTAATTACTGCTTGCAAGTATAAACAATCATGCCCATGTGCTGAAGGGACCTAACTAATGCCAGCCAATTAAAAGCAATGAGAGGAAGATCATAGTTCCTGGGCTGGTGCAAATGCTGGTGGCCGGTAAACACAACTCTTTGCCTGGAAGAACTGAGCTGACTAACTCTGCTTTTGCTACGTGACTCCTTTTGAACGCTTTCAGGTCTTCAGAGGAGTCACAGTCCACACTTTGAGAAAAATTACTGGAGAATGATGAACTTCATGGGAGACTTGTCATTAGTAGGAAAAAACAAATCAAAGACGTGGCTTAGTCCTTGTTAAGGAAATGATATTTCTGAAATCCATCTGTATCATAAATCGTCAAAGAACTCTGCAACAGACCCACTTGCCTCTTCACACACAGAAATGACAATAATGTCCCATATGCTGATAGAGCTCTCTCCTTTCCTGGAAAGGTATTAAAAATCATCTGCACTGCATTAATGAAGTGTCAGTCTGATTCTTATTAAAGTCAATGGCAGCTCTTCTGTTAGGATGAAGTATGTGGCGGCTTACAGTTTTTGAAGGATTAGAATCCCACAGAGGAAGGTACTCTTTATAGCCTTAACTTTCTGCATGGAAAACACATGAAACAGTGCAGAAGGCTTTCCTTAGTCTTGCTGGAGAAAAAGAAACTTGGGGCAAACCCTAGACCAGTGTACACTGCTGCTGGCACTAACAATTTTTGAGGATGGTGTACTTAGAAGAGGAATCCTAGAGTGGAACTGCACATGATCATTTTCAGCAAAGCTTTTCAGATGGGTCCTGCACCACTGACATCAATGGGACATTCACAAGACAGGATGGAGCTTCAGTGGTTTGTTGGCTGCAATTCTTTGTTGACATATTCTGGGGCTGCCTGAGGTCAGTGCCATCACTAAGGATAAAAAGCAGCAAACTTCAAGTACCTAAATAGCAAACTTAACTACATTTTACTTCAGAACTTTTTCATCTTGAAAACTGAGAGAAATTGTGCACTTACTGTAAGTGAAGTTTTTGCTCAACAAATTCATTCCTTGAACTGTTGCTAGGTGTGGTTTGAAAACAGTTCTAATTCTACCAATATATCCTCTTAAATAACAATAAAACATGACTCTTCAAGGAATTAGAAATGTGTTTCAACAATGTCCCTCTGCTGGCATAGCTTTATTGGTTTGTTATGTTTTGTATCAGTACTGTACATAGATACAAGGCAAATACTCTACTTCTATAAAAATACCATCTCCTATCAGAAAAGCCATTTAATACAAGTCATATCAAAACTCTCCATCACATACTGCCAATCCTTAGTGATTTAGTAAAATGTCCATCATCTACTATGTGCAAGTCACAGCCTGTATGCATGTGCTTAACACTAAGTTATTGCACTGAATTGGTGAGGCTAATTACAATTTAGAATTGCAAATCACCTGTGGACCATCAGAGTCCTAAATTATACATTCTCATTAATTCAACTGTGTAAATCTAGACATTTTACACTACTAAAACAGAGAAAAAACTGTCATATACGGCCCATATAGTGAGTCAATAAAGGGACTTGTAGAAATTAATAGTTTGCTTTTTTTAAACCAACAGAAACAAGGTGAATAAAATAGCTTAGCATATTTTATAGAAAAATTGTTAGGCAAATAATTCTGTATTTAGTACTACATATAGGCTTTTAAAACATTAGCAAAATGCAAAGGTTATAACTATATTTTCAATAGTTTATTTTTGCTCAATTAACAGCAAATATTTGCTGCCAGAAAGTTTCAATTTGGTATAATTAATTAACTAATTGATTGATCTTAGGGATGTGCATGGATGTAGGTCTGAGAGCGTTTTGGCGTATATTATTCTATATGGTGATACCAACTGCTATGCTCTTTCGGGATCACAGCTTCCTAATTTGAGGTCGTTAAGGAAAACAGCACAAGATAAGATCAGATTGAGGCCTTTCCTAAACCCTGAGTACCAACAATCAAGACAGTACTATTTAAAAATAAAGTTAGATTTGGCTTGCAGCATCGTAGGCAGCTCCCACATTTCCATGGAGCAGGAAGGGATTAACATTCTCTCCCGGCAGGCAGGAAGGCAAGTCGCCGCCCTCCCCTCTATACCTGCCAAGGCAACCCGGGGAGGAAGGAGGGGAGGCTGTTAGGATGGATGAAATAAAGAGAGAAGTCAGGGCCGGAACTACTCTGCTGTGTGGAGGGATAATGGATGATGTCTAGTACAGAAATGACCTAAGGGGATGGCCTCAGGTTCTGATCGAGTTGTTAAAAAGAAACATGAAGAGTGGGCTGAGTCTGTTTATTTTTCTGGCAGCAACTGGAGGAGTTTAAACATGATCTTCATTTATCTTTGGGGTTGCTGATTTTGACCCTATCTGAATAATTTAGCAGGTGTGCCCACCACTCCTGTGACTTGTTTTAAATCTTTTTTTCTTATATAATCAATTTATTCCAAAAGAGTTTTTAAAAATCTGGCTCTTGTTACTTGTGATTTCCCCAGGGGTGGTGGAATGTGTGTGTTGTGTGTCCTGCTTTGGATTCTTTACGTACATTTTATGAATGCAAACTGAAATAAATTTTGTTTTTATTGTTCCTTGCACAGCTTAGCTGTGAAAAATGATGGCATGCTTAGGACAGCTCAGGGAAATTTTTGGTCATTTTTGATGTCATGCTGATTTCTTGAGCGATGAAAGGTACATCACTGAAGG
This sequence comes from Gavia stellata, assembly GCF_030936135.1. Lineage (NCBI taxonomy): Eukaryota > Metazoa > Chordata > Aves > Gaviiformes > Gaviidae > Gavia > Gavia stellata. The sequence continues at coordinate 25,841,113 of NC_082598.1, read as the reverse complement.
GACATGCCTCAGAGGCGTCATCTGTGGCAATCTCCACAGAGGAGCTCTTCCCCTCTTATCTAGTTTTTCCTGTCTTGAGAGGATTTCACAATGAACACTATGTGAACAAAAGCGATTTAATCAGGTAAACTGGGCTGCACCAGGTCTAGGATTACAAGACCATGATGGCGTGGTTACATGGGCAGCGTGCGAGGGGCTCGGTTACTCCTGTTTCTTGTGGGGGCCGGGGCTGTAGAGCTCTGGAGGTTGAGGAGAAGCGTATGTGTGCAAATGGGTGCAGCAGAATGGCCAGAGATCTGAAGTGATGGTTCCAGCCCAGCGCCCCAAAAGCCTTCTGAAAGTTTCTTTATTCTGGACTTTTTTCTGGATTCCACAACATTTTCCCTTCTCCCCTTGAGAGCTGCAGCCCCGGCACTTCATTCCTCCCCAGTGCGGCGGGAGCAGGAAAGCACAGCTCCTCCCTTGACAACTGATCTGGAGCCAGCCGGTCAGGAGGATAGATTTTGGGCACCATTTCAGTTCAGCTGTTTTACTCCCACACTTCCAATAGCGTGGTTTAACCCCAGCCAGCAACTAAGCACCACACAGCCGCTCACTTACTCCCCCCTCAGTGGGATGGGGGAGAGAATCAGAAAAAGGTAAAACCTGCGAGTTGAAATAAAAACAATTTAATAGGACAGAAAAGGAAGAAAATAATAATAATAATAATGATAAAAGAGTATACAAAACAAGTGATGTGCAGTGCAATTGCTCACCGCCAGCTGACCGATGCCCCGCCAGTTCCTGAGCAGAGGCCGTGCCGCCCCCCCAGCCAACTTGCCCCAGATTTTTTTTGTTCGGCATGATGTCATATGGTATAGAATATGCTGTTGGCCAGTTTGGGTCAGCTGCCCTGGCTGTGTCCCCTCCCAGCTTCTTGTGCACCTCCAGCCTCCTTGCTGACAGGGCAATATGAGGAGCTGAAGAGTCCTTGACTTAGTGTAAGCACTGCTCGGCAACAACTAAAGCATCAGTGTGTTATCAACTTTATTCTCATCCTAAATCCAAAACACAGTACTATACCAGTTATTAGGAGGAAAATTAACTCTACCCCAGATGAAACTAGGACAGCATGGTATTGATGTGACTCAAAATTGCTTTCTACCAGCCCTGTGCTCCTGTGCGTGGTTTCCCCAACAACATTTGACTGTGGCCATTAATTTTGCCTTGGTAATGAAAAGTGTGAGTAGGATCCTTTAAAATAAGTCCCTTCTTTTGCTGTGAAAATGTCTAAAACAGGTTTACAGTATGTTTTTATGCCTTGTCAACTGTTTGTAATCTGTCACATTCCTCTGAGGTTGGCTTCATATTTTACCGTCTCTGTCTGGAGTTCCTTATGGTTTTTACTACTCTGTGGGGACAGCAGCGTCCTAGCGCCACAGAAAGAGGTGCTTTGAACAAAGTCAGAGTGACAGCCTGCAAGCCCCAAGTTAGGTAGCTGAATAACTATTCTGTATGGTTATGGCCTACGAAGTCCCTCTGATTTAATGGCTATTGCGGGTGCTTAGAGTATCTCCTTGTGTGGACTCTTAATTTTATACTTTTTGACTTAATTTTATACTTTTTGAGACAATTACTGAGTACATACTGCATCCAGCAGAGCAATGTGAATACAACTGAGAGAAGCATTCAATAACAAAACACATTCAGCAGTAAAACCAGTGAGAAACCATGTTAGCCATCTTGCTGCAAGTAGATTTGACCTACTTGTAGGGGTGTTTCAACACAGATGCTGCTTTTTCTACTTATTGAACTTCTTTTTCAGATTTGGTTCTGTGTGCATTCATAGCCATGCCCTGAAGTGTTTGCACAAATGATGTTTTAGACATGTAAATCTGACTAATAATAACACACCCACCCATGGCTGGCAACCAAGTGCCGCAGCCTGACAGGGAGGGATGATCTAATCCAGGGAGGTATCCCTTGCCTGAAGGAAAGCAGTGAGGGAAGCGTGGCTTCTCCAGTGGGCGAGCTACACTTTGTGGCACTTAACTTAGGACTTGCTCATCCAGTGAAGCACTGGGAGAAGTGTGGGCCTTTCGATAGCCATGTTTGATTTGTGAAACGCCTCCTGTACCATGCCTGCCTGCAGTGGTAACATGCAGTGAATACGACTCCTCGATCTGACACTGCTCTTTCTGGATTTCCAGAGACGTCTTCTTTTTATATAAATTCATTCAGATTTATGGATGGGACAGCTTAGAACCTGAAATTGTATCTTTCCCAAAGATGGCTTTTTCACGATGCTCTGCTAGTTTTTCCACTGCTGATCAGGAATGACCACCTGAAGGGGGGGACCAGTAATTTGCTCCAGCAGGCACTTATGCCACTGTAGGAATTGCCCTCAGCATCCCCAGTTACTGCCGGCTGTGGCAAGGTGGTGTCTGTGGTAGCAAAACTATGCCAAGAGGTGACCAAGCACTTTGTATGTGCAAATCAGGAATAGCTCCGTGAAAGTCAGCAAAGTAAAAATATATGTATAAAAGTGGAGTAAACAGAATCAGAATCAGGCCTCTCTTAAGTCGTGTCACCCCCCCTAGATCAGCATCAGAACTAATAGAGAAGAAACAAAATTTCTGGTTCAGTTTCTTGTTTTCAGATGTGACTAATACAAATGTAGAAAACTGAGAGAATTTGGAAGAGGGCACTCATGAGAAAACGAGCCTTTTGGAAAAAGTCCTTCCTCATCTCCATCAATGATGGGTTGTCTTGTGACATGAGGTGAGTGTGCAACCTTCCAGTCTCTTAAGAAGGCTCTTATCTAATGCAATTCTGGATCCCTCACTGTTCAAGAGAGGTTCGAGTCCTTTTAAAAATCCTGCAAGGCTTCTGTCTTCATTGAACATCATAACTGAAGCTGCACTGCAGTAGGTAAATGAATACCACTGCCCGTTTATTTATTTGTTTATGGGTTGACGTTGTGGTATCATGTGTGATACTTCCTAGGAAACTGCGTAGCTCTGGGATCTTGGCCATGGGAATACTGAGCTTTACTTCCCTAGTAATGTCCCTCCTTTTCTTGATTTCCTCTTCACACACATTTCTTTTCAGGTTTATCTTCTGAGCAGTGGGCACCGCTGCTGGGTGAGAAGCTGGCCCTGGGGATTTGGGAGGGGACGGTTTGGGTGCTGCCTTTCCCTCCTCCAGGGCTGCTATGGGCGCTCCCTCCAGTGCCGATCCCAACCTGCTGGCTGGGGTTTGGCGGGGAGAGGCCTCTGCTACACCCTGTTCCTGGCGGGCACGCTGTCCCTTAGGGCACGCGGTGCCTCTGGGCGTGCTAACAAATCACCACTTCCCCGTCAGCAGGCAACACCGACCTCGGCGCTTTGCCTGCCTTCTTTGCAGCAATGCAGAGAAGAAGAGGGCTCCCTGGTTTATTTGCCTCTCTTGTGTCCTTTATAGATGCTGTGACACTAAGCCAGACCTCACTTACATGTAACTCGCTGCACTTGTCCCTTTAAATTATAAAGTCACACAACTGTCTATAAAATGGCTTAACAGGTATCTATGGTATATAATTAGCATTGCATGGGCTCCTGATCTGTTTGTTGATGGGCTAGTACAAGCAAGCGCACCTTTCCAAATAATAGCACCAGGCACAGGCTCTGTCTGAAAAAGAAAGTGGAAGGGGGCAGAACCAAGCCGCTGTCACCATCGCGGTTAACAGAGAGCCCACACACATTTGAGTGCTCCTGGGGATGCCCTGTTTTCCTTGCAGATGTGCTGCATAGGCAGAGCCTTTGGGTTTTTACACTGGCCCAGGGTTTCTAGCCAGTGGGCAGCTCTGCTGCGTGACTGCGTGATAGATCCTTGCCTGAACTGCCATAAATCTGGAAATCTGCAATATTTCTACAGTGCATGCACAGATTGGCTACTCAGCATGTGTACAGCCAGCCTGAAAGTCCTAGGGATTTCAGGCAGTGTTGTGCCAGCTTGTGTGAATCGATAGTATGGTAAGTCTGAAGTGTCCAGGATTGTGGATTTGCCATGCTCACTCACGTTATTCAACTGAGTCAAGCATGTATGCTAAGTCAAACATGTTCCTGAGCTCTCAGATCTACTGAACATCCATGGATCTTTTGTGCAGAGTATGTGCAGTCAGTCTGGATGCTTTCTGAAGTGTTGGGTTTGTAACACATGGTCTATAGAGCTCATTCACACATATTTCCATCTGGGAAATCCCAGAGAAAGCGTTATGGCAGCCTGACTGTTAAATTAATTTAATTTTCTATCCTTAAGGGCATCTCAACTTGCCAGCAGTCATGGTTTTATCCTCTGAAAAGAAATTCTGAAGTTATGCTTGACTAACCTTAATTATTTGGCAATTTAAAGTTTGCATCCTCTTGTGACCTGTCTTCAGAGCAACTGACAGAAGCCTGCTCTCGGGACTCAGGAGTACCACGAAGCACCCAGAGGTAAATGCTTTCAGTCTGGTTCTGTTCCTCATTCACTTCATATCTACCACTACAGTTCCTTTTTTTTCTTGAGTTTACTAGACTCATCATTTACAGGATGGCTGCCGGTCTAGAAGTGGCCAGAGTTAGGTGGGATGCTGCTAGAAGTGGACACTTGGTTCTACCCTGAACGGGTGGGAGAGGAGTCACTTGTGAGGCCAAGCTTGGGTGGTGACCTCAAGTGGTGTGGCATCACCATGAACAACAACATAGGGAAGTTCACTGCCTCATCACACATGTGGGCCTGGGGAAACTGGACTCTTTCCAGTGTTAAATATAACATGGGTGAATTCAAGGGTGTGCGTCATGTCACGCAACACAGAGCATGAATCAGAGCATGTAGCAGTGGGAGGAAAAGCCCCTGTGGGTGCCCTTGAGAGGCAGCTCTGAGGGGACCTGTGTGCGGGTGCAGCGTGTGAAGAAATTAGGTTGCCCAAGGGCAAAGTGGGCAGTCCTGTGTCTTCCTAGGTGTGTCGGGCCAGGCAAAGCGCTGTGCCTGCCTGTCTGTGTGTGTGTACGTGGGTTTGTAGGTGTACATGGGCCGCAGTAATTTGGTGGGCACTGCGTGTGTGCAGTGTGGGCAGGGGTCAGCCCTTGGTGGGTATGAGAGCTGTGCAGTGAGAAATTCCTGGGTGCATCACAGGAGGTCCCTGGAGAAAAGTGGGATTTCTCCTTATCAGAGGACATGAGGGATCCTGCTGGAGAGCCCCACAGAGCGTCACCTCACCACCGTCAGTGTGGGCAGGAAGGGGAGGTGATGTTCAGAGGGGAGGTGGCACCTCCTCCCACCTGTCAAGTGCAAATGGGATCTTGGCCTTCATTTGTGCTGTGTGTTCAGATTTCAGGCTTCGCAGGCAGGCACTGTCCCTTACTGTTTGTATAGTCCCTGGCCCAGTAAGTCCTGATCTTTGCCAGGGCAGCCAGGCACCTCTGCAGTACTAATGAGCAATAACAAACCCTGCAATATTAACTCTTCCCGTGCTCTCTACAGGAACCCCTGGCTGCATGGTCAGGCAGGCTCACAGAAGATGAACAAGACGAGCAGGAGGGTAATTCTGTTTGGATACGAAGGAAGGGATGTGAGTGCCCACCGCTCAGGCACTGTGTGCGGGAACGATGGCAGAAATGAGTTTCCCGGAGGCAGCTGAATGACATTTGACCAGTGACTAAAGCACAGTATGGAGATGTTTGTAGGACAAGGAAGTCATCCGCGAATTAGTTTCTAAGGGTCCATGTAATAGGAAAAGTCTTTAAAACACTAGAGAGTTTATACCTGGAAGCATGAGAGGGGTTGGGAATTTGGCTGAGGAGTAAAAGTGGAAGTAAGGAGGTTTAGGAGCCTGGTTGCCCTGACACAGGCAGGGTAGCATCTCCTCCTCTGAGCCATGGTTCTATAAAACTGGTTGGTTTCATACCTCTGAGGTGGTCAATTAGATTCATGATATACTTGAAGGGAGCGTGAACTCTTGACAGGAGGAACTCCAAGCCCTTACTTGCAATGGCCTTCAAGGGCATATTTCACGAAATTAATGAGATACCTCTTTATTGAGTGTATAGGTACTCTGCCCTTTAAGATTAGCTCAGGGGAGGACTGATTGCCTCTCCTTCCAAAAGTTCAAATTCCCCAGTGCTATCGGAGGGTCTTTATTTCTCCTCCAGGTAAGCCAAAGTGGTATGAATTCAGTGAATTACAGTAAGTGAGACACTCCCTACTGCTATTTTCAGTCACTTTTCAGGTTAGATCATGTTGCCCTTTCCTTTGAAATGAAAGTAATCCATTTTTATGTGTTTGTTGCACTCTCTGTGTTACTAACATGAGAAAATCAATATCAGGGCAGTCAGTCATTTCAGTGTTGTGCATATTATGGCTAATGCAATATACAGAATCACAGAATCACTAAGGTTGGAAAAGACCTGTAAGATCATCAAGTCCACCCATTACCAAAAAAAAAAAAAAAAAAACCCCAAACCAAAAAAAAACCCCACACAAAAAACCACCCACAACACACACCACCACGCCCATCAAGCCACATCCCACAATGCCACGTCCACACGCTCCTTGAATACCTCCAGGGAGGGTGACTCCACCACCTCCCTGGGCAGTCTATTCCACTGTGTTACCACCCTCTCAGTAAAGAATACGCTGTCATTGAGGGAGTTCAGAGATGTGGATTCTTGAGATGCTGATGATAGAGGGCTCTTGAGAGAAAATGTGAAAAGCAAAGGAGCAGAAAGGAGGGAAACAAGCTGGTTAAAGTCAGGTGCTGGCATTATTTGACATATTTCCTAAAAGTAATTTTTGGATCAAGCAGAGCATTTGGGCACTGCTGATCGCATTATTCTATTCTGCTCTTCATACATACACACATATCCATCCATCATAAATTTTATTTTGAATCTATGTGCACATCATTTTTGATCTGTTGTCGAGTTGAAGATGTGCTCATTAAAAAACCTAAAAATCTACTTAACGCTCTGTGAAGGACAACTGATATCTTCAATCCACGGGAACCATCTGGAATGCCATTCCTCATCCTGGCATCTCAGGGAAAGCTTTTGGGATGCTTTGTTGTCCTAGTCTTTAGAAATTTATCAGGCAACAAGTCATTGGCTTACTGGCTTTTCATCTAGATACCAAATGTTCCCTATCTGCGCCCTTTTCCCTTTGATGTCACACCCTGGGCGTGGGACATTGTTGCTCTCTTATTACTTGTGATTTCCCCAGGGGTGGTGGGGTATGTGTGTTGTGTGTACTCCTTTGGATTCTTTGTGTACATCTTACGAATGCAAACTGAAATAATTTTTTTTTATAGGCGATAGGAGACAGAGAGTGCCTGGAATGTCACCCTAGACATGGGATGAGTCCCAGCTTGACCCAGGGGGCTTCCCACTTGTCTCCTTTTTTGAAAAAAAACCTGTTCACATTTCATAGAATCATAGAATCATTTAGGTTGGAAAATACCTTTAAGATCACCAAGTCTGACTGTAAACCTAACACTGCTAAGCCCACCAATAAACCATGTCCCTATGCGCCTCATCCACATGTCTTTTAAAAACCTCCAGGGATGGTGACCCAACCACCTCCCTGGGCAGCCTGTTCCAATGTCTGACAACCCTTTCAGTGAAGAAATTTTTTCTAATATCCAATGTAAACCTCCCCTGATGCAACTCACAGCCATTTCCTCTTGTCTTATCAAGGATTTTGTGTATTTTTTGTGTATTTCCCTACATTATCTGCTCCCCAACGGTGATAACATTTTGGGGTGCTACAGAACGATGTACAACATTGACTATTCCAGTTAGCTTTGCTGCGTAATTGTAAGAGAAAACAACCAAAGAAACAAAAATTCAGAGTTTCTTGGGTGGAGAAGCAGCCTGGAATTCAAGATTCTTGTAAAAGCAATAAAGATGCCACCAGGCATTGCAGTGCTCCTTCTTCACATCCCTCCTATTAATCAGCTCTGTCTTTTCCTTATTCCTTTTCATAAACTCATTGGGCAATCTGACAGTTTGCTCTTGTTATCTGGTGCTCTTTGAATGGAAGGCACAGTTCAGCTTTCACCTGAAGATGTCAGCTCCTATTTCTGTCTCTTTTTTCTCTTCACATCCTTTAATACTCCCTGGTGGTTGCCATTCCTTAATGTTTTTTCTTTTTTTGCTTGTGTCCTGGAATATTTAGTTCCTTTTGATGCAGCTAAGAATATGCACCAAAGTGGTTGGATTTAGATACTTAAGGTAAATCAGTTAATACAGGCATGTGAAGAAGGAATGTTTATCAGAGGTACATTTCTTTTCAACCGAGGGAAGAAACTTCTGAAAATCATCTTTTGTAGTTTTAATAGATCATTCCTACTTTCTGGAAAACACGGTTGGGTCTCTTCCTCATGGGCTTCCAAAAAGGAAGGGGATGTGTGTGAGACAGAAAGAGAGAAAAGGGAGATAAAGTAAAGCCCATTCTTCTCTTTTATTTTCTTTTTTTTCCCAAAAACAAACAGTCAAAGAATATCCAAATATGAAAAGTTCAATTAAGATTTGAAAAGCGTATATACCCATATATAGGCTGCAGCTCCTGGCTTTTATCTGAACTTATCTCAAATGAAGAGCCTTCTAGCACCTGCCAGTTCAATCATATATTCTTGACAGGAAGCAGATGAGGACACTTTTCCAGTAGTACAGCTGGATACTTGGATGATCTTTCTTATCACTGGTCAAGAGTATGCTAGGGCTTACTGTAAGAACCAGCACCTGGGCACAGAAATCATCACTGACTTCTGGTGCTTGGACCAGGGAGTGAACTGCAGTCTGCTTCCTCGCTGGCTCAGCTCTCCTCTTCAGTGTTACCACCTCAGGAACAGCGGTGGCTTGGAGCACCAGGTCCATACTATAAAATGTCAGCCCAACCTAAATGCCTACAGCCTCTCACCTTCGGGGTGGAGGGTGTTGGGACGCCACCAGGGAGCACCACAGACCAGGGCGGGCTGCATCAGCTCCCTGGAAGAGCAGGCTGGAGACATGGAGGTGGCTGCCCCAAGCCAACTGTGCCCCACGCCCTTCTGTATGTGGGTGCATGCTTGGCCTTGTGCTGCTGGCTAAAGCAAGGTCAGACACATCGCTTACCCATCCCCAGCACACCTCTCAGTACCTCAACCCTGTGCCTGAATGTCAGCTTGTGTCCACACCGTGAGGGTATTTGCAAGCTTGAACTAGACCGTGGGCCTGGGTTTGTGCTGCACATGCCGAATAAAGGCAGTGCTGGAGCACAGAGTTGTAGTGGGCACCGAGCTCTCCCCTGCAGAAATCACACTAAGGAGGTTGGCAGGGTCCTTTATTCTCACATGCTTGTTCCCTACAGCTGTAGGAGCCATGAGACAGGGTCAAGGGGAGGTTACTTCAGGAGAAGGCTAGCATTACAGATGGTACAGGAATTAGTGGTCGCCTACCGTAGGTATGAGGTGATGGGACATGGTGAGTGTGGTTAGTGGCCCACCATGACAAAGTGGAGGATGAAAGGAAAGGGATTACAATCATAAGACTAGGAAGTCTTGCAGTTTGGGTGAGTATACTTGCTCCTGGCTCAGTTAAAAGTCCTTTTCAAAGCTGTAGTTACTGTTGACATACTTCTCTGGTGGAAGAGCAGAGCCTCCTGAAGAGGTTTGGAGAAAAAAGATGGTAATTGCCATGACCTACCCATAGCAGGGGGTTCTTCCAGGAGTAACAGGTAAAATGGAAAGGCAAAGGCTGGCTGTCTTCAATGTGTGACATACTCACAGGCCAAAACTGTTGCTCCACACAGCTGTACGAGGCACTCTGCAAAAAATCAAATTAGTACAGTGGTAACTTTCTTCTGTCTTGTGCAGAAAAAAACACCAGGGTATGATTCAGTTCCTGTCTTGGAGTAAAGCAGATGGCCTAGGTTTGAACTGGTACATTACTTAAAAAAATAATCACACAGTCACTCCTGTAAGTTTGTTTCTTCTTTGGGGAGGCTGGAAGCTGGGTGTGAAATCCAGGGAAAGGGTTAAGTGTATCAGGGGATTGTCAGCCATTGGTCTGACTTTAAAACAGGGTGCTGGAGGGCATATCTTAACTTGACATGTTGCATTGTTAATTTACAGTTTGGGTGTGGAGAGGCCTGCCTTCCCTTCTTTGTAATCTATGCAGGTGTGCACAGGACTTCAAAGCCAGTTGCAGTGGAGCTTATGTCTGTGAGAAAGCCTCCGCTGAACAAAAATGTGTTGGGAGATATGAATCCCTTCTGCAACTGCCTGCAAGTCAGTTTGTAAATGTGGATTTCTGCTGGATGTTGTTTATGCAGAGGGGTTTTATCTTTTCTCTGTAGGCCACAAGTCCCCTGCTGCAGATTTTAGGTCTTATGCTACAGTGAGATTTTAAAGTTCTTTTAAAAAATGTGCTTGATATCACATAAGCACACTTGTCACGTGCTCTAATTTTTTTTTTCTCTGCTTCCAAGTCACTCGTGAAATACTCTGGATTTCTACCAATGTTTTCATTAGTAGTATTTTGAGGCATCTCAGAGGAGTGAGTTTTAGCCCGAAAACCAATCACAGACTTTTCATACTGAGAATTCACTATTGATGATTTGTCATGCCAGACCGGGCAGCTAAAAGCTATTCTACTGGTCTGGACTGGTCAGCTAAAGCTCTTTAAGCCTAGAATAATACACAGGAACAGCCCATAATGGGTGGTGAAGCACAAGTGCTCTTGCTCTCCCAGATCGTGCGTTGAGTTGTTACTTGTAGGAAGTGGAGCTCTCAATAGGTTTGGCAGGGCAGGAGCTCCAGCTTTGCCCACACGGGCATTTACACACAGGTACCTAACCAATAGCATTTTGCAGCTGAGCAGAGCAGACATCAGTCTATCCCATTTTTTCTCCTGCAAGCTGGACGGAAGAGTCTTCAGCTCTGTATTGAGAGCTACTAAGCTTTTTTTTTCCCATCTTTGACATTAGTATAAGAAAGTTACAAGGAAATTAAGTGTGACAGTAAAATTGGACCTCACAAATTTTGCTGATTTATTTAATGGCTCTAGTACTTCATTGTTGCTTATTATTGTGATCACAATTACGTAAAGATTAATAGTGATTGATTCCTTATGGCTCTGTTTTGTTCAGTGGTTTCTGTTATAGCTTTCTCTGTCCATTCTATGTTTTCACTTATCAATTTTTTTGGACCTCCCTGAATGAAATTCAGCATTGCTATATAGGAGAGGGTGCTACAGCTGCAGTTGTGCAGCAGAGAACATTACTCTTCATCAGTATTTTTTAGGTTTTTGACATTTGGCTTTGGTCTGATGCAGAATGAGACTTGCACCTTTCAAACACTTTTGGGGAAACACACAAGGGTAGCAGTCTCTGATGGACAGGTAGGCTGGTACACTCTCACGGTCTGCGGATGGCCGGTGAGGCACAGGGCATCCGAAAATGGCCTGTGAAACCTCTACTGGCTCCAGCTGTTGCTAATGCCTGACTGCAGACAAAGTTGGGACCTGGCAGGAACTGCCAGTATTTTTAATTAAAATGGTTGTAGCTATAACAGTAAAATTATGAGTTTGTAAAACAATTGTTTTATATAACTTCATATTTATATCCTCTTTCTGCAATTCCCCTCATCTCCTAATCACCAAAGACTAATGGAATACAGAAAGGCCTGGGGATTTTTGCTTTGCTTGTTTTGCAGAGGTCATGAAGCCCTTGTAAAAAGCTATGCTAGTGATTGCAGTCCTCTTTTGGGACAGGAGAGGTCCAGACTGAACTTCTGGCTTTACCACATTCAAATACATAGGTTTTTCCTCGTCCAGGGAAAGAACTAAAACCCATTATATACATATCTCAGGTGAGTATTCAATATACCAAGCTATTAGGTCTCTCCCATAGGAGCAGTTCCATTTAGAATTAAATATTCATTGGGACAGAAAGAGAGAGGAGTTACTCGTTCACCAGCATTCAACCATAAAATGTCCCTGAAGCTTCTGCTGTTAATATTCACCCCATTACTCGTGAATGGGACTGATGAACAGATTCCTTGATCTACCCATATGCCTCATTCTTGTAAAAAAGATGTTCTGTCTTTGAATCTTTGCAGAATCACAGGCACTGAATCATGCTAAATAGATTTTAAAATGTGATATCTGTGAGTGGGAGCTTAAATCACTGACCAGCTTCTTGTGGAATTGAATGGAAGCCTTGAAGATAGTTAGGAGCAGAGTTTTAAGTGGAAATGGCATGGAAATGGCAGACCACTGAACTGGTCTGGGACAAGAAAAGACTGCCTAGAAAGATAGGTAAAATAAAAATAAACTGTGGATTAGGCTCCATAGCTTGGTCTTTTGGGGGACTTCAGTTTGTCACAAAACCCTACATTAAACGGTGCAGATGTCCTAGACGGGAGAGATTGCAGCTGGTGGCTAAGGATGGGTGTGCGCAGCCTGCCGGGGAGGGTGCCCAGGCTCCAATTGTGTGTGTTCTTATCTGTTACTTTCTGCTGCCGGTGTCAGATGAACATGAGTTGTCTCTTTTTAAAGGAGCAGTCTGATGTGAACGACTGTGTGACCTTTACAAAGGAAAATACTTGCAAGTCTCTGATTTTTCTTTTAAGCTTCAGAAAAATTAATTTGGAAAAAAAAGTAAAAGATGAGAAGGGGAATTAAGAGGAAGATATAGAAGGAAATAAACGTGGAGAGGGAAACCAAGAGAGAAGAGAACAAAAAGGAAATTAATTTTAGTAACTACAGCAGGTCATTTACTCCCCAAATGTTACCCATTTATGCCAGAGCTGTAAAGCTAATAGCTTTTTTGTTCAAACAGGTTGCATATTCTCCTGTCCAATGGTTGCTAACTGGCTTCTAAATATAAGGACTAGGCAGAGTATCAAGCGACAATTAAAAATAAAAATAAATTTAAGCTTGCCAATTGCAACACTGAATATCCCCATGGCAAGCAGAGACATCGACGTTTTTTCTTGTGTCTGCAGTTGAAATGACGGAAAAAGTATGTGTCTTTTTCTCTAATCCTGCACTCAGAAATGGCCAGGAGAGAAAGGGTCCTAACTGAGGCAGCAGAGAGCAGGAATAGAAATAGCAAAGCCTGTGAGGAAAGCTAACGAGGAAACTTGTGGAGTGAGAGAAACAAGAAGCCCTTTTTGAATGGGATCCTGGGCTGAAGAGAGAGGCAGTATGCTGCGACATGAACGTGGCAGCAGAACTTTTCTGTGCCTGTGAAGGGGGGTATTCATATGTGCACCAGGGAACACAGATTTTTTGGATTTAGGAAGGGAATTTTGGTAGGAAAGTTGAGTGGAGATAAAGATGCAGATGGAGAGTGTTGGCAGAGGTAGAGTCAATGTGACAGAGTACAGCGGATGGACTACAGGGGCGGGTGGATCGGGCCTGGGGGATCTGCCCTTTAGCTCATTTCTGCTCTATTTCAAGGCATGCCCAGCAGCGTGGTGGGCCTGGCTGGTCTCAGAAGCTCTGAGGACACTAAGCACATGTGGCCATGGCTAATTAGGGTGTCTCAGAAGATGAGCGTCTTCCACTGGGTGCATTATTTATTCCTTCACTCACCGGCAGTCGCACATGGATTGAAGGGAGTGGAAGTCCATCTCCCTGTGGAGAGGCCCCCATCTTTCTTTGCAATTTCTTGGGGTGAACTGCGCTTTGGGGTTACCTGCTCGCTTGCTGGGCTCTTCCAGCAGCCCCTCCTGGCTCTGCCTGTCTAGGCCACTGCTGAGAAACCCCCCAGCTAGGATCAACCTGGGCACATCTTGTATTTAAATATAATTTACAAATGTTGATCATGCCGCACAAGATTTTCTGAAAGGTTTGGCAGACAAAAATCAGCTGTGGATGATGTCAATACAGGGAATAATATTTAAGTTATAGTCACAGTTTCCCAGTGGGAAGCTTGGAAGACAAGACATTGTCCTCTCTGCTGTGATTAGCTTATCCGTGGAATGCGTTTTCACAAGGTGCAGAGCTATGTTAGATGGGAAACTTATTTTAGTACTCAGTTTCCATTGTGTGACCCCTTTGACCATTTGGGAATTGGCCATGTGTGAAGACAGGAAATGCAAAATGAAGTGTATTTTAGGGGAGCAGCCAAACTTGAGACCTCCTCTCCTCCAGGCTTCCCTTGTGGCTGTGGGTAATGTGGGACCTGGGGGTCAGGAGCTGCAGTGCTCAGCTTTGCTTTTGTTCATGGTGGCAGAATGTGGGCTATTTTGGTTCTGAGTGAGAATGTCTCGATGGAGGAACAAAATCTTCCATCAGAGGCAACTAGGTTTTAGGGAAAAAAAAATAAGGAAAAAAAAAAGAATAATAGGATTGTTATCCAAAGCTAATTTTCTATGCAGAAAATAAAACAGGAAATTTTTTCAGCAGTTTTGGGCACCACGAGTCAAAATGAACAGAACATTTAGACCTGTAATTTTCAGGAAATAGGCATAAATTAGGAGCCTAAAACCAGAATTAGGGATCTTAGTTTTTTGTCTGATGTGGGTCTATAAACATAAAACTATAAATGGACAATTGCAGAAACTGTCCTGATTCTGAGCTAAGGAGACTTGTTTTTCTCTTTATCTTTACTGGCTTCACTGGTCTTACTGGACTTCAAGCATCCTGCAAAAACGGCATGGGCAAACTGAAGCACTTTCAGAGGGCACACAGCTGCCTCGACCACTGTCATCTCCCCACAGCCCTGGTCCCCACTGTCTGATTAAGCTCAATTTAATTCTAAGTCTTGTTTAATAATAACCTCTGATTTATTGTATTTGATTCACATGGGCCTGCTATCTCCACTGGCTTGCATGCTGCAAGGTCGTCCCAGCGTGCTGGTCGTTTTCACCCAGCTGTAGCTGGGGGCAGGCACACAGAGCTGGGAGAATTAATCTGGTGCTCAGTTATTGGCTCTGCCTTCTAATTCCCTTCTGTGAACTGGTCCCTGACTTGGATTCAGGCCACAGCCCAGTACAGATGGGAATGAAAAATAATAGGTTTCTCTTAAGAAAATGCTTCCTTCCAACATAACAGACAGGCTTCTTAACTCCCTCTGCATCCAACACTTTATAATTTAAGTGGAAATTGGGGCTTGCCATCTAGTTCCAGCTCTTGGGAGATTTTTTTTTTTTAGAGGTTCTTTATTGTTATTGTTCTCTAGCTTTCCTTTCATGCCTTCTCTGGTTATCTTACAGCTCTGTGTTGCTAGTAACTGTGAAGTCATGGTTACTCCTAAATGTGACTTTTTTTGGCTTCCATTTGTACTGTGTTTGAAAACTGGGTGAAAAGTGCCTTTTCTCAAGGCAAGGGACTGAACAGGCTCCTTGGGATCTCTGCAAGGTGCCCCCTTCATGGAGGCATACGCAGGCATACACTCATCTCCTGAGGATTCTGGGCTGCAGCTTCCTCCAGCCAGGACTGAGCAGCCAAGGAGAAAGTGGACTGGTCATGGGTGTGTAGACCTTAGAGAAAGTCCAGTGAAAACACTGGACTACAGCAGTCTAAGTACCTGTCTACCAGCTCTAAGTACCTGTCAGAACTCAGCCAGCCAAAACCCCCTTTCAAAAGAGTTTTTTCTTATGGAATTCTGCACCCTGAAGACAATAACATATGCAATATCAACAATAAAAAAATCACATCACAAAAGTAAGTCATAAAACTCATTCAAATGAAATGAAAAATAAAAGCAGTGCTGAATGATTATTAAAAAATGCAGCAAGTAGAGAGGCATACGTATTTTTTGATTAGCTCAATGCTTCATTAAGTAAAAAAACCCTGCATGATACTACTGCCTGCTTTTATTCCCTTGTTACCAGGTCAGGACCTGATGTTTTTGCAAGACTTTGAATAGTAATATTTTATGTTTTCCAGGCAAAGATGTTGCATGCCATGCAGTGGTCCGGTCTCCAGGAAGGTGGAAGTCCCAGACATACACATGTGCCATAGAGCAGTGCTGAGTGTTTGCTTGTCTGGGGGATCTCCTGAGTGGTAAACTCTGAGTGTCAGAGATTTTTTTGTTCGTTGAAATTTCACTAAATAAAAAAAAAATTCACTTTCTTTTTTTGACTATGGAAACAAAACTTTAGTCAAAAAAGCGTTAAGGAAAAGAAAGAGGAGGAAAAAATGCAGCTAGGATATTCGTAGCAGTCTGTAATGCATCGTTACACTAGAAATAGACCCTTCTGACAGAAGAGCCATGGCTCCTTTACCTGCAAGTGACATACCCTATCAGCTGTGCTACAGAAATAACAGGCATGGAGAAAGGAAACAGGCTCAAGATATTTTACTATGATGTCTGGTTCCAGCGCTACTACAGTTACCACCGAGAGGATGATTAATTGAACCTAGTGCTAGCAGCTCGTATGGGCGGCAGCAAGGCTTTGGCAGTCCCAAGGACAGCCTCCCAGAGTCCCAAAAAACTATTCAAGGGGAAAAAAATGACTTTGCCCTTTTGCGCCTGGAATCCGGATGTCTGGCAGAGGGGGCAGGGGCGGAAGGGAGTTGCAGCTCTACATTGTCCTTCGCTGCTCGCATTGCTGACACACCCCGATATCCTTCTGCTGTGCAGATCCCTTTCAGCTGCCTGGTGTTAGCACCTTGGGCTATAGGAAGAGCTGAATGCTTTCCCATGTAGCACCCTGACAGTGCCCTCTCTACCACTGCAACCAAAGAAATCTCGTGTTTACAGCACTTTCTAAAACATATAGGCTTGATATTAATCTTGATTTTGAGGGTCTCCCTGGTTTAGATGTTTTTCTAACTTGCCTTACTTGGTCACTCTCACCTTTGCATGTCCACGTTCCGTTCCGCCACAGCCTCCTGAGTGGTTTTGCTGTTGCAAGGGCTGAAAAGCCACTTGCCTACCACCCACTTGTGCTTTCTCCCTCCCTCCCTTCCCAGGAGCCGTGTCCTGCACAATCCTGACCGACTGCAGCATCTGCTCTCCATCGCAGTCCTCCAGGCTCCGCCAGGTTGCTCACTGGCATCACTCCAGCACTGCTGCAATTCATGATTTTCACCAAGATGTTCCCATCTACGTAAATTATTTCTGAGCATTCAGGGTCTTCTGGGCAGGGGTTGCAAGCTGGGGAGGCCCTGAAGGACTTTTCAGTTTTGTGTACACCTCAAGGCAAAGAGAGAAGACAGACGGGGTCAGGGCTGTGCAGCTCCTGTGGCAGGATTTCACTGCTGATCAACTTGAAACATGTTTTTCTACACAAGTCATGGGAGCATATAGCAACACTGATGGAAATGAGCTGATGTAGGTTTAGTTTTAAGCCATATTTTTTTCAGGGTCTCTAAGGAGTGGCTGCAACTATAATTCTTTGCCCTTGGCTGTGGAAGGGCTTATGAGTTGCACTAACCACTGCTTACAATCACATTTTTCCCTCGCTGAGCAAGGGTGTGGGGGGAGTTTCCTAAAGAGACACCATCAAAGTGAAAACACCATCACTCATTTTCAGTCAAAAGAAAAGCAGTGCTGCCCACAGCCCCTCAAAGGCAGGCTGTGGTTCTGCAGCCGGCGGCTGCTGCTGCTCGAGGTGGGTATCCCACCGCCGGCCGATGCAGGCTTCCCGCTGCCATGCATTCCAGGCAAACACACCAAATCCCCTGTGCTGAGCATGAGATAAGCATTTTTTGATCCCATCTCATGCCTCTCTCTCCCTGTTTGCTTGTGTCTTGTACATTTGGGTTACAGTGACACCACCATCATCCCACTTGGCCATCTGCTGGGACCTGCAGGGAACATTTGGAATCTTGGGTCTCTTTAAGATGGAAGTAGTTCTGCACAAAGCAGCGATGGGGACACGGACAAACTTACTATAACACCTGCTCCTGAATGCATCCAGTCATTTAAATGAGCCTCTTTGCTCACCTGTTTTCTAGGTTGCCAGTTTTCTTTTTGATTCTCTCTCTGCTATAGCATTACTCTGCAAAATTTCACATCTCTCTTCACATCCCCACATATTTTTTTTTGGCCATTCATAAGAGCAGTGAGCAGTCTTTGCCTGCAGTTTTCAAGTCTCTGTGTGGTAATAGTAGTCAGTAAATGTAATTTTTTTCTGTCTGTGATCTGTAGTGCCATGAGGATATTTCTGTATGGAGTGGTTTCAATGGACAACTCCCTTTAATAGCCATTATTTATAGAAGTCCTGCCATAAGAGACACTCTTTCACCCCTACTTTTTACATTTCCTTCCATGTTTTTTTTAATCTGTTTTCAGGACACTCTTTTTCAGCAAACCAAACAGATGTGGTACATAAATGAAAGGTGACCTTTATGCACAAGGAAAGAGTTCTCATGAATTGCAGGAAGTAATAGACTATATGAGAAAAGCACCTCCTGCTCTTTTTTTTATGTACAGCATTTCCCCCAAATTCCAGGACTGTAGAACAGAGCCTTAAGTACCAGCCACAAGCACACTCCTGGGTATTTCATATTATTCAGCTTTACACAGTTCCCTGCCTTTGTCCATAGACAAAAGGCTGCAGTCTATTAAATTCTTCTGCTCAATTTGAAATGAAGGCCATATTAAATAGACTTCATTGTGCATTTCTACAGATAGAAAATGCTTCGGGCGTTATCAGAATGCCTGCTGTAGCCATCTACTGCTATATTGTGTAAGTAAATGCCTATTTAAAAATGGAATATGATTGACAGTGTAGCATTTCTCTTTCCATATCCCCATTCCCATTATTTCACCTAATCACTGTGTTTTTCTAGTAAACTTAAATCCAGACTACACCTTCCAACATATACCTCCCAGGCCTGCCCTTCTCCCTCACGATCTCCAATAGCTTCCTAATTTCCTTTGCTCACTCACTCCCACGTCCCAATAATCTGGCTTTTCCCTTACAACCGCTCTGCGTTACAGACATTCATTTACTTCCAGTTGTGCTATTTTTCCTCATCCTGTGATTGTTGCCTTGGTGTCTGGCTAAACCAGCCCAGCTCCACCTGCCAAAACTTTATGCCAAGCATATCCTCTCCTTTCAGATAAAACGGCAGAAGCGCTCCCCCCACTCCCAGGCCAGCAGGAAGGGGCTCTCATCTATTCCTCCCTGCGAGGACTGGCTACCAGGAGTTGGCTGCTTAGTGCCTCTCCCACCCTGCTGCTGGTAAAATGTGTTTCATCTCCTTTTCCACCCTCCTAAGAGCCAAATAATGTTTGAGGAAAGCCTTATCTTTCCCTTTTCCCCATATCTATGTTGTCATGGGTAGAGCTTGTTGAAGTACTACCTCTGGGAAACTAGTATTTTTAAGTAGGTTAACCTTCTTTTCTGACCTAGTCCTCCCATTTGTTATTCGTGATGTGAGCATAGAGAGGGACATAAGAACAGGCTTCACAGTAGGGAATATTCACCATATAGTCACTTGTGCTGCTTGTTTATTGGAAGCATGTATTGTTTGTCTAAGGGTTAGGATGTTTCATCCTTGATAAGATGCTGTGGTTTCTACTGAGAATGAAATTTTCAGATGAGAATCACATTCACAAAAACCTCCAAGTCAAAAATGGAATAGTGAAAAATGAGGAATAAATAATGTTCTTCTAGTATGAAATTTGAAGGCGTGCTTTTACTATCCAGCTGACACACACTTAAATGTAAGCAACAGCAAGGACAAAAGCAGTGAGGCATATTTGTGAAAATAACACAAGCAGCAACTATGACACTATGCCATTATAATGCGCTATAAGGTTTCCAAAATTTTTCCTCCTTGACTCTTACCAAGTGGCATCCTGACCCATGTACACCTGTATGCAGGTCAGGTCTGTGACAACCACACACACCACTGGTCACTGATTTAAGTAAGTTTTCTTCATTCTTAGTATCTACTTTCCTGATGTACTAACATGAGGCAACTGAAGAAAGTGGTAGTTGGTCTTGGTATATCAGATTTTCTAACACATTTTCAAATCATCTTCTCAGTGTATATGTATAATAACCATGCTTTCCTGGGCTCATTTTTCATGGTTGCATGTTTAGAAATGGTGCATTTAGGATGGTACACTTTAAGTTGTAATTTCTTTGTTCAGGGTTTTTTTCCTCCAGATGAAGGGTAAAGTCTCCAGAGATTCTTTATGGAGGCAGCATCATATCTCAGAATGGCTCTTCCCATCTTGACGTTGTGTGGATGCATTAATATGCTTTTTTCCCTCCTGTTCAGCTTTAGCAAATTTGAGCTTTATTTTTATTCAACTCCTGAATCATTACCATGTATTTAATTACTTTTTTCTCTTTGCTTTTATTTTTCTTCTGCATTTATGATCAAGGCAATTAGACACCAAACAGCATCTGATAGAAAGAAAGGTTGCAGAAGGTACAAGAACAACTGTAATATTCCAGCTCCTGTACTTATTCTGTAATAAATCTTACTATGTTTAAAGTAAGATGACTACTTCCAGTATAATACTCCTAGCTGAATACAATTCTTAATGTGCATATTTGTTTATCTGAATGTGTAGGAATTAGTCCTGCTCTTACTTACAGTAGTTCAACACTAACATCTCCGATGTTTTTCCTGCCTCTGATTTACATTGTTATCTGTGAAATCATTGTTATCTGTGAAATCAGATTCATCCTTTCAAGATACTGCCTATTTCCATCATGGCTGTGAAAGACAGCTTCAGTTTAAGAAAAGGTTGCCATTATTACGAGTCACATAATTTCAGCCCCAAATTCAGTGTTATGAGAATCACTTAGAGTTGTTATAAGGCAGGAGTTGTAATGCTCAGCAAACTGCAAACAAAAACGATCACTGAACTCCCCCAAACTGGAACATCAAAGAGTGGCTCTCACAATAGTCTTTTCCCATGGAGTAAAATGGAAGGAGAGGGAGAAAACACAAGGTCATCCAAAACTATTTTTTCAATCTTTCAATGATTATGTTCTCAAACTTTCCTGTTTCACTCTGTGTAGTTTCAACTCTATGTAGCTGAATGAGATAAGGCAGGGCTTCGTGAAACCAGAGAAACAAATTCTGTTTAAATAGAGAAAGCTGCTGTAACAACACTGAGACAGTTCACAAATCCATGGAAATTTTGCAGAGTTGTTTGTGTAATATAGAAGTGTTTAATAAAGTAGTTTGTTAAATACTAAATTGTCACTTTGATTTTTTTTCAGTACTTTTGGTTCATCAGTATTTTATTTCAGAATTTCCTTTAATGGTATTTAAAACATTCAAAATGTTTGAGGTAGTCAGACTCAAGCTGAAATATTTTCATTAGCCAGAAGCATTTTGTCATAACAAGCATCCTGAGTGGCTTTTGGTGGTTGATTGTGTTCTTAATTTGCCAGAACTTTAAAATAGCTTTTTCAAACTTATGTGATCTTTTAGAAGTCACAAATGAGAGAAAAAAAATTTCTTTGCCTGATTCAGTTCTACAGAAGGATGCTTATATTAAAAGTTATGTGAAGTGATGGGGTCCTGGGACTGGCTTTGGTAGTGAGATGCCCATGATTTTGGGACTTGTGAAATTTACTGTTCAAGCTGATGTGTGGTCTCACTGAATTTCCTGAAGCTTGAGGAGGTGCATCTTTGGACCCAGCTGGTGGAGGGGTACCAATGTCAGTGGAAGGGTGGGGGTGCACCCTTGCACTCAGCACCAAGACCAGGTGAAGGCATCCCCGATGGCCAGGACCAGAACCACAACTTTGGCAATGCTC
Source organism: Gavia stellata (assembly GCF_030936135.1). NCBI lineage: Eukaryota > Metazoa > Chordata > Aves > Gaviiformes > Gaviidae > Gavia > Gavia stellata. Next base: position 25,819,443 of record NC_082598.1, on the reverse strand, counting down.
CTGCCTCCTGCCCAACCTTTCCCCCCCCACCCCCCCAGCTCATTTCTGCAGGTGATACATACCCATACTGAACCTTAGAATAAGAGAGCCATCACCCCTGCACACTGCTATGTGTAGAGACAGAATTAAACATCATTTTGACATTTTATTCCCATCTCATAACTACTGGCTACATTTCCCACATCTGTATCGCTTGGCCAGGATGCTTCTCATGTGCCTGTTCGTCCTGGCCTCCTGGTCTCCAATCAAGATGTCAGCGCTGTAGCCATCAGGACACATAAAGTGCATGGTATATTAGTTTTGTAGCTGCAGATACGAAGTGAGACAAAATCAATAGGAAAGGTACCGTGGCTCACCATGCCATTAATGCCCTTGGGTTATAGTACAGCAGACCTTTCACATGGTAAATGATCCAGATCAGGCCACAGAGACATTTCAAAATGCATAGCGTTTATGGCACTCTGGGGTACTTAGAAGAAGCAACTGTGGATCTGAGTGCATTTTGCAGCGTATTTCAGAGCAATCTGTAGATGTAAGGGAGAACTGCAGGCACATGTAGGGCTCAATTTCAGTCTGCACGTTGCAAGGCAAAGCAGCTCTTTTTTGAGGGTGACTGCCCAGCCATCCAGTGTTTCACTTCTGCACCAGTGAAGAGGCACCACCCAACTAAACAGCAGGGCTGTGTACCTTTGTGGTTCAAGGTCTTTAAGAGTTTCCTGTGAATTTGTTGTAAAATATTATAAACCAAAATTGGTGCAACATGTGCAGCTCTTGTCCTGTTCATATCTATCTTCAGTTTGTCTCTTGCTCTTCCGCCCACCTAAAATCTCCACTGTCCAAACAACCTGACAGCCTCCGATTTAATGAAGTGAAGCTGGGACTGGGGCTGGAAGCATTTCTACTCATCTAAGTTTCTTCCAGCACCTGTAAAGTTACAGAAAGGACAAAGTCTCCAAAAGGGCAGGGTCACTGTTCATACTGCCTCCTTTCCCTGGAGAAGTGTGGGATGCAGCTCTCACTTTGGATTTTTTGACTACTTGGCACTACTTTGCAGACACCCCATTCCCTTGTTTCCTTCGCTTTGTCTGGGCTTTCTCCTTTTCTGTCACAACTTTGGTGCAAACCTGTGGATATAATAATGAGAAATATCCACCCTTTTGGAAAGCATAACCATGTAACCCCCAGACTTTCATAAGCATGCTGGTGTCCTGCACTCCTTCCTCCTGTCTAAACATCCCGTGAAAGGCTTGTAAGCTCGGGGACCAAAGGGTGCATGAGGACGTAGCTGTCCAGAACCATTCATTTGACCAAGTGCAGAGCCATGTGCGTGCAGTGATTAATGAGGAACGTATCTTAGCATGACAAAATGGTGTGGAAGCTCCTCTGATAGCTGCAATGCCTCAGAGAAAACTGTTTTAATTTATTGTAGGTTTTACACTGATAAATTGTGGTTCCTTTGCACAGAGCCCTCCCTCTTTAATTCCTATTTATCTTTTCTGCTGAAAAATGTGACTGGAGTTTGACTTGATAAAGACAGGAAATTCTTCAATAGAGTAAAATGTCCAGTGTCACTTGGTACCAGATGATAGGAAAGATGACAATTCTGCTGAAGATTCTTAAATATGTCTTTTAACCAGCTGTTAATTTGTATTCTGTGCAGAACACTTTTAATACATTGATGTGGAAGAAAAAATAGTTGAAACAAATCCCTCTGTGTACTGAAAAGTAAAAAATGGACTAAATGCATAAAATATTGGGTAGTGGGGGAAAGGTGTTCCCTTACAGTTCTGGCAGACTGTTAAATCCATAGAGTAGGAAGAAATACAGGCTTAAACTTTGCTTAGAAAGCTGGAAACTTACTGCTCTGTAGTACAATTTTTTTTTCCAAGAGAGCACAGCAAACTCCTCAGATGGCCAGATTCTGAGCTTTACAAATAAAACTCACAATGCAGAAATCACAAGAAGGTTCACAAGTCTAGTATTCCTTTTCTTTTTCTCCATGCCTTTTTGGGTGGTCTCAGAAATTATGTTCTTGAGTTTTTCCACCCATAGCAGATGGAACAGGGTGTTGAATCTTTAAGAAACAATTGTTTCCCTTAAAAATGCTTGCTGAGTATTTGAGTTGAACAAGCACTGTAAGAAACAAATGACTGATTAAAAGGCAAACCATATTCGGTTGCATTGTTTAAAAATTGCCAGTGATTTCATCGTTACATCTTTGAGAAATAATCTGAAATCACTCATAGATGATTGGGGGTTCAATTTGTAAAGCGGAAGGTAAATTGGGACACAGAAGGTCTATGAAAAGGGAACAAAATTAAATCTTTCGGTCTTTCAATGTAAGAATAATAAAGGAGTATAAAACCTGAGGATATTCACAGAAGTAAAACACTTCTGCTTTTTGAGCCGAATACAAAAATGAATTTTTTTTCAGATTAGTGGTTTATGTAGGAAGACTAAAATGCCATTCTGATTTGGCTGAAGTTATTGGGAAAGTTGTACCAAATTCAGTGAACATCCTTAAGAAATATTTTTAAAATTGTTAAAATAACTTTTATTTTTCAAAATTACATACTTTGGGCCTTTTTAAAGGAAGCCATTGAAGGTTGCATTTAGTTACATTTATTTTTCAAATTATTAATGGAATTAAATAAAATATCATATTTGACTGCTCCCTCCAAATGATTTTTTACTCTTTAGCCCCTCCCCAGATTTTCCTCTCACAGTATTGCACATCAGCTACCAATTAATCATGTAAGTCCAGTCACATCTGGGATTCTCTGCTCCCTACTTAAAGAAGAGAAAATAATTTTCTTCTGGGAATGGGAAGATGCAGAAACGTAAACTCCTCTCCTGAAACCAACTGTGTGATCTCAGATTTATTTTGGTATACAGGAAAGCAGGATTTAGCTGGTGCTATTGTTTTACTCATATGAGAGTGGTATAAAAAAGAGGCTGTCTTGTGTACGCCAGCTGGAAAGGCAGTTTCAATGTGACCCAGAAGCATGTCACCACTGTATTTAGTACCCCTGTGTAGGTGGTGGGACAAGAGAGCTTCCTAGAGTGCCCAGGGGATCTGCTGGACCCCCCATGGCGTCCCTCTGGCCCCTGCATCCACTCCAGTCGGCACTCACCCCACGCACACCCTTCCTGTGGTGGACACCTACCCACATGTCCACTGCTGCTTGCTGGGGAACAAGCAAGGATGGAGGGCCATTAAAAACTTCTCTGCATGACTCCAGAAGCTAACCCTTTTGACATTTACAGGGTTAAACCCAGAAATACAGCAAAAAGGCAAAGATCTCCTCAAAGATTTGAAGGTAAGGTGACTTTAGATGACCAAAGATCCGGACTGTAGCTACTTAATGAATCTTAAACAATAGAAAAAAAAAACATGGTTAAACTTTTAGCCATTACTTTATAGGTTGAGCTCTGTCTGAGATTTAGGACCTCAGCCAAATCAGTCCTCCAAAAGGAGCTTTTCCTTCCTCTCTGCTCACAGGAGGTGGTGAAGAGGCATGCATTATGGATCACAAAGCACTGGCATACCTGAGCAATGGCAGCTGTATGTGCATCACAGGCAGAAGGAATATGCATGCTCAGTGAAACAGAGGGTTCAGCTGCACTTGGGGGGTGAAAAAAAGTAATTTTCTTTCTTTATTGAAAAAACTTCCACAGATTACATGGAGAAATATATAAAACTTCCTTCTTAGAGTATAAGATAATCTCGAGCCATTGCCTTTCCATGATGTCCTGCCTGTTCTGTATCTGCCTGCAGATGGGACAGATGTGAGTTCCTGAACATTTTTCACCTTTTCTGATGCTGATGACTGGTGCACCGAGTGAACCCGATTTGGCATGGCCAGTTCAATGCTGAGAGCTCATTCTGTTTTCTTTTTGCTTGTGCAGAACAGTTGGATAAGAACAATTTTGACTGTGTTCAAAAGTCTGTGTTGACTAGCCTGTAAAAAAAATTAACATTTCACTAGACAGACTGATAGATAGACTCACACGTGCATATTTTTGCTACAGGAAGTATCTGTTAACTATGCAGAGAGAGACCGCTTAAGACACAGTCTAGAGCAATGCCATGCACTTCTCTGGCACTCATAAGTTTTTGTTGAGAAGAGGAATTAAAAAAATGGTAGTCCTACAGTGTTTGGGACATTGGCTTAAGCTTGCACAATGCTAACGGAAGCTCTGACCTATGTTAAGGCCAGGAAGTTCCTGACCTGATATGGGTGCTCAAGCAGGGACGAGAGCACAGAAACGTGTCTCCAGACCTTGCTGGTTGAACACAAGGTGAGTCCTATGGCTGATGGAGCACAAAGACTAGAGACCTTGGAAGGAGCACATAGAGGGTGGTTGGAAAGGGATGGATTACTGTGCCTCCAAAGGCAATCTAGCTTTGGTACTTTCTAGGAGTTTATCACGACATCTCCCTGTGCCTACACTACGTCTGTAGGCAACTGCACAATCCCAAGAAAGAGTTTAAATGTCACGATATACCGTCAGTCTGCAGAACTCGGCAAAGTTTGGGTAGGAAAGCTCTCACATGCTTTCCAGTCCTTCCTGCCTATTGCTGGTTTTCCATTACTCTGCTCCTGGATGGCCCTGAAAAACCACAAGAACTTCCTTTCTTGTAGTGTTTCATCACTTTGGCCTCAAAATGAAACTAACCAAAATGAAAAACAGCCAGATCAAAAATAAATCTAGTAAACAAATAAACAAACAAAACCAAACCTTCAGAAACTCAGTTGATTTTAATTCTGTATCTGGTTTTGGCCAAACCGTGCATTTATTTTTAGTTCTTTTCTTCCTTGTCGGTTCATATGGTCTTCGCAGGAAGAATCACATTTGCTTTCAGTCCCCTCCCAGTCTCTGATCTTTACTTCTGTTTTGCTGCCATTCGGCAATTGCTTTGCCTCTATGCTACCGCTTACGTTGCGACACCACGCCGCTGCTGATTTATGACTTACTTAAACTCCAAGTTTTTGGTCTGCACCTAGTAAAAAATTATGACTTGTTTCTTTTCATTTAGGATCTGGAACGCTTTTGTCACTTATGTCGATGCTAGCATGAAGAGGTTTTTTTCTAAATCCACTGAAAGGCTTTGTGGCTGTACTGCCCCATAAACACAGTTTGTATTTTCAGTCAGGTAAAAGGTCAGTCCTAAAAACTTCACTTGAACGGAGGCTAATACAATCAATCAATAATTAACACTGCTTACCTCCCTTAAGTCCAAATTCCTGCATACAGAACACTTCTCTTGGCACGTCAGGCTTGTCAGCTTCATTTTCAATTTTACCTGCCAGCAAGTGATAGCAACAAAATGATAGCAGACATTCTGCAGTTTTTTTGTGTCCTGGGTATCGTTTGTTCATGGTCGTAATTTTATAAAGTAAAGCACACAATGGGAAGTAACTCAGAGAAAGCAGGAGTTTCAGAGCAGGACTGCTGGGAAGGGCCTCTGGATGATTACTTTTAATACAGATTGAAAAATAAGCTGTTCTGTGCCAAAGGAAAGGTATCTGGGGGCATGAAAGAGGAGGTAAACATCTGTGTGCACGTAAAGGACAAGTGACTGGAGGCTGGGGAGTCAAAGTTGATTTATTCAAAGGAAAGGTACAGCCTGACAAGGTTTTCCTGCACCGCTCCCCCGTTAATGCCAGCCTGTTCCTAAAGAACCACCATTTCAGGTCCCCTCGGTGCTGGGCCTCTCCTGAGGGGAGAAGTGAGACACAGCCGAGCCCAGCCCGTGCGTGGGGTGGCTCTGCGGGTGGATGCCCGCCAGGAGCGGTCCAGGCTGGGCCTTCCAAGCCCCGCTCAGGCAGGGCCTCAGGAGAGACTTCAACCCAACCCCACTGTGAAGGGAGAGCGCACTATCCTCCCGGCCGCGCCGGTCCTAATCTCTCACTGCTTTATGTTTTTGGCTTCTTTGTTTCCCTTGTCCTGCTGCCAGCAGCGCAGACAGTGCAGGCAGTCAAGGAGCAGCTGCCCGCAGGAGCTCTGAGGTGCACGTCACGCAGGCAGGGCTGCCGGCGGAGAGCGAGCGAGGGGGTGAGATTAGGTGAAACATTAGCCACGTCCTCTTGGCTTCCCTCCAGAGCCTTTCAATTATTTCTTTATGCGCTGTTGGTGCTGTGCTTGTTTGGCATTTAAAAGGTATGCTCTGAGAGGATTTCACAACAAGCTGCCATTTTACAGTTCAAAACAGATGCGAGCTTATCACCCATGGAAATTTATGTCTCCATGAACCCCTTCCTCTCCCCTCCCTCGGGGCTTACAGCAAAGGCACTCCAGGCAGATCAATCATGAGGACTGTGTAATAGGCTAAAAATAATGCGAGTTATAAAAGTTTAGAAGCTGCTGCCCATTTGGGGATTTGAAGATTCAGATGTCAGTCAATACCAATGACTCTAGTAGCTGGACAATAGTAGATAAGGGCCAAATAGTCTTCTAAGATGATTAACATGACTTGCAATCCACTTACCTCAATGTCAGTTGCCAAACTGTGTCTCCTCAGTTTCCCAGGACGCAGGGAACAGGCAAATAGATATTCATACAGTTCTTCAGGAGCAGAATTTCACCCGAGATCCAGAAAAATAGGGTTGGAAGGCAAAACGAACTGTGCCTGTATCGCTTCTGACAGGTGCTTGTCTAACCAGTTCTTAAAGACTGGATGGAGACTCCACCAGTGCCCCAGGCAACCTGTTCCAGTGCTTTCTTATCCTTGCCATTGGAAAGCTTCTCTTTATCCAGATGGGAGCATGGGCTGGGTTCCTTATCTACCTGTCCAGCCACATAAAGGCGGAGCAGCATGTTGCAACATTAATGGTGACTTGCAGAGTGTCCTAAAGACAGTAATTCCTTTGGGTCAGGGTGGGGATGGTGAGAGGAATACTGCCATATAGCCTGGAGTGCAAATTCAGATGGATGAAATACATCTTCTGCCCAGGATGAACAACAGAGAAGTCAGAGAAGTAAGTAAACGCAGGCATGAGCTTTCACAGCTTGTGTAAGCATCGCAGGATTGTATCTTAATTCCGTGCTGGGATTTGTAAGATCGCTGTCAAGGGAAGCTAATGCACTGAAGAGGACTCTAACGAAGTGCTATTCTTTAAAGGAACAGGAGATTTGAGTGTTCAGGGATCAAATATTTTATGTTTAAGCTGGACTGGCTCTTTGACAAATTTTGTTGACTGAACTGTTACGCTAGTGCTGTGTTAACATTATAAAAATGGGCAGAGGATTTTTTTGGATTTGTAAGGAATAGGTAATATTCTGACTAACTTCCAGGCAATTAGCGCTGGTTTTGAACTGATTTTGCTTTTGCATCTCCTGGCAGGCATCATGCAAAGAGTAGCTTGAGAAGGAATAGGTGCCTGCAGTTTGACACAGGCGTAGCTTGCCAACAGAGGTCACTGCGGCATCCTCAGCGGAGGCATTCACAAAGGCGTGGGACAACACCCTCCCAAGGGTAGCTGAGGGGACCACTGCCTGCCTCATGGGTTCGGATCTTGCACAGGAGTCTCAACCCCAGATGTGAAGAAAACTCAGCACTCCCCTAATCATGGGAATGACCTTAATATCATGAGGTATTTCAAAAAAGGCTATGTTTCTTTTTTTTTTTCTTTTCTTGTGTGTGTAACAGAGAAAGGCAGACAGTGAGTGTTGCCAGTTCTTTTAGATGGACAGAGTGATACCCTCTTCTGTAAGAGCTCTCTCTGGCCTCCCGAGAGTAGGAAGTTTCCAGCTGGCCATCAGACTCTTAATTTCTAATTAATTTGTTCTAGATCCTACCAGCCCCCATCTGCTCTCTTCTCTTGCGCAACAGTTACACAACCCGAGGAAAAAATGCTATTAATTCCTGAATTTCCAAGCTCAGTCCTTGTACTTAAGACTTCTTGCCCATCTCTCTCTCTCTCCCCCTCCTGCAGTTCCTGGGTTCTCCATCCCAGGGTGGAGGAAGGCAATGCTGGAAATGCTTCACTTCCCTCTCACTGTTCACAGACCTGGTGCTGAGGGATGGAGGGCAAAGGGGGAACAAAGTGCAGCATAAGCCACTTTTCATTGACCGATCCGGAACGAACCATCTCACATGGCCTTCTGTATAACATGCACTAAAGGGCTTCCGTGCATTCATTCCTGTTTGAACTATTGCTTTTCTTTGAGTAAACCAGCCAGGTTTAATTAAACTACATTTGAGCTGTTCCTGTAGGGACCCTTTCTAAATTACCACAGGAAACCTCCTCATCGTGCCATAACCCAAATTAAAGAGCGGCCTCCACCCCCATCCCCCCGGCCCCTCACCACAGCAATGCAGAAACCTTGTTCGGTGACTGATGACGGATGAGGGTAGAGAAAGCTGTTTGCTTCAGGGGATGCTGCCCGCTCCTGTGGGTTGTGCCGTCAGTGTTAGGTCCCAAAGCTGATAAAAATGGTCGGCTGGTTATTTTAGAAAATACTGGGCTCCTCCACAAGACACAGGTCCCTGTCTGTGGTGCTCTGCATGAAACTCAATGCTGAGGTGTATTCAGAGAGCCCCACTAGACTGAGCCCCTCACAAGACCTTGGTGCCGGGATGCCTAGTCCGGGATGCCACACAGCTGTGGGCATGAAGTAGGTGCTAAGAGCTCAGCATGTGTGAGATGGTGGTGAGTCTGGGCTGTGCAGAAGCCCAGGAATGCTGAGGTCCAATAGTGAGGTACCACATGAGTTTGGGAAATGGCAGGCTTGGTTGCAAGTGTCTCAAACAGCTTGAGCACGCCCTTCCTTTTTTTTCATTCCTAGACATCTGTATCCTTTACCGGATTTAGCCATGGTGATTTTGACTGCAGACCCCATGTATTGCTTCCATCCACACTTGGGCTCTATTTGCTCAGTTCTGCCACTGTCTATTCTTCTTCAGCCACTTTGCATCACTGCAAACTTTTGCACCAGAGGGGTCTTGCTATTTGAGGTCTTTGCCAAAGTTTAACTGGTTATAAAAACAACGAGCCAGGTTCTGATCTTATTTACTTCTGTGACCTTAATAGTTTCTCTGGACTTGTACTGATGCACATGAGAACAGATCCTCTCCCATTTAATTTGCCCTACTGCATATTTGCTAAGTGCTAACTGTATAGTTGGCTCAGTACAGAATGCAGAGGACAAAGACTGATGCATAACAGAGAGCTGTTACCTCCCAGATGCTGCTGCCTGGGCTGTTTGCACAGAGCGCTGTAGTCACGGCAGTGGCTCCTCCTACAGTGCTCCTACACCAGCTACGAAATTACTGAGATAATTTTTTCTATAAGCACCCTGCTAACCTCTAGGTGTCTTGCTGACTTGTGTGCAATCAGATTTAAATGTCAACATGATGTTAATATTTAACAATTATCACCAGGAGCTTCTCGCACCTTTTCCTTAGAAGATACAAAAAAGCCCAACGCCTACCTGCTCCTAAAGCCCTATCATCAGTTTGAAGCAGATTCAGGTGATATGTTGGACCTTTATCAGTTATTATCACCTGCAGTAGCCCCTGGCACAGGATTGCCCTAAAATATGCTTTCCCTGTGCACCTTCCAGATTTCTCCAATTGCAATCTCCTCACGAGCCAGAGAGAGCTTGTATTATGCAAAACAAGAAATAGAAAAACCAAAAACCGAGAGGATAAAAAATAGCCTGAATTATTTAATTTCTGTTTTAATTCCAAAAATACATGAGGCCCCTGACATTTCACACACAACTCTCTTCTCTGCAGCACAAAGAGGATATATTTTAAACAGTACTGTTAATGGAATTATATGTTGCTACTGGATAATGGTCTGCTGTGGAGAGATAATTGTTGAGGCAAAGCTGAGGTATTTATTGAAGATAAACACTGAGGCAAAGCCAAGATGTTTATTTTCTGAGCACCAGACCATAATGCAGGCAAAACATGTAATATCATTAGCGTTATTACTAATGCACTGGAGGCCTGAACATACCTCAACACAAACTCTTGTTAACTCAGCAGCAGCAGAATGGGACCCCGAATGGGAAGTGCACCCAGGCTGATCCAAATACTGATGCCGGAGGGCAGCTCTGTTGACTGTATCATGGGCAATACGCAAGGGTTGCCATTCTTGGCTGTTGTCTGCCCTTCTGCAGCCCAGGGAGGTGACAGAAGTGCTGCCTGGAGACCTGACTGCTCACGGGTGAAGCACCAGGAACATGCACGTGTTTAAGCATTGATGAAGTACAGGTCCATACAAGCACGTGGGCAGCTTCAAGCAGAAGCAGTGCCTGGTACCATGTGGTAATGGAGAAGGACAGTCTCTGTGCTACACCTGGGCGGTATGTGCAGCTGCTTCTGCATGTTTGGGTGTGGTGGGGCTCCTCTGGGAACATGCTGGTGCAGGTTTTCTTTTGTCCATGTCCTGTGGAGGCTGAGAGCTGTGGCTGCGTTGGCTTGCAGGAAGGAATCCCAGCTGGTGCTGGGTGCCCGTTCATCCCAGCCATATCCACCCTATGCCTCACAGCAGTACTGAGCAGGGTCCCAGTTTTGCTGTTCACAGCACTCACTGGTTTTGGCATTGCCCTTGATAGATGTAGAAAGCTGAGTTTTCTCTTTTCCACCATTCTGCCCAGGGGTGGGTGCAGCTCCCGAGTGTGTGAAGATGTTTAAACACTTGGCTCCTATTGATTACATTGGTCATCAGGCACCTAAATACACCCACGGGCCTGGGCATAACTCCCTAAACTCATTCAAAGAGGACAGCAACATCCTTGAATATTGTATGCATCTGAACACATTGGTTTCAGATCGGCTGCAAAGTGAATATCCGCACCTACAGAGAATACCTTGTGCCACTCTATTATACAGAGCTGAAAGACAATACAAACTTCTTAGAATTATTCTGCCTCTGAAGACTATAAGCCAGATCGTTTTTTAAAAATAAACTGAAAATTAAGCCCTAACATACCTGTCATATGTGTGTGACCTGATTTTCAAAGGTATTCAGCATGCAATGTTGTGTATTAGCATCAGCTGAAGGAATAAAAACTTCCAGGGTCTCCATCCTCTTAGAGAAATTAGACCATTCCCAAACAATCCAGCCTTTCCATATACATACTGATGTATTTAAAAAAAAAAAAGAGTACAAAAAGCATGTAGTTCTCCTTTATTTGGACTATGATGGATGCCTCCATTGTATCTCTGTCATCAGCACTTTCGTTCCTCAATCCAAAGCATAGCATTGTCCTGAGAACTGCTGATTTGGTTAATCCTGCTCCTGCAGGATTAACTCCTGTGTAGCCATGTGTAGTTCACTACAGACTGGCTGTACTCCACAGTGACCTGCTGCATCTCCCTTTCTGACTGTCTTGTGGGCTTCCACCAGTAAATGGGGTGCTGAGGGAGCTGGTGACCCCCAGGGCTTGCCCTTGCGCACCGTCAGGGTGCAGCCAGGTGTCCCCACAGGACCTACATGGAGGCTTTTGTCGTGGCGCAGACCTGCCTCTGTGGGGTATAGCCAGTCTTACTGGGAGCTATGAATTCATCCTAATTGTTTGCAAGGCTCTTTACAAGGTTTGTGTAGAAGAAGTTGGCAACCATAGAAATGCCAAGGGAGCATAATGTGATTCATGCTTGTACAACAAGTGCTATGAGGTAAGTCGACCTCATTACAGAATAGTGTATTTCTAGCTTTTCCTTCAGTTTTGGCAAACTCCCACAAGAGTTATAATTTTGATTTTAGTTCTTCACTGAAGAGGCCATATCTGACATGTAGATATTAATTATTGCTAGTTGTATTTTGATAATGTTAAAAGTCTCCAACAAGATCAACAACAGTCACCGTATACTCATATATATACAACCATGGTTGTCCCAGACTAGCTACAATTGTCAAAGAAATCTGGGTGGAAGGATATGATGTAAAAGCAGAAAAAACATTGAGAGTTTACAAGTGTCAGGTTATTCTCATGATTTTCTCATTAAACTACTTCTATAGCTACTCATATATTGAAAGAACACATTCACAAGAAATATAGCATAAAAATAAAAGTTGTATGGGAATTTCTGGTAGTTACCTGAGTTTCAGACCTTGTGACTGTTTGTACTGTGTTATCTCCCGAATCATCTGTGCCTGTCATGTAGACATGCCCAAGTAGAATTTTGTGTGTTTAATGCCGTGGTAGTCAAAGCTCTTTCAGGATCATGCAAAATACAATTCACATGATGTTTTTCAGAAATTAGCTTTAACTTGTTTACACGAGTAAATGCATTTGCAAATAAAGACATAAAGGCAAGTTGGTTTGCTTTTGAGAAATCTCAGGATTGTTTTAATGCCAACTGCGTCAATAAACTCCAGTAGATTTGAAAAGGAAAACTGTAATTACTGGATTACTTGGTGCTATAATATTCAATATTATGGTAATGAGGGATGAATGAAACAGGGTATTGGATTGAGGAACCCCTGCCTTAAAGACTCAACTTCACAGAGGCTTTAAGTGGGTATTTAGCAGAAGGCAGTTGGATACCTGCTAGGGCACTTACGTAAGTACTCTGACAACATTTTATCTAATCCTTTCTGCTTCCATACCCCAAAAAGTAGATGTGAGTCTTGCCCTCTACTCCTGAACTGCATAGATGGAAAAAATAAGAGTAAAACCAGTTGTCAATTTGGTGTGATCAATACATTACAACATAAATTGTCTTGATCTGTCAGTATTACAGCATAAAAACTGTGCTTCAAGCAGGACAAATGTAGAGATAACTTTTTCAGTCCTTCCTCAGACAAAATTGATTTCTCTGATGGATAGCTGGAGATAGTGAACAGCAGAAATAGCATGCTAGCTGGAAGTCTCTAGCAGTGGCAGCACTGTGCTTTTCTCTTTCAAAGTTTTATTGATTTAAAGGATATTTGCATACTCATTGGCCCATTCAGGTATTTGCTATTTGCACATACACCCTGATCTTCCCATAGTTGATATGGGCAGTGTGTTCTCTTCTACATAGCCTCCACAGTCATGGGTATGGTAACTGTGCTTTGCAGCGGTGGTGGGCATGCTTGCTGTGATGTGGTCTGCCAGCCACCCCTCAGGGGTGGGCCTTCTGCAGCAGTCTCTTCTGGTGGGATACCAGTTGACACATTTCTTTTTATTATTGTTAGAAAGATAAGGCCAAATACAGTTAGAGCAGGAAGTTCTGTGGTTTGTGGTGGCCTTTAGCTCCTTGGAAAGTTCATTCTGCAGATTCAGAACTCTAAAAAAAGTTCTAACTTCTGCCCAAAAGATTTTTTTTCTTACCCTATGGACTTCTGTACCTCAGAGGATTGTGGTTGAGAGTGCTGAGGCTGATCGTGGTTTTCACTCTGCAACTCTCTGTGGCCTTTTGTAGTGGCCATGAAGGTTCTCAAAGATGAAGAGCCTGAACCATGCTTGAAATGCCATAAATGGCCAGGGTAGAGAGTAGCAGACAAGTTAGATTCTTTCATAGCAGCCCACATTCTTCTACAATTTTCTGTAATATCTGGAGTTCGGTATCATGACATGCAGGGTGAGGAAGATATCCTTTACCTCCCTGGGCCCCAGTCATGGAGGGTGTCAGGTGGAGCCTTCTCACCAGGGAGAGAGCCTGGCAAATGCTCCCTGCAGAAGCTGCTCTGTGCAATTTTTGTCAGTCAGGAGTTCAGAGCTATTACTCGATTACAGACTGATTTAGCCAATAGTGGGATTGTACAGTTAGCTGCACAGTGGCTACGAACTCTTCAAAAAGTATTTTCCTCTATCTTTCAGAAAATTCTCTTTTACTACAAGTAGCTTAAAACATCTGTTCTCATACACACAGAGACTGCTGATCACAGCTGAGGTCAACAGGCATTTTGATGTCGATTTTCATAAGTGTATATTTGAACACCCATTGCATATGCTATTATGCCTTTTCTTCATCAAGGCATTAATACAATGCTTGCTGGTTTTGAAAAAAGTATATTAATTATGTGAAACACTGGGCCCAGCCCAAACATCAAAGGGACTTGTAGGTGCTCACTTTCTCACTGGAGGTTTGCTTGATGAACCCAGTGATCTGTGCTATACTATGTGTGACCATATTCTTTCTCCTTACCTTCTGCTGGTTTGCATATATGTAATAGATCTGAAATCATTCTGATTCCCATAATTCTTCCACATATTTCTAATTTCAAAATTCATGCTTCATTTAATAAAACCCTAAATTCATACCAGAGATATTTTCATTATTTTATGTTTTGCTCTGGTGATCGTAGAATGAGGAAGATGTTGAACCTGCACGGAGAGGAAATAGGAAGAAGGATGGATGAGAGTGGGCAAGAGGTGAAGGAAAATAAAGGAATTTTCTTCAAGCAGAAAGTAATCTGTTGAAGATGGTAGAAGAATTCATAACAGATTTAAAATGAACTTTGACAATCTTCACAATAGCAGTATTTACCAAGTGGAGGGGGAGTCCCCATTTCTAAGTATATTGACAGTAGTGACTGCTTTTCTTACTTACCTGTTGTGAAAAGTCTGGGCATGAAACTTTTTGCTCTGTGTCTCCTAGGGGTTTGAAAAATCACTGAATTAAACAATTAACAAAAGTGACTAGCAAAGTCACTCTGAGATGTGGAAAAATCTCAAGTCTCTGCTCCACCTCAAGCTTGAGATCTCCCATTCTCGAGTTGCTGCTCAAGCTCAGAAGGAAAAAGGAGACTGAAGTGAAGGGAATATCTTTCTTTAGAAAATGCAACTTGTTGAAATTACTGCTCTGCATTGTTGACACTCTTTTAACCACTAGCAGGGGGCAATGATTTGGATGCATTTGTCTCTCTTCAAATGAAATTATTGGTAGGATTGTGCCAGCATTAGCTGGTGAATTCTTCTAAGCAACATCAATTGGTGGCAATGACAACATTCCAGAGGCTTATTTAAAATACAGAGTGTATTGTGTAATTCTTTTTATTTGTCTGTTGCACAATCTATTTGCTGATACTTGTTTCTTTCCCTCCCTCTCTCTCCCCTAGGCTATCAAACAAAGCTGCCCAACCTTACACTCATCCATCAACCTTGAGTTATTAAGAGAATAACTGCAGAACATTTACAAGTGGATGGGATGGAGTGCTGGCTGCTTTTCAAGAACACAGAGTCAGTGCTACTAAAACTTTTCAAGATGGCAAATTTTCTCATGCTGCCTGTTCCTTGCTTTGCTAGGACCTGCTAGAAGGAATGGTTTCTTGAATTTAGAGTAACTAATCTAGGTTGATGCCAAAACTGTTAATCATATCGTCTCTAGATCATAATTTTATCTGAGTAAAATATCTTTTTTTTTTTTTGTAACTATTTCTCACAGAGGCTTTGGGGTATATTGGAGGGAAGGAATGGATCAGGATAAGTGCAGACATCTGAGGACTTGTGTTATATGACTTTCTTAAGGATAGGCTTAAAAAAATCAGTGCATGAAAGTAGAGGTTAAGAAATTGTAAGTGTCTCACACCAGCAGCATAATAAAATGAAGATAAAATGGGTCATACTGAAGGACTTCTTCTCACTGATTGAAAGAGAGAGGTTGTGACAGAGTGGAGTTGCCATGTAATAATCTAAGAATCTGATCAGCAACTTATGGTGTGCACAAAGACATCTAAGCTGGTGCGGTACAATTTACTCATACAGCTTGAAGAGCTGAGAAACACAGTGCAGAGGGTCCATGCAAGCCAGCTCTGAGCCAGAAGCAATATAGCCCTGAGTGCTGTGCCAGCTGAACATGATTATTCTGCCTCTCAGTCCCACTTGGCATATCTGCACGGTACTTTGCTGTGCCGTGTGGACTTGCCAAATCAGCTCAGTGCGAGCTTGGGGATCTCTGCATCATGTTCTCTGCAATGTAAATGTACCCTTGGAAATTAAGCTAATCTGTTTGACTTCTAGAGGGGTAGGAGAACGCTTCCTGGCTAGCCAGCATTGCTCTAATTAAGTGGGACTGTGGGAAGAACAAAACATGTCAGTCTGTACAGTCACTTTTCAGACAACAATATGCCGACAGGCACTGAGAAGCTGATCCCTTTGAGCATCCTATGTTCTGTTCAGTGAAAAGCTTCAGGTTCTACTTTGCTCGTTTAGATGCTTGAAAATCCAGAGGTCAGCAAGCCGTTAAGGCGTTGTTCCCAAGAGGGAGCACTCAGCTGTCAGGAGCTGCCACTGGGCACAGGATGATGCAGGGAGAGACTCCAGCCCAGAGAAGCAGCCATCACAGTCAGCCTTAGCAGGAGGCACACAAACTCGTATAGATAATTCTTTTGTTGTGGGTCCATTTTCTCTGCCTTACTTTTGTTCTGAGTAGATCAGGCTCTGCTTTAGCAAGGCTGTTTGGTGACGGACACTGCTCTGCCCCTGGAGGCAGAACTGAAGATGAGTCAGGACCATGAGGTCATCCTGGCTGACCACAGGGAACGGGAGCCTGGGAGAGTCATGGGGCTCTGCAGCAGGAGACGTGGAAGCTGGGGGCCTGGCATCGGGAGAGGGGACATCTGATGAGATCAGGAATGTAATTTACACAATTATAATGACAAAATTTATGCACTTGCATTTTTAAATTCTTCTTTTCCGTGTCAGTTCAGGAATTGGCCACAAACTTTTGTTTACTGTCCACAGTAAATTTGGCGTGTCAGAGGGCATTTAATATCAGGAAAAGTAGCATAGATACACTGCTAAAATATGACTAATTTTTAGCAGCTTCCACACTGTCTGTGCTTTGTCCACTCAATAACAGCACTGCTTCATGCCTCCACCCTTCTTGCATGGCAATTAGATGGCTTTTACCACTCTACTTCATGTTGTGAAGGTCCTCAGCAATGGCAGCACAGAGAGTAATGTTAGGGAGTGTTTACCAAAGTTGTTTGTGAAGAAATATCATGAAATGAGCCACAAATAGTTGAAATATGTAGGGTAAATTCCTGTGATAGCCTTTACACAGGAAGGAAGCTGCATGAAAATGGATGGTTCCTCTCCCTCTAGCTGCCCTCTTCTCCCTCCTTTGTCAGTTCATACCATATTATCCTTCTGACTTTTCTTCCTACTGCATGTTGCTGTGATGTACATCACACCTGATACCACCCAGCCTTAGCAGCCTCCTGCCTTGCCTTCTGGCTCCCCTCTTCTCCCACTCTCACGCTCAGTGACTTGTATTTTCATCCTCAGACTCTATCTCATTAGATAGGCTTCCCTCTGCTTCCCCTCCCTCCTGATGTGGCCTTCTACTCTGGCTGAACACTTTTAAAGAATCACTGGTTATCAACCTGATATTCATCAAGCCCATTTCCCTTCCTGTTGTTTAAGTCTACTTCAGCACTGCCCTTATCCTTTGCTTTATTATTTGGTTCTTTCATTGGCCATGAATTCCCTCAAATCCTTCTTTGCTCTTGATCTACTTCTTCAACACTTCTCTTTGAGCTTCTGTGTTGCACTGACGCCCTGAGTGCTTGCTATAACCCCGACTGTGGTCTGAGGAACAGCGTTGGCACATGAAGAAACACTGAATGTTACGGAAGTTCACCCTGATTTTAGGGACAATTTTCAGTCCCCTCCTGGCACATCTGTTTCAGAGAAAAATCAAGTACCAGTTGTTTACTTTAAAATCTTTCTTCTATATGTTATTTCAGGTCTATCCCTAAGCAAAATATCCCTGCCCTTTTCCCTACAGTACTTAGCAAGTATACCTATTATATTGATTCTTCTGCTCACTCTTGGATGCCTAGGGCAAATCTGCCCAAATAGCCCAAGAGAAATCCCCCCCCATTTAACCCTCCTAGGTTAGCACTGACCCAGGGACCAACTTCTTAGACCTCACTTCTTTACACTCGTCCCTCCTCGGCTTCATTGTCAACCAGCTTCATACTATCATCTCCCATGCTGCAACCAGTGGCAAGCTCCCTGTTAAAGTTTATAAAACTGCTCTCTTATAAATTACTCCTTGTGCTTCCCGCTTTGTTGCTGTTGCCTCAAAAGCAGTCCCACGTACCAGTGTCTGGAAAGGCAGAGAGGCTTGTTCTTTTCAGGACAAGCTATGCCAGGCCAGAAGAGAGCAGCACAGTTTGTTTCATCTTTTGAAATTCTTGGTATATCAAAAGGATCTTATACTGATGCTATTTTCTGTTTATTTGTTTTTCCACTCTCCCCATAGTTTTTCCCATCTTCCCCTTCCTTGTGAGGTCCAGAGACATTATCATGACACCCCGTACAGGCCAAATCATGCCAATAGCCAAGACCTGTATTGGAGTCTAATCTGGGTCACACAGCTTTCAGTCGTGTATCTAGGCCATCCAGTCCTGAGTTATTTCAGGTAATGAGTTAAAGATAAATCTCCAAGCCATTAAAAAGATGATATCAGTTGTTTCTGTGTTGTTTTCTCTGTGAACAAAATTCCTAGGAGCATTGATTTCCAAGCTGATATGACGGGGTTTTTTTTTTCGTTGTCTCATGGTGACTAGAGCAGTCACTTTCCATGCCAAACCAGGAACAGTTGCAAGAATTTTCTACAGAAGGACCATTCACACAAAATAAATGGATCAGGCACCTGTAAGAAACAGAGTGGACCACTCTTGAAAGCAAAAACTCTCAGTTGTCGTCTTGGCTGGAATTAAAAATCCTGTTGTGTGATGCCGAAAAATTTCAACAACCTTCTGCTGAGAGGCTGAGAGGCGAAAACAAAGTTCTAGTTCTCTTTCTCCCTTCCCTCATTTTTAGTGTGAATCTAACTATGTTAGAGGGAGCAAAACTGACAGCATGATGAGAGAATGACCCAGTGCTTTTTCTGAGAGTGCAAAACCCGCCTTGCTGTCTACCGTTGGCAGGCACAATCCATCCTCAAACAGCTGGTTTCTACAGGTCACCATCAGAGCTGCAAACTGACAATGACTTACCGTCACTATCAAACTAAGTGCATTAGGATCATGAAACACTTGAACACAAAAACATAAATCTTGATTTGCCATCACCAGTCCCCTGAAGTGCCTGGCGCTGGCAGCACAGCTCTTTTAAAACTGTAGACCAGCTGCTCGGCTAGTGTAAATCGGCATAGTATGTTGTGAAGTGGAAAAACATCGGTACTGCTTAAAGGTTGTTTTAAAGAAATCAGTGAGTAACTAAATGTTTAACATGCCCACTGGGAAGGGCATAAAACAGGAATCTAATTTGCAGAAAAGAAGATTTAAATTATATATGAAAAAAAAATGAATCTAGTGGCTAAGCACCAGGCAGGCTATGTTGCAAATCTCCTTCACTGCAGGTTTGTAAGAACTGATTAGACCAACATCTGCCACACGTGGATGATTCTGCGCAGGTGGAGGGGCTGAACTGGATGTGCTCTGGAGATCTCTTCAGTGCTTGTACAGCACGGAGAAATGCACCTCAGCGCTGAAACAGTTATGGGATTAGCAAAACACCTTTGGCTCTTTGCTTCCTGCTCAAGACAGGCCAGAAGATTTGCAAATCAGTTCAGTCCCATGTGTTAACCTCCATGTTATTCAGCCAAAGTTTCTGAGCCTGGGCTTGATTTCTGAGCATAGCTAGGAGAGGAGACAGGCAGTGAACTTAAATCATTCTAGCAAATTCACTAGCAAATGTTAAATCATTCCAGTAAAATTTTAATATTCCTTTTCCTGCTAAAATGAGCTATAACAGCTATTTAACTATGTTGTAGTTAACTACACTGTATAAGTATCTAGTTATTACTGTATAACTATATAAAATATATTTATAAAACCATATACTGTTGTTATGTATTAAGTAGCTATAATAGCTATGCGTGGGGTTTTTTCAGAAGGTGTTTTATAGAGTTAAAGCATTGGAAAAGCTTCCATTGGCTTTAATGGAAAATGCTTCAGGATTAAAGGGACAATATTAGTGTATTTATATTAGTGTATTTTGACATAAATTAGTTTAAAGAGTAAGTGGTAGGCACAGTAGAGACTTAACAGTATCATAGGACTGGAATTCAAGTGTATGCTCTTCCAATGGATTTTGCTAAGCATGTTACAGTAAAAAATATGTTCTCCCATCTTAGTCTGTCCTTTGATATTTCTTCTGAGACGCTAAGAGTATTTTAGTAGTGCATGAGGCAGATTTTAGTGGCTCTTTTATCAGCTGGCCCTTCTTCTGTGGGATTCTCTGTGCTGGCTTGCCCAGTCTCCTGCTTTGTGTGCAGTTTAAGGACTGATGGGCTGTATCAGAAGAGGAAAAGGACAATTGTGCTTTGAGAAGAGGATTGTAGTTCCTCCAAAACCCTGTGTTGTTCAGGCCACTTGAGTGGAATTGTTTTGAGGCAGGAAGATGCTTTATCACGAAACACAATTAAGACTGAGACCAAGCTTGCGCAGGGGTGTTTCTCAAATCATGCCTGCAGGGTGGGTTGTGTTGCAGGAAGGTTTGCAGGCACCTGCAGTCTCAGGGGCACTTTTCAAGGCTAAGCCCCGTGGCCTGACACTGGAGGGATGGGGAGACCACACTGTTAGTGCCAAGGAAAAGAGGAGGCCAGATCCCTTGTGAAGCCTAGAGGGAAGCCCCCTGCTAATCTACCAGTGATCAAGGCCAGGTATGAGTACCAACACACACATTACACCAATGTGTCTGCGTGCTATATGACAGCCAGAGGAAATCCAATGAGTGGAGAATAGTGCCCATCATAAGCACCCAGAAGAGACAGTATAAATTCCTGGGTTTATAGGAAGGCACTTGAACCTGTGTTTTTTTGAGGTTTTTAAAAGGATCCCATAGATAGTTGACCCTGACATTGCTAGATGCTTATATCACCAACTGTGCAACATAAATTGCCAGGCCAGTTAACATTCAATTACCTGCTGGTGTTTTGGGGGACTATTCTGCTGGATGGCAGAGCCAGCTGGGGACCAGCCACACTTACTCGTTTAGGAGGAATGTCACCCAGGCTCAGTTCTGCTGCTTGCAGAGCCAGCTCCGGTCTGGTAGAGGTTTCACTGCAGTTGTGTTGTGGAGTCCGAGAACGAAATTAAGCAGCACGGCTAAACTGAGCTCACCAGCTTTAAATGGGGCAGTCCTGCTCCTCCCTCCTTCCTCCCCCCTCCCCCTCCCAGTCCCCCACCCCCTCTTCATTTTCACCCTGGTAATAATAAGGCCTTTACCTTAAGGAGCTGTGCTGGGTTCCATCTGACTATGTGCAGAGCCGCCTCAGGTCCCCTCTGTTGCTTTCTCGGTACCAGGACTGCAGAGCAGGCATACTCACGTCTGGCATCGCTGGCATTAAGCTCAAGATGGTAAACCCAGCCAGATCGCTGAGCGCTGAAGAGAAGAGCATGCTTCAGAAAAACCTGACTTGCTCTGTAGTGGGATGAGTAGGCCTGTTATCTCTGGCCACGTGCCAGTGTTGTTAGGGCTGTGTTGTCTCTGGGTAACACTATCTTGATGTCCCTGTGTCACCTTCTCCCGTACCTGTATTGTATGGTTTCTGCCATTGTCTGGGGTATTCCAGCCCTTCTGTTTCATCCTGCAATTTCTTTGAATTGTGCCCCTTCTTCTTAATGTATACTGTGCCATTTCAAAGGAGGAAAAATCAGTTTTTACTCTGTCCTTGTAACTTCTAGTTGGAGTCTCACAGGGCAGTACAGAGTACAGTAGATTGTCATCTCCTGGCCTTCAATAGTAAGAGAGAACTATTCATGGTACTTTTTGTACCATGAAGCGTTCATCACTAAGAAAGAACAGGAGAAGCACATGGAGATTCAGGATATTTTTAAAAGTGGGACACTGAAGGAGGAAACCGTGAAGTAGAAGTCTGGGTGTGAGAAAAGACTACAGCTGATTTTCATTTAAATGAAATTTTTCTGAAATTTTATTTTTTTTAGAGTCAAAATATTTCCAAAGCCTTGTCAGTTTTGTCAAGAAGAGTGGCAGACAAAGTAATTGAAGAAGTAGGCACACATCATGCTCTGTGACAAGGTAATTAGGTAATTTCCTAGACTAAGATCCTGACTCATTCCCTACTTTGCTGTAATCCAAGTGTTCAAGGATGGAAGGATTTGTAAGTAAGCAGCACAAAAGAAACTTGTATGGGGGACATTGGAAGACCAATGCTCTACTCCCAACCCACATGTGCCTTCCAAAGTGGAAAAGCAAGAGGCTTAGCCTGCAAATAGATGTCTTAGTACACTTTTGACAGAAGAGTTATTTGAAAGGCATTGTTTTCATCTCTGAAGAACAAGCGCAAAAATCAAATTTCAATACTTAAACATGGCCATAAATAACTTAGGTGGCACTTTTGGTCCAGGCTAGTCTTGTCATGGGATTCCAGTAATGCTCTATTGGAACAAGTCTGGAGACAGTAAAAAAGAAGTGATAGCACATGGTGTGTATGGCAGAAGGCAAAGGATAAGCTGGTAGAGAAAGTCTGGGGTCAGAAGCTGGTGGATTTAGAGGAGGTTTGGGTTTTTCTCAGCCTAGACCTGAGGCTATTTCTGTCTGTTTGAGGGATCTATCCTTGGGGTCCCTCTGAAGCAGCCTGTGGATCTCGTTGGCTGCATTAGCAATTGGGGTGCCAGGACTGCCTCTGGTCACACAACCAGAGTGTGTCTGGAAAGTACCGGTCTTGCCTCGCACATGCCCATCAGCTCTACTGGGGGGAACATATGGAGAGAAAATGCCCACTGAAAAAAGTGCATGGACAGCCTGGGCAGGAAGGGGCCATGGCAAGCTAGAAAGGGCAGTAGGAGAGAGGGTTTAGCAGGAGAGACAAGAAATGGGGTATAGAGAGTTTGAGACAGCAGCATGATGCCCAAAACATGTTTCAAACAGAGCACTGAATGCGAGCATGAAAGCCCAAAGAAGCTGTAGGTGTGTAAATTGGCTATGTCACAGGGCTTGAGGTTCAGAAAGGCACGTCAGGCGGGCGCCTGTCTCCAAAGCAGTGATCCAAGAAGACTCTGTGCAGCTGCTCGCAGAGCTCGAGGCTGCCTGTGCTCACAAGGGAGGTCCTGGCGTGCCCTGGGCACCTCCAGCTCTGCTTCGCTGCTCAGCCAGAAGCGCTGCAGCCCACATGGCTCCATGCCGGAAAGGGCGGGATGAGGGAAGCTGGCAGCTCCTGGCCCTGCTCCCTCGGGACCCATCCCACCGCCTGTTCCCAGAGCACACCTAACGCCCACAGACAGCGTTCGGCTTCCTGCAGAGCTCAGCAGGGTCCAAGCTCTTTGAAAACATGCCTCGGTTATGATGGAGGAGGTAATGGGGATGGCACTATTGTGTGGGTTTTTTTTTTTAGTTAATAGAGCGGTGGTTAAGGTGCCTGCCCAGGGAAACCTCAATATTGGGTCTTCCTCAGCCTGGAGAAGCTCAAGTGTACGTTTCCCAAGAGAGCAGCCTAATAAGCAGGCCAGCTGTGGGAGGGGAAGAAACTCAGAGCTTGCTGTTGAAGCTGGGTCTTGGCAGACCCAGCATAATAAATTATACGTGACTCAAAGGACCAGGAAGGGAGCAACCAGGGGCAGCGTGACTGCAGCCCAGGGGCTGCAGCAGAGGTGGGAAGGGAATAAAGCTTGGCGTATCCCCAGGTCCATGGCTGTTTCTCCATCTAAGTCCATGCAAAAGACAGTCCAGAACCAGATGTGAAGACTGCCATTCTTAGAAGAAGACATTAACCTTTCACCACAGGGCTGGGCTCCTTCATGTCCCTCAGCCTTTCTTCAGAATCCTTATTTCTCAGTGGCTGCAATACATGTGTTTGAACCCGCTCAGGTTAAGGATGGCACTAAGGATAGCTATTTCTTGGGCAAGTGCTTTAGCCAGGAGGATATCATATAGAACTTGGGTACTGGCATCACCACTGTCCTGAGTTTTAAAAGAAACTGCAATCCTTGCCTTTTCCTTTTTGAGGAAATGGTTACAGGACTTTTCTTCGGGAGAGACTTGTTGGAGGTGGGTTCCGAATAAATTAATATTTCTAACTGCATTTCTCTGTGAGCATCCCAGACTCTGGAGAGGGGTTCACAGAAACACAGAATAATGTAGGTCAGAAAAGACAGCTGGGTGTCATCCAGTCCAACCTCTTGCTCAAAGTATGGTCAAATACAGCAGGTTGCTCAGGGCCATGTCAGGCTGAGCTTTGAATATCTGCAAGAATTGAAACTCCACAACATTTCTGGACAACCTCTTCCAGTGTTTGATTAGCTTCACTGCGAACATTTTTGTCCTTGTATCTAGTCAGAACTTCCTTTGCTGCAACTTGTGATAACTGCCATTGTCCTTTCACTGTGCACCTCTGAGGAAAGCCTGGCACCACCCTTCCTTAGGTAGCTGATGGCAGGAATTAGGTGCCCCATTGCCAGGGTTTTGCACTGGCACAGCTCCCTGCTTAGCATTGCCATTCAGAGGTGCCTAACCCTCACCACACACTGTGCTTTGGCAGCTAGCAGAGCATCCTGCTGTTGGTCTGGGGGGACAACCCTGGAAATCTGTGTTGGATTCGGCACTGTGGTGGGCTAATTATATCATACCCCACTGAATTTTCATCTATGGTCTCTGTTCCCTTGCAGTTTCCCCAATTCCTGTTTAAATCTGCACCATCATCTGAGTAAAGAATCATATGGAGAGTGGCCAGCTACTATGTTTTATTGAAAGAAGTAGATGCTTTAAAGCAGCTAGTGTTGAACAATTATAAATCATCCTCAACACCACAAATGTTTCCAAATATAAGCAGATATCAGGAACGAATGTACAGGAAAAGAGAATTTATTAAGAACTGTTTATTAAGTTAAGTCGTCACTTTATACAGCTAAACCATTTACTGCTTTGTTTGCACTGAGATATGGGTCCTTTGTAGGTAGCAGCTGTACACCAGCTGTGTGTGTAGTTCACTCTATAAAGATTATAGAGGGAACACACAGGCTGCAATGTGGAAAAGGAGTTTCTCCTACGGAGTAAAGATGCAAAAGATGTGCTGGACGTTGTCCCTCTATGATCCATGCAGAGATTCCTTATCAAATGTGGTGTAAACAGGACCAGTCAGCTCCATTGCCTCTGAATGGGTTACCTGTTTATTTGGTAAATGGACGGTGGTTTCAGGAGCGTCTGAGCTGGCTGCATGTAGGGTTGGAGCAGGTCCAGAAAGGTCTTGACTGAGCCTGAGCTAACGAGCCCCAGTAAACTCATGTCTGTTCTTTGTGGACACAAAAGTGGTGCTGTGCAGGGGCAGCCTAGGTCTGTCGAGGGCTGACTGTACCACCCAGGACCAGCCCTGTTAGGATGCCTCAGCCTCCTGCTCCTGGGCTGGGGAGACCTGCAGCGGTTTGGCTGCCTTTGAACCTGTCAGCTCATGCATTTACACCCTGTTACATTTGAGCTAAAAATCCCTTTCCATTAAACTAATTTAGTCCTTTTCCATTAAACTTCCCATTTAAAGTAATTCATGATTATCCATCCCTGTGACCAGAATAGTGGGAAGTTGACTGCATAGGATTTTCCTTGTTGTATCCTAAGCTTTATCCCTTAAAAGAAGCTAGAAGCCAGAAGAAAATCTCAGGGAATGTGCCTCTGTTAAATGAGGGGCTGGGGCTTGGTTAAAGTATCAGCAATTCTTTCCCTTAAAGATAGTGAAGGTGCTCGTGAGAGGAAGAATTTGAGAGTGGGAGCCTAACAAGATAGTGGACTTCGTCAATCCTGCCAAACACACACTGTGGAGCCCCAAACAGAAGCTGGCATAGCTCACATCTCTGCTACTGTGGAGTTTTCCAGCTGACCCACGTCTCGGCAGTGCCTCGCCTACTGCAGGGTGCTCAACCAGATCCCCTCCTCCCCTTCACTGCAAGGTTAAAAACCAGTTTCTCTGCCAGATGAGTCTGCCAGTGCTCACTCCCAAATGATTTTTATCACCAGTTTCTGATACTTTGAAGAATAAGATGTATTTAGTGTGATATCAAAACCAAAGCAAAAATCACAAAGGACCAGAGATTACCAGGAATGTAAAAATGACCTGCCAAAAACGCCCTTATATACGCATGGCTGAGTTACAAACTGGTGGTGAAAGCAAGACAATACCGTCTTCATGACAGCAAATCCATCAATAATGCAAAATGCTTTTGCATGTTTGTTTCTTCCTCTCTCTTACATGGGTTAACTTGCTAATCTTTGCTTTAATAGTTTTCTGTAGGATTTATCAACTGTGGATTAAAGACAAGATTATAGGGCATGCAGCATTGCTTTGCTTCTTGTGGTATCCGGTGGCTGCTCTATACTTAAGGTGTTTGCAAGACCAGGTCTAACTAACAATATATACAAGCGCTCAACAGCAACCTTTTCTTCAGACTCTCTGTCTGAGATGATTCAGCACTGAAAGATGCAGTCTCTAATACTGCATTTTTCTTCTTGAGCCAGAACTTTGTAACTCCTCAAAGAAACCCAACCCCATATTAATATAACACACAATTAGATATGCTCTTACTTGACGTACCGTGCTGAATACATTCGTAATGTTAAATTAGCCTTTGCGGTGCTTTGAGCTGTTGCTTAGGCCTGTGTGGTTCCCTAGAGACATCAGCCCTGCTGTTAGAGACGGCAATGCCCAGGTACAACATCTGACAACAGAACTTACTCTCCTCTTCTACTGTCATCCCCTGCCTCCCCAACTGCTCAAACTCATGCTGATGAACCAGAAGCCTGTTGCCAAACATTCTTAGGAGCCCACAGGATTGGCTAAGCACACTTGCTTGCTGACCTGGAGAACCTCCTAGGAAAACTGTATCTCAGGAAAATGAGAATCACAGAATCACAGAATCACAGAATCACTACGGTTGGAAAAGACCTGTAAGATCATCAAGTCCAGCCTGGGGGGGAAAAAAAAAAAAAAAAAACCACAAAAAAAAAAAACCACCAAAACCCACCACACAACAACAAAATATAGGATAGGCAAATACCTTTTTGGCAATAAGAGCAAAGCTATGCCTGCTTTGTTTCAGAGAATCAATTTTTAATGTGGTATTTGCACAGGTTCTTCTACTATTCTTTTCTAAGTTAAACTGTCACCTGTGCAGCTTCCTGTACCAACACACAGTTGTTTTCTCGGGAAATATGTCGGGTGCTGAATACAATTCAAATATCAGTTTGAGAAAACAAAGACTCTTAAAAAGGGACTGGATGTACAAAGGTAGGTGTTGTAAGGCCACATTCTTTCTAAGGGTAGCATCTAGGCTGCTGCTGACACATCGGGTTAGAAAAATAATCAGCCACATCTCCAAAGAATGTTCCCTTCTTCTGCATTTGTTTAATCCTTTTGCGCCTACATGTAAATACAGGATTTAATTCTTTAAATCTAGAAGACCAGCTGAGCAATCTTATTTCTTTCACTTCATTTTTTAAGTCACAAAGCCAGGGGACCATGGCTCTGTTTTTTACTTCGCTACAGTACAAGGATAACTTTTGTGGGCATGATCTTTAAGACAGAGGATCGATTTCAAGAAATTTGTGTTGAAAGTTGTGGTGAAACATCCCCAAATGCTTTCTATGTGTACTGACCCTGCCATTTCAAAAAGAGTATACCTTGAGCCAAAGGGCTGGAGTGCCTGCTAAAGCAGTAATATGTGCTCTTTTACCTGGACTTTATTAAAAACAATGACAAATTCTGAACATATTGTCAAGGGTTAATTTTGTATCTTCCTGGGGCCTCCTCCTAAGCATTTTTTTCCAGATCTGAATGAGGATCTGACTGCCCTTAATGGCTCTGTAGCACCTTTTCTTCCCCCATCCCTCACCCCCCAAATATTCAGCTTGCTGCCAAGCTCTATTTTGTTTTCACTGAGCGCATTACTCCTCAAATTTCCTTAATGCGACACATGGCACGTGCTAATACACCTAGCCTGTGCCCCTGATTTCAGCCAGGAAATCTGCCTTGCTCTTCTCTCAGAGGCTCTTGCCTCCACTGCACAGGTGCCATGGCTGCTCAGGAGCCCTTGCTGAGCTGCCATAAATTAGAGGCAGGTGTATTAAGGGAAATTGAAATGGATCCTGGTTTCCTTCAAACTTGAGTGGTGAAGGAGCTTCATGTGCTGCTGAGCTACCCCTGGAGCAAGAGGAAGAACTGCCAAGAGAAAGCCAGGACAGAAAGCTAGGAGTGGAAACCACCAACATTGTCCCAAGCTAAGCCATCATCACTAATGAGTCACATATGTTTAATGATGCTCATTTAAAAAAAAAAACAACCAAAAAACCCTGGAGGTTCAGAGGCAATAAGGATGAAACATTTTTAAGAAATCATGCAGAAGTTCAGGAAAGAGTTACACGACTGCTCGTGCTCCTCCAGCTAGAAATGGAATAAAAGTGTTTTTTTAATTGTTTTGTAAGACTGAAAAAGGATCCATTTGGGGTATTTAACTTCTTTTTCAATTTGTGAAAAATTTTGCAAACTCAAAATACTAGTTTTAAATTTTCTTCTTTTTCCAGTGAGTGCAAGAAGGTAATTGCAGGCAGGTTAAGCTTTTTCTTCCCTGTTGTAACAAGCAAATGCATATTTTTCTTTCATTCTTCTGTAATTTTTCTAAACCTTCTCAGGTTTGTAAAAACTTAAGTGGCAGAAAACTAAATGAAATTAACAGGAGTTACTCTGTCATTACTCAAAACTCCTCCTGTTCCCACAGTGATGCTTCCAAGGATGTGGAAGCTTTGAGAGGTTGCAGAATAACAAAGCAGGGTGATAAGAGGGAGAAGGAAAAGTGAAAAAGAAAAAAAAACCCCAACCTTCTTTTAACACTAGTTTTCCTTCTGTCATAGTCTGATGGATGTTGAGGAAAGAATGGCCTCATAACATTTGGAAAATCTGAAATAGAAAAAATTCTGTGAGCCCAACTGACAATTCATGGTCCTAATAATAAACATGGATCAGAATCATGTTCTGCTCATGCCTATCCAAGTTTTTAAAAATTCTGTTGGAAGTTTATATAATTGTGCTGGAAGGCATCAGTATATCTCTTAAGATATTTTCCAGGTGCCATTGATAATGATGGGCAGCTCTTTGGGCCCCAAAGGTACCATTTATATTTTAATTGATTCCAACTCCTAGGTACTGATATATGTACACACACATATATACATATCTACTTACATGTATTTATATATTTATACTGATGCTTGCAATTGTGTATGCATATGCATAAAAGAGTTATGAATCCCTCTCTAAATTAGAAATTGATGTCAGAAAGTACTACCTGTTTCAGCCAGGTAAAGGGAAACCAGGCATCAAACTCTTTCTATGCATTTTTTCTGCATTTTCAGCTTCTCGCTTTGTGGCTCTAGGATGCAAATCTGGGAGAAATCCAGAACTTCAGAGATCTGAGAATGTGAAGGGTGTTTTGGGTTTTGGTTTTTGTTGTGTTTTTTTTTTTTTTTAATAGAATTTGGAAACAAAGTTCTGTGTGTACTTACTGAGATTTTTAGGGGGAAACTGTGAACTCTAAACAACATCTGAGATGCCCGTATGCTGCAATAACAAGGTATAGTGTGAAGTAACTGCAGTATATGAAGTTGTATTTGGAATATCTCATGCACTTGCATTTCCAAAAAGGTTCTATTAACCCATGGATTAACCCAGTGCATATTTGCAGTTAGTGTAATTCCTTCCCATTGCCTTCAGAAAGCTTTGGATAGCTTAGAATATTCACTTTACTATGTAATTTACATGCAACTGAAAACAAGGAAGGGAGGGGAAAAAAACCCCAAAACTTCAACATGTGGAGAAAAAACAGAAACAAATCCCAGTTGCAATCAAGTGCCTATTTTCATCCTCACCTTTCTTCTTTGTTCTCACCTCAGCTGGCATAGAAACAGCCTTGGCAATGAGGCAAAGTTAGTTTCTGACTTTTGAGGCCAGTCTAATGTCCTCAGTCTTACAAGATAACATTCTCAGTCTCTTATTTATGTGTACTTCCTGAGAAGTTTGTGGATTTGAATATGAGGGAGTCAAGAGGCTGAGAGAGCCTCGGATGTTAGTGAGTTGGGAGCCTCTTTCAGAATAATTCCAGTCTAACCTGAAATGGACGGTACCAGAAATTGCAGAGAAAAGCCTAGTTCTAAGGAATTTCTGTTGAGAATTTGCAAATGGTGGAGTTTAATTTGTAGAAGACTGGAAAAGGCACTTTTTTGTGCATGCTTTATGCTAGAACCCATTTAGATATGCTTGTTATCATTTCAAGACATGATGCTGCTGTTCCTTGTGACTTTCTTGCACTTCTGCAGTTCAAAACAATCACATACCTCTTGTAGTTGGTATTAGAGATTTTTCCATCCTATTGTCTTCTTCTTGTCCCTTCTGGCAGCGAGGAGAGCTTTGCACTGGCCTGAGGAGGTGTAACTGCTCCTTACCAAGCAGCCCTGGCCTCACTCGACCTGGAATACCATGGGTCTTTGGCAGGATTAGTACCCACACTCCCACAACTGATTTAATACCAGCTGAGCAGCTTTTTCTTAAACAGTCCTGGTATTCCAAAAATCTTCACACTCAGCCTTTATCTCACCAAAAAGTGCCAAAGAAAGAGTGGCCTCTGTTCTGCCTGAAGTCAAGTCTGAAAGAATTTACTACCTGCACCTGTATGAGCGACTTCTGACCTTCTTGTCGTGGGATAAGGTTGGTATCTGGTACCGTTTATTCGGCCTTCTTGTGAAGCTGAATTTTATAAATACCTGGGCTAATTCCCACTTGTGTATTGGGAACTGATGCTTGGCTGGGGGAAGTTTCTGTGAGAAGAAAGAAGAGTAGGTAGAAAAAATAAGAATTAGTTGTTGTTATCTATGGAAAGAGAACTCACATTTGGTCCTGCACGCAGAAGGATATATACCTGTTTTTCAAGTGATGAACAATTGCTCTAGAGATGATCACTGGCCTCAGGAAAAGTCCATTTTCCTTTGTCTTACAAACACCATTGACTATAACGTTGTATCTGAGGTGAAGTTTCTAAGGAAGGCACCGATGGCAAATCAGTTAAAATAGCCCACTGTAAGTCTGGGGATGATGACTGGACCTAAAATTCAATGGGGAGTCTGCATGAGAACCAGCACCGACATTCTTGTCAATCCATATTTATCAACGGCTGGGCTGCTATATTGCATTAGCTGGGATTTCTTCATTGTATCAGGTGCAATATACTGGGAATCATGACAGGACTGGATGCTATGGTTAAGTCTGGATTTTATTTTTTTTTCAAGTCACTAATGAAAAAGGCATATTTTCTTGCAGGTATTCAAATTCCCAGCAGCAAAGGGAAGATGAGAAGATGCATGCTGTTTTGATGCCTCGAAGGCTGCAGCGCTATGAAAAGTTACCTCTTCCATAAAGACGGGGAGTCACAGTGCTTCTATGATGATTCATCTAACAGTGAAAGGACTGAGAATGTGTAAGGAATGGGTCAAGAGAGGAAAAGCACGACTGCCCCATTAAAATACTGTCCTTAATAAAGACATCCTCATTGATCTACATAGTCAGCTTTCTACATGCGGTAGGTTTGAATCTTTTCTACTGAAACCTGTCAAATGCAAAATTGTTTTAATGGGAGAAAAATCTATCATATTCTATGGTTGTTTATTGGTCTGCATAAAGAAAAACCTGAGGGCAGAGTTGGTATAAAATGGTGAAAGTCAGTGATGACAAATCTATTTTCCTCTTCGGTGTTTTTAAGAAGCATTTATAAGAACAGATGGTGGGCAGCAGCAGAACATGTTCAGTTTTATCAAGACATTTGGCTAACAAGCACAGACTGAAATGCATTTCTTTCCTTCTAGACTTAATAATTTTAATTAGAGGCAAAAGGTGTGGTAGTCTTATTGTCTGGAGGCGTATGTGCAATATTGCCTTGGTTGGGCAGGACTGGGTGGGAGAGAATATCACTGCCTCTAATGAAGGGTGGTGCATATCAGTGCAATCTCTATTTTTTTTTATTGTCTGGCAATCTAAAAAATGCAAATTCCAAATCTGCTATTGCACAACATACATAGAGATACACTGAGGCTATGCTTTCAGTTAATCGGAGAACAAAAACTTGTGTGCAAGTAATACTGTACCACTGGAGAAGAAAGGCTTTTTAACAAATAGTGGGACATACATTTATTATCTTGAGGGGGAATTTTCAAAGCTACCTATGTAACTTAGCGGTCTCTGGAACTCCTTCACTATTTAAATGCTTTTGAAAATCTCACTTATTAACTAGTCATTTTGAACTTCATATACGCTCTCCCTAAGGACATCAAAGTGTTCTGGAAATAGTAATTAAGGATCATGTGTTCTAACCAGGTCTAATGGAGTTCTCTTCATTTATCCTACTTATCTCTGGTCATATTCTAGCTTTTTCACAGAGCTGCTTGCACAGGTGATGACGTGCCTTTTCACAGAATCACAGAATCACTACGGTTGGAAAAGACCTGTAAGATCATCAAGTCCAAGCATCAGCCAACACTACCATGCCCATTAAACCATGTCCCACAATGCCTCATCCACACGTTCCTTGAACACCTCCAGTGATGGTGACTCCACCACTTCTCTGGGCAGCTTATTCCAGTGTTTAACTGCTCTCTCAGTAAAGAAATTCTTCCTAATATCCAGCCTGAACCTCCCCTGGCACAATTGGAGGCCATTTCCTCTTGTCCTGTCACTAGTCACTTGGGAGAAGAGACCAACACCCACCTCTCTGCAACCCCCTTTCAGGTAGTTGTAGAGAGAGATAAGGTCTCCCCTCAGCCTCCTCTTCTCCAGGCTGAACAACCCCAGCTCCCTCAGCCGCTCCTCATAAGACTTGTGCTCCAGACCCCTCACCAGCTTTATCGCCCTTCTCTGGACATGCTCCAGCACCTCAATGTCCTTCTTGGAGTGAGGGGCCCAAAACTGAACACAGTATTCGAGGTGCAGCCTCACCAGGGCCGAGTACAAAGGTACAATCACTGCCCTACTCCTGCTGGGCACACTGTTTCTGATACAGGCCAGGATGCCGTTGGCCTTCTTGGCCACCTGGGCACACTGCTGGCTCATATTCAGCCGGGTGTCAACCAACACCCCCAGGTCCTTTTCTGCGGGGGAGCTTTCCAGCCACTCGTCCCCAAGCCTGTAGCGTTGCATGGGGTTGTTGTGACCCAAGTGCAGGACCCGGCACTTGGCCTTATTAAACCTCATACAATTGGCCTGGGCCCATCCATCCAGCCTGTCCAGATCCCTCTGCAGAGCCTTCCTACCCTCAGGCAGATCAACACTCCCGCCCAACTTGGTGTCATCTGCAAACTTGCTGAGGGAGCACTGAATCCCCTCACCTAGATCAATTTTGTCCTTTACCAGCTCACCAAGCCCCAACCCAGAGCTGCTTCTCCTGCTCTTGCGCGCCACAGTGGGAGGTGGGGAGCATACCAGTATTGGGCTGGTCCCAAAAGGAAGCGTTGAAATGAGATTCGTACTCTAGGCAGCCCTGGCATGATGTTCTTACTGTGTGTTCCCTTTCTTGTGTATGAGTTATGAAAATATTCAAAATGCCTTCATCTCACAAACATGCATTTGTTGAGCTGCATGATTCTAAGATTTTCTGTAAGAAGCTAAGCTGACTTCATGCTTTGTCATCATAGTCCTCGTGAAGGTGGCTGTCTGATATATCCACCATAAAGAAAGGTCATAGTATCACTGGAGGCGTTCAAAAAACATGTAGACGTGGCACTTCGGGACATGGCTTAGTGGGAATGGTGGTGTTGGGTTAATGGTTGGACTTGATGATCTTACAGGTCTTTTCCAACCTTAATGATTCTGTGATCCTGTGATTTACGTAGAGTACTTTCTAACTATAAATCTGCCACTGACTTCAGGTTTTTGTTTCACATGACAAACTTTAAACCAATGAAATAATTTATTTTATAAGATCTTATTGAAGGTTTTCCCTTACTGACTGAAGTTCACTTCTTGAGAACTGTTTTAAGGACTGTTATCGGCCTCCTGGCTGTAAAAAGGCAACACAGTTCTATCAGTCATTACTTTACAGCCTTTTAGTCACTTCTGTTTCGAAGCAAGTTTGGTTCACTGTGTAAAGCTACCGGTATTATGTCTCTTTATGACTAGAAACTTGCTTTTGCATCCCTTGTGAGTATAAATCTCTGAGATTTACAAGAAGTGGCACTGCACTGTGTTTCACCAGGGGCAAAGGCTCAGCGGGGAGGTGCAGGCAGGAAGGTCCGTGCTGCCCAGACCCTGCATCTCAGGGCAGGAGGTTTCCTGTACACTGCTTGAGTGGAAGAACTGGGTTTTTGTGCCCATACACAGCCATCAACCTCACATAAGTTGCATCAACCGCTTAGCAGGATTAATGTTCTAGTCCTTATGATCTGCCAGGTAAATGATACATGGCATGTGTGGTGTATTACAATACATATGTGCCCAATAAACCATGGTGGTTAGTTACATAATATATGCTTTCAAACTTGAAGTACATAGTTAAGTTTTGGCAAGGGGAACTGATAAAAAGCCTGATTACCAGATATGTCAGAGTAGTGAAAACAAAATAATCCAATTTCCATCACTTCCTCCTTCCATCATAGACCTTTCCAAATATCAGATATGTGACTGAACCTGGAGGAAGAGGCAGCCACATTTTCTTGAGATGACAACGCTTTGGGAAGTGCCAGTCCTTGATGGTCTGCAGTAAACCAGAGTCAGCAAAGAAATCAAGGCCAGCCTCTGAAAAAGATATATGCACAATATTCCTAATGTCAACCTGTCTGCATTTACCAAACCATCACAATACTGTGTTGCTTATCTGTGCTGGTTACCCGAGTCATTAAAAGACCAATGATAACAGAAAACAAGATAAAGACAGACCAGAAGGTATAATAGCTAAACCTGAGAACTTGAGCCTTATTTTACTTTGCTTGTTTTAGGGGGATACTGTTTAAACAATATCTGTGTATTAAGATGTGTGTAGGCACATATGCTTGTTTCTGTTCAAAGTTCTTAGAACTTTGCCAGCACAATGCCGTCAAGACCCGTCAAGGGTCTTTGCAAGCACAATGCCGTCAAGTCAATGCATGTTGCTTTGTGATGCTAGATCAGCAAAGCCTGGTGGTTTATAGCAGATGAGCATCTCATCCTCTGAGGAATTGTTATGGGTTAGTGGATGAAACTTCAGCATTAAACTAGGTGCAGAGGTGGGGCTGAACTCTTCACTAATATGCTATCCCATGGGCCATGTCCCTTCTGGGAGACACAGTACCACTCTCCTCTGAGAAAAGGGATTTTACTCATGGAAAAGTAATACCAGGCTTATTTCTCCCTTCCTCTGGATCTGTACTCAAGGAGTGCAGAGCTGGGGAGTCTCCGATAAACTGTGCCACTGTTCTGGGAAACCACTAATTATTAACAAATAAGAAGGACATCTCTGTTGAACTATGTGTCTCTTGGTTATATTTGATTGGAAGGGCAGGTCAATGTGCTAAAACAATTTAAATTTCAATAAAATAATATTATTTCATGTTTTAAAAGGTTTAGAGTGATTACAAGGCAATTTTTTGGATGGGATGCTGTTTTACAGACAGCATAGTCTATGTTTCATAGTTCTTCTATTTGTACCTGCTTGTAAGACACTGTAATACATAAAATAGTAATTGTAGATATTAGTGTACATATTTGAAGTCTAGATAAGCAAACCCAGGTTCAAGTACAATGCATGGACTTAACTGAGGAAGTGCTGATGACATTTTCTGGCCTGTGTTAAGCAAGAGGGCTGACTAAAAGTTGCTTTTGGTGTAAAGAGCCCTGGATCCATGATTTCTGACAAGGGCAAATTTTTTGCACAATATGTTTTCTACACATGTTTTGAAGGCCTACTTCTATAAGCAGATAACTTCAGATTGCTCCTATAGGCAGACCGACACATGTATGGAGGTTTGTAGATCTGATCTGAAGCGGCACAGCTGGAGCTACTCCACTGCCTTGAGAAGAGCTACTTTGGTTTACATGTGGTGAGAAGCTGGCTCTGAGCATCCAGCATGCTTCACGCTATTGGTCTGAGATGAAAATGCAGATTTTGCTGGCTTACAAGGGTAGGAAGGGTGTATCTCCTATAGGGTGTGTCAGATCAGTTATGTTTCATAGATGTTGTGTACTGTTTTTGAAAAGAGAGATAAATGGTTTACTAGTAACAAACCTGTCTCACCTCATCTAAACACCTGGAGTAAAAGCTGTTGAAAACAAATTTGCTTGTTCCTGTGT
The DNA here is from genome assembly GCF_030936135.1 of Gavia stellata. Taxonomy (NCBI): domain Eukaryota; kingdom Metazoa; phylum Chordata; class Aves; order Gaviiformes; family Gaviidae; genus Gavia; species Gavia stellata. The sequence goes on along the minus strand of NC_082598.1, from coordinate 25,783,238 downwards.
GGCAAAGTATCAACACCAAACCTTAAACTTTCCTGAGACTACAGCAGTCTTGTAATCACTTGTTCTTGTTGCTTCTCTTGCTGATTGTGGCCAAATATCAGCAAATAAATATCTTCCCGACCATAAGCTGATTTATAGGTAAACGAGTCAGATTTTGCATAGCCTCCTTCCCTGCCCTTCTGCCCTTAAATTGAGTCATACACCACTCTGGAAATAGATCCACTGACTTCATACCACCATTACGGATGTGTCAGGTCAGCATCGGATGCCTAGCTAATTCACATGCTGCTTTACAAAACACAGGGCGTTACCTGTAAGTTTGTTTTATCTAAGCTGGAACTAACACAAGTCAGCTGACTTTGTTTTAGGTCACAGAAAAATAATGCAAGAAAGAGAATAAAAAAGCAAAGCACCAAGTTTTTCCCATTTATTAACACAGATGTAGGGATGACCTAGGATGTTTAGTACAATGGATGTTCACGTTTTTGGGGGATGTAAATTCTGGACTTTGGCCTTTCTGCTGTTGCCTGGGGCTGATTGGTGACACGGGTGATGGACTTGTCACAGTGCTGTCAGACTGGCTGCCTAAAATGGGCTGTGGACCATGTCCTGCAAGCTGCTAGCTGTACCCTGGCTACTGCTTGGTGGGTGTCACAGGGGGCTCTGCTCCTTCCACTGCTGCTAAGAAAATACAAAGGCTCTCACGTACCTTTTCTCTGGCCACCTGCCTTCCTCAGTGCTGGGATCTTGGAGTTGCTCTGAGGGAGTCCAGAGCTCCAGCTGTACAAACTATCCTTCTGGAGAGCTTCCCAGCTCAGCCCTGAGAGCAACGGCTTGAAACCAAGCTTGTTGTCTCCTTTCCACCCCATTCATTCCCTCCAGACAGTCTGAAAGGAGGGCAAAGTCAGCAGAGGATGGTGCTGAGTAGGCAGTTTTGGAGGTAAAGAATTCCTGTCTGACTGGATGTTGACAAGTATCAGATAAAGTAATTGTCTGTGACTTGACAATGAACCCTACATAATGCAGGGAAGGAGGACTTCTGGCATGGGGAACACTGTGCACTCACCTGACATCATCTTGGAAAGTGTTCAGGAGCAGGATAACAATAGGGCATTATTCCTTTAGGGAAAAGAAAAAGGAGAATGGTGAACCCTGCAAGAATCCATCAGGGCAGAAACCTAACAAGCTATCTGAACACAGTGGCTGGGGATAGCGAAATGTTTCATTTCTCCTTTTATTACAGCTGACAGTATTACAGGGAAGAGTAGGGTTGACACATGGGTGCAGCCGATGAGCTATACCTCTTTGAAAAACTGGGCTAGTGCATTCAGACTTTGAGAGGCTCTGTCTTGCTCACGCTCTCTTTCCCTCTCACACGCCCATTACTGACTGTCAGAAATTCTTATTCACTGTTCAGCCTCTCTGGCTTCTTTTTTTTTTCTTGTACAATTACCGGTTTTACTTCTAGTGAGCTGTTACTATTAGGTCAGAGCACAGACTGTTGTTTGTGTATGTGGTAGAGATGCTGAACAGGGATAAACCAGGAGAACATTTCACTTCCAGTAAGTTCCACATACCTAATCCGCGTATGTCCTATGTCCATGCAACTCATACTGCACGTGCGATGTCTACAGCACTGCAGAATTATTTTGCTCTCCTCTTATTATATTTGACATGCAGCTTTGCTTCTGGTATCTTGTCATGATATTGTGACTTGGAAAAAGAGTGTGCATAGGGCAGGACGGCTCACTGGGACCTCAGAGAGAACACTATGAAATTGGATTAAACTGGCTGTGAAGGATGAACAGTGGAAAGCTGGCAGTTAATTTTTGGTGACTGGCATAGCACACATCTCCACAGAACCTAGGCATGCATGTTACCAAAGTGATTCAACAGGGAAAAGCCGAAGTCATATACAAAGCACAGAGCAGACTTTCAACATACAATTAATTTAATTCCATTAACTGATTTCCTGGTTGTTTTGTCAGAGAGAAGTCTATTTACTAAAACAACCTAGGTAAATATGATTGATTGCCCCTGTTGGCTTCTGCAATTTCATTTTTTAATGTTGTTATTTCACATATGGTTTTCAGATATCAGCAGGGGTAGAAGGAATATAGGAAGGAAGCGACCGTTTCACTAAGATTTACATCAGGTGTATAGCAAGCAGCAAATTTAAGAACCCCGTTTGGGACTTAAGAGACTAAGGAAACACTTGTTATATAAAAAAACACTTCTGTGATGTAAATTCCTATATGCCAACTGTTATTGAGCATCCTTATTATTATGTGATATATGAATGACAAGGTGAAGTCATATAAGGAGTGTTTCCTGGTTTTTTACACTCAGCTATATAACGTATGTATGCATTCTGCATGTCCAAAACATTAATTAAATTATATTAAGTAAACTCTGTATTTTGGGAGGGAGAATTTAACTTGAGTAAAGCATAATAACCCTTAAGTTCATTTGCTGTAATTTAGAAAACGCTCCTATCATAAAGCTCTGTTGCTAGTACCCAAAAAAGAAGTTTAAATTACTTTATGACAAGTTGGTTGCAAAAGCACTGAACAGTTTATATGCCCCCCCCAAAGAAGAAAAAGTGCAGGGCTCCTATAGTGAAATAACAGGAACAAATAGACAAGTTTTGAAACATACCTTCAAGGCTGAAAATGTCAAGCTTTATTCAGTGAAAAGAAGATAGCCAGTGCTTACCATCAGCCTATGTTAATTTTCTGTCTGCATAACTATCCCCCCATTCAATGACTCTCTACTCATGGTCCAACCAGGCAGATGTGTCTAAATGAAGGAAATAAAGGACATGGATGATATGCCCCTCAAGGGAAAACTGGTATCTTGAATATCATCAGGAATGATTTTGTGGTGATGGGAATCTGTAGAACATGGATAAAACATGGTCCATATGATAGACTTTTAGAAAAGTTACTAAACAACTGCTGGAACTGGGGGAGTGATTCTTACTCGAAAAAGGCTAATGTTGCATCCATCTTTAAACAAGGCAAGAAGGAGGACCTGGGAGGAGGAACTGTAGACAAGCGAGGCTCACCTCAGTCCCTGGAAAGATCATGGAGCATGTCCTCTTGGAAATCATTTCCAATCACATATGGACGGAAAGGTAAACCAAGCGCAAATCCTCCTTGACAAACCTGACTGCAGTCTGTGATGAAATGACTGCCTATACTGATGGGAGAGGAGTGCTGGACAAAGTATATATTGACTCAGTGAGGATTTTGACATGTCAGAAGCAGGTGAGAAAACCAAACTCCTCTTAGAGGTGGCACATGATATAACATGTGGCTATAGCCACAAACTGGAGGTTTGGGTTGGATGTTATAAAAATGTTTTCATTAGGAGGGTAGTGCAGCACTGGAAGGGGTTGCCTGGGGAGGCTGTGGAGACGCAGTCCTTGGATGTTTCCAGGACTCAACCAAAGTCGCAGCTGACCTTATCAACCAGCATTGGTGGCAGTCCCACTTCCAGAGAGAGGCTGGAGTTGATGACCATCACAAGCCTCTTTTGACCAATGTTTCTGTGACTATGTATTTGCCACTGACCTTCAGGCAGCGCTTCAGCAAAGTGGGCAGTGAGCTACTCCAAGCATGATACCTTTATTCCTTTATGTGACATAGTGCAGCCACGCATGTCATGACTCTTGTTCAGACTTAGGCCCTGCTAATGCAATTGTGTCATTCCTGGCTCGACTTCAGTAGCACTTTGTGTGGGTGTAAGAACTGCCGAAGATCCCCGCGTTGGACTGCAACAGGAATTCACATGTTCAGGTAAGCCAGGAAAGGAGCTTAACACTCCCTCTTTCCCCTAACAATTTATTATCTGCAGTGCCAAAGAAAGACTGGGCTTCATCAAGTCATTTGCATGATCAAGTCGGTGCCATCTCCCATGTGCCGGTTTGAAGGAAGGGGCAAGGCTGGGTGGAGCGTCAATCCCTGCCCGGCTCTTCCACTCCCCTCCCCAGCCACTGTGCCTGCACCAGCGTGCCGCACAGTCCTCCACGGCCAAGAGGGATCTGGGAGATCAAATGAAACTTGGTGCCCAGATGTGCTTTGTGGGTTGTTTTGGGCAACATCTTTCCCCTTGCTGGGGAAAAGCTGTGAAGCAACAATGCAGCAAACAGGAAATGATTCACCAGTTTTCTGCACACATCTCAGGCAATATTTGTGCTACAACAAATGCACCATGTAAATTTGCACTAGAAGATGCTTATAAAATTAACAACAAAGAAATACCATTTTGCGTTTTTACCTTTGAAGAGATACAAATGTCTATTTTAGATTGCTCAGATATTGCCTGCATTGAGTTGTTTACTGCAACACAGTGTCTTATTCTTCACTAACTAACTTTCCTTACAGAGTCTGCCAAGCACAAATTAGGTCAACCTAAGCAGCAGTATGAAATGTAATTAGCCAAAAACTTTCTTAATTAGTGCTGTTATTCAGGGTGGGGAGAGCTTAGCTCACAGTGAATTGGGGTAGGGCAAGTTGGTAGAGAGACACTCTTCCTAAAGAAAGGTGGATCTAACGCTGGATACCTGCCCAATGTCTTTTGAAATTTTGATTGCAATGTTTTATGACCACAGCGAGGACTGTAATTTGTGCCTGTAGGGTACTCTGTGTTGCACTAATAGATTGCAATAAAACAACAAACAACAAACTAATCATTCTTATGGACAACACCTTCTTGCAACTAGAATCAGCAATTCTAGGTCTTCAGGCACTCTGTATCAGAGTCACAAAAATGCTGGTAAGAAACCGTTTCCTTCCTGACAGAGGCACTAATGGCGCCTTGCCGTCTCTGCACAGCCGGTCCCATTGGACTGGCTGACCAGGGACTGGCATCTTTCACACTGTGACCGTATCTCTAGGGTCCAGTTCAGGAACCCGCTTCACAGGGGATACAAAAGATAGATCAGTACAGCTTCCAGCGGGCAAGTACCCACAACACCATATTTGATATTATTGGCATCTTAACTGTTAGACAAGCCTGGGACTAAGGGGGCGAGATTAAGTTAGTCTGATACCTCTGAAGATAGCCAATTCACAAGAAACTTGTGCTAGCCCTTACCCCAGCAGTATTTGGATGGAGAGAGATTTCCATTTTTTGTTAAACAATTTGCATTTTTGCATTTACAAATGCTGGCAGGTACTGATGCAGGACAAGTTACTGATTAATAATTCTGGTTAATATATAATACATTGATGAGAATCTCCTGGAGTAAAGGGCTGAATATAGCACTTGTGGGCATAAACTGTAATTAAAACATATAAGGGCCAATATGGAAAAATATGCATGGAAACAACCTACAAAGCTCCAAAAAGCCATCATTTTTGCACTGGCTGTGCATGAACCAAGGCATGTCTGAAGGCAGTCTAGCTATGTTCACGCAGTATTGCACTCAAGCTAATAAAGCCTGGAGAGAGGTATGATAATAGGATAATGGGTGCAAATTAACATTCCCGCTGGGTGAAATCATTATAGTGCAAAGCAGAACCCTGGATCTGTAGCAGAACCCCACATAAGTAAAGACCTTCAGCAAATTTTAAAATACGGTGTAAGTGTGGTATAAACTTTTTGCTGATCAACCACACAGAGTTTTTTCTGTACTGTTATCATCATGAGAATTGCATTTTAGCAGGAAAATTCACATCACTTTCAGGACAAAGAACACCCGTTTAAGTGCCTGTACTGAAATCTCATCTTCTGGACAGTACAGCAAGTCTCAGGGTTTGCTTGGTTCTTATCTAGGTCTGGCTTACTCAGAAAAAGTGTTGTAATATCCTAGGAATTGGACTGCATTCACGATCACATTCATTCAAAAGCTGAAGAGGTGACTATTTTAATATATGATGCGCAAGAGCAAAGCAAACCTGATTATAAAATGGTTACATCAGTGAAGCAGTAAAAATGTTATTCAAGCTTATTACCTAGATAATAACTTATTTAGACTTATTTTAGTTTTGTATAAGGCCTGCAGCCATGGCCACTAGAAGCTTGTCACAAAATGTAAAGATATGCGCACATTCTTAAACTAGCATCATTTGAACTTATCAGTGATTTCTGTGCATTCAGTTAGCATGAATGAATGTGTGGAACTTAGAGTTAAATATCCAAATGCATATTTAAATAGGCAGATTAAAAAGGCCTGATCTTCAGATGCTGTAGAAACATATTTCTGAAACAACTGATGTGGAATGAGCCCCTCAAAACCTCTCCCAGATCCCTGTTCAGACGGGAAACAGTTACCTCCTGGACTTTCAGCATTCATTCATAGCTGAAAAAGGAACATCGGAAAAGGAATGTGATCCTACCATATGGTCTGGGCTGAAGCATCATTGTACCCTGGTAATGATGAACCCTTCCGTTCTGTTAATGGAAATTGAAAGTCTTTCACTGACTTGAACAGTGATTAAAACACAGACATTAGAAAGAAATAGTGAAACTGCATTCTGAGAACATAAGAAGAAAAATATACTTAAAAACCTAGTTAAGAGATGCTCACCAAAAAGACAATGTTAATAAATAACTTTCAGTGACCTCATTATAACTTACTTTTCTGGAAACCTGTAAAAATGCTGATCAATTCTGCAAGATCCAGTGGGCATTGTTTTTTCAAGTTAGTGAAAAATATTTTAAGGAAAATACTGCATAGCTGGGCAGAAGTAGGCTATTTTGTGAATACTTCCATTAAAAATGCATCCTTACTTCTGATTTTAACATTTTTTCATTTTATTGTTTAGGCATAAATGCATCAAAATCGACCTAAATTAATATTTCTACTGTAATTCCTGACTTTATTAAGTTATGTAGACATGGTGCTTAGGGACATGGTTTAGTGGTGAATTTGGCAGTGGCGGGTTAATGGGTGGACTTGATGATCTCAAGGGTCTTTTCCAACCTAAATGATTCTATGACTCTATGATTCTACGTTTGCCTTTACAGAAATGCTTAAATGCCTACTAGAAGAAACGTGTCATCTAACTCCAAGCACACAAGTGAATGTTTCACAGAGAACCAAACCCATTTCTACTTCGATCATTGGCTGTGATGCAGTTTTATGCTCACAGGATATACATTTTCCCCTCTGTGTAAATCTACGTATCATTTATATCAAGTGTCTGATAACGCTGTTAAAACAAAGTCTACCATACACTTAGAAACAAAGAGCTTTAGTGCTTATGTTGACAGCCTTTCTATATGAGTGCAAAAATCAATCCTTCCTCAAACTGAGGATTAGCCAGCTACACAATAATGATCAGTTTTGTAAGATGTGAAATATGTGTCAAATCTAATAACCAAAGACTGTCTAAATAAAGGAATGTCTTCAAAAAGATTAGTGGATTACTGCAGGCTCACACAGTCTGATGCTACTTTTCATGCTTCTTGGATGGCTTTTAGCAAGTCTCAGCTGCTGCCGGTCAACACATGTACTCTTTAAGCATGGAAAATAATGTAGGAATTTAGGAGAGCAGTGCTGATGGTTTGAATGAGATGGCTATTATTTGGGGAGCTGGTGACATAAAAGCCTTTTCTTTTTTGCCAGAAGGATTTCCTACAAAAGCTGGAAGAGATCCTGCACTTCAGTTAATACATACCCAGTTATTACATATCGTCCTCGTACAGCTATTGACTGTAGTGGGCTTAACCAGCAGACGACGATATACTCTCACAGTTTCTTGCCAGTCACTGTACACACTGCTCTTCAGACTTGCATTAACAGCCACTGCCAGAAGGATACAGCTGCTTACCAGGGCCAGCAGCTCATAGCAGCGCAGGTAGCACTGGTCAGGGTGCATGCCCTCAGCCAGGAAAAAAAAGGGTTTGATGTGTTAGGCCAAGAAACACACAGGCCAAATAATCTCTCATGACCACAAATTTGATTAAATTTGCTATTTTGTACTGGAGACCTGTGAAATTACAGTGCTCCTGCCTTATGATATGTGGACTGTGCTATTTGCACTGCATCTTCAATAGCCTGATTTTATATACTTGGAAAAGTGGTTCAATAAGCTTCTAAATAATGGTGAGTACCTACTTGGTGTGATAGCATCACCCACAGCACACTCAGATGCTGAGATAATGATGGTTTCAACAACAGGCTTTAAAGGTTTGAGTTAAAATGGTACAGTCTGCCCTTGATGATTCATCTGCCTAATTTTGGGAATTCTGTGTGGGAATGTTGTGACTATTCAAAAATTATTGTCATTAAACTCGAATTCCTCTCTGAAACAGCTTTCTGAGGACTAGTGGTACACACTTTGCAGGAACTAGTATTTCCTTAGCAGTCAAGCAATTCTCAGCTTTCTCATTGCCAATGCACATCTTCACCTACAACTTTGGTTTAATGGGAAGTCTGCCTTCCTTAAACTTTTCATCAAGCATCCAAAATAGTTCCTCAGCTATAATTTTCCCTCTTACTCCAGAATTACAAGTCAAACACCCTAAAATGCTAATGCTTTCAAAGCCTCTTGGGCTGTTTCAAGAAAAATTTGGGGATGTTTATCATAAACTATAGTACTCAATGTTTCTGTTAATGCTGCAAACCAGTTTCACAGTTCAAGAGACAACTCTGTTACACCACACCTGGTATCACAGACTAATGTTATATTGGCCATAAACAACATATTGTTTGATTAAATGCTAAGGCAATTGTTCTTTAGCAGAAGTGACTGCACAGCTGTTGCCAAGAAGGTTCCAACTTGTCCATAGTATTGCAGTAAGTTCCCACTATTCATTGCGTTTCTGTGAAACTGCATAGGGCAGATATGTAACTTGTAAAAATTTCAGTTCATGACACAAACCCCTGTCATCTCTTGTACGGTATCATTCACAGACAAAATGTGCCTGAGAAAGGTGCAATCCCACAGAGCCAGATTCTGATCTGTTTGCCTAGTCACCTTTTGCACTCTTTCCATATTCTATGTACTATTGTAGGTACGTGACATGCAGGTATATTGTTACTAATTTCTGCTAAAACTTCAAGGTCTCAATGTGTTGTATAAACCCTGCAGAATGCTTGCAGAAGCATTAATCTAAGTTTAAAACCACTACTGTTGCAACTTCAGTTTCAGCTACTGTCTTGCAAGCCACTGTTGCATCAGGTGATGGGACTATTTTGCTTTCTTTCTGCTCACAAGCAATTTGTCAAACATTAAATTTATTTAAATATTGCTTAAAATTTATTTTAAATATTGCTTTCCACATTATAATTTATGAAGATTGGAAGAGAAATATGGCTGCTTCTGCCAATGCAAGAATAGACAGGTTTTAAGGTCATCTACTCTGATACTATCAAGTTCCTGCAAATCACTGAGTGATTGTCAGCTTTCGTGCTTTCTATAAGCTGCTTTGAAAATTTGACTTCTGAAAACTTGTTTTTCTTAGGTTTCCACAGTATTTTGGAATCTTGACTTCAACTTCAAGTTTTTAAATTTTTCCTTCTGTCTCTCGTACATGGCTGAGGCTGTGGGTACATTTCTTTCCTTGTGACTACTGATGTGGGACACCCGAGTCTCCCACAGGTACAGTTGCACCGTCTTTCGGTTGTGCAGTGAATGTACAGAATACATTTCTGATACACCTATGCAGCAAAACCTTCACAAACACGCAGCCAAGTTTACACAGTTTAAAACAATGAGACATTCACAGTCGTTCTGCTTTTCATCTCCCTGCTCCAAAATCCAGTAAGAGGGAGCAGTACCATTAGTTTCTAACACCAGACACCCTAATCATATTGGCCAGCTAATTACTGATTAGATAGGAAACAAGATCCTGTTAGACCCATCAAGGTGATCACCTGTTGTCACATCCAGGCAAATGCTGCTCCGTGTAAGCGCTGTTCCCACCATCTTTAGTTCTCAGCTTATCTGTAAACACGTTACTTTGAGCACTGAGAAGGACAAGAAATCATTAACTATGATGAAACGTTGGCCTTTCCTGTTTTGAAATGGCTGAGGCAAACACATGAGGACGGGCAGTACCTTGCTCCCGGGTATGGGGAGACTCCTCTCTTCCAGTGAGCATTTTCAGGCACTGTTGAAGGGGCCAGCACTTCCCCCGGACTGCAACTGTGGGCTCATGGTCCCTGGTGAAGGAGCAGCCCCGGGTTTCGGTGAGCCACGTGTGCACCAGGCAGCACGCACTCTTCTCACGCTCACAGAGAAAACTTTGCTGCAGCTGGAAGGACAAACAGGGCAAAAGATAGTCACCTAAACCTGGCATGGCGTCCCATGAGCTCAGCGCTCAGTTCCTGCTGCATTTCTATGGGTGACGGGAATCAGGCTCACCACCGCAGCAAGCGACAGCCAAGCTGGCTGCTCAGTGAGGTGGCTGCTTCAGCACAATCCCTGCAGGTGCAATGAGGTGTGTTTACACCTAGGGAGCCAGGATCACAGGAGAAGTGGGGACCAGGGGCAAACGCATTATCATTCCCAAATGCAAGCTGATCTGTAATTCCAAATGGAAGACACTCACTTCCCACCTGAAAGCTACGAACTTTGCATTCTTTTTTACACCTTTTTTTTGGTGAAATATCTACAATTTTCTGTAGACATTTTTCTATTAAAAGTTTGATTTGTTGAATCAAATTTGTTGAAAATTTGTATTTGTTGAAATACAATTTTCCATCAGAAGTAATAAATGATGGATACTTGTTTATCAGTCTTTGTCAAAACTGCATAAACCCAAATAAAACATTCCTTGTGGCATTAACAGGCTAATGCAATATATTATAAAGGTCGTGTTTATAAAAGGATGTTCTATACTGCATAGTCTCAGTGTTGGAAAATAGCCCAAGCCACCTCCTGCAACAGTAATCTTGCCTTACCCTTCGTGCTCCCTGACTTCTGCAGTATACTGTCAATAAATAGTCATGTTCCCTCAAGTACTGTGCCCAGTGGCACTGTACATGTTGGAAAAGTATCTGCTGTAGAAGTCATGCTCTTTGAATTCTCTTGATACCATAAGAGAAACACTATTTAAGTTCTTTAGCAGGCAAAACTCTAGCTGAAGTGACCGATTTTTTTTTTTACTGGACATGATCCACATAATCAAGCTGTTAATCGGTAGACTCCCAATGAAGGGAGAGTCAGACCTAGTTTGCTCAGAAAGCACCTACAAAGCATAAGGTGAGATTAAAGCAATATCTTGTGAAAAGTCTTTGACTCTTTCCCTCTTGAATTACGAATCATACTAATTGCAGGAGGGGCAGAGCAAAGAAGTAAAATAATAGCTGTTACCCTAATTATGTGGAGTCTCTATTTTGTGTTAGGATGAAGCTTTAGGTGTGCTTACTATCTGTTTGATTTCATTAACGAGACTTCATAAATTATAAGCCAATAAAGAACACAGATGGGAATGATTTCAGGCTAAGTGTGAGAATTTTATTGCTGGCTATCAAAGACCGTCTCCTAAAATGCTAATTCTTTAGACATAGTCCTTTGATCACTACAGGTAGTGAATGTTAATCAAATAACACTCCAACATAGTTCTTGTTATTCTAAATGGGAAGTGAAAAATAGTCTGCCAAATTTTAATTGTTCATTCGGGCTATACTGCTATCACTTTGCAAATCTCAAAGCCCCATATTAGAGAATATCCTTCTTAAGAAGAATATTATATTTCTGGAGACATGCCTGAATATCACTGGCTTGAGAGCACAAGTATTCCTCACTTCTGAGAGCTAAGTTAATAATCCCACTGAGTATTGCAGCAAGTTGCAGTGCTAGATGTATTGCGGGCTTGCATAAGGCAAGACTGGACACAGTATTTCTAAGTTAGCTGGAAGGCGGGATGACGTGGCCTGGCAGGTTCCTCTGACATGCCCATGGCAAGGCTGTGGCATGGTTCCTCCAGCTTTCACAGGGCTGTCTAGGTTGCAGAAGTGAGGCTACCACAACAACCCATCCCACTAAGCCATGGCCACTACGGACCTTGCAAACGCCTCCTTTTGACACTCAAATCATGTAGCCAGCCAAATTATGGTTTGCCTGAAAAAAAAAATGGTTAGGAGGGAAAGGGAACAACTTTGTTGTCTTCTGCCTAACAATCCTGTGATGGGGGAGCCATAACTTAACACCAAAGTATTAAGAAGCCTCTTTGATTAGGTACTAGGAGGAAAAAAATGTACCCTGCAGGAAAAACATCGCAAGAGAGAAAAACACCACCTTTTTTTCCTTTTCTTAGAGCCAGGTAATGCATGTTTACTTTGCTCAGGTGTTTATTCTACTATAACATAAACTCTACACTGAAGCTGAAACCATTATGAGGTAATGTTTGTATAATATTTTTTAACATAGACTTTCAGGTATGAATCAAGATACTCTGAGGGGGAAAATGCTCATTCATTTCATAAATCTTAGGGGTTTTTTAAGCAACCTTCTTTATAAAGTTCTGATAAAAGACTTTTGCTCACATTTTTATGTGGATTTCTCCTGTCCCTTTTAAACCTTAGTTATAAGCTTCTAACCTCCTTTAGATGGTTTAAGAAGGAGTAAAAAACTTTGCAAATACATAAACATGTACAGTTCTGATTCTTCACTCATAAATCAGCACTTTGCCATGTAACAAAGGGAAATTCCTGATAAGTGGCCTAGAGAGGGGCTGATTGTGGAGGATGTACCACCACCATCTTCCGGAGTCAGTGTGAAGTTCCTTTAGAAAGGGGCCAAGAGCCACTTCAACAGCTCTGGAGAGGTCCTCTCTGTAAGCAGGTCTGGGTGAGGGTGAAGGGCAGACACATGGTGCTTCACCCCTTAAGGTGCTGAGAGTGGCTTTCCCATGCTCCTGGCACCCAAGCATGCATGTGCCTCACAAGTCAGGAATCACTGTCCCTGGGCAAGTGCCCGCCGTGGGCAGAGGCAGGGAGCAGTGGGGTGGGAGCAGCTCCTTGCCAAGGCATCCGTGCCGGAGCCCAGGGCTGCCTGGGAAGGAGGCTGCAGCCAGCGCCACGAGGAGGGGCCCCGAAATGGGAGAGGCAGGGAAATTCCAGAGGGTAAAAGTTATGTCGAGAAGATGTGGGGACACCTCAGGGCACCTGTGGAAAAGACTTGAGCATGGCCCTCCCGGAGGCTATTACTACTATTTATTAGTTCAAGGGCAAAGAGCAAAGGCTCTCCTGTGCCTCTCCTTTCATCCCAATGGTAAAAAGCCGCCATAAGCCAAATAATTAATCTTTAACAAAGAATACTTCCTGCTGTTTTTCCTGGGAACACCGTATCACAATGATGGTGGTGGCTGGGTCTCCCCCAAAGACGTGCAAAGAGGGAGGCATAAGTCCTTCTTCATCAACCCTAGAGATATTGCCAAAATAGCCTTCTGACATATCGCCTGGCACGCAACGTGCTAAGAGGAAACGCTCCACCATCCTGCAGTCCTCCCCTGTGTTTGCAAGAGTTCAGATCTTGCCAAATAAGCACAGGACAAACTGGTATTTAAATATTTTATTTCAAAATGGAAATGTAAAACCTTTGTAAAGCCTTTAGTTACAAGGCAAAAATTGCAGGGGTATCATCAGAAGTGGGCTCTAAATATTTTTTTGCAAAGCAGACAGCATGAAGCTTGCCTCCTCAGAGCTCCCCCAAGGTCCTGCTTCTCTGGACACACCATGGCAGGATTCATCTCAGCAAGAGAGTTTGCGGGGTACAAGCTGGAGAGGAGATTTTCATTTCTTCAAATACACTGGCAAATTTTCTAGTCAGAGTAGGGAGGCTGCTTAAAGTAAGGTTGGGAAAATCCTACTTTCGTGTGCAAAATGTTCTTCTGCCATACACACATATGCACATACACATCTCCAACTGTGGAGCAGTTCATGACTTCACTGAGCCAGGACAGCATGCGGGCCATGGTCTATCACCTTTCTACCATCATATTAAGCATTAATTTCTCCATTTAACTGCACTGGCAGCAATGGAAATGAATGTAGTTTCTTGAAAGGCTGACCGCTTGGCATCCATACTGTCCTTGAAACGTCTTTCATCAGCAGACACAGGGTGGTGGGGCTGATGAGTACAGCAGAGAAGGCTACCTTTCCTGCGTTTGGACATGTGCCCTAGAAAGCACCCATGTACCAGCAGGGAAGTACCAGTGCTGGCCCTTGGGGCACACTAGAAAGAAAGTGGTCTGGGGAGAGGCAAATCCACATTTGAGTCAATGCAAATGTGTGCATTGGTGTATTCTCTGGTGAGAATACAGTTGAAGATGGGTTTACATTGTTTTCCACTTGGCCAGGTAGATGTCTATGTGGTCAAATAGTGATATTATAGTTCTATGAAAGCCATGCATAAATACCTACGTAAATAGAGATGTAGTCTGCATTAGAATGGGAAAACATGCAATAGGAAATCAGATTATACTTTTCAAATAAATCTTATTCTGATTTCATGCGCTGCAGCTTTCACTCGCTGCACTACATTTTATTTAAGTAGTGTTTAAGAGCTCCTGTGATAGACCAGGCATCTCTTTTGCACAAACACAGACTCATGAGATTCCCTGCCTGGGCTCTGGGACATTTTTTCTCCTGCATATTTTCTACTGCAGTCCCCAGGAAGTATACACATGCAAAAGACACTATTTGGTCTGTAACAGTGATAGCATTGCTGAGAGGTCGGGTGAAAATTCATGAAAATTTAGGTCTGAGATAATGCTGGAATGTACGTGGTCATTACCCACAATGAACTTAGAGGTTTGAAGGCAAGAATTGTCAGGGTTTATTGCGCTTGCACTGCTGGCATGTTAATCAGATTGCATAAATGATGGTAAAAACAGTGCATAGTAGCAGCAAGCATGTAACCTGCAGTAGAAAGTAAACGATAGCATCAAAAGAACCAGAAACCAGCAGGTAGTTCCTCAGTTCACCATGGACATTGTCCTTCCCACACAGTAACAGTCCCTCAAACTCGGCTGAAATGTGCTGTAGCTGAAGCCTATTATGAAGACATAAAATCCTCATTGGAAGCAAATTTCTGCTTCCTCGTTCATTCTAGTGAGAAAAATAGCATTGCAAAAGTCCATTTCTTCTTTAACCATAGTCCATAAATGCTTTTAATTACATTACCTTTCATGGTATGACATTAACTACAGTTACTTAAAAGGCTATACATGGCTGAGGTATCACAAAGAACATTTTCTCCTGGCAAGCGTCACCAATAAAATTATACATGATAGAGCTACAGATTTACGGTCAATAAATACTGATTTTACTTTTGCTAGACATTATAAACCTCTTGAGATGGTTAAAGAAAGAATTTTAAAAAAGTAACTCCTTGGCAAAGGAAATTTCCAATACAAGGAAAAATCTTTTTTCTACTAGGTCTCTTTAAAAAATTACAAACAGTGGAGAATGTGTGATAAAAGCCATTTTTCTTTGTTACTGTTTATGGATAATGTCCCACACACATGACTAGTGCTGAGCAGAAAAAAAATGTAAATATACCTGAAGTCTCTTGATCAGTGTACATGCCTTTCCTTTCCTTGTAGATCAAGTTTACACTGGGTACAATCAGGTTATCTGTGAGAAATTATTTATAACTACCATCTGTATATGGCCATTTGGAAGAAGTAAAATACTAAACTTGCTTTTCTTGCGTATTTGTGACAGCAAGACCACTCTGAGTTTAATTACTGATGAAGAACAGTATCATAGGATTGATTTTGTCTAGTCACAACCATCTCAAAATTAAAATAACAAATTATGAAAAATACCAAAATGATCTCTGCCAAGTAATTTCCAGTAAGAATATTTTTGAGAAGATTTCCCTTTTGCAATAGCTCTTTTGTGAACAGAAACCAATTTTTTTTGTGTTAAAGTGCTTATAAAATGGGCAAAATTTTTATTTAATTGTTCATTTAGAAATGGTCTTGGAAGCAATTTTCAACCAGCTGTATTTCTGTGGGTTATTCCTTCAGTGCTGTTCATGACATACAGTATTACTAAATGTCACAAATCATCCTGAGACATCATGTATTGTACAGTGCAAATTATTTATTTTGCCAAGTCCAGGTCTTTCTTTCTTAGCTTTAGAATTTGGAAACAATCCCAAAGGTAATAGGGAAGTTTGTGAACCTTCTCTTAAATATGCCTCTTGGCTGGCTCCCTTTCCTGTTTTCTTGGCCTCTCCAGGGACACATAATCAGTGCAACTCATGTAGTCCTTGTGCAGTTGTGTACAGGCCTTCTCAACTTCTCACATTTTAGCCAAAAAAAAAATTTTGAAAAGGCTGTTTTGAAAACTAGGCTTTTTCTGCAATTCACAAAGTCTAGCTACTTTACACTGCTGGGTAATGAAGCTACAGGTGACTGCCTCCAACACTTCCACACCTGCAAAGTGAGCTGCTATAAATCAAATGTAGTAGGTTGCCTTGTTTTGCTGCTAACTGGGTCAAGGTCCCCCCCAAAACAAAATTCCTGAAAGCAAATAACCATAACAAGCAGTTGCTATATATAATGTTTCTCTGTCATTACAGAAAGACCTTCATAATACCCAATTATAAAAAAACTGGACTGGTTATGCAGGGATTTTACAACTGCAGGTAAGATAACTTGAGGTATCTCAGTTTGCCTGCGCATGGATGCTCCTTTTAGCTAGTTGCATTTTCTTACGACTTCAGTGCAAAAAGGTTTGGTTTTTGTATGTCCCTTCATTTACTAAACCAAAATCAGGCCAAAAGACACTGATGAAGGCCAGAACAAGATTTGGGTTAATTTCTTTTTTTATAATCAAGAGAGAGAATGAATGCTGAGTTCCAGCAATAGCTAATTACATACCTTTAAATCTAGCAAAATGAATGCTTGTCCGCCAATTTAAAAATTCTCCTCTCTTGAAACTTACATGCCCAAAACTCATTTGTCATTAATCTTATTTTATATATTAACAAGTATTGTAAAAGAAGAACCTTCATTCTTTCTGTTTCTAGAGATGTTTGGATTTCAAGGCCTTACCTCTGTCGCTTTTACACCTGAAATAAGCACCCCTTGCCTGTATGTCAGACGACATCCTCCCACACATCTGCCTTTCACACCCCTCTCCCCCACTAATATCATGCAATACCAATGTTGAAAAGAATCAGCTGTGCTTTGAATGAAGCAGAAAGCCTCTTGAAAAAGTAGTATATGGTCTGGTAGTGAAAGTATTGTCACAGGAGGTATGCCAAAGGGGCTGAATTAAAAACATTTAGGCCTTTTGCTAACTTATTAGGCATCTCCTAAGCAAAGTTTTGGAGCTTTGATCTTCCAGCCTTAATGACCTTTTACCACTGTTTAATCTCATTATATTAATGTGATAGCAAACCTCACTGAAGCCAACCAAAGCCACACACACTGTCTGTCATAAAGTGAAAGCGATGTTATAATTATGCATTTATTCCTTTCTGTGGCCAGATGTCACAAGTGCGGTTGTCACACCCTCCTAATATCCCAGACTCCTCAGTGCAGGAGTCCTGTCGGTGCTGTCACTGTGAATGCGATGGTCACAATTCTGGAGGTGTAGAAATATTACAGAATAACACAAATAATATAAAATGGAAGCCTCAGTACAATACTGCCAGAAGAGCATCCTTCTGGAGGCATCCTGAGCCGAGAGATGCTGAAATACATGCGACAGTTACTGAGAGGTAACTATGAGCAGGGATTTTGTATAGTCCCTGCAGAAGGGCTCTGTATTTATTTGGAGCTTGTTTTGTGCTGTCAGGTGACTCCATAAGGGGAGAAATAATCTGGTGCTATGTTGTCAAAGCACGTTCAGCTATGACAGCAGAGAAAACCATGAGGACGGAAAGTCTCAGCTGCTGGGGTGCAATGGAACGCGGAGAGTGGGGCTGGGAAGGGTTTAGTGCAGCTCCAGATCTGCATTTATTCAGCTGACCACAGGTAAGTCGCTTATAGCCATGGGGTCTCCAGGGCCAGGCCTGTAGCTTGTCTCTTACTGTCCCACACTTGTCATCCTCTATGCTGCACCCTGTGCCTCTGCTTCTCAGGGCCTCTGTTATTGTACCAGATCTGTATTTCTCTTCGTCATTGTATTAGAGCTGTAAATATCTCGTTCTACATAGAATAACTGCTTATTACTGCTTCCTACACAAAACTGAGATTATACCATGCAATGATAAACAGAAATAAAACAAATTAGCTGTAGACACCTGGTCAGTTAGAGAAATTGCTGTTACAGCCAAACTAAGTAAAACAAAGCTGCAGGCAGGTGAAGAAGAGAGCAAGCCTGACAAGGATCAGTCCCAAGGCCATGCAATCTCAATACAAAGTTGACAGCCTGTCTCTAGCCATGGCACAGCCACAGTACAGAGCTACATGGTTACCCTAAAGGTTTCTGCTCGCAGATAGTAAGGTTGTCCATCTCACTGCAGCAAGCAGTCCTTCTTATTCAATAGTTTAGGTCAGAAGGGACCTCTGGACGTCATCCGGTCCAACCCTCTGCTCAAAGCAGGGCCAACTGCAGTGGCCTTCAACAGACTACAAGGGCTCTGCTCTTCAGGGCTGTTCTTAACAGTGGCTTTTGTCACTGAGAAAAATCCAAGGTGTGGTGCTGTCATGGTTTAACCCAATCCGGCAACTAAGCACCACACAGCCACTCACTCACTCCCTACCCCTTTCCTGGTGGGACGGGGGAGAGAATGGAAAGGGTAAAAGTGAGAAAACTTGTGAGTTGAGATAAAAACAATTTAATAATAACAATAATAATAATAACAAACATAAGGAAAAGGGGGGGGGGGGTGTTAAAAAGAGAGAGAAAAATAAAACCCAGGAAAGACAAGTGATGCAAATTAAAACAATTGCTCACCATAACTGACCGATGCCCAGCCAGTCCCCAAGCAGCAGCCCACCCCCGCCAATCTCCCCTCTGGTTTTATTGCTGAGCATGGTGTCATATGGTATGGAATATCCCTTTGGTCAGTTGGGGTCAGCTGTCCCAGCTGTGTCCCCTCCCAACTTCTTGTGCACCCCCAGCCCACTCACTGGTGGGGTGGGGTGAGAAGCAGAAAAGGCCTTGACTCTGTGTAAGCACTGCTCAGCAGTAACTAAAACATCCCTGTGTGATCAACACTGCTTTCAGCACAAATCCAGAACATAGCCCCATACTAGCTACTATGAAGAAGATTAACTCTATCCCAGCCAAAACCAGCACAGGTGCCATATGGTAAAGGAAGGCAGAGTTAAAGGGCTTTATTTTCTAAATGAAATAAAATAAAACCCTCAAACATCCCAAAGCTAGCTATATGAATAGCACTCTCAAAAATGGGTTCTACTGGATAGCCAAGATTTTAAAATAATTGATTTCAACTTTTTAAATCAACTTTCTCTAAGCAGCTTCATGGTGCATTACTCTTCTGTAGTCTGAGTGCTGCCAGAATCAGATATTATTGGTATAATACTATTTTAATTGAGCAAGATGGAGAAATAAGAGCCTGGGCAAGATATTGCTGGCATATTTTTCTGATTAAACTTCATCCAGCTAGACTGCCAATCAATTAAGAGGCCATTTCTCTGATGACGCTACACTTATTCCTGCTGCAGAGCAGCTCCTTGCTGACACTGGGGGGGCACTGGGGTCCCCAGAGGCTGGAGCATGTCTGGCTGGGCAAAGCATGAAGCCCAGCAGCCTGGAGGAGACCGGGGGAGGCAAGCAAGGAAGAGGATGGGATACGAACACTTTGCTCCCTGGGACCCTTGGCAAGCTGGGAAAAAACCTGCCAGTGCAAGGTCCTGTACATCCAGGATCACAGAAAGCAGCTGTATTTATGTGCTTATCTTAGAAGTTTGTGTTTTAAAGGAGTTTACTCAATGTGACAATCTACTTTTAGATGAAAAAAATTGGCAGGGGTAGTGGTGGTTTATTTAAACACTCCCCTTGGTTGCATTTTACTGAGATTTATATCCTTAAATAAGTCACAGGGGGGTTATTTGAGTGAACCAGCCAGTGGCTGATGGCAGAGCTGAAAAAGACCAGAGGCTTCCTGCAACCCTGCATACTGAGCTGCCACTAGGCTGCTGTGACCTTCTAGCCGTCCCAAGGAGAGTACTCTCCATTTTAAAAATGAAAGTGAGTTCAATATGGCAAAAGTAAGAGAAAGTTCAAAGGCTGTGAGCTGTAGTGGAGCAAATACAGGCTAGAAATTAACTTCCAAACAGCAATAGCAATTAATCGTGGAAAGGGCTTTAGATGCTGTGAGCTCTCCATCTCTCACTTCTAAATAAAATTCTCTCCTAAAAATATGTAGTCATTTGGAAAAGAAGTCATTCAGGCAAGTGCTGTGACCCATCTTATTTACAATGGAAAATGAAAACTTTCCTGATATACAGTCTATAAATTGATCTATACATTTCCAAACCCTCTAGTGGCAAAGTGACATAGACACTATTTGATCTCAGTGATGTAATTTGATCTTTTATTGACTTGTGGCAGATTTTCTTATAATGTATCCCCATAATTGAAATTACCACGTTCTGGATTACTATTTGCAATATTCCAGGAAGTGAAATGACTCCATTTCTTGTTCTTTTTTTTTAAAGCAAAACATCAGCCCTGCCCATTCCTTGTCTTTAACGACCTTCTTAAATTTTCCTATTTCAGACTTCCTGTAAGAAAACCAGTAACTAATAAATATGTCAGCTATCAGTGCTATGAATCTCAGCCTAAATCAAGTATGTAAGTGTGTAGACAAAGTCCTGACTGATTTGTGGTAATGCAGAAATTTTTCATAATCCCAAATGAAACCTAGTCTTTCTTAGTGCAATTCTTTGTTGTCATATCCTTAAATAACCCGCAGGTAAATAATTACATGTTTGCCTATATAAACAATTCCATGGTAGGTAAGATATTAGCAGTAGCCATTTATTTCTCAGCTTTGGTCCTTAGCCAGTTTATTTCAGTTGTCCAGTGGCCTACACGAGGGATGACTGACCAAAATGTTGATAATAGACCAGGCAGCTTATCCTAATGTTGCATTGTGCAGGTACAATACAATTTGTGCCTTTTGAGATTTTTGTTGAAAATTATGTTGGTATTCTGGCATTTTCCCCCAAAGCCCTATCATTCTGACACATTTTTTTCTGAAGTGAATAGCTACAGTGGTGCATCTTGTAAATATTTTTTCTCACTTTGGACTGGATCAGAATACAAGTAAGTGAGTAATGTTACTTGTGACTGTACCACTGGATTGTACGGATATGGCCTGAACAAGTGTGGACTGAATTGAAGGGAAGGAAGAGTTTGTGATGAGTTTCAAACTAGGAAGACCATGAGTTAACTTGATTGGGTTGAGACCAAGAGAGAAAGGGGTCAATTTGTGGATGTTGGTGGAGAGGAAATGTCACAGTGTAGAAAGATTGAACTGGGCAACGTTAGCTCAATGGCTAAGAGCTATGGGCCTCCTCCCTTCCAGGCTTAGCTCCATATTTGTAAAGACTGTTTTGTTTCATCCCCACCGTTTATTCTACACATATTTCTGAAAGCCTTTCCTTTATCATTTGAAGTGGTGATATATCACACATTTGACTTGCAAAGGAATCAGCCCCTTCTTTATGCCTGCCTTGCAGGGCTCCTCCAAGAACAAGCTCAGCCATATCTCCTGATGCTCTATCTGAAGAAAATCTTTCCCAGTCCCACCCTTCTGGGTATTGATAGGGCAGCAAATTAAAAACTCAAAGCCTCTGGCATAGGGGTGGCTGTTTCAGATACAGCAGAAACTGAAGATACCTCCTCCTGTCTTACTTTGATGTTGATCAGATATCAAGACATTGGCAGGTTCTTCAGCATCCTGTCTAAACCAGTGATGTAATTTCCACAGGTAGGCTTGAAGCCCTTGGCAAACTGGCCCCAGACGTTTCCGCAGTCCTTATGAGCTCTGTTATTGCTATTCCTGATTGAAATTCAAGGTCTTCAGAAATTCAGTTGATGTTAGAGCCAAACTCAGAACTCTGGAGCTCTCCATTCCTGGGCACCTCATGGGGCTCAGGAATATGCATACCTCCTGTGCTTGAGCTGGCACGCCTAAACACCACAGGCAGTAGCTGGGGGATCAGGTACAATTTCTGAAGGGTCTGTTTGTCCTCGGCTACAGCCGTAACAATCTCTGTAAGAGATTATACAACAAAATGTGAGTGTAATTGAAATGCCAAGAATGGACATATGATTAGCAGGTCAAGAGTCTCATTTTTTCTCCCTTTTCTTCTCTCACAAAATGCTCATGGATTACACAGTAGTCCCAAGCCCCTTGAATCCACTTTCCATGCCAGCTCATGTATGCACATGAAAAGCTTCTCACTTCATGCCCTGTCCAATGCCACATAGCTTTTATCAGGCATATGATTTTATAAATTAACATTTAACAATCAATTAATCATCTCTATTACACAGTACCTTACCATGACTGGAGACACTAAGATGAAGAAAATCATGCCTAATTCATATCTGCTCAGAGAAACCTGCCTGCTCTTCAGTGACTTTTATGCAGCTTTTTTTTCATATGTGCTGTCACTTAATTTTATACTATGCTCCCTCATAGCTAAAATGGAAATAGATTTTCCATTTTATTTACAGTCTTTTCTTCAGAAGAAATGGTAATTTACTTAAAGGCAGCTTCGAGGTAACTAGTTACACAATTCAACTGACTGATGGTATAATAGTTTGCAAATAATCACACACTGTAAACCATACGTACTCCAGAAAACCATGATAGTAGCTCTGTAGGGATGCAGCAAGCAACTCAGACTTATTGGATGAAAGAAACCCAAACAAGATATTAATTTGTAACCTGTACATCTTTTAAACTCAATAGTAAATAAATGCATGGCTTGCCTCCTTGTCCACATCTGGGCATGTAGGGCCATTTAGGAGGTCCCAGGGTACATGAGACACCCACATGCAGCTCACAGATATGACACATGGGAAATATGTCATGAGGTATGAATAGATGAGAAATCTATAGCTGGGGAAGAAGTGGGTACCCTATAGTATTCTCAGGGAGTACTAGACAACTATACATAAGCAGCTGAACTGAGACGTCTGTGTCTATAACAAAGCATGTTACTGAGTTCTGTTTCTAGTTGACATGTGTCAGCTCATGGCTTGCATCCCAATAGTCATTATTATATAAAGCAATTTGCATAAAGGTTTGCTAAATGTTAAGTCAGAATCAGAATTTCAAAATAAACATTGCTGTTTAGCTGAAGAATTGTTTGTTAGTGTTGTTTTTAAATTTGTCTTTTCTCTTCTTTGTTCCTAATGGTATCATTAACTCTTTTTCTTTGCCCGTACAAAACCTGGAAGGCAGTGGGAGAGGGGCTAGTGTTCCTCTCTCAGTGGACAGTCACATGAATTCCCAGTGTGCCCATTGCTCAGAAATGGCAGGCATGGCAGAGGCTTACACACAAGACCAAAATGGAAATAAATGGAAAACTTACCATAGCTATAAATAGGCAGAGCTATTATTTAAGCTTCCACATATAGGAATTAGCTGCCTCAAGGAGGATCTTCAGTATGAAAATTCTCTAAAGAGGATAACTGGAGAGGCCCCAAACAATCTCATTTATGTTTGCCAAGCGACAAAAACCAGTAGTTTTCTGTTTAAAGGGTATTGGAAAGGACCCCAAAAAATGAACCATAACATCCTTTTGAAGTCTGATAAACATGAGGAGTTAAGTCAGCTGAGATTATCAAGCATAATATGGCCAACCCCATCTCTATGGGGAGAGAACATTTTTCACAGTAGTAGCTACTGAATCTAACAATAAGATCCAGTGATGCAAGACTGATGCTAGAAAAATTGCTAATGGAAATGAGGTACAAAATTTTAATTGTGAAGTTGATTAACAACTGGAGGACCTCAGTGAGGGCTGTGATGGATTGTCCACCACCTGAAGTCTTTATATCAAGACCGAATGTCTCTCTGAAACTATCTTGTTATTTTCTCTCGAGATTACTGAAATTCATACAGAAATCACTAGGAGAAGTTGTGTGGTCTATATTTTGCAGAAGGTGTCAACATGGTCCCTTTTGATCTTAAAACGTATGAAAAAAATCAGGCATTTTCCTGCTTTGTAATAAGAAGCCATTCCATGACAGGTCAGAGGGTATGAATGATGAAACATGATTAACTTAAACCAAGAAGAAACATATCACTTTACTTACTTACAAAAGGAAATATGAGATGGTCTTGCCATTGCTGTCAATCTGTCGCTGGATGGCAGAAGATCAAGCGTTGTGTTTATACAGTGTCTAGCACAAAAGGAGGCTAATCTCTAAAAAGGTAGGTAGTCTGATAGGAAACTAGTAGTCTGAATAAAGGAAAACATGCTCCTTGGGATTACTGCTGAATTACAGCTACAGAGGATGTTCCTGAGGTCTTCAGTCTCCAGGGCAGGCTGGGTCAAGCTTCTCAAAGCCATGGGGACAGTTCACGAGAACACCGACTAACTGCTAACTTACAACATCACATTTGATATATCTGATACATATTTGACTGATTCTTTCATTCTTTGCCATGTTGAAAACCATGGGCAATTTTAGCCATTGTTTTCTGTGGAAATAGGATTTGACTCCTCAAACGTGTAGAAATGGAAATCTGAGCTTGATCCTGTTTTCTTTGCCACTCACTTAAGACCAGGACTGTGACTTTAGATTCAGAAGAAAGATTTCCTGGACAAAACAAGTAAGAATCTGGTCCCATGCTTTAAGTTCAATTTTGAAAAGATCATAAAGAAGTAAAAGCTGTACCATTTTCCAGGAGTTAATAAAGATTAAGAAAACAACCCCCTCCAAAACAAACAATACAATTACAATGGCAGAAAAAGCTATGTGAATGAAGCAAACTGGATCCACCAAACGAAAATGTGATGACGGTGTAACACTACCTTTCTTCACCGAGCTCACCCAGTCCGACGTTCAAATAAATCAGGCAGGGGTGTGCTTGAGAGGGATTAGTTCACTGAAGGCATCTGACCCCGGGTCAGAAACTGAATGATAAACTGCATGGCTCCAGGCACTTGCCTCGGGATTAAGCAGCAACCTGCATGGATATGCCCTGCTGAAACACATCCAGATGATCTGGTTCATCAGGTCAAAACGATCCCGGCTTCCCACCCCTCCCTACATCCCACCTGGCTCATCCGTAAGCAAGGCTTGCTATTCCTCCGAGCTCCCGGTGGCACAGGGTCAAGGTAAGCTGGAGGAAGGCTGCTGGTCGGCCCTCTGACAGGCACACACTCCATTTCACGTGAGGTGGCAAAATAAACACAGACGTGGCATTTTCAGAAAATCTGCTCTCTAAGTCAACACGAAAATCCCTGCTGACCTCAGCAGACGCAGGCTTAGATTGGCGCTTAGCACTTTTACGACTCGTTGTAGGTGGTGAGGCAGGACACCCTGGCACGTACACATCCATCAGGTGCTGACACCGGTGTGGAGACAGCAACACAGAGATCAGTGTCAGCCCTCGGCTTTGCAGGTCTCGGTTCGCCTCCAAACCAAACACGAAGCTGAGGGAACAAACCAGTCAGGGATCTGAAGAGCTTGGTACTGGGTGAAGGCCACCTCCTAACAGCCGGGACACACTGCCTCCGACGGGAGGAGACTCTTCCTTGGAGATCCCTGAGGGAGAAACGCCTCAGGGGAAGTTCAGGACCTGACCACTTAGAAAAAAAGGTGAAGATTCATCTGTCCTCATATCAGGGAAGTCCCTTTTTACCAGTAATTGAAATCCATTTTGATATATTTCCTCACCAAACATAAACAGTGAGCAGAGCCTTTTTCCGGAGTAGCATCCCCTTACATTTTCTCGGCAGCAGGCCAATCCACCTCCTTTAAATAAGAATATTGAGAGGATAGTTGGATCCAGCAGCGAGTTTCCATGTGTTTTCTCACAGTGCACAGATAACAAGCCGAGTATTATCTCTTCACGAGAGCTACCTCGGGCTGCTCAGGATGGAAATAGTTGTTGGGATAAAGGTATACTCCAGCTCCACCCTGCCTTGGTCTCAGGGCAGGCCAGGCTCTCCTGTCCCTCCTCCCCTCACCTTTCTCATGCCCTGGAGAAGCTTCTCTGGCTGCCTCCTCTGCTCCCACACCTGACCCAAATCCTCACCGTCCTCCCTTGACATTATGCCAGATACCACACCCAGCGCAAATGTCCTCCCTTCCCCTTACACAACCGTGAGGGAGGAGCTGTGGTCTGGCTGCAGACATCCCAGGCTGGAAGTTTCTCTGCAAAGCAAGCTTAGCTTGAGCTGAACGCTGTAGCAATATCTCGTGTGAAATCTGGCCTTCACATGTGACGGTCCCATGTGGTCACCTCTGTAAAGTAGCCCTGTGTTTCTGAGTAACGCCTGCCCAGGTGTTTGTGCAAAGAAGAGGCGGCTGCTTTTACCCACGCTGAGACACGGCTCAGGGAGGTGAATGTGGTGGCTCCCCCAGCAAGACCTTCTTATGCAGGTTCAAACCGTGACCAGGTGTGAAATCAGGTCCCGAGTGGAGCACTTAATGGCGGTGGGAAATACTCAAAGCAATTTCACCTGAAACTGCCCCAAAAGTGCAAAAATAAGGACAGTGGGGAGGTGTGTTAGCAAACGGATGGGATATAAGGAAGTTAGCATAATTGTATGATGCTGGAACATGAGAAGGCATCCTTTTACACAATATTACAAAGAAATTTCAACAAGGTGTACGATCCGCGCCAACCAGCATCGCCCCAGAAGCTGTCATTACAGCAGCTGGTACTGGCTGCCTGGCAAGGAGTGCTGCGAGACAATTAGCTTCTCTAATAACTCGCTCCTGCCAGCCGCTGAGCATTCCCATCTTCTGTCCCTTTCCAATGAAGACAAGGAAAGTCATATCTGCATGACAAGAAGCTTTGGCAGGATGAGAGGCTTTGAGGGCCAAAATGTTCCTCATAGATCATGTTAAATATTCACATTAAAAAAAAAAATAATCCAGAACTAAAAGACTTTGAAAAATCAACAGTTCTGTCTACCAATATGTAAAACTCCTCATCTTCTTGCCTCTCTCCTGATCTGGGTTTTAAAAACAACCTGGATTGTGAAAAGCCATTCCAGCCCTGCATAATGAAAATGCAGTCTGTGGAATGGATGAATCATGGCTGAGCTATTAAATACAGGACGTCCAACTTCTACTGCTGCCACAAATGAACTTTTTGGCATAAATTGAACAAAACTGTTGCCCATGAGTAGAAGGAGGTATCTTGAGTAAATGCCTGGAGGAGAAGGCTTATTTCTATATCATGCATGCTCTTGTCAAGAACATTCTGGAGACTCTGAGACAACCAATGGATTCCTAATTTTGAAATTATCATGTCAAACTCAGAATACAGAAATAGTAATAGAATCGTAAGATTGTGTGTGGCTGGTTGACCCTGGCTGGACACCAGGTGCCCACCAAAGCCACTCTATCACTCCCCTCCTCAGCTGAACAGGGGAGAGAAAATATAATGAAAGGCTCGTGGGTCGAGATAAGGACAGGGAGATCACCCACCATTACCATCATGGGCAAAACAGACTCGACTTGGGGAAATTAGTTTAATTTATTACCAATCAAAATCAGAGTAGAATAATGAGAAATAAAACCAAATCTTAAAAACACCCTCCCCCCACCCCTCCCTTCTCCCGGGCTCAACTTCACTCCCAGTTTTCTCTACCTCCTCCCCGCAAGTGGCACAGGGGGACGAGGAATGGGGGTTGCGGTCAGTTCATCACACGTTGTTTCTGCCACTCCTTCCTCCTCACACTCTTCCCCCGCTCCAGCGTGGAGTCCCTCCCACGGGAGACAGTTCTCCACTAACATCTCCAACGTGGGTCCTTCCCACAGGCTGCAGTTCTTCACAAACTGCTCCAGTGTGGGTCCCCCGCGGGGTCAAAAGTCCTGCCAGCAAACCTGCTCCAGCGTGGGCTCCTCTCTCCACGGGTCCTGCCAGGAGCCTGCTCCAGCGCAGAGCATCCACCTGCTCCAGTGTGGGGTCCTCCACGGGCTGCAGGTGGATATCTGCTCCACCGTGGACCTCCATGGGCTGCCGGGGGACAGCCTGCCTCACCATGGTCTTCACCACGGGCTGCAGGGGAATCTCTGCTCCGGCACCTGGAGCACCTCCTCCCCTCCTTCTTCACTGACCTTGGGGTCTGCAGAGCTGTTTCTCTCACATATTCTCACTCGTCTCTTCTCCGGCTGCCCTTGTGCAGTTGTTTTTCCCTCCTCTTAAATGTGTTATCCCAGAGGCACTACCACCATCACTGATTGTCTCGGCCTTGGCCAGCGGTGGATCCGTCTTGGAACCGGCTGGCATTGGCTCTATCGGACATAGGGGAAGCTTCTAGCAGCTTCTCACAGAAGCCACCCCTGGAGCCGCCCCGCTACCAAAATCTTGCACGCAAACCCAATACATTGTGTTAGGGCCATCTACTGTACAGAGCATCCTGTGGCATTCAAATCAACACGTGCATTTTATAAACCCTGAGAACACATTTGATCTGTGGAGAGTTGGGCAGTTTAAAGGTTTGTTCATAGCCCAGAATTTTTTTATGCTGCAATTGAGAAAGCAGCTTTTCCACAGTCATTCAAATCAGAGATTACTGTGAGATAAGCCGGTTTTTGAATACTCTTGCTACTTCTTCTATTTATTGAGTGAGGAATACCATTGACAGGGATATGGTGAACATCAGTCAAAATCCTGGAAGACCTAGATTTCACAGATGATATCTGAATCGTTGACCAGATGTGATGGGGTGTGACTGTAAAGACTGACAACGGGAGGAAACTGAAACAAGCAAACTTACAAAGCAGGAAGCTGATAAAGGCAGTGAAGATAAAAAGGATACTTAATAATGTAGCAAAACACACAGAGTGCAAAAGCAGAGTTGTTCAGGCTGGACACTTTGTGAGCTGGTCCTGTGACATAAAAGGCGATAATAGTGCTGGGACTAGAGGAGAACCGATAGCTTTTACTGTTTCAAAGTGGTGTGGAAATTAAGATTAATGAAGAAATAAACTTCAATTCTAAACACAAATGTAAAGGGAATTTTACTGAACAGGTCAGAGACAGCGGCGACCACGAAGGAACTGATGAGAATGCTTCTAAACATTGCTATCCCTCCACATTTTAGACATTAATGGATAGTTGGATGAATAACAAATGAAAGCAGAGTATAGTA
The DNA here is from genome assembly GCF_030936135.1 of Gavia stellata. NCBI lineage: Eukaryota > Metazoa > Chordata > Aves > Gaviiformes > Gaviidae > Gavia > Gavia stellata. The sequence goes on along the minus strand of NC_082598.1, from coordinate 25,754,045 downwards.
CAAGAGAGATGCATCAAAGCTACTATTAAAGAAAGTGGAAATGGATTAGCCACCATCTGAGGAAATCAGATATCAGAGCTAGCAGGCAAGCCCTGGAGTGGAGTCTACAGGGAACAGAGAAAAAAGGAAGACCATAAAGGTTTGTGTTAAAGAAGATACATCTGGCTTGGAAAGACATCAAACAGCACTCTAGGACAAAGATGAGTTAAGGATCATCTCAGAGGCCCTAAGTGTCTCCTAGATAAGTAATACTAGCAGGAGACTTGCTCCAGTATGTCTTTACATAGATAAGTCTCTGTGAATTACACTGGAAAATGGAGCTCTGTTAAACAGAAGGTTTACACATGTTCTCGCAATGGTGGCGCTTAACTGTGCATTTACAATACACTGGCTACTTAACCGTTATCTCGCAATATATGGCAACTGTAATATATGCCTTTAAAAAAAAGAGCACTTTTTGCTCTGTACTACTACTCTGCTGATGGCTGCTGATGTCCAAAGCAATTGTTGGGACGAAGACACATTTCAGCTTTTTCTTACCCTGCTACAGCAGTGACCTCGCTCTGCTCCCCTCTCTTCTCTCCTCTCACTGACTGCAGATCACTCCTGTTTCGCATTTTGTTCCACACCACCCAAAATATTTCTTTTTCTCAGCCACTCGTTCTCCCTTCACCTTAGCCACCAGCTTCCCCCACTGTCTTTGCATAAATTTTATTGTGACAAAGAAGCAGGGACCACAAGGTTGACTTGAAGTTATACGGAGGAGAGGAACAGACCCAAGAGGGGAACAGACACAAGGAGCTGTATCTTCACACATGCTTTGTGAAAAGGGTGTGGAAAATAGAAGTCACTGTCCTTTATGGAGGGACCAAGCTTCCCTCCCAGCAATCTACAACAGAAATTGCTCTCAGAGGAGAAGTCAGAGAAATATTTTGTATTCCATATTGGCACAAAGTTAGCTAGTAATGTTGGGGTCAGCTAACCAAACCATCAAAAGAAACTATATAGAGCACACACAGAGCTTTCATGTCAAGAACCTTGCAGAGTGATTGCACCATGCCTAGTGCTTATCAGTCCAGGAATATATTATCCATCTAACCAAACCAGAATCTTTTATCATACAGGCTATTGGAACTAGACAGATTTGGAATTATTGACATTTAGAAACTCAGAGACAGGCATCAGCCAACAAATGGGGAATACCTAAGCCAAAGAGACAATTATAATGTACAAAATAAATAATGCACACACTGAATTACTAATTAATTAATGGTGTCATAAACAAATTTTTACTGTCTACCCTTTCAAAAAGTGTAAACTCTTCTGAGTAAAAGTAACAGTCAACTCAAGCTAAACTGAAGTGAAAATTATTCTCAATATTGAAAGCAGAGAAGTAAAAAATCTTAAAGAATATTTTTGCTAAGCTTCCCACCTCTGAGTTCACCTGAGACCGGAACTACCAAAATACCAACAAAAAAGATGGTAATGATGTATCAAAATACTTCACAAAGTTCCTAACATACATGGATAAGAACACAAATTCCTCAATGCTGTCTCCAAATACAGTTCTGAGTTACCCTAATATTCACTCATCTTTAATTGCCAGTGACTTCACTCATGACTTATTGACAGTTTCTGCCTCAAGAAGCTTTGCCAGTAAATTAGTTGCAACAGACTAGCAGTGACACAAATATTAGTTTATACAAACTTTTTTGCCTTTAAACACATCATCATTAAAACATGTTTCCGTAAGATGTACAGTTATCTTACCTCAGAATTGCACACAGATAGTTAGACTATCTATCCCCTTCTGTTCTAAGCTCAAGGTGCCAATGATTCCCAACCCAGTCTCAAAGAGAAATATCCTTCAGCTCAATTTTTGGAATCACAGGGTTTTTTTAGTTGAAAATGCTTCAGGGAACTCTTGCTCTATTATAAACTCACACAGTAAGGCAGGCATAACATTAAAAGCCCTGAAGTGAAGTAAACGCAACCATTCCTTGACCCCACTAAAAGTAAGCTTGACACATGAAGACTTCGCTGTTCTCCCAGTTTCCTTGGCTGCTTCCTAACATATTTTCTGAGCAACAGTGTCTGGTGGAAAATAGTTTCCTCATCCCACAAAACTACAAAATTTCAAAGTCTTTCCTATCCTGATTTGGAAGAAGCCCCAGACCTTTTGAAGGACTTTGCAGAAACCAAGAGATGCCCCACCAGCCAAGAGCCTGGTGTGAGGTGTTCAGCACTGATTGCCCTTCTCTCTGGGCTAGCAAGCCAGCCATTTGTTCCACCTGCCCCAAGGTGAGGGGAACTCTTAATTTAAAAAGGAGCAATTATTTCTGTAAAATGAACAATTTGCTATAACAAGCATAGGAGCTTTCACAGAAACCATTGAAAAACACATTCCTTATCGCTCCCCAACAGAGAAAACACTCGGGAGGGAAAACAGCGAGTGTTGTTCCTTTGGCCTGGAGCTGGCAGGGGGTGTATCCAGACTTGGGCTCCTTCCTCATCCCAGAGGAGGGCTCTAATCACCCCACCGCTGGCTGCTGGCAGGAAAGGGACTAACGAGATGTTATGACCAAATAGCCTGTTTTGTCCTTACGAGCACTCCTCTTTCCCTCTCCTTCTTAAAAGAAAAGTGAAGAAAAAGAAAGGATAAAGAAAAGAAAAAAAAGAAAAGGGGAAAAGATTTGTTCAATATGTACACATCCTAGTGAAAAATTCTCAAGCCTGATCAGAGCAGGGAGTATCTGATGAAAAGCATGTGGTTGCAAAATTCATGACCAACCGTGGTTAAAAACTGCTATTCAGAAGCAGCTCTAACCACCACAGCTCTCGCTGGGCTCCTCCGTGTTTGCTTTTCCATATCCCCTGGTAAATTTGCACAAGGGTTCAAGGTCTTCCGCTGCTGTGCGTGTGCCCTTTGCCAGCCTGGTTTCTATGACATATTCAAGAAGCTACCGGGTGACCTTTACAGTCCGATTTCAGTACCTGCCGCAGCCCGGGGCGAGCCGCAGCCTCCTCTCCCTCAAAGGCTGCCTCCCTCCCCATGACCCTCGCCCTGGCCATAGGAGAGGGCGCGGGAACGTGCCGCTGTTGTGAGTGGGATGCGGCCTGTTGCCAAGTGACTGCCTATCGCATGAAGCAATGCAGAGCTGCTGGGGCTGCCTGACCCTCCGGGACAATTTCTGACGCTTGGCCCACGGCACGCAGCTCCGGGGCGGATGTGATTTCTTGGCTTTGCCCCCAGCACACCCTTCCTGCCAATTTTTCCACATTTGCATTCTGCTGGTGCTCCCAGTAGAAAAGGCGCTGCTCCCATAAACACCAGCCACACCTGCCGGTGGGTCACAGTGGCCTGATTCACAGCGCAAACCTCCCAAAACTTCAGCCTGCCCTACTGCACCTTCTACAGCTGGCTTAGGGTGTCCTGTGTGGTGCTTTCCCTAAGAACTGAGCCTTTTCTGCCTCAGCCCCCTGTTCCCTTTGCCCCTCTCCCCGTGGCACCTTGCACGAGCCAGTATTTCTAGAAAAAAAACCTCTGGAAGAGTAATTTTAAAGGCTATGTTTGTCACTGCTCTAAACATAAAGGTGAGAGTGGAGCAAAAAAAACCCCATTCTATTTAATTTGCAGATTTTTGGTGACAAAAACTTTCTAGATCCTACAACTAAAATATTAGAGAAAGATCATCAGCAAATAACATTTATCTAGATGAACAGGAAGCTCTGCAGAGAAAAAAAAAAGAGAAATTTAGAGTGCAGTGCAATCAGACAACTAGAGTGAGGTGAAATCCACAGTGGGATCAGCAGTTGGCAATGGCTAAATTAGGAAGACATAGCTGAAGAAACACTATCTTTTAGGCTTGATTTTCATTAGTAGGTACAAATAAGCCTGCATGGAGAGTAATCCAAACTCATTGTGCACCAGCTGCTATGAGGGAGTGCAGTAAGGACAGCCCAGGCACTGGTACAAGTTGTACACAGCCCGAAGACAGCCTATCCACGAGCCACTTCTGGCTGCACTTTTTCACATGCCAAAGGCAATGTGAAATTGCCTGTTCTTTTGCTTTTCTTTCTTTTATTTAACTTCTCAGTCTGTAACTTTAAAAAAGGACATCACTTAGTACAATGTAATTAGACTAAAAGAGGGAAACTGAATTTACTAGGAGGAAATCCTGCTTTTGCTCTAATGCTTCCTGCCTATTGTGGGTATTAGGTTTAAAAAGATCAGCGAGAGAGTACCTGTTCCATTATAAGTATCTTTTTCCTTAAAATCTCTGGACATCAATTTTATGCATTTGTTTTCCTAATCAGCATTGGTATTTACTCATAGCCTTACTGACTGGTACCTAATGACATCAAAAAGTCAACTTGGAGCACATCACATACATGGTTTAGCCACTTCCAGATCTGCTGCAGGAGGTTTGCCGCAACCACCTATACCGATTTCAGTAGTGCTGTCCTGCTTCATTAGCCCACCTTTTACCTGTACAAGGTTTCTTCCCTCAGTGCTGCTCACATTTCACAGCACACAGATGCTGCAGGTGAGTTATTCAGCTCATCTTCATCTCTTTTACCTAGTGCAGAGCTTGCTGAAGAGGCTCAAATCAGGTCAAGCAAGGATGTGCAGGGCATAAGGAACTGAGGGAGCAGTTTTTCAGCAACTTTTGTAGAAATGGGTTGCACTGGGGTGCAGCTTGCAGCTGGCCAGCTGTGCTGCTCCAGTGACCTGTGGAGACTTGGGATGTACCTATCTATCTGTCTCACACACCAATGGGAACTCAAGCAGACACCCCCATGCTGGTTTAGGTACGGATAGCAATGCAGAGCAGGAGCACAGAGCTCTGCTCCGGATGCAAAGTCTCCAGAAACAGGCGGTTAGTCTGTGGGAAGTCAAGCCATGAGGGTCTGTTAGGCCACAGTTCCTTTTCCAATCCCATGAACAGCCCAAGAAATTTTGTTCTTGTCATCCTCTCCCTGGACTCTGCATGGTTCCTTGTACCGATGCAGCACAGCATCTCGCCACATGTGTCCTCATCAGAGCAAGTTCAGCTCTAGTGGTTTGCCTTTTCCAGAGGTGTTTTCCACTCCACCCCACCATGCGCTTTGCTCTGCACAGAAAGTTATGGACAGGGCGAATCCTGTCACCTGTTCAGCCTGTGTGTGCTGTGTTCCAAGGTGGTGTCCCTCCAGGATGCACAGGCAGCAACACAGGCGAATAATCTAGGAGACTGGACTGTTTAAACCAATTTAAGTCACGTCTCAGTGGTGCTCAGCAGCTCTCACATGTTGATGCTTTTCCCAAGGCCCCCCTCTGGCATTAACAGCGTTGCTCTCCTTTGGGTCTGCCACCCCTGCTCACACCAAAGGTGAAGCTGGAGAATTTTGCCGGGCACTGCTGGGGAAGCTGGGCTCCCGCCGCCCGTTGCCCTGGCCCTGCCCTTCTCACACGTCCCCCGCAGGGAGCAGTGGCCCCTGCACCAGGCAAGGGGTGTTTGCTGTCCAGGGGTGCCCTGCCCTGCCTCTCTCCGCTCACCGGTGCTGCATGTATTTCTCTTGTTGCATGGGAAAAAACATTAGCCTCAGGGTCCTTGGGGTTGGGTCTTTTTTAGAAATACATTAATTTGGACAAAGGAAGTTAATCACCTTTTGCTAAAAATAAGCGTTGACTACAGTGCAGATATAGCAGCAATACAGATCTGGGGTAATTTAATTTTAGGGCCCACTCTTGGAAGAATGGCTAAATATTTCAGCTTTCTAAAGGTTAAGATAGATGTTTAATCATGCTCCATTTCGAGCGTAGAGTTTAGACATCTAATGTATAGTCAAAAGCAAAAAGTACTTTTTAAAGACTATGGTTGCGTGCAGATTGCTGCTTATTCATATGTCTTAGCACCACCATCCCCAACCCAATACTTTCTGCTACTACAGTTCAGCTTCTCTCTCCTGGCTCAGTGCCACTGTGCTCTGCACTTTGACTAGGAGTTTATATCCAGGGAAGGCAGGGCTATTTAGGGGTTGGAGCAGCAGAGAGGGGCTAAGGGCTCTCCAACATCTGTCTCCCTTGTGCCTCTGCTTTTGCAGAGCAGGGTTAGCCCAAACAGGGCTATTTAAACTCATTATGTTTCCACTACAGTGCTTATAAAGAGGGAGAAAATGGGATGTCATCTCTAAAGTACTTGAAATCTGAAGATTAAAAGCTCTGTAGAGGAGCAGAGAAATGGAATAATGCTTTCTAACTAGCTCTTTTCTAACAGAGAGCCGTAAAATTGCCGGGATTTTAATTTAGGATGATAAATGGAAATAGTGAAATCTTTTCTGGGTAAGATTTTTCTAGATTGCCAAATTACAACACCCAGTATTAAATTAGATTTCATAATATTGCAAGATTGTGAGAGTAATAAGAGTGCAATACCACACAAACATCTGATACATTTCAACTTAAACAAAAACATCTACACTGTTCAGATCTTTTTCTTAATAAAAGGAAAAATATCACCAAAACAGACTTTTTTTATTCACTACATTGATTAAGTCATGAATTAATTTTCCAGTAAAAATCAGCTCTAAGACAACTCATATGCATCCATCTTTTTCTTAGCTGGCTGTGTGGCCTGGGCAATGGCGAGTTACCTAGGAGGCACGGCGTGTATATGAACTCACCGGTGACCCAACAGCAGTGCCACTTGTCAGCGACGTGAAACAGGTTCTGCCCCTCCAACCCGGCTCACAACAAAATTGTGGGGTCAAGTATTGTCCTCACCTCTGGGAGGACAATCAGACAATCTGGTGAGGACATCTGACATGTTCTGACCTCTCAGAACTAGCAGGTGCAAATTAGGAAACAGCAAGAAAAAAGAGGTTTTCCAGGTCTCTTGCATGATTTCCCTGGGAAAAGCACATTGAGGTTGCTCTGCTGACAGTCAGGCTGGCAGTCACTTGCGTTGTGTAACGTTGAGTGGGCCCCGCGGGTTGCCAGGCTGACACTGACTATGGACAGAAATTTGTTTTGTAGGTAGAAGATAGGCTGCCCAGAGGTTTTTCTAAAAGTTTGTTCTGCAAAGAGCATCAGAAAAGCCGCTTTCTTTCTGTGTTCAGATGATTTGCAATATGAAGAAACTAGCTCTCCACATAGCTAGAGGCCCACAATGGTCTTAAAGGTCATAATAACATAATGTTTATTTTAATTATATTGTGAAGTATCAGAGCAGCTGTTTGTGACAGAAGACTGTCACAAAAATATGCTGCAGTCTCCGAGTCTTAGTGTGGTAACAGAAGACTGGATGACCAGGATGAACTCATCCTTCTTCTCAGGTAGAGCTGGTCTTTAACCTTCAATCCCGCACTTACTCCTTGCTGAGACCATACTCCAGCGGAAACCAGTGGCAGTTTTGGCTGACACAGCACCGTTTAGCATCTTTAGAACTAACAACACATTTGCCTTTTTTAACTAAGGTTCTTCTGGCTGGTATGCTTGCTAGGGATTGAAACAGATACAGCCACGAGAAGGTGTCTTTGATGGGTAGGTCAGCAAAAGCATCCAGGGTAACTAATGTGGTATGCATGTGGTAAGTGCAAGTGTGTCCAACCTTCATTCAGTTCCAATTTTGCAGCTCCCTACCTGGACAGTTGAATACAATCTGAGCCCAAAAGGTCATCAGATGTGTTAGCTCTGATTAAAACTATTACCTCTCATTGTAAATTTTGCCTCTCTAGATAAGGCAGGGGTGCAGCAATGGGCAATGGGCAAGCGCCCTCAGAAGGGCCTGCAAAGACTTCCCTGAGTGTGAGATTAATCTCACATCTTGAGATGTGCCCTTGAGAGTGGGCTAAACCTCTGTGTCTCTGACTTAAAGCGAAAATGACAGTTATACATGTTTCCATAGGGCTGAAGCGTGCAAGGAGTACAGAATAAGGAAACTAATGCAAACTTGAAGCAGAAGTGTTAATTTGCCTCTCTCAGTCCAAACTGTTCCTTTCCATAACTGCATCTACAGCCATAACCATCTCTGTAGCCAAGGCTTGAATAATCCCTTAATAACAATTAATGGAATCCCATGGAAGAACTACCACAATCAGGAATCATTACTTTAAAACAAACTTCTATTGAGTTTTTCCTGGTGGTATCTCTCTTACTCTCTTGTTCCAAGTGAAAGGTGAAAAGTCTTTTTTCGAACTTTTCTTTATTACTAAAAATAAAACTAGCAGAGATGAACTTTAAAGTATATGTAATTGACTCTCATGTGATCAGAGGATCCAGTGTTGACAGGGACTCTCTTACCTGATGTAAGTTAAGTGATGATGGTCTCAGCCAATGCTAGTGGGGAGCATGTTATTGTTTGCAAACAGCGTAATTCTGCTTTGACTTTGTAACATCAGTGGACCACCTTTAAGAAACAAAGTGAGCTAATTTTAGGTTAGTGTTTGCAATGCTGTAGTTTAGATCTGTCAGCACACTAAGGTAAATTTAATGTGAGAGAGTCCACTGAATTTCATGCTAAATCTTAGTGCAGAAGCTGGAAACCTTAGATCAAGATCTAAGGTGGGAATGATATTTAGCTTTAATGCTACGTGCTATTTAAAGACTTATTAAAACATTTTCCAGAGCTGCACTGGCCTGAGATATTGCTTAGGAGCAAGCCTGCAGCTGTTTTCTTGTAGCACATAAAGGAACCGTGTTTCTCCTTGTGGGGCACGTTGGCCTTTTTGCATTTCATAATGGTTGTGTTTTGCCGAATGCAAATAAAGGTAAATTACGTTTCTGTGATAAAGGCCACCCTTCGGTCCCAATTCTGCAGCCCACATTCACTGTGAATAGTAAGGGGCTTGTTCCCTGATTTCTACTGCAGTGGACTAATATTACTAGAAACCACACGGCAGAGATGCTCTCCAGTATCACTGCCCAGCACCACCAGCACTGCACACCAGCTCTGCATACCAGCTCTGCACAGAGCTGGTAGAGACCTGCAAGTACGGGTGTGACTGGCTGCAGGGTGTGTACGCTGCGGTTCATGCTTCATCTCAATATGCCAGCCTGGCCCTACCAAGCCCCAGGAGGCAGGTGAAGAGGAGCACAGCTGCTATTTACCCCAAGGGCTGCACTGATGGAGCTAGTGAGGCCTTCTAGTACCGTTGCAGAAATAGCCTTTTGCTTCTCTGTCTCCATTGCCATAAAGGAGGGAAATAGTATTTTTCTACTTCCCAGCAAAACTGTGGCTAGAAACAACTGAAGGATTTTGAGTCACTCAGCAACAACGATGATTATCAGGTAAGAGCATAAAGCAGAGATCGTTCTGCTTGCCTTCTGCATCTCTGCCAATTGTTTTTAGACATTTTCAGAGTTGTTTCATGAACTAAGACTTCCACGATCCTAATAATTACAGCATATACAAAGCGTTCATCAAAACCTTTTCAAACAAAAAATTATTTTCTAATAAATGGAAACTTTTTTCTCCCCCAAATCATCCAAAGATCACTTCTTGGACAAATCTCATGGATTCCACTTCCTTTTGGAGTTGTTGGCAGAGAAGCTCCTTTCAACACAAATCATCTGAAACAACATTACCATCTAGTGGAGAATTTGATTCACCGCCGACGTGAATTCCCTAATCAGAAATACACACTTTGTGACTCTTCCACAAATGCAGAATTAGGAGGTCAATTAAGTATTCATTTTGAAAATCAATGTCTGAAGTTAGCTGACTGCTTTAATTGAAAAGTAAAAGAGTCTTTGACTCATACTGTAGATCAGTAATATTAAAACTGCTAAATGCAGGAAATCAGTATAAGATTCTCTAGATAAGTTTTAACTCCCTAAGATTTTCAGAAGGAAACGTTGTTTATGTTCACTCTGGCAAAGCAGCTAAAACTATATCTGGAAAAGATAACAAAAATGCAATTACTTTCTATATACAAATTATGTAAAAATTAGAGCCTGACTTTAATCAGTACAAATCAAACCCAAGTCCTCATCTTTCAGGTTGGCGTAAATGGAAAACTTGAGGCAGACTCAGCCACGTGCCTTCTTCTGGAAACTTCACCAGGCCCCACCAGCCGTCTTTCACATGTTCATCCCTTTGCGCGCAGGAGGTTTGATGTCTCTGCACCAAACACTGTGCAGCACTTTCATGTGTGCAGGACAGATGCCGACGGCTAGCAGCGGCGGGACAGGGCTGCTGCTTACAGGGCTTTCGCTTCCTGTGCCTCCACTGTGCCCTTTCTACGGTTCCTCCCTGACACTCCGCCTGTTTATTGGGTTTCTCTAACATGTCCCACCTGTTGCTTCCCCTGCACTGCCTTTGGCACAACAGCCAGCATTTCAGCCGGGCCTCCACCGTGAAGCGCAGCGCTAGGAGCGTGCAGGATGCAGAGCAACCCTCTTAAAGCTGTCTGGTCTTGTCGATGTCGCCCTTGTCTTTCCATGCTTTTTTTCCTGATTGCCACATTTACTTCAGCATTGCAGCTGAAACCAGTTTGCAGTTCTGTACTTGGCTAGCTCATCAATCCCCTGTGGCCTAAATACCTCCGATTTAGGCAAGAGTTAACTGTTAGGAAAACACACCATCGACTGGGGACACTGACTTTATACAGCACTCGAAGGCCAAAGTAGAAAGTTTGATAGAAGACTCAAGGTCAATGAATGATTTAAATCCACCCATGGTTAGGGCCACATTTTCACCGGTAGAAGGTGTCTGCCTAGAGCAACGTGCACATGTGTGAAGAGCCACACCAAGAATTTGATTTGGCTCCTCTACTCTCCTGGGTTTACCGTACAACACCTGGCATCATTTAGAAAAACTGCATCTCATAGAAGTTGATGTCCGGAGGAGACGGAAGCATTCTGCACAGCACAGCACTCAGCAGCTTGCATAATACTGAACAACAGCATTACAGCACCTCCTTTGCTTAGGGTGACAATCGCCGCTTTGCTTTGGAGATTATAGGCTTAGGTCTTAAATTCCAAGGGTAATAAACATGTTAAAAAAGTAACTCAGCAACAACAAAGGAACCCCTCCCCCAGAGGCAGTTTGTTATCTGAGGTAGGAATAATAAGGGTACCATCCTGTTCCTGTTGGAATAGATGACTAAATTTCCCCTGGGGATAAATTTGGGTCCTTCAATATCATGCACTAAAGGAAAGGTAAAATTCAACAACAACAACAACAAAGTAGTTTAAATATCTGCCAGAAGTTTTGTGGGTTTTCCTTTTAAAATCAAATTTCTCCCCTCCCTGATAAGATGCAGCAGGGTAATACTTCACAGTGTTGGCGTTTCTTCCCTTACATAGACAGAACATGCTAGATCTGAGAGACAGAAAGTCCTTAAAACTTGTAATTAAGAAGATGATAGTTACCCTCTGCCCAGTGTAAGCCCATACTATAATCAGCTTTATTTTTATGATGGGTCTGGGTATGACAGCTGTTTAATTTTTAAACCTCCTCCAGTTACAGCAATGGCAACATAGCCAGGCTAATTGACTGAAGCTTTACAATCCTTTTGCAAAAGGCGGTTGGAGAAATCAGGAAAAAGCTCTCTCTTGTATCACAGTCAGAAAATGGTTAGGACAGATGGCCAAATGAATTAAGGCAAGTGAATGGGCTTGGCCTTTTTTTGTGGAATATTCAGCACATCCTTTCACAATTTCATCTGACCTTCTGTGTGACTTGCAACTGCTTTTTCCCCTCCAAAATTAGGCCAGTTTTGTAGCCAGCGAGAACCTTAGTATATGCTGAATGTCCAGGCAGCTTGGTTTGTTAACACAGTTAGCAGCTCTTGAGTTGCTTACATTTAAAAGTTCAATTAACGACCCGGCCTCAGCCCAGTGCCTTGCCCACCCATGTAGCAGTGGGGGCTGGAAACAGGGGAACCTGGGTGATCATGATGGACATACTTCCCAATTGGAAACTTCAGTCAATCTTGCAAACTTCCATAGGGGGATGAGAAATGTAGTTATAGAAGATTTTCGCCACAGATGATCCTTTAGAAGATACAAGCATACAAAGGCTTCTGAGTGGTCTTGATTGTTATAGTGGTATGCAGGCCTAAGGAAATCAAATGTTTTATTGCAGTGAAAAGTTACACAGTTGGGAATAAAGAATGTGTGCCGTAGCTACAGAATAAACATCCTGATCACGGAAAATGGCCATGATTAAAAAGGCCTTACGAGCCACGGTCATTGTCAGCAAATTTAGCATGAATTCATAGGGCGTGCTGGGACAAGAAGGTCTAACATAACCTACAAACATGGAAACTAAGGACTAACCAGGGGCATGCAGAAGAGCACCGATGGAACATCACATACATGCATCACATGTGCCTGTCTTCCAACAATTATGAAAAATGGAAGGTGGTACAGAAGCCCACAACATAAATGGTCAAGGGCTGGAAAAATGCTTCACAGTGCTTGCATACTCATTGTACCTTAGTCAAGAGGAAGCCTTGAAGTTGACCTGATAACACTCTAAGTATGTCTCCATGGAATGGTGTAGGCTGACATGAGTGAGCTCCTTCTGTACTCCAAGCTTGCTGGGCACAGACTAACTCCAAACTGGGAATCACATAACTGCTATCAGGGCTGCACTGAGCCCAAACTAATAAACTTGGCTAGGAAGCAGAGCAATAAGGTGTGGGTTATGAGTGAAATGAACTACTCCATTTGATAGTTTCAGTATATCTCAGATCACAGACAGCTTTTTTAAAATCTACCTCTAGAGAAGTATGGAGAATTGCCTTGAGAAAGTAGCCAAGGATCAGGAACTGAAGGGAGGAACTGGATTTGAAACCATGCATCAGGAATGGGACATGGCCTAACAATACATCCTTCAGTCGCTGATTGAAAAAGCAAGATCCTGACATGCATAAAAGCGTCCAGGCTGCCCGTGCCCTTTGATTCCCCAGTACAGGTGACAGGGCTGACAGTACCAACAATTGCTAAGCAGAAACCATACTTGGTAACGAAGACAACAGGGGAGAAAACATAAAATCTTTTTAAGAACTTTTTATTGCAATGGTCGATCTGCCTGATCAAAAAAAGATGTCTGTCGGCTCTATAGAGTTTTCAGCCTTTCATTCTTGTTTGATCTTCTCTCCTAGATCAAACTGTCATGGAAAGTGGAAGACTCATCATTTCTTGACGCCTGCTGGATCATATCCTGTTGGTTTTCCAGAAGATACACTTCTGGATACCCAAAATGCACAGGATTGGAGTGAGTACAGAGTAGGTGACTCTTGCGGACCCCGCCAGCTGAAGCAAGTACCTTACTCCCCCCTGATGTAAGTTTTTCCTCTTGACTGGTTGGCTTATCATGACATAGTGGTTAAGTGACAGACAACAGAGCTTGCAGATGTTTTGCCTTGTGTCTGTGTTACATGCATGTCCCATCTTTATGTTGCAAGATAGAGTAGCTGGTGGGAGAGGAATACAGAAGGGGCTTTCAAGGGAAAGCATACTATAACTTTTTCTCTGAGATCACATTGCAGCGACTAAATATTCCTGAAATTTGTAGGCCACAGCAGTGAGACGTTGCATGTTGTTTGCTGGGATCTCTCTGGAGGTCACACAAAGGGTTTGGGTAAATACCTGCTGTCAGCTCTTTGCTTCTGAAACTTTCATTTCCTCCTTCTCACACATACACTCATGTTCCTTTAATCACAGAACTTCCTACTTCTTTTTTAAGAAAAAGCTGACAATGGAAGTTTTTATCCTTTGTTGAGGCATGAAGTTTTAAAAAGGGGAAACAAGAATTTACTGTACTTGGGACACACACTCAGCAAATAATAATTAGCGCAGATCCATTCAAATGTCCAAACATATATTCCTTAATTTGTCCACAATTTTAAGAAATTGTTGCCTTAATCTGAACCTATTTAGTAATGTTCTGTAAACATCTGTCACAGTTAAAATAGTAATCCTTTCTGGAACTGAGATGCTTGGAACAAATTATGAGGGAATCTGAAATGTTGCTTTTTTCTTTTTTTTTTTAAATAAATACTAATAATTTTGGATGCCTAAAGATGTTCTGAGGATAGAACATGCTATTTATGCATGCTTGATTTAGGCTAACACAGACTTATTTTTCCTACCCCATACAGAGCTTGGCAGCTACCAGAGTATGGATAATGGCACTTTTCACACTAGCCAGCATATCTGAACTAGCATACAGTAACATTAAAGTCAGTAGTTATATATGACTCCATAACACAATCCCATTAAATCCTGCAGGACCTGAGTAAGCCAGCTGCAGTTTCTGCAGATATAGTTTCCATACAGGTAGGATAAAATGCTTGCTTACTTTCTGTCTCACCATCCTTTTTTTAATTGTCTTTATGCAAAGTCAGTGCGTTAGAGCAATCTTTCTGCTCTGCTACATAGTTTAGCAGCTTAACACCAAACAATACAGTTAAGATCACAAAGTTGACAGTCAAACAGTAAAATCCAAATTTTGTGAATAAATACCTCTTTCTTGTTGTTAAAGGGAAGGCAGGTGGCAGGTATCACTGAGAGAAGTTTCAAGCATGGACCTTATGATAATTGACCAGCATCATGGACTGTCTTCATTTCAGCCCCAGCGATGTTACATGTTGTAAAAGGTTCCATGGCTGGAAATTACTTCTTAAATCGTTACTTAAATGTTGTTTCTAGGTACTATGGAAACTGCAGCTTGTTCTCATGAAGACATCAGTGTATCCCAGAGATATGCCAGAGGCTATTGGAGGATATTTTTGTATTAAGAAGTATCCCTTTATTTTCCACTTTAGCAGGAAGCAACCTTTCCTGACCAGATGACTAGGTTATGTGATCAGGTCTTATTTGACTTTCTCCACCTTTTGAGAAGAACAGTACATTTTCTTCATCTGAGAAACCTTGCTTGCACTGAGGCCTGCCTCTATGAACTCCATCAGGAGCTGCAAAAAACCCTGAAGGTTTTCTGAGGCTTATACAGATTATTTCACTATGCTCAGGTTTGTATTACCTCTCAGCTCAATGGATATTTGCATTCATACTTCTTTATGATATGTAGACATCCTACTGCAGGTCTTGAAAATGTCATGGCTTTAGCATGGCTGGCCCTCCATATTCTCTTCTTGACAGTCCATCTCTTTCCATTTTTAATAAGCATCTTAGTTTTTCCTTCTCAAAGTGAGCATAATGTTCATTTAACAACCTTCTTGACAAGTTTACTGTATAGAATGCACTCCAAATGCTTTGTAATTATTCCTTACTTACATACTGTTAATTATATTGCTACTTTGCCAAATGCAAGGTTCACTGCTCCTCTGTGTCTGTCTGTTACCTCAGTCTCTAACCACTGAAACCACCATTTGAGATTCCTTACCAAAAAATACTAGACACGATTGGTGTAGCAGGCCATTAAATACTAAACAGCAACCACATTTCAGGTTTTGTTTAGTTTGTTTTGGGATCAGACTTTTTGTGATATGCCCTAAGAGAAAACTGCAAATAACAAGCCATATGTGGAGCCATACACGTATCACCAATCCCATCAAGAATCTGTGGCTTCGTGAGCTCAAAATCCCAATCGGTAACTGACTCTTCAAGCTACGTGGCTCATCTTAACTGATACATGGAAGAAACACAGTCTTTGAGTCAACTGTTGCCCTTGCAATTCCAAACCTTTAACGTTGCAAGACATTTCACTATCTACAGAGCCAACAACATCCTAAGCATCAGATGTTGGAAACACAGAAAAAGACTCTATATAGGAGTGTTATAAGTATTCGTTCATCCTATAACAGCTTATGAAAAAAAATTCTGAGAAAACAGAACTTGGAAGCGTCTTAAATGATAGTTAAACAGTAAAAAAACCTCCACTTTCAAGAGAAGTAGGGTGAATCAAGTTGTAGCAAGAAGACTTTTTATCCTGAGGACCATCTTGATTAGACTGTCTTGCAAATAACTAGTGAGAAATGGAAACTCGTTGTCTCATTAGTAACAGAAGAACAGACAGATACAGATATGCTCCTGTACTCGGTGCTGGTGAGGCTGCACCTCGAATCCTGTGTTCAGTTTTGGGCCCCTCACTACAAGAAGGACATTGAGGTGCTGGAGCGTGTCCAGAGAAGGGCGACGAAGCTGGTGAGGGGTCTGGAACACAAGTCTTATGAGAAGCGGCTGAGGGAGCTGGGGTTGTTTAGCCTGGAGAAGAGGAGGCTGAGGGGAGACCTTATTGCTCTCTATAACTACCTGACAGAAGGTTTTAGAGAGGTGGGTGCTGTTCCCTTCTCCCAAGGGACTAGTGACAGGACAAGAGGAAATGGCCTCAAGTTGCGTCAGGGGAGGTTCAGACTGGATATTAGAAAAAATTTCTTTACTGAAGGGTTTGTCAGACATAGGAACAGGCTGTCCAGGGAGGTGGTGGAGTCACCATCCCTGGAGGTGTTCAAGGAATGTGTGGATGAAGCATTGTGGGACATGATTTAATGGGCATGGTGGTGTTAGTTCACGGACTTGATGATCTTACAGGTCTTTTCCAAACTTAATGATTTTATGATTCTGTGAAAAGGTAATTATCATATTCTGCTTTTAGCTGGAAAATGAAAAATGTATTTATATCTCCTTTGTAGACAAGCAGTCTAGTGTGAAATGTTAACAAAAGGAAAGGTATTACAGAAAAGTGCTAGACAGCAACAGAAAGAAGGAGGCATTCAGTTGAGGCTAGGACCAATATGGGTGTTGTTGGAACATCTTTGTTAGTCATTTTACTCCCAATCAAAAGCGGAACCGTGCTTCCATCACTTTCTGTAGCAGCAATTTCTACTTGTGAAATATAACACTTTAGAAATGTCAGAAAAATTCCCTAAAATCTCTTTGGGATTCTGAAATGTTGCATGAGAAAAGTCAGGGATGGGGAGCTATTACAAGCTTCTCCAGTACCCCTGTTTTAATCATCTCTGTTCTAAGAGGAGTTTCATCATCTTTTAGCATCTATAGCCCCAAAGCTTTTCTAATACCATGGAAATATATGATACAATTAGACAGAAGAAAAAAATCCATTTATACAAAGGAATAAGTAGAGTCTTCTACATAATGAAGTACTTAATGATTTGCTTTGGGTTATGCTGAAAAGGCCTACTTTGAGGCACTGAATTCTTGCAGCCTCTGGCTTCTTTAGATGAAAGGAACACTTTCTGGCAGCTGCATGAGCAAATGAGTACCCAGTGATCCACCCTAATTTAGGTTATGTAAAACTTAGTGGGTGTAAGCCACACATGTGCCTTCCAAAGGCAATGCCTGGGTTGCACTCCTGACGGTTAGCTTGGCTGCCAGCACTCCTCCCTCCCACATACCTGTTCTAGTAAAGCTCTGTTAAAGAAAAATTACTTTACATCACAGGGCGTGACACAGTATAAATACTGTGCAATGATCTAAGGTGCCTCAAGGAATCATGGCATTCATCCAGCTGTAGTCAAAATGTACTCTTTTCGGTTTAGGCACTTTTTTGGTGTCATCAACATAGTATGTAAATATGGTGCACTGTTGGAAGTGGTAAAGAATGTGATCATAGTATTTTGAAAGAGATGGGAGACTAGTAAGGGCCGTTTTACACAGTGCAACCACTGTGTTGGAGGTCCCTAAGCAAGCTCGAAGAGAACTGGTTTGCTTGCTCAATGAAGAGCAGTGGCGTGCAGAGACACCTAAACAAGCTCTGACCAGCCCAGCACTGGAATCAGAAGCAACGTAGACACGTAACTTGAGCTGCGCAATGGGGCTGTGTGCTGGGGAGCAGCAAGGGCAGGCTTTGCTCTGAGGGGGAAAGTGAGCCAGGAGCTCAGGGTGACAGGCAGGCAGGCAAGGGGAGCAGCTTACTGAGAAGGGGGCTGTCCCACAATGCCCTAAAAGGACAAGCAAGGCAGGTTAGCAGTCCAGGTCACCAGACAAGGCTGTGGTGGTAGTGAGGCAGGTCGGAGGTCAAGCCAGGAAGCCAAGTCCCTAGGTCAGGATCAAGAAGGGTACATGGCCAGACGTAAGTGTGGCTGCAACATAGCTCAGGCAGGGACCAAGTACAAGAGCCTCAGCTTAAATGCAGCTCCCAAGAGATGGTTGCAGGGTGGGAAGCACCTGGCTTCTTCCAGCTTTTCGTTGTAAGGCCAGCAGGCATTGAGGCCAGAAGTGCCTCAAAGCTAGATGTCTGCATTATCTAAGTTGCATTATCTAATTAAGCAGCTTAACCCCCAGGAGAGAGGGGAATGCACCAAGGGCACTGACACTATCCCAGCTGGCTTGGCTAAGAAGTGGTGGTGTGTTCTGCCATGTTGACATACCACGTTGTTTTATTATGGTGGACTTGCAGCAGCTATTGTGCTGACTTGAAGTAAAAGAATTTGCGTTCAGCTCCTTGCTCTACTGTATGCTGGAAGAAGATCCCAAAGGAGAAAAATCACTAGCTGCATTGTCCTCTTTGCTCTGTGTAATTACTGTCCTTCAGAGCCCTGCTAGCTGCAGTTTCATGACTTTGTCCTTAAGTAATGGCAACTCTTATCAAAGATTACTATGTTTGAAAAAAATCCCAAGAATATTGGTTGACTGGTGATGCTATACTACAATCCTTGCTACTCAGGATTGCTGGCAGTGCACCTAGTC
Organism: Gavia stellata; assembly: GCF_030936135.1. Lineage (NCBI taxonomy): Eukaryota > Metazoa > Chordata > Aves > Gaviiformes > Gaviidae > Gavia > Gavia stellata. Next base: position 25,735,441 of record NC_082598.1, on the reverse strand, counting down.
CAGCACATCAGTCCTCCACCTAGTCCAGCTGGAGGGTGCTAGGTACCTGCAGAGGAAGTACTTGGTAAGACGACAATGTGTTTTAGTAGGACTGAGAGAGTTACTGTTGGGAGGGAGGCATAACTGTCAGGAAAAAACAAGGTTCCAGCGACTGTGCTTCCCATTTTACATTGTTTTGGCAGAGCATTGCATGACTAGTGAGTACACGTTATAGACCAATCTTTGACAATCAGCAAGACAGTCTGACCATGACTTAGAAGATCTGGATTTCAGTGCCAGCAACCAGTGAGAAACTGAAATATTTGGTACAAGTCATTGAACTTCTTTGTGACTCAATTCTCACTCTAAACAAGAGAAGACCTGTAAAATGTCCCGTTATGAACGTGCTTTGACCTTCCCACATGATAGGCACTGTATCATAATTCTCAGATTCTGTATTAAATAATCATTTCTGGAAATAGACAACAGGGCAAAATATAAAACTACATTAAACAGCCAGAAGCACAGAGAGTCAGAAGTACCTACCACAAACTACCACTTGCACTAGTTGGAAAAAACAAACCAGAACCAGGTGACCACAGCACAACGCAGCAGGTCCTCCAGCTATCTCAGTGCTGTTCACTGCTATGGTTTTAGAGGAGCTACCTTTTTCTTGTTGCACATGCCAGCGTTAGTTCTTTCCACATTTCAGGCTAAACACTCTCTGGACTACTGCATCAATATCATTCACTGGCACACTCACACTGCACACTTTGCTGCCTTTGTCATGCACCTTTGGAAGCCGAGGTTGCACTTATGAGTGAACCCCTTCCTTCCTTCTTCACTGTTTTTTCTTTTCTTCAGAAACTAAGCATCACTTCTGGGGATTTTTATCTGTAGAAGTGACATGGAGAAAATGATGATTATTTCAACTTGGATTTTCCAGGAGTGGGTCGTTTGGGATTCCTGCTGAGGGCCAGTGTATAGATTTGCAGGGCTTTTTTTAGAACATTCAGCCCTGCATCAGAAATTACTGTTTATATGGAAGACAGTATGTGATGACAATTGCTGGTACTCAGACAACAGGAAATCTAATTTTACACATCCTTAAGGATGCTCAGCTACAGAGTGTAGTTGGAGAATGATGCAAGTATCTAGGACTAGCTCTGGGATCTATTACTTCCTTCTCATACTTCTGAAGGAAAAAGTCCCAAGCTTTTCCAAAGTTGGGAACTGGGTAAGTGATATCACCTTCCTCCACACTCCTCCACTTTGGCCCCTGAACTGGAGAGGCCTGGTGACAAAAATCAGCACAGTACGGGGAAAGACATATTAAAGCAACATACCATATATCTGCTTCAGTGTAAGCAGCAGAAAGACTTAAATCAACTATTTCATTCATGTTCAGACCCCGGACCAGTGGATGGCATGATCCCTCACTTTGCCAGGCATTTAGATGTTTAACAAAATCATATTAATTTGCATATGTACAAATAGAAAATTCATTTGTACCCACAGAAAATTCAACTACCTGGTACAATGAAACAGTTACATCTATATAGTCACAAAAGCAAAAAATTGCTTGTTATCTATTTACCACATTTGTGCATTCTGAGAACAATGACTTTAGTTCTCATCTAAGCGCACTTCTGGAATTACACAAATTCTCAATAAAAGGCTTTGGACTAGAAGTAGTCCTCCACTTACACAGAATCACAGAATCACTAAGGTTGGAAAAGACCTGTGAGATCATCAAGTCCAACCATCAACCAACACCATCATGCCCATTAAACCATGTCCCACAATGCCTCATCCACAGTTCCTTGAACACTTCCAGTGATGGAGGTGTTCCCTGGGCACTTCCACTTCCCTGGGCAGTTTGTTCCAGTGTTCCACCACTTCTCAGTAAAGGAACTTTTCCTAATATCCAGCCTGAACCTCCCCTGGCACAACTGGAGGTCATTTCCTCTCTTGTCCTGTCGCTAGTCACTAGGGAGAAGAGACCAGCACCCACCTCTCTGCAACCCCCTTTCAGGTGATGGTAGAGAGCGATAAGGTCTCCCCTCAGCCTCCTCTTCTCCAGACTGAGCTCCTCATAAGACTTGTGCTCCAGACCCCTCACCAGCTTCGTTGCCCTTCTCTGGACAAGCTCCAGCACCTCAATGTCCTTCTTGGAGTGAGGGGCCCAAAACTGAACACAGTATTAGAGGTGCGGCCTCACCGCCGAGTACAGGGGCACGATCACCTCCCTACTCCTGCTGGGCACACTGTTTCTGATACAGGCCAGGATGGCGTTGGCCTTCTTGGCCACCTGGGCACACTGCTGGCTCATATTCAGCCGGCTGTCAAACAAAACCCCCAGGTCCTTTTCCGCTGCGCAGCTTTCCAGCCACTCCTCCCCAAGCCTGTAGCATTGCATGGGGTTGTTGTGACCCAAGTGCAGGACCCGTTACTTGGCCTTGTTGAACCTCATACAATTGGCCTGGGCCCATCCATCCAGCCTGTCCTGTACACTGGCACAGAAGCAAAACATCACAAAAGGAATGCATCCCTGGAGTCATGTGGAACGCACTTCACCTTAGTCAATATATGCAAATGCAGGTCCTAAGATCAGAGCTGGATCCTTAGCATGTTTAGAAGAGTCTGAGGACTAAAAGTTTTTCATTAACAACCACTGTAGATAGTACTGTACTTTCAGGGAAAGTCTTATCTTACACCATTCTGAACAGCCATCCCACCAACTATGTTTTTGGTTTTAAATGTCAAAAAACCATACAAACATAGATGTAGGCATAATTCATTATTATTTTTATTGCTCTTGTTAAAAAGTCAGTGTATGAATTACGGCACTATGCTGTAAAAATGCAACATTACTGAGGGTTCCAACAGTATGAGGTCCATTATGACAAGATTTTAAACATGAAGCATGAGCTTCAATATGGATTTCTAAATAAAAATACCAAGCCTAAGAGGTAAATGGATTAATAATAATTGATTTATCTGTATTTTCAATACTAAGTGAATACAGAGTGGATTTGCAAGAACCAGACATATTTAAGACATGACAGAGTCAAACAAAGCTTCTAAAAATTGAAGAGTAAATTCTCTTTCTTTTTCACCTAGAGGTATTCGTTCTGCACAGTAGATGAATGTTACAGCTCTTCTATTAAACTACAACCACAATGTGTCAGAGGGAATTGCATAAGAAAAGGAAAAAGCAAACTAAAACCTTTTCTACATTGCCAGTCAGAGAAAAAACTGTGTGCTTTGAAATTTTAAAAATAAAAACATCAATTTAAGAAAAAAAAAAATAAAATTGCATCTCCTGGGTGAATCTCCACCACAACAAAACACTGATGCCTATTAATTCTGGGCTTGGGGACTGAACAAATCTATGGCACTATTCCTAATTCTGAAGCAAACCCAAACAACTGAATATCCATGGATATTATTGCACTTGTAGCAGTGGTGCTTTAACTGGCCTGAAAACTACTTTAATTGTATTAAGGAAAGTGAGAATTTTTTTTTTTTTAACATGTGTAATCTTACTTGAAAGATGCATTGTAAAAAGAATGGTGTTCTAATTCAAACTGCTATACCCTTTATAAAAACAGTTCAAGCATATCTGGCACAACATGAAGCTCTTGAAATGCCTCCATTACTTCAGAAAAAGTCTTAAAGAGTAACATTTCCAGAGGATGGGTAGGCATAGAATACCAAATAGAGGGAAAAAAATAACAGCATTAGTTTCCCAGCAAAAGGATGTCTTACATCACACAGCAGATCAGAAATAAATAAGATGAAACTTGAAGAGTCTGAATATAAATCGCTGGATGATGTTGCAAGAGTCACAGGCTTCACCAAACCAGTGTCAGTGTATTTTGTTAAGCAGTTACTATATACAGTATGTTTATCAGATAATGCCAACTAACAATACACTAAATTAATGGTTGTTAAACAAAAAAATGTATTAAAACAATGTACTTATAAAAACAGATGGCAACCCCCCCAATTATGCATAGTTACATATGATGAAGTCCAGCTCTCTGGAGTCCAATAGATTGACACCTTCAAGCATCAGGAAGCTGTTTTCTGAAGCGTGAACAACATAATTAACAGAACCCAGTCAAGCTGTAGGGGAATTACACTGTTGAAAATATCTCGAGCCCAATCACAAAATTCTCTGTAAATGTTACCACCGCATAGCTGCAATGGGGCAGTCATCCATTCAAAGGTTTTACACTGCCATATTTCTTCAAAGGACCTTCTAAAGGATGTGCTATTTAACATGGTGGTGATCTACACACAAACAAAATATGTGATGAACAGAAAGCACTTAGGTTTAGAAGCACTTGTGGAAGAATCCATGACATCTTTACAGTGTATTGTGTATGACTGCACGCACTATTAAGTTTCTCCTGCTTATTATTACATGGCATCTTACTGTTCATAGTATTTCTACATACTAAGAAGAGGAGCCTTCTCCCCGAGAAACCAGCTTCTCTGATATGGGAAGCCACCATGCCCGTATCTTGCTTTGCTACAATAAGGCATGTACAATGAAGGTGACAATGTCAAATCCCCATGGATCATCACAAAAAGACCCAGTTCTTCCCTTTGTTTCTTGCTTCTCTGCCCCATTACAACTGTGAATGTCAGTCAGCATCCATGTGTTCTTGTCTAGTAAGCAGAGGCTTCCCATCTGTATTACCAATCTTCTTCCGCACCTCCTCCACTGCTTTCAGCAAAGCTGCGCGCTCTTGCTCAAGACTGAGAATGGACTGCTTCAATTTGCCTTCATTGGTCAATAAAAGCTCTACTGTGGCTTCAAGGTTTTGGATCTTTCCATTAGCCACCTTTCAAAGTCAGAAGAAAGGAGGAGGGGGAGGAACGAAAGGAAGAAAAAAGAAAAAAAAGGAAATTCATTACTAACTGAAACCAACTTTAAACTATTTTCTGAGATACATTAATACATATAAAATACTTCCCAAATGATGGAAAATTGCAAAGGTAAATGCAAGTATGAACGTTATTAGATCTGTGTTCTTTAGACTACAAATACAGTTTTGCCTATAACAAGAAACTTCCCACTCTCAATTTGATTGCTTTGATTAGTTCACAGTTAAACTCAGAATATAATGCAAAGTAATGAAATTACAAAGTTACTAAGTCTGCAAATTATATACTAAAGAACTGCAGGTTAAGATAAGCCTTTGTATGGGTCAAAAATGGGAGACATTTTTGAGCCATATTTGTTGAATTCCACGTGCTTTGCAAAACAAAGACAACCCAGCCTGTTAGCTGCATCCTCATTTCATCTCGACATTGAGCCCAACAAATGCCAGATTTGGAGGCAAAGTGGGAGGAAGGGATTTAGTGCAATATGCAAACGGACAATACATCTTGAAAAATTCCAAAAATTCTCCTTTGAAAGGCTGCACATAGGGGCATTCTACTTCATGGCAAAACAACGTATTAGATCATTCAAACTCATCACGTGAGATCTGTAGCTGAGGTACTTTGACATAAGCAAAGATCTGTTTGAACGTTTCAGCACTGGAAAACATTTGGAGACAAGAGCACTGGATGGTCTTGGCTTTCAGAGAAGTATCTGCCTTTCTGATGAGCTCACTGCCCTTCATGTAATTACAGTGGGTTAAAAAGTTCAGCCTTTGGGGGCAAAATATTGACAAACCATGACCCACATTGTTTGGTGATGCATTTTCCCCCCATCAGCAATGGGTCACTTTTCACCATAGGAAATGAAGGCTGCTGAAGCCCATCTCCAAGACAAAGGGATTGCTGCAACACTACAGACAGTTAAGTTCCCCACTATGGTGTTAGGTGCTAACTTGCCAGCACTCAGGTGGAGATGAGCTTTGTAAAAAACTGCTTAGGGCTGCAAAGACTAAGGACAGGAAGGGGTAGAAGATCCCCTGCTGCAGGTATCTGTAGGACATCACATCTTGAATCTCATCCCAGAAATCCCTCTCCCCCATGCTACATTCAACAATTTCCTTGCCCATGTGCCTGAAGCTTTATGAAAATATCTTGCAGAGGAGTGTCTCTTCTTCTAACTTCTCTAAGGCTCACCTTAGAACCTGAAACAGGTTCGGATCTCACAGGATCAGATTTTACAGCTTAAGTAAATTTTTGTTAGGAGAGGCAATCTAATTCTGCATGGTTGACTAGCTTTAGTCATTATAGAGGACCAATGGCTGAAAAACCTGAACTCCTTTCTTCTCATACTACCTTACAAAGTCTGTATCTTTAACAATAAGCAAGAGGCTTGGAATGTCTGCTTCTTACCCTTGAAGTCCCTTTCTCCACCAAACTAAATGCATGGTCAAAAGTTTTATAACAAATGTCCTGTTATAAAGCAGCCAGAAAGCTGACTTCTTGAACAGTTAAGTAAAGAACAACCCCTACAGACAACAGGTGTACTGTTTCTGAAAAAGCTGCAGACTGAACAGGCACCAAGCATATATTAGAAATTATTATTTCACATATTGTCTAAACAATCTGGATAACAGTTTAAAAAAAAAAAAATCTTGTAAGAAAGAGTATGTCTTTATAGACAATGTATCCCATATCTGATGTATCTCTAAATTGCGACACTAGTATTAGCTTTCCCATTCATGATAGACTAGTATCCTTGCTGTTATAAAGCAGTGACTGAAAATGTAAAAATGAAGTTGAGAAAGCACTTTGTGTATTTTTAGTCATCTTCTACAGCTATGATTTTAATTGCAAGAGAAGAGATAGTGTGATGAATCAACTTTTCACTAATTGCAAGCATATGCTCTATCCATCCCCCTCTCAGAATTTCTTCTGTGTTTAAACTTTAAAGGCTAAACTAAATAACATTGCAAGTGGCTATACTTTAAAGTCACTACACCAAACGCCAACCTCTCCTGTGCCTTGGTGTAGGACGGTCTCTTCTGAAAACGTGGCTAAATTAGAATGTTAATTAAATATGAAATATAAATTGTACCTGCAGTTCTTCCAGGAGTTCAAAGTTTTGTTTGCGCAAGCTACTGTTTGCCTTTTCTAATTTATCCAGTCTCTGATTGTCATTTAAAGATGAATCTATAAGTTCATCCTGAAGCACGTGGTATTCAACTTCGTAAGCTTGCAACTGCTTGGCAATATCCATTTCAAACACCTGTTGTATATAAAAATATTATTAGGTGCTGCACAGATCAAAACCATAGCTCACTCAATGCTTTAAAATCTACGGATCTAGACTTAGATGTCTAATCACTGCATACAAAAAAAAGGACTTAATTTTGGCATTCATGTTTCCTACTCTGGAAATGGGAAGACTGAGGCAGTAGAGTGCAAGATATTGGCACTGGATCTACTTAAAAACTTTACTACTGATTTGCTGCCTGACTTCAGCAAAATCACTTACACTGAAGTGTAGACTTTGTAGGGTATTCCCCTTTCTAGATTTCAAATTTAATGCATCTCAGTTTGGCATAAACCCTCCTAGACATACTCGGAATTAGATGTCACTTTAGAAAAGTGTGGTCCGAGTACATGTGCCACATGTAAAAGTGTAAGGCTAAGTAGAATGAAAGCTTTAAATGAAAAACAGTAAACATTGCTAGGTTTATTTATGATTCTACGGTACTCCTACAGACTGAAAGAAAATGTAATAATCTGTCCTTACACTAACACACCTAATGGAAACATTATGTAATGTCAAAGCAGATGTCTATTATTGTTAACTATGAATCACCGAAATGAGTGCTCAGTCTTATTCATGAATATTAAGAAAACCTTTTATTTTAAAAGCAGATAAATAAATTGAGGTGCACAGAGCGACCCAAAGGAAAAAACTGCTAATGTATTTTCCTTTTTCTAGGTTTTGGCAAACATCTGCCTTCAAATTATCCAGCAAATATGACTCTAATGTCCCTGAGCTAGTTATCTCCTCTGAAAGCAGTGAAGAAGGTGGTAAATTAAAAGGACAAGTGTGTCAATCACAGAACACAGTAGAAACAAAAGTTGATTTAAAAATGCATCTGGAAAATAGCCCAAGAATAGAAGTTCAAGGGTTATTCTTTATTTTTAAACCTCTTGTACTTTATTCCTTTTGGAAACAAGTCAAATATCAAATCCTATCTTAAATACCTGTTGAAAAAACAAGAATTATTTCTTATTTTTTATTTATCTGCTTTGTCAACAAAACTTTAACTGTTGGTTATAGTTAAAGAAAGCATCAGTTTATGAAATGTTTCTGACACCTGTTAGCATATGCTATAAAAAATTCTCTCATATAGCTGCAGAAACATGCATACTGAGCATTTAAGTACAGAAGGCTGAAATACAATTTTAATTTGAGTTTGGTTACACATATGGAACTTTCATTTTCTGCAGATCTGAGCATCTCTGGAGAACACACTACTGAAATTTCAATAAAACAAACGGTGCAATTCAGCAGGGCAGAATGCTAGTTCCTCTCATGACCTCTGCCACTTCTAGCCTCTGTGCTCTTGAGAAGGGAGGGAGATCCCTGCTGTCATACCCAGAGTACAAATATGAAAGGGGGGAAACATGAGGCAAATCAAAAGCTTGACTTGAAAACTAGCTAACTGAAGGCATGTTAGGGCATGTAAACCAAAGGCCGCACTGCAGAAGGCGTGAGGAGGATGGGGATTAGCCCAGGAGCTGTATATGGACTGCAGGGCTGGTCAAACAGGTGCCCTCTTCAAAGGCAGCCCTCATCAAAGTGGGGCAACTGCTCTCCCTTCAACTCACTTCTACCTGCCCACATTAAATTTAGAGCAGTCAGAGCTGCCTAAACAGAGTATCTCTCCCTCCTTCTGCTCAAAGCCAATGGCTTTTTGCAGATCGCCTAAGCACTGCAAGCCTCTGCAGGGCTGTGTGCTCCAGGCTTTCAGCCTGGCAGGTAACATACGATTCCCTTTGCCCCCTAGAAATTGCTTGCTTTCCTTCCCCTCGCACAGGCTTTCTAGTTCTCCCCTCCTTCCTTTGATAGTAAGCACTAGAAGCAATTCTTCTGGTCCTAATTCAAGCGCATTTTCCCTGGAAGCTTTGCTGCCAGGGATCAGAGAGGAGCCCCTCACAAGCATTCTGCAGTGTACTGTGCTGCTGCCTGCTTGCTTCATCAAGCCACAGGCTTTGCAGATCTCCTTCAGCCCTGGGTGAGTGGCAGGCATTTGCAATTCTGTGCAGTACACCCTCCATGTTTTGGACCACAAAAGGTCTTCAGAAAAATAGGCTAAAACCCTTCTTCTATTTGCCTGCTGCAAATTATACGTCAAGTGTAACAGGTAGGGTTTCTAAACAGGCGAGGCTTAACTGCAATAATTTGTGATTTTTTCAAATCCCATAGTTATCGTCCTGAGCCTTCTGCTAACTTAGCAATATTGCATCATTTTCCATGTCTGCCATTTAAAAAAGTATATCAAGGATTCCCAGTTTTTGCTGTCTAGAGTCACTGCTCACTGCAAGAGACTGCACTGCCCCATGTACTCCTGGCAGAAGTACAAAGGCACTGTTGTAACATACTGAACAAGCACCACAAAAGCCAGTATAGACAAAGTCACTGTAGGGAGGCTTCTAATTTCATTAAGGTCAACATCTGTGAGGCTCTTGTAAGTCCATTTTTGCTTCTGAAATGAGACTTGGAAAGTAAGATTATTCGGAGACAGGAAAACTCAGAAGGCTTTTAGCCCACTTTGCTGCTTTTTTTGTGGAATACACTGCATATGGGCTATAATATTGCTGCCAATAACAGCCATTATGCACAGTTCAAAAAAAAAAAAGTAAACTCATTCTCATTAAAGGCTTCATAAAGTGACCATAACCAACATGTAGCTGTATGAATACAGAGGTACTATACAAGCCATATGCTTCCAAAAGGTTTCAACATCTTCAGAACTACAACAGAATTCTCAGCCTGAAGTAACACGATACACTGTTGTGTGTTTTCTGTTAAGAACTTGTTAAAAAGAGCATTTCCTTGCATACTACTCATATGTTCAGATTATTTCATACCTGACTAATGGTCTTTTCCATCTGTACCAAACCCAAGTTGGGGAGAGTGCTTTTAATAAAATCAACAATAGTTTCTAGGTTCTCATGCTGCAGAATCAAGGGCTTGTGGCTTCCCAAAAGGCTTAAAGCCACTTTAAATGTAGCCTCTGATCCTTGAAGAAAGAGCATATCTGTGGAAAAAAAGAAAAAATATAGTACATCTTTTGACAAGAATATTAAAACAGTAAAATGTCCAAGGACAACAACTTCTTATAGGGTCGATCTGGAGGCTAGATATACTCTGCCAGACACATGCTTTTGTTACTGTGGCTACGGCTTTATAAGTTTTGCAGGATCAAGATTATTACTGTGAATAGCACACTTGACTAACACAATCAATTATTAATTTGTTTAGTGAGTTTGCATCCAAAAAATCCAATTCAAATTTAAGCTAAGTACACAATAAACGAGGTAGTCAGGTTGGTCAGTGTTGCCACTTTTTGTGCGTGTAATAGTTTTGTGGGCTTTTTTCTTTTGAGGTGTTCATGAGAATCTGAATTTGAATAGAATTCTAATCCCAATGCCATTTAAAAATCCTGATACAACAGGCAAAAACTACACCTGAAGACACAACGGAAAATCTGAAGTTCTGTTGTTTTCTCATTTGGTGGAGAAAGCTACAAAATGTCAGTAGTACAACATTGAGCACATGAGGCTAAATACGCACTTTCCAGCAGCGTCAAGTTTCATGTGCATGTGCTTATTTTTAGTATGTGTCTCAACCACTTATTAATGTAGCTACTAGAATATTAACATAAGTACCCTGAAATCTTAGTAATACAGCTTAAGCATTAATATTGCAGGTGGCCCTGCAATGACAGGACCTGGCGTACATTCAAGCACAGTGAAACCATCTTATATAGTGACCCTTCAATGCAACTTCCTTTCTTTTCTTTTACAAATTGCCTATGTATTTATGGAGGAAAGAAATAGAAGACTGCAATCAAAGCATCAGACAGGAAACCCATCTTCACAAACCCATCTGTCCACAGTATAAACAGCATTGCCTTGCATTTGACTTTCCTGCTACTATAATTCGGAATTTGCTCCTGGTTTTACTGATGGACTCACTACAGGCACAAGCATCTAACACATGAAACAATACCGTTGGAGGTGGAAAAGGAAAAGAAGTACTGTGGTTTTATTCCACATTTCCTAAATATATTTTCATTTTTAAGGGGCTTCTCTCTTGCTCTTTGCCTCCCTTGTATTTGAAGCTATGAATGAAGTCACAGTCACTTAAGAAATAGCACAATGACACCAAATAAATAGTATGTCTTAATGGTCAAAAAAAAAAAAAAAAGAAGAATAAAGAGAGAGAGAGAAAAAACCCACCACACAGCAAGGGAAACAGCTACTAGCAAAACCACACGTATGTCTGATGTAGTAAAGAACATACGAAAACACTGGCTAACTGCCTTTCTTAGTAAAAGCAACCTCTCTTTCCAAATTTGTATCAGAATGAAATTCCCCCTTGTGCTCTTTTGCCTGTAATGTTGAAGCCATAACTCATTTCACTTCCCTCTCTTTCTCTCTGAGAAAGAAAAGCACAAGTAATAACTAACCATAAGGCTTGCAGTTTGCTGCCATTTGTCCTAAAAGTGGTGTAAAATTTTTCAACTCTGATTCAATGTGAAATCCAAAGGCAGGAATGATTGAAAAGTGGTAACAGAGCAGGCATCTGTCTCAATTCTCTATTGAAACTGAAAACTATAGGAAAACTCTTTATAGGGAAAGCTCTATATTAGGACAGGGAATGCTGAAGAACATCTAGGAAATGCAAAGTGAAAAAAACAGAGCTGAAAATAATGCATATTTATGATTCAGCACCTGCCCCATAAAAACACGTAGATTACCTCAAGGTGACCTGTAAATTGTTAATGAATGTCTGTATGAGCTGAGCTGGTAATACACGGCTGAAATCCCCCTCTCATTTAAAATAGCAAGTACTTAACAAAGACCTGTTTGTTATCCACTCCCTACGCTTCCTGTTAAGTGGGCTGCCAGCCACCGACAGTACAGTGAAGGTACCCAGATTAATGTCAGCATGACTGGCAGCCAACTGCATAAAAAAAAAAATTAAAAAAAAATCAAGTTTTATCTAAAATCTTGAAACAAAATAAACACTATTCTAGCAAGTCTCCTCCATTAATAAGTAAATAGAGGTATTAAAGAACACATCTTTTTTAGTGCTGTACTTTCATTAGATCCTGCTCAGGAGAGGTGTTGAAAGTTTGGACAAATAATTAAAAAGTAAAAAGGAGTTTTGCTATTTGACTCATAAAACAGTCTTTGGGTTAACCTCTTTCTAGCCCACTTCTTTTACATACTGCTTGTAAGATGCTTGCAAAAAGTATACTCTGTGGAAATCTAAAGGAAGTAATCTCTAACAATTATATTATTAAATAGCAGTGGGGCTTCAAATATCAAGGGTTCAGAGATACCATGCTAGAAAATGGCAGTGCCATCTTACAGTCTTAGTAATCTATAGATGAGTTACTTCAACATTAAAAGGCAACATTCTTTCACCCCAAGTGTTCTAAGAAGTGAGCAATGAAAACACATGTATGTTCTGCACAAGTGTGTGAACACGTGGGTCAGAACTGGTCGGATCCTAACTTGCCATGCTGCTAACGACAGCTGCTAGCAAAGTGACAGCTCTAGCCGTTTTTAGGTTTATAGTTGTGTTTCACAGTCTTTAGCACGGATGAAGATGAGATTTTACTTTCTAATGTAAAAGAATGTCCAATGTTCTCAACTTACACAGTTCCAATAAAAACTGTTACTAAATACTTTGAAACTTGAAAAACTGCAAGTGTGATCATGCTGGACTTTCTCTCTAAAAAAACATCAAAGATTTTTAAGAGGTGACAGTTTCAGTCACACACGTTTTTCTGTTCTTGACCTAAAATCAGTCCTGTGAAGATCATGTATCTATGCCTTCTATTCTAACATAAAATCTTTGCTTTTTAAAGCCCTACAATCCTCCAATGACAAAATATTAATCTGTGTATTAAGGCAGAAATCCAAACATACTGGATACACAAGACACTTTTATATCCTCACTGCCGTCAACTGTCCAATTCAAAGACTCTTCTTATCATGTACAATACTATGAATGATTAAGAATAATGAAAGAGTTAAGAATTAATTCCTACAGATTATTACTGTCAGCTAGACACTTGTCAAAGTACATTAGCCTACTTTGAACTGTTCCAGGAGGAAAAAAATAAAAAATGCTGTTTTCCCTGGAGTTAAGATGCTAATCACAGGACATGTAGTTCTACTTAGCTATACACCATCCTTTTCACTGTGATTTCTTCTAGCACCACTTTTGGCATGTCCTTAAACAGAAACAGGACAGGATTCTTGTTGGTTCTTCTTGGAATCTACATTCATTATTTGTTATTGTGGTAGAACAGAACAGAATAGAATAGAGGATCTAATATAACAGAATATAATCTAATCTAATAGAATCTAATCTAATCTAATCTAATGGATTCATTAAGGGCAAATCGTGGCTGACAAATTTGGTGACCTTCTACAATGGGGTTACAGCACTGGTGGATAAGGGAAGAGCAACTGATGTCATCTATCTGGACTTGTGCAAAGCATCTGACACTGTCCCGCACAACATCCTTGTCTCTAAATTGAAGAGACATGGATTTCACAGATGGACCACTGGGTGGATAAGGAATTGGCTGGATGGTCGCACTCAAAGAGTTGTGGTCAACGGCTTGATGTCCAAGTGGAGACCAGAGACGAGTGGTGTTCCTCAGGAGTCAGTACTGGGACCGGCGCTGTTTAACATCTTTGTCAGTGACACGGACAGTGGGATTGAGTGCACCCTCAGCAAGTTTGCCAACAACAGCACCAAGCTGTGTGGTGCAGTTGACATGCTGGAGGGAAAGGATGCCATCCAGAGGGACCTTGACAGGCTTGAGAAGTGGGCTTGTGCAAACCTCACGAAGTTCAACAAGGCCAAGTGCAAGGTCCTGCATGTGGGTCGGGGCAATCCCAAGCACCAATACAGGCTGGGCAGAGAATGGATTGAGAGCAGCCCTGAGGAGAAGGACTTGGGGGTTGACAAGAAGCTCAATGTGACCTGGCAATCTGTGCCTGCAGCCCAGAAAGCCAACTGTATCCTGGGCTGCATGAAAAGAAGCGTGACCAGCAGGCCGAGGGAGGTGATTCTCCCTCTCTACTACGCTCTGGTGAGACCCCACCTGGAGTACTGCATTCAGCTCCGGGGCCCCCAACATAAGAAGGATATGGACCTGTTGCACAGAGTCCAGATGAGGGCCACAAAGATGATCAGAGGGCTGGAGCACCCCTCCTATGAAGACAAGCTGAGAGGGTTGGGTTTGTTCAGCCTGGAGAAGAGAAGGCTCCAGGGAGACCACCTAGCAGCCTTCCAGTACCTGAAGGGGACCTACAAGAAAGCTGGAGAGGGACTTTTTGCAAGGGCATGTAGTGATAGGACAAGGGGTAATGGCTTTAAGCAGAAAGAGGGTAGATTTAGATTAGCTATAAGGAAGAAATTCTTCACTATGAGGGTGATGAGGCACTGGAACAGGTTGCCCAGAGAAGCTGTGGTTGCCCTAACCTTAGAAGTGTTCAAGGCCAGGTTGGATGGGGCTTTGAGCAACCTGGTCTGGTGGAAGGTGTCCCTGCCCATGTCAGGGCAGTTGGAACTAGATGGTCTTTAAGGTCCCTTCCAACCCAAACTATTCTATGATTCTATAATTTTTTAAGTCAGGAAAGTGCCTATATTAATACCCTAATAAATAATTGCTTCATTACATCTTATAAGTGAGACTGACTAAGGAAAATGAAAATAGCTTCTCATTAGAAAAGAGGAATTGGGGGGAAAGCTCCAACAGGCCCTGCTCATTATGTATGATCCAGTACCATGTAATGAAAGTGAAAAACAAACAACTGAAAAGGAAATAAAGCATCTTCTCAAATACTAAACAATTAATCTATGAAATATACATCCATAAGATAGCATTAAGGTAAATTCTTAATTGGAATTTAATTTAAAAAAGAGAACTTTACTTCTGTAGATTCTAAAAACAGGTAACAGAAGACTTTAGAGCCTAAACCTCATAGGCTTCCAAACATTTCTGGAAAGTGAGATTATCAGTCTGACTAAAATTGTAAGGGTAAGAAACACTAGTTTAAAAGCCTTGTTTCTGCAGAGTAAATCCATGATTAAACTGCAAGGGCCATCTCTATGTGTGTTTTAAAAACATAACCCTCACAATAATTTTCCACTGACAATGTTGGAGACAGTGATAATAGAGTAAATGGATATATTTCCCAGATGATGCCTCTGTTACATCTCTTTTCAGCTTGAAACTAATTGTCGGTGTTGAAGTGCAATATCATAACACCATGCCTTCATGGCATCAAATTTTACATCCTTTCTAGAAGTGGTTACAGGGTGGGAAAAGGTAACAATGAGGACGAAAAGACAGGACAGTTTGGGACTGTCATATGCCTTCCTCCTCTCTCTTTCCACTTTACTGTAAATACTACATGCTCCATAAGATGATCTCTGTTGTTGTTCTTCTGTTCATCAGTAGTAAGTAAAATACTTCTCCTGGGAGTCTGAAACAGGTTGGAGAATAATGCTGTTCCTAATAACAGGATTCCAAACATAAGACTTCAAAAAGAACAGATATAAGTTTTATGAAGAATTACCAAACACTCTGGCTACAAATCCAAGGGGAAACTGGGAGGCAAACATGGTAAGAAACCAGGGAGCAGCATAGAGGCTGGGGCCAATCTCATGTTCCTCTAGGTGGTTATAGAGATCTCGATGGTAGTCATGAAGAAGTCGAGACAGTTGATACATCTGGATCTGCATGGAATAAGAACAAAGAGACTAAAGATAAATATGTTTTAACACTCATAGTAGCAAAGTCCATGCTTCACACTCTTATTAGAAACAGTGAAAGATATTTGTCAACTGATGTTTGGATGGAATTGTGTGAAGAAAAGAAATACTCAGAAGCCACCTAAAAGACCCAGGATGGGTCACCTGTGAGCCTATGATGGGCTCATTTGCACGGTCATTCCAACCTCATATAACACGTAACAGAATTCTTCCTATTTATGGTTTTCATAGTTTCCCCGGTAGTTTTTTTATTTGAAAGTAGTGCATTTAAGATGATGTATTCTTTTCACAGATTATCCTTCCCCATTTTCGAGAACTGAATTTAAGTTCAAGTCCAGATTTTGACAATGCTATCTATATTGCATCATTATGATTTAACATTAGCATCCTTTTATTAGAAAAATTGAAATCATACCTGTAAAATTGTCATGTCAGGACGATACTGTTTTCTCAGGCCCATGTCAAACATGAGAAACTTTAGCATTTTAAAAGCATCTTCTTCACTCATATGAAGTAATAAAACTCCTGCTACAAAACTAAGGCCCTGGCAATATCCTACTTCCTGGTCCAGAAGCGAATAGGCTTTCAAAATATTGTAGAGTGACAGCTGCCCAGCTCCCAGCTGTGCTGAGAAGTACGGATGTGTTGGAAATGTGCGCCCTGTGAAAAAGCCGAAGTTAGCGACTTAAACTAAAAAGTAAATTAAAAAACCCAACCTTGCCATGTTATCAAATTAAACAGCCTTTCAAAAAGGTAGATTCTTTTGAAAGGTACATTCTGAGTCAACCCACAGGAAGACCATAAGAAAGTTAACAATACAAAACAATACTATATACACATTATATGAAAGCGCAGCTAATGGAGGCAGCCAACAGAGACAGCACTTTGTGCAGTAGTTTCTGGGCTTTGCTTCTTTGAGCTCTTGAGCATCCGGATACTTTGTCCAGGATCGCCAGGGGACTCCTGGGAACCTGAGGGTACTGCTGCTGGCAGGTAAGGCTGAGGCTGTGGTAAGGGTAGCTCTGGCAGCTTCTAACCAACTCTTTGTCAGCTGCCCTTGATGACAGGGTGCCTGTAGCCTTTGTTCTAGCTGATCCCTGATTAGGGAGGGTCATTAACAACCTGGACTATGGGGCAGAGTGCACTCTCAGCAAGTTTGCAGATGATACAAAACTGGGAGGAGTGGCAGATACACCAGAGGGTCATGCTGCCATCCAGAGGGACCTCAACAGTCTGGAGAAATGGGCTGACAGGAACTTCATGAAGTTCAACAAAGGAAGTGCAAAAATCCTGCACCTGGGGAGGAATAACACCACGCACCAGTATACGCTGCGGGCCACCCAGATGGAAAGCAGCTTTGCAGAAAAGGACCTGGGGGTCCTGGTGGTCGCCAAGTTGAACATGAGCCAGCAATGTGCCCTTGCAGCAAAGAAAGCTAATGGTTTCCTGGGCTGCATTAGGAGAGGCATTGCCAGCAGATCGAGGCAGGTGATCCTTCCCCTCTACTCAGCACTGGTGAGGCCACACCTGGAGTGCTGTGTCCAGTTCCGATCTCCCCAGTACAAGAGAGATATGGACATACTGGCGAGAGTCCAGCAAAGGGCCACTAAGATGATGAAGGGACTGGAGCATCTCTCCTATGAAGAAAGGCTAGGAGACCTGGAACTGTTCAGCCTGGAGAAGAAAAGGCTCAGGGGAATCTTATCAATGTGCACAAATACCCAGTGGGAAGGAATGAGGAAGAAGGACCCAGGCTCTTCTCAGTAGTGCCCACTGACAGGACAAGAGCCAATGGGCACAAATTGAAATACAGGAAATTTCACCTAACATAAGAAAAAAAATATCTATTTTTATTGTAAAGGTGGCCAGGCACCGGCACAGACTGCCCAGAGAGGTTGCGGAGTCTCCATCTATGGACATAGTCAAAACCTGAGCAAACATGGTCCTGGGCAACCTGCTTTAGATGACCCTGCTTTGAGCAGGGGGGTTGGACTAGATGATCTCAAGAGTTCCCTTCCAACCTCAACCACTCTGTGATTCTGTGAACAGAGACATTAAAGGCTTCACTTTTACAGATTTTTTCCAAAAGGGCATATTTTCATTTCTAGGAAAGAAACCCTCCCCCTATCAGATTTCCCCTGTCAATACCTCAACGCAGAGGAAATCTGAATACTTCTTTTGTTTCAGTATTAAGTGGAGCTCGTTTTTCAGTTGCCCACTTGTTAAATACCACCCCACCCTTTAGCTCCTGGAATGCTGCTGTGCTGCCAGATAATATCAGAGCTCCTGTTTCAAGAAGACAAAGCCCGGGGCAGAGTCCTTCTGCCATCTGGTAGCTGCTCTAGCCTGTCACATGGGACACTGGCATTCAGTTCCTGAGTAGGTCTCCCCTCGCCAGGCTGTCACAGAGTTGAACATTACAGAAAAAATATTTCTAGCTTCCAAATGAGAAAGACCTTGTGTTCCTTTGCAAAGGAATCCTCTGCCTGAATAACAAGTTATTACAGCATGGTCTTAAGGCAGACCTCTACTGCCTCACTCACACAGCAAGGCTCCTTTGATACAAGTCATGAAGAAAAGTTACAAGTTGAGCAAGAATAAAAATGCAAAGAAGTTCTAAAAAACAGTAAATGGAGGAGCAGCAGAACTGCTAAACTCACAAGCTGATTTGTTTCTGAGTGCCCTGGTGATGACTTAACTAAGAATTTTAGCTTTTACTTAGGAGCAAACAACTCCTGGCCCTGCTGAAAAGAGACTCTAAATGAACTGTTACACCTCAAGAGCGCCAGAATGAGAAAGTAAGTACCTACTACTTTATTTTTTAAATGTAATAAAACAAAACATAATTTTCTACTGTGTTCAGCAAACACTCAGTGATGAGTACAGTGGTTTCCTACACTGATAGCATCTAGAAGTCAGTTTACCCTACCTTATTGAGAGAAGAAATCATTTACTGAACATGACTTCCGTGTTCAGAACCTGAAATCCCCAGTGACTGCAGTGGTTGTGCAGGTGAGGCACAAAAGGAAATACACAAATAAGCCTTCAGGGAATTGTGGCTTTGTTCTTGTCCACATAATGAAATACGTGTCACATTGGTGACATGTAAACTGGGCCAGGAAAGCGGCTGCTGTACCTTACCTGTGCATCCAGATGCACACTGCTGTCTTCATTCTCATGAAGCACTATTTACAGGTGAAGATGCATCAGTTCAACTAAGTGTGAGCGATACTATTACAGCTTTGGCTCATACTGTGTTAGCAAGACCTCTTTAGCCTAATTTAGCAAAGCTTTTTTAAATATTATAACCACATGTTGCAAGAACATAGGTTTTTCTCTCAAGGGAGAAGTGCATGCTTTCAGAAGGATTCTTAAAGATGTAAGAGAAAATGCTTCTGATAGCCTGAAGGAACACAAGTCAGAAAATGCAAATTCCTTCTAGCTGCCTATCCAGTTATGCTGTCTGTTACTGTGCAGCACTGCTCTATTTCAATGTGAAACACTAGGAAACTAGGAAGTCTTCAGCTTCCTAGTTTCATCTTACTGAAATAATAGGGCCCAATCCTTCCCTCAGCTACTGGGCTAGCAAATAGCTCCCCAGCAAAAACACTACTTTGCATGAAAACCACCATAAAGTTACCAACACATGCAGTCATTTGTTTCTACAAGCAGAGCACATGGCTAATGAGAAAGTATTTATGTGCAGAACCAGGCAGAATATATGAACAGCTTGCTGAGCCAGCAAGCCCCAATTCAGCTGTGTGAGCCAACCAAACTCAGACTTACTCCTCTCTACTGTCCAGGAGTTGTCCCACCTCTCTCCCCTCTGCTGAAGGTGTTCAATTCACTAACCCAGCACAAAACTATTCACCCCTTACTGAGGGACTTCAGTGTGACAGAATCCCAATGCTCATTGCCAGGGTTATCAACACCAGGTATGCTGGCTTGACTGATAGGTACTTGCTAGTGAACCATCTCTGGTTGCACATAAATGTGTCTCTCAAAAACAAAAGACTGCTTCTGGTGCTGTGCGATTCAGGGGAATTCCTAGAATTGGTGTGACGAAGTCTGGAGGGAAACAATTTACCTACATTGCAACTGCCTATTTCCAGCTGGCATTAAGGCTCCTTGGAGTGTTACTTTCCTACTGTCAAGCTGAAACTTGGCAGGCCTGTCAAGTAGCAGAAAGCTAAGGTGGCATCAACCATCACCCTCTCCACCTCAGCTCACACCAGTTTCTGCAGAAACATGCCTATTTCACCAGATTCTTGTTTTCTATGCGCTGCCTTGATATTTTGACTCACTTTACCAAGTGTTGCAAAAAAGGAGAAAATATTCTCATTTACTATATAAACTTTAGGTCACCATCTAAACTTGACAAATCTTCTCACAGTTCAGTACCCACTGAAGACAGTCTGCACATTGAGTTATTAAGAAATAGGTGCCCCTGGACAGCTCTGGGTATAGGTGGTCCCTAATCAGGCAATTCTTCCATGTGGAAGAAAGGGGGTATAGCCTTTCATTTGCAATGAAAAATACTCAAATACTGTTTGAGTAATTACAAAGAGCAGAAGTATGATGTGACAACTTTGTACTACTTCTTTAGAGAAAAGATGTAAGTGAAAATAATACAATAGGTATTAATCATTCAGCTCAAACCAAGTACAGATTTTCCCATAAATTTTTATCATCCTACCACATCACATTTTGTTACTTGCAGTGTATAACTTCCCCTGATGGAGTTTTTCATGGCAAATTCATTTAATCAGACTTAGTGATTACGGACCTCTTAAATTGCCCCACACAACTCCTCAGACCCAAACCAAAAACCCCACAACAGAAGCCTGTTGTATGTTCTATCATGCTCTGGAAGACATTATTGATTTTTTTCCTTTATTAGGAAAGAGCATAATGAACACTGAGTTCAGTGTGGGATTATCTCACACACAAGTGCTGGGATCCTCTTGGAAAAACACCGCCTCCTGGTTTCTCAGACAATAAACTGAATTAAAATATCCAAGGGAGGAGACAACAATATCATAAAAAATATCCACAGCTGTATAGTCATGAGGATAATCTGTAGATGACCTGTAAAAACTTCCAATTCATCCATATACCAGTGAGGTGTTATAAACTTGCATCAGATGGCTTGCATTCAACACAAATACTTTTGCCAGGGTAAAGGTTAGACATGTGAACATCTGACTAAACAACTGCATATATTTGAATAATTACTGTCATGTTAGAAATGCTTTAATGACCACAACAGATTCCACAGAATACTTAACCCAGCTGAGGAGCAGCCATGCGCTGCTTGAGGGCAGGACTGGAGAGAAAAGGGAACAGCCTTCATGAGGGAAGACAGAGAGGATGCCAAAAAAGTACCTCTGTGAGGTCTACGAAACAAATGGCTGACTTGTGGGAGCTTCTGAGATGAAGAGGTTGCTGGTACTGATACAGACCTTAACAAAACCATCTGGGAGCGGCAGCAACCAGAGACAGTAACAATGTTTAATACAGATCCACATTTTACAGAGCATACTGACTTTTGGTCTTATTAAATGTTCCTGGGTTTTGTTATCATCTTAGTCCAGCAGTGGCAAGAGTCAATCAATGAAACCCATAAAGGAAGAGGACCATGAAAAGTAAAAGGAAGGGTTAAGAATGGCGTAATTTTTTTTGAGGTATGTAAAGACTGCTCTTTCACAATTATCTGGAGCAATCTCTTCTGCTCCTACCCTAAAACAATAATTTCATTCCATTTAGATTTCCTTTCTCGTGTTTCCTTCTAATATTGGAAAAAACTTTTTGAGCTTTGAACAATAAATGTGAGGGAAAATGGAAAACTCTACTCAAGAAGACCAAAAGCCTGCCTGAAGCCCACCTACCAGTCACTTCAAATTTCAAGAGCCTTGGTTCCTAACATCTCTCTACTAAACTCAACAGACTATAGTATATGTGCCTCCAGAGACCAATTCACTGTCCCTAAATCAGGAGCCAGCTACTGCTTATAATTAGGAGGTGTGAATAATCTCCCTTAAAAAGAGACTTTTTTTAATTATTAAAAACAACTTCTTTCATAATCATTTTAATACAAGTAAAAATAGCAACTACCCATTAAAAAAGCAAAAAAAGCAAAAAGCAAAACTTCTGCATTATTTCAAGTAACAACGTTTAACAGAGACAGCAAACACTAGACATCAGGAATGAATAGCACATGATTCAACAGTCTGCACTTAAATACTGACTTCCTTTCTTGACAATTTATATCCCATGAGCCTGTGGAGTTCACTGTCAATATCTAAAATACAGATGCATTACTGTTACATCTAGCAACCTCTTATTACTACCTGTTGGAAAGGACCTCTGTGCTTGAAATGCAAATTTTGCATTTTCCTAATGGTGTCAAGTAATAGTTCTCACATCAGATTAAAAGCAGTTCTTACTAACAACCTGTTATTAAATAGCGACAAGTTTTTTGTGTGTTACCTTCTTTTATTTAATCCTCTTCCAGAGATTATAAACTCCCTTATTTTAATTTCAGATCACTACTGTACTTACCTAGGTCAATAAGTATCGCATGTTGCTGGGAAGTTAGTTGTTTTAGGAGTTCTTTATAAGGTGTGTCCTTTGGTTGTTGTTTAGTTGGAAACTGATGTTTAAGATGGTATTGCTCTGCTAGAAACTTCCAGATCTCCCCACGGTGGTGACGTGGTACTCCTGAGAGAAGAAAGTCATTAAACAGTAATTTGTACTCATACTGAGGGTTCAGCTATAGCTGAGCTAACAGGATTCAGGAACTGAAGATCCATATCTGCTAGATATGCAAGCAGATCCCTGGCTGCTAGATCCGTATCTGCTATCTCCAGTAGACCACAGAAGCAGATCAAACTACAGTGCTTACACTTCCTCAACCAATAAAAGACATCAGCATCTTAATAGGAGAGATTTAAGGCAGAAACAAGATGAGCTGCCTAAGTCTAAGGTCACCACTTACATCCAGTCTGAGAAGTACTAGAAGCAGCAGCAAAAACTGCAATACTTGTCTCCGAAAAGTTACATGCTTATCTCCCATTTTTCCATGTAAATTACACAATAAAGCACTGCAATAGAACTAATTAACATTTTTCACTAATATAGCACTGACACTGTTGTTAGGAGTAAGTTTTAGGAAGGTAGGATGCACGCATACCGGAAGTATAAACAAGTACAAACGAAATGTGATCTAGAGACTACACAGAAGGCAGATAATTAGAAAGCAAGTATTGTATTTCAGTTTTGCTACTGGTTTACTGAATGACTGGTACACGTAAAAATGTTTAAAGCTTGAATTTCTTTCTCTATGAAAAGGGATGATGCTACTTAATTATTTCACATAGGTAATGGTAGCATTCATTTCTATCTATAGGCAAAGCTCTGAAAGTAAGAGAAACATTATTATTACATGCATACTTTATTCAGCATACATTATTCAGCACAAGACGGGCAGTATTAAATCATCTACACAAGAAATCAATACACTATTCTTTGGGAAAGTATTCTGTCTAGTCCATGATGTACTAGAACCAGATATTACAGTTTGAAGTAACATGGCTTAAAATTTTTTGGACTGCTTTTTTCTTTTGGTATATGTGTAACATATGGGTGACTACAACAATAGGAGAAATCAAAATTGACTGAAGCATACAACTTACATGGAAAGATAACAAAATATATTAGAGCAATTTCACTGCCTTCTCTCGTATAAGCACAAAAAGATATGAATTTATCTCTGCAATACTTATTTTTACTACATTATGATAATCCAGAGACAACTGCTTGAAATTGAAATGCTAGTAGAAATGTATAATGTTTGAATCTACATCACAAGTGTATTTAGAGAACATTTCTGTAAATTACTTTACGAAACTTAAACTCAATTATTGAAAAGTCTCCAACATGAAACAGTGAGGGAAAGTGCTGTTTCAGACACTGAATGAGCCAGGTTCTCCTCTTCAGGTACACATCTATAATCCTATTAGCTTCAGTGAGGTTGAATGTGTCACATAGGGTAGAACTGGCTTAATAGTGCACATTTCCAGCTGCAAAATTACAAATGAATTAAAATCCCCTTTAAGGAAGTAGTCCGATATTAAGTTTATCTCTGTATGCTGCATCATACATGTAAAATAAAGTATTTAGTTTACTACTTCCTAAATGAAAGATGCACTATATTTAAACATCTACTGCAGTGTACATTATAGGTCAACACTATATATTTGTTATCCTAATTTAAGCCCCATGCTTATCGAAATCTGCATTTCTTATCTGTTTGCCTTGCTTACTCAAGTTACTTTTAATGTTTTTGGTCTAAACTAGAACTTCCTAAACTCAATTTAAATGTATTTTTCATTTCTGCATATGTATGAAATTTGACATCACTTCATTCTTAAGAACTCTGACACAACTGGGCTCTAGAGAGCAGAGCAGAATAGCAGCATCAAGAGCTAGGGATAATTTCCCCATCTACTGGCTACTTGTATGTGCTTCTTATTAGCAATCCACTAAGCAGGGCTTTATTTATTTACTTACTTATTTTGCATCACTCCCAGTTTTTTAAGTTTTATTTTGAACTCTAACACAGGCCAGCATCACTGGACTATCAACAGAAACCAAGTTTTCCTCATGCTTAAATATTAACCGGACAGAGCCCTTTACCTACATGAATGAAAAGAACCCTGTGATAATGAGCTTTCCTTACTTTTCAAAGATTTGTACTTGGGGCATTTGATATTATTAGAAATCTAGACTTACCTAGTCATCTTAAATGGACAATTTGGTTTAACTTGCTTGAATAACTGCATATAGGCAGGTGCAATATTTAAAATATTAAACTTCTGCTAGTGGTGATTTCTTGACACTTCCTTTACACGTTGGAAAGCTTTGTATAGCACTATAAAAAGCCCCTTGGAGTAGCCATCTTCACCATCGGCTACATACAACACTCAGCACAAGGCCTTTTGGTCCAACCATGGCACAAATAACATTGAGTAATAACCCAATTTCTTAGAACATTTGAAAAACATCCTTAGGTTATATTACTTTTGATGCAGTGGAGAGAGGGGCTGGTTGATCAGCCCTGCAGTTGTGAGGAAGACTGTAAGCAGTGTTTGCAGGTACAATGCATTGTTTAAGTCAGAAAAAGGGCAGCTCTACAGAGATATCCATGTATAGTGTTTGTATACACACATACTACCCAGGCTTGAACAGAGAATTTCCAGATAATTGTGCAGACAGTTTCTTCAATTGTTTACACAATAATTTCTTCAGCATTATCCAGGCTTTTTTCTTTAATTATAACTTTTAATTTATAAAATCAGATTGCAACAATGGTAATACATTGAGGTACTGTACAACTCTCCTGTAAGGACAAATGTTATTAAAAAATGAATACCAAGTACTGTAACGCCAGTAATACAGTTGCAGCTACCGCTGAAAGGGACTGTTACTTGCATATGCATAACCATGAAGATACCGCACATTGTTACTTGTTTAGTCAGCAACCTGAGGAACAGCTCTAGTGACAATCTAGTTATAAGCAGTGATTAAGAGGTCACCCTACTCCTTTTCTAATACAATTTACATGCATTTCAACAACTCAGAATAACAAACTGTGCTTACCTTGCCCAACAGCATAGTGTATTTTTTCCACATCAAATTTAATCTTTGACCTTCCAGGTGTACTCAACATTTTTTCCCAAATCAAAGTTACATCTTTTAAGCATGGTGTGATTTCTTCATAGTCAAGTTTCAGACGTCTGTTCTGCAAATTGTTTTCTGAAGCTGGGAAGTGATATCATGAATGCACCAGTTAATACTGTTAACTATGTGTAAAATGGAGTAATTTAACTTAGAACTTCATTATGCAATCCACCTAAAATTAAACCCTATTAATTCTGAAACATTACACATCTAAATTTGTGTGATTTTGGGGTGTTTTGTTTTTTTTTTTGTTTGTTTGTTAAGATATTATATGTAATATTAACTGTGTTTGGCCTGTTAAATTAAGTTCCTTACAGCTAGTCAACTCTTAAATCTGAAGAAACATGAGAGATGATGACTAATGAAATAAACGCAAGATTTTCCTAACAGGATTTTTCAATTTCCCAGCTCTTAAAAAAAATTAATGCAGAAGACCTACATCAAATAAAAATACAAAACCAAATATAGTCATCTATTTCTTATGCATACAGCTCCATAATAGTAAAGACAAATTAAAAAAATTACTTTAAAGGTGATCATTCACATGTCCATTTTTATAGACTACATAAAAAGGAAAGTTCAAGTATAGAAAAGTTCAGAACCCTGAACACAAATAGGACTATAAACACTATATATACATGAGGCTCTCAAAGTCTCCGCTGAAGAAATCAGAACAAGGGTCAATGCATAACTCAGTCTTAAATAAGACATTTTAGATCATCAGAGCTCCTGGAACAGAGATGGACTGTAGTATTAGTGATTTTCTCATATTACAATTTATAAGAATATTGCAGTGTATCTTCATATGTCGTCTATAAGGGATTAAAAAAATATTTAATCACTAGCTGGGAAAGCATCAAAGAACCATGGCAAAAATGAAAATTAATTCTGTAGCTGAGTGTTAATTCCAAAGTTTACAAGTGGAGTGAGAATTGCAAAGGGACTCCTTGCAAAGCTTTTAAGTTTTGTTTCTGCGGGGGGTTTTTAGTACTAGAATGTACCTGGAAAAAAGGGTTTATTAATGGCATTCATGTAAACTAAATAATAAAGCGCCTTTTGGGACAGTGGATGAATTCATGCAGGTCACGAGACTGAAAAAACAGAAGAGGTCATTCAGCTCAGATGGAGAAAAAAGGTGCAGTGCAGATGAGATAGAAAGATGTCAGACATCTATTCCTAAAAGGCATGAAATGCTGAAAGAAAATGCTGTAAAGAAACAGAGATGAAGCTACAAAGAGAGCACTAAGAAGTGACATAGACTGTGGTAAGTCTGTCGAGAATTTAACAAAATGGATATTTCAATTTTTTAACTGAGCTGTAATGTGGCTGAGGACGCAGTGCACCTAGTTCCAGGACAAGAGTCCTGGGATATGGTCAGCGGCTCTCTACTTGCAACAATGAGCAGAGCACAGGTTCAAAAGACATAAAGGACTGAATAGGTTCTATATTATTTTAAAAAAATTTAAAATACTGCTCCTCAATAACACCCATCAAGCAAATTACAAGTAACACTATTTGGAACCACATTTATGAGATAGTGTATCATGAAGTGACCATGATTTTTAATTAAGTTGCCACGATGTATTCACAGTACTTCATTGCTGTGATGATGCATCACTGTGATGCTAACAAGACACTCTCATTTTGAGGACATTCTGCCATACATCATAAGCCTACTGCTACTTTTGATGATTTTACAGTATGCACTCAAAAAATCACACTCCTATGTGTTACAGTCTTGAGACAATCTATGTTAAAAAGATGTTATCTTTTGTTAGTTTAACTCCCCATTGTTTGTATGTTCAACTTGTTATGTAAAATTTATTAAACAGTTAAAAATCACCTGAAATTTACATGGTCCATAATGACACTAAAATAGCCAACACACTAAGCTCATCTTGTTCTGAGATCTGTATCTGCAGTTAAGGTTTTTTAAATTACAAATTCTGAGAGTTGCAAAGGGCTAGCTTGTCCTGTACTCCCACTGGCTAAAACAAGATTCTAGATTTTAAAAATGGAAAAAGAAAAGAACTATTTATATTTGGGAAGTGTCCACCCTACCTTTTTATCCTGTAGTTGCTTTCACAAGTGAATGATTTCACTCAATGAGGTTATTCATGTGAGTTATGATGTTACCTAAGTGTTTGCAAGATCTGGACCTCACAGTATTTAATTTTGACATTTTCTCAGTTAGTTTTATGAGTTTTCACTTCAAAGTAGTATATTCCATTTTAAAACATGACTTTGGCTGCACGTGTACTGACACATGCTTTACCCATCCTGATACAGACAGTTGTTGCTTAATTTTACTCCTTAGTTTTTTTTTATTCCTGGTTTCTAGAGAGCTATAGGAGCAAATAGCCTACAGGTAGGCTAAGTGTCCTGGGAGGCCATATCCAATGTCTGAGAGAGGTGTTTTCTCCTTCCAGCCAGGAGTCTCAGCCCAAGTTTAAAGAAGAATTTAATGTTTGGTATACTGACCTTTTCACATGTCTGGGCCCTTTCTTTACACAGTTCTTTCTGGAAGACAATCCTTCCTCAAGTTTACACAAAGGCAAAGAAGAATTGCCATTTTCATGCCAGGTACCTCACCCCTTGAGGATCCAGGTGCCTGCTCCCTTCCTGAACATCTAAAATCAGCCAGATAAACATTTCTGTCCTCATCATTCAGGTCTTCAAAGGAGCAGCTCTCAAGGGTAATCACTTGTGATTCTGTATGCAGCTGCTACAATAAAATGTATATTCTTAATCAGCTGCATTTTATGTGTAAAAATTGCAACCACAACGGATTTGTTGCAGATGTGCATTCAACCACAGGAAAATTTTGGTTAAGAACAACTGCAAATTCCAGTTTCTCAAGCTCCTTCTCATCACCCTTCTGACTGATCTAAATCATTACTACTCCATACAAACCTTGCTTGCACAGTGTGTGTACACAGGCAGGCACCCATAGGTTCAAGTCCACAATCAGCTCCTTAAGAACTTCAATTCAACTTCAACACTGGCTAACCAGAATGTTGCAATGACCAATACTTAGACAATGACCTATGGATGCAAATGTAGAAAAGAATTTACTTCATGACAGTGATTGTGCTGAATTCCTTGTCAGAGCTTCTAGACACCAGACTAAAAAACCCCAGCCATGGTAAAAATAAGAAAGTACCAATTAAGATCAAGTAAACAAATCATAAGGTGAAGTGACAAAAAAATAAGTGTAAACTGTAACCTGCACTAATGAGACCTGAGGGACAGTCTGCTAAACTGATTTGCCTGTATGTTCCTAAAATGTCTCATTAAGGCTTGGTCCCATCCACTGCCAAGGCCACAGAGCAAACCAAAAAGTGAACTTGTATTGCAGTAGCATGTAATCAAGAACTCCACCAACCTTGTAATTTCTGGTTTTCTTTCTCCATTCTGAGAAGCAGTATCTGCTGAATAATGGCTTTCTTCCACAACTCACGAAGCTCACGGGGTGTCCGTTTCCTTTCTTCTTTCACTGGCCCAAAGGGACCATCTTCACACACTGGTTCCAACGGGGATCTGGGTGGAAGTTCTCCCAATTCGGAGTAATCTTTAAAAGAGAGAAGCTGTTGTGAACTACTTGGATTTCTTGAGTAAGTGAATGAACGGACACATTTTCAAAGATTGCATATATATACACACACATATCTACCTATATACACACACACACACATATACATACATATATAGGAGGTAGCAATACCAAGCAAGGTTTCCCAAATGTCAGTTTCAAGCAGATTTGCAAGCTGTTTCTGAATAAGAATCATATGGGCCAAAGCCTGGAACATTTTTTTCTTTCCTATAACCTGATAAAAACATTGTACCATACACCAAGACCCATGGCTTCCTAATTACCGCTTTGCAAGGACAGAACTGAAAAGGAAAATTCAAGTTTGAGAAACTGCAAAAATACAACCTACAGCTGAAACCTGTCATGATTCAAATAGCAGATCAAATCAAATATAGTACCCACATAATTTAAAGAATAATCTCTAAACTGTGTTTAACAAAGAAAACACCCTTAGCTGCACAAACACAGCACCACCTAAGGCCATACAATGGGATGATTTCCAGTTCTTAAAGTAAACATGCAGAAAGGGAGACAGGCACCTAAGACATGTTTGTTCTCACTTCTAGTTTTTAACTATGTCATACCCTTCTGCACTTTTTCTTCTGGCTTCAGCTGGTCTACCACAAAATGTATCTTTTTGTCAAGCATACAAAGTAATTCTAAGAAGACTGAAAACACTACAAAAGAAAGCGAACATTAAATAAATCTCAGGCAAACTGAAAAACCTTTTTGATTTAGGGAAAGGGTAAACAACATTGTTTTAAATCAAATTCTCAACATAAGAAGCATAAGTTCTTACACTTTTTTTTCTTAATGCCTGCTGCAGTATCACTTAATTTTATTGTTTTATACAGCTTCTCTGAAGACTCAACAGTCTTTGATATAACCTGTATCTAGAAGAAAAATTACTCAATTCACCACCTTTAAAATGAATGGTCAATACCACCCATCTCTTCCTACCAAATCCCAAATGGAAAGCTATCGCAACAGCACTTCCCCTTCAGCCAAACACAATGGCTGTGAAACATCCCTCCGAGGACAAGCTGACCAGTTATACATGCAAGAATATGCTTTAAAATCAGTGCAACAAAAACAATTCCCTGGACTCTCCAGCCAAAGACAAGTACAACTGTGCATGCTATTTCAAATAGCTCCTGGAGAAGGGACATTCCTGAAACAATTATTCTGATGGTAGCTCAGCAGTCCATTTCTGTATCATTGCCTAGCACAGTGATAAAGATTTTGAATTAAATACACACACATTATCTCATCTCTACAAACTAACAGAATAGGAAAGTTTTCACCCCTTCAAATTTCGCTTAGAATGCTCGCATATATTGACTCACACAGTTCATACACAGCTATTCTTTTCTTGTTTGTTCAAAAGTACTCACACAACTGAGCTCAGATGACTAAATAAGAATGGAAACGTTCACAGTTGTTGGCTTCTGCTTTTCTAAGTTTTGCCACTGTCAATCTTTTCCTCTTAAAGAGGCAAATAGGGTGGGTCCAAATACCACCTGTTTCCTTAAACAACATTTATTTGTTTGTTACCACCATTAAATTCAAAGGCTAAAATATACACATAAAAATAACTGCAACATTTTCAGCTAGCAGCACAATTTAAACCTTTACAAACTCACACTTTGGATATATGTGTGGATACCCACACTTTGGGTATCTACAGCATTTCAGAGTACAAACTTCACGGGAATGTGAATTAGGCAAAGGACAAATATTTGACACTTCAATGGCAATCACCATTTGTTTCAAAGAGAAGTAGGAAACACTGACGGATGCATTCAGAAATACAGCTGGTTATGAAAAATATCAATACAAAGAAGAAATTATATTATATCCCTTAAAAGAAACTGGGAAACATTAATTTAATTTTTTTCCTTACAGGTAAATGGAAATACTTTCGTGGGCTAAGATCTGCAGTCATAAAAGAGGTGTAGGTAAATGTCATTGGGTAGTGAAGGAACACACACTTGATAATTCTCAATTTTCCTTTCATTGTCAACACAAGTTAATTTGATTTGATTATGGGTTTTGATGCACATACTATACTGTCAACAATGTTCTGTACACTTTTATGTAGAATGACTACATATAGTAGCTTTCATCCCAATTTTTCTTAGTGCATATTGAATAACATTAAAAGGGAAATGCTCTTAAGGATAATGCTGGTAGAACTAGCTTAATTTGCTTGAATAAAATAATAAACTTGAAAAAATATAAAGACCATCTTCAAGGAAAGTTGTTCATTTCTTCTAAGGTTGCATTATATGCACAAAATAACATCGCCATAAGAAAGAGGAATTAATGAAAACAGTCACCAAACATCAATGCAAAAAGTAAAGGTGATCCAGATAGGAACACCCTTATCCAGGGTACCCTATCTGTAGTATATTCACTTTTTGTTACATTCTCATAGCATCCAGTATAGGATGCATGTACATCTTGGGGAAACAAATCTCTTCTCAGCCTACACATCCTCTCTAGTGGTTTATGGATCTCTTTCAGAGTCAGATATGTATTCTGGTTTTATGTATGTATATATGCATGTATGTGTTAGAAAATATCGGACTTTCTGTGGAGACAGTTTATGGTTGCCTACTTGCAAAAAAAAAACCAGGCTGGTAAAACACATGCAAGGAAATGGATTAAACACATTGCATTCCTAAAGCAAGAATGAACATATCCAACACCTAGAATCTTCCCGTCTTTAACATAAACATTCTACTTTCTCAGTGCAAATTTTGTGGATTGATCTTCAAGTACCAACTTAACAAAAGATCACCTTCTAATTTATCAGAGATGTTACTCACTTATCGTCCTCCAGTGATCAAACTGTGGCAACACCTGAACCACGGCAAAGCATTAATTATTCAAGACCATGGTCCTGCTTCCATTCAGGCTGAAAATTTCTTGTCTATTACTGACTAACCTGATAAGATCAGTATTCACTAAAAGAACTTTAACTCACAATGCTTAAGGCTATAAAAGAAAACAGAAAGGTTACAAAATTCTGTAGGCCGAACAATTATGATTATCAACCCTACCTCTAATTCCTCTGTGGAAGAGTCCTAGGCTTGATTTTGCTTTCCAAATAGCAGCTCCTTTTCTATCTTTTCTTTCTTTCTTCTTAACATTTGTAGACATTTAACAGAAAGTCTGAAGTCTACTCTGATAAAGTGCAACACATGCACAACCTGCCTTCCCTCCCATGTCCCTGCTGGCATGTGGCAGGATGTATAGAAACCAAAATGAACCTGTTTAACTGCTCAGGTGGCCCGTCTAAAGTTTGCAGAGTTGCATCAGCTGTTTGGCTGCTAAAGGGCGGGGGAGGTGGAATGTGCAGGTAATCCCTCAAAGCAAAGTAAAAAACCAGATGTTTGGTTAGTCAACACTAACCCATGTCCCTGAATATACAACAGGGTGATTGACAGACATGCCATCTGGCTTCCAGATCCAGAACAGACAAGAGTAGAAATACTGTAACAAGAAACTGAATATTTCATTATTAGGCACAAATGATCTGGCAGACAGCAGAGAAAGCAAAGATAAATAGTGGAGCAATTCAGCTGAACATAACTGGGAGCTCACATTCCACTGAATCAAACTGCCATGTGTTAAAATCCAAGTAATGCACAGCCTTCAAAACTTTTATGAGATTAGTAAGTGCACTTAAGCAGGATCAGCACACACTGAAAGACTGCTTCCCTCTTCATCTGCCAACCTTGTCAGCTTTTGTTGACTCCTATTCCACGTTTGACCTGTACTCCTTTCAAATATGTTGCTCCCTTCCCTGCAGCTTCCATATAAAATTCTACCTCCATACGTGGTACTTCTACAAGCCTACCGCACTTCTACTCTTTAAGGTTCAGGATTGGGCAAGTTGACTCAATAACTATTATTATATTTTATCAACACACAGGTTATGTTCCATTTGAAGTTCATACTTGGACTACCCTTCAGAATTACTCTTCTATGCAATGCACTTCTACAAGTCTGCGGATCCAAACTAAGTACTCCTCGAGAAACTGTACTTCGCTGGGAAAGCCACCAGCTTTCCTGTGCTTGTGACAACTTGCGCAAGGTAATGAACTGCAGATGAAACTGCTCATCAAGCAGATGGAAATGTTGCACAAATGTACTAAGTGCCTCCATACGTACCTCAGGAGTACTGCTCTGATGCTCCCACTGCTTATACTACCCAAGAAAAGACAAGGCAAATAGTAACAATGGACTGAGATGGAATTTGTACAGTAGATCCATTCATTTATACTCAGTTCTTAGGCTTCACATGGCACTGCTTCAATCCTAAGATGCAGGGTATCCCTACGCTCCAAAAGGATCAACAAATGCATTAAACAAAACCTTCATGTGCAAAGATGACACACAAAGCAAAGTACAAAAGATTATGAAGAAAGTATTACGGTATATTGCTACCAGGGACCACACTAAAGAAAGTTTGTAAATTAAAAGTTGGTGAATGACTGCAGACAATATTTGACTGGTAGTGATACGAACAGGAAATTTTGTTAGCTCCAGAAGAAGCTACAATGAATATAGAGCACTTGCTGGGACCTGTGGGAGGACATTAAAGTATTCCAACAGTGAGTTATTAAAATGTTGCCTTAAACCTTATTTTTTAGGGTATTTCATTTGTAATTGACTAGAAAAAAAATTAATTGATTGAATAAGAAACGATTGATCAATCTAAGTATTAAATAAGGCTTTCCAAAAACAAGAAAAAAGGAAACTCACTAAGAGAAACCCCACACACGAAGTAAAAAACAATAGAAGTGACAAACCCACCTAAAAGCCTAAATTTTAAAAACATTATTTCAGAAGCACTTAGTCTAACCAACCTCAAACACCAAAAACAAGGTAACAAGATTCATCTTTGACTAGAAACTGCAACACTTCACATAGAAAAGAAGGGCTTGTTTTATTTTTATAGGAAGCTAATAGGGAGGAGGCTCAAATATAATGCGTTACCACCATCCTCACTATGGAGTTGTTTATACATAGCTCTCTAAATGCAGTGTTTACCAGCCACATCTGCTCTCCAGGGTTAAGAAGTCAGGCAAGATATGGTGAGAATATGGATGGAAGAATTCCATTAAGCATTTTATTTTCTGCATTACGCTATTTTTCTTTGTTGCATTTTAAACGTTACAAAATTCAGCTTAGTAAACAAACAGAATCTTCACCATCATGTAAGATTAAATTGCCCAAAAGAAAGGACTTTCACAATATCCTTAGTTAGTTCTCTTCAGATCTTCCATTCACGTAACGCAACACCTTCTTTCACACATGATACAAAAATAAGAGGAACTGCAAACTTCTATAACCAAGGATATAATATTCCTATTATTTTTACACAGATGTCTGGAATATTTGACTTCATAACCAAATGTGGTAACATGACCAGGAGCCTTCTGTTACCAGAAAGCTTCGGATATAGAATCACAAGAAGCAACAAGTTCTTCTAGTTTAACATACAACTTAAGGCAATGGCTGAATGAGGAATTTGTGAAAAATCGTGTATTTCAATACTGTTGATTAAAATCAGCTCTGAGAGATGCTTTAGAGTTTGATTTTTCTTTTAAAGCCAAGAGATTCTTAAATCACTACCTCCAAATTCGCCCCATTTACTAATATGAATGCCCTGATATTTCAATGGGCACGGAAGCTGTCACACATTGTATGTGGTACTTACTGCTTATAAACAAGCTCCTGTGCTGCAAATCAAGATTATGAGCATATATTCGCCCTGAGAGGGACAGAACTGAGTAATCAATTCTAACCAACTGGCTTTATTACACCATTTGCAAAATTAGTCATTAGTTAATTAATAATGACTTTGTTACTAAAAAAGAACCATTAAAACAGTATTGGAGAACACAATACAAATAACTTACACCATACAAACGTTCTAACAGAATGCTAAAGCAACAGAAATTATTTAACAAATATTTTTGCTTGAATAATGGAAGACATACCCTCACCACAAAACACATAAACAGATAGGTAGGTGCTAACTACAGCTGGTTTTAAGAATAACAGTTCTTCAAACCCAAACTTTTCTTCAGCACTTAGGATTTAACAGTTTGCAACCTCTGTCTGCCAGAGACTGAAACCCAATTAATTTTAATGAATGAATCAAGTTTTTTTTCCTGTACAGAGATACTTGTACTTTCTAAAAGGATTTTTTTCTGCAAGTCAGGTTGTAAAATACTATGTAGTTGTTCTGGCTAAAGTTCCTTTTTTTCATCTGAATCTATTTTCTGAGTACTGCTAAGCAATACCAAACATCTCATTCCTCCGAATTGCGATTTCTTTCCCAGTTCAACATGTCACTCCACCCCACTGCCCACCTTAAAACAAATCACCCATTCTCCAACCTAAAACTGACACAGCTGTTATAAAAATCTTGCTGTCTACTGCCAACACACTTCCCTCAGCAAGAAAGCTCACAATAAGCACCATCACTTTCCCACCATTTACTTCAGAAAACTATTCACACCCGCTTTAAAGTTAGCACTTGACTTTTCTGGGAGTTTCTGACAACCTGCAAAACAGTTCTCCCACTATGACAAACTCTGAAAAGTCACTATGTGAAAATTGTAGTGAAAATAGTCCACTGCACAGAGATTTGTAGATGCTGAATAAAAGTATGCAAATATCCTGCTGCACCGCAGTGCAAGGTGAAGTTTCATGATCACTCTGCACTGATCTGTGTCCTGCTCCTGAGCAGAATAAGAGCACCCACTCTCACCTTCCAGGCACGTGTCCCTGCCTGCCTCCCTGTGCATAACACTGAGCGGGACTAGAAAACTGATCCAACTGAAAACTAATCACCTTTTTTGAGTCAGCCCATACTTCAGCTGGTTTAAAATGGTCACCAAGTTGTTCCCTTCACCTTTTTACCAGCAAAGACAGAGAACTAGCAAGTCCTAAACCATTTGCATAGCCACAGAATGTGGTTCTTCTTAGAGAGACTCTACAGAAGTATGAAGATCTGGCTGCAAGTAGGGTGGGTAAACAACAAAGAACTGAAGAAACACTTTTATTACTTAGAATGTTTCAGACAGTGAGTGGGAGAGCCAGAGTGAATTTTGTGTACTCATATATAGAAAACAGGGCAAAAAAGCTTTAGAAAAAAAGATTAATGAAAACCTTCTTTCAAAAGAAATACATTATTGTAACAGATCAAAGTGTGACCCATTTTGTAAATGACTTGTTCTCCTCTTTTTGCACCTCTCCACTTTGCAGAATACAACACTCATTCCACTCCACAAATAAATAAAAAGTATCAGAGGACAAGATACTGAGTGGGTCTCAAGGCGCTGGCGAGAGAAACGCTGCCCCCCAGTGCTCAACACCACCCGCAGCAGCACAACCACTCCGTGGGAAGTGGCAAACAGCAGGAAATGAGGTTGGACATTTGAACTGTAGCTTGCTACAATAGAACTAGCATAATTCAACCCTGCAAACCTCCAGCTACCAGCTGGAAAGCAATAAAAATCTCTACAGATCATTTCACCTATGCAGAAAATCCTTTATAGATCTCCAAACTGGAGATCAGCCTCATCTTCAGGCTCACCAGAGATCACCTGGCTGAACTGCCAGGCAGCAAATTGCATAATGCTTCTTTGATGTGCTTCATCATAAAGTTATGTACAGAGCAGGGGAAAAATAGCGGGGAAAAGGGAAGTGGCAACACCTACAAGCAGGAGGTGGCTGGAGGAGGGCCTGCATATAGGACATTGCTCCCGTAACTACCAAAATTTTCCTGTACCCGAGGCTTTCTGTTGTCCCAGAGTGCTCACCTTGCCTGAGCCTGGCTGGATTGAGTCCAGTCATCAGGCAAGGCAGGAATCTTAACTGGCAAGAAAAAATGGCCTTCTAGTGTATCTATTTGCAGTATTTTTTTTTTAACTCTACTCATTTAGGACTGTTTTTCATTTTACTCCTGAACTAGTAAGAAATGAACATCCTCCTTCACGTATAATAAAACCTTCCTTTTAAATAATGGTGTCTGCAAAACAAACAGCATGCTCTCTGCCTGGTAATACACGATGCAACTACCAAAGCACAGCCAGCAATCATTTCTCTCCAGCTGAGCTACAGGAAATGAAGTTTTAGCTCAAAATACTTATAAGCACCTTCTAAAGAAGTAAAGGATCCAGAAGTGCAAGACAGTGGGACTCGGGGAACTCAGGACACTAGACGTCTCTTAAGTTCAGAAACTCGTAAGACTAAGCTCAAAATTCCTGCAAAAGCTATGTACCAGTTGTCTGTGTTTTTCCTTCTTTAAAAAAAATTTTAGTAAATATACCTTCGTATCCTGCTGTGTTAACCACACAGAGAGTGGCAATGAACATGATGCATCTTGACATTCAGCATATTTACTGATTACAACCCAAAGAAGTTACAGCCACAGAGCAGTTTCATTTTGTTGACAGTGCCTGCCCACACGTGGTCAAAGCAATGTGTAATTCAGGCATATTGGTGGATTTTATGTTCAATACAAAGTTTAGTACAGCAGCCTATGCTAAGCTTGAAAAAACTATCATATCTGACTCACAGGGATCTAGGTCTTTTGGTTGGCCGACCAACTAAATTTTAAAAAATCCCTGGCCTTTTTTCTTACTGCTCTCCTGCAGAGTACTCTGGAGTGGCATGTGGGCTATTGCACTTGAACGGAGAAATTGGTCAGTGGAGTCACAGTCCATGAAGGGAAACTCATGAATGTTCCCTTGTTTCCCTCTCTTCATGCTTACTTTTGCAGAACATGATGAAACATGTTATCTTTAAAACCTTCTTTGCTCTCTGTCCAATTTGGCTGAAATTCATCTTTTGGTGATACATCAGCTGTTTGCATAAATTCTATTTCCAAAGGAAATCAGTCTAAAAAGAGCGAAAAAGACTTTAAAAAAACCCAAACAAAAAAAAAAGGAAGTACAGGTAACTTATCAACTCAATAAACCCCACTGCATATGCTGCTTCTCCTTGAGAGAATATGAAAGAAAGAGGAACAAGATGACAAATGATAGCTAGTTACATTTACTTTGGAACCACAGAGGTTACTAAGTTAACTGTGGTGATGAATCCAATATAAAATCATCTGTACAGCAGCTCTCTTAAAGGCTACAGAGACTGGATCACGCCTGAGTATCCTTTACTGCCAGAAATGTTCCAGAAGATGCATGAAAATCCAAATGGAAAAACCCAATACTTGTTATAAATAATAATAAAAACCAACCCTAACTCTGAGTTTTTTCCCTCTCTTTATAAATTGAATATGTACATTGGAACAAAAACAGAAGAAGAAAACAGGAGTGAAGAAAAAGGCCAGATATTTTAAATTTCTCTTCCTATTAATAGCAGTTCCTGTTTTCCATTTTGGCCACACTTAGTTCTCCAACTATTCTGCTTATACAGCTGTATGTTGTTAAGATTGTATCTTGCAGCTATTATGTCTCTGAGGAAATGCTTGGATAGGCAATTTAGTTTTGGGGGTTTTTTTTTTCTATTTAATATGGGAAGGTTTTGTGCCTTTCAAAACCAAATAAGACTATTTCCAGTCACAAAAAGATGCATCAAACCTGCAAAAACAGTAGCTTCACAGAACAGCTGAGGTTGAACAGCTCCTTCATATGCCTTGAAGTATAGGAGAGCATTTCACATGTATGTTTACACAACGTGCTCTTGAGATCACTTTGTTTTGAAGTACACTAAATTTGAGAGGTATCTATGCCCATATACAGCTTACCCCATCACCAGTCAAATTATGTTGCAAGCAATGCATTAATGACAGAAACACTTTTGTTACATGCTGTTAATCAGGTCTCTCTTTAAGATGCAAGAAAAATGTCTCAGTGACATTGATGGTTACTTTTTACTACATTTACTATAATGTACTGTTCCCTCCTGTTCCCTTACACTTTTTCTTATTTCTTATACATTAGCCTTAGAGATCAGTCAGAAGGTAGAGCTTGCAGAGCTCAAGCTGTGAAATTCAAAGTTTAGTGAGCCAGAGACCACTATCTACAGATACCAGCTTCTCTGAGGCATTCTTGGCCTCAGCATGTGCTGTACTATCTGCCTCACATAAAGTGAGATGCACCTGCATACTCACGTGCAGTGATTTTTTTCTAGTCTGTGGTTCTTTAGCTCTACAGAATTTCAGGAAATAAATATGAGAACAGTGGATAACTATGGCTCAAGCGGCAAATGTCACAGACTGGAGCAGCGTACATGAGGTCAAATTCAGTCTGGGATGAAGTACACACTACAGAACTCAACTGAGATCATAAAAGAAATTTAATTCCTTCTGCTAGGCCTGGATTTTTCTAATCCATAGTTTTATACTCCAGCATAGAAAGATGAAATAGAAGCATCACCTTTTCTTCAGAGCATTACTTAGTGACACATTTTTTTCCCAGAACTCATTAAAATAGTACACATAAAAATAATTTCTTCTCTGGTTAGTTAATTTGACACATTGGAGCTATGTTACATACAAAGCTGAAAAATAAAAACTCAACAGCTGATGAGCTTGCCATGACCAAAAAACAGGTGGGAAACTGCAAAGACAGTACAAAGAGAGCACTGGGCAAATATGTCCACTCAGTAGACAAAATGATCCACACTTCACAGACTACATCCAATAACAACGTTCAAGGGAGTAAATAAAAACTTTACCATCATATCGGCTGGGAGAATCACATGCTTTCTGAGGAGTTGCCACTCGCAGGAATATCTGTTGCCGCCATGAATGCCGTCGAGTCCTTACAGGGCTGTCTGCACCAATGGCCTGCTGGCTGTGTTTGGATTCATAGTCACTAAAATTGCAGAACACAGAATGGCTTGTGAGTAGGTTACCCAAATCGGCTAGTAACAGTGACAGAGTCTTCAGTGAATACAGTAACACGAGCCATCAACTAAGGAGTGCAGTGTGCTGCGCACATGCTGGGTCAAGCTCTTAGTGTTAGGTAGGTGAAGCTTGCTTTGTGGCAGCAGGCTTATACAAAGCTGCAATGCAAACACCACTTAGGTTCACCAAAAGGGGATGGCAGCTCTGTGCAATCTGCTTTTTCCAGTTTTAATTAATTCTCAGCTTTCTTTGCAGCGGTGTATTAAACACAACACATTAAAGACACATACACCATAATGTATCTTTACCATTCTGTTATTTAAATGCAATCCACAAAATCTAGCAATTATTCACAGGAGACACAAAGAACTGCTGATGCCTTTTATCAGCACACATCAAGGAGCTTTATAAACACCAACTGAACTTCCAACCTTCTGTGAACTGGGTACGTAATATATTCCTTCACAACACAGACTTGGAGCAAAACTTTTAACCTTTGTGTTCACAAGTCACCATCTGAAATAAGCAACAAACTTGGGAACAGTGTCCAGGAACCTTGGATGTTACTCCTTTGATGTAATCCACAAACTACATACAGAGGTCTTTATTCAGAATATTAAATGAAATAGTGAACAGCAATGCTGTTTTCCTATTAAAAATCCCACTAATAACTTTTACCCATTACTTCTTTAAACTATTCATTTATTCCAGCCATTGGCTAAATGGTTGCATAAGTCTTCGTTTAAGCTGAAACGGATAAACGAACTTCAAATAGCTCTGGCAGCAAATGGAAGGAGCATTTTACAGGCCATCCTCTCCTTCCAATTTGAGGACACTGACATTGCTTAGGATGAACCATGTATATTCTCTTAACTGAAAACTGCTAATACAGTCCTTGGGCAGGAATAATCACAGAAGTACATAAATGGAAGTTGCATGACCATTACAACATCAAAATGGCTAAGTTCTGCAGTCTTAATGGGAGAGGATTCCGGAGTAGCTCCATCCTTTTGACAGCAATCACATGCAGAATACATGCAAGCGAACTGTTGCACAAATCAAGTTTTGCAAGTGTGAGAAGCATTTGAAATATTTCAGACAAAGAAACCTTTGAAAATGCAGTTTTACCTCCAGGCTTTAAAAAAGAACCCTACCTTGTTGTGCTCCTAAAGTCAGAGGTGTTATTTTCATCTACAGGAGCCAGAAATTTTAAGAAATTTGGCACAGAAGAGGAAGAATGAAGCTTTTTCCTTAAGGCAGTACGGTAGGAGATGCTGAGAGTGCAGTTGGGAAAAGTATAGTTTAGAACAAAGAAGTATAAATCCACAGAATAAAAATAATACATACTGTTAAGTTTCAAACAAAAAGCAGCTAAATCCTGAAGGCCTGAATATCAAGGAAACCAAAGTCAAAACTGAAACTGCTAACGAAGTGCTACTTTGAAATACATATTTGTTTGGGCAAACTAAAATGTTCCAATATAAATAAATGTACTTCCAGTAAAGTTATTATTCTTTGCTATGTCCCAAGATTTTTAGTACACGTTTCAAGTAAATTCGTTTAATCTAATAAGAACTGATGCCAACTTTATCATTGCACATTTACTTAAATATCAATGATTGACTAAGTTTGGAGGAAAAGGTTAGGAAAAGCTGACACCGATAATCATGTGCATTAACAGGGTTTTATTCAGAAGAGCTTGGAACTGTTAAGTTAAAAGCTGAGCCTTCTGACTGATCATTTAGGATTGTGGCTCTATTTA
This sequence comes from Gavia stellata, assembly GCF_030936135.1. NCBI lineage: Eukaryota > Metazoa > Chordata > Aves > Gaviiformes > Gaviidae > Gavia > Gavia stellata. The sequence goes on along the minus strand of NC_082598.1, from coordinate 25,693,503 downwards.
TGCAACAGACAGGAGCACTAATCAAATTTCATCAACAGTCTTCCGGCCAACATAATTCTCCTGTTTCTTTGAAATAACAAGCCCCCAACATACTCGGAAGAAGGTTAATAGAAGGAAGTGAGAAAAACTCAGATAACAAAAAGTTTCTGCATGGAATGAAAACACAGAAAATTACTTGGCTGATGATACTAGAAGACCTTTTCTCAGAAGAGTACACAAAAACACAGGATTAGGAGAATTTACTCCTGAACGAACTGCTTCTGTTAAACCATAATGATATATCTGGATGGCAGTTAGCGCTGTCTCCTGAAGATGTGAATGGGATGGGAGGATACTCTGGGATAATTACTAGTATGAAGTGAAGCTGTTCTTTAGTAGCTGGTACTGAGCATGAAGAAGATAAGGCTGAAGCATGTGTGCCCTGCAAACAGGTTTCGCTTACAATCGCATTGTAAATGCATCATAATTACATGGTAATTTCACTTACAGAATACAATCAACTTGGGCAGTTTGACTTTATTGATTTAAACTCATTAACCTATTTGATATCCCTATCAATTTCTGTTTTCAGTCTTGTGGCTTAGAGGTTCAATATGGTATACCCTTAAATGACAGGGAAAGGGAAGGAGAAGTTGTTACTGTGCATGCAGAATCATTATCAAGTCTACTTGGAAAAATCTACTTTTGAGAATTTAACCTTCAGGAGTCAAGCAAATCTTACTAAAATGAAGAGTAAAGAGGAATTGTAGACTCACATTTCCTCCCCTGAGCTATACCATACTTCTGAGGTGAAGCTAAATTAAGAGAGATGCTAGTTAGTACTCAGTAAATATAACTGAAGGAACTAGTGAAACAAGGTTCTCAGTTGAGTATTTTCTCAGGATCAGAAGAATCAGCACCTTGGGGAAACACGAAACCTTCACCCAAGAGAACAAAACCAAACAAGCAACAGCTATAAAAATTGCTTGCCAATGGCCAGTGAAAGTTGACAGTGCTTCCAAGGACATTTGGTCTCATTAGGCTTTTGAGCTGAAATAAGCATTTTTAGCTCAAGGGGTTAAGAAGGGGTTTAATGTTTAAGATTTTTAGGGAGGTACTTGTTTCAGGTTCTCAGGGAAACGATGGGTTAATGTCCTTTTCTCAATGTTCTCTGTAAGTATTTTTGTTCTAAGAAAGGCAGCACAGAAAAGTATCATTTGATATTGCTCAAAATAACCAAGACAAATACATGAGCTGGAGGGTTGGGGTTTTTTGTTTGTTTGTTTGTTCTTGGTTTTTGGTTTTGGGGGGAGTGGGGAGGGTGAGGCGCTCTTTTTGTTTGTGGTTTTTGGTTGTTTGCAGGGTTTTTTTGTATCGGCTCTCCACAGTCCTACTATTTCTTGCCCCGTTTAGTTAACTTAGTTGATTTGCCTTTAATGTCAGGCACAAAAGAATATTAATACGTTTCTGTGTTACCATGAACAAAGCAGAACAGAACTGAATGATTCACGAGGGACAGAGTGAGCTGGATCACAGGTTCTTGGCAACTTATCCCTCATACAATTTAAGCAGTGCTGCTGTCTGCTGCATAACAACAAGTAGCTTTGGAGCAACTGGCTGTAAAGAAAGTCACGTGTTCATGCGTCTGAAAGAATTTTATTTATTAAAACAAAAGATTATGTAAGTAGCAGCTCTACATTCAGTAGTGGAGCAGTTAAAGAGTTCCCTCTCCCATAAAAATCTACCACCTTTGGTCTATATTAAATTATTTTAATTTTTACACTATAGAGCTTCATATTTATGACATGGTAAAACAAACCCTACCCCAAACTATGTACAGGTGCTAGCTCACCTCTTTTGTGCAAAATGCCCACTTTGTTCTCCACTTGAATTATGCCTTAGATATTTTAAAAAGTTGGGTGAAGAGGCTGAGGGATTAAGACGAGCTAGAGTAGGAGAACGCGCAAGTTGACCAGAAGAACTTTTAGATTCGCCGACAGATGCGTTCAAACCATATAGTGGGATTCCAACCAGAGCGATGAAGTTGAGGTAGCACAAAGAACAAAACACAGTATGAGAGGAAAGGAGGGGGGGAAGGAAAAAAAAAAAAAGTGAAATCCCTTCTCTAATCTTTGAAAGGGACCTGGCATTTACAAATGAGCCATTTCCTATGTTTTTCACAGTTAATGCAGTAACTGTAAGAGGCTGAACATTTTAACACAATCAGCAAAGTCCCAAACACACACTTACAGGCTTCAGCAACGCATTTCAGTGTATGACTAAACTTAAACTCCCAAAAAACTGTGACTGACACACCCCTTTCTTCTCCCTCATATGTGCTTCCCCTTGGTTTCTATGATAAAGACAGGCATATGATCTAGAGTTCTAATGGATGAGAAGTGACATGCTACATGAAGAACTGAATTTAGTTACACTTTGGAAACAATTTATGAATTGAGGTAAGCTGTTCAAAAACACTCATAAAACATACAAGACTTGTTAAAAGCCTATCATTCCAGTGATTTTTGAGAACTTTAAGTATACCTTTCTTCTAAGTTTTCCATTTCCTCTGGTTCTGTACATTTGCTATGAAAGTAAAGCAACAGTGATTTCTTTTTGGTTTCAGTTATGTGAGGGAGCAGGCACACTCAGGTCTTACTAAAAATTGCATGATCAAACCCAATTAGAAATAACCAAGGAAATGAAAAATATACTTAATTTCTAGCTGCATTCCTATAGTAAGATAAGAACTGATTGAACAAGCAGCTATAAGCATCAGGGCAACTCTCATGAAGATAACAGACCAACAACACAAGTCCTAAACTGCACTACAGAAACATTCTAGTATTTTAGAATTAAAAAGGTTCAAAGAAGGGACAAAAAGGCAACCCAGGTTATGCTTCCTTTCAAATACTGTAATTCCTTTTTTTTCCACTGTCATCACCTATTTCAGGCATGTTCATTTACTGCCCTACCTCCTGCAGGGAAAAATAAGCTGGAACACACACAGATTTCCTGCTGTCTAACTTGTGTAAATGAGCAGTTTTGGCAGTAAAACGGAAGCCTACAGACAGAAATGATTCCATAGTAATTGGAAAAAGCCAGACAGAGGGAGGGAAGAAAACTGCCATAAAGTTAAGAGGAGACTTCAGAGATGTAGAGGCAGGCTTTTGAAGGAGGATAGCTTGAAGAATATTAGCATGAAGGCAAGCAGTAGCTTGTTTTTGCAAGTAAAATCTACATAGGCTCATTGAAAAGCTATACAGGAGCCTCACCTCTATCAACAATTAGGCAATTTATGTCAGTTTTGTGTGTTATTTTAAAGTCACAGGTGAATTCACCAACTAGTAAGGTTTTCAGCATCACAAATGCTAATGGGTTTTTCTCTATAAATAGACAACAAGAAGTAGCATTTATTTATACTGCTTGCAGATCAAACAACAAAAATTAACGAATATTGCTTGTAAAAATATAATCGAACCCCTTACGAGCAATCCTATGTTGTGCTTACACTTAGTTTTGTGACATATACTGTGGAAATACATATCTCATGTTTCCTCTCCCCTGTGGAACACACAGGGTTAAAAGTGTTTTTAAACAGAATACCTACAAAACCTCCAAAGAGTGAGACACTGCTGATATATTTCTTATCCATTCAGAGGACATACCTGGTACGCAATTATCATCCCCAAATATGCCCTCAACAAATGAAATCATAGCCTGCTTTTAATAAGTCTTACTTTCTTTTGTGAGGAGTCTCTGTGCTCACTGAGTGATACCTCATAAGTTTCCTCTGGGGAACAGATGGTGATGTTTCAACAGGTACCAGAGATTCCTGGCTTTCTGTTGGCAAATGACTTAGTGTGTTTGCTCGCCTCCGAAAGCTTTGCTGAGGTAACATAACAGATTGCTCAACAGGAGAATCATCTGTGTCACTGAAGAGATCCCCCGCTGATCCACTGGTCTTGACAGCATTTTCTGTAGGAAGAGTAGGAAGTCTGTTTTTCTCCTTTTCACACAATGGTGGTTCCTAGCAGTGCAAAAAATAAGGTTATCAATACCTGGGTTTAGAATCAATCTTTGAGGCTGCAGTCCCATGTCATTATTCACATCCCAGAGACTTGCTTCAAACTTGCACATTTTTATCATGATAGCTCAAAGAATCTTTGATGTTTTATGTCTTTGTTATTAATTATTTAGGTCAACAAATCACAGTCTCCATTTTACAGAGAAAAAGTAATTTTGAGAGTGATCGTATTTTACAGTATGTTGAATACAACTCAGAAGAAATGGGGTCAGAACAAAACAGATGGGTCAGGTTTGGGTAACAGTGACAGCTATGAAAACGGTGGCATTTCAAAGTACTGTGTACTTAGCACCCCATCTAACAACATAATATTCCTCTTGTCTATCTGAAGATTCACACAAAGGACTTTAATCTTATGACTAGATGCCTGTTTCAGTCCAAAACCATGCATTTTTCTTAATTCGCTACCTCATGTGTTTCCTGCAGGGTCAGCCATTCTTTCACAAACATAAGCAGAAAGCAGACTCTTGATTACCTGAAGTCAGGAGTCCATAGGTGCCTAGGCCCTAGAGCAGAATCAACAGCTGTATCCAAGGTCTGCAGAGTGCTAGGCTGCCTCCAGGGAAGAAGACTAGCTTCTTCTATGCTGCTTGTTTATATTGTTTTATTCAGACTAAAAGCTTTCTAACCACTCAAAGGGGGAAATTACTCCACTTCTTGTTTTAGTCTTATGTTTCTTATGAATGCAAGCCTGCATTCACGGTATGTACTTTCAGGGCTGAAACCAACCAGATTACGATCAGCAGCATGGTAAATATTGCATTTGTTTTGCTGCACATTGTTGCAATGTTCAGATAATGTTATATAATATTTTATTTCACATATATAGATGCACACAATAAGATACATACATGCAAAATACATGTCTATATACAGTACAAGGCATTTTGAATTCAAATGGAGACCCAATTGCACTGCTCTTTTTTATAGCACGGGGGAGAGAATGAAAAGCCTGAAAGCAACTTGAAACTTCTGGAGAACAGAAACACATATTTACTACCAGTCCCATCTTGTCAAAAAGTATGGAAATCTCCAGTGAAACTCTACAGATAACAGGATCTTACACGTCACCATTGTATTGACATGTGACTGCTATTTCTTAGACTGAATCTCTGTTACCAGAGAAAACTTGGAAATTACCTTTTTCAAGTGGTCCCTCAGAGGACTCACATACATCCCAACATGTTACATATATGAAAAACTATTTGGGTAACCAAACTGCAAACTCTAAAAATGCTAAATATTGCTTCAAACTGAAAAAAAAAAAAAGAAAAGAAAAGGAGGGGGGAAGGAGGGGGGAAGGAGGGGGGAAGGAGGGGGGAAGGAGGGGGGAAGGAGGGGGGAAGGAGGGGGGAAGGAGGGGGGGGGAAGGGAAAAAAATAAAAACAGAAAAAAAAACCAACAAAAGGAAAAACAAAGGAAAGGCAGTGGCTGATCCAAGAGGCTGCCTGCAATGAATGCAGCCCTATCACTCTCAGAGGAAGAGAGAGGGGCACAGGAATAAAGACACACCCTATGGATCAGCAAGTGGCAGCAGGACTCTTACAGGTAGGAAGAAAAGGATATATCTACCCACCCTACTCTGTGATACTGTTTTTATCATACTGTTTGGCTGTTCTGGGGTTTATTTCTTTTCACACATAATCAGTTAGCTTGTCTACTCCCAAAAAATAATCAAAACAAAATGCAAGATGTTAGAACAGAACAGTTATATAAGTGGTTGATAACTGCATTTCACATCTGACCAGTTGTTTCAGGGAATATTATCTGAAGTTGCTAAATACATACATACACCTCAGGCTTTACTTACTTTACTTGTGTTGCTTAAGGTACTGGACATAGAGCTGTCCAAATCCACAGCACCAGAACTGTCCAGCGGACCTCTGGCTTTACTGCCCTGTAGAGATAAAGCACGCCAGCAGTTAAGATTATGATATATGGGGCATACCAAAAAGAGATTTGTGTAGCATAGTCAGAATCTGTAATTTTCAAAGACAGTATCAAATTTATTTTCCAGAAATGCCTAAGAATAGCCTTTGCCCCTCTGAGAAACAAAGGCTTAATTCAGGACAGTCACTGATATTTTAAAGGATCCTGTGAAATTAAGGAATTCTCGTGGGCAATGATGTGCTTTCCACGATATGTACATAATCACATATTGTACGCATGTACTATAACTACTGTTAAAGTACCTTCTGTATTCCAAACAGGAAATTTTCACACTAGGTGCTTCTTGCCCGTATACAAAGAAACAAAAAGGCTGTCTATTTCAAAGGACTTAAAACCACATAAATTTAATATGCAGCAAAACATAATTTCTGGTAATATCATTTCAATGCCTACAAATCAGAAAGGATAATTTTTTTTTTTTGTATAATCTGTTCAACAATATTTTTGTATAATTTGTTCAACTAATGTTTTTATGTAACCAAGAAAAATATCAAGAAGCCTACTGGTGGATTCTTAAGTGCTAACAGGACTCTGGAACTTGTATCTTTCTAACCTTAAATGGTGTAATTTTTTAATGTTCTGAAGTTAAGGCTTAAGTTCTCTTTGAACTGTTATTCCAGATAAAATATAAAATGTTATAATTATTCACAATAGTGACTATTCTCTCCCTGAAGCTCAGAAAAAATGTTTTGCCTCAGATCTGATCAAAACCAAGAATTTCCATCAAAACAGCCATGACAGTGAAAATGCAACCAATATATAGCTGTGCTTATGTGAAGACAGCTTATACCAGTCAGGACAAACTGGCAAACATTGGAACAGAAACTACCATAGTTAGTGTAACAACACTAACATTATGTTTCACATCCCGAACACACCCACAGCAGGATTTTATGGAGGTGAACTCTAGAAGTGCTGGCTGGGATGTAATGAGGGGAGATACTAAACTAAAAATCCTCTCTAGATGCATAATTATAACAAGGTGTGCTGATTTTGGCTGGGACAGAGTTAATTTTCTTCATAGCAGCTAGTATGGGGCCATCTTTTGGATTTGTGCTGAAAGCAGTGTTGATAATACAGAAATGTTTTAGTTGTTGCTGAGCAGTGCTTACACAGAGTCAAGGCCTTTTCTGCTTCTCACATCACCCCATCAGCGAGTAGGCTGGGGTGCACAAGGAGTTGGGAAGGGACACAGCTGGGACAGCTGACCCCAACTGATCAAAGGGATATTCCGTACCATATTACGTCATGCTCAGCAAATAATCTATGGGGAAAGCTGGCCAGGGAACCGCTGCTTGGGGACAGGCTGGGCATCAGTCAGAGGGTGGTGAGCAATTTGCATCACTTGTCTTTCTTGTTTGGTTTTTGTTGTTGTTGTTGTTTTATTCCTTTTCATTACAGTTTTTATTATTATTATTATTTTATTTCATTTCATTTATTAAACTGTTCTTATCTCAATCCCTGAGCTTTCTCACTTTTACTTTTCTGATTCTCTTCTCCATCCCATTGGGGCATGGCAGGGAGCGAGGAAGTGGCTGTGTGGTGCTTAGTTGCCAGCTGGGGTTAAACCACGACACAATGAGAACATGCTTTTGCCATCATTTGTTTCATGGGAATAGGTTAAATACGATGTCTGAAATAAGCTTTGAAAGCCTAGTTTTGTCACTCCAGTTACATGTCTATGAGCCAATAAACTGTACTAGATCTTGCTCCAATTTAACTGTTTGCTGATGAGAAATGAGAATGCTCAATTTTTATTCGTTAATATTTTTTGTTTGGCATTCTGTCACAACTCAGCAGGTATTTTCAGACATCTGTACATGATAAACATTTCCCCAACATGTTTTCTTGGGGATCACTATCACATAGGAGCTCAAGTTTTTCCTACTAATAGGTATTGCCAGACACTGTTTACAAATAATTTTACCTGATGTGATATTGCATAAAGGCCTTCATTTTCTTAGTGCCTTCTGAAGTTCTTTACACTCCTTGCCTTCAAATAACCTCTAGCATTTAAAAGTTCAGATGCCCCATTATTCATCAGTTCTGTGTCAGTAATAAATACTATCTCATTAGGAATGCTTAGTCAGTTCCCTAATCATTTCCCTCTACATAAAGAGAAGTGAATAATTATAATTATTTTTTTAAATTTTCTAAATCTGAAAGAAAAATAAAACAATGGTTGCTTTTCATAAGTTCTCATGCTCAACTTCATACTAATTTTTTGAAATGCCTATACACACTATTTCTTATCTAGCAATTAGTTCATTTCTTCCAGGACTTGGTATTCTCTCTACCGAAGCCCTGCTTTGCTGTCTTCTACATGTACACTCAAATATTTTTCTCACTGTGCCTTTAATAACCACTTGGCTACAACCTGGAAGGATAACAAAGTATGACTTTTCTATAATTGAAAAAAATAAAACAAATTATGTTCAGAGGCAATAAACATGAAGATACTTACACGTGATAAAATACTTTCAAATGACTCTGTCAGAGATCTTTTAGCTTTATTCTTTAACATATCTAATCTGAATCTCGGAGCACTGCTGGGCACTTCATTTACAGCATTCTCAGCAGGGGGTTGTGAAGTCTGTAAGTGTTTAAAAACATAAATGTGAAATATTCAACAGCGCGGAGCAGAATCTTACTGAACAGTCTGAAGACTTCTGTAACCTGTATCAATACTTTCTCCTGGTGTCCTTGGCTTTTTATGCCTTTTTCTCTACTGCTACTTATACTTAACAAACTATCCTAACCAGAAGACCAGGAAATCTCTTAAAGGAAACGTGTTGAGTGTAGTAGCATGCTTCAGAAGAACTGCCATTTTGATAGGGATTTATGGCTGTGTTGACAAATTTTCTTCAATGCCAAAGTACAATTGTACAAATTCTAAATGTTTAAGTGTAACAGATTAGAGATTTCTGATGGATTTGCTTTTCTTCAGCTATGAAATTCATCAAAATTGGTGAAGCTCATAATTAACAACAACTCTTAAGTGTCTCCATTATATTAAAATGGGGCTTTCTAAGGGTCAGGAAGTTGTGTAACAATCTAACTCTTCTATGTATTTCACCAGAAGAAACACTTCCACCTTAAAGCTAACAGTCTATTGAGAGTTTTGCTTTTTAAATAAATATTTCAGTCCATTTTTAGTGCTTGCGAAGACTAGCGTAGCGAATACAAAAATGACACTACAATGCAAATATTACCATCCAAACCTAATACCTGCAGTAGAAACCAGAGCACAGCTTTCAGTGTTATTTTTGGGGGTTCATCTTGAGACTGCCAGGCACCGTAGCCCTCTCTACCTGGCCCTAATTTCAGAGATCTGAATGCTTGATCTATGTACCTATTAGTAAGCGGGCAGCTGAACAGCACATCATCACCATTACCAAATAGCCCTGTCTAGATACAATTTTAAAGCAACCTATTTCCTGTTCAACAAAGTTACAGGCTTCTGTATTTTCTTTTTACCTTCACTCATCTTACCCTCAAAGGGCAACGCAGATGCTGCCTGCTATTACGTTCTTATGAAAAGACACTTATTTTGAAGGTCATTTTTGTTAAATAAGATCCATGTACTAGTATCACATTTCATTTTTTAATTCCCCTGATTTAAATATTAAAAAAAAATGTGATGAAAAGCACAAAAGTGAATACCTATGCAGAAAAGAAGGGAACAGGGACATAAGGATGTCATGGGTTAATGATTGCCGAGACAAATAACACTGCCAGAGTACATGTTCAAAGGTATCTGCTATTACACAGCTCTGGAGATAAATTATCGGAGTAAATACAAAATGTTATGCTAAGACAAATGATGGACTGAGGGCAAGTCAACTCTGTTCTTAGAGCACTGGCATCTTTGCAAGTGTCAGATTAACCAATTTTGGTTCCAGGAACTGAACAAACAGACTGCAGCAGGCCTTAGGAATTTTCAAATCACACTGAAGACATATTAAGACATTATCTTGCTTCCATACATCCCTATTTCCAAGACATTTGTGACTGACAACTATTTGATAATCAGCTGGCATTAGACCAAATAAATATATTTCAGGTATGATGATAGAGGACCTCAGGCAATGTTTCTTCCTGTCATGCCATAACTACAATGCTTTTTTCTTAAAAACATATTTCTGGTGAGATGCCCTAGACAAGAAATCGGAGGACAAAATATGCAAAGTTTTCTTCCTGCTTTCTCAGGGAGGACAATAATTAGCCAGTAAGCCCTAAAAGGAGAAGAGATTAAAAAGGTGAACAAATAGTAAATGAAGACTTGCTGCTATTTCCCCAATTTCTTCAGGGGTCTGAATTACTCTCCATATATTCATTTGCTAGCTTATATCACAAATGGCCAACAGCAGTCATCACGATCTAATTTCTGGCCAGCAGTGGTGGGACAGCCAAGACAGGTCAAATAATTGGAACTGAGTTTCCAGAGAATGGGTGTTGATCCTTTTTTAAATTCAGACCTCCTTGAGGTGTCTCAAGTTGGTTAGTCACAAATCAAGGCATCTAAAATCATTAATCCCTTTTGAAAAATCTTAACTGTGCTGTATAAATAGCCTGTTAAAAAGCGCTGACGCAACCTGATACAGAATGAAAGGTCACTCAGCTCTTTGGAAATGGATGACAGTCTCTGCTGCTGTTTCTGCAGCCATCCTCTTCAGCTACTCCTCCTTGAGGCCACTTCAAATGGTGGTTTGCACACAAAAAATAACTTCCAGCTATTGAGTAAATGTGATAGTCTTTATCAAATCCAATGTGTTGTCAGGACACTGAGTCACACATACAGCCAGCAGGATGGCAAATGCCACAGATCGGCTGAGAGCAATTACAAATTCACTATATGTTCTCTCACACACATTGAATATTCATTGCAGCGAGAAGAAAGAAACAACCAAATTAGTGGTCTACCTTGTTTGCATCTCTGTCTCCTAGGCCTAAAATCAGACTGTACTGGGTACCTCAAAATCTGAGATACGCATGTTTTGGTGCATGACAATAGCCTATTAATCATAAGGAAAACCAGTGTTCACCACTGCCTACAGTCTGAAGTTCTAAAACACCAGTGATGGAAATGTGCCTTTGGAAATATATAAAAAAGGAATGCAAGATTTTTTTTCTGGCTCCTCCTTACATGAACTGAAACCGAATGATTACTTACCTGCTTTGCTTCTCCAACATGAACATGGTCCTTCTGTTTTTCTTCATACATGTTTCTCAAAACAGAGATAACCAACTCATTCTCTTTTTGTTCATTTCTTGGTCTTAATTTCTTTAATTGAAAACACCACAAGCACAGTAATTATACATTTGTAGAACAGTTAGCAAATATTTACTCTTTTCATTTTGTCACTGTCAATACATCATTAGTGTAAGAACAAGTTTAACTTGGTTAATGCTACTACTCCAGTCCACCAGAGGACACCAGTGTCCCAGGCAAAGCAGCAACACAGCCAGAGAAACACTTGGCCTCACTTTATACATGACAAAATTTACACGAAAGATAAAGCAAAACTGTAGAGGTATCAAATTGCCACAAGCAAATAAAGACTTTAAAACATATTTTTGCCAATTTACTTTTGATGTAAAGAAAACCAAAACAGTGTAGTTCTGAGTTTGTAGCACACATGAAGTACTGTCTTGCACTCATGATGCACAACCCTTCTCCTAGAAATCCTTCTCATTGGACATTTCATTTTTGGGAAATGACATAGGTATTTTAAAAATTAGTGCACAAGGTAAACATATTTGTCTCTGCTGCTTTCTATTTAGACCTGAATTATTGTAAAAGAAAATGTTTTTAAAACAATTTATTACAGAATTAAATTCCAGAAACCTAACTTTTGAAAAGCATACGCTGTTTTAAGCCTATTGATGTAATGCAGAGGATACAGTGTGAATTAGCTAATGGCAGGGTAGCACATCAGATTAATAAAAATATCCTTAGACAGACAGTTATCTAAAAATGCAAATCATAGTTACAACATATGGAGCTGTAAGAATGTGACAACTAACATTTCAGGCAGTTCAACTCAAAAAATCAGCTGAAGAAGATAAGCAGGAGAGTCATACTTTACCCTTGGTTTTACCAAGTTAATCGTTTGCAGACTCGCACCAGATGCAGTTTCCTGTGGCTACTAGAAGCTTTAGACCGTTCAAGTGTGCACAGAATACTAAAAGGTAACAGTGCCAGCTAGCTGCTGTATGCTAAGAAATTACTTAACTCATGGAATCGCTCCCACAGAGTAACTTCCAAATATGGTGCTGGATGATAAACTGCCACATGGAAACACACAAAGAGACTGAAATGTCTCAAGAAAGGAAGGAAACATTATTGTTTAAAAAGTCTGAAATTTCCTAATCTTCAATAGTGTGCAAAGCCCAATGACATTTCCTACAATGTTCATCATATGTGTTAAATGTAGCTATGCTTTCCTCTGTGCTAAAATGGATTTCGTTCAGAAGATAGAAAGTTAAACTTTTTTTAGTTAGTTTGACAAGTATTAAGATCTAGGATAAATTTTGGGCAGGAAGTTTTCCAATCTGGGAATGTTATTGTAATCTGATTTGCTCAAAGTAACACTTGAATGTTCTCACAGTACAAGTTACTGCCTTCACCCACAAAAAAAAGTGTGCAGTTTTACTCAGTGAGAAGTCAGCATTTTCATGGAAAACAAGTAGCGTTAGGGGAAGAAAAATTAGTAAAATAAGCCATTTTCATTAAAAGACAAGTTTTTAACAGCTCTAGAAAAAAAATTATATTGAAATTAAAGCACAACGTGATTAACAGTCTATTAAATAAAGATAATGAATAATTCACAAAAAAATGAAAATAACTTCAGTGCTTTACACTGATGTTAGCAAAAAACATCAATTGCTTTAAAATCTTGTAGGAAACAAAGAGTTTACCTTAACCTCTTCAAAAACAGAGGCCTGCTCCTGGTTATTTAGTGTTGTTAGATGCTTTTGTAGTTCTAGTTTAGTCTTAGAAGGGTGTAACCCTACCAAGAGGAACAAAAAAGAATGAATCACAGGGTCAAATTTGTCATAATTAAGCAATCACACAATTATGCACACAATCTAAGCCAAAGATGGTCACTTATTTGAGCTGACCTGTTGCATTAATTTCATAACAGGGCATTAGAAAGAACGCTAGGTTAATTTAAAGCAACTACTGAACTCATGTCTTTAAAATGAGGGACACGAACTCTGCAACGAGGAGATTTACTGAGCACAGACCAGGATTATACTCTTAGCTGAAGATTCCATTACCACACAAGATAAATCCACAATCTACTGCATTTTAGCAGACTGCTTTGTTGGTGTTTTATGCAGTACTGCTTAGATTTTGCTTGTGGTATAAATACAATTTCCATTGAATTTCTCCAATTTGTATGCCTTGGCCTCTTCTGAAAAAGAGTAAATTTATTGCATGTTAGGAAAGTTCTTGCTTTGCCTCTTGCTGAAAACATTTACTGACTGTCTAAAGCAGACTACCCTCTCATTTAGATTATTTTTTCTGCTCTCATCCTGGATTAAATTCCTTTCCTCTATTTTCTGTGGAAAAACAGCAAACCATCAACAGTACTTTGTACTTCAGTTTCTGATCATGGCATTTCTCCTTCAGAAGCAGACAATACAACTAACCAGATGGCATGATTAAAGGCATTAAGAATCATTCGCCTTTACGAAATTTCTCAAAAATCATAGCTAGCTGAAGAGCAAAATAGAGTGAAAAGTAGTTTTGGAAGTTCTCCAGTTTCATCAAATTAATACTAGATAGCTTTTAGTCCAACAAGCTACCGTCACGTGATCTGACAAGCTGCTATTGCCCTTTATTCACCCCAGACATCACTTAAATGAACAAAACCTAACTGAAATTTGCTGAAATGCAAAGAGGTTTTTTTTGTCTTGAACTTGTTTTCTGGGCAACAACCACAATTCTAACAACTGTTGCATTTTCATGAAGCAGCATAGATCAACACCACAAACATGCATATTAAAAGCATACTGTTTGGTTCACATTTAGTGGTAATGCCAGTATCTAAGTGGATTCAATAGGACAGCCGGTCATAGCTATTGCAGCATATATTCTTGAGAAGTTCCTTATCTACAATCCTCTGTGTTCATATGGCTAATAAAGCCAAGCGAACTGCAATTCAGTAATATTTAGACTCTTAATGAGTTTTCAAAAATTCAAGTAAAATGCAAGAAAGTAGCTTCACTTTTGTTAGAAAATTCTTATTACCTTACAGATAACTTCACATTGCAGTCCTCTAAGTAAAAAGACTGGCTTTCAACCCTCCATCCCAAGTCCCAAGCTCTTTTTAAGCATTCATTCCCTTACAGTTTCACATGTAAGATTGACCCTCAATAAAATTGTTAGAAAAAATACTTGACCAGAAAGTTCTTTAAACCTCACCTTCTATCTTTTCACAGAGTTTATGCAAGCTTTGCATGGGACATCCTTCACAGAGCTGGGGCTGTGCCTTGGAAGTTTGTTGCACAGCAGCTACGGTGAAAGCCTGTTTCAATGTCATCATGATTTCATCAACCTGAAAAGAATAGAGTGTGAAAGAACAGAATTTCACCCCTCCACTGAGCTTCTGTTTTCCTTAACACAAACACAACAGTCTTTTAGAACGATACTGCTGCTTTGTTAGGAATTGTTAGGAATTAATTGTTACGATTAAAAAGAAAAGCAGTTCCCATGCCATTTCTGCGCACAAACACACAAGCAAGACAAAACTCATCGTGAAGTCATCTCTCTTCCAGGCCACCCAATTTTATTACTGTGGTCTAATAAAAGGTACTACCTCTATCTAGAAACCTTTTCTTGTCTGTGATAAAAAAAGCTTACTGCAGTGGTGACACACTGGCCTGACCTAGAGCACAGTAGTGTAGTCCTGATCTTCTGAACAGGTACACTGTGAAAAAACCTTCTTCCAAAAAAGAGGCATACAGTCTAACTTAATTCATGCAATGAAAGGAAGTTTTATTGGATTTTAAAGGGGATTTTATCTTCTGCCTTCAAAAGAAATCAAAAGTTCCTTTGCAGATTGCTATGTTAGTTAAATTTTTGAAATAATTATATTTCTGAGTGGGGCAGGATTTGAAGACATTCAGCAAAATACAGAACATGAAGCAACAGAAGACTTTTAGAGCCTAATATTCTATTGGGCTCTTGTTTTCTTTCACTTACCAGTGCTTCATCTGTACACTGAAACACGTAGCAAACAAAGTGGAAGCCTCCATTTTCTGAAGACTCTCTGCAGATGAACCCAAAGTGATCCACATGTCTAATCCCCTAGCACAAAATCAACAGTAATGAAGTAGTCATATTTACTTTCAGTGTTTTGCACCTATATTTTTTTCCAGTAACAAAAGCATGAAACACCCAACATCATTACAGAGAGGTCACATACCTCTGCTACAGCTACATTACAGTCATCTGGCCATTAAAAATCTATTCTGTTATAGAACCTATTACTTCGTGAATCTTTTAAATTTCACTTAAGTCAGAGGTGGTTTGTTGGTTTTGGGTTTGTTTTTTTTAATGACTGAATTATAATAGATCCATTGGAAAACACTTACAGGGATGAATAAATACTATTCAAGATGTATTTTAGTCAATATTGGAAATACCAGGAGGAAAAAAGCTCACTTTGTTTTTCTTCTCTTTTGCTTAAGCAGTCAACAATTTACATTTGTAAAAGCAATCCAAAGCAATAGTGAAATAATAATAAAGAATTTTTTTTTAATCTAAAGAAAAGCTTGGCTAGTTAAAAAATGAAAATGTTTAAATATATTACTTAAAGATCACTACTGGAAGCATTTATTTCTCCTAAAAGGCATGCAAATTCAGGCACAGTCTACTTGCAACAGTGGATAAACAGTACATCCTGGTAAAATGCTAAGAAGGTTTTTTCAATCGCTGGGAATTTTTTCTTCTACGAAAAGACTTTAACATGAGCAGAGTTAGGTGATGCCAATGGATGTCTCCTCAGTGCACCATTCTTGGTTAAAAAAAAAAAAACCAACAAAAAAACCTTATGATGATGAATTACACGCACAGTGGTAGAGCCTGTTTATAGAAATTCAACTACACTCAGCACCATTTTACTACCTTTTAGCTGTCATGGCACAACAATATTAAGAGAGGCAATAAACTGTTGTATGAAAAATCATAACAATGAATCACAGTAAATCAGAAATGTCAGTGAAATTTAAACAATCTGAAGATGCCAAGCAGGACTTTGTTGCGTTTTTTTTTTTGCTTTTTCTTGTTAACACAGCAAGAATCACTGAATATTCTCTTTGCCTTTTTATCATGAAGAAAACATTAAAAAAAAGCATTTAAAAAGCATAAAAAGTGAATACTTCTATAAAACAGAATGGCCAGGTGTCCCAAAAAATAATACATTATAGCATTAGATACCCTTAAGCAATCCAAACAACATTGTCTTATCATTTGAAATACTAACAATAAACCTTCAGAGCATGCCAATTGAATGAAGGAAAATAACTTAACGTATATGGAGATATGTGGTTTGTTGGAGTGCGACAATTACACATAGGTAACAAAGGCTTTATTACACAAACATCAGGCACTAATACGCCATGAGAACAAAAAGATCAGAAGGACATTCAAGTGATATAAATCCTGCAGCTTCTCAAACTCTAGCTCTATTGGATGTCCATGCTAAGCATTCTAGGATGCAGCTATGTGATAAAGTAAAAACAGGCTGATGCAACCCGCAGACTCTCTCCTTCCATCATCCACATCAGAGACATGTATAGAACGCACTGAGCCTCCTCTCTAACTCCCAGCTCATGTTTCTTCTTCGGAAAGCCCATTTCTTCTCCTGAAAACCCAACTGCTACAGTGGAGGGAACCCAGCTGGGATCACGGCCCTGCCCACAGAACTGCGAGGTACCAGGAGCTGGCAAATGCTTTTAGCTGTTTCAGATCAGCTAATTCTGCCTCAGGACCACATACTTCTTTCTGCCATTATAATATCTCACTGATGGATTGGGCCTTCTGGAAATTAAGTAGTGATTCTGATCTCCCTTATAATTTAATTCCAGTGCCTTCAAGAAAAGGTTATTAAAGTTCTTGTATGATCAAGATGAGTCCATAAGATCGTTCCATCAAGTTTTCTGAAATGTGCATACCTGGGGGGAAAGCCCTCTGTACCCCAATACCAAAATTTGCCCAACTGACATACTATCTGTCCACTAGCTCATTCTTCAGACAGGAGGGGAAAATTCAATCAGAATCTCACTCCTACTGCTCTGAGGAGCGCAACCACCTGCTGACCTTCACAGCAAGTCACAAAGTCTACCCAACTAGCTCCTGCCTAAGGAGATGGCTTAAGGAAACGTGGGGATACAGATTTTTCTGTGATCAAGGAGTTCTCTTCAAAGCTCTTGATCTGACAGCATGCAAACTACTTATGCTTACTCTGAAATTTTCAGAATAGGTACCTATATGTTTAGTGATGAAAGCGATCCTCATCAAATTAAAAACCAAAGTCATTTATGAAAAAAAAAAATCCAAAAAAGCTAGAAGCAAATAACAGCAAATCATATTCCTTATATTTAAAAATGGGTAAATAAACCTACTGAAAAAAAAAAAAGTTTTGCCCCAATATCATTAAGACCAGAATCTGTGATGCACTGAATAGACCTGCACTATGCAAGTAAGCCAAGTGCAAAATAGTTCCTAGTGCAAGAAAGAGTGGCAAAGTTCACATCCTGGTATACCAGATCATCTTCCCACCCAAGCCCCACAGTACAAGCAAGCATTGCATTGGTTTAATTTAAGGTGAATTTTTAGTTAAACTAGTGGGAACATCCATTCCTCTAAGTTTATTTATATAATTATATTTCAGGTTAATTTCTCAGAGTTTTGAACTAAAATGATCTATAACAGGGTTTAAAGGAATTCAGTGTTCTCTAAGGACTTTATCCTAGTTTAATGGATTAAATTCAATTTCCCCATTCACTTAAACTGAATCAAATCTGGTACACATAATGCCCTGCAGGACAGAAAATGGCTAGTGAAAGACAAATCCCTGCATCATGACACTGGTTAGTTAACAAAAGCAACTGGTCTACGAAATGTCTTTATGAACAGCCGTTTCAGTCTGCAGGTTGGTATTTAAGCAACTCTCAAAGGAGAGTCCCCCACTTCTGTACACAGGATCCACCAGCAGTTAGTGCAGCTGCCCATAGAGCATTGCTGTAATTGCCCAAGCTGTCCCATGTCCTTGATGTCACAGTGACTATTCTGCCCTCACATCACTGAGCCACTGCAGTAGCTTGAGTGTGAATCACACACCCGTGTAATCTATGCAATGACACTACTGCATCTTCACATGTGTAAGTTGCATCTCTTTCAAAACATCACCACTCAAAATAAGTCATTAGATAAATTGCACCCTCACATAATCCATGCAAAATCAAAGTCTGAGTCACAAAAATGAGAGGCAGAAGGACAGAGAAGCAAACTCTGTGGCGTAGGATCAGAGTGAAGGAGGAGGCTCTGAAACATGCCTGCCCTCTGCATCACACACACTACCTCTGCATGGCAGAGGCTTGTCTTCTTTTACACAAACACAACTTATACTCTTGAAAAAAAACTATTTTGGAAGTATTTTTCAGATAACTCTTACATATAATTTTTCTCCTTTCATTACCAGTTCTTGAAAAATATGGATCAGAGAATCCCAGCTTTGCACAACTGTGAATCACACCCGCTGAAATCTCAAACCAGTGCTGACCAGGGTGTTCCTTCTAGCTCATATTATTCATCCACTGCACAGAGAAGTGAGTCTTTATCTCAGAAATTACAATGCAAAGCATGAGAAAAGAATGATGGTTTTACAAAATTACTGATTAACTAGGAACTTGTCAATAGCAATTACTGAAACTGCTGGGGTGAGAATATGTTTGAAATGCTAGGAGAGAGGATTACATGAGCATTCACAAGTGGAGAATATTTAAACAAAAAAAAAGAGAGAAAGAATACACTGCAATCTTACCTGAGAACAAAAGGAAATTTCTTTAAAGCTTTTTTCAATTGCTACTTTTTTTGTGTCAGGACTGATAAGGTAAACTTCAGACTGGCCAATCTAAAAAGAGCAAAATAAATAGCAAGATGATAACAAGTAACATTGCACTTCCTTTTGTCTCACTATCCTGGACAAAAATCTCAATTTTTTTTCTACCTGTATATTTAGACCAATTAGTGCATTACCAGAGAAAGAGAGAATACTGAAACAACATTGATTTGGCATTCAGAGCTCTGCACATTACTGAACTGAGATTTATTTTCACATTTGAGACAAGAGACTTAGAATAGTGTTTAATTAGATGAGAGTAATATTATATCAGAATTAACTTACTTTGCACTGAGAAAATATACTCACACTCCCTTTTCTTATTTTCTGCAGTCTTGGCACATACCATGTTCCCAAAAGCTGCTTAACGAAATTGTCCTAAAATTTAAATCCAAGTGTGTGCCTCTACCTGTATTCCACCTAATTGTTTGTTAGGGTTTTAAGACACATATAGCATTTCATTTAAAGGCTTTAACTCAAACTATACAAATGAGCTTACTGGAGTATGTTTTCTAACTTAATTTAATCTGTAGACCATTTGTACAGCAGTGACCCAAAAGCTGATGATAACTTTTGATGGTCAAAGGGCATTTTTAAGGTGAAACTATTTTTTTCAATTTTTCAGCCTCTGGCAACGTCTTTGTAACATTTTAACAGATAAAATTTAAATTCTTCATAGTTTCTAGTGCATCAGAAAGTCTGCTAAGGACAAGTCTCATATGAGATTTTCGGGAAGAGGGGTGGAATTTGGATCCATTCATAAGCATGACTTAGACAAACCTGCTGAAGCTTTAACCCCTACCAAATCCCAAAAGACACACACCTTCCATCTCTTCTTTCACTTCAACCAGTCACGATAATTTTCCCCAACTCCCTGGTGGTTCCCTTGTATTACCCCCAGGGCTGACCTTGCATGCAGTTCATGGCATTATTCCTTCCAACACCTACTCAGCAGCCTCCTCCTGCTCGCTGCTGCCTTCCCCTCCCTGCAGCGAGAGGCTCCTTCTTAGCTCAGCCCCACGTACTCCTTTCACACTTGGTCCCAGGGCAGCAGGGATCATTTGAAGCCAACTGAACAAGAGAAAAAAAAACCCAAAAACCCAATACACACCCTCACCCCCTAAAAATAATACGGCCAGAAAAGCCTAAAAATAAAAAAAGCAAAATCCTAAGAAATGGGCTAGGAAAGCAGTTCTTCAGGAAGAGATACCAAAATCAGGACTGTTTGAACCAGGTGAGGAGAGTCAACAGATAACTCATCTAAACATTTTTCACACCTCATACACCAACCTCTGCTGCAGTCCTGGGGAAAATCCAAGTAAGAACTTTAACTGAGAAAATACAAACAATTTTTTTCCTCTGGATATGAAGTTACTTTTAAGTGTTTCATATGTAGCCACACACAAATTGATGAGCAAAGGTGAAGACCTGTGCATGCTGCATGCATACCATTACTCAGAACCTGCTGAACACAGGGGATGGCCAGCCAACAAACTCAGCTCTGCCATGAGCTGCTAGTAGCTTGTGGATACCAGAGGCACAAACCACAGTTACTTCACTTCCTTATATTCAGCTGAATTTAGACTGGCTGAATGGCAAAAGAATACAACTGTGCATACTAAACAGTATTTTCCCAGGCAAAAAGCAACCCAAGATAGAAAGCCAGATCAGCAGAGCCCCACAATTTGGAAATGAGCCTGTCAGCAGGTGACTGACATTATACTCAGGCTGAAGCTGCACATGTCTTTGAGAACTGTTGCATTTATTTAATATAAATTAAAAATGCACTCACTGGAGTAAGAGGATTTGCACCTAAGCAGTCCATCTATCATCTCCCTATCTCCAAGATATGTACCATGAATTAACAATGGAGTCAGGATTTGTTTAAAAATGAGGCATTATTACACAGGGCATCTGTATTTTCTGTGTGAAATATGTGCCAGGGAAGAAGGTAAACATGGAATTGTTTTTACTGGGGCACAAAATTTCTCTCCACCTTCTTCCACTTCTCCCTGTGATGTTAGCCTGCCACGACTAAACAGAAGTTTTAAATCAGGTATTGCTAACTACGCCTCTTTCTGTGCATTACTTTTTACAGGCACAACACTTTGGCAATCCTTCTTAAAGCAGCCCTTCTCTTTCTCCCCTCCAAAAAACCTGCTGTAACTGCACCCACTCCAGTTTGTTACCGTCTTTAAAAACTCCCAGCCCCAACAGCAGCTGACAAATCCAAGATGACCTTATGATAGCCAGCCATCACAACATCAGCTCCAGGTTTGCATTATGTCCATAAGATACAAGATAGATAAAATATGTTATATAACTTATCCATCATAAGGATTTTAGGAGGAGCAAATAACACATTCCTTACTTGCTTCTCAGGTCTTGAAAAATACTTTTGCTGCTCACCTATCAAGACAAAGTCATTGCTAACCCCACAAAAGCAGGACAGGAGTGGAGGCAGGTGTGGAGTAGCCTAGGAAGTTACTACATCACTCCATCATTACACAGACGTTGGCAGCAGGAACACCTTCATGAATTATGCTGCTTATCATGGGACATAAAGTCTACTAGCCCCCAGTCATGGTTTGACCCTTCTGCTCTAGTTACAGGCAACTCATTCAACCTGCAAATTTATTTCTGCTGTTACTAGTTAGTGCAATTGTACGTACCATTTTGCAATCGTACAACTACCTACTAACTTGCTGCAGCTTTCTAAAAGCTGTCTTTAGAAGCCCAATGTTTCAGGTACTGCTGTTTTAAAATAAGTTTATATTAAATAGTTTGATTATGTAAAACAATTTACACTGACTGGTAATTTTTCTAGAGAAACAGGTGAGTTTAAATTAAGCTTTGGTAATTGCAATGAAGTTATTAAAGAAGTAACTGCCATCTGTCAGAACATCTGCTTTGGTGTTTGTCACTCCAAACTCCAAGATGTGAAAACGCCACCAAGAGCTGCAAATCTTGCTTTACCGTAAACAACATCGTCCGGTTTTCTGCAATGTCTGTTGGCTGCACAACACTGTGTCCATAGATAAGTTGACTTTTTAGGTTCAGTGAAATTGCATCTTCTTCGAAAGACCTGACAAAGCTGTTACTCCTATGGCTTCCCTCTTGAAAATCCTTCTTAAAAGCAAAGGAACGAAGCCCAGGCTGAGAAAAGGATTTCCTAATTGGCCTTTTCTCCTCCTCTTCACTGACCAAGGGCTGGAAGACAGATCGAAATTTGTTGCTGAAAGAGAAGCCTCCGAAGTTATTGGCAGTTTCATGTTGTTGGGACGATGAGTTGAAATCTGATTTTTTTGTACAACTTGCATGATTAAATTTCTCAATGCATTCATCTATGAGTGCTGGAGGTGCGTTTTTATGTGCTACTGTCACCCGTCCACAGAACAGCACCTCAAACTTTTTGGCAAAAGGGTCTTCAACATCTGAGAGATTATTCTGAAACTCTTCTTGACGAGCAATTTTTCCAGCTTGTCGAATAGAGCTTATAATCTCAGGCACCTGCAGGAGGGGAAAAAAAACCATGCAACATTAGCATCTAGTGCTTTATGACAAACAAGTTGCAACACTAAGAGGTGCTTGCTGCTGTTATTTTTCTGGAATGGCTAGTTTGGTTTTGTGTTCTGAAAAACCAGTTGAAGTGATTTTGTATTTGTCCAACAGACACATTATAAAAGTTAAACAGTCACTAGATGAATTTGTCTCCCTGCCAGGGGTTCACCATCATCAACACTTTATCAAGAGAGCTTCGTCTCTTGTAACGCTGTGTGTTTTCAGTAAAACTTTTGCACCTGAAGGAACCAGTATAACATGAAAAATTCAAACTCAAAATGAAAGATAAAAATACTTCAGAAAGCAGAAGAGAAGCCATAGATAATTAATTGGGACAAGTTATTTAATCTCTGTTATTTTTCACTCCCTTCTCTTACTCAAGCATCCGTGTCATGTAGATTAATGAGTCTCTTGCAAATCTGCTTTCACCTTCACAATAGCATATTACATTGTTATGGCAGTTTGGTGTTCATTGGGGTTTTTTTAACTGTAAATAGCTGTGTTTTTTAAAGAAACATATTCATTATTTTAGATGTTCATTTTTATTCTACTATCTTAGATGACACTTAAATAATATTACTATCACATACAGTATCACTTGCAGGGCATCTGTATGAGAGAGCAGTCTGCTACAGCTCACAGATGTTGCAATTATAAACAAAACCCAAACTGCCATCTGATATATTTTAACTAACAGTAAACGGTCACAGTTTCTGGTATGGTTATAAGGTAGGAACATGCATATGCTATCTGCTAAGCTACTGCAAGGCTGATGCTTGGTTACATTCCACTGCTTTGACTGGCCTAGGAGATTAAGGTTCTTCTGCAGCCTATGCTGCTCCCATAACAACAAATGTGGGGCCACCATCCATGATTACAACAGATAATTCTGCCAACTTTTTAATTCCCCCAAATTACTTTGAGAAAAATCCGTGCTAAGTGTGCCAGTTTCCTGACAAAATAAATTTCCTCTGTCAAGTATCCATTAGAGCTTGCTTACTTAAAAGTATTTGGTTGCAGATAGTACAGAAGGAAGTCTGGGAGCAGCAGACAATCAGCAGCCCAGAAGAACCATCTCCCGTATAAGGAAAGGCATCCCTAAACCTAAAGAATGCTTTGGAGACATGACCTCTCTCTTTTTCAGACATTTCTATGGTCACCTAATGCTTAAGCATAATGCAATAATGTACCTAAACCAATGCAGGAAACAGCAAAGGACTTAGAGGAAAAAGAAGGCTAACAGTGAAAACTGAATTTCACTATTCTGGGTGCTAATAAAGACCTCAGTAGGATTCTTTTTACAGACAAGAAAACACAGATATAAAGATATGGATAGATAAATATACACACACACATATATAGCTAATGGATTTAAGATAATAATAACAGATTACAAAATAAATAAGATGACACAGGAAGCATTACTTCACCCTTGAGTGCAACGCATGAGTCATCAGTTAATCACCCAGCAAAGACAATGGGGGAGAGGTAAGAAAAGTAGGGTCATGACTTCAGAAGTCTGTTCTCAGCTATGTCACAAACCTGCCAGAAAGCCTTGGGCTTGGGTAGCATAGTGCCTAACTTTTTAATCATATACAAGAACATCGGGGTATAATGAAACTTTATTACCTCAAATGATACGCATTTGCTCCACAGTGAGCTCAAGGTTCACCTCAGTTTTATTTACCTAACAGTCCTTCAAGGAACCAATTTTTAGTCACATAACATGAGGATGACAGTGAAATATAAAACTTTATGCTACCTATATTTCAAGCTGCAACTGCTTTAGCATTTTCTAATAAGCGCATTTTGCTCTTGTGGGAGTGTCTGGACTCACCAGCTATAGGCAATTTTAGATATGAGTTGCCCAGAATATACGCAGAGACCTGCAATCCTATCTCTGCTTTTGCTGAGGCTGCAGAGGTGACAGAGAAGGAATGATGTATTTCCTGGAAAATGCTCATGTCATCAAAGCCAGAAAAGTCAGCACTCACCCAGGTGAAGAGTGCCACCATCTCAGTCGGGTTTAAGGCCCCCGCAGCACCACCCATGCTGACGACTATAAGCAGAGCTTCCAGCAGTCCAGGTGCTGCAAGGGTTATAGCTGAGCTAAAGCCCAAACAAGGCATTTGGGATCCATCAAAAATGTGCAGTTATTGAATTTTATTTCTTCAATGTTTTTTGTTACCAAACACCCTGGAAATTAACAAAATTGCTATTCAGCAGCAGCTGGACTTCACATACAGACAGTAGTTAGAGAAAGATACTATACCTCACAGAATGACTTTGCAGTAGTTAATAAACTTCATGTTTGAGGAGACCTAGCAGCCCTGTTGATGAAAACCAAGGGGAGTATTTATTTATTTATTTTCACACATGCCAAGGCTTGAATTATGTCATTTATAAGTAACAGCCGGCTTCCGTGCTACACTTACTGATAAACATTGATTCCTCTCTTCCTGCTCATTAACCTAAAAAAAATTCACAGCCTGTTAATATAATTTTATTACTTCTGATTAGGCTATTGATGCAGTATTGCTCTAGCAGAAGCAGCAAATCACCACCTCAGTTTCCTGTGACCCTTGCGTATGTTAAACATGAATCTCTTTTCATTAGTAAAGACAAGATGCCACGACAACGAGAAAAAAAACCAAAATACATATTTCCCTGGAACTGTTCTTGGCCTGATCAAGGTTTGTGCTCTTTTAATCTACATGTACCATTCCAGGCATTTTTGCAAGTATCTAGAAACGAAGAATCCACACGCTCCTGTGTGTCCTCTGACCTTGGCTCCCTCAGCAAACAGACCTGGATGCTGAGTACATGAAGATGAAGTAAACATTAGTTAAAAAAGAAAAAGAAAAGAGAAAGAAAAAAAAAAAAATCTGTGAAATGTAAAGAAATATATAAATACTATAATTATTTCAAATTATTAAAATAAACAATGTAGGCTCTATCCTGGCAAATGTTTATTAACCACAGCTGGAATTTTTCCAGATTAAGAAGCATGCCACTGGGCAAACAGTAACCACATCTCTTGCAAACCTCCAGCAATTAATTAAGATGTAAATTGAAGCAGGTTTTATGGCTCTTCAATTTGTGTCAAAAAGCAGCAAGGATCAAGTTGCTGCTCAATTAAGTTAATGTTGCCTGGAGTTTTTAAAAGATTGTGGGGTTCTTTCCGAACATAAGAAAAAGTCTTTTTTATTGTAAGGGTGGCCACATGCTGGCACAGGTTGCTCAGAGAGGTTGTAGAGTCTCCATCCTTGTAGATAGGCAAACTGACTGGACACGGCCCTGAGCAACCTGCTCTAGGTGACGCTGCTTTGAGCAGGTGGCTGATCTAGATGACTTGCAGAGGTCCCATCCTATCTCAGCTTGATGACTTAGATACCAACATCTCCTATACAGACCTATAGGCAATTGTGTCTAGTAAACTGAACTTGCTAAGCCAGCGGGGAAGGACTGTTGCACACATGTATGTTTCTTCTTGCCACACAAATTCTCTTTTCTAGCATACTTATATTCTTAAGTGTTTTCTGACTTGTTTATCTGTATAAATATGTAATTAGTGGATAAAGATTATTTCTGTAATCAGAAAAACAACTGCTGATGACGTAAAATTATTTCCCTAAACCCACAAAACTAAGTATAGAACAAAAGTGTTAGCAACAATGAAACTCTACCAAACACAGAATATTACCTTCCCTTCACTCACTCTGGGCCAAACAGGACGGGTTAAAAGAAGACACAACTGAAATGTATTAGGAAAAGTTTTTCATTTAAAGTGTCTGAATTAGATACAGAA
This sequence comes from Gavia stellata, assembly GCF_030936135.1. Lineage (NCBI taxonomy): Eukaryota > Metazoa > Chordata > Aves > Gaviiformes > Gaviidae > Gavia > Gavia stellata. The sequence goes on along the minus strand of NC_082598.1, from coordinate 25,666,982 downwards.
AAAGAAGATGTATCTATAACCCTTAAAACTAACACTGGACTATTGTGGTTTTGGGGGGGTTTTTTGGTGTTGTTTTTTTTTTTTTAACTATACTATGTTATTTCTGCTACAATGAGAATGTTTATTTTGCAGAGACAAAGCAGGAAATTGAAATGCTGAGTACTCCTGTGATTTGACTCTTGGGTAATCAAGCAAAACACAAACCGACACCTAGAACTTCCTAATGCACATTAGTTTGTTACTAGAAAACAGCTACAGCTTCTACACAACGCACCAAATCGTGAGAGAAGGCAGTAATTTTTAAGCATGCACAGGTTTGCTGCATCTAAAGAACAAGGAACAGCTCTTTCCCTTCACAGAAAGAGAAACTGCAGTTGCATTTTTTCCCCATGCAACCAGAAGTCACCCTGTAAGTTTACATACAAGCACGCAGTAAGATGTCAATGTCTTTAGCCTGTCAGTGGATTTGAGAATGAGTGAGGAACTATTTTAATGAAAAAAGGCCAGTGGCAGCTGAATGCAACAGCTGCCTTTTGGTAAACAAGACCAGACTAAAAAAAGATTCCCTGTTTCTTTAATACACAGTAGGTAGGAAAGCAAAGCGTGCCACAGAAAAAGAAATGTTAACACATCAACTGGTCAGAATTAGGAAGAAAAAAAAAAAAAGTGGGATCATTTATGATTTCAGATGCTACGTAGTGTTAATACCTGCCAGTACCTTCATAAGGCTTCAGGTCAGTGAAGGGTTCAAGCACAGGCTTAACTATTCCAAGGGAGTAGATGGCTTTGTTTAATATAGGACAGACCTGTGTTGTCTCATACAATAGACTCCATAAATTCTTGGAGACTGAAAACCATTAGGGTAAGATCTTGAGTTGAACCTCAGAAGGTCTCACACCACCCCGGTTGTAATAGAGCCTTAAAAATCTTTCACAAAGCTCTTGAAACAAGTTGATGTTTTGATTGAGTTTTGTGCCTGCTTACTCAAGCATGAGAGGACATCTGAATTATTTTTAAGTGGTTTTACTTGCCTTTTATTCTAACCATAGCAGGCTCAATAAAATATGTCAAGAAGTCTAACACACTGTTTGCTGTTAATACCTTCCCTTCTCTATTTTACTAGAGAGTGCTGCTACAGGAAAAATAGGGTCCACAGCTATGTATCTTGGGAGAAGCCATCTAGTTGTATCAGAACAGATAGCAATATTTTTGTCACCCATAAGGTATTTATAATCATGGAATACTTTGTAAAAGTAGTATAACAGAAGAAAGGAAAATAATTCTTGAGACATACACAACATATACAAAACAATGATACAGCAAAGTACTATTTGCATTTTTAAAAGACTGCATAAAATCTTTGATTTTAGTAGTTTGATATGTACTAAAAAGCAGTTGGTCTGTTCTCAGCACACTTCTACCAAAACAGTTGTGCAGTAATGAAACAGGTCAATGCTTTCCGTCCTTATCACCCCCTAAATCCACAGTAGTGGTCAACTGCCTTTTTTGAACCGTTTTCTCCACTGAATGGATTTAAAGTTTGATACTTTTAGATCTAAAGTTTTTTAATTTATAGATTTCACTGGGATTTTTTTTTTTTAAATTCAGATACTGCACAATTTCTCCTTTTAGAATCACAGGATAAATTAATTTGGATGCAGCCTCTGATGGTGCAGGCCCCCACATAAAGCAAGGCAAACTTTCAAGTCAGATCCAACTTCCAACTTAGATGAGACGCTGGGGGTCACATCCAGCTGAGTTCCAAGTAACCCAAATGAGAGGGACCCCACAACCTTCTCTTCCCCATGGGAGACCTAGAGCTGCCAGAAAAAGAAGGGCAAGAAAACAATCAGCTGAGATTTCTTTTGTGAGAAGTCTTGCCCACTAGTTTAACCAAAGAACGAACTAAAAATTTCTAGCACAAAACCACAGTCTTTAGTCTCTCACTGAAGTAAAATAATAAGTTTTAAAAGTGACAGAATTTCCTTATTCCTCAGCATTAGTAGAAATTCAAGGTAGAAAAGAGTAACAAACTTCGCAAGTTAATTTCCATTTCAGTGAAAGACCTTATATATTCAGGTCTTATCTCAAGTGTCTTCACAGGGTTTTTTCTTCCATTATCTTGCTTGGAGACTGCTCTACAGCCTCCTACACCTCGCTGACTTTTTCCAGTCATTAACTTCAATCCTTGTTTTCCAAATTTTCACCCCTTGACTCCTAATCAACAGTTCTATGGTGTGCTTTAATTATTAGCTTTCTTTCTTTGCTATTTGTTGACTTTTATTCCTCCCACAAAGCCACTTTCAAACTAAGATTTAATTCAGAAAGAGAGGCAGAAAGTTTACAGTTCCTCCAGTCCCTGGATGACGACCGTCTTTTGCAAGCTCCTGACAATTATTTTTTTGTGCATAACGAATGTACTACGGGTAGAGCCAAAGTGAGATTCTTACCAACAGCTCTGTAAGTACTCTAAATTGGTGGGTGCATGGAGAGACAGTTCACCTTTGCTCCATGACTTCACACCTCAACGCATATGATACAAAACTTTGCTGCTGTATCCTCACTGCTCATTAAAAAACTATGAACTGTGACACTCTCAGCAGCTTCACCATCCATGGGTGTTGGTCTAGTTCATTTCTCTCTATAGCATTTAAAACGCACTAGGTGTCTCATATAACCAGGGAACTCGTGGATATCTTTTGAGAAAGGAGAACAAGTCAGAGCACAACCAGAGTGCTGGGAGGGGTAGTCAGGCTAGCAGCCAGCAGGGCTAACCACACCGCAGGTGTCCTGCTCAGGAAGGACTGTGAAACCAGACCTGCAAAGGCAAGACAGAGATGTCATTTCAACCTTGATAAGCAAAAGCTCAATGGCTGAATAATATTGTCGCAGACCTGTGAAAGGAAAAGCGATCGTACGTGTGTCTACTGGCAGGCATGGTTTGCTTAGTTAGGTTTGAATGGGCATTATACAGAGAATGAGATAAGTAAGGGTGATGGGGCTAAGACTCAAATTTTGCAGGGATGCATGCAATAAGCTGATGAACAAAACTGCACTAAAATTCAAAGGATATTCTGTGTGGGGCAAAAGAGTCATCTGTTTAAATTGAATTCTGACTTGGAGCATGGTGGATGAGTGACACTAGTGTCCTTTGAGGTGACTCTGACGCAGTAAGCACTGAGAGTGGAGCTCCACATAGCCAACACATACTCTTACAGTTTACACGTTATCATAAAAAGCCATAAAGGTGATTAGACTTCCCACGTACGTCAAGTGCTGCCTCCAGAAGATTGCTAAGCAATGCAGATTAATGCTGTGAGTACTGTATGCCACTTTCACAGTATCACATTCCTTTTAATATCACAGACAAATATCAGCTCGAGAACCTTCCTCATGACTCCTCAGCCAGAGGGAAAAGGTTACACTTTTCAGAGTCATGTGAGTTGGAGAGCACTCCATGCAATTTAAAGAGGCACAAAAAGGTTCTCTTCCCTTTCTGAAAAAACAGTATTTGCAGAATCTGTTTATAGATTATTGTCAACAAGCTCAGAAATAGAACATAATTGTACTCGGTGTTCTAGTGAAGTTGGACTGCTCTATTTTGTGGTAGTGTTTCCTCCCCAAGAGAGATGCATCATGTTGCTGATACACTTTTAAGGTTTTCTTTCACGTGCTCTCAAGACATACCTTACTTGAAGCCCAAAATACAGCAAAACCTGGCTACTCTCCATAAATAAACCTCCATGTCCCACATTGCTGCTTATTTATGGACCCCTCCCCATGAAAACACAAGATCCAGTAAACAAACGGCACCTGACGGAAGGCCTCCGTGGGCTTTTAGATAGAGCACCTCCAAATGCAACAACACCTGACTGGCTCCGAAGGGGGTATTCCTACAAAATCTGCTTTTGGGAAGCCTGTTACTATATTCTGCCCTATATCTGGAGGGCTTATCACATGGTATTCACTAATTCATTTGTCCCCAGCCCCCTTCTGTCCTTACGATACAAACCATTTCTTTTCATCTTGTACTTCTTCATCAGGTCCTCCATTCAGTACCATAAACTTTTGAGCAACATATGTGAAATAAAGCAAGTCAACAGGTATTTCAAATAACTCATTAACATCTTCATAGTGTTATCTTCTCCATCTTTTGTTTCAAAATTTTCTTTTCACACAATTTCACAAATGAAAACAGCACTCAAAGACATAACAGTAGTTGCTGGTCATAACTGCAGGATTCCTGGCTCAGATTTTACAAGGTGACTATTGAACAAGGAGGCAATACCTGTTGTAAAGTAATAGCTAGAAACATCTGTGCTCATTCATTATCAACAGAGATTAAATCCTTTTTTTGGGGGAGTGGGGGAGGTGGAATTGCAAGCAGCTCCCTTCATAGGCTTGAGAGAGGCCTGGGTCTCTGTCAGAGGCTATGGGATGGGAAACAGAAGGAAGCCTATTCTTAGATAGTTATAAATGGAAAAAGACAGCAATGGCATTTGGAAGCTTTCAGGACAAGGGTTTTTTTCTCAGTTTTGGAGGGGGGGGATTTGTTTGTGGGTTTTGGGTTTTATTTAAACTGAAAGGCAATAACACCATTTAAAACAGGAATTGAGTTATTAAGAACATTTTGGGGAAAAAAAGTTATTTATCAGATTAAATTCCATTAATACAATAGAAGACAGGCTCTCTCCTGGTCTCCTTTGCTCTCAGGCTTCTGTCACAGTTATAAAAATTGGTACAACTGGCAAAATAGAAGCTAGCAAAACAGACAGAAGTGAATGTAACTTCTTTTCAAATGATATAAAGCCTGAAATTGTTCTGTCCTTTTTAGCAATACCCAACTCCAAAGAAGAAGGGAGGAAAACGCTATTTGCAATGTGTGTCCTCCTTACAACTGAAGTTATATCTGATATAACCTTCTTAGACAGCTGATCCAAATGCGTGTTAAAATCTCAAAATTTATTTTGAGGTTTTCACGGCAGGGGGACAGGAGAGGCAGAATCATCCTATGAATGCTTTTGATTGACACGATGTGTAAGTTAGCTCTACCTGCAATAGAGTAAAACACTGTCTCTCTCACTCTGACAACACAGTAAGACTTCCTGAGGAAAGGGACAGCCCCACGGTCCTTCTCCCTAGAACTGCTGAGGGGGCAGGGGGACATCAGACATGTTTCATGGGAAGAATCTTACTCAAACATTAAACTTATAAAAGCCCCAAGGGAACCGAAGTACAGAAGCTGATCAGCTTTTTCCAGCGTTCTGTCTGACTGGTATAAAATGTGCCAGTGAACCAATTTGCTCATGGATGAGTGCATATTTGCTGCTTTGTCATGCAGTAGTCGATTTCAGCTGCTTCAGGTCAACTCACAGAAGAACAGGATGGGAAAGTAATGGTTAAACATCCCATGAAAACTACCCTGACTTCCACTTAAGAGAAGCAGTTATTTAGTTCACTAGTTTTAGTCCTGACTTCCACTTAAGAGAAGCAGTTATTTAGTTCACCAGTTTTAGTCCTTTCTGGATGCAAAACAAATGGTTTCTCATGTCTAGGAGGTTTTTGAGTTATGGTGGGTTTTTTCTAAGATATGCCTTCTCGCAATGGCTTCTCATCAGAAGGTCTAATGGGATTATTCAAATTTGCTGATTAACTACATACTTCTATGGTGCTAGTATGCATTCCTTTTTTTTTCCTAAAATACACTGTAAACCACCCAAAATAGCAATGTATTTATTTCTGAAAATTAACTTCCTTTGAACATAAGGTGTTTGCCAGCCATTGATTCCTACATGAATGGTCATCTTAGGAGTATCTACACATTTTATGGTACTGAAGTAGGTTAATTAAAATTTTTATAAAGTTAAAGTTTAATGCTACTGATTTCTACCAGGCATTCCTAATGTACAGTGCATTTAGTATAATGGAAGAGGAGGAAGAATAATACACCTAAAGAGCCCTCAACTTCTAGCAAAACCCTTATTACATAAGCAGCATATAGGGAAATTGTTAAAAACCTACAGAATTAGACTGTATTTTGAAACAAACGCCTCACAGAAAGCTTACTGACCTCCTATGATTCACTAAGCACTATTTACGCTAAAACATTTATCAAGCAATTTGAATTAAAACTATTCAGCTTTTTGTGAAGAAATTTAGCTACAAGAGGATAGGTCATTTCAACTCTCTTGGAAGTAGTTGCTAAACTGTTATCAAGGAGAATGCAAAACACATTGCTTTCCTTAGGATATTTTGCATTTACTGGAAGCTATCGATGCGATGTTGTTGGGCAGAAAAGGGAAGAGCAAGCTCTTTACTCAAGATCCCCGCCTTAAGATATAGCCAGATCACATTAGGGGAGTTGCCAATTCTTCCTCCAAAGAGTCAAGGATCATCCTCCCTAAAAAGTCAGTCCTTCCAATTCCTGCCGATGATAGACGAATTAGACCCTACTTCCCTCCTGTTAAAAGATAAAGCTGTCTTAAAATTTTACAGCAGGTGAAAAGTTCAATTTTTCTGTATTCTATTCTTCCTCTCAGATCCAGATTTGACAAAAATCTTGCAAGAAAAAAGGAAGAGCTTGGAAAAAGATGCTTTTTTAGAGCGGTCGTTCCGCAAATCCTTACATCAGGTGCCTCTGAAAGTCACTGTAAGACACCCAGTATGTCTGCACTAAGTATGTAAGCATGCTAGTAAAGTGAAGAGAGAAGGGAAAAACAGGATATCTGAAAAAGTTATTTAACAATGCATTCAGAGGAAGACGATCGGTGTGGAAAACATACAGACTGCCTGCAAGACAGCGTTTCACTGCAAATGCCACCATGGATGGCAGGAATCCATCAGCTGCAGAGCAGGGTTATAAACTAACTGTCCTATGTCTGGCAGTCTTGCAATACTATCCCGTGCAGCACAACTTCACTCGTTCATGCTTTTGGTCATTTTAACCAGATCTCCTGTCTTCATTTAAACGTTGGCATCTTCATTAGCTGTTCTCTCCTCACTTTAACTGTTACAGGGCAGCCAAGCATGCTCCTTGTGTTGACAGTCAATAGTGCATTTGGATGTCCCAACACAAAACCCAAGGTGTCACTGTCCTTTTAAGATAAAGCTGCACATTCAGTCTAAAGGGAGAAGAGTTGTCAAAACATAGTAAAAGATGCCATCAAGACAAATGGAGCTATGGGATCACTCTTGAAAGCCATCCCAGAGTCAAGCCAAGGTGCCACCCCAGAAATACCTAAGAACAAAAAGCCAGAAGGGAAGTTTTAGCAGTGACTCCAGATTATGAAAATGCCATGATGATTCTCCCTGCTGACAAAAATTTTCATGTTTATGTCCTGTACCAAACAGACTACAGACCTACATCTTCCATCACTACAGTCAGAGCAAGCTAGCTGTACTGATGGGAAACAAAAAATTAGAAATCACCAAACAGACCTAGCCTCAGTGCCTTTCCAAACAAAGTGCCTGCATGATACTGCAATCTATATGGAGAACTGTAATCAATTAAAAAAATACCAGTAAGAGTGTATACAAAGACTTTCAATAATATGTGTTGGCCCATCATTATGAATATTTCTGGAGCTCCTACCATTTATTTGTATTACCACTTAATAAATACCAAGTTTGATCCACATCGTACTTTATTCAGCTGCAAATTACAACAATACACACACAAAAATTCACAATCTGCTCTCTTTTCAGGGTTATGAAATTGCTATTTTAAGCCTACCCTTTTAAGCCTTCCAACAGTAAATTTTCCATTATTCCTTTTTGTCCTTCCACTCTCCCCCACAAGTTAAGGTTGGGTTTCTTTAGAAAATGGTAAATCAGACGGACAACTACCAAACACTGAACTGCAACTAAGCTAGACAGTTCACGCTGTCACACCCCTTTCAGACTGACTGAATTCTGACCTTCACGATATTTCTGAAGTATTCTATATTTAAAGCCTTACTCACCAAGGAAACCCAGAAGGGAGTGGTGAGTATTCAACATCTCTAAAACACAGATGTCACAGACTTACAGGATCTCCACAAGAAGCTGGAGGGGGATACAAGGATGATGGTCTATGGGACACACTAACAGACTAGCTGAAGGGAAGCAGTAAGAAGGCAAGGCAAAAAAAGATTTCAAGGGAAGACTCCTTTTAATGCCAACTTCTTCCCCCCCAAAATCATGTCATCACTAGGGACTGCCAGTATATCAGCCACACCTGCTATACCAGTGGACTGGGCCTTTTTGTGTTGTTTTTTAAATATACATGAAAGCATTATTGAATCTTTAGAAATACCAGAGAAAAAATGCTGCCTGAATTATAACAACCTACAATAAGTCATTTTGTATATGATTCTGCACTTTATAAACAAAACATAGCATCAGCTCCATGAACTGCGGTCACATATAAAAGAACATTTTTCTTAAGTCTACAAAAGTCAGCCTCTGGTGACTGTATGTCAAATGGAAGTGTCAATTGCTTCCACAGAATGCTAAATCCTACAGGTTATATCCCAGCAGGACTTACCCAAAATCTGAAATTCCAGCACGTATTTTTGGTTCAGGTTCTGGGTAACTACCACGAGAGTTTTAAAGACAGGCCTCTTGTACATAATCGTCTAAAACTCCAAAGCACTTCTACAAATCTCCTTTTCTTCCATGGCTTGCATTTGAGGAGATTGGAAGCTATAAAAAGGTCCAAAGAAACAAAACCAGCATGAAACATTTAGTGTTAACCATCCAAATTTCCATGACAACGGCTTCAGTGAGCTCACCTCATTGGTACTATAGCAGCAGACCAAGGGTCCAGTAAATGTAGAGAGGCAACTGTTAAGATCTAATAAAAGTAAGATATTTGGTTACAGAGCTCCTTGAAATAAACACACAAAACCCCCAAAATGTTTGACTGAAAAAGAAAGGGGCTGTTCAGTTTAGTTCAGCTTTGCCATTTTCAATAGCTGGGGGTGTGCCTGGGTAACTATGCACAAGTAGTCTCTTCTCCCCAAACCTGCAATTTCACAGGATATCTGCACCTGAAAATCCTGCTTGGTTACTGCATTATCAAAAGTTCTCTCTGGAAAAAACATGTTTTTTATTACAGTGATGATGCTGTAAAGGCACAAAGAAGCATTCACATGTCCAAAGCCAGCAACTTTTGAGTTGGGAAGAAGCTTCCAGATATTTCAGCCAAGATGAATTTTTGTTTTGTTTTTTAAATGTGACCATCAACATGTCTGCTTACATGCACACTGCCCTGAGAATGGAAGACAATACATGTTTTTACTCTCTCCTTACAGTGCTTCAGTTAGTGACAGACAGAAGTAGCTCACAGAAACTCTGGACAACCTCTTCAGGCCTGAAATTCTCATAAAGCAGTAGCCAAAAGGTCAATGTCCCAATAAAACAAAAATTCTCTGATGGGCCCCCACTCCTTACATCAGGGCTGGCTACTGGAAAACCGTGCGTATGCTGTTTATCCAGCCTCTTTAGCTGGATTCTCAAGTATTATATAGGTGCAACTACTTTACTATTTTAATTTGAACCAGGAACGTGTTTGAGAGTGGATTATCCCAATCCACTTTTTGTGCGACAGACTGCATTGTGGACCTGTCTCAAAGTGCCTGAACTGACATCCATTTAAATAGAACTAAACCTTCATTTTGTGACGCATTTCACTGCAAACAGGCATTTGGTTCACAGCACCAAATCAGGGGTAGTCCAAAGTAAAACCCACTTCTCTGAACCAGGTACACAACCTGTCCTCAGGACCAGCAGTTTCCCTTGAATGATCTGTTGCTGTTGCTACTTAACTAACGTAGATGCAACCTACAGGTGATTTCATCCAGGCTAATAACTGCAGCTTTCACACAAGTGGCCAGCTGATCCAGGAATACTGGTCTGGCCTTTCGGGAATTTGCAGACACAAGAGAAAAGAGGTAGCAGAAATCCAGTTGTTACACTCTAGTCCACCTCGACAGGATAAAGGTGCCTGAATCTCCCTCTTGCTTCTCAGTAAGCAAACCATGTTTTTCAGAAAGATTTAAAGTAAAATCTATCTTATTAAAATTTTGTATTTTTGCATTAATTCATCTCATGTTATTGTAACTTGGTTAAAAAGTAAGAATAACCAAACCCAATTCAGATCAACTCAGTACAAATAACTCAGTGATAAAATCAATACACAGTAGTTAATGTTATTCCTTGCCTCAGCTTTTGCTCTCTGAGTTCCAGCTGCTCTTCCCAGCTCTACTGCCTCACCTCCCTATACAAATTAGTAAGCAAGCTCCTATTTGGGCACATCTCTCGACATATTTTGTATATCTTTACTGATACATAAAATACTAACAAAACTGAGGCTGAGATTTTTTTCTCAGTCATTGCCATGCGTGAGTATTTCACCTTGAACAGTTAAGCTGTAAAGACTTCTAATTAAAAAAAAAAAATTATAGCCAAGCTGTAATTCAATTAACAGTGATTGCATTGAAGATTTACTTGCTAAGTCACTAGTCAACTTCTGTATACCACACACAACCTCAGTTCCTTCAACTTTAAGAAGTCTTTTAAACCATTTTATTTTAAAATATTAAGTATTTTTTAGTTGGCACAATAAAAATGTTCCAACATCCCCTTAAAGCAGAGGTTTCTCCGAAATTCTGCAGTTTCTATATTCAGGATGATGGGAAATTACAAACTGGAATTGTCTTGCAGCTCTGTGAGCTGATCTCTGAAGAAAGAGGTGATTTGCCTGACTTCTCCCTTAAAGATATTTCTACTTGGGGAACCCAGAGCCCAACTGCTGCTTTTGTGTTCTCAGAAACACCTCTAGTGCACATAAAAGACTGTTTCATTATAGCAGCTTTCCAAAAAAGCAGGCTATGATGTGAAACAGTATTTTAGATCATCAAATGTAAAGCAAATAAAGTTAAACTGCGGTGCCCCGTATATATATATATGGGGCAAAAACCCAAACAAACCCTTCGTTGTACTGTCCATCTCTGATGGGACCTGAAGTTTTCCCTGATCCTGCAGGATTTACTAATATTTTTGCTATTGGTTTGGCCCAAAACGTGTTAGCCACATGAAGACAGCTAATAGCACCAATTTCCAGAGAGCTTTTCAGAAAAGGAAAGCAAACCGGTTTTCACTGGAGCCTAAAAGTTCTGTTTTGAATGGCAGAGGGCAGGACCTGTACAAAACAGCAAGCTCAGCTACCTCATCGGGCTTGGCTTGTTAAATCTGAAGGTTGACATGAACCCGAAAGTAGATACTCATAAGAAATTAATTCAGAAAGGCATAAATGATTCAAGAGAAAAACCTTGGTAAGCTGCAATCTACATGGCCAGGAATTTCACTGTGGAAAGCCCTACTCCTTACTAAGCACCCATAATGTACCTTACAAATGCAGAGGACACTGCCTTACTACATCTGCCCAGCCACATAAAAGCCATGTGAGCCAGGCTGTATTCTTGCCCTCTCCCATCGAATCAGGGACGTCTAAGCAGAGCGGGCACAATTCAGGCCTGGCGTGCAGAAAAAGAAATGGAAGGACGAAGAATAAAAGCGAACAGCTCCAGAGAGAACGTAACTGCTGAGTAACAGAGGGATTTCACCACAGGACTGACTTCATTTCAAATGCTGAGCGCATATTCCTTGATCATTGCCCAGACCCCCGCGGGGGAAGGTAGGGAGTGACTAGCATACAGAAAACAGCATGTTTCAACTGCTCGGCATTTTGTGATAATCTGCACTTATCTGAAAGCTGTCAATTGGTAACAATGTTTTTTCCTGAACAAAAGCTGACCTGGAGAAACACACTGAGCATCAACGTGGTGTTATCTGACAGGGGCATTGTGTGAACTCGGGCACCAAAACCTAGCTCTGGCAGAAATACGAACTTTCTCTTTGCTGCGTTGCCGGCATCTGGCTTGAGACAAGCCAGGGTCTGTCCCCCCAGCCCTGCCCTCAGCCTCAATGGCTTCAAGGAGATTCGTCTACAAGTGAAGCTGCGGCATCTGAGCCTTCCCTCCCCAATGATTCCCAATTCTTCCCTGACACCACTTCTCTATTAACTCTCTGATTTTTGATACAGTATCCAAGTATTCAAATTCATTTATAAAAAAGGGTTATTGAGGGTAAATGCACTAGAACAAACAAGGGTTGTACAACATAGGATACCACCGTTTATTCACCGCCCCAAACAATTTACCATCTTAGAAATAAGATGGGCTTAAAAGTAAGACAGGCTTAATAAACTTCAAGGTTTATTGGGCTTTAGACAGTGTTAAAATGCCTGGTTATAAGGGTGCCTTAAGAGACCAAATCCAGGTTCACTTGGCTAAAATGCTAGTCAGCAAGGAATTAAAGACGCCCAAAGGTGCTCAACTTGGCTGGAAGTGTGGGGAAGAGGCATGTCAGTACAGCTGGAACGAAACATCCTCGTAAATGAGTGTGATATATCCTAAAACAGACCAGGAAAAAAAAAAAAGCCAAGATCGTCCTTTCAGAACACTCTTAAAAAGGAAAAAAAAAAAAGGAGGGGGGATTTCTTGGGCTTTCTGATTTTCAGTCTCTCATTCCTTTTCATTCTCTTCCAGAAGGCTAATTAATTTCATTTGTAGCTTCTGACCTAAACTAAGAAGTAGATTGTCACTCCCACACATTCTCCCCCAGAGGTCTGCTAGGCACTCTATCATTTAGAAAATAGTAGAATAACAGCAAAACATCAGCAAGATCAATTCTAACACAGCGTATTAAGTTGTATTAGGATTCCAAGAAAAATCAGTAGCATTTCCAATATTATTATAATTATTACTTCAATAATTTTTCTTGGGACAAGCCAAGTAACCAAGCCTTGCTGCACTGAATAGCATAGAAACTTTCTTTTTTGATGCCTTGAGAGCTTCCCGAGCTTCCCAAACTGAAGAAAGCTCACAGGCAATTCTGACTCAGCAGTCCTTGGAAAAGAAAAAAAAACAAATAACCTACATCTTGCTTTGCTATTGGGAATTTCAGAGCATCTATTGTGAATATACCCTAAAATCTGATCTTCAGAGCAGAAGAAATCAAAATGAGCAGCTTCTTAGTCCAAGGTCCAAGATTAGCCAAACCAGCTGGGGGCAGCTACATTGTAAACCCTCCCTTTTCTGCCAGTGCTGGTGGCCCATTCTTGTAGGTTCCTCTAGCAGCAGCGAGAAACCCTGGTGCTCTCAGATCCCCTCAGAAGGGAACTGGTAGCATCCCTTTCCCACCTGCTGTCCTGCAGGTTGGAGGCAGCTGACCAGGGCTGATTGATCCATACCAGCAAAATCATTATAGAAGAAACCTTGATTTAAATAATGTAACCTTGCCTTGTATTTTAACTTAGTTATTTTCTTTACTGGTTCCTCGTTGGTTTATAACCCTTTAGACAAAATAAGCTGAAGCTAAACACAGCTTTTATATTGTATGTGGCACTCTTTTTTTGTAACTGGAAAGACACACTGTATAAATTGCTTAACTAGCTGAGAATCTGAGGATACATTTACTCAAATTCTCTATTTATACAATTTATTACACTAAGAACTGTTTCTTACTTTCTTCAGCAATCAATTCTTTAATTCTGGCTTCTGTCAAGCTGCTTCTGAATAGAAACTTGCATTATAAAATGTTGTTGTGGACAACCAACACTAAACTTTTTTTTTTTTAAATTAAACTAAAGCTGTATTAAATATGATGGAAACAAATAAAATTACTCTTAACAACTATCACTGTACTATTATCTCCTGCTAATGAATTAATGGTGTGCAAGTACACCAGAAATCAGTAAAAATCTGCATTTCTATTTTTTTAATTTGCAGACTGAAAGCTTTGATGTTTTTTGACTCCAAAATTATTTCTTTACTTTTTGTAACAGTTATTGCAGTGAATTAAGCTGAATATAGATCAAAATATCTCTGTGTATCTACAAAAGTGACTGTATTTTCTACCCACAACAGTGCAAAGTCAGTTTACACTTTCAGCAAACTATGTTTGAAGGCGCTTAGTCAAAGGTTTCCCTGAAGTCAATTGCCTGACTTTGTATAAAACCATGCAGGAAAAACGGGTATAACTATTCTTTTTCATTTAAATAATTTTAGGAGACTAAAACAAGTCAGTACTTAAGAATTCATTATGCACGGAGTCATCACTCAAGAGGTTTAGCCAGCATCCATATGGCCAATGTGGGCAACGCCAACCCATGTAAGACTCAAGCAGGCCTTTATCCTCCAGCCCAGAACGGGCCCCACAACCCAGTCTGGCAGCACTGCAAAACTCATCCCCAAGGAGCCTGCGTGTAGGTAGGAGACAAGCTGGGTAAAACAGCACGTAAAAACCTGTAATGGAGACTTATTAAAAGGTAATGTTTATACAAACACTAGGGACCAATTTTACAGTGTACAGGAGTAAATTACTTCACTTGTAAGTATCTGCAGGCCTGGGGACTTACATGGTGACACTAAGCACTTATGTTACTGGATGGGGGGGTTACTCATTCTTAAGTAATAGATGCAGGAGAACAGCTTTGTTTCGAGGGGAGCAGGTTCCTGCTCCCCTGCCCCCCCCCCCCCCCCGCAGTCCTTCCCCATTCTAGGACAGGCCACCATCTTCTAAAAACTGCATTTGTGTTGAAAGCCTACAGCAGTAGTTCCGACATTTTTACTGATCGGATTTTGGCAGGCAAGAAAGCTTTCTCCGTTAACAAGCCTCGTTTTATTTTTCTAAATACACTGCTTTGCTTTCCCTCCCAAATTAGTGATGATGATTAACGAGCATTGAAAGAATAAAACTAAACACTTGCAAGGAACCAGCATTGCAATAATTAGTTCTGAAAGCCCAGAAAGCACTCCTGAAAGCAGAATTAGAAGTGTGTTTCTGCAAGAGCTTCTGTTACTCTCTCTAGAAATGTGGCCAAGTCTGCATGCTACAAGTTCTGCCTTGTACCTCCTCCAAGACTAACTCCTCTCTGACTAGCTGCTTTGTCCAGCTGACAAGTGAAAAAATGAGGGAGGGAAACAGGCCACCCCTCGGTGGCATCCTTAAGTATTTACTCAACAGCATCACTCATTTTTGACAGCAGCCACCTGTATAGGAGATTGTCACGTATATAAGGGTCAGCATGGAAATCAGCCAGTATCATTCCCTTGGATAACACGACAAATCAGGCCTTACATCACCCTTCAGACAGAGACACAGGGATGACAGGAGAGGGAACTACTTTAACAAGAGCCCCACCTAGTAGCTATTTAAACTGAGAAAAAAAGCCAGGTGGGAAGAGGAAAGGATACATTTCTATTTTGCAGGGCATCACTAAAATTAAGCAGGCTCCTTTTAAGACAGAATAGAGCAAATCCTTCTATCTGAGAATCTGAATGAAGGTAACGCAGTCATACATCAAGCACTTCCCTCTTACCATCTTCCCAGGGTAGGTATTTCACCTGTTACTTATTCAGGGAGAAGGATGCATAACAGTGATGAAGCAACTGGCCATTTACACCTAGCAAAACAGAAGGGAGAACCAGTTTTTTTGTGGTCTGCCTAGTAGGCTAGACTGCCTATTAGTTTAACTTCAAGATACAGCTGCTTCTTTTTTTTTTTCCAGCTCATTCCTCCAAGGAACCCCTAATTCTTGCCTGTCATATAGCTCTGCTTCACCTGCTTGTCCTCTCCTGCACTTTCTACTGTGCCTCATGACACAATTTCACATACAGGTAATTTTAAATTCAGAATGACTGTTAGTATGAAAAAAAATTGAAAAAAAATATTTTACTTTGCATCCATACGTAGTTTCACAGTTACACTGTGAGATCCTACTGAAGCCCTAGACACACAGATGTAGAGGCCAGCGCATGACACGCATTGTCATACTTAAACACGTAAAACCCCATTAAAAGCCAGCTTGTTGCTCTTCATAAATTCAGAGTATGACAAAAACCAGGGAAAAAAGTCCAAAATAAACGGTGGGAGTGCTGTTACACATTCTCCAGAGCATACAAGAAGCGTTAGACTTGAGCAGGCAGTAAGACCACACCTTCCGTGCAGTTTTAACTACAGCTCTCCTCTCTACAGATCCGCAAGGTAGGACAGCTGGCCAGAACTGCAGCTTCATTTTTAACCCCTCAACCCAAGCCCTAAGTTATATCAGTTTTCTTTTACTGTTCACTTTGAGTGCTTCTCCTTTTCGCCAGCTGAACAATACAGCACGGCTCCGCTCCCTTCCCAGAGATGGCTGACTGGCCTTGAAATTAAACGCGAACATCTGCAAACTCTTAGGCTGGACTTTATTTCCCGAGAGCGGACGACGGCGGGCGCGGCACCGCCTACCTTAGCCACCCAGCTGAACAATGGTGACATCCTACGAGCGGCGGCCGGCGGCGATCCCCGGCTCCGGCCGCTCCTCTCCGCCTCTCCCGCTGCTTCCCGCCAGCCGCTCCCGCCGCCTCATGCGCCGTGAGGGGAGCCAGCCCGTCCAGCCTCCGAAAGTTTCCCCACCGCCGCCTCCGGGCGCCGGGCACCCGCCGGCGAGACCGTGAGCTCGCCGCGCCGGGGAGACTCCCCGCGGCGGCGCCGGCTGGTGCTGCGGGGCGGGAAGGGAGAGGAAGGGCCGGGGCCGAGGCCGCGTCCCGCCTCCGCCGCGCTCCGCCTCCGCCGGGGCGCCCCGCGCCGGGCTGCGGCCGCCCGTCCCCGGGAAGGCGGGAAGGGAGCGGGCTCGCCCTCCGGCAGCACGCCCGAGAACGCTGACAACCGCCTGCTACCTCATCGCATTGCCCTTCTACGTAATTCAGCGCAAAAGACAGGATTCGCAACTATTAAAAAAAAATCCCACGCGGTCCACGTAACTTTCTGGGAATATGCTGGCATCGAAGTCATGCTTAACATTAAAAGACCAAGCAAAAAATCATCTGTTTCAAACCCCAGTGACACTGTTACGCTTCCAGTCAGGCTCGCCATTCATGTTAGCGAATGGCATTTGACATCACACACCAGCAGCTGTACTTCCAGAAATAAGCTGTCGGAGAAGAGAAAAAACCAGTACGGCACAAGTCAACAGTATGCACGTTTCCAGCAGGTCGAGGGATGTTACCTGCCATGCAGACAGGAAAGGTGTTCATTCCTGTTTTCACTCCGGCTGGACTGCCTCTGAACACACCCCCCTACTCGGTGGCTGTAAGGCTGCCTGAAAACAACTCATTTTCCTCAGTCTGGAGGAGGGGCACAGAACTCGGAAAAAAAGGCTTGGATTTCACAGGAAATAACCCATTGGGCCCAAAACAAAAAGCCCTTTATTTTCCATCACCTCATAGAAACAAAGTGAAGAACTAGATTTACAAAATTGTGGCAGGAAAGCATAGGGGTCTGTTCTGCACTTCTTCCCGATAAAATTCAACTGCTCAAAGGTAGACATCAAAGTGCCAAAATCAGCTCTTTGATTTGCCCAAAGACACTCTCACCGAGACAGTCACCCCACTGGGAGAGTGTCCTGCATGTGCTTCACTTGCATGCTCAGAGCTGAAGGAATAATCTTTGGGTTTAGAGCCGACACTGTCCCACTTGTCTAAATTATTTAATGTCCACTGGAGCACAAGAGTGACGCCTATGCACACGGGCTGGGGAGAAGCAGAGCCAATCTCACAACTCACTGAGGCAGAAAAGGGGCTGTTTTGGCCCCTGCTCCACACTGCATGATCCTGCAGCCCTGGGTTTGGTTCACACAAAGCAAATGAGGCAGCTGCCGAGAGCGCTGCACCACCTCCTAACGCTGCGCTGCCGAGCGCCATAGCACTAGCTGTGTGTGTGATAATGGGCCACGATGGGCTGAGGGGGCAACACAAAAACAGTTCTTCTCAGGTTGTACCTGTGGCATCTGCAATACCTAAGCATGACGCTTCCATCCACTTTGACCTGAGGAACAGAGAATCACAAAACAACAAACCAGAATGCTGATGCAGAACAGTAGCACCTACCCAGAAAAGGTGGCACGAAACAAAGGATTGCACCAGAGAAGTGTGACGTCTCTTTCATGGCCAACACATCACTGATAGTCTGAGAATGGAGGTATCTACCTGTGGTGGATGTGTGAGCTGGTGCAGGGCAGTGCTTCCCCAGTCCTGGCCCAGCCTGGCAGCACAGTGGCCCAGCTGAGCTGGCGGTGGTGGGACTGGGGAAATCTGCTGCCACTGGATGTTAGCACTCTCTAGCTAAATACTAGTTTACCTATCTGTGAAATTAAGTCTTGACCAGTTTTGTTGGCTTGCTTGAAGACACACAGGAATTTGAAATCCTTTTCCTGAGCAACATTTGCCAGGAAGCCAAAAAATACTAACCAATATGAGCTAATAAACCAGCATGCAACTTATGTACTGTGACCTTCTGATGGCTGGAGAGCATAAAGCCTGCCTGGGCCTGGTTTTTAATCAACTTACAACCTACAATACAGTTTCTGGAATTAAAACCACAACAAATACATTACATATTTTCATAAAAGGAGATTAGATATCCATTTTCTAATAGTTCTACAGGTTAAAGTAGAGGTCATTCACAAGGATGGCCAACGGCTCATTCTGTCATTACAATAGTGGCCACGAGCAGTTTGATTGCATGGATGTTCTTAGCCACAAACCGAATAAATGACTAAATACGACTGACACTCACTCTGGTGGCAATCTCTAGAGGTTTATTTGCATGACAGAGGGAAGAAATTTCCACTCTTGCTACTCTTCATGATGTAAAGAGCACATACATGAATAAATGACATCTGTTCTCAGGGCTTTAAACTAGACATCTTACAGGAACACTAGAAGTATTATCATCTGAAGTACAGAACTGGGTCTGCTTTTATTTCATAGAGCGACTGAGGGCAAGAGCAAGGCAGAATGTTCCTCATTATGTGCTGCTTACAGTTGTACAGTATGTCCACTATTTTGTAGTAGCATTAGAGCTGCATTTCTCTAACACTAACTGTGAACAATATTATTTCTAAATAATTATTTCTTCCCTTTCTTTGAGGAGATCCTGCCTGCTTGCAAGTTTTTCCAGTTCCCCCTTCCTGACTAGCACCCTTCCACAGTTTTAAACTAACAATACACGCATATCCTCTGAGTGCACACTAATGCTGATGTCATTCAGGAGATGTGGCTTCTCGCTTGACTGCAACTGGCTCAAAGAGCCATCCACAGTGTGTTACTTCACACTGTTTAGCTTCTAAGCTTCTAAGCCTGTGGCATGCAATTGTTATAGTGATGTTTGTATGATTTTAAATGCACTCTGAAACCTTCTACATGCTTCTACAGGACTGGGAGGAAAAGTGGTCTTGTGGTAAAGACACTGAATTAGGAGATAGAGTAACAGCAAATTAATTCCAGCTTCCGCTGTTAAGATAACTTTCAGGCATGCTACATCACCGCTCTCCCTGCTTCAGTTAATCTGTTAAATGGAGATGATATCTGCCAGCCTTGAAGGAAGAAGGAGTGGGCACCCTCATTGGCATTTGGGAAACAGCTGGCAGCTAGGCTTAAGTGTTCAGATATAAAAATGTTTGGTAATGCATGAAATTCTTCAGTGTAAATGAAAAGGTCACTGTGTTGCTCACCTTCCAAAAAAAGATAGATTTAGCACTGTAGTAGGAACAATAACTGCATTCATTTTTCAGGATGTTCAACTTTCTAAAAACAGAACCTCTGTATTTTTCTATTTTAAGTTTGGCTTGTGCAAATAACTGTCTCTCCAAAAATATTATATATCCATTTTGGGTAAATGGAAAAATTCAGGGCCAGGGAATGACATCTGTATTGCATAAACAGTAAGTAGCACTTGACACCACCTTATCTAAGTGTATGATCTTTTAAAAAATAAAACAAACCCCTCATCCCTATGAACTGTTCCATGTTATCATGGAAAATATTAGCAAGATATTTGTGGCTGTTTTTAAAACAGTAGCAATTAAAATACTTCAAAGCCACAACTTAAAGCTTACATGGCCAGAAAGATGATCTTTCAGTTTTACAGATGTCCTTCATAAATTTACACATACACAAATACCCCCATCATTTCTCCTCCAACAAAGCTCTCTGTATAAAAGAGAAACCATTTGGAGATAAGTAGAGAGATGTGAGATGTAAGGAAATATTAAGAAGAACGGAGTCTACAGTCAACCTTTTAACTCAAAAGAGTATATTCTGACTGATTCTCCTCTGATTTCAGCTTGCTTGAGGTTTAATGGCTGTAAATATTTTTGAGAATCTTCACAGTATGTCACCGCTGAATGAAGTTTCACAAGAAGTTGCATTAAGGGTATAGACACAACTGGCCTCTCCTGTTGCTTTTGTGTTAACTCTGGTGGTGGTTTTACAACAGATCCCATTCCCTTTTGAAGCTTTTTCCTTTGAATTGTACTTAAACATGTTTCAGCAGCTATTCTTCTCATGAATAGCTCTCTTCCCTGTACACAAGGTCTTTGAAAATTCAGTTGAAAAAACGCAAGAAAAGAATATGCCTGCCAGTAATTACCAGTATCCATTATTTGGCCTTTGTTTAAAAACACCCACAATTTTTATCCTTTATTACTTAGTTTTCACTGTTTGTTAGGATTTCCTTGAGCCTTGTCTCATCCCTTCCCATTCCAAGTAGTAAGCTAGATGGTTTCTCCTTTATCAGAGAAAAAAGACAGAAAGAGAGTATTGTTAGTCATGTGAATTCAAAATGCAATGTTTTGATTCTTAGGTACAGTTGTATTAAAAGATACCAAAACAAAGGTGTCTATTTAAGGAAACCCCACACATTTATGGCACCTCCATATGACGCAAGATGAGACAAATGGTTCATCTGGATCCACTGAAGGAAAAGACTAATGAAATCCTCTGGATTTCATCCTATCCAGAGACTCAATCAAGCCTGACTAGCTGGCTTCTGAAAAGATACTGTGGTGAAGAAAAGTGTGAGCTTTGTTACTTTTTTTGGCTAAATTATAAGCAAACTCCTTTTTTTCTCAATACAAAATAAAATAAAACATTAATCATAAAACCAAACTACCTTGCCAAACAAGATCTGCATCAGCCCCCTGATGAGAGACAACAGCAAGACCTGCCAGCTAACCACCGACACAAAGTACATAGGAGCTCACTGCCCTGAGCTGCACATCCATATTAAAGATGAAATCCAGGTCTCACCAAAGAAAATGGGATGACTTTCTTGGTGGTTTCCAGATACTCAGCAGAAACAGAAATGACAAAGTTTTGGGTAATCTTCTTTGTACTGTTAGTGAGTTAAAAGTGTAGACTGAAGTGTTTTGGCTATCTGCTAACCAGTAGCAAATATGAAAAACGCAAGACATTGGGCTGGTGCCCAGAGACAACATGCAATTCACTTCCTGTGTGGCAGACAGAAGAGAACAATTCCTCACCAGGGTGCTGGGCACTGACTCAGCTGTGGAACCCTTTCCAACCTCTCCTGTAAGTTTTAGCTTTTATATGATTGTCTTTTCAGCCACAAAATTTGTAACTGATAAAATGCTTTGATTCAAGTGACATTAGCTTTTCCCACTCGGGAATGAAAAGCAGCATTGTTGATGGGTTACCTGTCCTCTTCTCTACCAGCAGTATCCATCCTCTCTCCAACAGAGTGTCAGAGCATAACAGGGCTACCATGTGCTAAGGCTCATTTGGGATCCTGGATCTCAGCAAGAGGACTGAGGGAAAGAGGGATCCATGAAGGGAAGGGTGATCCTACACCAAGTAGGAAAGAAGCACAAGAGCCCAAGGGCCATGTTGCTCAGCTGACAGTGGAATGAAGTCCTCCTTGGGCAAGTGCTGTCCTGCAGGCAAGATTAGATCAACTAGAGTGAGGTCATGAGAGTATTAGATGATAAAATGCATGAGGATGAAGTAGCTTTCCTAGTTGCTACCATTATCTTAAGATTCTTCCCTGTGGGTCTGTTTTGGACAAAGAAGTGTTCAGATGTTCTTTTTTCCTTGGAAAAGGTCTGTCTAGAGAAAATGGATTGTTTTTCTTATGCCCTATTATAAGGCAGTTCTGGGAGACAGCAGATGCTGGCTGACCAGTCAGATGTCTTGAATGGAATGGATCATCTCTTAGCATTTGATTCAGAAATTTTAGAATAGAAAAATTTTGGTGAAGTCCTTAATCAAACAAGGGACTGGAGAAAATACTACTCATGGAATGCAGAACCCATCATCCCATAAGGGACTTTTCTTTGCATGAGAATGAACGTTACAGAGAATCTAAAACCAGAGAAAAGTAGCTTTACCTTCAACACCTGAAGCTGGCTACAGGAGGAGATGTTGATAAGAGGACACATATAGATAGACAGTACCTGACCAACAAACATGATGCACGCCAAAGGTACCCACAAAATCCAGGTACAGAGGGAAAGCAACATTACAGAGAAAGAAAGAGAGGTAACCAAGGCTATACATAATCAGTGTAACAATAAACACAATCTAGCTTTAGGGTCCTAGTGCCCATTCATAAACATTAAGGCCATCTGATGCAAAACACTAATCTGGACTGAAATCATCCTGCCACTTCAAACACTTCCAAAAACATTGATGAGTAAACTTTGGATTGGCAAACTTTATGCTGGATTGAGTATTTTCTGTCTTCCCACAGACAGCAAAAAAAAAAAGCTTATAGCTGTCAGGAACTTTGCCATGGGTTCTGACTAATTCCACTCAAACATGATCATACGTCTGTGTTTGACCAAGATCAAATGTGCACTGCTGACTGATCCAATTGTGATCAACTGATCAGATCTCTATAAATGAGCAAAAAACCACAGCCTGAATCTGCATATAACTTGAGGCAGACTTGTGAAGAGATCACTTCGACCTGAATAGTTGGATGCAAAAAACCCGCAAGGACAATGTGACAAATAAGCAATGGGGGAAACTCAGTGCATAGCGGAGAATTGCCACACAGAGACATCAGAGGTTCCACACAGTTACTCTGTTTTTGCGATGGAGGGTTTTTCTGGCAGCTGTGAAACTGGAGCAGGAAGAGTGGAGCACAAGCAGAGCAAACCGGCAAACTGCAGAAGCAGATTACAGAGCTCAAAACAAATGGGGATGCTCCCAGTGTGCAGTGACAAAGACACAGGTTGAGCCTTTGACTGGTCAACTAGGTCTTGACTGTGGTTGAAACAGTTGGAAACCTCCTGTTTTTCTCCCTGCAGGGCAATATGTGTTGGTCTTCTCAGTGTCACCAAGGTGAGGGACAACTAGCTGAGCTCTCCAGGCTGCTGAGGTGGCTCTGGAGGAGAAGGCAGCAGCTGCCGCCACAGGGATGACACGCACCTGCACACACAGGAGTGAAACAACTGGATAAAGTATTAACGATGCAAGACTGCTTATTTTAAAAATTCCCCTGACAATGGGACATGAAGGATGTGACAATTAAATGGGGATTAATGTCCACTGGCACTGGATATATGGCCATGGAAGGACTTCGCGCTGTTTTCCTCCAGCCTCCGCTGCTTCCTTGCGGCAAGCACTGAAAGGTCTCAGGAGAAAAAAACACCTCTCAAAGTTTAAGAAGTATTTTCTGAAATGCAATTAATTAAAAGTTATACTTTGAGTGTTCCTTCATCTTGAAACTTACATGGTTAACCCAAGTTACTCAGATGGGAAGAAAGACACTTAATTTGAAAATATGTCTCACATCCTTTGTGAAGAAGCACTACCTCACACTGGCAAAAAAAATTTAAACACTAAGCACTTCTACTTCCAATAATGGATAAGTTACATAGTAAAAAAAGTCTAGAAGTGTTGAGGAAAACCAGACTATGAACAGAAAATGACAACTCTCACTTGACTAGTTAAAATCAAAACATAAAATTTATCAATTCCCCATGTGCTATGGGAGATACATATACTATGAATACCTATTTCCATTACATGGGACTTCATGTTAGTTAAGATATCCATATTCATTTCATCCTATTAAAACACTCTAGTAATGAATAATATAAAATAAGCAATTTTGTATGCATAATTTTACAGAGTTATAGCCTAGCTCTTTGTTAACATAATTAACTGTAAAGACAAAACTAGTCCCACCGCCCTACACATACTATTTTGCGTACTCCAGTTGCAACAGTAGGAGACTAGGAAAGTATATTGAGTTCCACAGTATTGAGAGCCATGAAAAGTAGCCAGTCTTCTCAGTTCTCCACAACTTACTTAATAATTTAACAAATATATTTCTGACAGCACTGATATATGTAAAAAGCATATTGATTTCTCATAACCGAATTCAGCCGCAAACCCCACAAGCAGTATACACATTCTACTGGACTTTTACTGTAGTTCAGATACCCTAAAGCAACATCCATTTCAGTCCGCTAAAAAAAGCAACAGTTAGAATAAAATTTTAAGTGTTAACCATTCCACCCCCAACCCATAATATTCTCAGATTTGCTGGAAAGAGCTTAACAATAAAAACTATCAGTTCAGGTTTATCTCTCAGGAGGTATAGGGTCCAGAACTTACCTACAGTCAATGGAGCTATATTGCAATTTACATATGATGAGCATGTGGGTGTAAAAGCTATTCATTTGAGAAGGATCCAATCCTGCCCCCACTAAAATCACAGAGCAAGTTGCTACTATATCCTTACGCATCTTAAATGTAGATAACAAGAAGAGGAAATAAATACCGTATTGTCCTGTCCTTTTCCAGAATCAAGCTGAAGAAACTTTAATTTCTGTAACGTTGCCCTCATATCATAAGCCTCCCAGTTCCAGTGTTCTTGGATGAAACGCTGGTGGGAGAACTGCAGCAGCCTGCAGAGAACTCAGCAGCCCCTTGCAGCCAATTAAGAGGTGCACACAACAACCCGCCCGGCCCTCGCTCCACACTGCTTCTCATCACCAGCCTTTCATTTGATTACAAGCTGCAGCACAGTCCTTCCCTAGATATTTCCTGTGTAAT
Source organism: Gavia stellata (assembly GCF_030936135.1). Taxonomy (NCBI): domain Eukaryota; kingdom Metazoa; phylum Chordata; class Aves; order Gaviiformes; family Gaviidae; genus Gavia; species Gavia stellata. The sequence goes on along the minus strand of NC_082598.1, from coordinate 25,642,029 downwards.
GTGGAATTGAGAATACCACTGGAACCTACTAATGTATATAATTTGCATGTACGGTAATTTTGTATGGTGCATATGAATCTGCCTTTTTATTAAATTATCTGCGATTTTTATTTTGCCATGTTGTGCTGTTGATTATATTCCTTCTCAGCTGTCTTGAAAGTGGAAAATTTTATCAGCAATGTTCCCTTGCACACACTTTTAACTTACTGTTTCTTATCTCCCCCCTTCCTACCCTCCTTTCAGGGCTTATTAACCCATCAAGTGTATCTTTGGCAATGATGTGGACTGTTTTGCTCTTGTGATTTTACATATTTTTGGCTAAGTCATACTGTCTTTCGATTGCAGCAAAAGTCACAAAATGGCAATAAACCATCTTTAAAAACAACATTCAAACACTGTCTCTACTGATCTGAAAAAACACCTTCGCCACGATTCAGTTAGCTTTCCATTCAGAAGCCTGCAGCTCCTGGTTTCATTACAAACAACACTCCACATTTACTTGTTTTAAGCCAATTCCATTTGACTCCTAAAAACATGCTGGAAAACATTTGTGAAATATAACACAGAGAGACTTCTAAAATATACCAATAGGATTTGTCCTTATGGCTCTTTTGCGGTTTTGATAAAGCTGCATCACTTCAAAGGGCTCAGGATGTATTGCTGTAAGACACCACTGCACATTTCGGCCACATGTGCTGACTGCGCTTCCGCTCCTCTGCCAGAACAATGGGAGCCTTCGTGTGCTGAGTCAGCTATCGCACAACCACGGATCCACACAGACCAAACGCATTCACTCACTACAGGTTTCTTTAATAATGTCTTATCACTGAGAATGCTAGATAGCTGTGTCATTTCACTAAGACTCTCTGAGTAGGTAAATTTTGGGAAATGTGTACATATTTTCAGGAATAAAGCCCAAAATATTATTTGACATGTAGTACACTACTGAAATAAATAAATAAATAAAGTTACAAAAAAAAAAAAAATCAAGGGCCAATTCTGCCATTTCCTCCCTCCTGGATATTTCCATACCAACAGGGAATTCTGGCATTCCAGGAGAAACCTGCAGACAGCTGGACGGATGGGCTGGACAGCTGAACTATTCACTCAGACGACCTGGTAAGTTCAGATACCACTGCAACTTGGGAGTCTGAGCTCACATATTTGAACATGTTCACAGGCACAAAGACCCAAATAAGTAACTGAACCTCAGAAGTTAGCTGAGCATGGTCTTTTACCCCAGAATGTAATAAATTCTCTCAAGTCTCCTGTTGGTTTCAATCATAATTTATGAGTAGAACATAGGCCAGCTTTAATTAATTTTTCCAATTTGTTTTTAACATGCAAAGAGCTGTAATATACAGCCAAACAGCAAGAGATTAAAAAAAAAAAATAAATCAAGCATTACATTCTTTCATTGTAGATCCATAATATCCCCATACACGTGCTTTGATTTCACTCACAATCCAGTTGGGACTGAACTCCAGTTGAGACTACCTCATGACTAGTTCAAGTGCAGCTGAGCTGTCTCAAGCTGGTATCAAGACTTCTAGAACAGAAGTGCATATGTGTGTGTGTGTGTGTGTGTGTGTGTGTGTGTGTAAAAGTCAGGTCACTCAGGGTTATGCGGGTAAGGAAAATTTGTCACATACATAGTTTTTATATGGCTTGTTGGAAGTGCACAGGTTCAAATTGTGGGAAGGGATTGATCCTGAGACCTTGACAGTTTGTATTCTGTAACTTTGACAAGAAATGTACCTATAAATCAGAAATCTATGCTTTGTTTGTTTGAGGTTCCTGGGAACTTTTCTGACTCTCCCAATCCTTTCCTGCATATGGATAAAGCTATTAAAACACAAAAACTGAAACAGAGGGGAAAAAAAAGACTTCATTTTAAAGAAAAACTTGAAGCATGCCTTCTGCAGTACATAACCCACCTGCAGAATGCCCACTGAAAACCTCCTCCCAGCAAAAAAAGGAAGCCTGCACACAATCAATGCATCCACTCTGAGGTTTATTGTCCTCTGGATGTAACTAGTTTATTATGGAGTTAATAACATACATGTAAAGAATATTCCAAAGTCCTGCAAATTTATAGAAGAGAAACTTTGGTCCTTATGCAGATACAAGCATATTGTATCAAGCTCAGAACATGACTGAGAGCTACTGTTTTCCAATCTATCAGATATTCTACTGAGGGGAACTGAGACATCCCAGAACATCAGCTGATGCCAAACACTAACCCCAGTTAAGCACATGTCTTGTTTTGTGAATTTTAATACCCAAGAATAAACTCCAGGAACACTAGTATTTCAGTTCTAGAGACAGCACCTTTACTTACTGTTGGTGCTTGTGCTAGCCCACCACATAGTAAAATATCAACTCATTACAAATACTTTTACAGGCATTTATTGCCGGGAAAAAACCTCATGAGGCGAACCCAACAGAACTTCAAAAGGACAATTTGGAAAAAAAAGTAAAATGGGAATGACGGTACTGAAATTCTTATCAAAAGCCCAGCAGGGTCTTTTGATTGATTTCAACCAGTCTCAGATTAAGCCTTCAGTATCTCTAAGATAAAGTGAAGAATTCCCCTGCTGGTGGAAATCAACAGCAGTAGAGGTGAAAACTGTCACAGCTGTCGCAGTACCTTACATTTGCTCTGGTCAGCCACTAAGTGGCACTTAAACACCTCATCTTAAACCATGGTGAATCTGCAAACTGTTGTGAAGGGAGTGAAGGGGAAAAAAAAGTTATGCAGCCTGGGGACTAATCCCTTTTAAGAACAATGAAGTTCACTTCCTGCAATTAGAGGAACTTTCTAAGGACCCGACTATGTATGAAAATGTTACTGGCAGAAATGCTGTACAGTGCTCCGTGGAAGCAGAAATAATGAACAGAGCTCTGCAGTAACAACTGCTTCCTCTCCTAAATCCTGGTCCTGCTTTGGGAATCAGAGTGCGTCGTTCCAGTAGATCATTACCCACTATTTTGCCATTTTGAAATATGCACTTAAACCAGGAAAATTAAAGTGCCTCATCACTGCAGGACTGCAGGTCAAAGTAAAGCGGCGCTTACATCTTAACTTCTAGAAATGCCTCTGAGTTAGGTTTCAACTAGAGATCTCTGCAGGGACCAACACTAGTTGATGCACATTAGAACGAGGTTTTAGTAGTCAGCAGAGAATCAAAAGTGATGAACGGAGCTTTGCTCTTCTTAAGACTTTAGCACATTATTGTTTCCTAGACGTATGCCATACTTTCATTTGCATTTTTTATCAAAGCAAGAAACCCAATTTTCCTAATAGTGGTGTTGAATCAACTACGTTAATCATCCTGAATATGTTAATGCATTATAGTTACAATCTTTCTTTTTATGTAGTTTTAAAAGTGCTTCTGTTTCATTAAAAATCTCTCTAAATAAATTAACTACAGAAATTGAAAACCATTTTTTCCTATATGAACAATATAACTGTCATTGGAAAAAATCTGAAAATAAAAACAAGCAGAGTAATATATTAGGTATTTTAGGTGCTAACCAAGCAAGTATCTACAAGCACGTTCAATGTCATTATAGCAAGTATTTCTGTTGTCTTCAATGGAACTAGCCTGAACTTAAAGTACATACAGGTTTTCAGCATCAAAGACTCAGAAGTATGATTTATGTACAATTTGCTCTTAGACTCTCAAAGAAACACCTCCCTTTCATTTAGCCACAGGTTTAGATGTAAAATACAGCACCAGATATTAGCTGCAAGCTCTATTTTTCACTTTTGTGCTGAATGTGGTCTCCAGAAATCTCAAATTAAGAGAGTTATGAATGTCATCTTTTATTCTCTCTTCATGTGAAAGTTCATTACGTTATGATTAGAAGCATACCATACAAGCAGCAAAGCAACTCAACAAGCCACAGTACATCATGATTACTAAGAATACAATTTTTAAGCACATTCTGCATGAGTGAAATTAGTTTTGTGGGGGTTTTTTAAGGGCTGAAACAAGAAGCTTGCAAATGAAAAACATTCAATCAGTTATGTAGAAGGATCAAACTTAACCCAATGCAAGAGGAATCACCAGCAGCAAAGCTGTTTTTATGACCAGCAATAGATCTCAATCACTGTCACTCTGGGAAAAGTGGGGGGAGGGTGGGAAAGAAAGGAGAAGTCCACATCAACCAGTAGTTTCATACAAAGGTCAAACCAAGTATAAACTGGCATTATCCACTCAATCCTCGTATCAGATCCTTGATGAACAACCTTTAGGGCAGACACATATATCCATTTAAGCCTGTATTTGTCCAGTCACTCAAATCATTCTTTAAGAAAATATTTCCCACAGCCCTTCCCATAACTTGATGTCCACAGAGAGGGTAAAAAAACAGAAATATAGAACAACTATGTCTACATTGGGCAAGGGAAAGCACTGATTTTACGACAGAGATTTGTTACCGTTATTCACTTTGACATATAACAGGATGGGAGATTGTGCTGCTAAAGTAAATACAGTGTTTATATATGTCTCCTCTGCTTTGGTTTTCTGCTCCACTACAGCCAAAGAGCCCACATCTGATGACCTTGAGGGCACATCATAAATGTCAGCCCAATGCAGGCAAAACCCTAAATGAAAAGCCGACTGCCTGGAAAAATAAGGAGCTATTTCAGGAAGGTGATTTACTCAGTATCATAATTTATGAATTGGCATCTTCATATTTTAATGTGGATGGCTTGAATTTGCTCATTACGGCTATTTCATAATCTGAAAAAAAGAAAATACAATTGCCTGAACATGAATGTACATGTTTAAGTAGCTCCAAGTGAGCTAAAGCCCAAGCTTTTCAGAGAAACTTGTGAAGCAGAGAAAATAGGAAGGTTTTGTTTTCACTAGTCTTGAGAAAGATCACTGATATAGAACCCAGTCCTACAATCTGATCTGTGCCAGAACCGCTCTTGAGTCTGTCTGGAGATATTGCACTAACCTGCATGACACATATGGCCTTTGTTTATTTCATACATTTGACAAAAGCTATCTTCCCACATGTTTAAAAACAGATTGTACACTCTTTGAATTTGAATGTTCTCTTTTACTAACTAAATTACACTGTCCTCAATATGTTATTGTACTATGTGCACCATGAAAACTAACACTGTATTAGGTAAGAGTGATTTTTTTATAAAAACTGTTCTTTGCCAAAGCAGGGTTTTTTTCCACTCTAAAATATACTGTCTGGCTTTAAATTGCATACAACTATCACAGCACCATGTACCCACAAAATTAATTTAAACACATCACGACTGTGCACATTTTATATTCCTTAAGACCATTAATTAATTAAATGAAAAATAAAAAACATCTACTAAATCTAGATTAGACTTTCTGACTTGTGTTTGGAGCTCAATAAGGCAGCATTCTTCCAAATGTCCTCTACTCTTAAATTAACTTCAGCAAGCCACTGGAGCAGGTAACTGCGGGAAATACATTGGGATTCCTTTATCATTAATTATTCCTCTTTGTAGTATCATACATTCAACTTAATATTCAATGTTGCTACACATCAAACAGTATTTTCTGAAATCTTAATTCTGTATATGCAACCTGTGTTTCTAGACTCATTCTCTTTCCCACTCATAACTTTTCCACAGGTGCAACTCATACTTCTTTTTTTTTTATTTGCCCAGAATTTTCTGCTGGCTGTGAGTTGGTTTGAAGCTGTAGGTCCGACTGGGCTGCAAGGTGATGAGGAGACCCATTCACTTACTTTGTCTGTATTGCATCCAACACCTTTGCCGAAAGCAGACCTTACTACACTACAGTAAGGTGAGCTGAATAACTTTGCTGTTACTTATTTTGTTATTGTTACCACTTGTGAAGCTGGGGAATTTAACATGTTTAGTGCCGGGGTAATGTGTGCACTTTAAGAACTGTGTGGATTCAATAAATTCCCAAATTCTCACATTCATCTTCCACACTAAGTTATCTTCAAGCGCTTCAATCAAATTTGAAGACTACAGCATCACCAAATCTTGCAAAGTTTAGGAAGTTGGTCACAGAGCGTTAACATTTCTCGGTGAGGGTATTGCTCAGCAAAGCAGAAAAAAATTATTCCATCCAAGAAAATGAAATAAATAAAGCACAGGATGAGTACCAGAAAGATAGTGCCAGCGTGAGGTTGAAGCCACAGAAGTGAAGAAATTGTCACGACAGTATTTTACAACACACTCAACCCCTCAGGGGCAGGTTCACTAGTAATTTTAAGACAATTAGGTATAAATCACGGAAATGTACTAAAAGCCTTCCATTCCCTTCACCATAACAGCAGCAGACACAAGATTGTAAGAAGATGGAGCACAAGTCTTATGAGGAGCGGCTGAGGGAACTGGGGTTGTTTAGTCTGGAGAAGAGGAGGCTGAGGGGAGACCTCATCGCTCTCTACAATTACCTGAAAGGAGGCTGCAGAGAGGTGGGTGTTGGTCTCTTCTCCCAAGTGACTAGTGACAGGACAAGAGGAAATGGCCTCAAGTTGCACCAGGGGAGGTTTAGGCTGGATATTAGGAAAATTTTCTTTACTGAGAGAGTGTTAACACACTGGAATAGACTGCCCAGGGAGGTGGTGGAGTCACCCTCCCTGGAGGTATTCAGGGAACGTGTGGACGTGGCATTGTGGGACGTGGCTTGATGGGCATGGTGGTGTGTGGTGTGTTTTTTTGTTCGTGTTTTTTTTGTTGTTGTTAGTTTTGTTTTTGTTAATGGTCGGACTTGATGATCTTACAGGTCTTTTCCAACCTTAGTGATTCTGTGATTCTGTGAAGATATTTACCAGCATGCAGATTGTTGCCATGCTGTTTATGACTTCTTAGACCAAGGCTACTCCATCTTTGGACTCATTGGGCAGGTACGCAGTGATTTCTTCTCACACAATGCTAGCAGAACAGACTTCAAAGTCTGTGACACTTTATCTAGGTGGCTGTGCGTACAGAGGCCAAGTAAGCCTGCAAGTCTCCCTGTGTACCTCTACCCTCGTAGCCCTACTCTTAGGATCTATGTCACCATACAAAGAAACAACATCGGATTCCTGCTGTACAGCCCAATCCTTTTGGAGTACCTCTGGTGCTGCACTCTACTTCCGCCATCTGCTTGTGAAAGTACCAGGAAAAATTTGTACCAGAGTATTTTATGTTCTCACTTTAGTTTCTAAATTTATGTCAACTTGGAATTTGACAAAACACCTAAGGTGATCTAGCAAGGTGCACTGAGTTGGCTTGGAGCAGAATGCAATTCAATTTTTTTACCTTAGCCCCTAAAGCAGCTCAACATGGAGCTGGACAAACATCAATGCCAGCACAAGGGAAAACACTGAGAATGCACGTCAAGGGTTGGATCAGAAGATAAAAGAATAACTGAACTGTCTCTTTTGACGGAGGACAGCTATTAGATCTCCTTACTGTATGATCAGATGTTACACTTGAACTAAAATCCCATGGCAGTTTAAGACTGACTAAATTAGCTATCTGAGGTCCAGCTTTCTGTCTGCTCTAGATAGTGTGGCCTTGCTTCTCCCTGACTCTCAGAAAGGTGCTCATTAAACTGTTCTGTGATCGGGTTAGGATGCTAATTTAATTGAAACTGTGTCACTTTCCCTTTTGGAATATTTAAATTGCTCTGAACTGCCTCACTAAGTGATGCCACAGCAGAATACGAGAGTAGGGGAAAAGGTGGGAATGTGCAAGTCAGCAGCCAAGGGAGTGCAAGGCCATCAAAAGGTGGACTCAGACTAGGTGAAGATGTTAAGAGTGAGCTTCTCTTCAGAGATATGGAAGGAAGCTCTTCTCTATGTGAAGAGGAAGTTTCTGAAGGAAACTCTACTGTAACTCTGGAGGATGCTTGGCTATTATGGCCCCAATTACCTGTACTGGACTTCATTGGCCGCAAGCATCAGACCTTGTAAGACAAAAGGAATGGTTAGTTGTCAGATGAGAAGCCATCACAAAACCGCTAATTATGTTTTAGCCTCAGTTCCACTGTTTTGTATTTCTGCTACAATCCCCCGTAGAAAAAGTGACGGAACAATAAGTAATCTTGGCATGAACTCTGGCTCTAAAATGAAGGGCACATGACAGCACAAGTAACACACAGCTACTTTCAATATTAAGTTGAAAAATACGCTAACAATGTCACCCAATACAGAATACTATACTGTTGAAGTCACAGTAAGAGTTCTTATTAGTCATTCTGTTGCAGAAATTTCTGTGTGATTTAGGAGATTGAAGAAATCACAATATAATTTTTTATGCTGCTGTCGCTGTGAGAGTGGGAATAGGCATCTCTTTTTACCAATGATGTGATTAATTTAATCTTCCTTGGTAAGGCATTATCTCTGACTTTAAGTCAGGAAACAGCACTGGTATTGCACAAATTACTTCCTCCATGTGGCAATCACACATGAGGTTGAGGGAAATCACACAATATTTCTTATGAACACAAGAGCACTTAGCTGAGCCAGGATGTCACAAAGTACCCTAGGGTCTGACAAGAGCCTCATAAAGGCTTGGGATAATGCTGCTAGAGACAGGGCCATTGGCCACTAAAGCCCCCTGAAGGAAGAGTTCACATACATGAATCCTTCAAACAGATCCCAGGATAGAGCTAGTGAAGTCGTGGTTATGCTGTAGGCTCATAATGAGCATAAAGCCTGATCAATTGTGAGAGAGTCCAAAGCACAGCTGGCTGTTTGCATTACATAGGACACTCTATTAAGATTCACACAGATAAACTTTGACCTACTTTATATACCGGACTATGTATGCGCACAAATATGTGTTTTGTTTTTCATTTCTTCTGTTGGATTTTTTTCCTTCTGTTTTTTACATTAATTTCTTCAGTTAGCATTTGGGAGACAGGAGAGACTTCCTAAACCGAAAAGCAGTGCTCGCAGTTTGCAATTACGTAGATTCCATCAAAAAACACCAAAGGTGCATATGAACAGGAGGCAGAAAACAGCCAAATTAAGCTCTCAGTTGCACTGAAGTAAGTCCAGTTACCTCATTTTGTTTCAGTGTTTTATGCTTTTTGCAAAAGAACAACCATGTTTTGATCTCCCTAGACTCATCAAGCAGTAAAATACAGTAGAAAAAGATCACCTCTATCTTTAAATTTATCTTGCCTGAATGCTTTTAAGAAAGGGAAACGGTGCTATTAAAAATGAGATACTTAGTGAGGCCATATCTTAGAGTCTAATGTAAAAACAAGTTGTATAAGAATCCTCAGTCACGAAGCTAAGCCTCACAACAACTGCTTCGGAGTTCACTGGGACTCTGCCATTCCTTTTATAGATGAATAATGTGAAGTTCATTCGCAACATCAGCTCTGTGCAGCCTCACAGAGCTAAGTGTTGATTATCTGAAACCAGCTTCTCCAGCACATAATCAGGTCACAAACAACATGCAACAGAGAGTACTGCATTCCAGGTAATACAGCATGATCTACTTAAGTGCATAAGCTATTGTAACTCATAAAAGTAGGTGAAGGTTGTTTATAAATGTAGTAACTGTTAAAGCAAAAAAAATTTAAGACCTCTAACAAAAGGAGAGATCACTGTTGTAACCAAACAGCTCAACAACAGGCCAAGTGCTACATTTTAAAAAGTGCCTCAGTGTAAGGAGATGGGGCTTATCTGTGTCTGCTGTGGGGCAGATTTGGCACAAGCAAAGTCAATGAGCAGGCTCAAGTCTCGAGCAGGTGTCCCAGTCCGCTGCAACAATATGGGTGCTGCAACTCTCATGGCAATGTTCCTGCAGCTGCCAGAAGCCCAGTTCCTGGGCCAAAAGCTGCCCCTGATTTATGACACTACAGAACGAAGATTCAGAAGAAGCAAGCAGAGTTGTGCACGTCTTGTGCAGCTGTGATCCGGCAATCCTGTGATCAAGCAATATTTCTCTATAAAATAGGAAAGAACAGTTCTGCCCAGTGTTTTGCCTTTATAGCATTAACAGCTCTGGTAAACACAAGCATATATTACAGGCTGTTATGACAGCTTGTGTCCAGACTCTTAGGGAAAAGAAAAAAATAAAAAAATAACTAAATTTAACCCTTTCAAAATCTGAACTGAACTTTTTACATTTCTTCATACTCTAGTTCTGCATCAGTCATTGATAATGTCACAGAAATATTCTCCTTACAAGACATCAGGCTCAAGTTTTTAGGCTCTCCCTCAAATCCTCTAAACGTCCAGTTCATATCACAGAAAGAAAAAAGGAGAAACTTTCAAACATTCTGAGCATCTGCTTCACTAAAAAAAAGGTGACAGTGCTGTCTGCTGACTTTTATTCTGCATACAGGAATTTATTTTACCCTGTGACCAGGAAGAACAGGTGGATGAGGCACTCTATAGACAGCTAGAAGTAGCCTCACGTTCGCAGACCCTGGTCCTGATGGGGGACTTCAACCACCCAAGTATCTGCTGGAGGAACAACACAGCAGGACATAATCGATCCAGCAAGTTCCTGGAGATCATCGATGACAACTTGCTGACCCAAGTGACAGAGGAGGTGATGAGGAGAGGTGCTCTGCTGGACCTCGTACTTACCAACATGGAAGGGCTTGTTAGGGATATGAAGGTCAAAGGCAGCCTTGGCTGCAGTGACCATGAGATGGTGGAGTTCAGGATCCTGGGAAGCAGGGCAAAAAGCAAGATCACAACCCTGGACTTCAGAAGAGCAGATTTGGCCTCTTCTGGGATCTACTTGAAAAAGTACTATGGAATAAAGGCCCTGGAAGAGGGTGCAAGAAAAATGGTTGTTATTCAAAGAACACCTCGTTCAAGTTCAAGAGCAGTCCATCCAAATGACCAAGAAGTCAGGTAAAAATGCCTGCATGGATGAACAAGGAGTCCAGGCAAAACTCAAACATAAGAAGGGAGAATATAGAGGGCGGAAGCAGGAACAACGAACCTGAGAAATATATAGACACTGTCTGAGCATGTAGAAACACGGTTAGGAAAGCCAAAGCCCACCTGGAGTTGAATCTAGTGAGAGATGTCAAAGGCAACAAGAAGGGCTTCTATAGTTACACAGGTGACAAAAGGAAGACTAGGGAAAACGTGCGCCTGCTGCTGAATGGGGCACAGGTCATGGAAAGGGCTGAGGTACTGAATGTCCTCTGACTCAGACTTCTGTGAAACCATTAAGTTTAGAACTGTTATTCTTCAAATAAATATAGAAGTATAATAAAGGACAGTACAACCTTATCTTGCCTTAAATCTAAACTAGCCCAGGGCATTATCAGATAAACTAGTGACCAGTATTCCATTTGCCAGCCAAAACATCCCTCAAATAAGATTAAACATACTTAAGTAAAACAAATCATTCAATACACCAAAGATCAACATAATGGCACGTGGAAATTACTGTTCCAAACTGAAAATAAGAAGAGAAATTACTCTTCCTCTGCAAAGTTTTGGCTGCTTTGTATCTGCTGGAGAGGAATATCCTGTGACAGTATGCCATTAGTTTCTCATTATCTATCTCTCTCATTCCTTGGAGTGAACAACACGCTAAAGCAAGGTGTCCTACAGACAGAGAGCGGTGCGGTGTTTGTGAAGAATGAGCTCATGGCTGGTAGCATGTATGTTTTCATTTAAGTCATCGCAATCCTACAGTACCCAAGCCCTCTGGCCAAGCTGTTCAACAAGGCTGCATTCTTATGATGAAGGTACTATCCTGCAAGCACAGATTTACTGGAGAGTTAATTCTTTCTCAGGTTCCACCACCATTACTCAACACACTATGCATAATCCGCACCTATGACCTATCAGTAGTCTTCCTAAGCTCCCTGCAGGCAATATAATTGAATCCAGCTCCATTCCTGAGCACCTACAAAGAATATGCATTAATGCTTCAGCCCCACCCTCAGGCAGAAATTACTCAATCATGAGGCCCCATCAGAACCTCCACAGAATGAGGGTGAAGGGAGAAGAAACTCCACTATCTGTAACTAGTGGAAACTTACTGAGGTTATACATGAAGAAGGAAGGAAGGTTCCAGATCCCATATCTGACAGATCTGCTCAGAAAGGGTAATCTAATCCATAAGAGAAGCTCTCCCTAGGCAGTGTAAACCTACCCTTTTAGTACTAAGTGGAGTGGAATGATCTCTATATGCACGTGCTTGTTTTCAAGTAATGTGCCAAGGAGCAGTTTGCCAGGAAAGCTTCTCTCATCCTTCCCTACTTACTGCTACACCAGCAGGGAAAGCAAGCCATATACTGCCACGATGATGCAACGGAAATAATTATACAAGATTCTACAGAGCGAAGACAAAGACCACAATAGAGCACTGCCTTTTCTTTCAGTTCTAAAGAGGAGCAGAACAAAGTATTCCTTGCAAAGAATCCTGACATTGTTTAGTATTAATTACCTGTCTACTGATATCTGCTTTAAAGTGGATATGTTGGTAATGGAGCAACAATGAACTTAACAGCCTTGTATTCATATCCAGGGAAAACATTGCATACGTTCCCACACCCCCACCAGTTCTAGATTTTAGCTAAATATCACCCAGCAAAAAAAATATCCCCCATTAACAAAATGCTTTTGTATTAAACAGTAAAATAATCCCTCACTAATCAAGTATATGTTCTTGCTCAATTTGTATAGATAAAGGAGTACAACTATAGTTAATGGACTGCAGTGTATCTGCAATGCTGATGCTAAAAGCCTGACCATTCCTGGTTTTCTGTACTTTCTACCATCTCCAGTGCTATTCCTCTGTCTGCATGAAGTTCAAGTTTCTTGTCCTCCTCTTCAAAGGCCTTTATTGTTCAGTCTCCTACTCACCTGCTTTTGTCTTAACATACTAATCTTCCCAGTCTACTTCTCCCACAGACATCCTTCTGCGCTCTTTTATTCTACTTATCCTAAGGTGGGGATATACTAAGAACTTATTTGCAAAGCCACAAAATACCTTCTACTTCAAATCCTCAATCAGACCTGACCTAATCTGAGAACTCTTTGCCACATACAGCCCTACTACAGATTTATCTATGCAGATACAAAGAACTGTGGCTCTTGCAATTTACAGTATTATTGTAATTGGTTGGGTTTTTTTGTCTGCAGAAGAGGAGGCTGAGGGGAGACCTTATCGCTCTCTACAATTACCTGAAAGGGGGTTGCAGAGAGGTGGGTGTTGGTCTCTTCTCCCAAGTGACTAGTGACAGGACTAGAGGAAATGGCCTCAAGTTGCGCCAGGGGAGGTTCAGGCTGGATATTAGGAAAAATTTCTTTACTGAGAGAGTGGTGAAACACTGGAATAAGCTGCCCAGGGAAGTGGTGGAGTCACCCTCCCTGAAGGTGTTCAAGGAACGTGTGGACGTGGCACTGTGGGACATGGTTTAATGGGCATGGTGGTGTTGGTTGATGGTTGGACTTGATGATCTTACAGGTCTTTTCCAACCACAGTGATTCTGTGAAATAAAAATAGATGAAGTGCAATTATCACAAAAGTTTGGATGTCCAAGACTGCTGGGTAAAGAGTTGTTATGAACACCTAAACTCTGTGACTAAACCTGTCTGGACTACTGTGTCTCTTACAGAGCTGAGGCAAATAGAAAAAAAGAGTCCTCAGGAGCAAGAGTGCCAGCACAGGAGTCTGCTGAGTCATGCAGGCTGCAGAGGTCCAGTTTCTAAAATTTGTTTCCTCTGAAGTTGAACATAAGCTGCTGCTGCTTCAGCAGGACATCCTGTGAGTCAAGCAAGCAGCATGTAGCAAGATGCTGTTTTCCAACATTATAACTAGAGTCTACACTTGAGAGGTGAAGGATATGTCACTGTTTTGTCTCCAGCAGATCACAGTAGTTTTGTGCCAAATCCTACTCACCTTACTCATTCACAAGAGTTATTGTCTCACATGACTCTCCAACAGAGGAAGAGATTGACTATTTTTAATGCTTCTACCTTTTCAGCAAGGACACCGTTTGCTCCTAGGAAATGTAAACTGAGCCAAATCTCACCCACAGTGTGAGACGTGCACACCCAAATCCTGTCTCACGCCACGCAGCAGCAAGCCTGCATGTCACAGAGTTGCAGCGCTGTGCTGTGGCCTCTCTCCCATTCTCCGACACCACCTGCGAGGCTCTGTGGATTGCAGAGCTAGGAAGAGGTTTCCACAGTGCCCTGTGGTTGCAGGTATGCTACATATGGAGGCTCCACCCTACTCCCTCTTCCTGAGAAAGGAGATATCTCTATTTCCCAGTCACATAGGTCTCAACTCAGGAAAACAGAAATTGGAGAGGTCTGACCGTATGATTAGATAAAGTTCACAGTGACTCAAGGGTGAAATCCTAGCCCTAGTGACATCAACAGAAAAACTCTCACTGACTTGGGGGCCAAGATTTCAGCCCATATCCCAAACTAAAGTGTTTTTTAAGCCAATGAAATTCAGGCTCTGATCCTGTAGGAGATTTACACACCTTTCACTTCACATACTGAGCAGTTCAAATTCAACTGAACCATTAACATCAAGTAAAGTGATGCTTGTCGGTAAGTTTTAGTAAGATCCAGGCTCTAATTGTAAATACAACCTTAAGATCTTACACTGTAGTGAAAGGTTTCAAACACCACAAAAGCAACTGCAGGGTTGCTTGCTTTGTTTTTTTTTCTTTTTACTTACTTTTGTCTGATCATCAGCTTTAAATACATAGCAGATACTTCGTTGATTTGCTGCTCCATCCTTTATCAGACAAGCAAAGTAGCTTGGATCGTGGCTATTGTGAATCAGTTTGTGGACGTGCTGTGGCTTGTACTCAAACAAACTTGAACAAATCAAAGGATCCCACTGCTGGGTTTTCCCTGTGTCTGGTTCACATCGCAAACTCGCTGGTGAAACATGAAGTCGGATTTGGCTGATGCTAGGTTCTTCTTTGGAAGACTTTGTACTGAGCATCCGGATCTCTGCCACAATCCAAGGCAGCATTGACATGGTGGTTAGGGAATGCACTGGCAGAGAACCAATGAGCTGGAGACTGAAATTTGCTGAGAAATCACTAGGTGTTTGATACTTTTTAACTTTGAATGTTATTGGCTCCATTTTACAGTCCTTTAGGGATCCCAGATTTATTCACCAATATTTCAGTTCCATGGAATGATGATATCTGGAAGGTTCCTTTGATTGAGGACAGAAGAGTTCTGAAAGGAAAAGAAATAGTTATGTAGGTGCTGTGTCAGTAACACAAATATTTAATAGCTTAACATCAGAAGAAACATGCTGATCATCTACCATGACCTAGCTAGCACATTTCCCCTACGTTGGGCCTTACTATTTCAAGTCCGACAAACATAATACCACTAAATACACTGCTTGGAAAAAAAGTCAGTCCTGATTTATAAGTTGCTTTACAACCCTTGCTAAACCATCTAATGAGTAACTAAACTCAAAAACGCACATTCTTTCTAGCTTGTGTCTGTTTCATGGGCAGGCACATGTGGATCACACTGGTGTATTTCAATCCTATTATCACAGAAAGAACTCAGCTGAGCTATTCTGACCTTCATGACAGTTGAAGTCAGTGCTTGCTGAGACACCTTCACATTTGAAAAACACAGAAAAAAAAGGTCATCTTTCTGGTTCATAGGTGGATGATTTTGAATTTGGCTACAAACATGGAGTTGTTTCCTTGGGTATAGTTTGCCAAGTGCTCATGGGCTGTTACCAACCAGACTTTTTCATTAAATAACACCGCAGAAATCGTTGCAATCTAAAAAAGTTAACAGCAGTCAACTGACTGATCTCTGATAAACCTATCAGATAGCAGAGATGAGCAACAATCCTTACAGCATCCCACTAAAAAACAGATGATGATTCACAATTCATGATTGCATTTTAAGGCCTGTCAGCCAGCCAGGAATACTTAACGTTTGCCACATTGATATTGTATCATTTTCATTTCTTAAAATATCAAATGGAACCAAGTTACATACAAGCCTGTTATAACCCTGTTACACCTAGCATCTACTACCACTACTGTTATTACATATTAGTAGTTTTAGTAACAAAATCCAATAATGGCATTTATCTATCAATTTTGTTTTGCGAAATATAGACTATGAAAACACACAGATTGGCATTTGTTATACTACCATGTTTTAACTCCTCATTAATTGAACCTGTTTTCAGCTGTTACATTATTTTGTGCAAGACTGATGAGAAGCTGACAGGCCTATAATTGCCTATGTTTAAATACCATGACACTAGTTAACCCTTAGCCTTCTGAGAGTTTCCCATGAAAAGATCTATTAAAAACAACATGAGCAGTCCCAAGAACTCCTTACAAAACATTTTTAATTATATTTGAACAATTATTTATTAAATGGCATCTGTTTACTGTGGCAACAGTATTTCTTGTCTTTGTTCATCTACAACCGTGATCAAAAATAGGAGTATTTTTCTCATGAGTTTTCATTAAACTTTGTCCTTTATTTGTCCTTGTAAAAATATTTTCAAACAAAGTTTCTAACACTGCTTCACCTTGTTGAAATGAAAGGAAATCTTAGGATTTAAAAAAAAAACCTTTTAAAAAATTTTCAAGATGGAAATTCATTTTGAACTAAACAAGTGTTTAAAATGCAACCAATGTGCAAATGTCCAAACGGGGAAAAATGTTTCTGCGGTAACTGGCAAACTGTAAAAACAAGAGAACTGCAGAAACCACATGTTTGGGTACATTTACTTTTTTGGAACTTTTGCATCTTTTGACAAATGAACTCTATGGCACCATTACCAGTTCCAAGGATAGCAAGGCAATCCAATAGTGCAGGTTTTAAAGACACTATTTGAAGAAAACATCATAAGTAGCATTCCAGATGTGTAGAACAATTTTTCAAACAGCCTTTTTATAAACCTCTCTCTGTGTGTGTCTGTGTGTGGGAAGTGTGGGGAAAAAGGGCCATGAAAATCCAGAATTTGTATCCCTCATTTTAATTATACTACAACTCATACTCAATTGTGGTTTTTTGTTTTGCAAACAAGCAAGAAAACAACCATCTTTAAGATGAATATAAATGCATTGCATCATATAGGATAGCAGCTTCAGGAAGCATTTTTACACCTCATCAACACAGGCTGCTAAACACAATTATCACTATAGTTTTGCATTTTTCAGGAATCAAAATGGTCTCTTCTTCTTTGACAAAACTATTACAAATTTTTTCTCCTTAACTGTAACAATGAAAAATAGTTCAGCAACTGCAGGGAAGACTGGATTAATTCATAACAATGGTGTGTAGACCAAAACACATAAAAATCAAGGTTTTAGCTTTTAGTGTTCTCATCATTTAGTGGCATACATAATAACCTCAGGATAAGAAAGCCTAAGAAAACTCCATTCTTAGTTGAAAACAGGAGAACTGAGCTACCTCACAGATGATAACTTATTAGCCACATACTTTTTGTAACCATATTTCTCAACTATGTTTTCTCAGAACTCTTTCTTAAAAAATGCAATTAAATAAAAAGCATGTAAAAATACAACAAAGTCATCCTCATTTAAATCAACTTTTCAAGGAAGAGAAGTTTCATTTGTATTACCACCATCTACCATGCTCTTTTACCCCAGACCTACAAGGGACTGCAGCCTCAAATAGGAATAAATATCACAATATAATCCATTATTTTACATGCTAATTCTAAGGACTGAACAGTATTTTAAAAAAACAGGTTGATACTCTGTCATACTTCAACAAACACTGTATTGCTGGAAAGTATTTAATATAAATGCAAAGCTTCTTGGCATTCATCTCTCTAACAAAATAAACACCTTGCAAAGTCAACAGCATAAATACTCCAATGTCTGCATTTGTTATTTCTAAAGAAAAACAGTTAATACTAAATCAAAACAGTTAACTAGAAGTCAGAATGCTATTTTTTTTTTCCTAACAAAAGGGGCTAAAAGTACAGTTTCTCAGAGCACAAATTTAGCAGCATCAGGTCTCCTTACCTAACCTGTATCATTCTGTATGTTACCGTTCTGCATGTTTCATCTCCCTTTTCCAGCCATTCTTTGATTCCTCCTCCTGTCATCCTTATCTTAATTTACATGCAAATCCCACCAGAAATTATACCATTTTCATGCTGCTGGCATTAATGTCCTTTAAGTTTACACCAATAACTGGGTTTTACTTCAAGACCATGAAGTATTTATGTACATGCTTAATTTAGACCTAAAAATAGTTCTGCTCATCTCAACAGGCCTGTTCCCAGCCATAAAATTAACCACACATTATGGCCAAAGAGTGTCTGTGCTCTGAACCCGTCCATGTCTGCCCTGACTCCACCACTAGGAATTTTGGCACCTTCACCCATCTCTGGTTGCCACCACTCAGTTCATCCCCTCTAAAACTTGGCTCTGCAGGCACTGTACCCGTTTACCATCTATATTAGTATCGTAGGCTTGAAAAAGCTTCCTCTTCCTCCCAAGTGTCTGACTGATTAACTCACAAACACCTTCTTCAAAGCAAATGCTTATTTCACCTTTAATCCAAGAGAGAATCGAAAAGGTATAAAAATAAAGCCGCCCGCTTGTTTCCTTCCACCCAAACTTTGATCTTCCCTTGACAGGTCTAAATGTCATTCAGCTCCATTACTCTGGGCTGGGAGAAGACTGCCAGGCTTTGCTTTGCACACAGGCTGAATGACTCCAGTTGTTCCCCCAGTGCTCATGGACAAAACTGGGGCAGCTCCTCTTTCTCCCCTCCATCGGCATCTTCTAAAGGATCTCTGTTGCCCTTGCACTCAGAGCTGAGAAGTGCTTGAGTGGCACTCCTCAGCTAACAGCTTTGCTGCTGTCTGAGAAATGTTAGTATTTTCCAAACTGTATCTTAATGTTGCCACTGTTTAACCTGCTTTGATTTGGCTGTATTTGCTGTATTTGCATACAAACAGCCAGGCAAACTCTAGCACATATGATATTTACAGAAACAATACTAATAAATTTAACCCCACCTTCTATACTAGGAGACACCAGACTGACTCACTAATGTGAAAGATACACATGGGAACATGTGTGCTCTTCGTCCTCAATTTCTTTTTCACTGTGACCAACCCAGCCACTTCTCACAAGTGAGGAGTAGGCTTAGAAAACATGCAACACTACACTGATAGTCCTGTTCTAGCAAAATTTGATACTGTGTTTTTTAAAAAAAAAAAAATATATATATATATCAGGCTTTTGTTCTCCCAAATTAAGTTGTATTCTCATCTTTTTATGTCACCAGAAACTAAAAAGGACGCCTTCAGACAGAAGTCAGGGTGATGGCACGACAGCATGAAGGGAATGGCTACAAAAATTAGTACTTCTGCCATTCTGGACCCCAGGTTCTCCCTGCATGAAGGTACATATCTAAACAGCTGTGTGTCATGCAGGACAGCATTCCTCAAAACTCACCCTCTCTCAAGAGAGCAAAGACTTTATCATGAGGACAAGGTACAAGCTTTGGGTGACATTTGGTTAGATGGAGCCAGGTCAGCTTTGAGGTGAGGAAGGAGAATCTTGTGGGGTACAGAGAACAGGCTATGTTATTAACCTGGGAGGGTGGGGCACTGGAAATCAGGTTTTGGCAGTAGGGGGAAAACCAGGCAGATTTGGGATAGACTCAAACTAATACAGAAAAAAAGGCAAAGAAGGGAGAGAGGTTGTTCTAAACCAAAAGAACACACACAAATAAAAAAAAAAGCAGAAACTACAACAGTAGTGAAGAGTTATACTTCTTCTGTTGTTTCTTTTGGACTGGACTAAATTCAATACAGACATGAGGCCAAAAGTTTCAGACTCTTGTTCTGAACATAGGTAACTATTGACCTGAGCAACCCTTCACTTTTCTCCAGCTCTTCCCCTGGTTTGGTAGCAGCTGGAGTGCTGGGACCCGCAGCAGAACTGACAAGTTTAGAAGATGCATGAAGCAAGGAAGCAGTAAAAGCTTCCACACCTCAATGATTAAATGAGGGGTTTTATCTGTGAGTCGTTGAACAGAAAGACCCCAGCTTCCTTAACTTCTGGCAGTTCATCTGAGAGACAACTGTGCAGTTACTCGACATTAGGCTGCTGACGTGACAGCAGGTTTTTTTCTGTAAATCGGTTTTCTTTTTCCCCTACAAGATGCTAAGCAAAACTTCCAACGATATAGCAAGGTCTAGTGAAAAACAGCTGGTCTTAAAGAGCACAAATTTGTTCAGCTCTTGTCTGCACAGCATTAGTGCTGAACCCTGCCGACAAATAGAATCAGAGGCACTGGTACTGACTGCACTTAACTGATGATTATTTTAGCAGAAATACCATACTACTTAAGGATTATGAGGAGCCCTGGCCTGCAGCCAGAGCTCTAGAACACAAGCCAGAACTAAATACCACTCCTCTCCCTCTCTTGTCTGATCCCTGACTGAGATTTACATTGTCTTCACTCATGCTGACAGATTTCTCCATCCACCTAGCAGGATATATAGAAAAACACAAATGAGAATATGTATTAGGTATGCCATGATATGGTCACTGCTGAGAAGAGGTCTTTTTATGTTTCCATCAATATGCATGAAATTACTCTCTTCTCTGGTATCACAACACAGCATCCATTAGGTTGTTCTGTGGGGCAGCTAGTTGCAAGCTTAATCTTTTTTCTTCAGGCTTCAAACAACATTTTGGGCCTGTTTTCTATAGTTAAATAAGATTGTTTACATATCATAAAACAGGTTGCTCTCAGTTTTCAAATAGTTCTAATTTAACTTAAACTAGCACTTGCAATCAGGACGTGCTTTCCTATTGCAAGGACGTTCTTTTTTATCTTGTAGCCACTTATTAATTGCTGTTCCTTTCTGGACCTATGGCTTGCTGTGGGCAACAGCATGTGCAAGTCCAGAAGTCAATTTGCCTCAGAAATTATTTTTAATTTCCACTCTTTTTTAGTATACATGAAGTGCTGACTTTTAAAAGATTCTTTTCAATGCTGTCAGCAGCTTCAGACATGGCCCTGAATAATGCTCCACCATGTACTCTGAGCAAATCATTTGGTTTTGTGGTAATAATCACACCTAAAATATTTACCAATAGAGCCAGCATTTCTATCACTCCTCCAATAGATTTAAAAAATTAAATAGACTATTAATAAAAAAAAAATTCCAGCAAAAAGGTAATATGTTCTTGTTTACAAACACACAAGTTTATAATCAACTATCAAATGAAGTAGATAGCTCACTGTTCCTGCCCTTGACACCTGTTGCTGTTTCCTTAATAGAGTTCACAGAAATTAATATGCTGATGATTGAGGTCTTCTAAGTCAGCCTCATATGGACCTGAACAAAATATTGGGCTGTTCTACCACCGCAATGCACTAAAAATATCTTTCTAAAAGATTCTGAATGCCATTCCTTTTTATTCAGTTGCATATCCACAGCCAAAATACTTGCACCCAACTTTTCAGTTAACTAAATTATAAAGTTAAAAAAGTGTCAAGTCATCCATATATCATTGAATGTGTTTCACATTCCTTCCAGCCTGCCATTTTTCTCACCTGCAAGTATTTCTACTTTTGCATATTACCTATGATTTTCAGCATTTCTATAAAACAAGCTGCGACAAATTTCAATTTCACCACTTACAAGTGTTAAAAGTAAAATCATATTCATCAGCTCAAAGGTATTTGCTATTCAGGAGATGTATATTTTCATTTATTTTGACCCACAATGTTCCATTCAATCTCTAGGCTTAACGGCAGGCACAAATCCCACCATCTGCACTGCTAAAGGTTCCTACAGCAGATCTGCCATATTAGCCTCTCTCCCAAAGACAACACAGCATACAAAGGTCTCAATCTTTTCATACTGCACTACAAATCACTACTTTTTTTTCATACCTCTCATGAACGTGGTTTCAAGAGATCATGCCCTTGTTAATTTAGTATGCAAATCTAAAGGGCCATAAACATACTGCGCCAACGTGTGGGGATTTTAAGCTTAAACTCCAAGTGTGCTCCTGTGGGAAAGGTTAGTTTTACTCCTATAGGAAGAGTCGCTGTGTTGCTCTAAGAAGCAGCAGGTTCTGGGAGGAGTTACACCAAGCGATTTTGCATCGATGGGTGAGAAAGGTGCAGGGAAGAGTGAGAAGAAGAACTAAAAGCAGACCGCGGCACATCAGGTCAATCTCAGATTAAATTCAAGCAGGTCTTTTGGTTATTCTGACGAGAAGCCAGCTCTACCAGGACCCTGCGAGCTGAGAAGCGCAGCACCGGCTCCCCGCCGTCCCCGCTCCGCTCCCGCCCGGCCACCCGCGCCCCGCCCCGCCCCGTCCCACCGCCCCGCAGAAATACCGTCCCCGGCGCAAATGCTGCCACTTCTCCGGGGGATCCCTTACAAGCAACAGCGCGATCCTGCCGCGACGGATGGGAGGGCGGCAGCCCGCCCTACCCACGCCGCGGGCACGGAGCGGGGCCCCGGGCCGGACCCGCCACCCGCCTCACAGCCGTTTCCTCTCGAGCGGCCGGAGGCTCGTGCCACCTCAGAGTCCGGGTACAGCGCACGGACCAGCCCCGCCAGCCCGCAGCCGCCCCCCGCGGCGGGGTGCCCGGTTACTCGCCTCAACTCTTTCACTTCCTCAAAGCTAAAAACCGCTCTTCCTCCTCCCCCCCACCAAAAAGGCAGCTCGGCCCCGCCAGCGCCGCTGCCCGGGCCAGCCCGCAGCGGAGGCACGGCGGCCCCCACCGCCGCCCTGGCCCCGGTCCCGGCCCGCGGCCGCCCACCGCCAGGCCTGGAGCTGGGGCCAGCGGCTGACCGGCCGCTGCCACCGCTTACCGCCGCCTCGCCGCCACAGGATATGCTCGCTGCAAGGAAGTGCCTTCGGCGGGCAGCGGCCACGGGCTGTCAGGCGCCGCCTGCCCACCTCCCGCTGAGGAGAGGGGGGCAGAGAGCCGCTAACGGACGCCGGGCCGGGGGAGGGGAGGCCACAGCAGCGCCTCAGGGCACCGGCAGCGCGGGCGCCCCGGCCGGGGCGGGCCGGGCCGAGCGAGGGGGCTGCCCGCCGCCTCCTGTTGCTGTCCGCCCCCGTCAGGACGGGCCGCCCCGCCCCTACCTGCCGGCGGTCCGGGCGGGAGGAGGCGGGGGAGGCCGGGCCGCACGCGCAGCGGCTGCCGCTCGCCGCCGTCCTCCTCCCGCCGCTGCCAGCGCGGGCGAAAATAGCAACAGGCGGCGGGTCCCCGGGCCGGCGGGGGCGCAGAGGCACAGGCGCCCGCCGGAGGCGGCCGGCGGCGGGCAGCCGGCGACAGGCCGGCGCCCATGTCGTGACAGAGGGCAGCTGAGGCCCCCTCCCCCGGCCCGTTTCGTCCCTCTCGAGCTGGATTTCGGCGACGCTGCCCCGTGTGTCTCTCACAACCTCTCATCTCCCGCAGAAGACATGTCAGTGCCGCCTTGCCGTAGTGAGCCCGGGTGGACTGAAGGTTAGCTGAAGTTGCGGGCGCAGAAGGTAAGGCAGGAGCCATTTTCAAAGGGAAGTTTGCGCACAGGACTGGAAGTAGCCTGGCACCTGGAATCTGGGAGCAGGCAAGCCCTCCTCGGGTCTGGGCCCAGCCCTGGCTGTGGGGCCATGGGGCTCACCGTCTCTGAATCACCTTCATGCCTTCATCCCACCTCTTCCATGCACGAGAAGCCACACGTGCATATATATATATATAAAATCACTGTAAAAGTTGGCTCTAGTTGGTCTTTCAGTTGCCAGAGAGGATAAGGAATGAATGGATCTGGAGACTTAATTATGCTCTTCTGCAAGTGCTCTTTCCAGATGATCAAGGCACCCCCTACATTCTGATTCTGCAAACCACTTTTGCACTCAATTAATTTCAAGTCTTCTTGGCAGTAGGACCACTGATTTACTTACTTTTAAGTCTGTGCACATTTGTAGAATCTGAGCTTTCTCAAGGAAGTTTGCTCTGCTGCTGCACGTGTGCTATGCTGTGAGGGAAACAGTCGAGTAAGCTGTCAAATGCAAGCACAATGTTGCCCCAGACTATGGAAAACAAGTCACATTTTGGTATGTAAGCACATCCCCTACTTGCAAAGTGCAAGGTGGTTGCATCTACATGGCTTTTGCTTGCTAGATGTGCTTTTATAGGATCATTGACATGCGAATCAAAGTATGAAAGCAGCAGTTCCCTCGTAGCACTTGTTCCCAATCTGTACTCAGTTCATGGTTTGCTGCTTCTCCTTCAGACATGGGAACAGGTATGAGTGCCTTGTGTTTTCAATGACATCCTTTGCATTCCTTGGGAATAGAAATGCCACATCTTTGCAAACCATGCCTGACTTATGTCTTTAAACCATTACTGCTAAGGACAACACTCTTGCTCCAGTTACCACCCACCAACCTCAGTATCTGAGGCAAGTGCATCCTTTTGCTCGTTTTAAACCTGCTGCCTAAGCATTGCATGCCTCTAGTAATCATGTTATAGAAGACAGCGAACTGCGATCCCCACCCAGACAGCTCCAGCACTTCAGCCAAGGCTAATGCATTCCCAAATTACCAACAAATGATCTTAGGAAGACCATATTTACTGCTTCCCTGTTGCCTTTCAAAAGGTGATAATGAAACAGATAAGGATCCTACAAGACTATTTTTTGTTGCTTGGAAAATCCCTGAACAACAGAAGTCAATACTAGAGCATCACAAATACAAATCCTTTCTTCCTTTTCCTCTTCGATAGCTGGGAAAAAAATTGGACTGTGCTTGAACTCATTCCTGGGGCCCTCTATTATTTTTCCTGTTGTCTCCAGCTCATATGTTTTAATTCTTTGCCTAGCAGAGTTTTTGTCAAATTACTCATGTTCTGATACAATGTTGTATCTTGACAGGCTCGAGAGGTAGGCCTGTGGCAACATCATGAAGTTCAACAAGGCCAAGTGCAAGGTCCTGCACATGGGTTGGGGCAATCCCAAGCACAGATACAGGCTGGGCGGAGAATGGATTGAGAGGAGCCCTGAGGAGGTCTTGGGGGCGTTAGTTGACAAGAAGCTCAACGTGAGCCAGCAGTGCACACCTGCAGCCCAGAAAGCCAACCATATCCTGGGCTGCATCAAAATGGGTTGATGGTTGGACTTGATGATCTTACAGGTCTTTTCCAACCTTAATGATTCTGTGATTCTGTGAAAAGAAGCGTGACCAGCAGGTCGAGGGAGAGTTGGGCTTGTTCAGCCTGGAGAAGAGAAGGCTCCGGGGACACATTCTAGCAGCCTTCCAGTACCTGAAGGGGGCCTACAAGAAAGCTGGAGAGGGACTTTTTACAAAGGCATGTAGTGATAGGACAAGGGGTAATGGCTTTAAGCGGAAAGAGGATAGATTTAGACTAGATTTAAGGAAGAAATTCTTCACCATGAGGGTGGTGAGGCACTGGAACAGGTTGCCCAGAGAAGCTGTGGATGCCCCAACCCTTGAAGTGTTCAAGGCCAGGTTGGATGGGGCTTTGAGCAACCTGGTCTGGTGGAAGGTGTCCCTGCCCATGTCAGGGCGGTTGGAACTAGATGGTCTTTAAGGTCCTTTCCAACCCAAACCATTCTACGATTCTATGATTTTATAAGCAAAGTGAAGTGCCTTGGTTAAGAACTACACTTACATTGGTTTAGTAGTTCCATTTGCTCTAATTTTGAAAAAAGTCCTCTTTTTTATTCAAGTAGACATAAAGTATTTCCTTACAGTTAATAAGAGACAAAACAAACCTGAAGTGTTTATAACTTGACTTAAACACCTTGAAAAACTATTCAGGAACAGTCACTCATTATCTGTTTAATCCAGCCAATCTTCTGTAATGCTAATTGGTAAGGTGTAGTAAAAATACAGTATCAGAGTGCCTCAAAAAGAAAGGAAATTTTAGTATAACACTTGCAACATTTTGTGATAATTTTATTTTAGAATATTTTGCTTTTTTATTAAAACTAACTAAAAAATCCAACTAATAAAAGTACAAGATCTGTCAATGGTTTTAGAAGGTATTAGTCTGATGTCTGTTACCAGCTCAACAACAGATGAAAATGTCATGATAAGAACAACATATTAGTAATGAGATAGAGTGGAGAAACACACAGGTCACAATAAGCATCTGGACCAAACTCCACCATGTTCAGCAGTGTACATGTAAGTGACCATTCATTTCAGTGCTGGTAATACAGACTTAAAACACTACTATGACAGATAGCAAATTATTTGCAGAGAGGGTTTAGAAACAATGCACAAGTAAGAGTTTAAAGCTGTATCAGATGAAACAAAGAGCATTTAGATATGAACACACTTTGGTGTGACTGGTGATAACAAGGGAACACAACAACTCTCATGGGAAAAAAAGAGTGCTGCTGAATAGTTGTAGGTAAAGCTGCAACTGTTCTTTATGGTCTGTCCTTGCAGTAGAAGGGTATTTTAGTGTTATGTAGCTCATGAACTACGTAAGGTGATATGGAAATGTAGAAGATGGGATTGTGTGTAAAGTCACCTTCTCTTTCTGGTTTTAGCACCTATCAGGTCTGCAAGATGTGGTCCCCCATTCTCATGATTCAACAGCCACGCTTTCCTGAAGATAGGTATTTAGGTGCTTTATTTGAAGAACAAAAAGGCCACTCTGTCTTTTATGTCTGTTTATTCAGGATGCAGGAAGACCATTTTTTTTTCTAGTCAGCCTCAGAGTGTTCAGCCTGCCTCCCATGAAAGTTTCCTCATCATCAGCCTCCAGGTTACATTGGACAGCATTCCTTCTCTGTGCTTCCTGACGAAACTGTTGCTTGTGTAGGGGAAAAACAATGTTTCATTTGTGAAAATAAGAAGAAAACAAGAATGGTGGGTCATATGTTCCAGTCCTTAAAAAGTAAGCACTTCCATGTGTTCCAGGGACTGGAATCCCTGTATTCAGGTGAAAGCCCTGAGCACCAGGCTTCCTAATAATGTTCGATTTTCTGAAACAGTAAATCTCAGTTCTTTTTTCCTTCACAGGCTAGTTTTTCTTTACAGTAACCTATTAACTAGAACATACTACGAGCACATTAACTTCTTCAGACTGAAGAGGAAAATCAGCCTTGGCTTTCCACATCCTGCAAACATGATCTATAAAAGAATACCAGTTTAACCATTACCTCGTTGTCCAGTCAGACAAAAAAAATGCAAAGAAAACCTCAGTACTGCCTTTTGTACAGAACCTGAATATACAGGCTTTTATGAGGCACACTATGAGAACATGTAGGCAAAGAAGCCTCTCTTGTAGGGTAAGGAGGAGAAGCATCTACTCACTAGATCCCAGCTGGGGTAGGATTGTACAAATTTAGGCTGAATGTGTCTGGCCATGGGTAAGGGCAGAACTTGGGGCACAAGTGAGGGCACACTTGTTGTGACTGTGGATTCACCCTTTGAAGTACCATAAGGCAAACATGAAGTTTTAAGTTTCCACCCAAGATGCTTTTAGAGTTCAAGTTGCTCCATAGTTGGGCAGCAGTTGAGCAGTAACATTGCGGATTATGAATTTGAATGCGGGCATGTACATTGTGCTTCAGTTGCATTACAAGCCTCTGTGCTTTTCCCTCTGAGTTACCCATAATGATGAATTTCTATTGCTATTATATAAAACAGTCTTAGTCTTTATTTGTGATTTGTTTCATGTAAATCTGTTTAGTACCTTATTAAGGGCATGATACTGTTTTGCAGTCCTTTGACTTCAGTGAGCTCTGGATGAAGTACTGCATTCTTATCCAATGACATTGTATCTCCAGATGCTATTTATATACAGTTCCAGACATTCCATAAACAAAATTTGAATGATAACTGTTATTATAGCACGTTTGCTTATTTCATATGCTGTAGGAATGCATGCCAGCAACATTAGTGATTATCTTCACAGACAAGAGGCTTTCTGTTATCACTGGTTATGATTTAAGAGTCAGGAAAGAGTTGAGCTACTGTTACAGGTTCTGCCTGCTGCCTCTGTGTTTTTGCGCATTTCAGATGTCATGATTAATCCTCCTTCCCCTTCATTCCCATAAATACATTTGAAAATTACTTACCAGTGATTGTGTGAGTATTTTAAGCTTTTTCTTTTGTTTGGAGGCTGCTGTTGCTATGCCATAATTTATATTACATTTTATTTAGGTGGGTGTTAGGATATGATTGGACAGTTTAATAGGCTCATCTGATTATGCACTGTGTTCTGATGGTGCATGTCCTCATTTCAGTTACCTGGCAATCGTTATACAACAGAGAAATGTTGGCTTCCACTTGGAAGTTGAGCAGAAACACTATCCTTGATGAATCTGCGTGCTTACATAGTGCAAAGAAACATCGTGAAGGAAAGCAATTCAGCTCAGTTTAATTACCTTTGATTACTTTTGTACTTACAGGCAGAGAACAGTTTTGTTGGTTGTTGTTTTTATTTACAATTAATTTGTAGATTTTACTTACGTATGGCATTCAGGTGCCTTCAGCCATGGAATCCTAAAAGTCCCCAGTCTTGTAAAGACTTTAATTTAATATCATTTCAATGTTGCTATTCACAGTGACTGTTAAACAAGGATATAAGGTTTGCTTATTGTTGGTGTGCCAAAATAAAACCCACAACCACTAGAACTTTGAAGAGCAATAGTAAGCAGGCAATTTCATTTAGAGAAACTTTGTAGGTGAATTAGTTACAGATTTAAACATGTACTTGTACAACATGAAAATAATTGATTATATAGTAAATATTCTTTTATAGTGAATTCCAGTTATCCTTGTGTGATTTGTTGTTATATAGCAAAAGTCTCAAATAAATCCTTGTGCAACTCAAGTACAGTACTTGTATTTTTCATAATATGCTGTGGACTAAGTTCACAGCCTGTAAGGAAGATGAAATGTATTTATTATTTCCTTCCAGCCAAACTGTTTCATAAAGTTTACTGAAAAAAAAAAATAATTCAGGGGTGCATTTAAGTTGTGACTAGTAAACAAACTAATAACCTTAAAGTAAAGTCCATCAATCTAGTATTAAAGCATTACTATGCTTTTATTTTTTGGCAGAGTTTTTAGTACTCTGCTAGTTTCTCCTCAGCCTAGAGGCATTTCCCCACTAGCCCCATAGGCATTCCCCTACATTCTCTGGGAGTAGCCAGGGGTTTCTTTACACTTGGGTTCAGTCTGGCGTGCAAGTATTCTTTATTCTAGTCACGGCAATTGCCATTTCTGGATAAAATATTAGCGCCTGTGCTCCCAGTTCAAGGCTGGTTACTCACAAATTACATTTGTCTGGTTTTTTTAATGTCTGTCCTGGGACTAATCATCTCTAAATTGGCTTCATTCTCTTACACAACACATTGATGGAGGAATTAGACCAGCTGTGAAGAAGCTGTAGCTTAGCACCCATTCCAACTCGCAATACTAACTTCTCTCCAATTTGCAATACTACTACTGCCTTTGTTTCAGTTCTTGATTTCAGTTCTAGATCCTCTTTCTCTGATGCGAGACAAGGTTAGTAAAGACTCTAGCAACAAGTTTCATCTTGTAATTCTGTAGTTTGTTGTAATTGTTCAATCAGCTTGAAAAAACAGTGTGGGTTTTTTTTTTTGCTCTCTCTATCCGAGGTTGTGAACTTTGTTTTGGAACAGAGCAGGGAATGGAGGAAGTAAATTTCTTGTCTGTGGGAAGACAGAATGATACAGATTGGACCATCATCTTGACCATATCTGTACTGTTTCAGAGGATACTCTAAAGCCATCTTAAGGATGTCTCAGTATACGTCAGCTCATTGCTGGCCCTGCTGCCAGACTTTTAAGACACTTGCAGAGTTCCCCAAGTGCATCCACTCAGTGTACAGCATGCAATCTTTCATAGGCCTTTGTGGGATGGCTACAAAGGCTCTTCTGTCTTGCCTTACACCATATTCACCTTGTCCATAAGACCTTCTGTATAACCTAAAAAAAGCTGTTCTCAGCCTGATGACAATAAATCACAGTCTCACTGTACCAGTACCTGGCAGAGGTAACCAGTTTAGGTGGAAGATGAGAGAAGGATGAGGAGGTCCCCTCTAAAAGTATAAACAAGGAGAATGGTGAAGACAGTGACAAAAGGAGCTGCAATGTCATCATGGCCCTACTATCAGCATGTTAGCAGAACCAGCTAGGCAGCCACTCATCCACCCCAGCACTATCAGGGACTGCATGCTCCTAGGAGAGATGATGTCCCTTGGAGATCTCCAGGCAGGACAGAAGTAGTAATTAATGCATGTAGGTGATCCATAAATAACAGCAACAGCTCAGCAGAAACCAGCCTGTCAAAGAAACCTGAGGGATAGACCAGGCCATCTGGTTCTCCTTAGCATCCCTCAAAAGTGAAGCACCTTGACAGACTCCGACCAAGACTGAACACAGATGGCTTTCCTAGAGAGAGGAAACATTAGCAAAATACAGATCCAGGCTTGGTATGTAGAAGCAGATGTAAAATAAACATGCCTCTCTAGCCTGTGGGGATGTTCAGGTAAATACAGAAAACAATAAAAAAATTCAGGACCTATAACCCTACTGTCTTCAGACCTTCCCCATGAATTCAGTCAAGCATCTTTTACCACATTCTGTAACAAAAGAAATGTGAGACCTCCCACGCTATAAATGAAAATAAAATCAATCACAGAATGGTTTGGCTTGGAAAAGACATTTTAAAAATCATCTAGTCCAACTCCACTGCCATAGGATGGGACATCTTTCAGTAGATCAGGTTGCTCAAAACACCATCCAACCTGACCTTGAACACTTGCAGGGATGGGGCATCCAGAACTTCTCTGGACAACTTGTTCCAGTGTCTCACCACCCTCATCATAAAAAATTTCTTCCTTATATCTAATCTAAATCTACCTTCTTTCAGTTTAAAACTTCTACTGCTTGTCCTGTCACTACAGGTCCTGGTAAGAAGTGTCATTCTGTCTTTCTTATAAGCCCCCTTTATATACTGAAAGGCTGCAATGAGGTCTCCCTGGAGCCCTCTCTTCCCCAGGCTGAACAACCCCAACTGTCTCAGCCTTTCTTCATAGGAGAGGTGTTCCAGCCCTCTCACCATTTTCATGGCCCTCCTCTGGACCTGCTTTAACAGGTCCATGTCTGTCTCGTGCTAGGGACCCCAGAGCTGGACACAGCACTCCAGGTGGGGTCTCATGAGAGCGGAGTAGAGGGGGAGAATCACCTCCCTTGACAAAACCCAGGGCTGCAGGCTTGTACAGATCCACAAAGCTTCCCGTGCCCTGGATATAGCTCGTCAGCGCTCAAATTGAAGGCACTGCCCCAGCCTGCCTCCTGTAGAACCATTCCTCTGTCTGTGCTCTCCAGCTTGGGACCCCGCGCACCTGGGGATCTCACCAGCTGAGTAACACAGCTGGCCTGGCCAGCTGCAGTGCATCCATCCACACTACAGTTTAAGGTCAAACACAACCGGGGCCACAGGTGGAGGCTGCATAGTCCACCCCATGTGCCATAGGTTTGTAGCACCACTTGTTCTCTGCCTACTTAGGCTGCTGAGGGAGTGTTTTACATTAATCGTATGTGTACTACAGCTCTTGCTTCAGCAGTTTTCTTTCAAGAAACTTTTGTCTTTAGCATACTGGAAGATGATGCACACCCCAGCATGGTATGCCCCCTATTGCTGTATCTTCTGGCAAAGGTGCTGCTGCTGGGTGGCCTGTCTTAATCTTGACCCTCAGCCCACAGCGATCACAGAGGCTGGATACCCCTAGGAAGTCAGTCTTGGAAGCACTGACTGTCATCTAACCAGGCAGCGAGCAGTCCAAATTGGGAGCTTGTGAAAAACCATTTGCTTTGAATGGAAGCAGGAAATTGTGTGCAAGAGTGGCCTGTGGTCAAGTCACAAGCCAAATGTTCCACTCTACCAAGAGTGAAATTCAAGTATAGGCCCAGCACTCACCCTTCCACTTCTCACATGGCCAGTACCTTGAAATAAGGCCCCTTACTCTGTTCTAGGGACTATGCACCTGTGTCTCCCCCTCCTCCCCTCAACCTGACGTTGGGCTAGAGACAGGCACGGACATTCAGGAGTGTATATGCCAGGCCGGTAGTGACAAACTGGTACCAGGTTGCAGTAGATGACTACCCAAAAGTCAAAAAGCCCAATGCCACCAGATCAAAAGTGCTACTCCTTGAAGAGTAAATGCATCTGCATGCAGGCTGAAACAAGTCATAGCTGAATATGAATGGCACATGCCTCCCTCTCATCACCATGCTGAGAAATTTCTTGAGCTTTCCAAAAGGTTCTTCTCCCATACCCAGCTGCACAACTGGTGCAATCTTCAAGCTGTATTGAAAATAACACGGCTAGAGAACTTGACTTCTGGGAGGATAATAAAGATTTAAAGTTTTGCATTTGTAAAAAGTATGTAGCTATGTTTGCGAATGTATGCAAGTCATAACTTAGTTACCAAACTAGATTCCATTTCTCCTGCAAGCTTCATCCTTCTACCTGTTCTGCCAGAACTGATGGTGCAGCTGAACATGACACCCTACATCAACCATTAACCCTCCCACCTAAAAGATAGTGCTCCTTCAAGGGAGGATGTTCCACATAGAAAGGCTCTTGTTGGGAACAGCAGGGTGAACAAATTGAGGATGAGTTAGGAGAATCAGGTGCCTCAGTCTTCTGTTCTGCTTTTCATCCTCCTGCTCTTTTCTTTTCATCAATGTGTAAGAGACAGAGCACATGGGAGCTATTTCTGTTCAGCTTTTTTCTCCTACTTGAGTACAGGAGTACACAACCTTCACACACTATCTCAATTTTATCTTCCTCCTTACCACCTTCTCTTCACATCTCCCTGCTGCCTGTTCATAAAGGAAGGAAAGCAGGACCTCCTGTGCTGAGGAGCATGGAAAGAAGAAAAGAGGAACCTTTGCAATAGCAGGGTTAGTGAGCAGTAAGGTTCTTGCTTAATTTCTCTTCTCGACTCTTGCCACATTGAAACTTATCACAGAAACCTCAGAGACCTGGGTGCATGCTTTTTTTCTGTGATGTGTCAGCACCATTTCATACTCTGGTCTCACAAACTTGTACCACACACCTATTACTCCAGGTCTCGGGCAGCTGGGGACCCAGCATCACAGGTACTGAGCAGCAGAGGAAATGGGACAAGAGAACATCTGCTATTGAAAAGTACTTCAGATTTGGACCATGGCAAAAGCTAAAGTTGACATTGTCATTTTAATTCCTTAGTAACAGATCCTTGTTTTCACGCCCCCCTCTTACGGATGGTCTTGAAATCCCTCCCCATCTCAGTTCTAGATGATAAGGCATGAGTTGGACTTGGAACTATCAACATACTTCCAGGGACAAAAATGATGACAAACCCCCAAATTTTAAGAGACTGGTAATGTTGCCTTCAAATTTCATGAACAAAAAGTGTCTTTAATCAGAAAAAACCCAGATTAATAGACTTTTCTGCCACAAGGTCAGGTGGAAATGGACTGGTGATCAATTAATCTGTCAATGAGTGTCAGTGTCTTAAGTTGTTCTACTTCCCTTTTCAGAATCAGTTCAGATTTACAACATGCCAAATGCACTGTTTTAGCACACTTAACATGCATGGAAAAAAGTCTAAAATACTATATATTCATTTTAAGCCTTTAATTTGTCCTTAGATTTATTTTGAGAAAAGGACAGTGGGAGTTGATATATGCAGAAATTTTATGCAATGTGACAAAGGTGATTGCACTGAAGTCAATATTGAGATTCCATTTGCAGTTATTACTACATTCAGTAGCCCCTAGGGTCCTATTTAGGAGTATGGACTGCATTATTCAAGGCACCAAATAAACATGCATCAATAAAATCTCATCTCATCTTTGGTTTAATATAAGAGAAATGGAAACAGAAAAGTAGAGGGTGTGAACAAGCATTTTCTGCACAAACTAATAACCTATCTTTCTAGCTTTCTACTCTAAAGGACTAAGATTTGATTAAGAGCATACTCTGTTTCCTCAGTACCCTTCTTATTACTTTATGTTAAAGTTAATTTTTATGCCACACAGATGGACCTCAATATGAATGATTCAGATGCTACCTTTGACTCTGCAACAGCCAAGAAAAAAATGGTGTGACAGCCACAGAATGCAGGGTCTACTCCTCTCCTTGTGTCCTCCGACGATAACTCTAAAGTCTCTAAGGTAAAATCAGGCATCAAGTGTTCTTTGCTTACCATCTTAGCTAACAAGGTAAGCTAGTGTTTACTGGGGATGGAATGGCAAGTTTGTTCCTTTATGAATAATTCGCTAAATTTGATCTATGCTTGGTTTGGCAACTAGTCGTTCTCCATGGGATACCAGAAGTGATTCTGGCAAAGAGGTTTCTTTACCCAAGAAGTACTGGGACTGTTAGAGCTACATTGATATCCAAAACAAGTACTAAAAATGCAGAAAACCCTTGTATTAAAGTCAACTGGTAACCTCCAAATAACCCTCCTGGGCTCTGCAAGTGCAGACAACAGCATGCAATAAAATGGAAACTTCTGCTTTAAAGTAGACATGCAGAGCTATGCATCGAGTCATGGTAGCACACAGTATGACAGACTCTGAGACTGGGGTATGCATGGAACTAATTATGCTTAGTTCAGTGAGGCAAGAGAAAGGTGGTGTATGTAGATACAGTATCTTAGTATCTTCATGGTATTAAAAGGCAGCTTAGTACACTTAGTATCTCTATTCTGGAATGTGATGTATAGTCCCACAGCAAATAGCTCTCCAGCAAATCCACTGTGACTTGTTTGTTTGGGCCAAAATCCCCAAGAAAGATCACTATTTCTGAAACATTTGCCCCAAGTTTGTTAAAGTCTTGCCACAGGCTTTCAGTACTTCTTGTTAATAGAAGAACTTGCCTTGCAAATCTAAACCTAGATAAAGTTGCATAGTATTATCAGATTACACACACACGAATGAAATAAAAGTCCCCACAAAACAGGCTGCATTTCAGAAGTCAGAATATTACTTACAATATTTAATGAAAACAAGTTTTGATTGAAATACATTTGCAGTCAACTTTTAGTTCATAAAGCTTTTAGTTCAACTGATTGGGGTTTTTTGGTCCTTTAAGGGTAAAGGTACTTTCCTTCCAAAATAAGATACTAGATACAAGAGTATCCAGAATAACTCTTAATAAAAGCAGAAGTGTTTTTAGTCTGAGTTCTCAGATGTTTGGTCCTAAAAATCCTTACTTCTTAAATAATGCAATTCTAATGCTGCAAAAACC
The DNA here is from genome assembly GCF_030936135.1 of Gavia stellata. Lineage (NCBI taxonomy): Eukaryota > Metazoa > Chordata > Aves > Gaviiformes > Gaviidae > Gavia > Gavia stellata. The sequence continues at coordinate 25,606,783 of NC_082598.1, read as the reverse complement.
AATTAAGGTAGCAATTTCGCTGTTTTACTCAGTCTTCCGCTGAAGATTATTTTTTTCTGGTTGAAAGAAGTGTTTTTCAAGAGCGTTGACCAATTCATCTAGTTCCTTCTTCAGCTGCTCAATGTCACTGAGAAACAAAATCCACACAAATACAGAAAACAGTGTCACAGTGGAGAAGCTAAAAAGCACATTTTCATTCTGAGGAATTGTTACGTCTGTTGCATTGTTTTAGACAAACACTTTCTATTAATGCTAAAAGTATATACACTTGATTACTCATGCTAATGCACTGATGTTCACTTCCAACTGATGCACATGAAGGCACTTAAGACTACGGAGAAACATAAACACACAATATAATCTAAAATAGAACAGCCAATTTGAGTTCAGAAGAGCTTCTATTACAAAATGTATGTGATTTGGAATATAACTTTTATACTTGAAATAGTATTTTCAGATTAATTTTCATCTGTGAGAAAGCATTATTTTCATTACATAAAAGTTATTAATTGCTTATCTTTAAGACTACATGATTTCCCAGGCTATCAGTCAAGGATACAATTAGTAAACATAAAAGGGTTTAAATTATATTAGAACACTTTATTTATAGTTGTATGTTTAAAAGCAACTATATATGTAAAAAGAGAGTGAATCTATCTACTATCGTTTAAGGCACAATGTTTTTCTTGATATTGTTTTTACTGAATGTGAAACCGAGTTCAAAGGAATTTCAGTGACAACAAGAATGCATCAACAAATTGTGCAGAATTGAAGCTTTATGCAAATACATTTGATAAAATAATGACTATACCAATATTATTTGATTATGGAGAGCCCCTTCCCCACTAAAACAATACCAAAAAGCCACACAGCTCCCATTACACAGAATTTACTGCTGTAAATGACAATACCTGTTTCCAGGAGGTGCACAAAGTTCAGAATAGTATTTGATCTTTGGTTCCGTCCCACTGGTTCTCATTGTGGCCACTCCTCCATTAGCAAAAGTGAACGTTATCATTTGGCTGCTTTTACTAGTGGGAAGTATCTAGAAATAGTAAGAATAATTTTTTAGAAGCTTGGAAAGTGACCATATATAATGAATGCAAGACAAAAGCCACGACTTGATGTCATATCATATAACTAAAGGATCAGTTAAAATTAAGCTTTGTTCTGTTTTTTTCATCATTGTGGTCTTGAGACCACAACAGGCAAATGACAGCCTTACTGTCAACCTAGAATCTGGTAGCAATACATTACTACTAGGTAGCTCATTTCAAGTCTAGTCAACATTTTTACTGCAAATAGAAGTTGCTCTGTGATGGCATTTCCCAGGAGGAAAAGAAACATGGATTGTGGAAAACTAAAGAACCCAAAGCCACATCTCAGTAGACAGTTTAACTTACACTTACAATATAATGCAAGATTGCTGTAGCAAGATAGCGCGATCCTCCTACCTCCTTGTACAGACTGTTGTCTTGCAGAGAAAAAACACCACAAAACCAAACAAAAACCACCAACCCTCTCCACCTCCCCCAACCTTAATTTCCTCCCACCAAGGCAAAACAATCATCCCCATCTAACTTATTTTAAGACTTGGGATGTTACATAATGTTTAGAGTGTTTCTCCATATACTTTTTTATACATGCGTATATACATACTTACATGATTTACATATAATTTTAAAAAAATATACTTACAGCCTTTTGATCTGGCTGGCTGCTGTCATACCCAGTAGTTAGATCCCTTATTCCAGAAACTTTAAATCTACCACAAGATTTTGGGTAGGTGTTTTTTCCATTAAAATTTCTAAGGTTGTCAAAAAGCTGTTGAATAACTTTAGGATCATGGCAGATGAAATATGAAGCTTTAGTGATATGGAAGCCATATCTGTGAAGACACAGTATTAATGAATTGAAGAAGCAATGTTCTTCTTAGAGTTGTACACCATACACATTATACAACCTTCTACAAAGCAAGAATCTATACTCATGGTCACCCAACTGTAGCATCAGTTCACCCCCTCACAATTTTAAAAAGACCTCAACAGCTTAATTGTCCTATTTTACAGACTTTAAAGAAGCTTCCATGCAGACACCTTTTAATGATTAAAAATGAGGAAGTTTACTGCTAAACCAGAAGAAGAAAGATGTCATTATTGCCTTGAAGAGATCTAACCACCATAGGAAGAGAACAGACTACCTCTAAATAGCTTCCTTGACTGCATTCCAGCTGACCTTTTCCAAATAAAACAAATTCCAGACTGTTTTTTCCAATCACGCTTTAGAAGCTGCTCTCCCATTAAAGTGTTTCTACTAAACCAAACTGTTCTGAACGTCATCTCTACCTTATCTGTTTGCTGCCAGGTAATATGATGCAGAATCTGCATCAAAGACAAATTACCTGCTAACACTGACTTTTCAAAACAGCATGTGTTTGAATAGCGTATAAGCCTGGACTGGTTGTTTAAGTGAGCTCTTACTAAGATCAACCCTTGATGAGTATTCTTGATGCCAGGGGAAATCTGAAGGGCCGAATCTTTCTTTAGTCGTAGGATGTTCATGCTAGAAACCTGAAAGGTTCCTTAAATAGGGTCATGTTTATACCAAAATGGACATCTTGAAGGTCAATAGCTGTGTCGGGGTTTAAGCCCAGCTGGCAACTAAGCACCACACAGCTGCTCGCTCACTCCCCCTCTGCCCCAGCGGGATGGGGGAGAGAATCGGAAAAGTAAAACTCAGAAAGCTCGTGGGTTGAGATAAGAGCAGTTTAATAAGTGAAATAAAATAAAATAAAATAATAATAATAATAATAAAAATTGTAATGAAAAGGAAAATAACAACAACAACAAACAACAAGAAAGGCAAGTGATGCAAATGAAAACAATTGCTTACCACCCTCTGACCGATGCCCAGCCCAAGCAGCAGTCCCCCGGCCAGCTTTCTCCCTAGCTTATAGACTGAGCATGACATCATATGGTACGGAATATCCCTTTGGTCAGTTGGGGTCAGCTGTCCCAGCTGTGTCCCCTCCCAACTTCTTGTGCACCCCCAGCCTACTCGCTGGTGGGGCGGTGTGAGAAGCAGAAAAGGCCTTGACTCTGTGTAAGCACTGCTCAGCAACAACTAAAACATTTCTGTATTATCAACACTGCTTTCAGCACAAATCCAAAACTCAGCCCCATACTAGCTACTATGAAGAAAATTAACTCTATCCCAGCCAAAACCAGCACAAGTTGTTAAACCAGTCTTGAGAATCTGACAAGGGAGTTTACAAAACTATCCTATATTTGAAAGAAGTGATGAGCCTATTAGGACTATGTCCTTTTCCTGATCTGCATTTACTTCTTTGAGAACAGATCCCCCTTCTATACCTCCAAAGTACAGAGCAAAGTTTCTTGTGCTTCAACAGCAACTCACAAGACAAATCTGACGACGAATAAAGTAGTAAGGAGTAGAAAACTGCAACTCTGTACTAGCCACAAGCAAACCAAACACACATAAAAGAAACCCCCCCCCCAAGTTTTAATTTAATAAGGCAGATTTGTATCCTTCCCTGTATCTGTAGCTTCTCCACAAACAATGACTATGTGCAGTGACATCTTACTTTGAAGTGCATCTACAGACTGCTTTTATGCTAAATAAGGTCTGACTTTTAGAGTCCTCTTCAGTGGCTATGTACACAGCAGCACTGTGGCACAGCTAAGTTCCACTCGGCTAAATATTCTGTTTCTGAGGGCAACCTGAAGCGGGTGTTTACTGAATGAGTATTAAAAAAAAAAAAAAAAAAAAAAAGGCATGAGCCAGAGGAGGATAATTCTTTGAATATACTTCAGCTACTAGTAATTAAGGGAATTCTTACATCAGATACTGTATTTGCAGCTCTAGGCATGAATTCCTGCTCCATGCATTTATATTACTCTTTACTTCTGCCATGTACAATAGCTGATAAATTCTACAATTTATTTATGCAGTGTGTTAGCAAGTCTTTGCCACTTGATTCCTTCTTAAACAGTGGATGAAACAAGCATGGCTAGTGCTGCATGCAAATGAGAGATCTGAGGATTGGAAAACAAGAAGCACCAAGGCTGGAGTTTTCCATTAATCCCTTTGCAGGTTCCACCACTCTTTTGTTAGTGTCTATGAGACATGAAGAGGTGGAGAGTATCTGCCAGCCTGTGCTGCTTCCTCCTTTAAAATAAACAACCCAAAACCCACACAAAAATCACTGCCCCATGAAATCCAATAGCCATCTTTGCTATTGATTTCCGTAGGTCTCTGAACACATTAAAGAAGAACAAAAGAAAAGTAGTGCCTCATATTAAAAGCTCTTAGAGGGATACCCAGCTGTACATAGCCAATAGTTATGGCCAAACAGTCAAAGCACTTCTGCATATTCGGCTCAAATCTCAGTATTCAGGAGCTGAAAGAACAATCAACATGTACTATCCATCAAAAAAAGACAGAATAATATAATAAAAAGCCTAACTTTACAGCCAACTAGAATTAATTTAATCACAAGTAGCCCTGCAAGCAGGACAGAAACAAGCTGGCTTCTATGAGTAGCATAAATACAGCAGAGCTACTTAGACCCATTCTGCCAACAACACTTTTGTGTATCTGGCACATTTAAGCAGCAAGAGGCACTACAATCTCTACAACACAGCAAAACTGCTGGCCAAAACCCAGGTGAATCTTCTGTAAAAGAACCGAAGAACAGAACTTCCCAAAAGGAAGAAACCTTTCAGACAAGCAAACAAAAATACCTCAAAAATCTCATTATCTAATAGGGAATTAGTAAGGTAACAGTGTTATTTTTAAAATACCTTAAAATGACACAAAACAAAGTCATAAATCTATTCATGCCCATGAGGCAGGAGCGCTTTCTAAAAGATTAGTATTAACACAGAATTCTGTTAATAGTACAATAACCCATTTTTTTTTTCTTCATATATCACAGGTTGCTATTGAGTCCCTATTAACCCCAGTATGTGGAATGGAGAAAATCTGAAAATTAAACAATTATAACTGAACTCACTCATTATAGACAGCTTTCAGCTGCTGTGACAAAGACAAATTCCTGGTTGCCAAAAAGCTAGCCATCTCCGCAGTTATAACAGCGGCGCTGACACCGTCTTTGTCCAGAACAGCAGGACAGCACATATACCCTGAACAAAGAAAATCAGATATATTTGATATATTTTTATGAGGAAATAAGATAAAGGGGGTGGGGGGGAAGTTAATCAAACCAACATCTTTTAGAGGAGAAATGCACATTACAATAGTACGGACATTTTAGAGTTAAACCAAAACTGGAAAAATTTTATCTTCTCATCAGTGTTAATTTTGATAAGTAAGGTATCTAATGGAATTTCAAGATGGAGACAGATTTGTATTCTACCAGTGCCAGATGCTCCTGAGTACTTTTGGAGCTCTCACAAAAGAGAAATGCCACACTGCAGGATGTAATTACCCTTACACAGTAGCATATGGTAACACTGATAATTATCTGTGAAATTCCATCTTCTCTGGTTTTCAGGTACCGAGATACTCACGAAAGACCATTACAGCTTTACAATTTCCTTCTCATGAATTCATAGCTTTTATTCATGGCTTTCCAGTTTACAAGTATAATTTGGGGAAGGTTTTACTTTGCTTTATTCACATTTAAACTTAGCTTAAAACTGTCAGCTAAACATACTCAACTTCAAGTCTGAAGTTTGTTTTTTTTAAATAGCTTGCGCAGAATTTGCAGTCCAAGTCTACATAGCCATGCTACTGAAGATCTATACACCTAGCTTACATCATCATAATACGTGCTAAGCAGAGATACAAAGGATTAAAACTAGTAATACCAATCATCCAAATGAATGATATCGATTACTCACTGGAAATACACCCACTGTGTTGAGGGCATCTTTACATTGCCGTTTTTTGCAATAGTCCTACTTTCACTATTCTACAGGATACCAGAACATAATATTCTGTTTCTTACCTATAGCTTCCTCAAATGCAAAAAGAACAGCTTTTCCCTGGTCCATGAGCTGTTTGGCACGGTTGCCCATCCACTTGAAACCTGTCAGTGTTTCCTACAGCAGTGAAGAGAAAAAAAGGCATTAAAAATAAAAGCAATGTTTTACAAGATATGACACTTGGTAGGAAAGCAAATAAAAAGAACATGGAATAACATGTAACAGCTTACCTCAAAATGAAAACCTTCCTTTAGTGCAATCGCTCGCAGGATTTTGGAAGAAACAGTACTGGATAACATGTAGACATCTTTAATGGCACAAGTATCCCTATTGTTATTTTTCCAGCAAGTGAAGATCCACCAGCCTAAGAGAGCTCCCAGCTCATTTCCAGAAAACACTTTCCATTCACCACTGGGGGGAGAAAGTATACAAATTCAAAGGATAATACTGGAAAAAAAATAATGTAATGGTTCTTCCATACATGAATACTAGCAAATAAAACCACTGCATCTGAGCTCCAAGTAACAGTAATAAGAAATCATGTGTTCATTAAGAACAAACAAAAATTTCCTCCCCCAAAGAATTCTGAAGTGGTTACCTTCCTCCTCCCATCATATACACCAGCTTTTGAGTTTATCCAAAGATGAAACAGTGATATTTCCAGTATATTTTAAGTAAAAAAAAAAAAAAAATCCAGCAGAGAAATTATAAAAATCAATTATTAAGACAAGCACAGAAACACAAAACTACATTTCTCAAGTGATCAGTATTTTTAGTCGACTCAGTGACAAATACCTTTTATTTAATCACAAATACACCAATCGGTCATTGAGGAAGGTTGGAAAAAATCTCAAACAGGTAAAAAATGATTAACATTGATGTGTTGCTAGAACAAGAAAAATTGAAGGAAAAAGGGAAAGACAGATGTCAAAATTGCCCCAAAATTCCCAGTCACAAAAGGGGACAAAGACACTGCCAAAACTGACAAAAACCAAGACCTACAGAAACAGTACCTGTTGTGAAAGAGAAGCAGACTCAGTCTCCTGCATTTATTGATGCCAACAGGCACAAAGCAATGCACAGTGACAACTTAGTGTAAGAGCGCTGAGAGTGTGCTCTAGCAGGAGTTTCTGTCAAAGAAGAAGTACAGATACTGTAGAAGCCTATATTAATATTCGATTAGTGTATGAACAGCTACAGCAGAATTCTGAGAGGAGGACACAGGACTGAAAGTTAGGAGACAACTAAGACTGGCTAAACAATTAGCAAAGAGGTAGCAGAATGAGAGCACCATGCTCTCAATGGCGATAAATACAATAAACTAACTCCCCCTCCTCAAGTGTCTGATAGCTCTAAGTTTTTAGACAAAAAACATGAGTGATTTTGCATTCTTGTTTTAACCCGTCATAACCAGCACAAACCCAGACATTTTATGCTTTTTCCTCAACGCTGAATTGCCAACTGAGGCTGGCACAAGCCAAAAACATTAAAGTAAGGATATTCCAGCTAGCACTGCCAAAGATACAGCAGAGAGACCCAATTAGCCCATTATTCTTCTAAAGGCAGAGAAGCCTCCTTAGTTCATGCTGTGAGGATAACGAGTTAAAAAAAGCCCCAAAAACCTAAATAAAACATTGCCACCTTTGAAGCTGCTGCAAGACCAAAAGAGGTTATCTGGTAAGCAAAATGGATATTTCCACACAGGGAATTCATTTACACTATTCCTGCTCCCGGCCCAGCAGCAGATTTTTGTTCTGCTCCTCTCTGAGCTGAAACCTTGAAATATACTTTTATTAAAGATTTATGGTTTCTAACTGCTCAGATTAGTTTCTGCTTTATCAAGGTAGATAAAAGAGAAACACCACTATTTGTAGATATGATACCAAGTACAGTACTTCAGCTTATTTTCATTCATCAAATATAACCACAATACAGAAATGCTAACAATTGCAAAAGTACAAGATAGCAGGGGGCACGAAATAAGGGGATGGCAATATTGGGTCAGAACTATAGGTTACACATTCCATGCATATGAAAAATTTATGAGAAGTCCCTGTTTGAGCAATTTACCTTTTGTGATCCCATTCTTTGATGGGCTATACATAAATAATGCATGTATAGCTGGTCCTTAAAGGAGAGAGTACAAATGACTATACTGTGAAGTAACAAACACTGAAAAAGCTTAAGGTGAAATGCAGGTATGTAAGATTATGCATAGAAGTGGAGAATCGAGCGAGAGAGGCCGAAATCATCCAATGATAAGTAAAATGTCTGGTCTAACAGTATTTGAGAAAGAAGGAACTCATTAAAGAACAAAGAACAGGGATGTTCCCTATTCCTGAGATTATCAGGGAACTATAAAAGTTCTCCTGAATATTCAAGTTATTATTTAATAAACACATTATGAAAGAACTTTTATCAGTCTTTTGTGAAAAATTTCAAACCGAAAACCTACCTTTAAAAAAGTATAGCACAATCACAACAATTCACATGCTCCTGTGCATGCCTCAAGTACAGCAAGTGTCAATTATTTATTATTCAGTCTTCTGTACAGTGTCTAATGTTAATCACTATTTCATTTACTGCCCCCACTGTGGTCTGCTTCATACAGTCCTCTCACATTTCTATGTGGTTTTAGTCCAAAAATGACTACTGTGACTATCTATTCCTCTGCAACACAGGTTGCAAGAATCCCCCAAATGAGCCTAACCTTTACGTAAAAAACATAAATAGTTTGCATTTCTTTATTACCATACCTCTCTTGTTTCTCTGCCACTGCAAGTCGATCAGCATCAGGATCATTTGCTAAAATGATTTTTGCCCCATCTTTTTCAGCCAAAGCAAAAGACAATGTCTGGAAAAGTGGTAAGCAAGAGCAGATGAGTGTTAATACTCCCAAATAATATTTTCTCTTTCTTTATAGGTTTTAAATATTTTTCCCAATTTATTTAATTTCAAACACCCAAAATTATTATGTGTCTCTACAAGAACTAAACTTCAAGCCTGGCAGCAGTAGAGCACAGTCAGGACATTTAACTTCACCTACATCATTCCACATCTGCAGCCTGAGTCAAAAGCTACTCAGATTCAACAGGATCCTTCAATAACAAAGTGTAGCAGAAATACTTGTAGCAGAAATTCCAACCACCTGTCAGGACTTCCTCTACCTGCTCCCAGTGTCGTATCAGAGCAATTTAGTCTTTGTATTTCAGGTGTAAATTGTAGAAACTTCCCAAAAACAACTGTGAAGATATTTTTTATTATTTTATTTTAGTTTAGTTTTTAAAAGGAATTGTATCACTTTGTTCTATGTGCAGATGCTGCCCATTCTGTTAGAGGGCAGAACAAAGTGTACTCTTTGCTGGATAAAAAACTGGCTGGACAGCCGAGCCCAGAGAATTGTGGTGAATGGAGCGAAATCCAGTTAGCGGCTGATCACAAGCAGAGTCCCCCAGGGCTCAGTTTTGGGGTCAGTCTTGTTTAATATCTTTATCGATGATCTGGGTGAAGGGATTGAGTGCTCCCTCAGCAAGTTTGCAGATGACACCAAGTTGGGCGGGAGTGTTGATCTGCTGGAGGGTAGGAAGGCTCTGCAGAGGGATCTGGACAGGCTGCATCGATGGGCTGAGGCCAATTGTATGAGGTTCAACAAGGCCAAGTGCCGGGTCCTGCACTTGGGTCAGAACAACCCCATGCAACGCTACAGGCTTGGGAACGAGTGGCTGGAAAGCTCCCCTGAAGAAAAGGACCTGGGGGTGTTGACTGACAGCTGGCTGAATGTGAGCCAGCAGTGTGCCCAGGTGGCCAAGAAGGCCAACGGCATCCTGGCCTGTGTCAGAAACAGTGTGGCCAGCAGGACTAGAGAAGTGATCGTGCCCCTGTACTCGGCTCTGGTGAGGCTGCACCTCGAATACTGTGTTCAGTTTTGGGCCCCTCACTACAAGAAAGACATTGAGGTGCTGGAGCGTTCCCAGAGAAGGGCAATGAAGCTGGTGAGGGGTCTGGAGCACAAGTCTTATGAGGAGCGGCTGAGGCAGCTGGGGTTGTTCAGTCTGGAGAAGAGGAGGCTGAGGGGAGACCTTATCGCTCTCCACAATTACCTGAAAGGGGGTTGCAGAGAGGTGGGTGTTGGTCTCTTCTCCCAAGTGACTAGTGACAGGACTAGAGGAAATGACCTCCAATTGTGCCAGGGGAGGTTCAGGCTGGATATTAGGAAAAATTTCTTTACGGAGAGAGCGGTGACACACTGGAACAGGCTGCTCAGGGGAGTGGTGGAGTCACCATCACTGGAGGTGTTCAAGGAACATGTGGACGAGGCATTGTGGGACATGGTTTAATGGGCATGGTGGTGTTTGTTGGTTGATGGTTGGACTTGATAATCTTACAGGTCTTTTCCAACTGTAGTGATTCTGTGAATGTTACCTGACTGCTTCTAAAAGCGTTATAAATTTCAATGAAAGGATACCAGCTAACTCTTCACTAAAAATAAGGCCATGAAAACAGAAACAAAATAGACCTTCAACAATATTTATAGCCATGACTATTGGCAGAAAGGAAACACTGTTTGAGAGACATTGCAACTATTAAAACAAAAAGTATCTATTTACCAGAACACCTTTGCCTTCTTCAGGATTTGGATACTTCACTGTGGGAAATTCTGGATCAGGATCCTTCTGCTCCGGAACGGCAAAAGGAGGGCTAAGGTCAAATGCCTTGAAGGCCAACTGCACAAATTTATGACCTACGCCATGCACAGAAGTATGAACAAATTTCAGGTTTGTTTCTTTGTTTATATTCCTGAAATAAAACAGATTAACTGTAAACTTGGATATGGAAGAACATTCTGCACAAAATCGACTACGTTCAATATGACTCAGTATTCTAAATCACAGATTTTGAAGGTAATGGCTTGAAAATTGGCTTAGCCTCATTTTTCAGCAATGAGAGTCACTCTTGATATCTAATGTCCTGATATGTGCAAACCACTGGAATAAGAAAGATAGTACACCCTATGCACACCCCAAAGGAGGCAAGTGGAAAACAAATACAACTGACTAATAAAACTCTCCATCCCCCACTCTGGCATTTAAACCAGCTCCAAAGGCTGTGAACACAGCGAACCAACAGCAGCGCGCCTCATTTGAACATGCTCATTTTTATGAGGTACATTACTGAAAGCGTAGAACATACCTAAAGTCACACAAACTCCTAAGAAGACATTTAACTCCTATTCTGAAAAAGCAGCAAAATTTCTCACATAGCCCCAACTTTCTAGTAATTCTGACTTGGTTTTTAGCAAGAGTAAGAACATGGTTACTGGTGGTTAAAATTTTGATGTGAATAAGCAGATCAACAGGTTGCTGCTCATCTAATCCATAAACTGATTCTACTTGTTAATCACAAAGAGAAACATCCACTTGATTTTGTTGAGTAAAGCTTTTACTGAGCAAGCAACAGGAATAGGTTCATGCATGGCGTCCAAGGCCACCAGGAGCACACGCAAGGCTAGAATGACAGAGCAAGACCTCCTTCTTCCAGAACTGGCTTAACGGCCTGGTTCACCTTCTCTCTCAGAAGCTCATTTTAAGGCAGTTGGACCGTCAGCGTCAGCTCACCCCCAGCTGCACAAGATACCCTCAGTCTTGCTGTGGCACTTGGTTGATGCATGGTCATGCGAATACAGGGAGATGATACAATCAGAAATTAATCGCTCACTTTGCTGGGTTAGGCTTCTGCCAGATCAGCTTTATGAACTGGCTTACTACGTCACCACACAGCTGCCACTGCTACCACAATAGATGACAAGAAGGCACAGACAGAACTGGATCATGGCAGGATCATGGCCGCCCTGACTTCCATCGATTTAAACTGCCCCTCTCATGTACTAGATGGAAAAATCCCATATTCTTAACGGACTTAAGACCAGTTACCTGTGAAAGCATTGTTTCTGTATGTCCTTGAAATACTCCTTATTGACCGTGGCATATGGATCATGAAGTAGCAGGCTGCTGTCTATCAGTTTGTCATCCCAAGCCTGAGGCCAAGGCTCTTGGTTCTCCTCAATAGCCTGAGAAATCCCTTTGTCATGAGGGGAAATGATCTGAGCACCATTTTCCCAGTAAACCTAAATAATAAATAGGGTAAGTGAGTGTTTGGTCATTTATATTGTAGGATAGCTTTGTTATTTTTTTGTTGGCTAAGGTGCACTACATTCAGTAGAGTATTACAGTAAATTAGGCTTAAGTATACTCAGAGTATTCCTCTGTTCATATTCTCAGTGTTTCCTCTCACATCCCGTTCTATAAAAAAAGCTGTTTATTTTTATTAAAAGATATCAAAATCCATAATGAAACACAAAACAAGACCCAGCTCATTTATTAAGAAAATTCAAGTATCAGCCTGTCTGCCAGTCTTGGGATTGATAACTTGCCCATGCTATTTCATACACTTTCTTCCAGATTTTTAGGTATAATCATTATATATAGAGAAGAATTCTTAAGAGGAACAAAGTGTGCAAAAGTGAAACACATTTACCACAAAAAAAAAATCAAGAAGAAACGCACAAAAACTTTGCAACTGCCTACAGCGGCAGTGTTGCCACAACAGCAAGAACAAATTCAACTAACTTTCAAGATGTTCATTACTTGTAGTCTTCTCCTTTTTGTTGATTGCTTACACATCCAGGAAGAGGTGTACTTATTATGTTTTACTTTTTGACAGTTGTTTGCACACTTCCTTCTACTGATGGTTTACAGACCACAAGTTTAAGGAAAGATACCTAACAGCACCTGGGCCACGTACATATGTAGTCCAAATAACAAAACATTAAGAAAATATGAAGTTGATTAAAAAAGTAGTTGATAAAACATCCAAACAAGCTATCAAGATCAACACATGAAATACTAAAAAAAGCAAAAGCGATTTTAAACAGACATGAAGTTCTGGAGGGAGAGACAGCAAGAAATCATCCCTGCTAACTTCCATTTTTCTATTTTAGAAACTGTATATGACTAGTCCAACTATGGGATGATTGGCAGACAGGCAGCTCAGCCATGTGTTTTCAGTGAAAAGCAGATAGAAAAAACTCACACCAATAACGGTGTCACTTAGCAAAAGAAAAATATACTACAAGAAGTTAATGGAATTTATTCAAAACATTTTTGTACAAGCAGCTCATTAGGTTTAACACATTTTTAATTCTCTGGGTTTGTAAAAGTAAAGAGATTTTTTTTAAAGCATGAATTGAAGAAACAATTAATGCTTTTGAAAAAAGCTCAGCTAATATTTTAAAGTGTTCCAAAGCATGCACTGGTATTACTTATCTTCCTGCTTTTTAGAGCTTAGTTTTTAATTATGTTATTAGTATAACATGCTACTAGTTTTAAATACGTATGTCTTGAAGAGATCTCAAAAATTAAACTATCAATTAATTTGGTTCACAACATGATAGGAGCTATACACAATACTACTGGTGTGTCTACATGGAAAAAATGTTTGCAGAAAAAACAGAAAATAGATCATATAGGAATACCTTGTAACCATTATCTTGTTTTGGATTATGGGAAGCCGTAACCATAATTCCAGCACAAAGCTTCAGATGAGTTACTGTGTATGGCTGTAACAAGAGAAAGTTATCTGAACTGGAATGTGCAAAATATTATATATTATTTATTCTCATGCATATGCAATACTTCCATACTGCTGAACAAAAAGAAAGCCAGGATGTGATTCCTACAGAGTGACTCTCTAAAGCAGAAGCTAAGTAGCACTCGCTCCACTAGACCGCACGTGGCACAACTGTAGCCCTTGCTTTTTCTTGTGCATTTTCCCATTTATATATATTCTTAGAGTTGTTTCAGAAACTTTGTGAATCTCTAGAGTAGTATTTTTATAGAAAGTAACCTAATGCATGTGTTGCCTACTGTAGAATGACTTGAGATACCTGAGGTCTTTAAGGATACAAAGTCTGTTGGGGTAATGACAGAAGTCTGCATAGGGTAGAGAATTACAACTGGAGCAGTCTTATCCATACTGTCTTTTGAAAGCAGCCCATGGAGCAACTACTCCATTGTGGTTAGGAATTGTTTTGGAGAGAGCTCTTATAAATTAGTCCAAATCAGATAGAGTCAATTAGAAATAAAGCATTATTTGTGACAAGGGTCCAGTTCGAGTTTACTCCTGACTCTCTATTTAATAGCAAGTGCCATCAACTGCAGTTCTTGCAACACTGCTTTAAGCTGCACTATGAATAATTTGACCCTAAATCTACCAAAATTTGTATCAGTACAAGAATGCTACATACAAAGTCTTCATCCCACTGTGTTCTGTTTGCAGCACTCACTGGAGCAACTGGTGTCGGAGAAACTGTTCCTTTTAGTGCAAAGGTAGGGGTTTTCTTCACTGCTCTAGAGCACTGACACCTAGTGATCCGACGGTGAAAATGTGGACACATTCCACAACCCTCCCAGCCTAACACAGCTGCACTCCAACAACCTGCTATTTAAAAAATGTTACTTTGGGTTCAATACTCCAAAAAGAAAAAAAAAAAAACAAAACCATTAAAAAATAACCAAAGCAAGGAACCAAACAAAAATTACAAAACGAAATGTGTGTGTATATTTCAGACTTCCTAAGTTTCAGACTTCAGAGTCCACAGCGATCTAGCGATCTAGAAACCATGAGATGTCTTCTGCAAGAAATCTGCCTGAAAGCAGGAATTAACAGAAACACATCCCACAGTCACTGATATTCCACTAAGCTTCTTCCTTCTCTTGCTGTGGATGTTGTAAAGTAACTATAACTAAATAAGCATAATACTAACTGCAGGTAGAGCTTAAAAAGTTAGAAGTGGTTTGTCTAGCTTTCCTTAATGTAAGTAATGCAAGATATCTGACAGAATTTATGTGCATATAAAAAGATATAATAGAGAAACCTACCACAAAAGGAGTTGGTGTTATATCAGAGAACAGATAAACTGGAACTCCTTGACTGATGAAGGTATTAGCAGCAAGTCTTGCAAACCTGAACGGGAAGAAAAGATGCCTAGGAAATATATTCATTTTCTCACCAATTAGTTTCCTAGAATTCACAGCTCTTCCCCACTGCTGACTCCAATTTAAAAAAAAAAAAAAAACCCAAAACAAAACCCCACATAAATAAACCCCAAATGATTATACAGACCCAATTTAAATGTGTTCCCTCACTATGCCCAACAGACAAAGCACAACTCTAAGAGCTGCTTTGGCATTAACAGAATATAAAAATACTATAAATCCCTCACCTTAATTCACTCTACAGAAAGAGAAAATACTGTTGAAGCAGATATAAAACCATAATGGATCACACAAGAATCTACAAAATACTTAAAACCTAAAACGCACCTTTTGCTACTGCCTCCGCTGGAAAGATGGGCACGAGCGTCAAAACCAATCACAACTCCTCTCTTTTTCAGGTCACTGAAATTCTTCTCAAGGTATCTGCAAAATCCCTGAAGACAACAACAAATCCACCTCATTAACCCAATCTTAGTATTTAATTTATCATTGCATTAAGATGATTGCTAAGATGTTGACATCTTAAAAAGGTGAGCACACATAACATCTCACTGAACTGGACTGGGATTCAGTTTGTCTAGGACCAATACACACCGAGAAATACCAGAAACCTTCAAATCAATATAGTGAAGCTGGACAGCATTCAAGTACTTTTCCAAAAATCAGAACCAACTCCAGAAAGAAATAGTTAACACGATTAGTCTGAATTGCAGATTTTGAGAAATTATTTAGCTGTGTTAGGTCTCCGATAAGGAAGAGAACAACTGGCCAGTATTTCAGTTTTTTAACTGAATCTCACCCTTAATAACGACAACTGTTTAGGACATGATACACCACCACTCCAGACTGCAGTAATTTAAAGTTTTGAGTTTTTTTAAGCTCTCCCCAAGTAGATCTACTTTAGGACCTATATGCATATATATAGCTTCACTGCATTTATGTAAATTTATGTCCAACATACAAATGCTGGCTACCTTTGGGTTTTTTTGTAGTTGTTACATCAGGACTAACTGATCCACTTGAGCTTAACTGTAGCCATGTATAAATCCAATTGCAAATCAAATATGGAAAATATTTTAATGGCTTAATACTTCTCTCTGCTTAGTTACAGAGATCAGCACTCAGCTAACTAAGTTTCGGTACTACATATAGGGCTACAGCTGGATATATCCTCACTACATAAAGAGGAGGGGGACGAGGGCTTAAGAATAACATTCTTATTTAAATGACTTCTGAAAATTGGGAGAATAGTAAAAAAACCTTGTACTTCCATAGAATACCCATTTGCTTCTCATAAATGAGGCCCTTCCACTCATATATACAACCAGTTAAGTGAGATGAAGTGCTGAACAGTACCTGGGTTGTCTGGATAATAGTCAAGTCATTCATGTGGGAAATCCCTGCTCCCATGGCAGCTCGGAGCCCTGCTGTGCCAAACTCCATCCGCGAGCCAAAGTATTTCTGCAGTTCTCCAGCATTTCCTTCAGCAACCAGCTGCTTCACTATTGCAGAAGTTTTTGGATTCTGTAGATGTAAGACTCAGATATTTTAGAAAAGTTTTTGTTTGTTTGTTTTTAATTCCCTCAAGCTTCTTAACAAAACTGACCTTCTTTCCCACTTTCTGCACTGGGTTATTTCCGTATCAAAACATTGCGCACCACTTCAAGAACACCAGAACTCTTGCTCTATCTTCCTAATTTTAAGTCAGTACAATCTCAAGTATTACTTATTTTAGATTTATCTCCATAAGTGAACATGCTGCCTTAACAGCAGCGTATATATCACAGTTTGGGAAGTGAAAAGATTTCCAAGATGTCTATTTTAATTTTTCTTGTTTAAAAACAAACCAAACAAAAAAAGCACCTTTACAGTTCAGAAAGTTTTTGTCATCAGAACACAAGAACTACTCTAAACATATAAGCAAGTCAGTTAAGCTGATGATTAAGAAATATTTGTTTCTTCCATAGTGCTATAAGTAGAGTTTAAAAAAAATAATAAAATCATATCCTTGTCCCAAGACTGGCTAACACCAGAGGCAGCAGAAAACTAAAGAGACTGGCCAGAAGATAAATGTATTGCAAATTGTCATCTTTGCAAGCAATGCTTGTAAAAATGTTTAAGCACAACCCTCAGGATCAAAGTTGAACAACTACAGTTCAATTCTTCAATAAAATGACTATGCAGAGTGGTGGTGGAAGGTGAGGCATTTCTAAGCCTCGCTGCTTTTCTTGGTGTATTATTTATATGGACTCTTTATTGTTATCAACTCTCTGTTTCCAAACTTAGGAACTAGTAAAGTCCTGTATGCCCCAACATCTCAGTCTTAACAACATGGGATTTGTGAAGTTTTATATTTGATTTCCTGAAAACTGATGAGCCAAGAGGACAGATGGCACACTCCAGCCACTAGGCAACAGGGTTATGTGGAGAGGCGGCATCCTCCGCAGGTTAGTCACTGCATGATTACACACACTTTACACTGGAGTGCAAAGATTATAATTTCCAAATGGACGCAAGCTTTGATTTCTGGTCAACCCAATGACCTCATAAAAGTCACAGACTTTACTATTTCTTGGATGACCTAGGTATGCTTACAGCAAGGGAAGGCATATCACCCTAGAAAAAAATAATAATTCTGCAGCTCCAGAAAATGCTGCAGAACATACACAGTAGCAGGCACTTGAGCGAGCTTGCATACAAAGATGTAAGCATTCTGCACACCAAACTGAGACCAGGGTCTGGATGCCCTAATCATTGACCTGTGCACCCACTGCTGCAGGACAAACACCATAGTTTAAATAAATACTCAAAAAGCTAAAGATCATTTGGTGCTAATGAGCAAACTACATAATGCAGAATAAGCTCGACTCATTACAGAAAAAAAACCTAGGTTTCCTGGGTGCAGTAAGCAATTAGGTACCCCTGAACTACTGATTTCCAGTTTAAGAATTACCAATTTACCAATCCAAGAACATTGTAACTGACACTTCCTTGTAGGAGGCTCAACATAATTCTGTATTATTATGGAATAATTATATTCTGTAATTATAAGTATAATTCTATGTTATTATAGAATAATATAGGTCAGCATAACTATTCTGAGTTTAGGCTGCTTAAAAGTTGACCTGAACTTTTTGCTGCAATATCAGGCCTCTGTCTAGTAAGTAAAGCCTGAACACCACCTTTTGCATCAGGCTTTGTACAGTGCCTAGTCACCTTTTTTTTCCCCCAGCATGAGGTTTGTGCACAGGAGTTGTCTCTTACCATTGAAACGGGCATCTCTTTAGGTAGATGCTGCACACAGTTGTATAAACATTGGGCAGACTAGAAGCTGTAACGCCAATACAGAAGGGCAGCTTGACACTAGAATCACACTGTAGCTCTCACAACCAAGGAGATTTTTGTTTATTATTCTTGCTAGAGGAATTTCCCAGATTTGGTATCTCCTGTGAAACTACAGGGATCCTCCAGTTTTTCAGGTCTGGCTAAATGATCATACTTATCCAGGTGGCTGCCTGAGTCTCAGAGTTTCAGTCCACATCATTTGTTAGAGAAAACTCGATTGAATTTAGCTGTTTGGGTTGTTCCCCCATGCCACACACACGCTCTCTAAAAAGTAATGGTAAAAGCCAGGCCCAACTCTGTTTAGTATAGCAGAAGGATTTTTCCAGAATTTCTGTTATAATTGTTTATGGCTATATCATCCTAAGAATCTGCATTTTACTTATTTTTTACTGTACAGATGACTGTTCCCATTTTTTTTTCAATTTTAGGAATGTTATGATGCCATTGTATACAGCTAAGGACAAAAAATAAACTTTTTTTAAGCAGAAGAAAAAGCCAAAACCAAATCCTCACAGCATCTCTATTAAAGAAGGACCCAATTGTATCTGAAGGATGAAGCACTGCTTTTTTTCTTCCTCGCTGGTTCTGTCAGGTTAGACTTTTTTCTAGTCTCCAAGAAAACTGGCTCTGAGTATGAGAATACCAATTCCTGTGAATACAGTGGCAGGTGTTTTAATACAGAGTTAATATGCAGCACTGCAGTTTGCTTTAACATCATCTGTAACATGTCAGGTATTTACCTCAATCTAAAGGAAGGCCTCAAAGAGGTTTCATCAGTGCAGAAGTCCCCACAAGGTTTTAAAGTAGAGGGACAGCTACTAACTAAACAGGTTTTATTTTTAATAAAAACAGATGCTACCTTCTATCCAGAATTTTATGATCGATAATAGAAAGAATGAAAAATATGATACTACTGTAATGAATACAGTAACAAAAATAGCCTGGTAACGAGATCAGTAATTGTCATCTAGGGTAGATAGTTCCTGTTAAGTCAGCAGGACCATCTTCAGGCACGTGGGCTTGCTCTTGCAAACTATTATTTTGTAAGAAACATGCAGCTTATCATCATTAAATATTAACCTATCTCTACACGTCAAAAAGGAACCTTTTTTTTTTAATATCAGAGTAAATGGACAAAGGTTATAGCAGATTCTTCTATTACTCAATACAAATATGTAAGAGCTCCCTGAGAAATGAAAATACCTCACCCTTTTCGAACAATCAGCAATGGGTATTGTACACCAGGCAATTATTACTGGCAACAAGAGCTAACCTTTCAAAAGTAAAGTTACTATAAGGGATGCTGCATTAGATTTCAAGAGGGTTTCACAAAATAATCGGAATAACCAGTTGAAAATGAAACGATTACACAGAAGATAGGAATACAATTAATGTTAGTCGAGGAAGTAATGGACATAAGAGGCCCTTGAAAACCAGACAGTTTTCTCAAAATCAATTATGCTGGGGGGAAAAAAAAAAGACACAAAAGCTTATTGTTATTTGATGTGATACACTAGCATTTCTGAAAGAAGGGCTGGTTTGGCATTGCATTATCCTTAACAAAAACAGAGCTGGCTAACTGATCGGTTAACCAGTTGAAGGATCTTTAATGAAGAATCACAACAAACTTGAGGTAATTTTAATTACGTCCTTTAGAACCTGGAAAGAATACTAAAAAAAGAATTAGTCTATGTTTTCATTGATAATCTTGAAATAAGCAGAAGACCCCTTACCAAAAAAATACATAGGCTGCACAAAACCCAGAGAGCATTGTACGATGCTGAGCCGAGGGCAGTCATGAAAGTGACTGAAGGGGGGCAATGAGCCAGTGTGTTCCAGTACAGCCAAATGAGCAAATTTCATGTATAGTGTTCCTAAGCAATAGCAGAAAAAGGGAGGAAAACCATGAAACCAGACAATATTGAAGATTCAGGAGTTATTTTATTAACAATGGGGGCCACTGAGCACTGGACGACACTACCAGGAAAAGAGGATGCATTCTGCATTTCCCAGTGGTTTGGAAGCAAGCCCATGACTTTCGGAAACAGTGTTTTAGTAAACAAAAATATGGAGGTACCTGGAGGATTCTAACACTCAGAGGCAGACAACACAGCAATGCACTCTTGCCTTTAATAATTTAAGTCTATCAACTGCCCTACAGCAGAAGCGGTTAGAACAATACAGGCCCTTTCAAACAAGAAGTTCAATACAGCTGAAAGCCAGATACAGGGACGATACTTGGAGACCAACCAGACGCGTTTCTAGCCTGGAGAGGGGGCTGCTATGACATGGCAGCAGTGCCGCGGCGGCGGAGCAGCGGTGCAGACGGCAGCGGGAGGGGGGCGGCAGCAGCGGCCGGAATCGCAGCCCCACCTGCGCCAGCGCTGCCGCGCCCCGCACTGCGGCGGGGCGGGAGGGAGAGACGGGACGGGACGGGACGGAGGGCACCCCCTTTGTCAGAGGGCTTCGAGCACGGAGGGGAAGGACCCAACAAGTGCCTTTACCGCTCCAGGCACTGACGCGATTTAAAAGCCAAGACTCGCCCCAGGCCGTCTTGACACTTCACAAGCCTGCGCCCCCTCCGCCTCCCGCCCCACGTCCCCGCGTGCCCGGGAGACCCCTTCCGCCCCGGCACCTGCAGCCCGCCGGGGGAAGGGAGGACCCCGCCGCCCCTCACCTTATCCCAGAGCAACCACTGCTCGGCCGCGCGGCGGAGCGCCGCATCCCCGGCGGAGCTCCGCGCTGCCATGCCGCCTCCGCTGCTGCCGCTGCCGCCGCCCCGCTCCTTCCCTCTTCCGGAGCGCGCCCGCTCCGCTCCGCCCGCCGCGGCCGTGCCGGGCCGCCCCACCTCCGCCCCGCCCGCCTGCCCGGGTCCGGGCCCAGGCCAGGGCCAGGGCCAGGGCCAGGGCCAGGGCGCTGCCGGGGCCGCCCCACCTCCGCCCCGCCCTCCGGGGCCGCGGCCGGGGAACCGCAGGCGCCCGCCGGGGCTGGCGGCTCTCGGGAAGAGTGCGGGTTTTAATAATTGTATCTGATGAGCCGCGCCCTCGCATTTCACCGCGGGGCTGAATGTTATCCCTTCCCAAGCCCTGCGCGCCCGGGACGCGGCGGGGGGCTGCCTCGACACCGCTGGTGCCGCCCGGGACGTCGGCAGCGCCGGGGCTGGCCCGGGGGCTTGGGCAGCGCCCGCCGGCGCCCTGGTGGTGCCGGGCGTCCCGGCGGGCTCCCCCCGGGGCAAATGCAAGGTCGCAGCGAGCGGCGGGGCGCCGCGCCGGCCGGCAACGGGGGAGCCCGAGTAGCGGCTGAGCGCGGCCCCTCGCCCCGAAAGGGCGGCGCCGCCCGGAGGCGGAGCGCGTGTTCCCGCACCAGCGGCAGAAACGCGGTAGATAGCGCAGCTTGTCTGCACTCACCCACCCTGCTGCCTCCTTCTCAGCCTGACTGACAGAAGAATAACACTGTTTGTAAAAGCGCTAACTGTTCATGGGCACCGGAGTAAGGCTACTTAGATTTCTTTTTAAAGTCAATATAGACGAGGGATGATTTCTGAGGAACCCTGATTTATAAGCAACATGAAGACATGAAGTCACCTACTTAAAGCATTAGATGCATATGTGGTATCTTTACTTACTTTTTACTGCCTGTAATGTGATAGTATGGAAGGGACAAAGGACCCCAGAAAAGTTTTTAGCCGTGTCTGCTTTCGGACACCCTAATAACAGTGTAGCCACTCCTTCCCATAATAAAGATAGGAACAAATTGCATTCACCTGGAGGAAAAGAGGGAAAAAGCCTGGAGAAATTCAGTTTCCAGCTTTCCTCCTCCGTCGCTGTATCCCGTACGCTCCAGAACAAGCTGGAATTCTGCACAAGCCAAGCAGCGTGCAAGGAGGAGTATTTTAGTGAATTGATCTATAACTGGTTTTTTAGTGTTTAGTCTTAAACTTCAGAACTTAATATGACTTCTGTTTCTCTTTTAATTGCCCACCAGTCAACCACAGGAAGTTCTTTATGGAAGTCACAGTCCCAGCGCTTACTTCAGCCAATTCTGAGCAAGCACGCAGCAGCCTGGCCTCACATCACGGCCCCTTCAGCAAGATTACCCGGACGAATCCTGGATGATTCCTGTTCAGTGCTGTGAGAAGTTAGCTAACTCCATTCCCACTATTGGGACTAAAAATTCCATTCCTAAAAAGGGCTCGTTCAGTATTGTGAGTATGTTATTCATGTTGATGAATGCTTTTTGTTTATTTGTGAATAAATTTTCTATATATTACACCCTTTCAAGTTGGAGCTGCTCATTGTTATCAGCTGAAATGTATTATTTCTATGTGCTATCAGTTATACTCTAAACCACATATTACTGGCATGTATGACTGATTAGAATAATGAGTACTACTTGGGTAAATTTGCATAGAAATGATGACTTGTACAGGTATTTGGAAACCTTTCAAAGTTCATTAGTATGTTACCAGAATGCATGTGAACAACAGAAATGCTACATATCCCTTGCAAAGATGTTAATGAATAACCTGCTGCACTACTGATCAGTAAAAATAACAGTTAAGATACATTTTTGAAAAAACTCTGAGATGAAAGATCAGTGGAACCGAAGAGTAAGGAAAGCAAACAAAAATACGTTGTTTGGCTGCTTTTGGAATCATCTGTCTTCTCTCCTCTAGTGCTTTGGTGATGATCCTTCAGCAGCAGCTCCTCTGGCCTCTGCATCTCTCTGGCTGGATGCAGATCTGCCCTCAGCTGCAAAATAAAAAACATAAATTGGTAACTGAATTTCACTCAGGAAAATTGATTGTGTTCCTCTTGCCAGAATTAAAAACTAGTTAATATTGCATTGATTGAGTAATTATTATAACTCATAGCGTAGCGTCTTCAAGAGAAGCCTGAGTTGCCAAACCATTGCTCCATCTAGACATTTCCTATAACTTAGTCAGGTTTTGGCTGGAATCCGCTGAAGATGCCACAATAAGCCCCTTCAGCCAGTTTGATTTCTTCCAACTTTTGGGGCAGAAGTATAGGCCAGAGAACATTGAACTCTCTCTCTCTTGCATAACACGATACCTGGTATCAGCCTTCCAAAGTATGAAGGGCAACGGCGGTCTGATTGCTCTGCAGTTTCAGGGACAAGGCACTTGCTGTTCAGGAGCTTTTCCCTACGTTTTGTCAACCTCTGACTGAATCTGAGCTAGACCAGGTGCTGCTGCATAACTGCAGAGAGCGCTGTAAGGAGTGATTGGGATTTCCCTGCTCAACTCTGCAGCACAGGCCAACACAGGGGGAAAACCCCTGGGTGTGGTATACACACAGAGTATGTATCGAAGGCGTACTGAGACTGTTGAGCAACGCAAGGGCACTGTGAAGGTGGTGTACAGGAGGAGGAGCTGACACCCTGGAGCCAGCAGAGAACCTTGCCAGTGTTGCCAAGTCCTGAATCTGAACTCCCGTGAGGGATACAGCTAGCTGGGTACTTTCCAACAGTGTTTCAGTGGGAACAATCTGAGCATCCCCTTTGTCCCATGTTTAAAGGATGAGGCAAACGAGGAAGGGGCTGCCCTTGCAGAAATGTCACTGAACTTCTGCCATGCTTCTCAAAGGCAGGAGACAAGTAACCACAGAAAAAACCCAGCATTTGCCTAAGTGAAGAACGATACAGCCACTAAGACGTTGACTTTCCAAAGCACTCTGGCAAAGTATCACCACTGACTCAACTGAAGGAGTGGTGGCAGACAGGAACAGGTCCATGGAACATCTCTTTCTCCTGAGCACCTCAGGTTGACTCTAAATCAAGCAGATTTTCTTCAAGAAGGCAGAAAATGGTTGTCAGGATCCATCACATGGCGTAGGCTCAGCTGTGTTACTGAAAACCTGTTTGCAAGTCCTCGTCTAATACCTTCTGGGACTGCTCTGAATGGAGTGGCCAGAATCATGCAACTTGCAAAGTGCCACAGTCCTAAAAGCTTCATGATCTAAGGGGCCTAAAAGAGGCTGAAAAAGGAAGAACAGCCAGCTACTGCCTGCACTTGCTCCTGTGATTAACATCATTTTCATGCAATCAAGACATTGAAATAGTTTCAAAATACCAAATAATCTAACAATTAGATCCTTCCTAGTGACTCTTCCAGAAAGTGAATTTCCAAGAAAACCAACAGTATTTCATGAGAAGCCTTAGATACTGGGTTGGAGAAAAGTTGTATTTGTTTGACCACAGATCAAAAACCAGAAAAAACTGAGTCATAAAGGATGGAGTCTTTTTCCTTTCTTTTCTCCAGCTGTTACCTAAAGCAACTGAAGTTAGCAAAATAAAAAAAAAATAAAAAAAAACAATAAAACAAGTAAATTTGCTGACTTCATACTCCTTCTGGGAACTTCAAATACTGTAGCTGATCTTACTTGACTCTCCTTCAAAACATGTGGAAACATTACTAAATTCAAATTAATGCTGGAGTTTCAGAGTGGGGTACTTTGTAGGGTACTTAACGCATCCCTCTTCACCTACACTTACTGAAGCCAAAAGCTTCAAATGAATAATGAATGTTGTAACTCGGGCTCAGCATTGTTGCAGCTGCACAGGCTTTTCACACCACAGATGAACTAAATGGCATGTGCTTGTTAACTGCCTTATTTCTTTAGCTGTAAGACCGCAGCAGTAAACCGCTTTATTTAACTTGTAGATGGGAAGAAAAGTGACTACCATGATCACAATGGTGCTGATTAATATTTTCTAGCAAGTTTTGAATGTTATGTTATGGTGTTTTTATTAAGGACTTGGTTCAACTTTGAGAGAACCAGTCTGTGGGTGTGGCAGTTAAATAACAAATAATTTCTTCTCAAAGCATGGCAGTCTGTGAAAATACTTGCTCTCTGAAACAAACAAACAAAAAAACCAACAACAAAACGACTGTAAAGCTCCAGAGAGGACACTCATGGCTTCAAGTCAGCCACAACACAGGACATATTTGGATCATGCCATACTGTCCAAATTGTATTTCACAGAGCGACTGCTGTGTTGGGTACAGTGCTTTCTCTTTCAGCAAAGTAGTCTGTAGAGACAGTCTTATTTGTCAGTCAGACCAGGAATCAGTTTGCAACCTTTTGGAGAATTTTTAAGCCCACAGGTCTTTTGCTGGTGCAGCAGATGTTACTACTACAGCTTGCTCTGTAAGAGCAGTATAGCTACAACGAAAGAGAAATCCTGAACGAAATTTAAAGAAGTTTAAATTTCAACTCTGTCTGAAGTCACAAACAAGATCATTCCCCAGTCAAACCAGCATGTGATTTCTGTAATTGTCAATAAACATGCAACTTCGATAAATGATATATTTGATGCTATTTTTCCAGCTGATGAAAGAGATTTATCTAATATATCTGTTATATATTTTTTGGCTGTCATTTGGCTGTAAGAGGCAAAGAAGGCTATTTGTTGCACTTTGTAAGGTGTTTCTTTGGCCCAGCTTTCACACTGAAGAGCATGCCATCACTGGAAGGAAATCCAAGGAAGAAAATATGTGGAAGAAGATATAAGGAAGAAAAGAGAATCAAGCATGGGACACTAGCAGATAGTTGTCTTGTCTTCTTCTGTGGTGTGTTTAACAAGCTATGAGCAAGGCTTTGCACTTGCTGTCACATGCAGCCAGCCAGCAATAGGAATAAGGGTATTGCAAACATAAGAGATGAGACAAGCAGTTAATGGTTAGATGTGGAGATATTTTCTCCCTTTTTGTCAGTGCCCACACACCAATTTGTCGGGTCCAATGTTTCAGTTAACACCTGAAATACAGATAACAATGGCAAGTTAGGGCCAGCAATGTCTTGTATTTTCAATGCATCGCTTAAGTTTAGCACTAATTGTTAGCACAAGTAATTAAATATTACTCGTGGTTATTCAGGTAATAGATGAGTTTGCCACGTGACAGAATAAAAGGCACATTTATTAAGGAAGCTGGTGTAAGCTGATGAGATCTGCCAAAGAGCTAACAAAAATCTGAAGCCGTTTAAGTCATGGACTACCTGGCCATTCCATAACTGTTATATTAGACATTTCATAGGCATCATAAAAAGACATTTCCTAGGGAACCTTTTAATATAGCATACTATTTGGCACATGCTGGAACAACATTAGAGATTACCAGTTAACTGTTATCAATAAGGATTTTTTTTAAATCCAGTTGTCTACAACTGTAGGTTGTACAGGAGGATTTTATCAATGTGTGTAAGTATCTGAAGGGGAAGTGCAAAGGGGACGGAGCCAGGCTCTTTTCAGTGGTGCCCAGTGACGGAACCAGAGGCAACGGGCACAAACTGAAACACAGGAGGTTCCCTCTGAACGTCAGGAAACACTTTTTCACTGTGAGGGTGACCAAGCACTGGCACAGGTTGCCCAGAGAGTTTGTGAAGTCTCCCTCCTTGGAGATACTCAACAGCCGTCTAGACATGGTCCTGGGCAACCAGATCTAGGTGTCCCTGCTTAAGCAGGGGCATTGGACTAGACGACCTTCAGAGGTCCCTTCCAACCTCAACCATTCTGTGATTCTGTGATAAGTGAGATGTCGTATGTTCTGGCAAGGAACCTAAATTTTTCATTGCTGGCTTCTGTATTACTGTGATACAGCCATACAGAAAACTTGTGAAATGCTAACAGAAAGTGAGTATCACAATCAGTGCTATTTTCCTGTTATATATGCAGATATTACATTTAAACTCTTCTACCCAGTTCCCCCATTTTCAGTGTGCTTTTAGTGCATAACCATTCTCCATTTACTGCCAATTGGGACACAGCAGTTGATATTTGTGGTACCTACAGAAATAAAGAAGAGGACTAAGGATTATAGGATATTACTGCTAACGAGTTAAAGTTAGCTGTAGGTTCTCAGAGCTAAAAGTGCAGAAAAGTCTTAGCTCTACTACTTTGTGTAGTCTGAAAATTTCAAGGTATTTTATTAGTTTTCACGTTCATCACCAGCTTGAAATCCCAGTTGGAAGCCGAAGAAAGCTTTGATTCTATAGCACAGATTGACTGGCAAACTGTGGTGCACATTGCACATTTCAAAAAGCACATATAGCACTCTGAAGAGGATGTTGTCTTAAATAAAGAACTGTTCTTGTAACCCGATGAGAGGGGAGGAGGGAAGCAGGGGAAGACAAGGAAGGATGTAGCAGAGATTGTATTCCTGGCTTGAATTTTAGTATTTGTTTTCCACTTTTGTGGTCTACCAGCTAACCCAAGGATGTGTCAGGTTCTTTTAAGTTTCCTCTTTGAATTTTTTTCTCCATTGTTTATTGTAAGCCTCTTGTTCACAACTGAAAGTCTTTTCTAATTTCCACTGTCTGGCATAAACTCCTGACCTCTGGCAGGCAGGCAGAGCTTGGATCCTGCAGCACCTGAACTACTAAGACTTGCTTTTTCTATCTTGTTCCAGACAGCACCCAGTTTCCAGGTTCAAGGACAAATTAACTTATGTTTGTTCAATAGACAGGACAAAGTTAGAGCTAATGCCAGTTCTTTTCAAGTATATTTTGGATTGCTGCCCTTCTCTTAGATGTTGCTTCACTTTTAAAGCCCAAAAATGCATGTTTAAGTGAAAAATAAAATTAGTCTGGCTAATAAATACATGATTTTGAACTCACCCCTTATGCAAATGATTCAAATTATGCTGTGACAAAATTGAAGTGTTTAATGTTTTGGTTTCACAGAATTTAAGAGTAATATGCACAGATTATTTTGGCCCAATTCCTTTATGAAAGACGTGAGTAGGGTACACTATTTTTATATATGTTCTTCAGTTCTGTTGTAACTGTAATTAAACTTTCTTCCCTCATTAGGTAAATTTCTGGATACCTAGGTGGATTTACTCAGCCTACAACTCGATTTGGACAACACAGTGCTGTTACAGAAATAGGGTTGAGAGTGATTCTGACAGTTCTCTTGCCCTAAGTTACGGAAAGTTTTCCTTAACCAGTATTAATTATCCAGAATAGAAGTAAAAAAATTTTAAGGGGTCGCAGCATAAATATACTTGATAGATATTTGCCTTAGCAACAATAAGTTGTGAAGATTATAGACAAGTTTCCCAAAAATGTTAACCTTCTAAATCCAACTTTAGACTTCTAAGCAAGCGGTTTCTCAAAAGTGCTGAACCTGCAGCAGTTCCCATTGAGTGCTCAGGCTTGTAAATGCGTGACTGAGAGGCACGATGGCAATATCAAAGGGGAAAGGCAGTTGCTTTAAAAAAACTGGCACAGTATGCTTTTATAATATACAGCTACACTCTGCAGTTTACACCACCAAAGTTGAAATATTTGTTTTACAGCCAGCAAAACTGAGCTCCCATGCAAAAGATTTATCTGATGTCTCACTGATGGAGGAAATAGTATCTAAAACACAGCTTCACATTTGTGCTAGAAAGCTGCTCTGAGAAGGTGGTAACACTAAATACCCTACCTTGCTTTTCCTTAATAAATAAAAAAACCCTGCAATTAAGGAACTGATTTAAAAGAGGTAAACTCTTACTAATGCAGATTATTTACTCTTGGCCGAGGAGATAAAGCATATCTTACTGAAACCATACAAGTACTAAATGAAAGGCTATACTGAGAAATTTGCATAGCAGGTCTTAAAATGGCCTCAAACAACTTGGAGATTGAACTAAAGTCTGCTTTTTAAACAGCTGCACTTTTAAACTTCAGAAGTTTTAGTTAAAATGTTACCGAATTGTTAAAAAAATTAACTAGGTTTTTCAAAAGCTTTTAGCATTTCAGTATTCATGTCATGATTTGATAGGAAAAGGATGCCCTCTCTTGGTGATAGCAGAAATAATTACAGAGATAAATCTATTGCTATAATAGTTGAGATAGAACTGCATTCCCAGTGTCCTGCCTTGTCAAAAATACCCACGTTTCTGCCAGATAGCGATATTTGATAATTTAGTGCTAGTCTTCCTGTAATTTGGGAGCTGCAGTTTCCTCTGCTTGTCTTTAGAATTGTGCAGTAGAAAACGAATGTCAGTGAGTAAAAAATATCTGCATTGTCCCTCATGCTGCTACGATATTCCTGTTTCCATGATGCTCCATTATCAAGGAATGAAAAGAAATACTGAGAACATAACAGGAGCTCCATGCATTTGGAAAACTACCACTTCTCCCTTATCTCATTTTGCATAAAACTTTAAGTTGAAGTTGTATTCAACTAAATTTTACTTTTGGAAGTCCTATCGTTAATATAAGAACTTCAGTAAATTATCATAGTAATATGCTTTTGTAAAGACTCTGAAACTTCACTATGGGCCTAAGGGGTTTGTTTTGCTTTCTACCTTCCGTGACCAAATTGTTGAAAGGAATTAATGTCGCCACCTCTGAGAACTATTTGCTTCTGTAACTATTCCTGTATTAATAAATTTTTCTGGGGTCATGTGCTTGCTCAGTAAATGCAAATATCTCACTAGGTATTTGGCTCAATGCCTTCACTGCTTTAGAAATTGTTTGGAGATTGGCTTTCTGATTAGCATAATTATACTCATTTTTATTCTTGGTTTACTTGCCAAGTACTCAGACTCAAAGCTACTTCCTGCTTGTTCATATTTTGTAGGCGATAGGCTAGTCATAGTCTGCTTGTTTTTCATGGAAAGATTGCAATGATACATGATCAAGAGAAGTAGTAGTATAATGTCTTGCAATTCTACCCCATGTCCTAGAATGGGAATGCACTGAAAAGGTTTGGACATGTTTGATTTAAACTATCGTTTCTTTCTTATATAACAAGAACAGCTTCATAAGATCACAAATGGCAATTAACTCTTTGCAATTAAGCTATAAGTGATTCATAATATTTTCCTCATCCAGCACAATTTTCAGATACCAATAAGAGACATTTCTGCCTTGTCCAGGGATGTGTGACCACCATTCAGTTTGAAATATAATTAGATCTGTATTAGGAATTTATAGATCATAGTGTAGTGCTTCAGATCATATTGCTAAACAAACCTCAAAAGAAAAAGACTAGCAAAAAAAAAAAAGTTTACAAATCTTTACTCTTGAGGAAGTAAAGCACTCCTTACACAAAAAACATACCTGCAGATAGAGATGGATAACAGGAAAAGAAGAAGCCTGAGTCATGCTTCTTGGGAAGCTCGAAGTTTGTTTGAAATTTCTTAGGAAAATATGATGTGGTACAAAACCAGCACTGCAGAAGCCCTTCAGTACAAGCACTGCAAAGGGGTTGTTACTATCGATTCTGAAGGACGATCTTTCCATTCCTAGTTCTGCTAAAATCAGATTTATCCATATAATATCTGTGTGGGTCTGAAGCAGCATTAACTTTCTATTTAGCAGATGTATCACTCTGAAAAAAGGGAAAAGTTTTATTAAAGCGAGAGGCTGTTATTAGGGAAGAGACAGAATCACAGTATTAAGTAACATATAAAACCAAGTTAAGTAACATATAGTTTACACTTATGGGCACAAATTTAAAGCTTTTATTTGTCCACAAACAAGCCCCAGATAACCTAAGACAGATCTACTTGAGGAGGCATTTATTGCCACGTCTACAGTCAGCAAAGATGCCAGGATGGCTTGGTGGCTCTACAGCATGTTCACTCTGTCTGGTGACCATGCAGACAGGCTACAACTGCCATTCAAACCATCTTTGGTGAATGAACTATAGGTATTCTGCACTGATGATGAAGAGAGGGAACAAAGTTTCTGTAGGTGCCAGCTGATGAAAGGACTATATTGAATGATGAAGATTTAACACTACATTCTGAAACCCATTCTTTATTAGAGCACTCTACCATTACTTTATTGGACATACTGCTGGTGTATTGTAATACAATATTATTGTAGAGGAAACTGTACAATTTCCTCTATAGATGTAAATATTTGCCAGAACAAAGTCTTCCTGACAAAAACACCATTAAAGAATTCTCAAGCAATTCAGTGTCAGTAAGATGAGATAATGTTTTCTATTTAAAGACTTGCTTTAAAGCAATAATCTGTCTTAGAAAAGAAAAGATTAGTAAGTATGATGCAAACTGGAAGAATAAGTCCCCTATATAGCAAATACATACCTACTCATATCATCGGTGCAGGCAAGCGTGCCCTTGCAGGCACAATCATTCATATCTTTCTTTTCATGAAGCAGCAGCATGTGAGCTCAGTCACACACCAGATAAACTGTCAGCAAGAAGATTTACTGAATACACTATTCTACATTCTTAGTTGAACCGATTAAACACAGCATTCAGCTCATGCTCCAAAACCAAAGCAGATAAATACACAGACACAAGTCACTCAGTTCCCCATGCTACAAATTTTGAATCATGCAGTAGCTGCAGTTTTCTTAGCGCATTCCAAAATGTGTAGCACAAATTTTGGGTGTTTTCCTTTTAAACATCTCCTTATCCAAACTTATCCTCTTATTTTCTCCCCCTCCCTGTATTGTGTGAGAAACTTCTACTACTGATAGCATACATTGCAGCAAATTTAAACAGCGCTAAAAGTTTTACACACAGCGATCTAACAGTAAAAAGTTTGGGTATTTCAGTATCTTTTAAAACTAGATTTGCAATCTTTTAAACAAGAGATGTGTCTGTCTTCAAAGTGTTTTCTCAGCTTTCTTGTTAAATATTGCAGTTTTATGAATCATGTTTTTTTTCTGATTTAAGTATTAAAAAAAACGGAGTCAGCTTTGGTATCTTAACAGGAAATTTGATAAGTACTTGTGGCATGAGTGGGAAATAAAAACTGCAAGGAAATAAAATACTTTTCTTTCTGCACTTCTGGAAGATGGGTGTTCTCTGTCTGGGTAAGGGGGTGCTCCCAAGCCCAGGGGTGCTCATGGGTCCCCTCACCTCCATCTCCCACCTCTGCCTGGTGTCTGACCCCCTCTGCAAGCTGCCCAGGAAGCCAGCAGGATGTACGGCCACCAGATGCAGAGATGAAGGTCTCCACCCATCCCATGAGCTGATCTAGTGCTCTGAAGGGCTGAGAAAGCACCAGAAGAAGTCATGAAGAAGGAGGCTTTTTATTAAAAACCCACAACTTTTAGACGGACTTCACCACTCGGCAAGCAGGAGAGGAGGAGACCAGACCTTTTAAGTGAGGGAAAAGCTTATTGCTATCCCTCCTCCTTGTGCTGCCACCTCCCACCCTGAGATCTTGTGCACAGAGTCCCAGTCCTCCTCCACCATGCTCTTTTCCAGTGCAAGAGCTAGGACGTGTTAAATAAAAGTAGACAATGAAGGTTCTTCATGTGAGATGTAAATTTGTGGAATTCCCTGCTAAGGATGCTAGAAATCTGCATGGTTCACAGGGCAATTAGAAGCTTAAGGAACAGAAATTCAGCAAGGGCTATTGAATATGTAGGCATCACTTCTAACCATGTGTGCAAGGCTGCAGATTGTTTGAGGCTGTGCAGATAGTCAGATGAAGTAGCCTTGCCCCGTAGTCTATTCGGTCTGGCTAAACACCTCTGGGCCTCAGCTGTGAATCATCTCATAGACAGAAATGTATTTAAGGGAAAACCTTGTTTATTCATATAGAAGCAAAGTTTTCCCCCTCAAAAAAGTAACATAATGGGGGCATGGTGTTGTGCGGTGTGGGTGGTTTTTTGTGTGGTGGTTTTTGTGTGTGGTGGTTTTGGGTTTTTTTTTGTTTTTGTTTTTTTGTAATGGTTGGACTTGATGATCTTACAGGTCTTTTCCAACCTTAGTGATTCTGTGATTCTGTGATAATTACATGCTGGATAGCAGCAGCTGTTCTAACTACAGCATGACTAACCCATCGCTTTTCTTGCCAACCACTTCTTCCTTCCTTAGAGATCTGCATCCTCTGATTTACTTTGCTGCCTGTTATCTCTTAAAGTCAATACATTTAAAAAATAGTTACTGCATGAAAGATAGCACTTCAAAGCAGATCCTGGTTCTGAGGTAAAGCTCTCCCTCATACTGCTCATTTTCATCCAGAAGTCTAAATATTAGCAGATCTGATGTACATATTTCTGTTTATTGTGTTTCAGGATGCTTTTCACGAAGATCTTTCTCTGTTCTACTCAGCCAGAAGCAGACGTTTACACCTGTGCATTCTTCAGGGCACAGTTTAGGCAAAAACATCTTGTAATTACTAGTATTATTACTTCCTCACTCCTTTCCATTTTTTATGTTGTTTTATTTTAAAAAGCAGGCTGCACCCTGCCTCTCCCCTTTCCCAAGAAAGGCGTTTTGGTACAGTGGTAATATGAAGGTGCTACCGTGTTACCAGCAATAAAGATAACACACCATCAGGTTATAGACAGGACAACACAGTACTGAAGACGCAAAAAATAATGACATAACCCACTGTTGAGTACAAAGATGTAGTGCTTTTTCATAAGCTGCTGTAGGACAGGACAGACAAGGAGCATCAAGCAGCACAGTAAGTTTGCAGCATAGCTAACATTTTGTAATAACCTAGATAGATACATTATAAAGAGTCATCACTATGTACAAGTTTCATCTACAGTACTGCAGCTTGTAATTAGAGTTTTGACTTCCAGGACTTCTGAGCATTTTTAAATTTTGATATAATATTGCAGGTTATCATATTTCTCATTTCATAGAACTTGTATCATCATAGCTATTATAAAAGCTTTCCATAACCAGTCTTAGTATCAGTAACATTACTGAAGAAATATAAACAGGAAAAGCAGCATTTTTTCTGTGGGAACCAATCTTCAGGAAAAAATGGCACAAGTTACCAGAACTTTTTTTAAAAGGTAAAGCCTCCTCCCCCCCATATTTCAGAAAACATGTTCGCCTAATTCTGAGCACTTGGTTGTGGAAGTGCTACTCTATCATGGAGTAACTTAAGAGAGTTCCTGAAATTACTACCCATTTCATGAAAAAATAGCATTTTTTTAATCTTCTAGCTGTAGAGAATAGGCTGGCAACCACTGACAATTAAAACAATTTAAAACCAGTGCAGTTACGCAGATTTACTTTCTGTGCCACTGAAAAAACCTGGCTCTCTCCATTCTTAAAAGCAAAAAACACCTTATATAAAAAAATCATGGAATAATGTGAAGATGTTGTCCCACATCTGCCATTAATGCTTTTGTGTACTAGAAAAAAGGAACAGTGTAATATTTTTGGATCACATTTTTCTGACATAAAGGTGGACTTTTCTTGACTGGTCCCTCTTCTAAGTAAGGCAACAATTTACACTGAAGGCAAAATTCAATCTTATGTTAGCCATCACATTTGTGAAGATACCTGAAATATCTTCGCTTTGTTGCCTACTCATTACAGTAAAATTTTAATCAGCGCTCTAGACAAGCCAATTTAACACGGCACCTCTGATTCTTTTGGCTTAGAAGCTTACTCTGATGTGAACCTGATGCCGATATTGAAGATAGCAAAGCACGTGTATTTGAATGCTGTGAGAATTACAATGAAAATTAACTAAGTTTGCAGGGTGGCCGTGTATAAAAGGGAGGCTTTCAAATGTAAAATGCCTTCCTTCCCCTTGACTCAGAAGTGACTTGAGATTAAATTTTGCCTTATGTTGCCTACACTTCCAGGAAACTAAAGTTTACCAGCTGATATCTAATGAAGTGACTTATTTTTAGCTGACAAGCTCCCCAGAGAAACAATGAGCCATGATTTCCATTTCACATTTACTGTAAGACTTATGAGCTATTTAGGATCCTTCTAGGTTGCTGTGATGGCTTAGAGGTTCCCAGAAGGTCAGCCAGCGCTGAGGCACCAAATACCATGTCAACATCGCTGTTAAACACACGGAGAAGTGTTAATTGTCAAAGAAAGGACGATGCATTGACCGTAGCACAAACAAGCAAACAAAAAACCACTCTCCATCATTATTTGGACTATTTACAGGTATAGCCATCTGACCAGACAGACTAATATAAACCTACAGAAGTCAGAAAATAGAAAAAAAGGTTGGAAGAAAGAGAGAAGGACTGAATGAGATGAAACCCCAGGTATTAATAGGGCAATTCTCCACAGAATTATTTACTATAGATGAGTTTTCTGTTAATCATTCACTGGAAGTTTTACAGCCCTTTGAACACAGAAGCAATCAGCAATATAGCTTTACTTATCTGTACAATGGCGGGAGGGGAACCCAAGAATGCACAAAGGGGCAAAAGTAATCCCTCTCCCCACCATATTCACCAGTCTAAGTTAACCTGAAAACACTACTATCCCCTACTTGAAAAAGCTTCTAAGCAGCTATCTGTGTGACAGGCAAGGATCACATGCCGGTGTTTCCTCAGCTGATTAAACCACAAGCTCTTAGCATGGCTGTATTCGAGCTGGTAACCTTTTTGGCTGCTGAAATAGATCTGTGTTCCTATTTTAAGGTGCAGAGCTCCGTGCTCTGCAATGCTCAGCTAAACTGATCTTGATACCTACCCTTATTTATGTGCTGCCTTAGGAAGCAGCTGTGGACTTCGTGACTAGAAAGTACATCAGAGTCAGACGTCCTCTGCAAGAGTCAGAGCTTTGTCTGGCTCTTTCAACAGTCACAACCTAAACCGGTTACTGATTTTATGAAGAGACAAACATGCGGTCAGCATCTCCCCTCCTTTGCTGAAGCAGAATGTCCTGCTTCAGAAAACCCCTGATTTCACTCGATCGTGCCCAAGTTTTGTTCTCATCCATTCTCATGGGTTCCCTCAAATGCCGTAATGTTTCCATATCAGGTTGAGCAATGATGACCACTGACAGTGTGCCGATTAATCAGCTCTTGCTCCCCTTCCTCTTATTCTGATTACATCTCTCTTTTTTTCCAGCTCTGATACTACCAGTGGCCCCACAAGAATCAGCAAAATTTATCTGTATAATTTGTCTCCTAACAGCAAAATGTAATTCAAACTATTGTTTACTCTTCTGCTAGACTTCTGCTGCTTTTCAGTTACAAATTGCATTAAAGGCAGAGTAAAAAGCTGTGTTGCTTTTAACCACAAATGTGAATCTATGGCAAAGGCCAACTTCACTAGCATCTCTTAAACTCTAACTGATGCTCCAGTTACTCCGAGCTGCCCAAGGGGCCGGTCCTCTTCCTGCATCCAAGCCCTCCTGCAACCCATGACAATCAGTCCGGCAGAAAGGCAGGAGGAAGACCTGAGAGGGAAGCAGCATAAACTACTAACACTAAGTTTACAGATTGTTACTATCTGACAATATTTTCTCTCAACAGAACTTACACCACTATTTGAGTTTGATTTTTGTTTCAAAAAAGGGTATTTCATATTTTAAAGGGGAAAAAATAATTCCTTTTGTCAGAGTTCTTTGCAGTGGAGAATTAAGTGAAGGATCACAGAATCACAGAATCACAGAATCACTACAGTTGGAAAAGACCTGTAAGATTATCAAGTCCAACCATCAACCAACAAACACCACCATGCCCATTAAACCATGTCCCACAGTGCCTCATCCACACGTTCCTTGAACACCTCCAGGAATGGTGACTCCACCACTCCCCTGGGCAGCCTGTTCCAGTGTTTCACCGCTCTCTCCGTAAAGAAATTTTTCCTAATATCCAGCCTAAACCTCCCCTGGTGCAACTTGAGGCCATTTCCTCTTGTCCTGTTGCTAGTCACTTGGGAGAAGAGACCAACACCCACCTCTCTGCAACCTCCTGTCAGGTAGTTGTGGAGAGCGATAAGGTCTCCCCTCAGCCTCCTCTTCTCCAGACTGAACAACCCCAGCTCCCTCAGCCGCTCCTCATAAGACTTGTGCTCCAGACCCCTCACCAGCTTTGTCGCCCTTCTCTGGACACGCTCCAGCACCTCAATGTCCTTCTTGTAGTGAGGGGCCCAAAACTGAACACAGGATTCAAGATGCAGCCTCACCAGTGCCAAGTACAGGGGCACGATCACCTCCCTGCTCCTGCTGGCCACACTGTTTCTGATACAGAAAGGATCTGACCTTATACAGCAGCACTGTTTTGATTTGGCTTGCAATCTGTTGTTAGTGTGGTGCATGGACAAACACCACTGGAAAAAAATGCCTTTGCTTTTTTTCAGTCAAAATATTTTGAACTGAAGGAATGTGAAAATATTCAGCAGGATCTTATTACCTTTACCATAGGACCTTAGTAGCTGAGACAAGATTACATTTTATAAACACCAGGTGGAAATCCTGATTATGGCTACTATTTGTAGTGTGCTATCACCAGAAGCAAATATTTGGAGATACAAGGCCTTTTGTTGACCTAACACTCTTGAGAGATGCTATGGAATAATTTAGGTGTTTACTTTAGGAGGCTGAATAAAGGTCAAATGAATCCTTAGAAAAAAATCTCTAGTACACTATGCTACTTACATGTTCCGTGTGAAGTGATTTAAGAATCTAGGGTTTTTACCTAACATAATTCGAGGCAATAATATTTCTCTCTAATCTATTATTCATTATACCTATGATAGAGAGATATATATCATATATCATACAGATATTAGAGAGATATGATATATTATATCTATCTAGGCACTAATATAACTCTAGGCAATGACTTTCCTGAGGAAGGCTGGGTTAAGTATTGTTCCTGCAATAATGGCAATTAAGGATATGATTATTCCAGATTAGTGTTTGGTGTACATAGTGATTCATACAAAAAATATCCTTTATGAGTCTGTCCTCATCTTAATGTATTAATATTATTTGCACTATTCTGAGATAACGCTTTGCAAGTCTAGGCTGGTTATAAAAAAATTTTGCTTCTACGCTTTTGTTCCCGCCTCACCCTTTCCATTAGAAAATACTCTGGCAGGAAGAAACTGGTTTGCTTTATACCAAAGCTGGGGTTTTCCTGAAAATAAAAGCAACAACACTTTACAAGAAACATTTGACTTAACATAAAGTTAAATATTTAATTGAAACTATTAGTAAGGAAAAATTAATGATAAAGTATGGAGGAGTTTCTTTTCTTCTTTCCCAGTAGTCCTGCATTTGCTATATTCTCCCAGAATACTGAAACTACGTATTCTGGCAGTGTGTTAAATCATCAAACTATGCAATGTTTTGAGACTTAGACACTGTTTTAAGTATAAAAAAATCTTCAAATAATCATTGAGGTAGCAGGAAAAAAAGACAATTACTCTATATCCTTGTGATTAGGACACAAGATACTGCTGTCTGGTTTTCTGCTGCTCTGAAGTTTTGGCTGGTTGTATGAAGCAGAACAGCATCCACAACTGAGAAAACGAGCAGCCAACCTCAGCTTCCACAACCTTTGATTAAGGCTCTGATTAACAAAGAAGGACCTATGGATTTAAGTCATTTCAGATCCAGAAGGAAATCAAACAACTTGTCCACATCCCAAGGAAGGCTAACACACTGGGTTTTTTGATTAAAAAGTGTCTCCTCCCTCTGCAAACATGTGAACCTGATCCCACCTTTTGTAGTATGTTTCCTCTGTCATCATACTTCAACAAGTTTGACTGCATTTGATAAAAAGTTCACAAATATCTGAAATCATATATTTTAATGAATTTACTATTCACTCCGCCCTCCCCCCTCATCACCCAAGCCAAAAGAAACTAAAGTGCTAAGACTTGATATGTATGGGCATGTCCTAACCAAAAAACCTATTCAACTACAAGATGATTTTAATATTAATTTAATTATCACACAGCTCTCAAAATCCTGTAAAAGATATTTATCTCAAATCCTGTGGCAAGGGTAGGTGATACAGCAGAGTAATCAGGACAGTTAACAAGACCATATGCTCCACACAAAACATGGAAAACGAGCAGCTCCTTTATCGACTACCATTTGAGAACACAAGGTACATTTTTCTTTTAAAAAAAAGCACACTGCCTTCTGGTAACAAAATTATTGTTGAAGTGGAATTTGTATTGAAGTTAACCAATACAGTTTTTGAAAGTATGACACTAAAGATAGGTGAGCTCTACAATGGTCTTAATTTAACCAGGGAGGCCCAGGTTTGTGACATTCAGTGATAAGCACCGGGATCTTTCTTAACACCGCAAGATCCTCTTCAAAAAAAATAGCACCAGAGTCCATTTTGCTTGCTGAGCCCTCTCCTTTTCCCCAGAGTGACTCTCAGCACTCCTGCTGGCCTTTGGCACCAGTTGTCTTCTGATTCCACTTTTTTCTATCCCCAGGGAAAATTCTGATTAATTTAAAGCAAACAAAATAGAAGATTAGTCTTCTTGGGAAAAAAAATTGGACTTCTCAGAATTACATATTTTACCTTTTTAAAGCTGTCACAAGCACTGACTATTCACGAGCTGTTAAACCAAAAAATATTCTGACTTAATCACGCTTCAGATCGGATATGAAAGAGAAAAATCTGTCAAAACCTCGTAAGTCCCCAGGGAACATTATTTTCTGACCAGCTCTAGGAAGCTGCTCCTTCCATTGAGAAGTTTTCCCTAGACTCTCAGCCATCTGCCTCTCCTACGCTCATCAATCCTTTGATTCCCTCTCAGTCTTCAAAACTCAATCAACTCCTGAATCAACTGTGCTTCAGATCCACATTCTCAGGTAGTTGACCCAACAAGGTCTTGTCAGTACAATGAAAACTTTGTGCATCAGAAATCAGCTAGGATTTCACTAGCCCTTCAGTGCTTGACAATGAACTATCCTGCCTCCACCTGAGAAAAAGAGTTACTGCAAGATGCTAACTTGGTCTGAAGAGTACTGCACAGCTGAGCTTAGAGAAGGCAAGATACGGAGCTGCAGAAATTCCCAATACTCATACTTAGGCAATCCCAAACATCTTCTGCCAGAAAAGAACCAAAATAATACCTAGCATGTTGCATTTAATAAGCATCCATACAACCATGTCTACTGTATATCTTACTGTATTCCAGCTTTTATATTTTTCTAACTTTATTTGTGTACAACTGCTTTTAAGTGTTCTCTGGCTCTAAATGACTGGTGACCTACCATGGATTATACATATAAATAGAAATACTGTTGTGAGTACAATGGACTGGAATTCAAATAAAATTCAAATAAAATTCAAATAAAATCTCTTCCCCCTCCCTACAGCTTTTCACTGTGTGTGGCTTCATATCTCAAGAGTTTCATATAAAAAGCAGTGGAAATAAACAGGTCTAACAAGATTTGAAGTTTATCTCAACAGATCAGTTCTTGACTGAGTTTTAAACAGAACTCCGTGCATGCAAACTTGGCGAGTCATATTTGCATAAAGCAGAGTGTGCTTCTGAAATCTTGGAGGAAATAAAGGCTGTCCTCCACGTAGTAAGACTTTAAATTGTACTTGAGTGATTACTTACTTGGCTCTGGGCTTTTACCCACATTATATATTCATGCTTAAGGAGATTAAATGTGGTAGCTAATAGTTCGGTCAACCAACAAGAGAAGGCTAACCAGGCTGACAGATCGCTTTCTAGATTTTCATCCTATGAAAATGTATGAGGAACTGTTACCACAGTAGTGTGACTTATATTTTTCTTTAACAGTTCCAGCCTCAGTATTATTTTGAAGGAATGAGCTATTCCACCTGCACAGCCAGCATGCTCAAATTAAAGCAGGGCTTTTTATGAGGAAGTCAGACTCTAAGCTAATAACTGAAGCACTTAAATCCTTTGCTAGACGTCTCTTGGAGGTCTACAGCCTTTTTTCTTCCATGAAATTAAGTTCATAATTCCTAGAATTAGATTCTAAATTTTCTGGAAAATACTACTTATGAGTGACTAAGAACTGAGAAAACAGCTTCTGAGCTGAGTATTGAGAAATCCTCAAAAGTAGTTAGGCAGCATACAGCTAAGCATAAATGTTGCTGACAGGCCAGGACCATAAATCTCGAGATGTGAATGCCAAATGGATATATTTATGCTGTATCTCCTTACTAGTTTATTGGCATTGTATTGTCATAGCCTGGTTTTTGTTATTAGTACAATCTTCAGCAGGTTATTTTTTGTGTGTGTTCCACAACAAAGCTGCATGTGGCATAATCTGTACAAATTACTGTTATTTGGCTACTTTTTTTACTGTTATGTCAGACCAGTATGGAAAAAACCAAAACAAAATGCACATTAGCTCTTTATACATTTTACAAAAAGAAAACAAAACTTTCATGAAATCATGAGGGACCAAATGTATTACAAAGCTACTTTTTGAAGAGTCCATGGTAGCTTATTTGCTATTTCTAATCACTTCTTATAGGGATTTAACTGCTATCTCTCATTGGAACGGCTCTGGAGACAGAGGAGTGCTTTAGAAGGATTGGTCTATAAAAAAGCCAGAAAATGGGGAAAGCCAAGCCGTCCATTTCTACTGAAGAGCAAATATCTTTGTCACATTTGGGCAAAGTCACTCCTGAATTGTCTATCATACGGAAACTTGATTAATATTCATACTTTACAAAATATGTTGTTACTCTCCTTTTCAAATAAATTTAGTTCTATCATATTACAGGACAAGCAGCTTGTTATCTCAGAAGCTAGAGAGACTTACTTCAAATCTTAGCTGAAGTTTTGAACATTAAAACTCATTTAACTTGAACAAAATCCAGCTTTCAGTTATTCTGTTTTCCTAATAGAGATAGAGAAGATGAGGATAACAAATATCCTTGAACTGGCTGGATAAAGTAAATCAATAGAATTTGGTTAATTAGAAAATCCAGGCTTTTCAATTTGTACTGATCTTCTTACTAGCCCTGGGAATTGGAAAACATCTGCAATGCAACACACACTGCAAGTCTGCCCTAGGCAGAAGATGGGGAGGGACTCCACTCAGAAGTACTTTCTGCCCTCCTTTACACAGCCAGAACCAAGAAGCGGTTCCAGGTTTCCACGCACGTGTCTCCGTGCATCCTTCCTTCTTCCCTGGTTGCTGAAATGAAAAAGTGACCTTCCTCAGTTACTTTGCTACTTTCATTTATGGATGCTGCCAAAATGATTAGAGATCAATCAAAATATTAATAGAATATTTATACTTCTAAATTTCCTTTTGTATGTACATATGTAGCTTTAGGCATGCAGATTTGCAAATGCGCTATTTGTAATAAGGCCATTAATGAAGCCAATTCTTTCATGCTTAGTGACTTCACACAATACTACTGGGCTTTCTCAGTTTTCCACCCACCAGTACTATCGTTGAATTCCCCAATGAGTACTTGCCCAGCTGTGACAAATTAAAACTCCATCAGATTAATTAATAATAATGTATGAATGGGGAATGGGAACCAGTGGATTTTGGTTTCATTACTGTGGACCTTTGCTACAATTTTGATTTACTTTTAAAATAAGCATTACAATATA
This sequence comes from Gavia stellata, assembly GCF_030936135.1. Lineage (NCBI taxonomy): Eukaryota > Metazoa > Chordata > Aves > Gaviiformes > Gaviidae > Gavia > Gavia stellata. The sequence continues at coordinate 25,564,161 of NC_082598.1, read as the reverse complement.
AAACCTTAATGTAGTATTTACATGCTGATTTTTACTTACTAACTATTACGAGAAAAATTCCTTAACAACTGTGCCAGCATAAAACCCAGCAAAAAGCTGCCATTTGTAGGGACGTGGTCCACTTGTTCTACTTCAGTTTCTGCCTCTACCACACACCAAGCAAGCCACCCTATACATTGCATATTCATAATATGGTTCTCCACAACATTCAAAACCACTAGTCTTCTTTCACAACTCCTTTCAGCGTAGGATGGACTTTGTTGTTTTCCTGTAGTCCTCTTGTCAAGCTCAGAAGCTGCTTTGGTACTTGCTCAAGATCCTCTCTTTTCCCTATGTTCCAAGAAGCTGATCTAATAACATGCAAGTCTTTATATTCCACCAAAGCCCAAAGCTGTTGATTAACTTAGGAGGCACCTGAGCTTCCTAAGAGCCATAGCATAGCCTTTAAAGCTTCCCAGGCATTGACGGCACATCTGTTTTGATGCTTAGGACCTAGCTAATACCAAATCATGCCTAAACCCGGTCAGAATACAGAACATCAACATTCCTCTCCTTCAGTACCCCGAGGAGAGTTCTATCTACCAGGCATTCTTAGGGAACACCTACTGAGTATCAACAGGATCTGGCGTTTCAGGAAATGTAATGGCAACCACAAGAGTTTTAAGAATTAAAGCTAATTGCACCACTTCCCTTTTTATTCCCTACCACGATTGCTATAATGATAAGAGCTGGAATCCTGGAGGGATGTGCTAGGCTCCAATTCTTGTTTTCAATAATTTTTTTTCAGTCCCCATGCAGATGATAGTAAAGTATTGGCTCTATCCTTGGGACAGCATCTATAACCTTACTCTCTTCTTCTCAGGCAATTAGTGTAACTACTTGGCTCCAGAATCAAGTCCAGTTTTTTTTATTCTCTCTAGTCCAAAGAAACAGATTTTATCCTCATCAGTGGGACCCATCAAAAAGGGGAAACAGACCTGACCAAATGAAGAATTTAGAGGTTAAACTATTTCCTTGAAAGGTGTCAGCCACAACCCTGACCTTACACAGGTACAAATAAAACTGAATTGCTGCTTACAAAGAAAGTCCTGTAGCCTAATTGATTCTTACATTAGAGGGACAGTATCATGAAAGAGACAGGGAGAGAAAGAGAGGGAGCAGGAGAGTGCTTCTGGAAAAACATTACCCTTATAGCTTAGTTTCTTTACTAATATTTTCTCAGCCTGACAGGCTGAAATACTGTAAAAATGGACAATTTTTCAAGTATAAAGTTTAGAATTTTAGAGCAGAACTGTGTTTTCTTTACAGCTCTATTAAGCTTTAGAGATTCATTTTTCCATGTAAGGCAATACCTTTCAGAAATACATTTACTTCCATCACCAGAAACAGCTGCATACTGGGCAAAGTGGAAAGTAATAATTAGGAGTTTAGCTTTTAAATAGTTTGCTGGGACTGTTCCTTACAACTTTTTCTTGACTAAATGTTTGATGAATATAGCCACTTTGAGTTAGAGGTATCGTTTCCAAGTGTCGTGATTTAACTCCAGTAGGCAGCTAAGCACCACACAGCCAAAACCAGCACACCGGGGTAGGTTATACTGTCTGGGTCCATGTATTTTATTTTATTTTTTAATGTATAACTTGCCATAAACAAATACACAAGATTTCCCAGTCTTCAGATTGTAGACACACATACTAAGACGTGGTCTCAGTCCTATAGAGATTTATAATAGCTGTTTTATGAATGAGGAATTGAGCTTATGAATACATTAAAAAAAAAAAAGTCTGTCAGAAAACCAGTAATTAAACTTGAGTTTTGTAAGTACCTAATATCTTACTCATCAAATTATTTTGCTTCTTCCTCATCATCCCAGCTCCTGAAGTTAATGTTTTTTTAACACTTCTACATTATTATTTTGCTCATTCTGTTCTGTAAAGTAAACCACTGTCAGGTGAGTTACCGCTACCAAGGAGTGCTTCTTTGATGTATATGAGTGTTTTAAACACTCCTGGTATTTGGATGCAGCTTTAAAATGTTTTGGAAGTATTCTTGCCTTGAATGTATAGATAATACATACAAAGAAGGCTTTTAGAAAGAACCCTTAGAAAACAGAGACAAAGAAGCCCGTGTCTTAACTGTGATTCCAGTAATAAATAAAACTGAGCAATGAAATGATGTGGGAATATGTATCATTTGAATTTCAAAGGGAATTTAATGCGTTAATAGTGTTGGTCAGCTTTACACTGAGGTATTTGTGCATACATGTAATAGAGGGGGTTTTATACATAATTATATATATATGTAAAATTAATTGTGGAATTAGCATCCTGCTCAATGATTTTCAAGTTCAGTACAAAGTATCTCATTAAGTCATATAAAAGGGCTTGATGATGTGACATTTCCAGTGTCACTTTCTTTGTTGTAAAGTTTAAGACCATGTCGCTTAAGATGTGAAAGCAATGGGTTCTCTGTCTTCTACTTACTGCTGCCAATGTTTTTTCTTTCTGTAACTTTTACAAATGAGAACGGCTAGTTGTCTGGCCTGTTCAGGCATTCCTACCAACAAAAACGAAATCCAGAAAAAGACTTTCAATAAAGAAAGTCAACAATGAAACAACAAAGGAAAAATCAGGTAAATTAATTAATAGGACATCCTCCGAATAATATGTAAGTTAATGTGTGATTCAAAATAAAATAACAGAGAAATACCAAGCAAAACCTACTTGCCTCTTAGTTATAAAGGTCAAGAAAAGGCACATATATTTTCCAGATTTCCAGTAACAGTAGCGAGGACTTCCAAGGGAAATGCAGAAATATGTAATGATACATACGAAAAGAGGCAAAACCTAAACTCTTCAAAGTGCATGCACAAACTAAGTACAAATAAGATAATTAAATCTGGTTTTGAGACGAAGTGTCAAGAATTAGTAGTGAGGAAAGCCAAAGACTAAAGAAGAAGATTCCTTGACTGGTTTTCATTAGAAAAATTGCTTACATGTTTCCTAACTCATTGCATCCTCTAGTAATAGGAACAAACTGAGGATACATTTTAGAAATCTTGAGGAAACAACTGGCAAAGATTGGGTCAATTAAACCTTATTGCAACTTAGTTTTGAGTTTGTTAAGGAAACTTTACAGTTTATAGTGTTTTGAGTGAGGTTTATTATTCTCTGTAAAAGCTGGCAGGTGGTTTCACAGATCTTCTAGTGGCAAAGGTGATTTAAGAGTTCCCCTGTGCCCAGGGTTGTTTGTTCCAGTGGGTGAAGAAGGGCAGGAAGTTACTGGCTCAGAAATTGTGCCGATTCACTGCTTGTGGGCTGTGTTGTAAACACAAATTAGTTCTTGAATTGCTTTTTATTTAAAAAAAAAAAAAGTACAATCTTTCTGAAGTCAGAGGGAGACTCTGAGATAAAGCCTACCTCCGGCGAGCTTGTTTCACGGAGTCAGATTTGATTCAGAAATCCCGCTGAATTTTGCAGTTACCTGTGAGTTGGGAACCTCAGTGCTACACTCAACCAAAGAGAAAAGGAGGATTCACCCTTTTCCTGAGTCTGTCTCCTTTACGACACTAAATGCAGTTGACACAGAACCATAGCTTCAAAAAAAGAATGAATCAGAATTTAAGAGACAGACCAGAGGCAACTCAGGTGAGCAGCAGTACTTTCTGTAGGAAACTTGAGAGGAAGAAAGTCTTGTTTTTATAAGTGCAAAGAACCCTGTCCCCTGGCGCTTGACTTCCTCTTCTGTTGAGAAGGACAGTTCTGCTCATTCCTTGTTAGTTTTCTTTGTTAACAAACACAGAAGTCTCCCACCAAATTCTTCAAATAAGAAGAAATCTGAGATTTTATGTTCTTGGTTATCTGCTTGATTGAGAAGAGGCATTTCCAATTATAAATGTTATATTCATTAAATTCCTAAACTCCTTCAGGCTGAATGAACATTTGATTTGATACACAAGTTAAACTTGCCAAAAAAAAAAAAATCAGCAATCCCTACTTATTCTGTTTATATATTCTGTAGATTTAGGGTTTTTTTTTTACTGGGCTTTAACATTTTATTTTTATTATCTATGTCATCACTGTTTCTCATAGCTTACACGGTCTATTCTCAGGACTGCTGTACTGCCTTTTCTATTTGGATGCTGCTGATGAGCAAATAGCAGTCAAACTCAGCTAAAGTGTTTCAGAATTTGCCTCTATCAGGACTCGACTTTGAATTGTGAAAGGAATTGTAAAATCATGGTACTAATAGATGCTAAAAATGGAAATGTAAACAAGTATCTAAACAATCAATAGTGCTCTGTCACTAGACTCAGAAAATGCTTACTCTCTGGAAAGGCCTTTTTCCCTTGTGCTCAAAAGGATGAAAGACAGCTTTTTTACTTTTTGCTTGTCAACATGTTTATCTTGGATACTAAATCATCCTGATCTTTTCAGACATGTATCTGTGAAAAAAATAATTTTATAAAAAATAGTGGCTACAGTTTCTACCATTAATAGAGCTGACAGTTGAGCACAGAGGAAAAGGGTTAAAACTTCGTTATTTCCAGAGCGCTTTATCTTTTTCCAAGCCACAAATGGTGCTGACGTGCTATTTTTGAGGACATAATTTTCTGCGTATTTTCTTTACCAGAAAAGAAGACTGGGGGGGGCAGGGGGAGATGTCAGATTAGCCGACTGTCCCAAACAAGAAGGTGGCAGTCTGGTGTACTGAATCTAGTTGCAGATAGCTCTAGTCAGTGGCTGGTAAGGATATTTCTGCACACATCATGGGTACTAGATGAAAAAATAATTCAAGAGTGTATCTGCCTTTGTAATTGTTGCAATATTGTTTCTTAAATGAATGGTGTTTTTTGCTTAGGTATTTAAAATGAGTAAAAGCAAGTAAATAAATTATTTAGATTAGAATAATTTAGAGCAATATATGTGGAACTACAGGGAAGCTGTAACTGCCTCTGCCTTGATACAAGAATATGACTTAGTTTCACGCCATGTCAGTAGAAAAGTCTAGTTGCAAATGTTGAAATACAAAGTGGGCCAAGGTCTAAGCATGGGAGTTAGTTTACCAGAGTGTAAATCTAAGCTGGATTTTAGCTGTGAAGAATTAAGGAATAAAGCATGAATTTGAGGCCTCATGGATGGGAAGAAGTAAGAGGGTGAGCGTAAGCATGTCCCCACGTGCTAAGGGACAGCTGATTAGAAGTCATACTTAGTTTCTGAACGCTTTGCGAGTCCCGGCGTGAATGCTGCAGTGGTGGCGGCAACTTCCCCAAGGCCCTGTGGCCCCTCCATGGAAACATACTGCCGTGCCCTTCCAGTGAGTAGCTTCAATGCAGCTCTGGTCACAAACAGACGCCCCTCAGGTGCGGGGGGAGCCCCTGGTGCAGAGCAACTGTCCCTGCCATACCTCCTCGGCCCTTGTGCCATGCTGTGCTCCGGCAGCGAGGCTGCTCCCAGCATGGTGAGCACAGCCACCGGGGTGGCAGTGGCAGACAAGCCTTCTCTGGCCACAGCTGAAACCCATTGGTCTCAAGGGAGACACAGTTAAACCTGCGTGGATGAGAGGCCCCAGGCAGCCCCAAGAGGGTGGCACAGCACCCCAGGTGCTCGGGAGCCATTGTGGCCCACAAGTGCTAAGCACGCAGGGCAAGCAGTCAGCTCAGCCTGTCCCAGGTCCTTTAGAACACAATGCCCCGTCTCCATCTTGCCTCCCCGCTGTACCCCGGCGTTGCGCTTCCTGGGCTGAGGGGGCTGGGGGCCGGCAGGGCTCTCAAAACCATGTCTAGGAGCTGCTTCTGAGGGTGGGGGACAGCGTCGGAAAATTTCTCACAGGAGTACGTAAGAAAGGCCTATCCCGCTTCCTCAAAGCCAGGCCAGGCCCCCCTGGGTGCAGCCCTCTCCCGGGGCAGCCTCGGGTTTTCCCCCACAGCAGCCCCGACAACAGCCGGCTTCGCCCGCCTCATGGAAGGCGGGGCGCTACGGCGCAGCACCGCCCCGGGCCGGCGGCTCCGCGCAGGCGCCATGCGGGCAGGGTGCGCCCCGCCGCCGGTGGGCTGGGCTGGGCTGGGCAGCGGCAGCGCGGCTGCCAACGCGGAGGCAGCGCGGGCGAGGCGCTGGGTATGGCTCCGCCGGCGACGGGCGGGATCCCGCCGACTGCTCCCTCGCTGGGCCTGACGGCTGCCTGGCTGAGCAACCGCTCTGCTCTCGGTGGGTCGCTGCGGCCTCGGTCCTTCGCTGCGGGTGGTGGCTCCGTCGGAGGGGAAGCTTCAAGCCGGGACCCCCCCGCGCCCTGCCGGCAGCCCCTGAGCCTCCCTGCGGGCTCCCACCGCCGCCTGTGACCTCGGCGGGAGGTGCGAGCCCCCGGGCCCCGCCGGCCTCTCCCGCCATTCGGGTGCCTCGACTGACCCCGCTGCTTCTCCCCCGGGAGCCCCCCCAGCCGCCGCGGGGCCCGAGTGGGTAGTTCGGAGGTGCCTGGCGTTTGAGTCCTTGCGCCGCGGCCCGTAGGAGGGTGGCAGGAGAGGGCACGTCCCTCCTCCGCCCTGCCCCCCGGGCAGTCCAGGGCGAGCGGGGGAGCGAGCAGGGAGGAGGTCGAGGCTCGGCGGTCGCAGCGGCCGAAGTTTCTTCCGCCTGTCAGCCGGGCGGTCCCCGGCGGAGCGCGGCCGCCGGTGGCGGAGGCGCTGAGGGGGCGCTCGGGCGGGAGCGGGGGCTCCCGGGTGCCGCGTCCCGCTCAGGCGGGCTGGGAGAAACGGTGCTCTCCGTGTCCCCCTGTCAGTGCTTTCAGCGATAAAATGGTTATGTCGCGACAGTCCCCGCCCCGGACTGTTAATTTAGTCAGGTATGGCCATGAGTTGCGGAAAAAAAAGAAAGAAAAAACCCTAATGAACTCTACAAACTCGAGTCTGGCAACTCCTCCGTAGCTGATTTCACTTTAGGCTGGAATCGGATGTCTCACAAGATAGAAATGCATCAACGAATTGCTTCCACTTCACCGTCTGTCTGTTGTGAGATTAAACTTGGCTTAGCGTTTAGGTTTTGGAGTTGACTATAACCCTTGAGATCTCTGAAGAACACTTGCGCGCATGCAAGCACCAGAGGAAGTTAGTTTTAAACGACATTTTCTTTGTTTATATCTAACCCCAAATGTTATGGTACTAATAATCTCAAAGTGAAACTGATCTTGTTGCCTGTGTAGTCAGAAGTGCTTTTTTGTGTGTTGTCTCTGCTTCTCAAACATTTGTGTTTAAGGTGATGCTCATTTTTACCTGGTGTGATTTGCAGCTTGATCAGCTTCATTACCTTTGGGTGGTATGACATTGATAAGAGTGTACCAGCTTGTTTGAGAGTAAACGTTAAACTTAGTGGAAACGGTTAACATGGGCATACTTATTAGCATAAAATTAGGCAATAAACATTTCAAGTGTTTCTATGCTTCTGTACATCTGTAATTATTACTTGGTGCAGGCCAGCTTGGTCAGAAAGGATTGAGATACCTACCATGTGCTATTTGTCTTCCAAAAACAAGAGGAATGGAAGGCTTGTCATCCAGTCCATCCTTCTCTTCAGGAGATCGGAAAGAAATAAGTACTGCTAGGCACAACTGGGCCAGTAAAATGGTGCTGAAGATACTAGCATTATCAGACCATTATTTTTCCCCAGCTAATCGATTTCACTGAAAGAGTTTAAGCATTTTGAATTTCAAATTTGTGTTGACTGGTAGATCGTGGTCTCCGAGGCCCTAATACTTATTTTTTTTCAGGTTTTGTATGCAGAGGTAAGAAGAGGAGAGGAATTGTGGATTTTTCTTCTCTTCTTGATCTTGACCATCTCTTTTGTTCTCTCTTCTCCGTTGCTTTAGTGTAAAATATTTTTTAACAGATAAAAAAATTAATTTGCTCTTTGATGGTTGTTACTTCGGCATATTACTGCAGGTTTCTACATGCCAAGATTATTATACAGTTTACCTGCTACTGGCATCTTGAAGAGAGTGTAAACAAATGTTTTAGTAAACCGAAGGATGTGTATCCATAGGCTTGTGCTGACTTTTTACAAATGTTTATATTCAGGATTGCTTTGTTGAGCTTGAAGGCAGTTATGCTGCAGGACTGTTAGTATGCCGTGTGCATTGGTAGGACTTAATAATGATAGCAGTACTTTAGTCTGGTATATCTAGATGAGTAGGATTGTACTTATGAAAGGTACAAGTTGGCAAGTCTAGCAGGAAACGTGAAAGCTATGAAAGAATTTTCTCCTTTCTCTGAGTTTGCCCAGTGCCTTCCATCAGTTTATCTGCTGTATCTTCACACTGGAGATATACTAGTTTTGGTTAAAATTGATTTTTGACTCATCTGAACTAGTGTGGATGTGAGTTTGCATAAATGCATTGATATTCTGCGTTTGGTAGCATTGATTTCATGCTGCTTGCACTTGTAAATTTACCTGTGTTATGTAATACTTTTAAATATCTGGTGTGTCCAGGAAGGATTTTATTTATTTTTTTTAAACAGTCAAACTGGTGAAGTGTGCTTTATTAAATGCATGTGGTAGCTGCATGCAGTGTATATTTTATTTGAAAACTGAAATTTGAGGAAAAATTTTCTAACAGAAATGCAAATGCAAAGCATCAGTTCTGTGTATTTTTGCAGTAGGAGCTATGTGCTGCCCAAGTAGTGACCAAAGCAATTACTGCAATTTTAACACTGGTAAACAGTGAAACACGAGCTTTTTGTCTCTGTATGTGTATCCACAACATTATCAACCACATATTGTGTCACATACTGAGTCTCTGTTACCGCCCTTCATATTGCAATTTTTCCCCTTCTCAGCAGAACAAAATTGGTCTAGATACTCTTCATTGTTTTTCATACTGAATTTTTAATGATGTCAGATGCCTTCATGGTGTGATTGTCTGGACTGACCAGGTGACTGATAAGATGATTAAGTTTGGTCTTACTTTTTGGTTCTTGACAAGCTCTATCTGGGAGTGTAGAAATTGCAATCGTTTCAAATTGTTGAGGGTTACGTGCATTATACAGTAATGCTTTTAGCTATAGTTTGTTTGCTGTTAATAGGACCTACCCTTACATAGGAGGTATCTCCTTGCTGAATCCCCACCCTCAGGCTTTCAGGGAAGCCCGCCTAAAACTTTTTGCAGACAACTTACTGAAAGTGTTGATAATGCACGTAATTCAGAAATAAATACGGATTAGGAAAGAACTCATCAGGGCGGAGACTTACCTCTCAGAGTTCAGAGTAGAAAGCTCTCTTTCCAGACCTACTGCAAAATTTGTCCCCAGTCACAATTTTTGTGGTGACTTCAGTGAGCGAAAGACTCAGTCTCTAATTTAAGGACTCTTAGCAGGCTCCAGCTTGAGGTACTATGAAAGACTTGCAGTTTTATGGTTTTGAATACAGTGTTGGGTAGTAAGGATGCTGTTAGGTATTATGTTCAGGCAGGTCATCCCTGAAACTTGCTGCATGCATCTTACTATTAGTGTTCTCAAAGTAGGTGCAGTTAGAACGAGCTTTACAGAAACGTCGTTGATCCTTCTGCCCATTTTGTTGAGATACTGCTTTTGACAAATCTAATGAAGGTTTTGAGGTCTGTTCTTAACAGCAAACCTTAAAACAACCTTGCTTAACCTCTAAGGCAATTGGCAGTACTGTTACTAGTTGTCAGTATGTTCTTTCATCATGTGGCTTCCTTTTTCTCATCAGACTTCCTGCTTATTTCACTTCTGGTTTTAGATTCTGATTACCGCAAGGAAGCTAAAAGTTAAGCGGAATTCACGAACTTGTTGAATGTCTTCGATGATAGGTGTTTTTCCTTTGTTATTCGGTTTATGCATATTCCCTAAAGTACAATTTCCTTGAACAATAGACAAAGTGAATGGTTTTCTTCAATTAAGTTTTTTCCTTTAGAAAATAAACTTTTTTTTTAACCTGTTCTTTGCTGCCTTTTCTAATTTGTGTGGTCTCTTCTGTAGTTACCACCTTAACTAGTAAGGCAGAGAAGCCCAAACATTTCCTAAATATCTTGTCTGTTTTGGGCAGTGATGTATTTTGACTTGTTATTGAAAGGGCTTGTTATTTCATCGGCTTAGTTATGCAAAGGCGATTTGACTGTAGTGTCCAGAACAGATAAATACTATTTAAATCAGATAACTCTTAAAAAGTGTGTTTAATTTGAAGTTGCAGCAAACTGTTCTGGCTAAATTTACTATAATTAAAATAACTAAAAACCTGTATTAAATCGGTACATAATTACCATCAGAGTTCTAAACAAATGCACTGCTAAGCACTTGAATTAAAAATCTAAAAAATAAAATTACACTTTGATAACAGAAGCCTCTACTGCAAGTCTAGTAGAATGCTTTATTTTATATCTAAATAAGTTGAATGTACTGAATGAAAGTAAATAGCTGATTTAAAGCTTCTTTCTTTTAAGAAAATATCCACCACTTCTGAAATGCAAAGGTTAAATGCTTGACTGAGGTATTTAGTGTGTATTTAGGAAATTGAGCTAATAAACAAGTTGGGTTTTTTATGCCTGAATTTAAAAGTGTGTAATTTAAAATCAAAAAAGTTTTTTACTATAAATGATACTTAAAATGAATGCTTTAAATCAAAGCATACATCCATCCACCTTAGATGTCTGGCCTGGAGGTAGGAAGTGTCGTTATAATTTAATGCACTTCAAAGTGTACTTCACCTAGAGCCGGGAGAGGATGAAGCACTAGGTGTGATCACCAGGTGCCTTTTCCTTGCAGGGTGAACTGAGGTCACAGCTGCTTGACCATTCCTCCTTGTGGCATTGCCAGCTTAAGCAGTCCTTTCATTATGCCCTTTAAACAGTGTGTAGGTCTACATGGTGAATTGAACTAGATGTGATCCAGGTATGAAAGAAGGAAAAACAAAAAAACCAAAAAAACATATAAGCAAACCATATACTGTCTAAAATATTTTGAACCTTAAGTGATTGCTCTTTTTCCACAGATGGGTGGACGGGCGCATTAATGGTGAGGGGGGAGAAATGCGTAAGCTGATGTTGCTACTGAGACATGATTTCCAGCTGTGTTTAGCTGAGGTGTTTGAGCAGATCATATGCCATATCTGAATCTTTCATTTGTCTTATACTTAAATAGGTTGTACATTGATCGTATTTAATTTTTTTAAACATTAAGGCCAGCAATAGTTTGTTTCTGTATCCTGTGAGATTCATAGCTACATTTAATTTTCACGACTGAAAGCAGGAGATACAATCCTGTAACTCCTTGAACTTTATAGAGAAGATAGTGAATATGTATGTACTTATTTTTAGCAGGTAGATTGCTAGAACAATCAAATTCATAAAATGTAAACAAAGTTCTTTAAAAGGCATGCCATAAGAAACATGGCATGTGCATAATGCGTGAAACCCAGAGTAACTAAATAGGATTCTTTATCAGTAGAGCAGAGAGAAGATTACATCACTGTTTATGGGCTACTTTCTGTAAATTAAACAACACAAAAACAGCTGGAATGTGCTTGAAGTAATCAGCTAGATCTATATTATGCTCAAGTTCAGTATAGGAGATATAGAAAAATAAATATAATGCATTATTTTAATGATGAGTTTTATATTGCTTATATAACAACTAAACAGGTTTGATCTTTGTTACAAAAAGGATTTATTTTTCAAGAATCTGAGTTCTTAAAGCAAAATTAAACATTTCTAGAGATTTCTCATGTGCTTTATGAAAAGTTCGAGAATTGTCTGTTTAGATCAATACTAAAGATGAAACTTTGAGATAACTGGGGCTTATATTGGGGACGTCCTAGTGATCATGCCAAGTATGAAATCTTTTCAAGTACATGCAGCTAAAACCAAGGAAAGAGTAATTCTGTAACTCGGTGCAAGCAGAATCTGATATTGTGGTAGTAGATACCAAAGGAGAAATTGTTCTGACCCTCCATTTGCAGTGAGAAAGAAAATAGGTGTGGAGGGCAAGCTATTACTTTTGCAGGATCTTTAGCCATGCTTGGCAGATAGTTGTCTAGGTACAGTTAATCTTGCTTTTTGACAGTGGGATGAAGTGGGATGACCCCTCTAAGGTGCTCCCATCTCTCTTTTCTGTGAGTTTATAAAATTTTAAGGGGAAAGAAAGTTTGTTACAAAGCAATACCTCTGCTTACATGGTCTGCTCCAGCTTCATTCTTATCGTAGCCTTCAAGACACTGTAGTCTTGGAATATTTTTGTGGTCAAACATTATTTTACTCATATGGAGGGAATACAGTGTTTAACTAGAATGTTAATAGATAAGTTTAGGCCATTTAAAAATTGCAATTTAATGAAGGATAAAATATTTTTTCATTAACGTGCTAACTTTTTTCTCCTATATTCTGTTTCCTGAAGGGGCTGTAAAATTTTCTTGAGCCATTGCTGAGATGGAAGAACACTATCTTTGTGTCAGAGTAGTAATGATTAGAACCAGTGTAAAAGACTTGTCTGAGGTCCTTATATTTTACATTTCAGGTAACGATTAAGTAAGGGCAGACAATATTCAAGTTCAATACCTCACGTATATTCATTTTTAAGCAAATAAGAGTACATGGTATCTGAATTAGTAGCATGAATGCAATCTGTGATCCACAACTCAAGCATTACTTTCAATGTGCTGAGTATTGCTTCTAAATCTTTTTATTTAGATCACATCTGCAAGTAATTTTGATATATAGAGTGGTATACAATGGCAGGTATATAAAAATACCAGGGCAGCAAAACACGGAAGCAAATGAATTTCTGTAAGAATTGACTTGAATCAAGGAAGATTGCTATGGCCTGAACTTGTCGTTAAAAACCATCATGAAGCAACATGATACATCATGAGAATGAGGTAGACTATCTACAGTCTGTTAATAAGCATAATGCGCCTCTGGGGAAGAGGAGTAGGGAACATACAATGAATGATGGAGCGATGACTTAGGACATAAATCCTATTGCTCATTAGCTAGGCAAGCCTTGTTTTTGCATAATGTCGTAACTGCTGAGGTTTTTGAGGGCAGACTTCTTGATACGTGTAGAGTGCTTGATAATGAAAGTGGAGTGCTTTGCTTTGCTTACAGGGTTACACAGCACCAAGTATTTGATCCACCTAATTAATTTTTTTCTGGGATATTTTTGGTTTGCTTTTAGTGAATTTTTACATCTCTGAACATAAAATGAATGGCATCAAGCAGTTTATGGACTTTGTGTAAATTATGTATTTATATAGAAATATTATTGATTTAATGTTTTACTAGTAATAAGCAAAATACCTTGCAAAGTTCTGTCTGAATTTTAATGGGGGAATTAGATTTTTAGGTATCTAAGGACAACTGAAGAAAAATCACAGAGGCTCATCTATATAGGCTGGTATGTTGGAGTATCTATGTTAATGCATCTTTAAATGGAAAAAAGTACTTAAAATATGTTTTCCTGCCTGGTTCAAAAGCTCTTTAAATCTCAATCCAATTAGTGGACTAATCTGTGCTACAGTGTATTCAGTTGATAAATTGATGAGTTTTTCAACATCCTTCTGTCAGGAGAAAAAGTGCCAATATAGGCACAGTTCTGGCATATTTTTTTATTTTCTTTTAACTTGTAGAAGCTGCATCTATCCTTTGAGAATTTGTCTAGATTGTCATCACCTTTTGACTGCAGATTAGATTGTAGCTGATGAGGTTTTCTCATTAGTGTTTTAGGTGGCAGTCTATGAGCAGAAGTACTAAACTAAATCATAAAACAGGTTATGTAGGTAGAAAAAGAAACAGAAAACAAACAAACTCAAACCACGGTTCTTACCATGCAGGCATTTAGAGGTGATATATATTAGGTAGGCTGGGAATATCAACCTGCATAGTTTCTGATGGTTTGCTTTTTTGGAGGGTGGGGATGGTATTTAGTGATTGCTCACCAATGATCTGTCCTGAAAATGCGATGTAGCTCTGCTACTGGAGTTGCTTGTGGATGTGAGACTGGCTCAGGTTTATACAGAATTTTGTTCTTGTTTGCTGTGAACGCTTAATAGTGTTTGCGATCCATTTTCCCATTTCCTTTGTATAATTGTTTTCTTCTGTTCATTGTATGAAGCTTTGTGAATCACCTTTGTATTTTAAATCGTATGTATGTTTTCAGTGGCTGTGTCAAGCTGATGGAGTTTCAGGTTGATGATTTAAAAATAATTTTGTAGGACATCATACTTTTTTTTTTTTACCTGTAATTAATCTTCCTGCCCTTATTTTTTGGAACATAGTCTGAGACTATGGCTCCATGTTACTGTTATTACTTTAGGAAAGCTTGTTCTAGATGTATCCTTGCTCATGGTTGCTTATTCCCCCACTTCAGCTTACTCAGTCTCTTGATTGTCTCACAGAGCAGTTTGCCAAACCACAGGTTATACTGATTCAGTAAAATGACTGCTTAAAAACTGAAGACTTTGAGGCATTTTTTCTTAAACCCTGGTCATCTCGGTAATGCAGTTTAAAACTGTTTTCAGGGCTACAGTCTGTCAGGAGCACAGCCAGTGGGGTAGCAGAGGACTGAAGGGGAATGGACATCTTAAAGCCACTTTGCATCTGGTGAAATTGTAATAAACCACAACTTGAGGAGTCTGAAGCATGGGCCTTTAGCCATGCAGCAAGGCCCACTTGCTCTCTAGGTTTGAAGTGGGAATTACCTGCCATGGTTATGGAGAAAATACTAGGAGATGTTATTTGTTTGGGCAATGCATGCCACTCTTGCTGCTGAAGAGAGGTAGAAAACATAAAAAGTCGAGTTGGATTAACTTTGTAGCCGTTCCACCCGTTAGCTTGACTAGTAAGTGGCTATTGATGTCTGAGAAATGATGTCTGAGAAATAGTGAAGTAGGTCTTTCCCATTCATTCTTAACATGGATAACATGCAGCAAAATCCAAAGCATTTTTGTCTTATATTTGAACATGAAGGCTGCTTATTTATTAATACCATTCTGAGCTTGTGATGTATACTGTTTAAGTTGGTTTTCTTAGATTCTGAGATGTTGTAGTCATGAAAATAATACTTCTCTGGTGTGATGGCTTTTCTCTTGGCCTGGGAAGTAAATTAAACTACTTTGTGTGATTAAGTGGGGGACACTATAGCTGTTGCTACCTGGTGAGTTAGCAAAAAACCCCCAAAAACAAAACCAAACCCCTTTTATTTTTGTATATTAAAACATTAATTATAAATTCTTAGAAAGCAAATAAACTGTATGTAAGATCAACTGTCTCTGTTATATGATTGTGTCCATTACCCTTTCCTGTCTTTTGTTTCCTTGTAGTGCAAAACAATTGCAGCCTTAAAGTGTTAAATTGTATATATTGTTCAATTGTCCTACTCAGGCATAAGTTAAAGCTTCTAAAGGTTACTTATCTAGTAAATTCTGCATACAATTATGTGTAGGATTGCTGGCCTCTCTGAAAAGTAAATAGCTTTCTCTTTTGGTTTTGGGAGCAAGCTAGACCATCCGGCTTTGTCCAAAGCAATCATCCCGAGATTTTGTCTTAACATTTAGCCTCGTGATCTATTCAGTTGTTTGTTTGCATGTCTTTCAGGTTTTTTGCATTTCTGCTGTTTGTCTAGAACATTATTTTAGAGAAATGCTTAACACATCTTTTTTTTCTTTTTGCTAATTGGAGTTTTATCAATTGTTATTTCAAAGAA
The DNA here is from genome assembly GCF_030936135.1 of Gavia stellata. NCBI lineage: Eukaryota > Metazoa > Chordata > Aves > Gaviiformes > Gaviidae > Gavia > Gavia stellata. The sequence goes on along the minus strand of NC_082598.1, from coordinate 25,548,464 downwards.
GTTCCAGTGTTTTTTCACTTTGAGCAAGTCTTTTGTATTACTTACTAGGGAACTGACAATTCAAGACTGTCCTGAAAAATTCAGAAATACTTTAAAAATAAAAGATTTAGTGTTTTGATATAAAAAAATCTAAGGTAAATACCTTACTGAAGTTTTAAAATCTTTTCTTAGCTATCTGTCACCTTTCTGGTATTTTTCAAATATAACTTAATTACACAGCCAGTGCAGTAGAGGTGTTTGTGGAATAAATGTGTTTTGGCAATTTTCTGGACGCTTCCATTATTTTTTTTTAAAGGAAGGGATTTGATTGTTCTAGACGTTTCTTTTGTGAAAGTGTCACTGTCATGTAAGTGGTTTTCTGATGCGTCTTGATTCCTTCAACCAGTTTGATTAATGGAACGATTCTGAATTGACTTGTCCATTTTAATACAAATAGATGGAAAATATCTTGAAATAGTGTTAGCTTTTTTTATTTACTGGTCTTTTTTATTGTCATTCTTCCCTACTCAAAAAATTGGTTTCAGCTGAAGTAGAAGAGAAGAATAGAGGGTAGAAATGCAGGAATATTCTTGCATGTTAGAAGAGTAATATTTAAATCTTTATTATATGGTGTGGGGAGTGTGTATAAACTCCAGAGGCTCAGAAGAAATTTTGAGTATGCAAATGTGTATTTTTGGATTTAGCTGAACAGTTAAACTTGTGTACTTTCATATTTGATATATAAGAAGGTACTGAGATTTTAATTTGTCTGTGTATATTGGCCATGAAAGTGGGGAAATATTGGAACAGGTTGCCCAGAAATGTTGTGGAATGTCCCTCCTTCAGATGGAGCTTACCTGAGCAACCTGATCTAATCAGAGCTGCTTTTAGCAGCGTTTGGACTAATGAACTTCAGAGGTGCCTTCTAATGCAAGTATTCTATACTTATAGATCAGGCTTTTGAACTACCATAACATGGAATATACATCTGTTGAATGCAGAGCTTAATTGAAACAAAAATGCTTAATTGTGGGTATAGAGTTAGTGTGTGGTTATGCTGCAACTTAAATTCTTTGCAAGCAAAAAGAAAAGTCTCTTTCCCATCCTGTTGGAAGCTTAAATACAAAATGGCTTCCAGATCTTAAACAAGCGAAGAATGATCCCGCCTTATGCTGATGAGTAGAGGGTGAATGTTCTTTCTTTTGTGCTGTGAAATCTCACCATTTCTCTCGCACCTGATACTTTTTCTTCGCAAGGGTCAATACTAAATCCTGTACTTACTCTTATATTAGGGAAGGATCCACGTTTTTTTAGCAATTTTGCATGGACCAGAGGAATGGTATGGCATTTTCCTTGCTGATGGGAACAAGGAGCAATGGTAGTATTATCCTTCTGTGAAATATGCAAGCTCTCTTGTTGAGATTACAAGGCTATCAAGCTAGAATATTGTTTGTTCTTCACTGTTATACTGAAGAAATATCATGCGGGTTTTTTGCATGTTAGGTGTTTTGTAATCATTTTATGAAGAGGGAATGTCTGCCGTTATGGGTGTGAGTTCTCAGCCAGTAAAGTATGTGTTGCCCCTTCGAGTCATCACAGAAGGTACATCACATTGATGCTATGGGGATTTGGTCATGCTTGTAATATTCTAAATGCTTTGAAGTGATTTACAGTGTATAGTGATAACTGTGTTTATTTGTTTACGTAGATAATGGAGAGTTTCTCCAGATTTTGCCAAGCTATGGCTTACAGACAACTACTTTGACAACTAAAACTGATGGCAATGATGGCAAGGCTGAACACCTAGAGTATATTGCGTTTGCATTGGTTCCCGTTTTCTTCATCATGGGTCTCTTGGGGATCCTCATCTGTCATGTCCTGAAGAAAAAAGGATATCGTTGTACAACAGAGGCTGAACAAGTAGAAGAAGAAAAACTTGATGAAAAAATAGGTAATCAACAAGTCTAATAAACAACTTCCTACTTCTGTACATTGCAACTACTATGGAATAATTTATTGTGAGACTTTTGTCATTGTCTATATTTTTGTCATTTGTCTATATTTGACATCAAAACAATATTAAGAAAAATATTTTTATTATCATTATATGTCTGTTGGGTTTTGATCTTTGCCAGTCAAAACTAGGAGTGTTCCAATTTCCCATGCAAGTTCTCTAACATGAATTAAGAGTTTACAGAGGGATCAAAGTATCCAGTATATCTGTTTACAACTAGATGCTGCAGTCAGAGTCACCAGATTGCTTTTCTGCATACCACATGCTGTTAGCAACAAAGAATTATTATATATAATTCTGTCTGAGGAGTGACAAAAAGTTGCCATTTAAAGCCTAAAATCTTAGTTTTATGTTTAGCAATCTGAATTTGTTCTTCTTGTGCTGTCATTCTCATCTACCGTCTCATTATAAAACTTAGCCTTTGGACTGACTGTCTATGTTCTGGTTTATATAGTTTGTGCTGCTTATTTCTTTCTTAAAGATACCTTTGTTTTTGTTCTAATGCTTGTTTGTTTGTGCTTTTGTTTTTATGGTTCCTTATTCCCATCTACTCTTACTTGAAGAAAAAAAAAAAACCAAAACAAAATGCAAGAAAGGAGTGTTATCACTTGGGAAGGGCTATAGTAACCCAGTATAGCATTTGGTGAAGTAAATACAAGGGCCAAGGTCACTTATAAATACTTTGGGCCTCTTCCTTTCTCCCAGTTAATTACTGTCAGTAGGTTCATAAGAAGTGCAAATTACAGTGGCTGTGTGGTAAGGGTAGAGCCATGTGGTACAGTAATGATGTATCAGTATGTTTTTAAGTAGTTACTGCCTGGGGCATGTATGCAGTGAGTGGGACTATCTGATCTGTTAGTTCACCTGAGTGGTAACAGCAACGTAATGAAAGGGGGACAATTTTTAGGTCTTAGTTTGGAGAAGTAGCTGTGTCTAAGTTGCACTGCAGAGTTGCAGGTGTTAGGATGAAGATGAAGCATGGGTACAGAGATGGGGAAACCCCTAATTTACTACTTAGAGACAAATTTAGGGTCTCACCTATCAAACTTGCCTCAATCCTGTGATTTTTTTTTTTTTTTTTAATAAAGCTAGTCATAACAATTATTAAGGAAGGGCAGAGCTGTGCCTCTTTGTTCTATTTCTCTTCGTGATCTTTCTCTGCCTTCTGGGGAAGCTTCCAATATTGTTAATGGGTGCAATCGATTCCAAAAGTATTAAGTATAGTCATGAGGTTTCTTTTTTAAATCCTTTGCTCCTGTAGTCGTATGAGATTTTTTTTTATGTCCTTGCAGATGTGTTGAAAAGCTTAAATTGAATTCCTCTTATGCTAGAAGCCGATAGTACCTATTTTAATATAGTGACTTGGGACAGTTTAATGAACTTTTTGGGTTTTTTTCCTCCCTGTTGTTAGGATTAGAAATACTGCTCTCTTGTTTGTCTCCTCCTTACTAGCTAGAGAAGGAATTTTGACATATGCTTGAGAAAATATTGAGCTTATTTACCTCTTAGATGAATATGTTAGAGCTGATGTGTAGATTCCATCAACTTGTGTTTGTATTTTTTCCTGAATAAGGACTGAAAAGTCTTATCTAAGCTTTCCTTCCAAAGTGACAATAGATCTTGTCTTTTTTTTTATGTAACAACTTCTGGTGTGTGTTTGTTTTTTGTTTTGGCTTGGGTTTTTTGTTTTTACTTTGTTTTAAAATAACTCAATTCTTGATTTGGAAGACCAAAGTATTGACAATGTATTTATTTCCTTGCACAGAAATGAATGAAACTATACATGAGAATAGCGACACTGTGGGACAAATCGTTAACTACATTATGAAAAATGAAGGTATAGTATGGTGTTGTGAGCCTTTGTGATGGTGTTCTATAACAAATATTTTTTTTCAGATATTCTGAATTCTGGTATGTTCGTGTGTTTTCATTTAATAACCATTTTGTGCATGCTTAACTCTTTGAGATTGCCTTCAGAAGGCAATAACGTCAAACAAAATAGAAAGTTTTTCGCTTACCTGAAAGTTACTTTGTATGGTAAGTTTGGTTCATGCATTTCTTGATATTTTAACTATTTGGGTGTTTGATTTTTTTTTGTTCATTCTTTTGTTTTGTTTGTGAAGTAAAAGCTCAAGGTTGCTTTCTTAATGGCAGTGCTTAAAGTATGTGAAATTTTTATGTTTTGACCAGATTAAACTTTTTGTCTTGAAACGATTCTTGGAGCTGTTGTCTGATAAAAGGTTTGTGCATAACTGAGACAATAGGATAGAATAGCACTAACGTTGAATTTTGGACGTGGTATCTTCATGCCCTGTGTGTGCAAAGAAGATATGACTGAAAAAATAAAACCACCGTTAAGCAGCCCATGGAATGCTTGGTTAGTTCAGAATGTATTTGCCCAGTAGAAGAAACATTTAGGAGACTGCATGTTTTTATAGTACAAGAACCTTCAGCCTATTAATTTTACATTTGTATAAATCAAAGTTCTCCTAAGCATTGAACTGGCTTTGAGTTACTTCTGAATGAAGTCTAGTCCTCTGAAAAAGTTGTATTTTGGGGTTTGTGGAGTTTTTGTGGGTTTTTTGTGAGGTTTTTTTGTTTGTTTTCCTTAATAACTGTTAGGGCTTTGAGCTTATGTGTTTTTCCTTGAGGATGGGATTAGGTACCCCATGTGGTTGGTTTTTTTTTTTTGATCATTAATTTGCATTTTGTAGGGCTCACTTAAACTGGTGGTTTTAACCTGAAGTTGCTTTATACATGTGAGGTGATGATATTCCTGTGGTCAAATAGATGTTATAAAATTTTCGGGGATCTTGTTTGGGAGTGTTGTGCAGATGGCTATGTTATGGCTTGTATAGGGACAGAGCTTTGAGTGCAACATGAACTGTAATTTTAGTAGCTCATGTTAAGAAAATCCCATAAATTATATTAACATTTTTTTGCATAATTTTCTCTCACGTGTTTTTAGAGATATACATAATGCAGTCATCTTTCTTTCAGATGAAATTTTTTTGAGGACCTTCAATTTTACTGTTTGTTTTTTCTGAAGTTAGAGCTGTACACTTTTGAAGAGTTCTCTTTATTCTCATTGCAGCAAATGCTGATGTGTTAAAGGCCATGGTAGCAGATAGCAGTGTCTTTGAACCTGAAAGGTAATTACTCATCTTTTTAATGCATGTTTCCGAAGGCAACTAAAAACATACTCTTTCAAAGGATTTTATTTCCTGAGTGCTTTTAAGACTACATCACTTTGTGGAGTTATCGGCTAAGAGGATAATACTTTGATTTCCTTGTGGTGTCTCTGAGTCACTAAATTTTAATGTATGCCCCAGGTTAGTAACTGGCTCTTCTGGCGAGGTGTTCTAGGTGTGTGATATGGATTTATTGCTTTTTTGGCTAAAGACTTACAGAGGCTGCAAATACTTGTTTATTTTAGGTTGAAGTTACTTACAGGTTGGCTTAGTCCAAAGCTAGTCTGACTTGAAAGAACAGAAGCAGCACTTGTTTCATTTGTATGGGTGCTAACTTAAAGTAGACATCTCTTCCTATGTCTCCTTCTTGTTTACTTTTTGCTTTATAATTGTGGTAATATACATTGGCTGACCTACCTCTTATTTTTTCATTACACGCCTATTTAGAGAATTATGTAGAGTAAGTAGTTCAGCCCTTGAGTTGCAGATGCATCATTTGTGTAAAAGTACTTATATCTGTACACAACTGCCTTTAAACTATATCTGTACTACTCTAAATACTCTTCATATGTAACCCTATGTTCATATTCAAGGCAGAGAAGATGAAGGTTCAAGTAGTAGTGTCACTAATGAAAGAAGTGGGAGTGTATAGTTTTAGCAAAACAGAGAGTTGAGTATGCAACCCTTTATCACTTGTTTTAACGGTGAGAGGCTTGGTTATCGAAGCAAAAAAATTGAACTAATGAAGGGAGTTCTTCTCAAGTATAGGAATTACTTTTAAACTTCTATGGTGCAGCAGAAATATTTGTTTGAAATTTAACTCGTTTTTATGTAGGCATGTGTGATACTATTTTGGGAGTTTTAGACAATTGTTTCAGTGGTGAATTAAAATATGAAGCCTAAGGGGAAGGGAAAAATGATTGTTTGCTCTTACATAATTTCTGACAGATAACTCCTAAAGCTTTAGTAACTCAAGTGCAAATCCACTTTTATTTCTTTGTAAGTTCAGTGCACTATGAAAACGCTTCCTAATGATAGGAAGAGTAATGGCTAAGTAAAATCTGCACTTCTGCCACTTAAAGCCGTTAGTTCCTGTCTTCGCCTCAGATGTTGAACAGATTTTTATTTCCCTTAATAGCGTTCTCTTATTTATTTGAAGACCATTAAATGTCTCCTGTCAATATTTCTGTTTTGAAAATAAGCGTCCAAGTAACTTCAATCTTTTATGGCATGTTTTATTTCTTTGATTTGTTCTTTCTGTTCTCCTTTGGAGTCTCTTCAGTTTGTTAGTATTTTTTTGAAACAACATTTCTAAAACTGGAGGGAATGATCAGCTGAGGCATGATTAATGCTGAATAATGTAACTTTAGGTTCACAGGTTATACTCCTGTTATTTCCACTGTGAAATTTGTCCTTTTTAAGCAACAACATCGTGATGATTCAAATTCTGCTTGTGATCTTCACTTTCTTTTGCTGAAGAATGATCATCTGTCTAGTTGCTTTTTAATCTGGGTTTGTAAAGTTTTTCTGTTAAAGCACTGGAATTTGTGTTGTCCTTACTGCAAGACATCCAGAATTTTTAATAATATATGTGAATGTGTCTTTCACACACATGATCTCCTCTGATCATCCTGATTTCTCATCTTGTCCTCTACAGTTACTATGGGTGACCAAAAGTTTATGGGTACTTTAGCTATTCTTCTACTCCGTTACCCAAGGAACTATTTAAAACACTGAATATCATCAGGACCAGAATAACCACATTTAGTATGTCTTTCCAGTTTCATAGTTAGCTACTGATATATAACTTTCTGGTATGTCTTTATTCTTTTTTGGTTTTTTTTAAACAAGGTGTGGTACCTTATGCTACAGTAATTTCACCTTTAATGCACTGAGCTCTAGCTTGCTTTAGGAGAATGTGTTGCAAGACAGTGTCAAAATTGATGCTGAAGTCCAAAAGAGTACATCTTCTGGTTTCTACCTATCTATGCTATCTGCTTTTCTGTGTTAGAAGAAAATTAGATTGATTTGATTAGATATTCTTAATTGATGCCTTTTGGTGGTTGTACTGCTTTTTCTTTCTAGGTACTAAACAAACTGTTTTCCTGAAGCTTAAGCTGAATGATCTGTTGATTCCTTTTCTCTTCATGGTAGACATTTTAGTTTTGCCTCTTTGCAATATTGTGGGACTATGCTGCTCTTCTGTGAGTTCTTAGAGATACTGTAACAATTCTGAAATACTTTAAGTAGTTCTCCAAGTGTGAATTTAATCAGCTAATTAGATGTCTTCATCAGTATAAGTTCATGTAACCTGTTGTCTTCTATTTTAGCCTGATTTTTATTTTTTCATTTCCTTGCCCTTTGTGTTAGTTACCTTAACCATGTGACTGCAGCTGAATTAATTTATGGAAGTAATTTTAACTGCAAAAATATGATGTTGGAGGGAACCTTAAACCAGACATCCTCAGAAATAAATGGTCCCTGAAAAAAATTAGCTATTCACTAGACATAACTGAAGGTTGTATTTTATCCCTTTTTTCCTTTTTAAGAAACAGGATTTTTATAGTAAACATTACATTTCCTTTATACTTTTTGCTACAGCCCTTTATCTCCTACCTCTCCTGGGAGTCCAACGAGTCCAGGGTCTCCTTTGTCACCTGGTGCTGTTCCGTTTAAACACAGCTGCAAAGGCCATCACTTCCATACTGTTGGAGGAGTAGTAGAAAAGGATGTTTGTACTCGTTGTAGCCACAAACGATGGCACCTTATAAAGCCAGCTCACAAATCTAAAGAGCACAGAAGAAGTCGTCTTGGAGAAGTTACAGTCCTTTCTGTGGGAAGGTAAGACTTAGGTCATTTTATTGCCTACTTGTCTTAGGGATGCTACAGTCACCCATGTTGGATAACATATCCATTGATTCTACTCTGTTTATAGCATCAGTGATTGTTTTTTGTAACCCTGTTACTACTAGACTGAAGTTATTACTGAAGAAGTAAATATGATTTATTTTTTTAAACTATGTAAATAGATGGGGATTTATTGTGGGTATGAATCCAAAGCTATTGCTCTATTGATACTGGCTAGAAAGAAACAAGGATTGCACACTAATAAATGCCTCTGTTTCTGAATTTGATATTTCTCAAGTAAGTGTGAGCTATAGAAACCACTTTATTCTGTTTCATTATTTTTAATTCTTAGTTTATGTTGTAGCTGTCTTTAGAAAATTACTGTTCTAGGAAGCAGTATGCAATGTGTGGATTCTGCTTTAAAACACAATTCCCTGAGAAAGTGTGATTCAGCACTAGTGAGTATTAAAAGTACATGTAGGTAGTAGGAAGGAAGGTTGCTCTGAAGTGAAGCTGGGTCCATGTGGGTGTCTGCTCTGATGCCTAGGTCTTGGGACCTGAAAACGTGTTCCTGTGCATACACTGAGTACTGAGAACGACCTAACTAACCTCTGGGGAAATACAACTGAATCTTTCTTTTGCTTACCTCAGATTTAGAGTCACAAAAGTGGAGCACAAATCAAATTCCAAAGAACGGAAAAGCTTGATGTCTGTTACTGGTGTGGAGAGTGTCAATGGCGATATGCCTGCAAAACAGGAAGCGAGCGAAGCACCTGCCACACCTGTGAAACAGGAGATGGAAGAGCGGAGACGCTCGGAGTAAACTGCAGGTACCAAACATCGGGAACTCATATGAAAGTGGTATGTTTTGAAGTAAGTGAAGGTAAGCAGCAAAGAGAAAGGAAATTGAAAATGTAGCAGTTCAGCTTGAAAACTCATCTTTCAATTTCAAAAGTTTCTACAGAAGTCTGCAAAATTATATTTGATTACTCAGTTCATGATAACTTGGTAAAGGCTAAATTATCCACCAAATTCTTATCTAATTGTTTAATTAGACTTTGTAATTAGAGTAGATGTTGAAATAAAAACTACTTTGTGAAGGTGGCATCACTAGTCCAAGAAATAAAACATCTGCATATTAATTTTTGGCAATAAATGATGGTTCAGATTTAGTGGTAATGCGCTTATTACCCAAAAGAAACAAATGCTGCTGACAGCTGCATCACTGAAATAACTACAGTGTTTCTTGCTTATGCTTGCTGCCCTGTACTCTGTGCTCGTTCTATAAGGTGACTGCTTACTAGATACTTTGATAGATCAGAGGAGCTTTGGCTAATAAAAATGGAGGCACATGAAAATGCTCGTATCATAGGGATCTATGGTAGGTTACTAAGCCAGGAGGTTGGGGTTTTCTTGTGAGTCATGAAACTTCAGTGAATTCTTTGAGGTACCCCATTAAGCATGTCAAAAACATGTCTAGCATGGTTTTGGAATGCACCCTGACTACTTTTTTTTTAACACTTAAGAATGTCGGGGGGTGAAAAACCCTGTAAGTTAATATTGTTTGGTTCTAACTGATGATACACTGATTGATAATCTGAATGGGAAAGGTGATTTTACACAAATGTGATTCAAAATACACAGCTTGACCCTTGGGGAAGAAAGGGGTTCTGGGGTGACAAAAGGGATTTGAAGAAAGGGCACAGTGCCAAACTCTCTGTATGCTTAGAGAGGATAAAGTCATGTTGTGTCAGCTCAGTCTAGTTTCAAACTCTCAGTAACTTCACATATAAGAGGGAAATGCACAAGTGGAGATTGGGTATGTTTAAAAATGTAACAAGACCCAAAACCCCTCGAGTGTCTTGAGGTTAAATTCTGAGAGGCCCAGGTGCAAGATGTGGCCTTTTCTTTATATCCATTTATTCATTAAGAAAGCATACTGTATCAGTTTAGAAAGGAAGACAAAGCAGAGAGCTGATATGCAATGGGATACTTCCTCCCAACCTTTACTGGCAGCACAGGCATGACTGTTGAACTAAGCAGAGTGTATTTGTCTGGACTCTGTGCCTCATCATTAAATTATACCAAATTTTTTGGAACCATTGCCATAGAGGAAGAAAGACTTGGAGGTGTGGTATGCTTCCTAATGTTTAAAGAAGCTGTGGAGGGTAATGAAAGAAATGGTTCTTTTTGCTCAGTGGGTAAGAAGGTGAATAGTAGGCTAATTTGCAAGGAGGTGGAGTTCAGGTTTCAAAAATTAAGACATTGGAATAAGCTGTCATATCTTTATTGCTGGACATTTGTGAGACCAGACTAGACAAATGCTCGTCAAAGCCAGTGTAAATACAGCTGTCCCTGCCTTGGAGGTAGGTGATAGACTGCAAGGATGGTTGAGTGTTTTTGTTTTGCTTTTTGTTCTGTGGCAAATTTTGGCAAATTGTAGCTTTCTAGTGGCTGCTGTCTCATTGCTGCTCTGTAATCTGTGAAGGATCTACAGATGTCAGTGAAAGACAAACTTTACTCTTTTCTGATTCAGAATTATGTCCTGGTGCTCAGATTTTTCTTGTTGGTGTCGTTTCTTTTTCCTTTCTTCCCTTTTTAAAAATCAGTATTAGCTAAATGCAGTAGGAGACAACATCATGCTACCATTAAAGATACAGAAAAGAAAAAAAATAGTCACAGGAGTAACAAAGGAGTTTTGTTACTCCTGTGACTATTTTTTTTCTTTTCTGTATCTTTAATGGTAGCATGATCAGACTGTTTGTAATATGATTTTTGACTTAAAGGCAGACTAGTTATCTTCTCTTTAAACATTAGAAATAGAAAGAAAAGGGCATATATGAAAATAGAGTTAATTCCAGTGCACTTTGATTGGGGGAAAAAAAAATCATCTTTTGAAATCACTCTGAAAATGTCTTGTAGTCCAGTTTTCTTTCTAATTTGTTCTTTCCTCTCCTAAGTAAGAAAGCTGTTCCCTGTAATTACCTACAAGTTGTTCTCTAAATTTAAACGATTACTACTTTAATCTAAAAATAGGCTAGTCTCTGGAGGGATATGATAGTATAGCTATAAAAAATTTAAATGTCCATCTATGGCAGCTTTTTTATTGTAGAACCTCCCTTAGGATTAAAGTCTTGCCCTTTCTGGATGCAAATGTTCTAATAGCAGAGAAGTAGCTCTGCAGAATCTCTTGTAAAGGTCTTTCTAGTCCAATAGAACTATTTTGTAAATCATCTGGGAAACTAGCCAGGCCTGTTTGTGCACTATGAAAAAATAAACAGATCTTGCTTGAAAGACTTTGATACTGTTCCTTAGCATGGTTCTAGATCAGTTTTTGTCCACTGCCATGAAAAGCTGTTCACATATAAACAGGTAGTAGTTAGACCTTTACACCAATTACTTATTTCAGACTTCTAATAAATTATTATAGCTTAATTTACTGAAACTTAACAGATAAGCAGCATTTAAGACTTCTGTGCCTTCAGCCAATAAATTTATGATAAAAAGCATATAGTTTTGGGGAATTTGGCTCAGGCCTTCAGATGCAGAGGAAGAAGGCAGACACAAACGTGTTTTTAACTGCTGCCACAAACGGTTTGTTCCGGCGTTTGGAGGCAGTAGATTTGTGCTTTGTGGCCTGACTTTAACCGCTGTTACTGAGAGTTCCTGTATGACATGGAATTCCTGAGTTGGGCAGTACCTGAATGACATAATACTGCTGGTTGCATGTGTTCACTGCTACTCTTGAGTTCAGGGTTTTTTTTTCCCTAAACTGACATGCTCTTAGTATTTTCTTGAAGTGACCTCTACAGTGTTTCAGCTGCATCATTTGAAGTTGTAGCATGTCTTCTCCATGTCTCCAAGGTCCATGTTCTCAGCAGACGCCATTTGATCAGTTAAGTTTATTTAAAATATGCTTAGTGGCACATAAAGTAGCAAATACACAGCTCGTAGTTGAAGTCAAAATTTTGAGTTGAGCTCTTGCACATCCATTGTAAGCTACTGGGTAAACAAAAACTTAAGGCACTGGTGCACTGAGGCTACGTAACATTTTCCATTCCTAGTATCCTTTTCAAAGTTGTGTGTCGTTTGCACTGTGAAGTGATTTGTCAGTTTGTCCATGTGTTTGTCCATCCTTTTCATGAGTACCAGCTGAATTTTTAGTTCCTCTCTAGGATTTCACATGCTAAACTTGCAATGCACGGCAACCACTTCATGCGATTGTGGCATTTTTTTCATTTCCAGAGCATCCGCTAACTTTTTAATCGGTATGTTCATCCTAAACCAAATTTTGCTATTTAGGCTTATTTTTAGAATTGTTTTCTTCTCTTGCAGGTGGAACTTTTAGAAGAAGCTTGTCTGCTAGCACTTTGGAGAAAACTGAAAACTTAAGAGATGCATACTATTTAAGGAAATGTATTTATGGCACGGTAGCATTTTACAAGTTCTGTGATGGCACCCATGCAAGGTTAAACACTTAATAATTTTTCACCAGTAAAATCAGTAAGATTTAGACACTTAAATACTGTTGAGCTGTATGGACCTCATACCAAATGTTGGGCTTCATCTTGGAAAGAAAAAACACATATAAGTTTTTGGACAGGAAAGGTAAAAGCCTTATCAAATAATATTAATTTTTTTTGTACTTAGACAAGCATTTTTAATGCAATCAGTATTATGAGTAATATGATTACCCTATGGACAAACTGTGTTTACCCCTCTGGTCCATCTGGATTTTTCTCCCTGTTCTTCCCCTCCAGAATTGACAAGTGTTTGCTGAAGATAAAAGCCAGCCTTTGGAAGTTGAAAATACTCTTTTAATCTAACTGCTAGTAGCCAAGCAAAACACAGAAGGAAACAATTATGTCAGTCAAAATCTGCATGTGTGCTTTTAGTACCTAAGCCCTTGGACTGTGTGAAGGGTACTTCACAGTACAGAGTGGTTCAGCTATATGCAGATGTTAAATTAAATTGTCGTCTTCCCCCCCTTACCTCCCCCTTACTACTTAACATAGGATGAAGAGCATCTTTTTCTGTTCAGTTGGGTGAGCTCTTGGGAAGGTTACTTTCCTCAAGGCCACTTGTTCTCCCATTTTCTTTTAACTACTCAGTCATATTTGAAGAATGCCTAATAGTTTTGCCTTTCTTTTTTGTTTTTACCCACAGGTTCCTTATTAAGCTAAGGCAACATATTTCAACCATTAGATAAGGATATGGAATATTTGGCATTAAAAATTTATGGAGTATATACTAAAGTACTTCAGAGTGGCTTTATTGGACTGAGGATAGCTGTTTTCATTGGCACCAAAACCTTAAGCCAGTGTCACTCCCTTCATATTTTAAGCGTGACTTACTGCTAAAAATACCAGTGATGGTTTTGTGATGTTAATTCTTTGTGTCTACTTATCATGATCTTTGCTTTGTCCTGTTACTTGTTTTTGGGAGGGAAATCTTTGCAATACTTGAGCAAACTTTGCTGTGTAAATAGAAACTGAAAAATAACATTTGTTCTGAGTGCCTAAGAATATAAGCTCTAATGTAATGCATTTTAGTAGAGAATGCACTATATTCTGAGAACTATAAAGTAACTTAATCTGCTTTATGAACTCAATGAAAATCAGTGTTTGTTTTGAAATTCATTTGTTTTAAATTAATACTTTCAATCCTTTTAGTCCAAGTGCTCTAAACTGTGTTTTTTCCTTCAGATCTGAGAATCGGGTTTCTTCATCAGTTTATGCAGTGTTAACAATCAATGTGTACTAAGATAAAAATTCTTGCTTATGTCTTAGCTACTCCCGTATCTTGTCAGGAAACATCAAGTTTATTTCACTCTTGCTGAAAGTATGTGCTGCTGATGGTCTTCCTTCTACCTGTATCCACGAGATACTACTGGACCTAGCAATATATACTTTTCACCGATGCTATATTTGCCAAAAAACCACCACCCACCAACGCTCTGAAAAGAATAAATGGTTTATTGTTCCTTTTAAAATGGACATTTCTAGAGATAATTGGCCACTCTTGAGAACCCAAAATAGCAAGTTCCAGGACTGGAACTTGAGCGTTTAGCATCCCTGCTCCCATTAAATTAAACCTGGCATATGAAATATCTTCAATATTTAAGTGTAACATGAACACCAAGCTCACCTTGCATGCATACATTTAATATTCTTGAATTTTTCTTCTTCAAGCTTCACTTGATTATTTATATGAAGAGCTAATATTTCTAGAAGAATTTAATTAGTATTGGTTATACTAGTTAGCTTTCCATTTCCCAAGAGATTGAGAGCTACGAGTATAAAACCTTACTGAAAAAAGGGAGTATTGGGCAAAACCAAGCAGTTTCAAATAATTTTCAGAAAGGAGATACACAGTTATAGACTGTCCTAAAAGCTTTTTTTAAAAGAAGAGGTTTTTTAATTTTGATACTAGTGTGTTTTGATACATGATGGGTTAATACGGCAAGTAAATTTGCCAAAAGGATGGAAGAAAGTTTAAACAGAAATATGTATTTTTTTTTACTTAATTTAAAAGTAGTTTCTATTTTGATTCCATTGGAGATATGTAGAATAAAAGAAATGAAAATGTGTTGGATATGTAAAACATTGGCTATGTAAAACATTGTTTACCTGTATAAAATACTTAAGGTATTGTAAGACCTGATATGTACAAGAATGTAATTTGTGCATTGCTACTTCAATAAGAGGATTTAGAAACTGTGTCTGTTTCATTGCATTTAACACTACACTCTGCTATTTTGTAGGGGTATGGATATTGCCATATTAGTCTGCCTTTCTTAAATTTGCATATCAGATGTATTTTTAACAAAATACTTTATACACAACTTTTGTACTACCAAGCAGTAAATAAAAAAATATTGATTCTTAAGCTTGCTTGTGACTTTCTTAAATGTCATGCAATGGATGCAGGCTTAACCATTGCACAGTTTTAAAGTATAATGCAGTCTCTTTGCATCTTAAGTTTTTGTTTATGGAGGAAGTGAGAAGGTTAGGGTGTTGTGTGATGTACTTCAGAGCAGTTGTCCTTTCTCAAGAAAATAAAACTGCAAATGTTACTTTAGTTCCATATTTTATATAGGAAAGAAGAAAGTCTATGCTTTAATCCAACCTGGTATCTGATTAGATTAAACACTTTTTACCTTTAAAGTATCAAAACTTTTAACTTTTTATTACATTTGCCATTGAGCTTTTGAAAAATACACAACATTATCTTTATTCTCCATTGTTCTCATAAGGTATGGAACGAAAAATTATAAATGACAGGAAGGTCTTTGCAGTTGCTTCCTTTCAGTCTGTGTCCCTCTGTGACACTACAATGCTTAATTTGTTAGATTACATTCTCACAGATTACTACAGTCTGTAAATGGCATTAAAAATTAGTTTTGCTGTATGAATAGTGAAGGAGGCTCAAAGCAAGTTGTTGTGGCTAGCTGAGTTGTAATTATCAGTGTACCACCCTGTTTGCAGGTTTTTTGTTCTTATTTCAGTGTTCCTAGCTGCATCACACAAGGTCTGTTTTGAGGTCTGTATTTTAATTTTAGAGGTTTATATACAGCTGTAGTTTATATTCAGTATTAAAAAAAAAAAAATCCCTCCAGGCCTTAATTTTCAAAAAGAATCAGACACTGCTGATCGTGAAACTTCTGGAAATTGAACACATTTTCTGATTCTCATTTTCAGGGATTTCTTTTGTTCCATTTTTCTTCTACCTAACAAAATAACCTGACAGTAATATATTATACTACTTCCTGCTTCCTTAGCGTGTTTTCCCCCTGCCCCCTTTTCCTTGACATTCTAATGCTTTCAGTAACAATTTCAGGTTATATTGAAGTTAAAACTAAATGCAAATATAACCGTATCAACAAACTGTAATACCAGAAAAGTTAAGGCTAGAAAATTGTAATTTTGTGTAATACACAGCTGTTTTTATTAGATAATACGTGCATATATTGAAATAGAAGAGGATTGCGGTATTAAAGTTTGAGAGGTTCTGTCAGAAGGCCTCTCTGCCCCACCTGTAGTAGGGCTGGCTGGTTTCTGAACTACCACTCCACGGAGCTGAAAGGCACCCAGTCAGCCCCGGAGCTGTGCTCCTGGCGGGTTAAGACCATCTGGGGAGGCAAAACTAGTGAAAGGATACATAAGGCTGGCACAAGATAAGGAAAAGGAAGCTGAATGGTGTGAGAAAGTGGGAGTCTGTTCCTCTAACTCTCAGAGAAAAGAAGGTAGGAGAGATGCCAGGCCCGTAGCGCTGGAAGCGTAAAGATGGCGGAAGCCTGTGAGGAGACATACTGGCAAGGTCTGAAAGCTGTCTGTTCTGTTAAAGTAAGTGACCTCTGAATTACTTGTGACTGGGGGGGAAGTGGATTGGTGGTATATTTTGCTAGTAAGTTTAGATAAGAAGAGATACCAAGTCACCTGTGACGTGGATGGGCCTTATTCCAGGTCCTGTTACATGGGTACTGCTTGGCTGGCTGGACGTGCAGTCAGGCTTGCTTTCTCTTGGTCTTTGCAGAGTAGGCCTATTGCATCTTAACTGAAATAGCACCTCTTAAATTTTATCTGTGCAACCTCTAGTGTTGTAAAGATGCAATGGCATTGAGTTTAGCTATAGCATATCTGTCTTCCACAAAAGAGGATATATTGGCAAATGTATTTTTCTGTCAAGATAACTGCTCACTCTTACATATGTAAAACCCTCTGATTTTTTTTTTTCCCCTGCTTCCCTTGTTAGCTGTCATTTTCCTTGCCTATTTCAGTTAGTCATACCAGTCTTGTTTCTTCTGGAGTGCAGAGCTGTTAAGTGTGCAGCAGTGGTGGGCAGGAAGCACGAGTGCTTGTACTGTGTGGTTGTGGTGATGGTCTTGAAATAGTGGTCAGGGGGAATAGAGAGCATTTGCTTCAGTAAACTTTTCATAGCTGTCAGCGTGCAGCAAAACAGCTGTTTTACTGTTGCAAAACAACTAACAAACCTAGCTGATACCTGCTGGCACTGATGGCAGAGGGGCGGGTATGGAGAGGAGGCAGCAATGGGATTACAAAAGGCTTGGGAAGATGTGAGGAAGACTGAAAAAATAATAGTGATTGTAAGGGCAGCAGCAGTTTGAGAAAAACTCTTGTCTCTTACTGTCGTAAAAAATTAGCCATTGCTCCATGGGTGTCACTATATATCAGCTAGATACCCAGGTAATATGGTGTGATTTTTGCATTGAATAATATAGTATTTTGAAATTTAACATATGAAAATAGTATTTAACTACTGGCCTTCAGTATTTTGACTTACACTCAAAATAAGTATCCTCTAAAAGCAGCAGTCTTAGGAGAGTGCTAAAATAAAATACCCATAGTATTTCCCAAATCTTATTTTTCAAGGATTCTACATACCTGTGTGTGTATGCACATACGCACGTGTATATGGATAGAGACAGGAATGTGACGTTTTCTGTCACATTCTGAACAAGCGAAATACGTATTTGCTGGCAGTAGAGGGAGCTATTGAAGCTTTTATTGATCATTGGAAAAACTTCTGGCGTGTGGCAGGGCGGGGTGGGGGGAGCCCTAATTTAATGGGAGATCTGAGGTGCCTCACTGTTTCTCTGCAATAGCAGTTTGCTGCCCTGGGGGTGAGTGTCCCGGTCTCTTGTGCCCGGGGAAGGAAAGTGCGAGGCAGGCGCGAAGGCGGCGGCAGGCAGCAGCAGTAGCAGCTGGGCCCGGGGCTGGGGCTGAGCTGCGGCCGGGCGGGAGCCGGCAGCTGGGCGGCTGCCCCGCGCCCTGCCGGCGGCCTGGAAGTAGCTGCTGCAGTTATTAAAAGGAATAACGTAAACTTCTCCCTAAGCCAAACTTTTAATCAAAGCAATGAGGAAGAACAGGATCTCTGTGGCGTATGTCAAAACAATAGCGGTGTGCATTGGCTGCTAATTAACGCTCATGCATGACTCTGGAAAAGTAATTCCCAGTGAGGGTGGAGTATGTCTATTATTTTGTAGGGCTTTTGATAATTTGTCTTGATTTTGATTCATGTTGGTATTTAGTACAGTTCTTTTTTGCAGATGCTAACTGGATGAGTTTCGTATGCAAGTCTGCCTAAACAGGAGATTAATCATTAAAAATTAACAATAACCAAAATCACACAACAGCATTGTTCTGGCAAAGTATGCGGTATTCTTGTTAGATTAACCCGTGTCGCTTTTATCTACCAAACTGAAATTTGTGGGGTTAAAAATCTGTAATATTTCCTCAGTTACGGAGATAGATTCTGGAGAAGTGGTACTTCTGGCCACAGCAAAGTCTGTTCTTATAACACATCTTGTATTGGAAATACAGAAATTTGCATGGATCTTATTTTTTTTCTGAAGATTGTATGGAAAGACTAATCTGAGGAATGTCCCTAAGTTCATTTGATACCATCTTGTTCCTGGAAGAGGTTCTCAAATGAGAACTAAAGGAACTTTACGTGAAAGTAAAGCTTTATTTAGATACCAAACTTTAGACATGAGATGGAAACAACCTAGGTTATTCATTCTTGGCCAGATCCCTACAGTTTGTCCTCAAATACTTAAACAGTATTTTAATCTCATTCATACATTCATTTGCTCTATAGTCATCTTGCCTTTGTCACTTACCTTCCTTTCCCTTTGGATAAGTCTAGGTAAGTTACTTGCTATCACTTGGTACGGCTCTAAGTGTTAAGAGCAGGGGATAGCATGTGTGATCACAGATGATTGAAAATCTGGCTGTGCTTGAGGTCAAGGTGAATAGCTGAGGGTGTTGCCTTGCTCCTTTCTGCTTCTGCACACTCATAAAAATCAAGCTAATCTCTAGCTCAGAGTAAATAGAAGGGACCTCAATGAGCAAACAAATTAAACTGCAGTCTTCATGTGATGTGGTTTTACTGTGGGGTTGGTTCAGTACTTAAGTCATCTACAACCTGATGTAATATTGGGATGCTCTATTTCCTGAAAGACTTGTTTTTTCTGTTTTGCTACAGAATAAAATGTTTTTCAGTTGATAATGTACAATTGAATTATGAAGTACAGCAAAAACCTGTTAAGTCCTGTTTAATCTATAATAATTTCAATCAAGATTCAGAGCAGGGAATGGTGTAACCTCCATAGTTTTGTTCATGATGGTTGTGAGGTGACTGCTTGGGATCTGTACTTCAGCAGTTAGATTAAAAACAATTTTAAGACAGCCATTGTCTTTCCTGCTTTATTGAGAGAATCCTGTTCTCTGAATTAAGTTGTAAAAGGCAATATTGCTTTTCTCTGACTAAAGGAGGAAGAAGTGGGGAGTCGGGGAGTAAGTCTGTTTAATAAAGTTCTGTTGTGAAGTTGGATTAAACCATGTTAACAAAATTAAAATTGTATTTAACAATAAAAATTTAAAGTCATGACTGCTTATGTTAAGGCATAACATTGCTATAATCTATTTCAATCTCTTCTAGAATCCAGGATGAACATTTAACTTCTTCCAAAATTTCCACAGCTTACTGCTTGAGATGGAAAAAGTCCCAAAGCAAGTGGGACGAAGTTTGCAGAAGTGGTCAGTCAGTAGCAGTATCATTTGTAGGTGCAGGCAGTATTTCCTGTTTACTGTTTATTCAACCAGTTCAATTCAAGGATTGCCTGATCTGAAGTTTAGAAAATGATTGTGAAGGTTCAAAATGAAGGAAAGTTTAAAAACAAAACTCCCTGAGATGCCAAGTGAAATTGTTAATGGAGAAGGGAGTCCTGAGACTGAGGTCTCTAGCTGGGTATGTGAATGCATGAAACTTGGAAAGCCTGGCCAGGGAAGGAGCTGAGGAGTTTCTGTTCTGATTTCATGATGGTAAGAAAAAAAAATTGTTTGCCAAGGGCAGTTCGTGTTGGAAAGACCAATGAAAAAGTCTTAGTCTGCTTCTAATTATTATTCTGAAACATTGTGTGGTATAGGTGTTCTAAAACCTAGAAGGACACAGTGTCTGAAACAATTCTGTTGATAAAACTGCCTTTAAAAATAAATTAGTTTTTAATCTAGAATGACTTTGATAAATTCACTTTCTTGGGTATGCAGCATGTTAAAGAAGTTCTAAAGTTTAATTCTGAAGTGATGCTCTTGTGCAATTTAAGTGGATTCCAGTTTCCATCTACATGCAAGGAGAGAGATCACAATTCAAGGTAAATCTATTAACCTTCATTGTTTCAGTGTAATTAGCATTTACAATATAGGCATTTGAATAAATGTATGAAATACCATATAGACAGGCCTTAACAAATGTTGAGATATTCTATTCTCATTTAGCAAAATGTGATACGTCGGCAAGAATTAATCTTTTGGAAAATTAAATCACATTTAGGAAATGGAAACTACAAATACAATGTAAGGTCAAGATTAATTTTTTATTTTTAAGTCATTGTTTCTTGTTTCATGATTTAAATGATGATATAATTGGTATTTTTAGATTACTTTAAAGGAATCAACTCTGAAGCATCTTTTAGAAAATAACAGACTTTCTATTTCTGGATTTTAATTTTTAATGGGAAGTCTCCATAGCAACACTTGCCCAGCGATTGCCTGTGTTCTTTTAAAAAAAAAAAAAAAAAAACCACAAAAAACTCTGTGTGGAATTTATCAATTTCCAGGTTCTTGCTTTCTTGTTAGTGTTTTGTTTGCTGAACTGTAGAATTCTGCAGTATCAGATTTCGGCTTCTTCTGTTGCTCTGTAAACAAACTTCCCCATAACATTTTCTCTAGGACATAGTTAACTTCCTTGGGTGTGGGTGGACTGGGCTGTCTTCCACTCCTGTTGTCATATCTGGAATCTCTGCAGTGATCTGAATTTTTTTTCATAATTCAGTGGTGACCCACTGCTAAATGCAAAGGTGCTAAGCTTACTTTTACTCAATGTCTCTTTGCTTATACACGTAAAGATTACAATTTCCCTTTAAGCTGTATTACTAGCTTTGGAGAACAACCAGAAAACATGAGCTTCCAAAATGCAAAGTGTTTTATAGAAATTCCAGCTTTTATAATATAGTTTCCCATCCTGTTGCCTGTTCTTTATTGCTACATGCGTCTTCACGCTCACCTGTATAGAATTACATCAAATATAGCAACATTAAAAACAGATGGTGGCCAACCAGCTACCTCGTTAATTCCTTTTGTATCACAGGAAAGCTGAAATATTTAGGTTCATAAGTGAGCCCTCTGAATATAGGAAACGGAATTGGTTGATATGTGAAGTTACGGTGTTTGGGGTAAAGAAGAAGAGGTGTCCTAAAAGCTGTGTAGTTTTTGAGAGAAGTCTTAAAATACACGGTTTACTCTTGATTCCAGTAACTTTTTTTCCTGTGACTTTCTCTCTTTTCTCAAGATACAAAATTTTACTCTCACAATTGTCTGAGCAAAATGAATTGTTCAGGCTGGCACTGTTTGTGTTTCTTTGCATCAACATCTGAGGGGACTGAATAAGATTTAGTTCTCACATAACTATTTAAAAGCTGATTTTTATGGCGGAAATTGTGTGTGATATTCAAGTTATTTCTGAAGTAATTGATTCTCTTTCATATTTATTGTGAAAAGTGTACTGCAGTCTGAGAAATGGCTAAGAATTCCTAACACTCAGCTGTGACATGGTAGAGCGAGGGGAAATAAACACATATTAAATATAAAAATATATATTTAAAAAACCCAAACAAAACCAAAAGCCGCACAGGGCACTTTTAGATAGCAAGTAAGAGACGTCTGAATGTTGGTGATACCTCATAGGTTTATTTTATGGAAGCTTTCCATATCCTGCAGGTTTGAGGTAGGCATGTGCCTGACGTTTTGGTTAAGAGAATCATTGACCAGTTATTTCCAATGCAGTGAATATACTTGCTTTACACTGGTTTTTGCCTTTCTTACACTTAAGACAATGAAAACTTGGGTTGCAAGAAATGTGATGTTTGTGGCCCAGCTGATGTCTTGCAGAGGATTTAAGTCCACTGTCCCACGATCGCAGACAGTTGCCCCCTAGAAGAGATGCCTGGTTTGGCGTATCCAGGGCACTGGCTGGGTTTGACGATCCCGTTGGGACAAAGTGCTTGCCTCTAATGTATTTTAATTCTTGGGGAGGAAGATGAAAACTTGCTGTGATTTGCATTCGGTTTGGGTTGGAGTTCAGGTTAGAAAAATCTAATCGAGTCGATATTGAAAAATTGGATATGTTTTCCTGGGGTGTTTGCATTTCTTTCTTCAACATTTTTTTATTTAAATAATTTTTCATGTTTCGTGTCACGGTGCAGCAGGGGGCCAGTGGCTCCCTGGGGCTGGGACATGGGGAGCGGCAGAGGCTCCCCCGGAGACGGCAGGGCTGGGCCTCGCAGCTGGGGCCTGTCCCACCGCCCCAGCCAGGGAGCAGGGCAGGCTTGGGGGCACCAGGGCAACCCCAGCTCTGGGCATCGGGCACCTCCCCGGCGCCAGGCCGAGGCTGGGCTGGGCTGTGTGCCTGCAGGTAGGCCCAGTTAGGTGGGGCCCATGGCCAGGCTGGGCAGGGCTGTGGGGAGCTGGGGCAGGGTCTGATGGCCCCGGGGGGCTGACATGGGGTCCTGGGCCCTGAGTAGGGCAGGGGGAGCCCTGGGGCGGTGGGCAGGGACAGTAAGGCCTGGCGGTGCCCTCAGGACCCTCACAATATAAAAGCAGACATATGCTATGTCCTGTCATAACCATAACTAGTCATATGCAATGTGCAAGTAGTCTTTCACTGTCATTCAGTATTGTAGTAATCTTTGATACACAAATGTACACATAAAATTTGGATGCACTTGTGAAAATACTTAGAAGGGCCTATTAAAGTAGGAAATTGGCAGAGAAATTAACAGTACTACAATACTTTAAAAACATAGAAAGCTTTTTTTACAGCTACAATGTGGTGACTTTCATCTGTAGCTGGATATAGTTCTCTTGAAGCTGAGACTTTGGTTTTTTAATTGCTCCTAGGGATATCATTAATGTTTTGAGAAACTGAAATCTTGATTTGGGCTTGCAGTATTTGGAGGAAAAGAGGAAATCTGCATTTAAACAGAAATAATTTAAATATCTACACATTACTTAAAACTCACCTCCTAATATTCTGATCCTTATTTGTGTTAATGGTGAGACTAGAATTCAGCATCTACTGTTGGTAAATACATAGTTGGTTCTTTTCCTATATCTAATGAAGGATATCCCTTATAGTACTTCTTTTATGCAACTGTTATATAATCAGAAAATGCATAAAGCACAAAAGCCACCAGACGATTTTTCATATGATTAAAAAAATTTATTAAGAGCTTATAACAGACTCAGAAACCAGAAAATTTCAGTATAAAATGTCAAACACTTTCAACTATTAAGATCCCACTTTTGATGAAATGGCAGCACCAAGTTGGGCTCTATCTCCTTTGCTTCCTGCAAGAAAGGTTAACATACTAGTCTGAAGATGAGAGAAGGGGTAAACACTCCAGGAATGCAGCTCTGATATTTTCAGATCTTACGCTTAATTCAACTTGGAAGCTCAATCCCTTTCCTGCTGTAAGTTTAAGGACTGAGCAGAGCCAGGGATGAGTCCACACTGGCTCTTGCTGTTAGTATATAAACAAAACACATATTGCTGGGGAAGTTTGAGACACAACCTGTTTGCAAACTGTACTGTTAAGGCAAGTGATGTGTTCCTGGAAGATGTAGCAGAGTTGAGAGGTCTCAGGCTGTAGCTTTACAACAGTTTTAATCTACCCAAACTAGTAGGACTGAGTTTTGGTACCTCTCCAGCACCTCTGATAGCGTGTGCAGTTCCTGTGTGAGCTACTTCAGCTCATTAAACCAACAGAAAGTTACCTTAGATTTGGCTAGGCTTCTTCTCTTCTAATGAACTGAAGCAGGTCACTTGGAGTATCAAACAAAGTCCAAGGGAGGTGTAAGGGAAGAGATGAGGTTATCCTAACGCCAGCTGCACATGTACGGATTTAGGCTTAAGCTAGAATGGAACCGTAACTTCAGTGAAGTGCAAGCCAAGCTGCCTTCCCTATTGCATACTTCATTAGATCATGGAACTTTGGGTCAGTTTTATTTTTTGTGCTAACACGATGAAAATCTGTGGTTTCTAAGTCCATGGCTTCTACAGTTTTGTTTTAAATAATGGAAGTTTTCTGAACCTGGAACATGCAGTGTGCGCAGACCCTCTTGAGGGTCAAAACCAAGGAAACATTTGCATGAGTCCAGGTGAGGTGGGTATACAGCAGAATATCCTGTGTGGAAGAAATGATGCTTTGCCATTCTTCTTGGCCCCATAGAGAAGAGTGTTAGTATTACCATTAGCCAAGGGACCACTTCTGTAGGCAGTAGAAATTAAAAGGCTGTATAAAACAGCTGATGGGACATAAGTTTAGTCCCAACTCCTTTTATATATGCTGTTCACAACAGCTGTCTACATGTGTTGTACATGTGTTCCTATAGATCAGAAATAAAATCTGGATCTTACCCAGTGTATTAGAAAGAAACCTTCATTTAGTACTCGTCATCATCTTCCAGGTCTTCCCCTGCAGTTGCAGCTTCCAGTGCAGCCAGAGCTGCAGCTACTTCCGCATCTTCCTCCTCAGTTTCTCCATTGATGTCTTTGTGGTTGGGGCATGTGGGTGCCTGTGCTACTTTGGTAACAGCCACGGCAGTGATACCACCAGGAATGCCCTCACTCAAACTTGCGGAGTCAATTTTAAAAGGTTCAATACTGCTCTCCTTCATAGGCGAAGGTGGGGTTACACAAAGGTCCTGGTGCTGTATTGCTGAAGGCCTGGTGTTTTGGTCTGAATGTGCACAGTCGACTGAAAACCCAGGAACTATCTTGAAAAAGATAGCTTGATTGCCATTTTGGAGATAATCAATATCTGGTAGTTGTAGGACATTGTTTTGTGTCTCCAGTATTGCACTTCCTTTGAGAAAGATGCTGTCTTCTGCAGACTGTGAGTTCCCATCTTGAATACTGTTTGGCTCATTGCAGGTTGCCTTCCTTTGACTGCCTGCCTCTAGGTCAAGTTCTTGGCCAGACCTATTTAATTTGGTGTAAAAGTCTCTCTTGCTGGCTGAAGGAGACACTGCTGACTGGCTGGAGGGTCCCTGTTCACTGACTTCTTTCACTGGGTTTGTGTTGGGATTGAGCATGGGGTGCACCTCAGTGCAGGAGTTGCCACCATTGACTGCAACATCAGGCTTTGCAACACACTTCACAAGGCCATCCTCTTGAAAATCATTGCCTCCGTGGTTCCATAGAGTTTCTTTTGTGCTATTTACCTGGGTTTTATTTTCTGTTCTGTTTAGCTCATCCTTCTGGAGTTCATTTTTGTGTTCTTGAATTCCACTATTCTCTTTGAATTTGGATTTATTGCTGCCTTGCTCATTGTGTTTGTAGCTGTTTACTTCATGAACGCATCCAGGCGATTGTACTTCTTCTGGATCAAAAATATAGCTGGAGTAAGGAAAATTTTTTGAAGAAATGTTAATTAGGCTGTTAATATAATTAGAAAAAGGATTAAGCTTAATTTTTAAGCTGGATATCTTGAGGAGCTGGTGTCACTAAGCTTCACCTGGGGTCCTGAGAATGAGCTAAACTGAAGGGAAATGCTGAACTGTGCTATAGGCTGCTGTCTCCTGGGACTGACTGTAACTAGCCCCTGTAGTGAGGTTCACCAGGAGCATAAGGAGAATGTCAGAGAACCTTGTGCTCATTGTTGCATGTTTCCAGCTTTATTTTTTATTTTCTCTGGGGGGGAGATTAGCCAATGAGTACTCATAACATCGATTTTTAATATGTCCTCATGTAGTTGCTAAAATATCTCCCTTTTTTTCCTGGTGTTCTTCCTTTCAAGTCTTACCTTTTTGTCCTTTTTTAATTTTTATTCCCTCCTTTTTCCCTTCTTACTTAATTTTTTTCTCTCGCTCCCAACTTTTCTTTGACTTACTTCTTCCAGAGCCTCTCTCTTTTCTTTATCTCCCCTCTTTCTTTCATAGCACCAATTTTCTTTCCCACTTCCTTACCTATTCTAGAGATGTGGCCAAAGGAAGGAGTAACCATCAAGTGGGGCTGAAGCGTTGTCTTTCAAAACTAGCTAGTCCCCCTCTTCAGGGAGACTTTTAATGTGGTAATTGTTCCCACAACTAACTACATTTAAAAGTTATGATGGAGGCAAGGATCTGTAGTTCATTTTCATTGCTTAGGAGAGAGGGAGTCTGTGTTCCTTGTTCTACTGAATTGAGGGAAGGTCATGCTACATAAATGAGGAAGAGCTTTGCTACAGATGAATTTTCAATGCCACACAATTTTTCTGTGGGATAGGAATTATAGAAATGGACCTCAATTACAGTAGAGCAAAAGGCCATTCACAGGAAATCAGTACGCCTGTGCTCTGGCATGACTTCAAAGACACTGAAAACTCCAACCTTGTAAATAGGCTTAATTTAAGCAACAGGTGTAGGGGAGCACAGACACATGTTTTAATGCATTTCTTTTATTCAGTCTAAGCAACTCTTGTTCTGTTGTACCTTTGTATCATTTTGCAGCACCTGCACCCCATCTGGATTTTCTTTAATCTGAAAAGAGAGAGAGGGAAGGCAAGGGTGAGGGGAAGTGAGTGAAGCATTATGAAATTAAAGTATGGGCAATTGCATTGAAAATGATGGCTCATGTCTAGAAGGGGTTTATTAGCTAAATAGAAAGATGCCTACAGAAGAATGGGTGCAGTACAGTTCAAGGTCTTTCTAGGTTGCTATCTTGCATTGACAGTGGCCTTTAGTTCGGGAAGAATCTGGGGAAGAATGTAACAGTTCTTAAACAGATAGAGGTGTTCTCCCAGACTATTTTACTATGCAATTTTATGATTTGGAGGCTCCTAAGTCAGAGAGTAGTGTTTGGGTTTTTGTGGTTTTTGGCAGCTTTTGATGGACTTCTCTTCCATGAATTTGTCCAGTTGTTTTCTGAAGTCTAGTAAACTGTTAGCATCTACAGCATCCTTTACTCAGAAGTTTCACAGCCCAGCCTTGCCTGTTTGAAGAAGCACCTGCTTTTGTTTGACTTGAACCTTGTTCTTACTAGCAATATTTGATGCCTTCTAGTTCTTGTATTAGAACAGATGGTGAGCGTCATGTCCTATTGTCAGTATAGCACAGGTCCTGTACTGCCCCTTCAGTTCTGATATGCAGTCCGAAGAATCCTCATCTTTTTAAATGTTACGTATAGTGACATTATTTCATGGCTATAGATTGTCCTTGTGGTGGTTCTCTGGGCCTTTCGTGTTTCAACATCCTTCTTAGATGAGGTGTGGGAACCACAAATGCAGAGTTCTCAAGGTGTGGGGAACCACAGATTTATTCTTTCCTCACTCAGTTGGCTCTGTGACAGCTACTGAGCACTGAGGTGACATTTTTTGTGGAACTACCTCTTAGTTAGACACAGACATATTGCTGGGATTGGCACTTCATTATATGCAGTGTGTTGCACCTGCTTTTTACTATGGTAAACTCTTCAGAGTTGGACTAGAGCTAGCAGGGTTTGCATTTTGCTGCATCTCTGTATATTGCAAGCTTTCTGAGTATGCGTCGTTGCCTGACCCAGTGAGATGCTAAGAGCTACCATTACATGGTTCATATGCCAAAGTCTTTTATTACAGGAAGAAATAGTTTGCTAATTTGGACCCTTGAGAACTTTTATGTTCTGAACCTACAGTGAAGACACAGATCTGAACATCCCAAAATCCTAGGAAAAAACATTATGGGTTGGGGGCTATCTTATTTCAAGTTAATGAAGTCAGGATGGGTTGTTAATATGTTTTGTCCATCGTTATTCAGGCTCTTTCTTTTTCTCTTTAGATGTTCTACAACCTTGCATACTTTTGTCATTGCTTTAGGACAGCAGCTCACTTCCCATAAAACAGAAATTGATGATGCAAGGTCAGGGTATTTTCTGGAGTGATTTATTCACAAAACATCAAAGGAAAGTAGTATTGATTTATTCTTACTAGGCATGGCCTGAACTGCACACCTGTGATTATGCTAGCAGAAATTACAGTCAAAAGCTCTGTTGTATGGGCTTATTGTCTCACTTTTTTCCCCCCTAAAATCTGACTTCCTCTGCTTTTAGCACTGAACAAAATGCCTGATGTCTAGCCCCCTCATTCCTGGAGCCTCTAAGGGCCTACAACCATTCAGCAGCTGGTTTTAGCTAGGATGTAGCTACCTCCTACCTATGCTTTTTGTCTTTGTCTGCACAAACTGGAAGAACAAAAACTGTGTAAAGTTGACCAGCTGTTGATAGACTCACCCTTCAAGTCTCTGTGGTTGGCAGTTACCATGTGTTAGATAAGTCACCGTGTGATCTCTGTTCATCAGAAAGGCAATGTAACTTGGCTGATGTTAGGACTCTTTCTATGCAGGCTCTTACTGTCCGTCATGCTTGCCATGGGCTAAGAGTTTGCAAATACTATTTCAGCTCTGCTAAATCATGGTAACTTCAATTGCTGTCAGTTGCCATGTGGGCCCTCTGAAATGCCCACGCAGCCTTTGGCTTGGCTTAAAATTTATAGGTTTGCTGAAACCAGTCCTGGTTTGTATGCAGACCAGTTCTGAGAACAGATACTGCTTCTAGCTGGGTGTGGGCACTTCAGGTCAGGCTGCTTCTGTTTAAACTTTTATCTGACAAATTTCCTACTCAATGCTTTTATTTATAACTTTTTGTGATTTTTTTTTTTTTTTAAATCACAAAATCTTGCTCATAGGTTTTAACCATTGGGACATGCTAATTGCTGTCCTTTATTCTGTTGTAAAGACACTTGTGATCATCATAGAAGGCAATTGTAAATGGAAATTACTGTTGTTGTTTTCATAAGAAGCACTTTCCTGGTTGTTTTTTTTTAATTACAGTTACTATTTGAATTATCTCTGCAGCTACTATGTTAAGCTTTTCCACTGATTAGTTACGACTGGATCTGTCCTCTGGAATGAATTAACTATTATGTATGGAAAATGCTTTGTTGTATTATCTTACAAATTATTTCACATCACTGAAATAGGAATATGGTTTTACAATGTCACTGTCTGAACACTGGGTTTTTTTTTTCCCTTGCGCTTTTCTTCCATATTTATAATAATCTTTCAAGTCAAGTTGGCAAATAAATCCGGGGAACAAATTGCTTTTATAGCATCAAAAGGCATGCTTTAATCCTACTTATCTTGTTTTAGGTACCTTGCTCTAAAGACTTGTGTATTGTGTGATGTTCATAGCTCCATTAACGGATAAGTAGTTTTAATAAGCTCCTGTCTGGAGCAGTTTGAATCAAGCACATGCTGCAGACTTGCAACAAAAAGCAGTTAGAGAGCTCAAGCAACGGATAATGATATGTTATATGATACTGAGTTTAGAAACATTGCATCCTTTTATGTTCAAACTTTTTTTGCATTTTTATAAGATGTTTATTCTGTTAGATATTCTGTGCTGCTAAATTGATTAGATAATTTCAGATGAACATGATGTGTTGCAGAATGCTCCCTTGCAGAACACTTTTGGGGCTAGTTCCAACACCACCCCCCCACCACCCCCAAGCAAAAAAAAAAGGCTGCCTGTCTGAAGCGGCAGGAAAATGCTTGGCCTTAACATTTAGATCCTCAGAATTCAGATCAAATTGCCGTTAATCCCAGACATCATTCCTTCTCAGTCATGAAGTTTCCTGAAGGCCTGTAAATTTTTGTCACTGGTTATTATGCAGTCACTTAATCCTGAACACTTAACACATCATCTGGCATTAAACCTCTACTAAAATGTTAAGTACAGATTTTTTAAAAATTTTTTTAGATGTGCACTGGAACACTTGGAGCATTTACAGGAAGGAGATAGAGCTGTTCAGGTGAGAGGAATGAGGGAGGCCTAGAGTTACGTTTGTTTTATTTTTTTACTCTGCTTAATTTTGAACTTTCACTTTCCAGCTTTGAGTAGCTGCTGAATAGGATGCCCAGCCAGGACTAGGGAAGTGACTGTACCTTTGTACTCGGCACTGGTGAGGCCTCGCCTCAAATACTGTGTTCAGTTGTGGGCCCCTCACTACAAGAAGGACATTGAGGTGCTGGAGCGTGTCCAGAGAAGGGCAGCGAAGCTGGTGAGGGGTCTAGAGCACAAGTCTTATGAGGAGCAGTTGAGAGAGCTGGGGTTGTCCAGCCTGGAGAAGAGGAGGCTGAGGGGAGACCTTACCGCTCTCTACAACTACCTGAAAGGAGGTTGTAGTAAGGTGGCTGTTGGTCTCTTTTCCCAAGTAAGAAGTGATAGGACAAGAGGAAATGGCTTCCAGTTGTGCCAGGGGAGGTTTAGATTGGATATTAGGAAAAATTTCTTCACTGAAGGGGTTATCAAGCACTGGAACAGGCTGCCCAGGGAAGTGGTTGAGTCACCATCCCTGGAGGTATTTAAAAGAGGTGTGGATGAGGCGCTTAGGGATATGGTTTAGTGGTGGACTTGATAATGTTAGGTTTACAGTTGGACTTGATGATCTTAAAGGTCTTTTCCAACATAAATTCTATTCTATGAATCTTCTAAAGTGTGTCTCTGAGGTTAAGCTTGTAGCAGTTTCTACAAAATAATTAGGTTCTTGCAGCATGAGAGAGTAGGATAGCCTTGTAGTCTGCATACTCAGTGTCAGTGCTTGCTTCAGTTAAAGTTATGATACTTTTCTTCAGTGGAAGAGATGGAAGTGGCCCCACTCTGTGTGTCTTTCCCCCAGCCACCCCAGCAGACCTTTAGTTGACCATGCAAAAGATAGTCTAGGTATAATGTCCTTGCAATGTATTAAATGAGGGTTCACAGAGAGACTAGGAAGACCTGATGTTGTGAAAGAGTGACTTTCTTTGTTAAAAGAAGAGCAACTATTTTAAAACCAGTTGGAAAAAATTCTGCTATGGTTATTAAGGAGGTAGCAATTAGACTTAATTTGAGGAGAGCAGAACACCAATCCCATCAGTAAAGCAAATGCTGAAAAAGGGGAGGCTGTTAAATATTTTTATAGTGGCACCTGCTAAGAGAATGAAGTGGGACTTTTTCTTAAAGTGTGAAACCATGCTGAGGATAACAAGAATAGTGTCTGACTCCAAAAATGTAACCTTGCATTACAAGCCACAATGTACTTTAAGAAAAATCTGCTTTGTTTTATCAGATTTGACAAACACAACGTATCTGATTTTATATTATGTAACAACATCGCTTCTATTGTCTATTTAAACTGTAGCTGTGTTATGAATAAACAAAAGGCAAACAAAATGTCATGAAAAGGGAAGGGCAAACATTTTTGAGAAATAAAAATGGTTTGACAACCTTTCTCAATATTCTTGGAAGTTCACATAGAAATAGAAAAAGGCCAATCTTATTTTTGTTCATGGCATGTTTTTTCTTCTGTCTTGATTTTTTTTTTTTTAAACCCCTCCAGGAGCAGAGGCAGAAAGGTGAGGGAGAGCATATTAAAATAGCTTTTCTAGTAGATCTCAAATTGATAATCTCTGACTTGGTGACTTTTGATCTGGGTCATTCTTTTTATAAGCCAGTTGGGTTTTTTTGTTCATTTGGGTTTTTCCTCCCCCACACCCTGGTGCTTTATGAGCTTTTGCTGTTTCTTTGGCTTTTCTCTCTCCTCCATCATTTCCCACTCTAGATTACAAAGCAAGGAGTTTTTTCCTATGTGTGTATTATCAGGGCTGCTGAGTCTGAATGATGCGTCTCCCAGGGGCCTGGGGCATCTCTTTCTGCTCACTTTTTCCAGTAGAGGCACCTTTCAGACTAGACAGTGCCAGTGTCTTCACCATCTTCACTGCTGTGCTTTGCATTCCTCAGTGAAACCTGTCCATTCTCAGGGTACTGGCCTGAGCTACCAGTCTCTTTGCAAAGGACACAAACCCTTGCTCATCAAAATTAAGCCTGGCTGCCTCACTACTAACATAAACGCAATATACTTCATGGTGTTTTTTTGCTAGCGAGGTCTTATAGATGCCAAATGCTAATCAGCTGGGAGACATATTCACAGCAGCAAATGTGGGAAGAGAAGGTGTCTGCAGAGAAATATGTATGGAGAGAATATAAAGAGTTTGGGGTGGGAATAACCTTAGAGAGCTCTAGCACTTGGCAAGCTTCTACTAGTGGGAGGTGCAGTTTGCCTTTTGTGCTGAGTAGGCATTCACACCTCTCAGAAGATTTCAGAGGCTGTCCTCAGCATGTGCCAAGAAAGGTCTGAGAAAGGGTCAGGTTGGAGGAGGAAAGTGCAAATGTGTTACTGAGGGGTGGAGGCAGAGGAACAATTGATTTGAATGACAGATAATATAAAAGAAGCATGGAAAGACTGTGGGACAGATGGTAGAGCTGAGAAGAACTATATTAAAAAATTTAGAGAACTAGTAAACATACAGTAGAAAAAAACCCCAGCCTGTGGTAGAGGGAGAGAGGATAGCGGGGAAAAGGTTGTAAAGGAAGAAAGAGCAGGGACATAACTTCATTAGCCATGCACTATGTGGGCTGATCACTACTTTTAGGTGAATATCATCTGTAAGAACTGCCTCACTTTGCTTAAAATACAGAGAACTCTTCAAATCCTGTGTGTTTTTCCTGACCTTAGTCACCATTCTGAGGCCAGTGGGCCTCCAGAGAGAGAGGGGGGGAAAAAACCAAACGACCTGTTCTGGGCTCAGAATCCCTTTCTGCTAATGCTCTGTAGAGACTAACACCACTGCTGAAACCTTTGCAGCTGACAGATAAATGTCTTCTGAGAACAAATTGCTTTCCCACAAAGCTCCAGATCAGCTCTACTCTTCTACCTCAAAGTTACAGCCCAATTTGGCTGCAACAGTCACATTTTGGCTGTCACCTATCTGCTAAAAATTGTGGAAAATAAAACCATGTAGAATGTCTGATCTTTTTCAGCAAGTGTCTAGAGCCTTTGGCAACTCTCATCTTAGCATTGTTGTTATGGAGGCGGCAATTTAATAACTAGTCTGTGCTTAACTCTGCATTAAGACCAATACTTAAGCTGGACTGAAATCTGTCTACATTCCTTTTTTCTGACTGATTCTTAGGCTGGAAATCTGTTTTAAAAGTGCTTCAGGGAACAAATGAATTGTCATATATAATTCAAAATAAATGAACTAACCTGAAGAAATAGCATAATATGATCCCTTATAGGAAATGGGTCCTACCTCATGGGTTCTTTTTGTCTGTTTTTCTGTAGCTGAACTGGCTTCAGTTTCTTTGTTCACACTTTAAGAAAGTGCAGCGCTGAAGTGTCGTTTCCACGCTTCAGCCATCATGCAGTCCAGCCCTAGTGAGAATACCTGGCTGTGTCGTCCCACTGACGGAGTATGACCTGCAGATTGACTCTGAGTCACCCTGCAGTCCCTGCTGTCTGCATTGCACTGCAAGAAAAGGGAACTGTGCAAGTGTATTTCCTGGTGCAACTTGGTTTACCCTCCTGTTTTGAGGGAGGCAGGCTCTATATTTGGGAATAAGGAGTGTCAGAGTGTCTGCCAGAATGAGCCTTATGCTATCCTGCCAGCACAAGGTTATTGCCAAGGTTATTATTGCCTGTCCTTCCCCTTGTTACGCCTCCCCCTCAAATGTGCTCTTTTCATTTACTTTACAAACAAAGCTGGGGAGCTGTACAGGTCTACCAAGCACTTTTATTCTCCACTGAGGTCTTATTTGCCCACTGAACGGTTTGCATGCATCTCTAGTACAGCTAACTGTGAAGATAAGAGAATTTGACACAGAGGGACCCATCAAAGACTCATAAAACTTCTTCAGCCACAGCCTAACTACAGTGGTGACTTATGGCAGTCAGCTTTACCTGCTTGACTCCCATTGCACTCTCTGCTTGTTCCTTTCAAATCAGATCCCCTGTTTTTCACAGGTAAATGTCATCATTGAAGGAATGCAGCTAATCCTTACACTATTTTCAGCTATTGAGAAGAATATCTATATATCTTTTTAAGATGATTCTTCCCCTTTTTTCTCCCTGGACAGGCTGAATAGAGCCCATGGATTGTACGTTGTTTGAGGCAATGGCCTGATTCTTTATGTGCTTCTGTGACTAAAGTGTCAAACTTCTGTGTAATATTACACACTGGTGCTGTGTACAGGCAGTGGCTGTTTGTTTCAGTGAGGGAAGAATTTGGCATATTCTGTATGCTATTCAAGGCATGAAGTTTGGGGTTGGTTTTACGTGTAGGGACTTAGGGGTATAATTTATGCTTCTTCCCGATGAAGCCATGAAACTGATTTACACTTGCAGTTTTTTCAAGGGAGAAAAGTGGCTTTAACCAGGGCAGGTATCAAAACCTGGAGATTCTTGTGCCTCAGAAGCATGTGTTGCTGGGAATTTGTAGGGCTTGCTCAGTTATGGCTTCATAAACTTTGATGCTTTGTATTCTGACATAGAGTAGTTCTTTTGTTACTGAGGAAGTAGCTCTGATATCACAACATGTTTTTGCTTCAGCAAGGTAATACATGACAGGATAACAAAATCCTTAAATGACAAAAGTATGTGAGCAGTCATAGCAAGGGGAAAAGCAAACCGAGTGACACTTAAACAGAATTGTTTCTAATTAGCTTAATCCCACACTTTTCAGGAGATTACAGAGCAAATTGATTTAATATCAAACACCCAAATAACAAACACTATGCTTGCCCGACGAACCATCAATACAGCGTCAGCTAATCACCAAACTACGGCCTACTCACCAAATAACCAGTGATGTTATCGTGATTTTAACCTCTATCTCTGTGGCATCATCTGAAAATTTATGCATGTATTGTTTATCCAGGAAACTTGCAATAATAATAATTGACAAAAATTTGCACTTACTGTGCTCTTTGTCCCAGGATCACAACATTAGCAGTCAACACTAATTACTATGTACATGAAATAGTACAAACTGCATATTATATCTTTGGATTATTCATAACAGCATCCAAGGGAGAGTGCAGTCTCCTAGCTGAGAGGTTTGTCTACTGTGCAGGAGTCAATTATGTCCTCTAATTGTGGGTGCATGCTGTGGCATTTCTCAACGCTGGGGAGGAGCATCCTGCCAGCGTGATGTCTGGCTACAATCTCATGAGAAGTGACTCTGGCAGTTAGGATGCTCAGAGTAATGGAAATACCTGCTTACATTCATATTGTTACTCAAAGAGCTGAGAAAAGGTCAGATTTAGCCTGATTCTGCTGATATCAGAAAAATACATGCTAATTATCTTACATATGTGTAGTTGTAATACCAAGGAACTATACCAGTGTAGTTGGCAATGGCAATACCTGCCAATTGTTACATGCCAGTGTAAATACTTTACCTGGAATGGAGAACATCTGAGTTGATGCAAATGTAACATCAGAAACTGCTCCCCTTCTTTACAGCTGCTCCCTCCCCATGTCCCCGGGCATCTACCTATGTTTTTATCAGAGCTTGATAGTATTTCTGCTCCCACCTTGCCCCTTCACCTTCTTGCCTTTCATGCAGCTGTTTTGCACCAAACTAAGATGCAGTGGCAGGCAGGTCTCAAGGCAGGGAAGCTTGAGTGTTGCCAGTTGAGCTTGAGCACACCTGCACTTGTTTGCAGGTGTGCTGGCAGAAGGGGAAGGTAATGAAAAGTAGATGCTATCAGTTTTACAAAAGGTGTTTTGTTTTGAGTTGTAACTGTTGATTATTGCCTAAGCTGAGCTTCCAAAAAATGTAATAATATGCATAGCTATGTTAAGTCCTACTAGCTCCTCCTCAAAATGTCCTCTTTTCCAAACCAGTAAGGTCAGCCAGGTCTTCCACTTACCCCTAGTGGCTTCCTGACAGTATTAGTCAGTGTATGAAGTCCCATGTTTTATTCTCATCATAGATTCCTATTTCCACTCTGCCAACATTTTTTATTTTAAAGTCATTCTTGTACTATTTCATTCACTGACTAATCTCTCTGGTAGCTGTAGGCTTTTTTGTAAACATCTCTGAGAAAGTAAGGCCAGCTCAGAGGGAAGGTGGACCTTTTTGTAAGACCCTTATTGCTGCAGTAGAGTACCCTAGAGGGCACATGGGCTACAATTCAGAGGTGATTGGAACGTGTCCTTTTTTCCTGTTATGCTTGTTGCAATTGGTTTTAAATATTTATAAGATATTTAAGAGGAAATGCATTCTCTCTGACTAGTTCCTCATCACCCACAGCACTAGGTCACAGAACATTTCCCTACCCCCATTATTTACCATGCAAATTGTTTGTTTTGATTTTGATGATTAAAAGGAAGAGTGGGGCAAAGGGTAAAACTCTTACAATCATTAGCCAGTTTGCACAAAGGAAACACGAATACAGCTTGTAGCATAAAAACACTCATTTCCTCTTCAGCCAAGCCTATTCCCTACATCTGGTCTTCCCAAACTTACATCACTGTCTGGTGTTTAAGTTACTGAAGTTTATATTTCCTGCATTTTAAAATTGTTAATCCTATAAAATATAATAGCTTGCACTCTAGTGGGGCCTAAAACCCCGAATCACGTTTAGGACCATATTGTGCAGAGGCAAACATAGACGTGTGCTCCTTCCCAAGGGGTGCATGGTCTAAATGTGTGACAAGGCAAAAAATGGGTATGATAAGCAGATGGTTATGTATGTGTGGAAGAAGCAATCAGCAGAGAAACTGTATTTGATTCAGTGATTGTGTTAGGCTAGGCCCAAGTGGGGATCTGTGTTTGGGAACACACCTGGAGCCTCAAAATAGCTGTAGCCAATTTTTATGTAACAGAGGGACTGTATCTTAAATCTCCTATCTCTCAGGAGGTTGAAGTGTCACTTGCAACCTTGTGTGACTTTGCACTTTGGAGAATGTATTCTTGGGTTCCAACCCTTGGTCTGAAAAACCTTGCTTGTATCCAATGTCTTTTTAAAACACTTAAATAGAAAGAGCCCTAGAATCGGGGGCTGAGATAGTGCTGCCATGAGGCTACAGTTCACAGGATCCTTTGCTTATGCTTTGCCTGGAACAGCTCCCTTCCCAGAGGCAGGCAGGCTTCAGCAGCCTTCTTCACAGCATGCCATCAAGGACGTGATTGTGACAGCTGTGAGGCACAGCTTTGAGGCTGAGGGTCAAACTGAACTGGCGCTCCTAATTTACGAGGGAATTCTCTAATCCTTTGAATGATATGTAAAATAATCACCACCTCCCCTGTAGTTTTGACTGGGAGTTGCTGTGGCTGCTGTGTTTTAGGTTGAACATTGTGCTCTAAGTCTGTGTGAGATGTGGCCTTAATGCACCTGCGAGGCTTTGGAGCCTCAGCAACACCATGTGGTTTCAGGCCTCAGGAAATCTGTTGTAGTCACACCCCAGGGCAAGGGGTTCATAAGCTCTCAGTAGTTGAAGTAGCTGAAGTGCCTTGTCCTTCCTGGCTTAGATGCATGTGGATATTTGTTTATAAATCCTTGCTCTTAACTTAACTCTTAACCCTGTTCTATCATGTATTTGGCTGGACAGCTCTGGTATGTCCATCAAAACAGCTTTAGTCAGCTAGACACCTGGGTGGAAATGCAGTTTCTGTGGACTTCCAGAGAGTGCTGTGGATTTCAGTTTTGGGCTTGGGCACTTAATATTCACCAGTGTCACCAGGATGCTAATAATATTAGAGCAAACACAATAACAGAATTGTAATAAGAAATCCTTTAAAATGCCCTGTTTTGCTGACTCTACTTAAAAGGTTCTATCCTGACTGGATGATATACATCCGTGTGATATACAGTAGATTGGCCTGGGCTTAATGAAATAGAAGCTTGAATAGGGTCTGAAGACAGGTTGTCCATATGGATAACTTCTTTTTCTGCTAGTTAGGTATTACACGGCAGAGAATCTGGGTCCCACTGGCATAGCAGTGGTACAGGAAGAAACTGAGCGTTGGCAGCGGATTTGTGACTTTCCTCCCTGAGGACAGGGGAGTCTTCATGTGCGTCATATATATCACACACACACAAAGATGCAGTGAATCTTTTCAAGAGAAAAATGTGACTCATTTGCCTCGTTTGTCCAGTCTTGCAGGACAGCTCAGATTCAGCTAGAGAAAGTGGCTTGTCATTTTTATGCCATAGTCTTTGTGATAAAGAAACGACATGGCGGGTTAGGTTGTAAGGTTGTATTTCTATATACATGTACCTCTCCTTAGGTGTCATACGCATATATGTATAGATAAATAAAAAGGTCTTAAACAGGGAATGGGTCCATGGTAGTCCAAGCAGTTTTCTCTTCCTATTGGTAAAATTGTCTCATTATTTGCTACCCAGCTTTGGAAACACAACTACTGAAGACCTGGTTATGGATTTCAAAGGGTCATTGTTCTTATGCCTCAGGGAATTCTCAAAGGAATAGTAGGAAGACATCATACAGAGAACTTGTTTGACTTGGTTGCATGAAGTTGCTGAAAGAAAAGTACATGGTGACTATGTATGCCATAAATGTCCAAGTTCCAGTTTTTTATGTTTATTTTAGAATGTGAAGTAGCTTATAAAGATGTTGCAGTAAAAATAAAAGCTGTAATTTGGAAATTCTGTTCCATGTTCATATCATTTTAGTGTAACTGTTAAAAGCTGTTTTTTGCCCCTAATAATTTCTGAAATATTTGAATACTTCAAAATACTCCTCTGTTCCCTGTCTTCTCGTATAGTTCTTATTCTGTACCTTCACAAGAGGCTGCTTCCTGGTTCTTGCTAGAAATATCTGTAATTTGAGGTGTTGCCTAAAGCCTGTCCTAGGTATTTTCCCTTGTCATATTAGCTGGAGGATCAAACCTAAGATTGAGTTGCTCTATCCTGCTTCAGTGATACTCTGTAATTTCAACCCTGTTCAGTGGCCTGGTCTGAGCATCCAGAAGACCACGAGCCTTTTACACTGGGTGCATCCATATTCTGTGTGCCTACTTCAGAAACAATCACAGAATCACTAAGGTTGGAAAAGACCTGTAAGATCATCAAGTCCAACCATCAGCTAACACCACCATGCCCATTAAACCATGTCCCATAATGCTTCGTCCACACGTTCCTTGAACACCTCCAGGGATGGTGACTCCATCACTTCCCTGGACAGCTTATTTCAGTGTCTCACCACGCTCTCGGTAAAGAAATTTTTCCTAATATCCAGCCTGAACCTCCCCTGACGCAACTTGAGGCCATGTCCTCTTGTCCTGTCGCTAGTCACTTGGGAGAAGAGGCCAACACCCATCTCTCTGCAACCTTGTTTCAGGTAACTGTAGAGAGCGATGAGGTCTCCCCTCAGCCTCCTCTTCTCCAGACTGAACAACCCCAGCTCCCTCAGCCGCTCCTCATAAGACTTGTGCTCCAGACCCCTCACCAGCTTTGTTGCCCTTCTCTGGACACACTCCAGCACCTCAATGTCCTTCTTGGAGTGAGGGACCCAAAACTGAACACAGGATTCGAGGTGTGGCCTCACCAGCACTGAGTACAGGGGCACGATCACCTCCCTACTCCTGCTGGCCACACTGTTTCTGATACAGGCCAGGATGCCATTGGCCTTCTTGGCCACCTGGGCACACTGCTGGCTCATATTCAGCTGGCTGTTGATCAACACCCCCAGGTCCTTTTCTGCCAGGCAGCTTTCCAGCCACTCTTCCCCAAGCCTGTAGCGTTGCATGGGGTTGTTGTGACCCAAGTGCAGGACCCGGCACTTGGCCTTGTTGAACCTCATACAATTGGCCTCAGCCCATCGATCCAGCCTGTCCAGATCCCTCTGCAGAGCCTTTCTACCCTCAAGCAGATCAACACTGCCGTCCAACTTGGTGTCGTCTGCAATTGTACACTGAAATCAGTGGAGACATTTCGGTGTACTTCAAAAATAGCTTGATGAATCCCTCCATTGACTAATTTCTGACTACTTGTCTATTTCACTGGAAACACTGAGGTTTTTATATGTATGTTATTGTTCTTTACACTTTTTTCCTAATGGTTGAATCATTTCTCCTGGCATAAAAACTACATACAATTCCAAATCTGGTGGGTTTTTTTTTTCTTTTTTGTTTCCCTTGGTAGGTCTCTCAGACCTATCTTTAAAATATTAAGGAAATGAGAAAAACTAACGGTCCTGTGATAGCTTTCATACAGGTGCTTCTAGTTCTGTCTACAGGGCTAGCTCAATAAGTGAGATTTCAACCTTTGGATGAAAGATGAGGTAACGAAGAAGGACTTAATAACTTTACAGGACTCAATAAACTTAAGTCTCAAAGTGTAGGGAGAGAGGATAGAAGCATGCTGCTTGATCCATCAATATATTAAAGACTTTGGTAAATTTTGAGGACTAGCAAATTCAACAGTTGCTGAGAGGACACCTGTTAAAAATAGCAATAGTTGAAAGATGTTGCTGTCCCTGGTGAAAGATCAGATTGAAATTT
Source organism: Gavia stellata (assembly GCF_030936135.1). Lineage (NCBI taxonomy): Eukaryota > Metazoa > Chordata > Aves > Gaviiformes > Gaviidae > Gavia > Gavia stellata. The sequence continues at coordinate 25,507,992 of NC_082598.1, read as the reverse complement.
TAGCTGAATTTGAGGAAGGGCAGATGCTGCGGTCAGAAAGGTACATTTGAAGAAAACAACAATATGTCAGGGTCTGCAGTTGCATCCAGCCCTTGACAGATTTATTTTTGGCTATGTGCCTTTTTGACTGTGTGTGAGATGCTGCTGAGCAAACTGATGAATTAGGGTGCCTAATGAGTCATAGCTGGGGGATCTCAATACCTATGTGTGATTTAAACATGAAGTAGCGCTAAACTCAGGTACTGAACTCAAAAGTGGGGTATTGCTGGCCACTCAGGTCACTGATTTGAATTGGTATGGCAGTCCCTAAGATCCTGTAGCAATGCAGGATCTATGCGGCAATGTGAATATAAAGCAGATTCTCTCCTGGCCATGATGTGGCCTTAGTTTCCTGCACCCTCACCAGAGGGGAGCGGGAGAATGCAAATAAAGACAGAATCTGCCTTTCAGAATATTTATTACTCTGGGCTGAACAAGCCAGAAACTGCACAGTTTGATTTTCTTTGCAGTACTGACAGGAAAGCAAACAAACCCTTTGAATTGAATTTTGTATGTCAGCACAACTGGCTATGGAGCTGCTTGTTTTCTGTCTTCTGGCTCAGAAGTCCCTTTTCCTTAGACTTCCATTTGCAGAATCAGCTGAAGACTATGAGCCTGCTTAAATATAGAAGTATTTTCTAGATGTGGATTGTTTCTCAACTGAATATATACTTATATATAATATGAATATATATAAAGACTATTTTTGAGGCATCCTGGAATAATTTCATTTTTATTGTATTGGTTTTATGGATGCTGATATCAGTGAGAAATTCTGCTTGGGACATTAGGAAAATGGAAAAATCTGAGACAGTGAGCATGAAGGCTACAGCCTACTGCCACAGGATGAAGTATGTGAAAAAAACTTGGCAAGCCAGACTGGTTCCCAGTTACGTTATGTGATTGTGCCATGTATACTGTCACATAGCTGCCACTAGCTTGCAGCATAGCAGCACACTGTACACTGCTATGAAATCAAGCTCTTCCTTGATCCTTCATCTGCTGGAAACTGTTGCCTCTTGTATTTGCCTGTGAGTTCTGCGCAGCAGCAAAAATCCAGAAACAATTTATTGGCCTTCTGCAGCAATTTGGGAGTGACAGATAGCAGAACCTTTAAATAATGCTTTTGAAAGACTTTGAATCTTTAGGTGATCTGGGAAACACTTTGTGAACAGAGGAGGACGGGAAAGGAGAGAAGGTGGAGACCTCATATGTTTTAGAAGTTGTAAAGTTCTTGTAAGTTAAAATAAGAAAATAATAAAACTTATGAAAACAACAACTAAGTGCACTAAATGGTACAAGCTAACTAATGTAATTTTGACATTCTAACTTATTGAAAACTTCTTTTGTTTGCACATAGTTTTGTGGCTAGGCTCAGTGCTTTGTTTTTTTGGTTTTTTTCCTGTTCAGTTTTTTGGAAGTAGGCATGAAGAGATACTGCTAGAGTTTAGCAGGCCTTTATCCTTTAAGTATGCCATACATTTTTACTTAAGTGAACAAAATTCTGAAAGTAGGCTTGGATGTCTATGGAGACTGCTTCAAATAGGTATTGGAGTTTTTTGTGTATATGCCTTTAGGCAGGATTGAGGCCAGGTAGGATATGTGATCTCAGCTGTGGTATTCAATTGTAGCTTTGTGTCCCCAAAAATCATCTTGCCCTGAATATTTCAGATGCTTCTGATTTGTTTATTTCATCTGAAATATTGCTAGTGGCAAGTATTGTGGTGGTGTTGTACTGCTCAGAACATCAGCCTCTCTTAATACAAAGAAAATTGGATAAAGCCGTAAGCAGTTAGTATGAGTCAGTGATTCTCTGCTGTAAAAAAAACAAACAGCAAATGGATCAAGGAGCTTTCTTAAAATTGTCAGGATATTGCATTTGACCATTTAATGGAATAACCTGCAGCTCTTTGTAAGGGAACTGTTAGAAGTCAGCGTGCTCTCCCTCTCCAGCCAAATCAATCTCTGTGTTTTCCAATTTGTTCTCCTTCCCCGAATCCCCTCTTTCTTTTCCCCCTTGCCTTAGCTTGTTCTTCCTGTACCATTTGCCTGCATTTCCACATTTTCTCCTTCCATTTTTCACGTGTGTTAACTGACTTAGAATGAGTCAACTTTGTATTCCTGTATTTCTTCTTTACAGTATCATTTTCTAAACTTCAGAGTGGAAATTGGCAAGCTTTTATTTATTACAACAGAAATATTAGGTGTTGGAAAGAAACACAGTTCAGAACCTGTTCTGTCACCAATGCTTGTAGCAGCAAAGCATCATCATTAGAAAAAATGGTGGAGTACCACAGAGAGAAAAATAGTCCAGTGATGATCTCTGTTGTGGAGTGCTGAAGTTACAACAGTGAATGGCCAGTAAGTTTTAAACCTACACAAGGAGAACAAAAATAAATAATCCTACCTTTCAGATTGTTATCCATCGACTGCTTGAAAGGTTTGGTTTAAATGTCTTGATCCTGTAATAGTAAAACAATTGCAAGTGGTTTCTTCATGTGCCCACACAAGTAAGAAGGATACTCTGAGGTGTGGAAATATAACAACCTCCTTTTTGTGCCATTGTGAATTTTTAATTTAGACAATGATCAAACAAATGACTCGAGTAGTATCCTCATCCCCTTGAGCTGAACTGGAATGCTAACCTGCTTAAAGTGAGCATGAGCTTGCCTGCTACAGTGGATTAGGACTCATGTGAAATGTTTATACGTAAAACAACAACAACAATAAAATTAGAAAATTTTCAAATATGCAGTATTATGGGATTTCTTTTTTCTTTGCTGGGAGCCAGGATATTTATAGTATCAGCTAAAACTTTATCTTTGCTGTATGCTTGTCAGAACTTTCTCCTTCAGATTTTGACAAACTTTGAAACTTAAGAAATGCCTCTGGCATTGCAGTAATATTCTAGGTATTGGTAAAGCTATTGTTCTTTCAGATATATGTGCCCTAGGCTAAATGGAAAATTCAGCAAAATGTTTTCTATTAAGCATTTACAGGGAGACAGATAGATTCATGAGATAATTATAGAATTAGAATGAAACAATGCAGATGCTTTTTCTCCTTTAAAAATATTAGTATTTTCTGTATTTCTTGTAGTGAGTGGAATGTGGGCATATGCCCATGTGGATCTGTGTGTGCACGCAAACCTGTAATGAATATTAATCACCAAGTTGAGCTCATTTCTGTGAAACAGGCCATGTATTTTGCTGTGGATTTTAGAATTTGGGCCATGTGCTTTCTTTCATTCTTTGCCTCTCTCTGCTTGAGTGACAATAACTTGAAAAATCTCAGTGCAGCTTACATTCCAAGCCACAAATCCAGACAGAGTTGTACTTGCACCATTCTTGAAACCTGTAAGGCTTTTCTTGTAAGAGAGTGAGGTTTTTACTGGCCTTGAGATCCCTTTCAGTAGAACTCTCCTAGGATCTAAGCCAAGTCAGTTCATTCCTGAATTCAGCATTCATAGGTAATGGGGCTGGGGAAGGACAGTACGAGGCAATTTCACGGTCCTTGCTGTTGCTGTTGTTTTTGCTACACTGTCTTTGCATACATATTCCTTGCAATTATACTTTTCAGAATTTTTGGGTAAACTCTGAAAAGTTCTCATAAAATTTCACTGCTAGCTTTCAGGTTTGAAAGTACCCTTGGCTGTATAGGTAGTTTCATGGTTGCTGTTGGCCTACAAAGTCAAGACGACAACAATGCATAGTGTTTGACCCATGGGTCATATTTAGAAGATTTTCTGTTAAAAGCCTGAAATATGACTGAAAACTAAATGCAAATTGAGGTGGCCCAGATATCTGATGTGACTCATTGCTAAGGAGAGCCTGGGAACCCTTGATTCATTGTGTTGCTCTGTTGCCCTACAGCAACTCTCTTAACTTGTCTTCTATGCTACCATTTCATATCCTTCTCAGAGCTTAATGTTTGTGCAGCGCTTTGGAGATTTATAGACGTATTCAATCTTGTTATGCTGTTGCAAAGGGTTGAGAATGTTTCTGTTCATCTGTTAAAGGTGCGATCAGGACTTTAGGTGGAGTAAACAATAAAGCTTATGAAGAATGAGTCAGTGTGTTCCTATTTTTATGCAACCTTTTACTGGGGTCATCTTGTGTCTCTTTTTGCCTTAATTCTATTCTTATTTGATATAGCTGTTATTAATTACCAAGTAGATTCTTCCATTTAATTTTTGTTCCAATCTCCAATTAATCTTACTTAGTGTAATTCTGTCTTGATGTCCTTATTTGTTTTGTATGAGCCATGGCCTAAACATTTATGCGTACAGTGAAAGTAAAATGAAAAATAAAATCCATGGCCTCTTGCCACATGTTGAACGGATGCAGATTTTATTTAACAAATGCAAAAGGTGTAGCCTGCTTAACTAAACCTTACAATGCATTCTTATCTCCTGTAAATTGCTTTTCTCTGTTTAACAAATTTTGAAGTAGTAGGTTAGCTATAAGGTTTTCTTTTAATTTATAACGGGGTTTTGTTTGTTTATTTTAAATCTTCTAGGAAATATGTTTCTATAATTCCCTGCAAATTTAAAATGAAAATGCCAAAAAGCAGATTTGATGGGAGTCATAGCTGTTGGTAATGTTGTATCATGTCAAGTGGTATCAGCCTGACCTTGGTGCCGGTGAAGGTTATGGTCAGATCATATTGAGTGCCATCACATGGCACATACAGAATGACCAGGCAATCAGTCAGACCCAGTCAGCATGGGTTTATGAAAGGCAGGTCCTGCTTGACTAACCTGATCTCCTTCTATGACAAGGTGACCCGCTTAGTGGATAAGGGAAAGGCTGTGGATGTAGTCTACCTAGACTTTAGTAAAGCCTTTGAGACCGTTTCCCACAGCATTCTCCTGGAGAAACTGGCTGCTCATGGCTTGGACGGGCACGCTTTTTGCTGGGTAAAAAACTGGCTGGATGGGCCCGAAGGGTTATGGTGAATGGAGTTAAATCCATTTGGCGGCCGGTCACAAGTGGTGTTCCCCAGGGCTCAGTGTTTGGGCCAGTCTTCTTTAATATCTTTATCAATGATCTGGATGAGGGGATTGAGTGCACCCTCAGTAAGTTTGCAGATGACACCAAGCTGGGCGGGAGTGTTGATCTGCTTGAGGGTCGGAAGGCTCTGCAGAGGGATCTGGACAGGCTGGATCGATGGGCCGAGGCCAATTGTATGCGGTTCAACAAGGCCAAGTGCCGGGTCCTACACTTTAGTCAGAACAACCCCATGCAATGCTACCAGCTTGGGGATGAGTGGCTGGAAAGCTGCCTGGCGGAAAAGGACCTGGGGGTGTTGATCAACAGCCGGCTGAATATGAGCCAGCAGTGTGCCCAGGTGGCCAAGAAGGCCAACGACATCCTGGCCTGTATCAGAATAATGTGGCCAGCAGGAGTAAGGAAGTGATTGTCCCCCCGTACTCGGTGCTGGTGAGGCCACACCTCAACTACTGTGTTCAGTTTTGGGCCCCTCACTACAAGAAGGACACTGAGGTGCAGGAGCGTGTCCAGAGAAGGGCAGCGAAGCTGGTGAAGGGTCTAGAGCACAAGTCTTATGAGGAGCGGCTGAGAGAGCTGGGGTTGTTCAGTCTGGAGAAGAGGAGGCTGAGGGGAGACCTTATCGCTCTCCAACCTCCTTGCAGGTAGTTGTATAGAAAGGTGGGTATTGGTCTCTTCTCCCAAGTGACAAGTGACAGGACAAGAGGACATGGCCTCAAGTTGTGCCAGGGGAGGTTTAGGTTGGATATTAGGAAAAACTTCTTCACTGAAGGGGTTGTCAGGCATTGGAACAGGCTGCCCAGGTAGGTGGTTGAGTCACCATCCCTGGAGGTGTTTAAAAGACATGTAGATGTGGCGCTTAGGGACATGGTTTAGTGGTGGACTTGATAATGTTAGGTTTACAGTTGGACTCAGTGATCTTAAGGGTCTTTTCTAACCTAAACAATTCTATGATAACTGATTTCACCGTGAACTTCTGTCTGATGCATGTGACTGGCTTTTGACCCAAAAGTAGGGTGTGTTTTTTCTTTAAGGAAAAGGACAAGCAATGAATTAGTGAAACTGTTTGCTTATAATGTTAAAACGAGTGCCAAAAACTCATCCTCAAATGCTGGATATTTAACAGAAAAATATGTGCAGAAGCTGGCTTTCAATTGAACCAATAGTTCATTTTCTCTGTGTCAGACAGGAACAGGCATAAACCATTCTATATTTGTACTTAAACTTGAGTTAAAAATATCCCCTTTTCATTGTATTTGGAGCTTTTTCCTCTTCTGCTTGGTGATAGTTTGGAACGTGGCTGATAGTCCCGCAAATTATACTTAGACATCTTAATTAAATACTCTTTTTACCATAATCTTTGCTTAGCAACATCCCCTTGGAGATATTCTGGGAAACTTAATACTTGTCTGTTGTATAAAACAGTGTTTGTAAATCAAGGAACGTTGCCACATCCTGCTCGCTTATGTTGTTTTAATACTTTTTATATTACTGTTTTTGAGATAGAAACATGAAGCCTTACACACCCAGTCACTCCAACTTACTGCATGACACAACTACAAGTGACCTGAGACATGATCTTTGGAATATGGCTTACCATGTTGGTATAGATCGTTAAAGCGAGTCTATAGTATCTACATGGTTGTCATGGATCCAAGCAGCAAGTAGTTTTCACATTCCAAAATAACCTGGAATTTAAACAAAATCATTAGGCTGTCAGAAGCTCCTATTTGCATTTTCCATTCCATTTAGTTGCTGAAAAACATGCTATCTCAAAGTCATATAGTCAAAATCTAAATGCATACCCTAAGCCTGCTTTGGCATATACCCTGGGTACCCTTCAGACCCTGGGTGTGTTTTGTGCTGGACAAAATTAACCTTTTGGACACTGGGCAGTTATTTCTGTGTTTACCTTCTACTGCTGCTGCTGAATCCCTTTCTAGGTTTTTGTTTTCTAAAACACTATTTGTCTGCTGCTCAAAGTGTGCGTGGGGTGCTGCTTTCTCTGCACAGGCTGGATAGTTGTCGCTCAGATCCACCTATTGTCCTGCTCCATTAGAAGCTCCCACCCTGAAGTTTTCAAGCACCTTCCACAGTTTCTCTGTTGTATAATGTTGTGTGAAGTCAACCAGCACTTTTCATAAGAAAAGAGCCTTGATCACCCTAAGGATCAAAGCTAGCTAACATAAGTTTTACTTAAACAATACAGGGTTTAACTCTTTCTTTCCAGAATTTATAACTTGGTCTTCCAAGCTGATCAGTTTGTTGTAGACATTACTTGTTTTCCTTTGTTGGTCAAAAGTATTAGAACTCCATGCTGTCCCCAACAGTTTCAAAAAATGTTCAGCTATCAACAGCGATTTTAATTTATGTGCTGAGGTTTGCATTCCCCTCACAGTTTCCTTCCCTTCTGTAATAGCCTTGGCCCTGCCCCATGTGTGCTTTTGTGGTATTGTTCAAGTACTTTCTCTGCTGCAACCTCTATTGTCCAATAGCTTTTTTGGGGTCTTTGTAATCAGTTCAACTCCTCATCTCAATTCAAATTTCAGTGGAACAAACCTCTGATTTCCATGCAGTCTTTGTGTTTTTGCCCATGTGTTTCACTATAATTGTTTACATATGGTTGTATTAATGTGCTCTTTGCGCAAGGCAAACTGAGATGCATTTTGTGTGTGGGATACTGTATAAAATGTAGGCCCACTTCATGTTGATGGTAAAACTGTGATTGACCTTGCTAGGAGTGGAATCAAAGCCTTTAAGATTTTGTTGCAAGATCATGAAAGAGAGATTTGTGAAATCAAAGCTGTATTTGAAAATCCTAAATTGTTTCTAAGAATGCTTGGAGTGAAGAAATAATCCTTTAACTGTAAAACTGCACACTTCTCCCCTAGGCTCTATAGGGATGAGGAGAAGTAAAAATGTAGGTAACTACAGCTGTCTTGGTTTATTGGGGGAATTGAGGAGAAAGAGAAATGAATAGTCAGTTTTCTTTATGAAAAGCACCTAGGAAATATAATCATCTTGAGGTTAGTTATTCTTTTAATCTTTCTTGAATTCAAAAAGGTTTTCAAGACTTTTTATATATTATCAGTATGCTAGTTCTTGAATTCTGTCATTACACTCCTTGTAAATACCAAACTTGTCACTAACAGCATGAAGAACATAAGCAGGTAACTGTGAGGTACTACGCACCAGTTAACACTTGAAAGAACACCATTTAACAATTCTTTGAGATGTAACCAATCTCCACGATTTGTGGAGAGCCTGATCAGTAACTGAAAAGGCACAGGTTGTTTCCTGAGTGGTAAAAACAAGCTGGCAAAAGGAGAGGTCTTGATCCACAGCTGAAAATAGGCAGTAATTGTCTGGAAGAGCTCTGTGGGCTTGCCAGTTCCTGGATACATGGGCTGAACTTCCAGTCGCCACCTGTGTGAGTTGAGTTTTGCTCATTTTGCCATAAATTGAAAATGTTATAAACTGCTGGTGTGTTGGACTGTAAGAAGTGGTATATTCAAATATGTACAAGAGATTTCTGGAGAATTACCACCTTTCCGTTAGCTAAGGCTGCTTAGGGTAGTGCTGTCTGTTTAGTTGATCTTGCAGTCCGTTATCATGTGCCCATTTGTGTCTAGATACACGTTCTTAGCTATAGTTGTCTTTTAGTGAGGCCCTTTGGGCCACTGGCAGAAAGAGATATTTTTATGTTCTGTTTGTTCCACCACTTCTGTAGACCATGCTGGCTACTATTTCTTCCTGGCAACTAGTGTTTTAGATGGTAGTATCCTTGTTCCTAGCAGGCTTTCTGCTGCCTGGACTATGAGTCACAATAAAATAAATTTGTCTTACGTTTTATGAAGTGTCATAAATCATAAAATAATTGATTGAAAAGGAACTCCAGAGTTCATCTGGCGCAACCTTCTACTCTGTAGAGGTCAATATAGGTCTACAGCATGGCATGAAACATGTAACACCTAGGTTTAGCTCATTAATGCATGGGAAACTTGATCTTTATTGGCAGTGTCTGCAACAGGAGCATATGGCTCTGCTGGGCAGGTGATGCAGTGTCAATATACTCTGTCTATGTTTGTATAGTTCTTTATTAGTAAAAATCTCCCAGAAGCCTAGGGTGAAAGTTCAGCATCCAAAATTTCCCCCTTATATGTTTCCTGTTCTTAGCTTGGGTGTTAAATGTGTTCTGATTGCTTACCTCCGGATTTCAGCCCAGAATGCTAGCAATCTGTCTCCTGTTTAAAGAACCTAGAAGAAGAAAAGAACATACTGCTGTATTGCTATATATTGCTATTTGCATATATCGCTATGTGCTGTGGCAATACAGAGACTTTTATCTTCCCTCTAGAAGGTGGTATTTCCGGCAGGTTCCCTGGGTCTGTTGTTAAAAAGAGAATTTTTTGTTGCAGTACATTACATTGTTCCTCAGGTACCGCTTTCTCATTTTAAAGTTTTTCTTGTCAGGATAAGCAAAATAATGACTAGATATGAAATGTCTTACGAGTCAGACATTTTACAGCTTCATCGTGCAAGTTGCTCTGGTACAGAGATGTTCAGGTACCCAATTCCTGTAGACAATATTCAGCCAGCACTGAGAAACCATGACAATCTGACAAACAGTACTCTGCAGCTTCCTTTTCTTTGTATAAGATGAGGACATGCAGCCTTTCATATGATCAGAATCTGAGAAATCAACCTACCCAGATGCTTAAAAATTAATTAAGGGGAGGGAGTGAGCAAAACCAGCTCCTGGTTCCTGCAGCTGTCAGTGCCCATAAATCAGCTGTGTGTTTCCTTTTGAAGTGGGACAAGAGCATGAATTTAATTAATGGGTTTGACTTGCTCTGGAAACACACAGTAGAGAAATTGCCCTACACACACCTCTTGCAGATGCTGTAAACACACAAATGTTATTGTGTATTTACTCATGAATGCTTTCCAGCATCATTGTGCTAGATACAGTTGAATGCCTCAGGCAGGTGGCAAGCCAATGACTGCAACAAATGCTTGTTCTTTGGACGCCCAGATCAGACCCACAAAGGAGCAGCAGGTTAGCTCCTGGTTTCTTGGTTCTGCTTAAGAAAGGCATTAATAATGGCTGCTACAGAAAACCCTAGGATAAAACAAAAAGAGTAGGTTTTATCTGTTTTCCATGGTTGGGAATTTAGTTATAATATGAAAAAAAAATCAAGTAGATTTATCCTGCCACTCTGTTAAAAAAAAACCAAAAAGCAAAAACTAAACAAACAAACCCCCACAAAAACATTATTCTTTTTAAAACTGTCACTGCAATGGATCATCAGGAATATCTCTGCATTGTTTGATTTTTCTTTTATTTTTAGTTCTACCTTAATATGTGTAAAGAGACATGGAAACTGTCAGGCTGGATCAGACCCCAGTTCAGTGCTGTTGTCAGCATCAGATACCTCAGAAGAAGTTGCACAAACACCCCTCAGGGAGCTGGTATTATGCAACTTTTACATCACATCAAACATGGCTTAAGTCTCTGAGTTTGAACACTTATATCCTCCTAAAACTTTTAACTTTTTCAAAATTACGTTTGATTTGGTCATGTTCTCTGTTGTGATGCTGGATAGTGTTTGTTTTTTTCTATGGAAACCTCATTATACTCTTTCTCACAGTAACAAATTTATAGATAGCAATTGCCCAGACTAGTTATGCTGGAGGAAGAATTTTGTTTGCTCCATTCTGAACTAGTCCCTTTTTTGATCTGATTGAATGTTCCCTGGTATTTATATTATGTAACAAGATGGTTGCACTTTCCCTTTAGTCTACAATGCAGTGTAGGATTTTGCTGTCTAGATAACTAGAGGACTCTGAAAAATGTATAATGAGAGCTTTTTTTTAGAAGAAAGAGTTATCCAGAGCATTGTTTGAGCTCTTATATATGGATGGGTCTTTTTGGTTAGCGTGGATGTCTCTGAGATACAAAGTTAATCTTTAAGTAAAGACAATTGGGAAACAGTGGTGCTTTATTCAAATACTGAAAAATAAGCTTGAAAATACTGAAAAAATGGTTGACTGTTGCTTTATATTCCCTGTGTTGCCTACAGGTGTGAGAGCATCCTTGAAACTTCAGGTGCATCCTTGAAACTTTAGGTGCAGAATGGCATCCCCTCTCCTATGACTGCTTGAACCCTGTGATGTTGTACTAAGTGTCAGTTCTAGGTTTTTTTGTTGGTTTTTTTGTTTGTTTGTTCCTTAGGTCCTGCCCAAGAACTCCATCTGGAGATTCAAGGAGAATCGGGCCTCTAAATTTCAGAACAACATTACCAGACCTGTGGTGAGTGCATTTATGAATATTTATCTGGAACTTAAGATTCAGAGTGAGTGTTAGGAGTGCAAGCTGCTGCACATTTTAATCAGGCAAAATCCTCAGACCTCTCTTCCTTTCCCTGTCATGCTCGTATCCTGATGACATCCATGATCCTTGTTTTTTAAACACTCATGCCAAAACAAGAACATCCATAACAAATTTCAGTCAAAAAGTGCTGCTTCTTAACTGTAGTGGCCAGACACTGATATCGGTAATTCTGGGAAATGTTCACAAAGAATGCCAGGCACCGGGTGACTGGTGCGCTAGGTCTTTGTGTTTGTTATAAGAGAACATTTTTTCATTTAACTGTAGAATAAATATTTTATCTTTCTCATCTATGTATAACAGCTTTAATCAAAAGACTTCAATAATTTCTTAAACGAATATTAAAGCTATACCTGGCAGCATTTTATCATGTAAAAAATCTTCATCAGCCCGATTTCATCAGCACAATTTCCTGTGAAGGCTATGTTGCATGCTCTGGGGTCTTACGTAGGGATGGCTGAAAAAGTAAATCATCCCCAGCTATCTTGCTTAGGACCTGGCCCTGTAAGCAGTGTTCCCAGACACCCAGTCATCTCCCTGTCTCTGACTATTTTCAGGCAGTGGTGACAAAGAACCATCTAATTTAGCTACAAAAATTATGAAGGGTTTTGAAGTGTGTAATGCACTCTCATAAGCTCTTCTGTTGGCAAAGAGCCATGGGAAGCCTCCTGTAGAAATGGGATTTCCCTCCATTCATGTTTTTGAGGATGTGGAAATGGATGACAGTAAATCATGGGCTATAATTTAAACAGTGAGAAGATTGCAGATTGATTCTGTAAGTAGAAAAATCCCTTGAGGAAACATGCTAAGTCTATAATCCTGTCAGAAGATTAGACATTCAGTGAAAAACTAAGTTACATAAATGGCTTAATAGTAAAGATTGTGCTAATAGAGGTAAGAAATGTATTTTTCTGAAGGCTACAAAAATTGGGGAACTTAGAGGAATGGTATTTCTTTTCTTTTTGAGTAGACATAGCAGCAAAATATTATGAGCTATAATTAGTTGACCATGATTTTTGTATTGCAACACTTGAAATAATTGTCATTACGTAGATTTGTGGTCGAAAGAATCCCAATGTGCTTAGCATTCACTTATATATTTGGATAACATATGCAGCCTTTAAGGCTCCAACTTCAGAGTGGAATTTGTTCATTATAGTTCATAATTGTGTGAATATTACACTGACACAATTAAAGAATGAATCCATGTGGAATAGAGGTGCTTTGGATGACATTTTGAATACTCAGTACTAGCAAACACAGGCTTGGCAGCAGGTTTTCCCCATCACTTTTGTTATGTGCATATATATATATATATATATATTCTTCTTCCTGTGGTTAGTGTGTAGAAAGCCCTACACTATCAAAGTTAGTTTTTAATAGTGTATATTCCTCTACTTAGCAAGATAATTGAGTCACAGTGGCTGCTGCTTCTTTCTCCTGCTTTTGGTAGGGTACATTCTCCTTTTGAAAATGAGTTTTTGTTGAGAGGGTGGAGCGAGGTTTCCTCTTGCGTAGGAAGAATGATATTCAGTAGAACAAATGGATGGACCCTTATTTTATAGTTGGTGTACATTTATGTAGCTCGTCTTACATCACTAATCAATGTAACCAATATATGCTCAAAATGGCACATATATTTGTTTTGCAATTTGTTATGAAATACTTGCACCCACAGCATGAACACCCCTGCCACATCTAGGGGATGGGGGCTGCAGTCCAGGGGAGTTTGGCTGACAGCTTCTGGGCATCTGCATCTCTTCCGCAGCGCCTAGTGCTGGAGAGCCAAGGCTGGAGCTGGCATCAGTGAGGCGAAGTGTTAGTACGAGGCTTACTGCTTTTCCTGAAGTTGCTCAACCTGTGTGAGGGAGATGTAAAGCTGTCCCCAAAGGCCAGAAAGTCCCATTGCCAAAGCAGTCAATAGCTCTACCCTTTTCTCCCTCTGCTTTCTGTGCAGGCAGTGTGTTGAATAAAACAGACCAAGACGAGATTGCAGTGGGGTAGCTCCTCTGGGTGAGAAACTTAGGCATTTTCGATAAACCTTAATGTGCACGTAAGGGCCTAAAAGGCACATAAAATCCTGCTGAAGCTAGCTTCTCCTGGTCCATTTGAAAGTTCTAGCTTTAATACTAGCAATATTTTCATCCTCCAGCCAAATAAAAGCTAGGAGGATGTATCAGCAGTGAGTCCTCTGAGCAAAGCAGGCAGTAGCAAAGATGAAGATTTTGAAAGTCCTCTGAGAAAAGCAGGCAGTAACGAAGAAGACAATTTTGAAAATGAAAACATTTCCCTAATGTGGTCTCTAATGCCCTTTCAAAGCGGGTAGCAAAGGTGTTTTTCAGACAAGCTACTGCAATTCCGTTAGACTGACCTAACTTCTATTTCTTCTGTCTGCTACGGATTTCCACACTGATACAATTAACTTTCTTAAGAACATGTTATGGCCTGGATGGGACTAGGGTTACAGCACCATTAACTGTCAGAGTTTAAATATAGAAAATGTTCCCTGAACGGTTGGTTGTCTTGTGTGTATGCTCATCTGAGCTAAGAAAACTGAAAAAGGACTTTTTTGATTTGGGCAGATACAACATTTTAGGAGGAAAGTAAATGCTGTTGCAGCCCAGGGCAAATGCTACTAGGTAAGACTTATGCAATTTATATGCTTTTTTAATTAGAAAAAGTGGAGCTTATAGGCCCACTCTTCCACATTTATATCATTATCTTTGTGCTGACTGCTCACAGTGACATGTTAAATGGCACAAAACTCTCACTGAACACCTATAAACTCAGTCGTGTGCATCACATCTCACAGTTAGCAGAATTGGTTATGCATTTAAAGCAGTTTTAGCTAGAAACAGAAATTTTTACTGGGCATTTCTTCAGCAGCATCTGTTTTCTGTTACTCAATTAAAAGCTGCTTTAAAATGCACTGACGACATAAACATTTGGATAAGATTATGGAGTGATTGTTCTAGGTTCCAAGCCTTTGAAATAAACAAAAGTTCTTTTCAAAGCATGAAATTACTTTTCCTTGCAACCTATTCCTTAATTTAAAATTGGTAATCCTATGAGACTGACAGTCCAAGCATCTACTTAAGACTGAAGCCTTGTTTGCCCACAGAAACGGCATTGTTGTGAAGCAAGAGTAAACCAAGCAAGGTAAACTAATTTTAAATCAGCACATCATTCTTATGTACAAAATGGCTTCAGTTTAACTATGCCAGTGCAACACCACACTTTTTTTTAGAGCTGTGTGTGTAGTACACATTGGTCTTTCCATGAACTGCTCTGAGCCATGGTTTTGCAGCTGAAGCAGTGCCACTGCAGCATTTTTTAATATAAGCTGGATTCTCGCATCTCCTGTGCTGAGAGACCCCTGTGGTGCCCCAGTGCGAGACTGGCTTCCTTGGGGTTTGCCAGGTGTTGGTATTTACTTGCTATCTGCATATGCAGGATTGAAAACAAAGGGATAGTTTTAAACGGTGAGAGTTATCCTCACTGTTTGCAGTTTTTGATCACTTCCTCCATAAAGAAGGTCTCAAATTCAGGTATTTATTTTTCTGTTGTAGGTTTAACTTAACTAACTGGCATCATTTGTATGTATTCCTGGGATTTTAAGCAGGCAATGCAAAGGTTATTGTTTATCAGTATTCCTTTTGATTTTACACTAACAAATGCTGTGTATCACGTCTTGAATGAGCTTTACTTAAATTTTGGAGTTGCTGAGGATGGTTAAATCTGTAGCAAAGACTTCTTTTTTCTGCAATGTAATTAGATATGACTGATACCCATCCGTCAGTCATGTGATTTGATTCTCACAATGGATGGTTCCCCAGCTTTGACAAAACACAGTTTTTTAATGTTAAAATCAGTTAAAATTAAAATCCTGGGCCTCCATTACGCATCTCAAAGCCAATATTGACACAGTGCTTTTCTTTTACAAATCACCTTTAATTGAGGGCCTAAGTGATCTATGGGAACTAAAAATGAGTATTATCCCCAATAATAAGGACTTTTTTCCCCTCAGCTGTTCAGGTTGTTTCTCAGGTCCTAGCGGCAGGGACGTCTGTGTGGACTGGGGACACCAGAGCCCATAAGGGTCTGTGTTGTCCCTTGCCCTGCAGTGTTCCAGGTCTTTTGTTGAGGAGGTTCACCATGCACACTTCCCAACGTTTTGACATCTAGAGACATTCACATTTATTGTATATATTTTTTCAAATGGCATGTGGTAATAAGGATGAGTGGGGAATGGTAAATCTGATTTACAGAAGCCACAAAACATGTAGCTTTTTTCCAGTTGAGAAAACACACATTTTTTGTTTGTGGTTTCTTTTTAAAATTCTCTGTGAAAAGACCATTTGCCCCTTAACTTTATAGGATGATCTTTGTGGCAGTCTTTCCCTATTTGAGAGAGCTTTGAGGTTCTTGTACCCCTGCAAAAAACAAGAGGCATTAGTTTTTGTGCTCCTTGTCAGGCTGCCAGTTTGATTTCCAATGAACCGAGCTTCTTTTCCGGTTTGGATCACAGTACTGGTAAGATGAGATGGTGAAGTGACAGGAAAGTGGTTGAGTTGCTGATGGAGACCCATATAGCTGCCAGATTTTATCAAATCCTGCCTTGTTCATGTCAAAAAGACACCAGAATTCATTTCAGCTACGTTGGACTGGCAAATCTGCATAAAAATGTAGTCAGTGCTTTCCTAACCCTTCTGCTATCTGATCAAGTTTCAGTCTACATGGCTCATTGTGATGAGGTGAGGAAGGGGTCTGAAGGAATAAGATATTTTTGTCCTTTACAGAAAAAAAGGCTTTTTCACACTGTGCTATCTGGCTTATTACCTTCAATGTATCAAGTTTATATTTTTATTTTCTCTGTAGCAAAACTTTCTTCCAGCAAAAGTGACATATGAGTGACTTGTGGTGTAGTTTCCTGCCACAGCTAAATTTCTGTGACGCTGAACTGCTGTCAAGAGACAGCCCCTTTTTCATCTATTCCTTGTGCTGTGCTGTATGTATTCAAAAGGAAAAAAGTTAATTTGAAGATACACAATGAACAAAAGTCCTGAAAAAAACCCCCAGTCTTCTGTGGCTAGAGCTTAATCTGAGCCTGTGAACCAGAGACCTTGACACCCGCTGAAACCATTGCATTGGCCTAAGACAGCTGGAGTTGAGGGTGTCTCGAAGGTGTCCCCTTGGGCATTGGCTCTAAGCGCAGCATCTGGTGGCCCCCAGCAGTGGGGAGGGAGAAGTTTTCCCCAGAGGTGAGAGGACACAGAGGCAGCTCTCTGCTGATTTCCTTCTTTCTTTCTCTAACAAAGGAGTATCCTTATTCAGGTGGTATTTAATAGTCAGAAACCAACAAGGGAGTTTGCAAAACAAGCCTGCTGTTCAGTTTGCAATGCCTGCACTGTGGTGACATTGTCTTAAAACGCCAGCCTTGTTGCAGCCTGTGTGGGGAGAGGAGAGTGGAAACTCTTCACTGTTGTTGCCTCTGGAAAGGAATACATTGTGCATAATGTTGTAGAAAAGAAACAAAGCTTGGCTAGCTCAAGCTATTTTGAAAGATCCCCTGATACTATATTTTTTTTCATTTATTACTTTTTCAGATAGTAGAAAGTTTTACAGACAGGAAAAGTGTGGAACCTTGGGAACTCGGGTTTAGGGAAAGGATGTCTCCATTGGCAAAGCCTAAGAAGAAGGAAACAGGTGGCAAACATTAATATTAGGGCAATTAGCTGTGTGGTTTGAGTGGAGCAATGATTGGGGAGGTCAGTTTTGTGATTAAGAGGCCTGACTAACATCTAGCAGTCTGTTTGTGGCTTTCCTTCTGGCATTGCCTGCCTGTGCTCTCCGTTGCCCCAGCGGTGAATGGGCTGCAGGAGCTGTTCATGGGACACAACTCCAGCCCAGCTCGAGCAGTGGTTGAGTGCCACATCATGGCAGAACAATACACAAAGGCCCTACCTAGCTGTGTGGGATATTAACGCCTATTATATGTAAGATTTTGCTCTGCAAAATCTGTGTAGCTGTCTAAAAGTCCTGTTACTGGGCATGACAGCAGCATGCTCATGGCAGGTACCCTTCTCCCTGAGCAAGGCAGCTTGACAGCCACATTGTCCAAAGCAACTCAAGGTTCACAAACCTGGTGTTTCCTTGACCTTGAAGAGTCCTTGCTGCTCTGGGTGAGCTCTGAGCCCACCTCATGCACAGGGCAGACACCAGAACCCACTGCTGTCAAAGCCACATGAGGCAGTGGCTGCCACACGTTGTGTAATAACCTCCTGATGTCACCCATCACTTGGGATTTCAGGTACTTGTGGTTAAGTGCCTCCTAAATCCAAAGCGATTAAAACCCAGAGCATTTGACAGGACAAGAGAAAATGGCCTTAAGTTGCACCAAGGGAGGTTCAGGCTGGATATTAGGAAAAATTTCTTGACTGAGAGAGTGGTGAAGCACTGGAACAGGCTGCCCAGGGAGGTGGTGGAGTCACCATCACTGGAGGCGTTCAAGGAACGCGTGGACGTGGCATTGCGGGACATGGTTTAGTAGGCATGGTGGTGTTGGGTTGATGGTTGGACTTGATGATCTTACAGGTCTTTTCCAACCTTAGTGATTCTGTGATTATGTGATTTATTTCTCAGGGATGGTGTGTTCTTTACTAATAAACAAGATGGGATTTGGTTATGCTTCCATATTGTCCCTAAAGTAAGCAGGTGCTGGATCCAGTCTGGAACTGTCTAGTTAATCTGTAAGTGTTTAAATAGGGTATGTCTTACTAGGTGTCTCCATGACACCCAGACCAATGAGTCCTTTATTGCTTCTGGTGCCTGTAGATGCTGCTGTAACACCAGCAAGGAAATACTGCAAAAAAACTCAGAGGCAAAGCACCTACAGCCTCTTTATATGGGGAAATCCTGCAGGAAGGGAGGGGGCAAAACCCCTCAAGTATAATGGGAACTACGTAATTGCATGATGTGAATAACAAACACCTCAGAGTCTTCCAGGTGTCTCACCTGAATGCTTCAAAAAGGCCTTTTGTGGAAAGCTTTATGGCAATAAGTTGCAATCTTTGCTTCCATAAAGAGACCTTCAGGCCTCCTGGAAAGCAAAACAAATGCCTGGAGAAAGAAGAAAGGTGAAGCTCAGGCTCTGTTTCAGGCATATCTTTGTTACCAGGCCTTTCAAAAGGGCTCATTGACACGAGTGCTAAGTCTTGTTTGTGTTGCATTTTGCTGGACTAGAAATAGAGTGTTTCTTTGCGGGAGAAAAGTGTATTGGCTCAGTGGGGAGAAGATTTTCTCCTATCAGGCTTTTCCAGGCTTTATGATGCTCTAGTCTTCATTTTCCACATAGGTGTATTATTTTTTCCATGGGAGGAAAGTAGCAAAAGATATCTCTGTGTGGGAAGGTGACATGGGAGGAGGGTGAAACTAGTTCTGCAAACAGGCTTGTTTCAAATACCACTCTAGAGAGAGACTCTGCAGATTTTTGGAGACTGGGATCCATGTGGTGGGTGGGAGGGGATTTCTGTGCTATTGATTAATTCCAAATTGTGTGGGATTTTCTTGGCATAAATGAATGGAGTCTTTGCCAACTTAAGCTTAATTTTCCTTCTGTCAAATGAGGTGCAAGAGCTGTGTGATGAGGAAGTTTTGAGGATGAAGGACTCCTGAATATGCAGGGCTTGATGGAGTTAACCTTTCCATTTGCTTAGGAGAGGGAGCATGGCTTTTTCTGGGCGGTAGTATATTTAGTCACATAATTTCTTTTGCAAAGTTTCCAGCAGCCTTATTCAAGAAACCCTGTATATCTCCTGGAGCACAAAGGGCTTTTTTATGATATCTTTGGACATTATGCTTCTTACCAGGGATGCCATGGAGATGAGGAAAACCAAAACAACCTGAATAAAGTACAAATCCTGCAGGGTAACAATAGAGACTTGCACAGATTGGGAAACAGAAGGCCAAACCTAGAAAACAGGTGGGTCTTGATGGACTCAGTCCTTGGGTTAGGGAATTTGTGCCAGTATCTAGGTGAGCTGTTCAAACTGTGTTAGCACTGCACTGTACTGCACAGTGAGCTCTGCGGACAGAATAATATTGCAGGCTGTAGGAATGTGAGATAAAGTAGAATTGAACAGGCAAGAAAAAATCTGTTTTACTGAACAAAGAAATCTCAGTCTATGATTAACTTTATTTCATGTCAAGAGTAGAACATAGGAATCTAGGCTTTTTCATAGCATGATACTGAACAATAAAAGCTCTGTAGCATGGAGAGTATACCACTACTGGATTATCTGCCCTAAACGTACTTTAGAGAAATTCAGTCAGGTTTGCTTTATCCTGACAAATGCTCATTTAATGCAGCTGTTACAGCAGTGCAAACCATAGATTTGCAATAAGCCATGCTTTTGGGGCTCATCTCAAATGCTGGCCTTACGAAACGATTTTTTGCACATTTGTCTTTTTTCATCAAGCTGGAATGATACAGAGAATGGAAAAGAATTTCATAAGGTTAGAATAATCGATGGTTTACAGACTTCAAAATGGTGCAACAAAGGCAATTTAACATGTTTGGCAGCTTAACAGGTTAAGGCAACTCAATAGGTTTGGGGGGAAAACATGAAACTCTACCTCCTTGAAGGGCAAACAGAACCCATAGGGAAAAGAGTCAATGTTGTTTTCATTGTTTCAAAAGAAATTTAGGTTGATTCAGGAAAAAAAATGTATTTTGTGTGGCTGGCAGACTGGAAAATCTTTTGGGAATATTTCAAGTTATAACTGGATCTTCAAATTGGAATGTAAATAGAAAGAAAAGATACTGAAATCTGTTTATAAATAGCTTGAGTTTGCAAGAGTTACATCCTTGATTTGTTACTGCTAGCCCAAAGTGAATCCTACATAGGGGAGTAGGTATGACCCACAAAGCACATGCTATGACTTAATTGTTCAGCCAAAACCTGTATTTTCCTGGGAAGACTGAAAGAGAACACCATGAATTAACAGCTCAGCCTCAGGCCCGAATTCATGGCTGCTAGCAGGTCTGAGAATCAGAAGGCTGTGCATAGGGCAGTGTTTGGGCTAAGGCATATACAGAAGAATGGTGTGGAAGAAGTAAATGTAAAGCCTGGAGGACGATATACTTGGTACAGATGAGTCAGTGGGTTTGAAAGAAAAAGTTGACTTTGCCCATCTTAAAAAACAAACAAACAAACCTCAAGCTCAAACTTTCCTTACCCAGTTGTCCTGTATGGAAACAGTGGTAAAATCAATTTTATCACTTTCATCATGATTTCTTATCCTTGTTGCTTTTTAATTGGATCACAACATGAAATCCAGGTAAGTACTATAGCTTCTGTTGAGAAAGCCGAAGAAGATTCTTTCCTCAGCAGAAGAATTTGACATGTTGTGGGAGCAGAGTTGGTTTATTTTGTGAGCAAAATGGTAATATTGTTTGTTATGTCAGATACTGGTCGTCCACAGTTCAGATGAATGCCTAGCATGTAGGAGCACCAGATGTTTAGAATCTGGTATATCAGTGACTGGTAAGGCTATGGTGTGCCTGGCTCAAGCAGTTATTTCTGAGATGATCTTTAGTCTGTAAGTAGAACTGCTTAGACCCAGTCAGCTATGGGGGTGTTTGAGAAGGATCAAATACATACACTAAAAATAGGAATCCTTCTAAAACAGTATACGCCATATAAATCAGTTTCTTTATTAGGGTATATCTGTATCAGCTTTCAGATCAGCCATAGCCTGAAAGATATATTAATATACCTGATGCATTTCTTTTTCCTTCACTCTTTTTTTTTTGGGGGCATCTTTTCCCTCAGTTTCATTGCTCAAGATACCCCCGCACCTGGTACTGCTTCTACATAACAAATCTGGGAAACATACTATGATGCATTTTTTACCTCATTGTTCCTGAACATTTCACATAAAGAATGGTCAGCAGAGAGTAGAAAAACAGAGGATTATTTGGCCCATAGTTACAAAGTACTGTGAAAATGGGTAACAAACCTCTTAAAATAGAAAAATACAGAAAACACTAAAAGTCACAATCAAAAATCTTAAAGAAAACACTCTGATACAATACATCAATAAAGACCCTTTTATGTGATGGACTTTCTCTTACATGAGTTCTTTTTGACTGAAAGAATTTTTCTTTTCTTTTAAATACAGCTCTTAGATTGATGTGTAAAGCATAGAGATTATTTAATCTAGAGCTGTTTAGAGTGCCTGTGAGCTTTTCCATTTGGTTATTTTAAACCAATTTCCTTCACAGACATTTTGGGATGGTGGGTGGCTAAGGGAATGATTAAACACAACGATTTTGTGGACAAGAGCAAAGAGTTTTTATGTTACAATTATTTCTCAGCACAAGGCAGGTCCTAAGTATTGACCACTTTATTAAAAAGGTCCAAATATGGCTAAGATGTGGTAATGGTGAGATAGCAGTGAAATACAGCTGCATTTCTGTTGTATTATTGAATTGCTTATCTTGACTGTATTTGCAACTTTTTTCAGTCTCTCAGTAGAACAATACTTGAAAGCTATAGAAAAGTATTCATTGCCTTAAAAGACTTAGTGTTGTCTGACATCAAGCCAGTTTAGTAATCCTTTTTTTTTTTCTTTCTTTTTCTTTTAATCCTGTGCAAAAGAATGGGGTGTATTCACCAAAATTATCAATGAAAATTACACAATTAAGTCTGACTTGTGGGACTGTGTTTCGGCAATGGAGTAGCTTATGATGCTGTGTGCTAACAAAAGGCTGACCTTTCCAGCAGAACTCCTTGTTCCAAAGAGTTTATGCCATGGCTATAAATGGTGTGTCTCAGGTAGCTCTATCGTAAAGCAAATACTTACTGCCTGTGTGTTAGAACTTTACTTATTGGCCAGTCTGACATACTGCCCCATGACAAGAAAGTTATTGACATTGGGTTGGATTTTTAAAAGGTGTTAGTCTCTAGAGGCAGATTTGGCTCTTAGAGCATTTGGGAGACTTGGATTCAAATTCTGCCTCCTGCACAGAGCCATGGGGCTGATTTAGCTCCTTGTTTCTCAAACATTGCCTTCCCCCACATGTAAAATGTGGGTAACAGTATGTGCTCTGAGCTAAATAGGTGCTCTCTCAGTCTCTCCAAGAGGGAAGTCCAGCTGCATTGATTTCAGTGGTGCCACTGTAAAGCTTTATCATGGAAGGATGGTGAGAAATGAAACAAAGCTGAGGCTGTAGTTTGATGAATAAATACTTGGTGCTGGTATTGGCCATGAAAGCAGCAATCTGGCCTTCCCTTAGCATCTAGCTCTTTGTCCTTGGCTTTGCTCTGTTTTCTTAAACCGTCTTTGGGGTTTTTTGATCATCTGTGCATTAGCAAATCCGTATTTTTGCACTCTATATAAACGTAAAGTGAATGGAAACGTTTTTATAAAAGGTAACTAATTGCATAATTGCGCTCGGACAATTGCACTGAGCATTAGTTTTTAATGTATATTGGTAAATACAGACTATCCTTTTAGCAATCTGTGTGCATTCATCCAAAGCAATGGAAAATATTCCCAAGTGATTTTAATTTAAAAAGAGATGTTAAGGACAGAAATCAGACCTTGCACACGGCTGTAGCTTCTCAGGCCCCTGGAGGCCTTCAGTTTAGGGCTGATGACTGTAGCTTTTGTTTCATTTACATTGCAAATGAAATCTTATGGTATTTTTGGTCTTTATCCATGTTTGCCGCTGAAACGGTGCCTGGCAGTTGAATCTGTACCTTTGCTGCACAGACATTGCCTATTCATTACTAATATTCAGTGGAAACATACACGTACTCTGACAACAGAAATGCAGGGCTGATATCAAGCCGTGCAACATCTGCTAAATTCACATGGGGAAAGGGAATATGAAAACAAATACACAAAGGGCACAGCTACTGAGATGGTAAATATTGTTTTTTCCATGCCACACCCAAACCAAAAGTAGAGACAGAGAGGCCCTTAACAAAGCCTTATTCAGGTTTCTGACAGCTGACAGTAACTGCTTGTTTTCCACTGAGCTGTAAGTGAACAACACTGCCAGCTTACTTCAAAAGCCTGAATTTGCCTGAGACTTACGCTTCTTTTCCTATGAGTATGTTGGAAGTAGATGAGAAGAATAGCTCCGTGGAAATTAGTAGTGTTAAAATCATACAAATGCAATCAATATGAAGCTTGGACGACACGAGAGGAGTAAGAGCTGATAACACTTTTTTGGAGGGAAAGAAACTGCCTGTAAGGTGGAGCAGTGTGGATTTGCTAGCTGGGCAAGAGGAGCAGCAGCAAGAGAGCCCCGAGGGTGGCTCCAGGCTGCGGGCCTGGAGCTGGGAGGTGCAGTGGCACAGCGGGTCTTGGGGAGGGCCCCTGCGGCACCGGTGGGGCTGTAGGAGGGAGCACACAGCCCAGAAGGGAGAGGAGGACATCGCTGGGCAGCTGTGTCAGGGCATAGGTGGTGCTTTGTGCATCCTAGACTGTTGCACAAAGCTGGACACTCCCAAATCTGGCGTTGATAAAATAGTGTTGCAAAGTGGCTGTAGGATGAAGGGGGAAGTGAGTGTAATAAATACAGCTCAGTCAATAAATACAGTCATTGCAATAAATACAATGAGGAGGATAGGTGGGTAGAGCAGGAACAGACCCACAGCCTGAGAACTTCTCAGGAGCGTGGGAATGTGGCTCCATAAGGCTCATTTGGGACACTCCCTGTCTTTCCTGCCTTAAAGCTGTCTTCAGAGACTCTGCATCGGAGTGTGTCGTAAGAGGACATTAATGCCAACCTGCCTGGGCAAAGTGCCTTAACATCCAGATGCACCTGTCCTGAGCACGGGAGGCTGGGCAGAAGTGAAACAATGTTTTGATGCGGTGTGGAGAGCTTCTGTCCAGCACAGGCAAACCTGTGCTGCTCTCGTTTGGGCTGGGTAGCGCCGGCACAGCTTGCGTCGGGCTTTTCCTTTTTCTCCTGGCCTCTGTTGACAGTGTGAGGATTTGACACTATTCCCACTGGAGCCAGTATGAAAAGTTCCCAGGGTGGACTTCAGGCTGAAAGGGTTTTCAGTCATTAGGAGTGTGTTCTTCTTGACATGGGATACTTTTCGTCCTTCTTACTCAGCTCTTTCAGGAAAGTAGATTGCCTGCTACAGCAAGGCATTGGACATTGTTTACATAAAATCAGACAATTAACTGTTCTTTAATAGAAATACACAACTATATTAAATAGTTGGGAAGTGATGCAACATTGAGCCAGGCCCAGTTGGTAACACCAAAAAAAGTAAGCCCAAGGAGATGGCTTACTCCTTGCTATCCCAAATAGAAAAGTAACTTATGTTAATTAATTATAGAATATTCAACCAGAAATATTGTTCTAATCAGAAAGCATCTGTGGCTTTTCAGCAAAGATCTGTGGTTAAAATGAAAAAATGGAAGTTAAATAAACTTGTATAAAAACTGCAGACAGAAAAATGTCACACACAAAAAAAACCTTGGGCCTTTTTTTCCCTGCTTCCTGCTGCAAGTGATTAAATGTTTAGTTTCCAAACAATGTACTCGGCTCTTAATAAAATTTAAAATTCCTCCATATGTCTAAGTGAAAGTGACTCAGAGGAGAGGTCACAGGAAAATTGCTGCCTTTTTTCCCCCCTTTCCAATAATCCCTTTTGACCTTTCTACCAAAACTCATTTATTTTGTCCATTTTGATCTCAAACTTTCAATAAGTAAAACTACATAGTGTTTTATACCTATTCTCCTCAGAAATACATCCTGCTTGCCAGCATTCTTCTTCTGTAGCTCAGCAAAAATCAACGATTTCCATGCATCATTCCTTGGACGTGAAGTTTTGGTCTTACTTTTCTAGCACAACCAGGTGCTAAATGAGGTGCTGCTGGTTAAGGAACAGGTATTTGGCCTCCCGCTCTGCATTAGCCATGCCCTTCCCATCACAACTTTGTTGTGTGGAAATCATGGGCATGCTCTGCTGACAGGTGACCATATATAATTCTCAGATATACAGGGTCTGAAGGAGGAATTATAAGTTCCTAACAAATATTTATTACCTGACTACATTTCATCATGTTTCAGTGGGTTGCGTGTGTTGAGTCCCCCCCACCCCAAGTCTTTTGTGAAATGGTATCAGTGGAATATATAGACAATGCTGAGGCCGTGTTTAACTAGATACTGTGCAAACGTAGTAAAAGACCATCCCTTCCTGAAAGATGTGAAGAAAGCCTTTCCTTGGCTTTCATTCAGTAAAGCCTGAAAGCAAATACTTACTTTCAGTAAGTTTGTTTCCTTGAGATCAGATACAAACAACCCTGTGGTTAGAGAAGGGACTCAGCACTCACAAATGTTTACCTTGCATGGTGGCCACTTTCAGCTGGGCTTTTCAGCTGGGCTTTCCAAGGAAGCCACAGTTCCCTTCACTTGCAAGTTTTGCTCTGTTTGCCAAAAAATCCTGGCAGGTTTTGCCACTGACCTAGAGCTGCACAAAAATCATCAGGTTGATGATTTTCATTATTAGCCTTAAATATGGTACAGGTTTCCTGAGATTTGCAAGCCTTTTGGAAGATCTGGATTGGCTTTTGACCAATGCTTGGCTTAGCTCTGATTTTGGGGTAAAGAGAAAATTATTCCAAAATTCTGGTAGTGTTCTTATTTTTATGTTTGCTTGATTTCCCCCAAGATCTGAGTGAAAAATATCTTTCTTAGGTTTCCAATAATCTCCGTTTCCAAGAGCCTCTCTCTTTCCTTGTTTATGTGCAGGAAGTATTTGATTTGTGTGTCCTCCCCATGAAACAACACTACATTTGACTCCATATTGATGTGACAAAGCAAGAGAATAGGTTGGATTATTTAATCAGAAAAAAAGTAATAATTAAAGCAGTGCAAATTCCTGCAATGAGTGTAAAATTGTGGGTACAAAGAACATCTGAACTGCTAGAGAGCTAGACAGCAAATGGCTCATTTTTATTCCTTTCTTTAGGAAAGGAGTTACTGCTCCCTCGTCTTTCTGGTCACAGAGTAACTTTAGTGTTTGTCCTACCTTCCACCCTACAAAGATACTTTGCATAATTAACATTCAACAGATTTAACTGCTGAGCTACTAAGTGCTGGTTTACTGTGACACACCCAATTTGTACAAACATTTCTTAAAAGAGAGTGGCCGTGGCAGGCTGTTCCTAGTGTGTCAGGTGCAACATTCCTCCTCAGTGAAAGCTTGTGTAACAGGCTCGCTGTTTCTTTGGGAGCTCTTGCGTCCCCCTCACTCCCCTAAGATTTAAATTTAGCTTAGTAAATAAGCGCCTTATCTGCAAGAGTTTCGAAATAGATTTTTGAAAATAATTTAAGTTCAGAGGTCAGTTATAGTAAATGTAGAACAGTTCTTTTAAAGCGTAGTGGCTTTTATTACATCCCCACCAGCACAATTGTGAGCGACTCTACTGGGAGATTAGGAGTACAATCAGTTTGATTAAAAATGTTTTGATGTCTCAGGCTGAGCATACTAGGCCTAGGACATACTAGGTTCTTGGTCCTCCTTGACATTAGACCTACAATGTTTCGAGACGGTCACCCTGAAAGTGAATGACAATATTAATTTTTTGAAGCGCTACTGGTAAACTTGTTTGGGATCAAATTTTCTCAAATTTATTTTAAGTACTGGTAGTGATAAAGTACTTTTTTTTGCAAAGAAAATTGAGAGCTTAGCTGAAGCAATGTGCTTCTTTTTAGTATCCACTAGCGTTATGTGGGAAGAAGAAAAAGAGGTGGGTTTTATAGAATAAACTGAGGAAAAAATTCATTGCTTGCAATCACCACCCAGCCATTGTAGGAGTAAAACAATAATCACCACTTGCTGCTTTTGTGCAGTGGGAATCCCCAGGGGGTGGAAATCTTATGATGCACTAGAGATCTTTTAGTAAATATAGATTCTGTAGCTTCGTAGAATGTAGTATCTAACTAAATTCCTACAAAGGGATTAAAATGCTGAGTATTTAGAACACTTTCTGAAAACAATTACAGTTTAAAGAAAAATTGTCATGAGAAAAAGATCTTAGTGATAAAATTGCTAATACTGTACCCTGGAAAAATCCTTCAGCACAAGTAAAAAAAAAGAACTGCAATATTGCCAGCAGTTGTCAGTGAAACTTCATCTCTCCATGTGAAAATGGATATGCTTTAACGTCATTTAAATTCTCAGTTCACTGGGTTTTAACTGACTTTCCTCCTATTCCCTATTTTGTAAAATTTTCTCCTTTTATGGAGCACTGAAATGCCCCCCCATCTGCCTTTCATTTGCTTTTGTACGATTTTTTTTTTTTTGAATACACCAAATTCTAGGAGGGGAAATCAGAAATTGTGTAAGTTCAGTGAGGAAGCCACATCCGTTAAAACACACTTTGACTGAAACAATGTGCAATTCATGGTATAAGTAAAGTTGGAAGAGTTCTAAAATCCCTTTGTTTCAGACATCAGACACATTAACAACTCCCCCTTCGCCCCACATACTCTAACACAAACATTTCAATAACTAAGAAATCTTTAAAAATATTACTTTTAAAATAGATTTGGTTTCAAAAGATTGTTTTGTTTGAATTTCTGCTGAGCCAACTGTGTTTCTGAGTGTAAAAACAATACAGACTCTGTAACAGGTGGAACAAGTGAGATGAGATATTTTCAGGATAAAACTATTAGACTATTTTGAAAGCTAAAATGAAAAAGAGTGCAAAATATACCCTGTAAACAGTTTCTCTTGAAAGCACAACGTTGCAAGTTCAAAGGAAGAAGAACTTTTCCTACCTGTAGCTTTTGTGTGGATCAGGAAGTGTAGCTTTTTTCCGATTACAATCTTCCATGGCTTAGCTTGGCTTCTGCATTTGAATGTTAAATATATAAGAATGCCTTGTTTAGCTTGGGAGTTTGCATGACCTCTTAATGAGACACTGTAGTTAGTGTCATTGGGTATTAAGGCATCATGTGACTGTAGATGAAAATAAAATCCTTTAAAGTTTGCATTTAATACTTCCTAGAATCTGTAACCCTTTACCTGCAAGCTGGATAAAAACCTGATAGAGCTCACTGTTTTCTGGTCAGGGTTAGAAAAAGGAGAAGGGGAAGAACACGTGCCAAATAATTCCTTTTCCTCCGGGACAGTCGCTTACAACGACCACAACAAAGTCTGAGCCTGTCCGTGTATGAATGATTTCATTTGCATATTCTTAAAATTCAGTCTCCCCATGTCACAAATGGCGCTGGAAGGATTTGGCAGAAAATTCCTCTGTTACATCAGGTAGTTTTGCCTAGCAATGACATTTAATCCCCACTGTTTTGGGTGACGCTCTGTGGAGGAACTCTGCTCTAAGGTATATTTGCAGGCATCGCATCACAGTTACCTGTGAAAATTGCTGACTTTCCTGGAATCATTTTGGTTTGGGTGTGGTGTTTCCAAAAGTGATATGAAAGATGTTCTGCTTCCACAATCCAGTTAGGAGAGTGTTCCCTGTGCAGGTGGAGAGATTTAACTTAGGCAATATCTACAAGCAGCTGGCTCAGGTGTTTCACAGCGGTAATCTTTAACCTATATCGTTGTACCTGGAAACTGTAAAAAAAAAAAAAAGCAACTCTGGGAAAGAACTGGCACTAATATTGCGTCATCTAACTGCATGTGTCACATCCGGGGGTCCAAAGAAGTGCTAACAGAGCCAACTCAATAGTACTTTGGAAATGTTCTACTATATCCTTTGTTTGCTTATTTGTGGTGTTAAGCCTCATGGATGCAGTTACATGAGGTTCAGCTGCTGTACGAGTAGGTGTGCTGTTCTCAACCTCAATAATGGTGGATTAAGGGTTGCGTCCCTGCCTGGCGGGGGTTACATCCTTGCCTTCCCGGTGCAAGGGGTGTGCTGGAGTCCTGCTTCCCTTTCTCATGCCAAGTATCCTCCTAAAATCCCACTTCAGCATCTGGCTGGGTTTGCCCTGTTGCGCTTCCCCTCATGTGCGCTGCAGTGAGCTGAAGATGAGACCGTCAAACTCATTTCAGCAGTGGGCAGAGAGCAGGCGGGTCCCCGTGCTGGGGAGCAGGGACTCAACCGCGCCACCTAGCCCCAGCCTCCCTCTGCCGAGCCGCGCACCCGGGGCTGGAACATCGGATGCCAGCAAACAAATTAAGAAAAGCTGCTTTGGATGTGCTTATTTTAAGCAGAGCGCTATGTCATAACGTAAAGGCCAAATATCATTTACAGTCTGTGAGCTAGCAAACTGCAAAGTTCTGCAGCAGCCCTTTGGCAGATTTGTCATTTTTTTTTTTTATTCCTGCAAGCTTTTAGCATTAGCTGAAAATGGACTTTGAGAGCCAGGAAATGTCTTGTTGCAAAATTTTCACTAAACTCTCCCAAAGGCTCTCCGGTCAGTAAGTAAAGAATTGTCAGGCTAACATATCCCCAGGTTGTTAGAGGAGGTGAGGAAGACAGGAGATGCAAACAGCTAGGGGCTGCCTCTGCAGCGTGGAGCGTGATGCTGTGCGCAGACCTGTGCACAGTGCGTGCTGCGTACCCCACTACAGCCCTGCCAAGCCAGAGCCAGCCCCGTGGGCCAGCTCTGTATCGGGTGGTATTTTGCCATTACCTTCATGGTAGTTGAGCTAATGAGCTGGGCTAATAGGCTGAGAAATGTCCTGGTCGAAAGGCTGTGATGTAGGCCAGGAGGCCACTGGAAGCAACCTCAGGGAGGCTGCCTCCCCCTCTCTCCTGATACTGGGCCTCCTCATCAGACCTTTTTCAAGGCTACTGTATTTTTGGCATTCCAGAGACTATTCATTCTTGCGGTTTCTCAAACCCACAGCCAGTGTTTCTGCAGTAGTAGAGAAGTTCTGCCCCAGCCCCTGCGGTCCCAAGTGTGCTGTGCTCCTATAGTACTGTTCCTGAAACCTAACGTTTTCTGTGAATATGTGCAAACTGCTGGGATCTTTTCAGGCTGATAGTTTGGTCAGTTTTTCACAGACGTGTCCTGCATGAAATGATCACTTGTCTCACCAATCCATAGTCCTTGTTCAAAACCACAGGTGTGACAACATTTTTTTCAAAGGAAAAGTAGTTGAGACATCCAGCCTGCAGAAATCCTCTTTTTCCTCTAATCTCATTCTTGTACCTTAGTCAACTGTGTTGGCTGAGGTTTTCTGGAGAACGTTACTCCTGAGACAGAAGTCTGTCTTGAAAAAATTACAGCCCAAAAGGTTAACTTTTGTAACTTCAGATACTATCATCAACATGATCTTACCGCGGGAAGTGCCTGGCAATTTACTAACAGGCAATGGAATAATGGAGACAAACAGCAGCAAACTATCCTGTTGCTTTTGGGATGTTCTGTTTTCATCTGCGCTACAGCATGTCTGGATTTTTGCATCATCTCTCACCTTGCAAGTATGTGTATTTCACTTTAAATATGCTGAGTAGATCTATTTTAGTCTAGAAGCTTTCTCACATCCACCAAAATCCATGTGGAATCAGAGCTGTGGTATGAAAGCGGGGAGATGATTTTATTTATCTCTGTTACATGCTATATAAAAGTAAGACCCGTGCTGGTGTGGCAGTATTGTGTGGTGAAAGCTGTGACAGCAGGAACATGTGAACATGCCTTAAATCTGCTTTTATATATTCCTTGCTGAGGCTGGAGAGGGGACCAGTGTGCTGCCAAAAGGGCAGGTGCTACAGGAGAGCGTACCATGGCCAGGAACACGTCAGGGGCTTTGCTGAGTTGGGATGGGAGCATCACCCAACCTGGCAAGCAGGAGCAGTGTGGGCCTGGGATGATGGGGCAGAGGAGGCAGGGAGAAGAGCTTGCTAGGGGCAGATTTTAACAGTCACTTTGGGAACCATTTGTGATTTTAAGAGCATGTTCTGCTGGACTGCGCATCTTGGGAGAACGTTCCCTCACACTCTTCTGGTTATTGGCCTGTGTTTTCAAGTGAATTTAGCACTGCGTAGCTGGTCCTCGGTAGTTGAAGTCCCTCTTTCACAGAAGGATGGTTGTGCAAACTGCCCTTTCTGGAGAAGCGCCTCATCCTGCCCTGGGAAGGATCATGATGACTATTCCTTCAGCCTTTGACCTCCCTATTGAAATTGAGAATTGAGACTATGATTTAGACCCACACTGAGAGCATCGCTTCACGTCATACAAGTCAGGAGACTACCTCCAAAATGCAAGGAATGGTGTTCAGTGACCAGGCTGGAAAGGTAAACCACAGGAAAAAATGTAGCTCATACTCTCCCTGCAGCAAGGTGGTGTTCCAGGAAGAGATACCGAGTGACATCCTTAACAGGGTACAAGAACTTTGAAGTAGGTCATATTTGTAGCATAAATGCTTGATAATGATTCTTAATAACAAATCCTTGATAACCAAAACTATCCAAAGGCCCTAGCCCACATTTGGATGATTACATAATCAATTTTATGGTTACATAAAAAATGTGTGAAAAAGTAAGATGTCTTTGGTTTTATAATTAGAAGAAATAAAAATATATTTCAGAATTCTGCCCTTTTG
The DNA here is from genome assembly GCF_030936135.1 of Gavia stellata. Classification (NCBI taxonomy): domain Eukaryota; kingdom Metazoa; phylum Chordata; class Aves; order Gaviiformes; family Gaviidae; genus Gavia; species Gavia stellata. Next base: position 25,475,998 of record NC_082598.1, on the reverse strand, counting down.
CAGTCTTAATATTTATGTTAAAAAAGGTATTTTTTGATCCTTAATCAACAAAACAAAATAATGCAGACTGTAGCTAACAGCCTAATGGTAATGACCCAAAGGACCCATTTTATGATGTATCATACAGACACCCATAAGAAGTTTTTGACAAAGGGAAAATCTCTGGATTTCAAGCTGATCTGGGGCTAAAATAGTTCTCCCTGCATATGAACGCCATTTTAGCGATGGATTTTTGCTTTAAATTCCCTTTGCTAGATGACTAAACTTCTGTTTCCACAGCTTTATGTATAGGGCTTGAGTATGCAGCATGGAGAAATCAGGGCTGGGGAACCACTGAAACCTGAATGGCTTCTGAATGCCTTTTCCAGGTGTGCTGGTTTTGGCTGGGATAGAGTTAATTTTCTTAATAGTAGCTAGTATGGGGCTATGTTCTGGATTTGTGCTAAAAACAGTGTTGATAATGCAGAGATGTTTTTGTTATTGCTGGGCAGTGCTTACACAGAGTCAAGGCCTTTTCTGCTTCTCACACCGCCCCACCAGCGAGTAGGCTGGGGGTGCACAAGAAGCTGGGAGGGGACACAGCCGGGACAGCTGACCCCAACTGACCAAAGGCATATTCCATACCATATGATGTCATGCTCAGCAATAAAAGATGGGGGAAGGAGAAGGAAGGGGGGGATGGGACATTTGGAGTGATGGCATTTGTCTTCTCAAGTGACCACTATGCGTGATGAAGCCCTGTTTTCCTGGAGATGGCTGAACACCTGCCTGCTGATGGGAAGTAGTGAATGAATTAATTGTTTTGCTTTGCTTGCCTGCGTGGCTTTTGCTTTACTTACTAAACTGTCTTTATCGCAACCCACTAGTTTCCTCACTTTTACTCTTCTGATTCTCTCCCCATCCCATTGCAGGGGGGGAGTGAGCGAGTGGCAGTGTGGTGCTTAGTTGCCAGCTGGGGTTAAACCACGACAGCAGGCTACATGTTAACTCACATTTTGATACTATCTGATAATAATGTGAAAAAAGTCAAATGGCCACAGGCTGTATGAAATAAAGTCATGGGCCGTGCATTCCCCAGCTGTGGTGCAAAGGAAATGACTGATAAAAATATTTTTTCTAGCTGACCTCCGGCTTACCTTTGTCTGCCAAAGAATTTCCGGCTAATTCCCCTCTAAAGCTTTCTTGTAGCTACAGCCTATTCCTAGAATCTTTTGTGTCAGCAAATATGGACCCCATCTGAGCCTGTTTATTGATGCACTTTAGATAAAGAATCAATGACAGCTTTGTTCTAGATATGCAAACAGTGCTCCTTAAAAGAAAGTAAATTGCTCTATTCCTATGTAGGGATAGAACAGCACTTGCCATTTGGGTGGCTCATTATTAGAGAAACTACTTTGTCCCTATACCACTGCATAGACGTACTTGGGGACAGATCTGTGAAGGGCTATGGAGTGCTTACTCTTGCAGTGGCAAGTATTTGGAGACTGAGCAGCCTAATGCCATTCAGAAAACTGGGTCTGCTGCTTAGGCTCAGTGTGAGGAGTCTGACGCCTGAGAAACGGATTCAGAAAGCTGGAAAGCTGAATGAGATGATAGTTTATCTTATTAAGACATAGATAAATTATGAGGAGGCACAGGACTTAAACAGCATCCTTCAATAAGATTAGGAACCCAATACTTGGCTGAAGGGCTTAAGTGGATTAGGAGTCATGTTCATCTTTCTCATTGTTTTACAATTAAGAAAAATAGTAGTGCTGCCCCACTCTTGCTGTCCTTGATTAGAACATAAAAGACTAAGGTTCAAAGCAGGACAAGAACACCCATGCCTTTTTATATACAGCATCACTGCTTTCTTGTGTCAGCCTATTGCTTTGACCAACTAGACAAGGCCTAAAATCAATTCCCTCTTTGACCCGAGATGAAGGGAAGACTGCTCTCACTTTTAGGCCAATCCTCTCTTTTGCTGGGGACTATCTCCTGCCCCGAGAAGCTGTGCCACTGTGCAGAAGACCACAGAGTTCATTGAGCCAGAAAACAAGAGGAGCAAGTCTGGGTACTCTATTGATAAGCCACTCAGCTGAACTGGAACCAGCTGGGTTCTGGTAGTGCTTCCCAAAAAGGAAGAACATTTCTCTGTTTCTGTGTTTTGCTTTGTTTCTATGTTATAGCCCTTTACTACCCAAAGTTAGCCACTGTCCTGGCAGATAGGAGATGTATTTTCACTCTTCCAAGATAATGAAGGAACTAGCTGTCCAACATTGCGCAGGTTATGCACAAGGAGCTCAAGGCTGAAATGTGAGTCATGCCCAGTGTTTGAAAGAAGGTGGAAGTTGCTTACCTTCAGCACAGGATCCCGGGAGGCATGGATCCCACAGCCCCTTCCCATAGCTCCAAAGGTCTGAAGGGGAGTGGGATTTCAGGTGCTCCCCTCTTTTCTGAGCTTTTTACTGGGTATGTTACACAAGCCTTCGTATCTGTTGACTTGCACACTGGCAGTATGCAATCTAGTCACAAGCAGCATCTAAGCATGGATTTTTTTGGTGAATTTCATTGGGTTTTGAACACTTAATTTAGTTAACTGAAGTGGGAAAAATACTGGAATTTTTCCTTACGAATATAGCCCTTAAAATTATTTAAATACAGGCTAATGGGAGCTGCAGATGCCAAGTGTCCCTCTGCCAGAGTGAAATTTCTCTAAAATTAAGGGACACGCACAAGTCTGTTTCCTTAGTTTATTAGTACAAACAATGCATACACAAGACTGTATATTGTTTGAAGACTGCAATAGATTTCTAATTTAACAACTCCGTAACAAAATTTAACTAAATTTGACATTTATGAAAATATAAATCTCTGATTGGGTAGGTTTTCCCAACAATACAAAGTTTACATAAAAACATTCAATATGATCTATTAGTTGCAAACAAGTTAGGAAAAAATCATTCAAGTCACTTAATATACTATATTGGCTTGTACACTGAACATTCACACACTACATTAAGTTCTAGCTTAGCATTCATTTCTTGGAAATTTGTGGCATGAAGTTCTGATTTTAAAAAGAAAATTGTTTCATTTAAATAATTTGAAAAAAATTTCCACAGGTGTGCCAACTTTAAGATATGTAAGGAGGGAAACATCTTATCCTTTCAGATGTTGTCCAGTATTTTTTAACTTGGGCAAAATACAATTTTTTTAAAAGCATTTGTCATGATTTCACAATTTCTGCCTTGAAACTGGTAAAACTGTACAAAAGGCTCAGAACAGTTCTAAAGCAGAAAGTGAAGCTTGTAAGTATGTGGAAGTAAGAAAAACCCATTACAAATTGGACCAGCAAAGAACCTTTGGACAGCCTTTACATTTAGTGGAGTATTTCAGCACATATACAAGCAGTCCCAGAGTGTTTGGTCATCTGATCTGTATTTATCGTGGGCAAGAACAGAAATGATAGTAAGGCAAATGTTACCAAGATTAATACATCGCGTGTCTGAAAACTTTCTATTAAGATTACTTTGGGGACATAGGAGATACTTCAGACTTTCTTACAACAAAATGGATAGCAACCTTCTAACATAAAAAACTTAATGTGTTTAACTGTTCATCTGTAATGCCCTTTCTCTTTGAAAAAGTTTTTGTTACAACCTGTACTAATACACACTGTGAGACGAAAAAATTCCACAAACCAAAAATAAAAGCCCAAACCCTATATTCCTTTTATGACCTAGATTTTTGTCATTTTTATCACAATACAGAAACCTGAAATCTCTGCATGCAATTAAAAAAAAAAAAATCTTTCAGTCCATTCACTGAGGTGAACAAATAACTTATCAGCTCACATGTTGACATGTTTGCAGCTGACTGGCACCTACTCCTTTCAACCCAAAGATTAATCCCAATTAAAAAAAAAAAAGTAGGTATTTTTTAAATGATGATGGAATGTATCAAGTGTTCCAGGTTGGCAGGTGACATCTTGTCATTGCACCATCAAGCAGAAGAACACATTTTTGCAAGTGGGTATAAAGTTGGCTGTTAGCTATAGACCCATCTAGGCGACTTGGTATATAAAACAGTGCTCTGACTCTTCTCACCAATCATGTGGCGCTTTAGTTCTAGTTAAAACAGTTTGTCAATCCCAGATAAGATCACCTAACTTCTGTAATAGCATAACATTTTTGATAGTATTGCTAGAAATTTTTAATCAAGGCCCTGGTGAAATCCTGGACTGAACCTTGTATTCCGAAATTTAAAAAACCCTGCAGCCCGTTTGCTTTATGTTTGCTTTTTTTGTTTACATAAATGTAAGAATATTTATTGAGGAAAAAACAGCTGGTCTGCCCGCTGCTGTTTCTGTCTGTCTTCCAAGAAATGCAATGATTTTTACTGAATTCAGAAGACAAATCTATGCACGTATACTATTATTATTCAGATAAGTTAGTCCAGATGGTTACTCAGTTGTCAGCAGCAAAACTGTGTCCTCTGCAATCTATGGCTGAGCACACTTTCTCATAGCAATAGTTGTGTTTTTTGGTTGGTGTTGCTTCACTCACCTCAGGCTCTGTAACTGTAATGGGGCTATCTCTTGCAAATACTTCGGTTGATTCCCTCCAAATGCAGTCTGCAGTCACTTTGAAGTTATAATTGTGACATTTTGGCCTAATCACTTGCGTTGTGTTATTGAAAATCTGACGGCTGTTTGAAGTAGCAATTTTGATTTTCAGTGCAGCGTCGACTCGGTCCACTACAGTGTAAGTACCTATACTTCCGTCATCAAATCCAATAATAATATTTAAATGTCTCTGTGAGAGTGCAAGAAAAGTGGGAGTTTTATAAAGAGAACAGGCACCGATGTTTTTGCCATCCGCTAGCCTCATTACTATTAAACTAGAGACTGCACCGTTGTCATCATCTTCTTCACTCCGAAAACAGATGTACACAAGGTAGCGGCCATCCCGAGACAGCCTCTGCCGCCAGATGACACCTGGAGCGTGAACCACACGAAGTTTTCCACTGTATAAATCAAGCACATTGATGTTCTCATCACCACGGGTTATAATTCCTAGCTTCCCATTTGGGGATATTTCAAAGTCTTCCAAATTTTTTAAGAAATTGGTAGGCAATTGTACACGTCTGCAGATTACTTCCTCTGTTAGGCTCCAGATGTTCACAGTTTCAGTAGATGTTATAAATAGTATAATATCTGGGCAGTCTGGTATCAGCTTAATATCCACAATGCTTGCACCATCATCACAGCAAAACTTCTTGGTTATACTGCCTGTCCAGAGACTCACTGCCAACACTTTATTCTTTGCCATTCCTACTACGAATGTATTTGCAGTTGTTATAAATGCATTCTGTAAGGCAACTAAAATATTGCAAACTCTATGTCCTGTAGCCAGTCGCCAAACTCTGGATGCATTTTGCTCGCAGAGAGAGACTACAAATTGATCATTATGAGTAATCATTAGCTCTGAGATTTTTTGTCCATTAATGCGAAAGATATTTTCGCCACTAACAGTGTGCCATACGTACTGGCTGCATTTATCATCTGATGTAACCATTATCTCTCCAGAAGAGGTCAGCACACAGTTTTCAACAATACCTTCATGCTTGAACACGGCTTCAATAAATCCAGTGCTGAAGTTCCACTTATGGACAGAATCTGATCCATCCAATGTGTATATTAATTCACCTCTGGCTGGCAACACCAGTCTTTGGATAGGCTTGCCAGATTTGTCAATATTGGACATAGCAGTTATGATGTCTATATCCCAAATAGAAAGGACACCACTGGTGGATAAGGATAGCAGCATGTTATGATGATTTGATTTAATTAGCCTAACTATAGTTCCTGAGATTTCCTGTAAGCTTGCCATACACTGTCCCGTATCTCTTCTCCAAACAAAAATGGCTGAGGTATTTTCCATTGAAGCAATTATACAGTTGCCATTTTTGGACAACACGGCAGATATAAAGCGCTCATTGTGTTTAGCTCTAAACTTTTCAGCCACCTTCCACACACGAGTGTCAAGAAGTTCAATGCTGAGAGCCTTACAAATTAAAATTGCACTTTGGTCTTCAGAAAGCTCTATGCTGACTACTTCACTGTCTTCTCTCCTGCAATCAAAGTCATCTGTAAGCTGGGGATTCACGATTTCCTCCGTATTCCAAACAGAGAGGCTACCCTCATTGTCCACCATCACCATTTCTTGGGCTGTGTCCAGAATGAGAAGGAATTTCACAAATCCACCAGAAAATTCAGAGGTCACGGTGGCCAGCTTCTCTCCGCTGCCCAAGTGAAAAATGGTCGCAGTGTTCAAATACTGTCCGCAGAATGCATAAACTCCGTCTGGAGAACACTGCACACAGGTCACTTCATACCAGCAGTGGAAGTGATAGAGAGGCCAACCATAAAGCAGATCTATTACAGTTACATCTTTGCTGGCCTCCAGCCAAGCAAGCGCATGGTTGACTGATAATGTAAAACCATTTATAAAACTGGAGCCCCCCCCAATTCCACAATGTTTTGACCCCTTAATTTCCACCTCAGACAGAAGACAGGAATTTATGTTATCATATATCAAAAGAGTGTTTTTTGTTGTAGCCACTACAAGATACTTTTCATCACTAGTAAGCTTCATCCCTAAGATAACAGATGGAGCTGTTGTAATCTGCCTTAGCAACTGGCGGGTCTCTACATCCCAAGTGCTGATGGAGCCATTTTCTAAAGCAGCAATAATTGTGCTGGGATTAAAAGTAGGCAAAATCTCAGTGACGTGCATGCAGCTGGATGACAGTGGCAGGCGCTCGGGGCTGTAAGTCACATCCATGGAGGAATGCAGAGGGACGATAGAGCAGTACTTGGGTCCGTCCTTGTCACATTCTAAGAGGAGATGTCTGAGTTTGGGCAATGAACTTACTACTGGGAGAAGCCTCTGCTGCAATTCAGCAGAGAGCGAACCTGGGTATTTTACTACTTTGAACTTTATACTGCGGAGGGTACTGGCCAGAAATTTCAGCTCCTTTTCTTGCGAGTAGGTGTAAGCCAGTTCTATGTCAGAAAGTGCTTTATCAAACTGCCCTATTCTAATCATGGTGTACAGCCAGCTGAAGTTCATAATGACTCCATACAGAAGATCATCTGTTCTTCCACATTTTGTCAAGTGATGAATAAGCTCTGTCATTTTTCTGTGATTGATAAAAAAGATATCAGGCTCTAATGGATTACACTGAAAGACCCATGGCTGATCAGGTGCCTGCCTGTCAAAAGCAGTCTGATCCATGCAGTGCTTTTCATCCTCGTTCAGGCCTCTACTGTCATGGTCAGGACAACTGTTCAGATATTGGCCATTGCTGTAAAAAGGTTTTCTTCGTCCACCTGACCAAACACCAAGGAAATACTCTGCCATGACTGTGTGCATTTCATGTAAATCTTCTTCATTGTGCAGGTACAACTTCTGGGCAATTAGTTGTAAGTGCCTATTTGCCCAAAGAAGCAGCGTTACATTTTTCACCTGTCTCTCTATCAAGTACCCCTGTAAGCCCTCCTTAAGCCTTGCAATGTATATATATGGAATTCTCAGTGGGTTACTTTCTCTGACACTCTCACTCAGTTCGTACATAACACTGTTGTCAAGGGCTAAAATATCTTCCAGTTCCATTTCACTCAGACCAGATTTGGACATAGTGATGTAGCCAAGTGCTCTTGACAATAGTCTTGATCCACACTTATTTTCCAGTGACCAAAACAACTGCTCTATGCTTTCATGGACAGTGACACAGAGGGAGGACTCATCCACATCTTTGTGAGATCTCCAGTTCCTGACCTCTCTGAAGGTTAAGTTCACAAACATAGGCAGTGTGCACTTGGAGAATGCTTCATTGACATAGATTTGTTGCCCTGATGTTACTTTTCTTTTAACTCGCAGCAGCTGATGTTTTAGTACTTGGCTACACATCTTCCTGTCCCTTGCAGTCAATTCAATGTAGTTGTCGTCTTCATGAATAAGGCACCTCAGTTTTTGCAGGATCCCATGCTTGTTTGGCAGTGTTGACAAAATTATCCGTACTGAACGGGGAAGGTGAATGGGAAGCCACCAGAGCTTCCTACCATCATCACTATCTGTTAGCTGTTCTAGGGCATCGAATATTATCACCAGTGGCCTGTGGAATGAAGACTCATTCAAGAGATTGATGAACAAGTCCCGAAGGTCATGAATCTTTTTTGGGTAACTTTGTACGAGGCAACGATAGTTGACTGCTAATTGTTCACAAATGCTTTGAAGTATATTCTTCAGATCTGTACTTGTTTCGGTGGATCCCAAAAATCTTATAACTACCACAGGGTCAGAATCCGGTCCCATCTCTTCTTGCAACCAGGAATAGGACTAGAATATAGAGCATAACTTAGTTAATATCTAAATGAAGCACAGCAACAGAGTTTATAAATAGTGATTGCCTATATATAAAAAAAATATTAAAAGTTACTGGTTGAATGGAAATGCTTTCACTGGCAGAGTTCAAGGCTGGTTTGATTTATGTGCAGTGAATGAAATTCATATCATATGTCATCTATGTTTAGTGCAGGTAATATCCCAAAACACTAAGACCCAGATCCACAAAAAGGCTTACGTCTAAAGGGATATGAGTAGAATGTAGTCCATAAATCCCAGGGTACTCTTTGCAAAATCTGTGTCTTACTTCTGAAAGTCAGTGGGTAGATTCTTTTATTAATAAACTTCCTTAGACACTAAACAATGTCATCCGTGGCCAGGTAGACCACCTTGACACTTAAACTTGTTTAACGTTGATTCCCAGCTGACTATAAATGCAGGCCCTGGCAGTTTTGGAGGACAGGGATCAGAGTACAGATTGCCCTTTACTAGCAGGTTACCTTAATTCGTGGACCGCAGAAGTACACTCTGTCTTGGTGTGCCTGTGACTTTCGCTCTTACACACTGCCGCAAGGGGTGAAAAGTATCTCTTGCTGTTTTTTTGGTTAGCATACTCTAAGCAAGTGAGGAATGTGGCTTTAAATCTTCTCAGTCTGTGCAGGCTAACACACTCAGTTCTCTTACTTGCTAAGTCTTTTCACCTCACTTTACGTTATTACAGAGTATTTTAGAAGAAAAGCGTAACCAGAGTCTCTATGTTAACTTAAGTACTCAGATCTGAAATGAGATCTTGAGTTGCAAATCCCAATTGGATACACACAACTAATGTGAATCTATAGGAAGTCACATTTGGGAAAGATGCGGGATTTTAAACATTATTGTCCCCATTTCCTTCTGGCTGATATGGCTGTTTCCCAGCCCACTGTGCTAAATTCTTTGAGCACCCTGCAGGGAACTCGAAGTTGTGACTCCCAGCTGGAGAATTAGACTTAGAGACGCCAGCTTGGTCTTTTTCTGCATCTGGTCCTGCCTTGCACAAAGTGTTTCACTCATCTCCCTGCAGTACTCAGCTCAATGCCTTAAACAGCATATGTCAGATAAATGAGTACAGGTATTTTTGCAGGTTATTACAGATAGATTTGTAGCAACTGTATTTGTAGCAAGTGTATCAGACTAATTCTGAAATAATTTCTGACGACAACATAAGATGGCATGCCTTGCAAAGACATGTTGTATTTGTGAATAAGGCTAAAACCAGCATATGATGTTTAGGTCGTTCCAGATTCATAGGACCTCAGTGGAACAAGAGGGAAAGAGACCCTTCTAAAATACATGTTGTTAATTCAAAAATATATTGATTCCCATTAGGTTTTTAAGAGCTCTGATAAAATATTCTTGTTTTGGCTAAACACATGATACAGACACACTATTATTGAAAGGTAAGTCTTTTTCTGAATATGTGTACAATAATATGCAGAATATACTTTTTAGTATTTTTATTTTATATATTGAGGGCTGATATCAGATATGTTGTCAAAAGGAAGAATGAAAACTAAGTTGGCCCTTACACACTAATGCTCCTAATTTCATCATATTATGTAAAGTATTTATTTACCTTCTTTGCCACTTCGGCTAATAAGAGAGTCTTCCCTGTGCATGGTCCTCCGTATATGATAAGAGGGTTAATGTGTCCTATTTTGCTAGGTAGAACGTACTTGTGAACTATGTTTAATGCCTCACATCTATATTCGTAAAAAGTGGAGTACGTTTTACATAGCGATGAGTGTTGAAGAACTTCATCGTACAGCAAGTCGGTCTCGGTGTCAAAATTCTGCTGCACTGTTGCTTGGATTATATCAATCATGTCTTCATAGAACTGTTTACCAAGTCCTTCAATGTAATGATTCTCCACTTCTTGGGAGTAGCCCAGTTTCATGTCACAGTGAGTGACGGATGTGTACACTCTCAGATTGGATGATGCGACGATGGTAGGAATGAATTCATCCCTGAGCTTGATCAGTTTCTCATGGGCTTCAGGATCTCGTAGAAACTTCCCGGCTGTATGTACCACATCCATGTATTTTCCCATCTCTGGAATTTTAACGAAACGCTCAATGTTGGCAATTTTCCGAATGTAGCAAACACACTTCTTCAGGAAAGCTGGTGTTTGTTTACCCAAGGCAAAATCAAGTTCATCTTCAATAGCTGAGGATGAAAAGAGAACACAGAGTCTCTGTTATCTTTTCTTTTTTATAAACAGTTCAGGAACATCCCCCACCCCCAACATGCAGATTCTTAAATGATTGCATCTGTTTTCTGTAAAAAGCAGAAAAAGCACAGAAAAATCACTGGGTGCTTTTGTATGGGTTTTGGTCTCAGGCAAGCACAATGAACATTTTTTTTTTCTCTTCAGTTATATGAGAAATGCCAACTGAAATATATTTTCATGTTTGTGGAAAGGTTGATAGAAAAGATGATAAATGAATATATAGAAATAGTTAGTCTGAACTTTACCAGAGGAAAGATATCTCTTTGCTTGGCTGTGTTTAATTTTTCCTTTCTCATACAGCAATTTCACAGCAGTCTTAAAAATCTTCTTAATCTCTTCTGATATATCTTGCCATTTGTTCTCAATCATAGAGTTTGAAGAAGTCTCCATCTTTTAAAAATATCCATAGTTAAACAGTAGCTGTAATACACACATCTACAACTTCAGAAAGTAAAAGTCTAATATTCAAGGTCATAAATAACATGGTAACAGAGAAACACATACACTAAAATAAACAAATAAGAGTTAAACTTTTTTTACGGTAGATAATCATAATATATTCCATTTAAGAATTATAAAAGCTAGCTACTTTGAGTATTTTCTGAATTCCTACTGTAGGTAGCTAATGCAATATTTTTCAAGAATAAGACCAGTAACACCTTTACAGAAAGAGGGTTTTGAGAACCAAGCCTGAAATAATGATAATAAAGCATCACTAATACTGCTAAAAATATTGCTCCTTTAATGAGAAGTAACAATAACAATAATAATAATATTTAAAACTTGGATCTCAAGACTGAAAATGAGGTTCCTGGTACCTGTAATTAAGCACCTCATATTAGCTACCATATTTGAAAAATATGGGATTATATCTGACATTACTTCCATTCATTCATTGCTATAGTAAGAGTAATCTTACTGTCATCAGAGAGGAATTCTAATATAAATTCACTAATCCTTTCAGATGGTATCTTGCAGATGCGATGATGGAGGTTTCTCCAAGGCAGCTGGTAGTCACTGCTGCATTACTTACTGCAGGTGAAGTGTTTAAGGGGTCTCCAGTTTTCCTGGAGGGTGTAATAGGGAAAAGAACAGCCCCCAGGATAAGCTCCCTACCAACTCTTTCTTGACACATTCAGAGCTGTGTATCTCTTACTACTTTCTGGAAGTTTATGAGATGTAACTCCATGTTAGTTTTAAGTTATGAACATCTTTTTACTTACTTCTGTGTATCAGTAGCTTGATGAAAGGTACAAGGTTTTAATAACAAAAAAGCCAAGCTTTATTCAAAGGGATACTGTGGGCATTAGCAAAACAATGCAAAGTTACAAAACTTGCTTTCTCCCTTGTGTTCAATATTTCAGAATTAGCCACATTGTACTGTCTTCAACTCATTAAAACTCTTTCTGTGTCTGTGTTTTTCATGTTTTCAATGTTTTTCCATGCAACAAACATTCTGCTACATGATAAGTGAATGCAGTATAATGGTTTAATTTCATTTTCTTGTATAATACAGTATGTACTCAAAGTGAATACTCTGTTCAGGACTTCGCTTTTCGTACACTGAAATCTGTCCTTGGGTATATAGGATGTGTAAGGAGCGTAGAACTGAGCCCTGGGTAATATACAGTTTTTATTGTCATTAATTAAAGACAAATGCCTGTTTTAAAAATTATAATTAACAGCGTTCAAAAATCTTCTGTTAGAATACAGTTAATAAGTGGAAGTATGAGATCTGACTTGGGACAGCACTAAGCACTTGTTTGACTGTTAAAGAGCTTTCTTGTATGGGGATAGAAGGGAGAATGTGTATTTCCTCTGCAAATCCTGTTCATTGAAATCTAGCAAAAGCACAATACCAGGGCAGGAGAGCCTGAGCTCTCCCTATTCCAACATCAGGGAAGGGAAGAGAAATCTGTACAACTGTCCCACCAGCCCCAAAAGGTCATGAATGCCTACAATCCACTTGCTCTAGCTGTTACCAGAGAGCGCATCAACGCAGGAGTCATGACCCATTGTGTTCCTTGGTGTTTTGCAGCTGCTCCGTTCACCATGTATGGGGAAGGAGCATCACAGCACTAGTTGCTCAGGCGTGGACAGGGCTGTAGAAGCTAATTCAAAGACACCAGCAAGTGCCTGGCCCTGGGACTGCCCGCCACTGTAATTGATAGAGAAGAATCTTGTAAGGAGGTGACTATGACTTACCGTATTCTGGTAGTTCTTCAGCATTTCAGATTTTGGTCTGAGGTAATATGCTGGTGGCACCGCATTCTCATCCCTGCAGTACCACTCTTCTAAAATCCTTGTCTCTAGCTTGGCCTCTACAGCAGCATCCAGGATCATTTCAAATTCTGCTGACTCAACTTCCCCCGGTATTCGGATGTTCCCGTACTTCTCTCCCAATAGGCCCTGTGTATTTCCGGGAAAGTAGGGATTAAATTTTTCTTTGTAGTTATGCAAAAACCTTCCTTGGGATCTCAATTTCACAAAAATCAGTTTAATGACTTTGAAATTACTAGGAAGGGAAACAGATACAGAGTAAGATGAATTACTGTTGAGGGTACTGTACTGAGCTGCATCCTACTATGATGACTTGGTAAAATTTCAGGTAGATGCATTGTCTTTCTTAATATTAACTAGTAATAAAAATACAAAGGCATTCAAAAGAAGAAATTAAAAAAATACCCAACATACTTTCTTAACACAGTATCGACTCGTGTATTATTGATTCCCATTAGTCACAGGTTGGCATTAATCTCACATGCAAAAGTGAATGTGGAAATCCTTTTCTCTAGACTCAGGATAAGGATGCATCACTGGATTCTTTACCTCTTGGCTTTATTCTTAGTTTCCACAGTAATGGAACAGAAGATTTTGTGTTCTCTTTGAGGAAAATTCACATGATGTTATGTACAGCTCATTTGGTATTATTAAAAATGTGACTTATACCAGCAATACCAAGGATCAATGTTGCCAAACTACAAGCTGCTTTGCTATCTCATATTCCCTTGTTGCAAAAATGTTCAATGTCTTTGCCCTGGTAGCTGTCCACTGAATGCACAGTGGTGCAAGGGAAAAGTTCTGATCACGTACCAAATAGAAATAGAAATTCTAGTTCTTAAATGCACATATTTGGTGTACAGGCAAAGGTTTGTGGAAGTCAGTTCTTAAACTGTGGCACAGGAGATTTTTCACCTTCAAAACTGAGGATTAAAATATTGGTTGTGATGCTTTGAATACATTTTCTTGAATTTATTTCCATAGTTTGCTGTCCATGAATATTTTATAAAAACAGGGTTGGGAAAAACTATAGAAGATAGAGTTGCAGGACATTTCTGCATTCTTTCAACAAAATTTTTCAGATATGCGATCAGCAGCTTAATTCTGCATTCAAATCTTGGTTCACAGAAGTCAGTGAGAACTCCTACTTCCTTTGAAGTAGGATTTTTTTATTTCTTTCCTCATTTAAATGTATTCAGTAAAGATTTTGAGTTAATGAGAAGGAGTACTTAATGTGGAGAGGCACCAACAGTATCAGCATCTTGATTTGAATCAGAAAGATCTCTTAGTAAAGGAATGCTAATGCAAATACAGTAGTACCCTAAAAATGTAAATTACCTTGTTTGTAAATAATAAAAATCTAAATATTCATTATTTTTAAAGCACTCATCATAATGAGAAGCTGTTTTAAACTTTTCCAGCTGTAACTAAACCCTGAAAATCAGTAACTGATGATGATGAAGCCTGCTTCAGTGATTATAAAAGCGTGAAGCTACAGACCCCTTTTCTGAATCCAGTTGTCTTGGCAGAAGGTACACAAGTGGCTCATGCTAGATGCTGTAGCCTCAGAGCAAAGACGTCAGAGCAGTGCACATGAACACTTCCTAATCTCGCTCAGGCAAAACTACCTCAGTTAGCTCAGACCACAGTTCACATTGTGTAAACTAACCTGGCTGATTTTTGCCTGGAGCAGATTAGGAAGAGCTCACAGGAACTACAGTGCCGGCTCTGACGGCGAGCAGTTGGCATTCTCAAGAGAGGAGTATTGACAAAGAGCTGGTGAACAGGAACAAGTCAATGTCTGTCCACTGCTTAGGCGAAATGAAGGACTGTAGGAATTGTGATAGTTCGTACAGTCCAGGTTTCAGTCGCTGACAAGTCCCACCACCCAAGTCCTTCAAGAAGCTGCTCCAATAGAGAGGCACTAGGGGAAAGATGGGTTTGCCTGGCTGCCCATTCATATCCCACAGTAGCTTCATTCAGGGTGCACATCAAGGAGTCAGGAGACAGGGAACAAATGTGTTCACTAACTAGAATTAAATAATAAACATTTTAATGAAATGATCCAGTATTTTTGTTACATGAATTTATTTTTTCTATGGGATCATTCTAACTAGTAGCTCCCCTGAGAGACAGAGCTACGTTGCTTCACATAATGAGATAACCAGGGAAAATGTCTAAGTTTTTGCTGTTCTGATCTATTCATAGAGCCCTACAATTTTGGAATTCTGAAGCTGCAGAGGTTAAACAGAATATAATATTATTTTCCTTCTTTATTCAAGTGAGGTTAATAACTCATATCACGCTGAATTGCAAGGCTTTGCACATTCAGATTGATGTAGAAATCTCGTAAATTTCTCTCAGAGGAGCTTTGCTATGCAAATTTTGCAATTACCTTGTATAGCAATTATTACCTGAAATTCATTAGGCTACACTTTTTCTGAATTTAAGTCCAGTGGATTCAATAGACAGTTGCCCAGGCAAAGATTAATAGCTGGGCCCTTCATTAACAATACTAAAACATCAACACTAAAATGTCTGGTTTTAATGTACTGCATTTAATCAACTAAATTTGTTTTGGAATTATTCTGTGTACTTTTCTGCTTCTCCGGTACAGTTTGTGCTGTTCTCTCTCCACTCTACTATAGATAAATAACAAAAGGCAGTACTTTAAAATGGAAAGACGGATGTTTTTTTCTTGTATCTCATCTGTCATTGCAACAGACATTATGTAAATAATCCTGTATTAGGGATCATGCACTTGGCTACTAGAGCAAAACACAGTAAAAAGGAACTTTGATGTGATCAGGATACTAGAATCAGTGTGGATGACTGTATCACGAGCTTTTAAATAAAATGGAGGCCTATGCAAATACTATTTGAAGGCCTTCACATTTTTTTTAAATCAAATGTTAAACAGTAGAGGACATATATTTATCATGGTGTACCTTGGTGCTATAGATGGCACTGCTAATATTTTGCTAGAATTGTAGCATTAGTTGAGGGAAGAATAGACATACATAGAAGAATAATCACACAGACAAAAGAGTGTCCTCCATTTGGGATGATGGCAGTGAGCATCCATTAAGCTTAATAAACAACAAAATAAGCCTTGTATCATTTTGCTTTGAGGTATTTCTCCTCTTCTTGTTTGGTTGTTGTTTATGGAAAAGTTTTAAGGTTAATCTTAAAAATGACACATGCATAGTGCTAGAAAGAAAAGGAATGAGGAAGTGTGGAGGAAAGAGAAGTCTGAGTGAATATATGTTGCACTGCAAGGTGAAAACTGAGTCTAGCTTGTTATTGTTGACATCTAGTGTATAGGAGAGCCTGAACCTAACAGCTGTACCAACAAAAGAACACATCAGTTGAACATCATGTAAGGATGTAAAGGTGCTAAAGCATTTAGTTTTACAACTTAAAAAGTGGACCATGGCAAAAGAGAAAGCGGCAGAGGCCATGCCAGCACCCCACTGCCACATATTTTTTCCCTGAGAACTGCTCAGGGAACAGCAGGCAGCACAGTGCCAACCAGTCTTCTGTAACTGTGCCCACTGCACACCAGAAAACTATTGTAGGGATTGTGGTAGAAGTCCTTCGTGCAAGCTGCATGAGTTCGCCAGGCTCAGAGCACACCTCTGAAACTTGCCTGTGTTTAACTCAGGAATACTGCTTCACGTGGCTGGTGTGAGCAGGGATTCCATGTTTTAGCCAAAACTTAGGCATTTCTGCAATTAAAGCAAAGTTAAGGAGCAGCTGAACAGAGATTCTGAGGACACCTGTGGCACCTACTTGGTGAATGTGTGCATTTAGAAAGGCGATTAAATGAGTTGGTGTCTTTGATGTTCTAATACAGTAGAATTGACAAGTAAACAAAGAGAAACAGGAACAGGATAGGGAATAAAAAGAACAGCACTGGAATGAAGAAGGGAATTGATTACACAAGTAGAACCAGCAAATCGTAAATACTGTGCTGAGCAGGTCTATCATTTAGAGCAGGGCAATCCCAGGCACTGCACTGCAGCTGTGTTCCTCTTAGTGCCCCAACAGTTAGATCAGATTCTGGTATTAGTACCTGACTCTGTGTAGCCATTTGAAAAATATTCTGGTAAAAAATTTTATGTGGTAGAAAACTCTTCATGGAGTCATTCCTGTGCTTTCCGGTAACTCCAGACTAGCCTTAATCTACAGCCCAGTTTCACTGGCCATTTAACTGAGGTATTGAAACACAACTTCTTTTCATTTTTCCGGAGAGGACAAAAGTAACTGACACTGTTTTTCTAAAGGACTGCTGGAAGTAGGAGGCATGCTGAGTAAATGCAGGTGTTCACTACTGAGAGACTGATGCTCGAATGCTGGGTTACGTCACGTAAACACACCAGGTTCCTGGGAAACAGTTCTTCACCTAAACACACCTTCCTCCAGATGCAGTGCATGTTTTCCATTAATAGTGGTCACTAGTAAAAAAAAAAAAAAAAAGACTAAGGACTATAAACAGACTATATGTGTTTGCTGGAATCTTAATAAACTGTTTGTAAGGTTACATGACAGCCTTAGGGCGGGTGCATTTGCATGCACAGACTGTGAAAACTACATCTTCCCATGTTTAGACACAGAGGTGAGGCTTGGAAGTATCTCCTTCTAGCTGGTACCAGGGAATAGCCACCTCCCCTCCACTCTTTTGGTGTCGTTACGGTTAAATTTCTATCTGGCTGTATAAGTGTAGTCTATCAGGGCACCATAAAAACACTCAAACCTTTAGAGGCCTACATGAGAAGCTCTGAATTGCACTTTTCCTCCAGGGGCTTCAGTGTCTGAACTGCATCCATGCCAGAGGCTTGCAGCAGCCTCTGGAAATATCTGCCCCCCGCCTCCATATTCCCTATACATTCAAGTAAATGCAAATTTCTTCATACAAAAATGAAGAAAAATGAAGCAACAGAATTGAAAGAAAATGCAATTTCTCACAATCTTCATGTTGCTTCATACTACGTCTGCAAATAAGAATACTGTTATTTCAGACCTTTATGAACAATATCACAGTACTCTACAGTAATAACCTAAAACTCCAATTTGTGATAACAACATTGCAGCATTTTGATGATTATTATAGGAAGATTATTTTTAAAGGGAACAGTAATGTTTACACTATGATCAGTACCAACAGACAGTTTTATATGCAGAGTCATGAATCAAAATCTCCCACCTGATGAGTCATTTTCCTTTAATAGTAAAACAAGAAATTAAAGAGTCATTAGATTGAAGGTGATTGAACTGTTTAAAGCCACCAGGCTGGCAAACACATATAAAACCCTCAGCAACCATTTGTATCTAACAAAACTTTATAGAATTAACAAAGCAACCTCAGCAGTAGTCTTGTTAGCTTTATTGAGCCTGAGGCTGAAGTTACTATTAAATGAAGATTAAAAAATTACTGTTTAGATCCAGATGGGAAATATTTTTCCCTCTGATCTTCTTGGTGTGGAAAGCTATTAAAGTTATAGGCAGTCACAATGACCAAACGGAGGAAACTAACCAGATCTGGATTTGATCTTGATATGAAGGATTCATAGTACATCTCATGTAATTAGTTCAGACATCTTCACTAAAATGTTCATGAACCCTAATACCATACCTTTTATTAATACAGAACAAGTTGAAATTTTAGATATATTTAATTCCAGCTAAGATATTTAGTGGTAATTTTAATAAAAACAAGCTGTCAAATAACAGCAAGTTATATTTATTACCAATTGGTTTCATTAATCTGTTGGGTTTTTTTATATTATATGTTAACATCTGCAAACCAACTCATTTGAAAAGTCAGATTTGTAATGTTTTGTGAAGTGATTTCAGATACTTGTCAATTTAAGAGCAACAATTTTTTTGCTGTTTTGCCAAAACAGAAAGCTTCAGATTCTTTGAAAATAGAGTTTTGTAGCTGGTGAATGATCTGATCCAATGATCTTTTGCTGGGCTTCATGGGATTAGTCCTACCACTTCTACTTCTTGGTCTTTGTGAAGTTCCACATGTGACACTGAAGCGCATACATAGGTCCTCTCTGCCTCTTCCCAGAGTAGTCCTGGATTGCCACTTTTTGAAGAATAAGCATTCAAGAAGTCATCTTTGAAGGAATTGAATCTAACCACAATTAATTTTTTAACCTAAGATACCTCTGTGTGTCCAGAACTAAGCACCTCTTAAACAATTTGGTTTTGCAAGATCCCTGAGGGATTAGAAAGTATTATTGTCCCCATTTGACATAGGAAGTAGGTGCAGGGAATTAAGTCTCAGTAGGGATTCAGAGCTGTGACAGGTATGCAGTGGTTAGCTATAACTGGGTGGTGGAAGCTGTTGTTTCTAATTCTCAGCCCTGTCCTTCTTACAGAAACTGCTCACTACTAAAGGAGGAAAGCCTTGCCCACTCATGAATTAGGTCTTGAGTGACTCACATTTCAGCTTGCTAAATTAATGTAAGCTTAAACTGAGATCACTTATTCAAAGTAGAACAGCTCCATTAGGAGAAATAGAGTATCTCACGTTGTTGAAGATGCAGTGATGAAGATGCTTCATGCTCCAGGCGGAAAATTGCCTGCAGGTACCCAACATCAGCCTTCAGGTGCCACTGAGATGCACCAAGCGGTTCTTCAGCAGCTGCTTGACTTGTAGGGACGTAAGTAGTGTTAAAATGGCTTGGGATGTTATGTTGTTCATCTCTTGTCAAGGGCTGGGAAATGCTGCTCCCACTGACATCCCAGAGGTGTCCTTCTACTATCCTCAAGGGAACTGTGGATTGCAGTCTGGTAGAAACTTGCGCCATGCCTCACCAGGAGGCCTCGGGGAGAAAAACAGTTAGAAGCAGGCTGTAACTAGTGGATCATGATCTAAAGCAAGGCAGGTAATGAGGGAGCTCACCCACGGAGCAAGAAGCCTGTTTCAAAATCTCTCCTGAACTGGAAGAAGGACAAGTCTGTGGTCACCAGGCATGTACCCTATTCATCAGGCTTCTGGGCATCAATAATGAGGTAACAGTAGCAGGTCAAAGCTCCTGCTAGCGCAGGTCCTCTCTGTATATGAAATCACATAGCTTCGTATAAGTAACTGAATATTAATTGTAGCAGGAACATGAACCTTATTGTTGCACACTTTGCACAAGTGCCCTAATCAAGGGGTACAAAGTCAGTCCTCTGGATCCCTGTCTCTCCTGTGGTCATTTGCTCTTCACTGCCTTCTGTGAATCCTGGGGTTAGAGATCATCTAACTAACTCCCTGCTTCCTCAGCCTGTGCTTCTAGGCTTCCTTCCTCTTGTAGTTAAATCTTTCTTATGAAATAAAAACTTTTTTCCTCTTTAAAGCCATTCTTTTCAAATAGCCATTTTACTCAGAGAAATGTGTTTTTGCACTACTGCTTACTGTGATGTTAATATATCTATTACCTGTTAAAAAGTATGTTAGTAATAGATCAGACTGCTATAGATAAAAAGGACACATAAAGAAAAATGCAAGTGAAAGACTGACATATCTATTTAACTTCAGTTTTAAAAGACCTCAAATTTCTTATAGATGTTTTGTCTAAAAAGCATACTTATTATAATCAGATGCTAACACCCGTCAATTTTTTCCATTGATATGTATGTATGTTCAAATTGAAGACAGAATCACTTCAGCATAACCACAAGAAATGCTCCATTGTTTTCAGACCTTACTTTTTATCTGTATACTGGCTACATTCTATGTCCTGTCTTTCATACTGAATTTGGATGAGCTAACACAGTGCACTTGCATGTGCAAACTCACCTAGGTGTCACGTTCATGTCAGGGAAGGCACACCGAATTTGTAACATGTAAGTGTATTTACCCTTCTGGTCTGCAGAAATGTGGGCTTAACTGACATAACCAAATATACAGGTAAATCATGTCTTCAAAATCTGGAACAAATGGTCAGGATACCAATTTTTAAAGGCCTTTTATTTAACATCCCATTCAAAGAAATTTAGTACAACTATAGGTCTTTTTGGTTTGTTGCCACTAGATTGTAACTCTATTATAACAGTATCCTACATAAATTACTTATGCAATATAAGATATTCAGGCACAGCCAGAGACATTTTGGGGGAAAAAAACCCCAGCATAATAACAGGATTAGCTGGAACCTTGCTTCTGAGAAATAAATATGATTTGAATTGAAACTGAGAATTTACTACCAGAAACAAACAGAAAATAATGTCCTCTATTATTTTTTTTATTCCTTAAGGCAACAATAGCCAATTCTTCTCAAACTCAAAGCAAAAATGCTAATGGCTAAACAACAGTGTATCATCCGAACTGAAACTAGAAAAGTATATTTACTTAAATTTATTTTCAATGCACTAATGATTTCAGTAAGAAGAAAAACAAATATATAAATTAATTGAAAATCTCAATAGAGTATATATGTTAACTGCTTGTTAGGGTAACTCCAAGCCATTGAACTGAACAACTGAAACCAAGATGGAGAAAGCTGTAGTAGGGCACTTCATCTCAACCAAGTTTTAGGAAGCTGGAGTTCCAGAGTAGTTGATGCCCAAGAAATGTCTTGAAAATAGCTGCTTCTGCTCCCTTTTTTTCCCCTCTAGCTGCAATGCGGTACAGTGTGAGGGCCTCCTGATACATGCACAGAGAGCATATTGTTCAATTAAATACATTTGACTTGCTTTTCTTGATCAAAGGACAAAATTTATGTTGCATTGGAATTAAGTCCTCCAAAAATACTTCCATTAGAAATAAAAAATATGAAAAAAAGGCCAAAAAAGTTGTAACCTGCAATTTCTAGGACGTACAGGTCAAAGTGCCTTCAGAACAGCATTCTTCTTCTACTGCCAACAGTTGTATGGCAGTGCAACTTAACAGACAGAACATCAGAGCTGGTGCAGAACTCTTAAATCTTCTTTCCACATTTGCTTCATCTCAGTATGGAAACTGGTTAACTTCCTGATGCTTTTGCCACTGCCTCAGATTGCCTATCTATAAAATGAGGCTAATGATAGCTTGCAAAGTAAGCATTTCTATTTTGAGTGCTGATATGCAAAGGATCTTGTGTATTTATGTATCAGCAGGGATAGGACTGTTGCTTTACATTGTTTGTCCTGTTTAGTTTTTAAGGGAAAAATGATACCATAGAGGACTATCAAACATTCTCATTTGATTTTTCTCCATACCTAGGTGATAATAATAGTGCCCACACCTCAATCCTTTGGTTGAAGCTTGTGGGTAAATAGATTTAGTTTTAGAACTTTGTGTGACTCTACAAAACATAAAATAAGAAATACAATTTTTAATTGAAATTATTGAAGTTAGTAGAAAACAGAAGGCATAATAAAGACATTTCTGTGCTGAGAAATAGATGGGTTTTTTTTCCACCTGCCTGGATATGCATTTATGTTTCTTGGCTTGAGAAATGTTGCTGTGCGTTGTTTCATAAGCCATGCCCTAATTCTCTCTTCCTTTTTTCCCCTGGAGGCGCTCCAGAAGTACCCTGAGGGGCTATAGGTATTTCAGAAACGTGAGACGGGTATTGGTTTCAGTTCCATGAAAAACAAAAAAGGGCTGTTGAACTACTTTGTAAGAAAACTGACTGTCATTGGGACTAGAAGGATGAGGTGCAAGTGCTGAAGACTTTTGCTGTGAGTAATGTTAGTGACATAAGGTGTAAGAAGAAGATGATGGTGGAGTTACTTGATGCTTAACTTGTCTTTCAGAAAATGAAAGAGAGCAGTAGAATCCAACTGTAAATGAACGAATTCCCTCAACTCTGAACTTCACCCACAGTGCAATATTTTTAAATCTCAATGCTTTTCCTTAAGTGGTAGGGAGATATGAAACAACGATGAGTAATTTCTCAGGACATAGTGGGTAGGAGCTAACAGCCCATCATGCAGAGTGAATGTGCTTCCTTAGAAGAAATTAATGACCTACTTCCCTGATACACTTCGCTTCATCAGAACTCTCCTTCCTCCTGGCTGTATCAACAGTCTTCTTCCTCCACACTCTCTCATGTCTTCTACACGATCATGAAGCATGAATTTAGTTCATTTTTTTGGCTTTTCCTTTACTGTTTGTCATTGCTGGTTCTTTGATCTCCCTGAGCATGGGTGCAGGTGAGAAAATCAGTCAAAAAGAATAAAATTAGGAAAGAGGTCTGTGAATAAAGGTAGGGTAGAGGAAGGACTGGAGAAGATTTTGCCTACCTCTGGCTGTTGATCTGAGCTGCTCACTCACTCTGATTCTCCTCGAAACAAATGTATCACTCTCTTCTTTTCTCTTTTTTTTGAAATTGGGTGGGAGATTTCCTGACAGGCACACGTGCATTTTTCCTCCCACATAAAGCTCAGGACCTTGCAGGTAACTCCTACTGCGGTCCAGATTCCTGTCAACTCTCTGGCAGGTCCTGTAACACTTCATAACAGTGGGGCTGGGTAGAAAAACAAACTACAAGGGCTAGGTTTAATAAAAGACTTTAGCACCCAGCCCAGACTGGAGTCAATAACCTCGTCTGAGATCACTACCCTTCCTGCAGGGAGTGGGAAACGTACCTTTCCTGGAAAGAGCAAGGAGATCAATCTTGTCTTTCAGAGGAGGGCATGGTGGTGCAACATCCCCTGCTTTGTAAAATAATTACAACACTTGCCCAAGCAGGGAGGAACTGTGAAAGGATTTGAAATCCTGTCTTGCATCTCATAGGTGAAGGCTGGCTAATGGAGAAGAGCTGCTTCTACTGTTGCTGTTTAATGTGCCTTACTGAGCATCCAGGGATACAGGCATCATGGAGTCGGAAAGGAAGAAGATACTCTGAGCCTATCAGTGTAGTCAGCTGGGAGGACAGGGCACTAGCTTCTGGACACCAACCCCAGCAGTTAAAAAATAGGACTCTTCTGCATCCTTACTATCCTTTTTGTATGCTTCATATGTAAGAAAGGATGCTGCCTCATGCTGCACCCATGCACTCTCTAAAAAGAAGGGGCATATCTTTGTTTTCTGGGAAATATGATCTTGCTAGTGTTTATCAGAAGGGCTCCTTAGTTTCTAAATTCCCATTTTGGGATGGTATTTAAGTGATAAATAATGAACCAAAGAGCTTAGATTAAGGTAATGTTATGTTAAGCATGGCAAGAAGAGATGAATTGGGCACCTAAGGGATTAACAGAAAGTCATCTAGTCTGTAGTCACGGCCAAAGTTGCAGCAACTGAGAAGGGGTTTTTAGGACTGCAAAACCTAGCCAAATCCTACTGTAAGCACATACACACACTCTTTATTGGAAATAGACCTTTATGCTTTTCTGCAACATAATTACGCTGTGTTTCTCAGTAACATATATAGCCACTATGAAGGTATTAGAAAGTGGTAATTAATGAGTGTTATCAGAGGCAGAGATTTCCTGACTTACTTTAGGAAAACTGAAGCTAGTTGTAACATGATGTGAGATTTTGCTGCAAATTTATTTTTGCTGGTTTTTTTCTCCTTCTTATTAGAGCTAAGTAGATTGGTATTCATGGAATCTACAAATGAAAACCTAATTTTGTAATTAAACGTCAAGAAAATGATTTCACAACTTGCATAGAATAATACAGTTCCCATAAGCCTGATACGACCCATGACTCTGTAGTGTGTAGTGAAGCACCTAAAACACCATTAATAAACATGTTTTGCAAGGATATAAAGTAAATGAAGGCCCAAAGGCAAATTTTTAGTATAAGGGACATTAGCTCTAGCAGATTTTAATGCCACATCTCTACAGCACCCAGAATTTAGTGTTTAGCACAGTATGCAAAACGAGTAGCATAATGTAACGTCAAATCTGCTTTGCAAGTACACATGGAATGGCCTATATTATTTATTTCGACTAGTTCCTGGATTTTGATGACTTTTACTTGATTTCTGTATCCTTATGTACCAATTGTAATGAAACATTCTTTTCTCCAAGCCAGCTGGCATAGGTTTCAGGGCTTGTTATTTGGGACAGTTGGTGGCTGGTACTCTCTGAACAGATACTTTATCAATCTAGTCCTTCAATGATGAAAAGAAATGATTAGATAATTCCTTGCATAAGAAAAGACACATATAGAGAGTATAATTTTCCTTCCCCAACAATGCTAGCAGTATGATGGCCCAGTACACTTAAGACTGATGTGGAACTATCAGTCCCTTCTGTATGTTCTTAAATTATTTGCATGTGTTCCCTACTTTTCACATGCTTGGAGGGTAAGAACCATTTTTTCTGGTTTCTTAAAATATTATGAATTTGCAGGAGGCTAGAAAGGACAGTAGTATAGTTGCAGGATGAAAGGAACTAATTCCTATGAAAGGAACTAATAATCTAAACTGTAATAACAGTTAAGGAGAGAAAGAAAAATGTGGAAGGAATCTTCAAAAAAGCTGAACTGAAGGAAAAAGACTAAAGCAAGCACTGTGATAATAGAGATTGAAGCTTTCCTTGGCTTCATAAATGACACCCCTTACACACTTGACAAAGATTGCGGCTGATGAAGAGTAGCATTACTTAAAGTGTTCACAGTGTCAACAATCTTTACAGTTAATTCACATCACCAAATATTACAATGAGAATGCAAACCCTAATAATTTAATTTATATTAAATATAAATCCATTTTTTCATAAAGCCACCTTCAGAACTGCCACATTTCAAATCTATTGTTCTTTAATACTACCCAATATTAGTTTTCCATTTATAATATAGAAGAAAAAAAATCACCTTTATAAATTCTCTTAGCTTTCACTTACCATACTTCTTCAAGAATGCAAGAGGTTAAAAAACCCCCTTACCTATAGTAGCTTTCTATTGGGATATCTTCATGCCTTTTCTAATACTAATTTTTAAATAAAAGGTAATATCAGACCTAAAATTAATGGTAAGTGTACAAGCACTAAATACTAAATAGTGCCTGCAGGTAATAGGTCAAGTAATTAGCTAAATGTTTAAAAATTCTGTAGCAAATCCCCATGAGAAATGAATGAAATATAGCAAAGAACATCAGGTCATGACACTTCTCTCAATAAAGACACTATCATGCCACGCAACGGCACGACCGAGAGCCAGAGTATATGCTCTGCAAAGTATGTGGCCAGGAGATGTGCTATTTTTCCAGCCATGAGTAGCACTACTATTCTAAATTCTTTTTAAACAGTTTTAAGCATTAAAGTAATTTCTATGCTATGCAAAATAGTTAAGAAGAAAAGAACATGTAGTTTACTCATAATAATTGCAGTCTCCATAGCATTCTAAGCCAGTATTCTCTGCTTCATTTTTTTGAGGTGGAATGGAATAGGAAGTTACTCTGTGAGGTTTTCCAGTTATGAAAGAAAGAAGCATATGATAATTAGCTGCTACATGGCATGCTAACAGAACAATAATTCCAAAAAAAGCACCTTGCACTGAAAGGAAATATTTTAAGAGAAAAGAGGCAATACCTTACGGATGCATACCAGTATCACTATGAAGAACACAGATACTGTCTCTTATTTACTTCTCTAAATTAGTATCTTTCATTGACGAAAAAAGGATCCTGTGAAATTATACATTCTGATTATCTTAAAAAACCAGACCCAGCTACTGCTAGCTGGATTTAACAATAATCAGACTGAAAAGTGAGCTAGTTGCTTTGTGGGTACTTGCTTGTTTCTGGGTCTGTTATTGGAAGACCAAAGGATCCCTGAAATGAATCTCTGTATTTGAAAAAAAGGAAGGTATATACCCTAGGTACAAGCAATAGCATTAAGAGTTCTCTTTGAACTTACCAACTGTCCGCTGAATACTGTAAAGTATGCTCTTTCTTTACACAGAAATAGAAATGCAAGGTTTAGGATTTTTTCTCCTCCTCTCACTTCTGCAAAATAGCCAGTGTTGGCTTTCTGATCTACAGTTTCATTTGTAGAATAGACCATTACATCTAGCTGATTACAACACTACCTCAGAAGATGGTTTGGTCAAGCTCCTGAGGGTCAAGAGAAAATAAATCTCATAAATTTCATAAAGCCTATTTCTTCCTCTACACATTATACATACAATGATGGAAATTTGAGTTCATGCTAATCTTTTTCTCACTAATATGGTCATTTATATTCAATACAATAGTTAACCTTTCTGGAAAGCAGCATGAAAAATTCCATTTGTGTCAAGAAAAAGAAATACAGTGACTTAGCAGAAAATACGTACAGTCTTCTGACTGTAGGCTGAAAATGCAAGCTATTTTAAGACTACATCAAAAACCATGCAGTTTCTATGTTCCATGGAAAAGCTGTCTGATGAATCTTGTAGCTATTTTCAATAGGATATGTTTAAAAAATGGGTAAGCATTTTTAGACCCTAGATTTTAGATTCAGAGAATCAGAGATGATTCACAGGAAAATACATTCCCAGCCCTAAAGCAGATCAAGGAACTCACTTAAAATAGCTTAATCATATAGTATCACCCCATGCTTGATTCCACTCTGTGTGTATGTATGTGTGTTGTTCGGAGACAAACAACATGGAAAGGGATATACACCCTTTGCCTGTTAGTCTGGAGGCTGTGAAAGAAGACCAAGGTTGGCTGAGGGGAAAGTTGCATACTGTGTCTTTAAAATTTAATCACTTTTTCTATTTTGAAGGATTTAAAAAATATACAAGCTCTACTTTGACATTCACAGAAAAATCTTTCCTGTTGGCCAAGTCCATCTAAAACAGGATTAGTGTCAGCAGACATACACTTGACTTCAGATTAATGCCAATGAGTCCTGTGGAGCCATTCCTGATATGCTGTATGACCCCAAACCCACTTACGTTAGAGGGAGTTCTTATTTGGACGGGTTTTGAATCAGATGTGGAGTGAGAAGAAAATTCATAGTTTGATATTTGTTTCTTGGAATATACTTTATTGGGAGAGGTGGGCTGTTGTGCCACGTCTGGTTCCAGCTATTTCTCCTCATTCACTTAAAAACTATATATAGAGCTGCTTCCTTGAGGAAAATTGAATTCTGAAATGTACCAAGCACATGTAACTTCTACTGAATTTCCAAAGAGCACTCGGTGCTTAGCATTCCCCCTAAACTGGCTGTTTTACTATAGACACATTTGACTGACTTTAGCCTCCCTCACTTAAAATGTGTGGCAATTTTCCCAGGAGAGCAAAGGCAAAATGTAACTCAGGTGTTCCAGAACCTGTATATATTCAGTTTTCGCATTAGGAATAAACCCGAAAGTAACACCAGAATTGAAATGGGAGTTGAGGAGATTCAGCAAAGCCGGAGTAATACAATTTGGAATTTTCTCTGAGCGGGAATATGCTCAGAATTATCAACCATTTGTACTAAGCAAAGAGAACCAACTAGCAGTATACTTCATAGAATGATTAAAGCATGCATTGTACTGTGGGAACAAAAAGATGCAGAGATGTAAAAAGCATTTCACTCCTCAATATACCATATTTTGTCTTCAGTTTCAGGGTGATTTAAGGTCATGCCAAATATTGTAAATTGCTAATATGCTTTTAAAATCCTACTGGATTCCCAATTTTATAATGCTAGGTCTTTTTTAATAGTTCATTAATGCTGAAATTAACAACAAGTTGTCAATAATTTCAGAGGGATAATAATTACAATGTCTGTTCAAAGTAGGTAGAAAATGTTTTTGCTGTTCTTTGGACCAGCTGACTTGAATGATGGGTGGGGAGAATCTCTTAGTTTTGTACAAACCCAACCATATTTAATTGAGCAAACCATTACAGGCAACAAACTAACATTTCATTTCCATTTCTCCCTTTCATTTTACAATTTTTCAGGACGTAGTCATGCAAGAACACCAGTTAAGGCAGAGACTGTGTGGTGCTGCACAGATGGAAGAGCGCACCCACGTGTTATAGCTTGCAGAAGAGAAGTGCAGAGAAGCCTGCCAGTTCTTTCATCTGTACAAAGGCATAATCAACAGCAGGTTAGTACTGGAGTACTAGTTAGGGAATCCCAATAAAAGGGCAGTAAACTTATTCTGCAAATAATCACTATAGACTAAATAGTTCAAGGCCTTAATTGATATCAAGCACTGTACTTGGGTTCCTAAATTAGCAGTCTAACTCTCTAGTGTCTCCTTGCTGTTAATGGAGAAACAGTTGTCCAGAAGTTGACTCAGATATTACTGGAGGTACTTACATCTTTCTATTAGTTGTTAAAGGTGTCGAGACTAGATCTGTAATAGATGAATCCTGTTCATGATCAGTACTAGTTGTGGGATGATAATATAACCTTTATTGTCACTCTACCATCCTGTCTATATTGCTATCTCTTATGAATTTACTAGGAAACGTAATCCAACAAAATGTAAAGGTTCCAGTGATGCACTGAATGTATTTTGTCTTTAGTATTGTTATGCAATGCAGAGTTTAAGTAGTTACAATTTAATATATGCTGCATTTCAATCTCCCTATGTAGTTCTTATTGGACTGGAGACAACCAGTATGATTTCTGCATAAAATTTGTATGGCAAGTATTTTTCCCACAGAAATAGTACTTTTCCCCTCATAAGTAAGTCTTGATAAATGATTCTGTAGATCAAGAATAGCATGGTATGTATTTACCTACAGTAAAGGCTATGAGTTTTTAAATGATCACGTATAAAAGGCACTGATTTTACACAGCAAAAAACCAACCAAACAAGAAAACCAATGTAACCAAAAAACCAAACAACTCCCCTCTTTCCCTAATTGGATCAAGTGTTGATAGAGTTCAGGCAGTAGGTAAGAGGGGGACTGTACATACCCAAAGACAGTGTCACAGGAAATGAATTACTCATTTTTTTCAGAACTGCTTCCTCCTTTGTGTTTATGAATGCGTTCATTTGGATTTTGTTGTTCCGTATCTGAAGAAAAGCTTAGGACTTCCAACTTATGCACTGCACTAATTTAAGAACTGAATTTCACTTTCTCTCCATCTGATATCACAATGCAGGCACCAAGTGCCATAAAGAAACACCTGCTAAAATCAATCCATATCTGCTAGTTAATTCTGAATAGTCCGATTTAATCCCAGATCTGTGTCTGTATTAAAAAAGCGGTAATTGGAAAGTAAAAAAAATACCCAGCTGAATGGAAGTGGCACATTTTATAGAACTTTCTCAAGAAATGGGAAGTTGCCCAAAGCCTGCAGTGCCAAAGTAAGGTTTTAATTACGTTACTATAAATTAAAACTAATTATGCTTGTTGGAGTAGAATCATCTTCAATTTGTGTTGTAAAGGAAATAAACCCCATCCCACTAAGGTGAGCAAAAGACAAATGTGCATAAAGAGATTTCTGTAGTTTTGCCAGTCTAGTCATTGGGACAGCTATTACTCTGGCCCATACTTGAAAAACCTGGAATAAATATTGAAGTCATTGGCTCATTGCAACCTCTTTGCTAACTGTTTTGTTCTGTTTAAAATTTCTGATTTGGCTTGATTTCTTTCCTTGGTAACAATATCAGGCAGGCAATTCTTAACAGCTTCTGAGCTGTTAACAAATTCTGAGCTGCTAAATTATGCAGCAATGGTACATGATGAGGTTTCCTTCACTGTCAGAGATTTTAGAACATCCATGTCTAAGGACACTGGGTGTTGCTACAGGAAAAATGCCATGCCTTTCTATTCCAACTCTGTTTTTTCATCAAAGGGAAGACAGAGTAGAAAAATAAACCCACAAAACTAAATTTAGTCATGTAAGATGGAAGCTACCCAAACTCTCTAGAGATCTGGGCCAGTGTATGCTTGTGAAAAACAGTGTCATGACAGCATCAAACCCAGCCCAGGCTCAGTAAGTACTCCAAGCGCCGGGCTCTTTACAGTCAAGCGCTGAGGATGGCCTTTGTTCCCCAGGGCTCTGAAGCTAAATAACAGAGTGAGGCAAGCAGATGAATGAAACAGAGCTAGCGAGATGGTTGTAAGTGTGTGATAAAAGTACAGAACAACACATGCTACGGCTTGCTCTTTGTCTAATCTTTGGCATGGAGAGAAGTGATCTCCAGCCTTCACAGCAGGCAGTGTTTCTGTAGTTTCAGTTCGCTAAATCTTTAAAATTTTTCCCTTAAAAAAATAATCAAGGACTTGCACTTTTTTTAGAATTCTTCTCTGCCTTATTATGACAGGTCTAAGAATTAGAGTTCACTTAGCTGTGTTTAGGTATAGAGGAGAAATCTACCTTTTCTAAATTATTTTCTTAGCAAACATAGAAAAGAAAATTTGGAATAGCAAAGGCATGGTCTTAAAATTGCTTTCGATTGAAGTCTAACATCAAAACACAGGTTAATAAATGGGAATTAAAGCTGTCAAAGGACAGTGGCAAGTGTCCTTTGACGTCTGAGTGACAAAGCGTTTCCACTACCCTTCCAGTTGCAATAAACAAGTGACTATGGAGAGGACAATCAGTAGTATATCAGTAGTAAACAGAAGCAATGTCTTTTTACGTTCAGGCCAATCCTTGAAAACTTGTGATGTAACAGCAAAATGTTTGTAATTTAGTAAAACTTACACTAACAATTAGTATAATAATTGACAAAATTAGGTAAGTAGGATTAGGCATGTTTACTTGAAAACATTCAGACTGATGAATAGATACTGAATGAGTCTGTCTTTTGCCCTGCATGCTCTGGTACTTCTACAGCACTAGAATGAAACTGGAACTGAGTTTATATAATGTAGGCATGATATCTTTTTTTTTCCTCTGTCTTAAATAATGTTGATTGTCTTCCTAAACACAAATGAAGAGTTTTATAGAGGTTAATTTAACTTGAGACTTACCCTAATATCTCTGCAGTCCTGCAACTATGCATAGAAAAAATAATTGTTACACATCCCCCATTTATTTCTCACAAAGATGGAGCCTCAAAACAGCTGATAAAGAATTAAATATGTTTTGGAATAATACAAATATTTGTATTTTAGAGAAGTATCCTTGATCATAGCAAATCCTACTCATTGTGACCATTTTTGTACTTTCACTGAAGTCTCCCTTGCACATAGTACTTCTCATATACAAAATAAACCCACATTCTTCCCAAATCATCTTGTCTTTTGTTTTGATGCTTTAGTAGATGTTGTTAAGTATGCAGTACATACCACTGAACAGCCAATCTCATTAGAGAGATTCTCTATTTAGATCTACCCAGAAAGTTAAAGAACAGCTTTACTCTTCACAGATAAAGAGGATATGCTGCTCTCTAAGCAACTGGGAAAAGGCATTTATGAAAAGTCATATATTTCTTGTCTCTGCACTGAAAACTAATACAGTCAGCATACTGTGCACTAAACTGGTCCTTAAATATTTTTAAAGTTAACTATGTTAATCTTAAAACATGGTACAAATCTTTCTAAGCACAGAAGAAAGATAAAAAAAATGCACTACTCTGAACTGTATATTTAATATAAAATCAGTGATAGCAAAATCTATTGTATATGATTCATTGGAAGGGGGAAAAGCATACCTGGCAGGACTTTATATATACAGCCTACTCCCAGTGCCTTTCAGCTATTAGAACCCTACACAATTTTTGGCATGACTTCATAAATTCATACTGCTTCAGCTGTAAAAGCTGTGAGGGTAGCTGAAGACTGTTGAGCTTGATGTAAAACAGGTTCATCTACAGAAAAAGATATCTCTGACATTAAAATAAATATGTAAAGCTTTATAAACCACTCCTGTAAAAGTGGTTCAGTCTCTCCTTTAGGCCTAATAGAAAAAGCCAGTGAAGATCTACCTTTTTTGCCAGCCTTACTGACTCTTGAAGAATCCTGAAAGCAACGCTTGTTCTGGCAACAGTGAAGAGATGGCAGAGAGTAGGAAAACCACAAAGACTCAGAGCCTCCTCAGGTTGTCACTGACCTCCAGTCTTTTCACACTCTAATACCTGGCATCCTAACTTGTCCTGGGTTTACGACACAAAACAACAAAATGCAGATCAGAGCAGGTAGTTCCTTGCTGCTGCTGTGCTTTTTTAAGTAAGTCCCTCTAGGTCAGCCAATAATGCATGTGCGAGAAGTGCCAAGAATTAATTAATAGTGGCCTCCTTAAACAAGTAGTCCATACTTCTTTTGTGATAGTAGTACAGTCATACCTTGTGGTTTCTAAACCCATCTTGCTATGAGGATTGATCATGAAAGATCCTTCTTTCCTCTCCATTAATAGTGAGTAATCACTGTTAATCTACAGTGCTGTATAGGGAAACATTTGGATGCAGTATAGCAAATGTACAGCGAGGAATATTAAATATTTTAGAAAGAAGAAAAGCATACATTTGTTACTGAATCATGCATGTTAGGATAGCTAACATTATATTTTTGTTGTAAAGTAAAACACTATTTTTATACCCACAACAAAACATGGACCTGCAGAACTTTTCAAGCAATCTTCTAACAGCTTCATACGAGTCTTTTGCAGCTCAGGACTGTCCCATTCATCTGCTTCAACTCCCCAGTATAAGTCTATGACCTGGAAAATAGTATGCAACATTGTTACTTTATCATATGCCCTTTCTACCCATCAAATTAAATACCAGCTTTGTCAACATTTCATGTACTGCTAAGCATTGCTCTGCAGTGCAGTAAAAGGCAATGAAGTCTATATCCAGTTCTTACACAGACTGGCACGGTTTCCTTAGGTAAATGACAATTCAAGCCTCTTACTTTCCCTCCCAGATAGTCCGTCCTGCGACAGTTTCTCATTTCATATTCATATATTTTTGCAGAGATTAGCATCACAAGAAAGATCTTGATTTGATGTAGTCTTTATTTGCTACTAGATTGCATATAATGGATAGGTAAGAATAATGACAAAAGCATTGATAAAATCCTGGCTCCATGGAAATTAATGGGAGTTTTGCTGTGGATCACAGTCAAGGCCATGACTTGACACCCTGTGTCACTTGTACCCACAGGATATAAACTCATCCTGTGCACATGGCTCAAAAGAAAGAGTATGTGCAGTTCTGTAATATCGTACGTCCTTTGATAGCTGGTCTTTGTTACTTTGGAAGCAGAGATTGTGTAGATATGCAATGGCAGACAGCTTGCTGTCCAGCCTTTCACCTGTAGCTACAGGCTCAGTTTTGTTATGGTAATTAGTTGCAAACAAACTCCTGGAAGAAACTGGAATATGGATGTTAAACTTATTTGAAGAAATTAAGTAATGAAGTGTGATTTCACTACACATTTTAACTAAAAGGCTGAATTCTTACTGTGGGAAATTGAATTTAGAAGAATAGGAACCATATGTATGCATTTCTTCTGGAATAAAGCTTATGGTACATGCTACTACTCTCTCATTTAAGCTACTATTGATTGTTAACATAATGTATGTAACTTGAACAAAAAAAAAGTCCCCCAAAAAATCAAAATTGTATTAAGACATGAATATATTACAATATTGTTTTCTGTAATATTATTTGTACTGTAGAAGCACTCTGCTGTTTCCATAAGAAACAGAATCACAAAACTAGCTGCTGTCTAAAGAGATCATAAAATCAGCCTGAAGACCTAATATAAGAACTAGTAATGGGTTGATGTAAAAGTAAAATTCACCAGTTTACAGCTGGTTAATCTTGGAAAATTTCTCCTAACAATAAATGTCAAGGTTTAAGACCTAATCCTAGAAGTATTTATGCCAATGTTTAATTTCACTACCAACAGTCTCATTGGTTATTTCTGCCAGAAAAGTTTGGGATGCATGTCAGTGTTTGCTGGAGTAGGCACACTGTTTCCAAACATGAGAGGTAATGGCTGATGATGAGGGAAATAGCCCAATGTATAGAATGCACTGTAGCTTACACTGCCAAGAAAATACACTTAATATCTTTTTTTTTTACAGAAACTGTCTTCCAAAATTTTGCTGGAACAAGCAGCTTCTGCTTTACAAAACTGCATCTCAAACAGACTTCCTATTTCCCTCATTTGCACTGATTTCTTCTCTGTCCTTTTCTCTTTTAGTCTCATTAGGAAAAAAGTGTTCCCTTCTTCCTCTCTCCCTTCTGTTATTTATCTATATGACTTCATTATTGAACTTCTCATTGTATTCAGCTGACTGAGTACTTGAATGATGTATGATTGAGCTTAAGTATTCTAGTCATAAAATTAGAGCATCTTAGCATACAGTGAAAAATATTTGAATTACTGGTTGAATGAATTTATTGTGCTGCTCAAGTTCATCTGAAACATAAAAGCAATTTCTATTTTAATTAACTGTTCAGAAATCACGTTAATTCGGTAAATGTGAAGAGGAAGTTCTCTGGAATAGCAGAGACTGTAGGGGTTCAGTGGCTGCCTTCTCTGTGTTATAACATTATAGATTATTTTTATGGGGTAACACAATTTTGGTGCATAGTATCTTAATGTGTTATAATTTTGTCCTGCAAGAAGAAATATTTTCGCCATCAAACCTCTGAAGACACCAAGAATTTCAAAATGAGGGGCTTATCGGTTATTCTTTATGCTAACTAAAGTAAATAGGATTTACAAAATTAAAGAAATGGAACAAGAAGACAACTGTATCTGATGCTGAAGTACCTTTTTACTTATACTTGGAAAAACTGTGTGACAAACACCCATTCTAACTTTCAGTAAGGCTGCCAAAGTGAGATGACAACCAGTGCTCTGTGTGAGAGCTACTTACATACAGTGGCCTGACACTGGTCTAGTTCAGTTCCACACTAGTCACCTAATGGAGACTTTTTGTTCATAATTCAGTGTTTCCTTTTGCTTACTTTAGCTTTTGTCCTACCAGTCTTATTTTCACATATTTTTCTAAGGAAATGAAATAATTTTATCTTTATCGCTTCTAAGTGCTTAAAGAAACACTAAAAAATTTCATTCATGCAAAATTCCACTTTCCTTCTAGCATACATCACATGGTAGAAATGATTTGAAACAGTTCATTGTTCCCAAGAAGAACAGAGTATGCTGCTAATTAACTATGGTTAGTTATTCTCCAAAAATTTTCTAGTACAACTGCTTTCTTTAACCTCTCTGTCGTCCCCTAAAAAAATACTGTATTTCAGGTACAAAACACCATGCACAGCTTACTTGCTTTCTGTCTTC
The DNA here is from genome assembly GCF_030936135.1 of Gavia stellata. Taxonomy (NCBI): domain Eukaryota; kingdom Metazoa; phylum Chordata; class Aves; order Gaviiformes; family Gaviidae; genus Gavia; species Gavia stellata. The sequence continues at coordinate 25,439,984 of NC_082598.1, read as the reverse complement.
ACCCAATACCTGTTTTTCAGAAATATTTTCTGATTCAATGGAAAAGGAAGTCCATCGAGCAAACAAATTCATAGAGTGAGTGAATATATTCAGTTCTGCTTCCACACACATGGTGGTTGTGTTCTCTAACCAACTTGAGGCTGCCTGACAGATCTTATGCTTTGCAACAACTGAAACACTTATCAGTGCAGCCAAATGACTGTGCGGAAGCTGGAGCAATGAATGTACTCACATGCATTTCATTTGGGTCATGATTTATCAAGAAGAGGGTGTTTTCAGGAGACCCTGTATTATAGAGCATTTGTGGTAGTCACATGCAAGGTAGTTCTTATTTGGTGAGCAGAAGATTACATATCAGGATGAAAAGTTGTAACATGTTCTGCTCTGTACAGGGAAATATAAATTTACCCCTGTATCTGAAAAGTACATAATACTTTCTTGACACCACTGCACTAAAACCTGTAGTCTTGATTTTGCATTCTAACCTAAGAAACTCAGCATATCAGGAATGGAAAAGGACAAAAAAAAAAAAAAAGTTTTGATAAGTCTACCTCAGAGCCTCCTCCAAAATGCTTTCCTACTTTCCCTTGGTAATTTTTCGTACAAGTTTTCCTACTTTGCTTCCACAGAAATGTGATAGCTTTCTAGCTGTTTTCAGAAATGTGTCAGTGGAGCTGTCTCTCAGACCTCATATCACATAAGGATGCTACTGGTGTTGAAACTATATAATAAAATAATTTGCCTCCATGAATATCAACTAGAGTAAACTTAATTATTCCCCCCTTAGAGATGACATTACAATCCATTTGAAGAAAGACATGTTTCCTCTCACAAAGAATTCAGTGGATTATAATCTACTTGGAAGAGACATTTCTCTCCTGCCACTGAGATGTCTCCTCAAAGATGACTGAGAAATAAAGAGTTTATATTTTCCATTAATGTCACATGGTAGTAACAGGAGAAAAATGCTTTATTATTTAAATATCTTTTGCTATTCCTTGCATGTACCACTGCAGCTGGGACTTCCCAATCAGCTGATGAGCTAGGACCTTCAGATGAAATTCTTTTATAGCCATAATCAAAAATCATGCTGGAATTTACCACCATGCAGATTCAGCAACTCCACTGTGACTCAGGGAATTAAAAGCAAATATCCCAATTTAAGAACTTGTTATTTTGATTAAAAACCAGCTGCATGTGCATCAAGAATAATACACTGGGAGAAACAGGATGTTGCATAAAAGGCATTAGCTGTTTCCAAGTAAGCTACACTCTGGACAGCTGAGTTTTTGGGGTCACTGAGATGGGAAGTTAATACAACTACGTGAGGAAGGCTTGAGGATGTAGAACCAGAATTTTTGAAAAATTGAACAACATTTTTACAACATCACATGCTGTACTTGTTTCTCTTAGCAGAGAGCCAGTTTCAGGCCTGCTGACATATATGGGACTTCACTGGATGACTTTACAGGACTGTGAATTAAGAAATACCTGATTAAAAGTACCAGTGACTTTAACTGTGATGCCAAACTCCTGTGTTTCAAGTCAAATGCAACTGTATTTATTACCAATTGGCTCTTACCAAAGATGTGGATGAGTTTATGTCTTCCATAACACGAAGGAAAACAAGAACTGACTGAAGCAATGGGAATTTTACAATTGACATTAAAGGAAGCAAATTCCACAGTATGTAATCACAACAGAAATGTTCCACATTCAATTCATTTTGGTAATCAGTTTCAGTATTCACCTGGTTAAATTATTTTCCACATTACAGTGGAAGACAAACCTGTAGTTAGAGTGAATATACAGATGGTGCTACTTCAATAATGATTACATGAAATTAAAAATAGGTTGCATTAACTTAAGTATGGTTTCTAGAAGTACAACACGGTAATTCAGATGTAACATTTATTTCTCCTTAAATACTTTGAATATCTAAAATAGAGGTGGTTTTATTAACTTTCTCATGTGAAAGTCATCAGTTTGTTGCCATATTGCTTTTACCACCAGTGCAATGTTGCATTGTAAAACCGTGTGGTTTTTTAATCTATTCAGAATTTACCTCAAATCTGCCTGTGAAACCATTTAAGTACATCAGTTCAGTACAATTAATATACGAAATGTATTTTTTGCAATTTTCTGTTTTACCAATGATACTTAAAAATGTTATCTGTTCTAAATAGAGTTAATTTCAAGAAAAAGTAACGCAAGATTCAACAAAACCTACTTGAAATTCCAGCCCATAGTTTTCCCTGCAGAATTCTCTCAGCTTAGGATACACATGTTCTCTTAGGGCGCTCCTTTCCGCTATTGTATCTGTGTTGGGGAAAAAGATGTTATTAACAATCTTTATATGAAGTCTGTTCTTTTAGTCAGAGATACAGATTTAGCACATAAAAAATAACCCTTAAAACACCCCCCACCCCAAATCAAGTGCTGAGATTTAGTCTCCAAACTGTTTGTTGTGCAACATTAGGCTTCATACACAGCTTAATATCGCAGCATATTTCAATACAGTGCAGCTGAATTAATTTTGTAATTCAGCAGTCAGAATTTCTTTATCAGTTTGACTTCTATTTAATTTTCAGGAAGTTGAATTTTACGAATTAGAAACACCATGGAACAAAGAGATATACCAAAGATGAAATAGGTCTCTATACTTAGAAATAAATCAATAATATGGATTAATGACATTGTGTCAACACTATCACTTTCTTCACCATCTTTAATCTGATAGCATCGTAAAAGGAAGAAAGCTGTTAATAGCATTATTTATGGTATCTTTTGGTCCAGGTGGTTCCTGGTGATTCCTGTCATACTAAATGTGCAGTACTGACATCATGTTATTCTCACCATGCAAAATGACATGCGTTTTGATAACGAAGTACAATATGGCAGTGATGCCAAAATTATTATTAAGTTCTGTCCATCCGAGTTAATCTGAACTCATTTATATAAAACATATCACTCAAGAAACATACTGTCAAATTTGAAGTAAATTTGGTTAGTAATGAGATCTTGCAGAGATAATAAATTTTATTGTCTCTCCCAGTAAGACTAAGGTATGTGATGGATTTTGCTAGGTCTAGATTGTGACCAGTGTTGACTGAGTTAAGACACAGAGGGATGACACCATCGCTAAGTTATTTTCAAAAATAAAACACAACTGTTGTAAACTACTAGATCTGAGCACCACGTGATGAAAAATAAACAGTGTTAACTTACAAATGATGGAAAACATCTACTGCAGTTAAAGCAATATTTGTATAACTGCACTGAAACAAAACAATAGGTTAAAACTGATTTAACAATCCCCTTATGGTTGTAAACCAGAGATATGTGTGCAAATCTAACAGTGTTTTGTTTATCAGAGCCCCAGCTGATACATCTAAGTCAGAGGGCTGTTTGTAGAATCATGGTCACAGATTTATATTCTTTCTTATTTTGACAATTCTAGGAGAGGTAAAATCCGTAATTTAATTAATTACACCAAAATCTTAATAGCCTTCTTAATATTTAAATATACCTTTGAAATGTTACATACATGTGTGCTATAATTACCATTTGTCTTTATAAACAGAAAACAATCCAGAACACCTCCAGAGAAATTATTTGTTATGAAACCTGCATCAAGGTGAAAAGGCTATACCACAAAGGTTCAAAAGTACAGGCATGAACTTAATCCAATTTATCTGAATTACCACATTTCTTCCTTCACAAACTTTTGATGGGGAAAAAAATCAACGGCATAGTAGTTTTCGTAAAACATCCTCTCTAAGTGCAACAATATTACGTATTTATGATTTAATCTTTTAAAATATACTAACTATGTTAATGTGTTCTGAAGACAAAGAACAGTCCAGAAGCATTAGTCAAGTCATTGCTCCATTGCAAGATTTCTATTTGACTGTGGGCACGCCACTCAAGGCAAGATCCTAAATCTGCAGTGCACAGCTTTTATATAATCAATTTGAACACTGCAAATAAGACAGACCCTGCTCTGGATTACACGCGGAGGAGTGTGGCCTCACTCCCTGCCTCTTCTCTTCCCTCTCAGGAAGTTATTACCCTCCTCTCCCGAGCACTGAAGAGGCTGCACTAGGAGTGCTGTGCCCAGCTCTGGACACCCTAAATCAGGAGGATGGGGAGGAAACTGGAGAGGCTACTGAGATGGTCAGGGGCCTAGAGCACATGGCCTACAAGGGGAGATTGAGGGATCTGGGCTTGTTTAATCTGGCAAAGAGTGTAAGGAGGACCTAACCGCAGCCTACAACTACTTCTAAGGCACTGGCAAAGATGATGGAGCCAAGCTCTTTGTGGCAGTGTCAGACAATACAAGAAAGGCAACGACAACATATGACAGCTTGGGAATTCAGGTTGGACACTAGAGGAAGCTTCTCTGTCCTTGGAGCTTTTCAAGACTTGACTAGACAAGTTCATGGTTGACCAAGTTACTGTTGGCAGCACTTCAAGAGGGAGGTTAGCTCAGATGACCTCCTGAGTCCCCCCTGCAATCTGTAGTGATCCTGTCTCTCAAAAGAACCTTTGGCTTAGTCATCCAGGCCCCTCATACAGTGCCTGGGAAGACTTTTGCTACTGCGTGGGCCAGTGGGAGCAAAACTGTAGAGTAAAATAGCTGGTGCCAAGGTCCCAATGTCCATGCCATATGTATTTCAGGATTTTACTTTGGATTGGGCTCAACCCCCACGAACATTTGGAGTGCATTAGGTGAGATCCTGGAGTTACCTTCCTGTTTTTCATCCAAAAGGAACCCAGTTCATGCACACCAAGACTGCTCTATGGTGTGAGTCGAAGTATATTAGATAGTGATGGTCAAGAGATTCACCTCAGAAATGTGCTCCAGATCTGGGAGAATACAGATGCATCCTACAAATATTTAGGAATGGAGTGCAAAAATCAATGCGCTCAGCCCAGAGCTGTCTGAGTTAGTACATAAGGAATAGAGGGATGGATGAGTTGTTCCCTCCTTAGGATCCACAGTCATTAGTTTTCTCTCATACTTAGTGCCTAAGTCAATCTCTGCTTGCAGAATATAGTACACAGCTAACATGGCTATTTAGCTAGAAGGTTGCACTGTGCTGATGCAGCAGTATTATTTTGGCTCTGAAGCAACTTTTCTCAGTGCCAGCCTGGAGTCACTGTACTGCACGGTGTTGCTGTACCTTGAGATAAAAGCTACCCACGTACTTTGCTTCATTTGAAATACTTCACTTTTTTTTTTTTTTACCTTTATAGTAACTGAGGCCCTTAGATAAGTCAGTGATAGAAGACTATATATTCTGTATTCTTTGCCTTAACACAGGTTAATTTTGGCATGCAAGTCTATGAAAACACAGAGCATCATATCTTCACAGTTGAGTAGAATAAACTCTGTTGAAAACCAACTTACTACTCAGTTACTAAGCTGAAACAAAATGATTCTTGCCTCTCTAAACTGAAATTAATCATGACTACAGCTTTGTTATTAAGGAAGTAACAATTCACAGTTACTGTTTGCAGTTACTTAAATGATCAATGTGACAGCGGACAGAACAGTCTTACTAGGGAACTAAAATAGGCTAAGCTGCAGGAACAAAAAAAGTATTGGAAAAGGGGAGAAGTTAAGAGTAAACATGATTAAATGATAAATGGGAAATATATTCTGTGAGGTATACAACAGATAAAACTGTATTCTGCTGCTTTCCATTTATGCCCATAGGACTTACCCTGCAGAACCCCACTGGCTCTAGTTTTAGAACATGGTGCTGCTCCCTGCAGCGTAAGTTGTAGAGTCTTGTTCAGAAAATGAAACAACACACTGCAAGAGTAGTGCTACATTTCTAATACCTTATAAATGACAATTTCTGTATCACCCCTCTGTGCAATCTGTGCTTGCAGCCCAGAAAGCCAACTGTATCCTGAGCTGCATCAAAAGAAGCGTGACCAGCAGGCTGAGGGAGGTGATTCTCCCTCTCTACTACGCTCTGGTGAGACCCCACCTGGAATACTGCATCCAGCTCTGGGGCACCCAACATAAGAAGGACATGAACCTGTTGGAGAGAGTCCAGAGGAGGGCCACAAAGATGATCAGAGGGCTGGAGCACCCCTCCTATGAAGACAAGCTGAGAGAGTTGGGCTTGTTCAGCCTGGAGAAGAGAAGTCTCCGGGGACACCACCTAGCAGCCTTCCAGTACCTGGAGGGGGCCTACAAGAAAGCTGGAGAGGGACATTTTACAAGGGCATGTAGTGATAGGACAAGGGGTAATGGCTTTAAGCGGAAAGAGGGTAGATTTAGATTAGCTATAAGGAAGAAATTCTTCACTATGAGGGTGGTGAGGCACTGGAACAGTTTGCCCAACCCTTGAAGTGTTCAAGGCCAGGTTGGATGGGGCTGTGAGCAACCTGGTCTGGTGGAAGGTGTCCCTGCCCATGTCAGGGTGGCTGGAACTAGATGGTCTTTAAGGTTGCTTCCAACCCAAACCATTCTATGGTTCTATGATAAGACACTCAGCACACCCATCCTGTATTTTTATTCCTAGCTTCAAATCTAATGGAATGTGCTTATCTAATTGGAATTTGAATCTGGTACTTATATTAATGAATTTGAAAAATTCCTGTATTTGTAATAAGTTGTGAAACTTTAAGGAAACAGAAGTGCATATAGTTAAGATGAACTACAGTAATTAGTATGGATGGCAGATAAGCTGGTTTAATTAAATAAAATCTAACCTGATTTACAGTGACAGCAAATCTGTGAAGCTGGCAGATCCTAACAACAAAAATGTCACACAGGGAAATTCCACCTTCCAGGCTGCTGCTGCAGATGAACGGATTAACTAAATGACATTCTTCTGGCAACCAAAATGAGACAGTAGCTGTGAGATGAGCTTTATACACCCCCTAATATTAATTCTGATACTCTTGAAATCCAAATGATAGTCCACAATAAACTGTGGAAATGAAACTACATCTGCAAAAACATTAAGACAAGACTTAAAAAAGCCTCAACCCAAAATTAATGTCTAATATTTAAATCAAACCAAAAAACAACCCTGTCCTGAGCAAGACAGTAACTTGCTGAACACGTATCTTTCTTGCAAGTGCTAACTCTTGAAGACGGTTGCTTCCTAAGCCAGTCCATACCCACACCATCCTGCCTACCCCTACACTTTGAACTGACTGAGAAAGCCATCGCAGCCCTCCATCTCTCCGGGCATCCCTAGTGTAATGCTGAGGACAGCACTGAATTAACCCTGTATGCATTTATGGCCTTTCTGCTAAATAATAGACAAGCGCTGTTTAAACATGACTGTGTGAGGTGTGATTTCTGAAGGCTTGTAGCTCAGTCAAATCACTGCCAGTTTTCATTAGAGTACTCCAAGGTGCTGCTTCTCAGCGTGAACTATTTCCATGCCAAAGTCTGACCTTCAAACACAAGCTGTTCTGCTATTAAAGTCGCTTATTTTATTTTTAATAGGGAAAGTACATTTTAAGTTCTTGTGTTAGTAAGCAGATGATGTGTATTTACAAACAGTTGCCAAACATTAATCTCTGGGATAAAATAAGTCATGGAAAATAGCCTAGTTGAAGAAAATTTCAAAACGTATATGCAAGTGAATAGAAAGAGTTAACAGGGAAGCCCGACTCAAATTGCCCATTTTCAAGCACCAGTTATTCTGCCCCAAGACCAAACAATTTATTTTCTTGCTGGTGGTCGTACTGATCTGAGTTCAGCCACAGTGATGGGAATGGCTGTTTCACACGCGTGGGCTGCAGCCACACGATGACTCTTACTAAACCAAGGCTCAACGCAGCTGAATAAGGAGGTTGCTCAGCCCCATCCTGTTATCGTGTGTTGCACAGGGGGTGCCAATGTGGGGGAGTGAGCCGCATTTGACCACCCTCAAAGGAGCAGGGCATTCAAGTTGAGGGTCTGTTCACAGAAATGTAACCCGTGAGTAACCTTACCCAAGCACGATGCAAGTTAAAGCCCTCAAGCAGGGCAAAGTCCTAAGCAGGGAGGGTCTTTGAGCTTACACAGTTTGACTGACAGAGGAACATGGCATTACCCAGCTCATGGGAGCTGGCAGGAAAATTGTTGACTGACATAACAGGTTGAGGCAGGCAGCTGAACCTGGAAGAACCAAGGCAGAAAAAGAAGAAGAAAAAAGCTGCCTTTGCAGCTGTTCAAGGTACAACAGAAATGAACGTCATATGGTGTCACAGAGCTGCCCGCAGGTTTCATCTCCAGCCCAGCACCCAGGAAAGAGCAGCTCCTTGTATGCACAGAAGAAACAATTTCTGTATCACCCCTCTGTGCTTGGTGTTCCCGTGCTTTGCAGTGGGTCAGGACAGAAGCTTGCTGGGGGTCTTGACCTCATCTCTTTCACAGCCTACTTCTCTGCTAGCTTAGTCTCCTGCACAAATGCACACGGTGCACCTAACGTTGGAGTCTTCTGTGCAGCTACGGAGGTCTGAGGCCCTGGATGAGCAGAGAACATCTTCTAATGTTGTCCTGAATGCATATCCACTAAGATACCCAGCTGTTTGCTTCCTCTAAGTATTCTAAATGCTTAGATTTGCTGGATGGGTAGGAAGATTCTTGCATAGGTTTTTTTTTAATACATTGCAATATTAAAAAATGTGGATATTTTATAACCATCGTCCACTAACTGCAGTGAGAATTTCTGTACTTGAATTATCTAAGGATATGATGCAAAAAAGGTTAAAAATTACTTAGCAGCAATACCAAGTAAGGAAGTGGCTGCCAAACCTCTTAATGCTAGTATGTTCTTGTCACATAGGACTATTCAACTGAATTATTCCTTTTAAACTGCCTTTTTTTATTAATAATGCACAATAGCATTGTATATTACCCCTGATACTAAAAGCTTTGAATACCAGTAGGTAACAAATGTCCCTAAATATTATGGAAGCCTTGTCTCTGAAAATAATACCATAATAATAAGTCATTTGCATTTCTATAGTGCCTTCCATCTGAGAATCTTAGAGCACTTTGCAACACAATGAGTTTGAATCATGTAGCTGGTAAGAGAGGGAAAAATGACTTGAGCTACCTAGTACCCTTGGCTTCCTAGAAAATTAACTCCATAGACTCTGTTGTCATTTCCTTCCCTTGGGGTTTCTAAGAGTAGAGAGCATTAGAATAAACATCCAAAGGTCCCCAAGACTCTTTTTAGGGAATGGGAACAGATTGGTCAGGGTTACTTCCAGTGTGCCCTCCCCAAACAACACTGCCAACCTTCAGGTCTCTACTGGCTCTCTAAGAAAGTGAATGAGAAACTGGATAGACTGAAGGCCATTCATTAATTAAACTAAAACTCACAACTGACTGTAACCCTCCACATAAATTCTGACTAGCAAAATACTGCAACATTACTGTGATGTACACAGCTGCCTGTCCTCACCCAGCCTGATGGTGGGAGTTCTCTCGTGTGATGTGCAGAAAGTGTGCGCAACTCTGTTGGACTAAGGAGGACCTAGATCACAGTCCTTCAGCTCAGAGGTTAGTGCTCTAGCCACCAGGATATCACACAATAACATTGGTGGCATCTCCCTCTCTTCAACCTTCTCAGTTCTTAAAAAAATAAATACAACAAGAGTGGGCTGAGCATTTGAGCCCAAAGGAATGGCCACTTGGCATGAAAATCAGAAGAAATAATGGAAAATAACATTAGAATAGTAAGCAATCCTGAAATGTGTCTCTCAATTGTGAAGAAATGACAGGATGTGACTACAAATTTGTGGTCTACACCAGAACATTTAAACAAACACATTTGCAAAACAAAAGACCTAACTATCTGAGGCAGGATTCAAAATGTAGGGCATAATTATAAGCCTAAAACTTCTAGTTGCAGCAATTAGCTCTTCTTTTTTAGTCCAAAATCAAACAATATCCAATTTAAAATGAGGTGTAGTTTTAAAACCTATTTCTCTGAAATGTTCCCTACTGCCAGTTCTGTAAGATGACAAACTTAAAACATCACATATAGAATATGTATTTATTATTTTTGTAATTGCAATGCTTAATAGCTGGCCACATTCCACAGTGACACCTTACTTATAAAAAACCCTGCATCCTGACTGTTAATATGATTAACTAGTGCCACCTATTGGCTTAACAGTAACAGCCAGCTGTCAATTTATACACATACAAAAATGAGGCACCTAGTAAAATCAAAGGGGTCAAGACCCATGTTAAAATACAGAATTTTGGGGAAATATCAGTATGGAACTGACATGACAGAAGGGAAAAGCAGTTCCTATATCTAAATTTTGATTTTTAATTATTCACACATGATTGTGTTCCCAGTTTAAAACAAATGTTGGCTTCTGAGAGTTCTGAGTTTTATTATGCGTACAATATGCTTACATGAAACAAATTTGGATTCTGATCCAAAGGTTGGTGAAGTTAATGGAAAGATCTATTAATCTCAGCAGATCTTAAATGAAGTTCTACATTTGTGGCATGTAGTGAAACCCAATACCTTTTGATGCCTGACTTCCACAGAGTTTGGATGAAATCCTTCAATCCATAAATAAACTAATAAATAAAACCCCACTACATACTCATTAAATCTATTCGGTATGGTATGAGGAAGGACTCTGAAGCGGAATTTTATCTCATAACATATTCTAATAACAAACCTCACGTTACCCCTTGGGAACACAGCACCCTTACATGTAGACGTTCTTAAAGAAAAAAGAGGAGTTAGGTTGACCTGGAATCCTTTCCCAATCCTGCAAATGGTCCCTAGATTGCAGCTTGGGTGTCTAGATGTCCTTGCATCCCTCAGCTATGATTTGTGGCAAATACTGCAAATGCAAATGCATCTGCATGTAAATGCCAATGCATAGTGGGAGCTTTAACGGCACCATGGGTTGAAGGCAGATTCTCTACAGGGGGAGAATTTTCCATTCTGCAAACTGCACAAGTGGAAGAATTCAACAAAATCTAATTCTTTCATTTAATAAAGCAAACTAGGAAAAGCTCTTGAAAACATGACAATTTACAAACAATTATTGTCATACAATTAAATGATGCGACAGGAGAAACTGAAGACACAGCACATTTAGAGACACCAAAATTAAGTCTGAAAATTATCTCTGCAGAACACGAAAGCTTATTACAACTAAGCACTGGAAAACAGTAAAGCCTGCAAGGGCAAGAATTTGCAACTATAATAAAAATTAATGTGAAAGAAAAACTTTTGTGACATCTAAAAGATGACTTCTAAGTGAGCTGTGCAAAAACGTGTAACAGAAGACATAAAAAGGGCCATTGCAGTAACAAAGACACATGCAAAAGTCCTACTAATTTATCTAGAGGTGTCAACTCACACTTCAAAAAACTATGGAATTACCTAGAAAGCAGAAAAAATGCTGTACAACACTGGAAAAATTTTTAACAATTAAGTTGGGTGTACTGCAGTAGCTTTACTATTTTTTTCTGACATCATTAGACCAAAGAGAAAACAATCAGGGTACATTACAAAAGCACTTGAGGTAATGAGGCATTCGCAATCAATAAAGCAATGGGATGTCACAGACATTTTGTCTCCTAACTGAACTGCAGATTCAAGTGCTGAAAGCAAACAAAGTAGTATGTTGTAAGCTTTGAGAAGGCATACAGCAGAGGCAAGCCATAAAAAAACCACAAGAAAGCAAGGCTCATAAAAGCACACATGTATTTCACAGTACAGGCCAGCACAGGCCCATTAAATACATCTTGTCTGAAGAAATTCCAATAAACACTCCTATGTGACTTTACATCTGGCAGCACTGCAAAGCTATGGAATAGCTCTGCAAGTACTGTTGGCTCTCTGGTGAAGTTGCCCCTCCCTTCTCTAAACTTTCTATGTAAGTTCACAAGTCACAAAGTTCTAATTCAGGTCACATTCTTCCTTAAGTTTGGTGGAACATGGCCATGGTTTGTGTCACTACAAAACTGCTGAAGTCAGTCAGGCCAGCTGGAAAAGCATGACTGATAAATGCAGCCTACAGTATGGGATTCAAGTGAAAGATGTGAAGACTTTCCTGCCAGAAGATGAAAAAGTCTTGAACCTGACACTTGTGGGTGTGCAGAGACACCAACAGAAGAAATGAGAGGTGCTGCTTGCTATCAGTGCAGTAAGTCTGCATCAATAAAATAGGAGTTTTCTTTGCAACAGATTTTTTTTTCTTGATGCTAAATGGAGAGGACTATTAAATAACATCACTGCACAGTCAGAATAGTACTTGGCTGCTGTAGAAACAGTTATCAATGATGAAGAAACTAAATGACAATCCCGGCAAAGGAGAGCAGCTGCAAGAGGGCATTAAGCCCAGAACAGGAGTATGTGAGGGAGGCAGGCCAGAAACTCAACCGCGCCTTGCCTAAATAAGAGAATCTCAACTGATTTCTTACAGGACTATTTCACAAACCAACAGACAACTTCTACCTAGCTATAACCACCCACTTACAGGTACTGCAGTACAACAGTTTTTAAAACCGAGAATTCCCGGTTGGGTCTGCACTAAAAGTCATTGAGCATGACCAAATAATTCACAAAACTGGCTCGTTTTGATGGATTATGTAGCGTCTGAGAGGAAAACAGTGACTGACATGTAAAGGAAGAGTGATTTATCTTACCTCCATTCTGCCTCACCCTTTCTAATTCTAATGATTCATCAAAGCATTATTTTCAGTGAAGATTATATAATCCAGCGGAAAAGGCCCTTTTTTATAAATTTTTGAATGTATCTGTTTTTATGAGTAAAATATTTTTGTCATGACTGGATTTTACTATATTTTGTTTTCTTGTTCCAGATTTTATTAATTTCTTCTGCTTGTTAACCACATTTAGTTGATGATATATATTAAGGTAATAGTAAATTTGCAGTTTAACAATCTTGAGGAGTTAGTAATTGAAAAAGGACAATACGTATTCTAAGCACTTACTCCATTTAAGAAACAGATGTAGTTGAAACAACTAAGTTCAATTTCCCACTAATATATTTCACACATGTGACACAGAAAACAGTATCTGAAGAACTTCCAGAACTGGCATACCAATTTAATCAATCAGTGACTGAACTACAGACTGTCTTCCAAATTAGTACTTTCAAATTACTTTAGCCATCTTCTCCAACTCTTTGCTTTTATTTTCACAATAATGATACCCAATGAGCTACAATGACCTTTAAAGGAGGATAAAGATCTTCTATGATACTATACTCTCCATGGCAGTCTAGAAGATGGCTGAAAGTGTGGACTTGACTTCATTTCCATTTCTTGCACTGCCAGACACTATCAGTCCTTCTCAATGCCTGTGAAGGTATTTGTCCCTTGTCCACAGAATATCTAAAAACATCTGCAAGTCATCTTTTACCTTCTACACCTACATATGGTTAAACAGAACCGAATCCACAACTGGGGATCACATTTCTTTTATTTGAAATGATTTTGAATTTACATAATGACTGTGAGGAGCTGACTGTGGTATTAACCCTGGAACAATACACCAGCAATGGAATTGCTCAGTAGAATTGTATAGTATTATACATGGTTGGTTATAGAAAGTATAAAATAGAAAATTCAGAACTAAAACAGGTAGAGTGTAACAAGATCATTTGCATTTTTAGCTTTGCTTTCTAAAGAAAGGAGGAATATATGATGATCTGTGTGTCTTCTACAGGTCTTCTGTTCTCTTTTGAAAAATATTTTTAACTCATGACTGACATTAAACAAATCTGACAGAATGATATTAATCTCAAATATAATAAATATCTATATGAGAATAAGAAGGCAAATAAGAGAAATCCTGTAGATGAGTCTCCTCCTCCCATTCATAAATAAACCATCAAAGGAAAAGCTGTAACATAGCTATTAGACACTTCATAAATGCCTTATTTGCAGGAAAGCTTCACCTGAAACAAGCATTCCTCTGCAGGACGTACATACATGGTAAAATAATCCCTATGGGAGTTTATTGCTTTATATTATACATGCTTTTCTTGGATGCATAGATCGGCTTCCTGACATGGTAAAAGGATGAAGAGGCAGAAACTAGATTTGAGAAATTTATGAATAATGACATAGACTAGTGGAAGTTACTGAAACTCATTCTAAGCAGGGAAATTTTCAGGGAACTTTTATCTTTGGTAGTTTCTATTGACTAATGAGTTTATTTTGTGTCTGTATATGTTGCAGTAAGCGCTACCGGTAGTGCTGTGGAAGACAGTGCAGCAGTATGCTGTACAGTCTGTTTTCCTATGTATTTTCTTAACTGGTTTGGAGACAGCTCATGAAGAGCTAGACTATCTTCTGTCAGGAATGGCACAGCTATGTTTGATCCTGCTTCAGGCAGGAGGACAGATCCGAAGGCCTCAGGAGGTCCCTTCCAGCCTCCTGGTCTGTGATTTGTACAACAACAAATACCTGCCTAATGAAATAACTGCCTAAGGTCCCTTGGATCTCTGTCATGGCCACATATTTCTGACTTAAATGGCATGTCATTGAACTCAATGGCACTTATTTTGCTCACCAGAGATTGCTTAATTCTTTATAATCCCACGTTGTAAATGGCTTGCATTTCAAAGTAAATAATCATACAAACTTTACTAGTGTCTTGATATGCCAAATTAGGGCCAACATCCACTGGAATGCTTCAGTAACTTGCTTCAAGAGCACTGCACAGTTCTTCATCACATTTAAATAGAATCCAATAAATCTCTAAGTAAATCAAGACCATTATCAAACAATAATACGATTTTATCATTTTCCTAACATTTACCAGAAACCACTCCTAAAAAGAGGATCGACACTTACTGCTCACTGCTCTCATTATCTGAGCTATCAGAAATATTATAGCATGGAAAATGAAGAAGAAAAATAAGCATTTTCTTCAGAACAAATAACTTTGTCTTGTCAGAACAATACAGACCATGAATCTAGCCACCAGGTCGTTATTAAGTAAGAAAATACTTTTCCTCTGATCTCCTTTTCTAGAATTTGTGGGGCCTTTATTAAACAACAGTAGGTACGAAAAAATAAAAAGATGAAGTCCTTCATTTTAAGAAAATCACTTACAGAGCAGTCATACATGATTTATGTTATGTTTCATTATGACAGTAAAGCAAGATCCTCTAGATGTGTCATGCTGGCATAGGTAGGTGTGGAAAATTCTTAGTAATAAAATAACCCTCAGATTAGAGTCCTGCGTGACACACTGGACTCCTTTAGATTAGACTCCAAACCTCAGGCTCCTTAGGTTATTGAACACTGTAATTTCCTTATTTATTTCTTAGTATGGCTCCATTTTAACAACTCCATGGAAATAAGAACATTCGGATAACTAGGTCTTCACAGTTAACCTCTCTTTCTATATACAGATAGACAAAAGTAGATCATTACAATGATGGCTTTGGATAAAGTTACTCTTTTAGGGAGATCTGCTTTTAGGTACCCCTACTCCACAGATACTTTTGGTTTTTGAGCTGTCTTCTTTGGCTGAATATGCATGGTCTTGTTAATACAAAATTCCCACTGAAGTTAGTAGGATTAGGCATTTCACTGGGCAATAATCTATCTGAAGACTTGGAAAGGTTGTTACAAGTACCAGGACTATTGACTAATTAGTAAAGCAACTAGACAAATTCATGGAAGCAAAGAACCTCACAGATTATTAAACACAAAGATATAATCTTTATTGTTTTGTCCCTATTGTGATCTCTTACTCTTTCATCATTGGAGCTCCGTGTCAGTGAGATCGCTTGTGAATAAACATTGAGTGTAAACTCAGGCAGTGTCAGGGGTTCTGTTACAAATATTCTAAAGTGCCAGTCATTTCTTCCTACATTACACGGTCAGGCATCAATCTTGTACAACACAAATAAACAATACTAACTAACAGACAATATGTATTGAAACCACTATGCTGAAACCACTATGCTGAAAACGGTTTTTGGAGGATTTGCACAAGCCATTTATTTTGCCATTTATTTTGCCAGTGATTTTTAACTTTGAACTTCTACATGCTTCTGAATGTCTATTTTGTACTTTCATGGAGTGCTGTAGCTTTTAAGAAATGCAAATGCTCTTTAGTAATACGAACACATCAAAGGGTCTAGGCTTCAAAAATGCCCGCCAATAGCAACCACTTCAGTTGGGGAGCTCTCTGAAACTAAGGCTGTCCAGATAGAGCTCTTAGTCATTAATTCTCATTTCAACTTAATGTTTTGTAAAATGTTACTAATTAGAGACTCTAAATAATAATTTTACAAATAACATTGCTATGTATCATACATACACTATAATAACTACATGTCTCAATACCTGCTTCAGATAACAGAGTTGGAGGACAAAGCTGGAGATCTATAAAGCATAGGTGAGACTGCAAAGGTACTCAATTGCTAGTAGAGTGATATGGACTCTATTAATAAACATTTTTGACTGTTTAATTATACCAAAAAGACACGTTACTATACTGAAGACTGCAGCTGTGCCACCCCAAGCAAATGCTAGCGGCAAGTTGTACAAGACTTTTTTTCAGGCTCTGACAATTTGAAATCAGATCTGTTCAGCTGTTTGATCAGTCCCAAAGACTGATAGTTAGGAACAGCATGACTCTGGATTAAGCCCAGTGTGGAATTCCTGCTGTTTGCTAGTCTTTCCAGCTTCTGGCACCAAGTGTATTTTGAACAGCCTGATAAATCTAGTCTGTAAAGATAACTTTTTTTTTCCCTCTAGATCCAGATTCTGTACAATAATGACTGTAGTTGGTCAGGCATAAGGTCTGTCCAGCACAGCATCTTGTTTCTGACAATTGCCATTAGCAGATGTTTAAGAGGGAGTTCAAGACCAGATCAAAGATAGAAGCAGGCATGTAATTATGGTGTTGATAGGGTGGCTTACAAAAGTTGCATGTGGTACATGCCCTCCTTGCCTGACACAGCAGCATGCACATGGTACTCTGCACTGACTTGGGGCTCCCTACTCTTTCCCTTGCTACCCTACCTGCTTTCAGGTATCTGTGAATTACCCCTACTCCCCTTTTGACTAAAGATTTTGGAAGCAAAAACCTCTCTCTGATACAAAACCTAAATTAATAAGAGTAGCATCAGGCCAGTGGAGTTATTTTAGAGTTGCAGTGGCGCAACCATGATTAAATTGGGTTCCCTAATTCTATCTATTATTATCCTTCTTTAATTAGAATTCCAGTAAGGGGATAAAGCAGTTGTCTTGAACAGCACTGCCTATATTAAAAACTGCCAGATTTCTCTATGTTCCATACACATGACTATCTATGACTACATTAGATTTTTATCTACCACCTTCAATATATTAAAACCTTAAATTACTGGTAGCTAAATATTACTAATGTATTATTATTGCAGCCTGAAAGGATATCTTATCACAAAATACTCTTTCAGCAGATGAGAATTCAAAGAAATTTCATTTGTTTCAGATGAAAAAAATTGCTGCCCTTATATCTTGTATTAAAAGTTCAGTAACTCCTTGATCTAAAGTTTTCTTTCCATAATAATAATTTAAAAATTCTCCAAACAAAATTTAAAGTCTAATGTAGGATTTTCTCTGATGTGTTTTATGTCACACATCTGTGAACACATGCATATGCCTAGATAGTCATGTAGGTAAGTTTCTTAAAAGGAGTTATTTCACTGCATAAGCTTAAAGATAGGATGCCAAATGATGTACTCTTTGTACTACACTGTTCATATGCAATTACAGAAATCCCACCACAGAATACATGTGGTCTCCTTGAAACACAGTCTTGGAAATCCTCCTTAGTTTGTTGCACAGCAGGCTGTTGCTCAGCTGAGAGGTCATCCCACTGCCCTTGATCAGGCAGGAAAGAGGTTCCCCTGTGTTGATGGGGGACAGCACTGTAATGCTGCCTGCACGGTGCTGCCCCTCATTTCAAGCTAGGTCTCATACCTTGCTCAGGGAACGATTCACAATAGGGAGTCGATTCAATATTGCTGCTGTCCATCATCTAACATATTATTTGAGAAATTAATATTACATGGAATTTGCCCGCGTGTTTCATTGTCTCTCATTATACTTAGAAACTGTGTGAAACGTACAGGGGCTGCAAGCTCCTCTTTATCTGTCATTAAAAGGATGACCACTTTGCACAAGAATGAGGCACGCTCCAGTGTCCTGCACACATCTTGACTGCTCTGTATTTCTAGTTTAACAAAAAGATGCACACATATGTATGTATGTATATATACACAAACTACAGTATATGGAACCAGTCTAGCATGCAAATACATCTGAAGAAATAAAGCAATATTTGCAAAGTTAGAAAGGAAGAAAAGAAATTGAAACTAAATAGCTTGCTGTTTTCCTAAAAAAGAACAACCCATGCCTCTTGATCTTAGTCTTGCTCCCCAAATGCACATCCTACCTTTTGAGTACATGAATGAAAAATTTTGTTGAAAATTAAACAAAAGTTCTCAATGTTGACACTTGCATATTTGGTACATTTAGAGCAAATCCTTAGCCCCCTCCCCAAGCTACATAAGCAAAGAACCCACAAAAAGAAATACTGAAAACAGCAGGCTTCTTTCCAACCTAATGAACTGTAGGTATCTCTGACCTCTGGGTCTTCTGAAATAAGATGTATTTCAAATCAAGGTCCATACCAAACCCAGGTACTTGAACCATGTTGCTCTCCCAAACTCTGAGATATGCAACTTTATCTCTAAAACTATTGAACTTATTTTTTTTCCCAAGTGTAGCTTGGTTTGTAGCTCTTAAACACCACAGTGATGTGCGTCACATAAAACCATAAATAGGTACAAAGTTAGGTAACCAGAACTAACACTTAGCATAAAAAAAGTCCTGGAGTTATTTGTCTCCACATCTCCGCAACACCTCCCTTGCAATTTCATACACTTGAACATCTGTGTTTTCATTTAGCTAAGGAATAAATTCCACCCAGATTATATAAAATAGTCTTTATAAAAAGATCTTCATGCAATGTATCCAAGTAGGGACACCATATGGTATTTTGGGGCTGGCCAAAATGGACCATGGTTAACTAAGCATTGTTCTGGCTTTTGGGTATTTTTCCACATTGACATTTCCTCAATTATATTTTTCTTAAGAGAAACAACATTTCAGGTAAAAATAATATAACACACCTGGAATATGCTAAGAATGAAAAGTTACACCTTTCTCTCACATATGGCAATAAATTCGTAATTAAAGTAATCATAATTCTTCATCTGTTATTAGTTATTCACCCTCATGTTCAGTAGCACTGAACTACAAATGCACATAACTTTTTTTTTCCTTCAGATGTACATCAACATGCATAAAAACACATGTAATTCCTGCAAAGCAGCCTACAACAATAGGTCCAAACAAAAACGTTAGTAAGATCCATTTCTGCAATCATTATTTATAGGAATAATCCTTATCTAGTCAACAAAACTAAGTGCAGGTGAGAATTTTGCTTTATGTATCATGAGAAAATATGTAAAATGGGCACCAAACATTTGTGCTTTATTAGAATCGAGTGTTTTTCAAATCAATACAATACTCTGCATGATGAATGTCAATGGAAACGAAACCAAGTTGAACAATTGTATAATAAGTCAAGAAAACTCAAACTCATTCAAGAGTGTAAGACAAGGAAATCTCACTCAAGCAGTCTATGGAGAAGCTGGTGAAGTTCTAACTGTACAGGTTAGTTTCATACCGTGCTTGTACAATGGAGGCATTGAAGTGGTGGTAGTATCAGTAGTATCTTCTACTAGAATAAGTTCTTTATTTTACATTTTCTACATGTATGCATAGGACTTCATACTTAAGATTATTAATCATGCCAAAACCAATATTAGTTAGGTTTTTTATAAATAGTTGGTTTTATAGTTTTAAAAAATGGGTACTTGAGGCACAGAAACCATGAGGAACATAGCCTTTCTGTATTAAAAAGGGATGTTAAAGCAAAGCTTGTTCCTGATCTCATCACAATTGTTTCTGTTTGTACAATGGAAACGTTTTGAATGGCTAAAAAATGGCTAAAAAGTATTAACTGTCAGGATCCAGTAAAAGGCAATCCTGTACTGGAATTTAGGAGGTATGCAGAGGTGCTGCACAAAGAAGAGCGAACAGTATGCAGCTGATGTAATGGATGGAAAAGGGAGCATCCTTACCATGAGAAGTGTTAAATGGAACCCTGTTTACAGTTTGAGATAAGACTGGGTAACACCACCTATGTCAGGACACACGTAGATGCTATATAAAGGTATTATCATCCTGCTGTCAGTGGAACCGCCCGTGTGTAGGATTTGGCTTTATACATACCTCTCTTCAATGCATGCATTTGTCTCTGCTAAATTACAGACATGAAAGACTTCTTCACAACCAAAACTTAAAGAGCTCAGATTAAAAAATTACGGATGTCTTAACTAATGGAAGCAATAACAAGACCTTAAGTCAAACTAGCCAAGGGGTAACTTCCCCAATTTCAGAAAAGCCAAGGGAATTTAAAATTACTAGAGTTTTGACTGTATGTTCCAATTCACAGGATTCTGTTTTCAGGACAAATTCCTAACTCCGGTTAAGGCATCAGTTTCAACCAAGGCTTGTAATATTGCCTTATAGCACAACATAATTTCTTGAAATAGCGAACTTTTCAACTCAAATAATTTTCTGCTTGAAGTAGTGACAAGAATCATTGGAACATTCTGAACCTACATAGGGCTGATGTCACAGCTCCATATAACGGGACCGTATGGAAGTTTATACCTGTTGTATTTAATAAGAACTGTATGTTAAGGGAAGGCATCTATACAGGCACTGTTGAGTAGCAAAGAAACTGTCATTAACTGATTGCTATTACAGTCCACAGATTTCTACATGTAACAGTAAAAGCACTTACTACACTCAGGCAAATATTACTTACTTTCCTTATCACTTTGAAGCAATAAAAATATCTTGATAAAACCAATAAATTATTTAAAGCAAAATTTTCAGCGTCTCTTAGCCAAAATACATATTTAAGATATGTCTGATTGCTTTTATCTACTGAAATGCAAAAACAGACTTTTCTATTCAAATAATAAAGCAATTGCAATGTTTCTAAAGATCCAATCATCTTCAGTTATATGAACATTGATGAATTGATATCAACCGTTTGAACAAGACAATACTGTTTACTACTAGGGGAAAATACAGTTTCACTTACCTACAAAATTCCCTCTAGAAAACAAGAGACTAAAATGAGGCATTTTGTTCCTATCACCCATGCTCAGTGTCGCCACTTATTGTTCTTTTTAGGGATTTCTGTTTAAAAAATTTTACAAATAATCATAGTTGCATAATAAAACCATAATATCTTTAAGTCATACTAACGTATATTCGTAAAGAACAGACCAAACACTGATTCACCAGAGTTCTCCAATATACAGTTATTAAATTGATATAATTCAAGAAAAATACTTTTAAGATTGTACACTTCAAGTTGTAGATAAAGTTTTCTTCTGACTGCTAGCAGGATTAATCCCTGAGCTTCTCTGGCACCACAGTTCTGATACGTACAGAGCACAGCTGGGGGTATTCACTTCTGCAACTGGGAGTCTGGGGACTCACAGCCCCTTTCAGGACTGCTCAGCACCAAGAAGAACGGGTATAAAGAGTATTGATATGCTGAAAATTAGTAAGGCAGGCCTTAGTCATGCAAATATACATTGTGGTTTGGTGCTTAAATATGCTAAACTAAGTTGGAAGCTTTTAACCTGTTTTTTTCCAGAACTCCTGCACTGTGAACACTTCTAGGTATTTTGCAAACAGCATTTTTATTTCTGAGTACCTTACTAGATGATATCTAAACCCCATTGTAGGCTACTTTTTCTTGTTTACCCATAGATCCTTTTTTTAAGGTCACACACAGTTAGTAATACTTTTGTGTGAGTGGTATCACTGATAAATAGTCGTGGTTGTGTCTCATCATTTAGAGTCCCTAAATGTTCATATAAGTGGTTCATGTTGGTAATCAAGATCTGTAACCACGCTGGAATTTCTGTCCCATACTATAATTTCTGAAAGCAGGAGCAGTGTTGCAGATAAAATTTTGGACATGAGAAGTGTTAATCATTGTGATCATATGATCCTACAAAGAAACTAATGTAAATAATCCTAAACCGACCAAATTATTTTCTTCCTTTTAGTGGTTTTTTAAAGCTGAAATTTTGAAATAACAATGCAAGGGTAAAATCCTGCAAATGGATACATATGGCTTCGAACCCCAACTTTTAGAATGAGTTCAGTGTTTTGGTTTTTTTATTTTAGCAAATATCTAGCTAACATACCACGCTATCCTGATGATAAATGCCATTCACATCAAATACGGAGGCATCAGTAGCTCCACAGTTAAGGCGATGCTGGCAGAAACCCATTTCCAATTAATAACATATCTTATAAAAATCCACACCAATTTTCTTTCAGAGCCAAAGAAACATTTTTCTGATTATTGCTATTTATATGTCTTTGCTTAGATTGCAACAATAAAGTGCAAGCGTTGTCATGCCCTGCTTAAAGAATGGCATCTTTTCAAACAAACAGGGATGTCGGATGCGAGAGCTGAGAGCTTCCTTGTGTCGAGAGCAACTCGGAAGACCTGGAGGTGTGGGAATTCTCTAAGGCAGCGCTATGCCCACTTTTTTGCTTGTGAGCACTATTTCTCATACTCATGTAAGTACCGGTGCCAAGACAATTTTCACTTCAAAATTCAAACTATTTTGTAATTTCAGGCATGATTTTCAGATCTCTGATGTTTGCATAAAAGATGACAGTATTGTTGAATTAGAAGTGTTGGGGGGGAAGGTGGTGGGTGGTGGTGTGAACAAGAATTGTGAATAGAGTGGGCTCATTTTTACAGAAAAGAAATGTCATAGGTGTGAATGCTTAATGTATTATTTCCGTGCTGCAAGTGGGAATATGCTTCAGTAACTTAAATCTTATGAGTGGGAATGACACCTCCTGAATGTATGCAAATTCCTCATATCAAAGGGTAATTTTAAAAATACACTTTAAGTAGCAGGATGCCTAAGTTCAGATACCGAGTATGTGATCCCGACTTTATTAAGCTAAAATTGCAGGTTTCAGTGCATGCTTCCTTGGAAGCAGAGTATGACCGGAATCAAAGGACCACGTTTGCAGTAGCCTCAGCGGGCAGAAACCTGCTTTCACTGTGCTGTGAAATCAATGGGAAACTCTATTAAGCAGCCGCCCCAGGAGAGCTCCACAAAACATCCCCCCCGAAAAGCTTCCCCTTCGCTAGAAGGCAACCCGTTTCCATGCCCGGGACCCTCGCGTACCCAGTGCCCCGCTGCTCCGCAAAAAAGAGAGACGACCCCCCCGCCCCCCGTGCCTTTCAAACGTGTCATATATAGGCATACAACTTCAGAAGCGGCGTATATGGGCGCCTCCTAATCCCCCCTCCCCGCGCTCGCCAACCGACACCCGGCACGGCCAGCCGCCCAAATCGCTGCCAGGCGCCGCGCCCCTCGCGCCCCCACACCGCCCGCCCCGCCCCGCCGCCCCACACGGCGCACGGCGGGGGGAAGCGGCCCCACTCCCGGGAGCGCGCCGCCCTGGCGGCCCTCGGGGCCGGCTGCGGGGGCAGCGACGAGGAGCCGGTCTCGGCCACACCGCGGACCCCCTGGGCGAGGGCGCCCGGCGCCGTCCGGCCGCAGCGGGCAGCGCCACGGCGGTGGCCGGGGCCGGGGTGCGGCGCGGGCGCTGCGGGCGGCAGGGGGAGCTGCGGCGCGGGCGGCGGGGCCCGGCGGGCCGCGGGTTACCTTCGGGGTTGGCGCTGATGAAGACGCGGACGCTCCTGCCGCTCGGCACCAGGTGGGACGGCAGCGCCGAGAGGTTGCCGGAGAAAGCCGCCCGCCGCAGCGCCGCGTCCCGCGGGCAGGGCAGCCTGCCGCCCGCCCCGGCTGGCCACATCCCGCCGCGCTGCAGGGCGATCCTCGCAGGCGGCCGCCGGGCCCCGGCTCAGGGCAGCCGCCGGACCGGCGGGGCGGCGGCAGCAGCGGCGCTTGCCACCGGCTCGCCGGCAGAGGCCATGCGGACCCTCCGGCTGCCGGGGCCGCCGCCTGCCTCCTCGGCGGCGGCGCGGCTGGGGCCGGGGCCGCTGCCCGGCGCCGGAGCGCGGCGGCAGCGAGGAGGCGAGGCGGCGGCCGCCCCCCGCGCCGCTCCCCAGCGGCAGGGAGGGCGCGGGAAGAAAGTTTGCGGCGGAGCGGTGCCGGGCGCGGCGGAGGCGGCGGGACGGCGGCCCCACGGCGGCAGCCTGCCCGCCCAGCGCCGGCCGCCCGCGGACCCCGGCCGCCGCGGAGCGCAGCGGGAGGCCGGGCGCCGGGAGAGCCGCCGCGCGGTCGGGCCGGCGAGTCTCTCGGGTTCCCCCTCCGCCCACGAGGGTTTGCGGTGTCCAAAGCAGGGACGTCTCCGGCACGGCTGACGGCGTCTTCCCTCCTCCGAGTGTGTCACAGCCCCGGGGCCGGATTTTTATAGGAAAGCTGCTGCCGGCTCATCCTTTGGGCTCAGAAGAGTTCAGAGCCTTTCTTGTGTTTTGTTCGTAATCGCCTGCACAGGAGTCCCACCTGCTCAGATACAAAAGAGAGATGCTCTTGCTGCTTTTTTCTTTTTTCTTTTTTTTTTTTAATCAGTTATTTATTTATCGGAATAAATGAAAAGCCCCGGTTTGAAGAATGAAAGAGGAAGGAAGCAGCGAGAGCAGCCGGCGGGATGCGGTCCCTTTGCAGCAGTCAGTGGCGGGGCATCCCGTCGGGCAGCGCCGATGAAATATTCAGGAGGGCGGCGGGGCCGGACCGCGGCTCCGCCGTGCGCGGGGCGGCGGGCCGGTCCTCGCGGGAGGGGGGCGGTGCGGTGCGGCAGCCCCGGCCCCAGCCCCAGCGGGCGGCGCGCCTCCGCCGAGCCGCGGAGTTTAGAAACCTCCCAGGGAGGGGCGGGCAGGCAGGGACCTGGCAGCAAAGCGGAGGGGAGGGGCTGGGGGGGCAGGGGAGGGCTGGGCACGGGGCCTCAATTAGCCTGATGGGGCTGTTGGCCGTGGGAATGCCTTCCGGGGAGGAAGCTGCAGACTTCGACAGAGGGGTTTGCAGGTGTTTCTGCATGCTTAAAAGGCTGGCGAGAAAAGTCTGTAATGCGGGTAGTATTTATATAGGCTATTTCATGTGCTGTGTCTGATACAAAGCCGGTTTGTGTATTTACACATTACGTGTATCGTACACTATGTATAATGTATATAAAACAACCTTATTGTGTATTTATAGACAGTACTTAAGAGCTGAGGTCTTCCTCCCCCCATCCTTTCGGTACTCGCTTGCTTTCCCCCCTGCTCCGCTGCGGTCCCAGCCCGACCAGTTGCCCGCTGTGGCAGGCAGTGTCGGCAATAGGGCAGGCTGAGCTGGCTTTCAAGGAGGAAACGCTACTAAAGTAGGAAAAAGGAAACTGCTCAGCTCTCTTTCAGAAACGAAGGTGACAGCCAGATGGGTTCCTTAAGTGTTGCTGAGCAGAATTTTTTTTTAATCCTGATTTCTTAAAGAAATAAGGCATATGTAAAATTGCATCCCATGTAATTTGCATGTGAGTATAAGGGAATAATTCTGCTGCTGTTTGCTTGCTGTTGCTATATTAGTTCTGCACCCCATAAATTTCGGGCCGATTTCAACCAAATGAAACAGAGGGGCAAATTTTAAGATATTAATTCTCAAAGAGATAACATTCCTGTGAGTTCTGTGAACATAGCTGTGCAGGGGAGAGTGCACTTACCTGCCAAGAGGAAAAATATGCAGCATATGTTTCAGCCATTAATATTTACATGTCAACACGGGACAACGAGGTCTGGCCACTGTGTTGGGAACTGTATGCCTAGGAGCTGGAAAATCACCCTTTCAATCAAAATGTATATTCCTTTAGGATTCTGTAGTGTCCAGTAAGGAGCAAATCTCACTTGAAGCCTTTCATGTTAGACATGCATATTTCTCTTCTCTGTGGATTCTCTGATGCTCCATTTAAGACAAGCCTGAAGCTTTGGTATAATTTGGTTAAAAAATCTGACAGTCATGAGATGCAATTCCCTAGGAAATGAGGCTTTGTATATGTCACTGCTTACAAAACTATTGGTCTTATCTGCACTTCACTTACCCTTTGTATAGCCAATGTGCTTAGACGCGCCTTTTTCTGGCTTGTGTCATGAACAGCTAATTTCTCTAATACAGGGCTGAAGAGCAGCTTCTTGAGGCTGCAGACAGTTAACGAATGCACGAAGGAAGTGATTTATAGTGGAGGCTGAATTACATCTTACGTACTTTGCTGGGACTAACTCTCAGCTGGGCTATCTCCTTTGCTTCTCCAACGTAAAGTACTAGGCAGTTCTTAAATATGAATTTGCTTGTGGAAGCAGCTCCTGGTAAGGATGCAGAGACTCCCACTTCATATTGCTGCTGCCTTAGTATTATCATCAACAAATTCCTCAGACAGCTTCTTTGGAAGATGAGGGTCACTGATCTACGCCTCTTTACCATGCCAGCCATAATGCAGTGGTTTTTTAAGACTCTTTTTGGTAGTCATCTTTACTAAGTTGAAGACTTGGGTTTGCATCATTTGAATTCTTTTGGAATTCTTTCTTTGACAGCATTGACAACAGCATCAGAGTTTAACCAAATATATTGTCTCACGAACCCAGGCTGAATGAAATGGGACCAGGCCTATCATTTCCAGCTGTTCACCCTGCCTGTTTGTTGTCTGGATGTTACCGCTCTTTCGGCAGGGATAGTTGCATTGCATGTGAAGCAGGTAGTCCGTGCAGCTTGCAGGCTCCCACTATTACTATTTTGATCTGTAAACTGGATTGCCTTTATGCATGACTCAGCTTCCTGTCACGGTAGCTGCCACCTCTGCGAAAGCTGAAGTGGACAGATGCTTCAGAGTGGTAATCTCTTCAGCTGTCCAGCTTCAATCTGTCTGCATTTGGGGCTCAACGTCTTCACATTCAGCGCCTGTGAATATATAGTGCTGGGAATGAAGTACAATGAGGTTGGAATGGAGAGCATAAATACATGATTACAGAGAAACTAATTTATTGCTTTACCTGAGACTTTATCAGTATGAAAGCACTCTGGGTTACCTCAGTTTGGAGATTAGTTGGTAGCTTTTCCTAAATTAAAAAAATATTTTGTTAATTCAACAAAAAGTAAAAGAATATCAAAGAATGTTATGTAAACCCAAACAGAAATCATGAAGAGGGTGCTGCTGTGTTCATTATAAAAGGTACATCACAATTATCCTGTTTCGTATTGAATGACAGATTTTGTAAATTTTTCATTTAGCAAAATGAAAAATTACTACTTTAGAAGTGATATTTTAGAATCAGTGTCTGTATTTGAGTCCCAAGCTAGTTATGTGGGAGCCGCCTGAGCAGAGGTTCTCATCCTGTAGAAAGGATCGCAGAGTATTGTCTGAAGGCATGATCCCCAAACTTTCACACTGACTTCACTGTACTTGGAGCAGATCTTTAGTGTCTGTCATTAAAGTTAACGCAAGAAGTATCCTTGTGCTGAACAGGAATAAAAACAGATCTGTAACTCTGCAAGTGACTTCATATAAACATGGCTAGTAGCTTGATCCTGAAAAAACATAAATCAGTAAAGTAGCAGGGAATCTTTACTCATATGCATTCAGTATACATTTTTTCCCTTTTATCTGAATGTTTCTTGGATGTCACTCTGGTCTCATTTGCTCCAAGTTCAGATATATTTAAATGAAGCTACAGAATACGTCCCTTGGTAAAACATATGAGTAAACCCAAGTTATTCCTGACGGTCTGATCCTGCTGTAGTTCAGACAGAGTAGTGCTTTATTTCTTGAGTGGCCCCACAGGAAATGGTAAGATGCTGGAGGTATGAAGTATAGCTCAGTAGTCCTGATCCAAATCTGTGGAGATCCATAAAAAATGCACCAAGTTGTTTGGCTTAAACCCAGCATGAGTAAGGGTTTGCAGTTTACACACAGCTTCCTGAGACATGTCATTCTGAGTTCAGTTTTGTATAAAAATGAGCATTATAGATCAGCTCTAATAGCCTGAAGAGCTTGGGAAGTAACCTGAGTGATACACTACAGGCAGTGTTGTGAGACAAACTTAACTACGAAAACCAAATTTATTCTGTCTGCAAGCTAAATTTATGTTCTTCTTCATATGTGCTTTAATACTTTAATACATATTGTGGGGTGTGCAAAAGTGCTGAGTAGTGGTCTAATTTCAATCTCACTGCAATCAGTGGAGACATGCTCAGTAATTTTGTTCAAGTGAAGGCATACCTGTAGTTAGCACTTTTGGAAATCCTATACCAAGTATGTGATGGGGTCATAATAGCTGAGGGGTTTTTTTTTATATCTTTCAGGCCCTGCACTATAATACAGCCATTGAGGTATGACCTAGGTACTTAAAATACCTATTGGTTCTCTGCAGATATTTAGAGCCTGGTTCTGCCAGGGGCTGCATGTTCAGTCTTCCTATAGTCTTCTTTCCAAAATGGTGGCTATTTGCAGGAGTTGGGAAGGCAAAGTTTTAAAATCAGGTCAAAAATAAAAGTTTAAGGGTCAGCAAATTGACCAGCATCTCCCCTTTCATGTAGAAGCTGAAAGACTCCTACGTGGAGTTACATCTTCTGACTGAATACTAACTTAAAGCTGAGTGGTTTTTTGCAGATCCCTAGCAAGCTGGCCCAGTTTTAGGAGCAGGCGAAGCAGGCAGTTGCCTAGAGCGACAGACTAAAGGAGGCAATAAAATCCCATTTTAAGCAAGAAAGAGACCCTGTGACTCTGTGCTTGTTTCTGCCTGTTTAATGAGGACTCGGTGTGTCCCCCAGCTGTCATTCTCCCCAAGCTGCTGAGGTGGTGAGACCGAGCGATAGGAACCGTGGCCACAGTCCTGTTGTTTGAACATCCCATCTATTTGTTGTCTCTGCTTCAGCTTGCTGCTGCCAAAACTGAGGGGAGAAACTTTCTGTGCTCCTTTTCTGCTCCTTTTTCTTGACAGTGCTGTATTACTTTTGCCAGGGTGGTTGGATTGGCAGGAGAGCAGGGGCAGATGTGCTGAGACTGGAGAGCTCACAGAATTCATGCTTCACTAAAAAAAAACCCTGTTATTATCGTTGCAAATTAAGAATGACAGGCTGCCTAGTCTTACTGAGTTTATATTTATGTCAAGAA
The DNA here is from genome assembly GCF_030936135.1 of Gavia stellata. NCBI lineage: Eukaryota > Metazoa > Chordata > Aves > Gaviiformes > Gaviidae > Gavia > Gavia stellata. The sequence continues at coordinate 25,410,709 of NC_082598.1, read as the reverse complement.
ACTGATTGCAAGAAATAAAAGATGTCTTAGCAAATCTTACACAGGTACTGGGTTCCTATAAGGACCTTTTACAGCCATTTCAGGGCTCAGTTAACTCTACTTGATGTAGACTTCCATTTTCCACACAGTTTTGAGTGCTAAAAATGTTTGTTTTCTTCCTTTTTTTCCCTCTGCCACTGCTTGTGCTCTGACGCCTCTGGGCTTTTGGGATCAATCTCTTCCATGCTGTGAATAGGTTGCTGTGTCAGGCTTTGCCAATAGATAGACTTGACAGTAGCCTTCAGCCTCACTGACAAATGGTTACAAGCTGTAACAGAGAACCTGTCTGGAGTGGTGGTCATTTTGCTCTACTGCTCTTCAGAGGAGCTACTTGGAGCAGCAGACTTTTGTGAGCTGACTGCAAGGTCTGAGAGATGATGCTGTTTGGTTCGCATTAGGTTCACAGGTTTATCGTGCCATCCAAAGGCGTACACTGAAAGCATTGGTAGGTCAGCCTTCACCACATATCAAGATCCTTAATAGCAAGGTAGGAAATGTATAGGGATTACAAAAAAAGATAATCCAGTTGCATCATAAGTAATAAGAATTTGGAAAGCATATTACATTTCATTAGACTTTGCAACTTTAGTCAGTCACTGCATCACAAGAGGAGATCTATGGGAGGCAGATTATCCCACATTGGCCTACCAGAATATTCTTACACTTTCTCTGAAACACCTACACTACTACATCCAAAAGAGGATGCTAAACTTTGATCTCATAAAACAAGGACAAGTTTGAGTTTCTGTGGTTTTTAGTCCAGAAATACATTTTTCCTGTGGGTGAGCCTGTAATGAAATTCTGGTAACTTCTCCACGTTCTCTGCAAAATTTAATAATTAAAAAGTTTTCTTTTTCCATTTTGCTATTTTGCTTTTGAATATACAGTAATGGAACATGTGTTGAGTCTTCAAACTACATCACTTTTACAAGTGCTAAGGAGGGGACTCCAAACTGGAATAAGATTTCCAAATACAGAGGCATAAGAACTATCCTGGTTTTCAGGAGCTGCCAAGCAATGTAGTTGTGCACCCGTACAATATACAGATTAATTTATATTTCAAGGAAACCAGGGAAGATAATACCTCCAAGCTGGTTAGGTTTGTACCTTTGTAAGCACAGCGATACTTCATTCTCACCTCCAAGTCCCAGTCTTATTTGCCAGCTGGCATTGGCACAAGGAATTCTACTTTATCCTAAAAACTGTACCGCTAGGAATCTGCGTTAACCTCTGGAATGACAGTGGTCTGGAAATGGAAAAGGTCTGCAAGTTTTTTTTTCTTTATTTTCTTCTTTTGGAGCTTCTTTAGAAATTTTCTGTTTTCTTTGAAACCTAGCAAGGCAAACACAGTCTTTTCTCTTAAAATGTTCTAAGTGGCTACACCACATCTTTATTTTTATCTCATGTCACACTTGATTGAAAGGTTCTTCACAGCTAAAATAACATGATGAAGGCATGGAAATTATTTTTGTCTTAGTTTCTACTGGAAGCTTAAAAGAAACCTCTTTCTTCATACAGAATTAGTGTTCTCTTGTGCACACATGTAGAAGTACGCTCCTCAAGGATAGGTGCATACACACGTACACACACACTCAAAAGACACGCAAGGACGTATGGATTGCTAAATTCACAGAGGGAGTACGCAATAGTAAGATTTCCAAGTTAGTAATTCAAATTTGCCCATATAGCTTTAAATTTTACACTGTTGCACATATACATTATAGCAATCTTTAATTAATTGACCCAGTACTCTATTTTACCATCCCTTGACATAACTCTGTGCAGTAAAGAGCGGCGTTCACTTAACGAACAGTATTCAGCTGTTGGTCAGTGTGCATTGGGTGGAATACTTGTGGCTCACCATTCAGACCCTGTTAGAAGACAGGAGTCTTTTTCTCCTGAGCTCTTCCATATAATTTCCCAAGCTAGTAAGTATATAAATACTTCCAAAATCTGGGTAACACCCGAGCCAGAGGAGGTTTTATTACTGAAGCATACTTGTTCCACTGAAGCACAGGAAAATTAACACGTAAAGTATTTGTTGATTTTGGATGTCCTCTCTGCAATACCAAGGACTGCATTTTTTTCAAAGTAACTAGTATTAGATACTAAGTACAAGACAGAATTTTTATCAGCTTCAGTTGTAGCTGACAGCATTGAGCGTTTTTGTGTTTTAACCGTCAGACTTCCAAGTCAGATGCCCAGAAAATGAAGAACCTACAATTAATGACCATCCCTGAAAAATTTAAATGACTTAATTGGCATCCAAGGGAATCTGTGGTAGAAGCCAGGGTAGAATGTAGTTCCTCCCCCTCTGGAGCAGCATTCGCTCTCTTAACCATGAAATGATCTTTTCTTTTCCTGTAATTCCTTGCCTCATTCCTGCACCTCCTAACCTCAGCTAAAAATAAATCGGCACAGTCTGCTTTGGTTTATGGTCCTGCATAATCTTTAAAGGTTATCCACAGTTACAACAAAACAGGCAAAATATGCTCCCATGTGTTTTTAACTTATTCAGTAAGCTGTAATTTCCCTCTTCAGCCCATCACAGTCTTCCTACATGCTTAGTCTGCTTCTGTAGGGACTTTATCCTACTTCACTCTCCTCTTCTTTATCCCATTCTGCTTGTCTTACCCAGTCCTTTTATACTTTTCCCAACTTCTTGTCCCACGTGTCTGTCTTTTTCCGTTGCCCACCACCTATTTTCTCCTCTTTTAGCTACTGGTCGTAGTCTCCCATTGCACTCTCTTTGTGCAATCTCAGTGTCTCTCATCTTTTTTCCACCTTGCCCTCATCTCTTTGGCCAACCACTTTTAGCTCTTCTGTCCCTGTGCTTTCTAGGGATCATGACTTTGTATAGCTGTTTTAAGCTCCCCTTCTCCCCAGTTCCCCATCTGACTTCAGTCTTCCCTTTCCTCTCCACCTGCTCTGCTCCCTCCCATCACCGGGGGTGGGATGACCCCTGCCCATGCTGCTCCCTCACAGACACTTCTCCTAGGACAGTAAAAAGGAGCTTTAGTCTTTAAAAATACATGCTGGTAGTGGTGACAAGCATGGTAAAGTTCCATATGGTGAGAACATTTGAGATGGACCTGAAGGCTTCTGGGTCTAGAAGTTGCTTATGGCAGCAAAGAAGATACCTGTTGCACTCCCTCTGGGGAAATGCAATCCAAATACAAACCAGAAAGTAAAAGAGGAGGAGGGACAGAAGGCCGAGATGTTTCTCTGAGAGTCTGCCCAAGTTTCTGTGCCGCTGCTTTTGCATAGATTGTTATGGCAAGTAATCTTGGAATTGTATTCGAAACGGCAATTAGGGAGAGGCTGAACCTAGTGAGTATGTATGTGTCTGCAGCAGAGTTTAGAGAGGGCCATCTGCTGTGCAGGATTTTATGAGTGTTTTCTTCTTCTAAGTGAACTACACCTGCTGCACATGTGGCAAGTGAATTTTAAATAGATGAATCAAAATATTCATGCTGCAAGGCTGCTGATGAATAAAGCTTAACAATCTGATTATGTGTGTGTGTGTATTTATTTATTTGTGCACATTACATGGAAAATAAAATTGCTACTCTTTGATGTGTTTGTGCTAATAGAAAATGAAGCCATTTACACTCCATTGTTAATGTGATTTTATGGGATTTATTGACATGGCAAGTTTATTTTAGACATATGAAGACCCAGGGGAGTGGGATTATAATAGCAACTTTAATTTATCTTCTTAGTGCTAAGAAAGAAAAAAACCAAACTTGCTAAGCTTTGTTTTACCTGCAGGGGTTATGAAAAAGCAGCTGTCACTTTTTTTAGTCTTATTTAGTATATGCCATCATTTTTCATCTGGCTCTTGAATTGATCCTGCAGCTATGCTGGGGGAAAAGGAAGCTCTCCACCTGCTCCAAGTCCAGAACAAAGTACTTAACCTTGGAGACAAGCAGTGAGAGCAAAAGGGAGTTTCTCTGCATGAATCTAGTTGTTCTGCCACAGAAATGATGGCAGTGGATTTCTCTCTCTAGTCTACTGTTGCTAATACTGATTCCTGTAAGTTGATGGAGCATGGAGTACCTTATTACCAAATGCCATCATAGACATGTTTTGCAACCGTTGCTGTGCCACAGTTGTACAGTGCTGTGCTCTGAAGTGTTATGAAGGCCCTTAGGCAGCCTGAATGTAAAAACATTTGCTGAAGAATCATGAAGACAACTATCATCATCCAAGGGTGAATTTTAATTCGAAATAATCTTTATCCTCAAATAAAATCTGTCATTTGGGTCATTGCTTCTGTAAAATGATTTTTTTTTTTTTTTTGTTAGAGAAGCAAGAATAGTTTACATCTATTCTTGGCAGTTAATCATATTTGGTAAGCCATTCCAGTAATTCAGTAAGTCTCTTTTATGAGTTATGCATTGCTTATTGTAAAGAATGGCATCGGAGTCTGCCCTTGCATCAATATAGGTATGCATAAACCAGCAGATCCAAAAATGTTTTAGAGCTCCCAGCTATACAGCCATATTGAAGGTCTCTGTCAGGACGAGATCATATACTGGCTCCTCTTGTGCATTGTTTTTCTCCTGAAGGCAATCTGCATCTTTGGGCTAGGTGAGAGCAGCAGCAGGCACCACACAGAGAGACAAGTGCCCCGACACTCACCGGCTGCTTACTCCAGGCACCAGCCTCTGACTCTCTCTTTGCCGAGTATTCTGCAAGCAGGTAAGTGCTGAACGTGTGATTGAGTATTTCCTATTGGCTGAGCTGTCTGATCGGTGCAGTCACTCCTTTTACAGTTTTCCTGCGTGAAAGAGTTGGCAGCTGGTCTTCCCGCCAGGTTTTCTCTTGTTTGTCTGGTTGCCAGCTGAAACCAGTTAGATGGCTTTAAATCTTTTATAAAAACAACTCTCTAAGTAAAAGCTTTCCTTTAAGGTGTCCAACTACACACAAAAAACCTAAAAATAATAAATTCCCTTTTGTTCAGAAATAGAGCTGTTCTCCCACTAGGAGTGTGTGAACTTGCTTTATCGGCTTTTTTTGTGGCCCTCTTCTATTGACAGAAGTGAGGCCTGGCGATGCTAAGTGGCAGTTCAGGCATGTTGGGGGAACTGAACCCCAAATTTTTGAGTCTCAATTGAAGTGACTGAAACTCTAGTTCAGTTACTCTTTTTTCTGGTTAAAAAAAAAAAAAGAATGAAAGCAACTGAGAGCATTTTATCACTTCCCCCCAAAATTCACTTGTTCATGAAAGCACATAAAAAGCACGCACACTGAGGAAACGTACCTTCCTCCGAGGACGTGAGTACTCCTGTTGATTGCAGTAGGATGCAGAGCACTGCTAGAGCTGGGATGAAGCCCTCTGCTTCCCACTAGGTTGTATCTTGCTTGTGCACGCACAGTTAAACAAATTGTTAAATCTTAGTCAGGAAGAAGGTTCCCTACAGGCCAGGTGGGCTAGGACTGTTGGCTATTTTTGCTACCCACTGTTATGGGTGGCCTGATCTGCTTCAAGCAGCCATGGAGCATATTCACCCCACAAATTCTCACGCCTACAGTAATTTTGTGCCTTTGTAGTGTTGTACAAAGTATGCAGGCTTCAGTTAGTTACTGGGTGTTGAAAAATGTGTTATGGTGTGTAACAATATGTAACTAAGTAAAATGATTTTCCTTTTAGGTTTGCATTGGCCCAAATATATGTTATGCATTCTCTCCAACTCACTGAGAGAATTGTCTACTGAGTGAGGCATGGTCAAGGGGTCAGCAGACTTGGATTTAACTCCCAGGCCTGTCAAAGTTTCCTGTGCAATGATTAAGCAAGCCAATTAGGACAAGATCTACTGAGAAATTTAAGGATCTAACTCCAGGTGATCACGATCCTTCTTTGGCTGCTGCAGAATCCTTCGTTCCATAACTGCTAATTTAGGTCACTCAGCCTTATGGCTTCTGAGAGCCTCTTCCCTCAGAAAAGAATTCTTCCCATGGATGTTCAGGAGTCAGGGAGTCAAAGCTGGGACTGAGGACTGAATAGATTTAGCAGTAAGTTTATATACATAATTTCCTCATTTGTAAGCTGTCAGGGAGCTAAGATACAAGCTGTAGTATCTCCTCACCTCACAGGGATGCTGGAAGCATTAGAGATCATAAGGAAAACGTAAGTATGAGACCCTCCAGGTACTACTGGATGTCCTTACAGATTTCAGTGGTGGTGGTCTTTAAAAAGAAAGAATTTAATTTAAAAAATTGAAATAATCTAATTTACCAAGTCAGAGTTTGGGCAGGACAGTGGACTTAAATATGCTACTCTTGAGAGGATTGCTTTTGGTACTCTTGTAATGCAAGTGCATAAGACACCATTTAGCTTTTCACCTGGAAAATAGCATTTCGATCCACATCCTGTGCTAAATTCATCCTGTGGTGTTGAATCAGTGAAAGCAGAGAGGAGTTACAAGTTGCCACGGCACCTCCCTGGCGATTTCCGCTTCATGGTTCCCTTGAGGAGCAGTGTCTTTTATGCAAGTACTGATTTTTTCATGACACTGCTTCCTGGGAAGCGTGTTTGTATTAAGTGTTCCTTTTTCTATTTTTGTTTTCATTTATAACACCAAAACCGAGCTTTTCAGATCAACATTTTTCTTTGAAGATGCAAACTTCATGTGTGAAATGTTACGAGCTCAAACCAGGTGCTGAGGCTATTTGCATTGCTGGGGCTGTCCACCTCTGCAGAGCTGCTTGTCAAGTAATGTGGTCACAGTTTGGCGGTATTTCAGGAAGCCAGCAGCACAGAGACTTCTTGTCATAGAGGTGGCCTGTATTTAGGAATGCATTAAAGTTTCATTCTTCATATTAAGGGTGTCACAGAGGTTGCTTGCTGCTATCCAGTGGAGATGGGCAGCTGAGCTGTTCAGAAGATAAAAGCTCACTGCCAAATAATCTGTTGAGCAAATAACTGGCCGTGCCTTCAGACTGCAATGATACCATGACTGTTCAGAGAAAACAGCACTGAAAATGTCTGACAACAGTAAAGTCTCATAAACTTTAATCTCGCAAGCTTATTACTCACAAACTTACTTAATTAGGTATCACGGTGAAATGCGTAAAGCTGTTTACTTCTGCACTCTTAAGGGCTTTTGTCACGTTTTGCAACAATAGAGAAATAGGTGGCACCTTATAGCTATTGCATTTCAGAGTCTTGCTGTGTTTTCAGGAGGCACTAAGATGGTCAAGGGAGATATTTTTTCTCTTAGTTATAAAACTTGAATTTTATGTGTATTCCAGGTAAATAGGATTAGTTTTAATTAACTCTAGTTTTCTTAAGTGTGAATTAATTTGCTATCATACCTATGCTATAATTTAATTAATGTCTTAATGGGTACTTACATTAATATTTTTTGTGCCCATCTGCCCTGCTTTCCCTTGCAAATAAACATCCATGTTACAGTTAACAAATTAGTGGATGCTGAAGAACAGAATTGCCTTTTCTTCTGTGGTGCAGATTGATTTTGAAACCCAGAAGTGACAGCAGTGGAAGGGCAGGCACCACTAAGTTACAGAGAAGTGCATCCATATTCAGTTTGGTTTGAAGTGCACTTTTGAGATCTCTCTACCAGTTGTCCCCACTTACTGGGTTTTGGCTGGCGTCATACAGTATTCTTGGAGTGCATGAACTGGATTCTTTTCAGGTGATACTAAACTGAAAGACAAGCTGTGGCATTGAGCGCATGGGGCCAGACCGGAGGTAATCTGAAGTAAAATATCAAAACCTAAAATGTGTGTGCTGTCGGTGTCAAAACCTCTGCATCAACGGTTTTACTCTACAGAGTGGTTCACACTACTTCCTAATGTAGACATAGCTAAAAGATAACACAAACGACAGTCTTTTTCTGTTGATAATTTCCAGAAAACAGGGAACAGAAAATATCCCTCATCTGTAGAAAGGCAGACCTCAGGATTTGTATTTTTTCAGCAGTCAGAAAAGAAATAGCATTCCTGTGCATTATTACTGATTATTTAAATTGCACCATTTGAATTCCTGTGCATTTGAAAGATCAGAAATAAGGATGCCAGAAAATTGTTTAATCTGCTGCTCCAGTTTCTCTCTACTGCTAGATAATCAGTTTTTGATGGAAAATGTGGCCAATGTATTGTGTCCTTTATAGTCAGCACCTTTGACTTCTTTAATTTTAGTTTCCCCTGTTTCACTGTTCTGAAAAAATGAAATCACTTGTCATGAAACTTAAGTAAAGATGCTTTGAATCAGCCCAGCCATGTGCATTGGCTGCTTACAGCTGCGATAAACATACTGTGTGAGGTGGACTACATGATACACCAGCACATAAACACACCTGTATACACACACAGGGCTGATCCAAACTGATTAGCAATATCCATTCCAGTGTTGCTAATACATTTAAAGCCATGAGTGCCAGATGTTTCTCAGGTAATATCTTATAAGATAATAATATAAATATTATGGCAAATATTTAATAACATTTAATAACATCTCATAACATATTATGATAATACAATGTGATTATTATAATATTATAAACATATTAATATATTGCCGTGAATAAAGTCAATGTTTAGCCTTATTAATGGCAAGTGTTTTTGCCTGGAAAGTTTTTCACAAAACTTTCTGTTCTTACATTCTGTGACAGGGTGTCCATAATAGAATAAAATTCAGAGAAAGCGTATAAATATACAGCATAGTCTATATATTCAATTCCTAAAGAGACAAGTGAGAGCAGGTTCCGTAGTTCCAAACCAACCAACTTTTCATTGGCTTCAAAGTGTTTCGGCTGTATAGATTCAGCTCTTGTGAGTCCTTGCATCTGCCCTACTTCCATTAGCTGAGGCTGACTTCTGTCTCTGGCAGGATTGTCGCGTTAAAGGGCAAGGCAGTTTGGCAGAAAATAAACCCCCTTACGTTCCAGCTTGTCCTCAGATATCAAAGGGGCTGGGGGCGGCTAGGCTTAGATTCTGAGTGATGCCCAATTCTCTGTGTTACAAGTCTGGTCACATTCAATGTATTGAACTCTCACGATTACAGATACACTCGTAACACCATACATTTTCAGTCTAGTTGCATTCCGTGAACTAGCACGGCCACGCTTAAGGGATTTGGTGGCGTTCAATGAGAACTCTCACAGCTAGATTAGTGAATAGTGCAGTTTATTGAAGCAACAGATAGATACACAAGTTCTTTTGGATTGCCGGTGATAAAATTACTGCCTGCAAAGCATGTGCAAATACCAAGAATGTGAGTAATATAGCCTGGCTACAAACGCGTTAAGTTATAAAGCAACTCTATAGAGATTTCTAAGTTTCCCGGGGAAGCACTCGGTGTAACCAAGTGTTCGAATCTTACCCAAAGGTGTGGGGGGGAAGAGAGGCTCAACCTGTGGACTGATTCCAGGTGTCAGAGGAGGTCTGCGATGGTATCTTCCCTGGCATCCCTCCTCTCTTAAGCCATTTTATATTATTTGTCCTTACAGGTGGAGCTTGAGTGACTCTCGTCATATGTACCTCTATTGTAATTGGTGTAAAAGGTTCTTGTTCTGCTTTTAAAGGTAGAGACTAAGCAAAATCCAGAGCGTAAGCTCAGTGAGGGGTGGTCACACTGAGGTGGGTAGCTTTGGGATGGCGGTGTGTTTTTGGGTATTATAATGAGCAAAGTTCACCCAAAGGATAGTATTTTGTCAGAAAATGACAGACTGTTGGCTCAGGGGTAAATATGCAGCTCAGGGTAGTAAATATGCAGCTTGTCAGTTCCATAGTACCTTCCAGTTCCCGTCTTATCACAGAGCCTGGCTGTGGTGTCTTCACTCCGTTCCACCCTCCGTGCAGTTTCTCTTAGAGTCAGCACACCAAGCTCCCCTGGCATTGCCAACATCTGAGGTTGCCTAGGGAATTTCTGCTGGATGGGTTCCTTGCATATCCGCCACACTCCACCCTGAAGATTTCTTCAATGCCGTACTTTTCCTTAAAATGCGAATATAAATTTAATTCCTAAGTTACCTCCAGCAATTATTCCACACAGGATGTACTGCAAGTCAAGGAGGATTTTCATTATGCTCACTCAGATGGCCATTTCTTCATAGGACATGTTCTTTTCTCTGAAATCCTCTTTTCTTGGACCCTGCAGGAAAGCATCAGAGTGAGACATAACATGAATTATTTATTGGAGTGACTGGGTCAGGCATGTGGCAAAAGTTTATTCTAAGTGCAAAACAATGTGCAGTGAATAGAAGCAGTTTTATGTGATTTTCTGTTTATAGTGGCTTTTCAGTCTCTAACAACCAAAATTAAGAGTATATACTGAAGTGGAAACTGGAGTGTTTTCCTATTTTCTGAGTTGGTATGAGCTTTATGCATCTCTAAAGCACAAGGCTTGGGAAATGCTTTTGTTCTATGGTGTCTGTCTTGGTACAGCCAAGCATTCAGCTGTGCCTGCGGTTTCCAGAGGAGCACACAGCTGAGGAAGAGGAAGACCTGATAGGAAAATAAGTTGTGGGAAGTCCAAGCATCCAGGGAAAGAGGCTGTGGACCAGGAACTCCTCAGAGAGAAGGCCACAGGTGGGAGGACTTGCAGAGGAGGATCCTAGCTGTGGTCTACAAGAGGTCTGTCTGGGCAAGGACAACAGAGGAGGCCTAAGAGTATGTATTGCTGGGAGGGTTCCTGGGAAATAGTGAAGGAGGTCAGGTTTACTGCTGGAAGAGATGGCTTGTCATTGTTTTAATAGGCTAAGTCTCCAGTACTACATGGATGTATTGGGTTTGTGTGGCAGCGCTTTGGTAGCAGGGGGGGCTACAGGGGTGGCTTCTGCGAGAAGCTGCTAGAAGCTTCTCCTATGTCTGATAGAGCCAATGCCAGCCGACTCCAAGACGGATCTGCCACTGGCTAAGGCTGAGCTAATCAGCAACAGTGGTAGCGCCTCTGTGATAACATATTTAAGAAGGGCTGAAAAACCAGGAAGAGGCAGCCGGAGAAGAGAGGAGTGAGAATATGTGAGAGAAACAACTCTGCAGACACCAAGGTCAGTGAAGAAGGAGGGGGAGGAGAGGCTCCAGGCGCCGGAGCAGAGATTCCCCTGCAGCCCGTGGTGAAGACCATGGTGAAGCAGGTTGTCCCCCTGCAGCCCATGGAGGTCCACGGTGGAGCAGATATCCACCTGCAGCCCGTGGAGGACCCCACGCTGGAGCAGGTGGATGCCTGAAGGAGGCTGTGATCCTGTGGGAAGCCCATGCTGGAGCAGGCTCCTGGCAGAACCTGTGGAGCCGTGGAGAGAGGAGCCCACGCTGGAGCAGGTTTGCTGGCAGGACTTGCGATCCCGAGGGGGGCCCACGCTGGAGCAGTCTGTTCCTGAAGGACTGCACCCCGTGGAACGGACCCATGCTGGAGCAGTTCGTGAAGAACTGCAGCCTGTGGGAAGAACCCACGTTGGAGAAGTTCGTGGAGAACTGTCTCCTGTGGGAGGGACCCCACGCTGGAGCAGGGGAAGAGTGTGAGGAGGAAGGAGCGGCAGAAACAACGTGTGATGAACTGACCGCAACCCCCATTCCCCGTCCCCCTGCGCCGCTCGGGGGGGGAAGAGGTTCAGGAGTGAAGTTGAGCCCGGGAAGAAGGGAGGGGTGGGGGGAAGGTGTTGTTTTTTTAAGATTTGGTTTTACTTCTCATTATCCTACTCTGATTTTGATTGGTAATAAATTAAACTAATTTCCCCAAGTTAAGTCTGTTTTGCCCATGATGGTAGTTGGTGAGTGATCTCCCTATGTCCTTATCTCGACCTACGAGCCTTTTCCTCATATTTTCTCTCTCCTGTCCAGCTGAGGAAGGGGAGTGAGTGAGCAGCTGTGTGGTGATTAGTCCAGCTGGGCTTAAACCACGACAATGGATAACATAATACTGTTCGCCTGATACTCATCTGGAGGTGGTGGCAGAGAAGGACTCCTATGCTTTAACAAAGGGAACCAAACCTTGATATGACAGGAAAAAGGGAGCCCTGGAATATAGACTTACTGGAAACAGCCAGCTTTCTCTGCTTGTCTAGAATGTTAATTATTCCTTGGAAAAAAGGGAAAACATATTTGAAGACACTGTAAATCCAGGTAGCACATAGCTGTCATTTATTTATCAGGAAAAAAAAGAAAGGTCTATTTTTGTTCTTGAGCAATCTTTTCACTTTCGTTCTTTCAAAGCACAATGACAGTTAATGATTAATAGACACAGTCAGCAGTGCTGACAGCAGGAAGCCAGCCTAAGTGTGGGGGAAGTTTAAATAATTGAAAGGAAAAGGTGACAGAGGCAGCCATTAGTTCTTCTGGATAAGAAAGTCTTTGTTGCCTGGCTATTTGCCCGCATAAAAGGGAAAATTTACCATTTGAGTAATGCAATCTGTAGACTTCATGATGTATTTCCCTTGGGGGCAAAAGAAACAACAGGGCTCAGTGTTTACAAATTGGCAGAAGTTGATGCAGAACCCCCTCATTTTTAGTTGCATTGCAACACATTAGCAGGCTTGCATCATAACCAGCTTGTCAGAAATAACTGGGCAGCATTCCAGAAAAAAAACCCTGAACACCCTATAGCAGCATGAATGATGTCGCAGTGGGCAGTTGCCTTCACAGGGTGACTCTCCTCCATGGACGTCCTGGTGGTCACAGGAGACCTGGTACACTTGCAATGAAGGTCAGTAATTTTTAGGGCTGAGCGGATCAGAGTGGCAAAAGTTGGGGAGAAAACCTGCTCCAGTCTTCCCAAACTGGGTGATTAAAAAACACAAGTATCCAAAATAAACAAATATTTTTCGAAGAGCAAGATTTAGTTTGATTGCTGAACCGCCTGTTCTGGAGCTCTGTGTCATGGAGATAAGTGGAGAATTATTTCCGATTCTTACCAGGAGAATAAAAGGATCCTTTCCAGCATTTTTTGAACAAACTGTGGACTACTGTCTCATCTGACACTTTGCATAATGTAGTTTCCTTTAATTTCTAGGCATAATTTGACATGTGCAATATCACAGGCTGTCCTGTCTTCTACAGAAAAAACATTTCTAGAGCCTAATTAGTCCTTTTTTGCACAAGCAATAACAGTAAGGCAATTGGTAAATGCATTCATTTAACTGGTGATGTAAAATGAGAGGGTGGAATCAGTAGCCACATCCAGCCCTTGACAGCATTGCCTCCTGGACAAAGCTATCCAGACCTGTGAGGTGATTACAGTAGTAGCCATACCCTGCACAATGAAAGAGAGGTATGTAGACGCCTCTCCCCGCAGTGTGACAGCTGAGCTTTCTCTCAGCTGTGGCATCCTGGGAAAAAACAGTGGTAGTATGTATAAGGAGAATCATTCAGCAAAGTAAATTTGAGATCCTTGACTGCAGCAGGATTTCTTGAAGAATTTGTGTCTGCTGCTATCCTGTCCTCTTGATAAGGTCTTGGTGCTAGTTCTGGGATGCTGCTTGCGTTAACTGATTGTCCCACTTCTGTATAACTTTTCTAAGAAGAGGATGGTACTGCTCACAGTCTTCTTTTGGCTTACTGCTTTTGAGGGAATGTGTAGAATCTATCTAAATTAGATAGACTCAGTGCAGTTGTGCTAGCCAGGTAGGTGACTGCATAACACCTTGGTCATGGGGAGGACTCTGTTAAGCACTGCAAAGATTTCAGAAGTTTGTTGCACACCTATACTTTACTATAATTCAAGGGAGCCTCCTAAAAAATTCATTTTCCTCTAACATTTTTCATTGTGTCTGTCATTTGCAGGTGGCAATGAGGTAACGCCTTTTCATGTTGAGATTCTCACTCTTGAACCATTTAATTAGGATCCTGATGCACGTGCTGTGTGGAGCATAAGAACTGGAATTAATTTTTAACACTTTTTCATGCAGTAACTCCTGAAATATTTTTAAAAAAAATCTATGAAAGTACAAGGAGATCTCCCAAACATAAGCTTGTACTTAATATCCTGGTGAAGAGGATATTGTTGTTGCACAACTTATTTCTATGCTGGCATTCAACGGTTTACACACACTCACTATGCTTTTATCAAACGGGAAGTTTATGACTTTCTGTAACATTAAGTGGCTCTCCACAACAGAAGTTGTGTGTCTGCTTGAAGTATTCCAGAAAGGTACTGAAACAATGTAAAGGAGGGTAGTAGAGGATAATGCCCTTTTCAAGGAGTTTTTAAATTAAGGGGAACCACAGATGTGTTTTCGATTTGTTTCCTAGAGGAATCACACACAGTCCAAATGGTAGTAATACTGAGAACAAAGACAGAGGAGAGAAAGTGGAGTTAAGGGACTTCATTTGAGAGCAGAAAATGCTAATGATTCCTTGGACGTCAATAAGAAGGAAAGATGCCAAAAGAGAGAAAAAGTAGAAGTAAAGTAACAAGCAAAGTCAAGCAAGAGAAAGTCATGGAGGAGGAAAGAGGCTCTGGCTGTGGCAGGAGAAAGATGGTTGAATGCACAGGAATAGGAAGAGCACTGTGATCCAGACTCAGAAGCATTTAGCTAAATTGCAGACAACTCTTATGCATGAATGAAAGTCAGTGATATATTCTGTTGCTTATTTAAATGTGAAACATCTATACTAGTACTTCCTGGAGGCACTTGGCCTGTGGAGACTCAGGATGTAGCAGCCACCTTCCCACAGTGACAGTCAGTGTAGAAAACTGCAGAGAGGCCGTGTCCTCATCCCATCGCTATTTCCCATCTGGTAATGCTGAGATGATTTTCCCTTCCCTGTTTAACAACCTTGCAGAAAAAGGCGGCTGCAGTCAGGTACCAGAGCAGTGCCTTAGGGAAGGTGTTACAGGAGGATGTGAGGCAGTAGCAGGGCTCCTGCCAAAAACCAGCTTGGAGGATGGAGAGACTGGAGCCTGAGGGCTTAATCTGAGACCCTCCAGGTATTAAAGAGGGGGCACATCTAGTCCTGGTGAGCTGGAGACTTTTGTTGCATCAGGTTTTCTGAAGCAAAACTCATGTGTTTACTGTGATCTTTTAGAAGAAGTGGAATATAATTAGTTCTTTTGAGCAACAATTTTTATGTGGACAGTTTGTATATTTAAGCTGCTGACAGCAGTTCTAATGCTATTCCTAACAGAGGTAAATAACAGAATAGAGGCTTCATTTTTATTCCTCAAATAAGACATTGTAAGTCTGCAGTGATTCTGAGTGAGACTGGGGAAAAAAAAATCAATGTTTTATGTGTGTGACCTGTTTTGATTGCTACATCTGTCATGTTTCTCCTCTAATCCTGATTTTTCTTTCCACTATTTTAATATATTTGAGTTTGATAAATTATTTCTAAACATAGAAATGATGAAAACTACAAGAACTGGCTGTAATACTGCTTAGATATGGCACTTTGTGAGGATAGTTTTCATTAAAACCCCACCATGTTTACAAAATAGTCAGAAGCTGATTTATTATGCCTCCTGGACACTCTGCACTTCGCAATGGACTTCTGGAAGTCTGCTTTCATTTTGGCACATGAGAAATTGATGTACCAACAGCTTGCTTAAGCTGATGAGAAAGTTTTTGTTAGAGGTAGGTACTACCAGACTTCAAATCCCAGACTAATATTTTAAACCCACATTTTAAACAGGTCAGTGCTTGTCTGGATCATCGTGGTAATTTCATTTTGACTTCCTCACATGAAGCTGACTAAAGTAATATTTTCAGTGCATTGATATTCTTATTCTATTCTCTTGTGCTTTTCTGAGGTAGCAAAGGTGCTGCAGGTGCCTTCTACTTTCATTTTTCAGTTGGCTTGCAAAGGAGTTTAATCAACTTTTATTCACTGAAGAGTACCTCCATCTAAAGAGTTCACTTACTGACAGAGAGGTCAATGAAATCGTAAGGGAACCGTCAATGTTTCTGTTCCACATCCATGCTGTAAAGTGTAAAGGCACTCTTATTCTTTCTGCTAGCCAGAATATCCTCAACATTTCTCAGAAGAAAAGGACAGTCTTTTTCTCTGTTCAGTGGAAACATCTGTCTTTCAAGCTTTCCTCTCTAGATTCAGAAAAGTAGGCATAACTGTAGGCTTTTCTGAAGATCAGGTGCTCATAAACAGGTATGCAGGTGTGGATTAGTTGTTAATAATCAAAGTCACTGGTGTAGGCTGGTTCCTTACCCTCTGTAAGTATATGATGATAGGAATGTTTTTCAGTTAAGCACTGGACCAGAACTATTTTGGTTTTGAAATTTTCCAAGTGATTTTTTTTAAACATTCATTTATTTTCAAAATTAAATATGCTTGCCATACCTTGGAGCTATTCAGTGTATCTGAAACCCTTGTCTAATTTGTGTTGGCCAATAAAAAAAATGCTGAATTCACTGAGCTGCCATTTAAAATGCTAGGGTTTGTGGTTTTGGCTAGAGGTAGGGATTTTAGATTCCCAGCTTGACTGCAGAGCTGGAGTCCTGGGTTATTCACCAAAAGATCCACCCTGAAAGTGTGGACCTCGAAAGAGCTGTGCTCCTGACTTTGGGAAGGTCCTGGGGACAGGCACACCTGGACCATCGAGGGCTTTTGATTCTACTAGGTTCCATGTCCTAGAGCACTCAATCAGCATTTGGCAAAAGCTTGTCAAGCCTGAGATATTTTTAATAAAACAGTTTGTGTTCCATGCATATTGACATTTTCTGACAAGCATTTGTCAGAACATTTCCAGCGAGTTTAATTCCTGAGTAACAGGAGCCATAAGATTTCACCAAGCAATCCTACAACAATAGGATATATTTAGGTCAAACTACAGCATGCATCTTCAGTGCTAAGTTAATATCCTCTCTGCTATTGTTAGTCCAAGCAGCTCATAGCTAGTCGAAGCACAAGAGAAGCTGATATTAAAAATGACTAAGCAGTGGCTAAAACGGCCAGAGAAGTGGTAGTATGTCATGTAATTATCTTGATACTTGAGGAGGCACTGTTACTACCTATTCAAGTTACATATTTTACATATATATAGAAAGCCACTGTACTATGACTTTGGACTGATTTAGATGCCTTTGTCTAGTCAGAATTAAATGCAAATTTTATGAGAAAAGTAACCTTGAAATGTCCAACAAAAAATATTTAGAATGTTCAAGTATTCAAAATACATCTTATGAACAAGGATGATTCTCTATTGAATTAATTATAAATGATGTGGACAATAACTCAAACAGCTTCCTTGAGGCACCTAAAATCAGATGTTTTAAAATACTTTTATAGTAGATAGCTGTAGGTTTTCTAAGGAATTAAGCTTAAGTTCCATATTGTGTTATCACTGCCATATAGAGTATCTTTGCTTCACCCACCTAGACACCACAAATTGTTGGTGACAACATCCATAACTCCTGCTCCGATTCTGTGCTAGATTATTTTAAAATAGAGATAGTGATGTTTCAGAATTTCTGTCTGTAGATGTGATTCTGCTGTGGGAGCATAGCCTGACATAATAGCATAGCTACTTTACTACATTGCTAGAAGGATAAGATTTTAAACACCTGTTCAGATATGAGTGATACATTTACTTCTCATATCTCTGCACTGAAAACTCATTTTCCTCCAAAGATAAAAGTAATTCCTCCTGCCAAATCCCCGAACACCCTCATTTCCACTCAGGAACCTGCTGACCCCTCAGAAGCAATCTGTTCCTCCCAAACTCAAATCAGCTGGTTCCAGATGGAACAGGTCCATGCATCAGAGCAAGTTTTTGAACAAGGTAATTGGAATAAAACTACACACATGCTCTGGTTGTCACTCTTTAAAATTGCCCCTAATATATGAATCTGTTTAGAAAAGATACAGAGTAGTTGTGGCCTGCCTGTGTGGGGAAAAAAGTATTCATTCAAGCTTTTTATGAGAAGTATGTCAGCCTTATTAAGAGGTTGTAGAACAGCATGGAAAAGGTTTATTTAGTACCCAGAGAGCAAGTCATGAATATGATGGAGGCCAACTACTAGGTGAAAAACAATCTGGCTTGATCTCAACTTATTTTTTATACTATGCATCACATTTTTCATTGTGTGCTTGGATGATCCAAGTCTAGCACATGGTAACACTGTGTGCTCTGGTAAGTGCATATGAATATGGAGCTGCGATATAGATAATGCTCAGAGGCCAGTTATGGGGAAGAGCGTATAATGCCTAGACTAATGAAAGTGTGTTTCTTGAACTTACACTGGAGTAAGCTCGGCAGGTAGTAGGCCAGACCAAGTCATCTGTAAATAATATGAAAATGCCTGCTAGGGAAATATTCAGTCTGTAGATGTAATTCATACTCAAAAGTCCAGAAAGCAGAATTTAAGAGGCTACAAGAATGTTTCATTCCTCTATGAATGTCTTTGCTGTTATAAAATCAAAGTCTTCCTCTTGACACTCAAGTTTCTTTTGTGATTCTGCACTCTAAACTCAATTTTCAGTGAGGATTTAGTTTAGAAGTCAGAAAGCTCTGCAGAAAATAGAGAAAAACATCATTGGCAAGTTAGATACTGTTAAGCTAAATCATACTGTGCAGACCTTCTGTGAAAAATTAGCTCCAGAACTTACTGTGCTGCTTAAGTGAGGCCTGTAGTAAAAACAAAAATTATTTACATTATGAGCAAATTAATTCATTTCCCATTCTGCGGGTCAAGCCTATAGTGGGAGTAATTCTTCAATGTCAGTTTAGCAACAATATTTATATCTGTCTGTACATCTCTTCTGAGATAGAGCTGGTAATCCATCCCATTAAATGCTTAAATACTTCTTTGATACTAAAATATTTTTGTTTATTCCATAAGTATCTAGTGGCACTTATTCTAAACTGAAGAGAAGTGGGATATACTGCCTAATGTGACATAGCGAGCTACGAACTCAGAGCCAGTGAGCAATGTCAAAGTGTGTCTTTTTCAAAGCAATTATTTTGATAAAACTTTCTTTAACACATTCTGTAGGCCTGTAAAAAGACCTGTCAACATTGCAGATGCCTGGCTTAAGTTTTTCATTACTACAGCTGGCTTTAACAGATATAATGGGTAATTTTTAAAATTTTGTTTCAGAAACTTTCAGCAGTGCTGATCCCAGCAGAACAATTAATATAGTGCCATGTAGTACAAGCACTTCTCTGAGCATTTATCCACCCACCATTTCTGTCTTGACCCAAATCCCCAGCTGCACTGGCTTCTGCAGGAACTGGGCCTTTAGGATTAGCTGAAAGGGAATTAAAGACAAACCAGGAGCTAACTAAGCGTCCACTTAGCCATGGCTCTTCTGAAGAGAACCTGTGGGACTCAGCTGACCTTCTTTTGAGACCCTCTCCTTAGTTTCAGTGGATGTTGGTTCAAAGTCTGAAAGTACCTCATCTCTTTCTCCTCCCAAAACTGGACCAAGCCTTGTTTCTTTCCTTGCCCCAGTGTCCCAAAACCAGGGGAAGTAGTGCAGATGGGCAAACTGGCCTGCTTGATGTTTCTTGGGATGGGTTTTGTCCGGTCAGGAGAAGGTACTTATGTCTCAGGCTCCTTAAGATAAAATATGGAGTGTCAGTAAAAGTAGCATCATTGTGGTAATTGTATTTGCATGCTAATAAATGCATTGTGCACTTGCTTCACACTAAAATGGACGTTTCTTTTTAATTTGGTCTTCTCATTTTATTTTGATCTTCTCAGTATTGGTCAGAGGAATAAATGTGTCAGTTCTTCATCAAGCAGAAATGCAACAGAAACAAAGTTAAATGGCATTTGAATGCACTGACTTTATATTTATCTCATAGGATTTTACCTGAAGGAAAATACACATGGATTTTATTACTGTCAGATTGCTGTCCTATGTAAGGTGTGAGGACAAACTGGATCAAGGTAATATATGTAAAATACAAGACAAATGTTATTTCAAATGCATGCTGATATTTATTGAGACCTTGCAGAGTCATCATTAGATCTAATTCAATATAAAGGTCTTCGATAGAAATAGCAACAGCAGCAACTCTTGCAGTGCTGCTATTGCTGCTTTGGGGTTTTTATCAATATTACAAAAGTTTTATGAAAGCTCCAGAACTTTTGCCAAGGAAGAGAAAAAGCTGGAGCACTCAAATTGTGGTGTTGAACCAGAAGAAAATAAATAAAAATTGGCAACTTTTTACAAAGCAATCTTACAGTTCAGGGGTGGGGGGGGGGGGGGGGGGGGGGGAAGTGTTAACATGTATCAGTATGTCCTAAGCATGCTATATAAAAGAAATTTTATCTTGTCATCTATTAAAGGTTAGTAGTAGAGCAAAATGAAGAGGAATTTACCAATGACTTCACATTAGAGATTGGTTAAGTCTGAAATACTGATCTATTTGACACAATACGTCTACAAAATTTATGGGGGGTGTTTTAATGTTATTCATTGTGTATCATCTGTTTAAAATGTAAGGCGTCACCTCAACTGAATCACAGAATCACAGAATCACTAAGGTTGGAAAAGACCTGGAAGATCATCAAGTCCAACCATTAACAACTGGTGTTACTGTTTGACAGTCTAGGTATATTTCTGAATGGAAACTCATGAAGCTCATTTCTTTTGGAAATTCTGTAATCTTGGCCTTTGTGGAAGACTCTATATCATTGTAGGTATTTTTTTATGACACCGACATAAATTAAAACATACACTGCTATGACAAAGGATCTGTTGCTGACTGCATACTTTCAAATGAATGAATTTGAACTCAATACATATGGCGTGTCATTTTCCAGCAGATAAGCCAATTTTTGTGCTATTTAATTCACCAAGAGGTGGCAGCCTTCACTCAATTCCCTCCAGACTTGTCCTCTGGTGTGGGTTGACCAGATGCGTATCTGGCATTGACAAGCACACACAATGGTGGGTGGATGTCTAGGGATGTATCCTCAGGCTGTTTCAACACTGTTGGTATTCTGTATTATCGATTTGGTAATAAAATAACTGGAACAAGACAAAATGCGTACAAAATTAAGTTAGTTTTGAAGAAGACTGAGCACTACTTCACCTTCGCTGCCATTCCCAGTCCCTGCTGAAATCGGGATTGGAAGGTTTGTTCTATTCTCTCTTGGTGTCAGGGAGAAATGTTCATCTGCTTCTCACTGGAAGTTCTGGACAGTGATAGGTACTCTATGCATTTGTAAGAACATGCATCCAAAACATTATTAAAAACTGATTTGTGTGCTCTTGTGTTGTTATATATTAATTATTTGTAATGTAATTAAAGTTAGAAGAAAACACATCATCTAATGATTTCCTCCTCTCTGGAGGAGGAAGTGTAATGGCCACTCTGTGCAGTTGTAATGGATGTGTCAGGATGACATCTGCATGCCAGACAGCGATCAAAACTGTCCAAATATGCCCTTCTTTGATGACACACTGACAATATATTGGTGATAATGATTGTTTATTTGTTAATTATTTCTTCTCTCTGGGTAGGTAGTATGGAAAATCTAACATAAAGAGTTTAGGTAGGATTTTTGTAGGTTAGTTTTCTAAGAGTCAGATATCTGACTTAAACCAATCATTTGGGCTGTCATCATTCATGACAAGAGAAAATATCTCCACAGACTCTACATTGCATCATGAGAGGCTTTAGGATATATGTATTGAATAGCTGGTTAGACATGCCCATCTCTCCCTGTGGACTGTGGAGGAAACCTAGGTTGCTAGTTTAGATTACATCTGAATTTGAAGAATGAAATCATAGAATCATAGAACTGTTTAGGTTGGAAAACACCCATCAAGTCCAACCCTAAACCTAACACTGCCAAGTCCTTACCACTAAACCATGTCCCTAAGCGCCTCATCCACACATCTTTTAAATACCTCCAGTGATGGTGACTCAACCACCTCCCTAAGCAGCCTGTTCCAGTGTCTGACAACCCTTTCAGTGAAGAATTTTTTCCTAATATCCAATCTAAACCTCCCCTGGCACAACTGGAGGCCATTTCCTTTTGTCCTATCCCATCTCACTATTAAAGTGAGATGTCCTGAATCTTTGTGTCTTTAAATTCTATTTGAAGGTAGGCATTAATTTTCGTAATTCTTTTAAGATCTTGTGGACCTGTGTGTGAATGAAAAACACACAAACAAAATGTTCCTGCTGATCTTTGTTGCCTCCTATTTATATTAGGAAGAGATGGTGGGAAAAAGCACATCCCATTTTTTTTGGACATTTTGCACCTTTGAGAAGACGATGATTAGTTATTTCATGAAGATTCTGTAAAGTTTATAGCTAACTTAAGTTTCTAACACATGATTAACAGCCAAAGAGTATCTGAGGTAGGACTATATCTTGTGAGATTTTGATTCCTTACATTTTGCCTAGTGAAGCGCGTAACAACTTTGATTTTAGATTTACTGAACTATGAGGAAGAATACTTATAGAAACCAGATTGAGATATGATGCTCTGTTTGTGATTTAATCTCCCATATGCCTTTTGAAAGCAGATCAGTAATTTCCATCATCATTTGCATTAATAAAACTCTGGAAAAACATGTTAGAGAGTGATTTCTCTCTTGGTCGTAACAGTTCTTGACATCTGAAGAATCCCTTCGGTAACTGTAACAGAAACATCACAGAGGAAACAATGGAAGGACAGAGGAGTTGTCACAGATAAACCAGATGCAGTGACTGTAAGAACAATGCAGCTGTGTGAGCATGCTGCTAGTGTCTCATTAGATCACAACACTCACCCCCTGTTCCTGTGACCTACACTGGCACCGTGCTTTAGCACATTACTAGCTTGTGGAGGTCCTTAGAAAGGTGATTTAAAACACAGGGTGCAGTCTCCAGTTTTTAAACTATTCCCCCATTCCCTTGTTTTAACACTAGCAGTTTTAAGGAAAATAGATGTATTTTATCTGCGATGGGGATGCTCCTCATAGTTTTCTTATTTTTAGGAATAAGATCTGCAGTATATGTTTGTACTAAGAAACTCTGAAGGTTGTTTATGATGTTCTTAGTGCACTTCAGAGGCTTCTCGTTCTGACTGGAGACAACATATGCATGTCTTAGGCTATTTAAATAAATGAATGTCTGGGCTGGAATAATCTGTGCAGGGATGAAAAAGAGAGGAAGGTTAAAAGCTAAATGAGATCATTCAGAAGATTTACAATCAGCTGTGAAAGATGTTTCCCTGCACTAAAGCTAATCAAGACAATGAATTTTCATGTTTGTCTTGTACTACAGAAGAAATTGAATCAGACGTCTCCTGGGGATTCCTTTATTATTTGGTATTCACACTGGCACTCACACTTTTTCAGCTGCTGCAATGAGATAACTTGGATGCACATATGGTAACTAGGCTTCTCGCAAGAAAGTGAAGCAGCATTTCCCAACAATCCCAAACATATGTTATCTAATGAAAAGAGATCTGGCACTTAGATAAGGAATGTGTTCATTTCCTATCTGTAGGGCGGTCCAGTTTTGTCAGCTGCATGGGACAGATTTGGGTTTTAGGATCCCTCATGGGCTGTGCTTTGTTCTCACTGCTGGGAGTGGAAGAACGGCTGTTGCCTGACACAAAGAGCTGGTTTGCGCCCCTGGGTTGTGGATGGGGCAGTGCTTGTGACTAGTGGCAAGAGGTGAAGGCTGCCCACCTGCAGCAGCAGCCACACCGGTCCCTGTGGCAAACCACGGCTGGTGCAAAAACAGGAGGAGGCACTGTTTGGGCTGAGTTCACAGGACAAGCTGGTTCCCTTCTTTGGGTAAGAGGAAGCAAGCCAGGGCTGCCAGTTAGACCAGGCTGCGTAAGGATTGTGTATTTGTAAATCAAGGAGAACTAAAAAAAAGTACACAACAGCATTATGCCTTTTTTTATACATAAGCCTGTTAGTCTTTTGCTGTTTCAGCTTTTTTTTTTTTTGAGGGGTACAAAATGAAAAGTGACCCTTTAAGTGCCTTGCTTTGGGTAAAGAGAGAGACTACAAAGTCATAACTCAGCTGAAACTATAATGTACAGGTCCAACTACAGTTAAATCTGGCTCAGATCATCTGTTTTAGAAGATTAGTCTTGGTTGGGATTAACTTGCCCTGGTGCTAGCACATCATGTTTTGGTAGTGAAGACTTATTCAGTCAATTCCTTTCTGGTATCTCAAGATTCATAAACTATAAGCCAATCTTTGACTTTTCAGGTTCTGTGAAAGGTCTAAATGAGTAAAAGGAGACTATTCAGCAATTCCTGGCACATGGAAATGTTACAGACTAACTGTCCTGTTTTTATTAGGTCCAAAAGAGATAATTAGGACTTTTTTTTTCTGCAAAAAGCATGTGAGATACTATTTGATTAAAGAAAATGTGTTCCAGATTGCACAGAACTGCAGTTTTCATAGATCATTTAAGAACAGCTAAAAAAACCCCCAAGCTGCCACTTCATTAAAGATGGTTACTCAATAGAAGTGGTTTTTTAAGAAGCAATGCCATTAGCTTTCTTTAAGTGAAATACCTCTGGAAATCTGGCAGGGTTTCATTAGAGTTAGTGAAGTTACTGACATTCCAGCTCTTTCCAAGTTATGAAAGCCAAATTAAGCTGCTATGGACTCATTGCATATAAAGAAAAATAGAGTCAGCTGTGTAGTGTCCCCTGTCCCGCTCCACCCCCCCCATGGAGCAGGTGTTCCCCATCTGGCCCTGACAAGGTGGGCAGGCCAGGTGGCACCTGCACCTTGAAATAAGGAGAAGAAAAGCCATGTTAATATTTGTATGGCTTCCTGGGGATTGTCTTGTGCTCTTTGACTCTTCTACAGCAAGAAAGGTACCCGGAGGATTGGTTTGCCGGTTTTGTTTTTTTTTGAAGGGAAATGCAGTGGGACATAACTTTCTGTCTGCTTGTTACCTGAGTGTTGAATAAGAAAAAGGTAAGTAGGTGCTCATTTTTTCAGGAGTTAGGGAAGAAAAAGAGGCAGACAAGAGTTCCTAGGAAGGGGCTGTGGGTTTCTTATTGAGAAAAGCTCTAGGAGGTAGGGTTAGAAAAAGTAATTAAAAGGATAGGGGGATCCTGAATGTGTTGGGCATATTTGTGTTGTAGTACACTTCAGCATATTCTGATTTTTAGTCCTGGATATAGGAGGGGTACCCCATGAATGTTCCTGCCCCTTTATATAAATTGAGATGGAACACATGACTCTATTAAGAGAAGTTGGGGAGAAATGTAATTAAGTGTGCAGCTGCACAAGAAAATAAGCTGTAGCTTATCTGTGATAAAGTAGGTGTGATCTACTAGCTTCTGATAATGAATTTTCTGTGGAAATAAAAGAGGAAGAAGGATAGAGGGGAGGCTTATACAGGGGTTCCTGGGTAAAGTTTTCATGATTTTTACTTGAGATGATCTCACTCCATGTTGCCCATCTTCTATGGGAATATTGCAAGGCTGCCCTGAAAAGGGAATAGGCAAAGGCTGAGGAAGTGCTTACCTGTATTGTAGGTTTCGTAAAGTGGTTATTATTAGTCACACAACTGCAAATCTGATACCTTTGTCAAGTGGCAGTGCTAGAGGTATTGCTCTGATCCAGAAAGAGGAGTCTATGCAAAAGTGTGCAATATCTGTGTTTTGTGTTTGTTTTTTTTCCCTTACAACAGCTGGAGTCCTAATACCATAGTCATATTTGAATAGGCTCTCCTGTGCAGATGCTTTTTGCTAATTTGCATAATACTCTTCTTTAATGACTGGGAATATCTGTAAATTGTGGGGTACTGAACAATATTCTCTTCCTCTGCATGCACACTCCATGCACATTGGTTTGCTGCTAGCATAGTGAGATGACCTTGGATGTCACTGCTCCTTGGGCTTGGTACTGGGGCTGATTTTTATTATCTTTATTAATGATCTGGATGAGGGGATAGAATGCACCCTCAGCAAGTTTGCAGATGACACCAAGTTGGGTGGGAGTTCTTTTGGCAGGAGGAAAAGGTGAGGGAGAGGAAAACTTGCTTGGTTTTTAAGCCAGTCAATGACCACTGAGTTGTGCTGACCAGTAAACTATCCCCACCTGACTGTAGAAATGACAATGTTGTATACTTCTCTCTGGCTCTTCTCTCAATTCAGCATGTTTTACTTTGTATTGAAGGCTACTTTTCCTCTGAAGCAGGCATGGTAAACCCCTTTCTAATGTGAGTGCTGTTCTTGTTCTGTTTGCTCAGCCATACATCTGACTGAAGCTTATACCTGGGTTCTGGATGAGCGAGCAGAGCTAGTGATTTAACTTTTGCAACAGGGAATTGCAGCAACTTCTTGAAGAATGGCCTCTGTTTTTGTAGAAGATGCTTCTCTGTGAGGTAACTGTGAGCTTGGATGAAACAGTTGCTCAAAATCTGTGCAGAGAAGTCTCTTTAAGCTGCTCCTTGATGGAAGGAGAATTGGGGGCTTAGCAAAGCCTGAAAGTTGTCTATGCAAGTATAATGGAACCACTAGCATGCATGGTAGCAATTATAAATTTCAGGAGTTGCAAGCAGAACTTCTAGCTGCAGCAAACCAACCCTTAGTTGCTTATGTTGTCTATGAATGCCTACCCCTTCCCCATTCCTCTTCTATAACTGCAATACAGGTGTTGGAGTTGTGGAGTACTTGGCTTTCTTGCTGTAATGGCTTTCAGGTGTCTGACATGATCTTGATGTGATCAGATGTTGAATGTTATGAAGTGCATTGAAATTAGCCAGGTGCTGTTGCCAAATGCTCTTGATATACTTGAGTGGAACATGGAACAAACAATTTCCCAAGGAGAAGGGAAGAGATGTCATTGTTTAGATGTCACCCTGTCTATAAGGGTTAGATTATGCTAAAGCTGCCTTGCATTAAACTGTTTTTTGCTATATTACTAATAAACCATTGAGAGATTAGACCTGACTTCTGTCATCTGTTTCTGGGGAAGGATTTAGTTGCTTTGTGCAAGCCCCTGTATCTTTTCACCTCTTCCTGTCTTTAGTGCAACATATTTCAAGGGAATCAATGACTTTAGAGTGCTTTTAATGCTGTGTGGATTAACTGAAATAAAACAGTTTGAAAACTCAACTTTAATCAGGCAGGATCCAGAGATCTAAATTGAACTCTGCAGTTACCTACAACATGAAGGAGAAATGAGCTTCATGCAGTTAGTTTGTGTAGTTCTTCCTAAATTGACACAAATGTGAGTAAAAAAAGTCTTCCATACCTATATATCTTATTATTTTTAGGAAATGCCTTATTTAGTACCTTTAGTTGATAATTATGGATCTTATCTGTGATGCCAGTTGATGTAGTAGTTACATTAGACTTGAACAGACAGGATATGTCATCTTTTCAGGATGCTTGAGGAAGCCTTCTGTCGAAAAAGTCACAAATAAGTATCATCTTGATTTCTCTCGTATGAGTGCTCTAATGACCATTGACTGGCATGCAGCAGGAGTACACAAAAATCATTGGCTTATCCCAAACCAAAAAATCATGTTACTTGGAATGCTATGTGAAAAAGATTTAGGTTATATTTGGGGGAATATTCATTAGACTGAGCATATTGATAGAGTGTTTTCTGGAACACTTGGAAAGACTGAAACTTTCTAAATTTTAATGCAAAGATGTATGATATAAAGAAGCCCCTTTAATCACAGGAACTGACATGCTATGGAGGCTGCATTGTGCTGGTCATGCAGTGATAAATTTTTATCAGTTCTAAGATTTTTCCCCAAATGCTTAGAACAATAATATTTCAAAGCATTCCTGAGGCCTACTAGTGAAGAAAATTGAAATAGGTCACAGTGACATTGACCTTTTGAAGAAAACTCAAACTTGATTTGAAGAGGAGCCTTAAGGCTTTTTTCCAGCCTGTCAAACTTGACCTTTCATCATACTCTGTCTTGTTTTGAACACAGATTTTCACATATCTACGTATTCACGTCAAACAAATGCTCCCAATGTCAGTTACTGAGTCAGGTATTTAGAACGGAGGAGCAAACACTTTTTGTAGATAACAAGCGTTTTGCATGAGATGCAATCACCTAATACAAATAAAATCTCATTTTAGCATAATGCCTGTTGGCTATCATATAAATGACAAGTAATGTGCATGTTGGGATAAGTAGTTTTAAAAATAGCTTCAGGAGTAGAATAAGCAGTTTTAACTTTTATTTTTGCTATGGGCCTAA
The DNA here is from genome assembly GCF_030936135.1 of Gavia stellata. Lineage (NCBI taxonomy): Eukaryota > Metazoa > Chordata > Aves > Gaviiformes > Gaviidae > Gavia > Gavia stellata. Next base: position 25,382,594 of record NC_082598.1, on the reverse strand, counting down.
ACTATGAAAATTTGCTTTATTTCTGTCTCTGTAAGGCTGCTTTACAGGGCCAGATGGTAGCCTATGAAATGTGGTATAGCTAGGGAGAAAACAGGCCCTCATCACAAAGAGCTAGGCATGAAAATTTAAGGGCTGTATTAGTCTTAATATAAATGTGCAACTAAATCTGGAGTGACCATAGTGCTTATGGATATAATTGCGCTGGCTCCAATATACTACCTGGTTTGCTAAACAGTGAATTAGCTAAGGGTGAAGCTACTCCTTGTCTCAAAGAGATGATTTTGTGCTAGCTGGAGTAAAACAGGTATGCTCGCACTTTTAGCAACTAAAATCTTGACTTTGTGCACCTGGTGTTGTGCAAAGTTCAGTGGTGGAGATTTACTGATTTTTTGAATAGTTTTGCACGTTCTTAGGATTTTAGCAGGTAAGACAGCACTTCTGGGTGGATAAATGGACAACTACTGCAAATGTGAGCGCTTTGAGATTTAAATTAGGAGTGAAATTAATGTTACATACAGTGGACTCAAACAGCAATAATCTGTAGTTTACATTCAATTTCTACTTAGGATTTTATGGTAAACTGTTGAAAGAAGTTTGCGAGAAGGTAACATGAATTTCAGGTGTTCCTCACCCTTATGTGTTCTTTTGTGCTTCTATGTAAATTCTGTGCTCTATTTCTTGAGGTTTCGCTAATGCATTCAAATGTAAACACTTTTGCCCTTGCTGTGACTTAGTGTGCTCTGTCCTGTGCTGCACATCCAGAGTTTGTAATACAAGAGATGTGTTTTCTGTCATGGTTAGGGAAAAATGGAATTGTGAATTGTTTATACAGGTTTATTGGTGTGTGTGCTTCTTCCTGATGGTTCTAGCTGTGTTGCCTTCCAACATAATTAAATGTTCTTTTGATGTTCTTGTAAAGAGGTAGTCTATTGATGTCCTCTGAGAAGTGGAACTACCTAAGCCTCTAGTTGTCTGCCAACCTGGTATCTGAGGGAGAAAGGTGAGCGGAGAATTAGACTTTTACCTTTCTGACTTTCCTGAAATGAGAAGGGACTTAAGTTTTCCAAGACAGCTCTCCTTTGTCAAATTTAAATTGGTTGGGGCTCTAAAGCTTACCTTTTCTGTCTTCTAAGCAGTCCCAACAGATGTTGAGAGGAAAATTTTAAGCATGCTGGTTTAGTTTTTCTTCCTCTTGGGAGATATGCTGGTTTTCATCAAAGATGTAATATGAACGGAATAAACAGCTTCATGCTATACATAATAGTCCATTAATTATAGGGGGAGCAGATCATATGCCATAAAGCCATGCACCTAAAGCTGCTTGTATCTCTGCCAGGGAGTCAGAATCTCAGCAGCTGATGCTGCTGTCTGACAGGCGTGCAGGCAGGTTATTTTCTTTAATGTCCTGAAGCCACTAGAAGATTGATAGAGGATATGTCTGTCTGTAGGGAAACCTATGAGCTTAAATGAGACAGCTTTTGAGCTGAAGGGTTACTGTATTTCATTTGCTTTTAGGATTAAGACTGAAGACAGGCGAGTACCAAAGCATGTATGGTTTGTCAGTTGTGAGCTGGCACCTCTATGTGAGAAATGAATTGGAAACAAGAACAGACTTGACAGAATGGGTCTTGTATGCACGATCCTACCAGGGCCTCCAAATAAATCGAGGGAGATCTCTGTAGGTAGGATTTGAGAGGTCTTAGAGCCTTATAAGTTTATCTTGTTAATCCAAACTGGAGCTGAAGTAGTACTCCTCTCTGACCTTGCATGGATTAATTTGTAGTACCTGGACTTACGGTCATGGCTGGCTGGAATGGCAATGGGGATGCATTGTTCAACACATTGGAGGTTGGAGACCAGTAACAGGCCAGTTCTGTCACAACACAACTTTGGCAAGCTAACTTGTACTGCCTGAGCAGGCTTTGGAAGCCACGCTGAGCTCTGTGTTGCTAGTAGCTAGTTCAAAGCTATCTACCATACTGATTGCAGGTTATTAATTCAGGGTATACCTGTATTGTTTTGTCTGCATCTGTCTGAAAAGTGATGTGTGTCTTGCACATGGCTTATGTGCATATCAAATGCAATGTTAATATATTGTGACCTACAGAGCCGCAGAGGAGGAAGGACATAAACAGAAATGAGAAACTAGTGCTTTACATCCTTTGGGAAGGAGCACATTTAGACAGGGATATCCCATTTTGAACAAGATATCAATCAGGAGGTCATTCATGTGGAACTGTTTTGGGTAAGTCTGTCCATGAATGAGGTGTAAGGCAGCAAGCTATGGATGTAATCATACAAAGAACTTCATAGCTGTGGAAATAAACGCAGATCCTGTGAAAATGAACATGCTTGATATCAAAAACATCATGTTATTTAACTGATGATATGAAAAGCAATAAATTGGACAAGAAAGCATATCAAACTGGAAATAACTCTGGAATTCAGTAGGAATAGAAGTATTTAAGCTCTATTGCATGAGTCATCATTTCACTGACTTATTTTTGTTCAAGAGTTAAGAAGCTAGAAGAATTCTTGATGCATACACCAGCACACTGGCCTTCCAAAAAGAAACAAGCTCTGTATAAAGACAATATAGCAGCAAGTTTAAATGGAACTGCACAAAAGGAGAGCTATATTAATCCTTTTTTGTTGGCAGTAAACACTTGTATAAACTGAAACACTTTTTTAAACAAGTGCTAATTAGCATTTCAGTTCCTCTTCATGAAAAGCAATCACTTATCGCTTCCAGTATATTATAATTAAACTGGTGAGAAGTACTTATACTCGTATTTACAGTGAAATGCATATTTTTGAGTTGTATTTGTCCAACTGGCAATTGCTGTATCATTGTAGTCCAGCATAGTCAGAAAGTTATTTTTTAACATAACAGTAAAATGCAATAGATTGGGTGAAAAGAGATGTAGCTTAAGAGCAAATTATAATAAAAAAAATCATCTGAGAGCTAATTAATATCACAACTAAATTTACAATATTCTTATAAGCAGATGAAGAATCAGTTGGCAGGCTGATCTCTTGCCCCTGCCAGCATACAACTAAAGTTACCGTAAAACTTCCAAATTAGTCTTTCACCTTGCAATAAAAAATAACCTTGTAGACATTAAAGAGGTGTGGAAAAATGCAGTATTTCTTCTACTGGTACTTTTCTTATTATAGTAGCATTTGAATAACATGCAAGTTTAATCTTTAGGTTGTACGAGGCAGCACTTGAATTCTGTATTTAAAATGGCTTCTAAGTGACTTAATCTTGTCCAGATATTTTCTGGTGTTGTTGAAAGGATGTAGGAATTAACAATTTGAAACAGTGATGCCCTTATTCTAAGGAATGAAGCCATTTCTGGACTAACTTCAGTGGCTACTGAATCAGTCCCCAGGAAAGGCATTTAGTGTTGGGATTGTTTTCCCTGTTTTTCTGTAAATTAAATCCTCCTTCTCATAGACTTGTGAAGACCTATATTCACACTATACATATTTATGCTCATTTCATCTGTTAAACTGGATCAAAAATTAATTATTTTCTTACAGGGTTTGTTGACAACTTTAACCTAGGAAGCCATTTTTCACAGATCATGTTATCTGCTGATGTAAGCATCTTCAAAACAAAACAATTGTGAATAGAGCTGGCTGAAGATTTATCCCTATGAAAGAAAGAACTATAACTCTGTAGTATTACTGAATAAGGAATATATGCCTGCTCCTTCATTTGTTTGCACCTGGTAGTCATTTAATTAGAAGTTAAAGTGGGCATTTGTCACTGTTGCCTGTATTTGGTAAGTTTGCAGTGTGTCTGCACAAGTGATAGTGGTACATGTGTTCATGTAAAGTGATTCACACTGCATGTGAGTAAATCTAAACCAAGTTTTATCATGACAATTCTGGAGTTTCTGTAGTCAAAACTGAATGAACTGCCAAGTTTCTCTTAATAGCTAGACTCTCCCTTCACTGTAGGTTTCCTGCTGTGATGAATTTATTTAATTCTGTGTCTGTACAGTAACCTAACATGGCTATGTCCCGAATCATGGCGAAGACTAATAAAATTAAGTAGTGATGACTAGCTGCTTTAGAATGAGACATTAGTTCTCTTTGCCTGTACTACACCCATGACATTGTGCAATAGTTTTCCAAGAACTTATTTCTGACTTGGCTGTGATGAGTTCATGACCTAATTTCAGATATGGTTTGCTCTTGTAACTTTATATCTTTAGTATAACTGCAGCTGCTATTGTTATTTGTGTAAATGGCAGTTTTTGAAGAAGCTTCCTTGCCCTGGGTACACTGCATCCTTGGGAGGTCGTGGTCTTCACAAGAGCTCAAAGATCATACAAGTGTGTGTCTATGGAAAAGCAACAGAATTCTCAAAGATGCTTCCAGATGGCCTAACTGCATTTGCTTAGAGTAAATTAAGTAGTAAAATTCCAGTTAATTCAATAACAGCAGACTTGTAGGCATTTTTGAAAATGGTTGGAATATTCAGTAGGTCAACAGGACTGTGCTGTAAAAGCCCTGGAGCAAATGACAGCAGAAGAAGGATCAACAGTATGAAAAGTATAGTCAGGGAAATGATCAAATATTGGTCATCGTATGTCCTGTTTGTGGTATTCCTGAGATCTCAATATGGGAATATATTTTTTTATGTAAGTGTAATTGGTGCCTACAAGCAAGCTGAGTGCAGAAATGTAAGTAGCAAAGTCCCCATTTGAATGCGGGTTTGCATACAGCTGCAATTAATAACAAGTGATGATGTGATGGAAACTCCCCATTAGTATCAGGCAACAAGAACAACCTCCTGCTTTTCAGACATGCATGAGCAAAATCCCAGTGTCAAGGTTTTTTAACCTAATGATATCATGGCTGGGTTGTCTCAAAGGTAGTCGCAAATGCGGCTTGATATGGAGGTACAAACCTTAGCTGTGTGAAAGTCAAGAGGGAAATAGATGAACAGATTTTTTAGAAGCAATAAAAATTGAATTGCCCAAAAGCAGTAGACTTGCCTATTCCCATTAGGCTTTTTACTGTAGAAAATGCGTCACTGCTCTGCTTGAGTCAGGAGCGTGAATTGCTTATAGGTTCAACTTCTAGTCTAGTGAAGGGGTATTATTCTAAGAGACAGTTTAAGCAGGAGGAAGCTTGCCTGTTTTCAGTTGTCTTTCAGATATACCACTTTAAGTCTTCATAAATGGGTGGGTCATGGGTGTGCCATGGCAAAGAAGTCTTAAAGTTTGTGTCCCATATTTTTTTCAATCTTTGGAGTTGCCCTTTTTTAAAGGTGTAAAAGTCCCCCAAATTCCCTGAAAGTTATTTCACCCTGCATTCTAGTAAAAAAGCAAGACAGGTGTGATAGGCAACATGTGAGGTAGCAGCCACTGGCCAGCTTCTGAATTTCTTTCTTTCTATGTATGTTCATAAGCTTTTTTCATCTATTGAATACATTTTGCAGGGAACTTTATGCTTTAGTGTCATTTCTTGATTTACTATGTTTAAAGAGGATAAAAAAATGGAAACAAATTGGAAGAAGGTCCAAGTGTTTAGAACTTTATTAAGGAGGTTTTATACCTAGGCTGTTGGAAGCCATGCAGGCTGTGGGTCCTCTTAAAGCCCTTGCAACTGTTCTATTCTGAAGGTAAAAAGACATTATGCAGAAATGTTAAAATGTGACATCAGCTTAACTGAAATATCAATGGAGTATTTTAAAATACTTGAATTGTAACCTGTCATTGACTGTGTTACAATAGACTTGCTGTAAGGTGACAAAGACACAGATAGTTGTAGTGAAGTTGATATCAAAACAAATATTGCAGACTTATGAGGCACAAATGGAAAACCGGTTTTGACTAATGAGAGGCACCCGTATCTGAGCCTTTAAAGTGTGACTGAATTACAACTCTGGACTGCATGCTGAATCTCAAAAGCTGGTAACCTTGGATTATATATTAAAAAAAAAATCTGTGCTCTCAGTTGTTTTTTTCTGGGTATGTATCACACAGGATCACATTTTTAACACAATTTCATCATGTATTGTAACTGTAATATACTACTTGTTGACATATCTGGCATTTTCTTATCACAGATTTTCTAGCTGTTCACTTTCATGTATATGCGGGTATACCTATGTGTTTATATGTAGCATTTTTACAACCTAAATTCTCTTTATTTTGTGCTAACTTCTGACTTCTCCATGGGCCACCTTCTAATAGTGTAATTATTGCCTTTAAAGGCAACATTCATCCTTAATACTGTTTTTCAAGGAAATCAGAATCAGGTTCAGAGAACTATGTTTTTCTGCACTAGTAACTTTTTTCAAAGGGGTTAATGCAAACTTAATAAAATCTGTCAATTTAGAAATTTAACTGACAGTTTATTACTGTCTTGATAATGAGAAAGTGACATGCATGTCCTTTCACAAATCCTTTTCTAGCCAGGGAAGGAACTGTAAAATACATCAAAGTTTTACCAGAGAAGCTGCTTTATGGCTGTGGGATGAAGTTTAGTATTTTCACCTCGAGATTCTCTGTAGTCCTGAAACACCTTTTAGGGGTGCTCAATTCTTATTAATATTGAATTAGAAAATTGTCTCAGAAGAAATACGGTGAGCGATTTGTATTGAAGAACTGAGATTTAACTGAGAAATAGCTTAATTCACAATTTCAAGTTCACTTAAACCAACAGCCTGACTGGTTTGCATGCTTCCTGCTTTCTGCAGAACTTTATCCTTGCAGGTGGTTGGGGGGAAAAAAAAAACCAACAAAACACAAAAAACACAACGTGTATAGGTTGGATGAGTAACCTTTTTTCTTTTGTTGATTATCTTTCTTAATTTGCCACTGCCCTCAAAGAGTCAGTTTACTCAAAGTAATTTATTTGAAAGCAAATACAGAACAAGGTGCTAGCAGTGGTTGCATTGCAAAGCAAAGAGACAACTCAGCAAAGTAGATGCTCTATTAATGAGGGAAAGAGACAGTGTTTATGCAAGGGAAAAGGTGGCATTTTGTTGCATGAATGCACTCTAGGGTTCCTAGACATTTGCTACTTTCCTGCCTGTCTTAATTTAAAATCAGGCAGTGAGTAATGGTGCTGCATTTATCTAGCTGTATTTATTTAGCTAGTTAGATTGCTAAACAACAGCTCACCTGAAATTGAAGAAAATCATAAATTGTTTAGGTTGGAAAAGACCTTTAAGATCATCAAGTCCAACTGTAAACCTAACATTGCCAAGTCCACCAGTAAACCATGTCCCTCAGTGCCACATCTACATGTCTTTTAAACACCTCCAGGGATGGTGACTCAACCACTTCCCTGGGCAGCCTGTTCCAGTGTCTGACAACCCTTTCAGTGAAGAAATTTTTCCTAATATCCAATCTAAACCTCCTCTGGGGCAACTTGAGGCTGTTTCCTTTTGTACTATCACTTGGGAGAAGAGACCAGCACCCACTTCTCTGCAACCTCATTTCAGGTAATCGTAGAGAGCAATAAGGTCTCCCCTCAGCCTCTTCTTTACCAGACTGAACAACCCCAGTTCCCTCAGCCGCTCCTCATCAGACTTGTGCTCCAGACCCCTCACCAGCTTTGTCGCCCTTCTCTGGACACGCTCCAGCACCTCAATGTCTTTCTTGTAGTGAGGGGCCCAAAAGTGAACACAGTATTTGAGGTGCGGCCTCACCAGTGCCCGAGTACAGGGGCACGATCACCTCCCTACTCCTGCTGGCCACACTGTTTCTGATACAGGCCAGGATGCCATTGGCCTTCTTGGCACCCCCAGGTCTTTTTCTACTGGACAGCTTCAAGTTGATCAAAAGCAATGCAAGTCCAGTTCAAATGTAAGCATGTATAGGTCTTAACTGTGAGAGTGTCTGGGTTGATAAGCTAAGCTTCAAATTCCTTTTAATTTGCAGTGATGGCAAGAACTTAACAGCTACTTACTTGGCAAGTATAGATACTTCCTTGAGACCTAGTCTGTAGTCACTGCCTTTCACTATGTTAGCTGATTTTTTTTTTTGGGGGGTGGGGTTGTTTGTATTGAATCTATAAATTTCTAAATGCTCCAGGACTTGCTTCTCTGATAGTCTTGCAATTCTTAACAAAGAAAGAGACCCTTGGTCAAAGAGAGACAGGGTAAGAGTTGAGGTATCTGTGTAACTAACCTTGAATGCTGGAATTCATTCCAGCCTGGTGTAAATTTGCATTCTTTGAATGCTGCCATGCTAATTCCTCTTTCCAGGATTGCAAACTGGGACTGGAAGCTTCTAGTATTCTTCATGTCACCGAAGATATCTAAACTGATGGAAACTAGACGTAAAGGAAAAAGTTAAACTAAAAATGTCACTCTGGCTTCTCTGAGTATGTTGCAGACTTACATGCTTTTGACTTCGCATCAGCAGGCTTTCTTATAAGAGGAAATAGGTACACAAGTGATACTGCAGTATCATTCTCATTCCATGAGTCTTTTACCTTCATGATACTCTTCTTCGTGCTGTTAGTAAGGTTTGAATTCCTGAAAATTTTATCTTTGCCACTGGCAGCAAGGGTAGTCTAGCTTTAAGAATGCTTGTGGGGAGAGGCTTTCAAGTTTCTGGCAGTTATAACTGCATTGTTTCCTCACTTATTTTTTCTAAACCTCTGACAATCTGGATGTGCACATTGGCACATAAGGTACTCCCTGTGTTTGAGCTCCATAGGAGCAGAAGGTGACTTGAAAAAGAAAGGGGGCAGTAGATTTCTTCTATGTAATTAACCCAGAATATTTGACTTCTCTTTCATTTATGACTTCCTTCATGAATGGTGCCATTAATCCAAAGATTTCTGGTTTAATTAATCCTGTTTGCAGTGGAATCAAGTCTTAATTTAGAGATTCAAAAACATGATTTGAGATGTGCTGGTATTTCACTGCAATCATTGAGATTCAGGAACTGAGCGCATGTGTATTTCAGAATCTGTTTCTAGGTTTAAAATGTTTTCTACAGCATACTGCACTAATTGTGGAGGTTAGAGTGATCAAAGATGAGGTTTGAAAGGAATTCATGACCTCTGTTTCAAAGAGGCTAAAGAGTTTTTGAAGATGTTTTGTTGGAAAGTTACTTTCAAGCTCTTTGCCGTTCAAAGAGGCATTTGAAAGTTAGCTGCCCATATAAAAGTGCTAGACAGGCTTCTTCAAGGCAAAATAGCATGCACATGACTAATTTTCCCCAAAGAGGTGTACATTATGTCCAGTGCACTTGAAAATACTGAGATTTGCACCATAAATAATATAGTGAACAATGTCTTGGAACTTGATGATTACTGCTAGGAGAAAACAGTTGGTTGTAATAGTCAAAGATAACTGTAATGGTTTGTGTCCTCTTGGGGAGCTCAGAAACTAATGGGGGAGAGAAGTGGAATCTTGTACTTATGATTTTTACTAAACCAGAAATTAAAAGCTATAGTATATCTTGTTAGAATGTTTCACGTATGTTAATCGTAAGGTTTTCTGCATCAAATTCATATTTCTTGTGCATTTGTGGAATCATAGAAGATTCATTAGGAAGGACCTGGGTAGGTCATCTAGTCCAAGCTTGTGTTCAGTGCAGGACTGTTGTCAACGTTAGGTCAGCTCAGTTGTGGTTTTTGTCTAGCCAAATCTTGAGAGCCTTCAAGGTTGGAAATTCCATTATATTCCTGGGTAACCTGTTCCAGAGCTGCAGTAATGTTAATCAAGAAGCTGTGTCTAATGTTCAAACTGAAGCTTCAGAAGTTGGCAGCTGATCCAAGTGACTTATGGGAGTTGCTTCCAGTAAACTGTTTGCTCACAAAATATGTTGTTTGGTTTAGTTTTCTTAGCCAGACTTGTAAAGATGTACACTAGAGTTGAAAGATGCTTTCAACTGCTTGTTTCAGATGCTCACACCAAGCATGAATATACAGTTATGGAACAGCCTCTTGCCACAGATAGAAAATATGTTTTCTATTTAGCAAATTTTTTGGTTTCAGAAGGTATGTATTAAATTTGCTATTCTTTGAACTTACAGTAATAAAAGATAAAGTGAGCTTTTCCCTGTCATAGGAGGCTTATGCCTTGTAAGCATTGCTAAATATCTTAATTTTTGGATTCTGTATTATCAGTCTCAGTTTAATGGGTTTGAGTTAATTTACAGGTGACAGAGATGTTAGGTAAGTTGTCATACAAGCTTGACCAAAGGACCCTGTAAGGGAATGTAATGTAGCGTGACTGTCAGTCACAATGACATCTTAAGTACACAGTTTGTTGACAGTATCATAATCATTGTAGATTTGATTCTACTTTTAGAAAACCAAATATTGTATTTTAATGTACTCGTTGTTCTCTTGCCACTTATGGAATGCTATATATGGTATCTTAAAGGTCCTGGAGTTTGGCCACTGTTCTACTTTTGAATGGTTCATCTCTGAGGATCTTACAGTGTTTCTACTATTTTATGGCTAGGAAAAAGCAATAGTTGTTTTCCTACAACTTCATATTTGGTATATCATGCATAATAATAAAACCTGCTATTTACTGTGGCTATTGCTAAGAACAGAGACTATAGCCATACTTAGTCCTTGAAACTTTCCTAAAAAGAAGCATGTTCCAGCCTAAACCCAGTACAAGACACTTGTGTTGGTTTAACAGAAAAAACACAATGGACTTAAATGCAATGAGTCAGATGCTAACTGTGAAGATGTTGAGAGGCTTCTGTTTAAGGTGGTAACAGATGCTGTGGGTGAAGGCGACGGGAGATTTCCTTTTCCTACTGCACTAAATGGGGACTTTGCTGTTGATACATCTGAAGCACCTCCAGTTCTGAAGTCTGGTGAAGTGCAATATACCAGGGGCTGTTTTTCATGCTTAGATGTTTCGTAAATCCCATTTTCACTGGTTGAGTAACCATCCTGTGGAATGCAGATTCCTTCATTAAACATCTCCTTGCCTACATCAGCAATTTCTTTCCAAATTGAAAATTTTTCCAAGATACTTTCTTTGTTCTGTCTCATAATATGCTTCTCAAATGTTTTGCTACTAGTATTTTCCTTCAGTAAATCGGTAGTCTCACAGCTTTCAAGGCTACTGAGGTTTGAATTGCAAGGAAGCTTAAGGGGCTCCGAGGCAGGCATAAGAGAGTCTGCTTTCAGAGTTCCAGAGTCCTTGTTAACCAAACGAACCGGACTGCCGATTCCTGTTGGCTTCTTTCCGGAGTCCTTGCTAACCAATCCCACCGGACTGCTAATTCCTGGCATCTTCCTCCTAGAGTCCTTGTTAACTGGTCCCATTGGGCTGCCAGTCCCTGGTGTCTTCCTTCCAGAGTCTTTGTTAGTCAGAACTGTCGTATTGCCAGTCCCTGGCATCTTTCTCCTAGAATCCTTGTTAACCAGTCCTGCAGGAGTAGGTATTCCCAATAACTTCTTCCCAGCATCCTTGTTAATCAAGCCTGCTGGAGTGCCAATCCCTACTGGCTTCTTGACAGACTCCTGTTAGTCAGCCCAGCCGGAGTGCTGATACCCAGAAGATTCCTCCCAACATCTTTGCTGATTAATCCAACTGCAGAGCTGGTCACTGGCTGTTTCTTTCCAGAGTCCATGTTAACTAACCCAGTCAGAGTGCTGATCCCTGGTGGCCTCTTTCCAGAGTCGTTGTTAACCAATCCAATTAACGGGCCAATCCCTAACGGCTTCTTCCCTGAGTCCCTGTTAACCAATCCAGCAGCAATACCAGATTCTGGCAATTTCTTTACTAAATCTTTATTGACTAACCCACTTGCAGTTATGGTTCCTGGTAGCTTCTTCCCAGAGTCTTTGACCAAACCAGATGCAGTTCCATTTCCAGGCTTCTTCTGCTTTGTTTTGGAAGACTTTGAAGGAGGACAAGTTGCAATAAGTTGAGCCAATTTTTCTGTTACAGTTGTTGCTCTGTTAATTTGCGTTCTATCCTTTAAGTCAGAATTATGGCTACTGATAAGAGTCGGAGATGACTTTATATAATCTGTCATTTCAGAGTGCAAGGGAGTAACTTAGATAAAGGATTTGTTTCTACTTATATACCTTCTTCCACATGTAATTCAACTGTTGCAACTTCCCAGGGAAGTGGTGGAGTCACCCTCCCCGGAGGTGTTCAAGGAATGTGTGGATGAGGCATTGTGGGACATGATTTAGTGGGCATGGTGGTGTTAGTTGATGGTTGGACTTGATGATCTTACAGGTCTTTTCCAACCTTAGTGATTCTGTGATGGATGAAGCTGCTGTTCTGTCTTTTTACAAATACCTGTAATGTGTTATCTTTTTTCCAGATGCTAACATTTAGGCTATATCTCCATAACATGATGCACCCCTGTAGAGCTTTGAATGAGGGTGCTTAGATTATCAGACAGTTACATATGCAGCATAACCTTTGGGATAAATAGTCCTGTTGAGAAGCAGAATGTATTATTTAGAGGAGTGCTGTGCTAATTTGGGTTTCTTGTTCTGCAGATATGCCCTAAATTCTTTTTTCTTCTGAATAATATTTAAAATATATTTCTTTTATCAACCATGAAGTTACACATTTTTCTAGCAACTTCCCTGGATCTTTCAAGGAAAATTTGATCCAACAAAAGAATGCTTAAGTATGAGTCCAGCTTAGCCCAGGAGATCACCAACTTTAAGAGCTGCTTTGGTGTCACTTTTAGATAAAAGAAAATGTGGCAAATGTGTATAACTTTTCCAGCTGTGAACAAAGATCCTCTTGTGCCTTTTCAGAGCAGAGTGCTGTTCTGTTCTTTCTGAGAAAGGCAGTGTGAGTGTATGGGCCAGGGAGGTTCGTTCTTTTGATGAGCAAATCCTCACTTGGCTTTATTTTGCACAAGTGATAAATTATTTGATATTATGAGATGCAATAGTAAATTCATAAATCTTTGCTTGTACTTGCACTAACTACAATAAATGGATCAGTTTTATGTGCATGTGGGGCTTACGAAGGTCACTTCTCTCCGCCATCCCCAGATGTATATGCATTTAAAATACTTTTTTACAATTTCACTAGGATTTGGTTGATTAAAAATAAGTTTATTGCCTTCAAGGTATTATGTTATTGTTAGCAGTGTTCTGGAAATGGTGTTGGTAGCAATATGAGAATAAAAAAATAACCATTTCTGATGGCTGCAAAGAAATTATTCAGTAAGATTTAATTTTTAACATGCAAATGGATCCCTATAACTAAAGCTCTGCTGGCTTTACTTGAGCTAGATTATAATAACATAGAAGTTCTATATTCATGCAAAACTTCTTAATGTGGTGTTAAGACTGAAAATTAACTTCGGATAATCTAGCGTTAAGGTGAAATACACATTTACTCCTCACAGTATGCTGCTTCGTAGCTTTAGAAATTCACAATAACATGCTCTTACAATTATAAACAATTCAATATTGTTTTTCAAACTTGATTTGATTTCAGGTTTAATAAAATAAAAAATGAATATTTCTCTCTTTCAAGGAAAAGAGCCTTTAAATTGAGTCTTGTGTAGGAAAATGTCTTCTTAGTAATGAAGTAGACTCTGTAAAGTCTGTTCATGCATCACGTGAGCATGGATATTTTGATTTATTTGATCGGTAACCAAAGAGCAAAGTTAGTTAAGCTTTGTTTTATCTGCAAAACCTTTTGGGTGTGTTCATTCAAGGCTTGTCGCTATCTTATGAGTCTTGGACTTTTGATACTTTGACACATTTAACACCCTGAATGTTCCTGTCTGGAGTCTGGCAGTTGTGGTTGAACCCCTGTGAGTCTGAGACTCCTGGGGCAGGCTTTGTCCAACATGAAGCCGGAGGAGTGTAATATGCTGTGGGTGGCTGTACAGATTTCTTTTGACTTCACAAGCCAAATCTACATGTCTTGTCTAGATAGCTTAATATTTATTAGCCACCAGACTACTGCTTCTCAAAATGCAAGAAAGTATTTTGGGTGGGTAAATAACGTGTTTAGTGTAAGACCACTGTAACCTGAAAACTTCACTGAAGAGCTCTACATAGATAACCGCATCCAAATAATTTTTTATGGGTTTTAAGTCAAAGGCTTAAAAATCTGTTTTATTTGTTAGGTATGTATTGAAGTGCAGTCTTCAGCATAATGGCAATAGGAACAACACTGGGTAGAATGAATTCATTGCTTCATGTGCTCACTTGATAGAAAATCATGACCTAACGAAGTTGCTACACTGATTTAGAGCATTTGATTCTGGCCCATGTCTTTATCTGTAAAAAAAAAAAAAAAAACCAGATTCATGTTTGTTTGTAAAACTTTTCTCTGTAAAAAGACCTACTTTTTTCCCCTTAAGATATGTTTTTTAGGCTTGCTTGCTTAGATGATTTGATAATTTTAAAACAAATAAATTGCTGAAACCAGACGAAGGCTGTTGTTAGATGCAGGTTGCTTTAAAACTTTATCTTGTGGAAGTAGTAGAAAGTGAGGGAACAGTTTCAAAATCTGAGCCTGAATATAGACTGAAATTAGTGGTTCCTTTTTAGGGTCTAAAGGTTTGAATGTACTCAAATTTGGAGATGCTCAAAATAACCCCCCTAGGATTAGGTTCCGTATAAACAGGATTATACTTACATAATTATTATTTCATACTCAAAAAAATTCACTTCAAAATCAGAAATGAGTTAACGTATTACCAAAGCTCCCTGAAATGCATGCCTGAGTCAGTTACAGTAAATTCATTTTATGTTTGAACATTTAATCCATCTAAATGTTTTCTGTTAAAATTCCAGAAGTTAGTAAGTAATACAAAATATTTTTTTTTGGCTTTGTGCTGATTTGCAATTACTGATATTTAAAAGAAAGGGAAGAAATGCATGTTTGTGTAATTTCTGCTGATTACCACCATTACTGTAATGATTTCAGTCACCTATGAAAGTTATCTGCTTCTGTGTATTGGAATCCAATGCATGTCACAAGACTTCAGTTGCATGGAGTAAAGAGCGTTTCTCAAAGGACCTTATGCCATCTGGAGGCCTTAATGGTCGCTGAATATTTTCAAAATATTGTGTCCTTAGAGCTACAAAGTACAAATGCCAAAATCCAGAGTACAGGTAGCTCTGTGGAAGTGCTATGAGAAAGTGGTAATGAGGATGCAACAGGAGGACAGGGAGGTCTTCTTGCCTTATGCTACTTTCTGAAGCTCACTGGGGCTGACAGGAGGCAATGGCTGTCACACTTCCCTTCTCCCACTTACTCTTCAAGTGGTATGCTCTCTCCTTGTTCAGTTGCTTCAGGGATACTATAGGAAGGACAGGTTCCAACTTGTTTCTATCCTAATGATGTGGATTTACAATCATCATTCAAGTATACCGAGTTATAGTAACTGTATAGTTTGGGATCTAGCTCATCCAGGGTCAGATTTTGGAGAACTGGGAGTTAAGCCACACTCTCTAAAGTCAGAGGATGAGCAGTTAACTTCTCTTAAGATTTTCCTTAGGAGTGACAGAAAGGACAATTCATATTAATTCACCTCATTGTCCATGGGGCATGGAGTGTGTGTAAATCTACCAACTAACATTGTGGGGAGCAGAATTCTGGCATATATTCAACCTGTGTGTGTTCTGCCCCAAAGTGATACCATGTCTTTCTGCCAGACTGTGAAACTGTTCCAAAAAAAAAAGGAAAAAAACAGAACCCCAAAACAACCAGAGTACTCCTTAGGAGAAAAAGGAACCTGGAATGGTCCAGGAAGAAAGACTGAGAAGAGTATCTAAAGTGAGCCTAAAGAAGTTGCTCTTTGAGCATAAGACTTGAGGAGAAGTAGCTGTGTATGTAACTGTTTATTGCCTTAAAATTTTAATCCATTATCTCTGCAATGAGATTTTTTTTTTTCTAAGAAGCACTGCTTTAGAAAGTTTGTTTAGATACTGGGTGTCACTTTGCTTTAGGATGTTTTAGTGACTGAATGCAGTTGTCAGCCCTCCCTGAGGGGACAGAAGAGATGCAAATCTGGAAGAGAAGTGGGTCTGTTGTTGGGCTGTGGCTCTGCTCAGACAGCTGTGTAGGAGAGCAGGACCACCATCTTCAGAAAAAGAAGCTGAAGACTGATATGTGAGGTGAACAGATTCAATTACTGCACTTGCCTTGTTCTCTTAGCTTGAGTTCACTGTTAACCCGTTACATCAAGCTTGTATTGTCTGCATTGTATTGAGCTTTGGTCTGGCTTTAACTTAGAGCCAGCTGGCTGCCTTAGCAATATTGCGCAGCAAAAGCAAGTGGGGGGAACTGGTGTGCTCTTGAGCTCCATTCCTATGGCAATATGAAAGGAACTGTCTCAAAGTGGTGGCTATGCACAGGTATTGTTGCAGTTCAGACAAAAAGATTAGAATGGACTTGGAAGTATAAGTGTGTGTGTAAAGTAATTCAGTAACAGCATTTTGTTTCTCCTAGTCTCTTAAATTCATTCAACTTCCAAAATAATTCCTCACAGAACTTTGAGAAAATGTTTCTGTAACCTTCTTTTTTTAATGTGTTAATTTTTAGGGGATTTATCATCCAATATTGGAAAGTGGTGAAACCTTTTGTTTAAAAGAAAAAAACAACCAACAAACCTGTTAAATATACCTGAGTTTTAGATTAACTGAAACATACCCAGGTAACTTCTTGGAGTTACCTGTTGCTAACAGCAGTCATACTTTTGTGTTGTGCTCTGCCAATTGAATTTTCATTCTCAGCATGAGCAGAAGGTAATGATAAAATGTTCTTCCTCTTTTTTTGCTTCCAGAGATCAGAAAATGCAGATTAAATCTCTTCATGCTTTGGAACTCCTCATGGCCTTATAATTGTGTCCCTGTTCTAGTAAAATATACAATCACAGCCTTGAGGAAAAAGCAATAAATATGTTGCTGAGAAAGGCACAGAAAAGCCACAGGGTGCCAAGTTTGAATCCTTCAATGCTAATTAAGACACTCATGCAGATCTGGAAACAGCTAAAGATAAGATTGTTCCTTTCCATCACTGGCACTAAATAGAGGCAATTTTTGTGCATTGTAATCAAGTCATCAAATTTATGTATCTGGAAGAGGACTGAAATTTGTGCTCCAAAACAACAAAATCTTCAGGACTGGGGTTCTTTGAAGATGCAGTTCTCTACTTACTGTCAGGAGGGTATTTCCAGGCTTTAGAGAACATTGTGATTCCAAACATCCACATAATTCTTCTCCTTTAACTTTTGTGTTACCCTGGAAGAGGAAAGGGAAAACAAAACCAGAAGCAGAAATCCTAGTCATCCTAAACACAGCTGCTTGTTTTTCACTTTTGTCTACCTCTCTCTGGAGAACATCTTAAAGGTGTATATTAGGGAGGCTACCTGGGGGTGTTGGTCAACAGCTGGCTGAAGATGAGCCAGCAGTGTGGCCAAGAAGGCCAATGGCATCCTTGCCTGTATCAGAAACAGTGTGGCCAGCAGGAGCAGGGAAGTGATTGTAATTTTGTACTGGGCGCTGGTGAGGCTGCACCTCGAATACTGTGTTCAGTTTTGGGCCCCTCACTCCAAGAAGGACATTGAGGTGCTGGAGGGTGTCCAGAGAAGGGCAATGAAAGTGGTGAGGGGTCTGGAGCACAAGTCTTATGAGGAGCGTCTGAGGGAACTGGGGTTGTTCAGCCTGGAGGAGAGGAGGCTGAGGGGAGACCTTACTGCTCTCTACAACTACCTGAAAGGAGGTTGCAGAGAGGTGGGTGTTGGTCTCTTCTCCCAAGTGACTAGTGATAGGACAAGAGGAAATGGCCTCAAGTTGTGCCAGGGAAGGTTCAGGCTGGATATTAGGAAAAATTTCTTCACTGAGAGAGTGGTGAGACACTGGAATAAGCTGTCCAGGGAAGTGGTGGAGTCACCGTTCCTGGAGGTGTTCAAGGAACGTGTGGATGAGGCATTGTGGGACATGGTTTAATGGGCATGGTGGTGTTTGTTGGTTGATGGTTGGACTTGATGATCTTACAGGTCTTTTCCAACCTTAGGGATTCTGTGATTCTGCATGATTCTGTGATCTGCTCCAGAGGACTAAACTGGTGAGATTTTTGGAACCTTCTATGTACGTAGAATATCAGTTAAGGACCACTATAGCATAGATGGCTTGGTTCGCTGTATAAGAGAGCAAAGTGAGCATTCTTAAAGTATTTGCTTGTTTTAACACGATTTAGTTATGACAGCTGCTCAAAGGCTCCTTTGAAAAAGGCAGGTCAATGAATCACTCTGAAATTCCAAGTTTAAATCTGCTATTTCTTTTTGTTATGATCGGCTCATGCTGCTTTTCTGGGATATGTGGGTTATTCTCTTCAGTGTGAGAAGTGATTAGTGTTTTAAACTACAACAGCAACATCTCATTAAAATCATTAGATATCTTTGAATCTACTGGCAATGCCTTAACAAGTTCTGTCTTGCCAATTGTGACTTCATTACACTACAGAAAGTTTTGGGCTGGGCAGTTTTTTCTTTGTTCAACTCAAGTGAACCAAGTTATTGTAAGATTGCAGGAAAGGTGCTGTAAGAAGTCTGAGACTGAGCAATGAGATGATATTTTCAGCATCTGCATTTTCTTCAACTGTTGTCTGATGTGCAGCTGCAGGTTGGGGTGCATGGAGTACCAGCTGTTGGATTTCTGGAGTGCAGGTGCTCAGCTGCTGCTCCTAGCTGTGTGCTTGAGGACCTGTTTCCAATCCCACCTCTTCTGGGGATCATACTTATGCAGCTTTGCTCAACTATGGAGAAAATTCTAGTATAACTGACTCTTATTTTTTTTCTGGCTGCCAAAATGCTTTGTTGTATAAACAACCTCACCATTTGGTATCAGGAAATGAGTGTGTAGGTGTTATGTGCTTAGGGTCTTATATGTTTAAAGGGGATCATCATTGCAAACTGCTGAAGAATTACCGGTATCTATCTTGTGGAGAGCAAATGTGAGTTAAATTAAACAACACCATCTGCAAGGCACTTTTAACTTCTGTTATTTGAAAGCTGTAGAGTACTTTATATTGATATCAATAAGAATATAATGAAAGATTAAATGAAAGCTAACTTGTAAAGAAAGCAAGCCCTATGGTCTGATTTCAGAGTGTGATAATAACTCACATGTGCTGCTCTTTGAAAGATTATGAAAAAGGTGCTGTACGTTTTTAGGAGTGTTGAATTTAAAAAGAATTTGACAAGCTGTAGTCTGTTCTTTACTTAGATTGCAGTAATTTGATTTCTTTGAGCCAAAGTGGTCGTCTGACTTACCTGTCAGTTACAGAATCCTAGAATAATTTAGCTTGGAAAGGAGCTGGGGAGGTTGTTTTGAACTTCATTCAAACAGGAGGTTGGAGATACTCAAAACTCACCTGGACGATCTAGGGTTTGTCCAGATGAATTCTGAGTATTTCCAGGAATAGAGTTTCCACAGCCTCTCTGGACAACCTGTCCCAATATTTGACCACTGCCATGGTGAATTTTCTATACCTAAACAGAATTTCCCTTGTTGTACCTTGCCTGTTGCTGTGCTCTTTGCAGAAGAGTCTGGATCCATCTTCTCTATACCTTCCCATGAGGTAATTGTCATCTAACTGCATCTTAAATAAATCAACTTCTATAAAGCAACAAAACAGAAAAACCATACAAAGCAGAAAACGCACACTTAACACAAGATAGAGCTAAGGCAAACAGTATCTTAGGCTTTGGAATAGCCATACTTGAGCATGACCAAACTCATTTTGCAACTAAAGGTATGTGTTGGTTCTACTGTTAAGTTTATCTGTGGGGAGGGAAAAAAATTTAAATGTCTGGTATCTACTAACTTAACCTGGACACAACCAAATAAACATTTATGTTTACAGAAGATAAAACAGTCTCGAAGTCTTATGTATGGAGGAATGTACAAGTATTTCTTCATGTTTGGTAAGGGCCTCAGCAGACTTAATTTTAGAATGTATTGAACCATTTTTCACCAGCAGTGAAGTTCATCTGCTATATGCTGTAGTACTGTGGTGTTGCATTGGAAGTAGAGCTCAAAGTAGGGATTTTGCCTATTATCAGCTCTAAACACTTGGAAAATCAACTGTAATTTTCAAAACAGGGAAACATAGGCTTTTAGCTTTCTTTGAAAATACAAGGTTTTGTTGCTTCTCAGACGGTAAGAGATATAAAGAAGGAAGTATAGGATGTTTGAACTATTATGAAGCTGTAAGCGTAATGAATGTGTGCTGTACTTCAATACTGTGAACTCTATTCTAATACTTCTCCAGTTTGCACTTTGAATAACCTCACCTCGCAGATACTGTATGTCAAGACAATTTTTATCATAGCTTAGAGCCCTCAGGACTTCTGTGATTTCAGCTCCTGTAATCTTCTTTCTGTTCTTTTCTCTTTACTGAACATAACCTGATGAAACTATTCAACTGATAATAAATATAGGAGTGATCATTACTTGAATTCTTGATTCATGTTACGTATGATATTCCTCTTACACAATTTTCTTAAGCCAAACTCACTTTGAGATTTATTGTGTTTACAGGTAAATGCTTTTTCTTTCATATTTCTTGTTTTTAGTCTCATTTATTCAAATGTGTTCATTGTTTACAACAAATATAAAGAACACCATGGTTTGTTCTGTTGTATAAAACACTTTACATTGACTTTTCTGACAGATTCCTCTGGCTGCTCTCTGAATTGAGACTTTTTCCACAATTACTCTGTAACCTGCAAAAAAAAATGTTGCTGAGAGCTGAGACATCCTTAGGAGTTATCTGGATCACCAATTTTGCCTTGCATGTGTTTCTTTGATTTTGGACAGTGTCATTAAAAGTTTTTGCTGTAATAGACTGCCTCTTTAAACAATGTCAAATTTAAAATATAAGTAAATAAGCATCCAAAACACATTAACCTATTCTAGGTAAAACTTTTTGAACAAGTCTGCTGTTACCATCAGCACTGGAACTATGAACCTCTTGGGCTAGTAGTGCGTGGACCTTACTGTGCATTAGCAGGTGACTGGGTTCTTCCCATGTCCCCACTCGAGATTTCATGCTGACATTAGTATGAAACATGAGCTGAGACATAATATGATGATTCTATAAAGCCTGTTTTGCATTTCAAAAACAAAAGCCTTTTGTGTCTGGAAAACCACAAACTATACACCTTGTAGATAAAGTATAAAAATAAGGTGAGGAATGGGAGGGGAAGTGCTGCAAATGAAAGAAAGAAAAATAGTCTCTTCTGAACCTAAAATTTTCTGATGGAGCTACCACAGATTGAAAAGGAAAAAGGAAGAGCAGCTCACAGGAATGGAACAGTAAAATATAAAAATGTTAATTCTTTGAACATTCATAGCTATGACCACGAATAAATGGCAATTAATAAGGATACTGTGAAGCATCTGACATAAAGGTCAGGCTGACATATGCTATAATCCGTGTATCCGTAATTATGTTGCTTTTTTCAGTTTCTGTAGTGAGATGACTGGAATGTGAAAATAAGTTGGTTTTTTTAAGATTGTTGGAATATGCTAATATTGTTGAAAGTGAAAAATGCTATGAAAAAGAGTAAGAGACTCAGTATTGAATACAGAATATGGGGGGAGACATGGAGAAAGACATAGATACATTCCTTGAGGTTGCAAACTTCATAAAGACATGTATAGAAATACATTAGTGCAGGAGATCGGTGCAATCTATCTACCAAAATGTGCTAGCAGGCTAGAGATACTGTTCCCCGTGAAGTCTGTGCACGTTCTGCCATGTGTAACTTTCTGCAGCTCTCAGTTTCTCTCCTGCATAGGGTATGAACCTCCTGTGGGTTTACATCAGCTGGGGAGCAAGTCTTGTATACGCTCTTTACCAAACCCATGCAACATAAAGTGAATTGCTAGCATGGGGATAGCTGTGAAATTGGAGCTGAGAACAGAAGTTCCCTGGTAGGAGAAACTGTATCATTAGTGCTCTGCAAACCTTTTCAAAGTGATGCACAAGGTAATAGAGAAGCTGTATTCGTAATGTTGATGCCAGGTGCTCTTGCTGCAATGGGTAAAAGGCCAATAAAAAGGTTTATGAAGTCCTGGTTACAACTTATTTACACGTAACAAAGCTGAAGGGAAGACACTTTTTCCTTCTGAATTGGAGCCCAATACATTGCTCTAATAGATCAAAGACATTTGAGTTTACACTGTAGGGATAATCCTTCTGATACGAGAGATCTGATGTGACATCAGGCAGCATTTGTTTGTGTGATGTGAGCTGTGGCAGTAGTTGTCTGACAACTTCTTGTTTTTTGCTTTTTCTCATATTCCAATGGTTACAGGATGTGACTGTGGGCACGTGTTATAGATTTTGCTGTCTCGGTTGCCAAGAGCAATGTTATACAATGCCTTTGTATGAACACACAATCTGTAACATCAGCAATGTTACCATGGCATGTCACTGCTGAGTGCTGTCCTCCAGCGTGTGCATAGCTAATGGCTGTTGCGTTAAAGGGCAAGGCAATATGGCAGAAAATAAACCCCTTATGTTCCAGCTTGTCCTCAGATATCAGAGGGGCTGGGGGTGGCTAGGCTTAGATTCTGAGTGATGCCCAATTCTCTGTGTTACAAGTCCAGTCACATTCAATGTATTGAACTCTCACGATTACAGATACACTCATAACACCATACATTTTCAGTCTAGTTGCGTTCCATGAACTAGCACGGCCACGCTTAAGGGATTTGGTGGCGTTCAATGAGAACTCTCACGGCTAGATTAGTGAATAGTGCAGTTTATTGAAGCAACAGATAGATACACAAGTTCTTTTGGATTGCCGGTGATCAAATTATTGCCTGCAAAGCATGTGCAAATACCAAGAACGTGAGTAATATAGCCTGGCTACAAACGCGTTAAGTTATAAAGCAACTCTATAGAGATTTCTGAGTTTCCCGGGGAAGCACTCGGTGTAACCAAGTGTTCGAATCTTACCCAAAGGTGTTGGGGGGGAAGAGAGGCTCAACCTGTGGACTGATTCCAGGTGTCAGAGGAGGTCTGCGATGGTATCTTCCCTGGCATCCCTCCTCTCTTAAGCCATTTTATATTATTTGTCCTTACAGGTGGAGCTTGAGTGACTCTCGTCATATGTACCTCTATTGTAATTGGTGTAAAAGGTTCTTGTTCTGCTTTTAAAGGTAGAGACTAAGCAAAATCCAGAGCGTAAGCTCAGTGAGGGGTGGTCACACTGAGGTGGGTAGCTTTGGGATGGCGGTGTGTTTTTGGGTATTATAATGAGCAAAGTTCACCCAAAGGATAGTATTTTGTCAGAAAATGGCAGACTGTTGGCTCAGGGGTAAATATGCAGCTCAGGGTAGTAAATATGGAGCTTGTCAGTTCCATAGTACCTTCCAGTTCCCGTCTTATCACAGAGCCTGGCTGTGGTGTAACTTCACTCCGTTCCACCCTCCGTGCAGTTTCTCTTAGAGTCAGCACACCAAGCTCCCTTGGCGTTGCCAACATCTGAGGTTGCCTAGGGAACTTCTGTGGGATGGGTTCCTTGCATATCCGCCACACTCCACCTTAAAGATTTCTTCAATGCTGTACCTTTATATTAAATTTAATTCCTAAGTTACCTCTAGCAATTATTCCACAATGGCCTGAAGCACTGTAGAGAAGAATAAACCCAATATGATTTATTTTGTTAGTAAATTTTGAATATTTCAAGTGTCAGCTCCTCTGGAAGCTTGGGCCATCTTTATTAATGAGCTCACCTCAAGATCAAATTACCTTGGCTAGAGAGGTGTCCAGTAACAGTTCATGGGTATGCTCTTAACTCCCCACATCATGGCCAAGGGCAAGCAAATCATCTCATGTGGCTCAGGCAGCATACAGTGGTTTCTTAGCCCATGGTAAAAGGTCACAAATCCTAGCCCCCGCCAAAAGACACTGATAAGTAGAACACGAACTAGTTAATGCTGCTTTTTCTGTCCCAACCTGCCACCCTGCATATAGGTATAAGCCTCAAGAAATAATGGTGGAAAAGTGGCTGTAGCTCTACCTTCCTTGCTCTCTTCTCCAACAGCACTGCAGTCAAAGTACCTGAGGAGCTGTAGAGCTTCTCTTGTTTGGGTGTAAGCTGTCTGGCTTTGATCACAGTACCAGATTTGTTGTTCTAATGTTATAAGTTCAAAATTACAATGTTTTTTCTTTTAATATTACTGCATGCTGGGAGGAGGAGGAAGATCAGGTCATTTTGACTCCACTGCCTGCTGCTTTCAGGTTCTGTTAAGAGCCAGTCACCTCACAGAAAACTCCATGCTGAGTCTTTAAAATAAATAGCAACCAGCTGCTTGTACTTGTTTAATTAAAAAAAGCATAATAAATGCCTGTTCACTGTAAACTGATGTAAGTATATGCAATTTTTTTAATGAATTGTTGAGGTTCCTTCTCTCCTATTTATTACCAGTATGGTGATCCCAGTCATGGGGTTGTACTGCCTCCCTCTGCAGATAATTTATTCTACTAGAAAACCTCATTAGGATTATGGCCATTTCCCATGACTTTCAAAGGTCTCTCAGACCTGGTCAGGAAGTGGGTCAATAGGTAAATGAATCATTCTGACAGTTTTCCTGGCATTTCTTTTTTACAAACCTCTTGTAACCTCTACACACTACTGAGGGGGTTTTGAGGTGGGTGGCTTACACGTGGCAGACACTTTCGTTTTGATGATAAAAACCAGCCTGGAAAATATGCTTTCCATATCTTCATGAGAAATGGTATGTCTTACTCAAATGCTTGCATGTACATAAATGGACTATATAGCTATGAAATGAAGCCACATCCCACCTTGTGTATCAGTTTTGATTCAGAATAGCTCTGTTACTTCTTTTTCTGTGAAAATGAGATTAGATGTGTGTATTGAATCCATGTGTTCTTCATGAAGACCTCTTAAAAGTGGTCCAATGGCTGCAGAAAACTGAAATGCTTTCCTTTGTATTGACTCTGCCCACAGGTACTCTCAATTTAATAGCTGCTGTGAGATACCGATGATTTCTGAGTATGAATAAATTATTCATGTGCATTGTGAGACCCTGTTCAAATGACAGTTTTAAAAGTGAAGGAAAACATTCAGAAGCTATTTCTATAAGGAGAGGTGATGTGCAATGCTGTTGATTTGCAGTCCTTGTTACACTTGTTTTCATTGCAATATCTTTGTGATACATGAGAAGGATCCTGCTGAGACTTTAAATAAGGTCTCAGCAGCTCTTCTGAGCTAAAAGCCAGGAGTACTGAACTAATAGCATTTATTTTTATTCAGGATCAAACAGAAATATAGACAAAATAACTTTTCTGACATCAGCATGTGATTAAAAAAATTTGTGAAATCCTTTCTTTGGAACACACTCTTTGGCCTGTATCTCTTTGGTCTGTATTCAACGCCAATGGGCTGTCCACCCAGGAAGGAGAAGTAGTATGTGCTCATGGGGCAGTCCGTTCAGTACCTCTCTAGAGAGCCTGTGGGAGGACTGAGGTAATTCACACTAATGATTCTTGCTGAGGTTAAACAGAAATGTAGTTTCTAGTTAGTTTTAATTAAGAAATTCGTAAAGAAGTGATAGAGAGATCTTCCAGATACAGTGGACTTCACTTAGCTACTGGACTTTGGTTGTAATAGATAATAAGACTTCCTATTTTAAAATAGGTTCTAAGTCGTCACTTGAGTAACACTTCAGACTTGCTTCTCTGAAGAGCTGCAGTGACAGCAGGCACTGAATTTGCTGCAGCAAGGAAATCTGTTCTGAATTGCTATATCAGGTTTGCTCTTGCTGTTGGTTGTGGGAGTAGGCTGTGTGCATTTACAATGCAGATGAGAAAGGACTTTCACTTTGCTTTTAGTAGACGTAAGCAGCTTTCACATTAGAAAACTGGAAAAACATAATAGTCTATACATTGTAGTCCAGTCACGTATCCTACTTATTGATCAGCTCATCGTTTACTGAAGTATTTAATTCCTATATAAAGTTAACATATAGTTACTTAACCTAAACCCACTGTCTACCTTCTATTGCAGGAACATTTGCTTGTTTCTGTTAATATTTTTGGAATATTTACGGGTCTTTTAAAAAGTATCTACCTCTGCAGTTGGGAATCTCATTTAATTTGTATCTTGTATTATTTCTTATTGATTATGTAATAGGTGTTTGGCTCTTAAAAAAAAAAGTTTAATAACTATACAGTGCAAATATGAAGGGAAAAATCTAGACATGATTGACTTGAAATGCACATTGTATCTCCCTGATCTCAACAGAAGTGGGGAGTTGTCTCTGGTTTTGAGAACTTTCCATACCAATGGTGGCAGTGAACTCTAACGATTTAACTAATTCACAAATCAGTTTTGAGACAGAATAAGCAGCATGACAGAGCATGTCTTTTAGAGAGATTTATGTATTGGCAAAGTAGTGACTGCACAGAAGAGGTGAGAATTGCATCATTCGCAGAGGGCATGAGGATGGAGCAGTGATTTTATAAGAAGCTGACTATAGGGAAGAACTCTGGCAGAATGGAAATGGGAGCATGTTTGTAGCTAAAATTTCCCTTTAGATCTTCAGCACCCTCTCAGCTAAATATTGGGGTTGAAGAAATGTGACTTGTATTTAAGATTCACCAAAAATAGGTCTTGGGAGGAATTTGAATGAGAATGCATGTGTGTGGGAGGCGGATGGCATGTTGGAGTGAGAAGGCTTTTTCTTTGCAGAGTGGGCAGCACGGAGGAAGTGTGAAAAAGTAGCAGAAGGAGACAAATAGGCATTTCTGACTAAGTTTTTGTGACAGGAGGCAAGGTCCAAGAAATAATTTAGGATGGTAAGCCTTTAAGACTAGACCGGATCTGATATGGTAGTGTAGAGGAAAGTACTGTAGGGGTTTGAAGGAAGGACATGGTTTGAACAAAGAGAGTGACTGAACAGGTGTTTATTAGAGTTAGCGGAAAGCAATGTTATGAGTACTGAAATGAAGTTATAGTGTTTAGAGTATGGATTAGTGCTAAAAGCCATTGGACAAAGAAAAAAGTTAGATGCCCATTATGCTGGTGAAAGTTCAGTAAATGAGGATATGAGCGAAAGCACAAGGCTTTGTTGTGCTGCAGAAGTGAATAATGGGGAAAATAGAGGGTTAGCCAAAAGGAATGAAAAAATACAGAAGGGGCTGATGTGAGAGGAACAAGAGGTCTATTTTGTCCATACTAAGCTTTAGCTTGCCATCACTCATTCAAGATATGTGCTAGTTGTCAAAGGAGAGAGCAGATGAACTAATAGGTGTGAGAGCATAAAAAAATCTGAGGAGTAAAGCAGATGGGAGACTGTCAAATGAGAACACAATAGGTGAGAAACAGCAGACATGCACGTTCTTAGGACAGAAATATAGCAGAAGCTGAATCTCAAATATTTTGCTGCCCAGCAGCCATTGTCACCTACCTCACTCTTAATATCTCAGTTCAGACTGTTCTTTCCTTGCTTTATGTTAAAAGTCATATTACAAATCCCTCATTCTCATACGCAGGACAGGTGAATCTATCTCGTATTGTATTAAGATAAATACTGTGCTTTAATTAGAATAATTCAAAGCTAAACTCTATAGCTGTTGAAGTACTGAAGACCTGAAAAATATACTGTGCTGTATTATAAAATTTGTAACTAACTTCAGGCCTGGAGACCCCACAGGCTCATATTTCTCTACAGTAATGGAAAATTCCCCTCTGACTTAGTTTTTGCAAGGTTAGTACTTTCTTTCCACGGAGAGGTACATAGACACCTTTGATCCACTCGAGTTGCGCAGAGGTCCTATTTAAAGGTCTAGATCTTCCTACGGCATCTGCACCAGAACTGCTCTGTCTTGGCTTCTCATGGTGCTTATGACCAGGTATATGGGGATATGTACAGGCTGTCAGTGGCCCTACTTCAGACTTGCTGGTATTTACCTGTGGATTCTTCTTTCTAAGGGGGGATCAGCTCAAGCTAGGGGCAAGAATATGAATACCATTGGTATCTGGGCCCTCCTTTTCTGTGCTTGAAGGATGCTCTCTATTGGGAGAGGGCTTTGTATCAGAAATATCACCTGGGTGATTTGCCTCAGCCTCAAACTTTGAAGTAGCTCAGAAGTACATCTGAAGCCCTGAATAGAGGATGATATAAAAGTCCTATTTAACGCAGCCCTATATATCAGTGGTTACACAGTACTTGCTTAAAGCAATCTGGCTTTGACTTGCCCAGAAGATTTAGCTTCAATATCAATAAAAACCAAAGGAAGAAAAATCATAGGTGAAGATGGAAGAACCTGAACACACTGAAACTGAGGCAATTATTAATTCAGATAACTCTGTTATTGTTTCCTTTTTTGTTATACCTAAATATCTATGTTTCGCTATTCAGGTTTTACATACTCTTTCCCTTTCTGTTTTGTTTTTAAAGATCTTCAAAGTTAAAAACAGCCTACCTTTCTAACTGTTTTCTTGAGTCAGGCATTTCTGCTATTTAATTTGCATACAAAAAGCTGTATGTTTACCTGATACCATTTCTAGACCAAAAGTCTGATGCAATTTTAGATATGGTTTAAACGGAAAGGGGCTGAAGGCAGTCAAATAAACTTGGATAACATATCTATCTCCATTTTTCTGGGAAAACAACAAGCCTACTGAAGGCTTTTAGCAAACCTTAAGAGGTGGCTGTTATATAAGATTATGTGCTGTAATATTCTGTTGAAGAAATATTTTAAAATAGTGTTAGGGAAACCATTACATCTTAAGAGATGATTTCATTTGGACTTTTGTGTATATGGGTTTTTAAAGTGAACTTGGAGAGTGACAAAAAGTTTGCAAGGCAGTGCAAAGATTTGGTGCTACCCTGATAGTCCTGTACCACAGGGACACTTGAAATCAGACGGGGGCCAGGAAAGGCCTGCTGCTGTGTACCATGTGAAGGTATGAATGATGGCTGTAACAATCCCCATGGCTGTTGAATTCTTGGACGCTGCACGGGTAACGGTGATGAATCTGTGTCTTGTGCTTTATATTCCTCTGAAACCGACGGAAATTGGACGTCCTCAGTAACAGCTTTCTTCACATACTTTACTCGTCTATATCCTATCTTATTTGTAAGGGTTACTCATGGAAAAGAGAAATCCAAAATATCTGTTCTGCCTGAGTCTGGCAACGAGATGCTTTGTCAAATGGCATCTGAGAGAGTGCTGTGGTACAGACGCATTAGCTTTGAATTCAATAGAGATCACTGCTGTGCTTCAGAAAAGCCATTCACCAGACAGTAAATTAAAAAAACTTCGGTCCCCTAATAAGGTATGACAGAAGGTTCCACCCAGCAGAACGAGATGACTTAGAGGGTAGGGGGCAATGGCATCAAGTTCCTGCCTGGCATGGCAGGCGAGCCTCCTCTGTTACTACCTCACCTTCCCAGGTCCTCTTGCATGATAGGTATGAGGCTCTGCAAGTGGAACCAAACATTGACAAGGATGAGGGTTCACCTAGCCTGGAGGTGTCACCAAGGTTAAGCTGGCCTACGCCCTGCATAAAAATGGATTCCATAAAGAAAAAAAGACGTGTCATTGTCATAGGGGACTCTCTCCTGAGGGGAACAAAAGGCCTGATATGCATACCGGACCCAGTTCTTAAGGAAGTCTGCTGCCTCCCTGGGGCTCACGTTAAAGATGTGACAAGAAAACTTCCTACCCTGGTATGGCCCTCAAATTGTTATCCATTATTGATTCTTCAGGTAGGCAGTGGTGAAGTTGCAACAAGAAGCGTGAGGGCTATCAAGAGAGACTTCAGGGCCTTGGGACGACTGGTCAGGGGATCGGGAGCACATGTGGTGTTCTCCTCCATCGTTGCATTGGCAGGGAATGACAAGGGAAGAAACAGGAAGAGCCAGGTGATCAATACCTGGCTCTGAGACTAGAGTCACTGCCAGAATTTTGGATTCTTTGATCATGGGTCACTCTATATGGCACCAGGCCTGCTGGTGACAGACGGGGAACACCTGTCTCTGAGGGGAAGAAGGATCCTGGCACAGGAGTTAGCAGGGCTTATTGAAAGAACTTCAAACTAGATTTGGAGGAAGAAAGGGATAAAACCAGGCTCGCTGATGATAAGCCTGGGGGTGGCCTGCCAGTGTTTGAGGGACAGTGCGCTGGCAAGGACCTTTGGACTGCTGTCTCAGTGGAGGTAGGGGATGGGGACTCATGTGGCAGCAAAGATGCAGGTGTTGTTGATGTGCTAGAAACCAGGGAAGCACCTGAGATCAGTCACATAGGACTTAGGGCTTCTCCTCCCAAAAAGGTGGCAGGATCAATAGCCCAACTAAAGTACTTCTATACCAATGCATGCAGCATGGGCAACAAACAGGAAGAGCTGGAAGCCATTGTCCTGCAGGAAAGCTATGATATACTTGCCATCATGGAAACATGGTGGGACAACTCGCACAACTGGAGTGCTGCACTGGATGGCTACAAACCCTTCAGAAGGGACAGGCAAGGAAGGAGAGGTGGTGGGGTAGCCCTGCATGTCAAGGAGAGTTTTGATTGTCTAGAGGTTAGTAATGGTGATGATAGGATTGAGTGTCTGTGGGTAAGAATCAGGGGGAAGGTCAACAAGGTAGATATCATGGTGTGGGAGTCTGTTATAGACCACCCAACCAGGATGAGGAGACAGACAAAATATTCTAAAAGCAGTTGGGAGAAGTCTCAAGATTGCTAGCCCTTGTTCTCTTGGGGGACTTCAACTTTACAGATGTCTGCTGGAAATACAATATGGCAGAGAGGAAACAGTCTCGGAGGTTCCTAGAGTGTGTGGAAGATAACTTCCTGGCACAGCTGGTGGGAGAGCCAAGTAGGGAAGGCGCCCCGCTGGACCTGTTGTTTGTGAACAGAGAAGGCCTTGTGGGGGATGGAACTGTGGGAGGCCGTCTTGGTCTCAGTGATCATGAAATGATAGAGTATTTAATTCTCGGAGGAGTAAGGAGGGTGGTCAGCAGAACTGCTACCTTGGACTTCCGGAGGGCTGACTTTGGCCTGGTGGACAGAGTCCCTTGGGAGGCAGTCCTGAAAGGCAAAGGAGTCCAGGAAGGCTGGACACTCTTCAAGAAGGAAGTTGTAAAGGCGCAGGAGCAGGCCGTCCCCATGTGCAGGAAGACGAGCCAGTGGGGAAGATGCCTGGCCTGGCTGAAGAGAGAGCTTTGGATGGAACTCAGGAAAAAAAAAGGAGAGTTTATGACCTCTGGAAGAAGGGGCAGACCACTCAGGAGGACTACAAGGATGTTGTGAGGTTTTGCAGGGAGAAAATTAGAAGGGCCAAAGCCCAACTAAAACTTAACCTGGCCTCTGTCATAAAAGGCAATAAAAAAATGTTTCTATAAATACATTAACCACTAAAGGAGGGCTAAGGAGAATCTTCATACTTTACTGGATGTGGGGGGAAGCATAGTGACAAAGGATGAGGAAAAGGCTGAGGTACTTAAAGATTGAGACAAAGAAAGCATTAATAGTAAGACCAGTTGTCCTTTGGGTGTCCAGACCCCTGTAATGGTAGAAAGCAATGGGGAGCAGCGCGAAGCCCCACAATCCAAGAGGAAACGGTTAGAGACCTGCTACACCACTTAGACACCCGCAAGTTTATGGGACTGGATGGCATCCACGCAAGGGGACTGAGCGAGCTGGCAGAAGTGCTCACCAAGCCACTTTCCATCATCTACCAGCAGTCCTGGCTAACTGGGGAGGTCCCAGTGAACTGGAGGTTAGCAAGTGTGACCCCCATCTACAAGAAGGGCCAGACGGAGGATCCAGGGAACTACAGGCCTGTCAGCCTGACCTCGGTGCCGGGGAAGATGATGGAGCATATCATCTTGAGTGCCATCAGGTGGCATGTACAGAAAAACCAGGCAATAAGGCCCAGTCAGCACGGGTTTATGAAATGCAGGTCCTGCCTGACTAACCTGATCTCCTTCTGTGACAAGGTGACATGCTTAGTGGATGAGGGAAAGGCTGTGGATGTTGTTTAGCTGGACTTCAGTAAAGCCTTTGACACTGTTTCCCACAGTGTTCTCCTGGAGAAACTGGCTGCTCATGGCTTGGGTGGGCACGCTCTTTGCTGGGTAAAAAACTGGCTGGATGGCCGGGCCTAAAGGGTTGTGGTGAATGGAGTTAAATCCAGTTGGCGGCCGGTCATAAGTGGTGTTCTCCAGGGCTCAGTATTGGGGCCGGTCTTGTTTAATATCTTTATCAATGATCTGGATGAGGGGATTGAGTGCTCCCTCACTAAGTTTGCAGACAACACCAAGTTGGGCAGGTCTGTTGATCTGCTTGAGGGTAGGGAGGCTCTGCAGAGGGATCTGGACAGGCTGGATCGATGGGCCAAGGCCAATTGTATGAGGTTCAACAAGGCCAAGTGCCGGGTCCTGCACTTGGGTCACAACAACCCCATGCAATGCTACAGGCTTGGGGACGAGTGGCTGGAAAGCTGCCCAGCAGGAAAGGACCTGGGGGTGTTGGTTGACAGCCGGCTGAAGATGAGCCAGCAGTGTGCCCAGGTGGCCAAGAAGGCTAATGGCATCCTGGCTTGTATCAGAAATGGTGTGGCCAGCAGGAGTAGGGCAGTGATTGTCCCCCCTGTACTTGGGCACTGGTGAGGTCGCACCTCGAATACTGTGTTCAGTTTTGGGCCCCTCACTCCAAGAAGGACATTGAGGTGCTGGAGCGTGTCCAGAAAAGGGCAATGAAGCTGGTGAGGGGTCTGGAGCACAAGTCTGAAGAGGAGCGGCTGAGGGAGCTGGGGTTGTTCAGTCTGGAGAAGAGGAGGCTGAGGGGAGACCTTATTGCTCTGTACAACTACCTGAAATGAGGTTGCAGAGAGGTGGGTGCTGGTCTCTCCTCCCAAGTGACAAGACAAGAGGGAATGGCCTTCAGTTGTGCCAGGGGAGGTTTAGATTGGATATTAGGAAAAAATTCTTCACTGAAAGGGTTGTCAGGCATTGGAACAGGCTGCCCAGGGAGGTGGTTGAGTCACCATCCCTGGAGGTATTTAAAAGATGTGTGGATGAGGGGCTTAGGGACATGGTTTAGTGGTGGACTTGGCAATGTCAGATTAATTGTTGGACTTGATGATCTTAAAGTTTATTTCCAACCTAAACAATTCTACCATTCTATGGCTTTAAATCACTGATCTGAAGGTTAAAAAAAATATTTGTCAGTTACCCAGCCTGGATTGATATTCCATGACAGCAGAGTCTGTATTTCTGGGTAGAATCTCTGTTAGCTCCCGGTGACCAACATGCAAAACAGCTTCTTAAGTTTGCCTGGGCTGTGATCAGAATAAACTGATCAGTTGCAATATTTCTTGTGCATCTGAATTTTTTGGTACTTTCTTTTTGTGCTTGTTCCCATGGTTTTTGTGCACTGCTCAGAAGACAGTTAAACCAGTTTTTTTTTTTTTTGCAAAAAATAGAAACAGATATATCTTCATGGAAGTTTGAAGTAGCTGCTGTAAATGTCTAGCATCAGAGAAGAGGGAGACGATCCTCTTTCTATCTGCTTGATGGGAAGTCCTTCCTGTTATGCCTGATTTTAATTTGTTTTTTGCATGATTACTGCTTACCATAATCAATGGATTATTCATATCCTAACCACTATGTGTTATAGAGGGCTAATGTTTTTCATTGGTGCTTAAGTGCTTGTGTGAAAAGCAAAGGTTTGGGAAGTTAGGTACATGTTTCCTATTCTTTTAATAATCCACTGTCATTGTGTTGTGAAAAGGCAATGAGAAATCTGAGAAAAGTATTAAGCCCATTGTGGGAGACAACATCTAGATACTGTAGGACAGCTAAGAGCAGGACACGTGACTTTTATTACAGATCCTGCATACTTCCCTTTTTCTCTTTGAGACTTGACCCTATATAGTCCTGTTAACAAAAATATTTGGTTAAAAGCCAGAAGCTGTCAATCAGTTCTACTTAACACTGTTAGATAGCTACTGATTCATGCCAAAACACTGTTTATACATAGATATGCTTTGTCCCTTCTTCAGCTACAGTCCAAATGCTGTAATCTTGGATTAAAGACTGAATGCCACTGTTAGGGTGATACCTATGATTAAGTGGCCCCAGTATTAACATTTTTCCCCCCAATATTTTGCATACAACTTTTATTCAACTGAATATTTATTACTTTATTCTGTGGAATAAAAATTCTGTTTGGCACCCCTGAAAGTTCAAATTGGGACCTGTACTTTTAGAGTAAGGGGTCCCAACTTCTTCCATGTGCAGAAAATAGTTCCAAATAGTACTTAGATTTCCTCAGACCTATATATTTTTTCTAAAATACTGCATCATGAATGTCTGGGCAGAAAAATCAAGCACCTGGCAGTGGTAGATACTTAATTCATCTACGTTTCTTAAAAATTATATCTTGGAATGAAGAAAAAACTTGGAAAGGCAGTTTTTCCTGCCTAGAACACCAGCTCTGTCAGGCATGGCGGAACAGCTGTTGTGAGACAATGCTGGAGGTGCTGAGTGGGCTGTGGTGCCGTGCAGTGTCCTATAAGAAGGGAAACATGCTGTGAATAAAAATAAATATAAATGTCAATCGTGATGAATAGAATTAAAGTTTGTTTGCAGACCACACGGAAATGTATATATATATATATATATAAAAAATACCCTTGCATGTAGAGAGGCATATTCAATGCAGAAGGGAACATAAAGAGTTGTATGAAGAAGCATTAAGAATTGCACAAAGACCTTGATGATTAAGTTAATAAAAAGGAGACACAATTAAGTAATATAAAGTGTTTAGATTATTCAGGTAAAAGAAGAAGTCATAGAATTACAGGACGGTTTGGTTGGAAGGGACCTTCAAAGATCATCTAGTCCAACCCCCCTGCCATGGACAGGGACATCTTTCACTAGATCAGGTTGCTCAAAGCCCCATCCAACCAGATCTTGAATACCTTTCAGGGATGGGGAATCTACAGTTTCTCTGGGCAACCTGTTCCCATGTCTTACCACCCTTGTAGTAAAAAACTTCTTCCTTACATCTAATCTAAATCCACCCTCTTTTAGTTTAAAACCATTACCCCTTGTCCCATCACTACAGACCCTTGTAAAAAGTCTCCTTCCAACTATCCTATAAGCCCCCTTTAATTATTGAAGGGCTGCAATCAGTCCTTGCCAAAGCCTTTCTTTCTCCAGGCTGAATAAACCCAACTCTCAGCCATTCTTCATAGGAGACATGTTCCAGCCCTCTGACCATTTTTGTGGCCCTCCTCTGGGCCCGCTCTAACAAATCTGTGTCTTTCTTGTACTGGGGATCCCACATCTGGGTGCAGTGCTCCATGTGGGGTCTCATGAGAGAGGATAAGGGCAGAATCACCTCCCTCAACCTTCTGGCTATGCTTCTTTTTATGCAGCCCAGGATATGATTGGCTTTCTGGGCTCTAAGTGCACATTGGTGGCTCATGTCCAATTTTTTGTCCGCTAGTATCCCCAAGCCCTTCCCCACAGGGCTGCTCTCAATCCATTCATCACCCAGTCTGTATTTATACTAGGTATTGCTCCAACCCGGGTGCAGGACCTTGCACTTGGCCTTGTTGAACTTCATGATGTTCACACTGGCCCACTTCTCAAGCCTGTCAAAGTCACTCTGGATGGCATCCCTTCTCTCAAGCGTATTAACTGCATCACTCAGCTTGGCGTCATCCACAAACTTGCTGAGGATGACTCAATCCCACAATGTCACTGATGAAGACAGTAAATAGCATTGGTCCTGATACAGACCCCTGAGGGACACTTCTTGTTACTGATCTCCATTTGGACACTGAGCCAATGATTGCAACTCTTTGGATGTCACCATCCAGCCAATTCCTTATCTATCAAACAGTCCATTCATCAAACCCATATATTTCCAATTTAGAGACAAGGATGCTGTGTGGGACAGTGTCAAAGGCTTTACAGAAGTCAAGGTAGATGACATGACAGCGGTTGCTCTTCCCTTTTCCACCAATGCAGTCAACTCCAGTAGCTGGAGTAAAATTCTTTGTTACTAAGCAGCAACTCATTAGTTGGAAACAACAACCTGATGTAGTAGTCAGGACTGTAGGCATTAATATACTAGAAGTAAACCCAAGAGTAATTCTAAATTTTAGCATGCCATCTTTGACCTAAATAACACTAAGAGAAGAAAGTTTGTAATTTGATATTTCAACTAAAAACTATGCTCTACGAAGTTTTACAGTGGCTACTCTTGTTATTCAGGAACTAGCAAAAGCTATCCACCTTGCAAATTCCCTATCTTATAAACAGAGACCTTAACAGAGTAATTTAAAATCCCAAATATATCAATCATATTCTCAACTGCTGCAAGCTGGCACGGCTCTGCCTTCAGGGAAGTGATGTTCATTTAAAACGGTAAAAAACTTTAGCCTTTGGTCTGCAATAACCTTTAGCACATCTGCTTCATTGTGCTTTTGGGACAAAGACCTTTATTTACAGTTACAGGCTAAAACCAAGAGAATGAATGGAATAATTGTGCTTTATTTATACTTATTTTTCCTAGCCCTTTTCCATGAAATTGCACTTCTTCCTGTGTCTCCACACATGAGCTAAGTACTGAAAATTTTTTTTGCTGTTGAATGAAATAAGTGAAACATGCAATACTTTGGCAGCAGATTAAATCAATTTTCAGAGGTGGTGAGGAATGATTGCTTGAGTGTGTTAGTCTCTGTACTACAACTTATTTTGAGTTTTAGTGAGTAATAAAAACAAATATAGTACTTGATGGAAAATTTCTAATTCACTGCATTTTTTTGCAAAAATGCTTTTTGAAATAGGTAGGAAAGACTGGTTGTGCAAACTGGCAAAAGTGACTTGAAGTTATAGCCAAGTGTACCTGGGATTACACCTTTAAGCCTTAATATTTTCCAAGCTCTCATCTCATCATGCATTTTCATTTGAATTACTGAAAGAGAGAAGGTTTTCATAATATAAACCTTTTTCTCTAAAAATATTAGTTATTTGTTGCTGAAATTATAACCTATTCCATCTCTTTGAACTTTGTTTTAGAAAAGCATTTTGTTTAAAGGCATTAACAGGTGCTCTTAAAGTATGGTTATATTTCTTCCTAACCCCTTTATGATGTTTGCTTTATCTACAACTGAAATGATGAATAACTGAAAATAAAATGGAAAATAACCTTAGGTGGTAAATATATGCTCATTATTCTGATTACATATTAACTATTCTGTGATACATGATCTAAATCCTGATCTCTGCTGGAAAGGCTCTACTAAAAGGATAAAAGATAGCTGATGAAAAAAAGAGGCCATACAAAAATGGGAGAGTCTATTCTAAAAAGTAAACAGATGTCTGGATCATTTTGTCATGGTTTCTAGGATGTTGTGCTGATATTCATCTAAATAAATGGATTTTTTTAATTAAAAATATCCATTCTGTAGTCTGAAGTGTAGGTGTCTTAACTTTAGCAATGCAGGTATATTAGTCATTCATTTCATACGTTTGACCTGGATAAAACTAATGTTATAAAGGAGGAAAATTGCATGTGGAAATGTACCAGCTATCCTGACAGTGTGCATTTTAGTAACAGAACTTCTTTAAACTTACTAATATTTACAGTTCAAATCTTTATTATTACTTAAATTTTTGGATGGAAAAAAGAATTAAAATAAAATACCGAATATATTTATTTCTTGTTTAATGCATGTTCATTCTTATTTTCTGTGTTGCTGCAAATTGCACTTCTGACTTGTGGCCATAGAAACTCTTGCAGCTTATTTTTACAAAACAAATCAATTTCCAAAGCTCAATCAATCTGATAATGTCATATCAGGAATTTGGTCCATACTAGAGAAGTACCTTTTGCTGCAACATGAAAAGAACAGTGCTACTGACACATGAATTTTGACTTTTGCAAACATTTCTTTACCCTTTTATTGCAGAACACCTGCAATTTACTGGGAGTAGAATTAGAAAACATGTTACCTACATATAATCCTACATCACTGCAGAAACAACTGAAAATGGAAGTATCTGTACAATGCTTTAAAAAACGTGTCAAGAGGAAAAAAGTCTTAAAACAGTTTACAAAAAACAAATAGTAAGATTTCTTTATTTTTAATCCAGAAAGATTAATTTATGCTGGAAAACATGAGGCTTATGAGGTCACCAGAGCATTCTGCTTTTACATTAAGCAGGAAGGAAAAGTGGCTCTCGCACAAAGGAACAATAGGAAACGAAAGGAAGAAATAGCAAATTAAATCAATAGGAATTAGATTTGAGTAATTTCTTCCACTCTTATTACCAGCTGCAGTAATCTTGAGAATTTTTAGTCTCATAGGCATGCTAATTCCTCATCTATAAAAATGTACTGTTCTTAAAAGTACTCAGTTCCTTTCCCATGTAAGGTAAGGCTTGCTTTATATATGTGTGTACATACATAAAAAATCAGATACATAAAACACCTTTTCATAGAATCATTTAGGTTGGAAAAGACCTTTAAGATCATCAAGTCCAACAATTAATCTGACATTGCCAAGTCCACCACTAAACCATGTCCCTAAGCGCCTCATCCACACATCTTTTAAATACCTCCAGGGATGGTGACTCAACCACCTCCCTGGGAAGCCCATTCCAATGCCTGACAACCCTTTCAGTGAAGAATTTTTTCCTAATATCCAATCTAAACCTCCCCTGGCACAACTTGAGGCCATTCCCTCTTGTCTTGTCACTTGGGAGGAGAGACCAGCACCCACCTCTCTGCAACCTCCTGTCAGGTAATTGTAGAGAGCAATAAGGTCTCCCCTCGGCCTCCTCTTCTCCAGACTGAACAATCCCAGCTCCCTCAGCCGCTCCTCATAAGACTTGTGCTCCAGTCCCCTCACCAGCTTCGTCGCCCTTCTCTGGACGCGCTCCAGCACCTCAATGTCCTTCTTGTAGTGAGGGGCCCAAATGGGGGGTATGAGTCTGAAAAGAAATTACCGGCATGGTTCTCATTTTGGTGAGGAAGCCGATCCACCACTAGCAGAGCTTTTGAAACTTCGCTGAAGTTCTTTTTTCTGTCTTAATATTGGCATGATGCTGTGGAAGTAACTTGTAACAAGAGGCGACGTATTAGAGGCAATACATAACAAGTGATAACATGTAAAAACTTGGTAAAACCCAAAACAAAGCTCTGTTTATGTACACACAGATGTGTGTATACGAACATACCGTTACTATTGATTGTGTTAGAGTTGTCATGTGCTGATGTGCCGTTATAGTAGTGAGGATTTTGCTGGCTACCTCTAAGCTCACAGAGACAGGTATATAACAGCTTGGTTTGAATATGAGAAGAGGTGCATGGAAGAAAATTACAGAGCTCTTTGCAATGCAATGGACAACTTTCTGTTTTTCAGTGTATAACAACTACATAGTCTTGTCCTGTTAGCACTGCCTTAATAATGGATAATCTATATTGTTCTATTTTGTACAGTAATGTTTCCTTAAATTTCTTGTATTTACGTGCAAAATTTTGTGCTGAAAACACCACCAGCTTAAAAAGTCAGAGCTGCTACTGACTCAGTTCTCAGATATCCTGGAGTGGCTTGTCCGTGACTAAGCCTCTGGTTAAGGTTGAGAGAGTAACCCAGAACTACGAATGCCGTTGAGATTGGAAAGGGACTGCCAAAGTATGCTGATGGTTGCAGAAAGAATCCATCCCTGAGGAATTTTTTCAGTTGGGAAGGGTTGGGTTTCCTTGTCCAGCCTAATTGAGAGAAAGGAAACCTGGCGCAGCTGTTGTAGGGGAGCTGGAAAGCAGTTTCCGAAGTGAATTGAGGGCTGGTGCCCTTTAGTCAAGGGAGCAAAACTTGTGACAGGCCATTACTCATTCACACTGTAATTATCTTTCTAAACTGTGAGAACAAGACCTTTTTTTAGTGCTGGTTTCAACAGTTTTAAGTTTACTCTGGGTTCTTGAGTACACAAAACTCTTTTTTAGATTAAGTTATTTTCACATCTCCTTGAAGGTAAAAGATATTTTTCAGATAAATATGTGATAAATTGCAATTCAGGAGAACTTGTTAATTTTTAGCAGAATGTTTCTTCTTGTGAGGCATCAGCTGTACTGCAGATGAATGTAAAAGTTTGGCTGGAGTTAAAGTGAGTTCAAGCAGAGCCGGTGACATTTTTGCTTTGAAGCCGGATTTACTGGTAGAAAGTACCATAAATTTTTTTTTTCTTAAAATATCAGGTTTTGCTTTTAAACAGCTTGAGGTTGACATTCAACTGCTCTAAATTTCAGGTAATTAGCATAACTCTCTCAGCAGGAAGGTTGTTCTTCCTGACAAAGATGTCACTGTCAGTGATGTTTTTTCTTTGACTCACATCTGCTACAACTGCTGTGTTTTTATTCTGACAGGTCAAACAGGTGGATATCAAATAAAAGCTCTGTCTCCCAGGGTGGTATCAGATGTAATTCTAGGAGCAAATTGCTAGCATTTCCTCACTTGTTTAATTTCTCTTTCTGGGTATTGTGTGCAGAGCCCACATTCTCCAGGCATAGTGTCTTCCTGAAAACTAATGTGTTTATCGTTTCGGAAGTATGCTTTCATAGCACGTTCAATTTATTCAGTACCCATGAAAGGTGTTAAGGAAATAAATACTCCTTTCCATTGCAAATGAACTGAGTATGTTTTGAGATGTTGACCACTTGTACAGAAATCACAGAGCTTCCTGCTGTCCTGTTATGGATTCAGATTGACAGTCCTAAAGGCTAAATATTACTTGCATCCTGAGCAGGTACAGCCTGTGTAACGGTATTGATTTTCCAATGTGAAATGTTCTGGCAAGATGATGATCAAATTTCTGTGATCTCCTTGTAGAGATCTCCAATTAGAATCAATTAACATGAGGGTAGGTTTGGTGATGAGCACCTAAAGAAATGCACTTAGTCCATCAGACTGTTAGAAGATGATGATTTTAATTAAAACCAGTTAAGGAGGGATCAAAATGTGAAAGGTCCTACATCCTCCAGAAGTTTTTTCTGCCTCCAGGTCTTTGGGAAATGGGGCATTAATAAATGCTGTGAAATTATCATTAGTACTCTGGGTGCAGGTAGAAGAGAGCAAGAGGAGTTTCTAAGGACCTCACAATTTCAGGGGGTAAAATTAGGATGCTAAATTGGTAGAAGGTAGCAGTAGACTCTATCAGAGAAGTTTAAAAATTCCACATTACTGAAATAATTTCCATTTCACTTCCATTACAATTGGCAAAGTCTATTTCAATAATGGATTTTTTATTTTTCTGTTTCTTTTTAAAAATAACCTAAATCTCTATATAAGGCTTTCAATTGTAATTGTGACCAATTGACTACTTAGATAATTAGAAAGAGAAGGAAAGATTTGTGATCGAAGCAAGAAATTTGAAGTGCTTCTTGAAGATAGACTAGCTTCTTAGGTACATATGTAATTAGGGAGGTTTTTTTTAGATGCTTAAGGAAAAATACTATTTGTGTAAATGCAGTAGTTAGTTTGAACATTCTAGTCAGTTCTGCAGTTATTTTTCAAGGATGCAATCTACATATTTTAAAAATCCCCCCCCACCCCAAGAAAAAAAACCCCAAAACCCACAACAAAACCCAAGTGCAAAAGACAGAATGTACTGTATATACTCTGAAGGCAAGATTTAAGCCAAATAATTTTGGATGTTTTTCTCCTAAAAATAAGACTATTATTTCCTAGAACATACAGCAGTTAAAAGTGCAGCTATTCAGCATGTTTCGTTCTTTCTAATGCCGGTATCCGGCTGCCTGATTCAGGTATCTGAATGAGACATGAGTATTGAATTTAACCTTCTAATCTTAACGTACTGGATCATTAGTTCCTCTGGGTCTTAGTGTGTAAACTGTACCCTGGATTACTTTTGTCCTTTTTGAGGGATTTCTTTGGAAGCAGGCCTTACTGTTTTCATTTCGCTTTGGAAGATACTGTCTGGTGTAACACCTCGTGGCTGGAGTTGTGTGGCAGTCCTCCCTTTTCCAGCTGTGATAAGTCTGTTGGCTGTTTGGGCCTTCCACTGTTTCCCGCTGTGAATCTGACCAAAATTGCTGGTTTTGAAGCAAAATGTGTTAGTCTTTCTTACACTTACACTGTGAGAGTGTTACAGAATCACAGTCACAGAATGGTTGAGGTTGGACGGGACCTCTGGAGGTCATCTTGTCCAATGCCCCTGCTCAAGCAGAGCCACCTAGAGCCTGTTGTCCAGGATGGTGTCCAGACAGCTTTTGAATATCTCCAAGGAGGGGAGACTCCACAACCTCCCTGGGCAACCTGTGCCCAGTACTCAGTCACCCTCACAGTGAGAAAGTGTTTCCTGCTGTTTGGAGGGAACTTCCTGTGTTTCAGTTTGTGCCCATTGCCTCTGGTCCTGTCACAGGGCACCACTGAAAAGAGCCTGGCTCTGTCCTTTACATACCCTTCCTTCAGGTATATCTGTACATAAATAAGATGCCCCCTGAACCTTCTGTAGGCTGAACAGTGCAGCTCTTTCAGACTTCCGTCATACGAGAGATGCTCCAGTTCCTTCATCATCTTCATGGCCCTTCGCAAGAATCTCTCTAGTATGTTCATGTCTCTTTTGTACTGGGGAACCCAGAACTGGACACAGAACTCCAGGTGTGGCCCCACCAGTGCTGAGTAGAAGGCCGGGACCACCTCCCTTGACCTGCTGGAAACACCCCTCCTAATGTAGCCCAGGATACTGTTAGCCTTTCCTGCCACAAGGGCACATTGCTGGCTCATTTTCAGCCTGGTTAGTCTTCCTTTACATGCATGCCTTACATGCATGTTTTGTGTCCCTCTGCTTTCTCTGTCTCTTGGTTGGAAATGTAGGCTATTGGTAGCAGTTATTTCAGCCTTGCTAGCATTGTAGTTCTCACTGGCGTGTCTTCGACAGCTGTGTCCTTTTTTTCCTTCAGAAGGCTACCAGCTGAGGTGCAAAATCCCTCTTAATCCAGTTCTTCTAGGTTTGAGAGGAGTAACCTATTGCTTTGGTTCAACCCAGGAAGAATAATCCCTTGTGAACAAGACTTGTGTAAGGCAAATCAGTATTTTTATTTGTCTTTACTGTTGTGGCTTGTATAAAACCCCTTTTGTTTGTTTTTTTTTTTTTTTTCTCTAGAGGTTCAGGCTGGAGGATATCACATCTGACCCGACAGCTATTGCTATCAGGCATATGACAAAAGTAAAGCTCTTTGTATGTCACTGTTGTCTTTTGCCTCATCTATGTTTTGCCCATTGAGAAAATGAAACCCAAGGGAAGATCCAGATCCTTCTGGTTCCTTTTCTTGGTTTTGTGTATAATTGTATTAATCAACTTGGATTACTAGAAAAAATACTGTTCAAATCTGTATTTATTGTTCTGCAAGGAGAATTGTTAAAGAGCCCATGGCTATTTCCAGGATGTCATTATTAGGAGTAGAGGTTATTTATTGTCATTAACTCTAACTGTAGATAGATGAACTACATGAAGTCTGCAATTTTACAAACCTCCCCTTAGGAGGTTTGCAGAAATATTGAAAATCAATATAGCTTCCTTTTTACTGTATTTTAAAAATCCACAATTTTTTCTCTTCCTTCAGGGTAATTAAATTTTGTTTTCCAGCTCAGAGAAAAATCTGTGTAGTGCAGATGTCTTGTGCAAGTGGGTACTCTA
The DNA here is from genome assembly GCF_030936135.1 of Gavia stellata. Classification (NCBI taxonomy): domain Eukaryota; kingdom Metazoa; phylum Chordata; class Aves; order Gaviiformes; family Gaviidae; genus Gavia; species Gavia stellata. The sequence continues at coordinate 25,338,902 of NC_082598.1, read as the reverse complement.
ACTACTTCATCCACTGTATTTTTATTGGATGTCTAATATTGAATTCTTGCCTATGCTCTTCAAAATTTCTACAAGTTTAATTCCTCTAGTATAAAAAAGTTCTTAAGCAATTACAGATTCACAGTCTAAATTTTTCTTGTATCTATAACTCAGGGAGAATGAATGAAACATGCCAGACAAAGGAAATGGTGCAGCTGTTAGCAAAATATCTGGCTAGCCATAAATGGGAACATCTGGGATCTCTCACTCATCACAATGGACAGTACAAACAGCCAGTGGTATATTTAAATCTTAGAGATTTTGCTCATTCCTTTAACTTTCACTGCACTGTGCTGAAGATGTTAGAATTCATTCAGTTTGCTGTTTTGCCCAAGTCTGGATTTTCAGATGACGGATGACATTATTAATCTACTCATTTATGTCCTTAGGGAAGAGCTGAATGGGAAGGACTGAGGATTCCTTGCTTTTGAATTTTGAAGATTGGTTCTGATTTACATTTAATTAAACTTTCTAGCTACTTGCAGGTGCTTGGACAGATATTTGGCAATGTCTTAATTTCCTAGTAAGCATAAGTATGAAGTCTAAAAAAACATTAGTTAATATAAATATGCTCTTCCTACCAAGATGACAGAAAAAAATACTGCTGCACTTCCGAAATTATTGCTGTATGACTTAACTTGAAGATAAGATGCTTTGAATCATATCTAACTATAACTTATTTCGGTACTGCATCTTGATTGTACTTCTAATCACAGAATGGTTGAGGTTGGAAGGGACCTCTGGAGTTCATTTGATCCAACCCGCTGCTCAAGTAGGGCTACGTAGACCTAGTTGTCCAGGACCATGTCCAGATGGCTTTTGAATATCTCCAAGGAGGGAGACTCCATAACCTCCCTGGGCAAGCTGTGTCCAGTGCTCAGTCACCCTCACAATGAGAAAGTGTTTCCTGATGTTCATCTGGAGCCTTCTGTGTTTCAGCTGGTGTCCATTGCTTCTTGTTCTGTTGCTGAGCACCACTGAAAAAAGCCCGGCTCCATCCTCTTTGTACCCTCTCTTCAGGTATATCTATACATAAATAAGATGCCCCCTTGAGCCTTCTCTTCTCTAGGCTAAACACTGCAGCTCTCTCAGACTTTCCTCATGCTCCAGTCTCTTCATCATTTTCATGGCTCTTTGCAAGAATCATTCCAGTATGTCCATGTGTCTCTTGCATTGGGGAACCCAGAACTGGACCCAGCAGTCCAGGTTTGGGCTTACTAGTGGTGGCAACACTCCTCCTAACACAGCCCATGATACCATTTGCCTTCTTTGCAGCAAGGGCGCGTTGCTGGCTTATGTTCAACTTGGTGTCCACCAGGACCTCTACGTCCTTCTCTGCCCAGCTGCTTTCCAGCTGGTCAGTCCTCAGTGAGTACTGGGGGACTGGGGTTACTCCTCCATAGGTGCAGGACTTGGCATTTCCCATTTTTGAACTTCATAGGTTCTTCTCAGCCCATTTTTCCAGCCTGTTGAGGTCTTTCTGAACAGCAGCACAACCCTCTGGTGTATTATCAACTCCCCCGGGTTTTGCGTCATCAATAAACTTGCTGAGGGTAACTCTACCTCATCATCCAGATTGTGAATTGAAGACGTTGAACAGGATTCAACCCAGTATTGACCCCTGGAGTACATTGCTAGTTGCTGGCCTCCCACTAGACTTCACACAGTTGATCACCATCCTCTGAGACCAGCTGTTCAGCCAGTTTTCAGTCCATTTCACTGTCTGCTCATCCAGACCATACTTCATCAACTTCTCTATGAGGACTTTATGGGAGACTGTCAAAAGTCTTTCTGAAGTCAAGGTAGACAATGTCCAGTGCTCTTTGGTAGTGGATAGGGGAGAGGAGCCTCATCTACTAAGCCAGTCATTTCATCACAGAAGGTTATCAAGTTGGTCAAGCATGACTTCCCCTTTGTGAATCCATGCTGACTAGTTCTAATCACCTTCTTGCCCTTCATGTACCTGGAAATGGTTCCTGGGATTAGTTGCCCCATCACCTTCCCAGATACTGTAGTGAGGGTGACTTGCCTGCAGTTCTTTGGATCCTCCTTCTTGAAGATAGGAGTGACATTTGCTTTCCTCTAGTCCTGAGACACCTCTTCCAGTTGGCATGATAATTCAAGGATTGTCAAGAGTAGTCTCACAATATCAGCTAGCTCCCTCAGCACTTGTGGATGTGTCTCATCAGGGCCATTCATTGGACTTATGAATGTCCAATTTCCATATGTATTCTCTAATCTGGTACTCTTCCACTAAGGGTAACTGTTCCTTGCTCCAGACTCTCCCTGTGATCTCTAGGGCCTGGGATTTCTGAAGGCCAGTCATGCCTTCTGAGACTGAGGGGAAGGTGGCATTCAGTACCTCAGCCTTCCCCATGTCCTGTGTCACGGGGGCCTCTGCTGTACTTACGCACTTATAGAAGCCCTTCTTGTTGCCTCTGACATCCCTTGCCAGAGCCAAGTTCAGGTGGGCTTTCATTTCATTCAGAGTGTATGAACTTCTGACCCTCTTAAATAAGGGACCTCTCCTGCTTATATCATTTGTGAGACGACATCTCTAATAAAACGTCTATTACTTCCTTGTACCAACATTAAAGCTAATACTTGCTTTATTGCTCCCTGTAGGCTTAAGAGCTATAATTATGAAGAAAAAATGTATTATGAAGAGCTTTTTGTCAAAGGAACCCCTTTGATAGATATTGATTTAATGTGATGCATTTATAAATACCATCTGCTATTAAGATGATGTCTGTCTTCAAAGTGGGGAGAAAAAACAAAACCAAAAAAGATGAAAACCTGTAGAGATGTCATTTATGAAGCTGAAAAAAATCATAATGATTTGCTAGCCAGCAGCATTAAATAAGAAAGTTGTGGTTGACAGCCATTTCTGTTACAGTTCTCATAATCTGATTCCCAAGATTTGGAAATAAATGTGCTCTTCAGTGATTTAAAGCATGTACTGTTGTTCCCTGAAAAAGGAGATGTACTTATCACCAACAGTCAATATCAGGAACTGTTTACAATAATGAAAGTCTGTTTTAGTGTTCATTATATTCACACTCTGAAAAGCCTGTTCTTCCACATAGGAAGCATACGCATGTTCTTGCACATTTTTGTCTTCAGGAAAAACATGTGAAGATATCTTCAGGTAGAAGGTCAGAAGACTTATCCATCTACTTCTCCCAGTGAATCAAGAAAGGGTTTGGGAAAAAAATGTTGTAGCTGAACATAACTTTAGACAGAACAGATGATCTTTTAAAGCACACACAAGAGAAGTAAAACCAAATGCATTTGCTCTAAAACACCATTTACAACGTCTCCCAGTCTATTTGTCAGACAGGAAAGCATAATGTTATGTTTGAGAAATCATTGTCCCTAAAATGAACATACCACCTCTGCCTCTTGAGACTAAACTTTTGGGAGGTTGCTGATCAGGTACCGAGAGTGATAAAGAGGGAAAAAAACCTACCTCCTCTATTTGCTACATATGACATTTGTTGCAGATATCCCTTTTGGCATTGAAGTGCATTGGCTATTGCGATGAAGTTGAAGACTCTTGACTTTTATCCATCTGAAAAAAAAAAAAAAGAAAAAACATATAAAACACAATGGTATTCTAGAAAAAACCACAACATAAGGTTCAAGAGACTTAATACATAATTCTTTATATAATTAAATGAAACATTTAATGGTGTTGAACTTTCCCTCCCTCCCACACCTTTAGAAACTACTTAGTCTGATATTTGGAACTGTCCTATTTTCATTTCTTTAATGGGGCTTTATACAAGAAATGTACTTTTCTTCTGTATTGAAGAATTGCTTGCACAACCTGTAATGTCAATGTTGTCTCTGTGAAAAATTACATTCTTCAGATTTTTTTTACATTAGCTGAGGTGCTAGGATTAATCAAATTATACTCAGTAATGGATCCATCCCCATGACAATGTATGAAATGGGTATGTGTTCATTTAGTGCTCTGACATGTAAGCTTGAAAAGACATGTATGAATTAGAAAAAGGTTAAATCCAAGAGGGATCAAAATGCTATAATTGAGCATTTGCAAAAACTGAATACAGTGGAAATTTTCTCAGTGACATGTGTACATATGTCTCTATATATGAAATTGAACCATTCACTCCAGCAGATGCTTGCTGCATCATAAACTTTGTAATATGCAGAAGAGTAATTCTGGGGGATTTAGTGCCATTATGAAGAGGGAGAAGAGTGGAAAAAAAGGTGAGGAAAAACCTTAGGCAATAACAGTCATATATCCTAGAAGCTGATCTTTGAGTCTATAAGGAAAAGTGGTCTTTTCCCTAATGAAAGTGAAACCAGAACAAACCTGGTTATTAGCACTGTTAGTGTGGCTACACCTATAGTAGTAAGAACAGCAGAAAACATACAATAAAGATAGATACAAATTCAGAAATGGTAGAGAGAATGACAGGCCAAGCTACACTGGGTGTAACTCCTTGTGTTTTCCTGAGTTAAACCACTTTACTGTCCTTTTTCAGATACTAAACTGTTTGCATCTACAGATCAGTAAATTACATATTTTAAGTAAATAAAAACAACCGGCTGACTTACCATGGTGAAACATCAGACTTTCTTTGTGGTGGAGGAGTTGGATATCCATGAGTTCAAAATGGTATACTAGTGTCCTTGAAAAAAAATACATCAACTGTTTCACTCTAAAGTATCTTTTGGAGACAAGATACATACAAGGTTTATTTGGTTGAACCAGCTTAAGTAAATGGGGTGCAATTATTCTATTAGGTCCATGAACCTATCAGTGAAGGAACAAATTCCTCCACTTCTATTTATGAAGAGAGATATTTTCTCCGTGGGTTGAGATCTTTCAAAAAGCTCTATTGCTGATATCAAGCAAACTAAGTGTGAGCTGAAGAAATTACTGGCACTACTCTTGGAGTAAGTCACTACTGATTATGAAAACATCTAGATTAAAAATGGGGCAATCACTGAGAGGTACCTGTATCCCTAAGTACTTTAAGAAGTACTCTTAATGAATAAGAAGTATTCACAGTCTTTCACATAGATATTTTTGTATGTGTTTTAGAAATGGGTGAAAAAAAAATAATTGAGTACTCACAATTCTTGTAGAATTAGAAAAAGAATGCAGAGTTCTAGTTTCCTTTTTTTCAGATTGTTAACTCTATGGCAATATCCTGATTACTCTTTGGATTGATTTCAAGAATGTTCTGCCACTGAGTATTTGAAAATGTCCACTTTAACTTGGCCACATGGATGGTTTTCAATGTCTTTGGGTAATGATGCATACAGTTTAAACTGATACTTGCTGAACCAGCACTAACACTTCCAGAAGTGCTTATTTTGTCCATGCCCTGAACTGTCTAGAAAGAAGTCTGGAAGCCAAAGGGAAGTCTGCTATAACAGTGATCCTCAGTTAAAAAGCACTCTTTTTCATAATCAGCACCTTAATAATATGGGCACAGCCCCAATATGCAAAATGTATCCAGTCAGTTGAAAGTTGGGGGAGCATCTATGTGAGAGCCCACACAGGTACACACCTTCCTGTTGTCGTATCTGGATTGCCCTCCTGTGGTGAATGTTCAAACATGACCAGTGTGTTGTAACTGCATCGTGGCCATAACCCCTTTTTTTCAGGTTGAGAATTAGCTTGCAAATGATGCATGTTGGGTCACTGTGCAAGTCAGATGTTATAATGTAGATGAACGTTTTCAAGCCATGAGTAGATGCAATGACCTAGAAGAATAGGCCCATTTTCTTAGGGCTAAAGAATTCTGGATGCTTTTCTGCTGTGTACACTGGCAATGTCTTACATGTATGTGCAGATTTGTGCGATAAAAGTGTATATATTCTAAAATCAGATTTTATTTCCAGATTGATTCAAAGTAGATTTCCCAAAGAATCAAAGTGCAGTTCTGACTGTTAAGGTTAAAGTTCATGATACAGAATCATTTATGTAAAAGTTTATTTGTATGACAAAGTTGTGCATCAATTGTATAGTATCCTGGAAACCTTAATTAGCTTATTTTGGAGGTGTGGTTTTGAAAGCTAAAGGAACAAGTGCTGAGCCCACTAGCTTAATGCAACTTTTCATGTTGGTATAGTAAATCTATTGTTCTGCTGTGGTTTATGATACAATGGTTTCTTCTTTCATAATCTCTCTCCTACTGTCATTTTCCCCACCTCTTTCTCCCAACATAAACAAATGTTTATATTAAGGATTGTACTCTGTTTTGTTCTGTTGAAAGGACTTCAAATTCAACAAATGTGAATGAGCGCTAAAGGAAAAAAATATACTAAGCCACAAAATAATGATCATGTTACTGTTGCCATCTATATATCACTGTCAAAATAATGATATTACCATATTATCTGATTTGGCATTGAGGAATTAACTGGCCACTAGTTAGAATTGAAAAGAGTGGAGAGGTGGATAATTTTTTAGTCTTTTCTACATATATTAAAAAAGTACAAATATTTTGTATTAAAGCATTGTGATATTGGCCTTGAGACCAAGAAGGCAGACACTTGCCTATAGTTCTAGTTGTACTGCTTCAAGTTAATGGTCAACTGTCTTATTGTGTACGTGTGGGTAGGAGTGTTGATCTGCTCGACAGTAGGAAGACTCTGCAGAGGGATCTGGACAGGCTGCATCGATGGGCTGAGGCCAATTGTATGAGGTTCAACAAGGTCAAGTGCCGGCTCCTGCACTTGGGTCACAACAACCCCATGCAACGCTACAGGCTTGGGGACGAGTGGCTGGAAAGCTGCCCAGCAGAAAAAGACCTGGGGGTGTTGGTTGACAGCCGGCTGAAGATGAGCCAGCAGTGTGCCCAGGTGGCCAAGAAGACCAATGGCATCCTGGCCTGTATCAGAAACAGTGTGGCCAGCAGGACTAGGGAAGTGATTGTCCCCCCTGTACTTGGGCACTGGTGAGGCTGCACCTTGGATACTGTGTTCAGTTTTGGGCCCCTCACTCCAAGAAGGACATTGAGGTGCTGGAGCGTGTCCAGAGAAGGGCGACGAAACTGGTGAGGGGTCTGGAGCACAAGCATTATGAGGAGTGGCTGAGGGAACTGGGGTTGTTTAGCCTGGAGAAGAGGAGGCTGAGGGGAGACCTTACTGCTCTCTACAACTACCTGAAAGGAGGTTGCAGAGAGGTGGGTGTTGGTCTCTTCTCCCAAGTGACTAGGGACAGGACTAGAGGAAATGGCCTCAAGTTGAGCCAGGGGAGGTTTAGGCTGGATATGAGGAAAAATTTCTTTACTGAGAGAGTGGTGAAGCACTGGAACAATCTGCCCAGGATAGTGGTGGAGTCACCATCATTGAAGGTGTTCAAAAAACGTGTTGACGTGGCACTGCAGGACATGGTTTAGTGGGCATGATGGTGTTGGGTTGATGGTTGGACTTGGTGATCTTACAGGTCTTTTCCAACCTTAGTGATTCTGTGTACTTGTGCACCCCAAAACCACTCCCTGAAGTTGTTTTGGAAGTAGTGTGACAGTGAGATATGCAGATAGAATAACAGGTGGTAAGACTTTCAAAATGTGAAGGTAAGACTTTAATGTCATAAATGTTTGTACATTGTAATGTTGTATCTTGTTTTAGTGGATCACTAGACCAAATGATTTGTTTCTGTCAATGTCTTCAGCATATTAGTTATTTCTGTTGAATAGTATCACTCTTAGTGTCTAGTTCAGCTGCAAGCAAGTCCAGTGCAGTATGTAACTGCTTGATGGACAGCTCAGCATTTTTTTTTTTGGTTGGGAATATGAAATGTGGAAAGTAAATGCCCAGGGTTCTCTAGGACAATGTGGGTATGGGAAGCTGACAGTCAATCTGCAGAAAGTAGATGCTGGAACAGTTGGGAACTTAATCTTGTTCTGGGTTGAATGAACAGTCTGAATTCTTAAAATCCCAGACAGTCTTGAGTTTTTCTATATCAGCAATGTATTTTTTCTTTAAGCTCTAGCATTAACCTTCTAAATAGACAGAGCTTTAACTTTACATTTCTATTTCATTTTTAGTATCTTCCAATTCAGCTTCCTACAATTGGATTAAAAAACTATTATTTATTTAATTCTTTAAAACTGCACAAGGAAACAAAATTTGACTTTTTTTAAAGCCATGAGTGATCTGCTACTAATAAATACTGCCTTCAAATCATGTTTATCTGCAAGTGGTTTTGAGTTCTGAAAACTGGAAAACATTCACACTGAACTATCCTGCCCAGTGTTTCATAGGCAATCTTTCTTATATCATCACAACTTCATTTAAGTCATAATACAGACATAATAGGGAAGACTGATGAAGGCTGTGGATCTTCCTGTATTCATTGTTGCTCCTTATCTTCTCATGGTTTTCTTCCTTCCCTTGGCAAATTTCTCTTCAGCAGAGCTCAGTAGTAAGGATGTTGCAGAGATCCAGACATATAATTGTTTTCCATCAATTTTGCACATCTTCCTTGAGCTTGGCTAACTGGAAACTTTTTCTGAAGTTTGCCTAGCTACCACTATGTGGTGGGCAAAATGTCCATGGTGAGAGAATATATACATACATTTAAGAATACAAGATAATAGGAGAACCACACTGGGGAGTTTAAGACGCTAGAAAATTTCACTGCAATATTTCAAGTGAAGAACTACTGAGAAAATATACTTGCCTTGAAAATAACACAAATGCAAGCCCCCAGGTTCTGAGTTCTCGGTTACTAAAAAAAAAAAGAAAGAAAAAAAAGAAAAAAAAAGAAATGCTTTAGTTTATCTTCACTTTATGGCGGAAAGGTGGGTTAGAAGGGTCTTATAGTAGAACAAAAATTCTACAGAAAATCTACCTCGAGTTACAAAAACAATCTAGTAATAGATGTTCTTTGAATTACTATTTGCAAAGTGTTGTAGCATGCTTATGATGGAACACTTTCAAAGATGTTTATTTCAAAGTTGCTTAGAATCTGTGTCTTGGGGGTATGGGGGTTGAAAATGAATGAGTTCTGTATCTCCAGCATGGGGCAAAAGGTTTAGAATATTAAATGTATTTTTTTTTTTTCCCCAGGGTTTTCTGAGATATGAGCAGATGGGACATTGATTTCAAGCATAAGCCCAATGATAAAAGATTGGAAATCACACCATTAAAAAATTATAAGCAGTAGGTTATAAATTTTTATCACTCACTGTTGTTAATTAACCTTTAAAAGCTGATCATGTAGAGAAAGCCTGGGGTTTGGTTTCTGTGGGAACTTTTTAGTAGTAATGAGCACCTGAGGATTCTTTTCTCTCCCAGAGTGAACATGACATTTCAATTCTCAAAGACGTGTGTGTGATGCCAGCACCTTTCAGTGTTTTAAGCATAGCAAGAAAGCTTGGTATTTTCCATATAGATGCAGAAAGGGCAGTGATTTTCTTCTGCTTAGGCTGGACGGGATTCCAAATTTTCCACTCTCACATTCAAGAATTAGTCCCATGAATAGCACTCATTTTCAGAAGTGTTGCTGGGAACCTTTTGCTGACATTTTGCCATCAGCAGGAGTGAAAATGAAAAGGCTTGTAATGACTTCTTCACCTTTGCTTATATTTATCCAACTGGATATGCTTGCATTTTTGAAGCCATTTTGAAATATTTCTTTCTTTCAAACAAACTGAATTGCACTAACATAGGCATTAAAAATAATGGCAAAATAATACTATTTTAGGATCTTGAATCAATTTGCTTCAGATGGTGCAGAAAGATCATTGGACTATTCCAGTTGTATATGTAGCGTGACCTGGATCCTGCAAATGCTTTGCATGAACTTGACTTTTTTTAAAAAATAGTAAAAAGTCTTCAGAATGAAAGGAACCAGGGGGCAATGTCTGTAACTTGTTTATGTGCATAGACTTTTCCGTACAGGTGAGAAGACCCTATGCTAATCTCATATTGCCACCCACAGCCCCAAATCTCAGTTTGACAGTGGGACCAGCTGTTCCAAGGAACACAGATGCTTTAAGTATTTAGCAAATATCTGATGTTGACTGCAGATGTTAAACATGTGAAAGTGGAAAGCCATCTTGTGTGTCTATATACATACGTAAACACATACATTGGCTTCTGCTTTTTCCCTTGTTGCTCATTATTTTTCTAGGCTCATTCGTCTTTCATCTAGAACTCCAAGGGTAGACTATTCAGTGAATAAAATGCTTGAAAATGGTTTTGAAGTACATTTTAGTGTAAAGTGCTTGCGGTTTAAAGAAAGTTGCAGATGTTTTTTGTGTGTGTGTATGAACATAGCGCCCCACAGAAAAGTATAAGGAAAAGGTTGCAAATGGTTTCGTTAGTGAGAGGAATAGAATTCTTTAACATGAACATATTGGTGTTTGGTATTTTTTCATTATGATTAAAACATGTTTTTTTTTTTTTTCCATGGAAAAACACAATCTAATATAGCTAGTGTGTTAAGAATTATAAGTTGTCTGATGGTAAGTTTAATGTGTTCTGAATCTATATGGCTACTCTGTGGTGTCTTTCTTTCTTTTAAACTTCACTTTAGACTGGAGAGAATTTTCTGACATTTCCACAGAGACATGAATTAAATTTTAAAAAAAAAATCACTCTATATATAAGAATTGGAACAATTTTCTGACTTTTGTTATTAGCTCTAGCAGATACTGTAACTTTGCTGTTTGATTTTAAAAATTTGTTATTTCTACCTATTTCAGTATGAGATCAGCTGGAAGTAATGGCCTGGCTGCTTGTTTTCAGTCTTTCCTTTCTATTAAAAAAACTCATTGGCTTTGGTTCCCTGTATTTGCATTGACAAATGTAAATGGCTAAATATATTGTGGTCCAGACATGGGTTTAAGTCTACCTGTCTGCAGCATCTGACCTTTTTACAGATATATTAGCAGCATGAAGAAAAAGTCTTCCCCAAGCAGGCAATAATCCACTAGTATATGGTCAGCAGTATATATCCCATGTAGGACAGGTGAATGAAATCTGTAATGTCAAACTTGTGGGAAATGCTGATCTTCTGCTGTTTGATTTTCATACCAAGAGTCTGAAACTTTTGAAATTTTACAGGGTGGAAATTCTGGCAGTTTGGGTAGAAAAACTCAAAATATTTTGACTTGAAACTTCTTGGAAGGTAGGCAGAAACTGAAGTGACCCCCCTCACAGGGACGGTCTCAAGAGTTGCCACTAGAAAGGTAGGACAGCAACACTTAACAGTAATGTGTGGTGAAAACCAAATGGGATACAGAAAATGCTTTTTAGGGAAAAATGAAAGGCTCTGCTAGTCCAACTGGCTAAGTTTTGCCTCAGCCTTAATGAGGTACTTCAGAGGAAGTGACAAGAAAAAAGTATAGAAGTGTATTGCATGAGTCCGCAAGAGAATCTTGTCGTTACGTGTTATTAATAAAGATTGACCAAAAAAACTTTATCCTGTAAACAAAATCTTAAATAGCTGAATCTGGTTGGTTGTTAGCGGAAGAGGAAGACATTAAAAGGAAAAGACTTTTTCTTTATTTCTTCTGCCTATTCATTTCCCTGTAGTGCTTTGCTTTGCAAATCGGAGCTCCCATTAACTGCTGTATGTGTGAAGTAGCTCACAAGAGAAAACTTCTGACCCCATCAACAAACAACCACTTCTCATAGACTTTATAACAGAAAAAAACCCTGAGATCCTTAGTTTCTGTTTCTTACTTTGTGAGAATAAAAATACTATCTGAGAAATAGGGAAAAAAAAAAAATAGTGTCTAATTAAATTAGTATTTTTTTAAACAAAAATACAAATACTCTCTCTGCAATGTTTAATACCTCCTTTCATTTTTTTCTAGGTACTTGCAATTGTGTGCTTCAAAATAAGACAATGAGGGTTTATATTTTATTTCATAGATACAGAGGCTCGATACAGCATTTATGTGTAATTCACAAACATCTTGTTGTGATTTGCATTTGTATAAATAATAAGAAATGTGATTGAGAAAAAATTCAGAATATGAAAGGGAAATTGTAATTTGGAACCTCAAGGAATGTATATCCAGAAGTTAATTCTGTTCTACGATTTATTGGATCCTTGTGGCTTAGGTATTGGAAAAATTTTCAAGTAGGGCAAGAGTTTGAGAGTTGTAAAAACCCTGCTTTATTGAAATTAGCTGTGAAACTTCTTTTTATTTTATTGGAGACATATTCTCCTTCTGTAATTTGGATTTGAGTTTTGGGATTCTAGCACTTCATGTTTTCCCCCCTGTGCCAGGCTTTCTTTCAAAATGCTGAAACCTAGCTGGAGCTAAAAGAATTAAATTATGGTAGCAGCTTCTGAGTAGCAGCCAAAATATTCTCTGCAGTCAGAGGAGGTTTTTGATGCACCTGGCTTCTTCACTATTTAAAACCAGCTACTCTTGCTCAGCTTTTAAATTAACAGTAGCAAAAGCTGAACCTGAAGGAGCCTGAGAGGTTGGAGAAGCTTCTTCTGGTGTCTGAATAAGCATCTCTAATGTTGTCAACTACACCTCTTTTCTGATACCTTTCTGTAAGAAAGACTGTTGAAAGAGGGAAACCTTGTAAATCACTGAGGAATGTCCCCCAAACAGATTTACTATGAAGCAAAAAGCAAGTAAAATATATGTTAATGATGATGGAAGGTGTAAACCTCTACTCTCACTTTATTTTTCTAAATGCTATCTGATGAAAAAATGGGAGAGGGTGACTACTAGATGTGCCTTAGGTAGGTGCGATAGGCACAGACAGCTGGCAGGGCATTGTAACGGACTTGCCATGCTCTGCAAATGTCATTGCTAGTGCCACAAGAGCTGAGCTGATGACAGGGCTATCAATATTGGCAGCAGCCGAGACAAAATTAGTATCGAAGGAAATTAAGTTTGCCCATCTCAAGAATTGCTGCCTTCTGCTCCAGTGATCCTGTAATAGTACTCACACTTATTTTTAGATTGGTCGTCATAAGGATTTTTCACAATCTGGAACATTTTATCAAGTGAGTAGAAAGAAACAGAAGAAGTATGAATAGATAAATCCTCTAGCTTTTTCTGACTTAGACTTATTTCTTCTGCATATATTGTACTTTGAAAGCTTTGCTTTTCACTGGATATGTACAATTACTTTAGTCTGAAGATAGCTGTAGGAGGCCCTTTTGGTCATGAAAGCAGCTTTTTGTGCAGCACCTCTCTCAGTGATATATGTGTGCAGCAGCTTATTTAGTATGTTGGCAGGAATGACTTTCTGCGTTTCGGGAATTGGGTCATGTGATATAGATGACATTTCTGAAGTTTATGTAAAGCAAAGTGTGTGTTTTCTCAGGTCTGGGCTTGCGCTGTTTGCGTACTGAATCACTTCCTTCAGGTTTACAAGGGAATTTCTACTTCTAAATACAAGGCTATTTTCTCAGATTAATAAATGCAGAAGATGGTGAAGTTATCTGACAAACTTTTTGGACACCTCTTAAGTGAAAAATGACAGAAAAGAAACACACCAGACAAGGAACAAAGATTTTTCTCCAGAAGTCCTTAAAGACCTTTACAGCACCAAGGATCATTATCATCTTTAACCTTTCTGATGTTGATTTTATCAGTTACTGGTTGACAAATGACAGGGGGCCAATAGAAACATTCATTAGTTTCCCATCTGTATGTCTGTGCATCCATCCGTGACTTGCAGAGTATTCATTTTCTCCACTTCATGCGTTTCCATGTCAGAATATATTTTATACTGTATTTCAGATCCTGCTTAAGAAGCTGTTGCCTGAAGTTGCCTTGTATATGTTATGGGAGATGGCGATGGTGATGAAGGGATGTGCTTTTTCCCTTGTGCTCAATTATATTAATATATCACCTGTAATCATATAGCTATTTATAGTAGCAAAGAATGCTTGCAAAATTACTGAAGTAGTGAGAATTTTGTGGTCCCTCCCCTGCAGTTGCAGGGCTGTACCTCACAGGTGTTGAAAATGGTACCTTACTGGCTCTCTGTAGACAAAAAATCTTTCCTTGTCTCTAACTTACAGCAGCCTTGGGTTATAAATTTTCTATTACGGAACTGTCACTTTCAGTTGGGGGCGGGAAATAGGTAGAAAACCAGAAATACTACAAGTCCTGTTACTGCTTCAAGTTTGTGTCAGGGTGAGTTTCCTGCTTCCTGCCTCAGAAGTGATTAGCTAGCTAGGATTTTTTTAACCTTATTCTGTTCCAGGTTGTTTGGTTTTTTCCCCGCAGGATTTCCAGGGAATCTTTCTATTTTCAGAACAAGATGGAAAGACTGTCCTCCTAAACTGAAAAAGTTAGTTGTATTTGATCCAGTACGGTGTATTCTCCTATCCACAATATATATACAATATCTTGGAGACTATTTGTTTCTTTATCCTATTATCCCTGAGTTGGCATATACTTCTGGAAACAGTAGAGGTGAATGACCTAAAGTTCTGCTCCAGGATATCTAGGTGTAGCGCCTGTTTCGGGGTGTGTATAAAGCTGTGTGAACAACAGTGGAAGAAGGTGATCTCCTGTCACCACCCTCTTTTCTCTTCTGCTTCATGAAGAAAGTGAAATACATGGGGAGGGATTCTTTTTGTGGCTTGTTAATATTTGTGTTTCCCTAATTGTAAAGATATCAAGGATCTGTTTCACTCTTTTCCCTTGCTCTCTCTGGAAACAAAAGGTAAAAGGAAAAGGAGGACTCAGTTAATTCTTCTTTGAATGAGAGAAGGGAAAGGAAAATTTTGTATTACTTCTCCCCTCACAGGAGAGGTTATGTTTTTTTCCAAGTATGCCTCTTGTCTGTCAACTAGTATTTTGTCATGATGGTACAAGGTTTGTTGGTTTTGGGCTTCTTCTCAATGCTTTTGCATGATTTTAATTATGATGCTTTTGTTATTTTCAGGTCTTAGCCCTTTACATGTAGCATGGTGTTCTTCAAAAAGATATTTTTGTGAAAGATGGACTTTACTTTCCAAAAATCTTCTTTCTCTGTAGCTCAAGGCTTCTGTAATAGTTTTAAAACAGTTAGATGAGGCTACCCTTGTTTCTTAAAACTTCATCTTAGTGCATCTGTGGAGGCGCACTTGCTTCACACTAGTCTTTATTTTCATTCAACTGGAAAACGGAACTATGTTTAAAACCAGTTTTAGTTAAATACCACTTTCCTTCTTTTAAATACCATTTTCTTTCTTTTAATTAGAGACTGCAGAGATCTGAGTTTGGCTTTTGTCATGCTGCCAGCTGTAGGAACATAAAGAGTCTTGGGCTCCATGACGAATGCTTTACCATAGTCTATAGAGGAGGAGAAGAAAAAAAAACCCACCCCAAAACAGCCCCTCCCAAACTGTACATTCTTGAGTTGTGTAGATATAACATGACAAATATCAACATGGCTACCTAGAAGTCAGTGAAATTAGGCTGATTATTTGCTGTTTCATGAGTAGTTTCAGTGTGAACAGGTAGTGTTTGTATTTTACTCCAGAACAGACAATGCACGTATGTACAAAGCCCAAGTGCAAATGAGCTCCAGGTACATAATCTCCTCTGGGGTTTGGCATTATTTAACAATAATGCAGGAAGGAGTTCTAGTGAAACTTAATTTTTCCTCTTAGAGTTGCAACTAAGGTTGCTCAGGTTCTGTCTTAGGAATACAGAAGTGTCTTTCACCAAAGTGTTCAGGCAAATCATCCATACTGTAATACTCAGTAACATCTTCCTGAACAGATCTGACAGCTGCTGGAAGAACTGACTTTCAGTTGCTCTGTGATATTTCAAGAACATTTTTAGAACAAATTTCCACAGAGCTTGGGATTCCTCTCAGTTACGTCAAAGAGGTGCAGCGCAAGTCAACAGAATTGCAACAGTGCTGCAAAATGAATGTGAGAGAATTGAGCTTCATGCTCATAAATCCATATTCTGGATTTTTTAAGGTTATGCTTGAATTGTGTAGAGCTAGCCATTTCCACTGTAAACACACCCCATTCAGAAGATGATGACACTGATTTAATCAGCTTAATAGCAGAAATATTCTGACATTCAATCTGAAAGAAAATGAAGTTGATCAACCTCTTACTAGACAGATTATCCTAATAGTTATAAAATGGGTTAGATATTGAATAGTTTTGATTGGCTTGCAATAGTTTCAAACAGTGACACTAATCTGATGTAACTACCAGTTTTCATTCTTTACAGTTTGTTAGTCTCAGCAGATTAATGTAGCAAGGAGAAGATAGAAAAGAATGATCTGTTTCTTGAATATTTGTATGACTTTGAACACTAGTGTCAGGGAATAAGGTAGGAGGAATCTGAATAAGGTAGGAGTCTCCCCTGAACATATCCTAGGACATACTGACTCCAGATAAATTTTGTTCTTTAACTTTTCATAAAATAATGGACAAGAAATACTACTGAAGGCCAGAAGACAAAAGCAATAGAAATCAAATAACCTAAAAGTCCAGATGACTCAAAGATTTCACTCTCTTCTCTCTTAAATAAACAAGCATAGTAGCTGGGCTCAGATTTTCTCTCTGAAGATTCACCTTGCATTTCTGTCTGTTTTATATGAGTAGCCTATAAGACTTTTAAATAATGACATCTTTCATTCCCATTTCAATGGAAATGGAGAATACGGGTTCTGTGTTACATTAGGAAAGGAAGAGAATAATTACAACTGACTAGAGGAAGGCTTAAGGGATTCTGGAGATCCAATTAGCCTTCATGTGATCATCTGGCTTTAGGAGTAGGATCCCTTTGTCAAGGAGAGTATCAGTCCATCTGACCACAATAAAGGAATGCGAAGCAAGTGCTGGAAGATCCAGCTGGATCTATATGTTGTTAAAGGTGGGTAAAACTGAGGATGGTGAAATTATAGCTGTATACCCAGGCACACTGGAGACAAACCCCTGTTGTTTGGTTTTGTTTTGGTTTCCCTCAGAACATCCAAACAATTTCTGTTCATCAAATGAACCCTGAATAAAGAGATTGTTACATTCTTATCCACTTGATTTTTATGGTGGTTGTTCAACACTAAAAATACAGATGTACTCAACTGTTCTACAGCAGAAAAATTTCAAAATATTTCTGCTGGAGAAAGACAGTAGAGTGCAATATCTTGAGTTGCCTGGTGGAGTTATTCTTAATGTACATTGAGTATTACACATTTAAAACAAATCTCTGAAAGACTTCTGTTTTGAAGTTTCATTGCTTATAATTTTTGTTTCATCACCCCTGGAAGTCTTGTGGGGGGACCTCTGAGAATTTATACCCTTTTAATCATACGGAAGGTGGAAATACCCTGGAGAGGTATGTTTTATGTGTATTCACATGGCCTGTTTCAGTATTACAGCTACTTTATTAGCCAAGTCCATTAAATACTCTTTTCCCAATGGCAATAAGCAGACTTTCCAATAAACCTGTGTAACCTAGTTTACTTCATAGCTCAGAGTGTGATGCTGAGATCTCATGAGGAGAGATGTGCCACTTTCTTGCTATTTTGGGAAGAGTAACTGGTGCATTTACCAGTTTGTAACACAAACATGCTAACATTTATGCTGCTCCTTCAAATTATTTACTTATCCACATTAACAGTGTGGGTGGCCTACTTAGATAGGCTTTTGCCTTTGGTTCTCTGGTCTTAATACATCTTCTTCCATTGTACTTCTTTGCTCTCTTCATCTGTTATGCTTGCTTTTAATTTTCTCTCTCTTAGGATATGCATTTATATTGCATTGCTTGTTGTATGTCTCTGATCATGTGGGGAATCAAATGAACAGCAGAGAAAAGACCGTGTGGGTGAAAAGCCTGCATTAATAGGTCCCAAGGGATTACTAGGATTTATGACTACTTCTATTAGCACTAGAATAAGTATTAAATATTGAGCAGTCAAGTAAATGAGAATTCTGTGACTTATCTAGGATGACTCAATTTTTGACTATAGTCTAAACCTATTTTTTCTGAAGATAAGGACAAATTTTCTCAACCTTCACACCGTGCCTTTGCAAGCCTTTGCACATGCATAAACAGAGGGTTTTCAGATATATGGCACTAAGTATATAACAGAAGCATTGACAATTTTGAGTGCTCTTCTCAAAATGTGCTGATATGTTATACTTGGGAGTATAGGCCATTATAAATAGAACACCACAAGAGGCTTACTTGTCCAACTTGCTGGAGCTGCAAAATTATTTCAATTCATTGATAGAGAGATGATTCAAGTACAAGTATTATAAATCTACTAAACGAACTGGTAAGACTGTGCAGCTGAGTTAAAAAGGGACTACTGATAAAGTATATAGGGATGTTGTTAGTCCTTTATTAGTCTGATGTCAAGTGACTTTTCAGTGACATTTTCTGAGTGTTCAGTTGGGCACATCATGATGTTGACCTAGTCAGAATACTGCATGGTGTTGCTATATTATAACAAAACTCGTTGCCATTTCAACATAATGCGTGGGCCAGAGCCAAGAACATTGAGTCAGAACATAAACAATGATCAAAGGTACTTCTCTAGCTTAATCATAATATTTTAATAAGTATTCTGAATATTGTTTTTTACCCCCACAATATTGGGGCAAATCAACACTTTCAGGAGAGCTGGATTCTAGATATGGGGTCAGTTTTCCTGTCCCCAGTTTTTAAAAGTTGATAAAGCTTTGTTTGGGATTTATCCCAGCAAATTTAAGCTGCCTGCAAGCTGTGTGTCTAGTGTAGCTAGCTGAGAGACAAGTATTTCCCCTGGAGGCAAGGGGAGGAGTCAGTGGAGATGAATCTATAGTTTTCTATTGATTGCTTAGGTGCCTGGAGTCTAACATCTAGCCTAACTTCTAGATGATTAAACTTAGGAAAGGGGGGTTCTACCATATACAGTTATTTTCATTTGTTTCTTAAGAACAATATTTTAGTAACTCGGGGGGAATAATTTCCAGAAACTGAGTAGCCAGTGACAATTTTATGCTGTTAATTAAGAAATATACGCTTGCTTTTGCACTCTGTCCTGTTAGTTTTTCTTGCTGTAAGATGGAGCTTGTCTATCATCTTTCCAGAGATGCTGAAAGGAAGGACAGAAAGAGTACTAGAGGAAAAATATGATGGAATTTTAATACACACTTTGCAATCTAAAGCCTGTGTGCATTTTGGGCAATTACATCAGATGATGGTATTGCTCTGCTGTTTTTCTCCCACTTCACACTTTGAATGTCTCTGTCTTAACCCTCCCTGTGGGAGCAGGGTATGCTTTTTTTCTTCAATCTTTGCAACAACTCTCTTTTTTGGGGGAAAAAAAATAATGGTTGGTCTGAAATTTTTGAGGCATGGGGAAGAACTTTATGTTAAACCGTGGCTATTGGACAGCAAATTTTGAGATAGGCCTGTTCTTCTGTTCAAATCAGAAACTCCATCCTTTAGCTGTGAGAAATCATGGGCATGTAAACAAGGCTTTGCCTGGACTCACACAAGTTAATATCTACAACAAGCTAACATCAAGCCAAAACACATATGTATCTTTTCAAAGATATAGCATAAAGATAATGAGCTGCAGTAGTCTTGTTATTGTAGTTCATGGCATGGTTTCTGTTTTCCTCCAGAGCAATCACTTTTACATCACAGAGTAGTCAGCAGATAATCTCTTTACTGACACTCTTGTCCAAAAGATTCTTATGGTACTGCAGAGTTGTGATAAGAGCTTCCTTGAGAACATTGGTTGGGGTTTTTTTGTTGTTCTTGTTGTTTCTTTGAAACACATGCCCAGGAAATATTGAATGTTCCTGAAAGAGACTGGTATCTTCATAAACCTGAAGCCACTGCAAAAAACTGCTACAAAGTGGTTAGGGTCATTAGTCTTCCAAGCAGAAGCATCTTCAGGGGAATGCTTATTGAATTGGATGTAAGAGACAAAACAATGAGTGGAGAGGAATTGATTGACAGGTAACTGCAATACTATGAGTGTAATTTGAGGAGGAGGGGAGGGGGGAAGAAAAGAAATGAAGAGATGATCTAGTTATGCTCAAATGCAGCAGGACTAAGACAGAAATGCAACACGTTACTCCCTGTAGCCAGACTTTTAAATAGGTTGGATGCCCTCCAATAATTTAAATGAATCTTTAGCATGACTCATGGCCAGGCTGAGCTTTGCCAGTTTCACTGCAGGGAATTCCTCCTATGTGAAGGTGACACTTTGTGGCCTGTATATTTTTTGATGTTGTGTGTTTTCTTGCCAACTAATCATTTTAAAAGAAAGATGTTAGTACCTTAGTATCAGTTCTTATGCTTTATGTAAGATTATAGCAATCAGCAAAATGATTATGGGATAAAATGGAAAAGGACTGAATTAGTAAAGTTTTTATGTTATTATTAAATCATAGTGCAGTATATAGAGGAAAAAGTGAAATGTGAGCTTCTACTATTCACAAGAAAATTCCCCAAATACAGTTATTCCAGGTTTTGCTGTTATTTATTCCTTTTGTGCACTTTTTGCTTTAATCAGCTATAAGAATTTTCCGACAAGAATTATGTCTCCATTTTTATTCTATTGCAAATTTTATCTCAATCTAGAATGCCATGTTTTGTAACTCCATAAAACAAATAGATGGCTGGTTTTGGACCAACTCTGAGAAAAGCTTCGAGTCATTCTCTTCAGTTTGAAACATGTTTATCTTTCAAAAAACTGTTCCAAAAATAAAATTGTCTAAAATTTTTGAAAAAAACCCCAAACAACAAAACAAAACCTAAACAGTTTCCTGAATGTGCTGCTTCTTTTTCTATATGCCAAATATGCACCAGTTATCAGGGTGAATTAGGTTTGGTCTGGTGATACAACGCATAGCCAGAAACACACTTCCCTGTCTCAAATATTGCCTAGCTCACAAAGTGAGAGCACAGTTACAATGGCATCAGCTCCTGGTGAAGAAGAGTGTAGGTCTATCTTTAATGGGGCCAGTGGGGGACCAAACCCAGGAGCTCCTCGCAGGGAGTTCAGGGTGGTGAGCTCTCTGTGGTGCTGCAAGTCTTTTCAAGACTACGAGGCCCAATGGTGAAAATGAAGTTTCCAATGTCCAATTCCCACCTGTTTGAAGTAGGCTAAATACAACTTCAATAAATTAAAGACTGCAACTTCAATTTGATTTTTTTGTGTAGGTCTCAACCTGTGTAGTTCCCTTACTTTCAGGTAGTGCTAAAAAGGAAACATTACTGATTGATATGCATATCCAATCAGAACCTCTTCCCATGACCTAATCCAGTGGGAGAAACCAGCAAAAATCCACCAGTTATACTACATAATAAAGCCTTTTTCATTCCTTAGCTAATAAGATTCTCAAATAGCAACATCACTGCTTTGTTAGTGGGGCTATAATACTTTCAGTCAGCTTGGACAATGGGTAGTTGTTTCCCAAACAGCACAAAGATATATCCAGAGTGAGTTAACCTATGTTTCTGAAGCTACATTTATACCCTTTTTTTGTAGACTGACATAAATTTACAGCTGGCCATATTCAGGCAGGTCATCGTGACTCATCCCTTACTTTTGGTAAGCAATATTGTAGCTCTGTTACAATAATATTTTGGCTGAGCCAATCAACACTTTTGACAGTGAGCTTATTCTGTGAATTAAAGTATCACAACCATGAAGTTACACAACTTCCATGCTGGAATTGGTTGCCAATGACAACATGGTTTGCAGCCAGGATGAGTGTGGCTATATCTGCAAAACACTGAAAAGACAATTTAAGACTTAAAAATGGTGGCCTTTCTTGGTCTGTGGTTACCTCAGTTGATTCAGTTCGATTTACCATAGGTCAGTACGCTTGGCTGTCAGGTTTTCATCCCGTACATTCAAGTAGGTTTGAATTGTTTGGTGTTACATCATCACAATACGTTCTCTGTAGAGTTATGCTTTGTCATCATTCAGAAATTGAAGCTAGCACTGAATTTTGTGAGCTTTCTAACTTTAATCCTATAAAATGCAACCATTATTTTTAAATTTTGTGATTTTTTTTCTATAGCTATATGTTAATTTCTAGTTAAAGTTTAGAGCCTCTAGAAACAAGTAGAGGATTCTGGTCACTTACATATATACATAAAGATATATATACCTTTATATCAGCAGTTGTGGTTACCTGAGCTGGATTTTTGTTATTTTAGGGATTTTTAAGCATCAAGTTTGCATAAATTTAAATTGATTAGTACCTCATCATGCTTGGTAATAGATCTTTCTTTTGGATATTTGCTTGAATTTCTAAATCTAGGATTTAATGGCATAAAAATCTTACCCGAAATTTCATGGAGCTTTTGGGTTGAGAAGAGGTTTTCATGATGGATATGTTTTCTTTACACCATGAAGTTCTTAAAACAACTGTTCTTTTCAAAGCATACTTTCATATTTTGTTAAAAATCCATGCTTTCATGTCTATTATGTCCTCTGAACTTTTGATAATGATTGAAAATAATCTAAATAAATAACAAATGCATAATAACAGTTTTTAAGATAAATCTAATGAGGGCCAAGAGCTATTATAACATATCTGGATGAGTATCATTTGACTCACTGCGCTATCTAAACTCTATTCATCTTAGCTGCAGCAAGCAAAGTACAAGGAGCTACACAGGAGGTTCTTTTGAATTAAGCCAGGAGTCTAATAATATAAGATTGCCCAAAGTAAGCTTGCCAAATAATGGGGGAATCAACCACACCCTTCCAGCATCGATGCCCTTAGCGTAGCAAGATGCTGATATTAGATGTTTTTAGATCTGACGACTGTTTAACTATATTCTTTTGTAGTAAATTTATAAAATTTAAGAAAAGCATTAAAAGCTAGTTTTTAATTGGTAGATCAAACCAAAAGTTGCAAATCAGTTAAAAAACAAAACAAACAACAGGCGGTCTTCTGCTTTTGGCAGAATTCTGTAGCTTTAGATGAGTATAATTTAATGCTGTACTTTTCAGCATTACTATTGATTGGGATGGAAGTGCCTTGTTTTGGTTATTTCACATAGCTAATATTACCTTTCTTTTTAGCCTGTTTCTAGGTATTTAGTGCTTAGGAAAACAGTCAAAGGAAGTTATTCCAAACACATCTTTACCAAGATGATACTATATAGGTCTTGCTATGCCTAACTAAGATCAGACTTGCATATAAGCTTGATCTTATTCTGAAACTGAACTTGGAACAATAATAGTTTCTATACCAGTAGCATTTATCATAGTTTTGTAATAAAGAAATTGATGTCTATAATTAAAATCCCAGATCTTTTTTTCCTGGGGTGGCTGACTGTATTTCACATTTCACAGTAGATTTTGTATTCATTACATAGAGTATTTTGTAATTGCTCTTAGAATAGAAAATATTACACAGTTAGATAAGGGAGACCACCAGGATATCAGGGATTAGATCAAGTGGAAATTGGATCAATTATGATACTGATATGATGAAAACTTGTCTATATGGGTCTCATATGAGACTACAAGTCAAACCTAGATGACTTCCTTAACCTTGATGACTGTCTTCTAGACAGCTCAAGGTATGAGTTGAGTCCTAATCCTGGACTCTGGAAATCAGGCTGGAGCCATAATATTAAGCTTCAGATGATACTCATTCATCTATATCCAGTAAAGGAAAAACAGCAATGTCAGTGTCATCAAAGCTGAATACTCTTCTAGTCCTGAGCAGAAAAGACCCGTCTAAAAGATATAAGAACATATGCATCATAAATTTTCGTACTCCTTAGATAGTGCTCTGTTTTAAGAGAGAGAAAAGTATGGTGTATCCTGTTCAGGTCACTTAAAATACCTTTGACATTCAACACTTCTCAATAAATCTGGGATTCCTCACTATACAGATGGGAACAAGCAAGTTAAGAAAATAAACTTTTTTTAATAAGCTTGCTCAAGCATGCAGTCATTTCCTAGGTGAATCTAGAGCAGGCATTTATACTTGAATGTAATTTCTCAGCGCTAACATAATATATCTGTATTTAAATGTGTCTGACCTGATGTAATGTTAGTATCTGAAAATGTTTAACATTAGATGAGACACTGAAAGAATCGGTTTGACATATGGACAGTACACTTTACATCTATGAACTCAAGTGTTCATGCCAAAAGAAATAGACTGATATAGAAAGGTTAAATGGTGTACTTACAGGAAAATTTAGAGACTTTCTATGAAGGTATTTACACTTAACCATACATTTAGGCTTAATATGATCTCTTCAAAGTGTCTTTCTACATTTTCTTTGACAGTTAATTTAGAGAAATACACAAGTCTGTTACTATTACTCAGTGTGTGAAATCAATACCTGTAGTATTATTGAAAATACAGCAAGTATACCATGCATCGTACTTGGTCCTTAATTCTTTTTACTGGGATGTGTGTTCTCATTGGCTAAACAGCAAAACTTCTCAGTGACCACCCAGGAATTTATCAAGTCATCTTGAGAGGGTAACTTGCTCTTTGGAAAGACCTATGTATCTCTTGGTGGAGGGAAGCCAAACTATTACTTTGATTAACTATTCCCTTCAGCTGTTGAGAGAGGATAGTTGGTTCTTATTTTGAAAGCTGGGAGATGTGGTCCTATCCTAAGGCATTTTGATATGTCACAGTAATATCCAACAAACAGAAAAGGTAAATTATAGAGAAATAAAGTACTGAGACTAAATTCCTGATTAACAAGTCCATAATTAAACTCCCACTGTCTTCCTTTGGGGTTATAATTTTTAATATGCTATTAAAAATATATTCTAGTTACTCGTAAAAATATTTGGTATAGTTATGAATATTTTCAATCAGGCTTTACCCTAAGCATCTGTTTCTGAGACAAGCTGCTCAGAATTATTTAATATTGCTAAAGAAAGAAAGCAAAATCCTTTTTTCAATGGAAAATTATATTGAAAACAATTTAAAACCCTCTTTTCTCAGAGACTATTACATAAAAAGCAGGTTTCCTACATACTTCACTTTTCACAAGACACGATGTCCGTTTATGTCTGCTATAATGACTGACATAATTTTAGATGACACATATAAAATCCATGACAGACCACCTGGAAGTGTCATTCACTGTAAGCAACAAAATTTTGTGGGTCTCTAAATGGTAGGACAACATACATCATACCATAGACGCTTGGATACTTCCAGTGAAGGCCAGTGCAGACCAAGGTTGCAGGTTTAGAGAGTGGGGGAAACAAAGATAACTGATTTAAGTCCGTAGTTAGGAACTGACGTGAAAAAAATGATGCTCAAGAGCTCTAAAAATACAGTGATGTATTTAGTTGTCTCAATATCGACTTGTGAGCCCAATTTTTAGGGTCCAAAGTTTGTAGTTGTATTGGCCTCTGGGCTGTGGGAAGTGCAGTTCTTGTCTGCTTAAGGGAAGCTGTTCTCAGCATTCTGTTCAAGACGTCTGTATTTTTCTTCTCGGTTTGCTATATTTTTCTTCATTTTTCAAACTGTTCTGTATAAATGCCTTCTATAAAACAGATGGCTGCACTTCAGTGGTGGATGAAGTGATGCCTTATATATGTAATTTGTAACCTTAAATGAACTGAAGCTATTTTTTAAATTGCTGATTTTTATGAAAATCAGCCCAAATCAGTTCACTAACAGACTTTACATCAGGATACTATGGCTTGAACTAAAAAGGAAAGTCCTTAGTTTTGAAAAAACCTAAACAGTGTACCATTCATATAGCCTTCTGTTGTATCAAGGGTTGAAGCCATTTGTATGATCTGTCTTCTAAACTTTTGGCCTGATTATTAGTGGCTATGCTTCTACTTTCTTCAGAAAGAAATCCCACAAATTGTCCCGTTGTTGATGTAAAAAATCACATTATTACACAAATTGTTTAACAGCATAACGCCTGCAGAGAAGTTACCTAAGTATCTCATACTTTCTAAGAGTTGTTGTCCAAACTAGTCATGGCTCATGTAGTGCTGAAAAATCACGTGAGAGAAAAAGGTTAATTTTCTTTAACCTACATGTCTATTTTTGATAGATCAAGTAAGTTCAGTTTAGCCTAGCTTCTGGGCAGGGTGAAGTAGATTGCAACACTGTGAGACTGCAGGTTGATAATAGAGCACCTGTAGCTTTAGGATTCCTTACACAAAAAATTATATGAAACTCTGATCTAGTATAACCATATGATGCTGTTTCAAACACCTCCAAAAATACCAACAGATTAACTTTATACTGGTGATCTTTTTGCTGGATGGGGGTTTGCTTATTACACTGTGATGAGCACAGGTGATGTAAAAAGTTGAGGTTGTTGTAAGAGTGTGGTACACTCTTGATGATTAGAAATGCAATGTATATTTGTCTGGCATGGGTCAAATTTATGCTATAACAATGCATGAATCTGATGTCTAAGACTATAAAATTGCAGCTTGAACAGTTCTGTATTTGTTCATACTGCTTAAGTAATGAGTAAATTATTAATTGCCAACTTTTTCTATTTAAAAGCTTAGCTGGATTCTGGAGCTGTTACTTGCTTACTTGCAGATCAGAATATAAATGGTATATGAACATGGTAAACTATTAACTTATTTGTATTAATATTATTAATTAATATTATTATTAAATAATAATATTATTGTGTGGTAAGAAATACTGACTACTGGGATTGACAGAAATATTGTGCATTCTCATTCTGTGGACAACCGACTCCTCTCTTGGCAAGCTGAGGTTTTCTTGTAACTTTCTTGTGTTCATAATCAAACAGCTTATAATTTGCATTGTCGTTTATACATGTATGTACACATAAACAGTGCTATATATGTGTATATGTTGCTCCTATGTTCTTTTCTCCCTCTTAGAAGAAGGGTATTTTTTTAAAATACTCATTGCTGGTTAAAAAAAGATCCATTAAGGAAAGCTACAAAATTCTAGTAAAAGTAGCTAAGAGTCAAGTAAGGAAAAATAAATAAATGGCAGATCCTGGGTCATGTGGTTATGTCAGCAAGGAATTGAATTTAAAGTGTGGGGTTATAGAAGTTGATGGCAAAATATGGATCACAAGAACTCCTCAGATATATACTCCTAATGGATTCAAACTTGGATACATACAGCCAGAGTTAGGTGGAACTGAAGAACCTATGTTTTAAAGGCTCATTCAGTTCCCTCTGTTCTTCTTTGCTTTCTCATTCTATCTAAACTTAATGGATAATGCATTTGCCTTGGTTTGAGGAAGGGAAAGGGGTTTGCCTGTTTGACCTAAAAGTCACCAGTATTTTGCATAAAGGTTTAGTTAAAGCGGGTACTAGCTGAAGTTTTTGGAGTGTGCTAAAACTTCTGTAGATTTTTAGATTCTGTAGAGACTACTGCCTTCTTGCTGTAAAGCCTTAAGAATGGCCTCAGGGGGTCTATGTGGGTGCAAAATAGATAAGGGGAAACATTTTTATCATCAGATCAATAAAACCCCACCAAAAACTTTCCACATGCTTACAGTCTTTTCTCTTGTTTCTTCTGTTGAATGAGTTCTTAATCTGGTAGAGCAGGGAAATTTCCAACAGCCTCAGGGAAGAATTATAACTAGGTAATACCTATATTGCGGAAGACAGAAAAGCAGGTGCTTGCAATGCCCTGATAAATCACTGGTTTTAGATGATTTAAAACAAAAAAGAAAATGTATTATAGCTCATTGCTTCATTTATCCCTGAGGAAAGGATATTTCTATTATTATAGTTACACACAAAGGTTACAAAAATATGGTTGCCACAAGACACTTGTCGCTTTAATAACTTCCTAACTCTTTGTACTCTGAAGAAAACAGTGTTGCTTTATAAATAATAACTTGGGTCAGGTTTAGCATTGCTTCTAACAGTGTATCTCAAAATTACCTGAGATTTCTAAAATCTCTATAGAATAGTGTCATCAGTGGGGCTAGGCTGAAATCTTGGGAACTGAAGATCAGTCTTAAACATTTTGTACTGTACCATCCTGATAGCTTTCCATATGCTGATCGTAATAAAGCATGGAGTAAAAATGAAAGGATTCTCTTATTTTGACATGGATTATTGGATGTGTTCCTCAAGTTCTCATTCTTTGTGTTCCCTACCCAGTAGGACCTCCCTACAGAGAATGAAAAGAAGATTTCAAAGGCTTATTTGCCAGCATGTAAATGATTTTTTTTTTTGTTACAATAGCTGATGTTCCTAAGGCATTTCTAAATGATACAGTTTAGCATATCATGCAATTAACTTTTACGAAGGCTTTTTCTAGGAAATAGATAAAATGGTCCTCTGAATTGTCATCTTTCCTTGCATGTTGGACCGTTCTAAATCTCTTACCTAATTTCTAATCTGTTATAACATTCTTGGCAGCGTATGGAGTACATTCACTATTAATTGCCTATGCCAATGTAAATAATATCAGAAGATACAGCTGATAATGCATGCCTTTTAAAAGTCAAGGTCTAATAATAAAGTTAAAAAAAATTCTCCTTGGACAAATATTAGCTTTTTACTGTTATGTGAGCTTATTAGAATGATGGAAAATACACGCTATTGCTATAGGGATAATTCCTTTACCAAAATTAAAACTGACTTCTTAAGCTGTTGTATTATTCTGTAAACATCTATTTTGATCGGTGTCAAAGAAGGTATATTGGTAAAAGAAAGGCTTTTTGTTTCCCAGTATGGCCTTTTGTATGGTCTTTAAGCAGATGAAAGGCTTCCTCAATGAAGCATTAGAGTAGAAAATGAACTGTTTTCAAATCATTAGGGAAAACAAAGAAAGAAAATGTTCTGAAAACTGAGGTTCTGTTGGCTGTGGAATGAATGAAACAAGGAATTTAGATACATACATGGGGACGAGGGTTCCCTGAAATCACAACAAAACATGATATTAAATCCTAAACTCTAAGAGATATTGTAAAGAATAAATAGACTAGACTTGAAGGAGTATTTGGGTTATTCTTGGAAGTACAAAATAAATGCAGCACAGTCCTCCTGTGGAAATTGCATCAATGCAGATGCATCGCAGAGGGAACAGTTATCTTGGAAGTCTGGTTTTTGATCTCTCATATTGTAGCTCTATCACAATGCAGAATCTAGGCTGGTAGTTTGTGTTAAGGTAAGGTTCACAGAGACAGAAGAATTTTCTGGATTTTTTGTTCATAACAGGAAAGCCAATGTGTGTATGTGTAGGAGAGGGTGAGGGGAGGGGGAATTCCAGTGTTCTCCGAGGCTGAGGAAGAGAAAGGGGTGGGAGAAGGTGTATACATCCAGGCAAGCCTGTACAGGTGGAATGTTTTATACCTGCTTCTTGTTTGGATCTGGAACATGTGTTAGTCCACCTTTGCAAACATGCCCTGTATGTGTTTTCTCCCAAAGCTGGTTGAACCATCTGGCCTACAGGGAGACAAAAATGTTGCCTAATAAAAATCTAATATGTTATTTGTATAAATAATTCATGACTAAATGACAGATTTCATAATTCTACCATAATGCTTGAGGTTATTATTTAAATACAAGACCTTGTAGACTTGCACTTTATCAAGTTGAACAATTTCAGAAGCCATTTTGGCAAACAAGGTATCCTTACTGTTTAGTGTCTAGCCAGAAAAATAGGTGAATAGTACTTAAGCACAAGTTTTGTATTTTTGAGAATGTGTTCTATGTTTTTAAGAAGTAAACAGTATTCAGCCTAGAGACTATTTTAAGGGAATAATAAAATCATTAATGAACTATGGGAAATCTAGGGTCATAAATTTGAAACTTCTGTTGTTACTAACTCAAAACGAATTTTCCTAGTGGTGTTTTCTAAAGGTCTGTCTTTCACAGATGTACATCTATAAGGTTTTTTCCCTTTCATGTGTAAGTGTTATTCTGCAATGTCTGAAATAAGAAAGCTGCCAGTTATCCCCAGATATGGACTGAAAACTGTATTTGAAATGTAAGTTATCTTTGTGGGGGTTTTTTCTTCTTTTTTCCTCAAATGCCTTACAGGTCATGGCAAATTTGCCTTTTTTACAGAGAAGCCAACATATACTATGCTAACCTTATCAAGGCTTTGAATGCCTGAGGGATATTTGAATATGATTCATAGTCCCTTTCTTTCCTTTTCCTCTCAAGCTGATGCAGGAAGCAAAGGCAAGTAGTGGGAACAGGAATATAGATGCAGCCAGAAACAAACAAACAAAAAAGAGAGAGATGGAAAATTCTACTTTCTGTGATTGTTTTGTAGTCTCACTGTAGCAGAGATGGAATTTAGTCTTAGCCCCCCTTCCCCCACCTCCGAAAGTATTATTTGTTTAGTATTTTCTTTTTAATATCTTGGAAAGTTTCTGCGCGTGTGTAACTGTGTGAAAAGATTGCACTGAGTTTTTCTTTTAGATATCATACACTTATTACTTCCTAATGGATCATTCCTTCCAAATGAGTCATGCTTGTTACATAGCAGTGCCAAAGCCAGCAGTGGCCAAGTCTCAAAATCTTTATAGCTGTGATCTTTTTATGCAACAGTAAAAGAGTCTGAAAGGATGTAAAACTGCACCAGAGAGAAGAATGGGCCTTGCACTGATTATCATGATTTGATAATCAAGGAACTGGTTGCCTGAAGTCAAGTGGCACATGATGTGTCATAGGGCAATTTCAATTATTCATGCTATTGTCGGAGGCATATTACCATGTCTACTGCTGCTGCTTGTACAGTGTCAAATCTCTGCTCCTGACATGAGGTTATACTTTGTTTCTTGGAAGTGACTTTGAAGATGAAAGTCAAGTCGTAGCATACAAAACTAAAATAGCATGTAACTAGAGGGGTATGTTCATTTTAAGAAAAATACAGCAATCTTTGAGGTACCGCTAGAAGACTGAAATGACAGCTCGTCACACCAGGGCGTTTCAGAATCCCATGCACAGTGAACCAGCGAACAAGATCACTTACTCATATTGTGCTGTAGCCCAGTACTTAAAACAAAGCATGGTCATGTGTGGGTGGGTGTCTCAAATCTTGCATTCCCAAGACCACAGTCTCTGTAAACTGTGCAGGTCATCTGAGTAGTCAATCTGTCTCTGTAATAACTCCACACTCTACCCTCAACAGCCAAGCTACCGATCCTGGAAAAACTTAAAAGCAGGCATAAATTGACAGATACAAATTAGGTGAGACCATTTCAATCTAAAAGGGTAAAGCCTTGTTTGAATTTAGCACAGTGTCTGTTAGGGAACCTAGGATCCTGATTCATTCCAGGACAAGGTGTAGATGTCTACTCACCACTCAGCAGTTTTATTCTCCTCTCCCCTTTACTGTTTCTATTCAAATATGGTGGAGGGAAAAAGGGAGTCACAGCATATTGTGACAAGTCTCCCAGTTCAGGTAAGCAGGGGACAATGACTGCGAAGCATGGTATGCAGAAAAACTTCCATTCCTTCAAGTTTTCCCTATTCATCTGTTCTCATTTAATAATGTTACAGCTTATTTACCGAGTTTGAATGTGTCTCAGAGTTAAAGAAGTTGTCACTGCCTTGTGCATTTTTTCTTCTCTGTTTCATTTAATCTGGTTTCTTGCCCCCATCCGCCCTTTAAGAGCCCAGTCTCTTAACTTTCTAGTAAATGCTCCTTCAGGCTCCCTTACTTCTTCCCTTTTTTTGGCTTTTCTTCTCCTGCTGGGATGTATTTTATTTCTGGCTTTTGTGAAATTCTCAGTGGTCTGTGCCAAAAGTTTAAAAGACCGAATCTGATTAAATTAAAAATACGCATTTTAAGCTGTTTGGAAAACAGATTGTCTTTTGTGTACAGCTGTCATCCCTGTCTGGAGCTTCTAAATGCTACAGACAAACAAATAATAATAGTAAATATTGCACAATAGATAATATGAGATTTTTATTATATGTTTTCCTGGGTTAGTTTTAAAAGTAGGGATTTTAGTTGTCATAATCTGGAAAAACTTAGAGGAAGCAGTGGTGCACGAAGGTAATTCACTTTAGTAAAAATCGAATGTGTCTTAGTTGTTCAGGTAAATCAGAATGGCAGATAGCAACTCAAAGTTTCCTCAAATATCTAGATGAAAGAATTAACTCAGTCTCCATATGATTACAATAATGAAGAAAAAAAAAGCCAAATCTTTCTACCTTAAAAGAAAAAGCCAGTAAAAGCACTTAGCAATTAAAAGTTCCTTTGGGAGAGGAGAAATATTATAATGCTGTAGGAAAATAGTATTTTGTAACCAAGAGGATCAGGTAAGTCTAGATGCTTGTAAGCCTGATTAGACTATAAGCTTGCAATTTAGACTAGGTGATGGTAGGTATGTACTTGCATTAATCACAAGCTAGGGATAGCAGTTCTCAAACTTTAGTTTTTAAGAACAAACGCAGGAGTCATGTTTGCTTCTTTAAATTTGGAGAAAACTAAAAAAGTAGAAAGCAGCTTGCAAGAGAACTGTTTTGATTTCTGTTTGACATGCAAAGAAGTATTGGTATTAAAAGATAAAAAATATAAAATAATTACCACGGGGAAAAAATAGATGTGTTTTTTTCTTAGTTTGACTGCTGTGATATCCTTTTTAGTAATCTCTTTGATTATCTTGCCCTGATTATTGCATGCTGCATCAGATTAAACTTTTGAAAACAGAGGATCACTCCTTCACTGTGAGCAAATAGGCACACTGTCAGTGCAGTGGGGACAGGGAAACCCAGGGCCAGCTTGTAGAAAGGACAGCAGCAGCAGATCTGAAGCCAGATCTTTTGGTATTCTTGGGTTGATGAAGAAAATTATTTAAGGAAATTATGAACGCAGGTCCATCTCAGGTTCTCATTAAACATGTGCTTGCTCTTTTAAAAGAAGTTCCTTTTTCACCCGAAACATTATTTACCTGCTAGAAAAAAAATATTAGATTTTTCTACTACAGGCTTGCCATTTATTATTTTTAAATTTTCGTGAAGATCAGTAAGACAGGGATGTCAGGAAATAAACACCTAGAGAGAAAATATCAGGACTTCTAGAAGTCTTCTAGTTGGAACGGAAAATATTTATTAAAAAAAAAAAGACCTGAAATGAAAAGGCCTAGTGATTTGCGCATGAGACTAGGAATAACCAAAAACACATACAGGACTATAATTTGGCTTCTGTATTTTCCAAATACAAAATACAAACTTATTTTTAAATCTGTTAGGCAGCCGTGAAAAAAAAAAAAACCCAGATGATTGAAATTATGCAAATACAGTGAGGAGTAACCACTGAAAACTGTACTTCTACCTACGTGTTCTGTTTTGCTCAAAACAGCTTTTCTCTCCTCTCAGCTTATAAAAGGGGTTTACTATTTTAAGAACTTTTAAGGGTTGGTCTTTCAGAGAATATTATGGGGAAAAAAGACAGGGCTGTCTATATACAGCACTTATATGTTTTTCTCCTCTTTATTAGTACTATTATGTTCTTCCGTTTCGATCTGTTTCCTCCTTATGATGTGTTGAAACTATCGTTGTTAGGAGTGTTGGATTTCAGAGTAGCTGAAATCAATACTGAGCATATAGAAGATGCAATTGTGTGAGACTTCTGGGAAAGTGAAACTTTCCTGGATATGAATAGAAGGGTAGTGCTTTAGCACTGCACAGTAGCTCATAATTACCTTTTAAAGAGTCGTGATTTTCTCTGTTTGAATCTGAGCTTTTCTTTGGCATAAGGCCTCTTGGCCATCACAATCATTCCTATCCTAGTATAGAAAAGATTAATTGACTTAAATTTAGAGGAGCATTTGGAATAATTTTTTATATATTACAAAAACATATGGAAGGATTTTACTAGGTGGAGCTTGTTTGTGAACTTGGTCATCTTTCTCAACTTGTATGTTATGGACTGTTGGTCATCGTAGGCTCTTGGAAATGATCATATCTGGCACATTGCTCTCTGCTGAAGAGAGGTTGTAAATCAATAGAAGAGGAGAGTAATAAAAGTAAACCTAGCTCTTTTCTGCTACCAAGTGAAAATTATTGGAATGTAAATTAACTTTCAAAATCATTGTTTAGATAAGGCAGAGTAACAGTAGATTGGACGTCCTCCAAATCCTTTTAAGCATTTTTTTCCCCTTGATGATTTTACAAAAAAAAAAAAAAAAAAAAATTTTTAATAAGTGCCATAGTCTTTAAAAGTGATTTGGTAGACAGTGAAAAGAAAAGACTTTTACCCTATTAAAGCTCCAGGTAGCTGAGGAAGTCTGTGTACCTGGAACTCGACACATTTGTTAAACCCATCTATTTTTTTAATGTCTTAGGATGGTGTGATAATTTTAACATTTTTTCTTTCAAACTGACCAGTAAATCCTTCTGTCTTAATCTTTAGAAAGAAATTACAGTTAAATCACCTATGATTGGGGAAAATTTTAGTCATCAATTCCATCTATTGTAGAATAGAGAAAAATGGCAAAAATAGTGTCAAAAAGCTAATCACACAAAAGAACTAGTAATTGTCAGCTTATCAGTTCAGACTATCTCAGTATGTCAACATGTGAGCTGGTACATTAACATGGTGGCAGTTCACATGTTAGAGGCTGTAAATCAGCTCCTCCCAAATTAATTCATGTGATAGAGTATTCACAGAAAAGCAGTACTGTTTTCATCTATATGGAGAAGAACACTCCATGTGTTTAACAGAAGGTGTTTTTTTTATCATCTAAAGAAGATGGCAGAAAATTGTTATGTCTCTTACAATTTGATAAGAAAAATATTTCACAGTCGGGTGTTAATGAGAACAACAGTGTGTTAGAAATGGGTATATTTTATGGAAACAACAGTGTAATTTTATCATAAATGGATAATGGATAATATGCTTCTGAGATCTCATCTAAAACAGCCATGTATAAAGTTTAGACAAATTTCATCTATCTGTTTTGGGAAAATGAGAGGTTCATTTGCATTTTTTAGCAACTACATTCTCTAGTAACCCAAATTCCTTTCAAGCTCTTGCATGGTAAATGCTGAAGTACTATTTATTTCTTCTGCAAAAATGAGTGTGTTGGTTTTTCATTGCTTACCACATTATTCTAGTACTGAATAGCATTTATGCTGATAAATTTGTTTCTGGTTTTAGAGATGCCTGACACTTTTCCCCTTGATTCATCAAAATAAACATAATTCAGTTACAATTCAGCAATAAAACAGTGTTATAAAGAACATTCTAACTGAAATAACGTTGTAAGTTACCTCAGGTTTCAAGTATCTCACCCTCCTTTCCATTCTGTTCACTAGTTTAGAAAAGTTATACTCTCTGGGTTTGGTTACTTTTAGATGACTTTTGGGATATTTTTTTTTTTTTTTTTTTTTTTTCCTGCAATTCTTATGTCTCTTGGGTCACTACAGATGGAAAGTTAGGGAAATTATTTTTAAGCTGTGTGTGTTTCTGATGAAATCTGTAATGATATTTGGAAGGTGAGAGTATCTGCTTCATTAAGTTACCTGGTTAAGGACTATAAACTATAAAAGAAATAAAAAGTAACCAGGGAAGCAATAAACATACAGATACAGAAATCTAACAAATAGGTGATAACAGAGAAAATAACAAGGACCAAAACTTTTCAGCTACTAACTGATGAGCCATTAAAGAAACTATTGGGATACCAGTGTTTTATAGGACTGAATTTTGCAAGATGAATCCTAGCTTCATGTCAAAGATCAGTACTGGAATCCTGAAAACCTCAATATATCCAAGCAACTCGCAAGGAAAATCTAAAGGCTAGTCAGGAACCAGAGAAATGGAGAGGCAAACCAGAAGCATGCAACAGAATGGCACAGGTCAGCGACAACATCAAATGCATGCCCACTGATGCCTCCCAATGGACTCTATGTTCTCCATGGTCTTAGCATGGTTAAACTGGATGAACAGGGACTTGTGGTAATATGGAATATTTTAAGTAAATAATATGTTTTACGAAGGTTTTTTTCCACCTGTCAACCACAGCTGTAAATGGTGGGGCAAGGAAGTATCGTTTGTCTGTGTGGGTTCTGGTCCATTGTTTACTGTGAGGGTGAGTGACCGCTGGCACAGGTTGCCCAGGGAAGTTGTGGAGCCTCCCTCCTTGGAGACATGCAAAAGCTGTCTGGACATGGTCCTGGGCAACCAGCTGTAGGTGGCCCTGCTTGAGCAGGGGGTTTGGACCAGGTGGCCTTCAGTGGTCTCTTCCAACCTTGGCCATTCACTGATGATTCTGTGGTCTGACTTTTAAGTGCACTCGTTTTGAAACTACAGTTGCCAATAACTTTGGCAAACAGCATTCTCTCTAGCTTAACAACATGCAGAGTCTGAAACATTGCTGTGTGCATATTGACAGCAAATGCTGTGTTCAATCCTAACCAAATTCTATACTGCCTTTATCACTAGTTATCCAGGAACATTTCAGAAATCTCTTGCTTACTCTTCCTTCTTAGGGGAAAAATGAGGGTTTTGTTTAAATTTATTTTGTGTTATTGTTGGTTTATGTTTATACTGGCTGTGGCATGTACTAGGCTTAAAGGTGAACCCAAAGGAATGTGCCTTTCCTTTTGTCATGGAAAATAGTATTACTCAAGAACTCTATATTACTCAAGAACAAGGAATATCTTAGTGTGTGTTAATCTGAGAGCAGCAGTTCTGTGTCCTTCTGTCCTGCAAAATGAAAAAAGACAAACCAGGCAGCCAAAGGCTATATTAACATGAGGGAAAGCCAGAGATAAAAATAATGCACCTTGTTAAGAAGTAGGGCATGCTATCTTCACCTTAGTGCTGTGTTGGCATGGTTACGTAGTTTCTGGGTTAGAGCTGACTTGTATCTGATGGGCTCAAGGGCTGGACAGGAAGGATGTTAAGTCTTCCTACAAGTCACCCTGTGGACATGTCCTGCATCATTCAACTGTCACTAAGGTTTAAGGATAGTAGAACTTGACAATATTCAACAGACAACTGAATATTCACTATGGCTGTGGGGGACATAGTTTTTTTTTTTTCTAATCTCAGTACTAGACAGTCCCAGTTGTATATTTTATTGAAATAATAAATCTGTAGCTTGCTTGGATTTGTGCTAGACTGCCTTGTTTACTTTAAAAAAAAAAAAAGAAAGGAGAGGGGGCTGTAAGAAGAGACTTGTGAGGAAACAAATTATGAATCCGAGTGTTATGGATAAGCATTTGCTGAATTTCCAATTTACGTTATAAGCAAGGCTTTAAGAAATAAAAACTACCCTCTCCATTACATCATTCACTTATCTGTATCTTCCAGTTCTCCCAGTTCCTACTGTTACCAGTTGTGGAAAACAGGAATTATTTTCTATTTGAAGGGCAGTGTTTTGCTAGCTTGCTTGCTTTTTCTAAACAGTGTGATTTAGAAGAGTATATCCTATTTACCATAGTAACATAAAACATGTAGGGGCAGGTTAATTCAGAAATATAGTATAAGTTCTCAGAGACTCATGCTTAAACTCTGAGTGCAGGGCTTGGATAGCCAGTAGTAGAAGCCCATTCAGAAAGAGGTTTTCATACTTTTACAGGGAGATTTTGCCTTCAATCTGTACCTTTTAATGTGACTTAGCATGACACATTTGTCTGATTATCTGATGCAACCATCTCTGCAACAGAGCACTAAACATGTGTAGTGTGACTGGACAATGAATCCAACTGGTATGGAATGGGGTTGGATCTGTTGTGAGCGCACAGGGTGTGTAGGTGGTGGATCAGCACAGATGCACTGGGGTCATAGTATATGAGTAACAGATTTTGCTCAGTAATCCAATGCATCTTGACTGTGTCAGGTTTCCGGAGATGAATATGGAAAACGAAAGCATGTATTCCGAATGGAATTAGTTCTGCTTCCAGATTTTGTTGGGAAGCTGGGGGGTTGTAGGGCTGGTAAGAAAAATTCTACACCTCATCCTTATTGAATGGTGAGATGAACAATCTTTTTTTTGCTTCACTGCTGCAAAGAAGTTTCTGGTCGGAACTCCTGAAAGAGCTTTAAGTCTCAAAGTAAAGTGTCAATGGCTCTACTGTGCTCATTATGGAAAGCACTTTAACTACCTGTCAAACCACCTGCATTGTTCTGTGAAGGCAGACAGGTATTGATTTGCACAATCAGTAATTCCTCTGAGCTATGCGGTATGTAAGGAGTCCTGTATGTTGCTATGGTCTGTCTTATTTTCTTTAATTAAAACCTGATGCTGGTCGAGCTAATCTTTTAAAATTTACTCTTTTCTCTTGCATTTCTTCCTCATGATGAATTGGATATAGGATTCTTTTTCTCACAGCTGCTGGTCTTTGTAAAAGTCATTGACATACATGGCAGTAAGCCAGGCAGTGGTTCCTTTTTTGTGAGTTTTTTAGCTCTTTTGTTAATGGGTCCTAAAGCAAATGCTGTTTTTGAGGTAGGCTGAGCCGTACCTGTTTCCACTGGCTATATTTGCAGCTATTGTAAGGATAGCAACACGACATTGAGCTTCCTTTGTACGTATTTTTCAGTAATTTGCAATTGCTTCTTACTAAGAGATTCCTCCTATAGGAGAGTATATGTAACCTTCCTGACATATAAGGAGTTGCTCCAACCATTTCTTTCCGTAAACATTGATAACCCTTTTTTCAGTGAACCCTTAGTGGAAAAATTAGAAATCAAAACTCTCATCTGATTTAAACCTTTGTAAGTCCATATCCTAACTGATGAAGTTAACAGGTTTCACTTAATGGGATTAACACAGGTAACTGAGATCAGAGTATTGTACAGGGGATACTGAGCAAGTTCACCCTTCTTAGAAGAGATACAAACTAAAAGCCAGTAATCAACCCCATAACTTAGATGACTTCTTTAATATGCTAGATTTTTGTGTAAAATGTGGTGAAATTTGAATTAAATTCTTGCCTTAATTTAGTTGCAGTAGATCACAGAATCACAGAATCATTAAGGTTGGAAAAGACCTTTAAGATCATCAAGTCCAATCATCAAACCAACACCACCATGCCCACTAAACAATGTCTCACAATGCCACGTTGACACGTTTTTTGAACACCTCCAGTGATGGTGACTCTACCACCTCCCTGGGCAGCCTGTTCCAATGTTTGACCAATACTTGCAATATTGTCTTATTCTAAATTAAATTATGTATATGTACCACAAACAACCTCAGGTCAGAACACATAGAAGTAAAATGATGAAGTAACCTTTGCCACAGCACATTTAAAAGTTCATTTCTCTCATTGTTTTGTCTTTCAGTTTATAATTGTTTTATTTACAGTTTTTAAAAGGACAGCCTGTTTATTATTTACAGACCTATTGCTATGCCCTAAGATCCAGATAAAGATTCTTTTCCAAGCTTATAGTAGATATTGGATGAGGGTCTTGGGTCTTAGTCCTGCGAAGGCTTGCATGTATTTAAGTTCTTGAAGTGCTTACATTAAAATACTTCAATGAGTAAAATTGCTTCCATGAGCATACCTAAGGAGATTGTAGTGTAATCTGCAATCCCATTTAGCTACGTGGAAATTTACAGAACAGTGCAATAACAGTGCTTTAATTATAATCTATAATTATTATGAAATTACTTGTACCTGTTCTGGTCTACCTTGGCTGCTACCCTATAACCTGAGTTTTTAATATGAGAACAGAAGGCCTCCACCACTGGCAGTCATTAGTATTTCTACAAAAGCAGTTCATGGGGCAAGAGAGAAATTAAACCTACTGATTACCAAATTGATTAGAAGGTCTAATCATCCTCCAAGTGTATCAGTGAACAATAAAATGGAATAATTAATGTCAAGGGGTGGCCTGCTTCTGAGCAGCCATAATTTACAAAATGTTGGCCTTCAAAGTTCCTCAGAAGTTTTATTATGAGAGTTTTGTCATTGTTTACAGTACTTGCTCTTCATCTCTCCTGGATGAAAATACAAGAAACAGATACCTTAGAACTGAGTTCGGTGTAATTAAAGTTCCTCCGTCTTAGCACATTATCTTTGTGTCTTTGCTGAATGATGGTCATGACTAGTCGCAGTGTTATGTACCGCAGCTCTTCACAGAGCAAAAAGCTGCTCATACAATGACTGAACTTTTTTCTAAATGCCAGCTTTTGGTGAGCAACCCAGGTTGGCAATTGCTGTCTTTTCAAACTCTCACATCAATCAGGTCCCAAGTAGCTAATTTAATCAAAAGTAGAATATGTTGCCCAAATGAGCCAAAGCTATTTCTAGACGAAAATGTAGCAACACTAAGCACTGAGTGTACAATAAATTACCTTATATTACTTGATGGATTATGATTATAGACTTGGTGCAGCAGCTTAACAGCAGCTGCTAGCAGTGTGGTCTCATGGATTTTTCTCACAGTTCAGCTATAATAAATGTGGCAGTGTGGGAAACAAGAAATAAGATTTGAGACGTATCCCCTCAATTTCACCTACTGTTTTACATCTATTTTTGTTTCATATTTTAAGATGTATTCCTTTACTATTAGGTATCCAGTTTCCCTTTTCCTTCTCTCAGAGTCACCTGCATTGTGAAGCACCAGAAAGATTTTTATGCCCTTGACTGCTCATGAGGCTGAGATACGTGCCAACTTACTGGCCTTTTTTATGTCAGATGTGAGCTCTGATAGTTGATAGTGATGAGATACAGCCCTGCACAAGTCACAGTAATGTTTTTTGTCAGGTTCTCTGAATTGTTTGGTTTTTTTAAGTTTTATTCTTGTCACTATTGCCTAAGGCACTGTGAGCAGAGTGACAAAATGGGCAGTGCAGCTCCATTAATGAGCTACCTGGGCTGTTCATACAGGAGAGCAATCAGCCTTCTCTTATTCCCCCAGGACATTAAATTAAGGTTGACAATGCATGCATAACTACTGCTGAGGCCTGATGACTAGGCTTAGCCCACAGTCCCCTTAATTGCATCTATACCTGTAAGCTTATAAAATAGCCTGCTTGCACCTGCTGAAGGCATAGCCAGACCAATTTGGAACCACACAGGTACAAAAACAATGTTTAGTGTAACTTAAGTATTTTGCAGAGCATGAATACACAACCTGACACCAAGCTCAGTGGTGCAGTTGATATGCTAGAGGGAAGGAATGCATCCAGAGAGACATTGACAGGCTGGAGAAGTGGGCCTACAAGAAAAACTCATGGAGTTAACAAGACTAAATGCAAGGTCCTGCACCTGGGTCAGGGCAATTCCCAGTATCAGTACAGACTGGGTGATGAATGGATTGAGAGCAGCCTGGCAGAGGAGGATTTGGAGACACTGGCAGATGAAGAATTGGACATGAGCTGGCAACGTGCATTTGCAGCCCAGAAAGCTAGGAGGTCGAGGGAGGTGATCCTGCCCCTCTACTTTGCTCTTGTGAGACCCTACATGGAGTACTGCATCCAGCTCTTGGCCCCCCAGTACAAGACAGACAGGGACTTGTTAGATCAGGTCCAGAGGAGGGCCACAAAAACAATCAGAGGGCTGGAACACCTCTCCTGTTAAGAAAGGCTGAGAGTTGGGGTTTGTTCAGCCTGGAGAAGAGACCTTATTGCATACTTTCAATATATAAAAGGGTCTTGTAAGAAAGATGGAGCAAGACTTTTTAGCAGGGCCTATAGTGGCAAGGACAAGGGGAGATTTAGGTTGGACAAAAGGAAGAAATTCTTTACTATGAGGGTGGTGAGACACAGGAACAGGTTGCCCAAGGAAGTTGTGGATGCCCCATCATTGGAAGTGTTCAAGGTCAGGTTGGATGGAGCTTTGAGCAACCTATCTAGTGGAAGATGTCTCTGCCCATAGCAGGGGGTTTTGGACTAGATAATCTTTAAAGGTCCCTTCCAACCCAAACCATTCTATGATTCTATAACCTTTTTCTCCACATTCAAAGAAAGTGTGTTTTTCTGTTCTGTTACTCTCTTTGACTGGGCTTCTTATATAGCAGAGACAGATTTAAGTATTCAGACCCATGAGACAAATTGAAGTGAAGAGGAAGGCATTGGTAAGCTTAGATATGGTATTCAGGGAAATGATAGTATTTTGTGTGCATTAAATTAGTGTATCGAAGAACCTCATCGCATCAGACTCTCTGCTTTCATGTAACAAGAAATCATTTGTTCTAAGGAGCACATGGAGCTAATGCACCCTGGCAAGTGCAGTTACAGCTGTGGTTATTCTGCTGGACCCTCCATGCAGCAGGTGCAGAGCTGCTGGAGGTACCTGGGTACAAGCCAGTCTAGGTCCATGTGTGGTCCACCTGCATTCCCTGATCCTGCACCTGAGTTAACGAGCCATGGTTAGTTATGATTCGTTAGCTGTGAGTTATAAAGCTGAATTAACATGATTAGACTGCATCCACAACTAAGCTTCAAATCTTGTGCCATGATGCATTCTGTGAACTTTCCGTTATCTTGCTTATCTCTGTTTGCTTTCAGTTGGGTAGAGCATGGCGCTTTGAAAATTATTTACTGAAGCCTCCATATGAAGTTATTAATTTTAAAAAGCCGCCTTCTTCTGGAGATTTCTGCACCAGTGGTGCATTTTAGTCTTTGAGAAAGGTTTTAGTTCATGTGCTGTGTCCCCCTACTCTTTTAAAAGGGTTAATGTATTTTAGATGGTATTACATCCTGATGCTGCTGATATTGTAGGATCAGCTCAAGGGGTGCATTTTTGTTTAGGGATAGAAATGTTGGAAATACCGTTTCTCAACAAAATCCACAATCTTGCCACACTACCTGTTCATGTGCCTGAAGATAGAGACGTTCTCAACTAATCTTGG
This sequence comes from Gavia stellata, assembly GCF_030936135.1. Classification (NCBI taxonomy): domain Eukaryota; kingdom Metazoa; phylum Chordata; class Aves; order Gaviiformes; family Gaviidae; genus Gavia; species Gavia stellata. Next base: position 25,296,232 of record NC_082598.1, on the reverse strand, counting down.
ATTTCTGCCTACAAAAATTTCTTTACTGTTTTAGCTTTTCAGTTTTGTGTATTACCAATTTTGTTCAGTTATGGGATTTTTATTTTTTTTAATCAGAAAGTTTTAAACCAGAATGGGACACATCTGTGCACACCTAACACATACAGAATGTTATGTAAAATATCTCATATATGAAGAAGACCTTTGCTGAAAGGAACTAAATTATGCACAGTAAAAACTGGTGTCACTAAATTAGCTGAAAGGCTTTCATAAGCTTTTCTGTTTTTTTTTTTCCCCTTATGTTTCGTAAGCTATTAAATTCCAATATTGAACCCTTTTTTTTTAAATGGCTAAATGTAGATATAGAAATTGTACTTTCCACCCCCGCTGTGGAATGTATATTTCCTTTGTAAGGAAACACAGAAAGAAAATTAACTCAATCTCTGGCTGCATGAGTCAGACTAGGTGTCTTCCCCCTTGACTATTTGCTTGTCGTAGCACAGAAATGGAAGAACAAGAGTTGCAGCAGCAGCAATGTGTTGCATTCAGAGATCTCAAACCTTATGTCAAGTCAACTGTGTGTTGGGGAGGATGAACTCCATGACAGAGCAGTAAACCCTATTTCTTCTGTTCTCTTGTTTCTTGCCAGCCATGATGGCTGTTGTTGCCTGTAGTGGGTGAGTGGGACAGGGCGTCTGAGACAGACAGCACCAAGCAGTCATCTATGACCTCTCAGTCCTGATGGAAATTGATTACTTGATGTTGTCAGTGGCATCTTTGGATCTTCCTGGTAGACAAAAAGGGGAACAGAAGAAAGGGTACTCATCACGCTGTTTTGTGAAGGAATATTCTCAACTGAGTACTTTAGGTGGTGGGTCCTAGACATATTCTGTTTTCTTTTAACATAGATGGGAAACAAACATATTTTTAACAAGTGTTGTTGGTTGTTTATTAAAGCACTAGGAAGAATAACAGCAACAAATTTTAACAAATTGGATGAAAATGATCACCTCCTAAGGGTTGTTTGAGAAGTTGTAAGACTTGTGGTGGTGAGGAAGTAATACAGTCTCATTCTGGTTTTTTTGTTTTCCCCCTTCTGGCAAGAAGCCGGTAGGGCCTGTCTCTGAGAAATTGGTTTGCAGTAGATGTGATGATGCAGTTCTGCAAATTTTACAGAAAAGGGGATTTGTGGGACATCAAGAGATATTACAATCACTTGCGGCATATTTAAATAAGCTTTCTGAAGAAAATCCATCTTCACCTGTGGAGGATGCTTTTTTGGGGGGGACTAAGCAGTTGAGTAGGGCAGTCTTAAAGTCTTGTAAGAACCTACATCTTGAATACTGCTCAATAAATGTTGTAATAGCATAGTAGGCAGGATCTGTCCTTTTGAATATGAGTGGGCATTGCTAGCAGTTGCCATGTGTGACTTCTTGAGAGGTGGTCATCCACCAAGAGCACACTTGGCTTTGTAAAGGTGCCAATGTAACAGCAGCTGCAAATGTGATTGACCATCTGAACTTGGTGTTTTCTATTTATTTCATTTAAAGTGATGTAGCAGGGAACCTCAAAGAGGTAAATAACAGACCTGTCCTAATTACAGCTGTTGTGCCTGTTTTTACAGAGAAAACTTTAGGAGATGCATATCTGTTTGTGCCAGCTTCATCCTTCTTTGACCTTAGTGTTGCACATTTTCATGCCTCTGAAGTAGACAAGGATATTTTGTGTGGTGGGCAACCTGCTTACTTCCCCCCTGTCTCTCTGCAGAAAGCTATTGCTCTGCTTTATCTGCATTCATACTCCAGCACAAGGCAGTGGTGAATTAAAAAAATTGATGAAATAAACTGTGTGTGTGTAAATAAAAGTAGTAAACTTACCTGATTGGCTTTTGAAGTATGGGAGTGAAATGTAGAAATGTAGATAGACTTTATATTGTCTGGATATAACGTTATGCTGTTATTACATTTGCTTATTTTTAGCCTAGCTACACTGATTATATATTGGCAGAATCATTTGCTACCTCTTGTGTAAAATGTAATAATATTTTGTACCTAGGATTTACAATCTGACTTTGTACTCAGATAAGTATAGAGGAAGTAATAGTGTCTCGGGTATAGCTTGCATGCTGAACAGTTCTGGAAGAAGCTTTTGTTATTAATCAGCCTTTTCCTTGTCTCAGCTTTCAATGAAGAATATTTTCAGCTGAACACACTTACAGAATGGCTCCTTGCAGCCATGGTTCTAGAAAGTACAATTCAAAGTTTATAGAACTTTTCTTGCTCACAGAATTGTACAGTGCATTAGTTTTACTTTGCACTTATATCCATACAGTGGTAGAAGACCTGCAAGTTCTCTGTCGAAGACTCAAGCCTGTAGGTCTATCTTCTTTGCTGATTATGGTTAAAACTAGGGCTTCCCTGGTATAGGAATATTTAATGAATAATTGTAATTTTTCCCCCATTACTTTCATATGTATTCAAAAGTTGCTGCATCTTATTTTCTTCTGTGGAAGTTAGTACAAGAGCGGTATTCAAAGTAGTTGACTTATTTTAAATAGCATTTAGAACTGTTAGATCATGCTTCCTTAAGAATATTCTAACTTAATTAAAGAAAAATTCCCTGAGTTACTTCTGTGTGTTTTATTTTCCTAAAATATCTTTGAATAATTACTTAATAACACTTCCTCAGAAAAATTACTAGTGCTCAGGAGAAAATTGCTTCTGTAAATCAGAGTGAACTCTGAGTTTTATGAATAATATGATAATGTGTTTTCCCATCCCTTCTCTTAACTTTATTTGGGAAATTAGGCATATCTGCAGCCACCCAACTTGATGTGATTGCCAGAGTTTAAACACCTTTCATCTGATTACTAATTTGTATTGTCAAGATTTTGGTCCTTGGTCCACAGTTTATTTTTCTTGGGTACTTGCGTGTTTTCATTAAATAAATGTGGAACCAAAATTGTGGTTAGACAGAACGCATTCACACCAAAAACAACATTTGGAAGTCTCTGCCGTCCTGTGTGGAACATTTCCCTTCATCTTTCCAGTATCCTAATTTTGAAGGTGACCTTCACAGAGATTTAACCAGGTACTTAGTGGAACAAACAAACGTACTTGCAAGGAAACTAGAAAACTGACTGAAAAGTGGAGCATGGCCCATCATCTGTAAGAAATACCCTGCTCTGCTGGTCGGAATTGTGCTCTGAGCACTTCTGCAAGAGTCTGATGAGACTTGACAAGTGTAACTCTGGAAGGAGACTAGAATTTTAGCCTTTATTTTTAGGCTGTAAAATATTGTGGATGTTTAAGAAAATATTTATGAAATCTAGTGGGTAATTTAAATCATTATGGTTATATCAACTGCCACAGCACTGTATTAATTTAAACCAGCTAAAAGTCAGGACCTAAAAAGATCTAACGCACTTATTGTGCACTTGATTATTCTCTCGACTTTCATATTTCAGCAAAGTGTAACAAAGCTAAACACTGTACATGTAAGAAATATAATGAGAAAAAGATATCACAACAACTCTAATGTAGCAGAAAAGTCACTGAAAAAGAATAATGGTATTACCTGACAGATTATGCTGTAGAAAAATAGTAACCAATGAATACGGAGTAAATAATGGCAGCAATTTAATTAAACAATTCACAATAAAGGAGCTTTAGTTCTAAATATAAGCTGCAAGCATTTAATTTTTTTCAACTTTTAAATGACACAAACCAATGCAAATCAAATTCCAGACACATTTTGTGGAATCCTTTGTGTTGCGCATCATGTAATACACTTAAAATAGACTAAAAGCACCAAAGGCATAAAACGGCAGTTGCAGCCAGGAGTCTGAAGTTTAACTCTTTTTCAGTATTACCAGTGAAAGATTTGTCAATAACCTTTATGCAGCTGAAGCTTCAGTGCAATTTCCAATATAAAGGTTATAAAAGGCAGGAATCTTTCTGATTATTTTTTTTCTTTTTCACCAACACAAGTTGGGATTTTTACCTAGTTTTAATTCAGCCACACTTATTTGGTGTCCTGCATTTCTACTTTATTTCTGCAGTTTCTTGTTCAGTTACATGGCCTCAACAGGGACATAAATGGGACATGAGGTAATTAAAAAGGGCATAGAAATTTAAAGGCATGTGAATAGGTCAGTTATCAGCCTGTCTCATAGGAAAATTTTCTCTCATATTTTTTCAGGTAGAAAATGAAGACCAGGAAACCAAGTGATTGCCTTAGCTAATCAACCCCTTTTTTGCCTGAACACCACAACAGCTTAGCTATTGAATTTATTGGCAAGAATGTCACCTACATGGTTTCTGCTTGTCCTGTTTTGTTCTAGTGTCAAGGAGAAGATCATAATCGAGTTTTATCTTTCCTATGTTCTAACAGCCTTTTGGGCTATTCCATGCAAAAGGAATGGAGTTACACAGCCTGGGAAGAGTCTCAGAGACTGAGCATAGTCTCTGCTCTGGATAGTCAGATGACCAGACTGTGGGGCCTGCTGCAGACTGTACCAACCCCATAGTGTAGATAACCACAGTGACCTGCTCTTGTGACCTACCCAAGGTTGCCTGCCTTGCTTGGATCACTTTGCCACCTTTGAAGCACTGTGTTGTAGGTAGGGGTTGAAGCTGAGAGGTATGGAGGAAAAAAAGATAAGCAGACTTGGCAGAAAGAGAAATTGGATTCACTTGCTTCTCCCAGCTACTTTTCTTTTTTTATTTCTCTTAGAAGAGGTATAGCAGGAACTATTGGCTTGATTGATAAAGGATCTCCTGAGGAAGCAGGCAGAACATTGCAACGTTGCAATTTCTACTGAGGAGATAAAGATGCTTTATGTCATCTTTTCCCAATAATATTCATTGGTGGTGGTGTCATTCCTGCGTTGCCAAACAGCCTCACTTCCTCTTCACTCGCACATCCCGTTTAATCTGGGTTTGCATCTTCCCCTGAGAACTGGACCAGGCCAAAACCCAATTATAAATTGTCTTGTCTCAAGGAGTGGTTGATAATGCATGTGTAGGGGGGAAAAAAGTGTAAGAGAATGATTCTTAACACATCTTCCCATACATAAGTAGTTAGTATGTTAGAAATGTATTTATTAATTACTCCTGGACCTTGAGCTAATGCTTTCAGAGAATTATCACCAATGTTTCCTATGTCTCCTTTTTGAGAGATAATAATAGGTATAGTTAGAGATATTTCTTTTCATTGTTGTAAGATTTCCTCAGGATTGCCAGATGGTATTGCAGCTCTTTCCAGGCATAATTTTAGAATATATTTTATTATTTACAAGGTTTTTTAAAACATTACTCACTGTCTTTCCCAGATCATTTATGATTGCTGAAGATCAGATCCTGGGCATACTTTGGTTAATAAACCAACTATGAGACAGTCAAAAGGCTGAAGATATTAACGAATAGTTGGAAGAAAATGGAATGCAAAGGGAAATGTAGCACTAGACACTGGATGTATCTGTCTTGCTTATATCTGGAGTGAACCAGAGGAATTGATTAGAGAAAGAGGCTTTCTTTTCATTGCTATTCAGTGAATCTTTTGTCTATAAAATGAAAGAATGTAAATATGAAAGATTTCCTTCAGCCCCAAAAAACAGCTGTGGAAAGACTGATCATCCATAGGGGAAGTTCCCGCTGATAATGTTTCCAAAATTATAAGACTTTTTTCCTTCGGGAAATTTCAAGTTATCTTCTGTTTGCTCTCCACAAAGTGGCTGACACCTACTTCTACTGGCATTTGTATGGTGTACATGTTCCCTTATCAGGCAAACTTAAGAGTACATTGGAGCAAAAATTTTGGCCTTGCACGCTAGCCTCAAGATACATAGTATTTTGACCATTAGCAATATTAATTTATTTTCCCTCACTATCGTTTGCTCCGATGTCTTTTCTCTTCCTTTGTTACTGTAACAATGGAAATAATGTGCAGAGAAAACACTGCTTCATCATCTAATGAGACTGAATTTTACAATGAGTGGAATAGGTTTCTCAGGTTGTGGATTCTCCATCCTTGAAGACTTTCAGACCTGAATCAAAAGGTATCCACCAACTTGCATGTAGGTACACAGGACCTGTAGGCAAGACCTAAACAACCTGATTTTGCTTTGAAGTTAGCCCTGCTTTGAGCAGGAAGTTGAATAACTTGATCTCCAGAGCTGTTTTGCAAACTCAGCTTTTTCTGTGATGGTATGATTTGCAACATGTTTTGAACCTGCGCTATAAATTTCCTTCAACATCCAGCAGGAGCTGTTTCTGCTGCAACTGGCAGACAAGTAAAATGTATAAAATCTTCTGACTTGTAAACCTCATGAAGCTAATATTATGGTTCTAACAATTAATACAGTGAGAAACTTTACAGGCCACAGCTGCCAGTTTCTTCATGTCAGTTCTCTGTTCTATGTCAAAACCTAAAAATTTTCCTGTCTTAGACTATGCATGGGTATTTGTTAGAAAAATAGATAAACATTATAGAAGAGGAAAGAGACCAAAATGACTTGCTATATACTAGCACCTCCCTTACTCCACCTCTCCTTTTGTGTGCTACACCAAAGCAGCACGAGTGAGAGACAACCTGTACGGGAGCCTCAGTGTTTTCTCCATGGGGACCGATGGCTGCAAAACCACAACTGCCTACTGGCTTTGCACTTCTACTGCAACACTCTACTTTGCTGATGACTTTGCAGTCCACTAGTTCTTTACCACTTTAATGGTCCTTAGGGGCTATCATTAATGAAAGATGGAGTTAAGACAATTCTTTTTTTTCTAAGTCTTGGTAAAGAATCAAACTGATTCCCAGTAGCCCAGGAAGAGATAAGATGAGGGCTGTCTCTGTTTCAGTATTTAGCTGGTGCACAGGCCACAGGATGATGCTTCTGGAAATGGAGGATCACCTGTGAACTGCAAGATGAAGCACTATGTGAGAAGACTGTGTGTAGATGAAAAATCTGAAAAGTTATTTTCTTCTGGACTAGTTTAACCACTGCTATGGATTAAGGGAAAAAAAAAAAAAAACTTTCACTAATTTATGATTTCCTTTGAGGCAGTGTGCAAAAATAAGGAAAGTAAATTCAGTCTTCCTACCTTCAGCTTATCTGTTTGTGTTGTCTTGAATCCGTTGCTTCTTTAACCAAAGCTGTGCAAAGTCCAATCCAAAACCAAGTTCTAAATACACTCCAAGAAGGCCAGGGATTTATCACAAGACAGAGCATGACCCTATGGAGAACACCACAGGAGAATCATTGCAGTAGACTTGCTGCCTCATCAAGAAATTACTATCTGGCCTCGATGAAGCCTTCTAAATGTGCCTACTAATTGCTAAAAGAGACAGTTCAGCATGGGTCGTGGGTCTTAGGGACCCGTATGCCCTCATCTTCCAGCATTATATATTATGGTAGCTCTGCCTTTGGTGTAAATCAGAACAGAATCAGCTTCCTAAAGTGCTCTCATTTTTTTCATATTCCTTTTTACTAAAACTTTCAGAAACCCTGCTTGTCAGGAGTAGCTAGAACTTTTGTACAGGTGTATTGTGGATAGGTAGCTACTGGCAACCGGGTCATAGCTGATCTTTTCTTTTTTGCCATAAAGAATAGTGTAGCAAACTTAAAATAGCAATAAATAGAAGAAATGATTTATTTTCATTGTAGATAAAACTCTCACCATCAAGTAGTAACTTTGATGTATTTGTATAAGGAAGGTTAGAAAAGAATGTTTGAATCATTCATCATGAAGCATTCTAAAGCTAAAAGGTCAAAGGATTTTCACATCTGTCAGAAAACAGTCTCCAAAGCGTGAAGATGACTGCAGGAAACAGGCTCAGACAAACTTGATTTTGACCATTGGGAAGTGCTGAAAATGAGGCAAAGAAAGTAAAAGAAAGCAGCCTTCAAAGTTAAAGGGGAAAAGTTATTTTCAGTTGGACATTTCTTAAGAAAGAGTCGTTAAATTGTGACCCCCCCAAAAATATATACAGCCCTGAAAAAATATGAATCCTAATAAGACTTAAATGCACATACAAGTAAAATATTCCTGCAGCCTGCATGTTGCCTTTTCTGTGTGCTTCATGAGATGAAAAAGTGATATTAATAAAAGAATGAGTCAAAGCGCTCTTGGGTGAGTCATGGTGACAATTCAATGTGTCTTTCTGTATTACAGCTCAAAATATGAGAGAAAGGTGGTGATGGCAGATTTTGCATAATAAGAAAGATAATTTAAGCTTGCTAGAGTATCTGGGGAAATTACAGTATTTGGAAACAGAAGATACTTAAGTGATATTTTACTTTATAGCAAACTGTTCTGGAGAATTTTTGTTCCCTGCAAATATTTCTGCCACGGATTCTTCCTCCCTGCCCCCTGCACGTTTTTTACTTACATTTTGCTGACATGTTCCGTGTTCCATGACATACATCCCTTGCCTTTTCTGAAGACAAACACTTCTCATTTCTTTGTAGGGTAGTATTATTTTTTTTCTGCTTTTTTTTCTGTGCTGTTTTACTTGAACAGGAAAATTCCTGTGAAAAATACGGATTTTTTTCTGTCTTTTTTAAAACTATATGTAAAAGCATCTGACTGATAACAGGGAAGTTGCTGAGAGAGAGGAAAGCATGATTCCAAAAAGAAACTAGGAAGTGAATTGTAGATTTGTGAAAGCCAGCTGCAATACTGTGATTTAGATCTTTTCTCAAGGGTGGATGGAGTCCTGTTCCAGTGTGGGGTTGGGTAGGGGCACTGGTGCCACCTGGCTGTGTGGCAAAAGAAAGCATAAGCCACGATGGACAGTGATAATGGGCAGGTAGTGACAGCCTCAGTTGCTTGATTGCCTCAATATCTCCTCAAAATAATACAGTTTGTACTGCTCGTGCTTGCTGATCTGTTATGAATCTTATCCTACAATGAATTATCAAGTTTGCTGCAACGTATATTTCTGTAATTTAAGTTGTAATTTAAATGTACATTCTGAATAATTTGTCAAGGAAACCCAAAAATAGCTTGATTGTTTTACTGGGGGGGGACATATAGACTGAAATTTTAGCCATTTATGAAGCCTGAAATTAGGCCCTGAAAATTACTAGTCGCATTTTAAAGTGTGGGTCGTTGGAAACTGTGAAATCAATAAACTTACCAAAACAACGTATTTTAATCCACTCACACATAGATACGTATGAGAAATAAATCTTTTTCCTGTCAAATCAACAGAGGTGTATTATATTCACCTATTTATATCTGTCTAGACTTTTAGCTCTACTGTAGGGAATTAATCATGTAGATGAAATATAAAGTCAAATGGTTTGTAATACAAATCTGAACTGGATAGGGAAAATAATAGGAGGCGTGAAAAGACTTTCACATAAAAAGAAGCCGGGGAGAAAAGTTAGGACTGCTTTTTTTTAGAGGACAGGTTGGATATAGATGAAATAAGATAGGAGTTACCCATATTTCATCTGATAAGAGCTCTAGAAAAAGTAATTAATAAAACTACTTAACGTAGGTAATTAGTCTGTGGGACTTTGTGCAGTGTACTCAAGATCTAAAGAAACAGTCATGCACGTCTTCATCTTTATTTGAATTCGGGTGTTTGCAATGCAGACCTCTGCAACTGTGTCAGTCGCCCTTTTAGAGGCATTTTTACTAGGGCATGATGCTTTTAATCTGTTTCAGTTGTTGACTTTAGGAAGAGGTTAGTACGTTACTATAGTTACCCTTTTTCTGTGTTGACTGTAGAAGAAGTGTAAGTTGATTGTATCAGAGATGTGTATCTACTTCTGGCCAGAAAAATCCCACCAATTATTGCAAATATTCTTGCTCATACCAGTGAAGGGAAAAATCGCCAAGGGCAGTCATGCTCGCTCTTCCATATATTTTAAAAGCATTTAGCACCTTACAACTAACAGAAATTTCCCTGTGGTCATCAGTATGGTAGATCTTTGTGAGGCTGGGATGCACCTTTGGCAACAAGTGTTTCCAAACAATGTTCCACCTATCTCAGGTGTTTTGTCAGGCTGACTTCAGCACTCTGGGCAGACTTGTATTTTTTCTGCGTTCTCTGACCTTTTAAGGTTGTTTCATTAGAATTACTAAGATTCTTATCTCATGGAGGGCAATATGAAAGCTCCCGGCTCTTAAAATCACTACTAAGTGTGTACTGGCAATATTATTAACTGCAAATATCTGCTTCTTAGAGCATGATTGTGAACTGCTGAATCTAGGACCATGCTTATAAATTATTACAAGTTTATTAAATTCATATGTTCATGCAAGCAAAACCTTGTTGTAGAATGCATTAGCAATCTCAAATCAAAGTATTTTTTACTTTGCTTTCTGTTAAGGAAATGAGCTTTGATCAGACTGCTTGGACTTCTGTGGTTTCTTCTTTCTTTCTGAAGTCTTGCTCAGGTATCCTAAGTAATACCTAACAGTAAACATGAAGTCATACTTACAAATTCTTCTACTTTTATAGTTTTATATTTCAAATATATCAATAAAAAATGTTTCTATTTCAAAGTGATCGTATATATGAGTGTATGATATATGTGTATATATGTATATACATACACTTAAGACTATTTCTTCTTCCTTTTCCATATTATTACTAGCATATTAGATTAGCTCGTTACTATATTTGGGTCCAAACTTCTTTTTCCATTTTAGTCTATTTCTATTTTTTAGACCTATCTCCAGACTTTTATTATGGATTTCTTCTCATTTGTTCATGTTTTTCTTATTTCATTCTCAACTTCTGCATTTCTTTTTCATTTTTCCTACACTGATAAATATTAACACGGGGAAGACAGTCAGCTCTGACCTCTTATGTCACCTTACAAACCCTCCAGGGATTTGCCATGCTGTCTCCATCTTCGACATCTACTTGCAAGTCTTTCACGAGTGCTCTTTAGTTATGTGCAAAATTTGTTTAATTTCCAGTGGGGTGTTTGCTGATCACTTTATATATACGCTATATGTGTGTATATATATATATAGAGATATGTATTACTTTAGTCCACTTCTCCATTGCTCAGTTTTTCTGATTTCATGCTTATTTCATTTTTTTGCTCCATCACTCTCTTTTTTCCCCCCTTGTTAGTGTATATCTGTCTTTTTTCCCTTTGAGCTTCTTCCTCACACTTATATACATGTATGCATAATATTTTGTGTTCCTGGAAAAAATATCTGTTGCAATTGCCCTTGCTGATTTTTCTATTTCTACTGCTTGTTCTGGTAATGACAAACCATGACATTAACTACACCAGCCTCTGTCTCCTGTGTGTGCTGTACCTTTAAGACTCTTAATTATTTAACAAGCAATGATGACATTTATCTTTAGCTGCAAACATTCTATGTAAATAAGCAGCCTTTCATCACATCTGCAAACTGCAGTGTTATGCCTAAACCCTGTACCATCCTGCACTTGAACTTTTGGGGACCCCTGACTTGCCCCTGTGATGGAGCCTGGAAACAGAATTAGATATCTGGTGGAAGCCACTCTCTAGGGCCCTGGGTCTAATGGCTAAGTCAAAACAGAATATTAAAAAAATCAGTTTATTCACTCAGAGGTGTTACATCCCAGGGAAACAATGCCCATTCTCTTCACCTGAGTCCCTTTCATTCTCTCAAATGTTGGATGTGTTTGCTCACCCAGATGTATCTCTCGCAGCCTTAGACTGTTCTTGGTGAAAAGTACTTTGAGGTCTGAATCAACATCTTCTCAGAAAATATTTAGAATATTTTCAATCTAAAGCTATAAGATTTAGGAAAGCATCCACAGACTTTCAGAGCACTAATTACTATTTTTAGCCGTCATCATCTTGACTCAATTTCTTATCTTCGGCTACTGTGGTGTTTCCTCCTTTACTTCTTCTATAGCCTCAGGCAGAATGAGATACATGAGTCCTAAAAATGTAGATCCCTCTTCCTGACTATATAGGAAAGAGCTTTACGTGCTTAGTTCTTGGCAACAGTAGCTCTCAGTAAATGTGATGAGATGGCTTGAGTATGTTTTTCATAGCAAGAGCAAAGCCTTTTAGAGTGCTCTAAATAGAAACTGAGTTACAGAATAATTAGGAAATGGCTATTATAATTCAAATTGTGTGTGTATCTGGTGAGGAAGGATTACAGAGAGTGGGGAGTGCTATAAATTCCTTGGTGTGCGTGCTCTCATGTATGCAAAGTGTTTTCAGAAATGCCAGTCGATGCTGAATTCTGGCTGGCAAGTGATAAATGCTCAGCATATTTTTCCTACTGCTAATGCTTTTTTTCTACCAGCTGGAACTTAACCTTATGCAACGAATAAAACTTTAGCATGTTCTTAAGGGCTTTTTTTGACTTAGGCTCAACCCATAGTGTATGCTTCCTTGTAGGGGATAAGAATATTCTATTTCATGTTTTTGAGTTAGTGTAGAAATTCTGGAGGGAAAAAAATATTTTTTTAATTTATTTTTATTTAGTAATGAAAATTCTGCAGAATTTTCAATGTATGTATTTCTGAGATAAACCAAGAAGCAATTTCTGCTAGTGGGAAGAATTCTGTCAATCTTAAGAACTATCGAGTCTGCAGTAAAAGCAGAATTTATACGTGTCTAACTTAATCTGTAGGAATATGATCCCTGCACATGGATCCTTATACCTAAATCCATTTCTCTGTTTTCAAAAACTGGGCCTCATTTGGTATTCTGACATGTGTATCAATACGAATTTTTATGTTATTTTCCTCTCTGAATTTTTAGAAAAAGCATCCCAGTCAGGTGCTTTTACTCAGATTGCCATATCTGTGGCATATTTACCTTTACTTCTCTTTCCAATTTTGCAGAAAATATTTGTGCTTTGGATCCTTAACAGATGTTACCATTTTTAATCCCCCAGCCGGGATAGATTCACTGGGTTAAATGAAGCAAGTACTGAAAGGTCACACCAGATAGCTGACATATGTACCGACTATTTGTGTAGCAAAACCTTTTTCTGTGAAGCATTTTTTAATAAATTCAGGTGAACACTTCAACATTTTGAGAAAGATACACGAAATATTTAGAGAGTATCAGAGCTAGAATACTATGACTGTCCCATCTATAAGTGTACTGATTCATAAAGGACTTAAGAGAAAATACTAATGCATTTTGTGACAAGAATAGCAATTTCTAGTAATGAGAGTTTCATAAGAGTAAAGAGACTGTACAAATGTACCCACTTACTACTCTAAACCCACGAGTTTTACAGAAAGATATAGACACAAATTACAGACAACAAAAATATTTATTCCAAAATTACTCATTACCTAACTTACAGAATGCTCAGACTCCCCAAATTGATTCATGCTGTGCCTGATACCATTGCGTACTAACTAGCAGATATTGCTAGCTTCCAGTATATTTACTCTTAATGCACAGATTCTCTCCATACAAAACCTTTTAAAAGAACAAAGGTTTTATCTTGCAGATGGTCAAAATAGCAGGAAAAAGGGGTGATATTCTTCTTGTACTCATTTTTCTGAAAGCTGAAGTCTGCTTGCAGTCATTTCTGTCATATAACAAAGGTTTCTGAGACCGTGTTACTTAATTCTTAAGATTGTGTTAAATATTTCAGGGCTCTTTGTTATATGCAGCAAAAGCCACTCCCACACAGCACTGCTGGAAATGATAAATCCATTTCTCTTAGTGTTTCCATTATGACATTGTCTGAGAATTTTAATAGTCTGACTTAGTTGCATAGATTTCTGAATAGCTGTTGATAAAAACATTGATAGACAATATAAAAGGATAAAACGGGAGTCTAAAAAAAGGAAAGATGAGGAATTCTTTCCTCTGGATTTTTGCTGAAATTTGAATAGGAATAAATGTTTTGCTGATTGCTGTCCCTAGGCAAACAAACATTTATCCCAGTAAGGAAGGTTTGTATTAAGCATATGGAATCATTGACCTTTCGGGACTGCAATGTAGAAGTGTGCAGCAGCTAATCTCCTGATACAATTTCAGTAAGAGGTAATACAGCAAAGGGAATGGAGTCCAAGATTACCACCATGCTAAGCCAGGGAGCAGAGACAGATGAGTCCAGTCAGCATCTGGTTAGCCTCTGCTCAGTCACCAGGCTGGAGTCACCAAGGTTTTATCAAGACTCTAAAAAGTGGAGCCAGAAACTCTGGTGAAGGCAGGAGTCCAAAACAGTGTGGATTCTTTTTTTTTTTTTTTTTATTTAAACAGTGTGAAAGAGATGATTAAAAGATGAGGAAAGTGCCTTTTTACACGCAGTACAGTAGTGACTGGAGCAGTTCCTTGGCCAGTGGGGATTTCTACTCCTTTCTTACTGGTGAGCTTTCTAAAGGCCAGGGTTGTCTTTCACACTAAGCAGCACTGGCTGTGTTATGGAGAGGGACCTCAAGCCAGTGAGAGGAGGCAGTGTTCCCGACCTTTCCTCTCCACTCCAGCTACTCTCCATTTCAGGTTATAGGACATGCAAGCATGGAATGCCTGCCCTGGCTGGGGGAAAGCATCAGCCTCCTATAAACAGCCCTGCAGCAATCATTTGAGCACCGTGCAGTGGAGAGAGGAGGCTGAACCCTCTCAGGCTGTGGAGGACAGGAAGGGCCAACTCCCAGAGCTGTACATTTTGGACAGAATGAAGGGAGTTTGCTATTGGCATCTAGCTTTTACAAGAAAATGGTCACCAGCAATGCAGTTTGCATGGTGTGGAGGTCCTCTGGAGCCAAAGATGGTGGAAAGCCCAGGTTTGCGGATGTGAGAGGTGCTGTTGTGTAGGGGAGTGATAAGCATGCAGTCATGTCTGACTGGGGGACATCTGCCCTGGTCCATAACTGCAACTCTCTGTACCTTTTGGGCATCAAAGCAGTTCCTGAATTTAGTTTCTTTATGGCCAGGCAGTACTGATTGTGTGATGAATATAGATTTTAATAATTCCTAAACATGTGATTCACATAGGAGAGGGGTGTAATGTTTTGGGTTTGCATGGCAAGGTTTTGATAGCAGGGGGGCTACAGGGGTGGCTTCTGTGAGAAGCTGCTAGAAGCTTCCCCTATGTCAGATAGAGCCAATGCCAGCCGGCTCCAAGACAGACCCACGGCTCACCAAGGCTGAGCCAACCAGCCAACAGTGCCTCTGGGATAAAGTATTTAAGGAGAAAAAGTTCCTGTGCAAGAGCAATTGTAGTGAGAGAGAGGAGTGAGAATATGTGAGAGAAACAACTCTGCAGACACCAAGGTCAGTGAAGAAGGAGGGGAGGAGGTGCTCCAGGTGCCGGAGCAGAGATTCCCCTGCAGCCCCTGGTGAAGACCATGGTGAGGCAGGCTGTCCCCCGGCAGCACATGGAGGTCCACGGTGGAGCAGATATCCACCTGCAGCCCGTGGAGGACCTCACACCAGAGCCCAAAGGAGGCTGTTACACTGTGGGAAGCCCATGCTGGAGCAGGCTCCTGGCAGGACCTGTGAACCCGTGGAGGGAGGAGCCCACGCTGGATCAGGTTTGCTGGCAGGACTTGTGACCCCATGGGGGATCCATACTGGAGCAGTCTGTCCCTGAAGGACTGCACCCTGTGGAAGGGACCCCACGCTGGAGCAGGGGAGGAGTGTGAGAAGTCCTCCCCCTGAGAAGGAAGGAGCAACAGAAACAAGGTGTGATGAACTGACGGCAACCCCCGTTCGCAGTCCCCCTGCACTGCTCAGGCTAGGAGGCAGAGAAAGGAATCAGGAGTGAAGTTGCACCCAGGAAGAAGGGAGGGGTGGGGGGAAGGCATTTTAAGATTTGGTTTTATTTTTCATTATCCTACTCTGATTTGATTGGTAATAAATTAAATTAATTCTCCCCAAGTTGAGTCTGTTTTGCCTGTGATGGTAATTGGTGAGTGATCTCTCCCTGTCCTTATCTCCACCCATGAGCATTTTCATCATTATTTCTCTCCCCTGCCTAGCTGAGGAGGAGGAGTGATAGAGCAGCTTTGGTGGGCACATGGCATCCAGCCAGGGTCAACCCACCACCATATTCCGGTGTATCCTGTTCTACTTACTGACAGAGCATACTGCTGCTTTCTTTCGCCATTACGTTTACTGAAGTAGGGCACTGCAGAAGTGTGAAGCAGTGCTTGTGAGCTTTTGAGTTCAACTGCTAGCATCCAATCTGTATTCCAGAAACGTATTTTTCCTATTTCTGGTGACTTCTTTCTTTCTGTTTAAGTCATACAATGTTTCACTGAGACTTTAAAAAATAAATTGAGTGTGGTGGATGCACTGAGGCAACAGGCAAAAAATTTCTTAATCCACCTCATACTAATATAGTGGCTTTCCAGGACGTCCATCTTGAACCTCTTGCACATGATCTTCCTCCACTGAGTCTGAGAGACCTCAGGGGACATTCAGAGTATCTGTGATAGACGGATGAAAATTTTAAAATTAAAACACCAATCCATTCAAAGAATCCTTCAGCTTTAATTTAAGCAAAGGTAAATTAGGTTATTTGTGTGACGCATACTTTACATTTGTGTCTCAGGTTGCTCCATCTCATACTGGACTATATATAGAATTGAGCATGCTCATTCTAGTCCATGTCTTCTACTTTGTGGGTTTTCTGCAAAATCGAGGCTTCTGACTACAACTACTAAACACAGACTTTTACTATAAATTATTGTTTTTCCACAGCTTTTATTATCAAAATAGTGGCATTAGTTACTCTTCAGTCATGTGCCAAGAAAAGCAAACTCATTTACCATTTCATCTTCTGGCAATCCACATGACTTATGTTTTACAGGGTGTCTGCCATCATAGCTATCTTGAACCTCTTGCAGCTCTTTCCCAATAGTGGAAAATATGATATAATAAAAATAAATTAAGACAAAGAAAGTTGGTAATTTCAATGTTTAGAACTGGAAAGTAGTCCAGATTATGGCATGTGTCTAAATAGCCTGATTGCTCTATAGCAAGTACAGAATTAAAAAACAACTCACCCCCGCCACACCCCCCCCCCCGCCCCACCCCCCAGCAAAAAACCCCCACAATCAACAAATCCTGCAACAAATAGTCCTCCTGTCCTCAGAGGATGGAATTTAAGGTTACTGAGCCAGCTCTACACCCTGTTGTGCTCCCATCTAAGGTGTAGAGAGGGAGCACTTTTAAGGACAAATGAAGCAGGTAGACCCAGTTCAGTGCCACTTAGGCAAAGGTGACTAACCAGAATGTAACATGCGTGTAACTAGCAGGCTAAGAAAGTGTTTCATCCTCTTGATTCATTAGTTGTGAGGCTGCATCTGGAGTACTTTGTCCAGTTTTGGATTCCCAGTGCAAGGAAGATGTTAATGTAGTGAAACGAGTCTACCAGATGGCACTAAAATGAATGGAGTGTATAATGTACAAGGGGAAACAGGGAGAGATGGGTTTGTTCACTCGTAAGAAAACTAAACAGGGATCTTACTGCTATTGCCAGCTACCTAATGGAAAGCTATAGAGAAGATGGAGCTGGACCCTTCCTGGAGGTGCACTGTTAACAAGAAGAGGACACAAGGTGCAATAACAAAAAATTCAATTAGATATGAAGTATTTTTTCACCATGAGAGTGATCAAATGTAGGAACATGTTTCTCAGAGAGGCTCCATGTGGAATCTCCCTCCTTGGAGATACTTAAAACTCAAATAGGCAAGTCTCTGAAGAAACTTATCTAACTGGAACTGATATGAATCAAGGATTGTAGTAGATGGTCTCCATAGTTCCCTCCTGGGACCTATCTGTGATTCTATGAACAGAGTTATTGCAACCATTGTCTAAGAAAAAGATACAATAGCTGCTTTGACTGGATAACATTTGCAGATGTTTCTGAATAGTGCTAAGTAGATGTTACCTAAAATTAGTAAGGAAAAATCATCACAAGTCCTGAACCCCAGGGCTCTTCTCTGAAAATGGCTGGATTTGCACCTTTTAGATGTTCTAGTGTTCTTTCTGCACATACTCAAACATGTATGTGGTCATATAGCCTCCGTGAGACAACCAACAATTCTAATGTTGCAAGTGAAGGTCCTGGCATATGAGTCAGGCTAGTTTTTGTGGTGCAGATTTTTCTGCTAGGGGAATCAGAACTACTCCAGAAGTCAGAGTTGCAAATGATTGCACTGATTATTGATTAAATGGGGAACTGCATAATTGCTTCACCACAGACCAATGTTGATTTAATGTTAGTGGTTGAATACTGCTACAGGAGCATAAAAAAGGATGCATTTAATATATGGGTTAAGACTTCTGGGTTGATTAACACTGGGAAATTTTCGTGGTACTGAAGCTATACACACACGCATAATTGTAAATAAAGTAATTTGTTTTAATTCCATTGTACATATATATGTTTATAAGGAAGCTTTTAAAAATTAAAACATAAAAAGGAAGCATACAAGAGGTAGCAGCAAGAATAGGTGACCTGGGAGGAATATGGAGACACTGTCCAAGCATGTATGGGGACAGGGTTAGGAAAGCCAAAACCCACATGGACTTGAATATGGCAAGGGATGGGAAGGGCAATAAGAAAGGCTTCTTACAGGTTTATCAGCAGCAGAAGGAATATCAGGGAAAATGTGGACCTGCTGCTGAATGTATCTGGGGACATGGTGACAAAGGATATGGAAAGGGCTGAGGTACTCAACGTCTTCTTTGCCTCGGTCTTTTACGTAAGACTGGCTTTTGGGCATCCCACGTCCCTGAGATCAGTGGGGAAGTCTGGAGCAAGAAAGATTTGCCCTTGGTGGAGGGGGATCAGGTTAGAGAAAATCTAAACTGATTGGGTGTATATAAGTCTGATGAACTAACTAATGCTGAGGAAGCTGGCCAATGTCATCAAGAGGCCAATCTTGATTATATTTGAAAGGTTGCAGTTACTGGGAGAGGTTTCTAAGGGCTGGAAGAGAGCAAATGTCAGCCCTCTTTGATGAGATGACTGGTTTGGTGGATGAAGGGAGTGTAGTGGATATTGTTTGTTTTGACCTTAGCAAGGCTTTCCAATACATTACATCCTCAGACACAAGCTGAAGAAGTATGGACTAGATAAGTAGACTCTGGGGTGGATTGAAAAGTGGCTGAGCTGCGGGGTTCAAGGGGTTGTGATCAGTGGCATGAAGTCCAGATGAATGGTGGTATACCCCAGGGTTGCTACAGGGTCCTGTACCATTTTGTATCTTCATTAATGACTTGGATGATAGGTCAGAGTGCACCCTCAACAAGTTTGGAGGTGATACAAAACAGGGAGGAGCAGTTGATAGTTCAGAGGGTTATGCTCCCATTCATATGGATCTCAACAGGCTGGAAAAATGGGCCGATAGGAATCTCATGAAATTTAACTAAAGGAGATGCCAAGTCCTGCACCTGGGGAGGAATAACCCCAGGCACCAATACATGTTGGGGACCAAATGGATGGAAAGCACCTTTGCAGAAAAGGACCTGGGGGTCTTGCTCAACAAACTAAATGTGAACCAGCAATGTGTTCCAATGGCAAAGGCAGCCAACAGCCTTCTGGACTGCATGAGGAAGAGTATTACCATCAGGTTGAGGGAGACAATCCTTCCCTTCTGTGGTAATGAACAAAGAGAAGAAAAGAATGCCATGCAAAAAATTATTTATTACCTAGAGGCCTGATTGCACACCTAAGAGGCAGCTTCCGCAGTGTAGACTTTTATAAATTAATTTTTGAAATTCTAATGGGAGACCTTGTTCTGTTTCAGGAGGATCTGGGTTTGGGTAATTTAGGAATGCTGAGCTTTTAGGCACCTGGCTGCTGGTGTCCAGACCCTGGGCTGAAGGTGCTGTGCTCAGGCTCGTAAAATAGTGCTTTGGGACGTACAATAAAGTGGTCCTAGAAGTCAGTACTCTGAGTAAGGGGGCCACATAGATTTGGATAAAGGGGAAACACAGAGAAACAGGATGTCACTGATGTTCCACCACTTTTGAGAGCTTAGGTACCTGCTTGCAGCCCTGAATCAAGCCCATCCAAAACCTGCAGTATGGCACCCCTCCAGTTCAGCTTTTAGGAGTTGATTAGAAGTTACCACTGTCTGTAAATGATGGCAGTACTTGCCTTTTATACAATAGTCCTAAGGTTAAAGCACTTTCCTCAGGTTTGAGAAACTTTGTTTCAGCCTCCTCAGTTTACCTTATAAGATGTGATAAAATAATTGGATAAGCTCAAATACAAATGTGAAAAATTTTTAAAGACAATTTAAAAAATGATATGTCAAATTCTTTAACCTTTATTTTGTCTTTTTATCACCCTTGAAGTGATTTTGAAATCCTCTCTGGAATGAACAATAATTTAAGTCATGTGTTGCCCCTCATTCTTGGCCTCTTAATCTTAAATGTGCATCACCTTTTCTTAAATGTGCATCACCTTTCAAAAAAAGTCTCGTTTTATGCTAGACTTGCTCCGATTACAACTCTAATTATGATACCTGTTAATCTATGATAATTCCGTTGACACTGTATGCATGCTGATGCCTCCTTACAGCCTTATACATCTTGTTACACATACCAAATATATTATTAAACTTTGCCCTTTTAAACTCTATTTAGTTTTGAGTTAGCAATTAAATATTTCTGTGACATGATTATGATAATGCCCCAATCTAATAAAAGGACTGAACTGTCACATATAAACCACATGGATTAACAATGTTTTCCCATATTTGCTTTGATTATAATAAATCTCTTGGCAGTCAACAAGTCTGAACTTGCTTGTTGGCATTTTGTTTCATGACATGAAGGATAAGGATAATTCTGCACATGGTGTTCTAGTGTCTCAACTGTTGTAGAATTAAATGACTGAAAACTTAGCTGGAAGGAAGATTACTATATTTATTCTTACTTACTATGCATTGTGTTGTTACTATAATACATGACATAAATATTTAGGAAACTGCTCTCCTGCTTTATACCTGGTTCTTTAGAGTGGCAGAAATAGCTCTTAATCAGGTGCTTTAGTTGTCATATGACTCCATCATTTCTTACCTTCTCTTTGTTGTCTATCAGCTTCAAGAATGCTGTAAATTTCCCCAGTGTATTTCGGTCTGCAAGGAAATAAAGTGTAAACATCATAAGTCACATATATTTGACCTGATTTTGTATTAATGTGTTCAGAATATCATATTTGCACACAGTATTTGCAAGCTTCAGCAGCAGTTATAGCAGATAGCCCAGTGAGTACTTTGGGAATTGGTGGAGCACAAGAATTTCTTTAGCTGAAAATCTCTCAGCGTCACATGATACACAGTAAAGATTTCTTATAGGAACTGCTGAAAACTACTCTGCTTTTCTTTTGTCTTTGGATAGTGATACTGGGAATCACCACATGACTTTGCCAGAGTTAGTCTAACAATATTGGCTACAACAAATGAATGTGCAGTTACACCTCAGGAAACCTTGGAGTATGTGGTACAAGACAGATTTTTTGTTCTGCCTCTGTGCTTATTTTAGTATACAGTCTAAAATAACTTACCGTTCTAGATATCTTTGACAATCTCTTTCAGTATATAAAACTCTAAATAGACAGCTCCTACATCTCTAGTCCATGCACTAGGTCACTACAGCAGAATAAAACCCAGTCATTTAAACTGTCTTACAGTTATCCCCGAATTTTATTTATGAGAATGAAGCAAAACTATGAGATTAGCTAATAAAAGGAAAATAGCACATATTATAGTGACCAGGGAGAAACTATTTCAGGAACTGAAAGTTAGTTGTGCAAAGTTGCACGTAATATTATTTTGGAATCTCAGATTCAGGTCTTTTTGGACAGCATCACCCTAAAAATGATTAAGTTATGTTTATTTATGAGCATAACTGAACTTCCTAGCATTTTTTTCAGTGTATTCCTTTTTGCAGATGTCACTCTGTCATCAAGATTTTTGTTTCAGAAACATAAATCATGCAAATAGTATCTCCAGAGGTCAGCTTTAATCCGTAGTGAGTATGACTTTCTAGAATGCATTTAAAGATTCCTGATAAAAATGTTTGTCTTCTGTGAATTGTGAGAATGTGATCCTACTATAAACAAAACATTAAACTAAATGGATTTCAAAACCTAAAGATAAGGCATTATTTGAAGAGTGACACAGTTACCAAATTGCAACTGGGGCTTTGCTATTGTCAGTAGGAAAAAATGTCATAGAATTGAAAAACATGCAATTTAGAGTCAAATATTGTTTTCTGTCCTTATAGAATCCTGCTGTTGGAACAGAGAATTCTCAAGAAATGATAGCGATTGAAGTGTATGGCTTTTCATGCCCTGCAAGTGCTGGAACAAGTCATTGTGTATAACTCAAAGTTATACCCAATACAAAGTTGCTTTCATATACTTAAATTATTTGGTAGTCATGTAACAGCATGGTGATTTTGAATACTCATTGTTGCAGACTTTTTGGGATCCTAGCAAAAACAATGGGACCTTCCAACTGAACTAATCCTGTTAGTGACATTTATTGCAAATATTAATAACTTGGGAGAGAAAAAACCATAGCAGTATGCAAAATTTAGTATCGTGCTTGAGAAGCTCAGACTGTGCATTAAACACAGTTTAGTATTTGGTGACAGAGCAGATCCATGGATCTTTAAAACCATCACGTGTGTCAGTAAAGTATTTTGCAGCAGGAGGAACTGCTGTGTCCACGTCCTGAGCCATCAGAGCCCTGCGATGACGGCAGTGAGTAGCGCAGAACTGAGCACAGCTGATATGCGAGGCCGAAAGAGAGGTGTCTGCTGCAGGGCAGTGCAGGAGGCGAGGTTTTTCTCTTTCCCAAGGAGCTCAGGGTGGTGAAGGTGCTATTCTGAAAGGCTGGAAGAGAGGCTTTGAATGTCTTCAGGCTGAGCTCGAGTTTCTGGGAAGATCGCTGTAGCTGCTGTGTTTTGTGCTGAGCGTGCTCTGCCCAGCGTGATTAAACTCTCCCTCTCAGACTGGGCCCCTCGGGAGACACAGGCTGGGCAACTGCCGGCTGTGAATAGTGTCTTTTAGTCCTCAAGGCCTAAATGGGAACCAAGTTGTTCGGCTTTCCTGTGTGGCAGCAGTTGTGGACGTGCTCTGAAGTGTAATTCGGATGGCAAAAAAGGGTGTGGCCACAAGCTTGGCAGAAATCTGAGGACTGCATTTTTGGTTTAAGGTCTGGAATCTTCCCTGGACCCTGGTGTAGGTGGCTTATTATTTGTGAGCATCTGAGCCTCAAATGCTGCAGGCAGATGTGTTATTGGAAATCGTATCCCAAAGACAGATAGAATGACTGTGATGTGAGGCAGCTGGAAGCTAGCTTCAGTGTTGGTGAAATTTTTTTTTTAAAAATGCCATTTTGCTATAGTATATGCACTGGGGTAAGCACTGAAGAAATTTTGTCTGTTACCTACTAGTCAGAAGTTCTGAGGTCAGAATAAAGTCCTTTGTCTTTCACTGTGGTGACTTGAGGATTGTAGTATTACACTTTAAAACGTTAAATATCCCTTGCTGCGGTGGGTCAAACCCAGCCAGCAGCTAAGCCCCCACCCAGTCACTTGCTCACTCCCCCCAGTGGGATGAGGGAGAGAATTGAAAGGGCACAAGCAAGAAATACTCATGGGTCAAGACTAAGACAGTTTAATAACTGAAGAAAAAACCCCACAAGTGATGCAAAGGCAATCGCTCTTCACCTCCCACCAGCAGACCGATTTACCTCTTTTTGTACAAGGGAAACGCCCACCAGAAAAAACCCTTCAGGAGATACCCTCACTGTGCTCGTGGGTCCTGACAGAACTGAGCCAGCGGCTGAGTACCAAGCTCTTTGGTACTTGCAAGAGGGAGGTGATTCTGGACTGCCCATCAGCAAAACTGTAAGCACTGGTGGGAATTTCATGCTGAAATATTGAATGCCTGCAGGGATGGGATGCCTTTGGGGGTAGAAAACAACTGAGATAGTGGAGGACTGCAGTTTTGGTTTCAAGAGTGAGTTCAGTGAGACTTAGACTCCCAAATGTTTTTCTTGCTTTTCCCCTGAGTCCCTAACCCCATTATATATTATGTCTATCTGTGAAAAATGCAACTATTTAATGAATAGCTGTTACGTTGTAAGAAGCGAATTGAAAATCCTAAATTATTCACTGAAGAATTTTAGACCCTTACTAATTCTGAGGTTAAAATCCATTTCTGATCAGGCATGTTATTAAGTGTCTATTGTAGAGTACTGATAAGGTACAAAAGATTACCTTTTAAATTGCTGCATTTTGACCTATGAATACAATTAACACCTGGGGACTTCTTCACTTTCTGTGAGAATGAAAAAGCCTGCCAGTGGAATGATTGGTATTGTGAGCTAAACTGTGCAAAATTAACACTTTTGATTTAATGAGGATACATATATAAAAAAGAGTGTTGAAGTCAGTACTTGCAGTGTGGTTCAAGCTGAAACAATGCTGTTGTACTCCTGGAGGCTTTTCTGTTTCTCTTTTTTCCCTGAAAAGGCTGATGACCAGGGTTTGCATTTTTGACCATTTGCCACACAAGCTCTGATCCTGCAGGAGAACGTTCCCTGCTCCTAATAAAGTCAGCAGAGTAGCAGTTAGCCTCCTTTACACTACACAAAATAGGTGTTAAAGCTGCATAAGTCATCAGCTTCTTCCTAAGGAAAGTCAGTTTCTTCCAAGCTCAGATCCAATCTCAGATTATTTTTTTTTAGTCCTGGTTTCAAAAAAAGGTATAGGAGCTGTAAAGCTGTTCATCCTTCATACAGAAATTAAGCTTAATTCTTATTTGAGACTGCTGTAAGCACATGTAAGTAAAGGTTGCATTATGCTATATACAAAAAAGGGGCCTGAGTTTTGAATTTTGGCACTTCAATTATAAAGATGAGTGAATAAAAGTATTTTTCTAGTTCATGGGAATTTTAATTTTTTTTTAAATGACATCTTGGTTTCAATCCTAACTCGTTCATAGGTCATTTCTACCTACCCACTCACATAAACTGAAAATTCTGATGTTCTCATCAGGGGAATGTAAGGATTTACTGTTTCAAAATCCCACAGCTACTTAGCTAAATTTCAACTTTGTGCTAGTAGCACAATTTAAAACAGAAAACAAATTAGTTTAACTGATCAGCTGCCTGTAAGTTTCCAGTCTGGAAACTCTAATGTCAGGGGTGTGGTGGAGGATATGACTGGACCCAATGGATATGAGATTCAGAAATCCCCAGAGACCCTTTGAGAATGCAACAGAAAATTCACCTGTAATGGCTGAAGAGAAGTACATCTGGTTCAATTAAACAGCATTTTCTGGTGAAACTTTTGTTTCATTTGCACTTTTACGATACTTTTTTCTTTACCCTTACTTAATAATGACCTTACAGAATTTTACAAGAATTCTTAAAACAAAACACCACCACCCCCCCTACACCCCAAATAAAAGAAAAAAACATAGTCAAATGGTAAAGGATGTTTGGGATGTTTGTGTTTCCTGCATGACTACGTAGTAAAAAAGTTATTTCAATGACCTTTAGTACAGTATGCAGGGAGACAAGGTGTGTCTGTGTTCACCAATGCTGTGGGTTGACCATAGCCAGCAGCTAAGCACCCACAGAGCCATTTGCTCCTCCCTGCCCCACCTCCCCAGCAGGACAGCGGAGAGAATAGGAACGGCAAAAGTGAGAAAACCTGTGGGTTGAGAAAAGGACAGTTTAATAAAGTGAAGGAAAGCAGAAAATTACCAAATGGTACAAAGATAATCCCTCACCACCTCCCATAAAACGAGCAATGCCCTGCCAGAGTCTGAGCAATGGCCACCTTGGAAGGTCAATCTTCCCATCCCTTTCTTCCTCTACCCCAGCTGAGCATGATGTTATTTTTGAGCATGATGTTATATGGTATGGAATATTCCTTTGGCCAAATCAGCTGAGCTGTCCCGGCTGTGTTCCCTTCCAACTTCTTGCCCACCTCAGTCTACTTGTGAAAATTTTCACATATATTAAGCTGATCTTTTGGAGCTGTTATTACATTTATTTTCCTCCCTTTCTGAGGCTAAATGCAATTTAGTTAAAATATGCTGGATTTTTGGCTCTCGAATACGAAAAGCAGAAATTTGGCAATATGCTCTGAAAGGGTGGATTGATCTCTGCTTGCACTAGGGTATCTCTACAATTTAGTCTTGTGTTTTCGTCAGTTGTGTCTTTTCTTTCTAACTGTTCTCAGAAAAAAACATTTTGACCTTTTATATCTGTCAACATTTTTGTTTATAGATTTTGAATGATGGGTTCTGAAGAAAGTTGTTTTTCTGAAAATCTTTCTCTAAATGATTCTTGAGACATCAACAAAAACATCCAATCTGTTGCCTGAAATTTTTATTCTTGTGACTATTTAGGGAATAATGTTCTTTTTAATGTATATTTTAAGTCTATTTATGCACATTGCTATATTATGCATACTTATTATTACAGTACTTTAATGATGATTCTTTCTTATCAACATTAAGATCCTATTTCCATTTACCATATAAATGCTCAGATAGCAGAGCACCACACTAGATCTCATAGACAGAGCAAGCCCAGAACTTCCTATGGGTGCTGATCCTTATATAAATTTAGCAGAGTGAAAAGAGCAAAGGCTGTAGAAGTAGGTGTTTAAGGTGCATATTAAGGACACCTTACCTGACAAAATGGATTCTCAGTTTACTCTCTGGCAAGCTGGTGGCACTCTCCTAAAACTGCATCTTCAAATGTCCTTGTCTTGGCAACCTATAGAAATGCTATTGTGAGGTAGATGAGTTAAAAATGCATGTGACAAATTTCTACTAGTCATTCTCTTGATCCCATATCAATAGCAGAATAACAAATTAGTGGTTTTTTCGCTTTTTCCTCAGGTAGTTTTTAATGGTTGAGTCTTGCTGAAGGTGCAGATCTGTCAAGGTTCTAAGTACAGAAGGGAAGAGAAATGAATACTCAATGTATTACAGCCATTGTAAAATAACGTCTGTCATTTAGGTCACTGACGATACAATTAGTATAGTTAGTATCTCTAAAATTCAGTTTGAGAAATATATTCCTGCAACAACATCTCCCAAAATATTGCTGGTTATTAGAAACAAGCTGCCAAGTTATTCATCCCTCCATCTGTATTTCGTTCAGCAGTTTATAGTAGAAGCTTTGGCCAATGCGTATTCTGCATCTTTTCATTGTAATTTTGAATGATTAGCTGTCACAATGGATTTTTTAATTGCCGATGCTGTTTATATATTTGTGTGTTTTGATGCCTAGTAGAAGGTTGCCTGGTTTTCTGAGGTGACCTGGCTGTACTCCAGTAGTGACTGTT
The DNA here is from genome assembly GCF_030936135.1 of Gavia stellata. Taxonomy (NCBI): domain Eukaryota; kingdom Metazoa; phylum Chordata; class Aves; order Gaviiformes; family Gaviidae; genus Gavia; species Gavia stellata. The sequence goes on along the minus strand of NC_082598.1, from coordinate 25,268,967 downwards.
ATGTATGGCACATGTTGTGAAGGGTACTGGGAGATGAGTTCTCTTCAGCAGTGTAATGTTTTGTGGATTATACCCCTTTATAGCATGCCAATCTAGTTTAGTTTTCAGGCTACAGTGCTTGGTACACTGTGTTGTTCTAAACAAGATACTGGCTTTTATTAGGGAAATACAGCATTAAAATCTGAATCTGCATTAGCTGTTCTATTTATGGGCTGAATTTAAGAAACACTTTGATGGTTTTGAGGTATAATGGAGACCTGTGACTATGCAAAGGGCATAGCTAAATTCACTTTACACTGAAGGTGAAGCGATAGACTGGATGCTTCTCTGTTACTCTGTTGTGGAGTAGCAGTGGGTCTGAGCTCCACCTCATTCTGCTGTGGAGTATTGCTAACAGCCAGGGCTCTCCGCAGTAGATTAAGAAACTTGTTTCCTCTTTTGGGGGGAAAGAACTCTGAATGCACTAACACAAATGACAAAACAGCTAGAATAACAACCACCAAATGCTTATCTTATTAATGAAAAATGAAGTTGCAATTTAAGCCCTCTCACTGCTTCTGGATTTGGCTTTCTGCAGGACAAAAAATGTCATTGGCTGCTGGATTCAGATTATCCCCACAACGCTTTGCAGGAGTGTTAGTCTCTTAAATGGTTTGATTGCTTCCTGCGTGCCTCAGTTGCTGCTGATACGTTTGTTGTTTTCTAAAGATGGAGTAAGCACATCCACTGGCACTAGCAGGGCTCTCGGCAATCATTATACCTGAACCAGCACCACTACTGTCTCTCTGCCTCTGAGTCATCATTGCTAAATTCTGTACTTTTCTCCAGGACTCTGAGGAATGGCATGTTTTAGATTGGAATTAGTAAGGCATGTTTAGTAAACCTTTTTACTAGCTGAAGGCAAAACAGCTTTATTCTCCTGATTTGCTCCTGATCACATCTACTAGCTATGGAGATCTTTGCCATATGGTACCAGAAAGAGCAGGAGCCTGAAGAGCATCTCTTGCGTGATACTCTACAAGGAACATAAAATTCTCATGCTCAGTTTGAATGTGAATTTTATATACATGCAAATTTTATTAAGACAATGATTTGTTTCTCCGCTATTACAATATTTTTTATTTTAAATTTTGTTTTATTTTGCATCATATCTTCTAATATTTGAACTGTGCTGCCAGTCACATCTTAGTCTGTTCTTTATGTCTTTAGCTATTTGACTTTCTACTTTCTTTCTTAGAGAGTATATTTAGAACATGGTATTTCAGTGGTTTCTTTCTGGCTACATTGTAGATTGGCATGTTATTACTAGTTATATGGCATGTTATTACCAGTTATTCAGACAATTCAGTAACATGAAATTCATCTACAAATAGCTTTGGGAGATGCTCTGCAGGTAAGCTGGTAGGCCGATAAATATACCTTGTTGTTGTTAAATGATTGTTTAAAGCATTTTGAAAGAATGTCATAGCAGTAATGGAACAAAATAAAGGATACTGTACAAAAAACTAGCAAAGAGATCATCAGCCTGAACAGACGCAGATTTAAAACTACAAATTATACCAGCTCTGCATTGCAGCTGAAATTGTCTTTCATAAACAAATCTCTGCCTATACTTGTAACCTATCTTTTCTGGCTGCTTAGATGCTAGGGAAATGACTATTACATGTGACCAGATTTTGCTGCCTAGAAACCGCAAGATTGTGACTGAGACATTTAAGTCCATAAACAAAACACCATAGGTCTATCAAGCTCAACTGACCTTCTGTCCCTTTGAGTTTCTTCCTAATTAGCCTCAGGGCTGTGCTTAATGTAAATAATTATCTGTTTCAGTCATCCACAGGGATTCTTCCTTACCTTTCATTAATTAGGAGGGCCTTCCATAAGAATTTTGATCATGTGTATAATTGTCCAGAATAGTTCTCTGGGGATTTTGTGTGTTTTAGCATAGAGGGAAAATGCTGAGGTCTAAGTATAGACCTGTGGAAGGGAAAGGACGTGGCCATCATCTTCACTGTTCATTCTGTCTTTCACTTGGGAAATGTGCAGTTTCATTCCTCCTTCTGCAACAGATGTCTCCCAGGGCTGGGTCTGATTTTGCTGCAGCACAGTGGAGCTTGCCTAGTGTCTACCCTGCCATGGACGAGTAGTGATCAAGACCACCCTACTCCTTTTCTGCTACCATTTTCCTCTTGAGATTGGTAACCCTACTTCACTATTCCAGCAATGTGAATTAATAGGTAGTTTTTTCATGCTTCCTTCCTTTTACGCCAAATAATTTGCATAAGTATTGGCTAACTTTTAAGCTCTGTTTTGCTAGTGAAGAAAGAAAGGGGGTCATGAAAGCAGAGTAGGAATATTGATCCACTGAACAGTAAAAATATACAGGATTGGGCATCAAGTACAGCTCCACTTCCTCTATGCCCTCAGAGAAAAAAAGTAAGAAAAAACAGTAGTTAATGTATTAAATTTTTGGTGTAATAAGCTCTAAGTGTAGTGTAAAAATGAGATGGGGATTTAATCTGCAGTGTGAATGAATCTTTTGAATCTGCACCTTAGCCTGAATATTGTAATGACTTCATTCTACAGCACTCTACTGCTTCTACTGTAAGGTTTCATTAGGTTTTTTTAAAAGAAACTGAGAGACAAGGCCTTATTAGATTTCAGAAACTGAATTTGGATGAACACAGATTTCAGAAAGCTGAGTATTTAATGCAATTTCCAGACTGCCTGTTTGACTGTGAGCCAAAGACATTGTGCTTTGTGGACACTAAACAGAAAGTTGAAAAGGAATCTGTAGCCAAATCACTCAATTCACCTTCATAGTCTAAGAAATGACATATACAACTTGTTAAGATCAAGAACTTAAGCACCTAAACTTTGGAAAATGACAGGAGAAAATTTGTTTATGCAAACTTCTTTTGGTCTAGTTGCTAAGATGGGCCAAATAAGATTCATTGCAATGTCTTTGCAAAAGCTATTAAATGATGCAGTATTTTTCCTGCTAGACATAGGTTTTAGGATTTCATCTCTAGATTGCTTTAAAAAGAATTTATGATGTGGTAGAAAAGAGTAGGGAGAGTTAAAAGGAGAAATATTTCCATGGAATTATATAATGCATAAAAATTCAGATATTTAGATCCATAGCACATAGATGTTACTTTCATTTAAAGAAAAAAAAAAAAAGGAGCAAGCCCCTAGAGGAGATGTAACATATTCTTCAGCTGTTTACTATCAGTGGACAAATAGGCTTTCTCAGGAATTTTGAATGCAAACTCTGTTAGAAGTTGGAACTGATTATGTAGCTAGAGATGGTTTTACTATTGTGCACTCATTTGTCTCACCTTCCTTCTGCTTTTTTGTATATGCTTCATTTTCTCTCTTCTCCTTCTCTCTGAGTTCACTAGTTGCTGTCTCTATAGCCCTTGCTCTTTAATGTCTGCAACTCTTAATCTTTCTACATTCTTTCATCTCACCCTTTTGACAGACTCCCCTTGTGTGCAGCCTGAGCATCATGAAGGGAAACTATGGAAGGTGCATACTTTTTCTGATGTTCAGTGCTTGGCATCCGCAGAGAGAGACCATTGAGGAGGGTCTCCACAGATCCAAGGCAGGCCATTGACAAGGGCCTCTGGTCTCCACAAGCCTGGGCTGGAACATTTGTAAGATGGAGTCGACAAACTCTAGTAATATGCGGAGAAGCTGGAGTATACTGTGTAGGAATAAAATCAGAGGTCTCTTAATTTTAGGAAGTGCGTGCTGTGCATGTGTGAGTGTAAACCTTCTTATAAGTTGCTTGCAAGATGCTTATGTCTTATAAGGAGTGATAAAAGTACAAGTATATCTCCATTCCCTACTTGCAAAATGTCTGGCATTTTGTCCACTCAGTAGAAGGCTAAAATCTTCATAGCAAAGAAGTTAGAAGCTTATTTTATTCAGAGCCTAATTTTAACCCAGTTTCTGAATGTAATAAAGCTCATACTGTTATATTGTCTTCCTGATATTTTTCTGATAGTCAACAGGATAGAAGAAAGAGGCCCAGTGAAAGTACGGATACAGACTCAAAAAGAAGAGTTCAAAGTGGAATATTTCAGTCTGAAGAGTAAAAAGTTGCCAGAGGTATAGGAAACTGCAAAGCCAGTTTCAAAGTGGAAGTAGATGGGCATTGTGGTGCAAGCACTCTACCTGATAGACAACATATAAACTGAGCTTTTTTTGTACTACACTACACCGCACTGCACTACACTACACTACACTACACTAGTCTACTGTCTTGCTGCCTTCTTTATCTGGCATGTTATCTTCTGACTTTCTCTGAAGATCTTTTTTAATGCTTGCTCTCCTTTATATAACTTTCCTGCTGGTTTTCTCCTCTCTGCAGTTCCCCCCCACCCCAGCCTCTTTCAGGATGTATCAAGTTTGGTACCGTTCCAGTTGGTCTGCTCAAAGGACAATGGCTATTTCTGAAAACTCATTTGCTATGAGGGGTGGAGTTTGCCAAAGTGTCTGTTCAGCTTAAGGGGCAAATAGTTGGCTTGCTGCCAGTCCTAAATGCATACTTAAGCAATTGTCCTAGACAAAGCCAGGATATTGAGAAACTTCATGATGAGCTGAAAGCTGTATACTTTCTCTTTTTATTATGCCTTCAATATCCTAATGATCTCAAGTTATAGTTTAGTTAGCAACGTAAAGGCGAAGTTAGATGGTTATGAGGATAGTGTTTGATGTAAGAGACTTATTACAACCCTACAAAAAAAAAGGGCAATTATTTTTTTTATCCTTGAGCATGCTCTTTGCCTCTGTACATGAATAAATTAGTGACAAATAAATAATCGTGGAGTTTTCCTTGAATTGAATTCTCTGAATGTCTCTAGGCATTATCATGAATTGCACTATCACAACCTTAAGTTACCAGCTCTGTGAATAATAGAAGCAGGCATAAAATGGCACTACACATAACACAGAAAAAAAACCAAACCCTTTACTGAAAATGATTACAAGTGACAGTTTCTTTCATGCAGTCCATAAGCTGGGGTTTGAACTTGTAGTAGTGCCACATCTCATTATGCAAAGTGATTGTGGCAAGGGAGAGCAAAGCAAACAAAAAATAACATTGATATAACATTGAGAAGCACTCAGTTAAATAGAAATGTTTAACTTCAGCTCAGGAGTGTGTTGTGACAAAGACCACCACTCTAGCCAGTACAATGGGTTTGTTCTTGCTTACTTCCCGTTTGACCTCAAGACTCTTTATCTGGCAGCACTCAGGCTGATTTCAGGAAAAGTATTCCACTTGTTGATCCTACCTGATATGTGGCACTTGTGACTTCAGTCATTCTTCCGGCAGGTTTCAGCCTGGACCTTGTGTTTTCATTATTGAAGGAAAAGTTTTTTTGTCCTTCAGATGATCAGGCAAAAGATCAATCTTTTCCATGTGGAGAAAATACCTACTTCTTTATCTTCTCAAAGAAAGAAGATGATGGATAATTTAGTGCTGTTAGAGACCAAAAGAGAGGGAGGGAAGCATCTCTTGCTTGGTGTCCATGTGAAGGCCCTTGGAAACACTCACTAAGCCCAACTGGTTGTAGAGGGAATATGGACGTTCAAGGGTTTATACAATGCCCTTTGTCAGGAGGCAAGGATTATCGCCTCCATTCAGCCATAGCAAATATATTTTTACAATTGAAGTAAAAGTGCACCTTAGGAGAATGCATTATGCTATATTCATGTATATTTTGTTCCATGCATGCGTTAAAAATATACTTTAATCTGCTGCAGACAGCCTAGGAAATTTTGAAATGTGTCCACGCAATGAAATTTCTTATCACACTGGAGATTCCAAGACCCAACATTTATCCAAAGTGTTCATCTGAAGAGCAAGCAGGTGGGCTTTGAGATCCACCTTACTTGGAAAAATTTTTTTGGTATCATCTCAGGTGGTCATCAGCAAGGACTGGAGTTTACCATGAAGTTAATTTGTTTGTCAGGCTAGGCTGTTGACAAAAAGTAAGGAATAAATACCAGTCTCACCATTTGCAAATATGGCAGTTACTCATCTCCTAGTATGTGGCATTGTTTGTTTGAGGTTCTCTGTTTATCCTTCAACACCATAAGGGAGAAATGCACTAGAAGTAGCCTTATGATTCTTGTAGTTCTTTTGATTTGTGAGTATGTGTGTATACATATTTGAAGCAAATCTGTGCAAAGGAAAATTGTTACTTCTTTGGAAAAAAAATTAGTGATCTTGCACATATACTTGTCAGAAATGCCAGAGAGTATTCTGAAACCCTGATATTAACAGAAATTTGGTATACTTCATAACTGTCTACTTTATAGTAGATAAGCTTCATAATTCTCTACATACAGAAACTGTTGTAGTTCTGTCTTAATATATATTTTCTCTCATCGTTCACCATCCACAGATAAAAGTGGTTGCTAGAAATATCTTTGGAATGTTTTTAATCTATTTTTGAAATTATTGCATAGACCTGAATGAAGACATTTGGTATCTATAAGATATGTTTATATATTGCTCTGCTGGAGTGGGCATGAAACATGTTAATGATTTTTTTCTCTAAGTAAATCTGTAGAACTTCAAGGCATTTTAAAACAGTAGGGATGAATATTCTGTGTATCAGAAAGAATAGATTTTCATCAAAACATGAGGTCTGTTAAGACAATCAAATTGTTAGAGGAGGCCCGCAAGAAAACAAGACCCCTTCCATCCCAAACCCCCAGCTGCATACTGAGGCTCAAACCTGAGGCTATCAGGCAGGATCTCATAAGTATGATGTAAACAGTCCCACATAGATGGCTCTCAGCATCTTGCAGGTTAAGGAGCAATTTACACTTAATAGCTAGAGTTGACAAATTTGGCATACTGCTGTTGGAGTCTGCAAATAGTTATAAAATGTTTAATTATTAAGTGCCCTGTGCACATGATTAATTTGCCTTCCCATAATTTCGTGTTATTGTGACTGTGTCATAGTTAATACATAAAAGTATGTCTAAAGAAATAAATTGTAGTTAGTTTTTCTAATGGATGCTTCTTTAAAGGTAAAAATGTTCTTTCTGACATTAAATATACTTCATATGTTTGTATATCAAGTGCATATGAATACTGTTCCTTGGAAAATATCAGCTAATATGTAATAAGATGTGAAACTATGCAATAACTCTTCTCATGTAATTTGTAGGAAATGCTAAAATTTTGCAGAATCCCACAATAAAAGAGTTGTGTGCTTTTTTCAAATAGAATGTAATTATGTAAAAGTGTGTGAAAGATAAATTTCATGAAAAATGAGTGAAGACACTTCCCTTTTTAGTTTCCATAATGCATCCTACCGCAATGACTAATGTCGCCTCCTGTGCACAGTGTGAGCAAATGACTGTGACCAAGAGCTATCAACATGAGCTGGCAAAGTGTGATTTGGACTAATTTATGGACTGGTTCTCTTTAAGTTTAACTTTTTAGGATGCTCAAATGTCCCTCCAGCTACTCATCAAGAGTGCAAGTTGTATAAAATAATTACATACAATGTATATCATTCAGGAGTGATACAGTTTTTCTGTTGAAACTGTTTTTTCTATCTTCAGTGAGGTGGGGATGTTGTAAAGGTATTGTGAGCTGGGGTTTTTGTTGTTTATTTGTTTCAACAGGTTGTTTGACTCAAATATGTTAGCTGTAAACCAAAAATGTCTTGACTAGAAATGTAGCTTTTGTTCCCACACAACCTTTTGTCTTTGTTCTTCCTGAAGAGGAGATGATTGAAAAATTTTATTTAGCAAAGCATAGTTCATGTAGTAGCTATAATTTGTAAAGATAGAATTGCTAAGGTAATTCTGGAAGCCTGTATTTTTAATTTGGGAACTTCGGATTTCCAGTGGAAAACTTTCATTTAGGGTTTTCAATGACACTTCAAAATTTCATATTTGAAGTTTAATTGAAAAATACATTTAAATTGAATGAAACTTAGTTTCAAAGTAAAAGTAGCATTTATTAGCGCTGAAAGTGAACCAGTTAATGGCCTAAGTATGTCCTTGAAGGGTCTGGACATAAAATTCACACTTATTTACATTGTCATTTTATTTGTGTGTGAGATGGCTTTTTGTTTTGTTTTGGTTTTTTTTCAGATAAATTGGCTATCTCAAGTTGTTTCCTGAATCATCCTGTCAATCATTCCAGGATGCAAATTATATGTAAAAAACTTTTTTGTATCCAATATCTGAAAACCTAACTGTTGGGATGGTCTCACCAGTCAGTGCATGGGTTTCTGTCTTCTTCCCAGGAAAATTCTTTACATCAAAGTTCCTTAACATTCAAAGCCTATTTGTTGAATATTTACTGAATGCAAAGTGGGTGACAGTGTCAATTTGGTTTTTGTGAGTAACAAGAAGGGAAATGTGCTGGAGTAATCCTGTACTTACGGTTGCTTTTGAATCTACCATTGCAATCTTCTTGACTCAAATATCTTCCTTTACTGGAAGGAGTCATTCCTTGCCATCGCAAGTCAGCAATATAGCACTCCTTTCTCCTTTCCTCCTCAGAAATGAGGCATAGGAGTCCAGTTAGCCTGACTGACATATTTTGCTTTTGGGAGTAATGTCAGTGGAGCAGAGCAAGGACTTACCTCTCCTGCTTACTCTTGAGGAGGAGTCTCTGTCTTTGGGATAGTAGCAGAGAACAGGAGGATGGACATGGGAACCTCATAGTGTTCCTGCCTGCATCTTCCTCTCCCAGACTCCACCTGCAACCTGCTGCACGTGGCCAACAGAAACTTCTGCTGCCTTCTACCATCTAGTGATACAAAAGAATAGCAAAGAAACCCATAAAAAAGGAGGATGGAACAGACATCTCCAGCTCCCCCTTTTTGCCTACCTCTCAATGCACGAGGAATAATGTTCATCTTTGAGTGAAGAGAGGACGTTAGAAATAATATAGATGGCGACTGCTTATGTCAGCTCTCATTCCCTGGAACCTCACGTTCTCCTCACTGGTGCCTTAATGTACAGCCCCAAATCACACCAGTGAATTGTTATTCAGATTCTCAGTTGTTTTACAAATGTTTTACAAAGACTTTCCTCAGTGAAGGCTTTGTGTAGCTGACTCTGGCTAGCTAGGGGATATACTCCATCATGTGAGTATATCTGTAAGTCAAATTAATAATACAGTTTCAATATTTGAAGAGAGCCGGATTCTAAAGATGAAGAGAGAAAAATACTTGGAATAGGTTTACTTTGTTCCATGCATAAGTGTGATGTTTTAAGGCTTGGGGGAGGGTTCTGTTTGTTTGGTTTGAGTTTTTTTATATTTTAAATTTCTTATTAAAAATAGTGAATAATGAAAATAAACCAGCATGAGAAAATGAATATTATGATTAAACAGGTTTGAAATAAAGCTGATTAAGATACACACAAAATTTGCAAATTTTTCCTATCAGAATTTTGTTGAAACCACTGCATAACAGAGAAAATTTGTATTTCTTGAACCCAGCTCAGAATTTAGATTTCAAATGAACAGATTCAGAACTTTTCTAATGCACAGATTTTTTTTTCTATTGTATTAAAGCACATGTCTTTCTGTCAAAATAACAGTCTCCAGAGGAATACCATTATGAATAAAACTGTTATTAGTTATTTCTAATTCCAAGATTTCCTTAGAAATGTTCCCATATGGAGAAATGAAGGAACTAATTTGCAAGTAAAATTTGCCTGTAGTAGCTTATATTGATGATTCACTACTTCTAAGTGAATTAGATTTTTTCAGCTGTTGACTGCAAATGGGTCCATGACTTCATCCAGTTTTTCAGGTAAATACCAGAGTGTACAAGTTAAGACAATCCTGAACAATATTTTTAGTGAATGCTGCATAACTAGAAAGGCTAAAAGTCTTTTCTAGCTGTAGCAGGCACACAGGTATACCAGTGTACAGTGTTCAGAAAGATGAAGACTGAAACAAAAATGTAAAAGAAATAATTCTGTAGAAATTAGTCAGAAGTATTCCTACAGTAAGAAGAATTCATTGATAAGTGCCCAAGTTTCTGGAAGCGCCAGTTAGTTACTGGAAAATCCTACTTGTGTTCAGATTAAAACACCCATGTCTAATGAAATTTGAAATAAACATGAGTATGTAAGCATTATTTATTGGGACTCAACCATTCTTCTTTCCTCATGCAATAATTTATCTGAAACATTGTTAGGGGGACATAGCTCGCAAGCTAATAACATTATGTGAAGGAAAGCTTGTGATCAGAAACAGAAGAAATATTAGTAATATGCTGAAATACAAGTCAATCTAAAAGAGAGGCCTTAGGACATACTTTAAACAGAATTTATGTTCTTGTGCTTAATGGGAGAAAGATTTCTTGAGTAAGGAGTAAAATTGACCGCTATACTGTGTGAAGTGAGTGTGACTAAAGAAATGTTCCTCAGTAGATCAGTCTTGGGATAATACTTTCCACAGAAGTGAATAAGCACCTAAATTTCTGCTAAACATTGGGAGTTAAATTCTGCCTTCACCACTTTAGCTATAATAGTCATTCTTTTTATGTCTGTCTTGTCAGAGAGAAGGTTAAATTGTGAAATGCCAGGTTAGATTTATGTGGTCTGGCTCAACAGAATGCAAGGTACATTTTTAATACCAATCCTGCAACTAACTTCAGTGCTGACAGATGCATTTTCAAATTATGAGAGCATCAAGAATTTCTTGGTGCTTCAGGAAATTAGTGCAGTTATCAGAAAAGAGTTGCAAACAAATGCTGTATCACAAGTAATGGAAGCGTTTGTGCTAGTAATAATGCAGAAACCATGTAGTTCTGCAAAGAACATAGGCACATGCTTAGTGCTAGACATGCAGGTCTTATTGCTGAAAATAAAACTACATCTTCAGATTACAAGTCTGGACTAAGAAACCTAATTTTGAGAGGGTTTTTTGTTTCGTTGGGGTTTTTTTAAAGAAAAAAATGGTCTTTTAGCCATTTTTGTAAACATATCTTCTACACTGAGAGATTTACTATATCAAATTAGGAAATGCTAATAGCCTATGTAATGAACAAGGAGTTTAATTTTCTCTTGAATTATAGATTCTTCTTTTCAAATTAAGAAGTGTACATGAATGGCAATCTGTGCCAGTGCTCAGTCATCCTCACAGTGAAAAAGTCTTTCCTGATGTTCAGAGAGAACCTCCTGTGTTTTAGCTGGTGCCTATTGCTTCTTGTCCTGTCACTGGGTACCACTGAAAAGAGCCTGGCTCTGTCCTCTTTGCACCCTCCCTTCAGGTATTTATATACAGTTATAAGATTCCTCCGACCCTTCTTTTCTCCATGCTAAGCAGTTCCAACTCTCTCAGCCTTTCCTTGTATGAGAGGTGCTCCAGTGCCTTCATCATCTTAGTGACCCTTTGCTGGACTTTCTCTAGTATCTCCATCTCTTGAACTTGCACGTTTTTCACTGTACATGTACAGATACCCTCCTTCATGATCAAATTCAGCCACGATTCTCCTTGAAAACTGCTGGCAGGTAAAAGCTCAGCTGTTGACTAAGTTTATTGCTACTGGCCAGCTAAGACTATAATACAAAATAAATCAGTGGATATATACGTATGTTGCAGAATGAAATACCTGAGTTACCTATGGTATTGAAAGGAAGTTAGCCATAGCAATATTGAGTTCAGCTTGGGTTGTTAACTTGCATTTCCGCTTTTGCCTTTTCTTCCCTTTAATCCTCCTTTAATTATTTTCTTGAGATTTCCCATCTATTTTAGATCTTAAACATCTGGGGACCAGGATTGTCCTTTGCCACAGTCTGTGTTCTCTTACGACAGAGATGCCTTGTCCTGGTAAGGCTTTTCAGTATCACTGCAACACCTGGTTTTTAGTGTCAGGCAGAATGTTTGAGGGTTTTCCAGCACTAAGATGGTTACTTGAGCTTTCAGATTTTATGTGCTTATCTGAACTAATCTTCTGTTCCTTTGAAGTGTGCCCATTTCTAATATTAGTCCAAATTATGTACTATTTCAGTGTCAAGAATTACTAGTAAGAGTGTATTAAATAATGTGAACTCTTACTAAGAGTCTTAATCGGAGGAAGGCTGAAGAATTCTTTTCATACCTTTTCATACTAACTTTTCATACCTCTCCATTAGAATTTGGTCATGGAAGCAAAGAAAGAAATGAGGTAGTCTCTCTACATCATCAGTGAAAACTGTGGAAAATACAGGATGACTTCTTGCTCTTGATTCTAAAGAGAACTTCAAATGCAGTCCTCTTCTGCAGAAAAAAAGTAACCAAAATCATTCCTGGCAGTAAGCATTCCAGTTATATTGCTCACTTGCACAGAGATGAAAATGCGTGATATGGTTTTGTGTGTCATTCAATTTAAAAGTCACACAAAAATTAAATTAATGAAGTCAGAATTTGAAGAGGCAGTGTCTATTCTGAAATGAAAATATTAGAACAGAGATTGAATGGCCCTAGAATGGTGCTCTTCTTGTGTCACAATATGCTATTAAATTCCCTTTCTCCTTCTAAAGTAGCTGGAAGCCAAACTGGTAACAACTATAATTTCTCCTTTCTTATTAACACAGACTATGTTGCTATTCAAACCACAGTTTCATGAGTATTTAAAATAAATAGGAAAATAACACTCACTGTGTTTATTTACGTTAATGTTCATGGATCAGTATTATAAAAACTATAGTACAATGAATGCAGTGTGCAAGCTGATTTCTGCAACAAAACACTGAAGCAAACTAGAAAACTAATTAATCAGCTCTACATAATGTATGAAATCTGCAAAACCTAAGTTATGAAGGTGATATTTTAACTTGAGTTACATACACTATAGTTCAGATCATTAATGAATATCTACTCTGTATTTTGAAAGGACTAACTTAGCAATTAGAAAGCAATTATAAGCCCGTTCAGGTGGAAGACAATTTAAACTGAAATAGGGTGATATTAATTGGGAGCAGTTTAAGAACCTTTAATTAGATGCCCCCAAAGCCCCAATACCGTAATCAGAAGGGAAAGCCATGCTGTTTAAAAAAGAGGCTAGCTTATATAGGGAATAAACCTTATTTATAAAACAAATCCTAGAGAAGAGGAAGAATAAGAGGTAGAAGAGAGGGTAACTTGATAGGAACCAGTATTATCATAAACTGGTAATTTCATTTAGAAGCTAGGAATTGGAGGAAAAATAACAGAAACAAACTCAAAAAAACTTAGTGACCAGTGATGCAAAGGCCGATACCTTACTTTCTAAAGTATAATAGCAATCATATCTATCCATTTTATTCTCCTGTTAGCGGCAAATTGTGGAAAACTCCATAGTAGCAATCAAATACAGATTTTTTTTCAATAGCTATTACTGTTCTATGTGTGTGGGTGTGGGCCAGATACTCCTTTAAGTCCTGATGAATAAGTAACAGTTTCTTCTCAGTTGAAACTATTGTGAGTGAGAAACGACAGCTAGATACTTTTTAATTAGGAGAACGAGTTTTGCATAATTTTTTTGTCAGAAGAATGACAAAATTCTTGTATGACCTGATCCTTTTGGCTTGCTAAATTAGGCTAAGTGCTAATGATGACACTTTAATATTAGTTTCTTGGTGCAAACCTTTGCAAATTCCAGAATAGGTCACTCTTGTCTTAAGGACATAAGGGGCTGTAGTAGAGCGTGACGTATTTTCTGACGTTATTCTGATAATGGTGGAAAACAAAAAAAATCCTGTTTTGTCATGTTTCCAAGCATTTTTCTTGAGAATTTTAGTATAGTTTTTTTCTTGCTTGTTTCTATGGGAAATATTGAGTGACAGACAGGGCAGTGGAGTTGTTAAATGCTTTAGAGGTAAACAGAAGAGAGGAATTGTTAAGCTAGAAAAGGTCACGTTTGAACAGACTGAATTTGAGATGATGAGACTGCTTCTAAAATGTGATGTCTGAGAGGAAGAAACGAAGAACTCAAAGGCAAAGAAATACCCCTGAAGATCATTCTTACAAGTCTAAATCTGAACTACAGAAGTGATGAGGAAAGGAAGCCATCTTCATACCCATATTGTAGCTCATGTAGCAGAAGCAAAAACTGTTCTGCAGCTTAAAAATCAGATTTGCCTTTGTAGCCCTAATCATCCCTTTACTTGGGAGAACGAGTTGGAGAAGCCTTGTATTAAAAAGGCTCCCACACTCCCTTGTAGCCAAATCCAAACTCTTTTTCTCATCGCTGTAAAAAGGTTTAATGAACCACTGCACAGACACATGTCCTTTGGATAGCTTTGAAATTCACAGCCATTCTGACTCAGTTTCTGCTCCAAGTTATCCCGATTCCTGTCCATTCTCTGAGAAAGCAGTGGGGCATATTGCATTATCCTGGTTACAATCAATTAGTTCTCAAGCTTTCTATAGAGGGTTTTCTATGCCAATAATTTTTCTGCAAAGATCTTCCTGGAGGATAATCCTATCATAATACTAAATCTAGGGATGTGCACAGCATGGTCTGTCTCTTATTGTTGGAATTAAAAGTCATGATTTCTGGGGGGTGTTGGATTCAAACTTTTATCAGTGTTTGACTGATGAAAGTAATCACTAATAAAAGTAAGTGTTTGTTTTATATATGGCTTGTCTGATTACCCTGCATTACTTATCTCAAACTTCTGAGCTGGCCTGATAGGACTATCTAAAGTGAAGAAGATCAAAGTATTAAGAAGCAGGTATTTAAAAACCACTCAGCTCTGACTAGCCAAAAATCTGCTTTGGGAAAGCTGTAGCTGCTGGTTTGACTAAGGAAAGTAATATGACAATTACAAAAGTTTGAGTAAAAGCCAGTTAGCTTCAATTTAAGGTTCTGGCCTGACCTATGTTTGTTTCAGTTTGTGGGGAAATTAAAATTGAATTGAAAGCATTTTTTTTACTCCCCCTACTGAATCAAATGCTAGTGCTTTGATTTTCTAACCTTGCTGCATATCAAATCAGATGCGGGAAACTCTGCATATTCTTGTACAGTGTGTCTATTCAACCTTGACAGTTGATTGTGTTGTCAACTTTGTACAGTTATTGACATAAAATTTAAAATGGTATCTTCTAAAAAAAAAAAAAGAAACAGTATCTTCTATGTTGTGAATTTCTGGTAAAGTACAAGTATGAGGCTGTGGGTGTTGAACTTCATTCAGGAATTTACAACATCCAGATAAGGCATGTAGCTTTAGCTATCAGGTGAAGTACGCCACTGCTTAGAGTCTAAGAGATGTTGCTGGAAATGATTGACTGTTGCCTCTGTTTTAGGCTGGCTGAGTCAGAGAGTGTCTGAGAGCCCTTGCTACCTATCAGATAGTATGCACATGGGTAGGCAAATTTAAGTGCTCCTGTGATGGAGGAATGGGTAGGGCTGGGGCTGCTGCCAGCATCAGGTCTCTCATCTCCACCAGCCCCTAGCCTGGCAGAAGCAAGCATCACTTTCCAGAGCTTTCCAAATCCCTCCCTGACTTTCTAGACTATTTCTGTTCTCTGGTTGTTCCTCCTCTCCCCCCTCAGATGACAGCAGCCATGGTGTAGGAGTAGATGTAAGACTGGTGCAAAGAAAGGAAGACCTTTTATGTGTGGGGAGGAGGAGAGGCCAGAGCTGCAAAATGATGGTAGAGGTAGGGATGGAATTGCCAAGACAGAAAGGAGGTCGGAAGGTAGGTAGGCAAGTCCCAGTGTAGGCCAGCTGGACCCAATCTTTACTGAAGTTTTTGTTTATAAACACAATTGTGTCTCAGTCCTTGTCTTTTTTTTTTGCTTGTTTGTTTGTTTTTTGTTCTTCTTTTGTTTTACAACTTGGTTACTTCTGTTTGTTGTTTGTATGACATCCTGAATGCTTTTCTCTGGGGAAGAGTCCTCACAATACCTTAAGTAGGTTGTTTTTAAAGCCATATTGTTTTCAGACTATGTCTGAATAACTCCTTCTTGACATATTTACCTTGATAATCAAGCTTTTTTGAGTTCTGCAGACTATTTCCCAGTAGAGCAGACAAGAGCTCAGGATGTTCCCTGAAGATTGCTTTGTTTAATGTCAACTTCTCTTTAGTTATCCATCTTCATTTATGAATTAATCAAGGAGTACTTTTTTTATATCCTTACCTACCCCAAATCATGGCTTGGTAATGCTGACATTGGGACTTTGGGTACTGTTTTCAGCTGATGAATGTGATAGGTTTAATACTAATGAACATATTCAAACATACTTTTCATAGGACAAGTAGTCCTGATGAAAGATAGAATATTGCCTCAAATGAGCCCACTTTAGAATAGCAGTAACTAGTAATAAGCTCCTTAATAACAGTCCAATATCCTTACAGCAAGTAAATGCAGGTAGAGCTGATGCCTACCCTAAAAGAAGTGAGGCTCACTCATGAAGTGCTCTGAGAAGCGGGCAGGCGCTTTGTTTGGATTGCTCAGAGAATACAGAAAACCATAGCATATCATGCCTGTGCTATTCTTTGCTATTGTCTCCCATCTGCCAGGCTGATGCTCAGCTTGCAGGGTTTTCAAACCTGGTGCTGTCTGATTCGGGAGGGTAGAGGTGGCAAAATGAATAAAAGAACACTCCTGCTCTGAAGACCTCGTGTCTTCTTGTGTAAGAGACAGGAGTCCTCTGCATATTTTACCCTCCAGTGAACAGGGGAAGAAAACCTTGTAGCCTTCATGCACACAGAGAGCTGGGTCTCAACATTAGAATGTCTTGTTTTATTTATATTATGATATTCTGGACAAGGCCTATTAAGGGAGAAGGACAGCTAGACTGAAAGACAACAGGAAAAGGGCAGCGGAGAAAGGGATAAAGAGACAGTGGGGTGCTGGAGACCTAAAGTTGGGGTTTTCTGGATATTCTTTTTGGTGGCAGTTTGAAATTTGTTTGTTCATTCTGGTTTTGTGTGGTTATTTTAATTCTGGGTCTGTTGTGTCTTGCTCATTGGTGGCAATAAAGCAGCTCTGCCTCTACTGAGGGAGTGATGCAGGAATGAATGGCTGGGGCAGGCGGCATGGCAAGGCAATGAAAGAGGAAATTAAAAAGTACTGGCAGGTCTAAGGAGAGCAATGTCCATAGCATTCTAGTCTGAGATCTGGAAAAGGAGTCTTTAGGATGGACGCAGTCAGCACTGTCTAGAGAGCATCCACATTGTACATTGTGGAAAGATGTATGGTAACATCCAAACAGCATAGTTCCTGAGAAACGCTGTTGATCCTTTTCTAAATATCAGAAGTTCTCCAGTTTCTGTTCTGCTGACATACTTTTCCTTTAAATAAATAAAAAGAACTCTGGTTGGTTTTGTTTTTTTAATAAGGATGTATTCTTTCTTGCTACCAAAAATATTTTATCTTTTCTCTTCCAGATGTTTTCTTTGTGGTTTTCTTTTGAGGACATTTGGATAATTGATTGAGTCATTACAAGTGAGCCTCATTACTTGTTATTAGTTTTGTTTGCCCATTAGATCATACTTCATGCCAAAATTACTGTTCTCAGAGTGATTAAATCTTTTTTTAACTCACAACAGATTTCACAGCTAATGTTTCAGATGTTCTTTGCCTGCTTTTAAATGCTGATCAAAAGATTAATCAGTTATTTCCAGTATCTGTGTAACCATCCAGGTATGTCACCTTTTGCAGAAATACAACAGAAAACAAATTAATCTCTGTAGACCAAAATGGACAGTGTCTTTCTTGTGTATATTGGCAGGAGAGGGTGCTGCCATGCAGGCCCAGAGAAGCGAGGAACTTGGCTGCCTGATCCTGAAGGGGAGGTTTCAGAGAGGAGGAAGCTTTGCAAACCTGTGTTCAGGAAACTCTGATTTCTCTCTCTTTAATAGACGGGCTTTTAAACTAAATGTTAACTTAAATAGATCATTGTAACTTGTTATGAGTAAGACAATATAATTGTCAGGCGCACAATATGGTCTTTCTTTTCTGTCTTCAACTATTGTGCTTACAAAAGTGCAAGAGGTAAAATGTTGAGCTTTAAATGTAATGTAACAGCATTGGTATTTTGGCACGTATTCTTCTGATCTTTTGTGTGAACAAAATTATGAAAAGCAATTTGCTTAATAGTTATGCGCAAAGCACAAGACTATTTTAGTTCTTGTTTATTGTTTCATCTGTGTAAGCCTTTTTCAGTGCTGCTATTCCACCTATGTGTCTTGAATGGGAGATTTAAGACTGGTGAGGAAGAGCAGGGAGGCAATGCTGAGGAGACTACAGGCATCCCTTCCCTTCCTGCCTTTATCAGCAGAAGAGACAGGGAATCTGAGTTACTCAGTGCCTCTCTTCTATTTTTTCAGATATTCTGAGCCACTTACTTTCCCTGTAGTTTGCAATAAACTTTGCATCGTTTTGAATGCTCTGAGCAGGGGCAAATTAGCCCTGCATCATAATGTGCAGCTTTGCAGCCCCAGGACACTCATGTAAGACCAATAGTTTTTTGTCTGTGAAATTGCCAGAGTAAATGTTAAATGTTGGACTCTCCACTGTTGACCTGTTATGAGGACAAGCTCCTATGCTGGTTGTATGGCAGCTGTATAATAGCCATTGTATTATACCTCTGGGCAATACTTCTGCAATACATTTAATTATTCTACTGCAACAGGATACTCAGCATAGCCCACCCTTGCACAAGGTTCACTGAAGGAAGAGTACTAGTGCTATTTCTTGTGCTGAAGGACATGCAAAAAAACAGGTGTGTGTAGCCTGGATCACAGTTTCATGTCACCACAGGAGCCCCCCCTCTCCCACCAAAAGCCTGCCTTTGCCTGCCTTATAGGCTTTGCTTTAAACACTTGTGCCAATGTTTTGTAAGCAACCAGATGAGTCAATTATTCAGCTGTTCTCTGAACTGATCCTTTCTATTTCACAAGTGACTTTGACTAAGTGTACTTTGGAACTGCATTTATTTAAGATTGAGGTAACTTGTATGAGGTAGTAGCACCGAGACTCTGGAGGTGGCTTTGCCTTACCACTTTGAATTAGTTCAGGATTATACATGCCATGCAAAAGAAGCTATTTTACTTTGAGATGCAGGATGGCTTTCCATGGAACCAATTCATAGTCTGTACCACGGCACAGTTTATCCTCACCTGGGTACAGCACCCAGAGCTCATGGAGAGGGCTTGTATAGTACGTGTTGAATTGAGACTGTCTATCACAGAGCTCCATCTTCTAGTGGAACTTGCTATTAAATTGTAATTCTAAGGTCAGACTATTATAATGCTGCCATGTAAGATCCAAACTTAAGAAAATTACCTTCATGGTAACACCAGGGTAAGTAAAATTATTTTCCCATAATAGATACTGAACTGCATCCAAATGAAAATTTTCTCAGACTTTTACCAAATAGATTAATTTCAAAGGTCTATAATATCGGCTAATAGATTCAAAACTGTAAGTTCATGGACAAAAAGAGAAGGCAGATGAACGTAAGGAAATAAAGGTGTCCTCCATCTGTTGCCTGTGTAAAAACTGTTTGCAACACGTTCCTTGACATATGTTGAGCGCGCAAGCTGCCCTTGGTTTGGCATAAGGGACATAATGGAATTAGATGTTGTTGTTGAAGCAAAAGAATGGTCTCTGTTTCAGCTTCATTCATAATCACTGAAAAGAACATCATCAGTGAAAACAAAAGCAGTTCCATATTTAATTTATAAGTTTTAAATAACTTTTCCATTTCATAGGAGCAACCTGTTGACAGCTAAGGTCCTTGCTCAACAGATTTTGATATTCAAAACACTTCCTAAGTGATAAAATTGCCTCATTAAAAAAATATAGTTCAGTCATAAAAATTATTTTGATCTTGTTTTCTTTTTACAGTTTTTTCCAAGTGCTGAACTGTTTTGCATTTTACTAGTTTGAAGAACTATCATGGATTCCTTGCACTTCAGAAAAGTTGTTATTGCTGTTGACTTGATACGTGAACACTCAGGCTCTTTCATAAAGGCCTGACCAAAATCTTTTTTGAAGAACAGGCAGGCAGGTTTGAGGTCCTCTCTTATTTCTTTTGCAATTTTCTCAAGTTATTACTTACTGCTTCCTTGAAATGCAAATGAACAGAGCTTAAAGGGAATATTTGGAAATTCCAGACCATGACAGGATGGTCTGAAAGGGCCTGTTGCCTCCTAATACAAAATGCAAATGCATTTATTATACTTACTAGTGCCAGCAGGCCATAACTACAATTGAAAGCAAGTAAAATAACTACTTAAATATCAGGCTGTGGAAGTCTACTGCCTTTGCCTCAAGATCAACCTGTGCAGGCTAGTTAGGGAATAATTAAGGGAAATTATATTCTACAGTACATTCTCTGGGATGCCTGTTTTCTGTAACTATCTGCTAATGAACCCCAAGAGAAGTCCAACAGAGCAGAGAAACAAAATGTGATCCAATTTATTCTCAACAATTCTCGCTTCTTTCGTAGTAATATACCACATAATTAACAAACTTGCTGTTCTGGGGTTTCATAACATTTTGACTGGAAAATACCAAACTGGTTTTACAGTATCTTTGATGAGATTTTAATGTAAGGTATTGAAAAAATGTTTGATTTCTGTGAAATACAGGAGAGAGCTACTTTTGGAGGTGGACTACTGCGCTAATTCTGTGACAAATGATAAATGTCGGCAGTATGGAAACAATACTCCTGTGAATTCCTTCAGTCTCTTGGACAGAGTCTTGAACACAACCTTAATAAGTACCCAAAGGCATTAAGCCATGCAGAAGCCCAGGGCACATAGTCACAAAATCACATTAAAAGGTCCAACCTAGTAATGACAAATCTTTGAAATGATGGACTTTCTTGATGCCACTGAAAGTTGAATACTAGCTGCATAGATACCACAACTGTGGTAAAATAGTAAGTGAAGGCATGTTATGTTTTATTTGACTCAGGTATCAGACTAACTAGATAAGTGACCTTCAGGCAAATACCGCTTGGACTTTCTCTGTATGAACTGGTAACTAGTGATATTATGAACATCTCTTGTATATATGTCCAGCAGCTCTTCCAAGAACTTTGCTGCTTCTGTTTTTCTCATCTTTAGCTGAAGGCATGATTAGTGAGGTCTGGTGTTTGCAAGCTGTCCAACAGCTTAATGCAACTTCCCCTCACGAGAACTATATTAATTAGTTATTTTTGCTTTATAACTTGCACTGTTTCTAGATTAACAAAGTCATATTAGAGAGGCATGGCGAACATGCTTTTCTTTCAAAATTGATTATTTTATAAATCTATTTCTCTGATAGAATGCCCCTTAATTAACATTTTCTAAAGTACATTAAGTGCTGTTTATCATTCTATAGCAACGCTGAGTTCTGCCCTCAAAACAATAGTTCACCACAATAGTTACATGTAAAAGATACAATGAGCTTCCTGATTCTAGAATGACTTTTCAGAGATTTCACAGATATCCTTTCTGAGGGATATTTTTGTTCTTGCTGTACCATCTTGGGTGAGCCAAAAGCCACAACAAGTTTGCTTATGACTGCCATTTTCTTTCCATGGCAGACACCAACTTTATTCAGATTCTGGAGCTGCTGTTAGAAAAAAATAAATCTTACTTAAAATCTGGGTTCTGGATGCAACTTCTGTTATAGGGTCCACAGCTGTGTTGCTTGTTTTCATTTTGTCCCTGTATGACCAGACTAATATTTCCTGCATAGTTTTCCAGTAGGTGCTCTGCTGCTAGCCAAATTGTAAAAGTATTTCTGCTGGCAATGTTCTCATAAACAACTGCCTCTGGGCAGGACATTTTATGGAAAAAAAAAATACTGTGACAGTAGACTTTGGAAGGAAGTCAGTTCAAAGGGGGAGAGAGTTCATTGATACTAAGAGTGAAATATATCTACAGATAGGAGAGACCAAAGTAGCTTAATTTTTCATTTTCATGGTTTTGAGGAGGTTTTTTCAGTATCTATTGTAGGCACCTAAGCTTGGAGGTTAGGTTGTCTCTTTTCCCCCTGCTGTCAATGAAGAGAGAGAGGCTCCTCTAGGCAGCAAATTGGAGCAGCAGCTGGACTTACGAGCCCTGAATATGTCTCTGGGGAACTCTACCACTTTGCACTGACAATAAATGAAGAGTTATGGAGACAGAGTATATAAATTAATAGCCCAAATCGAACGCTGGGATGATAGCTATCTTTCTCCTTGTCTCAGCTGTGTTATATACTATTTACAGGAAACTTTTTATGCCATAACGGGTAATAACTGACCTTTCTCAGTAGCCAGTTTGCATGCAGTTGTTTGATCAAGAGGAGCTGATCAGACTTTTGTGTCAGGAGTTGGGCAATGGATCTGCTGATTCAGCAAGAACTCTGTCTGGTCTTTTTAATCATAAATGACTTGGCCTGAAGAGGGGCTGGAGAGTAAAGGTATTACATTCAAAGTGTAACATGGGTATTAGAAGAGAAAATGTAAAGTAACTCTTTACTTTCCCCTCTCTCCTTACCAAAATGCTTTAAAAAAATAATTTCCTCTAATCAGAGCTTGCATTTTAAAATATATGCCTTGTAAATTGCATAGTATACTTATTTGTATCACCAATATCACACAGAATTAGACTAGAGTGTTCACACTTAAGTTATTTGCACCTTGACATTTATTATTATCATTGTGATTGTACATCGAAAGAGTTCAATATTTCCTTGGCCTATGAAACTTGCTTTGACACAATTACGGTATCCATGCTCTCCCAGCTTTAACTCAATAATTAATATATCACAGTCTTATGTCGAAAGAAGGAAATTTCTGGACATTTCCATTAGAAATGAGATGGAATCAGACTTTGGAAAGGCAGAATCAGACTTCAGAAATCTCCAATGGTAGAAACAACTTATTGATAATAATTCTATATTATTTTCTCACTATTTTTGTCTTGAAATTACGTGGAATGCAAGTACTAGAGTTTGAGTGTTGTTAATTACCTTTTTGGGATGCTGCACCAGTTAAATACATTAAAATGGCTTGATTTCTTCTTGTCTTCTGGTCATATGGACTTCCTAAGTTGTTTTTTTTCCTTTCTTGCACAGAGATATCACTAAAAGAATCTTTCATTAAAAAGAAGTATGTTTATCTTCTAAATAAAGAAAAATAATCTTGAATCTCATGAAGCATTCAGATGATTAGCATGATATACATGCCTGAATTTAATTACAAAAATATATAGCCTTTTGTCCTGAAATGATTTACATAGTTACAGGGAAATCTTTGATTAGTTTAACTACAGTTCAAGTAGCTGTCCAGGCAGATTTTGAAAATCTCCAAGGGTTTCTTACCCCGTCACCTTTTCCATTTGATGAAAAACTGGAAGAAACTGACTGAGGAGACAGAGGAATCTTGAGAGCTGATAGTCTGTAAGAGCAAATAAGAAAAGCATTGATTAAGGTTCATGTGAGTGTTGTGATCCTGCCACTTAGTGAGGAATGGACTTTGACCTCTTGATATTTTCTTTAGCCCTACGATTTTATGAAATGCAGCTAGATATTTAAATATCCAGCATCAGATATAAAGGCATGAACATTTAATATTGGATTTATCAAAGGATATCAAACTAGACATCTAATTCCAGTCACTTCTGAAAAGCTTGGCTTAAGACCAATGGAAAGCCATATGTAACATGGGATTATAGCTGTTGCTTTTTCAGAGTAAAAGGTCAAACCCTCAAAAGTTTATTTTTCAGCAAATTCTGCAGCAATAGGAACCTCACCTAATGCAGATTTTTAGGGGTTTTTTCCTGTACTAAAAGATTTGTGTTTTCTCTGTACAGATATTTCTGTTTTAATTATAATTCTTTTTAACTAATCATGTTTAAAGGATTCTCAGAGTATTTCATACCATAAAGAAAATTCAAGCAATATGTGCAAAACTGTCTGACTTCATTATTAGGTGTGGTAGGAAGTAATTGAAATGTGGCATAATAGAGCATAATAAAATTCTTTTCTAATTCTAGTAGCAAAAAAAGACCAAACTTTTCTCTAATTTTTTTACTCTGTCTTTTTCGTAGCGGAAGACTTGAAATTGATTTTTTTGTGTAATAATTGCACAGTGTGGCCCAAGACAGGGACCTTTTGGAGGGCAAAAGAGGGAATTAGGCTCCCGGTTCCCATTGACTTTCAGATGGTTGTCAGGGAAATCACTGAACAATCCTGTGGCAGCAGAGAAAATACTTCACTTGTTGTTGAGGCACTGTTTGGTGCCTCAGGTTTGTTTGAAGATGCTGATTTCTAAAATGCTCTCTGTCTTCCTGCTGTCTCTGGTCCCTGATGAATGGAATAGAGCAGGTCTCAGCCAACCTCCTCTGTACATGGGGCTGAGTGTGAGGGGCTGTGCAGCCATACGACCTCAGCTGTATTTATGCATCAGAGAGGTCACTGCACCAGGTTTTCTAGTTTCCTCTCTCTCTTCCTGAAAGTCCATTCCTACAGTTCAAACACTCCTGAAGGAGAAGGTCTTAATAGTATGTTTTAATTTGCTCAGATTTCTTATACTATTTTCTTCCAGATTTAATAAACAATGCTGGAAATTAACTTTTTTTTTTTTTAATATGTATTGGTTGCATGGTGGCAGGATCCCCTTCCTTACACCTCTGAAGTTTTAGCACCCTCA
Organism: Gavia stellata; assembly: GCF_030936135.1. Classification (NCBI taxonomy): domain Eukaryota; kingdom Metazoa; phylum Chordata; class Aves; order Gaviiformes; family Gaviidae; genus Gavia; species Gavia stellata. The sequence continues at coordinate 25,244,356 of NC_082598.1, read as the reverse complement.
GCCTGTCTCATCTTCTCTGACAGTTTTTGGTGTACAGTGGAGATAAACTTCAATGTATTGAGACATCTTGTAGATACCGATACTCAAACTAGTGTGTGACTAGGGAACAAGCTTGCTGACAGATGGGTCCATTAATCTTTCAATAAAGCCTTCAGATACTTTTGTCATCTGTACTTTGCTTGACGGAGGGGACAAAGTGTTGAAAAACAGGATAAAAGAAGCTGCGCTGAGTTCTGTGCTTTTCTAGCTACAATAAGAGCAATAAATGATATTACAATAAAAATGACCCAAATTACTGTCTTTCAGTAGAAGGGTCTAAGGATTTGCAGGAGTATATTTACAGGCAGTAACATAAAAGTGAATTGCAGGGGCATGAGGAAATACATACCAGTAAAAGAAGAAGAAAGAGCGCTGCCCTAGCTACTTACACAGTTTAAAACCTTTTCAAGCATACTATCAAAATACTTTTTTGCTGCCAGGTTTTACTTCACACCTTTTTGGCGTAATGCTAAAGACCTATCAATCTGTCAGAATAAAGTTTTGATTTCAACCAGAGAACATATAAAGAACAAAGTCATGTGTTTCCAAGTGTTGAATAGTAGATGATATTCCATCCTTACTTGGAAACACTATGTTGAAGAATTTAATCTTTTAGCATAACTGAAATCATTGTCACAGTATGTAACAGTTATTGTGATTCTCTTGGTAAGGTTATTTCTTACGAAGAATCTGGTCTGAGAACATTAGTCCATCTCACAAAGAAAACAGAATATGCATTGGAAGTAGCTTTTCAGATTCTAACCGTGAACTAACCAGAAGCAGTTAACTTTACAGAGGATGCTCTGCATCATGTTAGCATTGCAAACCCCAGAACAACTTGATGTTTCTCGGTTTCCTGTGGAGCAGCTGGTTTGCAAATTCGCACACTTTGGAAGAGGTTGTTCATAGTTTCCTAATATAGTCTAAAATAAACTTTTCCAATGCTCTTTATGGATTCCCTATACTTCCGCTGTTGGAGGAAAAACAGCGTTATCACATAGGATGAGTTTACCTTAATCTGAATAAAACTGACTGTTTAAGAGATCAGGATTAGCATACATGCTATGTTCAAAGCTATTGACAAAACTGTACTTGTTAGCAAGCTAATGCTTTTTAGCCTCGTTTAAACAATGTTTGCAGTAATTAAAAATGTATTCAACCTCCACACAGGAAATTACTGCTACCCGATATCAAACAGAAAACAAAAGGTGTTTATTTGCTCAAAAGAGCCATTAAAGGTAGTACAGATTCAAAACCTGCAAAAGCCCACGTATGGGCTCTGGGGACACAGTAGTCCAGCTTGCACGCTTACTAATATTCTACTTGATACGGGTAGGTGTTCCTCTTCCCTATAGAAGCAGGTGCATGCTGTCAATTATTCTTGTCTATATTTCCCCACGGGATGCTTGTTGTCTTATTAAGACTAATTGGTGGGTTGCTGAAAGCAACTGCAGGGCTTCAAAATCTTGATCTAAGATAGTTAACCTTCTGTTTTCTAGACATCTTCATCCATGCCCATGACTTCTTACATACTTGTGAGCTCCATGTTATGTACAAAATAATAGCTTTGTACAGAAACCTCTTGAAGTGGCTCTCCTGTTGTTCTGGTTTTCTGAAGGAATGGAAGGAAATTCAACAGAATGAAAATCCTTTTTGGTGTTAGTGTTCTCCTTTAAAAAATTCCCTGAAAGTTACTGAAGGTGACTTTGCTTTTGAATGTATCATTTCTCACTAAATAATAAAGTTTGTGAGAATAAACTTTATGTTGGATTAATACTTCATGCAGTACTACGAATATAAATCCATTTATTTTCAATAATCTGGAAGTTCTCTTGACTTCAGAATGAATAAACTTTTTTTTAATATTTCTATTCTGAAAGGTGCTCACGCAAATGTTTCATTAAAGGTATAATTTCTTTTAAATTTTTGTTTGACCTTGTCCACCTAACATATATATGCACAGACAAATTTTCAATGCAAAAAGATCTTAATTTTCTTTTTCATGTTATCCCTGGTGCTAGTGCATCTCTGCCCATGAGGTCAACAGCAAAATTCTGATTGAGTTTCTGGTATTTTGTTGGTGTATTAACCTGCTAGTTGCATGTATATATCTGGCTCATTAATTTATTTTTTCCATGTTGAGATCCAAAGTTCCTGTTCATAGAGCCCTCCCTGTTAAAGGATCTGTGATGAATCTGAAACAGTATTGTGACAGTGTATTATGATGTCAGACAGAAAAAAAGACATTAAGGGAAGGTTTTTTCATTTACTTGGTAAGCAAGGTGATAGGAATATGGACAGAAACATTCTTCATGCCATACTGTCCTTGAATCCAGCTAAAATGCAGGCAGGTTGAAATATCTGCTCAGTACCACTCTCCTTTCCTTTTCTTTGCTATTAAGGTAGTCTAGGCAACTATCACAGTACACTTAGTTTCTTTTAGATAGTTGCACTTAGGAGAAATGAATCTGTAAGTGTTGCCATTTTTATTTTCTCTAGATATTTTGGACTTCCTTCTTAAGCACATTATGGATTTTGTTTAATGATTTTGTTAGACATGGCAAAAGGTTGCCAGGAGAGGTTGTGAAATCTCTGTTCTTGGAGATGTTCAAAACTCAACAGGAGAAGGCCCTGGGCAGTTTGCTTGCGTTCGTACTGTTTGAGCAGGAGGTTGGACAGGATGATCTCCAGAGGTCCCTTCCAACCTAGATTACTCTGTGATTCTATTAGCCAAGCAGAATCTATTCCCCATGGTATTTGTACTATTAGAAGTACTTGTTAAAAAGATTTTAGAAGGTATTTTCCTATATAGAAGTAGGAATAACTTTTGATGACTATAGGGCTTAAAAAAGAGACTTAAATACCTGAAAAGAGTGGAAATGATTCTCAATGTCATCCAGTGTTGAAAGGTTTTAATTTTTTTTATTTTCTCAGTTTTGTTCCATTAAACTAGAAACAAACAAAGAGGGTATTACCATTGCTCTAGTGTCATTGAAAAGAGGTGGGTGTGTTACTGTTTTGCGCTCAGGCTCATCATACTGGACTCCGATATGATAACAGATGTGCATCCACCCAGGAAATTACCATTTTCAGTAAGAAGCAGAGCAGCAAATGGATTTTCATGCATGGAAAAATAATGTAATAAACTGAGCAAGGCCCTGGCTTGATAAATTATATGGTCGTAGAAGGGAAAAAATACAATTTGTTTAAATTTCTGAACCTTCAATAGAGGTATAATCCAGGAACACTTTCTACTCCCAGTAATAAAATAACAAGCACAGGCTGACCTGGTAAATACATTTACAAGTCTGAAACTCCACACACTTTCTATGAATTTCCCTATAGACAATTTTATATTTAGTGTCAAGTATTGAAAATAGTTAGAAAATATTGGGTGTGCTTATTTATTAATTTATTTTTATAGTACAGTGCTCTTTCTCAGGAGACTCAAAATGGTGGGAAGAAGGAAAATCACTTTCAATCATATATAAATCTTTCTATTCCCTAATTCCTTACTGAAGTAAGTGAAAAACTCTTCACTGAAGTTTAAGGATGTCATATGGATCTTGAGGACTAAAAAGAAACAAGTGTATTGTAAGTGAGAAGTGGTCTAATTCTGAACAAAGAAAACATCAGAAGGATGTTTCATCCAACATAAAAATTATTTTAAATGTTTTAACATTAATTTAAAGGGACAAATGATTATTCCGAGAAGGATATGAGTTAGAATCCTATTAAAATCAAATAGAATAGAATATTCTATATTAGAATACTAGAATTAGACTATTATAATTAATTACAGTAATTATCAATAATCAGAATAATAATTATTATTCTGGAATATATTATATGTACTATAATAGATACAAAATATATTCATATTCATTATTTTCTTCTAGAAAACTAGTTCCTAGCCTATTTGTGTAGCTTGTACTATCACTTGCAATGGCAGTTCCCTATTCTTTCTTTGCTCCCTTGCCAAATTCTACTAAAAAAATGCTAGTGATCGTATGTAGCTGTATCTTAAACCTTGAGTCTCCACTGAATACTAAATAAATACTTTTTTCTTGCTTTAAGAATCCACAAACACCCCTCCCTCATCTGTTTCCCAGCTCTGCTATTATCTTTCCTCCCAAAACATTCATTAAATGAATTAATTCATTCAAAACATGAGGAGTGGCTGAGGGAACTGGGATTGTTCAGTCTGAATCACAGAATCACTATGGTTCGAAAAGACCTGTAAGATCATCAAGTCCAACCATCAACCCAACACCACTTTGCCCATTAAACCATGTCCCACAATGCCACGTCCACATGTTCCTTGAACACCTCCAGTGATGGTGACTCCACCACCTCCCTGGGCAGCTTATTCCAGTGCCTCACCACTATCTCAGTAAAGAAGTTTTTCCTAATATCGAGCCTGAACCTCCCCGTGGTGCAACTTGAGGCCATTTCCTCTTGTCTTATCACTTGTCGCTTGAGAGAAGAGACCAGCACCCACCTCTCTGCAACCCCCTTTCAGGTAGTTGTAGAGAGCGAGAAGGTCTCCCCTCAGCCTCCTCTTCTCCAGGCTGAACAACCCCAGCTCCCTCAGCCGCTCCTCATAAGACTTGTGCTCCAGACCCCTCACCAGCTTCGCTGCCCTTCTCTGGACATGCTCCAGCACCTCAATGTCCTTCTTGGAGTGAGGAGCCCAAGAGGAGGAGGCTTAGGGGAGACCTTATCGCTCTCTACAACTACCTGAAAGGAGGTTGCAGAGAGGTGGGTGTTAATCTCTTCTCTGAAGTGACAAGTGATAGGACAAGAGGAAATGGCCTCAGGTTGCGCCAGGGGAGGTTTAGATTGGATATTAGGAAAAATTTCTTTACTGAGAGAGTGGTAAAGCATTGGAACAGGCTGCGCAGGGAGGTGGTGGAGTCCCCCTCACTGGAGGTGTTCAAAAACCGTGTAGACGTGGCACTGCGGGACATAGTTTAGTGGACATGGTTGTGTTGGGTTGATGGTTGGACTTGATGATTTTACAGGTCTTTTCCAACCTTAATGATAACCTTAATAATTCTGTGAGTCTGTGATTCTTTACATGCATCCAAGGGGTTCTCTTTTCCTATATCGATCTCAAAACTCACATGCATTGTTGTCCTTTAGGCGTGGATCTCCTTTCTTGGTTGTCTTCTCCTCTACTTGCTTTTGAAAGACAGCAAAAGGTTTACAAAGAAAGAGCATTCAATATAAAGCTTTTTAAAAATTCTTTAAAATCTACTTCCTGAATCTAACATTTTCTTTTGCATCCCCCTTGCTGAAATTTTCTCTTGTTTATGTAAGTTCGATTATTACATTGACAGTGTATGGAATCCTATCCTTTCCTCTACCACAGTGCCATGCACATCTATGTTTCTGCACTGGTGGATGCTAACAATCATATTAACCATTTGCAAGTGTCCTCGCCTTTAGAATCACATGTTTAAATGCTGTGTCAGAATTTAGCCCACAGTTTCAGGGCTGCTGTCCTGACCTAACATAAAAACACTCCTCCATGCTCTTGCTTTGGTGAAGGAAGTTTAGGTAATGAAAACACGGGCAGTTACTTTCATATCAAAATAAACAGTGAGACACTTTAAACTACTGTCATAACAGTGTATTAATTACACTGTCTGCAAGTACTACTGGCTACTTTCGCACAATAAAGATCCTTTCCTATCTTTGTCATAGCGTGTGACAAGGCTTGTGTGGCAAATAAAGGGATTTTAAAAATTCAAATTTTATATAAATAGACTCAAATCAGATGTAAGTAGGGTTTCCTGAAAGTCTAACTTAAACTAGATTCATACCTTATATAATTTTAAACTCTTCATTGATTTTCAACACCATTTCAATACCGTAGTTTGCACTGGAATTGCATTAACTATTCAAGCTTGAACTTTGTCTCAATTTGTTTGGTCTCATTTAATGTTCCATCCATTGCATTGTGTTAGGATCTAATGCTGAATGCTGTCACTGAATAGCCAGAATGCCACAAGCTCACCACTAAAATATAGCTACTGAAATTTTACCTGCAAAATATCTGGCATGATTGCTGTTACTAATTTTCAATTTGGAATCAACTGAATATATATGACATTTTTATGCCCATAAAAAAAAAAAAAGCTGATTTGGCTATTGTGTTATTTCAGATTTTTGTGAAATATTCTTTTTTTTATGGACAAATCCTGGTCTTTCTTTTCCTTAAGGAATCACAGAGTAATAGCAGATGTTTTCAAAAAGCAATGTCTGTAAGTAAGGGAAGTTTCCTGCAGAGGCACCTAGCTTGAACCTTGCCCTGGCCTTAAGACTTTAGTTAACGTCACCGCCTAGCAACTTTCTTTTTCAAACCTTCCACTCTCCCAGAACAAAACAGTGGTAAATTAAGTATTCCAGTGTCTTGTTTCCCTTTTTGTTTTCTAACTGTGAATAAAATGAGGAGGGAGGTAATCCTTGTGATATAACGGGGTGAGAGGTCCTGATCAGTCCTTTAAGCTTGTTATGTTTGCATAGCCTAGACAGCAATCATGTGGCTGCCTTGGGCATGCTCAACAATTTCTAAGCATGCTGTAATGTATTTCAGTATCATTGATGAGGACAGTATAGAAAAGGGACTGAATTTCAAGCATCAAAATATTTGCAAGAGGCACTGAGCAACCTAAAGGTGGAGTGGATTTATTTTTCAGTGGTGACCTTGGTTAATTAGGTCTTGTTGGGAAAGACTTGCCAATAAAGTATGTCGGGTGTGCAGCAACAGATGTTTTCTGGGCAGCACTGAGTGAGATGTCTGAAGCATTTCTCATCAGATGGAAAATGGGTTTCTCATACCGTATTCCTTTTCTGACCACACAGTTCATTCCAGGATCAGCCATTTCCTAATTTTCCCAAACCTATTCTCAGCACACTGCACAACTTACAGTAATTATGACCATGAGTTAGGTCACGATTCTTATTTATTATTGATACACTGACAAAAATGTGCTAGCTGCTTCACAGTCTGTAAAACAGGGCTTCTGCTTCAGGGATTTTATAGTCTGTAGTATAGTGGGCCTTTTGCAGCAGAGCACAGGAAAGGCACTGAAAATTTTTTCTCACCTTGTGTTTCTAAACAGACAAAGTACAATATCATTATTTTGTTGTTTCATGAGTGACCCAACACGTTGTCTGATGCTAGTCCTCACAGCTGATGGCAGACTGATTGCTTGGGAGGTGGTATGATCCCAATAAGGGCAAAATAGCAGAATCAGACTCTGCCTTCCAGTCACCGAGCTGGCCTACATTATGGTTCTCAGCCAAGCAGGGGACAGTACATTAAGAAAAATCTGTTAAACTTCACAAAGGAAACAGAATAAGTAATTATTTTAAAAAACCCTTGCGTTGCTGTTTTAGCATCTTATCATCAATAGGAGTCCTGAATTAGCTGAGTCATGCAGAAACCCCTTATGCTGAGTGTATTTATTAGAAGCTGCCACACCTAAACTGATCAATCTGATGACTTTGCAATCATTTAAAACCAAGTATTTAAAGCAAAATGCATCTATCATACTGCTTAATCAATCACACTTTGGAGCTGTCTACAGGGTAGCAATTCATGCATTTGGGGCACTACTAAAAATTAATTGCAAGATAGAGCACACATTTTATGAACGCAGCCTCTAATGTGTTTGCCAAAGTAATAACTGTAATGGAAATCAGAAGCTTGGACATTGCTTTAAAAACTTGATCTCTATTTACATTAACGTAATTTGAATGAAACATTGAATGACCTAATGGGTATCACAAACTGTATAAATAAAAAAGAAATTAAACATAATTTAGCTCGCAGAAATCTCTCAGCAATTTGTAGAATTTAGAACGATCATATGGCTAGAGGGATGAAAAAGACTAATAAACTTCAGTAGTAAAAAATATCACAACTGATGAAAAAAAAGCTAGCTAATTTAAACTCCAAAGAAGGTACACATAGCACATTCATAACTTTTCAAAAATTGGCACAGAAAAAAAAAAATTAAAGTAGATATCTTAAAAATCATTAATTGCATGAGTCCTCTTCACATACATTGAAGAAAAAAATCTTAGCCATTCTAAACAAATTATTCAGGAAACTTAAACACAGAAAAAAGAAAAAAAATTGCTAGCATGAAATATAAATGCATGGTGCAGCACAGCAGGTGCAAATGAATGAATCATTGACAGAGAGCAATCTATGTGCAATAAAGATGCTGAAAAATTAAGAAATGTACCAACATTTAACTTGAAACAAATAAGGAAGCCATTACATCGGCTTGTATCAAAATAGTGTGGCCAGCAGGAGTAAGGAAGTGATCGTGCCTCTGTACTTGGCACTGATGAGGCTGCACCTCAAATACTGTGTTCAGTTTTGGGCCCCTCACTACAAGAAGGACGTTACGGTGCTGGAGCGTGTCCAGAGAAGGGTGACGAAGCTGGTGAGGGGTCTGGAGCACAAGTCTTATGAGGAGCGGCTGAGGGAGCTGGGGTTGTTCAGTCTGGAGAAGAGGAGGCTGAGGGAAGACCTCATCGGTCTCTACAATTACCTGAAAGGGGGTTGCAGAGAGGTGGGTGTTGGTCTCTTCTCCCAAGTGACAAGTGATAGGACAAGAGGAAATGGCCTCCAGTTGTGCCAGGGGAGGTTTAGATTGGATATTAGGAAAAACTTCTTCAATGAAAGGGTTGTGAGGCACTGGAACAGGCTGCCCAGGGAAGTGGTTGAGTCACGATCCCTGGAGGTATTTAAAAGATATGTGGATGAGGCGCTTAGGGAGTTGATAGTGTTAGGTTTAGGGTTGGACTTGATCTTAAAGGCCTTTTACAACCTAAATGATTCTATGATTCTGTGATTCTATAACTTTCAGCAATTCTCTGCTGAAAATCCTTATGAGATATTTTCTGTGTTGTATCCTGCCTCAGAAAAGCAAGATTTACAAGAGATAGAATCTAAAGTTGAGTGTCTCCAAAATTTTGTTTGGCATGCTTTGTAACTTTGTATCATTCTATTCGCTTTCCTATCTTTTGCAATTTTTGTACGAGCCGCTTGTCTCTATTTTCACAGTTATCACTTGTTCCCTTCATCAGTCTTAAATGGGTCAGAGCTAAATAATTTCTATGCATTTCTACTTACAACATTGGTTTTAATACAGATATATGCACAAAAAGGTAAGTGTAAAACATACTCCAGAATGTAGTTTGTTACTTGCATGTCCGGACTGTCTATTTTTGGTCAACCTCAAGCAAACATCTTGCTGTTCACATGAAGTGAAATCATTGGGTGATTTGGTCCTTCTGTAACACCTTGAGGAGGGGTAGTTGTGCAAATAAAACCAGGAGTTTTAAAGGAATTTTTTTTTTTTTACATGAAGGAATGTATTTAAACAGGCCTTTCTTAGACCTGTGTTAAAAAGATACAGTGTGGGCCTTCCACTTTTATGGGTACTTCAAATAGACTCTCCATCCCTATCTTACAGAGTGTCAGCAGTCTTGTTGCCATGGTGATTGAATACTGCTTATTGCTTAAAAGACAATCATTTTAAGTGCTCTAAAATCCATTGGATTTTATTGGAAGTGCTCTAAAACATACAGTAAAGACCTAGAGAGGTGAAAGATACAGACATGAAGCATGGGCATCTGCTCTTTCTTTGTCTGCTTATTCCAGGAAGTAAGAGGCAACAGAGGAAGGTTGAACACTGAAGAAATGTTTCAAACTGTGATGTTTTTCCGGCTGTATGAAAGGTCCAGCGGGCACACTCACAGCACTGCCCTTTATGTCCAAAAAGAGAGGGGAGTCCACTGCCTTTCAGCTGCCTTCCCACACGCGCTGCTTTGGGGTGATGTGTTTTACCAACATCAATTCTGGGTAGGGGGATCCTAGGCAAGCGGTGTTGAACCTGCTTTTCCATGCACTCTCTACAATTACTGTGTTTCAGGCTACAAAAAAATTCTAACTTAAAATTTTCCTGTGTCTGGTGAGTCAGTCTTTCTGTTGATACCAGGGATCAGTTCAAACCCTGGTGTTGTGCCTATCTTGATAGCTAGCCTACGTTGTGCACAGATTGCTAGGTGACACCTGGCAATGTCTCTAATTATAACATCTAGCTGGTGTTTCACACAGGCTGTATGCTTTCACTTTTAAAGTACAGGGCTGCTTTTTTTTCCATTCTTAATTTCAAATGGCAGCATATTAATAATGAGGCGTTGAAAGAATGGCAATGGATCCTGCCAATAAATGATGTCACTTGAGTTGGTGCTGTTTCTGTCCCCAAATCTGTTAGATTGATCCCTACCTGTATTAGCTCTGGGAATAGGTGCTAGCTTTACATGTTTAACTTCAGCTTCTATTGTCCTTAATCTGTTTTGAGGAGCACCTTAATTTTATCTTGAATTCCTCCTAAGAGAAAGCTTTACATAAAATCTCAGCAACAAATGATAAGAGTGCAGGTAGGTCCATCTTATCTGAACTCTATGCTATCTGTCTTGATCTTTTTCTGGCGTTAAAAGGATGAGTAAAAGCATTTCGCACTGAAGTGCCTATTGCTATGCTACCGTAGTGTAGCACAGAGCGTATTTATGGAAAGCCACTTGAAACTGATGAACTGAAGGTGAGCTGTTATGTTTGTTTAAGTGTTTGCTGAATTTTGTAAAACAAATTGGTGATTAATACCAGCTCAGCTTTGTGTCTGGGAAGCTGAATTTGATACCTTTTTCACAGCCTTCCTATTCTGCCTATTCCTCATCTTTTGTGGTAGAGAAGAATCTTTTTCCTACCACATCTGAAATTATCTGTGTGTTCACACATGCCTTTCGGCAATCTTTTATCCAATCAATATTTTGGATAAAGATTGATGGATATGCACAAGGGAGAGCAGTTTCATTTTTGTACTCTAACTAGAAACACATTTGAACTGGGTCATGTCAATTTGCTCCACCTGAGCCCAGGCACAGTGCAACAACTATAGTTAAAAGTGTGAAATATTTAAGTTAAAAAGACCCATGAAATAAAGGGAACCTCAACTTATTAGGGGAAATAATGATTTTGGTGGTGTGGAAATTGGTCTCTGAAAGCAGGTGTGTTGTTTCTTTTCACAGTTTACAAAAGGTCTTTTCTCTAGATATGAGTACTGCTAGAACATTTGTTGGACTTGGGAAGATCCAGTACAGACTTAAGTCCTGAGATAGAATCTGGGAAAGAAAAGAATTTGCTTACTTACATGAACGGCAAGGGGCATTGAATACTGAAATCAGCAAGTGTCTGGGATGAGAAGAGTTAATTGGATGGGGTCTGAGTGATTGGTTTATTGAATTAGTACAAATGCAAATTAAACTTTTTTTTAATTGAGATTTCTGGAATATATTTAACCCCAAAGTACTCATCATAATTTTGCTTCACTGTTATTGAATCAATCTGGCAACACCATGCAGGTTTCAATGATTTTTTTTTTAAATATACATGACTTTGCTGTGTATTAAGTAAAACAGTAAAAGTCAAATTTCAGAAGCTCTACTCACCAATTATCCTACTCTGCATCTTCTTCAAGATGCTCATGCAAATGAGCTGTTGGTTTTCTTCAAAACTTAGGAAGTGATAAACCAAGAAAAGGTGTAAGCAGATCACCTAAGTTCAGCAAAAACATGCTCATGGTGGAATCCAACTTAAATGGATGGTTAAATCCGTACATGTCTTTCTTTACCTTTCCAGTTAAAACTACATAGTTTCACAAACTCCTCTGGCACCCACTATATGAATGATAAAGAAATTGTATGTTTATAACTGAACAAAAAATAGTTCTTTAGAATTTAAGGCAAGTGTGTTTTATTTAAGTTAATTTTATTTAGGGACTTTAAGGAACTCTTATTTAGGGGAAGTGCAAAGTCCTGCACCTGGGGAGGAACAACCGTCATGCACCAGAACATGCTGGGGGCCAAATGGCTGGAAAGCAGCTTTGCAAAAAAGGACATGGTGGTCCTAGAAGTTGAACATGACCCATCAGTGTGCCTTTATGGCAAGGAAGGCATCTTGGGCTGCATTAGGAGGAGAGCTGCCAGGAGGTAGCTTCTCCTCTACTCAGCACTGATGGGGCCACACCTGGAGTACTGCATCCAGTTCTGGCCTCCCAAGTACAAGAGAGACAAAGACATACTGGGGAGTGTGTCCAGCGAAGAGCCACCAAGATAATGAAGGGCTTGGAGCATCTCTCATAGGAGAAAAGTCTAAGAGAAGAGAGCCTAGAGAGCTCTAGGGAGATCTCATCAATATCTACAAATATCTGAAGGGAGGGTGCAAAGAGGACGGAGCCAGGCTCTTTTCAGTGGTGCCCAGTGACCTGAGGTAATGGGCACAAACTGCAACACAGGATGTTCCCTCTGAACCTCAGTAAACACTTTTTCACTGTGAGGGTGACCGAGCACTGGCACAGGTTGCCCAGGGAAGTTGTGTAGTCTCCCTCCTTGGAGATATTCAAGAGCTATCTAGATATGGTCTGGGGCAACCAGGTCTAGGTGGCCCTGCTTGAGCAAGCACGTTGGCCTAGATGACCTTCAGAGGTCCCTTCCAACCCTCAACCAGTCTGTGATTCTGTGAAAATAATTGTAAAAATTAATATAATAAAAGAAATGAGACACTATCCATCAGCAGCAATGTACCTAGATTGGCCCTAGTTCTTTCTCTTGTTATTTTTTTTTCCTAATATCTGTAAGCAAGCAAAATATATTGTATTTTGGTTTCTGGTGGAGACTTCAACTTGTTTATGTTTCTAGAAGGCAAAATAAAATTACATTCAAGGACATTTTGTTGGTATATTACCAATATGTGGTCATTAGAAGTATAGCCATCTAATGTTGCTTCTGAAGATGCTCATTGTTATTTTGCTCTATATAAAATAGAAAACAGGATCACCAAAATGCCATTTGAATGCTCAAGATGGAAAATTTTGGTGATGCTCCCTGTAATTAAAATGGATCACCACAGCTGCAACAAGCACTTTAGGACTTGTGTGGTCTTTCTGGAAGAGCTGACTGAGCTGCTCCTCTAAGTTTGGAAAAAAGAACACTTTGTATCTGGAATCAATTTTGAGAACTGATTTTGATGAGAAATACCCACATACAGAGTGGATTTTCTGTCACTAACCATAGAGCAGTTGGTAATCTTGATTACTGTAGCATAGCTTAATACATTTCTTAAGGGCAAAAATGACCTCTTTTCTGCTTTCTTAAGCAAGCTGCCATTTTAATTGCCTCTTTCAGCCCTCCAACATTTTTCTTGCTTAATCTGTGTCCATGATTTTAGTCAACCATCTGTCACCAGTGGTGCTTTACGCTGTGTTGTAGCTATGAACCTTATTGTAACTGAAGAGGAGACAAGACCAAAAAAAGGATCTGAAGTAAAATGAAGTAATGAAATAACAGTGAAATAAATAAATACATACAGTTCTGTAGGAGATCTGAATAGGTTCATTTTGTAGAAATTATGGTTGTTTACTGAGGATTGAACTTAACTGCTGAAGTTGTCCATAATCAGCATTCATTTCTACTTTTATAAAACACTGAGGAAGACATAATGGAGGTAAACAATTCCATTTTAAGTGGATAGGGATTTGTGCAATCAGGATGGTATCCTTTAGAATCCAGTGTCTGAGAATATTTTAGCAGAAGATTCAGAGCCCAAGTGTCTTTGTGTTTATTAGTGCACTTAGAGCAATGAAAGTAAGTATTTTCCAAGGCCTGCTAAGAGTGGCGCTCAACATCTCACACTTGTTAGTTTATACAGGGGAAGCTCTAGCATCTCATATGCTATTGTGCGCTATAATTTCTGGCAAACACTGATGCTAGCTATAAGGGCTATTGCTGCATCTAGTCATGTTCTAATTACAGCACAAGTCTTAGTGCTTCCAGGCAGTACTCTTTTCTAAGCTTGAAAACGTATTTTATCATGTGAACAAGAGAATGATGATATATAGAAAACCATACTGTATGGAATAGTGTCTGATAAGGTTAGCGTAACAGTTTATCTGATGCTAGAAGTTCAGATTCTAAAAGTTTTTTTTGTTAATGGACAAATCCAAAGAGGAAAACATAAAATTGCATTTTTATCTTTATTGTTTTACTTCTTTTTCAAATATGCACTTTGAAACTTCTTAAAATGTATATACACAGGATAGCATAAATACTGAGTTTGTTCCTGTTTCTACAATCCGAAGATTCAAGTGCTGTGATGGCAATCTCAGTTGCTGATTGAGTAAATGTTTACTACGGATATTAAAAAACAACTGGAAAAATCTAAACATAATTACAGATAGCTGCATATATGAGACCTAAATTCAAACTTTACTTACAGCATTACTACCAAACAGCACAAAATGCTTCTGTTGAACTAAAGAAAGAAATTATTGTTTCATTTTTGACAGAATAAAGCTGAAAATTTTTTTATCTAGGTGAAATCAAAGAATAGTGATAATATAAGTGGCTTGCTCTGAAGGTGAACTGATTGCTTACAATAGCATAGGATTAAATTACTTTGATATATGCAATAATGAGGTTTATGTAATTGATATTGTTACATGAATTACAAGATACGTTTTTGATTTAGGGTTAAAGGCAGGTTCATCAGCTTAAATTCTCCAAGTCGGAGGTAACTGATCAATGTAATTAATCTGTGTGATGATTGCCTCAGAGGATACAGCCTGAAAATGTTCCTGGATCTACCAGGTAAAGATAATGAAGAGTGTCTGGGAAATAGCCAACTGCAGAATCAGTAAATTCTGCAGGAGCTGAGAAACCACAGATTAGCTTAGAGCAGAGCATTGTACATCTGCCAAGTGATGAACTGATACGAGAGCAGACTTAACTAATTAGTAAAGCCTCCATCCTTCCCATCTGGAGATTTAGCTCTGGTGTGTGTGCACAGGCTGAACATTATTAATCAGGAATTGAACTAGGATGCCTATGACTCGTAGGCAGCATTTCTATGAGGTGAGCCAAAACAGTTTCCTTTTGGCTAGACAAAGAGTAACAACGCTGTACAGTGACTCAGGGTTGTTTTTGTCTATTCTACATATGCTGAATTAAGAAACAAATGAGAAAATGCAGACTTGTAAGCCATAGTTTTCATAGCCGTAAATATATATACTTTTCGTTGTAATATGTATATACTTTATAGCTGTTTTTAAAAACAGGACGTATTTCTGGAGTGGTAAGTGGTTTCAAGTGGCTCTGCCATCAATGATCATTCTAGTGTCTGTATGCAAAACTGCGACCCTCAGGATCACCCTTACCAGTTAGTTGCTAGGTAGTCTGCAGGTGCTCAGTTTCAGTGTAGAGTTCGTTAGTAACTGCAGTGGGGTTTTTTTCTGGATGTATCAAGAAACACCTCCATTTTGACAGGGCTTAACATCATCTCCACACCTAACCTATCTTGGGATTCAAAATGAAACATTTTCTGCATAGGGCCTTGTTGATCAGGGTCCTGCAAAACATAGTTACAGGAGGGAGGGTATCTTATTTCTTATCAAGCCATTCAGAGGGAGGTATAGAAGACTAAATCCCTTTCCCTGAGGGGGTCTCAGACCCGTATCTTTCATCTACAGGGTGACATTTACCATCAGATGTTGAAACAGTCATCATGTTAAAGAGAAAGAATGAGGCAAAGTGCTGAGAAAATCCACCTGATGAAAAAAAGCTCAAGCTTCAGGCCTTGCGAGATATTTCTGTAATTCATGTATTTTTTTGTAACTGATATTAGCAAGCCATTGATTAAAATATACACAATTATTTGAAGATGGACTGGCAATCATGACTTATCCATCTTCAAATATTTTTTTCCATTTTTTAATAAACATGACATGTCCCCTTTAGACTAGCCTCAGACTTGTTGATTAGAGCAGTCCCCATCAAGATTAGACATGTTTTAATCCAGAAAGCAGGAAGAGAATTATGATTATTTCCAGAAATGTTATAGGAACCACAAAACATGAATTCACATGTGGTCTGTATAACAGCTTCTAACAGTGCTATATATTTCACAGTCTTGCAGAAGTCTTCTTAAATTAAGCTTTCCAGTGACACAAAAATAGGTGGAGATAATAAAGAATGAAGGACACTAGGAGATGACAGAGTTAGAATTTGAGGTGTTAAGTGATCATTTGAGAGAGAAAATAGTAGATTCTTTAAATCTTCCATACCAAGACAATTGTGTATTATAATTTGAAAACTTAGTTTTTTCCCATTTTTCCGATTCTTGGTTATTGAACTTCCAAAAGTAGAAGGGTTGTTGTTGCTAAAGGATCAAACTGGAAGGTAAGGGTGATATTTTAGATCGCTGTTTTCCACATGAAGAATAAATATAAATTCAACATCTCAGTAATGGGTTTTCTTTTAAGTGCTTGGCCAGTACAGTGTGAATGCTCCATTTTGATAGCCTGGTAATCAAAAAGACAAAAATCAAATTGAAGCACAGAAAATAACATTTCTAGATCAAAGCTAAAAAAAGTAAAAGCAGGGTCTAAAAGCTCAACATCATACAAGCCAATGAAATATGTAATTATGCACAGAGTGAAAGAGATTGCAATAGTGAAACCTTATTATTGTAAAGTTACAGAATACTGTTTCTCACTCTGACATTGTACTTTCTGAATACAGTACTTTCTGTTTGATGAAGATAAACTTTTGAATTTGATGAGGGCAGTCTTTGACTTGGATACTGAAGTCTGGTCTTTAAAAGTAGCTTGTGATTGCCTAGTCTTATTTGGTATCCTGCGGCGGAACATATTTTCACTCTTGGGTCATTTATTTAGTTCTGCTCATAGTTTGTCAGGTAATACTCTTACCTCATACCTTACAAACCTTTATAAAATTATTTATAAAATCTTACCTTTATAAAATGGAATCCCCTATTTTCCTCTTGAAGCCGTTGTCATGCCTTATTCCAGAATAGGCAATATAAGAAGCCTTTCTCATTCACTTGAGTCTGTGACTTGTATTCCAGATGTCCATCTTCTCTACTTCTGTGCTGTTCAAACCATGTCTAAATTTGTTTTACGTGCTTCTGCTGATCACTTGGTTCTTGCCATCACGATTATTGCAAATGCTTATTTTTCCCTGAATTCAGTTCTCTCTCTCTGAGTTCACTTCCCTGCAGATCCCAAAGTCAAACCTTTCTGATTCCAGGTGAATTCTGCTAACATAGCAGACAGAATCACAGTTCTCTCCCTGCTTTTACTCATCCTCAAATAACCCTTATCCTGGAAAGTAGGACATTGTCCTTGGGGGTGAAAGATGAGTGGAATTTTCATGCGAAGGACTGTTGTTTTTGCACATTGTATTCACATTCATATACATTTATTCACACAAAGATTAATGTCTCATCTCCCCATACCACCTGATTGACTATATTTATTTTTTTTCCTGCACCATCCCTTCCCCTTTCTCATACTGCAGAAAATGCTGTCCTTTGTTAATCTATCTTCCCAACATCTTGCATAACTTTGCACCTCCAATTTTCTACGTAGCAATTTTTCTTCATGTTGCTACTGTACATCATTTGCAAAAGATCTCTTTCTCATCAATTCATTCTTTGTTCCTGATACAGTCATCTCCATGCATTCTTCTGTCTCCATGTTTCAAAACCTTTTTCTGAGTTGGTTCATAAGGCCACTCCTTACTCAGGAATTTTACAACACATCTATGACTCTCAGAAATAGAGATCAACTCTTGTACTCTTTGATCAACTTGTAGTCTTTTCTCCAGCTCTCTCATTCAGGATACATGTTGTTTTGAGATAGAAGCTGGTCTTACTTTAATATTTGGAACGTACACTCTAAACATGTGTAGCATAGTCTTAAATAGCCATTACATTCTGTCTCATGAAAAGCAGCATTTTATTCATCATATGTAATTCTTTGCATGTCAGTTATTCATGGACATATTTGTTAGAAAAAGAATAAAGTCTCATGCAAAGAAAACAATTAAAGGAAATAAGCAAAACAAAATAAATACATTAAGCTCAGATTTCAACTAACCTCAGCTCAGCAAATTCAGGGTGTAAAAGAACGAGTCATGTGAGATTTAGCCAGGACACAGGGCTCATAACTGCTTCCTTGCAGAAAGGTCCTTTGAGCATTTGACCATTTACTTGGGGGCTAGGAAGTGATTGACCTATTTAAGGAATGATGGGTTCAGTCAGGCAAATTACTCCTCTGGGTCTCTTTGTCATGCCACCTTTTATCTGTCTTGTTCATGCCTTTGTAAGGTCTTTCGGACAGCGTTTGTCTCGTAGTATGTGTGTGTGCATGGCTTTGTCAATGCTGTTTCTGTGTCGCTGTGATTTTGTTATAGGAGATACCATGAGTTGTAAGAGCTATACGTACTGTTGCAAGTCACTGACGTTCACTAGATCCTGAAACCTCTTGACCTATGCAGCCTAGAAAAATCTCTGATTTGTCATGGTTTATTGGTGTTCCCTGTCCTATTTCTTCTTCCTCTGTTCAGTTTGAAAGTCATGGCAGATCATTTATTAATAAGTAACATTCAAGTCTTCTAATACATGTTCAAATGAAAAGACTTCGAGTGAAATTCAAGAATGGCACACGCTGACAGTTGTCAATTTAACTGTGGTTAGTAGTAAAGTAAGAAGGAAGCAGGGCCCATTAAAAACCTAGATGTACTGGTTGTCAGCATGAAAATAAACTTGTAATGTGTTTTATCCATTTTATGTAAGCAATTACTTTATAAGTCCTGGGATAGGTTCTAGGATTTTAACTTATTGTTGTTTTATTTATCATTTGCTACAAATCTGTCTCCTGTGTAACTGACAAGGGATCTGGTATATGACTCATTTTTTTCTGGAAATGTTTCTTCAGTGTACACAGATGGTGTTTATAGATCCAACGTAAGGGGTGAGCTATTCAAGAGCAGGAGGTCTGCAATGTCAAAGACTTGTCATAGGTATTATTCTCTTTTCTGAACAGAAGAAACATCCTTTCTAGTCTGGTTCTGAGGTGTTTGTATTCACGAAGCTCAGAAGACAGGGGCCATTTACTACTCTTTTGTCTGTTCTAACACATAACTCATCCTTTATGTGGAATGCAGAATTCTCTTTTGTCGATACCTCTTGCCTCAACTGTTGTCATGGCAACAGGTGGCATCTTTGCTGAAATTCAACTAAAGTATAATTTGGACATGGAGTGAAGAATTACATTGCTGAAATTTTAACTGGCCCTACCATCATTTCTAGTCAAGTTTTGTCTTAAAAACAAATGTGTTCTGTTCTTGCATCTAAGCAGCCTGTGGAAACTACTAAGGTGTACATTGCTTGTAAAAGCAACAAAGGTCATCACAGGTGCTAATTAAAGGAGACTAGTTATTCCAAATGCACAGCAGTATTTTTCTAAAGCTTGATATCCATATTTTACTGCATTTATTGGATGCAATTCAGTGCATAAGAGTTTCCAAGTCTTTTCTCTATCATGCTTTATTCTGCTTTTTAGCCATGGTACCATCAATCTATTATTTTCTCTCATATATACATAATGCTGATATACTTAATGTCCAGGTTACAGGAAAATGACGTAGAGTTTTAAAATTAAGAATGTGCAATATAACATGCTTTCTTCAGACTTTAGAAATTAAAATGTGTTGTTTAATTCATGATTCTTTGCTGCTTGTGCATTTTTTACTGTGCAGGCTTTCTGACAAAGCATTGTTTACAAGCAGAAATAAATTCCAGATAAACATTTATCATTCTGAAAATCTATCTCAGGAGATATCGGAGAACAGTAATAGTGTCACTGGTGAATTTGGGGGTTTTTTTGATTGTTTGAGATTCTGCTATTTCAAGGTTCACTCCATTTGATTTAGAGTTGTGAAAATGCAGCTATAATTTGCAATATACATTGCCTTGATGACTGCAAATATAAATTTTTGAAAATTTAAAGTGAAATGGAAGGAGAAAGTTACATGTTTATGAAATTTTTGTGACTTTTGCTACTGTTCTTTTTCTGATATAAGGGACCTGTAAGTTGATCAGATTGTGAGTTCATGCCATTTTACAGTCTTCTCTACTGCCTTTCTAAATGAATGATATGAAATCTAGGACAGATTAATTCAGATTTTGGGAAAAAGAGCAGCAACTGCCCACTGCACCCCATTCAAGTAAAATAACTTCCGCTGGTTTAGGATGAAGTTGCACAACATAACTTCATGGCACAGGCTGAGTTAACAGCTCCAGAGAATTATCAGTCTTCTTTCCCTTGCTGTCTCCTCTTCCCCTCCCACTTCCAGGTGCTGATTCCCCTGCTTCTCTTCTGCTGATTGCATGGTAAATCAGCTAAGCTATTAAATTTCTGGTTTTAACTACCAGGTTAGTTTGGCAGTTTTCTACCATTTTGCTGAAACTGATCTAGAAGCAACAGTATGTGAGGAGGGTGAAGGGAGAGGAGCAGAACCTCCTCTTTCAGAGGCAGCAGGCTGTTACTTCAGCTAAACTGAAATGTCTGATGTCATCTCTAATAAGCCGAGCTACCTCTTAGCATATAGGAATTGAAACAAACATGTTTAGAAGATGCCTTGGAGGAGCATTTCATTGCTGCTGGGAAGAACTTATTGATTTAGAGATTCTTCCTGAGTGTAAGATAATAAAAATTAACTAATCCTCAAATACAGAGAGCTACTGTCTTCCTGGACCAAATTGTGCAGAACTTCCTGCTATAGACTATGCAGCTCAGGCCAGTACCTAATAGAGCTAAAACCATTAGTGACATTTATTTTTGAACAGCAGCCAAAGAGGGAGATGTGCAGGATATTATTAAGGTGTAGACAGAGTTGGATGTGACCCCAAGCAAGTTTATTAAAAAATTTGCACAGGAATCAATGATACAGAATGTGTGGATTAGACTGGGAGAAAACATCCAACAGAGAGCAGGAAGGGAATAAGGGAATGGTTGAACTCTGTTTTGCCTAGTTATTATTTTGATGAAACCATGGCCAGATCCCCACAAATCAGAGAAAGATTTGTGCAAATGGGATCATATCTGATGTCTACATACTGAAGACAAAGAGTTTCCTTAAGAATGTGGACAACACCCAGGTCTAATGGACGAGATGATAGAAGTAGTTGCCCTGCTGGAAAAACTGATCAAATATCCTCAAGCTATAGAATGCAGATGTGAGAGTGAAGACACGTTCATCCTTTAGGATTTTTTTTTCAATAAGGATTATCTTTCTTATACTTGGCCATAAATGGTCTTTGAAACACTTTTTTTGTTTACGTTGTACAGTTGCTGGTTACAACATTAGTGTTTAACACTGAAACAGCAATTATTTCTGGGTTATGACTGGGGGTGTTTCATAGTTCATTTTGAGCATTTGTAGGTATTCCATGAGAAGGCAGTAACAATGATATTTTTCTCTAACATTACTGTAATTGCCCATTTTGAACCACAGAGGCAATGCTTGAAATGATCAGCTCTGCCAGGAAGAAAATACTAATCTTTCATTCTTTTAATTTCTTTCCTATGTTTCCTGTTCTGCTGTTTTCTACTGCAATTAAACAATTTGAGTTTTCATGTTAAAATCCAATTTTTTACTCTAACTGTAATTAAGTTCTTGAACTTCTTTACAGTAAGCAGCTGAATTTCTCCTTGGACATGGTCTGTGACTGGCTGATTGAATCATACCGAAAGGCACTCTGTGCAAGTATGGCTTGTAGGTTTTGCCCTTTAGTATTGTTTAAATTTCTAATACTTGAAGCAAGTGGTGACAGGTGACAGGAAGGGGAAGGAAAGCCACATGTTCCTCATAGCCCTTAAAATGGTGTTGCTAGAAAGAACATGCATTTTTTTAAAAACTGTTTACAATTTAAAAAAAAAAAAGTTTTTATCCTGGTAAACTAGCTATATTTTCAGAATTTTGCATTTTCTGAACTGCTGATGTAGATAGATAGTACGTTAGAAACCTGATTCTCTGTGTTCTTGCTACAAGAAGTGGACATCGGAAAACCTTATCTATCATATCTCCTGCTCTTTCTGCCCATGCATCTATGAGAAAGTCGATCTGATATCTTTCAGTCCACTTACACTAAATGATGCATCAGCCCAATGCTATGTCCAGGCTGAGAAATCCCACCAAGAAACCTGATCCAGTCTATGGAAATCTCCCAGAAATCCCAGCGAGCCAGATAACTCTGTCTCCCATCAGTCCTCCTCAGCTCAGGAACTACAGGTGATGTGCTGATGACATAACATTCAATGCCTATGCCTTAGTGGGGTGGGGGGTTGAGGAGGAGAGAGAAGGAGAGAGAAACCATGTCATGCAGTCAGGTCTTCTGTGTCTTCATGTCTGCTTGTGTCTTCATCAGCAATGGAACAAACAAGGTGTAGTTTGCTATGGATGTGTGTCTTGCAGTAAGACTCTTAGCAGTCAGGTACAGTTGATCAAGGCTCTCCTTGAGTTTGGGACACTCAGAATGTCTCCCCCTGTACAGATGTTACGTGATGTAAGAGAAGGTGATTTAGTGCTGTGCTTATCCCTCCCGAGGCTTTTTGTCTTCCACTACATTGCTGATTGTAAAATTCCAATAACCGTTCAGTCTGTTACTGTTTGCCCAGTTTGGTTAAGGTTTTCAACAGGTTTGAAGGAGCATATGAAGGGACCAACAGACAAACAGATTAATATTTCCACTTGCTTGTGCATATGCATAGGGATGAAACAGAAACCTTGCTTCCTTAAGAAGACAGCACCCAAGGGTACTGAGGGAGCTGGCGGAAGTGCTCACCAAGCCACTTTCCATCATCTACCAGCAATCCTGGCAAACTGGCGAGGTCCCAGTGAGCTGGAGTTTAGCAAATGTGACCCCCATCTACAAGAAGGTCCAGAAGGAGGATCTGGGGAACTACAGGCCTGTCAGCCTGACCTCGGTGCTGGGGAAGATTATGGAGTAGGTCATCTTGAGTGCCATCACACGGCACGTACAGAAAAACCAGGCGATAAGGCCCAGTCAGCACGGGTTTATGAAATGCAGGTCCTGCCTGACTAACCTGATCTCCTTCTATGACCAGGTGACCCGCCTACCGCATGAGGGAAAGGCTGTCGATGTTGTCTACCTGGATTTTAGTAAAGCCTTCGACACTGTCTCCCTCAGTATTCTCCTGGAGAAGGTGGTGACTCGTGGCTTGGACAGGTGCACTCTTCGCTGGGTAAAAAACTGGCTGGATGGCCGAGCCCAGAGAGTTGTGGTGAATGGAGTTAAATCCAGTTGGCGGCCGGTCACAAGCGGAGTCCTCCAGGGATCAGTTTTGGGACTGGTCTTGTTTAATATCTTTACCGATGATGTGGGTGAGGGGATCGAGTACACCCTCAGTAAGTCTGCAGACAACACCAAGTTGGGCAGATATGTTGATCTGCTGGAGGGTAGGAAGGCTCTGCAGAGGGATCTGGACAGGCTGGATCGATGGGCTGAGGCCAATTGTATGAGATTCAACAAGGCCAAGTGCCGGGTCCTGCACTTTGGTCACAACAACCCCATGCAAAGCTACAGGCTTGGGGAAGAATGGCTGGAAGGTTCACCCACAGAAAAGGACCTGGGGGTGTTGATTGACAGCCGGCTGAATATGAGCCAGCAGTGTGCCCAGGTGGCCAAGAAGGCCAATGGCATCCTGGCCTGTATTCAGAAACAGTGTGGCCAGCAGGAGTAGGGAGGTGATCGTGCCCCTGTACTCGGTGCTGGTGAGGCCGCACCTCGAATACTGTGTTCACTTTTGGGCCCCTCACTCCAAGAAGGACATAGAGGTGCTGGAGCGTGTCCAGAGAAGGGTGACGAAGCTGGTGAGGGGTCTGGAGCACAAGTCTTATGAGGAGCGGCTGAAGGAACTGGGGTTGTTTAGCCTGGAGAAGAGGAGGCTGAGGGGAGACCTCATCGCTCTCTACAACTACCTGAAAGGGGGTTGCAGAGAGGTGGGTGTTGGTCTCTTCTCCCAAGTGACAAGTGATAGGACAAGAGGAAATGGCCTCAAGTTGTGCCAGGGGAGGTTTAGATTGGATATTAGGAAAAACTTCTTCACTGAAGGGGTTGTCAGACACTGGAACAGGCTGCCCAGGGAAGTGGTTGAGTCATGATCCCTGGAGGTATTTAAAAGATGTGTGGATGAGGCGCTTAGGGACATGATTTAGTGGTAGACTTTGGAGGTTTAGGTTTACAGTTGGACTTTATGATCTTAAAGGTCTTTTCCAACCTGAATGATTCTATGATTTTATGATGGTGAAAAAAATGAAAATATTTCTATTATTTGTGAAATGGCAACCATGGTAACTCTTTAGTTACTACTTTCAACAAAGTTTTTTTTTTTCCTTGATGAAAATTATTATATTTGCTTTTTCAATTAACCTACAAGCTATGTAGAAACCCAGGCTATTACCGTTTTTAAGCAATGGGCCTTCGGCCAAGATATTTTTACAGTGGCTGATTAGTAAGCCTGACTCCAATATATCCCTCCATTTATTTAATGAAAGGGAAAGGTAACATCCTGTAATGGAATATGGAATAGTGCTGCCTGCCACTAGATTGTGCATTGAGCTTACACACAAGGGTAAGAGGTGAAGAAAGGACATGCTAGCTTTTGTTCCGGATCTGCTGAAACCTTTCAGTGATTGATCTGGGTCCTGGTTCAGTGTTAGTAATGTGACACAGCACAGTACTGGAATAATGAAGCTTTGCTGAACTGAGCAATACCTGAGGTGCTCAGGGTGCAGCCAAAGCTCCCTTCAGTCAACCCATGTGGGCAGATTCTCAGTCTTCTCAGAATGGGACCTGGTGGAGTAGTACTAGGATGGGTAACAATCGTGAGTAGCCAGTGAGACAGGCTGACTATCCTGATGGGTCCTAGGTCTTGCTTTTGTTCTCAGATACACTAGTCAGGGTTGCAGATTGAGGTCTCTACTCATTTTTCAAATAACTGACCAGAGCTCACTTTTTGCTTTTAGTCCCATAATTGCCACAGGTGTGGAAGATGAATATTCAGTGCCTTCTCTGAACTGAGGTAAACCTCACATTTTTTCTTTCAGGAGAGTAACCTAACCTGGAAAAGCTGAGCTGTCCTGGTTGGACTGAGCCTTTTGCAACAGATAATTTGATATTTCAGAGATGGGGACCATGACACTGAAGCCTAGTGATCAGCCCATTTTCTAGAGGCAGACCTAGCTTCTAATCCTTTCTCCAACTCACGTGAGGGAAACAGTTTCTGATGTTTGCTATGACTGCATGCTAAGCATTGGTGACATGCATGAACAGGGGCTTTCAGACCACAGCTTCTGCTTAAGAGCCTTCTGCTGAAACTGTGCTTCAAGCAGCTAAACTTCTTTTTAGATACCTAGATGTGACAGGTGACATTCCCAGTACTCCTGACACAAAGGTCAGCTTTTGTGCAGTTTCTGCACTGCCCATAGCTGACTCTGGCAAGGGAGAAGCCAATGATGGCATACTGACTGAACTGGCACCATCTCCCTTGCTGTATGTGGCATTGAATCCTTCTAGAACGGCCTTTCAAAGTAAAGCAGTCAATTTAGTGAAGCAGATCTTAAGGAACTGCAATTTGAGAAATGCTGACTTTTTCTTAATTTTTAATTGCTTTCTGGGTTTTTGTTCAAGTTTTTTTGTGAAATATTGTAGTAAAGACCAGATCTTTTCCACTGTAATTGGGAGTGTAATTTCTAATTAATACATTGTATGCCTTAGCAACCAAAACATTGCTAGACACAAAGGAGACCAACACTAACGACACCATCCAAAAAGACAATGATTCAGAGTCCTCACTGAAGATGATTACCACACCAGATTTTATTTTTGATTGCATAAAACAAAAAGAATTGCAAGGCTGTGAGATACAAATATTATCAAGAAGATTAAAAGAGTAGTCAAATATATCTACTGTCTGATCTTTCTTACTCTCTCACTCCCCAGAAGGTTTTAGCATGTCTAACTTTCCCATGTTTTTTTATGTTGTCTTATAGGCAGTATGCTATTAAAGTCTTCAGAATTCAATACAGTATTCCCTGGGGTTTCATTTGACACTTCTATATATTTTTGCCCTGTGCTATTTGAAGGCTCACTATTTGCTGTTTCACATGTTTTCCTCTGCAGTATCTGCTACTTCCCACTGTCTCCAGTATTGGCATATCAGCCTTTTCTCAGTGAGAAGTGAAATTGTAAAATTGTATGTTATAGAACAATTTGAAACATATTCTTGATTTTAACAGAATTCTCAACTACTGTAATATGATACTCTTAATTTTATATTTTTAAACTTCTGATATGGTTTAAACTTTAGCTTGTTTTCTTCCAAAGAGAAGAGCTGTGCTATAACAGTTATTTACAGGTCAACCAAACAATGGTATCATGAGAAAAACAAATTTGGAATTGCTAAAAGCAGTATCTTGATCTAGTTAGGCTAGTACATGTAAAATTTGTGAAATAGATAAAGGTATCACTTGGGCCTTGGGAGAAAGCTCACAAAAATAATTTTTTTATCAAAAATATGAAATCTCTAATTTAATACAGTCAATTAATACACAATATCATCAAAGTAGTAGCTAACAGTATTATAAGTAACTCTGTTGGGCTTTGCTGAGTTTGGGGTTGCATAGCTCAATGCACCGTTAAGTGCATGCCATGGCTAAGTCTAAATAGAAAAATGTGGAATAAAAGCAGTGAGATATTATTCCCATCTTGGGATTTTCAGCATGGAAAGCTGAGACATGTCCACAAATAAACTGTGTTTTAGAAAAGTAAGGACTTTGGAGAAGTTTTGTAACAGAAAATAAGCATGGAAATAAACTCGTGCTGCTTGTACTTTGCCCTAGCAAATAGTGTCAGGAGATGTCACCTCGGTCTGCTATATGGTTTTCCACACAGTTAAATTGTTAGAAATTTAATGTGGTCCTGGCCCTAGCGTGGTGCCAGCCTCTGACCACCAGCACTTGCATGAACTCCTCAGGTGTAACTGGGAGCTTTGACCTTTGGGGTATTGTAGGGTTGGATGGATGGGAAGATGGCTAGTAGGAAATGCTGTGTTTTATGTATCCTGACAATACTTCCTCTGCTGTGTTTAATTTTCAGGACCAAGGGGAATGATACATGGTTCTAGATGACCTTTGCTGTTATTGGTAAGGATGTCTTCTTCCTTTTGCTCATTGTGAAAACAGGTTGTTTATTTTGTTAAACAAAACTTACTAATAGTTTATGTTTTTACCCTCACCTAAGGAGTGAGGGAGTAGCTGGCTGGTGTAACAAGGGTTGTAGCCAGAGATCTTTAAGTTCGTGGTGAGTATGGAAGCCACAGTAGCATGTGGGTGCATGCAGAATAAACATCCTCAGTAGTATAGGTGGCTTGACCATGGGGCAGCTGTGGCAGTCCTCCATGGTCTAGTCCTCCAGATATGGCACATATGTTAAATTTCCATACCTGTTTCGACTGACAAAGTACCCCGGTGTTAAGTAAGTTATCCTGTGTCACCACCTATATATCTCTTTTTCCATCTGTAAAACAAGGGCAACATTTAGTGATGATATTCACTATCTCAGTGAAGCATCTTGAGATTGATAGATGCTATGGAAGAATGATATTAATAACAAGAGGAAGTTACTGTCACAGCTGTAAATCTGGATGAAAAGTATCACACTGCACAATTTTGACAAAACTGCATTTTTCTAAAGAAAACTGAACCATCTTGTGGGACTGCATCAATTCTAACACCATTTTTGACAGGAATGTGTCAAAATGAATTGGTTTACCTTTTTATTTCATTTCAGTGGTGTCAAAATACTTCATGTCAAATCATTCAATTTTCACTCTTTTTGCTATGACTGCTTATAGGTAAATTGTACCTGTGAGCTCTCTCTTAGACTCTATCCTGTGGGTTATCTTACCAGGGTTAGCTTTCTAAGCCAGGTAGATGATCTGATGATAACACTGCTTGTCCTCACAGTCTGATTAGGGGTGAAAAGGGCTTTGTACTCTTTCTTTGTGGTTTGTTAATAGAAGTAACAATCTGTAGATATCAGTCTTTACTATATTCAAGTCTTTCTGTGTGGATCCTCACGATTTTTTCAGTCTTAATATGGAGCTCTTTCATGTGTTTGAAATGCTCTGATTGCAAAGGAGTGCAATGCAGTTAATGTTAGAAGACACTTTTCTTCAGGAGCCCTGGGCATGTCACTAATTACAGAGACATAGAATAACATCTTTTAAATTGATGTACTGTTTACTCATCCAAAAGTACACAGGATGCATAGAGCCTGGGGCTCACCTATTGCAACACTTAGTCTGAAGTCTTAGGAAATTACCTCAGCTCCATACCACAGCATTGCAACATCTTCTGTCTAACTCAGCACAGAGGGACAGACTTTCCTCATCCTGAATACTGCTGACTCTTTCAGCTGCAGATTCCCCTCTATTTTCCTCCAGGCCAAGGTCCTTAACAGTTCAGTGGTCTTTCTAACCTTGAGAAATGGTCTGGTGAAAGATATTTCTTACTGACTGGTTCACCAATTATTTCCCCCAAGGACTTCTAGTATTCTGACTGAGGAGATCCTGATGATGACATTACTTGGTTTTCTGCTTGTTAAGGCTAGCAGCTCTCTGTGATTTAACTTCACACAGCCAATGAAAATAATGTCAAACAGGTAAAAGGAGATATGTCAAACACTCAGACATAAAATAAGGAGAAAAAAACACTTCCAAAAAACCAATTGCATATCATATTGATGAGGGTTATAAGAACATATTTTCACACCTCAAATTTATTAATGAAATCGCATTTCAGCTAGGCTGGGTCAAATGAGAATTTGATATGCAAGGAAGCATTTGCATTACATTTTTATTTTTGCTTTTATCCTATCTTTGCTTGGTTTTTATTATCTTCCCTCTCCATTTGTTTCCAGCAAAGTCCTTCAAGGCTAGATCAGAAATAGGTATTGTACAATGGCCAAAGGTAGAGGTACATAAGAACATCTGCTCTGTTAGGACAGTCAAGAACCACAGCATAATTCTAGTCACTTAGCAGCGCCCCTCCTCTACTGTTGCAGTAGCCATAACTGGGAATGCAGTAAAATGAAGAAAACACAAGGATGAGTTTTAAAACAATCACTTCTTTCTGTAGTTCATTGCTCTGTTGTGTTGGAAGGAGCTATTCCCAAGTATTTATTTGTGAGGTGGAAAGATCAGCTTGCCAGGTGGTATAACTAACTTTGGAAGAGAAATACTTAAGGAAACGGGGAACTGGAAAACGGCATATGATAGCATATCTAACATCATCACTTTCTTTGGTAAGGACAGCTAGGCAGAGTTTATGTGGCAGGTAGTACTATGTCTGGGTAGTAAAATATATACTGTAATGACACATGAGGAAATTACTTTGAAGCTAGAGAAAGTGGGAACTAGCTCAAAAATTTTTAAATGAGTAAGGAGCCGAATAGAGAATAGATTGTAATAGTCAGATAAAGGAAGTGTTGAGATAGGGAAAATGCTTGTATAGTTTTCCTGAAGGTATACTTTTGAACAGGTAATTTTTAGTATTTAAATTAACAGTGTAGATATGAAAACAGGGGAAAGGAGCTTTAAAACCCTCATATGTGCTGTTTCCAAAGCATCCTTCTTTATTGGCTTCTGCTCCAGCCCCAGACCTTTCCTATTTCGAGTAAAATGCCTGTAAAGTCCATTGTATGAGACAGCAGGAGATAAACCCTCTAGTATTCACAGTTCTGTAAGCCTCTTGGAGATTTCTTGCACAAAGTATTTCTTTTTGTGATGCCTCAAACACTCCATCTTCTCATAAATCGATCAAACCACCTATCTCCATTATCAATCAACTCCATGTTTGTTTAGCTAAACTCTATAATTTCTGTTCCTATCACCCACTGGAGGCCAAATGATGGATCAGGGCTGCTAAGGAGTAGTCTGTAAAAGTTGTGTAATGTTGTTAAAGGTTAAAAAAGCGTTCAGTAATCTATTTGGTTAAGCAGATGTTTCATTGCTGGGATTTCTTTGATGTTGATGTCTATTTCCCCTGTGGCAAAGCCTGTGATAAAGTAGTATGTAGAAACACTTTATATCTAGGAAAAGATACATATATCTCCTGCCTCACTTTGGATTGTAAGGCAAATAAAACAGTATGATAGTTTTCTGAAAAGGCAAGCATACCCTAATTCTTAGATCACAGAATCACTAAGGTTGGAAAAGACCTGTAAGATCAAGTCCAACCATTGATGCAGTTGTAATTTCTAGATTTGCTGGAAAGAAAGGGAAATTCTTTCCAGTGATTTATTACAGAATTTAGTAACTAAAGAAGAATCTGCTGCTGAGATAAATTGTCTACCTACCATGACTGATTAATTTTTCCCCTATACCTTTCAAAAAGTAATGTAATTTTGGCATTTGGATAGCCAAACCACAATTTAAAGACTAACTTCTCTGATAACCAACATATCCTGTTTTTATTTCAAATGCAATTAGTGAACTGCCCAAATAAGATTCTTACCAGGCTAATACATATTTCTGAAATATTTTCAATGTTTATGTTTTTGAATTAAAGTGCAAAAAGTAAATAAATATAAGGGTTTAATTTTTAGTATTAATTGCACCAAAGAATCACAAATTTCCATGAAAATAGTAATGAAAATTTTCATTAAATTTCATTAAGAATCCACACAATAATGTGTGATATATTTTAAAAATAATATGCTAGATACTGTTTCTTCCATTCTGTACTTATTGTCAGTCAAGAATTGATAGGTAATAATAATTTTCCAATTATTACAATGATAATTTTCCAATTATTAAAACTTGACACCTCTATTTTATTGTGTGATTTCCAATTAGATGTCCTGATGCTAAAAAAGGTGTCTTTTTCTGGGTTCTATTGCATTTTATTGTCATTGTCTATTAACTTCATTCATTTATTTAACAGGAATAAATTTTGATATTTCTTTAAGTAGTCTGACATGGAAAGCAGAAAAACATACATTTATATTTCTTTGTGCAGAAAGCTGTAAGTCACAGGCATCCCATTCATATGTCTGTGTCTTGTTATGACAAGTGGTACATGAAGTGGGACTGAAAGTTGTCTTATGCTTGGTAGGTAAACGAGTCTTAATCTGCTGATGGTATATACAAGCTTTTACATTGGTGCAAAAGGCATCTCACATTTGAAGGATGTAAGATTCAAATTCAGTGCACTCACTATATAGGTTAATTCTGGAAGATAAAGAAAATATCCCAGACATCACTGCCAAAAGGTTTTGGCAGAAAGCAGGACAATGAGGATGGCAAAATGACAACAGATTTTCCAAGACTGAGATCATCTTTTATCACTGTAAATTCTGTAATGGCCATTCAAACTAGTTGTTCACAATAAAGAAAAATTTAGGAAGGTTGAAAACCTAAGAATAACCTCCATGTTTCATAATTCACATATCTCTTAGAATTAAACTCACTTAAATTTAGATATTGCTGAAAGGGAGTGCTCTCAATTTTGGGAACTCTGAACCCATGGGGAAATCAGATAGGCAAATTTAGCACAATGACTCATTTTTTCAGACACATATATATCTGTATTTCAAGTCATAGAGAATAGCCTAAAGCTGAAAATTTAGCATTCCCATTTTAACAGTTGCTAGACAAAGGGAACTAAAAATTATGGCTAGATGAAGATTATTAGAAAATGCCAGTGTTTTTTAAGTTTCCTTTAAAAAAATAAATGTCAGGTGGGAATAGCACTGCATAATTTTCTAAATTGCTTCACAGATTGTCTGTTAGTAGGTGTTGCATTATACAGTACAAACAGTTGTTTCTGCTTAATATTATGGCAACATCTGGTGGACCTGAACATATCTGTGTTTTGTTAAGTGCCCTCTAAACACGGAAGGAAGGAAAAGTATCTTTGGATTCAACCCCAAGTCTGTTTTGTGTTAACTTTTTTAGCAGTAAATTTTCTGGGAATACTGATACAAAAGAATTGAAGGATGTAGGTTCAAAAATCCTCTAGTGCCACAGAATATCTTGTCTCTTCTTGGCAGAACTGAAACTTCCTGATTTCACTGTAATTCTTTTACATGTGTGTATGTGCACATGTATATGATAATTCCATATTGCAAAGAGATAGAAGTTGCCAGTAAAAGGAAAAAGTCAGGTTTTTCATTCTTCCATATTTCCGTTTTATTTCCTTGCAGGTATCTATTTATGGGTACATATCAAACAGTAAAGAGTAAGGATGAAGTACAAAAGCTTTTTGCTTTTACCTGTGCATACAAAAAATTACATTTGTTTTTCTGGAGCTACCAAAATTGTCAGAATTACTTCTTGCAATGGGCTGCAATACTGAGAAGACAACACTCAGAACAGCATGTGAAAGTGTTCTCCAAGACAGTAGTGGTGTTAGACACCTGCACGCTGAGAAGAAACTATTGAATATAAGAACTGAAAAAGTGATGAACAGAAAATAGAAATGGAATTAAATTTTAATTTTTTTCCTTGAGTCCCACAATGGTTGTTTCAGATATTTTCTATCTTTGTGTAACACAAATAACCTCTTTCTTTTATAAAACTAATTTTTTTCCCCTTTGAAGCATTCGTGACACAAAGCAAAACCTTGAGGTCTTTGTATTGATGATTTATTTTCTATTATTTTCAGCATGTATTTTAGATGACCCATTGCATTTATCTGACTTTATTATACCATGTTTCGCAGTACAGGAAATACACTAGTAGATCTAGCATGGTCACGTATGGTTTTGGGACTCCTGAGACATTTATACTTCAAGATGGACAGAATAGCTGAGAGCTAGAAATACGAGAACTCTGAATTTAACCTTTTTGAAAGTATCTAGGAAATTAATATTAGCTTACTATTGCTACAAAAAAAAATTACAATAAATTAGAATACCCACTCTGTCAAGTGTCACTTTGTAACTGTTTTACAGAATAAGGTTAAAAATAAGAGATATTTGATGCAATGCCAAAGATCATATTGAACTATATGTTCACAAACAAGTGCTGAAGTGCTTTTCCAAATCATAATCAAACTGAGCGCATGCATAATGGCAGTTATGTAAACAAACCCCTTTTCATTAAGCACAATTGATTAACATAATTTTGACCTATCAAAGGAACAAATAACTAGTTCAGTCTTGGGCAGAACAGCTAGTTACTTCACTGGAAATTCTGATAATAGAAGTGTTTAAAGGCTGGATATTTAAGTGATACGGTCAATGATGTTTCTTTCTATAACAGTTGATATTTTTCTTCCCCAAAATAATACTTAACATTCCTTTGGCTTTTTAGGGAATCAGTTTCTTCAAGGGCTGAAACTTAACAACAGTGATAACGAATGTTCTGTCAAATGAGTTGAACAAAAGGTTACTATTATGAGTCTACAGCAAATAGACTTGTGGAGCACTGAAGCAGAAGGAAGGAGAACTTGGTTCTTTTCTTTGTTCTCTTTGCTGTGTGATATGACTACACAGTATATGAAGAGCAGATTTCCAAAGCTTTCAAGGAAGCTTATCTGGCTCTAGAGATTAGAAAATTATACCTTCTCATAAAAATTGCCACCACTGTAATGACTAGTATAGGTAAGTGCTTGGTAGTGAAACATCAATGTTGGCTTTAGAGCACTAACCACTTAAAATGTATACTTTTCTTCCAGAAGTTAAATGATCCATTTTGCTCATTTTTGCAAGCCCCGTATAAATGTTCTTGAAACAGAGGAACATAAGAAAATGCAAAATTGAAATATTGTAGAAAATTTCACAGAATCCTGCCACTCCAAACCAGCAAATGGAACATGTGGTAGACATCAGATTGTTGCAGCTGGCATAAAGAAATTGAGAGGGATCTTCAAACTACAGTAGGATTATAATCATCTCCAGGCTTATTTATGTGAATTTCTCTTTAAACCACATTCTGACTAATCATAGGATTCTGGAAAGAACATACATCAGTTAGAGGTCCTTTCTGTTATCACCTTTAGAATAAATAACAAATGAAATTCAGGAAAAAAACATATTTTCCAATAAAGATTGAAAGGTCTCAAACGGGAAAGACTGATTAATATGAAATGCGTTAAGTATTTAGGCTGTAGAAAATTCATGGAAGTACAAGCTCCAAGGGAATTTGTACAGTTAACTCCCCTAAGTTTCTTTAAAAATCCCGTCCTATGTCTTGAATGCTATGTTATACAGAGAACTAGTTGTTCTCCAGCAATAATTTTTAATGCATTTCCATTTCTTTCAAAAAGCAGTAAATAATTTTCCAGGAGCAAATTTTAAAGCATATCAACTGCCTTTTATTGTTCCCAAAGACTAGACAAAATAACTTACAATTCCATGGTAAAGTTGTAACTATATGAGATAGTCCTTTTGCACTTGATGTCATTGATAAAATAGATCATTCTATTTTCATAACATAATTTTTGTAATAACCATAAACTAATATTCCCTACTTGAAGAAAGCAAGGAGATAGTGTTCTGCTCATGACTGCTCATGATTTTTTATGAACCAATACTAGGCTAAATAATATTCTCTAGTTTATAAAAGCAACGTAGGAGCTACCATGTTGGTCAAACTGTAAGTTGTATAGTTTCAAAAAGTGCACTGCTTTTCTCCCCTGTTCAATAAGGTCTTGGGAGAGAAATGGTCTGGTAAATCTGTCAGACAGCTTCCTCCAGGCTCCATCGATAGTGTACTAATGAGATTTTAAAGCTGCCATCTTTTCAACATCTATTGAAAAAAAGCAAGAGCGTATGAATTTGGGGGTAGGGAGATCTTGCTTATGTACAAGCAGATAATACAAAACAACTTTAATAACGAAATGTTTATACCGGAGTGGTATTTATGTATCACATTACGTATCATATTACTTATGGCAAATGAAAAAAGACAGATACTTCAGGGGCTGCTCTCAAAGGGACAGTCATCACTGTCTAAATATGCTTAGCCCCAGAATGAAGAGTGGAACTGTTGCAGCCTAATTAAATTTAGGCTTTCAAGTTTAAACTTCAGGTGCAGCAGCCAATCTTACGGGGAGCCTTGTTTCTCTGCCTGTATGATATTCATGTGAAAAGAGCACAATCAGAAGGCACTCCAGTTTTGGAATCACATCCTGGCTCTTGTTTGAATTCACACAACACTATTGCTTGTGTTATGCTAGAGCTAAAGCACTGGAATCAGATTTTTAGAGAGCCAGAAACACTTATGTAGGTACCCAAGCCATTTTACTGACCCTTATGGATTTCAGTCAAGCTGTCTGTGTAGCTATAAGCAATTCCAAAGAAATAAGAGTAAATGAAAAAAGGAAAAAGATATGCCTGAAGCCTGTACTATCTTGAGAGAACTTATGACTGTGTTCAATCCAGGTATAGGATCTCGATGTGATATTTTATGGAAGACTAACAAAGGTGAAATCAATCACAAGAGAGCTGCAATCCCCATTCTTTGTCTGGGCTCTTTCTGAGGTGTCTGACAACTGCAATGACACTGAAAATTAATCATGATTTATTCTTCCATTGAAGCCTAAGCTACAGGTCAGTCTTTGTTTTACTTACGTATGTTTAAACAACAACATCCAAGAAGATGCAGGAGGCAGCTCTAGTGAAATTCTGCTAACTGCATGTGTATACTTCCACAGATGGCTTATAAATAATGCAAATTGTACTCACTGGAAATCATGAATAGCTCTAAGATCAGTGTGGGATTTCTGTCAGTTTTTTGTGAGACCTGCAAATAAATGATGGACAGATTCGAGAAATAAAAAAAGAAGGATATATCTAAGATCTGGAATTTAGATGACTAGGCTCAAAACATCCAAGCTTTCGAGTGCTTACCCCAGGAGTGGATTCTGAGCTCAGAATCTCTTCTGGTCGTATCTTTAGTTTACAGCTCTTGTCAGGCACGTATGCAAGGATGGAGCCTGGGAGAAGCCCTGTGCATTTCCTGCTGGCCACATGTAGGTGGGTCCCAGTCCTTCTGGCCTGTTTGTGTGTTTTAGAGAGAGGCTCTCTTCAGGCTTTGAAATCCTCTCCAGGGACCAGACATGAAGCATTTAGGATTTGCATTCCTGGACTTGGAGGCAACTGAGTCCTTCCTGGAAGGCAGCCCCAACTGCTGGATGGTATTGTGGAGTTAATACAAATGTCGTGTTTATGACACAGAGCATTGCTTTCCTTCTTATCTGTTCTAACATGTAAAGGGGGAGACAACATTGCACAAGTCCTTCTTAATTAGAGAGGACTGTGGAGAATTTTTTAGCTTGAAAATGGCATGGACCTTTAGCTGATAGAAGAAATATATACATGTTAGCATATTTATGTGCATATACATGTGTGTATGTGTTTAATCTATTGTGGCAATATACTTTAAAAATATCCCATAAGCTTTATAATTCAAAAGCAATTAAAATGTTTTGATAATAACTTTTTTTTTTCTGGAAAGTGATTACTTATGATCACTATACTTTTCATATGTGTACAGTGGATTTGATTAACAATTTTGTGAATTAATTATGATAACTGGTATTAGACATGCTCTTGCACTATTGCCTCTGTAATAACAGTAGCAGTTAAATTATTATGATGAAGAAAGCAATTAATAAATATTGCAGTAGCAGATGTGACTGTGGAAATGGTTTGCAGTTCCAAGGCTATCACTTTCATTGATTGTAGTGACAGTAGAGTTGCTGGAGGTTATATTTTTTAAATTAGACTTGAATTTAAAAATAGAATACTAACTCCCTGGCTTATGTCAGATTCTGTTATTTATCTCTAATACAAAAGAGATCATGATCTGGAAAAGTAGACATTAGTTCATGTGAGACTTAAATCCATGATTTTTAAGAGCAGTCTACCTAGAAATAGTTCACATTAATTGACTTTATTGACTTTATAATGCTCTAGATAATATGTCCTGAGGAACAGGGTGAAGCATTTATAGAACCATGACGTAAAATGGTGTGTGTAGTGGTTTCTATTTGTGCATCTGAGTTGCTCTGCTCCTCCCATTGTATCAGCAGGCCATGCCAAAGTGTCATCTTGCATCATGAACTGATTTCCAAAGACCTCCTTTTCCTGAGGCAGAACCCTCTTGCTCTAGTGCTGGGGCAGGAAAGTGATAAGCATCTGCCTCATTAATACTTTTACTGTTACTGTGGGTAATTTCCCAGAGCTCAGCAACCTCTGCTCATTAGAATCACTATAAACCATTTGTTGTTGTAATCCCTTTTGGATTTCATCGGGTCTTTAGAAGTACTAAGCAAAAGTGATGATCTGATGTATAATTTATGTTAATACCAAATCATACCAGTTTCCTTTATATTTCTTTTTTTTTTATCTTTCAGTCTGCACAAAAATATTTTTCCAGATACGTACTTATCTACATATATGGAATTTCTTTCAAGATTATAACTAATTTGATGCAGCTTTATCATGTGACATTTGTAATGTTCATCCCATGTTTCTTTTGTGTTTGACTTCAATTTCTAGTGGGTAGGGCAACTTAACAGTAAAATAGAGGAGTCGCCAAAGTTGTGTACAAAACTTTGAATCCTGCATACTGAAGTTGAAAAGTATATACTTCAATTTCATGATAGCAACTCCATAATGATTGGAAAAATACATACCAATTTTGGAAGAGATTCTAAGGCATATTAGAACAGTACTTTGATAACCTATTCTTAGCAAAATCCTAACTCTTCCACTATTTTCTCTCACCCTCCAGAATGCTTCTCAAAGCTAACTGTAAGTATCTTCAATAATCATAATTGTTACAATAAACTACAACAAACATTTTGTGGATGCTGATCTTCTAGGAATGCATGTTGTAATTCCTGTTGACCTGCACGTAGTAGCAGGTGTTTTTAATTACTAGCAGCCATTCCTGAAAGTCCAGTTTGTACAGCAAATGTCAGAAACTGTACCTGATACCTGATAACGCCACAAGGTCATGCTGCCAGTGAGAGGGACATCGACAGGCTGGAGAAGTGGGCTGACAGGAACTTCATGAAGTTCAGCAAGGGGAAGTGCAAAATTCTTCACCTTGGGAGGAATATCCCCAGGCACCCCCACATGCTGGCAGCTGACCGGCTGGGAAGCAGCTTTACCGAAAAGGACCTGGGGGTCTTGGTGGTCGCCAAGTTGAACATGAGCCAGCAATGTGCCCTTGTGACAAGGAAGGCTAATGGTTTCCTGGGCTGCATTAGGAAGAGTGTTGCCAGTAAGTCGAGGAAGGTGATCCTTCCCCTCTACTCAGCACTGGTGAGGCCACACCTGGAGTGCTGTGTCCAGTTCTGGGCTCTCCAATACAAGAGAGACAAGGACATACTGGAGAGAATGCAGCGAGGGGTCACAAAGATGATGTATGGCCTGGAGCACCTCTCATATGAGGAAAGGCTGAGGCAGCTGGAACTATTTAGCTTAGGGAAGGCTTGGGGGGAGTCTCATCAATATGTCCAAATATCTGAAGGGACGGTGCAAAGAAGACAGCCAGACTCTTTTCAGTGGCATCCAGTGACAGGACCAGAGGCAATGGGCACCAACTGTAACCCAGGAGGTTCCCTCTGAACATCAGGAAACACTTTTTCACTCTGAAGGTGACTGAACACTGGCACAGGTTGCCCATAGACGTTGTGGAGTCTCCCTCCTTGGAGATATTCAAGAGCTGTCTGGATGTAGTCCTGAGCAACCTGTTCCAAATGGCCCTGCTTGAGCAGGGGGTTTGGGCAATATGACCTCCAGAGTTCTCTTCCAATCTCAACCATTCTGTGATTCTGTGATCTCTGATTTGTTTCATATCCTGTTGGTTTATTTTTATATCACCTTAAGTGCTTTGGTATGCAGGAAGCAAAAACAGCCAGAGACGCTATTGCGGGACTATATGCACAGTAATCTCAAAGGTTTAGATTCATTTTTCTAGCTTTGGCAGTTTATAGTCATAAAAAACTTTGTTGTAGTAGAGGAGAAATCTCAGAAAGATTGAGTTTAATACATACTCTTACTTTATCAGTGGAATTTAGCCTGTCATTTTGTTCCTCTTGCACTATGAACATTGCGTGTATTTTCACACTGCTTTCCTTCAACAAGCTGTTCCTAGTAGGCACATACTGATTTAATCAAATCTTACAGCTGTGGCTGAGAAGTGTTCTGAGTAACAATAAGGCTTTTATACTGAATATGACTTAATTTAGAAAATACTGCTGATGCAAGGTGGCAGATTCATTAAACTGCATAATTGGTCAATGTGCTTATACTTCGGAAGATACTACTTTTTTAAGTTAGAGCACTTAATCTTTTATATACCTTGTTTTTCTTTACAGTGGTGTTTGAAGAACAGCTCTTGGGAACCAAAAAATTAAGCCAGTGATCCGGAATTAGCTTCAATAGACAGGTGAGACTTCCCATTTTGGTACCTTTCTGTGTGAGAAAGGTCATGGAGCTTTGGTGTGAAAACACAATATTTATTTCCTTAGGTAAGTTTGCCTTCTTTGCAAGTTGCAAAGCATCATGGATACTTACTTCTTAGTATGTTGAAAAGAAAAGACCTTTTGTTTGGACTTAGACGATCCAACTTGTTTGCTAGTAATCCCTACTTCATCAGTGCAGATGGATGCAATAGAAATAGTTTTCTCTTTCTTCCTTCAATAACTAGATAAGGAGAGAAAAAGGGACAGCTAGATGTTAAAGTACATTCAATCCCTTTCCTATACATTGAATTGACTTTAGCTTATTGGTACTTCTTGATGTTTAAATAACCGTATTTTTGAAACTACTGTCATCCATTGATTCAGACAGAAGAACAACTGTTTCAGTCTTCCTCATGTGAGTAAGACCATAGTGCAACCTTGATACGTAGGTTGTACTGATTAAACTTCTTGTCTGCAAGTAAAACATACAGACTTCTTTCTATCGGCCGCTTTTAAGTTTTTACTTTATCCATTACTACAGGCAATAATAAATGGAAAATCTCTGCAGTCCATGTATCCCTGCTCATTTAGAAGACAGTGGGACAGAACTTGCTTTAAGGAAACAGGGCACAAGAACATTGTAGCTTAGCTTGGTGGCATTTGGAGGTTATTCTATATAAATATACGTAATGAGATTTTGGTCTGTATCTTTTACGTTGCAGTAAGGAAAAATGTCCTAGCTGCTGTGATTAGCTAATATAATGGCTGACTGCTTATATAGGTCATATCCGGTCCCGCTTCTAGCGAAAATACACTGGTAAAATCTATTAATTGCATAAGCAGGCATTTCTGGTAAATAAAAGCAGCTACAAGAGAAGTGAGCACTATCCTTTCTGCTGGGAAAGGGGCAGAAGAAAA
The DNA here is from genome assembly GCF_030936135.1 of Gavia stellata. NCBI lineage: Eukaryota > Metazoa > Chordata > Aves > Gaviiformes > Gaviidae > Gavia > Gavia stellata. Next base: position 25,203,943 of record NC_082598.1, on the reverse strand, counting down.
TTATGTCACTGGGTGTTGTACATGATATCCCTGGGTGTTGTACCTGCTCTAGCATTAAGCATCTAGTACAGGATGTATGATGACAGGGCTTCCAGGCTGTGTTGCAGCACATGTAAATGAAACTAACCTTGGCAGAACACAGAGGTAAAAGTTGAATTGGATTACAAAAGTGCTTTGATTTGCATTAACAAGTCATATCAGATTGGTTTTAATTTTTCCGAAAGGATTTTGTTTTTTTCTCCTGATAGAAATTCTGAGGTTTTTTGGGACAAATGCAAATTTCATAATATTAACCCATACCTCCCCTTTGGGAAAAATTCTTATTGATATTTTAGTCACAGACAACTATGACTCAGGTGGGGAACCTATCGGAATTTCATTGTTCTTCTTTTGGCTATATATCTCTTCACAGTTTTAGGAGATTGTCATTACTCATGTTTAGAAGAAAGAGGGAAGAAAGGTTTAGATTTTGTTTTAGCTGATTTTTTTTCCATAACTTAGGAACAGAAATCTTTAAACAGATTGTTATTTAATCCTATATTATTTAACTAAAAAAACCATTATATGAGACTCAGAGTAGTATTGTCTGAAATATTCTTCTGATGTTTGAGGTCTCTTGCCCCTTTTTCCATAATATTATTTTACTATATCCCACCTGCATTTGTTTCAGCATGATTGCCTTTCCACACTCCAATATTGATATCAAATTTTGCAAGTTCTTCAAGTTCAATCAGTTATTAAATTTATTTCTGGAACATATTGGGACTTTATTGAGCTGAAGGTTTAACTGATGCAAAATATGCTACCACGGGATCAACAAATCAAAGCCTGTCCTTGACAGATACTACTTCGCAGTGCATCCAAATACAATACACTAGTTAATTAGTTTCCACTCATCCCAAAACCCTCAAAATTTAATCTGCATTCATTGTAACAAAGAAGATTGACGTTTAAGATTGGTATGCATGACTTGCTCAAATTCCATTTAGTGTATCACAGAAGACAGTCCTGTCTAAAGAAAATGAGGTGTTTTGTGGCAGGGTGTAAAAATGATTTATACAAAAACTCTTTCAAAACCGAAGAAGAATAAACCAAATAAAACCAAGGACAAATAATTAGTAGGCTTCTTTAGGAAATTTTCCAGGCAGTGCCAGGAGTTTATTAGTAATTGTATGACTAAGCTTGCCTCATGTTTTGAATATCACTCTTTAGTGTCTGAACAATTCTATAGTGTTAAAAAGACTGAAATCAAGTCGTTTAAGACATATATCAGTGGAGTCATCAGATATGGCCACTAAGGAAAACAATGTAAGTTATCTGTTTAGATAAAAATCTCCCTTGCTATTGTTTAGCACTTTGTGGCTACAGGCATTGTGGCATACAGTACCCCTGAAATTGTCCATATACCACTTTTTAATGAAAAATGAGTAGGAAAGATGCTATATTGTCACTACAGAAATCATCTTCATTATTCAGTATTTGCAAAGCTCTAATAGGATTCAGAATCAGATGTTCTAGCTAGTGTTTTCAATCTTCTTTTTTCTCCATCATTTAATCCTTGCGAGATAGCAGACATTCTCTTTATCCATACACTTGGGTTTTGAGTAATTACTTCTTTCTACTATTTTAAATTTGCAAGAGGTACTGCAGTGTAGCTTGTAGGTAGCTGAGAGGTCAGATACATGGGTTCATTTGTCTCAATATCTCCTCTCAAAACTGCAATACCCTAATCTTTCCTACATTTCAGCTGTAGTTATGGATAAGTTATTTGATAATAAATTATATCTGTAATATAGGAGAACACATTTTAAAGTATATGGTAGCTGAGCATTTCTTTCTGCTTCTCAGATTCTAAAATTCATACTACTTTTTATATCTATTCGGCCACTTGCACATTATCTTAAACTGTTGCCTTGTTGGAGGTATATATGTTCTCACCGTCCTTACATAGGAGACATGAAACCTTCTGAAAAAAGATAGTGTTAGTGGTTTTTTTCATAGTGGTAACAGGATTTTGTACAGAAATTCAGGAAAGCTAAAGAAGCAAAACTTTTAAGTCAGAAGCTGATTTTTATTTATTTACTTGAACATATGTAATTTTTGTGAATATAATCCACCCACCCCTTGAAGGCAGGTGCCGCTTGTATTCTCAGAGATTTTCCTCAAATGCTAATAAACACATCCATGTATTATTTTTGTCTATGTCAATATTATGCAGTACAAAAGGGTACATTAATCCTGTTACATGGTAAATTAGGCAATGAGCTACAGATATTTCCATTTCGTAATAAACCAGCAAATATTGCTGGTTTGCTCTCCTTAAATTGGACATTTTCAGAATAGTAGAGATGTAGAAAGAGATAAGAGTGGGTTTCCAGAGATGTGGACACTTTATTTGGATGAGCTATGTTTGGATTTATTTTCAATTTCAGGCAATTCACTTAGAGAGCTCAGGGCTGTCCATCTTGTCAGCTTTAAAAATAAGGCCCTGTTTCAAAGGTGAGTGGTTGCTTTTGACAAGTGGATGCCTGTTACTAAACTTGCACTTTCTGCTTCAGAAGGATGACTAGCTGCCTCCTACTTATGTAACTAGATTGCTCAAACCAGATTAATTAGCCTAGAAAAAAATTCTAAAAATACTTTTTCTTCTTATCAATTTCCCATGAAAACATTAATATATACTCTATTTCTCAAAATGACTTCCTGTTTTGTGGATAGCACAATGCAAAATACTGGTGATTTAGTCTATTGTGCAAATATTTAGAAAGAAAAGTGTCTGTTAGTTCATGATTGTTTTAAAAAGAGTCCATTGAAATATAATACACCACCTCAAATTTTATGAGATCATTTTTTCAGCATACTCAACAAACTGTGAACAGCAGAAAATGTAGATGGAATCTCGTCACTACCTGCTGCCTTTAGAGAGTTGTTTTCTTTGGACATGTCTAATGCATCCTGTATTTTGAATTAGATTTAGGAAAAAGACTTACTGAGATAAAAAATGCAGGATTCATATTTTTCTGCTTCTATAGTTGTAGAAAAAAAGCTTTTCCTTTTTGAGATTGTTAAAATTAATCCTTCAAGATAATACTGTGCTAGATAAAACAGAGATTATTGTATCCTCTGAAGCATTATTTTTTAAAAATAGATCCCTATACATAAACTTTCCATTATAAGCCATGATTAAAATGGACGAGTATCTGAACTTATTCTACACTAGCAGATATCCTAACCTCAAATACATATCCTGGCACTTACGAAAATAATTCTGTGGACTTAACTTATACCCAGTCTTCCAAATCTACTGCAACACCTGACTAGGTGACCCGCACTGAAACAGATACTTGTCTTTTTGATAGATAAATAATGAGAAAGGTTTCTTTGGCAGAGATATACTGTTCTGAATTAGTTTCTTGTGCCATTTATGACATGAATAGTATAAACTCCCATTGCACAAGATTTCCTGTATATCTGGATTGAAGCCAAGTGAAGAGTGAAATGAGAGGAATGAGAGAAACAGAATCTGGAGGCTGCTGGAGGATTTCTGAAGCCAAGTTTCACCTTTACATTAGGCAACAAACCATCAACATTCTAGATAAAGTGGACTGAACATCTTGGTTTCTCTCCCAAGAACTTACTAACCCTCAACTAGATTTCATTCTGTATGAAGTGATCAGAGACTGCCTTTTCTTTTCTTGTTGCTATATTGCATCCAAATGGCCCAGATTTGTTTCTGCTAAATTTAGTCATTTAAATATAGGCGTCTAATCTGGTCATCTAAATTACCCCAAGAGCGTAGAAAGTCCTCTGAAGGCTTGTACTACACTCTCATGTGAAGGAAAGTAGCTGGGAAGGACATACTGTATAATAACAAATACTGTAAAAGTGATTTTTGTTAACTCAGGAATAACCTTTCCTGAAAAAAGAAGTGCCCTCTATGGTTCAGTTTTTCTTGCCCTTCTCCAAAACTGAAAAGTGGACACTGCTGGAGTCAGGGGCATTGATACTCCCTCTGGTGTGGGGTTTTACCTGGTGCCCAGTTAATGTGCCCTTTTATGCCCAGAATTAGAATGATTTATGAATTCACTAGAGCTTCTGCCTGAAAGTGTATTGCACTTGCCTATATCCACACGCACAAGCCAATATACACTTGATTGGATGTAGACCCATTGGCTTAATGATGCACTCTCATAAGCTTTTTCAAAGGAAGTTAAACATACACTTTTAAAAAAAACTCATGAGAATACCAAATCTGTTCTCCTTAAGATTCAGTACAGGAGACGGGCATTTTCAAATTTTCTTGACTTTGTGGGAAATTGAGTTTATTCAATGTGGGCAACATTTTAAATGTAGTTATGGATAATAGGTAAGCTATAGTTACAGTTATAACGATAAAAAAAAGTTATAGATAATAGGGAAATAGATGGTTTTTAGATGACCAAAACCTAAAGTTCTTGTTGAAACCTGTTGTTTTGCCAAGCCATGCAATCCTGTATTCCAGGAAATAACTGTTTTTAGTTCAGCAGCTAATGCAAATACCAGCCACAATATGTCTATTATCCTTTTGCTACAGGATCAGTTTTCAGATTTAAAGTTTTCAATCAGCTACTAAAATAACATTTTTTATGATGGCAAAAAATCTAGAAACATCACCAAATATTTTCATTTACAAAATTTTCAGCACGGCAACAGCAGAAATTATTTATTCCCTTACTTATTTTGATTCCCAACTAAAATTAAAAAAACCCACAAAACAAAACTAGAAGAAGCAAGTATGAATTCACTTCAACAAACTGTGACATTACAAAAAGGACATTACAATAACAAGATGATAAGTAAGATACATGCTGAAATTGAAATTATCTATGCATTCTGCTAATTAGGTCTTCTAATTAGTAATTGTTGTAGTACAAGAACTAAGGCACTTCACTTGGAAAGAGATGATTGAAGGAAGATATAATAAAGGATTCTGAAATAAAAAATGTTATGCAGAAGGGTTTACACAGAACATTTATTTATTGCTTCTTAAAATGGAAGAGCTAGTTGTGACCAAGAATAGTGCCAGGCAGAAGATTTTAGGTAAACAACAGAAACTATTTTTGCAAAATGTATACTTATACTAAGGAACTCATTTGTAAAGCAGTGGTGGCTAAAAGAATAAATGGGAATAATAAAGGAATTAAGAAAATTAATTAACTAGGGCAGGCCAGGCACAGCCATAGTCTTGTTTCTGGAACCTGGAAGGACACAGAGGTGAAAAAATCTTTCTGTATTTTTCCTATTTCATATACTCTCCTTGCAGTTATTTGCAACTGGCTTCCTTCAGAAACAAGTCATGGGAATGTTTGGAGTTATCATTACCTAGGAAATAAGAAACTAGAAGTGTCTGTCCAAACTTAAGCAGTTTTCATACAAAAGAGAGATTACATGACAAGGTTCCTTCAGCCTGGAAAGGAGATGATGGGAGTGAAAGACATACACACATGTAATGCCATCGATGATGTAGGAAAAATATGCTTTTCACTTGCTACTGTAAAAGGTGGCACAATGAGTAAATCAGAGTTTAGTTTTGATCCCCTATGACAGCTATTAGATAACAGCTAATCCTAAAAGAAATGGAAATGTTAAATCAGGCTTTCAGAAATACACCAACACATGCTTGAAACCCCTGCTAGGCATTTGTCTATCTATTTTAGGACAAGGATTGTTATTTTTCTCATGCAAACCCACACTGGTCATTATGAGAATAGACTGGCATAAAATAGTAATTTTTACTGAACATTTCAGCAATAAAATGATGTAGTAGAAAATAAATGTTTAAAGCAACTTTCTGGGAAAAATGATCTGGATCACATCAAAAAAACCTGTATGAAAGAACCACACAAAAATTAAAGTAATTGAAGTTTTTTAAGGAAACAGAACTTGTTCTGAAAAGCCAATTATCTGCATGAAAAAGTATACAAATTCTGTAATTTATCTAGTATGGTCTCTAGTCACATTAAGGATTTACATTTAGTATAATGAAAATTTTCTTATCGTGAAAACAGCCAAGCACCGAAATAGGACTGCACAGAAATGTTGCGGAATTTCAGCAACAAATGCACTTTGAAATCACACATGACAAATGTTTGGAATGGGGTATTTAGACATGGTCCTGGTTTGAAAGAATGGGATGGACTATACGATCTTTCCCATTCCCTTTCAAGTCTATTATTAGAAATTTTATTATTCTATGATTTACTGAGAGGATCTGATATTTACTCAGCTTCAGTATTACACAGACCCAGATCCCCAAAAAGGACTGCTAAAGGTTGGATAACAGAACTGAGATCTCTCAATCCCAAGTGGAGAGCCTGAAAATCCTGATTAATAACTGCCAAGTCCTGCAGACATGTAAACAGCATAGTGCTCTTGAGGATCACACAGGAGAGTTTCTGAAGAACCATAAGAGATCCTCATCCACCTGTGCTGCAAAGTTGTGCAGCTGTGCAGGCAACGACAGTACAGGCATACAAGTAATTGCAGTGTGGTAGAGAGACAGGTGAGCAAGCTGTGCCTTAAAGCTGGTCTTAATCACCATTGGCAAAGTAGTTGCAGAATAAGGGATTTTGTGCAGGCAGTTTACCTTGCTTCTCAGACAATGCACAACTATGTCAGGAACATAAATGCTGTGACAACGTTGTCAGACTCAACATGACTGAATATCGTTTTGCCTTCTTGTCGTGGTTTAGTCCCAGCTGGCAGCTAAGTACCACACAGCCGCTCGCTCACTCCCCCCCGCAATGGGATAGGGAGAGAATCAGAAGAGTAAAAGTGAGAAAACTCGTGGGTTGAGATAAAGACAGTTTAACAGGTAAAGCAAAAGCCGCGCACCCAAGCAAAGCAGAACAAGGAATTCATTCACTGCTTCCCATGGGCAGGCAGGTGTTCAGCCATCGCCAGGAAAGCAGGGCTTCATCATGCATAACGGTTTCTTGAGAAGACAAATGCCATTACTCCGAATGTTCCCCCCTTCCTTCTCCTTTCCCCAGCTTTTATTGCTGAGCATGACGTCATATGGTATGGAATATCCCTTTGGTCAGTTGGGGTCAGCTGTCCCGGCTGTGTCCCCTCCCAACTTCTTGTGCACCCCCAGACTACTCGCTGGTGGGGTGGTGTGAGAAGCAGAAGAGGCCTTGACTCTGTGTAAGCACTGCTCAGCAGTAACTACAACATCCCTGTGTGATCAACACTGCTTTCAGCACAAATCCAGATCATAGCCCCATATTAGCTACTATGAAGAAAGTTAACTCTACCCCAGCCAAAACCATCACACTCCTTTTAAGACAAACCTGAATCTAAAAACTGAGCAGTTCTCAATCTCTCTCTTTTGAAAAACTCACACAAGCAAACGTGCTCTGAAAATATCTATTCTGCAATCTCTGACCTGGGCTCATGATACACTGCAGGCATCTGACTTCAAGTCCAGGTGGACAAAGTGCCTCTTGCCTATTTATACACTCTTCAGATATCTGCAAAAGCTAACTAAGAAAAGCAAGCAAACTCAGTAAAAGTTTACGTAGGCATTTTCCCCCTTCTTAAATACGTGGAGGTTGCAAACTATTATCCTTTTACTCCAAATAGCCCCTTAGCTTGCAGGAGACCTGGGTAGAATACTGTTTGCCCCTGAAAGGCTTCAAACCCACATCTCTGCCTCCCTAGATTATGCTGTAACTTCCAGATCACACGCTACTCTTAAGCAGTACTTATTCTCAAGACTCCCTTTTGAAGTACTTCCACTCTTCAGCAGGGTGGGGAGGTGAAAAATATCCTGACTTTATTGAGTGGTTGGAGGAATTCTGTGTTCCTGTGTGTGTTTCAAGGACAGGGTACATTGATCAGTGAAGAACTGAGGGTAGAAATAGATTTCTCTGCAGAAGTGCCTGGCCCAGTGCTGCAAGTGCTGCCCAATACAATAAGCTGATGCTTATTTTTATTCTGAAGCACTGTCAGAAAGTTTTACAATAAGGCAGACTTATGATATACTTCTGCTCAGATTGTTTTTCAGTTCTATGTCTGGATCTTGGCAAGTCTTCACTGAACATACTTGTTATGTTTCCCTCTCTGAGACTCCTAGCTACATAAACAAAGCAGGGAGCCAATGCCCTTGGCCCAGAGATTTGGAGTCTGCTGTGGAGGCCAGGCATCTAGGAGCTTAGGCAATATGTACTCAACACTGTCAGTGTCACTGAGTTGTATGGATACAGCTCACAGTCCACAGCTGGTGGGCTTGTTTTAAATGCTTTACTTCCCATGTAAGATATTGCTTCTGTGTGGAGACATTTCAGTGGGACTTCTCATCACCCTACAGATGACCATTTACCAAGACCATAGACTGACTCTGGAAATAATTGGTCCTCAAAGTGGACCTCATCCTACCCTTCCAGTATGCTGCTGAGAGCTAGCTAGTGAGATTGTTCTCCTCTGGGGAAAAATACAGAGGAAGTAAATCTCAAAGCTACGCTTATTTCACATGCACATTATTAAAGCTTCACAAGCTTTCCTTTCTAATTTTCATCAAAACACCTATGCTTCCTTGAGAAGTAAGTTAATGTTTCACTGCTTGCTATTCTAATACTTCTACCTGATTATTTCAATGATGTAACTTCTGACATGGGCAGAAACTATCTGAATTTAACTTGACACCAGGAAAAAAGTCTTTACAGTCAGATCAAGTAGGTTAGAATAGCCTTTTAATGGAAGCAAACAAATCTCTATATCTTCAGTCACTTAAAATGATACTAGGCAAAACATTCCATCACCACACTGACAGTTTGTGTAACAATTTTGCTTAATTTGTCTGTTCTTCCTGTTGACACAATGATTTTCTGAGAAACTTTTCTATAGTAGATTTCATGGCATGACTGTTTTTCAGATTAAAAATAGAGTGTCTTTAATGTCGCGATTATATTTCTATTAATAGAAGCATATATTCAGTATATGAAATTTCACAGGTATTTTTAGTGAAATCAATTGGGGAAATCTGTCTAACAGATTCTCACTTTCCTTTTTTTGTTCCAGTGACTTTAAGGGAAAGATTTCACCTGTGGATCTGTGGACACAAAGTATTTGCACAAAAAGTTGTAGTATACCAATATAATACAGTTTGCAAAGGTTTGGATGGGATTTTTTCCAACATTATTCTGTTAAGAAGATTGAGTCTGTTTGTTCTTTCAGTGGTAGGGAATGTAACCTACATTTGTAGGTGCTACGAGATCCACACTGATAGAGGCAAGTGGTAGGAGATGGTAGGCATCAGCCATGGGCCAACAAGCAGAGTCCTGTGCTCCTCACATCCGTTAAGAAGCTTCCACATACCAACTTCATAGTGCTTATTTGTTTATTTCCACTACAATTTGTTGTGCAACATTCATGTTATCAGTGAAAATACAAACCTTCCCCTCAAAGGTCATCGGACTGTAAAATAAGTTAGGCTGGAAGTGACCTTTGAAGATCCTCGAGTCCTTGCTCCAAGGCAGGACCAACTACAAAGTTAGATCAGGTGGCTCAGGGCCTAACATTGCACTGATTCTAATGTGACAAAAAGGTGAGAAAGGCACACGGTAACAAAAGGCCTGATAACTTATCTTTCCACTTGCCACCTGTGTCTTTTCTAGGGCAGCATCTTCTTCATCTGTTTCTTTCAAGTCAAATTTTAAAAGGCTTTCCTAGCTGCACAAACTCCACCACATGGTCTTACTGGGATCCCTTTGAAAGTCATCTTTTTCATCACTTCTGAGGCCTGGTTTTGGATCAGCACCTTGCCATAAATGAGCTCCCCACCATTGCAACCTGCCCTCCTATAGGTTACTTATTATTATCTTTTCCCATCTAACAAGACCATATTCTTCGCCCCACTCAGCTTTTCTCCACCCTCTCCCAATTTATTGTATTATTGAAGCTGCTTCCAACAAGCATGCATGCTTTCTTCCAGGAAGAGAAGCTCTTCTTCTAGAGATTCTCACTTGACCCAGGGCAAAATAAGCAAGAAAAAGGACCTCACCTTCATCTTTTTAAACAAAGCAGGCAGCTTATGATACACTGAAAACAAGCAAATGTCATGCAACCACCACAGCGTTCTTATGGAATATTTTCAAAGTGACTTAGGGATATTAGTTTTCTAGGGATCCCAGCCACAGAGGAATTGTACCCAAACAGGCAGGTTAAGCTAGTTTTTGAAAGAGAAGGTGAAAGCACAGATTTGTTCTCTTCTAAATGTCTATAGAACTTCTAAGTCCCAATCCTTCCCAGCCCCTGTTTTGGCAGCTACATCTGACAACAAATAGCATTTGGTTTCTCACATGTAAATTGCCTGTTAGTTACTTTGTGCAATTGACTCTGGTTAATGTAATTTAGGTAAATGTTCTGGAGCATATTAATTACGTAGAACCTTAGCTATAAAATAATAATATTCTCCATGAACATGATGTGAATTACTAAGTTTCTTCAGGCCCAAATGAGATTTTTTTTTTTTATGTTTTAATAGATATTTTGTACCCTTTTCATAAATGAAAACATGAGGAATACTAGCTGTCTCTCTGTTATGTGATCCAGTCTGTTTAACCAAAATTACTGTTGGCAGAGGGCCAAATGCTTGCAATTTTTCACACATAAAATTCATAACAATTTGCATTTAATAAAACCTCAACATGAGGAAGGCCAGCCAGATGGATTTAAAAATAGTTCTATCTAAACCAGAATGCATTTAAAATATTTTAAACATTTCTTGACTTAAATAAACTCTTTAAATTTTTCTTTCTTAACAAATGAGCATTTCATAATCTGAGATGAATACAGAAAGGTCTCTCTGAAATTAGGCATTCTGGGACTTATAAGGTAACTCATGCAGATAAGAAAGCTATTTATTAATTTTAATTTTCTGTAAATTGGGTTTTTGAATATTTTCTTTTTGTGGGGCTTTATAATACCTAGATGAGGGGTTACATTCTTTAAATCTAAACATTTAGCCAGCCATATGATGGAGAGGGATTAAATTTGCTTTTATTTCAAGCAAATATCATGACTGATTCCCCCCTCCCATTTAACTGCCATAATTTTCAAATAGTGAATTTCTTAATGTTCACTTAAGAGCATAAATTCCAGGGATTCAGGTTTTTTTCTGGCACTGATGAATGCACTCTGCCATGAACCAGGTAATAAGCCTTGCAATGACTTTTGACAGATGATTCCAGTCTGATATTTTCCCTGCAAATATTTCTTTATTTATATTTTCATGCTAGTTTCGATTTAAAGTCATGGCATATATATAAGTTTTACTTTGAATTTTTTTCCTACCTGATATGTAATCTGACAATAGATTCTATTTTCACGGTTTCACAATTGTTCCTTTAATATTCCGTATAACTGATTTTATTTTATTTCTTTTAGTAGCTGGAGTATAAGTATAATATACTGTGTTGTGCATAAATACATATATATACATATAAATATATAGATAGTATAAATGTATAGTGTTGTGGATATCTTCTGTGCATCTCTTTTGCTGCCCTGAAACCATGTATGGTGGTGCAAGGCATAAAATTGAAAGTGTTAATAAATTCTGGATGAAAATAACAACACGGTGATATTGTTGTGTGGGTCATCAAAGAAAACAGCTACTTTTTACAGTGCAACTATGTTATTTGATATTGCCTTTCTTTTAATAGCAAAATATTTGGTTGCTGGTTTAATTTCTCAAGGTGCATGGAAAATTATCTCCTCAAATAGGTATATTTAAATGTAAATTCTGTAGTTGATTGATGCTATGATATTGTTTTTGAATGCTTCATGATTCATTAGAAGTGATTAATAACTGGTTGGCATTTGCATATGTGAATATGCATTCACCTGTTCAAGAGATAACAGAGGGACCGGCTGATCTGAGGATGTATCGGTAGGGAACATCTGTGGTGCCAGGTCCTGGTGCTGGTTGAACTCCTATCCAGGTGGTATGCTCAGGTTCAGATCCTCCATGAAGCAAGTGTAACAGTTATATCCAGTGTATTTGGTGCCTTACACTGTATCAGCTACCTTTTCACCTCTGCATATCAAGCCTTTTTTCACAAAAAGGGGAACAGTGCCTTATGCACCCACTGCCTTCTATAAAAGGGGCACCCTTCACTCAACCTCCAGTCTGAGCGTGCACAGCGTTTGTGCTGCCTGTTGCTGCTGTCAGTGATTCAGATGAGATCTGTGACCAGGAGGCCTGCTACAGGCCATTTTCAACTTCTGGTAGCTAAACAAAATGTATTGTTGCCTGATCTGCCCTGAGGGAAAAGCACATACTTTCTGGTGAGCAAGGCTGCTTGTTCCTGCTCTCTCCTCATCGCAAAATGGTTTACATACATGTAGGACGGGTTGGACTCAAGTGTATAGGGCAACACACCTCCTTCAAGGAATCACATGCCCAAGGCAAGAAATAGCTCTCATCTTATGAAACCTGGCTATGCCAAATGGTGTCAGTAGAAAGTAAGCATGAGGAGAGGAATAAAATTTGTCATGAGGATATGAGGGAAAGAAGCAAGATATTAAGTAAAACAGTGAGACTCAGGTCTTCACTTTATCTGTTCCCAACACGAGTGCCCTAAGCACCAGCGGAGCTTCTAGTCACATAGATAGCTAGGCTAGGCTAATTCTTTTATAGACAGTTCTCTGAAGCATTGCCTGAGGAAGATTGACTGGCTGGCATTGGGAACTGTTCAGGAGTTTAGGGAAGCATATGAAGGCTCTGAGTTGGGCTGTAGTGGTTTGTGCACTTCTAAAGTTTGTAAGTCAGACTACAGAAGGATGTACAGGGGGAGGGGGCAGTGGAACTGACCTGGTCTCTCTAGTAATCCTGTAAGTCGCAAGTGGATATAGAGACTCTGGGTGTTTCAGGGAAAGGGGAATAATCACTGAGGCTCTGCTAGCTATTTTTGCAGTACAACTACCTTATGCCATGCTTTTGGCTGGTCAGGCCCAAGGGTAGACTTACATCATGGACAACAGGTGTACAATGGTGACTACAGATTGTCATTTTGACATCTCCAGAACTGCCCAGAGTGCCTTTTGTACATGACATTTGCTTACAGCTCCCATCTTGAACGGCTTTGCTTCTGGTTGGCAGTGTAAGAGTAGGAGCTTAAAGTACTAAGCAGCAGTGGGAGATGCTGGTAATGTGATCCCTGACATCTGACCATGGCTGATCTGCTAAGTCCCTGTGGAGCCTGCTTTGTGCCTAATCACCAGCTTTTGGCTTGTTCCTCTCCGCTGATGGTAGGTTGAAGCTGTCATTTCCCTTGCTGGACTTCCAGCTCTTTATTCACTCTACTGGTCCCATCCCTGTCTATGGACTGAGAGGTGTACCAGAGTGTGCTTGAACAATGGGTGCAGTATAGCCTTGGGGTGTAAGAGAGGGGGTCTGTGTGATGTCCAGAGCCTGTGACTTCAGGCAGGCATGGGAAGAGGGAGAATCAGAGAGAAGTCCCTCAGTAAACAGCATCCATAATCAATTTGCTATCTACACAAAGCCACAGAAAGCAGCAGTCCTGCCAGGAAAATGACTTACAAGATTTCAGTTTGTTTCCCATGTGGAGCAAACCAAGGTAATTTTTAAACTGATGCCATGACAGAGGATCTTTAGCTATTTACATGAGTCACCTATGGATGCTTAGGGATGTCTAAGTTCCTGTCAAATGCATACGTTGCATACGGTTTCTAGCATTGCTGGAGGGCTGTGCTTTGCTGGACAGCTGAAGTTTGAGTGCTAGAATAGTCTTCATTTTGTTTGCTGAACAGCAAAACAGTCTAGCTAGGCTGCAGAGACTGTCTATATTCCTCCTTCCTTTTCCAGTTTCTGAATTGAAAACTGCTAAGCTTAATGGAAACACTATCTATCCCTTTATCTTTGGAGAGATATGCTATCTGCTCTTTAACCATCTGTTCCATTTATTTTTCACAGTTTTTTCCATTTTCACTACTTAGTATAAAGGAGTTAAGCACAGATTTCTAAGATTTACCTTCAAATTCTCAGTCTTCACAGGAATGACTTTCAAATGTGATTCACTTGCATTTGTGTAGTTCCACTGTGAGGGAGCAGTGTGTCTATAAGTTTGTGCTATTCCTTTCTAAATTGTTGCTGATTACCCTTATGGTCTGCTTTGATATTCATTCCCACAGTCCTCAAGGCTGCTGATGGGTAACTTAAACAGAGCTCTATGGGGCACACTTTTTTCCTGTGGATGGCCAAAGACAATGAATGACAATGGGAGATTATGCTCTTTTCCAGAGGATTAATCAATCATGATACAAAGTGAATTAATAATTTTTTTTTTCAATTAGATTCTAAACAGTTAATAATTGAGCAATTTTGTTCTTGATGTGGGAGAGCTCCTAGAAGAGTAGAAAGTCTTTGAAAATTTAATTCTCTTTGGGGTGGTCTAACACAGCATGAACCTTACTAGCTTCTAGTCTTAATGGGCTTTCCTCCTGTCTTGCCAGCTCTAATTAAAGGCAAACTCTGTTTCAGTATGTTATTCTATTGGCTTGCATAAAATCACTCACATTTGCATGATCCTGTCAAACCTCATATTCAAACCTGCCTGGTCTCCTGAATGAAGCAGGAGATTTCCTTTCTTTTTCTTCTGGCCATCATGGTCTTCTGAATTAATTGTTCAAACTCTTTGCTTCTGCAACTGAACCTGACAGGTAGTGCATTTCTCATTAACAAGGTATTTTGCTTTTTCTGGTGCCACACTGCTACTTTTCTTCATGCTGCATAGTAAGACTGTTTCCTAGTCAAAGAAAAAGTAAGTCAAAGGGTCTGGTAGGTTATCTCTATAAAAATGACCGGCACTGCATAATGGCATAGATGTATCCTAGAGAAAGAAACTTGACAAAATATTTAGTATTATATATTCTCACATTCACAGAAAAAAACCTCATTGCATTTACATTATTCTCTTACTTCATTTACAGCTTAATAGGCATTAGTATCTTTAGTTGTGATTATGACATATAATCCACAAAAAAAATACAGAAAATGGAGTGACAGGAAGCCAACAAAACTCCTCCTACAAACTCTTTGTAAAGATATTGGCCTTTACTTTGAAAAATTGGGTAATAACAGTGTAAAACAATTGACTATCCTTTTCTTGTTTTATGTATTTTTTGCTTCCACAATGAAAACATTAATTAGAAAGAAAAAGAGCAGAATCTGTCATGACTCTGGTTGTCTTCATCCAGAAAATTTGCAAACTACTTTACAAATCCTACACTTCTACTCCATTGATATGTAGCTTCTTTGTAGTAAAATAGGGTGCTTATCCACATAGAACAACTCTGTAAATATGTTTGAGGCAGATGCGGTAGCATATTGCATCAAATGCAAATTCCAATGTGATTTTTCAGGTAGATAAAGTGTAATTATCCACTTCAAGTTTTAGCTAAAGCCATTCAGCCATACGCTTAATTTAATCCTACTGCTTTGTAATATCTGAGAGCTTCACTATACGTTAATGGATTTAACTTCACAATACCATTGAGATATGGTAGTATGATTAACTTTATTATGCAAAAGCAGAACTGAGACAGTGAGAAACATAGGATCCAAATTAAAATCCACTGGGAAAAGAAAATATTTGGTCAGTTTCAGCTGGCCTTGGATCACACCCAAGCTTATATGTAAGACCTGGAAAGACTCTATTGTTGGCAAAAGGTCTCTTAAGCAAAAAATTATTCTATTATGAAAGGGTAATGGGATCTTTAATCAGTGCAAGTGATAGGAGCTGTAGTTTGAAATGCCAAAAACACTGAAATGTCAGTGTTTGTACTAAACAGTCACCAAGAAAAAAAATCCTATCATCAGTAGTTCTCTCCTGAATGGGACAGTTTTTCTTACTATTTTCTAACTGAATAGTAAAGTATTTGAGTTGTGATTACAACAGAATTGCTATCACTGAAGCCTTCAGTTGTGCATCTATTAAAAGCACTTTCTTGCTGCAGGCATTTTCATAAAGTAATATCAGCAAAGAACTCCTACAGTGAATGCATCCATACATCTGTTAGTACAGTTGGTTTCGCTCAGGAAAACCGTCTCCTCATACCAAGGATTCATACAGCATCTCTGATAAAAGGACTGAAGGATTGATCTAACATTAGTGCACAAAATACTGTACACACAGATTGCTGGAAATGTAAATGTTAAATTTGCAATGTAATCTAAAAATACTGGTAGAGCTTAGCTGATATGATTTCACTCTTAGAGAATTTACTGTGGATTTATATATTGAGGATGACACTAAGAAAATTCTAACATTTTAGTAATTTTTAAGAATCTTTTTATCCTCTTTGATATTTGTAACTGTAGTGAGCATTAGTATACCCAGCTCCAGCTTCTGTCAGGATTAAAAAGCTCCCCAAAGCTTATTGCAATTATATGTATCAGTGAAGACTACAGCAACATCCATGCTAGAAAACAAGTTATAAATTCCCTAATGAGAGAGGTCAAACAAACTGAAACCTTCAGCTCAAGTTCTCATTATGTGCTATTACTCAAATAAACTCATCTGTTGGGATGCTCAGTAAATAAAACCATTTTAATAATTTTTACTTTTAAGAAGGGGGAAAAAAGAGAAATCTTGTTGTTCAACTATATGGGATTTCATAATTCTAATGGATGGATTGGGGCCACTGTAAAGACCCAGTGATACTGCACAGCATTTTGGTATGTCAGCTTTCATAGACTAGCTCTTCCAGACATGTTCTTTATGTTACTGCCAACCTGATTTTTGCAATGAAAGCTGACTCCTGGATCCAAGCTGCTTCCAAGGCAGTTGGATCTAAGAAGCAGCTGGTTAGTGTCTGCCTTTAGCCATCACAACATTGTTTATGGTGCCGTTGTTCCCATTTGGCCCTGTTCTTTAGATGTAGGGTTATTTAGCTCTAGTAACCAAAACATCCTGCAGACAAAGCTCCCACCTTCCAGTTCACCTCAGTAGTTTATTTATTCAGTTCTCTTAAATTTTCTGTTCTGTACTGAGAGTAATTTGACACATCCATCACATCATAGTTATAAAAAAGTCCAAATAGTAGTTTCCCTTTTATTTTGATTATTTGTATGTTTGTTAGGCAATCGAAGTTATTCTAGGAATCAGACACATAAAAAGACAGAAACCCTTCCTCAGGGTAATCAGTATGAGAGACCTGAAGAAAACTGTTGATGGAGCAAGAACAGATCATTTATGTTCTAATGCAAGGCAAATCTCCTTGAACTTTAGTCTTAAAAGTCAGAAATTGATATCAGGTTTTTCAGCAGATTATTGAACAAAATTCTATAAACTGACCCTTCTTAGAAGAAGACTTTTCAGTTCTGTCTATTCCAAATCAAGCTTTTACACAAGTGTTATGAACGCAAATGTTGTCATCTATAAGCAGAATTTCAGCTACATCTCATAAGTTATTCCGATATCTCTTGTTATAGTTATTCAGTTCACATACTCGTTTTCTGATTTTTTTGGCGAAGTCATACCATATTTTCTTTTCTTTTTCCCCTATGAAATTAACATTGCATATGATGCCATTGTATTTGAAAAATTCTTGTGTGGCCTTCCCTCACCTCTGCATACCTTAACTGCTTAGATTAAAACTCCCTGAAGCAATGCTAAAGAATATCAGTCTGTTGCTCCTTTTCTTGAGGCAGTCTGAGTAATCAATAACTTTTTATATTTAATATATAATCATAAATATCGATTATCCATTCCAATTTTGGTAAAAGAACACTAATAATGATCAAGGATTAAATGATTGCTTTATTCTTACAAATACCCAGAAGGTTCAAACTATCTGAAGTCTAAAATTGTTGTGTACACAAAAGGTACTTCAGTATAAATTCCAGCACTCCAAAGAATGACATTCTCTTTCTTTTTCCATCACAGAAAAGACTGCCTGAAATGAATGACAATTGCAGTTAAGGTGGCTGAGGTCTGAAGTGGCTTGACTTAAGTGTCTCTGGTGAATAAATTGACCAAGGCTTCTGCCTTGTACTTTGAAAAGCAGGTGAATACAGAATTATCTCATTTCTGCATGCAGGTGTGCCAAGACAGTCTGTTAAATGACTACATTACTGAAGCTATTAATACATTGGTAGATAACCGGAATTGGAGAGGCATAGGTTCTTACTGATCTCCTGTGTAATTTCAGGTTTAAAGAAATCATAAAATTGTGACGGGGGAAAAGAATTCTTTGGCAAAAGCAAAGAAACAGTGACAAAAAGGCCAAAATTTAATATGGGACTTAGTGTGTGGTGAGCCAGCAGACTCTATTAGTCTTGGTTGCGTAGATATCAGCCTGTTTTCAAATGGTAGTAACTGTTCAAGTGGTCTCCAGGGATAGGACTGCAAGTACTTCCTTTATGAACCATGAAGAAAGGGCAATGGGTCTGCACAAACCAATTCATAGCAAACAAAATCAACCCACTGACTTCACACTGGACGTCCCAAACATGAAGGACACAACATGCAAAAAGCCTCGAAAACTTTTATGAAAGATGTACATACAATGAATGTTACTTCCTGTCTATGAGAACTTTTTATAATACTTCTGCCATCAGACTTGAGGCTACTGAACACTGATAGAAAATTTAGAAATTGTAGGTGGTAGATTGTAACTGGCCTTGGGTGATGTGCCTGTTCAGCCTCAGCACTGCACTGGGTCCATGCTATGCCAGGAAATCTATGGAAGAAAATCCTGTGTTGAGCCCAGCTTTCATCCATTGATGGTGAATTTTGGAGCTGTGTGGGTGAGCTAAAGGCTTTCTGGACACAGGCACCTTTCCTCTCTGAATCCTGCAGTTCTGCCTTGTGCTGCCAGGAACCAGGTGCAACCTGAGTGAATCTTGCACTTTGTTTTTATAGGTTTGTATCTTTTAGTGAACCTTATTTATTTCTTCCAATCAGTGATTAAGACAAAGTGTGACAAGGGAGGAAAACACTGTGGAGAGAACAGGTCTTCCAGTCCAAAAAAGGAGGGAAGACTGTACTTTCTCTCTGCCTTTGCCTAACTTAAGTTTGGCCCTGCTTAGAGCATCTCTAAATGGATTACCTTAGGCCTTACTGTTTGAGAAATGAAATGCAGAATCCAGCCCAAGGGCATTTCTGTCTTTGAATGTGTTTTTTGTTATAGTTCATGGGTCAAACTCCTCTGAATATACAGCTCCCAGGTTGCCCTATCTTACATTAGTCCCACAGCTTTTTCTGTTCTGAACATTAATCTCTCCTTACCCATAACTCCAAATGTCCTCTAACATTTATAATGACAGATGTGCCACTACTTCAGCAGCTTCCATATGTCCTTCCTCTCTCCTGGCAGGGCTCCCTTATGTCCCCCCTGTCTCCTGGCACAGCTTTACTCTCAAGAGTTAGTATTCCTTTCACTTTTCTGTTTGGCATTTCCATTTCTCTCATCATTAATAACTGTCTGTTGTTGAAGTTCTGTGATGCCCTATTAATCATCCAACTAAAGTTACCAGGTACTTTTTTTTTAACTTAGACCAATTTTTTCTGCACTTTTTTTTGCACTGTCACTTTCACCGTGTTTAAAAAATACCTGGTATCTGTAGATTATTTTAACCAAAGATTTTCTGCACTTTCATCAAATTGGAAGATGTGCAAGTATTAACAAAATATCTTACAAAGTTCTACCAAGCTTCACCTTAGTGACTTGAAGAAAATTCAGTTGGAAACCAAAAGATGCAGATTTAAAAGCTTTTAGAGATATTCTTCCAGGTGAAAAGTCAAAATGTAATGAATGAGAACAGATGAATTTGTTTCTCTATTCTCAGTCTTCAGTCTGAAAGGAGTTCTTTCATTGAATTACAGGCACATCTTTGTCCCTTTAGAAAAAAACAGTTGTAGGTTTTCCGTATTAACAAAATTTAAAAAATCAATTCCAAAGAAGTGAATGATCTAACTAACTCATCTAAGAATCTGTAGTCTAATTTAGTATTTTTCTAGTACATAGCTTGATCCTGAAGTGGAATTTCCTGTATCTGCCTGAATCTGCAGTAAAATTTGAGAATCTGCCCCATTTTCATTAAAATTTTTGAAAGTGTAAATCATTATAAGTAGACAAGTACAATAGATGCTAAGAATCATATATTTGTTTTACGTAATTTTATTTATCTATATCTGTTGGTTCCTTCCAGAGTTGGAGATACACAACTGCTTTTAGTAGTCATTCAAAGCATGTTAAAAATGCATATAATAAAATATTGTATTTTTATCCCAAAACCATTGAAGTCAAATTCAAAAGATAATGGTAACTACTTCTTAAATTGTAGGAAAAGTTAAGCTATAGCCATGTTGAGAATACAAAGGATTATAGTTTTCCTCTGTCCATTTCTGAATACTGGTACTCAGCTGGTATTCCTGGTAAGAAACAGAAAAATGCTTAAAACTTTTTCTCATAGATCTCCATTCTTCAGTTGAACTTGAAGTCAAAACAATACACAAATTAATATAATTTGTACCCTTTTGATTTCAGGTACAGAAAGAGTAATAAAGAGCAGTCCATCCTACTCATTTATTGACTTATTTACTATTAAAAGAATATGTAGATGTTTTTATGAGCTAAATTTAATTCAGATCACTTCTATGCTCTGAATAAGGCTAAAGTGTTATGCTTTCCCCAGGAATATAATCTGCTCATGTGTGCCTGAATGTCCTTTCCATATGCATCAGTGCTCCCAACTTGCAGCACCAACAAATTAATAGTCTGCACTGCCTTTTCAATGAGGAAGTCGAGACGCATGAGTCACTTTACTATTGATTCAGGGATTGGGACTGCCAAGTTGCTGCCAATAAAGTAATTTCCTAAAATCCTAGCAATCATGGTCTAAAATTTATCACTGTCTTTATGTAGCAAAACATCACTTTTACAAGACAGAAGTAAATTAATTAGAAATCCAGTGATGCTTAGATGGCAATAGCAAAGCTCTTTGAAATAATGCAATAAATAGGAAGAAGATAGGTTGATATCAGGGAAAAAACATGTAATTTTTATGTGTTTTATCTAAAATCACTAGGGAGAAAGGATTTAAAACGATGATTCTTCTGCAGTATTACAAATCGTACTATGGTTCAAGAAAAAACTTAAATTGGATCACTGCCAGACACAATGTACTATTTAGTTAAATAGTCTCTTCACTGACAAAACATATAGTTACCTAAAGAGTTTCTCATTTCTCAGAAACAGTTGTAGATTAATCAGGTGACAATCGGATCCACTGTGTTATTTTCACTACTCCCGCTCTACCATGGAGGAGGCCCGTGTCATTTCTCCTTCCTTGAAACATGTCCCCGACTATCTTACTGCCAGGGGTAGCAGAATAAGCTTGTAGGATCCTGCTATGATGTGACTACAAAATAGCTCTTTCGTTCAGGCCACTATATTAACAAGGTGTTCTTCAGTCACTGACACTATTTTGTTGATTTGTTTTCTTGCTTCCCAATCTTACTGTATTTCTATAGAAGCAGAATTTGAAAGCCCAGAAACATCTGCTGTAGACTTGACAGTCCAACAGTTTAACTAGGAAGAAGCAGCAATTATATATATGATTTTTTTCTGTTAATGTTAACTCTACTTTCAACCAGAATAGCAGTTTCCTAAAGTTATTAAATGCAAAATCTGCCTCCTCAATTTTATCTCTGACCTCAGTAGGATGTACATCATCTGCTGTTATGAAAGTTTTCAGATATTTGTGGCAGTTCCCTTGCCCCAGTGACACAGCATCGATATGTCCTTGATACATTATCTTGTCTAGAGAAGATATAGTCACAAAAGAATATGAGAATCAGCCCTTAGTTTACATTGAAAGGCACTCTACAACCTCCCTACAAATGTAGCTCTGGGCTTATTCTTTCCCTCAACTCAAATGCTATGCTGAGCCCTGGACAAGTTACCTTTGCCCTTCCTAAGGCTAAAAATTCCTCAGGGATATTTCTTCTGGCAGCTTTCTGTCTCCTCTGGCAGCCCCTTTCTAGAGTCCCTTCAGCTGTAGCTGTGTGCTGTCTTGTGCTGAACCCCATCTCTAGCCATATGTAGGTTATCATACCCCAGGGGATCCCTCTCCCTCCAGGAACCAAGTATTCTCCACTGGAGAGTTCTAGCATCAGCCTTTGGCTGTTTGTACATAATTCTTTCCAATCCCCAGGCATGTACGTAGCTCCAAGCATTCCCTCTCTTTAATCTTCATCCTCACCCTAGGCTGAGCCATAGGGAGCCAGGGCCCTTTGATTCATTCAGAAACAAAATGCTAGTTATTTTTTTAAAAAAACAATTTCCTTTGACAGGTCTTCTCTATCGTTATCTCCTTTGTAGCTCTAGGCTTTCCCTTTCTCTCAACCCTAAGCTGAGACTTAGACAAAACACCCTTTGTCTTCCTCACTTCTTCACAGAGGAGAGTCATTCTTGTGTACTTCACCTTCCTCTCATAGCCCCTCTCTGGCTATATTACATCTGCAACTAGGGACTTTTTCTTTCTTTCACCACTTAACTGTAGGCTGAGCAAGCCATTGGTCAAATTCCTTGCTCCATCCAGGGGCTAAACCAGTAGTAGCTCTAATGCTGCTTAGTTTCTGGGGATGTCCATGGAGTATTTTGCAGTAAGCTTGTGTTTATGCATGTCTATGTATAATGCACCAGAGATTTAGGAGAACAATATCATAGAAAACATGAACAGTTTAGGGTATTTGCTATCAAGACGGTACTAAGAAAACAAAAAAATCTTGCTATACCTTGTGAAACTGAAAAGTCCTTGTAAATTTTTCCTACATGTCCCCCTGCCTTATTTTGTTGGTTTTTAGCCTGTATTGCCAGAGAAATTCCCACTAAGATTTACTCTGCACAAGAGCTCTGTAATGCATTAGTGAAAGCTGTATTAATGTGAGCATTAATGGGAAGATGGTTATGGAAACCTGTTACATATGACAAGTTGCTACACATTGCACATTGCTCCTGCTTCTACATCTTAAGTTCATATTGCAAGTTACCTTTACTGTGTTGTTCATGATGTTAGTAGCACACAATGACAAAAATGTCAGTGAGGTTTGAACAGTTCTGTTGGGTTGGCCCCACGGTAAGAGCTGCCCCTGATCTTGGGCAGAGAAGCTGGATTTTACTTTTCGTGTCAGCTGCTGTTTATGCAGATTGTGTTTAAACCTGCCTCCTGCTTCAGCCCCAAAATCTGCATTTTGCCATTGAGATTGAACCAAGATACTTAGAAAACCTTACAGAAAGGCTGGAAATATGTTTCATTCTCTGAAACAATTTCTTGTAAGGAGTTGAAGTTGAACAATCTTCATCTTAGGTGAATGCTTTAGCCACATTGACATTGATATTGATTTCTGCAAGAGACTGTATTCTGAAAAATCTGGCCATTGCTTTTTATTTAGCTGGAAAAAAGGGCTTTAAGACCCACACAGAGATAGACATAGCCAAGACATGCCCAGAAAATTCCAAGAGTTAAGATTTATGTCCTCAGCATTGACACTGGCTGCCTTAGCTGATATATGATGTATTTTAACATATACTCATAGGGCACTTAGGGTTATGGAGTGCACTCGAGGGGCCAGTAGCCAAACTCACTCCACTAAATGAGGATTCAAAGTTAAGAGCACAAACACTTTAGGTTCCATAAATTCTGGATCACCAAATGAAGGTGATCCAGAAATGCTTCTCTCTTTCCAGTAGCAGACTGGAAGACTTTAATGATGATGGTTTTAACTCAGATATGTTTTAGGTGTTTGAGTCCAGAAGCCTGTCTCTTTGCAGAAAATCCTGTACAAAGTACTCAATAATTTCATTTTTTAATAGGCAAATTTTTTTGTTGTTGTTGTTAAGTAAAATTTCACAATGATAAGGAATTGCTTCGGGGTATAGTTGTTTTGAACTTCCTCGTGCTTTAAAAACCATTAGCTGAGCTACTATGAATGCAATATTTTTCATAAGATTTCTGTGTAAAGAATGAGTTTTGAAGATGAAACATAACCTTTAGAGACATTTCCAAGAACTCCTTCAATGAGGTATTATATATATAGTGCTGAAATACTGTACATTCACTCGAGAAGGCTTCTTCCGGGGAATGTGGAATTTCTTCTGGAGGATGAAATACCTATACTGACTAAAACCTAAAACTTAAATGCACAATTCTTTCTCTAGACCTGTGGATCTAAAACCAAATTTATAAAAGCAGGTTAAAATGAGCTCAATCAAGCTGTCAAAGCGGGTCTGTTATTTAGGCACCAAAAATAAATGGCCAGATTTTTCAATGCCTTTTCTGTCAAGTACCAGTCAAGTGCTGGACCATTACCCTTGCACTTTCTGGAAATGTGAGAGTTGTAGGTTGGTATACCTCTCGGCAGGAAGGAAATTGTATTTGGCTTATTAAAATCTTGATAAGTGACTATTATATAAAGGCAGCTGCACTGTCACCATTAATTAAAAGAAAATAGCTGGTGCTATTTTTGTAGGGTTCATGTTCAGAGAACATATTGGATTGGCCTAAGAGAGCCTTGTGCATCTAAATGCCTGTGATGACTGAGATAGACCTGGGGATGTACAAAAGTATAACTTTGGACTCCTGGGGAACTTTAATATAAAAAAAAAGTAAAAAAAAAATTGAACAGAATTCTTTTGCTTGGGTGTCTTGTCTAGGTCACTGAATACAGAAAAGCTGGATTTCAATCCTGAAAGGTACCACGTCCCTCTTAGGGTATTTTCTTGGAATTCTTTTGTGAAATGACAAAGTGTTAAATACAAAAATGACCTGAATTGTCTTCAGTCTTGTGAACTACTCTGCTTGTGACTGCTAAGTGAGCTATGCAAAAATTACGTAACAGCATATATAGCTGATCAATGGGCTGTTTTTCATCCTTCTTTTGATTTTGGTTGGAGAAACATATTAAGACACACACAGACAAAAAGAGGTTTCCTTAAGTTTTCAAATTCCGGTCACTTGTTTCCAGACTTAACTGATATAACTGAATAACACCTGACAGAAGCAAATAGAAAGAGGACAAGTAAGGTATGATAGGACATGTCTGTGTTTGTGCAGTAAATTTTGTATGAATGAATCCTGGCAGAATCCTCACAGGGAACTCATACCATCATCACATGGACTGGGAAAGACTCCAGTAGATAGTAGATATCTCCAGTAGACAGAGTAACTGGGAACTCTTTATTAAATCAAGAGCATTTCTATCAGAATGTTTCTCCAGTGGCTGTGCACAGGCACATGCATGTTTACACTCTTCTTATATACGTGCATTAAAATCCAAAATCAAGTTGATAGATGCTACAATAATTACAGGGAATGCGATGAGTTAGAGAATATCACTGGTGATTTTTAAGAGTCTGTGTATAGTTATTTCTCTTTGGGGCACACTTTATGATTACCTAAGGTCCTTTCTAGCCCTATTTTCTATGATTCTACAGTTAAATGCTATTCAAAATATGTTCTAAAAACATAGAAGATTTGTGTGTGCTTATATAGATAGTATCTGACAAGTAGAAAAATCTGTGGGTAATATTACTAAATTATGTTTGAATTACCCTGGTACTTTACGTAATAAGTATGACTATACACACATAAGTATACACAACAATAATGCACAGTAAGTATACACAAATTAATGTTTTCAGGCAGCTACAAATTTATACTTAAGCTGTTTGTGGCTGACTGATTCTGTATAACTTGATACTGTAGATAAGATTTAATGAAAAGCTTGAGGTTTTTTAGCATGTATATATTTCTAGTGGAGTATTTTCATGTTAGATATGGTATGAAGATGAGGAGTGTAGAGCGCTGTTGTTTTGGCACAGTAGACGATATAAATGGAGTAGACTTATGTCATACCTTTTATTTTAAACAGTTAATGACCTAAGTTGTAACTTTAAAGGAAATATTAAAAGATCAAGATGAATCAAGCAGACCTCATCTTAGTGCAAACCAGATGTACTTCGGAGAGGTCACTTCATTCATTACATCTCTTTGACAACATCTAAAAAGCAAGTTCTAAACCAAATTTGTAAATAAGTTCAGTGTAAATACAGTGAAGCGAGGTTCCTATGCAGTATAAAATACATGTCTCTAACATCTGTGCTATACTGTACCTAGTGCTGCTGTTGAGATTTTATTCCTCTTTGTTCCAACATGAAAAAGATCACTTTATTTTCTAATATCAACTTGTAATTGGTCTGGCTTCATTATACCAATGTCAGTGTACTAAGCTAGAAACTATAAGTCCAGTTTATCTTCATTATAATGATGAAAATGATCTTAACAGATTCACAGAAATTAAAGTCTCTTTTCTCTACTTCTGAACTTCTTTTTGTGCTGTTGAAGGTCTTATATCCTGTGACTCTTGGGAAACACTATGAAATTTTAGCCAGACAGGTTTTCTCTTCTAATAATTTCTGAAAGAAATATGAAGAAGTGACTCATATGAAATGTTTATACCCCAACATCATACTAGCAGATCCTATAACACAGCATGTTCAAATAAATGTGTAAATTAGTGAATAGACATTTATATAAACAATCTTTTAGTACAGAAGAAAAATGTTATATTTTGTGAAAAGACTGGCACGGCTCCTGTATGCTAGTGGAGACAGTGAATCAGTAAATTGTAGTACCTCGTTGCCTTGGGCAATTTTTCTTTCATCTTTGACACCAATTGTAAGTGAAATGAGCTTGTTGTTTACATGTGAAGCCATAATGTCAGTTTTTCTGTATTATACCAAAAGAGAGTAAATTCCCAGTAGGTAATTGCTATTTGAAATCCTTTTGCCATCATTTTGATACATAAAGTAGAGCTGAAAATGTAACTGGTTTGATTCCTGAAAATCCTGAAGGAAAAACTTAGCTATAATTTATACATTACAAGGTATACCTTTCAGGCTTTTGACCTCTGGAATTATTTATTCCCTATGTTAACTGATGAGGCTTTCAAATGTGGTGAGCTAGGTACCTAGGGATGGGCTCTGGGCAGAAGAGAAAACCTGCATGCCAAGTCCCTTATAGCTAGTCAAAACAAAAAGCACAAAAAGGTGTGTTTGAAACCCTACTGTTCTCTGCAGAGCAGAAGGACTTTTGAGAAAGCACCTCCACCCCTTTGAGATCTCAGAATCACTCCTTAGAGTAGGCATCTGCAGCCATTCTTACAAACAGATGAACAGGGCTTACTGTTTTGTTTTAAAACGTGGCAAAAGGAAAGAGTAGTGGTGGTGCTGTTATATTTGGTGGGTAAAGCACTTGCCAGACAGGAGGTAAACTTAGTTGCTATGTTTCCCTTCTTCCCTCTTGGATCACACTGCTTAGCATGCAGCTCTGAGGGTAAGACATCTACATGGTAATGGATGGGTGCTCATCTTCTCAGGCTGTGGACAACCTAAGACCAATGCTTTCTGGATGTCACCTTAATTATTAGGATGTCTTTTGGAAAGTGAGTGACTGCAACTGGTTTTTACATTGTACTTACATGTTAGATGCTGAGGAAGAACAAAAAATGAAAGGTCAGGATTTAGGAGGAGAAAAAAAGAAGATACTGTTTGCATACTTTTGTTTCTTCTCTCTGGTAACTGTTGAATGTTAACTAAATGCAGTATATATTGGAACTTGATCTGTATGCTAAAACATATTTCAGTGGTATTTGACTGTTGGAGTTATAACTAGCAAGAAATACCTAAGACTGCTGGAAAACATCAGAAATAAAAGATGTTCTAGAATATAAAAGCTGGCAGCAGAGACCAGGGTACTAAATGAAGCAAGTGAAAATCAACAATTTAAACAGGAGGTGCTGAATTGACTAAACACTGTGAAAAGAATCAGGGTTTATATTTGCATGTTAAACCTCACGCTGAACCTGTGTTCAAGCTTTAAGCTGTTGCTTTTCACATCTTTTAACTGAAGTCTAAGCTCGAGCACAGAAGCCCTGAAAACCATCAACCCCTCCAAATTCATATGGGTCCTGAAAATGGGTTCTACAGCAACACAAATGTCCATGAACAAGCTAGTCCAAGAGCTATTTAATCTAGGTGCTTTTGTTCTCAGACAGTTACTAGCTATTTTTGCTGTGAATTGTCTCCTATTTCCTACGAAACTCATGTACAGGGTAACAAAGGTTTTTCAATCTTCCAGTACTTGTCCATCTCTTCACATACTTTCAAATGTCTATAAAAGCACTAAAAAAAGCGATTTCTTTAAACATGAAATGACCTTTATATAAAATTAATAGTGAAGTGCTGGCTATGTAGCAAAAGACAAAGAGAATCACCTTTCTTTTTAACAAAAAAAACTCACAAGTTACTTTTCTCTCCTTCCTCCACATAGATGACTCAGTCGTAACTGATTGTGCTGACCCCTCATACTCATTAAGCAGTCTGTTAACCTGGCATTAAATTGAAGAGCAGAGAGTAGGGTTGGTAGTACACTGAAGGAATTCATCAGGTATTTGTGGATATTGCTACTTCCTCTGCTGGATCTAGATACTTGACTATATCTGATTGATTGAATGCTGATAGCCTAAGCTAAAACTGTAGCTTAGGAAGCAAAATGTTTTGCCATCTGTCCTGGTGGGCTAAAGATTTACAGTTGTCAGGAGGAGGCAAGGAGCAAGGGGAAAGCTCCTCTGAACTTATTTTGAAATTAAGACCAAATACTAATTCAGACCTCCAAGCTGGAGCTAATACTTATGATGTACCTACAGGCTGGTTCAGAAATAAATGACTCTGTGAAATTGTCTTAAACCACTTCACTCGACACAGTTTTCTCAGTGGATACAGAGGATCATCCATTTATTTATCCTGCAGAAGTGACTGCAACATACCATGCAGGCAATATTTCCTAGACTTAAGTTATCTCAGTATTAGATTAATATTAACACATTCTTTCTGTGTAAGAATATTTTGAGAGTTTTTTTGAAGGCTTACAACTATCGTTGTAAGGCTCATAACTTTCGACATTTCCATACCAGGAAGCCATCTATAGAAATTCATGAAACAGTGAACTGAATTAAATAACGACGTTCTAGGAACTTTTTGCC
Source organism: Gavia stellata (assembly GCF_030936135.1). NCBI lineage: Eukaryota > Metazoa > Chordata > Aves > Gaviiformes > Gaviidae > Gavia > Gavia stellata. The sequence continues at coordinate 25,174,829 of NC_082598.1, read as the reverse complement.
ATTTCATCTGCAGTCATGTTTCTGTAGAGATAAAGAATGTACTTGCCAACTCTACTGTCTTTGAAGGCTGACTCCAAAACAGTTGTTTCTTACTGCCCTCTTTTTTTCTGTATCTCTACTGACTCAGAGTTAGAAGGTTTGTTTTCACATGGTATTACTGATGAACTGATGGATAGTATCTTGTCTCTGATACTCTGCCTCTGATACTGAGATTGCAGTGCCTCAGTTTGTCAGAATTCAAACGCTACAATAAATAATTGCTGCAGCTGCCTGGAGAGAACCTCATCTCTGGCGAATAACTTGTATTTGGAATTAAACATAGACAGGTATTAAAGCAAAGACGTCATTGTCTTTGAAGACCCATAGCTATATATTCTGTAGTTGACTTCAAAAAAAGGTAATTTATGTGTTGGTAAATCATTTTCCATCCTTTTTGCTTGTGTATTTTGACACCTAAGATACATTTTTCCTAGCTATCACTTTGAATTCTACAATTGCTTTCTTTCCAGACAAAAAACTAAGTGCAAGCACAGTTCAGGTACCTCAGGGTTAGTATCTTTTTGTTATGATCATGTGTTTGCTTGGGGGAGCGCTGAGTCTAGAAGATATTGATTTTGCAGGTTAGACTCATCACAGTATTTTGTTAAGTGTATGTAAAAAAAAGTTATTAGAAAGCAGTTTCAAATGCAATCTCAGGAATTCAGTTTTGTTTTCTTTATAACATTAATACAGATACAAAAGGAGCTGGGAGTATGGAAATGGAGTGGATGCCTTCTAGATAGATTACTCGGTTTCTTTGAATGGGAGACCTGAACAGGAAAAATCAGGAACTTCTGCAATGCATGGAAATAACTATAAATTATTTGAATGCCATGCAATGAATAGCTAAAATCATGTTCCACATACTTAAACACAGGATGCTTGCAAAAAGAAAATGAATTAATTTTTTTCCTGTTTTTGAAAAATATGTTAGTATCATTTCAAAGTCATGTCATAAGGATTATATGACCTTCATTTATTCCTTTGTGATCAAATATCAGTTGTCTTGCAATGCAGTAAATTACAAGGGAATAGCTAAGTCTTGCTTTTAGCCAATAAGCTGGTGTAGAAGAAAAATATCTTCTATGAATGTGGATGGGAAGGATCCAAGTACTCCTTTAGGTGTGCTGAACCTCAATTACATTTACCTCAGATGCCGTGCTTGTTCCCAGGAACTCTGATGTTCACTCTCCCAGATTCCTGATGCATCTCCTTTCCTTTCTTATAGACTGTTTTCAAGCAGTTATCCCTCATCTTCTAGATTGCTCCTCCCTTCTGAGCACTCTCTGTAGACATACCTGTTCTTCAATATCCTCAGTGAGGAGGGGATACAACAGTTCTTTCTCTGTTGTGTGTTTTGAGCTCCCATGATATGGATCCTTTGTTACATGATGTCACACCTTTTCTTTGGCAGTACCCCTTTTTCAATGTACAGGAGAGATAGTGGCCTCTCACAGAGATGCTTTTCAGCCTTCTTTTTTACTATGTTGTTAGCATGAGTCCCTATTCCTCACTTACTGTCTGCTGCTCAAAGCAGCTTTAAAGGCAGGAAGAAATGGTCTTGGGGAGTGGTAATGAAGGAGGTTCTTCCTATTGCTTTACTAACTATAGATCCTGAATGATATTTAGAAAACTTGGAAAGGTACAGAAGAAGAGGAAGAAGTGTGTCAGAATGAAGAAGCTTATGAGTTGTCCACAGAACTGGAGTCTGTCTTTGCCTCTGCTGCAAAATTCTTTTCATATGTAGCTACTGACTTTCTGTTCGTTATTTTTGCCACTTCAAATTTTTCAGACAACCAGCTGAGCCAAAGGGAATTCTCTGAAGATTGCTTAAAGAACGGGACTTACCTATATTCCTGAAGCGTGACTTGTTTTTTTCCTTGTATATCACCTTTATTCAGTCTCAAACCTTGGGTAGACGATCTTACCTGGGTAGAATTTGAGGTATTTGTATGAATTATATTTTTGGGGAGGTTAATGGCAAGAAAACAAGGAAATGTCCAAGGTGTGAATGTCACACAACTGTGCAGTACATTGCCTCTAGGACACATGCTCCCTGAAAAATCATCCTCCTTAATAAATGACTTTTTCTATTGCTGTGCACAGTGTCAGTTGATCTAATTCTTTCAGGGTATGGTTGTTCACTCAATGTACATGAGTGGTCTATCATCTATCACTACATTACAAACAGAAATGTTGTAACCTGTCTTGCTTTGAGTATTGCTGACTGTTCATGCTGAACTCCTATATTTAGTCAGTACTTTATGACACAATTTATGACATAGGCATATTATGAATTTTTAGGTTTGCCTTTAGTAGGGAAAATAGCTTATTCTTTAAGAACTTTTATCATGGCTCTTTTTATCATGGGTCATTATTTCTAGGGAAACTACATTATTAACCTGTGTTCTGAGTAGGAATTTTCAACATTAGTTGAAATGTTAAAATACCTGTTCACTGACTGAAGGATATATTCAGGAATGTGTGACCACTGCACTCTTTCTCAGAGCAAATCCTTCTTCATTTTATATCCTCCTAGTTAAAGTCATAAGGGCATCTACTTTGGTGTTACAGGTGAATCAAAGATCTTATTGTCACATAGCAGTTGCTGCTGTCATGTATTCTTATTTTCAGGAACTGAAAGCTGCTAATAATTCTATTGCATAGAATACAGTACATTTAAATATTTACTCTGTAAAGAGATTATTTCTAACAGGCTAAAATCTGTCCAGAGGGAGTATTTTGACTGAGCTTTGTGGATCTTTTCAGGCTATAATGATTTTCGCATTCCTTCTCCCTTCCATACTTCTTCACTACTTGGGTCGGAAACTAGTATTTTGAATCTATATTAAACCAGTCTGAATCAGACTCCTTAAAACAAGCCAAATGTCTCTGGGGCTGCAAAAATAAGAGCTCTACTTGTGTCTTGCTCCCTTCCTGGAGTATTAAAATATGACTATATCATGATACCTAGTGGTCTTTTTTCTAATTTTTGGAGGTCTGTACATGTATTAGAGGCAAAACATCTATTATATCTTTCTGCCTGTATGCGGAGCAGAAATGCATTTGCCTTACTAATCCAAGACAGTATGTTTTGCATACCAGAGATTCGATTCTCTAATGTTGTGGTAAAGCCACCTACAACTTTTTCCTTGTCTATACAAGTGGGAGTTGGAAGAAGTACATTAATTCTCAGCTCAACCACAGAAAGGCCTATACGATGTTAATGAGCCAGCTAACTTATTGAGCTTCAGTTTCCAAATTTGTAAAATAGAATATTATTAACTGCCCATCTCAGATTCAATAACAATTTTAAAATGCCATGAGATTTGGAATTGCTTTTTTCCAGAAGTACATGTGACTTACAAAAGTTTTTGGAGAATTTGTTGCTAAGTTGTGCTGACCTTTCTCACCTTAGTTTCTCACCTCACTCAACCTTAGTTATGGCTGCATTAGCAATAATTCTGCCTACAAGAGAATATTTGCATAGTGAAACTGTTGGTACTAAGGGCCTCATATTCAGACAAAAGGGTTTATTTTGGACTTGCTTTAGTCTGATCTCATGGATTGAATGGTTGGAATGCAGTAAGCAAGCTCCTGGATGATATCTTCTCATTCTGTTTCATCTGAAAGAAAAACATTTATTTGCTCCAAGACCACTCCACAAAGTAAATTAAAACCACAGTAAGTGCAGGTGGTTAGTACATTCAAAAGTACACTGCTGATGCAAGCTCAAACACTAATGTAATTGCACCCTTAGCCTCTTGTGGGAGAATCAAATTTGAATACAGCAGATTTTTTCTGTGTTCTCACAGAAGTTAGGTAGTATAAGTTCCACCCTCTAATAAAAAGACTTGATTCAGGGTATTTGGTTCTCTTGGACCAGTCAGACTGGTCATCTGTGATACCTTGCAACAGTCCCTCTCCCTCAAATTCCCAACCTTGTTCTGGCAACAGATTCCTTCTTCAAATCTTTTTAATGCCAATTTTGAAAGGACTTTTTCTAAGGATTGCTATTTTTCCAGACACTGCTTTTCTCTCTCTTTCTTCCCTTACCTAGGTCATTATGATATAAATAAAAATCCTGTGCAGGACAGAAATTGTAGTTCCTTCATAGCTCCATGTCACCGGTGAAACTGCTACTCCTTTGGAGAAGACCATCATGAAGAAGGATTAAAAATCACTGCAGCTGCTTGTTTTGAACACAGGGAAAGCAATAGATCTGTAGGCTCCAAGCTGGTGAAAAGCAGAGAAAAGCTTCATAACTCTCACAATCATAATAAGGGCTGGAAGTGAGGTAGGAAGAAGACCTGTGATAAAATCCAAAAATATGTCATTTGCAGACAATGATTCCCCCTCAACTGTGAGACCATTTTGTGTATACTTTCACGAGGATAATGAGGTGGGAATATGGTATTTCATAGAAACTTTATGAAAGAGTTCTTGTCACACACAAAGGAACTGAAAAGTATATTCACATATTTCAGTCTGTCTGCCTTAGAATACTGACTGAAGTATAACAATAATGAAACATTCATCAGCTTGTACTTGGGGTTTCAAAGTAGTCCAACTCTTGTGTTTTAAACAGTCAAAATGTGTATGTGAAACTATGCAGAAAATTACATTAGTAAATTTATATGTAAACTTTAAATAAAATGTTCTGACTGAGTAATCTCTAAACTCCAACCAATTCTACCTCAGTCTAGGCAGAGTGCCACATCATTGGTTTTCAAATGGAATCCATTCTAGTACCGTAATGCTAAACAAACTAAATCTGTTCATTTTTAAGAAAAAAGCCACCAGGTTGTTCATACAGGTTGATATCTGACTAAACAAAAAATTTTTTTTAAGTGTTATTAATAAGTGTTCCAATAGACCAAATAATAATCATAAAAGGCTTAAAGGGCAAATGTTTGCATATACATATATATTCCAGTAATAGCCCTGAGCCTGGTTTTACAAAACACAGTTATAAGCAGTTATTCTGTCACTAATGCAGCAAAAAAAAAAAAGTCACCATCATGTCATGCTTACCTGTCAGATGCAATCCTATAAAGCTTAGTGCATAAACATGCCAATGAACTCTTTATATGTATTCCTGTTAGAGCAAACATATGTAAAATTATCAGCACAACTGCATGGATTGTGTAGAAGTAAAGTTAAAAGAGACTCAATTCTGCCTCCTTGTACACACCTGGAATGGCAGGATTATCCTAAGGGATTTTTTTAAGTGCTTCACTTTTTCATCTCTTCATTCTAATTACCTAAAACAACTGCAGAGAGAGCAAGGAACTGTGTTTGAAAATGAAACAAGTTGCTAACAAAGATTGCCATCATTCATGCAATGGAAGCTGCAGTTGATCTCTCAGGATCAGTTGATATGAGTGTTAGTTATTGCAGTATCAAGATTTATTCTATAGTCAGCATAATACAAAAATAGAATATAAAAATTTCCAAGCTTCAATACTTACAACCAAATTCATTCCACATCTAAATACTTTTTTCAAATAAGATAAAATATACAAGATTTTTTAAAATTAATTTTCACTTAACATGCTGTTCAGGAAGAACTAATAAGACCAGTGGGTTCAAGCTTTGTAAGTTTTTTATGCAGTTAAAGATATTTTTCCTTACATCTATCTCTTTTTCATGATCAAATCATCCTTGCAATTTGTCAGGAATCTTCCAATAAAATCTAACTTTACAGGTGTGGTGAAAAGTTATTAATACTTTTTTGAGAAATCTGGTTAAGTTTATCCTAACAAAAGGAAAATTCCTTTCATCTAAAAGCTAGCAGTCTGTGATGGATTCCAACCCCCACTTCCGAGCTAAGGTAATGCTGAACATACCACTCCTGCAGGTTCCACCATGAGCCGTCTCTATGTAGTGTCAGTTGTAGCAGTTAACAAGCTCCCTAAGGAGTGCATCCTTCCCAGGCATGGGTACTTGGCCTTATTAACATACAGATGATTGTCTGGAGCCCACCCTCCCCATGAATGCACACCTGGCTTTGTTAACAGTAGAATGACTTTCCTTATCTCTTTTCTTTCTTTGAAACAGTATGTAAGTGGTGTATCTATCTACAACGGCTTGGCAGAGGACAGGGGAACCCTGTCTGAGAGATCTCTCGCTATGATCACAGCTAACAAAGCTTCTGTCTGGCCTATCTTAAATTGTACTTGCCTTATTGTGCACCAGGTGTCCTGAGGTTATTTCACATCATCTCTTTAATTTAGCAGATTGAGTGGTACATATGTGGATGGCACATATGTGGGTGGCTTTCTAAGCAGTTCTGCAAGACACAGGCCAATTTATTAGAAATGGAGCAGTTGATAGTGTGTATATGAATACCATTAATTAAGTAAAGATCCTGAAATGCAAAGTTGCTCAGATGTTTGAGCATTCTAGTTGAAGAGGTTTATTATTGCTTTGCAAAAAGTTATATACGTATGTTTGCATGCAGAGCACAATTTTGCACATAAAAGGTATTCTTGATAAATTACTTGTTAGTGCCACTGTGTTGTCTGGAAAAAGCCTAGAAAATGGATCTTTGAATTCAAACATTGTCATTTACCCAGCTTTACAAAGAAGCTGGATTCCACACCTTGTTTTCCTTTCTAGCTGGAAAAATTTTGGCTACACTTGCATAGAACGGGTAACACGAAAATCATAATTTACATTGAGCTTGAGAAAACTACAGGTATGAGAAGAAATTCCTCTAATTAAAATCTAAAACTAGAACATTTTTGGTATATAAATGCTACTGGATGAAATAATGTGCTTGCATTTGTTCTTCATATCTTTGCTGATAAGAAGTGTAAAATATTTTAATTCCTGATACCATTGGAGTAACATGCAAAGTGCAAGATGCAGTTTGTATTAATTTTTTTTTTAAATTAATATCATTGTTGTTGGTCATGCATTCATATTCATTATCTCAACCAACAGGTTGAGATACTGTTTCTTTTAGGTATTCCATACAAATACTTTGTCGTGGGTAGCAGCTGTGTTATCGCAAGAGACGGAAAAGAAAGGTGATAGCTCAGAATTGTAAACCAAAGTGTATGTTAAGGAGAAATAGTAAAGCAGAGTGAATAAAGTTGAACCTCCCTCTGCTCAGCCAAAGTGATACCATCACTTGTAGTTAAAGTTTCAAGAGTCTAAGATCATGTATTACCAGTAACCCTTACCCGTTAGGTTCATGCATTGCATTCACTTACAAATTATTTTGCTCTTATCCTTTTGTATGCAAAAACTTGATTTTCAGCAAATACGTTGCTTCTGTGACTCCTAGGAGAAGGAATTACCATTAGATGGTACCTTAGATGATTTTCCGTTATTATCTGGCCCTCTGCTATCTTATCACTGTCTTCTGTTACTGTTACAGGTTCTGTCAGTTCATGGCTTTGGACTTCAGAGTGTCATCTGGAGATCAAACATTTTGCTAGGGAGCTGTGCCAGTGAAGAGCAATGATCAAAGATACACAGTAAACAAAACAAATTGCTCAATGTCTGTGTGGTTAAGCTGACTAAGTGCTGTTATTACAACTCTTTTTTTTTTTTGATGTGGATGCATCAGTGCAAAAATTTCAATTTTCTGTTGTAAATACACATAGGAGAAGCTGGATTTGTATAGGGGACTGATCTCTTTTGAATGTGAGATCCAAGCAGCTTAGAAACCCATGCCCCTGTGTAATTTGTAGTACTATTTTCATGTCTGGCATCTGCCCCACTTCATCTCAGTCTAAAACTGTCCCTTTTACAGATTTTCATAGTTTTTGTGAAGAACTTTTAATTTTCTGTTCTGTTACAGAATGGTGTAATTCACAAGCAGCATTCATGCAATTGTCAAATTGTGTTGATACATCTATGTGTATTTGTCTGTCTGTCTATCTTCAATCTATCTTAAATGTATAGTAGGAAAATAAGGATATGACCTCTTGTACAGAGCAAACATCTGATGAAGTACAGATGCAGTCACATACATAGTTCAGAAAACAAGTGGCATAACCAAAACCATCTTCTGATCAAATTCAATTGTCATGACAATAAAATACTTCATACGAGAAGAGCAGTCATAGTACAAAAGTACAGAAAGTTTTGATAAACAGCTGGCTATAATGGGTACACATAGGAGAATGACCTGTAAAGGAGGTGTCAAACCAAACATGCAAAAGAGAATGTTTTATTCAAGCTTGTAAGGTATTTCTATCAAACTCAAAAGGCCTATGCCTTTGACAACAGTGTTATTTTAGTCCCAAAAAAGCACAAGCCTTTTACTGATATCCATTATGAACGAGCATTTACGAAGCAAAAATACAAAGCCATTATAATTTTTTCCAGAGTAAAATGAAATAATGATTTTTAGGGATAAGACTTCTGAGACTTAAAATTTGAGACTGAAAAGAAACAGAAGTGGACTGGGTTGGCAAGAAAAGTGTGCAGGATGATGCGGGCAAGGCAGACCTTGTAATCAACAAACTGGATCCTATCAATGTGTATAAATACCTGAGGGGAAGATGTAAATTCTCAGTGGTGCCCAGTGCCAGGACAAGAAACAAGGGGCACAGATTGAAATACAGGAGCCAAAGAGAAGCTGAAAAAGAAATTCTTGTTTTCTTGGTGTGAGTAATTAAGGTTGGCCGAACTGATCTAAGAGTTCACTGACACCAAAAAGGGAAGCTCACACCAGTCTCCTTACATCCCACTGTCAGCTGCCTGGACCTATTTCTTTGTGCTGATGGCACTTTTCAGGCACCTAGATAAGCTAGTAGGTAACAGCATCAGATCAGCTTGGAGGTAGATGAACACCAGGGCAGAGTACCTGGCAAAGAGGAGGGAGTATAGTGCCCTTTTGGTTAGCAGCAAGCTATTAGAACAGTTCAGCATCCTATTTCAGATGTAGGCATAGAAAATTGCAGAGCCTCTTACCTTTATAAGCAATACAGCCTGTGTGTAGTTTCTCTAGAGAGCCAGTAATAAATCAGGAATCATATAAATTTAATAGGATAATACATTTGTGATATTTAACAGCCTGATTTTGAGTACATTTGATTTGATGAGAAGCAGGTCCAACAAAGAAAAAAAGGAGTAAGAATACAAGGTGTGTCTATCAGTGGCACTCATCAAACGTATTTGATTAGATGTGAAACAGGATGATATATGAATGGCCTTTAAGCATGAATATCACCTAGATTCAGAAAAAGACATCAAGGACATTTGCATGGTGGTCCCAGCACTGAAAACAAAGAAGTGGGATTAGGAAGAGATGAAAGTCACTTAGGTAGTGAGTATGGCAGAACTGATCCACAGAAATTAGGTCATGGGATCTGAAAGCTGACATGTGCCTTGGGAAAAAATATCAGATTCAGAACTTGCAGCATAGCTGAGGGCTCTGTCTGTCCTGAAATGCTGGATCCCTGATGCTGACTTCTGGGACAGGTTTCCAGTGAAAGGCTCTGCTTGAGTTAAAGCATATTGTTTTTTTCCAATTGGAAAACTTATCAGAAAAACAGTACTTAGCCTGAATGCTAGCATTTGAATGCCACTAAATACATCTTTTCTATATTCAGCTATTAATCTTAGCTGTAGTTGAAGGAAAGGTAGATCTTGAATTGGTCAGTTGAAGGTTGTCCATAGGTGAATCCAGCTCAGGCACTGCATGGAAGCTGTGCCTTAGAGATTAAAATGCCGGTCTTCTAACTAACAGTGCTTTAAACAATCAGGTGCGAGGGCTGATATAGCCACGCGGTAAGCTTTGGGAAAGTGTTGCTTCTGGTAGGTGCTAATGCTTTCTACAAGGAAAAAGTACTGAAAAACTTCTAAAAGTAGCTCTGGGTAAATCCAGAAATGTCACATTTTGCCACTGACTTCAATTGGGTTTTAGTCAGGTCCCAGGAAATGCAGCATTAGAGTAATTTTCAGATGCCTCACACACCTGAAACACACAGTTGCTAGTCTCTATTGGAGGCTTTAAGCAACTCATACATGTGATTCTATTTAATCACCAATACTGGTACTGCCTCAGTGTTTTCAGTAGAGTAGATGACACAGTTTAGTTCCAAGTATGTTATGTATCCAAATAAGACATATTGCTGAAACTCCAACTCTGTTTCAATACAGCATGTATCTATTGTCTTTAGTAAATTTACACTGATATAAGCAGATTGTGACATGAAATGTATAATGCATTTCAAAGTTGTCTTGCACATTTAGGCAATGCTTTCCTCTTCTTCCTGCTTTTGGAAGCTTTCCTAGTCTAAAGCTGGAGGAATCGCTGTGTTCATGTCCAGTTCCACCTGCACAGAATCTGTTAAATTTGGTGTTACAGTTCATAAAAAAGTATATTCAAAACTCACCTGGATGCATTCCTGTGCAACCTGCTCTAGGTGAACCTGCTCTGGTGGGGGGGGTTGGAATAGATGATCTCTAGAGGTCTCTTCCAACCCCTGTCATTCTGTGATTCTATGATTCTGTGATTAATGTAGGCTGAAATAATGGTAAACTAGGTTTCCAGGGCTGATTGCAAGTTTTGATCAACTTCAGAAGTGAGTTTCCCTTTTATTAATTTGAATATATGAAAGGTGGAAGTAACTTAATAAACTGGTCAGTGGAAAAAGTTCTCCAATCGTAACAGTAATTAGTTCTTCTTGGTCAAAAGCTATTTGACTAATCATTAATCTACCCACTAATAGGTAGACATTACCTGGCTTATTTTACATAAAATGAGAATAGATGATCATAATGGTCCCATCTAATCTTCCATAAGTCAGTGGGTAGAACTGTTCTCTTAATAAATCTTGTCAAAAATAATCTCAATATACCTACAAATAAAATGGCTTTTAATGAGAAAACATCTTCCAATGCAACTTTCATTTTTGATTATGTGAATTTCAGTTATTTGTGAAAGCAATGTAAAAGAAGATAATTTACTATCGCTTTCTCTAAGCCTTTTTCTCTGCCTCTACATGGTTCTCACTACATTTTCAGTTTTGCCTTGTAGCTGGGGTTTGGAGTCGTCTTTTTGATACATATAGAGGACTCCGCACAAAAGAAGATGTTCTGACTTCTTTGAACTATTTGCCAGCGGTCTTTCAGTAAGGTATTAGAAACATCTATGCTGATTGATATGTAGGAAACATTTAAACTTTCCTTGTGTCTGGAAGACTTTCTTTTGCTTCCTCTTCTCTGTGTCATTTTGCTGCTTTATCACACATATTTTCAATTTCCTCCCTCCCCCCTGCCTGAACTCTCAAGTATTTGCTACACATTGTCTTCTTTTCATCCAGAAAGTTTCAGTTTATATATCTGAGCAAAAAATGAAAGAATTATAGGTCCCATAAGTTGACTTCAGACACGTTCATTGCTGTTGCACTCACAAAAGTTTGGAAGTTCAATAGATGCAGAATCACAACCACAAAGGGTGGAAGTGGTTGATGTCCTACTCCAGCCACAGTAAATAATTTCAGTTTAAAATAGTTAATGTAAGTTCCTCACTGCAAAATACAGGTAAATGAACAGAAAGAAAATGAATAGAAGAAACAGTGATAAAAGATAGAGTGATGGAAGAGTGATGCACAGTGATGAAGCATTTCAAATACACAATAAGAATTCTATCTGTAGAAGATTAAAACAAAAATACCTATACTTCTAAATTAAACATAAAAGATGTAGCTGAAGTTACTGTAAAACAGAAATGCAAAACTGTTTGTAGGAGCTCTGGTTTATGATGCTTTTTTAATTTACTTTGTACATCTTGCTATTCATTCGTCCTTTTAAAGTGGGAACAGTCTATTTCTATGGGAAACAGATGTACTTTTAATATTTCTTTTCTTTTCCCCCCAAAACATCTAAAACTTAGGGAAACATTACTATGGAAAATTACTATGGAGGCTCCAGCTGGAGATGCAGAACGAGTTATATTTTTACCCTTTCTTTTGCTAAATATTCTGTCTTTGTTGGTATTGCAAATAGTGGACTTGTTTCTCACTTGAAGTACAGTGGTGAGAGGCCTGTGGTAGTCAATATAACATGGTGCAGCATGTTATGGGGCCAAAATGAGAGCTTGGACAAAGGAGCTCCAGCTAGTAGCCTAGTGGTTAGGTCACTCTTAACTTCAAGTCCATGATCTGAAATCTGTCTTCCAAGGACTGTTTCTACATCTTATTTAAATATTGCTTAATGTAAAAAGCATAAATAACTTGCACTCAGTTACCTATCTTGCAGTTACTCATTATTCACTGGAAATAATAGGTCATCAGTTTGTAAAGATTTTCTTCTTTGCAAAGAGACCAGAAAATCTAAGACCTAAAAGAACAAATGCCAAAGTGAAATAATTTCTGAGAGTCTGGGATTTTGGGGTTTTGGTTGTGAATGCTGGGGGATGTAATTCCACTAATCAGTTGGTATCTGAGACTTGGATGTGAAATGTAGGACATCAAAGTTAATGGATGAATTCAATAGTCATAAAAACCAGCAGACTGTAAGGAGTCTGAATTTCTGCACAGCTTTTAATAGATGCTACAGGAGAAATCTTCGGCTATTATAAATCAGCCATGCTTATTTTGGAATGAAACAGATGCCAAAGTTACAAAAAAAGGGTTAATTTGGTATTGCTGTTGAGGATCTACAAGCTCCTCTGAGTTCAATAACATGGTTTGAATACCTGTGAACAAGATGATTCAGATGATCAACTGGCCAAAAAGAGTACTAGGCGAAAAAATATTCACTGCAATTATTTTATCAGATGGACCAAAGCTGAAAAATATCCATAGTCTCAACTAGATTGGGGGACCAAACCCATGTTCTAAGCTGGACAGGAGTCTTGAAGTAGCAGCACCACTGGTGATAGGATGCTTGTCTGGAAATTAAATAGTGGGGCAGGAGACTGAATCTTTCTAAGCTAAGGAGAGATTTGAAGACTCTTTATATGAAGTTATGAAGATGCAGAATTCCAGGATTTAAGATGCAAATTACATTACTTCTTGACCATCTGTGGAGAAAAGTTGTTTTTTTTCTGTTGCCTCTAGAAGGAGGCAGATGGAAATGTTACCTTGAGGAGTGAGGCAGAAGATGAACAGAAATATTTATCATGAAAACATGAAAACTTCACAAGTTTAATTTTACTGATGGCAGAATCACAACATAAGCAAGCAAGATAGCAGTCAAATTCAAAGATACTATGAATTACAAATGAACATGTGAGTGTTGCTGTTGGCTTCAGTGAATGCAACAGACACACTTAATGGGATTTGAAATGGAACAAGTGGCATTATACTCTCTGTGTTATTCTCATTGCTGCTATTCCATTCACTTACCACTGAATGCCCCATTACACAATATAAGTGCATATTTTACTTTATGAATACATCATCAGGGAGTTTAGTCTCATAATACTATGATGAAATGTTTTCTATATTCAAACATACATAAGAATTTTGGAATGATATAAAACAGTTTTGCCTAAATTGTTTTTAAAACATAGGAGGCTGGAAAAATCTCTTGCTTGCTTTTTAGGATTAAATAGATATAATTTACCCCATAACACATATTTTGACCAATTTTATATTTTTCAAGGTAGAGTTTCCTGCCTGCATATTCGTATACTCTATTCTTCCAATAGCTTTTTATTGTATTTCAAAAGAGCATTTTCTTATCTTGTGATATCAAAGCCCTTTTGCAATACAAATACCTGGATGCTTCTAAAATGCTTTAAGAGATTTACTAACTGTGAAAGCCTTATCTTTCCTTTTTAAGCTCATGTTTATTTTTTCGTGCTGCCTACATAAGATTAAATACATATATGTCTGCCTTTGTCGAATTTAATGGATTAAAATCAGCATCTACGTTTTGTAATTTTATTTTTAGTATACACTAAAATTAAATCAACATTTGACGGAATCAACAGATCTGTTATATAAAACTGTTTTGCTTGCTCAAGTTCAGATGTCCCAGTTTGCTCATAACCAGGAATCTGTCTTTATGCTGTGAGACTCAACAAGCCTGAAAGGAAAGCACCTGCTACCATCCTAATTTCAAGGAAAGCGTTCATCCTATTAGAACTTATTCTAAAATAAGAATTACTGAGAAGAGACAAGACTCATGAAAAACTGCTCTCAGGTCTTTCTGATTTATGCATTTTTCAATCAGCTGATCCCTGTTTGCAGTGTTTACATGCCAGTATAAGAACTTTTAGAAGTGCATTATTTCAGCAGTGCCAATAAAGCCACAGACTAGTGTGTAAAACTCTGTGTAAATCATTTGTTGGAGGATCAAGGAAAGATCTTGAGATTGAATTTATCATTTAGTTGGAAGTGTTTATGTCCTACAGATGAGCAATCATTATAGTTTAGTGGATAGTATTTTATATTCACAACACTCTTGTAAAACCTATTTGATGCTAGCTGCAAGAAACAAATTGGGGGTGGGGTGCGGTGTGAGGATCTAAGTTTGCATTTGAAGGGGAAAAAGGTAGCCTGAAGGCATAGTCTTGATATAGATTTAAGAGTTATGCCTCCTCCTATACGCTTCCCTGTGTAGGGTCTGGTAGCTTGTGTGCTTCAATGTAAGAGAACCTTATCCTTACAGCGAGGAGCTGAATCTGAGTGACTGTTCTGTATGTTAGAAATGCTGGCATGCTTTGACTGTGCTAAAATGGATTCATTGGAGTTGTAAACCCTGTTTCAAGAATTATTTAAGAACAAATGCAGATAAATTCACAAACGTATTTTAAAGAAACTATTTTAATTTACAGGTATTACAATGAAAAAAAAATTACTCTGTCCTTCATCCCTGAAGCAGGACAAAGCCTGAATGATTTCTGTGCATGAAGGGAGGAAGAGAATCAGCGAACAATAATATTGGGTTGCTAATTAAACAAAGTAGTAGAGGAGTAGGTGTGAACCATTAGCCTGTACTTGGCTTCTATCTAATTCCACTGTTTGACAGGAGTACAGATGCAGAGAGCTTTGTTGGATGGACACATTTGCTTGAGAAGGTAACAACTATGGACTCCTTTTAATCTTTGCTGGCAATGGCATGGATAGAACCTATCCTAAAGAAGGAAAAAGGATAGACTTAACAAATATTAAAAGTAAGTGGTAAAGAGGGCTGGCATGAGTTCATCCTTCAAAAGGCAAAAGACCGCCCTGAAGTATAGCTCCCAGTGTCAGAAGCAAATCATAGTTTAAAAATGTGTCAGATAATGGATATGGTGTTCACTGGGAACTACAAGCAAGTCTTAGCTGCCAGTCTTCCAGCTGACAATGTGAATGGATACTTGGACCTAAAAAGTAATTTATTGGATATTTTATTGACAGATTGTTTTTACATCTCTAGTAAATCAAAACATAGTTCTGAAGTTTTGAGCTATTACATCTAAACCTGGTGATATACCCTAGGTAATAATAAAACTTCTTGAGGTCCTGAGCTTTGAAGATATTAAATGCAGTCTTTCCTACCTTGTCCTTTGCAATTGTTAAGCAAAGACACATGTTTATTGTTTGTTCTTAAATACCCAAATCAAATCCTCCAGCTCTTTAACAGTTTTCCTCTTTTTCCTGAATTCCCTCCACAATTTAGAGTTAGTGAGATTTCCTGCCCCCTTTTTCCCACACATACACACTTGATGTAAAGCTATGGAAAACTTCAGTGTTCAAATACAGCCTGTCCTTTCCTCACACGTGAAAGAACTGAAGTTAGTATGTACTTTGTGATCCAATATCCTTCCAAGATGTCCTGATTTTATTTTATTTGCTATCAAAAGTTAAAAATGGCAATTTGAATGATATAGTCACATTCATGTTTGCACTTAGTAAACCATACAAAAACAAATGAATCCAAAATCTTTCATGAAATTTTTTTTATACAATAGCAATTTCCACTGCTACCCATTGAGGGAGGAGGTTGTTGCTTTTTTTTTGCGTTTCATTTAAAAGAAAAAGGATTCACTGGACAGGAGGAAGCAGTTAATGACCTGCTATGCCACCTGGACACTCACAAGTCTATGGGGCCTGATGGCATCCACCCAAGGGTACTGAGGGAGCTGGTGGAGGAGCTTGCCAAGCCACTCTCCATCATTTATCAACAGTCCTGGTTAACGGGGGAGGTCCCAGATGACTGGAGGCTTTCCAACATGATGCCCATCTACAAGAAGGGCCAGAAGGAGGATCCGGGCAACTACAGGCCTGTCAGCCTGATCTCGGTGCCGGGGAATATTATGGAGCAGATCATCTTGAGTGCCATCAGGTGGCATGTACAGAAAAACCAGGCGATAAGGCCCAGCCAGCACGGGTTCATGAAAGGCAGGTCCTGTTTTACCAACCTGATCTCCTTCTATGACCAGGTGACCCACCTAGTGGATGAGGGAAAGGCTGTGGATGTTGTCTGCCTGGACTTCAGTAAAGCCTTCAACACTGTCTCCCATAGTATTCTCCTGGCTGGATGGCCGAGCCCAGAGAATCGTCGTGAATGGAGCGAAATCCAGTTGCCAGCCAGTCACAAGCGGAGTTCCCCAGGGCTCAGTTTTGGGACCGGTCTTCTTTAATATATTTATTGATGATCTAGATGAAGGGATTGAGTGCTCCCTCAGCTAGTTTGCAGACAACACCAAGTTGGGCGGGAGTGTTGATCTGCTTGAGGGTAGGAAGGCTCTGCAGAGGGATCTGGACAGGCTGGATCGATGGGCCAAGGCCAATTGTATGAGGTTTAATAAGGCCAAGTGCCGGGTCCTGCACTTGGGTCACAACAACCCCATGCAACGCTACAGGCTTGGGGACGACTGGCTGGAAAGCTGCCTGCTGGAAAAGGACCTGGGGGTGTTGATTGACAGCCGGCTGAATATGAGCCAGCAGTGTGCCCAGGTGGCCAAGAAGGCCAATGGCATCCTGGCCTGTATCAGAAACAGTGTGGCCAGCAGGAGCAGGGAGGTGATCGTGCCCCTGTACTCGGTTCTGGTGAGGCTGCACCTCAAATACTGTGTTCCGTTTTGGGCCCCTCACTCCAAGAAGGACATTGAGGTGCTGGAGCGTGTCCAGAGAAGGGCGATGAAGCTGGTGAGGGGTCTGGAGCACAAATCTTATGAGGAGCGGCTGAGGGAACTGGGGTTGTTCAGCCTGGAGAAGAGGAGGCTGAGGGGAGACCTTATCGCTCTCTACAATTACCTCAAAGGGGGTTGCAGAGAGATGGGTGTTGGTCTCTTCTCCCAAGTGATGAGTGACAGGACAAGAGGAAATGGCCTCCAGTTGTGCCAGGGGAGGTTCAGGCTGGATATTAGGAAAGAATTCTTTACTGAGAGAGTGGTGAGACACTGGAATAAGCTGCCCAGGGAAGTGGTGGAGTCACCCTCACTGGAGGTGTTCAAGGAACATGTGGATGAGGCATTGCTGGACATGATTTAGTGGGCATGGTAGTGTTGGGTTGATGCTTGGACTTGATGATCTTACAGTTCTTTTCCAACCTGAGTGATTCTGTGATTCTATTCACAAAGGTAGAACACAATAATAAAAATTTCATTTGGAAAATTTAATATACAAATATTTTACATAAGAGTATTCAATTATCTCTTCCTTGCCTGACAACTGTCCATGTCCATTTTTGGTAGTGTAAATGGGTCTGAATTACAACCAAGGATCTGAACAGTTTCAGCCTGTGAAAAGTTGATAGGCATGCTTGAATTTTAATGCATATATCCTATATTTCTCCAGTGAGCTTCATCAAAGCTAAGATATAACCAGCACTTTTCCAAATTTTAATAAGCTAAGGCAATTTGTGATGATTTCATCAGTGCTTGGTACCTTAACGCCTAGTGGCTTCATAGTTCTAGAATTACACAGTATGTGTCATCTTCAAAGGTAATGGGACCTGATTTTGCCAACATGTGAAAACAGAAAGATTCCTTACTTAACAGTGAATATAATTTTGTTTTAATATTTTAACAGTTGACACTGATAATATACTGCATGGAAAGTCTACCTATTTTGGCTGTGTTTTCTCCATAATTTTTCAAAGATCAGATAGTTAAGGGAAAAAGAAAAAGCTTTTATCCAATCAGTTTAATTTTAACCTATCTTTTAAATAGGTATATTAGATGTCTAGACGAAGCTCCTTCTGTAGTCAGTGGACAGAACTCAACGGCCCCAAAGAACAATTAACCATCTTCCAAAGGCCAACATAATTGTCATAAATCTCCTGAGTGTGCCTGGCTCTTTCCATTGATTTTAGAGTACTGAGATGTTGAATTTAGACTAGATGTGTAACTTTCAGAGGGTTTGATTCTGAGACATGAATCCCATCCTCAGCCTAATGGAATCTCCTACAGTCAGATGACCAAATTGATACAAAAATCTATTTTAACAATATCACTGAGATTAGCAGAAATTATAGAATGAAACAATTTACGAAATCAAAAAATGTTTACAGAAATGGTGTGACCATAACTATCTAATTCAGTCCTTCTATCTCTCCTCCCATCCCTCTCCCTTCCCTAACCCCATGGAGAAGAAAATCTATTTTTACAGAAGGAAAGCCCCATGGGGTAGAACAAAATAAATGCAAACACACACACATGTTTTCAGAGCAAAGGTGCTTATTGCAATCAGTAATGCATAGCAACAGAAAGCACACACTAGAGTTGAGTATATACAGTCACAAACTGGTGTTCTAGTTGCCCATCATACTTGTTTTCCTGTCTACATGCGTAGTAGACTCATGAGAGCATAGCATTCAAAAATCCATTTTTATCTATTACTATCTCATGGTAGATTAGATATAACTACCATCAGGTGACCATATTTTTTTCTCTTTAAATAGGAATTATTTTTCCAGAGGCTCTTCTAATGTGTTTATTGCCATTCTGCAAGAATTCTTCATAAACAGCAGCAAGTTTATGCTCATAATATCTCTGTGAAATACAAATAAAAATGTTGCTAGCAGGAGCAAATGTTGACAAAGTCTAATTGACATCAGTACAGAGACTTCTATGTATTTCAAGGGGATGGTGAACCTGGTAGCCCTTATCAAGTAGGCACTTGCAATTACATGCTTAAGTCCCATCGACTGTAGTGGGATTTGAGAATATACTTATAGATGTGTATAAGCACTTTGCTGAATGCAGATGCATATAACAGAGGATTGGAAAAGATGTAAGATTCCCGAATGAATATCTCAGTCACAGAGTCATTCCTCTGACTGCTCTGTCTGTTAGCTCTCCAATACAAAGCTCAGGATTAAAAAACCCAACAACTCCCCTAACCCAATAAGTACTCTGTATGCTGGCAGATATGTTTTATGCTGACTAAAAGTGTGAGTTCATCAGTTGCTACTGCCATGTAGTCTGAATTAATATTAATCATTTACAGTGTAAAGACAAAACCCAACAAAATATTTCTACCTTTTCAGTCAATGTATGATATGAAAAAAATAACATTTTCTATTAATTGAAAGAAATTTTGCTGAATAGAAAACTTTTATTTACATCTTCCCTTAATTAACCCATAAAAGATCTTAATCTCTGGTTTGCAACTGAGTCCCATGTTCAGTTGTGAGGACAGGGAGAGGAGGATGACTGAGCTTTTAAGCCCTAAGAAGATATCAGTGTGATGCGTTGACCTATGATTAAAATATATCAGCTATTGGAAATGAAATCACTGTATGACAGTCTTGACATTTGAGGCCTCATATGAGTCATGGGGGATGCACACATGTGGACAATAATGTGTGAGATGGAGAAAAGGACAGGGTATCTCCACCCCCAGTGGCCTACAGTCACAAAATCAAGGTCTGTGGCTTTTGAAATTTTCAAACGATGAGTGTGGTGGAGACCTTTGATCTGAGAACCAAACTGCATCTATTCCAAAATAACTCTATGAAGTATGCAAAATACAAATGTGAGGAACTACAGCACACACTGTTTTAATCCACCATTTTGCTTTTTTTGCATTGATTGGTAATATATAACATATTAACAGTGTACGTTGAAACCTGCAGGAACACAGTGCATATGTATTGGGGGAAAATTAAAAGGTTGTGTCCTTTTAAAGACAGCATTTCACACAGTGGTCTGAGACTTACTAGCAGTTTCTCACCAGCAGCACCTCCATACAAACCATCATGCTTTAAAAAAAAGGTCTTCCTGTGCCCTGAGTTTTTAACACTTCTGTTAAGCAGCAGAGAAATAACAGTATCGGAATAAGAGCAGTTATTTTTCTTCTAGAAGGCATAGCTTTATCAATTAGAAATAGTTACTACGTCAGACAAATTTTAAAACCGGGTACTGAGCTATGAATTAGCTGCCTGTTGTCTGAGGCTATGTATCACTATGCAAATATGCACATTGCCAAATGACCTTTGTGGTTAAATTTAGATGATCACTGAAGGAAAAACTCTCAGTTTCACTTAATCTCCCAAGTCTTTGTCAGTGCATTTAAGGATCTCAGTCACCCTGGAGTGTTACCCAAGGTACACAAATAATTAAGGAGAGCTTATAATTGAGTATTTTGAAGTAGTTGTTTAAAAAAAAAAGCTAAAATGCATTGATGACGTGATTAACAAAACAAACTTGACTAGTTTCCTCTTTCATGGTCCCTGTTGCCTCTTTTTATTTGAGGGTTGTTCCTCGACTTGTTTTACTTAAAACTATGCACTATTAATGCCTAATTATTTTATGATAGGTAGTGTTTAGTCTGCATTTTCTCTCAGAGACTTCAGTTAAATTTGGGGGCAAATTTTTCTGAAGTGACACTTCCTGAGACAAATGATGGTGGGATTTTTTAAAGCTAAATGTTCTGTTGTAATGAACTGGTTTTACTTCTGTATATGTGAAAATACAATACTTTCTGGTTTAGAAAAGCGGAAGTGACAGTAAATGTTTTCATAAGTAATTGAACTTCATTTACCAGGTAGAAATGCACTGCAGCAGTGATATTTACCACATCAGTGATTACAAGGCAATTATAAAATCACACCAGCTTATTAAAATTGATGAGAAATGCTATACCTATATGTGATTTGTTAAAAGTATCACTGTAGCTGATAATTATACAAAGTTGCAGTGAGAAAATTAACAAGTTATGCTTGTAGTAAAAACAGGAACATTTAAATTCTTCAAAACATTTCTCGCTTACATTTTGTTGAGTGAGAAATCACAGGAAAGAACTTGCAATTAGACTGTTTTTTTCCACTGAAGTTGTAGTAACAGTACCACTTAAGATCAAGGCCTTCCCTGAAAATAGTTCTGCATATTTCACATTTCCTTTAACAGTTTTCTAACAACAACAACAATAGCTGATATACTTGTCTTTCTGATTTAGACTAAAATGTCAACTTTTAAAGTATGCAACTATTTAGATACTAAAGAAATTATTTAGGTGCTTCCATGAACTTAAATAAACTGAAATTATTTTTTACTTCAGGTATGGTTTATTTAAGTTCTACTGAAGCTCATAGGAATGTTTCTACAGACCTGCACTGGCTTAGGACTTCAGTCAGCAAAGGTTTTGTGATATTGTAATTGTTAGGGGTTGCCAAATTCAGTAGCCTTACAGGGGTGAGGCTGCTGCAGGTCTGTGTTCCCTGGTGCAGCTTGCAGTATGCGAGAGAATGTGAGTTTGTGAATTTGTATAGTGAGTGTATTGAAAAAAAGATTACTGCTGAAATTTTAATTAAAAAAACAGTATACAAGGCTATGTCTAGAAATATTCTGAGTTATGTTTCTATAAATGCACAGGTGCTCAGCCAAAGAGCAAAAATATTAGCAGTATTACCTAGCCAATATCCAGTGTGGAATATTTAAATTTTGAGTCATTGCAATTATTCAAAATTTTTATATGACAGCTATTGTACAAATTTAAATAACTAGCAAATTGAAGAAAACTGTAGTTTGCTCCTAAAATCTCAAAAGCAGACACAGCAGCTAAAGTAAATAGATTATTCTTTATGAGATGTCTGCTCAGATCTAATATGTAGCTAATTCAATTTTCATACCAAATTAAATAAATTAAGTCAAGAAATTAACATAGAAAGTTCAGGGAAAAGTAGGGAATTATCCTATCTAATAGATTCCTTTTAAAATTTGTTGTTCATTCAAGAGTTATAAAGGTGACACCGTGTGGTAATAAAAGAACATTGCTCCAGTATTCACTAGCCACCCAAAGGGTGTTTTAAAATGCCTTTTCCATATATACAAGCAGAATAATGTTATGATTGAATCACAGATTTGGCTAGTAATCTTTATCTCTGAAAGACACTCATTATACAACATGTTAATACTATTTTAAATTTCAAAAAATTAAGCAACCTTCAGTTTGACCTTATTTTTTTTATTATGTTGCTCTGGGGTTTTTGTAATAATTTTACATCTTTACAGTACTAAGTGGATTTAAACACTGCTCCTCAGGTTCAGGTGAATGTTACACTTGCTCCTGAGTTAGATGAACACAGAAAGCACAGAAAACCTGAGAATCAGATTAATTGCATCTTCTCCATATAGATACCATGTACACAAATACACCCCTCAAAGGCAATACAGAGCACAGATCATGTAACTACGTTTGCAACATACCCAAGGGCTATACACGGATATCTGTGTGCCTGCCACCTTCCTCTTTTGTCTATGCACAGGCTGAAAGGGTAGTTCGGTGGTCTTAAATGATGTTGGGAAGGGGGTAGCAAAGCTAGTGCATGTTTAAAGCTGCTCTCCTAGCAGCTTGATCATTACAGCTGCACAGTGCTGAGCCTGAACTGATGAGGTCTCTAATCCTGATATGAGTGGGCAGAAGTGATTATGTAAGTTTGAAGTAAAGATTTTCTTATTCCCTTCGGTGTTAGCTATGTACTGAAATGATACGTTGAGATTATAGTTACCATTGGATATATGATCATTGCCCTGCATAAGTTATAAGAGGCATGATCTAAGTAGCATATTCCACCTGCCTTCCCCTCATTAGGGTCAGAGATTAAAGAAGTTGAGGGCTAGTGTGAGAGAAAAGTTGGTAAAAAAAGATTAACAAATGGGTAATGAATCTCCCTGAGTAGGTGGCCAGATATCAGCTAAAAAGGTATTAATATTGACGAAAGCAGTAGTTAAATGGATTTCGTCTTAATGAAATGGTTCACCCAGGAAACAACATGGAAGAATTTGAAATATTGCATGACATCAAGCAATTTATTAAAGGAGTAACTAAAATGTGACAGAATGATAATCATGGTTCTTACTTCTAAAGCCATTGTTCCACTGGGAAGAAAGATGAAAAATAAAGGTGATGTTAAGAACACTGTAACAACCTACTGAAGAAATAAGACAGAAGGGGATAAAGGAAGGTCTTTTGAGGTTAATATTCCTAAATTTTAGGAAAGGATCAGTACGAATTTTACTTAAACCTGAGGATTTTTTGTGGTATTCCAGTGCCACATTTGGTTATAATGAATGATTCTGTAGTTCTATTTGAGAAATATTATCACAAATTTTTATGTTACAGCATTGCATAGAGAGTAGAATAAGTGATGTTATAGTAGGTGTAGATACTGATGACTGTTCTAGCAAAATTCAACATTAAATATCACTTAATCTAATGAGCTGACAACATCGCAGGATGATATGAATATGATTATGAGTTGATACAAACTAATTACAGTGGAACAGTAAATGAAAGAAGATCTTTATATCTGTGACATACAAATTATGGTGGAATGAAGTGAAAACTTGCAAAGTAGTCAATTGTACGTATGGTCACACTGTTTTTAAAGTCTGATCAGTTTACTCTTCTTTCAGTGAGGGATTAGGCAGGTACAAGGGACTGTACAGGTGGTTACTGTGGAGCAGCTGACATGCTGGATTTAGTGCATAATTTATACTTATTTGTATACCCATTCCCTGAGGTTCTCAATTTCAAAAGGTAATCATTCATTCATCAAGGGAACTAATTAATAGAATCAACTAGTTAAAGAAGCTGTACAAGACTATAAAAATTGATAAAACTATGAGGAGTCAGCATCTCAAGCAAAAGTGGTGTGGAGAGAACTCATTTTTGGGGTCTAACCTGATGAATTACCATCTGTGAAGTGCCAAACAAGCCGATAGCCCACATGGAACAGAAAAATCATGTGATCAGAGAAAAAATACTATCTCTCAGAGGTGATATGTAAGGGTAATATGAGAATTGCCAAGATTCAAGGAGAATTACATCTTGCCAAGATGCTAAAATAAAGTAAAAAGGGCTTTTCTATTTTACATTAAAATAAATATAAGCTGTTCACACCCAGTGCCAGAGTCCTATTCCTGCTACCCAAGGAGTGTCAAAACTGGCAGATGTTGTGTAGGACAAAACCAAATAAGTCATGTCAACTTCCTAACAGCTAGGGGTAGTAGAGCATCAACCTCATTGTGAAGTTGTAAAATCCAGGATAGTGTTCAGGGCTATTATCTTCTTCTCTTTCTCCACTGAACAGACTTAGTGCCTCTAATTTACTTTTCAAAGGAAAAAATGCAGCCACACATTTATAGGAGAGGTAGCACATCCACAGAAGGAATAGTCTGCACACCTGCTACTGACCTTTGCTTATGTGAACTCCCAGTCCATTTCAGAAAGACTTCTCTGAAGCAATACAACAAAGAAATTGAGTAAATGGCATAATTTACAAGAACCCTAATGGCTGCAGCCATGGGAGCAGAGGAGCAAAGCAGCATCAAATCTTGACCTCTTTGAAGGTCAGTAAGTAAATAGTGATATAGCACTGTCATGAGGCAGGTCTTAAGGCACATTTTGTATTGACTTTAAGCTTTTGACTGTCTGATTCAGCGACCGTCTCACATCAAGCCTGGCCAACTGTGCAGCTGGCAGCCAGGAAACTGAATAGACTGGTTGTGCTGTGGATAATAGCAAAGGCTAACACACACACACTCTTACACGCGAATCAAACAGATGTAAATTCCTGAGAACGCAGGCGCTTCTTACACTGTTCTGTCACCATCACAAGAGCAGTCACCAGTATCCATTCTGAATAATGATCTTAGTTAACATTTCTACTGATGGGTCCGGAACAGAACAGAAAAATTAGAAGTGGTCTAATGACAAATACCACTAATAAAACAGCACTGTCAAGAAGAACTGGAGAAGACAGAAATAATACCTTTAAGGAAATGAGTATAAAGTTTCAAAGTACAAGGTGGTGCACTAGCAGATCAGTGAGCACCAGCCTTCCCATCAAAACCTCCCAGCTAAGCACAGCAGCTGGAAGCATGTCTGTGCACTAATTAGTCATGGAGTGACTACTGCTGAGATGCAGCTGCAAAAAAGAAAGCTTAGATATTTCAAACAGGTGAAGTATATAGCAGTGCCAGGAAAAATCTAATTAAAGTCAGACAGTTTTAAATAGTCTAGGCCTGATGAAATTTACTGCAGGATGCTTGGAGAATGGATGAAATTCTTTTAATGCAGTTAGAGGATATCCATGAGAATCTTTGCACATTGAGAAATGTATCAAAGACTGGAAAAGTCATGTCCTCTTTAAAAAGTGGTTGTGGTTGGGTAGAAGAAAGAGGGATGGTGTTTGGATTCTGGCCTTTGAAAAACAACAAAGTAACCAAAATTTATAAGCCTCAAGAATTCTATAGGTAACAGATCCATGTTACTTTTCAGGTACAAATTTTGACAATCTAGCTACTTTTTGTGTTAGGGTAACAGGTTTACTGGACAACTGAATCAAGTATCTTTTGGTTATTTTCTAGTCCAGCTAACAAATGTGGCTTTGACAGTCCTTTAACTGTTTGTAAAGACACTGATAATCTTGAGTTAGGCATCAGTGATCTTTGGGGCTCAGAAGACAAAACCTTTTCACTGCAGTTTCTAATAGGTTTCTCTGGATAAAGCACACTTTTCTATTTTTCCCTATGGGCTGATTTCTATTTTAGTTTATCAACTGTGAATCATGATTTCCAGCATCTGTGCACTGTTTACTCATAGAGTATAGCAGATGCTTGTTTAGACCCTTAGAGGTGTGCTGTTATATGTTGTTCTGCTACAAGATTAGAGTTGGAAATAGTCTTCAAATACCACATTTCTACTCGCTCCTGGGAAAAATTCTCCATCTATGTATGTGGTTCAGGCAGCTGGTATACATGTAGGTTTGAAGCTCAAGATACCAGTAGATCAGTCTGGGGTTCATCTTCTGCACAATTTCCAATAACTTCAAAGGAACATGGTTAGTCACTTGAGAGAAAAGAACATTGGGAAGTTTAGATTAAATGTATTTAACTTCTTTTGTTGCAAGGCACTTTCTACTTCTTTGTGCCTTTGCTCTTGGAGGTTTTGGCTGCTGTAGAAAACAGCGTGCACACTGCTGTAAAAGTTCTTCCCCAGGATGCTGTTCAAAGCATTTATAAACAATTCTTTTTCAAATCTGATTTTTGGACAAGAGTATCATAAAGATCTTTTTTTTTAAAAAAAAAAAAAGAGTACTGTAAAACTCAAAATCCAGCTATAAATATCCAGCTAAACAGAGAAGGAATTTGTCTGGTGCTTGGTAGTACCTTCTCTGTATCTTAATCTTTTAGTTCCTCACAATTTCTTAATTATTGTACTTGAGTATACCCTATTTGGCATTAATCTGGCTCCACAGTGAGACCTGCTGTTTTAAGTAACACTGGACTATTTAAGCCTGAGTCAACAGAGGTGTCAACAGCTGAGTGTCTGTCAAAACAAACAGAAATGTGATCAAAATCCACTGATTGCTTAATTTTCTCCTCCCCCCATTATATTAACTTAATTAAAATAATCGCAACAGCTGGAATAAAGCTGTAAGTGTACTGCATCTTGTTCAAATAGCATTTGCATTAAACAAACTATTAGAAGAGGAGGTTGCAAAGTAAAGCCCTGCCAAATTTGACAAGTTCCAACATTAAGACCTTAGCAGAAGCCAACATTGAAAGTGTACATTACAATATTGTTTTAAAATAATGTTCGCAATTTTTGCAATGTACTTGTTCATAGTTTGTCTCTTAACAAGCAGCTATTCTATAGTTCAACTTATTCATTCTACAGCCCATGATCCCATGCTTTATTTATCATACATAATTCAACATCTGCATCTAACACAGCTATTGTTAGCTTCCTTTTCTATGAATGACTTCACAGACTGTGTGCTTCTTGAATGATCACACGCAATGATAAAGGAAGAAGGTATCTTATGGCTGTGGATCAAAGACACAAAGGCATTAGTGCCAAATCTACTTGGTGAAGGAATACTTAACTTTAGATGTCTAAGATGACATTTTTTTCAGACTATGTGTATTCTGTAAGTCTGAAATGGGAATCTCTTTGGCTTCAGGTGAATTTCTGGCTTTTGAACAATCCTGCAAACTTAACTATGGGTGTTATTCAGGCAGCATAGAATGAACACAACCTGGAACAATCTAGTCTAAACAAACTGCCCAGTATCATGAGAGAATCACTCTTAGATGCAAACAGATTCCAAAACTGCCAGTAAAACACTTTAACCAATGGGTTTATTGTTCTTTTCCAGCAAACTGCCACCTCATAGGGGATCCCCTACACCTAATACTGCAATAAAAAAATTTATTTCATTGCCAGAAAAGCTCCAGTCTGTTCCTTCTCCCAAACAACTTTGACAACTTGTCTTACTGCATTGATGTTCACAATTCCACTCTTTAAGTTTTAATGTGATATTAGTATATTAGCTAAGAACCACTAGGCAACAGTAGATGGTATTTTCCTTGGAGCTAAGCACACTCAGCTAAATGGGGTGATTTGGGCCTGCTCTTGGGCTCCCCACAGCTTTAAACATTGATTCCAGCTGCCAGTTAACCACGTGCGTTTCCTTTTGTGATTTCATTTCTCACACATTTTATACCACATGGAATTTCATACCATGTTACCATTTTTGTTGGAACAGAAATTTGCTTTTTTCTGTCCAAGACAGAACTCCAAACATTTGAGTTCCCTCCTCTAAAGCATAGTGGTTCCAGATTTCAAAGAAGGTTGTCAGAGTTTGTTTTATTCTCTAAATTCCTCAAAATTACAGTTATTTTTGCATTAACAAAAAAGGTCTCAAATAACTTGGCCAGACAACGTAGAACACCTTCAAATAGTACTTGTCAGTGGCAGAAACCTAACAAGCAAAATATCAGCTCACACTGATATTTAAAGCTTGGCAACTGAGAAGATTAACTCTTACAATGAAGAGACCTAAGAGAATCTTAATGACAAACAGTGGTATCAGTCCCACCTGTAACTATTCAATGTTACATCTGGTATTCAGATCCCACCTGCTAATGGAAACACTTTCTAAGCTAGAACCTTTGATGACAAGCAAATGACAGCTGATAAATGAACTCAGCCTTCTCTGTGTGGCCCTAAACTTTCAGTATCTTACTGCTGTCATCAGTCTTGTGATCTCAGAAAAATACTATTGCCCAGAAAATAAGATAAAAAGGTAGGAGTTAAGAAATTAATGAATATCCTTTACAGGAGACAGGTACAGCTGCATGCTGCAATTCCCACACAATCCTTACTTGGGCAAGCTGCCTAAGGTAAAGATTGCAAAATGGCAGTAGAGCTGCTCACCCCTTTCTAAAACCTAAGACAACATTTGTACTGAGTCATAAGTCAATTTAGGAGGTGGGTGTCAGGGCCCTGAGTGTTTTTTCCCTGACCTTCCTGGGGGTTTGGCTACCTGAGCTCAGGGACAACTTAGAAATGGTACAGCTGAGGGCCTTGAAAGAAAGAGCAAGCAGATGCATCCTTGGAGGCTTGCTCCAAGGAGCTCTCCTAGGAAGACTGAGCTGGGGCTCCCTCCTCCTTTGCTTGGGGCTGCTGAGGCTCTTGTGGTCGATCCCCGCCTGAGCTATGCTGCAGCCATGTTGTGCCTGTGCCCTGCTAACCCAGATCCCGACCCACTGACTTTATATCCCAGCTGGAGCCTGACTCTGCTCTGTCCCCACAAGCATCCCTGATGACAGGGGCTGTGGGCTGCCCTCCCTGGCCCTGCTCCCTCACTGGGGGTGGTGGGACAGGCCCGGGTTGGCAAGATCCTGCCCTGCCAGTGCTGCTCTGCGTATGGGCGTGCATCTTTGGGGGAAAATGTAGGGTGAGAGGGATGTTTGTTGTTTTACTGAAAAGCCTTTAATACTGTGGACACTCAGAATCTCAGTGATCATAAAACTCTGCAGTTCTTATTTTTCTTCACAGTTCTGAAATCATGTTATGGTATCCTGTGCTAAACAAGCTGTGCTTTCCAAACATGCTTGAAAAAAGTTTTTTGCTCCAGTTCCTTTGGGTATTTCTATTACATGAATTTCAATAATAATAACAGATTAACTCGCTTTTGCAAAATTATTGGTGGGATATATTGCTGTTTTGTCAACTCATGGCTCAGCTTCACCCTGGTAATAGGTTCACTTCCTAGCACGTTTCCATGCTCTTGATAAAGTTGTTTCTGTAGTATTGATATGGCTGGAAAATTCCACAATTCCTTTGCTAGTACGTCCATCTTTTAGTGATGTCTTCCACTCTGCATATTGCCTTGCACTATGATTACATTTCCTAATTCACAGATAATAATTCTAATGGTTTAAGAAAAGCCAAAGTGTTTGTATAAAAGAGCGTATTTGCCTACTTCTCTTTAAAAACAGATCCAGATTGTATTCATGTGTACAGCTTGTGGACATCCTCAAAGACATCTTCCACAGGAGGAGGAATGTCTAGGAAGTGTCATTACAGAGAAAAAAACCTGTTAGCTCAGCTCTGTTCTAGGGACTGAGCTGTGGTGAAACAGAAAGGGGAAATAAAATCCAATCATACAGAGAAAATTATCTATGAAACTACAATAGGAAACAGTTTCACAGATAATTTTAAAGCTGTCTGTTCTACAAAAGAAAATTAATATTCCTTTCTTGAAGAAGAGAATTTCCACCATATGTTTCCATCTCCAGTTCCTCCAAAACACAGATGTGGGTTTTGAACTGCAAATTATCTCTTTTCTACTGAGATGTTTCAGCCCCTTAGGAGTGTTTGCAGGCAACAGGATCCATTTCACACTTTCGGAAGGTCCCTTCCAGTCCTATTTCCTTCAGGAAGTTTTACTCCATTTTAAAGTCAATGGAAGATAACTAAATAAAACTGAAAACAAAATACTGAAAAAGTTCTTTTAAAACTCTATTTTTAATCAATAGTGGGACATTTGCCTCCTGGAAGCTGGCATTACTTTGTAACCTGGAAATACTCTACAGACCTGTAAGTTTCTCTGTGTTGTTTGTTATTTCTGTGAGAAGTAGCTCTACAGTATACATAGAAAAATAAGAGAAAAAATCTTTTTATAGCTGACTGTTCCCAAGACCTTGGAAAGTCTGGAATCATGTTAAATCCAGATTATATGCTGAAGCAAACACACTTTATGTAGTCTAATGCAATACATTAAAATTGTGTTGCAGTGACTTGGAATGAAACAGTTAAGAAAATATTTTTGTGGACGTAAATATTATTCTGTTAATTCTCATGCTTAAAGGTTAAAGTAGGTTCTGACGATGTAGGTTGGGATCACCTCACGTAAATGAGCTGGGATAGATTGGAGAGGATAAGATATTTTCTGATCTAGAATATGACCAATGTAGCTAAAAAATGCATATAGAGCAAGGTATTACTTTGGCTGACAAAAAGGCTCTTTTGGCTGAAAAAGGCTTCTAGCCAGAAGAGACTGTGGCTTCATGACTTTCTATGTAATGTTGGAATTAGGATTCCAGAATGTATTCCTTCAGGTACAATAGTTAACTTGGAGCTAAATCACAATCTTCTGTGTATAGGCAACATTCAGAACCCGCTATGATAGTGTTGTCCCAGTAGTTGTTCCCATGGTTAACCATCCTCACTTGCAAAGACATTTGTGTTTTTTCTCTGAATTTCTCTGTGATCTTCTGTAATGAATTAAACTGAAGAGATGTATAAGCACTCTTCTAGCTGTTCAACTCATCTCCATCCTTTGAGATAAACAGACAGAGCTTCTTGAGGTTTTTTTTCTATAACACATTTTATGTCTTCTACTGCTTTGAGTAATTCTTTTAGTGCTTCTTTCTGTCGTACTTACAACTGTAGCTTACTCAGAGCCAGGAGTTTGAGCTCAGCTTAGTACAATAGCAGCTTCTCCCACTGGATATGGGAGCATTACAATTGCATGTTTCCAGCCTCTCAGCCCCTTGGAACTGCCCCACAGCACTGGTGGGTCAGGTCTTTTCTTTGTTACTCACCATTGCACTCCCTTCTGCTATCAGTGGGACTAGGGTCCAGGTGTTTCTTTGAAGGCTCTCGTGAACCATGTGTCGAGATCTCTGGGGAAGTCTTTGGATGTTCAGGCTGATGGTAAAGGAGAAGAGACTGAGTTGTGTCTCCCTTATCTGAGTCCTGTCTGGGGAATCTCAAACTCTTTCTTTCGTATTGTAAGAATGGCCTCCATCCTCTGCTCCTAAATACACATACTACCATATTGAATTTTTCCTGCATTGGTTGAACCTGCCTTCCTTGATCACTCATTAAGTCAACAACAAAATTTGTCAGCATTGACTGAATTATTTTTGTCCTCAGCTCTGTAAAAATATAAATAAATGTAAAATCAGTCCTGGAAAAGTGTGATGAAAGAAAAATATCCACTTGGTGATATTCCCTATTTACATTGCATGTTACTCAGCTTTTAATCCCATTTAGTATGTGCCTTGATGATTTTTATAAACTGAATTTATAATTTCATAAAAATGATACCAACTTAATTTGACAAGATCTATTTTCCACATACCCATGTTGATTAGCAGTAATTATATTATCCTCCTTTAGTTGCTTATTACTTGAATCCCATATCAGGCTTTACATAATTACAACAATCTCTTAATACTGGCAGCATGAGACCTTTCACTGATGACACTCAGATTATTTTCCCCATGATAATGCAAGGTCGGTTTTTTTCCTCTAAATATTCCAGATGGATGCTTAAATACCTATTTATACTGTTCACTAAAATGTTATGATAGTGTGAACATAATAATGAACTGAATAATACCTTGTTTCATGTTTTATTTGGTGAAAGATTTGACCAGAAGGTTCAGAATTGCTTTCGTCTGAGCTGTCACTTCCCTGGAAACTTGAGGCTTTTCATATTAAAAAAATCTTTCTACCAGACTTCAGTACCTTAAACATCTTTTTCCTAACAAAGGAATATATTCCAGGCCTTATTCTTCATTCCTGAGGATTCTAACATTGTCGTATTGGAAGTCACAATCTGAAAGAGTCGATGACAAATTTTATGTAGCCTTTATACAAGCACATATTACATAAGGAACAAAAGACCCCCACTTACTGCAAAGACTACAAATCAAACTGACCCTTCGTGAATGTTTCTCAGATGCACCTCCCGGAAGAAGCAACTGGCCTTAAAGCAGGGGGGTAAGGGGAGGATGGGGGATGGAGGAAATCTTGGTTACCTATCATCTCCTTCTATTTTTTTCCTAAGAATTTAAGGTTCATTATACTTTCACTATTGGACTTCATACATGGTTTAATATCTTCATGCATTCTGTAGCTAGAACATACTTTGAAAATTTGATTTTATTTGTCTAAAAAGTGTCAGGTCCCTGGTATGTTTTGCCTATAAAACATAGTTCAGTGAACATAATTGCATCAGTTATTTATATGTTTAAAAACAAGAATCACCTATATTTTCACACCTACTGTAGACAGGAAAATATTTTTCTGTATCTTTTTGTAAGCAGAGATCCATTTCTGGCATTAAAAATACCAAAGGCACACCTGTGTAAGTAAAAAAATGAAGAAAAAATTCATAAATTAAAGAACAAAGTCAACTGGACATTTTTATTCTCCGTGTGCTTATTGGGATTAATTTGGTCCAACAATTGTATTGCTTTGTTTCCAGTTAGTAAAATAGATTGCAATAGCCTACATCCTCAGATGACTGAAGAACTGATATTCAAGTTAATTTATACTTCTGCTTCTGATTTTGTTTTGCTGTGATTTTATATTGATAATACAATATGATCAATTTTGCTTTGTTTATCACATTCCTTCATTAATTTTAATTAATGAAGTAATAGCATTTTTCATAGTAAGAAGCCTTTGAATACAGTGGAAAATCAGCATCTATAGGATAAATGAAAGTCTTTGCAAAGTTCAGAGGCTCTAATTAGAAGACTGAATCTAATACATCTCTTTCCCTAAGTGATATTGGATTTTATACCTGATTTATAAGATCTGAAAGGCCAAAATAAATGTAAAACACTTAATACTGAGCCTATAGATTGATGTGTCCTGACTTTTTGAAAAGAATATCTGAACTTACTTGAATGTATATCAGCTTATCAGGAAATTTGCTACTATTTCTGGAATACTTGTTAATTTTTCTGAACAACCTTGTTTAAAGTTTTTTATTTAAAGATCAGTAAATATTTAATATCTTTTTCTAAGAAGTTTCTTTCCTTTGGAAGATTGTCTTGAAAACCAATCTTTTTTCTGAGGTACGTATTAAGTATGTGATTTTAGGAATGAAGGACATCCCTATTTCTGTCACGTGGTTATCACTGGCCAAGCCGCTTCTGTTTTAATGATAGTCTCAAATAAAGAAAATAAGTGGCATTGGTACTGCTATCTGGGGAATGATTTGCTGGATTTTTATCTGGAAGAAATAAATGATTATTTTATATCACCTTTGTATTCACTGAGTAAGAACTTTTCCTAGCATTCTGTATTTCAGTGAAATCTTTGAGAGATACATGTGAACAGGAACTTGGGGTGAAGGTGAGAAATATGTGAGTGTTCGAAGATAATAATACTTAATTATTTTGAACTGAGAATGACATATATTCATGTTTTAATGGTTAGTCTTCCTTGATCTTCAGTGGTTTGGTGTCATAGGAAATTAAGTTGATAGCTAAGTTTCTCACAGGCAAAGGCAGAACTCCTGTCTGGATGTAGATGCAAAAGACCTACAATTATATGTAGGAAGCAAAATGGATTAGATCCTTAGCTACTAGTGGAGCACAGTGATTGATATCAGGTAGGGACATGGTCCTAGATAAAAACCCCTATATATAAATCTGATAACTGAGTGGTTTTATATTCTCTCGAATATTATTCGGAAAGTTTTTATTTTTCATGTAATTTTTTTCAGAAGATGGTGGGGACGGGTGTTAATCTTTCTAAATTCTGAATCCAGAGTAGCACATGTATCTGGGATGCTTCCAAAAGGCAAAATAAAAAAAGTCTATGCCTGCTAGAATGTTTTGTATAGAAAAAGAACTATTTAGTGGTTAACACATTATTTAGTGGTTAACACATTATTTTTCTTATTTTTTCCCTGCAACACTTCTAAAGGGAAAATGACTGGTAGGAAGAAAGAAAATATTGAACTTTTGCAATGGCTGTTAAAATCCAATACTTCAGTTCAAGCTGAACTGTATGTCATTGAATAACCTATGAAGCATCTTGAATCATCCTTCATACGTACCTTGAACATCCCTTTAGCTGGGTCGCAGAATTTGGCGTACAGGGAGCATTCATTCCCATACCAAGGTGCACGGCAATTGCTGCTGAGTCATAGTGGTTCATGCATCTTATAAAATTCAGCTGGAGTATAAAGCGAGTTGAACTGGCCAAGTGACAGCTTCATGCCATGGAAAAATATCTGTATGTCAACAACGATGTTAAACTTTCCGATGTGTAGAAGTAGGGCTTCTAGGGTGTGCCACTTACTCTTAAGAAGTAGCAGAAGGTTGAGCTGCTCAGTGAATGTTTTCCAATGCCAATCTTGGCATCCAGAGTAATTGGGACAGCGCTGGGAGATTAGGAGTGTTCAAAATGGAAATATTCTGTGTTTATACTGCAGAATAGTGGGTAATCAGTTCTCCAGACACAAGCTTTAGTTTATATCCTTAAATAGCAGTGGTAGGAAGTTAAGAGCAACACCATAGGAAGAGATATTTTACATGGATGGGACTGCCATCTGGAGAAGCCTTTTTCACTGCAGTTTTCAGTAAAGATGCTGTGTTTTCAAAGAAAAAATTCCAGGAAGAAGGAATTTGTTTCAGAGGCACAACATTTGTAATCTACAGCAGTGTCATATTATGACTTGCTTACAACTGTCTGCCATGTAAACGTTTATGTTTAAATGAAGCTTTCAGCTAGTTTTTGAGACTGGCTTGAACAAGAGCATTTGAAGATATGCAAAATAAGGCTGAAGTCATTGTTACCATCAGAAAGAGGCAGAATTAGACTTGCTCATGGAATTTTCGATAAACCAGGTTCTTTTCTGCATGAACAAGGAAACATTACTGTGCTTTGTTCATTTCTCTCAAAAGAGAAGAATTTTTTGAGTTGTTCAGAATAAAAATGCAATAGAATTGCTCACCCCAGATAAGATTTGAAATTTAAAAAGCTTCATCATTCAAAATTAAAGCAGCAATAAAAAAAAAAAAAATTAAATTCTTATGCCTAATCAGCTATTCCCCCCATTCATAAAGTTTTGCATTTTATTTCTTTTTCCCAAATATAACAGTTGTGCATTGAATTGCATCATACCTTTTCTAAGGTCATTTTTTTTATTCTGACGCTGTGCTTATAACATTTCGTCTCTTGGTGTCATGTACTATTTTTAGAGTGTGTTCTTTATGATATATTTTACAACATTAATGAAAGTGTTTAATAGAATTTGATCCTTAATTGTTTTGTCCTCTTATTCCCTGTCACATTCTATTTGCTTCATCATCTTAATTTGTATTTATGTTTCTTTAGTTCCCT
The DNA here is from genome assembly GCF_030936135.1 of Gavia stellata. Taxonomy (NCBI): domain Eukaryota; kingdom Metazoa; phylum Chordata; class Aves; order Gaviiformes; family Gaviidae; genus Gavia; species Gavia stellata. The sequence goes on along the minus strand of NC_082598.1, from coordinate 25,138,992 downwards.
TCTTGCCTTAGGGATTTTTTCCAAGTCAATTATTACCTCTTAGGCAGTTCCTTTTCTCCTGGGCACTCTCTTCCTCTTTTTCTGAGCCCTCCTAACCATTAACTGTTTTGCTAGCTTTACATTAACACTTTACGGTGGATGCTCCTTGCTCCACTTTCTTTAATTACAGTTATTTTTTATATGGTATATTTAGCATTTTGCGACAAGCATTCAAGCCAGAAGATGACAAAGCTAAGGTTTTATTGTCAGCCTTTACTCTGTTGTTTTAAAGCATATCCAGTATTACACAATCCTGATGTGCAAAACCATACTGTTGTTTTTGTACTGGTTTTGTGAAGTGCAATGCGGGCAAAATGTTCAGGAAAGAAAAAATAGTTCAGTGCAGATGTTATGGACCAAATGCTAAAGGACAGATCTGATGGCATGACAGATACCATACATCAGTTTATTCCATGAGTAGTATCCCACTTCCCTGAGGGAAATGTTTCATTGAATGATAGTATTTGCCTGGCTATGTAAGAGGATGTACAAAATATAGTGTAGTTCAGCTTTGTTTTTAGAGTGTTTGAACCTACAGGTTCACTAAGTTTTTTCTGGAACTCAGGAATGTCAGACATGCAACACAGGACCAATGTCCCTCTGGTCTAATTTGACAGCGGTCATAATCTGTTCCTGCAGGAAAGAATTGCTATGGCATGCTGTGATGACATTTTCCTAATGTAAAGCTCTTAGTGGTACAGTTTATGCTCTGAAGCATGGCCTAGCCACGTTCTAGGCTATTTTATTTTACCCTAATGGAACTCTAGATTATGTTTTTATTCATGTGGACATCTTAGGCCTGTAGAGCTTCACTGTCATCTCTGGCAGTCTTATTGTGGCAATTATAGTTTCGGGGGTTTTTTCCATTTTTTCCCATCTTCCCCTTAACAAAAAATATCTGTCCTAAAATGCTCTCTTCTTACTATCTCCAGTGCCATGAGTACATAAAAGAAAGAAAAATGCTGATTTACTTCTTGCAGACACTAGATTTTTCAAGATTCTAAGCAACATCATGGGAGTACGAACAAATAAGATTCCAACTTGCGCACATGAAGTTTGCCCAGGCTCCGAGTTATTGTTACAGACCAAGACCATGCTCCACAGCACTACCACTCGCCTGTGAACATGAGGCTTGCATGGACAAAGAGTGAGCAAAAATGAGCACTTGGTCTCCGAGCACTGAGTGTCTTCAGTGCATTGGAAAATCAAATTCCAGAATCTCTATATCTCAATTTTCTCAGACGATAGTGGTTTTTTGTTTTGTTTTGTTTTTAAGGCAAATCACAAAACTGCTCTCTTAATTTTTTTCTTGATTCAAAGTTTGAAATTCTTGTGGAAGATAAATTCACCTTCTTTCATATCATACAGACGTTTATGGCAACTTATTGTACCTCTATGTTTTTCCCTCTTGTACTTCATTTTATAAAAAGAAATGCTCCTGTAGCCCAGGTGTGGATTCAGAGGCCTGTGGAGACACAACGTTTTAAAACTCCTTATTGCAGTGTAATAGTATCATGGCAAAGAGGAAAAAAATAAACACTTGCCATCCCATTGCATGCTATCGTTCTTTTTTTATTTTAAAATCATTATAAAAACATATGCATATTTGAAGCATCTCGTGAAAGCATGTTCTCAAGGCATTTTTGTCTGTTACATGTAATCTCTATTCTCCCTGACTCAAGCATCTAGAAGACTGTAAGAAATTATCTGTCAAGCAATCAGCATTTTATTTAGTGTCACTAAATAAATCCTGTTTCACAGCTCACAGTAGCTGAACTTCAGCACAAGTGGAAGCAGGTTCTGAGAGCTATTCTCACTATTACATAAATTTTAAAAAATTAAAAAATCAAGTACTTATGGCTTGTTTCTGTCCTGTTTCACAGCTCACAGTAGCTGAACTTCAGCACAAGTGGAAGCAGGTTCTGAGAGCTATTCTCACTATTACATAAATTTTAAAAAATTAAAAAATCAAGTACTTATGGCTTGTACTGTAACAACAACCGTCCTCGTGGCTACTGGGGATTGCAGAAGTATGATAGTATAACCACATTCTGTCTCCCTTTACCACAGATATTTCTAGATTATTTTCTCTGACCATGGATGATAGAAAGTCTTCTCTTCCTCTTAAGATTCTCCCCTTATTGAACACATTCCACTGCTGAGCACAACATTGGATCACTACTGTAAGAAAGATTTGAAGTTTTTTTCCACTTCTGATATTTGAGCCTGTATCAAGCTGTTACCAAACCTATTAAAACTGAAGTAGCATTAATCAATTATGCCATCGCTTTCCAATATTAATTAATCTAAAAATGTACTTGTTCCTTGTACTTAATTTAATCATACTTTTTTTTTAATCTTTAAAAACCTCGGACTAATATTCTATATAATATAATTTTGGAATAGAGCTCTTGCTCACCTGTCTATTTTCAGGTAACAGAATGTCCATTTGCTGAATGAGTCTTCATATCCCAGACATATTTGTTTATCAGTCATGGACTAACATCATAAATTTATGTGTTGAGTTTAAAAAAAAATCTTAAAAGCTAGCAGTAGAACAATAAGCTAGAGGTAGATACCACCTACAAAACTTGGCCTCAGATTTTAAGACGGCACTTCTGAGGCTAGTACAGATAGAGGATTTTGAATTAATTTCTTACAGATAAAATAGGAATTAGTAGAAATTAGCTCCTTGTCCTTTTTTTAGGGTGTTAGATACGGAAATTTAGCTCAACCAAGGCACATAGAAACATTTAGTGATTTTTATGGGCTTTTGAAGAGGATTATTTCCATTCATGACCAGAATGATGAATATACAAATAAGTTGATAAAATGTTTCTGTAGTTCAGAAAGAGTTGACAGAAATGGATCAATTCTTATGGAGAAGAACTGAGTCACCTAATCCACCCTGGATCATGTTTCAGCTAAAGGATGCATGTTCCTGTCCCTTTGGATGTACCAGTAATATTTTTTGTTTTCTGCTCCTTACATTTCTACACAAAACTGCTATGGTCAGTTCTTAAACAGAGTTTTTGTATCTTTTACACCAGAGTTTGGTTCGGGCTCTGACCCAGGTAAGTAGAGATAACAAAAGGTTTGCAGGTAAATACTGATGTTCCAAGAGGCCGAGCATGAATGCAGTGAAGAAGGCATTCAAGGAAAAGGTGAAATTGGAATGATGGTATCTATACCATCAATTTTGATACTGTTTGTTGATCAATAGTTCAGATGAATTTTAGTGATGAAAAGCAGTTGAAAGTAGAGACTTGTTAGATGGCAGCATAAACAGCTACACAATGGAAATAGAACAAAAATGTGCACATCAAATGTGTCCCAGACTGTTCAGAATAAAGGGAAAATGTTTAGCTACCTTGAATTTAAACTATGGAAAAAACCATTAATGTAAATGCAAATACTACCTCCAAAAACTTGTAACTGAAACACTTTTTTCCTCCCCTAGGGCAATTAACTAAATATATACCTTTTTTCCAAGTTTTTATTCATTTTTTCCTGCAGAGGAAAATTTTAGATTGATATGGAAATATAAACTGCAGTGTAGAGAATCATAAAGTTTCTACTATTCGAATGAACTATAGATTCTAATCTATAAATTAAAAAATAAAGAAGCTATTTTTATGAAACAGATTTTTATGTCAGTCAAAATAATCAACGGGTTAAAATATTACCCCAGCTAAATCTATTAAACATAAAATGGCTAGAATAGCTTTGACAAGCTCATTAAAATTAATATGAACATTTCAATGGGACAGACTGGCTGTCATAAATTATTCAGGAAAAGAAATTATGCCATTCAACAAAGCATGCATTTTTTATTAAAATACAAGAAAAATTTTAACTAGTAGCTAATTTCCATTTCACCCTGAATTACTAGTTTTATCTTCTTGCGGTTTCATAACAAAATCAGTTACAATAAACACACCCTGTATTACAGCATTGTGGATCACTTAACTTTATTACATTGTGTAGCCATGGTTACCGGTCACTGAGAAAGTAAAGAGACAAAGACTTGACAGCAGTTTATTGTCAGCCAGGAAACCATAAATCAGATTAATTTTATACCTTTTTAGACATGAACTGAGGCTATTACTTGCTTGTCAGGTTTAGGTGTGTGTATGTGTGTCTGTGTGTGTACACAGTGTGTAATGTGACAAGAAGTGGCAGGAGCCTGTTTGCAAGATGAGGTGGATTGAGTAACTGGTATAAAGGATATGTTGATAATTCCTGTCCAGTCTATATCTGTCTGCATAATCTAGAAACACAAGAATGGACAGAGAATTCCTCTCCTTGTGACTTCAGTTCTCCAATGTTGAAGACTGTTGCTATAAAACATTTCATGAACTTTCAAAACTGTATTTTAAAATGCTTTAGGTATTTTCTCCTATTAATCCTGCTGGAAGGTTGTGATAGTTAGGAAAGTACTTCTAATTCCCACTCTATGTTTATGTTCAGGAACCACTACTGTGTTTATCTAAATGAAAATAATTTTTCAAATTTTCCTTTTTTTTCTGGCTGGACAAGCTTTTTTTAGTTTCCTTTCAAGATCCCTTCACCCTTTCCATGATCTTTTAACTATTCCGTCTCTGCAGAAGGGCTCAGCAAAGAGATGCAGCACTTTTTGAACATACATGAGCAGAACTATGCACAATGCTGCAGAGGAGGTCTTCTGAACCTCTTCTAGACTGGCATTGACAGTTTGCTGCCCCTCTTAGAAATATTTTCTCAATATATACTGGGATTGTATTTACATTTGGCATGGCAATGATGAAAAAAATGTGAACCTCTTGATTAAAACTGACAGTACTTATACAGTATGTAACGAATGAATCAAAAAGACTCCCAAGCAAAGGCTAAGGGCAGAATAAATTGAGTAGAAATTGCTCCGTAAACCCACAGAAGCTTTGCTGACTTTGCATGCTGAGTCAATGTAGTTTTACCTTGTGTCCCTCCTTGTTTTGTTCTAAACCATTCAGGTCTATGTACAGCTCTTGGTAGCATTTGTTTCTGGAAGATTTTGGAAGATGTCCATGTAGTTAAAAAAAAAATAGCAGGCAGCTTTCACTGTTTTACTTGCAGACTGACAAAAATCTAAGACTTTTAGGAGTTTCTGTGTGTGTAAACAGAGACATGAGCTAAAGTATTCTTGAAACCATTTGAATTTAGTTTTATAAGTACCATAAAATCTGTTATTGTATCAGATTAATTTAATGCTTGACAGACGTTGTCAGAAAAACTTTCAGAGTTTTTGTAGCATCTTGTTTTCTCTGAGGAATGACATTTCATCAAAACTCCATAAGAAAAAAAATGGAGAACATAAATTGCATATCTCCATTAGTAATTGTTCATTTACCCTGAAAAGTTTGCTAGTTTTTAAAAATCTTTGGAGGTATATGAAACAGTAAACTCTTCTGATATTTTTATTAGTTTCTTCAGTACAGAATAATTTCCTCTTTCTTTACAGAAATAAAATACTTCAAAATATTTTTACATGTTCGATTCTATACCACTTCAACCGTTTTTTATTCCTTTCCTTAATTCCTCAGGCATGGACATGGATCTTAACAAAGTATTACTGTTAACACTTAGGAAGAAAACACTCCTATCTCTGATTGCATAATATCCGCATCTTAAACGATTTGCATCCGTTCACCTCAAAAGGCTCTAAAAGGGGGTAAGTCCTTAAGAGACAAGTGAATAATGCACAATCTTTCAGGAATTTCCCTTTCATTATCTTACTGAAGCGACTTTTTTATATATTGATTTCAGGTTTGAGAAGACCAGCAATGGTCTCTTTTTAGAAGCTCTTCTGCGACATCTGCTGGTTCAGTTGGCACTTGCAGTACAAAGCTGGCATGTAATAACAATGATCCCGGCTGGAATCCTTCCCGTTCTATTAAGCTCTTTCAGCTTTGATATATAATTAGTCTGCTCTGGCCATAATCTAACCGAAGGCCAAAATTAAAATGAGTGATCACATTTCTGGAAGTCATACTATCAAAATTGGACTCCTAAATAGAGTGCAATAATGATAAATGTTATGTATGCATTTTAAAGTATTTTAATAAGATGAAGAACCACCATTTTTTCATTTGGGAAGCTACAGCACAAAAAGTCTTAATGGGGACAATGATGTGGTAGGTGCTCAATGGACAAAAAAAGGTCGGTGAGATCTAGGCATGTGAGACACCATATATGGCTTTGGAAAATCTTCTGTCAAGGGGATATACCCACTGTGACATAAAGAATTTATATATCTAATGGGGAGTTCAAAAGCATATTAATTTTTTTGAAAGACTAAGAATAGGGTTACAACAGTAAGAACAAAGAGTTGTCTTTCACTTATGCTATAGATAAGGCCAGAGTCTTTGACTTGCATATTGTGTTACAGAACAATTTTTCTTCTATTTATGATGTTTTCATTGTTCAGGGAGAAAGGATGAAACATGGACTCTGCTTTTCTGTTCTTGCAAGCTTTACTGTGATTTAGTACAATATTACAGTGATTACTAATTCATAACAAGCCTTTTGTTAACCTCTAACAGTATATGAGAAAGTTGTTTTCATATCAGTCTGTATTAACAATGGGATCTCTTCAGATTTTCAGATTATAAATGAATTTTTATTAAAACAATACATTAATAAAGTAATAGAAGTACTAAGGCAATGTTTTTCAGTTTCTCAGAATCTTGTAATGATGCATGCTGTTGCAAAAATCGAGTTGGGTATTTGGGAGGGACAGTGTTTGGGATTTTTTTTTTTCTGTAGATTATGTTGTTGTGATGACTGAGAAAGACTGTTGAGTGTTCCCTGGGAGAATGTGAAATACGATATGAGGAATAAACCTTAAAGTTGCACTTTCTGTTTTAGAGTTTATCTAGTAATCGTATTAATGATTCTTCTTTTCTGAAGAAAAAGTATGTCTATTCACAAGGAAACTTGCCATTAAATTCTTTCAGCTCCATAACATTCATTGTATACGACATGATTCAACACAATTTCAGATCAGCTGAAATAGGTGTGCTTGAGCTTTTCCAAATGCCTACACTATCTAGAATTATTAGGAGACCTCATATGTATATTTTCAGAGCATCATGCAAAGACCTTGTTTCTACTGATGTATTAATAATGATTGCATAATTAATGGGTAGGCAGAGTCTTTAGAGAAAATATTCTAGCATCTTCATGAAAAAGGAGACTTTGAAGGAGTCTTGGAACAGGCTGATACCTGGTATTCAGTATTCAGACATACATTCAAGCTCCTCTACTGCTTGGAACCAGAGGAAGTGCAGATAATGCGTTTCTTTGGTTGGCAACTTTTCTGAGATTCATCAGAGATGCTCAAGGACTTTTTGTTGTGTCTTAGATTAAAGATTATATGGAAATAAAGGAGTGGTTTCAACTGGGCTATTTTATGCCAGGTTCCTGAGTGCCCCTGCCCTTTCAGGGGTTTAGCTCACTGCACGTAATACCAGCTCACTGAAATGAGTTGTTGAGAAGAGCTGGAAGGAGCCTCTACTGAGGCTCCCTTGCCAAACAGCTCTGTATGTGAGCTCCCTCCCACTTTGTTGGGAGCAGCTTTTAAGTCGAGACTCTCGTGCTTGAAGGTGACTTTGCTACAGATAGTTATTTCTGTGAAAACAGTACTTCTGTCAGGGCTATTGAAAGGATAAAATAACTGATTTTCGCAAGGGGATTGGATGGGATATTGATTAAATTCCATCTTAATTATTTTAATTAAACCCATCTGTTGTATTCAACAGCTTACTGATCCTGTTTATTGAGCCCTGTTTCACTAAGTAGAGAGAATTTGTATTTTAATGTTGAATATGCAAAGTTTGCTTTATACCTTCGCACTTCATCAGTCTCAGATACAGTTGGCAACCCATACTGTAACAGTGCTGCAAAAGGAATATGCATGTTCCTTCCTTTCTTTTCTGCTTAACTGTTCAGTATTTAAATAATTAGTTTCTGTATTCAGTCAGCCAAATTATAGTTGTCTAGGTGGTTTCTTTATGAGCCACTGGCTTCCTATCTTAGCTCATTTTCTGTTCAGTTGCCTTTACTGCTAGCAGAAATATGCAACATCACCTTTTATTTAGGGGTAGAAAACATACCCGTTCTAAGCAATAAAGCTCAGATTTTGCTTTCAGTCCTGCATATTTTTACAGCCTATAAAAACACATAGCACAGAGCAGATTTGTCCCATATAGACCGCATCCTTTCCTACATTTTGATATCAGTTCAGTGAGTCTAAATCTCACTGAGGGAACCCTTTCATTTAGGAGACAATATATGATTGAATGAAAAGCAAATGACAGCTTTGATGCTAGATAAGAAATTGGATTTTCCACAGCAATAGTCCAGTCATATCAGCCTGTGACTGTCATTTGCTATTTGGAAAGAAACAGAATAGTCAGATATTCATCCTTCCATAAGGATAAATCTCAGTTGGCGTTCCATTGCTCCTCCCTTTTCAACAAGGTCTCTTTGGATTGTGCTACACCTTGATTTTAATTTACTTTAGCCAGAAAGAGCTACATTTTGGGTCTAATTGCTACTGATGTCATTGTTCTGTTGCATAGAAGGCCACATTTTTGTCTGAACCTATTTTGTTCGGAAGTTTTCTTTACAGACTAGGAACCTTAGAGGGGGAAGAATCTCTTCTCTGACAAAAAAATTGGAATAAAAAAACATATCTCTATGTAAACCTGTTGTCTGAGACCTAACATGAAGGAAACCTCCCCATATTTGCTCCTCCTGCCAGGAGTCCCTGGGGTCAGGGAGATCTAGAGAAGGAGTGTGCTTCTATGGACACCTGGTAGAGCAAAGGAAACAAAGTGGGCAGGCAGAAGCATGTTTGCTTTGCATGACTTGTTTACATAATTTTTTCTTAAAATGTGCCTTTTAAATATGCTTTTCTGTTAAAATGTTTTTGTGAGCTGAGAAAGTGTATGCTCAGTGCTATCCATGCTCTTCCAGGAGCTGAAATAAAAGTGGGAACAAAAGCTACAAAGGTTACGAAGAATAGCTAACGGGGAAAGCCCCAGCATGAGGCAGAACTGGTGGCAGAGATGAGGAGGGAGAGGAACAGAGGAAAAGCACATCACCAGCCAGCTCAGCTTTGGTGGGCCACAGCAAGACTAGTAACTAGTTTTAGACTGTGAGTGTTACTGCAAGAAGAGAAAAATAACTAGTGGGCCTAATGGTTACCTCCTTAGGGAAAAACATCAATGTTATATTAAAAATCGTTAATTTTTTTTATCTACCTTATTAGGCTTTTCCCACTCTTTAATAAAATATATGGTTTGTTTAGTCACTTGATTAGTGTTTGCCACTAATAAAAATGAGCTTTTAACATGAGCAAATTTAATATAATTTTACCACTCAATTAATGTAAAAAATAATCTCAAATTCCTAGGAAAAGGAGGCTGAATGCAGTTGTTCCCATTGTATAGATGCTACTGAAATGCCCACAATTCTTGCTGCTTTGCACTAATGTTAATGACACTGTATAATGGAGTATTCAGGTCTTTATAGATGGCTTTTAGTTTTTAGCAGTGTTTGATATTTTTCAGCATGTGAAATACAGGCATTAGTTTTTCTTTGACACAGAGGCCATCTTGTGGCAGAATGTTGGTAGTTGTATTAAAATACTAATTTAGATGGAAAAATGAAGTCCAATTTGTTGCAATATTTCCAGTGTTATTGGTAGTACCATCATACACTGGCGTATAATCATAATATACGTACATTCTGACAGTATCTGCTGAGCCTGCAGCAGAATATTCATTCCTAAAGAGAAGGCACTGAAGACAAAAGATCTGATGACAAATTGTGTTAGAGCACTGAGAAAAGTGTGGTAAAGTTTTCCACTACTAAGAAGCCAGTTTACATTTAAAAACATCTTTATTTACAGAAAAAAATAAAAAAGGAAAGGATGGTTATGTCACAGTGAAGGGGTTAAGTTCCTCATATATTTTGTCTTACAATTAAAAACTGATAATCCTGCAGGATGAGACATTACTGAATAGCTGACTTAAACTAACTAATACTATTCCTATTTGTCTTTTCTTTTGCAATATAATTTTCTCATTTATAGTAGTGATTTTGAAATGTTGCAAATATATAACCTCTGAAAATAAAATATCCAGACTGGCAATGTGTATCGCAATTAAGATTTGTCAGCAAGACATACAGGGATTCTAAATAGTCTAAATATTAAACAAGTTTAAATTAAGAACTTTTAGATTTAGATTAATATTTAAAGTTTATATTATATTATTAAAAAGGAGGGGGGGGGTTGAAAGAGGAAAATAATTTGTGCATTGAATCCAGAAGGATAATGCTAACTAAAAAATAATTATGCACAGGTGGACTTGAAATAGCTGCATCTATTGCGCATTGCTAGAGCAGTAGGGAAGCCACACAGATGTGACAGTCTGTGTAATCACAAATTGGTATTTGTATGCGTAACTATCAAGCAGTCAGCTTTTTCCAGAACTGTGTGATTCACTGGCACTTGCCAGCTACGTTGAGCCTTTAACAGAAATGTCAAAGTTCAGCTTTTAGAGAAATTTGTGGTGTGCTGTATGAGGTGGATTGCGATGTAGCAGCAACTAACAGAAGACTGTTGATTAGAATATTATTTCAGTAGAAACACAGTTATAAAAGTCCAACCCTGCTATTGCTCTGACTTTTAAAAATTAGGTTAGTCTTACTTAGCATTCTGGAAAGAAATTAATTTTTAGAGATTAAAATACATGGCTAAGGAATGGCACAAATAAACCTGGTTTACTATCTGTACCTTCAATACAAGAACCCAGTATAATGTATGAAATTTCAAAGCACTACATTTTAAAACTTATATGAAGAAATACTACTTTTTCCAAATTTGATGGTAACCTGAAAAAAACCCAATTACCATGATAGATGAAAGTAAGGCAACAAATCTGGTAAATTCTGGAAACAGATTCTCTATTCACATGTTGTAACACTGAAATCTGCTATGACGTTCACAAGGATAAAAACCAATCACTGAGAATACAAAAGTCAGGATTAATTACTATCAAACCTGAAAGTAAGAAGATATTTCCTCTGTCTGTGCATTATAATGATCTATTATGCTTTCCTCTGAAGAACATGGTAGCTATTATTACTGGATGTAGAATAATCCATGTATCATGGAATGATTCATAAGATTTTGATAAAGTATAGTGAATAATTTCTAGTGTTTAAAGTATGTAGAAATATGATTCTGTGTCAATTGAGTATGGTATGTCCAAACAATTAAAGTCCTTAGAAACCTATGCAGACCAGTCTATAATCCTTCATACCTATATTTCCAATATCTCACTTTTCCACAGGAGAAATATTCACTTTTAGCAAGCAAGGACATTGTTATTACACTTTGCTTTAGTAAAGAGGTCACAAAGTAACAAATAAGCAGTCTTATCCCTGACTGGTATCCCTGTCACTTGCTCACCCAAAGATACCACGGAAATATTCACACCTTTCAAAAAGAAAGAAGAGAAATGGGGCTGTTAGTTTCCAGTGATTCTGTCAAGTGAACACTTTATTTTGCCACTTAAAACGAAGTTCTTCTGAAAGATCGCTTCTGCCACTCTTCCGCAAATAGCGAGACAGGAGCTGCTGTTTATCAGCCAGCCTTGGAAGGGTCTTCTTCCAGCAGCAAAGCAGCTCATAGATCTGGTGTGTTAAATTATCAGGGCACTTCAGCCTAATAAGCTGAATTACGCTCCGCTGAACAGGTAAACGTAATGCGAGCAATGATGTATTATCTTCTGCAAGCTCTTCTGCAAGCCAATATAGCAAGTTGTCCCATAGGGCCTCTGAAGGGCAAAAATTAGTAAATTAAGATCATTATTCTTCTGCTATGTAAATCTTTCTTTCTTTTAAAAAAGCTTTCTAACGGTGGAGGCTCAGTGGGTGAACTCCCCAACTAAATATGATTTGGTTTTTACTTTAACGAAAACATCATCACTTCTTATTTCTGATGTTATTTTTGGTAACTGCACTGAGACATGAAGTGAATTTAGTCAAGAGCAGATTCAACAACGATCTCTAACTTTTGGAACCGCATGGGGAAAGCTAGCAATAAAATAAAAGAGTTTGGGCATTTCCTAAGACTGATACATAACTTATACTGGAGCTTTCCAGTACAAACTGAATATCCTTATACAGAAAGGTATATGTTGCTCAAGCACCCCACCACAACATTATCTTACAAGAGCTTTTGCATTTCCTAGTAAACAGATAACTTTTTTTTTCTTTGAATATCTTTTAACATGTTAACTACTTCTTTGGTTCATGAATATGGCATTTTAAAATGTCAGTTATAGCTGAAACAAATCTTGGCATTTAAAAAAGCAAATAGCAAATATAACTATTATTTATATTGATATGAATATATTATGTATGTGTTCTTACCTGATGAATCAGAAGAAATTATTTTTGTGCTTTGTGGACGGTTGATCAACTTTTCATGCTATCAAAGAAAATGGGTTGAGGAAAGAGAAATGACTAAATGAGTAAGGGATGAGGTGTAGGATATGGGGGTAGACTTCAGTAAATCAGCATTTAAGAGGATTTGTGTCATTATTAATAACCAGTTAACACCATCAGCAGGTAAAAATCAGTATACACCTATTAAAATAATGAAACTAAGTCTGTTTACACCAAATGAATGTTTATTGCATCTTACAATTTATGCAATTTTATAAATATTTGATCAGTAGCATTATGTCATGACTGTTGTATAGAAACTGGGTGTGTAGAAAATATGTATGGAACTTTCGTACATGAAATGGATTCTAATTTTGAATATTGCATTAACTTTGCCTTGCTGTCTCTGTGTTCTTATTACAACTGTGTGCATACTATACTGTTTCAAGGAAAATAACAATTTCTAGGTATGCAGTAGCTATTGTTAAGTCTAGAAATCATACTATGTTTGTATCTATAGTTATTCATTTTACATGGTTCAACTTTTAATTATAAATCACTAATAATCATCAGAATTCAAAAGACAAATTCCATTAGAAAGCACAGAGTTCTTCCTCTGTCTTCCTCTGAACACGGGAGAGAAAGAAAAAAAAACTTTGTCCTTTTTCCCTATGACTGAGAAAGAGGAAAGTCTTGTGGGCTTTACTGTTGTTTCCTGCTCCATATAGAACAAGAAATTACTTACATAAGCACTAAGCACAAGAATAGATTAATTTGTATCAAGTGGAGTTCAGCTCTTTGTTAAAAGCTGTAATTGTCCTCTTTTAGTGCCTACGTTACTTTTGTCACACACATTCAGTTGTATTACCTGGCTGTTTATGCACAGCTTTCCCGGTGAGACTTGCTCCAGGTTTATTCACTGAGCTTCTTTTTTGCATTTGTGAATTAAGAGCATGAAACTCCAACTGGATATATTACTCTGTTTTCTTGCTGGGCATACTGAGCTTTGCTGAGCTTACCTTAAATACTTTTACAGTACAGACTTTATATACTGCTCAATATTTGGAGTGTTTCATATGTACTGAGCTACACATCCAAAAGGTCAATACAATCATAACTGTCACCTATTCATCTGTGAATTAAACAACTTTTCATCAGGCCTTTACTCAGTCTTCTTGGTAGGGGGTTTCAGTGTGCACAGGATGCACACAGGACGCACTGCTTGGCAGTGCAAAACCATCCTGTGCTGTACTGATCTTGAGATCTGGATCTGCCTCGTCTTGCGTGCTTCTACAGCAATTCTGTCCCTGGACGTGCCCTAGTGTGAAGATAGCATAACATGGCGAAAAAAAGCCCTCAAAATAAAGGGAATATAAAGCTCTTCCAGAAGGGGGCATTGTTTTCCTTCCAAGACTGAGCTTTCTTTCGCTTTGTTTAATTATGCGTTTGTATTTAAACTTATTTTCATTCATTAATGAGTATTTGGCACCTCAAAGGTCTGCATGAGATTTTCAAAGTTATTGTAGATGAACTCAATTACCCGTGCATTGACTTTAATCTGAACCACTTTATGCTACTTACTGTTAAAATAGCAGCAAAAATGATAAGAATTGAAAATTAGTATTGTCTAGAAACAGTGTAATAATATACAATGCATTAGCTCCAAAACATTAAATATGCCTTTAAAGATTAAATCTGTGGTGAAGTGCTAAATTTACCCACAGTTCAGCTGCACTGGCATGTGGCCCCACTGTTCTGGTTGACAGTGTAAGTAAAATATTCTTAGCGGTCAAAGCAGTTTTCTAGCCTGGAAGGCCCTTCAATAAGCTGAGCAACTGCCTTTTGCAAGCAGAGGATCACACGATATTTTGCTGTTAGACAGTCATTAGACATAAAACTTCAGCAGAATAGTAATTTGATAATGCTTGTATGTATTACAACAATGTCTTTTTGCAAAGCACTCTCATTTCAGCCAGCAATACTGAAGTGCTCTGTCAAATGGACTTCTCAGACATGACCAGACTCTACCAGCATATCAAACAGGACAGGCAGAAAAGGAGAAATTAACCTCTTAAACTCTTTAGCCTAGTTTCACATAAATACAACTGCTTTGAAATCAGTAGAAATATTACTGATATGCACACGCATACTTGACATCAGAACCTAATCCACTGTATTTTACTTGTGTTGAATATAAGAGGTTTGACCAACCAGTGGTTTCTAATGCTGAGGAAATGAAAGCTCCGTAACAGGAATAATTAGTGAAGATCAGCTCACTTCTGTACAAATGTAGCATGTTTAAAATAAAACTGATGTGAATGGTTGCATACAAAGTAAACAACCACTGCTTTGACCACTGTCAGAAATACATTTGTAAGACAGTGGATAATGGGGGCACATACATATAAAAATGGCTTATAATCTATATAGTTACTGTCTTCTCTCCACAATTCAGGGAAAATTTAGGTGGGAATTTTACAGAAATCAGTGAAAATGTGGTCAAAAAGGTTGCCTTAAAAAGATTCCACGTGTCTTTGTCACAATAAAAATCAGGCATTGTGGATGGTACTAACTTTATAATCTGGCAAAAAAAAAGAAAAAGTCAAAACTTAATTTCATTTTGTTGAGAAAATTTCTATTGTTACTGGCAACACTGAGTATTTGTGATCTCATGGGTATTAAAACTTATACGTTACATGTTTAAACTAAACTTAAGATATTTATTAACTCAACAAAGTAGTAAAATGTAAATAGTCTTTGCTGTTCTTACCCTGCATTTACTGCTATTTCAGGGATTTTGTTCCCAAACCATGAAAGGGTCTCCCAGCATCCTGGGTGCAAGTGAGAAGTCCATCAACAATGCTACAAGTTAGAGTCAACTAATTCACAATTAAGACACGAGAGCCTGTGACAACTGAAATTCTGTAAGCAGCTGTGTTAGTGTCAGCAATACTGTAAACAAGACAGCATTATCAATAGGCCGGATATGAACACTGAGCATTATATTTTAATACGCTTGTGAGATTTGTGGTGTCTTAATTGCCGTACTGTAATAGTATACATGTGATAGAAACTAGCAAAATTGAAGGATCATTGCTTGAATGTATGTTTACGCACACGGATGTGGTCAGATAGTTCTAGGTGTTTTGGCAATATATATTAATAGCATCAGCATATGACTAATTATAGACAGTGCCAGTCTCGGTTCATATTATATGAACATTCACACAAAACTTGTACTTTAATGAAGTGATAAATAGCAGTTGCATTTGACAGATGGTTGGTGTAGTTATTTGTATAATTAGTGCATTAAATTCCTCCACAACTGCATTTTTTCATCCAATTTTAACTCTTTCCTTCTATTTCTTTTATTCATTAGAATTCCCACCTAAACGTGAAGATATATCTGATTAAAATTTCTTGATCAGATTATGGATGGTAAAAACAGGATAAAGTTCTTATGATAATTTTTACTGTCAGTGCTTTCATCACTGTTAATAATTTTAGAACACATAATAAGATATGGTAAGCAATTAGAATTTCCTTTTCATTGCTCTGGCATTTAATTGCATCTGGATCATTATGTTTAATATATGGTTCTGTCTCTCTTCCAGTCAATTCTTTTTCTAGATCAAACACATTTTTAACTGCTGCAAATATCCTGTGAAAATGAGTTCACCTTTTGATTATTTTTGTATGTAAAAAGTATGTTCTTTTATATTATTGGTTACACCTGCAACTTACCATTATCATTGTTCTTATATCCTGTGAAAGGAGATATAATCATTCCTTTTTCAGTTCCTCCATAATATTCATAAGTGTACACAATATTTCAACTTCTACCAAAACTGCCTGAAGTGTTGTATTGTCAATGTACTGTCTCTCTACCCGGAATCACTCCATGTTTCTGATCACCTTTCTGTCCTCTTCTTCCAAATCCTCCTTCTGAGCTCTATGACCAGGACTGCAGAGTGCAGTCATGATGTGGATGCCTCATAGATATATGGCATAATCTTGTTTTCACTTTTGTTCTCTGATAATTTGGAACATTCCTCTTTCTTACCTTTTTATTTGCTGCTGAATGCTCTGGAACTTTTCAGAGAGCAAAATGATCAAAGATTTCTTTTTTGAGTTGTAATATGTAATTTAGAGTCTACCAGTATAAAATCAGATATGTACTTCCACCCCAACAAAATACTTATTGGCATCTAAATTACCTAGTTTATTTTCTAGTCGCTCAGTATCATTATATTCTGTGATTCTTCACAGACAATTTTAGTACTCTGAATATTTTGTACTGTCATCAGACTTTTCACTTAATTATTCAAAAGTTTCTGATGAATATGTTAGCATGGATCCATGTGGGACTTCACTAGTAATCATCTTGCACTGAGAAAACCAAAGCTTTTTCCTACTCTTTTTTTCCTATGTTTCAGCCAGCAAACAAGCCAAAAGAGAATATTTTTTGTTCTTAAAATTTCTGTAAGTTTGTTCAGTATGGATATTACATACCATTCAGTATGAATATTACATACCACTGTCCATCCAACCTGCTAAAAGAAATTCTGAGCTTGTTTGTACATTGCTGATGGATCAGAACTGCTCCATCAGTGACTCCTGTGTGTATCTGTAAAGCAAAAATCATACCAAGATCCTTTTGCCTAATAAATATGTAATAAGGGAAAAAGGGAAAGATCTCTAATATTATCAAATGAGAAACCCACCTTTGGTAACGTTAGTGCTAATTTACATAGTGGAGACTGGTGTTGATATTCACGATATGGCAAGGGTTGTTCCCATTCCTTGGTTATCATCTCCCTGTTAATTTTATAAAACACTGCTGTTCCTTTGTAATGAGGTGAACTGTGGTTACCGAATTCATCCACTTCTTTAATTTGGAGCTCCAGCCTGGGTTTTCTTTGTGAATGAAAAATCAGCCTGTAGACTTTTCCAAAATCTTTTCCATCCTCTGCAGTCCATACAAACAACAAAAAAATTTTTTTACACTGTATTTAGATGTGTGGCATCTAAAATAATTCATTAGGATGAGTCATATAGAGCTAATCACATAAGAATTGGTTGTTCTTTATCATTGTTATTACTTTATATTGAACATCTGATGTTCAAACATTCCTGCCAGCCTGCATCAGTAGTTGAAATGTCTTCATAGTTAGCTGTCTTAGCCCCTCAATTGTTGGCATAAGGGATAAGTAGTGAAGGCTGTGCTGCAAGTTGAAAAGTAAGGAACATGAAAGGGCATAAAGTACATAACAGAGAGAAATAAAAATAAAATGGTGTTGTGAATGGAATTAGAAGTATATGCTTTCTGGTTATTCAGGATGGATATCTGTCTATCTGTAACAACAAAATGAATGGAGGCAGACAGGTAGGTGCATTTTTAGGATTTGTAATTCCATTTTCATTGACACATCCATAACACTATCCTTTGCATATATGAGCAGGCACTCCTTGGGGGCTGGAGACTTCTCTTTTTGAAGAGTAATTCTTTCTTTAGGGTAAATGGAGTTTTCAATGGGAGAGTTGATGTACAAAATGTTCAGAGGGCCAAATCTATATTTATATGTTCTTTCCAAAACTGACAGAAGAGACTATACGTAATTTCAGGTGAAAACTTTTCTGAGGCTTCTTATCTTTTTTCCCTTTAAGCAAATCTCTGAATGGTGGCAGCCACTGTGTGGAATTTTAGAGGCTGCTAATGGAAATGACATAACAACTCTCTCTCATCACCTCAATTCATAGTGCAAGTCACAAAAAGCGACATTTTGCCCTGGATTTCAGTGTTCAGTCTTGCTCACTTTAAGTGAATTTACATAGATAAAATAGCAGACAGATTATTTTTATTTGGAATCTGTTTAATTCCTATCAAATGTCCTTTATATTAAAAAGCCATTGATGGAAACCTGCCCTTTTGAAATAAAAGATAAAATGCCAGCTGTTTCCAAGTGACCAGGTTTCACAGAATGGCAGAGGTTGGAAAAGATCTCTGAAGATCCTCTTGTCCAACTCCCCTACTCAAAGCAGGGTCATCTAGAGTAGGTTGCTCAGGATCTTGTCCAACTAGTACATTTTATTTTTCAGATGGAGCAGTTTCCCATGTAGTTCCATGCACCTATCATTTACAAGAAGTAAAACACTGAAATAACTAAATGTGCTGTGACTAACCACAATCTACTAATGCTCACATACAGTTTTTCTGAACAGCTGAGGTGATTGATAATGTTCATCCAGATGCATGAATTAATTATCTTACCTGAAGCAAATATATTGCCTCTAAATCTAAAATGAATCTGCTCTCCTTCTCTTAATGGGAACTGCTGCGTAGGTTCTGGGGGACCAAAGTAGCCCTCCTCATGGAGATTTTGAAGTTGACAGGTCAATTCTTTGGATGCAGACAGCAAAACTACTATTTTATATGGGTTTTCTCTTTTCCGATACAGTATCACATTAGCCATTGTGCTACAAACAGCTTCTTCCAGAGCCTGAGCAAAGAGGAGAAGATACGTGTTTTCCAAGAGGAACGAAAAGCGAATGACCACAAATCTGTGTTAAAAAAACAGGCAAGAAAATATGTTGAACAATTTTATCAACTGCTAACAATTTATTATGTAAAATAATACAGGGCTCAGTCTCCAATGGAACCTTTGCTGCCTCCTTTTTATTCTTGTTTCCAACACATGAAAGGGTGGAAATTTGCCTGCTTCTGTAGCGTAGAGTATATTGACTCTGTATCTATGAATTCAGATACATATGAATTTTAGATGAAAGTAAAAGAATATTTCTTAATAAGAAATTCCAAAAAATATTACGGTTTTGTAGTTAGAGAGCTAAATCACAGTTTCAAATTAAGATTAATAGCTGCATTTCTTGTTTCAGGTTTATATATATTACATTTTGTACAGTCTATAGATGAAAAAATATTTAAACAAATTTATATTTTCTGTAATTATGATTAACAAATCTAAATGATCTTAGACTGCAAAGGGGAAGAAAGAGATGCTGGCAAGTTAATAATTAATAGTGGAAGATTTCTTAACTCTACTAATTTCCACTGATCCGTATACTTGGAAGTAAATATTTTAGCAAATAAAATTTTATTAACGTATTCATACATTACCTTTCTAAATGCTCATTTAGTTCAAATGATACAAGCCCATTCTGTGCATTCTGGATAATAACATCATCAAACACCTTCCACCCCTCTTCTTTGTTTCTGTGACCTAATAATTTCAAAGTATCACTGAGATTTTCCCCATTTTTTCTCACAGAAGCATTCACAGACCTGGAAAGCCAAGGAATTATAGGAAAAAATATAATGAAAAATAGATCGTGCAGAAAGACTAAGCCTGTACTTGCAGCTCTGCTTTCTGCTTTCTCTACAAATGAATATAGTTTGATCTATTGTTTAATATCTTGCACAGTAATTATTACGGATTGGTTTTGAGTCATTCATAAAGATTTAGATTCTCTAGAAGTACATATCTGGAAAAAAACCCAAAACAACAAAACCCACCACCTTTTCTTCCAGAAGCAAATATTACTCAATAACCACAAAGGAATTTAGAAAATAAGACATGACTGCTATCCATTATCTCTTTCAACAGAGAAAATAAAAGTAGCTTCTCTTCAAATCAGGTGATTACTTTGATATCACGCTCAGAATCAAGCAACTGTGACATGACATGCTCTGGCTAATTTATTCTAATGAATTAAATGAGGGTTTTTTTATAGAAGCTCGTAACTTTTCTCTCACACACACCTCTCCTGATCAACTTTTTAAAACTGGATGTGAGTAACCCGTTCACCTCAAATGCACACCCTATGTACAGTCCAAAGAAGAAAATACTCCAGACAGGACGGCCTAAGCATTTCTTAAGCGTACAGCCTCAGCCTATGTGCAAATACAGGAAAACGTTGGCATAATTTTCTAAGGAATTTGTATAGAAGTAAGCAATTGAGCCATGGTCTTTTCATGGATGTGCTTTGACTGAGAATCTGAAGTGCCATTTAGACTGTTATTAAGAACAGACAGATGCCACGAGGGTACTGCAACACAATTAAATGTTTCTGGTACAGGAAACGAAATTTGAATCTCCTATAAACTGGCATGGGGACCCTTCCCGAAGCTGAAGTTTGTGATAAAGATGGATGCCTAGTCTAAGAGACCAGTGTGAGTGTAGAGCTCTTTAAAACATGATCTGAGAAGTTTTTCAGAAATGGAAAGCTAGAACATTGTCTGCCTTCTTCACCTGCACCTTGCTTACTTTCAAGACAATCATTGTCTTGGCATGTGGAAGAATTTTGAAAAAGATAATGTTTATCACAGTAGGAATAAGCTAACTCCTTTATGACCTAAAGTAGAAGTACATCAAAGCTGACTCTTGTCCCAAGCTAGTCCCTACGAAGAAATCCCAGTAAGCCTTTCTGAACCTGGAGTTGCCCATGGTAGCAGAACTGGAAGGACAACAATCAAATGGTAAGTTCAGATTGATTTTTTTTTCTACATGAAATGGTAAAAACACCATTTATTTAGCTGACTGTCAAAATAGATTAGGTCAGCTTTGGCCTTTTTTTCCACCAAAAAGTTTTATCCATATCATTGTGTGCATGATGGATAAATTTTATTGAACTGTCAGTTAACAATTGAAATTTAGAGATGTTTTTAGGCGTCCCCATGTTTTAATGCTTTTTTAAGACATTCCAAGTCTAAGTTTTAGAAATTTTGTAGTGAGTGCTTTGGAAAAATCTGGGCCTTTATATAGTGCGGCAGTTACCACAAAACTGACCTATTCCAAGCCGTTGTGTCATAAATTTTGACTCAGGAAGCCATTGGAATAAGTGAAAGTAGAAACCAGAAAATTCAAAGGCCAGGGTAGCCAAACCACCAACTGGTAAAATAATGATCACAGCAGCTTTGAGACGTGGTTGTTCTCTATGTTCAATGTTTGGCTTTGGCAAAATGGCTGAATATTTCTTGCTGAAAAAACCCCATGTATTTTTCATCCTGACTCTTGCTGGAAATACAGTGGTCAGCCTATTTAAAAATTATACATCAAATGCTATATGAATTTTCCTGGTGAAGCTGTAGCATGAGAATTGTGGGGATTTCCTTTAGCGTTTCTAACAATGTTTCTAAGTATAGCAGACTGTATAAAGGGACTAACACATTTTTAATACAAAAAAATTATTAATCAGAAACTGTTAAAATTAATTCATTTTGATGTTTTGAAGATGCTGAATTTGTAGTGAAGTTGTTCTTACCGAGGATGGTATGCTGTAGCAACCCTCTTTACCGTAGCACTAATGGCTCTTGCATGTTCTGTTTCATCTCCTTGCCTTTTTTTTTCTGGGTTTGGAGGACAGGGTAGAGTAATAGTGACTGAGCTGTTAAATGATTGGGCTGAAGGATGCTGGACATAAACCAGTGCACTAGTAGATACCACTGAGTGATACATATCGTGTCTTGCTTTCAATGTGGAAACCAATGATGTTTCAACTGGCTGAACCTAAATATGGAAAGCAATTATACAATTAATTTGCAAATGAATAAATCTTCTCTTGCATGCCTGGTTTTTTACAAATTGATTTATCTTTTGGAATTGGATTAGACTATCACAGAAGCATTAGGCTCCTCTCTATAACCCAGGAACAACTCTATCAATGTATCAGCACTTTATACAATACACAACCAAGTGCTTGAAAGTCATCAAAAACTGGAAGCTTTACTAACTAAAATATTTTGATTGTTTTGTTCCTGCTTTGAATTCAAGTTTTGAAACTCCGGAGTTCCCTGAGAGTTTGGTAATTTTCTAAGATTTTTCAAATTTCTATTTTTTTCACTGTTAATTTTAGCTTCTCTGTACCTCAGAATCAACGTTTTTAGAGGGGAAGGGAGAAACACATTATAACTGAAGCAAATTTTGAGATTATTCTCAGCCTAAGACTAAGAGGTGACAAAACCTTCTGTTGCACTGCCTGGTACAAATGATCAAGGTCCGGTGAGAAAAACTGTTTGATTAACTTAAACACTGGGCCAAGCAGTTGAAGTTTGGAGTTGATGCTTGTGTCGTTGAAAACAACTGTATTTTCTCAAGTATATCAAACAAAGGTAGGTTGTTCTTCTATTTAGCTAGAGATATCATGTTGATTACTGACATTATTATGTGGCTTTAACAAATTTGACAGGAAACCATTTGCTGTGTATACAGGATGTGGAGCTGCAACTACATTTCACTTTTTCTAATAACGGAACAGGTTGCCCTTTAACATTATTGGCACCCTTGCTTCAGAACTGATCAGATAACAGACTTATGGAACAAGTATTGTGTATTTCAAGCTCACCTTTAACTGCATGGGTGCTGGAGAACTGAATGTTTCTGGAGGGTAATAGAAAGAGATTCTAGAATCCACGCTCAGCTTTTGTGAGAGTCCTATATTTGGAACAGTAAATGTTTGTTTCCTTAAGCATGACAACACTGAAAAAACACCCAGCTGATAAATTTGCACTTCCACAAAGGTTTCCTGCATAAAGATAATGTGGGGTTAGAGTACATCAGAGGAAAGGAAGCTGTATTCTGCAGTGGATTAGCATTTTGAGAAGGCAACGTTGTTTATAGAGCAAAGTGTGAAATAAAAATACATTGAATATTATTGCCACCTGGATGTCCAGTTATCTGGTGATCTCTAGTCATCATGTGATGTCATTAATATTCCAATGAATGATTGGGGTGAAATGAAATAAACTTCTAAACTGGGTGATGAATCTGGCCCAATGCAATTCTCCTACAGTTAAAAAAAAGAACCATCCTGTGTTTCTTTGAGAGGGAGTTTGGACAACTCATACACACAGAATTGTTTTACTTCTCTGTGATCTGAATGCAAAATAATTCCCCTTAAGTTTTTACTTTTATCAAATAATGCAGTATTACACTTATTTACAAAAATCACGAACTATTGCTCAATTGTTAGTATTAGTATTGCCTTAACATTACAAATGAAAAAAGGGACCTTGTTAAATACTGGGTTTCAAATAGAATTAGTTCTTGAGAAAGTAGGAAGAAAAGTTCAATTTGACCCCACGTAGTGGACAATACAGCTTAATAATGACAACTTTACTTGTATAACTCCACAGAGTTTTAACTGAAAACCTGGAATGATGTTTTTACAATGCTTAGATGAGAGGTTACCAACCTTATGGTTTCCTTGGTATCCCTCCAAAGAGATAGGAGTTAAGTAGTTTGATTGAAAGTTCACATCAGTCACCTTCACCACAATCTCCCAATAATTTCCTCTGAAGCATGAAGTAAATGGGATTGCAATGTTGATAGGGAAAGGAATTGCTTTCTCATAATCAGAGCATTCAATACTGATGACATTGCTGACCAGCTCCTCAGAATCGTCTACCACCAAGGAACTAGTGTCATTGATTATCTTACACTTCAGATTCTCCAGAGCAGTTGCAGGGCCTTTAATAAAACAAGCTACTTCACGTTCATTCTTACCACTCTCTTCCACTAGAAATCTGGAAAAAAAGAACATAAAATATTATTATTTGTATTTTGGGTGAGGTAGTGTCTTGTATTTTTAATTAAATACTTTACTATGATGATATGCTACATTGTAGCATAAGCAGATCACTCCTAAAAATATATGTTTATGAATAGATGGGAAAATAATGAAAATTTTGTTTAGCTTTTTTCAGAACAGCTTACAAATTAGCATAAAACAGACTAATTGGGGTCCTTTCCTGCTGATTTCCAACAATTTGGGAAGTAGTGACTTTACTGGCTGTGACTCAGTCCCTCTCTGGCATAAAAAAAAAATCTATGCAATCAAATAGAAAGTTACAGTTTACTTTAGACCAAATGGAAGATCTTCATTGTGCATGCTTAAGTTGTAAACTGCTATTATGTGCATGACCAGCAGCTGTTCAATACATGCATATTGAATTTCTGGGCCCACAGATGTTTATATGTGTGCTAATAAGCAATATTTATGTATATCTGTTCTTAAAAAGAAGAATACGACTTACTCTTTGTTCATCCAGTGCCTAGATTTTTGTGCTTCTTCTGAATCATTCATAGAACGATTCACAGCAGTAAGATCACATGTTTGTGCTGAAGATGTGAAGGTAATTAGGTCATTCCTACAAATCTCATTATATGTTTCCATTTTACTGTCTTCCATTTGCTCTGTCAGCCTATATTCTTCACTTTCTACCCCTTTTGAAGACTCTTTGACTACTGCCCTTTTTCCCTGTTCAAAAAGATTTATGACAGTTCTGCCATAAATGTCTTTCGAAGTCCCAGACTGAATGTCTTCCTCACTGCTTGTAAGAGCATCTTGAAAAGCCAGTTCTGGAGACTTTTCAGTAACAGAGTTCATTAGTAGTCTGTGTTCACCATCTTCCTTCTTCATTGGAGGTTCTCTGCTAATGCCCTGTTCTTGAGCAGATACGTTTTCAGCTAATGATGCAACATCTTTTTCCACAGTTGTAGTTTCACTTGGCTGAAATTGGTTAACATTCTGGCTTTCTGTCTTGTTCAGGGAAGGAGTTCTTTGGGATTGCTGACTGGGACTAGAAGATGCTTGCAGAGACTCTGTTAATTGTCCTTCAGAACAACACTCATCTGTTTCTCTAGAAGCGTTTTGAGCAGTCTGGATCTGAGAATCATCATCTTGCCTGCAGCTAGCAGCATAAAATTTATTTTCTGCCTCTTGAAGGTGTGAGACTGTATTTATCAAATAATCCTTCACTTTCTGTAGGCAATCTATAATTCCATTGTACTCTGAGGAAAAAAATATGTAACCCAACTGAATTTTGCTACGAAAGCCAGCCAAAAATATGAAAACTCTTATACCCAATGAATACCAGCTAATTCCATAATGCCATTCAATACATGAAGCACTAAGTATTTCCTGGCTTCCATTTAATATTTTTGCATTTATTAGTATTCAGTTTGAGTGGATCTCTGAAGAATTGAATACAGACAAATACATACATGTACTTGTCCAAGTACCACTGTGTATTTGTCAAAGTACTACGGTGGCAACTCTAATGAACACCTTTCTAATGATCAGACACTAGCTAAATTCTTAATGACTATCAATCTACAGCATGGAATTGGTAAATAATAGTCAAATCAATTTGGGAAGAGCTTTAAAACTAAACATTAATTATATATATTCCCTAAAATTAAATCCTGCAAGATTCTAACGCATAGGTCTCAAACAAAGCTGTTATACACGGGCTCAATATTAAAGATGCTTAGCAGCTTTGAATCTTTGCTATGGAGAATAGAGGATAACAAAAACACCAGGACATATACAATGCTGAAGTTCAGCAATTTGTAGCATCCAGTTACAGGATACAGGATGGTGGAGGTTGCTCTTGCATATAACTAAAAACACTTGGTGAAGAAGGATGCACAAAAAGCACACAATCACTATGTGCCATTCATGTAAGATTTTATTTTTAGCCTATTTATTTTATGACCCCTTATTTTTCTTATCTTACACCTTTTCTTAGAATCCTTCCAGATATTCTCTTCAAGGTTTTCAGATGTATTACTTTCAGCTTTCCCCTCACCTTATGCTGTCAATCCCTAGAACTGGAACTGTGTCGTCATTAGTTAGGTATATTGCAAACCTGTCAGAAAATTTCTTGCTTATTTCTGTTTGCTGCATGAGATCCTGGAAAGCTTTGTTTTGCAGGTTAAATCCAGTCAAATTCAATGCAAATAAGAAAACTGTACAGAATGAAATACAGTATGGTGTGCTCTCCACTTACAATGGGCAGAGACACACAAGGGAAGGACAATAGAAAGGGCTGATACAAGTCTTACAGGAAGCCACTGGCTTATAATCACTTTTTTCAAAAATGTCACATGAGGTAAATCAATATCTCAAGGTTTTCAACTTGGAAAACAATTTTATTGAGTCAGAATGTCATCACACATTAATCTGTGATGTTATATGATCTAGATAGGTCTTTCATCTCTATTTGCATCTGATTAATTCAAACCTACAAAAGTACAGTTCAGAATAAAGCTTTTTTCTTGTTGAACTCAGTCTAAAAATTATTCCTTTGCAATACTTTCTCAATTCCCAAATGACTTGTTATTGAATTTTGACTATGTTTGGGGGAAAAAAAAAGGCAAACATGTTTTTAGTATCTTTTTTTCCACTGGTAGTTCAAAGAAAAAAATAAGTTTGTTCTAAGGTACTGCTGTTTTTCCAGGGGCACTTTTACAATAGTGAAGAAGAAATTCTAAATAGTTTAACAGGGCTGAGAAATAAAACAAAAGGATTGGAAATAACATAGCTTTGTTTGCATAAGATGTTGTAAAAGACCACTTCCCAGTCGCACTGTAAGGCAAAGTTCAAGCTTAGGCAAAACTGCCAAAATTAACCTGTTTCTGCCCTGAATTTTGCATTCTCTAAACAAAATAAAAAACCCAAAAGGAATCGTACAGCTCTTTAAAGTTCCCTGAAATCAAATTTGAAGATAACAGGGTCATTCAAAACAATGGCATTTTCCTATGCAGTGAATGGGACTTTTCTAATACTGCAGTGCTTAAAGCCAAGCAAAGACATGGCCTTGGAACTTTACACTACCCAACTGTGGGACATGAAAAGACACTTTTTGCATTCTGTTACAAGGTTAACCTCGAAATACGCCTTCTTTTGTGTTACCCACCCCGCCACCTTTGATTTTCTAACACTTTGCTTTCTGTGCTTTTTTGATGTTTGATAACACGGCTTTAGAATACAGTGACGGTTTATATGCAACTGTCTTCAAACCTTTTTGCTAACTATTTTATGGGAATTTTTTTGGAAGGAGAATGATATGGAATTCTTAGAAATCTAAAAAAACCAAAACAACCACATAGGCCATGAGGCCAACAGGGCAAAGTTGGCTTGATCTTGGACCCTGGAAGCAGGTCCTTTTTTTACAAAAATGTTCTTTTATTATTGTGGACACTTTAGAAACCTTTAGAACAAAGACTCCTAAATGCAGGCATAGCTGAAGATTTCTGCCTGGAGTCTCTCTCTTTCTCTGTTATACATCACGCGGTTAGACCGTTATTAAATGCAGAAATGTTCTTTCCTACTGCGATGAATGTTTGTTAAGATGTTGTTTCTGAGGAAAGGGAGTTTGTTTCATTCGTCACAAAACAAGCCTGCATTTGTTCAGGATTAAAATCTGGATTTGGTCCTCACAATAAATAACGCTGTTATTATATCCACATTGTTATTATAAATGCAAGAAATTAAATTCCATGTGGATACCTGTGCACTAAGATGGCAGAAGTCTTTCTTATTTTTATTGTCATCTTTTTAACTATGTTGTTACTTGTGGAGGACTGTAGACTATATGTAGGGTTTACTCGGCGAGGTGCTGGCAGCGGGGGCTGCAGGGGCGGCCTCTGTGAGGAGGGGCTGGGGCTGCCCCGTTCCGGACACAGCCGGTTCCACAATGGGCCGACTGCAGGACTGAGCCGAGCCTGTCAACAAAGCCGGTGCTGCCTCTGTGAAAACATATTTAAGAAGGGCAAGAACACCAAAGAACAGTGAGGAGTGAACAAAAGAAATGTGAGAAACAGCCCCGCGAACAGCAAGGCCGGAGCAGAAGGAAGGGGAGGTGCTCCAGGCGTGGAGTGGAGATTCCCTTGCAGCCCACTGGAGACCAGGCTGGAGCAGATATCCACGCTGCAACCCGTGGAGGGCCCCATGCTGGAGCAGGTAGATATTCCCTGAAGGAACTGCAGTCCATGGAGAGCCCAGGTTTTCCTGACAGGAACTGTGGCCTATGGGAAGGACCCACACTGGAGCAGGGAAAGAATATGAGGAGCAAGGAGTGGCAGAGAGGAACTGTTACAGATTGACTGCCACCCCCATTCCCCGTCCCCCTGCACTCCTCCAGACGAGGAGGAGCAGGAGGTAGAGGAGGTGGGAATGAAGGAGTGAAGGTGAGCCTGGATAAAAGGAGGTGTGGGGGAAAGGTGTTGTTTTAATTTCTTACCTTTGTTCCTCACTATCCAAATCTATTTCAGTTGGCAATGAATTAAATTAATTAATTTTTTCCCTGAGTGGAATCTGTTTTGCCCATGATGGTAAGTGATTTCCCTGTCTTAATATTGACCCATGAGCTTTTCCATCTTATTTTCTCCCCCTGTCCTGTTGAGGAGGGGGAGTAAGGTGCTGGGTGGGCATCTGGTGTCTGGCCAAGATAAACCCAGAAAAGTATACTATACATAAAACTTTGAAACAATTCTGTTTAGTTAATTTTATTTTTATATATATTTATTTTTCTCACATAATGAGAATTACAAGTCTCATATTGAATCTCATGTAATAGAGTCGAAAACACTGTGATACAACTGTTGAAATATGAATTTATTTGGTCTAATGAATGACCAAATACTGAAATACTAACAAATGAAAAGTAAGGTCCCCCAGCATCATCACACGGCAGAACTTAGCATCTAATATACCTAGTCCATTCTCTTTACAGCTAAGTCCCTCCATA
This sequence comes from Gavia stellata, assembly GCF_030936135.1. Taxonomy (NCBI): domain Eukaryota; kingdom Metazoa; phylum Chordata; class Aves; order Gaviiformes; family Gaviidae; genus Gavia; species Gavia stellata. Next base: position 25,109,924 of record NC_082598.1, on the reverse strand, counting down.
CTTGCCTGGACTTGCAGTCAATTCCTTGTGTTTGTCATAGAGAGCGCTCAGCAAGTGGCAGGTGTCTTGAATACTTTCCGTAATGTTCTCCAGCTGGTGGCTGAGAGATCTGCTCAGCTCTTTTGTTAAAGACATCAGTCTAAGCACATACTCCGCTATACCTTCATTATCCAGATCACTTTTCAGAAGCACATCTCTCGCTAGAAAGTTTAGGTGCCAGATTTGTTCCAGGAGTTGGCCTGATTTGCCTGCAGCTGTAATCTTACCTTCAGCCATTTCCATTTGATGTTCAGAATATACTACTACAATTTTTTTTCTGCTCAAACACTTCCACGAGGTGTTGTCCTTGCTTCAGACTACTACACTGTTTAATATTTGTAGCCTAAACGGCGTTTAAAAAACTGCAGTATTCCACACACGCTGACAAATCAAACTCTAGCTCAGAAACTCTGAGTTGATGTTGACTATTAAAAAGTTGCTAGGTCACAGAAAGGAGTGGCTCTCCTGTAACTATGGGCAAGGTTTGCCAAGAGATGCCAATGATGTACACCATGCACCTTTAAGGGAGGTTATGTAAATCAGTTAGGTAGCAGTGACTCAAATTTCAGGAGCTCTGGGCAATTTCTCACTTCAGTGGCTGTAAATGATCAGTACCTTTGAAATTAAGCTTAACTGTGAATTCATAATTATATAGTTGCCAACAACGAGGAAGTGTTTTCATTGCAAGCTAACATTAAATGCTGTGGTCACTTGACATCGTTTTCTGACAACCGTATTTCATTCGTTGTTCAGAGACACCAAATAGGTGGGACAGGTCCAAGCTGCTATGCAGTTTGGATGATGTATTTGAATCATATGTAGGTTTCAGCAATACAAGAATCTACAAATCTAATTTTGTGATTAGCAAGAATTATTAGCAATAGACATTTAAAGAAACTTGCAATGTTTTCTGAGGTATGTTTATATAACAGGTGGAGAAACGTAAAGAAAAAGCAGTAACAGCTAAAATTTCAAATAACTAATGACTGAAATTTTGCTTGACACTTTAGAAGTTGAGAAGCAAACATAAGAAAAACATAAGCTCACTAAACTTAACCGCAGCATCAAGAATTGACTATTTGGGGTTCATGGGGAAAAAAGACTGTCCTCAAGAGTACCCCCATGAAAGCAGGCAGTACTGCTTTTGCAGGGGCTCACAACCATGTGCTCCAGGAGGCAACCTGGCAGGAAGTAGGGCCAGTGCCTGACAGGGCTCCTGTGCTGTTCATTGTCTTCAGTGGGTGAAGTTTGAGCATTGATACGTCAGTGACAGTATTTGCAATGATTTCTGTTTCACCCAGCAAGTTCAGGAAAAGAAGTCTCACCAGGACAGCAATGAAAACAAGTGAAGAAACAGCACTGACATCCTTTTACTGATGCTAGTTCGCATCGTGCTGTGCTAGGGGAGGACAGGCCTGAAACCCTCATTGGCAGAGTTCAGTACTGGGCTAAATCACCAAAATATTTTATAGTTTAGGAAATGTACTACACAAATTGTCAGTACAGTGGCTTTCCTACTAAACATTCCTTTTTATGGCCCATTATAAATATAATTAATGCAGCTTTAAATAGCAATTAAAATGGGACTGTGGTACAAAAGCATACTGAAAATTGCTTCTAAGCATTTGCAAGAACTAATAAGGTAATGTCAGCAGAGTGCTTTGAAGATGTAAAGCACTGTGTAAATGTTAAAACTACAATGAAAGATATAAAGTGTCTTTAATCAAACACATGAGCTGAAACAAGCTGTAATTATTAAATACAAAAGGAAAGTTCTTTTTGACTCATTATAGTTTTTGCTTGATCACACTGAAAGTATACTGCATAGCTAACACAGAAAGGTATGTGAATCATAAACCTATTTGCCATTTCTGATGGTCCAGCATTTTCACATTTTTCCAAATTATTCCTAGTAAAAAGGGAACTCTGAGAAAAACATACACTTTCATGTAAAGGAAGTGAAAAATGTCATCTTCCTACCCAAAATTTTTGGGATCTGTAAGGGAAAAAAAAGAAGATGGGCAAAAATGCATTATTATATATTATAGTATATTATTATAGTATTACATAGACCAAGTTCTTGGTGTGAATCCATATTGTTCCCTAGCCATTGTATAGCTGGATTCATTAGGTCTGGATCTTTTCCAATATATGTATTTGCTTAGATTACTTCAGACTAAATCAATTAGTGATGTGCAGATGTGAGTTTTGAAAAAACACATTAGTTTGAATAAAGGTAAAAGAAGATCTGATTTTTAAGAAGTAACCTTTGTGTGTGAAATAGATAATAAATGGACCTATTGTGAGAATATGCTATTCATTGAATGTTGTAGAGTTTACGAGAAGCTACTACAACACACTGTTATAAACACAGTTTTAGAAGATATGACAAGAACTGATCTATATTCATGTTCTTTGCCATAAGCAAACTGTTTTGGTTTGGGTTTTTTGTCAAAAAATTTACATATCTAACTGCTGCTTCAGCTAATACATGCTATCTGTACAAATTGTCTATGCATATTTGAAAGAAGACATTAGTTAGTTTAGAAAATACATTTGTCTAAAACATAACCAATAGGAGAAGAGAAAATATTCTGATTTTTTAATCAGTAGTTGAAACAATTTCAAGCCTTAGAGATAATAATTTGTATTGGTCTTCTGTGTAAACATGAGTAAAGCATGCAAAAAAAAGAAGCTTTTGTAAAAATATGAAGTACAACATGGTATAAGGTTCTGTAATTATAGAGTGGTCTGTATAAGAATTTATTGTAGAGGCAGTTAGGTAAGCTATGTTCTTACTGAAACAGTTACTACACAAGCACTGCTGTCGGGAGACATTTAAAGTTTAGACACATGATTATATATCAGATCTCGTGACAGAAAATGAGGCAGTAATGGCTACTCAAGTTACAGTTGACTCTTCCAGCTTTTTCACTCTTCCAGCTTTTTTACTCTTCAGCAGTAGTAAGGAAAATGTATATTTAGGTTGTCTGAGGTCTTTAAATGCAGCTGGTGATACAGCAAAAACATAGTTTTGGTTAAACAAAAATAGGTCCCACGGCCTATTTTAGTTTCAGTCCCAGTGTTGGACTATGAAAACCTGTTCTTTGTGACATTTGCTACTAATTCACCAGTTTCTCGTTACTTGAAGAATGGTGATAAATTGTGTAAGTGAAATTTATTAATCTTTGATGCTATTTAGTGGATAGTCTTATGATTTAAGGCTTGAGTTTATGTACCATACTGGCAGGTATTAGACAATATAACTATAAAGACTTTGGGAACAATCAGTCATTTTTTACTTAACACAAACTCTTGCCCAAAGAGATTCAGTTGTAGTAGCAGCTTTCAGGGCCCTGCATGCACCCATGGGGCTTCATGGCCCAGACCAGCCTCTCCTGGTGAGTACAGGTGATTAGCTGGGCCATGTTTGATGCTTTCTGAACACTGCAGATTGTAAAAGTAAATATTGCTGAAATGAGTAAAATATAAGTGGAAAACATGAAGGGTAAAGAAAGTAGAGAACATGAGTCATTCAGAAATATTACAGAAAACTGAGTGTATATTGTCTGAAAATGTACGACTCCCTATGTTAATATATAGTATAGAGCATACTGAAGAAAATAAGATACTATGATAGATGACACATGTGAAAGAGGAAGTCTTTTCAATGCAATATGATAAAGAATCTAGTACAAAGGTTATTTAAATAAAATTTATATCATACAGTAAATAGTGGAGTTTTACAATCACTTTAAGCTCATACTTTTGTGAAGTTAAATTCAGCCTGGATTAGTTTTCTGAGATGGTTTACTATGCAGCACACCAGCTACAAATAGGACGTTGAGGCAGTAGGAATAAGCAGACTTGATAAGGACAATATTACTCCATTCTCCAGCTTTTACTACAAAATCCCGAGCAGAAGAAAAAAAGACACACAAAAAAAGAGACACAAAGAAAACCAGTTCTCGGATATTGTATTAGAAGAAACTCACAAATTTGGCCACTGTGGATCCCCAGCCTCACTGGAAATCCCTGCCTAAAACATATCCTTCAACTGAGGAAGAATCAGGCCCATAGGGGTAGGATGAAGACACAAGCTATCATGTTTACCATTACATATGGACACCAGCTAATTAGTCGTACAATAACAGACTCACAGGAAAAGAGACATGGGTGTCCTGCAACCCGATTGTCAAAATAGGGCCCTATGCCTGGGTAGGTAATAGAGGGAAGAAAATGAAAAAAATTAAGAGATAATGTATAAGAAATAAAAGTGCAAGGACAATTGTGATAGATGTAGTATTGTTACTAGATTGTATCTTTTCAGGTCTTGGGTTGTTTTTTATTTATTTATTTTGTGTGGAAGAGCTAATAACAAAAGAGCTGCGCAGTCATCTTCAGAGCTTAGTTCTCCATTGAATTTCACCCTTTTGAAGAGATCCTACTCTTCAGCAAAACTACTCCAGCAAAAAAGCAAAGTGGAAAATTGGCTCTGTGCTTGTTTTTGTTTTAAAACAATTCCTATTCCTGAATTACTTTAACTTTTAACTATATTCTGTAAATATTCGAAGAGTCCTTAAAAAAGAGAGCTTTCACATCCGTATTAAATAGTGGTCTTAGATGTAGGAGGAAAAAAATAACAAATTTAGAAAAATAGGGATCAAAGTATACATTTAAATTAAGTTAGCATTTAGCAGGTGTACATGTTCTTTTTGGAATACCTTAACACTGTTGCATAGCTGATGACAAACGAAGTGGACTTTGCTCTGCTAGGAAAAGTGATCAGACTGTATGCTGCAGACCCAGTATGTTCTATCTTTATACTCTGTGCATGCTAAGTTTAGTATGTGACAATAAATGCATTTTGGTGCATTTATTGATCTATTTATATTTGAAAATATGTGTAATGGTTTTTCTTCCTGTCTCTGGTATTCTAAGGCCCAAGTGAGAAAACAATAATGTAAGAAAAACAAAGAAAGTGCTATAGATGTACCATGCCATAGAAATTATATCTATGCTCATGTGGATAGTTCATTTAGCACTATACCATGGTGATCAGTGCTGGATATTTTGAAGAAAGTCATAATCCCCTTGAAATACATAATTATGAAATAACATGGTTAGAAAAGGCATATCTCTCTGCACGCAGTCACAGTACTTGACCTTAAGTCATCTTAACTATGAATCAGTGTGCATGATACTCATGTTAGGAAAGGCAAACCTCCAGAGCATAGGAGGGAAGAAAGTCTGAGCCTGTGCTAAACCCTGGTGTGGGGCCACCTATGTACCTATCTATATTCACTTAAATGCAGCGTGGTGTTCTTGGCCTGAATTTGCCATTATATTTAAGTTATCTTCTGTGGAGGTTTCAGGTAACCAATGTTGAGAAAACAAGCCATGCTCAGCTGTGCTGGGATAGAGCTAACACACAGAACAGGGGATCAGGGTGCTAACTGTGTTTTTCTCATTTCCGAGCCTGATGTATGCCAAACTGCATAGGCACAGCCTTTGATTAGCTTTGTGATCTGGGGGAAAAAAAAAAAAACCAAACCACAAAACACAGCTTATATTCTTTATGTGTTCTCTTTTAGTTTAATTGTTGATAACTATCTGCAAGTAGTTTGAATAATATTCCATGAGAACAAATAATCATCTATGTACTGATTAAAGACAAAAAGATTGCAGACTGGGACTTTACGAGTCCTCATCTTTGGTGAGCAAGGTCCTTATCTTTGGATAGCAAGAGGAACTTCTGGCCCACTTAATCTGTTCTTTACTACTTGACCATAGACCTGCAAAATATAACAAGAATGTAGGGGAAGATACAAATAGCAATATATACTCTCAAATCCATATACTATATTATCCTATTTACATTCTTCTACAGGAGATAATCTTGACTTAGCTGAAAACCTGCTCTGCCTGAAATCCAGCTTCAACTGTAGTATGCATTTCCTATAACTCCCTTTTGTGAAAGAAATACAAACCACTTTTACTGATGCTTCTCTTACAATGGACAATTCTTTGCAGGCACAAAAGACGTGAGCTTTGATGACAGATATGAAGAAAAAGTTGCCTTTCCATAGCCACTGAAATACCCTAATCAGTTTTCATTACATTTTTTCATTCACATTTATACCCTTGGTCCACTGTAGAAATGGCAATGAAGGGCTTTAGTGCATTAATTTAAACTAGAATGTCCTTTATTTTTAAATTTATTTCCTTTTAATTTTGTTCTGTATGCAAGAACTGTGGAGGCCTCCAGGATTCTGAGTATTCATAAACAAGCGATAAGTTTTGTATTGCAATAGCTGTACAGAGTATGTAATTTGAATTCCATACCAGTGATTTAGTCAAGAAGCAAAAAGATTTAGTTAAGGTTTTGGTCTTGCACAGTTTTTTTTCTTTCTGCATACAAAATTGAATTATCTTGAATCAGGCCTTTGTGTGATACATTGGCTTTCCAATTATTTTGTAAGGAAAGGTCAAGATTACCACAATGTCTCTGAAAGGTCAGAAGCTTGATTAACTGTTTACCTGGAGAAGTTCATAATTTCCACAGCCTCTCTGCTGTTTTGTCTCATTTTATAAGATTAAGTAATAACCTAATTATAACTTTTGGGAAAAACTAATTCTTGAAAGAAAAATGCCTTTTGATGTGATCAGTAATAGTACTTTGTAGTTATTAACATGATTGATGTTGTTTTAATGTTAGTGTTTAATTATATAAGAAAAACTGTAGGATTTTCTGTCCAATACTGAAGTGACACTTACTTAATTGCAATTTTAATTACATTTTAGAAAGGGAGAGGCTGTAGAAACATGACGTGAAAGAGTTGTTTACACTTCATGGTATTTCTTTTCCTAATGACAAAGTCCTACTCTCAGTTATACTGCTGTCCTCAATAATGGAGTTAAACCTTCATTGCTCTTAAGAGATACCCTTGGCACAAAACAATCCTTGAAGGAAGTATGAAATTTTCTGAGTAGAAGAAGGTGAAAAAGATAGCAAGAACTATCTGGATATAGAATGGTGTGGTGTGACCAATTTCAGTAGAGCTTGTAACATCAGCTGAGTATTTGAATGAGATTTCTTAAATGGCAATCTAATTCAAAATTTTAGGCAGAATACTTATGCCATCCTTTGTTTACCTAAAATAACTAAGGTTACTGGTACTCCCAGTAACACCTAGCACTCCCCAGGTGGCTTGGCTACTTTTAACTTTTCTTTTAGCATTTTATGTTTGAGGCTGTTTCTCAATTAGTTTTCAGTCTCTTTTCTAAATAACAAAGGATACTGTACAGGAAATGCAATGTATGGAGTAAATCTTCAAAGACTTGATACTTCTCAGCTTCTGACTTAACCTAGTAACTTCACAAGAAATTATTCATTGAAAGATGGGGTATCTTCATTATGAGTTTTCTATTAAAGTATTATTTGTATATACAGTAAGCCTCCGGTTTAGTCCCTTTAATAGCATCAGAATCCTGGGGCGTGAGCCAACTATCATGAGTTGGTTTCTTTGGTTGGGCAGAAAGCAATGAGGAAAAGAGAAGAGAGAGAATGTGTTTCACCAGACCTAAATAATAATGTGAAATTATGTTGAACTGTGTACAATTTTAACTGTGATTGTACTTTGGAAATTTTTTCCTCTAAAAATAATTCTGTGATGTCTATTATCTTTCATTACTTTCCATGCCAAATTTGCTCAAGCAACCAGTAAAATGAATGAGGGAAGGAGGTATCTGAGATGGTGACCTTTAAAACTGATAGCATCTTTAAATGTGTCATATGTGGTTTCTGTAACATGCGAGCAAGCCAATGCTATGTAGATAAAACCTTAATGCCATGTGCTTCATTGCAATTCCATGAACTGTGCAAAAGATGAATATGGGAAAAATTTAGCACTTTGATGTGCAGGAAAGTTCCTCAGAGGGATTTATTTTCAAATAAGTTTAAGAATGCTCCATTAGACTTCTCAAAGATGACAGTAAGTTATGCCAAGGTAACTAGGTCCCCTAAATGAGAAAAATAGCAAAGAAATAAAAAGGAATTTACCACAGGCTTTGAAACTGCATTTGTATTCAAAAGCAACTTGAAAACCTTTAAATAAAAATGAGAGACAGAAGTGCTGGGATAAGGTCCCACACTGAACACAGGTACTGTGAAAAGAAGGTATTGAAGCCACCCCTATAGTTTTTCTAGTGACAGATTTCTTGAAGAAACCCTAAGCAGCAGCTAGAATGAGAGACTGATGCCAACTATTTTTTAAATTTGTTTTTTTCCTCGGTTAGATGCCTTTCATTTGAAGCAAGAGCTTAACCCCCCTGCCTTGCTGGAATAAATTTGCTGTTTTCATTTTTAGGCTTGTGAACTCAAGTGAATCTTACACGTAGGACACATTACTTCCCCATAAGCAATGAATTCAAATAACGCAGTATTACAGACAAAATTCTCAGGTTGTCCGCATACCAAAGTGGGGCATCACCAGCCCATAAGACTGTATCAACAGGTTTGGGTGCTGGCTGAAGACAAGACATGGAACAGGCTAGTCCAGGGAAGTACTGTATTGTGTGCTTTGGCAAAAGGCAGTAGATAGATCCTCCTTAATTTCCAGAAACAACACATTGTCTCAGGGAGGTATTTTGAATTGCCGTCTTTGCAGACTCCCACTGAGAGTGAGGTCAAGTTCAATGTTTCTGACTCACCCATCACCACTATACAAGAGGTGTTTTTAGAGCAAACATTACTATTGGTTTATAAGTGTTTTTATTCTCAGAAAGAATATTTCAGTTAATCTGAGTAACTTCTTGCCTTTAGAGGATTTTGCATATGCAGTTGAGTGCAATAGACAACATGTAAGCCAGAAAATTCACTCTGACTTAACTGTCACCAGAATTGGTAAGGGAAAGAAAAAAAATGGGTATATTGTAAAAGTAATCAGTAAACAGTATATCACTCTGTTATACCAACTTTATGTAATTTGTTTCATAAGTCATACATCAATATCAAAACAGCTTAAAGGGACTACCTCATGAGTCCATTAGTAGTTTTAAGAAAACTGAGACTGCATTAAGGTCAAACATATAGCTGTTAAAGGAAATAAAATGGCAAAAGCCACAATCATTGTGTTGTCATACCTGAAAGAAGAACATTAACTAGTTTATAAAGTGGTAGTCTAAAAATACAAATCCATCATATGGTACAGGGAACTATCGTATGATCCTTCTTGGAAATCAGATTGACTATTATACCATTACATTAAAATATGGGGTACGGGTCAAACTGGCTTACAGGTCTGAGTAAAAATGTAGGTTGGTGTCCAGTGAGACATACAAAAGTAACTGAGTTATAATGCACTGAATAACTGGCTGAGAGGAATCCCAAGGTCACATAAACAGTTGATAGTAAATGCAAAAACTGAACCTAGATATCTCAACTCTTGTGCTTATTCTTAACTACAGTCCTATCATTTTTCTGAAGCTTTGCTGCATTTTTTTTCTTACCCTGAGTGAAATATGTTACCTCATGCTAGAACTCTGCCTGTGAAAATTGTAATGCATGATTTAATTTCCAAGGTTAGTTTTCCTGATACTTAATTAGCAATAATATTGACACTATGCTGTAACAATAGTAGTGAAGCTCAAATTATAAAAGGCCTAGATACTCACTTGCTGGTTGTTTGAGATATAGCTAACATTTCATTTCTTATAATGCTTCATAAGCTCCAAAAACTAAATACATTTAACCTTCTCAACACCTTGAGGAGACTGGTGGATGAATTTTATTACCTCTGCTTTAAAGAGGAGCAAATGAGACTGAAAAGATTGCAGAAGATGAAGTTTAGCAATTAGACCTTGCTACCTAGCTTGGACTGTATTCAATGGGAATATGTGCTATTTTTACAGCAGAGAGAGACATAATTTCATTAAAAGTCATAAATAAACTCAGTTCTTCTGTGTATGTTTAGATAGCTGACAAACTTTGTGTGCAATATCAGAGCTACTTGTAGGCCATCCATAAAGGAAGGAGTAGCAGTTGTTCTCCCAATTTATCTTATCCATTTGCTGTTTGTGCAGCTAGTTTCAGAGTTCTTAAATACAATGAATATGCAGCAAGTAGAACTGATCCATAGTTTTAAAGATATACACATGCAAAAATTACAATATTTGAAAACTGGAAAATGGCTGACTAGTTTGAATCAGTTACATTACTAGTTTAATGAACAATAAAAAATGTGGCAAACATCTACTTTGACTTATGACAAACCACACAGACAGAGCGTGGAAATCCAGGGTAGATACATATTCTAAGGATCAGTTCCTGTACAGTTTAGATGAGATTATTCCATCTTCACTTAAACACAGACTTACATGGTCATTCTTATGGACTCATAATACTAAAAATAATCAGGCCAATATCAATTACTGCAAAATAAGGTTATTTTAAAGGTTTCACACCATGTCAGGGTGCAGTGTCATGTTGTGCTCTGAGGGCCGATGCTATTACTGCACAAGTATAAATGTGCTGAAGGCAATCTCTTTTAGTGAGGTCCACGTGAGACTCTGACACTTGTTTCAAAGAAAAACAGAGGGGACCATGATCTCTGGTCTCTGCTGCTGGCCCACTTACATGAGCAAATCACATGGGTCTCCTGAAAGAGAAAGAAACGTGGACTTTATAGAGGACTTGGGAGTTTCCTGACAGAGAAGAGAGAAGAGCTCAAGGGTATTAATCAATGACCATACCTTAAAACTTGCAGGAAAAAGAAATTCAGCCCAGCATAAACTGCTAATTGATTGGGTTTTTGCATGGCAAGGCAAGCCTTACAAATGGGGCAGGTCTTTTGTTGTTTACAAGACCTGAATCTTTCAAATATTTTAAGTTACTGTGGTTAAAATTCCTTTTCTAAGTCAGCATTCAATGGCATTCTTACTGTTCTGAAAGGAAGCCAGGCTTAGCTGGAAGTCTGAGGCAAATTTGTGATCGGATGACTCTGTGAGTCATTAGGTTACAATCCACAAAGGCTATGACCAAAAAGGGCGTTAGTATACTTACCTGAATCACATCTGTGCACTAACTTGGTTTGGAAACATATGGGTCCCTTTGCAAATAATTGGGAATGACACCGAGACAGACTCAGCAAAAGCATTGACAAAAAGTCAAGCAAGAACATAATGAATTTCTTTAGGTTATCTAAAAAGCCAAAACTAAAAGTTTGCCCTGGAGTGGGACTTCCTTGCCACAAAATTTGCTTGCATAATGCAAGTTTAGGAGGTAAAATTAACTGCATTTTTTTGGTACACTGTTATTTAGGTATCTAATAATTAGGACTTGCAGCAAGATTTTCAAAAGTGCTTCGGCACTGGTGGGATTGGTTCTGTAATGCTGAACTTCAAACTTCTAATTGTTCTCACTGGGAGTTGGAGTGGAAGAGTTGTTTACCTTCAAAATTGTGATCCTGAAACCTCATTTTACTACCATGGCACCAAGAGTTTTTAACAGCCTTCCTATTAGTAAGGCTATTTAGTAAGGCTGTATTTAGCATGTAGCAAGCAGTCTTTGAAGCAGGAAAAAGGGCCCAGGTTTACTTGCTCCTAAATGAGCACTTCAATTGCGGCCCTCTTTTTCTCAGTAAATCTTTGCTTCTTTTCTGCTTCAATAGAGTGGCAGACCTCAGACTTCACCTACAATAGTGTGATTGGATTTAATTAGAAAAAATGAGAACGGGTACATCAAGAGGAAGTTGTGTATGTACACTGGTCAAATATATGAAAGTACTTTTCAGTCTCATTTTGTGTACAAAAAGCTGGTTTCAGCTGAGTAACAGTAATTCACACATGTGGGCGAGTTCCTAGAAGTGGGGAAGTTACATGCATTACTGAAAGCTTAGTAATTTTTTTTTTTTTTTTAAAAAAAGCAAGTGATCCCTCAACAGCTGTTCCACTACTGTAAGGCAATACTGATTCCTCGCACCTGGAGCGCCAGCCCTGAGCGTGGCTGCGTTTGGTGCCAGAGGTGATACAGGGAAGCCCTTTGCTCGCTGACCGGGCAGCCCGCGGCTCGCAGGCAGGGAGGCAGCCCCGCCGCCACCCCACGCCAGGCTGCGGGGGGGGGAACACGGGCGCCTGTGAAGCGATGCGCTGGGGCAGGAAACACTCCCAGAGCTGAAGCTTGAGGCTGCAAGCGGGCTTCCTCCTGACTCCTCAAGAAATATGCTGCCCGGCGAGCACGCCCTGAGCACCCGCCCCGGCGGCCCACGCGCGGAGCGGCGGCGCGGAGGGGCGCGGAGCGGCAGGCGCTCCCCGCCCGCGCCCAGGTGCGGCCGCCTCCTGCGGGAGCGAAGGAGGGGGGGGAGCTCCGCGCTGCGCGGGCGCGGCTTGCCGGGGAGCAGCGCGGGGGTGGGGTGGGGTGGGGTGTGGAGGCAGGCAGGCAGGCAGGAAGGAAGGAAGGAAAGAGAAAGCAAGCAAGAAAGCGAGAGAGTGGAGAACCGCAGGGAGAAAAGAAAGCTGAAGCAGTCTAAAGTCCTGCTCTTCCTCATCCCTGCCCCTCTCTCCCCTCTTCCCCCGCTGCTTTTTGCCAGAGGTAAGCCAGCCTCCGCGGGCTGCGGAACTTGCGAGGCAGAGGGCAAGGGCTGCCCGCCTGCTAGCCTGTGCGCGGCGCGGCGGCCTGCGCGGGCGGCTCCGCCGGCCGGGCCGCTGCGGGCGAGGAGCTTCTCCGTGGGCCGCTGCTGTGATGCTGGAGGTCCCGGTCCCGCCGGCAGCGCGGCGGACAGCGAAAACAGCACTGCTGGAGAGTAACTTTAAAGTTACCGGCGAGTTCAGGGGCGAGGCTGAGTGGTTTGGTACAGGGCATGTCTCAGATGAGCGTCAGATACCAAAGTTGGAATCTGACAAGAAATAGCTCGTAGGCAGGTAGAAAATAAGGCGTGTATTTTTTTTCTCCTGTTTTGTTTCTAGCTTAAAATATTTTAATGTCTGTTTGTAAATGTCATGCTAAGGAAAGGTGTTTTATTATTGTGTATTTATTTACTCTATGAGTTGTTTTTGTGAAGTTAGATACAAATAGACTTCTTGTTAGTTGCTAGTATATTTCTGGAAATATTATGAGAAAATGCATGAAGTTCACTTTGAGAAAGTCAAAGAGCCACTAGGATGTCCTAGATAGAAAAAACAAAGTGAATGATACAGCACCCAAGTGTTGCCACAGCAACTTGCTAAACTTAGCCAATTCCACCTTTAGTTTGCTTATTCATGCCATACAGTTCCTTACTCTGGCGACTGTCTGTATGTTGTTCCACTGGAATTTCTTGCAGTATGAGGTTTGACTCCGAGGTAGTGAACGTGGGTGAACTTTTCTCTGGAAGAGATGTGTTCTGAAATAAAAAAAGAAACCAAACAAAGAAGCATTTTGACAGAGGAGGTGCTTAAAGGTATTTCATAATTATTGACTACATTGAACTATACTTAATAATTTCCTTGCATTTGGAACAGTTCTATTGGAATTGTTGCAGTCAGTTATCTTGCTCTGAGTTGACCCAAATGTTAATTCATTAAGTGACCACTTTAAAAAGGTCATTTGAGAGTGTTGAGGTTTTTTTTTTTTGAGCATGCAGTTAGTATGCTGATTGCATTATGTAGATTTTTTTTGAAAGATCTTTGATCTACAATGTTTTCTAGGCCTGTTAATCTTGTCAGTTTGTATGCAGTCAAGTACAATGCGAAGATAAAATTCAGTACTGACAGATTTCATTCTGCTCCATGGTAAGTCCTGTTGTAATGTTTTTTTGTTTTGTTTTGAGTTTTTTACCTTTTTTATTTGGATCTTAATCTAGTATGTGGTTTAGCAGAAGCTGGGAGCAAGCCTGAGCTTGCTTGTATTTGTTGAACTGATTGCTTAAAGTGTGATTATCTTGCCACGCACGTCTAAAGGGTTGACACTTTCTTCAGGCTAATCTCTGTAGTGATCTTTAAAAAGGGAAAAAAAGAGTCTTGCTTGAGTGTTTCTATATTCAGCTATATCTTACTGTTCACACATTTCATAATTAGAAGTTGGATTGCTTGCTTGCTTCAACATAGGTTCACCTATTTATTTTCCAATCAGTGTTGTCTTGAAGACATTGCAACTTGAAAATCTTAGAATGGAAGAATTATAGAATCAACTGATATGGGTTTTCAGAATGTCAGATGCAGGTACTTATCCTCAATGTGAAGAAGGGTCCTGAAAGTTACGTATGATTTTCTCTGCCAGTGTTGTCATTTTTCTTTGGTGCTATTTAGCTGTCACTTTTAGTAAAACAAAAACTCTGAGTTGTCTATGCCTGTTCCATAAGATGGTAAAAGGAAGGACGTGAAAATGAGTTTGAAAAGAAGTGTGAGAAACATCATCTTCTATGGAGGAAAGTTGGATGATCCTATATAAGGCTTGGATGTGCAACAAAAATTGCAATTCATCCCCTGCCAAAACATATTTTCTTGGAAGGAAAGCACAGATGGTTTCCCTTGTATTGTTTTTTCCACATAGCAATTTAGATGTTTTACCCTTATTTCTATAAAATGGAATGGTCAAGTGTCTTCCAAGATGCTTGATTTTTGTATAACCGCTATAGCATTTTCCCATTTTTAGTAAGCACGTTGAGTGATGACTTTTGTCTTGGTTACTCTGTATTGGAGAATATGATAGTACATCAAGAATCAGTTTTATTTAAGTAAGACCAAATTCCCCTCAATTTTTTTTTCTTTTCTTTTTTGATATTTATTTCTATCAAGTACTGTGGGAAAAATCTATTTTACCTTGCTGCTGAGAGAAAAAGTTTTGTTTTCCAGGATGTATGCAGTCATGTGCACTAATGTTAAAGACTATTGTTTACTTAAAGTTGTAGTGGTACAAATATGGGTGTGGAAATGAACGTATGCATATAAATGTGTATAGATCATATATATGCACTGCATATCTAATGCTGTACGAACACTATTTAGTGTTTGTTATTACTTACTCTGCAATTAAAGCTATGGAGGAGATTAAATTCTTTTTTAATTGGTATTAATTACATTCAAATAGATTAATATATTGGATAAGGTGGTCCCTGAGTTCTGCTTTTCTGTATACTTCTTGAGCTTAAGCCTTTACTAAAGAGAAAACATTGTAATGTAAGAAATGATTCAGTATTTATCTTCTAGCCTGCGATACAAACATTCACAAATGCGTGTAGATTTGTTTAGCTGTTTGTTACTTAAATCTTTGCCTGAGTAGTCAAACCAAAACAGATGTCAGTATAACCCTTTGCTCAGACCCACAAAATATGTATGGCTATGAACTTACTGGTATCTAACCAGTTTTATAGCTAGGCCAGATCTATAGTATGTCTTTATAAATCTTGAGGGACGCGTTGACAGCTTCTGTCGTAGATTACTACAGAAACAAAAAGTGACTAGGGCTTCAGCTTCTAGCAGTACTGGCGTTTTGTGGTCAAAACATCAGCAAGCAGTTTCTTCCTTTCTCAGTCTGCTACATGTTTCATTTATAAAATACACTGCAAGAAGTAACAGTTCTTGCAGATTTGGAAGCAAAGTTTGTGCTGTGCTAGGTAATCCTCTGCATTGTTATGTGGTTTATACAGAGATGGGTTAGGATCCAAATAACTGATAATACATGGCTATTTGAGTTCCTGAAGTAACAACACTGGAGGTGTTCCAGAATAAGGTGTGGGCAAAGCATGTAGAAAAAAACAGTATTTAGATACTGACAAGAGTGTGTGTGGGTATAAATAAATACGTTCATGTAAAAATGTATGTTTGTTTATAAATATGTAACTAAAAGCTACTTTCCCAAGTGTCTTATTTGTTACTGCTGAAGGTGGAGGGATTGAGAAAATGATCCTGGCTGAAAATAAACACTAACACCTTGGGGAAAAAATACCCAAACACCACTATGAAACCCAGAACTGTCAAGAAAGGTGGAAATGGCTGAGATAACCAATTGCAGCTCCACCTTTAAAACACTTAGAATGATATGCTAACATTGCAGTGGTTTTATATACTTGAACATGTGGGTGTGGTGTTGGTGGTTTTTTTTTTTTTATTTTTATTAACAGGTACATGAAAGACCATTCTCTGGCACAAAGAGTTCCTGCCTGGTACTTTTTGCCCACTTTATTAATTTCTGTACTAATTATTTCTCATTCTGTACTCAGAATATATATTCAACTTCTTAACAGACTATGTATTCTTTGTATTTCTCAGGGTTTAGAGATGGGTGGAGGCCATACTGTTGAATTTTATCTTATATGGCTAGAGGCTTACATGAAAAGCTTGAGGAAATGCTGACGTCTGAAATTTTTAAAGGAATGATGAGGGTTTAGATAAGTATGCAGGTTGGGAAAAGAAAAATTTAAATCTAAAAGCTGATTGTTAATCACTTTAGCTCAATCCAAGGCGTTTTGAATTTAAATGACTAGGGAATCTTTTAGTGAGGGTTAACTCCCTAACAAACTTCATCTCTCTTGAGAGGTTGATATCTGATTGGCCTATGGAGTTCTCTCTCTTAAAGTTTTCATTGTATGAATTTTATGTTCAAGGTAATAAGTCACTTCTCAGACTTGTGGACAGTGATCAAAGCTGATAAAAATATTGCCCCAAAAATGGAGTTAAAGAGATTAGCAAGAATCCAAAGACTTATTTTAAATAATGGAACACTTACAGTAAGTGTCCTGCATTGATTTTTACATCTTCCAGAAAAATGTAGGTTTGTTCATCTTCTTTTTTTCTCTTATTATGTCACATATGTGTATATATGATGTAAGTATAAAGAGTTTTATTTTTTCCCTGTTTATGATTACCACTTTTTCAAAGTGTGGGAGTAATAAGATATTTACAAAATTTTGCAAGAAAAGACTTCTAGTGACTGAGTGAGTTATTTAATCATTTATTTCATAATCATAATAAAGTACAGTCACCAATAGCAGTGATAACAGTGTGCTCCATTCAGTACATGGTTTTAAATTTGTGTTTATTTCTGTGTGGCTTTGGGGAATGAGGAGGGGCATAAAGATTTATTTATGACTGCTTTTCTGAATAACGATTTAGTTATTCAAAAGACATTGGGGAAATCTTAACAGGAAGAGGTTTTATCCTTTATTGGAGGAATTGAGACAATACAAAAGTAGGCAATCTTTTAAGCTTCAATTCTAGATCACAAGTAGTGCCTTTTTTGTCAGGAAGTATTTTGAAGAATACGGTATCAATACCTATTACTATGGATATATTCTGGGCGTATGATTTCTTTTCTTTCTAATTGCTGTTTCAGTCTTATGCTGTTCTACTGAAGCTGTTCTTTCTTTTCCAGACTGCTTAAGGCCAGTACCTGCATGTCAGGACAGCTGCTACAGTCAGCAGGTTTCCTTAAGGCCAAATTACTCTTTATACATGAAGAGGGAGGTGAAAAAACCTGTTGACTGCTGCTGATCTTAAACCTTCTTTTAAAGAGATGTGATTTCAGGCTGTCTCAAACACCTTCAGGATGATAGCTTCTCAGTCTGCTTTGGATTTTGTAAATTGTGAATTTGGATATGGCCCTGAAAGAAAGAACTCAAGTAGGTGGAATCTGGAGGGTGCAAGAGCTGAGTTGGAAAGTACTGAGGAAAAACTGTTATGGGCACTTGAGATACCAAGTGTCCCTAGTGTGGAGACCAGAACTTGCTTATGGGGTTATGCCTCTGCTACTGTTTGTGGCCAAAGGAGAAATGCTTCCTTGACACAGTTGAAAAGCTAGTAGTTTCCTGTTTCCTGTTTTCCCTCGTGACGGTTCTCTGAAGGGCCTCATCTGCAAGATGTGTTTTGATCACCTCCATAGCTTTCTGACTGTAGTTATTTAAACAATTAAGGCACTTCCTCCCTGCCACATGCTCAGAAGTGATTCTACCTTAGTAAACTATTTTACTGGTTATGGTACTTGTTCAGTTGGATTCCCATTTGAAATGGGCTTGAATCCACAGTTCACATAGAATGCTCGAGCCAGTAATTTTTCCTTTTTCCCATTGACAGTGTGTTTCTGTGCTAAAAAGAGTTTAAGGCTCAGAAGATAAGGGAGTAGGAGCCCTACACTCTAGTTAATTGGTGCTAGCGTGGGAATAGGAAAGCTTAGGGTTCCAGCTCTGGTCTTAGATCACTTTTTCTCCCCCTTATATCTGAGTACTGTGTAATAAGGATGTGTGTGTGAAGATAAATGGTTCATCTCTTAACTGTTCATCTTAACATAAACTACTAGGATATGTTTTAAGACTGTATTACTGATGCTGAGTTAAGACTTTGATTTCTCTATTCTCTTTATACAGGCCAAGATAAAAAGAAGGAGAGGTTATGCTGTTTACCCTCCTTGAAATTTTCATATATAAGCAATTTAAAAATATTACTGTACAAATGACAGGGAGCCTTTCAGAATTTTATCCAAGATTAATGTGAATTCAGATGGGAATTTTTTTTAATGTCCTTTTTCTTTTCTGTAGGCTTGCAGTCTTTGAAAAAAAAAAAATCAGTTTGAACTGAAGAAACTTGAAGAAGTGTCTTTAAAAAACTGGTATTCTCCATTGGCTGGCTGAAACAAAATTTGGAGAGCTTTGTTGCTAGTGAATATGCATACATCATGACTATATTTCTACATGACTGTGTGGGACAATATTTGGAATGAAGCTGCCATCATGTCATCCACAGGCAATGGCACTGATATTGAAGAATTCTTGGTCAACATTAACTTGGGGCAGTATCTTCCTAACTTTAAAGAATATGGCTATAACATTGTGACAGATTGCGTGGGAATAAATAACAGTGTGCTTCAGCAAATGGGAGTATTGCCTACAGGGCACCGCAGAAGGATTCTTAAGCAATTAGACACCGCTCTTTCAAAAACGCAAGGAAATTCTCTTTTCCATGAAAATTTAAAACTTAAAGACTTGAAAGGTTTAGAAGAGAAGCAATATTCATCCTTGGATCAGGAGTCTCCAATAAGCAATTCAAGTGTAGACGGGACTAGCTTGATACCTGCAACATTGTCAGAACAACTTCTTAATAAAGCTGACATTGATAAAGAAAGGTTTGAACTTGCAGAGCAAAACCTACTGGAGGCAAATGATGATAGCTTTACAAATTTGGATTTTTCTAGTTTATACCAGAATTCAGACAGCATACTAAAAGCTATCAATCTAAGTGGAAGTTTTAACATGAATACTCAGCCAGATACATCACTGGAAGAAGCTGCTATGTACCAAGCTGATGAGCACTTTGCTGGCTGTTTGGCATTTCATGACCCTCCTCCTCTGTTTGCTCATTCATGTGAGACAAAATACAGTGAAGACAAACATCTGATGTTTGAAGATGAGGATGATTTATCTGATAGTGAGCCAAATTCTCCATTCTTTAAGTTTAAAGGAGAAATGATAGACAATGACTTATATGATTCTTATACACAAAACTGCATGAAAGTATTTCCAAGAGCAAGCCGGTCTTTTATACTAAGGCATCGACCTGTACCAGAAATTCCCAAATCAAGTAAAGTTCAAGCTTCATCAAGGTAACTGCTGTTTCTTTCTAGTGAAGAATCACTATCATTGTAGAAATTACGGTTTGGGGTTTCTTGGAGGTTTTTGTTATTTTTTTGTGGATTTTTTTTAATATGTGTTGTGAATACACTGGATCTGGTATGGATGTTGCCAGATTAACTGAAGGAGGATTAAGCTTCAATGGAATTTAAAAGCTCAAATGAGAGTATAAAGGGAAATTTTAGAACTGTGTTTCCTTATAACCTCCCCAATCATCTCTGCCTCTATGTATTTTCAAAGAAAGGAATCTTTATTGCTTTAGATTTAACCCTCGTTAAAAACAAATATATCAAGTATTTTTTAAACTTAATCTGTATGCTGTTAAGATAGGGAAGAATGGACATACACAAGTGTTACAAAACCAAGATTGAAAAATAACAGAAAAAGCTGTTGAATCTATTCCAAACCAAAAAATTGCTAATAATATTAATTAGACCTTAGCTTTGTTTTCTGATGAAAACAGCTTTCTGTTTCAAGAGATACTGTTCTTGGAAAATACAAGTTTATTATTTTTATATATGTAACTTATAAGAAAGATCTAGGGAGTTTTACACACCTACACATATTAATGTAATTTTACCTAAAAAGGGAGACAAAATTTAGAAAATCCTTCTTGTCTGTTTTGTACTTTGTATGGTGTAGCCACCCTGTAAACAAAACAGGATGTATCTGATATGATTACACGCATGGGCATAACAAGATGATTACATGAGAATCTTAAGTCTTAGCCTTAAAGCCCGTAAAACTTATCTGTAAATATAAATACGTAAATTATTTTGTTTTAACTTAGAATAGGCTATTTTGTGAAGGAGGTAACTACATTATACTGTGGGTCTAAAGCAAGGACTTTCTTCAATATGGCTCTTAGATTAATTTCTAAACTTGTTGTCATTTAATTGTTAATACAGAGAATGAATGCAACCAGTTTTTAATATTAGGTGTTGGCTTTTGCTGGTGTTCTCATAATAACAAAACCTTAGCTTTTAATGATGCTTGTAGTAGAAAAGTATTTTTGAGGCATTCCAGCAGGAAAAAAGAAGTGGAAAAAGGGAAAGAAAAAAAAAGATACATGTGAGAGGTTTTCAGAGTTTGTGGAATCTTTGTTAGGATAGTTCTGTGCAGCATTGGTGAGGACAGTATTGGATAGAGTCCAGTAAAGTGTGTTATGGTAAATTGCATAGGAGAGTTTGAATTTGTTTCAAAATATTCATGCGATGTGGGTGTGGATTTTTCTTCCTTCAAAATGGTTGAGTTCATAATTTGAATCCACAAATCAGCGAGTAGCACTTATTGTCCAGAATAAGCATCAGTTGTTGTAGCTTGTCTTGCAAAAATATTGATGGAATGTAGAGGAAAAGGTCTGATGTTAGAACTTAACTCCAGGCATATCTTAACATTCAAACAATATTACTTTTATTAAAAATATTGGGCACTGAATGTGCAGTTGATCACAATATTACAGGCTGTGTAAACGAAGAGTATCTCCCCACAGATTAATTTGTGGTATTTTTCGTTCTGTTAACTATAAGCTTTTACTTGTCATGCTGGTTAAGTGTCTTAAACAGAGAAGAAAAATTCATGCAAAGGCATATGCAAAGTTTTGTTGGTGTAGCCATATCCAAATCATTAGGTTGCACTTTTTTTAGTCAAATGTTTTTTTAAACCACTAGCTATGCCTGGAAGGGACGTGTCTGAGAATGTTTTGTATTTATCTTGTCTTTTTCATCTGCATATCTCAGCAGTTACAAACATCATTAGCAAGTTTATACATGCTCTAGATGCAGAGTTTTCTCAGCATTTATAAGTTTCTTTTAGATTATTGAAAGAAGTCAATATTAAATGTTGTAATGCAATTGTTTGATTGAACAGATGGCGAGGTAAAGATTCTTTGCAACAACTAAGAGACTTCTGTGTGCCTTAAAAAATGTTTCATCAGTGCCTTCTAAATCACTCCAAAATCGTGCTTATTGAAACCTAAGTATAAACATCTCTTGGTGAGGAGTAGCTTTATGTTAATTTTTGTAGACCGATTATCCCTACTTCATATAATAAAGCTATTCCTGCTGAGCTAAAATGGGACCCTCATCCTAAAAGACAACAGTGACTAGCTACTAAAAGAGTACTCTTAATGTCTTTTGAGCAACAATCATCCAGTAGAGAGAATATGCTATATTTGTAATCTTCTCACCATTGAAGTAAATCCTCCAAATCCCAGTCTATCAGTGATTGATATGTGACTGGGTCACTAACTTCATTACCCATGATTTTGATCTGTGAGCTTCAGCTTATTTTCTTCATCTTTATGCTCCAGTTATAACAATATGGAAATCCTGAAGGACAAGTAGCAGTCTGTCTGAGGAAGATCAAGGCTAAACCGGAACTTAAACTTCACAGAAACATTCTTGATAATCTTGCTGGGTATTTTTTGAGAAGCAAAGAATTAATACAGAACTTTAAAATGGCAGCTTGCAGCATCTTTAACCTCAGGAAAGATTGTGTTTGTCTTACAGAATTGCATAGACAAACATTCTCAACTGACTGTTATTGATAGACACTGGTTTCATCCTTATTACATTGTGTGAAGACTTTTCCACAGGGGCAGAGAAACCCTGCTGAAATCTTCTGGGGAAACTCAACATTTCCTTCTAGTCATGCATGGATATTAGTCATTAAATTTTTATGCAAGGAAACGCTTTTCTCATGATCTCATATGTGCCTTCTGGCACAAAAAGTTCATATGGTGCGACTCCTTGTGCGCCTTAGTAGTGCTGTGACCATGTTACTTTTTATTACTAATAATGTGCCTGCCTCTGTTGCAATTGTATCTGCTTCCCTGTGCCTCATTTGTGCTCCTGACTCTTGCCTGTAACAAATGGCGCTGTCAGCTGGTAAGACACCGTAGCATTTTAGAAGTTAGAAACGTTTTGGTTTTCTTTCTTCTTTGAAGTATATGTGGCATCACTGTACTCTTGTGCAGAACTAAAAAAAAAAAGGTGATAATTGCACAGCGTTCTTGATAGTGGGGTTATTGTGCAGATTTTAGTAGTGTTTTTGGTTGGTCAGTACTGAAGTGATGTGTAATTATGCTAGATTCCTGTCAGCTACACTTTTGCTTCTTATCATAACATTATGAGCTCTCTGACACAGAATTAGTAAAGATCACTCTAAAAGTGTTTAAAAGCACTGTAATTGTTAAGGGGATGATTGCAAATAATATTCTAAAATTGAAATAATCTGCATCCAAAACATTTTTATTAGACAAAGTCATCACTCTTTCTGAGACCCTGCATTCTGTATTTAAGTGAGCAGTCTTAAATTTTTACTATGGTTCCCCAGTCATGTTGTGGAACAGAACAAAGGGTTAAACACAGTGGATTGGAAGTTTCATAGTCTCTTTTGATACTTTTGGTCTAAGTGACTTCTTCCATACAGACATAAGTGAAAAATTGAGGCTTTTGTAAGACAAAATAGTGAAAATAATCAACGGATGGAGCTAACCACTGATGTGCAAGATTAAAGGTAGTCAGTATAGTGATAGTTTTAGAGGCTTTGGATGCTTTGGATCATGTAATTTAGCAGTCACTTTTGGGTGAAATAGCTACAGTTGCATTACACAGAGCAGCAATCTGGTAAAGGAAAAAGCTTGAGCAGATTTGTAACATTATAGACCATACAGAATGCTACAGAGGTAAAATTTGAGGCTGATGAACTCTATGTACTTTTAGATTTTTTTTCATATCCCCCAACTTTGTTACTTGTATTGTTCAGTAGTGGGATTGCTCTGATTTTTTATTAAAAGAAATAAGAAGAAATAGACCAAAAGTAATTCTGGAAAATATGCTGTGTTTAGGGGGAAAATATAAATAAAATAGGTAGTGATGCTTGGCCTAAGCAGGCACTATTCGTTTTCTCCAACTGGCAGATCCTATGGTTGAAACATCTTGCTTGCTCTATTCTTTAGTCTCCATTTCTTAACATGTAAGTGTTCAAGATTGCTGATGAGGTGCCCAAGCTGGTGCTGCTATGTTTCTGTACTCTGTGTTCTGTCACACAAAGCAAGTTTTTTAGGAGAGAGAAGCCGCTCCCTCCCTTTTCCTGTGGTCAAGCATCACCATTAATTTACCTCTGCAAGCAGTCTATGAACATAGCATGCTAGAGCACTTTTGACATGTTTGCATTATGGGAGGGTCAGGCCTTGAGATAGATAGAAAGAAAACGTTTTTAATGAGTTTGAAAACAAAAGCTTCATTCATTTAAAACAGCAGATGAATGCCAGTAAAGACTTTGAAGCACTGACTGCTTTCACTGACCTCTGTCCCTCACTTTATCTGTGAAGTGACAGGAGTATATTGAATAAAACAGCTAAGCTCAGTGCTAAGCTCTCACCTTTCCAGTCTCTCAGCCTTTAGCAAGACCAGCCGCTGCCTCATCACACCCTTTCATCCTGTTTATGCATAAGGAAAGGGTGGTGGGGAAGAGTATGTAGCATGAGCCTCATCCAGTACCTCTTAATGTATGAAAATAGTGGGTCTTAATCTCCACATTTGTAACAAAGTGATAATTTAATTGAAACTATTATTATATCTTTGTAAAATTGGCACACTTTGATTGGCAGACTGCTTACGCTAACCTTCCTTTAAAGAGCAAAATAAAGGAGATAATTAATCTGAAGAGGTACTGAATTTTGGAAATGGTTAAAGAAAGTTATAAATCGGCGTAGATATAAGATTTTTTTTTTCAATCTTATTTGCCCCCAAAGTCGTCTTCACTATTTTTCTGTCTTTTTAATTTAGGTATTCAATTTGTACAACAACTATCTAACTATTCTATTCTACTGAGCGTTGACAAATTATTATCATTTTATAGCTTGCACTGTATGTTGTTTGTTATACATAATTTTTCAAGCAGATATTCAGAGTAAACTTGCTTCATTAATTTTGTGTCTTGAGATAGTTTTCACTTGACATAAGTTAGAACTTTGTTTTCCAAAAATGACAAAAAGGTTTTATTTTTGATTGCTGGAAAAAAAGACCATAGTTTGCTTATTAGCAGGTTTTCTTGTCATGTGTACATACATGGTAGGTACATAATCAAAAAAGAATACACAAATCCTGAAAATGATATGAATTAAAGAAATGCAGGTCTTTGTAAGCTGATTTGTTATTTTTTATTTCCTGGTGAATTTATCTTTTACCATCTATTACCATTACCCACTTTGAAATCCTTCCACCCTGAAACTAAGCTAGTGACTCACAGATTTACATAAGGAAGAAAACCATCATTTTAAAAGCTGCCTATGTCTATCTCTAGTTTATTTTAATGCTGTTAATACCCTTAAAAAACCCCAACCTACAAGGAAAAAAATCTGGTCTGTGTTGAAAAAGTTATTTTTTCTTTTTCTGTAAGCATACCAGGTTCTTTAAAATTAGGTTAGTACAAATTCATGAAGTTAGTTTGCTAATGTAGCTTCAAAAGATGTAACTACATCAATTTTAGTAAAATGTATGAAGAAACAGAGACTTTTAAAGTATTTGCTGTGTATTTTTTGTAATTGTAACTCAGGAGAGTAAACAACTATATATGGAAGCTAGGCCATGATCCACCTTCACTGGCCAAACTCACCCTGTGTTTTCTAAAAGCAGGATTTTACAAAATATCATTGAGAAACTGAATTGATATAACATTTGAAATGTCAAGTAACTTTATAAGGTGCGGCTTCTGTCTTGAATTTAATCTAATAATTTGTTTGGGGCAGATTTAGGCATGGATTAAAAATTATATTAAATAGTAGTTCATAAATGTATGCCTTCTGTCATAGAGAAACATCAACCTGTAGTATGGAGTAATTCAACTTGGACTTCATGGGGCGGTATTTCTAAGGTTTTGAACATAGCTAATCTTAAAAGAATAGAATTTTTCAATATGTCAAGTGGGGAAACAAAAATTAGGTATATTGATATTTTTAGCAAAACATACATATATCTTTGGCTTTGAAGTATGGAGGACCTGCAAACTGTTAGAAAAATTTCAAGGATCTTGTATGGCATTTATCAGTCAATGAATATTCTATAAGGATCTGTATCACTGTTATTTCAAGCAGAGAAAATGAAATTCAGAGGAAAAATTACTAATTATTCATGTTAACAGGGGAAATCAGAGCTTGGCTGAAAACAGCTCTGATACAGACTGCTAGAATAGTGAAGATGGGTTAGAAAGGTACTAATTCAGGCATATTTGTTCCTGTGTTGTTATTCTAAAGCTGCTGTCTCAGCCTGAAATCTCAATAATAATAATATTTAAAAAAAATGTGGTCTTTAGCAGCATGATGAGTGCCACTATACATGAAACTGCTGAAATACTTAGGGGCCAGCACACCACCAATAATAAAATAATTTTTCTGTTGTGTATGGGGATACATTCTTATCTATACAAAATGTATAGTGGTAGTCACAGGCAGTTGCAATGCAATGTAATTTATGTTTCATATTGAAAACTTTCTAGGAAAAAAATCACCTTAGGAAATCAAAACTTTAGAGCAATTTTTTTCAGTGGTTGAGAGCATGTTTTTTCTGGATTTCCATGCCCAGGCTCCCTTTGAGCTTAATGTTAAATTAGACTTTCATAGTACCGCCTTCTTTAAATATAGTCACTGGTAATCAGTGTGAAGGAGAAGGAGGGTAAAGGGTGGGGGAAGAGTGGGGTATCTCCATGTTTCCTAGAAATCTAAATGTATCATAAGGTCAATTCAAAACAAATAAACCAAAAAACCCAAATTCAAGGTGTGTGCTAGGATCAGAGTATTCAGTGTCACAGAGGGAGCAAAACACATTGTTGGGTGACTTTTAAATTAAACCAGAAATATTCCAAGACTTAAAATTGACTATTTCTGTATTTGTATATAATTTTAATAATTTAACTGCATAAGATGTTTTTGCTCTATTTCTGGGATATTTCACTTAATGTTTTCATTTTGTGCTTTGTTTTGTTTAAGTTCCCTTCAGAAAAGAAGAAATGTGGATCTTGTAAATATTTCTTGCACTGGGAGGCAAATTTTACAAAATGGTGAGTTAAGCATGCTGATATTTACATCTTGAATATTGAAGAGAAAGAAACCTCAGTCCAGAAGTTTTCTAAAATGAGTATTGACTTGCTTATTTTAAGAAATAGTGGGCATCTGGAAGGTCTGGAAAAAGTGACGTGTGTAATAGCAGAGCATTTAACCACTTCTGCATTTTTACTTAGTTTTTGTTTATGAGCTAATAAAATGAAAATTAGAAAATCTAGTCTTTAAACCTCATCTATTTTAATATACTTTTTTAGACTACTGTATTTTGAATTTCTAAGATTAGAGCCAGAATTTTTTTTAAGCAGAGTTGTCTTTTTCTTGAAAGATGTAAGGAGCATATTCCTGACTAATGCTGCTTAATTTGTTAGTGCTCATAGCTCTGGGAAGTAACAGGAAATTAATTGTATTAGTTTACTGAAAGAATTTAGAAGTCTTGTGCAGTCAGTTGTAAACAAAAGTTCTTTCATACTCTAGAGGTATGTCTTGTTTGAAGTTATGCATATTAATTTCAAGCAAATACTTGGTCACAAAATGAAGATTGTGCACAAATGGGTTTTTGTGTCTTTTTTTAAAGTCAGAATAAAGGACACTTTGGAGCTATTGCTCCTAAGAGTATGCAATCGAAGTTTTTCTTTAACTTGATGCAGGATAGGAAAGAAGAAAATGCCTGTATGCAAGTTATATCCAAATTATATAGTAATAGTAGTACTGTCTGACTAGGTAGTGTCTGAGGGAAAAAGAAAGCGTCTGGAGTTCAGTTAGAAATGGGAAATTGTTTCTTGTTCTTCAAATTTTTTTCTGAGAAGGACAGAGAAATCACAAACAGAAAAATCTGTGTCCCTTGATTTTGTTAGTACTTTAGTAGAGTATTGCACTGTATGACTCTATTTATTTATTTGCTTTAAGAAACTTTCACAGAAGAAAAGCCACCTATCATCTCTCCATATGGGGAAACCTTTATTTCTGACAACCCTAAAGATGCTAAAGTAAGTTGGGAAGTTTGGATATAAATGGTCTATCTTCACTTTAATCTTCATGTTATGTATTTTATATTGCCCTTAATCCTTTTTTCCTCTGCTTTTTCAGTTCCCAATACCTTTTTTGTCTTTTTAGGTACATGCAAAAAGTTTGTAGTGTAAATATTTATGGACTAGTGACTTTTCTTAATCTGGAGATACACTTTATACTGTTCAATAGTAATAGGAAGCTGTTGTGTTGGGGTTTTTTTTGATTTGTTTTTTTAAACAACATAGATAACTGACTTTTTTTTTTCTTTTATGCCCAGAGCTGCCATATCAAATGCAAAACAGTCAGTTACAGGTAGTTGGAGACTACCTTAATGCCTTCCTTTTACCTTCTTAAGTACAGTGGTATATTGTAAGACTTTTGTGACTAAGTGAGGTTAAGTGATGGATAACCATTAGAATTGACTAGTAAAGGTAAAAGTGTCTTTTCTCTGTTCGGATAATTGCAGATCAAGCCTGGGCATCTCTACACAGACTTGTAGAGCATGAAAGCAGCTTACATGTTAGTTTAGATGATCTAATGGTCACTTTTGGCCATACCGTTTCTTAATTCCTGTATATGAAAGTTCTCAGGACTTCTGATATTTTTCACGCATCCCCTAAACTTGCTGTATATCCAGAAAGTCACTTTTATTGTAGGATTCTCTGAAATGAACACTTTTGTTGGGGTTAGTAATCGATGCTGTGCATGCCATAGCATGTGGACAGACTTCTGAATCACGTGGAGATCTGGGAGGTAAATTAGGCTAGTGAGGCATCTGCCAAATGCCATGAATCCCAGCTCCTGCTTCTGTCTTAGCAGGATGCAGACTAGAAGTTGTTGATTCTGTGATTGCTTATACTTGTCCCAGCTGATCTCAAGCCACTGAGTTAGAGAAAACAGTAAATTATTCTTAGTTTCTGTCCTCGTTTTCACTCTAATGTTTCACTTTTTATACTATTGTAAACTATTGACTAAAATCAAAGCTACTGAAATGGATGCCTAGGATTTTTTTTCACCAACTTTAATTTGTTAAGAATTGGTCAGTGAAAATAAAGGGTTCAAATTTAATCTTCTAATGTGAGTGGTTTTACAAGCATAAAAATGATCTCTATTTTTGGCGTGTACTTTCTGTTCTATGGAAATATGTTGTTGACTTTTTAAGAATGTATACATAAATTCATGTCTTATTTCTCTTTGTAGTTCTTGTTATCTGCACACAAAAGTGACTTTTGAGCTTTCGTTTTCTTTCCTTATGTACAATATCTTGTCTGTGCCAGTTATTTTTGTCTGTGCCAATGTCTTTAAAAATTCGGAATTTAATTTCTTTTAATTAGTTCAATGACATAAGCAGGTTTTCTAGAAAAAGTTTCCTAGCCTTCTTGTTACTTCTTAGCATTATTCTGTATATTTCATTGAAATGGTTGGTTGTAAAAAATCATACCCAGGAAGGTTGTCAGCGATCTTTCTTATCTTACAAAGGCACCAAGTACAAAAATGCCGTGCTGTTAAACTGGATTAACTGGTTGAAATACAGTTGCTATTTCTGCTGGTTGTAGAATCATGATTAATGCAGTATATTATAACATGCTTCCCCTGATCTGAAGATTTGGATTTTAGTTATCACTTTCATCTAAGTGAATAGTTTGAGTTATATTTATCACATGCCTGTTGGAAACTTCATAGTTAAATTTGGTTCCATTAGAACTTAATTGCAGACAAAGGTCATAAAGAAGAATCATAAAACAAAGGTCCTAACATACATTTCACTTCCTGATTTTTTTCAGTAGGTATCAAGTATTCTAGGAACAAATAAGAAAGTTTAGATAACACTGTAAAGTATCTGAGATTTTAGGGCTTGTAACTGCTGCTTCATTTTAAAAGATAACCTCACAAGAGACTATACTTTGTCTATATACAAGAAAACATAGCAAATTGTTATACGGACCAACTGAAGTTTGTTCTAAGGGCTTATAAGTTTGCCGTTACCCTTCTTCCTGTTTCATTGGTGTAAGGAAGAAAAGGCTTCTATAGACTTTTATAAAGGAAGTGTCTGTAGAAATAGGTAATGAGTCACTATAGACTGGAGGTAAGTGAGCATTAGAGAACAGGGAATTAAGGTTATAAAGAAAATATGCCTTTGACTTAGGTCAGGAAGAAAGACAGCTAGAAGCAGAAACCTCTAAAGGGCAACCTGAAGAAGGAACTTTTTTTTTTACATTGCTTTAAAAATAACACAAATGAAAATCTAAATGTTTTAGAGCCGATTTATTGTTGTGTCCAACTGAAGAGTCGAGCATATTAGAATTCCTTCACATAAAAACTGAATTCTAATGAATTCAGGCCTCCAGAGCGAAGTATTGGCTTTATTTCTTGCTGTAGACTGTCAGACTAAATTAAACATGCATAATGACTTCAGTAAACTATGTGAGCTCCTAAGCATTGTGGTAGTGTGGAATGCTGGCCAGATTGCAAATCTTACCACTTTAAAACAAGAACACTTAATATTTTAAAAGGAGGAATTTATATTTATGGACCTGTTATAAAATTGTATTGCCAAACCATGATTCAAGAATTGACCTGAGCAGAACTGTGTGACATTAGCTTTAGTAGAAGACTAAGGCACTATCTCTTAAGGAAGATGCCTGTCCTGAATGGCATTGAGTCTTTGTTTAATGTAGCCTCAGTTCCGATACTTTTCATGACGCCCATGTTTTAGCATTCAGGTTTCCTGACTTGCTATTGTGATCAGTAAGACTACCTATTAGAAAAAGCTAAAACCAAAAAACGCATCTGAATTACTTCCTGACTGAAAGTAGAGGATTTTTTTATACAGGGCTGCAAGTAGGCAGTTCCATCTGTCTGGGATCCAGAAGCCAGATTTCTTCCTCAAGGGTAGGTGCTTCCTATGCATAAGAACAGTACATATTTAGAGACAGTTTCTGTCTAATATATATACACCTATCTTTTAAGAAATACTTATCTCTATAAAGGTGTCTGCAGGAGAAAATGCTGCTGCTAAATACCTTTGTATAATACCTCAGAGATTTGCAGGAGGTGGGAGATGGGAGTTTTGTCTCGTCTGAGCATCTTGCAGAGTAATTCTGTAAACACCGCATTGGAAATGCTTGAGATTTAATTTGGGTGAAATATGTGTCTTTGTGAGCAAACAGATCTCCCTGTCCCCACAATCTGTCTTCATTTGTGGACTTCTACATTTTAAAATCTACTAGCAATAGAAATGAAATTCTTGGTTATTGCTTGGAAGTTCCAAGGCTCCCTGAATTCACTTGCCCAAGTGCTGAAGATTGCGGAGTGAGCACAAGCAGGACATAAAACTGTTATCGTAACAGTTCATGAGAGGGAGGAAGAGGTACTACCACATAGCTTCAGTGGGTATGGTTTGTGGTTGCATCCTGATAAGCAAATTAAGATAAAAGATACTGACTGTTTTTACTCTGAAGATGCTTCCTGAGTGATGATGACGTTAGCCTCTTGACTATTGTATAGAAGTGGGACACAGCTGTTTCCCTTCAATTTGTGAAATTCCAGGCAATCCAAATATTTGATAAGCAGTGGGTAGGTTGCTTTTGAGTTTTCTGTTGAGTTTGAGGTGTATGCGTGGTTTTTGTTTTTTGTTTGGTTTTTTTTTTATTTTTTTGTGTCTAATCCGTGGTGCTACAACATAGTTAATAGTTTGGTGTGTGGGTGGTGGTGATGGTTGGTTTTTGCTGGTGTGGGTTTTTTTTAATAATGGATCTGGCTGGCAAAGGAAGGCAGACTGTTCACCTAGGTTTATCCTAGTAGCAGCCTGATTTCCACAATTTTTGCTGCAGTGTACACATACTCAACTTTTGGCTATGGGCTTTTCTAAGGTTGCCTTTTCATGTTGCCAAGGTACAGTCCTAAAGTACAAGATGAGGTACTGCTGCTCAGGAAACAAACGGCAACCGTTGTGAAAGCTTATCCACTTTTTTCTGCCACCCTTCAGCTTCGTGGCAAACACATCAAAGGTTAAATGAGTAAATTAAAATCCTTCCATCAGAAAGCACGAAGATGTTAATTATATTTTTGCTTTTTTAAAAGGAAGAAAGACAAGTATTGAGAAGCTTAGTAATGCAATATGATTGTTGGATCAAGTTTAGGAAGTGTGAAATGTAATGTTCTTGAACAGTGCTAGACTTGACATTTTGTACACTGCAAGCAGATTATGGTAAAGGTTTCTAAACAAACATTAATAGATGTGCCTTTTAGGAAGAAGAGCTTGGCAAGAAAATGTGAGATACATTTGATATGGCTGAGTTCAGTCTTACTGTAGGAATTTGAATTTACTGTTATTTTATTTTTAGTGTACTGTGAAGGCTGTACATTTAATTCAGAGAAGAAGTATTGATATGAAAGGTAGGCTAGCAGTGGTGAATCATAAGTGGTATACTTAACATGTGTGCAGCACGTGGCTCTTGAGCTTAGAAAATTTCAGGGTAAAAATAATATTCACTTGTGTTTCAAGAAAAATCAGAGCACTGGTATTTCTATGCACTATATTTCTTTAATTTGTATTGGGTATTTTAGACTATGCTTATGTTTTATCTGAATATTATTATTTAAAATGGAAATACTGAAAAAACATTTCTTAAAATACTTTTAAAAACATGATCTTTCAAATGCATATTACTTGAAAATGTGGCAAAGAATAAATAGCTTTGCTAGTTAGGCTGTTGTTTGTGTGTGATTTATGTCTACAGTAATTTAAATACCACTTACTACTTCTGTACAAATGTTGGTTATGATATATTTCTTTTCTAGGAACTTCATGGAAATGAATTCCTGACTTGTGAAAATAAATCAGATCTAGGAATGAAGGAAGAGTATTCTTCTTACAAGAATCTATGGTATTAAATAAGAGTTATAGAGAAATTAAAAATGTAAAAAGGAAAGAGTTATTTACTGATATCACAAGTGATCTTTACCTCTGATGGCACAACCGTGACTACTTTTTTTCTCCTATTTGAACCTTTACCCCATGCTATTGGAGACAAAGTTTGGCTGTCCTGAGACTGTTTCAGTCTTTTGTGGATTTGGAAGATGTCCCTCTTTTCCTCAGTCAGAACAAGGAAGACACAAGTTTTATTTTTATATGTCTCCTAGCTAATCATGTCTGAGTACTCTCATACTCTACCTCCTCATTAGAAAAAAAAAAAAAGTCAAAAAAACCAAACACTGAACTAAAAACCATTCTGTACTCCTGTCATGGGGCAGTGGCCAGTGGTTTGACAAAATGGGAGCTAATGCTCTCCTTAAGCCAGGTACAGACTGAAGACTTCTGTTGAGGTGGGAGAGGGAAGAGAGAGGTGATACTGCAAGTCCTCCAAAGTATTAAAATGAATGAAGCTAGTTTTCTGAGGAAGGAGTATTAATTTTAAGTTTCTGTTCAGGCTTCTAAAGGAACGAGCATGTGTTACCTTGCTACCAGTCCTGTTGAATGGAGAAAGTATGATTCAGTATGGTCATAGTTATAAGATAGATTGTGTTTAGCATGTCTGTGGTTATTGCAATGGTTAAACAAGTTACAAGCATATTTCTAATATTTCTTACCAATATTTGTTCTAATTAATAATTTATATGTATTTGTGCATTGTAGCAATACATTAAGAGTAAAATGCACTTTTTCTTTCTAGTTCCTTTAATAATCAGGAAGAGAAGACAAAGGAATTTGTGAAAAATGAATCCCTGTCTCAGGAACACAAATCATTAGCACCAGAAGACTCTGAAAGTGAATCTGTATATTCTATTGTGGAACAACATTCTTTGCCTTTAAAGAAAAAGAAAAATAAAGACAAGACACATTCAGCATCTTGTAGTAAGATACAAAGTGGAGATTCGGATCGCTTGGTCAGTGAACAGATGCATTTTTGGCAATTTGATGGAGATAAAACTTCAGTTGGAAATGATTCAATAACACCGTATGCTTGTTTTTATGGACCATCAGTAAAGAAGGTTAAAGCAGGATGGCTGGATAAATTATCCCCTCAAAGGTATGGTATTTGCAGTGTTTACTGTATAATTGTGAAGATGTATGCTTGCATGAGAGTTGTTAAGTTTGTATTTGGTCACTGCTTACTATTTGTAGTGGGAAAGGAAAGGGAACTGTTTTTGTTGCAAGAGCGTAGGGCTCTTCCGAATTCTTAGTTTTTAATGATGTTACCTATTCTAAAGTTCATTTAGGAGGTGCACTCAGGAAAAATATTAAAAATATTGATCACCACTCATGAACTGTAGCAGAAAAATATAAAATTAATTTGTAGCAATATTTCAAATCTGTACATTTTTTGCTGATTTTCTGTGGGCCACAAAGTAAGTGAAAATAAACTCTGATTCTGAAATACTACTTTAACAATTTGGCCATGGATGTATAAATTAGTAATTACTGTTACTGGAGGTCCTCTTGATTTCAGAATTGTGTGTGTGTAAGTTGAGCTTTGAGTTTAGAAATGCATCTAGGGTGAATTTTCTCCTAGTTTACTTTATTGATGTGCCTAAAGTTTGATGGGAGGAAATCTGAGCCTAAGTCTTGCTTTAAGATTTCAAATAATGAAGAGGAGAGAGGAACACAATAGAAAGAGAAGAGAATAGACTCTTTACCGCATTTGTAGGTTAAAAAAACCATACAAAATTTAATGTTTAATTTCTGTTATTTTTTAAAGGTTTTTTATTTTATGCTACTTTAGATTCCAGCTATTCTTAGATTGTTCTACACTAAAGAGCACTCTATTATCAGATCTTCCCTTCATAAATACTTGCAAACTCTGATGAAATTCTTGTAACCTCCTCGTTAATAAACTGAATAGACTATTCTTCATTTTAAATTGTAGTTTCCAGTTCTCCAGTTGTACTTATGACTTTCTTCTGAATTCCTTTTTATATTGAAAGTGGTACTATTTTATTTTTTAAGTCTATTTCTGATCTTCACTAGTACTTAGCATCTAGAAATTAAAGCTGTTGTACTTGTTAGTGCTTTAATCCATCTATTTTACTGTACTTCTACTAGAGCCTTAGTAGTTCTGCATTCTTTGTTCTTAGGACTGTATGTTTAACTACACTGAAAGGTGATATTAAACTGTTTGGCCTTTGCTTTCATTATTTGAGGCTATAATAATCACTACTCAGTGACTAGTACAGCAATTAATTTTTTTTTCAGTTTAGTGACAAAGTTATTGAATTAAATTGGTTGAGAATACATTCTGGTTTGAGCCCACTGGAAGGAGCTCTATTGTAAAGCAAATTCCATTATTTTGTTGTTCCTTTTTAAAAGTTCTCATCTAGCAAGTTTTAATTTCTTTGATTCTGGCTTTATTTGTGTTGATACAGTGATACATTGTTCTAGCTGAATAACAAGAAGGAATAAACCTGGTTTAATAAACCTATTTTATCATTATGGAACTTCAATCTGCTCAAGCTTCCCCCCCAGTTGTTTCAAAAGTGTAATTCACATTTATGGATTGTCATTGTTTTGTTAAAGAATCAAAGAATAATTATACATGGAGTCAAAAGACTTTTTTCCAGTATAATATGCATTTGCACATCTCTTTTTTAGATTTGTTAGAGTATTGACTTCTCAGAGAGCTACAGTTAACTTTAACTTTTGTTTTATTTCACTTACTGGTCTTCTTTTTTTAAACAACATTTTTGGCAGTTAGCTAATAGTGATAAAATGTATAGTTTTTTATTCTAGTTGACTCATCTTGTGCTATTTGAAGGAATAGAGTTGCGAACAAAGTGTGAAGGCTTTAGATAAAGTACTGTGTGAGAATATATTATTTGAAAAAGATAATGAGTTAAGCACAAAATTAATACTGGTTAGGACTGAGTAGAACAGTTGCTGGGTCCTTAGCTTTGAGCCAGTGATATTCCTTGGCTGAATTACAAGGACTTTTTCTTAGAGCATGGTTTAATGAATGCTACATTTTTTTGGTTCTTTCTCTTACAATACCATTTCTCAAATATCAGAAGACTTAAAGAAATGAACCAAAGAAAAAAAATAATTACTTTTTCATCCCTGCAAGCACTGTCATATTTTATTTCAGTCCCCACCAACTGAATGTTTCTTTATGTTGCCCCCTGCCCATCCACCTTTTCTTTTTATAGAGCTCCTATTTACACCTGTCACTTTGTGTCTCCTCAGGGGAATGAATGTATACTGTTTTCTTACATTGCTACGAATCGTGCATTTTAAGTATAGCTTACCTTTTTAGTTAACTCGCTATAAATTGTAAAGCCATTCAGTTTACTTATATTGTATGTGGCACTTACGTTCACTTTTTCTTCCTTGCATCATCTTGAAGTTTATTGATATTTTAATGGAATGTAGATTTTATGTTGGCCTTTCCAGGTTATGAAAAATGATGATTTATTGTAGTCATATAATACAAGTTAATTAAGCCAGAGCTGCTATTTGATTAAAGTTTTGATAAACTACCACAGTCTACTAATCCTAAAGCAGAGCACTCATTTAGCAAGAAAGGAAATAACATTGGGAAAGGAGAAGTTAGAGTGGGGTTTTGTTCTTTCTTAATTAACTTCTTTAATAGAATTTAGAATTGAAACTTTTATAGATGATAACTAATAAGCTGTCAACATTTTTAATGAGCATAACAGACTACTTCAGGTTCATGTAAAAAGAATTTTTGGGAAGTCCTTATAGAGCATGAGTTAATGGCAAACTGAAATCATCAAATGAGCTTCTCATTAATGATCTCCAGCTGATAGCACAGATGGAAAATGACATTTTATGTTGTACTTGTTGAGTGATTTGGTGTGACCGCTATTTATTCATTAGCCAGGGAAAAGAGTGTTCAGGAGGTGTTGATTACTGAAGATACTGTAATGCCTATGAGGACTGAAGATATCTGTAAATAGAGATGTCCTTCTCAGAAACATGGCAATGAAATGGTCACTTTAGGTTCTCAGCTTTCCCTTTTTAGAAAGTATCTTACAGAGCTTGTAACACTTAAAGGTATGCTCTGTGTTCAGAATATTCCTTTGCCTGCAATAAAAATAGCCAGTTCTCATCCTTGTTAGTTTCAAGCAAAATTACATTATTGAAAGTTCTTTTTCCTCTGTCACTTCAGATGTGATATAGAGCACATGGGCAGGAGACAGAGAGAAAGGAAACTGAATTAATTAAAAACATGAAGATACTGATTTATAAAAGAAGTCCAGTAATACTGCACTTCTTGTTTGCAGATATTTTTATTATATTTGAAATCAGCAGTCTCCTTTTGCAAAGATATGATAAGGCTAAGATTTATTTTAATTTTCAAAATGTTTAGGTCCAAAGAGAGGAAGCTAAACTTGATTTGACCTTTCTATAATTTGTGCTTGAGATATTCTTAAAAGCCAGTGTTACTTGTGTTTATAATTTTAAGTGTATTAATTTTTGATTTACAGCAAATGTATGTTTCAAAAGCGCTGGGTTAAGTTCGATGGAGACAGCATTTCTTACTACAATAACGAAAAGGTAAGTGACGTGTTTTGGTCATGTATGGGACAAAATGCATCTGTGTAATACACACGTTACCATGAAGAAATTCAGAAGGAATTGCAAATGAATATTCATCTTAAATTAATTTTCAATTGCAAAGTACTGCGATGAGACGTCATTAAATATTTCAAGGTGTCCTTCAGATCTTCATGTGTTGTTCATCCTCTTGAGGCTGAGGGGAGACCTTATCGCTCTCTACAACTACCTGAAAGGGGGTTGCAGAGAGGTGGGTGTTGGTCTCTTCTCCCAAGTGACTAGTGACAGGACTAGAGGAAATGGCCTCAAGTTGCGACAGGGGAGGTTCAGGCTAGACATTAGGAAAAAGTTCTTCACTGAGAGAGTGGTGAAACACTGGAATAGGCTGCCCAGGGAGGTGGTAGAGTCACCCTCCCTGGAGGTATTCAAGGAGCGTGTGGATGTGGCATTGTGGGATGTAGCTTGATGGACATGGTGCTGTGTGGTGTTGGGTGGGTTGTGGCTTGTTATTGTTGTTGTGTGGCGTGGGTTTTGTGGTTGTGTTTTTTTTTGGTGTGTGTTTTTTTTTTTTTTTTTTTTTTTTTTTTTTGTTGTGGGTTTTTTGATGTTGTGTGTTGTTTTGTGTTTTTTTTTTTTTGTTTTTTTTTTTTTTTTTTTTTTTTCCCCCCCCAGGTTGGACTCGATGATCTTACAGGTCTTTTCCAACCGTACTGATTCTGTGATTCTGTGTTTTCTAGAAGGGCTTGTATTTGTGACCTTTTCAGGTAGATATCATCAGAAATTCTTACTTTATTGAAGGAGTGACACTGCTGCATTCTGCAAAACAGAAGAGGATCATACAAACTATTTAAGAGATCCAATGCTATTTTGATGGTGGTATGTCTTGTCTCCAGCATGCTGGAGATTTTGAGAGAGAAATTAAATGTGGCATGGAAGACCTCTTGAAAACCAAAAACCCCATACACTTGCTTACTCTTTAATTAAAAAGTCTCTTTCCTTTTTGTCGTCTAGGAATAATCACATATCATTGGACTAGGTTATGTTTGAACGGATCTCTTTAAAATCAGCATAGTACTGCGATGTCAGTGGCTGTTCTTTGTTTCTATACCTAAGGACCAAATCTTACTGAAACATTTGCAAACTCATGAGTTGCTTTGATTAAAGTAGTTCACTTCTGATACGTGATGCAAAAATGGATTTGTAAATCATGGTTTTCAACAAAAAGTGTATTCCCTTTGTGAAATTGAGATTTACAGAAAACTTATTTGACCTTTAGATACTACTTTTTCACAACAGAAACTACATTGTTTGGGGGTTTTTTTGAGACCTGTCTTTAAGCATGATTTTTTTAAAAAAAAATATTTCTTTTTATTTTTTTATTTTTCTTCTCTTTAATCCACTTTAGGCCACTACAAAATTCTTTATCTTTCGCTTTATGATTAATTAATTTCTCCTCTTGGAAGAAATGAAGAACTGCTTAAAAGTGATAGATGATTGTATAATATGTGTGTTTGGTGGAGATGAGGTTATATGCATGTGTGTTATTTGAAATGCTGGAAAGCATTTCCTGTTGAAGATGGATATTAACTTAGGAACAAAATACAATTTCACGTAAAAGTTCCCAGGCAGTGTGATGGGTGGTGGTAATCAGTAAGGGTCCCATAGATGCTTTATAATATGCACACTATTGGACCTATTTTAGCAGATTATGGAGGGAAAAGAACTGAAGCAGGAGAAGACTGTTTATTTCCTGAAGCGTCAGAGAAATTAAGAACAAGTTCAAAAAATTATTTACATTTATCTTTATACCTACTGATTAGGAACGTGAAACAATCTGTTTTTACTTGCTTACTTTGCTTTACTCACAGTAGAAGACATGACTGTGTAGATGAAGGGAACAACAGAATAACATTTGTATTGCAGTGACAAAAAAATGTTACCCCTTTGTGGTATTCGCCCCAGGACTTCAGAGGAGCAGAAAAGCAGGGTTAGTCATTAAGAAAGACTTGAAAAATACAGCATTGGGATTTGTTTAACACTGTCTGTAGCATAAGTAGGGTAAGAAATGCTAATACTGAATTTTAAATCTTGTATCTGTACTGGGGATTTTTTTTTTTTTGGAAGGTCACTGAAAAAGTTACTTGGAAGTCAGTTACTCTAGAATAGTACCTGTTATACATTTGTCTGTCATAGGAGATTCCAGAAATCTCTTCTGCTTAGGGCATATTTACTGTGTCACACGATGCATGGAAAGCTACCAACTCTGCATCCTCTATTTAAAAGGTCTCTGTGATAGGTTAGACTATCCGGAGCTTGCAAAAGGCTTGGTCTGAAGCCTCTTTGGCTTCCTCTTCCTGGAGTCCAAGTACACTCCTGGGATTGAGAGAGATGCTGGTTGGTCTATGCGTGTATACAATTTGACCAAATCTGGGTGTCTGACTTGTTAACTTGATGAGTCGCATATGCTAAGAACCTCATATGTCTGAGAACTCTGAGGCCTGAAGCAAATTCTGGGAACCGAGGAGTTGGTGAAACTCTTGGACTGGCTTGCAGATAGGAGGAAAACATAGCTGTCTACCAATAGTTCTCAGTGCACAGTGGGGTTGTGTTGGGTGAGCAGTGGTGTCACTGGGGAACATGAGTTTTTGGTAGTCTCTGCTGGATCACTACTGCCACACCCAGAGTATTCATATTGCCTGC
This sequence comes from Gavia stellata, assembly GCF_030936135.1. Lineage (NCBI taxonomy): Eukaryota > Metazoa > Chordata > Aves > Gaviiformes > Gaviidae > Gavia > Gavia stellata. The sequence continues at coordinate 25,070,002 of NC_082598.1, read as the reverse complement.
TAGACGGATACAAGCATATTCCTGCTGTTGCTTGTGTGTTGTTACCTTGACATAGTAAGCAACTATTTGCAGACCCATCAAAACCTGCATGCAGCTCAGGAGTCGATTCTGGTAAAAGACAGGGATAGTTATACAGTTCATTGCAGGGCAGCGGGTACTTCGTCCTAGCTACATGGCTAGTTATATATATATATTTAAATGGGGAAGTTGTTGTTTTAACTGTAGGTCTTAATGGCAAGATCCATCTATTCTAATGTGTTTTTGTCCAAGGACATTCCTACACAGACAAGCATGTTATAAAGGAATTGTTCTAGTTTTTGGTTTCACATATCAATTAAAAGTAGTTTTCTGATTATTACAAGCAGAGAAGGGTAGACTCTGTGGAATGAAACTGTTTATTTTACCCAAAACACTACCAATATGAAAAAGCTCTGTTTGTCATTCAAATTAGGAACTTGAGAGGAGTGAGGTTCTCAAGAAGGGGAAGTGTGCTACATGGCTAATGATAGCACAACAACTGGAGGGTGGGGAGGGAAGACACAGAGGGCAGTATTCCTGAAAATGTATACTTAGCCCACCTAAACACTTCTTTGAATGATTTAAACCCTAATTTTCCAAACATTTCTCTAACCTTGTTCTAGTTGTGCGTCAAGTTCTAATCGATAGATATGTCTTTTTTTCCTTTATATTTGCATATATGAAAAAAATATTTAGTCTTCTACAAACAGCATCTCATCTAGGAACAGTTTTTGTTTGAATCTGTGATGCTGCTCATTTCTTCTATGTTCATGGTCCTGAGCAAGTTGCTGTGGTCAGAGCAACATCCCATGTGGTTTTGTCTTAACGATATGCTTAACTGAAATGAGAGCAAACCAAAGAGAGGAAGGTCAAATTTGAGAATTCTTTTCAGCTATCCAATATGCATAGGTTTTTGTTTCAAATTTCTTCCTACTTTTGGCAGAAGAACTCTGGTGCTCTAACATGCACTTTATAGTAAGGCAAAAACTGCTGGTTATATTGAAAGTTTTTATTTAAAAACATCTTAGTGACAAATGTGTTCATGATTTAGGAAAAAGTCTTGCATTTTTATGTGGACAACTTTAACATTTTGTTGTGTTATGTTGCATATGAGAAGAATAAAATTCACTGTGAGACAGGTTGAATCATTGTCATTCTTGAAATAGGTCATATTTAATCTGTTGTGGAAGGAAAGCCAAAGCAGTGCGAAACAGTGTTTTCCAGGATCTTTTAGCTCAGCTCTGAAACACAACTGTCAAGGAGGACTTCACTGGGCTGTATCTGAAAATAAAAGTTTTCATCAAAGCAGTTGGTATAAAAAAACCCCATTTTTCTTTCCCCACTAGAAAATTGTTCTGTCAGAGAATTTTTTAGCAGCCCTAAAACTGGTGTACACCTCTCAGTAACAGAAGAAATATCTGTGAGGTTCTTGGCTGTCTTTTTTTTGTTTTCTATATTAAATAATTTGCCTAATTTCTAGTCTGGAGTATTTCAAAGAAATAAAAGAAATTGTATCTTAATCAACAAGAGCTTTTTAACAGTAGGCATTATTTCTTGCATGTGAAAGAGTAGCTGCTGCAGAAATAAGATTGAGAAATTATTACGGTTTAAACTGTATTTGAAAATATGTATTCCTTGGAGAACAAAGCTTTAAAAAGGACTGTTTAAATAGTAAAACCAAAACTATGTTCAGCTTAAAAGGAAACTGACTTTTTTTAAAGCAAATAAAATAAAATAGTTGTGACTTCCAGCAGTCTGAATTATTCTCTTACGGTACCAAATACAGCCAGTAGATGCCTGCAAACACCATAATATAATCATATCAGAATGCCTTTAGAAATAGCATAGGTAGTAAGTTTCCTTTACCATTGTGAAGTATCAGTAGTTAACATAACATCCAAACTTATTAACAAATACAGCCATAAAGAAAATAGATGTGCAATACTAAGAACATTCTGAGTGACAGAGTAGCTCTTGCGTGTAATTATAGTAACATGTTCACTTCAGCTGTATTTCCATTTTCTATTTATTTGCTAAACTGCATTCACGGATGTATATTAGTACCTAGAAGTGAAACAACGTAAGAGTGTGAATTTGCTGAGAATCAGTAGTATATTAAACTCGGTAAACAAACAAAAAAAAAATCCTGTGTATCCTTCATGCTTACCATTCACAGTGGTTCCTTAAGTCCGTGTATAAAGTCTATTATAATAATTTATACTTTGGGAGGAAAGTTATTGCAGTACAAGTTCTTAACAGGGAGCTGGCCCTTGGGCTATTACTGCATCTGGATCATAAATCTTAGCAGTATATCTGAATTGTCTTGGTCAGAAAACCACTAGATCAAAGCATAGTGGGGACAGGAGCAGCAGTGTTAACTCTGGAATCCAGGAATTGTGCAGAAGTATTTCCGAAGTGTTGCACGTCTCCTTGAGCTTTCCTTCCTCCCCTCGTTTGGAATAGTTAGGTTAATTAGGTTAAAAGATGAACTACTTGGAGAAAGTACTTGTAGCAATTCCTTTTTCCGATCTTGTTTTTGTGTTCAGTTCATCTGTCCCAATTCCTAGTTGGAAATTAGCAAATTTTGGGAAAATTTTCTGTGATGCCAAATGTTGTTTTTCAGAGATCGTTCTCCTCCTACCTCTTAAAGCAGAAAAGTACGTACCTGATCCAAGCTAGAGGATTCTAGTTAGTAAGGACAGGGCAATGGATTTTTCCAGAGAGTGATGACCCCCTTTCAGTTGAAAAGTAGGGATAAAATCAGTGAATTTACATTACTTATTGGCTAGCCACTGAAGGAGTGGGGAAGGAATGGAAAAATTCTTTGGAATTTTCTGCTTGGAGAAGGCACAATTTTTTCTTTTGTCTGATTCTATTGTATAAGTAGTATATTTTTTTAATTATGGTTCTGTGAGATAGTCAATGTAATTTACTTCGGCATAAAATTGTATGTTTAAGAGAGTGTGATATTTTGCATTAGTGTCATGAGACAATTTATGAAGTGGTATCTCAAATATATGCATTCTATCTCACTGTGGGATTTTACTCTATTTTAGAAGGCAGTAGGTGTGCATAGACCCAGAACAGTGAAGTTGGTGATGTGAAGGTAGTGAAGTGGTTTACTTATTGATGCAGTTTTATTAATAGTGTGGTGAACTTCTAGGAGTACAGCCTGTGTATGTGAACTTCCTAAACATCATGGCAAGTAATCCTACTTGAGAGACATTTAACATTCCATGAGAGTTATTAACTATTTCTATTGCATTTTTATTATAGGAAGTGTTCTCAAAAGGAATAATACTACTCTCTGCTATAGCAACAGTAAGAGTTCACGGGGAGAATAAATTTGAAATTGTCACATCCCATAGAACTTTTGTCTTCCGTGTGGATAAAGAAGGTAAATAGAACACGTATAACTCTAATGATTGCCAAAAAGCCATGTAATAACTGCTGATAAATTATGTTTGTGAAATATAACTTGTTATATTACCAGAAGTATTTTTGGAATCCAGCTGTTCTCGCCTCAGAGTGAAACTGGAGATAACTGTAAGCTTGGTAAGAACAACTGAAATTGTTGGGGAATGGCTTTTAAAAATATCAAAATGAGAATACTGTTTTCCAACTCTTGTGCCTGCTCCCCTGTCCTTCCCAAAGATGAAATTTTCTGGTTGTTTCTCAGGTATCACTAGCAGTTCTTACAGTCTGTGTGCTCTCAGCCACTTGCTCAGAGTCACCACTTGATGTAAAATTGACAAAGAGCAACAATGAAGTTGATGGCTTGAATATGATGCTGTGATCAAAGGAAATCTGGGTTTTTCTGTGTGTCTTTATTTACTGCCTTATACAGTGTTTTCAGCTATGTATTGATAGAGAATACAAATGTATATTGTAGTAGGGAAGTTAGTATGCCTTCTAACTTAATGCTTTATCAACCTACAGCTGTAATATGTGGAATCAATATCAGTGCATGTATGACTTATTTATGGAAACAATCAAATAAAAAGGAATACCTAGAAAAAAAGATATGCAATATGTATTTACAGCAGTACATGCCAGACCCATTATAGCTAAGGGTCTCTCAGCATTTCCATTATCAAATCCCATTTTTATGGGTTATAGCTTGGTTGTAAACATTTGCTGCAGGCTGTAACAGGAGTGCAGCATCAGTGAACAAATCCTTCTTATCAGGTTTAGCTCAAATCATTTCAGGCATTTTTACGCTCTTAGCTGAGTTAGAAAGTATGTCTATTTTTATTATTTTTGCTTTTCTCTTCCAAATTTTTTTACTTTTTTATAAATTGGAACATAACCATCTTAGTGCAATACATTTTGTAGGGCCATAATTTGCTTTATGGACCATTGCCTTTGAATACTATAAAAATGTTAACAGCTTATACTGACTTATAAAATATATTCAGAGTAACCACTTGTTATACATGAAATTGCATTTTCATTTAGTATATGACCCTTTTTGGATGTAGTGGCCTGTCTGTAAAGCTGTTCGCTTAAGGTTAGAAATGTGTGTTGTACAAGTAATTTGGTCCTTACTGTATCCAGAGCTGGATGATGTATTCATAGTAAATTATGTAAATAACCCTGCTTGCTTTCTGATATGTGCACAAACTGTTACTTGATGCTATTCCTTCTGTAGATTTGTGGTTGGGAATTTGTTCTGCGACTATTTGAAGGGTACTCAATTTCTTTTCAAAGATTTTGAAATGGAGACTTTTATACATATTTCATCCTGTGGACCTTATTTATTAACTTTCCTTTCTTTCTGCTGGAGTATTAAAATAAAGAATGCTATTGTTGTCTTCATTGATCTGTTTCCCTTGATACCCATGTTGGTCCGCAATCAGTGGATTATAGTGCTCATTTTGTTTGCTTTCAGTTGTCTGTTTTATTATTTTTTGATATATCAAAAATACACTATTTTTGGATTAATTTAAATATCTAGAGGGAAAAATTCTATATATAATGCTTTGGAAAGTTTAGGGGCATTTGGGGGCAAAAAATGAAGTAGTTAGATGATAGCAATGAATTAGAGCATAATGTGCTCAGATGCAGTGAGATTTTGTTTAATTGGAGTGAGATACCATTAAAAAAACCCTTTTGGAGTAATTTGATGCCCTCAACAATACTGAAATATTCCAGTGATCTTTTCAAAGTACTTTAAAAGAGTGTGTATTAAAACAAAACTTCGAAGAGGAACACTTGAATCACCTTCCCTGTGCTAGTCTGTTGGCTACTATCTTCCTCTTCTTCAAACTATTTTCTGATGCTTAAATTCGTATGTTTGTTCCTTCTTGTTGCACACGAGACTTGTGAAGTAAGCATGTTACTGTTTTAATGGCGCTCTTTGCAGTGTTCGACACTGATTATGTCAACTTATATATACTGTGGCTAGAACTTTCCTTCCCTCCCTGCCCCCTCCAATATATTTTATGACCCAAATCTTTCAATTGAAATATTAATGAAGTTCCAATCGCATGGGGCAAGTCTAATTAATTGAGAATATTCAGCATTAAAGTATATTGATCTTAGTCTGGTGAAATATCTGGACATAATGAATGAGACTGGGTGGAACTTTATAACTTCACCTACTTGTGTTCATGTATTTGTAAGATGTTAAATTAATAATGCATGCAAAGATATTCAAACATGCATTTTCTTGATTACTCAGTACCCTTGACAATATCAAGCTTAACCACTACACCTTAATGCAATAGATTGTAAATTGCCAAATGTTTCTGCTTAAAAGTGTGGCCAAACATAGAATAGCATTGGGGATGGCTTGCCTCTGTAGTGAGAGATGATATTTAGGCTCCCTGTGTTTTGCTTACATAACTTTGGTAGTTCTTTCCCATTGATCTGGCTTCCAGAAGGTGAACATGCCACCTGTCTGCCACCTCAGCTGTTAAACTGTCTGAAATTCAGCATTTTAGAACTAGTAGTCCTAATTTTAAGAATCTTGATCATCAGTTTGTATAACTGTTCTATTTGTGTTTTGATTGTTGGGAGCTAATAGAATGGCTATCTTTGCTAATATCTCCACTGATACAGACTCTCATGTTATTTTTATTTCCAACTCCTCTTCAAGGTAGATGTTCTCTCTGATGTGGTATAGCTATACCATCAACCAGCATAGCATAGTAGGAAGAAGAGGAAAACAAATGTGGTAGAGAAAGAATGGAGCTGCTGCTTAACTATATGTCTTTGTCTAATTTTTTTTCTTGTTTAGAAGAAAGGAATGAGTGGGTTAATACAATGCTCAATGCCTTGAAATCGCAGTCTGATAATAACTCTCAGTCTCTAACTTCTGTCACCCCTGAGAAAAGTGGATATCTTGAGCTGAAAGGGTACAAAGCCAAAATCTTCATTCTACTTCAGGGGAATACTGTATGGATCTGCAAAAATGAGCAGGTAAATTTTTCATATGCTTTTTGTGAATGAACGCTTATAAAGGTAATTTAACTAGTGAGTTGGAAATTGATGGCTCTTTATGAATAGGTACATATCAATATAAACATATATCTCTTTTTATGTAGTACTTTATTGTTGTAATTCTCAGAAGGCTTCGAAAAGCAGAAGTATCATTTTATCTATCGTATGATGGAAAAATGAATATATAGTGAGGTGAAGTGAAAAGCCTTGGTGTCACAACAGGTCAGTGGCAGGGCTGAGATTAATTCACTCTTAAAATGTGTGTCATAAGCACTCTACTAATTCAGAAGGCTTATTTTGTGCACTGTTTTCATTGTCCTATAATACAGTGCTCTAGAAAGTGTGCTGTACAGAAGTAGATTGTGGTATTTAAGCAATACTTCAGCTAAATGTTCAAAACTGATGTTCTTTGTGTTTTTAAGAACCTAGATTGACCACTTTCTGTTGTGCACTGTAATATATTAAACAAATCCAGTATTAAAAACCATGAACTAAGTCTATTATTTCAGCTCCCCAAATTGAGAGCTTTTTGTTTTGTTTTGGGCGTGAATATATTATGATGTAAAGTAGTTAGCTGTGGAACTCTTTAGGATGCTGTGGATAGGGAATAAATGGGGATAATTGGGTTCAACGACTGACTGTGTGAATTAGTGGAAGAAAAGTATTGCAGGACATTAAATGGAAGGTGTTATTTCTGTGTAAGGAAATCGATAACCCGTGAGTAGCTGGAACTTGGAAGGGCATTTGGGGGAGGTGTTGTTACATGTTTGTCTTGTTTTCATGTTCTCTCAAATTTGAGTACAGACAAACTGTTTCAAATGTGAATTGTTTCTCAGTAAGACTTGTCATTTTGGAGTTGATCTCATTCCTCTCCTGTTGTCCTTTTTAGTGTGAAATTATTTAGATGGGCTTGGGGGACCACATAGTGTTCAATATTAGATCTTACTATTCTTTCCCAGGGAATGGCAGGAAATTTGAAACTGAGAAAGAGCTTTGATTTTTTTTTTTATTTTTTTTTTTTTTCTTTCTACTTACTGTGCTCCAAGGAAGTTTTACTTGTCAGGTGCATTCTTTGAGGTTAGTGAACAACCAACTGATCAAAAACTTGATGCAATTTATGGATTTAAGCCTGCAACATGTGTTTTGCAGAATGATCACCATGGAGAGGAAGTGGTCTTCATAGTTGAGCACAGTACTCTTCAGCTATACTGAAATCCTCAGTCTTGATTATTGTAATAAATAGATGACCTGCCAGTTACTTTGTTTATTTCAGTAAAGTCTACAGCTAGAGATCTTTAAGGAGGAACAAAACCAAAATGCAAACACCACCCCCACACACTCCAAAACCCTTTACTTCACTGAGGCTCTCTTACATCCTTCCAGTAGACAGAATTAAGTTGACCAAGTTACTTTACAGTCTCTGTCTATGGGATGATCCACACTGTGCTGCAGTGTTCAATGTTACTATTCCATCATGGTGTTTCCAGATATTTCATCAGTGATAATCCCTGGAATGCATTCTCATTGATGAGATGAGAGTCCTCTCTTTGTAGATGTGCATTGTAATGAGCCACTTCTGCCTTCAGAATCAATACCATATCCATCTTATTCCCCTGAATACTTTGGAGTGCTCCCTTATGGATGTTCTGAGCTGCTTGATTAAGGGACAATGTGGTACTTAAATGAGGTATACAGACTTGTGGAGGAATTTCTTTTCCAGAGTGGTAGGTTATATGAAACTAGCTAAGTCCCTCTTGAGAGTCTCAGTACCAGGCATCCAATTTTTGCTTTCTTCCTTCTTTCTTACTCTGCCTGCATATGACTGTTGGGAACATCTTTCTTACCTCAGGTAGTCCCTTGATCTTTCTCTGTTGATATGGGGCACTTCCAGTTCTGCCCACAATGCTGAATCAGTTTTTCTGATGCTGTTATGTTAGAAAACTGTTCCAGAGCAATTCACTGTTGAAGGGTTCTTGATTGCTCTGTTACACGTTTTCAGGATGCAGATTATGACTAGCTAAGATAATCTAAGACTGCCGTCCTGTCCACCTCCTTCCCAATCAATTTCCTTTCTTACAGAATTTTTTAAATTACTATTTTGTATGTGCACGTGTGTGTTGGATCTATTGCTTGTGCAGCTGTGTGGTAAGTTTTATCAGCTCTGCCCTTTCAACACCATTGATTTCAGATTTGCTTTAGCTCATCATGAAAGCACATACTTATACAGCCTTTCTACTAGATGTTTATTCCCTTCTACTACATGGATGCTCTGCAGAGATTACTGACTGCAGTGCAGGAGAGGCAAACCAAAATCAAGCCCTGAAACAGTATGAAGGTTAGACATGCTGCCAGCCTGTCAGCTCCTTCTGTGTGTATGAAAATTGCAAACAGTGGTGCAAAACCAGCTTCTTTCCAAAGCTTATGTACTTAAAACCATATCAAATAGTCCTAAGAGATTTCTTTTTAGATCCTCTGTTTGAACAAATGTCTCTTTCTTTATACAATTTCTGGCTATTTGGGAATCAGAAGAAATAGCTTCTGTCTTTTACCCTTTCATAGTCTGTAATTCTTCTCTCAGTACCTCTTGTGCTTTATTTTCAAGTTGAAAACCAAATTATTTTTACTGCAGCACTGAAGAAAAAAACAGTAATACAGCATTAATCCATTAGAGGGCTCTGTTGTTCTAAAAATCTTTCCCTGTCTCAAGTTTGTGCTTTAGCCAGTAATTACCAGGCAAATATGTCCAGGGATGCCCTCGAATCCTGTTCATATTGGAATTCACATCCATACTAGAACGAGTCCCAGACAGACTTAGAGGGGTTTATTATAACTGCAGTGCTAAAAGACACCTATTTAGACTTCTTGCAATGTTGAAATGAGATTGGATCAAGCTGATTTATTGATTTCTATTAAACTTGATAGAGGAGAGACTACTGTTACTTTAAAAGATTTTTCTTCATTGTTAAAAGTGGAGAAGATCCTAAGCCAAATGCCAAATTCTAACATAACCACCATGAACTTTGTGAAGTTCAGATTGAGATCAGAACATCATGTCTCAGGCCCATTTCTAGTTAAAAAGTGATTGGTTTAGCTTGAGCTTCTGGCAGTGATGTAGTGCTAGTATGAAACCATCAATTTCTTTGACTCTCCACATAGTGTGAATTTCTTAAACTTCCTCTCTGGAGCAAAAGTGAAAAATAGATCGTACAGAATCAATTTGTTCAACCTGCAACTTGCTGAAATTCCCATTTCTATTTCAAAATCATTCATGCTTAAATAAAAGCATGTCATCTGATGCTTCATGACAGCTCAAACACTGGCTTGAAATGTCAGTCTGCTGTGGTGGTGCCAGTGATAACCTCCCCTCTGTGACCATCAGAAGGGCTCTGACAGATGCTTGCCTGGTCCACTAGAATATACCCCCTTTGCTAGGGTGTATTTAAGATTCACTGGTATTTAAAGTCAGGAAGGGCCTAGGTGTCGTAATGTTTGCACTAGGATTTGGCTTTGGTAAAAAGAATTCAAGATCCTCTTTGTTACTGCCTTGGGCAGTTTTGAAATAGATGTGTTTACCTGGAATATTTGAGGAAACTCTGCCAAAGATAGAGACTGGGAAATGGTAGGTATGGCTGTGTGCCATAATTATTTGTGACTTTTTTCCTCTGTGCATGACTCCAAGTTAAAACTTGAATAGTGATGAGTATTTTCTTTGTTATATACAAGAAAGAGTATCCATTTCTTATCAAAAACTTCTTGTTTCATTTTGGCTCAATGCTTTTATTGATTTTAGAGGGTTTTTTGTTTTGTGAAAGATTGAAATGCTTTCTCCGTGGCAGATGGGAATGTTTATTCATGTTGAGTGAACGAGTAAGAGAATGCCTAGTAATTTTCATTTCCTCTCTAATGCTAATGGTGCATTTAAAGCAAAACTGGACAACATCAAAAGATGCGTTACAGGAAATTACATTAAACAAGTAGAAGATGTCAAAGGGTATGATAATATAGAGAACCAGTAAGGGGATAGATGGAAGGACAAGTCAAAGTTGATGCTTGAGCTTGACGTTCTGAAAGAGAGGAAGTTATGTGAATATCAGTGGAGGGAAACAGAAGAGATGTGTGCATATATCTCTGTGTGCATAAGAACAGAGATGTGTGTCTTAACAGAGATAAGAACACCAGCTTAAAGGGGAATGCTTGGAGCAACCTGATCTAGTGGAAGATGTCCCTGTCCTTGCAGGGGGGTTGGACTAGAGGATCTTTAAAGGTCCCCGCCAACCCAAACTGTTCTGTGATTCTGAAATACAGTGCCAGTGGCTGAGATTCAGGGGCAGACTTAGAAGTCTGTGACTTTTTGGTAATAGCAATAGGAATTTATAATGATCCTCTGCAAGGGGATTTTTCATTAGGAAATGTTCTGTTTTTCCGTGGAGAAAATGTAATCCTGATTAATAATCGTGTACATAATGGATGAGAAAGAGAAACCCTTAAAAAAAATATTAAGTAAAGGATCTATTAAGTACAGTAGAAAGTGTCTAACAATGGAAGGTGAACCGTATCTTGGGCTGCATCAAAAGAAGCGTGGTCACAGGAGGTGATTGTTCCCCTCTACTCCCCTCTGGTGAGACCCCACCTGGAGTACTGCATTCAGCTCTGGGGCCCCCAACATAAGAAGGACATGGACCTGCTCAAGCGAGTCCAGAGGAGGGCCACAAAGATGATCAGAGGGCTGGAGCACCTCTCCTACCAAGTCAGGCTGAGAGGGTTGGGTTTGTTCAGCCTGGAGAAGAGGAGGCTCCGGGGAGACCTTCTAGCAGCCTTCCAGTACCTGAAGGGTGCCTACAAGAAAGCTGGAGAGGGACTTTTTGCAAGGCCATGTAGTGATACGACAAGGGGTAATGTCTTTAAACTGAAAGAGGGTAGATTTAGACTAGATACAATGAAGAAATTCTTCACCGTGAGGGTGGTGAGGCTGTGGAACAGGTTGCCCAGCGACGCTGTGGTTGCCCCAACCTTGGAAGTGTTCAAGGCCAGGTTGGATGGGGCTTCGAGCAACCTGGTGTGGTGGAAGGTGTCCCTGCCCATGTCAGGGCGGTTGGAACTAGATGGTCTTTAAGGTCCCTTCCAACCTAAACCATTCTATGAAATGAAGTTCTGAAGATGAGTAGTAATGATTACTTGTCATTCTAAAGCAGCATAAGAAAGCCTTTTTAATGTATTTAGATTCTTCATTGTGATAATATTCGTGAACACAAAATGAATCCAAGGTGATGGCAACAGCAATATGAATGAAGAGTTGGGGAGAGGAGTTGAATGTAAATTGAGTAGAAAGCAAAATAATTGCTTAAATATTTTGAGATCTAATGAGGAACCCTGAGCAAAGCAACTGACAGTTTTGGAAAGGAAGCTAGGGAAAGAGGTGGGGGATTAAAGGCAACAAGAGAAAGTGGGAAGAGGAGTGGGAAGACCTTTCAGATAGTTAATAGGTGGTAAATGAGAGAAGAGCGAAGTCTCTGATATGCACTGGGGTGGGGCAGTGGAAGGTGGAATTATTGAGAATGAGAAAACAAGATGTATTGTTGTGTTCCCCCTGTTTCTTATCCACGCCCCCCCCCCCCCCCCCCCCCCCAAGAACACCTGTCTTTTTTGGAGATTTTGTGTTGATAAGCTGTTATTTGTAATGATAACTGGGAAGCTCTGTAAAGAGCTTCTCTACTTGATTGCTGGTGCAGACTATGATCAAACATGTTTACAAACCTATGAATGAGCCTGGCCTGGAATGCCTTACGCAGGTAGAGGTGACAGGAAAAAAAAAAAGAACATTTGTCCTCCTTTGTCATTGTTTGGTTCATTCAGGCTTTACTGTTTACTTCAGAACAATACAAATCTGTAGCAAGATGTTAGAAAACAAAAACAAAATAATCCCAAACTATACCAAATATATGGAGGGGGAAAGATTAATATGAACAAGTGTTTTAAGATACTGATAAACTGGTGACTTGAAGTTGAAGCAAATGATCCAGTCTCTTTTAAATATGGTTGTTTGCCTCAAGCTGTAGCTGGGATGATAGATTAAGGTCGTATTCCTAATTTTCCATCAGTTCCTTGGCAAGAAATTAATTCCAGTTATCCATACTCAAAACCATGGCAAAGATCAATTGCTGTGTATGACATCAGAAACAGCTACGTAGGAAATAACTTGGATTCTGTAAGAAAGCTTAAAAATTTCCTTTTTTGCTTGTGATGCAATACTAAATGAATGATTACAGGAAATTATATTGGGTGGGGGAAAGTTTTGTTGTTGTTTTAACCATTACTTCTTCAGTTTTAGATTAATTGCACCCTTACTCCAAAAAAGATTAATAGCATATTATTTTAAATTCATTTTTTAAAGTAAGGTGGTTGAATCCGATGAGAAAAATGTGTCCATGACCACCTTTACAGGGGAGATCTACCTTTTACATTCAAAAATAATTCTGTGCGATGTTGTTCTAGGTGTTCAAGATATTAAAGAACATGGAGAAGGGCATAAACAGGAAGTCCATCAAAGAAAAATTAAAAAGTTAATGTTAAGCTCTTCTATAAGCAGTTAAATTAAACCTTGACTATATGAGGATTTTATTTTTCTTGTTTATTTGTTTTTATGCTATTAAGATTTCATTGATATGTAAGTACACCTAAAGCAATCAAGAAACATGATAGAAAGCCTAATGCTTCCACAATGATCAAAAGCTTCACGATAAATTTGATTTGGGGTCGAGGGTAGGGAAGGAGGAAGGAAAATGTCAAAATTCTCAGTTTCCCAGTAATGCTCAGCTGAGCTTTCTGGATGACTAATATGTACACAGCCAGCTACCTTGATCATGTAAAAATTAGCAGTGAAGAAAAGTAAGATTTGTTTGAATATTATGAAGAAAAAAGATTTTACAGAGTAGCACAGCACATGCGTAAATAATTGAAGAAGCTTTTAGATCTACCTGTCATAAGATTTTAACACTATTAATGCAGTATTGGGGAAATCTGTTTTCCTCTAAGAGTACTGGAATTACCTGAGAGCATTATCCATCACTGTTCATGTTACTTGCATTTAAAAACTACTAGCTTTGCTTCAAATCCCATGGTAAAGTAATCTATTGGATCAAAAGCCCTAAATACAGGATGCAGGGCATCACTGCATATACTTTCATTTATAGTAGTAGACCAGGTCTGCGTTTATTTTAAATCACATGAATAAGTTTATTTCTACATTCAGTGAGCCTGAAATATTGTATAATCAGTGTGTGTGCATATATATGTGTGTATATATACTTAGATAAATGTAGTGCTTTCTTTTTTGTTTGTGCAACAAGGATTGAGATGACAGTGAAACTGAAGAAAAAGTATTTTTCAAGAATATTTAGATCTTTATTCTTTCAATAGCTCAATATACTGTGGAATTAAATGCAGCTAGAACGTTATTTTGCTCCTACTTGATTCCTGTTTAATTGTAAACATATCAGTCAGTTCTCATAGGAGATATGCTGAAGAACTACTCAGTAGCCTTGATTTGCTTTTTCTCCATTAAATTGATGGCAATGTAAACCACGTTTTTCCTATCCATTTGTTATTTCTATTTATTTGCCATGTTTGGGACAGAAGTAGCTTTAAACATACCAGTGGCAACACTGATCACTTCTCTGTCTCAGCCTGCATCCTTTATTTCAGGTATTAAACTAATTAGTATAGCTAAAATATTAATATTTATATAAAGTTACAAAGCCATTACAACAGTGAAGAGTGGAGTATTTCGGAGGCAGTGTAGACAACATATCCTCACTGAAGTTTTAATTCCACAAACTTAAAGATAGGTACAAACATGTCATGATAGTGCATGTGAATTCCTAAGTAGTGAAAAATAGCATGATACACCATTGCAAATTTTTAATTATTTAGCATACATCTTCTGTTATCGACTTGCCATTTTTTGAAATCTGTTACAACTCAATTAACTAATTACAGTTTATGAATTTAATCTTAAATTAATTGGTTTGGCAGAGCTCAGACAAGTCGTGTCACAAAAAGGTATTTTTGGTTTTGGTACATTGCCTGTATGATAAAGCGCTAAGTTGTATGCATATCATTCTGTGAGAGCTAAACTTTAACAGAGAGGTGAGACTATTCTTTTGTCCAGTCTGAAGTGGAAAAGCAATATTCTTGGGATTTGCTTAATCTGTAATGAGTGTGATAAGATGAGCACTGGCAGTCACATTATGATTATTAAAATGTTCTCCTTCGTTGCAATTTAGTACTGCAGTATAAATGGATTAGCATGCACCAGCAGGAGACCAAAGAGTATGTCTGCAATTCATTAATGTGCCTTGTAACTGACACTGTAATTTCTAGAACCCCAAGCACTTAAAATCAGGTGATTGATCATAATGCATTTAGCTTGCAGTAGCTGAACAATCAGGAAAAGCACAATCTTCATGAAGAAAACTGATTTGGCGTTCATGGATTTATGTTGTTACTTCAGAATATTTTCCAGATTCAGTGGTCTCACTTCAATCTTTGTTGGAATTCATCAGAGTAAGAACCATTGGAATTTAAGATGCCCAGAATTTGTAGTCATCCTCCCCCCTTTCTTTCCTTAATATTATTTCACCCTGCACCTTTTTTTTGTTTGTTACAAACAATTGATCCAACAGTGAACACTTGCTCCAGAACTGTTGTCTTCTGCACAGTGTGCACTGAAAATGAGAACAGTATCTTTGCTGGCAGTGGAGAGAGAGCATGTTGGCATTGCTATTGGACTACTAAAATAATTAGGCCATTTGAGTTTTCATCAGTTATGAAAAGTGGGTGGTTTAAAATAAGCATTATAAAGATGATCCTTAAAATACTGAGAACTTTAATATCATTGTAGCTTAAGTGACATTTTAATCTTTTGGACCTTAAAGAAGTTATTTTTTCATTTGCGCTGGTTTCTTTACGTTGTTTGGAGCATTATGGCATTGTTCAGATAATAAAAAAACATTATTTTCTCTGTTATCTTATATCTATAAAGCTTATTCTAAATAATTGCACTATCCTTACAGCAAGAGAAAGGAAATTTATGGTTTACAGCATATTAAGAATGTGGGGAATACCCTAGTGTGCTTTCTCAGCAATAATTTCTGTCCCTGGTTAATAAATTGCTAGGCCAACAAATTTGAACTTAATCAACTCAAGCTGGATTATTGCCTTGTGAAACACTTCAATGCCATTGTTATTAAATTAAATTCTCCCTCTAAAATATTTTGCATGCAAAATAATACCTTGTTAGAGATGGCAAGTTTTAAAACTCATTCTTTAAAAATCAATATCTTGCAGATATTTCAAAAAAAACTTCCCTCAAAAGTTATTTCCATTTCAGCATGTGGGTCAGACAGCCGTTCCCCCCTCACCCCCAAGATCCACCAGAATGATTGATTGGTATCTAACACTTTTAAAGAAACATTTGAAAAATGTTACATGCACTGAATTGTAGAAAAAATCAAGCTTTGTTACCTTCATTTAAGGTGGAAGGTTACCAAAACAATTGGCAATGGGGCAGTTGGGGGACCATGTGAACAGGCCCAGACAGTCATTGAGAAGGAAAATATTTAGCTTAGTAACAGCAAAGATAGAAAGCAATGATTCAGGAAATAAAAACCAGACAAAATTATTTCTACCTTCTAAGTGATGCCTAGTGACTTTAATACGTTTTGAGCATTTCAGACAACTTTTATTTGATTGGGGTTTTCTTTTTTTTTTTTTTTTCAGCTTTTGGGGACCTTTATGTTGTGCTTCAGAATGAGAGGAAACGGCCTCAACTTGTGCCAGGGGAAGTTTAGATTGGATATTGGGAAAAATGTCTTCACTTAAAGGGTTATCAAGCATTGGAACAGGCTGTCCAGGGAAGTGGTTGAGTCACTGTCCCTGGAGGTATTTAAAAGATGTGTAGATATAGTGCTTAGGGACATGGTTTAGTGGTGGGCTTGGCAGTGTTAGGTTTAGGGTTGAACTCGATCTTAAAGGTCTTTCCAACCTAGATGATTCTATGATTCTACTTCTACAGTATTTCCAATAAAAGTTGCTTCGGAAAAAAAGTTGAGCCAAAGAATGCAATGGCCAATAAGAGTGTTTTACTCATGAAGATAAACACTTCAATTATTGACTTTGCCAATCATTTTGGGTATTCTTATATCTAATATTTAATTGAATATTACAGCTTCTGTCCATTTCTTTGTTTAAGGTTAGTTAGGCTATTAAAAAAAACCCCACCAAACAACCAAAAACCCACTACTGTTCATTGGCTATGAATCCATTTTGATTATGGCAAAATTATTGTCTCTGTTTTATACCATCTGATGTTTTCGAATTGTATAGGTTTCTATACTCCACATCTAGGCAGAGAGGAGTCTATATCCACTATACTGCATTTGTCCACGTTTATACTTGTTTACAGTCTGAAGTCCAGTATGCAAAGCTGTGTTAGAGATACCTGAGTGAGGTTTTAAAAAGGTCTTGAAGCAGTGTGGCTGCATTTGTATAATTAATATGGCTTTATATACTGTTTCCTGTCTGGCACTTGTTTGAGAGGCTCTGCAGGACGTGTGGTGATGAGAGATGTGATGTTTTTTCTAGCCAAGGGCTATAATTCCTTGCCATGGGGTCACAAAGAAGTTCAAAGGCAGATAAAATGACAGCAGTCAGCAAAAGCAGCTCAGTTCGTGCAACACAGAAGTAATTGCAGCCCATTATTACAATTGACTCTCGCTTCTCTCCCCTGAAGGAACTGAGCAGCTGCCAATTTACTGGGCTGCAAGAAA
The DNA here is from genome assembly GCF_030936135.1 of Gavia stellata. Classification (NCBI taxonomy): domain Eukaryota; kingdom Metazoa; phylum Chordata; class Aves; order Gaviiformes; family Gaviidae; genus Gavia; species Gavia stellata. Next base: position 25,052,714 of record NC_082598.1, on the reverse strand, counting down.
ACTGATGAGCCAGGAGATGGGGGTCATAACAAAAGTTGAGAAACTGATCAAGGCAAAATTCATTAGTCCTGAGTAGCCATAAAAAGAGGGGGAAACAGTGCTGACTGGTCATCACTGATGCCCAGGTAGGAGATGGATTTGGACTTCCAGGCTGGTTTGTTTCACATTGCACTTCTTTTTTCACACAGAGAAGCGATGGCAGGTTCTAGCATCTTTTGTCTTATTTTGTTTAAAACAAACCAACCACACAGCAGAGGTACCTGCCATTTTTATGTGACTTATCTGGAAAGGGCTTATTTCACCCTGAATAAATAGATCAGCTGTTTCTCTGTTTTCTGTATGCTCTGTAATTGTTCCTGTGAGTTAGGTATTTACAGTTTTCTCACTTTCCTCCTACAGCTAAAACAGGACGATATATAACTTGCTTCCTCTTCTGTTTTATTTAATGACAATGTGCAGTTGGTAATACTGAGAAGTCTGATTTGAGGTTGATCTTAGGTATTTGCACTTGCTTATGGTAAATGTGTAAAATTAGCAGTTTAGATGTGAAACTTCTGTGTCTTTTTTGGTGTTTGCACCAATAAATGCCAATGCAGAAATAAAAGGGTTACATCTACACAAGCTCTGTTTCAGAAGCTCTGTTTCTTCATCCTTCTCTCATTGATGAGGTATGGAATATCAGAAACATATCTCTTAATATATGCAGGTGGAGCTGTACTGGAATTTTAAAGGGAGAAGAAAAAATAAAGGTTAATAGAGTGCACTGTAGGTACAAACCCAGAAGATGTTATCTCATCAGTTTTGCATGATTCTGTGGTTCTGGCTCTTCAGGTCTTCTAATTGTGCAGGTCTTTCATCCTCGGACCTAAATTTCTTTCTCCTACACTGCATGCAAATGTATTTTAAAATTAACCTTAGGAGGTCTGTGCAGATTTTGTTCTAGCTGCTTGTCCTTCTAAATGATAAAGTTAAAGATGCATTTTCAATATATACAAGGTAGTTTAAGGAAAGCTGTTGCTTGTAGGATCTAAACACAGATACCTGTGGTGAATCTGCAGCTCTCTGAATGTCAGTTGGAGCTTTGCCATTAATGTCGGAGTTGCCAGTGTTTCATTTTAGTGCATTTTTTTGTTTCATACCTGAACTCTTTTTCATACTAGTTTCTTAAATGACATGGTCATGCTGGGAAAATATACCTCCTTCTAACTTCAGTCTGTTTGCAGATTGCAGCTGCCCATCTTTGCTAATATAGAAGATTTTCTATTCTCAGAAATAATTGTAGCATGTTACAAGCCTCCCCACCCACAATTGGTACAAAATGCTGCTGCTGGATTTCTGAATATCCTGAAATAGGGCAATTTTATAATTCTAATTCTAGTTCTGTTTTACTGTTTGTGAGATTCTCTTTTACAGTGTTACCTTGATCAAGCCTTTGCAGTTTTGGTGCAATTTCTGTGTGATGAGGTGCACCTGCATATCTTCAGTTATGAGCCAGAACAGCTTTTTCATAGCTGTGCTTCACCATGACATGAAGTGGGTTCAGTTCGCTGGTACTAGGTAACAATATTGCTCTTAGATCAGCCTGTAAATCAGTGCTTCACTTTGTTTCGTCTCTTTCTGTGAACAAATTGCTATTGTAGGTGCTGTTTTTTACTAATCTCTGATTTGTAAGGCATCTTGACTTACCTGAACATAGTAATATGTGTATGTTTCAAAATAATTTTGAATATTATAGTTTTTATGATTTTGAAAGCTGTTCTAATAGAACACTGAGGAATCAAATGTGCAAACTTGAAAAATGTGAAAGTTAAGCTTCTATTTGCTACATTACTCAGAGTTTATTAATGGTTTTAGAATGACAGTTAAAGTAGTGATCAACCCCTGTTGCCCCGCCCCAAAAATCGCTCCGAAACAGAGTTAACATTACTGTTGGCAAGTTTTGCTTTTTCAGTCTCTGATTAAATTCAGGTGAGCAAGGTTTATTTTATTGTGTAAGGAGATGGCTGGGGTGAGAGAGCTGAGAAGTGAAAAGAATGCAGGAGACAGGTGGAATCACTACACTACAAGGGAGCTGTGTGTCTGTAGCTTATTCTGGGTCCTACAAGACCTTCCTGCATTGTTCATTGTGTGACAACAGGAAGCTCAGTGAAACAAAGAGAAGATAAATGTAGAAATGGTAAATGGAGATCATTTATTAAAGATCCTGTAATTTTTAGTGTTCTTTCTACCAACTAGCTCTCTAGTTAGTAGCACAGAGTATGAAGGTTACTTGAAAGTAATATGTTGTGGGTTTTTTAAAGTTTTTTTTTGTTTTGTTTTTTAAACTTTTAATTTGCCGTAGTATTTTCTTTTGAATATAGTTGCTCTGTGTTTATACAAACAGTTTGTATTTTTCTGTTGGATGTTAGCCTTTGCTTCTCATTAGCAGAAAATAGTTTCATTGCAGGCTTGAATTTACTTGGTTTTTATATAAGGTGCTTCTAGCTCATAGTTTTTGAGTTTTGTAAAACTGATATTCATAAAAATTTAAACTGCTATGTTAATTAAGACAAAGGTGTTTTGGTTCAGTAAGGCTATATTAATTCTAGACCCAGTCCTGAAACATGGGTATAGTGCAGATGCTTTAGGGCTGGACCCTTGTTTTATTTTGACTGTAATAAAAATATTTGAATAGCTTCTCTGTAACTGTGTGGGGTTACTGTTTGAGTTGTGAATGCCTTTAGTTAAAATGTGTAGCTGTGGTGGTTGCCCTTAACTTCAGTCATTGTAAAATCAAAACAAAAGTCACTAAAATCAGAGGGCAATGGCTTTTATATGAGCTCATAGTAAAACTTATTTACAATGGATTTACTAGGAGTTCACTAAACTATAAGCATTTAATACTCTATTTCAGTACTTAAGTAGTGAAAAGTAGATTGCTTATTTGTAAACTGCATTGATTTGCGAAACTCTTTTACATATTTACTTTTATACTAACAGTGGTTTCTTTATGTGGAAACATTACCTTCATGACAAAAAGCCTAGGCAAATATGAAAGTGAATAGCTGCTAAAGAGTAGCTGTATGTGTGTCCATTAGTAATTTTGCTTTACAAAAAATCAAAATACTTTCAGTGCATTCATCAGCTATTTTCATCTTTCTTTGTCTCATAAAGACAAGTTAGCGTATGTGAATCTAAAGCCAGCAGAAGAAAATGTTCTTTAAAAACAAAACAAAAAAACCCCCAAACAAAAGCCAAAAAACCCCTAGCTCTGTTTTTGGTTGAACTAAATGTAAGCAGATGTCATTCCAGGAGAGAAAATGCTGAAATGACTGGCTGGGTTAGGAAAGATTCCTGCTTATCAAGAGCCACTGTGCAGTGTTGCTGTTGTCATGGCATCAGGCCTCTCTTGGTCCAGGCACAGAAGAATGTATGGCAAAACTGTTGGTGCTGCTGTCCCTTCACTGTATTAGAATAAATATTACAGAAGTGGGAAGAATTCAGAAATCATAGCTTGGTCTTCTTAGGTTTCTGATTCTTGGCATCAGTGGGAAGTTGCTGCTTTACACTGGCTTCTAGAAAATGTCTATACCTCCATCGGGTCTAAGGCATGTTCTTCAACGTACATGTGCATGCATGCACACACCAAAATAAGTTCTTCTACTAAATATGTATTCATATCTTCCATAAGAAGAAAATTTATTTTGCTATTTTAGTTCAGATATTTCAAAAGTTTGAGTTTCAAATTTTAAGCAAATCTGAAATTTGATGGGGTTTAATGTCTCCTTTCTGCTAGGGTGAATATTTCTTAAACAGATGAGAATTTATACCATCTGGCCAAAAGCATTTGTGTGGGTCTATACTTAATGTATTTTTTTCCTCTTAAATTTAAGATCGTAATGTCACTTGTTAAAGTGCAACTTTTCTCTTCATGGCTCTGTGAGCAGCAGGTGTCTAAAATCTCCCTAGCTGGAAAAAGTACTGTTAGTGCAATCCAGAGCTCTCCATATTTCATTAAAATACTCCTAATAAGGTTTTTTTTATGTTTTGTTGCAATTTGCATCATCTCAGAAGGGCCATTTAGTTTGATAGGATCAGAAATCTGAACTGTTATTTTTATTAACATCAGCAGGGAAATCCCCTAGTGATCCAGTTATGATAAAATGGGGTATGTTTGGAATTTAGGGTATTTGGAAAGCCATAGATACTTCTTTTAAGATTCCCAAATTTCCATCACTGTTAATCCTACTTGGATGGCACTTTAAAAAAAAATTGAAACATTTTTATTTATTTATTTATTTAAAATTAATTGTCCTTGTGGAGTTATTGCTGGAGGTAACTTAGAAGTTAAATCTACATTCTCATTTTTAGGAAAGGTACAGCATTGAAGAAACTTTCAGGGTGGAGTGTGGTTGTCATGCAAGAGTTCCATCCCACAAAGGTTCCCTGGGCAACCTTAGGTGTTGGCAACGCCAGGGAAGCTTGGTGTGCTGACTCTAAGAGAAACTGTACGGAGGGTGGAGCGGAGGGGAGACACCGCGGCCAGGCTCTGTGATAAGACGTGAACTGGAAGGTACTATGGAACAATGAGGTGGAGACTCACCCTGGTAACTAGGATACGTACCTGGTCAAAGAAAATGCTATTGTACAAAGATACAATAACCTATTTAGGGTGTGTAGTAGAGTACCTGGGAATGGGCCCACAGTCTCTCACCTTTTGACAAAATACTCCTTATAATCTCATTATAATACTAAAAACCCACATCTCCATCCCAAAGCTACCCACCTCCAAGGCGCAACCACCCCTCACTGAGCCTGCACTCTGAATTTTTCTTGGTCTATACCTTTAAAAGCAAAGCGAGAAACTTTTACACCAATTACAACAAAGAAATATATGACTAGAGTCACTCAAGCTCCACCTGTAAAGTAAAAATAGTATGAAAAGGCTTAAGAGAGGAGGAGTGTTAGGGAAGATACCATCGCAGACCTGCTCTGACATCTGGGATCAGTCAACAGGCTGAACCTCTCTTTCCCCCCCAATAAGGATGCCTTTGGGTAAGATTCGGACACTTGGCTATACCAAGTGTCCCCCCTGGGAGATTTAGTAACCTCTGTAGAGTTGTTTTGTGATTTAATGCGCTTGTAGCTGGCTATATTTCTCATATTAACACTTGGCTATACCAAGTGTTTCCCCGGGAGATTTAAAACCTCTATAGAGTTGTTTTGTGATCTAGCGTGCTGGTAGCCAGGCTATATTACTCATATTCTTGCTATTTGTACCACCTTTGTGGGCAGTAGTTCTATCACTGGCAATCCAAAAGAACTTGTGCATCTGTTGCTTTAATAAACTACACTATTCATTAATCTAGCTGTAAGATGGCCTGAAGTTGCGCCAGGGGAGGTTTAGACTGGATATTAGGAAAAATTTCTTTACTGAGTGAGTGGTGAGACACTGGAATAAGCTGCCCGGGGAAGTGGTGGAGTCACCATCACTGGAGGTGTTCAAGGAATGGGTGGATAAGGCATTGTGGGACATGGTTTAATGGGCATGGTGGTGTTAGTTGATGGTTGGACTTGATGATCTTAGAGGTCTTTTCCAACCTTAGTGATTCTGTGAAGAGTTCTCATTGAACGCTCCAAATTCCTTAAGGGTGGCCATATATATATATATAGTAATACAGGAACTCGTAATACAGGAAATGTGGCATCACTCAGAATCCAAGCCTAGCCGCCCCCAGCCCCTCTGATATCTGACAACAAGCTGGAATGCAAGGGGGTTTATTTTCTGCCAAATTGCTCAGTCCTTTAACGTGACAATCCTCTGTAAGTATTTTGAATTTTGTAGATTACTTGGAGATTAGATGAATGACAAAAAAAAAGCTTTGGAAAACTTTCTCCATCAGGAAATGTTACTTTTGCTAATACTTATTGAAGTTGAAATGAATTATTTTTACTTGTGAAATATGATGTCACAGAATTAAATTTTATTTTACTAAGTAGGAGGTAGTAAATAAAATAAAAAGTTTTTATATATACAGCGAGGACTAATTGTCCTAGCACCTTTCTATTTGCAGTCAGTAAGTAAAAGCATTGTGCTTGGTCAATGATACTTTTTATTGGTTGATGTCATATTTGTTTATCTCTACAGGTAAATTTGGAGGAAAGCAGGAACTCTGTTATTTGGAGATTTTTCTTGGTTCATTAGGGAATCTTTGCCAGGGAGCGTATTGTACCAGTTTTCTCTATTTTCCAGTGACAATTGTACAAAAAGGTCTATAAAGAGGTTCCTCATTTTTGCATGACCACTGTTCTAGATTTTAAAGTATCGCAAAAATGTTCACAATCTGACCTTCAGCTAGGGGTTCAAACACTTTGTTAGGAGTTTGTCTGGTGTGTACGTAAAGCTTCAGGAAGAAAATGATAAATATATGAATTCGGAAAACCATAATTGTACGGGTACTTTCAAAATACACAGATCCTTCTTGTCTCGGAGAACAGTCATGATAAATCTTTCAAGAAGCTTTCCAGTTGTGAAGCACTTCCAAAGAAGCGTCCAGATGGCTATTTAAAATATTAATAGTAATAGCTATGTTTAAAAATGTCCTTATATCAACAAGAGGTGCTCTGGATGCTCATTACAGGGGAAGTGTTTAAAACTATGTGTGAGTTTGAGCTGGTGGCTATAGGGATACCTGTTTCAGCTAAATGGGGGGAAAAAAAAATCATAGGCAGGTGGAAGGGGTCAGAGAATAAGAGAGGAACATTGAGTAATTTCTGGGTAATGCTAGGTTTTGCATATGTTAAACTGGCATCATTTTGGGGTCAAAAATGTGTAAAGTGACTAGTAAGAAATGAACTCTGAAATGGAATGCATTTCCATGTGTTATGAGTTGTGTATCTTAAGGAACATGATTGTCCCCTTTAATATGAGGCAATGTTATAAATGGCCATTGGAATAAGACTAAAGGTGAAAGCCTTGAATAGGGGCTGTACTTGCTCATTGACAGGGTTTGAATTTTTTTTATGTGTTTATTTAGCTGCACTATCTTTATGTCATCTCATGATGTTTCACAAAGCAGCAAAGGTAAAGATCATAGCCCAGGCAGGCTACAGTTGCTACAGCCTCTTTGGCTAATAAGATGCTGATTTCTGAATGAGCTCCATGCTGCAGAGGAGCCCTGCTGGGATGGGGTTACTGTAATTGTTCAAATTGGAGCTTTTTCTGTAACTGTCTTTCACGTGGCGGGGTGGGGGTGGCAACAAAGAGAGCAGTTTTGTCTCTCTAGCGTGGTATCTGTCAACGTATTAGGGGAGATAGCAAGTCAGGTTTTGTATGCAGTGTTACTAGTTTGCTTTTGATGCTTGGTTCTGTTTTGTGTGCCTCAGATGTGAGACTGTTGCTTTCCTGGTATGTTGAACGACAAGAAAAAGAAAGCATGTGCATGCAGAATGAAGTATGGTCTGAATCACACTTTCTGTACCTTAGCCAAACTCTGAATTGTAGAATTCTGAGTTGAAGAATTCAGTCATTTCAGTATTTTTCTAAAGCAGCAATGCAAATGACTATGGTACCTTTAAGTCATGAACTCTACTTTCCAGTAATAGCTTTAAATTGGTTTTTGTTAAAATGTACAACTTTATGTAGAATTCAGTTCCTTAAACTGATGCAACAGCTCACACAAATTGTTGCAGAAGTAAGAAAACATTAGTGGACCATCAGTAAATGGCATGCATACAAATTATTTGTGATGGCAAGGCATGGTTGCAGCATGGATTTTTTTTTTCCTCTTTCAGCATGTTTCTGCACAAGTGAGAAACTTGTGAATATTTGGAATTACAACTTTTCCTTTCCTCTCTGTCGTCATATTGCTTCGTTTTTGAGGACTAAGAAGTTGAAGCTTTTAGTTTATATATGTATGTATTTGTTGTCTTTGAACATCTCTCTTCCAGATTGTATCATTTTGTCTTAATTCAATGTGACCATATACTAAAGCCTTTCCTTCTGTGACTGGAGCGGAGGGGAGTGGGGAAACTTAGTCTGTGTCCTCTGCTCTGACTTACGTTCCTTAAATCTTGTTAAGACCTGAGGTATTCAATGGCTGCTACTATGTTGAATTTGAAGCCAAGAATCTATCTAGAGTAGAAACTTACTTGGCGTTAGGTAGGGTTTTATGCATCCACTCTAAACATGGGAAAACGAGGCTTATTTCTAAAACCTTAATTTCATCCAATTAAATCTATACAATTTAATATTACGCATTAGACACTATAATATGCTGTTTTCTTCCACAGGATGTCTACCTCATTCAGTGCATTGTTTACTTAGTAGCTGTTTGATAATTTTCTTTTCATGGAGTAACCTGTGACTTTTTTATTGCACACTATTGAAAAGTGCTTTACAGAAAGAATCTTTCACCAGTAAAGGAATGTTCTGTGAGGAAATGATCAGTAATTGCTGTGTTTGGCTATCTGAGGAACAATGATTAATTTATTTTTCATTGGTTCCTGTTAAGTAAAGGAACATGATTGCCTTCTCCATATGACCACACAGTTCCGAGAAACAGAACGAATGATTCAAATATCAATATATTTTGCATTCTCTGTTTTCTCTGTCTGTTATGGGGAGTTGGGAGGAAATAGTGTTCTGTCAAACTATACCTGCTTAAAATATTACTTTCATAGGTCTTGGCTGAAGTTCCAGTTGCTCAGCAGTTTTGCAAATCAAACCCTAGAGCATAAAGTCAGGTACTAGGAAATGAAAAATGTACAGTGGAATGACTGTATGCTAAGGCTTGTGATTTACACCGAGTAGAAATAGGCAAAGGCAGAGTTAACTCTTAACTCTCCAGGTTAGTATTCAGTCACTTTAATTATGTGATCCTCCTATTTTTGTATTTTTGCAGCCATTACAGGAAGGGTGCTTTCATCTTCATGTGTCCTAGATCCATCCCATACAACCAGCAAGGCATGGGCCTGATGGTGCATAATCAAGTGATTTAAAATTGTATTGATACTCCAGAATACACACACATAGCTGCTGAAGTGAGGATTCTGAATTAATTCTGTAGTAAGTGAACAGAGAGATTTGTAACTGATATGAAAAGAAACATCTAAGGTTGTAACTACCTTAGAGTGTTGATCAGGAATGCATTTTTGAAACAAATCTCTTAGTTGTCCCCACTTCTTAGGTGTTGGCTTTCATCACAGAGCCATCTCAAAGTACATATACTAGGTTTCTTTATAATGTAATGATGTGGAGTGATGTGGAGCGGGGTATGCTCCAGTAGCATATCCAATACACTCCACTGCAAACAAGCCTACTACATGGCACTGACTAGAGCTAATGTAAGTGGCCCTTCTTGCCTTTTGCTCTCTTCATTCTTTTTAACCTCCAAAATTATGGGTGTCAGATTGTCATTGCAAAATGTTTTGCAATAATAGCTTGAATAATTTTCAAGTAGTTCTATTATGGGATGCAGGAATTTTGCTTAGCTAAGTAAAGAACCTAAAATTGATGATGTGACTACCTCACATATCATAACAGATGAGCATAAAGCTACAGAGTTAACATGCACAGACAACTTGAGTTCTAGTGTCTCCTTGCTCATCAGGGCTTGAGTTAGCAAACTTCATGTTCTTTACACACACAAAAAAAATTATGTTAAATTATATACTATATGCTTCACTGTGTTTTCATTTTGAGACCTCATTAGGAAGACTGTAAGAGAGTACATATGTCTTTACTCGTGGCAGTTTTTATTCCAATCCATGATATGTAACTATCACCTAAAAATCTATATTAAAATATTTTAGGCTGTGATGAGGGATGTAAGTCTCTAAAGATTTGAAAAGCCTGATGAGAGATAACTGGGGAGGTTAAGCCTAAGTATACTTTAAAAGGAGAGGAAATCAATATAAACTTGTGGAGAAGAATTAATATAATCAAAGCAATTTCTACATTACTAGTCACTGTTTGTCAAACTCTAATACATAAATATGTCTTAAATTTTCATTAACATGGAAACAAATTTTTCCCACCTTTCTGTTGCAGAAATTAGCCTTCCTTACTAGCTGAAAAGGCTGAAATATAAACCTCCAATTAAGGAGGAGATGAGAGAAACTATGATTGCTTTATCTGAAGGATTCTAGTTACTGGCTTTTAATCTCTCTGGAATAATTTGGTTGTTTGAAGGAAATCAAATGCCATGGGGCTAGAATGAAGGAAAAGTCTAAATCATGTTAAATTGTTAAGGGAATTTTCAGATCTTTCAGAAATAAGTCTTTCTCTAATTGTCACAAACTTTGTGGTAGCTTCCCCAAAGTAAACCTAAAGAGCTATTGCAAATAACAAAGGTAAATTCGAGGAAAAATGTAAGGTTGTATTTTGGAACTCTGATCAGAGATATTGTGATTAAAGGTCAAGAACCTTCTGTGTATGGGCAGTAGGACAAGAGTAGTGTCAGAAATATGGATGGGCCTTTTGTAAATTAGTGGTAGGATGGTAAGAAAGATGGATATTAAAAAAAAAAGCATGTGTGCATATAGAAACACACATATACATATATGTGTGTGTATATATGTTTATATGTAGTATATTTTTCTTGTATTATCTGGTATCTCTTAACATTATTGGGGCCTTATTATATATGTGTGTGTGTGTATGCACACACACTTAAATATTGCATGACCTCAAGATCTGACAGCCAAAGACAAAAAAAATGAAAGAGACCATGATCTCTTAATTCACAGGAGGGAAACGGATATGCAGTGAGAATGCGCAGTTGATGTGGCAATTTCCAAAAGCGCTATGCTCCCAGCATACACCAGTACTATTTCTTTACTTCAGAGTTCTATACTTCTGTACTTTCTGTACTTCAAAATATGCTGCAAATATGTGTGTGTGTGTATGTAGAAATATATTCTCTTGAAATCATGGCAGCTATTTTCCTTTTTCTCTGCTGTTGTTGTTGTCCCCTTAGTCCTCCAGCAAAAAACTGAGATAAAAATATGGACTAATATTTCTAATGTGAAAATAATAGTTAGTTAACCTTTAAAATAAAACTTGGGATTTATTTCCAAGAATCTTTGTATGAGGGGTAAGGGTAAACTTATAATTGTGGTTGGGTTTTTTTGTTGTTTTTTTCCAAGATGTTTTCCCAAGGCAAGTTTTTTTTCTTAATCAACTTTATATATTGTGGAAGTAATGTTAGATTCATAAAAGGCAGCGCATCCAAAGACATGATTATAACTGCTAATACAGAAAAGTTGAGGAACACAAGCAGCGGCCCTAGAACTACTGTGTTCAGATGAATTTTGGTTTGACTAAACCAACAAGAATGCCAGCCCAAGTGTTACTAGTGCAAAACTGAGTGGAAGGGAAAAATTAAAAAAAGAGAAAAAGTATTATAGTTCCAGGGAGAAGAGTAGTTTTGTAGAGAAGGTCTGTTCATTAACTGAGAGCCACAGGATTCAGCCTCTGATTACAGATTTGTTTAAGAATTCCATAGAGAAAGATGCCTAGGCCTGTCTTTTGAGACAATATACCAAAAGTTATGTGTATAGCAACTCGGAAAATTCTACTTGTTTAGATGTAGCTGCATGATTTTATTCATACGTGTACTCAAGTTTTCCTTAACCTTGGTGTTTATTTCTGTGTGTGTAAAACCGTGGTGATATATTAAAAAAGGTATGAGACTAATTTTGAAGCTCCTTGAATTTCATCCAGAATAGAATCAAAGAAAGGTTAGTAAAGCCTGTCTCAGGGTAGCTTTTGCCTATGAAAAGATAATAGATAACAGAGAAAGCAATTTTGTACACTGATATGCAGTTTATAGATACATGTTAAAGGTATGTTTAAAAAAAAAAGTAAGATAATTTCACAGTTTATATACAGATGACATCTTTTTATAGGTTGTGTCTTTTTCAGACAGGAGTGATAATGACAGCAAGACTCACACATTATAAACATTCCTTCTTGCGGAAGGAACAACAGCTTACTAGAAAGCCCAGTACTTATCTCACAGTTAACTACTTTCCCCTATTAGTATTTTTAGCCTTCGGTGAACTGTGCTGTTCAGTGAATACTTTTGGTCTGTTATTATATCTGTAAAGAATTTGTTTTTTTAAGGAAGCTCTTACTGTCAACTCATTTTTCAACCTTTCTTAAAATTCATGAAGATAGTATAGATATAGACATTTAAGACATATCTATATTAAAAAAAAAAACCCAACCCTCAGCTTTCTCTCTCCATTTCTGAATCTTCTTAAACTTTTCTTCGTTTGTTAGAAAGTCTAACACAGTTTAATCTATGTGAAACAATGAGCTTTCAGTCTGTAGAAGTAAGACAATTCTTATTCTGAAAAGATACTGCTTGGACTTGCTGTCAGTACATTTTGTATAGGGCTTGAATGGCCCTATTGTCCTCCTGTGCACTCAAAGTGAATGAGTTTATCTTTCGAAGTGGAGCATTTCTTTCTTCCCTGTACCAATTCCCACTTCTGTTTCTGAAGGAGAGAACAAGACTGCACTCCTGAAAGCATATAATTCTGAACCTTGAAAATTAGATTCCAGTGTACCTGTCACTCACAAAGCCTGGTTTATGCCAAGTGTTGTACAGTTACCATAAAGAGTTTGTTTGCCCCATTACGGAGATAACTTCACTCTAATGTACCAATAAAATTGGTTAATTTGCCACCACCTTCAGTTCTGGGAAGTATATTCCTCACTTCTAATTTCTTAACCTTTCTGACGTTCCTTACACTGAAATTGAGTACTGTAAGTTCTTACTGTACTTGCTAAATTTAAAACACTGTAATAGTTATTCTCTCTTCAGTGGGATTGTTCATACACTGGGTACATGTGCAAATTTTGGAGGGTTGGTGTTCTAGCTAAAGGTCAAGACTTTCAAATTAATGCATTTCATTTCTACAGTGCTTTCTTTTTCTGCATTCTTAAGTTCAGTACAACAAAATTTAGTGTCTGTTTTCAGACATAAACGTGTGTGTTCTTTGGCCTACAGGGTGTTTCCATGCAGCCTGCTCCCTTTTTGCTCCAAGGAATGTGGGTGCAGCTAGCTGTTCGAAGGCATAAAAAAAGAAGAGACTGAAGGGAATATAGGATAAAAAATTTCAAGAAGGAACGGTATAGAATAGGTAGATAGATAAAATCTAGTTACCATTTCTTTTCGCTAACATCATGTAATGAAATTCTCAGTTATCAGGACCCCCCCCAGCATATGTACACAAAAGAGAACTACTTTCTTGCATAATTAGTATTTGGGAAATTCATGAAGTAGGATGCTGCGGAGGCCTCAAAGCATGAATTTGTTTAAATTTCTTGAGGATGTGGCTGTCAATGGCTAGTAAGTATGATGGCTTGGCTGCAACTGTTTGTTCGGGGACTTTCCGAGCTGGAAGTCCTTAGATTGCTGGAAGCTTATTTGGGAAGATGAGAATGTACCTCTTCTTATTTACATTCTTTTTATGACAGTTGCCAGTAGCAAGGGCTTAAAGAGAAGCTACTGTACTAGGTCAACTTTTGATCTGGCTCAATATGGTAGTTATTATTTCAGTCGTCTTCATTGCCCATCTTTTACGTTCTGTAAACTCTAATGTGGACCTAAGACTATATTGAACTCCTATTAACCATGGCTTCTGGCAGTCATTCAGCTATTATTAAATAAAAAAAGAATGCATTGCACTGTTGTTCAGGTACAAGTATAGTCTCATTACCTGTCCTTTAAAAATCAGGACTTCTTAAGGCCAATTATTTGAAACCAGCAAATGAAACCTGCATCCAGCTTACATCTTAGAAATGCAAACCATTTGATTCTAGAAAGTTAAAGATTATTTTTTTCATTTTGCTAATTTGATTTAAGACACTGCTGCTAATAGAAATAAAAATTTAGCATTTTTCTAGCCTCAATACATTTTTACCCTATATTTCATGCTTCTGTTTTTCTCACTGGTGATGTCTGACTTTAAGAATGCTTCACTGCTACGGAGCATGCTGTCAAGTTCATACTCGAAGAGAGATTATTCTGCCCACTCCTTTGCCATAGAACTGATCTTTGAGGATGAATTAGGGACTGTGTAGGCTTCACAGAACTCTCTACTCTCATCTAAGGGAGATGTGTCAGTATGAATACCATTGATTTATAGGAAAATGGGATGGGGGCTGAAGATGAGGAGCGAGAATAGAAACATCTATGTTACAGGATATGAGAGTAGAAGAAAGGTAGAAATACTAAAAAAAAAAATTATATGAGGAGTGGCTAAGCCAGGGTACTTGAAAAGTTATTACCTTCTTATAAAGGTTTGTGCTGACATCCACACCTGGGTTCCACACCGTTACTGTCAAAGGTAATGGAAGTTAAGAAAAAAATTAAAATTCTTAGTAAGAAGTCTGGCAAGGAAACATTAGCTGACTTATCCCACGCTATGTTTAATTAGTGGAAATGATGGCATTTTAAAAATCTTGACTTAACATGGACAATAAAATGCCTTTTGGGGCATAATTATCTTCAATGACCTTTGTTACCCTAATGTAATATAATTAGTACTTCCACTTGTGTGTAGACCCATATGTGTGTGTTATATCAGATTTTGCCTTATCAGTCATGGCTAAAATGATATTTTTATTTGCTCATACCTGAAATAGGGGAATGAGGTGAAAAGGGTTTTGTGAAGTATCTTCTTCATGTGAGCTTTAATGCTCACAAAATTTGAAGATCTTATGAAAAGAAACTTGTCAGTGATGCAGGTTTAAATACGTATTTACTAGAAGAACAATCCCCTCTGCACAGGCAGGTAACTCTGAAGTTTTTCCCCTCCAGTGCTCATATTTTTATCAGCCCATACCCAGCTACTTGTTATGTGAGAGGTAACTTAATGAACATCTTTCAGATGGTAAGATATGTGAATTTGGCTTTTGGCTTGGGTGATGTAGTTTGGTTTTGTTTCTGATGCAGTTCCTGTTTCCAAGAAGTATGTTACTGTTTCAGAAATTAAACTTGTGGAAGTCACTACCACTAGATGAACATGTAAATCAGCTTAAGAAAGAGATACTGATGATGTTCAGAAATAACGTATGTGCTTATCAGTGTTTCCAAAATGTATGCATTTGAGAGACCCTCACAATATCTCACTGAACATTTTATTTCCCAACTGTGTTAATGTAAGATTGATTTTTATTTTCAGTACGTTGTTCCATGGGGGGTGGGGGTGGGATGAGGTGGGATTTTTTTTCCTGGTTTAGGGCAAAAATGCTTAGCAATTCTAATAATTGAGTCACAGATAACCCTTTCCCTATTTTAGCTGCTGTATAAGACTTGTTTTGTTAAAAACATGTTTGACATGTTTAATTCATGTAATATATCAGAAGCATGAGCAACCAAAGGTTTAAGAAAGAATTTTGTGCGTAATAAATTTTTGTTAAAACAGTTTGTTTAAAAGCAGGCAAAACTGCTGTTAATGAGAAGAATTTAGATGTATAAACATTATTTAGTCACTAAAGCATCATTTAATCGAAATACTTCCATAGTTTTGGATCGCAATTTTATTGCTGTTATTTAACCTATTTTCCCCTTTATTAATAGTTACAGTGTGCATTTTTTTCTCCTCCTAAAAATCAAGGTCATTCTGGCAATTAGAAGTGTAGTGTTTGGGCAAAGTTTAGTATGGGTTTATTTATCTGCAGATGAATTAGAAGCAGCTTGTATGTTGTGGCCAAAATGTGTATTGCTGACCTTGGAGTTTTTGGACCACGCTGATTTAATTGTTCTATACGAGTTTGATTCTTGAATGATAAAACCCTGAACTTGTACTGTCTTTTCCCTAGGATTTTAAGACAGGATTTGGTATCACTTTAATCCCTATGAATGTGGCAAATGTAAAACAAGTGGATCGGACTGCAAAGCAATCTTTTGAAATAATCACTCCTTATAAAAGCTTTAGGTAAGAACTTCAATATTAATGTTACAAAATATTCAAATAACTAATGAACTAAAGAAATTCTTGCTTCATACTCCAGTGACTTATCTAGTTTGGATAACAAAGGTAATGTTTTTATTAAGAATGCTTAGTATTTTTTTAAAAACAGAAGGATTTTCTTTTCTTTGTTTAGCTGTGTGCTTCATCTGTTGCCTCCCTGATTAGACATCCTATGCCCACAGATTGCTATTTTTGTTTAGGCTTCTTTGTTCATTCTGTGCAAGGGCAGAAGAACAAAAAAGTCACTTTAACAACCTGACTTCGTCTTAAAGGCTTATAAACTGCAGTAATGAAATAATGCTGCATCCATTTAATATTAAACATTTGATGTGAAAAGAAAAGAATCAATCATGTGCCATCCCTTGTAGAAATCCTCCATTGAATTCAGTAGAAAGTTTCACTTTGGCTGGTGCTGTGACTTGTAATTATTTTTAAGAAAATAAAAGTATATGCTAATAAAAGCCTTTTGTTAAGTGTTGCAGTGTTTCTTAAATGAAATCTCAGTAATGCAAGAGAAGAAGAAATCACTTTGTTCTCCTGGGCTTGCTAAATGTTAGCAAGGAATTTCTTTTTGTTCTCAGTCAAGTAGAGTAGCAGGTAAGTTAGTCTTCATCAGTGATTTGAATCTGTGGCTAGTTGATAGGTAGCTAGTTTTTTGACTTTCTCTAAGCCATCACCATATTGGTATTTGCTTATTATTATTTATATTTTTCAAAAAGGTCAATTTAAATGAGAAGCATTGTTTGGCTGTTGTAGTTAGCAAGTCCGGTTTTACTCCTCAGTAAGTTTCTATGTTCCCTTAGGTCATCCTATGCTTTTGTTAAAGTTCAGACTTTAAGTTTGGTATGTGGTAACATAAAAGGATTGAAAGTAACTCAGGAACATAACTTGAACGCTACAAAAGCTATGTAGCTCATGCTAGTAGTAGTTTTGTTGAAAACTGAACACAAAAACAGAGGGAGTCTTCATGGACTAAAAATACAAAATAATACATTCCATCTTAGTATTTATATCTGTGTAGAGGAAGATTTTTTGACTGTGATTTCAAGTGTAAATGTAATAAATAAGAGACTACAGGCTATGTTTAATTGGGCTTTAAAATAAAGATCAATAACACAGAAAAGTCAATTGTTTCAGCTTTACAGCAGAGTCGGAAAGAGAGAAACAAGACTGGATTGAAGCACTGCAGCAATCAATAGCAGAAACTCTGTCTGATTATGAAGTAGCTGAGAAGATTTGGTTCAATGAGTCCAACAGGAGCTGTGCTGACTGTAAAGCTCCCAGTCCTGACTGGGCATCCATCAATCTCTGTGTTGTCATTTGTAAGAAGTGCGCAGGTAGAGTAATTAATGACAGGCTGTGTGGGTTCTACAAAATGTCATATTTGCATATCTGTGTATGTCCTTGAACTGGCTTTTTTATTTTTACAGTGCCATCCTTGTGAAAGTTTTGACAAACAAAAAGAGAACATAACTTTTTTTTTTTATACCAAGGTCATCCTTACTCTAAAGCACTTACAGACCTGTCATTTGTGCATGGATTGGTTTCCCTCAGATGAGTAATCCTTCACAATTAGTGGAAATTAAGGCAATCTAGTATTTTGTGGGAAATGTCTGGCTTTTGCAAGGCTGGATGCCGAAGGATAACAATTTTCAGTGTGTAAATTTGGGTTATTAGTTCTATTAAATCAGGGCATATTTTACAGCCAATAGGGATAGCTTTTTCAGATACTACTAAAAATCTAGTTCTATCATGTTTTATATTTAAATATGTGCTTAAGCATTAGATTCAGGAAAATATAACTCTAGGCTTTCTTTCAAAACAAACCCTCCCGAAAGTATACTTCATCAGACAGCCTACTCTGTTTATTCATTACTATCAAATGCAATCCACTATTGATATTTTTTTTAATTATTATTTTGGTAGTTTTTGGTGCATTTGTGTTATATTCCCATGTCAAACCCAGCCTTTTTTAAAAATAGCAATTAGAATCAGTCTTCATTAATTATTTTTGTTACCTCAGCAGAAGAGAAACACAGTTTAAATACTTTCATTAAGTAAAAATACTCTTGGATTTTCAGGACAGCACAGATCTTTAGGACCGAGAGATTCAAAGGTCCGGAGCCTAAAAATGGATGCCAGTGTTTGGAGCAATGAACTTATTGAGGTATGTTGTGATATTCTAACTCTTTGTTCCATCTTGAAAACTACTTTATGAAAAGGAGTTAGTTATTGCTTTACTCGCAAGAAAACTGAACATACAGCTGGTAAATAGCATGCTGCTGTTAGAGTGAACTTGATGTTTCTGGGAATAATATACCGTTGTGTGATTCAAAATACTCATTTGTTTTTATAACCATTTGTACAATTTCTCTTAGTATTTCTCCAAGCATCTAGTTTTGAGAAGGAAAAAGAAAGAAAAAGCTTTTGGAGAGCAATCATGATGGGTAATATTGGGAAAGGGAAAAGAAAGGAAACTTCTCACTACCACTTTAGTTGCTTGGGGTGTTAAAAAGTGATGCTCATCGAGAGGGTTGAGTCATCAGTGTTTTCTTTAAAACATATGCTAGTCTTCTCTGACCTTTTACTGGTAATTTCTAATAGGTATTGAAATACAATAACTGGTTAGCCTTGTAAAGCTTAGTTGCTATTGATGGTAAATGATGACTGCAGACTTTATTATTCATTTATAGATGACCATAGGCAGTGACTGAGAGAGGCTTCCATTTCATCTCCTGCAGGCAATTTTTCCTTTCTTTAATAACTTTCTTTGTCAACTTCTAGCAGCTGAAAACAATTTTGAGGCTAGCTTCATATCCTTCAAGCTATCTTGCTTCTTTTTTTCTTGCACCTCATCCAGCTCTTTATCATCATTGGAAATAAGAGGGCAAACAGTTTTTGGGTAGGAAATCTTCCTCCAGATGAAGAGCTGCATATGGATGCCCCTGCAGAAAAAAGGATAGCATTCATCACACAAAAATACAAAGAGGGAAAATTCAGGAAAGCACCTTTTCCCTACAAAACCAAGGAACAGTTGAATAAGGTAATACTAGAATGGGTAAGCCCATACCATACCTTTTGTATTGTATCTGCATGCAATTTGGTCATCTTGTTAAACTGGTAAGAAATAAATTCAGAATTCTGAGTGACATTCTCACACAGCTGAATAAGGGTTGTTTTGGAGCCTTTACAGGAGTCATTTCATGATTTCTTAGTTCGTAGTTTTTCCTGTTTGTTTGTTTGTTTTGTTTGTTTGTAAAAGGTTATGGTACATATATGGTGCCTGTAATGTCTTCCAGAGCCATCAATGAATACGGTTCTTTATTTTTCTTCAAATGCACACTCTAGGGATGCAAATTCCCACTTTGCTTCTTTAGATTCCTTCTTTATATGTTTTTGGTATCTTATATCTGACATCTAACATTCCCGTACCTTAGATAATTCAGTGTTATCGATGGTGAAAGTAGCTTATACACACTTATATAGTAGCTCATAGCTAATTGGAAATAAACAAGCTAAAATTAATGATGAAAAATGTGTGTTCCCAGTGTTCCCTTTCACATAAATAACACAAATTCTTTACAGTTATAAAGTGGTAAATGCTAATTATAATTACCAATTTCTGTGTAATTTTTGATGTCCGTTTGACTGACTTCTAATAACTGTTGATTTCAGAGTCATGATTGTTTAGGGTTTCTGAATATAGAAGAGTTTAAATGCATATATTTTTACAATGCTAATGCATTCAATTGCATGAGCCAAATTGTCTCAAAGAATATGCAGAGATTGTGGGGAGGCAGTAACATTTAAAACTTATTGTGCTTTTAACTAGAGAGGTCTCATTTGTTCAGTGGTTATTGTGTCAAAGTGTTATTTTCCATACATCTTAAGTTGTATGTTAGTTACACACATAAGAAGTTAAAATAAGGGCATATAAGAATAGTTGTCATTAAAACATTTCCAGCGAAAGTATAGAACCATCTCACTGTATAACCTGAATTTAGGTTTTCTGCATTTCATTGGAATTGGGAAACGTTTTTGGGCTTCATGGGGAACTCCTTATGTCTTTGCAAAATAGAACATTTGGATTGTTTTCTATTTATTGGTAGCAGCTGTGCAAGAGACTTTATTTAATATTGTAACTGCGGACCGCAGAAAATAGCTCTGTATTTTACAGGCTTGATTTTTCTGAAGTTTTGGTGGGGAGGAGAAAGGGTGTCTGTCAAGTAATCTTTAACTATTGGGGAAAAAATTATCAGATGTAATGGTCAAATTCTCTATAGAGACATGAAATTACAGTATAATAAGGTGGTCACTGCCAAGTAATTCTAGAACTTATACTGAACGGTCTGCCCTGTCATTTCATGCCTACTGGATGCCTATATTTTTACTAGAGCAGCTGTTTTAGAGTAGTACTCTTGTGTGGAGTGACTTCTGCCTTAATCATTTCAGAAAAACTCATTCATTAACTAATTAACTTAAATACATACTAAAACATAGAAATTGTTATGGAATAGATTACTGTTATTGTGTAGCTACTCCTGGTTTTAAGGTTTTGGACTAACATCTTCAAAGAAAAGAAAAAAAAAGAAAGGTTTGTTATGTTTGTCTGTCTTCGTGTATACAAAAATGAAAGGGGACTCATGTTTTAGGATGCTGTGAGATCTTTAAATCTTAAGGAAGATGATCAAGTATGGAGATACCCTAAAGAATAGTGGCCTTATTGACTATGACCATAGCTGTGAAAAACTACCTATAAATTTCAGTCTGTTGTCTGGTAATAGAATTTAAGGATCAAATCTTGTCTTTTTGGTTGAACTTTGGAGGTCTGAAATAATAAGATTTTTTTCTTTAGTAGTTTGGTGTGTGAGGAAAAATGAGGGGGAATTTTTCAGGTGAAAATACTGGAGGGGAAGCTTGTTGTTTAAATTCATGATATCCTTCCCAAGCGAAACTTGTGGCAGCAACATCTTACAGGGTTTGGGTTGATGATGTTTTGGGGTTTTCATTTTTTGTTGTTGCTGCTTTTTTCTAGATTCAGACCATACTTCATGATTCCTGCTACTTGTCAATGTTTGATCTTTGAAAACGTAGGGGAACTATATTGGAGGCGAAAGGATTTGCATCTAAATTACATGTTGCCAATAACTTTCTAATCTAAACAGACTTCTTATTTTCCCTCTCCATGATAAGGCCCTGTGTGCTGCTGTAGTTAAACAAGATGTGCTAGAAACTCTGATGTTGCTGTTTAGTGGGGCTGATGCTATGTGTGCCACTGGAGATCCTATTTACAGTACTCCATACTTACTAGCCAAGAAAGCTGGACAAAGACTGCAGATGGAATTCCTGTACCATAATAAGTTCTCAGGTAGGATATATTCTCTTTGTTTTGATCTTCTAATTTTTATATTGAGCAAAAAGGAGGGAATTCAGAAGAAAAATTGGCATTGAGTTGAACAACAGTTGTATAGCGGAGGGGGAGTTGTGATGGCGTTAATCATATTTCAGCAAACAGGGTATGTAATTGCGTACAAGTTACTTTTATTTTGCTCAGACATCAAGTTTAGGACTTAAAATAATAATAAAAAAGCCAGTGATAGCTCATAAACCTCATACCCTTATTTATAACACAGACGAAAAGCGTCATCTGTTCTGCCAATATTATCAGACTTTTACCAGAAAAAAATGGGTATATACAGTTAACATTTATTTAAAGTATTTGTCTGGGGCTTTTTTCTTTAAAATTATTTAAATTGATATCTACCCCAACTGCACACAGTATATTCACAAACTCTCCTTCCAAAATAAAACTCACCTGTTGAACCTGTAATATGATCTATCCCAGCAAACTATCTTGTTTTTTCAGATCACAACTTCTGTTACAGCTTGTAGCAAGTGATAAACTTTGGCCTTGAAAGTCAACAGTTCTGGTTGCAGTATGTGATTGTTATGAGGCTCTTGAAAACAGAAAGCTATTCTTATAAATAAATAAATCGTAGCATATGGATGTGCCTGAGCTTACCTTTTAAAAGGGCTGTACAGTATCTGAAGCAGTCTGGGAATGAAGGTTCACATGCAGATTTACACTGGAAAAAAATAGCTATGCTATTCTGCAGCCAGCATTGTGGACATACTCCTGGACCAACTTCCCATTGTCTCCTGCCACTCTGCAAAATAACTCTGTATAGGCTGAACAACAGAAGTTTTAGTTGGAAATGCAGGAATTATTTCGGGCTTAAGTTCTGCCTGAGCATTGCTGTGTCACAAGTGCCAGGCGCTAGATCCTAGAATGTTGAGCTCAGTCACTGTGCAAACATGCAGCTATGGTTTTTTTTCTAGCTATGCTCTCAAGTGGTCCTAAGGCTATAGAAAGAAGTTTGCTTGTCTTGGCTCTGTCTTTTCTGCTTTTAGCCTTCCAGCCAAGGCAGCATCACCATGTGCTGGTGTTAGTGTTTTTTGTTCTCTTTAGAGAAAAGGGAGGTCACTGCACATTCACAGTGATTCTCCGAATCATTGTCTGTCTGCTGCCAGAGCTGGTGGTAAACTTCTAGATAAACCCCCGAGAGAAAAAATTCCCTTCTGTTAAAGTATGTTACATAAGGGATGAAAATAAAAGCTTAGTACACCAGAAAACCATATTTTAGATTACTTTGGCAAGCAGTGGTAGACAATCACAATGTTGTAACAAATGTGAACCAATGGGTTTTGATCAATATGTAAGAATTTTACTCGTGAGTATAAAAATAAATCACTAAGTTGTATCTGTGCTGTAGTAAATATATTATAGAGCAACTGCCTATCTACAGACATGCAGTTAGAAAGACCTATGGAGAAATGCTTAACTGATACAACTAAAGGTCTGTATGTTACTTACTCCTTTGTCTTTTAATAGATTTCCCAAACTATGATACTTGTTTTGAAAGTGGCTTCTCTGAAGATTCTTCACATTCCACCTTTCTTTGTGAATTCTTATACAAAGTTTCTTCTAATACTGCTAAGCTTCTTACAGAGAAGAAATTAAAAGAAGGTATTTCACTTTTACTTTATGCATTTGAATAATACATGAATATGTATGGTTTGGATGAATTTGGTTCTTTTTAACTTCTTGGATTACTTTTTATAAGATAAAATGTCTTTGACACGACATATCCTTTTTTGATTCAGTAGACCTCTTTCAGATAAAGAAAATACTGATTGTCTTGATCTCTTTATTCAGTGGTTGACAGAGGAAGAAAACCAAACTACTGAAAAATTATTCAGTTAACAAAAGTTACTGATAAATAAAAAACACCTAGAAACACTTCTCACTTACATTTAGATGGTTGCTACTAACTGTCAAAAAGTAGTTTCCATCTAAAATGATAATATTCCAGAAATCGTTTAAAAGTATCACTGAATTTTTAGTAAGAGTCCAAATGGCTAACACCTAGGATATTTCTCAATCTTACAAATTTTGAAAGTATTCCAAGTGGAAATGAGCACTTCCAACAACTTTACAACAAACTGAGCTTTGTGGGGTGAAAATCTGTGTATATCACAGTAGATGTACATGGTCTTCTGTGTCTATCAGTATTCTGTGATTTCTTTTTTTTTTTGAGGGAGATGTTATAATTTTTTTAGCTTTTTTTCCCTTTTTCTCCCCAGTTATCTTCCTATATTTTTCTTCCATATAAACAAACAGATGATGTGGATTTTTAACATCTGGGCTGATTTATGGTTGAGTTTATTGCTCCTAAAATCTTGACAGGGCATCCTGTGTCAGTATACACATGTTTTTGTATGATTATGTCCGTATTCTCATAGTGTATGCCTTTAAGATCATTAGTGGAGATTAAAGCGTGTTAAAACACATAACTCCTATTTAAATATGCTTTTGAAGAATCTGTATGTCAGTGTGGATCCAAATACTCGAAAGCATTGGGTGATCAACAGAACTAATGCCTGATCACATGCATTTCCCAGCAACTTTGTAGTTGTTAACAAAGACACCTGTTGTGGCAGAGGACCGCTGCTGGACCGGACTTTCTTGAGGATTTTTCTGAAACTGCACTGAGCTTATTCAGGAAAGAAACGAATAACTGCAAACCTCACTTTTACTTGCTCCAAGTGCAGACCTTGTCTTCTGTGCTGTGGGTATCTATAGTCATAAAAAAACTTTAAAAAAAAAAAAAACACAACAAAAAAAAAAAACCCTAAGAGAAGTAGAAAGCAGATACTGTTCAAACACAATGGTATGTTATAAGCGCAGTATGAGTTTGTAACTACCTACTGAAGAATTAGCTATAAATGCTCACAGAATGTCTTCTGTAGTACTTTTTGGGGAGAAGCAGTGGGAGTGAGCATCATTAGTAGGATGCCTTAAAAATAATTATGAAGAAATCCCTCTGACAAGAAACAACTGAATTTTGACTGTCTTCCATCATAAGTTTTCAGTAGACAGAAATGAAACTGCTTTGAAAGCTTGTAGTCTATTGCTTAGCATTGCATTTACTACTTGGAGGAACATACAGTAAATGGAGAGGAACCAGATTTCCCTCAGCTCAGATTTTTGGCCTCTGAAATTGTGATAGTGTCTTGTAGATGGTAGATGTTCTGCTGTTTGGTTCTTTTTGGGGATTTTTTGGGGGGGTTTGTTTGCTTTGTTTTTGCATTAATGTTGACTTACCTATAGGTTTGTCAGGACCAATGTTTCTGGGATGGGTGCTTTACATATACATGGGTAGATAGATTTCCCTGACCATTTGCAGTTTAAGAAGACAAATGACAAACAGAACAAGGGAGGAACATGTAATAATAATGTTCTTTCAACACCAACAAAAAAACCCTTGCAATTTTGGATTAGAAACTGCTCTTGCCTGAGGGCTCTAATAATATATCTCAGCCATGTGTAAGAAGTATTATGACAAAAGGGGGTTTTGCTATTTAAAACATAAAACACAATCTTTTTTCCCGTCTGCATTTTTTTCCCTACATCAAGAACTGTTTCTACATTTATAAAATCTCATTAACATGAAGTAACATGGGATATGCATATCACAGATAGTTGGGAATAGGTGGTAACATTTTTTTTTTCCTTCTTACTGTCTTTAGAAAATAGTTTGTTGGTTAGAGTATTAATGTGTGGGAGATACAGTTTCAGTTCCCTCCTCTGCCTGTACAGATTCAAATAAGAAGGTCACATTACTCAAAAAAGTGACCTAGCTGTTTAGTTCTAGAGAAAAGCAATAAGCTCTCCTGTTAAAGCAGTTGTGACTTGCTGCGTACAAATTGAGTTCTCACTGGGCCAGGGAGGGAACACCATTCTCTAACTGGGGATTACAGCACTTGTCTAAATTTTGGGCCCTGTCCCAAAGTACATTGGGCTTTTGATCTACTGATTTTTACTTTTTGTTTTAATGCTGTTTGTGGAAAGGGCTGCAAGCCAGAAGTCTAACCATTAAACTAGAGTTAAGTTCTTCCTCAGTGTTACGAATCTCTAGGCAGTTGTCAGCCTTGCCTTTAGTGCCAAGGGCTAAAAATTTAAGTACTGCGTTTGTTGTCACAGGAATCTGTTATCCCCTTGTGGGCTGAGCCCTAATGGTAAAAGGGCACTCAAGAAATCATTCAGTGCTGTGAATTGAACCCAGGTTTTATAACGGCCAAGTGGAACACCTGGAAATACAGTCCAGTTTTTCATTATGTGGGTTTCATATTGTGCAGGAGAGAGTAAGCCAACTTTGTGTGTACTTCTCATTATAGCAGCATCAGTGGTTTTAGCAGGTTTGCATCACTTTTGAGGAAAGTTGTTAATTAACAGCTGTTGGTGATCAGCAGGAAGAAGGCTCAAACATTAGTTCTGTTCTGCTGCAATGGATCAAAAAATAAAGGTTAGAAGTTTAGTTTTTAGTGTAAAAGGTTTTATGGAGCCCTGTTAAAAGCCTTGACATTCCAAAATGGTCCTTGAGAGTTGTAATAGTTTAATGAATATTGAAGCAGTGATCTATTTTGTAGAATAGGATTTGGGGGATGGGAGGGGGAAAGCTGGGGGACAAAAACCCCTAAACAATCAAAATCTCCAAGTTTGATGCTCAACTCCTGTAAACCTATACATTTTCAAACCCTTTATCTTGTATCTATTTTAATATTTAAAATGTGTATTTAGACAGAATATAGATAGAACTAGATGGCAAGTAGCATGATACAAATAAATACTAATAAAATAGTACAGAGGTGTTTATAAAACATGTATAAATCATATAGCAAATAACAGAAAAACTAATTGAATGAAATATCAGATAACATACTAAGTAAGTATTGGCTAACTACAACTACAGTTTGGTTTTTTGTTTGATTTTTGTGTTTTTCTTCCAGAGCTGTTTTACCAAATTCTCACAAGTACTTTACCAGAATATTTGCAGCTGTGTAGGAATTTTAAGACTGTAGAAGTAAACAGAGTATTTTCTCTTAGGACCTGCTTCTCTGCAGTGGTGGAAATAGATGCACCTCAAATTATATTCTAAGAACGAGATATAAGCTAGAATGAATGCTTGAGTATTTTGAGTAGCAAATAGTCATTAACATGCTATGTTGTGCTGTATTCATATTTCAGGTTCATAAGAAGGAGTAGACATTTCGTCTTAATTAAACATGCCAAATAATGTCTAAGTTGCTCTGAAGATTTTTTTCCTGCACCTTTTTTTTAAGTATAGATGGCAAATACTAGATACTCCAATATATCTAATTCAAAGTTATTTGAAGATAGAATTCTTAACTAGGTAATTTAACCATGCTCAGCAACTGTAAATTGTTACATGTTGAAAGCAGCTTACAAATGTTAGCATTCTGTAAACTGCAGTGTTGCTAAGTGAATTTACCCTTGCCAGGTATATATGTGAATAGCAACAAGAGAGATCTCCAGTTCATTCTGATGTGAACATGCCATCCTGAAATCACTGCAGCTACTGCCTGTCTATGATGGATCCATTTATCTCCCCCAGCATACTGGAATAAATTCTGTACAATTTCATTACTATCTGACATGGGCCTGCAGTACGAGAGAATTGAGATCACCTACTTATGTACCTAGAAAGGGTTGTTCTATTAGTTTTTCTGTTCTTCAGTTTGTCATCCTATACTATTTTGGTAGCATATTTTAAAAAAAAAAAATTAATCGTATTAAATAACACAACTTCTGATAGGGTTTTCCTTGTGTTTTCTAGTAGTGTGCAATGGATACAAGTTTTGGCATGTATGACATTGTTTTTTCTAGACTACTTTAAAAAGCTTTAATTGTTTTCCTTGATCTTGTGACAGTGAGTGGACACCCCAGCATTACCAAAAAAATAAAAGACAGATTGACTTGGTTTTGGCCTCTGGTTCCAGTAACATGAAACAAAGAGTAGCCCTTTTTTTGCTACTGCATACCATGATTCACTCACTCATTTTGCTATCAGCTCTTGTTGAATCTCGTACAACTGGCCTCGACATACCTATCCAGCCTGTCCAGATCCTTCTGCAGAGCCTTTCTACCCTCGAACAGAACAACATTCCCGCCCAACTTGGTCACATCTACAAACTTAGTGAGGGAGCATTCAGTCCCCTCATCCAGATCATTGATAAGGATATTAAACAAGACTGGCCCCAATACCGAGCCGTGGGGAACACCACTTGTCCTTGTAGCTTTCAGTGTTTCTAACCTTGTAGCATGTTTTCTTTTTGCTTCTTTAACTCTCTTCTGCATGTACGTGGTATTGTGTACTAGCTCTTCCCCCATCAAGTTCCACAGCAAGTGAAGTAAAAGAACTTTACCATTGTATAGGGAACTTATGCAGCGATTTAATACACTCATGAAGTAAAAACAAGTGTGTTATATTTGAAATATTCTTTTCTTAAATTACCGTGTGCTAGAGTTTATGTAGGTGAAGTAGTATCAACACAGACATTGACTTCAGCAGGTGAGGAATTCAGTGAGACTGAGATTTCATCATAAATGTATTACTGTTACAACAGACCTATGCATCCTGTGAGGCAACTTCTATAGGAAGAGGTAATTTTTATTATGATGCTAACTGACTTTTCTATTATTTCTTTAATCACAGATTGCAACAAAAGATGGTGCACTTTGGAAAGCGGCTTTCTGAGCTACTATGAAAATGATAAAACTGCCACTCCTAATGGTATGATTGACATCAGTGAAGTTATCTGTCTTGTAGTGCAGAAGTCAGACTTCTTTTTAAATAGAGGGTAGGTTCCCAAATTAATATTTCAATAAAAAAAACTCGGGTATTTCAAAGATTTTATTCTGGTTTTTCAGAGTGGTTCATTTGTTCCTGAATTTTGAACATGCAATTTACAAAACAACTCAGCTTTTTTCTGTTGACTTCAAGAAATAATTGCTAAGTGGTATTTGGGGAGTGTTTTTTTTATAGTGATATAATGAAAATGTTAGGGTAATTTAAAAGGGCAGCATAAATTAGATACATCTGTTTCTTATTAAAACTGTAATGCATATTCTCAGTGCTTAAAAGGTTACATGACGATAAATTGAACAATTAATATTCATTTTTCTTTCTGGGATTGACCTCTGCATCAAGCCAAAACTGTTGCTTTGTTTCTTCCTGATAATCACAGAATCACTAAGGTTGGAAAAGACCTGTAAGATTATCAAGTCCAACCATCAACCCAACACCACCATGCCCACTAAATCATGTCCCACAATGCCATGTCCACGTGTTCCTTGAACACCTCCAGTGATGGTGACTCCACCACCTCCCTGGGCAGCCTGTTCCAATGCTTCACCAATAATAATAATAATAATAATAATAATAATACAGATTAGAGTTCTCCACAATGCTTTTGGGTTTGGTCACAGAGGACAACAATGTAACTGTTGAACATTGTGTTAGTTTGAAGATAACTTTTTTGTGTTTTTTTTTTTCTTTCATAACTCTCTCACGTCCCATTTGTACATTAAAAACATCACGTGGAGATTCACCTAAAACTGAGTTGCATCTCAGTGATACTTGATTTCTTTAGGGCAACATTTTTGTTTAAACTATAATTTGGATCTGTCTAACAAACTCCATAACACTTCCTTTTAAATTTCTTCACGTGTGTGTATGTAAAATAACAAGATCTTTCTAGAGTACAATCCTGTAATGCTCGTAGTTACAAAGCAAAAGTGTCTGCAAACAGTTTATTCAGTAAGCTTCTGGAAAAGATAACGGGAAGAAAGGACTTTAGCTACGACAGAGATAAAGGGTGTGCAGAAGGGAGAAATCCTGAAACATAGTGATGCCTCAACATGCTGTAAAATGCAGTGGAGGTGACTTTCACTTTTCTGCAGTAGCATAGTTTTGTGGTATCTAGATAAAAGAAAAATACCACTTTCTTCTTCTGTCATTGAACCTAACCTATTGCTTGCTACTTCTCCAAATGGTTTCACTTCAGCGGCCGGTCACAACTGGTGTTTCCTAGGGCTCGGTATTGGGGCCGGTCTTGTTTAATATCCTTATCAATGATCTGGATGAGGGGACTGAGTGTTCCCTCACTAAGTTTGTAGATGTGACTAAGTTGGGCGGGAGTATTGTTCTGCTTGAGGGTAGGAAGGCTCTGCAGAGGGATCTGGACAGGCTGGATCGATGGGCCGAGGCCAGTTGTATGAGATTCAACAAGGCCAAGTGCGGAGTCCTGCACTTGGGTCACAACAACCCCATGCAACGCTACAGGCTTGGGGACGAGTGCCTGGAAAGCTGCCCTGCAGGAAAGGACCTGGGGATGTTGATTGACAGCCGGCTGAATATGAACCAGCAGTGTGCCCAGGTGGCCAAGAAGGCCAATGGCATCCTGGCCTGTATCAGAAACAGTGTGGCCAGCAAGAGTAGGGCAGTGAATGTCCCCGCTGTACTCGGCGCTGGTGAGGCCGCACCTCGAATACTGTGTTCACTTTTGGGCCCCTCACTACAAGAAGTACACTGAGGTGCTGGAGCGCGTCCAGAGAAGGGCAACGAAGGTGGTGAGGGGTCTGGAGCCCAAGTCTTATGAGGAGCGGCTGAGAGAGCTGGGGTTGTTCAGTCTGGAGAAGAGGAGGCTGAGGGGAGACCTTATTGCTCTCTATAACTACCTGACAGGAGGTTTTAGAGAGGTGGGTGCTGTTCCCTTCTCCCAAGGGACTAGTGACAGGACAAGAGGAAATGGCCTCAAGTTGCGTCAGGGGAGGTTCAGACTGGATATTAGAAAAAATTTCTTTACTGAAGGGTTTGTCAGACATAGGAACAGGCTGTCCAGGGAGGTGGTGGAGTCACCATCCCTGGAGTTATTTAAAAGACTTGTGGATGAGGCGCTTAGGGACATGGCTTAGTGGTCGATTTGACAGTGTTAGGTTAAGGGTTGGACTTGATGGTCTTACAGGTCTTTTCCAACCTAAATGATTCTATGATTCTACAATACCTAAATTAAAAACATCTTGGCTGAATACTTCACTTTTAGGGAATGACTAACCTCGTGCTGTGCTTTACCTGCAATTGGGTAGTTTTATGAGAAACACCCCTAAATTTAATGTTTCGTGTAGTGAAACAATCAGTCCTTAAAATGTGGATTCTATTAGTCAGAATTAAGTATTTTCGTATAATTTTCAAAGTGGTTATTGAGAATGAGAGAACTGACTCATGTTCAGTTCTCCAGGCTTAGACAAAACTCAATCTCCAGCGTTGAGAGGAAGAAGCATGCTCCATCTATTTGGATTCTAGTGAGAGGTCACCAACAAAATCATACTATAAATTGGTGAACCATAATTTATAAGTTAAAGACTGACCTCAAGCTCCAACAAGATATTTACTTTACAAATTCTGCCCCAGTTTAAACTAGTTTGCTGCTGCTTCTTTTATTATCCTTATTATTTGTCAGTTAAAAATGGAAAACCAGGGTCCATCTTGTTTAAATAATGATATACTTTTTAAAGAGCAAAAAAAATGAAAAACCCCCTCAAAAAAACTTTAAAGAACTTGTTGAGCTACAGCAACTTCAAAGGGTAGTCATAAACATGACAGAACCAAACTATTCCTGGTGGTGGCAGGTTATACAAGGAGTGGCAGTGACCATGCATTTCACCCTAGGAGGTTCAGGCTGGATGATAGGAAAAGCCTCTTCATTAGAAGGGTGGTGGAGAACACAACAGATTGCTGAGAGAAATAGTCGTATCCATCCTTGAAGGTTTTCCAGACTTTTCATTGCTGTTCTGATCTATGGTTAGTGATAGTCCCACTTTGAGCAGGAGATTAGAGCAAGTGACATCTAAAAGTCCCTTTGAACCAACAGATCTATGATTCTGTGGTAACTTGTTTATAACGTACCATTCAATGAGTTGGTCTGCTTATATTAAACCTAAACAAAAAGTTTTGAATGCATCACAAAAATATATTTGCTGAAATCATGTGGACTTGCAAAAGCAAAAGATTTCCTGTGAATTTTAATAACTATATGTAAACATTTTTATTAATTTCAGATTTACTGAAAAAACTATCATGCAGTAGCCTCTAAACACGTATTATTGACCTGAAAAGCACTTTGATCATGTTGTGTTATAAAATACTCTGTTATTAGCTGGGTTGTACTTGTAAGATTGGAGGAGAAATGCAAATGGATTTCATTCTATAGGTATGAAATAATTAAAAAATAGAGAGAGAAACAGGTGTCTACTGTTATGAAGACTAAATACAGCTGCCTTTTTCCTCTTGCTTGCTTCAGGGACATCTTTACCTTTGAAATCTACTTAATGTCAGAACGTGTTTTTCTATTTGGAGCTGAAACTGCATGTTCACAAAGAAAATGGACTTGGGCAATAGCTAAGGTAATACTGATAATTATCTTTTCCAGTTAGGCCAGGAGCCTTTGCATAAACAATAAAGTGTCATTGTTAGCTTAAAATCCTCTGAGAAGCCATTCTTGATGAATACTGATCTATCTCGTGTATAAAGGTTTCTTGTGCAGCAGGAAGAAATAACTTCTGTGGTTTAATGTTTGAAACAAGGTAATAAAATAAAATGGAAAAGGAATTGAAGCATCATTTTAATGCTGACTTTAAGAATACATTAAAGGTGCTCTAGTATAAAGACATATACTATACGAATTTATTTCAGCTGTTTATGGTTACAATTCTTTTTTTTTATTTGGTGAAACAGAATTCATAAAGCAGTACCGTATTTTACAGTACCAAATGCTAATAGTCACATTACTAATTAAATAAATTGTAGTTTAAAAAGCAAAAATGTTTGAATTGTAGAGTACGAATCGAAAAAATACATTATATTTTATATTATAATTTAAGTTTAGTACATATATGGGTTTATGAATGATAAATCTGGAAGTCTTATTTTTTTACTGTGGCCTTCATACTTGAATCTTATAGTTTTGCAATATTTTGGTTTGGTTTTTTAGGGGAAGAGGGTTTTTTTTTCTTCGTCTGACTCACTCCATTTTCTTTGGTAGCATTTTGTTCCCCCTATGGCTGAATGCTTATTAGAGAGAGACTGTGACCTGATTGGCCAGCTGTACTACAAAGATTGCCATAACCTGAATCAGTGGAGAAAAGGCTGGTTTGCTATAGAGAAGTCGAGCCTTTATTTTTGTCTTGAAATTGAGAAAGCTGAAGAAGATTCCATATATCTAAGGAGGTTGCAAGAACTAAGTAAGAATTTTGCTTAACATCTAAAATTCAGGAAATAAACTATGTAATTAATTCACTGTTAAGGAAATTTCTGTTGCATTTTAAAGTCATAAATGTTAGGGAGCTCAGTAACTATTCCTTTGCATGAGCCAGATGCTCTCCCAACTCTCATCTAAATATGGAGTTGTTTCAAGTTCTGTCTTGGGTTTTTTTCCCTACTTGGTGGCACACGCTAGAGAGATTTTTCACAGCTTCATAATGAATGAAGACAATTTTTGTTCTAGTTGCAGTAGTTTCTTTCTTACAAGAGTACAGAACTGAATAATAATATATGACCTTTTGGGATTATTGTCTCATATTTTTGACAGGGCAGAAGTACTCACTGCAGAACATGTTCTCGAGATGATTGACAGGCCTAGTTTTAAAATACTCAAATGTGCTGGAAAAATTATAATTCTCTTGGAAAACTATTTCACAGACTAATACATGCTTTTTCTGAAACTAAAAATGTTCTTTGCTCGATATCATGACGTAGAAAGATAAGGATATTTATACAAATGGTCTTCTATGACCAATTTTATATCATTGTTTGTAATTATGCTTTGAATCCTTCTTAAGCGTATCTGCCGTACTTGTTTTTATATTGGACAAGGCAATATGTTATGTAGGAAAGTAAAAATAATTTAAGATTTTATATTACAGTAACATAGAGAAGATAATTTAGCTCTTTATTGATGATCCTCTTTGTAAATGCTGTCAGATTATGGACTGTTTTGCAGGAACTTGCCTAAACGCCATTGGGCTTTCTACTGTTTATTTACTGCCACCTTACATTTGCTGTGAATAACACCGTGAAGGTGGTTTTTAATCAGGAATATTTTTATGCCTCTAGCTATCTCTTAAGTTGTGAATACTTTTTGATCTTGATTCAGAATTAAAAGATTAGGCAGTAGAACTGTTTCTGATATTAGTTTTGATAATGCAACTGTAATTTCTGCTGCCCTAATCATATAAGCATCCAAAATCTGTGTATTTCTCAAGTATAGAAATGAAACACATATTCAGCTTTTAATTGAAAAACATTTTTGCTTGGGTTTTGATTTTTAAATATTAGTTGTATAAAAGAGTTTTATTTCTTGGAAATAGTATCTATATAATAGTATATATATACGCTCCTATTTTTTCTTTTGATTTCTGGTTTCCCCAAAATAAATCTGCTCCACTATTAAGACTGAATTGTACAACTGAAACTCGCCAAACAATGAATGATCAGAGGAAGTATAGTCACTTAGCTCCTTGATATTTGACTCAGTAAATGTAAATAAGGCCAGGAGTATGTGTGATACAAAGACATGATATAACATACATCAGAATATGTTCGAGCGTCATTGATATTCAGGATTTTACTGTCTCTGGGAATTAGTTGAGATAAGATGTGGATTATATATAAGACCTAAACTTTGAAAGAATTCACTTTTCAGAATTTTGGATTAGCAAAAAAGTTGCATTTAATTTACTGTTTTTAGTATAGTGCACAGTATAGTTTTATAAGCACTGTTACTGGAAACTATCCAGATGTATTTTCTATATTATTTATAATATAGGTGTTTTGCAGGGTGCTTTTTTTTAGCAGGAGTATCATAAGGCAACATAAAGAAAGGTGGCAGTGATCTTTACAGTATAATGTATAACTCACTCTATGTTATTGTAAATATCTGCAGCCATTAGAGTGCAAGTAAATTAATGGATTCAAAAATACAGCTTACTTCTGAATCATTATGTCTTCTAAAACTTGTATTTACAAGTTTAATTTTAATATGATAAAACACTGTAGCACGTTTTCACATTAAAATGTACCTGTTTAACCTTTCTTTATAATTTTCTGTATTAATTTTTCTTGTAAATGTTAGTGTATTGTGGTATTTTGTGGAGTTTTGTTTCTATTATGAGCAGCATTCTTTATTTGAAATGTTTAAGAATTCCATGATCCTTTTGTCACTGAAGAAGCATTTTGAAAAAACATGTCTATATGTGCATTTATGTCTTTGTCTATATATATGTGTCTGTATAGATCATATGAATGTGTATATGTTTTTTTCAGCAATCAGTAGTGTAATGCAAAATGGAGAGAAAATAGATGTCCTGCTGCTCGTTGAAAAAGGAAGGTAAGGTTCCCATCTGAATAAAGCTTTCATCTGCTTTTATATTGATGTCTTTAAATTCTTGCTGATCTGTCATGGAGCTTTTTCACTTGCGGTTGCTAAAGAGAGAGAGTAAATTTGCAGACTTTTTAAAGGAGGGAAAGTCTTTGTGTATTAATTACGTTTTATGTCTGTGTCAGGAAACACTAACAAGTGCTGCTTAATTAAAAGCAGTTTTCCCACTGAGAAAATTATTCCCAGTCAGATTAGTCTGCCAATAACTGTTTCTTCAAAAGGACCTAACTTCTTTTACCCTGTAAAGAAAGAGTACCTCTTTGGAGCATTTACCATTTACTTCTCAATTTTTTTCATCACTCTTACATCCCAGAATTCTGCATCTCAGTCTGTGTAGGTCAGGATTGAGAGGGTATGTATGGTCCCCAAGTTAGTCTTATTGTAATGTCTGATCTCAGTTAGCAACATACTAGCTAGAACAAATCATACTTGTGAAGCAAACATGATGCATGTCTGCTTCCAAGTAGGTAATATTCTGCTGAGATGACTCGGTCAAATACAGTGATATGGGAGGTTGAAACATGAAGTGACGGGTATTTCTGCCTCATATATGGGTACAAATTTAAAGATGAAAGTAAAAATTATTGAAAATAATTCTTATTTTGTAATAGGTTGCAGTTTTTTATTTCAATGATACATTATTAGTCATATGTCTGTGTAAGAAGTGCATCTAGCTCAAGTGCATCTACTCCAATGCACGCAGCATGGGCAGCAAAGAGGAGGAGCTGGAAGCCATTGTGCAGCAGGACAGCAATGACGTGGTTGCTATCACAGAAACATGGTGGGATGACTCGCATGACTGGAGTGCTCCAATAGATGGCTATAAGCTCTTTAGGAGAGAGAGCCAAGGAAGGAGAGGCGGTGGGGTGGCTCTGTATGTTAGGGAGTGTTTTGATTGTATAGAGATCAACGATTGTGATAAGGTTGAGTGCTCATGGGTAAGGATGAGGGGGAAGGCAAACAAGGCAGATATCCTGCTGGGTGTCTGTTATAGACCACCCAGCCAGGATGAAGAAACCGCGAAGTGTTCTACAAGCGACTGGCAGAAGTCTCAGTTGCAAGCCCTTGTTCTTGTGGGGCACTTCAACTTACAGGACGTCTGCTGGAAGTATAACACAGCAGAGAGGAAACAGTCCCGGAGGTTCCTGGAGTGTGTGGAAGATAACTTCCTGACGCAGCTGGTAAGCGAGCCTACCAGAGGAGGTGCCCTGCTTGACCTACTGTTTAAAAACAGAGAGGGTCTGGTGTGAGAAGTGAAGGTCGGAGGCCTTCTTGGGCTTAGCGACCGTGAAATGACAGAATTCTCAATTCTTGGCCAAGTAAGGAGCGGGGTCAGCAATACCACTACGATGGACTTCCGGAGGGCAGACTTTTGCCTTTTCAGGACACTGGTTGAGAGGGTCCCTTGGGAGATGGTCCTGAAGGGCAAAGGGGTCCAGGAAGGCTGGGCCTTCTTCAAGAAGGAAATCTTGAAGGTGCAGGAGCAGGCAGTCCCCATGTGCTGTAAGAAGAGCTGGCAGGGAAGACAACCAGCCTGGCTGAACGGGGAGCTTTTGCTGGGACTCGTTAGGTCATGCAGAGAGGGAGTTAGAAAGGCAAAAGGCCAGGTAGAGCTAGTCCTGGTTAGCAGGGGAGGTCCCGGATGACTGGAAGCTTGCCAGTGTGACGCCCATCTACAAGAAGGGCTGGAAGGAGGATCTGGGAAATACAGGCCTGTCAGCCTGACCTCTGTGCCAGGGAAGATTATGGGGAGGTTCATCTTGAGGGCGCTCATAGGGAATGTGCAGGACAACCAAGGGATCAGGCCCAGCCAACATGGGTTCATGAAAGGCAGGTCCTGCTTGACCAACTTGATCTCCTTCTATGACCAGGTGACCCACCTAGGGCATGAGGGAAAGGCTGTCTGTCGATGTTGTCTACCTGGACTTTAGTAAAGCCTTCAACACTGTCTCCCATAGTATTCCCCTGGCAAAGCTGGCGACTCGTGGCTTAGACAGGTGCACGTTTTGCTGGGTAAAAAACTGGCTGGATGGCCGAGCCCAGAGAGTCGTGGTGAATGGAGCAATATCCAGTTGGCGGCTGGTCACAAGGGGAGTTCCCCAGGGCTCAGTTTTGGGGCCGATCTTGTTTAATATCCTTATCAATGATCTGGATGAGGGGACTGAGTGTTCCCTCACTAAGTTTGTAGATGTGACTAAGTTGGGCGGGAGTGTTGATCTGCTCGAGGGTAGGAAGGCTCTGCAGAGGGATCTGGACAGGCTGGATCGATGGGCTGAGGCCAATTGTACGAGGTTCAACAAGGCCAAGTGCGGAGTCCTGCACTTGGGTCACAACAACCCCATGCAACGTTACAGGCTTGGGGACGAGTGCCTGGAAAGCTCGCTGGTGGAAAAGGACCTGGGGGTGTTGATCAACAGCCGGATGAGTATGAGCCGGCAGTGTGCCCAGGTGGCAGAGAAAACCAACGGCATCCTGGCCTGTATCAGAAACAGTGCAGCCAGCAGGACTAGGGCAGTGATTGTCCCCCCTGTACTCGGTGCTGGTGAGGTTGCCTGTCGAATATTGTGTTCACTTTTGGGCCCCTCACTACAAGAAGGACACTGAGGTGCTGGAGTGTGTCCAGAGAAGGGCGATGAAGGTGGTGAGGGGTCTGGAGCCCAAGTCTTATGAGGAGCGGCTGAGGGAGCTGGGGTTGTTCAGTCTGGAGAAGAGGAGGCTGAGGGGAGACCTCATCGCTCTCTATGATTACCTGCAAGTAGGTTGCAGAGAGGTGGGTGTTGGTCTCTTCTCCAAAGTGACTAGCAACAGGAGAAGAGGAAATGGCCTCAAGTTGCGTCAGGGGAGGTTCAGACTGGATATTAGAAAAAATTTCTTTACTGAGAGAGTGGTGAGACACTGGAACAGGCTGTCCAGGGAGGTGGTGGAGTCACCCTCCCTGGAGGTGTTCAAGGAATGTGTGGACGTGGCATTGTGGGAATGGTTTAATGGGCATGGTGGTGTTTGTTGGTTGATGGTTGGACTTGATGGTCTTACAGGTCTTTTCCAACCGTAGTGATTCTGTGTGATTCTGTGTGAAGTGGTGTAGTGTTTACACAGTCTTCTGAATGGCCAATAATAGGTTAATAAAGGAAGAGTGTTTTCCTCTCTGTGGGGGGAAAAACAAAAAACCCAAACCCACAGATACCTTTGACATCTATTCAGAGTTGGAGAAACTTGTTGGAGAAAATAATTGTAACTTGTGTGTTCTGAATTTTAACTCTTCCTAAGATACTGTTTAAGTTCCAGAATCCAGTAAGGTGACGCAGATCAGAAACAAACACTTTCTCCTTTTGGGTTTTTTCGAAGAAACATATTGAAAGAGTCAGCATTAAGTAAGCTGCATAGACCAACCAGGGAACCAGAGGTATCCTATTCAAGGTGCAGTCCAACAGGTGAATACAAACTGTGCATCTAATTTCATAGATACGAACGCTGAGCAAAACTTATAGTTCCAAGTCAGCTGTTATTATTTCTTTCATTATAATATTTCTATCAGGTGAGAGTAGGTTTTCCCTGAACTGCTTTAATAGTTTAACGGAAATTCTGAACTATTTTCAAATAATTTCAACAGGGGCACCGGATGATTTATGGTGGCCATGAATATGTTTAATTTTTCTTCACTGAAGTCTGTTATAAAGAATTTAATTGCGTAGTGTTCACGTTATCTTAACTATTAAAAGCCATATGGGTATATAAGCTTTGGCATAGTGATTCTTGCTTAGGGTAGGATATTACTCCAAAAGCATCCAGCTGTTCAGCACAGTTGCATGATATTGCAGCTGTAAGAAATTTAATGTGTGTGTGGAAAATTATTAAATATAAAATCACCTTTAACTTTAGACTCAATTATTCTAAATGGAAACAAAACCAGAAATCCTCCTTCTGCCCCTCCAAACCCTAGATCAATTAATTAATACCTTTGAGAAGTCATCAGCATCAACAAAATGATATATCACATTTTCTAGGTTTTCCTATTTTGTCTGTTATTTTATAGCAGTGGTTGTCTAATGCCAATTTTGGCATAGATTGATCACTTGGAAGAGACCCTATATACTGATCTATTGACAACTTTCATGTTAATTTGTTAGTCACTTAAATGCAGGCTGAATGATAAAATCCGAAAAACCAATATGTCAAGAATGAAATAAAACACGTAAGATTTGTCCATAATTAAGAAAAGTTCGACAAAAAAAAACCCCAAACCACCCCCCCAAAAAAAACCAAACCAAAAAACCTTCCCACCCTTTTTACCATAAAGAAATTAACGTCATCAATGTTTTATAACATCTTGCTAAATTTTATTAGAAGAAAACCTTGAGTATTTTCTTACTGAAGCTCATACTGTTCATCTGTTCTTTTTGTAACTGACTTCAAACTAACTTCCCATTACTTACAAGTACTTGTGCCTTTTTTCAGGTCTCAGTCATTGGGTTGATTAATTAGGGAAGATCATACATTACATGTGTCGTACACCTTTTTCTTTGACACTTTCTCCATTGGCTACCGTAGGCAAAAGAATGACTGAAGTTGCTACAAATGGACTTCTCACTTAAGAGTGATTGCATACAGAAGTAAACAGTTTCAGAACTATAAAAACTTCAAGTCTTACCACTGAAATAATTATAATGTAATAAATCTATGAATGCTGGACTTCTTTTAAAAATACTTTGTAAATTTATTTGGATGTTACATTCATGGGGTACGCAAACTGAACGTTCATCTGAGGAGGAGTTTACAATTGATTTTGGGCTACAAGGTGCATAATGCTTTCCAGCTTTTATAAAATACAAGAATTCAGTGAGAATACTACCAAAAGGCATGTGAGATTCTTCTGAAGTGTCTTAGGTATGAATACAATGCCCTCCTGCCCCCCTCCTTTTTTTCCCCCTCTTCCTCTACCCTGTGTTCTACTTAGCACCTTGCTGTTCATTTATTCTCTGACATCTTCAGTGACAGAAGACTCACAGCTCAGAAATATGTGGTAATCATACTATACAAACTGTTGTACATTGCAAAGTAATAGCATATCATGAGAGGCTGAACAAGGCTAAAACATTTTCAAAGCAACAAAACTGTTTCTCTTTTGAAGACTGTTTTTGAAGCTAAGTGTACTTCTTAAATTTTCACAATAATCCTAGACCTTTCCTAATTCTAGATTTTTTTTTCAGATGTCAAAGATGTTTCATGTTTGTCTCTCTCTCTTTGCTAAAGTAAATTAGAGAGGAACACACTCCCCTTTGTAGCACCTATTGAAATTTTATTGCACTCTGATCTCTGTTGGAACGTATTGTCCAACCTTTTAGAACTATCTACAACTCAGCTGGAAATCATTATTTCTCCCTACACTGTTTTCTTATGTTATAATCAGATGGTCATTCGCTTCCTCTTAGGTTCTGCTTTCATAGTTAAAATGCTTCTTGACTTCTTGCTAGACATGGCAAACCATTTTCCAGATTTGTGTCTGACACTTGCCTCTGTCACACAGAGATGTCCTCTGGTTTGCTCCATATTCAGTTTGGGTTTTTGCCCCTTGATCATCTCTCCTATCCATTTGTAAAATTCCTGAAGTGACTGGTGATACTTGGTCTCTTGTTGCGATCCAAACAGAAGTTGCGTAGTAGATAAGTGAAGAAGCTACTCCTGTGTAGCTCAGCAGAGGGATCTGTACACTGAAGAGAGGAAGGGTGTCTGAGACCAACTGAGACCAATTTTAAAATATATATTCTATATATAAAATTTAATGCAAAATCTCTAATGCCATAGTTTAAGGAAAAACAGTTGTGCAGGCAATCCAGTTTCAAATGTTTCTTCTTTTTTTCTGCAATCATTTAAGCTCTCTTTGGTGTTAGTGAACGTTTTCAGACCATGAGTAATCCAGGTGCTGCCTTCCTCCCCTCCCCCACCTGTTACACCTTCTCTTGTAGCTAGCTCTTTCTTATAATAGATGATAAACCTTCCCTACATACTGGCACAATTTCTTTATTCTGATGGTTCATTAATTACAATGCTTTCTTCTTAACCCTTTGATGATAGCAGTAAGATTTCCTGTAAAATGCAGTTAGGAGCACAAAATTCTAGAATCCAGAAATAATCTAAACGTAAGACTCAAATGACTGAAAGGACTTGTGCTTCCAGTATGATGTGCTGGATATAAGACCCTTAATATCCTTTGAAGAAATATTGCTGACCTTTGTTATATATCTGTAAGTATTAGTGGAATTTCCATGCTTTAGTTGGAATTTGATTATTCCTATATAATTTCATAGCAATGCATACCTTCTTAGTACCTCTGTTTTCAGACATGTAGATTATTATAATCACTTGAAAATTGCTGGAGGGCACTGAATTGTGCTGATGTCTGTTTCTCACCCTTCCTCCCCACAACCCTTACCCAGAATAACTTAGTATCACTGCTTTCCCAGCGCAGAGCTGTGCAACAAAGCCTACAGACATAGCTAAAGCTAGAGGACTTTGCAAGATGAGTTAAAGATAAGCCTTTGCACTGTTGTGGATGAAGTGTGCTCATGTATGTTGTTTGTCTGACTACTGGTGCAGAAGGATGTGATGGTAGCCTACGATAAAGTCAAAAAGCTAACAGTAGCTTCCTTGATGTGGAGACTAGGTGATCTTGGACTGCTGCAGTCGTTTGTGTCAATTCAATTACCTCAATTTGCTAAGGCAGAAATCAACATTGGTGAGCCTTCTTGCTTGTTTGAGTACTTAAATTATTAATTTCTTGGGTATGGCCTGTATGTGCTTCACACTTAACACAGCAAAAACTCTGCTATTATTCACCATGTAGTCACTCTTGCTAACTATTTGTTACAAAGTGTGTGCTCTTTATCAATTTTTTGAACTGGAAGATGTAGCACATATATAAATATACTGCAGAAGGCACTGAATTTATATTGTAGGAATGCATTTCAGTTCAGAGTCTGTGCAAAGTAGTTAGTCTGCATGATAGGTAGATCTTTGTAAATATTGCAGTAAAAATTCTTTCAAACATGATTACTTCTATAAGCTTAGAAGTATTCTTGACATTAAGTTGCTCAGTTTTGTGGTACATGGAACACCAGTACACTTCAGCCTGTGTGTTTATGCTTAGTCTTAAGACTTGCATTTAATATAACTTTGTTTTGATAATAGCAATTAGTTCAGTGAGAAATACATGTATTTGTTATTACTACTGTCTCTGAAAACTGTGTGGAAGAGATGATGACATTGACATGAAAAGCAGAAGCTAGATCTGCAAAGCTGTCTCTGTTACTTCATGAAGTTCTGTAGAAGACTTCTGCTGTGCTTTCAAGAAAGTTCTGCTTTCCCGCTGGTAACTATTTCCCCTTTCCTTTTCATACCACCTTCCGGGTTCATGGAGATCAACACATGGTTTCCAAGAAGGAAAAATGTGGTGTTAAGTTTGGCTGAAAGTGTTAAAATTAGAAGGAATGCTTAAACTTCTTATTCGTACATTGTTGTATGTTTTTATGATTTAAATGTACCCTAGGTGTGTGCTCTCTCTGCCAAAAATACTGCAGTTTGAGATTAGCTTTCTAAGCCATTTCCACAGTAAATTGAATTCTGAACTGTGTCTGGTACTTGTTTCATTTTCTTTTCTCCCTTCTCTTTTATGGTGTTGTAGTAAATGCTGAAATTGCTTCTCTGACTTACCTGACTGACTTAGGTGACCGCTCTGGAGATTTTTGACTGGGCAAAGTTGCTAATTTTTTTGAAAATAATTAGTTGCCTTCCATGAACAATCTGAGTTCCACAATAGCAGCAAGATTTTACATATTCATATTTTTTACCATCAGCTTCAGTTTTGGGCCCTTCACTACAAGAAGGACACTGAGGTGCTGGAGCGTGTCCAGAGAAGGGCATCGAAGCTGGTGAGGGGTCTGGAGCACAAGTCTTATGAGGAGCGGCTGAGGGAACTGGGGTTATTCAGCCTGGAGAAGAGGAGGCTGAGGGGAGACATTATTGCTCTCTACAACTATCTGAAAGGAGGTTGCAGAGAGGTGGGTGTTGGTCTCTTCTCCCAAGTGACGAGTGACAGGACAAGAGGAAATGGCCTCAAGTTGCGTCAGGGGAGGTTTAGGCTGGATATGAGGAAAAATTTCTTCACTGAGAGAGGGGTGAAACATTGGAACAGTCTGCCCAGGGAGGTGGTGGAGTCACCCTCCCTGGAGGTGTTCAAGGAAGGTGTGGATGTGGCACTGTGGGATATGGTTTAACGGGCACGGTGGTGTTGGGTTGGACTTGATGATCTTACAGGTCTTTTCCAACCTTAGTGATTCTGTGAACTTCTCTTTCATGACTACGTTGGTGCTATAGGACTGCTACTTAAAGAGATACCCCATTTTCTTTGTTAATTATTAAGTAACCTCTTCCTCTGTAATTTGTATTTAACTCAACAGCTTTTCAAATTTTAGAAAACAGTGAAAGCATCATCTCTTGGTACTTCTGATATTTTTTTTCTAATGTGATGCATTGAGGGGAAGATGGGAAGATCCATTGAATACAAGATGGTCTTTTTCACATGGTTTAGGTAATATATCACGACAGTTGATTGACAGGCACATGATTTAGACTTTCATATCTCTGAGAAAATACAGATAAATTTAAATTACCTTTGGAGTTCAATACACTACTGTATTTCCTCTCTCTTACACTGGTACTAATTCACTGATATGCAGCAGAGTTGCCCTTTTCTTGTTTAGAAGTAATAATATTTTCACTTTACAGTATGCTGCTTCCTGTACTTATCATAATTCTTCAGATAACAAAAAAATAATCTGTTGAGACTTCCATTTATCCTTTTGCCTAATACTGTAATGCGAATCCTGCTGTTTTGCAGGGAAAATAAAAAGACAGTAATATACATATATGTGTGCATCTCTTGTTGGGAAGCAACATAAATCTTTTATAAATCATAGACCTAACCTCTGCTGATCTGTGAATAATAGTACTAAAGGAATAGTGTAACATGCACTGTCAGACTCCTTTCCATTCAGTTCAACCTTTTTCATTTCCTCTTTTATATGGCTACAGCAATACCAGAGGATGTCAGGGTGATGTGTTGTTTGGAAGCCATTGCTTGAGAACCACCCATGTAGCATATCTATTGTGACAGGTGTTCAGAAAATGTTTGAAAGCATTGAATTAGGTACACTTATTTTGCTGTAAAAATTTGAGAGCTTTATGCAAATTATTGTTTTTTCTTAGTGGAAGAAAGAGGCTGAGTGTTTCTCCTAGCCAGGCATGTGTCGTGGTTAATATGACTTTTGAAGTCATGAAGTAGAGGCTTTTTAAAAAGGGGCTTCAATAAGAAGGGGGTGTTGGTCAACAGCCAGCTGAAGATGAGCCAGCAGTGTGCCCAAGTGGCCAAGAAGGCCAACGGCATCCTGGCCTGTATCAGAAATAGTGTGGCCAGCAGGAGCAGGGAGGTGATCGTGCCCCTGTACTCGGCGCTGATGAGGCTGCACCTCGGATACTGTGTTCAGTTTTGGGCCCCTCACTCCAAGAAGGACATTGAGGTGCTGGAGCGTGTCCAGAGAAGGGTGACGAAGCTGGCGCAGGGTCTGGAGCACAAGTCTTATGAGGAGTGGCTGAGGGAGCTGGGGCTGTTCAGTCTGGAGAACAGGAGGCTGAGGGGAGATCTCATTGCTCTCTACAACTATCTGAAAGGAGGTTGCAGAGAGGTGGGTGTTGGTCTCTTCTCCAAAGTGACTAGCAACAGGACAAGAGGAAATGGCCTCAAGTTGTGCCAGGGGAGGTTCAGGCTAGATATTAGGAAAAATTTCTTTACTGAGAGAGTGGT
The DNA here is from genome assembly GCF_030936135.1 of Gavia stellata. Taxonomy (NCBI): domain Eukaryota; kingdom Metazoa; phylum Chordata; class Aves; order Gaviiformes; family Gaviidae; genus Gavia; species Gavia stellata. The sequence continues at coordinate 25,008,031 of NC_082598.1, read as the reverse complement.
GAGACACTGGAACAGGCTGCCCAGGGGAGTGGTGGAGTCACCATCCCTGGAGGTGTTCCAGGAACGTGTGGACGAGGCACTGTGGGACATGGTTTAATGGGCATGGTGGTGTTTGTTGGTTGATGGTTGGACTCGATGATCTTACAGTTCTTTTCCAACCGTAGTGATTCTGTGATTCTGTGAAATATTTTAGTGTCTCCTACTCTGCTGCTGAATGGCTAAGTCTGTATGGTGAACCCTTGTGAATACTTCAGAGCCTGGGTCTGTGTGTGAACATTGGCTTCATTCTCACTTCCATTCGAGATAGGAATGCTAGAATGGAAACGTTTATAAAAGCAAAATTGAAAGGTGTTAATAAAAATTTAAAATTAAATATTCCCTCATTATATAAAATGCTTGGTTTTTCCTAAATAAATAACCAAAATTAATGTTTGTTTATATTTCGATGAAAGTATTTTCATAGAAGTTCAGTAGAACATTTTCACTTTTCCTAATTAGCAAATAAACTGTCATTAAAGAAAATGAATCCCTTACATTTCTTTAGTGGGAGACGAAGTATATATATAGAAAAGTTTGCTTGCTATTTTAACACTTAAAACAGTTGTTTATTACTTACATGCACCCTTAAACTTTTCAATTTTGGAATTGTTTCTTAAGCTAGCCTGTCAAGGGTAAACAGAGATTGCTGTAGCATGTTTAAATAATAAAATCAGAACAGGGCCATGCTTTGATATAAACAGGTAATTAAAGAGTTGCATTAACTTATTCTCCCTCAACTCTTATTTTTTCAATACATGTTTCTTAGCTCTGTGATTTCCTGAGGGTGATCATTTTGATACATGTGAAGGAGGGAAGTTCAGTATGCCTCAACTCCTCTACAGAAGTGTGCGGGGGTGGGGACTACAAAAGAAGGAAAGCCTTTTCCAGTATTGAAAGGTGTCTCTAAATCTGTCTTTCCTGTTTAACTGTGACTTGGACTTATGAATGCACAGTGTAGGAGCAAGACTGAAGAAGAGTAATTAAAATGTTGGTCAAGTCCTTTCAAAGGCTTGTGACAGTGTTTGGGGATCTTCTTTACTGTGACACTGCTAGTACAAATGTAGTTGGGGGTGGGGAGATGCTGTAACTATAGGGCACTGCCACAGCCTTATGTGGTGGAAGGTGCCTTGATGTCTTATTCCAAGTATTTCTTATTTTTTCTGGACATCTGCTATGTTGCTGTAGTACAGTAACATCAGTTTTCTATTTATTTTCTGCATTCAAAGTGTTTTTATACTTTCCAGAACGCTATACATCCATGGCCATACGAAGCTGGATTTCATGGTCTGGTATACTGCAATTGAAAAAGCAGCAGGTACAGATGGTAATGCATTACAAGATCAGCAGCTCAGCAAAAATGATGTTCCTATTATAGTGAACAGCTGTATAGCATTTGTTACACAGTATGGTAAGTACAGTGGATTTCATTCAACCTAAGATCATTTGTATAATACCTAAGCGCCCACGCCATCAGATCCTATTGAATGAGTTTATATATTACCTAAAGTAAAACCATACCCCTCATTAGCCTTGCTGTTCTTTGTTGTGATGATAAACTACACTGCCACATATCTGAGAATGGGCAGTTTGGGGAAATACAACTCGGTAGATGTCCTTTATAGACACCTTCCTATTTTAAAAATTGACTTGTTTGCCTGATATAGCTCAGTCTTGGGATCCAGTGCCTCAGTGCAGAACACCTCAGCCCTGAAAATAAGCTCTGTGAACCAGGAAAGGCTACGGCCTGGACTGGTCAGTGTATCTTCTGGGAAACTGATGCTAACTGTGGAGCTGATTTCAGTGTTAAGGCTGCTGGTTTTTCAGCATAGTAGCCGAAGTACATATTTAAACAAATGGTAACTGACTATAAATTTTGCCAGCATAACTTATATAGCATTAGATCATATGCAGATGATGTCTGTGTCCTTTTTACTACTGCAAATTCATCAGTTTTATGAAATGTTAAATACCTATCAACCCTGTACATATCTGTCTTCAGTATAAATATGTCTGTAACCTCTGTCAGTATGAGAAAGCCTAATTTATATTTCAGTGATTGAAGTTTAACTAAATAATTTTTTGAATATGGCAACACTGCATTATGGTAAATAGTTGTGTCTGGGTTACAACTATTGCCTAAAACCAAAGGAAAAAATGGTTTTGCTAAATTATTTTTTTTCATCATTAGCAATAGGAATTATTCTTAGTTTACACTGTTTCACGTGCTGAAATGTTGTTAAAGCAGGGTAATGATGTCCACCACTCAGAACAATTGCTTGTGTGTATTCTAAATAAAAATTCAATTTCTTAATGTCTTTTCAATAAGTCAGATCTTTATTGTAAAATATGTTTTTTCAGGATCAGCATTACTGGGTGTTCTTTGAAAGCTGAAGGAATTATTTGTATGCATTACTTGTATGCATACATGTTTTTGTATCATCATGGTAAAGGTTCTGTCTTTAGTTGTGGTCTACAGATGACAGACACTACCGGGTCCCACAGCTGTTCCTGACAGTAACAACACAAAGGCAGTATCAAATGGTAGTGCTTGTGGGCATTACAGGAAAGATGAATTGCAAGCACGTAAGACATGATTTCATAGGTTTTGTCAGAGTACTTAATTTGACAGGTACATAGGAAAAGCAGGTTTTTGTATAAAATACAGTTCTCTTCCAAGAAATGTGGGGAATGGGGGAAACACCTCTACAACGAGAAATAACAGGACTGCACATCTGTGCCAAACTTCCACAAGTTTTAAAAAACAATAATAAAGTTTTGGCTACTCTCATATGCAGTAATTGAAGGTAGTCTTGACTGTGTTTTGAACTGAATTTTCTTTTAAGTTGGCTTTGGTGTTTTTAGTTGCTAAATACAAGAATAGTGGCTGCCTGATGTCTTCCTAAACATGAGAAAATTCCCAAAAAAGGTAGACTTTCTACTAATCTTGAGGCTTTTAAGAGTGACATGTTTCAAGTTGATTGAATACAATAATACTTTACTGAGTCCTAAGTTGAATTGATCAGTAGGGTAATAAAATAGTGGGAGTTTTGCTCATGAAAGCAGCCATGTTTTATGTGTAATACAATCCCAGTCATCAAAACTTCTTTCCTTTACTGTGCCTTTTGAAACTATTGTTTTAGGAAGTCCTGAAGAGATCAGGGGATTTGAATTGCCTGTAAAGTATTCCTGAAATTGTGATCCCAGACATGCTTAATATTATGTTGTATATTTTTGCAAAGAGGTCTGGTTGGGTGTGAACAGACTTGGCAGTGTTTTTACTAACAAAGTGAGTATGTGCAAAAGGTCAGAGAGATTTTAGTAGGAAATACACTGTGTTTGACACCCAGATATGCTTTTCATATAATAAAGTTTTTTCATATAATAGTGTTCTTTTAAAGGAATACTCTATTTTACATTTATTTTTCTGTCTTGTATTTCTGCAACTTAGGTTTAGGTAGCAAGCAGATCTACCTTAAGAATGGCAATTCTTCCAACGTGGCTGAACTGCTGGAAAGCTTCAAAAAAGATGCCAGGAGTGTTAAACTAAGAGCAGGAAAACATCAGCTTGAAGATGTAACTGATGTATTGAAAAGTTTTCTTTCTCAAATAGATGATGCGCTTCTCACTAAAGAACTTTATCCATTCTGGATCTCTGCGTTAGGTAATGTATTCAACAACACTCAATACAGGAAAGGTTGTATGTACATTTTCAGTATCAAATTTGAGGGGGTTGTTAATTACTTGCCCTCTGTCGACGTATGTTATTTGATAATTGGCAAAACAATTGTAGTGAGGAAAAAAGTCTTTTGAGCTTGGCTGCAATAGACATGTTAATCAGAGGTGATTTTATTGCCTTTAAGTGAACCAGAATAATAATAACAAATAGCCATGTTTCCCTAACAATATATCTGTAAACAGTAGACCAATATTGCACTGTGTCATAGTTGGATCAGCCAAGGTAAGAAGTGATGATGAATATTTTATGGAAGCATTGATGGTAGAATTCAAGAAATAGACAAACGTTAGAATAGGAAAAGAATGTGTACTCTGTCTTTTGACCACATGTAGAAGTTTAGTTCAAAAGTGGCAAAGTGTTGATGCTGGCATCTGCATGGTAGTTAAATTGCAGTCTTGCTGCTTAAATTCTTCAAGTATCTTTTATGAGCATTCTCACAAAGATATGTATATTAACAATGTAGACTTGTTAACAACTGTTACTTGTTTGTTTCCTTAGAAATACTAGTTTAATTTGAAAGAAAATTTAAATAACTTCAACCCAAACTGTAACTTGTGATGCATTTGTAACATGAGGATGTCTGTCTCTTTATGGTTGAAAACAGAACCATGAGATTACTAATACATTATTAGTTATTCATTACATAAATAGTGATTATTTTTATAGCGTTAGTACAAAACAGCTATATTTCTATTTGTTTCTATATTGCAGTATTTATAGACTGCAAGAAACAAACTCTTTCCCTCCCAAACTGTGCTATAAAATTGCAGATTTTGCGTAGCAATAAGAGATGCATAGGAAAAGCTAAGATAGAACATTAATTTCTGCATTAGTGCATTGAAATTATATAGGCCTATTTACTGTGTAGCAAGTTTTGTCATTAAAAAAGTTATTAAAAATATATTCCTCTCTGATTCTGCTTAAGTTCAAACATATGGAGGTTGCTTTAATAAGAATCACTAGAAGTTTGGGAAATTCAAATATGGATGTTACACATTTTTGACCTTTAACCTCGATTTGAACAAACTAGAGGAAAGAATATTAAGAATTTATTCAATTACCACAAGATTGCTCTCATCAGAAATCAGAAAAAGTTGTATCTGTAGCAGTTTAGATTTAAGTTCGTTCTTTCGTGAAAGTTCCTAACGGCGTAAGTGATTTAACTTCCTGATTCGTACATGGGGTTAAAATTCTGCTTCAGCTTTACAACAGAGAAAGTTGTCCTGTTATACTTAAGTGACACTGAATGTAATTGTGGGAAGACTAAAACGCTCAGGAAGATAGAGTAGAACACCTTTAAACTGTTTTTTTTGTTGTTTGTTTGTTGGTTTTCCTTCCAATTACTGAAGAAATCAAAACATAGTGCAGTAGTTAGTGGAGAGTGCTAGCAGTCAGCTGGAAGAGATAAGAGTAGTTCTGTGCTTGAGAAGCAAGGGACTGAGAAGAAAAAGCTAAATAAATAAATAAAATTTACATTAACTTTGTTCATGCCCTGAGCAGTTTTAGATATCAGTTTTAGATATTTGGATCTTTAAACTACTTTGGACTTTGAGACACTTTTACAATAAAAATAAAAAAGATGAAAAGGTCTTTTCCTTTCTCATCTTTGGGGACTCTTAGAAGTACATTTGCACTTGTGCATACACAGATGTGCTCTCACTTGTACACACACAAACTACAGATTAAATATCCTTTGAGAGGAAAAGCAATTGCTATCATGGGATTTAGTTTTAAACTGTAGCAAATGGTGCTTGAATATAGAACTGGCCGTCTTTATTGCTGATATTGTTTCCTTGAACTAGTGCACAGTAATAGACTCTCTTAATAGTAGGTTGTCAGTATTGCCATTATGAAGAGGTTGATTGGGTAAATTGTAATTTTAAATGACTAGATGTTGCCAATATAGTTAATGAGAACTGCTGTTGGTTTTCAGTGTGTGTTGTTATTAACACTCAGTGATTATTATTTTCTGGCAGATACACAGAATGAAAAGGAACGTGTGAGGAAGTATGGAGCTTTTATTCGGACGCTTCCACCAGTCAATAGGGCAACTTTGGCTGCTTTAATTGAGCATCTTTACAGGTCAATGCAAATGATGCACTGTAGCAGAGAAATTCTTGTAATGTGTTCTCAGTATAACTCTACCATAAATGAAATGTGGCTTGTTTCATTAACTAACAAATGCTTACCTAGTTGTGATGATTAATTATATTAGATTCCCTTAAATTTATAATGTGTTTTGTCTTTGGTTGTGTTTTTAGAAGTAGGTATCCATAAATATCAATGGGATGGAACAGCCTTACAGTGAGAGAGGGCTGCCAGTGTATGTGTCCAAGTAGGGAAATTTTTTATCTAGCTTCTTTAAACAAACTCATTTTACCCCTGTCTGCTAGTCTTCTGGAGGATTGTTGCAAATGGGTCTTGAAATTAAAAGATTTTTTCAGGGAAAAATGTCCTTCTCTACAATCTGTATTGCATGTAATAACTTAAGAGAATTAGCTACCCTTTCCATTTTTCATTGATGCTTCATTTTGCAACTGAGGTAGCAGTAGACAATATCCAAAATATAAACTTGTCTAAGCAATAAAGGTCATGTCCTATTACTAGATCAAGGAAGCAGCAGCAAATATATAAAAAATGTGTGACTTGGATGATTCTGCAGTGTCATGGTTAAATAGTAATGGTCTATATTATATTATCTATTGAACAAGTCAAATTATATTCCTGGTAAATTGTAGTGTGTAGAGAATGTGTAGAACCTTTTCTTTACAGGATATTGTGTTCAGAAATCACATTACATAGCCAGGTACATAGCAGATGTCTTTTAAAAACTATATGATTATTAAATTGATTGGTGCTATTATTGGGATAAAGATTATATTAAGTATTGTGTTTAATGATGTTTCTAAGCACGTCCAGTTCAGATATATTAATATGCTATTATATCTGTTCTGAAAGTAGTTTGAATTCATGTGTATAACAGCCAAAATTCTGTGATACTTTAAAGTGTTTGCTTCCAAAAGAGGACATATTATGTAAACAACAGAACTGATATGAAAACTTTACCATAATTATAGAAACTAAGAAGGATCTCATTTGTTTCCATATTTTGTTTGATCTTAGATTGTAAGTTTGTAGGATATATAGTGAAGCTGTATTTAACATTGGTGCGGCCTCACCTTGAGTACTGTGTGCAGTTCTGGGCCCCTCAATTTAAGAAGCATGTGAAGGTCCTTGAATGCATCCAGGGGAGGGCAACAAAGCTTGTGAAAGGGCTGGAAGGAATGTCCTGTGAGGAGCAGCTAAGGACTTTGGGCTTGTCTGCTTTGGAGAAAAGGAGGCTGAGGGGTGACCTCATTGCTCTCTACAGCTTCCTGAGGAGGGGAAGTGGAGAGGGAGGTGCTGATCCCTTCTCCCTGGTATCCAGTGACAGGACACGTGGGAATGGTTCAGAGCTGCACCAGGGGAGGTTCAGAGTTGATATTAAGAAAAATTTATTTATCAAGAGGGTGGCCAAATACTGGGACAGGCTTCCTAGAGAGGTGGTCGATGCCCCATGCCTGTCAGTGTTTAAGAGGCATTTGGACAATGCCCTTAACAACATGCTTTAACTTTTGGTCAGCCCCTGAATTGGTCAGGCAGTAGGACTAGATGATCCTTATAGGTCCCCTCCAACTGAGCTGTTCTATTCTATTTTTATTCTATTCTAAGTACTTTTGATATCACTTGAGATGCAGATAGAAAGTATAAGTTTTCATTTCTGTAATGAGATGTGAGATAAAGAATATAAAGAAATAAACATAAAAAAGAGTAACTAATAGATTTCTCCATTGTATTTAATGTAGTTATTCTTTTTGAAATGCACTCCATATTCTGTAGTGGAGCCTCAGACAATTAAAGCAACAATGAAACCTTCTAAATATGTTTATTTTTGCTTCAACAGGGTGCAGAAGTGTTCTGAAATCAATCATATGAATCCACACAATCTAGCCATGGTGTTTTCCTCATGCTTATTTCAAACTAAAGGCCAAACTAGTGAAGAAGTCAATGTAATTGAAGATCTAATTAAAAATTATGTACAACTTTTTGATGTAGGTATCTTTTGTATAAAAGTGTCCTAATTGCTCAGCTGTTAGACACACTAAAATATAGAAATCTTCTTAAAGGTGATCTTGCTATTAGTTACACTGTCTGAGGATTTGCGGGGCTTTTGAACTCTAATTCAGTGGACACTGTTCTTTGTCTGCTTTAAATTTTATTTCTCAGCTAGCTTAGCCTATGTAGGAAAGACGGTATTTATAGGATTGCTGTGAGCTACTGTTTTCCAAAATGGTACACGTTCTTGCTGACACCAGCATACCAATTTTAAGATTATGACTATTAAAAAATAATACTTCTATTAAAATTTTATGGGCCTGATCAGAACTGAAGCATGGAAGAATTCTGTGTTCTTAGTCTCTGAGCTGTGGTTACAATGAGGACTTCAGAGAAAGTGTTTGGTTCCTTAAGCCTAGAAAGAACATTAAATCCAACTGGATAGAAAAGATACTACTAGCAGCAATTCATATTAGCCGTTTTGGTTTAGAGTTTACTGTGCCGCTGTAACATTGCTTGGCAGTTTTTCAGGGAATCCTCCCTCTTCTAACATGTACTTGGTAAAGTTTATAGTAATGAATCCCATCAATGAAGTGCTGTTTCTGACTGATAGGATATTTTGCATAGCTGCTTCTATAAGAACATGATTATCAGTATCGTTAATTGTAACAATATTTATTATTGTTACATTATTATTTATTATTTACTATTGTTAAATGTAAGCATTCCTCTATATTTATATTTGTATTTATCTTATATTAAATTAATGTTTGCTAGTTTATGTTGGCATTTTTATACTAGCTCCCTTATACTTATTAATTGATCAAAAATAATCCATTTTAAACAGATAAATGAAGACCAGGTCAAACAAATGGATATAGAGAACAGCTTTATTACCAGATGGAAAGACACTCAGGTAAGTGGCAAGTATCAACTGGTATGAAAACAATTTTAAGAAAGACCATTTTGTTGTTTACAGGTTTTTATACCTAGATTTCTAAATATAAATTCCTCAGTTTGTGTAGTGACCAGTGTTGTTAACTACAAAGCTGAGGGAAATAATATGAAACAAAAGAGGAGGCATAAACTGATAAAGCCAAACAGTTCTGTGTGAAGCATACTCTGGAATTATGTTCTGGCTTGAGCACTGAGATAACTTACAGGCTGTTACATGCTTTTACTATGCTTCAGAAATTGTACTAAAAGGAAATGGTCAACATTTGCAACTGTGAAAGTGATGACCTGTCTTTTTTTTAATTTCAAACATGCATATTAAATACCTTCAAGTGTATATTAATACTTTTACTATTTCATGAGCTTTGGGTATACATGGTCTCTCTTCATTAGAGTTTCACCATCCCTTTGAGTTTAAAGCATCTGAATCTTTAGCTGCATCCTGTTTTGTGACCATTTCTAGAACCCCAATACACAAATATTATTTGGGGAAGCTTCAGACACATACTAACAGTCAAACTGAACTTTGGGATACAGTATAAGAAAATGGGAGATCTTATGCCACTTATTATCATCCTGAGTTCCAGTCTTACCTGTAAGAACTTTTGAATAACTTCAGAGTGATAAGAAACAGTGAAATGATAGCATGTTTCACTGTCTGAATTGTATTTGTGTACAGTCCTAATTAAAGCAAAAATTGCTAAGTTTCATAACACTACCAAGGTGGTCGAATTAAGAGAGGTAAAACGAAATGTAGGGAGCTTAAAAGCTTCTTCAGAAATCTAAAGTAGTGGAGGAGAAGCTTTCAGTGATTTTGGAGCTTATAGGGTTTTAGAAACTAATAGAAAGCTAGCAGAAAAAAAAATATATAATGCTCTGTCTGTTGGCTGCCTTCCCTCTTCCAGCAACAGTTTTGTGGTACCTTATAAGCCATCATTAAGAAGACAGGGTCTTGCAAATACACATTGAAATTGCATGTTCTGTGAATTGCTATCTGGAGTCTTATTTTTGTCTCATATTCCCTTATTGTGTGGGTCAGTGTGGCATGAAGCTTTCTGACCATAATGGCCTACTGTGGATGTGCATATAGATGGTAGAATGCCTATTTCCTCCTTTTGGTGCCTGGTGGGGAGTGACTAAATCACTGGGAAACAATTTAAAATTTACTTCTAGTGTCTGTCTTGCAGAATGGAAACATCTGCCTTGGTAATGGCAGAAAAAAACCAAATTTGATATCCCTAATAGCATTCTGCAAGGCAGGGGTTGAAGTATCTTTAATGAAACTTATTAATTCTGGGGTCCATGAAAAGGACCTTATTGAGATTAGAGAATAACATTCTGAAGCCTAAGATAGTGGAAATGCACAGACTTTTAAATATATTCTTTTCTGTGGTTTTAGAACAAAAATAATCCTTGATACAGGTTGTTACACTATTAAAATTTTCCAAGGAACTCTAGGAAGCTGCAATGGTTAAATGTTTGTAATACCTTATGGAAAAATTAAGGAGATATGAGAGGAGTTTCATGAGTAGAGAAAGAGATAGTGGAGACATTTTGATTAGATGGGGAGAAAAAAGTAGAAAGGAAACTGAAAGGCTTTTGATGGATTGAGTAATATCGCAGCAACTGCTGGCTAGGTGGGTTTGTCTAAAAATGAAGCTGTGAGTAATATAGAGAAGACCCAAATAAAGTGGTTTTGTTTTGTATTTTTCCACCCCGGATACTACTGTGAAATCACCTTTATGAGGTGTATTGTATTTAGAAGGCTGCCTATTGAAGAACGAGAGAGAGACTTGCTTTTCATTTTTTTAAAATAGAAGTCTGGGCTTTCTAAAACTGGTAAGGTTTTTATTAAAAACCTTCAAGCACCTGAAAAGCTAGTCTTCCAAATTTTAAACTTTATAATCAAATTGGAACCTTAATGAATAATTGGGCCTATTTGGACTGGTTTCCCTGGGACTCTCCAGGTTGTTGGGCGGTGGAGTTACAGAAAGATTGAACTGGGATTTTAACTGTTCTTATTTTGCTCTTAGCAAAGTCTGTAACATTAATAAACAGATTTCTGAATTGATGATTACATATACTGTGTTGTTAAACTCTGGCTTGATTCTCATAACACACATGGCTAAGCTTTAAATTCTTTACAAAAAATAATAATATCACTTTAACCGTAAAATGAAACAAAATCTGCTACCTCATCACAGAATTACCATAGAATCATAGAATATCTCAAGTTGGAAGGGACCTATGAGAATCATTGAGTCCAACTCCCTGCTCCTCACAGGACTACCTAAAACCAACCTCATGACCAAAAGCGTTGTCCAGATGCTCCTTAAACTCCGACAGACTTGGTGCCATGACCACTTCCTGGGGAGCCTCTTCCAGGGACTAGCCACCCTCTTAGTGAAGAACTGTTTCATAATGTCCAGTCTGAACTTCCCCTGACGCATCTTTATTCCAGTTGTCTAGGTTGGAAGGAACTCATGGATATCATCTAGTGTAATTACACTGCTGCTCAAGCATGGCCTCTTAGAGCAGGTTGCCTAGGACTGTGTCCTGTCAGATTTTGAGTATCTTCAAGGATAGAGTCTTTCTGGGCAACCTATTCCAGTGTTTGCCCACCCTCACAGTATAATTGTTTTCTTGTGTTCAGATTGAATTTTGTGTGTTTTTTAATTTGTGCCCGTTGCCTCTTGTCCTGTCACTGGATGTCACTGAGAAGAGTATCTCAGTTTTCTTCAATCCCTCCCATCAGATATTTATACATGTTGATAAGATTCCCTCCAAGCCTTCTCTCCTCCAGGCTGAACAGTCTCAACTCTTTCAGCCGCCTCTTATATGAAAGATGCTACAGTCCCTTCATCATCTTGGTGATTCTTCACTGGATTCTCTCCAGTCATTACATATCTCTTTCTTTTACTGAGGAGCCCGACACTGGACACAGTACTCCAGATGTGGCCTCACCAGTGCTGAAGGGAAGAATCACCTCTCTGAACCTGCTGGTGGTGCTTTGCTTAACATAGCCCAGGAGGCCATTGGCGTTCTTTTCTGTGAGGGGGCATTGTTGACTCGTGATCAGCTTGTTGTGTACTAGGACATCAAGGTCCTTCTTGGCAAAGCTGCTTTCCATCTGGTCATCCGCCAGTATGTACTGATACCTGGGATTACTCCTTCCAAGGTGCAAGACTTGGATTTCCCCTTGTTGAACTTTTATGAGGTTTCCCTCTGCCCAGTTCTCCAGCCCGTTGAGGTCCTTCTGAATGTATCAGCTGCTCCTCCCAGTTTAGTACCATCTGCAAACTTCTTGAGGATGTGCTCTGTCCCATTATCCAGGTCACTGATGAAGATTAGTGGTCTCCTGGCTGTTCAGTCAGTTTTCAATCCACATTACTGTCTACTTATCTAACCTGTACTCTGTCAGCTTGTTGATGATGATGTTATGGGAGACACTGCCAAAGACTTTACTAAAACTGAAGTAAACAACATCTACTGCTATCCTTTCATCCACTAGTATCCTTACTGTAGAGGACTATCAGTTTGGTTAAGCATGATTTCCCCTTCGTAAATCCATGATGACTAATCCCAATCAACTTGTTCTCATTGATGTGTTTGGAAATGCTTTCCAGGAGGATTTTCTGTCACCTTCTCAGAGACTGAGGTGAGGTTGACCAGCCTGTAGCTCCTGAAATCTTCCTTCTTGCCCTTCTTGAAGATGGGATCAATACTTGTGGTCTTCCAGTCTTTGGGAACCTCTCCCAGTCATCATGACTCTTCAAAGATGATTGAGAGTGACCTTACAGTGACATCAGTGAGATTCCTCAGCATTCGTGGGTCCTACTTGTGAGGCCCTGTGCACTTATGTACATCTAGTTTCTTCAAGTGCTTCTTAACCTGGTCCTCCTCCACTGAGGGTAATAATTCCTCACTCCAGACCTTCCCTCTGGTTTCAGGGGCCTAGGATTCCTGAAGGTCAGTCTTATCAGTAAAGGCTGAGGCAAAGAAGGCATTGAGTACCTTGGCCTCTTCTGTGTCACCTGGTCCCCTGCCCTGTTCAACAGTGGGCCCGTGTTTTCCCTAGCCCCTCTTTTGCTTTTTATGTACTTGTAGAATCTTTTCCTGTTGCCCTTTGCATCCCTTGGAAGCTTCAGCTTGGGGTCAGCCTTGTTTTTTCTAACCTCATGCACAATGGGACAGTAGCTCTGTGCTTTTCTTGGGTCACCTGCCCCCGCTTCCATCTCTTCTACACTTCGTTTGTATGGCTCAGTTCAGTCAGGAGTTCTTTGCTCATCCATCCAGGCCTCATAAATAAAAGGGATGATTTGCAGTGCTTTCTCATACTTAAAATTTGGAAGTCAGCAGTGAAAGGGCTGCTTATTTTATTAGGTGGTATGCAACTGTCAAATTTGTTCTCATTCATTCTGAACACATTGCTAGAAATTACTACTTTTAGTTTCAGAGAGAATGCTTATACAGTTAGAATTTACAAAATAGAAGAAAATGGCACTTCTTACTTTAGTTTAAAGAGAGAGAAAGGTCTAAAAAGAAATGCATTAGGAATTGTATTTAAATGCATACATTTGAAAATCTATTTTTTTATCCCATGGGAAAAAAAGTTCTCCAAAGAATGTGGTAAATAAGCAGCAAATACTTAGATATGATGTATGAGAGAGTCTCAGCTGTACTGTGGAGTCTGCCTACTGAGTCTCCTAGATACCACGTCACTGATATTAAATTTCACTGAATTGTGTTATCACCTGGGTTTATCTGTGAATTTTTTCTTGCATTCATTAAGTGCTTTCTCAGATAATTTCTAGAGTAAGTTATTACACCACAGTTATTATTTCCATCTCAGCATTCCTCTGCCCCACCCACCCCCGGCAGGAGGTCTTGTGTTTGCATACCACAAAGAGTTTTGAAGGTCCAAAGGTCTTAGGTGCACGAGGGCTAAACTTAGCTGAGGTGCAGAAGCACTCCCTGGCTTGCTGTGTGATCTTGGGACCCCAGTTGCTCAGGGCAGAGGTCTGACTGGAGTGTATCCTGGTTCTTTCCAGGCCCATGCTGTTAGGTTGCTGGTGGCATGAACTCAGGCATTGTGTCACGTAAGAAGCAGTATTTCCATTTTAAGAATTTAGTGCAAGGCTCCTGGATCCCTGATGTACTGTTTTGTCCCAGATTAAGCACTTAAGTTACTTGTGAAATGGGCAGGGACACTTGAAGTCTTAACAGTCAGCATGCTGCACAGGAAGCGTTCTGACCTAGCCAGTAGCTGGGATGCTGAAGGAAGGAGCCTCTTAAATTCTCTCTTCTTTCATGCCTATTCACGTGTGTGTCAGATACTGATTCACAGACCCAAACCATCATCTTAAGATAACGTACTTTCTAAAGGAGAACTTGGACATTTTAATCCATTTTAATATGCAGATGAGGAATGGGGAGGCTAAATACTTCCTTGAGCAAGGTAAGGGCTGACCTGAATGCATTTTTCCTTCTTTTGAATATCTGTGGTTACAGTGTGGTACAGCTTTATTAGATGCAGTGGAGTGTATTATTTCCTTTGGAATTGATTCCACCCCTTCACAATCCTTCCACAACTTTACAATCACCTGGAATAACTTAGAGCCTATTTGTTATGGCACTGTCTTGGAAATGTGAATTCAAATCATTGGGTTTGGCAGTCAGCTCCGTCAGAGTGTATCCTGGATGAGTTTAATAATTAGATGGATTGAGCTCCTCAGCTTTACTAAGATGGCATCAGTCCTAAATAAGAAAAGAAACTTTAGGTACCAAGAATGTTTTAATGGGAAAGGCTAATTCATTGGATACACATGTACATAAGTGATTGTTCTGAGGATTGCTATTGTGAAATTAAACACAGGAAAATCAGTTTAGTCTCTTTTTGCATTGCTCAAGACCTTATGTGACCAAACACTTGGAATTTCCATATGAACTGTTACATGAACAAAGGAAAAATATGTCAGAAATATCTGTATGCTAGAAAATCTCAATGTGAAAAGGAGACAGAAAAATTGATTATTAATGAAAAATGATTGTAGTAAAGTAACACCTTTTTCACTCTTCTAGAAACATTTTACTATTAAGACCTAATTAAATATTTTATGCTTTATTATTTGTATTGTGTGGGCAAAATGGATGTGCACTATAAATTGTGTACATTGTTTTATGGCTTTATTCTTTAATATAGACTTGAATGGCATAAAATGGAAAATAGTATACAGAATGATCGATGTCCCTTTTTCCCAAATAGGACAATAATCTCAGCTTAAAGCTGTGGTTGATGTTCTTCTCCCTATAAAGAAAACAAGTAATGCAAAATTCTTAGAACAAACTTGGTCACTGGGGCATTTTAAAATTGTGTGTCTGAAATGATTCCAGATTCCTCCTTGGAAAACATGAATTCTTAATATTCAGTATACGTTTTCACAACCTGTTATGAGGAAAATAGGAACTGAGCTGCTGGATTTTATTAATTAATCTCTGTCAATATTGTATCTGAAGACATCATGAAATGCTGAGTTTGAGTTAGAAAATGGTTTTGGATTTTATCAAATCATTGGTATCTTTACTCTGTATGGCATTTCCTGGAAAAAGAGCCACTGGAAGTCAAGCTAGCAAATACGAACTTAGGAGACCTTAGTTGTTTGTGATCACTTGCCCCAGAGATAATGGCCTTTTTCATTTTAGCTTTCTAAACAAGCAATGGACATTAGAACAAAATTTCTGCCTTTCAATGGTTGATGAATCGAAGTTTGAACTACTTTTAAAGGAAAGGGACTGCATTCTCTCTGTTATGTCAGCCTATTACCCCTTGAATATAACAACTGAGGAATGGAGTCCTCAAGAGCCTGACTGTCATTTGTGGCAATTTCATTGTGACTATGAACATTTTTCCCCTCTGAATTAAGCTGTGGAATATTTTATGTCAGTTGCCAATTTTTCTCTGGCAGACATGATTAATGTAACTTGTGTTTCAATTTAAAAATACATTTTTCTAAAACTTCATGTGCACATAATATGTGAAATGCATGGATGTCTAATGCCTGGGACCACTGCAATGCAAAAAGGAGTAATTCTGATCAAAGATGGTGTATGTGCTGTTGTTTCAAAGAATTTACTGCCTGAAGCCCACTGATTAAAGAAGCTGCTTCTAGGTCGTTACAAGGATGTTTTGAGATTGTATATATAACTTTTTCTCTAGAAGAACTGAACATTTCCCTAACTATGTGTGATGTTGTCAGTATGTTATGTTGGGGGAGTACATTAGACCTGGACTTAACACTAAGTGCTTTTGAAAAAGACTGACCTTCATCTTTGTTATACTTTACATTTATAACTTCTGTCATGAGTATAAAGTGCATATTACTCATAATTTTGGAAGACTAGATTAGATTATATGGATGCCTACACTTTATATTTTACCAGGCTTGGCCATATAAACTTTTAAACTGCTGCTGTTAAGGCCAACTTAGCATTTGATGCTTTCATTTACACTATATACAGCATAGCCAGACCCCAGCCAATTGTCATGATCTGTGTTTGTCAGTACAGACCTCAAATAGGATAAACATTTTCAGAACAGAAACAGTGGTTAGTTCGAATGGTATAGCTTTAAGTTGATATCTTTCATTATTTCAGTGAAAGAAAGGGGTATGCTGAAACATATTCTTTTTCAACTGCTCTACTTCCTCTGTCAGAAGCTACCATCACTCAGCCTGTAAGCAGTTTGCAAGACCATGCATATGCAAGACTTGCATATGCAGACCATGTAGCATGGAGATTGGACTTCGGGCTCATGCAGGAGAGAGAGCTTTTTGGGAACCTTTTTGGATGGGCTTCCAGCTGCTGTTAAAGCTGAGGACATGGTGCAGACTGAGTGAGGGAACAGCACGGGTGACTGGCAACTTAGGTCTCAAGCAGCTGTGTGTAAGAATCCTTTTTATTTAACATCTGATAGCCTGACATTATTGCATCAAAACATGCATATATCATTGATGCGGATATTTAATACATTTGAGTATGTAGGTTGCTATAGTAAAATTATCTCCAGGCTGGTGATGCAGGGTGTCCAGAGAAGAACATCTGAACCAAATGTCTGCTGAAGGCCTGGAAGTTCTCATGTCTGAAATGTCACTGAAGCTCCGTTCCAGGTGGCACTTCATTAGCAGCTCTTCATTTTCTGTCCACCATATACTTAGGCCAGCTGTTTCTGTTTGCTGCTGTAATTTACATCACATTTTCTCTCCATAAGGTTGTTTACATAAGCCCAGTGGAAATCAAATGTAAGCTTCATTCTTATTTCCAACCTTTTTCTGTAATATCATCTGAAAAGCAAATTTTGCAACTAAATGAGCTTTTTTGAGCCTGTGCCACTATAATTAAGCAGCTTTCTTCAAAGTAGCTTTGTAATGTTTTTCCTCACAAATGTTTCCATTAGTTTTCTATTCTCAGAGGCTAAACTAACTTTAAAGTCACCATTTCTCAGAATGTTAATGTTCTTTAAAATTGAGTGCTGCCATTTATTTTTCTATAGAAATGCAGTTTTAGCTTCTGTAAATTAGTCAAAATGTATCCCAAACCTCGCCTGTTTCTGTCATTTTCTCCATCTTATTCTGTGTATGATGCAGTGTTTTTACTTTTCTTAACCTCTTTCTCTGTAGTAGTATATAAATAAGTAGCATCACTGTGAATACTGTTCTCAAAATTAAGACACAAATTATTACTTGTAATGTTAATTCTATTATTAATTCTTTATATTGGCTTATTAATAAAAGGGTACACCTCCTGAAAGGTCCAGTTTTCTGCCTTATTTTTTCTTACTATGCTCTGATCATCACCATGTATTTAGTTTTAGAAAATATTTTTGGTACTGGTATGAATTGCAATCTTTTGAAGATGCTTGTGACTATACTGCAAGGGAATTAGAGCAGGCAAAACCTGAGACATTTTTAACTGTAGAAAAGTAAAGTAATTTCTGACCCACAAAGATAATTTTATTGCCATAGATGAGTAAACCTAGAAATGATGGACAATACTAAATTCCTTCTCATGAATCAGATTTTTCTCCCTGATCATAAAATGTTGTATTTACTGACTTTCCAATTTCTTTGTAAGTTTCATATTATTAGACATTCTTAAATTATGTTTGTTGCTATTGAGTATATTAAACTATTATTTATTATGTAATACATGTGCTTTATCCTCTTATTATTCCACATGTTAGCATTGTACATAAAGTTTAGATATGTATCCAACAAATTTGAAGATCTGTCTTTAACAGAGGTTGGTATCAAGAGCATTTGTTTTGATTCCTTTTTTAGCTGTGTAATGACAAGTTTTCATTGTGATTAATAATCTTAAATGTAGTCTTCATAGTATGAATTTTGATTATCTGGATGTGTACATATGGCTATATGACTGAAATATTCTGTTGTTTGTAAATTTTCCTCTCATTTTTAAGTAACTCATTTTAGTTTGGGGTTCCTGTCCAGCCTTTTTTGTGGTTTTAAATTCTATTCATCTGGTTTGGCTCTTGAGTAAGCCTGGCTGACCTCTAAAGCAGAGTTATGGTTATGACAGTTTAAGAACCTAAGGTACACTCATGTCTTAGACTTTGCAGTCTTAAATATAAATTTAAAATTTCCACTTATTTCATGTCGCCCCTAGTTTTCCTGCTCTTGAATGTATATTTGTAAAACGTGTTCATTTTGTTTGATAAGATTCCGTTGGATTTAGTCAGGGTTTGGATTTTTCCCCTGAATCTGTGGATAGGGTTTTTTGTGGTGTGTTGTTTTTTTTTCTTACAGTAGTCAAATAAAAGGGAATGTAGTGCAGGTTTTCCCATTAGAGTCAACATCTGCACTATTTTTGTAGATAAGTGGGTGAAAAATAAGTTTGAGTTCACTAGGTTCTAGCACATCTACTAGATAATAATTGTACTTTCTCAATTTAAAAGGATACTTAAAATACTTTTAAGACAGTCTAATTTTTTTTAATTGTCTTTTGTTTTAGGTTTCCCAGGCTGGAGACTTGCTTATTGAAGTTTATGTGGAAAGAAAGGACCCAGATTGTAGTATTATAATCAGGGTTAGTGTATAGAAGTGATACAATGTTTTTACTAAGCACTTTCTCATTAAGTATACCAAATTTATTTTCATCCTTTTTTTGTATAATTACATAATGAAAGTATGAATTTATATCTGTAATTTTTTTAAAATAATCTTTTAAAAAAAAAAATTGCTGGGTTGCCTAAATTTTGTAAAGACTGATTATTATGTATTTTTAAGGAGACTCTTATGATACAATTTTAAAGGAGAGACATCCTCCTTGGGTTCTACTGCATTGGTATAAATTGTCACAGCTCTATGGCTGCAATACACAACATTAACAAGTACACAGTTGAATGCTGGTGTTATTCAATAGTACAAGGCCATTTAAATGACCTTCCTCCTGATTTTTCTTTTTGCCAGTGGCTATTTGCTTCCCTTGAGTGCTAAGAAACCAAAGATTGTTACTTACTATAACTGAGGTTTTTTCAGCCTTGTATCTGATAGCGTATTTTAAATGCACTCATCTCCATGTACTAGTGCTCTATTGTTTGGATGCTAAGGAAAAAAGTTTCATTTCTATAATGACAAAGGACAGATATTGTAAAGAAGGAAGTAGAAAATTTAGGGCAATGCATTTTTTTTTTTAAAATGTTATACCTCTCTGTTTCCTTTTTGTTCTGTTCAGCATATGACTCTCAAACACCTGTGTTTCTACATGTATGTGGTATACATAGACACACACATACATGCACATAAGACATGGTTTTTTAAATAGGAACAAAGATGGGAATATGCATTGCTAAGATAAAAAAAATGGTACTTCTGTAATATTTACCTTCCTATAACCAAGAAAACATGTCAACGCTTCTTTTTCTTTCCTAATTTCTAAAGGGTAGAGAAAAGGAATTTCAAGTTACCAAGTTATCAGTCAGCTAAAAGTTATAACTTTGATTTCATGGAACAAAATAAGGAAAGCATGCTGGAGTTTGATAAATAATTTATGCATTTCCAATTGTCAATTGGGAAAAAAGTCAATTGCAGGGAGGAAGATTCTGAAAAAATAAATTTAGAAATCGGGAATTGGAATATATTATAAACTGACTCAATTTGTATTACAGGTATCACCTTTGATGGAAGCAGAAGAATTAACTAATGATGTTTTAGGAATCAAAAACATTATTCCCAATAAAGATGATATCTGGGCTGCTTTTGAAGTACTTGAAAATGGAGAACTAGGTTAGTGACACTTAAATTTATGTATGTTCATCAAATTTTATTGGTTTTATTTTTCAATACTTAACATAATCAAAAGCTTACTTGAAGAGTTACTAAAAAGTTTATAGAATGAAAACAGAAATTAGTCTTCATGCCATTGTTTTACATTTGGTTACTGAGACATCTACATGATTTCTTTCTACACTTTGCCAGAAATAATGTGAGAAATGCCAGAAAAAATGCTTATAAATTGGGGACTGAAAAAATATCCTTTATATTACTCTGCTTCGCAGTTCATTAGTCATCGGCTATAGAAAAGTAGGTCTTACCAGTAAGTCTCAAAAAACCAACTTATTTTCATTAGAATGTCAGCAGTTGATTTTATAAGGAATAATGCTTTTCAGAAATTTAAATGAGAAAATACATGTAATACTTAAGGAAAAGAATCTTTTTTATTATTTAGTCAATTATTTTATGTATGTATGAAAAAGGAGGCATAAAGCTGTGTAGTCCTGTGTTTATGGCAGGTGGCATTATGGTGTATCTAACAGAACCTTGAAACATTTGTTTTAAATATGACTGCCAACAGGAGCAAATGTCACAATGTCACAATATTCATGAACTGTAAGGAGCTTTTTAACATTGGGAGTGCTTTATGCATGCTAGAGCTTGCACTTTATTATTAGAGATACATAACATAAAGGAATAGAGTTTTTTTTAATTAAAACATTTCATTGAATACTCACTAATGTTATCTGCTTTTTGAAGAATATGTTGGGGACAGAAGTATGCTTTTAGTGAAAAGCAATGTCTATTTGCACTTCGTAGTAAGTTGCTGCTCTTATTATTTTTGTGTTACGGAAGTAGACTGTGGACTAGTTTATTTCTGTAGTGAAGATACCTATTTTCATGTTAAGGAAAAAAAAAAACCTATAAAAAAATGGAGAAAACTAAGATTACTAAATGTTCCAAGATTGTTTGAATAGTTTTGTTGTACTTGATTTTTCAGATGTGCTTACAATAATCTCTTTAGATTTACTAGTATTCCTGATATACTCAGTCTTGACCTCGGCAGTATCAATAACAAGAATAGAATTTCATTCTCTGTTTTGACTTAAAATAAATGATCCTGATCCCTCATTGCATCTTGTGGTGATGCTGTGTAGAGTCATAGCAGAGTTCATTTCCAGACTCATAGATGCGTCAACTGACAAAGAATACTAGCATCTATTATCTTTAGAAGAGTCCTGATAACTCCTACAAGTACTCTAGAAATCCTATTTCTTTTGACTGAGTAATGGAAAAATTTGAAGAAGGAATTTAATTTTTTTAAACTTGACATGTCAACACTTACAGGCAAATGAAAACTAAACTAGATATGGCCAACAAGTAAATACAAAAGATAGACCCCACAGCACCTTCTTAAGGTGCAACAACTAATATTTTAGTGTGGGCTAGAAATGTTGTCTGAGCTAATGACTATGGAAGATCAGCAAAATTAAGCTTAGAGTGAGACACTACACACCCTATACAGGACAATAAATATTGGCAAGGGATTAGAGTATATTCCATTGAAATGAGTTTACAACGCAAAGTAGAAGTGGCATACCAATGTGTTAAAACCAAAACAAACAAGCAAAAAGCAAACTAAATTAAGTCCTAATTCAGCACCTGGCTCCAATCAGTAGAGACTGTGTTGATGAAATGTCTGCTTCATGGACCCCTTTCTGGAAGAATCTGTGCATCAGAACAGGCAAACTGAATTAATGATGTTGAAAAATAAAAATAATGCATGTAGTAAGAGGTGCTTAATCAGGAAGACTCCTGTGGTGGTATTGCTGAATCTAGAAGATTTTCAAAAGGCTGAAACACAGAGAAAATAACAGACAAAAAATAGTCATGTGCAGTCTTTGGTCCAAATGTGACACTAAAGAACTAAAAATCTACTTGAATCTTTGCTGCTGCAAGTTTATCTTACTTAGCATCATTTAGCAAACACCGTTGAACATTACATAATCAAAGGCGTTTACAAATAAGTTGAGATTCTGACATGTCATGACAGAAACAAAGTTTGCATATTTGTTTCAAACATACATTAATGATCACAGTGTCTTTCTGACAGAAATCAATTTTCTGCTTGCCTGGTACCTCTCCAGTGCATGGTGGTATTCAGTTTGTTACACTCAATCCCGAAGTTTCATAAGAGTTTTTTTACTTTTTAAGATACACTGCCCTGAAAATGAACCCTGAGAAGTCAAGAAAATTAGGATCTTACATTTTCTAAAAAGTAATTTTCTCCTAATATTTAGTGTTGTTTAAGGTGAAAATGACTGGTTTTGGATATTTACCAGCATATGATGACCTAAGGAAAAGGGTAATTGTATGTATGTGTTGACTGCTTGCTCTTCAAAATACTAAAATTGCAATATTAAAAATCAACTACGTTATTTGCATATAGAAAAGTTGAAATAATTGCTCAATTTTATCCAACCTAATGCAGAACATTCAATACCATATGCTTTTACAAAATAGGGTGTATATTTTTTTTAGTAATTTGTGCTTGATGGATAGTTTGTAAATGAGGTGTGTTGCCAGTAAAATAGCTAATGCATTTCAGCACGATGATTTATGTACTGTGTAATCAATGATGACAGATGGTCTTAAATGTAACTATAAATAAAACAGTACGTGTTTACTCCGGGAGTGCTGGTGTTCTGGGAAGATGTGGTGATTTGCCGGTGTCTCCTGCTTTAGATTTGTAAAGTTCTTCTCCTTAAAATGAATTTTTCTGTCTTGTACAAAGGCAACAAGTTGTTTTATCACATTAGTGTCCACAGTTTCCCAAAAGTTGAAAAGAAATTCATGAAGTTTGACCATTGAAAACAAAAGAGCCAGAAGAAATGGTGTTATAAAGTAGGGATTGAGCTGCTGTCTACAGAATGGTGTTTTTGTTAGGCTGCTTTGTTGTCATGTCTGAATAATAAAATCTTTATATAAGTGGCATAACAAGTCTAAGGTAGTTTTTTTGCATCCCAAAACAGTGGTAGTTTTTTCAGTTACTTAAATGTGTTATTTGTGGCTGCTGCTTTCTGGAGTTCTGGTGTTCAGGAAAATATGTTCTGCTAGAGTGCAGTGCTGGACAGTCCCAAAGCAGCTGTTGACATTTCATATTCATCTACCCTAGCAGAACTGAAAAATGAGATTATGGTGGCATACTTTTCCCCTCAGTACTCAAGAGACACAGGGCTAGACTGTCTGACCCAGCATGACAGTGTCACACAGGTGTGACTTTCTAGGAGCTGCACCCAACTCTTCTCAAGGCCTGACCCGCATAAGTTGGTATGCAAATGGGAACTCAGAACTTTTGGAAAAATCTCTGACACTTGGATCCACTGCTCTAAGTTGTAGCTCACAAAGCCATCATTAAGTTTTTTGTGCTTTCATGAATTATAGCAGGTGCCTACTGCTGAGCAGGTGAAAGCCTTCAGGGATGGGTGTGTGTGAAGGAAGGATTAATAGAGAGGGGAACTGTACAGTATCCTTCCATCCACATCAGTGTTATCTTGTACGATACCTCAAGCTGTGTTGCAGTACATGTCACACTTGGATTTCTGCTGGATCTGGTAATGCAGATTTAGGGACTATTTGCAAAAAGTCTTCCCAGCTTTCATTTGGTATCTGAATTGGGGCTTGTATGGAGTACTGGCTGGACTTTCTTGTCACTGCAGTTTTTCAATCCTGTGAAGGGGTCTCAGAGTTTTTATTTTAGGATGGATGATACCTATCTATCAACAAATGTGTGTTTGAATGACTGAAGTGTTGAAGTGCATGCATACAGTCTAGTTATGCCTTCATCTATTGGTATTTTAATCTTGCTATACTCATTGTATGAGGTTGGAATATAAAAGCACAAGTCTGGAAATTCCCCAGCCACAGCAACAGGGGGAAGACCTCGTAAGACCACATCCTTTTCCCATCTAGTAAAAGGAATGTAATGAAACTAAGAGTCTGTCTCAGTCTGCTTTGATCATTAACAGACAATATAATCTATGCAAATATTGGGGTTTTTTCACTGGAAATGCTCCAAATTTAGGAGCAGAGAATTGGGAGCTATGATGATTCATTTTTGTATCAAGTCTAGGCCAATGAGGACCAGTACAGTTGTAGGTCTCAGTTCTGTTTCATCATATTTAGGTATGCCCTGTGATAGTTCCTAACATTTGTATTTAGTTTGAAAGCAGTTTTTTAGTGTCTTTACATAAGAAAATAGTCATAACTAAATACAAAAGAATCACTGAACATTTAACTACTGCTTGTTTAATTTGATATTTGTTACCTGTGAAGACCCTGCCAGAAAAGGTGTTGCTGCGGAAAGTCATTGAAGTGCCTAATAGTCTTATTTCAAAAGCAGTGCTTTTTTTCTGTAGCTCAAAATGAATGAGACAGTGCTGTGTTTAGGCATGTGTAACTTCTAAGGGCCTCTAGTCTTGTTTTTTTTATTTCAACATTGTGTGTTTTTTATGGCATTTTTCAGAACGTCCTCTGCATTACACAGAGAATGTACTAGAACAGGTTCTTCACTGGAGTTCACTACCAGAGCCTGGCACTGCATATCTGATAATAAAGAGATTTCTAACAGTGGACATGATAAAACTCTACGGTGGTATGTATCTTTTTTTAAAACTTAAGATGTTTCATGTGGGGACATGAGAATATCAATTCTTCTATAGCTGTTTCCTTGGGCAAAGTGTCCCAGAACATCTGAATTACTGCTACTTTAAAAAAGTTACTGATGCTGTCGCTGTAAAACATGTGATGGTAACACATGATGCCTGGTTTAATGCCCATCTGATTTTTATCTAATGACTTATTTGAATATGTAATCTTCTTTTCTGTAGATCTCTTCCCAATACACAGAGGTATTATTATCTCCATCTATATATCTCTTCTGTTTTGATTTCAAGAAGGAAAAGTTATGCTGTTCGTGCTTATTCTTCTGAAAGTAATAGCCTTCTCTCATCATCCTTTATTCCTGTAAAAGCATATTCCACAAATATGAACTAACCTTAACAAGTGTGCTATTCGTGATTTTTATGTTTGAGGTTCACTGTCTCTAAATGTGTCATAGCAGATAGTGAATAGAGAGAAATGGCCTACTTCATTAAAAGCTTGATATATGAACTCCCACCACCTCAATCAGTATGTGTTGAGGTATAATCAGAAAAGGGAATGGGTCATAAGGACTGTGTGAACCACTGCTCTGAGAAACACATAAGGATTATGCTAGTGTCTGAAGTTCAATTTACAGAATTTAGTACTGTTTAAAGGGGAGATCTGCAATTTGCCCTCCTTTTTCTCTCCTAATTTCTACATCCATTAGTTCTCCCTACCCATCACAGTAATTGTTTGCATCAATTCTGTTCAGTTTGACCTTAGTCTAGACACACTGACTTTTGACTGAATGTTTACATTTACTGCCTTTTTTTTTGTGTTGAAATAATTAAAACCTTATTAAATAAGTTATATTGGTTTTCTTAGTGGTTTGAAGAGAAAAATCTCTGCCATATTGCAGACTTACAGTGTCGATCTCTGCAAACTCTACATGGCAGAGTAATCTCCTATGTTACAAAAACTTTTCTTGAAAGTGGAATTGCCATTTTAGGGAACTTTTACATGATGAATACATTTTAATTTCTAAAACATTATTTTTTCTAACTGGATCTTGTTATAATAAACACAGTTCTGTAGTCAATTAATCTTGTTAGTGGTTTTGAGTCCACTTTTAGCTTGTAAATTTACTCTGAAACATTAGCCATACTGAGGAACAAGTTTGCTAGCTTCAGCAAAACAGTGTCTGTATTAAGTATAGGCAAAGATGCACAGAAAGTCTGCACCATTCATCCACATTTTGTAGTTGCAGGAATCTGTGTTTATTGTTTCTATTTCTAATCTTGTATCTGTAAACACTGTTAAAACAAGTAAGCAGCTATTTCAGGACAAAAAGATACTGGTTTTTTAGATAAATGTTGTACTGCTATCATTAGATAGTGTCAGAGTGAGAAAAGATACAGGATGAGGTCACTGGGAAAGGGATGCTTCCAGTGTTTAGAGGAGGAGGCAGTTGTGGTTACACTGGGGCTCTCCATCTCAAAGTGCACAAGAAATAACTGCTGGTTTGAAGGAAGAAGGGGAGACCTTAATCTTTTCAGTCTTTTACGCTCTTTATGTGGATAATTCCTTCTTGCTGAGTAGTAGGGCTGAGGCCAGATGTTCCACCACTACTATTTGAAGTATGTTTTTTAACAGTGGATTCAGCCCATGCAAATGGACAACTGGGTGGATGGATGTCCTCCTCCTTTGCAGTAAAATTAATAGGGCTGTGATCATACTATGTTTATAACTGAATTCCATGAATTTCCCTTGATTCTCTGATTTATGTTAGAATCTTACAGATTAAATTATGATATTCCTGACCATTTTTTCTGTCAGTGTTACCTCAGAGCTTTGTGTCATCAACACTTTTCTCCTTTTTATTCCAGAGACTTTAATGATGATTGAAATAATGTTGGTTCAATAGTAAGCCTAAAGGAACAACTCTATTAACCTCATTTAATCTTAGCAATTTACCATTGTCTTCCCTGTCTGTATAACTTTTCCCATGTTCCTTGTACATAGTACATACTCCTTTTTCATAATTATTATACTCATGCTAATTTTCTCCATTTTAAACTAATTTCTCATGTGCAATGTCAAACATGGTATTGAGGTCTAGATGTATATTTTCTCTTGTCTATAAATCAACTTTCCTTTTCAAGGAAAAAAAAGTTAGTTTATTTGTATTTATATGTCTCAGTAAATTTGTGGTGAGTTTTCCACTTTCCTCCAAATCTTTAATTATTCTCTCTTGACAATTTATTCCATAGCTTTTCGTGCTTGTTGCAGGAGCACTCTTTCAAGTGCTGTTCAGAAGGGCAAGGTGTACATTATATTTTGGTATAAGAGATACTCAGTACTCAGTAAAGCTTAGTTCTATTTCAAGACCCTTTTTCTTCTCCTTACCTGAAAATTTCCCACATTAAAGTTTTATTTATTAGAAAAATACGAGAGAATAGATTCACTATAAAGTGTGTATATATAGGTCCTTGAAATTTTACCAGTAAAGAGTTATTTTTTGAGTGGGAAGTATTGATTTCTGAGAACAGGGGCTATTATTCAGAGATATTCTTTGAAATGCAAACTTCTAAACCCCAGGTAGATCAATCCTGAATGGATTGACTGCATCTAGTTCCTAGTAGTTGCAAAGTTCTAGAAAGTTCTGCATGTTTTGTAAAGTTTGCATCTGAAAAATCATTCTGATTAGGACACATCCTAATTATTTTATATTTACTTTATGAAATACTGGCTTCTGAAGGACATAGAATATCATCAATTTAGAGGATTATTATTTTTCCTCCTTCAGGCTTTTCTAAGATTTTTGTACATATCAAGTGTTTGATAGATTTGCTATGGTGGGAATGCTGTGAAGTTTAGAATGAGTTTTTGTCATTTCAAGAGGTATGTGCAAAAATTAAAAATCTTCCAATTTGGTATGGACATGGAAGTATCCTGCTACTTTTAACCTGCTACTCTTTAACCATACTTTTTTGGTATGGTTAAAAAAACCAAAGCTTGTGATTGTGTGGATAAGGATTCATATTCTATTCTGAACATGAAATAAATATTCTTATTGGCAAAGAGGGAATTTGTCAGTGCTTTTTTTAACTGTGTGTATATTTGCACTTATTATTGAGGCAATCCAAGTAACTTCTAATTATAATTGTTGAAACGTATTGATTCTGGCTTCAGATTCTATCTTAAACTCTAATGAAAATACTGGGAAACTTTCTTCTGAGATTTTCCTTTCATGGCAAACAAGCTGATTAAAATGTAGTTGGTTTTATTTGATGAAATCAAAGTAGTTTATTATCTTTTTAATTTCCATTATATTTTTAAATGTTTTTTATAACTTCAGTTTATACTAAGATATAAAGCAAGAGGGGATTAGATTAACAATTTTTAATTATCTTCTTTTTGCAAGTAATTAGGGTTAGTAGGAGGAATAATTTAATTCTGACTCTTTAAACAACTGTTTTTCAGCCAGTATGAAAGATGGGATTGAGATACAACTTTTCAAGTTAGTCCCAAAGTCTTTCTACACCATACAAATAATAGTAGAATCTGACTCTGAGTTTTGAAATATAACCTAACTGGGTTTTTTGTATGCACTTTAAAATGTATTTGCATAATTGGATGTTTGAGACTGGATATCACTCATGTACTTTTTGTGCATGCACAACCATGCATCTAATGCAATCCTCCCTTGTCACCTCATACTTGCTTTGTGCACGTCATGCAGTACTTGAAGATACTGACTGCTCATTTAGCAGAATGTGTGCAGATGGAAAATGCACATGCGTTACAGCAAGTATCGCTTCCGAAGCATGACTATTTCTGTAGTTATCTGTGGCTGTGTAATACTTCTTTTCACAAATAAAAAAAATCATGCAAACAATGAAAGTTGGTCTTTTTGGTATTTCTCTTTCCTGACCAAATGAAAATGTATTTTATGGTACTCTTCATTGTTGATTTATTTAAAACATTTTATTCTTATTTTTTGCGCTTATATTGTGTGCTGCTTCTTAATAGAGTTTTGATATCAGATTCTCAAATCCTAAGTGGAATTTTAATCAAAAAAACCAGTTGAGTAGTTGGGTAAGGATGCTATTCTGCATACACTACATGCTCCTTTTACACCGTAGTTTTATTTACTATCTTGAAATTAATATAGTATAAGAACTAGTGGCATCATTCTGGGACTGCTAAACAAGTTTATTCAGTATTTCCTAAATAAGTGAATGACTTACGGGAAATATCTACATTTAGCAAAAGAAAATAGGTGGTGAAAGCCAAAATATGGCATAAGTAGTAGGCTTGTAGTGTTTTGGGATAAAGGAATTATTAGCCCTGTTAGTATGGCTCCCTCCTCAAGGTGAAATGGTGTTCACTGGAATGGAGGAGAAGAGTTCATCTCCTGCCTAGCTGCTCTCTCTTCACGCTGGCAGTCTGCCTCCAGCACTAGTTACCTCAAGGAGAAAAGAATACTTCAGAATTCTGCGGAATTCTGTGCTCTTTGGTAAAGACTTCATAAGATGCAAGTAGGAATTATTTTTTTCTTTTGTTGTTCATTACTATGTTAAAGTGCTGTTTTGGTTTGAGTTTATATGCATGAGTCATATCAGCATAGTAATTACTGTAATTAGTGGTCAGAAGTTTTTGCTGCTTGAAAGTGGACTTGCTGGCAAAAGCTGATAAACTAATTAAAAAAACCCAAAGCATATATTGGACAGAATAGGAAAACCAAAAACATCTAGAAGTGGTGGTGAAGTAGTTTATATGTACTAATAATACTTTTTTGTATTATTTTTGTTTAGAATTTTAAATTGTTGAGAAGGTACTGAAAAATGTAGTCTCTAACACTGAAGACCCTTAATGGTTCTGATTTTTTTTTTTTTTTAAAGAAAAGCTTTTTCAGTACAAAGTTAAATGCTTTATAAAGCTGACTGCAAAGTTGTGGCTTGGGGATTTTTTGTGCAGGTTTGGGGGTTTTTATTATTATTTTTACCAAATATATGTGTGTTTCTGTGTGTATTTTGACTCAAACAGAAAAACGTAGATAGACTCATGACAAAATCAGATCTTTATGGACAATTTTTGCCTCTCTGAATCACAGAGATTAAACGTATGCATATCATACCTTTGGACTTAACTGCACATGCAATTCTGGAAAGATTCTTTTAATTAAAGTGTGTTGGTGGATTCTTTCCATGTTATCTTAGAAGCGAAACAGAGAAGGCTTTTTCCCCCCCAGTAATTAAAATCATAATGGTGTCAATATTTAAGAATACCTTTCTTACATTAATATATATTATATATTAATATATAATGTGTTTAAATGTAATCTAGAACTACTACGTGTATATATAATATAAAGTGTATTAATTTTATTATTTTTATATATAACATAATAACAAATTGGTGGAATTGTAATTTTAGTCTTTTGATAAACAGTAAGACTACGGGCAATTAAAAGCTAGCAGCTTCTAGTGTTGTAAAATCTTCTAACAAAATGCTTTTTTTATTTTCTTGATAGAGAAAAATGAGAAAGGTAGCGTGAAAACGGGCAATCTGAAGTACAAAGAAGAACCGTCAAAATTACTGTCCGGAAACAAATTTCAAGAGCGTTATTTTGTGTTACGGGAAGGAAACTTGCTTCTTTATAAGGATATGAAGGTACAACAGATAAACTCTTCACCAAACTCTTAAGCATTCACTTAAGCTTTCTTTTTCGTATGAATAAGAGAAGGCAAACAGATCAACATTTCTGATATTAAATGGCAACTTCTGGAGTCTGGGGTTGAAGTACAAGGTTTTTCTCTTAGTATTTCACAGATGTTTTAGTAAAAGGAGTTTGTGTCAGTTGCTCATTTAGCTATTGTAATTATGCATTACTATAAGCTTCAAAAAATAAAAATAAACTAATGTTTAGGAATGCCTACAGCTTGTGCTGTGCCCAAGTTTTTTTGAAATCCTACTCTAGAGAGCAGTAGTAGAAGTAACATGGAACTTAAGTGAGCTGCGTGCCATGTTTTCTTGGTATCTCACACGGAAATTACAAGCAACAGGGTTCTTATACCTACAAGTGTCATGATAGAAGAGATTATAGGAAACAATAGCTCTCAATGCACTAGCAAAATCTTCCCCTGCTTCCCAACAACAGTTTTTGGATGCGTTCTCAGTCCCCCAAAAACTAGTATTGATAATTAGATATACCTCAGAATTCCACAAAAGCAAATTTAGGCATACTTAATAGCATGGTGGTTCAGTTTTGAATAGTTCATGGGAGTTTTCTTTAAAGAGTGTTTTTGGGTGTACACAGCTTGTATTAAGTATAAAAATAAATAATATGCATTGTGAACTATGTTTTCATTTTAGTTTTGCTAATTTCTGGTTTAAAAAAAACTCTTAAAGTTTAAAGTGCTTTTATTTCTGCTGACTGCTGGTTTTGCCCATCCAGCAAATATAGATGTATACTTGCTGACCTTCATAAAGTACTTTTTTAAAGACAGATCCATTGCTCAAGTAAGCTAATGCAAAAGAAATAATGTGTTGTCTTGTGATGCTATGGATCTAATCGTAATTAGAATGACCCCAGAATGTCAAAGATAGTGTCTCATAAATTAGTGCTAAAACTCAAATTGGCATATATGCAAGAATAAATGAATATGCCTGTAAAACCTTAATTACTATCTTGGAAAGAGTTTATTTTAGATTTGTTGTACTAGTTTATAATCTGCTTTTTTGAGCCATTCTGATTTATAAAACATTAAATTCCCCAACTCGGGTGGAGTTTTGAACAGTGTTACTTTTAAATGGCTTTACATTTGTTTTTTGAAAAAGTAAATGGAAATACCATTCTGACAAAATAGTGTATATAATTTTGTTTTATTTTTCTTTTGAGAGATGTTCAACTGCCACTAATAATCTTGGTTTAATTTTAGTCGTATTTAGAAATGAATAGTAGGAAAGCTTGATATTGCAGATGGAAAACTGTATTTAATAAGACTGCATGTACTAATTAATTTATAAATTCGCATTATCAGCAAATTAAGTTTGTATATGCAGGTGAAGATACGTTCTGTTAAGTGTTTCACTTGTTCAGGAGCAATTTTCAAAAAAGTGAACATTTTCCATGATACTGTATGTTAAATTACAATATTGTGCTAATTGACTGAAATAGCATACCACTTTAATGTACTGTTTTTAAGAGATAAGCTCACACACAGACAAATGGCTTCCTTAAGGTACATCTTTTGTGAGAAGTATACTGTTTTTTAACTAAATAGTATGTTTTGTAGGGGTGTCTTTTCATCCTGGCAGTACCCTTACTTTGAGTGGGAAATTACACAAGAATACCAACCATAGAACTGTTGTGTGGGTTTTTTGTTTTGTTTTCTTAAATGTTTATGCTATCTCAGATTCTGTTTCTTTTTTGCCACACTGAGTGTTAGAGATTGAAAGCTGTAGAGGGAGAAATTGAGAATCCAGGACGATAAACACTATGGAGTAGCTTTATGCACTGGCATTATAGGATTTGTTAAATTTTTTTTTTCCTAAATAGAAAGCTAAAACACTTGACCTAAAACTACTAAAGGGATGTTAGTGTGTTGTGTTCTGTAATAAATAGTGTACATGAGAATTTTATTGTTTCCTTTCAGCATTTCATCCTCCAGGCACATTCGGTTCTCATAGTGTGGGTGTATGTCTGTTGTAGGTTGGCTAGTTAGTTTTTCAAGAAGGATCAAGGAAGGAAGGAACTTCAGGAGATGTCTAGTCCAACTTCCTGTTCACAGCGGGGCTAGCAACTGAGGTCAGAACAGGTTGCTCAGGGCTTGGTGCAGTTAAGACCCCTGAGGATGGAGATTACACAACATCTCTGGGCAGCCTGTTGCAGTACCTGACTGTCCTCATGGGGGAAAAAGTTTCTCCTTAGATCTAGTCATCTTCTCATGATGTGAAGTGCCTCACCTGGTGGTCTTGATAACTTCCCTGTAGGTGCTGGAGGGCTGCTGTTAGGTCAGCCTCTCCTCACAGGGCAAGTGCTCCAGCCTGTTTGGTGAGCCTCTGCTGAACTCACTCAGATTATTGGTTGTCTTTTTTCTATTGGGGGCCCCAAAACTTGATGCAGAACTGCAGATGCAGTCTTACAAGTGCTGAGGAGAGGGGGGAAATCACTCTCCTCAACCTACCAGCTATGCTTCTGCTAACACAGCCCAGGCAGGAGACCTTTTCTGCCAGGGCACACTGCTGCCTTATGTGCAGCTTGCTATCCACCAACATCCTCAGGTCCTTCGCAGCAGAACTGCTCTCCAGTCTGTGTCATTGCAGGGATTTTTTCCTTCCCCAGTGCAGGACTTGGTATTTATTGTTGTTGAATTTCATAAGATTCCTGTTGGCCCATTTCTTTGTCCTGTATAAGTCTCTCTGGAAGTCAGCCCTGCCCCCAAGCACATTGGTCTTCTGGGTCATTGTGCAAACTTGATGATTGACTCCTCTAGGTCATTGATGAAGGTGTTAAAAAGGACAGGTCCCAGGATAGACCCCTATACTACTCCGCTTGTCACAGGTCCACAGTTAGAGTCTGTCTGATTAACTGTCACCCGCTGAGTCTGATCGTGCAACTACCACCCATCCAGACTGTAACATCCCAACTTGGGTAGAAGAATATTGTGGGAGACAGTGTGAGAAGCCTTGATAAAGCTGAGGTAAATGACATCCACTACTCCCTCCTCATCCACAAATCCAGCCAAGAAGTCGATCACATTGGCCATGCTGCATGTTCCTAGTCGCACCTTCTCTTCCACGTGCTCAGAAACATGCTCCAAGAAAACTCATTCCAGGATTTCCCCAGGGACTGAAATGAGGCTGGCAGGCAACTAGTTCAAGTCATCTTTTTAGCCTTTATTGAGGCTTCAGCAATGTTTTCCTTTTTCCAATTACCAGCAGTTGCCTCCGATCTCTGACACTTCCAAGATGACACAGAGCAGCCTTTCAAGGATGTCAGCCAGCACACTCAGAACCCTTGGATGCAGCCTATCTGATTCAATGGAGTTGCATGACTTAAATTCTCTCGTCTTTCCTGACTCTATCCAGTGCTCCTCTGGTGCAGTTTTATTCTCTTCCTTGAACTCTATCTGTAAGTGTAGAGGCCTAGGAGATGCTGCTGGTGTGAAGACTGATGCAAAAAAGATACTGAGTTACCTTAGCCTTATCTGTGTCAT
Source organism: Gavia stellata (assembly GCF_030936135.1). Lineage (NCBI taxonomy): Eukaryota > Metazoa > Chordata > Aves > Gaviiformes > Gaviidae > Gavia > Gavia stellata. The sequence continues at coordinate 24,974,051 of NC_082598.1, read as the reverse complement.
CTGTTGCTAATTCACCTTCCCTATTCGGCCTTGGGACTACGTTTTCCTTGTTCAGCCTTTTTACTACTAAGGTGCCAGTGTAGAAGCTGTTCATGTTGCCCTTAATGTCCATAGCAGGTCTCAATTCCAAATGAGCTTTGGCTTTCCTAACACTATATCTACATGTCCTGGGCAGTGTTTCTAAATTTCTTCCCTCCATAGTCTCTCCCTGCTTCCACCTCCTATAATGCTGCCTTTGTCTGCATTGGAGCTCCACCATGAGCTACCTATTGGCCTGGGCTTGTCTCCTGAAAAATCTACTTGTTTTACTGAGTATTGGGATGAACTGTTCTTGTTCTTGGAGAATGCTGTCCTTAAAGACCTGCCGGCTTTCCTGAGCTCCTTTACCTTTCAGAGTTGCCTCCTCCCATGGACACCCACCAATCACTTCCTTGAGTAAGCCAGATATTGCTCTTCTAATCTCTGCTCTGTCCTCTGCTAACTTATCATCTTTTTTACCCTCATGATCTTGAGCTCTACTATTTCATGGTAACTATGGCCAGTACTATCATTGTTTATCCCATCCTTGACCAGTTCTTCCTTGTCTGTGAAAAGCAGATCCAGCTGTGCATCACCCCTTGTTGGGCCATCCAGTTCTGGTGTCAAGAAGTTATCCCTGATGTCCTCCAGAGATCAGCTGGATTGCTTGTGTCCCACTGCGTTGCCCTTCCAGAAGATACTAGGGAGAGCAAAGCCCTGCCCTTCCCATCCCCTGCCCCATAAGAGTCAGTCTCAGTTATCCAGAGACTTTCTTGGGTTGTTTAAAGACTTCATCTGCTTTTTTTCATCCTGATTGGGTGATCTGAAGCAAATACTCACAATGATATTGTCCATCCCGTAGAAGAGCTCCTTTAAGAGGGCAACTCCACTCCTCATCTTCCCTGACTGTCTCTCTTGAAGAGCTTGTGTCCGTATATTGCAGCACTCCAGCTTTGTGAATTGTACCACCACATATTCCTTATTCCAGTTGTGTTACAGTTTGGTGACTTCATGCGGACCTCAAGTTGTTAATTTGTCTGCTTCCAGTAATAGTGATTGGCACACTTTGTTAATGGGAAGGAAAGAGAGAAAAAAAGTAATGATCCCTTAGAAAAGAGGGGTGCAGCCCATGAAAGAAGCCTAACTGTGAAGACAGTCCAGTGGCATTTTCTCTTTTGCACATTCCTGATATAATAATTAGAATCTTATCTACTTGCAGGCTAGCAAACCTGAAAAAGTGTTGCCTGTCAATTCCCTGAAGCTTTATCTTGGAGTGAAAAAGAAAATGAAGCCACCAACAAAGTAAGAATAGAAAAGAAAAGTTAAACACTGTGTAGCAATGTACTTGTAGTATCGTCAAGAAAGGGGAACATAAAACATTGTGGAACAAGGAAAAGTCAAGAAGCCAACTGAAGTATGCTGAATTAAATTAGCCTCTATAATATTATTTGTTCTGTTCCTATCTCTGTTTTTGTGTTCCACGTTAACTCTTCTGTGCTAAGAAATAACTTTATTGATTGTCTTTTCTTAATCTTAAGTGTGTTCTCTCTTTTGGATATATTTGCTGCTAGCTCACTCAGTTTTGTAGGATGTGTCCTGCATTTCATTGGTGGACACACCTTCTTTGCACCAAGAAAAAAGAGAGAAGAGAAAACTAACTAGTCATGGCCTTTAGTGACAGTCCCTGTTGTTCAGAAGAAGATTTTCTTTTTTCAGGATCCTTGTTATTTTGATGTTTCTTCTTCTAGTTGAAGACTACGGTGCCCTTTAGAAACATCAGTTACTATGTCTCTGGAAAAGAGCAGTGAAAAATGATACCTGTTTTTCTCAGATGTTTCCAGAATGCTGACACTGAGATAATGTACATAGGATCCTATCCCAAGGGTATTCTAAGTTGGCTGTAGTCTTTAAACAGATCTGCTTGAACTTTTCCTTTACAGTTGTCACATCAAAATGCCTCAAAAGGTCTGTAAATTTCAAAGCTTAGTTCTGTTAGAAAAATGTTGATCGGGTTGTTTGGGTTTTTTTTGAGTTAAGCACAGAATGAGTAGGAGATTAGTCCAAAATAGGAATAAAAATATTATGTAAATGAGTCTTTGCAGGTAGGTTCTTTCCTTGAGGTTTATTTTCAGTCTACTTTTAAAAGCAGACTTTGCAAAGTTTCTTCTGGATCTCCAGAAGTGTCTGTATTTCTTTCACCTCAGAGGCTTCATTATGCACCTACTCCCTTCTTTCAGCAGTTTCTAGACTGTAGAGTCTGTAGACTCATGTGATTCCTTCCGTTTATAGTGCAAGCATACCTCTCTTGCCTCTGTGATGTCCACACTGTAGTGGATGCTTTGCTGGGCACCATCTTAGCAGTTTTACTTCCAACAGCTTTCAGAAAGTACAGCCGTGGCCAAAATGAAGCAAGTAGTTAGCCATCATCTGTAGGGCTTGGCTATAACCCTTTGTTCAGAACAGAGTGTTCATTACCTGTGAATCAACTGTGAGAAAATCAGCAAAATCCATCATCAAACCCCCAATTTCATTCTAGATTTGTAGTACACATTTAATTTTTTTTCTCCACTTAAAAACACTATATAAAGGTAATGGATCTCTGCAGTCTTGAGTTTCTGGAACTAATTTTTGAAAATTTTATTTGTTTCAGCTGGGGACTTGCAGTATTTTCTGAAAAGCACCAGTGGTAGGTAAACGTGAAACACATGTTTGGTTTAACTTCAATGTTTAATATTTGTTGAAATGTTCAATTTCAAAATAAGAGTATTTGAAAACTAATGGGCATTATTTTGCTTGCATGTTGACTTTCTGCTATGTTTTTCTTAATTAACTAAATGGTCGTAATTCATATGTTTCGGTAATCTTTTGGGGTTCAGTGTCTGTTGAAGTATTTCTATTTCCCTATCTTCTTATGTGAGTGTTAATAATAAATATAGACAGCATTCATGAATGTGAGCACTGTTTGAAGTTGTTTAGAACCTATTCTTTAATATGTTTAACTGCAACAGGAGTTTTTGTTGTTTTTCTTAATTATATATTGTGTTCTAGGTATATATGTTGTGATCGACAAGATGCGCAGATGGAGTGGATGATCAGCATTTTTACTGCACAGGTACTAATCTGATCAAAGAGATGTAACTTTTACTGCTGTTACAGAAATCCCATTGAACAATCATATCTATGTGTTATGGATATGTTATAGGTAAAGTTGCAATGCCATTAAAGTTTCTGGAATACTCAATGTAATAAAACTGCAAAAAGATGGTCTTAGTCTATGAAAACTATTATTTATAACATCATGTTCATATGAAAGCTGAGTGCTTTGAGACTAAGGGAGAACAACATTGCATTCTGGCATCTTTTTTCTTTTTTACCTGCTGTGTTGTAGAGAAGCTAGTTAAAGAAAGACAACTCATTTCCTTTGCAGTAATAAACCTCTTCTGGGTGAAATTCTGGCCATTCACCTAAAGGGTGTGGCTGTGTGCCACAATGCCTGAGTATTATTTCTCTGCTCACTAGTTTGGATGCTGCATGCAAAATAGTCATGAAGGAAGGGTATCATGTTTAAAAACATAGTGCTGTGAACTAGCTCTGTTGAAAAGCCATGCCAATACAGCTGTATTTCTCTGGTATCCTGGTTAGCTTAGCTCACGCTGACAATTCATTATGTTGGATAGGCATTATCCTAAATTACCTAATCTTCTGCCTGCTACTAGGTTGTGATTAAGGAGAGTGTACATTTGAGTGCCATATAACACATCCTTGCAAATGGAGTTTAATATTTACATAAGAGGAAGCGGGAGTAAGAGAGATGGGAAGAATTCAGCCTGACAGGAGACTAGAATGTTGTTTAAGGTTTTAAAAGGATTTTGTATTTGTGTCAGATTTTTCTTGTCTTTCCTGTGACATTCAAGGAACTTTGGGGAGTATCACTGTGAATAAACATCACTAGATTTATGATTACCTGTGAGCTTTACGTGTTACATAGAGTGGACTAGGCACAAGACGGTTGCAATACATACTTGTTGGAGGCTTTCTAAAACAGAATCTGACCTTCATAGATAGTAGTGCTAAAGTACAATGCATGCCTTGTAAGTAAGACTTCCAAATTTTTGTCTTATTCAGCTCCCTTAGCTGAAATAACTATTGTAGTTTCTATGGAAACAGCCACCGGTCCTGGCATACATCTCATGGGCATAACATGAGCAGTGTCACAACAAATAGGCTCAGAGGTTATTGATGCAGGCTACTTAGGAATAACTCATACAGGCTTGGCAACTGTTGAAGTCCTTTTGACGTAAAATCACAAGAAGTCTATAGGATTCTGATCAGGTAGTGTGGTATGTAGAATATTCCTCTGACAATATAGATAAAAAACCGAGAGACATTGCTTAACGTTCAGGATATTTTTTCTAACAAAAAATTTAAATCTTCATGTTCATTTTAAAAATAAAAATTGATATGAATAAATACTATTGTTTTTTTAAAACTTCATGCCAGTGAATGAACAGTACAATGAATTAGCAGTACTAATGAGCTACATTGGGAGGGTTTTTTGGTTTGGTTTTGTTTTTTTGTGGGGTTTGTGGTTTTTTTTTTTTTTTAATCAGCATTCTGGACATCAGTAAAGTCAGTCTTTGAATTACATGAGAAATTAAGTGCTAATGATGCAGATCTGCTGTATTGTTCTTATTACAATCTACTGCTTTAAAAATAATTTACAGTAAAAATCACCTTGAGAATGCAATGTCTTTGTTGCTAAAGCTTACTGTAAGATCTCTGAAAGTTTTATATCATGCAGCAGCGGACAATAATTATCACATTATCCCATTTCTAAAGCAGAAGACTGTAAATGTCAACTGACGTTATTTCTAGTTAGAATTTTTGAATTGAGGCCATCTTTACGGAAGATAGCTTGTCTTTTACCTTATCTGTTATCACAGTATTTGAACACCTTATGTTAGAGAGACTGCAGGCAGCACATTTTATTTGTTAGTGGAATAGCTTAGATTACAAATTGAAAAATACTGTAAAGTAGGTTTTGAAGTGTTAAGACGTTGACATTTAATGATCCAGTGCAATTATGAGGGAGATAAATCTATGTTACTGTGCTCCTCAGTGCTTGAGCAGAATAAGACTTTATTGTTAATTAATATCAGTAAGATAATAATACTATTGTTATCTTTTTTTCCCTGTTTTTTGATAATGTTTATTCCTGTAGTATAAATAGTGCAGAGAATATAAATAGCAAAGTGTAGGTAGCACTGTAATCTAGTAACAACAGTACTTTTGATACAGAAAGTCAAGTTATCCCAGAAGTTATTAATCTTGTACTTCAAGCTGGTAAATATTAAAGAGTTTGAAGGAGGACCATTGTTTCTTTCAGTTCTATGCAAAATCATCCTAAAAAGTATGGCTGAAACTTGATTCTTGAATTCTATAATAGTTTTGTACAGAATCACTCAATAGCATACAGTTGGAAGTAGTCAATTGATATGAAGATGGACATACTAATATTCTTCTAGTTCCATTGCCTTTGATCAACTAGAGAGGCACATTATATTACCATGAGGTGCAGCTGAGCAGATGGGTCAAAACTATGAATAAGTACATTTATTATGTGACCTAATAAGTTGCTAGTATTTCTGAGGTACTTTCCCAGAGTTCCATTTTAAGAAATGTTATGGACACAAAAGGGAAATCAGGCTGCTTAACTGACAGGGATAGTTTCCTTAAGGTTGCTGAGAATTAAGGGAGGCAGTTGCCTTCAGAAGCTGACTTAAAGTTTCTCAGTCACTTTCTGAATTGCATCTGTTTCTTGTATCTTGGTCCACAGTAAACTGATTTTGGTTGGCAAGACCTGCTCTTTCAGATAATACCTTCTCAATGTTTCATTGGAAGAAAATGATCTTAATGTTCACTGGGGAGAACTCTTATAACAGACTTTTACATCACCCTGGTCAGCACCACACGTGAGAATTTCTTACTCCATAAAGATGTGAATCTATAAATTACTTTTTCTAAATTTGGCATTGGGGCTTCTGATTTCTAGACTGCTATTCTAAGTAAATAATCACTGATTCTGATGGCTTTTTAATAGTAATGCTGTTTTTACTTGCAGACCATCTGCAAGTATGATCACCGCTCCACAAAAAAATTGGATTTTTGTATATAGTCTTGAAGAGACTTCTTACTTCATGAATTTGGAAGATTGAATAGCATTAAAAAAAAAAAAAAGGACACTGAAGATCCTGACACCTGTGAAAAGAAATCTATTACAGATTTGGACAGTGTCACAGAATTGTTTAGGTTGGAAGGGACCTCTGGGGATCATCTAGTTAAATCTCTCTGTTCAAAGCAGGTTCAGCTAGAGCAGGTTGCTCAGGGCTGTGTCCAGTCAGGTTTGAATAATTGGAAACTCCATAACCATTCTGGGCAATTTGTGCTCACAGTAAAAAAGGTTGGGTTTTTTTTCTTATGTTCAGACAGAATTTCTTGTTTTCTATTTATTGTAAGTGACACTTTGGATTAGTATTTTGCCAATATTTACGCGGTGCCTCAGCTTTCATTAGGGTTCCTCTGCAGTTCTGGCTTGCCAGTTTCCTTTGGAGTTATGCTGATTTAGCTTCATGCACTCATCTCCAAGCTTTAGAAACTATTCTTCTGTAGGCCTTGTACATCCTCTTTGATTTACAGAATCTCATGTTGAAGACTTTTCAGGAAAATACTTACACTACCTTGTCCTCAGAGGTATCTTTCTGGTTACCATTAACATCACCAGAGGACTCTGTGAGCTTCAAGCACACGTGCTCAAATTTTTACATATGAAATTCTGCATGATCTGCTAATGAAAGTTCATTATAGACATCTTACAGAAGAAGGTTTTAACATTTTATTTGAAATATTCAGTTAATGATTTCTTTTTTCTTCCCTTCTCTTCCCAGTTATGTTTTTCTCTCAGAATGAATCTGCACACTTTGGAGTTCTCCCCAAAATGGACCTGTTTCAGTAGAGCTAAAGCAAAGACTATTATTGAAGCCAGATCTGTTTATTTGTAGATTGTGGGTTTGGAGTATTCAGAATGTCAAGCCATTTCCTTTTGGATAACACGTGTTGTTATTGTAGGTTAAGCAATTATTTTCTCCTAGATTATGAACACAAATTTTGAAACACTTCTTTGCAAATTGGGGTCATATTATTTTGTTTCAGAAACTTTTGTTGGGGCTCCTGAAAGCATGCTTATGTGGAATTTTGAAACTGCAAATCAAGTCAATCTGTGTGTCTTGTTTGGTATTTTCTATTCTTAGAAGATAATTGTATTGATACGTAATATGGAGGGAAGGTGTTTGAGACATGAAAATTACATAGAGACATTTTGGTTCTGTTCACTCAATATTGTGCAGCACTTACAAAATTTTAACATCGTTTTAAGCACCATAGTGTTTTCCCCCTTCTCCCACAAGAGGAGGGCATGGTGCTGTGCAGCGGATGGCTTTTTCCAGGAGAGTTTTACGTACAAAAGAACGTGTATTTATGAAATTGCACACCAAAAATAAGGATTATTTTGTTCTTCAGCATGCAGATATATGGCCACCTGCTGGAAAAGCAAGAAAACAGTCTATAACTAAAAGCCCAAAGATCGGAGGCTTACCACTAATTCCCATTCAACAGGAGAAGAACACTGGTGATATCAGAGGGAGTACAGAAGTAAGTGCGGTTTAAACTTGGTGTAGAACTTCTAACCACAATGCTGTACTTTAAAATAGTCCAGTGATAATGAACTCTCTAGAGCTGGATAAATATAAAATGTAGATGCTGTTATTAGCAATGTCCCTTTCGTTGTTTTGTCATTGAAGGAACAGTTAGGACAATTTAATGTAAAAAAAACATTGTGACCTAAACATGTGTCACCTCTTTGGCTGTTCAGTAAATCAATAGTGGATTTTTTGTGTTTGGGATTTTTTTGAGAAATGATTTTTCATTAAAAGTAAATAGGGCTTTTACCTGGAAATGTAATGCACATTATTACAGTGCACTTTATTACAGTTCTATTTTAACAACGTCCTTGAAATCTGTCCTGCATGTGTATTCTACCATATCTTTTCTTCTGTCTAAAATAACTGCACTGTTTCAGTTATCTGCTCTGTGAATGTAATGGAAAAGCTCAGATGGAACTAACTGTGATACATTTAAGTTGTAATACTATTAGTTTCAAAGAACAAGAGGGTTTAGTCACAACTCTTTGCAGAGACTGAGCTCTGTCACTACATTACGTGCACCAGTGATACGTCTCAACTTTATCATATTAGCTTGAGATGAATTTCTGGTATCTGCATAGAGATACTAACGCCTGTAGGGAGGACTTATTTGCCTTACTTCCAGCTGAGAAGCAGTGGTAGTGGAGGCACTGTTCTGCTTGGCAAAAATAGTGGTAATAGTTGAATGCAGCAGAGAGTAAGTGTTGAAACAAAACAGCTTGGCCCTTTGACTGTATGCGGTACTATTTCTTGCATGTTTTAGAAGATTTTGGAGGGAGATAGATAACACGGTATGTGTTATCACCACTTACAGAGACAGTGGTTCAGGCACAGATTGGTGAACCTGGCTCGGTTCCATAGCAAACCAAAACCAAAGGTAGAAGTAGTGCTTTATCTAAAAGGCAACTCTATTTTTCTTTTGTTACACTTTCTTAAGGCATTTCTGCTCTGCCTTACCAAGTGTGTATAATACAGTGTGAATGCAATTATGGTTTTCCTTTTTTATTTTATTTGTCCTTTCATTTTAACTTTCTCAAGGTATTCTACAATTCTTTAAGTTCCTTTTAATGTTTGCATTTTTAAACTTTTTTAATGAAAGTAAATCATAGGTCTTGTCATTCAAAAAACTTATCTGTCCTTTACACAGGTACAGTTGAGATCTCTAATAGGTTCTTTGAGATGGCTACAAATTCATTCTAGGATAAAGGTTTTACTGGATTTTGAGCTTTCTAATTTAAAATCCTTAATACCTTATAGTGCTAGAATCTTTTTTATTACTATTTTCATTGATAATGTGCTTCATTAGGAAGAATTCTAATGTTTTGTACACTGCAGCTTAGATGAAGTCTGCATTTAAACTTCAAAGTAGAAGATCAGTCTTCATTATTTATGCCATGACTAGATCTAGAGAAGTTTTATGCAAAAGGTATTTGCGTACTTTAGGAAGATTAACACAAAATTATATCATAACTAACACTTTTTTACATGGAAATAGAAAACTGGAATGAACAGTAAAATAGTGGTGGAAAGTAAGTGTATGATATGGTTTATTAATGAGAAATATTGTACAGCAGTGTAGTCAGTAAAGCAATAGATATCCATTTGGAAACCAAACCTTCAGTCTTTCCATGGATTTGTAGTAATTCTCCAACAAGCAAAAATAACTCCATTTTAAAGCATTAGAGAGTAATAACATGAACGAGCGTTTTCTGAAAGATGCTGGTTTATAAAAAATGGAGGTCTGTTTACAGATCAATGTGTAAACTTGTAGTAGAAATGTGATCAAATTTATCTTCCTATAGGCAGGAAAAGAGGCTGAAAGTTTTCCAAACAGTGAAAAAAGTGACATCTTTGTCATGTGAAGATAAATGGGGAAAAAATAAAAACCCAAAACCTCAAAGATACCCAGAAACCAACAAGTTTTAATATTAATGTTCTGTGCTAAAAAGTCTATATTGCATGTCGTCTTTTTTCCCAATATTGGAAGTAATTTTATTGTGTGCTAAGAAGATAAATACATAATATAGAAAGTTTGAAAACACTGTAAAACTAAGAATCCTTCTGATAACAAATAGAATCAAAAGACTTCCATTATTTCTGCACCACTTGTTGCATACATGGATAGTGTATTTAAAATATGAGTATTTCTCATATAGGATCATTTAACTGAAATAGCAACATATTACTGTATATCTGCAGTAAGTCTGTAATTTTATTTCAAAGTACGGGAAGGTTGAGGAATGAGGAAAAACTTTCTCTTTTTTTCAAGCCATGGTCAAATACCATACTGACTTATAATAGGTTATACCTGTCTAGAGTTTTGAAAGGAAGAGTGTTCCACAGGGATAATGGAGGATGCAAATATATAGAGTTGCTCCTTTTTTTTTTTTGCTGGTGATGTGCAGAAAAAGGAAAAAATGTAGTTAGATGCACATATTATTATCAATTTATTCACCATTTACTTCATTTAAGGGGCTGAAATTTAGAGGCAAAAAGCTGCTTCTAACATTAAACTATTGCTTTAGGGGTTATTGGGAGAAAAATATGTAGTCCAGCAGTGTAATTTATAGCATGTGACTAACAGTGGGCAATGGATCAAATACTGAGAAATAATATTATTACAAAATTTGATGTGGCAGTTTTGTTCATACATCATTTTGATATGTTATTTATAAGGGAAACTGTTTATAACTGTAAATGTTAGTGCTCTAATTTGAACAACAGAATTTGGCTCCATCAATTGAATATTCTTACTATGCAAGTGTCTGGGAATTAGGATACCTGTCTATATTGAATCTACTTTAAAAGCTCAAAATGTTGAGTAGTAGTCTGTGTTAAGAGGCTACATGCTAATATGCAAGACTGTTTCAGAGAAGTAGGCAACCTTTAAATTTGAGTGCTGTGTTTGATCTGTTCCTATTTTCATTATCTAAAGGGCTTCTGCTATACCCAGTTTAGCAGGAGAACTATACTGATTTCAGAACTGTAGTCGGTATTTTTCTTCTCAAAAGATGCAAAAATTGAAATAGAAGATTGTTGCTCCTGACTGAATTTTATGACTAATTCATATCTTAGTTTGCTGAGTAACAGCGAATAGCTTGGAGTGTGTTACTGAGTTTTCCGAAAGGTACTGCACGACAATTTACATTTCACCTATTGCATGTATATTATCACAGATAGTCCTTTTATTATTTTATTAATTGAACATGAATCACTGGTGTGATAAACTCAGTTTTCTTGCTCATTCAAGAACATTATTTTAAATAGAGATTATTTTAAATGGAAAATCATAGCTTTTTCAAATATTTGGCAGAACAGAAGTCACACATCTATGAGTCATTGGGACAGTTCCTCAGTTGCCTTGAACTTTTTTTCACTGAATATAGCTAAACACATTAAATACTAGAATGCTTCTTGTTGGCTTAGGTGACAGCAGGAGATTCTAAGCTGATAGGAGTTGTTAGGGATGGCAGTAGAATTTAAAAGAGTCTTCAGGCAAGCTAAAATCTGCTCCATAGCATGCCCCAGTGGTGACTCATGTAGTACTATGAACTCTTGCATGCATTGTTGTTCTGGGACTGCTTTTTTTTTTTTTTACACATATCATGGCCACTAGTGCTTCATTATTAATGGGTAGTTTTCATTCTTGGTGAATGCAAATAGCATTAAAGAGGCTGGTAATTCTAAGAGTGGTATCAATAAAATAACCCCTTGATCTGATCTTTTAAAAATCGTGATTTATAAAATCCAAATGTTTGTTTCTTTTATTATTGAACTGATGCTAGCTCAGGTGAAATTTCAAGAGACTGCACAAATTTAGACTTTGTTTTATAGCTTAGATCTCTTCAATGTAAACTCATTTAAAATTTACTCTTCCTTCCTACACAACAACTAATTTGCTGCATTAACACTCATTGTTTGTAATGGGCTTATGTTTGCTGTCCTCATGAAGAAAGAAATGTCACTTTAAAACATTCAAGGCAAATAAGAATGGTAGAGTTATTTATTGTATTCTGTCTGCTCAGTGGATGTGGCAGTAGGCAGATCATTCCTTTTGTGGAAGAGCCTTACAGTTCTCAAAGAAAATGAGGTCTTGGAATTCTTCATTCATGTGTGCCATCTTTGTTGACTACTAGAAGATACTCAAAGCTGAGGGAGACTTCGGTTCTTTTTGTCTTTCCTGTGTGGCACTTGTTCAGTTTGGCTGGATTTTTATCGAGTTACTAATCCATAGCATATAAACAAGTTGTCTCATGGAATCTTGATACTTCGTATATGTTAAAGCAAACATGAAAAAATATTCAAATAATAGAGAGGAGCTAGTTTAGATACATCTATATGAGTGTTCTAGTTAGTATCAGGAGTGCACTTCAGGAGCAAATCTTCCAGTTGTTCCCAGTTACTATGTTTTACTTTGCATTGTGGAGTGGTTCTGGAGCATGTGAACTTGGATTGCTTTCAGTTGAAGATGTTCTGCAGGAGGATATCTAATGCACTGCAGCCAAATACAGGCCTTCTACCAGTAGGAGAAAGCTAAAGCTAGTCTGAAGTGTATTTTTAAAAAAAAAAAAAAAGCCAACAACCCTGAAATCATGTTAGTGTGGGTGTCTGGTTCTCAGCACTTCTCTTTCACTGTACAGATATGCTCCTAATGGGCCACACTAGTTATGAATTTAGAGGCAGCATTTGATTTACATTTCATTTCCTACAGCTTAAGAACTTGAAAACAGCCCACCAATATGGAACAGTTGCATTGCCATCAGTTTGTTGTTTTATCTGAGTTCCCAGTATGTTTCTTAAAATTGCTAGCCAAAATTTGAAAAAGCAGACGAAGTCTTTATAATTTATCAGGTAGTACTGAACAGCTGCTGAAAATGTTTATGTGATCATGTAAAATTATCTTTTGTACATTCATGTAGCTCAGTCATTAAGTTATCAAAATTGCGATATTCTCAGTTGTATTTGTTCGATTTAGGAATTCTGAGCTTTTAAGAGTGTATGGATCTGCTGTAAAACATTAAAATTTAGTCTACTGTGGTAAATGAAAAATCAAATTGTCAGTATATGAATATGAATGTCTTTATTGTCATGGTGCATTTAATTGAAAGATTTATGTAATTTTCAGAAGTATCACTAATTGAGAGTATATGCTCACTAAAAATGCTTACTAAATGATAATAGCACAAATTATGGGAATTTGAAAGAAACTGTGCTGTCTCAGCTCTTGAGTAAAATTGATTTTTCTTTTAAACTGTTACGTGAAACTAATGAGCAAAAATTGCAATCTAAATATTATTGAATATTATGTCAATGTGAATGATCTTATTTCACTTTGCTTGTTTGCTCAGAATATAGAACTGCAATCTGGGAAACAAAAATTCAGTGAGCATCATGAAAATGACTTTCTGGAAAAAAGAAAAAACTTGAAAGAAAAAGCCTCTATTGTGGCACAATGTTTGGAACGGAAGGAGGAGAAAGTGCGAAATCATGCAAAAACACATCGGAGCTTGATCTCTGAGGATGTAGGTGCAGGGATGACTGACCTACACCAACTACCACATAAGGCACTGAAGAAAAATAAGAACAAAACAAACGAAAGTACTTCGGAATTAGATAACAAATTGCCATCAAATGTGATTCAGGAACTAAATACAGTGCTGCAGAAGAACAGAGCACTTCATGATGAAACCTCCAGCTGATTTCCTGAGTCTGAAGTTTTTTATATATATATATATCCGTGTGTGTGTTGCTTTATAGGCAAAAGTAGTCTTTTTTGATGTGTGTAGCTTGTACAGTGCAGAGGAAATATAATTTGCTTATATGCAGCTGTTGATTTTGTATATGCATATGCCACGTTATAATTTAAGATTGAACTGAGAGAACTGATTATGTAAAACTCCTGAAATTTGCAAGTTTTCCTGTGCAGTGCAATGACACCAGGGTTTTGTCTATTATTTTTTGTTGCAGATTTTGTTTGATATAATAATTCTAAGCACTATCAAAAGCTTTTGCTCTGTGTATATTCTGTACCATCTTGTAAAGTACTGGAGAGATATTTTTGGAAGGAAGACAAGATATACACTGAAATTCATCCTGTTGGCCTGCAATATTTTTAATTGTCTAACACTATAAAAATGAGTAACATCTGCTTTGAAAAGTGATTTTTTGCATGTAATTTTTTTTATTTAAGAATAAAATTAGTATCTGCTTCCATGGATTCGTCCTCTGACAGAGCAGCATGTGAAAGAATCAGAAGGGAGAGGGATGTAGTAGATAAGACAATGTATTAATTCTTGTATCTCAAAACTGCATCTATATGGTGTACACCTGACTATGACATCTAAGCAATGAGAGAGAATACTGAGGATGACAGAAAGTCATCTTCAAAGCAGCATCTAATTTAAAAGGGTATATGAATTGGAAGAGCACTATCATCTCTTTTTGCTCAACAGGCTGAAGTAGTTTTATAAACAGACATTAGTTAGCTCAGGGTGACAAAGGCAGACTTTTCTATAACTGTTTGGATAGAGCTTGCTTGGTGCTGACAAAGTTGCTGGCATCTGATGAATATTTAATATTCACATGAGAAATTAATTTCCTTAAGAAAAAATGGTCCCCACACAAACATATCTATCAGAAGGACACTAACTCACTCAAGAAGTGCCAGTTACTAATGGGTGAGGACATTAACCCCTTCCTTTACCATGAGGACAAAGGTGAGCACAGTATGCTGTTTGCAGGGACTAGGAAATGCTTGTGCTACAACTGTAGCATGGTTCTTCTGAGTGTGAGCAGAGGTCCCAAGGTTGAGACAACAGCCTCAGTTACCTCGTTTGCTGCATTCTGAGTATGTAAGTAGCAGTTCCTGCAGACAAATGATGTACTACTCTGCAGCTACTTTAGTTTTTAAGCCCGGAGTTCCTTAAATTTAAAAATCAGAATCTGGCTTCAAAACAAAACCTATGTAAGCAATTACATTATTTGATTTTCTTCAGTTGTTTTGTGGATCTCACCTTTCACTTATCCCATGGGATTGTCTTCTTCCTCTTTCATGGTTTTTACTTTGTCCCGTAACAGCTGGATGGGCAAAAGCCACTGCTGTGCTGAGGTTGTTTCCAGGTGTGGCAGATGCTGTCCTGGTTAAGCAGCAGGATCAACAGAGCAGAGAGCTAATGAGCTCACACTGCACCTTTGCTTCAGGGGAGACATTAATAACAGTGTCTGCTTTATTTTGCTGCTGTCCCTTTTGTGCTCGGATTAGCCACTCTGCCACAGATTTTCATTAGCCTTTTAAGAACTTACTGATGCTTTTGTTGTTCCTCAAGTTTGATTGGAATTGACCAGACCTCTTAGTTAATAATTCTCTCTTCTACCCTATTTCTTGTTTATTGGAAATTGCTTTAAATGGTCTCTTAATTCCTTAAAATTTCAGAGGAAAAATTCAATTTAATCAGCATCAACGACATTTGATTTTTATTAATGGATAGTTTTGAGGGTGCTTGATGTTGCTACTGAATTTCTTCCCGTACGGAAGCAGTATGGTCACTTATCCCTTCTTCTATTTTGGTAGTCACAGGTGTCGTAACATTTCTCACATAATTTACTTCTATTCTTGATTGCATTGAGCAGCTTAATTGGAAAAATAATTTGTTTGATTGAAGAAATTAGACAAATGACTCAATGAATCTGGCAACTCTGCTAGGAAATATGGGGAAAATGCGATCAAACCCAAATGTTTTATAGTGTTTTGTATTTATTCTTCTGAAATGTAGCACTGACAAAGCAAGTTTAGTCTTTCAGACTTTGCACTTACAATATTTTCCCAGTTGTTAATTCTGAAACAAGTTTGTAGATTTTAATTTTCCCAGTGCACTATTGACTGTTTTGCTACTTTTAATTTGTAATCGAGCCTCTTCTAATCATTGAGGCCCTGGCTCAGGAAAGCATATAAGCCTGAACTTAAGTTGTATTGACTAAAGCCAGTGCTTAATGTTAATAAGCACATTCTTAAATGCTGATCTGAGTCAGGGACTGATGCCATCAGGAGAAATTACTTTACTTTCTGTCTGAGGCTGGACCTGAATATACTGTTTACACTTGTGCTTTTATTTGCAAATGTTTTTCAGTATTGAGTTATGGTTACTGTATTGTTTATCTTTTTACTGCGTTCTTAAAAATGACATTCACCTCTGCTGAAAGCCTCATGCATCATTTAAGCCCCTACACTGATGGAATAAATGGAGCAATGGAAGGGGTTTGTGCATTGAAGTGAATATGTCCGTGAAGAAAATGTTTTGTGTATTGTTATTGGATCTAAGAACTACAGAAACATTTGTTCTATTTCAAAAGCACATCACAGATAAAGTATCTGTATGGCTGCTGTTAAAGGGCCTTACAAATCAAGAAGAAAAGACGTTTACTAAAATATGTTTAAATTTGGTTTTGTATGCATATATACACAAACACTCACACTATATATGTGTTTGTGTGCATACAGTTATGTGCACATCCACAGAGGCACACTGAATGGTGACACTGTTAACCCAAGGAAAATTTATTTGCAAAAGTAGAAATTAAATTTGCAATGAATTATTTCAAATAGGTATCAAAGTTTTGGACCAATTATCTGACATATCATTGTTGCACTACACGTTTCAGAGTGATTTAAGACCTGCAGAATAAATGTGTTTTGTTGCAATACGTTAATGGCTGCTGAGTTTTTATTGTTCCTGTGCCATGTTGTGGAATGGTAAAGGAAGTGTAATTTTCAGAGAATAAATGGTAATTATTTAAATAAATGCTATTTCTCTAAAACAGGCAATGGATTTTTTCAGAGAAAAATCAATAAAAATCTTTTAAAATTTCTGTATGTCTTTCCATATGAAAGGTATTGAATAGCCTGGTAAGTGTTTACTTTCTGATCTGCAAAATGAAATTAAATGAGACACAGATATTTTATGTATGGGCTTATAACAGTGGGAAGACTAGGATTAAAATCTCAGTAAATCTCAGGTTCATCATTACCTTGTTAGACTTCTGCAACCATCATCATAAGTGTAAAGCTGACATGTAAGCACGATTTATACTAATTGTTTTAACGTAATGCCTGTTTTCTCTTTCTGTGTTTTTTTTCACAGTTAGGATGACAGAGGGAAGCAACCCAAAACCTGAAGAAAAATACTAGCTGGAATACGTTTGTTTTCTCGTTTCCTTTAGTTGAGCTGAATATTGGCTACTATTTTGGAATATTTTTTTTGAAACAGATCTTTTTCCAAGTTATTATTTTGGGCTACCAGTTCAAAAGACCAGTTTGACTAATAGGTTTTGTGCCTCGGCAGAGACTGCTTTAGTGTGGGGTAGATTTGACCAGCTCAGATTTACAGAGTATGTTTATGCAGAGCTTACCTTTACCCTGGGACTCGGGTTGAGACACAATTTCTGCATTGTAAGGCTTTGCAAATGTTACCCAAGAATCTGTCCAGTGGGGGAGGAATATCCCCAAAGATTTCTTCAGTTAACACAGAGGGCTTGACCATATCATTGGTTTTTGTTTCTTCGTTGTGAAGAGCTCTGGGCTGTTGTGCCTAAAGCGAGTTGTTAGGATGCCACTGGCTCTGTCTGCCAGAGGCACCCCTGTGTGCACTGTCACATATGGGGGTAGTTTCGGACTGCTCTGCAGATGGAGGTTTATCAGAGAGTAAAAGTTACAGGAATTTTATCTCACTGCTATGATTCTTCTCTCCCCTGATACAGTGCTGGCACAGTTTGCATTCCTGTGAATGCTGCTGGGTTGCCACCAGCTCCGCGTCTCAAGTTCCAGATTAAGGAGTTTGGGGAAAAAATTTACATGCTCTGCTGCGGATGGTGGTGGTGCCTGCAGGAGTCAGGAGGTAAGGGGTACGTGTCTCACTGGCGGAGGCACTTTTTATGTTCCTATTCTGTCATATCACCTTTCTGATTTTTAAATCTTTTTTTTTCAGTGCAAGTTGTTGTCGACATGCTGGAGGGGAAGGGATGCCATCTAGAGGGACCTTGACAGTGCTTGAGAGGTGGGCCCGTGTGAACCTCATGAAGTTCAACAAGGCCAAGTGCAGGGTCCTGCATGTGGGTTGGGACTATCCCAAGCACAAATACAGGCTGGGCGGAGAATGGATTGAGAGCAGCCCTGAGGAGAAGGACTTGCGGGGGTGTTGGTTGACGAGAAGCTCAACATGACCTGGCAGTGCGTGCTTGCAGCCCAGAAAGTCAACTGTATCCTGGGCCGCATCAAAAGAAGCGTGACCAGCAGGTCGAGGGAAGTGATTGTCCCCCGCTACTCCACTCTCGTGAGACCCCACCTGGAGTACTCTGTCCAGCTCTGGGGCCCCCAACATAAGAAGGACATGGACCTGCTCAAGCGAGTCCAGAGGAGGCCATGAAGATGATCGGGGGCTGGAGCACCTTTCCTATGAGGAAAGGCTGAGACAGTTGGGCTTGTTCAGCCTGGAGAAGAGAAGGCTCCGGGGAGACCTTCTAGCAGCCTTCCAGTACCTGGAGGGGCCCTACAAGAAAGCTGGAGAGGGACTTTTTGCAAGGGCATGTAGTGATTGGACAAGGGGTAATGGCTTTAAGCGGAAAGAGGGTAGATTTAGATTAGATATAAGGAAGAAATCCTTCACTATGAGGGTGATGAGGCACTGGAACAGGTTGCCCAGAGAAGTTGTGGATGCCCCAACGTTGGAAGTGTTCAAGGCCAGGTTGGATGGGGCTTCGAGCAACCTGGTTTGGTGGAAGGTTTCCCTGCCCCCGTGGCAGAGGGGTTGGAACTAGATGGTCTTTAAAGGTCCCTTCCAACCCAAACCATTTTATGATTCCATAATTTGCCAAACTAGGTGTTTTTTGAGGCTAGATTGTTCTCTGTAAAAATGGCAGGAAGCCTTGCAAAGTTTTCTTCATGGTTCACACTAGATTTGGATGTTGTACCGCTTTACTTGCAACTCCACTGCAAACGGGATCCATCCACAGCTCAGTTAGGGGGAAAACCAGTGCTGCTATTTTAGTTCTTGCCACTGCTGTAGCTTAACTGTCTAGTTATTGTCTTTGCTGAAATTTCTTTAAGAATATTCCTGTTATGTTTTGCTGCTCATGTTTTACTAGAAAATCATGTCAATCTGTAATATTGAAGAGGAAGAAGGATGTGGAAGTTAATGCCACAGTTGCAGTAGGCAATTGTATCTTTCTACGTACCTATATGCTTACACTATAGTTCAGGTTTTTGGGGCGCTTTAGTACTTGCTTAGCCTACCTGACCTTACTTGAGCCCTTCCTGCTTTTTGTTCTAGACCCTATTCTGTGTCTTAGACTCTGAAACATCCTAATCTTTGGATTGTTTTCCATATGCACTCCCATTCTGCTCATTGGCTTGATGTGGTTTTGCTCTGCTTTTCCAATTTGACTCTAAATTTAACCATGCTTTGTGTTTAGATCTCATGACATCTCTGACTATTGACTTTGGCTTGGTTTGCAGGTTGTGTACATTATGGTCAAGCCCATTATATCAAGTTTGCCTTAACCTTTATTTTAAATCCTGGTAGAGATTATCTCAGTGTTTCATTATAGAGAAAGGGATTTCACTGAACTGACCAAGAGAGACAGATGTTTAGATGTTGACAAATAGGTGTTACAAAGTTGTGTGACCCATTTCTATAAATGCCTATGAAGGTCTTCTACATATTTACATTTATAGTTCTTGGCAAATCAGAAGGCAAACTAAAGGAAATGTACTTTGTTTGCCTTTATGTATTATTTTAGTTCAGTGCCTTAATGATCCTATAATATGTGATATGCCTGATATTAAAGAATGCAGTTTCTTGCAAATTATACCTCTGGTTACATAAACAATAAAGCCTTTTCTTTTAAAACTTAATTAGCATTGATTTGTCCAGTACTGCAGACTGCTTAAGAACTAATAGGTCTGAATAAATTGAGATTTGCTGTACGTATGAGTTTTATAACTTGTCATTTTCTCCCCTATCTACGTTTCCAATGTATTCCATTTAAAAGCTAATAATGTGTTTGTATTTGACTAGTTTTGCTTTATATGTATACTTAAATTACAGCATGATTGAAACATAATTTCTTCAAATAGGCTTTAGCCATTAGCCTTAAGTTTATTGTGTCTTAGTAGTTTACACTTGTGATTGGTGTCCAACGCTTAAATTTGTTTTCAGGTTTTGGGCTTTTTTTTCACTGTTTGCTCATTTGTCTTATGCATTGGAAGTTTTCTAGCTCATTGGATGATAAATATCATAAACTGTGTACAACAATCCTAAGGTCTTCCCAGGCTGTTACAGGTAGAACATTTTTCACATGAGGAGTCTTACAGGCTTTCCTTCAGGGGAAACCAGGTTTCATGGGAGATTACACAACTTTCATGTAGGAGAATGTGTCTTGGAGTCTTGGTTAAATCCCTGAGTGAAACAACAGTAAATTTTATCCATATCCTGGAGACTGTGAGACTGTTGGTTTAGTTCCCTTTCTGTCATTTTTTGAATTTGTATAGCGCAGCTTAGACAGGTAATGAGTGTGGAAAATGTTGGCATAGGATCTGTTCTAGGAACTAGTGTACAGACAAATAAATATGAAATATCTGTTAAGATAGTAAGAAATCCCACCATTAGCTTAAGAAAGTTTCTTTTTTACTCATTAAATAGCAAAAGAGAAGTAAATTCAGATTTACTGTTTTTTTCTCCAAGCTTTTAAAGAAAAGTTCTCACTAGCTTGAACTTTCTATGAATTTTCAATATTAGTAACTGAGTTTTGTTTAGAAAGCTTATCTTCCAAGACTTAAATCTTGATAGATAGAAGCTACTAAATGTAAAATATTTTTAAAGACCTTCTATAAAGGTTTGCTTTCCTACAAACTAGCTACATCATAGCAGCATTAACTTGTTCAGTTCTCTCTGAATAGTAGTTCTGGGATAAATACATATCCTTTGATTATTCATCTTTTTTAATGTCAGTCATGAAAATAATTCGAAAGTTTCCCATATATAACTGAATTCATAAAAAATGCAAATTTAGTATATTTAACGTTTACTATTGTAATTTGTCAAAACAACTTGACAGCATTAGGTAAAATACTGCTATTGAAATTCAACAGCCATGAATATGTTGCTTACTTGAATAATACAACCTTGATTTGTTATGGCCAATGATGAGGAACTAGTTACAGGTAATCTGATGTTTCTGCAGTTAGCAGTTAATTTATCTACAGTTGAGTCTCTTGTGGCCATCTTCTCTTTCTCTGAACTCCTTGGGTTTCAAAAATAGGCATTGTTTTAGAGTTCCAAATGTACAGCCAGAGATTCATGTTGAAAATTCTATTTAAAAAAACAAAAACCCCACAAAAAATAACCCTCCTCCTTTAATGTGTTTGTGTAAGCTTCCTATATTAAATTATTTTTGAGAGGCATATGACAAAACAGAGGGATGACACTCATGCTGAAATACAAACCAGTTCTTTGATAGGTGAATGCTATTTGCCTTAGAATAGTTCTTTCTCTATCAGGTGGGTTAGGGTGATCAAGCAAATATTTCAACTGGCTTGAATCATGGTCAGAAGTCATTGGCAAGAAATTGCACCTGTGTCTTGCTAAAGACTTCAGAGGTGAATGTTCTCTCCATGGTTTCACCAATTTTATTATTTCAGTTGTTACAGAAAGGCCTCAAATGTAGCTCAAGGAAGTGGAATTTAGGAGTTTCTCTGATTCCCTTCCAGCTTGTGGACACTGTAGTCCAGGCTTAGGCCTTGTTGGTATGCATCTGGTCATGCGTTATTTACTGAGCGTTACTAATTACTTCTCTGCTGTGGCTTTTGGAAATTTCATTTTAAGACTAAACCGATCTGCAGAGTTCTACAATTTGTCTGACATGCCTAGAATACACAACTAGGACAAGAAAGGTGAAAACCCCTGCTCTACAAGGAACAAAGTGGTTTCCACCTTTGAGCATATGCTCTGGCCTGTTCCTGAGATTTGCACTTCCGAGAGGTATTAAAACGTGTATCTTATTTGTAAATGGTCTTTGTTAGAGTTTATTGTCATGCTGGACTTTTTAGTGAAGATTAATGAAATCTATAATCAAATAACATTTTTGTTGAACTAACCTAATTTCTTCCCTCAGTATGTTCTGAAATGAGCAGCCACACTTTAAATGGACAAAGTTTATAGTCAGATTTTAGTTAATTGTACCAGACTATTAGGATAAATACTCTTTTTATATGTTTACGTTGAACAGAATCTTCCTCTTCACAGGTACTGGAGGTTTCACACGATTTGGTTTTTTTTGGCTAATGAAGCCATGCAAGTCATGCAGTCAAGTATTGGATCTCTGGTAGGACATAACCTAGTATGTTAGAAGGTATGTGAGAAAACAAAAAAAGTTGTTAAAATGTGCAGTCAGTAATATCACACCTTTGTCACTGATCAGTAACCTTTTTTGATAATGCACTTAGATCACTTTGATTTTCATAGTACATCTTTCATTACAAATAAAGTAATTCAGAGATGTTTGACAAATAAACTAACATTATTTCATTCACGTTTTCCTTTCAAGCTTTTTTTGGCTTTTTAAGCAGACATTTTAATAGAAAAGTACAGCACTTAATTTTTTTTCTGATTGCCCTAAGCAAAAGCAATAGATAGTCATGACCTATTGTTGTATATACCTTATTTTACCCTTTCCAGTACCTGCTTCCTCACTACCTTTGAAGGTATATTCTTGTTATTTATTAAATAAAGAGTGGTCAAACTGTGTTCTGTTGCACTCACATTCCCTTGTTTTCAATTAACACCTGTGATGAGAATCTTCTTTAGCCTTGTCTGTTGTCAGCTGTTCAGAGCTGAAAAATAAGTAGTAAAAATTAAAGGCAGGCCAGACACCACCTTGCCTCCAAAAGTACAATATGTTGCCCATTCTTATGTTTTCAGCTTCTTCGCTATTGATGTCCACCTTCCTATTCCCCGATGTGTCATTGGTGAGAAGAACACATAAAAGTGTATCCCATCCTCATGGCCATACAGGACACTATCATAAAATGACAAACTTTTTTTTTCTTTCAATTTATCTCTTCACAATTAATGAACTGTGAAAAGAAATTGCACGGTAAAAGGATACTACCTATACAGCTGTATTTATGATTAGATCTTAAACGGAAGGTCAGTTTATATGCTACTTGGATTGCAAAAATCACTTACTTTCTCCTAATTTTTTTTTATTATCAAGATAAAATGTCTACTAGGCCAACAGGAGGAAAAACTCTGAATGCAAGCAAAATTATATAGGCTTTACTCTGAGAAAAAAAATCTTGTTAACATTCTTATTTGTATACTGCATTTTAAGACAATAAATTTAGTTTTAAAAGGTTAGAGTCCACATCACTATCTGCTTTTAATAACAACTTCTGAACTACTATGTACACCAGAAACTGTTTTCTTTCCCAGAATCAGAACTCTTTTCCATAGATTTCTTGGAATAAAATTTGGTATCTAGAGTTATATTTTAAAATTAATTGTTAAGTTCTTTTGCAATCAATTGACTGAACCATGAGAAAGCTTTACCATGCAGACAGTCTAAGATACCTAACACATTCAGTGTGCCATACATTTTATCCTATTGAAAAAAAGTGTCGTGTTGCCACTTTTTATGTTCCTTTTTAAGACCAAATGTTTGCTCTTGTGTTCCCTGACATTTGTGTGCACTTTATTTTCAGTTGCAGAACTCCAGATTCCAGTGGAAAAGAAAAATTTCTTATCAATTTATTGGGTGTTGCCCTAAACATTTACAGGTGAAGGAGGTGTGCCTCTTAAAAGAGGTTTCTGAGTAATGTGATGAACTGGTTTGGCAGCAATAAAAGTTCCCCAAAAAATCACATCTGCCTTTTCATGAAAAGAGTAAGGTCATTTTACTCTGATCTACAATTTGGTACAGGCCCCCAAAGGTTAATGTCCAGTACATTACGCATGTTATAACTGAACTGTTGAGAAACAAATTAAAATGTTAATGAACTGTCTTCCCTTCGGAAGTAAACTCTAGGTTTCTTATTATCAGCACTGCAAGCATTCTTGATCTTATTGTCTAATCGACACTTAATGGCTCTCCCTTGGTGTCTCTAATTTTACATAATTAATGTGCATGTAAAATGAACCTTGTAAATATTTTGTGCTTATATACCACATGCTGAATAATGTAAGCAAGCTATTATAAGTTGCTTATGTTTGCCCCTTGTAGTTTCTTGATCTCAGAACTTTGCATTAACATGGAGCTCTGAGGGAGAAATGTACCAGGCAGCTCACCTTGTTGAAGCATATAACCCAGAAACAATGAAAAAATTCAAAAAAGTAAAAAGATCAACCAGGTTCTTTTTGTTTGTTTTTCTCATACCAAAGCATAGTGAATAATAGATAGCAGAATTTTCAACTGATATATATTAGACTGTTTTACAAATATACCTCTCTAAACTGATTATGTTTTTAACATCTAAATGACTTGCAGATGGCCTTTATGGCTACTTATCAAGGCAACAGTTGTCCACACTTGTAAGTAATATCTAATGAAATTTTGAAGTATAGGATATAAGATTAAAAATAATGAAAAGTTTTCTAGCTTGTTGAAATTATACTGAGGGACTCTAGCAAGAGGAAACACTCTTTTCAGTTTTAAGTATGGGCTGAGCTGCTAGAAAATGAAATATCAGGTCACTAACCAGAAATTTGTTGTGTATTAGTGAATCAAAAATTTCTTTTCTCATCTCTTCTATCAGTCTTTACTCTGCAGTGCAGAATGCTGGTTTAAAACTATTGTATTTGATAACTGATTAAAGAAATTAAAATTTTCTCACCTTTTTATTTTGCTGCTGCTATTTTAATCCTGCTCTCCTTGGTAGCTTTAGTGAGTTTAAAGAACTTTCAATGAGGCAGGTCAGGGTGGCTCAGCCCTCTCTCACAGAAAGTAGATACCGTAAGGGTGTCTTTTAACAGTTACATTTTTAATAAGCTCTTTTCCAGCTGCTGCTTATAATATACAGTCTGTTTCATGGAAATCAGATACAGTCTTCATTTTTTCTCATTGAAGTTAGAAAGCTCTTGCTCATCAGAATTCCCTAACAGATCTTTTTCAATCTCTTCATTTCTCACCTGCCATTGGAAATTACGTAAAGGTTGAATGTAGGTCCATGCAACAACCTGGCAGCTAGGATGCCTTATTTTTGTAAATTTTTTCCACATGGATTCAAATAAAAATGTTTTTTAAAACAGAGAAAAACTCAAATAAATAAATATGGATTCAACTTAATTGAAAGAAAACTTACAGAGTCCTGACTACAACAAAGCCGTCTGTAAGTGTAAATGAATGGCAGTCTGCTGTTATATGTATTATAAAATTGAGGAAAATCGTTGTCTACCAGTCTGGTGACACACAATTTTGTGGTCACATTTGTGAGTGAAAATATTTAGTCATTGCACTTCCCTTTCAAGTTGATCAGGTATCTCTCTAATGCTAGTGCCTCCTCTGCTGCTGTTAGTTGGTATGTATGTGTGTATTAAATACATTTCAAAGCCACTGTTGTGACCTTGTGGTTAACCTGATGGTAGGTTTGCTGTCCAAGCCAAGTGGCTTGCATTCCTGTGGAATGCCAACCTGATCTTCTTCCCCTTTCTTCAGACTCCACCTTCCTATGCTTCACAGGACTACAGGGAGAGAGGTCGCTCCAGTCCCACTGACCCATTTCTACTGTCAGAGTAAATGAGGACCTTTTTATTCTACTTAGACTGGAAAGTGGTCGCACAGCTGAGTTACCAAAGCATTAGTGGGAACATTATGGGGAAGAAACATTAGCAGTGATATTTTAAAAACAGTAATGCAGGGATGAGTTAGAAGTGCCTTCACTGTCTTTTTGTAGTATGTTGAATTTCTTCAACATACAATGTGTCAAGAATATAACTCATGTTTTCAGTCCCATAGAGATTTTTGTTGACCTGTGGGTGACAGTGAGATAGAAAAAGTGTTAACCATCATTAATGGATTATTTTGTTATTAAGGACAGGAGAAGAACTAAATATATTAAATCAAATCCCTCTCCCACCCCCCCAAATTCCCCTGCCTGCAAAAAGCAGTGGCTGTTTGTGAAACACTTTAAAAGACATTTTGTTCTACAGAAATGTGGTCTCAATTCTCCATGACTGTTGTCCTGTCTTAGTGTTATAGAAGAATCATTAATCAGTTAGCAGTTGAACACAGAATTATTTCAATATTTTTCTGAATTATAATTTAATATTTAAAGTTTAATGAAACAAATATTTAAATAATTTGCTAAAAACGTGCATTTTCAAGGTGTTTTCTTCAAAGAGGTAAATAAGCACAGATCAGACCTTAAATCCTAGATGAAAGTCCAGTATTATTCTCATTACCAAAATGAAATCATGTCTTCGTTATAGACATGTGTTAAATAATTTCATGTTCACAAAAAACCCCGTTGTATCTTAAATTACAGGAAAGTACACTAGCATCCTATTAAAATCAGTTCAAGAGAAAAAAGACATGGAATTCCTAGATAAACCTTTTTTACTTCATTCCAGCAATATAATTGGAAGACCTGGTGATAATGTTTTTTAAGCTGGAAAGTTGATACATTTTTTTTTACTGTATTATAGTTGCCCTAGGGCACATTAATCTCTTCTGGTGCCTTACAGTGGCCTAATATGAGTGAGGTCTAAATGTAGAATAATCTAGATAGGAAACAGCACTGCAGTGGGGAAGAAAATAGTTGCTTAGCCTTTGAAGGGCATTACAGTGAAGGACTGAGGCCAATGCATATTGCTATATGCTGCTAATCTGATGAGTATTTTCTTCTTTGTCTGTAACTTCCTAACCTTAAAGGAAGGTTTATGTAAAATTATGAAAGGTTGTTTCCAGTGTATGTAGTTACTGCCAATTGATTTTATGGTGAAGGGTTATTTTAAAATTAATTTTCTCAACTTTGTGCTGCAGAGGCAGAGTTCAGGATAACTGAGACACTTCGAAATTCAGGCTTTCAAACAGTTCCTTTTTTTATACTGAATGTCCTGGTTTTAACTCCAGCTAACAAAGATTTTCTAGACTTCGAACACGGGCAATCTACTCCTCTAGAGCCAAAGATAATTTTATTTCCTAGATTTGTCTGCTGTAATATAAACAATAACAAATGCAGATAAGTGGAGGTCACCTGCTGCTAATATGAGCAATGCAGAGTTTATCCATTTTCCACAGCTAATCTGGACAGTAAACCAGAGTTAATATTTTCTTTCTGTGTTTTTTTCTTTAATAGATACACCACTCCTTATAAGTAAATACCTTTCCCAACTACTGAATTTCTCTGTCACAAAAAGGGTTAATGGATGAGATGATTTGCATCTGGAGTACTGTGTCCAGTTCTCGGCTCCCCAGTTCAAGAAGGACAGGGAGCTGCTGCAGAGGGTACAGCAAAGGGCTACAAAGATGATGAGGGGACTGGAACATCTTTCTTATGAGGAAAGGCTGAGGGACTTGGGTCTTTTTAGTCTGGAGAAGAGAAGACTGAGGGGGGAATCTTGTCAATGCTTGTAAATACTTAAGGGGTGGGTGCCAGAAGGATGGGGCCAGTCTTTTTTCAGTGGTGCCCAGTGACAGGACGAGAGGTAACAGGCACAAACTTGGTCATAGGAAGTTCCGTCTAAACAGGAGAAGGAACTTCTTTACTTTGAGGGTGGTAGAGCACTGGAACAAGCTGCTCAGAGAGGTTGTGGAGTCTCCTTCTCTGGAGATATTCAAAACTCGCCTGGACACATCCCTGTGCGACCTGCTCTAGGTGAACCTGCTCCGGTGGGTGGGTTGGACTAGATGATCTCCAGAGGTCCCTTCCAACCACTATCATTCTGTGATTCTGTCACGTTTTGAACTGGAAGGGGATTCAGCTGTTACAAAACCAAGTAATATTATCCTCCTCCCTTGACCAAATCAGTAAGTACAGAATGTATAAAAATAGTGTAATACTCTATAATATTAAAATTGATAGCATGGGTGTTCAAAGTATTTTAGAAAAAATATGCCTAGACTTACTCTTTTATATTCACACTGTATTGCTTCATATGTAATCTCATCATTCCACATACATTGGCAAATATTCCTTAAGTGCAGAGAAGTTCTGTAAACCGTCAGAAATAGCTGTGCATAAAATATTTTCAGGTAATTATAGTGCAGCTGCTTGCAGATTTCCATTTACAGGTTGCAATGTGCTTTCAGGCTATGGTCATATTTAATACATCACAGGCATAAAATTTGTATTTTGCTAAGTCTTATATGCAAAGACGTTTTCATCTAGTTTTACTTTAATAAAAGAAGGTGAGATAATGATGTCCTACCGTGATTAGGTCTACTGGCAAGGGTGACTCATCAATTGTAACTCACCCCTCTAGAAAATAGCATCTTGGATAATTTCACAGTCAAAGAGAAACATTACACTATGTACAGTCTTTCAGCACACTTCCATTTTAATATTACTTTCAATACAAATTAAAAATTAATAGTTTTGCCTTATTAATGCTGAGTGGAACAGAGAGGAAAAACAGCTATTGACAAGCAAAGATACATATCCCACCGTATGGATTCTAACGCTTTGACTATATTGTTCTCTTTCTTTTAATGGCAACTTTTAGTGATGATAATTTTTCAACTAATTAAAGACCAGCTGCTACTTAGCAAGCTAGGCACCCAGTTAGGAATCCAGAACCTGGTAAACAACCTTTACTGCCAGCCAGCTAGTTGAATCACCTCCTGTCACTGACATGGAAGTCGTCTTGTAGTTGTTGTTTTAGAAATGCACATTTTAGTCATATTGACTGGCTCTGCTGAATGCTCTTCCTTGAGACTAGTGCAAGAATGTGACATTATGTTCACTTATCTTTTTCAGGGCAGCCTGCCATACCTTGTGGTTTTCTACATTTTTTTTTTTTAAAGTTTACTAGCAATTAAAAGACTTTTTTTAGGAGAAAGTTTACTGAGCAGAAAAACAATTCTATTTCCTGGATGCAGAAAGCAGTTTGCCTACAGCAACTTCCTACTACTTAATGATACTTAGAGAAATTATGTGGTTATTTGAGATTGAAGCCTAGTTTTTCCATGCAGTGTACAGTCCATATGAATGTGGCCCATGTTTATTCTGCCTGGTGCTGTGGAGTAAATGAATAATCCATATATGTGTTGTCTTGACTTTGTTTATAAAAAGTAATCACCACAGAACTCTTTTAGGACCATCAGCCATGAAAAAGAATTCCGTGAAACTTGTCCTGACTGGTTTTGTTCACTGGTCTCTATGAAATACACGTTTAGTTAGGAATTTCCTGGCAGAGACAATGGGGAAAGGGAAGGAAATTTGAAGACGACAGAATCACCAAAGCTAGAAAAAGCTGAGTGTAAATTCAGGTGCACAGTTTTGGATAAATGTAAGGTGATTCATACTGAAAGGAATAGTTTGTGTGATTCATGTGTATTGCAGCAAGCCACCTTCTAGGCCACTCAGGAAACAGATTTGGTGTTGTAATAATAGGCTTCTATTTAACATACACCCTTGCTCAAAAAGACAAAAAAGTTAGTATGTATCAAAGTAAAAGGAAAAAAAAAGTAGCTGCAAAATGAAGTTGACAGCTTTTCCGTGGATCTTGTGCTTGCTTAACTAATACTGAGGAAAAAAAAAGCATCGTTAACAGAGCTAAGGGAAGAGTACAGGCATTTTACAAGTATGAAACAGATGTTGAGAAATCTTGGGCTATCTAGGTTAAAAAGGAAGTGAAGGAAAGTGTTTGTAAAGGAGCAACATGAGAATTTCTGTAGACTTGGTATATGAAGATTTGTATTTTGTAGTTTTAGCGATGAGAAATTAGTCATTTTTACAGTAGACTGACAGCTCCAGATATTAGAGAAAGTTTCCTATAGAAATGATAGCCAGTTCCTGTGGCAGTCTCTGCTCTTTGCCTTTGTTCTGGCTTTGCAGGTCTGTCAGCACAGGAGAAGAAAGGCAAGCTTCATTCTCATGGAATGAAAAGTAGATCTTTCAATGGAAATACAACACAGTAAGTTTTGAAATTATTAAAAAAAGTAGGTTGTATTTAGTTCTTAACAACATGAGAGCTCTGCCAAAAGGAATGGCTCAGATGAAGATTTTAGGGGGAATAGATGCTTTTATGAACTATGAAGGCATCCATTTCTTTTCAAAAGAGAGAATTTAATTACCTTGGAGAACAATTTAGATACTCTTGTGTGTTTTTACTGGAAATTGTAGATTCTGGTGGCAGAATTAAGAAATGTCACAAAGTTGCAGGGCCAGTGATGAAAATCAGAGTCACAAGTGTGAGATCAGGCAGGTTTCCCAGGCTCAGATTTTCAGCTAAATGCCCTTCTTACTAGTGATTACCATCCTCTTACACCACACTCTACATCCATTCCTCCTAAGTTTGCTCAAGGAGACTCAAGATCATCTGCTGTAGTATCTCCTCTCTGCTCCTGCCATGTGTGAGTGGTTAATTTTGCACTGCTCTACCCACCTCTTCAGCCTGCAATCAGAATAACTCCATTTGTGCTTTTCAGAAACCACCTGGAACCAAGGAGTCTCTTTTGCTGTGTATGAGAACTAGGTTATCAGCACCCTGCAACAACCAGTTCTCAATTCCTTACGCTGACCAAGCCGGTAGGTATTTTAGCCTATGCCTCTACTGAAAGCCCAAGCTTTTATTATGCTGCTGAGTTTTCTTGGAACCTTGTTCAATAACAACAGAATGAAAACCAAAACCAATCGTGGTAGAAAACTTGTATTGGGAGTATAGTTTTCCCTTTGTGCTTTAAGTTGTTTCCATGAATCTGGGACAGCAGAGATGGTGCATATGATGGAGCATACCCCCAGCATGACACTAACTTCATGAAGTTGCACTGAAAATGAACTGCTAGTTAGAATGTATATTTCTCATAGTTAGGATTAGATTAAAATGGAAATCAAGGTATATTCATCAGAGCTAGGTTTAAGGCTTCTCAATGGCGTTTTGACAGCATTCTTTTCTGAACTGCTTTTGCAATTCGCATTCTTTTAAACCAAATAAAAGTATTTTGAAGTTCCGTGAGACGTTCATAGCATTAGTGGTACTAAGTATTGTGAATGCTAAGCAGCTGTTTTGCAAAGTTAAATAACTTGGCCATTTCCCAATATTTTTTTCGAAGAATAGATGAGCTTACATGCTTTATGGATTGTTTGCCAGTAACATTTTAATTTTGTTCCTCTTTTTCTTCTGTTAATCCCAATGAAAATAAGTTTAAAACTGTGTCCAAGTTGTATGCTTTAACTTTGAATAGGTGGTAAAAAGAACATATAAACATTAGGTATTTCAATGTATTGTTGACTTATTTGATTACAAATAAAATTGATTTATGTTCTCTTTTTCCTGTCTATCCAAAGTGACCATATAAGATTGGCAGTGTGCGTTTGTTTGCCTCTGACAGCCAGTGTTTAATTTTGTTATTTTATCTATGGGTAGTCTTTCTACTTAGGAGCAGAATTTATTTTTATTATTAGGTACATTGTGGCTTTACCCAGAAATGTCAGTCTTAGTATTCTAGAATATGTGCATACACATGGCAGTGGGGTGGAGTGTAGGTGTGGGGTGATGGTGGTGGTAGAAAAATCAGCAGTTATGTATATTGAAAGGTGAATTCAGCATTACAGAAATGCTAACATTGCTCTCTAATAGAAGGAAAACTAGTCAAGTCAAATGCAGTCACTTTACTGGTATTAAGACTGTTAACTCCTATTGATTTTTAAATACGTCTGACATAAGACTGTAGAACTTGAAGTAGCCTTCAGCATCATTGTGTCCAGTCTCCTAAAATTACTCTTGCAAAAAACCCCAACAAAAACCCCAAAATCCAAAACTAAACACCTTCTCCTCCTCTTGCACTCACACTAGAGGTTACACACTGGCCACACTGTATGGTAAAACAAAGACTAGTGCTGCTTAACCAAAAGTATCAATTTAATCGGGACAGGGAAGAGAAAGAAAATGAAATGTGTTTACCAATTGATCACATACTGAGCTGACTGTGGGAGGTGTAAGGTACCATGCCTGTCCAAGAGAGATTTAAAACTCCTCCTTTCTGAGACAGAGGAAAAAATTTTCCAGAGTAAGATTTTAAAATGACCAGAAAATGTCAGTAATGACCTAGAGATCTTAAAATCACCAGTAGCACCATGCATCTTTACCTGCCTTTAGCTATAGGCCATCTCCAGTGCTTCATAAGAAGCTTTTCTTTTGGAGGAGAGCAAGAAGAGGAGGGGAATCCTTCCTGCAATGCAGGCATTTATCTTCTGGCATTACACAGAAAAGAGATTCATCCTCATGCTGCAAAAACAAATGAGACAGCATAACTTTTCTTGGCTGATTTCAGCCTTCCCTCATCTTTTCAAATATGCACATACAGGGATTTGCGTCTGTGTGCAGATTAGTGTGGAAACAGAGGTTTGTGGTCAAACTGCAAGTATAGCTTGCACAGCTTTGGTTTTGTTTTCCTAGGTCTGATAGAAATCATTATACAAATTACAGAAACTGTTTCATTTGTGGAATAGAAAAAAAAAAAATACAGAACAGTACTTGTCCAGAGATTTGCCTTAATTTCTTGTTCAATGTCTTTTTCTTCTTTTTATGTAGGTGTCAGCTAGGATTGCCATCGTTATTTTTTTTTCTTTTTTCTGGCTATAAGCAGACAGAAGGCCTGGTTGCCCAGGCTGGGAATGAAGAGGCTGTAGTTTCATTTGGAGCCCCAAATGCTAATTATTTGTCAACATTATTAATATTTGCTTTGTTCTTTGAGACAGATCTTGATGAATACACAAATACCTTTCTTCATTATTGTTCCAGAAGAGAGCAGGGATTACCAACCTGCAGCAGGTAAGGAAGACAGCCTGTGTAAGATTCTGGAAATGTGTTATTAGTGCTCAATTTTTTCTTGAAGGTAACAGGACATGAGGTTGGCTTTAGACCCTCAAAGAGGATGTTTGAAAATATCAGTTCTTTAGACCTAATACTCACTACTACTTCTTGACTTAGTGAACGCTTTACTAGGAAATGCCTTCTTAAGAACTCTTCTTGAACGACCTCTTAACCTAAGCTGCAGTTTAGGTATAACGGCTCTGGGCAGATAAGCTCCCTTTCTTTTTAACAGAACTCTGAAGAGCGTTTGCAAAATGTACAATATTGTTCCTTTGCTCATGTCCAAGTATTGTTATTATTTCCAAGACTAAAATATCTTCAGATATTTTAGATATCTTAGTTTGGCTGATGTAATTTTCATTCTCACTGTATTTCAATGGGAACAAAACTAAGTCAACAATCAGTACTTTATGGTGCATCTCCCAGAATTAGAATAGCCTGCAAATGAATGAAGGTAGAAGAATAGAATACAAAACCAATAATTTATTGCTAGGAATTCAAGGATGATACTTGAATATCTTTAGTGCTTTTATATTGTCGCATTATTTTTGTCATTTACGTTACTTTTTCCACAGGAGAAAAGTAGATTTGATTTTCTTATGATAACAGTGACTTAATCTATTCATCTTTGATTTTCTAGTAATAAAATGTAATGCTTTCTTTTCAGTTTCAAAGAAAGTTTTATATTCCACTTTTCTAAAAAAAAGCAACAACAACAAAACCTCTAAAGAGTGTTAAATAATTAGAAAAATAAAAGAAGCATGATCTAACAAGAAAATTGTTCTCCTGTTGCAAAGTATGTCTATTCCAGAAAAAGTAAAGGGAAAGAAGTTCTAACTTAAGGCTTGGTGGAAGGTCAACATTTGCATTTTAATAGGAATATTTTAGCAAGTATCCTTTCATTATGAGATCATAAACTCTGTGTATTTTGATATAAAGATAGAATGAAGGCATGAAAGGAGCTTCAAATTCCTGGAATTTGAAAAGGTGTAATACATTCATGATTCTTCCTCCATATACCAGTGGTACTAGAAGTTCATATTGGGTGTAAAACAAACAAAACACCCAAGCAAATTACTAAACAAAAAAAAGATTCTTCTGCTTTGACATGTATTAGTCAAGAGAAATTATCTCTTTTTAGTTGTTGCTCTTTTAACACATACAAGTGACAAGTGTTTAGTACATCTGTTCAGCTGACAATAGAGCTTTGTCACTGTGATGACAAATGAAAAAGGATTGGATTAATTTAGTTATAAAGAGACTTACATTTTGCTGCTTCTGACTCATCTCCACAAGACTGATGAATTAGAAATAATAATTCCTTCTGAAGCCACCATTGTAGAATGAGGTAGAAAAATTCCACTCACTGAAATATGTATCATATATCTGGCAGGTAAACCCAAAGAAAGTTCTTTCTGTTATTAACTAAAGTCACAGGAGAGAACAGAGTTTGTAAGATGTATGGCCTTATTACATTGCTGGAGCACAGGAACTCTACTATGCTGTTGAGTACAATACCTTCACCACTATTTTTTTTTCTGATATGCTTTAGCACATTTAGTGGTGGAACAGTGATGTTGTGATCAGTGTAAGATGCCTCAAGTTTTCATGTTTTTAGAATGATATCGAGGGATATAATTTGAGCTTTTTACAAAGTACACTAAACAGTGGCAAAGTGATTCACTTGTTTTTTTAACCGTTGCTTTTCATGTAATATGCATTGAGTAGTTTGTAGTCTGGATTTTATGTAGAATCATACTTAAGCAAAATTAACTGGTACATAAGCTTAGTGGTAACCTGAATGTCTGATGGTTCATCGCCTAAACACTCAGATAACACTAAAAGATTAACGTGACAAAAGAAAAGTGAATTATACAACACAGGATCTGAAGAGAAAGGAGGAGGGAAGTATTTCAGAAGCATAAAGTCATCACTGAAACAAAATGACAACAAAGGCTTGTGGAAATAAAACTGGAAGTTTTCAAATGTACTGATAACTGTGAAATATCTTCTTGTGCTTTCCAAGGATGATCAGATGTGACAGAGCAATTAAATGAAAATCAGAAATTTCCACCTGCTGGTTTTACTCTTAGAGTCAAATTCTACCTGCAGAAACCCCCACACTTGCCGGACATTGAGACAGCATACCAGTCTAAAAATGGCATGCTATATTAAAAAAAAAAAAGTTCAGAGATTCAAGAAATGATACTTTTCATTATTGTTTTAAAAAAACAAACAAGCCCACAAAAGTAAATTAGCTTCAGCAATAGAAATATAACTGACTTATGTTTCAAGTTCTTGGATATGTTTGCACTTTTATCTATAGTATGTTTCTGTCAAATGACAGCATTTTTATCTCTTATTGCAATGCAGTTGGTCTTTCAACAATTTGCAATAATTGCACAGCTGGCTCCCCAAATTATCATGCTTGGTAAAAATATGCAAGTGTCACAGCCTTGCTTGTGTACGTGTTGTGGTGCTGACTGACAGCCTCAAAAGCTGCAGTAAGTACCTCTAGAGGGCTCCCGAAATATTTAAAGCGTTAAGACCCTATTACTTTTCCTTAAAAGGTTATTTTGCTCTTACAGTTTTTTCCTTCTGCGTTTCTTATTTCCCTTCCTTAATTTTTTTATTATTGAGTGTCACCATTACTATCTCTCTTTTTAAATATTTCCATGCCTATTTATGTATTTTTCATTAGAATTTCCTCCTCTATTTTTTTCCTTCCTTTCTGACTCCTTTTGAATATACGTCTAAACTTCAGTCTCTACTGTCATTGTCTTAAAAGCAAAATCTGAGATCTGTTTGCTGCTGTGTGAAGAACAGTGGGGGTGTCCTGCTCCAGGACACAGTTTTAAGATGCAAATTCAAGGTCTCCCTTGAGCCCTAAATCATCAGCATCAAGAAAGGCAGTATTTCACACATAGCCCCATCCTTTGTATGTCTTGTTCTTTGCTGGCTGGCTTAGTGTCTTTACACTGTCCAGTGAGTTAAATTATGAGCCTTATTGGATGTATTTCCCGAGGTTTCCAAAATCATAGCTTTTGAGCCCCGTCTTGCTCTTTCCCAACACTGAGTCTTGCTGTTGTCAGTGTGCAGTGGGAATCGGTACTTCAAACTTAAACTTTAAAGGAATTGATACCTATTCTGGTGTGCAAGTGCATTGGTGTTTGTGGGAGGAAGGAAAGTTTAAGTACCGGTTATTTGATGCAAACTAGGGGTATTTTTTGTTTTCCTGTGAAGTGTAGCACTATGCCACTTTGCATGTGTGTAGTAACTAACATTGTATCAACCATGTGAGCAGAACACCATTCTGAGAAAGTACAGGTGTTGTCTTTGTTCCTCGCAGGAAACAGTTAAATAAAAAAGTTTACTGTGTCTGTACCTGCCAGCTTTCAGAGATGAAAGGCAACTGAAGTCTGAATGTGGTCCTTTGGGATGAAACCTTGGTTCCACTGAAGCTGGTTGAAGTTTATGCATTGACCTAACCAGGGACCTGATTTTGACTTCTACTTTATATGTGTCCAGAAAGAGCAAGGTGAAGAGTAAAAAAGTAGTGTAATCTGTGCTATCAGGAAGTATACTGTGTTTTCTGCAGCTGCAATAAACCGCAAATAGAGAGAAAGTCAGTAGGATAAGTTAATGAACGTAGCATGTGTCATAGCAGCGCAATATAATGATACAATTTATAGGAATGTATGATATGAACAAAGGCCACAGAGAGCTCTTTTTCAATTGCTTCTTCAGCTATATTGTAAGGGAATACCTGACAACAAAGGAAATGTTTTTGTAGGGCTTTACTGAAGCCTTTTCAGTATCCACATGAAGTGCATGGCAAACGAGTTGGCCAGCAGTATTGAATGTTGATAATGAGAAAATTGAATCAAACTTAAAGTTCATTAAACACAATTGTACATTTGCAAATACTTATATCTATATTAAAATATAGATATATATTATATATATTACATATAGACACGCATATATACACATGTATATACATATGTATACATACACACACACTCCGCTCAAAAAAAAAAAAAAAAATCCAAAAAGCCCTTATGGTGCCTAAGCCACCTCTGTACAGCAAAGCACATGGTTAAGTTATGTCGGCATGGTAAAACCCCTCATGAAAGAACCGAAAGTTAAATTGCTTATTTGGTAATTCTTAACATCACATTTGTTTAAGCAGGCTAGCCTTTATCTGAAAGAAATATTTAATTTTTTTTTATCTTCAGCTTTTTGAAAGCCAGACAATTGTTTCGAGCACGTACATTTGCTTGAAGAGATGAAAATGCAGATTGAGTCAACCAAGAAGGCAAGGGGAAAGAAATTTACTATTGTTCTTTCAAGTGAGTGATGTGAATAATACAGGGACTGTACATTTCAGTATGGTGTTTCCCCCTTCTACAGGCCATTACATTGTCAAAATGTGTCACTGACTTATATTAAGCTTATGATCCAATGGATCTTCCCTGTCCTTTTTTATAGGATGGTTTTTTGACTTGTCATTTCCCACTTTGGTGTGAAAGATTTAAAAATACAGGCACTGTTTAGCTTCAAGAGAGGACTGAGCAGGACATTAACTGTCTCAAAATACCAACACAGCTACTGCAAAGGAATAAAGAAAGATGGGTTATTTCCATTTACGATAGAACGAGAAATATTGGGCTGAATTGAAGCACCTATGATTCAGTTCAGAGGTCAGGAAGCTTAACAGACACTTGTAAGGCACCACAACATGTTGCCTGAGGAGTTTGTTGTCTCTGAATACACGTTTAACATGGTCTGTCAGGAATGAAATACCTGAGGGTGATCCTCCATCGGAGAGGTACTAGGTTATCTTTTCAGCTCCATTCAGGTGCTGTGTATGGACATAATGTTGCTATTATATACCATGATCTAATGATGAACAGAGGGCTTCAGTGATGCTCAAATCCGAAAGGAAGCATACCTATAGCATGCAGCAAAAGAAAAAATGCCTATTTACTTGTACTTTTGGCTCATTTCAATATTATTTTTAACACCACAAAAAGAATAATGTAAAGAAAGAGAATTGCCAAATGGAATGTTTAGCTTTAGGTATAGAATACCAGCAAAAACAGATGCATAATAAAATAAATCAATAAACCCACTATGTTTTGTAATTTGACAGTAAGTAGTGTATTATTTTATCCTGTATTTAAAATTATTATTTTAATAAATTTTACACATAATTCATGAGGTAAAATTTGTTTATGAGCATTTTCCTAGTATTCAAAACTCCAGAGCTTCTGGCTTGCTTTGGTGGGGTACGTAGGTCATGTGTTTTCTTTTGTTTTGAATTAGATAACTTTAAGAATCAGCATAATTTTCATGCTATTCATGGCATTTTTCATGCAATTTCCAGCATAATATTCATGCCAAAACCACGATTTGTTCTTGTCAATGATTTTTTCATTTATGTGTAAAATTACCTGTCCTTAGCTACTGCTGCTGTAGTAACTCGAGCATATGGGCCAAGGCTACCAATAAAGGAAACTTTATTTCAGTAAAAATTTTTAGGAAAAAGTTTTCATGTGTCTTTAGGTGCTTACAAAAGCCCATATGATTTTTTTTTTTTTTTTTTGCTAAACTTTGCTGCACTTGAAACAATTGAACTTGGCCTTCTGTTAGAAGACAATAATTTTATTGCTTTGAGAGAGTTCTCATTTTAATTTGGGTTTTTGGTTTGTACAATAAAAATTGTGTTAATAGTACTCATAAAATACCATCCACATGATTTTTAAGGATTAGTACTCTGTTGAAAGTAATGAATTTAAACAGAGCTATATTTACATCTGTTTTTCTAAATATTTATACCACATTTATCATCTCATTCACTGAATGCTTGCAAATAGATCTGTCAAGCACCAAACATCAGAAATGATAAATGAGATATCTATTGGTTAGATCTTAAAAGGTGTGAGTTCAGTGATGTTACTGATGAAACTAAAAAAAACCCCAAAACCCACAAGGCAGAGCAGTAGTAAGGATCATATAACAACCAGAGGAATGGTTAGAGTATAACTAATTTCTGTTCCTCCCATTAGAGGTGTAAAACTATTAATCCATTTACAAAGATGATCCTCTTGAACAAATACTAATTTCTGGTCATGACTACATCAAAACTGGTAGAAAACATGATGATTTGAAGCAAAATTAATTCAGCATTTCATAATGGGCTAACCTGCTTTTAGAAGCTTTATTATTACCAGCAAGGAGAGGTTTATTTTCACGTGTCACGTTTTCCTGCAAAATGATGCCAGCACTGGGGCACCCGCAACTGGTGAGTACGCCAGAATTCACAAAGGCTAAGATCTATGGTCTAAGCTGAAATGCCACCACCTACAAGAATACCCTTCCTAGGAAGGAACGAGTGTGTGTCCTGCTAACCTTAAGCTCTGAAATGACAAATCCTGACTTGTCTTTGATGTCCATATGTAGGGCAGGTAAACAAAGGTATTTTCAGTCAAGTTCATTCTTGTGTAATTCCCTGTTTTCACTGGGGTTTCTTAAATATTTAGTATTAAAATATGTGTATTATTTCAGGGTGGGACCTTCATTTTTTCATCTGTTGCTCAACACTGTATAACGCCATGGAGAGGTGAGAGGGATGCTGTGCTTCCTCACCAGTGTGGTTTCTTCTGCACTTGCAGACTGCTAGTTTGTTCCCTGGTCAAATCTTAGCTAGATACTAAAATGCCTTGCTACCAGCCTGGCTGAGTGTGAACTGCCTCTTGAGAAATGAGAGGATGTGGAGTCCTTTTCCAACACCTGAGATTATTCTGTTCCCATTGAATTGGGATTATACTTAGTATGTTATTGTTTCATTATAATTTCATACTCCATAGCTTACAGGTTCAGCACAGTATTACTAGGACATGCTGAAAACTAGTGTTTCCAATCCATAATTAGAGGAGAATGTCAACTACAGTAGGAGATCTAAATAAATTATTTGGAAGGTGCTGCACTGCAATGTCTGTGAAATCACTTTCAGGCTCTTTAAAAGCAGGTTTTTCACTGATTTTCTGTTTGGATTTCATGCAGAGCATGTTCATTTATCTACAAATGAATCCTAATGAGGGTCTTTCAGGTTTTGTGATGTGCAAAAGATTTCTGCAGAATCTGAAGCCCCTCACAAATAAATCCTTTCTTACCTTGTTTCAGTGGTGGCTCCTCTGACACCAGAAATGAATTTTTCACATCTGACTCCTCAAAGCAGTTGCTAGCTTAGTAATAACATTTCAGCACCTGCAAGTGCCTTATTAGAAACACTTTCATGATTCCCCCTCACCCTTACACCAAGACTTACTTGCTGCAAAAATCTTCAGGATTTTCTCTGCAGTCAGTTTTACACTACGTAACCCAATCTATCTAGAATATTCCCATTTGTATAACAATATAGCCCTGGATTTCCTGTAAGGTTAAAATAACTATAGGGATTAAAGTAAAATTATTTTTTTATATAAATTATATTCCCAAGTGTATTTAACAAATGGCACCATTTCTTTCAGTCGAAGTGAATGTATTTATTTTCATTGGTGCTATATTTGCACCCATTTTATGCTTTTGAAAAGGTTGTGCATATTTTATTTAATGGTACTATAGCAATATGAGAATTCAAATGACTAGGAAAAGAGACGTGGCTGTTATTTCTATAGATTTAATTGATACTGTAAATCAAGTTTAACCTTTTATTATAGTTTATA
This sequence comes from Gavia stellata, assembly GCF_030936135.1. Lineage (NCBI taxonomy): Eukaryota > Metazoa > Chordata > Aves > Gaviiformes > Gaviidae > Gavia > Gavia stellata. The sequence goes on along the minus strand of NC_082598.1, from coordinate 24,933,524 downwards.
TCAGATTTATTTCCATCATAGTCCAAGTATTTGCATGATTCTTGATATATTTTTCATGTTTGATGCTATCTTGAGAAATTTGACTCGTGTTTCATTAAATGCAAGAAAACCAAAGCGTATTGGTTTCCACCAGGTAAGGCAACAAACAAAAATGGACACCCCACCCCCCAAAAATGTATTCATAAATGTTATTCCTTTCCCCTACAGACATACTTCATTGATCTAGGTGCTAAAACTCAGTAATATAAATCCTAGTGTAGATATGTAATTCCTGCTAAAACAAGTTTCATAGTGTAAACAAAGTACCTATCTCAAAACAGAATTTCATGACTGGTTGAATAACTTGGAAAAAAAGACAAAAAATATTGTGTGAGGTGCAGATCAAAAGTGTCTTGTTGTGTGCAGTTTAGGTAGTAGAAATACGTTTTCTGTGTATCTGCCAAATCAAATACTTTACTGGAAGTATTCGAATTTTAAATGGAATTCTATCATTAACACAGCAGAGAAACCTAGTAGCCCTGAAATGAGGTATCTGCCATCTTCATGAATTATGTTTTTTAGTGCAAAGAGAGTAAAGTATGCAAGTACTTGTGTGATTCAAATCCCACAAAGTCCATTTTCCTTTTAAAAGCTTTATTCTAATATATTAATATTTCTGTATTGAATTATAATTGCATCTGTACACTTGTTGTTGATGCCGTTTAATTTTAGGTAGAAGGTTTGACTCCCTCTAGGGTGAAGAGCAATTCAGATTATCCTCTTTTCAGGCAAAAATGAGTGGCAAATAAAATTATTTGTATCTCCACTCTTCTGGACCTGAATTGAGGTACCTTTGTGCTGCTTTCATATGGTGCTGAAGCTACAGAGAGCATTAGGATTTCAGATGAACAGCTGTTTCTAACGTTTCCAGTTTGGCTAGCAAGAAGTACTTTTTATCAGCGTACAGGTCACTTCAAATTCCATTTGTAGTGTCCAAGGTTATGCTGAATATTGCTATAGCAAGGATCCTTCCCCATCTCCTAAGCCCAGCTGCAGCCACTCTCTTGTTTCATTACATATCCTTGTCAGAAGGAGACCTGGGCATGGTTATGCCGCTTGCTTCTCTACTTTTGCACAAAAAGCCCCCTAGGAGCAGGACCAGTATTGTGCCCTGCAGAAGTTGTAGTCTGCATGATCTGTAAACTGCTGTGTTGAAGTGCGCATTGGATGATGAGAATAGATGCAGCCTAACTCTCCGTGTGCACTGCACATTGCCCTTATGCATCTCAGGGTTGCATCTCTATGCATCTAGAGTCCTCCTAGAGCTGAACTGCTGGTAACATACTGTGCTGACTAAGTTTTTAGCATTTATGTTGTTTCATGCATCTAATTCTCTGCCACTTGACCATATAAAAGATTATGGCAGAGTTAGGATTTCTTCCTGAATTTTTAAGAATAAGAACTCAAAACTACAAATATCCATTTTGTTTGTGTTATTTGTGCATGTATAGGGGGTTCCTTTTTTAAAAAAAAAAGTAAAATCCTCCCATTGCCTATACCTCTACATATACCTTTGTTCATTCAAAATTGAATGATAAATCTCTGAGCCTGCTTCTTGGTGGACTTGAGTTTACTGTTAAGTAAAGTAGTCACTTCTTCATAGATACTTGTTTAGTCAAGGAAAGGGAGAGCTCAGAGGAGAATCTTTGCAGGAAAAATAACATTTTGAGGAAATTATTACCCACCAATTCTGTTCATACATGAAATGATGGCTTACAGACTGAAAAAGTATATAGCCAGTAGAGAAAAAAATAATAAAAATGGGCGCTTTTACATGCTGAAGAAAAGTTAGGGAGGTATAGAAGTAGTCAAATGATTTCCAAGGTGATGAGTCCTATCAATTTTAATTAAACTGAAATAATAAATGATCTAATAAGCTGTGAAAAGCAGCCTAGTCATCCCATTGCATACATTTTACACTTTAAATAGGCCCCTAACATGGTAGTTTCTGCAGCTTTGAGAAGATCATTACTGAGTATAGTCAGATGATTTAAATATTGATCTGATCTTTAACTTAGATGAGTGCACAGCACCTGACAAAGCTTTCAAAGCTGAACTTCTCTTTTTGACTAGGTGACAGGAAGAGATAGCAAATGACAATAACAGAACATTGATATTTTGAGCTCAGCTCTTCAGCTTCTGCAGTAATGACACTGCCTATCTGTCAGTCATGTTTGTTTTCTACAAGTCCCTGACTGGACTAACATGTGTTTTTGTTTTAAGTGGCACAGGAGGAAGAGAAGGCAAAACCACTTTTTAATCTATGAGAGCTAGCACGATGAAGTGATGTGGGCCATTAGGCCTTAGAGATAGAAGCATGCAGTTCCATTTTTGTTCTTGTTTCTCTGACAAATGAAAAAAATATTTCTCCAGTCTTTCCTACTCTGGTTAATATAAAGAATTTATCTGAATAGTTTGCAAATACACTAGAGGTTGTTGTATTTTAGAAGTGGTGTGCATGTATGTAAGGGACTTGGAGATCTAAGTTCTAAGGTGAATAAATATGAAAGACAAATTGTTCACTCTAGAATAAGCTGTGAATACGACAAGGTTGGTGAACACTGCAAACAGTAAAGGAAAAGTGTAGAAACATAAAGGATTTCTGCAAGCTTTACAAGCTAAGGACGACTTTTTACCTGTTTTAGAATATTTTGTATTGCTTGAGTGATTCTCTGGGTGCCTCTGCTTGATGAATTGATTCAGCACATCCCAACTATCATCCTTCTTTTTTCTACACACTCGATCCTAATAGTTTTGCGTTAGTAACTGAAGATTTTTTTGGTGTTAGTTGTGCTTGGAAAGAGTGATTTAGGAGAGGATCACATTCCAGAGCGTGGCCTATGGCATATGGTAATTGCGTAATAAAGCATGGGTCTGTCAGTAGGAATATAAATACCACCAGCCGTAATTGCCATTCCCTGTTCTTGTGGTCCTTCAGTAAGCCTGTAAAAGTGGAGCAGCTAATATGCTTCAGAAAAAGCTTCTTTTTTAATGTACATCATTATTTTTCTAGGTTTTATAATGCTTAATTGGAGACTGTGAGTAAGATGGTTCCTTAAAGTATCCCCTGGTCCTGTGGGAGGATAAAAGTAAGATGGCTGTTTTTATTTAGGTCTAAATGTCACAGTTTCTCATAATCAATATTTTATGTGTTGGATGTACATCTACACAGCCATTCACATCTGAGCCTCTTCTCCAATGATCAGGTGTGAGTGCTAACATACAAACTATGTTTCAAAGTGGAACTCTTGAACAAATAACTTAGTAGACATTAAATAAAAATCTGTGAGTCAGTAATAACCAATGTCAACAACTGAGTCAAAAATAGCAATTCCATTAATTCAACAATTCCAAACTAGCAAACCCCAGCTTCTTCGCAATTTGTGTCTTATGTACTTCTCACACTCCATCATGACCCAGCCAGCTCTCCCCAGGTCCACAATATATGTAATCTTCCTCACTGATTCCCTCTGGTAATATTTCTGGATCCTGCTCATGGTTTTTGGCCCATCTCACTGAATCACCAGTCACTTGCTATATCCATCCATCATCTCTTGCTTAATTGCACTTATCAGGCACCTGGGTGGACCCTTCTGTGTTGGGGCAGAGCCTGTGGGTGCTGACTGACCTGTTGATTCTCCAGGTAGCACAAGTAATGCTGAACACACAATGCAGCCTCTCCTTTGGTAGGGCACTAACCTGAATTTCTTTCCTTTGTCCATCTTCTGCCTTTCAGGCAAAAACTTAATGCCTGTGGCTGCCCCTGAGCTGTATTCTTCAGTGCAGCTGGCAGTCCCCAGCTCCTCATGTCTGCAGCACAGGGCCAGAGGCAATGTGCTGTCTCCTTGCTCCTTACAGCACAGAGGACAGGAGCTTTCCTTCACCCTCGGAAGAGAATGGTGTGCAGCTGGATCTCATGTGGTCAGTGAGTTTGCAGCTGGACTGTGCTCAGGTATGTAGGTCCTCTAATTTGGATAAAGCCTTTGAGACTCCTCTATCAAACAGAGTCAGACCTGGAAAACAAGATCAAAAATGTGTGAGGAGGAGAGGGAAAGGAAAGAAAGAGTGATATCACAAGAACTTAATTTCCTGGGGAAACAAGGTTAAAACATATGCCGCGCATCACCTTTGTATTAGATTTACTTGATGTTCTGTAAGATTTCTTTTCAAGAAACTGGTCAAAAATGAAAAGTAGGGCTGAAAAGTTTCTGGGTGAGACCACTTTCAAAGACTATCCCTTAAACATTTATGAAGAGAAACCAAGAGACTGCACAGAAAATTCAAACTGTGGAATTCTACATCAACAGACTATTTTCAGAAGAGAAATGTCTCAGTATAATCTCATTTCAGAATATGATCTCCTTTTAATAATCGTTATCGGGTTCCCCCATAATACTTCAGGCTTTTTCTGAAGAATATCACAAGGACATAACCAAGAATAACATTTAGACATAATAAATTACCTGATAAGGTATCTCTTTGGGGTAGTGACCCTCTATATCTCTACACCACTAGGTGATGCCCATTTAAAATTTGCTTAGTCTATATGGTAGAAAGTAATTTACCAATATCAACTTTCAATAACAGATATTAAAAACACAAACAAAACACAATAGCATTTTATATTGTATGAAACTGTTCCTATCTGTTCAATAATGTATTCCTTCTTAATTATTCAATATTATTTAGTGAAATTTTTATGCCTACTGGAATATTAATATGATATAACAACTGTAAATACTCCCATTTTAATTAAAATACTTTAGCAAAAGTTGGATGAGAAAGTTTTGATGCATTGATAGTCATGGCAAAGCGAAGTAATCCACTGAAGTGCAAAACAAAGACAAGGAATTATAAAACTACTAAGGAAATGCAGGAAAATTATCTTTATAAATCATATACTTTATTTTTTGCTTTCAAACTCTATTGTATATACAAACAATATAACAAAAACATTCTAAAATAATCTGGTTTTCTATTTATTTTTCATGTGTTGTGTATAACTTTTCTATTTCTGGGAGTTTTTAGGAAGAGAAGATGCTCCTATTTAGTGCTATAGAATGGCAATCTCAGATCTCCAGGAAATGAGATTTTCTTTTAGCTAAAAAGGTTCATTCCAACTGGAAAATATTCCAGATAACTTATTCCTGCCAGAACCCATGAAAATATTAACAACCTGCTGGATATGTTTCATGTAAGAGTGATAGCATCACTGAGCAGACAACCTTCACAGTATGGGGGTGCTTCACAACCATTGTAGGCTTCAGGCTGTGGCTGCAGTCCTGGATTCACTGATTTCAACATCAAAAGATCTTCTGAGGGGACCTCATTGCACAGCTGTGCAGGGAGGGGATCTCATTGCATGTCCATTCTACTGTAGGTGGCTGATCATAGCTGGAGGAAGGAAAGGAGAATAGAAATGGCAAAGATATTCTCCAGAAGGAGCCATGAAAATGTTTGCAAAACTTTTTAAAATTCCACTTCATGATAATAGCGTTACAAATTTATTTGGCAATAAAAAAAAAGGAAAAACAAAACAACCTCTCTCTCCCCCCAAAAAACTAACTAAATAACACTACAGTGTGAGACATAAGGGAAATTTATGAGATAAAGAGACCTGAGATGTTTTATGAATACTCTTAAATGTGTGTATTTGTACTGTCCTTGGACTAATAATCTTAGACAAAAATTTATCTTGTAAAATGATGCTTTCAATAAAGTATAAAGCTAACTAAAACATACTGAATCTGCACTTCCCAATACTGGGGCTGCCTTTATGAGGACTACCTGAGGTAGTGCCACATCACGTCATATCATCCCATGTTGACATTAGTGCTGTGTGGGGCTGTTCTCAGGGTTAATGCGTATGCTTAAGTTACTTTGCTCAATGGGACCTACAGCAGTGTGAAAATATGAAAAGAGAAAGAAGGAATAAATTCATTAGGAAGGAGATAACAATCACAGAAACAAAAGCTAGGGGAAAAAAATGGATTGTACTATATTTCACCTTTCATTATTCGAATATATTGCTGTTCCGTTGCTAGAAAATGGCCCTTTCACTACAGCAGCACCTTATCTTCACAGCTTCATGTTTCAAACTGTCAAAATGTAATAGGCCTTACTAAACTGCTACTGGTGGATAAGAGATGAAATTTAAAAACCAGAACAAAATAAAGCAAATGGAAAATGGATATTCCTCTTTCACAGACACAGTGTTAGGAGTAAAGCAAAAGCCAAACAAACAGAATAGCAGAGGTTATGAACAATGCTGTAAACTGTTCAGAGATATCCTAAGAAAGGTAGACCGAGCTGTCCCAAGCATGGGATGCCCTCTGTCAGGCCGCATAACTTGCATATGCCCACACTTGGACAGGGGTTTGTTTGCTGATTCAGATCTGTCCTTAATTTGTTACATTTCATACAAATTATTTTTAATTTTTACCCCTGCTATTTTTTTTGTCCTTCAAGATATGCATTAAACCAAAGTATGGGAAAAAAGATAAGAAGCTATAAGAAGATAGCTGTACAGGTCACCAGCCTACTAAGTGAGACCAATGGCCCGTCTAGCCTGCCTCTTGCAGTGGCAAAAAAGTGATGATATTTAGAGAACAAAGACAGTACCCGAAGTCATCCCCAGGGGACATAGCTTCTGTCTCTTCTCTATCCCAGACAGAAACTGTTAAGTCTTAACCCTATGTTTCCTATCTTTTAGCCAGCTTTCAACTCGTAAAATGTCCTTTCCTGTATTGAAAGACTATGAGCATGGCAGCTATGTTCCTATCAAAGCTTTTAGTGTGGAATCTTCTCAAATACTTCAGAAAAATCAAAATATTTTATGTCAACTGAACCCTCTTCATTCATGCATGTATTTATAGACTCATAAAATGCTAGGAGGTTAGTAAGATAGTGTTGTCCTTCACAAAATCCATACTGGCTCTAGGGCTCTTTTTTATTATAGATTCTTTTACCAGAGATGGTAGTCAGAGTCACCAGTTTATAGTTTCCAGAAAACCATTCCTTTGCATTTATGTATTTATTTTTCAGGAAAGATTTAACAAATATTTAAGGGTTTGCATCAGTGTTTCCATGTGTTGCATAGAAGTCTCTCCAAGCACCCCTACACCTGAGGTAAAAAGAAAGGGGAAAAAAGGGGAGGGAAAGGGGAAAAAAAAATCATTCTCTCTAATACCCTCTGACTGTTCCCCCATTTTGAATACAGTGCTTATGGAAAAACTAAAAGTGACATCTCTAGCACAAGAGCAGCGGAGCTACTGTGTTTTTTGTCATTAAGGTTTAAATTCATAAATACTATAATTATAGTTAGCAGTAAGCGATATGAGCAGGAAGCGTATCCAGTTGTTCAAATCCTGCAGTGTTTGCCTGTGTGGGAAACCCTGAGAATTCTAATTTAAGGCTTTGAGTCACCTCTAAGATAGGGAAGTGGAGTTGTTTGTTATAAAGGGAGGCACAATACTGTAATTACTTTTTATGCCAGTGTCAGCATCTTTAATAAGTATCTGCACTCTCCTCAGCATGTGTACTAAACCTTGATGCAGTCAGTGTAGAATAAAATTGGCACTTCTTTGTCCTGCTTTGTCCTTTCTGTTAAAGTTGTACAGCTAAAACTGAGATAAAGATGCTATTTTCTAACCGTGAATAGAAAAGATGCTTACTTCATTTATTTGAGGCATTATTGCATACTTAACATAAGACCCATCAGGAACAGATTTTGGTTTTTGTAGAGTGCTCATCTAATAGTCATGCACAGTAGGGGACATATAACCTTGGGCCTAAGGTTTTTTTCCTGTTCTTCTGATCCTTGGTAAAATCCTGTCTGTTCTACAGGTGTTGACCTCCTTTTTCCTTTCAAACTACATAAATTAATAACATAATAAGTTAAACTCAGAATAACTATTCCTAACTTCAGCCTCAGAATTTGTTGCTTCTGTTTCAACCTGTAGAATCAGTTATGTGACCCTAATCTTGTCTCCTTATTCCTGTTTCCCCTTTTCATTTAACCTTTTCAGAAAAATCTCATCTCCTTTTAAGTGTTTCTTTCTCTCGGGTCTTAGGCTGTCACAACTCTAGCAGCATTGCAACCTCAATAGCCATGGTAGTTAGTGGATGGCAAAACCAGTAGCAGTTAATTTGAAGGAGTTTCTGAATAAGTGATCAGATATACTCACACTGTGATCATTTCGTTTCTCTTTTTCAGAGTACAGGCCATAGGTCATGCTCAACTTTCTGCCTGAAATGAAGCATACATTTTAGAAAACAGTCAGTCTTGATTTTTAAATTGCCAACAGAAACCTATGTAACCTGTTCTAATTACTTCCCCTCACAGTTAAAAATATGTACCTGATTAAAAGGCTGAGTTTCTCTAACTTCAGCTGCCAGCCGTAGGATCTCGTTATACAGCCAGCTGCTAGACAGAAAGCCCATTATCAATACCATTATCAATGTAATTGATCTTTTGCTCTGCTTCATGATTAAGTTCTTAACTGGCATTTCTAACTATGCTGTAAAGTCACGTGAAACATTACTTACTGCAACCAGTCATTTGGGGCATGCCTCTCCCCCAATATTCACTTGGAAAACTGGATTTGCAAAAAGTGCAATTAGAATGAGAACGGCTGAGTCTGGTCTGCTACTGAATAACTCCTACATTGTTTTGCACAAGTGTAAAAGACTAAGTGAAGTATGTGCAGTGGAATATCAGATTCACTGAAATTTTTTTGTCTAGATGCTGGAAAACATGAATTTAAATTCTGAACAGCTGTCGTCTTTGACCACATTCCTGCCCCCTTTTGATTTGCTATTTACAAATATTCATGTGAACATATTATTGTTTCTGAGGATGTTTGGGGAGTAGCTACTGTACATATAGAGACATGTATTTGCATGCAAATAAGTATTTCTGCAATAAAAGATTATTCAGTCCTTCAATTTTTTCCATTTTAAAGCACTTCAACCAACCAATCAAGGAACAGGAACCAACTCTAACTATTAGATGACCATTGGCATGCCCTGGATAGAGAGTGGCAAACAACTGAATCCACAAAACGTTTCAGGATTTTTTTGGCTATCTGTCAAGTAGGTCTCAGTAATAAGCATTTTCACAGAAATCAATCTTCATTTACTGAACAGAACTCCCTACAGAACTTGTTTACTATGAATAATTTCCTCAGTTGTTCCAAAAGACAAAATTATTTTTATCCACTTGTGATACCAGAAGAATGCTATTAACCATCAAAAGCTGGTCTTGAGAAGAGTCTTGGCTTTCAAATTTGGTGCTTGCTCGCTTTCTGTGCTCCTGCACTGTGCAATCTTATCTCTTTAGGTCATCGCTTTCATTCACTGAGGTGCTGGAAGCAGAGCAGGTAAGAGTGCGTGGATAGAATAAATACATTCTCAGTACCTCTGTTAAAATATTAGGACTGCTGGCCAGGAGTGCTCAGACTTGTTCAGGAATTTTCAGTTCACAGATGAAAGTACAAATTATTTGATATCAGTGCACATGGTGACATCTTTGATGGGTACAATAAAGTCTTTCTGCTACGCTTGTGAGTAGCTGCAGGACTATATTTACAGCTCAGTGACTGAATTTGCAAATCTGTTTCTCTTCCCATTTACAGCATGAAAAGTGGTGTAATATTTGTTTCTGTTTTAAGAAGTCAATGGCCTGACAAACATCTTTTTCCTTTCAAGTGGGAACAGAAAGAGCAGAAGATGTTCCCTAAATATCACTTTTAGAGAAATCTAAATTGCATCTGATTAGCTTTTTATCAAATTAATAGGAGGCCATCCTTTGTGAAATAGACAAGTTTATAGCTTTGTAAAATGTGGGGATGAGATATTTCTCTAATTTGCCCTTTAGCTTTTCTTTAGTGGAAATCTATTTTTCAGTCCCTGGAGATTTTAAATATTTCCCAGATCTATTTTAGAAACTGGACAGACCTCATTGTCTTCCTCTTGAATTTTCTACACTGAAACTAGCTCTGGTGATGAACAAACGTACTTTGTATGCTCTTGGCACTGCCAGTAACAGCTTCAAACTAGAAATTAATTTTTAAACACCAGGCTTCTGTGACCACTGCACTGCTATTAAACTTTCTGGCACAATTTTCACTCAGTCACAGTTGATGATAGGTTGGTTTTTTTTTTAAGCTCTATTTTATGGTGCATGTTACCTTTTCCTCCAAATTAATATTTAACTCAAAGTAGATTGGAAAATAAAAAAACAGGCATATTAAAGGTGCATATGCCTGGTCAAGTTAGAGATTTTACTTTATCTGCAAATAATAGAATTTCAGTTTGGCTCAGCTGTTTACACCTTGGTGGAAAAACACTGTATTGATAATTTTCTGTTCCTTTCAGTGGCTGTCATGCTGTAAAAAAAGCTGCAACATCAGCAGGCCCAGCAATCAGAAACCTTTTAAAGAAAATACTTGAAAAGGCAAAGCCAGCCGTCTCTCCCAGAGTTTGCCCTGTGGCTGTCTGAAGGAAAGAGAATAAGCTGGAACATCCATTGCCAATCTGGCCGTTCTAGTTGTCTTCTAAAATGATTCTTGGGGTCACGACTATCTTGATTGACATCAAAATACAGGTGAAGATCTCTGATATGTAGTAGAAGAGGGATGAAACTGATGAAGCTCAGATGGGAATTGGGAAGCACACACTTCAAATGTACACCTTTCCATCCCTCTGGGACCAGTGCTGATTAGGGTTCAGAATACCTGAGAATCAAGATTAAAATTCGTTTTGCATCTTAAATTCATCATGTCTGGAGAAAAAAAAAGATAGAATTATTTGCATGATTACTTTGCTTGCTATAAGCATTAGGCTTCTGCCCTCTGGAATCATAAGGGAAGAGTTAGATTCTTTTTAAGTGTGGTGTTATTTCAAGTGCTACAAATTATACCACTAGACCAAACAAACATGATGTAACTGAAGATTTAAATATGAACCTGGGCTGATTAAACTGCATGTTTATGTGGGAAGAGCAGGTGCTATCGGTGGCGTATTGAACTTCCGTAAATCAGTGTTCTCCAACCTTTGTGGTAACATAGCCCAACAAGGACTGTGCTGTTACTAAAAATATTCATCTCTCTTAGCCTTCTTGATTTTAACTTTTTAAATTTCCTGTGGCTGCAAGAGTCTTCTCTGTAAGTCATGGCTCGCTTTGAAAGTCTAAAACACAATGCTCATTTGTATTTCCTGTAAATATGCAGAAAAAAGCTCCTTGCAACTTGGAATACTAAGGGATGAATGAAATTCTGTCCCTGCTGAAATCAACAGCTGTTCTGCTTCTGAGGGTAGTCTAGGTCAGATTTCGCCCCATCAATGAAGACAGAAGATGCTTTCTTTGACTTCACTAGACTCTAAAAATTAAGGAAGTTACATACAAAAATCCTCTGCTTTGATTTTGGAGTTCCAGGGCATTTACCTTGTTTAGCATTAGTTTGGATGGGATTATTATTTTTAGAAAATAAACAAAACTGGAATCTGTAAGTGAAAATACAGAGCATACAAAATAACTTTTAAAGGATTTTTGAAGGTGTTGTCATGGGACCTCAATTATTTCTTATTTGTTGATTTCCTTCTGAATACTGGCCTTTAATTGCAGCAAATACTTTGCTACTAGACAAACAAGGTAATTCCTATATGTTATTATTGTTTCTGCTGGAGAGTAAGCAAACAACAGTATGACACTGTGTAGCAGCTGTGATATGCTTTAGACATTTCACATATATTCTAAATTCGGTACTACACATAAGGCTACAACTGGATATATCCTCACTAGATAAAGAGGAGGGGCACTTTTTTTATGCCAGTATATGAGGTAAAATGTTAATCTGGTGTGATATTAAAATAAAGAGGTATCTTAGTTCTTTATTTCTGTACTGTCAGATGACCCTTCATTTTGTATATTTAAATTTCTTGTCCTTCCATAATGCATTTTTTTTTCATCTGATACGTAGCAACAACCTTCAAGAAGATTTTGCCTTTATGTTGCTGATACTTTTTTTTTTTTTGGTAAGGAATTTATATGAAAAATATATATACTTATATATAGTAATAATAAAGCTAGAAAAGCATCATTGACCTTATGGTATTGTATTGGTACTACTTTTAATGCTAAAGCAGGTCCCAGAGTTTTTGAAGCCAGCTTTTATGGTCTTGAATATTTTATTCTAACACCAACACTGAAGTAAGGTTTAGTTCACACACATCAATGGTTTTAATGCAGCAACCTTTTCAACTGGATCTAAGACATAAAAATTCTTTAGCTTGCTTGGGAGGCTTATTCAACACCGTGAACTTGAGCTCAGCTGAATCACAATGTGACAATGCAAAGCAGCCTACAGAAAACTAAATTAAAAATATAAATAAAAAATTCAGAGCTGAAGCCATTGTGGAAAGTTTACCCTATGTAGAAACAAAATGTTGGAATGCTTGAATAAGTTATTGTGCCATGAAGAATATCATATTTCCCTCTTCCAATTTATTCTGAAATTTAATGAAAGCTGAAAAATATTGAGCCTACTGTTTTTCTGGGATAAGACTAAAAAGAATGCAATTGTGAACTCTGGGGGTTCTTCCTTTGCACTATCATTGATTTGTCAGGAGTCTCCTGAGTTTGTGTCTTGTGGTCAGGGCATGAGGATTATTATATTTGAGAAGCAATTTGTTATTCTGTATGTGTTTCCTTTTCTATCTTGCTTATCATTTAATAATTACAGAGACTTTAAAGCATTGAATACTTCTTTAAAAATGTGCATGTCATGACAATATTTCAGTCTTTATTTCCAGCCATAAAGCCACTTACTAAAACAGATTAATCTACAGGACATAGATTAACTGGGCTGGAGAAAGAGTATGACTCACCAAGAGGCCATGAGAGGAAGTACTTGCTCTAATGACTACACAGTTATTACTGAAGTTGTGAAGTATTCTCTGTAGCCACCTTTTTGACGCTCGCTTCCCTTGTTGCAGAAGGAGAGTTTAGTGTACAACACTGTATTTTATAATGATGCAAGTACCAGAACTGTAGGTTCCACTAAATGGCTGACAGGCAAGGGGAGAAATGGTGACAGCGAAAGGCACGCTCCATTGGATAACACCAATGTGTCTGCTTCTAGAGATACCACCTGAAAGGAAAAGACAGTGTATAGTGTTTTATAAAAGACTCAGTCATCTGGCCAACAGTCAGCTGGATCTGTGACTTCTTGGTGAGGACTATAAATTCCTTATCTTCCCATGTGCAAAGGTGGTGGACAAAGAACCTGTATACCTCATTTGAAACTTGAGAAAGGACCTGAGGTTGAGATCCATGCAACAGAATAAGATGAGAGAAAAGATCTGGCAACAGAATTTAGAAACTCTTGGAAAGAAGTATGAAGACCATGATTACTACAGTAGCATTTTCTAAAATTTTCCCTACACAGGACAATGGAGGAGATAACACTAAAGGGCTGTAAAATGAGAGCAGACAACTTCCTATTCCCCACTCATAAATCCTCCCTCCTCAAACTAAACATCTTCTGTAGTGTCTGAGAAAGAAGAAAGTTATCCTGAGCAAAAAGCCCATCCATTTTCTTCCCACTGGCGTGAGTAAATGGCTATAAAGAATAGATTTTGTTGGAAAATTATAATACAGATTTTGGTTGTTTGTGTGTTTATACCCAGAAACTAAGATTTCAATACAGTTCATGTAAGTTGTATTGAGTTACGAAAACAAAATACTTTTTCAATTAAAAACTGCATGTTTTTACTTAATGCATGTCACTCTGAGACAAATTCTAGTATATAATTTACTCTGTTGTATCAAAATGGCATAGTTAAATGATAGTGCATATCAGTAGTAAAATGTCTTCTGTTGTGAATAAAAAGACTTGTCAAGTGGGTGATGACAAAAACAAGATATCTGAGTATATAAGAATGCCTCCCTGAGGATTGCATGAAGTAATATTTGTTGTAAAACGAGATTGTGAATTGCAGTTCCTTGGTCCAGCAAATCATGCAGTATGTTCCTCCCATATAGCTGGTATGGAACAGTATTAATTGCAGTAAGTTTGTCAGTTAATGAAAAACTTGTCTGAAGCACAGGAATAACATGTACAAATGAACTCTTTCTAATTTTATATATGTAATAGCTATAGCACAAATAACAATATGTATGAAAATACTCATGTTCTTGTCATAAACCAATCTCTCTGCAAAAAAGCAGAAAATAATTTCTCCTGTTCTGTTTTTTTTAACATTTTCTTTAATCTCCCTTTTACATTTAAATTTATTGTATTTAAAATATTGTACCATAATGAACGGTTCATTGTTTTGAGGATCTAACTCTGCTTTTGTAATTTTTTTTAATAAATGTTGTCTTACTAAATTTATGCAAAAAATCCTGAACTGATCCTCAAACAATCTCATCAGAGTTTGGTATTCACTTGCTGAAACATGGCAAGCAAGATTTAAGGTTCACTCATTCTGAATTAGTCCATTGTGGTTGTTTTATTACTTTTACATCTTTCTTTCCCTTAAGAGCTAATGATGAGCCACATTCGTTGTTCCCTGTTTGTATTTGTATAAAATGTAATTTTTCTAGTGTAAGTGGTTATGAACTGAAATGTAAACAACTTCTTTCTAGTCTGCAGAGGAAATTTGCCGTGGGTAAATGCTTTGTTTATATCAAATACCAGCTAGCTGCTAGATTTTATTTGCCAGTAATAACTGGGATAACAGTGTTTCTGGGGTGACAGACTATAGCTGTCGAATATTCTATTGAAGAAGTGATCACATTTCTCAGCCATGGAAAACTATAATGTAAGGTCAAGGAGGCTTCGAAAGGTCGTGGATGCTGTTTCACTAAGCTACAAAGGAGCTGATAAAGCAGAGTGTTGGTCTAGCAGAAATGCTTCCCAGAGGGAAGTGTTAATCAGACTATCCTTGGCAGGTAGAAGGGCAGTGGAGAGAATGCCTGGAGGAGAATATCTCCTTGGAATGGTAACACCATAAAACCTTTTGTTTTTAAAATTTTAAGTATGAAAGCAGCCAGACTTTTTGTAGAAATTACTTTGGAATATATGTATTTTAATAGAGATTTGTAGACTGTTAAGTGTTTAGAATTTAATGTTATATCAATGCCATAGAATTCTGTTCTTACCATCTGTTAAGCAGTAATAGATTCTGAGCTCTTGCAAGTCATTTTTTGGTCGGAATAATCTGAATATTTTCTTAGCTTGCCTTCCTGTATTGATGTTCCCACTTCTGAAAAGAGGGAATACAAAATACGCAGGCAATCCTACTTCTTAGGGACCTCAGCCAGAACACTAGAATCTGCTTCATAGAAAGCAGTGCTACCTCCAAAACTGCCTGATGTAGAGAGGAAAAGGCAGACAGCATTTTTTTCACATTTCAAAATGTCTTTTTTAAGTAGTTAATACTTCATTTAGACAAGGGTACTGTACTGTTTTCTAAAAAAACAAGACTGCGTGACTGAATTTGGAAATCCCACTGGAAGAGAATATTTGCAGGAAAATGTTAGAAAACCTCTTGGAAAGCTTTCCTTAGCATCAGCTTATTAACAAAGCTACAGTTAGAAGAAAACAAGACACTTTTTTCCTGTATTTTTTTAGAAAACGTAATTTATATGTGGATTAGGCTACCTGCTCTGCAGTTTTGATCCTTCCAGCAGTAGATTTATGTGTTTTTTCACTTTCAGTTCAAAGATTGGGTCCTGGTTTTCAACACTGGATTTTCAGTTATGGTTTCTATGCTTTACCATCAATGCTACACTACCTAATTGCATATGAGGGCAGTGATTCAACAAATACTGTTCATCAGTCTGAGCAGGATAGTATTTACATTCTTTGGATAATAAATGATCCAAGGAGAGTAAGACATGTTTATACATATACTTACATAGTGATTTGTATATATATCACTAGTCCTGTGGTGAAGAAGTGATTAACTTCATCTTGAGTGAAATAAATAAACTGTGTTGTCATATAGCAAGTGAAACTCCTATCCACAATATCAGGCAGGAAGAAATCCTAGTAATGATTAGCCTGAAAACTACACGTAGAGTAATTTAGATATTATTCCTTTCCTCATATACCACATAGGAACACACTTCAGTTAGCCATACCCTATAACTTTTTGAAAGAAAAGTATAAAATTTAAATATATATCCTTTTTCTTCTATTTCAGTTAATCCTGCCTACAAACCTTAAGACACAGCTTGTGCCTGGAAGAATTTGCAGTCCTTTTGTGTTGATTCACTGGCAAGATCAGGGATTAAGAAGAAGAAATGTGAGTGCAACCATATAGGTAATTGCTTAATAGAAGTAATGTGTGTGCTTATTTTTAAATAATGGAATCTTACCAAAATATTAATATGTTAATATAATATTAATTAAAGTGAGTATAATATTGTGTTACACATAAGCATTCCTTAAACTTAAAGACTTTCACAGTATTAGGACAAGATGCCACTTCGTCTTTATTAATTGCCCTCGTTTTTCTTTCATGTTAGCAGCATAATTTTTCTTTCACATTGCCTGCGTATGTTACTTTTAGCATTAACTAGTAAAAGTCTGTCTTAAACCTATATAAAACTGTTATTTGCGAACATCATGCACTGCATACTGTTTGTAATATTAAGACATTAGTAAAAGAAAAAAACCCACCAAACAATATTTGGCTTAATCCTATTAAACCAGACTTGCTTAAGAGTTATTCCTTACATACAGAAAGCATACTGGACAAAAGAGCAGGGAAATGTAGCTTTAGTAAATGCATGGCTATGGCAAAAGCATTGGCCACTGGGTGTCACTGTTGAACCATGCAGTTTTATACAAAATACTTCCTTTGGCAGTACAAATGTTTCTCGTCCCATGAACAGCAGGTGCTCTCTTAACTGTTTGAACATCCCTACAGAGAAGAAGAGTGTCTGATTATAGAAAAAGACTTTTTTCTTTCTTTTTTTTTTTCCTTTCTCTGGTGAAAGCTTCTCTCTCTTCCCAACCTTTGCTGTTAACCTCACCAAAGACATATACAAGAATGCAAAACTGGAACTGAGATTAAAACTGGGGTTACTAGGTGTTTTGTGTAGAGGTTGCATGGATTGGTGATCTGCTGAATTTCAAATCTAGTAGAGTCAAAGCAAAAAACGAAAGAGATTTTTCTATATTATACCCTATGATAACAGTGTATGCTAAGTTTTGTGGTATTGCAAACACATGCCCTTATTTTACCAGACTTTTTTTCTTCTGCTGTTTGGAGGGAGGTGTACACAAACAGCAGAGGAAATTGAGAACAGTGAAGTTGCCCATATATGAAATAATATTGAATAGGTAAAGTACTGTGTAAAAATGGAGAAGCATACTCTTCCTTTTTGCCTGGATTTTTAACAGAATGAGTAATTATTTATTGTTGTAAGACTGAAAACAAAAGAAATAGCAGAATGAATACTGTGAAGTTACTTCAGTGGAAGATGTCAAATATACTTCCTATTTTGACCTTTCTCAATGACTTTGACATTTTCTCCTTCATCAAACTTCTGGGAAATTTTCCTTGGTCAAGTATCATATTTTTCTCCAAGTTAAAGTTTTCTGTTTGTGTCTTCAGGATAACTCAAAAGGTTAATGATTTTTATATTCCTGTGAATTGGAAGGTTGATTTTCAGCCCTCTGTTATAGAATTCAAATGCCATAAATTCATAAAAGAACACACAGCAAACAACTGAATATTCAGTGGCTTTCACTGTATTTAGGTGTTCCATTTAAAATCCTCACCAAGGCATAACATAATCTTTTCCAAATGAGCCCAGGATTCATGCAAGTAGAAAAAAGATGCATTTTCAGAAGATCAATAAACCAATGCTATAAATATTCAGCAAATTTGACATCTAGGAACAACTCAAGAAAATTATATCCTTACCTCTTTTGCACCTCGTTATCTGCTAGCTTGATCAGATCAAAAAGACACTAAAACCATACGTGAAGAGAGGACTGATTTTTATGAAATAATTGTTAAATACTTTAAGAATGCTAAAGGATGCATCTCAGAAACCTGTATACATCAATTCTTTGAACAGGCAATTTATTTATACATGTCCTATTCCTTTCAGCACTATAATGTGCACTAAACTGGACGACACATAGGGGCTAATTTTTGAACTCTTACATTTCTTTTACAGTGTACTTACTGCTAAGAAGAAACACTAATACAATTGTCATTTTTCCAGTCCAATAGAACTCTCTTTCCTTTCCCTTTTCCTATTTCCCACCTGCATCCCAGGTTTGTACATCATCTTATTGCTTTACATTCTGTGTCATTTTTTTAAAGACTTGGAAGCCTAAACAATACAATTCAAAATGTGAATTTAAAACCAGAAGTATTTCTTTCTTTTGTTCTTTCTCTTTCTTTCATTCTTTTTTCTTTCTCTCTTCTCTCTTTTTCTTCATTAATTTTTTGAAGCACCAGAGGATTGGAGTACTCTATAATCTCTACAAATACGAATCCACCTTCTTAATATGAATGATAATAGGTAGAACTTTAAAAGAGAGTATGAGCTGTTATGAAGCTAAGACTGACCATTTCTAGATGATGCATTGTTTTGTGAGCTATTTTTCAGAGACATGTTTCTACAAAGCGACATACCTATACAAAAGTCACATTTTCCCAGTGCTTTCACTCTGAAGGATTGTCAGTTTCAGTAATGTTTCTTAAAGAAAGGCAGCGGGAAGAATACCGCCAAGTGGAATTTCTAAACTATAACTAGGGTGTAGTCAAAGCGTTCTTTCGATTCACAAATTGCCTTCAGTGTTTTGTTGGAGATCCATCGTTAGTTTTGTTTTCATTGATCTTTTTTGTGTCTTTAGCATAATTTGAAAAATGTATAGGTATTTGTGAAGTGTCAAAAGGACCATGTACTTATTTTTACATATACAGCATAGTTTCTTCGGTTTAGACAAATCAAATATCCACTCTTTGAAAATGCACTCTTTAATACCAGGGCCACCAGTAAACAACAGAAGAAGTAAATAAAAAAATATTTTTCAAGCAACATATTTGTTTAGCAATGTTTCGAAAGAAGACTAATTTACTGTTGAGAGAGTTCAAAGAGGTAAGAATCTGAACAATAAAAAACCTAAAGCTAAACTGGGAAGAAACAAATACAAAATATTAAACATTAGAATGAATTTTCATCACAGAAAAAGCCTGAAAAAAAGCCTGAAATAATGCAGTGATTAGAAATCAGTACCAATGGGCTACCAGAGAGTTGAATATGAACTGATAACTTTTACTGAAATTATCATTTATACAAGTTGCCTGTGACTAAGGATACATTTGGGAAATATTAGAAAGAAATATTAAAGCTAGATAATCTGGTAACTGATGATAGATGAAAAAGACATAAACATATTTATGATAATGCAATGCTCAAAAAAAAAAAAAACAAGCTCACATCTCCAGGAAAAAGTGATGATTTCTGAGTTAGTTATGATCTAACAGAAGGGTAGTGCTGCTGCTGAAACCTGAAGCAATACAAGATAGATGTTTCTGAAGTTACAGGGCTTAGAAAACAATATGGTATCACTATTTTGCTCATTACCACCTCAGTTTCCAAATTTGGTTTGTCATTTTGTTTTGGAAAAGGGAGACCAAATAGAAATGTGAAAAAATATCTGAAGAAGTCATACATCATCATATCATACACTGAGGTTACTTTTTGGGGAATTCCAAGTCCTCTGCCAAAACTTTTTTTGTATGTTTCAATGTTTCCAGCTGCAAAATTAACAAGGTACTTCAGTGACGAAGGTAATATACATGCTGGTGTGTCTTTTCAGATAAGAAGAAACTTTGTGGAGTAACGGATAACATACAGACATTAAGATGTAGTTTTATCTTTAGGTTATATGTTGTACAATATCAACAAAGGAGAAAATATAACACATAAAATGATTTTCCTGCAGAATATAGTAATTAGTAATTTGTACTCAGTTATGCAATAATCTTTGGCTGAAGACAAAGATTTGGGATTTAGAGTTGGGAAAAATTACCAGAGAGAGGTTAACTTACTTTCTGAAAGTCATTAAAAATAAATGAATAAAAAATCTGAACTTTAATATCAAATTCTTTTATTGAGCAAATTATCGAGCATCATTGGCTTGCTCTTAGCATGCAGTAGTTCATACATATTTATAAGTGCCAGGATAACAGAAACATTGTCACTGGTTATTAAAATTATGGAAGATATGTAAGATTTAGGATAAAGTATAAAATAATAATCCTCTATCTTAAAATATGAGATCAGATAAAAATCTCCTTGCATGATATGATTGTATATTAGATTGTGTATCATAGTTTTTAGTATTATTTTCTAAAGGACTTGTCTTGACATCTGCCAGGACAAGAAGTTAATAAGGGCTGCAGTGGTAATTCCTGTGTAGTGACAGGACAGAAACCAAAGGAGTGGATTGATTCATCCAGGCCATGAACTCCAAACGATAGCCTGCCATTGTTGTTTTTATAGCAAATGAAGTTGCTAAGCCACTATCTATCATATTTGAAAAGTCATGGCAGACTGGTGAAGTTCCCAGTGACCGATTTTTTAAAAAGGGAAAAAAGGAAGACTCGGGGAAGTACAGGCCGGTCAGTCTCACCTCTGTGCCTGGCAAGATCATGGAGCAGATCCTCCTGGAAACTATGCTAAGGCTCATGGAAAACAGAGAGGTGATTGGTGACAGCCGACATGGCTTCACTAAGGGCAAATAGTGCCTGACAAATGTGGTGGCCTTCTATCATTGGTGGATAATGGACTTGTGCAAATCATTTGATACTGTCCCACACAACATCCTTGTCTCTAAAATGGAGAGACATGGATTTGACGGGTGGTCCACTCGATGGATAAGGAATTGGCTGGATGGTTGCAGTCAATGGCTCAATGTCCGGGTGGCGACCAGTGACGAGTGGTGTCTCTCAGGGATCCGTATTGGGACCAGTATTATTTAACATCTTTGTCAGGGACATGGACAGTGGGATTGAGTGCACCCTTCACAAAGTTTGTGGATGACACCAAACTGAGTGGTGTGGTTGATACTCTAGAGGGAAGGCATGCCATCCAGAGGGACCCTGACAGGCTTGAGAGGTGGGCCCGTGCGAATCTCATGTAAATCAATTCATGCAAGGTCCTGCATGTGGGTCGCAATCCCAAACATGGATACAGGCTGGGTGATGAGTGGATTGAGAGCAGCCCCGAGGAGAAGGACTTGAAGGTATTGGTGGATGAAAAACTGAACATGAGCTGACAATATGCACTCACAGCTCAGAAAGCCAATCGTATCCTGGGCTGCATCAAAAGAAGTGTGGCTTGAGGGAGGTGATTGTCCCCCTCTACTCCGCTCTTGTGAGACCCCCACCTGGAGTGCTGTGTTCAGCTCTGGGGCCCCCAACATAAGAAGGACATAGACCTGCTCGAGCGAGTCCAGGGGAGGGCCACGAAGATGATGAGGGGGCTGGAGCACATTTCCCATGAGGACAGGCTGAGAGAGTTGGGGTTTTTTAGCCTAGAGAAGAGGAGGCTCCGGGGAGACCTTCTAGCAGCCTTCCCGTACTCAAGGGGGGCCTACTGGAAAGATTCAGAAGGACTTTTTATCAGGGAGCATAGGGCTAACAGTTTAAAACTGAAAGAGGGTAGATTTAGATTAGATATTGGGAAGAAATTCTTTGCTGTGAGAGAGGGTGGTGAGACGCTGTAACAGGTTGCCCAGAGAAGTTGTGGATGCCCCAACCTTGGAAGTGTTCAAGGCCAGGTTGGATGGGGCTTTGAGCAACCTCATCTAGTGGAGACATTTGAAGTAAGTATTTTCATGGAACTTGAGGGGAATTTTTAACAGGTACCTTTGTAAATATCTATAGCTTTACGTCTGTGTGTGTGTGAATCAACCTGTAATGAAGCTAATGTTGTTTTTAGCTCACTTTGCAAATCTTAAAACTAATCCATGATTAAGTGCTGCTAAAATCTTATTATTTACCTCAAACAATGAATAAACCTCAAATTGCTGCTAAATACACATAATCCTTTAGATAAAACCTGTTAACCAAGTCTGGGACTAGGATTATACCTAGCTGTACCTAGACTCCTCTCTGAGGAGTTTAGAAAGCAAGGGGGTCTATTCTGAACCTCGTGACTCAATGGGAGGGTCTTCCCTATTCTTTACTCCTTTTGTTTCTCCTCTCTCTCTCTCTGTATAAATCATTCTCAGTTGATTGTAATTGATTTTCCTTTGTATGTTTTAGTAAGTAGTAGAGTGAACCTTGCCATCGAATTCTGTTAAGTCGCATTTTTATAAACTTCTATTAAAATTGCTTTTGCCAATACCCTTGTCAGTGATTCTTTAAGCGGCCTAAACCACTCATTCGCAACACCGGGTCAAGACATTTTCCTTTTGAACTATATCAACAAGGCTTAGATACGCTTCTGTCAGATAAGTGTTTATAATTTAATCACTGGGACTTTATTTCAATATTTCTCTTGAGACTAAACCCCCCACTTTTCTGAAATCTAAGTTCTTCATTCTACCATGGGCTCCTCTTCAGCCTATCAGCCTAAACTCTCTGAGAGACAATACACCTTTGCTCTGTGTGCAGTGTCTGTTAGTTTCAGTTAAAGCTGTGTTAGGCCAATGCTTAGTAGTTTTGAAAATCCCTTTTGAAGGGAATTTCATTCCACCCAATCGATCCAGCTTTATGACAAAGGACCAGCTTCAAACACTGTATTTAGCCCTCTTCAGCTGTACACATGACCATTGAAACAATGAGAAGCATTAAACATTATTATACTTTGATGTAGAAAAAGCGTTTGACTCCATTGAATGGTCCTGCATTTCTTTCCTGCTTTAAAAGGTTCTCTTTTGGAGTGACTAAGATTAAATGGATAAAGCTCCTGTATATTTGAAAGCAGAGTTTAGATCAGCTATGCTTTTCTAACAAAACCAGTTACCTTACTTTGCTTCAGCTGCTATAGAATTTCTTTCTGAGTATCTGCCAGAACAAAAGATTCAAAGGGCTTCAGTTTGCTGATACTGCCAACCATACTTTTCTACGAACTGATAATCCACTCAGCTGCTACCCCAGCAAACTCTGACCTCTCACAAATGCACCTAATTGATCGGTAGAATGATTTGTTAACTGATGCAACATGCAAAACCCACTAATTGCCTGATTTTCCCCTAAACTAAACAGTTTTTGTAGGTAAGTTATATTAATAGTGATACTGTCAATATGTAGGCATGCTGTCTGAGGTTTCTTTGCAAAAACTGTGTCATTAGAGAGCACATTCTGCCACTATCACTTTTTGAAATGCTCCTCTTAAGTCTTTGTTTACCTACAAGTGGAGGCTACGGGTATGGGCAGAGAGGAGAGTTTTGCCTGATGTGCAGGGAGTGGTACAGAATGTGGAGGATGAAAAGAAGTGATAAACATGAGGAGAAAAGGGAAAAATGCAGAAAGATCAACCGAAAGAAAAAAACAAGCATAAATCATTATGCTACCTGAATATTGCTGTAATAGAAACTAGAAATGATGCAGAAAGAAACAGTTGTTTATGCTAGCAGAGGCCACAGCAGCAATAAGGAAAGCTCAAGTGTTTCAGGGAAAAAAAAATTTCAACCGTCTGGTGAAATCATGAAGACTGAAATGTCTTTGAGGACTTTTTTTTCTTTCCAAATTTGTGGGCAAAATTTTTGGTGACTGCCATTGATATTTGCTGCTCTAACACCATAGAATGGCCAGAGGACAGGGCCATTAATCTTGTGCACTGAAAAATAAATTACTTTTTTCTGGTGGCTATGTGAGTCATTATTTTTTCTTTTTCACAGCATTAATGGTAATATTTTTTTTCTGAAGGAACTGGCAACAACTTTTACCATATAAGGATAAAACAAAGTTAGAAGAAATAAACTCTTGAAATAAACAATCTCCTCATGAGTTAAAACTGAAATTTATTTAAAATTTAATGAAATGGTTTTTTTAATGTATTTGTTGTATTTTGTCACAGCAGCAAGGGTATACATAATTTATATCTTGTTTATAAGCCTAACAAATGTGTTTTCCAGAGATAAGGGGTCTTTTTCTAATACCAGTTATTCTTTGCATAGCAGAACTTTCCTAAAAGGTTTATGAACATTACTTATGATTATTTGTTGATGCTGCTGCTTTTTTTAATTGTAGCCCCTGCCTTGCGTGCCAGAAATCCTAATGCTTATTCACTTCACTTGATGATCAGCGAAGATCACCTTCCCTTCAGATGATTCCACAGACCAGCAGGGAATTCAGCATCCTGACACTGGCCTGTAGATGTACAACTCTGTTAAGTAAGAAACTCTAATACTTAATCACTGTTTACAGATATTTAGGTACCAAAAGCCTGGGTACAAGATACTTGTCCCTGAATTTACCCTGACATTTTTAGCTTTGCTTCCCAGTAGTTTGTAATCTAATCTAACATATTACAAATCCAAATGCCAAAAGGCTTTTCTCAAACTGAACTATGTGGACTATTTTAGCTAGGTTTTCTAAAGGGCTTAATTTCTCCTTAAGCATTGTAATAAAGTGCCATATTTTAAGGAGAATCATCATTCAGAACTGAGCTCTTCAAAATACACATACTAGTGTTTGTTGTACAGATTAAATTGGGTAAATCATGGATGAAATCTTGGCCCCACTGAATTCAGTGGCAAAAATACTCTTGATTTCAGTAAAGTCAGGATTTCACTCTGCAGGATGGAAGCATTTTTAAAAACTCTGCTTGAAGTTCAGTCTCTACCTTTTATGGGGAGAAACAAGTTGCTGATTATTATAGTGTTATCATCCTTTTTTCTTTTGTTCTCTGCTCGGCAGTGAAATAACACTCACTGGTGGCAAATAGGTTTTATAATTATCACTCAGGGAGATCAATAGAGGACTTCGCTCCTGTATCTACTTTTGTTGCTGGCTGAACTGTCAGCTCTCACAGGCACCATGGTGTGTGTTTCCTTTTGCAGTGTCTTCTTCACCACGATAGATTCCTAAGTGTAGATTTTTTTCTTCCAAACGAGAGCTTATACTGCAGTTACATAGACAGGATCTGATTTACCACACTGCTGGGAGCTAAGTTGAAGTGACCCCAGCTTGCAAGACACCCTCTTGGTAATCTGCAAAATTAAACCTCTAAAGAGCCATGAGTTCTCAAGTGGCCTTGAGAAAAGATATGAAGTTTGTCTGTGTGCTCTCTTATCTTCCAGGTTTCTGTGTACAGAGCTGGTTTAGCGGTCTGCCTCCCAGTCCCTGATGATTATAAACAAGCCTCTGTGTATGCCTCCAGGTGATATTTCCTTAAGCAGAGCTGATACCATTATAACAAGTTATGCTTTGTGGCTGAGAGAGTGGGGTATTGGATTTGGACCCAGAAGGGGAAAAAAAAATTATTTTTCCTCTTCTGTCACTGAGCTCCTTTGTGAACTTGGGCAAATTAGTTCACCTCAAAAATTTCCCCAATGTGTAGAAAGGGAATAATGCTTCTTTATAAAAAGAACTGCTGCTTCTTAGGTTACCTCAGGCAGAGCTGTGACAGATCATGTTCTGGCTGAAACACTGAAGTATATGGGAAGAGAAGTGACAGTTCTTGGAGACAGCAGTAACAGAGGAGACATAGAGGTAGCAGTTCTTGTCCTTGTCACTGACTCTGCAGATAACCTTGAGAAAGTCACATATTCTCTTTGTGTTTTAGCTTCCAGGTATTAAACAGTGGTGTTCTGAGGACAAATTAATTAACTTTTGTGAGGTGTTCATCTACTACAGAGATTGAACGTAGGAGATTTCTCTTCGCTTTCACAAAGCAGAGGTACTTCATGGGAGAATCTGCCCTATAAGGTAAGGTGCAGTACAAGTGAGAAGCAGGGCAAGGGTTCTCTTGTCATCACCGCTCTCTTACAGAGTGGTCCACAATATGCTGAAGTTCCTTCAGAAATTATAGCTGGAAATTAACTGCCCCAGTAAATATGAAGCTACTGTGTAGGGTAGAAGAACATGTATCCGAGCCTTTTTGAGAAACCGGGCTTCGTTTTTAAAGTAGTCATGAGTTACATAAAGATCTGATTAACTGAGAAATCTGCAGCTGTTTAGGTATTTTTAAAATTGTAATGGACAATAAAAGCATATTTCCAGTGGAAAGCAAATGATCAGCGAAACAAGAAGTAATGAAAATTCAAGGAAATAATGGAAATGTATAGATAATGGATTTCCAAGGTTAGCTGGGGAGCTAATATTTACATGTTGTAATTATATTTTTGAGCCAATTACCAAAATTTGTGGTGTGTTAGTTGTTTCATTTAAGAGGATAAATTCATGATGCAAACCTGCACATGTACAATGAAAGCATGCACATTTGTGGTTTTCTGTACACAGCAGGAATCAAAGAACAGCAGAAATGTTTTTGTTTAAAATTTCAAATGTCTTTTACCTGGTCAGGCCACTGTTTCACAAACTTGGTTTGTCTGTCTCTACCATTCACTGAATGTCATTTTCTTTGTGTTTCTGCTGTTTTCCACCTTTCGCACTATTGTAAAATTGCAATCCAGGTAATTACCCACCTAGGGTCTTATTATTAATATCTAACTATTAGAAACCTACCACCCAAGTCTGCACAGGATCTAGGCTGGTTGTGCCCACAGTGGCCTGCTAGTGCATGCTACAATATGAAGAGCACGTGAAAGGATCTGTATCTCGTGAGCTGTGTTTTCCATACATACTGCTTGTAGGTTGCTCTAATTCAAAGCACAGGACAGTACCTGAATAAAGCCTGCCTCCAGGTCGGGGGGTGGATGGGATACTGGCACATGTATTTGTTTAATGCATTCAGCCTCCATGAGCCAGTGATCCCACCCCAGCATGCTCCAAAGCATGGGTGACGCACACAGCTGAATGTGTGGTGGTACATTAACAGTGTTTATGATGGGTGAATTTGGACTTGAGAACGGACCTGGACAGCTGTTTAAATGGGGATTTAGACTAAGCTTGTCCTGTCACGAATCCCATTGCTTGGATGCTAGTGCTGCCGCAAAAAATTGCGTGTGTGCAGGGAGGCTGTTTGTCAGCAGAAGAGGACTTGTGCCAGGTTACCTTGTTCTCTGGGAGCTGGTCGGAGCCGTGCTGCCTGCAGACACCCCCTCCTTGTCCAGGCAGCTCCGACGACACCACGTGGGGCTGAGGCCGTGGGCTCCATTGTTTTTTAAAACTCTCTTAGCCAGGGCTGTGTGCGTGGTGCCGGCTGTCTCCGGGTCAGCGCTGGCTGACCCCTGGCATGTTTGCATTTTTTCAGTTATCACTGCAAGAAGGAGCATCTAACCACTCCCTTACGTAACTGAGGAGGACCACAGTGTTCTGTAAATATCTGGTATCTGTAAATACCATAACAACCCAGAGAAAAAATACTTCGACGGTGCAATAGTGCGATATAAAAGTATTATTTGCCCATTTATTTTCCCAGAAGGTTTATGTGAAAAAGTTGTGTGGCTGCAGCAGTTTCTCAAATGACTCTTGATTTAGTAAGAGTAAATTACTGATTATTGGCTAAAAGGGTTTTAAAAAACAATGGAGTATTTTACATATTCTGTTAATTTTTTCTTAATATTACATTCACCAACATAAATCTTCTGTTCAGACTGCCTGTGCTTTCCCCTGGCTGTAGAAGGTTGCTTAGCAACCTCCTTGCTTTAGTCATGTGATAAAAGTACTAGGATGCCAAAAAAAGTTCACATTCAAATTATAAAAAAAAGAGCAGGGGTATTTTTCTCTTACAGAATATACTTTTCAAAATGATGGAGTAGGTAAAAAGAAAAATAGATTTGAATAACCTGAAAATTTGTTTTTGCTTTGCTCAGATACTTGAGGTGCAAACATTCAATGAACCCCAAATTTCAAGCAATTAGTTTTGAATTTTTTTACAGACAAAGCCACTCTAGACTTCTAGTGTTCAGAAAAACACTCCACTGGTTGCACTACAGTGCAATCCCCCTTGATAACAGGATAAAATTACATGTCTCTGCAAAGAGAATTAATGGCATTATGACATTTACTGAATACAAAAAGTACTTAAACACATCAGAAAATATGTGACTTTGTAAAGGACTTCAATTTTTAAATGTCAAACTGTCTTTAAAGCAGAAAGATTTCTGAAAGCCTGTTTGGATTCCTAATACAAAACTTAGTACAATCACTATCTATTTTTTTAAACAGCTTTTTCTTCAGAGAGTTTGTGCAGCCTCCATCACCGAAATTTTGAACCAGTGTTATTGCCTGTCAGATATAATCCCACAGAATTTCAGCCAACAAGGGTATAATTATGTGTGTTTTAGTTTTCCAAGCTCACATCAGATGAAGAATTCTTGATGCTTTTCACTATGTTAAATATTTAACTTTTTTTTTCTTTCACAGAAAGTTAAATTCACATGTTTATGAAGAACTTCTGGTTGAAAATTCTTATGTTGGTGTAGTTAATGATGTTTTAGTGTAGACAGAGACAGAGAAAGGAAAACACACTAACAGAAAAGGTCTGATTCAAACTTCCTTTGCTGAAAAACCTAAATTCTAATGGAGATTTTGAGCAAGAGGATGATATTTACATTCAAAGTGGTTCAAGCATGTAGTTTCAGAAATCAGATTCATATTAAAGAATTAAAGAAATACTGTTTTTCTTTTTGTTCTTTATTTTATCTAGGTACAGCCTGTGTAGACATTGTGTCTTCTCCCTGTTTTGGGGAAAACTCCTTTCCCATTTGGAGATATCAACAAAGTAAAAAAGACTCTGATGGACATGTTGATTTGCTGTTACAGCTGTATGAACTTTTAAAATGGAAATTCATGTTGCTAGGCTGGTGCCTCCATTACCTTGTACAATTTCATTGTTAATTTAGAGATATCTTATTCTCTTCTGTTTCGTAACCCCACTCACTGAGCTGTTCATCAGCGCTTCTGGCTTGTGCTGATACCTGTTCTGTTGGAAGCAGACCACAATCATTGCCTTGCTCTGCCTAGTGGGAATATTTTTCCTTTCCTTACCTTTATTACTCTCAGTTAGTCAGTCAGGTGCCTTTGTCCTTCGTTCTGCCACTTCTCTGTTGGAACAAGAATATACTTCCCTGGATGGTGAAAGGGTATGGATTGCTGTCCTAACCGATGTCTTGCACCTGCCTGCTGAGCGTACTCTGAATTTCCAGATAGATATGTATTTTCCAGATACGTATAATCTCTTATTTAATGGGATATCACAGCATCACTATTTTCCCCTTGTATGTGTCTGCAAATGTGTATTTGTGCCTTTTAAAAATTTAACATCAAGAGCTTCTTTTGCAAAAGGTCTAATCCCTGAAATATGTGAGCGGCAACTCTGATAAACAGGAAGACAAAGTGAAAGCTGACAACCAGGTTTTATAAACATATGCATTTATTTGTTATTTGAGGCAAGGAGGACTAGTTACAAGGCAGGAATATCCCAGCAGCTTTATGAGATTCTGTTTTCTTTCTGTGTTTCATGGTTGAGAACAGTCCGCTTAGATGAACAGGGGTCAAGATAATTGACAGAAAAAATTACTGTAGAAAGACCCCTCTGAGTTGCTCTGCAGGATCAAATATGATGATAAGTGAAGATAGAAAATCCCCTGACTTCTCAATTCTTTCTCATACTTTAAATAGGCATGGATAGTAAGATGATTGTCTGTCACCTGAGATTCTACCAATATGTTTTGTTTAGTTAGCGTAATATTGTTGAGTGGAGTAAGAATGGCATAAGACTATTAATTTGCCAGTGGGTGAATTTTAGCGGTCTGCAGAACATGCAAAGCTTTTATTAAGACTGCCTAAAGCTATAATATGAATTGCTACCTATCAGTTCACCTTTATCCTTCACATAAACATTCAGGAGAACTGAATGGGTCTTTAAAAGGACAGGACTTGTTTGTAGTCTCACAATCCAGTGAAGATGTACCTGTGAGGAAATTATGTGAAAGCAGACATAGCTTTTCAATTTATGAAGTTAAAGAAAGCTTTGTCAGAACTGTGGAATTTCATAACACTCCATTGAATATATTGGAAGGGGCTGGAAGGGAGGGGAGGAAGAGCATATACATCACTGACATACTTCAGCACTTCACATATAGACATCACATTCAATTAACTATAGAGCTCTCTGTCAACAAACTTGACACATACAGCTAGGGAATGTCACCACCACCCCAAAATCAATATTCAAGTTATGATGGACTGACAGCTTGCCAACTGAGTGAGTGTCCCCTGATTTTACCTATTCTTGCTTCAGAACAGTCAAAGTCCTTGTAGCATGAACAAACAAACTTAATTAACTAAGGGATATGGCTGAGTACAAACCAAGAGTCAACAATTCATACGGCATTAAAAAAAACCTGGTTAATGAAATTCAGATCATCAAGAAACTAAAATATAATGCTGTTAAGGAATCTGAACAAATTCTCAATATCCTATGAAGCTAAAGTTGCAATTTTATATAATTTATCTAGATGAAAACAACTTTTCATGTAGAATTAAATCACTGTAGATCTAGGGAAGAGTTTACCAGTGCTGCCATATTATTACCATTTTTCTTTTTCTGATATATAAGAACATAAAGGCACTATAACTATAGCAGAAAAGACCAATGGGGTATCTAGTTTGAAAATTGCATCTTTGACAATGGCCAATATTATATGAATGAGATGCAGGCTAAACTGGCTACCTCTGAAACACTACTAAGTGTAGCTCAATAGGTGTACAGTATCTTTATAAAAGAAGGAGAATCTATAACTCATCATTTATAATGTTAATTCTGCCACTGTTTTAGAATGTTTTAGGAGATGACAACCTTATTATGCCCAGCATCCTTCACACTATGTGAATAGTCTAATGGAAGCATGTATATATTGGTCTTGTTTATGCTGAATAGAATAAACTGGCCTCTAAAAATTGAATATTTTTTTGTGAAGATAAACTCCAGAATGAGTTTGTCCTTATGAATCCTTATTTTGGAAACTTGGTCCTACTTCAAAATACACACCAGTAATAGCAATTAGTTTGATTTGGCAAGTCTGAAAATGCAATATTGGGTATTTCTGCTGCTGTACGACTGACCTAGGCTTTGATATTTAAATACAATTTCAAAGTGTTCATGGGAGATGCACAAAAGAGCACAATAGCATTCTTATGCAGTAGCACAAAAAGGTCTGATATGTGTTATTTATCATCTTTACACTACGAATGGCTCAGGTATAACACCTACTGCTTAAAAATACTGCCTTGTAAAAGGGCTATTCACAAAATCACTGACTGGTTGAGGTTGGAAGAGACCTCTTGAGATCATTTAGTCTAAACCCCATACTCAGGCTAGAGGAGGTTGTCCAGAAACATGTCCAGATGGCTTTTGAATGTCTTCACAGATGGAGACTTCACAAGTTCTTTGGGCAACCTGTTCCAGTTTGACCACCCTCGCAGTAAAAAAGTGTTTTCTTGTGTTCAGATTGATTTTCATATTTTTTGATTTGTGTTGTCAGTGGACACTACTGAGAAAAGTCTGGCTCAGTCTTCTTCATTCCCTCCCATCAGATTTTTGTACACATTGACAAGATCTTCTCCAGGCTGAACAGTCCCAACTCTCTCAGCCTTTTTTCATAAAAGAGGTTCTCCAGTCCCTTAGCCATCTCAGTGACCCTTCGTTGGACTCTCTCCATTATGTCCGTATCTCTCTTATACTGGGGAGCCCAGAACTGGACACAGAACTCCAGGTGTGGCCTCACCTGGAGTAGAGGGGAAGGATCACCTCCCTCGACTCGCTGGCAATGCTCTGCCTAATGCAGCTCAGAAGGCAGTTGGCCTGCTTTACTGAGAGGGCGCACTGCTGGCTCGTGGTCGGTTTCTTGTCCACCAGAATCACCAGATCCTTCTCAGCAAAGCTGCTTTCTAGCTGGTTGGCTGTTAGAAACCAGTATGTACTGATCCTCATGCCCCCACCTCCATCCCCCCAGTGCCACTTGGAGCGGGGAAGGATTCCAGGGAGAAGTTGAGCTTAGGAAAGGAGGGAGGAAAGGTGCTGTTTTAATGTTTGCCTTTTTGTTTTCCACTACCCAAATCAGTAATTAATTAGCTTTTTTAATTGGCAATAAACTAAGTTAATTTTTTGAGTCTGTTTTGACAGTGATGGTAATGGGAAGTAACCTCTCTGTCTCTATCTTGAACCTTGAACTTTCTCATTCCTCTTCTTTCTGTTTTCTCCCCCTGTGCTGCTGGTGGTGGCAGGGGAGGAAAGTGAGCAATAAAGGGGGAGGGTGGTGGCATTTGGCTGCTAGCCAAGGCTAACACACCACAATCATCTGATTCCTCCCCTTTTCATATCATATGCAAACTTGCTGAAGGTACAGTGTCCCATAGTCCAGGTCACTAATGAAGAGGTTGAACAGTACTGGCTCTAATATCATCCCCTCGAGTACACCGCTAGTGGTCTGCTTCCAACTGGACTTTGTGCCACCAGTTAAAAGCCTCTAGGCTCAGTCGTTCAGCCAGTTTTCAAGCATCCCACACTCATGTAACCTGTACTTCATCAGCTTGTCTGAGAGAATGTTATGGGAGACTGTTAAAAGCCTTACTAAAGTCAAAGTAAATAGCATCCACTAATCTCCTCTCATTCATGAAGTTAGTCACCTCATTGTAGAAGGCTAATGGGTTGGTCAAGCATGATTTCCGCTTCATAATTCCATGCAGACTACTCCTGATCACCTTGGCCTTCATGTGCTTGGAAATGCTTTTCAGGAAGATTATCTCCATCACCTCCCCAGGTACTGAGGTGAGTCTGACAAGTCTGTAGTTCTCTAGTTCTTCCTTCTTGCCCGTCTTGAAGATAGGAGTGACATTTGCTCTCTTCCAGTCTTCCAGAACCTCACCCCATCACCATAACTGTTCAAAGACAATCAAGAGTGACCCCACAATATCATCAGCAACTCCCTCAGCAATTATGGGTGCAACCTCTCAGACCCCATGAGCATATTCATGTACATTGAGTTTGTTTAAGTGCTCCCTGACTGGTTCTCCTCCAACAAGTGTAGGTCTTCCTTGTACCAGACTTTCCCTCTGGTTTCAGGGGTCTGGGATTCCTGAAGGTTGGTCTTACCACTGAAGACTGAGACAAAGAAGGCATTGAGTACCTTGGCCTTTTTCATTTTATTTGTCAGCAGTTCCCTTGCTTCTTCAGCAGCAGCCCCATGTTTTCCCTTGATTCCCTTTTGCTGTTTATGTACTTCCCAAATCGTTTCCTATTGCCCTTCATATCCCTTGCCAGATTCTACTCCAGATTGACCTTGTCTTTTCTGACCTCATCCCTGCACAGTAGGACAGCAAGTCTCTATTCCTTCTGGGTTACCTGCTCCTGCTTCCAACCTTTGCACATTTCCTTTTATGTCTGAGTTCAAGTAGGACATCTTTGCTATCCATGCAGGCCTCCTGATGCCTTTGCTTGATTTTCTACTTGTTGGGATGAACCTTTCTTGAGGTTGGAGGACCATATCTTTTGCAGCCTTCTTACCTCCAGGGCCATATCCCTTAGAATCCTTCCAAGCAGATCTCTGAAGAGATTGAAATCTCTTCTCTTGAAATCCATGGTTGCAGTCCTGCTTTTTGCCCTGCTCCCTCTTAGGATCCTGAACTCCCTCTTGTCATGGCCACTGCAGGCAAGGCTGTGTCCAACTTTTATATCCGTGACCAGTTCTTCCTTGTATGAGGTCCATCCAGCAGAGCACCATTCCTTGTTGGCTACTCAGTCATCTGTGTCAGGAAGTTGTTATCAATGCATTTTAGAAATCTCCCGCATTGGATGAGCCCAGCTGTATTGTCTTTCCAGCAGCTGTCAGGGTGGTTAAATCCCCATAAGGACCAGGGCTGTTACTGTGAGGCTTCTTCCAGTTGTTTGAACAAGACCTCATCTACTTTGCCTTCCTGATCAGGACATTTATAACAGATACCCACTACAACAGCACTCTTAAGCTCTCAACTGGCTCCTGACCTGTCCCAAGGTAGAGCTCCATGTACTCCAGCTTCTCTCTCACAGGAATTGCAGCACTCCCTCCCCACTTTCCTGGCCTGCCCTTCCTAAAAAAACTGTGTGCGTATCCATCCATCCAGCCATTGCAGCACTCCAATTGTGTGAATTATCCCACCATGTCTCCCTAATCTCAATGAGGTCAGTTCTGAGCCTAGTAACTGCTCAGACTTCTAACTCCTGTTTTTCTTCTAACTCCATGTAACGAGCATTAGTAAAGAGGCCCTTCAGAGAGACACTCAAGCATGCTGATTCCCCGGTACAGGCTTGAGAGTGTTCTTCATAAGGCTGTTTCGCATGCATTTCCATCTCTACATGTCTACACTTGAGATGATTCTACCTCAGCTCTATTTTGTTGATTGTGCTGTCCTTTCTTTTCCCATCATCCCAGGCCCCTGGCTTGTCCACTCCTCCACTCCACCCACAACATACTTATTTGTTTGTTGAGGAACCAATCCCTTGTCCATCACTAATATACTATAGGTATGTGATTCTTATATAAAATAGAATTTATGTATACTGTTTTCAACGTCTTGAGACGTATCATTTGACAATCCTTCAACTTCTGTTTTTACTGTGAATTTACTGGTTGGTTGATGAACTTAGAAGAGAATGAGAAATAGCTTTGCTTTTTTGCAGTTCAAACCAAAATTTTTACCATTAAATGAGTAGATGTGCCTTCTTTTTTTTTTTTTTTATTTTAAACATTGGTGTTTCTAAATGCTTTTTGGAAGGAGGCTTTCAAAGCTGAAATAGAATTTAGAAAATTGGTTTAAGTTTTGCCTAAAGATTTTCCAGAAAGTTTAGTTAGGAATATTGCTGGTATTTTGAGCCAAACTTAATTTTGTCCTAATGTACTTTGTGGAGAAAGATAAGACTTTACTGATAGTGTTTCAGGAGAGACTTTCTTTGAGATTAAATTAATAATGTCTCTATGACAGCAATTGTAACTATTGGATTAGTGAAAGAGGAGTCCTTCAAAATATTTTCACAATATCTTCTGCAAATAACATGCTACTTAAACACCTTCTATAGACCTCTTCCCTATGTTCTATACATGAAGTAAACTTGATGACAGGTTCAAGAGTTATTGGACTAAGTTCAGCCATCCAGACAGAATTTTGGACTGAGAAAGAAAGGTAATATTCAGACATGGTAATATTTGGTTTCTGATTAGGCATCTGCTTTAAATACATTAGAGGCAAGAAAAACCTAGTGGATGTACAAAAGTGCAAAGTACACAGGAGCAATAAAGCAAATGAAGTGACAATTTCTTGATACACTGGTATTTGGTTGTCAAGACCTATTTCAAATACTGTTTTTCAATAGTATGGCATGTAGAATAATTTATTATTTTCTTTTGCATTTTAGTCATTGTAATGTCCTGTAACTGTCTGCCATAAGCTAACCTTTATTTTTCACCTTTCTTCATGTACTAAGTAAAATTTTGCTGTTGATTGTTGCTACACTGTTGAACTGAGACTGTAGCGTCTTTCATTAATGGATTGTGTAGCCTTTGTTGTTTACATGGACTTATGCTAAAGATCCAAATATCTATATGTATATACAAGATGATATATAGAAAACACCTGTATTCATTTTCTAATGCAGATTTTAATGAGAAAATAGCACAAAGAAACAGCTGCTTTCCATAAGTACTATTCCACCATTTAATAAACTGACATTTGTTACATTTGTCAGCTAGAGAGGAATAAAAACTATATTTGATTGTCTCCTGGAAAGTCTTTAAAAGAAAATATTTTTCTTGTACTGTTCTAGGATCCTGCTAATTTAGCAGCCAGAAGGAGTTTTATGGTGTGAAGAGATGCAAGCATATTTACTAGAGAGACTTCAGGAACACAAATTTGCAAACATTTTGTACTCACTTAAGCTTAGAAGGAACAAAATGTACTCTAACAAATAAAGCTTTTAAAATGTTTACCGAACACAACTCCTTTAAATTTTCAATAAGGCTGCTGCTCCAATATAATATTCAGACAAATAGAATAAGTCAGGTTTTCTGAGTGCTATTTTAAATTGAGAGCAAAGAGGAGATATTTTTTTTCTTATTATGAATTTAAAGACAGGTACACAAAATAACTTTTCAAGGTCAAGCAGCAAGTGAATTGCTTAACTGGGCACAGAGTCCAGATTTCCTGCTATGCAGTCTTGTATATCATTTAATAAATCACATTAAACCTTTTCCCAAAGCTGAGCTCATTAGTTTGGAATTATTAGTGCTGTACCTTTTACTGATAAAATCTACTTCACTTTTGGGTCAGGATGTGAAGGTTGACATTGTGATGGAAGTTTGTTTCAGACCACTTGATCATGACAAAAAATCAGATGAAGTCTTTAAACAACTCTGAAGTCTCTGGCTCTTACGGGAGGGCTGTGCTCTCCTCTCCCTGGTGTCTTCTGGAAGGGCAACTCAGCATGACATAAAGAACCCAGAAGATTTCTGGAGGATGTCAGGTGTAACTTCTCGACACAGGTACTGGGTAGGCTAAGGGGTGATGCACAGATGGGTCTCCTATTCACAGACAGGGAAGAACTGATCAGGGGTAGAATAAATAATGGTAGCAATGGCTACCATGAAATAGTGGAGTTTAAGATCCTGAGGTGAATGAAGAAAACAAGTAGCAGAGGACTGATCCTGAAATTTAGGAAGGCAACTTTCAGGTTACTCATGGAACTTTCCTTCCCCTTCCCTTTCTCCTTCCCCCCTTCCCCTTCCCCCAGAACTGGCTCCACACCATGAGTGGAGGTAGCTGGAATTACATAGTAGGAGTAAGGCTGGAATACTGATAACTGAGACAAGCAAACCAGGGAATCTGAGGCTGAGTAGGAAACTTTCCAGATGGTTGTTTTTCAACATCTGCTTCCTCTGGTACTGTGTTTATCTTAATCTCATTTGATGGTTTTGTCTGCTGAAATGTAGATTGTCTATATTTGATTTAGTTTTTGAGATTCTGTTTATACTGGAGACTTATATAGACATTCTAAAGAACAGTTCATTTGACTAATACAGGCCAGATACTTTATGCCTTGAATGTGCCTATTTTCATCATTGACTAAAAGAAGGCGAATATAATAAACTTAGAATACAGATATCTAATATTAGGTGAGATAGATCCCATCATTAAAACATAAAATTAAACTGGGCTTGGGAAATTTTTTTAAAGTCTCTGAATGGTACTGTTTTTACACTTAAAGATTAGCTCCTCGAACATTCTTAAAGTAAATAGTGTATTTAGACTTTGATGATAGTTTATAGGAAGCCAAACTCTCAGTACCTCCTGGGGCTGCTCCTTTGTAACAGTGCATATTGTGCCTAGTATTTCTTTGATGCAATTCCATCTCTGTCATGCTTTACAAGGACCATATTCCTTTTCAGACCAAAACATCCTTGTAGGAAGTGGTAATACATCATTTCCTACCATACAGATGGAAAAAAGTGGTGAGCTAGGAAAATAATATGAACCCTATCATGGGTCTTGCCTACAGCCAAAAGTAGAAGCAAATAGCATCACACATACATCAGATGTGTCTCATATTCTGCTCTGTCTCCATTTATAGCTTGCAGGAGCAAGCTACAAGCTGTTGAGAACTGCACAGGACACATCTGCAATATGTGATCGTTGTTTTTTAACTTTTTTTAACTGGAACCTTCCATACTTGTGTGGAGACAAAAACCCCTTTTTCTTCCATGTGGACCCACATGAAGACTTGCATAAGCAAAGCCAGGAATGGCTTTTCTCTATCCTGTAGTTGCCAACTTGCATAACAGCAGTGGTTGACACACACACAAAAAATTCCATTCATTAACATTCAGAATACACCTGCACACTGCTTGAGTTAATTTTTTTTCCTCTAATGCTGCACCTGTACATACACTACTTTCTTTTTCACCAGTGGCTTTTTGGCATAATAGCAAAGCAATGGAAATGTTACCTTTGTCATAGAAAATGAGTGGACACTGTATATTTTGTCAAAGCCAGAAAATACTGGCCTTGTGGTAGGAGACAAGAAAAAAAAGAAGTACAACATGGTGAAACAGTAGGTGCCTACTCATTGAAGTTCACTGTGTTATGTGCTTGAAAGGCTTTAGGAATACTAAAAAAAATAAACATAACCATGTTTGGGAAACTCAGAATAGGAACAGCTGATGTCCTTATCACCTCTCATTTAAATCCCCAGAGGCAGTATTGCTTAATTCCTTGCCAATAATTTGTTTATTTGCAGGCATTTTTGTATTTGTCTTCTCCCCCCCAAATGTGAATGTTTGTAAAGAAATATCACTGATGGATGGTGAATGGGTCCCACAGCAATGACTTTTCAGTCCTTGCTCTTTCATCATGTATTGTTTAACTAGAGAAACCTAAATTCATCTTCCTGCTGTGAAAAAAAGTTTCTGCTCATATTGCTTGAATTTTGGCAGTGATCTTGTGAAACAGGAGACTGAGGTCAAATGCAGAAATTATGCAGGAGGCTCTTAGGCTCTCTTTAATGGTCTGGCTTAAAAGCAGTAACCTCTTATATCCTTTGCCAGTTCCTAAGCATGGAAGTTAGAACAAATAGCACTCCCTTGAATCTGAGTTCAATTTCTGCAAATGCCTCATTTACATGCAGATTTAGCCATGAGGGTTACTGCAACATTTGCTATATTTTGCACCTCTTCTGAACTGTGACTTCACCATTTAAATGGGATGCCAAAAAAATGTCTTCCTTCATCTAAATGAAATCAGTTACTTCACTAAAAAGTGAGAGCATGTAGTGGTATAGAGAGAAAGAGACAGGATGCAAGATCACGTTACTGTAAAAATCCAGAGAGTAAAAGTAGTTGATGCACTTGAGTCATATCTGGTAATAAACTATGCACAGACTGCACAAAAATTAATAGAATATGTGAGTAATATAGAGAGAGAATTGAGTAATATGTGTATGGGAGAAAATTTTAAAGGGAGTCTGACTTATTTGGAGGCAATCGTAAACCTCTTCATGGCAGCAACACCAAAGGCACAGGATCATATAGTTTATTTAACACAACATTAAATTAAAACCCCAACCAGAGATGGATGTGGCAGTTCTACTGCATTAAGCAAATTGGTTTTTTCCCAAGAAATAACAAAGTGATGATTCACTTGAGTCACAAATAACTTTATTTACATTTGGTTTACTGGCCTCAGACAATAACTTGACAGAACTGAGGACAGCAACTGATCAAGATGCTCAGCTATATGCAGTTCTGGAAGTTTACATTGTCAGTTAAGTGCATTCTTCAGCTGCAGAGATCTCCAGTATCTGCCAAGAAAGAAGGCCACAGGCAGGGTGCCTGCTCAGGTGGTGGGTTGTAGTTATAGCAGTAGCTTGCAGTGAGGGTGTC
Organism: Gavia stellata; assembly: GCF_030936135.1. NCBI lineage: Eukaryota > Metazoa > Chordata > Aves > Gaviiformes > Gaviidae > Gavia > Gavia stellata. Next base: position 24,893,961 of record NC_082598.1, on the reverse strand, counting down.
TCTATTACACAGTGCTGGTACTAGCTTGGTGGTGCAACCTTGCTGGTGAAAGCAGTCCCAGAGTGAGGATTTCACTATATAATCACAGGAAATCATGTAATCCAATAGGGATTTTTTGAGACTTGAGGAATCTGTGACTAAGACTCCTGGCTATTCCAACACCATTAGAAACTATTAGGTAGGAAGTAGTGTTTCCATTATTGGTGAAAGCAACATGAGAAAGACTGCTTACCTTGGATAAACAGAATTAAAGGATAAAAAAGTGGTTGTGCAGGGGCAGAGTTAGGCTGTTTATGTCCCGTATGAATGTTCAAGATGAAGTATGGCTTCACCAGGTTGAAAAAATTTTAATTGTAAACTGACAAGCTTTATCTGGTTTATAGCTTGAAAAAGAAGGCGTGACATTTGCAGGTTTTACTTTTTGCTGGTTTTCTTATACAATTTGCTGGATTGTTTATAGAAAATATATACCCTTAAAATTACTTCCTTTCCCCTTCCAAGCAACTTGTGACATGACCAAAATAAGGTGCTTGATTTGTGTCACGTCTTTCTTTACAATGTACTTCTGCTAGCAGTGATTTTGGGGGTGATTCAGCTCACACTGGATAGCAACTATAAACAGGTCCCCTACTAGCTAGGAAGAAGGCTTCTGTGTGTATGTGGGGGGCTGAGTTGACAAGGCTGTTTCTAATGTGAAAGCAGTCAAGGATATTCTACCTGTGGCAAGGTCATACAATGGCGTTTTCTGTGATAAGAGAAGACATTTATTGAGCATTAGAACAAGTGGATGAAGGGTAGGGGGACAGTTTGACAGACACTTTCAGGCATATTTAGCTTTCATGCCTGCAAAGATTTGCACTAGCTGGATGATACATCTAGGTAGTATCCATACAGAAACTAAATCACTAACAGTCAACAGTGGCCAGTTCCCCAATGTCAAAATATCAGGCAAAAATTCTTGGATCCTTGCATGTATTTTAGGTTTAGAGGTTGTTTAAAACAGTATAGGATGGAAGCTGGCTTATAAAAGGACAAAAAGCCTTACAAAAAGTGAAGTAAAGGAAGGGGAAGTTTAGGAAATATACATATTAGGGAAATGTAGAGAAACGTGGTTAGGAGACAGGCAGTTTCCTTTATGTAATACATTGAAGGAAGGTCAGTATATTACACATAGGATGGTAATAGGTCATGATATAACACCAGTAATGAGCTTGACTTAGGCAGAGTACAGGCTTGTTAAGCATTGTTTATTTCTAAAATCACTGTTATATTGAATTTACAAAAGTGAACTAAGAATATTTCTCTTGCTGTGCAGAGGCTTGTCTTATGGTATCAGCAGTCTCTTTGACACTAAAGAAGAATTCTGACAAGTACCTTTTATCTCTACAGGATGCATTAGGAGAGAAGATTTAAGGAAAGGGAAGGAGGGATGTCATGACTTTTCTTATGCCTCTGTTGTCATGATCACATTGTAAAGCTGCTGACTATGTGATTACTAAGTGAACTTTCATTATTGCTTTCTCCTTCTTAAGGCAGAGTAGGAATTTGGCCACCATTTGTACGTGTTCCTGTTCTGTCGGCTGTGACATATTAAAGGCACGAATACAAAAATGAAACTGTTTTTTCATATGTTTTTGCAATTGTATTTAGGGAGTTGTTTCGTTGCTGCCTACAGCTGAAGTACAGCAGAGGCATTGCTCCTCATTATAACTAGTGAGAGTCTGAATTGGGTCAGTCTGAATGCTGCAGGGCTCCATGGGCTATTGAGCAGAGTAAAATACTGCTAAATCTGGTTGGGAAGGATAGAATAAATGGGTTAGGTATTTTTTGACTTATAGGCTGCAAGTGTGTACACAAGCCTAAATACAAGTAATAAACTCATAGTAAAGTCTTTCTACAGTGACTTTCTATGTACCCTGTGATATCTCACTGTGCATCTGGATTACCTTTATTTCACTATTTTGAAATTTGCTTAGAAATAAGGAAAGGAAGACAAAAGCAAAGTTGGTGGAATATTTGTGACTGGATTCATAAAGTGGTCTAATTGCAATGATGCTATTTCAGATAAAATCTCAAAAATTAAGCACTTAGAGCCTCCTACAGAATGCATGAATAGAGAGGTAACCGCCTAAGATTGGGATCAAACCGACAGTCTTCATAAGGTAGAAGAAAAAAAGCTAAGTAGGTTGTCTAATGGAAAATAGACAATTTTTTCCAATAGAAAAAAAACGAGAATACAGCTGGGTCTGTCTTCTCCAAAGTTCAGAGTGTGGATTGACTACATGGCCTTTCCTCACCAAGCAAAAAAACAAAATTCCAAAACCCAGGCAGGAAATAATTCTTTTGAGTTTATTGCTAATGCTTGGCTAACGTATCTGGCAGGAAACAGGACTGGGTTTCTAGAATCTGTTTGTGCATTTCAAGAGAAGTCCTTTGTAGTTTTGTTGACTTTATCTTCCAAGAAACTGTTCCAGACATTCATTTACGCTTCTCAGTCTCTTCTCTGACAATGAATTCTGAATTCTTTTATGTCTAATGGAAGGGATTTAGATTATTTTTTTTCTTCCTTTCCAGAAAGAGCCTATTGCTTTGTTACTAAGGCATAGAAGTGTGGTTTAGGATTTGATCTTCCTTGTGAAAGCAATTGGATCTGGGTCTCCCACAATATACGTGATTCCACAAAGCATAGGACTGTGGAAGAAGGGACATAGACCATACTGCCAGGATGCTTTCAGAGAAAATAACAGTTTCTATCACTTTTTAGGAATGTCTTTTCAAGGTATGCTGAACTGGTAGGCATGCTTTGAGAGCTTTTGCTAGGTTACTTTCCTCAGGATTCAGCTGGAGAATTGTTTTATTTCAGGATGCTGGTGGTTTTTTCTATCAATAATGAAATGGTTCTACATATATATGCACAGAGGCAGAGTTTCAGGCAGCAGAACAGCTTTGAGAAAAAAGTTGAGCAGTACATGCTGTTAAGCTGCAGCTCGGTTAGATATCAGTCGATGAGAAATGGGTCATGATTCTGATCCGAAATCTTTTGTCAGGGTAATAATTGCTATTATTTTTCTGATTATCAGAGAAATATTACCCACTAGTTTGTCTTCTGCAATTTTATTTTCTCAGGATCTCTCCATTTTGGGGAGTTTCTCCCTTTTGACAATCTTAATGTTAGTTCAGGTAAGCACAGCTAAAGCAGATAGTTTTATCATCGTTCCTTAATGCTTATCCAATAATAATGAGAATAATGAATTCAGAAAGATGTTGGCTTTCATAGCATTGACTACAAATGGTCAAGTCTCTGTTACTGTTGAGCCTGCTGCATATGTTACCCAAAGGCTGGAGTTGGTCCTCTGAAGCTAGTATTTAAAGACTGTGGGCTCCCCTTGAAGGATATTGTACACCATTGAGAAAGTATTTCAGACTTTTTGTTACTGTTAGCTGGTTTTGGAAGACTCTGATAGGCATAAAATTTCTGGATGTAGCAAATATTATGCATTTGGATAATTAATTTGCCTTTACTAACAGTCTTAGGTTATATTACTAAAGCAAAGGCAGTGTAAATGTCACACACTCACACTCCATAATAAGAAGAAAGTGACGAAGTGTGTTATCACAGTCAAGCTGTTTCTTGGTCTTACTTCAGGAAATACAAGTTAGATTAAGTTCCTTTTGGTTACAAGGCAGTATTTTTAATATTGTTTCTCAGACAAAGAAAAGGTTAGGTAAGGGGGAAGGTACCTCATTGACAGATTTCAGTAGGGGCTGGGTCTGATTCTGGGATCTGTAAGGTGACTACGACATTAATGGCTAGGAAAAATGGGATTACTTTCTGAGGCTAAGAGATCTATCTTTTCTATGTCTGTGTTGCATCTTGAAGATCCCTCATTAACTTGAGCTTTAAAAGCCATTTGTTCTTCTGCGTAACAACAACTACTAACATTTCACTTATCTGTCCTTCTCTAATAGAATCAGAGAAATGTGCCACATTCCTTGAACAAAAAAAAAAAGGTGGGGCAGGGGTGTGGGGGGCGGGGGAGATGGGCAAACAAACCTACCAGAATGGATTTTCCATTGGGAGATATTTTCAGTAAGGTATACATTACTGCACTTTCCCACATAAAGCCACTTTATTTTTCTAAATGTTGATCTGTGGTCTCTCATAATACAAGAAGATTAGAAAACTATAGGGGAGTGGGAACACTTTCTTTTATAATTGTATCTCTAGCAAAGTGTATTTATCTCCAGTGTAGGCTTCTAACACTACTATATCTTAATTGATCTTTGAATGCTTACAATATTGGCAGGTCCAAGACTGCAATGGATTTACTATGTAAATATGCTGGCTTCTCATCAGAAGCCTCTGAATTAAAAAGCAATAGATCAGATTCCATACAGGAAGGTACAAAGAGTAATCTGCCATCAAGATTGATCAAAATTGTCATTTAATATCTGAAATGCCTTATTCTATGTTAAAATATTCTGAATTCTTAAAAGAATGGGAGTTTTAACTGAAAGTAATTGTTTACCTTCAGGTGGATTAAGCTGATCTAGCAAATGGAATATTGGTGCTGTTTATAGCATTCTTATTACACTGTAGCAGAAAAAAAAATGCTAAAAGACATTTCATAAGCTAAAAAAACCCCTAACAATTTATCAAATTTTAGGAGAACATGCATAAGAAGTTTTTCAACTATTTCAGATCCCTTTATTTGGGCTTTCTGAAAGGAATGCAGTAGTTAAAGACCCATATCATTCTATCTTCAGTATATAACAATCGAACCATGAAAACTTCAGAATCTTGAATGAAATCTTATCATAGAAGACATGACACTATTATTAGTAATTATAGGTCTTTAGTATTCTATGTGTCAGAGTAGGTTCAGCATAGTTAGTAACTGTGTAGTACTGAAACACAAGAATTTACAATTCGATGGTAATTTTTCCTCTTTTCTAATACTCACATGACAGTGTCAGCATACACTGTCTGACACTAAGAAGCAGCTAACTATTCTAGTAGCTGGGCTCTTCCATGATTATTCATTGCAATGACTGTCCTCAAAAGCACTGGTAGGATCCAGCAGGTAGCACCCCTGAATTGCTTGTAGGCGTTGGTACAGTCCATTGCTAAGGTTTTTCCAACACAGAAAAATCTGAGGTTTTTGTTAAATTTTTGTGCTTGTTCTGCAACATTCATACAAGGGTTAAAAATGCAAATTACATGCAATTAATGTGTTTAAATGAAAACATAAAGCCAGAAGTCAGGTCTATGATACTTCAGACAAATGCTGTGTAAGTTATTCTAGATTTGTTTGTTTCTTTCTGTCTTTTTCTTTACTTTGGAACATGATAAATTAAATCCCTAAGTGGTGTATAGGGCATAGAATTTATTTACTGGGTATTATGCAGCATAGCCACTATTAATCACCATCCACAGTAAATCTGACTAATGCTATTTGTTCTCTGACTCATGTTCTACTTAACAGTTTGTTTTTTAAAAGTTTAAAATATCAGGTCCCAAAATAGTTTAAATTGAAGAATACAACTTTCACGGTTGAACTATTTTTTGAAACAGTTCAAATCATATGATTTTATGTATTTTTTTAAAAAAAACTCTGCAGAAATATCTAGTCTGCTAGCATTTAGTTGCACTACGAAGAGCAGATAGAAATGATGCATGCTGACAACATAGTCTTGCAATTACCCTGAATTTATATCAAAATTTATTTCCAAATTTGTTACATGTAGAAGTGGCAAAAGGAAGAAATTGGAATTTAACTTTATAGGTTTAGATTAAGAGTGTTTGACTCTCTCTTTTCATCTGTCTTTTATAAGAAAATCACCTCCTAAATGCCAACGTACTGCTTTCCTTGCTTTGAAAAGATATTTCAGACCAACAGCCGCACATGTTACAGAAGGTAAAACATTCCACACAGTAGCAACTGACTGGACCTGGCAAATGTTAATCTTTGCTGAGAGGGCATCTAAATTTCCCTAAGGAATAGGGAACTTTCTCATCCACAAGAAGAGACTGCCTGAGGTTCTGGTTGAGGTTTGAGTTCGAACACTTTAACAAGGCTTGTATGCCACTGCCTATTCAAAGGGGGTTACCTTTCCTCTGCTTCTTGCTACAAAGGGTTTGCATACACAGCCTGATGGATTTTAGGTTATATATTTCTTTTCTGATTTCTGAGCAGGATCAAAGGAAAAGACATAGAAAAATAATCTGAAATTCACCTATACAGATAGAAAACATTTCAATGATCTTTCAAAGGAAAAAAAAAAACCAACAATCCTAACACCTTTTGAAAATGCAGATTCCTTCCTGGATTCCTGTCTTCATTTGCTTTTCCTTTCAAACTCCTTCTCTTTGGACCATGACTGCTTTCTCCATTTGTTGTGTCCTTCAACCTCAGGTGGCTGGAAAAGTACTTCTAATGCTCTCCATGACAGTTTCTTTTTTCTACTAAGCCCAGGCTGCCTTTTGGCTCATCTAACAGCTCTTCTCATCATACTTCTTTGTTACTTCAGTCCTTTTTTATTGATTTCAGGATGTTGCTTTCATTATACTCTTTCTGGTATGGCTGTTGAATTGAAGAACCAGCCTGTGTCTCCTGCATGATGCTTTTTTCGACACAGCCCTGCTAAGTCTCGACACACACTGGCTCCAGAGTCTCTCCATTCGGTGCTAGGTAGGAAGGATGACTGGAGGAACAGTTATTGAATGAGAACAAAAAGCCACTTCTTATTGCCATACAGTCTTGAGAAATTGGCTAAGATATTGATTTACTGGACAGTAGTAGACTTGAGCAGATCAGAACTATTGGCAGCATGAAAGAATGACTGTCTGGAAGGAGTGATCAGTGGAAAGAAAGTGGAACAGACAGGGTTGTAATACTGTAAGATGAGTTTATTAAAACATATAATAGTCTTCCTGAGAGGATGTCTGTGCCCGGAACAATAAACTGTGGGCACAAGGACATCAAAGGGCATCAAAGGAAAAATGGGATTGGATTTACTGTTATTAATTCCACCCAGCAGGTGTCATCTCCCTTTACTTATATGGAGTTACACAAAAAATAAAGTATTCTGCTTCTTTAGGCCTCAATTCAGCAAAACACTTGAGCATATCCTTAACTCCAAAAGAATTCCAGTTGTACGCAATGGGACTTAGATATGTAATTCAAGTTAAGGGTACAGTTAAGTATTTCCAGAATAGACATAGAATTGGGTCTCAAGAAGTTCTTTTCATTTTGGTTCAATGCATTCAAGGAAATTTATTTCTGTTCCTTTCTGTGTTCCCAGCTCCATTTTAATACTACTACTTGTTTGCTTTGTTATTTCAGACGCTGCTGACAGTCCAAAACTAGCCAGGACCACATTAAATAAAAATAATAATAAAACAAAAAGACTAACCATTTTCTCGGGGAATGGACTTTTCTGTGAATCTTTTAGGCCTCTGTGTCTGCAGAAGGCAGCTTCCCCTTTTTTCTGTATTCTAATCGGTTCCTCTAATTGAAGGAACCCACACTTTGCAGCTGCTTTATAAACACTTATGATTTTGAATAAGAAAAGTGTATCTGGCCAATGGAGACAATAGCGTGCTCAGGAACAACATAAAACACTTAGACTTCCACCCAATCTAGTTAGGAAACCGCTCACTCTGGAGACATAAGTTGTGTTTGGCCGCATCTACAGTTTCAATTATCTTGAAAAATCTCATCTGTGTTTTCCTGTGAAGTAATATTGGTTCTAGATTTATTACAAAACTCCATTGCTATTTCTCTTAAGCTAATAGAGCTTTCCTCTGGTTTTGCTGTTATTGAAGCTTCTGGATTTCTTGTTTCTTTATAATGCTAATTAAATTAATGTGATAGAATACAAATAAATATTGTGCAAGCATGTGATAGGGCTTCTGCTGTTGCCTGGGTGTCACAAATATGTTTTTCTTCCTTGCTGCTTCTAGAATTTTTGTTTCTTTGCTTTTCCCTGAACCACTGCATTTGGACCTTCCTCTGAATGTTACAGAAATGGCAGGATGTGTTGCAGGGATTTAAAAGAACGGATAACCATGATCTTACCCAATCTCTTTCAGTGGCATTATTAATTGTGGTTTTTGGACTTATGCTACGTCCTAAGCTTGTTAAAAGGGAATTGTCCTATAACTAAACTTCTTCATCATTATCAAGGACTAGAACAAATAGTCAATTCCTTCCAATCCTTTGGTCCTAATTTTGATACCTTCCAACATCTATTATTTGAGAGAAAGGACAGTTTGCTGCTTCTGTTGAAAGCTGGGTGAGCTAAAGTTGTTTCATATTTGGCAGACTCCCACACTGTTCATTCATAAAAAGCTTAAATTTTCGTAGGGAAAATTTTATCTACAAATAGCAGGAAAAATTGTTGCCTTCTGATGCACACAGAATTTTTTTTTAAATAGTCTTGGTTGTCGTTTACTGAGACTCATATATGCTTTGAATAAATCTTACTATAGTCCGCTTTAGCAAGATATTAAACAAATTTCCCCAAGGTAAAATTCAATTCTGGTACAGTATGTGAAAATTAAAATACTCTTAATGTTTGTTTATAAATTGGTACATAATTTTTGGGAGATAGTGTTCAGGCAAAAAGGGTATACCAATTTTCCAGGAAAACTATTAAAATTGACACTTGAATTAGATCCATAATAAAATTATTTTGGCTGTCCTTAAGAATTTTATAAATGTGTTAATACTGTCTAAAAATAATCTTCTATAAATATCAATAAATACATTATAAAAAGACAAATTGTTATAACATTTACATTAGACACTACATAAATAACTTGGACATTTAATAGTTTTATTATGTGTGTCCTAGACCAACGTAAAAAAGGCTTGGTCCTTCATAAACTCTAGTCTTTAATCCTGGATACATATGATCTACTTCCTGACATCTACTAGATCAGATAATGACACAGAATCAGTATTTGAAATTACATACAAGCCTCACATACATGAAAGTATTAGAAGTGTTTGGAGATATAAGGTGATATCCCTCAAAGATGGGTTGTGGCAATGTGTTTCCCAGCCATAGTTTTTCTTCAGACCCGAATACAATTTGTTCTTTTGCTAAAATATTAATTGAAAGGTTGAAAGCAAATCCAGCTGTATAACTACAGAAAAAAAAAAATAGACATATTCAAGGATTTTTTAATGTGTTTTTGTTTTTCTTGCTCAACTGAAGACTCATCTGCCAGGTCAGAAGAACAATTCCCACTGCCATTCTGGCACAGCATAAAACCATTGTATGTTTCAGCAACAGCAAAAGGTGAATTATTTATACAGAAGTTAAACCTTAGTTTGCTGGATTGGAAATTCTTCCATCGTATCTCAGATGAAGAGCAAATAAATATTAACCAGCAACTAGCAGAGAAAGTCTCTCATTTTAGAAGGCTTATGTTAAAAAAACACTTTGAAAACTCAGGCTTTGACACAAGCATTTTGTCTTACCAGTGGGACACAATCACAAATGCATTGCAGTAGCTGTTCATCTTTTAAAACTGCCTTTGAAACTTTTGGTGAGAAAACGAGTTATAAAATGTAATTAAGTGTTGGTAAGCATTGTGAATGGATAGATGCCTTGCCAGTGACCAAAGAAGTTGTCATTAACTGGAATGACCAAGATCCAGGAGGGATCACAGGGAGGACCCAAGTATTATGGAGACAGTCATTATAAATGGGAAGAGAGACATAATCATCCTTTCAGGAAAACATCATCAGTGAGACTTTTCAATTCTTTCTGGTAAGTGAGACAGAAGATGTGAGAGCAGACTTAGTCCTTTGGTGGACACCAAACAAAATAATTGTGGAGAACAGTAATAAAGGAAGAATCATTCAAAGATGTTATCAGGAGCAGGTTTACCCTAAGATGATCCTGAGAGATCTGAATAGAGTGTAATGAAGATTCACCCTGCAGTGGTGAAGTAAGAACAAACAAAACAATTTGTCCATAAGGACTTAGTTGAATGAGAGAGCCGCTGGAAAACTTTAGCTGACCATAAAGAAGAGTTCAACAATCCTCCCTCATAAAGAAGAGTGACATGATTAATTTACTAAGCCCAGAAAACAAAGAGATATTTAAAAATGAATGGATACTATTTCCCCCTTGGGAAATAAAGGCATGTGATGGCTGGATATGGAGTTACTCTGATGGTACAAGGGGTAGTGGAGTCATGCATTTACAAACATTAGTGACTCTCTTTAAATAGCAACGGTGAACCACCTTTTAAATTCTCTGTTTTTGTAATAACTGCGATGGTTGGGATTTGATTTCTTTTATTGCATTTGCAATACACTATCTGTACTAAATGTTCATTTGTGGTTTTAGTAAAGGGACTAGCAGATTCATTAAGTGCATTTTTTTTTCATATTTGATAATTGCAACCTAAATACTGTATTAATTCCAAAATATGATTTCTTCATTGCCTCTTTTTCTGCTTTCCCTTTAAACTGAACAATTCTTTTTATAAGACCTTGACCAGAATTAAATAAGGGTTGATACCATGATTTTTGCCAGGAATAATTTTTCTTTGTGATACTATACTTTATTCTATACTCTATGCTGTTATAGTAATTAGAGCTGTCTGAAATATACTTTTTTTTTTAATGGATTCTGCTCCAAACGAGCTGCTGTATGTGTACTTTCATCTGCCCCATTCCAGATCCACTTTAAAAATGTCCAGACATAAACTAACTGGAGCTTAATAAACTATAATTGAATTTAATGGGCATAGGATTGCTAAGAGGATGTAAGTTAGGAAATGAAAATCTACTTAGAGACAATGCTAGCCGTTAACTTTAACAGTTCATGCAGGAAATCCATACTCAGTTTCTTGGTCTATATTTTGGGGGTATGACTACAATTTCCAACTCTGTATATGCTACAGATAGGTTTTTTATTTTGACAGGAATGCTACCTGGTCCCGTCATTCAAGCATTACTATATTGGAGAGAAGAATTCCAGAATAATCTCAATGACATAGACATTGCATTATTTGGAATGGTATTTTCAGAAATTAAATCATAAAAATATATTAAAACCAAATGGTGAGTAAAGTATCATTTATCTGTTTATTTTGTCTATATTGAGTTACTTAAAAATTTCTATGCCCAATGAATTTGCATGTACCATTTTCTCTCAATGGAAAGTAAGGTTGAGACCAAAGATTTTTATTTTATGGATAATTTTCAGATCTATGTTGTAAATGTAAGAAAATGTAACACATTTATTAATGCTGATGAATATTTTCATATTACTTGGCAGTCAGTGTGTGAAAGATTATCCATATGACCTATCAGGCCCCAAATTCTGTTTCACACATGCATATATATGTGCGTGTGTATAGATGTATGTTCATATTTATTTGTGTATATATAGTTTCTTGGTATCAAGAAACACCGTTCACTGGAATGTATACGCATGCATATATAAAAGTTTTTATATATATATAAGGTTTATACATAGATATATAAGGTTTTTAAAATGTATTTTTTATGTAAGGTTTTCTAGTGAAGTTTTACTATAATGACTAACTTTGAAAGAATCTTCTGCTGACAGTCAAGCATCGAAGTTTCTGATCCAAAACTGCATCAAAGCTAATTTTGAATATTGCACCAAACATCCTGAAACTTTTAAATTCAGCCAAGCATTGACAAAGCACAAAACCAGAAGCCTTCTCACTCAAGACTCCCAATCATATGGGATAAATAAACTTTTAGAGCACTTCTGAAGCTACCAAAAAAGATCACACATTCCACAATTATACTTCACTGTAGCAACTTTTTGTTGAATTTCTTCTGCACCTAGATAGTACAAGACTTCGGTCTTCTACGAATTGAAAATGACTGAGCTGCCACAGAATACAGCATCCAGGTAAAACTACAAATTAATGTTAGAAAGAATCAGATGAAACAAAAATCTGTCAGTGGAGTTCCTTCACATTTTACTGAGGTTTCTATGTTGTTTTTCAACATAGGTAACTGTCGTGGTTTAAGCCCAGCTGGCAACTAAGCACCACACAGCCGCTCACTCACTCCCCCCAGGTGGCGGGGGGGAGAGAACCAGAAGAGTAAAAGTGAGAAAACTCATGGGCTGAGATAAAAACAGTTTAATAGGTAGAGCAAAAGAACACTGCGCGGAGAAGCAAAGCGAAAGAAGGAATTAATTCACCACTTCCCGTCGGCAGGCAGGTGTTCAGCTATCTGCAGGGAAGCAGGGCTCTATCACACGTAGCGGTTGCTCGGGAAGACAAATGCCATTACTCCGAATGTCCCCACCTTCCTTCTTCCTCCCCCAGCTTTATATACTGAGCATGACATCATATGGTATGGAATATCCCTTTGGTCAGTTGGGGTCAGCTGTCCCGGCTGTGTCCCCTCCCAACTTCCCATGCACCCCCAGCCCACTCACTGGTGGGGTGGGGTGAGGAGCAGAAAAGGCCTTGGTGCTGTGTGAGCCCTGCTCAGCAGTAACTAAAACATCCCTGCTTTATCAACATTGTTTCCAGCCCAAATCCAAAACACAGCCCCACACAATCCAAAACACAGCCCCATACTAGCTGCTATGAAGAAAGTTAACCCCATCCCAGCCAAAACCAGCACAGTAACTTTTTCAAGTATTTACATATGTACTGTCATATGTGAGAGCAAAGTGATCTTTTATAAACCGCATAATATTTGAAACTCCAAATAACATAATATAAACATAATATAAACTCCATAATATCAAAGATAATATAAATTCCATCATATCTGAAAAGTCATGGCAGTCAGGTAAAGTCATCAGTGACTGGAAAAGGTAACATTGCATCCATTTTTAAAAAGGGTAAAAAGGAAGACCCTGGGAACCACCGACCAGTCAGCCTCACCTCAGTGCCTGGTACGATCATAGAACAGAACCTCCTGAAAGACATGTTGAAGGATATGGAAGACAGGGAGGTGATTAGAGACAACCAACATGGGTTCACCAAGGGCAAATTCTGCCTGCCTAATCTAGTGGCCTTCTATGATGGAGTGACTGCAGCAGTGGACAAGGGAAGAGCTACAGATGTCATCTACCTGGACTTCTGTAAGGCCTTTGATATGGTCCTCCACAATATTCTTGCTGTTAAACTGGGGAGATATGGCTTTGATGGATGTACTATTTGGTGCATAAGAAATTGGCTAGATGGCCACACCCGAAGAGTTGTAGTCATCAGCTCAATGTCCAAATGGAAACCAGTAATGGGTGGTGTCCCTCAGGGGTCAGTACAGGGACCAGTAGTGTTCAATATCTTTATTAATGACATAGACAGTGGAAATGAGTGCACCCTCAGCAAGCTTGCGGATGACACCAAGCTGAGTGGCACAGTTGATACTCTTGAGGGAAGGGATGCCATCCAGAGGGACATAGGCTGGAGAAGTGGGCCAGTGTGAACCTCATGAAGTTCAACAAGACCAAGTGCAAGGTCCTGCACCTGGGTTGGGGCAATCCTCAGTATCAGTACAGACTGGGTTATGAATGCACTGAGAGCAGCCCTGTGGAGAAGGACTTGGGGATACTGGTAGATGAAAATTGGATATGAGCTGGCAATGTGTGCTTGCAGCCCAGAAAACCAGTTGTGTCCTGGGCTGCATAACAAGAATCATGGCCAGCATATTGAAGGAGGTGATTCTGCCTCTCTACTCCACTCTTATGAGATCCCACCTGGAGTACTGTATCCAGCTCTGGGGGCTCCCAGCACAAGAAAGAGCTGGGCCTGTTGGAGCGGGTCCAGAGGAGTGTCACAAAAATGAGGTTCTCAGAGGAACCAGAGCTGGAACACCTCTCCTATGAAGAAAGGCTGAGAGAGTTGGGGTTATTTAGTCTGGAGAAGAGAAGGCTCTGGGGAGGCCTTATTGCAGCCTTTCAATGTATAAAGGGGGCTTATAGGAAAGATAGAGCAAGACTTTTTATCAGGACCTGTAATGATAGGACAATAGGTAATGGTTTTAAACTAAAAGAGGGTGGATTTCAATTGGATATAAGGAAGAAATTTTTTATGATGAGGGTGGTGAGACACTGGAACAAGTTGCCCAGAGAAGTTGTGGATGCCGCATACCTGGAAGTGTTCAAGGTCATCGCAGACAGGGGTTTGAGTGACCTGATCTAGTGAAAGATGTCTCTGCCCATGGCAGGGAGGATTGAGCTAGATGATCTTTGGGGGGGTGGACTAAATGACCTTTAAAGGTCCCTTCCAACTTAAACCATTCTATGATTCTACGATTCTAATATCCTTTTTGGCTCTGTGGCTCTCCATTGCAAACGTTTACGTAATTTCAGGAGTTGGTGGTAATTTCCATATACCTCAATCAGTGAAGCAGGGCTCAATAGCTCTGTCTATCATTTCTAAAGGGCTAGTATTCTTTAATTTACAGTGAGCACATTCTCATTTTGATTCAGAGCTCTTACATGGTGTCATAATGTCAAATATGCATCAGAGTTATGCTCCGCTCCTTTTCACATCTGCTCTTCTCTTTGACATTGTTTTTCTCCACACAGTGGTTAGGGAGATTACTGGTGTTCTGTCATTAAGTATGTTGTGTTTAAAACACAACTCTTACAATTAATGTTCAAGAAAGTATATTGCATTGTCAAATGCTACTATGATGCTGATGCCATACCTGGTGAAAATGGATTTGACAGCTCTAATTACCTGCAAATCTTACTATCTTATAGGAAGGATAGTTCAAGGAAGTGAGAATTCTAGTCTAGGCTTAATCAATTGTTTTTTTCCCAGCCAAGATGAACAATCGTCTGTCTCTAAGGCCTATTCTCTAAGGTCCAATGTTCTCTCTTCCGTGGGTGTTTTATATGCTTGATTTGATCTGCATTTCTGACATGTGCAATAAACTATGTTGCAGCTTCCAAAGTGGTACTGTTCACTTTGGATGAGGATTTAAAATCTCTGACCTGTTCTTTTTATTTTCATTCCATAAATTAAATATTACTTTTAAAATATATTTCTGTAAGTCTTTATCACCCTCTCATTGATTTAAACAGGACTTGGTTTGATAACATTTGTATTAAGTCAGAAATAGCACTTGGGAATAGTCTTACTACTGCTCTGACAGCCTCAACTAATTTTCCTTTTCCCTGTCCTAATAATACTAATACTAACACTAACACTATTACTAATACTAATACTAATTTGTCTTTTCCTGAGAAATACTTCAGCTAATCATAGCCTATATTTCCTCTCTGAATAGCCTTTGGGAAATAATTATTATTATATACATCATTGTGTTCTCAACTTCTCCTTGCCGATTTCTATTTAATGTTCAAGAGATTATGTCTGCATCATCGAGTACTTTCCTTTATTTGATCTGCAAATACTGGAAAATACTTTGGGGAAACTCAGTTCTGTATTTCTGAGTGGAGGAAGTAAATTGTAAAGGTCTTTAAAAAATGGTAATAATTGATTCATAGTCAGTTTCAGATTCCAATTGCCTCCCCTAAGTGAAGAGAAATAGAAGCCTTATTGTGGCTTTTCTATTCAACTCACTCTGCCATCAACTTGCCTTTGTAGCAAAGAAGGCTAACAGTATCCTGGGCTCCAATTAGGCAGAGTGTTGCCAGCAGGTTGACAGAGGTGATCCTTCACCTCTACTCAGGACTAGTGAGGCCACACCTGCAGTACTGCATCCAGTTCTGGGCTCCCCAGTATAAGAAAGTAATGGACATACTGGCGAGAGTCCAGTGAAGGGCCACAAAGATGATGAAAGGACTGGAGCATCTCTCATATGAGGAAAGGCAGAGACCTGGGACTGTTTAGCCTAGAGAAGAGAAGGCTCAAGGGGGGATCATATTAATGTCTATAATTACCTGAAGAGAGGATGTAAAAAAAAAATAGAGCCAGGCTCTTTTCAGCAGTGCCCAGTGACAGGACAAGAAGCCAGAGGTTCAAACCGAAACACAGAGGTTCTGTTTGAACAACAGGAAACACTTTTTCACTGTGAGGGTGGCCAAGCACTGGCACAGGTTGCCCAGGGAGGTTGTGGAGTCTCCCTCCTTGGAGATATTCAAAAGCTGTCTGGACGTGGTGCTGGGCAACCAGCTCTAGGTGGCCCTGCTTGAGCAGGGGCATTGGACCAGATGACCTCCAGGGATGCCTTCCAACTGCAATCATTCTGTGCAATTTTACTAATGTCTCATTGCATGTATTCTGTCCTACTGTTTCTCCATAGAGCAAAATGTCTTCTCTGCAGATCTTAGCACTGTCTTTGCCAGTTGTTCTCAAACTGTTTTCAGGGGAACCATTATAAGGAGTAAAATTTACCAGCTGTCTAATTCCATAAGGTGAGTCTAATGGCCGAAGAAATTTGAGGACTGAGTTATTTACCTTTTGAGAAGTTTTAGAAGTTTTTCTCCACAGCATCAAAACAAAGTTATATTCTTCTGTTTTTGTTGGGGTTACTGAACACAGTCCAATAAGCAGTCTGATGTTACAAATGTGCACAAAATATGCCCTGTTTTTCTAACAGGTATAATCTTTACTAACATATCAAAGACAGATTTTTTTATTTATTTTTTTTTTAATTTTTGGATTTCAACCGCTCTCTTTATTGAGATAGTTGGCTAATTTGGGGGCTTTTGTATAAATAGAAAAATCTATCTTTCCTTTCTTATTTTGGACCAACTAATGTATGTATCCTGTTGTTTCCTCAGCTTGATATAAATTTATTTAGTTTACATTTTCACCATAGTAGAAACTGTTCTTACCATATTGGTAAGAACTACTCCATCCCTTAGAAAACTTTTTTGTTTCCTTCCTCAATTATTTTGATTCCTTTTTCCTCAAAAGACCACTCAGGATTAGAAGACTGTGCATAATACAGTACCGTTATAAACTGCTTTTTTTCACAAGTTACATCAACAAAAACAATACAGTCCTTGACTGATTTTAGGTCTCCCTATTTTAGGCAGATAATCATGATGATGAAATTAGGAACTAACTTGCCCAAGGCTGTTTCTATTTCCATTGCAAAGAGATGGGTATTGTGAAAGGTAAGTCAGATCTCAGGAGTTTGTAAATGCCCTCTAAAAACATTTGCATCTCCTCAGCGACTACAGGGAATACTTTGGGCAGCTGTATATCTAACTTAAGTGCCTCAGTGGCGTGTCTAACATTAGCTTAGATGAATCCAGACATGCTCTGTCTTTGGACATAGATTCACTGACTGTAGTCAGATCTGTGTTTTACTTGTTTATCTTCCAGACCCTGGCCCTTGTATTATTCTATATTGTTCAGTAGTAGTATTACTACACATAACATTACTCCAGTTTGTGCACCAACATCGCTGAAAATTAAGCTGTGTCCCATTTGCTTTTAGGCCAACAGTTCCTTCATCATCTTCTGCAATTTTGTCCCATTAAAAATTCCTCTGGACTGTGATGGTATTGTCACTGACTTTACCCGTGTGGTATATTACACTTACAAGGTGTAATTTTTAGAAAGTAATTAATTGTTTCCACCAAGCTTGAAATACTGTTGGCTTCTTTGTGACTCTGGACTTTGGCTTTCAGGACTCCTTCCTTCTATAAATTTTAAGCTATCATGATGATGGCATCAGAACAGTGTCCATCTTCAATCTCTTTCTGTCTAAACTAGGTTTACAGGCCTTCAGAGTGGCTGGAAAAGGGTGGCATTGTGGATGCTGTTTTCAAGTTGGGAAAGCTGCACCTGGGATAAGGATCTAACCTCGTTTTTTTGTTGGTTGGTGAGTAAGGCAGCCCAGGATCCCCTCCTTTTCTGTTCCCATTCTCTCAGCTGCTTGCCTGCTTCCCTTAGTTCCTTGCCTTCTGGCTGGGATCCAAAGATTGACTGGTTGCTTGGTCATTAATCACAATTGGTCTTTAACTGTCATAAACCAGAATTACAACTTCTTCCTGATTTTAGCTAAAGAAAGCAGGTGGGTCATGTGTGAAAAAAAGGTGTACTCACAAGTGGCTTACAAGTTGCATGAAACTTGCGTTTTACTAAGGGAAACAAAATGTCAGGAAAATATACAGCTGATCCAGTGAGAGCAACTGAAAACTTTTCCTATTGTTCAATTGATTTGAAATGCCTTTTTGAGATACTTAGATAAGCAGAGCAAATAATGTATTTTTTTATTGTTATCCATTACTGAAAATCAAAATCCCTACTTTTGCAAAATTCAGACTATGAAACTGAAATATATTTGAGTTTGTTAAGGGCATGGACATTTGTCTTTGTACACCATCAATTAATGTACTTATCATCACAACTTTTGATGTGTAAAAAATCAAAACAATTTTGAAAACATGTTCTAGTAAGAATCTAATGAGAACTTTCAATAAAGCAAAAGAGACAGCATGGTTTCAAATTCTGAAATAAATGCATTTCAGGAAGTTGTAAGTGATAAGGTAAAATACTGACTTAGCAGGATGCCACTAGTACACAGCTAGAAGGTAAAAAGAATATAAAACTTGTGTGATGATAGACCAAAGCTTATCAACTGGAAACCAAAACTTTTTCTACTCTTCTCCTTTGAGAAGAAGACAAAACTTTAAAATACTCAGCAGGAGAGCAAAGCTACAAAAGGACTCTAAAGAACTAAGTTTCTACAAGAAAAACCAAATAGTTCTTCATGAAACTTGAAATGCAAATCAGTAACAACATGGTAGAAAAATATGAAAGATTTCAAAATAAGTCGGGGGACAAATTGCTTTGAGGTATAGAAATCTCACAGGGAAACAGAAGGGCCATTTGTTCCAGTAAGTTAACACAGCAAGCTCTACTCCAGAAAAATCACAACCACTTCAAAATAGATCAAGGACACAGCTGAATTCAAGCAAAACTAGAGGCTAAGCTTTCTAAAACCTCTTTGGAAAATGAAATAAATTCCATTGAATCCATTTTATGTAATGGATGTTGTTCCCTCTGTGGAAATGAACAACTTATAAACCCCTACTAATTTTCCAAGAAGTTTTGTTTGGTTGGTTGGGGTTTTTTTGTTTGGGTTTTTTTTTGTTTTTAAAGTCTGGTAGGACTAGTTCAGGGATACTAACTGTAAGAATCACAAGCCAAGACTGCCGAGTCAGTTTATTAGGCAGACTGCAACTAATCACATTTCATTTTATGTGACTCACAGTTCAAAACTACCTGACCATAGCAATGGTTTGTAACGGTGACACAGAGATGTACTCTTGTTTGCTTGTGCTTCTGGAGATACTCTGTGTGTTTACTTACTTGCATAGCTAGTCTGAAACAATGAAGCAACTGGGCCAGATATAGTAGATCTATGCCTCAAGGAGTGTGTTAAACTGGAATCATATTCAGACTCACAGGACTGAGAGACATCTCACACTCTCATTTAAGTTAATTTTGCCACAGCTTTTAAGGACAGAAGAATCAGGTCTATGAAAGATACTGCTTATGCTTCATGCAACGACACTGGTTTTATGTAAATTACGGTTCATTGTTGGCAAAAGCAGTGTCATTACAATTGAGAAGAGTTAAGATGGTTGGTCAAATGTGGATTAAAACTTCAGGATCATGTGGGTGCTTGCATGTCATGCAAACAGTAGCTACTCCCTTTGGAACTGAGTTGGAGTCATTATAGGTTAAAAAATGTTCAATTGTGAATGGTAATGTATGAGTTTGTCATGCCCTCAATAGATCAGTCAGAGCCATATTCAGAACCATGACTGAAAGCTGCTAAACACCATATGTTTATTAAAAGGACCCTCAAATTATCGTTCCCCCCAAATTGATATTTGATATCAAAATATCAGCTTAAAAGTATCTGCTTTGGTTAAATAGGAATAGGGTGCCATGAGTTTTTCAGGATAATTTTAAACTTTGGAAAATTTGATTTAATGCATGAATAAAATCTACTGGGATGTCATTTTACGTTAACAGGTATGTGACACAAGGGCAGTCCCTCCATAATAATGTTTTTTTCTGCCTTATATGAGAGAGGTGTCTTAAAATCTGACTGATTATGCTCATTGCTATTATAATTGTGCAGTACAATTATTATCTCTGTTGTTTCATTTATATTTTTAAAAAGCAGATACTTTGTGTGTATTGGGAGAGCAGATGGCTTCTTTGGTATTTAAAATGACAGTAGGAGTATTGCCGCTGCCATTAGAAACTAGGAAAAGAGAATTAAGAAACTGAGTTTTTGTACTTGATTGAAATGTCATTCTCAGATATTTTTTTTATTTATTGTTTTTAAAGAAGAGAAAAAACAAGGCAGCATCTTCCAAAAGCTGCTGTAAGCAACAAATAAACAAATGTTTATTCACTGTAAATATCTAACTTGCTTATATCATCTAAGCCTCTATGGCTTGATCAGGAAAGGGAACAAGGCACCTCAACTCAGATTGCAGGAAGCTGAGCTGGAGTAGGTTATGGAGTGGACCCTCATCAAGTTTGCAGGTGACATCATAGTGGGAGGACCACTTGATAATCTCTGCCGTTCAGAAGGGTGTAGGAGGTTGGGCAAATGGGCTAACAGGAACCTCCTGAAATTCACCGAGGTTAAATACCAAATCTTGCACCTGGGAAGGAAGGGCCCCCTACAATGATACAGGATGGGGCCTGACTGTCTGGAGAGCAGCACTGCTGACAAGGACCTGGGGAGGTGCTGGTAGATGGCAAGCTGGGCATGAGCCAGCAGTGTATCTTGGCAGCAAAGACCAAGAGCAACAAGGGCTGTACTAACAGGAGAACCTCTAGGAGGTCCGGGGGAGTGGTTATCCTCCCCTCCCCTCCACTGCACTTGTCCGATCACTCCTGGATTCTTGTAACCAGTTTTGGGTGCCCCAATACAAGAAAAATGTTGATCAGCTGTTTTCCAGACATGCAGTAGCATAGCTAATTGAAAGTATAAAAATAATTCGCACAGTTACAGTAACATTTGTTGTGCCTGTAGCTAAGGGAATAGTGAACTTTGGCATAAATGTGAAACTTCTATAGTTGGTTTTGATGCTGATCACATACCAGTGCCACCAGTATTCATTTTGCTAGACTAAATAACTAAACTGAGAATGAGTATTATCTTAATTTTTATATTTCCAAGCTACCCAAGTGCTTTAGTCAGCACTATGAACCAGTGCCACCATCCCTTTCCCCTTTTTGTAATTTGGAAACCTCCTTGGTCAAGTAGTACCTGATTTCTTTCTAGCAAAAACTCAGTAAGGGCCATTTTTCTTTACAAATGTAAATTGTCTTTCAAAATTTCTGATACTTTAGCCTACAATATATGACATTTCCCTATGTTGAATTTCAGTTCCCTGCTCTCCCAATGTGAGTTCAAATCCGTAGCCCAGAACTGGTCAGTGAATAGGAAAGATGATAGTAAAATAGTCTCAGCATTCAAGTATGATTTAGTGAGGACTGGTTTGGTGAGGTTGTAGTCAATGTCTTCTATGGAAGCTTTTTCCCTTATGGAATATAATCCCAGAAACAATGGTAAGTAAAAGAGGTCATGTGATTACTTCAAGAATTTATCAAGAGAAAAGCCTATCGTAGCCACAAAGGTGGAATGTATCCAAATAAGAAGGCAAACAACTGGACAAAGAGGACTAAACATCCAGAAACCCAGAGCTTCTCTGTTTTAGTGATATTCTGTGTCCTTGGTCTTTCTTATTTCAAAATTGAGCATTGATTGGTTGAGTGGTAGAATTGACTGTACAAAGCTCTTAGTACTAACGCATCATTGACACATTACAGTTTTTATTTACTTTAATTGCAATGTTTAAAAGCCAGGTATATCAAGTAATCTGTAGTAGATTTGCAGCTGTTCTGTAATTTATGAATACTGTTAGTCTGGTGACTGGGGTGTTGTACTGTGTGAATAAATTGCTTAAGTTTAATAGGAAGCTGACAGAAAAAAATAGTTTAGGATAAATCACCCTTCAGAAAGTATGTGAGATTTATTAAAAGTAAGTAAGGATAGGAAAAGGTCCTTGAACATAGGAGGTAAAAGAACCTTTCAAAAGAACAGTATCAAAAGCAAAAAGAGTGTAGTTGTTGAAGAGAAACAGACTGAGATGCCTGCTGTTTCTACATCAGTATCAGCAGACAGTAAGCCTTGAGGTCAGATAGAGATATACGGACTGCTTTATAGTTTTACAACCCATAGCTCTAAGTATGCCGTTCTTACTGTTAAAATCACTTTAAGAGGATTGTTTCATCTGGTCACAGACACACTGAATAACAAAACCTCCAGAGCCAGCCAGTTTTACTGGATCAGCATAATGAATGCAGAGAGAACTGTACCCTTAGGCCTGGCCTAGGGTTCCAGAGTTGTGCAGTTGGTGTTGGGACTTAAAAAGGTACAAGGTGTAAGATTTGTAAATGAGGAGAAAACTGTGTAACTGTGGCAAAGCTGAAGCATATTTGCAGAGGGTTACAAATAGTGTCTGTGAATCCTTTAAAAACCCCCTCACTGTATCCATTTCAATGAATGAAGAGTGCCATTCCAGTTAATATTTAGACTTTACAACAGATTAGTCCTCTAGCAATTAAAAAAAAAAAACCAGCATGAAATAATAATTCAAAATTATTTGGTGTATTGAAGGCTTCTATTCGAATAATTCTTTTTCAAAAGTTTTAAGAGGTCATATTCTATAATCTCTTAATTGATTTACTTAATTTAGCAGCCAGAATTTCTCACAGGAGTTGCTTTTAAAACACACAATAAGAAATATTCTTGAAAAAAGGGGTTTTGTGCCGTATTCTTGCAGTGGCACTTTATATTAAGTGACATTAATGGCTTAATAATGAATATATAAATTGCAATTGGAATTTCAAGGAAACAGCAGTATTCCTATTTCTCATAATTCAGACCTCAATAAATATGATCAATTTACAACTTCTGTGTTTCTGACTAATGCCCCAAACGTGCCTGTGTGTTAGTGTGGGTCCAGCTGATGCATCTTTAGTAATGAGTAATCTAATTTTAATTTAAAACCATAATATAGCAGATCCAAGTAGCTCTGCTAGCCTTAAGTCTGCCAGAGTTTCCATTTTAAATACCTCTTTTATAGAAGTTCATAACCAAGCTGTAAAACCATGCTCCAGCTTGAAACTTGGCATGTGTTAGGAAGGAATATTTTTCACAGAATTCCAGCTAACCTGGTTTATCTATTTAACGTAAAGAAGTGTAATTCAACAATTTGGAATTTTTGTTACTGTAAAGGGTATGGAACTCTAAATGCAGTCTGGCAGAACTATTTTTTTTGTCACTAGGTCTTTACAGTTAATGGCTTAGCATGATTTTGGATACCTAGTTCCATATATAGGACAAAGTTTAAAAGAGAGAGGTTTGGTATATTGTGGTCATTAAAAATCCCTTACAAGGATAAGCCTTGTAAAGGGGATAAAGACATTACTAAATATAGAGCAGCACTTGGGAACAGAAAGTCAGGAAGGACTGTCTGGTTTAGCAATTTCACTTTCAGACTTTGTGAGAAAACCAGAAAATAAATGTTTAGACCAGAAAGCTCTACAGAATATAGAGCTCTGTGTCTTTGGTACCTGCTTAATCTCTCTTCTTCTACATATGCAATAATAAAACTTCGGTTCAAAAGAACAGTGCTAGAGTAAGATAAAAGGCATAACTAAAATCTTAGGTCTTTGCATGGATGCTGTTGCATACAACCTTCTGATGACCCTAGAGTGGTCCAAGCCTTGGACCTGAATGTGTTCCAAGCGGTGGAGAAGTGGTCTTTAGGTTGGCCTCATAATTCAAAATAATAGGAAATATTTACTGACTCCCTCTGTGGTCTCCGATGGAAAACAATCAGGTGTGCACATGAGATGCACTATGTATGTTTAGGGTGGGATGTGGGTTTTTTTGTTTTCTTTCCAGAGAGGCTGAACAAAATCATAATTTTAGGATAGTTGATCAAAGAAATATGTGGATATTATCATGAAATATATATGGATTTATGTGTGTTTGCACGTTTGTGTGTATGTGTGTATTTTGTAAGGCAAGACAAGATCAGTTCTTTTAGAAAATATATTTAAAAATATTCATCAAAATCCAATATAGGTCAAAATGCCTCACCCACACCTTCATTTAGGTAAAGTTAATTCCAAATACATTTCACTTGAATTTCCTTTGACAAGTAGAAATAGAACATTTGGACATGTGTTTCCAGATTGGTTCACACTGTTTCATTAAACTGCATATTCAGATTCCTTTTAACAAAATTCTATGGAATCAATCAAAGTTTTACCAAAAAACCCTCTTTTTAATTATATCATACTACCTAGAGCTTAGCCCATTCCTAGTCTTTTTTTTAATTATTTTTTTTTCCTGTACTTTTACCTCTTGATTTTCTTTTAGAAAATTGAGACAGGCATAATTAAAAGAAAACTCATATAAGGATGATCTCTTCACATTTCTTTTTATTCTTTGTTATCTTTTTCCTCTTCTGCCTTTTTTCTGTCTTCTCCCATTAAAAGTGTACAGCAATA
Organism: Gavia stellata; assembly: GCF_030936135.1. NCBI lineage: Eukaryota > Metazoa > Chordata > Aves > Gaviiformes > Gaviidae > Gavia > Gavia stellata. Next base: position 24,869,447 of record NC_082598.1, on the reverse strand, counting down.
TAAAAATAAGCACTTCCCTTTAATTTGCACATTGTGGCACAGCGTAACATTTGCAGAGGCACGGCATCATCCTAACTCTTGAAGCTGCCCTTTCTAATATCTGGGTAGCTGCAACTTGGTAGAGAATCCATAATGATGAGTAACGTGTGTTTTCAAGTTCAGTGGAAGAGTGCAGAAAGTCTGAAGTCATGTTCCTTTCTTACACTCGGATATCTGCTTTGATTTAAGTTCAAGTTAAAATTCAAATCCTGAATTTAATTTCTTAATTTGGGAGAGGCATGGGTCTCACTGTTTTCCTTTAGAGGACAAATAGAACTTAAAACCATAACCTGAAGCAGTGGTAATTTAAGGTACAGACTCTGATTTTATGCCATCATTGTAATCAGAGGCTGTTGAAATCACCTTGGGTATTTCAGCTCTTATTCAGGTAAGTGAAAATGTGCCACTGCAGTCACTGAACCAGAGAGAAAGCAAAGTGTGATTCTATAATTCAAGGATAAGCCTGTATGCAAGTTTTTTATTGCAATCCCAGTTAATGTATTTAAGTCTCCTCTTTCTTATTCTCTTTTTTTCCAGGTTCTCTTTATCTCTGAGTCTCTATTTGCTGTACATCTTCACCAGTGCACAACTGTGCTGATTATTCCTTTAAAGCACTTCAGAAGTTTATTCTCTCTTCCCTAGCTTGGCAAACATGCCCTGCTTGTGTTCTGCTTTAAGTGTAGCACAGGTCTCCTTCGCAGCTATCTGGTAGCATTCCTAACCTCTCCTCCAACCAATATAAAAGCTAACCTCTAAAATTACCTTATGTACCATTAGTATTTTGTCCACATCCGCATCTACCTTTCAATTTTATGAATCATTACTTTTCTTGATCTTCAAATACATCAAGTGCAAGCTCCTTTTCCTTTTTTGTCCCATGCTGTCCCTCACATTTCCAGATCTTTCCACCATTCACTTCCCTTATATAGCTGTCATCTTCCTGTCTCAGCCATGGAGCTCCTTTTCTATACCATTTGGAACAGACTTCCAGCTATATTAATGTGGGCTAATCCTCATTTTTTCAGTTATATCTCACTACTACTGCATGTTTCATAATCTCTTGTGTGTTCTCACCTAGCTGCTAAACTTTGTGGTTTTGCTTAATTGTAGTTCTCCCACTCTTGCTTACTGTATCTGACTGAGTTCAAATATTTATGGTTCCTCTTACTAGGATTTGTTAGCTTCTAGTATACAGTAAACACCAGATATCATAGGATAAAAACATGTTTCATTTTTGCAGTAATCATCAAAAGTCTTAAGCAGCCCCTATATAGTGCTGTGCCAAAAATATCCACACTGTCCTCATGTGCATAAGCTGTCAAGGGCCATATTGACCCCCCAACTATTGAAAGTCATTCAGTATCAGGAAGGCATCTCCTGGCTTTTATCAATCGTATACTCATAGCAATGAAAGGGACTTCAGGTTGTCATCTAGTCCAGTTCTTTATTCTAAGGTAAAACTGTCAAGTGACATACTGTGCTAGTCTTTGTCATTCTGACCAATGTAATTACCTTTTTCCCTATTAAGTATCACCCTGTTGCATGTTGCTTGTAATGTGTTTGTAAGATCACTGAGACTGTGGCATTCTTCTTTAGTTTAGTGTAAGTATAACACCTTAGCACAGGTGCCTTCTCCATGGTGTATCTAGTCCATTATAGGAGGTTCTAAGATGATGCAAACAAGAAGACCATTGGTCATTTAACAAACATTAAACATTTTCTGAGAAGCATTTATCTCACATCACTCTTTTTTTCACGCTTATTCTTCCTTACAGGTTTTATTCAGACTAGCTCAATGTATTTACACAGCAAACATCTCACAGACAAAATTACAAATCACCTGTCCATCCATCACAGGTTCATTCAATGTTTCAGCTATATTTTCATTTACTTGCACTTGAAAATGTTTTTAGTTAGGTTTACATTTTCCCTAAATGTTTGAATATGAATTTTATTTGCATGGCTTTTTTAAAAAATTAATCTTTGTCAAAAGAAGGAAAACTTATACAAAGACATAATTCTTCTGAACATTCATGTCCATAAAACCATCTTTCTTTTACTGCATCTCATTAGACAAAAGCCAACTATTTATTTATAATTTATTTTCCTTAACAATGGCCTGTGTAGTGCTTCTTTCTCTCTTTCCTTCCCTTGAAGTAGTTTGACTTTCCTCTGTAACTTTAAGAAGGGAATAATAATATTTAAGATAATTTCTGTTGGTAGAAAAATTCTAGGTGGGGGTGCTTTTTTGACGTTTTTCCACTGGGGGTTTCTAGATTTGTACCTATGGGGATCTTTGAAAGCATGAAGCAATGGTTTAGGTTTCAAACCTGTTTCTCTAGTTTCCATGCTCTTTAACTTTCACCATTTAAGCTTTAAATGTCGAAAGAAGTGATGTGAACTAAAGGAGACAGCAAGTGCATAGGAAAAAAACATGAAATATACAGGCAGATACAGAAGTTAATCCTGAGAAATTCTGTAACAAACTGTTGTATTGTATTTAACTCTTAATAGAGTAGTGCTATAGAATACAGTCAAAAAGATATACAACTTTTATTATCTGTATTTTTACCAGAATAATCACAAAATTTGAGAACAACCTCAAAATTACTTTTTTATGGCATGGTTACCATAAATTCATTTTTAAAATATTTTGTATTTAGGATTGCATATAGATTTAATAGATATTCTTCCTTTGCCTCTAAGATAACTTGAACATGTAAGTTTTTGTTTCTGTTGTGGCTTAAGCCCAGTGCGCAGCTAAGCACCACACAGCACTTGCACACTCCCCTTCCTCCCAGTGGGATGGGGCAAGAGGTAAGAAAGAATAAAAGCAAGAAAACTTTGGAGTTAAAATAAAGAAATTGTTTAACAAGTGAAGCATAAGTGGAAGAAGAGAGAAGAAAACAAAACAAAATCAGTGATCACAAGTAATCACTCACCACCTCCTACAGTTAGATTGATGCCCAGCCTGTTCCCTAGCAAAAGGTGGCTAACCTTCCTAAAAGCCTCTATTTTCCCTTTTATCCATGAGCATGATGTTATATTGTATGGAATATCACTTTGGTTAGTTTAAGACGTCTGTCCTACTGTGTCCCCTCCCAACCTATTTTGTGCGCCCTGAATCTATTCACTGTGGAGGCAGAGTGAGAAACAGAGAAGACCTTGATGCTGTGCAAACACTGTTCACCAAAAGCTAAAACATGTGCTATCAGCACTGTTTTGGACAAAAATCTAAAACACAACACCATATGAACTGCCATGAAGAAAATTAACTCTATCCTAGAAAAGCCCAGTACAGTTTCCTATGCTAAAATATCAGTTTTAAGAACAATACTTGCATTTTGCAAGAAGTTAATCTGTTTTCACACTGTTTGTGCTCAAAAATGAAATTGTTTTATTTATTTCTGTGAAACAATATTAAAAAGCCCCCATCAATCAGAAGCATTCATGAAGAGTTACCAAACTTTTACATGGTTGTGATAAACTTTTTCAGTAAGATACTTATTTTAAAAGAAAGAATACATTTTGTAGGTGTTTCATTGTGAAAAGAAGATATTTTGATATTAGGAAAACATTTAACTTGTTAATGATGCATTCTTTAGAAAATAATGGGTTTAGTTTTCATGAATATGGCATTCTTCATCAATATAATTTAATTTTTAAAAAAAATCTTATTCTTTTCAACTTTGATTTTGGTAACACATGTAAGTACTAAGTTAAATTTGTGTGTGAGGCTAAAAACAACACTAAAGATTCTATTAGTAATGGTGAGATTTGCAAATTAAGCATTTTTACCACAATGTGAACTTGGAATGATTTCAGTACCTTTTCATTTTACCAGTGTATATGGTATTATGTAAATAACTATTGCCATTAATAAAGTGGGTAGGGTCGTATTCTATGTTTTAAATTAAATTAAATTATATTAATTAAGTTCATGACTCTATTAAAGAATAGAGTTGACAAAAAGAAAACCACCCTAAAGCAAGGATGATCTCTGAGTGTTTTCTTTCTTTCTAAAGAACTACGCAATTCATGTCACAAGTCAATAACTTAAGCAATTCTCACCTGTTCCACAGAATTTATTGGGCTGAGGCAAAAATGCTAAAGTCATTGGAAGATTTTCTTTTACTTCAATGCCCTTTTAGGTGAACCTTGAATTTCCAATATATGTATCATTAACTTAAATATATTTATAAGTGTTCTATTTTGTGTGATTCCAACTGCTCTTCTATGTTAGAGTAGTTGGAATTTAAACTTGATAGTTTAAAGTGGATGTTGGGTCATGTTTTGTAACCTGAATTTGAAAATGTCACAAATTTATTTTTACAGTCTTTACATTCAGACTTGCCAATATTTTAAATAATATGAATGAGGAGAAAGGGTTTTTAAGATGCTTCACTCATTTTCCTCTCATGCTGTATTTCCCTTAGAAGTCCCTTTGTCTGCATACAGAAACACAGATGGATAAATGTCAGTATCAAATACTATCTACTATGAGGGCATTGAGAAAAAAAAAAAACTTTGAGATTTCTTTCCTTCATCCTGCTAATTATTTATCTTTATAAAGGAAGAAAATTTACCTGAACTTCAAAGAGACTTTGCTAAAACAGATTTTGCTACAGCTCTGCTCATGATTGATTGATTGATTGCAAAAAAAACCCCCCTATAGATTTATGTTACATGATTTACAAAAAAATTACACCACAGATGAAACTAAGAACTCTAAATTTCATTTAAGGAGAAAGTCTCTGAAAGAAAGGTGGCAGGTGAGGCAAAAAAAATGTTTTAGTAAGGGAAGGTTAGTTTCCTAGTATGACAGATCACAGAATTCAAGGGTTTGGGAGGTTTTTTAGCATTCAGAATAAGGTCAGATCAAATCTACTACAAAATGCCCATAAGTAATAAAAAGAGAATATTCATGTATCAATATCATTCCAGCTTTCATTAATATGGATGCCTCAAAGGGCCATGCTGACACATGAAGAAATGGATATGAGGTGGTTGTGAATACTAAGATTGAATGTTAAAAGACATTTTCTTATAATTCAGATAAAGTCTTTCATCCCAAATCAGAGATGTCAGATTCTGGAACAGTCGTACTCTAGGGAAAAAGTTTCTTTATTTTTTTGGTATGAAACCTGATGAATGTTGAATTATATTATGTGATTATTTTTGCTAGCAAGAGATTGCCTTCTGTTGCCCTGCTCCATGTTCTTTCAGTCTTAAATGTTGAAGACAGTAGAAGTTTGTACAAATTTCTTAGAATTTCTATCAAGTCCTGGGTTTGGGTTGGGTTTTTTTGTGGCTAAAAAAACACCAAGGAGATATTAATCCCAGCTAAAGATCATTAGAGCCATTGATTTACAAGACCATCTTCAGGTTTCCAAATGAATTACTTTCCTCATCTTCTGAAGATCTAAGAATGATCACATCCCATGTATGATAATCTGAAATAACTTACTGTTTCTGGACTAGAATGACTTTTGGAAACTCTTTGACAGAGCTACTAATGGATTGCTCATTTGGGACGCTGACATTGTACTAGAATTTTTTCATGATAGTCCATTTTTTTGCATAATAGTCTTGGAAATAACAATAAGACAGATTCTCTGTTAAATTCTGAGTTGTTGAAAGGCATTATATTGGACAACAGATGGTGTGACAATTATGGCTCTAACGCTCTGCCAGATTCTCCTTTGCCAGTTGGACACTATCTTTACTCCAACTCCATTTAGTTCATTTTTACCAGGTTCTTGAGATACTTGAAATCAGTTTCTTCCTTGCTATCACCTTCAATAAGCTTTAATATGAACCTTGATTTCATTTATAATGCAGGGAAATAGTGATAAATTGCCAGGACTTTCCTAAATATGCATCATGACCTCTTTCTTGATCCTCTGGAATTTTCACTATTCAAGTGTCAGAAAAGGTGTTGGATGATGGCATGCACAATTAATTTCAGTTGATACTATTTTACTAGGTCAGAGAATCTAGCAGTTGGAAGATATATCCATCCTTTGCAAATGGAAAGAAATGAAGACAATTTCTCTTTTGTTCTCTGCTTTTTGAGCTGGTACAATTTTGACTTCATGGATGATATATCTATATTGCAGTTAATAAGGAGTCAGACAGTGATATTCAAGCGACTTTTAAGTAAGGCCTTTAGTAACTTTTTTAAGGTTTGTTTTTGTGGGTTTTTTAGTAACTTTTTACTTGCTGCTCCTGATACTCTCTCTTTGAAAGTTTTTCTATCTGTGGCTGCCAAGGAGTATGGATAGACGATAATTATGTAAGAAAAGCATCATAAAAAGAGAATGAAACCCCTTCAACTTTGTATCAAATACAATGCAGCTTTTTTCCTGGCTGCAAGGCACCAGACCTTGGGGTCCCGGTAGACACCAAGTTGAACGTGAACCAACAATGTGCCCAGAGAGGTTGTGGAGTCTCAGTCCTTGGAGAAGAGGAACCTGAATCTCTTTGACTTTTCTAAGTATCATTTTTATTGTGGTTTTCTTTGTTTGTTTTGTTTTCTTTTCTTTTGAGACCATGAAACATCCTAGCATTAAAAACAGAACCCAAAACCAAACCAGTAAAACTTTATCTACCTAATAAGTGCGGCTGGCTTTTCATCTCACTTGCATTTTGTTTCTGCTTTTATGCCATCAGAGGAAACAATGAAAGCTAGAGGGTTTCTGAATATTCAGCAAGTGGACTTCAGGTAGTGATTTTATATTTTCAGCAGGACAGACCTCATTACAGAAAAAGTCCATTTCTACTTCAGCTCCACTGTAGCAATATTTACAGCTTGTTCCACAGATCTTCAAGTCTGTATTGTAACAGTAATCAAATAAACCTTTAATTATACACACAATTAATTGTCATTAATTCTAATATAAAAAATCCTTTCTTTTAAAACTTTAGTCCTTAAACATCAAGTCTGATTCGTATTCATTAAGGTTCACAAGACAATTCAGTATTGGTTTGATGTGTAAGTCATCTTCAATAACTATCCTAACAAATAGGTGACATTTAATTTGCAATAGCCTTTGTAGGTAGAAATGCTCTGCTGTATGCTAATGTCCTCTGTGGACAATGGACAACAGGTTTGCTAATATTTTCTTTTGTCTTTTATCTTATTTTCCCCTTCGATATTTTTCTTTGGAAATTTATACGATCCTTCAAGGCAGAGCTGGATATATCACATTATCATTTAAATCATGTAATGCCTCTGAAAGCTGTAAAAACCCACCAAGCCTTTCAAAGTATTACACAACTTTTAGTCATGTGCTCTCTTACTGAAATTTAAAAAAAAAATACAAGTGGAAGGAAGTAAAAATTGACTGAGTTGGTCTCTAATTTTTTAATTTTCAACTGTTGTTAGAGACTACCACAATGACTTTGCAACACAATGGCAGTAATAACAGACAGTATCTCTTTTCCTTGTGTCTCACATAAAACTATCTACATTGTATAAAAGTATTGTGTTAAATATGCGACTGTATTAGAATCATCTTCCACATTGAACTGTGATGCCTGCCTATTTACAAGGTGACAAATAGAGAATTAACAACATTAAGTGCATCCATTCCTTGGCTATTGCTTTTTACTTTCAGAGGCATACACATTTGATCTGCACCCTTTCCATCTGATCATATTGAAAGGCCATTTCTGAGATCCACTCTGCTAAATGATGCTGACCTTAATCTTATCCCAGGTTTCTTTAACTTTTATGTCTTATCCTTTTGTGACAACCTTCTTCTGCTTCGGGTACCTTTTCAAGACACAATTCTTCCTTGGTATGTGCAGAAAATCCAACCCAATAACCACAAGCAGGTAATGTGCTGTGGTCATCAGTACTGAATAATGCTGGGTGAAAAAATATTTTCAGGGTTTTTTATATGTCTTGCATATCAAAATGTTATCAAAATATTTGATTAGCATAATTTCAATTCAGTTCTTTTCAATTACAAATTATTTAGTGTCTGTATTCATCTAAAACAATCTTGTTCTGATAACAATTCCAGGTTTAATGAATCAACATGTTTTAATGTAAAAATGTTTAGTAAACAACCTACAGTCATTTCTGACTCTGGTTTTTCTCATTATGTCTGTTGTCATGCCTCCTTGTTCTTTGTCCTAACATGCATGTTCAACACTTCTAATGGCTTTCTCCTCTGTCAGAAATTTGGAAAAAAAGCTGCTTTTTATTATCTTTGTGCAGCAGCTGCAATAATGGGTCTTGCAATATTTGGATTATTTAGGTATTTCAACAGTAAAAAAAAGGTAGGTAAATACCAAGTTATGTGACATAAAAGCACCTAAAAGAGATTTCAAAACCCAACACAATTTCAGGAAACAGTAAGAGTCATCATAATTGTTTAAACACAGTTAAGTATAACCTAGAACAAAGGCAACAAAATTTGTCCTTGCTAACAGGACAGGATGCCTGCCAGCCTGAAAAAGCAGCTTAACAGTAAGATATATATCATCCGTTTCAACTTCTTTTTCTCATAAGGATAGATAAACTGAAATTATCTGCTCACCGCTGCAGCCACATTCTGCAGACATTTTTGTACTTAATATATAAAAAGATTCAGGTAGAACATTAAGGCAGAACAACAGACATTAAGTCTTTAAGAAGCTCTTCCATAACAGGTAGATCAGATCTGGAGAATCTGTTTTCGTTTTGTAGATATTTGGAGATGATATCTTGTTTTAGGATTAGGACACTGGAATGCACAATTTATGAACAGATCCTGCTATTAAATCCTTCCCTCTAGGTTTATATAACAACATAGTCTCTTTCAAAACAGAAAGCTACTGATGCCAAGCTACTGCATGTTTTGTAAGTTTATTAATAAATATGACAAGAGTATATTATTCCAGTTTAAATAATACCTTACAAATCAGTCATCACCAGCTGTGAGAAATTATTTGGGAGGATAATAGTTTGCACAGTAAAGGAAAGTTAACATGCCTAAATCATCGTGCTGAGAACCAGATTAGATGCCATTATTATTACTAATGTGCTTGCAGCAAAGTGGCTGATAGTGATTTAGATAAATGTGGGAACTTTTCCAAAAAGAAAAGGAATCACCAATGTTGTTGATCCAGGGGTAATGTGTACAGCTCTTTATTTGGCCATATGATGGATTCCTGTAGCTGTATCTCTAAAACTTCTTATGGACATGGCAAAATTTGTACACACCATCAGTTTATCTGAACTTTGGCCATTGTTCTCTGCTTCTACTGCAGTTCAATTTTAAAAAGATACTATGTAAATAGGAATAAGAGTTAGTCCTATGGGTTCATCGTCATAATGTGCAATAACGTCAAGGTCATTGTTTTACCTATCTTTAGAGTATTCTGGGCTGATAATTGTAATAGATAAAATATGCAACACATTGTCCTCAATCATAAGAATAATTATTGATGGTAAAAATCACAAGAAAAAAATTAATGTTTTTATCTGGGGAGAAAGGCAATGGCTCATACTTAAATGGTTTTACCATATGGATGCTTCTTTAACATATATCAAATGCCATATGTGTTGTGTCCTCCCACATAATGGGTAGTGCCAATCTCATAACACATACTTTGTGCTCTTTCTCAGCTTTAAACTCCTGCCATGTGCCTTAGGTTAGACTATTACCTTCAAAAATAAACTTCTCATTCAAAGGATATGTGTACTTTTCTTTTTACAGATGCCTTAATTTCCTTTGTTGTTTCCTTGGACATTTTTCCCATAGCTGTGCTCTGGTTTATTCTTCTTTGCCTCATTGCTAAGGTTAATAACGCTCTCAAATCCTCCATGTGTCTCACATTGCAAAAAAGAAAGGATAACACCTGAGATAGCACTTGTGTATTTGTTCACATGAGTATGAAAATAGTTTTATTCTATCCTAAGAAATCTCTTGCTGACATTAAATGGCTCAGAAAAAATAATCAAAAAGTACAAAAGAATACTGCTGTATTAGCATCAGCCACATAATCTTGAACTGTTTTTGCAAACCTCAGATCTTTTTTTTTTTTTTACCTTTTTTTTCATAGAGATCCAGAGAAGACCACATATTAGCATGATGAATTGAAAATGTCAGGGATGTATTGGCAGCTCAGAGTAAAATTCAATATTTTTATAAGCTGGAGATTAATTCAAAACTTTCATTAAAAAAGTGAACAGTGCTTAGAAAAGCTAGGTGGCATTTATTTAATTATTAATTATAATTTTATCTCTCCCATCTGTCTCTTCTTGTGGCTAATGGGCTTTTATTATTGCAGATGTGCCCCATTGATACATGCTGTTAGCAAAAGAAAGGCAAAACAGCAGCAAATGAAAGAATGTATATTTTGCACCTAGAAGAGAAGTAACTAAAGTTACGGCCCAAGTATTGGGTTTTTTAAAAATCTGTGTTTGGGTAACTATATCTCAAAGCAGAGGAGTAATGCCTTATATCTAAAATCTACAGGAATCATGTTTTATTTGCATATTTTGTATTATTTGCTTAATCTTTTATACATGCATTTTTAACTATTACCTAGAGTTTCTATTGCATTAGAAATTCAGTGTTTCAGTCAAAACTTAGTTAATGTCCAGTAAAGCATGGTTAGTGCCTTATTTTGAGATCAATTAGTACGCAGAGAACACTGAAAATCTATTTAAGTTATCACATGCATTATTATTATTAAAATATTTAACATAACACTTTTTGTAGCACATAATATCAGGCACGGATATGATTTCAAAACTTTGCAAAGTTAAAAGTTAGCTATAATTAAAATAGAATATTATGTAGAAAAACCTGGAATGTCTGCATGATTTTACTGGTAAAATAATGGTAGGGCATATTTTCGTTCAAGAGAGTGACTCTGAATTATTGCGTTAAAATAGCTCCTTCTCCCAATAAATACCTGTGCTTTGTCTAACTCAACAACTGCAGGCTATAACTGCAGGCCATCCACACAGTTATTGAGTTTCTAGTGTAGAGAAAGTTTGAGAGCTTGTATAATGAAAATTACCCATTTCTGTGGGATATTTGCTTATGATAAGAATGATGTAAAAACTGAGGAATAGATTATGAAGCATTATGAATTCCAAAACGGAAAAGACTTAAATGTCTGATTTCACAGATTTAAATGAGAGAGAGAGAGAGCTATATCCCTAAAATTTGAACAGCCTGGCATTTGTGCAATTTCATCTGGCAGAACTGTGGAATAGTAAAGATTTTTGGTAAACTGGCTTTTGAAGTAACTGTGTTTTCCTCTTTGTGTGTGTGTGTGTGTGTGAAATTATTTGTAAATTAAATACATCCATTTTTTTAATCAGCATGAGCATCATCACATGAGTATTTTTAAAGACACTGAATTAAAAAGCCTGCATTTCTTGAAATAGTGTATATTATGATTTTATTATAATAAGTACAGTATGCTAATACAGGCTTTAGTTCAATAGTAATGGTAGCAATTCAATGGTTGTAATTAAAGAAGTTATGAGTATTAACCAAAGTAAATGATAGCGGAGTTCTTAAATCCCTTTTAAAAGAATTTTAAGGGATTCTTAAAATACAGCAGTACCCTTCAGAAATTAAATTACTTACAGTAATAACTCAGCTTTTTACTATCTGTTGCACTCAGACTTTTTCTTCTCCATGGAGTCTGAGTTTAATTTAAATTCAGTTTGATTCCTCTTTTCTACTAAATTGTCAACATTTTTCAAAAAAATTTATACTACTGCATCACATGCAAGAGAGTATCTGCTATTGGGGATGGAGAAGCAAGACAGAAATAAACCAAGGTATTGAAGAGCTTTAATTATTCATGTAGAATCATAGAATATGACACGCTTTGGTGGATTTGGACTATCTAGAGGAGAATATGCCAATATATTTTTGTACTTCACATTGTCATAATGACTTCTCCCTTTGAACAAAATATTTTATCATAACTTTTTTTTCATTTTTTGTATTATTTGTATACTAGAGTAAGTAGATCTTAAATCTTATTCCTCGTAAGAGCATAGAACTAGCAGGCCTCCTGACTGAGGCTTCCTGACTGAGACTTTTGCTATCATAGAAATCTAAGTCTTTCTGTTCAGATCCCACTCAAACATTGTCAGGCCTTTTGCATATACTGTTTCTGAGAGGTCATACTAAGGTCTACTCCCATGAATAGAAAATACTTTATCACCGTGGATATGAATATTCTATCACTACAGATATGAATATCAACTGATATCAACCACTGTGCTGGTGATCTTTATTCTTTTATAACTAAGAAAATACCATATAGCTTTATTCAAATTAAATGCATAATTAATATTTTTTAGTGATAAATGACTTTATCTACTGAATCATGCACCATTAAAGTAAGATTTTGACTAAATCAATCCTTTAGACATCCAAAAACCTTTTCCTTGGACTATGTATCACTTAGGATTTTATTTATCCCACTATTGAAATCAGTAGAAATTAGTCTTTGGATGCCTTTGGAAATCTTTCCATTAGGTGTGTTCCTTTTTTTAATATATTGTTCTCCAACCCTACAGTAAAATAACTTGATAACTTAAAAGGCCAGAAATACAGAAACAACCTATAAATTCCCCCTTTTTATTTCCTTACTTATCACATTATTGCATTTTGCTCACATTTCCCTCTACTGAAGTCAATAACTTAAACTTTGGCTGAAACACACCTTTTGGAAAGACCTGCACTGTTCATCTGACTTTATAGTTCATTCCAGCAACCAATGATCCTGTGGATAAAAAAGATCCTAATATCCATTGTGACTTTCCTAGCACTTTTTTTTCCCTCCCGGTCAGGTTATAATTTCTGGTAAGTTAATGCCCTTGAAGAACATCTATTCTGCTGTATGGAATTTTTTTACCTTTTGCCCATTTGTAGTCACAGCAATGACAGACAATCTTCAATACAGCTGTGAAATATAGATCTAGCCATTATTGGATACACTGTCTTTCAGATTTTGAAAAAATATATTTAGATATCATTGCTCCAAAATTCAATCTTAAATAATTTCAAAGTTACGTTTAATATCATAATATTTTTAGTGCATTGTTGTTTTATACAAATTGAAAAAAATCATATTGCCTACCCATTGTTTGTCATTCTGCTTTCTCACCTCTAATCCCAGGCAGGAGTAAGAAATAAGGGAAAAATAAAGTTAGAATTCATTTTTTGAAACAAATATTTTTAATAGCTTTTCCTAAATGCTGGTGGTTCAGTTATGCCTCAAAGTAGTTGTTCATTTTATACTTTGAAAAGTTTCTGTAAAAAACCTGACACTCCTCCTTGCACAGCAAGTTCCATTGAGTCTGAAAACTTAAAGCATCTAGTTCAGCACAAGGTAAAAGCTGCAGCAGAAACTAGTGTAGCTGCTGTATGTGAGAGATAAAGAGATTATCTGAAAGAATGTAAGACCTGGCTTAGCTGATTGTTGGGTCTCATCCCATAACTGTGTTTCACTTCCCATTCTCCACCCCAAATAAAGAATATATAAAGCTAATGAAAACATGAAAGTAGCTGAAAGATAAAGGACTTCGTGTGTTGAAAATTTTAAATGAATCTACAGCAAAGGAGGAAGCATACTTTTGTCAAATAAAATGCTGAGGCAAATACATGTATCTCTAGTGAGTATCTCTAAGTCTGTCAGGATGAAGGTTTTGTTCTCATACTAAAGAAAGCTTATTCTTTTGAACTTAATATATTCTGCCTATTGAAATGACTGCCTTTTGGAAACAGATTAATAAAATACATTCCTAATGTACAGAAATATCGATTGATAAACAACTTATATAAAAAAAGCATTTTTTCACTGAAAATATTGAGTATGAACTGTAAATAAAATTCAGTCTTATTCATCCCAAGAAAAAATGAAATTTATTTTCTTTTAGTCAATACTTCCAAGAGATAACATGTCATTTAACTGTTTCATGTTTTGTTTTGGTTTGGTTTTTTTCCCCCTCTAACATGCAATATTGGAAATATACTTGTTTGTTGTCCACAAAATCACTTAATGATGAACTGTTCAGTTTTTCAGTTAAATGGTCACTTCGCTTTTTTCTTCAGATATTTTAGACTCCAAGGGTGTTAGTAGTCTCAACCAAAATGAGTTAATTATCTATTAGTTGGCCAATGTAGCATTTAGTTTCTGGATGTCTCACTCCTAAGGTAGGATTCAGATGCTTATGGCAGAAATTGGATTCCCTACAGAGTGTGTGAAGAGAGTTAGTACAGGATCAAGAGCAATGGTGCTTGGCTTTTCTAGCAAGCAGAGCAGAGAACTGCGTATAACTAAATACTAGGAACCCTGAAAAAGCAGTCTATCTGAAAGTTCAAGACCCATTACAGTTTAGATACCTAATTCTTGTCTAGATGACATTGTCTGGTTGTTGAGCCTGAGATAAATGGCCTGAAATTATCTTCTCAGAGTAGATGGCTCTATTTCGTATTTCAAAGAAATGAGAAAGTTCCCTCTGCCTTTGTAATGTGTCCAGTGACAGTGATGGTAGTGATAGCATTGCTGTATTATTTCATTCCTACATTAATAGCTTGCTTTAGTATATAGGAAACTGGAGCAAAATTGTTCCATCTTCAGCTCAGTGGATATAAATGTACACCAAACCTATTTCCAGATATGAAGATGGTTAAGGGCTTGAAGCATTTGACAAATGGGGAGAGGCTGAGAGAGCTGGGCTTGTTTAGCTTGAAGAAGAGAAGGCTCAGGGAAATCTTATCAATGTGAATAAGCACCTGATGTGAGGTAGTAAAGAAATCCCAGTAAATTACAGGAAATTGAATTAAGCATGAGAAAAAACTTTACTGCAAGGGTGGTCAAGCACTGGAACAGGTTGCCCAGGGACATTGTGGAGTCTCAATCTTTGGAGATATTCAAAAGCTATCTGGATGTAATCTTGGGAAACCAGCTCTAGGCTGCCCTGCTTGTGCAGGGCAGTTGGACAAGATGACCTACGGTGGTGCCTACCTCAACAATTCTGTGATTCTGTGATTCTATGATTAAATAATATAAAACACTGAGCTCAGTAAACACTCTGATTTTGGGCTTCCTCTGCAGTATTTATGCTTACTTTGTTGGAAGGAAATCATAACTTTTCTTTTAGCATGCTAAGCTTGCAAAACTACATTGATAATATTTATTTATTGAAGAGGTAAAACACAAATTGACTCCAAAGCAGAACACTCTCAATTCCCAAGACAGTGAGTACACACAACAAATGCTTATGCTTTCTTAAGAAAATGTTTTTTTAATGTTTCATCTAAATGCTGGTTTGATGTCTGATCCAACAACATAAAGATTAGAGCTTTTTAAATTTTCAAAATATCGTGTACTGAGCATATTAAGCATTCTTGGCATTTGGGGAACAGAAAAAACATATGACTGGAAAAAGCTGTCAGAATGAGTACAGTCCTTTTGCTGCCTGTGGACAGAACTAAGGTTTGATTCTGCGTCAGAAATGAGGGACCTGATTAGATCCGTGAATCTTTAATTTTCATTACAATCAGATTTACATAAAAGACTGTAAACATTAAGATATTTTTCATCAAAATATTGTGGACTTATATTAAATACAATACAGAACAGTCTTATGCACTCATAAGCTGTAGATAAATTATTTTCTTTAAAATAAAGCTGTATATTTTTCTCATTTCTCTCACTGTTCTTTGGTTTGCATAGGTAAGTTTTGTGTAATTTCCTTTCCCTAAGTAAAAAAAAATTGGTTCAACATAATTGTCTCAGCTGATCCCACATGTTGTTTACTTTCTTCCTGGTTGTAATATGTGCCTGGTCTCACATAGCCTTATGATTTCTGTTCTATAGGAACAGAAATAGTTTCTAACTGGTGGTACCTGTCCTACCATTAATACAGAAAGAACTCTGCTGATCAAGAGTTTGTTAATACTTTTGTTCTTGATCTTTGGATCTTCTCTGTCTGTTTTAATGAAATTTCTTAAGCACAGATTTTCTTTTACTTACAGATTGTAGCCTCAGTTTAACAGAATGGTTGAGGTTGGAAGGCTCCTCTGGAGATCATTTAGGCCAACCCCCCTGCTCAAATAAAGGTCAGCTAGAACAGGCTGCTCAGGACTGTGTCTGGTTGAGTTTTGAATACATCCAGGGGTTGAGACTTACAACATCTCTGAACAACCTCTTCCAAAGTTTGACCATGCATACAGTAAAAATAGTGCTCTCCTATGTTCAGATGCAATTTCCTGTGTTTCAATTTTTGCCCATTTCCTCTTGTTCTGTTAGCAGGCACCACTGAGGAGAGTCTGGGTCCATCTTCTTTGCTCCCTCCCATCGGGTGTTTATACACATTAATAAGATCGCCCTGAGTCTTCTCTTCTCCAGACTAAACAGTCCCAGCTCTCTCAACCTCTCCTCATGAGACAGATTCTCCAGTTTCTTAACCATGGCCCTTTGCTGACCTCACCAGTAAATCCATGTCTCTCTTTTATTGGGGAGCCCAGGTCTGAGATGTGTCTCTCCAAGGCTCAGTAGAGGGGAGGGGTCACCTCCTTAAACTGCTGGCAACGCTCTACCTAATGCAGCCAAAGATACTTTTGTCCTCCTTTGCCATGCCACACAGTTGGCTCATGTTCAGCCTGTTGTTCACTGGGACACCCAGGGCCTTCTCATTTTACTTATATTGGGAACACTCACTGCATGCTAGTGCTACTAAATATTTTCGTCACATTTGTAGTCTTCTACAATTCTGTGTTCTGATATTTTTGCAAGAAGAATTTAGAACTCTCCCCTAGCAACTGAATGATATGACAGAAAAACACTTCTATGTTGAAGTAACAATCCACTGGTGTGAGAATGCTATTCATATTAGGAATTATGCTTTTTGAGAAATATGTTTTTTCCAACCTGTAACCGTTTGTTAGCCAGAAACTTCCTGATCTAGTGTTTTCTCTGGGTTTAGTAACCCTCAATGAATTTCCCTTCCATTAATCTTCCTTTGAATACATGTGAAGTTATATCATCCACAGTATCCTCTGAAGTGGTATTCCACAGCATAGCTAGAAGCTGTATGAGAGTTACCTTCTTTAGACACATTCCACAGGCTTTTTAGTACTTATTAGTTTGTTAGTTTTGAGAAGAATTCAGTTTCCATAACTGGTAATTACTGTGGACTTAGTATATTTTCAGGGAATGTTAATATACACTGAGAAATGGGAGATGTAATCTTCTGAAAGAAGTTGAAGAATCTGAGATATTCAGTACAATGAATCAGAAGAGCAAGAACTCTCACAGGATGTGAGAATTAATCTGAATTCTTGAGGATTTGATGCTGTTTTGAAAATGTATGTTTTTTTCTTCAAATCGTATGAATAACTTTCTTCCATTTTTATCCTTAATCCATCTCAGTGAAAATATCCCCAAAACCCTTCAATGATAAAGTGTTATCCATATAGAACTTAAGTTCTAAATACCAAACATAGATCTCTATTTTCAGCACAGAGAGATAAAAATGTCCTGAAACAGCCTTTGGAATTCTTCCATATGGTGCAGACCTTTAGCATTTCTTCTGGCTTTTTTCAGTATATAGAGCATGTCTGAACCTCATGCTCCAGCAAATACAAGCTGTGTAATAGTCTGAATTTAGACTAGAATAATTTAGAACACTGTTAAAACCAAAATGAACACAGACTTCATCAGGTTAAAAGAGTTGAATGCCATCTCTTCATTAAACAAGTTCCTTCATTGAACAAAGCTTAGACAGGCTTTTAGCTTATAACTTCTGAGTTTTCTTCATCTGCAATTAGAAAAACGCAGATATATTTGCTAATAGTCCTTCTTATATACATATAGATCTTAAATTAATTTTCTAACAGATCTTGGACAGAAATATTAGCTACTACAACTGTGTACTCTTTGAAGACTGAAAGATTATGGAAGATGTGCTTTTACAAAGTTAAGAAAAGAGAACCTAGAACAAGGGGCGCTTCTGGTGTTACGTTGGTAAAGTTGTTTGGTTTTGTAGCACTGGGAAAGCCTTTGAGACTGTTTGGTGAAACAATGGAACAGGCTGCCCAGGGAAGTGGTGGAGTCACCATTACTGGAGGTGTTCAAGGAACGTGTGGATGTGGCATTGTGGGACATGGCTTAATGGGCATGGTGGTGTTGGTTGATGGTTGGACTTGATGATGTTACAGGTCTTTCCCAAGCGTAGTGATTCTGTGATTCTGTGAAGAAAGTGAAATATGGGATACAGAAGTAATCAGAAACAAAAAATTTGTTATTAGTAGATGTCCATTTTCTTTTGTATTTTTTTCTTTTTTAACTTGATAGACTATTCAAAATCATTGTTTAGGAACTACAGAAGGAGCCATTATGTCTTCAGAGTTTAGATGGCAGCACCCTTGTGTAAAGTTCAGAGTGGTTCTTCTTAAGTAAGAAAATATTTTTGAACTTGAAAGCAAATTAATATGTCATTGGAATAGAGTGTGCTCTTCCTTTTCAGTCTTTCCAAGCGCTGGTTTTCTAGAACAGCTTTCACATATTTTATTATGGAAACCAAAAATTATCTTTCTTTTTACCTTCCTGCCTGCATATACTACAGGAAACCTGCTCAGGCAGTCTAACATACATCTTACAGTATACATGGCCTCCCTGATACCTGTGGACATCCGTACATTCTTACACTTGTTCAGAATCAGGCATAAAGGTAGGTACAAAACACAGATGGGCAGAATGTTTCATTGGCACACAAAAGTGCGTTGCTCGCTGTTAAGCCATTTCCTGCCTCATTTACCCCACCTATGTCAGTAGGAACATAAAGGGCAAGCAGCAGCAGACCTTCCCAGCACATCTGAGGGCTGACTGAAGATGACTGAAGGTTGAAAGCCTGGTTATAGATCAGCAGATTAAGTAACTCTGTGTTTGCTTCCAAAGCACTATTTTTTGTGTGTGTGTGGACAATTACATATGCAAAATTATCTTTTTTTTTTAACATGGGGGGAAATGGTCTCTTTTTCCCCATTCCATGTCTCAAAAGTTTTTGAAAGAAGTATGGCCAAACAGCTACTTCATAATTCCACTGAACAAATAACTTCTGGAATGTAAATAAAATACAAAATATTCCCTTCCTTACTAACTAACTATTTGATAAAACTGTGCAACTGTGAAAAAGCAAAGCTATAAATGGAAAATATTCTGAGGTATGAGATCATTGTCCATAATGTAAAAGATGCCACTTATGGTGTGAGAGAGAACATACTTAGAAATACAAATCTTAGAAGGGAAGAGGGCAGGTATTGAAGGACCTAAGTACTGTTTTATTAAAATTTCTTGTCCAATGAGAGTAACAGAGAAACAGTTATTTAAAGAGAAAAAATACCAATATTTTAAAGGGAAAATAATTTGGTTTTAACAGATAATTTGGTTTTAACAGATAATAGTACAAAAATATATTTTGTCTTCACTGCAGACATTGGCTCCATTTGAGAATATACTTTTTTGCCCATGCTTGACATGATTATTATTAAATACATTTTAACTTACGTGACATCAGCTTCTTCATAGTAAAAGACTTTAGCATTTAGTTAAACTGAAATTGGGTTAAGAAATGAGCTGCTGACATGCTTTTATTCAAAGCAACTGATCAGAAGTGTCCTTTCCAACAAAGCAAATGAAAGTCACTTTTTTCCACCCTATATATAAGTCCACAATTTAAGTGTTCCAGTAATATGAAGGGAGAATTGTACTTGGCTTCCCTCAGAGGAACAGCAGTCAGCAAAAGCCTCTTAGTCCTCTTAGCCTGAGGAATGTGTGTCTCTAACAGATTGCCAGGAAAGATTAACTGCTGCAGGTAGCACAGCTGCTGGTTCAAACAATTTTGATCTTTTTATATCTTGTGCTCACTCTGTTTCCACATGGAATTGGTCTGCTTGTTATGGAGAGCCGCAGGTAGCACAGCTGCTGGTTCAAAAGACTCTGGTCTCCTTATATCTTCTGTGCATTGTTTCTGCATAGAACTGGCCCAGTTGTTTTGGAGAGCCCCAAGGAAACCACTTTACAAAATAGTTTGCTAACCTTTTCAAGGAGTGAAATATGCTCCTACTTTTTTTTGTCTTTGTAGTGGAAAAGCTTGTTCATCAAAACCAGTATTTACTGTAGTTTCTTTGCATAGATTTTCCTAGGAGAGTAAAGAGATACCATTTAAAAAGACTGGTTTAGAAAAAAAAAAAAGTATAGAAATCACCATGCCTAACCATTTCTCAGTATATACAGAGACTGTGTGCTACACTTCAGGTTTTCAGTAGGGTTTATGGGTGGGATGATGCATTTAACTTAACCAGCCATTTAGAAGGTAGGTGAGTAGAATAAATTGTCATCTAGTGACAAGTCAAGAGAAATAGGCAGCTACGCAATCAGCCATCTAGAAAAAGATTGACAAATGGGATTAATTTCCCTTGTGAGGTGCCGATCTCCCTTCTTCTGCTGATTTTAAGAATCGCTAAAGTGAAAGGCCTAACTTTTAAATAGCTAAAGTTCCATGAGATAAATCACCAATTATTGATTCAGAAACCAAAGCTGTGTTCTCATAGCTGTGCTCTGTACTAAAGAGCCTAGATGTCACTAAATGTCATGTAGTTTTTAAAAGCATGCATAAGCTGTGGGTGCAGGAGCAACTAGAATTTCTCTGTGTGAGCTAGTAAGGTTTATTATCACACAGAGAAAGTTGCACAAACTTGGTTATACTGTCAAGGTAGTAAGGTCATATGCTGCTGGGTGATCTTGCCAATTCAGGTGTATGCTTTTTTGAGGACCTCTGGACCTTGTTCTGTTGCACTGTGGAGGTATGGCCAAAATACTTACATCTTTCTTGAGGGTGCAATTTAAGTTTCCTTTTAAAAAATTACAAAAATACAGATAAAATACTGAAGCGCTATTGATGGTGTAAGTAGCCTGTCAGTTTCTCAATGGTACATCAACATGATAGGCTAAGGATTATGTTTTCACTACTGCACCTATGTCCCCTCTAAAGATAAGGCAGAATGATAAACAATTATTTTAGCAGGCATGCTTCTCTTTCTCCTTTGAAGATGTACAGCAGTTCTGATAGGTTAAGAAAAAGTAGAGATTAACCAAGAACTTGACCATGTTTTCTGACCAGCATAGCTACCTGGATGTGTAAAGAATATATTGCACTCTTCTTCACATATTATGAAATGTCTAGGGCATTCTGAAGTCTAGATGTACAATTCTGAAATGAGGATTACATTTTGAATTTGGATCATTTTATACAATATATCTACATTGATGGACTGGGTACAGCATATTTTCTGTTTGTAAGAAAACTTTTGCATGATGACTGAGGTTGCTTGATTTAGGAACGAAACATGAAAGAAGTAAAATTAAAATGTTGTCAATCTGTAGTCTCACTTAACTGCAAGATTAAGAATATTGTTTTCATACCTTTGATGAAAAGCAATCTATGGACTTAGAAAAGAACAAAAGTATTTAGTTCAACATATGTGCTCAACAACATTACATTCTTTTGAAAATCCTTGTTGAGTTTTGTATTGAAGTGTGCCAGGAGACCCACACAGAATGTTTTATTCATACTCTCTAATATGAGGACCACCTGAAGGTCGAACTGTGTTTCCTCAGTGAAAGCCTAAGAGACTGCAGTAAGACTGTATGAGGTTCGCATAGTGGGTGCCCAGAAAAAAGGGGAAGGAGGGTGTTCTTGTTGATAGAACAAGTGTTTCAATGGAGGATACTGCTGTGTTTGGTTCCTTTTTTGTTACAAGATTCATTGCAGACTGAGGTGTCTCCTAGGAGAGCAGTAAGAGAATGAAGCATCACATTACTTTAAGTTTGTCAATAAAATTGTTATAATACAATTAGATCTTTTTAGGGGGCCAGACTAAGGAAAGCTGGTTTCTAAGGACTGAAGATGACTCAGAAGAGAAAATCTTGTCTTACCATTATAGTTATTCAAACTTCAGGTGAGTTTTGGTATATTCAAAAGAATTACCTGTGAGACCTTTTCATTTACTGAGCAGCAAATACGCAGTTTCACAGATACCATTCCCATAGCTTAATAGTTGCTATGGGAATGCTACTATTGCTTAGTAGTTGATAATAAATACAGAAGAATCAGGTTTACAATAAACTTCAGAGAATAGGCTATTTTTAGGCAGTAAAGAGAAAATGTCTGGTGAGGAAAGTATGCCAGTGATGCCTTCTAAGCTGAAGGAAATAGTATCTTCTTTCTCTTAGGGGCAGTTTGTGTGTCTTTTATAGTCTCCACTAACTGTGCAGAGGCTAATGGCTTCTTTTTCCCAGATCTCTCATCCTAATGTTTTTCAGCCACCATTCTTCAAAAGTTCCAGAAGTGTGAAATGTCAGCAAAGTATTCCATGTACAGACAGAATAATAGTGAAGATGAAAGAGAAACTATAATAAACATCTGCTACAGACCCTGAAAACTGAAAAGAGCAAAGGAAAACAAACAAACAAAAAAAATACGGGGCCAAATATTAAAGATCTCAGGACAACAAGATAATTTGCTCAAGGGGGATTATGATGAACTGGACATCTGTTAGGTAAAAAATACAGGAAAGTGCAAACCATCAAAGAGATTCTGGAATTAGCTAAAGGATAATTTCATTATCTGGAAAGTAGAGGATCCAACCAGGAGAGAAGCCATTCTCTGTTAGCTTCTTCCCAGCTGATATGATTTGAAACTGTTGATGTATCTGATAACCTGTTGGTAAAGGGCCACTTCCATTTGTCAAAGAATGAAAAAAAAAAATCATTAAAGAGGCAATAGAATGATAAACAGCAATTTGTGACATTAGAGACAGGTGTCCAGGTCCCTACTGCTTCCATGAACTAACACATGGTCACTTTCTACAGTTGAAAGGTTAGGTGCTATCATGAGTGCATGCCTGTTTTCATAGTTCCTTTCCCCTCATCTAGGCATTCTTAGAATATATCCTACGCTGATCTATGTCTGGACTTTGTGGTTTTCCTAGTTTATGCTCTTTCTCCCAGCAGCTCATGTTTCAGTTTTCTTGTCCAGCATGTCCCTCCTTTTTAGCTAATCCTATCTTCTTGCTTTAACAGATCTTTTTTCTCATTCTTACATTCTCTCTTAGCTGATTCGCATCAAAAATTTTGTTTTCTACCTGTCTGTTTGTCTTCTCTGTATCACTATGAAGTTTTCTCTGCATTATAAAGAAGAGAGGCTAATTAGGTGTCACAGACTCAGTTCTTGTGTCCTTTTCCAACCCAGGGCACTTAAATACCTCTTAAATACAAATCAGTTTCTTAGCACTTTCAGCTTAGGGCTGGAGCATACTCCATTGCTCTTTGAAGAAAGTGGAGGCACAGTTTAGTAAATGACATTTTATTAAGTGCCATGATCTGTGAGAAGCTTGGACATGATAAATGATTTTGTAGGCACATCAGTAGATAAAATCAATGAAATAACTCATGACTGTGCAATCTTCAATATTTTAAGTTCTTATAATTTGGCCATATTTTGGTCAAGTTCATGAAGATGAAAGAAGGAAGATATCTGATACAGAAGCTACCATGCCAAATGTCAACTTTCTGCTCCAGAGCTTGGAGGCATTGCAATTATATAAAAAAACAGTTGCCAACTTTATTACATTGGCCAAACTATGCATTTTTCCTTGACTCACATGTCAAAGATAGTTGAACAATTCTCATTGAAGCTTTCTCAAAGCACACACCCTAGGCCAACACCAGTCATGAAAAAATCCAGCACAAGTGCTAGACGTTGGCAATGTTTCAAGCAGCTTAAAAGACAGTTCTAAATAGATTTGACTACTACCTTGCTTCCAATTAGTATTGATGAGGATCCTGCTTTTCAGAAATTTTATTGCAGTTTAAAAAATTACATTCACTCTACCTGTGAAGGTATTAAACAAGGTTTTATAAACCAACAAGTTTTGTGTGGAAGTGTGAGCATACGTATATGTCTATATTTTTTCAAAGAATTTTAAAGTGCATGAAGAACATCTGTAGTGACTGCAACTATAGTTTAGAAAAATCCAAACTAGATTTCAAATATATTAGCTGAAGGACCAGCAGCAGTCCAAGTGATAGCACCAGATAATTTACCAAATAAATTACTACAGATGATGACAAGAGAATCCTGTAATGAAAATAACACTAGTGTAAAGTCTTTATTTAAAATATCTAAATGAATGAAAGGGTAACCTGGTAGGAAAGCATAAAAATATTAACTGAAAAACTGAATCTGAACTGGTCTTTTCAGACCATTTTGTTGGAGCAGTAGGAGAGAATATACTCTTTAATTTTTTTATGGGTAGATCTTGAGAGGTTTTGATCATTTAGAAATGCAGTTGTTCAGAGTTTTGGAGGTCAGATTCTGCCAGGCTTATTTACAATGAAGAAGCATCTTTTTTCTTGAGATGTTTCTAAAAAATCATTGGAATCACTGCCCATGTAAGAAAATAAGCAGAAAAGTAAAACTGACAGAATCTGGTCTTGTCAATTGCTAATTTAAGACCCAAACCAAATTTAGTGAAAGCTGTTCATTTCAGTAGTACTACTTTAACCAAGACTATATTATTGATGTTATTAACCTTTCTTAAGACCTTTGAGAAAAGAAGAAAATCTGAAGTTGCACAGTAATTTGAAGAGTATGTTATGAACCTCGTAAAAGAGATCAATTTCAACAACAACCTGTCATCTACTCGCATAAAAGGATGAAATTGGAATAGACCACTGGAGAGGCTGCTGAGGTTCCAGTTAGTTCTCATGTAATTCAAAGAATTTGGCCATGACTGAAGCATAAATTGTATGGATATTTTTGGTAAGAAGCTTGGCAAACTCCTCTGGAGAATTAATTCTCCTCTGATGGATAAAACGACAAAGCTCTGTGTTATATTTCAGGAATCTTATTTCTGAGGTTCTTCTGTCTTATTGCAAAGAAGGAATAATGTATAATATATCTCCTGTCCATTGTTGAAAATTCTTTGTTAGCTATCTGCTGTATGAAAAATTACGACATTACTCATGCAACCCATTTCTTCCACAAAAATAAATTTGGCTCTTTAATGATTAGGGGGGGTTAAATACATTTTTAATGACAATATTTCAGATTTTTAAGACCTACCAGTCACCCTTGTGCCCTGAGCAGACATAAAAACTGTTGAGTAAATTCATCTTTGGGATTATAGTGATGCTTCTGTACAGTCTTGTGAAAAGGTCATGTATGTTAAAGATGAAAAAAACGGTTTTGGCCCTGTGCAGCTGTATTTTTGTCAAATGAAAAGTGACCTTACTGCAAGGTCAGAATTGAAAGCTTCAAATTTGGTTAGATAACTCTGCATGGATGGGGTTACTGTCACTTCTTCTTCCTACTGACTTTTAAGAAATAAACACTCAACCACGTGGGACCTTAATAGTTCCCCATTCGAATTTCATCCTACAAAGCATATATTCACATCCTTAATCTTCACTTGATGTTTAATCCCACACTGAATTCAGTTAGGTTAACTTCTTGCCAGACAACTGCGCTAAAGCTGATGGAGACAGACTTGTTTTAAACTAAATTTCATTGAAAACCTTCAACAGATAGGAGACAAAGACTTTCTACTGTTATTTAAGATATAAGTGAGAGACTATTTTTCATCCCGTCACAAATTGAGTCTAATTTAGATCAACTTAATTGGAGTGACACTAGATATATTCTAGCATGAATAAAAGTAAGTCAGCATCAGAAGATTTATTTAATAGGGTTAAACTACACCAAAAAGAAAGAAGAATACTTTTTTCCTTAGAGGCAGCTTCCAAAGCTTCCATCAACTTTGGAGAGTGAGAATGCTAAAGTTCCTTTTGATGCTTTTGTGGAATATACATTTGAACTCAACTGGAAGTTGTAACTTTGAGGGTGGAATTAGGAGGAAAATTCCCATTTTGATTTGTATGCAGGTACATACAGATAAAAACAAATAAAAAATATTTCTTTCTAGGCATTTTAACATTTTAGATATCTCTTTCAGCATAATGAGATAGAATTATGGACTTTTGAAAAAATAGATAACTAGATGGTTATGCAGAAACATAGTGCGTACATTTGAATTATTTTTCTGATTGTTAATATGTGCACGCAGTATAACTATATTACGTATTGTAACTAAAATATTATATGTAGTCACATATATTTTATAAAAGCTCTACATGAGTGGTTCTTATTTTTTACATCATTCCACTTTTGTGTTTCAAGAAAACAGGAAAGCATTTTATACTTTGATATGTATAACAGATTGACTGCTTTCCCTGTTTAAATGTGGGTGTATCCAGGTGTTTGTGTCCATTAATTAGATTAGCACTGCACTAGAGGCACGTAACCAAGTGAGAAACTTTTGCTGCTTATGTGCCAGACAAGGAAATGGTATATATGCATTCTGTACTGCCAGATATGAAACAATTTTTCAGCACAAGAATGCTTGCAGTAGTTGCCAAATATTCTGAGCAAAGGTATTGTGTGCCAGTATCTATGAAAGGGATGAAGATGCTTTCACATAAAACTAAATTCTTGAAGGTTATTGGAAAATAGTTACAGTAAGAATCACCATATGAAAACATTAGGAGTTTATACACATCATTATATAATTTATAACATACTGTCTATATTTATAAATGTCTCATATATTTAACAACAGGTCAGCTTCTAAAGGCCGGATACTCCACAAGTATTAAAACTGAACTGCTTGGGTAACCCTATTCAAAAAGAAGTGTGACTATGAAGTATTGAGAAAGATTGGTAGAATCCAGATAGATTGCAGATGGGATTGATAGAGTCCAGAGTGTAAATCTATTTGTTCCTACTAACCAGTTATTAGGAAATACACTGTGCAGCCTGATACATATAGTCTGTATTCCTAGATAGCAACTGCCATATGAGAATATGCAAGAGAGGAAATGATGGCAGTATCAGTAACTGAACACTTTATACCACAATTCAATATATGACAGGAGATGATGATTTTGATCTAGCAGTGCTTTAGCCCTTACCCAATCAAAGCGACAGCATGATGTGGTAGGAGTCTCTGTTTCATCTACCCTCATCATCAGCTGATACAACAGGTCTAGGTGAGAGGGAGACACATGATGTGGTTTTTGAAGTCACTCGTGGAGAGTGCCTTGTGAACCCTTATTTCCCTATGTTCTGAATTCATTAAGCAGCTTAAAAGTCCCAGGTTTAAGAAGGTTGTGGCCATTGCAGCACTCCGTGATTTAGAAATTGATCCAGCAGTGGCTCTTGATGCATGCTGTTACTTAGAAAACACATAGGAGACACTGTCATTTTGTGTTTTAGAGTAAATCATACAGTTGATAAATGGCTATACCTCACTTTCCATCAGATACCAATAATGGAAATACCTGAGTAGCAATACAGAGTACATTTTATGTCTACTAATCTATAAATGTTAAATAGAGTGGTAAATCATGTCTGAGTCAACAAATTCCAGCATGGAATATAAATTCTGAAACATCCGTGGCTGGGAAATGTTGTAGTTCTATATACTACATATTTATATATGCAGCAGTCCAAAAAGAATTTCCCAAGTGTTGCCAACATGGAGGTTTACAAAAAAATTTTTCTTTAGTAACCATGAAGGAATAATATAAACCTCACGTTTATGCATTGTTTGGTTTTTTTCTTGTTGTTTCTTTAGTACTTCATTCTGACTCACTGATAAAAGTACAGCTAGCCTCACAGTGATGACAAGTCATTTTGTTTGCCTTGTCTTATTTCTCGCTGTACTTTTCAGAATTTGTTTTTGGTACATTTCTTCTAGTTTAAGAACCTCATTTCTACTTTTGCAATACCATTTTCATGACTTTTTAATTTGCATACTTTCATCCTCTGACAAGTAATGGACTGTGTTGTTACAGTAACAGAATGAGTTGTTACAGCAATGAAGTTTGCTAGTATTTCCTTTTACAGAAACTTCTTCATATAGTCAGATAAAAACCTATTAAAAATAAATTAATTAGATCTCTGATATAGTCCACCTATGAAGAACCCAAATTTAAAATGAAAGGGGTATTGTCATTTTTCCTCTTCTATCCCAATGCTTTTATTCTTGCTTTTAACATCATGGGGGAAAATACCGAACTTAGATAAACACTGAATTTACATGAGTAAATATAGAAATTTGTTTGATTTGTAAACCTTTTTTGCTTTTTGTCTAGAGACATTAGAAAGTATGTATTTTGAAAAAAGGGAAATAATTTTAGTCTAGATTCAATCTCATTAGGCCTAGAACTGTTTCTGTTTGAATGTGTAGGGGTAGCTGCATGAAATACTGAGCCGTTCTCGTGTAATGAGAGACTGTCATAAGAAAAAAAATGTCTTTGAAGACATAAGTATTCTTAATTTTGTTTCAGTGATTTTAACTGAAAGAGATATTGTGAGTACAAATTATCCCAGACCTTACCCTTTATGCCTCCTATCTTTGACTTTCTGCTGACCTTACGTGTAAGATTTCAGATTAATCTAAATTAAAATCAAATCCATTTAAACATCAGTTTCTCAAACAGTTTGATTTATAAACTTATGAATCTCTTTGAATGTTTTTGAGTTCAACTCAGTGGGAAACACATTTCAGTACAATTTTGAAAGGACTTTTATTACCTAATAGTGATTTGAATTAAGAAAATTAAATTAAAGTCTTCTTAAAAGGTAATTATTATTATGACATTCCATAACCTTCTTAAATAAATATATTCTCAGTGTTATGTGCTGTTTAGAAAGCTAGGTTTTTCATCAAATCTTGCTTCAAGACATTGGAAAATCAAGCCATTTTAAATGATCTAGCTACTCCTTTGAAAACCCGCTTTTATTGAGAACACTGAAAATCAAAAATTCAGTTCCAGCCTCTCTGACTTGCTGCTCTTATTGTATCTGTTAATTTCTTTTTATGACATTGCTTCTTCCTCTGCAATGAAGTATTTCATACAAAAAATGGACCATGTACTTTTCTATATGAGTCATTATTAAATGGCCATAAATTAAAAAGGGAATAATAGAGAAAAATAATGTTGGGTACTCATGACTAAGCATGTCTCATTTTTTAAGTAAAATACCACAGAATGGGTGAAAATAAGTATTTGGTTTAATACTTAAGGAAAGGCCAATTTTAGCAAATTTACTACTGAAAATGAGTTCCATTGCGGTTTTGTAAGGAAAGTATTTATTCAGATTGTTATTTTTCAAATGTTTCGTGTATGTACTCAACAACTTCAAAACTTTCTGACAATGGAGTATAAAGAGTATTTTTTTCCACTGTATTTTAAGTAAACGTTTGTTCTGAAAAGTGCTTTATCGTCTCTTTTTGCAACATGATCACCTCGTATTATTTCCTGAGGAAACCTCTTGAAAGAGAATAGGTTACTCTAATCTATTATTTTACTATTTAAGTTCCCCTTTTGTGCCAAAATATGTATTAATGACCATTATGCCATATTATACTGCTGTATGCATGAGGTTCTGAATGTTATTTAATGAAATTTTACATGTTTTTATCCCCAGCAGAGCACTTTAGGTCATGGTCTAAAATTAGTTGAAAACAAACTTCCTTCTTGACTTTTAATTTAACTTTCATCCTAATAATTTCTTTAGGAACCTTTAGAGCTTATTGCTATCCTCAGATATGGAATATATTTCATGCATTTATTTTCCAAATCAGTCCTATACAACATTGCTGAAAAGGTATGTCTTCACACATTGGATTGTCTTAATTTTCTCAGATCTTATTACCATTTTCATATCACAATCCCATCCCAGCCGCAGTTTCACTACTGTTTAGTTGACCCTAATGGAAAACAGTATTTTTAATATGTCATACTTACGACTTTATCATTATTTTATCATTACCTTATTTTCCTTTATTTTTTTTCAACTTAATATACAATATTTCTTTAACATCTTGCTTTGTCAGGATCTGGGTAGAACTCCTCAGAAATCAAAAGTTTCCTAATGCACCTAACATGGTTTCCAGACCAAAGTCTCAGATTCATCCATCTTAAAGAATATGCATGACTTTGTCAAAGTATTTTTGAATATCTCTTAATGTGTGTTGGGTGCTAGATACTTAATTTAGTTATTTAATCTTGGATTAAATCTTTCTACACTCACTTTTCTCTGGAATTGCATTAATTACTGGTTTTGTCCTTGTTCTAGTATTTCAGACATTATTTTTGCTAACAATGGCTCATTTATTTTTACATTTTTTCCTGATGAGACAGTAGAAAACTGTATCTTCATTTATGTACATTTATTTTCCAGACTTTGAATAGACCTACCTATGTAGTTTTCAGTGGGTTAAGTCCATTTTGGTGGAGTGTTCAGTTTTTCCATTGAGACCCTTAGTTTTGGCTGTTTGCCTGGTTGTTGATGCTGTTTGGTTTACCTGTATTTGCACTTGTTTCTGTGAGGTAGGTTTCCTGAAATGAACTACTACCTCGTATTTCATGTCATTGATGGTACATAAAAGCATGTGCTTATTTTATGGAATGAGCTTTTCATACTTAGAAAGGAATTTGCAGTTTAAGCTAAATTTCTAAGGCCTCCTTCCTACTTCCCCCACATCCCTTCAGTCTGTTTCAGAGTTTTGCTATGTTGAAACACTGAAACAAAGATGAAAATGGCTAGGTTTAGGGGTTCTTTGCTGAAAGTCTCCAAGTGCTGTACTCTTGCTATGCTTTGCTGACAACCTCTGTCACTTTGTTTTTCCTTCAGTAATACAACTGTGTAACTTAAGAAATTTAATGAATACATCATTTTTCACTGTCTTTTAACTGTTAGTTTTCTACAGAAATGGCATAATTGTCTTTAAATGTATACTTTTAGTGCCTTTTAATTCAGTTAAAAAAAGGCATTTCTTCTTCCAGGAAATATCAGTTTGCAGCGAAAGCCACGTCAAAAGAATACGCAGTGGGATAAATATCTGGTGGTGAAAATCCTGCTGGGCCTACGGTAACCACAAATGGACTGTACTCTAAATTTTATGGTGGAGGTTTTCGTCACCCAGTAGGTTTCCTTTCAAGTAGAGAGAAGTAAAGATCAGAGACTCTGTATTTAAACCCTAAAACCTCAGCAAAAGAAAAATTTCACCTAAAAAAAAGAATCACAGAGCAAGATAACATGTACAACGGCAAGGTGGATAGGGAATTGCTCTTCTAGGAAGCTCGGGGTGGGGGGTGCCTGCTGCTGCTGCAGAAGGGGAACTAGCAGAGGCTTTTACTTCTCAAAAATTCTAACAGTTTTGAATGCCATCTTTCAGCTGCTCATGAAAAAAAGGTGCTTTGACCTTTTGCCTTCAGCTGACACCTGGTAAGGGAGTGTCAAGTATCCATTCAGCTGGTGGTAGAGAGCAAGTTATAGAAGTGCAGGCCTGGAGCACTGGTGCATGGGAGGGGGCTGGAAATCCTACTGAAGGCAGTGTGCAAGTGCTCAACCATGGTGATGACGTGGCACAGGGCAGGGTTTCTGGCACGGACCACAGCAGCTCTTCCTGGTTCAGCAGAAGCCTCATTTCAGACAGAGCTGAGGAGGGAGAAAGCAGCTTTCCAGGTCCAGGACTGCAGAGAGCACCTGGGGCCTCTCGCTGGGGCTGGGGTCAGGGAAGATGAGCTACTTGCCTGCAGGAGGTGTGCATTGGTGGCAGGTTTGTAGGAGCTGTAGGCAGAGGTCAGCAGACTGCACAGCAACAGGGAAAATGGCAAAAAAGATGTTCATAGGATTGACAGGATGTTCACAGAGAACCTGCAGAGGCAAAAGCCTGAAAAGAAGGCATAGGAACAGCCAAAGCCTGTCCTTGATGCAATGGCAAATGGAGAGTCCCAGGCTGAGGAAGGCTGGAGGCTTGTGACTTCTGGCACATGAGGCAGGTTCCTTCTCCCCTGCAGATCTGCCACTGCAGAACAGGTTCGGTGCGCTGTAGCAGATGGTGGGTGAAAATTCTGTCTGGGAAGACATCACAGCTGAGCCTGAGCTATATCAGCACCAAGAGTTGGCAAGTGATGGCTGAGAGAGGCTCCCTTCTCAGGGAGACGGATGGCCCATCAGCCGACTTGTCGTCTAGGGAAGTTTGCCGCCTGCCAGGCACTCAAGAAGTTGTAGGGACACTACTAAGGCTTGTGTAGTCTTTGGACTATTACCTTGTTCTGTCCATCCACACGGCACTGCCAGGGAAAACAATGACCATATCAAGATTGACTCTTTGGCTTTGTGGAGAAGGGTGAAGAGCATGCAACCTATATGGTGTGTCCTTCATCCTGCTGCTCAAGGAGAAAGGCTGGCCTAGGAGTGGGTATATCCTGGAGCTCAATACCTGGTTGCACAACTGATGTCATTGGCCGGGATTTGCTTTTTGTGACCACAGGATCTCTGAGGATCAAAGGTTGCTGAGGAGTGATGGGATCCAACTGACAAAGTGGGACAAAAGCATCTTTGCCAGTAGCAGGGTGGCCAACCTGTTGAGGAGAGCTCTAAACCAATAACATCAAGGGAGAGATACTGCAACCCATAGTTAAGTGAGAAAGTGGTAGGCAAGAGTGAACAGCCAAGGAAGCATGTTGATGGGAATATGAGCACAAGAATAATAAAACAGGGTGAGAGGACATCCACCCGTAGTATGCACACAAATGCATGCAGCCTGGGAAACAAACAGGAGGAACTAGAGCTCTGCATGTGGTCACAGCACTGAAACATCTCTGGAATAATGACAGAGGCTGGGACCTGAGTGGCAAGGGAACATCTCTGCTGAGAAGGACCTGGGGGTGCTGGTAGATGGAAAGCTGGGCATAAGCCAGCATTGTGTCCTGGCAGCAAAGCAGGCCAAGACCCTCCTCATGTGTAGTAACAGAGGCACATCTAGGAGGTCCAGGGGAATGATTGTCCCCCTGCTTTCAGGACTTCTGAAACTCCGTCTGGAGTCCTGCATCCATTTTTGGGTCCCCTGACAGAGAAAAGTTGCTTATAAACTGCAGCAAGTTCAGGGAAGGGTCCCCAGGCTGATGAGGACTGGAGCCCGTGCCTTGTGAAGGGAGGTTGAGGGAGCTGGGATTGTTCAGCCTGGAGAAGAGATTCAGGGGAATCTAACAGCAGCCCCCCAGAACCCATAGGTGGTTATTAAGAAGATAGGGAAAGGCTCTTCATAGTGGTGCATGGTGGCAGGGTGAGAAACAACAGGCATAAATTCACATAATAAGTGGGCAAGAAGAGCAGTATTGATCTAAGGAAAAAGTGCTGGCACAGAATGAACTGATGCTCAGCATGGGATATTTGGAGTATGAAACTTACCTGAGATCTGAGCTGCCTTTCTTTCAGTCAGCCAAAACACTGTCAATCCCACTGCCACTGAATGCTAGACTTCTGAAAAATTTGGTGTATTTCTGATTTTGGCACTTTTATCATATCTGTTGTTATCATGAAAAATTCAGTACTTCAATTTTGCAATAGTTTTTGGATCATATTTCCAACTGAGTTGAAAAGTAAGAAGAAAATATATGTTATAACAAAGTGTTCCAAAAAAAGAGACAACCTTAAAGATTAACTGTGCATTATATTTCTCAAGTCCCTTAGCTATTATGAGTATATATTATTGGAAATGCAATATATTTGGTGAGAGTCTTTTAATTAGAGAGGTTCTAAAGGATCCGATCAATTACATTGTTTGTTTCAAAGGTAATCCAAAGATTTAAACAGCCGGATGGTGCTGTTATCTTTACGGTGTTTTATCTTAGTTATCTTTCTCTTTGTGCATATTATTTGTATTTAAATACGTTGGAGGAAGAAGTTGTCTAAGTTAACAACAAAGGCTGCTCCACTTCATTTGTTTTTTTTGAAAGAGTTGCAATACTGTGAGTAAACTAGGCTGCTCCTTTGAGACTAGCTGTACCATAATTCAGCTTTCTGCTAAAATAGTAGTTGAATATTAATTAGAATTATTTCCTTGCTCCTTTTGAATTTATCAAGAATTTGAGAGAGCCTGGCTATTTTCTTTAACACTTTTTCTTCATTTTATATTTTAACACTAATTTATAACAAAAGAACCTTTTAGAATTTTTAAAGATTAATATGAAGCATTTAATCACTCTTACTCAACTTTTACAATTATGCAAAATATTACTGGAACCTTCAAAATGAGTTTGCAAGTGTTATATCATGGTCCACAAAGCAATGTAGCAAAAATAATTTTTTAAAAAATCATTTAAACTGGTAACAACAAAGCGTCATTTAACTAAGCATGGCATAGGTACATGTACTTTACTAAATTATGATTTTTTTATAAGATTTTGTATGTCTTCTTTAAGCAAGAGAAGCCAAAC
This sequence comes from Gavia stellata, assembly GCF_030936135.1. Taxonomy (NCBI): domain Eukaryota; kingdom Metazoa; phylum Chordata; class Aves; order Gaviiformes; family Gaviidae; genus Gavia; species Gavia stellata. The sequence continues at coordinate 24,835,013 of NC_082598.1, read as the reverse complement.
TGAATGGCAAATGAACAGTGGTAATGAGAAACAAATAGCAGTAAAAAGTACTGTGTCACATTCACTGTGTAATTTTTGTATCTTTGGAGAGTAAGTCAAAGCATGACAAAATCAATGTGAATCTTTCCAGTATTGTCACATTAGTATTAAAAGTAGAAATGTAATGATGAAATCTGTTGATGATGCAAAACTGTTTGGCATTTTAGCAACACAGAGGACTGTAGGAATATTATATAAGAAGAAATGAAAGAAAATAGTACTAGTATAAGAAATAAAGTATTACATTTAGGAAAAAATCATATAAATGTCTGCTCCAAATCAGGTCCTCATTTAGAAAGAACAGAAGAATAGAAGAAAATGTTTTTATCACCAGATGACTGAGGCACAATTGGCACTGACGCTGATAATGGAATTCTAATTCATAATTTGTGAAGGATTATTTCAGTTAATATCTTTGCAAAAATTGCTGGTAAGATTGCACCTTTTTTTTTTTTTTTAAGGTGAGACTTGATAAAAGTACTAAGGAACATCATATCATTTATTCAGACTCATAAGACTATTAGACTTAAGAGTTTATGATTTTCATAAAATGCTTTGAAAAAGGACTTTATCATTTATCATTTATCAACAGTCCTGGTCAACGGGGGAGGTTCCGGATGACCGGAGGCTTGCCAACGTGACGCCCATCTACAAGAAGGGTCGGAAGGAGGATCCGGGGAACTACAGGCCTGTCAGCCTGACCTCGGTGCCGGGGAAGGTTATGGAGAGGCTCATCTTGAGGGCGCTCACGGGACACGTGCAGGATAACCAAGGGGTCAGGCCAAGCCAGCACAGGTTCATGAAAGGCAGGTCCTGCTTGACCAACCTGATCTCCTTTTATGACCAGGTGACCCGCCTAGTGGATGAGGGGAAGGCTGTTGATGTTGTCTACCTGGACTTCAGCAAAGCCTTTGACACTGTTCCCCACAGTATTCTCCTAGAGAAGCTGGCAGCCCGTGGTTTAGACAGGTACACTCTTCGCTGGGTAAAAAACTGGCTGGATGGCCGAGCCCAGAGAGTTGTAGTGAATGGGGTGAAATCCAGCTGGCGGCCGGTCACAAGCGGAGTCCCCCAGGGCTCAGTTTTGGGACCGGTCTTGTTTAATGTCTTTATTGATGATCTGGATGAGGGGATAGAGTGCTCCCTCAGCAAGTTTGCAGACGACACCAAGTTGGGAGGGAGTGTTGATCTGCTTGAGGGTAGGAAGGCTCTGCAGAGGGATCTGGACAGGCTGGATCGATGGGCTGAGGCCAACCGGATGAAGTTCAATAAGGCCAAGTGCCGGGTTCTACACTTCGGCCACAACAACCCCAGGCAACGCTACAGGCTTGGGGACGAGTGGCTGGAAAGCTCCCCTGCAGAAAAGGACCTGGGGGTGTTGATCGACAGCCGGCTGAATATGAGCCAGCAGTGTGCCCAGGTGGCCAAGAAGGCCAATGGCATCCTGGCTTGTATCAGAAATGGTGTGGCCAGCAGGAGCAGGGAGGTGATCATGCCTCTGTACTCGGCTCTGGTAAGGCTGCACCTCGAATACTGTGTTCAGTTTTGGGCCCCTCACTACAAGAAGGACATTGAGGTGCTGGAGCGTGTCCAGAGAAGGGCGACGAAGCTGGTGAGGGGTCTGGAGCACAAGTCTTATGAGGAGCGGCTGAGGGAGCTGGGGTTGTTTAGCCTGGAGAAGAGGAGGCTGAGGGGAGACCTTATCGCTCTCTACAACTACCTGAAAGGAGGTTGCAGAGAGGTGGGTGTTGGTCTCTTCTCCCAAGTGACTAGTGACAGGACTAGAGGAAATGGCCTCCAGTTGTGCCAGGGGAGGTTCAGGCTAGATATTAGGAAAAAGTTCTTTACTGAGAGAGTAGTGAAACATTGGAATAGGCTGCCCAGGGAGGTGGTAGAGTCACCCTCCCTGAAGGTATTCAAGGAGCGTGTGGATGTGGCATTGTGGGATGTAGCTTGATGGACATGGTGCTGTGTGGTGTTGGGTGGGTTGGTTTTTGGTGTGTTGTGGCTTGTTGTTGTTGTGTGGTGGGGGTTTTTTTTGTTTTTTTGTTTTTTTTTTTCAGGTTGGACTTGATGATCTTAAAGGTCTTTTCCAACCGTAGTGATTCTGTGATTCTGTGACTTGAGATTCAGCTGCAGTATTGTATTACCATGGAGTATCTGAGACACCATGTTAGATACCCATGTTTAGTAGAGATTCCTTGGTGCCTAAATATTTTTGAAGAAAATGTAAGCTTAGTGTGCATTCCTTCTTAGGGCTGCTGGGAATCGCACAACTTGCTCTGCAAACACTTCTATAATTTAGCAGGGCTTTTGTAGAGAATAGTGCTGAAAGCCGACCTTTGAAATGCACTAAATTTTTCAGTGCTGTCTTTTATGTGTACTTTATCACTACCTTGTGATCATGCTGCATAGCACTTTTGAGTTAGTCTGTGGTCTTCAATAGGACTATTCAGTGTTTAAGACATTATCCAATGTAGATTTAGTATCTCATTTCATTCCTCAGCTTGCATCGGCATCCTCTGCTTTTAAGCAGCTTGCTTCTTACCGAGTGAATTCTGATGTGCAATAATGACTAGAAGTGAAATGAATTTTAATATTTCTTTTCTAAATCTGAAGGTATGTTACAGTTCTTGCTTCATTTTATGTTGTATTATTATAAAGACACAGACTGCTATTCCAAAATTTTATACCTCCCAGAAATGGGCCTTAAATATCTATTTACAGAACTAGAGTAATGAATAAAGATATTTATCCAGATTGATTTAAAAAGTTAACACAAGACTTTAAAAAATGCAGTGAAGAAGGGAAAGTTTTCAGAGTACTCTTCCCCTATGAATCCTTTTTCATCTATTTTTATGAAGGATTTAGAAGCAGAACAGTGGCAAAAAACCCCAGTTTTTCATCCATTGATTGATTAATTGATGATTAAGTCATGGAAATCTAAAATAATGATGTACATGTGTATCATTTACTGATTCAATATGAGTAGCTGAGGGGTCTTTTTTCCCCTTTTTTTGGCCTTCTGCTCAACATTTAAGTACTATCCACCAAAGACAGTATTTCAAAAGTCAGAGGCAGAGTCTGGGTTGTGTCTACATTTGTGTTTTCTTTGTACAGATTAGCACACTCTTGGAGTGGACTCTCAGATCATACCAATTTACCATATACTGGTTTGGCCACTGCAAATATTTGGCGCATGCAAACAATCCTCCTTTCGGAGGAGTTGGAACTGTTGAGAGCACCCTGCAGTGCTTCTTATGCTAAAAAAGTACCAGATGGTCTCTTTGTAACTTTCTCCTCTACCTTTCATCCAGTTTTCTCCTGCATCAGTATCCTTTCTCTTTCCCACACTTTGTTGCTGTCCTGCCCTTGTTGAATTGCTTGTCGCTTTTGTATGAGATGTTTGATTTTATAAAACTTCTGTGAATAGAAACAGTAGACAGTTACGTCCTAATGGCTTATTACAAGCCTGTATTCTTTCCTTCCTACAATACAGGATGTGTTCAGTTGCTCCTGTGCTTACTTACAATGGGATAGCTTGTATCTTGTTTTTTGAAAATGGAGTATGTAAGAAATACCTCTCTGCATGGGTTTATACTTATCTGATGGAGCATGCTGGGGGAAACAATGGAATTTTTGTCACCTGACTGTCCATGGAAACCAGCTCCTGCATGTCAGCCTAACATGGGGTTGACAGATAGATGTGCTCACATGCACACATATGAACTGAAAAGCTCTCTAATGTTTAACACTATATGCTTAACCTACTGGACTTTGCAGAAACATAGACTCTGATGTCATCACAAGTGACAGTACTGTCTTATATATGATTCTCTCCAAACATAACTGACATGGAAGAACTACATATTTAGTTTAGATATCATGAGTATTTCTTAACATAGTTTCTTCTATATTCTTATGTTTCCCAGTTGACACTTTCTTCAGCTACTGCTTAGCCTCACTACAGACTAAGTTTTACATTAAAAAATAAAACCCCCACCCACTTCATCCTATTTCTGATCAAAGTAAGTCAAGAAAATGATGTTTTTCCTGTAAGCAGATCATGTTAGTGAATTTTCTGAAAATCTTGGTTTCAGAGGAACTACCTAAAAAAATACCTTGCCAGAGAAGCTGATTGTCAATGCATTTATGAGAAATTCTTACACAGAAATGTACTCAATAATTGTTTTTTGTAGGCAAACCTTTCCAGAAAAATAAGATATAAACTGTACTCTATGTACTGGGTCTGGCTGGAATGGAGCTAACTTTCTTCATAGTAGCCCATATGGTGCTGTGCTTTGGATCTGTGGCTAAACACACTGATGTGTGTATTTTCCCATTCTGCACCCTGCTCCCCCCACAGTAAGTAGACTGGGGGTGGGCAAGAATTTGGGAGACCACACAGCTGGGACAGCTGACCCAAACCGGATGAAAGGAAATTCCACACCATATAATGTCATGCTCAGCAACAAAAATAGGTAGAGGAAGAAGGGGTGAGAGGTTTTTACTTCCAAGGTGGCTCTTGTTTAGAGATTGGCTGGGCATCAGTCTGCTTCTGGGAGATGGCAAGTGATTGCCTTTGCATCAGTTGTTTTTTTTTCCTCTTCCCTTCAGCTTTTAAACTGTCTTTATCTCAACCCTCAACTTTTCACAGAATCACAGAATCTCTATGGTTGGAAAAGACCTGTAAGATCAAGTCCAACCATCAACTAACACCACCATGCCCATTAAACCATGTCCCACAATGCCATGTCCACACATTCCTCGAACACCTCCAGTGATGGTGACTCCACCACTTCTCTGGGCAGCTTATTCCAGTGTTTCACCACTCTCTCAGTAAAGAATATTTTCCTAATATCCAGCCTGAACCTCCCCTGGCACAACTGGAGGCCATTTCCTCTTGTCCTGTTGCTAGTCACTTGGGAGAAGAGACCAACACCCACCTCTCTAAAACCTTCTGTCAGGTAGTTATAGAGAGCGATAAGGTCTCCCCTCAGCCTCCTCTTCTCCAGGCTAAACAACCCCAGGTCCCTCAGCTGCTCCTCATAAGACTTGTGCTCCAGACCCCTCACCAGCTTCGATGCCCTCTCTGGACACGCTCCAGCACCTCAATGTCCTTCTTGTAGTGAGGGGCCCAAAACTGAACACAGTATTCGAGGTGCAACCTCACCAGTGCCCGAGTACAGGGGGGACAATCACTGCCCTACTCCTGCTGGGCACACTGTTTCTGATTTTCTCACGTTTGTTCTCCTTGTTCTATCCCCCATCTCACTGGTGTGGCAGCGGGTGAGTGAGCAGCGGTGTGGGTGCTTAGCTAAGGATTAACCCACAACACTTTGTCTACTTTTTTGTAATATGAAGCTTCAATTTTATGAAGTCCTCACTGTGCAAGCATCCAGAAATGTAGTCAACTCCAAGTCTGATTTTGAGGATGTTAGTCCAGGTGTGTCGTGAGAAGTAAAAGTGATTTTTTATATGTTTCAAGTTAGGGATGCATAAGTATCTTCCTGAATTTTTCCCTTACTAAATATATTTCCAGGACAATGCTGGAAGTGGGATGCTTGTTACAGAATCTTTTATGAACTGCTTTAATGAGTTCCAAAATACACATGCATACATAAATATGTATGAGGAAAAATAATTTAAATCTTTACAAATGTGCTGAATATTTGCATGGTCATTAACAAATGAGCTCCAGGCCATCAATTGAAACAACCATAAAAACAACAGCAGCAATCCGATCCGTCTTTCCTCTCTTATCTAGTAAAGGCACACACTTCAAGATCATTAAGCTTCCCATGTGAATACGAGACATGCTGATCACACTGATTTCCATACACTTTAGTAGGAGAAGTACGAGGAGTCTTTCTCCCATGTACCCATATATAAATACACACACAAACATCTGATTTTCTGTGTATAACAAAAGGTGTTTCTGGATGTATAGACGCTATTTAAAACATTAGTATTTATATGAAATAGAAGAGAACCAGTATCTCCCTGTGACAGAAATAAGTGAATTATCTCATAGCACAAAAATGAATCAAATTATTAATCTCCTCTGTTGTTCCCCAAAACCTTACTGCAGTTAGTTCTTGAAGAACCTTCTTTGAATGATACATCTACCTGCTTTCTGTGATGATTTGAGAGCTTTTGGACCAGAGGCTTAAATAAGCACATTAGAATGGAATCAGTAGATATATAAAAAAATAAAACTACTTCTTTTTATAGCTTATCTTTATATTGGGAAGAAAATAAGATTAAGATGACAGTGCTGATATTATAAATCAAATAGTCTCTCTTGCTTTTTTTAATATAAAAATGTTGCTATGGAACATTTGAGAAAGTATTCAATATATTTTAAATCAACTCACAGGTTAATAACTCAAAGTAAAATAAAATCAGTAACTTACATTCTGCAGATCTTGACCCTGCCAACATGACTTGAAAAACCTGGCAAAAAGGTTGTCCTCTCATTGAATTGTTTGGCTCATGTTTTATGCACAAGCGTGCTTTGCTTCAACATTTGGCATGAATGCCTTCCTGTTTCACGTTAGGGACAAATGCATCCAGGGCAACAGATAAAAAGAACAGAGTTCCCACTTTCCATTACAGTTTGAGATAACCTTCATGATACAAGCTGCTACTGTAGGTCAGAATCTTATTTTTACACCTGTCTGCACTTTTTTTTTAGAGATCCTCATTGAAAGTCCTTTTGCAATGGTCTAGAACAGTCAGTTGATTTCAGAAGTGCTTAATTATCGTCTGTGCTATGTTTGGGAACTAATAATAGATTCTTCTTCCTGGCCTGCTGCTGTCTGGATGATGTTTGGCGATGCACTCTGGCACATGGCTTTAGGTATTGCAAAGACTTAGTGAAAATGGTGAACCTTGCCTTTCTTTCTCAGTACGCTTCTTCCTGAGTAAGCTTCATCTGCTTTTTTGCATTTGCCCATTACTTTCTCTTGAGGAATACAGTTTTTATGTCATAAGCATGAAACTTTTCTGATGTTGATGGAAATTCTGAACAAATTCACAGTAGCCATGTTTCCATCCTCTTCTACAATGTGCTGTGAGCTTGCTCTTGACAGCCTTTAACTTACATATTGAGGCAACACTAACCCTAAAGTATATTATAGACATCATTCAGTGGTATAGATACAAGCCAGAGTATATATGAGAGGATGCTTTCTTATATGCATTTTCGCCCTGATTCTGATAAATAGATAAAAAAATAAATAAATGACAATTCAAATGCTGGATAGTTCTGGCAGAGGGAAACTGCTGGCAGTGGTTTGTTTCCAGGCAGATCAATGCCTTGTGGCTGACTGAAGCAGAATGGAAAAATTATGCAGTTGTAGACTGTCATATCACTACAAACAGAATGTTTCCCTTCTTTAATACTACAAAGCCTATGAACCTAAACTCTAAACTCTTTCTAATCTTCTGCATATGTATTATAAATGTATAAACAGCTTTAACGGTTTGGATATGAACCAGTAAAGGCCATTTAAAATATGTCACATACTTGATTCATGGTTTAAATCATTAAAAAAAGAACAAAAGCACTATACTATGATGTAAGTTAATATGCAATGTAGCTCCATTCTTAATTTTTCCAGTGTAAGATAGAAATTTCATGTTACCTAAATATAATTCTTCCAAATCTCTTTTCACAGGCAATTTGTAAATCTTCAGTGGAATGCTGTAAGATGCATACAATATACCTGAGATGTTGGAACAAGTTTTTTAATGTTATTCAAGTCTCTTTGGGAAATATGTATCAACACATTTTGTTAAAATAGGTATTAAATTGCAAAGACCACAGTGCTGCTGTCATAAATATCAAAAAACAAAGCCAACTTCTTACGTTGTAGCTTTCACCCTGAAAGGATCAAAAAGCTTTTTTCAAATTATCTATACCAGTGTGTAAGCTAGCTTCAAAATGCAGCTCTCTTTGCAGCTAGACCCCCATGAAAGCAGAATTATAGTAACAACAACTAAGAGGTGGAGACAATAGGGTGAACCTCTGGCAAGCAGTATTAACTGTATTAGAAATTTGGCTGATGGGCTTTTACTGACTAGAAAGTGTGTGAATATTGGTTTTGAAATTCATCCAAGCTAAGTGCCTGAAACACGAATTAGCAATATTCTTCCTGAGTATTCATGTTTGCAACCTTTATTTTATCTATGAAAATCTAAGAGTCATTAATTTATGAGCAACTTAGCTAGCTATGATAGTGTGGATACAAACCATACACTGATTATACGTTAGATTTGGGGGTTTTTAATATACAAAATGTCACTGTCTTCCAGTATAAGCTACTTGGTATTCATAGTGTGTATCCAAATCTCAGGAAGAATCTGTGCATAATTTCACACCACCAACATGTTCCAGTCCCAGCTTGCAGGTTTCAATGGGACAGTGTGGGGCACAATGATAAAAGAAGCTAAAAGAAAAAAGTAAACTTAGTATATATGTGCACAAGACAGGATTAATCTGCTACTAGCTTATAAATGGAGAGAAGGAGAGAGTCTAAATAATAAATTTAGTCCACTTTTAACAATAGAATTACCATATTTAAGATGTCTGAAGTACTTCCACATTTGGGCTTCTTTATATTTGTCTGCAATCAGAGAAGTTGAGTGGTATTATTTCCTTCAAGAAATTTCCCCTATAGCTTTTTGTCTTCATATAAGATTCGGATCATTTGTTTTGTCAAAAATGCTAAATATTTGATTTTTCCAGAAGTGCAGATTAAATATAGGCCATGTTTAAAATATGCAAACCATGTCTCCTCTAAAAACTGTAGAATAAGAAATCTCATGGCACTAGTCCAGTATTGTATTCTTCAGTGTAGGACCCTGCATGTGTGCAGCATACAACTGATGTGAATGGATCGCTACTATTTTGCAGGATACAGAGATCTATCTTAGAAAACTGTATTGTAGACTTAATGTTTTAGAGTGCACATGATGCATTATCTTGAAGAATTCCCCCAACAAAAGCTCTGTTAGGATGTCAGACAAATAAATTATGGTGTTGATCTTGAACTTTGCAAGCAAAAGGTAAAATTCATCTGTGGTGTTTTAGTGACCTGCTCCGCCATACAAAGCATGTTATTCAATTTCCTTTTCCTTTGAATGTGAAGCTTATTGACACTAACATTATCTGACTGCCCGTTTGTTTTGTACACAGGAGGTCTGGTGACAAAAATAGATTAACACTTCTGATTTTTTGTTTTCTACTCATCCAGTTAATACATGTATATAATTACACACATACACATATATACATATATATACAATTAATATCTTTTGGGAGGTAATCATATTCAAAAAATTCTGTGGTAGACCTAAACTTTTTCATGTCCACTATCATCTCACTGTATACAGAAAAACTTGTTTCAAGTCCACATTATAATACAATTACAAATACATTTTTTAGCTGACAACTATATTTGGAAGATGGTGTCTATACAAAATCACAGAATGGCTGAGTTTGGAAGGTATCCCTAGAGATCACCTAGTCCAACTTCCCTGCTTGAAGACGGATCAGGTAGGGCAGGCTGCTCAATTATTTATACACACTGAGAAGATCCCCTGAACTTTCTCTTCTCCAGACGAAACAGTTTCAGCTCTCTCAGCTTCTTCTTGTATGGAAGATGCTCCAGTCCATTAATCATTTCAGTGGCCCTTCACTGGACTTACTGCAGCGTGTCCCTATCTCTCCTGTACTGGACAGCCCAGACCTGGACACAGCCCTCCAGACATGTCTCACCAGTACTGAGAAGAGGGAAGAAACACCTCCCTCGACCTGCTGGCAATGCTCTTCCTAATGCAGCCCAGGAGGCTGTTGGCCTGCTTTGCCACAAGGGCACGTTGTTAGCAAAACATCACTATAGTTAACAAATTCTACAACTGTGAATGAAGACTCTATTTCTTTTTTAACTGTTGCTTGAAACAAAACAGAACAAAACAAAATTTATTTTTAACTAATTTAATTAAATTCTTTGTCTCTAAACATAAAACTAATATTTCTCAGTTTGGATTTACTGTGAATAATTGATCTACAGAGAATGATTGTACAAAGTTCATTAATTTATTAATATAATTTGGTGACGTGGGTCATGGATTCCATTCATCTGTCCAGTTCTCACTTGGTCTGTAAGCCAAAAACTCTGAATGACGTGTCCCTCACCTTTTGTCCTTTTCCTTACGTTCAGTTTCTGACAAAAATATGTATAGTTTACTAGGTTTGTCCTGGTGGACTCGCTACTCAGCTCAACTATTCAAATCAAATACGCATTGAGAATAGCTATCAAAAGCTTAAACTGTCAACCATCCTTCAGCATCTATTCCTTCCTTGAGAAATCACACATTTGTGTGTTCAATGTTAGTTTAGTGCTTATATGGCAGTACAGAACAGAACATGGTTATGTATAATTCAGTGTCAATATAATATTAAAACAGAAAAAAACCCCAACCAAGTTAAGAATGGCTAAATGTCCAATGTAATTACTTGCACTGAAAAAAATTCTGACTATGACCTTCTTTAAGTTGGGGTTGTGGTAACTGTCATGTTTGATGCAATTGTACTGTCAAAGAAACGTTGGCCCCAACGAGCTGTAAAATCTACCACACTAGGTGGATAAGAACAGTTGTAAATACAGAATTGTTATGCTAGTTGTTCCAATATTTGGATAAGGCACAGCTCTAATGATAGGTCATTTTATAAGCAAATAGTCGTCTCATAATTTTCTCAAGTGATAATAAAACTAGCACAAAGATTTTCTGGTGGAAGACTGACCAATTCGAAAGAAATTAGTATTTTCCAAGCCAGCATATTAAAAAGACAGTCTAGAAACTAAAGCTAATATTGCTATTCTTGTCCCCCCCAGCTTTTCAAATCTGATGATTGTAGGAGTGACATGTATTTTTTGCTTGATGGATGAAAAAAGACAGTAAAAGGCAAGATGAGCTAATAACAGTAAAGTCTGTATTGAATCAGAAATGTATTGAGGTACTGAGATGAATCAAGATATGTGCTTCAATCATTAGAGTTTGTCACAAGTGAGATTTGTTGGTTGATGTGCTGTCAAAGTACTGAGACAGAAAGCTTTTATAACAAGCAGCCAGACATGCAGAAAAAGCAGTTTAGGACTCAAAGGACTCAGTATAAATAGAAGTTATAAAGTGAAAAAGAGTAATAAAGTTGGCATCAAAAGAAGGGCAGTATTGATCTAGACTTTTTTTAAAAAATCCTTTTTCTTTTTCAGACACCTTGAAAAATGATCCTCTTAGTTTTAACTTCTTAAAATCCTTACTTTTTATAATTAAGCATGTCTTCACCTCTCACTTAGAAGAGCAATACTCAAAAATGCTCAAGCTGCATATATCTTTGAACACTATTCTTACCCTACCTATCTGTTTTTAAAGCAAAACATGTTATCTTACAATTCTGGATGTAAACCAGTTCGTCTGCATATATGTTTTCTTAAATATACACCCAGTTACATTGAAAAGTTTACCTAATTTATAGCTACTGATAAAGCTTCTCTCACTTGGCAATGAAAATTTTGGGTATTTCACTCCATTGTAATATCAGGCTGGTGCTAAAGATGGTCCTTTAAAGAAATCATTGGCATTTTCTGAGAATATTTAACAAAGTGATTTTTCTGATCTGAGAGTTTATCCTTCCAGCACAGTTTTGGAGTGTGCTATATCACTCACAAATTCGTGCATGTTCCTTCCACCCCCATAACATATGTTGTTGATCTTCTACTTTTACTTTACATTGATTCCAAAATTCATTTTTTGCTTTGGTTTTGTTTATACACCCTAGTGGTATTTAAGTTCAATGAAAAAAAGCCCCGAATTTCTATTGAAACTAACAGGAAGTGACTTCCAATCTGGTCAGACAACATCCATTCTACCTCAAACTGCCTATTCCAAATCTTGCTCAAATTTTTGATTAGTTTCTTTGCAGAATCTGTCTTCCTCCATAGTAGTAACTAGTACTCTGTCAAGCATAACGTGCAAATTAAAAGTTTGATCAGTAACACTTCAGTGGGTCAAGCACCACCAAGCTCTGCCTAACAATAGTAAAACTGGTAGATTCTAGTTTTGTGTTCCTGCCTCTCTCAATATGTCTATGGCTCGTGAATAATGATAATGCTGTTTTGTTGACTTTAGTCTTTTCTTCACTGTTATATACGTTGCTGCTGCGGCTACTGACTATCAGAGCTGTGTGTGAATGTTTTCCAAACTCTAGGGCTTGTTGATAGTTTATTTCTTTTGCAGATTAGACCTTTAAAACTCTTCCTCTTGCTTTTCCTCTTCACTGTAAGAAAAAAAGGAAGATTCTGTCTCAAAAAAGATGATTAGGGTACTCATGTGCAATGTGAAAAATCCAGATTGCACTCTCTCTTCAAAACCACTTGGGTCTCCCAAATTCAGAATAGTACTCCAAACTCACAGAAAAGTACTCCAAATCTTACGTATTCTGCCAGATACTAATTGTTTGTTTCCTCACTTCATCAGAACTTAGGCAGAAGGTGAAAATAAACAAAGGCAGCTGTGCAGACTTTCCATCTAAAAGCTGCATTGTGGATGCCTGCTCTACAGCGTGCTCTCTTCCATAGGTTTCAGGGGAATCTCCGCTCCAGTGCATGGAGCACCTCCTCCCCTCCTTCTTCTCTGGCCTTGGTGTTCATAGGGCTGTTTCTCACATTTTTTTCCTTCACTCCTCTCTGATGTGCCGTGTTTTGCCCTTTCTTAAATTTGTTTCCTTGAGGCATCACCATTTTTCCTGCCGGGCTCAGCTGTGCCCTGTGTAAGTCCATCGGAGCTGGATGGAACTGGCTGTGCTCAGCACGGGGCAGCCCATGGCCTCTTCTTACAGAGGCTGCCATGCAGACTGCCACTGCAAACACCTTGCCACCTTCACCGAATACAGGCACCAAAAGACAACCCAATAATAACAGACAACTGAGAGACCTGAGGGAAGGAGAGTCAATCAATCAGATACAGTGGTACCAGAATACCAACTTCTTAAGAATCAAGTGGGACATACTGGTGCAAGTGTGGCACTATTGGCCAAGAATTATATAAGCTGTGGCATGGTGTTGGAGGAAAGGAGAAGCACTCAGATGACCTTTTGGGTGGACACCCCAGTTCCTAATTGTAAAAACTGTCCGAGTGTTGTACTATCGGCTTCCTATCATGATGAAAATAATGATCAGAAAATGTGAAATGAGACTGGACAAGCTACAAGTATCAGAGAAAGAATGATAGTGGGACATTTCAGCTATTTCAGTAGACTCAGTCAATGTCTTATGAGGGTGTGATGCAGAGATAAAAAATTCAGACTGAGTAAATGACTGTTTACTGCAACAACTTGTCTTAGCGATCATAGAAAAAGAGACTATTTGGAATTTTTGGCCTGAGAGATGTAAAAGACCTGGTCCAAGAAGGATCAGTGGGAGACCTGCTCTGTAATAGAAACCACAGTGCAATTATTTTTAAGAGTGCAGTGGGAGAGAGCAAGACAAATAAATCAAGCAAATTGATACTTGATTTCAAGAAAGGGAACTCTAAAGAAAGAGAAATTTTCAAAGACAAAATGGAGTTGTTCAAAAAGCCTGCATGCAGCATGAAGGCTGCTATAAATGTCGTATTAGAAGCAGAGTTAGAATGTGTGCCATAACACAAAAAGAAACCAAAGTGGTCCAAAAGTCCCTTGAACGTCTTCCTGGGAAAGTTAAGGAGACTGTTGCAGCTAATAGTTTGACCTCTAAAAAATGGAAAGCTTGCTCAAATAGGAAAAAAGGAATACAGATAAAAATGGCAGGTCAAATGTAAAGAGGAAATTTAGGGACCTAAACCAGAAAGGTCAGACATAAAACCTTGGAAAGCATGCTCAAGGTGACAGCAAAACAGTATTTTAAACACATGAAAAGCAGGAAGGCAGCTAGGGAATTGATGGGAATGCTTGATGTTAAGATCTTACACCAGGTGATCAGGCCATATCTAAAAATATCAATAAATTCTTTGTTTCAGACTTGATCCTGGCTGAAGGTGTGGGGCAGGGTCCAACAACTGACCTATTCTTTCTCTGTAGCAGAGATGTCAGATATTCTGGATCATATTGAAGTAACTACGCAGGAACTATTATGTCACCTAGGTGAGTCAAATGTCAGGAAATCATCACAACTAGATGGCATTCAGTCAAGAGCCCTGAAATGTCTCAGATATGAAGCTGCTGGTCTGCCAGCCAAAGTGCATGACCTAGCATTACAAACAGCCACCACAAGTAGACTTTGAGATTGACAATGTTAACTCTAGAAAAACTGCCAAGGACGGGATTCTGGAAACTAGCGATTGGTAACTGATTTTTGTCACTGGTATGACAGAAGAATCTATAATAAACAAAAGCATTAGAATCAGTATGGCTTCTGCTAGAGTGTGTAATGTCAACAGGAGGTGTCAGTGAAAAGTTTATGAAGGGGATTCAGTGGGCATAAAATATTTGGATTTTCAGAAGCATTTGAGAAGGTTGCATAGTAAAAGTTACAACAGGGACAAGTCTGCTAGGGGACTGGAGAAAGATCCTTCAATGGATTCAAGCTGGCTAAAGGATGGGATGCAAAGGGTTAGGATATAATGGTCTCTCTCCAGGATGGTTCCTTAAGGATGACTGTGAGTACGAGCTTTGTTCAATGACTTTACCAGTAACCTGGAGAACAGCCACAGATGCCGAAAGGCTGTTTAAGGTTATTAAATGCTGTGTCAATGTCAAAGAACTGAAGAAGAACCCCACAAAACTGAGATAGTGGGTATAAAGGTGGCAGATGAGCTTCATAAAAGCAAACATAAGGGAATCGCTAGGGAAAAACCACCTCAGCCTCAACCATACTGAACTTGGAACTGGCAGGTACAATCAGGAAGGAGATCTTGAAATCCTCATTCACAGCTCTCTGAAATCACTGGCTTGATGTGTCAGAGTAGCCCAGAAAGCCAATAAAATCCTGGACATGACAAGAAAAGATGTTGAGAGCAAGACAGAGGGCATAATTTTCTGACTGTGTGTAACCATGGTGCACTACCTCCTGAGTAATGTCTGCAGTCATGGTCTCCACATCTCAGAAGTGTGCAGGGGAGTGAAAGAAGCTGTGGGGATGGACAGCTCAAATGGTTGAGGCAATGCAGTGGCTGCCTGATGAAGTGAGGTTAAGGAGGCTGGGACTCTTCGTTTTGGGAAGGAAAAGGCTGACAGGATATGACTGGGGTTTGCAAAATCATGCATATAGAAGATCAGCTGAAGACAGATCCATCACTAAAGGTTCACTAAATACTACAATACCAGAAGCAGGGGCATGCAATGAAACTCACAGGCTCAGTGATGTACTTCTTTACACAGCAGGTAGTGATCTTCTGAAACGTGCTGCCACAGGAGGCTGTGGAGACAGAATATATTAGCAGGCTCAGAAAGAGGTTAGACACATTCCTGGACAAAAGGTTCACAGATGGGAACTAAAAGGACTTGTTGAGGATGTACCCTCATGTACACTAACTTTTGTTACCGGGGAAAGAAGAGGGGAACAGATTGCAGAAATTGGTTGGTTTGCAGACTTTCCAAATAGCATCTCTTCCTGCTGTTATGAGAGGCAGGTCAAACAGGTCATTGGTCTAACCAAGAGGAGCACAATTTTAGAAAATGAGCAATTGTGTTTAATTTATCCAGTAAGATATAAGCCCTGCAAAAGCAAGAATATGCATTGACTGGTGGCACAAAAGTCATTCTAACTAGATTTAGTAACACTACTGTTGTGCCTAAAAATATGAACATTACTAATTATTTTCCCAGACTTGGTCTGGAATCCTTTAATAGAATAATGGACTAAAAGAATCGTCAGCAGGTCATCTAGTCTATTTTCTCTGCCTAATACAAGAAAACATACCTTCACCACTACTGGCAGCTGTTTCTTTGATGCTAGATGTACTACATCCTCTTCCAATTTAGTATCATGATTAATCATCTTTACAGTTGGAATTCTTCTTTTTTACCATTATCTAGTCGAAGTGATTCTTCCTGTTATTTATTCCTTTCCTGTTGGTCTAACCTGTTTGGACATAGAAAATAATTCCTTTTTCAACAATTTTTCAGTATTTCATTGTTGAAGATATTATGGGAATCTTCCAAACCTCATTTGATGCATTCTTCCTGGTTGGCAATGTATTAAATGATAATGGTTCTTTGCACATGACTTGTCAATTAGTCTTATTTTGTTTTACAATATAATGACCATGTTTTTGCGCATCACATGGCAACCTCATAAGAAGCTAATTTTTATTGTCTCTTAGTCAAGATCTACCTTTCGAGTGCTTCTTCCAATCCTAAGTCTGTTGTTCTGCTGTAATAAATGAGGTTAGTTTGACACTTTGATTCTTCTAAGGTGATGATAACTGCCCAGTTTAGTATCATACATGTGCTTACAAGTTGGCTTATTTTTCCATTGTTCTACTAAAAATTTAAATAAGGTGGTTAAGACTGTAATTCCATGGATCCTTGCCTTAATACAAGGCTTGGAGCTTGCAAGCATTTTAAATTATTATTGCATGTCATTAAGATATCACACAGTTTATTGAAGAGAAGTTTTTCATTAATTTGATATGTTTCATATACAATGGTCTATCTTACACCTTTTACTTATAATCTTCAAATCATTTATACATGGTATTACTGCTCAATTTCTTGGAACAAAATAAAATCTAAGAGATTGCAGCTGGAAAATATGTATCAGAAGATAGAGTTAATACTCCTCAAAAGGTAAATTTTTACTAGCTGTCTGATGTCAGTCATTTATTATAGGTGCACATTCAAACAGAGGAGAGAAGTGAACTAATTGATAAGGATCTGGAATTAAACTGTCCTTGCCATTGAATACATTAGGATATTATGTAGGTCAACTTTTTTATTGTGAGACCGTGATATTCTTGAATAACCAATTGAAATACAGTAAATATATTTTATTTAAAATTACTTACTGTATGGGAAAAATACTGTATTTAATAGCTTTTTGAAGGAAAAATATCTAAACCACCATATAGTACAATCTTTTAATGATTTTTAAAATGTTTAAATAGAATATTATTATCGAGATAAATATTCTCATTACCCGGCTTCACAGTTAGATAATTACAGTTGAGAGCAAGATCAACTGTATAAATAGTAGGCCCATGCCTTACAGTACCATGATATCATGTATTTGCAATCAAGAAATTAAGGGCTTTGACAGAGCATGCCCTGATTCCTGCCTAGGTTGTGCACTCAAGTTTTCTTTCCAAAGAAGATAGTCTGGTGTGTGTCCTGTGCCCTGTTCTTATTCTGATATAGAGTTGGGATAAACTAGGGCACATTTTCTACATAAAAGAACTTATAATCTCATCTTAGTTCTCTATTTCAAACCAAGAAACATCATCTTCTGTTAGTATGAAGATAGATAAAAGTGCAAAGGTAAAACAAGATTAAAAGGGAGTCAAAATCTTCAGGAAGACAAATGGGAAAAAAGGTTAAGATTGTTATATATGTCTACCAGAAGGATCATTTCCAGGGCTGAAAGAGACACCTGTTTCTATTCCTGTTTGTTTCATAGCTTTAACTGAGAGTCCTTGTTTTGTTAATAATCTTATGTAGTAGCATGTCATTTACTAAAATTAAGCTGAAATCACCAACTTTTTTTCTAACAAGACATCAAGCAATGTTCTTTAGTTGTTGAGTTCTGACTGTTAAAATGGATCCAGACTGTAATTTAGATATGTTTGTCTGACCCATCTGTCTTCAGATGGATCTGCTTTTTTGTTAATGTGAATGTTTTCAAATATCTAACAAAAATATTCATACTTCAGAAGAAAGCACTTCTGTTGTTTTAGTTATACAGTAGTTACACAACTCATAAATCAAGGATTGGAGGTTACAGTTCAATACTTCTACAAAAAAGTTTACTGAAATCTTCATTAAGGAAATTTTTATTGTAAAAGCAAATTAGGTGGATCTCACTGTGTCTGTTTAGATCTGTGATGATTATAATGCTGCAGTTGCTAATAAATTTGGCACTTGATGTAATAATAGAAGAATAAATATTCCCTATATATTTTGGTGCACTTAAAAGTCATTTATGCAATGACTTATGCATAATAAGTTTCAGTCTGTGAAAGTTTGTGTCCTGTAAGTCCAAAAAAATTCCCAATAAAATAAAGGTCTTTCATCAAACAAGAGTGTTAGGCAGAAAGGATAGTTTTCTGTTGTTTTGGAATAAACGTGGATTAAAAATGACCTGTAAGTACAAATTTTGCTAATAAAACTCCACGGTTTTCGTCCACTGCAGAGCAATTCAATGATTGTGCTTGATTCTAAGTCAGAGGTCATACAGGAGATTTATCTGAATAATAGTCTAATTTAATCTTCTTCAACAGAATTTGAAAACCAAAATATCAGATTCAATCAATTTGTTTATACCTGGCAGTTGATGTCAATTCAATTCTGACTTACTTTGTGCCACTCCGCTTGGTTACCTTCTGAAACAAAAAAAAGAAAAAAAAAACCTCTGTCACTTCAGCAACAGTAGGAACATCTATTGTTTACTGCAGCATGTCTGTAGACATCACAACTTCAGAAGTAAAAATTACAGTTTTTAATTACCAAAGTGCAAATGTTTAAATTAGAAAATGACTGACATCTGAATATTATTAATGCAGAAACAGATATATTAACTATGTCTAGTATATTTCCATTATTCTATCACTAAATTTGTTTATGTAAAGTAGTATTCTCCTATTGAAAAGGGAACAATTCCTGAAACAATTCTTTAATGAAGATGTTGTACATTTTATCTGCAGGAAAACATCTTGTTCTGTGGTCACTGAAGTCAATGGAATCAAATCTTAGCAAAATCTAAGAAAATATAAGAATCTAGCTACAAAACGGGTGGCTGAAATTGCATTTTATTTGTCCAGCCACTATTGTATATGGTTTATGTCCCCTATTTTCTCTTAGGGAGGGAGAAATGTGCGATTTCTACACAGCTAGTTGCAGATATCCATCTAAAGGTACTTTTTTGAATTTTGCTTGTGCAAGTTTTTGGGGAATGACTCTTAGAAATTGACCCAATACTAAGAAACAAAGTCTTTTTAAAAATATTTGCAATAAACAGCAATTATTTTTAGTGGAACCAAAAAATCTTTCAGAACAGGGTTTTTATCTTTTTTTTTTTTAATTTTGAAAAAAATTGTATGAAAAAAGTTAAAAAGTAGTTTATAACTTTAGATGCTATTCTGAACAGCAAAGGTTAGTCACTTCAACCTTTCTGCAAGAAGGCTTTCAAAATGTACTTCTGTGTTACAGTAGGAGGAAAGTAATCTAGAGATCAGGTAGAACAAATAGAATTACAGGTCTGAAGAGTTTATTTTGAACTTCCCAGTACCCAGCCTGAAATGCTACCTCCACCTCTGTGGCAGATTACTTTCACCTGAATAAGTTTTCAATCTAAAAATAGCCTTAATTTTCTGAGAATCTGTGATGAAGTCCCAAACGTAACTTTTCTCTAAGATGTTAGGAAAAAATACTAATTTGGAAGGAGGAAAAAGGCAGGTAAGGGCACTGAAAGACAGGAAAGACAGGTTTTCTGAAAGATGGGGAAACTTGTTAAATTGGATACCCGCATTGCTACTATGAAGGACAATAGAAAACTTATATTGTTTATATTTGGATGACATATCAGGAGGAAGATTTTCAAGTAGTATTTTTGGATGAAATTTTCTCCTTTGGTTGCTTTACCTCTTTACCATGTTTCATCATACTAAAACTGTCACATAGACTTCATAGGCTTCAAGAGTGGGAGCTGTCTGTGTTGACAGTTCATCATTGGATCAGTCTTCTAGAGCTATTGTTTTATTAATGTTTTCCATCTCATTTCCTCTTTTCATGTCGATTTCACAAATCCAAAGAATTCCTCAGCGAGCTTTATCTGTGAGATAACAGTAAGATTGAGCAGCAGTAACCTTACTCATATGTTTATGACATATCCAACCTTTGCTATATTTGTAGAGATAGTCCATTTTGACTTATGAACCACTGAGAATAAAAAACACAGTGACAATCACCTTAAAAGTTTCTTCAGGGAAAGAAAAAGTTTTCATAATTTACCATTTTGTGAAGAAAAAAAAAGGTGTGTAGAGGGAATCAAATCTGCAGGTGCTGGGGTTTGCTTCCATTGCAGTTTCTAGACATAGTCACCATGGACCAAATATCCATGCAATGATGAGAATCATTGGAAAAAGTCAGGGCTGATGCTGGGAGACCCTAGAATAAAGATGTTTGTAGCAGTTTTTTCAACTTCCTTAATTTGGAAGACTGGCAGCCAGTCTAATTAATCTACTTTTTTTTTTTCCTCTCAACTCTGTTCATAAAATCTTTCCCACCTTATTCCTCTCTCAAAAGGGAATGCTCCACCACATCATGGTTATGACTTTCCTAGAGGGTTTTCCCCCTCTCTGCACAGGAAAAATGCATCCTTTCATCTCAACTCATATACATGTGAAGAATTACTTTGGGCATATACTACCCAATTGGATTCTCTGTCTA
This sequence comes from Gavia stellata, assembly GCF_030936135.1. Lineage (NCBI taxonomy): Eukaryota > Metazoa > Chordata > Aves > Gaviiformes > Gaviidae > Gavia > Gavia stellata. The sequence goes on along the minus strand of NC_082598.1, from coordinate 24,814,327 downwards.
ATCAGTGTTTACAGGAGTCCTGAGCCCCCTTCAGAGAAACACCCATATGTTTAAGGGCTGCCATGAATGTAGATAGACTTAAGCATGTGCAGAGCTATTTCCTTTTCACCTCATGTGATTGTCTGAGACGCTCTGCCCATCATTTGTTCTATCACGCTTATTTAGTACCTACGTTTCTGGTGTGGGTGAATACTTTGCATTCACCATCATTTTTCACAAACCCTCCTTTTCCCTGCTGCCTTGCTGGCTGAATCTACAATTCCAACCCAGCTAAGGTCAGCTGGGTTCCTTTTTCTGCCATCTCTGACTCATATTTTCTTCCTTACTCTTTACCCACTGGATCTTTCTTCTCTTGTCCCAGCTCATTGCTTCCACTGTTTCTGCCTCACTGCTACATTCTCCATTGTTTTCCTCATCTCTTCTTTTTATTCTTGCTGGTCCTTTGCATCATTTCATTACTTCTGTTTAAATCTAGCCTCTCTGGAGACTGAAACATTGCCTCACTTCATCCTCCCACTGCAAATCTACCACTCCCCCAGCTGTCTTTTACTGCATACACAGGGATCCAAAGATAATGCTATATATGATTATATACGTATCCTAGTGAATCAATCAACTTGAATGCTTTCCTCTGCAATTACAAAAAGTGTGGACTATTGATTTAGCTTAAAGCATTCCTTCTTCGTTTTTTCCTTTTCATGTGTGAAAGAATTACAATAACAGTGGGGGAGAGGAGATTTGAGTGCATGACAGAAACCAAAGAAACAAACTCCAGCAGGGTGCTGCCAGATGAATGAAAAGCAAAAGCTGAAAAACATAGATTTTTCTTTTTTTTTTCTTATTTGTAGTAATCTGTGCTTTTGTATGTGAGAATGTTAGGTAAAAAATGCAAACAAATGTGATTTGCAAGTAGGTTATATTATTTTTGGTGTAAACTGTGTGACTTCAACGGTGGGTAGACATGCTTTTATAACAAAATAAATTGCATGCTGAAGACTAGGAGTCCATGCTTCTAAGTAATATTTTTATTACTATTTTCATTTAAATTGAGCATTATTATTGAAATATGTGCCTTTATTTTCACCACATATTTACCTTTACATGAACAATTGGTGCTTACAACGCCCATTTTTTTGTTCAGTCTAGAACTTGAAGACAAAAATCCAGATACAAACTAAAATATTCTGCTTGTCTCCCTGAAGTACTTCAAGAGACTTTTAGCTACTGCTATGAAGAACTAGACCCTGGTGAGTCTTTAAAAGAAGAAGTCTGTATATAATGGCTTTAACAGGATAACATGAGAGAATATATGAGAGAAGCTGATGAAAATTTTCCAGGATTATGATGTTGTCATTTTTGTTTTCAAACATTCAAAAGGGCCTTTTCAAAGGTGACAAGCAAATGTACATTTTCATATTAGAAAACCCTTTCGCTATCACCTTTCCCCACACATACTGATATCAATAATTAAGAATTAGAACCCTCATAATTTCTATTATTACACTATAGAGATAGTATCTCATAATATTTAAAATGCACACTTCCATACCTTCATTACATTCTTTTCCTTAAAGTATTCAAACAAATTTTAAGCCCCAACATTTCTACAGCTGAGAATAATCTACCCACTGCACAGGGCAAAGTTTATTATAGTCTCATTATGAAGATATAAGCATCCAATTTGACACTACAAGAAGGATCAGAATGAAAACTATTAAAAAAGAAAGAACATGTGGGGAAATCCAGCTAAATCCCTTAACATGTTTTCATGTTTCTATTGTATTTTATGAGCTTCATCAAAGAGTCAGCTTAACCTCTTTATTACATAGATAAAATTTTCATTGAATGCACGAGGATTTTTAAAAGTTCCTTGAATAATGCTGGTACTTTAGTGATACAGAAACAGTAGTAATGATTTAAATTATGATTGCAGTCTGCCCACTTGCAAAGTTGGGAGTGCATCAGCAGGAGATGTAATATCAGATCTAATAATCTAGAGGAAAAAGCACAACAATCCATAGATGTAGTTTAGCCTTTATAAAAGCTGAAGTAAGAGAAAACAGATAAACCCATTGTGGGACTTTTTTTTCCCTGTGAGTGATGCAAAGGAAATTAAAAAAATGGAAAATTACTTACTTCCTCTTTCAAAGGTTTTGGTATCCTATATTAGTCCAGGTAAGAGAAAAAAGGATCTTTTAGAAGAAAATGCACTTATATGGGGATTGATTATAAAAGACTTTTTCCCCCCTAAATCTAAGTTTCTTCTGGTATAAATCCCTTTTATACCAGTTTTGTGTAAGGTGCTGTTGGCTTCTTTTTGCAAAATATTTTTGTCATTCTATTTCCTCCAATCTTACCTGTACTCTAAAGTAATTTTTCTCAGTCTTCTGCCACTTACCAGAGAGCCTCCATGATGGTGGTCCATGTATTCCAATATGTTGTCTTCAAGAATGATGAGCACTTGGTGTTTAATAAAAACATACAAACTTTTATGTGATCTGCTGCCTGTTCCCCAAAACATGCCCTAGAAAAAGTCCTAGTTCCTCACAAAATTATTTCGAAGCCTGAAACATAAGGTTTTTAACCATTCTATAATTCATTTTTGTATTGATTATTAATACCCTACAGCACACAATACTTTACCTGCATAGCTATAGTAATAATAATTTGTACTGTCCAGCTATCTGAGAGAAAAAAATCCATATAATTCTACTTTAAATTTCTACCATATTTATTTTTTATGAGGCAGATGGAGAAATACTATGCAAAACTAATATTAAGTTTGGAAATTTCTTAAATGATGGGTGATCGAACAGATGCCTTTACCAGTATAGATCAGCTTCTGTGCTAACTAGGTGGAGTTCTGTGCTTCTTCAGAATGTATATATCCAGTGCTTTAAGGTAAAATATACACAGGTATTCATGAGTCACGCTTGTGAACAATAAGAACTATCTTCCTTCACACTGGTCTTCTCCATGAAGCCCAGAAAACACATATGATGCATCGTGAAGACAGTGAACCACAATTTTTCTAGAAACTTTTTGTCAGAAAAGAGAAGGTGTTAGAAAAGGTGATGAAAAATTACATGATAAATAGATCCAAAAAGGCATTTTAGCAGACATAGTTAATTATATAGGATACAGAAGTAACCAAAAGTTCGTGAATAGAGAAATTTTTTGTCCTTCAAGATTCTGCACTGAACTGCACTGTTCACTTACCTTTGGTAGAAAGTTCAATATTCAATATGTGTTTTTAAAACCCCAGATTTCGACCTTGTATCAAGTCATCCTTTTAAAGCTGTTGTACTGAAAACTAGAACATTAAAACAATTTCCAGATTTTAATCAAAGTCAGAATGCTGTATGTTACCTCCAAAAATAGATTTGCAAAATTAGCAGCCAAGAAGAAACTGAAGTGAGCTATTTTCTTTTTAAAATCGTAAGCTTAAAAAGTCTTTGTTTCTGTTCTCAACTTGTGCTACATCTTAACATCTGGGCAATTATGCAAACCTGTAAATTACATCTTTCCCCTCTGAGTTAATTGGCATAAAATTATAATGAAAAGAATTCAAAACCTCAGTGCAAAATTAGAGTCTCATAAAATGAAATTGTAAACATACTGATTAGCATGTAAAATTTTAATGAGACTGTGTTTTGATAGAAAAATCTTCAAACTGAGAGAGGTGTGCAGCAACTTTCAGCAAATATTTTGCTTAATTAATGAATTTCAGTAATTGATAGTTTTACCCCAGACTTAAGTACCATTACTGAAACCACCTCTCTTATCTTCTTTTTTAATGAGACTGCTGTAAAGAAGTGTGAACTTGTTTAAAACATATTCCCTTTCTTCTAAAAAGATTTGGAACAAGAAAGCTGATGTCCAAGTGAAAAATAATGTAATTAGTGCTTTATATGTTTATTCTAAGGCAAATTGTTCTGACAAACCTTCACTAGGGAGGGGGGAGATGTCAGAGTTACGATCTCTGAAAAATCCAGAGACTTTGCAACTTTGACCCTAGCAGAGCTTAAGTACAGCTGTGGTACACTTTCACAGGATTAAAGGTGAATGTTCTTGCCTGTGCTCAGAGAAAGTAATTCTGCTTTTAAGAATGTCCAAATAAATGAAAAATAGAGGAAAATTCTGATGGCTTTCCTTTCACACATGGAAAAAGCCTAACACATTTTATATTATTCTATATATGTGTAGGGATATGTGCAAAGGTTTAGAATCATAGAATCATAGTGTTGTTCAGGTTGGAAATACCTTTAGGATCATTAGGTCCAACTGTTAACCTAACACTGCCAAGTCCACCACTAAACCATATCCCTAAGCGCCTCATCCACACATCTTTTAAATACCTCCAGGGATGGTGACTCAACCACCTCCCTGGGAAGCCCATTCCAACGCTTGACAACCCTTTCAGCGAAGAAATTTGTCCTAATATACAATCTAAACCTCCCCTGGCACAACTTGAGGCCATTTCCTCTTGTCCTATCACTTGTCACTTGGGAGAAGAGACCAACACCCACCTCTCTGCAACCTCCTTTCAGGTAGTTGTAGAGAGCGATAAGGTCTCCCCTCAGCCTCCTCTTCTCCAGACTGAACAACCCCAGCTCCCTCAGCCGCTCCTCATAAGACTTGTGCTCCAGACCCCTCACCAGCTTCGATGCCCTCTCTGGACACGCTCCAGCACCTCAATGTCCTTCTTGTAGTGAGGGGCCCAAAACTGAACACAGTATTCGAGGTGCAACCTCACCAGTGCCCGAGTACAGGGGGGACAATCACTGCCCTACTCCTGCTGGCCACACTGTTTCTGATACAGGCCAGGATGGCGTTGGCCTTCTTGGCCACCTGGGCACACTGCTGGCTCATATTCAGTCAGCTGTCAACCAGCACCCCCAGGTCCTTTTCTGTGGGACAGCTTTCCAGCCACTCGTCCCCAAGCCTGTAGCGTTGCATGGGGTTGTTGTGACCCAAGTGCAGGACCCGGCATTTGACCTTGTTGAACCTCATACAATTGGCCTGGGCGCATCGATGCAGCCTGTCCAGATCCCTCTGCAGAGCCTTCCCACCCTCAAGCAGATCAACAGACCTGCCCAACTTGGTGTTGTCTGCAAACTCACTGCGGGTGCACTCGATACCCTCATCCAGATCATCGATAAAGATATTAAACAAGACTGGCCCCAATACTGAGCCCTGGGGAACACCACTTATGACCAGCTGCCACCTGTATTTAACTCCATTCACAACAACCCTTCGGGCCCGGCCGTCTAGCCAGTTCCTTACCCAGCAGAATGTGCCTGTCCAAGGCACGAGCAGCCAGTTTCTCCAGGAGAATGCTGTGGGAAACAGTGTCAAAGGCTTTACTAAAGTGTAGGTAGACTACATCCACAGCCTTTCCCTGATCTACTAGGTGGGTCACCTTGTCATAGAAGGAGATCAGGTTAGTCAGGCAGGACCTGCCTTTCATAAACCCGTGCTGGCTGGGCCTGATCACCTGTTTTTTCTGTACGTGCCACCTGATGGCACTCAAGATGATTTGCTCCATCATCTTCCCCAGCACCAAGGTCAGACTAACAGGCCTGTAGTTCACTGGATAATCCTTCTGGCCCTTCTTGAAGATGGGCATCACATTTGCTAACCTTCAGTCAACTGGGACCTCCCCAGTTAGCCAGGACTGCTGGTAGATGATGGAAAGTGGCTTGGTGAGCACTTCCGCCAGCTCGCTCAGTACCCTTGGGCGGATCCCATCCAGTCCCATAGACTTGTGGGTTTCTAAGTGGTGTAGCAGGTTGCTAAGGGTTTCCTCTCGGATTGCGGGGCTTCACGCTGCTCCCCATTGCTTTCTACCATTACAGGGGGCTGGACATCCAAAGGACAACTGGTCTTACTATAAATGCTTTCTTTGTCTCAGTCTTTAAGTACTTCAGCCTTTTCTTCATCCTTTGTCACTATGCTTCCCCCCTGCATCCAGTAAAAGATGAAGATTCTCCTTAGCCCTCCTTTTGTTAACGTATTTATTGAAACATTTTTTATTGCCTTTTATGACAGAGGCCAGGTTAAGTTTTAGTTGGGCTTTGGCCCTTCTAATTTTCTCCCTGCAAAACCTCACAACAACCTTGTAGTCTTCCTGAGTGGTCTGCCCCTTCTTCCAGAGGTCATAAACTCTCCTTTTTTTTTTCCTGAGTTCTATCCAAACCTCTCTGTTCAGCCAGGCCGGTCTTCTTCCCCACTGGCTCATCTTCCTGCACGTGGGGACGGCCTGCTCCTGTGCCTTTAAGACTTACTTCTTGAAGAGCTTCCAGCCTTCCTGAACTCCTTTGCCTTTCAGGACTGCCTCCCAAGGGACTCTGTCCACCTGGCTCCTAAACAGGCCAAAGTCAGCCTTCCGGAAGTCCAAGGTAGCAGTTCTGCTGACCCCACTCCTTACTTCTCTGACAATTGAAAACTCTATCATTTTGTGATCGCTATGCCCAAGACGTCCTCCAACTGTCACATCCCCCACAAGTCCTTCTCTGTTCACAAACAACAGGTCCAGCGGGGTGCCTTCCCTACTTGGCTCACCCACCAACTGTGTCAGGAAGTTATCTTCCACACACTCTAGGAACCGCTGAGACTGTTTCCTCTCTGATGTATTGTATTTCCAGCAGACACCTGATAAGTTGAAGTCCCCCACAAGAACAAGGGGTAGGGACCATGAAGCTTTTCCCAGCTTCTTATAGAATATTTTCTCTGTCTCCTCGACCTGGTTGGGTGGTCTATAACAGACTCCCACCATAATATCTGCCTTGTTGGCCTTCCCCCTGATTATTACCCAGACACTCAACCCTACCATCACCATCACTAACCTCTAGACAATCAAAACACTCCTTGACATATAGGGCTACCCCACTGCCTCTCCTTCCTTGCCTGTCCCTTCTGAAGGGTTTGTAGTCATCCATTGCAGCACTCCAGTTGTGCGAGTCGTCCGATCCTGTTTCCTGCTGCACAACAGCTTCCAAGCCCTCCTATTTAATTATAAACAACAAGAAAATGAGTCTTAGAACTTCTGTTCTTAACATGAATTGAATGTAGAAGGTTTTAAAACATCTATGGATCAGTTTTCTTTTCCGTCATTACAGCAGCTAGCATTTCGGCTATCACCAGATGTATCAAACAGTGCTATGACAGATGCCTTTATGGGATGTGAGTCCCCCACTCATACCTGCATGGTTTCCATTGAAGCTAATAAAAGTTTAGGATTAGGATTTTCAGAATGAATGTCATAATACTTTTGGCAATCAGGAAACAGGAATGATAAGCGCTCCTTTAAGAAAACATGGTTTTCTGAAATTTCTTGGTAAATTTTACAGGCCAAAAGAGTTGAAATAGGTAGTTTATTTAAAGCCTGAATTAGTAAACTCAGCCTCCACCATTCAATTAATTTACAGCTGTTACATTTGTTCCCTCAAAATACAAACATGGAACTTCCGCATTGTATACTTCACTGGTTGGCTTTTTTTTTTTTGTTTGATTCATTTGTTTATATATTAACTTAGAAAACTGTAAGGACATACTTATGCAAATTAATGAGAGAACTTAATAAAATCCTGCAGAATCACTGCACTTATCCATGAAAATGGAACAAACAGATACTGTTAATTGTTATTACTTTTAAAACATTGAAAAACTACATTGCATATCAATGTAAAAATTCATAACAGTTTGAAAGATATTCAGTCAGGTGATCGTTCTATTTATCTAAATATAAATTCTTGACTGTGCCTAGTTCACCTTAACTGAAACCAATTTTTAGGTTGATTAAGTAAATGCAACCCCTCTCTCCCATAGAGCTGTCTTTAGATTCAATAAAAAAGTATTGTGTATACTCTCTGCCTATCACTCTGGACTACCATATCTTGGTCCTCAAAAGGCTATGTGAGGCATAGACTGCCCAGCAGAAATTGTTCTACTCAGTAGAAGGTACAACACATAACAGTGTGCACCATCTCTGACTTGCAGACAGCAGTAAGATGCCTGAACTAGTTTTTAGCTAATTCAAATTCATTTCTATCCCAGGAAAAATGCATAGTTTCCTCTTTAGTGCAGTGCATCTTCCCATTCACACCATTGCAGGCTCTTGGGGAGGGAGAGGTATAAGTATTTTAGTTTTGGTCTTTTAATTACGTTTATAGGTAGGAATCGGTCATGAGAGAATACAAGTGCCATTGAAACACTTTCCTATTAGTTCCTTCCTGCTTAACAGTTTCAAATTAAAGCTTACATGGAAAAAAGATACGGCTGTGTCGCTGCATGAGTTGTATATCCTAAACTTGAACAGGTTGTGGCATTTTGTGCCATATGTTATGCATGTCAGTGAAGTGAATGGCATACCTTGTCACATTGTAACCTGTAATGACTTTTTGGGAGTGAGGTATCACTTCCAGCTGAGGTGAGCCTTTCACTTCACTGATCTGCAAGTTACACATCTCAAGTAACACAGCTGTTTTTGGAAACGAACCTCTGTTGAGGGAAAGTATGACTTGACAGAAACTCTAGCCTTTGATTTACGAGACCCTAGATCTTAACAAGATACAGAACTTCCTGATAGAAATTGTCCGAGATGAAAGTAATTTCATAATGGTCCAGCTGGTTTGATATTATGTAAATGACAAGAGCTTTCATTCAGAAGGGTGATTTCAAATATCTAAGATAAATAAATTTACTATTAATGGAAAAAATAGGCTTGGTTCTTGTCTAAGCTTATAGGGATTAGAAGGGTTTCCCAAAGTAAGTGAGAAGAAATCGCCTGTTTGCTGTTTGTGACTCATATCAGAAAGTAAATTTTCATTTTCAGAAAATAAAATAAACAGTTTGATTATTTGTAAACTTGTGGAAGATGCTTCTAGATCTTCTATTTTATCACATGAAATGCCTAGGGCACTGACTCCTTAGGGACTAGGTATTCCCGAGAGATCATATAAAACAGCCCTAAAAGGATAAGACAAAAATTTTGGCAGATTTGAGACAGTTACAACTGACTTATATCAGTTGTGCTCTGGGTAAAGAAGCAGGCTGCTGAGTTCTGGATGAAGGGGAGTGTTACTGGCATGGCAGTCTTCTTACCCATTTGCAGTCTATTGGAATAGTTTTTCTTGGAAGCCAGTGTGGTGTTGATTGCCCAGATTTAATAAAACAGGAAACAGTCTCCCAATTAGCCATAGATGAGTAAATGGTTTTATGATGTTTTTAATCTGTCTAGCAGAAAGGTGGCTAGGTATAGTTACAGCAATGGATTGCATTAATACTGTGGGATCAGAATGCTTCATTAGAATAAAATAAAGTAATGGTTGATAGGTCTCCTGAGTGCCTCCTTCAAATATTAACTCTCTTGTCAAAGTTTTGAGCTTCATCTACTGAGAAACAGCTGAGTGTTCTGAAAGCACTGCTAGTCTCTCAGACATAGTAGAATCAACATACACACACAGTGGGGTGATTCTTGGAAGATTCCTCAAGCAAATGTCCTCAAAACAGAAAAGCAAGTGGCTTAAAGGTCACTTAAATCTTATTAGCATTATTGGTATGGGCAAAGAGGAAGAAAAAGTTTCCACACATGTCTCCGATAAGCTGGGGGATCATGATAGTCACTGAAAAGATAATCTGAAAAATTAGCAACACACTGTCTTGCTGTTACCCTGTTGAAATAAAAGTGTCTTGAATATCAGACTACAGTTAGAAACATCTTCTTATCTTATCTAAACTAATAAATGCAGGATTTGGGGTGGATGGAAGCTTTTTCAGAAGAGAGTTATTTTGAGCAGTAGTCTTCGTCATTAGTAGGAATCTTTCCAGGGCCATCATAGTAGAAAGTAGATGTAATATAGAAGAAGTGGTCTTTATACTCCTGTTCAGTTGGGGTAGATGATGGTGTTTGGTTGGTTTTAATGTTTGAGTTTAATTGATGTGTGGTCTTATGCTTACATAAGGGCAAAGCATAGTTGATAGGCACAGTGGAAATCTTGATTGATCTTTAAGCATAGTCACAATTCGATTAGCATTTTTGTTTTTCATTATTCAACAAGCATAAATAGTTCTTTTAAGGAAGAGAGGGAAGGCCCATTTCTAGTTAAACAGCAGTAATAAATGTTTCAGAATTATGACTCTTCATATCAGATTGAAACATATTAATTGTAAGATCAGAAAATATTCATTCTTTCAGTTTATAAAATTTTAATTAAAGATTTTTACATTTATGTGTACCATTTTTAAGTTTGTAAATCAAATTACTGTTCTCAAGATTGTTCTAATTCCTTAGTCTTTGACACCTACAGCTATGGATGCTACGTGTTTACACCAACATTATTAAGGAAAAATTTTAGTCTTTAAGTGAAGTAAAAGCTGTCTAATATGTCTTTCTATCAATAGATCTTTTGTCCCAGTAAAACTTAAAGATTAATATTATTCTGTTGTTCTAAGATGTCTGTAAAATATATTGTCTTAATATACACACTATGTATTTCCTTACAGATCTCACATATATATATAAAATATTTCATTTTTGTATAACCTTGCATATATCATTAAACTGAGTGAAAGTGTAGATATTTTACTTAAAATATTTTATTGAGTTCAGACAGAAGAAAATTCTAAAACTGAATAAGGCTAACCCATTCAGTCTTAGTAAACAAGATATATAAATCAGAGTAACTTTAGCAATCATATTCTAGACCAGTTGTTTACTAATTTGTGAAGTCATATACTTTGAAAAGTGAACACAAAAAAATAATTTTATTAGCATAAGGTATTGTTTCATTGTCAGAAAATGCTCTACGTAATAATAAACAAACTAGCTCAACTCCTATAACAGGTTAACACATATCAAGTTAGCAAGGCATTTCAAAGAATCACAGAATGATAGGGGTTGGAAGGGATCTCTGGAGATCATCTAGTCCAACCCACCCACCGGAGCAGGTTCACCTAGAGCAGGTTGCACAGGAATGCATCCAGGCGAGTTTTGAATATCTCCAGAGAAGGAGACTCCACAACCTCTCCGAGCAGCTTGTTCCAGTGCTCTACCACCCTCAAAGTAAAGAAGTTCCTTCTCCTGTTTAGATGGAACTTCCTATGACCAAGTTTGTGCCCGTTACCTCTCGTCCTGTCACTGGGCACCACTGAAAAAAGACTGGCCCCATCCTTCTGGCACCCACCCCTTAAGTATTTATAAGCATTGGTAAGATCCCCCCTCAGTCTTCTCTTCTCCAGACTAAAAAGACCCAAGTCCCTCAGCCTTTCCTCTTAAGAAAGATATTCCAGTCCCCTAATCATCTTCATAGCCCTTTGCTCTACCCTCTCCAGCAATTCCCTGTCCTTCTTGAACTGGGGAGCCCAGAACCGGACACAGTACTCCAGATGTGGCCTCACCAGGGCAGAGTAGAGGGGGAGGATAAAGTCCCTCAACCTGCTAGCCACACTCTTCTTGATGCACCCCAGGATGCCACTGGCCTTGTTGGCCACAAGGGCACATTGCTGGCTCATGGTCATCCTGTTGCCCACCAGGACTCCCGGGTCCCTTTCCACAGAGCTGCTCTCCAGCAGGTCAGCCCCTAACCTGTACTGGTGCATGGGGTTATTCCGCCCCCGGTGCAGTACCCTACACCTCCCACACCTCCCAGTTTTGTGTCATCAGCAAACTTGCTGAGGCCACACTCTATCCTTCCATCCAGGTCATTGATGAGTATGTTGAACAGGACCCAGTACTGACCCCTGTGCAGCACCACTTGTTACAGACCTCCAACTAGACTCTGTGCCACTAATCGCAACCCTCTGAGCTCTATCTATCAGCCAGTTTTCAATCCACCCCACTGTCCCTTCATCTAACCCACACTTCCTAAGCTTGCCTATGAGGATGATGATGTAGGAGATGGTGTCAAAAGCCTTGCTGAAGTCAAGGTAGACAACATCTACTGCCCTCCCCTCATCTGTCCATCCAGTCATGCCATCGTAGAAGGCTATCAGATTGGTCAGACATGACTTCCCCAACATTTGATCCAACTTAACATTATCTGTTTTAATGTATAGTATATGTGCCATACTGTCATGTAGGTTACCCTTCTTTGTAAAGTATTCCTTGCATAAGACTGGAAATTTTATGCAAATTTTAGCAAAATTTTTACCTTATATTCAAAGCATTTTTTTATGTCTTGATGGGTTAATGACTTTTCTTCTAAGAGGAAGTAGAAGACAGATTTCTTCTGTACTGACCTCATGTTTTTCAGAATTTCCTCCAAAGTCCATTAAATTGCAAAAGTTTACTTGAATGATTTAAAAAAGAAAACCACATAATCCTATTGTCCATTTAACAGCAAATAAAGGCAGCTGATAATTTCTGACCATTCAAGTACTAGTCAATCAAAGGTTAGTACTACTACTTGAACTAAGCAGTTTGCACTACTTTTATTATAGAAGCTGTAGGTTTAGTGTACAAAGGAAAAATCTAAATGTATACCTTCAAAATAGAGAAAAAACAGTATAAGCTGCAATGATTTAAATGGAATGGAGGGGTTTATTCAAAAAAAGTGCATACAAGACCAGTTAAATACTGATGCCAAATCTGATTAGTTGCCCTGCTTATATCTCTGGCAAAAAGCAAAACGTATCATTATACTGAAACCATATGAGAAACAAATGTCATGGGTATTTAACTGCATACAGATAATGCTCGTCATTTTTACCAGCCTTGAAATGAAGTACAGCCAGTTTTCAAGATCTAATAAGATCTGACATATTAATTACAGGCTTGTTTTTGTTTTCCAGTTTTAATTTCAGTGCAATTGTAGTTCAAGCATAGATTTAACTAAGAGGAATATTTTGGCAGATACTATTGCTCCTGGCACATCAGTGTAATAAAACTAGATCTTAATGAAACTGGAGGCAACTTGGGCAGCAGCTCTGCACTTGATTTAGAGATAGTTTGAAAGTGAATGTAACAAAAAATGTTTTACTAGGGAAATGTTGGGAACTTACCCATTTCCATTATCTTACGATTTTAACTCTCTTTCTATGGCACTAGAACTTTCCCTGACGTGGTGCAATGGTGCAGATTCTACCTAATTTCCTTCCGTGACAGGAAAAGATGTAGCACTTCTTACTGGTGCACTGAGGTGTATGACATCCTTTTGTAGTGATGGTCACATGATTTAAAGCAGAGCAAAAAGGAATAAACTGCCACCATTATGTGACCCAAAGGGAAAACTTGATGTAGTGTAATAAAGGGGGAGCTTTGGCCTCTTCCATTAACACTAAAGTTGTATCTATCATTGGCTAAGGTTCACTTTTTAAAAAAATAAAATAAAAGTCCTGAACATAGTGAAACCAGCATACTAGATGTATCTCCCTACAACTAGATCCACATCCACTTCAATTAAGCTTTATTTTTAAAGTAACTGGGGATGTATTGCTTTTTACTAAAAACAGACCCCAAAAAAATGCACATTTCCTCAAACTGCTTTTGTATTAGAATATGGTTTCAGTATGGATATTATTTCAGTTCAACAATCACTTGGGTTAAAATAAAGCAATTGCTGCTAAGCTGTGAAATCTTGTTAGATTGCAGTGACTGTTCATCAGGAAATAAAAGACAAATAACAAATTTGTAGCTCAAAACTCTGAGAATACCTCACTCAGTCCTGCTATAATTAAAACTGCTGGGACTAAGACTTCCACGTGGCCTGGGTATTTACTGCAGAATATTTTACTTGGGTTTTGTTCAGTACTTTACTTACACTTTCTGCGGAATTTTTGTAGTTGCGTAAGCTGTCTCTGTTGAAGACTAGAACTTATGTGGAATTTAAGTGCCAATTAATGCACTTCATCAGTTGCATCTAAACTCACCTGCAAGTACATGTTGTTGCACCAGGGGAGGTTTAGGCTGGATATTAGGAAAAATGTCTTTCCTGAGAGAGTGGTGAAGCATTGGAAGAGGCTGCCCAGGGAGGTGGTGGAGTGACCATCCCTGGAGGGGTTCAAGGAACGTGTGGCCGTGGCACTGTGGGACATGGTTTAATGGGCATGGTGGGGTTGGGTTGATGGTTGGACTTGATGATCTTACAGGTCTTTTCCAACCTTAATCATTGTGTGTGTGTGTGTGTGTGTGTGTGTGTACCCTGTCGTTCTGGTTATCAGTTACGACAGAGTGGAGGACACACTGTCACACTTCAGCACTTATCTGGATCACATTCTTTGGTTTTCTTTCTTGTTAAAACCCAGAAGAGAGTTGTTCTGTGGCCAGATCAGGTCCTCATATAGAGGCTGAATCTTATCAAAGCCATCATCAGCTAGACCTTGAAATAAGGATCTAAAGCTAATTTAGATTTTCTTTCTTGCCCTTTGCATGATAAATCTCGTGATATTCACATGCAGTCCTGACATGACAAGAATAAATGTGGCATTCTTCAAGAAAGCTTGCAAAGGAAGATGACATTTATTCTATGTGGACCAGAGACAAAATATGACATAAGGGAATAATTTTGGAAGATTTGTTGGGCTTCCAACCCATAGCCTTTGGAACTGGGAAAGATGTTAAAGAAATAATTGTAAGAAGATGTCAGTAGCAATATATCTGAAATAATAACAAATTCTATAAGAACCTTTATTTGCTGAAGGCTTTGAGTCTCATAACTATCAAATTTGTCTCATGTTGATCATTTGTCATTGAAAATGTGTGAAAGAGACCTTAAAAATATAACTTGCAACTTCTTATCTCAGTTCTGTACTGAGCGTAGAAAGATAGAGCAATTAAAAAACATGTTCCATCACTGAAATTTCATGGTTGGAATTTAAATTGGATTTCAAGATCAGGGGAAATAATGTAATAATGAGTGTTAGCATGCAGAAAGTCGTAGAAAGTTAATGGACTTTAAAAACTGACACATTGCTCTAGAAGAGTCATTAACACAGTTCTTGGCTTTGTAAGAGGAATAACTAAAGATAGATGCATTGAATTAATTTAAGGAAGGAACTCCCAGCACGGAGATATATATGTAAGGAATGAAGGTGATAAACTATGAATTGAAGGAAGAAAATAGACCTTATTTAAAAAAAAAAAAATTCTTGAATCCAGCGTACTTTGATTTCTGAAATTGAATGACACAGTACTGAAGCCTTTAAAGTTTTTCAGTTACCCCTGAAAATCCCTGAAGGAAAAGGTGACACCATAGTTACATATCTGCATATTTAATGATAGTGCTGCCCAAACTCAAGAGATTTCAATAACATGACTGAAAGAGACAATTACTTAGCTGTAATTTTGCTCTTCAAAAGATGTCATTATACTGGTTCTCATTATCAAAGCTCTTACCATGGGAGCTGGAAGGACCATACCTGTTCTATTAATTCAACTGGAGTAAATGGGCACTGAAAATCAAAGGTGTCAGTACCACCCTGATGATTTACAATATCAAATAGTTTAAACCAATTCAGGAGAATTAATGACAAAATTTGAAATTTTGTTGTTTAGGATTCACAAGGCAACAATAAACAGAATATACAACATTTGGAAACATAAGGCAAACTATAAAAACATATCAAAGACACCCATTAGTCCCTTGTACTCTCAGACACTCCTTTCTGAAAATGATGGTTATTTTCCTAATTTTAATAACCCAGAAGAGAGGGAAACATAAACACATTATTATCAATAATCCTGAAAAAACTTAGTTAACAATCTCAGAGTCTATTAACAAACTAATTATGTTACACATATAGAATTTGCTACCACCAACTGCTGTCTTCAGAATGAATCCTAACACCCAGGAAGAACATGAAATGCACCTCTGAATCAGAAAGCAACAATCAAGCCATGAAAAATACCCATAAAACCTATTCATATAAATAAAATCACCAAACTTTTATATACTTTTGATCATAGATGCTATTTAAATCAAGGATAGCTTATTTCAGAAATCAAGTGTCCAAACTCACCACAATGTTCCTAGAAATTGCAGCTCTGGTAAACAGAATGTGAACAGAGCTTGGCAACTGAGTACAGAAAATGATAAGTGCAGAAATCTATGTGACAAAATTGATTAAATGAATAAAGTTTCATTATACCTGACAAAATGATAAAGGTTAGATCTTTCCTCCAGCTCTTCTACAATTCCTTTTTAATTCTGACCTTAAGCTTCATGCAGTTGCAGCAAAACTTCCAACACCTGAAAGCCATTTCAATTCCCTTCTACAGCTCATAGCCAAACTGGGAGGCAAACAGGTGCTTTAATTCTTCTCAGGGATGTAGATATCACATGCATGAGAAACAAGCACAGTCATGTTATCAGCATAAAGAAAGATTTCCATGTAAAAAGAATCTGAAACAGAGAGAAATAGTTTCATTAAGCTTTGAGTGACGAATTAAAGATAAACCACAAGATAATTCAGAAAATGATCAACCTGAAATTTGATGTATTCTAAAAACCAGAGAAAGATAAAAAAGTAAAGAGAACACACACATGGTTTAAGACCGGAAAGGTCATGAGATAGAGATCTATAATGAAATGAGATGAGAGAGGTCAGCTAAATAGTCATGTCATGATTTACATATAAATCTCTACTCTGTATGTCAAAATTACATCCCACAAATGGATAGGGTTCAGATATATGTTATAGGAACATAGTTTATCTACTCGAAGTTCCCAGCACAATCAGTTATGATTTTCTGACTGTTTCAATGACTTTGAAAGTAGAGTCTACAGTTGGAGCAAAGCAGATACAAAAGTCTAATTCCTCTTAGACAAGAAGTTCAGTAACAACAAAGAAGAAAAATTCTCTGGTGCTCTTCTGAAAAACTTGCTAACATGCCAAAGACAGGTCCAAAAGGCCAAGTCAAAATCTCCAGGTAAACCATAATACTTGGTGGCTTCCTTAGAACAGATCAATTACGTATAGATTCTGAGTGACAGAAGTTCAGTTAAATTTCTCTAATTTCTCCTAAAGATTGCATACTCCTTGCTGGATACATAAGCTCTACAGTGTGCAGATGTGAAACAAAACTGACCACAGTACTTCTGATCTCCTTACAGAAGAGAGAAGTTAAGGCTGATCACAGTATGAAAAAAATGTGATTCTTGTATTTTAAGTAACAGATAAAGGAATGGATGTTGGACTCTGCTGGGTTATATCCCTCCCCCAGCAAGCCAGGAATACTACATCCACCAGTTCCCTGTAGTAAGTAAGTAAAGGTGCCACCCTATAAAATTATATCTTTAGGAGTTGCAGAAAGTCCTATACTAAAAACTGAATATATAAATAGAGTAATATAGTTTTTACAGTGCCTTTAAAGTAAGAGTTCTCTGACACTATCTATGTGTGTTAAATACTATAAAATGATGTCACAGTCTGGGACAAAATGTATGTTTCTGATCTTTTACATAGTTTCTCCAATATATGCTCTCATTCTTCTATCATATTTCACCTAGGCTCTCTGACTCCATTCTTCCGCACCAGGGCTTGGTGTGAAAGACTGTCACTACAGCTTTTGTTTCAGTCTGACCCTCACCAGTGTCTATCACCTCCATTCACAGGAAACTTTTTGTTCACTTTAGAGTTTCTACATCCTGCAAGCCCTGAGCCTGATTAATCTGATTTTATGTGTATTACTTAGAAGTAATACTTGCTCATCACATGCCTTCCTTCCCTGGAAATCAGTTAACACTTTTCATTCATGAGGGATACATACTAATCGCACAAGCAGAGATGTGTTCATTACTTCATAAAATTATGCTAGTATTTCTTATCCTTCGCAAACTTGTTTTTCAGTCTTCTGTCTTCTTTCCACAGAAGGATTCTATTTCTCATTTTAACTAAGAAATTATACATCTTTCACATGTATTTCTCTGCTGCAAACAGAAGGAAAAAGATATGTGAATGAAAAAAGCCCCAAACAAATAAAAGTTCTTTTTTGTCACAAACATAATTGTACTTTATAATTTTGTAAACCAGTAATTCTTCTGAAGCTACCTGCATTTTGCAACAGTAATGAAAAGTTCAGATACATATAATTGAGAATATAATTTTCCTTGCAAGAATACTCCACAGCTGTAAACCGTGACCATCATTCACTTTGTCAAGGAAGGAGCTGGAGGGTATTCCTGCATTCTGTACAACCAGCAACATTCAGGTCTTCCAGAAACGAAACTATGGTATCTAGGGACTATAACAAAGGAGGTATTGCTGAAGGAGTGCATTAAGGAGTATTAATTCTTAGATTGTGTGGTTATTTTTTGAGGGTTACCTGCAATATAAATTATCAAACAGAAGATTTTTATCACTGTCTCAAAGAGAAAGAACAGGCCAGGTGTACATATTTCATATGAAATACTCCAAGGAAATGTGTTTGAAATAGAGTATGCTCATTCTCATCTACATGTTTCACAGAAAAAAATTCTAGAAGAAAATCGTTACTGTTAAGGCTAGATATGGATTTTGTCTGAAAAATATAAAACCCCTTTTCATAAATAGATTTGGCTAATGAGGGCTATTTAATGTCTATAATAGCAAAAGTTAGTTAGGAAACCAGGTAATCAGTTATGTGGGTTTTTTTGAAATAGTGTGGGTAATTTTAAAACAGACTACATAATTCAGCATAGCTGCCCATAATTGCGAAAGCTTGGCTACTATATCCGGTTACGTGGCAATCAATCACAATGGCCACATTCACACCTCACAGCAGGATCCCACTAGAAGGTCAGTCATGCATCAAGAGGAGAAGTATTCTCACAACAGGAGTACAATCTTTTGGAACAACTGGCAGATCATCAGATTCTACTTGCTCAACCTTCATAAAGACTCACAGCAGCAATTCTGTTTAACTAGTGGAGTTCAAAATTTGAAACCTGGGCCTCTACAGAAATTGGTGACAGATTGCTCCCAAAACTGTGCCCATAACACAATAACCAATCAGTTCCTGCAATGTTGCACTATTACCTTGATGACCCATTTAATGACTGGGTATTATAAGGTATTTTTTGGCATTGTGTCAGTTAAAGAGGTCAAATAGGAGAGTGATTTGTAACCTTAAAAATTCAGAAACCTGACACTGGAAAGGCTTTTGTAAGTGTATGATATTTTCATGTAAAGATAGTCATAACAGTAACAAAAGGAAAATAAAACTAAAAAAAAATTCTGTTGGAGACATTGCAAACATCTTAAGCTCCATTTTTTGGCATTATTCCATATAAATATTATAAATGCATTGACATTTTAAAATATTTTTTGGTGACAGTGTCACTGTTCCTTATTTAAAAAAATAAAATGGACATACAGCTTAAATGAAACAGTAAGATTAAGTTTTTATTTTTCTTCTCCATTTGTATCAGATTTGTGCAGTCTAAAACTGTGGTTTCAGCTAGATTCCATGCAGAGCAGTCCAGGTACAGAAAGAAAAAAAAAAGATCTCTAACGTTTGTTACTTCTACCCTAAAGGGACTCAGAGTAGCATAAAAAACGTCATTACGTTCCATTTTAATTTCTGACAGAAAACTGACTGTGTGACATAAAATCACATTTCAGAGACTGTTAAATATGGAAATGGAAACATTTGTTCATGGCTTTCGCTAGCAATAATTACAATTATTTCACCAGCTGAAATCATGTCTAAATCATTCTCATTTTACTATGATGAGTAATATATTTGATAGGTTGTATACACCCTTAGAACAGCATCAACAGCCTAAAGAGAAATAATAAGGGTTGAAGTTGACAAGTTAGTCAACTTGGACAGAGATCAGAAATTTTAAGATCCCTTCATTTTACTGTGTGAGTTAGTTATTGCAAACTGTTTAGTTCTGCTATGAACATTATTCTGCATTAGAACACAAGAAGTAATATTGGTAAAGACATTATGTAAACATTTAAATTTTCAGGTAAACATTTAAGTAAAGACATTATTTAAGACGTTAGCTGTCTAGATTGGAATGATATACAGAGCATTAAAACCCAACTTGCCTCACTTGTAGTTTGCAAGGTTTTAGTCTTCCACTAAAACAAAGTAATATTAAGGGTTCTTAAATAATATTGTCTCTATTTAGGTTCAGAAAGATTTAGCTGCATGTAAAGCAGACTCTTCTGAATTTTGTCATGAATATCAGGTAAAAATCTGATAGTGACTATTTTGTTGAAAAAGCTGTATCGCACAGAAATTTAATTCAAGCTCTGGGACTTGCAGAAATCATCTAATGACATTGATGATAATGAGTATACCATACATGAAAACATATGACAGGATACATAGCATGCAGAAACTATACTTCAGTAGTTTTTAAATGGGAAGACTAATTTTTATTTAGAGTATTTTTAAAGTACTCATAATATTAGGCATCCTTCTTTATAGAAGGAAGACCTATTTAAAATAACTAAAAGTGAATAAGTGATTCTAAAGAAAATAATTATCTGGTTAGCTATAATCAATAAAGTTATAGAACTCAAGGTATAATTTATGGCAATACTACACCATAAAAGGATGAATTGATCATACTCAACAATTGAGTGCTGCAAGATGCTTCCATGTTAGCGTTAGAAAGTGATAGATAATTTCTTTTTTGATGGCAAAACTTATTTTATAGACTTGATTATCTTCTCACACTTGTGTAAATCAAGAGTTATTCTACTGAAATAAATTCTTATAACTCTGTAAACATGTTCAAGTTGAAGAAAACAGAAGTATTATCTCTCAAGGGGACTATCGTAAAGGTTTACAATAAACAAAAATGAGAACATGAAAATGTTCAGTAGATAGGAATAAATGCAAAATAATCTTCTTGTTCATCATCTCAGCATTCCCATATGACTCAGAATGAGAGACTATAGATGAAAAGTGCAGTGTTATTTTGTTTTCTATAATAGAAAATTCTAGGTAGGAAGAGTTCCAGAGGTCAATCCCCTCAGAAAAAAAAAGTATAAATAAATATCCTAATCAATATATTGCAAGCTGACTGATACAAGTAGCAAGAAGTAGCTAGGAAAACCAGACGGTATTTTATTGCTCATATAGAATCTTCCTCAGAAGGAGGGCAGCAGAAGGGTTTTCCTAAGTATTGAGAAACATTCAGAGACTACAAAACTGCTCTTCTTCTGAATTAAGGTAGAATGAAGGCATTTTCAAGACAAAGAGAGAGACTTTAAGCACGGATGAGTTATTCTATAGGCAATTAGGAGAAATTTCTGGATTAGTAGACCTTGTCCTTATGGGAGATTTCAACTTCCTAGACATCTACTGGGAATATCATACTGCTGTGACTAGCAGGTCTTGGAAATTCTTTAAGTTTGTAGGAGATAACTTCTTGTCACAGGTACTCAGTGAGCCAACTAAGAAAGATGCCCTCCTAGACTTGGTATTTGTGAATAGAGAGATTCATGGGGGATGTGATCGTAAGTGGCTCTCTTGGCCACAGTGATCATGAAATGGTAGAGTTCAAAATTTTGAGTGTAATGAGAAAAAAGGACAGCAGCGTTGCTACACTGGACTTTAGGAGAGCAAAATTTAAGCTATTCAGGGAGCTATGTAGCAGAGTATCCTGGGAATATGCTTTTGAGAGCTTAGTCAATCTTTAAGAACCACCTTTTAGAAGCACAGGAGCAGACAATTGCACTGTGTCATAAGTCAAGCAAGCAGGGCAGAAGACCAGCTTGGCTGAACTGCTAATTCCTTGTGGAGCTCAAGAGGAAAAAGAAATTGTATGATCTCTGGAAGTGAGGCCAGGCTTCACAGGAGGAGTTCAGAGCTGTGGTTTGTTTATGCAAAGAGAAGACACGAAAGGCCAAAACTCAATTATTGAAACTGGCCAGTGTTGTTTCAGATAACAAGAAGGGCTTTTTTAAGTATGTTAATAGCAAGAGGAGGTCTAAAGAAAACATTGGAATGATACTTGTTGAAGATGGTCATCTGACTAATAGGGATTGTGGTGGGTTGACCCTGGATGGACACCAGGTGCCCACCAAAGCTGTTCTATCACTCCGTCTCCTTAGCTGGACAGGGGAGAGAAAATATAATGAAAGGCTCCTGGGTCAAGATAAGAACAGGGAGATCACTTGCCAATTACCATCATGGGCAAAACAGATTTGACATGGGGAAATCAGTTTAATTTATTGCCAATCAAAATCAGAGTAAGATAATGAGAAATAAAACCAAATCTTAAAAAACAGCTTCCCCCCACCCCTCCCTTCTTCCTGGACTAAACTTCACTCCTGATTTTCTCTACCTCCTCCCCCCACGTGGCACAGAGGGATAGGGAATGGGGATTGTGGGCAGTTCATCACATGTTGTCTCTGCCGCTCCTTCCTCCTCACACTCTTCCCCTGCTCCAGTGTGGGGTCCTCCCACAGGAGACAGTTTTCGACAAAATTCAACATGAGTCCTTCCCACGAGCTACAGTTCTTCATGAACTGCTCCAGCATGGGTCCTTTCCACAGGGTGCAGTCCTCCAGGAACAGACTGCTCCAGTGTGAGTCCCCGGCAGGGTCACTAGTCCTGCCAGGAAACCTGCTCCAGCGTGGGCTCCTCTCTCCATGGGTCCACAGGTCCTGCCAGGAACTTGCTTCAGTGTGGGCTTCCCATGGGGTCACAGCCTCCTTTGGGCATCCACCTGCTCTGGCGTGGGGTCCTCCACGGGCTGCAGGTGGATATTGGCTCCTCCATAGACCTCCATGGGCTGCTGGGGGACAGCCTGTCTCACCATGGTCTTCACCACGGGCTGCAGGGGAATCTCTGCTCCGGCGCCTGGACCACCACCTCCCCCTCCTTCTTCACTGACCTTGGGGTCTGCAGAGTTGTTTCTCTCACATATTCTCACGCCTCTCTTCTCCAGCTGCCGTTGCACAGTTGGTTTTCCCTTGTTCTTAAATATGTTATCACAGAGGCGCTGCCACCGTTGCTGATGGGCTCAGCCTTGTCCAGCAGCCGGTCGGTCTTGGAGCCGGAAGGCATTGGCTCTATCAGGCATTGGCTCTATCAGGGGAAGCTTCTAGCAACTTCTCACAGAAACCACCACTGTAGCCCTGCCGGCTACCAAAACCTTGCCACGCAAACCCAATACAGGGATGAAGAAAAAGTAGATGCATTCACTGTGTTTTTTCATAGAACCGTAGAATCATTGAGGTTGGAAAAGACCTTTACGGTCATCAAGTCCAACCCTTAACCTAGCACTGCCGAGTCCACCACTAAACCATGACCCTAAGCGCCTCATCCACACGTCTTTTAAATACCTCCAGGGATGGTGACTCAACTGTTCCAATACCTGACAACCCTTTCAGTGAAGAAATTTTTCCTAATATCCAATCTAAACCTCCCCTGGCACAACTTGAGGCCATTTCCTCTTGTCCTATCACTTGTCACTTGGGAGAAGAGACCAGCACCCACCTCTCTGCAACCTCCTTTCAGGTAGTTGTACAGAGCAATAAGGTCTCCCCTCAGCCTCCTCTTCTCCAGGCTAAACAACCCCAGCTTTCTCAACTGCTCCTCATAAGACTTGTGCTCCAGACCCCTCACCAGCTTCGATGCCCTCTCTGGACACGCTCCAGCACCTCAATGTCCTTCTTGGAGTGAGGGGCCCAAAACTGAACACAGTATCCGAGGTGCAACCTCACCAGTGCCCGAGTACAGGGGGGACAATCACTTCCCTGCTCCTGCTGGCCACACTGTTTCTGATACAGGCCAGGATGCCGTTGGCCTTCTTGGCCACCTGGGCACACTGCTGGCTCATATTCAGCCGGCTGTCAACCAGCACCCCCAGGTCCTTTTCTGTGGGACAGCTTTCCAGCCACTCGTCCCCAAGCCTGTAGCGTTGCATGGGGTTGTTGTGACCCAAGTGCAGGACCCGGCATTTGACCTTGTTGAACCTCATACAATTGGCCTGGGCGCATCGATGCAGCCTGTCCAGATCCCTCTGCAGAGCCTCCCTACCCTCAAGCAGATCAACAGACCTGCCCAACTTGGTGTTGTCTGCAAACTTAGTGAGGGAGCACTCAATCCCCTCATCCAGATCATTGATAAAGATATTAAACAAGACTGGCCCCAATACTGAGCCCTGGGCAACACCGGCCTCAGTCTTTAACATCACTGATAGACCTTGGGCTGCCCGGTCCCCTGAGTCAGAGGACTGTGAACGTCTTTCCATTTGTGGACACTGAAATTGTAAGGGACCAGCTGCATCAGCTGAATGTTCACAAGTCCATGGGCCCTGACAGGATTCATCCCAGAGTTCTGAAGGAGCTAGAAGTTGTTACGGCAGGACCTCGTTCATTCACCTACCAAAGCTCTTGGGAGTCTGAGGAGGTCCCTGCTGACTAGAAGCTAGCCAATATTATTCCAGTCTACAAAATGTGTGTGAGGGAAGACCCGGGGAACTACAGACCTTTTAGTCTAACCTCTGTTCCTGGAAAAATTATGGAGAAGATCATACTACTGAACTACTGTACTGCTGAAAGGCATTTAAAGAATAGTGCTATCATCGTGCACAGTTGACACGGGTTCACAAAAGGAAAGTCCTGTTTAACTAATTTGATACCTTTCTGTGATAAGGTCAGCTGCCTAGTGGATGAAGGGAAGGTGGTGGATGTAGTCTTTCTGGATTTTAGTAAGGCTTTTGATACTGTCCCTCACAGCATCCTTCTGGACAAGTTGTCCAACTGTGGGATGAGCGCATCCACAGCATGCTGGGTGAACAACTGGCTGAAGGGCAGAGCTCTAGTGAATGGGGCTACATCTGGCTGGCGACCGGTCACCAGTAGTGTTCCTCAGAGTTCAATTCTAGGGCCAATTCCATTCAATATATTTATCAATTATCTGGATGCAGGACTTGAATGCACCATTAGCAAGTTTGCTGATGATGCCAAACTGGGAGGTGCTGTTG
This sequence comes from Gavia stellata, assembly GCF_030936135.1. Classification (NCBI taxonomy): domain Eukaryota; kingdom Metazoa; phylum Chordata; class Aves; order Gaviiformes; family Gaviidae; genus Gavia; species Gavia stellata. Next base: position 24,789,452 of record NC_082598.1, on the reverse strand, counting down.
AGTCTTTTGAGGGACAGGAGGCCTTGCAGAGGGATCTAGATAGATTGGAGCATTGGGATACGATTAATGGGATGAAATTTAATAAGTCAAAATGCCGGACTCTGCACCTAGGACAGAATAATGCCAGGCACAAGTACAGATTGGGAGAGGAGTGGCTGGAGAGCAGCCATGCAGAAAGGGATCTGGGGGTGCTGGTCAACAGCAGGCCCAATAGGAGTCAGCAGTGTGCCCTGGAAGCCAAGAGGGCAAACCGCATCCTGAGGTGCATCAAACACAGAATAACCAGCAGGTCAAAAGAGGTGATTGTCCTGCTGTATTCAGCGTTGGTGCAGCCTCACCTTGATTACTGTGTGCAGTTCTGGGTCCCACAATTTAAGAAGGATGTGAAGGTCCTTGAGTGCACCCAGAGTAAGGGCAACAAAGCTGGTGAAAGGGCTGGAAGGAATGTCCTATGAGGAGCAGCTAAGGACTTTGGGCTTGTCTAGTTTGGAGAAAAGGAGGCTGAGGGGTGACCTCATTGCTCTCTACAGCTTCCTGAGGAGGGGAGGTGGAGAGGGAGGTGCTGTTTCATCCTCCCTGGTATCCAGTGATAGGACATGTGGGAATGGTTCAAAGCTGCACCAGGGGAGGTTTAAACTGGTCATTAGGAAGCACTTCTTTAGTGAAAGGGTGGTTCAACACTGGAACAGGTTTCCTAGAGAGTTGGTCAATACCCCATGCCTGTCAGTGTTTAAGAGGCATTTGGACAATGCCCTTAACAACAGGCTTTAACTTTTGGTCAGCCCTGAATTGGTCAGGCAGTTGGACTAGACGATCCTTGTAGGTCCCCTCCAACTGAAATAGTCTAGCCTATTCTACTCTACTCTACTCTGCTCTGCTCTACTCTACTCTACTCTACTCTACTCTATTTATGGGAGCAAATATTCTGATATGGCATATTTCTCTGGCATATAGAAGATGTCTTAGAATTTTAAATTGCTTATTCCTGTTTTGTTTTATATAAACTTGAATTTCGTCTCATAAACCCTAAAAGAACACATAGACTGTTGAATATTTTGATACATATGAGGGTAGTGTTAGGAGTTTTTCGCTATATAGTATTTGTGACCCAGTGATACTCTGCATAGTTTGGTAATGGCACAAAACTGAGCTAGTAAAACCTCGGTTAAATTCCATTATCCAGTGCATAGTTACTACCTAGATTGTGAAAGTTTTGGCAGAGCTCTGACCTGCAGTAACCAATTGTCGGACCTAGATGGTGAGAACTGTGTCATCAAGGCCAGAATCTGAACAGACCTTAAAAAAATAGCTTCTGCATGGCTTTTGAATGTTCTGATCTCAGAGCTATTTTCTATTGCCTGACAAGGAATTCTATTCCCATTGCCTAGATTGACAGAAATTCTGTTGTCAAGCTGAAAAAAATGCTTTCACATGTAAGTTTTGTCAAGGCTCCTACAGTAAAATAGTCTGACAAAAACCTCATTGTTCTTAACACCCTCATGTTTAACAGAAATTAATACTAGGGTTGGCTACATTATTTTTTCAAAATAGTTGTTAAGATTAATATATAGCTAAAGAAGACTTGGAAGATGTCTAGACTTTGGGGTTTCTTTCAATTCAGACAAGTTTTTTGTTGTGGCCATATATGAGCCAAAGAAATACAAATGGTCATATTAAGAACTAGAATAATATAGGTCTCCAGTTTAGCATAAGCGACTCTGCCATTGCTTAACTTGATCAGACATAATTTTTTAAAATACATCCAGATAAGGTAATTAAACTGGTATACCGTATTTCTGTATTTTAATTTTCTCTTATTCAATGTTATGTTGTTAATTTTATTTTGCAAGCTTTGTAACCCACACTGAGTTTGTTACAGCAGACCAAGTTTTTTCTGATATTTCTCTAGATTGTAAGTAAAAAGTTTATATATTAGATGGGATTGAATAATGACTAAATCTGAGGATCTGTCAATCAAATTGTGACACTACATGTCTATAACTGATGCCCTTTCTTTCTTGTGGCTATGCAAACAGAACAGCAAAATCTCTCAGATGCTTCATTTCTTCCTGCAGGACTGAAATATGTGAAGAAATCTTTTCAGTTTCCTACTCATCATTTAGGAAGAGTCAGTGTCAACTATATTTGGCCATCATTTCTGCTTTAAAGTTAGTGAGCATTTTGAAATGCACAGTCTTTCCCTGTGTGACAGGAAGGTCTCAGTGTGTGCAGAGATCTGCCAAATGTATGGCTCATAGTTACTTATTCTACTTTGCCCTGTATATGGTTTTCAAAGTTAGGGAAAATCTGTTAAATATTCTATCCCACTGTACCTCATGCTTCATGTAAATGTTTTGAACACATCTATATTTGCAACAGAAATTAGTTCAGTATTACAGGGATAAGAAAATTTTTGAGTTTTTCTATACTGTGTAACAGACCATAGGATAGTAATGTTCTCTTTTGTAAAGAGTACTGTGATGATATTACTGTGCAAAATAGCTGCTGGGAGGAATACTCATCAGTTTGAATGCAGTATTGCTTTAATACACATATACTGCCTTGCATGCCTGAAGCTGCACTGTATCACTGGTTGTATATAACCTTGCTTGGATGTAGTGCTAGGATCTAACTTGCAGGGGCCAGACATGCCAGATTAGGTGCTGTATAGTAATTCTGCAAATATGCTAATGTCTGTTGAGTCAAGGTGTGAGTATTCTCATTTGTGAATAGTAGCGTATACATAAGTTATTTTAAAAATGATATGGTACCCAAAAAGTCTAGCACACTGGGCTCAGGTTTTTGTTTTGTTTTGTTTTCACGGTGTCACCCTTTCTTAAAATTGTGAAGAAAAAACCCCATAATTCTGGGAAAAGCTTCACTGTTACCTTGCCAATACCGAAATTTACAAAACCATTTATTAGATTTTGTGCTAGACTCATATTAAATTTAATTCATACCAATGCCACTAACTTGCTATTAGCTGGTCTGAAGCATGACTGATATCACTGTGTTGTCACCACTCACTTTTTGCTGGACTGAACAGAAAATGGTGGCTCTCACTGCATTTTGTAAAGAACTTCTGTTGTTAGGCAAGCTCTGAAAATATCTACTAGATTTAATCGTTTGTTTGACATAGGTAGAGCCAATGGAGTGGTGCTACTACTTAATATAAAGATTTGTCTGAAAAAAAGGGAGAGAGACTTTTTTTTCCCTCTGAGGATATTCAAAACAGTCTGTTAGTATAGAGTTCAACCCTTAGTACTAGTGGAAATTGATAAGGCACCCTTAAGCTTATCTACTGAACTTTGTTCAAATTTAGTTATGCAGCTCCAGTCTTGGACAGTGAAATTGTTTGGACGTGGCCTTTGGTGATCCTGAAATGCTGACTGGGAGAATAAAGTCACTGATGTAGATTCAGAAGGCCCTTCTGGCTATCTGGATCTGACCTTTGCTGTGTCTGATGCTACGGCTGTTATCCTTCAGCCAGTGCTAAGAAAAAGCAGTCACAGGGTTGTTTAAATGCAGCAGAGAGATTTTGCACAAGTTTCTCATTTGAGAAAATGTGAGAGGCAAACATTGTGTATGTAATGGCAGAATAAAACTCTCAGCAATGTTGCAGAAGTACAGACCATAACTGGTATAAACTCTAGAATGAAGTGTGCAAAGGAAAGGTCAAAATGTTTTCCTTACAGAACAGTGAAGATGAAACATAGATGAAATATTTGAGGAAGCTGTGTTTTTCTTTTCTGTCATTGTTAGAACTCTGTGAGTCTCACTGAGATCAGTCTCAAGCATTAACTGTGTTACTCTTACATACTGGTCTTGGCAAATTATCTGATAAGGAAAGAGGCCTGGAGTGTTTTCTTTTAATGGAAAAATATTGCTATACTATTCCTCTCAAGTTTCATTTTATTCGCTTTCAGACGAATTTGTGTAAACAAGAAGTATAAGCATTAGAGCACAAATTGTCATTTCTCTTTTTCACTTTTGCTTTCAAAGGGTTTTAAGGTCATGCTCTTTCAGCTGCCCATAATGAATGTGACTAGGTGTGCCTAGTGTTTGTCATTGTCCTTTTTATACATCAGCTGGCTTTTATGGCTTCCTTTTTTGTGTTGTAAGTCATAATGGTGCTTCAATTAACACAAAGCAATATCAAATGTGTTAGCTGAGTCTTGCCTACTCTGTCTTAAAATAAAAAGTGCATTACGAACACTGATGATCACACAGTTTCAAACCTAATAAATTTGAGGGCCTCTTGGGGCTAGATTGGCATTCAGCATGACCCTGGCGGAATAAGCACATTGACAAGAAACTTAAATTATTTTACAGAACTGCTGAAGCTGGAAGTAGAGAAGCCTCTGATAGAGGCTTTTAACTCAGTATGTGACAAAAATCTATAATGTAGTGGAAAGACCTCTCTGAAGCAGCAATTTAGAGACAATACCAGGTGAATGCTGAGTCTAATTATTGGACAATGACAATAAATGGTGGAAAATGGAAAAAAGGGTTATATGAATTTCCTAGATTAATTCTGCAGGAGTCTCATAACAGGTGAGGTGATAGGCATTGGAAGAAGGAAGCAATGTGAAACCAAATGTTTTACCAAGAACTATGGTGAAATCATGGTTAAGCAACACATGCGTTCTGCAGGTAAAATGTTCATGACATGTCTGGCCCTTGCAAGTTAGCTCCTTGCATCACAACCAAGCAAGACTATATATATAAACAAGCAAGCCAGTGCAACTTCAGGTGATACAAAAGTATTAAAGAAATGTATCAGGATATTCTGTATGACAAATATGTCAAAGACTGCTGTGAGAATGTCCCATCGAATTTGCTAGGCTCCAAAACAGTTCTATTTTCTGGTAGTCATTTTAAGACTATGAAGAAATTTTTTTAGTGAAAACTTTCCTTTACAGGAAGATCCATCTATACATATCCAACAGTTACATGAAGACAAATATACTGAATGTTATTCGTATTATAAAGGAAAAAAAAGAAACTGAATAGTTAAAAAACTAATGTCCAAATCAGAAATTACACCTCTTTTGAAAATTCCTATTACATAAATAAATATTAGTTTTCCACAATTGACATTTAAATTTATATTTTGAACTTTATTTGAACTTGATTTTATTAAAAGCCAAAACTCTAATCAAAATTCATTGTCTTTAATCAGTTGGGTTTTCCTTTTCCAAGTCTAAATTACCTCCAGATATCAGGTAGCATTTGACTTTGGTAGAAAGCAATTGAATAAATGACTTTCTCAGGCCTTGGAACCCCAAGAACATCTATCTGGATATTTGCAATAAATTATACTTAAATAACTTCTTAAGGAATACTACTCTTCTCTCCCTTTCTTTACCCTCTCTTTCTTTTCTGTAATTGATAGGGCCCTCCAGATTATTAATCTCTGGAGGTGCTGTTCGTTTCTTCAGGCAAAAGAGGGAAAGACAAAGTGTTCTGTAATAAAAATAGAATCTGAATAGTACAAATCTTGGTGCAGAAGTCTTTGTGTGAAATTTTTGTGACATCTCATCATAAGCAGTGTACTTTGTTATGTTCTGGGGCTGCTCGTTGTGTTTTAGAGTTAACAGAGAGACTACTAATGGCAGCTTGCTAACAGTACTTATCCCTTAGACATCAAGCTGCTGCTAGTATGAAAACCTAGTAATTTTTTTCCTCCGGTATAAGTACCAAAGTGACCCAGCTCCTTTACCTATGTAAGTTTCAGAGACTGAATTTGATAACACATGGATGATTGGATAAAATAGTATTCTCTTGCTTGTTGCGAGCAGGGCTTTGTGCAAGACTGAATTTGTCAAAGATTTGTCAAGAACAGAAATGAGTTTTTTTCTAAATTGCACTTTAAACACTTGTTCTTTTCACATAGGCTTAACTTTCTTCTTTTGAGCTGGACTCCAACAGATGCCTCTGTTTCATTGCATATATATCCTTAGTAAACAGTGGCTGACATATATTCCTACTCCATAATTCTAAGTCTGCGCAGTACTATATTTAAGCCAACAGGTAGCCAATGTTTGCTTTAGCTGAGAAGTGAAAAATATAATAATGATTAATCAGTGGAATAACCTGAGTTAGTGAATTCTCCGTTCCCTTGAAGTCTTCAAGAACAGACAGATTTCTCTTCTGAGAGAGATGTTTTAGTCAAGTTACTGAGATAACTAAAAAGCTGGATAAAAATTGAGTATTCTTTGACAGAGAAAGCCACACTAGGTTAAATACTGAATTAGAAATGACCAATCTTGTATAATGATGAATTATAGCAATCAATGTCTTCAAACAGGACCACTTTTGGAAAATTTTCCTGCAGTTGGGTTATTATTTATCTGATTGTTTTCATTGCTTGCTAGTAAGCATCTTAAACATTTAAGTCATGTCAACTGACACCCTGTTAAAACACCTGTAGAAATATTTTTGTGCTCTCGTTCATACTTCTGTTGTCCTTATGCCTTCATTTTTGTTTCACACACAACACTCAGGCAATTACAGATGTTTTTTCCCTAAATAATGTCACCTGAAAGGGAAATTCAATTTTCACTCTTTAAAAAAAAGACATGTTTTTTTTCGAATTCTCAAGTAGTTCGTATCATTTGGCTATCTCGAACACTTTCTGTTTATGTTCTCTACCAATAAATTCAGGTTTTCTGCCTTTCTTCTTACTATGTCATTTAATGTTGGAAGATTCTGCTCATATGTGAACCTTGATGCTGACTGCAGGATCTCAGAGACAGTACGATGGCATAAGCATTCATACTTCGTGGAGCTGGGATGATCATTATATTACTTCAAAATCATAAGGATTTTAAACCAACAGCTCTGCAGTTATGTCAGGGGGACCTTGTTTTAAATGTTATGGCATTCTGTGAAGGCTTGGAATTTTTTCTTTTTTTCTCTTAGGTTTTTGTGGAGGTACTTTTTACAAGAAGACAGGAATTTAAGAACTGCGGATCCTGATTAAGATAATAAGAGTTGGTATGGCTGCTGAAGGAGGAACTAATGGAAATTCTGTTCCGCAACAGCCTGGTGTTCATCACCTTTTCCAACAAAGTTATTAATAAATCAAGACCCTTGGTTTTTTACTTTAGGTCATTGCAATTCCTAGCACGTTTATATGATCTCATGAACAAATCTCTATTGCTTCATGTATAGAGAGGTCAGAATAAAAACACCACTGAACAATATATTCTGTAATACATTATTCTCATGTTCATTGAAATAACTTTGACCACTAATGCCTATTCCTTTTCTGAGATTTTTTTTTTTGCATACTCCCTATGGTTTCTGAAAATGATGTACATATGCCATAATTGCATGTATGTATTTGCAAGTTTGCACATTGAAATAAATTCTTGAATACTATCTCTCTTTAAGCATCAGCACACATATAAGATTCTTAAGAAATTTATTCCCATTTCTAGAAATATTCTACAAAGTGTGTTCTATGGATGTTATTTGATGCAGTGTCACAGTCCCAAGTTGCTTTAATTATTAATAATTATGGGAAGAATGTGCTGTGTGAGGGAAAAAAGAGTGTTCCTATATTCATATTTTTCTTGTTCTCAAAGCAACTGAAGAACAGTGCCTGGAATTATCTCATGAAAAGAATTTAGAAGCTTATTGGTAAGTAATAGTACTAGCAGCATATATCACATATTTTTGGTTTTAGTGTCTTCTGTGTTAATTCCTTTCATGTTATGATTCTATTAGTAACAAAATGTTTCAAGGTAGATTAGAAATATTATTAATTATTTATCATCATAAAGATCACAATTCACTGCACATTTTGAAGAAAACTGGTTTTCCTCTTGTCGTTTGATGGCAAATTTGTAAGTAGTTTATTTTTGTACTTGTGTATATATGCATATACCTGTAAGCAGTATTATAAACACACAGATCAGTTTATATCAACTAATGCTCCCCCTGGTCCAAAACTTGCAGAGACATCCATCAGAGCTTGGAATGCAGACAGCAAAGGAAAATACACTGTAAAAGCAAAATCACCCTTTCAGGGACTCGCAGCTGTCTGACTGGAATTTCTGATCCTTTTCTGGCCTTTGAGATGAGAAGCATGGTATGTTCAGCAGTTAAAGTCTTTGCAGTTTAGGATGATGAATTTCTGAACAACCTGACAAAAGTTAATGCAACTTTTCCGATTTACATTGTAGGATTGTTGATTTAAGTGATGGAAATACCACCTGGAACATTTATTTCCTTTATAAAGGGACTTATTTGCAGCCAAAAACAGTGCACAGGTGGGCATTCAAAGAGATATATGAAAGTTCATACACTCTGTTTACAACTTAGCATGGCATAAATCTGGCCTGCTGTAGTTTCGCTGCGGTCCCGACAGCCCTCTGTAATCTGTGTAGTATAAAGAATGTGTAGATTAATGCTGGAGAATTAGATGCTATCCTTACCTCAGAGCAGCTGTAATTCCAGTGCTGCTGGAAGATAATAGTTTTGAGATCAATTGCTTAGACGTAAGGCCACAGATATGGTGATTTTAAGCTCATATTTTATAATGTCTGGGAGATCTACCTTTAGTTTAAAAATGTCACATAATATGTCAGTATTTTCTGTCATTGGGTGGTTAGATAGGTAAAAGACAAAACTATAAGGATTTAAAATAAATAGCATAAAACAGTGCTTGATTTATTTTTAACTCATGTTTGAGGAAGTCATACAGTGCTTGCACTCAAGTAATGTTATTAGGTGATTTTTCATTCTTTCTCAAAAGACTCAGTATTTCTCAATTAATCCCACAGCTGTGATTAGTGTATGAGATAATTTTAACATGCATATCTAGCAGTATACATGATGTGTACAGATAGATTGATGCCAATCAAATCTGAATTAGGTAATAAGACAAATGCAGAGAAAAAGAGGAAAAAATATCACAGTGAAGAAGAATAAACAACCTTGATCATGTTATGATTTGTAATAGCATATAGTGATATCTCCCATAGAATGGTTATAAGCAACTGCTAGGAACACTGATAAACTTCTTCAAAGTGAAGAAATCTGCATTACACTGGAGACACACTCAAGCTTAACTGGTTCACTTGCATCTTTCATGGAAGAACATTTGAAGTGCATTTCTTTCCTGGTTTTGCAGCTTGACATTATGACCATCCCTATATCTCATTTGGGAGGTTGCACTGCAGCTACAAGCCAAAGAACTATGCTCTATAGGTGGATAGAAAGATCCCAGTTTTTGAGTACACAGGGGAAATATCTGCATACTGACCACCACTCTTTGGTGCCTACCTACCTCAATAGCCATCTCTTACTCTACAGAAATGTTACGAATTCTTTGAATCTTGCACTGTGCACTTATATCAGCCTCCTTTGTAGCTTAATGGAAGTTTATTTTAAATATGTTGTTTTAAATGTGTTTAAATGAATTGTTTATCCACTTATGTAAGTAGTTTTAACACTGAACCTCTGAAAGAACTGAAGAACATTGCCTGGCTTGAGCAATCTAAAAATTTGCTGATTGGTGACATTTATGTCCCGGTAGATCTCTGTTATTCTGATTTTCATTAATCAAGTTGTTCATGTGGCAAATTATTTGAGTTTTATATAGTATTCTATTTATGAAGTATTCTACCCACCTGCACATCCAGCTGGTAATTACAACTAACAGTATTCAAGTTTATGCAGAGATTTCCTAACTAGAAAATATACTGTGAGAGAATACCATGACTGACATTGAAATTACCCACTGCACAGCTAAAGCCCTCTTAAGAAACTCTAAGAAGAAAATCAGGCTTTTTTTGGCAAGACTTATTTTCTGTGTAGTTGTTGATTGTCAGCTGACAAAGAAATAGTTCTTTGAAATGGTGGCTATGAGTTACTCAGAACTAATGTCAGGCAAATTGAGTTTTTCCTTTCTTTATATTCTTTCTGAATACTGGTACAATACTCAAGAAAAGCAACGCAACCCTTCATATTGCTATGATGTGGCTGGATTGGGTTGCTTGATACAAGGCATGGCCCATCGCAGGTGCTGCTATGGTTGGGAACAGAGTTGAAAATATATTCCCTTTATATCCTTATTTTCTGTTCCTTTGCCCTCTCCTTTTCCTTTGCATAAATCTATGCCTGCAACTTCTGTGTCCTTCAGTTATTCCAGAATTTCATTGTCATCTTTAATGTACTAAAAACTGACTCCAGTGAGTTTACTATTCAAATGAATTAGTGTATGGGAACTCTGAGGTTTAAGTTGTGAAAGGCTGCTATATGAAACAGGTTGCCCTTTATAGCGCTTAAAGTCTTATCTGGGTATGGTTTAGAAAAGGTAATAGCCATGTGACACAAATAAAAACCATTTACTGAAACCTTTTTTCTGTATCATTATGAACAATTTTAATACCTGTTTCTCCTTAAGAAATTTTTGTTCTTCATGCATAGACTCCTTTGTATAGTGCTAATATTGCCAGTCATTGATTTTCTTTTTTTCACAGCTATCTTTTCCTTCCACATAAATTTCCTGCACTTAGCAACTTCTATTTTCTTTTTGGTACTACCTACTTCCTTTTTTGTCCGTTTGTTAAAAATGTATGTTGTTGCTTTCATTTCATTTCTTCCTCAGACTGGGCTTTTCCTCAGTGTTATAATCTTTCTTTGTAATAAAAATGTTAAAACTCCCACTTCTATTCACATTCATGTTTACTTTCCAATGAATTTCACTAGTGTCTTTCTTTATTCTTGAAAAATCAGCTCCTTGAAATACCAGCACTGTGTAAGACTCTCTTCTCTTTATCCATACTTAATGCAATCAGGAGAGGATTTTTGATTCTTGGGCAAGAACTAATCTAATCACTCTTCTACTTTATTCCTTAAAGTGTGACCATTTTGATACATGGTGAGTAGACCAAACCAAAGTTAAAGCAGAATGTGATTTGACTGAAGTCCCAACTCAAATAAACTGCAGTTATAAAATCAAGGACGTTTCAAGATACATTTTGAGAACCAGGTAGAAAGAATCTAACCCCTGTGCAATTCAGTTTTTTGTATGTTGTGGAAAAAAATTGTACTGACCATAGTGACTCTGACGACAGAAGACACAATCTGGAACATTGTCTTCAATCACTAACTCTGATCGGTGAGGATACCTTTTCTGTATTTCATATAGCAGGACACACCCCCATGCTTCAGTTTTCTCTTTCTGTTTTACAAATTCACATGCACACATGTGCAAACACAATGTGGACCTCCAGCACCTGGTGTGAGAGTTTGCAGAAGCCATATTAGCTCCCTATTAAGGATGCAAGCAGAAATGGACACTGCCATACTACTTTTTTCCCTCTTTTTTGGATAACATTGGGTTACCTAGATTGGCTGGATTGTTTGCAGCAACAAACCCATTAATTTAGGAAATAACATCTATAAGTAACACAGGTCAATAACAAACTGCAGTTGCTGCAGTCATTTTAGCAAGAGAAAGAGGTTTGTGTTCCTGAAGTATATTTCTTAAATTCAATGCCTCCTAAAGCTATGACTTGAGTGATAGAGCTTTTAAATTTCATCTTGTTTAGAGCTGTACTTAGAAGCATGGTATGACGACCAGTGGCCATGCTGGTATACTTACCAGTCTGTATTCATCTCAGCAATTCTTTCAACACTGTAGAAACTTTTTGGAATATTCTTTAACATTTGGGAGCAAACATGAACACTGAAGATAACGTGGGGAGAAGAAAAATTGTCAGTCAGGAGAGAATGATGCTTGTTTAGTGCATGACTGATATAATGAATTTTCTTACTACTGAAAATGCTTGCCCTCTTATAACACCTTACTGAATGTCCCTGCCAGCAGAAAGGTCAGGTTATAAGATATGACTAATACTATTGTCAAAGAGCTCATATATTTCAATGCCATTTTTATTGTGCCTTTTGTTTGGCACATATTGGGTGAGAGCAACGTGATTTTTCATTCGTTTTAAAAAGTAGATAATGGATAGCACTCGTTTAGAGGCACAGTACTTTCATTAAAAGCATTCTGTGCTGGATGGATCATACCTATCTGTTTTCCTTCTTTTTTTTCTTTTTTGTGGCAAGTTGCTTAGGGACACCATACTACTGACAAAGAAAGATTTCCCAAACAAGGTAATGTACAGAAGCCTGTGGGTAAGTCAAGTACTTCTTCCCTGTTCGTTCTGCTTCTGAGACAGTATATGTATTGCTTACTGTCTTGACAGGCATCTTTTCTAAAAGTACCCTGAAGACAGTACATCAAAATATCAGATCATGTGGGTAGCCCCTTTGGTATGCTAACTGAAGGGAGTTACTTCATAATGGTAATGTCACCATGATTGATACGAAGACATCTTCTATGTGAAGGCAAGTACTTGGAAGAGGCCTACAGGTGTCTACTATAGACAAATCACATCCTTATTTCAAACCATTTTTATTGAAGAAGAACAGGACTAGAGAACAATTCGCCGTAGTGTCCAACTAGATAGAAATGATTTTGGTGAGATCTGCATTCAATTCCAGAAGACCTAGAAGTGAGAAGAAAGCAACTATTCTATCCTGGAGAAGTACATGAAGCCTTTTGAGCTTAGACATCCCACAAGGAGTACTGGAGGTACTCTTATTCCATATCAGCTAGAAAGAGAAACATGGAAGTCCTGGATCTAGCCTGAAGAACAAAGTTTAATTTGCAAACAGCCTTGCTTACACACACAAACTCTTTAGGGAGGAAGGAAGGTTAGTGGGAGAGGATGTTAAGCTGAAAAAAAATCCTCTTTCCTGCTTACATCTTAGCAAAAATTCTCTATGCAGATGTGTGTGGTTTACATGTGCAAGATTTTTCTCTTCTCCGCTATTTGTTCTGCCAGTATCTATTACCTAAAGCAATGCATGTGCAAAGCAGAGGGGTTGAAGGTATTATAACATTTTATAACAATGGTACTTACCAACACTATAATTATCTATTATAATCCACTTGATTCTTACTGCAGTGCAATAATTCTTTGAGCTATAGCTATAGTAGAACAGTGATTGAGGACAATGCAACCCTGGAATTTTTAAGATAATCTTTTCTATTACCACTCAGGATTCATCTATCAGTCTAGTGGGGTGGGGATTCAGGTACTTTTGACTTAATTTCCCAAATCACATTTTTTCCCCCCTTTTGATGGCTCCAGACACCTTTGTCTGACAGGTAGGGAGGTGTGGGAGTATGGCAAAATAATTGCAATTCACATATACGATTCTCTTTTTATTTTGGAAGTCATACTACTCTTATATTTTGACAACAGAGAATTTTAAGCTGAAAGGGCTGTTCTGCTCTGAGGAAACCTTGTTGACATTACTACAATAAAGTGGTCGTAAATATAATAATGTTAGTATCAAACTAGGCACTAAATATGAACTGTCATTTCTCTAAAACCCAATATATTCAGTTACCCAGTAATAATAACAATAAAAATATTATTCTTTTCCTACTCACAAAATTGCAAATTCTGTTTTACCCTTCTGTTAACTCAGTAAATATTTCATCTTCTATACTTAACTGGTTTTCTTGGTATACACGTTCAGGAATTATAGAAGTAGCCAGCACATAAATGTAATCCAGGACACTGGATTTCTTTTGGAAACTGAACAAGAGCAATCATTTTTTATGCATTTTTTCAAACTGGGAACCCAACCATCCATGAACCTGAACTTGGTTTCTTGAGACAAACCTGCATTTCAGCCTAATATATTTCAGGCTCATAGACCTTTTAATAAGTCAGATTAGAGAAGAACAACTGCAACATGTGTGAGTTCAGGCTGAGGGGGAAAAAAGAAAAGAAAGAATATACAAGAAAATACAAGAAAAGAAAAAAAGGGAAGGGAAAGGGAAGGGAAAGGGAAGGGAAAGGGAAGGGAAAGGGAAAGGGAAGGGAAAGGGAAGGGAAAGGGAAGGGAAAGGGAAAGGGAAGGGAAGGGAAGGGAAAGGGAAGGGAAGGGAAGGGAAGGGAAGGAAAGGGAAGGGAAGGGAAGGGAAGGGAAGGGAAGGGAAGGGAAGGGAAGGGAAGGGAAGGGAAGGGAAGGGAAGGGAAAGGGAAGGGAAGGGAAAGGGAAGGGAAAGGGAAAGGGAAAGAGAAGGGAAGGGAAAGGGAAGGGAAGGGGAAGGGAAGGGAAAGGGAAGGGAAAGGGAAGGGAAAGGGAAGGGAAAGGGAAGGGAAGGGAAAGGGAAGGGAAGGGAAAGGGAAGGGAAAGGGAAGGGAAAGGGAAGGGAAGGGAAAGGGAAGGGAAGGGAAAGGGAAGGGAAAGGGAAGGGAAAGGGAAGGGAAGGGAAGGGAAGGGAAAGGGAAGGGAAGGGAAAGGGAAGGGAAGGGAAAGGGAAGGGAAGGGGAAGGGAAGGGAAGGGAAGGGAAGGGAAGGGAAGGGAAGGGAAGGGAAGGGAAGGGGAAGGGAAGGGGAAGGGAAGGGGAAGGGAAGGGGAAGGGAAGGGAAGGGGAAGGGAAGGGGAAGGGAAGGGAAGGGAAGGGAAGGGAAGGGAAGGGAAGGGAAGGGAAGGGAAGGGAAGGGAAGGGAAGGGAAGGGAAGGGAAGGGAAGGGAAGGGAAGGGAAGGGAAGGGAAGGGAAGGGAACACTGGGGAAAGCTTGTAATTCAGACCCAGCACTTCTGGGAGGCAGGAGTTGTGGCCAGAAAACCACCAAGCAAAGTAGGGAGACAGAGCTCAAGCTCACATCCCACAGTACTTACCTGACTAAGGAGCAGGACTTACCTGAGCAAAACCTAAGGAAACAACAGAACAAAGTGCGTCGTTCATTTGGCAGCAACTGAGAAGAGGTTTTCAGGCATATGGTAAAGGCGGTCTGGTTTGAAAAAGCGAAGGGAGTCTACCCATGGTCAGAGAAGACCATGAAGAACAAATTCGGATATTTACTTTCCCTTTCTTATAACTTGCTCTGGGTCTACCTTGGGGCTGTCCAGACAAATCTGGAGTCAGTTCTGGAATGAAGCCACAAAGTCAAAATGGATCATTTTACTATAGAAAATTTCTCAATAGGTTTAAACTCTTCTGTAATGAATCCTAACGATGATTGAAGGGAGGTGTTAATGAGTGTGAAATGGAGCCTGGGGTATTGGAGACTCCCTTGTTAATGTGCTGAAGTGGAAGCTACCACAGTAATGGAAGTGGATGGTAATTAATTATGCAATGCCAGCCTTGAGATCTGAACTAGTATTTAACTCTTCTCATTCACTCTAAACTTCTCTCTCGTTATGATTCCTTACTGGGAAACATTGTATACTTTGGGTCCACTTTTTTTGGATCATCTTTTCTGAAAGTGGTCCTGCAAATCAACATGTATTATAGGAGGCTACAAGTAAAAAATAAATCAGAATCTTTTACCCCATGCAATTTAGAACATTACAATGAATATGACTGTTCAAATTAAATATTATGTAATATGGTGTGCTGTGGATTACTGGAAAAATAATAGAAATTTCTGGAAATTAATCCTTTTTGTATGTTTACTTTTATCTAAGTCTTAATTGTTCAAAGGGAAAACCAGATTCTGTAAAAATAAAAATGAAAACAGAAATGTAAATACTGCATTCCTCATTAAGATAAAACAGACCCTCTGCTCATAAATGTGGCAGCTAGACCATTGCGGTCATTTATCTTTTGTTGAAAGCAGCAGTTTATCAGCACTGTTTTGCCCTCTCTGCTTTTTTTCATTCTATGCAACAAGTCAACTTCCCTAAGGAATTTGGCCAGCCAGTGAAAAAAATAACTTTTGTTCCTCTATTTATCTCTCGGTGAGCATTTTTTCATATCAACTGTACTCTGTTTTTATCCTGCACTGCTGATTTCTGGTCATTTTATTTTGCTGTTACAGCATACAACACTGAAAACTCTGAGCAGTTCGTTCCAGAAGAGTTTGTGGGTACAGCTCTAGATGGCTTTCATCAGAGTGACTGTCCTTCAGCCCCCTTCAGTTACACTTTGATTGAACAAAGTTACACTGTCAAAACAAACCTGAAACTATCAGATGTTACAAAAAAATGCTTTGACATTATTATTTCACAAAATTTCAATGAAAAATAAATACTGATTAATAAAAATATCGATTGGCCTAAGCCTATCTAGATTTTCTTGCCTAGAGTTGGATTCAAATTGCAAAGATTTACAAAGGAGGTCTATGCTTGGTTTTTAAAAAGCTTTAGTTCTGCAAAGTTTAGATTCTAAGGAAAAATTTTCCAATACTGTGGAACATGAATCACTTACAAAATAGGAATCTTCAGAGAGGGGACACCAGAAAGACAGAAAAGAATAAAATTGTCCCAAACATACTATATATGCATATTTTAGCCCAGATTAAAGATGCTGCTGCCATCTCAAAAGGACCAGTTACAATTTTTTGCAACATCTCAAAAAGATTCAATTACATTTGAGTGGCAGGGCCATCTCAGTATGATGCTGCTACTGAAATTAGCTTTCCCAGATAAGACAATGGACTGATGGAATTTGATTATTGATGGAGGGTAAAAATGGAGCGCTTAGCAGAGTCTCTGGAAAGGTACACCCCAAAACCTGAGCAAGAAAAAGATCCTGCCTAGAATTTATTTGAAAGTGTGTCTTTCAAACAATGTTTTGAGGAATTATTTCAGCAGAAAACCAGAATGCTTTCTTTTGAATTATATCGAATTATTGTCATTTGCAAGGCAGTTTTATTGGAGTTGTTAAATGTAGATACACATCATGCAGTTTTCTTCCATATGCTGGACTACACAGTGATAGCTTAATTAATCAGCTAATCATTGACCATCATCAAATCACTTTTATAGCACTCTTCTCCTTCTATCCACCTTTACCTAGAAACTTTGGGAACTTTGACTGGAAATCTGCAATGAAACATTGGGTCTATTGGGCTTGAATGCCCCTCAGCTCAAAGTCATTACTAATCTAGTCTACAATTCTTTCCATGGTGATCTGCTTAGGGATAGTCATAGTGCTCAGAAAAATGCTGGGCAATCCAAGAGGGAACGGGGATATAGTCAGTACAGAAATAAACATTCCTTCTAATATTGTCAGTCCTAGTGACTGAAGCACTTAGACTATGTACATTTAGCGTACACCATATGCATGATGAAAACATTTAGAATGTCTATAATAGTGTTTCTCTCTATGTCATGTTTTAAGGCAAAAGGTACTACTCTAGAAGTATTTTTATTAATTTCTTATCAATAATAAGAAAAGAAATTAAAAATAAAGATAGATATGTTTCTGAGGAAAAAAAAAACAACCCAGATTCAAAACCAGTGGTATACCAGTGCCAGAATTTAGTGACTGTGGAAAATTTTTACTGTCCACCATTCTCACTACTGAAATATTTGGGCATAACTGCATCACTCAGAACTGGTAATCAAAGATGTCCAAGTAAGGAAATACTATTCACTTCATAAATAGATTTTTTTCCTGTTTCTGAGGTCATTCCCCCTGTCTTTTAATTGAATCTATAATTTATTTATTTTTTACTTCACTATGGGAATTTGTGGGGTTTTTTTCTGTGTGTATACTTTGTATCTAAGTCTCTTCCATTACTTTTTGCTGTATCACAAGGTTCTTATCTCAGCTTCTCTGTTATTCGATACTGATATAATGCATTGTGCCACTCAGAAAGATCATTCAGTCTTTTTATGACTTTTATGCATATGATAAATCACTCTGGATGGCAGTTTTTTCCAGTTCAGAGCAGTGCTCTCTTCCATCTCTGCCTAGTTTTTTGATAACTATCACTGGATGAAGAGTTGGCAGAATCCCAATCTGGCTGAAACTGAAATAGTACAAATGAATAGTTCAAAATGTAAACTCAGTACTGAAAATATGTTTTTTAATCTCATTTTCTGTTAAATAACTGAAGAAACATTTAGAACTTTCAAGGAACACACATTCTGGGCTATACTATTACTTCATTTTACTACTATTTTTGAGAAACAATTTTGAGATGATAATGCTTGCAGAGTTCCCACAAGATGGCTTTGCAGTAATGGTATTTTAAATATTTAGAGTGGCAGGATTTCAACACATGTTGGACAAATCAGACTTTTACTGGTGTGAAGAGGTGATCATTCTCACAAAGCAGAAAGAAAAAAATTGGCAGGAAATTTTTTCATGTTAAACATTTAAAAACCAGTCTCAGAAGATTGGATGGTCATTTCTGCAGTGACTGGAGGTGCAGTGAGCCATAAAACATTTGTGTATATTTACTGCATGTGAAGTTAATTATACCTGTTTGCCTCATTGCCACCAAGTGTTCTTGATATATTACCAGAAAATGTCATCAGGATATAAAAATATCATTTACTTTCAGCTCTGGAGAAGTTTAAAAGATGCATCATTTATGACAAACATTGGATGAAATAACATTTTCAAAACCTTCAGAATTTTTTAAAAGTTTTGTCTAATGGAGGCAAAAGTATGTCTTATTTACCTTTTTTCTTCTGTTTGTTGCAATCTTTGTTTTAATATGAAGAAACAATTAATTAATAAGAAATGTGAGAAGGGTGGACTGAATTAAATTAAAAATCTTTAAGATCATCTTTTTTGTTTTGCTTTAAAATTAAAATTAACTTTACCTGGGATTTCCTTTTTTACACCCAGTTCAAATACTGGGAAGGGATATCTCTTTTCATTGTACTTCAGCTTATACCTAAACCCTTTCCCCTTCTCTCGTACACCAGAATCAGACAGCGACACTGAAAATGCAATTACTAATCCAATCAGTGGGAAGTTCTCTCCCTTTTCCCATCCGCTACCTCCCCTGTGTTTGTCCCCATAACTTTGTTGAAAGTCTGAGCTGGGGGAGGATACCGTGTAATTAGGAAGGTAGCTGGCTGGGCAGGGTGATTGCCTTTCCAGCCACCAAAATCCCCCCCTGCCACGCACACCAGCGAGGGATCTTATTGCAGAGAACAGAACTTTTCCAGCTTTAGTCAAGAAGTGTAAGTGGTTAAGCAGATCCGTTTGGGAGCCAAAAAGAAATACCAAAGAGTTACTATTATTTTTAACCAGTGACAGCAATGAATCTCCACTCATATTTAACACAAAACAGTGATGTCTTCTCACAAGCACACCGTTAAAATAGTTGCTGTCTCAGTGTTTACTATATTAATATGCTTACAATCAGGAGGTGAATAGCTAGCTGGTACGTCAGAGACAAGTCAGAAATACAAGACCACCAATCAAAAAAAGCCTGGCCAAAAAGCAGTAATCGTGGAAGACAGTGGTGGTATTTTGTCCGAAGGCGAGTTTCTGAGAAAATAAAAAGTGATACTATGACACAAGTGTTGTGGTCATTCATAAATGTGGTCATTCATAAACTCACTATAACCTGGCAGCTTATCAGCTGCTAGATATTTGTACATACCTTGTACATACCTTCTCAAAGGCTCCAGTTAAGCTGTTGGGATGCACAGCCTTACTCAAAGCATTTCAACTGTGGCCGCAGCACTCTACACCTCCTTCCCATTTGTGGCACTAAAATCTGGTCATCAACTAACACTTTAACCTAAGGAAGCTGCAGGTGTATTTATGGGGAGCACAAGTACTAACTAAGCTGAGTTACCTGGAAAGGAGGTCAGCTTTCAGCATAAGGGCAGGCAAGAGAAACAGTAGCTACTCACCTGGGAATGGCAATGCCGCTTGGGGAACAAGACACGCTTGTGTGAATCATTAAATCTTATTCCCTCTCAGATTTTGAGGGCATTAGGTTAAGAAAGTAATCAGAAATACTTGACCCACCACAACTATGTAATGTATAAATAGAGTAGGCAATTACTTGGTGTAGCCACAGAGCTTTCGGTGTTTTCTCATCCTAAGCTCCCTGACACTGTTTCCCTCCTGGTTACCAGGTTTCTATTTTGTACAAATGTGCAGAAGAAGTGTGATATCTGGACAGCGATAGTACACCTATTTTATGATAAGCTTTGTTTAATATTGTATTTTACCCCATCTTTCTGATCTCAGAAAGTCCAAACCTATCAACAAAACCTTAGCATGGCAGGGTTTCTCGATTAACATGCTTAAGCACTGAGGTTACCTGGCTGTTCTAGGAACTGCAGTCAAAATGGCTTTAGTTTGAACAGCAAATCCAGGAGTTTCTATATTCCAATTTAAACATTTATAGCATTTCAATCATTTCTAACATTATTATTAAACTAATAAATGTTTTAGTAGCTTGAAATATCTCCAGACTTAAAATCCAGTGTTAGGTCCATATATTACAAACAACAACAACAAAGGAGCTGACAAGTAGTGAGCTAAATAGAATTAATTTCCTCTCAGCTTCCCAGTGAAATCATAAACCAATCAGACTTTCTTTCTCATGTTATATGATACCACCAACCTAAAGTCCCTCAGTGAAATTATTTCCTTGTAAATCATTGCAGTCCATCCATTATGCTCAAGAAATATGATTTTTTTTTAAGTGGGTAATATAAAGTAGAAAAAATATGTGCTGTTTTCCATCTCCTGATATCTGCAGGAAACTCTGGGCTGATCTAAGGCTCACAGCTTCTAAATACTAGATGATTTTAAAAAGCTAATGAGTATTTAGTAAAACAGAATATTAAAAATCAATCAGAAAAAAGAGAGATGGAACAAAGCAGAGAGATGTAATAAGAAAGCTTCTCTTTCTCTAGCATCAGTTGATTGCCACACACATACATGTTTTACCATTAATTAATGCTTACTTATATTTATGAGTAATCACTAAATAAAAAGATAAAGATTGTTTGTCTCACTGAAGGTTAGAGTGTAGGTGTTCCTGTTCCTAATCAGAAACATCCAAATTAAGTATGGAAGGAAATGTACTGATCCAGTCAATCTGGAAAGTAAACATGCAGTCATTACTACAACAGTTTCATATTTTCTTTATGGGTGTACTTTTTGGAAAGGAAAACACATTCCTGTCCTGGTGACTTGAAAAAGGAAAATTATTTTGTTTGATCTTTTGATAAAATTTTTTGATTTGATCAAATCAGAGGAAACATTGGAAAAGGAGACACGGAAGGAAGGAAGGAAGGAAGGAAGGAAGGAAGGAAGGAAGGAAGGAAGGAAGGAAGGAAGGAAGGAAGGAAGGAAGGAAGGAAGGAAGTCAATAGGTTAGTTCAGCTACATTTCCTTCAACAAACTTCCAAAACGTTTACTGCAAGTGACAGTTACTTCTACACATCTTGGTGGTCAGCTGGACTCATGGAACCACTATGTAGCCATGTCAGAACCTCTTTCTGGTTTCTTGTTTAAGCTTGAATAGAGACTGAGAAGTAGCAGACTACAGTTCTTGCTCTCTGAATAAATTTTTGTGAGATTTTTGTCTCCCAACATAACTAAGAGTCTCCAGAGTGAAAAGTCTGTCATTCTCATATCCATGTATAACATCTGCAAGTTCTTTAATTTGACTGGATCATTCAGCTCTACTTTTTACACACTGAGGCTAGGGTTTTTAACTGATAATGGAAGGTGGTTGTTGCCACATCAGAAAAACTTCCTGACTGTAAACCATATGTTTTGTTTTGTGCAATGACACATATACAGCACCTCATAAAAGAATTTAATATTCTTTCAAGATTTGATAAGAATTATTGGAAGGTAAATGTTCTCCTATCTTCTTTTGATACTTTATTAAATTCATGAGAGATAATATTGTTTCCTTGATAACCTATGTTCATGTTTGTTCCAAAGTTTAATTTCCTAATAATTTCTGAAAACATGAAGAAAAGTCTGAACAAGAATAATTTCCTTTCTTTCCATTGTCACCTATAGTTTTATCTCACTTGGAGCTACAATTTGACAATTTCGCAGCTGCCCTCTAAAAAGGGCAGCATGCAGGTGTCTTTTCCCAAAAGGTAAGGTTATTAAAATTGTGCCTTAGAACAATATAGTCTTTCTTGAGGTGTTATGTAGAGAAAGATCCATGAAAAGAAAATCTCCAGCTATTGAACGGGAACATATTGCTCTTTCTGAAGATCTAGCTTTTCCACCTGGATTGGTGGGAAGGGATTTACTGAAGACCAGCCTCACCCACCCATCTGAAATCCTTTTCCCCAGAGACTACAGAAAGTGATTTCCCAAAAGGTTAAAGCATAATGAGAAACTTTTGCTTCATCTTTTGTGTCCCCTTCTTCCTTTGTGTGCACTCTGCAGTGCATTAGAATAATTAATAATCCAGTCAAAACTGGATTCAGAACTGCTTCTTTCCAAGATTAGTCCCAATAACTTTGTGCTCAGTTACCTTGCTTACCTTGCCAGTCCATTCACTGAGCAGAGCTTCCTCCATACGATACTAAATATTCCTCACTGTGGAATGGTGATACTAAATTCGCTGTTAATGTGTTCGGTTTCAGCTCCAAAATGACAATATTTCCTGCTCTCTAATTTTCTTATCAAAGCTGACTTGAGTATCTTTGAGAGGTGTAAACATGCCATAGGTCTTGCTGAAAACTAAAGATGCTATTTGCATGCTGGACATTCTGTTTTGGGTTTTTTTTAGGATTTTCATATACTTCACTCAGGCTTTTTGGTTTTTCAGAATTTTGGAAATTGAGCATTGTGGTTCTCTCAAGAAAGGATTTAAAGTTTCTGTTTATCAAAGTATAAGAAATGCTTCTGGAGTTGTAATACATAATAGTAAAAAGTAAAAAATAATATTAATACTTTCAAGTTATCTATGGACTTGTGTAGCTGTGATATCAAGCGGTAAGAGGGAGATTAATTTGGCTTATGAAGCCAAAAATGTTCATATTACCAAAAAACTACTGAACATCGTTGAAAAACACACTCCTTCATTTCTGAGTGAGGAATTTGGACACTGTTTTTAAAGCTTAATAGAATTTAAAATACATTTCTAGGAGTCTGCCTAGTGAATTTTCATTCTTTCTGATTGTCAAACATCTCACTACCTCATAAATTATTTGCAAGGTGCCTGGAGGTGCAGTTAAAGAGGGCAAACTTTTGTTATGAATGCATGTTTCTTAAAGCTCTACTAATGAATTGGTTTCCCCGTAGGGTACAGGAGACAGCATTTCAGTCTAATGAATGGAAAGCATTACACTTCAAGCATCTTTTTACTAAGAATATTACACAAAATTCTGAAGAATAAGAAAGCTGAGGAAAGGGTCTGATCCTGTGTTGCTCTACTTGCCTGAGTAACTCCCTCCTTGATAATGAAACAAAATATGAACACTTTCACCTGTAAATGTAAATGGGTTGGTTTATATCTGGAATCATTGGCACTTCAGTGATATCTATTGCTCTGATGATGAGGTCCTCTGGCTGTTGATTTCATTTTGAGCTGTACTGCTGTAATGGCTGCTGGTAGTACAAAGGAGGCCTCCTGAAAAAAAAAAAACAAAACACAGTAAACCCAGAGGGGAGGGTATGGAATGGATTCTCAGAATTTTTTACAGGATCCCTTTCAGTTAGTGGGTTGTGCTAATTAAGGATAAATTTTCCATAGCTGGGTAATAGAGGTAAGCCTAGCATCTAGTCTCATACTCCCATATGAAAAGCAGTATCATTGATAAATGCCTGCTTCCATGATATAGCATTCATAATGACTTCACATACACAGTTTTCCACTGAGGATTCAGTGGCTTGGATATTTATGTCCCAATTTGCTCTTATTCAAGCACTTTTTTTTCCCACCAAGTGACTAACTATCCTCTTTGATTTGGGAATTCTTCAAGTCTATTTTATTAATACTTTGAAGAAGCCAGTCCCTTAGAATTCACATGTTTATCAAAGTTAGTCAAGGTGTTAAGTTCTGAACAACATTCTTGCTTAGTACTATGACACATGTGGTGAACAGCTGGATTTATGCAGATACATATCACATTTTTATAAAAATACCTCCAGATTGCTAAATCATTTTTCCCCATCTCTTTCACAGACAGAAACATTTCAAAGAGATTCGACCATGCCCAAACTGCTATACTTTTTTTTTTCTTGGATTCGTCAGCCAATAAATCTTAGTTTCAGTTTCCTCCTGTTGTTGTTTAGCACTTTTTCCTATACAGCTTAGTTTTCTATTCTTCCATTTGTTTGACTTTCCATTGCAGACTGATAACATCAAGCATTCATAATGTCTTTTCTTATAAAGCTGTTTCTCAGAAACAGCTTGATGCAGAACAGTATTGCTACTAGGCAAAACTTTGATACTGGTGCAAAGTAGAATGACTTTATTACTGAAAGAGTAAGCACAGAATGGGGTTAAAAAAGTTGCTAAGCAAAGTGAGCACATCACTGTAGAATGTGCTCAGCTGGGTCTTAGAGGCAGAAGTCTTGGGGAGTAATTCTAGTAATTTTCTGACTCAAAGTCAGAAAGAGGTGTTCATGAAAATGGCTAGTAAAGAGTGCAGAAAACAGAAAGGAGAAAAGAACAGTTGTCATGGTATATATAGAATTCATTCCTCATTAGTTAGTTAATGAGACAGTTTACTCTGCATATGTAATGCCATTTCTTTTTCTTGCTGCTCTGTCAGAAAGACTCTGATTTGTTCTAACAACTCCATGAACCTGAAATAGGAGTGTCTGATAAGTCACTGTCGTGTATGATAAGTCACTGTCTAGTCAGCAGGGAGTGATAGAAACTCTCTGCATGTAATAGGAACTGCGTGATTCTGAATCAGTCTCTGATTACCTATTTATTAAAATTTGGAGATCACTTGAAGTTCCATCCCTCATTTATGAACCAGGTGGACTAAATCCAAGCTAAAAGGCTTCATGGATATCTCACATCTTCACAAAGAAAATAGAGAAATTATGGGGAAAAAAGGCATGACATAAATTAATAATATTGTTTCAGAAAATATTCTAAGTGTAATATTTAATTACAGGATATTACTGTCAGATAGAGTGTAGGTAATAACTTTAATAGATCCATTGATTTTTAAAATAGATATAATAATGTGAAAAATTCTAACACAAGTTTTCAAGACCAGCAAGGCAAAGATAAGACATTAGACATCACTTCAGAATGGCCATGTGCCATTTCTTTCTTTTTTTTTTTTTTGTCATCTTATATTTAAGAAAGAAGAACATTAGCATGTAGGGCGGTTTAGAGGCAGAAACCCTAAAGCAGCTGGAAGGCACCAGGCAGCAGCTTTAAAACAAGCTTCCAAAAGGTAACACTCCAGAAACCCAGAAGAGTGGTTTAACAGGGAATATTAGTACAATGTTTTTGACTGACTTAAAACAATGAAGGATCTCCAGCGGTTTTATGAGCTCAGTAATATTCTGGATCATCAGATACTCCAAAAATATTTATAGCTCTTCTTCTTGTGCAAGTGGTTTCCCACCGCAGTCTCTCCTTCTTCCTTCCTCACACTGCAGACATCCAGAGATATGTGTCCCTAACAAGCATGATTTGATTTCCCCTGCAGCTACTGCTCACACTGAATATACCTCCAGTCTGGAATAGTGTATGATGCAGAGATAACTGAGCTAGCCAAGACCTAAGAAAATACTATGCAGCAATTTTCAGCAGCAATTTTCAGCTCACCCCCAGACATAATTTGCCTTTCCAGACTGACTTTAGACAGACTTAAGCACCTTTCTTTTCACTAACATGGTTATACTGAATTTAAACTATGATGGCAACATCTGCATGCATCTGAGTGGATTTACCATTTCAGATTTTGACTGGTTTAAGAATTTGTGGAATAGTCTGTTTCAGTGATACATTCAGTGTGTGATCTATGGCTACAAGAAACAGCAAATCAATTTTGAGGATAACTTGTTTTCAGGCATCTGAGGAGAAGTGAGATTCCATTAACTCCATCAATCACCTCCTGAATCGTTTTCCCCTTAGGAATGGTGAAATAACTTGGTGTCCTGATAGATACTTAGGGCCAACACCGAAATAAATGGAAGGGAAAACCCAGAACAAAACATTTTTGTGGTCACTATTATTATAGGAAAAATGACTTGTTAGCTTTCTCATCCATATCTAGATTTAGAGAGTATTGTATCTATACATATATCTACATATATTCCTCTGTCTTTCAAAGAAAATAAAGCAGGGGAACACATTTTTTTTCTCACATTTCTGTTGAGATCTGAGGTGACATTAGCAAATACCACATATCAGTTAGCCTTGGTAATCCAGGATTTTTCAGGATCTGTCCTCTGCCCTTCCTGTTTACTCATCCTTGAGCATGGTGCAGCATGAAGCCTATGCATGGCTCTGTCCTATTTAAATCTTGGAAGTTATATGTACCATGAATTTCTTATTAAAATTGCTGAATTCTAAGTGAAAATAGAAGTGACAGTTCAGCGTATAACAGTTTAAGATGCTGACTTTAGCTCGGGTGTGTACATAGTAAGACCCCTGCATCTAAGCAGAGCCGTGTTTTCTTCTCCATTTTTGTTCTCTGGTAGGGAGAGACTATTCATAACCTCTTCACAATCTACTTCATCACAGGTGGCTGTCATTGCATGGAGAGAGGAGAGCTGCAGAAACAAGAACGATTGGGACTTCTGGAAAACATTGTCTATTACTAACGAAAAGGACACTTATTTCTGTATTTCAATGTGATTACAAAATGACCTTACAAGGGTGGGAAAAGTGATATCTAGAGACAGTCTCAACTTGTACTGAAGACAAAAAGCAATGAAAGTGAGTGAAAGAAAAGGAGCATTTCTGCACCATTTTTTTTATTCAGGGAGTGTCTTACACATAAAGAGATGACTTAAGGCAGAAGTAGTAGCAATAGGAATACATATTTCCAATAAGCAAAGTTTATAGTAATTATCTCAGAGGACTGGAGAGATCTTGACATACTGCCAAGTTTTCTTCCACTGAATTTCATATGGTTTCATTTCTGAATTATATTTTCACTTGCATGTTTTTCTTGTGTTTTGCTGATTAACCGTGGTGGGTTGACCCTGGCTGGACACCAGGTGCTCACCAAAGCCACTCCATCGCTCCACTTCTTCAGCTGGACAGGGGAGAGAAAATATAATGAAAAGCTCATGGGTTGAGATAAGGATAGGGAGATCACTCAGCATTACTGTCACAGGCAAAACAGATTCGACTTGGGGAAATTACTTTAAT
The DNA here is from genome assembly GCF_030936135.1 of Gavia stellata. Classification (NCBI taxonomy): domain Eukaryota; kingdom Metazoa; phylum Chordata; class Aves; order Gaviiformes; family Gaviidae; genus Gavia; species Gavia stellata. The sequence continues at coordinate 24,762,365 of NC_082598.1, read as the reverse complement.
TTATTACCGATCAAGTCAGAGTAGGATAATGGGAAATAAAACCAAATCTTAAAAGCACCTTCCCCCCACCTCTCCCTTCTTCCTGGACTAAACTTCACTCCCAATTTCTCTACCTCCTCCCCCAGCAACAGCGCAGGAGGACGGAGAATGGGGGTTGCGGTCAATTCATCACATGTTGTCTCTGCCGCTCCGTCCTTCTCGGGGGAGGACTCCTCACACTCTTCCCCTGCTCCAGCGTGGGGTGCCTCCCACAGGAGACAGTCCTTCGTGAACTGCTCCAGTGTGAGTCCCTTCCACAGGGTGCAGTCATTCAGGAACAGACTGCTCCAGTATGGATCCCCCATGGGGTCACAAGTCCTGCCAGCAAACCTGCTCCAGAGTGGGCTCCTCTCTCCACAGGTCCATAGGTCCTGCCAGGAGCTTCCTTCAGTGTGGGCTCCCCACAGGGTAACAGGTCCCTTTGGGCATCCACCTGCTCCGGCGTGAGGTCCTCCACGGGCTGCAGGTGGATATCTGCTCCACCGTGGACCTCCATGGGCTGCCGGGGGACAGCCTGCCTCACCATGGTCTTCACCACGGGCTGCAGGGGAACCTCTGCTCCGGCGCCTGGAGCACCTCCTCCCCTCCTTCTTCACTGACCTTGGGGTCTGCAGAGTTGTTTCTCTCACATATTCTCACTCCTCTCTTCTCTGGCTGCCCTTGTGCAGTTGTTTTTCCCCCCTCTTAAATGTGTTATCCCAGAGGCACTACCACCATCACTGATTGTCTCGGCCTTGGCCAGCGGTGGGTCCGTCTTGAAGCCAGCTGGCATTGGCTCTATCGGACATAGGGGAAGCTTCTACCAGCCCCCCCCCCCCCACTACCAAATCCTTGCCACGCAAACCGAATACATTAACCAAGATTAAATGAAATAGATTTTGGATTTGCAAATGCATATTTACAGTAAATGCAAATTTATTTTTCAGTGCAATATGTGTATCAATTGCAAATACCAATAATATACACAAAATGATACTGTCTTGCTGCACTGATAAAGCAGGCACAAAAGCTTATCCTTTAAAAGATAGTGCAAAGTTCCATACTACTACTTGATAAAAAGGTAGTCTCCAGATTTTTTACTGGGGCAACTTTTGCACCTTTTTTATTATCAAAGAAGCAGAGGAGAAGGTAAAGTTAAAACATGGGAATGGTCAATGACTTGTCAATTACTACAGAGCTTAAAGTTTTATGAATTGTATAATTTTACTTACATTCCAAGCAAAACATATAAAGATTGATAAATCAAGCTATCTATGTGAGGTTAACACCCTTCAAAGGAGATTTGCTGGACAGACCAGTGAATGACTGGTTAGGAAGATGGAAATTAATTTCTTTTTTTATAACAACCAGTTGCCTATTTTATATTATTTTCTTCTGCTTATCTCAACTTTCTTGTGGATTCACTAGTTATTTCTTTCCCTTCTCAATCATGATATTACTTTCTTCCCCTTTCAACACAGTCTTATAACATTGTGTATGTGCCTCAGCATTTTTTTCCTTCTCCAGTACCACCTGCTGCCTCCTTGTTTTTCTTTGGTCCTGTTAAGTATCCTACATAGTTCAGTGCTGTACAATAAGTCTTTTACCTCATATGGTACTCAGCCTGACAAATCTACTACTGCTCTGCATATGTAAAAAGAGGGATAGCAGGAATTGGAAAGTAAGGTTACAAAGAAAGGTTAGGAGCCATAATCCAGCTTATGAAACTGAAAAAAAATATATAGTTAGGAAAAAATACTAACACAAAGGGAAAAACCTGTGCAACACAAAGATAGACCTACTATACAGGTATTGAGTATATAGGTACTCCATTACAAGATTGAAGCATTTTATTTGATGGGCTTATTGAAGAGGCAAGTTTTAAACAACCACTTAATACATCTGTGAACCGGTAAATTGCAGATACTGTAAAATGCAAGCTGCAAGCTAAGGAAATTACTCAGTAAACTACTGAGTTAATTTCTGTGACTGTAATCACAAGTGGACAAAAATACTGTAAAAACATCTGTCACTGAAATTATTCCATGTTAGTTCTGTGGTAAACCATACTTCTTCACTTTCATGTCTTCATCTACTTTCTCTTATGCCTTCCTTTTCTGTTATTTCCCTCTAACCCCTTTTTTATATACTCATAATTTTTTTGTCTGGTTCTTGAGTTCTTTCTATGCAACCACAAAGTGCCCTTTCATTAGAATTCCTCCCCTGAAGCAGTCCATCCTGCTCACTGTTATTAATACCTACAGCTGTTCCTTCTGAGCCATTTGCTCTCTGTTATGTCAGTGTTTGCTCTTTAACTCAGTTGAGGACAATGACCGTATCTGGCAAAAGTTGCTAGTCACATGAATGGAGCCAGGCTCAGGTGGAGTCCCGATTACCTGCTGTTTGTTGGCCAGAATAGCTGACCAGCTTTGTAGGGGCTGCAGAGCATACACCATTCCCTTTAGGAGCCACAATCCAAAGAGATGAAGATACATGAGGAAAGCATAGTAACCACTTAATGTCTGTCTGTAACAGCAGAGCTTCTGGGGATGCTAACTAGGGTGCTGATATGCAGGGTAAAATGTTGATAGAATAAAGCATGTATGAGCCGTGAAAGAAAAGGCATTTTGCCAGTAGTGTGAATCAGAGAAATGTTCTCTTGAAAGACTGAAAGAGCAGTAAAACAGTACCTATCAGGTGAATGTGGAGCATTCAGGTAGAGATGGCAGTGGGATGCAGAGAGGCAGAATATTGATGTTTGCAGAAGTGGCATAGCAGCTATGTAAGTATGTGCGTCTTTCCACAGAGTGAATTTTAACATGTCTAAACCTTCACTGGGTCCTACTTTTTTGTCAGTAGAACTGTGCAAAGCATAGGTAAGATGCTGTCTTTGCACATGCATAATGGCTAATTAAGGCTTTTATCACAGAGGCGAAGAATGAGATGGCATATATCATGACTAAACTAAGACTGTCACAATCACAATGCTATCCTCATTAGCAATCTATGGCAACATGGTAACTGTCAAGAGAGTGTTAAACTGATTGGATACCAACAGTCATTGACTAGCTACCCAGGAGGTCACTGTCAAAATGGCAAAATGCATTGAATAACATTTGATCCTTGCCCTTCACAATGTATGATGCAGAAGGCACGCAGAGTGTTTGGATACCTAGATGCAGCTCTGATGACAATCAACAGTGCCATTATCGCTATATCACTATAAAAGCAGCAAGGGTAGAATAGCATAAGGTGGCTATCATAATAATCCCTCTGCAGATTTACTGTATGTTTTGTTCTTCCTCACAACAAAATGTGACAGAGACATTTGGTTATTAGTTCACCAGCTGAAGGGGAAAAGTAAAGACACACCATCGAATGTGTCCATCTTCAGTATCTCTCTAGTTTACTGTTAGTACCTTATGTATTTTGATGTTCTTTTAACTAGGTGATGGTTTTGTTCCTCATTGCAAAATCAGAGTTGAAATGGAATAAATGAGAGCACCAATAAATAGACATTAAATGACATAAAATAAAGTAACAAAACATACTCCTTTCTTGCTTTATAGAGCATGAGTGGAACTGAAAAAATAAACTGAAGGTTTGGATTTAGTCCCCCTGATGTAAATATTGAACAAGTTTGCAGCTCTGAAAGGTTGTCTTCTTTTTTTTTTTCCAATTTTGCAATCTCATTAAAAATAATTGTCTTTTTCCCAGTTAGTTGTTCTAAAATCTGCTGGTAAATGCACCAGTAAGGTGAATACGGCTTTAAATTAACAAACAACATATGTCCAAAACATGGTGAAATTCTGCTGTAGGTCTTGTATTTCCCACAATTTAACATACTTCGTATGGTGGTCTTAAAATGCGGTTAAAGTCAGTTTCCAAAAGTTTAATTTTATTTTGTAAGATGTATGAAAATTTTTTGTCGGGTGTCTACAGTGTGTAAATGTTATGATGGCGTTGCAGTTCCTAGTCATTGGTGAGGCAGGATATGCAAGAGGAGCTACGACATGAAAACAAATCCAGGTTGCATCATGTGAATCCATTATGGAAGTGGTTTTGACTGCTGGATAAGTAAATAATGATTTAAATGAAAGTAGAGCTTGATAAGTGAGGAAAGAAAAGTCTTGACTAAAATCAGATCCATATAAAGATAATGCTTTAGCATGAAGAAATTAATTGTCTAATTGGAATAGCAAAATAAGCCATTAGAACAAAGATTAAAAAGAGCTTTTTTAATTTGGCAAGCATGGCAAAGGGATGATGAGATATCACAATGTTATTACTGGAATAGGAGGATGGGAACAAAGATTTACCTGGATTATGGTAGGAAAAAGGCCAAATTATATTAAGTGGAAGAGCCCTACAACATTTAAATGTCTTTGTCCAATACAATTTTGAATACATACTTTTTAATATCCCAAAAATCCATTCTTTTTTCTACTGTTTAGACAGAGGATGGTGGAAAATAAGGATGCCATTACAGAAGGTTTAAGTGTACCTTACTACCTCAAACTGAGTTGGTAAGACCTAGGACAATGTCTCAGAACAGTCAGAGATCCCCAAACAATAACCAGCTGAAGTCACCTCTTGTTTGATGGAACATTATTGAATATAGCACAGATAACCTCAGTACAGGCAGAATATTGCAATAAATCTTACAGAATCCAGTAAGGGTGTACTGGAAATCCTGATTTCAGTTAAAAACATCTGGTTTTATCTTTCATGTAGTATTAAAATCAGCTTTGTATTGTTGTTTTTCAAAATTAATTAATACAGTCTTCCTCAGAATTTTGTTTGTGCACAAAAGTGTTCTGAAAGACATTATTTTCCAACAAACCACTAGACCAGGGTTAGGCGGATTCTTGTAGAGGTGAAATTACTCCTGATTTTGGCTCTGAGCACATCCTGGCAGGTACCTCTGATCTGGATGTTGTATCAGTTCTTTTACAGAAGCTGCATAGTGAGGAGTCCCAAATCTTTCTTTAGAGAAAACAGGTGATGGAGAGGAGTGGTGAGGAAAGAGACGTGCTGAAACAGTCAGAAATAAATTAAAGATTACCTGATGGTCATATGAAATCACAGGCAACTGGACAGTAGGTGGTGGTTTTGTTTGGGTTTTTTTTTCCCCTTCAGCTGAGAGGCAAGAGTAAATGACTGGCAACTGCAGCCCATTTTGCTCAGAATTTGTGCTATGTATTGTATTACTTCATCAGCTTTCCTATTCGAACTCCTGAGTTAGAGGTCTAAAATAGTTTCTGGCTCAAAGAGGAAGGTTTAATTCCAGTTTATTAATATGTGCATGTGCCATTACTACCAAGGCCAACAGTGGCAAAGGCACCATCAATTTTGCTTGCCCCCTCACCTCCCCTTCAGATATTAGATAGGGCCATCGATTCATTATATTATAATTGTGTCCTAATGTCTTCACAGTCTCAATTTTCACTTTGAACTCCTAGGGCCTTTCCACAGTCCTCTCCATTACCCATACAGAAGTGCTTTCTTCTTGAGAATCGTACTGAGCATCTCATCTTCCTCATCCCTTGTAACAACAATGTCCACCACATGGTTTTGTGTGTGAAAGATCACTTATTTTCATCAGTTGTAATAGGTATCTTGTTGATTTTGCTAAGTATATTCATTAGGGGAAAAAAGTAAACAGGATTATCTGTTCATATTCTTCATAATATTTATTAGTTTAGGAATGTATGAGACTAATACAAACTAAAAAAAATGCCATTTTCGTTTCTGTTATGTCTTCTAGAGATTCTGGTACTCCATGCATGTAACAATTTTCATACTTGTCCCCAAAAAATACATATCCCTCTGTTTTATTGTTTTGGGTTTTTTCAGATGGTAGCCATCAATATGCAGGTATGCATGGATTTAACAAAGATAAACAAAAGAACTTTAAAATATCATATTTTTCATATTTAGCTTAATATTTTCAGTATTTAATTTTCAATAATTTCTCTTTCATTGGACAGCTAATGTATTTTCAGTGTATTTTTTCAAGGTATTATCAGCAATCTCTGTATGGAATTTTTCTCCTAAATGGAATAACTTCAGAAAGACACATTTTGAAGGGCAAAACCTTTCAAATGTGTTTTGCAGTGCAGTTGTCTGCATTAACTTAAATCTGTCATCTTGCTCTTCAGTTACCTATTTTTATAATCACTGGTTGGAATTTCTTATTGTCAAGACTGAAAATTATTATGTATTACTTTACAACTTTGCCATGTCACATTTCACTATCTTAGTGTTTTCTTAGTGTTAGATCTTTTTGAAAGGTTCAAAACTAACTCTTCTCTTCCTCTTCCCTCTGTGTGATAGGCACTGCTAACCAAATCCGTAAATAAGAAAGAGTAAGAGTAAGGGAATCTGTTTTGAATTTAAGGTATGTTACATATTTCTGATCCCTCTTGTTTTATTGACAAGAATTACAAGAGATTGTGGAATTGCCTTTTAAAAAAAAAAAAAAAAAACACAGAAATCACCTCCATCTTACCTTATTATACAGTTTATGTACAGGAACCTTTCAGAAATGCAGTTATTAAATTCATAAACTCAGAAACCTCACATATTGACAATTTCTTGCTGTTTCTGTTTCCCTGCTGGTTACTTCATGCACTCTTTACAATCATTTAAAGTGTCAGAACATAGTCAGACTTACTTTTGCAAATATAGCTATGGTACTTGGAGAAATGATTACTCTCTGGGTGATCATGTAGCTGAGGACTCAAATCCTTCTGTCTCCAGGTGATTGATTCAGAAACCTTATGCAGAAGAGGCCCAAATTATGTTCGTAAACACATAAGAAACTAGGCACAGAAGGCTTGACTACATGATGACAGTTTTCTTTCAGCACAAATTCTTAGAAATATTTTTTAACATTAACATTCAAGATGTTAATACACAGTAAGAATACAAAATATGGTCATGTTGTACCTCTGAGAACTACTCTTGGGAATGTCAAAGGCGAGGCTAAATTCAATGCTACATGGAAGTGTTTTTGCTGGAAATTTTGACATCTCTTACAACTAGTCTTACATGGACATTAGCATACGTTAGCATGAAATTGCAGAATAAGGAGTCCATTTTTAGCATGATTCATGTGACAGTAGGAGTACAGATAAAGATTAACTTTAATGGTGCTTTTAAAAATATTACAAAGCACTTACATAGCTTTTCACATGTACATTAGGGAATAAGATTTGTTTGGCCTGCCAAGTAGATAGGTGCCAAATATAGTGAATAGTAGGTGTATAATATGTATAAAAATGATTGCTTTTCCCTCTGGAATCCATTTTCCAAATACCTTGAAAACTGGTAAAGAAAAAAAACCCTGGATCATAATTTAAGAGCTACCATGTATACTATTTGAAAGCCGGATTGAAAGTTTTAAATTACTATGGAAACTGAGATCAGACCAGTCACAGAATAACTATGCAATTCTCTGTTGTACTTGCTCCTGAGACCATTAAAGTTAAACCATCTTATGTTTCCAAGGCTAGTAGTGGTTAACTGATGGAATGCATTGCAACAAACAGCTACGATTAAGCCAGTTTATAATTCTTTGAAAAAGAATAAAGGACAGTTGATTTCATAGCTTCTTCCTGCACTAGAAGATCTTTTTAAGTCCTGAAATCTCCAAAAGTTTGATGGGATCGGCATTGATGATGTAATGGGGGGGGAATGTTACACACAAATTCCCTTATCTTCTTTGAGACCAAGGAGAAGATAAATCTGAAAGAGAAATACTTAACATCAGCTCAACTGCAAATATTTGTCAGTTCTACTTCAGCGTGGTCCAAAATTATATTGAGACCTTGCTGTGCTCAGTGTAAATATGCAAGAAGGGGGAAGAAATGGCCCTTCCCCCAGATAATTGGCATTTTACAGGAAGTTCTGCATAGCTGCTTGCAAGCAAACACCAGTTTGAGCTCTGTTCTAACAGCAAGACACTCCACTGAACCAGAGGCTCCATCAGCGTGCTGGCCTCACGTTGTGCCTGCTAGAATAACCCTCATTGAGAACCCACCTGAGGAAGTCTCTGCATCTTACCCTGAGAGAAATATGAAAGAAAGCATGCTTCAAACAGAAGTTGTCCTGTAATCTGGAACAGCAGTAACAACCCATATTATGTTGATCCAATGATTGTTATAGAAGCAGCTTTTTGTAAGTAGCTCACCAGAGGTATTTTTTTCATCCAGAGATGAATCCTGCATTGGCTTGTTTGTTTGTTTGTTTTGAATATATTGTTCTATTTCCAGAGAAGAGAGATGATCTAGCATCTAGTTTTTTATGACACCACCTGCTAAAAAAAGCCTTATTGGAATTTTTATTCGTATAATATATATAAAGGGTAAAAACACAGAATGATTCATCAATAAGATTATACTAGTCCTAATATAATCGGGAGTATAACTCATTAGGTGTCTAAAGATTAACCACTTAGTGCAGGGTGCAGTATCATTCCTTAATTTTTGCAGATCGTAAATGCATATTGAAACAAAAAATCTTTGTACATAGACAAGACAAAATTGCATGTCACCTTGTTAAAGTTCTTTTTTTCTAGCTTTATAGTCAAAAGAATAATTCTAAGAGAACTTGAGCCATATACGGTCTGTAGATAAGATTTAATTTTCAATTGCTTTTAGCCTATTTATCTTCACAAGCATTAAACCCACCCTTATAATAATTATTAATTAAGATATGCATCAAGTAATGCTTCTATTCTTAATTTAAATGACTTTTCAAAGCCAGCCTGGTTTAAAGCTTGGTTCCTAGTAAATGACATAATCATGTTTTCATATTAATATTTTTTATAAGGCAAATAGCTTGTAAACTTACACTCCAGTATTCGTGTTAGAATTTTAAGAGACAAGATGAAACATGATTTGAGTGCCACTGACCCAGAAAAAATACACAGTGGGGGTGGATTATTTCCAAGTTGCACAACACAATCTAAAATCTATGGGACAAGAGCAAGGTTCACTTATTTCTTTTATGATGGTACCACTTACTTCAGAAAAGTGAACATATAAAGTGATTCGTTAAATCTGAACCATTAGGATGCCATACCTGCTGTCACCAATTTGTAACCTGCTGTCACCAATTTGTTATCTATTTCTCCTAGGTTTAAGATCCTCTGTTAGCACATACAAACCTTTTTTCCAAAACAAATATTTTCAATGCAATAGAAGTTTTTATACTCCAATTCAAGTATTAATTGGATAAATTGAAAGTAAAAATCCTCCAAAGCCAAATTAACAAAATAGAGTTCGTTTCCATTCTCAGCTTCATCTCGCTCCTTCGCTTCTTTTTGCACTTTGTCATTATCTTGTGTTTTGCAGTTTCTGAAACCAATATCTCCTCTGAGACCCAAACCAAGGAATCCTTTATAATATCTGCACACAAATCCTGACAGCTGCTGAAAATATCTCCGTTTCATGCTGTTATTTTAGTGTCATGACATGCTACTTAAACATGTGAAAAAAACTTTAGGTACTCAGATAGTCTGGTGGACCTGAATAGGGTTACAGTCAAGAAGAATTCCTTACACATTACCCTGGAACAAAATTCTTTTAACTCCTTCAGTACTTGCATGGCAGACCCTTAAATGAGCAATGGTTACCACAAGAGCAAATGCGATCTTCATATTATATGTCAGGGAAAACAAAAAATGTTTTGCGCAGGAGAGGAGGTCTGGCAGTATTGGAAGAAGGGAAACATGCTTAACTCTGCCCTTATCCAGTACAAACTGGTGTGGCTCATGTCACCTATCAGGGTCACAGGAGTGCAATTATAATGTTTCCCCAAATACAAAGTTTCCCAGAGCTGCCTTTGCCACTTACATTGTATGACTAGGCATGAGATTCTGAACTACGCATTTTCCAAAACTTTTTCTATGATCTTTTTGTTGAAAGCAGTGTCACTTTTTTCCTTGATTTGCTGATTTTGTTTTTAGTGGAGTTTGGATTTGTTTTTTTTTTTTTTGCCAGAAATATGGTACCAATTACAAAATAAAAACTTGGGTGATAGCAAAAAGCAGATGTAATTACATTTTTGTGAAAAAATGTAACTTTGAGAAAAGGCCATAGGTGAACTTATTTTAAAAAATAAAAGATAAATTGATTAGCTTTACTAATTATGCTTTGAAAGCAGTTTTCCTAGCTCATATTCATGTTCATGTCAATACAATTCATTAGGAAAAAATAACAGATCAAGAAAGAAATACAAACTTTAAATCCTCCTTTTGAATTTTAAAATGGATGGGAATTAAAACCACAAATTAAGCATATCTTTTAGGTTATGACAGGCAGCACAGCTATTTCATAGATATAGTGTATAGCATGAGGAACTTCATTAGACATTATAGTTGCTTCAGTGGGAAACCTGCCCACACAAGCTTGTAAAATCAGGAAAAGCTGCTAGAAGAGCTTGCTTTAAACATGCCATAACAAGGACACAACACATCAGCCACTCTGGTAAAGATTCTACCTCTGTACAAAGAACATTATTTTGTTACTGCCACATTAAAAATATAAAACCCCCTCCATTCTGTGTGTGCCCAGTTTACCTCTAAAGCACAGTTTATTTCACTGACGTTACAGACTTCCTTGTGTCCCAGTGTGTAATGCTTGTGTTCACTAAGGGAGAACAGGGGGAAGTATATGGGATGGACCAGCTGGTGACCTCCCAAAGCAAGGCGTATGGCGAGGAACACTGTTTGAATTGGTATACTATTCATTTTTATTGTGGATAACCGGTTGTCAGGTGTGTGTGGTCACAGAATAAGAGAAAGGACTTCTGAAGCTGAGATGCAGCAAGAAAGAAGTGTGAGGTGGAACAGAAACTATTGGTAATAGCAACTAAAGATACAGAGCACCCAAAAGCTATAGAGCATGGAATAAGGTGTTAAGGAATGAGATTTATATATTCCTTTCAGCCACTGTATTGCTTACTGTTGATATTCCCATACACCATAGGCTTTAAACTCAGACTACAGGAGAATATCTGAAGCCAATAATGAAAAGCATCTCATACTTTATCAAGCTTGTACTCACTTCAGGCTGTGTTATCAGTTACACTATTACATCAGCGTATCTGTCACCATTCCATACATTCAGAAAACTACTTCTGCCTTAAAACTGACAAAGTCAGGTTAGACTTTCCTGAAACTGAATCAATTCTCTGTGGGTTAAATGGGCAATGGGACTTCTCTCTCACTCTCTCTCACACACTCTTACTTCACCCAGTGAGTTATACTAGCACAATGTTGCAAAAAATATATAGTTTACTTATTCAAGTTAAAGTTTTAAAAGGATTGTAATTTTAACAGAACATCAATTTAAATATATCTTTTCCACTATCTGAATCGCATATAGTCATATAGACTTTCCATGATGCAAAATGATATATCACTGAAATGCAAAATGATATATCACTGAAAGTTTTTGGAATTCCTTTGGCATGAAAGGCAAGAGCAATTATTAGATCTCTTCTGGGTCAGCTGGCAGTGGTCTTGACATACATATTCACCACATGTTACACACTGTTTATTAGTTAGCAGTAGCTCAGGGTGATCTGAAATGCTGCGTTCTACCTTCAGGCTATAGAAAAAATGTAAAGTTTTTAGTAGGAATGCAGTATATAGATCAATAGTCCTAAAAACTGTTTGGTGCAATGAGTAAGATGGTAGTTTTTCTGAAAAAGAAGGTGAGGGGTTTAGCTCTTTTCCAGTGCTAGACAGCCAAAGGGACAAAAGCTGTATAATAGCTGGGAGCCATCTTTTGGATATTTGGTCCAGCTGAATGCAATGGAATAACTCTTGTCAAATGGAAGACTAATAAAATGGATGGTGTCTCTTCTCTCATACAAAATCTTAACATTACAGTCTTTGAGTGACAGAAAGTTACAAAAGGCATTTCGCTTAAATGATTACAGTGAAGTGAGCTTAATATTGAAATATCAACCTGACAGATAAATAATACTCTAATATTTACTGAAATTCTGTTTTGGAAGGTGTTGACTTTAGTTTGCCCATGAGTCAAAAAAAAAGTAAGAACATAAAATAAGGATTTCAGACAACATAAACTGGTATTAAGCTACTAACCAAGCAACCAAAGGGTTTTCCTGGAAAATCCTTCAGAAATAAAAGACCACATGGCTTCTTAGGTCTGTCACTACGTAAAGGATTTGATATTTAAGTAAGTCTCCTTCTGTTCATGTGGTCATGGTAAGAGACTCTTTCTCTCCTCCACCATGTATCAGATACCTAACCTTTCCCTTTGCTTCTGCATGTGTTGGTCTTGCCCCTAAATATTTAATATCTTTGGACTTATTTTCATCAGAGAAAACAAGAATGCTTAAAATGTATTGTGAAACAATAACTTCTTGTGGTAATGTTCAGGTAGCTAATCATTCTTTGGAACTGATCATTGTATCACCAAAACACAGCTCAAACAAAAAAATACTGGTGCCTACTTCTTAATTTTTACTCTATTTATTTAATATAGTCTGCAGAATTTCAACAAAAAAATCTTGATTTCAAAGGGGTTTTTTCCTCACATTGCTTTTGAAAACTCTATAATATTGAACAAACCTTGGAACAATATACAGATGTCTTATTTAAAGTAAAATAATGAGCTATTCTGAAGCATGTAATAAGACAGACTAGTGATGCTAGTGAATGACAGCTGTCTACCTAAGAAAAACAGCAAATCCTCCAGTATGTTTAGTATGCTTTATATATACAGGAAGGATACACTAGACCATAATGTCTTTTCCTCATATTTCTCCAGCACCCTATAAGTATCTTGCTCTTGTGCGCTTCTCATTCACAACTAACATTCTCTTGCACAATCAGCGTCAGAAGATAAGACTTTTTCAGGAGCTAATTTTCTGCTTGGTATACTCAACTGGAAAGCACCTCTCTAAGGGGTTAAAAGCTAAAAACATTTAAGATGTATTTTGAAGTAAGTTAGTAGTCTTTTAAGAAAAATGAGTGGTTCCTCAGAGTATAATTCTATCAGTGATAGAAAAATGTAACAATGTATTTTCTCCTGAAATGCAAATTGTTGGTGTACATTGTGCAATCATCAATAGACTGATGACTTGACTTTGCAATTTCGTCTATTGCTTCATTTTTCATTTACATTGGTCAACTTCTTTTCTAATAAGGATGTCTTGGATTTTCCATGATATAAAGTACACAACACACTTTTCTGCTGTGCGTGTTTCTGTGCATACCTACTCACCCATGGCTTTAACTACAACCAAGTAGTGAGTTATAAGGAAACATTTTTTTGTAAGTTGCATAAATTATTCTTATAACTGAATACCTATGAATACTCAATATATACCACCTTAAAATATACTACTTGTGAGGAGAAGAATATTATGAACTCCTTTATTTGGAAGGCACAAAATTACTTATCTAAGGTTATTTGGCAAAGCGAGGACTGATTCCTGATCCCCAACTCTCAGCCCAGTTCCTAAACATGGACATTTCTTTCTGCTTCATGTTATACAGATGACATTCAGTGCAATGACAGAGGTAATGTCTTGCCCTTTGTTTGAACCTCCTGTCCTCTTTTAGATTCTTAACTAAGATCTGAACTGAAAATAAATGTACTGAGATACACTGGATGTCTTAAAGTACAATATGATGGGCAAAATTTTAATCACTTTTTCCTTGAAAGGTTAACTAAGCTACACTGCAAATTGTGTGTATATGTACATAGTTTTTTATATCTATATATGTACACACATATATATATCTTTCCTGGTGAATGCATACATCTTTATGAAGATCTACATGTGTGAACTTCTGAAGGAAAATATATCATGCCGGTGATACAGAAATTTATTTAATTAATATGAAAATTTTATAACTCATCTTTATTTTGTGTATGTGCGTACGTACATAATACATGCACACTTTTTTTTTTTTTTTGGTAGAAAACAGAATCTTAAAGCCAATCTTTGTTATTTTTAAATGTCATTTTCCACTGGGGAAGATAGAACTATTTGCATATTTATTAAATATATTTTACCCAGAAAATTCATAGCTATGATGCATCTCATCGAAAGTCTATTTCTACAAACAGACGAGGTCATTATGTAGAAAATTCTGTACAAAAATATAGTATGTATTGGCTACATTTAGAATAAACTATAATAGGAGCTGGTAGACATTTTGAGCCTTAGGCCATAAAATTCAACAAATGCAATCATTCTTCTGGTAACACTAGCATTAACTCAGTTTTGGAAAGCTGAGTAGCTAGGTATACTGGTGAACTCTTAAAATTCAGTGTATTTTGATAGTCACCACATAATTGAATCTGAAATGTTTCATTTATTCTTTATTCTGTGTGGATGGTATGTCAAATCAGTATGATTTAACTGTGCATAAATTCTGACATTTTAGGGACAATGACTATGGAAAAAACTCATTAAATGTTATGGCATTTTTCAAGTTTGGTAGTAGCCTCTTCCAGGTTTGATTACAGACCTTCTGTGGATGGAGTAATGCCATAGTAGCAGATCAACTGGTGGAAAAGGTGAGGAGGCAGGACATCATAACAGATTCACTGGAAATATTCCCCAAAAGGCACAGCTTACGTGCTAGGTTGTTCTCTCAGGAGTACTTACCTCCTTTTCCTACAGTCAGCCACAGATGTACAAGGCTACAAGTTGATAGAGCAATTTGACTAGCTTCCCTTTTCCACCACCATGACATTTTGAGTCAGCTTTTTAAAATATTTATGTCTGGACATGAAGATACACACCTGGTGGGATGTTTACAAGAGCACACTAACCTTGAAAAGCTCATAAGCAGAACTGGTTACCTCCCAGTTCTGTACTGGTTGCTTTCATTCCCACACTTGGATAGCATGTGGATTTCAAATGAGGGAGTTGCTAGAAAAAAACAGTTGCCAAGAGAGATAAAGAGCAGAGCTGGATAAAATACAAAATCCTACCTTTTCCTTCTTTCTTGACAGAAAATCTGTGCAAAACAGCATAGCATGAGATAAAACGAGAGTAGATAGCAGAAGAAAAATACCTCAGGACACAGCAGAAGGAAGGATATTGTCAGGAATCTGTCTATTCCAGAATGAGGACTCAGACTAACACAAAGGGTGCATACATCACTGCAACAAGGCAAAAGTATTTGCACATTTTCAAACATATGACCAGATAACTGGTAACCAGCTAAATACTTAAAAATCATCAAATCGCTAACTAGGGAATAAAAGGTGGAGAGTACAAAAAGTAATGTGTTATTTTTATGGAGTGGTTTCAATCATAATGCCATTCACAGGGACATGAGGTCACTGAAATACAAGAGTGTGAGTTAGATCAGAACCTGGCTGAGCACTGACAGGAGAAACCCATGTCTTGGCTGTCGCTGGCAGGTAAACAAAGGGAAGGCACCAGCACTGTATGAATCGGCTTTATCAGCAACCCTTTGCAGATGGCTGTACAAAGATGGGCCCGGCAGTAAGAATGCACCTCTCCCCAGCCACCACTGTCTGTGATTCAGTACACTTTCTGCAGACATCTCTGTATCTCTGAATGCATTAGCTGGAAGAATAGGATTTGACTTTATGACTAAGATATTTACAGTCCTGTCAAAACCCCGACTTTCTTTTGTACTATTAGGAAGAAGTACATATCCTTTGGGAGAGTAGAGGGCTCTATGTGAAAATGGTTAACGCAACAGAAAGATGCAGTCATGAAAAATGGCAGTAAAGAAGGAATTATACTGGTGAATTCTAGTTCTTTGTGGCAGAAACTGATAGCTGTCTGGTTGATCAGTGATGATGACAATGGCCACAGGTCTATGTAAAGGAGTCCCAGAGCTTGCATCACTCTCAGTATTTCAGTGACTTGACAGGTATGTGGTTTTTGATCCCTGAGTATGACTCTGGAGGTAGTTGAAGAACTTATTCAGCACATCAATCTTTAATGAACACTGGGATTTTTTTCCAGCAGCCTAGAGAAAGAGAAGTTTTTATTTAAGTTTTCCAGGTTCCTGACATAACACTTCAAAGTTGCCCTAATAAAAATATTTGTACCTTTTCAATATATTTTTAAATGTTTTAATTCACTTTTATTCCTATATAAAAAAAGAAAACCTAAAAATCTTTGGGTTACTCTACTTGTGAAAAAAGATGCAAGTCAGCTCATATTATACCTTTTTTCCTTCAATTGCATCACGTTCCCCTTGATCACCTTTTCTAATTTTTCTCAACTCAGAAATAAAATAGTCATCAACTTATATAGTTATGAAAAACACTGTTGGGGCCCTGAGGTTTTAACCTGACCAGCCCCACCTGGGATGCCCATCCACACCCCTGGGCACGTAGTCCCTGCCTGAGCTCTGCCACAGGCATTCCTGTGCCTTGCTCAGTCTCCAGCCCTGCCTCTGCCCCTGTTCTGTCCTCAGACCTCTGTTGTAGTCCTGTGTCCTGCTGGTCCTGGACTGGAGTCCTTGGAAGGACCGTGGACCTGACTCTATTTTGCCTGGGACAGTCTGGGACTGTCAGGGGACCTTGCTGTTGGCACCCTGCTCTGCCCACCCTGCTCACACCCCACACCATGGGGCTGTGCCCTGGTCGGCAGGAGCACTGCCGGGCTGCCGGCTTGTCCTCCTTTGTGGAGCAGCCCCACTCCTGCTGCTCCTTGAAAAACATTTAGGCATGACAGAGAGCTGTTTGGAAAGCAGTAGTCTGATGCTATGCTGTGCTGTAGTGTTGGCTTTACCTCATTTCAGTGCAAGTAAAGTAGAGGATGCTTTTAACATCAGAGATGACATAGATAAAATATCTGCTATATTCCCATCTTTCAGTGCTTTTTGTAGCTACTTGGAATTAAATACAGTAGTATCTTATGGAATTCCTTGGATTTTGTGAGACAGCATTTTTTTTAAGAGCTGGAGTTAATTTTTAATTGGATGGCCCACGTCCAAATTTATATGAAGTGCAGAAGTCCAAGAAGTTTCCAAATAGTGAACTTTAAAGAAAAGATGCTGATTTTTGCAGTAGTACTATAATCATTCTTTAGCAAGGCAAGTAAAATCCTCTTGGGAGTACCTTCAGGAATCACAGACTGTTGTCTGAGTTTAAGTTTCAATATTATACGACATAATTCTTGATGCAAAACTCCAGTGTAGGAAAGTTGCTATGTGTTATAAAATTCTGATTTCATAAGACATGAGAGGCTTCTTCTTTAAAGAAAGAACAAGCACAGAAGAATATGGGAGTGGAGATATCAGTTGAGGAGACAGTGGCCACACGTACTTGAAGCGTTAAGGATTTTGGAAATACTTTATCCCATCTTGGGGCCTCCAATACAGGGTTAACATTCACTGAAGTGAGTTTAGCAGAAGGCCCCCAAGCTGGCCAGGGGCTGGAGGAGCTGTCCTACCAGCAGTGGCTGAGGGAGCTGGGCTTGTTCGGCCTGGAAGAGAGTTTTGGGAGGGACCTCTAACAGCAGCCCTTCAGCATCTACGAGTGGTCATCAGGAAGGCAGAGAGAGGCTCTTCACCAAAGTGCAGAGTGGAAGGCTGAAAGACAACAGGCACAAACTGAAACGAGAGATATTCAGGTCAGGTGAAAGGAAAACATCTTCCACGAGGACGGCCAAGCTGTGGAATAAGCTGCCCAGAGAGGTTGCGCTCTCTCTGTCCTTGGCAGTTTGTGAGCTTGCCCTGAGCAATCTGGTCTGACCTCAGAGCTGGCCATGCTGTGAGCAGCAGATTGGACTAGAGGCCTCCTGGGGTCCCGTCCAGCCTGGATGCTGCTTTGGTCACACTTCGCTTCTCATTTAATGCAGTGATAATGTTATAGCTGGCAATAATATGGGTCATAATACATTGTTTATAACAATATGGCTCATATAAATCAATGAAATTGATGTAAGCATCAGTGAAAGGTTTCATTTTAGACAGAACCACCAATGTTGGTTTGAGCCTATTAGCCTAACACAGGGACAGAGAGTGGGCAAGAAGGAGATCAAATGAAAAACCAAGGAAGTATACATACAAAATCCCAGGTGGAGAAAAAAAAGACTTTGTATCTTTTATCTTATGTTTAAGACAAAAAAAGATCTTTAAGTCTCAGGACAGTACTTTTCAAGACAGATAAAACATTCCTTTGAATTTTCAAAAGTGGTATCTTAGATTTAAAGTGAAGTGGCTGCAGTGTCATTTTAGATTTAAAATAAGAACTAGAGCAAATAATTTCGTTGCAGAAACAGGATGGTTTACACATACTGAATAAACAGTGTGTGACAGTTTAACATTTGAAATTTCTAAGAAATTGTTTCCTGAGAGTTATGCCAGGACAGCAATCAAACAATTTCTCTCTCCCTCTAAGCATCTGATACATATTTAATGTATTTACAGATTTGGTGGGCTCTGAAAAAGGGTTGGGATGTTAAAAAAATATTTTCATTAACATCCTGCCTGCAAAATTGGCAGCAGTTTGTTCATTCACAACTTCTAAAAGATTAAAAGTTTTTCTTTTCCTCAGTGCCCCCTAAAGCACTAATTTGCTGCTTTGGATGACTTTCTAAAGCTTATAATTGGACCATCCACAGGAGCTAATCAGCTATCACAAAAATCCATGCAGATGAATATCAGGGAGACAAGTTCATGGCTCAAAAGCATACATTTAAGAAATCCAGATCCCTTTTTTCAAATAATAAAAACAGCAATTAAAATTATCTGAGCAGTTTAACTTTACCCTTTTCAAAAGGCTTTAGACTCTGCTTGAGGGGGGGGAAAAAACCCTGAAAAAACAACATAATCCCCTCCTTTCCCCCGAAGAAAACCCGAGCAGACGAGTCCTCGCCAGCCCTATGGGGGCTATAGGCGGCGCTGCAGCACCGCAAATGGGTGCGCGGCGCGGCAGCCTTCTGCGGCGGGGGGTGCACTGCCCTGCTGCACCCAGCACAGCCCGGCTGCCCGCCGCTACTGGCTTCTGCTTCTTATAATACACAGGCCCCCAGCCCATTTGATTTCTTACACCGTGATGCCAGGAGCTTGAAAAAATGCACTCTGAAATCTTTATTTTTCAAGAATCAGCTTTCCAGCTTGTTACAGCTTTCTCGTCCTCACATCGCTGATGCTTGCTCTAATTTAAGAGGGAGAATTAAATTCAAGACTTTTACTGTAGCTGCTGCCATGACTTGCAGTCAATGGTGCAAGCTTTTTGGGAACCATAGGACAAAGACTAAAATTGACTTTGTCCGTTGATTTATTTATATCTTGATTTTTTTAAAAAATATTTGTTGTATTTCTTTGTGGCATGGAGCGCGTTCTTTTCTGAAGACAGCACGAAACAATAACTTTTTGTATAGTGCCATTTGACTGAATCTATCATTTGTGTTCCCTTCTATCTCAGGACGTTGTTAATGTAAAAAGAAAATACTGTGCAGTAGCTGAATTAGTATGATCGACAAAGAAGCTGCTATAGTATAACCTTTTTAAAAAAAACTTTTGTTGAATTTCTGCCTCATAAATAAGTGGTGTACTTGCAAACCACTTGTGATCACGCTACTGAAAATAAATTGCTGTTCTAGATATTCTGTCCTTCCAAATAAGATAATGTGTTTATAAATTTATCAAATAGCGTTGCATATTTCCTGGTGATCACAAAAGAAGTAGGAGATTATAAGCATACAGAATTTCTGGAGATGCTATTTTTTCCATTTTTCCTTAACACCAGCTGTCTTCATTTTCTTCTAAGTTTGCCTCACATCTGTAGGATGAAACATATGCAGTGGACTTACAATGCGGCATATTCCAGTCTCGATTTGATCTGGTTCAGGTATTTTCCTGGTTCAAACACACTGTGTTGCAAGGAATGGATGTTAAACACCCATGGGTCTCAAGCAGCTCTGTACAAACTTCTTTATTCAGATCAGTAAAGTAAAATGGGCTCAAAATGTATAAGGTTACTGATACGCAACAATACAGATTAAAATAAAAACCTAAATTTCATTCAACCTGCCTTCCCTTTACTTGCCTTCTGCTACCCAAATGCACTGCCCGTATGTCAGCTTTTGGATTGTCTGATTTAATTTTGCAGCTTCACTGCCTAGCGAAGGCTAATCTTCTGTGTGAAACACTGTTCCCCATTGAGGTAGTGCCAAGAATGAAGAGATATATAACCCTGGTTCCATAGTGATACCATCTTGCCATGCACAAATCAAAAAAGTCAATCTTAGAGCGTCTGCTGGTGTTCGCCTACACTTACAGCAGAGACCATGAGTGCTTACTGGATGCTAGATAATAACAAATGGAGGTGAGTGCCATCTCTGAACCCAAACTAATTACAATGCTCTAACTTTTTGATTCAACATCAGAAAAGAAAACTGATATTGATTTATGCATGTATTCCCTTAGCATTTAAACATAGTCATTTTCTGTGTGCTAGCACTAGTAACAGATGTTAGGAGTTCAACGTAGTCTTTCAGAAAACAGGAGATATAACCACCATCCTTCATTTACACTAGTTATAAGAAATTATTCAAGCTTCTTTGCCAAACTATTTAGATGAAACAATACCAGCTTCCATCTTATGTGTTCAGCTGGATGTTCATGGGCTACTGAATTCATATTGATTCATTCATATGAAGCTTTGAATGTAGAAATGTATGCCTGGGAAAAACAAGTGCCTAAGATAGGGAATAAGATACACAGTTAGTTATGTACTGGAACACAGGAGAACGGTTCTGAGACTCATAAAAATCACAGAGATTAGAGCCAGAAAGGATCTTGAGTTGTTTATCCTTCTCCACCTGATAAATGTTTGTCTAAAATCTAAGAAAGAAAATTTGCTCTGGGTGCCAGCTTGAAAGATTTTTGGAGGAAGGATCAAGGAAACTGTTGTTTGCTTTCTGCAGCGGTTCAGAAGCTTGCTCATTCTTTGTAAGTAAATAGATTACATCAAAGACATCTGACTCCATCACTACCTTCCTCCTAACAGAATCAATACACAGTGCCCTGAGCTTTGACCAACTGCTCTGGTCAAAGACAGTAAAATTACTCCGTGAAACTTCATCTTTACCTTGATTCCACCAGATGATAATTTCAGTATTTTTCTGCCAGACAAAGGTGAGTAGTCATCTCCACATCTCAGGAGAGATGTCATAGTTGCAGTTCATGGATAAATGAAAACTACGGGTAGTGATAATTCCTGACATTAACTAGATGCTGGCTGTGGATCAAGATCCTTCAGCTTAATCTGTCTTGCAACATTAACAACTTAGAACTGACCATACTTTGTAATGGGTTATGCAGGGGTTTTCCTTGATGTTACTGCTTTTAGATTAGGTGACTTATTTATGTAAAGCGTATGCCTCCGCTAGCAATTCCAATGGAAAGTGCTTGTGTGCCTCTTCGTTTGACAGTGACAAATGCTGGGAACATGTGAAGCTAGTATTTCACACACATGTTAAAAAGCAGATGGGAAAACTTCTGTCATGATTTTAATAAAAAATAGGTTTTTTAATTCTGCCTTCTCTATAGAAAAAATGCAAAGAAATGCTATTTGGTAAATTAAACCTTTTCTTGTCTCCACAAAACTGCTTTAGAAATTAATTATTAATTTGACAATGATCTCCCATTTCTAGGCTTATTTCTTTTTCACCAAAGCAGCCACTTGTACCAATAACGTACTCACCTGCTGCAGCTGGCTAGGCTTTTCGTCTCTGTATTGCTTGCTGTTGCTCACAACTTCTTTCTCCTGCCTTAGCTGCAGTTTGCAAAATACTGATATTCCTCTATTAACTCTCCACCTCCTTTGAATTTGGCAGTTCCACAAGGTGTCCTGATTCTCTTGCAGCTGTTATACTCCTTTGACTGCTGCTTTCACAGACTCACAATCTTAAATATAGCCTATAGTACGTGTTGTTTCCTATAGTCCACAACTGCTTGTGTGACAAAATAGCTCAGCATATCTTTTGCCATATTGATGACTGCAAGCTGTTGATGAGCAGCATTGCTGTGCATGAAAAACTGTTTTGAAGATGCATTCTTCTGAACATATATTTAATGTTAAAGGATAGAAAAAGCCTCAGATTAGAATTTCAAAGAGTGAAGTTGTACTGATTTACCCCAGTGGGGCATTAAACGCTGCTGGATTTTCTTTTGTTTGTTTTTAACATGCATATATTCACAATAACCTAGCAACCAAGATAAACTTACCAGACTGTTCGGTGTCTAATAAAACTTGCAGCTTCCATTACTGTCAGGAAGACATGTGGTTCTCAGCTACAGTACATCATGGTATAAACTGCACAGAAAATTCCTCCTTTAATTTTTTTCTAATCTGTAAAGCACTACATTCGCAAAAAGCATTATTAAGTTTTCAAACATAAATATAACAAAACGGCAAGCAGATTCTAGGTAAAATAATACCGGCCTTAGTCTGCTGTATTTTATGTCAGCTGAAAAAAGTAGAAACTCTTCATAATCCAAACAACGATGCTGAGGGAAAAATGGTGGGAGAGCATTCTGTAACATGTAAGCCTATTAATTATTAATATGATTTAAATAATGGTGACTCATGTTCTGTCATTGTCAAATATTAGCTTGAGGGGAGCTATTGTTTCACCTTTATTACAGGCTGCCTTTCTTTTTCTTTGCTTTCGTAGCATATCTTACTCCCTTTCCTGTCTTCTTTCAGTTTTAGGTGTAAAGCAAAATCACTGTAGAGGAGCCAAAGCTAATTATATCTTCATTAATATCAGAAAAACGATCTTAATAATAAACAGAACAATAAAGAGATTTAAATAAGAGGAAAGATAAAGAGACAATTGAATATGCATTTTTAAGGAAAAAATGCATTCCCAGGGGAAAAATCAATAATTATATATACTTCAATCTTTATGTTTTATGCAAATTAAGGAGAAAATATCTTAAGCAATATAAATTAAGAAGAAAGACCAGGTGTTGAGCATTAAATAGCTAATTCCAAAGGAACTGTGCTGATACATACTGCAAATACAGCTAAAAATTATTTGCACAGACGTATACAATTTAATCTGGCAAATAGGCAGGGCATTTACCTTGATCTGTCTGTTACCATTGGCATAGACAGATTTTGTGATGCAGAGGGCTAAAGTTACCTTTATTAATGATTCTGAAAATGCAGTCTGTGTGCTGGTAAGTAGTCTGTGAGGCCATAATAAATGGTCTGTACTTACTCTGTATGTGCTAGTCTTCAAGAAATTTTAAAGCTGTCATTGTTTCAGAATGTTTTACTAATCTAGTCTGATTCCTTTCTGCATATCCTAGACTATGACTTTTCACCAAAATTCATTACTTGACACATTGTGTTAAGGCATATCCTTTAAAAAGACAACAACTTCGGTTTTGAAGACTTAAACTGAAGGGCAACCAGCATATCCCAAAGTCATTTGATTCAGTGTTTAATTATCCCCACAAGTTGGAACAAATCACCAAGGAAATAAATCCATGTTATGCACAAAGTCCATTGTGTATGTGATGAAAGGCACTATTCCCTGAGGAAATAATGTGATTTAAGGAGTAAGAAATGGAAGATGCAATCTGTTTTATACAAAATTCTTGTCCATTGGTACTAACTGATCCATGACATCTTATTATTTAGGGGGACAAATATTATCAGTGGGTTCATTGTGGACTTTTTAAGTAACAGCTTTCTCCAAGTGCTTGTAAGTAAGGTTAATGATTACATTATTTGTCTTCACTGGGTCTTATTATTTTACTATATATATGCAATATGTATATTGTATTATTATATTTATGTATTTTATTTATACTGCATATATACTGTAAGGAGGGGAAGGAATGGAGAGAGACAGAAAGCGGGATGCCTCGTGTGTTGAAAGACAACAGGGAATTCAAAGCAAAGAACAAAAGTTGAGTTGCTAATTATGGTGTTATGGTGTTTCTGAATTTGTAGTGCAGTTATCTGAACGTTACATATACCTTTGTTATCTAAATGTAAAATATTTTGCAAATGGAGGAAAGGATTGGGTTGTATTTTGTTTTCCAGCTTGGAGCCTCATCCCACTAATAGGACTCTTGCCATTTATTCCTAAATAAGCAAAATAAGGTTTTTAGCTGTTCTTAGGTAAAATGGATCTAAATGTATAATAATTATGCTACCTCACAACAGATTCTGGAAAAAAAAACTCTTCAAAACATGCACTTTATTGTTTAAGTGGCTTAAAAATCACCAAATATATGTTAGCACTGATCCCATGACTGGGACCATCACTGGCTTTTTCATTCGTTTATTGGCTTCTAATAAATTCCTCCAGAGTTCCCTTATACTTTTATAGCTGGTCTGTCTTAGTTAGGTATAAGTGGATCAGGATGTCCAAGGGCACCTTCATGAAATAGTAAAAATTTGCAATGCAAACTTCATAGAAAAAGAAATCAGGAGTTGAGGAGGAATTGTGTCTCTAGGTTTGAGAATGATTTAGAACTTTATAGCTGGATCTCGTGGGCAGTTGATACTCTATGCACTGGCAATTAGAAACTCCAATCAAAAACCCCCAGATGATGAATACTTCACTCTACAAGTTAATTTAATCTTGCAAATGCCCAGAAACTTTTCAAACTACTAGTTTTTAAATATTTCTTAGTAGGATACAGTGAAACCAGTTGTACCAACACTGCACAGTCTGTGTTTATATTTTAAAAGGAATCACTGACTCATTAAAATATGGTATTGCCAGCATATTTTTAATAAAAGCTTTTAAATATGCTAATCTAACTCCTCCTTTCTTGCTGACTGTTAGATAAAGTCATTGTTTTGTTGTTTCTAAAACACTGTGAAGATATAAAAGAGACCCCACTCAGTACCTAATAAGCAATACAAAAAAAAGCTTTTTTGTAGTTTGTCAGCTGAATAAACAGACAGGTTTTCCAATATTTCTAAGTTTTGGAAATATTAGAAAAACAATTAAATTACTGGAATAAAAGCATGCTGCACAGCATCTGGGCCATGATAATATTGATTTGCTAGTGTGCAATTGTAAGTACAAGCAATTCAAGTTTCTTTTAATCTTTCACTGTAGATTGAGGTAACTCCAGTTACTTTGGGTTTTGTGATGGACTGATACTACATATATTAAAATTTACCATTCATAAACTGGTATGTGATAAATTGTTCATGTAACTAAGCCATGAACTGTATTCAAAGTCAGGTTGGATGGAGTTTTTAGCAACCTGATCTAGTGGAAGATGTCCCTGCCCATGGCAGGGTGGTTGGACTAGATGGTCTATGAAGATCCCAACCCAAACCATTCTATGATTCTGTGATTCTGTATAAGGACTGTGGTTCCTGGGTTACATACATGGTTTTAAACACGTGAACCAGTTATTTTAAAATCCTCTTATAGTGTAGAAGTCTCTAAGGAGACATGGAATGCATTACACTGCCATAGAAGTGGTAAAGGAACCTTTGTTATGAACAAATCTCAAAATCTTTTTCCTTTTTTAAGGGAATGATGTTACAGATTTAAAGCTTTTCAGCTCTATTTAGATTGCTAGCAGCATAAGTGTTCTTATACCAGATATCTCTGATTCTGCACAGAAAAATTTGCTAAGTCTAGTTTTATTGTTGGTTTCAATAACAGAAAAGTCTTTGCAGATTAGCTCATACTGGAGCATTAGCTGGAGTAATATTTGAATTGCAGTTACATTTGTGCTGTTGGGCCAAGTTGCCCCCTGCGTATTTCCATTAGCTTTATTAATGTTCTATGGGAAATTAATCTGGACCATTTTCTTGTCTATAAATTCTGATTATGAATGGATATCCTACTACAGGATGCTGAGAGGGCTGGCCAAGAAAAATGTTGGCAATGCAATTCTAAGTCTATTAACTTGAGACACGTGTTATGATTTTAAAGTAAATTATATAGCTGCATTGGTAAACTATTTATGTTAGTGAAAGTCCTGGTTTGGGTGTAAATTAGGAGACTGAAATTATTCATATAGTTGGTGATATAGGCTACAGTAAAACTACCTGGACTAGCTTCTGGTCATACAATCTCAGAATTCATACTAGAAGATAATACAAACCACACTGTCATCACTGGCTGTAATTTCAAGGAAAAGTGGCCATTTTTTTTTGGGGGGGGGGGGGGGGGGGCAGAATATCTTGACCAACTAGATGATGTAATATTTCATGGAACATGTTTATTGAACTCCATTTCTAATAAAATTAATTAAAAATAAAATATACCTTAACAGCAAAATTTATAGTCTTCTGACTTCATTTTGCATGCAGATGCTGAGCTGCATTAAGATTAGATTAATTTACAATTCTGTTTTCAATTTACAGTTATGGTCAAGCTCAGCTAAACAGGGAGCTCCTGTCTAAAAGGAAGCATACAAGAGGTGGGAACAGAAACAAGTGACATGACAACAATATAAAGATACTGTCAAAGCATGGAGGGATGGGCTTAAGAAAGTCAAAGCCTGTCTGGACTTGATACTGGTGATGTGAAAGGCAACAAGAAAAACTTCTACAGGCATATCAGCAGCACGAAAGACTATGAAAAATGTAGGTCTGCTGTTGAATGGGGCAGGGGATCTGATGACAAAGGAGATGGAAAAAGACGAGGTACTCAATGCCTTCTTTTCCTCAGTCTTTATCAGTAAGACTGGTCTTCAGGCCCCTGAAACTAGAGGTGAAGTCTAGAGCAAGGAAGGCTTACCCTCATTGGAGGAGTTTGCTGACGATACAAACCAGCAGAAGTAGTTGATGCACCAGATAGTTGCCCAGAGAGGCTGTGTTGTCTCCATCCTTGGAGATACTCAAAAGCCATCTGGGCACAGCCCTGGGCAACCTGCTGTCAGTGACCCTGCTTGAGCAGGGGCATTGGACTAGGTCATCTCAAGAGGTCCCTTCCAACTTCAACTATTCTGGTTTTCATTTTCAGTTAAGATATTTTCTTGTTTAGCTCTTCTACTAAGGGCTAATGCTGACCCTCCTAGGCCTGGGTTTCCATTTGGGCACCTTGTTCTAAAAGACACCTCCACTTACATTCTGTTGTCATGCAAGGTTGCTTATCTATTTTTGCAGGAATTCTACAACAGAAGACAACAAGCTGAATAAGATTTGATTGTACATGCAAAAGGTACTTTATCCCAAATAGCTGCCTATGACAATCTGAGTCTGAAGAGAAATTAATCCTAGGCTTATACCTCAACCATTC
The DNA here is from genome assembly GCF_030936135.1 of Gavia stellata. NCBI lineage: Eukaryota > Metazoa > Chordata > Aves > Gaviiformes > Gaviidae > Gavia > Gavia stellata. The sequence continues at coordinate 24,735,113 of NC_082598.1, read as the reverse complement.
TGAATGTGTGACATTACCAGTCTTTGCAGTAACAGGGAGATAGAAGGGTTCATATAAAGAAAGAAGCCTGCCTAAACCTCCAAGGAGAAAAACCTAGTGCTTGAATAGTTTTTCATCCCTGCCACATTAGGTTTGCAAAATCTAAGAGCACATGTATCTCAAAATACCATGTCATGGGGACATAAAATCTTCTTTTAATGTATCCAGTATAAATGTATAGTAGAACATTAGATCTGAGGAAGCTACGTTTTGAAATATATTCTTCCACAAGTGAATTCAGACTCTTCTCTGGCAGACTGATTCTCTTTATGACAAGGAGTTTCAGGCACCTTCTTTATTGTCATATGACCAAGCAGAGTAGAGAGGCTTGGAAGAAATGGTATTAAGCATTATTAAATGTTATACATGAAACATCAGCTCCCACTCATTACCCCAAATTTCACTCAGCTTCAACGGTTGTGGAAAACTTTTTTTCCATGGAATGAAAGAGAAACCACTTGAAGTATAGGAAGCATGCAGTAAGGATCAGGAGGTCACTAGTAAAAATCATGTTACCTTTCATACCAGTTGTGGTTGTTATTTTCCCACTAAAGTTAATTCTGCTTATTTCTGGGGGGTTTTTGTGGTGTTGTTCAGACTGTTTCTTAGACTGTATATTCTCTGATGATACAATTACTATTTGCATAGGTGGTCAGACTAAACATTCATACTGGACTTGTGTCATTTTAGCTACTACTTATAGTAGAGGAAAACGTCATTGACCATTGGTTCATATCTTTTCTGGTGATAAGGACACAGAATAGCATAATGCACGATACCACTTATTTTTATTCTCTAAGCAGCTTGGACCTATGCAAAAGCCATTGGAAAAGTACAAAAAGTAATATGGGTCAGCAGCTGCCTCAGATAAACAGAAAGATTGCTGGAATCAAGAGCAAACAGTAGTATACTGCAATGGTCCTGTTTCCAAGCTTCTGCAGCCGAATGATTTTTGAGGCACTGCTTCTTACAGTATGATTTGATGCATCTGATGCACTACTGCAGCTTTATTGAAACCTGTTCTGTGTTTTGTTTGTTTCGCATTTTAATATTACATCAGGTTTTTGTTCTCATGAGAAACACAGAATGCAGGGACAGGACAACTGCAAATAGTAATTACATGTTTGGCAAAAAAAATCAGATCTGCTTGGTTTTTTTGCAGGATGGGAAAAGATCACCTTAACCTGCAAGAATGTCACAATTTTCATTCACTAAGTGCATCATACAGTTATCGTAACCACATGCATCTTTGAATTTGTTTCTGCCTTTGGGGAAGAATTTTTTAACACATTTCATGTGCAGTCCTACAGCATACTTAGCCCTCAAATGGACCTTCCGTAGGTCACAGCATCATCTTCTAGGATATAACTCAAGATTGAAGCAGATCCTTTAAGATTTTAGACCTCTGTTTCAGATCAGGTTATGTCCCTTTCACATTGCAATGGCAAGGGGGGAAATTCTTTTTGCACCCGCTGAAGTAAATCTAGATTTCACTAAGTCCATCATAACTGAGCAATCCAATGACTTGCGCATAAGCCATTAGAGAGAATCATGATGCTATGAGGCAGAACCTGTATTATTCTTATGAAGTTAAAGAAAAAAGATTGAAATAGAGGAAAAAAAAGTCTTGTTCCATCTGACACTAGATAAAAATACAATATCAACCTCAAGCTATTAAGCATTGGCGATATTTGAGAATAGCAACAGTTTAGGGTAGACTTTGGTACACATCTGCTCTCTGCTTCCATTGTAGGTATGAGTAGACAATCCCATATGCAAAATCCCTATACAAGTAAGCCATTTGGGTCCCATTCCCAAATGGAATGCAATTTGCTCAAAAGTAACAATCAGGTACCATCTGTGATAGAAGCAGCCAATAACACACTCCATTCAGAACCAGTGACTACAGAGAGATGAAAAATGAGCATATTTTCACATGAAAATCTTCCCTGACATATTGTATATCTAATGTATGTACTAGTACATTTTGGAAAAATCTGTGTTTCTTTTCAAATAGACCTTATTTTCAGCGGACTGAAAGAATGGAAATGAGTAAATGAATATTAATTTACTTGGAGCTTAGGGAGCATTTTACTTCTATGTTTATTTGTTTGCCTAGCTTAGGTCCATTGTGTTCCAAAAATCACAGTGGAAATTATTTCAAAGACTCAGTGAGAGACAATAAAATTACTTCTGGGCTGGTGATAGCACCTGTAACTTTCACTGAAGAATTCAATAGAAGCTGCAGGTGCTCAACACCAACTTGGATTAGTCACTAAGAACATGCATGGCAAATCTTACTTTAAGGTGAAATGGACAATTAATAAATCCCTTTATAAAAATTATGAGAGAAGCTTAATGATGGTGGAGTGAGTGCTGCTCCTGTATGCTTCTTTGCAGATTGGTGTATACACTTCAGGCAAAATATGTCCTTATATTTGCCAAATTACATATTTTGTGATGGCAGATCCATATTTAGTTATTAATTGTTCATATCCCTTTGGATTGATACTGGCGAAATCCACCTCTCTAGAGGTGGATTACAGGATTAATCCTTTTTACCTGTGATCTAACTCGTTTCCCTTCCACTTAATAAAATACCCTCACCAATAACAATACTATGTTAAAACATGTAATAATGCTTCTGCTTTTCCAGTGAATTAGTCTAACTAGCCTATTATGTTAATATGGGAGTTATTAAGTCACTTATTAATTCTGTCTGAAAGTATGACACCCAAGGAAGTAATTTGTGTTTGGTATAATTGCTGTCATTTGAAAAGCCATTTTTATGAAGCAAATTATTTTTTAACACGTTCACTTCCTTATTATCAATCTCGTAACTGATACCATTTTCTGCCTGCTCAGCAATCTCATCTCCCAGGTTCAAGATTAAATCATGCTGAGGTATCACCTAACTCTTTTCATTGATCTATACCTTGCCTTCTGATATTAAATCAGCCTGTAAGCCACTATACCATCTGCATGTGCCATGCCGGATAGCAATGGAAGCTTAATGTTATAAAAACATAAAATCATTCAGCACCAATTACGGAGTTGCAGAGGTGTTATTAGGTAGCTGTGACTGATCAATAAAGACTTTCTACCTGGAGTTCCCTGATGAGGGAAATAGCTTGACTCTTGACCTTGCACGTTACACTTCATTCTGTGATACATTGTATGTCAAGATACAGCAGACGGTGAGGGATGCAATGGCAGGTGACTACATTACACCCTATTCTCGACTGCCTTTGACTTTAACTGGAGCATTTACATTACTTTGCCTCATCAACGTGAGAACTGAAATGTTGTGACTGGCTCTCTATCACCTCTAACCACCATTTTTTGCATTAAACTCACTTCCCTTTCTGTCTTTTTCTGCTTTCCTTTCACATAGCATTTCCCCAGTGCATTTTCTTTCTTCTGTTAATACATATTCCAGTTTCTTCTCCCTCAAGGGCATTTTCTTTGTTGTGAAATTTGGTTCTTTTGGTGAATCAGTTTGATGCTTCTTCAGAGAAGACATTCTCAGTGGTGGAGAAGGGGCAATTCACAGATTAACACTAGCCACACTGTCTAGCAAGAGAAGCAATAGTGAAAATTAGCCCAAACGAAACCAAAAAAATCTATGCTGTGGTTTTCCAGTTTGCGTTGTCCCCTGCAGTTGAAAAAAGGGAACTGCGGACCAATTTTTCATAGTCTTAACTGCAAGTTAAATGAAGGATACAGAGTAAACAACAGATATTCTTTTCAGGAGCATATGGATTGTGCATAGGTATACCTTTTATCTAGAGTTTAAAATAAATGATGCAACAGCTGTTAATGAGACTGAGATGCTGCTATTTTCGTACAAGTGCCTGACTAGCATAAATTGCATTAGGTGCAAATTACGGTTTTCACAGATGACACTATTGTTACACTGCTGTTTTCTAAAAATGAAGTCTGTCTTTCTTTTCCCTTTCTTCTTAACTAGGTAAGTAACCAAATGAAATTCATTAAACCAGCTGCAGGGTGAGGGTTTTCAAAACAAAGTCCTAGGATTTGGCTATGCTACCTCCAGTGACATCACTGCAACCACATGGCTAAAACCCCAATTATCACTTAGAAAATGTACTAGCTGGTATCAATCTTATTAGCATGATTATACATGAGGTGCTGAAGCGGGAAGGTAATCATGCCATTGCATAGTTGTTTTTCTCTAATATGGATAGCACTGGGTTTCATGTCAGACCTTGAGCAAATGCCTGATGTATCCCCATTTAAAGGGAAAGTAAAGCTTCAGTAAGTTGATACTGTTGTTTCACAGTTTTTAGAAGAATCAGGAATACTGTTCTAGCAGCACTGATAAACACAGATAGGCTTCGATATCTGAAAAAGAAAAAAAAAAAGCTATAACACACCACTTCGGCCACCAAGTTTAGAAAATCCTTAAAATGCCCTCAACGAGAAAAGAACTGTGAGATACAGTAAAACTGTAAGATGGTGAAATCTGTAGGGGGAGAGGAGAAAAGAGACTGTAACAAAACTGATCCCTATTTGACTAAGGATTAAGAATTTGCTTCAGTTTGCTTAGGCAAAATGGATGCAATGCTGAAACACGTTGGAGGAAACATCAGTCCAGTTTACATAGTTTGAAAATTAGCCACTGTCCAAAATTGTGACAAATGTATGACTCCGTTTGCTTCCATTCATAAAGAATTAAATAGCTCATTCTTCATAAATGTCCTTGCAGGTAACAGATATCTGTGAGAACATGCATAAGTCCACAAAAATCTGAAATAAATACCTGAAAATTAATTGCAGAAGTTTGAGAATAAATATCTGAGATTTTTCCATCTTTAAAGAAGAAATCTCATACACCCCATCAGAAATAAGTGCAATTCTGTATTACTAAAATGACATAGAAAAATAGAGCAGAAAAGGTAAAATCCTGCCCCCTTGAAGTCAAGAGCAAAACTCATCTTGACTGTGTTGGAGCCATTACTTCCCAGTGATTCTATGAAAACCACATGATGCAAAGCAAGCAAGATGTGTAGATTGCTGCAGATACACAATTTACTGACAAAACTAGCTACACATAATCACGGGCCAATCACAAGTAACAAAAACCTGTAAGAAAATGAAGAGCAAGTGAATAAAAATTATTCATCACCTGGCCAATGACTTATATTCATAATAAATGCTCTCTGGAACAAGGTCTGCCAGCACATGAAGGAATACAGAAAATCCTTCTCAGTTCTCAGTTCTGAAATTTAAGCATAAAAGTAAACTTCTTGTTAAAAACTACTTCTTTTTTTTTTCCATAAAAAAGGCACATTTCTCACTTCAAAAGTATGTTTCCATTATAAAACAGATTCTGGAAAACAAGAATTTACATTCATTGAATATAAATGTTCCTCTAATTTCACTGGGACTAGCCATAGAATATGCTGCTTCAAAAAAGTGAGATTGACAAAGAAAATCTATCTTTCAAGTATGTTTAATTGTGTATCTGATTGTCTCCTTGACTTTTTTCCTAGTAACATTTTTAATTGTCTAGACATTTAAGATTTTCTTTGAATATAGAAAATACTTTTGATATGCTGATTTAAAAGATGAGAGGACTATGGGGATAACAATATATTTTCACCTGGAGTGCTGACATTATTCTCACATGAGACTTAATGATTTGTTGTACATACTTGTTTGTTTGTCTGATTTATATTTGACCATACCTAATTAACCCTTGAATAATATACAATCCCCAAGGCTTCTTTTAAGATGTACTTTCAACCTGTGAAGTCTAGCTAGCCTCAGCAAATTACAGGAACATTCGTGACATTTACTAACAAGCAAAATCAGAACTGCAACAGGGATGTATGTGATTCCACATACTTCACCTTGAAGAAGCACATCACCTTGGAACGAAAATTGACTTTTAAGTGAACTTAAGCAGCACTTGATCTTGTTTTGACAGCTTGTCTTTGATGGCATGCACATATATATCCTTCAGGAAGTTAATGTAGGGTACTTACTTTCAGGTAAGCGGTGAATTTAATATACTGGAATTATCTTTCCTTAAGGATCTTGCTTGCAAAATTAATCTCCAGTCACTTATAAAAGCTTTTGCTTTAGGCACTAAAATCAAGTGACCTAACAGCCAACTTTAAAAAAAATAATTACCTAAAGAAAATGTAGCACTTCTGATTGCAACGAGTGCAGAAGATTTCTCATTGATTTCATTAGAAGTAATCTTAGGTGCTTTGTGATCAGTACATCTCAAAGGGAATATATTCCAAACTCAAATTGGGAGTTATTATTTCAATTTATGTTTGAAGACTAGGCCATTTGGATTGAGGTGACTCTGCTTATGACCTTACACGTATTGTTTTGAGTCTGCTTGAACAAACTATGCAAAAGGTCTTTATACCACATACTCTGTTTGAATGAAAATATACTGAAGAGCTAAATTTACTCTCATTCATGTCACAGAAAAATAATTGCAGATCTAACAAGACTACTGGTGCTGTTAAAGGATTTTCAAAGAATATATGGATGTCTTCTGAGAGGCAAGCTATAGTTAATATTTCTTCTCTTCTTTAGAACAGGTTTCAATACTAGTCTTCTTTTTAAAAAGCAGTCACGGCATAATTTTTTCCCAGTACTTGTCAGTCAGTGTTCTGTTTTAAGATGATCACTTCAGCACATGATGCCTTATTGTACATGGCTCAAGCTTTTCAAACGAATCATTACAGACATTTGGGAGGAGAAAAAAAAATCTCATCTAATTAATTCTCAAAATAGTGAGCCTTTAAGGGACTGGCATGTATTACTTTAAAATACTTATGCTTATGAAATGCAATCCAGGGCCAAAACTAGGGTGTAATAAATTGTTAACTGTGCAAAGTAGGCTTGTTTTCCCTTTCACTGCTCTAAACTGTTAGAGTGGGATCAATCTCTGCCCTGTTTTGCTAGTAATTTATTTTTAATAATACAAGAAATGCTCCCTTAAGTCTCTGATGCAGATTTTCTGAAGTCAGGGAAGAAAGTTAATTTGAACACATCTGCACCATCAAACATAATTGCTTCATAACACACTTGCATGCTGATTCAGTACATCATTCTGTCATTCCATTTATGTGAAATAGATGGTAGTGTACTATGCATCAGCAAGCATAGGAATGGGTATTTGCAGCAGGGGAAAATTCAGAAAGATTTCCAAGTAATTACAAAGATCGATAGACAGGTAAAAAATGTATTTATTGTTAAATAAACAGAAGTGTTTAAAGCAAATATAATAAAATTATTATTAAAATAATTAAAGTTCAGTTAAAGTTGATTCAAGAAATGTCAGCTCCTGTATGCATGCATTTGTAAGATTTCTTTGTGTTTCTATATGTTTTGGAATAGTATTTCTGCTGAAGGTCAGATTGGGCCTAGCTTGAGAGAAAATGTAGATACTAGAAAATACTTTTTGCAATTCCTTATTATTCCTTGCATCCCTGAATATAGATGCTGATTTGCTGACCCTGAAGGCACAGGCTTATTGTCCTCTCCTGTATGCACCTGACATGTACTATGGAGTACAACTGAAAGGAATCAGCAGAGAATTTGTCATGATCCAACTTCTACGTAGCACAATCCTTTCTAGGGATCCTTTTCATATAAATTCCCAGAGGAAGTAATTTAGGTACCATCATAAATATAACTTTTTCTTGTATTTTATTATGTTGTTGAGAATTTCTTTAGATATTAATTTTTACTTCCTACACTCCACCTGCATTTTCCAGGTGCAGCATGTTAATACTATTTGGCTTGGCATCATGAACTGACCTTTAATAACAGAAGACTATTGTTTCCATCAGACATAATAGCAACAAGCAGCATTTGGATGCTGCACCGAAGAATTGCACTGTCCCTTCAAAGTGCAGGAGGTCATACCTGGCACCGCTGCAAATGGCATCAAGATTCCCAGATTTTTAAAAGATTGTGACATGGATTGCTCTTCATGGTTTGAACTCTTTTAAGCACAGATGGAACGAACTGGTTCAGTGAGCATGAGTTACCTGTAACTGTGTGGGCTACTGGAAACCTACGCCTGGCTTGGTAAGTCATAAAAGTATGATGGTGAAGCTGCCCAGGGTGTTAATCCATCCAGAGAGATCTGTACGGCTAAGTGGACATAGAGGAGTTTGATTCTCATATCAGGTAAGAGAGGTGTTTTTACTGTGGTGCTTTGTAGAAAACAAGTTGCATGTTTAAAAGCATAGACTTTCAGCTGGGTCTACTATTTGAACAACAGGCATTTTTATGACTCATGTAGCCACTTGGGGTTTACCGATATTTTACAGGGTTATAGGTAACTAAAGATCACTGAGCCATCTGTGCTTAGCACATTTTAATGGGATCAACCAGTTCAATGAACCGGTATGTTGTATTTAAAAAGCCTCTAGCCAGTTACCTAACTAAAGGCATGATGGAAGAAATACAGAAAGGCTAATACATTGAATTATTTTCTAGTCTGTGATTCAGTCCAATACCTGAACGTCCCATTTCCTGGTTAGCTTAAATGGCAGACCAAGTTTCTGAGCCATGAGACTAGGTAGAGAAAAAATAAGAAATCTATTAAACCTTCCTCAGAAAAACAACTCAGAATAGGAGGAGGGGAAAGATCACATCAGAAAATCCCAATTTTCAGCAATTTAGTAAGTGTAAATAGAAGAAATAGGTTGGTATATTTTAGCACCTCTTATACAAGAAATCAGCTTCTAGAGAAACAGAATTCTGAAGGTTCTCTCTTAGGACACACGTACGTCTTTAGAAAGACCGTATTGAAGAACTTTTCAACAATTTAGGCTTTTCCTAAATATCACAGTTGTGAGTCTTGTGGTAGTAACATCCGTTGCAGGCTATAAATGACTTAATTCACAGAAGAGTGTGGATCAAGCCAATATACAAAGTTAATATCAAATTTCAGCAAGTAGCAAAATATTGGGGGCAAGGGGGCCTCTTTAGAAGTGCAAAAAACCAAGACACTTGATTCCAAAGCATGAAGATAAACCTCTAAACTAGGTTCAGCTGCCATGAAAAACACACAAGTATTGGAGCGTCCAGCAAAAAAATCTTTTATCAGACATTGGATAAATTCAGTGCAGGACTCTTCTTATCTATTTGGAAGAATTAAACTCTCTAAGAACAAACAGGAGGATAGAGATGGTAGAATTTGATTTTTTTAACAACTCTTTTACATAATTTCATATACAGATATTCAGTATCATCAAAATCCTTGCTTTTACCTATCATTAACTTACTGGTGTCTTGTGACGCTGTATTGCTTGAATATATACATCCACATACATAAGTGTGTGTGTTTATATAAACAGTGGAATTTTCCCAGCCAGGTTCTGACTGCTGTGTACTGGCATTGTAACAATTACTACTTGGAAATACACCCTTGGAAACTAAGGACTTACTACCTACACATTTAAAACTCAAAATAACTGAGAAAAGCTACGAAATCTAAGGAAAAGCAGATTCCTTTCATCCAGACTTGTTCCTTTGAATTACCAGACGAACTCTATAAACTAAATACAGAAGGCTGAAGAAGGTGGATTATACAGCAATATCTGGTATTAATGGTTGAGTTCAGCCCTGGCAAAAAGACACAGTGTGGATAATGCCACCTTTTTATGCTTGTCCTGATACTGACTTGTCCTTGTGCACTCTAGATATGGAGTTACACAAGCTAACACCCACACTCACTGACACCATTGTAACCATGTAATTGGAACTTTGAATAGCTTCTCCACAGAACTGCAGTCAAAGAGTGCATGCTACACTGCATATATTCTTTGTGTCACAGCTATTCAATTATTTTTTATTCGCTTTTTTCCTGATAGAACAGTGAACACTTTTTTGTTTGTCTGATTTTTCATTTGAAATTAGGACTATATAGATGGTAAAGGAAAAAATGACATTAAAATGAACAATATAGTGGGGGGAAAAAATACTCTGACAGCAATTCTTCAGATATTCTGAACTTGAATATCACATCCTAGCACTCAGATTTTATTCACTGTAACTAAATTTGTGTCCTCCTGCTGTACACTGGAGGAAAAATCAGGACTTTGGAGACAATCTAAAGCACATCAATCAATATTTGTAACTTTAAAAGTCCTCAAATGGATTCTGTGAACTTAATTTTCTTCTATAAAGCTTCTGTTGGCACAATTTGCAGCATAGCTTTCTAACTACTGATACATTATGTTGCTGGCATGGATCTGTAATTTTTCATTAGCTAGTGATTCAATATTCCCAGTTTTCTTCACACCAAAATAGAAGGGATGTTCTTCAGTTACTGCACTGGAAAATGCACTTGGGTATATTGTACCTAAAGGGAACAAATTTCTTATACAGCAGCACAGTATAAAACTGCAGTTACTCCAAGCTGACAAGTACATTTTGAGATATTAAAGTGTGCTGTTTTGGCCCTAGTTCTATTTTTAACAGATACATCAACATGAATAATTTCATAATAGTATGCAAGATACTCAATTCACATTCCTAATTTGTATTGATTTTACAGTGACTCTTCAAGGAGATAAAATATAATAAAAGAAAGATATTAAACAATATTAAAGTTTATACTAATTCTGGATATTTACCGAGTGTAACTCCAAAATTTCTATTTAATATTTTAAATAGAAAATTGTCTTTTTCCTCCAAGATATAATCTCACACAAAATATATCAGGTGTACGCTTGGATCACCATGTGTTTTACTGGAGAGAGGAATGGGATGGATCAAAAACTTTTCAGAAAGCAGGGAAAAACCAGATACAGCAGGGTGAACGAATGTGAAGCTTTTTAAAGTTGCTAGAGGTGAATGTATACGTACATAAATATATATACACACACATATATGAGTATCAGGTAATTGGAGATTGATGTGACGGGAGTGTTTAAGAGACTGACAGCCTTTGAACTTTCAGGCTAAGCCCGACCTTTCTAGGCTGTTGCCCCCCTCCTCTGCTCCCGATGCCGCTTACCGGGACGCCTGTTGTCTCGCCCCCCTCCCTCCCGCGCACGGGCGCTGCCCCGCCGCCCGCAGCCCCCCCGCCTGGGCTGTCCCTGCCCGCCGGCGGTGCCCCCGACGCCTCCCGCGGGCAGCGGCTCCCGCCCCCGTTTGCCCTTTGGCGATCGCATTCCCCCGCGCCTATGCAGAGCCGCCGCTGGCTTTGCCATCGCGCTGCTGCGGAGTGCTTACACACTCCAGCTGGTTACACTCTTTTAGCATGCTTATATCCAGGTTCAGGGCAAGCCATTATTAATTATACAGGTGTCACAGGTCTTTGCTGCAGAACAGTTTGTCGTAAAAGAAACCTCAGATCGTATGAGCCACTTGCAGCCAAGTAGCAGCTAAGTACTGGCATAATATAAAACAGCTTAGCGTCTTGTAACTGAATGCCGAGTGCTACCGATAACAGGAGAAAAGATGCTTATCTTAAAATGTGACTGTTTTCTTTCCTTAACGTATTCCCATCCCCATTCCACCACCTTACGTGAAAATACCTCCATCACCCAAATGCGTTCAGCTCTGCAGTCACGCTGTGGCTTCTAAATTTAAGGGAGAACTGTCTCTCTTGAGGTAGCTGTTCCATTTTTTTGTAAGCGACTACTCATTTGCTTGGAGAGTGTGTAAGAATAACCTTATGCAGGTTGGTGGTATGGCTTTTTATTTGAGAAACACACCTGGAGTGTAGGCCTTACAAGGAAAAGCCCTAGCTTATAATAGCTGTAAGAGCTACTGATTAGGCTACACTTTATGAAGCTGAAAGTCTCCAGCTCAGTCACAGTTCTGAATGAGGTAACAGTAAAATTTGAATCCGAGGTTCCTGCAGCCCAGCAAGTGCCTAATCATTAAACTCTAAGGTATATGGAGAAATCTCTATTTTATCAATGGCAGTAAAGTCCTATTCTGAGTTTAGTAACTTAAAAAATGTATCTCCTTTCTTAAAAATAAGTAACTATGAAATAACATTTCAACTTGACATGCCATATTTTTCCCAAAACAAACAACTGAACAAAAATTATTTGCACATCTGTTTCCCAGTGTGTCAGGGAGGAAGTAATTATCAAAGTATGTGTTATCAAAGTATGTGTTAAACTCAGCATCTTCATATTACAAATTTGAAAAGAATTTTTAACGATCTAGACTTTCATGTAGTAAAGTTCTCTCGTTAGAACACTTGGCAGGGTAAGAATGGGATTAAGGCAATTACTCCGACTTCTGTTTGTTGTTTGTTTGAGGGTCTGTTAAGTGCTTAGAAATACAGAGTCACATGTTTAGATGATGAGCTCATCTTGTTGTCATATCCTTGTACCCAAGATAGCATGACCCAATAATAGCTCTGGTTTATTTGATTTGGTTTTGACTCAGGGTGTTACGATTTGCCTCTGAAACCTGAAGACACAGGATATGAGGTTCAGGGAGGAGATGAAAAAAAAATACCAGATGATACATGAATTAGCAGCCATGTTTTAAGTTGGTCTGCTACTATTTATCAGATTTATTGTTGTTTTTATCCCCTAGATGGTCACCACAAAATGAATAAAAAACACTGGAATGCAAGGATACAGCCTTCTCTGATGAAATGACTGGCTTGGTGAATGAGGGGAAAGCAGTAGATGTTGCTTATTCTGACTATAGCTTCTGATGCTGTCTCTCACAACATCCTCATAGACAAGCTGATTAAAAACGGGCTAGTGGACAGTTAGGCGGATCAAATAATGAATGAACTGCCAGGTTCCAACGTTCAACAGGGCAAAGTCCACCTGGAGGCCAGTCAACAGTGGTATACCTCAAGGGTCAACACTGGGTCCAGTACTGTTTAACCTCCTCATTAATGACCTGGATGATGAGACAGAGTGCACCCTTAGCAAGTTTGCTGATGACACAAAACTGGGAGAAGTGTTTGATGCACCAGATGGTTTTTCTGCTATTTGGGCTGGAAAAAATGGTCTGACAGGAAACTCATGAAGTTGAAAAAAGGGAAATGCCAAGTCCTGCACTTGCAGAGGAATAAACCCATGCACCAGTACATGCTGGGGGCTGAATGGTTGGAAAGCAGCTTGGCAGAAAAGGACCTGATGTTCTGGAAGACAGCAAGTTGGACATGGTCAACAATGTGCCCGTGTTGCAAAGAAGGCCAAGAGGCTCCTGGGCTGCATTAGGAGGAGCATTACCAGCAGGTCGAGCGAAGTGATCCTCCCCGTCTACTCAGCCCTGGTGGGACACACCTGGAGTGCTGTGTCCAGTGCTGGGCTCCCCAGTACAAAAGAGACATGGATGTAATGGAGCAAGTCCAGTGAAGAACCACAAAGATGATCAAGGGACTGGAGTATCTTTCATACAAGGAGAGGCTGAGAGAGGTGAAACTGTTCAGCCTAGAGAAGAGAATGCTCAAGGGGGGAATCTTATTAATGTGCATAAATGCTTGCTGGGAGGGTGCAAAGAGGATGGAGCTAGGCTCTTTTCAGTGGTGCTCAGTGGCATAAGAGGAATTGGGTACAAGTTGAAACAGAGGAAATTCCATCTGAACATAAGAAAAACTTCTTTATTATAACAGTGGTTGAACACTGGCACAGGTTGCCCAGAGAGGCTGCGTTGTCTCCATCCTTGGAGATATTCAAAACCCAACTGGGTATGGCCCTGGGCAACCTGCTGTAGGTGACTCTGCTTGAGCAGGGGGGTTTGACTACCCAGACTTTGTGCCCAGTCAAGGTGAAATACAGGAAATTCTGTCTGAACATAAGAAAAACTTATTTACTATGTGGATTGACAAACACTGCAAGACTCTAATCTCTTCATCCTTTTCTATAAACTATGACCAATTCGGCTTTTTTATCCTCTGCTTACAAAATTGATTATTTCCACTTATGCATAGTAGTCTACTCTGTTTTGAAATTCGTCTTCATTATTTTTTCAGAACTTTTCTTCAAGCTGACAGAAAAGAATAATTTTGAATTCTTTTCCTTTAATGTTCCAGCATGTCTGCTTATCTTTTTGTTATGCACAAATCAAATTAGCCTATTTTATCACTCAGGTAATTTTGGACTTGATGATCTTACAGGTCTTTTCCAACCTTAGTGATTCTGTGATTCTGTGATTAATGAACATATTGATTAGAACTAGACCCTGGAAACATTTTTGAAAATGCATCTCAAAATATCCCTTACTCTTGGCAGTAAGCTAATGATAACTACTCTTGTGCAGAGTTATGCAATCAGTCTTGTAACTTCCATGTAAGTCATCTCTTGTTACTGCTGTTGTATTTCTGAATTTCATTTTTTATCTTGTCTTTTCTAACTTAGCTAGGATTTTACAAAGAAAGGAAATACTGTCTCTTATGTACCTTGGCAAGATCAAAAGACAAGCAACAGAGACAATGTTATACAGCTTTTCAGAATGTCCATCTCTCTTCTATGAATGACAGTCTAATCCAGCTGTATTCCAGTCTTCTATTCTCTACTAGATGAACTCTGTGTGTGTGCTTTGCACACACGCAGTATATTTAAACAACACACACGTACAGGAATGACAATACTCCTAACCGGAATTTCGTTTTTCAGTTTAGTAAATCTATATTCAAAATGGCCAAATTACCTTTACATTTTTCATTTTAAAACCAGATATTTTCCTAATTTCAGGCATTACAGGGGAATGCATTTAATTTATATTTTTTACAAATTAGCACACATAACAGTGAATGCATTTCACTGTTTCTAATTTCAATCTATAACAGAAAATGTCATCTTCTCAACTGTAATTAATTACTTTAGTATGAATCACTACCTAGAACTGGAAGTTTGTAATGTGAAAGCAATGTCTCCCAATGAGATTTTATTGCAAATATTTGAGAGATCATATTTCTTGTAGTAATGTAAGTGATTGATTTTCTTGAAGTGTCATCTTTCTTATACAATCTTCTGTAAAAATACCTTCACTGTATAAATATCAGTAGGAAGACAAATTGTATCTTTTCATCTGTACTGGTATTGTGAAGGTTTTTTTCCTGATAGGTTAGTCAGGAGTTAAACTGTACCGAACAAATAAGACAGGCAAATATCAACCGTATTTTAGCTCTCCAGATGCACACTTGTTTTCATCATTATGTACCTTGGAAAGTCAAACACTTAGATTTTTCATTATCCTGTAAAGAGGCAGTTTCTGATTTTTTTGAGACCAAATAAACCCCAAACCAGACCCCTGTGATATAATATGGGAAATGAATGAGTTTATTATTTTGTGTTTAAAAATGAAATATAGCAAATAGGCTAGCATTGTTTATATATGTATCTGATGAATGTTCTATTTTTGTCACAGAGATATAGATTTCCTCTTAAACTAAACCAAGAAAAGGTGATACATAACAGGTATCCAAGTTCATCAAATAGAAGTATGTCAACTTCACAAGGAAAGCACAGCAGATGCAAAAGAACTCTGGTTTCGAGCACCTGAAATACAAGCTCCAACTCATTAGAACATTCAAAAAGCATTTTTGATTTTTACAGCAACACAGATCTTCATGTAATTTTTTTATTACTTGAAGATACATCAGACACCATAGTTTCTATATAAAATTGCTTCACTTCAGAAATATTTAGTTTTCATGCAATATCCTGAATGAAAAAAAATCTCAGTTTTTACCATTGAAGAATATAGGCAAAAATTTGTGCTCCTGCAATGTACAATGATTTTGGTTTTTTATTTTTGAAACATTGACATTATTTTGCCTACCACAGTTACTGAAGGTAACACTCTGTAATGGAAGATTAATATTTTATTTTTATCTTACCACTGATCACCATAGCACACAAAAGCAGCAGCAGGTTCTGCTACACCCATATAACAGAACATATCCTGGTGTACTAGGTCTGGTTGGGATGTTATTTTTCTCCATAGCAACCCGTATGGTGCTATGTTTTAGCTTTGTGATGAAAACATTGTTGATAACATATCAATGTTTTAGCTGTCAGTCAAAGCTCTCTCTGTTTCTCATGCTGCCCCCTCAGAGAGTAGCCTGGGGGTGGGCAAGAGGCTGGCAGGGGACACGGGCAGGACAGCTGATCCAAACTGACCAAAGCGATATTCCATGCCATACGACATAATACTCAGCCATAAACCTGGGGAGGGGAAGTTTTTCCAAAGCAGCCTTCATTTGGAGCCTGGGTAGGCAGCGGTCTGCTGGTGGGAAGTGTTCTTGCACCACAGGAAGTCCATGTCACACTCTTTCAGTGGAATTTTAGGTTATGGCTCTGTGTAGTCTAACCATAAAAAAGGCATTAACATTTCAGTGTATTAATTGCTTTCTCATATAGTGAGCACTAGCTGTAACAGGCAAACCCTGTACACAGTCTGAGGTTCTCAGTCTTGATTCAACATCTCCTTTGCATGTTCTGAAATGTGAGAATTTAGTGGGACTGATTTTTAAAGTTTTCTTTCCTCATTTGAACAAAACCAAAATGTTTACTCCGTGATATTTACATCACAGTTTACTGACCCTTTCAAATTAGTTTTGTAACTGTTTGTTGTTAGTAGGACAATCTTCAAAACAGCTCTGTTGAACCACAGATTGCCTCTATATTTAAGCAAAATAAATCACTAAAGGTGTGACATTATTTGTATCTTTATTTCACCATTTATGCCAGTTCTGGGCTCTGTCTTTTGTAGCTCTTCTCCTCAATGGAATTTATGAGAGTAACTACTGAAGTGTATGAAATTATTTCAAATAAATTTATAGCCTTCAAAGTGCCATAGCTCTCTGCAGTTCAGAAGCCTAAACATGATCATGAACTGTGAAGTAGGCTTCTTTCAAGCAGCATGGGTACTGTACCCATTTCTGATACAAACTTGATATAAGCAAGACACACTCAAAAATAGTAAGAAAAATTAGTTTTGATTAATGCTTCTTATTGGCATTGCTGCAAATTTGCAAAAATGGTCTTTGTTACTAAAATCTAAATTATTCTTTTCTAATAGTCTATTTTTAATTTTGATATTCTCTTTGTAAGCATGTGCACAATTTTTTTTTAAATGGAATAACACATTTCCTATATGACATGTATTAGGGAATTTGTGTAATAATGTTCTATAGAAATTATCAGATTTGAACAGAAATAAAAATATAAGATCACCTGCATGCATTGCACTTCAAGAATCTAAATCATTATTTGGTTTTCAGCCAATTACTCAACAGATTTTTTGAATGAATGAACTGAACTTGGTGAATACTACAATCACATTATTCTAATTTAACTTTGTTTATTTTACTTGTTTGTATACCTCAGGTGAGCATAAGTTTACAAAGGCCTAGAATTTTTTTTCCGTCCCGCAGAAAGAAGCTCAAGATGCATTTAAACAGAATTTTTTTCAATTTCTTTTTCAGCTGATGACAAACTAAGCGGCAGTACTAGTCCAAAGGACTGTGTGCAGTATACATTTTTCCAGAGGCAAAGTTCAGTGGCACGAAAAGCTTTTCTCTCTTCACTCATCTCAAGCTCATTATTTATTTTCTGTTGCCTCTGCTGTATTTGAATATTCAGGAGGTACATTTGTCATGAAAAGATGTACAATATTAGCCTCAGTTAAGTGTGTATGAATTCAACCAGGTGTTTTCATCTAGCTCTTAGTGGTTATCTAAATCTTTTATCATATCATACTCTTTACTTTCTGGTATGGACTTTAGTAATCTATAATAACTGTAGGCCCTCCCTATTATTAATTTATATTCTTTGTCTTGTTTCAGTAATTCAAGTACGGATAGCTAAAAAAAGTTATATTCGAGGAAAAACTTGACATTTACTTTTGTGGCATGCTTCTAGTAAAATGAAGGGATCATCTAGTCTATAGTTTTCAGACTTTTTTTCTATAGAAGTTTGAGCAAATAGCATGTGAGCTGTTATACACCATACCTGTGTTTCTCTTTGCCTAGTCTTTATCACTATAGATGCATTTGAAATCAGGATCTTCTTTTCTTACATTTTGATACATTTTGTTCTTAAACCTATACCTGCAATTGTTTTTCCTTGCAATGCTGGTGAGTTAATGCAATCAACTCTCATCTTCTCTAGACCAACATTCAACTTTTATCTTCAGGATGAGAAGAGCATTCTCATCTTGTGATGCATACTGGATATATAGAGATATTTATGTTTATATAATAAAATATATTTAAAAAAGCCAAAAATGGAGTAGCACAGGTGATGTAAGAAACAATCAAGTTATTTAAGGAATATTGCCTAGTCCTTCATCCTTAGTATACTGGATTCAAGTCAGTGATGTATGATTTCATTCATATCAATATTTAATTTAATTTTAAAAGAAACTGTTCTTTACTTTATTTCATCATAATTGGTATCTCGTGGGGAGAAAAGAGTAGTAAAGAATTGAAACTTCAGAAAGCTATGAACAGTGTAGGAAACAAAGATTAACTGGATTAGAAATAAAGAATAAGGGAAAAGAAACACAAAAGAAATACGCAATAGACTGATTTTTAAAGTTTTCTGTAAGGCATCATTAGTAGTGCTTTTCTTCAAAGAGGTATGCAAATGATTACTGCATTCTAAACCTCCCTTCCATAATGTAATATCATTAAAAAAATAAAATGCTGTTCATAAGTGTGATTTACATATTAATACATGTAAATTATTAATCAAATCATAGCTCAGCAAATGAAAGTATATGGTGTTTACAGTTCATTGCATGTCATGCTAGAGCAACTCAACAATGGAGTTGATTAAGCTTAGGTCAATTCCTTGGTCATTTGGATTATGCTACTGAAGTTTCTGAGATTAATTAACCTGAGAAGCCTAATTACTGTCAACTGAGGATCTTAAAGCAAAATATTTAAGAGGAAAAAGAAGAAAAGGTTGAATTAGACAATGTCTGAAGTTCCATAAGTATTCTGAATATCTTCAACAACACTTGTCTATTCATCTTTAATCCAGTGTAAGCCCTTTCTGTGCTGCAGCTTTTAACTATATAACCACCCAATAATGAGAAATGTAGCTTATTCTTACTGCTAAATGTCTTTGTGCTGCTAAAATGCTGTATCTACCACGTCATAGTTCCTAAATATACTTATATTAGTGCATCACTGGCCCTGTCAGAAGGTCCATAAAAAGACCTGAAAAAACTGACTCATAAGGTGCTTTGTTTACAGCAAACCCCATGGAGATTTACAAGTTATATTTTGCCCTGAAAAGCAAGAGAATAAAAGCCTCCAGTGTTAGCTCATTTACCCATTAGGGAGACTTGGGCTTCAGTAATTGCTCCAATGAAAATTTAAGTACCATTTATAAAAAGTCAAGAGACTCAACAGAAAGGAAAGCAGAATACTATATAGTTTTGTAGTGAAAGCATGATTGGGGAAGATGGATCTTTCATGCTTGAGCATCTTCAGGCAAAACTTCTGCATTCTGAGAAGATACAGCAAACACCGTGTTACTGGGGTGCTGCTGCCACTTCTTTTCCTATTCCACCATTTTAAGGAAAAGGGCTGGCTATTGTACCTCATTTGAGGAAAGATTTTGACAGTGAATCTTCACTGGGAAGGGTACCTTACTGATCTCTGAGGTTAATGTTAGAGCCACAGGCAAGTAAGTCGGCCATTAACTATACCCTGGCTTGAGGCTAAACTAACTGTGGAAAATTACTAGGCTTGACACGAGAAATTGCTGACATAAGTTATAGATAACTCGAGGAAAGGCAGCTGGATCTCAAAGGCAGTGAAGGAGTTATGTGAGAAACAGCTGAACTCCCCATGCTGTTGGAGGGGAGTATTGGGAACCTTTAGGGGAGCACAGTCCTGTAAGGCCAACAAAACCTATGTAGCCATAGCAGTAATACCATATAGGGCTGATATACATCATAATGGCATATGTGGGTATGGATGTCATAAACCTGGGACCAATAGTGGAAAAGTAATTAGAGATAGGTTGGAGAAGACTGGGGCTGAGAAAGGTAGATACAAGGATGTGAAGAAGGACAGCCAGATAATACAAATCTCGTGGCCAGCGTTGTCAGGGGTACTACTCAAGCAAACTTGTGCTTATTTATTGCAACTGGAACAGGTCAATAAACCATAAGAGCTGAGCCTGCTTTTTTTGGTCAGGAGAACTGGTGTTGTAGTGGTGGAGGCCTGCTGCCTCTTACTAGCAAGTTTATACCCAGAGAGAAGGAGTGAGCATCTTGGTATCACTGTGCTGGTGCCTGTTCCAGACCATCAACTACCCACTTCGTAACAGTTAAGCATATTTCTGTGAGATAAATGTTAAATGGTATCCTCTGCTCAGTATATCCTGCTGCATCATTTAGGCAGCTCCCACTTATGTATAAATGCAGCAACTGGTAAATCCTTCCTTCTCCCCTGGCTCTGGCTTTCAGACGTTTCATTAAGCCATGACTTTATTCCATGCATTATACTGAGAATCCAGCCATCTGATCTGCACTTAAGGATCCTAATAACAGGACTTCAAGCAAACATTAAGTGTTTGCAAGCAAAGTGCTACAGAATATCCACTTGCTGGACAATCAAAACAAAAGGAGCCTATGGTTGCTGGAAGGTGTTGAGTCCTTCCTAGGACCTCCAGTAAAAAATAACTAGGTGTACTCATTGACTTCTGGTATACATTGCTCCTGTACCATCTCCATTCCACTTTTCCACATCCGAACCTTCACTACTGTGTTCCACCCTACCAGTTAGTTCACTTTTTACTTCTGCCACTCCCCAATGAGCCTTCTTGCTCTGCCTCCACAGACCACAACCGATCATTGGACACAGGAGACTTTACTGCAGCCTCTGTTACTAGCTCTCGCTAAACCTTAGGGGCTGCCAACAGTTTTATCTAAATCACTGTATCACTATATGTAAATTATAGTAAATAATAATAACTTCATAGACAAAATTCTGTTTTTAGATTGAGGTTAGATTCTGGAAAATTATTTGGAAATGAGTAAAGTGTTACTCAGGATAGTATTCAAAGTTACTACAAGCATCTTCTGTAGAATAGTGTAAAATACTGTGAGAGGGTTCCGTAAAGAACATGGATGTAGGACAATGCAGTTGGGTTTTCCCACATCCAATCCTAAATTATTTTTTTTTAGACAGGTATCAGTCTTGTAAAGAATTATGTGCATGATTATCTTCAGGTAAGAGTATTCTTACCAGAGGCACAAAAATTAGTCTACTGGTTTTTCTACAAAAATGAAAACAAAATGTCTCCTCAAACAAATAAATTAGAAAAGCCGGGTACTTCTTATTCCTGAAGGACCTAATCCAATAGAAAACAAGAATGTAATTCTACATGCCAGCCAATTATCCAGGTGTCAACACACACATAGGTTGACTGCCTGCCCAAAATGAAACCAAATAGGAGCACATGCTTTGCTGGTCCCGTTACATACTTTACTTCTTGTAGAAGTATTACACATACTCCAGTGCTGTACCAAATCAAAACCAGAGGCTGCACACACTATAAAACTTCAACAAAAATCTTTGACTGAGAATAAATGATTGTGCACATTCCTTAAAGCAGAGCGGTTTTCTAAGGTGACTGTTGTTAGCTCGGGTTGTTTTATAAGGTAATGAACCTACAGAAATCTGGCTATCATCCTGTCATTTTCTGAATGTATATCCTTCCATAAGATTCAGTTTGATGTGGTTAAACTTTTAATCGAGCTGTAAAAGGGTGGGCATAATTTATTTGTGTAAGGATTGGACAGTGTGTTTTTATTCTTTTGTTATGGACATAGTAAATCTCATTGTTAGCTGTAGTTCTTTTTTTTCCTGATAATTTAAACAGCTTCTGAATTTATTTTTTAGACAAATGAAGTAAAAATATTGGCTTGGAATAAATTATATTGATTTTAATACATTTGCAATATATATTTATTTGGTATGTCTATATAGAATATCTGTGCCCAAGTAATAGCTCCGTCTGCTGAAATGCCCTCTAAGATCTTTAACAAACTATACTGAACAAATAACTAAAAAGACAAATAAGTAGATGGAAGGAAAATATATGCTGCCTATTGTTGGTTCCTTTTCCTTATGCAGAATATATCTACCAAAACTGTGTTTATAAAAGTTCATTATACAAAATCAGTTATTATTACCAAATTATGCACCCATGATATTATAACTTTTGCCGTAGTAACAAATTGTTGTGGTTACCAGCTGATGGCTAGCCCGCCAAAAGAAGCTGAAATTAGAAACTGTAGGATAGTCTACTTCCCTGAAATGTACAATACAAAGCACAATTTTCTTTAAAGACTTTGGTTGAGTGGTTTTTCTACTGCAAAATGCAGAAGTGAGGTTAGCGAGTTAAGGGCACTGCGTCAAGAGCTGATTAATAACCTCTGAGTGAGTGAATATGTGTCTGCCATCCTACAGCAAAGGCCATATGTTACATTATCACTTTCATTCCAAACTGCATCTTAGCCCAGTGACAAGAATAATTTCTGACAAGCAAGGAATTCGTCTAATACAAGAGATATCATAATTTGCAACAGCAGAATTGCTGAATGACCTGTGGACCTAAGTCTTACTCTTAGGCAATGTACTAAAGCTTCATCTAATAGTGCCAGTGTTTGTCATCTCTGAAAGGAGCTGAAGAAAATGTCATTCAAAGTCAGTACTTCAGAGTGCTAGTTGCAAGATGTAAATTAATGTAGCTGTTTCTAGATCAAATAAACTCATGGTAGATATCTAAGAGGCGCAATAAATGATGAAAATTGCTTTTACTGCCGAAATAAAAATGTGTTGGAGGAAGTGTTAGAAACAGTATTACTTTTAGAACTAAACTACATTATTCTAAGATGTCGATATGTTGTCTGAAGCAAGTAAGGTCTATTTACCATATTATGCATACAAACTGTATGCTTTGCTTTTAAATCATACCAGTTAAAATAATAAATTTTATTTCTGAATGCACAGTTCTTCAGATAAGTTACTTTGTTACCATATTGCTTTTTTCCACAAGTGACATAATAGTAAATTTAACAAATCAAATGGAATTAATAATTTTATGTTTTTAAAACATTACTAACCGAAAACTGATCAGAGAAGCTTAAGTTCTGCTTATTGCAGTGAATGTAGTCACTATATTCACTGTAACAATATCTGAAATTGAAAGAGACAGGGAAGATATTATTTTGTGAGCTGGTGTTTGGGTAAATTCAGAATCTAATTAGTGAATTCTAAAGCATTTGCATTAAGTTAACCCAATAGTTTGGTTCTGGTCATTTTGTAACATCAATTTGTCTTGTATGCTTCACAGGACTTTTGCTATTTAGAAGGTCAAAAAATCTTACAAGGGCTTTGGCATCTCTCTTTCAGGCTTCTCTGGAAATGCAGGCATTAAAAATACGGAGAACTAACCAGATTTTCTATAACCTGTTAACCTGTATTTTATGTGTCTCAGCATATATTTTACATAGACTAGCTGATTCTGAAATTAGTGAGAATGCCATGATTACAACAGGAATTTTTGATCAGAATAAGGAGTATTTATTAAAAAATTCTGTTTGTACTTATTTTGGCTATTAGATCTCTTTATAAATATGCACAGAAATTCCAGTATCTCTGAAAATACACAAGCTAATCCAAATTTTACAAACCTTTGAAGAAAATATATATGTACAAGGCCATTGCTTCCCTTTACCTCCTCTTTCTCACTTCCCATCACTTTGTGTAGTAAAAAATAAAGATGATCTTTGTATCTAAAGTAGAAACAATTCAGATCCAGGAAGCATTTGTTGCTGGTTTTATTGCTGAGAACTGAAGGGAGAGTGATGGCAAAAGGGAAAGGAAAACGGTCTACTGGAATCCTCCGTCCCGAGTTGAATGCCTAGGTTCCACATGATTCATAGTTAATTCTCCACCAAAGGGAAACACACCCTTCAGGCCTGATAGGAAACTGTGTAAGTTAGCTAAGCATTCATTAAAAGGAAAGGAATCGGGCAGATTTAAGAGACTGACTGGAGAGAGGAAGGCATCTGCTTATAGCCAGTCAGGAGCTTCCATCTGTGTACCATCCTGGTTTTCTGAGTCTGTACTTGTCTCTACCATGTGTGAAGCCAGAGCAGGTGTGCTATTCCCTGAACAGCTATAATGGCTATAATATACGGGATTTACCTTCAAAGCCAAGCTCTGCTTGATTTGGAGAAGCAACTTGCACTATTTTCTTTGTCAATTGCTTTACAGGAGACAACCTGACAGACTTCTGTACCATTGCACGTGGCTTGCTATTCAGTGATTTCTGCAAATATCAACTAGCAAAACTTTCAGTGCTGCATGAGACAAAAATGCCTATGGCCCAAGGTGGCAGCCTAGGCTGATCTTCAGTTCATATGTGTTTGATGAATACCCCCAAGTACGTCTGAAGAGCTGGACTTCGTATGTACTCCAATTCAGCTCTCATCTGTAAACCAGAAAGTAACACTTCTCTGCTTAGCTCACAAGACCATTCTTAGGAATAATTAAGCATTGTAATTCATGTTGTAATCAAGGGTAAAGTGTTTCAGTGCCAATCAATAAAGACTGAATAAAATAGAATCTATAGCCCCTGAATTCATTGACAATGCAGTGCTTAGGGAATCTTAAATGCTTAGAAAGTGCAGGACAAACACTCCAAGCCAGAAGCTAATTGCAATAACTCCCAGAGAAAAGTTGTAGGCAGAAAGTGTCTTGAATTTTACCTGGCCCTGAACTGCTTTGTGCTCTTTCTGCACTATACACACAGGATTGAGAAAACAGCTTCTACACAGAACACTTGCCTTAAAGGTGGGAGACATGATACTTCTAAATCAATTATCTTACCTACAAGACCCCATCCTCATGAAATCAGCAATCTGACTCTTAGAGCTAGGGTGTCCAGCCTAACCAGTGGAAAATTTATATGGTTAATCAACATTGCTGCAAGGCAAAATACATAAAAAGCTTTTGGAAATGGAACCTTTCCCTGGAATCTTAGTGCTAGGAAGGATGGGTATCATTCTCACCTTTTTTCTGCAAGATGGCCCCTGACCCCTTCATCTCTGTTATTAGTAAGACTCCTTCAGAAAACGTATTGGTTTGTGGGTCACATTTACAGATTATAACTTTAATAATCTAAATTAAATTGACAAATAGGTGTATTTCTAGTCTGTAGAAGAAATCTCCTTCAGAAATGCTTTCCCTATCTAAATACCTGTCATCAGACTTCATGAACGCAGAATGCATAGAAAAAAGCCTATATTGAGAAACGATGGGGAAAAAAGGTCTTTATATTTAACTTTCTATCATAGAGATGCCCAATGAAGCAGTATGAAGGATCTTATTACTACACCAAAATAAAGAATTTCCTAAGAGATTTCTCTAATTTCATATTAGCTTATTCCCCCTCTGAAACACAGTGTTTACTGCACCAAGTGATTCATAAAAATAGGAAAAACAGCAGGCTTCATCAGTTTCAAAGGAATCAGCATTACTGGTGTTCAAAGCTGGAAAAATAAGTGTCAGCAATGACACTGAGTAGGATAGGAAAAGTATGTATTTTATATGCACCTAATATTTATGTATGGCACAACTTCTTTTCAAATAATCTGTATTTTCCTTGAATAAAAAGAATTTATTTTTGTATTTTGTCTTCAAAAAACAGCCTATAGTTAATTTTCACCTCATTTGTAATTCTGAGTTTCAGTACCATCAGCTAAAGTAATAAACATTTCTGCCTGAAAGTGTATTTTAAAGAGAATCTTCTCAAAATTCATACCTTTAATTTGGCAAAGCATTGTTCAGTGGTTAAATAAATCTTCCCCAGATTTGAGTGGTAGTTGTATGGATGAATTCACAAACTATTCTTTGAAAATACAGAAACCAGAAGCTTTGCAGAGAAAAACAAAAAAGAAAAAGAAATACATATAAAGCAGATATGTTTCTTGAAACAGGAAACTCATTTGTTCCCCAAGGCATGGCAAACATTATTTTAAAGCTCATTTGTTCACTCTTTTCCAAAACCCAGAATGAACAAAATGGTTATATTTAAGGCAGTTCATCTAAGTCTATTTTGATGAATGAAACATCTGCAAGAAAAAAACATCTTTCAGTCACCTGGAACAAAGTTAATTTAGTAGAGCTAAGTAGAAACTGGAATTTCTACCTGACTTTTTTGTTTTGCTTTAAATTGGGAGGAAATGTTGAACTATTAAGAAGGTGATGAAACAAAAACACTGCAAAAAATCTTGCTTTATTTATGACGGCTGCTATGATGCATTATAGTTTTTAGCAGAATTCTTTAGATCATATGAAATATAATATGTCTTGACAGCAGAGAATGGGGGCATTTGGTATCCGCATGGTCTAATTTTTGTTTAGGTGATACCTGTAAACAAATTTAATTAACTGGGGCGAAAAATAAAAAAAACTAACCAAACAAACAGGTGAGCTATATAGTTTGGAGAATGTTTATTTCCATTCAGCTACATGTATTAGGAATACGCCTATGTTGCACTGTGGTAAACTGAAGAAGGATATGTTCAAATGGTTATTTTTCATTGTATTTGATATGGTTAGGTCAGCTCTTTTAGTGGGAAATTTCCACATCCTGTGTTAAGGCGTATTTTCCTAATAAAAAGATGTTCCTTTTCAATTCTTATGATGGATGAAGTAGCATTCCTTAAGTCATGAGAACTTTAAAGGAACCTATTCTACTTCACATTAAAAGAAACTAGGAGGATGCACACATTGTCTACAATCAGCTGACGGTAAATTCTAGCTGGAAACCAGAAATCTAGCTGGAAACTTCTTTAAATGCTCTAAATGTCTTAAATTGCTCCAGTCACAAGCAAGAGTAGCTGCATAGGAGTTTTGATCAGATTAAATAAAGCAAAGTAATTAAACAACTGAAATACATGTGCTCAAACAAGTAAAGTCAAGAAGGAGCTCATATATTTTTGAGGCCTCAGGTGGAAAACAGTAGGAATTTGTTGTGACATTCCTCACAGAAAAATTAAATTTTTATTTTCAGTATTTTTAGTATTATTAACATATTTGTTACAGAGATGTTTTCAATATTAGATATGCTGGCCTTTTTCAAGAAACTGATCAACATAAAATATTCTGAGTACAAACAACTAGTCCATGACTGGAACTGTGGAAACAATCACACACAAGTTGTATGTCTTAATTATTCTTGCTAAATGTTCTATCTTAATTATTTCTTACTAAAAGTATATATAGAGATCACGGTTTTGATGGAAATAAAGAAATTTGATAAAACTGAACACAATTCTGTTGTTACTCCCAGAACCATAATAACATATCAGATGCATCAGAGCAGCAATGATCCACCTTTCCTTTGACTTTAAACAATCTAACCACACAGGAAAAGCTACCATTTGTATTTGTACAAGTTTTGGACAAGTGCAAATGATGAGCTGCAGAAAGTGCCTGGTGTTACAGAATCAGGGCCTAGAAACTGATCAAGCTCATTGTCATTAATGGAAAAATTTTACTGATTTCAGTGAGCTTTGCATCAGTGTAACAGAATCTGCTTCTTTTCCCCTTGTATGATAAGGTCATTCCTCACCACTGAGGATAACATATTGCAGTTACGCATAGAGTGTTCAAAGGTCTAAACCAGTGTGTAAGCATATAAAAGTTAGCTTGTACCTTTGCTGGTTGTCTAGAGAGATAAAAAGGGTCTTCAGTGGCAGGCATATATAGTCAAAGTAATAGAAAATTAAGCTATGTTGCTGAATCATCCACAGGTTTAGCTTTGTTACAAAAAATGGCTATAATTGTTTAACCAATATATCTCTTCTGACTTGCATTTCCTGGCCATGCTATTAATGATGGCTGTTCAAATTCTTATTTTAACAGCACTTGTTTCAGCTCTGTAAGTATATAGATCTGTTAGTTGGAAAGATTCCACATTGAGAACATGTATTAAGAAATTCAAAGGTTATTTGAATAGAATATGGATAAATATTCTGTTGCACAGGTATACTTGTAGTGCTGTATATTAATCAGAATTTTATTACAAGTTAAGGTCAGATCTAGGCAGAGTAGTTCAGAAGGTATTTAGTGTACTATATGTGTTATTTTGAGTCACACACAGTGTGGTATGAGGTAATCAACATTTGTTAGTTTATCACTCTCCAGAGTCAAGTAAACACCTACATTTTCAGTGTTCATGCTAGTTCGTATAGTTAAGTTCAGATTTGTGGTACTGCATTGAAAGCAGCTATTGTGGCTTGCAAAACAAATAGCTTTTAGCATTCAGTATTCAAAAATTGTATCAGGAAAATTGTATTCCCAGCTGTCACAGTATTTTCATGTTTTACAAGTCAGAAAAATTGTCTGTGACCTTTTCTGGATAATGATGTCCCAAAGTTTGACCATGTCATAGAAAACCATTAAATCCTTCACAGTTAGTGAAAGAAATGTTTTTGTGGTGTCTTCAGAGAAATACAGCTGCATCATAATCTTAACTTACTGAATTTTTTCTTTCCTTATGTAGTGAACTCTTAGAAAAATGGGAAATGTTTTGCATGACATAAGATTTCCAGGCAGAATACTTCTGATCAATAGTAATGCATTTACATAAGGTCAGCTATAAGAAAAATACTTTCTTACCCACATTGCTGGTTTTCCTGTATTCAGCTGTAGAGCTTCCTGTGACTGAGATAAGTCTTTGTGCAGACTTTTGAATTACAGAGGAAGAAGATCTATTTTCATCCTAACTGTTGCAGGGACCACATATACAGAAATCTGTAATAAACCTATTTAATTGTCTTTCTATATTGGAATAAAACATTGTGACACTAATTTTTTCTGTTTTAGAGTGTTATTGAACTTTTCTAGAAGAAAGGTAATCTTACAGTGGATGTAAAATACATGAACTGTTATTCCTGATTGTGCCAGTCACCTTGTCATGGACTAATTGCATGCTGGTGTTCAGGGTGGAAACAGTATTTCTAACTGGCAAAAGTTTTCAAGATATGGAAACCTTTTCTCATGTATAGTCTGTATAAGAAGTCAACTAAGAGTAAAAAAAAACCCAAAACAGTCATTGAGGTGTTTCTTCAGATATTGCTTAAAAGTTGTGTTTCAGTTCTAGTTATTTACATTTGATTGTTAAAATATAATCAGCTTAAAACTTCAAATGCAAAGTTGTTTCTACTGTAAAACTGGATGTTTTGTTTTGAAGATAACAAAAGTTGTTTACATGAAAAATACCAGCCTGTTATTCTGACAAGCTTTGAATTATCATTGATTCAGACAGACCTCTTTGGAGGATACTTAGTCAGTGATAAAATGCTTCACATAAATTCACAAAATTCTTTCACTGTTCTTTGAGAAGTGAGAATTATGTTTAGATTAATTCTGGAACCTGTTTGAGAAGAACAACTTTTTTCCTGAAGTAATGCCTGTGTGGAAATGGTGAACATTAGACTGGTATCTCTTTGCTAAAGCAGGGCACAGCAATATATCATCTGTATCTAATTTGCCATGGTATTGTAATGATTCATTATCACATACAGCTCCCTTTACATTTTTTATGACATCTTTGAAGAACGTGTAAAACTGTAATTGATCAACTCTCCTTGGTGTTACAGTTAGTCTGGTTAGGTTTTACATGGGTCAATGAATTATTGTAGACCCTAAATGAACAAATTTAACACTACTTCCTGCAAAGCAGAGTTAAAAGCTTTCCCTTTACTTGCTTGTAATTTTGCAGTATTAACAAAAGTAGTGAGAAAAGTAATTTAAGTAAATTGCTTTTATTAAGAAGTAATGTCCAGCGAGACCAATGATCACACACATTCATCTCCTGACAAGAAGCAACTTTCAACTTTTATTACAGTATACTTGGGTCCTCAACAACCATAACTCAATAAAAAAATACTTGTAATGCAGAAAATTGGCTGATGGGGCAGAATGCCATACCATCCTGTTCATGCTTTAGCCAAAGGTCAGAAACAACATGCAACATATGACCACCATAAAATATTTTTCAGGATAGTTTTATGTATCTTAGAGATACATCAACAAAAAAAAACCATAAACCACTTCATTTAAAATTGAACTCCATAGAGTTTAAATTAATGCAAATTTTTGTATATTAACTAAATTTTACTCTGATGTATAAAGCCATTGAGTGTGTTTTGATGGTGAAAACAGTTTTATTTCCTCCCACATAAAACTCCCCAGATTTCTACTGTATTTCTGAATTGAATGCAAAAAAATAAATATGTTATTAAATAGGTACTCCTGTAAGGTAAATCTCAGTTCAGCTAGTTCTCATCCATACTTCACCTTTTCAGGACCATAAACCATTATTATTCTATTAAGCTCTCACAATTAATTAAAATTGTAGTGATTTTTAAATATTTTTACGTATATTATATTTTCATTTTGTAAAATGGAAAGTAAGAAACATAAGTATATATTTATCTGTTTATTACATGGAGAAATTTAGAAATTAAGGCAGAAAACTATCGATCCCATTCCAAACTGGAGGCAGTAAGAGACAAAAAAGAGAGGAAATGAAAGAACCATGAAAGAGAGCTATGTTCATACGGGATTGTTCATCTCTACAAATCATTGATGAAGCTCATAGCTTTAATGTTACAAGTACAGTAACAGTTTCAGTATCCTTCTAGGTTCCAGATTTTTTTACTTGTTTGAACATACAGTTCAAAAATACAATTCTGAAATTAAGCCGATATAATTTGATATGATAGGAAAGAGCATGACCTTCATATCTTAATTTTAACACTGTAAAGGCATTCTTCCAAAATCAGTTAGAAATAGAAAGAAATTCTATTTCAGTTTTAATTAAGATACAACAGCAGTAAATTACACTGGTGAAATGCTCCAAGGGGAACAGAAGTGTTTGTTATTTGCCCCTTTACAACAGGGAGTAGAAAGTAAATGTAAAATGTTATGAAGTCCAAAATAGAAGACTGAATTCTCAAAGTGATAGTCTTCATTTAGGCAACAATATCCAAGAATGCAATTCCCATAACTTTTATCTATTCTTCTAAGAACTTCTAAGTAACTTGAACCTTTGTTTTAAAACCATGAGTCTTTCAGATACCAAAGATCTGTTTCAGCTCAATAATTATTTTGGCTTTGATATGTATTATAAGATGCATTAAACTAAGTGGTTTTCATATAAATTCTCTAACGAGTTTGATTTGGTAGGGGTGAACATAGCACACTTAATACCAGTAACAGAACTGATTTTTACAGAAAATAGAAACCAACATCTTCTCCTTGTTTCAGAAAAAGAGCTGTAGGAGGACACTGCATCTCCTTTCAGAGGCGTCTTTTAGACAGTAGAACAACCTTGCAGGATACTTAAGACTGTGATTATGCCCAATTCTGTCATGAGTTCCCCATGTCACCCACTTAAACATCCACAAGTCTATGGGACCGGATGGGATCCACTCAAGAGTACTGAGGGAGCTGGCAGAGGTGCTCACCAAACCACCTTCCATCATTTACCAGCAGCCCTGACTAACAGGGGAGGTTCCAGTTGACTGGAGGTTAGCAAATACGACGCCCATCTTCAAGAAGGGCTGGAAGGTGTATCCAGGGAACTACAGGCCGGGACTGAAGGGTTGTGGTGAATGGAGTTAAATCCAGTTGGTGGCCGGTCACAAGCGGAGTCCCCCAGGGCTCAGTATTGGGTCCAGTCTTGTTTAATATCTTTATCAATAATCTGGATGAGGGTAAGTTTGCAAACACCAAGTTAGGTGGGAGTGTTGATCTGCTCGGGGGTAGGAAGGCTCTGCAGAGGGATCTGGACAGGCTGCATCGATGGGCCGAGGCCAATTGTATGAGGTTCAACAAGGCCAAGTGCCGGGTCCTGCACTTGGGTCACAACAACCCCATGCAACGCTACAGGCTTGGGGACGAGTGGCTGGAAAGCTGCCTGTCGGAAAACAATGTGGGGCTGTTGGTTGACAGCTGGCTGAATATGAGCCAGCAGTGTGCCCAGGTGGCCAAGAAGGCCAATGGCATCCTGGCTTGTATCAGAAACAGTGTGGCCAGCAGGACTAGGGAAGTGATTGTACCTTTGTACGCGGCACTGGTGAGGCCACACCTTGAATCCTGTGCTCAGTTTTGGGCCCCTCACTACAAGAAAGACATTGAGGTGCTGGAGCATTTCCAGAGAAGGGTGACGAAGCTGGTGAGGGGTCTGGAGCACAAGTCTTATGAGGAGCGGCTGAGGGAGCTGGGGTTGTTTAGCCTGGAGAAGAGGAGGCTGAGGGGAGACCTTATCGCTCTCTACAACTACCTGACAGGAGGTTGTAGAGAGGTGGGTGCTGGTCTCTTCTTCCAAGCAACAAGTGATAGGACAAGAAGAAATGGCCTCGAGTTGCAGCAGGGGAGGTTTAGATTGGATATTAGGACAAATTTCTTCACTGAAGGGGTTGTCAGGCATTGGAATGGGCTTCCCAGACAGGTGGTTGAGTCACCATCCCTGGAGGTATTTAAAGGATGTGTGGGTGAGGTGCTTAGGGCTATGGTTTAGTGGTCGACTTAGCAGTGTTAAATTAACAGTTGGACTTGATGATCTTAAAGGTCTTTTCCAACCTAAATAATTCTATGATTCTATGTTAGGGAAAGGGGTAGATAAGAGATGGTTTGTATATATCAGGTTTTATTATGCTTACTCAAAATGAGCTGTAATTGGGTAGTTTGGACTGTAAGTCTGTAAAATGTAACAGATTATAAGCTCTGCCAAACAAGTAAGATAATTCTACAAAATATAGGTTATGATACATCATCTTTACTAATTTTGGCAGCTTCATTTTAAAAGAAATGTAAATGATTTATTTCATGCAAAATATGGGACTTGGTTCTGTTGTACTCATCTTACTGGATCCAAGGTCATCAATAGGATTTTCTGGATAGGTGGAATGAGGAGGTTTTTAGGCATATATTACAAAATGTCACTTTTTTTTTAATCATGTGGTGCATCTCTAAATTACCCTCACCTTAGCACCTCTTCTGAAAATTTGGTTGTGGCAATTATGAATTATCATTTATTTAGACTCTTGATGTCAAAGAGATCGAAGGCCATACAGCTTCTTACAAAGTTCTTTACTGGTTTATATATAGCGCAAGACCTATGTGAGACTTGCGCTTTAACAGAGCAGCTCCTTGTGTCTACTTGTCACTGTTAATGATGTGTAATTTATGGAAATAGTAGATAGTAATTCCTAATCAGCAAAGCTGCAGCTAATAATGCTGGAATGTATCATATAGAATTGATGTCAGATTTGTGAAAAACGGAATTGACAGGTAAATTTTCTCCTACCAACAGCAGTAAAACCTTGCTTTAGAAAAGCATTCAATCTATTCAGTAACACATTTAAAAAATTGGATTAAAACTTATTCTGTTTATTAATTATTTATTAATAAGGGCAGGTCTAATAATTCTTGAGCAACAAAACATTCAATAAGTGAATTAAATATTTTAAAATGTATATTTTGATATTTTAATTCTTAATATATGAGCTAAGATCCAATTTAAAGTAGTTACTTATATGGAGTAATTGGAAAGGAAAATTCTCTGGGTTTTTTTATTTGTGCTTTCAATTTTCGTTATGATCTATTCTAATCATGCCAGTGACCAAAAAAAAAAAAAAAAAAAGAATGCATTGCTACTTGCACTACACAGCTTTTCTGAGAAGGTTGTATGGATAGAAGTTATTTTTTGAAATCACAAGAAAAGGATTCTGCATTCTCACTGATTTTATTCCCTACAATAGCATGTATTTTATCATGTATATTATCATGTAAATACCCATTTTATCATGTATTTAAGGATAATGTAGCTTACTATATGAAATCAGTATATAAACACAGGTTATGCACTTAACTATGCACTGTTACCTGCTCTTCTATGTTATCAGATTGCTTGCGTTATTTGAGGGTCACTTTTTTATGATACGTAAGTCAAAGTATTTGGGGGACATGATGTTTTGACATGAAAAGCCTGATTCAGCTGCGCTTACTTCTTCAGGGTAAAAAGTTTCCTATTGAACTAGGTTACTCATCAGATTTCTAATCTCCATTTCCTAACTACTCCTTCACCAACTTTATAATACAAAGCTGAGTACCATCATAAGGGCAGGATGTAAGAAAGATCATATTCCTCTCTGCAGTGTATGTTGGATGAAGACAATACCTTAAATACATCTCTCATTCTGAATTTGACCACAGTACAGAAATGTCTAGGAATATAGGGAATTCAGCAAGCAGACTCTTTTGTTGTTTTTACTAAATGTTTTCTATTTACAAATTTCCATATATGCTTGTGTATAGTTTGAAGTGTGTTGTACATATCTGCATGGAAAATGGCTGAAGTAAAACTCACTTATAGCTTATCATAAACCCTTCAATTAGATGATGTCTATCACATTATTAAATATTCAGGACTAACATATGTACCCAGACTGTGCAAAATATGCTAAGGATTTTTAAAATGAATCATGATAGTCATTATAATTTTGGGCTGCACTGAGAAGAAGACAAATGTCTTCAGTGATGACAGTGGAATAGACAAAATATGGCACTGATGGAGTGGAGCAGATTGTTCAAGCAGCTTGACTGATTGACTGTATCAGATATCACTAGTCTGGAATAACCTACAGTCAACACCAGCTGAAAGGAATTCCAATATTCATCTGGTTTCTGTAGAGCTCAGCTGCTTTGTGACTGAGAAGCTGAAACTTTTGAAAGTTTAAATAGAGAGGGTGGTATTAATAATGAGGTATATAGGTGCATTAAGATGAAATAAAAAACCTGAACCTTTGATGTGGTATTGTTGTTCCTGTTCTTGTTTGCTTGCTTGCCTTTGGGAAATATGAATTACCTTTAGAACCAAGCATTAAGAGATGGGGAGATTCTCAGGAAGTCAAAGCTGGATACCTTTTGAATAATGTGCTTTTGGCACAATACATGGGTAAACTGCAGAGAGTTCTATGGCTTGTAATATTGCATCTAGCAAAATAATGTAATATGCCATCTGGTCCTGAAATTTCTTAGCATTTCTGCTTAGTTATTTGTGGCATTTACTTAATCCTCCTTTTCTTCACACAGTTTATCTCCGAGTTCTTATGTGTTTGCATACTGTCCAAGGGCATGAATAAAAGTGGCCATAACTTACAAGTCCCCTGAACCCATGCATAGATTTTTGGTGTCATCTTCAATGGGACAAATGGAAGCCTAATTAATAGGAATGTAACCTAAACCTCTTGCATTAGTGAATCATTTTTTCTTCTCTGCTGCTAACATCATATTCAAAATCTATATCAATACTGGACATATAGATAGTGAGTTAGCATCTTATTCTTGGGCTGTACCAAAATCAATAGGAACTTGCTGACTTGAATGAGCAAAGCATCAAGTCTGCAATGAATATCTCTAAAGGCTTAAAAAAAACTGTTAACCTTTATTACATAAGCTCTATTTTAAAACATGTACTGAAAGAATAAAGCATGCTACTTTTTTTAGACTGGTAATCTTCTGTAGGTCTTCAGACGAACCGAAAATTGTACCAATGAAAGGCAATTTATAAGGGAAGGAGTAAGAGGGCAAGATTTCATAGCACTAATTAGCAATGGTTTAGATCAAAGCGTAAAGAATCATCAAGTACAGGAATGAGTCTAAAATGCTGTCCACTTCCAAGGCTTTAGTAGGAGATTACATTGTCTGAGAGACAACTACAGGTAGGAATCTTATCCTGGAGGTAGAGATATAAAGTCTACGATAGTCGTACTCTATTTTACACAATGGCCTAGTGACTGGAACACTCGTCTAGAAATGGAAAATCCAGGTTCAGTGCTCCTTCTAGCAGAAGTGAGTTCAAAACAAACAAGCTCTGTTTTCTTAATAAAAACCCTGACTCATAAAGTGATTGGAAAAGAAGGACTTCTAGGGTTAAGCAACAGAAGCAAAGGGATTTGGGATCTTAGTTTTGGATTTATGTATCTATTTTCTATTTCGGCACCAATTTTGGTAATGACTTCCTTCACTGACTCAGTTCTTTTGGGGCCTAATTTTGTATACTCTTACAATGTATGCCAAAACTGCCAGTTAACATATTTTGTTCTGAGATAATCCTAACTCCCTGTTTTCTATCTGTGCATGTTTTATTTTCCCTGAAGCTGAAGAAGAGTAGGATTATTCTCGCAGGAGATCATAATGCTTGGGAATATATCAGGTTCTGAGCTCTGATTTTTATTAGGTTTTATCTGGTGCCCACCTTCAGAAGGATATTTCTACAGCTTTACTGTTTTTTAATATCTGCCAAAGAGCAAATGACAGATGCGTCTTCTTTGCACTAAGCCATCAATCAGAAGTGTAGTGTTGTTGAAGCTATAGTAGTCTAGGGATATAAGTAAGTTTCCAGAGGGAGATAATATCTTTAATAGAATGATGAGGAAATAGGTTTTTTGGGGAAAAAAACATGCAATGCTTTGGTCTCAGAGTGACTAACTGCCTGTTTCTGCCTCTTTCTCACAAGGCCAAGGATTTTGTCGCCTATTCTCTTGCTACTATTCTCCTTCTATAACTATCCTGTTTTCTAAAATTGCCCGGTTACTTAACCAAATGCAATTGAAAGTGTTTGTTCCAATGTACTTTCGTTGGAATTGTTTGAGTGTATTTCAGATCTCTGCTGAGAGTTTGTTCCTTTTTTCCAACTGTACCAGCTGGCCCAATAAATTATACTACTTCTCCCTAAAAAATCAAAAGTGTGACTGCTTATTAACCAAACAGACTTGTAAGTCTCTTTGCATGAAGGAATTCATATCTCACTTGTACTTTTTACAGTATTGAGGCTAAGGCACTTTGTGAGCTTCTGTACTCAATAAGATGAACTTTATGCGAAAGAATTAGTCAAACTAGAGATTCTATTTGTTTTTCTTTTCTTAATAGTAAGTCTTTTAACCACAAAAACTTCACTTGCCTTAGATTACAGTTAGATAGTTCATGATATAACTAACAAGAATGGGATAGCAGTGTACACAAGGCATTACTGTTTAGTATGCAAAATCATTACCCCAGCCTTCAATAACCTTGCTAATATGTAACCTATCTACAGTTATGCAGATGAAGTAGTGCACTTTGAGACATTCCTGTTCACTCTTTTGTGATCTGTGATGGATTTTCATTATAAGAACTGTTTATAAAATTTAGTGAAAACCATGTTAATATGTTGGTATAATTGAACTTACACGCTGTTAACACAAAGGAAGATATGTGAGTCATTAAATGGCCTGTGCACAAATTAGAATGATCATGGCTGTCTTAAGAAAACCATTCATTGTTCTAACCTATTTTTTAATTCAAACATAAAAGAGCATTTACTGGGCACTGATGCTGATGACTTTGAAATACTTTTTAATCCAAACAGCTATGTGCAAAGATACTTGTTGTGTGTTTGTAACATTATTTACTAGACAATTTGTATATTACTTAGAATTACTCAGAAGAAAGTGTTCTCTTAGAAGAATATTTTTTAGTATAGCTCACCAAGGGAATTGCTAACTGGAACATAAGCCAGTGCTAGGACTGATACGTAGTGATAGAGAAGCCTATGAACTGCCTCAGTGGGCTTAGTATGAAAAAATACTTTCAGAAGTGACAAACTATGGTCAGGTGTTCTCCAGAACTGAGTATAGGGTGTAAATGGAAAGACCATGACCTGCCCTTGGCATATGAGTGAGATTAGAGAAGGAAGGACCCATGATAACCTTTTATTACTCTTTGTAGCTTAGTTGTCACAGCACAACAGGGAGAATAGCTTCCAGAGTTTCTACTTGTACTGCTAAAGTAAAGAGAGGCAAGGAGTCATCAGACCTTTCCGCTCCCAGCCTCTTGCACTGATGCAATTGGAAAACACATGACTTTCAAAGACAAAGAGGACTGAAGCATAGAACGGGTTTGCGAGTACCATTCACCCAAGGAAGATCATGAGACTGCAAATGTTTTAAAATTGCATTACATTAGAAAGGTATTTCAAAGGTAGATGTAAGATTAATAGCAGCTGTATAAGCAGTATAAACAGCAAGACTATCACAAAGGAATTGGTTATATTCCTAATGAAGCTATTTCAGGGAATGTCTGAAAGTTATTTTGGAAACACCATGCTTATTCAATAAAACAGTATTGCTTTGCCAGGCAGTAACCAAGCTCCTTGGTGAATAAACTTGAAGACAATTACCTTATTGTGAGAGGATTATTGCCTTATAGAAAAATACTGTGATGCTCTTCATATAACAGGACAGCAAATATTTGTGTTGCTAACTTTCCCTGTTGCTTGAAGGAACACTGTAAAGATCTGGTTAGAAGTCTTTGCCATTATGAAAACTGAGCTGCGAAACCATCTGGGAGGAACACAGCATAATCTAGGCTGGGGTGACTAAGCATCTGTTCTGGAGTTCTGCCTATGCTCAGTGTGGAGGGTCTGAAAACACTGCAAGGAAAAATAAAACGATACTTTAGAGCTGAGTTTTGTGTAAGTGCACCTAAATGTTCATGCAGAAAAAAAATCAGTCTGTTTGTTTAGAGACTGTTATTCAACATCCTCTGGAGTGCAAAAAAAAATCATGTTGTGAGTTGGTTTCCATGTTCTTTCTTTTCTGTAAAGCCCCAAGGCCCAAAATGCCCAAAACAGCTGAAAATTCTGAAAATTTCCATAAGCAATTCTACAAGCAACAACTTATTTGAAGATTTTAGAAAAAAAAGTAAATTAAAATATTAGCAAAACCAGAACATTTTGGGTCAGGGTAACATTCATCACAAATTTAGAAGCATGGAAATGTCAATCTCAGTGGTAAGACAATCCCAACTACTTCTCCGCCAAGTACGGCCACTGTTGCAATTAAAGAGTCTTTTAGACAGTGTGGAACAGATCATCACCCAGTTCTGTAATGGTCTAGAACTTCTGACATGTTTAGTTACTGCCAGGTATAGATTTCATGCCTACACAGATCTAGAGCAATCTTCTACTTCCTTGCCTCTTTAGATACGTAGCTGGATATGCACAGTCTGCTTTTTGCAAGTGCTATCTTGTTGTTCTGTAAGGCTTGGCTCTATGTCCAGAGCAAATATTTCTGCATCTAGACTTATAGATAGGGATAAATATGGCATTCTACAAGATCCCAGTTCCCATCCAGATCACAAAAAAATTGAATACAGCATGGTTCCTGTCTGGTCCATGTAGATTAGTTTGGGAAGTAGAGCATTTGGGGTGACTGGTGTGTTCTAGGTTTCACCTCATTAGAGCTGTAGATCATATCCCTTATCCTTTCAGGTTGTCCCATATTTTAAAATCACCATTTGCAAGGACTTTGTTTTTGCCTTATACTTTTCTGTATTTTGGAATATCATCCTTGATACTGTAAAGCAGACATCCTCTTTTATCTTTTAAAAAATTTTCTTCAAGTTTTGTTCAGTCAGCCTTAGAATGTTGTTCTCTATGCCCTTGCTATTTCAATTTTATTGCACTTCCAGGACTAGTGCTCTTCTTGTGGCTTTGTAGAAAGGGGTTAAATGCTGTTTTACATGCCAGGTTGCAAGTTCATGTGCTTTCTAATCTATTGCTGAAAAGTATTGTGTTCCCCTTTGACAGAAGATGTCCTGTCAGAAGCCTATGACAGCCAATAGGCTGAGAAATGTTGCTTCCTAGGAAAACAAAAAATAAACCAAAAAGAAGTTTTGTAACAGTAGTTATTGGGTTCACCAGAGAGGTAACTGGGTGAAACTAAAGGGCCAGTGCATCCAGGAGAGATTGGCTTAGGCTGTTTATTTTAATAGATCTTTCTTTTAGCTTTTTTATTGAACTTCGCAATGTTATTATGAATTGCATAATATCTGCAACTTCTAGTAGCATATAATTGAGTGGTTTTTCTTTATGATCTAAGGAGAGTTCCTAGAACTCATTATTATAGAGAGTAATTGACCTTGGCACTCTATACATGCTGCATAAGAACATATGCCATAGAATCAGGAACTCTAAAAAATGAGGAGACTGACTTCTTTTCTGGAAAATTCCCTTGTAATGTCCTGTGTGTGTATGAAGACTGCAAACAGTCCCTCCTTTCTCTTGGCACAACATGAACACGAGTTGGAGAACTTTATTGTCTCTGTTGAACTTGTCCTCTGCTGTGCCATCAAGAGGGATATAATACCAATATCTGCTGCTTGGTACGTAACACAAGGCGAAGTCGATTATACTTTACAAAAGGTTTCCGTTATATACAAAACTCCCTTGTATACTGGAAGATTGAAGTTAAATGAAAACACTTCCTTCAGCATTGTCCCTTACTATAACAATCTATTTCTCCTGGATT
The DNA here is from genome assembly GCF_030936135.1 of Gavia stellata. NCBI lineage: Eukaryota > Metazoa > Chordata > Aves > Gaviiformes > Gaviidae > Gavia > Gavia stellata. Next base: position 24,694,676 of record NC_082598.1, on the reverse strand, counting down.
AACATATTTATTAATCCGTTCTAGGCAGTGTTTAAGTCCTGCTGTGTGTTTACACCTACTTCTAATTCCTTCTGTAAATGTCACTGAGACTCATTTTTCAGGCCGGTGCAGATATCTAGATTTTCATCACAAACTGGGCACAAGCTAGTGTCTATAGCACTGGTAAATGAACCAGATAAGGGGGAAAATGTTAACTAATGGAATCTCAGGTGAAATATAGATAAAGGTCCAAGGAATTACCAGTATAGTCATTAAAAAGGCCAAGAGCAAGCTAAATCACACGGATATCATTTTAACTCAATTACTAATGAACGAAATATTTCCTAGGATAGCATTTAAGGTCAGCTTGAGATAGGAGAATACCAGTGCTAAAATTTATATTCAAAAGATATTTTTGTTTACTAATATTTTGAGGATGAGATTGTACTCATAAATATAGAACAGATAAAATAAATCTTTCCAGAACTAAAGTGCTTTAGGGTTGATGAATTGGCAACAATTAATACTCACACACACTGTAATAAAATGTTCATGAAGTTTATTATTTGCCATTCTTATCAGCTAATTAAAAACATCTTCAGGGTCGGATGTGTAATAAATGGGTTGGAGACAAAAACAGAATGGACATAAACACATTTTCTTCCCTTGAATATCACAATGACTGTTGACTCATGGCACATTGATTCATGCTACAGAAAAAAGCAGTAGCAGTATAAAAAAGGCTGTATATTATAGTATGAACTCTGGGTATATTAGGCAATCTGGCTGTAAGCTAATTTTTTATGTTGAGATATAATTAATGTGCTGAATTATACTTCTAATTTGGAGTCCATGTGAAACTACTTGGTGTCATTCACTAGCAATGAAAAGTCAGAGATTATTCTGATTCCTTTCAGCAAAGCTGAGACACTACAGCCTATTATCTTTCCCATTTGTGTAACAGACTAATAAACTCAGAGGAGATTTCCTATCAATAAAGCCTTGATCATGTCTTTGGGAGCTACTTTCTATGGTGACACTTGCCAAGTAAAATGACTATTTTCAGGGCAAGCTTTCCAGTGAACTTCAGAGTAAATAGAGAGAAATGTGCAAGACACAACAGAATAATAAAGTCTGAATGAATCACAACATAAGTTAGTTCATCTTATCAGTATGAGGCAAAGTAACACATATATTCCCCTGATATTGTTTTCCTTTCTGAAACAAACCTCTCATGTGAACTTTGTGAGCTGAATCTAGGTAAGGAATTAAAAGTCAGTTTATCTATTAAGTTATACCAGTCTATGTGTGTCAGGGTGGGGTTGATACTAGTAAAATACTAGTGGAGGTGAGGTTGATACTAGCAAATTGCCTGTTTATACAGAATTGTTATCCAAAAAGTTTGTAACCATCTTGCGTATTTGTGAAAAAGATGTGATTTTTTGGTTAGTTAGACTATTTGTCAAAAATCATGGTTAGTGACAAAATATAAGGTTAACGTAATATGACAGTATGTATTGAAGTAATTTTTTAAAAGTGGTCTGATGCAGAAAAGAATATTTTCATGTAGTAACTAATAAGATTAAGATACTCGGAAAATAAATATGTAAACAGATGAGATATAAAGTTCATTTTGGGGAGTAACTCTTAGAAATACTCCCAAAATTATATTTATCTTCTGCCTTGCTTCCAAAGAACTGTAGGGCATGCTTTGATTTTAAAAATAAAAACATTACCTTTACTTTTCAATTAATGATTAAATAAACTTGAGACATTATGTAATAATTTTAGTGAGACTTGTGAGAAACAAACTGAACGGTAACAACTGTTAGTAGACACTCATTCTGTCTGAATTTTATAAACAGCATGGTTACAGACAACAGTTCCAAAAAATTACAACCTCCTATTTCCAGAAGGTCATAGAGGCTTTTCTTTTACTCCTGTGTTACGGAAAACATGTTTCAAGCAGACCTCTGTTGTACTTGTTACACAATCCATTTTATGTCCTATTTCTGTTCTAAATGTGGGAGGAATAGTGGGTAGAACTGTAAAGACAGGAATATATACAAGATGCATAGTAAATTAGGGATTACTACCCCTAATCCCACCCTCCAAAGTAAGGTGTGATGTCATGTCCCTAAATGTTTGGGCTGTACTGGATTATCACTGTTCATACTTTCCCTGCTAAGGAAAACCGGCAGAGGGACGATGTAATTAAGTTCTAAACACAATAAATTATGCAGTTGGTAAATATAAAAACATAGGCACTCCAAAAGACTTCTTGAATAGCTTAAACGTATGTGTTTTGATGAAGCTAAACTTAGATGGTAAGGATTTTGAGATTAATACTTTGATTCTACTTTTTAATAATACAAAAAAATCTTTTCACAGAATCACAGAATCACTAAGGTTGGAAAAGACCTGTAAGATCATCAAGTCCAACCATTAAAAAAAAAAAAAACAAAAAACAAAAAAAACCAAACCTACAAACAAAAAAGCACACCACACAGCACCATGCCCATCAAGCCACGTCCCACAATGCCACGTCCACACCTTCCTTGAATACCTCCAGGGAGGGTGACTCCACCACCTCCCCGGGCAGCCTGTTGCAGTGTGTTACCACACTCTCAGTAAATAAATACTTCCTAATATTGAGTCTGTATCTCCCCTGGCACAACTGAAGGCCATTTCCTCTTGTCCTGTCACTAGACACTTGGGAGAAGAGACCAACACCCACCTCTCTGCAACCCCCTTTCAGGTAGTTGTAGAGAGAGATAAGGTCTCCCCTCAGCCTCCTCTTCTCCAGGCTAAACAACCCCAGCTCCCTCAGCCGCTCCTCATAAGACTTGTGCTCCAGACCCCTCACCAGCTTCGTCACCCTTCTCTGGACACACTCCAGCACATCAATGTCCTTCTTGGAGTGAGGGGCCCAAAACTGAACACAGCATTCGAGGGGCGGCCTCACCAGTGCCGAGTACAGGGGCACGATCACCTCCCTACTCCTGCTGGTCACACTGTTTCTGATACAGGCCAGGATGCCATTGGCCTTCCTGGCCACCTGGGCACACTGCTGGCTCATATTCAGCCGGCTGTCAACCAACACCCCCAGGTCCTTTTCTGTGGGGCAGCTTTCCAGCCACTCGTCCCCAATCCTGTAGCTTTGCATGGGGTTGTTGTGACCCAAGTGCAGGACCCGGCACTTGGCCTTGTTGAACCTCGTACCATTGGCCTCGGCCCATCCATCCAGCCTGTCCAGATCCCTCTGCAGAGCCTTCCTACCCTCGAGCAGATCAACACTCCCGCCCAACTTGGTGTCATCTGCAAACTTGCTGAGGGTGCACTCGATCCCCTCATCCAGATCATCGATAAATATATTAAACAAGACCGGTCTCAAAACTGAGCCCTGGGGGACTCCGCTTGTGACCGGCCGCCAACTGGATTTGACTCCATTCACCGCGACTCTCTGGGCTCGGCCATCCTGCCAGTTTTTAACTCAGTGAAGAGTGCACCTGCCTAAGCCACGAGTCGCCAGCTCCTCCAGGAGAATACTGTGGGGGACAGTGTCGAAGGCTTTGCTGAAGTCCAGGTAGACAACATCAACAGCCTTCCCCTCATCCACTGTGCGGGTCACCTGGTCATAGAAGGAGATCAGGTTGGTCAAGCAGGACCTGCCCTTCATGAACCCGTGCTGGCTGGGCCTGATCCCTTGGTTGTCCTGCACGTGCCCCTTGAGCTCCCTCAACTAGTCCACTAGTTACGAAAAGAATTGTGAGTATAGAAAGGACTATAAGGCCAAAATACCCTTCTGGAAAGATTACCATACTGCTGAAAAGGCCATTAAAGAAAAAAAAAAAAAAAAGGAAGGATAAAAGGGGAAATTAATCAGACCTCAAAGGTAAAGTCTATAAGCTTGTTTCAGTTCTTAGATTTTTAAAGTCAGAAAGTAATGAATTATCTTCAAACAGTGGGGGAAAGGCATTACACAAGTTAAAAGATTTCAAGGAGAAGGAGATGTATTAGCATACAGGGAGGATATCAAGTTTATATCAGCTTAACATAAAAAAAATAGTGAGGGAGCAGGAATGAATGTGATTGAATACTAAGGGTCTCTCTTGAATGCTGGATGAGTAGCACAATGTGAACCATTAGAAAATCAGCACTTACTAAGTTACCGTACAAAAATGCTCAAGAGAATAAAGTTATTCACTAGCATAGAAATGAAAAATTGCTGAATGATGACTGTCAACTGATGACCACTGTATCCTCGTAGTGCGTGATAATGCTTTTGATCATGTAATTACATTTACATTGTTAAATCTTCTGCCCAACCTGGGGGAAAACTATATTTCAAACAACTATGGTTTTGCTTCAGAAAGGACTGTGGGGTAAATCCTGACAAAACCTATGCAACTACATGAATAAGGTAGATCGCTGTATGTCAGGGCTTTCAATTGTTCATTATTGAATTACAATACAAAACACGTACGTTCCAAAGGATTTGTACTCCTTTAAAAGAGGTCATAAAACATCCTTCTTTTAGGTATCTAGCAATATAAGTCTCAGAAAGGTTTTCAGAACAAGTAGCAGGTGAACAGGAATTTAGTCAAAAAGAAACACTGCATGAATAAAAATTGCTGTTGGTTATTTAGACACCTGTGTTGGGAAATAACTTCACCTACTTGGAGGCCAACTTTTAGAATTTGTGTTCTGAGCATTAATATGTACAGCCCTTCTATAAAAATACAGAACAGGTTCCAGTCTATGAAAATTTCAGAAATTGCTCTGCCATGAAAACACTTGAATAATGGCTTGAAACATTTGTGATTTATTTTTCTTCTCAGACCCATGGGATCAAATTCATATCCTCCAGGTCCCAACAACCCAATTACCTAATTATCTTACCTTCTAGTAGGATTGTTCTCCCATCTTGATAAAGTTGTGGCATGACCAATAGAAAATAATGTTCTCAGCTGGCCATCGAGGAGCTCACCTTTCTGAGAATGTCTGTCCTGGAGTTTACCTGAGGCTTTTATGATTACTTGTATATTTTTAATGCATTTTTAAAAAAATACTTATATAGAGAATTAGACAAACTGGTATGGGCAAAGTTGGGCGATACGAGAAATTCTACAGATCAAAATCAGGACCACCAAAGCTCCCAAAATTTACATAACACAACATCTCAAGTCTCAGCTCACACCTTTAAACTATCCAGCTACAACAATGTATGTCACATGTTTGACAGCAAAGGCATGATCATTCCACAACATGTTAAGCAACGGAGGACCAGTTGCTGGTTTTTGTAATGCCATCATCAACCTATGCGCTTAGCATTACTGTCAAGCTCAGAGGATACTGTGATAGACTCCAAGCTTTTTTAAAGCTGTCTACATACCGTCTACAAAGTTCTGCACATGCAGCCAGAATCATTGTGTCTATTGTCTTTAATAAGAAGAAAATCACCAAGAAGTTTTAATTATGTAGCTCATATAATGACAGCTGTTTTCAGTGATGAGAAAAAAAGCTTTTTCTCCCCTTTAACTCTTCCTGCTCTGGTTTCCTCATTGTAATGACTCATCCATTCTGTAACTCCCTGGAACAATGAAACGAGTAAGTTAGATTCCCACACTTGCCACCTTGCTAGGCCAGGAATAAATAAAAACCTCCACTGATCTGTCTTGTTTGATGAGCTACTTGATTGAATTGAAGGTAAGGAACAGTATTGAACAGAACATAAAAGAAGCTCCTTCATGAAGTGCTCTTCGCAAGAACACTAATGAGAATAATATATCCTTTCTTTATACTAACACCAAGCATGACTTTGATAGAAAATGAAGTAGAGGTGTTTTTGTGTATTTATTTCCGTTGAAATGTATCTAGAAGATTATGCATATGGAAACTAAAACCTGCTTGCTCCATATAGTTCTACTGACATATGTTATAGAATTCTATTGTATGGAATTATAAAATATGTCATCCTTATATCTAATTGTAAGTTTGCCTGTTCCTACTTCTGTCTATTGTGTCTCATCAAATCATCATGCACCTCTGAGAAAAGAAAAGTCTGGCTTTGTCTTCTCCCTATACTTTGATCAAGGTAGCATATGGACCAAGGTCTCCTTTGAGCTTTCCCTTCTCTAGACTGAACAGACCAAGTTTCCTCAACTTCTTTTCATATGTTACATACTCTAGACCCTGACCATGTTGGTGGTCTTGCTCCAGCATGTTAATATCTTTCTCATACTGGGAAGCTCAAAACTGGACACAGTACTACAGATGCAATCTCACAAGTGCCAGAAATGGGAAGGATGACTTTCCTGAACCCCCTGGCTACATTTTTACTAATACATTCCACAACACAGTTGGAATCTTTTCTGAAACATGGATTTAAATTTCTGTAAAGTCAATATAAAACACAAAATTAAATAATATAAACTGCTAACTGGCTGCACTTGAAATCAGTTAATGAGGTATCTTTCTGAAACTATCCAGATCAGCTCTAGATCCACAGAAAGATAGTCCCTAAGTCTGCAATTTAAATTCTCAAAACCTTTAGTCTATCCCTGGGGCTACAAAAAAATCCATAACATTGGAAGTCTCATGTAAGCTTAAAACAATCTCTAAGTTTTTCAGGAATAGTATGCTCCAGAGTACCCCAAGCATAAAATACTGATCCCTCCCACATTCTGTCCACAAGGTCACTTCCCAGCCTGTCTCAGGAGTACTTGTGCAGATGTACCTGGCATTGTATTAGCCAAATAAAACCCTGTTTAGGCTTTGGAAAAATATAAAAACTTATTTATTCCAGGTTCCATGAACTGAAAATTTTCTAACAAAACGAAGTTTGGTCAGAACAGTTCAGACTTGTTCAAAAAGGAAGCCTAGCATATAATTGAAAAGTTGCAACTTGGATGAAAGGGAAGTTTGACATGACAATGCTGAATTTACCATCTGTCTATCTAGCTCTATAGTTTGCATCTTGGAATTATGTGACTACATCAGAAACTGTAATTGAATTTAAAAAGACCCCAATCTGTCTTCCCTCTTCCCTGCTCCACAAAACACTATCAAATGTAAAGCTGTGACCTGAGCGCAACTAATGCAGTAATTATCTTCCTGGGTTTGAAAAAAATCTGAAAAAGTAGTACTGATAAATGATCTTCCAACTTGATCATACAAACTGCTAACTGCAGGACTCACTGGTTTCTCAGTTGCCTTTGTCAGACTCTTCAGTGATAGATCAAGGTACTCCATAACCTGAAGAACTGAGTTCTTCATACTGCTGCCATCCTCTTTGGAAGACCACCTGCAAATGTGCTTACAACATTGCAGGCAGTATTAAAGCTGATTCTTCTTCCTCTGCCCTTCAGGGGAACCACTTCTGGAGGGATGTGATCTGCTAGTGGAATTGCACTGTTGTCCAGCAGCAGCACATACAGAGTTTTCAGTCATGAAAGGCCACCTGCATTATACTTTATCAAACTGTCATACAGGCTTTGAGGCGTGCATCCTGATGCAATGAGTTCTGAGATTTAACAACTGCATGAAAAAGTATCTCCCTCTCTGTGTTTTGAACCTGCTAGTTCCTCTCATGCTGGATCATTCTTGTAATCTGGAACATTACTGACAGAGGTGCTCAGGACAACAGTGCAAAACAATTATCAGAAAGTTACTGTGTTACTGGGCATAGAGACAGGGGACTGGGATCTGCACTGTTGTGATCACTGTGGAAAACTTGCAGGGTGAGAAAGGGCCAGCAAGTACAGGCAATGGGAGCAGTTACTGTGCATCTGCTGGATGAGAACAGCTTTGGCTTCTGTAGCCTAAGCTATCTGACAAATGGCCAGATGACAGTCTGCTAATTAAAATGTGCTCTGAAAACCAACTTTAGCATTTGAAACTAATGGAGCTTATTATACATGCTTACGGTAGAGTTATCACAGTGCATACAGATCATGAGTCCCAAACTTTATTCTTGTATCAGCCCATGGTCCCAGAGAATCGGTACACATCAAATGAACACTGACTCTGCCGATCCCTGCAGAAGATCCTTTCCTGGGAGTGTAAAGTCTATAGACAGAGAATTCAGAGGATTATGGATGTAACTTTGGCTAGACACAATCCCAGGATCTGGAGATTTTCTACTGTGTGTAGTTCAGTCACAAGAACAGATGTTTCCTCTAGCCTGTGATCAAGTTAGAGAAATCTGAGGACTGCTGTAACCTTCATGTCTGACTTTGAATCACTATAAGGTCTTATACTACTGAAAAGGTCACCATCCCAGAATTTTACAACTCCTTAGTTCTTTGATTTCTTTGCAATATTAGAGTAAGAAAGGCTGCTTTTTTAGCAGCCAGTTCATTCAGTGGGCTTCTGACAAGGACTGTCATTCACTAAGAAAAATTTCCATTGGTTTTCAAATCCATACATATCAGAATGAAAAGCCTCTTCAAGCTGTTTATTTTAAGATCTATAAATAAATTCCTTCTGTATGTTGGACCAACCACAAAATAATGTTAATTAACAAATGGTAGTGGTAAAGATTGCAATGGTGATCACTGTACATGGGGTTGCATTGCTTGTGCACTTGTTAGTATCAGTGATGATCATATATGAAAAGGGAAAAGAAACTATCCAATGTAATGGTTCTACAAGAAAATAATTTTTAAGTAGAATAGGACTAAAATAAGCACAAGAGGGGTTTTTATTTTATTTTTAGTGTTTACAAACATAACTTTTAACTAGAAGAAAGTTCACAAATATCTGCTGAACAAGATGTGAGATGAAAAATTATAAATGCTGTAAATTGGACATTCTGAATGCAACTAATTTAATGAGACCATTAGTGAGACACCAATTGGATACAGTATTATTACATTGCTCTATCATAAATATTGTTGATTTAAAATTTCATTTTTCTCGAAGACTGGATCTAGATGTAAATTAGACCACTTGTCCTCTGTTACAATTGGTTTTGTTAATAATAATAAATATTTACATAAGAAATGAAGATGTAACATGTAGACTGTAATATACTTTTCTCAGTAATTTCAAATCTGTACATGAATTCAAAAGCCAATTAATGTAATATCCAATAATGTAACATCCAATGTAATATCTGTACATGAATTCGAAAGGCACTATTATGTAACATAATGTAATATGACTGTTCTTATTGACTTCACCAGAAGTATTCCCTACATATATGTATTTTTTAAATTAGCCTTTAACTGTCTTCTGATTGAACTCTTACTGAGCAGGGGAAAAATGCATTGTTGGATGCCTCACTTTCATTGTTGCATTAAATCAAACCACTACTGTCTCTACATTTCTAACACTTGCACTATCACATCATAGTCTAGAATATCAACTCCGGAGTTCACCGTAAGTGGGTGGTTAGCAGCAGCAAAGGGTTAGAAAACCAGGGACATATGTCGATACTCACTGACTGGAAGCATTTCCTCTTAAACTTATGTCACTTTTGAAATTTATACAAAAGTTGTTTTCTTTAGTTTTTAAGTGGTAAGAGGAATGATGAAATACTTGTCTCTAGCTAACATACATTTGTACTCCCTTACTACTTCTCTGACTGATGAAATTCCAGGCTTTCCTGTTCCACTCCTGACAGAAATTACTAGGTAGTTCTTCACTCCTTCTGGTAATCATACTTCGATATTCAGTCTTAAGAGCCTAAGTAGACTATGAAATTTACTGAAAAAATACTATTACATTTTAAAATCTGAATGTGGTGGCCTAAAAATCTGCCTATACCAAATTAGATTTTTTTTTCTTTCAACCATTCTTTTGCCAAAACAAACCAAAAAATAGTCTTTTTCCAGTAGGATTTGTTTTTTACTTCATTTTGCCCTTACCTCAGACACACTATTTTCTCTAATCAATGGTAATGCCTACTATCCTACTAGACTAATCAGGGACTGCAAAATTATTCCTTTAGGTCTAAGACAGATATCTGCTTCCCCCCAAATCAAAAGTGTTCATATTATGGACTTTTTAATAGATGATATAATTTGTTGCTAGCCAACCAGTTTTTCTTTTGCTTTTTCAAAATTTGTCTGAAAGTTTTTTAATTTTGGAGGGGAGGGATGAATTCTCATTTTTCATGAGTTCTATTTTGTCATGCGGGAATTATCATTGTAGGCTTTATAATCAGGTGGAAAACCAGTTGAGGGATTGGAGTCATCAACTTTTTCACTATGAGTAGTCTTTTTGAGTCCAGTGAGTAACTCATGATGTATAAATTTTGATGTCTATGTCAATATTGGAGCTAGGGTTATATGGCTACATGCACAAGTTACAGCACGGTGAACTAGAACGCAGAGTAATAACGCATATTCATTCCCTTGAAATATTTGTTCACAGGTATAAATGCGTTTGCCACAGCTGCCACTGGGATATAAACTGTCATTTAGCATGGGATAGAAACATGAAATGGTTAATATTGATCTGACAATACATACTGAAGAACCAACCTTAGGGTTCACTATTGAAAACATGGGACATCGAGTAACACTCATGTCAGTAGCACTTAAAAGTATAACAAAAGCATTCAAAGATATTTTTATAAAAAATGCAGAATTATCAGTAAAATGTATATGTATGTGTATTTGAGAGGGCTTTTTCATAGTAAAGGTATCTGAAGTTACAACCAAAATAATGAAAAGATCCCTTTTTTGGCTCTTTTTAAGAGTAAAGAAAAGAATTCTACACTTCCAGAAATGTTCTTTCAAACTCAAAAACTGGCCAAAACCTATATGTTCAACAAAGTTTCCCCTTATAGTAAAACAAAACTTTTTGACACAGATTCTACCCGAACAAAATTGTTTAATCTCTGCCAGTTTCTCAAGGGAAAAGATAGTTTCAACAGTGATTCTGTTCAAGCTGGTTTTTGAAGAAACTTTAGCTTTAGAAGCAGGGGGGGAAGAAAACCAAAGAACCGTACAGAATTTTCTAGAAGGAAGGAGTCCCTGACTATTCAGGTCTAATATAGCTAGAATATAGATGACACTAAGAAAGATGGCTAGGTAGGCATACTAAAATTTGTCTCCTTGATGAAACTGGCAACACAAACCAACAAAAATTTGGCCTTCTGCCATGGTTTAACCCCAGCCTGCAACTAAGCACCACACAGCCACTTGCTCACTTCCCCCCGCAATGGGATGGGGGAGAGAGTCAGAAGAGTAAAAGTGAGAAAACTCGTGGGTTGAGATGACGACAGTTTACCAGGTAAAGCAAAAGCTGCGCAGGCAAGCAAAGCAAAACAAGGAATTAATTCACCACTTCCCGTCAGCAGGCAGGTGTTCAGCCATCTCCAGGAAAGCAGGGCTTCATTACGTGTAACGGTTTCTTGGGAAGACAAATGCTGTAACTCCGAATGTCCCCCCCTTCCTTCTTCTTCCCCCAGCTTTATGTGCTGAGCATGACGTCATATGGTATGGAATATCCCTTTGGTCAGTTGGGGTCAGCTGTCCCGGCTGTGTCCCCTCCCAACTTCTTGTGCACCCCCAGACTACTCACTGGGGGGTGGTGTGAGAAGCAGAAAAGACCTTGACTCTGTGTAAGCACTGCTCAGCAATAACGAAAACATTTCTGTATTATCAACACTGTTTCCAGCACAAACACAAAACATAGCTCCATACTAGCTGCTATGAAGAAAATTAACTCTACCCCAGCCAAAACCAGCACACCCTCTTGACAAGGTGTTACTGTACATATGACATATATAAGAGCACCAGAAGGTAGTGCTGGTGTCAAGGTCACAGGTCCAGCTAGTCCAGTATCCTGTCCCTGATATGACCAAAAGTGGATGTTCAGAAAGGAGGAAGGTTGTACAAAGCACTCCCAAGGTTCTCTTCTAGCTTTGAGTTGTTCAAGGCTCAGGAAATACCTGACACTCAGGCATACTTTGAGTTCAGAAAACCTCAGTCACTCCCTTCTCTGTGGACATGTCTAGTCTGTGTGAATTTTTAGAATCCACAGTAGGCGCTTCCAATGAGGTCTTCCGAAGCAAGGACATATTGCAACTTTGTCATCACATTTTCTAATAGTGAGCAATATTGCCTTTAGCTGATGATGGATAAGATAATGTATACATATAATGGTTCCCACTGAAAAGTAGTGCCCACTACCAAAAAAACGCACACTACTTTTGTGTTATTATTTTATTTTATTCATCATCAACATCATCATTTGGAAATGTAAAGTGTTTCCATTGTAATAATTATAAGGCTGTAAACAAGCATTTAGGTGAATGTAGAAAACTGCATTTACAAAAGCTTATATTTATTAATGGTAGTTTCCATTCAGTTCAGAGTTCCATGCACTAATTACTTTAGTATCAAATGCTTAAGGGTCCCTAATTTTTTTCATAGCAAGCAATAAAGGTCTTACTTGCACCCTGGAATTTAATGTTACAATTTTCTTTTCTTCTATCATTTTCATTAGGTACTGTGTCATTAACTTCTTATCAGTCTTTAAGATGAAATGAAGAAAAATATTTGCCTTCAATTCGTAACATCAACAAGTCTGTAACAGCACATTTGTCTTTATGGGTAAAAAAACCTTTCTGCAATTCATTTTCATTTTCTGTGTAAAGTCTAAATTAAATCTCTTCGGTGCTCTAATTTTTCTACACTGTCTAATCTTTAACACACAGAATATACCTATTAACCAATTTCATTTTGCACTTTAAATATCCTGTTTATGGAAGGGGCTTGCAGATCCAAGGAAACCTGACCATTTTCCCCCCTCTTATCATGAATGAAAGTCCCAGATAGTATTTGTACTTTTGAATAAAATTAATCTGTGCCTCCTCTGCATTCTGTCTTTAATTCAGGTGTTGTTGGCCGCATCAATTTTTTGGTTTCTCAAAGTTAGCCTTTCCAAAATACTATTTTTTGTTACTGATCAGTACTTTATTATTCCTACAATTTAGCAGGATCTGAGTCTGCTCATGACCATGGATCAACACTATCTCCTACTATGTGCGTTTTTGCCATTTTATCACTATTTGTTAAAATAGCCATCTCCTTTTGACAGGTTGCTAAATATTTTAGATGCACCATGTCCATCGTGTCTTAGGACATCTGATGCATCTCAGGAACATTATTTCTAACTTCTGTCTAGTAAATAAAATGTGCAGTAAATATGTGAAGTATGTGATAAATGGCATTTCAACTAGTTTATCAACAGATTTTTCAACATACTTGCAGATTAATTTATATAATTTTAAATAGTTTTATGTTAAATTGCAGGAGGGTGTGGGGCATGACACACTTATCTGATACTCTTCAAGGAACCTGTGCTGGTTTTGGCTGGGATAGAGTTAATTTTCTTCATAGTAGCTGGTATGGGGCCATGTTTTGGATTTGTGCTGAAAACAGTGTTGATACACAGGGATGTTTTAGTTACTGCTGAGCAGTGCTTACACAGCGTCAAGGCCTTTTCTGCTTCTCACACCGCCCCACCAGTGAGTAGTCTGGGGGTGCACAAGAAGTTGGGAGGGGACACAGCCGGGACAGCTGACCCCAGCTGACCAAAGGGATATTCCATACCTTATGATGTCATGCTCAGTATATAAACTAGGGGGAAAGCTGGCCGAGGGGACCGCTGCTTGGGCTGGGCATTGGTAGGAGGGTGGTGAGCAATTGTTTTCATTTGTATCACTTGCCTTTCTTGTTTGTTGTTGTTATTTTCCTTTTCATTACAATTTTTATTATTATTATTTTTATTTTATCTTATTTCATTTCACTTGTTAAACTGTCCTTATCTCAACCCACGAGCTTTCTCACTTCTACTTTTCCGATTCTCTCCCCCATCCCACTGGGGCAGGGGGGAGTGAGCAAGCGGCTGTGTGGTGCTTAGTTGCCGGCTGGGCTTAAACCACAACAGTCATTTTTGGCGCCCAACGTGGGGCTCGAAGGGTTTGAGATAATAACAGATTCAACAGAACTTATTAGAAGGGATTTCTATCTGTTAAAATTTACAGGTCACAATATTGATTCATCTGTTCTCAACATTAGTTTATTTGACCTGCACCATGCTCTTTTTTTTGCTGTACCTGTTAAAGATTGGTGTTGGCTTTTTCAGTTTGCTGTGCTCTGTAGTTATTAGTGATGTTTTGCCTGGGAGATTCGTTTTTAAAACACTGACCTTGAGCTTAATCTGGTATTTGGTCTCTGTACTGAAGCCATTACTGTACTTCGGGTACCATCTCATGGAGACATTTAACAATTATACTTCTTCCTCTGAGAGGTTTTTTGTGGAGGAAATACAGAATGGCACCCTTGCTACCTTCTTCTGTGATGTTGTCTCCCTCGTGACAATGAATTCTCAGTATCTTGAACATCCTTGGGTAGTTAAAATACTTCTATTGGTATTTCTTAGAAATATTGCTTCAGTTTTGTCTAAGGTTAACAAGCAATTTAGGAATATGACCCAGGCTCTGCAAGAGTATGGTCAAGGGTGGCATGGCATGTGGGGGAATATGGGCAGGTATCTAGAGAACTTCTCACCTCCAATGGTCTGGAACTTCACTCCTGAACAACTACAGGACCTGATGAAATGGTAGAATGTTTGAAAAAAAAAATGTTGTAGCTACTCCAAAGAGGCACAACTTAGTGCACTGTGCTGGGCCCTGGCCAGTATCTACCAAACACTGCTTGATATCATGCAGCACCTTCAGGGAGAAGAGAGGGAAAACAAACCAACAGACACTGTGGCTAAACCAGGCACTGTATCAGTCACCCCTATAACTAAAAAGAAACAGTGGAAGCGGAAGTCAGCTCGTTTAGTAAGGGACGAAGAAGTTTCTCCTAAGAGGGAGCAGGAGAAAGAATCAGAAGAGGCAGCCTGTTCTGCGGCAGAGCAGCCACAAGAACAGGAGGAGGAAGAGACTGAGATAATCAATGAGACAGAAACCACCCGCTCCCTATCCCTAAGTGAGCTGTGAGATACACGAAAAGATTTTAGCCATCAACCAGGTGAGCTAATTCTCAGCTGGTTGCTTCGATGCTGGGATATTGGGGCCAGTAGTCAGGAATTAGAGGGTAAGGAAGCCCAGCAGCTGGGATCCCTTGCTAAGAATAGGGCCATTGACAAAGGGATTGGAAAAAAGGCAGGAGTCCTCAGTCTTTGGCAATGACTCCTGTCAAGTGTGAAGGACAGGTATCCCTTCAAGGAAGAACTTGCAAATTCTTGAAGGAAATGGACCAACATTGAGGGAGGCATCCAGTATCTGAGGGAATTAGCCATGTTGGAGGTGATCTATAATGACCAGGCATCCACAGACCCGGATGAAATCCGGTGCACATCGTCCATGTGGCGAGTTTGTATGAAATGCAGTGACATCATACACCCACACCGTGGCGATAATGAGCTGGACAGACACTGAGGCACCAACTATAAATGAACTGGCCAGGCAACTCCGAGAATACGAAGATAACCTTGCTCCCTCCATGTGTGCTTGTGTCTCGGCTGTGGACAGACACAGACTGACCCAAAACATGTTTGAGCAAGCTGAGAAGGGTAGGTTTTTCTCATGCACTCCAACCAAAGCCTCAGCTATTAAGAGTCAGCCTTTTCCTGTTCAAGTGAAAAGGTACCGGTGGCACACAGCACATGCAACCCTGTGGTTCTTCCTGCGTGACCAGGGGGAGGACATGAGGAAGTGGGATGGTCAACGCACCTGGAGACTAGAAGCTCGGGTGCAGGAACCGCAAGGGAAAACAACAGCCAAAAAGCATCCACCCAGGAAAATTACTGCTCCAGTGTCTGTTGGGCAGAGTAAAAGAGCTGACTGTACTTTTGATCCGGATGAAGGGACTTCCATTTTGCACTTACAAAAACCAAGTAATGAAGACTCAGACCAGGAATAGAGGGGCCCTGCCTTCGGCCAGGCGGAGGAAAGGGACAATCAGGTTTACTGGACTGTGTGGATTCGATGGCCTGGCACATCAGCCCCACGGGAGTATAAAGCTCTAGTGGACACCAGTGCACAGTGTACTCTAATTCCATCAGGTTAAAAAGGGGCAGAATCCATCTGTATTTCTGGAGTGACAGAGGGATCCCAAGAACTGTCTCTGTTGGAGGCTGAAGTAAGCCTAACCGGGAATGAGTGGCAAAAGCACCCTATTGTGACTGGCCCAGAGGCTCCGTGTATCCCTGGCATAGACTATCTCAGGAGAGGATACTTCAAAGACCCAAAAGGGTACTGGTGGGCTTTTGGTATAGCTGCCTTGAGTACGGAGGAAATTAAACAGCTGTCTAGCTTGCCTGGTGTCTCAGAGGATCCTTCTGTGGTGGGGTTGCTGCAAGTTAAAATAACAGCAGGTGCCAATTGCTGCCATGACAGTGCACCGGCGACAATATCGCACCAATCGAGACCGCCTGGTTCCCACCCATCAGTTGATCCGTCAACTGGAAAGTCAAGGAGTGATCAGTAAGACTCATTCACCCTTCAAAGGAACGCTTCATGAATTTGCATGTCATCCTTGCGCAGGGGCCATGCTAATCTTCTCTGTATTGATATTTCAGACATCATCCTGTATACCAAAAAGGCTTTAGCCGCTTAGCTTGTTTGATTATGGCACTTGTTTGACATTCATGGATAACCTGTGCAATGGCATCAATAGTCAAGTCCACCCCTCGATCACGAGTCCATTTGTATTTTGCATCTACGTGAGGTACTTTTACAACCAGGTTCTATATTATATATATGTATTATACAGAAAGCAGACATGATTCTTTCCAGCACTTAACTTGACGCCTGACATCGCAAATTACCTTATGAAGTCAGAGTAGATTCTCCACATCAACTTATTTGTAGCATCAGACCTCAATTTTTTTTTATGTTCCCAAAATGCTAAGTCATAACTCATTCCCAATTACATTGCTCTGCCGGTATAAAAAATCTACAGTATGTATGTAAATGTCTTGCTAAGTGCAATCTCTCTCTTTCTGATTTTTTAAAGAAAGACTGTAGTGACCTATCATCAGGCAAAGATTTTAAGCTCCCAGTAAGGCCCACAAATGTGAGAAATCTGAGTATATCGTAAGTCTGAGCAAGGCACATACATGATAATTCCTAATAATGCACCTAAATGCTACAGAGGGGCAGAATTTAAGACACATTACTATTGACTAGCTTTGACAGCTTCCCACTACAGAATACTGTCTTGCAACCTTAGAAATAATAAATGCCTTATTGCAAGATTACATACATTCCTGAAACGCTGAACCACTGGGGAGAGTTGGGGAGTCATAAGGCAAAGAAGCTAACTTAGTTTTAGTGCCATGTTGTAACCTAAATGAGCTGATGAGGCTTAAAATATACAAAAGAGGCAGTAGTGAATATGAATGGAGTAATTTTACCTCTTCACACAAGACTGGAGAGAACAATATTAGGATAGCCATCTGAACAAATACAAGAAGAGAAACTACTGGCTGGATATTAATTTTACAGAAAAGATCTTCAGAACCTACTGTGAATTTTAAGCTGAAAATGAGTGAAGGGCTGTGCTGTTGTAAAAATCAAATATGTTACTGTAAGGGATAACAAGACTGTTAAGTAATCCTTATGCCCTGTTCAGCATTAGGAAGGTCTTATGTGGAGCATTGTGCCCCATTTTAGTTAGAAAATTTACTTTCTAGTGGTAAAGATAGTTAAGCGTTGGGATAGATTGCCTAGAGATGTTACAGACTCTCCAGTGGCAGAAGTCTTTAAGAACAAGTTAGATAAACTGGGATCAAGAATATGTACAGCTGATCCTGCCCTGGAGTAGTGGATGAACTGGATGACTTTGCCTAGTATCTTCCCAGCCCTATTTTGTATGAATACTATGAATTTACAATTATGTGAATAAAACGTACAGTTCTGATAGGATGTTGAAATATAGGAGAAAGTACAGAAAAGCTGAAAAATTCATGTTGAAGAAGTAACATTTTAGTAAGATATTTAAAGGAGCTTAGGCTACTTTTGCAAAGAAGTTGAATAGTATCTTGATTATTCTGTTGAAGATGAAAAATACTGGTAGAGAAAATTCTAATTCTGAAACCATCCTTAGGTAGGTAGAGAAACATAACAAAAAAATCACTGGCTAGAAGCTAGACAAGACTGGAAATAATGCCAAGGTGTTAAGAAGATGTTAAGCATTGAGGCAAACTAGCAAAAGCCCACACCAGGATTTGAGGGAGAGACCTTTCTGAAAGATGTGTTTCGGGGAAGGTTCACTTCAGCAAAGACACAATATCTAAGTATAGGAAATACATACATTTTGGTATGCTGGAAATCAGATTAGATTAGATTATCTCATGGTCCCTTCCAACTTTATATGATAATTAACCTATGCAATACTCCTCTGATACGCCTTGGTGTATTCAAAGCTTGATTTTCAATTTTCTGGAAAGTCTTTAAGACTACAGCAGTATCAACACCACCTCAAACACTAGCTTTCTATTAGGAACAGAAGAAAACAAAAGGTTGAAAATTCTTTCTGCGAGAAAAATAACAAAGTCTGATATTTCCTATTTTGTGCAATATCTCAATCCTAATTCACAGAGCATAAAAGAACTGTTTGCAGGGTATGGAACAATTCCTTCTGTTTCGGGAAGAAAAAAAAATTCCATATGCTTGCAAGGCAAAGTATGTAATCTGCCTTGAAATTGCCAATATTTAAGAGATTATATGTGAACTTTTATTTTTTGTCTCAGCGCAGGCCCCATTATAGGGAAGATGAAGTTGGGCCCAGAGGGGAAAAAATAAATAAGCAAATCCCCTATTATTGGCATTGGTTTCACTGGCATTGCAAGTTTTCAGTGTTTCTCAGGATCAGGTCCCTACTTTTTATATTCATCTTCCTGGAAATATCTTTGTAAGTCTAATTAGTCTTTAACTTGGAAATGACAGCAGGGGAGTTATTCTTTCTAAAAAACAGAAAACAAGCTTGCATCTGTTTTTCTCCCCAAACTAGCAGAGCTCTGTGCTTAACAAGAATAAAAATAAATGATTAATTTCATGCCCTCAAAAGAAACCCAACAAACCAACAACAAAAGCCTTGCTGTTTCAGTGCATTACAAGGAGATATCTTTACTTGCCTAGAAGATACCAGAATTTTTTAGCAATGGAAATTCCAGTGGGATGGGATGGTTAAACCCCATGCTGTATTTTCCAGTTCTATTGTCATAAGCTATATCCATATGCAATTTTCTCACCTTTTGCATTTTAGGCATAGTCTGCATTTTTCTTTGCCGTTTGTCCATGTGGGCACAATTGGAGGCATATTCTTTCAAACCAGATATTCTACTGTAATGCATAGTAAGGAGAGAGATTATTTTTAAATGAAAGTTTGTCATTATACCCTCATTAATATATTCATAAAGTCAATATTCCTATAGACTCTCTGACCTTCAAAAAAATTCTGAATACTGTAGATTAAGAATTCAATGGATACTTACGGAAAGAATGTAGTTGTGATTCCAACCCTGTTAGGTAATACAAGAGAAAGAGAAACATTGCACTGAATGAAGGGTTAAATCACTGACGGTCCCTGGCTGAGACACTACTGTGATACATAAAAGCTTTACTTGCATAGTTTTAGTTACTCCTTGAGCAGAATTGATAATAGGATGTTTCAAGATGTGTAACTCCCTCCCTGATAAGATCAAATGGGCCTTGAGGTAGCTCGTTAACATTCCGAGGCCAAAGGATGGATAAGCCAATCCCATGACTATGTATGGACAAAGGAAGCCCGAAGTTCAACTAGCAGACAGTGTGAGGAAGACTATGAATGACCACCGGAGGGTGAAAAGACCCTAACCCTAATTTTACTGCGCATGCTTGGACTATGCAAATGAATTCCAGGAACTCATCCACATAAGACCAGATAAGACCAGCCTTTGTAGAAATCTGATGAATATGTATGATTTTTCTGTATATGAACTGAGGTGCTTTGCTAACCCGTTGGAGCACTCCTGGTGGACGAATCCCCAGTGCTGCCCAGCGCTGTATTAAAGAATGCCTGCTTAATAACAAACTAGTTGTTATTGAGTTATTAATCTCGGAAACCCATCCCGATCGCGGGCTCGGTACCGACTTTGTTGTTTCAGCACAGAGGAGGAACAGTCCTCATGAACTGAAAGAAAATACATACACATGCAACATTCGATAGCGGAGAGATGCCATGAATGCTTATGGAAGATAATGACATCTGCTGCCATTCTATACAGAAAACAGGTATCTAAAAAAATCGGCAGGATCTCAAGGGAATAATGATTAGATTCTTTTTGGCTTTGCAGTTTTTGACAAATAAAGGCCAGTATTTACCTATTCAGAAAAACCCACTACTACCTTCTCAGGCTAACAAATTTAGATCTAATTAATCTGCACAGAGTATATCTTTCTTTACTGTGTATTGTTTTCGGTTCCAATGATAATTTCGCTGTTTCTATAGCTCTATAGAAAACATTACTCCATAAATTTGTCATGATAGATTATTCCCACTGGTATTCCTTAAAAAGCATGTCAAACTGAAGTCTGAGGAAGTTCTGTACGCATGTTTGACTCAGAAGTCTCTCTCCATTAACAGGAAGCAATTGTTTCTGTTAATTTGGAAGCAATATAAGCACAGTAAACCCAGAATAAATATTTTAATTCCTCTATAGACCCTGCTATACTTTCTTCAGTCAAGAAAAGGATCCAAGACTTTGACTGACCAATAAACCCCTACAACGGTAAAACGCTCAGAGGAGATGGGCAAGGGAGATGAGCCCACGAAGCTCAGGGAGTAATGCAGGCTGTGACTGACCACAGCTGTTGCAAAGAGGCTGACCGTATCTCGACACAAAAGGGACCGGAGGGCGGCCTTTGTTTTTGCTAAACGGCTATCAGGAGTTGAGTGGATCAACAGGTGGTGCAAATGTTTCTCCCTGAATTCATTAAAGGAGTGTGAATGTCTCCCTGAGTTAGCCAGACCGGCACGGGGGAGGAGGGGGAGTGAATACGTGGCTCCACTTAAGATCATGCATAAAAAAATCCAACAACGAGAAAAAGTATTTTGAAGAGTGCAAGGAGCTTGAGCTGGCTGGTATTCCTTCCTGGCGACGCCCAGTGTCGTGACAGCGAGCGTGTAATAGAGACCGGTAATGGGAATCACGTCGGTACTGTGACAGAACTGTGTGTTGCAATCGCTATGTATTTCGTTAAGTGTAATTTACACTTGTAATTGTGATTTCAGCATATTTTGTATCACTCCGCTAAATTAGACACCCCATGGAACATCAGCTGTCTTGAAAGAGGTAAATTTGATATTAAACATTACACCCTCCGCGCACTGAATATCTGAAAGAACCAGGTCAGAGAATATTGGACTGACAAAGACTGCTCTTAGTGTTTCACAGTATGAGAGGCTGTGTAATGCATTGATCCTGGGACTATTAATTTTACAGTTTGTTGTAGCATACTTATTTCCCTTTTTCTAGACATATGAGATAACAACAGCTTTATGGATATGAAGTGCTAATGAATACATTAATTCAGTGTTTCATGTTCATTAACGTTAAATATATTAATAGAGAGTTGAACTATTTTAGAGAAGTTAAAAAGTAGCAATGCACAGTCCATTTGCTTCACCCACTACAGGAGCATACGCATGGTAGCCGAAACAGAGCCTATGCCAGCTCGGCATTAAGAATGTGTTAATCAGCGTATCGCTAATCCTAGTTTGCCTTGAACCTGAATATAAGCATGCTAAAAGAGTGTAACCAGCTGGAGTGTGTAAGCACTCCGCAGCAGCGCGATGGCAAAGCCAGCGGCGGCTCTGCATAGGCGCGGGGGAATGCGATCGCCAAAGGGCAAACGGGGGCGGGAGCCGCTGCCCGCGGGAGGCGTCGGGGGCACCGCCGGCGGGCAGGGACAGCCCAGGCGGGGGGGCTGCGGGCGGCGGGGCAGCGCCCGTGCGCGGGAGGGAGGGGGGCAACAGCCTAGAAAGGTCGGGCGTAAGCGAGGGAACCCAGAGAAGGAAGAGAAGAGGGAAGACCTCGGCTCCCACCGCAGCGGTGCCGGGCTCCCGCCGCTTCACCTGCACGGCTCCCGCCGCCAGCCGTCTGGGCCGCAGCCAGCGGGGCCAGCGACCCGCGGGCCTCCGAGGGACCGTGTGCTCACAGCCAGTCTGGCAGAGGGGATAAAGACAGAGGTTCGTATTTGTAGTGATGGTGCTGCTTAATATTGTGTAGGAATTGGCCATCAGCAGTAAGTGTGCTCGTCATGAAGGAATTTTGTAAGGCTTGGTGTGAAAGTTCGAAGTGGCCTCATTTGACGATCCCATCACATTAATCTCTAACTTTTTAAATTATATATATATATATGTCCGTACATGCATTTGCAGGAACGTTTTATGTGTTCTAACGTAAATAATTTGTAGACTGCTGTATCTGTCTTGCTCCTGTGTACTTCACACCATCAGCAATTAACTGCTATGCTTCACTTTTCTGCCGACATGGAGGACTCTGAGTCCTGTACCCGGTTCCGTGTGTGAACTGTACCTATGGACACGACACCCGAACAGCTGCAAAAAGCTTTCCCAAATGTGGCACAAGATGTGGAAGGATTCATAACGTTTTGAATATGTGTGAATAGAGCTCCAAGTGGTGGTGTTAGACAGTTGGGGGTGTTTAAGTTTTTTTGGAAGTGCTGCATATGTTTATTTGAATTCTTAAAGAGAGCACTCGCTTGGAGTCGGCTCTTTTTTCTTTTTTTTTTTTTCTTTCCTGTTGATAGTTTTTCTGTCAGAGTTAAGAAGCCTGTTTGGAAATATCTTGTGAATAGATTGTCATACTCCACAATCTTTCTGTTGTGGCCTAAGCTTTGTCCATTGTAAAAAAACAAAAACAAACAAACAAAAAAAAAACCCCACAAACCACCCCACAAAATAAAACCACACCCCGAAACTTGCAATGAGGGCATTGAATGTCCGGCTGAACTAATCAGCCCTGGGGGGGGGAAGCTAGGAGCATTTTGTTAGTTCAGGTAGTCCTCTATTGTTTTACCTGGATGGAAGAGTGTGTGTCATCAAGGCCTGGATTTCCCTTTTTACTGAGGTGAAATCTCACAGTGAACTGAGAATGAAAGATTTCTCCAGGCAGCAGAAGTCCCCCACCAAGAGGGGACTGAGGAGCTTGACTGGGCCTAGAAACAGGATTCTGTTTTTCAGCTACTTCTTCAAAGTATCAGGTCTGCCTTCCCAAAGTGCCTGGGGACAGGAGGAGCCGGAGAGGAGATGCAGTAACGTGCTACAAAACTGAGAAAAACTTGTAGGAAGGCCCCGGACTCCGACCTCTTGCCGAACAGGTAATTAGCCCTCCGGAGTTGTGGAAAGGCCTGCCATGGCCTTGTGTTTTCTTTTTGGGATACAAAATGGTTCCTTCAAGGCAGGAATCCCCGCAGAACTGACATGTGACCAAAGTGCCTGGGTCAGCCGTTTGCAGCATTATTCCTAGGTCCAGAGGAACAACGGGAAGGGGGATTTGGCCCCTCCTGTTTTCCTGTCACATCCACCACTTGGCGCTTTAGTGCGCCTGTCTGAGGGATGGCACCCGTGTTTCCAGCCTCAGGAACGCAGGTTCGGCCGAAACCCGAGGTGGAGGTGGCTTCTCCCGGCGGCACCATGAACCCCTCCAGCTGCGGGATGGGTAGGGTAGGCAGCAGGGGCGGCAGCCCCCCCATCTCCCCTGGCCCCGGGCAGGCGGCGGGTCAGAGGGCAGCTGGGGAGTGGTGGGGCGAGTCCCAGCGGCTCCTGATTTCTCTGCTTGTTTTTAAAGACTGTGGGTTTAATGCTGTGGTACCTACAATGTGCTGTAAGAAATTATGGTGAGGACATGCTGTGCATTTAAGTTACACCGCCTAGAAAAGGAGAATAAATGTGTGGTCAAATCGGGTAGAAAGTTCCTCCTTCTTGAAGTCAAAATGATTTTGAAACTTTCAAAGTTTTCTGTCTCTGTTCTGCCAGTGCATCTGCACGTGCTTCCCTCCACCACACGACTCGCCTGCCTCTGCCCTAAGCTAGCTCTTGCAGTAGTGTGCTCAGCATGCCTTCCTCTTAAAGGCTGAGATACCATAACATACTATATTTTTAAATATTACTTGCAGTTGGTATCAGAGGAGTCTAGTGCAAGTGACAGTATTTGCTGTCCAAGAGTTTTTATGTATTTTTCCGAAGCTGACCTCATAAGAAGCTGCCACACTGGCGGAGACCAGAGACCCACTATCTCGTTTCCTTGACTCTGACAGTTTGGTATTAATAGATTTCCAGCTGTCGCAGCTGGAAAAGCACTCAGATATTGATACCAGAGCCTTAAACAATTTAGTTAGCATACAAAGAACAGACCCCTTTGTGCAAACTTTGTACAAATAAGAAGATTTTGTGTCAGATGAACTGAAATATTAATTAGTTTTCCTGGAAATGGGCTGGCTGTGATGTCTGGTTGCTTTGGGTTATGTTGACGTTGTTTACCTTGAGATAAACAGTGTACTGAGATACAGCACCCTGGAGGAGCTTCTGGGAGGATGAAAGGTTAAAGGTCTTCTGAAAACAACTGATATACAACCTTGAGACTTGGTGTTGTTTACATACCAAACAGCAAAGTCAGTGAAATGCCCCAAATGGGTGTCCTAAGGCTGACCTACCTCATTATAATGTGAAAACCACACCTCCTAGCTAGAAAAGCCCCCAACCCAAATAAGCCCCTTCCTCTCTGGGCATGCATAGTGAATTAAGAGAACTGTATTGTTAAGGTGAAGTAAGAAAGGTGCTAACCAACAGTTAGTTAAGGGGTGGGACCAGTAGGCGTAACTAACTTTGTTAACTGTTTAAATACTTGTCATGATTTCAACTGGGTGTGCGTGTTTGGGGGAGAAATATCCCCCATGCATCCAGTGCTGCAGTAAACCAATGTCAGCTTTCTAAACTGTCATTTGGTTTGGAGAGTTTTCTTGGTTACAATTTTTTGGTAACAGAATTTAGTGACCCAGATGGTGTAGACTGAGTACAACCATATGATTAGGTTAATGTCTAGATAATGGTGACACTGTTCAATTTAGATCTGATTACTTTGTATGCTTTATTAATCACCAACCTCCAGAGGAGGGATTGATGAGAGGGACTTCAAGGAGACATCTTGTAACAAGGAAGATAACAAGGATAGAAGAATGCCACTGGCATGAAGTCAGCAAAATCCACTGTAACTGGGGTAGAGTTAAAGGCGGCAGGGCGAGATCAGGACCACCGACTCAATTGAGGGTCTATGCCAATTGCCCCTCTCCCCACTTGTCAAGAGCATGCATGCTGATTTACATGGCAAGTGAAGCTAATTTAAATATAACAAACCAATAGCAAGCGATGTGGTGATCACTAACCAATGAATGTAAATTTGGGCCAGTTTTCCATTGTTTTTGCTAATCATGTAACAGGGTAAGTATGTTGTAATTCCTTCGTGTGGTGTGCTAGCTTTGTGGTAATTACCCCCTAGCACCCATCTTGGCACAAACGTGAAACAAATAAATATCTTGACTCTGTGTGTAAGGTTGGCCTATTGCACACCGGGTACCAGACCCCGCTTATGGGACAACAATGGGACAAGCTCTCCTGAGTCTTGACAGACCAGAGGAAAAGTGAGGACTCCAGCGCACACCGGAGTATTTTTGGGGAGGCCCTCCGATTCCCTGGTCAGGTGAGTTTCTGTGACAGCTGCCTGGGAGATTAACGATATTGGTTATAAGCATTGCTATTGGTTGCTTACAAGTAAGTTGTATCTGAATAAAGTATGTGTTGTTGAGGTATTGATATTGGAAGTGCACTATTGTGTAATCCGTACGCTACTATAGCGATGCCCGCAGTCCAGATTTTGGTTTGGGTACATGTACGTGGTAACTTTGTATAATCCTGGGAAATACTTACCTTGTGTAAGGTTACTTTGGGAAGGTTGAGCAACACGGAATGTTTAACTCTATATAAGGCACTAAGGGGTAGCATGTCAGGGATAATTTTGTTTCCACACTCTGGTCTGTTTTCTGGTTTGTTGAGCGCACGCCATATTAAAAATTAGTGTGGAAACACTGGTTTGATTTTTGGTACAGAAAGAGTAACTTTGAAACTTTGTATAAGTGGAGCTGCACAGTCTACTGAAGGGGGAATTCTTAATGCTCTCCCTTAGGTTGTATATTAAAACATTAGAGCAAGTTTGGGGGTGATGCTCTCACTCGGAAAAAGCTGGTAGAATATTGTAATCATTGGTGGCCCTTGTATACTCTGGTTGATCAGGAAAAATGGCCTAAGAACGGAAGTATATACTACAATACCGTGTTGCAATTAATGCTGTTTTGTAGATGTGGAGGAAAATGGGATGAGATGCTGTTATGTGAATTTGTTTTTTGCATTATGGGATAATTATGATATACATAAGTAGTGTGGCTTGATTGCAAGTGAAAGTGGTGTATTGGCACTAGGGGCAGAAAATAAGAAAGCGCCTAACCATTGTTGTTCAGCATGTAGCATCGGCAGGCAATGCAATAATTATAAGGAGAAACGGGAAGAAGAGAACGTTGAGATGTTGCTTGGACCAAGAAGGGGTAATGGGGCATGGAGAAATGAGCAGGATATGGCAGCGCAGGTCAAAGGGGAGCGAGCAGAAGGCAAAGGGAACAAAAGAATAGTGATTTGGATAGGTCCAATGAGGAAGAAGTTTTCAGTCCGGTAGGGAAATACTCAGAACATACAAGACCCTCTCAGGCAAGTGGTAGGACCAGATAGACCAGTTTGGGTAAAAGTGCCCTTTTCTGTATCAGATCTAAAGGCTTGGAAAGATATGGCAGGCATATATAGGGAGGACACCAGACGGGTAGCAAAGGTTATGGAAACTATAGTTGAAAATCAGGATCCAGATTGGAAGGATCTGCAAGTTATCTTGAACAACTTGGTGTTTTACGAGGAAAGAAGAAATGTTATGGCTAAAGCTAAAGAGGAGGCGGAACAAGTGCATGTTCAAGTCACACAAGCAGGACGGATAGAGGATCATTTCCCCTCCAACAACCCTAATTGGGATCCCAAGGTCCCTGCTCAAAGGTTTATTTGAATACCAATGAGTGATTTTTGTATGGTATTCGGAATGCTATTCCGAAGTCTAAGAATTGGTCTAAATTGTATCAGGTCATTCAAGGAAAAAAATGAGGATCCCTTTTCTTTCTTGTAAAGACTAATGGAGCCTGTGAGAAAATATACTGATTTGAATCCAGATAATGAGGCAGGTGCTATATCAGCCCACATTTTTATGGGACAATCTAGCGCAGACATAAAACAAAAACTACAGAAGTTAGAGGGGGCAGATGCCCACTCATTGGATAAAATGTTAGAAAATGCCTGGAAAGTATATGACAATAGAGAAAAGGTGGAAGAAGAAAAGCAGAGAAAAGAAAAGCTTAAAGATAGTAGGATACTGGCAGCAGCTATAGCCCAGAAAATGTGTAGGGTCAGAGGGCAGGGCTATCGGGGCCTGCAGGGGAGAAGGTTTCCCTGTGGAGCACAAAGGGCCGGAATACCATTGGAGAAAGATCAATGTGCTTTCTGCAAGCAGAAAGGACACTGGCAAAGGGAGTGTCCACAGTTAAGTCGACAGGGCCTTGAGGAAATGCTGAGGCAAGCTGTTAACATGATGATGTTAGATTCAGATTGAGGAGGACTGGGGGAAGAATCGGAACCCTCCCCAACAGAACCCCTGGTTATAATAAGGTTGGGGAATGAGTAAGTAAAAATTACTTTTGAAAAAGGGAAAATCCAAATCTATATTCCTGAAAAGAAAGCTTTGAATGCCCAAGTTTTTATGTTACAGAAGGGAGCCGACTTACAGGAGATATCAGAAGAAGTTGAAAACGCTGTAACACCTCTTATACGGGCTTCAGGGACACCAGGATGATCTCGAGCAGAACCGCTAATCACCCAGTTGAAACCAGACGCCAGACTGGTAAGATGGAAGCAGTACCCAATTAAATTAGAAGCAAGAAAAGGATTAGAACAATTCATAAATTTTGGGTTATTAAAAGAATGCCAATCAGAATACAATACCCTGATCTTGCCAATTAAAAAGCCGCATTCAGAAGAATATAGATTGGTTCAGGACTTAAGGGCTATAAATCATATCATGCAGCATGTCCACCTGGTAGTGGCAAACCCGTATACTCTCTTGACCACACTGAAGGAACCAGACAAATGGTTTACTGCATTGGATCTGAAAGATGCGTTCTTTTGCCTTCTGCTAGCTGCTAGGAGTCAGGAACTGTTCACTATCGAATGGGAAAGACCTAAGACTGGTAGAAAAACTCAGTTGCACTGGACAGTATTACCACAAGGATTTAAGAGTAGCCCTACAATCTTTGGAAATCAATTAGCCAAAGAATTAGAAGACTGGCCAAAGATGCATAAAAATATCACCTTGCTGCAGTATGTAGATGACATCCTGCTAGCAGCAAGTAACAAGGAGGATTCCATACAAATGACAATACACCTCCTAAACGTTTTGGGGCTGGCAGGGTACAAGGTGTCCTGGAAAAAAGCACAGATCACCCAGCAGGAAGTAATGTATTTGGGGTTCACAGTTTCCCAGGGCTAGCGTAGTCTTGGAACTGAAAGGAAAGAGGCTATTTGTCAAATCCCAGAACCCAAATCGAAACAAGAGCTCAGATCGTTTCTCAGAATGGCCAGATGGTGTCGCCTATGTATAATGAATTTTGGACTCGCTGTCAAACCCCTATATGAAGTTGTACAAGGGGAAGGAAACCTCCTTCTTTGAACTCAGGAGTGCAGAGATGCATTTACAAAATTGAAACAGGCCTTAATGAGAGCTCCAGCTCTAGGCCTCCCAAATTTGGAAAAACCATTTGTATTATTTGTATGTGAAAGACTGCATATTGCCTTAGGGGTATTGGCCCAGAGACTGGGATCATGGAAAAGACCCATGGGGTATTTTTCAAAACAGTTAGCAAAGGATGGCCAGCATGCCTCCGAGCAGTGGTGGCTACAGTACTACTGATTCACAAGGCCAGAAAATTGACACATGGACAAAAGCTAATTGTATTTGTGCCCCATGCAGTTACAGTAGAGCTAGAACAAAAAGGACTGGTTGTCACCAAGTCGGATGCTGAAATATCAAGTCATTCTTTTGGAACAAGATGATGTGGAGCTGAAAGTAACCACGATTTGAATCCAGCAACCTTTCTAACTATTGATCCTGGTGGGGAAGAATTAACTCACTATTGTCTGCAAACAATGGAACAGACGTACTCCAGTAGAGTAGACCTGAAAGACATGCCAATGGAAAATGCGGACTGGGACCTGTTCATAGATGGTAGCAGCTTTATGTGGAACAAAATGCAGAAAGCAGGTTACACAGTGGTAACCATTAAGGAAGTAATTGAGGCCAAAGCTCTGTCATCCAACACTTCAGCCCAGAAAGCAGAGCTCATAGCCTTGCTAAGAGCACTAGAACTTTCAAAAGGCAAAACTGTTAATATATGGACAGATTCAAAATTTGCCTTTGGAGTGGTCCATGCCC
This sequence comes from Gavia stellata, assembly GCF_030936135.1. Classification (NCBI taxonomy): domain Eukaryota; kingdom Metazoa; phylum Chordata; class Aves; order Gaviiformes; family Gaviidae; genus Gavia; species Gavia stellata. The sequence continues at coordinate 24,665,087 of NC_082598.1, read as the reverse complement.
ATGGAGCTATTTGAAAAGAACGGGGACTCCTAACATCTCAAGGATCCCCAGTCAAATATGGGCCAATGATCCAACAATTATTACAAGCAATTAATCTGCTTCAATTAGTGGCAATTATGCATTGCGAAGTGCAGCAATTTGGAAATAGCCCAGTGCAGATAGGAAACCGTATGGCAGATAAAGCTGCAAAAGAGGTAGCTGAAGGTCAAATATTGCTAGTTTCGCTGGAAAAGGTCCAGAGGTTGGGATCTAAGAGTCCACAGTGTATACCAGAAGACAACCAATTGGCTAATTTACTGAAGGCAAATAAAACCCAAGAAGGGTGGTGGGTGACTCCTTCACATCACATAATAGTTACACAGGAAATTATGTGTGAATTGGCTAATAGACAACACTAAGAAACTTACTGGGGAATTGAGACAATAGTGGAAGCATTGAAAACACAAGTGCTAAGTGTACGAATGACTGGAATAGTCAAAAGTATAGTGAAGAAATGTGAATTATGCCTGAATAACAATCCTCACGTACCCTGAAGACCTTTACCGGGGTGACAAAAAGAGGAAGCAGTCCAGGAGACTGTTGGCAAATAGAGTTTTCCGAATTACTGTGGCAAAATAGATACCGGTATCTTTTAGTAATGTTTGACACTTTTTCAGGCTGGCTGGAAGCTTTCCCTTGTCGCACCAACAAGGCAAAAGAAGTAGCAAAAGAGTTACTTAAGGAAATAATACTGAGATTTGGGGTACCCATAGGAGTGTCTTTGGATAGGGGTCTACACTTCATAGCAGAAGCTGTTCAAAGCTTAGCTAAAGCATTAGGGGTAAAATGGGATCTCCATACCCCATGGAGACCTCAGTCAAGTGGGAAAGTAGAAAGAATGAATCAAAGCCTAAAAAGACAAATAAGTAAAATTTGCCAAGAGGCTCAGATAAGTGGCTGGATGCTTTACCCTTAGGTTTGCTACGAGTACGCATCCAGCCTAAAACTAAAGAAAATGTTAGTCCTTTTGAGATCATATACAGTAAACCTTATCAGGTGACAGAAACAGGACTTAATCCTGAAATAGTAGGAAAAGATTACCTGAAAGAGTATGTCATCTTTCTAGGAAAGGTTCTGTCCTCTCTCCACAGGTATGTCACTGTGAGTGTACCACTATCCCTGGATGTGCCTGTGCATCTATACCAATGCAGAGACTGGGTGTATCTGAGGACATGGTGAGACAAACTGTTGAAGGAGAAGTGGAAAGGATCTCTCCAGATTTTACTCGCCACCTACAGAGCTGTCAAGCTTGAAGGATTCACTCCGTGGATACATCACAGCAGGATCAAGCCAGCCACATCACCACAATGGACTGTCAAACAAGAAGGACCTTTACGCTTAAAGTTAACTTGGGAATAATGAAGTTCTGGGTTATATTTCTTGCAGTGATGTCAGGAAGTGTAGAAATTGATACAGGCAGAGAGGCCAGTGCAGACTTAAATGAAAACTTAATTCTAACTTTAATACAAGGGTTTGGTAGAATGCGTAATCTTATCAGTGTTGCAGCATGTATCCCAATTCCTCATTCGGCTAGTCAGCCCATCCCATGGGGTATTATACCGGTAAACTCATCTTTACTAGAGGAATATAATGATATCACAAAAGCTGGTCTTTCATATTATATAAATAAGGAAGGCAAATGTAAGAAAAAGCAAGCTTCAAAACTACCCACTGGAGACACCATTTACTGGCATCTCAATGCAAGCTGCCAAAATCCAGCACGCCTTCCGGATGGTGGCTCATTGTGTTGGAATTATGGCCCCGACAACTCAGTACAACAAATTCTTAATAACGCCTTAACTGAAAATATAACCGCTACCCCAGAATGTCTAAAATTTGGGAAGGAACTCAAAACTTGGATCAAGCCTTTAGGAGGGTAGTGGAAGTATATAGCAAAGGTAGATTGGTGCTTTAATTGGGGCATGAAGCCTATTTACAATATTAGCAGAACCAATTGAGGTGCCCCAATGTCTTAAATTATAGTGAAATATCGATCTTAAATTCTACTTTGATGATGATGGAATATTGTAAGAAACAAAACTTCTCAAATGGAGATTGTAGACAAGAAATTCCATCCCCAGGTTACACGACATGGATCATGTCAGATGGATATTGGACTACCCGACTGGCTTAGTACAGTAACTAGACAAGTAACTTTAGGATTATTGACCCTATGTCCTACATGGGAAAAACAAAAAAGTCCAATCAAAGCCTGTTATTTGGGACAAATTAAAAGAGATTCTGAAACAGAAGAAGACCTTGATGCTTGGACAGGGCCTTCTGCAGCAGTACAACTTGATTGGGGATTCTGAACTATTATTATTCTATTATCAGAACTAATGGCTTTAGAAAATCAAATATTAATAGAGAATCTGACTTGGCAAGTAGAAACTTTCTCAAGAGCCACTCAAAAAGGATTCCAGATTATTAATAAACAGGTCCAAGCTAATACTAAAATGACTCCACAAAATAGGCTAGCCTTAGACTTTCTATTAGTTAAAAAAAAGGGGTGTGTGGATATATTAAGTTAGACAACACTGCTGTATCCACATCCCAAATATCACCGATAATCTGCCAGAACAATTTGATGAAATGAGAAAAATAGCAGAAGACAGCAGCATGATCAGGGAGGCAGCGGAAAATAATTGGCTCAACAAAATCCTCCAACAATTAGGTGGATGGTCTCTAAAAGGATGGTTAGCCATGTTGTTGGAAGGAATAATTTGTGTAGCTGTAATTGTAGTTATTGTAGGAATCTGCATAAGTTGTAATAAGAGAACCATTGAGAAAAATATATGGAAGTAGTAAGAAAACCTAACTACTTCCAAAGGGGGGATTGATACCAGAGCCTTAAACAATTTAGTTAGCATACAAAGAACAGACCCCTTTGTGCAAACTTTGTACAAATAAGTTAAGAAGATTTTGTGTCAGATGAACTGAAATATTAATTAGTTTTCCTGGAAATGGGCTGGCTGTGATGTCTGGTTGCTTTGGGTTATGTTGACGTTGTTTACCTTGAGATAAACAGTGTACTGAGATACAGCACCCTGGAGGAGCTTCTGGGAGGATGAAAGGTTAAAGGTCTTCTGAAAACAACTGATATACAACCTTGAGACTTGGTGTTGTTTACATACCAAACAGCAAAGTCAGTGAAATGCCCCAAATGGGTGTCCTAAGGCTGACCTACCTCATTATAATGTGAAAACCACACCTCCTAGCTAGAAAAGCCCCCAACCCAAATAAGCCCCTTCCTCTCTGGGCATGCATAGTGAATTAAGAGAACTGTATTGTTAAGGTGAAGTAAGAAAGGTGCTAACCAACAGTTAGTTAAGGGGTGGGACCAGTAGGCGTAACTAACTTTGTTAACTGTTTAAATACTTGTCATGATTTCAACTGGGTGTGCGTGTTTGGGGGAGAAATATCCCCCATGCATCCAGTGCTGCAGTAAACCAATGTCAGCTTTCTAAACTGTCATTTGGTTTGGAGAGTTTTCTTGGTTACGATTTTTTGGTAACATTCTTACATATTACAATTAAAGTTACGGTGATGTAGTATGAGAATTATGTAAACAGCATAATAGAACTTCATGGGTTCATGAAAGAGCTGTTCAAATACTGTAAAACTGCGTTGTTGATGAGATACTAAAAAAGTGCTGTATTTTTATGTATTGTCCTTTTCTGTTAACATGTACTTAAATTACATTTTAAAGCGTTTGTCTGAAATCATCAGGGCTGAATTTTTATTTTATGTAGTAAAAATATATATTTGGAATTCCACGGTGAATTGCTCTTCAAAATTAGTATATGCTAAATACAATTTGCATAACTCACATAGTACGTCATTCAGCTTTTTAAATGAAAATTCATGTAGTGTAAGTTTAACAGCTTGTAAATGGTGCTTCATAAATTGCAGAATTATTGCCTACTTTGTGTTTTGATTACATCCAAGGAAGACAGAAATTCTAGATAAGCGCTAGTGAGATCTCAATGAAAACTGGTTGTTTCAGAGTCTTGTGGTGATTGGTGTGTGGGGGAATTCCTGTTTGTTTCTTTTTTTTTGTTTTTAGCTTGTGATAGGTAACAGTAAAGTATGTAATTGTTTTTATTTTCATTCTTCCTTTTTGTGACCCATTCAGGTGATGCTTCTTGATGTGCCTATGTTTTGTTGCCCTTGCCAGTCCATCAATACTCTTTTCCTGCTGCTGCTGACTCGAGATGCAAGAGTAGATTTGATCGATCTTCACCAGGTATTAAATAAAAAGGCTCAGCAATTTCTGCACAATTTGGATGTGAGAAAGGAAAGGCTACCTACTACATGGACTGTAGTGCTAGAACTAGAATGCTGTTGCTGGAAGGTTAGTTAAGGTATATTTTAATATAATGATGAAAAACAGAGGCAGGGTTAGCTCTAAAATGTGGGAGGAGACTAACATAAACTGGGAAACTTACGGATTGACAAGACACTGTCATTAATTTCTGAGAAAAGTACGATCCAGGTCAATGGAGTAATTAGCCATGTTGTACAGGCATAGCAAAATGTCAAGATACTCGGTGCCAGCAGGTTTTTCAGACCTTGCATTTCCCTTTTGCCTCAGCTTGGGAAAATCTGCAGCTGCCACAGCTCAAGCTCAGTAATGGTTATTTGGGTAACTTTGAATGGGTAAAGCTTGCTTGTCACCTAGAAATAGTTGATAGTTTTCTAGGAACCTGAACACTGCAGACAGTAGAGATTATAGCGGAGTGAAGGCAGTAATTCTGCAAGAGGAAAGTGTCAGCATGGAGAAGCAGCACCAGCGGTTCAGACAAATCTGTTTCCAGTAGGCTGGGGATACCTGTGGGGCTTATATGCATCTGGAGTTGTAAGCTGAAAGCAGAGAGACATACAAAGGAGCAGCTCAAGGGCATGCATATCCTGTAACAGTTCCTGCATATCTTGCCAGAAGAGCTGGGTCTGGGATCATGGTCCAGGTAGCTGCACCCAGGCAACTGTTCCAGCATAAGGTTTCCGTCTAGGACCACTGAGAGGCTGGATGTGAGGTTTTTTTATCCCTGGGGCAGAAAAGAAACTATAGAAATGTCAGGCCTTTGACGACTCCTTGCCGTGATAATAACTTGTCTGCAGTAGGCCTTTGAAGTTTTGCCATCTTAGTTTTTCCCAAAGTGCAATCACCTGCAGTTTTTCATGGGGACAGCTCAGAGCTTTAGGGAATGACAATCCAATGAGGGATTTTGTGAAGGGATGATGATGAGCTATGAAAGTATCAGGAACCCATGAAATCCCCATGACTATTACACAAAGTGAAGTAGGTCAGCCTTAATACCTACAAGAGGGCTTCTTTTACCTGCCAGGTGGGAACTGGAGGCCTGAGCATGCCATGAATTATGCTGAAACGTGGAAGAAGCTTCACAGAATAAAAGAGAGAGGCTTAAGGCTCAGACACACAAGTTGTCACAAAGTAGCAAGTTAGGTAACTCAAATCTACAAGTGCACTTTGATGAAAACTTAAATATAATATGATTAATTCTACTTCATCAACTGAAGAACCAAAAGTCTGAAGGAAAAAATAGAAATGAAACTTTTTTCCTAAAATTCCTGAGGAAAACAAAGGATTATTTGTACTAGTTTGTGTACTATACTGAGACTGTCCTGACCACATTGCCATTTCTGTTAAGAAGTACTTTGCACAAAACATTATGATGATTCCTGCTTACAAATCTAATATGCAAATAAATCTACATTAAGTCTCCTGCATTAAAGAAATAAATGCACAGATGATGGATTAGTTATCTATTTCTTTCATATGTATACTCTTGGTAAACATTCATGCATTTTAACATCAATGTCATTCTAAAAGTAAAAGGATTGTTATCTTCCTTAGAAAAGTGGAAGCTGGAAGCTCAAAAAGACTAAGGTCATGTTAAAAAGTAACTTTTCATTGGTACTTGGAAGTATTTGGAAATAAACTTTCACAGTGATTCACCCAAGAGTGCACATGGGAGGAAGTGACAGGGATGGGAAATACTGGCTTAGAAACCTTTTTTTGGACTCTCTAAAACTACTTAACATTACTTGCAGTAGGTCTAGGAGCTAGTACCAGGATCTTAAATGCACTGTTCTTTAAAACTGAATTCAAATTTGACACAGCAGACTGAGAAAAGACTTGTATTTCAGTGTAGATTCAGTTGAAGTGAAACAGCGTGTATTCCTTTGTGGGATTAAAGAATCCTCTTCCCATGTGGCATTTGAAAGTTTGTTATTTCAACTCCATAGGCAAACATCTGCACCTACATCAAATTGGAGTAAGAATATATGTGACCAGTGGTGCTCTTTGATCCATTCTGTAGCACCACAACAGTGTGAAGAATCAGGGTGAGATGTGTGCTTATTTCTCAAGGATACCTGATCTGACTTCTAGTGATTTGAAGGCCATACCTCTACAATGATTGGTTTATTTCCAGGTTTACAGAGCCTTTAAAGGCTCTATAGTGACCTCTGTGAAGATGGCAGCTCCTGTGAAATTAGGGGAGTCTTGAGCTCTCAGCTTAACTGGCTACAGCCTAATTTTGAACAACCAACCCAGAAAGATGCAGGATAAAGCAAGCAACGAGAACTCAAATACAAGCTGCTTTCAGTTGTTAAAGAACTGAAGGTCCCTCAAGAAATGGGTAATAAGCTACAAGTGATGGGAGTCACATAAGTTTGTATACAGGAGAACAGGGAGAAAAATGTTGAGGATGGGACAGAAAGCATGAGATGCTTCAGGTGCAGGATTTAGTAATAATATGGCCTCATCAGGTGGCTCTTAAGATTTGGCTGGCTCTTCTAGTAACCCTAGTTCAGGTGTCTGTACCAGCAAATCCACTATCTGGCACCTCACTAAAGAACATGAAAACAGAAATTACGGAGTCAGTTTGCCTCTTGGTCTTTAAATTGAAAGGCTTTTGGTTTAAATGAGGGGAATGAAAGAAGGAAGCTTGCATTTATCTGGGGATTTGAGTATGTAAGAAAAAAAAAGTGGGTCTTACTCATTTGTGTTTGTCCTAAGGCATTACCAGGCAAGATATTTTTTTTTTTTTTTGGGACAAAACTGATGGTTGTAACTCGGGTGTTTTTATAGACTAGAAAATAGAAAGCAATCTGGCTTGCTGCACACCTAAGGTATGCAGGTATAGGCATAACTCGGTTATTCCTGTGTTGAATTTTTAACTATTAGTTGAATCAGACCATGTCTATTTGAGGTGGATTTTAAGCCTTCTAAACCTGTCCTTTGCAAGAAGTCAAATTTAATGGTCATAATGTTCTCTTGCGACTTTAAAACTTGAAGATTCCTGTTCTTTCTTTGATAATAGAAAATAGTATCAATGCCTTAGAAAACATCAAGCACAATGTATTTCTACCCCTCTTGTAGTACAGAGCACAATGAAAGCCTTGATCTTGGTTGTTGTACAGCTTGGATTCAGTTCAGGTTGTGATCTATGTGAGCATATTTAAACTGCTACTTCAGGAAGAATAGTTAAGCCAATGAGCAGTTAGTTTTGGGGAGGCACAAACCTCTTCTGGCTCCTTCTGGTCTTCCTGCCCATGTTCTTCTCTATCCAGAATAGTTCTGCTTCTCAGAACCATTTCTTTCATTGTGACTGTAAATTATATTCTGAAAGCTGAGGGTAAAAGATTCACCACCCTTGAGGTGGCAAAACGTAATTTTTGGTCACACTATTGTGTGTTTTCATACTACTCTGCTGCTTCTTCACTCCAAAGTACAGGTACCAAAGAATTAAGTCTGCTATTTGCAGACAATAGCAAATTACTTTTTCTTAATTATTTTTTTTACCTGCAGTGGTTGATAGGCTTGGAGAAAAAATGGAGACTCATGACCAGGAAAGGCTTGGACATACGGAAGAACACAAGTTGTCATCAGGAGATCAAAGAGGAAACATATTCCACAACGGTGACCTAAGTTGTTAGAAGCGTGAAATGTCTCAAAATACTAGTTTGAAAATACTCTTTGAGGACAGACAGAGGTGTCTGGGAAGAGAAACTGTAATGTGAGAGAATTCCAGGACATTGTTGTCTCAGGAAGAACTTCACCAGGACAGAGTCCTTATCAGTGCACTGTGTGCAGTAAGTTTCAGCTGCAGCTCAAACCTTCTCCAGCATCAACATAGCCACACAACAAAGTAGGCTTACAAGTGCATGCAGTGTGGGAAGAGCTTCAACCACATCTCAGTTCTGACCCAGCACCAGGCGGTACACCGTGGGGAGTGCATATTTGAGTGTACAAATTGTGGTGACCGTTTCACACACAGCTCCAGTCTCACTCTCCACTGGAAGACTCACAAAGGGGAGAAGCCCTTTGTGTGCACACAATGTAGTTGGCATTTCAGTAGTGCTTCTAAGCTGGTGGCTCACCTGGGATTACACATGTGAATTCATTGTGGTCCTTTGTGCCTCAGCAAATTGGAACCACAGGCATAAGGAAGCAGCAGTCCCTCTGTAGGACCACATAGCCTCTAAAAATTTCTGTTCATTTGGTGTACCTCAGAGGTATGTGCAGGTAATACCTAAGAGTGGTAAAGAAAAAAAAGAAAGAGGCAGTCCCTAATCCAAAGAACCTGGTTGGAATATTAATTAATTGCTAAAAGTCCAGTGGCTAAGGAATGATTCCCCTCTCTTCTAATGCATAAGCCTCTGTTGGGATGGAAATAAAAGTTTGTATTTATTTAAAAGATAGAAATAGGATAGGTTACTGGCTCAGATGAGAGCTAGGAACTTTAATGATACAGTTTTGGTTCTAAGTTCAGGTAGAGGATGACCTTGTGGTAATTACTTTGAGTCATAAGGACAGAGAGACAGTTTAAAAAAGAAATGTCTTTTTTAACTTTCTCAGTGTAGAGTGTGGACTACTGTGTGCCTAGATACTAGAGTCATTAGAGACAGATGAGTTTAGTAGCTTAAAGAGCAACTTGTTCTCAAACCCTAGATGTCTCTGTCCTTTGCTTTTTAAAGGAAGATTTCCTAAAACTCGGCTTTAGAAGTTCTTTCATCTTTTAATGTAATTTGGGTTCCTATCTTCCAAAGGCACTTCTGAATATTAGCCTTTTGTAACCATCCAAGATTTCTGAAGGGATCAGTGCTGAAATGATCTCTTCTTTCCTGCCCAGTGCTTATAGATCTGCATAACTCCTTGGCATCAGCAGAAGGATTGGCTCCTCAAGTTAGGAGTCTTGTACTAGAAATCTTTGTTTAGTAGCTTGCTTAAATAATACCTAGTTGAAGAAGAAGGAATGACTTGAAAATTGGACTTAAATCTAGAAATGTGAGAGTAGTGTCTCTGCTATTATGGTAAGCATCACGATAGTCAGACTGAAGAGGACTTTAATTTTACTGTACAATTACGCATTTAGTGGAAAACTGGGCAGTTACTAAGAACTGAGTTGACTGTCCCATCCTCCCTGTCCTCTCTTGACTTTCACCAACTGAGTAGTTTATCCACTGAAACTAGACCCCATCTTATGGGTCCACAGAGATCAGGGTATTGATTTAAATATTTTCATTTATTGAAGAAATGTCACTTTTTTTTCACTGAGATTAAAGGATGAAGAGAGAGATCCTAGGGTACCAAAGCATGCTAGAGAAGTTGCCATTATTACAGCCTGTGTTCTTGATGCGAGTCTTCCTTCCTTTAGGACCATGTTGGCTTTTTTGTGGACACAATTAGTAGTATTAATGCCAGAAGACCATTTTTGTATATTAATAACCACAAAATACTTTGAAGTTGTATTTGTTTTTATGTTCTTTCACAGAGCTTGCCATCCAAAGTATCTGGAACAAGGATCTGAATCAAGAGATCCTGGTATTTTTAAAAACTGATTTCTAAGACATAATGTTACCTCTGACTCACCAGTCACTTAGTGCGTATTTTTAGAAGCCTGACTTCACTTAACCTTGAGGTGCCTATCTGTCTCCATGTCCCTATTTTTTTAAAAGGACATCCAGTAAGTTTCATCCTTTCATCTTACTCTCAGCATTCTCTGCTCTCCAAGTCCCCTTACAAAAATGAGAGACACAATGTGCAAATTGGGCACCTCCTATTGTTTCTTTTCCATGTTTAAATCCTTTCTCTTCCCCCCCCCCCCCGCCCAAATCTTCCCCACATGTAACTGACTATCAGATGCAAAATTGGGTAGCAGATAACAGAATATTGTTGGAGTAGACAAGGGAATGCAGGTCTTTGTAGCTGTTTTAGAAAGTGGGTGGTTAAGCTGATACTATTTGCAGGAAGTTTAGATATCCCAGGTTCCTGCTTGTGGGATGGTAAATTTGACATAGTCCAGGAGTTCCTCTTTGTTCTTGAAACTTTTCTGTGGTTCCTGAGTGCTCAGTTAAGCTTAAGTAGCAGCACAGTGGCAAAGAGAAATCCTGATTGATTTGGACCAGTGAAAGGGCATCTTTAGAAGTCTATCTAAAGTCTGAAGTCCTATATTCAGACTCCCAAAGGAGAATGCAGCATGAAAGTTTGAGCATGTTACTCTGGGTGTGAACGAGCTGTGTGCTGAACCAGAAATAATAGGTTTTGCTAGAACTAGACACATTCCAGGTCTGGAAGCAGTAGTAATACAAAGACTTTTCTTGCCAATTTATGAGCAATACTAGCTCTTTCTCTTACTTTAAACAATTGACTTGTGCAACAGTTACTGTATTACTAATTTGGTTCAATCAATTCCAATATAGACAGTTGAAAAATTGTCAGTTTGCTTAGACTATGTAGAGTTTGAGGATTGCTTGATATTTCATTATAAAGAGCAATTAGGACAAAAAAAAAATCTTACTGATGGTAGACGCTAAACCTTAGAAAATACTAATTTTAAACTAATATCTCATAAGCCTGTTTATTTGATTGGTTTCTATACAAATTCATTCAATGCTCAAGAACTAAGGTTATCTGCTTTCAGAGTTGTATTTTTTCATAAATCAGCAACACTGAGGATGGGGGATGGAGGGAAATGGGAGACTTCACTCATTGTGCATGAATCCACTCATGCTTGAGATAGAGGTTAGCCATCAACTACTATCTATTCTTGTCTCAGCTGGATGACCTGCTGACTGAGGTGATTCAACAGTTTTTTAAAGGAAGTTACAGAATTGTCTGAACTCATATTCTTACTGGTGTGGATGATGTTATCTGTCTTTGGGCACTCAAATGATCTTCTGTTCAGAAAGAAAAGGACAAAAGAATTGTTATTTCTACCACCCAGATAATTTTCTGTAAATTTCCCTTATGGTGTGCCATCAGTTGCTGGGATAAGGCCAAAACCATTGCTTGCTTCTCAGGAGAAGGGTCCTAAAACTTGAAGGCAAACATTGCGGGAGAGAACTAATTTCAGACTGGAGACTACCTAAATATATTATTAAGAGTGGAGATAATTGTACTCTGAGGTCAAGAATGGTTCTCCTTTATCTGTTTGTGCAAAGTCCTGCATAGTGCAACCATGCTTTACGGACTCCAGAGCTGAGGTGAGAAGAGTGAGTAGGCATGGAGCTCTGGACATTTCTGAGTGGTGTCAGGAGGGCTAAAGAGACACAGTGCCTCTCTCCTCAGCTGTAGTCACAAGTAGGTGTCTCTTAGCAGTCAAGATTATTACACCCAGTGCCTTCCACCAAAATGCTCATCTCTGAACTTCAAAAGCTTCATTACTCCAAGAATCCTCCCAGTTGGGCAATCTACCTCTTCTAGCAGTCTTTCCTTCTAAACTTTAGTTTAGCATTACATTTTACAGAGAATATGTGTAGGGTGCAACATCCTTCAGGATGGAGAATTAGATGTAGCATGGAAAAGGAAATAATTCTAGATTTTACCAGTATTTGAAGAATGTTCATCTTCTAATGCTTAACAAAAAGGGAAGGGCAAACTGAACAGTAATTAATTCAGTTAAGCAAACATGAGCACTTACTGTATTTTTGATATTTTCAGATATTGGAGTATGTGTTTCACCAACTTTTTCTAAATGTAAGTTTTTATTTGAAATTTTTCTAAAAACAAACATGCCGAGACTAAGAACTCCATTTCATGGGAGTATATTGACTTAGGTTTAAATTCCTGGTAGACAATGCATACTTTTGACAAAAACAAATGGAAGCAATCTTTTGTCACCCTTTTGAAATTGGCCTGTATAAGGATGTGCTTTCATATACACAAATGCTCCATTTTTAGTGTAGATAAACCATGCATGAATTCAGGCTCTAAAATCTAATGTGTTTTTAAATCCCAGCATTTTTCCCCCCTTAAATCATTGTGGAAGGTGTTGTAACCATTCTAATTTCCCCTCAGTGTCAGACAAATCTCTCCCCCCCGAGTAAATCTAGTCTTTGGAAAAACTCTCAGCACCTGAAAAAGCATTTTACATAAGTGTTGGATAAATATGGAAGAGTTACTATCTGTTCTGCCTCTAACCGTGTAAGCAGCAAATGAAGTGACGGTTAGTTTATAATACTAGAAAAAATGCGCCTATGTGTATGAAAGGACTTTGATCTTTCTACACAGCTCTTCAATGGTTAAAAAAATTCTTTTCAAGTGTATTTTCTAATCACTTAAGTCTCTTTTTTACTTTAATTTACAGCTACCACTTCCACATGTGTACATTTTAATGATTTGCTCTTCAAAATGATATTTATCAGATTAGTTTATTCCAGAAAAAGAATCCATGAGGTAGTCTTGCTCAATCAGCCTTGTTTCTCAAAATACTTCCTTACCTATGAAAATGCAGTTATCACTTCTGATTACTCTTAGATTATTAAATAATGACAAAAGTGCTTAATTTATTAAATTAAGTAGCTTTAGCTCGTACTGCCTTTTGATGTATGATCTTAACTCCCATCAACACAGCTTTTGCTTCAAATACTGAAAGCAAATATCCCTTTTTTATTTCTGTATTATGGACTAGATGCTAAAATGGTATAAAGCTTTTAGATTATTAAAGGAGATTTTGCAATCAGCACATTTTTAACTTTTTAAATCAAATGTATACTGACATAAATATACTTAGGTATTAAAACTGAACTTTTCAATATAATCATTATAATTGCCTTTTTGTTTCATTACATTGCTGGGGAGAAGATGTGAGCTGGGACTGTCCCCTGCATGAAATGTTTGCAAGCTCCCTGTCAGATAGGGGTACTAGAGTCTGATGTCTTTGGCACTGAAGTAGGATGTTAATGAGTGCTCCCTGCCAACCACCCTGTTGCTTGGCAGGTCCTAGCCTTTCTCTTCCTGTTCATAGCTTTTGCAACTGAATACAAACTGAGAAGTCAGAAGTTCGTTCTTTACAGATAAATTATTGCTGATAAGCTTGTTAGTTTTCCTATGCCCACATAAATTTCTTCGTATGGTCTTAGTTTTAGAATATTGATGATTGCAATTTTTTTATTAAAGCCATTAGTCTTGTTTGATTTGAAGTACTGAATTCAAACAAAACATTGAGTTTCTAGTTTAGGTTTTGGAAAAAGAAAAGAAGGGAAAAGGGGTGAAACAATTATGTGGGGAAAACAAATAAACAAATAAAATTGGGACTCCAGTAAGAAGAGAAAAGGTAATGAAAAAAAGGCTACAAAAGAGAAGTTAAAAAGAAGCAATTAGATTGAACCCTCCCCAATATAGATTTTTCTTCTCATTTACATTAAGGAAATCTACTAGAAATCCAATGGATGTTCTTATTTACAAGTGATTTTGAACGGCTGTGTGAGTAACGCACATTCTGTGCATCAGGTTTGAGATGTGTGTGGCCTTGGATGGGCTGCAGGAGAGGAAAGCCTAAAGCCTGAAATCCTGTACCTCCTTTCTATGTGAATAAATTGTGTCCTTAAAGGGAGGAAAGGGAGTACTAACTACCTTTTTTATAAAATAGAAGTAAGAAGAGTACATGTTTTCTATCTTACTTGTTTTAAATTACTTCTGAGTAGTCTATTGAGGAATAGAAAACAATGATGTTACTGAATGGCTGAATATTTATTACTGTAGACAGTACCTACTTATACAAATGTATTGCTGGAGATTAGAAGTTACGATTGAAGTCTGTGGAAATACCATACTGTGAGACTAATATACTGATGATGAGGCCCAAAGGATCTCAACTCAGTTTTAATTTTGTTAGAGGGAATTTCATCAAACTTGAGCTTACTAAAACCAAACCACATTATATGCTTGTTCTGTGGCCCTTTATGGTGATTGTGTTCTTTGTGCTGTAAGTCCCCTCTTTTGCTACTGTCCAGTTTTTCAGAAACTACCCTGTGTGAACACTTTTTTAGCATTTGGTAGCATCTTTCTGACCTTCTTGACCTTTTTATAGCATTTATCATGACTAGCCTACCTGACTTTTTTCCAATTGTAGCAATTGCTGTGAGACTGTGGTATTGGCTTTGTACATTCTTTTACTTGTACTCTGTTTTCATTACTTCTTTCTTTCCTTGAATAGAAACAGGATGGAAAGTCTATGTTTGTGATATTTGTGAAAAATGCTCTCTATTATGATAACCAATCAAAACAAAAAATTAGAGTCAAGGTTTATTAATAAAAACTGGGCAAACCTTAAATATTCATTGTTTGGTTAATAACATAAAATTTTAATGAGAACAGCTTTATAATGGGTGTGAGTGCAGTGGCGATGACTGCAGATCAGTATAGTGTAGACATACCTGAGCTAGCTTTAAGTTTTCTATATCAGAGCTATCCAGATGCTAAGCACTGATGCATCTATCACAGCACAGAGACAGTAAGGTCTAAGTTATTACCAGTATACAATCTCAATACTATAAATCTAGTTCAGAAATTTCTGCTCTGTCCTACAGTCAAAGTAATATAGACCTACTTGACACTGGAGACTTTGGCATTTGATAGGGAAAAACTTACGTGACTGAGTAATGACAGCTGTGCACAGGACAAGGAAATTAAAGTTGTATAGGTTGCTGTAATTCTGATGTGTTTAGATTTTTTTGAGCACAACTTTTTGCATCACTTAATGATTAGTTAATATAAGTGTGTGAAGAGTGTGTGTTAGCTACTTATACTCTCAGCAGAAAGTATTCCCCTAATTTAGCAATATAGAGAAGAGAGGTGTGCAACATGTTGGACAGATCTGGACATCTTTACACACATACTCCAGAAGTTAAGTGCTACTCTGCAGCAATATGAATCAAATTTGGCTGTCAGATGATTCGTAAGTGAAAGTATGTCTCCAAAGTATAAGATAATTTTCAGTAGTTTTCTCTGAAATTGCCTTAGATTTGATTAAGTTACTGCCAGAATGAAGTACATTTTCTATGCATTAATCATTAGAAATATACTTATATTTTTTAATTTATTTCTAATAAGTAATACATACTGTGAATGATTGTTCTTTGTTTATGGATGACTGCTAGAGCAGCTTGGATTTTATAATAATTCATGAGAAATTAATAAGAAGTCATAATGAATAAACTTAGGGACAGTGTAATGACTATTCATCAGCAGTTCATGCACAACAAATCCAAATGTTTATCAAAGATGTTCATAAACATAGTACACAAGCAGCTTTAATGAACTGATAAAGAACATTAATGAACATTCATTATGAATTTCCCTTTGCTGTGAATGACATCCTCAGAGGAGATCTAACATTTCAAATTATTTTCCTTTTAAAGAAAAGAAACATGTATGTTTCAAAAAATCCTAGTACTTAGGATAGGGGTGAAAATAAAATACAGATTAAATTTTTTATTGAGACCAGGAATAAATTGTGGTGAAGTCTAAGAATATCTGCTCTTGTCATGATCGGTGTGAGGGATCTTTGAAGATCATTTTGCCAGAGGTCTGCCAGATATTTATAGAGAGTCATCATCTCCTACTTTGTGGATTGGTACCTTCACTCTGGATTTCATGATTGTCTTATTTTTCACAGAATATAGAAAAATAGAAATGTAGGGCTGCATTCTAAGAGCCTTTTGAAGAAGGCAAAGTTTGAATATTAAGCAGAAGAAAGGTAAGAAAAAATTCTAGAGGTGTGAGAAAAGGGAGTAATATTTAGCAACTCACAGAAAGGGAAATTATTTCTAGAGTTGCACCTGGATACCAAAGGGTACCATTAAGTTCAGAATGGAACTGCATATTCACGGACAAGAGATCTATAAACAGGGGTTACTACAGTGAATATGCAGGAATGTACCCTCTAACATCTCAAATGATTGTGACTGCTTAGAGGATGTGAGGGAAATGATAGAGGTTAGGTGCTTGTATTGTCCTTAAATTGAGTCTCCCATTGCTGCTATCAGAGACAGGATAAAGACCATTGATCTAAGCCAAAAGAGCTTTTCTTATGTTCTTAGATGATATTTTCAGTGAATGAAGAGGTTAAGTTTTGGGAGGTTTGTGAAAGATGTTTAAATTAGAACATGATGAGCATCAGAGGCTTCATGGCTGAGAGACTATGATTATCATTGTTTTCACACTATGTAATGCTGAATGGAGGATTTACATCGTCGTGTATCTTTTAGAAACTTGTACTATTTTATTTCAGATTTCAGCTTGTTTTGGGAGTAGCAGTTTGTAATCCCAGTAACATTTAATTATAACCTAAAATGTATAAAAAAATTTTTGAACTTTCAATTCTGTATTTCTGTGTTGTCAATATACAATGACTATATGCTTAAAAAGTTTTATATATTATGTCTACGGAAACTTCTTTCAGTTCATACTTTTTTGAATAAAATTATTAATTCCTCCCCTAATCACCACCACCACTGCATTTATGGAGAAGTTACTGAATAAGCACTGGCATTTTTGCTCTTCCACTTAATTATTTTGGAAGACATTACATATCAACACACAATTTCAGAAATGTCTTTTCAATAAGCCCGTGATGGTGGCTGAATGTCCACAAGAGCTATCAGAGATACAAGCCTATGCTACTGCTGAATGCTAGCTGGGAAATAAAACTTGTGAAGAAAGAACTGTGGAGCAGCCTCAGGATGCCAGTACTGGTTTTCAGAATGGCATGAAGAAAATGCTTTCTTGTTTGCTTCCATGCTGTTATCTGCTGCTTTCCTCATTCAGAATCCTAATGCAGCAAAATAGACTGGAGCAGTTCTATGAGAAGACCTTTGAGAAAGACCCATGACCACATTGACAGTCCTATTTGATATCTGAAGGAAGAACTCCTAACCTGTTTTCTTCCCAGAAAATTCTGTGCATTAAATTTTATCTTAAATGTTAGTGGAAAAAGTTGTATTTCTTCTCACCTATCACAGAAATATAATGTTAAGTAGAAGAACTTCAGTGCAGCAAATTAAAATCATAGTTTAGGAAACCAGCTTAACACTTTCTCAGTTTATGATTTTGGTTATGAGTGTATATTAAACTAAAAAAAAAATCCCTGTAGTTAGGGATTATCATTTAACTGTTGAAAAATGACAAAATGTGTGTTATATTTTATTCAAATTGCATTCATAATCCAAAGTAAAAAGTGTGTGAAGTATTTATTATTTAGCATGGCTCATTTTCATTGGAGATACAATGAGAAGTAGACTAATCTTGGTCCACATTCATCATATACAGCTATGGGTTCCATGTTATTTCTAGTAACTGACTAAAGTTTCACCCGCACAGTGATGAGGGCCTAGATGAAAGACTGTTCAACTATATGCTTGTTCCTTTTCACAGCAAGTTAAAATGATAAGCACAGCATATTAATCACAATTTCATTGCAGAAACATTGGAGGTCAACTGAATAAAATCACATTTATCTGCAGAGGAACTGGAGGAACAAAACATTACTCCTTCAACAGGGATATGCTTTTTTAACTCTAATTCATCGTTATTGGAATAAGATGAAAGCTGTACCAATCATTGCGCTGAATTTGCTTTGCATACAGAATAACTAAGCTGCTTCTGGTTTTACTACTACTAAGAACTCTATAGATACTCATATAACTCGTTATGCTCAAAATCATGTTATGGGCAAAAAGAGAACTTACATATATAAAGCCAAGAATTTATTATTAGTATAATTGAAATCTTAATGGTCTAATCAAGGAATCATTATTAGTCCACATCTAATTATTACAAAACAGGAAAGAAAAGTAGAATGGAAAAGTCTCAGTACTAGCAATCCAGTTAAAACTGTTACATATAGACTTGCTGGTAACTACCCCTTGTCCTGGTCTTATGCTCATCCTGCTACTGCCTTTCTGGGTCCTAAGGTCAATGGTTTCAGTATAGGGTGTGCATGTATGTTGATGGAGGGGGAATACAGTGTGTTGTTAGCAGGAAATCCTTTGCTGGGAGGAATTTGACGTTGATGGCTTCTTTGTTATTCTAGGATCTAGTTGCGGTCGTTTTTTATGTTGGCTAACTTATTCTTTGTTCTCTTTATTACCCCTAAAACTGTTTTTTTCCCCAGCTCCATTTCTTTAGTTGACCACTAATAAGACCCCCATCCTTGGGGTCTCCAGTGTTAGTTGGGTCTCCATCTCCTGTCATCCCATGCCTGTAGTCTTGCACACCATGGCCAGTGTTCCCACTTCTAAAGGCCTCTACCAGGCCTGTATTTCTGCTCACTACATTATTATGTTGTAATCATAAATATCTAATTTTACACAGAATAGCTACTTGTTACTATCTGTATAAAAACTATGGTCATACTATATAAAGTTAAGCAGAAATAGAAGTAGTTATAGTCACCTGGTCATTAAAAAAAAAAAAAAAAAGGAAAGAAAAAAGTCTGGTAGAGTCAAGCCAAGTAAAAACAAAGCTCCAGACAGGTCAAGACAAATTCAGACAAAGCAAGCTTGACATGTCTTAGTCCTGAGGCCGTGTAGACTAAGCAGCCTGTGGCCTGTTACTGTGCTTCTGTGCTGCAGGGTCACAGCCTTAACAGAGTTTCTAATTTCTCTCTCAAAATTGAAAGACTTAATTTTGGAAGAATCTGATCAAAAGTAGGTTCACTGAAGATAATATGTTTAATACTCAATTTATCTAACCATGTGAACTAGTTTTGATTTTTCTTTGTTTCTTATTGCTTATTACTTTTCCACTCCATTCTTACACACCCTTGTACCTCTTTTGGATTAAATATGTACACAAACTTGTTTTCTTTGTACATGAGAACCTCTAAAGCATTACAACTATTTTAAAACTGGATTGCATGTGTGTGAGAAAATCTAAGCAACCAGATATCTTTACATGGTTCTTACACCAGACCCTTAAATACTCTGTAACTGTGACTTGCAGTGCAGTCATCATATTCTGGCTTGTCCACCCCTTGGTGAGATTTCATTTGTCCAGCAGCATTTGTACTATGGTCTTGCACCAGAACTCTGTTCGGGAGAGTGGGTAGCAGTAAGGGAAGCCTCTGGTACCGGCACTCAGTTAGGTATTTAATCCTGGTTGGTATAGTTTGGTGAAGGAGGATGCCAACTGATGAAGCTGAGCGATATCCCTGGAAATATGTTGTGCTTTTCAGGTTCCTCAACTGAAATGTGATTTCTTGTGCATCTCAATCTCTTTGTTCAGTTGAAAGTAATGGGAATTTTCAATGGAAACAGGTATGGTTTAGAATGTGTGAATAATCTATGACATATTTGAGGCTGCAACCTAGACTTCATTGAAGACAGTGAGTCCTTCCAAAAACTTCATAGGATCATAGGATAATTCAGATTGGAAGGGATCTCAGGAGGGCTGTAGCCCAACCTCCTGCTCAGAGCAGGGCCAGCTATGAGGTGAGACTAAGTTACTTAAGGCTTAATCTGATTTGGTCTTGAAACCTCCGATGTTGGAAACTCCACAGCCTTTCTTGGCAGCCTTTTCCACTGCCCAGTTTTTCCTTGTATCCAGTCTCCAGTTCGCAAAGTTTTTCCTTGTATCCAGTCACAATCTCTCTTGGTTCAATGTCCATTGTCTCTCAAGCTCCCGGCATGCACTACTATGAGGAGTCTGTCTCTGTCTCTTGATAACCACCTTTTCAGTATTTGAAGGTTGCTATTAAATGGATTTAAGAAGTTTTTACACCCATATTGAAAGAGGAATAAAATATTAATTCAATTTCAATGTAGAAATTAACAGTATAAGCGTGGCTCTGATGACGCTTTTTTTCCAAACTGCAAATAAATCTTTGTTCTTAGGTAGGTATTCTATTTGCCTGCATGAAAAAAAAAAAGTTTTACCCTGGGTCATTCTTACTTTTCGTCAAGCTAAATTGAACATCTATGGTTCCTTTTTTATATAATGGATGCACACTAGACAGACAGGCTTCTCAAGAATGCCACCATTTAAGAAAATAAGTCTTTTGTGCAGTATGTATTCCAAATTTGGAAAGGTCAGATAAATAACATAATAACTGTTCACTTTTAATTTCATCTAGAAGATCCTGACTATCTACCACAAAGTGTCGCCTGCCATACATATCATTGTTTTTGTCTTTGGCACGATGCCTGCAATATAACATGTCAAGAAGAATTTTTCCCTGAATTGTGGAACAAATCAGAGGTAGACAGGCATTTAAAACCAGATTTGATTGGCTGTATTTCGTAAGCTTTCTGAGGCAGAGTGATAAACCATAGCAGCTTGAAGTAATGTGATAAGAGCACTCTATCACTCTGCATACACTTAACTCTATTTCACTATCAAGCTGCCCTTAGAAAGTGTTTATGAGAAATAAAAAGAACTATCAGTTTGATACAGATTTGTAATATCAGAAAAGCTGAATCATGGATCCAAATAAGCTATGTGTATAAAAGCATTACATGTTGAATGAGTTAATATATATTACCTGGAAACTTCTACAGGTTGCTATTTTTCCCATTGATGCTCTTAGAAGTGGTTAATAGATACGTGTTGGACTGAATTTTGTTGAACAGTATTATTTTTTGGACTGTTTTCAGAGCTGAAACTGAAGATCTTTTCTAAAAAAGAATTCTTAATTTAAAACAGTCTTCAGTCTTCTTTTCACCCATCCGTGAGGGAAATACAAGTGTTCTAGTAAGATTTAGATTTTAATGGATAGTTTTGATAACAAACCCCATAAATTTTAAGAATGAAAATAAGAAGTAACTTAATGAAATGGGAGGAAAACAACATGCAAACCACAGTACTCAGTTCTCCAAGACCCAGGTACCTAACACTGAACTTGTGTTAGGAACACTGAATATGTATGACAGAGGCACAGATCGAAAGACACAATGAAAATACATAGAAAGAAATCTTGAGATTGATTCTTTGAACATAAAAAACTTCATAGACAGAAAGATTCATATTTCATCATAACCAATGCTAATAATTCATAATAAAAAACCCCCATCCAAAGTGGGTTCAAGTCTGCATTTTTGGCTGGGGATTAGAAATGAATAACACATCATAGCCAAGTCCTGTTGGAAAGGTATCTTCCATAGATTAATTACTTTAAAGAACTTTATATTTTTCAGATCTGAAAAATATACAGTATGAGATAATCTCAATCATAGAAGTCCTTTACATTTTTCAGCATAGGAGTAAATTTATTAAGTAAGGGCTGGTAGCAACAGACAGTAAAGAGACAGCTTTCTTCGAGATATGATGAAGCTACGTGAAGGTAACAAAACCTCCAGGTAAAAATGCAATAAAATAGAATAAGCTCTTATCTGCTCAAAATAGGATTGGCAGTCTTTATTTTTGGGGTGGGAGAAATATACGACAAGTGTTTCTGAAGAATAAATCCACATACAACCTTCACAGATCAGGAATGTGGGCTTTCTGATAATCTCACAAGGGGATTGGTGAAAATCCCTGTAGGCTGAAGAAATTAGGCCTCCTCAAAGGTGATGTGAAGAAGAAAGAAAAAGTAAAGTAGCTCATCCCAAGGAGAAGGAAAGAATGGTTGCAACAAAAATCTGTCCTCAGAGGATATGCTTTACAAAGATGTCTTTTCAGGTCTGAAAAGAAATAAATTAAAAATCAGATTTATGCCTCTGTGGGCCAAAACAGTACATTAAGAAGCTTTCATCTTATAATTACTAATTAAAAAAAAAAATATCTTGGGGCAGAATGAATTTTATATCAATTTCCTAAGTTTCAAACATGCTTGGATTCTGTGAGCTTTTGTGAGCTTTTTGTTCTTCACTATTCATCAGTTAAAATCAAACATATTTTGTCTTTATGAGATACTTTGTTAGTAGTTAACTTGCCTTTCTTGTTCCTTAGACTGTTTTTTCTGTTAATATACACTGAAATCTTAAGGATGTAAGCTGGAGTGAACCACAGTGCACCTACTAGAATCTAGGCAGGCAGAAATTAACGGGGGTGGTAAAAGAAACATCATTTCTTTCACGTCTTTCTTCCCTAATAAAACAGTGAGTTCCTTCTTACTTGTAACAGGGAGTACTATTGCACAGTTGGCGTTCTCCCTAACTGCATGCTCTTGAGTTAATAAGCTCAAATGAGCCTGTAATGATGGCTAGACCTGTTATTTTACCTATTGCCTCATCCCATGGCTCCACTTTCTTGATATGAAATGTCCTGATAACTGCTTTATTGCAAAAGTGAGGGAGTGTCCTTTTGCTTTCTCTTCACATCCAGACTGCCAGATTTTCTAGTGAGAGCATGTTGTAACCTCTAATATATACAGACATTCTCACTTCATTTGGCTTATTGAATAGTTCTTGGCCGTATGCTGAAGCTTCAGCAAGAGAAGTTGAAGGAAGTTGGAAGAATGTTCTTTGAGGAGATAGGAGATGCTGGATCAAATGCCCTCAAAGAGAGGAGTGAACTGATCCTGAGTAGTGCACTGCTTGCTGATCAGTTGTCTAAAATAATCTAACCACTTGTTCTGTAAGTAACATCTTGTGTAAGCCTTTATCTTCTTAGGAAGGTTCAGAGGTACAAAATCAACTCATTCACTCACAGATTGCATCATCAAATCTGTAAATTTTCAATCTTTTCTTCTTTCTTCTTCATAGTTTTTTTCTTAGAACTATGCAAGATACAAATGAAGAGCACAAAATGAATGAGAACTAATAATTTTAAGCAATTACTATATCTTAATAAACTGAAGGGAGCACAGTTATGTTGGTGAAGTCCATTATTTGGTGGAAGACATTGTATTACACACATAATGCTCTATGAACAGAAGATCTGTTAAAGGTTTCTATCTGAGTCCTTTTCTAACCTTCTTGATAAAATGATAGAATTCTGTAATCACTGTTGGGTGTTTTTTTCATTGAGGGGTGCATATGTGTAATCTCAGACTTCTGTGAATTCATTTCAGTGTAAGATTTTGCTATTTCCTGCAACTAAGCTGTAGCTAGAACTGTAAATGCCCCTTCATTGGTCTCAAGGTTATGTTTTATCATTTTGCTGGAAAAAAAAAAAAAGGAAAACAACAAAAGCACAATGGCATTGCTGTCAGAAAGATGTCATTCATTCACCTTGAGCAAGGTGCCAATAATCTTAAGTGAAATCACTTTCTTTTTTCCCCCCCTTTTAAAATCTTTGAGAAGGGTTGACTACGAGCTTTTAAGCATGTCCAAGGAACTATTCACACATTCATCATGTTCTTGTCCTGTACTAATGCCCCCTGGAGAAGCAGTAAGCAAATCCAGGAATGTTTGATGCAATGTCAGTGCTCTTGAAATGAATCAGAACTTTCATCTAAACCCTGAGCCTTTAAAGGGATTAATGTCAAAGTCACATGCTGAGGGGAAGTTGTAAAATTTCTCTAGCCATAATGCAGTATTCCCAGAATTTAAATATATATTAATGGCATTACAAGCAATTAATATATCAGTGGGATCAAGTAATAGCTATGGACTTCCCTAAGAATTGACCTTTCCCTGCAGTCCAGAACACTTCATGATGCTGAGGACTGGTTTCTGACTTCTGTCACCCGCAATTCTTGGCACTGCTGGACTGGTTGGGAGCTTTCAGCAGGGTCAAGTTGTTCTTTAGACCAAATCATTCTGCAATATTTCCCAGCATAGCCTGGCTGCTTTCTGCTTTGTTTGGTAAGGATATGCTCTATTCTGTAACGATGTTTCTGAATTCCCTTCTCTAGAGCCAGCTATTTGGTATGTCAACAGATACATGACCTTTAGCTAATCTTGTTTGATTTTGGTATGTCTCATGCCTTCATGAAGTTGGTGGCAACCAAACTTTTGTTTTGTGGTGTAAAGATGATATCCCTGCCCATTCAGTCAGAAAATGGGAGAAAGCTGGGATGTTCCCTACCCGTGTCCTCCAGTCTGACCAATTGCAGCATGTGAGGGTGGACCTGTTGCACTTTAGACTCTGAAAAATAGATGTCTCAATGTAAAAATAATTTAGCTCTCTAAAACAGCAGAAGTCTTAATTAGAAGTTATAAAGTTTGACAATATTTCCATGCAAGTATGGCTTTATCCTTTTGCTTGGAGACCAATTCTAGGAATCAGCATTTCTTTTTTCTGATTTGTGTCATTTAATTTTTCTCCTCATTACTGAGCCTAGCGACAAATGGGCCACTTAATGTTAACTCTGATGAGCTTTTTTATATACAGATACCTGTCTACAAAGAAAGGAATTGATGCCACCATGTCATCCCATGTAACTCACAGAAAAACCTAGCAGATGATAAAGCCTGAGTTGCTACTGACCTGTAAGACAAACACAAAGGTAGTAAAAATATTCACACAAAAAATGTGGTGCTTAACCAGTCATTCTCTGTCCTCTTTTCTACTGTTTATGGCATATGAGTTTAAATAAGTTTTTTCACCATCCTATTTTTCCTGCAGTTGCATGTCAACTTTGTGTTTTTGCTACTTGAGGAAGGGGCAAAACAAGTTTATTTCTCACAAGTGAGCATATCAACCTACTTACTTGAAGTTTTTTTCTACTACAACAGAAGGCTGTGGTATTTATGCACAGGACTTTGCAAGAGACCTGTTTTCTTAAGCTATTTTTTACTACTAGCTGTACTCATGATTGACTGTTTTTTTTACAGTGTATATAAAATAACCTATTTTTTGTCAAGTCATTGTCACTTCTAAAGCACCCAATGTAGTAAAACATAACTGCTATATTACTTGTGGATTTACAGAGTTTCATCATCTCTTCCTTTGGTACAAGCCATATTGAATTTAAAGGACTTGTTGCCTGGGATGTGGTTTAAAAAGAGTGGATCATTCTTTTGAAAAGCTTTGATCACTACAGTCATATTGTTGCACCTTTTATCTTGCTGGTACATTGATTTTAGCCAAAGATTGCCTTTCATGAAACTCTGAACTTTAAAAGCACCTCAGTTTCAAGAAAAAATATCCTGTGAAACATCTGAAGGCTCAGTTTTGATCTTTTTATGTGCATATTACTTCTAACTTATTTTCTGTGGGACAGTTGTATAATGCTTGTGCTTCTAAAACATGAATTGCTCACTACCAGTATGGAAAAAATTTTGAGAATTTTCAAGTGTATGAAAATAACCACATAATTCTGCCTTTCAGTTGTAATCCCCTTTTAGGTTTTTTTGTTTATTACTTAATTGGGCAAACAATCTGTGGCTGGACATTATTATATATATTGAAACACAGGATTCAAGGGGTGAATGTATACCATGTGTAATTTTAATTTGTTTTTCTTAATGTCTAATGTGCTTTGGTATTCTCTAGAAGTTTCTTAACTGGACTACATAAAACACCTTATATCTTTTAAAAAATGTGCTAAAAGAGATGCAAGGAAATCTATGTTTGCCTGGAAAGCAGGACAAAGGAAGATTTGTTACAAGTATTATTACTACATTGTATAATTTCTAGTATATCTGGAAGATTAACTAAATATACATAAGATAAAGATAAGAAAACATGTTTGAACTCTGTGACTCTGTGACTGCACAGAGTTTGTAGCACTAAATCTCATACCACTGGCACTTCTGAAATTTTTAACAAAAATAATCAAAACATAATGTCTAACTATTAGGCTTATTATGTAAATTCTAGCAAAACATTAAATGGCAGGAGAAAGCCTTCATATTAATTCTTCTCTTTACCAAATAAATCTGAACAAAGTTGTTCTGCAAAGGCACTGCAAGAAGATATGTCTGGCAACCTCATCTGAACAGCCAGTAAGGAAAGGAAATGTCTGCCTTTAAGTAGGCACTGCTTTAACTCAAGGTCAGTCTGTTCTCCCAGAGCACTCCTGTATCTGCATTTTGATTCCCTCTGAAAATTGTATCTCAGAAGTCTTCATTTTAGCCAAGAAATGTTCCAAATGGTAGCTGAATGTGAGAACTATATGGGACTTTCTGGCGCACCGAAACTTCACATGTATTGCCTGTACCACAGCATGGACAAATTAATGCCTTGAGTTTATATTTCTGTATAAATTCATATTCTTGAGACTTTCTTTTCTGAGAGTGTCTGAACATCTTTTATACTTACTTATGTCTGGAATCAAATGAAAGGGATACAATTATGCTTTATGTCTCAGTTGACTAAGTTTCCCTTAGTAACGCTGGACATAAACTATTTGAACAGAGGAAAAAATAAAACCCTGTTTTAAGACACATCTAAGTCTTGCTGTTAAGTAGTGTCAATTTCTTCATTAAAAGTAATATCAAAGAATTAAGATAAATTTCCCCTATCTTAGTTGGATAAGATACTATAAAAATGCATCATTCTAAATACAGTTGATACGATAATTTCTTCCATTACAGAATCACAGAATCACTAAGGTTGAAAAAGACCTGTAAGATCATCAAGTCCAACCATCAACCAACACCACAAGCCCACTAAACCATGTCCCACAATGCCACGTCCACACATTCCTTGAACACCTCCAGTGAGGGTGACTCCACCACTTCCCTGGGCAGTTTATTCCAGTGCCTCACCACTCTCTCAGTGAAGAAATTTTTCCTAATATCCAATCTGAACCTCCCCTGGTGCAACTTGAGGCCATTTCCTCTTGTCCTGTCACTCATCACTTGGGAGAAGAGACCAGCACATGCCTCGCTACAATCTCCTTGCAGGTAGTTGTAGAGAGCAATAAGGTCTCCCCTCAGCCTCCTCTTCTCCAGGCTAAACAACCCCAGGTCCCTCAGCTGCTCCTCATAAGACTTGTGCTCCAGACCCCTCACCAGCTTCGTTGCCCTTCTCTGGACACGCTCCAGCACCTCAATGTCCTTCTTGGAGTGAGGGGCCCAAAACTAAACACACTATTCGAGGTGCAACCTCACCAGTGCCTGAGTACAGGGGCACAATCACCTCCCTACTCCTGCTGGCCACACTATTTCTGATACAGGCCAGGATGCCATTGGCCTTCTTGGCCACCTGGGCACACTGCTGGCTCATAATCAGCTGTCTCTCAACCAGTACTCCCAGGTTCTTTTCTGCAGGGCAGCTTTCCAGCCACTCAGCCCCAAGCCTGTAGCGTTGCATGGGGTTGTTGTGACCCAAGTGCAGGACCCGGCACTTGGCCTTGTTGAACCTCATACAATTGGCCTCAGCCCATCGATCCAGCCTGTCCAGATCCCTCTGCAGAGCCTTCCTACCCTCGAGCAGATCAGCACTCCCGCCCAACTTGGTGTCGTCTGCAAATTTGCTGAGGGAGCACTAATCCTCTCATCCAGATCATCGATAAATATATTAAACAAGACCGGCCCCAAAACTGAGCCCTGGGGGACTCCGCTTGTGACTGGCTGCCAACTGGTTTTGACTCCATTCACCACAACTCTCTGGGCTTGGCCATCCTGCCAGTTTTTTACCCAGTGAAGAGTGAACCTGTCTAAGCCACGATTCGCCAGCTTCTCCAGGAGAATACTGTGGGGAACAGTGTCAAAGGCTTTACTAAAGTCCAGGTAGACAACATCAACAGCCTTTCCCTCATCCATTAGGCAGTTCACCTGGTCATAGAAGATCAGGTTGGTCAAGCAGGACCTGCCTTTCATGAACCCGTGCTGGCTGGGCCTGATCCCTTGGTTGTCCTGCACGTGTCCTGTGAGCGCCCTCAAGATGAACCTCTCCATAATCTTCCCTGGCACAGAGGTCAGGCTGACAGGCCTGTAGTTCCCCGGATCCTCCTTCCGTCCCTTCTTGTAGATGGACGTCACATTGGCAGGCCTCCAGTCATCTGGGACCTCCCCTGTTAACCAGGACTGTTGATAAGTGATGGAGAGCGGCTTGGCAAGCTCCTCCGCCAGCTCCCTCAGTACCCTTGGGTGGATGCCATCAGGCCCCATAGACTTGTAAGTGTCCAGGTGGCATAGCAGGTCGCTAACTGCTTCCTCCTGGATCATGGGGAGTTTGTTTTGCTCTCCATCCTTGTCTTCCAGCTCAGGGTACTTAATACCCTGAGGATACCTGGTGTGGCTATTAAAGACTGAGGCAAAGAAGGCATTAAGTACCTCAGCCTTTTCCTCATTCTTGGTGACAATGTTCCCTCCCGCATCCAGTAAAGGATGGAGACTCTCCT
Organism: Gavia stellata; assembly: GCF_030936135.1. NCBI lineage: Eukaryota > Metazoa > Chordata > Aves > Gaviiformes > Gaviidae > Gavia > Gavia stellata. Next base: position 24,636,621 of record NC_082598.1, on the reverse strand, counting down.
TGGCTCTCTTTTTGTTGTTAATGTATTTATAGAAACATTTTTTGTTATCCCTTATGACCATGGCCAGATTGAGCTCTAGCTGTGCTTTTGCCTTCCTAATTGCCTCATTGCGTGACCTAACGAGATCCTTGTATTCTTCTTCAGTTGCCTGCCCCTTCTTCCAAAGGTGATGAACTTTCTTTTTTTCCTGAGTCTCAGCAAAAGCTCCTTGTTCAGCCAGGCCGGCCGTCTTCCCCGCCGTCTCTTCTTACAGCACATGGGGACTGCCTGCTCCTGTGCTTTTAAGATTTCCTTCTTGAAGAACATCCAGCCTTCCTGGACCCCTTTGGCCTTCAGGACCATCTCCCAAGGGACCCTCTCAACCAGTGTCCCAAACAGGCCGAAGTCTGCCCTCTGGAAGTCCATCGTAGTGGTTTTGCTGACCCCCCTCCTTACTTCACCAGGAATTGAGAACTGTATCATTTCATGGTTGCTAAGCCCAAGACGGCCTCCGACCATCACTTCTCCCACCAGTCCTTCTCTGTTCATAAACAGCAAGTCAAGCAGGGCACCTTCCCTGGTAGGCTCACTTACCAGCTGTGTCAGGAAGTTATCTTCCACACAATCCAGGAACCTCCGGGACTGTTTCCTCTCTGCTATGTTATACTTCCAGCAGACGTCCTGTAAGTTGAAGTCCCCCACAAGAACAAGGGCTTGTGACTGTGAGAATTCTGCCAGTTGCTTGTAGAACACTTCATCCGTCTCCTCGTCCTGGTTGGGTGGTCTATAACAGACACCCAGCAGGATATCTGCCTTGTTAGTCTTCCCCCTCATCCTTACCCATAAGCACTCAACCTTGTCATCTCAATTGTTGAGCTCTATACAATCAAAACACTCCCTAACATAGAGAACCACCCCACCGCCTCTCCTTCCTTGCCTACCCCTCCTGAAGAGCTTATAGCCATCCATCGCAGCACTCCAGTCATGCGAGTCATCCCACCATGTTTCTGTGATGGCGACTACGTCATTGCTGTCCTGCTGCACAATGGCTTCCAGCTCCTCCTGTTTGCTGCCCATGCTGCGTGCATTGGAGTAGAGGCAGTTGAACTGGGCTATCAATTTCACCCCCAACATCAGCACGCCACCCCCAGGCTCATCTCTATGCAGCCTGGTTTCATGCCCTTCCCCCTTCACATGTAGTTTAAAGTCCTCTCGATGAGGCTCGCCAACTCATAAGCGAGAATCCTTTTCCCCCTTGAGGCTAGTTAAACTCCTTCTACTGCCAGCAGGCCCAGTGCCGTGTAAACTGCCCCATGGTCAAAAAACCACAAAATTCCTCTGACGTCACCAGCCTCCGAGCCACATGTTAACCAGGTTCGCTTTCCTGTTCCTTTCAGTGTTCCTCCCCACCACTGAAGGGATTGAGGAAAACACTACCTGTGCTCCTGATACCTCCACCAGTCTCCCCAGTGGTCTGAAGTCCCTCTTGATCACTTCTCAGCTTCTTTGCTCAGCCTCATTGCTGCCAACCTGCAAAACCAACAGTGGGTAGTAATCAATGGGCCGTACCAGACCAGGGAGTTTCCTAGTGACCTCTCTCACCCGGGCCCCAGGGAGGCAGCAGACTTCCTTGTGGGTTGGGTCTGGTTGGCATATTGGGCCCTCTGTTCTCCTCAGAAGGGAATCACCGACAACAATTACCCTCCTTTTTGTCTTAGTAGAGGTGGTTGTGATGCGTGGTGCAGACTGTCTCACCCTAGGCAACCCCCTGGATGGACTTTAATCCATATCCTCATGAGCCTGGCCGTCAAGTTCCAGGGCCCCGTATCTGTTGTGTAGGGGCAGCTGGGAAGGTGAGGGAGGCCGGGAGGGGATTCGCCTGCTGCACCAAGCAGGGACCCATTTCCAGGGACCCGTTTCCATTCCTCTTTGCCTCTTAGGTCCCCTCCTTCTGCCTGGAGGCAAGAGGGTAAAGGATCCTCTGCTTCTTATGGAGCCTCCATCTGCTGCCTTTGCCTCAGGGATGGTAGGGTGTGGCTTCACCAGTCTACCTCCCTCTCGCACTCCCTGATACTCCTCAGCCTCTCTACTTCCTCCTTCAGCTCTGCCACCAGGCTAAGCAGATCGTTCACCTGGTTGCACCGCACACAGGTGTTGTCTCCGCCAGCCTCCGGCACGAGCAACAGGCTCAGGCACTCCTGGCAGCCAGAGATCTGGACAGCCGTGTGCTTGAGTGGGAGCTCCATCTGGGTCACCACATTCCTTCTGGCAATGGCTTTCAGCCAAGTGGAGGCTATAGCTGGGCCTCTTCTGGGAGGGCAATGACCGCTTGTCGAGAGAGCCTCTAGAGCCAGGAAGGGAGGACTGCGCCCTGCCCACACGCCTTGCCTGTGTGAACTGCCACACAAACTGACGCGCCACGCCCTTCTGACACGCCACATCCTGTTTGCCTGCCTTGTTTGCTGCGCTCCGGATCGTTCTTTCAACCTTTCAACAGTATTTGGGACTAAAACCTGAGTAGTGGTTGAAAGGAGGTGAATCATGTAATTGTCAAAGAATTTCTGAAATGCAGCAAAAGTTAGTTTTAAAAACTTTTGCAGCTGTTATTCTCTATTTTTTTGGTGGAACAGTGAAAACCAGTTCCAATTCATTTATGATGGCAGTAGTAGCTTTACTTGAATCACAGAATCACTAAGGTTGGAAAAGACCTGTAAGATCATCAAGTCCAACAAAAAAAAAAAAAAAACCCCACCAAAAAAACCCAAACAAACCACACCACACAACAACAACAAACCACAACACACCAAAAACCAACCCACCCAACACCACACAGCTCCATGCCCATTAAGCTACATCCCACAATGCCACATCCACACGCTCCTTGAATACCTCCAGGGAGGGTGACTCTACCACCTCCCTGGGCAGCCTATTCCAATGTTTCACTACTCTCTCAGTAAAGAACTTTTTCCTAATATCCAGCCTGAACCTCCCCTGGCGCAACTTGAGGCCATTTCCTCTAGTCCTGTCACTAGTCACTTGGGAGTAGAGACCAACACCCACCTCTCTGCAACCCCCCTTCAGGTAGTTGTAGAGAGCGATAAGGTCTCCCCTCAGCCTCCTCTTCTCCAGGCTAAACAACCCCAGCTCCCTCAGCCGCTCCTCATAAGACTTGTGTTCCAGAAAATTTTTTTTTTTATTATTTTTGGGATAACACAGGTTTATTTTTATTTATCCCCCCACATGAATTATGAACAGACTTCTTGCAAACTTCATAGAAATTGGGTTATTCTAGGATTAAATGACATGAAAGCGATTATTGAGGAACTCTTTAACCTTCCTACTGATAATTCTCCAGAAGTCTCCTAATAGGATCCTTGAAAAGAACGAGTTCTGGTTACTTGAGTCATCTCCAGCAGTCTCTTGCACCAGACATGCATTTACAAACTTGTACGCCCTTTCTGGTCTTGGTGCTGCCACCATTCTAGATGCATGGCCATCAAACCGTACTATGAAGGAGGCTGTCTAGAGTAGATTAGATTAGATTGAGTGCTTGCACTCTAGCTCTTTAATAAGAGGATCTCACAATTACAAGATATTCCTCACAGACTGAAATTTTGGTTGTACTAGAAGTTCATTTTGCTATAGTTTCGTCTACCTGTCTCCAGTCTCACCCTCTACACAGTTAAAGAAGTTTCAAAAGCCAATGTATTGCTAAGCAGTACATGCTCCTATTTCTCCTTCTTTGTCTTTGAGTACCTTTGTTTGCCTACTATATTTAATGTCAGGTTCAATAACCTTGTTTTTATCAGAAGGTATTCCAGTTTTCATCAGTGTTTTCCTGGAACTTACAGGTTGGTCTACATTCTTTACTCATTCAAATTTGCAGGTTTGTTTTCTATTCATTATATTTGTAATGAATACATTTATTTCTGCACATCTGAGGTGTAGATTAGTTTGTCAGTTTATTTGTTAGGGATTAGCTGTTTAACAAAATAAAGCCTTCTAACCCTCTCTGTGTAAGCTCATGAACACATAAAATCTCTGGCAAGCTCATGTTAAACAATTTTGCCATCATAGGATTTTGTCTGTTAATTTCATCAACATTTTACTTTTAATTTCTTCTTAGTTATGTTGTTTAGTCCTGTAGACAACTACATTTAGGTCAGGTGAACTTAATCTAAGAATAAAGCTTACATTCCAAGCTAGTCTTGTAAGCACATTCAGCCATATAGACAGTAGAGATATGCAAGATTTCCTGATAGAAATTAATCTCATATTTCTTAGACCCCTACCTTCAGATGGGTGGAAAAGCATTCCTGGAGATGCTATCATAGGTGCCTATCTTGTGATAAATGCAACAGCTAGTCTGCATTTGGTTTGTGTGCTCCAACCAAAAGAAGCTGGCGAATCGTGGCTTAGACAGGTTCACTCTTCACTGGGTAAAAAACTGGCTCTATGGCCGAGCCCAGAGAGTTGTGGTGAGTGGAGTGAAATCCAGTCGGTGGCCAGTCACAAGCGGAGTCCCCCAGGGCTCAGTTTTGGGTCTGGTCTTGTTTAATATATTTATCGATGATCTGGATGAGAGGATTAGTGCTCCCTCAGCAAATTTGCAGATGACACCAAGTTGGGCGGGAGTGCTGATCTGCTTGAGGGTAGGAAGGCTCTGCAGAGGGATCTGGACAGGCTGGATCGATGGGCCGAGGCCAATTGTATGCGGTTCAACAAGGCCAAGTGCCGGGTCCTGCACTTGGGTCACAACAACCCCATGCAACGCTACAGGCTTGGGGCTGAGTGGCTGGAAAGCTGCCCTGCAGAAAAGAACCTGGGAGTACTGGTTGAGAGACAGCTGAATATGAGCCAGCAGTGTGCCCAGGTGGCCAAGAAGGCCAATGGCATCCTGGCCTGTATCAGAAACAGTGTGGCCAGCAGGAGCAGGGAGGTGATCATGCCTCTGTACTCGGCTCTGGTGAGGCCACACCTCGAATAGTGTGTTCAGTTTCCGGCCCCTCACTCCAAGAAGGACATTGAGGTGCTGGAGCGTGTCCAGAGAAGGGCGACAAAGCTGGTGAGGGTTCTGGAGCACAAGCCTTATGAGGAGTGGCTGTGGGAACGGGGGTTGTTCAGTCTGCAGAAGAGGAGGCTGAGGGGAGACCTCATCGCTCTCTACAACTACCTGAAAGGGGGTTGCAGAGAGGTGGGTGTTGGCCTCTTCTCCCAAGTGATGAGTGACAGGACAAGAGGAAATGGCCTCAAGTTGCACCAGGGGAGGTTCAGATTGGATATTAGGAAAAATTTCTTTACTGAGAGAGTGGTGAGGCACTGGAATAAACTGCCCAGGGAAGTGGTGGAGTCACCATCACTGGAGGTGTTCAAGGAACGTGTGGACGTGGCATTGTGGGACATGGTTTAGGGGGCATGGTGGTGTTTGTTGGTTGATGGTTGGACTTGATGATCTTACAGGTCTTTTCCAACCTTACTGATTCTGTGATTCTGTGAACCTACATTCTGTTTGCAGAGCCAAATTCTTTATTTCCAGAAAAAAATTATAAAACAGGTGATTCTTTTAGAGCTTTTAAAAATAATTATTGTTCTCTGTTTATTCTAGGAAATAGTTGATTCAGTAACCATCAGAATGAAGAGTCCCATAATTAATCTTTCCCCACAGTAATTCATGAAGTCAGTATGCAGATGGACAAGAATGTTAAAAAAAAGTTCAAAAATGTTTCAAAAATGTTGAATGTTAAAAAACCCTGTAGTGCAGACATTCTTAGACTGCACCCATTTTCAAAATGCTGATGCCAGACTTGGAGAAAGATGTGAAGTGGCCAGGTTTAAGGAAGAACAGGCAATATTTTGATGCCTTTTTGATGCCTATATTTGCTAGTAATGAAATGTAACAATTCATTCTAGTCACAGTTCCTCACTCTAATTCCTGTAATTCCAAATATGTTAAATATTGTTTGGCAACTTCTGAATGCTCAATATTTCCATTGTTACTGGGCACAAATTCATGAAGCAGGGAGAAACTAAAAAGGCTATGGAGCATTTTTAGCATTGCTCAGTTTAGTGCATGTGACTAAGAAAAGACTTGAGTGCTGTGCAGTCTCACTACCGTCAGCCTCACAGCCTGATTCAACCAGACTGTGGCATTTTCACCTTCATAAAATATTTGTAAGTCTTCTTATAGTCTACTGAAGATTTCTAGGCCAGATGTTTGCAGGAAGGAATCTTTCAAGACAGACCACAGAAAGCACTGTCAGAACTTAAGCTTCCCTTATTCTGCTGCTGCTGCTAAAAGTCTGAAGCAGTCTGAAACTGAACACCTATGGACAGCTGAGTGATGTTAATATCCCCAGCTGCTGAGAAACCAGCTCCTGAAGCAATGCAGAAAAGATCTCATGGATTCATAACTCATGATGGTTAGGGCAACCCTGTTATGCAGCTGACCCTGGAATGCACCTGACCTCCCTGGTATTTCCTGAACAGCTGGATGGGGTGGAGGGGGGCAGAATCACTGTGTAGGGGAGCTCGTCCCCACAGCTGTCCTGTCTCCACTCATCTGCTCAACACTAACCTGCAAACTGGTCCTTCATCTTTCTACCTTAAAAACAGGGAGGGTCCTTCAAAGGACTCCTTTGCAGCTGCAAGGAGATACATGAGAATTTTGGGTGTGGATTCTTAAAAAGCTTTTTGTAATTTTATTGACAGCACATTCCTGGAACATCTTTGAAAATACGGCTACTGTATTCTCTTCATGCATAACTAGAGAACCGATTTCTGGAACAAGGATAGTTGTGGGGGTGTGGCGCTCAAGAGTTTTCCCCTTAACTTCCTAAAAAATGTTAAGGATTTTATTAAAAAACCTAATCATTCTATAACAGTCATTAGCACACCATACTTTTCGTATTTAGGGTTTCTGGAGGTTTTAAAGTTCTTTGATGCAAAGGTTATCTTTTAATTGAATGTGTGCACAGTATTTACTGAAAGAAATTCCTACTTTGCCTACAAAGGAACTGCACTTTTAAGCATTTCTTGCATGAGTGAGCTAGAACTGTTACGTTATTCAGAGAGTCATACTACTTTATTTAAATTCAGGTACTGAATCAGTGAAACCTCCATCACAATTCTAAGCAAACCTTGAACCCAACCAAGTAACAAGACTAAAGCCCAGTAAGAAAATAACCTAGGTGGAGAAGTCCTACTGCTGTTGAAATGTTAACAGCAGGAAGAGTTACAGATCATGAATTTATTTCATCCTGACAAGCAACTGCTGCCAGTAAAAACAAGACAAAAAAGCAGTGCTTTGAGTGACTGAAGTTGACCTTTGTCAGTTACTTTGTCAGACAGAAAAATAGTAAGATGTCACTGTGATCATGAATAGCTCATAAATACTCAAATGTCTACCACCTATTTTGTAACACTCACTCAGATGCCAAACATGTATGAATTATTTTGGTAAAATGGAGTTATGCTGATTTGTTGGCAAAGTAGTTGATTACTATGTTTATGCAAAACTGCTAGAGCAAATCTATGTGAATGTCTCTGGAGTTCCTCAAAAGGTTAAACATTATAGTCTGATGACAGCAGCTGGGGAGGCAAGTCCAAATTTGCGCACAGTATACAGTCAGAGCTCTGTTCACAAACTTAGCCACCGCATGGTATAAGGCAGGTCCCCATACAATTACACTGTTGTCTGAATATGGGAGCACTTTGCCAGGCATCTGGTACCTCAGCAGAGTTCATCAAAGCTGTAATCTCCGTGTATGGGGAAAGGAGAGAAAGAAAAGCTGAAAGCAGTGGGAAAAGTGTCATTGAGTTTGTCTGCATTGCAGTATACATGTGAACTCAGCGTGCCAAGAGTCCCAGGGAACTGGGCGAGGAGGCAGAGCCTTTTTACCTCTCCACAGAGGGTGCTACTCTCTGCAGGAGAGGTTGAACTACTGAGGAAGGGATTAACACTCACAGTGTGTACAACCCAGAAGTAAATTTGGATCAGAATGCGCAGGAGTTCAGGCTAATGAACCAGGCATATGGGGAGTTAACAAGAGTCTCTTTGCCAGAGTACAAAAGAAAAAATGTTTGGAAGGTGTCATGGTTTAACCCCAGCCAGCAACTAAGCACCACACACCACAAAAAAAGCACAGAAGGTTACAAGAACTTTGCAGTGTTAAAAGCCTAAAAGTATAGCCATTATTCGCCAGTAAACAAACTCTGTTTAAAGTAAAGGTTGTCTTATTTTGAGAGAATTTCATAACACACCAGTGGGGTGATTAATGTGCAGTTTGTGGCAGGATATGAAGGCTTTTGTGTTTTAACAATTTGCAAAGAAAATGTGATGTGCTAAAACATTTATGAAATACACGTCAATGTAGATGGTCTTTAACAACACAGTATGACTTTAAGACAAAAATATTTAAAACATCAATGCAATACAAATGGGTCTTAACAGCATTTTTATTCTGAAAACTTTGCCTACTGCCTTATGCATATGCAGACATATATGCTTACAAAAAACTCCCAACAGACTGAGGAACTAACTCCTTACAATACTGGAAAAAAGAAGAGAGGCCTAAGAACACACTACTGAAAAAGAAGAGAGGTTTAAGAACCGTGTTTGTCAGGAGCTTTACTGAATTTTAACCATATGGTGCAAGACTATCCGAGACAATTTCAGCTTTCTATCAAGTCTTCTGGAAAACTAATATGGTATCTAAAATAAATAAAGGTATAGTCTGATTTCCCAGTCTATTTTGCAGCATTAGAAGTAGAAAAAAAACCCAAAGGAACAAAAGATCACCAAGTTCATTGTTTTTTTTTTGCTACAAATACCAAACTGAGTAATAAAAAATTGCTTAATGCAAATATTAAAATATATCCTGACATTTTTGAAAATCAAATCCAAAATGTGTGGATATTCACTAGCTATAAGTGAACCCTATACATACTAGATAAGTATATGGTTTAAGTACTGTACCAGAAAAAACATTCTTTCTTTTCTAAAACTGGATTGGAACCTTATATTTGGAATTAAAACAAAACCCCCATATTCAACAAGCAGTCTTACTAAACAGATGTCACCTTGGAAAAATAAGGATTAAGTCTTACAGAGATACTTTGCTATTTCTTCTTTGGTTTCTGTGTTAATTCAGGAAGACTACTGTGGAGATTAGAAGAAATAAAAAGAAACATGCTCAGGTTATGATTTTCAACAGCTCATGAATATTCTTGTTCCTGCCTTGATATATGCAGTGCTGATTGCATACTTAAAGATGCAGCAATTCATGTGTTACCACTTTCCAATGTACAAAGTCACATTAAAAGGAGACAAGAAAAATCTGGAAAAACCTGGAACTGATTGATAAGAGCCAGATTCACACTGAAATTACTTTTCGTAAAAAGCTGCTCATATCTGTCTGCCTAGCTGTTATAAACAGTTAATCTCATAAGGACAAAGGATGTTATAATTTTAATTAACTTAATTTAATAATATTTATTGTATTACATAATCTTATGTGGTTAAGAACAGCATGGAAACGCTGCATGTGATTTATGCTTTACTCAAGGATAACAGTGATAAAAGACTTTCACACTTCTTTTAACTCAGGATCAATTAACACTATTAAACTGGAAAGGTAATGTCGAGGAAGGTGGAAGAGCATATCCACTTATTTGTTCTTCTTCCTCCACTAAGCAACAAACCAAGCATATTAAATATAGAAGGAGTTTCTGATAATTTATCAGCTAAGAAAACTTGGTAAACTGTTTTCCACTACCTTGTTGAGGAAAGACTCAAAGAACAGAGACATATAAGCAAAAAATACGTGTTCTGTGGGATGATGAGGGAGATGTATTTCCCTTCCCCTTCTCTCTATGGTTCTCCATTTTTTGCAGCACTACTATCACTCCAACATCCCATTGTAGCTGCTGTGGTCTCCTGTGTGGCAAACACAGATACTCAACATCAACATGGCTTAACATTTTTTTCTCTGCTGAAGGACTTTGTGCTGAGGACCTGCTTCTAACATGACACCTGTAAGTGTGGAGTTGGTCCTGCTTTCCCTAATATCATCACCATGTTAAGTATGAGAGAGGGAAGGCTGGAAAAACTGAGACCCCATTAATGTCTCTGTGTTGACTTGCATGCATACAAAGTTGGTTTGCAATGAGGAGATATTTTAGTAAAAAAGATATTCAAGGAAATAGGGCTGGATATTTCTTGCAGTCAAGGAGCTGCTGAAGAGAAATTCTAAATTTTAATAAATAGGTAAAATGAAATTATTTTCTTGCTTGAAGCTTTTTTTAATTTACAGAATATATGGTGTTATATATTTGAATAGTAAATTAGCAACTGGAGAGAAAATTTATTTTTAGAAAAGAAGAAAAGTAGAGAATGCTTCCATGATATGGACTGTTAGATATGTCACGTGCAATGACACGTTAACTAAATTTTTAGAATATTTCTTTTTTTTCCTTTAAGATTGAACTTTCCTTTTTATAATTTAGATGTAGTATTTACTAGATACTAGATATTGAGCTATTAAAGTTCTAAGAAACATTGAATTCTTTTTCTTTTTATCTTTGTCCTGTATTATTAAATATCTGAGTGGACTGAGAATTGATAAGAGTTTAGAAATCCCTTGAATATTCAAGTGTTTAGGATATTACGCTGTTGTAGGATTTAATTTAGAGCGTTGTCATTTGGAGGTCTCAAAAGGCTAGCACGTATCTGGGATATTACCCAGCTGTGCACATAGAAGTGTTACATGTGTAGTTTTGTGTGAGAGAGAAGGTCAGTGGAAGAGGTGTGTTTCCTGGCAAGTGATCAGTAGGCAAAGGATATCTGAACGGAGGAATAGTAAATGGAAGAAAATGTGTATGTGAAAGACTAAAAGCAAGTGCACGGAGGGTGAAGAGGGAGCATGGTTATCTCTGAGGATGAGAGAAGAATATGTATGGGTATACAACTGCTTAAGAACATCAAAAATTGCCAGACGCAGCATTCAGGTGTGTTCATAGGGAGAAACAAAACATTCACTTTCAGTTTGTATTTCTTTCTGCAAACCTTTTTTCTGATTATTGATGATGAAATACAATAATTTTTCCCCCGGTTATAATGGTTGAGGTAATGGAGAGTGTTAAAAAAACAGTATCAACATCACTATTCATTTAAATGTAAACATTTTGTTTCCATGAAAAATGCAATAGTTATATTAGAAATCATGTTGAAGGTAAGGGTTTTAAAGAAAATTATATGAATAACTTGATTTTGAATGAAGTTTAAGATTCTGGAGATCACTGTAACCCCTTGTATCTTCAAAAATAATAAAAATACATATATAAGCATCCTGAAACTTTTAATATGCAAGCTGTAAAGCTGATTTTCAGAAAACTTGAGTTGAGCTTCTTCAGTTTTCGTTGAGTTTCTTTGGCACTTATCAGAGAACTGAATTTGATAGAAGAATACAGATGGAAAAGGAGAAAGGACAGGCAGAAAACCATAGAAATCCTCGGAATAGATCCCAACACTGAATAATCATAGTCTTTTTAAAAAATTATTAAATATTATTATTCTACTCTATCTCTCAGCTCCATTCCCTTCAAATATTCATTGGTATTCTGTGATTCTAGCAGGAGGAAGAAGTAATGTTTCAGATAACCTTTAGTCTGGAATTCAAAATGAGAGGGGGGGAAGAGAAATTTTTGTCTGATACAGATGTTTTCATGAAATACAATTTGTATGTCTGAACAGAAGAGTAATTTTATGAGTGACAACTACCCAAGGCTGTCTTGTCTGACATGGCAAAAACTGTAGATGATGTGTGGAGAGATAAGACTGAAACATAAGGCCATGTAAAAGTCATAGCGGATATGTATCATACATTCCATCGAGGGAAATTAAAAGGTTAATGACAATCCCTGTTTACTAAAACAATACACTTTCTAGTTTTTAAATGTTTTGTCAGCAAAGGGAAAATAATGTCTGGGGGAACATGGGGGAAAACATAAAAACCTCTGACATCTGTTCTGGTTTTTACTCATGAAATAAGCCCAGAAAGATGAAACGGATTTGAAAATGATTGCTGGGTGTGCTATACTATGGCTCAACCTCAAGGGCACAATAAACTTAGAACAAATGCTTAGAAACAGATCAAAGATCTAATGAATTATTTTGCATTTTTAACCTCTGACCAAAACACCATATCCTGAATACTGTTGCTGTTAATTGGAGAGCTTAAAAGGTAAGTAGCATACAGGGACAACCATTGCCATAGGAAAGTAAAACTGTGATTAATTATGGCATATTCCCTTGTCTATTCAATATGTTTATGTAAAACTTTTTTTATTCTTTCAGCAATAATATTAGAACTTTTCCCCTTTTGAGTAATATTTAAATTCATACATATGCAAATTAAAAGGTGAGAATGTGCATAAATGTCTATGTGAGCTTATTGCTACCCACCTAAAACAATTAAACAGAAACCGCAGTGAAGGTTGTTAAATTATATTTCTCACAGTATAATGACAAAAGTCAAATTTATTTGTAAATTTGGGTCGATTTTGAAGAGCTCAACACTTAAGCAACTCCATTTTCAATTTACACATGGGTCTATAATTCAATGACATTCCTTTAAAGTCAATGTGTTCTTTCCATTCTATCTTGAATAGTAAGATGGCTCTGGATCAAGTTGGGCATCTGTTCAATCTTGATGATTAAACGATTTCTATAAATTTACACAATATACTTTGAATTATTTCTATTCAGTTTGATGACTTTTTTTTGTTATTTGCTAGTGTTTTGGTGACTAGTTACCAAAATAATGTGAAATTAATTCTAATGGTATAACAAACTTATTAAAACAGGAAGAAAAACTGTGATTGAATTTCAATCCCATCAACTGAAATGGAAATTCATATCAATTCAACACATTTCAACAACTGAGTACTACTGAATAGTGGATAAATGTATGTATTCACATGCACAATTGTTTCACTAAACAATAATAGCAATGTTACTTTATACTTATGAAAATCATGGGATATGAATATAATTGAAGTAAACAGTCTTTTGCAATTGAAATGAATAATCTTAAATTCTGTATATTGTATATTTGACAGACTGTATCTCTGACCAGGTTGCTCGTCTTTCCATTGGATTAACCATATGCTCAGTGAAGTGGAACTAAGAACTTAAAATTCTCTCAAAATTACAGGATGCATTCATAAGAATTTAGTTGGAAGTAAGACAGTGTTATGGTCTACAAAAATCTTCAAATTACCCTATTATTTGTTTTAAAGAGAAATATATAAAGGTAGAAGAAGATTCCTTTTAAAGTTAATTGTGGTTTTGTTTGCTGTTTTTCTTAAAAGCAAAGCACCTTGATTGTCACACCTTGGTATATGCTCCATAGCTTTATATCCAGAAGAAATTGTGGTCATAGATTCTTTTCAGCATCAAAATATGACTTCTATCTGTATGTTGTCCTTTTCTCAACCTTTTGATCTTACTTTTTGCTATGTATGGGTGACAGACATTTACAGACATAAACCTGTTATTTTAGTCAGTCATGGCAAATACAAGAATTTTAGAATTTGCAGTCACATTGTGTAACAAAATGAGACTAATAGTCAGAGACTGACCTTTATTCATTGCCTGTCATTTGTTAGCTGAGGCCATGTGTTTTTTCCTTTTTTTTTAAAATGAAAAAGTCCTGCTTAACATAATTAGTAGCAATTAAAATAATTACATAAGGTATTCACCTTTTTTTAACATAAGGTCAAGAAAAAAAAGGTGATCATTTCATTAAAATGTAAATATGTCAACTGAAATTCGGATAATAGAGTATTAATGATTTAATTAACAAGATGAAACCTTCCTGAAAGCACAGACCACTTAAGGGAAGGCCCAATAATACCAATCTGAGCACATGTAACAATTGATTTCGGTGGAGAAATACTGTCTTCAGTGTAAAAGACTTTTCATACAATCATGAGCCTGAATATTTAATGGTTTATCTTTAGTGAATACATTCAGGGGAAAATAAAAGGCTGAATAAAATTGAAAGAAAGCTATCAACTGTATCACAATTTCAGGTTAGGCAATTTAGATTTACTTCAACAGTTTTTCTAAATAAAGCTTTGATATGTTTCATGAAAGAGAAGTGCAATTTACTGTTACATTGGTCTATTTAAATAGGTTTTGAGACGGATAACTGTTCTCAGTAAAAAAGTAGGCACTTGTACTCTATATAGCTCTGAACATTAACGATTATGTGCCAAATACATCTAGCAAATTCATTTCTCTTCTGTTATTCCAATAGAGTTGCTGTTGTTTACCTCAGAGTTGAATTTGGCTCTATGCTTCAAGACTAACGGCTAAATCTACAAAAGCTCTTATCCCTCAAACACCAATATTAGGCACATAAATTTAAAATGCAGGTCCTCAAAACATTTGTCCATTTGTCTTTTCATTCTAGAGTCACCTATAGCACATGGGTAAAGACTTTAAACTTTTCATTGGTAAAGTTAAAGTGTCTGTTCCTGGACATCTCTATAACTGCTTAAGCATTCGTGGTGCTTTATGGTCAAGTTCTACAATAGTGGTTACCCATAGTTGTTGCTGATATGTGTAAATATTTTTACTCCACTTCAGTTTTAGACACATGCAATGGCTTTTAACTAAGGTTTGGTAATTTTCTTGGTTTCATCACTTGAACCCATTGACAAAGTGATGTCAGAATTGCTAGGAAGGAGGTTGTGTACAGACTGAATCTGTTGTATCCACTGCAGCTTTCCATATATCTGAACTAAAGCATAAACCTGTAATTAAAGCTTTTCATAAAGCTTGTTTGCAGCCAGAAAGCTGCATATCTAAAGCTTCTGTATTATTTGCTGCTACCACTTCAGTGGACAGAAACATGCAGGGCATTTCTTTAGCATTTAAGGACAACTCACAACTCACTCAGGTTTCCAGATGATGAGAGTTTTCTGTATAATGTAATTTATGCACATCAGTCATCTACTAGAATCTCTAGCTAACAGTTTTGTAAAACTGAAGGCTGAAGATGGGCAACTTTCCTAGTGTCATGACACCAACTTTCACTACATTGTGCTATGCCACTATTGTCTCCGGCACATTATGATCCACAAATGAGTCCATCTCATTTGCAGACTTGATTTATTAGAATAGCAGACTTCACAGAATATCTTAGAAAAAACACAGTTGTGTTGGTCCTGCATTGGACAGGAAGATGGATTAGAAATGTCCTCTTGAAGTTCCTTTCACGCCTATTCTATAGGCATATCTGTATTCTATGTACTTAGAACTGTCATGCTGGATTGGACCTCAGGAAAGATGTAGGTGAAGTAGTTTTCTTTTATTTAATACTCAGGGAGTTACATCAATGAGAGAAGATATGGGAGTTCAAATTCTTGTTTGCTTGAAGAACCTGAGTCTTTCCTCTTACAGGATAGGCTAATATGTTAAACATCATCTGTAATGCATTCTAGACATTTAATTTTATCTTGCTGAACAGTAAAGAGCTGTTAAAAATGGGACAGTCTTATTAGTGGGTGGATCAAATATGCAATTTCCTCTTTCACGATTTTTGGAGTCCATTGATAAAATAACATGAAAAGAAGCACAGATTTTATGTGGTTAGGGAATTCTTTTCACTTGAAGGACTACTGGATTTGTAAGGTCCCAAGTAAACCTATGGGTGAAGAGTTTTCATTAGAAATACAGGAATATATTGGGCACAAGTCGGTATGAGGTTAGGCAGCCACTGAGTGCCAGTTTCAAGGAGCCTGAGCCTGTGTGAGGCATACGAGAAGACTGACAGTGGGCTTTCTGAAGTATCGCTTCAGTTACTTTAGCAATACTAATATATTGAAAGCTGCTCTATCTAGATGAGACAAAAATCCTGCTGTATAGGAAAAACACACAATTTGTGCATTAGATCTATATTTGCCTTCTGTAACTGTGAAGAATGATCATTGCTAGAGCAATGGCAAGTAAAGAATTTATTTATGGTGCCAGTGAAGAAGTCCATTTCTCGTCAGTCCAAATCTCAATTTAAGATTTAAATCAAATCCAGTCCTGTGAAAACATAATTCAGCCAGACCAGTGTTCAAACTCAGAATATTTTATTTGTTTCTGGAGTATCATAGTGTACTCAAACACACTCAGAGAACACTTAAGAATACTCTTCTAATGATACAAATATTTTTAAACAAATTATTCTGTCAGATCAATTGCTGCACACCTAGATTAGTTTAAAATAAGAATATGTTCTCAGATATTGTATGGCTACTCTTTATAAAGTTACTACACAGCAGGATTGTTGGCTCATGGCTATTACTAGATTCTAGTAGTAACTGCTGATAAATGTTGGTTCTTCTAGCGATGATGTCTTAATAGTAGTCACTATACACAGGTAAATGTCTTAGTCTTCTTTAATTAGCACTGACTAGAAAGAAATAATTTTAAAATTAACAGTAAAGCTTTATTGCATTTATGTTAGTTCACCAAAATTGTTATAGTCATGGGTTTTCTAAAGACTGCTCATTTCTAACACGACTGTATTTTAGAAGAGTATTATTCCAATTGTTCATGTCTCAATATGCAGAGATTATTATTTAATACATTTCAATCAAATTGTGGAAAGAGCAGAACTCACTGACACTTCTGAGACATTTCTATTCTCCAATCTCTTGATTATAACAGTTTCTCCAAGGTAATTGCTCTGAAATTCATTTTCTAATTCTACAGTTTTCAATTGTTGGCTAAAGATTGAATTAGGAACAAGAGCCTAGATCCTCAGAGGATTCTCTGAGGACTTGGACTTACGTATAGCTGTTGCGTTAGCAACTATGCACTAGTCGTGTCTTTGACCTTAGTTTAATTGCAAAAAGTGGTCTGTCATAAGAACTCTGTATGAAACGTAAGTAAATGTCAACTGGCATATTAAGAGGTTAATTTATTCATTAGAATAATCATTGCAAAACAAACAGAGCGCTCATTAATGAAAACCAAGTATATGTCAAGACTGGGAAAGCACTGCTGCTGTGTGCCCCTTCCAGTAACTATGCAAGCATGCAAAGTTACAACTCTGGCAGAGAAAAAGTGAATGAATGGGGGAGAAAAATGAATCAAACTGGAAGACTGTTACTATGCTGTTAGTAACAAAGTTTCTCAGTGATCAGTCTGGGGACAAATTTCATTCAATTTTTTTAAATAGGCACAGAAGTATGAAGTTCTACTGAAAATTTTAGTAAGCAAAATTGGAGAACACCATCAATAAAGGGGTCAAAATATCCATATAGTCAGAAGTGAATGATCTTGAAGATGATGATTTGCATTTTAAACTAGTAAGTAGAGATACACTAGTAAGATGTAACTTACTAGTATGAAGTGCAAATCATGCACTCGGGGAGCAGAAAAATGAATCCTAAGCTTCAGGCAAAATTATCTAGTTTAACTTAAACAATA
The DNA here is from genome assembly GCF_030936135.1 of Gavia stellata. Taxonomy (NCBI): domain Eukaryota; kingdom Metazoa; phylum Chordata; class Aves; order Gaviiformes; family Gaviidae; genus Gavia; species Gavia stellata. The sequence goes on along the minus strand of NC_082598.1, from coordinate 24,619,154 downwards.
GTTCTTTGTTAGCATCTCAATTAGATGAGACTGATTATGGTGGAACAGTTTTTTAGAATACATTAGGGAGAAGTAACCTATGGGGGAAAGATAGTAACTAGTAGCTGGAGTCAGTCAGAGGGCAGGAAGCTTTTTACTGGCACAGGCTGTCCCAGGAGAGGATGCATGTCCTTGGCCTTGGGACTACTGGTCAGAATTATTGCTGTTAGTTTAGGCAATGTGATAATCCAGCTTAACCCAAATGTGAGAATTGCAACACTGATGCCCAAACTATGCTTATTATAAGGGGAAATCTTTCATGTTTTAAGGGCATCTCAAGAGAAAACATTTTGGTCAGTTAATTTGAATAATAAAATTAATTTCAGAAATGCTCCCCCCACCCTGATCAAAAATGCAAAATAAAACTTTCACCATTTTCTAACAAAGACATTCTGAGGATTTTCTTTCTATTAATATTTCACTGTTCATCTCTACTGAGTTGGAGAAAAATGTGAAAATGGTTTTAACTTCTGAATAAGGAAACCAATTTTCTGTCAGTTATAATATTGTATGGTAAGTGAGGGCTATGTAGATTTTCGTTGTACTGTTAAAGAATACACTTACATAATTAGAAGATATGATGATATTGCCCTATGCTTTTAAGAAACTGATGAAAATAAGAGGCGTGGATCCAATGTGGTTAGGTTATTTCTGAAAAATAAGTCCAGACAAAAAATGCTGCTACTAAAAATAAAGCAGGAATAAATAGGGCAATTCTGGGGGAACAGCCCATAATCCATAAAAGAGCACATTGGTTTTCAGTGTGTCTAGAGTTACCAGAAGAACAAACTGCTATCTATAAACTTAGGGCACTAAACACTAACCACAATTTGCCTGTGTGTAATTTGTGCACACTTTGTTTTCTAGCAAACTAAATTGGAATCAGAATAGCTAATTTCAGTTGCCATAAATCCTGTTACTATATTTTGCTATGCAAAATTAATGGACAAAATAACTAAATAGGGAGGCACTATAAATTAACTAAGTGGCACAGTTATACCAAGAACCTTAAAGTGAGATAATGTAAATCCACACTGGCAAATATTTGCAATGTGTGCAAAATATGTGTGAAAATGAAAGTGTATGGCTATTTCTCACCAAATATTCTTGCTCAAAATACTGTAAACAATCATGAAAATATGTAGCAGCAAACATGGTGTGTTGTAATTGATTTTGTTTATAAATGCCTAGAAACCTAACAGGAAGTAAATTTTCAATAAGGCAGAACTAAGAAATCAAAGTGCATGGATAAAATATCTGAGGAAGTAAATATTCACAGCAATAAGTACATTCATATAGTCCAAAATACCTCCTGAAAAATTATACCAAAATAAAACCTGTTCCTACATATCCACAAGCTTTAAACATTTGGGCTTTTCCAAGCATACTATTCACTCACTGTAGAGAAAAACTCCTCACGTTTTTATGCAGCACTAAAGTTATATAGAATGAATGGTAAGGTTAGGATCTTTTTTCCAAATGCCAATCTGATCTGCATACATGCTTACTGAAACATACCTTCAAATATATGGGGTTTAATTGTTTCCACCAAAGCACACACTGAAATCATTTAGCTTTGGGTTTTTTTTCCCTGCTGCTGTAAAGCAATGAACTTTTTTCAGATTATCCACACAAAAATATAGCAGAATCCAGAAATGAAAACAGTAACTTCATTGAAAAAAGAAGTGAGGGAGGAAAATTAATTATTCTTTGTGTCAAAAAAATATATTGTTTCAGTTTGAGCAAAACTGCTTGTCAGAAAAACCCATGACAAAATGGCTGAATGCTTACAGATAGCATCCTAGCTGAAGAAGGCCTGATTATGTGACTTCAAGCCATGTTCAGTCTCTGAAACAGGTTACTGCTGTCACTGAAACAGAGGTGAGGTTGTTTTGTTTTTTGTTTTTTGTTTTTTTCTACCAAATAATCAGTATCTCATTTGTGTATTAATTCCTGACTTCTGGAAATACAATTTTGGTTAGTGTGATTCAGAAGGATAATGCATTTGCAAGTCAATGTTACCATAACTGCCATTCACCAACTGTGATTCCATTTATGCTCCTTAGGTAGGGGGCTGCCTGGCCTCTTCCGAAGAGTAAGAGAGGAGCAAATAAAGCATCGATACATCTTTGTTACTTTCTTATCCTAATGTGGATAGGATGTAGTGCACATTTTCCTTCAGTCAGATTGAAGTGCATTCTTAGTGATTGAAAATCAAACACAGATCTGTCACCTGTATGGAATGTAACTGGTCAAGGCTAAACTAGCATCTGGGAAAATTCCTAGTCACCTTCACTTTGCCTTAGTTTGAGTTCGCAAAGATTAGAAACGTATAAGATATCTGGTTAAGGTGGTCAATATTTCCACAAATCAGCTGGACAAATACTGAATCACTAATAATGAACTGTGACAACAGAGGTTTTGGTGAAATAGCATTATTCCTTATTGTCCAAGAAAATCACCAAGACTTGTGGATATCCAAAACCTAGTAGTCATAAAGAATGCAAAGTAGTGAATAAAGCCCTTTTTTTAGGACTGTTAAACTGCTTCTGTCACACATAATGAGTGCTATATAAAAATCCATTTAACAACATCACTGAGCCCTGTTTTACAGATCTCTCCATGACCGATAAATAATTTTTCATGACTGAGGAAAGATCCAGGGAAGAAACATAATTTTAAGCAGTCTCTAATCACATGACGAGTTTCACAATCTATCCAGATTCATTTTCCAGTGTTGCTTCTTAGACTATCTGTTTCTCTTTAAGCCTGTTTAAAACGCTAATATACTTAATACCTATTTGCAATACCTAAGAAGTAATGTAGTCCGTTCAAACTCAACACATACTAATTTCCTCAAGACTCGTGAACACTTTATAGTGCTAATTATGTCTATTACTGTCATTTACTTCGAAATGATATGTGTGCTCCCTTCTGAAATAGAAATCCCCAATTTTGCTTAGTAATGAAGAAAGTTCTATTTCAGTAAGCCTTTCTGATCTAATGGCTTGATTTCATTTAGAAATAATAGGTTTACTTGTACAAAGAATGGTGACACATATGTTTAATGCAGATAACTGACTGCTTATCAAATTTGTTCTAATTAGACATTTTTGTATTATAGGATTAATGTAGATACTATTGGGACACTGCACAAGAAGCATGTGTATTTCACAAGTGGGATGGTTTTGTAAAAGCAATTTTGCATTTTTTCATGCTGTTTCTCCAATGTACACAGGGTTAAGTATAGTACTAAAAATAGTCAATGTCACTAGAATAAAGCTGGGAAACCTTTGAATCTAGTTAAATTCGAACCTGACACATTGCATATTTCTGTATCTTTCTATGTGCAGCTATGAATTAATTCATTTTTTCATGAACATGAATCCCAATTCAATCACCTTTTGCTAAAAAGCAGTAATTTACATAATTATGCACCATAGTTCCCATTGTGAAACACCTTTGGAAAAACTGAATTACTAGAAAAACAAGTCTATCCTTCCTTTTGTCTGGGAACTAGACAAAATGGCTTTGTACTTGAGGTTTTGTTTGTCTGCTGAAGATACAGCATACTTCATTTGCAGTTGTGTCCTCATACTGAAGGCATGGCTAAAGATGAAGGCTTTAGTGCTGACCAGGGTGAAACCTTTAAATCCTGAGGAGAATCTGGTGCACTTAAAATGTTGTAAGTATATTTTTGTTTTGTTTTGAGTTTATTTTTGTCAGAGAAAGCTAGTTCCTTTTAGTGAGATGATAAACATTGGATAAGTAATCTTCAAGTATATGATGCTGGGAGGCTGATGTATTTAAGATCTTTCTTTGCTTTACCCTGCACTATAAAAATACCTGAAATTGATGTAAGGCCTATTAAACATCTACAACAAAATTGCTGTAGAGAAGGAAAGATGGAGGGAAGGCTTGATCTTTCAAGAACATTAACGATTACATGAATGAGGAAGGGGTGAATTCTTTTCCATGTACATTTTGGATAAGTTTAGAAAGATTTATAAAGAATTCAGGAATTTTGTCAGGAAAAAATGTTATTAACTGCTTGGTTCTATGAGGCTGAAGAGAACAGGAGTTTAGCAGAAGGAACCTAACCCTAAAAGTCACATCACGGTGAAAGAGAGATTTAGGAAAGAAGGACAGATGAGTTCAGAATACAGTATTTGCCTTTTGTTTGTTTTGTTTTAGTTTGGGGGCTTTTTTAGAATTAGAGATACCGAGGCATGATATAATTTTAAAGGTACATACTCCAGTTGGAAAGAAAATCTAAGGAAGAAGATAAGAAGGAGGAAGAGCAGCATTGAGAAAATTTGGAAGAAACCATAAAAACAAAGAAGCTTGATGTTATACTGACGAGAAAAGAGAAAAACATGAAAAATCTGATTTTTCTCAGAATGTCAGAAGCATCTATTTCCTAGAAGAAGAAAAAGTGTAGAGGAAGACAAATTTTAAGAGAAATCAGAGAAAGCAAGTAGTGTTTTATGCAAGTCACCAGAGCTGTGTAAGACTTGAAGGTATGGCTGGGTATTTGATGTACTCTGGTATTCATGTATTACAATGCAATAACAAGAAATGTATCTTGCTGACCTCTTTTGTATGATAACATTCACAGCCTGAATCATTTGCCTAGAGATTGTCACCTACATATGTATCCCAAAACAACCTGATCCGTAGCTGACGGACACAGATGATATTATATGATAAACATAAAAGGACCCCAAACCCTCAAAAATTTTGAATTATAGAAGGACGTGGCTAATAAAGGAGAAGAAGTGTAATCAGACAATTGGTTGAACTCATCTTGTTTTAACAAGGTACCACGGCACCTGTTAGTAATTGTACTTACAGTGATAAAGAGTCAATAATTGTTAAAATATAATATGAAATGAGTTCATGTAAGTAATTTCTGAAGAATTACTTTGAATTAAAACAGATTAGAATCATGTATATATTCAGTTTCTATGTAGCAGCTGAGGTATGGTAAAATATTGAAGGTAACATGACTATAAATGGTGGTCTTTTATATGTCATAAGGGTTTTGTTGTTGTTGTGTATTTTGCAGACTGGTAAAGAAAACAGTTGTTGTTTTGGCTCCAGTATAGAATGCCAAATCCAGTATGACTGCCAAATTGTAATGCATTTAAGCCTACTTAGTTTATATGATACGGAGTCTTAGTGAAGTCAAGGTGACTCTTCATGAGATAAAGTACTGCTAGTGATGAGTAAGGTCATCACAGTTAACTGCTTATCTACATGTCACTTTAAAAATAATTCACTTATTATTAGAAAGTAACAAGATCACATCAACCTCAACAAATCTGACATTCGTGATGAAGAAAATGACAGTAACTGGATACCAACTTTTGCTGCAAAGACGATACTACTTTAATATTCATTCCATTTTATACAGATATAACAAATTGAAACAGCTGATTTTACTGAGAGCAACTAAAACAGAAATGGAAAATATACATTAGCATAACTGGAATATTCTTCGGTCCAATAAAAATCATAAATAGCAGGAAAAGGAGAAAAAAGGAGAAAAAAGACCGAAGTGCTAGATAAAGTGATAAATTAACAATATACAAGAAAATTACCATATATAAGAAAATAACTTGTTGACAGAGAAGGATTAAATGTCTTTATTAAAAAGTACTTGAGTTATTAATTCAAATAGCTTACATTTTACCTAGCAATTGGAAACCTGGCAGGATTTATAAAATACAATTTTCTATTAAAAGCAGTCTGTGGAAGCATCAGGAAAAACTGCAGAGAATGCAGATTTTGGATCCACTTAATGACATTCACCACATCCCTGTAGGGGTGCTAGAAAGATATGTTTAAGTTGTGTACCAATCTCATTTTGCTGATAACACTTTTCATCAGAAAAGATGAAACAAATGTGACTTTCAAAATTTAATCATGAAGGACAAGGACACTGGATAACAGTAACCACTTTAAATGTCTCAGGAACTTGCACTGTAAATGTGCATGTTATCAACTTGAAGGCAGACCAACATACTTCAAGGCAAACTGCCCAGATTATTTTAGCTCTTGAAGTAGGAAGGACACATAGTACTTTAAATGTATTATACAGGTTACAAAAGAGAGGCATATTCTCAGCATCACATAAATATGAAACAGCCTGAGGTGAAAAAGAGCTGTAACCAGAGGCCATTAGACCACTTTTAGCTGGATAAATAACTCTCAACAGCATAGTAAATACGCAGCATTTCACCAAAGGTACAATGTTGCATTTGTAATATGCTTGAAAGAAACATTTAGTAGGCAGAATGATGATATGATGGCAACTAATACTGGACACAAGAAATTACTTTTTAAATACTTCCTAAATTACAGAATACGATTTTGCAGTTGACAGATACAAGTGGATTTGCAAGAACGCTGGCTAAAGTCAGAGAATAATTATAAACATCTAACTAGGAAAAACAAAAATTATTCAATGAGTCAGAAAACCTGATTGTAAAAAGACACTGATACAAAGAATAACAATAATCTCTTAATACCCTGCTCAAATACGTATTATAATACAACAATTTATAAGAAGGGCCAAAAAAAGCATTTGCCATTCTAGACTTGTAGCTAAAAGGAAAAAGAAAAAAGACTTAAAACTGATTGCTCTGTTCTATTGGGAAAAAATCCCTGACTAGAAAATTTTATTGAAGTAATTATACCAGCAGTTGGAGTACATTCAGCAAAATAAATCAGAGTAAAACATGGTCAAATATGTATGTAAGAAAAAAATATTCCCTCATTAGGTGCATCCTTTCTCCTATACAACTATGAAGTCAGAGATGGCTATAGAAGGGGTCATAGGCAAAGTGTATACACACTAAATGCATGTACATCCATGTTACTGTTGGCATGGTTTTCTCTCATGTTTTCCTTACTTAGGCCAGTTCTTACAGACATTTATTCATCTGCTTGGTCAATACGAACAGTTTGTCCCACATGAAATGAATTATTCATATACGTACGTAATTAAGGTCATAACAGTATCTTCCTGAAATGGAAGGCATTTATCCCATCATTGAGACTATAAAGTGTACAGTTAGATCTGGATCCAAGACCTGTTCTACACCTTCACCTAATTCTCCTAATTTCATTATATCATCATACTGGTCAGGATAAAATATATCCTAAAAGATAAATCTGACAGATTCAGGGTTTTTTACCCTCTCTCCCTCCCTCCAACTATGTTTCTCAAAAGAAGACCTGTACCCATGACACTTCAGGACTAATACTGTAAACTTGACAGGTTCAGATAAAACTTTCTGATTGCTTTTCTCAAACTTAACCATTTTTGTCTTCATCCTCACTACTACTGAAAATATTGAACACACTGAACAAAACTATCATACTATTCAAAATTAAATGTTGAAATGATGGGCAGAATGTATAAACAACATTAAATTACTTAGATGGATATGTCTCATTGATTTTCAATATGAAAGTGCTAATCCCAGTACATATATTTAATTCTCTAGGAATTTCAGACCATGCTTTCAATGCAAACTCAGAAATCTTGTGAAGATAGAAAATTTGTTCTCTGTAATGCATAACTAGAAACCAGCCATTTTACTTCAATGGATCGAGCTTTTATCTGTAATGTTATTTTGCAGTATTTTTATTTCCCAGAGTAGCTTACATATAGAGTTATAAAAGAGTTTCCATTGAACAGAGATTCTCTCCTCATTCTTCTATCTTTGACAGAGGCCAAAACAGATAGAGGTATTTAGGAAAAGAATAGCAGAAACAGGACAAGTACAAAGATATCTTTTACCTAGTGCGTCCTCACGGCTTCTAGCAGTCAGCATTTTATCTGCACTATCATTATGCATTTTGCAAAGAATTCCTGTTTTAAAACTCCCACTGTGTAATTTCAATGGATGCTCCCACAGCACATTACAAAAACTAGTGAATACTTGCTTTGGTCACTCCATACTGTTAATGAGTCTGTATCTTCTCTCCCTCAGTTTGCCTGTTTCTCAAAACTGCTAATCAGTTAGGCTTTTTAATGTGAGAATTTTCTTTTCACTTGGAAACCACTGCATATCTCTTGTTTGAAACAGAGTGAATGAAATTGCAAGGAGCTAAAGGTGCAATGTGTAAGAGCATGAGGATGTTTTCTGCACTCATTTCTAAATGATTCCTAGGACTTTTTAAAGCATTTTGGAAGACTGATCTGATTTTCAAGAAATTATTGTCTTAATTTCTTCAAGATAAATGTTCTTATTTATAATGGAGAGTTTTTAAAATAGTATTTGTAAAAGTATACAGTTATGTTTTACCTTAACTCTAGCTTACCAACACTTTATATGTGCTGTTTTATATACTTACCTTTGGGACTCTTAATTATGACAATATGTCACTTCCAAATGCTAGGAGAAGCATAAGAAAAATACTTAGAAGCTAATTTTTAATGTAGTGTCTCCAAAATTCTAGTAATTTTTTTAGCTGTGGATTTTACTATTTTTCAGTCTTTTCTTTTGATTTCTGCTTGTCTTCTGTAGTCAAAAAGTGTAACTCCATTTTGCCTTCTACTCATGGCAACCTTTCATAACTACTGCTTCCAGAGAGACAAAGTCATCTGTAAATTCTGTAATTCAGATTAACTTGCTGCAGAAGTTTGTAAAGTAATATGGAGGTAAATATTTATGCAGAGATCACATGATAATCCTTCTATCCCAGATATCTGAGATTGTTCTGCCTGCAGAAGTCTCAGGGGGAGTCTTGTCAATGGGTATAAATACCTGATGGGAGGAGTAAAGAAGACTAAGCCAGACTCTTCTCAGTGGTACCTGGTGGCATGACAAGAGTCAATGGGTACAAACTAGAAGACAGGAAATTCTGACAGAAAATACTGTGAGGGTAGTTGAACACGGGAACAGATTGCACAGAGAAGCTGTGGAGTCTCTATCCTTTGAGTTATTCAAAACCTAACTGGACACTATCCTGAGCAACCTGCTCTAGCTGATCCCGTTTCAAGCAGGGTGTTTTGCCAGATGACCTCCACAGGTGCCTTCCAACCTCAGCAAATCTGTTATTCTGTGATTCACTTACTCCAGGTTGAGAAGACTTATGATATCCACAAAAAACGCTGGACTACAGAATTGCAAATGGTAGTAAGTACACTAAAGAAAGAAAAGCTTATGCTACCTTTTGGATCTATGCCCAGGAGTAATAGAAGTCTAACCTGCACCCCTAAATATGCTTCTCAGGCAGAAATGTATTTGATAGCATATCAATGGAATTAGCAAAGAGAATGCAGTTTGAAAAATACTAAAATATCAGTTTGAAATTGATATATAATGGTGCCACACCAAAATCATTATTTCTGTGCTGTCATTCAACTTTAAATGTAAAAAAAGCAATGGTGTACTAAACTTATAATTGATTTCCTTTTCACTCACCTGTAGGAAAATAATCTCAAGGTAAAAATACACAGTTCTGTAGCAAGCTGGAAGAGGTAATCTTTTTGAAGTAAAAAAAAAGGTATAAGCACATGCAATGGACTCCTAAAATAAAAAGTTCAAAGTAGATGGAAATCTAAATAACTGAAGAAAGGCTAATGATGCGTAAATTCCATATTAGACACCTCAGGTGGCCCATCTGAGTCATAGAGTTTTCCTGCTCATACTGTATTTTCCTGCTCATTACTGATTGTAATAGTAATGGAAAATTTAATTTAATTAATTTAATTTAATTTAATTAAGAACTGTTAGAACATGTATATCTTTCATGTATAACCTGCTGGAGTTTTAAATTCTCCTTTTAACAAGAGGGGGATCTACAGTACTAAAGGGCTCGTAACTGGGTAGCGTACCTGAGGTTTCAACTCTTCTTCCTGTGTTGAAGATCTTCATTATAGCACTTACATCCTCAAACTATTTATGAGAGTTACCTTTCTTTGAATTCCTTTAACAGGAACCCTAAACCAGTACTTTCCAGTATAATTTCCTTGAGGCCACTGCAAAAGAGACCATAAATGCATAAACAGGCCATTAGTCATCCCGGAAAGAGAAATAAACCCCAGTATTTAAATATCAACACATTATACAAATGCTTAAGAAGTAGAAATCAGAAGACACATGGAAGTGCTATTCTGGAATAATAATATCTGGTTTTGCTTATTATTTCCTATAAAGATTGTCAAGATAGTATCTTATTTTATACAATAATCCCAAATTATGATGCTGTAAACACAGAACAAGAGACAGACTTTCTGTCCTATACTCCACAGTCAGACAAGAGAGAGAGGTTTTGTTTCTGTTTTAAAGAGCAATTAAGTGGTTTGCCATTGTAGGACTTTTTGGTCATGCACAAATCAGATTCAAACTGTCTGAATGCCTGTTCTGTTCTTGATACACTCTTGTTTCTCTCTGAACTTTTGCCCAGGACACCTACAGGAGTAATGAATATTTGTAGTTTAGCAAATAAAGAGGAAAAAAAAAAATCTTTTATCTTTTACATTTTTAAACACAAACTTCATGACAGTTTTCTGATAGAGCATCATAACAACAATAATAATGATTCTAATTTAAATAATAATTTCAGAGAACTATTAGTATTAAGAAAATATTCTTAATTAAGAAGTGCATTCTTAATACAATAGGTACTATAATTAGCTATCAGTAGAAAATACAGTATTTTTTTAATAAAATGGTGTATATAAAAAGACAAAATTGTGTATTTTGTCTTATTCATGGACCAACAATGAAAATGAAAATAAACTTCAGAAATAAATTTTTAAAAAAAGAGTTTGACTGAAACACCTTGGCAACTGCAAGCAGAATAATGATGAATTATGTCTCTAGAATCTAAGTGGTGCAATTATAAGACTCTCAGAATTACCTTAAAATGATACATTTGTTTGTTCTACTACATAGGGAAAAAAATAAAAAGGAAATGCATTCAGCTAATGGAGTTATCCCATATTGAATTCTTTTTCCTTTTAAAAGACAGTTGAAAATAAGGACAGTCATCCCTCTGGGCAGTTTTAAAACACTGTGGCATCTGAAATAAGTTAGTGAACATCACTAGAGAAATGATAGGAAATAAAATGTGCAGATTTTTGGTAATAAAATGACACACTGGGTTGCTATCAAAATCAAACATCAGTCAAAGTAATAGTCTTGTCAGAATTATGACTGGAATTGGACAAGGACTACTGAAGATAACAACAAACTTGGATTAAAGGTGAAAAAAATGCAGATCTTGAGGGACTTTGTCTATGCAATCAATTTAAAACAATTCAGTAATAGAAGTATTACATTAGAGGATACTAAAAAAATAACATTTATCCTCTTTGTCCTTGAAAGCAACAAAAAATTATTTGATAGAACACATAAAGTATGTGGGCATGTAGAAAACATTGGAATTAGTAGTGGAAGTTATTGTATTATCAATTTACCTATTTTTTAAATGTTAGCTAGTACATGTGAAGGTATGGGATAAAGGAAAGAAAACAACAGAACACGATAACCAGACATAGAGCTTTGCTTTATCAGGAAATTTGATTTAACAGGAGATTTGATTTAACAGGAGATTTGCTTTCTTAGGAAAGCAACAGTTTTAAAGCTAGACTCAAAAAGTTAGATTGTGAGTATGGTAAACTAGGAGTAACTTCATCGGACTATAGCTATTTTCTCTTCCCTACTTTTTATCTGAAAGAAGAATGTATGTATATATTCTTACTCAGGCCAGAAATTATCACTTCATAATCAATGAATACTCAGGCTTATCTACAAAATGGCAAGCAGCTAAACTTTCCTAAAAGAAGCTTTTTCTCAACATCTTTTTGAGAGTGTTTGAGACCACTCTAATTATCAGTTCATGACATTTGCTCATTAAGAGTGATGCTCTGAACTTTATGGATATTATGAAGATTGAAGGATAATTCTTATTTCCCTCTTCATTAGGGCTACAAATGGAACTACCCTAGACCTAGAGGACAGCAGAGCAAGTTTATGATGGCTTGTGGGAATAACACATCTTAGAAAGTCTGCCTTTTAAATTTTTAAAGCACTTTTTAAATTATGAAAAGCTTTATACCTTCACTATTTAGAGCAAGTTTTTGAAATCTGGCCTGGAGACAACTGTGACATAAAAAAATAAAATCCACAACTTTTTCTTCTGAAATTCAGTTTAGGTTTGGGTGACATGTAGTGTGGAATTAATGTCAGTTACACTTTTGTCAAAGATCTGATTTCATGTTAAGATAACATACCAGGAACAGTATGCATCAAGACACAGTCTACAGATCATCTGAAAGTAACTGCAGCTGGTAGAACTGGCTAGCTTTTTTCCTGTGAAGTTTTATTTTGTGAGCAAAATCCAATTTCTTAAACCTGAAATGTTGCATTTAAAGATCCTGAAGGTCAATGACCTTTGTGCCAAAAGTCTTTTCAGGTACTCTATATGAGAGCTATTGGTTTTACTAAGGAATCACAGAATCACAGAATCACTAGGGTTGGAAAAGACCTGTAAGATCATCAAGTCCAACCATCAACTAACACCACCATGCCCATTAAACCATGTCCCACAATGCCTCGTCCACACATTCCTTGAACACCTCCAGTGATGGTGACTCCACCACTTCCCTGGGCAGCTTATCCCAGCGTCTCACCACTCTCTCAGTAAAGAAATTTTTCCTAATATCCAGTCTAAACAGCCCCTGGCGCAACTTGAGGCCATTTCCTTTTGTTCTATCACTAGTCATTTGGGAGAAGAGACCAACACCCACCTCTCCGCAACCTCGTTTCAGGTAATTGTAGAGAGTGATAAGGTCTCCCCTCAGCCTCCTCTTCTGCAGACTAAACAACCCCAGGTCCCTCAGCCGCCCCTCATAAGACAAGTGCTCCAGACCCTTCACCAGCTTTGTTGCTCTTCTCAAAATTTTTTTTTATTATTATTATTTAAATTTTTTAATTTTTTTTTTTTTTTTTTTTTTTTTTTTTGGTGCTGGAGCTTGTCCAGAGAAGGAACAAGGATGGAAAAATAATACATTTTAAAATAGTTACAAAAGAAACATGTATCAAACAAATATTTTCAATTTCTTTTTTTTCATTTAGAACAGAGATGTCATTTCCAAGAAAAAAGTGATACGTGGGAATAAAAGTCTCATATGATGGAAAGTTCCTCCTTTGTTTCCCAAAATCTGAGAACTGATAGGGCTTCATAATAACAGTAACAGTAATCCCCTACACATTAGAGAAATCTGTGTTGTGCTAGTATGAAGTTAGCTAACTTTTTTTTTTTTATTTGTGTATCTGAGAGAAAATTCTGATATATTATAACATTTTGCCTTAAGTACTTGATTTTTGTGAGGAAAAATAATGTTTTGGAATTTAACTGTGAATTAACTAAATAGTAGGCTGCTTGGTGTTGCCATGCAAATAATGATACAAATCCTACATTTATACCCCACACGATGTCACAAATCCATTTACACTTATAATCTAATTAGATATATCCATCTCTTTTTCCATTTTCTTCACCAAATTGGAAACCATACATTCCTGATGGCAACCAGGCAACCAAGGCCTGTGTGTTGAAGAGACCTGTTTGTAACGCAGAGGCCACAAATGGCATCCCATGCAACATGTGATGTTCCCATACATTATTTCTTTTTTCCCTTCTTGTGACCTGCAGCAAGAGGAAAGGATGAAAGAGGGAGGAAAAAAAAAAAACGAAAACCAAAGTCTCTACACAATTTGTAGAGATACTGGAAGAAATCAGGTCATATGCAACATTACAGAAGCTGTACACAATAAACATCAACTTTTCTGTCCTTGCACATTTTCTTGAACAACTCAGTTACATCCAGAGATGAGGTGGGCATTTTGTATTCCATATGCTGACTATATCAGGAAGCAAAAATCCTTCTCAGAGTTTGTATTTCACAAGGTTGTTTTGCAAATTCAAATTGAGTATTGGTTGCATAATGGAGAATTTGTATATTATGGCTTTTGTATTGACTACTATTTGACAGTTACAAAAGTAGTAACAGTGTGATTCCCACTTGCAATAATTCGTTCTTAAGGGATTACTGGAACCCTACTGAATTTGGGCTTTTCAGAAAAGAATGTGGCTTTTCAATAGAACAGGTCTAAAGTCCTAGGTTTCAGTTAATTTTTTTTCCTGTGTGAACTGCAACCTTTGCACAGTACTACCTGAAAAAGGATATATACCCTCGACAGGACCTCATCACAAAATCCCCTAGAACTCCAATACAAAAGAACAGCTCGGCTTTCATTTGACAGTTTAATGGAAGGATAAAAGCAGGTGTCTTTGGTGATTGCCAATATAGTGTATACAGTTGTGTACAGCACTATGGTGTTACACATGCATGTCCCTAACTGAGGTCAAGTAGTGTCTTCTTTTCATGACAGATGTTTTGTAAGAATCCACAGAGTGTAAGTTCTACATGCTCTTTCTACCTTTATTAGAGTTATTCTTGGTTTTGTATGCATCCCTTTCTAGCCTGGTTAGCCTGTCTTCATCAACTATGTTTTTGTGCAATGCTCTGCTCTATATGGTCTGAGTTTGCAAGGTTTTGGTCAAGGCTGTGCCACCTCATTGCCTATTTCAGATTTCTTCAGTTGCAAACTGTTTGCAAGATAACTGAAACAGGGTCAGATTGTGCACAAATTATGACATATTCTGTATGCATCAGTTGTGCAGTGTATGTGCAGATCCATTGGGAACGTACATCACATAAAGTAGCCCCTTCTCACAGAAATAAGTGAGTGCTGTATGTTTGCTCTGTGCTACTCTTGAAAAGTCCTTTGCATCAAAATCACCTCTTACACAAAATGTAACTATGATATGATCCTAAAGATATGGATCCTACTTTTTTCTTTTTTACACTAGATGATCAAGCTGCAGCCCACCTATCTTTTTGACAGGCAGCTACTGTCAAATCACCTGCAAAAACAGGAGAGTTCATTAAAAAGAACACATTTTTCACAAGGATGTCTTTGCCCCCAGTGAAAGCACAAAACAAAGACTGCAGAATAAAAGGACATAGGAAAAGAAAATCTTGAGGAATAGGCTCAGGCGAGTGAGAAACACAGAGGAGAAATAGAACAAAAGGAGTTCATCTAGTAAACATATCAATAACAGATAGTAAAATTAGTCAAGACAGTTCTTCATGCACAAATGAGATGGCAGAGTTAATGAGAGGAAAAGCAAAAAAAAGGCACTAAAACCAGCTCTTATGCATTTCGCATACGCGGCAACAATACAGAAATTACTAGAAAATTGTTTGCAGTATCGATTTGTTTTGAGAATGTAAACCAGATTTTACTTCAAAAGGAATTTCATAATAATGACTTTTCACATGGAGGAGATAAAGCAAAATCAGACAGGAAATTCAATACTGAAAATATTTATGTGGTTCTATTCCAGCTTGCTTCTTTGCTTCCTGGACGTCTGCTTTTCTTTTTTAATTTTTATTTATTTTTTCTCTGTAGCAGATATTTGCCCTATTTGGCTTACATTTTAAGACCAAAATTACTGTACCTTTTATTCCATGATTGATATTTGCAAGCCAGCAGGTGCTAATGGTGCAGAAAAGTGCATATGAGCTTGAGAGATCATTGTTGAATCACAGCATGGAGCCACAGATAATATGGATATATACACTCTAGTTTTACTGAAACAGACTTTGAACTGTCATAGGTTTGGATATCAGCTGGTCAAATATTTCATTTCAAGGAAATTATTTTTTGTGTGTGTGTGCCAAAAGAAAATATGATGTTAATCCAGTGAGACTTGGGCCCCACGCTGCTTCAAATAAGATTAAAGGGATTGCCTACCATGGTGAAGTTCTATTAAGTTTATAAATATTCATTGCTATATTGAAAAGTTTAAAGCAGACTGAATTTCAGTTAATTGCTCACAGAAAGTAATCTTCTTATTTAAAAGAATACTGTTAATTAGATTTTCAAGGAAAAAAGACTGGGAACACAAGATTTTTGTACAAAGACAGGGCTTCAGGCAGCTGAGTTTTATGAAACACAGAAGTGATCAGATCAGTTATGAGGGTTAAATTAGTTACTAGTTTGGTATGAAGATATTTTGCAGTTACAAGATAGTATCTGTATGTTTTTAAAGGATTCATTGCAGATGAATGTTATCAACCAATCAGAAGTTCCTTAGTATCGGTTTAAAAGCTACAGAATCCCTGGCCACATTACACAAAAGTAAATTAGTTAAAAGACTAAGGAACATCACGCAAAGCCACAGACTAGAGGTGTCAGAGTAGCAGAATCGTGTATTAGAGGGGCTACAATAAAAACAAAACAAAAAACTCAACACCTCCCCCTGCCAACAAACCTTGCTCCCCAGTATCAGTAGACAGCACAGCTGTCATAACAGTACTGTAATGAAGAGAGTGGCTACAATGTGTTGTCACTACCCAAATAATCACTTGCTAATAAATGTGTAAATAATATTAACAAAGTAGCATTTTCCTTATAATGCCTTGCAAAGTGCACTGCTTAATCTGTATTTCCAGCAACAGCATTAACAAGGTATACTGTTGGAATTCAGTAAGACATAGGAAAATATCAGCGGTAATGAAAAATACTGATTTAGTTTCTTTTCCAAGAATTGCATATATTCAGGGAGCTCAAGGTTAGAAGCTATGATTTGTCTCATTTTCTGTTTATCACAGGCTGAAATAATCTAAGAGTTGTCCATACAGAAAAGAAAAAAAAGCTGTGTTTGACTAGGGACTTGTCCACATGGGGAAATAAATGCAGAATGAGCTAGAACGTGAAATGATAGGCCACTGACTCCTCTCATTAACTCTCCAGAAAAGCACTCCTACTCTGCTGTAAGAGTGCTACTGTGAAATGGATTTTATTATACTTTGGAACTGTATTAAGATACAACGCATTGAAGTTTTCTTTAGTAGGATGTTTTCTTTGCCAAACAGGAGGTTATAGAGAGCGCCACAGTAAGAATGGCAACAGTAAAATAAATAAATTCCCTCTCCTCATTAATTTCCACATGTAGACAGTTTCAAAATAACATGTAGTTAAAATCTGTCACCCAGGTGATGCTGGTAGAAAGAGAATCCTCTCTGA
Organism: Gavia stellata; assembly: GCF_030936135.1. Taxonomy (NCBI): domain Eukaryota; kingdom Metazoa; phylum Chordata; class Aves; order Gaviiformes; family Gaviidae; genus Gavia; species Gavia stellata. Next base: position 24,601,992 of record NC_082598.1, on the reverse strand, counting down.
TTATTTACACCAAAAGTTAATCATCCTTTTAATAAGGTTGCTTCTTTTCACACTTAGAATCTACAAAAAACTTGGCTTTCAGTCTTTAATTCTTTTTTTTTCAACTATTCAATTAAGGAGCCCTTTAATAGTCTATTATGAAAATACACCCTGAACTGAATGAAAAGATTTATTAAAGTCAGTGCAAAAAGCTCTCATTAACTTCAGAGGGTTTGAAACTGCTTTAGAAAAATCTTAAAAAAATTTGTTACTTTTTTTCATTCCTTCATGAAGTTTCTTCTCGAATCTGTTGAATAATGTATCTATTTTGCTCAACATTGCAGGAAAAAGCACAAAATAAAACTGATTGTCTCTGAGCTCAATGCATAACCTCTATAGTATTGATGCTTATAGGGTTTAAACTCTTAAATGTAAGCTATCAGTGGTGTGGAAGTGCTCATTCACCTCCTGGGCTGATATCTTCCAGGTTGTTATTAAAGTAGGAGTGAGCCTAGGAGATGTATCTGTAATTATATGGATCCAGTTGTTTTGATATTCCTCACAGCTAGTATAGTTCTAGATCATAAGTGGGACAGACATCTGTCGTGATACCAAGTAAAGGCAAATCATTGCATTAAAGGTTGTTCTGCTTGGGTATCTATTACATTGGAAATTAGTTTTGCATACTTCTGAAAGCATAGTTTCCTAAATTAAGTTCCCTGTGAGTTTGACTTTGGAAGAAAGAAAAATAATAAAGACTAATGTCAATCCTTCAGAATTACAATATGAAAACAGCATATAATTTTAGTTATTAATATTCCTCAAACGATTACATAACTATCTAAATTGCAATAAGATATGCCCCTGTTCTTTGATCTTCGGTTTAGAAAAGCAGCAACAAAACAAAGCACTAATTTTAAAAGTTTGTCAGCTGAAAACACCAACCCTAAATCAGAAAGGTGAAAAAAAAAGAACCCTATATACTTCGCTGTGATAGCTATGCTTATTAAAAAAAAAAAAAGAGGACAAGAAAAAAGGTATTTCTGTGTGTCTATTTTTTTTTTTCTTGGTGAATCTAGGTGCAATTATTCACAAGTATTACTGCAAAACTAAAATTATTTCTATTTTGTGGAAGATTTTGATTTCATTCCATCTTGGAATGAAATCTAAAAATTTCAGTTTCTTCCTTTGAAAACGAAGTTGCCATGGATTATGTAAATCTGAAGGCCTCCAACCACACTTCAAGTGTGCTAGTTTTATGCTGGCACACAATCCTGCAGGCTTCTAAGCCTGTTCACTGAGATATCTATGATAAAACTTGTCAGACATTTTAAAAAAAAAATCATTAATTAAAAAATGAGATTTTTAGTTTATATCCACTTTGTTCTACAGCTGGTTCTTTTTTCCGTAACCATTGACAGTGGTTCAAGAGAGGACCTTTCTGCATTTTTTTTTTCCTGGATATACAGTTCCTTAGCAGATGGACGTTCATCAGGAAAACTATAGACAGCTCCCTTTTATAGTAGTATTTCAAACAGTTTTCATTTCTTACTTCTCAATCTATGTAAATATCACACTGATAAAGTTCTTAAAGTCAATACTGAATAATAAAGTAAGATTCCTCTTTCACAGAAATAATAATTTTTTCCAGCATGATCTGGGATTTCAAACTCATTGCAACCCAGACTAAGAATTCACGCACTTGTAATCATAAGCCTTTTTGCCCTAACCTTCTTACATCTAAAAATCAACTTTTACAAAACTCAGCTATTTATAGGGTAATATAGTCTTATGAGAGACAAAGCCCAAACTCCTTTTACTTAATCTATATAATTATCTATCGTTAAAAAAAATAGTTTGCAGTCTATGATCAGCTTGAAGTTTATTGCTCCTGATCTAGATCGAGAAAAGGTCTTATGTGTCCAAAAGATTATCTTTTTTCCCAGGGATATATAACTGGGTTCATAATAGTTCTCTTTCATGACAAACCTTTGAAAAAATGAAACTATTTGCTAGTAAAACAATACATTAGTATTTCTTTTCAAGTGGGGTCAAAAGAGAAGCTCAGGGTTGTTGTTTAAAACTAGCACTGATGATATAAATCTTTCTTTGTGAAGGAACAATCATGCTGCCCACTTACTACAGATGTGTGAAGAACCTTTAACTGCACAGATTCATTAAGTCTTTTATAAGCAATAAAATTTGCACATAAATGCTTTCAGGTTGTGTGAAATTTAAAAGCCATTGTTTAGGAACACTGAGCATATTTGTGTTTAAGTATATATAGCAGTCCTTAACTTAAGAAAAAGTCATTCTTCATGACCCTTCAGCAAATTTTCCATAAACTGACTAAATGTGCCCTTTCATGTTTTTCTAATGAAACACTGCACAATTATCTCAAAACTGTTTGTATTAGAGTACTTACTCCTACCTTACTTAGTTTAGGTTGTGTGACATTTCTGCCTCATATATAAAATGGAAAAAAACAGCAAACTGATCTTGAAATTGTATGTGCTCCAATCACTAATCTTAAGAGTTGGAAGGAAAAATGAATGTTTTGCTGGCTCTTTTGAATTAACACAACACTTCTTATTCAAAGTGGATTACTATTCCCTCGGTAGAAAGAAAAAAACATACCTGGATACTTACTGACAAAGCAACGGAATATTTTTTGGGCCAAATTTCTGACATTAATTTCTTTCAGACATTAACAATGAGAAATAATGTGCACACCACAATGAAGCTAAATGTACTGCCAAATTCTTTTTACTTAAAGGTTATAGCAACTGAATATAATTTTCTCTGGAAAGAGAAATTAGGTAGAATTAGTATAGGTTGTGGAGAGAAGTGACATCTGAAGTAAGAGTTAATGGCAGCACATTCACTCTGCGTCTTTTAGTTAAGGACATTGCATAAGAGAAATAACACCATCTGTTTGCAGCCAGAAATAATTCCTGACTTTACATGTCAAGAAAACTGGAAAAGTAGCAGAAGTTATCCCTAAGGAGTATAATGTGTCTGAAACAAATAACAACGTAGGAAGCATGGACTTATTTTGCTGAAATACTAAGTACTGAGAACTTTTGAAGTCATTGAGAGATGTAGCTCTCAGAATCCCTGGAAATCAGATTGGCTGAAGAATTAATTAAAATTATGCTAGATTAGCATATATAAGTCACACTCTTATTTTATCCTGACACTTTTGTGTATTACTTGGCAGTGGTCAATGAGCCACTTTGTACTCAAATAATTATTCAGAATTTTTATTAGTACAGTGGCAAGGGACCATATTAATAATCTGTAAAAGTCAATAGAAAAAAGTCTGGTCTAGGAAACAAACACTGAAATGTTGTTTATTACAGATAGAGAGGAACTGATCTAACATCCACATTTTAAAAGGCAAGGAAAAATCTGCTTTAAAGTTAAATTTAAAAAGAAAAAATAAAGAAGTTAATCTATTTTCCAGTACATAATTCTTATTCTTTGATTTCCTTTATTTTTTAAAATGTGCACAACTGTGCATGATCATCTAAACAATGCAGAACATGTCACTAAAAAAAAGAAGTATTTAAACTGAAATAAAGTATGAAAAAACCCCTTCCTTTATAATCTGATGTCTGCGCAAAATAACTGCAACACTGATTTTATTTTTCCATATTCACTATCAAAAAATTCAGGGATGGATATTTAAGTTTAATAATCTGCTGAAACTACCTCCAGCAAGGTTTTGAAGTTGACATGGTATTTCTTTCTTGAGAAAATTGGGAAATGAAGCAATTGAGTTATATTTTGGATAAAAAAATAGAATTACATAGAATGTCTTTCTCCCGCCTCCAGTATAACAGCTTAGAAATAAAGTTTAAAAAACAAAAAAAACAGAGAAAATGAGAAGAAAATTTGTAGTTGCAGGTCCCAGTAGCTCAAGATACCCAACAGGAAACAGCAGCAATATCTCTTTAGAAGTGAGATGAAATTGATACATTTTATAAAACATCCCGTATCAGCCAACCATCATGTTTTTGACTAGCTCTACTTTAAGGTATCTTGAAAGCTTCGTTTCTGCATAAAGGAATTTGTTGTGTAATAAATGCAAAAAAACCCCGAGGTCAGACAATAATATGACATCAGAACAAAACAGGAAATAAATATTTTAAAGAGGAAGACTGGAGTTTATCAAATTAAAATATGACACATATTTAGCAGCGCTACCCTAAGTATGTACAGTAAGTACAATTTTGAAGGTGTTTTCCATGAATTAGGAAGCAAAATTTTGCTTTCTTTGAAGTCTCAAATACTTCTGAAAATTTTACCTAGATTATAAAAGTACTGTATGATGTTCAGGCACTGCATTGTATACTATATACCTCCATAACGTCATATTTAGCATTGTAAAACAATGATAGAGGGAGAAAAGAGCATCTTTTCAACAGCATTTATAACTGAACATGGTTCCTTATAAATAATGGTCAGTAGAAAAAAAATACTCATTATAGATGTTAAAGAAAATATGAGGGAAATACATTATGCATAAAGCAATGTAAGGACATACAAAGAATAACAAATTCACTGTCTGGAGAGCTACTGATGAACTTAATTTTTCTAATTGGGAAATTAATGAATTCAAGTGATAGTTCCTAATTTTTTAAAACGTATGTGAAAATGAATAGGCTGATCTTTTGAAAACAATTAGAACTTTTTTTTTTCAAAATAATTTAATCATAAATTTTTAGGAACCTTACATAGTAAGAGGAAAGAAAAGAAACCACAAAATGTCAAAGCAAAACAGTTTTGATGGACCAAAATCATGTTTATTCATTCCTATTGTTGCGTTTTGATGATTTGACATTTTCACACCATGTTTTTAGATCAGGACTGTGGATTTTTAAAAAATTCTTTAACACTAACAATTGTTTAGGTCTTATCTCACAGAAACTTAAGGACTACCACCATCTCCTCAGGTCTTGAAACAGAAGATAAACCTTAGTCTTGTGATGGCGCTATAGAAATTGTATTGACATTTAAAAAAAAAAATGTGGTGAGTGTATTCCTTTAAACTGAAGCCAAAGCATATACTCAATGTTGGCATCGTATCTGTGTGTCATGTTTTACAGGACTTATGGTTCAACAGTGAAATTTTTTTTACATTCTTATTTTAAACTGTGATCATTACTTAGTAATTTTCTCTTTGGGTGAGGAGAATGGGACTCAGAGATAATAACTCTGGATTTTCTAACAGAAAATAATGAAAAATACTACTATAACTTACAGTTAAAAAGTAAAGTAACCATTTTTGAACCTTTTTTCCAGTAACATTATTCATGCAGGATTTAAGATATTATGCTGTGGTATAAAGTTTTACTTTATAGCCGGGACAGACTTCTTTGATATAAACATGCCGTCCTCATTTAGAAGAAATATAGCCTTCTAAAAATCAAGCTTAAGTCTACTGTATCAAACCACAAATAATGGTCAAATCATCATGGTTTCTGGCTTAGTGACAACAAACATTTTTTTCCAGCTGCCAGAATGAATTTTCACTCCCTGCAGATCCTCTTCTTTTGTCAGTACTGCCACTGAGACAAAGATGATGATCTTTACTCAGCTGAGACCTATGTGCCCCCTCTGAAGTACCAGTGGCAATATTTACTGGTAAAAAGGTAGAGAAGGAGAAAATTCAAAGAAGATTCTATTCATGCAGTTAAAAAAAATAAGAAAAAAGGAAAAAAAAAGAAAAAAAGGCAAGCTTAAATCTTCTCTTCTACCTAGGAAAAAATAGATTGCTTATGAAAGAACCAGTCAAGAAAGCTTTTGTGTAGGCTTTTCTGAACAAAAAAAGCAGTTTTCAAGTCTATCTTTGCTAAACCTTATAGTAAAAAATGAACTATTCTATATTAGAAAGGTCAGATATTTTTGTCAAATGAACATAAAAACTGGGAGCAACTTTCTTCTCTCTATCAGCTTTGCTATCATTTACAGAAACACAGTGGTATGTGTCAACAGATTACAGCCTTCACACCTGCTTAACACATCCTAACATGGGTGGTATGAAAGCTATCATGCTCAGTAGAATGCACAGAATGCAGACCAACAAATATCTGTTCCATGTTCTTAATATAGCAAAATTCACTCTGGGAACAAGTAATCCTTAGGTAACTGTTCTGTCTTGACATAATCTATTAGCGTAATGTTGGGACGCTATCGATAGATATACAGAGAGATAATAAGGTTTTCGGGCCAAGGTACTTTCTTTAGGCTTTCTGTACTGCAGTAAATTTCCTGAAGCTTTTCCAATTTTATCTCCACTAATGTCATGTATGCTATAAAACCAACAAAAACCAGAAAAGAAAAAAAAAAGTAATAGATAGTTCTGCTTTAATTGCTGAAATTCCTGGAATAGAGTAATTTTCAATTTCAGGACTTCACAACGGGGCTCAGGGAGCCTGAAATAGATTGAAAGGATATTATGTCAATTGCTTTTATCTACTTTCTAAGTGTTTTAATAATTTAGTTAATGCTTTAATGGCATGTTATGAGACAAATGTATACATGTGCATCAGTATAACTTTTTAAATGATAAAGCAGGACTAAATTGCTCTGTAGAACTTTATCATAATTGTTAGTAATTTTGAAAAATACTCAAGTTCCCAGTGTTTCAAGTTAACTTTGTGTGTAATTACACTACCATGAACTCTGCCTTGTAACAAATATTCATGCAATTACTCCAAGATATACAATATTATAGTTACTATGTGCACACACACTTACAAGGTTAGAGCTATCAATCTAATTATTTCCTATTACTGATAGCAGCTGAAAGCTATAAACATTCACTCTCAATCATCCTTGTTTATATGATCTGGACCCAAGTAAGTAAAATACTTTAGATGTTGTTTTCAGGAGCTTCATTTTGTCTGAAGGACTTCGAGTATTTAAAACTCTTTAGAGTATTCCTGTGCTAAATGCAGCACTGGCATTAAAAGGTCAGAAAGCAGGTGCATCTGTAAAATTTCATGAGTTCCCTCAAGTTGGCATTTTGTGGATGTACAAAATAAATAATGGTGGGGGAGGAAGAAAAGGAATATGTCAGGCATTGCATTCAAAGATTAAGATCAAGCAGATTTTCCCCACCCTATTTTTCCTTTGTCTTCTATTAGATACTTTCATTTAACGTACTTTAAATAGCTTCTAAACATCAGATTGTTAAAAGTTACACTAAATAATCATTTATCATTTAAAAAAAAATGAAATCCTGTATGGAAGTAGTGCTATCAATATTGCATTACCATAAATGTTTCCCTGTTTACATTATGTTAGGTAATGTTATATTTTATTATATGATGTTATATGATGTGATGTGATATTATGACAATTTCAAATATTTATTATATTTTACTGAGTGTTTTTAATTTTAACAGACATACTATTTATGGTTGCATAACATCTGCTGCTATTAAGTAATAAAACTAATTAGAATTCCTTCACAAAGAATGTATTTTTCACTTAACAAACTACTATCTGCTGTTAGAATTCTAGCAGCACTTAGAGTAAAACTTCTTGAAAAATGATAATCACACAAAACCTACTTTACCCATTACTGTTATCATCTATTCTAACGTCACATGCTGCTTTCAGTCAAAGTATGAACTTCTCTCCAATAATCACATGTAATGATGAATGAACAGTACTTGAAATTGATGTGCCACTGATTGCATGCTAAACTTAAATAGGCTCTTTTGTGGCCGAAGACGTTTCTCCACAAAAAGTGCTTGGGGAGAATCCAGCTTCTTTATGAGAATACTTAACCAATAAGCCAATAACTTGATGTCCTAGACAGAAAAGGTTACTTCTTCAGATAGATTATATGCTAATTATAACTTAATTAGCCAGACAGGAAAAAAATACAGACTTGTGTCTCTGTAGTTGTGCAGCAATAGGCATGTTATATAAATGTGCCTAACCACAGAGGATGTAAAATCATTTTGTGGGAAATAAGTTTAGGAACTGTCATTGTATTTCTGTTCAGTTATAGACTGTAGTGAGAAAGTTTTGTGGAGACTTTGTTTGTGATTCTTTTTTGCAATTTTGTTTATATGTAAATTTTGTTTAATGTAAACTGCAACACAGAAATCATGTTTTCTTTATTTGGTTTTAGAAAACTTGAAGTCTTAGCTAGACTTCTCTAAAAACTTCCTTAGTCTATTGCCTTGAACTTGTTCTTTTGATGCAGTGAAATACAGTACTCAGTTAGGATGGAAATTGTGTGATACTTGATCTAGAAAGAAAATAAATATGCAAAGTTTAAGGACATATTAATTCTTTCTAAGAACAAAATAAGAGATAGAACATACCAAACATTTGCCCAAATTCAAGAATGACTACAAGAACAGAATTGAAGACTTATTTTTGCTTTGTGTCAGATGAAGCTCTTTCAGATAGGATCAAGGTGCAAAGTCCATATATACAACTAGAATTCACAGAGAATAAAAATATGTAGATATAAGAACTGAATGAGCTCCAATTAATGTTTCTAAAATTATGCAGTAGACAAGAAGAATTTCAGACTGGGGAACCTAAAAGAGTACAAGGCTTTCAGTTTGTTCTACAGTAGGTATTAATTTAGATTGTGGTCTGATTTAACAGAATTGACTTATGGAGCAGCTTCATGTATGGGGAAGAGTAAAAATGGTACATGAAAAATTTCTTGTTCTTATTTAATCAACTATATAAGACTAAAACAATCATAAAAAAATTCAGAGACCTAATAAAAATAATTTGAAAAGTATAAAATAATAAAGAAATAAAAAGCACTTTGTAAGACATCAAACAATCGTCTCTAGAAAGAAAGAGTAGCTCTTCTGAGCATGTAGAATGTAAAATATTAATAAAAATAATCTATTGCTCAGGCATCTTTTAAACATTAAATCTTCAATAAATTTTTTTATTCCAGTTTGAGAATACTAAGATAATTTTTTATGGATAAGTAGGGAAGATTTTTAAGGTCTTAATGTTCTATGAAGATAACATCCAGATATTAACTGTCTGGTATTAGGAGTAAATTTCCGTGTTGGCATATTATTCAAAGGATCCATTTCAGAGATTTTATAGGTTTTTTAGAATACACATTGTTCATTGATGGTTATAAGATGCTAGAGCACTTCAATCTAATGACTAGCTTTCCACTGTGACTTGATATGTACAGGAAAAGGTGACCACTTTAAAATATAATCTCACTTAGCATTCCTTAATTAAAAAACCCAAAAAACTCTACAAACAAAACTTTCTATACCTGTCAAACAGTTTCAGTTTTCAGAACATTCATAAAAATTCCACACAGTGGTTAAGGTGGTAAAGGCCACAAATATCATAAAACCAAAGAAGTCTGGAAAAGTTCTTCCTGGCTCAAACTTTTCTGGTTTGTTTCCAAATTAGCTTTATTATTATTTTGTAGCACATAAAAACTGGCATATATCCCTTCTATTTTTCTAAGTAAGAAAATAATCAGGTCTTGATCAGATTATTGACTTAGGTCTTTATTCTTATTTAGTTGTGTAATACTTCACTTTAGAGACCGGGGAGAGAGCAATGATTGGTAGCATATAGTGTTTTATGCAGGGCAAGCTGTTCAGGTGAATAGATGTAGTAATTACTTTGCTGTTAGGAAGCACAGCATGATCTAGGGGAACTGAGCCGAAATTTCTTGTGACCCTTCCCAGCGTTGACTGCAATGGGACAATGGTGACCACGTGCAAGTCTTGTGTGACTGGATTGCTTTTAACAGCCATCTGAAAATGACAGCTGAAGTTGAAAGCATTCACAGTGGAGAAAGAGAAGGAAAATCAAAATATTGCAGTGGAATACTTAAACATTTAACAGCTCTTTTACATAACAAACGATTAACTATACTATACAGAATCACATCCCTATTTCTGTTCCTCTTCACCCTCACTGCACACCATGTGTGTAGTGTATTAAACGTAGAAATTTTCAATAAACAGAAGCAATGAATGGGAAAGTCTATCACTACTTGGTTGTTCAAGGAAGTTTATTTTTCATGGCATCTGATTTCCTTCTGTTTGGCAGGAAAGGAAATCAGAGATCTGACTGAGTATCTTGATTGACATACTGAAAACACAACACCTACAAGTGATTAAATGAAATCTTATTTTATGTAAGTAACAAAGGATTAGAAAACTGATTTCTCTTTTATAAAAGGTTCTGTAAAAGTTTATTCTATTTCTTTGAAAGTCATTCTGCATTCTGCTCAATTCCCTCTTTATACCTCTATCTATGCTGCACACCATCTTAACCTCAAGATTTCCATTACTTTCCACATTCTAGTGTATTAAGTTCTCCATAAGCATAGGTCAAATCCTCCTCATTTATGATGGTATCATTCTGGGAAAATAATGTTGAAATCAGTGAAATTACTTTGTAAACCAGGCTTTTAGAAGCATAAGAATAATTAGAATTACATATTGTTGCTTGTAGGCAAGACTTTGTTTCATAAATGTATGTTTGCATCTGCTTTGATTTACTGTCAAAATCAATTTTGATAATATTCCATCTCAGGCATCAAATTATTTCTTTTTATACTGTGGTCTTCATTGTAGAATCTGATATGAGTATATGCTTTCCACAAAGATGAAACTTTTTTACAAATAACAGAACAAAAATAGCTTATTCTTTCCTGTTTCCAAAACTCAAAGAAGAAGATGCAGTTTTCTGTATGGTATCTAACTGGATTGTACTAATTGGATTGGTAAGGCTTGAAGGGTTCACATATTAAACTTCTGCATTTATCTTAAATCTTCTGTTGTTGTTTGTCTTCATTTATGGGAAGTTACTACCCATAAAGCTTATGACAACACTGCCCTCGTAAGACCTATCATTTTCTGTGGCAAAACTGTTTGTAATCAGGGACGCTAATGCCCGAGTAGTGCTACAGTAATTGCAACTGCAGAAATTGCAAACATATCTGAATTTTGTCTACATCTGTTGATTTAATCGTATGATGCCATTCAGAACTGTATATACAATTAAATGTCACATATTCAGAAAGTCTGTAACATGATGACCTTAGAGGAAAAAGGTGATAAAACCCATCTAAGTAAACAAATGTAAGAGATGACAGAGAGGATGCTGGTAAAATGCTTAGTTTGAAAACTATTATTTCAGGGTCTGAAGCAATCCATAATGACATTTGATTAACAAAAAGGGTGATTTCACTAATTATGTTGTCTCCTTCTCTCATTCAATTTCTTTTTTCTTCACGGTTTTGCTCTTTCTTCATACGTATAAGCTTCAACTTATTCCTAAAAAAGATACTTTAAAAGACTACATTTATTTTCATTTAATTTAACCAAAAGAAGCTGTTTTTGTTGTTTTGAAATCAATATGTAATATCTTTAGGGAGATATTTGCATTCCAGGTTGAAAATAAAGTGGGGTTTTTTTTGCACTATCAATCCTTTTCTTCTTGTGATACTGAAGAGTCACTCCAGAGAATCAAGTAATTCTTAATATTTTACTCTTCACCACACTCAAAGGTCTCCAAAGATGACACTTATTACTTCAAATGTGCACAATACCTCTGCATAGATGAAATAAGTTTGCAGGCAATGAGAACAAATTTACCGTGGCAGTGAAGTTCCTCTGAAATGACTCTGCAACTGTGTTCTCATTTTTTTAATAGACAGTATCTCTCTTATAAGAAAGGCCAATATACAGTAAATCTGTTGGTAAATCTATAGACAGTTGCTTATATTTTTTGTGAAGAAAATAAAATTATAGGAAAAATATGCAACAAAGAACTACACGCAATATATACGGAACATGTGAGGAGGAAAAATCCACTTAGGTTTCTAATAATAATCTATTACAAAATTTATATCTTGAGAAGAATTCATTGTGTCAGATATTTTGTGAGGAACCTTGCATATTCAAAGACATTAATCCTGTTTGTTGGTTTATTTATTCATGAACTTCTTAAAATATGAAATGCACTGCTGGACAAAAAATTTTAAGACTCTAAATGCACAGTTGATATAACACCAGGATTTTACACAGTATTATTTGCATACTTTGTTTCCATTCTTTTTAGGAACAGCATGCTTTGCATTTGTAGAGAAGTGTCTGTTCATATATATTTAAAATTATTATAGTCTTGGCAGCATAATATAGAAGTTTCATTAATCCTGTAAATTTCAGCTAGCAAATGAGCTGTTTCTCACCTAACAATAGCCATTAACATGGCATCAACCTTGAATGTGTTTTACCTCGAATACTGCTGTACAGTAACCATTTCAATCTTCCGAACTGGTACAGAACCCTACACTGAAGATTTACGGGGAAAGTTGAGGGCGCCTCCTCTCTCTCATCTGCTCTCTGCCTCCCATGCACTTCCCCCACATTCCTCTCCTGTGGCATGGCAACTCAGAGGCCACTTTTGCACATGTATTAGAATCCTGTTTTATATCGCTGCAGCCCCATTGGTGGTAGCATTCCTTTTATCTGATTCAAAAGGAGAAAAGGGGAAGCTAGGAGAAAAAGAGGGAGTTGTTAGTGCCTCTTAGCCTATACCAGTTATGGAAATCAAGAGAGAGTTACCTTTAACTGGAGAAGTGGAAGAAGGAACCAGTGTCAGGAAGCCTAGATGAGGTCAAGCTGTCTCATTGCAACTAGAAACAAGTTCTTTCATCTCCCATAGTCTTTAGTGTGCCCTCTCTTTAGGTCAGTTCTACAGACCACTGTGAAAGGAGAGAGCAAGATGTTATTCTATGATTTACCATCACAAATACAGGTAGGACTTTTGCAAAGCTGTAAGAAAGTAAACAATAAGGAAACAACATTTTTAGAATATGAACTAACACCTTTTGAGAAATTTACTTGCTGAATTTTATTGCAAATCTAACTTGCTAATTTACAAATTGAAAACTAACATCAACAAAAAAAGACCAGGTATAAACTTCCTTGTGTAATTTTGTGATAAAAATGTGAGCAGATTCTGTTCCTGGACCCATCTGTTTCTCCCACAGTCTTTTATTTTCCAGCAATCCTACTTTCCATGCAATCACACATTCTTTTCATCTATTGTTCCATCTTGTATGTCAGTTATGTTGGCTCTGGTGACAGATATAACAATTTGATAATAGTAACAAACATTCAGTAGCACTTGTACTTAAAACTACACTTAACTGAAATATTTTTGTTAGAGCTTTTAACATTAACACTCAGTCATTACTTCTTATCTGTAAAATTATCCCTGACTAACAGAGACATGGTGGTGTAAAACGGATAGCGTTTGTGAGATGCTCCTGAATCACCTTAGAAGTACACACTTCAAGCCACCCATCATGACCAAACTTCAGTCCGTGTGGTCATGCTAGGACATCTTCAGGCTTTAAACTGAGGGAGTGACTGGGCAAGCCAGCTACCCTAGTAAACATACACATAAAAATGTCTTCTGGAAGATGTTTGAAGTGGACTTGTATAATAATGGGAATGAGCACTGCTGGCTGACTACTAAGCAGCTAGGGATGCCAATAGGCAAAGGAGGAGTTTCTGGCTTTGTTATAAACATTTTAAAGGTGTTCTTAATATTTCCCATTACTGGAAATGTGCTTTCAACCTGCCAGGAGAAGAACAGTAGCCATATACCCCATGACAGAACTAGCTGGAACACCTCAGCCTACTGGTCACAGCTGGGGTGCCTGCTCAGAAAACAGCCATTAAGTGAAGCTCCTCTTTGCTTCACATAGATAATCCTCTATGTGCCATACTGAAGGTATATATGGCCTTAGCTTGGCTTTCTGCCCCTTTTTAACCTCATGAACAGCAATTCAGTCCATAGGTGGTCAACAAAATTATTGGACTAGGACCAGGAATAAGTGGGAATTTGCATAGCGCAGACAAAGTGCAGACTGAATTCAGGGAAGCACTGCTATTGGTGAAATATTGGATGCATGCGAGAGATGTGATATGGTTGAAACTATTTTTGCTGGAATGAACTTCAGTAGGCCAAGGCTAGTAGTGTGAATCAGCTATGAGACAAATATGCTCAAGCCAGACAGAGGAATCAAATCAGTATGGACACACCCTGAAGGAAGTACCACTTTTTGGAGTAGCAAAATTTTTATTCTTCAGTTTTCACTGATTTTCTTAGCAAGACAAACATTCTTTCCCTCACTCTGTAGTTTGGAACCTAAAGACCCAATATCACATTTGCATCCCCTCACGCTCCTGATGTGTAAATTTTTCTTTTTTAAATATAATTCAACAGGACTCTTTTACAAGTAAAAGCTTAGAATGACGATCTCTCCTGACTGCCTTCATAAAACACCTTTGTTTGGTCTTTTAATCAGGAAAGTTCTCTCTGCTTCAGGTATTGAAAGTCTGGGTAATACCTTGTTTATTTTTTTCTGATCTGTTCCTTGTGAATCTGTTTCCTGGGGGAAAAAAAGAAGCCTTGGGATAATCTGTAATGACACTCCCTGGATGTTTTGCAACTTCATTTCATGACTTTGCAGGCCCAGCAAAATTCACTTCTGCAGCTGTTCATTCAGAAATTAGAAATCAAGCATTCTGAGCAGGTGCCTCAATAAATATTAAAATACATTTTAATAAGATTTCTGTTTTATAGGCTAGTCTAGATGCGATGATGCTCCCTTTGTTTCTTCATAATTTGAAGAAGAAAAAGTACTAATTTATCTTTCTTCTGCTTTATGCTTTCAACTACCACCTAACATCATTTTTCAAAGTAATTTTTGCCCAGCAAATCAGAATTTCAGTAAGCTTTGCATTAAAATAAAATGTTCCTTTTATTTACCACAGAATTTCAAGACTACCTGTTCTGAAGAGGTCAGTATAGTACTTATTTCATTAATGCTTTTCTTATTTCTCCCCCCCTGCTTCCCCCCATAGTAAAAAATTTAGCTTTTTTCTAAGGGAAGTGAGACCTTAATGAGTTTGTAAAGGCTGGTTTAGAAATAACTTGAAACTGGATTTGCTTGATATTATTTTATTAATACAAATTTTAATCTAGACCAATAATTTAATGTGTCAAGTGAATTTAACTACTGTGCTTGAGGTATTAACAAAGTTTACTGTGTTATCCAGTACATGTAAGATCAGTACAACACTTACCCTATACTGTTTGATAGAAATTGAGCAACTAAATTTGCCTGTCTCAAATTCCCTCCTACAGCATCTGAGTACCTCCTAAAGAAATACTACTTAAAGAAAAATAAAAAAACTAATACAAATCAATTTGTAGAATTCTGATCTTTACTTTTTTTTTTTAATCAGTAACTTCAGTAAACTCTGCAGTTTAGATATTTGTTTCTTTGTTGACTTTTCCACACAGTTTTTCCAGTTTTCTGATATTTTCACAGGTTCTGAGAAAAGTTAATTGATTCCTGAATCAGACTTTTTTCTGGAGAACATATACTGAGAATTCTGTCTTATCTTGATCTAGCTTTGAGGGCACAAAGTTTTTTTTAAAGTATTTTTGTATGTGAAAAGAATCAAAATAAATATTTTTAAAAAGGCAGTGGCCATAAATTGAAGAACAAAAAATAATTACATTTACTGTAAAATGAGGTATTGTTTAGATTCACCTTCCAAATGAAGCTGTGATAAACTGAAAGAAATATTTTACTCTTTAGGCTTTAATCCCAAACCACAATTTAATTAACCACTTTTAAGGAATACTAAAAAATTAAAGGAACAGCAGAAGCAGCATTCTGAGTGAACGCTGCTACTGTTTTGCTCAAATAGTACAGTTGAACTCATGGATTCATTTAAACACTGACTCTTATAAGCAGATATTATGTGAGCGGCCAATAAGACAGATGACCAAGATATTGTTTGAGCAACATCTTTTGGAAGCTCCTATTGCTATCTAGATGCTGAGCAAAAATGTAAGATAGCTCAACTGGGGAAAAAAAAAAAAAAAAAAGGCTCTTGACTAGACTTCCATGTCTACATTGTTACTTCCTCCATCAGTAATTACTTAGGGCTGCTGGATCATATTGTTTGGTATCTCTCTGTCTGACTAGAAAATACTTTAGCACATGGTATTGTCTGAACAGCTAATCAGCAGCAGCCAGATCCACTAACTCAGATCGATTCCAATGCCTTGTGTCTATGGGTCTCTTGGTTGGACCAGACTGGGATCTAGAAATCAAGTCAGAGTCACTCAGTTCTGCAGAAATACTCAGAGAATGTCTTCCATGTAAGGCAGAAATCCTTCAGGAAATGCGTTTGTGAATATGCTTTTTATGAAATTCTGCTGGGAAAATAGTGTTTTGTATACAATCTTCTTCGCTAGGTAAACAAGAGTTTTATTTCAGCTACCTCACAGAAGCAGCACCACCACCTGTGACTGAATTATGCAAAAATATAAAACAAAAGCTGTATGTTCGTATATACAAGCTTTAGCACTCAAGAGAAGAGTTTTAGGAGAATTTCAAGTAAATAGAATCACTTGTGCAGTTAAGGGTCCTAAATTCCAGGATCAGGTAGGGTTTATTCTCAGCATCCCATTATGGTGTGGGTTTTCCAGCTTATAAGGTATGTGTTGTGCATCAGCTTTCCGACATACCAAAAATTTCCCTGTGGTTTCCAGAAAGCCCTGAACAACTTCAGGTTTGTGACTGCAACACCATGACTAGATGCTAATTTCAGCATCTACTAAATATTGCTTTGAAGACTCTCAAATCCTTTACTGGATATAGCCACTTGTCTACAAGGCCAGAGATCAGTGTTGGCTTTTTGGGGTGTTGTGATTTATTATGTTTAGCCCATCTCTTCATTTTGCTTATGATATAAACAATTCTATTCCCCCCCCCCCATGCCAACTTAAATCCAAACAAACTTCTTGAAGAGAAGTTGTGTGCCACTACCTCCCTCTCAATTAATTCAAATTTATATTTTCGTTTTTTCTTTCTTTACTTACTCTTCCAAAGTCTGTAGTAAATCTGAAACATTAGAACTGAGAGGGATAGTTCCCATTCCTATTAACAGGATGTTTAATGTAGGCAGACTCAGGGATCCGCTACTGTCCACTTATCACTGCTTTATAAGTTTATATTTATAAGGATGAGTATTTTAGAAACATCCCACTCCACTGGTGTTGAAGATACGGGGCTCTATGTGATACCATGGACATCATAGGTTAAATTTCTAGGAATCTCTTTTCTCTCACCTCTGACTCATTTTATAAGATGGAAAGAAACGGAAAATGTAAAGCTTCCGAAAGATTAAAACAAAAAAAGAGAAAAACCTCAATCTACTTCATAAATATCCACAGCGCTTTGCCTAACTCACTGTTGACATTGCTACAGATCTCCCTCTGCCCCTGGCCTGCTACATGGTCTACCTGCACAATTTGTCTTTTTCAGAGTATGGGTGTTACCAGCTCTAGAGGTATACCAGGTTTTGGTTAAAAAGCTAACCATAGCAGTTCTTCAGCTCTAGGTATTTTTATATCCTATTTATATAGTAAACATATCCTATTTACATAATAATTAAAATATTTTGATGTTAAAAATACTCTGCCTTGTAGTGCCCTGGAATATTAGAGTATGAGAAGTATCTATTACGGATATGGCAGACACAAGCAGCTTTCCTCTACTTGCTGTTTGCCAGAGAGGCAGAATATGTTAGCTTGGGGACAGCACTACTCTGGGGAAAAAAAAAAACATGCCTTCTGGTACAAAATTAACTTATGTTTAGGCAATTTGGACTATAGCTATCCAGCTTGTAGGTATGGCTTGTTTCACATTTACTGGAAATATGCCTAAACTGACAATTTTATATTTATATTTAGTAAAAAAAAAAGGCACAAGAAAAAGTAAAAAGCACAAGAAAAAAATAAGGAATACTCAAATTTAGTTAGGGTATTATCTCCATCTGGATTGCTCTTGCAAGGTAAAGCTGCTTTTAAATTCATCTATGACACCTTTCCTTAAGTATTCTTGACCTGTATTTCAAAGTGTTTCTGTAATAAATGTAACTGAACTTGTATTTAGGTGCTTTAAAATTTCAATGTCTGAGATAAGAATTTACTTTTTTTTTCCTGTTAGGTACATTTTAATTACACACCCAGCTAAACTAACTGTTCAATGTTTTTCAAGCAAGCTGAAAGTTTCAGATACTCAAAAGCTTAGCTGTATTACAGGGCACTTGTAAATTAACTAAACCCACATGTCTTGGAACACCTTGTGATTTAACTATTAGTTGGTGCTTAACATTTTGAAGAATCTTATAAATCTGGTTGGTTATGGCCAACCAGAGTTAATTTGCAACTAGTGTACTGTTACAAAAGGTATTAGAATCTGCTAAAACAGTAAGCTCAGGAGAGTTACTTGTTCCCACAAAATAGTACTTCACTTTCAGACACTAACTGATTGTGTTTTATTTTAAAAGTAGAGACAACTTATTTACCCTGAGGATACATTTTATTATCATGTGAAATATGGAATATTATTTTGCTTCAGGAGATAAAAGCAATTTTCATCTGAATCCCTCTAGAGACTAGTGCATCAGCTTACCTAGTCATCTGTAACATCTGTGAGGGCTATCTTTCGATAAGCATTCTTCAGTATTATTAATTTGTGCAAAGCTTGTATAAACTAAATGTTTCATGAAGAAGATGCTTTTTATATTTCTTCTTAAGTTAAATAAGACTAAATTGTAGCTGTGTGAACAGATCATACCTCACCAGACTTAAAATGGTAACATCTTGTGGTAGGTTAGCCCTGGGCCAAACTCCCACTCAGCTGCTCGCTCCCTTTTCCCCTTCAGCAGGGCAGGGGAAGAAAATACGAAGAACAGAAAGGAAGTTTGTGAGTCAAGATAAGACAGGGAGGTTGCTTATCAATTACCATCATGGGCAAACCAGGCTTTACTTGGGGAAAATTAACTGATTGCCAGTCAAAATAAAAATGTAATTATTAATTCAGGGAGAGGGAAACAAAAAGGCGAACATTAAAACACCACCATTCCCACCCCTTTCCCAGGCTCAACTTCACTCACAACTCCTCTGCCTGCCTGCCTGCCCACCTGCCCAGTCCCAATCCCATCCCATCCCTCAAGCAGTACAGGGAGAGGGAGTTGCAGTCAGTCCATAATAGCTCATCCCTGCCACTCCTTCTCCCTCACAATTTTCCTCTGCTCCAGCACAGGGACTACACAGCTCACAGGGAATACCTGCTCTGGTGCTATATAACAGCACTTCTGTTTTCTTCTGACCTTGGTGCTCCCTCTACCGTTTCTCTCTTATTTTTTGCCCTTTCTTAAATGCACTTTCCCAGAGGCACCACTAGTTTGGCTGAGGGGCTCAGCTGTGCCCTGTGGTGGGTCCCCTGGAACCGGCTGGAACCGGCTGTGTCCGGCATGGAGCAGCTCTGGCCTCTCCTCACAGAGGCCGCCTCTGCCCCCCCACTGCCAGCACCTGGGCACCTGCACTCTAACTTAAAAAAAAATTGCTAACAGTTGTACAAAAGTATAGATATTTCTCACTAGTCTGCTTTCCAGCCTGTAAGCTTATTCTTTTCTAAATGTCTGGTATCTTCTGTGAAAAGTCCTTCAGACGTTTAAAAAAATCCCCACAAAATCTTATCTGATCTCCTGAGTTTTAATCGGTTTCACTGTCCATGTGGACCTTAACCAATCATAGCTCTTTGCCTAATGGTGTTAATGGCAATTCATTTCTTCTTCTAATTAAACACAGATGTAGATCTAAAATTTAAGAAAATAGGAAAAGCTGTATTCCCTTGCCAAGCTCATAATTTCCTTTTTCTACCACGCTGCAGAGTCATTGACAGTACCCCAGAGTCCACCACAGATGCACATTAATTACCCATTCTCTAATTACTAGGGTACCAGTATAACTATTCTACCATTCATTAAGCTTTCTTCTCAACTTTGCAAAGCCCCAGAGATGTGCGCAAGAAGCGTACAACTTGGCAATGTTAACTGAACCCTATTAACGCATAAAATGTACAAAAACTGTAACTATTGATAAAAAACCCTATTTAATTTTGTCCACTAATCCCACAATATACACACGATCATTTTTAGTGCAATCTATTTGGACATCCAACAAATGTAACAACCATCAGCTGCTCGCAGATTGTTAATTATTGGTCATACATCAACAGGCTTAGGGAGGAGTCTTGGCTGTTAAATTGCCAGTCTAACTCCCCACTGAAGACATGCATGGAGGCAGTTAGCTGTATAAGCAAGTCTAAATAAGATGATTACCCAGAAAGTTAGAATAGTAAGAAGAGGAGGCCTGTGAAATAAATAAAGTTATCAACATGCAGGAAAAAAAAAATCTTAAACTGTTCTGTAATTTATTTATTTCCAGAATCTAAAGTGAAGTTCAGTTTTAATGTCTTAAAACATTTTTGCCAACATCATTCAGTATTTAATGTGGCTGAAGGAAGCACTATGATATGAATGAATCAGTCACAAAGAATGAAGTCTTGCTTTTAAATATCTGTATTTTTCCTGTATCTGCCACACCTTTGATTTTTAAGGTTCATTTGTTGTAAAGATACCACATTTAACCATCTCCCTTTTTTCACACATTTGTGAGATGTCGTGATTATTCTCACATGCTCTGGTTTTGGTTTCACGTGCTCTGCACCAGGAGCTCCAAAACATATCTTTTCTTCTACCTTATTGGCATAGAAACCATTATTACCTACTAATACAGTTAGTATTTCTTGATAAATATGTAAGTTGATTCATTAATAGTGGCTTGCAAATCTACATGTTGTTTTTCCAGGAGTCAGAATCCAGTGATGGATTCTCAGCATTTCTTAGCAAATTCCCTGTCTTACTTTAAGTAATCACATGTCTCTTCAAAGCCCTTCTCAATATATTCAGCAGGATTAATGATGTACCTAAATGACTTTTCAGTACAGCAGCAATTAAGACCTGGTGTTGTTACTACAGATATATCCAATAGTCCATAGAAATTTACAGTTACTTCTATTTGTTATGTTACCTATGCCAGAGTAGTCAGTAACTCTTTTCTTGTACTTAATTGATCCATTAGTATATTTTTAAAGCTTTGTAGAATTCCAAGCAAGAAAAAATTAGGCTCAAACACTCGGATTGACACAATTAAGTTGAATAGTGAGCCATTTGAAATACATGTATGAATACTCTGTCTTTAAAGTTACAGTAAAATTAACTGTTGAATAATTGTCATTAAAATAGATGCCACATCTTTGTCAAATTATTGTAAGTGGTTTGCTAGAACTTACTTTTGTAATAAGTGTAAGGCTAAGCTATAATAATAAAACACTCTTTACAATAGGTTCTCATGCAAGTTTGACGTAAATGAATGATTTTTGCAGTCTATAACACTTAGCTCAATATAGAAATCCTTAGAAAATGTGTGAATCACCATTTAAAAAAGGTATAGAAAATACGAAGGGAGGTTATCCATGATTGGCAAGATCATGGAACAGATCCTCCTGGAAACTATGCTAAGGCACATGGAAAACAAGGAGGTGAATCGTGACAGCCAACATGGCTTCACTAAGGGCAAATTGTGCCTGACAAATTTGGTGGCCTTCTAGGACGGGGTTACAGCATTGGTGGATATGGGAAGAGTAACTGACGTAATCTACCTGTACGTATGCAAAGCATTTGACACTGTCCCGCACGACATCCTTGTCTCTGAATTGGAGAGACATGGATTTGACCACTGAGTGGATAAGGAATTGGCTGGATGGTCGCACTCAAAGAGTCGCGGTCAGTGGCTCGATGTTCAAGTGGCGACCAGTGATGAGTGGCATTCCTCAGGGATCGGTATTGGGACCGGTGCTGTTGAACATCTTTGTCAGCGACATGGACAGTGGGATTGAGTGCACCCTCAGCAAGTTTGCCGACGACACCAAGCTATGTGGTGTGGTTGACACGCTGGAGGGAAGGGATGCCATCCATAGGGACCTTGACAGGCTTGAGAGGTGGGCCCATGCAAACCTCATGAAGTTCAACAAGGCCAAGTGCAAGGTCCTGCACATGAGTTGGGGCAATCCCAAGCACAGATACAGGCTGGGCGGAGAATGGATTGAGAGCAGCCCTGAGGAGAAGGACTTGTGGGTGTTGGTTGACGAGGAGTTCAACATGAGCCATAGTGTGTGCTTGCAGCCCAGAAAGCCAACCGTATCCTGGGCTGCATCATAAGAAGCGTGACCAACAGGTTGAGGAAGGCGATTGTCCCCCTCTACTCGGCTCTTGTGAGACCCTACCTGGAGTACTGCATCCAGCTATGGGGCCCCCAACATAAGAAGGACATGAATGTGTTGGAGAGAGTCCAGAGGAGGGCCATGAAGATGATCAGAGGGCTGGAGCACCTCTCCTATGAACACAGGCTGAGAGAGTTGGGCTTGTTCAGCCTGGAGAAGAGAAGGCTCTGGGGAGACCTTCTAGCAGCCTTCCAGTACCTGAAGGGTGCCTACAAGAAAGCTGGAGAGGGACTTTTTACAAGGCTATGTAGTGATAGGACAAGGGGTAATGGCTTTAAGCAGAAAGAGGGTAGGTTTAGATTAGATATAAGGAAGAAATTCTTCACTGTGAAGGTTGCGAGGCACTGGAACAGGTTGCCTGGAGAAGCTGAGGATGCCTCATCCCTGGAAGCGTTGAAGGCTGGGTTGGACGGGACTTCGAGCAACCTGGTCTAGTGGAAGGTGACCCTGCCCATGGCAGGGGGGAGTGGAACTAGGTGATATTTAAGGTTCCTTCCAACCCAAACCGTTCTATGATTCTACGATTCTATGATTCTTCTCCTTGTAGCTATTTCTGGATACTGCACCACCATGTTGTATCAAATGAGAATCAGCTAAACAATTGCTTTGTGCTAATCAATAAAACAGATTAACTCCATACAGATGATTCTGCTTAAATAAGCATGTTACACTTACTGAAATTAATCACAAAAAAAAGAGAAGACAACATACGTTGACTGATCCTGTCTAAAGTAATCCAGAAGAACCTCAGCTATCTTTGGCATTCTGAAACAAAGAAATGTGTCAGTGTATTGCTCTGTCTTGTCTCTGGTCTGCAACATTTACCGTTTCTTGACTCAGGGATTTTTTTAAATTTTTTTTTCCTGATCAGTTAGATCAGGATTACACTTGATCACAGATTACACTTCAGGGTAATCATACTGTCTTTATTAAGAGTTCTGCCTGATTTGATTATTTGAGTACTAAGATTATGACAAATCTTTCCTATTGGAATGAATTTCCTTTGCCCTTCACAGTGAAAAAAAAACCCCAGGGAATTAACTACACATATTTGATGTCTTAAATGGGATGTTGGATCACTGAGAGAATAAAAAACAGAAAAAACAAAAGCCCTAGTAACAGTCAAAATGCTGAGAAAATAAGAAATAGCAAATAAAATTACATGTAGTACCAGGCATGATTACAAAAATGGCCCACCAGAAGATTTGCTGTCCAAACTCTAGGCAATACTAGAGTTTCCGTGGAAGATAACTCTATAGCCAGCGTAGGCATAGAACAGGTTCTGGGGACTACGCTAACTTTCGGACTAAACCCACCCAAGGCCGAGGCAACGCCAGGCTCCTCTCTTCCCGTGTCCTACCGGAACTTCCGCCTGCAAGGGGGCTGCAAACCGCCCTGCGCAGTCAGCTGGGCGTGTCCCCATGCCCCGCCGGAGTCTGGCTGCCGGGCTTGGCGGTAGGGCCGGGCCACGGCCTGCCCGGAGGGGCTGCGCTCACCCTGGGCCGACGCCCGGCCGGTGGGCACTGCTTACGGCTGGGGCGCTGGCGCTCGGACCTCGCTGGAGCAAAGGCCCCACCGCGTGGCAGCCGGGCCTGTGCTCAGCCGCGGCCCCTGAGCAGGGCCCCGACCTGCCGGCTGACGTCCCGGCCCAGCCTCGGCGAGTCCCCAGGCAGGTACCCGCAGCCTTCCTGGCTGGGGCGGTAGGAGAGGCCCTGGCTGCGAGGTCCAGCCCTGGCCGTCTCCACGGGAAGCCGCTGCCGCTCTCAGCCATGAGGGAGCGGCCGACCTCTGCTGCGCCCTCGCAGAAATTGGACGGCAAGTACCTTCTACCTGTTTGGAAATACTATGTGGAATGGTATCCAAGTTCCACTTCCTAAAAGTAGTTTGCACCTCTGGTAATTCAGTAATGTATACTGTTCCTCATTCGGCATACTTCATGCGTGCTGCCATTAAAATATAAGAGCATTGTAACCTTTTAAAGACCTGAGAGTTGAAACGTACAGAAGATTTGCTTTGTAAGTCATTATGTTCACAGTGCATATTTTATTTGTCTTGGAGACGATATATTTTCCCTGTGGCAACAAACTTCTTTTAGTTGGTTTAATAATACTGGACTATTCAGAAATATTTAAATGCATGAAAGAATGCCTCTTCTTCAGGGAAAATACAGACTTTGTATTCTGTAAGAGGCAAAGTAAAATGAATGTTAGTTTGCCCACTGATAATTTGAAGTGATACGTTAAAATAAGGTTTAGAACCCACCATCCAGTATTCCATTTCTTTGTGCAGTCTACCTATGTGATAGACAGTGCCTTAATTCTGTTTTAATAGGACTGCCACTGAGCACAGCAAATTTAAGAGGTCGGTTGAACATAAAATTAGGAGGGAATGGAAAGATGGCAAGAAGGAAGAGAAGACTTACTTAGTATTTTATATTTCTGATTAATGATGCAGTGGACTGTATCGTACCACTATGGATGTTTTGATGTGAAAATCATCTTTTAATTGGATATTTAGAAAAGCTGTATTCTTTATTATTCTAACTAAATTATAGCTGTATGTATCACTTTATGTATTAACATCTTGTAGAAGGACTTCATTTGCATTTAATTAGTTTCTCTGTAAAATGATTTCTGGTTTTGAAATTATGCATTTGTACATTACAGAACAATCAAATTATCAGCCTCACTGCCAAAGATCAATTCGGAACTCTGAGAAGTGTGATGAGGTAGGTTTTCCATGATTAAAATTGCCTACAAATTTTTCAGTGCTGTCAAAATGTCAATGGCTGTTATTTAATTTGTTTATGACTAGCAGGAGTAATTGGGATTGTGTAGTAAAATGGAATTTTCAAGAAGTTTAATCTTTCCCCAAGTAGAATGTTCTGCTGGAAGTCTTAAGAAATCACTGGAATAAATGTGTCTATTATAGGTCTTTGCCTCCTAACAATGCCTAATCTTAAGATAGGCACAAAAATGTTACGTGGGTTCTAATTGAAACCTGATGGATTCAAACTTCACTGAAGTTTACCTTTAGTGCACTGGATTGTGAAACAGAAAATGATGAGAAAGGAATGCCTAAGCTTAATTTTGTCTCCTCATTCTTTGTTCTTATGAGAACAGTGCTGAGGATGACAAACTGAGAATGACATATTAAAATAGAGCTCAGTGAAATTCTACAGTGATGCATATTTCTGCCCCGAGTGCTAAGAAGTAGTTTGTAACTATTGAAAATGTTACCATCCTGTCCCCCACTACCTGCTGTACTGGGGGACAAGAGGAGAATTTCTCTGTGCCTGATTTCAGGAGACAGTACAATTTTGTGATTTTTCAGAGAGCTGGAATGCAAGCAGGCAATATTAGAAATCTGTGTCAACACAGCTCTGTAAGGTCAAGTATGTCTTCCTTTTCAAGGGAAGAGTTAGAAAGTGTTCCTTGTAATAGGCGTATCCTGAGCTTCTGTAATCTAAAATAGCTGATACAAATCATCATGTTCATCTGTTTTAGAGCTGTATATGAACATTAGTGCAAAACGTGGACTATTAATAACTAGCATGTTTATATTGATTGTAAAATTAGGTAAATGTGAATCTCACATTTCCTTGGGAAAGAAAAAAGTTAGAAGATAAAAACACTTGCTACTGCCTTTTTTCCTGGGCAATGGTTATTGCATATCATCATCTAAGTTTGGATTTTCAGAGGATTAGGACATCCAGGGCGACTCCCTGTATTAAGCCTGAGACATTACTGTGACTGCTACTTACATTGTTTAGTTAATCATATTTCTTTGATGCCTGGAAGTGCTTTATGTTTGTGTTCCTATTTGATTTTTTTTTTTTTTAAATTATTAAGTTTTAGTCCTGTTTTGGGCTTGTCTATATGGTGGGAGAGTGTAAATGTTGTGGGTTGACCCTGGGCAGCAGCTAAGCACCCATACAGCCACTTGCTCGCTCCCTGCTCGACTCCCACCAGAAGCTGAGAGAGTAGGAAAAGCAAAAGTGTGAAAACTTGTGTGTTCAGATAAAGACAGCTTAGTCAGTGGAGGAAAGAGGAAAAAAACAAGTAATGTAAAGGCAGTCATGCACCACCTCCCACAAGCCGGCCAATGCCCAACCAGTCTCCAAAGAACAGCTGCCTTGGAAGCCAAAAACTCTTCACCTTCTTCCTCTTCCCTCTGTTTTTATTGTTAAGCATGATGTTACATGGCATGGAATATCCCTTTGGTCGGTCCTGGCTGTGTCAGCTTCTTGTCCACCCTCATTCTACTTGCTGCAGATCGGAGGGAGTGGGGAAAAGCGACAGCTTGATGCTGGTGCAACCACTGTTCAGCTATAGCCAAAACACTGGTGTGTTATCACCACTGTTTTAGCCACAGATCCAAAGTACAGCACCATGTGGGTGCTGCTATAAGGAAACTTAACGCCATCCGAGCCAGACCTGTTACAATGAATTAAGTGATTTAAATCAGCTGCTGCTGTTAGCAATCATGAAGTCTGAAAAATAAACCTTAATAAATGCAAGCTACTCTTCTAAAGATTTTTCTTGGGCTGGTGCAAGTGCTTTACCCTAACAATAATGAAGTAATGCAGACTGGGGATCTTTACAATGCATGCTCCAACTTGCGGAGGAGAATTGCAATGCAGGCAGTAAGCCTGATTGCCATTTTAACAAAAAATATTAGCCAGTCTGTCCTGGCATTAACACCTCTTGGAAATAGCTTCTGTGGAAATACCTGTTTTTAATGTCCTTTGTTCTACTGGTCCTTGGCTACCCCAGTAGAGAATGATGATGTATAACTGTCAGCTTCTGTGCAGGCTCAGACAAGGAGGAGTATCAAGCTTGAGAGATTTCAGTGTATTTTTAGAAACAAGGTACATTGCAGGATCTTTTCCATAGTCAGTTATGTCCTGAACAGAATTTCCTATTAGCAGAGATAAAATATATGTTTTAGATTTCAAATCTGTATTTGTATTAAATTTGTATTAAATCAGGCTAGAAACTGCTGTAAAAGCTTCTGCAGAAGGATCTTTAAGTTTTGAGCCAGGTGGCTGTCAACCACAGTAAGCTAAAAATGCCAAATATAAGAACAAAGTTTATTTTGGAATACATATTACAATTTACAAATGGTGAAGAGCATTTACAATTGTGTGGACTTCATGAGAGTTGAATTAGCTTCTAGCAAGTTTTAAGTAGGGGAAGGAAACGTACAAAATTTTCTTTTCTACATTAGTCATACATAGCAGTAGTGCATTTCTATCCTTCTGCTAAAATCAGACCTCAGTGGGGACTGAATGTCTTTGTCTCTTATAAAAACAAAAGCTTAACTCTGAGAGGCAGCAACTCCTGGCTCTCAGCTCTATTGAGATTAGAGATTTGGGAGTCAGGAGCTCAGAATCTGCCCTTGGACTGCTGACAGGGAAACATGCCTTAGATTCTTTTCTCTTGCATGAAGAAATGATTTATTCTTGGGATATCTGTACCAATAACCAATCACTTAGAAATACAGTGATGGTGGAAATTATTCTCTTATATTTAGGATTTCTTTTGGTGAATCTGAACTGAATGGAAGATATGAAGAGGAAAAGAACTGATTTTACAGGATTTACTTTTCAATTGATAGACACTGGTGGTCATACATATGGCTCATGTATGTCTTGTGACAGGTAACATGGCCCCACTTTTGTCTCTTTTGCCGTTTTGTGGTTGGTCAGATATTTGGAAAAGAAGTTAATTTTCAGTAACGTTTTAGCCCATTTCCTTAAGTGGAAATGATGGCATCAAAGTGGAATAAAATTCTTCCTTCTATTAAACATTTTATAGATTTTAAGGCAAGAAGATGCCATTATATCTCACCAGTCTCATTTTCTAAATAACACAGAACAGGGTTTTGTCTGTAATTTAAAGTAGCAAGTTTCTAACTTCTGATTGAGCTTCATATGTCTTTCAGAAAAGTATTTGGTCCTAATTTGAAGGCTTTTTATCTAATTTATCTATTTATCTAACTTCAGCTTGCAGTCACTGGATGTGTTATGCCTTTGTTTAGTAGATTAAAAAACCTTGCCTTTGAAAAGTTAAGTAAATAGAGCTTTTTAAATCTCAAACTCCAGACCCTGAATCAGTCTTACGAGGATTGTCTGAACCGTTTCCAATTTTTTTAAAAACTTTTTGAAGATTTAGGCAGACTAATAGGCTCTCCCATATTGTATTCACAAGATACACTATCTTCATATTTCTTATATACATGCATACTGTGAAGTACCTCTTCTGATGGGATTTATTTGGATTTCTGTTAACTCTTAATGTGACCAATGCTGTTTAGCCTGTGTTTTCGAGTGTTAGGATTATTATATAGGGTATTTCAAGAACTGCTTGAATTGGAATCATAACACACATAGGAACTAAGAAGAAAGTCGCGGTTACCTTGGGCAGCCCAACCAAATTCTTGTTAATTAAATATCTGGAAACCTATTCGCTCTAATTTTCTTCTCATCTAGATCAGGTTCATCATAATGTCTGAGAGCACTGAGCTGTGGGTTTTGCCTCTCTCATCTATATTTTTGCTTCTAATGCTAACAGGTATTCTAGAATTTACTTCAATCAGTAACAGCACAGTAATTATATAAATTGGCTGCACTAGTCTGCAAAGAGAGGAGGGGCGGAGGATGGGAAATATTCTGCTGGTAGCTCATCTTGTCACTCAAATGAAGGTAGGACAATCTATTTACAGAGGGAAAATAACCTTTTTTTTTCCTCCTGAATTTTAGGCAACATAGGAAATAGCTCTCCTTTGTAATGTACCATTGAGTAAAACAGGTGATTGTCTGTCTCTGCTTCCTATTTCTCCTTTGAATCATCAACAGCCAGCAGAATAGGCAACTTGCTGGGCCAGTGGCCTGGTCTTCTAGGTCAGCCAGATCAGGTACGTTCTCATTCTTAGACCTCCAGTACTATGTTTTTTAGATTTGCTTGTAATCAAATCTTCTTCTTTGCTTACTTTCAATGTTTTATGCTTGTTTAAAGAACAGGCACTTGTATGCTCCAGTATCTTAAAAAAAAGGATGTATCCATGCCAGCCAAGTAACTTACAAACATGGTACAGCCAACTGCAAAGTGAAGTGAATTGAAACTGTGTACTTTTGGGAACTGGGAATTAGCATAGAAGAGGCAGATGCAGGCAGATGGCCAGCTGGTTTGCTGGCCAGGAGAGTGCTGCACAATTCCAACTGGGAGTTTCTGCTTAGAGCAGATAGGACCCAGCATATAGAGTATGAGGTCTCTCTGAATGTTCATTTAATTTAAAAGAAAATCCTTTGACCTGGGGTTGCATGGGTTTGCATAGCTTTGTATTGCCTTTTTACATTTTTTCTGCTGGGTGGGGAAGGGTTAGCAATTACAAAATTGAATGTGACTTCTGTGATATTTTGTCAATGGAACTTTAGTAAAGCTATTGCTGCTTTTACTTTTGTGAAGGAAAATGAGAAAAAAGCGGTAAGTGCTGCATTTGCTGCAAGCGATCTGATGCTGATTAACGCATTCCTCATGATGATGTCTTTCCCCCTTTGTTTTTAATGGAGAGATGTATGGTCAGAGTGAGGGGATTGTATTTCCAAACAAAGTGTATGACTTGTAACAATTGCTGCAGTAAAGTCACAAGACTTTTAAAGGGAGATACTGAATTTACTAAGTCTATGGTTCAAGTTCTCTGTAGATGGGAAATCTTTAGTGACTTACGTGGTTGTATTTTAGGAGGCTTCCTTTTCAGTTCGTACTTGCCCTTATGAATATTTTTTCCATGAGCTCAAAGGTTCTTTTACCAAACAATAAGAAAATCTAAAACATTGTCCCTCTAATAGTTCTTCTCACCACCTATGTGCTGCTTTTAATGTAAACAAAGATGACCATGTTTGTTAAGACAAATTAACTTCATCGGAGCATGGGAAAAGAGTTTTTATTTGACCACAGATTGTCAAATGATACAACTATGTAAAATCAAGCAAGTGAAAATCGTGGTGATTGCATTTCTCAAAGGAACCCTCACTCTGACAAATCACTGGCAAAAATGCTACAAAACCACTGCTCTGTGGAAGTCATCCATAAGCAAAAACATAGCGTACACCAAATGTAATCCAGACTGTTAGACCATAGTTGATACTCTTACCCGTTGGACACTGGAAATTTCTAAGCAGTGGTAAGCAGAATGTATGTTAAGTTTGAGAGGCTGAATGTTGTGCTGTGGCAGAATTGCATGCAGGGCACAGAGTGAATCATCTACAATGTTGACTACATTTAGCAAGCCAGCCTTTCAGTTGCTGTGAAGAGTGGAAGCAGTCCTCAGATGAGGACACCTCTATTCCTTCACATGCTGAAGGACCTAAGATAAAGCAGATTGTTATGAAGAATCCAGCCTGTTTCATTCAGCAAAGTGCACTAATGAATTATGCACTGAAGAGTTATATGCATACTTCTCATTTTGTTTTGAAGTGTGATGTGATGCAGCTATGAGCCATTTTGTTGTGAGAAATCTGAAATTTAATTAGAAATTGGGTGAGTGACAAACAAAAAAAAATGGACAAAATGACCATAAGGAGAGTTGCTGGTTTGTTCAATAAATTAACAAATAGGTGTCTACATAGCTTTATTCTGAGTCTGGTGTCCAAAAGGTGGCAGGTAGCTTTGAGGTGATTTACTTCCTGTTCTATCTCCAGGATCATCTGGTAAGATTACAGCCACATTCAGTGCAGTACTTAACCATGACATCAGTCAGAACTTCGGGCTTTAATGTGTGGCTTGCTAAACTGCATTTTGTTCATGCAGGCTCATGATGCAGGTCTGTATGATTTTAAGTTCTGGAAGCAGTGTTTCTTTGTGCTAGGCAGTGCATTTTTTGTGCTGTACTTCTGTTTACTTGTGCTTCTACAGTTTTGTAGACCAAAGAGTAGGAGAAAAATTCAGCTCATTGCTGAAATCTGAATGTTACGTGAGAAATTAGGATTCCTTACATGGCTCATCCTCTGTTTTTTCAGGAAGATTTTGAACGGAGGAAAGCATTAATCTTTTAACTGTGTTCAAGGTGGTAATGGGGATATTGAAAAAAGAGAGAAAGAAAAACTTTTTGCAGAAATGAAAGTGTGGTGCTTCCCAGCAGCCCAAGAGATAGTTACAGATTGATCTGTAGACAAGCAAAATAACAATGGAGATTTTGGGGCACTTATATTTTGAGTACAGGTTGGTAGTGCTGTGTGAGATATTTCATGCTGCAGCAGCACTATGTGAACTGGAAAATAGACTTATCTATGTGATCTGAGGAGTATTTAAGAGTTTGAAATCCCCTCCTTACACGATAGAACATGATTTCCTTATGACGGCTGGAGATCAATAAGAAGCAAGAATTGAAAGTACACTTGGGTCTTCTGTTCCCCCACAGGGAATATGAGGGCTCAAGAGTTGTGTGCAAGTATGTATTATGAGGGCTATAACTCTTCCCTTTCTAATGGCATATCAGAAGTCAGTTAACAGCGAAAATTTCTATGTTTGTGACAATCAGTTTGTGGCCCACGTGATTAAAAAGCAGATGGCAAATGTCCTGTAAGTCTTGAGGTTGGTATGGGCTTTTGTACTTCACTTTTTATGGTACAATATCCTGTTCTGGGTAGAACGTATACTGGGACTAGATAATGGCATAGTAGCCGCTTTGTTGTGCTTTCATGATGAGAGGGAGAGGAAAACTCCCAGAGCACCAGTGATCTAAAGGTAATGCTCATATTGTTTGAAAAAAGTCAGCATATATATATATATGTGAGAATTTCAGAAAGATAGTTGACCTCTTCAGTATGTGCAGGACCTTCTGCACCTTATTAGAAGAGGCCTGACAGCATTCAGTGTTACAAGCTGCCAGGTTTTGTCATGAACTATGGATTTACTTGGTATGAAAGTACTAGTGGGAAAAACTCTGAAAGATTGAGCATAAGATGGTGGACACTGGCTTGCTGTTGAATGTCTTCACATTTTGAAATTCTTGGTATTACTGATATCTGTATTTTCACAAAGAAGGCAGGCCTTTAACAGATATTTTAACAGCATTTGTTGGGTCATTAGGAGGTAAGGTGGTTCAGCTTTCAGTGGAAGACATACCAGAATCAAAAGGGTAGGTGATGTCCTTTTGCTTCCAGCTTCCAGAGAGCTGGCTCATACAGTTAAAATTTATCAGCTATATAAAAGCTGATGGTTGAAGTAGCCTGAAGACTAGACAAGTCCAAGCACTTCTTAATTTTTAATGTCTCAGGACAAAGGATCTCTGGTATTTTTTTTAATTCTCCACGTCATGTTTCTATTCATGCAATTAATGATTTTTCGTTCGTGAGAAATTAAACCTTCAGTGTTCTTTGGCACACAGTCATTCCAAAGAGATTAGCTTTGTCAGCTGGATCAAGAGCTGTCAATGGGCTGATGAAGATTTAAGTTCTGCAAGTCTTTACTGAGCGAGAGGATTTTAATAATGGTTAAGACATCCTACACTGACTTTTTTCTTATTAGAGTGACTCAGTTTGAGAGTGGCAAGCTTGATCTGAAACCATGCAGTTGTGTGGTAGGAACATGCATTATCTTTTAGTATATCTGGGAAAATAGGGATTAGCTCCCAGAAGAAATACACACTGTGAAATAGTGGGGTGGCAGTGGCATGGTACTGTGCAAGTTCATGCTTATGAACCACACATTGTAGAGCA
The DNA here is from genome assembly GCF_030936135.1 of Gavia stellata. Taxonomy (NCBI): domain Eukaryota; kingdom Metazoa; phylum Chordata; class Aves; order Gaviiformes; family Gaviidae; genus Gavia; species Gavia stellata. The sequence continues at coordinate 24,569,023 of NC_082598.1, read as the reverse complement.
GCCATTTAAAATAACTTCAGTGTGCTTGGTGAAGAAGAAAATAAACTACTAAAATTAAAGGAGAAAGCACGGGAGGATTTTAGGCTGCTCTCATTTGTTGCCAGCCATACTATTTGCTTATCGGAAATACTGCTAAGGTGGGTATAGTACTAAGCCACTTGTATTGGAAAGCAATTGTGGATGTTATCATGACACATGAGAAAGCAGAATGTTAATGTGGGTATAGAGGTTGACATGGACAATATCTGATTATACAGGGGCAATTACAATAAGCTTGGGAGAAATCGTAAGAGTTGACAGTATTAGTTTTGCAGGGGGAAGAATAACACTTTGGTCAGGTGTTGAATAGCCACATCAAATGATGCACGTCACTTCAACTAATGAGATTCTGTAAGGTTGAGTGCCTAAGAACGGGCTTCGAAGGTAAAATATGTGGTAACAAACTTCTGGCCAAAGCCTAATTCCAGGAAGAAACAACAACACATTAATGGTGAATCTTTTAGAGAGGGCTTGGACTCAGATACAGTGGACCTAGTATGTTCCATCTTTGCCCAAACAGTTACTTTCAAGAGAAAACATTTCTATGACTAAAGAAGAATATATGTATGTAGTATACATATCCTCCTATGTTGTAAAAATATATGTACACCACCAAGTTATGGTCTGCATCTTTGTTCCATGTTCACCCTCTGCCCATCTGCTCAAGTCAGTAGGAAAAGGGGTTGGTTTTTTTGTGTTGAAAGTCTGATTTTATTTAGCAAAACATACAAGGAAACAAAACAGATATAGTTTATATGTTTGGTAGTTCTACTCTAGAGATATCATTAACAGAGACAGGAATAAATGGAATAAGTGATGTCAGATCCTGCTTAGTCCTAACAGATTTGCCTACGTGCTGTAAATGCAGAAGAAACTTTGCTGGAAAGAAACGAAAAACATTAAATACATTAAAAATACTAATTAAAAGTTCAGACTTCCTGGAAATGTGAATATAAAAACTGTGAAATCCAAGAAGGGGGCCTTAAGAAATAGCCATAGCATTTAAACTTTAGGCTCAGAAGTACACTGTGATCATACGTGGTGTAAAAGAAGTGTAACAAGAAATCCTGACAGCAAGGTATATAATTTTCACAGCTCTGTATAGACTGATGAATTACAGTCAATACATTTAGAAAAAGATAGTGAAGATTCTGAAAGATGATCTTATGCCCAAATGATAATGTATAGAGAGATACACCTGGCTGTCTAACTGAAATAAGATGCTTAATACAGTTATTGAAGATCCATTAATCTTTACTACTAGTTCTGAAAGAAAAGTAAGGTGTAGAAATGTTAATAGGCTCATTGTTGAGATTAATGACAAAATCTGTCTGTTGATTTGATATTCGAAACATGTCAAACATATGTGCAAACTTTTGTGGTATGCATTTTTCAGAGAATAAGCCCTTCTCCTTCCCCCTTCCTTTCATGGAACATAAAAAGAGGTCTTATTTTTCTTGTTAAAAATATTTTCATTGTGATACATTCATCTGAACACACCAAAGTTGTACATCGATTTTAAAGTACACATAAATTTGTTGTGTTAGGCTCTGCACAAATAATGAACCAAAAAACCCCCTATCTCTGAACTACCATTTTCAAATGGCTGCAGAAAATCACATTTGTTTCTGATAACATGTAGGTTGATAAATGTTTTCTTATATAAATAAACCAGTTATCATGTCTAATAAAATGGTAAAAATACATTGCCAGTATTTTTTTTTTTTTGCATACATTTGACAAGAAATTACATTCTGACTTTAGCCATTCAGCTGAAGAAATGAGAAAGTCCTTGGTCTTTCTGCTCTAAGTCTCATTCAGGGAAGACTTAACTTTTTTCTTCTTTTTTTTCCTCTTCCTACCCCCCCCCCCCCCCCCCCTTAGTAATTTGAGTAATCATTTCAGTTACATGTTTCCACTTGGCAGCCTCCAGAATCAACCATTCTATCTCAGCAATATGTCAAAAACAATGACACCGCAAAGGCTTGACTAAGTCTTGACATGACACTAAATGAAGAACCTTATCTCTTGAGACAACTAAGTGGATTAGATTAAATGAACTTTTAGAGGAACTTTGGAGCTGCAAGCGTAACCCACACAATCCATAAATACTGAATATATCTGCAAATGTGCACTGTCTAGCCATACTGCTTAATTCCAAATTTATATTAATTCTGTTTAAGAATTTCCCCATGTTTTTATAACCATGCATAAATTAAATGAAATAGCAACTAAGTAAAAGAGAAAGGCTTTCACAAAGTGTGGAGAAATGATAAAGGTAGCTTAAAACAACTTCTTCTGTAAAATCCATCAGTCATTTTGGAAATTAGTCATACTAACAACATTAAGACTTGTTATACAGGTAAATATTCTTGTACAGAGAGGATACCTGGAAGTTTCTATTGAAGCTATGGTCTTAGAAATTCCATTCAGTGTGCCCGGATCATCCATACTTAGGTTAACGTGTGGTTGGGGGTGTGTTGAACAGGAAAGACGACTTGAGCTTTCTCTTCTGGTCTTTCTGTGGTTTCTACACAGTGTGGGTCTGAGGCACTTTGGCTTGGGGAGCCTCCTGGAAATCTGTGGGATAGATCTGCATTTGACTTTGCTCTCTAAAAGAATGTGATAATTTTTAGTTTTTCTTGTCAAACAGTTTTTACCATATATATTTTTTTTTTCTTTATAAACCAGAAAATTTTGGGTGGAAGAGATTAAGCAGCCTCTTCTGTGACATGCAACAAGCAGATGTGAATGGTGTGTAGGTGTGAATTGTGTAAACAGTGTGAATCTTGAACAGGTGTGAATTTAGGTGTGTAGGGGTTTGTCTACAGTTCCCTTTTGTTTGTAAACCTGTAACTTCTGTAGATTAGCACTAAGGCATAGTTTGCCATCTTTTTTTGTATAGTTAATGTCTTGTGTGTGATGGTATTTAGATCTTCTACATGAGGAAAGAAGTCCACATGAATTCACCCCACCTAACTTCAGCTACATAAATACCAGGCCTGCATGTTAAGGTATTTGTCTAGGCTCCCTTTATAACTAAGAGAGGACTTAGAATGGATTATTTATCCCATTTGTCCAGAACAGTTTTATGTGTGTGGGTGCGTACAGGCTGCTATAGGTATTTATCTGTCTTCATTAACTGCAGAGTAAGGCTAGAGGACTGGCTTGCATTACAGACCTGCTTTTAAAATGGATTGTTAGGCGAGGTGAATCCATTTCAGGTGCAAAATGAAGTCAACTAATTAATAGAGTTAGTTCCTTAGCTTTAAGGTCACACTCCTTGTGCATTCATAGAGATCAAAAGGTAGAACATGCAGATATCAAAATTTATAAAGCCTTTGGATAGATAAATTTTTGTGTAGGAAAATGGAGACACTGAAAGAGACCTAGAAAATGGATACTGTGGGCTATATAATTTTCTGAAGTATCCCTCAGCAAATGCATGCCACAGTCAAGAGCATGTATTTTTTATGTTGCTTTTGTTATTCCACATACTTTACTGGCTAGATATCTGCAAAATAAAAATACCAAAGTTGTGTTCTTTCTACAACAGTGGTTTAGGAGGTAAAATCTTTTGTCAGGCTGTTCATTTTCAACAAAAGCAGCCTAAATTAATTCTGATGTTTAGTTATATAGCCACATAGCACCATCGTATGATGTGTCATACCGAGTTCTGATGTTAAAAGATTTATTAACAAATTTTGCTTTCAGATTGCTGATTAACTAATTTTACTAATATTACACAAATTTCTATCTGTGGGCAATATTATTTTGGTAGGAGGTACGTTGCACTGTATTTTGTGACACTAAGAGCATATAATGCATTGTTGTTAAAGTACAGTATTTCCAGGGTCTAGGCTGTAAGCAAAGAATTAGTAAAGTTGAAGTTGCAGGTGAAATTGTCAAATGGTTTTTAGAAGGATGGATCCTTCCTATCCTAGAGAGGCTATTTTAATGTATTTATAGATATTTTTGTAGATACTTATATGTGTTATTTATATTTAATAGATTTGTGATCTATGCTGTGACTAAAACAGCAAAAGCTGTCACGGAAACATTTTTTTTCTTGAAGTATTTGAAAGGCAAAGGAAAAAGAAACAGTCTTTCAGCAAATTATTTCCTTATGACTAAGAACCTTTTAGAGACAGATTAGTATTCTCTCTAACAAAACATATTTTTATGGTCTGCATTTCACTGGATATTTATATAGATCAGAAGCTGATGACTGAGAAATGGAACTGTAAACTTCCTCCTGTGACAAGTGGTCAATTGAACTTTCTCCAGTAATAAAATGTACATGTTTCATTTAAAATAAAATAATAAATCTGTCTTTATTTCAGAATAGTAAACCAAAGTCTACACATCTCTAGGGGTAGCTGATGGCCTTAATGGGACTGCTCACAGAAAAATACATAGTTTAATATGTGTAAGAGTCCTGTCTGCCAACAATTAGCATTTTTGTGCATTTTCTGATTGAGAAAAGTATATCTTGTGAGATTCAGAAATTTTTTGGAGGTCTACTTGATTTATGTCTGTAAATTGTGCTATTTTGGAGGATCCAAATCTCTTGCCATTTTACCCATTATCTTCTGTTTGCATAGCCACCTCTTCCTTTCTTTCATTAAAGAAATAAACATGCCATTATTTTTCTGAGCCATTCAAAGGTCAACAATCTACTTTCCATTACAAAAATAATAAATTGTCGGTAACTCATGCCATTATGGCCTGCCTCCTGACATCTGCCATGAAGAGCAGTAGCTTCTGCCATGAAGCAGGAGCAGTACACGCTTATCTCTGTTAATTTTATTCTTTAAAAGAAGGCTAGAAAGACAGAGTTTTAGGCATCTTTATTATCTCCATAAAGGTTTTAAAATTTGTTGTTATATAGCCTAGTCTTTCTCTTGGGGTAGTCTAAAGCTACCCTCAACCAATTTCAATTATAGAAGGATTATATAAAGGAAGTACTCATGTAAATATAACCTAGTCTTGCTCTTGGGGTAGTCTAAGGAAATCCTCAACCACATCCAATTATAAACGGATCATATGAAGAAAGTACTCATTTAAATATAGCTGACAGGTTCACAGATAACTAGAAACTGGTAGATATCTAATCTGATTGCTGAGGTAGCATAGGCCATAGGATTTCCTCACTGAGCCCGATAGTCTAAAGAAAAATGCCTTCCAGAAAACAATCCAGCCTTGACTTACAGGAATCAAAAAATCTGTTGCTCCCTTCAGGCATTTTGGCGAATAGTTTCATTTTCTGTGTAATTTGCCTGTATGATATTTTAATTTGGTCACATTTATCAACTATATGAAACATACGCCTTCTGGGATAATATTTCTGTATTTTTTTCTATAAATAAGACATTACAATTGAAACAAAATAATTATATGCTATGATGGTTCCTTAAAATAGGCTACAATATGCTCTGCATAGTAAACCACAGAACCCTTTCTTTGTGTTCTAGCTCCCTAGATCTACAGAGCTCACACAATATAACAGTCTAATTAACTCATAAGGTGCAATCGCATGTCCACTGATTGAGGGATGTGAATAGGGCATCTTTTCTGATTTGTTTTTAGTTTGGTTATTGGATCACAACATGCTAGCAACACCCTCTTTTGCAAGTTCTCTAATATTTATATTTGCTTTGTAGAAAATCTTTGATCCTTTGCTTAGGTTTGTGGAAAATAAATTATCATTGTTTACTAGAAGCTCCAAAGACTGAGACAAGTCATGTATTGGAGAGTAGGACAGTTTAGGATGTTACAGAATTTAGGGTTCTGGACATACAGGACTGATGATAGTCTTGTACATATTTCAGCTTTCAGATTTGTTGCATTAACTTTATTTTTCGGTTTAAAATTAGGACTGTGGTTGCAGAATTAGGCAACAGAGTGGTAACAAATATTTGGTAAGATGATAGTGAACAGGAGCAATGCTAATCTGATGTCTTTTTACAGACCATACTTTGTTTAGCTTAAACCTTGGCAAAGCTGAAGTTTTTTTTGTTTTCTTTGTTTTTATTTCTGTGATAGAAATGGAAAAGGAAACACTTCAAACACTGTGGGGCGTGTATCAGTAGAATGTCAAGAAAGAATCTAATACCTGTGGAAAGCTTAGGGAAGTTGGCCTTGTTTACTCTCCATATAAAATTTCAGGATGTCACTTTGAATTATTAAGGTGTTTTCTATTTGTTTCTTGAAACACTGGAAACCTGATGTGGGAAAAGAGAAGAGAGGTCTCAGAGTTTCAAACTATTATGAAACTGAATGTGAAGCGATTTTAAACTCCCTTGGTAATCTTTCATATAACCGTAAGTATATCTTAAAGGATGCCTTCTGTAATAAATCACTATAATACAGGTCTTATGTCTGTCCTAATTTTATAACATCTGTGAGCAAAATAGATGTGAGCTTGTAAAGGGATTCGCATAAGAGACTGTCTCCATAAGTGAGGTCTGTAGTATGCAAATGTAATGCTTATAGCTGCAGCATTCATTGCAAAGATTGTGGGAAGTAAAGACTGAGCAAAACACAAAATTGTCCTGATACTCTTAACATTGTTTGGCATAGGACTCAAGGGGTGTTTAATGCATAACATTAGAAGCTATTAAAAACCCCCAAATTTTTGTTATGTTTAAATCTTTAATTCAGTAGTCAAGAAGTTGGTTTACCCTCAGACTTACTTTCTCCGAGTTTAACACTTGTATTGTGAGGATTAAATAGGCAATTTTTGTGTAGCACCCTGAAAATATAAAGAGCAAAATATAAATGTAAACACTTGTCAAATATATCTAGAAAAAATTAAGGCATACTAGAATCACTAGTCAACTTTATTACGTTTCTTTTTATACAGGGGTTGTAAATAATGAAACCACTGGTGCTTCAAAATTTTTTCTCTCCTGTTTTGCTAAAGGGCCTCTAACCCCATTCTTTCATCTAAGGAATAGATCTTCATAAACTGTGAAGTTGCTGCTATTGATCTAGCTATTTTTTTGAAAAACCTTCAAAATTTAGACACTAGTGAAATGTAGGTATTATTGTTTTGTTAAATGTCCGTCAATCCTTGCCACATGATCATTGTCTCTTCTCCTAGGTGTTCAGAACCATTCAAACACTGCCATAATACAGTGTGCCACCCTAGAAACAGCTGCCTAGTTAGAACAGTGTCTTAAGGGTACAGAAACATTACTGCTTTACAGTATATTTTGCTCTCTCTGCTCCCACTTTTAGTTGAGTAACTTTTCCTCCACTTCAGTATCGAGCTAGATGAGAAATTATATGAACTATTTAACGGATACCTTACTTCATTGGTTTTTTTTGTTCCTCATCAGCTGACAACGTATTTGTCAATAACGTTTCATTTTTCCTTTTCTTTGGCAAATGTGCACTAAATGATCAGATGTCATTGCATTGCATATGAAACCTGCATTATCTGGAAAAAAGAGTAGTTATTACTGGTTGTTTTTAAATATGGGTAAGACAGCATGTAGCTGGACATGTTGGTATCCTCTGTGTGTGTGTGTGTGTTTGGGATACATGCTTAGCGTCACTACTGGTTGAAATTGCAGATGAGAAAGCAGCAGTTGTGTCCATTGACCAGGCACGGAGATCTCTAGATCTCTGGGCTGGACTCCAGGGGCCAGCAGGAGGAGTTACTGGGCCCCAAAGCTGCTGCAGGCAGTGGCCACTGCTGAAATCCCTTAACAAAATGTAATCAGAATGCTTATAACCAGCTCCCAAGTTTTCCTTGTAATTTTTCTTTTTTCTTCGCAAAATGCAATTACACTGATGAAAAAGCACATTAATCCCCAAAGATTGTTAATCCTTACAATTTTATACTATGATATAGCCATAAATATAAGCAAAATCCCCAAAGATCTATTAAAAAGAAAGTGTCTTTGATGAAAAGACAAAAAAGTAACTACAGAACAAACCAGAAAAAAAACCCCAACTTAATATTGTTGTGAATAAAAATCAAGGTCAAATTTATCTTGCAGCAAACAGAATGAATATTAATTAAAGATAAAATTTCCACAAGCTAAAATAATCTTGTAATACTTTTCTAACATAAAGATACCATAATCCACTAAATCACTGCCTGTTCGTATTATTTGTATATAAAAAAATCGTGGGGTACTTTATCCAAATGGAAAATTATACAACCGGTGCAGTAGTTTTGCAATATTCAGAGCTCATGTGGTTGAAGTTTAGAAGAGTCAGTCGGCATGTAAGTTTTCTGTTTTTTTTTTCCCCAATGAAGAAGAGAATTACAGGATGGGAATCTACCTTGGTAAATAATCAGTGACAATTTTCAAACACTCTTTTATTTATGCTGTGTAGTTTAAAGGTCTTCATGCTTATTTTGGTATTCAGATGTATATATACATTTACATAAGCAAAATTCTTTGGCAAGAGAAGCTAATTCTCATCAGATACTAGGCGTGATGTTAGGTAGCTGTTATGAAAGATACTAGAAAGTTTATATTACAGAAAGTGATAACATTTATTTGTACCAGTTTTCATCCTTGACATACTGTGCTTTAGCTTTCATAATTGCCAGTGAGGTTTAACTTTCTCTTTGTATTATAGAATCACTGAATAGCTTTCTTCGGTGCACTAACTGCCTTTTGTGATTCTGTAGTCAGGCATTATCTGTGGATATCACAATTCCTCTGAACCTTGAATAAGTGAATCACAGAATGGCCAATGTTGGAAGGGATCTCTGGAGACTGACTAGTCCAGCCCTCTCTGCTCAAGCAGGGCTACCCAGAGCCAGTTGCCCAGGACCACATCCAGATGGTTTTTGGATATCTCCAGGGACAGAGAGTCCACAACCTCTCTTGGCAACCTGTGCCAGTGCTCATTCACCCTCACAGTAGAGGAGTATTTTCTTATGTTTAAGTGCAATTACTTGTATTTCAGTTTGTGCCTCTTTTTTCCCTGCATACCACCGAGTAGAGCCTGGCTCAGTTTTCTTTATAGCCCCACTTTGGTTATTTATACACATTGATTAAATCTCCCCTGATTCTCCAGGTTAAATAGTCCCAGTTCTCTCTCAACCACTCCTCATATATTGATACTTCAAGCCCCTAATGTTCTTCGTGGCTCTTTGCTGAATTTGCTAGAATATGTCCATGTCCTGCTTGTACTGATACATAATTCCTATAGCAATTCGTTTTGCTGTAGGAATTGCGTATCTGATTTTTGTGCTAAGCAGTAAGATAGCGTACAGAGTGATTTTTTTCAAGTACCCAAAACCGTGAAGAGTCCTAAATCAGTACATCTAAATCTGAATTTCTGGTAGCTCAAAATGCAACAGATATGCTCAAATCAAAATTTTGACCAGTAATCATTAAACTGCTAGCCCATGAAATAAATTCTTATTTGATGAGAACTTAGTAACGGGGTGGGGAATATGATTCAGCAAATAGGCGACTTACTTAAAACTGCCAGGTGAGAGAAGTGACAATCATAAGATATAACATGAAAACATTTGAATGGTTATACTGATTTAGATTGAATGTCTGTCTAGCCCAGCACCTTGTCTGGCTACTTATTAAAAATGTAAGAATAATACAAAGCTTACAGTGATATTTTTCCTACATCTTTTCCTAGTTTTCTGCAGTTGGCAGTTCAGTGAGTCCCTAAGCCAGGAGTCCTTGTGTTTAGTAGCTGATGGACTGATTACTCACAGACTTCTTTTTCGTTATTTCTTTTATAGAGTGTGAAAGGGCTTCATAATCTAACACATATCTTATGAAGAGCCACTGCATTAGTATTTGTTCCAAAGCTTATGTAAGTTCTGGTTTTTCTATTTTTTCTCAAAGTGAAGGGATTAAATTCACTGCCTTAAATGTGTATGCATCTTTATTTATTCAAATAAACCAAAACTCAAATTTTCTTGCAATCTCTCATAAGCTTACAGGATTTGTAAAGCTAAATTTGGTAATTAACTGCTTGTTAGCATTTCATAAATGCCAATATGTTATAAGTTGTGAGCAGAAATATCTCTGATCTAGAACAACTTAGAGAATGTAATTCTTGGGGGGGGGAGGGGGAGAAAACTTGGCAAAAATTAATATTGAACTTCTTACTTCTGAAACCATTCTAAACTGATTTAAATATTCTGGTGTGGAGAAGTTAAGTGGTCCCTATAGTCCAGTATCCTGATTGTGGTACTGACTGATGTAAAAAGCTTCATGGTTGTATGCAAGAATATCTGAAGTATCTAGTAATGTAAATATCTAGAGTAAATTAGCCCTATTAAGACCCTATCTTGAGCCATAGTAACTAGAAACTGGTGTAAGACTTGAATAATCTATGTTCCCCCTCAACACTTTCTTTCTGTTAAATTGTTACGTTTTTGAAAGTGTATGTCTGATCCCTTTCTGAATCTTTTTATGTTTCTATCTCAAGTATAGTGCTTTAATTGCTTTAATTTTCCTTCAGTGTTTTTCTCTGTCTTTCTCTTTTAGGAGATATGACTAGAATGTTCTGCATGTTATTTTTTCTATATTGTACTTTCTTATTTTGTTGTGTGTCCTCTTACTTTTCTCCTTTCTAAGATCAAAAAAAGAGGTCCTGGGTTTTTCAGTTTTCTTTCATGTGAGACTTTTTTCATCTCCTTAATCATCATTGCTATCCTCCTTCACCCTATATGTGGTATTCTTCCATAAATTGAGTAGCAATTTTCTACCAGCTACTGCAATGAACTAGAGTTTTAGTTACATCTACATACTTCACAAAAAATGCAACAACAATAATAATGGAAACTGTATCTGCCGTACAAGGTGAATTTTAACTGATGCTTCTATTTAGACTAATAAACTCTGCCTCTATGTAAGTAAATGGAGGCTAGTGAGCATGCAAAAATGAAGCACAACTATAATGTAAATAGTTTAGGACCTTATCCTGTGTAAGTGTTGTATACATTTATTGTTCATTGAAGTTAATAGGTACTGAGGTCATTCAGTGGCGCTTTAAAGCATAAGGGCCTTATTCCACATTAATCTATATTTACACTTTATTTTTGTTTTAGCTTTAATATTAAAGCACTTCAGAGGAAGAACTAGTAACCATAACAACTACAATTTGCTATGTTTCAACTGTTGTGTTTCTGTATGCAGTTTAATAGTTTCAGTGGTTGAGCACATTTGATTTAATGCTCTCTTCATGTTTGTCTGTGTAGTGAGGACAAGAACTAGTTTTGATCTGGTACCTCAAATGTACAACTCCAGATTCTTTGCTAGAATTTCAGTATTGACAATTATTACTAAAATGTTTGAGAGGATGAGGAAAGAATTAAGGAGAGTATGAGAAAGTCATGAAGTAGAAAGACCAAAATCTGGTACAAAATGTAATAGCTATTATAATCAGTGATATAGGTTGATCTTCATTAAAATGAAACTTTTCATTAATACACAAGGAGTAACTTCAAATTGTAGCTATATGGAATATTCTTTTAGTAAAGACAATGTGTTTGAAACAAACTTTTTTTTAGAGTTAAAAGTGGCTAATTTTAAAAAGACTGCATACAAATGAAAAAACACACACTAGTTAGAATTAAGGAGCAAGAACAAAATATTTGCAACTGCTACAGCAGTTGTTTACAGACATGTTATGAAATGGTTTGGAATAAATTATAGATAGAATTGTAATCAATGTTTAAAATAGTTTGTCATGTATATGTGTATGTCTTACAATATAGGGTATGTAATAGGCATAAACATAATTTAGATGTAGTAAATATTTACTACATAGGTATCATGCACATACTCTGAAATACATAGATATAGTAAAATCCAAAATAGAAAACAGAGTGGACAAATACTAGTGTTAAACAGCATAGTAAAAAACTATTAGATGTAAGAATGTAACTTAAAAAAAAAAAGTTAAAATGCTGTTTGTTGTTATACATAAAACTATAATAAAGAAGAAAGGATAGAAGTTAATTTAGGCTTTTGCAAATACACCAAAACCAGAAAGTATTCCAGAGAGTTTGAGAAGCCACATAGTGATAAAAGTATAAAAAGGCCACTTAAAAATATAAAAGCAGTATAAGCTCCTTAAGGAGTGTGAATTTTCTCTAGTGCTCAAATAATAGAATCCAGTTCTCAGCTTGTGCTTCAGCACTATGGCTATTAAAAATAAATGGTACCTATGTTGGATTAATTTTTGTCAAAAGTAGAACAATTTTTAAAATCTAATTTTTTTCACATCTAATAATGGTTAGAATTACTGGGTGGGGAGATAAATGGGAAGTAAATAATAGATAAGAAATAGAAACAATACCTCAGAAACCGTTAATGTAAAAATCTTCAAAACCTGAGTACTTACCAGTGTGTGACTCAACTTCATAGTAAGAATTAAATCTAGTGTGAAATAAAGAACAATAGTAAATATTTTCCTCATTTTAAGATATGCTTTTACCCTATAACCTTGACCAAAGAATTTTGTGTTGGTACAGCAGATAATTTGTAAACCAGAATTACTTGCTTTTAACTACTCAGTTAAAAGTGTGTGACCTTAGAGTCATGACATGCTTGACTTCCATGAAAAGGAAGACACAGAACATTATATGTTCTGCCAGCTCTCTTCTAGTTTAAAGTATCTGATGGCTGATAGAATCAAGAAAATTTAAATAGGTAATTAAAGCGTTTGATTTTTTTACCAGTTAATTGACTGGAATAATTACCACACTCAGCTTTCTTTTGTGGTGTCTTCTCTACGAGTTCTTTAATTGCATGGTCATATTCAGCTGGCTTTGATTTCCTAAAGAGCAGTTCATGATATTAAAGTGCAGTTAGTTAGAGAGGGAAGGTAATCTTGCTAAGCTCAGCCTAAGGATATTCTTTGATTTTAAATGGTTGACTTCTTATCTGAATTTGACAATTGGATTATTTAAATATATATTGACTTTTGTCAAACTGTTTAAATGTGTAGCTCATAACTTAACTTACAGTTGCACCAACTTCTTAAAACAGATTTGCTAAAATGATAAACTCATTGCATGTTCTAACAATAATGAGATGTGAGTTAGTGACAGGGAAGGTGTAAGAATCTGAGGTGAATAGGTAACTTCCTTCTGTTGTTTGCTGAGTGATAATTCCTGAAGCAAGCTTCTTGGCTCAGAAGTTTTACCTCTTCTTTGCTGTTCATACCTTCTATCTCATTAGAGAAAAGCTCAGCCTCTTTTAATCTCTCACCATGATCGTTTCCTCCATCTCTTATTGGCTTATCACTTGCAGATCTGAAATTCTAAAAGGTCAAAGAAAATAAGAGTCATTGTGTGTCACAGGAGAACTTCTAGGTAGGGCAGAGGCAAGAACAGAAGTAAGTACTCAGTGGTATGTAATTTAAAATTTGTTCACTGGGGAAGATGGATATAGTGGGTAGATTGGGATTTCCCCCCCCCACCCCCGCCTTCCCTAAGACTTCGATTCTATGGCACTTGCACTGTAGTCTCACACAGACCAGGGCCCTAGCCCCTCTGGTCTAGCGTTGACCAGCACCACTGAGCCAGGAAACAGGACATTCACTTCAGCTGCTCAGCCTGCCTAAGTCCTGGCTGGTGGCTTGGCCCCTATGCGTAGTGCTTGCACCTCTGGTTCAGCTTTCTGCAGAATCTTGGACATGGTGAGAGGGCAGTATTTTTAACTATGTATTGCTTTCTAGACTGTTGGCAGAAACTGGCAATGGCTTGGCTGGTTGTGTGGCACCAGGCTAGTCTCATGGACATTCTCCATACCGAAGGTCAATGAATGGTTTTCATAATGGTTCCTAATATGTTCTGGTCTCCCACCCCAAATGTGGCACAGAAGTGAGGAGTTAACAGCAGTTACATAACAAAGTTAATCTATTGCTTAATTGCTTTTCCAGCTTGTACTGGATTAGTTTAGTGAGTCAGAACTGAGCAGATGTAGTAGAGGTCTTGCATACCTGGGGTTTTACCCTGCGACATGTATCTGTGCTACCTGAGGGTAATGACAAATAATTAAAAGGCTCTCCTGTTCTTTGCGTCATTATACAAGACTCCTAGCTCATGCATATGAGCTCTATATATGCCAGCAGCTGTGGGAAAACCATTTCTGGGGCAGAGCATCAGTGACATAAATGGAAGTAGCCTTACCAGTATTTGGATAGCATCTGCTATTTCAAGTCTGTGATGCAAATGTTGAGAGTCTCATTGTCGAAGGGCAAGGAAGGGGAGACTAACATGATACTTATGCCCTCCGCTGATAGCACTATAGTCCTATCTATCATGCATTTCCGTGGATCTCATCTTTGCGCACAGGCACGTGCATTTGTATTCCACAGAATGCAGATTCCATAAGGACAAAAGAAAATTATCTTCTAGTGGATAAATTATACCTTTTCTTGAAAACCAAAATTTTCTGGTTTACTGAGGAATTAACATGTTCCTGTGTATTTTCCACAAATTTAGTTTTTTTTCTGCAGGTGTATTTACCTCTGGTTAAGTAAACTACCATAGTATTTAGTCAGAAGCCTTTGCCATAAATGACAAAAATACCATTTTATCTAAAGAAAAGTAAGGTGGTGAGGCTATTTTACCATGAGATGATTAAAACAAATTTTAGCTCAGTTGTTTGACTGTCATATCGGTTGAAATTTCCTGCCTTTTGGTTTTCACGTATCTTATGATTCTAGTGTTCGTTGCATCTGTCATTCAGCCAATTAAATTCACATTGAGAACGACTGTTGTGAAGGAAGAGAGTGTCATTCTAATGAGCTCCTATTATTGTTTACATTCTTGTATGCTAAGTGGAATTTCAAGAAAGTATTGGAACCTGACAGCAGAATGAAAGTATTCTTGTTAGTGAAAACTAAGATGAAGACATTGTTATCTTTCTGAGATGCTGGGATTTATCTTCACAAACTGTGAATTTAGAATGTCCTTTATGTTCATCTATAAGTGCCAAATCTCTGTTATTTTTATTGACACTTTAAATGAATGTAGTCAAATCAATATGTCTCAGTGGAGGTGAATCTTTAGAAGTAAATGATGTGTACAGGGTGTGAGAATGATTGTTTTAGCCTTGATCCAATATAAACTGCTTAGTGACAGTTACACTATTCATTTCAATTATGCTGTTTATTTAAATTAAGAATATTTCTTTGTAAATGAAAAGTTTAAAATCATTAACTTTTGTAAATTGTTGCTACAATTACAATTGACAAATTAATGTCATATTCCATAAACAATACAATCTTTTACTTATGTAATAGCAACCCCATTGGCTGACAAGTTGGAGACTGGACCAGATTTAGAAAGAAGCAGCTGCTAGTGCTTTTATTAAAAAGCCATGCTTCTACTGACAAGAACTTCAGCAATTCATGTCTCTGCTGAATGGCAGTCTCCAGCAGAGTCCTGGGTAGAAATATTTCCTTGTGCTATTTGAACTGTGGAGATTTCAAATTCTGTTTTTGCTTTTGCACTGAAGCAAAACTAAACTTTTTGAAGCATATTCCAAGTATAAAGTAGTAAGGCTTAGAAAAGGAGGAAGGTAAAAAAAATCCTGAATAGTCTGATGGAAACATGCCTTACCTGATATTCTTGTACCTTGAACTGTCACAAATATGTGTAAATGCTCTAATCAACAGCAGAAGGCTATTCTTGGATAGATGTCTCTATGGGAGAGAGATTCCTGTTATATAAACACATTGATGTTTATGTGATAGGCTTGGAATCTGTCTTTTCCAAATTCACAGTGAAATGTCATGAATAGAAGACAGCTGGTTGTTGGAAAAGGGTCTCCTGTAACAGAAACTACACTGTTCAACTGAGCGGCCTTTTTCTACATATTGGTGCTTGCTAACAGAAAGCACTATAGCCTATATTTGTATATGTATGTATATGTATCAAACCATTAGTACAGCTGTTATTACAATAGGTTGTATCATAAAGCAGAAAAAAAAAGGCATTTTGCGTACAAGCTCATTGCTATGAGTAGCTTTTTTTTCTTTTAAAAACAGAACAAATTTTTCCTTTTTAAAACAGAACAAACTTTAAAAGCAAAGGACTAATGTGTTCACAAGTGCATAAAAATCCTAAATGCTTCCTTTTTGCATGTTATGAAAGTATTTGTGTCCACAACAATTCGTAGAGTTTCAAACTTCTGTGCTTAACTTTGTCTCAAATATTTTTAAGAGAAATGCTCAACTCATTGCACTGACTGCAAGAAGCCTACCATTCTAGACAGTGAAAGGCATCATATTACTGATGGAGATACACTCTAATCCACATCTGTTGAATCTCAGTCAGGAAATAATTTACAACTGTCTTTGTTGTACAGAATATAAAATCGGGGGATCATATTGGTCCTTCTGATCTTTTTTTTCAATCTATAGCTACATATTTTGTCAGCTGAATTGGAAGAATTACTGCTATGTATGTAATCATATAATTTTGCAAAAGATACTGTAAGTAAATATTAGAACAGAGAGGGCATTCAGCAACTGACAGCACATAAAAGTACCATACTGGATGAGATTGAAGGTCCATCTGTCTTGGTACTCTATGGCAGGTAGGAGATGGGAAGGCAAGTAGCAGGTCTGCCAAGCAGCTGGTCCTTTCTGTTTCTATAGAATCTTCCCATTATAGGTGGATACCCAGTTATTCATTTAACTGACTGACTGTGAGATAGTACTAAACCAAGAAAAAGTAAATTAAAACCAAACCAAACCAAACCAACCAACCAATCAGCCAAACAAGCAAACAAAACCCTCAAGCTCCACAGTACCAGACAGAGGAGGAGGAGGAGGAAAGTTCATTTTTTCCAAAATGAAATTAAAAATCAGTTTATGAGTGTTCATTTCAATTTTGGTCAGTTCTGACTCAGATCTTAACACTTTTCACAGGCCACCTCTACAGAAGTAGGAGGCTTAAATATTTCCAGTATGAGATCTTTCTAGACTTTACCTAAAGGAAACAGTATAGAGTTTAAATTTTTTCCTCTCTTTACCCCGAACAGAAATAAAACAGTACTGTTGTAGAAAATGTAGTCTCTATTAAAATCTAGTCCAGTTATGATATACTATTTAATCTGCTATAAAATTCAACATAAAGACACATACAGACGAATCTGCATGTGCTTGCAAAATTTCAAAGGAACAGCAGTACACTTTGCAAAGAACCAATATTACAGTAGACCCATCCTCAAAATCCAGTAGCTCATACATAAGACAATACACAGACTATAAATAAGAGTTCATTTGCAAAGTGACTTGATAAACGCAGAATGACAGCAGAAGATTAGCCTTCCAAACCCAAAGTGTTGTTTAAAAGAACTTATAGTGTCAGTGAGGAAAACCTCCACATACAGTTTCCCCAACTGTCAACTTTTTAATTTAGTATGTAGTTTAACAGCAATTCTATGTTTAAATGACCCCGTTTCCACCACGTGTTTGGATTAACTCATCCATGAGGCGATGCTGAAAAGGATGCGTTTTTTTAATAAATGCATGTTTGTATGCTCTTATGAATTTATATTTGTCACCTATTACAACAACAATAAAATCTTCAAGTTTACTGAATGTTCATGACATGCACAATCCTTGATATCAGATACGCTGTTCTTTACTTTGTTGGTTTTTTTTAAAAAATACATTTTAATCCATATAAAGGCACAGAGATAAATGTTACACATCTGAAGGCAGGCAAAACCTTTTTCAAATGAATCTGTGATTAAGTATGTGTGAGCAGTATAAAGAGTCTGATCAATAAAAACAGAAGAGAAGCAGGAAAAGAAAATTAAAATTAGAGATGAAGGAGCTAACCTGGGAGCATGGAACACAGTTAAGGTTTGCTTCACTGTGCATCAGAAACACAGGATCAATAAGGCCATTGCTTAAACTGAAAATAAAAACTACTTGTGTAAATGTGCTTTATTATTCTGGGCCTTTGTGATTACGTGGTATCAAGACTTTTCTGCTGTTGTTCAGTTCTGCATTGCTGCTTCTTTTCTTCTACAACTCATCAGTCTGTTTTTTTTTTCCTGGAAAGCTGTCTTCTGCAGCCTAAACCTACTTGTCTATCTATATACATTTATCTATACTATTTTATTGAAATATGCAATAACTGAGCATGGGAAAAAACTATTATTCAGTCTGTGTTACAGTTTCATGTATCAGGAAACAAGAAAACAAAGATAACTTTGAGACAGGATACAAGCCAGACGTTGACATGAGTTAAACTGGAGAGATCCATAAATTAATGTAGTCTCAAACTATGATTTGAGCTTTTGCATTTTGTAAGAGACTTACTGAACTTAGAGGGCAGCAGTGTCTGATGCTCTCAGTTGTCCTTAATGATCTGTATTAGTTGGATTGTATCGCTTAAAGGTGTGCAAACTGACAAAAGTCAGCAATAGGCCATGGTTTAGTCTTTCTCACCCAAGAAGCTGTGAAACCTTGAACTGAATGCTAGCTCACGGAAAAAGCCATTGCATGCCAATCATACTGTAATCATAGCGGTGAAGAGAATGCAAGTGCTTCTGTCAGATATATTTTGATCGGAAAAAAAAAACCTGCTAAGAGGTCAAAAACGCTACTTTTGAGGTGCAGTAACAAGTGAATTATGTATTGTATTTTTCTTCTTCTTTCCAGGATTGAAACAATACATAAAATTTTGTGTTTGATAATGGCTTGTTCCTAAGAGCTCAGAAAAGAGAGCTGAAAGAATCAAAGAAAACCCACATCCTCTGTGGTTCTAAATCTTATTTTTTGCACAGAAAGGTCTTTGGATTTTTTTTTTATATACTCAAGAATCTAGGAAATGGATGTGAAAAAATAATGAAACGAAGGCTGCAGATCAAAATGCGAAAAAGTCTACTGAATCAAAGTTCTGTCAGTCTAGAAAATCACAGGGTTGATCTTTACAGGCAATCAGGATTGATTGAAAGACTGTGTCCCTCTAACAGCAAATCTGGTGAAATGATGACCTCTGATTTTGACAGAAAACATCTGTGTGGTTCTTTGAGAGACAAAAGGAACTGGAAAAGGGGCATCTTCTGTACCAAAAGCTTTCTCCACATTTGCAGATAACAGGTCAGTTTTACAATGACTTTCACTGGGTGATGATTGCTCATGTTGATGAGGTGTTGTCTGGAACCTCCTTTTCAAGTGCTACATCAAGAAAGTTGTGTTGAATCATGTTTGATAGTAAGATATTACTTTGCATTGGTCTTATGAAACATCATTTTCTCCAGTATATCCAGGAGGAGAAACAACAAATGATTTAAAAGGACAGAGCCAGTCTTAGAAAACTTTTGATGACGAAGTTAGACATGAACATTTTCAAATGATCCTCTAATGAAATATCTTTTGAAAGATTAGAGGCCATGTCAAACTTTTGAACTCAGCGCTGTAAATCTGCTGTTGACATTAGAGTTTATTCACCACATTTTATATAATGAACATATTTGTAGAGGCATTGAGGAGGGAGGGGGCCTTGTACACCTTTAGAAACAATCAGAATGAATATGATCATTCTGTCTCTTTTGCTTACATATGCATATTACCTTTCCCTAGAGTGAATGAGCCAGATTCATTTGTCTTATTTCTGCTGCTTAAAGTGAGCAACAATACTTTCTTTTTTTAATTCCCCCTCAGTCTGCAAAGAAAGACTTTGCTCAGACTGGTGGTAGAGAGAAACAAGAGAGAGGAATGGCCTCCATTATTCTGGGTCCATTTTTTAATGGATCGGTTACCCTGCCTTTTCTATCAGCAGGTTTATGGCAGATTTAACCTTTAATAGATAAGTAAGAATTGATTATCTTAGAAGAACATGAGTATTTTAAATTTAGGAATGACTGATCTTTGAGGATTAAATTCAGCTAGTGATACTGGACAGAAACTACTTCCGCTTTTCAGGGTTTTGTTTTTTTTTCCTCCATTTTAAATCTCTTTCCCTTTTCCCTTAAAAGCATATTATAGTTCCTTTAATTTAAATAAGTGAGGAAATAAATGAATAAGGAAGATATGAGGAAGTATGGTTTGTTGCAGTAAATTGAACTCTCTTCTGACTTAGCTTTTATAGTTAAGATTTGAATGGTATTTTGTAGTTATTACATTTTTATTATTCTGTTCATATTATACAAAAGATGATTTTCAAATGGGATTTAAAAGGTTGCTGGAATATTGTGTGCATTAGATTTAGTGACTCCGGCTGCAGAAGCAGAACATCTGAGGTACTAAAGCTCAATAGCAAATGTAAATAAGAGGACCCTTAACCTAACTAGCCAACCTGTCAGAAAAGTGGCTGCAATGCAGAATCTCTTAACGTTGGATAGCTGCCCTTGAAAATGTTTCTGAAATATTAAAGCACATATGTGAGCAACCATGGGAATTATTGAAGCAGAGGATAAAAACCAGTAAACAGTGGAGGGTTTAAAAAAAAAAAAAAAAGGTTTTATTCTTTCCCCTGTAAGTCCATGGGGTAAATTTGAAGTTCTTTTTCAACAGGAGTCAGTCCTTGCAAAAACAGAGGGAAGAGGATTTTCTCTGCATCAAAAGGTTTTCTAATGTTTTCCCAAGTTAACGCTTAAAAGTGCTTCTTCTGAGGCTTGAGGAGAATTTTAAAATTGGAAAGACTGAATGTCTGTCCCTTGTTCTAGAATTTGGAATTTAACCCAATGGACTAAAGGCACTCTAACTCACTTCTCTGATATAAGCATGTACCAACAGCTCAAAAGGGTCAAACTTTTTAATTAGTCTGGTTACTCCAGAAGTTCCACTGGCTTTTAATCAGAGTTGAGCTGTGGAAGTGTGTTTAAAGTGCTACATTTGCACTTAAAATTACTAAATCACCTTTGAATGCCTAGTCCGTACATACAATACAGCAGAAAGCAAATAAAAATTGAGCTGTTAGGATAAAGTAAATTTGTCAAGTGTCAGCTCTCAAGAAAATTTAGAAAACAATCACAGAATATATTATGCTATATGTAGCAGAAAGAAATGTAAAAGAAATCAAAGCGTGAGTGATATTATTTTACAATTATTAAGAAACATCATTTTAGTAGGCAGTGATCAATAGAGGATACATTCAGTTGTCTGGGAATGTTTATTAACTGAATCTAAAAATTCCACAGATACATTTTACCAAAGGTAAAATTATGCTTCTGCTCTCATTCTTGTACATAAGGTACCATCTTGAAAACAGTACTGGTAGGAAGTCAGGTCTCAGAGGAGCTTTGTTTTCTTTTTTGATCTGTCTTTGCTGTAATAAGGAAAAAGTTTACAGCACTTCCCTTTCCACAGTAAATTACTCTATGTGCCGATTAGCCATTTGGAACGGCATACTCATGCATAAGGAAACTCTTACCTGAAATAGGTAGACTTCTTCAGTGACCATCCAAGACAGAATTTTAAAATATGTACAGGAATATAAAGCTGAAAAATGTCCTGGACAAGGGAGGTGTATTAGGACAACAGCTACAGAATTGAAGCTGAAAAGAAAGAGATCTGTGAAATCAGTATAATTTTTTTTCAGAAATATTTTTAGATGTGCTAAGCATATAAATCACAAAAAGACTCCTTGCATTTCCATATATTTTGAGGCAGAACTAAACTAAATCATTGTAACTGAAATTTATTGAATTCTGAAGTTCACATCAGTTGTGAAGTTGTCCCTTTGCATCACACCCAGTGAAAGTTTCGGTAGCTCTGTATGGTTTTCTTATGTGACATGAGCATATTAGGATAAAAAATAATATGAATTATCTTGCAGGGAACTCAAACTGCAGGTCTAAGAAAATATAATATCAAACATATGAACTTAATGATTAAAGTCAGCAATAAAATGAGCTAAGTATGGATAAGCTAAAATTAGGAATCTCTATATGAGGAAAACAGAATAGCTAAGTTTAAATGTAAAGGATGTAAAATGTAAAGAACTTTGATACAATTTGGCTTATTTAAAGAATAACATAAGACAGGAAAACAGTGAAGACTTAAAAAAAAATCACATTCAGAATAGGTGTCAGGAGCGCTTTTTTCATGCAGAAAATGATAAATGTGTGAAAGAGGCTGTCAGGCATAGTTGCTGAGGCAAAAACACAGGGGTCACATGAGAAAAATGAGATGCCTTCCATAGGGGAGTGGAGTACTAAGAATGGATGAACTTGGACAGGCTGAATAACCTCTTTCATTCCCTAATGAGACGTTGTGTTATCCTCTCAGTTGTCTTTTCTGCAATCATTTAATTGAAAAATTCATTCTCATTGCAGCTTTATAACATTGTCAGAGGACTTCTCAATTCTGGTCTGGAATTTGCATTCTGATAATATATTTTGAAGACTGAATACTAGTATAATGTTAAGCAGTGCTGATCCTTTTAGTCTTATTCCTTGAAGTATTCAGGTGAATTAGTGTCATATGTTTGAGGGCGTCAGGCCAATCTATGTTACGGTTAAATGTCATTTAAATGGTACGGTTTGTGTTCTACTTTGTCTTTTTGGTAGGAGACTTGGGTGCAGAACAGTGGGGTTTTTAGCTGAACTGTGATGGAAGAAAATGCTTCTATTAAGTTACGGTGACATTTTACAGAACTTTCTTATCCTTTTGACAGTGTTCCTTTTTTTAACCACAAGGACTTCATGACCTTGCAATCACTACTAATTCCAAGGTATTTTTAATACTTTACAGGGAAAAAAAAGAAAAGATGATCTAGATTATAATGAACTTCATATGACTGAATAGCATTTAATAGTTGTTTGCCATATGACACCAAAGTAGGTCGGGGGGGTACCAGTAGATACTCTTGACGGCAGGGCTGCCATTCAGAACTATCTAGACAGTATGAAGGAGTGGGCCACCAGCTCCTTCTGAAATTCAATGAAGACACATGCAAAGTTTTTCTGATGGGAAGGAGGAAACCCCTGCAACAACACAAGCTGGAGCCTGGCTGGCTGGGGAGCAGCCCTGCTGAGAAGGACCGGGGAGGGGGGGGGTGCTGGTATCTGGCAAGCTGGGCAGGAGCCAGGGGTGTGCCCTGGCAGCAAAGCAGGCTGAGGGCAACCAGGTATGTACTAATAGGAGCATGGCCAGGAGGTCCAGGGGGGTGACTATCCTCTTCTTGTCAGCTCTCATGAGACTACATCTAGTGTCCTGCATGCAGTTTTGGGCCCTCCAGTAGAGGAAAGACATGAATTATCCTGAGTGAATTTAACAGGGCTCCCGAGCTGATCAGGGGCTAGATGCTGTCCAACTTCTATATATTTTTCTACATTTATTTCAATCCAATTTCTTTTGCTATAACCTTGATATAGAAATTGTTTAAGAACAACTTTTTTTTTTCTTCTTTTTTTTTCATATACGCAGTGGATCAACTGAGCAGTTTAAAGGTCACGTTTTTGTCTTTTGTAATGAAAATATAAGAAAGACAACAAAAAAGACCTGCATGAAATCTTTTGGCTATTCTGAGTATTTCAAAGAATGTGGTTCTTTCAAATCTGGGAATTAAATTTCAGTCAGTAATCCTAGACTTCAAATAATACTATTTAAAGTCCTAAGCCACTTCTGTGTAAGCTAGTTCTGGAACTGAAGTGGCAAATGGAGCATGTTGCAAAGATTTTGAAACTGGCAGTTTGTGAGCTGGGACTAGCACTAGGAACAGGATTGCTGCATCACGACTAATAGACAGGTTGCAGAGTTAGAGAAATTTCTGCATGATTCTGTGCTGAGCTGTGCAGAAATAACAGCTTAGTGATCATTGCACCATGGTCCATATCCTAATTAGATATGTAGTCATCTTAACTGAAATTTCTTACATGTAGAAATTGCATTTAATCTGACTGTGCGAGAGAAACACACAGTTACTTTAATGTACTAAATGGCCAAACAGTGTTACAAAATGGAAGTGCTGGTAGAATTCTGGCTATACAATATCCTGTGTTACATGAAAGGTACAAGAGGAATGGAAGTTTTACTAAATGTTCAATATCAAATTAATTTTAATCTCACAAGGCCTTCAAAATGAAGACAGTCTTTTGAAAGAGTTACTTGATGCAAATTAAATGTAAACGCAAAATGATGTAGGGTTATGCACAAAAACTACTTTGTTCCATTGTCATAGTTCACTAATGCTGTCAACCGCAGTGCTATGGGCAGTGAGCCTTTGTCCCAAGCTGCAGGTGGCCTGAATCACAGTTCTATAACTTTTCAGGATTTCATTCCTAAAAAAAGCTATGATTTTAATCTAAGCATAAATCAGGTATCTTGACAGTTAGACATAGTAGTGTAAAACCACAAACAAACAAGATGCATGGAGGAAAAAAACATGAACCAACCTAAACACTTCCACGCTGAAGAAAAGGCATGTAGTTCTGAAGATGAAGTGAACTTTCTTAGCTGAACCCCAGGTGGTAGTACAGAGTTGACCTTAGTGATCGCGCCTCCTGGTAAAGTGAAATATTTCCTCTTGACTATTTTGCACTTCATGATAGCTGATACTAGTTATCCTGAGGTAAGAAGAAGAGCTTTCTTAACAGAAGGAGAGAAGGGTGAAAGTGCAGAAAACATTGCTGTGCCAGAAAACATGAAAATGGTTAAGGAAGGGCTTAAGGGCAGCCTATACAACAGTCAGACATTGAAAATATCAGTAATTTACATTGAGCTATTGCATAGTCCTGACACAAAAACACAATACATGATTCTACTTCTTAGTTTCAGCACAAGGGACAGCGTTTGGATAATGATCAAGAGGAAAAGAAAATATGTAGCGCAGTATGACATGCAAGGCTTAGGCATGTTGATTGTGATGTGGCTTAATACTGGAGAATCTGATCCTGCTTTCATCAGTCAGTGATCAAATTGTTATAAACTGCAGAATGAATAAGGTGAAATATTTTGTCATGTGTTGCAGGTGACGTGCATTAGTTTGACCTCTTCCTTCTCTCTTAGCTTTAAAAATGGCACAGTTTTAAACGAAGCATTCACGATTTCGTGATTAATTTAGGGGTTAATTAGGTAGTTTGATACCCTGTATACTGTTGTGCTTTTCTTTTTCTTAAACATGAGTTACAAATCTAAACATCACCATTAACATAATGTTTAGTTGTGAGCATTTGAATATGAGCAGTGAATTGCTGTGTTTCAGCCCCATCAGGGGAAAAAAAAAAAAAATTGGTATTGATGAGCAAAAGTGATTAGCTCCAAAGATGAAAAGGGGAGAAAAAGAGACAATTTTTTCTTGAATCTGTGTACATATAGACTAAATGGCATCAAATCAGCTGTGGCAGTTACTATTAGCATGCAGCTATAGCAACACCTTTTCCCCAGCAGGAACAGTTGTAGAGCAAGGAGTCTTAGCAGTAGTAGCCACAGGAGTATACCTGGGGAGAATGTTAAAAATGTCTGTATGCAGCATTGTCATTTGATGGTGAGTGCTGAAATGTAGAATGATTTCTCCAGCACAAGAAAAGCTATTAAAATAAATTCAGAAATACCTCTGGGATAGATTTGGTGCTGAAGAATTTGGCAAGATGTACAAATACTTTCGGCTTTGATAACGGAATTTATTAAAAGCCAAGGGAAGGTGGGTAACCAGAAAATCGAAACTGTCACAGATTTCTACCATAGTCCAAGACAGTGTGAAAATATATTTACCTTACCCTTTTTGTAAACATTTTAATAAGGAAAACCTCGTAACAATTACCAGATTCCAGGTTCAGTTTTATGGACATCTGACTGTTTAACAGCTAACAGACTGTCCAGTGCAGTCTTCTAGCAATCTAATGAACCACTTGGGGATGTTGGTGTAATCATCATAGTTAACAATGAAACAGTGTTAACATTAGCGTCACTCAGTGCTCTTAAATCCACCTCAAGCCTTCTCTGTGTATTTAAGAGAAATCTTAATAAAAAAATAAGTCTTTCTTTTATTTCACTGACATGTACATTAGGGGAAAGACTATGCATACTGTACTGTTAACTTCCAGAACTAGCAGTGTCCATGTAATTACTTAGGTTTGCAACTCATTTGGAGAGAAGTATGCGAAGTAGGAACTACGTTATATTTGTCATGGTGTGTACAATGCGTGGTCTCAGTGGTCTAATGTGCAACAGTGTGCAAGAGTTTGTGTTGCTAGTTTATCATTGGTACAGCTTCCTTGCTTTGTACTTTCTTTTACAGTCAACTCTTTTTTTTTTTTTTTCTTTTTTTTTTTCCATCACCTATCAGAAATGTTCTGGATTGGTCCTAATTTCCATCAACCTCAAGTAATGTTATTAAGATGGCATAGTCAAACAGTGCACAGTTAAGATATGATCAAATATAGGATTTTAATCTTAATTTGGTTCTCCTGTGTGAACAGTCCTTAACTACATGATGACTTACTGTTTATTGCATAACATCTTGCCTTATTAATCATGGGTTTTTAGAAGCAGCTAGACAGTATTTTATTTTCTCTCACTATTGAATGTACGCCAAAGACCTCATTTACTGCACACAATTCAAATCCTGCTCAGAAATAATGGTCTTGTGAGATTTTTTGGGGTGCTCGCCTCTAGTATGGGCGTGCTTCAGGAACATTCGTTTATCCTCACAATATGCTTTTTACCTTAAACCTGTTTTTAAGGGGAAGGCTCAGGGACACACAGCAGTACAGGGAAATAGTGTCCACTAGTTTTCAATGTCCTCTTTAGTACCTCTGAACTTTTTAGGGTGAGTTAGTGTTTTAGAGCACAGATATTCATTCTACTGAGCTGTGATTTGCAGAAGTGCTGGCCACTCAGCTGACCATTTAAAGCTAGAGAAGTTTCAAGTTAGTGATGAACTGTGGAAAAATGAGTGTGTGATTTACTACATATTTCATAAGAACATTGTGAAAAAAGTAATGCAATTTCAGGCATGCACATTTTTCAGGGCAACATTGAATTCCTTTATCTTTGTGAATAATATTTCTTTTCTTGTAATTTCCTGTTTCAGGTGCTGTGTAATTTCCAACTGCTGAAACAAACAGTGGAGGGGATCCTAAAAGTAATTTACGCTTTTGTTTCCCACCCTGAGTATTTACCAAAACATTATCCGTCCTGTATAAAGAATAAGGCAATAATGTAACATTGCAGTCTTTTTTGCATAGATCTCTGAGCTATTTCACTTTCTTGCCTCTGTATTTTAGGGCTCTGGTCTCCTTAGTCTCAGAACCCCTTCCCACTCATGATCTTCAGGTTTGGTATTCTTGTCCAGCTATTTTCAGTGTCTTTACCTATACCCCTCTAGTCCTACTGTTATATTTTCCTGGTCACAGTCTACTTATTTCTGTCAGCCTTCCTTCTGCACATGAATCAAATACCTTCATTTCACAGGCTGCTCGTACCTGAGTTAATCAAAATTAGATTAAAATCCCATCGAGGATGAGAAAAGCTTTGAGCAATAGTTCGAAGGCAAGTTGGCATTTTTCCTGATGTGTTCCTGTGTTGACCCCCAAAAGGTGCTCTCCAAGTACTGCCATGAAATCTGGTCATCACTAGAAAGTGTGGGAAAGTACAAACATATTCAGGCCGTTCAAGATCTTTGGAGATTTAACTCTGTACGGACCACATAGGAGTAGTTTGAAAGTTGCCTTAAAAGGCAGCCTGTGGCAATTCTGAGAGAACATAGTGCCGTTGGCTGCTGGGCATTTGCAAGCTTAAGGTGGTTCAGCGCCCAGATGCAGGCTTTCATCTATTAAAGTATTGAAGTCTTTCAGTTAAAACAGCAGCAGCATTTTTCTTTCTGGACCAAGACATATTTCTCCTTGTTCTGCTCTCAGAAATAGGTTATGATTTTTCTATAAAATAAGATAAATAAATGAATAAATTATAGCAGAATGATAAATACGGTCAGCATGAAATAATTGAATTCAAGTGATTAAAGCCTGATTAAATTAGGAAAGTTGAAAATGAAACGTCACGACAGGCAGAGTTGGGCAAACTTAACAAAATGAGTGGCAGCATTCATCAATTGCTGCAGTTGCAAATGGCTGTGGCAAACAGTACTTATGTTTAGGATTTATATAGCTAACTTTGGAACTCTCAGTACTGTATGCAAAAGAAGGTAAATAATAGGTGAAATTTGATTAAACTGCTTAATCTCTACCACTTCGGGAATGTACATCCTAAAAAAGATTGAAGTTATATAATTTCTTTCTGAACACAAGTCATGCTGTACAACGTCAGATATCTGCACATAGTAAACACAGCAATCATTTTGCTTTTAGAATAATCTCTTTCTTATATTTCACTAGTAAAATAACTGTAGAATTCTGTTATCCTAATCTGCCTCATTTTTTAAGCGGTTATCATGTTGATATTTATTTTCAAAGTATTCTGATGTTAAAACATTGCTTTCAGATAGTTGGGTGCTATAGTAAAAATGCTGTTACATTGGAAAACATGAGATATACAGCAAATCATTGTTTTTCATTAAGTTAAGCAATCTAAATCTCAGTATGTATTAACAAGCCAAAAATACAAATACTTTAATTGTAACTATAAGTAGAAGTGGTATTCATTTATGTGAATATACACATATATACAGTTTTTATAGGTTTTCAGGTTTGCAGATACAGAAAGTTGCATGTTTTCAGATGAAGAGTTAAAATAGTCCTTTATAAAATTAGTGTAAGTACAGGTGGGATCACATCCTTGCATTAATGAAACGCAGCTGGTAGTAACATGTGAGAAGTCCAGTTAACTGACAGTTTTTTTCCAAGTGTGACGAAATATTTCAGTTTAGGTGTCTAATGTCAGAAAAAGGGACAATTCTCAAAAAATTTGATTGTACTTCCTCTAAAAATCAAATTCATTAACGTGTTTAATGTTAGCCATACAGAATAGAGACATCTAAACTCATTAGTCATATTTGAAATCGTTGGCTATTATTCATGAAGATTTGTTAAATCACTAACAACAACTTCAATTATTCTTTTTATCTAATCCATTACATTCTCCATCCTCAATCTCTTCTTATTTTACTGTGTTTATGAAGTGCTTTGAAGTGATTTAAAGTTATTCCTTTGGATGAAAGGGGCTGTAGTATTAAAATATTTCTAAAGTTACTGAGACATCAAACATCCCATTTCAGTTATCCTCATTTACTTGTCCGGCTATGCATACAGGGAAGAAACAGAAATGACAACACATGGATGTCTCTGTCTTTTCCAAACCACTGCTAAATTTGGGATTTCAGATCATTGCTTGAACTGTTCTGATTTGAAACCAGCCCCGTATCCTCTTATAGTAGATACAGTAATTGTAATTTTAGGAAAACCCATTAAAGGTATGTCAACAAAACCTCTGTAGTTCTAGAATCCATATTGAAATTCACTGAGTTTTGTCACAGCACTATGGAAGGAGTTTAATGATATGTGAACACCTTTAAAAAGGATTAATTTTTTATCACGGGGTGGGAAACCTTTATTCAACTTTGTCATCAGCTCCACAAATAAATTCTCCAAAATGAAGTGATCATGAGAACTCTTCACTGAGGACATATGTTGAGTACTGCTTGCCCTTTCCAATGAGGATCATACTACTTCATTATTTCATGTAAAACTACATGTAAAACTTGCTTGAAACATAAACTAAGAAAGTGTTTGACAGAGGGAAAAGACACGTGCTGCGAAGATGTAATTAAAGTCTCATTTGGGCCATCATTTCCTGCATGTAAGCATGGTAGGTAGAAGTAGAGAAATCGATCCTTAAAACTCGAGCTCTTCAGGTTTACATGCACATTGTAAAGGCGATAAATATGATAATCTGTTTCTGCTTTCCAGAGAAACATAACTGCTTTAGCACCCAAGAACATTACTGTTCACAATGATCATGATGTTTAAACCAAGTCATTAAGGCCCTGCTTAGTTGTTAAAAACATAGCACTAAGGATTAAAAACTGGTCAGAGTTTGAAATACTTAGATTTTCTCTACTGGGACAAATTGTTTTCAGTTATAATGAGTAACTGTATGAAAAAGAACACCGCAGGGTTGTGCATGTATAATCAACAGCAATAAGGTTACTTGATTGTAATTCTGATAACATGTTATGGTGACATAATCATTTTGGTTCAAATCAGAGCAAGTCCTTTATTCCTCCCCTAAGAAGCCCTTGGGAGCAAAAAACCTATATACTTCACATCTTGGTGAATTATGGTCCTTCTCATCATGAATCAATGAGAACATTTTATTCCACCGTCTCCTTTTATATATATCAGCTATTAACATAGATTGACAGACGATCATAGTTATTGACTTAATTTGAGGGTTGTAAGGAAAAGAAAGCAACAGATGTGTACAATCTTTTTCATTTAAATACCTTTCAAACTCTGCAGATGAGTTGTTAAAATGTAGAGCAGGTAAGTATTTTGGTGTGGCTGTGTGACATATGGTAAACAAGGAAGACTAATATGTGATATAGTGTCTCCAGTGTAGTAATTTTTCTAGGTTGGATTCAGTTTACTGCTACCCTATAAGTAATCCTAGCACTTTGCAATATTGTAGTCTAATATACCTTTTCTTTAAATCCATCACATACCTCATGCAAGTTTCAGACTGGCTACAAGCTGCATTACAGATTTCAGATATGAGAATTAAGAAGTAATCAGGACCACTTGCTGTAGAATTAATAGAAATTAGTAGTCAAAGCAGTTTCAGACATATAATAAGTCAATTAGAGTCTGCTTTTCAGAGCAGTGATCATTCATAAATACATTCTAGGTTAATATGAACTTTGGCTACAAAATTGAGACTAGCAACATTTTTGATCTTAAGCAACAATGCCGTAGCCAGAGTGGTTATAAAGTGGCTTCACAAAGTCTCTTTCAAAATCATAGGCCAGAATGAGGGGAAACCTTTGCACTGTAGAATATGCAGTGTCCACTCTTAACATTGATTCTGATTTGAAGTCATTTATGTTATAAACTGCTACATAAAAGAATAGCCTACACAAATACTATTAATTTTCCATTTCAAACATCTTTGCTGTTTAAAACTTCCCTCCCCTTTTCCTTCCTCAAGGCTTTCCTGCTCTGTTCCAGGTTCATTCGTTAAAAACTGACAGGTTGACACTTTGCATATTGTGCATGTTGCTATGTAGACTGATAAACCAGTGCCTTGCTACCGAAAAACCCAGAGCATTGCAATGATAAACAAATGCACATCAACTATTGTTTTCTCTGTTAACATCAGAGCATCCAAGTGCTTCAGTAGGCTTTTCCTGAGGGTTCCTTTATGTGTTTTTTAATTAATAGAAAATAGAAAAAGAAATTGGGAATATGCTCCAGATAAATAACAGTTAAAGTTCTTCAAAGATTAAAATGAGTGTGATAATCACAGATAAAAGTTACAAACCTGAACTGTCAATGCATTATCCTGTTCCAAATGAACCAAGGGGGAGACTGGTTGTCACTGTATTCATGACTTGCCAAAGATTTAGTGACTGTACTAATGTAGGAGTGAGGACAGAAAAGTCTTTCATAACAAGATAAACAATTTGCTTCAGTCTTGAAGTACTGGGAAGAAATAATATTGAACTGTAACGCAGATGAATAAATAATAATTCCAGATAAATTACTCCAACCTCATGTCCCCTTTGTGTGACCATCATAGCAGGAGAATGAGAATATGGGGAATGAGAAAACACTAGAAGTTGATATGGTTTCTGTAGGCAATTTTTGAGACATTACAAACAGTACATGACTGATTCTAAAATACTGTTGTAATACTTCATTTTGAAGGCATACAAACCCACTTGAATTTCTGTTTGCAAAATGTGTAAATGTGGAGCATATAAACATATAAGGGCACATAAGTTTTTTAATGTGTTTGTGGAATTCGGGCATGGTTGCTTGAGATTGCTGATGAAGAATGGTAAAGATACATGGCAGCTGAGAGGATGAGAACAGTTCACCTTCCATATAAAAAGCCCACTAAACCATAATGGAGTAAAGCAGCAGTTGTCAGTACAGTTTGCGTGTGTAAGGACTCTGAACTCATCCCCATGGAGGTTTGGCTGCTAGGGCTGGGGGCCAGTGTGGCAGCCCCATGCCACTGGTGGCTATGGGGAGAGGCTCCCGGGTGCCCTGTGGGGAGGCTGTGGCCAGGGCTGACCCCCTGCCTATGGGGGCTGCTTTCAGCCGAGGCATTGGCGCTTGGTCCGTGGCAGATCCACAGCCCTGCTGCACAGCTGTGGGCCCTGGTCTGAGCCAGAGGGGCTAATGTCCCTGCCTGGCCTCGGCCCAGCCCCATGTACATCGGCCCTGCCCAGCTGTCCTCAGGGCTGTGTTGAGCCTGGTTCCCCTCACCAGGCCTGATCCTGACCCCCCACCTGCAGGCTGATGTTCTGGCACAGATTTGGTCTGTCTCCAGAGAGGTGCCGAGTGCCTGGGGCTGCCCCCAGCTGCGCCCTGGCAGTGTGTATATTTGTCTATCTAATTTGAATATTTATGATAATTGTACACTTTCAGCAAGTGATTATAGATAGAAAGTAATGAAACAAGAAATGCCATAGATCTTAAAGAGCTACATATGGCATTTTTCACACTTCAAAAAATTAGAAATGCACTATGCTCCTCCTGGTGAACGTCTAGACCCTCTTCCCAGTGTTCATGCTCCTTTATCAGTCACTGAAATTACTTACAAAGAATAACTCTTAATAAAGTTACTAAAGATAACTTTATTATCACTTCCATGCTTGTGTATCCATGCTCGAACTTTGTGAAATCATCCCAGTTTCATCAGTGGGACAGATGCTATTGTCTGAAGGTGAGTGTTTGTCTTCACTTTACTACGACCTGTACTATGAGTTTAATTTGAAAGTGGAATTAGGCTAAAATGACCAGATGTCCTGGTTTAGCTGACACAGCTGGGAAAATCATGGAGTGAGTCCTCCTGGAACACATTTCTGGGCACATGAGGGAGAATAAAATGATTTGGAACAGTCAGCATGGATTTACCAAGGGCAAGTCATGCCTGACCAGCACAATTGCTTTCCGTAATGAAATGATGGATTTCTGGATGACAGGAGAGCAGTGGCTATCATTTACATCAACTTGAACAGGGCTTTCAGCAGCATCTCCCACAATATTTTTTAATGAAAGCTAGAACATTATGGTATGGGTGGGTGTGCAACTACATTAAAAATCTGGCTGGATGATCATCCTCAGAGGGTACCGGCTAATAGGTTATACTCTACCTGGAGGTGTGTGAAAAATGGAGTACTGCAGGGGCTATCCTGGGACCTGTCGTGTTTATCATCTTCATCAGTGACCTGGAGGAGGTGAATGGAGTGCACTATCATCAAGTTTGCAGGTGACACCAAAGTGTGTGTGTGTGGGGGGGGGGGGGGGGGAGGGAGACAGAGATGGCGAGAATGGGTCATTGTGAACCTTAGGAAATTCAGTCTGGATGACCATGACAAATGCCAAGTACTGCACCTGGGAAGGAAGAGCGCCCTGACGCAGGTTGCAGCCTGACTGGCCGGGCAGCAGCTCTGCTGAGAAGGACTTGGGGGTGCTGATAGCTGGCAAGCTGGGCATGAGACAGCATTGTGCCCTGGCAGCAAAGCAGGCTGAGAGCTTCTTGCAGTGTACTAACAGAAGCATAGCCAGTAGGTCTAGGGTTATCATTTTTCTGCTCTCCTCAGTACTTGGGAGACCACGTCTAGAGTCCTGCTTCCAGTTTTGGGCCTCCCAATAGAGGAAACATGCTGATAAACTGGGGTGATTTTAGTAGAGGGCCCTCAAGATGGTTTGTGCCTAGAGCACTTGCCCTGTGAGAGAGACTGAGGGAGCTGGGCCTGTTCATACTGGAGAAGAGATGGCTTTATGGGCACCTAACAGCAGCTCCTCAGTACCAGCAAGGAAGGCTCCAGGACAGCCAGGCCCTTCACAGTGGTCCATGGTGGGAGGATAAGAATCAACAGCCATAAATGGAAACGAGAGGTTCAATCTGGATATAAGGAAGACCTTTTTCCACATGAGAACAGTCAAGCAGTGGAACAGGCTGCTGGGAGAGGTTGTACAGTCTTCATCCTTGGAGGTTTTCAAGACTGGACTGTATCAAGCCCTGAGCAACCTGTTCTGATGTCATAGCTGACCTTACTTGGACCAGGAGGCTGGACTAGAGATCTTCTGAGGTCCCTTCTAATCTGAATTATCCTGTAATGCTGTAATACAGTTTAAGCAACACTCCATACATTCTGGCAAAAATCTTTAGATCACTCCTCCCTTGTTTGGATTGAAGGCTTTATTCTTGCATATGCAAAAAGCAGTGACCTGGGAAGTTAGCCATCATGGCATAGTGCAGCTTCTGAGCTGTGTTGTGACCTCTTTGGCAGGATACACAATCCTGGGAAATTGTCTTTGGCACTGATAACTGTATCAGATGGAGTAATCTAATGCAGTGGGAATGCCCTCTCTAATGTCATCTACCACAAAAGCATGCCCCCTGTGTCACTGTAAATTATGGCCACTTCTGCAAGTAATTCAATTGTATTTGGAGCGAAACACAAAAGAGGTGACTCCTGCTGATGTATGGGACACAGAAATGGTAATATATAGATGCAGATGGAAGAGTGTTTACAGTAGTAAGAGGTGAGAAGCTGTTGTGCATAAGAATATAAAACTGCATAAAATGCCTTACTAGGTCAGACCATTGACCCATCTACCTCATTCTGACTCAAACAGTGCCTGGAAGAAGTATTGTTCTGGATGAACATGGGAGCCTATACAGTTTCTGTGGTCCATTTCCCTTTTCTTTCACAGCTCTTGTATTAGAACATTAGAGAGTATCATCATAGCTTGTCCTTTCAGTATACGTTTATTGATTTTTGTGCAGGAATTTTCTTCTTTCTGAACTTGCTGATACTCTCTGTCTCCTCAATCTCCTATAGCAGCATCATCCAGAATTTTGCTGCTGACAATGCTGTGTGAAGTACTGCATTTATTTTTTAAGAGATCTTCTACTAGCCTTGAGTGCCCCAGGGTATTGCAGTGAGGGATTTGGTGAACAGCAATCTGCATTCAGGTTATCAGTTGTAACATATGCATATTGTAATTTGGTGTCTTTAAAATATTTAAGTTAATGATAGTTTTTAATGTAAAGACAGGAATATTGTCAGATGTGGAAAGCTGAATGGGGATATTTGTGATAAAGAGAAACATTCAAAAAAACAAAGTGCATCCTTTGAATACTGAAAGATTCTTAAATTCTTATCTTAATACTTCCAACATCCACAAGCTTCTATATTAAAACACAACAGGGAAAAATTAGAAAAGATTATATTGTCATAACAAGGAACGTGTGGACGTGGCATTGCGGGACATGGTTTAGTGGGCATGGTGGTGTTTGGTTGATGGTTGGACTTGATCTTACAGTTCTTTTCCAACCTTAATGATTCTGTGAAAAGTAGAGTGCGTGAGTGGCAATTTACTATCCTAGTATCGGTAATTTGAGAAATAAGAAATATTTTTTCCATTTTCTTTTTTTTAGAAAGCTTAACTGAAAAAGCCTGAATAGTAACTTTGCATTGTTCTAACAAATCAGATCCTACTACAAGAAGTTAATTTTTCTGTGACTGTCAAGAAGAAGCAAAATTAGAACGCTTGCAAAATATAAAAAATGTGAATGGGATAAGTATTTAGTTTTTATTAGAACAAAGATTTCAGAGTTGTTTTTTAACAGACTGCAAGATTCAACTGAAATAAAACAAATTCACCTACAAAATAAGACACTAGAAAGAGTGACAGTGAAAGAAAATAATGTAGCCGTGTTGCATATCATTAGTACCATATTAACAAGAAGTAAAGCTTAATGTAACTTTAAACAGTGATTTTTTTGTCCAGCACACATTGGTTAAAACCAAACCTGGTAATAAAGTTCTCTAGTATTTTTTGATTATTCCAACAATGGTTATAAAATTTCCCACAGATAACGGAACTAGTTCTTCACTCTTTTTCACCATTGTAAAAATTATTGTAATTACATGGTAGAAAAAAAATTATCTAAGAGGGCTCACAATTCTAAGTCGTGAAAGATGATACCAGTATTTCCAGTAAAGCAGGGGTAGAGTTAGAGCACCAAGCCACTTCTGGTCCAGAAAAGTAATTGCTGTATTTACATGGAATGAAAGTAAACTAATACGGTTTGCCACAGAAGCCTGTGACTTGGAATGCTGCACTCTACAAAAGTGTTGCATCCCAATCTGAGCTGGCTAATTAGACTGGAAATTAGCCTATACCTACCTAATCAGAGACTCTGTAAAACCTGCTGCATGTAATTTTGGTTCCATGATCAGTGTAGGCAGAGGTCTGGGTATATTTCTTTAAATAGACATCTGAAATGTAAAACCTCATCTAATTGTAAGAACTTTGTGTCAATGGCAAGAAAATTTAAATTCGTTTTTGTTACACATACTCATTCTCATAATTTCCCACTACTGTTCTTCCCAGTTCCTCTTAAAAGGAAACAGTTAAATGTTAAGAAATGGTAGTGTCTTCAAGGTCAAGAAATTTTGTTTAGCCATCAGTACAGAAGTTCTAAATACTATTTTAGAAGGCAGAAACAATAGATTTAACTTCTTTACTGCTCTTGAAATTTATTGTCCGACTTCCTTATGGCTGTTACTTCCCAAGCAAACTTTGTGTGCCACAGAGGGGAATAAAACCTGCTCGTATAGTAGATTTCTCTAATTATTATAATTCACAGCTGAAGAATGCAGTAAGGATTTTTCCCTCACCAAAATATCTGCAACATCTGAGGATGCACCCACATTTATTTTTAACTGATAATGTATAGAAAAGGCCATAGCTGAATATATGGCAAATTAAAGGATTCCCAGGTCTGGTCTTGATTCTTAAATTCATACTGTACCTTACAGTCATTTTGTCAGGGTCTGATTCTGTCAGACTATAGGCATCTTTACAAGAATATTATGCACCTTAATTCATACCAACTTCAAGATTAAGTTACTAAATCAAGTATCTTTCAGTACACTTTAATATCCTATTTTTTTTTTTTCTTTTTTTTTTTTGCACTCCATACATATCACTAAATAAACGTTGGGGGAATAAATGTTGAGGCACAAAAATAATGGATTCAGTTGAGTCTTGTCCTCCACTGGTGATGGACCTTCTGTATGTTTCAGCTTTGTATCACACTTTTTTCCCCTGTATCTTTCTTTACTGTTGACATTTTTGTGTATAGGCGCAGACTTCACCATATAATAACTTTCTGTACTATAAAGTGGCCAGTGTGAAAACTTTGTAATGAATGCTGCACTCCATATCAGCTAATAAGCTCTTCAGTAAGGTTGCAGAAGGCTGCAGTGATATGTGTCATTAACCTGCCAAAATATGTGTGTTAACTTATATTCTTCTTTGTGTAATTGCTGTTCTGTAGAGATGGTACAAAAAGGATTCCAGGAAAAATAAAGGAATTAGAAAGCTTTCAAACAGATATTTGCCACCCAGTACATTGGGTATTAAAAAGAAGAACATTCAGAACAAAAGTCTGATTTCACATAACCTGGAAGGCATAGAAGTGTTGAACGGATCAATAAAAAAACTGTTGAAGTTTATTAGATAAAGTCTGCTATTGTTTTTTGGAAAGTTATCGCAGAGATGAGTGTGATATTTATGAACCACAGAAAGGATTTAAGATAATATTTCTATGGCAAGTAACTTTTAGTTATGTTTTATGATAGTTCAAAAAGGTAAAGCTGTTTCAAACACCTGGAAAATAAGATCTCTATCTTATCTATCTGACTCATTATTTATTGTGTTTATACATAGATACATTTTGGATATAGATATATCTTTCTGTATATATTTATACCTACATGTTTATATATATAAAATACTCTGTAGCAAAAAGATTATTTAATTGATTAAGTCCATATTGCCTTCTGGAAAGAACAGATCCATTATCTTCCTAGAAATTTCCTGAATTTCAGTGTATTTCTAGAACAGCTTGTGCATG
The DNA here is from genome assembly GCF_030936135.1 of Gavia stellata. NCBI lineage: Eukaryota > Metazoa > Chordata > Aves > Gaviiformes > Gaviidae > Gavia > Gavia stellata. The sequence continues at coordinate 24,531,001 of NC_082598.1, read as the reverse complement.
AGAGGCAAATGCTACTAGCAGTACTTAGGGATCTTGAGTTACAGCTATGGGTAGAATCAGAAAGACATACTTCAGCATGCCATCACTACTGACTTAAAATTGAGAATTAAAAAAAAATAACATTTCTTGGAAGTTAATTTTACATTAAACTATGATTTTCAAAACTAAAAGGAAAGAAAATCTCTTTCAGGATCATTAGACCTGTAATTCTTCAGCAAAATAATGAGCTCAAGAAACTCTGTGTCGTGTAATGCATCTGTATTTGAAGGATGATACTCTATTCATGTTCCACTTAAAGCTTCAGAATAAGAAGCTGTATTGGGTTTGCGTGGCAAGGTTTTGGTAGCGGTGGGGCTCCAGGGGTGGTTTCTTTGAGAAGCTGCGAGAAGCTTCCCCTATGTCCGATAGAGCCAATGCCAGCCGGCTCCAAGACGGACCCACCGCTGGCCAAGGCCGAGACAATCAGTGATGGTGGTAGTGCCTCTGGGATAACATAGTTAAGAACGGGGAAAAAAACAACTGTGCAGTGACAGCCAGAGAAGAGAGGAGTGAGAATATGTGAGAGAAACAACTCTGCAGACACCAAGGTCAGTGAAGAAGGAGGGGGAGGAGGTGGTCCAGGCACCGGAGCAGAGATTCCCCTGCAGCCCGTGGTGAAGACCATGGTGAGGCAGGCTGTCCCCCGGCAGCCCATGGAGGTCCACAGTGGAGCAGATATCCACCTGCAGCCTGTGGAGGGCCCCATGCAGGAGCAGGTGGATGTGTTCGAAGGGGGCTGTGACCCTGTGAGAGGCCCGTGCTGGAGCAGGCTCCTGGCAGGACCTGTGATCCCATGGAGAGAGGAGCCCACGCTGGAGCAGGTTTGCTGGCAGGACTTGGGACCCTGTGGGGGACCCACGCTGGAGCAGTCTGTTCCTGAAGGACTGCACCCTGTGGAAAGGACCCACTCTGGAGCAGTTTGTGAAGAACTGTAGCCCATGGGAAGGACCCACACTGGAGAAGGGAAGAGTGTGAGGAGGAAGGAGCAGCAGAAACAACGTGTAATGAACCGACCGCAATCCCCATTCCCCATCCCCCTGTGCCGCTTGTGGGGAGGAGGTAGAGAAATTCAGGAATGAAGTTGAGCCCTGGAAGAAGGGAGGGGTGGGGGGAAGGTGCTTTTAAGATTTGGTTTTATTTCTCATTATTCTCCTGTGATTTTGATTGGTAATAAATTAAACTAATATCCCCAAGGCAAGTCTGTTTTGCCTGTGACGGTAATGCTGAGTGAGGGATCTCCCTGTTCTTATCTTGACCCACGAGTCTAGTTTTCTCTTTCCTGTCCAGCTGAGGAAGGGGAGCGGTGGAGTGGCTTTGGTGGGTACCTGGTGTCTAGGCAGGGTCAGCCCACCACAGAAGTTAAGAATTTATGTTTTCTGCTTCCCTCCTGCATAGGGCTGAGTTCACCTGAAGGACAGATCAGCCATTGTGTCAATAAATACACTATGTAGGTGGATTCTTCTGAAACTAGTGACAAAGTCTTTCATTTGGATAAAAATAGTCTTCGAAAGTCTAAGCAGCTGTCAGTATTCCTGGGGTTCTCATATTACATTCTCTTCAGTAATCTTAGTGGAGCCCCTAAGTATGATAGCACTGTTATAGTATGTTATTGATATTGGGTAATTAAAACCTTATCTGTCTGGAAACCATGTTTGGTAAGCAGCTGTGTTTATTAATGCTGATCCAGGGACTTAGCAGTGTGTGTGTGTTTGAATCTCTCTGTAGCAGCAGTACTGTAAGAGTTATTGATAGCATGGATTTATTTGATAGCTTTGCTGGGCCTGGGAGTCATATATTGATAGAGGTTTTGCTGGTAATAAAATGTCAGATTAAAAGAAAACAGCAGCATTCTTATTTTTAATGATGAGTAAAACTTACTGCCTGCTGCTGCCTTTGACAACATAAGATAAGCCGAAAGGTACATGTTACAAAAGAATTGAGTTCCTTATACAAAGGTGCTTGTCATCTAAACCCTTGATTATATTGGAATGTCTTAGCTTCTCAAAGTATATCTAGCAAGAAGGAAAATCAGTAATTGCTTTGTAGTGGAGCATAAAACACTAAGCTAACATTGTGAATTTAGTATGAAACTGAAAAATGTCCTATCCACCGATACAGTGCAGAAATGTTTGTTAACTAACTTCAGTCATAGATGACAAAGCACTAGAAATGTCATAAAGTAGACAGGCAATACATATGCATGCATATACATTTGCACACACATATAAAAGAGATGTCATGAGAATGACATTCCTCATTCATGTTGCCAGATATTCTGTAACACTATATTCTTTAAAATCATTCGTCCTATTGTTTTTATAGACACATTTTTATTTCCTGATCTACTGAGTTAGAAGTAGTCCAGCAGTTCTTGGATTTTTTTGTTTGTTTTGAATTTTAAATAATCGCTGTTCTTGCATCAGCCTACCATTTTGCATCTCCCAGATGTAAGATCAGCTGGACTGCATACTCAAGATTTCTTGGGCCAGAATCCTGAAAAATAAAAGAAAAGCCTATTTTGTACCTCATAGTAATGTCTTGTTAGTCAAGAATTTGGCATGACTGTCAGTTTTTTAAGATGGAAAATTTATACCTATGTATAACAGTTTAGAGTTAACACATTGCTGAAATGAATTTAGACCTCACAGGGCTGTCTGTGTCTTCATCTATTCTGTCATTTATTTTGGTCACATTTTAAAAATTTTGTTTATAGCCAGTACGATCACAGACTTGAACAAGAAATTACATGCTTTTTTTTGTCTTTTTTTACAGGCAAGTTTTTGGGTTTGGGTTTTTTTTTCATTCCATGTCCTTGCTTACTTTTAAATTGCATATATCAGGTCCAGTCCATAGTAGTGAAAGCTAGGTACATTTTACCAACTTGGATACTCCATGCATTGACTTAACCTTCATATTAATATGCAATCCTTGTAACTAAATGTATCCTAAAGCTTTAAGCATGTGATCATGTTTCAGCATTTGTCTTTGGAGACGTTAATAGGGTTATTGAGCAACAAAATGATAATCAGAAGTTTTAGAGGTCATTCATTATACACTGTATAAATATTTCATAAATTCCCTACTGTTTACAGATAGCAATAGTCTAAAAAGAAATTGCAAATGTTCAGTAACTAATGCAGCTGATCTAGTTGTTAATGCTTGTTTTTTTAAAAAGCTATCTATATGTTTATGCAAATTATAACCTTTACATGACATAGTTTCATAGCACGGTCCAGCAGAATGTGTCATAATAGAAGCTTCAGGGATCATTGCATTCAAGCTCATCTACACTCTTAAAAAGAGATGCATTTAACTTAAGTTAAAACATGCCAAATGCCAAATATCCTTAAATTAGCAAGTAAATCTTCTTGCATTACCTTTTGTGTTCTTTACATATTTACATTTGGATATACAAATGATGTAGTCAGACATGCAATTTTGAAAAATAATCTCTGTTTTGGAATTTAACAGTTTAAGTGTTGGCATGAGGCCTGACTATTTGGCACAGATGCTGGTTATACACTTGAATGGCAAGTGGGACCTTTTGCAATCTGATATCCAGATGCTGGCTTTGTCCCAGCTGTGTGTAAGACTGGGACATAGATGTCTACAATTCCCTGCCTTCCTTTAAAGATATCTTTGGTGTATAAATGTGAAAGGAAGTGTATTGTCTTCTAATCAGCTACTCAGTCCGGACTTAAAAATATCAGGGACGACACCTGCTGTGGAGTACAAATTCAACTTGTGCTGCCTCAGATACAAAGCTGTAGTGTAGTAGGATAGATCAAGACAAGTAAATGCTTCCTGAATTAGCTGATGACTCTGCTAATGGGGGAGTCTGTGGGCTCTTTTCTGCCTGCTTTGAAGCCCGGTAGAAAAATGAGGACAAAATTCCTATCTTTCCCTGTTTTTCTGAACTTGTCATCTGGATTTGTACTGCAGAGAGCTTGAGAGACAAATGTACAGCAAAAAGTAAGATCTGAAAAAAAACCCCAAACCCTAAACCAAGCAAAATATAACAACAATAAAGATCCAAACCAACCTATCTGCATTTTCATTTCAGTGCTATTGTGGAGCACATTGGGACCGGACCACTAGATACTCTGTGTCTCCTGCTTTCAGTGTAATTTGAAATTTACTCTTCTAATAAGGAAAAAATACTAGTGTATTGAGTAAATAGTTAAATAAGAAGGAATTATGTTTTGGAGAGAGAAACAAAACTTACATAGAGTAAACTGATTTTTTTGTGGGTTTCAGAGATCTGTGCAATTCCACATAGGACATAATGCTGCCTAATCATTTAATTTTAGTAGTTTTCTAAGCAACTGTTCTTCTGCTATGATAAATGTATTCTCCAGCTTGTAATGGAAATCAGTTATGCAGCTGTGGGTGGTGTAAGAAACACTAGTCATTCCAATGTGCTTGTGATCAGTGAGGTTGTTTATGTCACTGAGACGGATACTAGAATTAAATATTATCATAGAAATAACTGTTGCCCCATCACCAGATGTCAGTTTTATGTTCTTAAATCAAATTTTCCTTATCCCAAGCCCTTAAAAATCACTGTAGCTTCTAGAGCTGAAATGAAGATGGAGCATTTCCAATCTGTAGGATTGTAATGCACATTAGACTACAAGTTTTTTTCAGTGGGCAGGTTTGTAAAAAAATTATTAAATTCACTGATATGCCTTCACCAGCAAAGATAGTGTTAGTTATATACAGAGATTGTAATGGCAAGTTATTTTTTCATTCTGTATATACTGCTCTACATTTAGGAAAATTTACAGTAAAGGTTGATGAAGACTAGAGATGCATTCTAGAGTTTTTATCAGTTATTTGCTTGAGTCTGTTCAGCTGCACATTGTTCAGTGACTGGCCATTTTGAGTCAAGTTACCTACCTAAATGAGCTGAGCAAATACTGGCTCAATTTAGTTACATACTATGAAATTTGTACATTGAGTTATTCATTTTAGTGAATAGTTCGCTGAAGACTAACATTCAAATAGCATTTACCATTATCTTGTTAATAGGCCTTACTGCTTTAAATCTACTAAGAATGCAAATAAATGATAATTCTGCACTCATTAAGGACATCTCTAGTGACTTACTTTGGTTAAATGTTCCAACAGGCATGTTTAGCACTTCTTTGGGGTTGGTAAAGTTCCAAAAATCTGTAAATTAAAGTTCTGTGGAGTGCTATAAAATATGCATAATGAAGCCCTGGATGTAAATTAAGTAGATTTATATTGCAGCATTCTGCTTACGTTATTCAATCTGAATGCTTCACAGGTTTTTATGAAGCAGATAAACTCTTCTTTTTCTTGAAATTCATTTTGAATGGTCACCATGGGTTCATTGCTACATTACTTAGTTCACACATTAAAGACTGAATTGTTCTGTTTAATCTATATATCATACTAAAGTTTTATTACACAATGCTTTTGAAGCCTAGGTACTCCATCTGTAGTAGCAGTACACTGCAGTTGCCTATAGGCATAAGTATTTAAAATAGAGCTGAAAACAATGTTTATGAATATTCTTCTACTTTAAACTCATGTATTCACTTGAGTCACGCTTATGATTCTCATTATTCATAGCTAGTGAACATTAACTGAAAAAAAGCTTATTTCCAAGGGTCTTTCAGTATTACTTACGGAAAATAAATACATGTGGTTATATAAACTAGAACCCTGCATGGTTTTTCTGTGTGGCTTTCAGAAGGAAAGAAGCTAAAGCTTAAGCTTGTACACAACTGCCACAGAGCTGTAGATCTGTCAAAGAAACCGCATCAGGGCTTTGGGTATGTTCGTAACCTAAAAAAGCGCAAAAGCATCAAGAAAGAGAACGCGTGGTGCAGTTGTAGTCTAGGAAACTTGCTGCTGTGGAATTGTTTAGTTCAGGAAAATACTGTCTTCCACTGTGGAAGGTCATACTTGGTATTTTAACAGATCGCTTCACTGGTGATTTGGTTCCGGATCAGCTAAACTAAATGGTGGTCAAGATATTTCAGATCTGCACTGAAACAGAATTATTTTGATTATATCCTTAATCTTGTAGTCTTATTAAATTAAGAAACAAAAAACAATTGCAGCGTTTTACTTTTAGGGCCTACATGCATATCTGTGGGTACCTGTACCATTTTTAGAATGAAGACCTACTATAGAACAAACTGTCTTTGGCTTCTAATTCTTTAATTTCTGCTTAGCATTTTCTGTTTTTTTTAAGGTGAAGCAACTTGTGTTGTGGAATTCTGAAACCAGTGGTTTCAGTGCAATCAAAGTTAAACTCAAATAAATTTTAAATTAGCCACAGAATTATGTGTAAACAAATAGCAAGAATGTTGATAAACCAAATATTGTGAATACAATAACAATTTTGAATGGTTGATTTTTTAATTTTGTATTGTTCAAAGAGAATTTGAAAAAATATTTGTAGAATTTTATTTTGGAATAACTAAGGGATTTCCAGGATTTCACAGCTATACTGTAATATATTGTAGCATTTTCTTAAGCTGTTTTATTACACTGTATTAAATATGGCCCAGATCTGTTTTGCAGTGTATGTTCAATATAGCCATTACTATCATTCTTTATAATAATAATTTCAATTTTTTTTACACATTTCATAAAAAATTATTTATCTGTGTGCTATGCAACTAAACCACTATGGTATTACACATTATTCAGCTTGAAAACCAGGGGTTATAAAATGCCTTTGGAAATTAGAGCCAGCTCAAATTGTCAAATTGTTAAACTGTGTTTTGTAATGAAGAACAGAGGAACAGATTAGTATTTGAGCTTTTGGATCACAGTATGTTATGGTGATAGAGTATATCTAGAAACAAGTAAGACAGTGATGAATATGAGAACACAGAGCTTAAGTGAGCTTCTTTCATAAGAAACAGCATATGCAGAGCCCTTCAGATTCAGAATAGAAAACCCAAACAATGAAAAATAAATGATGAAGATAAAACTGTTTAAAATGGAATAGCTACACATACATTTTCATGTTTATCCACATATTCATTCAGAAATAAGTAATGTATTCTGTTAGAGGAATTAGTAAGGGGTAGAGTCAAAAATAGAAATTCAGTGGCAAGAACTACAGGGTCCAACTGGATTTAATCTGGCATTCCATCATAAAGAGTATTGTGTCTTCAAAAAGTGGCACTCAGAATCGATGGTTTCTGGCATAATTCCAAAACTGTTTGAAACTAGAGTATATGGAAATGGATAGCAGGGTGACACCCCTGGTGTGATACAAGTAGACTAGAGGTATGGCCAAGGAGTGGAGAACAGTGTATTAATTTAGAAGACCTTGTGTGAGACAGATTTCTGATTTCTGATTCTGATTTTATAGACTAGGCTAGAATTTTCCTGCTCCAAAATTTCATGTTGAAATAAAAACAGAGACAAAACACAATTTATATTTCGCAATTTTAGCATTTAAAGTTTAGATTACAAACAAGTACACAAATTAATAAAACTTCACTGTAAGCATTATAACAAGAAGCTAACGAGAGTGGTGATCACTTTACTTCAGTGGGATAAGGATGTAAACGAACTGTGTCAGCTTCACAAAGTACCCAAAGGTTCCTAAAAGTTCAGGCCCACAAGCCACATCTGCCTATGCCAAACAGGAGATTGTAATTTGAAACAAGTATTTGTCTGAAATCTATGGTCATATTCAAACTAGGACTTTGTAAAATTAGAAGAAATTAGTGAAGTTTAATACTTACTTTTTTAATTCGTATCTTTCTTCAGTGTTCTGCTGTAATTACAGGTTGACATCAGAGTGTGACAACAGAAAGACCAAGTATCTCTATCTGTGGAAGTTAGGAATATTGAGAGGCAGTTTGTGTCTCTAAATGAATAAGAGCTCAGATGTTGACAGACTTTGTATTGCTAAGAGGCATGGCAGAAAAATGTATTCTTCAATATAAACCTTACTAAGAGGCAAAGTTTAGTAGCTCTGTATAGCCTTATATTAATTCTCTGGTTTGAGGTTCACAGAAGCACAGAGTGGCTGAGTTTGGAAGGGTTCTCTGGAGGCCCTCTCGTCCATCTCCCCTGCTTAAGCAGGGTCACCTTGAGCTGGTTGCCCGGGACCATGTCCAGATGACTTTTGAGTATCTCCAAGGCTGGAAACTCCACAACCTCTCTGGAGGTTGTGCTAGTGCTCAGTCACCCTCACAGTGAAAAAGTGTTTCCTGATGTTCAGTTTGTGCCCGTTACCTCTTGGTGTGTCACTGGGTGCCACTGAAAAGAGCTTGGCTCTGTCTTCTTTGTACCCTCTGAGGTTCCCCCTGAGTCTTGCCTTCTCCTGACTGAATAGTCCCAGCTCTCTCAGCCTGTTCTCATAGGAGAGATGCTCCAGTCCCTTCATCATCTTAGTGGACCTTCGCTGGACTCTCTGCAGCATCTCTGTATCTTTCTTGTACTGGAGAGCCCAGAAGTGGACACAGTACTCCAGCTGTGGCCTCACAGTTGCAGAATAGAGGGGACGGATCATTCCCCTTCACCTGCTGGCAACACTCATCCTAATGCAGCCCAGGATACCGTTAGCCGCCTTTGTAGCAAAGGCACATTGCTGGCTCATGTTCAACTTGCCGTCCACCAGGACTCCCAGGTGCTTTTCTGCAAACCTCCTTTCCAGCTGTGATGCTCCCAGTGTAGACTGGTGCCTGAGGCTGTTCCTCCCCAGGGTTATAGGCTAGTATTTCTGCCAAATGTTATACTTCTAAAAGTGAATACATGAGACTCTTTGAGACAAGCTTGCATGTCTTGGCAGTGCTTTCTACTGCATGCTGTTGTTGTTCCTCATATAGAGAGAGGCAGAAACTGAGATCCTTTTAGTAGCAGATTAGGCTAAACAACTATAATTAACAATGTTATTACATTTTATTAACAACATTAATACATTGGCACTAATGAGCAGTCAAGTGCAAACACATTTTTGTCACTGTTTCAGCAAGCTGCCCTAGAAGAAAATTGAACATAATCCTGAAAACAGCTCTTAAAAGTGTTGTCAGTATCTAGGCTGTTTATGTTGTTGTAATCAGGTAGTGTAACAATAGCAGCAGATAACTTTTCTAAAATGCCCAAATGTAAATGAGGACAGTGCATGTATTTTTAAAGATAGTTTCCTTCCTTAGTAGTAAGTATTAGAAGCATATAATTGGTCTCTGGATAAGAGGAAAGCATATAGTTCTTTGTGTGTGCAGTGCTGTTTTTAAGTTCTAAGTTACTCTCAGTGTACATTCAATGGTCTCTTTTGGATGCAATGACCCTCATTTTCCCCTGTTGTGAGACTCTGATCTTCAGGATGAACCTGTTTTCAAAGTTCACGTCTGGTAAATTTCTAAATGACCAAAGCCATAGATCTCTGTAGAATTTAGTTTTTCTGTTCTCACCAAGTCCTTGTCTACAATGGGCACAATTTTAGCGGTTCATATTTTTTAGTGACTCAGGATATAATGAAGGAAGGCTGAATTTACTTGGGTGTTTTGTAGCAGGTACTGATTTTATTTATAGCAGATGCTGACATTAACACAGTAGATGTCAAATATGGAAAAAGATTCAGTGATTTGCATGCACCCCAAGCTTCTTAGGCTTAATTTGGAAGGGAACTCTGGGGATCATCTGGTCCAACCTCCTGCTAAAAGCTGAGTCAAGTGAGATGGGTTTCTCAGCTGTCATATTCAGTCAAGTTTTGAATACTTCTGAGAATGAACATACCACAACTGCCTTGTGTAACCTGTTCCAGTGTTTGACTACCCTCATTGTGAAATGTTTTCTCTTCTCCAGAGTGGAAAAAAAAAATCACCCATAACACCGTTCATACTTACATATGCATACATACATGCTTTGATACAATTTATTATGGCTGGATTGGAGTATTACATTGAAACATAATCAGAGGGAAGCTTATTTACTGTGCAGCACTAGAAACAATGCCAAAACTAGACTATAACATTGGTCGATTCCTCAGTGCTAGCAGATCTTAGAGGGAGTCTTCTCAACATAGTAGGTCTGCAATTATTTCAAGTTCAAGCAGGGTGGATACAGTGTTATGGTCATTATTGTATATTAGCCAGCTGTGTATATATCATAGTCTCCAGAATGTTTTTACTCTGACGGTTAGCGCATTTGAAAGCCACACATTCATTTTTATTACTACCCATGCTAGTTAGATTAGGTTGCATAACTATTTGAGGAAATATATGTATTAAAATTACATGTATTTGTAACCCTGTGTGATAAGGCAGGCGAGAGATCTTATGAAGTGAGACTCATAACTAAATGCTTAGATTGTGATCTTATTCCAGATGAAACTGATTTTTTGTATTAGAATGCTAAATACACTGTTTAATTAAAAATGTCCCCATTGATTTTTTTAATTCTTAAACAGAGCTCAATATTGGTATTTTACTGAAATATCAAAAAATTATGACAGTATTTTTGATTCATAAATAGAGCATCATCTATCCCCTGTAAAAGACTGTCTGACTCTCTTGTAAGCATTCTAGATACGAGATGGGGTTTTCTTTCATCTGTTCATTTGTTCTAACTTCTGGTTATCTTTTGTGTTGTTGGACACCATTAGTATGAATCTGCCAGCTAATGGAGTGCTACAAGCTCTCCTTCCTGCGGGTACTTGTCTGCTGCTAGCACCAGCTAATTCCCCTGGACAATTCTTTGGTTCATCACTTGGCAAGTAAATGCCATTTACAACACCTGTGTTTTTTTGTTTTGTTTTGGATTTTCTATCTTCACTGTCTTTCCTCTTTTGTGACCTCCTATTGCTTGAGAACCCTGATACAGCTTCTTGAATCAGGAGAGATACATATAACGAAACAGAAGATATTTGGCAATGAACCGATTATGAAGGGGCCTCATATTATCTGGTTGCCTGAGGGAAATACTGTATTCCCACAGAACAGTCACAAGCTGTTGTGCTTTGAAGATCTACAGGAAGAGAATGATATGGGAGATTTTGATTAAGGGAACAAGGGCAGATGTTGCGTGAGTAATGGGATTTGTGCCACTCTATTATGTGCCAAACTCAAAACTCAAGATAACATATGACTTCTGTCATTATCCTTTTAATGAAAACTGTGGTATGTGGCTGTGAACATAAATCCTGCTAAGTAAACTTAGGAGAACTAGTTCACTGTACACTTGAATTCCAATTACTGTGGAAAAATAACTAAGCAAGAAGGAATCAAACCACCAAAACACTACAAAATTTTACAGTAATGACATTATCAAGTAGTTTTTTGTTTCATTGCTGGATTTCTTTATTCTTCTGCCTGCATTATAGGAGAAAAAGAACAAACAATACAAATTTCTATAGCAACACCATCTTTCAGCCAAGTATCTCAATGGATTTTGCAAGCATTGATTGATCAAGTCTCACAATTACTATGGTGCTGGAACAAAGCACAGGTGCCCTTAAATTGCACCTGCCTGCCTTAGAAATTAATTACAGGCAATACAAGATTTAAGAATAGTGAGAAGTAAAAGAAGCAAAGCAAAGCTTGGTTTCAAGAAAATATTTTTAATATTGAGGTAGCTATTAACTGTACTTTAAGTTTGACTGCTGTTCTAAGGGTAATCACCTCCCTGAGAATTGCTACACAGTTTTTGCAGTGACCACTGGTAACCCTGCTTTACTGTTTCCTGAATGAAGTTAATTGAGAACATTTAGAGACACTCGGATTGAAATTTAAAACTGCTTTTCATTCTTCTTATTTTAACCAGCCTACATCACCAAAGCAAGCTATTATTCATTACAATAGTCCATAAGAATACAGAACTTTGTTGTTTTGAAATGTATTGCATTTTAAGAAGTGGTGTAAACAATGAATTGTAGATTATTAATAGTATTATTAACTACAGTAGTAATAATAACTTAGCATCTTATCAAATGTATTTATTTATACTACAGCCTATTGCATTATTCCCATTAAGAAGGATTTGTATTGAATATCAGGTATTCAGTAACATAATTTTATTGGCATAGGATAAGAGTTCAAGAATTTTTGTTTTCAAGAAGTGTAAGAGGAAACATATTATACTGTACCTTAAGTTTTTTCTACTGGCACTGAGTTTCTGGATGTGCTTTCCCATGCTGAATCAGAAAGAAAATGTTCCAATCTGTCATTTATGTCATGAAGTTCTGTATATTTATAACACCATTTTTATTATTTATAACTTCGTTTTTATGTTGCTTCATTATTCACAGGTGCATATCCTCCTAAACAAATCAAAATATAATTCTTATTGACTTAACAGTTTTAGTCGATGACAGGAAATATGATAAGTTAAGTCTTCTAACAGTGTCACCGTATTTGGGCAGATAGGTTAATTCCTAAAGTTTTCCTTTGAGCATCATTAAAAAAAATCCTGCTCTGCATTTCAATCAAAATAATTCACATTCAGGTTACAGTCATTATCAGTGGTCATCATTATATGTATGTAATATACATGCATTGTACTTACATATCTATACACACAGACTCCTTAATATACCAGTGATACTAATTACAGAGATTCCCACATTCACCACGCTATGACTGAATATACATTTTAGAACATAAGGTTCATTTTAAAGGAATATTTGAGTGCTCAAAGATGTTTAAGTTTCTTGATGCTTTAATCCAATGGGATTAAAGGGAAGGTACTTGAATAAGCACATTTGACATTCTAAAAATACTTTTACATTTACATATAAGTTATTAGATTACTGAGCAAAGACCTAGAATTAAATTACAAGCAGAAGATGCAATCCCAAATATCATGGTAACATGAAACTTGCCTGAAAGTACTGTTTCAAGACAGTACAGCAATGGACAATTAACAATCACTTGAATAGAGAGACTTCTAATAAAAATCAAAACCAGTAAATTTAGAGATACATCAGGGTGACTACTCAAAAGAAGTGATTGCCTAACAAGAGTGGTTTCTTAGATGGATTTTGCTACGTATTAGGGAATTACCATATGCAGCAACAACAGGAAATTAAACTCATTATTTTTATATATACAGTCATATGTTTCTATATACAGCCATTCCTTGTTTGCCCGGAAAAGAAGAATTAATAAGTAAGCTGTCTTTCTGAATTTTACAAATATGATTAATACTTTATATGTGGTGAAAATAAACTCTGTGTGCATGGACGTTTTTCAACAAATTGGCAAACACGGAAGATACTAGCATTCCAAATGTCCAAGAACTTATGTGAACTAAAATGCAGTCACTTTTGGATATTGGGCAGAGTAAATGTTAGATATTTTAAAATAATAAAATATTAGAGGTTTTTTTTGAAAATAAAAAGCTTGCTGGCATGTTATATAAAGCAGAGATAATATCTTAGCTGTAATGAAATCAACTAAAAAATTCTCATTGCTTTTTTTTTCCCAAAATTTTTCCTGTTAGTAGCTTGAGACTGAAAAAAGTGAAGTTATTTTAGTTGTCAGGGTAAACTGTCCCCTTAGTGTTGGGTGACAGAAAGCACAAACTGAATTTTCTCTAATAAAGTTTGGACTTACATGAGTGAAGAGGTGGTGAAATGGCCATGGTATATCTATGCAAACCTGTAAGTAAACATCTCAGGGACAAGTCTTCGCTGCCATGACTTCATGCTATCTTTAGTAGTCATATGAGATACAACGCATTTCAGGGTATTTATACTTTAAATGAACTAATTTTGCTAAAGACAAGCTTTTCTAATTTCTTACGTTTGTAATTTTGATCAGATAAGGTCTAGACAATATGGTGATGACAGTCGTAATAACCTTAATAAACTTTTCTGTAAGCAGATCAAATTCAGAGCACTTGCAAAATAAATAGCTGATTAGGGTGACAGCCTTTAGAGAAGAGCAAGATCTACTTTTCCAGTGCATGTCATGATGGAGTTAGTCTATCAAGCTTGAGCAGCCTGCCTTCTTCCCTTGTGCCTGTACAGATCTCAGTGGTCGCTGAGGAAGGCAACAGACTACACACAACTTCTCAGCAGCAGTAGCCTCAATAATCCTTCTCCACACTCCTGCTCAATCACTTTCCACTTATGCAAGTGAGTGCGAATGGGAATGTTACACAGAGCGAGGGTAAAGAAAATAATAAATTAAAAGAGATTTTCCCTCATGCACGTCCTTCAGGTCTCTCTATCTTACTAGGGGAAGATAAGGAAGAAGCAGAAAAAACCTCCAAATGCTAATACATTTTAAATCTTGATTTTCGATTATTATGGAGTGTAATTGCAGCAGATTTGATTCAAAGAGCCACAGAGATTCATTCCAGCTGTTTTCATGGCTTCACATTTCCTTATTTTCTGCTGTTTCCATGCTTTTTGTTGTACAATAAGTATCAACTATTTGTAATCAAGTGCTAACTTGACAAATATATAGGAGAATGTATTAGTCTTTAAAAGACAATAATTTACACTTCTGGAAAAGGAAAAGCAAGCCAACAAATGTGAAATACTGTCAAAGTCTGAAGTTAGGTTATAAGCATGCACAACTCTTTTAAAGACCTTAAAAATAGGAACTGTTCTGGTATTATTTCTGCAGTATATCAGATGAAAGGTTGCTTTTGATCAGCATCAGCCATCATGTCTTATCATCTTGTGACACTTACCTTTAAAAAAATGCTGTGTACAATATAGCAAGGGCATGAAAAGGCTACTCTCCAATGGCTTTTAAGAACATAGCTTGCAGAGAATCCTATCCCATGCAACAAATGTGATTTTTATCCACCTTTCCTATTATGCCTTAAAACTTGCAAAGCTTCATCAACTACTGTAGGTCACTGTGGGAAAAAAAAATACAAACCCTCAAATTTTTCTTGATCTACATATGTATTTCTTACAATTTGGAAGAAACAGACCATATAAGGGTAACAGTTCTTGCCTGTGCAGTATATCTTGGATATATTTCTATAGTCTGCATGAAGACATCTAACAAAATGCTATTTGATACAGTCAGCATTATGTCATTTGGCAGATACACAATTTAAAAAATGAGGTCATTAGCAGTCTGCTGAGAGGGTATGGGTACTTGCTGTTTGTTATGAACAGCTTGTAAAAGCATAATTCTTACAGTGTCAATATAAGACTAACACATACAGCATTTGTAGGCATATACGTGCCAGGTGTTATGTACAACCCATTCACAAATTCTCTTGTCAGTACAAGCCTACAGTTTCAATAGGAATCATGTTGTTTCTGTAATGAATATATGAATATACAAATATAATCCCTGTTGACATCATGATAAGTTTCATATCTTACAATGTTTCTTTGGTGTCCTTGAAATAATAAAAGTGCAAATGATATTTTAAGGCATTTTAGATGCCATATACAGTAACTGCTCTAAAATTATAAGATAGATTCTTGTATAGCAGATCAGGTTTTTTCATCCTAAAGTAGCTTAGGCTTTTTTATTAAAAATAAAATCTTTTACTATAACATCCAGGGTTACCTGCTGATTTGTCACAACTTCATTATGTGAAATGAGAAGCGGTTAAATGTTTCAGGCTGGAGTAAGAGAGAAAATGGAGAGCTCAATATCATTCTTTGTGTTATGTTTAAAGTTTTGTTTGGATCCTAAGTAACCAGAGACTAAATAAAAAAGTTAGTAGATCTTCTGATACACCGCCTCACGTTGTTACCACATCTGCCAAGCGAAGCAGGACTTGGCACAGCAAGGAACTATGTATGACCTCCACGAGAACCTGAGTGCTGGAAGAATTGTTGCAACTATTTCTTTTAATGTCAAGAGATACTGTTGCTTTGTTTTTGCCCTTTTAAATGAAACAACATAGTGGCCCTGATCTAATAATCTGATACCCTTTTTGAAATAAGTTGTTCATGTTTTCAAAATTCTAGCATAGAGATCAAAAGTATGGACATCTGAAATTACTTCAGCAATTCTAACAAGCCTTTCTTCCATCTCTCTCACTTTTCTGGAGCACTAATTCATGCTATTAGGTATCTGTCAGCTCAACCTAGTTGTTCTCATCAAGAAATTTCTTATCCAGGTGCCAGTGTTATGTCAGTGGTACTCAGTGAAAGGACAAGAGGCAGTGGGTGCAAACTGAACTACAAGGAATTCCAGTTAAACATAGAAAATGCTTTTTCACTCTGAGAGTGGTCGAACACTGGCACAGATTGTCCAGAGAGGTTGTGGAGTCTCCATCCTTGGAGATAATTGGAACCTGACTAGATGTGGCTCTGAGCAATCTTCTCTAAGTGACCCAGCTTTGAGCAGGGGGGTTGGACTATACCATCTCGCACAGTTCCCTTCCAACCTCAACTATTCTTCGATTCTGTGGTACTCTGACACCATGGAATTGCTCTCATAAGTCAGGAACGCATGTTGTGCGGGTAAATGTAAGCAGTTTCATTTGCAGAACTCCTTGTGTGATTCACATTGTATACAATTTACTTCTGCATTGATAGCAAATAGTCTGTTCAGGGGAAAAAAAAAAGTCATACATCATACAGTCACATTCTTTGCCCCAACTAATTCACCTCTCCATAAAAGGGAGTTTTGGGCAGTTTGGGCAGAAAAGAGGCATGATACCCCCTTGATGATTTCTTACATTCACATTTCAAAGATGTGTACACAGTTTTAAGCTTCATGATTCTGTTAGGGTCCAAGGAGCCTAACAGCCTGTAGGAGCCAAGGCAAGGAGGTGATGTAGCAGCTACAGTCTTGTTAATTATGTAAAATAAAAAAAGTGAATAAAATACTCACCTAAGTCAAAAGTATATGATTTGATTGGGAATTTTAGTGTATGCTGCCTTATCCCTTGAACTACAAGTACTCTAAAGTGAATGTGTTTGTCTTATATGTAGAAAGTATCCAATGTAATAAGAGAGCTCTCTCATGGTAGAGTCACTGGAGTATCCCCAATCTTACTGGCATCTGCGTAATCCAGAAATGTTGAGGACACCTATCTTCAAAGTCTACATGTTCAGTTTTCTGCTTGAATTTAAAACTGCTCTAGTTATCAGCCTTTCTCCAGTATCTGAGTGATACTTTGTAGAACATTTTGTCCCCTAAAAGGTGTGATCTATGTCTGCATTTTTAAAAATACATTTTTCATTAAAAATTGCCAGAAAATTAACACATTTCTGTGGGTAATAACTAAGCAAGACATCAAATTTTCAATGCACTCCATTGTGCCACCTTTCCAGATTTATTTTGTGATAAACACTTATCTGAACTAATTCATCCAGGCACATACCAATAAGGTATTGAGTTTTATTATATTACTCTGCAATATTATTATAATGATGTAATTGAGCCATAGGCTAGATCTACAGTTAGCAGTAAGGAAAGAAACATCTTAAAGGATTTTAATTTGTGCTTGTAAATTGTGTGAAGTTGTGAATAAGCTTCAGAATCTTTCTGGTCTGGTAAGAATATTAATACCAGCCCATATTCATCATAGATGCATGAACACAGTCAATATCTCATAGCAATAAAATTCATAACTCGCCAAAACCCCATGTCGCTTTACACTTTGCCATTTATCAAGAGCTATGGAATGATAGTGTTAAAGATCTTTTCTAGCTGTTTAACAGCCTGTTGGTGGGGAATGAAAGACAAATTTAAAGATACATCACAGAAGATGACTTGCTGGCAACGTCTTTTTTTTCTGAAATTGTAGCACATGTCTAGTATTTCTACTTGGTCTAGGAATGACAGTAGTAAATGAGGAGCATGGCAGTCTTAAGTAGCTCTCTCCTTATCAATAAGAAGAGCTGTAGATTACAATAAAAGCTAGCCAGAAAATTGGGAAAATATAATAAAAACTGTCCAGTCTTTCATAAAATATTTTGATTGAAAGCAGTGCACAAACCGTTTTGAACAGGCCGTAATTTTCTCCAGTGATTTTTCAAACTTGCTATCTCTTTTGTATCAGAAGAGATACAGATTCCCTTCTTTATGGAGAATTCTGAATCAAATTTATACCATAGCGGGGAAGAGATAGGTTCCTGTGCTTTCTGTAGGTACTACATGCACTTTAAGAAATCTACTAATGGTCCCATAGGCATTACTGAGCTTAATGATTTTTTTTTTTTACTAAGTGTAGTTAATTGACTCTGTTTTAACAAGATGTTTTAAAAAATACTCAAACTGTAAGCATTTTCACTGGGAGAATGAAGGCTCATATAGATGTCATATGTAAAGCTGAACTCTGCTGTTTTAAAATTTGACTCAGTTAATAGAATCACAAATTTTTTAATAATAAAAAGGGCCATTTTGACAACTTTCACGTAGTCACTTTCATCAAACCCAATAAACAGTAGCTAAACTGGAATACAGCAGAAAGAAGCAGTTCAGTCTGTGGAAGGTGATTGATAAAATAGATCGTGCATTTGGGACCACAACCATAATCTCACAATGAGAACAATAATGAAACCCCAATACTTTTAAATGTGAAATTGTGCTTTAATTCATTTCGGTGAGAATTCTTTATAATCAATTAATGAACCGAAGTATTGCCAGCAAAGACATTTGATAAATGGGCATTTTATAATCACAACGAATGTAAGTATTTATCTTCACAATATATCTCTATTTCTTAAAGTGATAGCTTTGCCATTATTATGAAGAATGGCAGCTCCCTTATTTTTTAGTTTGTTTTTTTCTTTTTTAATATCCAGGTGCTGTTTCATTTACCTTATTATATTACGTTAGTAGTGAATCTCTGTTACTAAATTAAACATTTCATTGTGCATCAGTTGGTTAATCATACCCTAAAATCCCTACAAGAAAATTTTAGTTAAGGAATTAAAAAAGACGTGATGAAAGAACCCAAGTAGTTCTGTAGATTCTCTTAGTTGTTCAGAGAAGCTTGAAGTGCTATGGAGTGAGTTTACAGTGTGAGCAGGATAATGCTAAAAATTAGTTGCTAAAGTAACAGATCTTTAATGCATATTTACAAAGCTGTACTTTAACAATTTTAAAGATTATATTTTAAAGATTCTTGAATATTGGTATCTGTTCTGTGGAAGTGGAAGTTGAATCAATGAGAGAATCAGCTTTAGATAATAGAGAAGTGTGAGATACAATGGAGCAAATACACTAATGACAGGGGAGCTGTTTCTCTTCCCTACCCTCTCTCCTTAAGGAGTTGTGAGAAAGCATAGTCATGAGTTGAAAAAAAAAAAAAGAGCTTTGAGAAGAGCTAAAGGCAAAATGAATTTTCATTAGACAATCAAAACAAAGATCAGCATGTACCTCCTGTAAGGAGTAAATGGGCAATAAATAGATATGATCAGCTTGCTACATCTATTCTTGTATTTATTCTACATCTATTTGAATAAATGGACTACATTTCCTATTTAAGTAGTTTTATTTCTTGATAAAGACTATGTTCTGAGTCTTTGCTATTGTTACAGGGCATCTTGAGAAACAAGGGTTAAAAGTAAGAAAGAAAAATGTAGAGAAGATACTTTGCACCCGGTACTTAGTCATATTAGAGATAAAGACTGTCTTCACTGACTCTCTGCTGATAAAGATTGCAGTCACTGACTCTCTGTTAACTAGCAATAATGATTAGCACAAGGACGAATCGTAGAAAAATAGAAT
The DNA here is from genome assembly GCF_030936135.1 of Gavia stellata. Lineage (NCBI taxonomy): Eukaryota > Metazoa > Chordata > Aves > Gaviiformes > Gaviidae > Gavia > Gavia stellata. The sequence goes on along the minus strand of NC_082598.1, from coordinate 24,511,355 downwards.
AGACTGCCAAAGTAGTGCCCTAGAGTTAACTTGTCTCATTATAATCTCATTTTAACACACCTCCTAGCTAGAGAAGCCCCAACCCCATATAGCCCCCTACTCTCTGAGCATGCGTGGTGAATTAAAAGAGAACTGTAACTTTAAGATGAAGTAAGAAAAGTATTAACCAATAGTTAATTAAGGGGTAGCACCAGCAGGCGTAACTAACTTTGTTAACTGTTTTAAATACCTGTCATGATTTTAACCCTGTGTGCAAGCTTTGTGGAGAAATCCCCTTGCACCCGGCGCCGCAATAAACATGCCTGCTTTATAACTCTTTGTGAGTTGTGAAGTTCGTTTCCGCGTGTCACTATCTGGTGCTTCATCATTTTTACATCTTAATCAAATTCTAGTAATTTGTGCACCTGTAGCAGTTTGTGGCTTTTAAACTTTTTTCTAGTTCATTTTCAGTAGCCTGTCTTCTTGAGCTTCCTAGCAGGGCCTTTGCTGAAGATTTCTTTGGCTTTCCTACTGTTCTTTTTTCCTCCCTTCCACTTTCTTACATGTTGTATCTTTTCCAAACTCTTCCCTTCTTTCTGTTGAATTTGAAAGACTTGTCGACACTAATGTCTTCAGTTTCCAGGATGAAGTTTTGCTGATCAGGCTTGTGAGCCCCCATTTACAGTTGCTACTGTCTTTATGTATTTTATTGTTCAGAATCTCCCTAAAAGCAGTGGGTTAAAGCCTTGCTTATACTGTCTTGCCTTCTACTGCCCTGGGGAAGAACTTTGCTTCTTTAAGACTTCAGGGTTTTTTACTTTCTAGTCATCTTCTCTGTCTTTTCTTCTTACTGTCTTTCTGATGCTATTAAGAGTATCTTCCACAAATCAGTGTACTGTGAGAAAGATGGACAGCCCTACAGGGGTGTTGCCCCTGCATGGGGAGATGGTTCCACTGTTGGAAACGGTTGCATATGCTCAGTTGGGAGAATTTTTATGTGGTAAAGGGAGAAGAATCTGCAAGGATAAAAAAAGAGATCCTGTAGCATGACCAGAGATGAACAGGTTGAGCCAAGAGTTTGACCAAAGAAGATTTTGCTAGTCGGACGGCATGTCTAAGAGTAAGGGTCTGCTTTGTAAGGATAATAGTGTGTTAAATGGAGTTTTATTTACAAGATCTATTTTGTATTGAATGTGTTTGCTTTCTCTTTTAGGAGCTTAATGTATGCAGCTCTATTCTGATAATAGCTAGGTTTCTGGATTCAAAGCTCCTGTGGTGGTATTCTGTATTTCTGATTAATTTTAAAGTCCAGTCTTTGTACAACTTGCTGTACCGATCCATAGTATTACAGTTCTCTTGTTCTGTGGAATTTGGTTAAGTTGTGCATGTTGGTAGCAAGAGGGTTATTTAATAAACACGTAGGTTCAGCAACATGAAAACATTTTGTCTGTCTGGTAGAAAAGAAAATCTGTTGTAGGATTTTCTCATATTTTTTAGCAAGATATCAAGTGAACTCTGAGCTCCAGATAAGAATTATCCTATTGATTCCAGGTTATTTTTACATATTTATTTCGTATCTAGCCTTTCTCCTCTGCTATGAGTTCAATGAATCTAGTTACAGAAAAGTGCAAGGTCCTGCACCTGGGTTGGTGCAATCCCTGATATCAAGACAGGCTGGGGGATGAAAGGATTGAGAGCAGCCCTGTGGAGAAGGACTTGGGGGTACTGGTGGATGAAAAGCTGGACATTAGCCGGCAATGTGCGCTCGCAGCCCAGAAAGCCAACCGTATCCTGGGCTGCATGAAAAGAAGTGTGACCAGTAGGTCGGTCGAAGGAGGTGATTCTGCCCCTCTACTCCGCTCTGGTGAAACTCCACCTGGAGTACTGCGTCCAGCTCTGGGGTCCTCAGCACAGGAAAAACATGGACCTGTTGGAGCGAGTCCAGAGGAGGGTCACAAAAATGATCAGAGGGCTGGAACACCTCTCCTAAGAGGACAGGCTGAGAGAGTTGGGGTTGTTCATCCTGGAGAAGAGAAGGCTCTGGGGAGACCTTATTGCAGCCTTTCAATATTTAAAGGGGGCTTATAAGAAAGATGGGGAAGGACTTTTCAGCAGGGCCTGTTGCAATAGGATAAGGGGTAACAGTTTTAAACTAAAAGAGGGTAGATTTAGACTAGATATAAGGAAGAAATTTTTTACGGTGAGGGTGGTGAAACACTGGCACAGGTTGCCCAGAGAGGTGGTAGATGCCCCATCGCTGGAAACATGCAAGGTCAGGTTGGACGGGGCTCTGAGCAACCTGATCTAGTTGAAGATGTCTCTGCTCATTGCAGGGGGGGTTGGACTAGATGACCTTTAAAGGTCCCTTACAAGCCGTACTATTCTATGATTGTATGAAAACCTGGAAAGCTGTATGGCACTTTCTGCAGATTGTATGAAATACGTGTACAGTGTACATGAAAAAAAGATACTCTACCTAGTAATGCTAATTAAATACAGACTTTAAAGTCTGTGTGACTCTGATAATGTCATTACCTTGGAAAGCACATTCTTGAAAGATGCCAAGGAGTTGGTCAATCTCAGAACACTATGGTGTTTTGATGACTGCATCTGTTACATGCTTTGGCCAGATTAGACATTCTGGTGTTGAGTAATCTGCTTTAAAGTTCAGTCTGAATAAATTCTTAATTTTACAGTCCTCTACTAGTGTCTTCTGTGCTGTGGTTGCAGCTGTTTAAGACCAAAAACTCTATAGCAGGCAAAACAGACCTAATTTGGGGAAAATTAATTTGATTTACTGCCAATTAAAATAGATTTGGGTAATGAGAAACAAAAAGTCAAACACTGAAATGAGAAAGTTAAACAGTTCTTTTCAGATAACTGCAGTTGCATATTGAAACTGAAGTGTTCAAAATACACTAAAGGATATTGAGGTTGTAAAAGAGAATGATTTTGCAGTGCTGAACAAATGGGAGGGGAGAGACATCGATTCCGGTTGTGCGTATTCCCCTTCAGCATTGTATCGGTGCGGGTGGCGAGGTGCTGGCAGTGGGGGGCTGAGGGGGCGGCCTCTGTGAGGAGAGGCCGGGGCTGCCCCATGCTGGACACAGCCGGTTCCAGCCGGTTCCAGCTGGCTCCGCAGTGGACCCACTGCAGGACTGCTCTGAGCCTGTCAGCGAACCTGGTGCTGCCTCTGTGAAAAGGTATTTAAGAAAGGGCAAGAACACCAGAGAACAGCATGGAGTGAGGAAAAAAGTGTGCGAAACAGCCCTGTGAACGCCAAGGTCGGAGAAGGAGGGGAGGTGCTCCAGGTATGGAGCAGGTATTGCTCAGCAGCCTGTGGAAGACCCCATGCCAAAGCAGATGGACATTCCCACAGGAACAGCGGCCTGTGGAGACCCCACCCTGGATCATGGAAAAAGTGTGAGAAAGGGAAAGTGAGTGGCAGAGAGAAACCGACTGTTAACCCCTCCATCCCCTCTGTGCTGCTTGGGGTGGGGGTAGAGGAGTTGAAAGTGAAGGAGGGAAGTTGAGCCCAGGAAAGGGGGAGAGGAGAGGTGTTTTAACATTTGTCTTTTTGTTTCTCACTACCCAAATCTGTTTTAAATGGTAGTAAATGAAATTAATTCTCCCCAAGCTGGGTCTGTTTTGCTTGCAGTAGTAACTGGTAAGTGACCTCCCTGTCTTTATTTTGATCCATGACCTTTCTCATCCTGTTTTCTCTGCCCATCTGGTGGGGAGTGAGTGAGCGGCTGGGTGGGCTGTTAGACAGGGCTAACCCACCACATGTGTGCACACACTACCATCAGCCCTGCAGATAGAAACCCGGGGTGGTTAAAGAAGCAGAGCAACTCAGAGCTGAGTGGTAAGCAGATACTGAGCTGGCTTGATATATTTGATCTATATTGTGGAACAGTTTAGATTTTTAATCCAGAAGAGTTCAAAAGAAATATGACTATGTAGCATCTTACAAAGATCATAAACCTTTCTCACACATGAGCAAGCATGACGTGATAAACATCTGGTAGACACTTTGCATATTTTGTGTATATAGATATGAGAAAGTGAAGTTTTGGGAGTCCTTAAAGTAGACAGAGGAGGTATCTGCTCAGTTATGTCACTATTTAGTACATCTTGAAATACAAGTTTATTTCACACATTAAAAGCATAAACCAATAATTGCCTACTTAAACAGTGTTTTGTCCAGATGTCTTTAATCACTGTTGTATTTGTTCTGACCTCATAATTTTCAAGGCTATATAAAAGTATTTATAAAAGCATGTAGTCCCGAATTTACTGAAATGAACAAGTATTCAGCTCTCACAGATAGACTTTTTAAACTCAGTTTAGATACTTTTTATTTTTTTCTGTCTGGGTACACATTTCTCACTCTTAAAAGACAATATTTGAAAACTACTCCTGGCACTAACAAAGAAAATTTTACTCCGGCCACAATGAGTACATTTATGAATTTATATTCAGATACTTCCATAAGCATTAGAGAAAAATGAATTGATAGAATCTGTATATGAAATATGTCTGGTTGTTATTCATTCGTTTGTGTTGAGTTAAACATGGATTTACATTTTTAACTATATCAAGTTACCTCTGTCTGCATTTGACGCAACTGCTTTGAAAACAGACTAAAATGGACATAAATGGACCAAAACGAGTATTTTACATAGGGAGTAACTTTATTTTCTGGCTGACTTGTATCAGAAATCTGCTTTGTACATGTTCTATGGCTTGTATAAAATGCACAAAGTAATGAGGCTCATCATTATCATGCTATTGTCATTTTAAAGCATTGAAATGCAAAAATTAGCATTATCATTAGTTCCACAAGTTTTTTCACATAATGAAAACAATTAATCAGTATAAACTGAATGTTTCAAGTCGCTGGCAAGGAATGAATTCATAGACTCCTTGCAAGTAGTACTTGCACAATTTTTTTACTTCCTGCATTATGCAGGTATTAAGATTTTAGATGTCTGTTCTGGTGTCCAGTCATAAAAAATGAAGGGAAAATAGAGTTCATTCTAGCCATTTGCTTACCCTAAGGCAGGATCAACTATCTTTTCCTCAGTCCAGGTTAGAACATATTTAGACATTTTAAGGGTGATTTATATAGCTCTGGAAAATCATAGCTTTTCTAGGATATGTATTTCTATCTTCCTGTTCTTATTGGAGATAAACCTGTTTGACTCCCCGTAGGCTTGGAAGCAGTTTATCTACTTACTCTTGAAAGTTCATCATGTTCGTTCCTCATTCTTCTCCCTAAGCTTAGCAGGCATCATTCATTCAATATTTCTTCAGTGATGATGTCTTATAAGCCCCTGATCATTCACGTTTCTCTCTCCTATCTCCAGCTGATGCCTAAAACTAAATGCAGCTCTCTAAATGAGGCTTACTAATGTGAGAGAAAAAGATTACTTTTTATGTTACAAATGTAGCATGAGATCTCCCTCCTGTGCAAGATGACATTTCAACTTCTGTTCTCTTTGTATGTACTAAATTCCCAGGTTGCCTCTGAACTACTGCTGCTTGGCTGGTTACTCGCCACTGTATGTAGTCAGTTTATTTCTTTTTCTCAGATACGGAGTGCTGTACGTACTGAGTTCTGCCCTGCTTCCTCCTTGCATGCCACTCCTCTGACTGGTCTGTCTGGGACTCTCCTCTTCTAGTGCTCCCCAGGGCTTCACTTTATGTGCCACTTTCATAAGTATTCTCTTTATTCTACCATTCACAAAAGTAATAGTAAAAACAGATCCTTGCCTTGCAGAACCAATCCTGATATAGCCCTCCCTTTTGACAGGGAACTGCTAATAAATGCTTTCGAACTACAGTTTTCAGCTGGTTTACACCCCTTTCATCTGCACCATGCTTTTCTAGCTTGTTTATCAGAATGTCACATCAAAAGAATTAGGAAAGCCAAGTTAATGACATCTGCTGCTTTTCCTCTCTTCTTAGGGTCTCCTATCATGTCAGAGAGGGAGATTAGATTGGTTGACAGTATGTGTTCATGATAAACCCATGCTGACTTCTCATCTCTTTCTGTTTCTCCCTGTACTTAAGGCAGTTTGTTCTAGTATTATTTTTTTTTCAGGAATTGATTTCAGGCAAGAGGTCTATAAATAGAACACTTGATTCTTACCTTTTAAAGATGGGAAGTATGATGCCACTTCTATTTTCTGAAATTTCAAATGTCCTTTAGAATTTCTCCAAGACAACTACTGAAGGCTCCCACTTCATACCAACCATTCTAGGCATCTTAGGTCTGCATCAGCCTAAACAAACTTAGAAGTACATAATCTATTTAACTACTCTCTAAACTACTGCTTTCTTCTTCTTACCTATTCTTACTGCTTGGTATTATGAATTAATTTTTTTTTTAAGTTTACTGGTGAAATACTTAGATATATAGCTGTAATATGCAAAGACAGTCTCATCACAATTATTTTTCTCAGCTTTCAGCTTTCCTATTTATAGTCTCTTCTTCAAATGAACATGATTTACAGAGAATCAGAAACTATTACGATGTATATAAAATAAGTTTATGAAGGCATTTAGTCAGGTACAATTTGCATAGAATATTACCCTTTGCTTGAACTGTCGTAACTGTTTGCACAAGAGTTAAAACTAGTTTAAGATTTGCATCATTCACATATTCTTCAGGTGGCTGATGCATTTGTCTAAAGGTATTCAGTTTTTATTCGATAAGAACTGCTTATTGTTTGCCAGGTAGCTTGATTTCTTTTTAGAAGTTATAACCTCTAGAGAAAAAACATTTATTGGTGAATTTAAGATGAGACAATTTCTAATTCAGTCTTTTCATATGCAACACATATATTACATCCACTTGAGGGTATTCATTATTGTAAATAATTAAAAATGTTTTTTGAGAGACTCTCAAAAACTTATACCATGCAGTTACATCCCAGATCATGTTATCACACTGTATCCTGAATTTAGGATTGAAAATGTATAAAGTATAGTTGAGTGTTTAAAGACTACAGTGTTATTTGTGTTAACCACTTACGAAGATAGGAAAGTAGTCTGGATTCATACTAGAAACGATTTGATTTAAAAAAAAGAATACTGAGGTAACATTACTGAAATGTGTAAGAGTTGGGGCAAGTGAGAGCTACGAGTTCTTTATATATTTAGAAGTATGAGAAATTGCAGTCTTAGAGCTGTGTTTCATCTGAAGATACAAAACAAGCAATCATTTCATCCAAAGTTAACATACTCATCTGAGTGTGGACCAAAACAGAATGAAGAGGTCTTTTCTTAATACCTGATTGTGGAAGATTATTTGAACCCTGGTTACAGAAGTAATTGTTGGTATTTATTTAATATTAACTTAAGATTGATCTCTTTTATAATTTACGAATATATTTTTAATCACTTTTCAGCAGCAGTCTCTCTTAAAATAGTACATGTGTACACCTCTAGGATGTTTGAATACTAAGGCCTAACCTCAAGTAGGGCATCTTCATCTGATATACGAACTGAGTGAAATGGAGGGACCTACGTTCAAATTCACAAATTCGGATTCAAATGGTAAATTCTGCTTCAAGGGAAATAAACAGGGATTTTTTTTTTCCCCTTCTAATTCATCTGTATTTCTCTTACTTCAGAGCAGCTACTACCCCATACACAGCTCCTTGAAAGGCTGCACTGGAGTGATGTCAGGTGGGTTAGGCTGAGCTGAAACTGCTGGTTTAAAGCACGATACAGTTTCAGAAACATACGGAATTCCAGCGGTTTGCATTCAAAGCAGTTTATTAGCAGCTCATGAGGTAGCCTTACTGTTGCAATAATACTTGAATTTATTGTACATTGCAGGCAGGGGTTAACTTAATCCCACACACATTGCTGACCAGATCTGACAGTCTATTCAGAGGTGTGAAGCAGTGCACAGTGCTGTGAGAGGACAAATAGATTCAAAGGAATATATCACTTTTAAATCTTCTGGTTATGCATTCTCTTTTCCTGTGAATTCATATCTAAGTAAAAGTAACATAAGGAGGTCTTTTTTTTCCACACTATTCTGAAGTGTTGTTCAGCTAAGGCCTGGCAGCATTAAGTTACAAAGTAGGCAGCTTTCTTACCCCAGTGATTTTGCATCCCACCTTTATTTCACAAGTTAGTCAATACAAATACATCCTTTGGACCTTAAGCCTACAGACTTTCATTCAGCCGCATTTGCTAATGACAGGCATTGATAATGTAATCACATATAATAACTGTAAGCTAGGTGTATGGAGAATATAAATGCTATGAAAATAAATTTGATAATGATGTAATTGACAGTACAAGGGACTGCTAATCCTTTTAAACATGGTTTTATTAAACCTGCCAATAACGAGAAATGGCCAAATTGCTATATGATTGTTGCTGTAAACTATTTCTATCCTATCTAAATATATATTTAGAATTACAGTCACGTAGGTTGGAAAGGAGCTTCACAGCTCACATAGTCCAAAGCAGTTGGACTACAAAGCAGTTAGAGCAGGTTGCTCATGGCCCTGACGTTATTTTACCAATCAAGTTAACCCACTGGCAGTTTACTCATCCCTTCTATTTTGTGGTTAACTTTGACACTGCAGGAAGATTTGAAAGGAAAAGCAAGTATGAGAATTTCAAGGAAGAAAATTTCTGTAAACAAATTTTTTTAAGGATTATTGCATTTTGCACCTTGGAGTGGTTTTCTGTAATTTAGTAGTCAGGGGTGCCTGCGCACTTCCCTCTCCTTGATCCTCACCCTATTCCTGAATGTGTCATTAACTGATTGCTTGTTACTAGATCTATAATATACTGCATCAATCCTGATTTGATTAAAAACACAAGGGTTGAGCATTTTTTCCTGTGCCAGGTAGCAAACAATGCTTTGCTTTGTGCTTGTGCAGACACCTGTGTGCAACTTCCATTTGCTGCGAAGGCAGAGCAGGCGGCAGGAGCATGCAGTGGTGATGGCGGTCAGAAACAGAATGACTTTTGTTGGGGGATGTTGTGGTGGCCTTGTAGTCTCATGAGACCTGGTGGAGTGTGCCTTGCCCCAAAGCGACAGGCACCTGCATGCAATTGCCATTAGCTGTTTCATTGCTCCTTAGCACAGTGGACAGTGTCTGCAAACAAATTAATACACAGTTTGCGTGGCAGAGGCAGTGGAATTTAAGATCTTGAGAGGAGTGAGCAAGACAATACCAGAATTACAACTCTGGACTTCAGAAGAGCGTATTTCAGCCTGCTCAGGGAGCTGCTTGGGATGATCCTGCGGGAGACTGCCTTGGAGGGCAAAGGGGCCCAGGAGAGCTGGTTAATCTTTAAGCACACCTCTTCAGGGCACAAGAATTGTCCCTTCCTGTCAAGCAGGCATGGCAGAAGGCAAGCATGGATGAACACGGAGCTCCTGACTGAGCTCAGACATGAAAAGAAAATATATAGATAGTGGAAGCAGGGACAGGCTACGTGGAAAAGATACAAAGACATTGCCCATTCATGTAGAAATGGAGTGAGGAAGGCCAGAGCTCAGCTGGAGCTGACACTAGCGAAGGAGGTGAAGGGCAACACAAAAGCCTTCTTTAAGTATATTGTCAGAAGAAGGAAGGTTAAGGATGGGGTGGGCTAAGTGGGGCAGAGGACCAGGTGACAAGGGTCAAGGAAAAGGCTAAGGTACTCAGTACTTTGTTTGCAATAGTTTTCACTGGTAATGCTTGTTCTCTGGCCCCTTGGGTCCCTGAGCCTCCAAGCAGAGTCTGTGGGAGTGAAGCAGTGCCCACAGTATGGGAACAAAGAGTTAGGGATCATTTAACACCCTTGGAGGTATGCAAATCCGTGGGACTAGATGGGAGGCATCCAAGGGTGCTGAAGGATCTTGATGATGTCATTGTGAGGCTGCTCTCTGTCATCTTCAAAAGGTCATGGCAATCAGGGAGCTTCCTGATGGGTAAAAAAAGGCAGACATCACACCCATCTTCAAGAAGGGCAAGAATGGGGATCCAGGTAGCTACAAGCCAATCAGCCTTATCTCAGTTCCTGTGAGGTTTATGGAGCAAATCCTCTTAGAAGCCATTTCTAAACACAAGAACGACAAGAAGGTGATTGGGAGTAAGCGTTTATCAAGGGCAAATCCACGATGACAGGATGGAGTGCACTGTCAGCATGTTTGTGTACATCAGATTGAGTGGAGCATTCACTGCAGTGTAGAGCAGTGCTGCTCTTCAGAGGAATCTGGACAGATTGGAGAAATGGGTTGAGGGGAACCTCATGGAGATCAGCAAAAGCAAGTGCAAAGTCCTGTACTGGGGACGGAATCATCCCATGCAACCATACAATCTCAAGGCTGACTGTGTGGGAGACAGCTCTGCAAAAATGGTCCTGGGTGTCCTGCTGTACAAGTTGAACATGAGTTGGCAGTGTGCCCTTGCAGCAAAGGAGGCCAGCTGCATCCTGGGCTGTGTTAGCAAGAGTGTAGCCAGCAGTGCCAGGAAAATGATCCTGCTGTCTATTTGGCACTCGTGAGACCATATCTGGAGTACTGCATCCAGTTTTTAGGCTCCCCAGTGCAAGAGGATATTTACATTCTGGACTGAGTCCAGCAGTGGCCACCAAGATGGCTGAGGGCTGGAGCACGGGGTATATGGGGCAAGTCTGGTGGAACTGGGTTTGTTCAGCCTTAAGCAGAGAAGGCTCAGAGGAGACTTGAGTGCTGCCTACTGCCATCTTACTGGAGGGTACAGAGGAGATGGAGCCAAACTCTTCCCAGAGGTACACAGTGATAGGACAAAAAGCAATGGACATAAGTGGGAACACAGGAAATTCTAATTAGGTATTAGGATTTTTTTTCTTTTTATAATAATGATGATCAAATGCTGTAAAAGCTTGTGTGATTTTCAAGAGTTGACTGGCTGTGGCTGTGAGCAAACTAATCTGCTGTAGACTTGTTTTCACCAGGGGACTGGCACAGTTGACTTCTGGATCACCTTCCAGTCTAAATCATTCTATGATTCTATGAAACCTGTATGCTGAGTGGGAGAGGGAAGACTTAGAAATGGCAATATAAATAATGCAACTAAATAAACAATAGCTGAAGGCATAGCATGATGAAATTTAAATTTTTTTCTTTCAACAGCAAATTTTTCAAAATGTTTATTGCAGAAAATAATTTTGAAAGAAATATTTTTGTCTTATCTGAGGTAAGTTGGATGAATTCAATTTAGCATTGCTTTTGCAAATTTCTTTGTTTTCTGTTGGCTTTAATTGCCTGAATTTAGCTGTTGTATTTCTGTTTTCTTGCTTTTATTTTTGTTTGGTCTTTCCTTAAAATAGACAAAAATCCTTGTTATTTTTACTCATAAAAGTTTTGAACATCTGTAGGAGAAAATCAAGAATGCTTATAATGCCATTGATTATCTGTGCTTAACACTGTACTTTATTTAGCAAAGAAAAGAATGACTCAATAATGGGTCATAAGTTCCAAGCTAATTGATCTCCTTTCGTCCAATGAGATTGCTTTAAACAGTAATCAGTTCAAGCCGTACTTTGGGTATCCAAGTGGAAACACTGAATTGTATGTCTTACATCATCACAGACCATGTGTAAGCAGAGTTGAGCAAAAAAAAAGTAACTTCAGTCATTCTATGGCACAGAGAAAGTAACACAAAAGAAATGAGAATTCTTAATGCGATATGGTACTACTGTGGCAAGAGATCAGTTGAGCAGAAAAGTTTATTTTTGAAACATAACACTTTCTATCCTGAACACCACAGGCAGCTTCACAAGTATAGATTATCTTTCCACTAATGAGCATCAGGGTCACACTTGAGATTCTAAATCCATGTCATTATTCTAAAATGTGTTTGTGAAGGAAGATTCATTTGCTATGTAGTGAAGGAGCTTTTAGGGATTGCTTTTAAGTGACTTTGATTAACCTCAACAAGAGCTTAAAATACTTCAGTGTCGGAACTTTTCACGAAGGTTTAAGATTTCCATAAATGAATCAAGGGAGAAAAGAATCAGAAAATTCTGTAATTGTGTGTGGGCGATTGTGTAAATTAAAAGAACTGCAAACCTGTAATTAATAGAATTATCATCTGTTACAGAATTCTTACCAAATGACAATCATATAGTTTTAATCCTTTCTGAATAAAATGGTCCATTAGGCAACGTATCTTTGTGTATATAATTTCTGAACTTTTGATGTGACTTCAAAAAGTTAAAATCTAGCAAAGGAATTAATGAAGGCACATTGATGAACATCAAGTTCACTGAATGTCAAATTGTGTTATTTCCCAAATGTTAAAATAGTACTTAATAGCCTTTGATGCAGCAAAATAAAATAGATGTTTTCTTTGATATGCATGTGCAGAACAAAGACGGCTTTGAAGTCTGTTTTTGTGTATTCCTTTAGCAGTGAAAAACTGACATATGATCGTAAACTTAGATTATTTGAAAGTATGAAAGCACATGAGACTTAAAAGGAAAAGTAGGACAATTTTCTTGACAAAAAAGTAGTGCTACCTCTAGTGTCAGTGATGTTAATGACTGTACTTAAACTTCCCCAAGACTTCAGGTGATTAGTTTGTTTAAAGGGATACTATTGTGAATAGACTTTATAAACTATAAATGATGTAGAGAAATCATAAAATGCAGTTGGCAGAATGACTGATTTAAAAGTGACATCTGATTTGTTTTAGGTATAGCTATTGTTTGTCAGTAGATCTTTGAGAACACCAGCCACCACTGGATAAAAAGATGTAGATATGTCCCTTTTGCAAAGTCTGAAGAGGGACACAGAGTTTGATACATCTCCTTGCCTTGATTAGCCTTTTGTGAAGTATGTAAACAGGTATTTGAAAGGATATGTGTCCTTCACAAAGATTAAAAATAAAACAGCAAACAAACCTCCTTACTGCTCCGCATTTTTAGATATGATCCCAAAACTTTCTATTCATTATTTCTAGAGCTATACTTTGTATTTGGTAATAAAACACATTTTTGTTTCAGAAGCCCTTGCTAAACTCTGTATGACAGCCAAATGGCTTTTCAGATTCTGTGCCTCTGCAAATTTGTTGCAAATCAGCAACAATTTCACAACTGTTCTATATTTACTTTTTGATGAGTGATGATAATATTAAATTTCTTTTACTTCTCTTATGTCTCTATATCCGAAGTCTAAAATCATGTTTCTTTGGAGAACCTTTGCTGTTCTTGTTACCCTGTTCAGTGTCATTAATTATCTGCTTATCTTGTGGTTCTCAATCAAATCAATCTGCAACAGAATAAAAGAAATAGCATACCTAAAATGCAGGTTGTGCTAACCTGAAGATTTTCTCTTATTTCCTCCAAATACTGGCAAAATATGATTGCTCTTTCTGTCCCCTAAAATCTTCCCCAGTGTTTTAAGATTTGGTAGGAAACTGGTGGCTCATAGATCTCTTCAACCTATACTAGTCTCTCAGGCCACTTCTGTGATGTCCTTGGCAGTGGTGCTGGTGAACATCTGACAGATGATGCAGACTTGCTCCCTTCTGCCATTGTCCTTTTTTCTCTCTGCCCTTTCCTGACCTCCCACCCGTGAACCCAACTCCTGCTCATTCTGTCCCCGACAAACAAAGTCATTTCCCATTGTCTCAAAGTAGCCTCTCCCCCATCTTACAGATACAGAAATTCCTTTCAGTCATAATTCCCAATGGCGATATCCAGGGTCTGAAGCCTGAGTATTCAGTGACTGTCTTGAAGGAGGTTTCCCAGAGCATTCCCAGCCTAAAGTACATGCAGAAGCAAAAATAGCCTGGCTATCTTCACTAGTATCAGCTTCATGAATACTTTCTCAGACTTATGAATAATCTGCCAAGACCAAAATATGCAATTTAGCATGTGAATGCCTAGGCTGCATCTGTTGTTTTTGAACACTGAAGCAGGAGGAATGCTTGGGTAACAATTCTACATTAGGAGTTCCTAAGTAATCACAAGCATGAAAGAAGTGGTAGGTCAGCATTAGTGATGTGTTACTCTGTTCTGGTTTGTAGCTTAGACTACAACATTAAAGGGATCAGGCAAGGGCAGGCAGGCAAAAAATGAAGGAAGGAGATGATCCGTCACTGGGGTAGGAAAAGTGTAGGCTTAATGGTACTTCCTTGAAGCTTCTTCATGTTGCCCTAGAAAATGGTTTGGGCATTTAAATTTAACGATAGCCAATTTGCTAGGCAGTTAGTGTGTGCGGTGCCACTCCCAGTAGATCCAGTGGTGGATGAATGTACTGTCTTCCAAAGGATGTTAGGATCAAAGCAAGCTTCTAGTGGTACAGCAGTACCTAGAACAACAGCTGCTTTAGGATTTTAGTTAAATCCCCTATTTTGAGTGGGCTCACGTCTGACAGGCAGTGACTAAACTGTGCCAGTAAAAACTCTTTAAGTTCAGTCAATCTCTGACATAGGTGCCTCCCCAGCCATGAATGGCAAGTTGCACAATGGCTGTCACTGTCCCTCACTACTGTCTGTATATGGATTCACTTTTATGATGGAGCCTTGTCTTTTCTGCTGGTTGCCTTGCTCCTTGGTAAACCTGCCCAGCTCTAGCCAGGTCACTACCAGAGAATGGGTAGTCTATGGATAAAGGAAATAGCCAGCATGCTTAGAAGAGGGGATGGTCATTTCTTGAGAGTGGGAATATGTGTCTTAGTGAGTCCAAGGCTAGAGTGGGATGCAGATGAAAGGACAGCCACACAAGGGAAGAGTACGCAAAAATGTCACTGTTTCACTAGAGTCTTACCCTGCAGTCACACTACCCAACAAAGCAATGAGGTATTTTTTATTCCTACAGTAAATCAAGATGACAATATAGACACACCTCTAGTTACTTATTATTCGGGCTTATTGAATATATGGTGTCTAACAATTTTTTCACTTGTAAAGTCATTTACAAGGACAATGTTCACACATCTTATTGCAGCAATTTTGAAACCTTTTTTTTGTCAGAAATCATATGTCTCTCAGACTCCAAACTTTCAGGCCATGACAATTTCAAATTTGAGTAAGAGAGGTACCTTGCTGAATGCAATAGATGCATGGTTTGATAGTCTTCTAAAGTTCTAGATTCTCTAATTACAAACCAAAACCAAACCAAACCAAACCCCAAAATTAACTCAAAAAAGCACCATCACTGATTTATTTTCAAGCACACAAAACAGACAATGATGCTATTTATGGTCAGGAAACAGAAGCAAAATATAAGGATACTTAACGGTAGAAGAATACCTAACTCTGTTTCCTGAGGAAACATCTAATGAAAGTGTCCATGGTAATACTGAATGAAATTCCTGTGAGTCAGAATGAAATTTCTGTGGCAAAATGTGGACTTACACATTGAAATACATAAGGATTTGGGGGGAAGAAAGGGGAGGGGAAAGGAAGGGAAGGGAAGAGAAGGAAAGGGAAGGGAAGAGGAAAGGGAAAGGAAAAGGGAAAGGGGAGGGAAGGGAAGGGAAAGGGAAGGGAGGGAGAAGAGGAAGGGAGGGGGAAGGGGAAGAAGGGGAGGGGAGGGAAGGGAAAAGGGAAGGGGAAGGGGAAGGGAAAGGGGAGGGGGAAGGGAAGGAAGAAGAATACCAAAAGCATATTCGTTAGTCTTAAATATTTTAAAACCTTTCATTTCTTCTGAAAGGACAATGTAAATATAAAGCTAGCTTTTGTGATGAAGGGGAGTGGGGGATAAATGAGAGCAGAATTATCAGCTGGTTGTTCTGACTGATGTAGTGGATGTGCAGGTAGTAGTACACTGTTGCTTTAAGGTGTCTAGGGCTACCTGAGACTCCCTAGAGTATCCTAGACATTTGTACATATTACTTAGAAAATATTTGTCAGAGACGTAACAAAACAGTGATTATTTGCATCTGTAAGACTCAGAAAGACATGTATTGTTCTTTTAGTCTTGGTGTAAACACTTCCTTAAATAATTTTTAATTAGTCTTGGTTACTGAGTATTTGAATTTTCCTGTTGGAAGGAACAAGGATACAATTATACTTAAATGAAAGATTGGAAGAGTGAATCAAGTCCAGAAACTGTGAATTATTTGAAGTATTTTTGTCATTGAATGAGAACTTGTCCAAGAAAATGAAAGTTACTTATGGTACAAAGAAGGAAACAAATGAAGATCTGCAGTCATAGTTCCTATCCTAGTAAAATAGCTCTGTAATAAAGACATGTAGGTGGGAGACCCAGGTTTACATTTTGTTTTAAACTCTTAGAAAATTACTTTGACTTAAAGGTAAAAAATTTCAGTAAGATGAAACATTAAATAAAAAGATTATGTTATCTTGAATTCTCAATGGAAGCTGTTGTCCTACATAATTTATAGCAAGTTGCTCTTTGATCTTCTATATTTACAGAGGGTATTACTAGTGAATGCAGATTTTAAAGCTAAAATACTCCTATTAATTCTACAATTTATACTTACAGTAATTATTTGGATTTATTTTATCTTGAGGGAATGTTGTAGTAACAAACCAGTCATTAAAAAATAAGTTTATGCTTCTACATGTACTTGCAAAATCTGCCTACAAGTTTTCCATCTCAATATCTGGATCAGATTCTGTAGTTATAACAAGCTTGCAGTTAACTGAAAATGAAATAGTCACCATTTTAAGCTAACAAAGTACCTGATTCTTCATCTTTCTGCCATTTAGGTTTCTGCTTATCTAGTATCCTTGAAAACTCTGACCTATTGAGCTTACACATTTGTTGCTGTTTTTAAATTATCAGAGCAGTATTTCAGCAGAACAATGAAGCTTGCAGTTGAAAATGTCTAGTTCTACTTCATAATTGAAACAAAAAAAATGCTTAAAAGAACTGAATACTTTGGCCCAGACTTGGCATATGGACAAGAAAATTAATAAAGTCATATAATTCCATCACTGAGAAGCACAGACTGGTAAATTCTACAAAGTACTATTTCCTACAGGCATGTCTGGAAATTTGCCTTAGTTTTCATAGACAGTTATCAGTTAGAGGAAAATCACTGTGTCAGAGTACTTAATTTACATCAGAATGTTAACATTAAAGTAAAAGACAACTTTGTGTGTATAAAAGACTGGTGTCTTCAAAAAATTGGGTGAGGACTCTGTGCCTCTATTTCAAAGAAGAAAAACACAACCAGCATTAATGACCCTGTCCATTTTCTAGTTAGTGCAGACTTTTCGGTGATTCCTTCTACTCAGATGTCTGGCATGGGTTTTGTCAAGCAGGAAATATCTAACTTTAAAGGTGCCGTTAAAGGAACTGAACTAAAGAAAAACTAAGTCCTAAGATCCTTTCCCTTTCACTCCTTGGTACAGCAGAGTGCTGTGAGGACTCATCGAAGTATAGCCCTGCTCACATGATGATATATGTTTTAACAGCTGCATCAGTTATAGACTCAATCTAGCTCATGACATTGGAGGCCATAAACAGTTCAGCTTCCTTTGTACCTGAAGCACATGGTCATATTGTTGTTTGGAAATTTATGTAGCCAAAAGGTCTTATAAAGCATAAATCTTTGATTTTAAAATTAGAGTTTCAGTCCCTAATCTCCCAGACCTTTATGCATGAGAACACAGTTCTCCTGAATAGACTTTAGAGACTACAGCATGGGATATCAGACTTTCATGGTTGCACAGTTATTTGTACAACCTTGAAGAAGCAGCAAAATGCAACAGAACAGGGAAGTAGGAAAACATTTCAGATTCTGCCAGAAAACCTGCTTTAATTTATATTTAAAATTTTGATATGGCTTACTACTTCTGGAGGTTCATTGGATTTCCCTTTCTAACAAACAAAGTATGCTAGTGAAACTGGAGAGAATAATATTCACATTGTCTGTTAAAGATTTCCTCTGTATTAATAGCCATTCAGTATCCTTTATTCTATGCTGGATACATATTTCAAAATACTAACTTCTACAGATAGCTTGCCTTATTTTTTAAATCAATAGCCCTATTTAGAAATTGCATTTCTTTTTTAAAACTGGATAAAATAAAGCATTCACAGGGGAAATACTGATAGCTGATTGTGTATCACTGTCCCAGTTTGGAAACTAGATATACTCCATCTTTTTCATAAGTAATGAGCACTTGATTCTAACAAAACAAGTAAATTTTACTAGTTGTGAAGAGTAGGATGAAATAAAGTATATGACCCAAGTATTACGAATAGCATAACAGTACAACAGAGAGCTAAACTCAGTAAATAGTGCTAAACTGGAACTGTTTATCTCCTCTGGATTTAGATCTCTTAGTTGGCAAGGAACGCAGTGGTGGCAACGGCAAATTCTGCAGCTGGGTGCTAGCTTGAGGTGGGCAAAGGGGTTCCCAGAGGCAGGGAAACCAGAGGAAGAGCAGAGACACCTGCCAGGAGCTGGAAGCTCTCATGAGCGAGGCTGATGTGGCTTGGGTGTTGCCCAGAGCAACCACCGGAGATTTAAATGGCCCTAGGGAATGCTAGTGACCAAGGTGGGCAAACAGGGCATGGCGCATCAGCCAGGGCGTGGTGCAGCAGTTTGCGTGGCAGTTCGCATGGAAGGGCGTGCAAGGAGGGTGCAGAAAGCTCAGCTGGCTCAACAAGGGAGCTATGGTATCCACCCAGCAGAAAGCCATGGCCTCTCTCAGCTCTACACCCACCATGACTGACACAGCCTCCCAGACAGAGCTCTGGTTGGGTACACACTGCCACCCAGGCATCAGGCTGCAGAGTGCCCTGCTCTGATGCTAGTATTTGAAGGAAGCGGCAAGCACACCTGTGGGAGGTGTGCCCAGGTAGAGGAGCTCTTCCACTTAGTGGCACAGCTCCGGGAAGAGGTGGGTACGTTGAGGAGTATCAGGGAGTGCGAGAGGGAGATAGACCACTGGAATCACACCCTACCTTCCCTGGGACAGGCCCAACAAGCAGACAGGGTACAGGGTATGGAAGACTCCATTTCCTCTCTCCACCCAGCAGAACGAGGTGACTTAGGGGATAGGGGGCAATGGTAACAAGTTCCTGCCTCGCGTGGCAGGTGAGCCTCCTCTGTTACTACCTCACCTTCCCAGGTCCTCTTGCATGAAAGGTACAAGGCTCTGCAAGTGGAACCAAACAATGACGAATTCTGTGTTCACCTAGCTTGGAGGTGTCACCAAGGTTAAGCCGGCCTATGCCCAGTGTAAAAATGGCTTCCATAAAGAAAAAAAGACGTGTCATTGTCATAGGGGACTCTCTCCTGTGGGGAACAAAAGGCCTGATATGCAGGCTGGACCCAGTTCTTAAGGAAGTCTGCTGCCTCCCTGGGGCTCATGTTAAAGATGTGACAAGAAAACTTCCTACCCTGGTATGGCCCTCAAATTGTTATCCATTATTGATTCTTCAGGTAGGCAGTGGTGAAGTTGCAACAAGAAGCGTGAGGGCTATCAAGAGAGACTTCA
Organism: Gavia stellata; assembly: GCF_030936135.1. Lineage (NCBI taxonomy): Eukaryota > Metazoa > Chordata > Aves > Gaviiformes > Gaviidae > Gavia > Gavia stellata. The sequence continues at coordinate 24,491,943 of NC_082598.1, read as the reverse complement.
GGGCCTTGGGACGACTGGTCAGGTGATTGGGAGCACATGTGGTGTTCTCCTCCATCATTGCATTGGCAGGGAATGACAAGGGAAGAAACAGGAAGAGCCAGGTGATCAATACCTGGCTCTGATACTAGAGTCACTGCCAGAATTTTGGATTCTTTGATCATGGGCCACTCTATATGGCACCAGGCCTGCTGGTGACAGATGGGGAACACCTGTCTCTGAGGGGAAGAAGGATCCTGGCACAGGAGTTAGCAGGGCTTATTGAAAGAACTTCAAACTAGATTTGGAGGAAGAAAGGGATAAAACCAGGCTCGCTGATGATAAGCCTGGGGGTGGCCTGCCAGTGTTTGAGGGACAGTGTGCTGGCAAGGACCTTTGGACTGCTGTCTCAGTGGAGGTAGGGGATGGGGACTCATGTGGCAGCAAAGATGCAGATGTTGTTGATGTGCTAGAAACCAGGGAAGCACCTGAGATCAGTCACATAGGACTTAGGGCTTCTCCTCCCAAAAAGGTGGCAGGATCAATAGCCCAACTAAAGTACTTCTATACCAATGCATGCATCATGGGCAACAAACAGGAGGAGCTGGAAGCCATTGTCCAGCAGGAAAGGTATGATACAGTGGCCATCATGGAAACATGGTGGGATGACTCACACAACTGGAGTGCTCCACTGGATGGCTACAAACTCTTCAGAAGGGACAGGCAAGGAAGGAGAGGTGGTGGGGTAGCCCTGCATGTCAAGGAGAGTTTTGATTGTCTAGAGGTTAAGTATGGTGACAGCAGGGTTGAGTGTCTGTGAGTAAGAATCAGGGGGAAGGCCAACAAGGCAGATATTATGGTGGGAGTCTGTTATAGACCACCCAAGCAGGATGAGGAGACAGACAAAATATTCTAAAAGCAGTTGGGAGAAGTCTCAAGATTGCTAGCCCTTGTTCTCTTGGGGGACTTCAACTTTACAGATGTCTGCTGGAAATACAATACATCAGAGAGGAAACAGTCTCGGAGGTTCCTAGAGTGTGTGGAAGATAACTTCCTGGCACAGCTGGTGGGAGAGCCAAGTAGGGAAGGCGCCCCGCTGGACCTGTTGTTTGTGAACAGAGAAGGCTTTGTGGGGGATGGAACTGTGGGAGGCCGTCTTGGTCTCAGTGATCATGAAATGATAGAGTATTTAATTCTCGGAGGAGTAAGGAGTGGGGTCAGCAGAACTGCTACCTTCGACTTCCGGAGGGCTGACTTTGGCCTGGTGGACAGAGTCCCTTGGGAGGCAGTCCTGAAAGGCAAAGGAGTCCAGGAAGGCTGGACATTCTTCAAGAAGGAAGTCTTAAAGGTGCAGGAGCAGGCTGTCCCCACGTGGTGGAAGACGAGCTGGCAGGGAAGAAGAGCGGCCTGACTGAAGAGAGAGCTTTGGATGGAACTCAGGAAAAAAAGGAGAGTTTATGACTTTTGGAAGAAGGGGCAGACCACTCAGGAGGACTACAAGGTTGTTGTGAGGTTTTGCAGGGAGAAAATTAGAAGGGCCAAAGCCCAACTAGAACTTAACCTGGCCTCTGTCATAAAAGGCTCTAAAAAATGTTTCTATAAATACATTAACCACAAAAGGAGGGCTAAGGAGAATCTTCATACTTACATAGTGACAAAGGATGAAGAAAAGGCTGAAGTACTTAATGCCTTCTTTGCCTCAGTCTTTAATAGTAAGGCCAGTTGTTCTATAGGTACCCAGCCCCCTGAGCTGGAAGACAGTGATGGGGAGCAGCGTGAAGCCCCACAATCCAAGGGGAAATGGTTAGTGACCTGCTACACCACTTAGACACTCACAAGTCTATGGGACCGGATGGGATCCACCCAAGAGTACTGAGGGAGCTGGCGGAAGTGTTCACCAAACCACTTTCCATCATCTACCAGCAGTCCTGGCTAACAGGGGAGGTCCCAGTGGACTGGAGGTTAGCAAATGTGATGCCCATCTTCAAGAGGGGCCGGAAGGAGGATCTGGGGAACTACAGGCCTGTCCTTGGTGCCAGGGAAGATTATGGAGCAGATCATATTGAGGGCCATCACGTGGCACGTGCAGAACAACCAGGCGATTAGGCCCAGCATGGATTTATGAAATGCAGGTCCTTCCTGACTAACCTGATCTCCTTCTACGACAAGGTGACCCGCTTAGTGTATGAGCGAAAGGCTGTGGATGTAGTCTACCTAGACTTTAGTAAAGCCTTTGACTCTCTTTCCCACAGCGTTCTCCTGGAGAAGCTGACTGCTCATGGCTTGGATGGGCACACTCTTCACTGTGTAAAAAAACTGTCTGGATGGCTGAGCCCGAAGGGTTGTGGTGAATGGAGTTAAATTCAGTTGGCAGCCGGTCACAAGTGGTACAGGGCTCAGTACTGGGACTGGTCTTGTTTAATATCTTTATGAATGATCTGAACGAGAGGATCGAGTGCTCCCTCAGTAAGTTTGCAGATGACACCAAGTTGGGTGGATGTTGATCTGCTTGAGGGTAGGAAGGCTCTGCAGAGGGATTTGGACAGGCTGGATTGATGGGCCAAGGCCAGTTGTATGAAGTTCAAGAAGGCCAAGTCCCGGGTCATGCACTTTGGCCACAACAACCCCATGCAGTGCTACAGGCTTCGGGACGAGTGGCTGGAAAGCTGCCTGCTGGAAAAGGACCTGGGAGTGTTGGTTGACAGCCAGCTGAATATGAGCCAGCAGTGTGCCCAGGTGGCCAAGAAGGCCAATGGCATCCTGGCCTGTATCAGAAACAGTGTGGTCAGGAGAACTAGGGAAGTGATTGTCTCCCTTTACTGGGCACTGGTGAGGCTGTACCTCGAATACTGTGTTCAGTTTTTGGCCCCTCACTACAAGAAGGACATTGAGGTGCTGGAGCGTGTCCAGAGAAGAGCAATGAACCTGGTGAGGGGTCTGGAGCACTTGTCTTATGAGGAGCAGTTGAGAGAGCTGGGGTTGTTTAGCCTGGAGAAGAGGAGGCTGAGGGGAGACCTTATCGCTCTCTACAACTACCTGAAAGGGGTTTTTAGAGAGGTGGGTGCTGGTCTCTTCTCCCAAGTGATGAGTGATAGGACAAGAGGAAATGGCCTCAAGTTGTGCCAGGGGAGGTTTAGATTGGATATTAGGAAAAACTTCTTCGCTGAAAGGGTTGTCAGACATTGGAACAGGCTGCCCGGGGAGGTGGTTTAGTCACCATCCCTGGACGTTTTTGAAAGACGTGTGGATGATGTGCTTAGGGACATGGTTTAGTGGTGGACTTAGGTGTGTTAGGTTAACGGTTGGACTTGATGTTCTTAAAGGTCTTTTCCAACCTAAACGATTCTGTGATTCTATGATTCTAAGACAGTCACAAGCAGTGTGACTCCTTCACACCTGCTGAGAATATCTCAGGTGATGTCTAATTCAGCTCGGTCGGATTCCCAGTTCTCCAGCTCTGCCGTAAGCTGGGCGCTGGAGTCCACGCAGAGGTTCTCTGGAGGCTGCTGTGTTACAAGTTCACGCAGTAGGGTCCCAGAGGTGTCTACTAAACGGTTTGCACTTCACTCTAAAGACCCTGGAAATACTTTTGTTTCAAACTTTTGGCCAAAATTTGAGTTAATTGTTTCAGTATTCATTAAACTAGCTTCAAAACTGTTGTAGCATAATTTGAATATTTTCTAACCTGGCTACTTAACAGTGTTGTCAAGATGTAGGCAACAAATTTTAAGACATTATTTAGAGCACTGTATTGTGTGAAATGCAGGTTTTCTTTTTTATTCAGATTAGTATACTTTGACTCAAGCAAATTTCTTACTCTTTGCTAAAAAGCATGGTATTTTCCAACTCACAGCTGTAACATGGTGCTCAGTATCAATAGTCTCTTCTTTTCCATTTCTGGAATCGTAAGTGTGATGAGTCTTTACATACACTGTGACAGTATTGGCAAAACATCTTAGGACGTATTCTTGTGGTTTTGCCTTAAAAACTGTAGAAGGGGGAAAAAACAATAATAAAAATAGCAACAGGGTTGCGTATTTAAAATGCCTGGCAGTTATCTAGCAATACTCTCCACAGTATGTAGGAGATATTTAGCGTTATGCTGGTGTCAGAACTTTGGTCCTAGTTCTCTCTTCTGATAACTCATCCAGGAAGAAGAAATGACTCATATAAGTAGTTTCCAGTCAAATTATTGCCTGAGAAGTTGCGGCAACCTGATTTATACCATCTAGTCTTCATAGCTCCCAAAAAGGAATGAGCCTTCAAGGTGCCCAGGGACTTCAGGAGTTTTCTGGGTGTGCTTGAGAGAATGTTAGGTATCCTCTGGTTGTGATACATTTGCCAGGGTATTTGTGATGGAAATTGTTTTCTGCATCTATCTAAAGATATTTAAATGAGTTTTAGGAAATAACAGTTTTTATAGAAACATTTGCTGATTCTCAAATGAGAAACTTTTCACCTATTTTAAAGGGGATAATGTCATAGTAAGATCCTACGGATTTATTTTTTTAAAAATAATTTTAATGAGGATGGGAAACAGTATCAGTATACCTTATTTTCAGTATAACAGGTTCTAGAAACTGCTAAATTGTCATATTCCTTGAACTGCATTCACAAATGGGATTCAGTGTAACAATAGTAACACTACAGAATTAGGTGGCATTTTGCATTTTACACAGTTATTTCAGGTTTACGTTAAATGCAGAGCACTCAGGATAATAAATAATTAAGAAGCGGAAACACGTTCATGTAATGAAACAATCAATATATATGTATATGGCATGTAGGCTTAAATTATTAGCAGATGGCCAAGCTGCCCGCCCTGCAGCTGTATGTATGAGTGAGCTCCATACATTATTATAAATCCTTTTAATTAGTGTTTCTTTAAGGATTCCTGAGGTTACAAGCTAAAAGAAGACCATAGATTGATTGAATCTTTATCTCTCAGCATAAATATCTTAACAGGAACCAAAAAAGAAGGTCAGAAGTGAGACATGTATAAGAACTGCAGTAACAGAAATTACTGAGGTCAAAAGAGCCAGTACTTGCAAAGTCAGATTGTATAAATGATCATTTCACAGAGTAAATCAGATTTTGAGACAGTCTGATCACTCGTAGTTAGGGATACTGATAAATTTGCAAGACTTCATCTCTGCTAAACTTTACTTCCAGGAATATTGTACATTTCAGGGTTTGCAAGAACAGTTGAGAGAAACTATTTTGCAATACAGAATAGCAGAGTTTCCGGGTGGGTAGAAACTCATTGGCACTACGCTATTATGAAGACTGGCTTAGTGAAAGCACAACTGCAGCCTCTCTCTGAGGAGAACAGATTTAAAAAGGACTTCTGTTGCCTTTATTCACCAGAAGGCGCAGAATCAGCCAATCAATGAACCAGAAACTATATATCTGATTGAAGTTCTGTGTTGGGTCTCTTTAATTTCTTCAAACAATAAAAAGCAGCTTAGATCTGGTGAGTGGAAAAACAATGCTTTGATGTCAATCTTTTCTCTTGGATAGATAAGCTTGACTTGTCTAAGGGGCAGGAGGGAGAACGTAAATTCAGGTTCAAAAGTAAGTGTAGACTGTGGCACACTACTAGATTTTCTTAATTTCTTAAATAAAACCAATATTATTTTAAAACATTTTATGAGGGCCCTCTGTTGATAGTATAATATATCTTACTAGCTACTTGGTAACTTAGAGATTTATTTGATTAGACTGGCACTTTTAACTTTAATTAATCTGCTCTACAATACTGTCAATAATAATAATATAATCTATTGTTACAATTATGTCTTCTGGAAGCATCAATTTCTGTCACAAAATAAATCTTTCAGATATCAGAATTTCACTTTAACCATGAAGGTATGTAGGTAATAACAGCCAGTCCAAGTTCCAAAATTAAATTTGGGTACTATGATCATTTATTAACAAAGTTTATACATACGCAGAAGTAGAAACCTACAGGAAAGAATTCAAAACTATTTTTCCATCACTTTCAATTATTTTCAAAACCAGCTTTTTTGCTGTTACTAAAATGCTTATCCTAAAAGTCTTTATTGGCTTTGAAAATATTTATGTTAATTTTGAGCATTTTAGTTTTCAATTACTGTTTTTGAATCTTCTTTGTAGATGGTTAAATAATGGAAAAGTAAAACAAATATGCAATTTTGAGTGAAATAAAATAATTCAGAGTGACTTAATGTGATTGTTTTTCTTATTTCTTTCTCCTTCATTATGCCAAAGACCCCCACCAAAGTAACATCTCAAAATTATTTTTCAAATCAGATGCTCCACAAAATAATACCTCTTTTTACTTGCATTTCAGTAAGGATCCATATTATTTTTTTTTTCTTGAAATAGTGCCAGATTATAATCGTAAAGTGACATAATGCCTGTGTCAAGGCCTGTTAAAAGGATACTTTTTTTTTTAATAATATACTTTAACTAACAAATTTTAAACTGTTAACAGCAGATGTAGAAAACTGGGTTAGTTTGTTAATGTCCTTTCAATAATTCATTGGTAGGATGCTACTAAACCAATTTAATATGGAAATTGCTTTGGAAGTAACAACTTCAACATGCCTTTTTACATTAATTGGTAAGCAACAGTACTCTAACTGTTGGATGAGTTCTGATAAGCTGTGACTTCTTATTATTGTTACTTAGTCATGTATGCTATGGAATGTGTGCTACTTGGAGGCTCTTGTAGATCTACAAAAGAGTTCTACCTTCTCTTTATACCTATAAATCAGACCCCCAAAGTCTCTTAGTAAAATCTACGGAACATCTAGTTGTATCACATTCTGGGTTTTCAGGTGTTTTTTATAACACGTGCCTTTCTCTATCTCATTCCCCATTCAATAGTGATTAATTTTCATTTTGCATTTGTTCTTGTTCATACAGTAACACTATATGAATTATATAGTATTGTAATAGTGATTTTTAATTAATGACTTAGTCACTTGAAAATTGATTTCTTCAAATAAAGGTTGTACAGGGCTTTTTTTGTCCAGAGGGGGTGACTTCTCCTTAAAAAGCAAACTAATATTAATGAATCTAAGATAGTATTTCGCACGTCCAAATTTATGACTCGACATTCATTTTCAGAAGTGACAGCTTCAAAATACATTTCAATTCAGAACTCTTTGTTTATAAAATGAAAGTGAATTCCTCATATTTAATTGCAAAAATTAGCAGTTAAAAATATGAGCAAAGTCTAAACTTCCTTAACATTAGCATTTCTAATCATCTAATGTCCCATTTTTACTGAGGGTTATATAGCAATTTAATTGCTTTGTAATAACTTGTGAGCTATATTTGCAGAATGATTTTTCTTTACTTCTTTGCTTGATTTACATAATTTTGCATAATGTAGGTTAGGGTTCATGTTCTGCTGTAGGTTTTTTTTTAATTCCTTATAATATCAAGTGCTGAGTTACATAACTTCAGCTGATTCATGCTTTTTTTTTTTAAAGTTTTATATTATGATCTATATTTGGGCCTATTAGTCTTTCACCAAGTTAATTAAATAATAATTAGAGTGGAAGAAAAGGAAAAGCAGGGAGAAAATAATTTAGAATTTATATACAGTTTCAGTCTTAATCAGTTGCTTTTTGCAAGCTAATACATGTTCACATTTTCATATATGGATCTTTGAATTCTTATTGCCCGTAAACACACAAGCTAAGTAGAAGATGTGTAAGTTTAAAACTGCAGTTTTACACTTAAGGCTAAAATGTTATGCTTAGGAAAATTTTGTAAAGCAGGTATATTTTAGAATGTTTTTTCTGAATTGATCTTTCTTATTTTCACAGATACTTTTGGTGGTAATGAGTAAATGGTAAACATTCAGGTGAGTTTTCTTTTGTGTATAGGAAGCTCCTATATGGAGCATAAAAAAAAGTCTTCTTAGAGAAATGTATGATAATAGGCAATTAAACATGTGAGAAACTCTACAAGGAAAATTAAGGTCCAAATGGCAAATAGAACATTACATGAGGTAGAATATTATGCTGTTCTAACTCAGGGATGGTTACACATTTTGAGATTAATAGCTCCTGAAAAAAATTACCTTTTTTTGTACAATTTGAAATGTATAAAAAGTTTCAAATCTATAAATGGAAAGAAACACTTTTTAGAGCCAATCTAATCTCAAGCAAATTCTGCTGGGTAGATTACATCTGTGTTTATTTAGAAGTCTGATCACAGTCCAAGTCAGAAACTGTCCAATTTTTGATAAATCTGCATGACAAGGTTATAGTATCTCATTCCTCAAGCTGTAATCCCTAGTTCTTAACTGTACTTGGAGGGTGGGAAAGTGGGAGAAAGACAGCAACTTTTGGAAAACAAACATTCTGGATTGCTTCTTAAAAATGCAGAGAATAAAACAAAATTAAAAAAATGGTGCCAAGGCAAAAAATATTGCCGGAAAGATTTCCCCAGTGTTTAACATAGCAAGGGAAGAGCATATGTCTAATTCTTTTTGTGGTCATTTTAAGCTCTCTACTGATTCCCTAGGTGTGTTTGGGTTTTTTAAAATTATTTTTTGTTTGTTTGGTTTTGTTTTTTTTAAATTAATTTGTAAGTTATGATGGGGAGTGTGGAATCCCATCTGTAAACAGAGGTGCTGGGTACAGTTCTCTATTGGGAAGATAATATTGGGCACATACTTCGTATGTCAAAACTCCATGAACTCTAATGAAAGCTGTATGCATTCTGCTGGTACCTAAACATTAACTGCATGGGAATTGCTTGGTTTTTGTCTTAGATTATTAGAGTATCTATTCTAAAAACTGTCATAGAAATTAGGTAGAAAAATACTGTGATTATTCTAGATAGATCAGCATTTTTAATGTAAGTAAATAAAAGAAGGGGAGTTTGCCTTTATACTGCATAAGGAAGGCAAAAAACCTACCTCAGATTAAAATTATTCCATTCTGGGTTTTCACTGAAATCAGTATATAAATGCTATGAAAATATTAATTAAAGAACTTCTGTTACCTTAAATATAACAAGTACTGAGGATGCACTTCTATTAGCAAAATATGTAGGCTTCATACCATCTCTGGATATTAAATTAATCTGTTATGTAATGCATGAAAGAAGCAATATACAGACATAAATGGAAACAGATGGACATCGTAGTTCTCATGTAGGCATATGTGATTTGATCCGTTTGTTCTCCAGAGGGCTGGACAGAAAACTACAAAAATGCAAAAGACATGGTAATGTTAGCATGACTATGTTCTTGTGTTAATAAGCCCTGCCTCAAAACAGGGCTTATTGGCTTGAGCAAAGAGCCATGCTATGAAACTTTACAAGTCTGAGTTTCTTCAGTTTTAACCACCCAGCGCATCATGTGTATCTGTAAATAGATATGTAGGCCTATCATAAATGTCATAAATATCTGCAGTTACCTGTCACAAATATCTGGAGTACTGTCATGTTTTAACCCTAGCTGGCATTTAAACACAGCCACTCGCTCACTCTCCCCAGTGGGATGGGGAAAAGGACCCGAGAAAAAGTAAAACTTGTGGGCTGAGATAAAAACAGTTTAATAGGACAGAAAAGGAAGAAAATAATAATAATAATGATAATAATAATAATGATGATGATGATGATGATGATAAAGGAATATACAGAACAAGTGATACACAATGCAATTGCTCACCACCCGCTGACCGATGCCCAGCCAGTTTCTGAGCAGTGGCTCCGCCACCCTGTTTTTGTTCAGCATGACGTTATATAGGACGGAATATCCCTTTGGCCAGTTTGGGCCAGCTGTCCTGGCTGTGTCCCATCCCAGCTTCTTGTGCATCTGGCAGGGCTGTATGAGAAGCTGGAAAGTCCTTGGCTTAGTGTAAGCACTGCTCAGCAACAACTAAAACATCAGTGTGTTATCAACATTATTAACCTAAATCCAAAACACAGTACCATATCAGTTACTAGGAAGAAAATTAACTCCATCCCAGCTAAAACCAGCCGAAAATACTGTGTCCACTTCTGGGCTCCCCGGTACAAGGGAGGCTTGGAGCTACTGCAGAGAGTCCAGCGAAGGGCCACTAAGATGATGAGGGGACTGGAGCATCTCTCCTATGAGGAAAGGCTGAGAGAGCTGGGACTGTTCAGCTTGGACAAGAGAAGGCTCTGGGAAATCTTATCAATGTGTATGAATACCTGAAGGGTGGGTGCAAAGAAGATGGAGCCAGGCTCTTTTCAATGCTGCGCAGTGACAGGGCAAGAGGCAACGGGCACAAACTGAAACACAGGACGTTCCTTCTGAACATCAGAAAACACTTTTTCACTGTGAGGGTGACCAAGCACTCTCACAGGTTGCTCAGGGAGGTTGTGGAGTTTCCGTCCTTGGAGATATTCAAAAGTCGTCTGGACGTGGTCCTGTGCAGCCAGCTCTAGGTGACCCTGCTTGAGCAGGAGGGTGGACCAGATGACCTCCAACCTCAACCATTCTGTCATTCTGTGTGTTTCTTTCATTAGGTTAGCCTTCTCGGCAGTGATTCAATCCTTGAACATCCAGCTCTGGTTCTTCTAGCCTTAGTTGCAGTGATATCCTAACCAGCATAGGGAATACAGCTCTCCAGTGTTAATTCTTGTATTCTTTATAATCCTAAATGCATGCTAACAAGGTTTAGATAGAATAGAGCATAAATAGAGCATAAAATGTGAAAAGTAGATGTCCTTGAAATGTAACAGTTAATACAGTTATTTACTTCTCACCTGCCTCTGCAGAAGGTTTATTCTTAAACACTACTTAATTGTCATTGAGAGGTTTTTTGCATCTTCCTTTGAAGCATCTGGTGGGAGACATCTATACAGCCTGCTATGTTAGCCATCTGGATAGTCCTCTGTAACTATAGACAATTTTATACAGATATGGCAGGAATTGTCATTTTGTGGGGTTCCCCCCAGTTAGAAGTTTGCCAGTGAGAGAGCTAGGCTGGATAAATACTTGCAATTTTCTGTTTCATCTGTTTTTTATCTCATGGCTAAACTTCATTCATTCATATTTTCATAACATCCCATTATATTGCTTGTGAAGGTGCAGATTAAGTTACGTGTTACTTAAATTCCTAGTGTGTATTCAGATTTTGCCAAACGTACTAGCTAAAATAGTCCTGCCTCTGTAGAAAGAATTCGAAGATGGTGCCTGTTGGTTTAGCAGTTATGTAGTGATACATGGCTCAGCCTGTTTTTTCTGGTTAGATGAGCAGCTTAGGGTTACACTGTTTGTTTTTTGTTTGTGTGTTTTGTTTAGTTTGGTGGGGATTTTTTTTTTTGTATTGCTATTCATTAAAGCATGTTTCTTCTGTGATACAGAAGTCAGTCTGTGATTTGAAGTCAGTCTAAGGGGAAAAATATTCTTCTATAATGCCTTGTGCTCACAGAAAGAGTTTATAGTGAAATTAGTAATGTGTAGTTAAATTCATGTCAGACTTTACATTGCACATTTCAGAGCACATGTTAACACATTTGGGTGCTTTCTAAACTACATAGAGCAGCTACTGTAATTTCCTTAAGTGTGCTTTCACCATAAATCTGACCAAGATGTTTTACTTCACTGCTGCATGGTATTTTCTTTGATTAAGTATGTTGATAATTCCTATATGACTTTAATAAAGAAGCTGATATTTTATGAAAGCCCATCTGATTCAACGCACATACATCAAATATGAATTGTCTGTGAAGTGACATGGTAAGGTAATGAGTTGAAACTCATGAAAAGACACAACTTTTTTTTTTTTTTTTTTTTTTTCCCCTCTTTTCCCCTTCAATCATATGATGAATTCTAATAACTGAGATGTGGAATAAAATTTTAACATCACTTGTGTATAAACCACTAACATGTGTGGACGCAAATGTTATAACAATATATTTGTCTACCATACACTATTACAGTCTCAGAAAACTGAGAGTTTGTTGTTTCTGGTTTGAGGGAGTTCTGCCTCCCCACAGCCACCCCCCTTCCCCCAATAATACTGACTAACTTTGTGGGAAATGGAAGTAAATTATCTGTATCAATACTTAAACCCAGAAATAATTATATTATTGCAATAAATATATTGATGCAGGCATCACTGTTGTTAACAAAGAGCAAAATACAGACAAGAGGTTCTGACAATTCATTTGTAATTAGTCTCTGGAGTACCTGGCTTTTCCTGTGTCTGGTTTGGATTACAAAAATGAATTGTGTTTTCTTTTTTTTCCTATATTAAAAAATACAGAGTATGGCTTTCTCTGTAAAGTATTTTACAGGTTAAAGGACTAAAAACGTAGTATATAAAAATCAGCTGGTTTAACTAAAAAGTTAAATAATGTGAATTGTATTAACTTAAAGAGTTAAATAACGTGGATTTTTGAGAATGCTGTAAAATAAAAATAAAAATATTATCCTTATTTTACAGAGGAAAAGTGGAGATTTAAAGGATAGAATTGTATTATACAAACTCAGCTAGGTAGAGCTGGGGCCAGGAGGGAAGAAAAGCAGCTCTTTAAGCATAATGTCATACTGCTTATGCTAACACTGCTGAGGTGCTTTAGGGACCTCACAGAACCTTTACTTCACCGTGATTAGGAAAAGCTCCATTTTCTTTTGGACTGATGATCCTTAGTAAAGGACAGTAAATGCAAAAAACATAAAAGGCAGTCCTTAACATTTCAGGGATGCTATCTTATGTTTGTCACTTCCACACCTTCCATCTTGTTGAGATCTGTGGCTTGGGCTTAGGAAATAATATTAATGCTCCTGTATGCTTTTGACCTTCTGCTCTTTGAGTGATTGAAATAAATCATATGCTGAGAGTCTTGGACAGATGTGGTAAATATTAGCCTTGCAGGAGATAGAAGTACTATGTGTGGGAGATGCTGTGCTTTCATAAAAGCTGTAAATCCATAGCAGATGGTGAGATACAAGTAAAGGTAAAAATGTTCTCTGAACTGTCAGGAGCCTTATTGTTCCTGTTTTTTGAAAAGTAGTATGTGGAACGGCATATAAAGAAATGGAGATGGAAGAAGTTCATGCCTAGCCCCAGAACTCAGTAATACCTTGCTATTTAAGCCGTGTTTAAGAGAATGAGTAATATACTCTGTGACACAGCAGCGAAACAGCACTGTTTAAGTAATTGCTCTTTATCGGCAAAGCAGATTCCAAGGCGCTGACCTGTACCTGTTAGTCAGACTAGCTGAAAAACAGCAGCATGACTCTGATGGATTCAAGAGGAATTTCATCCTATTTTTCACTATGATGAAACTGAGAAATCTGCACACTGTGTAGGAGAAGTATTTCCTTATGAATCCAAATCAGTAGAATAAAATAAGAAGTAGCGTGGAGTTACAAAACTGTCAAAGCAAGGAATTAAAACAGGATACCCTGCATTCCATATGGATAATCTCATCATTCATTTTGGGCTTGATTTTTTCCCTGTTGTGTTTTCATTGCTTCCTTTCTGTTTTGGCAAGAATTTCAATCCAAAACTTGAAGATATTTCAGTTAAAATGTTTTTTAACTTAAGATTTTGTAAAGTAAAAAGTTTTCAGCAGTTTTCTTACGTCTGTTTCTGAAAAAGATAGTAGAAACCCTGTAATTTATGTAGAATAGCTTTTGTTCTAGTTGATTTCCTAGCATAGAATTATCTACAATCTAACAAATTGATTACATGCCCCTCTCTTCCAAGAAGCGTGAATATAACAATGATAAACAAAACTGGACTAAGCTAATAACAGCGGCAGTGGTAGCATAATATTAGCATACACTCCTATATATAGTTTATACCACCTAGTACAGTCTAAATATACACTTTGTTACTTAAGGTTTTCCTGAATACTGCATTGCTACTTAAGTTATTCTGTTAAGAAGCATCTGCGGTCTGGCAAGTAGTATGATAAAACATCAGCGCTTTGAACATCGATCGGACAAACAAAGCACTAGGTTCAAAACACAAAAATAAGAAAAGATTAGCACAACTAGAAGCAAAATTGATATCACATATCAATAAATTTGATGTGCCTTGTGGATACTGATTCAGAAAGGAAGATCACACGGCTGTGGAATTTGTTTAAAAAACATTCCACTCAGGTGATGTGTATAATAGCTGTTCTTGCGGTGTGCGGTTACAAGGGAAAAAATGAAAGCACTTCTGTTTTGCAGACAGGGAACTGAGGAACAGAGTGAACTGCTGAAGTAAATTCTCAAAGCATTTGAACTAATAGTTTTGTAATTAAACAATTTAAGGTAGAAAGGATCTTCAGCTTCCTCTAACTAGGTGGCAACTGTGTATTCTTATTTCTAAAAATAAACTTTTAAAATACGTGTTCAGGTATATCAACATGCCAGCTTAAAATGTTTCAAAATTTTGAAAATCCATCTGGATTTGAACTTCCTCATATGCTTGTCACATGCTTCTGACAAATTAGTGTAATGATGGATTGATACCTTGAGTTCACTGTACAATCATGCATATTCCAGGGAGCAGGCCAAGGGTAAAACACTGGACTGTCTTCACTTTGTTATTTTTCTTTTCCCTGAACATACGCTAATGATAAAAAACCCTAAAAGCGCGTTCTTTTTTCTTTAGTCTTGTGGCCGATGTAAGAGCATATTCTTAGCATGCCTCTGAAACTGCAACAGGCGTTAGATGAACCAAGTACTGCTAAGTTACCTAGAGAAAAACAATGCTCTATTCTCACACTGTCCTTTCAGCTCAACTGAAAAGATCATGTAACTGTTTCCATCAACCACGTTCTAAAAAGACTTTCATGAATTAGGACGTTAAGAATCCCATATGTGCCACTATGGATGTTACGTTTCCTAAATCTTTCCACATTCATTACTTCTCTTCATGTGTAAGTCACATTCCCTTGGCTTTCTTTTCTCTAATATAAATGGAGAAAAACATGTACATTTTAAAAAGAAGCAGAAGCCTATCAAAAAGAAAACACTCCAGTGCACACAGTTCTCCCCTCAGGGACAGGCTGAGAGGAAGAATGAATTGCACATGACAGCTGTTAGGGTTTGGTTTTGTTTAATGCAGTGCAGGCAGACACTGGAAAGGGTGGCATCAAAATCCCAAACAAAATGAAACCTATCACCAAGCTATGAGGCAGTTGTGTGGAAATTCACATTGCTATGGTTGTATTATGCCTGTAGATAAGAGTTAGCATCTAATAGCTGCCATTTCCTTCTTTAGCTGACACACAATGCTGTATTTTTTTTAACCTGCTTATATGCCATGTAATATCTGGGAGAAAGTCCAAAGATAATACTCATCTGCACTCTTCATGTCTCTTCCTGCAGCACTTACTACATGCAAGTTATTGAATTTAAAGCATAAATATCTCCAAATCAAGCTTCCGTAATACTTGTATTCCTTTTGATTTTCAATAGTGAAATAGTAGGAAATATGCCTAAATGAAATACTAAGAAATACAGCTGAATTTAAGCACTGGTGATACAAATCTGTTTAAAGAATTTGTTTATCACTCCTTAAAGGAGTTGAGGTGTTTGGTGGCTTTTTTTGCATGTTTCCTTCCTCCTTTGCTTTATGAAGGTCTTTTACAAACAAGATACAAGGGTGGTGGGGGAAAAGAGAAGCAGAATTTGGTGTAGATGGCAGGCAGAGCAAGATCTTAGGCCAGCTGTCATCCCACCTAAAAAGCCATTATAAGTATTCCTGAGCATTGTTTTCATGGTAATTAATTCAGGCCCCCTCCACACTCTCCAAGAAATGAGTGACTCCCTTCCTTCCATTAATCCCTGAAGAATCTTTGATCCAGTATTTACAAGTGTGGTCTTTTGTAGGAGAAATGAGAAACTTTCTCTTCTTCCCTTCCCATCTCTTCCTCCCCTCCTGTCTTCCTCCCACTGGAACATTTTGGCTGGGTTGCCAGCCAGAAGTAGGCAGGAGCCTGCTGACTGCAGGCTTCTCTTGGACAAGTGATACAGCTTGCTTTAAACACACTGGTACCCACAGTTGAGCCAGACAAACAGATGGAAAAAGTTTAAAAGAAAGCTGTGTAAGCTCCAATGAGGCAAAAAATAGACACTTTTTAAAGTTTTGTTAGCTTTCTACAAAAATGGCACCCCAGGGAACGTTCTGTCACTGAATTTTATAGGCCAGGTGTTTTTCTGAAATCAACAGGGGTCCCAAAATGCAACTTTAAAACCAGCTTAAAAGGCTTCTTTAAAGTGAATATTTAAATATTGTGAAGGTTTATTTCCAGTTTCCATTTCCCCTATATTTTTTCTGTCATGGAATAATAGTTCTAGTTTCTTCTGAAGTGCTGAAAGGAGACTTTTAAATGACAATCCCCCTTCACTTTAGGCTTCTGGATGTGTTTTAGAGAAAGTGAAAATGAGAAGGTGTGACACTGCAGTTATTTACAATGATTCATTATTTTTTCCTTATTTTATATTTTGTTCTGGTTCTTTAGCTTCATCACACCTACTGAACTCTTTTGACTATGGCAAAAGCATACCACTGAAAACAGTACAGCTGCTTATAATGCATAGAGTTAAATGACCAGGAGCAGTGCTGGAATGAGTGAGTAGCTTATTTGAGTCAAGAGAAAAGAAAGACAACAGCTTTCTTTGCAAAAATAGATGTAAATTGAACAAAGTGTGGAGGAGATCTGTTCTTGTTAAACAATCGATTGAGTTTGTATTGCATAAGAATAAGTGAGTGACTTGTGGAATTTGGTAAGCGGATTTACATTTCATCAAAAATCTTCTGCTAATTGTATAAGGATACTGCTGCAACATAAGTTAGATATTTGTGATGCTGTTTCAAAAACTGAAGCTTTTGTAACATGTTTCTTTCTCCATGGGGTCTAAACCTGATTGCTGTATTCATCTAAGTAGACAAAATTGACAGCAAAGGAAATGCCACCTTATGAAAGGTAATCACAATTCATCTAGTGGCCTCCTCTTGATAAGTAATCAAAATACCAGTTGCCTTTCCCTGGTAAGCATAATTATAACTTTCTCTATATTAGTTTTCCCAAAGCTACAAGAATATATCCAGTGGCTGGCAGGTAAGTACAAATACATATGGTCATCCTTTCCCAAGGGTGATATAACAGTGCTTAAATGTTTAGTTCTGACTGATTGTTTACAAAATGCTGCACCACTAAGACTCTTGAAGCAGTCAGTGTAAGTCAATTTTCTTTGCGTTTTTTTTTTTTTTGTGTTCAGTGTTCCTTCTGGTGCAAATAATAGGATAAAGATTATATGGACCAGAATTACGATTAAGAGAACTACTAAGGGATAATGTTTGATGGGAGCAGGCTCTATAATTTTTTTCTTCTTTGTCCATAGTGAGAATTTTTCTGAAAAATATTGGAAAATAATTTTTTCTTGCCCTACGTAAATAACAAATCTTTTATATTGTTTTTTATTTTCTCGTTTTTAGAGCTTTAAAACTAGTTGAATAATAAAGATTTCTGTTTTGAGTTTGAAAAATAAAACAAAACATCTTTTTTATCTGGAAACTGAAAAAAAACACTGAAGGCTCTCACTTGTCCCAAGAGCTTTTAGTCTAACATTGTTCATGTAGAAGCACCTGCAGGTGCTGTATAAACATGTTTAAATCCCTTTACTTGCGTACACAGAACATGAGGCAGTTATTCAACTAAATATCTACAAGTCTTTAAGTAAACCAAGGTAGAATTTAGGTGTAGATTTCTCCTTGCAAAGAGAAATCTATTTGAATAAAGTCTCTCACATGGCATACTCCTCTAACGGAGTCAGAACTGTTTGATGCTACTTGCTTCACAGGTTAGTCTGGCATTTAATGAGGGAAGTAAGTAACTTGCTATAAAACACCCTGGACATCTGGGAAACAGATCTTGGGAAGATGGTATTTCTTTTACATAGTGATCTGTTCTAAGCTCCTGCTTTAAATACAATGAATATCTTTCATAGCTACCGTCAGTCTTGTGACAGCGTTTGCAAATAGTGATCTATAAGTAATAGTGCACGCAGTGAATGAGGTTTGTATCAATGATAAGCAAACATAAAAGCAATTTAAAATTTCACATTATAATTTTGGACAGGTGTTCAAATACAAGTTAGAGTTACACGAGCCCTATACCTTATGACAGGGAAAACTATTCTCATTAAATTTCCTCCACTATGTCTTTATCTTCTTGAGCTAAAATACTACAGTGATTCCTCTTAGCAACATTGCTGCACAGGTGTCTACTCAGATTTTAGTTTTATCTCCTGACTGAGGAACTGGCGAAGTTAAACTCTATATGCAAGAACTGAATTTCCTTTAAATTTCTTACAGGAATTTAATTGTACAATTACAGTTCCTTTTGGCAGGAACTATTCCTTTCAGATGTGTTCTATGAACTGTTATCCTAGTTGTTTTTTTATATTGTACAAAAATATTATTCATTTCCTTGCCTCTAAACTCAGGAAATACTTAAATTTGTTTCTCTTTAATTTGCTTCTTTACCTCTCTCACAAAAAAAATTGAGATAAAGGGGTCTTAATCAAATATTGCCGAGTTCTTACATAAACTTACTGTATGTTTTATGTACTTCCATTTAGCTCCAAGCAGTTACAAAGGCTTCATGTAGCTGCATCTTAATGATACAGGATTGTAATTTAGATGACAAATGCACTTTGGCTTCTGCAACAAGAGTTAGTTAACCTGTAAAGCCTCTTCTGCCTTGATTAATGGTAGTTTATTTCGTTCGGGTTATATCAACCCTACTGACTTATTTTAACCTCCATCTAATGTCCATCTTACTGAATCCTGTTGAGTCAGTCCCTGTGTTTGTATGGGATAAAGTGCTCATTGGCTTCTTAGATGAAACAGGCTGTATCCCATAAAAGCCAGGTACTTCTGCTGATTCATTTTTTCCAGTTTCTTTTCATAGAGAAGGGAGAACAAAATGGAAAAATGAGTCATTCAGATTTCAACAGCTCTTCCTAAATTTTCCTCACTAAGCCAACACAGCATTCATAGTTAGGAAAGATATCAACTAAACAGCTACCTAGATTTCTTACTAAGGGCTACATTTTACTCTTACTTCACAAATACGCGTGCAAAATTTGTGTCTGTTATAATGCATTTCGATCCTAATTTTAATATCTGATGATTTTGTGTTCATGGTTTTTGTGTTTTAAGTTTGATATCTCAGAATGTATGTTTGCAACAGCTGAAGCATTTGGGAAATGGGAAATTCTGGCTCCATTATACAGTTATCCCACTGACTACAGTGCATGAGGCACTTGCATGAGGCATGTATGATATTTTGAGATTCTGGCTTAAGTGACTAAGTGGCATCTGAAACTATATATTTGTCTACACGGAGGAAAACCTGGTAAACATTGTAGATTTATTTATGGGTACTTATTTAAAAAGTTGATCCTAAATAAGCAATTTCCAATTAGGAAATAGGTTAGATTTGTTTTTCATGTCTCCGGTTTTTAGGAATTGCTAGTATTGGTGTCTGTAACCATAGCTATCTCCTAAAATGCCTTGACTATTGGGCTATTTTTTGTGGAGATACAAGTTGTATCACTATAGTTTGAATTGCCAGGTAGTGTTGCCATTACTGAAACAACATACACTATATAACAAGACAGTCAGATTTCCAAACTGCTCCTGATACCCAGAGGCTACTCATGATTTACATTTAAAGAGCTGTGCAGAAATAAAAAAAATAGAGCAACATATCATATGTCAAATTGAGTTTGGACACAGTCTGAAGCAATTAGGATTACTTCAGTTAATAAAAAGAACACTCATGAAGACTGATATGGTATAAGGGTATTAATTTGAAGTGGAGATTATAACTTTATTTTGACATATGCTGAATATTAGCCAGACATATCACAGAAAAAGAAGTTCTGGGATGACAGCATGCAATCTGACTGAGCATCCGCCTGAAGCATTCTGCAACAAATTCCAGATTCTAACATCTGTCCAAAAAAGAGGTAAGGTGAATTTGTTATTAAGGCACTAGATGGGTATTTACAGTTTTTTATTACTTGTTAGTTCTGCTGATGAAGAACTAAAAAGGTGTCGTGGTTTAAGCCCAGCCGGACTAATCACCACACAGCTGCTCACTCACTCCCCTTCCTCAGCTGGACAGGAGAGAGAAAATATGAAGAAAAGGCTCGTAGGTCGAGATAAGGACATAGGGAGATCCCTCACCAATTACCATCATGGGCAAAACAGACTTAACTTGGGGAAATTAGTTTAATTTATTACCAATCAAAATCAGAGTAGGATAATGAGAAGTAAAACCAAATCTTAAAAAAACAACACCTTCCCCCCACCCCTCCCTTCTTCCCAGGTTCAACTTCACTCCCGATTTTCTACCTCTCCCCCCGAGCGGCGCAGGGGGACGGGGAATGGGGGTTGCGGTCAGTTCATCACACGTTGTTTCTGCCGCTCCTTCCTCCTCACACTCTTCCCCTGCTCCAGCGTGGGGTCCCTCCCACAGGAGACACTTCTCCACGAACTTCTCCAACGTGGGTTCTTCCCACGGGCTGCAGTTCTTCACGAACTGCTCCAGCATGGGTCCGTTCCACGGGGTGCAGTCCTTCAGGAACAGACTGCTCCAGCGTGGGTCCCCCTCGGGATCGCAAGTCCTGCCAGCAAACCTGCTCCAGCGTGGGCTCCTCTCTCCACGGCTCCACAGGTTCTGCCAGGAGCCTGCTCCAGCATGGGCTTCCCACAGGATCACAGCCTCCTTCAGGCATCCACCTGCTCCGGCGTGGGGTCCTCCACGGGCTGCAGGTGGATATCTGCTCCACCGTGGACCTCCATGGGCTGCTGGGGGACAGCCTGCTTCACCATGGTCTTCACCACGGGCTGCAGGGGAATCTCTGCTCCGGCGCCTGGAGCCTCTCCTCCCCCTCCTTCTTCACTGACCTTGGTGTCTGCAGAGTTGTTTCTCTCACATATTCTCACTCCTCTCTTCTCCGGCTGCCTCTTCCTGGTTTTTCAGCCCTTCTTAAATATGTTATCACAGAGGCGCTACCACTGTTGCTGATTAGCTCAGCCTTAGCCAGTGGCAGATCCGTCTTGGAGTCGGCTGGCATTGGCTCTATCAGACATAGGAGAAGCTTCTAGCAGCTTCTCGCAGAAGCCACCCCTGTAGCCCCCCCTGCTACCAAGCGCTGCCACGCAAACCCAATACAAAAGGAAATAGAGTTATGGTGAAAAGCAGAAGAAAGTTTATTTTCAAGGGCTTGTTCTGGGTTATCACTTTCTGTTTCATTTCATTTTTTTCCAGGGCAGTGGTAGCTGTGCTGTACCTATAAAAGCTCATGCCAAACACAACTCTGCCCTTTTCACATCTTTCTAAACTCCTGCCCAGAAAAAACAGAGAAGTTAGAAGCACAAGGCCACCCAAATATGTCATCAAGGGACTTCTGAAGATTTTCTGTAAAGCAGTCTAGATGCAATGATGTTCAATAGGGGAACATGGAACAGCTTAAAAGTCCAATGAGAAGTGGTATGGTCAGGAGATGACTGCACAGGCCTCTCTTCTAGGCAAAGACCTGTTTGCTCTGTTTGCTCTCCACAGTGTGTACCATTTAGATGTACAGATTAAACAGCGTGTGTGGGGCTTGTTCTGCAGGCTAAGACACCGATCCTTTGCTAGGATCAATGTAGCTAGACTGATTTAAGCTGACTGAGAACTGGGCCATATATATATACACATTAATGTTAGAATTACAATAGAGAAAAGAATGCAGAATATGTAAAAGGGATGAATGGCATGATTAGGTGTTTGTAGTGTGGAAGAGATAAAGTTTTTTACAGTTAGTTTGTAGAATGTGGTGCCTAAAACCACAGTCAACCAAAAAGAGAAGGAAAAAGTGGGGGAGGGGAATAGGGAAGAAATCAATTGAAATTAATTCCACTAGAAGCTACTTGTTAAGTAAAAATTCTTGTATACAGACTATATTTTCTTAACCTTTCTCATTTTAAGAAGTTAATTCATGTAAGTCAATATACTTTTCCAGAAGTCTGTGGTTAGAATAAACCTATGAAGAAATAGTGCTAGGTATGTAACTGGTCTTTTTGAGTTCTGTAGGGAGGCAGTTAATTGATAAGTGGTTTCTATTGATTAATTTATGAGAACAAAAAGAGCAACATGGGGTGAATTACTTCATTACTACTGATCTTTTTTTTTGTTTGTTTTCAGATTATTTTTCTTTTTTTGCCACAGAGAAGAAAGAGATAGAAATACATAAATGAATATCTTATTGATGATATTTCCAGACTGTGTGAGGCAAGATTAAAATGCAAGAGAGTAAGTGAAAAAAAAATTGAAAGTCGGTTTGTTCTCTAGAAGTTAATTCATTAAGGTTGACCCTCTTGTAGGTCTTTTGTCAACATTTTTTGTCTTCATTTGTGCAGCCACCACTGCATAACATCCTAATATCTTCAGTGAGTTATTTCAGAGATAGATTTTTTCTGACACATGTTGCCTCAGGCTTCTCCTGAAAACATCATTCTCCAGATTTTGGCAGTCACTTAGTGTTTATCATTCTTTTCCATCCTTTTCCATCCTTTCAGTCTTTCTCTTTGCCTTTTGACTACTTTCCAGGCAGCTGTTCTCATTGTCTGCTCTTAAATTTGTCTCCATTTGGGAAAATGCATCAAGTTTGCTATAGATCAGTCCATTTCCAGCTCACTGCCATCCTTTGTTTGCAACAGTAAGTCTCACTGCTTGCAAAATGCAAGGAATCATATGTGACTTATTCATGTAGTATTTGTCAACTTCTCTTAGAGCACTTGTCTGACAGATCTTTTCCTCAAGGCAAATGTAAACCCCATGTGTTCGAGATCAGAGGAAAGCAATGTAATCACAATTTGGAAGAATAATTTGCAGATGGAATGCATTAATTAAAGAAGGAATGTAGGTTAAGTTGTAAGCATAATCTTTTAAGACGTTTGCTGTATATAAAAATCAATCCTTCACACAGTTAAGATCTTCAGAACTGAGCTGTTAAAAAAGTTCCCCAGAACAGAAAGAGGCAAAGCTTGGCTATTTGTTAAAATCATGATTAGGCAAAGTATATAATGGTTTATTGAAATGCAGTGTTCAGTCATGCAAGTGAAAAATTGTTAATATCTCTTCTTCATATGTGAGAATGAAATGTTGCAAAAGATGGAGTGAAACATTATCAGTGCAAATATTCAGAACCACATTTCTGTTCTTGCCAGCAGCAGGAATCACAGCTTTGTGTACTTCAACAACAGCCTACGAATGTAGTAACATGTTATGTAGTAACAGTTAAATCTTACTCTCGTTATCATCTGTATTCTCGGGTACAGTGTGATATACAAGGAAAGAAAGGCTGAATAACTAGCTTTTTGATGATCTAAACTACACCTCAGTGTTACTGGTTCAGTTGCTCTTAGGAATTAATTTGTGCAGCACTTCAAACAAACTCTGAGCCTGAACACTGAAGAGTGGTGGAACAGACTCTAGTTAGTATTTGCTGTCTTTGTCCAGGAAGAAAAAATTATTCACTTCGTCAGAATGAAAAGGTGAATGTGTATTTTTCTTCCACTCGAAGGGAAAAACAAAGTCTCCAAAAAACCATACTCTGTTGCCTTGGATAACACTTGCTGGTTTTTCCTTGTCAAATTATTAGAAGTATTTTTCCTCCCTGTTTATTTATGAATGCTTTTTTTCTTGTTCTGCATAGTCGATACTATGCAAGCATTTCACACAACACAGACCTTTGTTCAAAGAGCAAATAAATAATCCAGACTCCCAGATGCTGGGGTGGAAATGGAAGAACAGTGCGTTTAAAGGACATGTTCGTGTTACTGAGATTAGAGATGGTAGCTGAATAAAAAAGAGAAGTGCTGCTGGATTTAGCTTTCTCTGTCTAGTTTTCTAAACAGAGCCCTGACACAGGTACTAAAGAACCCCCATATGGTGAAATCAGGAGAGTTAGGTATCTTCAGATAAGATTAGAAAAACTCTTCACTGAAAGAATGAGCCACATACATCTAGTCAATACTTGGTGAGTTCTGAAGTGCTCTCTGAAGTCTTTCATCTGACTTAGGACTCCAGGCAGACATTTCTTTTCATTTGATTTAAAGAATCCACTTCTGTAGATAACTGTGAACAACACTCCATTTTCTTAAATGCACTTTTTATATAAGAAGTTCCACTGGGTAGAGAACTGCACAGAAAGTAGAAGCATTAGGCTGTTTGTAATACCTTCTAGGATAGTGTCACAGGCTTAGAAGCCCCAACCTACTCTTTTGCTGAAGTTGCGGTATTGCACAGAATTATAAGATAAAGAAGTGGGATGATTTTTTTTTAAAGCATTACATTTTTATCCTTCTTCCATTAAGCAGTTATTTAATGAATTCTTCTTTCTGAAACAGAGAAATTCCACCTACCCCCATTTAGCTAGTTTTTCCCTTCCTCCTTTCCCCTCCCCTTATGCTATTCTTCACTCTAGCAGATTCATTTTTGCCAATCTTCTGTTGCCTTGTGCTAATGACAAAGTGAGGGAGGGAGGTAGAATCACAAAAATCTGGCTGTCATGAAAGCTAATGGCAGCAATCTGCTGGTTTCACAAGATGTACTTAATGCCATGGGATTTGTTTCAGCATCCGTGGAGGAAAAGAAACTTTCTACATCTTTATTCTTAGCTTTTTAAACTTTTTAGACATTTTAAATTTTTTCTTTGGAGAAATCAACCCTGAAATAAATTATTAGCAGAACAAAATGTGAATGAAATTGTTTGGGGTAAATTTAAAAAAAACCCAAAAAACTGTTTGTGCAAAGTTTTATTGGCAATTAACCACACATAATCCTAGCTTCAGTAGCTGTTAAAGCATTAAGGGTTACTTTGAGCAGAACTGCCTTGTCTCAGCTCCTGAATTTATAGAGATGCATCAAAAATATTTTCTTTATAGTAACTTTGTTTCATTTTCACTTTTTCCCCCTACACAAACCATAAAGAATAGCCTTTCCTAAAAATCCTTTGTTGTTATGACAGTCTATTAAATAGAATAAAAAAGAATTATTTGCTATAGAGAAAAATTGGCTATAGAAAAAGTGAAATTATTGCAGTCTTTTACAACCAATTATGAAACTGAGAGATTATTTCTGGAACAGTCCTGGTGTAATTTGACACACTAAATCATCATGATAGTTCTACAAAGGCCCTAAAGACATACTTACTTAAATTACTTGAAGATAATAGCAACTAAAATGAAATAAAATTAACAAAACCTGAGGTTAATACCATCATATTTCCATTTCCCTGAATTATTTACAGATTAACTTGTGCTTTTCTGCATGAAAGTTTTAATTTTAACCAATTTTTAGGTAACCAGGCTGGTTACTCAGTTGGAGTTTTTGGCTGTTTGTGTACATACTCTTAAAAATCAGCAAGATAATTGTAGTTTTGGTTTGGCTAATTAAACTTCAGCCTGGACTTAGGCAATGCTTACAATTACCTGGACCATACTCAACAGAACATAAAGTAATGTCTTAAGAAGCTATATCTGAACAAGCTCTGTTTTAAATTAAAGAATAATATGTGCAAAGGATCTGAAGCATATTCAGTTCTCAGCGGGAGGCACTGACGTTCTGATCTAAGAAGAACATAGTTTCACTGTCCTTGCTTTCACAAAAAATTGCCTCAGCATTCTGGAAGAGTCTTAGAGAAGTAGTTGTCCTCATGGACAATTTTATATTCTCTTTTACTCCAAGAACCTGTTAATTTGTGTAACACCATTTTCAAAAAGAGGCATCAGCAGACTTTATTCCCTAGCAGAGAAGTGATTTCCCCACTTCACACACAGTGCCACTGGGGACATGTAGTAGACTGTAGGCCATAAATACTGAGTTTTCTGGGTAAATACAGTCAGAATACTGCCTGTATTCTATTTCATTAATTAAATACTGTAATATATTTCTTATATAACTCTTTATATAGGCTTTATTCTTAACATTTTTTCCTTGTATGGTTTGGATTAGGTAGATAAAGAAACCACATAATTTAAAGTATTTTTTAAAATCAAAATAATTTCCAGCTACTTTTTTATGTGGCTGTGAATGTGTGCATGTATATATATACACATAAAACATAAGTAATAATAAAATACTATATATATATGACTTTATATTCCAATTTTATTTGGCATATGTGTAATTATTAAGTTAGTTACTTAGAGGAAATTAAATTCCATTCTAAACTGTATTTTTAATTTCTTTCTAGCTTTTGAGTAGGAAAACTAATTTATGTTGGCTTCCAAATTGACAGATATACCATGAAACTGCATAAAAAATGGTTCTTCAAAGTTTGAGGAAAATTGGGCAAACTCTGAACTCACATCATTAAAAAAATTACCCTCAAATGAATTGACTAGTCTAATTTTTCTGTGCCCCCTACTTTTAAATGGCACAAAACTTCTTTTACATAAATTGAGCTACCTAAGAAGTAATATAGAAATGGTATTGGGAAAATATAAAAGTCAAATAAATCAAATTTAATGTTTTTCTCTTCCCTCCTCTAGTCCTAATCTAAGTGCTCATGGTTATTGAATTCAGTGGGGATGTATTTAGGCCTCAACCCAGCAAACCACTTAAACACATTTTTCATTTTAGTTTAAATAATATTTATCACGTAGGACTGCTGCCTACAAGTTGATTTACTTTCTTATAGTGTGTGATTTGCTATTCAAGAGTTATAATTAATATTTCAACTAAAACTTTTCTTGAAATCAGTAGATTTCAAAAGTAAGAGTACTTCTGAGCATGGGAGTCAGCACCGTATTTCAACCGGGAATTTGAGATATGCATGCACAGAGTTGGGGACCAGAAAGAGCTTTGAGACAGAAATTACCAAAAAGTAAGAGAAAATACGTATCAGGAACACCTATACATGGTGGCAAACTTGTGCTGAGAAGGAAGAAAAAAAAATTCACTTTCAAAAAGCTGTTATAAAGTGAATTGTAATTATACATTTATATTGATGTTTCATAGATAGATATGCTTTTACTTTAAAAGTACTTTGTTTTTTTGTTTTTGGTTTTATATAGTCCAGAACAGTACCCTGTATTGAATGCAGGCTTCAGAAATGATTTGCAATCATCAGTCCTCACATAGTTTGAAAAAAAAAAAATCTCTGCTGAGACAAGTAACTTGCTTTGTCTTAGGTGTTCTTGTTTATTTTCGAGTTTATTTAACAAAGCAGCTTGACAGGACAAGAGGAAATGGCCTCAAGTTGCCCCAGGGGAGGTTCAGGCTGGATATTAGGAAAAATTTCTTTACTGAGAGAGTGGTGAGACACTGGAATAAGCTGCCCAGGCAAGTGGTGGAGTCACCATCCCTGGAGGTGTTCAAGGAACGTGTGGACGAGGCGTTGTGGCACATGGTTTAATGGGCATTGTGGTGTTAGTTGATGGTTGGACTTGATCTTACAGGTCGTTTCCAACCTTAGTGATTCTGTGATTCTGTGATTCTGTGAAAGCTGAGAGTTTAAAGGGTTACACAGACTTCAGATTTTTGTGAGTAAATCCCTATGCATATAAAATTATTCAAACACTGCATAAAATAATTCAGTTATATTTCATGCAGAGTACAAGAATTCATGGCATATTAAGCTTACATCAAAGTAAACATACAGATATTGGCAGCCACATGAGGATCGCTGATATCACTTGGAAGGTCACTTCTGTAAAATATGCTGGGTTTAGCAACCAATAGATGAAAGCTCACAAAGGATATGTTTTGGATATATTTCCCTTGGGAAGGTTTGGGTCAGTAGAGACTTGCCTGCAAAAATATATATGTGTAACTTTTTAAAAAAAGAGGCAAAAGAAAAAAAAAAAGCAGGCTGAAACTAAATATCTGGTTTTATATAACAAAGTCTTCAACGTTACTATATTCTCCATAATATGGAGGGATTGTACTAAACTTAGTAAATACACAGGATCCATTTCTACAGTATTATACCATTATTACTTATTAAAATTCAGCATGGTTGTGCCAGTTACTGCACCATTTGCTCTTTATTTCCAGGTTACCATGACTGCATTGTAATTTTTTCACGTACATCAATTTATGCCTGGAAGAAATAATCTGTTGTATCAAGTAGGGAAATTATGTTGTCATTTTAACAAATAACCTTGTATTATAATACATATAATACCAAAATATGTGTGTGTATATATATGTATGCAGCTAATATCAATCTATAGATACAGCTATCTGTCTCCAGTGTCTCAATGTCTACTAAAAATGCTGGAAGTATACTGTAAA
Organism: Gavia stellata; assembly: GCF_030936135.1. NCBI lineage: Eukaryota > Metazoa > Chordata > Aves > Gaviiformes > Gaviidae > Gavia > Gavia stellata. The sequence continues at coordinate 24,463,677 of NC_082598.1, read as the reverse complement.
TACTGCAAATATGCTTCTTAATGGTCACCCAGCAAGGGAAGACAAGCATGCCTTGTAAAATCCAAGGCAAGTGGAAAATACGTAGTTTAAAATGTTTTAATTTGATTAAATTATTTCCCCAGATGTCCAATATAATTCCTAGAGGAAGAATCACAAAGAGGAGTAGGGGAAGGATCTTAGAATGAAATAATTTGTTTGTTTGTTTTGATGACTATAGTCCTGGAATATTATTTCAGCAGAAGGTGAAACAGGTCTGATACAAATTACAAGGAGGGAGCAACAGCAAAAGGTAGGAAATTTGATAAGCAGGAGAATTCAAAAGCAGAGTATAGGAAAGACTGAGAAGAAGTTTGGGCAGGTTGGCATGAGAACAGATTACTTTCATGTCTACAATTTTCATATAATTGTTCTAGGGCTTCCTTATTTTCTATGGGAATCTAATTTTGATTTTTCACTGAATTCATCTCTTCTGTGTGGACTTTAAATTACACCAGTCATATAAATTGTATGTTTTAGAAGAAAGCATCTGTAACATTCATTTCAAATAACAGAAATATTTATGTGTGTGCTGCAGATTTGTCTTCTAAAAACATGCCAGAAGAGAAAGCATAGATAAAAGATGAAGAGAGAGCATAGATAAAAGATCAAGACTCTCCTTTGAGGTTGGTGAGAATAGATTTAATGGAAAACCAGTGATGGATCCTTTGGTGTTTTAAAGGAAACCAAAAAATCCAGGGCCTCCAGTGCCTCACCCCCAAAAAAGTGAGGTTTTCTAGGTACTTCATGAAAACCTTGTTGACCCCATTATTTAGAGGAGGAAGCCCATGCATATCTCTGTATATATCAAGCCTTGCATGTGGCCTTGCATTATTCCTTTTACTAAACAAGTTTATTTCTTGATCTTGGAAGCCTCTTTCTGTGTTTCTTTATCAGTAAATTTCTGGGGAAATCTCATCTACCCTGAAGGTTTGGGAAGGAAGAGTGATACTTACCCTGGACCTTGCAGCTAGCAAGTTTGCTGCATGTTTGCTGCAGAGAAGAGCAGAGCAGGATACCACTGATACATGAAAGAAGTGGGATGCTGTTCTTCTGTTTCAGCTCCCAAGAACAGTGGGTTGCAATAACAGAGTCTGGAAATTAGTAGCATACAGATCTCTGTGGGCAGATCCTTATGGAGAATAGGCGTAACATTTTTGAAGAAGGAAAAGCTGACTCTGACTAGTGTTGGTGGTGGGCCTCTTGCATACTCAACTTGATTTTGAAAAGCAGAGTCATGGTCAAGGCGATGTGCTATTCTGGGTAGTTGCCCGACGTGTTCTCCTCTCTTTTGGAGAAGTAACAGTGCTTAACTGATTTGCACAAAGCTATACTCTGGTAAGCTGGTGTCAACTTCAGAATATCAACTATTATGCTTATCTTAGTTTGCAAGTATGAATATAAATGACCACACAGTTGTCTGACTTCATGTGTGTATTTTTTCTTCAACTCTTTTCTAGTTTATTACTCTTCCAGCAGCTAATTTCACTCACTGCTAATCTTCCATTTCCCTGTAACTAACTTCATCTTTCTAACACTTGATTTATCACCAGTGTGAGACTCTTGATTTCTACCAGGTATATTCATCTTTTTCCAAGACACAACAAAGCCTGGCTTCTGCTATGTTTTACATAAGCTTCTTTATGTCACTGTATATTGCATGAATATAAACCTTTCAGTGAAACTTTTATAATGCAAGCCATTATGAAGACCTTGCCTAAAGGTAATTATGAGCTGCCCTTTAGCTTCATATTGTACGTTAATAGTGTGGCAAAGGAACGCATATATATCAAATAAGAGTTTATATTTTGTTCATTTTCAGTACCGGCTTGCTCCATGTAATACTGTAAGAAACTATCAAAACAGTTGACCTGGAAAACATGCTATTTCATCAGGATGTGATCATGATTAGTATCGTTCAATTACAGAACAATGTTAGTGGTGCCTGATAGCTTTCTAATGTTTGAAGTAACATTTAAAACAAAAAGAAAAGGTTCAGTAAGACCTGACTTCCCAGAGCTGTTGTCACTTTGACATGAGCTTCTGTGCAGAGAAAGCCTGACCTTATACACTATTGTTTCTGCAAGACATAGTTCATCAACTGTGTCCATGTGAACATAGCAGTAAACTCATATAGATGTCTTTTTCTTAAAATTCAGATGGGAGGAGGAAGAAAGGAGGTGTTAGTTTCTTACCTTATCTGGGGAGATCTTGGCTGGGCAGTGGGCACAGCTCACTGGAGGGCTGGGCACTAGTGTGTTAAACAACAAGGGTCTACTGCTAGTTGGCAGCTGTGGTAATTATGGCTTTGGGCATAATTGCAAGCCCCAATAACAACACAGAGTGAATTAGGAACTGAGCAGTCTAGAAAAGTCATTAACTATGAAAATGTTTTACTGTTATGTTAATTGGAAGAATGGTGTCAAGAACTCTTTCTTTAAAGGGTTTTCCAACAAGTAGTAGCAACTTCTAGCTGCAAGAGCATAGCGTAGCAGCATGTTATTAGTTATTTGTAAGATTTCTGCATATTTCTTACCTTTTTTTAAAGTTGCTTTAAAATAGGTCAGGGAGGGGAGGATTTATGAGTAAAGCAATGCTCTCTGTCCCATAATGACTTCTAACAGGGAACTGGCAAGAGTTAAAACCAGTTATTGGGCTCTTAACAGACTCTGATTCAGCAGCCCCTGGCTTTGAAGGTTAGATCCATTCACAATAGAGTTTCCCTGCCTGTAGGAAAAACTGCCTAGGAAGGGACAGAAAGCATCTGTTAAATGAGACTGAATTTCATCTGTGGTTTCATCTATGCCATGATGAGCGGGTGGAATTTTACCCTGATGTCTTAGATAAATGCCTTGTATGTATCTGAGATTAGGTGTGGTAGTATTGTGGTATTTGACACTTGGTAGTGATCCAGAAGAATGAGCAAGAGTCACCTTCTCTCTGTGGTAGAAAGCATTCTCCTGGAATACTTAGATCTCTAAAATCTATGGTCTCAGAGGCTGGCATCAGAAGGCATTGAATGCTGGATTGCTCAGCTTGCAAAATGGTTTCACTTGTTATCAAGTGACCTTAAGGTTTTTTTCGCTAGTTTAACTTGAATAATATGAAGCCTATATTCAAATCTCCCTATGGCAGCCATGAGGAGAGAAAATTGTAACTTCTTCAAGATTGAAAGTTCAAACTGTGATGGCTGTACCTTTTAACCCCATAACTGGATTTTACCCTGATCTCCGTAAGCCTATTAGCTTTATCATGTTGAAGAGGTCATGACATCTTCCAAAGCACCTGGGGGAAACATTTCCTTTCAGTTCACTGTTCAGTAAGCTGTTCTCTGGGACAGCAGTGTGACCCAGCTGTGTCTACTCTTTTTATGCTTAAGTAATTATAATTAAGGTTATAGTCTTCTTTACTCCTTTGTAGTAGTACATTAATATTTTTAACTACTTTAAATAAAAAAAACAAAAATAAACCCAAAAAACTTAGCTAGGATGAAAAGCAAGTGCATGCAGGATATGAGGAGTTACCACTTCTATTTAAATAAGATTTATGTGGGAGAACTGTGAGAAGAGCTTATGAAAAACAGAATGGACATTCTAATATAATGCATTTTTTGCCGCTTGTGACTTGTAGCATACTGCCTTGTTAGTTACTAATCTTAAAAAAAATTAGCTTTCTCTCTTATCACAGTGAAAGTCTGAATCATGGCATAATATTGCAGAATATGTAATAGGCAACTGTGTCCCATAATGAAACTTAAACTGTAGCAGTAGTGGAAGTCTTTGTTTCTTCATTAAACTCAAAAGCATCCACTGTTCGTCTTATGTCAAAAAGGACATATTTAATAAGTCAAATCTTTTTGTTGAATTTGAGATAACAATTAAGCATAATTGCTACTTCTAGACTGAATTAATGGCTTTAGTGTATTTTCACCCATTTGGGTGAAAGGTGTATTTTAAGGATCTGTGGAATTTACAGTTGTTCCAGAAATAGTCAAAACCAGTCTTCCTTTTAGATAATGTATTTCCCAAATTCATTTTGTGTATAAACTCATGTTAGATACCAGATTTCTAGCATTGTGGCTGAAAGTATTTTTTCATTCATATATATACACACACTAAACTGTAAGATGCAAACACTGTAAGTATAGATTAGCTTAGTGAGATAAGGAATTCCTAGCTCTTAGCATTAGATTAAACTATACCTCTTTTTGATATGTGCTGCATGTGATCTTGGGCTAGCTAGACAACTTGTGTAGGTCTTTTTCCCAAATGCACAGGAGATGTTTTCCTTGGCTAGATTTTGGGTAGGTACATTGTAGTAAGTGGCATTCATACTGGATGCCAAATATGTAATCCTTCTGAGAAATGGTAGTTTCTTGAATGAGAAAAATAAGAAGTCATACAGATTTTTTATTTTTGAGAGAGAAAGAAAAAAGAGATAAGATAAAATGGGGAGCAAGAGAGGAAAAAATATGCAAATTTATAAGCTACATCCCACTTAACCAGATTTGTATGCCCACATTTGTTCAGAAGATGGAACTTTAGTAAGTTAACAGTCTACTTTGAGACAGCCTGTCAGAGATACAGAAACAAGTGCTAGACAACATAGCCTCTGCTAGATTTATGAGGAGCTCACATAAACTAACTGGTGTCACGCTTTAAAATTTAGGATGTGTTTACTGGGTTAAAGTATGCTTATGATTTTCAAATACAGCATGAAGCTAGGCCTAGGTGAGGCAAAGTTGTTTGGCTTAGAGAAAGAAGCTTAATCTGAACTGAAACAGACAAAAAACTTAAAGTAGATCTGGGACTATTATGCCTTTACATCCTCTTAGTAAAGAGAGACTTTCTATTTTCTTCTTCCTCTGTTTGAAAAATACTAAATTTAGGATGAATTATGAATGGAGATGGCTTTGTGAAGCCATCTTTACCCCAAAGAGAAAACAGTAGTAACTTTAAGCTCTCTAGAGGTGCAACTATTTTCTCATTATATTTATTCATAGAACAATAAGTTTTGACATGACGTTAGGACCTTTAAGCACTATTGCTATTCTAATTTATTTAATACAGTGAAGGAATTCATGTTAAATAGGGAGTGCTTTGACACAGAGCTGAATTGATGCCTCTGTGTCTTATTTGTCTTTAACTGGGCTTTAATCATTACAGTTGTGCTGCAATGTATTTCATTAACTTCACTTAATCTGATTGCCCATTAAATATTGTAATGGTGTGCTAAGATCTTCAGGAAATTAGTATTTGTGTGCTAGACATTTCTTACTGTCTTACATTAGCTGGAATATTTTGGATACCTGCAGGATCGTTGCTAGTAATAAGTAAGAAATTAAATAATCATAGAATAGAATCATAGAATAGTTTGGGTTGGAAGGGACCTTAAAGACCATCTAGTTCCACCCCCCCTGCCATAGGCAGGGACACCTTCCATTACACCACGTTGCTCAAAGCCCCATCCAACCCGTCCTTCAACACTCCCAGGGGTGGAGCATCCACAGCTTCTCTGGGCAGCCTGTTCCAGTGCCTCACCACCCTCATAGTGAAGGATTTCTTCCTTATATCTAATCTTAATCTACCCTCTTTCCGCTTAAAGCCATTACCCTTTGTCCTATCACTACGTGCCCTTGTAAAAAGTCCTTCTCCAGGTTTCTTGTAGGCACCCTTCAGGTACTGGAAGGCTGTTATAAGGTGTTGCCGGAGCCTTCTCTTCTCCAGGCTGAACAACCCCAGCTCTCTCAGTCTGTATTCACAGGAGAGGTGCTCCAGTGTAGAAGGCTGATACAAATTCACTGTTTTATGATGGGCTAGTCACAGTTTTTTGAACATTAACTATGTCTCGTAGTGAAGATTAGCTGGTTTGTAGTGTTATTAAAATTTCACAAAACTGTCTCTTCAGAAGGAGAAAAAAAGGAAATGTCCTTAGTTGGGAGGAGGAGCTAGCTGCCTGTCACAGATTGTGGAGGTTTTTAGAGTGGTATAACATAGATTACTATGAAGTGTTTAATTGCATAGGTATCCTGTAATCAGGAATATTTAAACAAAATCAAACTAAGAAAATGCTATGGTTCTGGAATTAGGAAAATTCTATGCGTAAATATTTACCTACCTGAGTTCAAGTTGGGCAAAGAAACATAATAATCATTACTTTTTACTGTCACAGTTTCCTGCCAGATAAATAAAGTTTATGTGAGACTATTGATCTGTGCATGTCTTGTATTTATGAAGTTGATTTCCCAGTGTAAAACTTCTATAAAATGTTTTTGCTCTTAAATAAATAATGTTGCATTCAAAGCTAATATTAGCTATAATCAGTGAGTCTGTTTAAACTAATACTGACACATGGATTGTCACTCTCTAATAGCTTGTCTTCTGTTTCTCAAATTCTGTTTCTTTGAGAAGAGGAAAAAACCTCGTTCCCATGTAACTTATTAGAAACATACGAATATTTTCTTCATTTTTTTTTTTCCCCAGCGAGAATAGGTGAGAATATTGGGACTGAAATGTGTGTGAGGTATCAGTATATATTCTGAGAATTTTCTAGCATAAAAACTGACCTGAATTAGAAGTGTTGGGCCTTGCTAAAAGGTTAAATCCTTGAGTCAGGAACTGGTGGGCAGAGAGGAAGAAGTTAGAGAAATGGGAATAAGAGAAAAATATGAAGGAGGTATTTGGCTGGGATCATTAGTTGAGTGAAATAGCCAAGGAGTATATTGGATGACCTTGAAGACTCAAGTAATAGAAATGGGGTAAAATTCAATAGCACAGCATCTAAGGTCATACACTAGGGGACTAATAACAAGCATTTCTGCAATAAGCTAGAAGCTGATCACCTGAGGTGCAGCAGTCAATCACAGGATGGCTATAAGTTTCCAATATGATACAATCCAAGGATGTGTTAGCTAATATATTTCTAGGAGAGAAAAGGAAATCCACAAACCAGTATAAAGACCTTACTTGTAATGTTAACTATCGTTTCGGTCATCTTGTTTTCAAAATAGATGGATTTAATCATTAATAGGTTCAGAAATGTACTACTAAAGCATCTTGGCTTTTAACCCTTAAAATCTGAGAGGAGGTATGATTTGTTCCATATAAGCACTTTAAGGAGGTAAATATCAGTACTAGACATTAAGTCAACGTGTTTTGCTAGGGTATGAACAAATACATATTAGCTGTCTGTGGATCAGATTGTGTGGCAACTTAAAGGCTGATAACTATCAGAGTTGTGATATTCTGGTTCAGCTTTCTAAAATAAGCAAAAAAAATCCTACAAACAACCTAGATGATGTGAAGCTTTATCAATTTTAGATGTTTTGGGATCTGGCTATCTGTAATATGAAGTGCTGTAACGGAAAAAAACTTTTTAACTAGGTCTGTGACTTTTTTTAATTCCTAATTTATGTGTGGAAAATTACATTAACAAAGGATTTGGCCCCAACCTCTGTATGATCTTCACTGACCAAGAATATGGACAATCAATTTTTTGATATTCATAAACAGCCATTAATATGTGTCTGTGATGGATCCAAAAATGTTACAGGAGGAAGGAGAAGCTGGGAGATAGATTTAAAGAGGAATGATTCAGAGAGCAGTTTTGGCATGGAAATAGACTTTGGACAGTTTGAGGATTAATTTTTTCAGAAGCTGTTGTGAATGAAGGCAAAATGGGAAAAATGCTGTTTTGGAAATAAATATGTTGGTCAAGGTAAATGAATGGGTTAGGGTGGAAGAATAGTTTTTCAGAAATGCATAGATGTTCAAAGACAGCTTCAGGAGTTTATTTCTGACTTGGTACCTGAGTAATTATCAATGACATGATAATTATTTCCATGAACCCACTCAAAGAGGAGTACTTATTTGCTACTTATTTGTATGTAATACAGAGAGTAGCAGGCTCATTAGCTTTGCCTTTGGTCAGCAGAGCAAAAGGATATGATGGAGGAAATTATCTTTCCCAGTGGTGGAAGGCTCTGACACCTGCCATGGATCTTTTCCTGACTTGCAGTAGCCTCCTCAGTTTGCTACTCTGTCTGAATGCTTCCTCTAACTCTGGGCACATGTAAGCACTTAATTAATTGGTTCAGTTAATCAGTGTGTGTGCATAAAAGGCTTTATGCTAGCGGTATTTCTCCCCAGGAAAGCTTGCCCATTTGAGAGGCATGGTCTCTATGTCCCCTGACAGCAATTAGCAACTACGAAATTGCTCTTGCTGACTAATCGTGAAATTCGTCTGTCTCGGATCATTTCATGTAGTCTAATAGTGCTTAAATTTAGTATCTTGCCAAACTGGGGCCCATTAGATTTGACAGTGATTTCATGAGTTTTTTGAGCTAATTTAAATGAATGCCTTATCTAGATATGAAACTACTTCATGCTTCATGATTACATATTGATACTTGTTTGAGTATTTTTACAAATATTTGGGCAAAATTTAAATTTTTAAATTTAAATTAAGAGCCTTTAAATCAAAAGCCTTTTCTAAATTTAAATTAAGAAAGCTCAAAATAAATAAGAGTAAATATCAGCATACTTATCTGCTTCTGTTTAATAGCTAAAAGTTAAAATAAAATTTCTTACTTGTCTATATAATTAGCATATTAAGACTTGATATCATTCCTACCAAATGTGATTACTTGAAGGGTACACTCTTAATTTTTTTCTTTTTCTTCTCTTCAGGAAAGCATTGATGAACAAAGATATCTAATAGATCTTGCATGTTTTCTCTGAAAAACTTGTCCAGAAAAACGACACTTTGTAAATGTGTTGCTTGAACCAGACAGCTCAGACACACTTGAGTGAAGCCTCTGACCAGTAAGGGTCATGCTAAAAATCAGGATCCTAACATCTGAAAAAAAAATCAAAATGGTAGTTGTGAATGAAAGCAATGCTTCTCTAAATCCACTGCTTTTCGAATTTGTAAAGAGCCCTGACCTTTAAAGCTTCAGATTCTTTCTGTAAAAGAGGAGGTGTCTCCACTGACTAACTCTTGACATCCGGAAAAACACTCTTTGAAGGCAGAGATCGTTTGAGCCTGCAGAGATCGTTTGAGCCTGTATGTTCCTTCTAAAAACCACATTGCAATTAGATCCAACTTGGAATTGTTTGAGGTTGTCTTTTTGGGTTTCAATGCTATGAATAATCCATCCGACAAGAACTGGGACCACCAGTATGTTTGGAAAGGTCATCAGCCACTGTCAAAAATTTTGGAGAGAACATTCTCAAGGGCCTTTCAGATCATGTGTCGAGGGCAGAATATATCCATTTCTTAAACAACAGAATAAAATTGACTTTTCAGTTTAATAATGAAAGTCAATGCTGTGTCAAGCAAAATTTTAACTATTGTAGTAATGTGAAAGTGCCATTGCCTTTTATCTTTGGATTGCCAGACTAGATTTTCCTCACTCTGCTCTTGTCTTATGCTATTTTGAGTGCACTGATGCCACGTCGTTACATCTAACTCACACCAGTGTAAATCAGGTATATTAAAAAGTACTTTAAAACAACACTGACTTAAAAACAGCAAAACAGAAGAAAAAGCTCCCATTATTTGATACTGAAGAACATTGCTCTTTCTATGAAGCCTCTATATTCTTAATTTTTATATAGCTGCATTTATTTTGAAGAAAAAGATACTCAAGCAGAGAAAGTATTGAACAATATAAGGCAATAGAAGAATAAGAGGGAGTAATTCAAATAAAGTCTTCTATCAGTTTTTTAACTTTAATGTCATTTTTGCTTTTACTTAAATTAATTTTTATTTCTTTTCTGAATTGCATCTTTTGGTATTCTTTCTTACTATTCCCGAGATAACTTGTTTTTTTTTTTTTTTTTTTGCCTAACTTCAGTATAGCCTTAAGTGCTGTCTTTCGGGTAGTGTGTTTCAGTCATTCTCAAGGATTTTAAAATGACCTCCTATTCTTCCTTTTCAAACATTATTCTTACATTTAGTACAAACTCTTTCAGAAATAGTCTAGATTTGTGCTTTCAAGGGCCTCTTCTTACTATTTTCATAGGAGAATAAAAAATGTCCTTAAAAAACATGGATTTTGTTTTCCTTCTGTCCCTCAAAAAAACCACCCCACAACACTTTAACCTAAAAAATCTCATGAGGATGAGTTCTCTTAAGAAACTTAATACCCAAATCCAGATACTTGTCCGATGGAATAAATTTGAGCACATCTGAACATAATGCCTGCCCTACTCATACCACAGGCTTTCACTTTATGTACCTACTTAAAAAACAAAGTCACAGCAAAAGTGACAGAAGATTTGCTCTGCAGTATTTGTGTCTCTCTGAAGTCAAACCTAGAAAAAAATTGTCAAATAATCAGTGGAAGACTGAAAAAAAAGATGAAAAGACTTAGTCTGCTAATTGATTCGTATTTTTAACTTCAAAAAAATCCAACGGTGTTACTTACACTTGTGCAACTAACCGCAAATGCCCTTCAGAACAACTAAATGAGTATGAAACAAAGAGAAGACATTTCCAGAAACACTTGGTTTAAATTAAGATAATTTTTTTTAATGTTTTTAATATCCAACCATGCCTAACTTCAGATAAAACTTAGAGTAACACTCCCTGGATAGACTAGTATCCAGCATTAATACACAGGTACACATGTATCTTTCTTCCAGTCAAGCAATAAGGTAATAAGCTCAAATCCAATCTTTCGGTTTATATACTGTAAACATTTAGCAGTATAAATAAGTGAGATGAATTGTCTTACCAGGTCTCTTTATCACATTAGAATTGCAACAGCAATAGAAAAGAGAGATTAAAAGAGAATAAACCAAAAGGAAATGCCAGCGAAGATAGAGGAATGATGTTAAAGGGTTGCTGTGTTACATTTAAAAATGACCATAAAATTTCTTGCTATATTCAGTGGTCAGTGGCAATTTCAACAACTAAACAAAAGTTACATTAACAGTAAGAGCTAGTACTGCAGAAAGGGAAGTTGCATAGATTTGTTTTCAGTTAGTTTGTATCAAATTATTTCTGTCTGTTGTGTGAATAATTCAAATTTATGCTAGTTAAACTGCTGAAAACTACAATATTTACAAAAATCAGCTTTTTTAAAAAAAATCGAAGAAAACTTTTTGCCTTTTTTTAAAGACTGGAACTGCTGAAATAAAGTAAAGATTAGTTAAATTTCCTGTAAAAATAAACCAAGGATATCTTTAGCAGAAATAAAATTAATTTAAGCTTCATATTATATCATGTTTATGCAACCAGAAAACAGTAAAAATTGTTTATTTTTCCAAATGCAAAGATAGTGATGAGTGGCCGCCTTCCTGTCTTTTTAGAACAGAAATTAGAACATGTTTTATAATAAATAATGCCAAACAGAAATCCACCCTTAGCCATGAGTTGTGCAAGTTTATTTTAGCATAGAATGCCTCTGAGAGTTCTAGATCTTTGCCAAAAAATTCAGCATGTTGAAATTAATTAATGGACATCCAAGTTTAAGGGAAGATGACAGCCAGATTTGAAGAGAGTACTGTGTCATCAGCATAATCTAATTTGGAGGTCAGGATTAAAACAAAATGAAGACACTCTAGATTAAGGAAATTGGTTTTATTTGTTAAAAGTATTTGATATGACGGCATTATCCAAAGCACTAGTAAAGTCTTAAAGACATTTTGAAGATTTTAATATCCCATTTACATTTTCAGCCATTTATACTAAACTGATTTGTCTGTCTTTAATAGTGATTAATGCATGGAACCTAGAGACACAGACTAAATGAAAAAAATCCCCCTTAGGAACACTTCACTGAAAGCATTGTCCTAGTTACTAAAATAATAATTATAGTGAAAGCTTCTGGAGATAAAATTATATCAAAATATGCCTCTGAGCTTAAAACTTACTTAGTCAAGCTAAAATTTAGCTTGATCCAAAATTTATTGAGTCAAGCTATGTGTTTACAGAGCTCTTTGTTTAAAGAAAAAATAACTGGATAATAAATTTGAGAATAAAAATACAAATACCTGCCATATAGGAAAGATCTTTTATGTGATTTTTTAAAGCAATGAATTTTTGCATACATATTCTGTCTACAGTGGGATTTTATTCTGATCTGAAACACACTTATGAGATAGATAGAAGAAATGATAATAATTCCCAGAGCTGCAGTCTTTTAAATTAAATTTGCATTCCACCTATCCGTGATAGATGGGTAGGCACTTGACAGGAGATTAAAGTTAAGTGATGCCCTTTACCCAATAGTTAGTTATTTTTTTGTGTGATTTTGCAAGTTTCTTGGGCAATAGCTGTAGATTAAAAAAAAGACAAATGTAAGTACCTGTGTGTGCACGTGTACACACATTTGATAAACATTAAAAGTGCAGTTTGCACCAGATTGTCCCGGTTTGAATCCTAAGCTTATTTCTAACTGCGTGAAGGCATTTTGGCCCTCTCACATTTTAAATATTAAATATATGTTTAGTCTGAACCTCTTACATGGTTACTGCCATCCAAGTTCTTACTTCTTCATATTAGGTCATATGTTTTTCAGTTTTCCCCCCAATTTTAATTAATGTTATATTAAAGTATTGCATTAAAATAATACTAAAATATTACATTAAACTCAGTTTTATGCATAATTTACTGTAATGTTTTCTAGTAATTGCATATTTTAGAGCAAAATTATAGCAAGCTTTTCTCAGCTGATATGTTCTTGGTAGTTGGAATCGCAACTGAAACTCCATTTCTGAAAATTTATACTGAAATTTCTATTGAAATTTAATTGTTATCATTTTCCAAACAGGATTTTAGAAGCTGTGGCTGGAGACATAATGTCTACCTAATAGATCTTGAAAGTTAAAAAAATGTGGAGAGTTTCATTAACTCATTGCTTTACAGCCACAATTCCAGAAGTGAACTGTACCATATGGCTGACAAAAAAGAATTAAGTAGCAGCTGTTAATCCATTGAATGGAGAACATGACATAAAAGACTATCTTTTGCCTCCAGTATGTATCTTTGTCTCAGGTGTATGTATGTAATCTGATTATTACCTTTGTAGGTATAGCACATGTATCGTGCTAGACAAACTACCAGTAAGGTATAGAAGTTGTGCAGATGTACAGGTTTTATAGATGGGGATACTGAGGAAAGAAACCAAGGACATCAGGGAAATCCAAAGAGTGATGTAAAGCTGATGTGCTTATTTTATTTCATGGTTGGTTATTAATTTGCTATTTTATAAATGTAATGATCTGAATGCTTCTTGCATGTCCTGTATTCCCTATTCACACTATTGTCTCTCCAGCTCTTACCCCCCTGTGTTAGAGATCCCATGTGAATTTGGTGCTGTCGCTACAAAGGAATCTCACAGTGATTTGGCGCTGTAAACATGAAGAAGAGTAATATATGAAAAAGAAAGATATTGACGGTCTATACACTGGCCCATTGGGCTTGTTAGTCATATCACGCACTGAATTCAGTCAAACGCATTAGCATCCTTTCAGGCATGTGGACAGATAAAGACAACGTTGAATACCGCTGCTCGTTCAAGACTTTTTAAACAAAGCTGTGTGGCACCAAATGTAAGAAAATAGCATCTATGGAAACCTGCATTAACTGAAGATACAGCTCTATGTATCAGTGTTTGATTATTCATTTCCAGATGAATCTCTCATCTAGAAGTATTAATTAGGTTTCATTATTGGGATTTAATAGTATTGCTAATAATGTAATATAGAATTGTTCTTTTTTTTGAAAAGTAGGGTACCTCTGAAAAGTGATAAACAACTAAGAAAAAATATTTTGTGCATCTGCTGTAGAAAAACACGTTGGGAAAAGAATGAGAACAGAGACATGCCATTTGTGAAGAATGGCATTTTTATTATTTCTGTTGTAGTCTCATCCTGATGCCTGAACAGAGGTCAGCTATATGAACAACTAATTTAGCCATATATTTACCCCTTATAAATTATTAAACATGTAGTGACAATGCTATTTTGTTCATATTTTTCATCAGTTTTGGCAGCATGTAAACAACTGGTCTCACTATGCTAATTTGTGTGCTTACATAGAGCACGTATAGCTAATTTCACAGGATACTTGGACACCAATTGCTACCTTACTGTGTAAGCTTAAATACACACCTAGGAAATGCACCTGGAAGTAATACTTTGAACCCAGTGTTTTTCTTACTGGTAACTGATTTTAGCATTAGGGGAATTAATAGACTTGTGGCCCTTCTCATAACATTGTTCCAAATAGATGGGTCCAAAACTGTAGTGCTTCATGCTGTCAAGAAGCAAAACAGTTTCACTAAAGTAGTAAAAGCAAATTTTATGCAAGTTTTAGAACTATGCTTTTGATGAAGGTCAAAGGGGGGATGTGGATGTAGATTTAGTCAGAAGGTAATTGAAGTAGTAGAACAATGAAATGAAAAAAGAAAGGGAGCACTACAGGAAAGAATTAAAACTGAAAGAGTAATGGATTGACAGCTGCTAAAAAAAAAAAAGAGATTAAGAGAGAGCAGAAAGAAGAGGTTTGGAATACATTGCAACATGTAAAAATACAAAAAACCTAGCCAGAAAATAAAATATGCAAGAACGATTGAATTTTGTCCTTACATAAGAACTGTACACATTTTGGATCACATTTTAACAACTTCAATCGCTTAACATTTATTAAAAATGAGCCATTTGATTCAAATATCTTACATTTTGGGATAGGATAAATTATGGAGTAAATCAATAAATGAGTAAATAATTTCTTTAAATTCATATGAGCTTTCTTCAGAAATTAGGTATTTCTCCTTTTCCTTCTGACTCATTTTTCCCCATTCTTTGTGCAATTACAAGTATTGGTGGAAATCCTGCCTTCCGCATCCCCGTGTCGAAAAAAAAGCTCATCTTTTTAATTTCTGAACCTGCAGTGTCTATTCTTCTGAGAAGTCCCATTAGCTTTATGAAGAAGATAAAATGGAAGAGCGGCATGATGAATTGCAGTACCTATCTTCCTTTGCATGCTTGTACTACACACAATTTTTTAAAGGCATGTGTCTTTCTCATACAGGTGCTGTATGTCTGACTAAAAGATTTGTCACATGGAGAAAGCCTCTTCTGGCAGTTTATTTACTGTCTCACCTCATTGTTTTCCCAGTATTACACTGAAATGGTTTATTTCCAAAATTTCTGCTCTGGGTGTGCGCAAAGGGGGAAGCAAGAAAAAAGTACAAACATAAAAAATCAAAGCAGACAATTTTACCCCTTTTTATACTCTTCCAAAAAAAGATCAAAAAATAATTTAATTATGTATTTTTCTGCAGTTCTCATCAGAAAATGAATTTAGGAGTTGTGAGGATGATCAGCTTTTTCCATATACAAAGAGCTATGTTGTTTGGTCCATGTCGTGTTTGAACCCAAATCTTACTTTCAGCTTCACTGACATAATTTTGTGTTCTGCTTGCCCCTGCAGCTCTTTATTCAGCACTGAGTTTGACTGAAACAAATGACAAAGAGTGGTTTGAACTTTCCACCACAGGGAATTCTTGGCTTCATTTGAGGTTCTATAGACATTTGTACTGGGGACTTTACTCCTATAACTGGCCTGTTTTGCATTACTTTCATGGTGAATAGTAAGCAAAGAAGCAAACAGCCTTCTTCAGGATTAGCAAGCCAGCACTACATTCACTTATTGGAAAATACATTTGAAAAAATAGTATTACTGCCTGTGCAGACAGTATTGCTATCTGTGTTGCCTTCTACCAGTTAGTGAATGAAACATAGTTTTGACATGCTAGAGAACATGGAGTAACTCCTTTTTCTTGTTTTTTATGTCACTAACATCAAAGGCATTTCAGCCCCTCTCTTAGGCAATACATGGTTCATAATGCAGGGGAATCTTAATGTTTACAGAGCTGTATTTATTTTTCAGGTGTTTAGATGTGTTACCAGACTTCATCAGCACTACTCTTACAAAACATGTGCTCTGGTCTTTGAATACATCCTTAGTCCATGACTCTTCTACAGCAGGAATAAATAGGTGTAACAACTGTCCTTTTTTCATTTTCTTGTTCACTTACTTAATGTAATAGAAGTTTTCTCTTTGAATATAATGGAAATTGTATTAGGCCATTAATTCCTATTGCTATGCAAGTCTGGGGGAGAGGTGCCTTAACATAAATATCCTCAGGGCTATAAAGGGCTTAATTTTTCCAGATTCTTTATTCTTTTAGGAATTCTAAAATAAACCCCAGACTTTCTCCATTTATTTTGTTGCTTGGAGGACCAAAGCACATGGATCTACTATTATAAATAATACTACATTAATATGAGAAAGACCTGTAGCCTAAGTGCATAACTCCCCAAATGCAGTTCTGAAACCGACTTCAATGGGATAGCTTATGGTACATGTGAAAAGTTGCTGGTAATTAGTGAACTACCCATATGTTGGCATGTACACAATAAATCATGACTGAAGAAATTTGTTTCTGAATAACTGTGTACCTCTGTGCCCTGAAGTTATTTTCAATGGGACAATAAAACTGGGTGGGCCTAAAGTTCTGTGGATGTGATTAAGAGAGAAGGACTAGGCTTTTTTGACATATACCTACACTACCTGAATTTGGGTTCAGACTGTGTTCCAGTAACTACTAGTGAAACAGTTCTACTTGAAGATATTGAAAGAGACGGGCTCAAGAATATTTGTTATAAACATAATGTGTCTTCTTATGGATGGCTGGTAGATTGCTAATTTGAAACAGAAGACTGTATTCATAGTACAGGTAAAATAATTCTCTAGGTTGAGAGTGTTTTGAAAAGTGTTAATATTAAATTTCTCTTTACCAAATTTGAAGCTTTACTAGCTTGGGTTAATATTCTCTGATTCCATAGAAGTTTGATCATTTCTTAAGTACTTGGTGTGGCATTGAGCACTATCTTCCTGGCCACATCTGTGTCATGCAGTTGAATGAAGTTCAGGTGTTTCTAAACTGGCTGAGACTATGTGAATTCCTTGATGATTGTGGCTTTACAGGTCAGAAAGTTGTTGTGCTTTTGGGCACAGGTTGACAAGGCTGTAATACTGTTTCCAAGGCCTGACATTGTTCACTTAAACTGCCCCTTCCATTTGGATGTACCAATGTACCTGCTTGTACTAGCCTACATTTAACATGATAGATTTATTTATGGCTTGTTCAGCTGAGATCCTTGTAA
This sequence comes from Gavia stellata, assembly GCF_030936135.1. Classification (NCBI taxonomy): domain Eukaryota; kingdom Metazoa; phylum Chordata; class Aves; order Gaviiformes; family Gaviidae; genus Gavia; species Gavia stellata. The sequence goes on along the minus strand of NC_082598.1, from coordinate 24,446,458 downwards.
TGAAATTTAATATTTTTTTTAAAATGAAGCTGGAAGTTCTGTAGGAGTTGCTGCATTTTCCTAGGTTGTCTTTCATTTATCGTGTAAAATACGGTCTTTCAAACTGTTGTAAATATGCTGTCTGTAAGCTTCATCCTAAGAACCCATCAATTTTCAAAGCAATAAGTAAATTATTGTGGAGGATTTTTTTCTTATTTTTATTGTAGTGCATATAATTTAACATAAATATCTGAACATTTTTTATTAGCTGAAGTGATGCTGTTGTTTCACTGCTTATTCACATGGGAGATAGATACACACCGAACTGGAAATACCTACAAATGCAACAGCCTGTGAACTTCCACAAGGGATTTATTTATATTTATGAGAAGGTTCTGTGCTATAGTTTGTTGTGTCACCTGTAGCATGGCATCTGTTACTTTCATGGGTTGTTCACCTTTAAATTGTAGTTTTGAGGAAAAGACATCTAGGTAAATTTTAGATCACATTAAAGATTACAAATTCACTCAATATATCCAAGGACACAGTGGGAGCAATATATAGTGTTTATTTTAGTATTCAAACTTAACTTTTACTGTCTGCAGTGGTGTCTGTGGTTCTTCAATTTAGTGTGTTAAAGAGCTGTTTGAAGTCTTTGTTGTAGAATAAAGCTACTTCACTATGTTCCCTATTGCAGTTGAACCATTACGGTTTATCTTCTGTTCTTGAATTTAGTCTCTTTATGTCTTGAGTGAGTTCCAGATATCAATCTCTTTTCTACTGACTTTTTCAGTGGTGCTGAACAGTGTATTTTCTATGGCATTTGGAGGAATATACTTAAAAGAAAACTGTTAGTTTCCAAGCAATTTGGATTTTTATTGCATCATACATATTATTTTTATCAAGATACTTGAAGGGTGTTTTCAGTAGCATAAATGTTTTAAGCCCCAATGAAGCTCATAAAACTCAAGTGGGTTAATAAGCTTATTTTGGTTATTCCATAGTCTGACTTCTGTATTTTGGTGAATAACAACTGAATCAATTATTAGTTGCCAGCACACCCTAGTTATGACATCTCAGCTAGTAACTGAATAGCTGTGAGTGAAATGTCATGAATAAAATGAGTGCTAAACTACGTACCAAATCCTGAGAGGTTCCTTAGCTTGTTTGTTTTAGTTCAATATATTGAATGGTAGGGAAAAATCCTATTATTTCAAGCAAGCAAGTGAAACTTAAAAGAATTGCAAAACCATTAAACATCCTTCAGATAAGCAAGTATACCTAAGAGGTTCTGAGAACAAAATACCATCCACCTAATGTGACTTGGGAAGGACCTTTATACACAGATGAGTGTATCAAAAAATAATAAACTGAAATTAAACCAAAAGGAAATTGCAACCCTATTCTCCCTGTCTCTGTATACTAAGCAAAGAGAAGTTATTTATTTTGTTCTAATAATGCTGAAATAAGTGGTATACATTGTTATTTTTGTCTGTTTCAAAAATAGTGTTACCATTGCAGTATTTTTTTGCTCTTCAGTTTTGCCTACTTTTACATGCCTTCATTTTTGTTCTATGTGTGTATATTTACATGGGTATGAAAACAGTAATTCCAGTTCTCCTCTGATTTACAGTCTTGGTGGGTGTAGATAGGGTGTCTTACATTTGTGTTGTAAAGGAGGTGACTGCTTGAATAAACTGGAGTTGAGAAAGGCATTCCTCATTCTCCACATGAACAGACTTTGGTTTAAGAAAATGCGGAAATTTATTAAGAACTCTGTGAGTTTATTAAGAAATCTGTCCAGCCCCCCCCAACATGAATATGCTTTATGCCTTCTGAGAGCCTGTGTTTTCAGTGAGGTAGGTGAAAGTGTTGCTGTGGAGCAGGCTTACTCATGGGATTGCTGGCTGAAAAGGACCCCTCTTACACTCAAAATCTTCTTCTGGGCAAAAAGAGGAACACGGGAACACTGCTTACAATGCAGTCAGTAATTTGTTGCTAGTCCAATTGTTCAGTGTTTCTGTTCTTTTTGTTGTCTCTAAAAATTGGTTTTAATTGAACTGTACAAGGTGGCATTCCAATAGTGACTGAGCATTGTGATTTTTCTTCACAGTCTAGGGCCTCTGGTGCCATCATGTATGTGTTTTCTTTCACATCATTTTATTCTAGAGTCATAGACAATTCAAACTACATTGAATAAGTACTTGATCTCACTATAAACTGAAGCTAAGAAAAAAACAAATTTTAGGCAATACTTACCTGATTTCTTGGCAATTTCTATCTCAACTAAGCAACATAAAATCAGCTCAGGCCAAAACAAACCCAGAAAAATCCTGAGGCCATGCACTGTCAGGTCAGTGCAGTCTTTGGCTTTTTACTAGTAATGTTAAAAAACTGTATTTTCTGGTTTATATTTCAGCATTCCTTTTTATGAACAGACAGTTGCAGATGGGGGTTATGCAAGCCCTGCCTTCACACAAATGGAGATACACAATGTTTCCAAAATTCTCTAACGATTTTATATTAAGAGTTCACTAGCTAATTACAGGGTTATGTTGTAATTCTAATGCACATACAGCTGATCTGCAGAGAGGGTACCTATTGATCATTAAAATGGGGTCTCCAGCATGGTAAAGTAAGTTCTGAAAGCCCAGGAGTCTTGTGTTTCTTCAGTTGTGTCCTGCAGTAATTTCTATGGAAATACTACTATGTTTCTATGCAGCAGTGGATGGGAAGACTAGGTGTCATCATTCTTCATGATGATTAATCGTGAAGTAAACTATATTTTAAATTCTATCCATCTCATTAGGTGCTCTATACTAAATGTCAGGACTAGCTGAGTAAATCTCGCCTTTACTAGCTCAGTAAAGACGTTATAGTAAAATTTACCAACAGATTCCAAAATACTCTCTGGAATGAAGAAGCTTTGCTAGGGCAGTTATTTTTTAAAGGAGCAAGGAGGGAAAGAAACCAGTGATTTATTAACTTGAGTTTTCTGAGGAATATTGCTTCATGTCAACGATCCTGCAGTCACAAATATCTTCTGTGGTACAGTGAGATTGCAAGTGATGGATGGATGATATTGGGCATGCAGCCCGAATGTCCTGACAGTGTAATATGAGTGGAGTATGTCCTACCATTTGAAGACTATATACCACCACATAAAGGTGGTGGTGATGATTTAGATTATATTGAGTGTTTCAGTCTGAACTTTCCTTGCTAAATAACAATTTGAGTTTCCTGACTACAAACAGACATTTCAAAGTGAAGAGAAATGCAGTGTAGTCTCTACTACAATAAGCAACATTAAGAGGTGTGAAAACTTTCCTACCCTCCCCTACTCTCAAAGCCCTTCAAATTCTATAAATGTGGTTATTTTTAGATATTATATTGTATTTTTAGATATTATATTGTTTTAAAGACAGTCTCTCTTTAAGTGTTTGCTGTATACAAAAACTACAGAAAGCCCAGTCTTCTGTTTTTGTCCGAATATCACATGTTGAAATACCCTATCATTTCTCTTACAGCAGTAATTTAAAATATACATATATTAATTACATACACACAAGTTAGGTATAATAAGGAACATATTTAGATGATGTCTTCTTTGACATACTTCTTTTTGCGTGTGCCATCTCATAGGTCTTTGGGGTATAGAACATACTGTCCTAAAGAGTGTTCACCAAAATATCAATATATCATAGAAAGATTAAGTTTTACAGTACATATTACTGATTTAATGACTACATGTTCCACAACTCCATATAATAACCTTTCTTGAGGTTGTTTAGCCTGGAGAAGAGAAGGCTCCAGCGAGACCTTATTGCAGCCTTTCAGTACTTAAAGGGGCTTATAAGAAAGATGGGGACAGACTTTTTAGCAGGGCCTGGTGCGATAGGACAAGGGGTAACAGTTTTAAACTAAAAGAGGGTAGATTCAGACTAGATATAAGGAAGACATTTTTTACGATGAGGGTGGTGAAACACTGGCACAGGTTGCCCAGAGAGCTTGTAGATGGCCCATTGCTGGAAACAAGCAAGGTCAGGTTGGACGGGGCTCTGAGCAACCTGATCTAGTTGAAGATGTCTCTGCTCATTGCAGGGGGGGTTGGACTAGATGACCTTTAAAGATCCCTTCCAATCCAAAACATTCTATGATTCCATGATTCTATTTAAACTACAATCTGTGATTACTTGAAAATGCATATACTCTACTAATTACTTTTGTGCATTAGAAAAGCACAATCACGTATAAAGGGAAATGTTTCTAATTTTTCTTTCTATATTTTTAAAATGCTTCCGCAAAGCTTGGTGGAGCTCTGCTTATGACTTTAATTTGAACTGCTCAGGAGCAACGAGCAAAGAAGTTATGAAACAAAGATGTTCTAAGGAGAAAGAAAATAAAGAGTGATTGCTTATCCTGACAAGTTCATTGAAAGGTTGGGTTGTGGTTCATCAGCCAGAATGGCTCCTACTTCTAAAGAAAACACAATTTTTGAGACAGTTTTTAAAAAATAAATTCAATTACATGCATGTATAGCCTGAGTACTACCCTGTGAATAGATTATTCAGTAATGAAATGCCCAAGAACCACTGTTGCATCATCCAGATTCAGAATAAAGTGTCCCGACGTTGTAAGTGTCTGCAAAGTTCACGACTCAACTGGTTAATAAGAAAGATTTTTTTTTTCCAATTTCTGTTGGCACTACTATGACAAATTAAAATAAAACCACAGTTTGATCATCCCAAAACTATGTCTGAGAGGCCTACTGTGACTGTTTACTGATTCTCAGAAGGTGTATTTAATTCAACATTTGCTGATTTCTTCAGCGGCACTGCAAATGAAGTGTGGAGAGAACATCAGAAATAGTTATCTATAATTGCATAGCAATTAGATGGGGTAACATATTTCTTACAGTATGCAACATATGTGATGTTTCTTTGGGTATTCTGTAATGTAATTTTCTTTTTTTGTGGATTCAAAATGAACTGTGATACTATTAAAGTGTTCTGTTATTAACAGTAAGGACAGAACAGTAAGCATGTTTTTGCTTAGTCAACATCTCCAACTGACTTTGGTAACATAATTTTACGTTGGAGGGTTCTCAGAGTTGCATGATGCCTCACTAGCACATAGGCTGTGACTTGTCACCTTTCTTAAAGGGAAAGGAAAGTCAATTCTTGAAGATTTTTTTCAGACCTCTAATTGAAATGTAAAGTAATTCCTATTGCTGGAAGGATAAAGACTAGGGCTTGTAGTTTGAAAGTTGCAGCTGAGGGAACGTATCTGCTTAGAGACAGTGCCACATGTAGGATGCTCTATGCTGCTATTATTTTTGATGTGTGAGACAAAGACATTTTTCTCTTATTCTTAAATAGCTTCATTTTTTTCCACACAAGGATGGGGTTGTTGCTTTAGTTCTGCAAGAAAACCTCTGTTATGACATTTTATAATTGCATTTTGAGAGAATCCAAATTAAAAAGGCATCAGGCGTTATTAAAGTGAATGTGAAATTGTCAGGACTCTTGTGATGATTTATTATTTTCTTTGAAATAGTTTTGAGGCTATGCTGATAGACTTGCTGTTGTGGTATGACTTTTCATAGCAACAGTATGCATTTCTCTTTTGAAAGATGCAACAGATCACTGCTCCTGTTTTTGCAGTACAGTTACAGATTATTTTATGAGAACCTCAGGAGTTGGGAGGGACTGGAGAAATGCAACCAACTACTGCTGATGATATTCATTGCCTTTAGTAATGATTATTCACTGTGCTAAATCTTTAAGGAAGCAAAAAAGTAGATAATCTTTCTCTGTTCTTTAAAATATGTGAAGCTGCTGTTAGTTATTAAACAACAGTTAAAGAGCTGTTAGAATATTTTGACAGTGGAGCAGCAAGGGGGAAACCAATTAGAAAATAATCATGAGGCTGAATGAGCAGCTAAAGATGTTGTGCCTATCATGAACGGCAGGTGATGATTAAAGAAGTTTTACGATTTGTCTGTGTTTAGAAAAAAGTGCCTGCACAAAGAATAGAAAAATACAGAAAGGCCTGCATAAGAAATCCGTTGAGCATAGGTTTTAAGGACAACAGGGCACAGCTTGCCATGCTTATTGTTACTTTTTACTCCAACCCAAGGAGTTTCCTTAAAACTTCTGAAAATGGGGGATTGAGCAAGTCTGTTTCCTTCCCTGCTCATTTTTTTTTAAACATCTTTGTCATACTATCGGTGTGACAGTGTCTAAGCATGGCGATACACGGAAAATTATTTGATATATTTTTACTACACATTTGACAATATAATTTCTCTGGGTTGCTTATTCCTGTCCACACGGTAAGAGTTTCCACCCACTCAGAGGGTGGCCTGAGCTAATTTAGCGTAGCTGAAGTAATAGAAATCTTCAGTGGGTCTGGGGAGTAGGAGGTCAAAGGGAGAGGGAAAACCAAACGAGCAGCTGCTACACTAAAAGAAGAGGTAAGGGGTACCCCTTGCAGTGGCCAGTCTTTTTACATCTGTAGCAAGTGCCCACATGAGAGCAGGACACCTTCAGGATAAGAGTATGAATGAACAGTTCCACATGGCAATAATAAATAGTTTTACTATATCTTTCTATAGTGAACAGATAATTTACATAAAGGTAATTATCCCTGGCTGGTGTATTCTGTTTTTTCTAACTGATTCATATGTAGACCTCAGCAAATATTTAAGTAGTTTGGAGAAATGCCTCACTGAGAGGGTTAATGGTTTGCTATGTTTGGAGTTCGCCTGTGTTTCTCTCCCCCGGTTCCATTCTTTGTTATGCCTGTGCATACAAAAGCCTTATGATATGCTGAGGCAGAAAATTCTCTGCCTCATCCCCTCCTAATCTCCCATTACTGAATCTGAAAAAATCACACTTCATATAATCACCTGATGAAGGAGTACAGCCTGTGCATCAGCTCTCCTGTGCAGCTCAGAATTTGTTCTTTATGCACAAGTCCATTAGCCAACCTAAACAGAGTAACTATCTGATAGGTAGTTTCTTCTGTGTTGAAACAGGGATTAACAAACTTCAGAAAGTCTAGATTTTGTAAATCTCTTGCACTATGTTTTGAGGTTGTAGGAAAAGAGTATGGATTCTTTCCCCTTATTCTGAAACTTGTTCCTTTGCATTTTGCAGTGCACTTTACTGCCTAAGCAGATTATATTTAAAAGAAACTTTAAATATTTTTCTAGCTAAAGAGATCTCTTTTGGACTACAGGGAAAAAAAGAAAACAAAAAGTATGACATACATCTATCATAAATAACATGTATTTCCATTATTCTTTTTCTCCCCTCTCTATAACCCTCAGTCTCTGACGAGCAGAACATGAAAATTCTGTCATGTTAAAATTAGAAATGAACTTTTGAACCTTCAGTGCTGAAAATTAATAAAACAGCTCTGTCCTCTTTGGTTGATGCAATAAATGATATAATGCCAGTAAGAAGAGATTGTACTGCAGAGTGATTTTGAGTTAGAAGGATTGCACTGCACCACCAAACACACTGTAGTTAGAGTAATCCTATTAAGAAGTGGAAGTATGAATGGAGACATTTGTTAAGCCAATATACACACAGGAAGATGAAATAGCGCAGTATTGGTTTCACAGTGTAGCCTTATTTTGTTTTTAATCGTGCTGTTACCTTTCCAGAATACATCCAGTTTTTTTCTAATATGGTAATTAGAATTCTGTTCCCCTAGAATAACTTAACAATTGTTTCTGTGTAAAAGTTTATGCGTGTAGTATTATATAAAGAGTATAATCTCATAAGTAATTGTTTGTCTATCAGTTTGTAGCTGAAAGGAACTGAAGCTTTTTTAAAATTATTTTTTTCCTGTAAGGCTATGTGATGACCTATATTTTTCCATAGAAATTGCTCAACTGGAAAGTTCTGTTGATTAATTTTATTGTGCATCTGTCCAGGCCTATTCCAGATTAATAGAAAACAAAAAGCGAGCATCTTTCTCAGCCTTCTAAAATGGACCAAGATGTCAAACATCAGTTTTGATGTGTAGGAAATCAGTGTGATAAAAGTCTGTGTGAGATCTTATGGAAGGGGAAAATGCCCACTAAAACTTAACAATTTCTAGGGACTTATCTGTTTGTATCAAAATTTTGTTTACTTCAATATCAATACATCTGAAGAAGTCTGCGCACACTGTTTGTGTTTCCTCTCTTTAGGTATCTCAGGGCTAACAGGAAAAGGTATAAATACATTATTATCTTCCTGTTAATAAAGTGTAGGGTCTTCTGCTGATGTGTGACCACTTCTGGTCTTCATGCAAGTAATATATTCTTTGATGTTTCATTGCTATTTTTTTCTTGGTTATTAATGAAGGCCATTCATTCAACCCTTCCACTGTTTTTTCTGATGCTTTTTCATTCTCCCTCTTTGCCCCTCCCATGAACACGCTTCTCTTTCCATTTAATTCTTTCCAATCATAGTATCTTTCTTACATATTTACACGCATTATAGGCAAGATATGTTTGCAGGTTTCTCTTGTTTTTGTCTAATTTTTATGAAAGTTGTTACGAGTCATTACAAATGTAAATTCCTCATCTAGCAATTCCCAGAGGTAAACACGGGAAAATAGGGACTTTCTGGTCTTCAGAGTTTAGGTCCTCACTCTATTAAATCATAATTAAAAGAGGTGGAAATAAATTATTTAAAGTCTTTCTCCATAGGAAATTACACCGTCTGTCTTAAGTTGAACAATCTTGGGACAGATTCCTGCTAAATCAGCCTTGCACCTATGCCTTGTTTTACCATGTTTTAGACATATTATCTCCAAGAATTCATACAGAAATTACTAAGAAAAGGCAATAAGTAAGTAGGAAATTAAATTATGATGATGGGCTAGCGGCAGGAGGGGTAGTTCTGCGTGGATAAAGGATGATCTTGGAGTGGAACGTTATTGTGACAGATTGGAATATAAGGTGCAGTCACAGAGATTTGAACTGAGAACTGCTTGGGACTGAGTAGTTAACGCATGTAGAAAATCTTTGTTTTTTAAGGTGAAGTTTGACAAATACATATTTTGAAAATTTATCTTCTCCTAAAGTATAGTTTGGAGTTGTTAAAGGAACGTGTGGACGTGGCATTGTGGGACTTCGTTTAATAGGCATGGTGGTGTTGGTCGATGGTTGGACTTGATGATCTTACAGGTCTTTTCCAACCGTAGGGATTCTGTGATTCTGTGAAATTATTTTAGTGAGTTTATTTTTAACATACATTGTACGTAACCCACCATTAACTGTTCTCTTAGAGTGTCTACTTGTTTATGACAATTCTGTTATGAATTAAAGTAATTGTGGAAAGAAGTCTATGTTCATCTGTTGCTAATAGCAACAACGATCTACTTCTAATAAATTGGCTAATAGTTTTCTTTTAGGTTACCTGTTGTTTGAGAATTTGTTTTCCACTGATTGCAGACATTCTCATGCATCTCTTCCCCTTTAGCTGGGGTTTTTTTGTTTGTTTTTTAGAAAAAGCTACAACTTCAGTATTCATGATAATCTTGCTTAGAGAAGAGACCAGTTGGAAATAATGCCAGTGTTATGGAAATTCAGTGTATTTTTTAAGTCTGTGATCATTGTTAGAAAATCAAAAGTCATTTTCAAACATCTCCCATAAATACTCATTTACAAAGTCAATGGTGGCCCATGGATTTCGTCATTCTGTAAGCTTGTTCCAGTTATTCATGTCTGAGATGCTATTAATGATAGCTGCCATAGACGGAGAACAAGAAAATACACTAAACATGGAAATAATTTTTTTGTGTCCTATGCTGCCAAATGGATGAAAATTCCTTTAGATATGTATGGCCATGACCTTATTGGTAAAAAAATAGAAAAGTATCTCCCAGGGCTGGGAACTGCATTGTTGAAGCACATTATTAAGTTCCTCACATCAGTATCTTCACACATTAACTTCCTCAAGCTTTGCACTTCATTAAGTATCAAATGGTGCATTCAGGTGAATTTAAATTTTGACTTTTATCCCTTGATATTTTAGTTCCATTAAGAAAAACAAAAGGCCGTGCTTTTCATTTAAGCTGATGCACCTTTATTATGCTGAAGTAATGTGTCCCTCTATCACTATTAATTCAACCATCTTTTTAAGTTAATTGCAAAAAGTATTATGTTAGGCTACCTCTCATTTAAACCAGAGTTTGGTATAAATGACAATTGATCCCAAACTTTTAAAAAGTGAATGCAAAATCTGTTTAAGTTAAACTACATATCAGTGGTTTAAAAGATGCTTGGTATTTTCTTACTAATGTCAAATCACATTTTTTGCATCACAGTGATTCAATGTTTATTTCTTCACATTTTTTTTACATGAACCAAAAATTGTCTTCCTAGGCTGATACAATCAATTTGTACCTCTGTGATAATGAATTCAAACATCTATGCTACTACACACCTTGACAAGAATGTAGAGAAAATACACGCATAGTATATTAACCTGCATACTATGTTTCTTCCAGTGTTAAAAGACCAAGGGGAGAAACAGAAGCAACACTGTTTAATAATTAAATTATAAAAGTGTAATTCAAATGTAGAGCTGTGCAAGTAAATCATCCATGGACATTGTTGTGGTTTAAGCCCAGCTGGCAACCAAGCACCACACAGCTGCTTGCTCACTCCCCCCAGGTGGGATGGGGGAGAGAATCAGAAAAGTGAGAAAACTCGTGGGTTGAGATAAAGACAGTTTAATAGGTAAAGCAAAAGCCGCACATGCAAGCAAAGCAAAACAAGGAATTCGTTCAGCACTTCCCATCGGCAGGCAGGTGTTCAGCCATCTCCAGGAAAGCAGGGCTCCATCACGCGTAATGGTTACTTGGGAAGACAAACGCCATTACTCCGAATGTCCCCCCCTTCCTTCTTCTTCCCCCAGCTTTATATGCTGAGCATGACGTCATATGGTATGGAATATGCCTTTGGTCAGTTGGGGTCAGCTGTCGCAGCTGTGTCCCCTCCCAACTTCTTGTGCACCCCCAGCCTACTCGCTGGTGATGAGAAGCAGAAAAGGCCTTGACTCTGTGTAAGCACTGCTCAGCAGTAACTAAAACATCCCTGTATTATCAACACTGTTTTCAGCACAAATCCAAAACACAGTCCCATACTAGCTGCTATGAAGAAAGTTAACTCTACCCCAGCCAAAACCAGCACAGACATGTACTCTAACTGAAAATAACTTGTGTTACCTATGATCCTATCCCATGTCTAGTATTCATATATCACGATTCATTTGACGGAGTACTGCTGTTCTGTGTAAAACATTGGGAAATAATATTCAGGTAAAATATTTGAGTGGTATTGTCACTCATTTGGGGAACAGGAGTAATACCACATGGCAAACTTCCACTTGCACTGTTCAGAAGCTCTCATAAAGCTGTTCATGCCTTTAAAGTAATGGAAAACAAAGTACCTTATGAAGCAATTTCAAATATAAAAGAAATTTGAGGGTTGCATATGCTAGCTGTATAGTTGCTTCAGGAGAACAAAAAAGAGAGGCTAAATTCAACAGGTAAATACATTTATTACAAATTCTAGTTTACAAATATGTCTTAAATATTTTAGAAGACTACGTGGTATAAGATGAGCATTCCACACTAAAGAATGGCGATCCAGAAAATCTGCATGAATGACCTAAACTTAGTTAATCGAAAACTCACAGCACAAGTATATATAAGACCTCCTGCCCTCGTCCACCATGTGGATGACTGAGCATCCTTCCCACGGATTTTAGAGTCATTTGGGGATAGAGGTATCTTGCACCCTTCTTATTCAAGTTTCTGCTTGAATAAGAACCTTCAAGCAGAAAGGTGATACAGAGATAAAAAGAAAACAAAGAGGAAGAGTATGTGTAATACTGCAGTTTACTCGTTTCAGTAGTCACCTAAAACTGGGAGTTTAGGTGAAGTCGTGAGTTCCTGACATTACTGGGTTTTTTATAACAATCTAATGTAAAATGCGTAAGTGATCTTTCATCAGGTTGTCAGTCCTCCAAATAATTCAGGTTTTAATTAGGGTTTAGGGGAAAAATGCTGCTGTTTCCAAGATCTCTTCCCATGAGGAATGTTTAAATTCTTTTTTTGTCTGGAGAGACACTGCAGGTCTTCTAACTCACCTCCTAAACATGGTGTCAGGGTCACTGGCACTTCTGTCTGTCTTTTTGGTCTTAAATGTATCATTCAACAGGCCACTGCTTAGAACTTCAAAGTTGGGGCTAGCTGTTAGAGGTTGAACTTGTAATGCTTCAAAATATGTGAATCAATAAGATCTGGAACAAAATAGGCCCTCACGAAAAGCACCCTGAATAATACCATACGGAAAAGTCAGGTCCATATGTTTTTCATTCTGTCTGGTAGTTGTTTGCTAGTGATGCACAACCAGCTGGAATCAGACAGTCTCTGAAAAATCATTCTCCACCAAAAGAACTTGAAGCCTTTCAGAAGGTTGGATTTGTCAACACCATTGACTTCTGTGCCTGAATATACTTCAGATGGGAATGAAAGATTATAATATACATATATGAAGTTCTGAAAAAAAGACAAAAAAGTCACCAGAATTCAAGAGCAGTATTTACTCTCAGTGTGTATGCAACAGGTGTGATGGTCCACAGTTATTTATAGTGGCTTTTCGGGTATTATGTGCCTATTATGACTTTGTTGGCAGCAGTATTAAAATAATATTACTGTGTTGCTTTTCAGCTGCTTTTTGGTGTAAGGACAGAGCAAGCTTGTTTTATTAGAACAGAACAAATAGGTTCCATCAATAAGATAAGTATACACTGCTTTCAGGCAATTTGTATAAAGTGAAATCTTACCAGAAGTCAAAATCTATGTTGAAATTCATCACATTTGTTTAGACTCTGATGACTAATAATTTAGTGCCATAGTTAATTTCTGTACAGTAACATAACCTTAATGGAATTCCAGAATGATTTATTTGTAACAGGAAAGAAAAATACATTTCATGTATCACATAGTATAGGTCAAAGTTGCAGAATACTCTACCTAAAATATTTATTGATTTGCAAGGTTGTTATTGCAGTTCATCCAATCTGTTTTACTTCTGGAGGCCATGAACTTTCCCATATGGTGAAAATTTTAGATGTTGTCCAGTGTTTTTGTCTTTAAAATGTCTGTCAGCAAAATCTTTTTCGGCGTAGTAGATAAAGAATTAGACTCAGATGCAGAGAATAACATCATCAGGATCACTGTTCAGCTTAAGGCTTCCAGGACATGCTTTGTAATGATGTAGATTTGATAGATTTGATTAACTTTCCTTCCCTATCAATCATGCAGTGTTGGTTAGGTGTCAGTATTTTTGAGAGAATCAGTATTTTTAATTTCGGCATTCTTAAATCAATAGATGCTTCAAAAATATCCTAGGTCCCATTTTAAAGATAAGAGAAGAGTGACTTAAAAATGAATTCCCCATCGATTTGTCCAATTAGGCTCCTGAGCTGCATTTGAAAAATGAAACTTCATGTCTAAATCATTTAGTGACCTTGGGAATTAGACGGTTCATCCTTGAAAAGTTGCAGTGCCTTTTCATTAATTTACATTAATATGTTGATATAAGATGGAGAAATTTGATAATTTATATTTCTGGTTGACAGAAATAGTTGAACTTCAGTGTTCTGTACTTGTTTGTTAATACACGAAAAGTCGTCAATCCTGTAAATTCTCACTTCAATTTTTCTACCCAGAACTGTTCCCAGTAGGAAATGCAAAGTTAGTGCAATCAATATCCCAAACTCAAATTTCTTTCCTTTTTTCCTTGAGAAGTACCCTTCAGTCTTCTAACCTATAACCAGCAGTAGCTGTGCCACAGCTTCTTAATGGTACCACTCAAAACATTTTAAGAGTGAGCAGCCGGTGGAGGCAAGAGGAGGACAGCTGGTGTGTATGTGGAGGCATCCCAGTCAGCATCCACACGAGCTACATGCAAGCACACATGCACACGAAATGTGACAATGTATTGGTTACTATCTGTCTTTAAATCTGCTACCTGCTAATGCCCATATCTTATATTTGAGAAGCTGTGAATAATCATTCCCTACCTACTGCTTTCATAGCTTTATAGATGTGGTGGATGGGACTGGGTATAAATATAGGCACCTGGTACTGCTTTAGGGTGGTGTTCTGTCAGTCAGCTCTCCAGGAGGATATGTGTCTCATGTTTGTCTTTTTCTATCTGCCAGCATAGTTTATATATCAGATAATTTGAGTATTTAAAGTGGATCTTTATTCTGGTTTTGAGGTATCTGAATCTCACATGAATTTGAAGTCCTTTTTGCATCTCTGCATATGGAAGAGCATTGAAGGTGAATGCACTTTGGAATCAGTCAGTGAGATAGTGGTATTTTACATTCTTTTCTTAATACTGTCTAACATTCACTTACTGTGTCTCATGTGACTCTTTTTACGCTTTTCTTTTACACTTAAAAAATTGATATTGGATGATTTATTATTAGCTTCTCCAGCCTCCCTTCCATTATTTCTTAATTGTTGTTCCCCTACTTGTCATGTGGTAAGTGACAAGAATAAGAATAAATATTATTTTTCTTTGCTGTTTAAAATTTAATTCAATAGAAATTCTCTGGTACAGTTTTATATAAAAGATGCATTCACCCATGTTTAGGTTGGGCTTTTTTTTCAGCACAATTCCATTTTCCATCTTTTATTACTTCAATGTAATTTTTTTAATGTGTGCCACAGTTTTCCTTTCACCAAGTGTCTGAGGTGCTTGTATAAGCAGTATCATATACCAATATCTTAATTTAAATGCAGGAATCTATGTCACACTGTTTTTTGTTGGTGTTTTCTTTTTACACATATGCTTAGAATAGAAACACTTGAATGTTTAATCTTGGTATGTATTTTTTACATGCTTGTTTAGAACATTGTGATCATATCATACTTCATTATTTCCTTTCTGAATTTCCAGTGTTCATGTTGTGCAGTGGTTGGATTTTCTCCCAGTCTTAAATTTCAGGAAGAAAAGTCAAGAGATGTCGGCAGTAGTTGTGGAACACAGTCGAAATGTTTCTAGAGCTATATATAATGTTTGCAGAGCACTTTCAAGATGCTTCTGTGATGCAGAGGAGAAATCCTTTTTTCTCACTATCCCATCCCCACAGTTTCTCACTAGATGGTAGAACCCGGATGTATTAGGCAGGAATACAATTTTTGATTCAATTTTGGCATCAGTTTTCCAATACTTTTTTTTAAATGACTGAAAGGACCCAAACCTAACTGCTAGCACTTTTTATTTGCTTATCTAAGCTTAGTGAAAAAATAGGGCTTTATTTTACCCTTTCCCCCTTTTCAAGTTTCATGTTTAAAAAAAATAAAATAAGGATATTTTAACATTGCATTTCAGTGATTGGATTAGCAAGTTTCAAACTGGAAAAAGATGGTGTATTTGATACTTGTATTTTCAGTTAGATTCTGTAGATTACAAGTTAAGGTAGCTGAGCTATGTCTTGTTCTGAAAAATGCCAGTGACACAACACTCTTACAGCCCTAACAGGTTCTCCTGGATTGCTAATATGACAGTATGGTGGGCAATTTTCAGTAATATTTTAAAAAACTGCAAGTAGACAGTACATAACTTCTAACAGGCTGTTAACAGCACCATTTCAATATGGTGCTGTTCTTTGGTAATAGAAATGAAAGCACATGTGACATCCAAATAGGAAGCAGAGAATGGTAACGAGAAGAACAAAAATTATTGATAGGTTATGAATTGAATAATTGCTAACCTTCCTGGCCATGGTGAGGAAAATCTTAGCGTCTAATGATTAATCAGTTTGCTCTAAATTTCTGACTTTTTAAGCCTGGGGAAATGAAGTTGGACATCCAATGTGGGTGGAAATATTTGATGGTTTTGTCAGTTCTCTCTCTGCTTCAAGTTAGCAATTATGCAAGCAGAGATATCCTGTTCCAGTGGGGTGACTGAGAGAACTCTGATAATTTAAGAAATTTATTAATATGTTGTCTTTACTGTTTTTCAATTCTGTGTGAGGTGTCCGATAACTTAATGCTAAATAAGTCATAAAAAGAAATGAATGAACAGGGAGAATAACAAGAAGCCTGTTCTGTGCTTGATACTAAAAAGGACACACACAGACACGTACAGCTGTGCCAGAGACAAGGTGCTACCTTCAACATCACCTACATGCAGGATTGACATGAACACAAGCACAGACAGTCAAGTCCCCTCGTCCTCTTTGGCTGGTAGAGACTGAAGCTTGCTATTGACAGCACACACTCAACACTCTCTCGATTCACACACACATGCACATTAGTGGATCCCTCGAGTACCGGCATGATCCAGCTGTCTGTCCAACACCCTTGACCAGTTCCCAGCCTACACCTCTGGCCTGACTCCAGCTGCTGGCCCCAAATCCACTCACGCTAGTCCTCCCATTACCTGGCGCTTAGTCCCTGCAGCGAACACACACAATAGAGAGTGGGATTACACAGAGATAGTCAAGAAGGAATTTAACATGAAGACAGGACAGACTGTGGGGATCAGGTGCAGGGCTCATTCAGACAAGCGTACTGACCAGCTCCATTTTACAAGTGACTGACCCTGTTCATACCACTGTCTGTTGCCACCTTGTTCCTCCCCCATCCCCTTCCCCTGCACATTCCTCCATCACTTTGTGTAGCTCTGAGATCTCTGGCAACATCCTGGACCCTCAGGTTTGCATCCTGATCAGCTGCAAGGTCCTGGTTTGCCTGCAGTTTCTTGATAGCCTATGAGTTAGTGTGACTGATCAGGTTTGTTTCTGGTATATTTGTTTGTATCACCATAAATTTTGTTTATGGCTTCTCCCTTCTCCTTAGGATGCCATTTGGCAATGTCCTAGATCAGGTAATACAGAAATAAGCATTCCTGCATTCTCTGTACCTTCATCGATTAGTGTGATTAACCAGGTTTGGTTCTCCTACTGCCTCCCTTATCATTTTTCAGTCAGGTTTGTGTCCCTCTATGTTCTCATTTATGGCTTCCCACTTTTCTTATTATCCCTTATCCCCTATTATTATAGACCACAGTCTATTATTCTTCCTTTTAAAGCTGACCAGCAAAACACTGAAAGCTTATGCTTTTTTTTCCATTCTATTCTAATCTATTTCAAACACTGTGTGTAATTGGGTGTCATTCCTGAAATGGTTTGTTGTCAGTTGATCATTGTATAATGCCCATTTACTGATAGATCATTGGATACAGAAAGAAGCTCTCCCAAATCAATTGAAGAATCTGGACTGAAGATTTCAAATTATTTGCATGTCTCATGGTCTCAAAACCTTGATGCTGTTTTATTCCTGTAATGCAGTTTGCTGCAGAATTGCAAAAGGTTTCAAAAATAGATGGGACCCTAACTCCAGTTCAGTCTTAGAGCTTTAGGCATGGATGCAGTCTGCCTAAGAGAAAGGGTGGTGGTTTGTGAAAAAGGAGATGGAATTTGAAGGAAATCAAGCATATTAATTTTCTGTTACATGCACAGAAAAAATTCAGTTTCAGAAAATTTCAACAAAAGCATATTTTCCTATAGTTTTTCTTCTACCTTTGATATGAGTCTCAGTTTACAACTAACTATGTAGCCTAATTGGAAGCATGAATGAGTAACTAAGTACACATGCTTAAATAAGAGTGAAAGAATACATTGGTCTTTACAAGTGTGCAAAATTTATGGAGTGTAGACTAGCTTTAGAACGTTACTATTCTTATAACGATGAGGTAATAGAGATGAGAACATTATTAATGCATGAAACTGGGAAATCTGGGAAAGGAGTTATTGGAAAATATTTACTGAAATGTGATATTTCACTCACTTATCTGTTTCAGCAGCACTCCTTTTTTATGCTTGATTTTCCTGATCGAAACTGCATTATAACATGAACATTCACTATATCTTTGTTTTATATTGGTGGTGACTAAATCTTGAATTGCTTATACCAAAATCTGCCTTTCATTTTTCTTGATCGCCAATCAGGAAATGGAAAATTGCTGTGAAAGCCACACATCTTCAATCACAATTACTCACCACCACTTGGATATCACCTAGCAACTGTAAATGTTCAGCATAAGCTTTCATACCGGAGAAATCTTTGAATGGTTTCAAATAATGAATGCCTGAAGGATTCATAATTTTCCTGCAGGTATTTTGTGAGAGGAAGAAACAGAACTAACTGAAACACACATACGCAAAAGTATCAAAATCTTTTGCCTGTAGTCTCAGACAATTAGCAAAGCTTCCTGTGTTAGGTAAGAATCCCATATACGGAATTCTATCAAATCCAAATGAAATAGATGATTCAAGTATTGTGAGCTCTATAACCTCATATTCCTCTAGGACACATCCATTATCCTGTGTATTTGCAGAGAATTAAAAATTTTCTAACATAATACTGGTGAGCTGAGCATGACCAAAATCTTAAACAAAGATTTGTTTACTTCTGTTCTTCAGAAATAGAATATAATGATGTCTCCAAATGCTGCAAGTTTCCATCCTGTTTGTTTTTCATCTTGCAGTGTTGATAACATTCTGCCGATCAAATTCATGTACAATTATTTTGAAAGCCCCTGATGTTGCTGGCTTCACTTTTATTAATCAGATAATAAATGCTTATCTTTTTAATACACGAGGGATGAATACCTCTCAAATGCAAAAACAAAGTAGATATCCTTTCTAGACATGTGTTGTTTCTTCTGAATCTCCATGAAGTCTGGCAACTTTCAACATAAAACACAGATCTTTCATTGTATTTTATTTTTTGTTGTTGATTGGATAAGCAGTGAAAGAGGTGAAGATGGAAGGATGGATAGGTAAAAGGCCCCGCAACTTAGCTGTTACATTATAGAACAGCATATTTACTTCCTTTATTGTTCAAGTTTTTATTTTTGGCTTGGATGTTTTTGGCCAAGTACTTTCTTTGTTAGCTGAACATGCCTATACCAAGGGGTGGTTATTTATTTATAATAGCTTCAAAGGTACTTTGACGATTTTGCTTTTCTTTGTTTTTAACTTATACCTGAAAGAACTGGACAGGTGATGAGTGAGGAGCTGGTAACAGTGTATAATTTGTCATGGACATAAGTTCGTCCCATTACTTTAGGCTTATCAATTATTTTTTTTAGCAATTTTGGAGATTCAAAGGTGCCACTACAAGGTGTCAGATATTCAGAAATCATCATTATGGTTTAAATCCCACTTTTTTATCCCTACTCTCAACTTTTACGGATTCAGATTTAATTTGAAAAACCAGCATGACAATTTTGGTGCCATTCTTTTAACAAATCAGTACTTTTGTCTGTTGGTATCAGTCCTTTTTCACTCCTACTTGCTAGATCACACTGTTCCATGAAGTTTATCTCTAAGTGGAACAAAAGCAATAGTGTTGCTAATACATGCAATTTAAACAATCAGAATAAACTTTGTCTCCAAACTTCAATTCTTCTTGTCTTAAATCTAAAGGATTTTTACTTTCTCCACTAACTGTGAAGCTGTTTCTTCATCTTTTTACTATTAAAATATGCATATTATTTAAATTATAAACATCTCATACCTTTTCACTGGGATGTGAATATGCTAATCAGTCACAAATTTGCTTTTCTCACAGTACGTATCTGTGCATCCTAGCTTTCTGCTGGTTAATGACAAATCTCTGCTTTTCTTAAAACATTTTGGTTTTGATGATTTTCTGTGCTTTTTTTGTCATGTTCTTTTATGGTATTTTGCATAATTCAAACTGAACTTCACACGCCCTAGCTGCAATTAAAATATTCTAAATGATGAGCACTAAAAGTTGTGGAAGTATTTCTAACTACCGTATAGATTTTGGATGGAGTCTATCAATCAGATGTATACTTTGCTACAGTAGGTGTGTTTTACTGAATCAAAGCTTTAATCTGTGCAGGTAAAATGTATGAAAAAATGTTCAATGAAGAGTGAGGAAAAGAACAAAAGCAGAAGTGAAAAGGAGTTTAGCATGGTCTTTTTGTACTGTGGCTGTGCTTAGGAATTACAAACACAGGTTTACCTTCAGTTCAATTGAACAGAGTCTTGTTTGGACCCATTCTAGTTTTACCACCAGTAGTACTTTGTGGGGCCATCAACCATGAAAAAGGATATATGAACACAGCCAGCACTCACATACTGGACTGTATGAAGTTGTTAAGGTACGCAGACAGGTGGACAGCCTTGAGAGGGTGATGGACAAACTGAACATTCCCTAACACAAGATACAAAGCAAAATAAATAAAGCTTGAAAGAAGCACTGTGGCATATTAATGGATTTTAAGTTTGGGGTGGGAGTAAATGCACAAAGTTGACGTTGCAGTGTTTTAAAAAACATAAGGTGATGGGTGTGCTATGTTTTTTTTGTATAGGGGAAGAGAGTAATTTGGAAAAGGCAAAAATTATTTGATTAGGTTAGGATAATATTGATATAATATTATATTGAATGAACCATAGAGATAACACGATAAATGAAAACAAAGTCTAGAGCCTCAAGAAGAAAACATTCCAAAATAAGCTGTTAGGGTTGCTGAACAGTTTATAATAGCAATTAATAATACTTCTTAAGAATTAAGGATGTGCTTGGGAGAAAAATCACTGCAAGCTATACAATATTCAACAGTTTTTACCTTTACTGTGGAATGATTTATTTTTTTTTTTTTCTGGGGCACAGAATTTGGCTGTTTCAGAGGATGATGAAACTCATAAAGCTAAGCTTGTAAAAGAAAACTTTATTTTTTGTTCAAGTTGCAAGAAGACTATATGTCTTCTCTTTAAAGTCTGTGACAAAAAAAATGGGAACCTCTTCAAAAGTATTAAGTGATTCAAGTTATTGAACTAAAGCCTGTGAGCTGCTTAAGCACAGAAGCCTCTGATTGACTTCTTTTCTTTCCATCCTACCTCCCAAGAACATGAAGGAGAATAGTGGTGGTGATAATATACTTGGCATTTTTTTGCACAAATCAAGGAACAATATGTACCACAGGAGTGCTAAAAAATTTTTGGCTTTGAAAGGCAACCTTCAAGGGAGAGTGCACATGGCAAAGTGGGGAGGGCACCACAGTTCACATGATTCATTTCCCTCGGGGGTTCTTCTAGGGAGAAAATAACTTAAAAGATGTCTGCAATTTTCTGAGATCCCTGAAAATTCTGAATCACCAGGACAAGGTAAAAAAGAAAGCATTCAGTTGGGTAATATATCATTGTGTATAATTCATGTAATTCATTGATAAAATTCAGTTCTTGAAACATAGCTGATTTGCTCATGTCTGTACTAATGAACTTACTACAGGCTGTGGCACAGGCTTGAAAAGTGGCATGTGACTGTTGACCTACTTTCTAGCAAGTTTTCAGCCAGTGACAGTATTTTCTCAGGTGATATATCATGAGCAAGGGATTATTCCTAATTGTTGGTGTAGATAAGGCCACCCTATTTTGGGAATAAGAAAGCTGAGGCATGAGGAGATCAGTATCATTTATGCTTGTGCACAGAGAAAGTGTCATAACACATTTTATTTCTGGAGATGTAGAACATCAGCACTACTTTGGGGTTTTTTGTGAGAAATTGAGCTCCAAGAAAGAAATCAGATGTGGCTCCTTCTCAGAAAACAATTACTATGATTTTGTTATAGTAAGGACTAGGTATCCGAATAGGACTGATCTTTGCAAGTGAAAAGTAGGGTTCCCCTTGAAGTAGACAGTTGGGTCTGCTACCATGAAATTAACTAGACATTTTTAATCTTATTTCTTAAATCTATACAAGTCCCTTTCCTCAATACAGAAGTAGAGCACTTGTACCATATTCAGATTCCATTATGACAGCAAGAAAAGTAGTTTTGTTACCTGGAAACAACTTCTTATGTCTTTTGTTGTTGTAACAATCAAACTTGGAGAGGAAGTATGGCTAAACAGCATGGTTTATAAATCACTTGGGCTAAAGTAACTTTAACAAAAGTCAAGATTTTGCAATCCTTCTCAAAACAGTAGACAACCAAACAACCCCTTCTCCTAAAAAAAAAAAAAAAAAAAAACCCAACATAAAACCAACACAGGAATAAATAGTGCACACAGTTATAATGAGATTTATTAATATTCCTGATTATCAGTTTACTATCATGCTTTCCTGGATATTCATCTGGAAAAAAATATTTCATATGTATTGGATCCTCTGTAAGCATAACACTCAATCTTAAAAGCCCTTTAAATTATTTCTTGTTGTATTATAAAATCATGAAACTAAGATAATATTTATGGGACTTGGTCCAAAACTTTTGAAATAGGCAAAAATGTTCAATTATTTCAGTTAGTTTTGGATCAAGCCCATTTTTTCATCAGGCTTGTATGGAACAGCTAGGATCGTTTAGAATCATTGGTTTACAAAGCTAGGCTGCATAAAACTGATTAAGGATAGGAAGAAGAAAGAAGTGATAACCCTTTACAGCAAGTTAGTTCAAATAACTGCATACTGTTGATGATTCTTGTCATTCCCATTATTGACCATCTATTTCAATAATTCACAGAGTAAAGTCTTGTTAAATATACCCTATTTTTACTTTCAAGATCACATGATAGGCAACTTTCAAGAGATTCACAGTTTGTGGTTTTGTTTCTTCTTATGATTAACATAAGCATCTGGAGGTATCTGAATATTTCATTTAACTAGACTTCTGTATAAGAAGAACACATCATGAATATTAAAAAAATAATATGTTTTTTAAGGCAGGTATACTGATATACCTATTTATAGAAATAATACTTTATTTTAAAGCTACATCTTTAAAACAAGAGTACTATTCCAGGTAGTCAAAAATTTTGGAAGATAATTAGGTTTGATGATATCCAATCATTTGTGATTTCTGTTGAAATCCCCAAGTAGGTCTGGGGAACACAAGCAAAGGTCAGTGTTGGAAGTGCTCTTCAGCATAATGAATCGCTGTGATAGCATTCTCCAGGCTTTCCTCTGTAAGTCCTCTTTATGTCATTAAGACAGCTCTTGAAATACGCATTGCTTAACTTCTAGTGCTTGTTAGCTTGTTTCTATTATTGAGATAAAAGCTAATTATTAGATGTGAAGTGTATGCAAATCAGATAGAATGCAGGTAGAACTGTATTTCTGTGTGCTGGGATTAACTGAGCAATAAAATGCCTTCTGAAGGTCATCTTAGTCCTTTGTTTTTTTCCTTTCAGCTTTAGCTGTTGATGGGTTGGTTCTATTTAGTTGTAAGTATCACCCGGAGAGATTTTAATGGTTGAGTAGACAGACTGTGTAGTTTTCAGAAGTAAAAACAAATTGAGTGACTTTCCTTTAGTGAGTCATTAGAAGGGTCACTGATTATTAATTTCTACTAAATGACTCCCTAGCATAGTGGTAACTTAGTCACCCTAGTGACTCAGGTGGACTGCAGTTTCATTCACAGACTTTCAATTTGATTGTGTGTAGGCAATTGGAGAAAATGACTGGATGTGACATCTCAGCTGGCTTGGCAATAATACAGCTGGAGGTAGGGGAAAAAAAAAAAAAAGGCAAGTCTAGGGAAAGCTTCAGTTCCTGTACTTAATTATTTAAAAAAGCTGCCTAATTGTAAGCTTTATCTCTGACAGTTGTCAGATGTCTTCCTGCAAGTGAAGATCAAAAGGAATAATTAGTATGTAGTCTCTTTGTCCCCCTGGCTAACAGATTTTTTTTTAATCTGCTAAAATGTGCATTGACGAAGTCCTTAATGGAAGGCAGCGATTTTCTCAGGTGAAAATTTACTTTCATTTTATCTAATTCTGTCTAGTTCTGGTTTTAAGACAAGTGGAGGAGTAAGAAAAACTTGCCTTTGTGTAATTTTTAGCATAATTTCTTAAGCAAATTGACAAAAGGCTCCTACCGTGAGAGAAATGTTTCAGCATAGTTCTTCTTCTCTAATGTACAACAAAGACCTCCCTGCAAATGTAACTTGGAGCTTTGAAAATATCAATAATGTGTGAATCCCTTATTCCTTTCCTGATTTATTCCTAATTAAAGCCTTAATTGGCTCCCAGCATTGAATATTTTGGACTCGATTCTTATCTGAAATACTCAAATATATGAGCTAATTAAGTTTCTAAGTAAAGCAATTCACATACCTCTACCTTTAAAAAACTGGGAAAGCAAGACGAGACACTCCTCCCATGAGGACTTGAGGAGCAATGGGAGAGAGGATGAAACCTCTCTAGTGGATGCAGAAGGGTGAATTCCTTTGGCTTGATTCTGCACTTTCATTCAGGCAACCTTGCTTAAACAGTTCGGTGAGAGAATCACAGGTGACTGTAGGAGATTATAGCTCATCTCACTCCTTGTGTATCGCTACCTCCAGTAACAGCCAGTGTCTTCACAGAAGTCTGGGAGACTTCTAAGCTTGCTCAGGCACTTGATCACTCTTGCCTGCAACAGTATTATTTTGCCTGAACCCTTAGCTTTCATCCAATCTTCTCTCTGTTCTGCGTGGCCTTTTACCTCTGCTTTCCTGAGCTCCTCCGAAAATTCACTGTGCTTTCCTTCGTCCCTCCCAAATTGTTCTTTCTGAGAAAGCATAGCTTTAATGATGGGCTGGTAGGAGAAGTCCTTCAATGACTTTGAGTTTACTTCTGTTAGCAAATAAGGATATCCAACTGAACAGCATATACTGTTTATTATATAGTAATAAAAGGTATGTACTAATAAAAACATAAATTCAGAACTATTGAAACAGGTAGAACTGTGCATGCATGCTGGTCATGCTAAACTTCATAATATTGACAGTCATAGCAAAAAGCTGAGAATCATTCAGGACAGCTGAGTGCCAGACTATTTCAGTTCACAGCAAGTATGTAGAATTAGTCTACCTCATATGTACTGTTACATCAAAGACAACCAAAGAGTGAGAAAGTGAAGCCAACCTGACAGGCACTGGTGGGGTCAGAAGGAAGAGAACATCAGAAACAGTCAGAAAAGTTTAGTTGCAGAAAAATAGCAGATGCTAGAGCATAACCCAGTCACCACCTACACCCAGTCCCCAAGTTCCTTATCACAGAGTAGGGTAAAGCTTGTGAAGGTTTATATAATGACATGTATCTTCTTCACATGTGCAGATTTGCTCTCATCTATTTCTATTTCTCTCTGAAAATATGCTAATTCTTGAGAGCCTAGACCAATTTTGTCAGTGGTTAAGTTTTTCGCAAGAAAAACTGAAAGAAAACTCTGTGATAAAAGGTAGAAAATTGCTGTTTATTTATGTAGAAAGCCATGAAAATATGACTTGAATACATCTTAAAAGGTTAAGACACAGAAAGCACGTAGAAGTCATGTTATAAACACGAATACCTCATAAGTCCAAATTAAATCTCATTTATTTATACATATGTTATTCGTGTATGCACATACACACAAGCATATGCAAAGATGTGTCTTAAAAATACGTTTGGATTTAGAATATTTTGAGTTGCAACAGCCTTCCTACATTCAAGGTATGTTTTTCTATGGGCAATGAATTTGTGTTTATAAATTGAATTTAAATAATTTCAATTGAAAGACTCAACAGAAACATAATAAAAATCTTTTATCTTGATTTGTAGCATGTGTGTGACTATGGGGGTCAAGAGCTAAGTCTTGTGGAAAGCAGAGCAGAAAAAGTAATTATGTCCTAGTGCTCCATTGTATAACATTACTTTTTCAGCAAAGCCTAAATTGAAGTCAGAACTTAGGAAACCTCATAAGCTTTTTAAAATTTGGATTAACCTTTCAATTGTTTACAGTTGACGGTCACTTTATAATTACAGAAATACTATTTAAAGGTATATTAAAATAATTACAATTCTCAGTGAGAAAAAAATACATTTTTAAAGACAAATATAAACGTAAAGTTGTAGAGAAAAATAGAACAAAACAATGAAGAAAGTAATATATCAGTTAACATTCTTCTGCACCTGTCTATAATTCTAGCAGTGCAAAATTGTTAACATTTAACAGGAAGATAGAAAGTTTTTCTGGAGAGGGAAAAAATGGAAGAAAATACTTATCTCTATAGTAATTAAATGAATTATTAGTATTATGTGACACTGATACATGCCTATAATGTTACAGTCACAAATGCTATTATTTCAAACAGACCTGTATATCTAAGAAAAAATCATCAACTTCTTACCGGAAAAAAAAAAAGAGAGAAGCATGAAAGATAATGTATTGTACAGCTGTGCCTGGGCCACTTGGCATATGTATGCTCTAGGTGTCTTGCTGCACCCGTCATCCAGCTGTCAGGATGAAAGGACTGTTCCTCTTACGGAAACTACTGAACAAAAAGTGGCTTGAGGTGAGAGAGGCTTCGTGCATCCCCAAGGACTTTAGCATGAACTTTGAGTGCAGGCAGGGCACACTCACTGATGCGGGAGCCTGGAAGCAATTCAGACATAGCTAGGTAAATCTCTCCCAGCCCAAGGGCAACCTGAGATGAACAAGGAGTTTGGCTATTTTAGAGATTCATGATTTGTTGTCTTTGCTTTCAGGTCTGACACAGTCTCCTATAACAATTTTGTTCTAACTGCATACATTTCATAGCCCCTTTTGGCTCCACAAAAAACTCAAAAGCCAAAAACACACACACACATTTGTTTTTCCTTACCTTAAGTCTTAGCATTTTTACTCTTTATGTGTATTGTTTTTAAAGTCATATTTCAGTGACGACAATTGTATTCAGTTACTGTTTTCAGTGCTACTTGTTGTCACCTCCCTTTCCATTTTTCAGTTAGACTGTTTTTTCTGATTCATCAAATCCCACAGAAAAACTTTGCCATCTATTCTTTCTTTTTGCATTTCCTTCAGATCTGTTGAAATGTAATATGGTCTCTTGAGCCAAGTGAGTTTGCATTATTCATGACCAGAGAAACTTTCTGGATAATTTCTATTACCTTCTGCTTTCAAAAGTAATCAGTGGCACATACCATTAGTATTTTTCTTGTATCAATCCATTCATCATTTATAACTTGTCTATTATACTTCATTCTCTTCCCTCCTTTAGGGACAATGGCAACAGTTCCACTCGTAAGTCTCCCTTCATGTTTCACATTATTTTGCCAAATGCTTATTGATATTTGGATGGCCAAGGCAAATTTATGTTTGGGCAACTAATGTGATTTTGTCTTATTATCAAACCACTTTAGTTCCCGGAAGGCATCCAAAATTCAGCATGTGACTGTGCCTTTTCATAGCCTTTATATTTGCATTTAAAATGACCATATGTTAAGTGTATGTAGTGCAACAGAAGTAATCAAGAACAGTATGAAAAGTAGGTTTTGTACAGCAGAAAACCAATAGTAATGCTTCCATTTATGTAGTTTTAATTTTTCCAGACACCTGTACTTTACTGTGGCACAATTGAAAACGCATAAATTCTGCTCCATTGTCGGTAGCTTTATTGTACAATCCTTTCATCTGGACAGCTGTTTTGAATGGATTACAAGTAGTTGAAATGGACTCTCTTTCCCTAGAGAATGCTTCCTGCTATTTTATCTGTGAAGACATTTAAGTATTTCTCTACCTATCTCATAACTGTTCTTTACATGTTGAAAGAAGCTGTATAATTTTATTTATTTTTGTTTTAAAAAAGCTAAAGCAGTCAGTTTAGTGAAATACCAAGGGTCACGATCACCTGTGGTGAAATTCGTGAGTTAATGGAGCTGTATTCACTTATACTCAGCTGAGCTTGGCATAATTCCTGAAATACAGTAAAGCTGAAGAACAGAACACAGAATAACAGGTTAACATAAGGAAATTGAATTGAAACTACAAGCTGCCCGGTGTATAAGGTTCTACATATTACTAAGGGCAACCTTTCAAAAGTGTGATGGGGATTTAGGTGACCCATACTTAATAAACTGGGGATTTTTATAGCCTTGTTATAGGCATATCCTTAGATAAAAATCTTAATTCTTGATCAGATTTATAGAATATACAGTATTAGATAAATAGGTTACTCAGGGTCAGATAAGTAGAAGGTCTTGTAGACTTCAGTGACAATCGAATGAGGCTCTTACCGTCCCTGTCGAGTGGGCTGGTGACTGATGACATCATAGTTCTGTAGCCTAAACTGGCATAAATTGGTTCTACTGTGGGTCTTGCTGTTCCCTCCATGCATCTCACTGATAACATCTCCCTGGTGCTGACACAGGCATTGATTCAGCCATGCACTACCCAGGGAACAGATTTGGGTTAAAACTGTTTTGAAGAGGTTATTTTTCAATGTATGTTATTTTGCTATTCCAGTTCATCATGCAGTTTCGCAAACACCAGGCAGTGGCACTCAGAGGAAGAGCTTCACAGTGGTAGGAGAAAGCAGCTCGGAGCAGGGGCAGCAAAGGGTAAGACCTCTCCCGGTGTTACAAATCCTGGCTCATTCTTGCTCAAGGAGCTTGTTGAACAACATTGTTAGTCATACCAGTTTCACTCTTTGCTGTGTTATTCCGTGATCTAGCAAGACTTGAAGGTATTTTTTACTCTATCTGAATAAATCCTTTCTCTCAATTAGAAGTAGCTTTTATACCGTAACACATTATTATAGACATCGTCTGAACATGAATTTGAAGATGTTGGTTTTGTCCTTCTCCAACTCCTTCTTTATTTAAGGATACTTGCCCCTTTTACTCCCCTGTTAAATAATTGTTCTCAAGTCTTGACGGAAGAATATAATGTATATTTTTCCTTTTTTATTGTTATTTTCTTTTAAAAAATAATATGCAATACAGAAATATATATGGTCATTATTTGGAAATGAAATAAGACCAGCCAACTGCATTGAGTGGTGAGAAAATTGTGAAATGATACTGTAACCCTACTTCTGTGTTCACAGGTAGCTTATTTAATTTATTTCTTAATTAGTTTGTATTCTTTTTCAAAAGCGACTCATGTAAATTTGATATTTTTAACCACTGAGGCATGGAACAGTGAATGACACTGGGTACTGTTACTTTAAATATTATGCAGTTCTTTCACCTGCTAAGGAAATAAATTTTGAACATTTTTGGTGATATGACATTTTCCAAACCACCTAAGCAGAGTGTTTGACAAAACTAAATCTCTGATGGGAAAAAAAAGAGGGTGGAGGGAATATCAGAAATTTCCAATTAGTATTCCTGAGAAAACATTTTTCAAAAACTTAGATAGACTGCTTTCAAAATAATTTGAAAGTATTAGATTCTGAGTATTTCCAAAATCTGCCTGTTTAATTTCTTAAACAAGAGCCAATAATTAAATGCAATAAAAAATGACCAGATATTGAGGCCACAGTTTTACATAACTGAGGAGATGATGAAATCCTAGTGAGGATATTCTGAGTCCTGTGATCAGCTGCAAGTATGAGGTGTCACTGAAGAATATCAGTCCTTTCCTCTGTGTGTACATAGTGTGTACTTCAGAAATGAGTGCTGTAGCAGCAGCTTCGGATTTGTTTTCCTATAATGGCTTGTGTTTTCAGCATTACTGAGTATCTAATCGAGTAGTTTAACTACAGGCAACTGAGAACTTCATATAAATAAAAATGTGAAGGACTTCAAGGTAAAAGAGGTCGAGTGCTTCTGGAGTTGTTGGTGGTTTAGTGCAAGAATGTAACGGTAATAGTCTTAATAGATCTCTTTTGCACTTAACTTCCGCTGTGCATATACATGTCCATTTACTGCTTGGCAGTCACTTTTTTTCTCTTGGTACTGTGGCTCTACCTCTATACCTCTTCATAGGAGAAATGCTTTGTTTTCTCTTTCCGTATTGCAAGCTACCCTGACTCACTTTCACCGCTGAATATTAGACTTCTGCCTTGGTCTTGCTGGATCTGCTCCTGCATAGCTTCTGACTCTGTCAAGCCACATTTCTTCAGATCTCTGAGTATCTCCACCTCTTATATTCTAGGCTTTGTAAAGCTTTCCAATAGCTGGATAGTAATGTTTTTGATAGCATATACACAGGGACTTTCTCTTCGACTAAGGTGAAGTTAGGGAGAAGTTTAGTGAAACTTAAAGTTAAGAGATCCGGCTCATCTAGGCTTGAGATGTTGCAGTCCACTTCTATCCAGATTAGAAACAAGCAAAAAATAATCACAGTCCTCCATGAGGGAAAATTTCTTTGGAGATATCTAGTTTTATCTTCCTAATTTTTGTGTATCTAAATTGATATAAGGGCAGAAATTACAATACACAAAATAATTCATTTCAAATAAACAAAGACTTATTTTTAACCAGAGATTATTTTTTTCCCCCAGGACAGATTAACTCATTCATTGGATTCCCTATGGCTCATAATTAGTGCAAGTCATGATTGTGGTGGGTCCTCTGGCTGTGGACAGAAAGTGTTCTCAGTTCTAGTATAGGCTGCCCATACAAACACTGCCATTCTTCGAAAAGTATTGTTCAGAAGTTGCTGAAGGTGAAAGACAGAGTAAGGTGATAGGGTTTGCTGATAAGTCAAATTTAACCATGCATTGATGTTGTTTGGTTTTAGTAAGACATTTTCATTTAACATTGAGGTTTTATTTGAATTAGCAGTGCTTTTCAACTAAAGCTAGTGATGTTCAATAAATTCTCCTTACAGAGGTGAAACTTGTTATGCTATGAAGGTAAAATTCAGTCATTCACAAGCACAATGTGGTCAAACATTTGATTTTTTTAGTAAAACTTTCCAATCTTAGAAAACTAACTTTCCTGTCATGGTTTCTAAGGTGATATTGTAAAAATGCTATATTATTTAGTTAATAAAGTAACTGACAACAACATCTAGGACATATGGAGATTCTGTAATAAAAGTTTTATTATTTCCAACCGTGTTCTGGTCTAACTAGTAATCTTTTATTATCAATAAACCAAATCTTGAAGGAATATTTGCTTTCTTAGGCCCTTGTACACCTACTACAAGCCCTTAGAGACAAAAGAGAAAGGCATGAATACTGGAGGTTTTGTACTCTTTTGATCTTGTGACAGGTAGGATATGAAAGTATGAAAGGACTGCAGGAAGAAAAAGAAGAAAAACAGTGCCATGGATTTGAAAAAAGAGAATTAACTGGAAAATCATACTGAAAGAAATAGTTTGCACCCTTCCCAAATACATTGCACTTTTCGTATTGCTTTTGTGCTTAAGGACTGTGAAAGAATTTCACTTCTAAGGAAAGCCCTTTCCAGTTCCTTCCTAGGGCAGTATTAGATCCATGCTGTGCTTGAGCAGGGCTCTGACTAGATGCTATCTAGCGAACGAAACCATGACACTGATATACTTCTGTGAAAGGGAAGTAAGGAACATAAGCCAGAAGGAGCGTGGTACAGATTACAGTGCTGTCATGCTGGATGAGGTGTGTTTCCAACGTATCAGCTGCAACAAGAAGCGGGGGTGGCTAAAGGGGAACGGCCACTATTCCTCTTCCATTCTGAAACACAAGATGGAGGCTTAGGCCATCGTTCAGACAGTTTTCTTCGGAAAGTAAATCTTTCGGTCTGAATTTATCAAATTATTTGCTACACTTCTACCTTAACTAATAGAAGGGACTAGTAATAGACCAACCTAAAGGATTCTTGTTTCAGAGACAAACCAACTGCTGAAACATATTATAGAGACACCTGAGGAAGAAACACCAGTTAGGTTTATCAACAGAAAAGAGCACCATTTGTTTTCAATACTGATGTCTACACGAGTCAACGTTATCACCTCAGCTGGCTTAACGGCAGGCAGAGTTCACTGCTCAAATGCATTCCTGGGCTAACAGGGCTAGGTGTCATTCAGCATCTTGGTTAGCAGATGTTTAGCCAGCTTGATGGACTCTGTAGTGTGCTCTGTTATGCTCTGGTTCTGGGAAATACATGCGGAGTCAGCTTTGGTATATCAGTGTTGGATATGTCTATAATCCTGCATGGAGGAGACAGAAAAGGTAGAAGAAGTACACGCTGGTTGAGTGTTAGTGAGCCTCTCTGCATTGATTTATCTGAGACTAACCATTTCACCCTGAGCGTATACCTGACGTATTACAAATTTAATTTAAAGTGTCTTAAGGTGTCAAGGTTTTAAGCTGTGTTTGCTGATGTAAGTTATGACTGTTCCAGTTCTTCAATTTCAAAATAGCTTCACTTTACATTTCTGTAATTGAAAGATCTGGCTCATGTTCTTCTCAGGCATAGTGTCCAGGGTAACAGATACTAAATAATTGGAAAGAGTGAAAGGAAACTGTAAGTCACGATCTTCCTCTCATGCGACTTCCCTGTAGCTGTTCCCTGTAGCATACGTTCTCTATAGCTGTTTTTTTCCAGGAGGTATCCAATACTGTAATCGTTTTGCTGTTGCAATGTTGATGGGCTTTCATAGTTCCTCTTGCTCTCTATTTGCATTTTATTTTTTAAGTATGACAAAGTGTATGTCTCCTCTATGCTGTAGATTCAGCCTTTGAGGTAAGGGGCATCCCCCTCTGCTCCTTGTGATCCCTTCTCTGGGATGAGTGTTCCAGTTGTGTCCTGACTTGAGGAGGGAGAGGTATCGTCTTTACCATACTTGTGCTTTGGGGTATAAAAGAGGACCTTTGCCTTAGTTTGCCCAGGATTTCTCTGAGGGGAGACCTGGATGAGTGAGGGTGAGGCACACAGCATGGCCACCTCTTCTTGTGAAGGGAGGGCAGAGACAGGGTGCAGGCTGGAACCAAGGCTGTGAACTGCATTAGACAAGGGGTGTCTGCCCCATACTGAAGTTTCAGCTTATGACATCAAATCAAAAAAGCACATGGTCATGTGTCCCTAATCACAACAATAATTATATAAACTCTTAAGCTGAGTATCTTCTTAAATACTATCTTGACTCCAGAGTACTTCTACCTGAGAAGAAGGAACTCAACCTTAGGGAAGTCATCAGAACATGGGAGAAAATAAGTCTAAAATGGGAAATCGTGGGTACCTGCGGAGTTCTATGACTATTTTCAGTTTCACTTAGAACTTTAAGACGTCTAATTTCCTATGTGTCTACATGCATTTCTATCACTCTGAATAGTCAGAAGTTCATATGGTACATTCAGAACAAATACTCAGCAAAACTGTAGCACATGTTGATTTACTCACTGTCTCACCTTCAAAAGGTAGTGTGGGTAGAATTTCTTCTACCTATAGATAACAGTAAAGTCATATGCACATGTATTTGTGCTGTATGAATATGATCTAATGATTAGGCCCTGTAGATCCTTAGGAAACTTCTGTACCTCAAATATGCAGTGTCAAACAGGAGCGCACAAGATAGACTGAGAGAGAGTTTGGCTATGTCAGTGTGTTGCATTGTAGCGGCTGGCCTGCAAACCCTTTTGATTTCCAGTGTTCAAGCTCATTCTCTGTGCTGTGCAGCCTTAGTCTTGCTGTGTTTGCAATGCATTATGCTGTCAGAATGCAAAAGGTTATCTCCAAAGCAGGCAGGATGATACAGCCCAGCAAACCTTTAGATGAAGCAGCTATATTGGTAGACAAGCAGATAGAGTTCCTTGAAACCCACCGTGGTAAAGTGACATAGCTGTTTGGCAAGACAGAGGAGATCTGCAAATATATATATATAAAATTTTTTTTACATTCTATATATATAACTTAAAGAATAAATATCTATAATTTCTATATTCTGTTAAGAGTAGTTGTGTTGTAATTTCAGTACACTGATGCTCTGCTAAATCAGAATCCCTTGTGACATCAGGTGTCTACAAATGAGTAAATTTGGTATTAAGCATTAAACCTGCTTCATGTGGAATATCTTAAAGGACCTGGTCAGA
This sequence comes from Gavia stellata, assembly GCF_030936135.1. Lineage (NCBI taxonomy): Eukaryota > Metazoa > Chordata > Aves > Gaviiformes > Gaviidae > Gavia > Gavia stellata. The sequence continues at coordinate 24,412,653 of NC_082598.1, read as the reverse complement.
GAGTACTGAACTCTGACAGGGAATATTTTCCCTAAATCCGCACCATGTCTATTTAGAGAAGCCAAGTGGATGTGTATTGATGTCTTTCTGTTGTTATAAGTTAATTTCATGAGCACTTTGAGCTTTCTGACAAATAAAATTAAACTTTAATCTGAAGAGCCCGTGTCATATCTGTATGTGCTGTGGCTGTCAACATGCCCCCTGTGGGACCTTGCTGTTAACCTAATTTGATTGCTACCAAAAGATGTACGCCAAATAGTCCATCAGGAAGTAGTTAGCCAAGTTAATTATATAATCTCTTTCCACATAGTGTTGATTATCTTCAGGTATTCATAGCAAACATTCATATATGTTTTAGGAGGGAGTATATGTTGGATATACTAATATGAACCTTAATTTCAACATGTGTTTCACTGCTCTTCCCTTTCTTCTTCTTTTTCTGTGCAAAGGCAGCATTAAAACGATATCATTCTGCTGCTATAGTGTAGAAGAGACAGATGAGGTCCTGTTGATGCCCAGTAAAAATGTGTTCTGTTCCAAGGTCTGGCTACTGAAGATGTCTTCAGACTTTAATGAGCTTCTGGAAAGTTTTGTTCCAAGAGAGATAAGAAAATGGCAGAAACTTTGTAAGGTTTTGATTAATGAAAGGAATATAACATTGGTCTGTTACTGTTTTTTGTTAATTTAAAAAAAAAAAGTGGAAGATAAAAGTGTCAAAACATCAGTCAGGTTGAATTGGCACATTGTTTCTTTGGTATTGGTAACCTATGGCTCTGTCCTGTTCATTGATTTATGTTTTCATCAATTCATTAATTGACCTTCTTCAGTTTGATCTTTTTAGCCTTTATTAGGATAACAAAAAGATGATACAGGTATTGTAAAACTGAGTTTTATCACAAAGAGAAACCAATACATTGACCTGTCAATAAACAGGGTATGTGTTAGACAGAAGCGGGTGGCTGTGCATTTGCTAGTTATGATGTATTATATTTTGAGTCACTTACTGAATACGATCCAGCCATACGTGAAAGTTTTGATGCTGAACCCAAAGTAGTAAAATTAGAGTAGAAAGGTTTATTAGCCTGGGTACATGTTTTTGTTGTAACATTAAGAATAAGGATTGGAGTTTTTCTTTTCAGAGTGAAGATATAACAGAGTTTCCTGTCTTGTTAGTGTTAAAAATACCTCACTTGTTGCCTAATGACCTGAGATGACTCCTTCAATAATAGATGCTTTTATCAATAAACCAAAATCAGTGGCTATGTTTTTATGGCTTCCCCCCCCCGCCCTTTCCTTTATTTGACCTTTTGACTTCTTAGCATGACTCCCAGTGACTATTTCAATATAGCAAAGCATGCGTGCAAATTGGTAACTGCCTTTGGTTAGCCAGTTGGTAACTGCTGTTGGTTATACTCTTTTGTTAATATCACACATTACAGAGAAAACCCCTCCAACCTAGCAGCATAAGAGAGAGGAGGTTATTGTACTATCTGATGGTTTTGTTATGGCATCCAGTATTCCCTCATTAGGAATTATAGTGTATCTCAAGCTATGTAGTTGATGGAAAGAAAGACATGCTTCTGAAAATAAATTCATTTGTGGAAGTGCCACCCTGAGCATTTGTATTTTACCATGACCAAGACAGATAATCGTAATCTTGATGGTATGGTGGAAGACCTGCTTTTCTACAAGCAAATGCTCTTGTGAATGAGAGAATTGTAAAAATATTGAGATGTGATAATGAATTTTAAAGGTGAAATTTGGCTAGATACTAAGAACCTCTGCAAAAAATTTCAAGTTTCCAAACCATGCAGCAGTGAGGTCTGATGGGAGTCTCCCTGCAGAAACTTCTTACCTTTTCACAGAAGAGTTCCTCATGTTATCTGTTGACGAAAGCAGACTGTTGAAACTTACCTTGAGTTCAGGGATATGAAATGTAAAATAAAATACTTCTTTTTTACAAATTAAATTGCCTCCAGCAGAGAGGGCAGAACTCCATCAGATAGATTGCTACCATGCCTGCTTGCAAAAGTAAGTTCATGCAGTCCTAGAACTTGGGAAAACAAATAAAAAATAAATAAACAAAAATCTGTCTGCACTTAGAGCAACAATGCTGTAACAGGGAAAAGCAATTTGGGCTTCACATAATTTAGCTGCTGGAATGAACTTGCAAGCCTTTAAAGGAATTTCTCATGTAATACTGAAAAGGGGAAGAATTCTATGTAGTTTGGTTTTACTTTAAGTTTGATGCTTTCCATTATATTGTTTGAGCAAAATACTCTGTAGCAGATCTATTGATATTAGTGGATCTAACAAGAACAGTAAGGTACTAGCGAGGTATTTCTTCCTTTACAGAGAATTTATTCATGCTGAATAGCATTTTGTGTCCCTTATTGACAATTCATATCTCAGTCTCATATACTGATGTCATATACATGATGTGACATGGTAACCTAAATCTTGAGCTTATAACATATTAGATCTTTATAAGTCAAGGTATTGCCACAAAAAGGTTGCAGGGAGACAAAAATGGAAGCTGTTAAAAAAAAAATAATAGGTGTGCTCTTAAAAAAAAAAAACAACCACAAACAAACAAAAACATCCCCTCCAAATCATATATGCTTCTTAAACTTAGGGTCTTTGGAAGAGATCTGAGAGTATTTATCACAGTAATACATTCATTATTTTTCTTCATGTTTTTTGTAATTTTGTTCGGATACCTCTAGTTATTGTGAAAAGCAGTGTATTAGAAATCAAATGCATATGAAGACCAGTATCCTGCCTAGCAGTAGATTCAGAAGGAGGCCTACAGGGTAAGAGCAAAGCAAGCACACAGATTTTATTGGTGTGTATTCTCAGTGCTAAGAACATGAAGCTCCAATGCTTCCTGAGCCTGAGACAGTTTCTTGTGTTTAAGATGGATTATTCTTCCATGCATTTCTCAAATCTCCCATTAGCTTATCTAAATGAATGTTCCATGAATGTTCATCCTACAGACAGGCAGAGGATGTGATATTGATTTTTTTAAGCACTATTATTTTTACTCCAGGTTCTTGGAAGTACTAATTTATTCTACACACTATTCATATACCTTATGAAATCCAGTCTTCCCACATCCCTATACTCTGTATCCCGCTTTTAAGCCTTCCCCCATCCTTCTATCTCTGAGGTCTGTACTTGGAGGCGTTCTGGCGCTTAATTAACTAAACAGTTAAAATATATTAAAAAAATATTAATGAGCTGCATTAATTGTGGTTTGCCTCCCTTTTTTCTATTGTGGCAGTGGGTAATAGATGGCAATCTGCAGGTGTAAGCCTTGAATGTCTGACTGAGACATTTCATCCCTAAATTAATATTTGCAGTGGCAGATACTCAATCCAGTACCACAATTCACCAAAGCCACTGAGGACCATCTATCTTCCAGCTTCTGTAACTGCAAGAGGATGCTGCACTTGCCTTGATGGTTTCATGCCTTGTTATCTTATAATTTAATGGAAATGGAATAATAAACTGGAATACAATTTAATCTTCAGAATTAAGTTTCTTTTCACCTTTCCCTTAAATTCTCTATTGGCATGTTCCTATATGTATTCCCTGAAACAATAGTTTTTGATAACATTAAAAAGCTTAAAGTGATTGGAAGGGTTTAGCTGGAATTCAGGAGACTTTGGTAAAATGCTGTATTGTGGCACAAACTTTTTGAAGTAAACTTGAGCAAACTACATAATCCTTGTGTTTCTCACCTGTCTAAATTAGAGATAATAGTATTTTGCTGAGAGACCAATCTACAGAGACATTTTAGTAAGTTGGATCAGGTAGGTATGAAAGAATAGATATTAGAAAAACAAATGGAGGTGTAAACCCTTGTTTTAACTGTGAAAAAATATGTGGAAAACGGCCTGTTAGAATTTGTGTCAAATTGCCTGTGGTACGGAATCTTGTTCTTCAGGAGCTGCTGGAACTAATTCTTCCCTCATACCAATTCTACGTTGTCCAGTGGCATGGCAGCCTGTGATAAGGAACTGTTCCACATTTAGAAAATAAGAATAGCAGCTGGGCTAAGGGTGTTGCTGGAGATTTAACTTACATATTTTGACTTTTAAGGGCTTAAGTCAGATCCCCAACTTTATTTAAATGTACCTCATATTGAATTATAATCATCATCCTACTTACCTCCCATCTGCTAAGCTGCTTAGAAAATAAACAGTATGTACTGCCTAAGCATAAGCACTGAAAATAAATTGTCAAAGAGCCATTACGGGATTATTCTTTTCTTGTAGCTGTCATTGGGTGAGCTGTTCCTCATATGCTTGTTAAATTATGAGACTTTTTTTTTTATATACCCCTTGCTTTATATGCCAAGGTGCCCCTGCTCTCTTCTTTTGTATAACATGTTACTGAAATGAAATGGAGAAGCTTGATTCTCCAGCATTCATTCCTGCCTGCCAGATGGCTAAATGACTTCTGCTTCAGAAGTCTCAACATTTTCACGCCCTGACAAGTGGATTTACAAATTGTGTGATTTGAGTATCTTAAAATGAGAGACAAGCGGCTATTAAAAAAAGAACCTGCTACCTGCCTGTTCTCATTTAGTTTTAGGCTATAAACTCTTCAGGAGGGATAGGCAAGGAAGGAGAGGCGGTGGGGTGGCTCTGTACGTCAAGGAGTGCTTTGATTGTATAGAGCTCGATGATTGTCATGAAGGGGTTGAATGCTTATGGGTAAGGATGAGGGGGAAGGCCAACAAGGCAGTTATCCTGCTGGGGGTCTGTTATAGACCACCCAACCAGGGCGTAGAAGCTGATGAAGCGTTCTACAAGCGACTGGCAGAAGTCTCACAGTCGCAAGCCCTTGTTCTTGTGGGGGACTTCAACTTACCAGACATCTGCTGGAAGTATAACACAGCCAAGAGAAAACAGTCCCGGAGGTTCCTCGAGTGTGTGGAAGATAACTTCCTGACGCAGCTGGTAAGCGAGCCTACCAGGGAAGGTGCCCTGCTTGCCCTGCTGTTTACAAACAGAGAGGGTCTGGTGGGAGAAGTGAAGGTCGGAGGCCTTCTTGGGCTTAGCGACCATGAAATGACAGAGTTTTCAATTTTTAGCCAAGTAAGGAGGGAGGTCAGCAAAACTGCTACCATGGACTTCCGGAGGGCAGACTTTGGCCTGTTCAGGACACTGGTTGAGAGGGTCCCTTGGGAGACGGTCCTGAAGGGCAAAGGGGTCCAGGAAGGCTGGGCCTTCTTCAAGAAGGAAATCTTGAAGGCACAGGAGCAGGCAGTCCCCATGTGCTGTAAGAAGAGCCGGCAGGGAAGACGACCGGCCTGGCTGAACAAGGAGCTTTTGCTGAGGCTCGGGGAAAAAAAGAAAATTTACCACCTCTGGAAGAAGGGGCAGGCAACTGAAGAAGAATACAAGGACCTCGTTAGGTCATGCAGAGAGGGAATTAGGAAGGCAAAAGCACAGCTAGAGCTCAACCTGGCCACAGTCGTGAGGGACAACAAAAAAATACTTATATTAAATACATTAACAACAAAAAAAGAGTCAAGGAGAATCTCCATCCTTTACTGGATGCGGCGGGGAACATTGTCACGAAGGATGAGGAAAAGGCTGAGGTACTTACTGTCTTCTTTGCCTCAGTCTTTAATAGCCAGACCAGGTATCCTCAGGGTATCCATCTCCCTGAGCTGGAAGACAGGGATGGAGAGCAAAATAGGCTCCCCATGATCCAGGAGGAAATAGTTAACGACCTGCTATGCCACCTGGACACTTACAAGTCTATGGGGCCTGATGGCATCCACCCAAGAGTACTGAGGGAGCTGGCGGACGAGCTTGCCAAGCCGCTCTCCATCACTTATCAACAGTCCCGGTTAACAGGGGAGGTCCCAGATGACTGGAGGCCTGCCAACGTGATGCCCATCTATAAGAAGGGTTGGAAGGAGGATCTGGGGAACTACAGGCCTGTCAGCCTGACGTCTGTGCCAGGGAAGATTATGGAGAGGCTCATCTTGAGGGCGCTCACAGGGCACATGAAGGACAACCAAGGGATCAGGCCCAGCCAGCACGTGTTCATGAAAGGCAGGTCCTGCTTGACCAACCTGATCTCCTTCTATGGCCAGGTGACCCGCCTAGTGGATGAGGGGAAGGCTGTCGATGTTGTCTACCTGGACTTTAGTAAAGCCTTTGACACTGTACCCCACAGTATTCTCCTGGGGAAGCTGGCGATTCGTGGCTCAGACAGGTGCACTCTTCGCTGGGTAAAAAACTGGCTGGATGGCCGAGCCCAGAGAGTTGTAGTGAATGGGGTGAAATCCAGTTGGCGGCCGGTCACAAGTGGAGTCCCCCAGGGCTCAGTTTTGGGGCCGGTCTTGTTTAATATCTTTATTGATGATCTGGATGAGTTGATTGAGTGCTCCCTCAGTAGGTTTGCAGATGACACCAAGTTGGGCGGGAGTGTTGATCTGCTGGAGGGTAGGAAGGCTCTGCAGAGGGATCTGGACAGGCTGGATCGATGGGCCCAGGCCAATTGTATGAGGTTCAACAAGGCCAAGTGCCGGGTTCTACACTTTGCCCACAACAACCCCAGACAACGCTACAGGCTGGGGGACGAGTGGCTGGAAAGCTGCCCCACAGAAAAGGACCTGGGGGTGTTGATTGACAGCCGGCTGAAGATGAGCCAGCAGTGTGTCCAGGTGGCCAAGAAGGCCAACGGCATCCTGGCCTGTATCAGAAACAGTGTGGCCAGCAGGAGCAGGGAGGTGATCATGCCTCTGTACTCGGCACTGGTGAGGCCGCCCCTCGAATCCTGTATTCAGTTTTGGGCCCCTCACTCCAAGAAGGACATTGAGGTGCTGGAGCATGTCCAGAGAAGGGCGACGAAGCTGGTGAGGGGTCTGGAGCACAAGTCTGATGAGGAGCGGCTGAGGGAACTGGGGTTGTTCAGCCTGGAGAAGAGGAGGCTGAGGGGAGACCTTATCGCTCTCTACAACTACCTGAAAGGGGGTTGCAGAGAGGTGGGTGCTGGTCTCTTCTCCCAAGTGACTAGTGACAGGACTAGAGGAAATGGCCTCAAGTTGCACCAGGGGAGGTTTAGACTGGATATTAGGAAAAATTTCTTTACTGAGAGAGTGGTGAAACACTGGAACAGACTGCCCAGGGAGGTGGTGGAGTCACCCTCCCTGGAGGTATTCAAGGAGCGTGTGGATGTGGCATTGTGGGATGTGGCTTGATGGGCATGGTGCTGTGTGGTGTGGGTGGGTTGTTTTGGTGTGGGCTGTGGTGTGTTTTGTGGTTTGTGGGTGGTTTTGGTTTTTTTTGGGGGGGTGTGTGTGGTTTTTTTTGGTGTGTGGGTTTTTTTTTTTTTTTTATGGTTGGACCTGATGATCTTAAAGGTCTTTTCCAACCTTAGTGATTCTGTGATGCTGTGATTCTGTAAGTCTCTGATGTGATCCTTAGATACTTCACTCCATGCCAATCTGATCAGAACCTCCTGTATGTTATCACAACCCTACAGAAATCTCTCCTGGTTTTACTTACTGATTGAGATCTCTGAGTAAGAGGAGATTTTTCTTTTTATTTTATACTACCTTATCCTTCACAGCTTCTTTTGAAAAGTCAGGTTTTATTTCCCTTCACCATCCGTTTGAAGGTATTTCACAAGAAATTATTCACAGAACTTATATAAATAAATAATTTATATTGGACTGTTTTCCTTAAAAAGAGGGGTAGTTCATAATGAATAAATTAATACTGTATAATGTTCCACAGAATAGAGCTACATGAACTGTCAGTAATTAATGGAGAAGGAGAAAACACTATAGAAAGAGCTATTTTAGCCCATTAGCTAAAATGTTTTGTTTGGTCTGTGTAAAGGCATGGATTTGGGACCATAAGAATCGCAAACAAATAACAGGTCAAATGTGACACCTATCAGCCAATGAAAAAGAAAAAGGTTATAGGTAGCAAGAATTCTGAAATACAATGTTTTTTATTTTCCGTTTTAAATAGTAAGGAGATTTACTTGTTTTTTCAGTTTCAATAATACAAAATAAAGTGGCATTATTTCAGTTCAGGTCAAGCTCTATGGCTTGAGTCCTGTGAAATAGAATATGGGGGTTTGGTTTGGTTTCTTACTTCATGTTTTTCTTTGCATTTGATTGACCTGAAATAATGTTGTATTAGTTGGGTTAGAGCACTGTTCTCATCAAACTCGGTCCCAGCAATCTCTTAGGACCTCCTATCCATCAGAATTTACTGAATATGCTGTAGTAGGCATTGTGCTGCTAGGTCATTTTATTGGAGAAGCCTGAATCAGTCTTAACAATATTATTGAAGCATAATGTTGCTGTAAAAAAACAAGTCAATAAATCACTGTCTTCAAACCAATAATATTGGAATGTTGTTCCAAGAATATTGCTATCCTTGTCATGTAATGATACTGTTGCAGGAATGGAGGTTTTCACATAACGTGAACTACTACCAGACATAATAAAATTGCAGGGGTTGATACCAGTGATACGCTAGACAGTTGGAAAAGAACACTTCAATCTCTCGTGACAGTAGGCTTACGTGATAACATTCCTCAGCAGTTCCTCAGCTGGTACCTTCTGCTATGTCAATGTCTATTTTTCTTCCTGCAGGCTTGGAACTGGAGAGCTCTTTGCTATTATCAGATATCGGTGGCTGGATAGATTGTCTTTAAATCTCCTAGCTCTTTTAAATGGTTGTAGGAAAGCAGGTAGAATTAACCTGGAAGTTTATTTTACTGGGTTTGTTTGTCTGTTTATCTCATAATCAGCTATCATAATGATTCAGATTCCTATTACAATGACGTATTTCTATCTGTCAGCTTTCAGAAAAGAAGTTAAGCAGTGACATGGGAATAGGAGGCAGCGCCTTTCTAGGTTTTCTAGCTGTTCTTCAAATAGTCCTTTAGGATACATTCAAACATTCCTTAACAGTTGCAGAAAATTCAGGCAAAACATTTCAACCAGAATAATGCAGCTCCTTCTAAAAATGGGACTATGGGGAAAATGCATTATTTAGTCTTTTTCTATTTTAAACGTGGGTGAGTTATTGTTTGCAAAGCTGTGCAGCTTTCCTGCTTTGAGAGAGGGCCTGAAATCTTTAAAGGGAACAATCTTTGTCAGGGCTGTGCTTTTCCAGATCTGGTCAAACTCAGTTTATGTGTGTTGCTTAGAGGGTTTATTGGACTGCAGAACTCAGGTACCATTGCACATTCGTTCCTGCAGGAATGAATCCTGGTGGCTTTTTTTTTTTTTTAATTTTGTCATTTAAATTATCTTTCTTTGTTTCAAGGATGTACGATAAATTAGTACCTTGTTCATCCTCTATGCATTAACTTCTTGGGATAGGCTTAGGAGGTCTGGAATAGCTGTTTGCCTGGTGTTAAGTATTCATTTCTCTGAGCAGTTTGGAGCAGGTTTTTCAGGCATTGAAGGGTGGCAATAGATATGTTGCAAATAAAAATATGTTGTATAACTAATCCTAATTAATCTAAACTAAATGGTTAATATTGCATTTGTTACCAATTATTTATTAACTCAAACAGCTGTCTATGGTTTGTCTGTTACAGCAGACAGTTACCCTGCTGGCTTACACTGAGTCAGGCCACTTCTGCCTTGTGGTGTAATTTTAGCTTGTGATACTAATAGGAAGGTTTGGAAATCAAATGTGTTGTTTCTAGTCCTGAATCTAATCCTTTTCTTACTTCTTATCCCCTACTGGTCTCATTCTCTTAAAATCTTGTTGCCTCTCTATCCTTCAGAGGATGCTTTCCTTATAATTGCTGTGGAATATTTTGCCTAGAGGTACGTAAATGCTCCCAACTTCCGTCGGCTGAAGTTCTTGCTGTAAAGTTCTTGCTGTAAAGATGCTTTATACTATTTATGTCTATTTCATGACTTTTGCAACCTTGCTTAAAAGTAAAATTGGACAGTAATCCTTCAGAGTGCTTAGATAAGCCCGTGAGGGAACGATAATGATATTGGCCATTTTCTAAATAGATGAAACAGAGCTTCTGTTTGAAGGAACCATTAAAGAGTTGAGTAATCGCTGGTGACAGATCTTCACAATGGTATTTCAACAACTAATTAGGATTGTTGTCACAGTTAGTGGCATTTCTTCTTGCTAAAGCAGCATGCAAAGTACCCCTTATATTACAAAGTACTGTGGCTGACAGCCAGAAGCAGGTGATGGCTAGGAGGTCAGTGTGCAGCTGCCCAGAATAGTGAAGAAATGATTAAATGCCTGCAACCTCAGAGACAGAGATGATCTCTGACTAATTCTTGTGAGACTTTGACATGTGATCTGGTGCTGATATGAAGACTCTTTCTAGGCATAATTCCTTATCTAGGAAAAGAAAATGGTCACTAGTGAAAAAAGTTATTGAAGAAAACCTTCACATTGTCCAGCATCTATGCAGTAAATAGGTAATCTTGGGTGCTGAAATGAATTATCATATTTTCCAGACTAGCAGTTCATTTGGAAGTGACAGAATGAAAACAGTACAGAGAGCAGGAACTGGAAAAATCGAGATTTCACCTGACTCCAAATATCTTCCCTTTTTTAGTGGCAGCCACAAGTTTTACCTTCATTAATTCAGCAGCTGATTAAGAAAACAGCCTTTTGACATTCCTACTTTCTTTAGTGATTATAATGTGCTATAGATAGGAAAGATTCAAACAGTAAAACAGTAATAGAAAGTATATTAGTCATATTAATCATGGTGTTTGGAGAGAAACCATTTTTTCTGAACATGTTCTCAGTTTTTTTCAGGCATAAAAAAGAAGAAAGTGTGTTAATATAATTCCTTGAGATGGTAAAACAGGGTATTTCTACTAACAGCTTGATTAATTTCAGTACCTGATTACCTTGGATAAGCCAGGCCAAAGTCAGCTTTTTTTCCTGTGACAAAAGTTTTTCATTAACATTTGCTCTACACCACTGTGGGGATGAAACAAAGCTTTTTACTAGCTTTGAAATAGGACCAACTGAAGAGGCTTCACAGTTTTTCCACTAGTTTTGGATGATCAAGACCCCATGCATATCTGTATTGCCCTGCAAATTTCTTGGAATCAATTTAAAATGGTGGGAATCTGCACTTACTTACTCAGTTGTCTATAAGGAATAGTTTCTAAGATACTATTTTTAATTTGTACTCATCATAACTGATACAAAGAAGAAAAAATACAGTCCTGTCAAAATATAGTATAAAACCATATATTTTGTTTCGTACAGAATTAAATTTGGTCAAAGTAGACATTTCTGTCTCCAGAAAAATTGACATGTCATGTTTTTTTTAAAACTCTAGAAGAGACACAAAGCCAAAAGTTACTTTATTTATGTATGTTGAAGGAAATTTAAAGAAGAGTTTGAGCTGCTTCTTTTAGCAATCTTTCTCAAGTTTGACTTAAAATAATTTCAAAATTGTTTATTTTTTATTTGTGAATGTTTCAGTTTTCTTTTTTTCATGAGAAGAAATTAGTCAAAGTTGGTGGTTTCACAAAATCAGAATATTTTAATCAAACAAAAGCTTCTAATCAGCAGATCTCCAAAACTATACAAATTATGAAGTTCAACATCTCATCCTTTCAAAGGCAATAAGGCTGGAATGGTAAAATATCCAGAAAATTTCCTTGGAAGTTCTTGTACTTCTCTCCTGTAGTATTTATCTTCGGTTTATAGCATACTTTGTGAAGTCATAAATATTCCTAAAGTAAGCATTTGATTCTTATTGGTATTGCCTCTTTTTTCAGGGAAGTATTTTTGGCATTCTGATCCCCTGTTCCTTTCCCATAATTTCATAACAGTTTTCTCCCCAGTTATCTGAAGTATATTGAAGAGTAGCATTACACACTTTTTTTCAACAGAGATGGCTTAAAATATTTCAGATCCTATCCTGCCTCTAAATTGCATTTTGTCTTTCCTCCCACATAGTTGTACAGTGACAACTGTTTGTGAAACCATGTATTAACCCCAATTACTGAAGTGACTGAAAAGTAGAAATTGGCCTAAAATAATTTGTCCTTATTTTTTTCTGCATAAATCACTTCAGTGACCTAGTTCACATAATCAACCATACACACGAATGTGTTGGCACAACTGGTAAACTATGTGTGAAACTAATACATGCAGAAAAAGTACAAATTTCTTCAGACAGTTTTGCCACTGTGGAAAATGTATCATGTAGATGCATCCAAAATTAAATGCTTCAAATTGATAACATGGATACCACTCAGTGTATTAACAAACCTCTGAAAGATTAGGTAATCTCAGTTTCTTTACCACTGAACTGCCAGGTCTAACCCTGCCCTCCTCTATTACAAATTTCCAGAGCAACAACGAGGACATTAGAACCGCTCATTCCTCTACAGCATAAGGAAGTGTGAAACTTCATGTTAAAATTAGTATTTGTTTTATAGGAGGTGATGGGGTCTTTTTAGAGCAAAGGTATAACTGAATCATGATGGAAAGTTAATATTACAACAAAGCCCATTTTCTGCCACTCCAAAGTTACTGCAAATCATCTGAGGAAATCAATAAAGTTGGTCATAAATGTGTAAGGTTAGGCACATTGTATGTCCGTTAGACTTTGCAGAAGTGAAATTAATAGACAAACTTCACTTTCTTGGCTGTGCTTATTAATTTGGTGAAACTCTATTAAGCCAGATGGAATTACTACTGATTTTTACTTTATAGTGTCGATATTATTTTGAAGGAAACAGTAAAGGAAGAAACGTTATTAAAGGTGTTTGAATTTGTGTTGAAACAATGTTTAGTTGAAAATGCCAGGTATTGAAGTAAAAATAGTTTCATGGAATAGGATTGGTTGTTCAAATTTCTGAACTAAGAAAGAGATTGCTAGATTTTTATTTTATTTCCTTCCTGTGCACTTGGTTACTGGATCTCCCAGAGATTTTGGAGCTTTGAGGCTTCTTGGGTTTGGGGTAATTGATCTTCAGGTCCCTATCTCTGAAGAAGCCTGGGAAAACTTCTAACTCCAGCCTCAGAAAATTTAGACCCGACCTCGACTGGGAGCTGGGTGCCTAGAAGACTGTGGTACGTTCTGAGGTGTGGCCTCCTCCAGTCATGCTACAGAAGTCCTATTTTGCATGAGGTGATCACCACCTCAATACTGAAACTAAAGTGCATTCCCTCTCTATTTCACCTTAAATTTTTGTCTGGCCTTCCAGTGGCATCCTACACAATTGCCGTGACTGACTGTTTACAGGCATATCTGCATATTTGTTTAGGAATTAAGAGATGACCATGATGGGAGTGTTTAGGAAACTGATAAATCACGCCAGTTTTAGTTTAAGATGAAACTTTGCTGGACTGACATTCACTGACAGCACACTTCATAATAAATGGTTAGTTCTTAATCATCATTCGTTATCCCTACATAATCTCAGCAGTTAGTCCCCAACAATCACATCCTAAATTAACGGTGAGTAAACAACACCACTGAGGTGATGCCCTATTGCGCTCCATATTGCCATATGGGGAAACACTCCTTCATAGCTGAGGTGTAGAAGCAGCCAGGCTCAGAGCTCTTCCACCAGGCAAGCCAGAGTCTGTGTACTATGCAATGCTATAAAACAAGGAAGAGGAAGGTATGTGGGAGTAGGGATGACTAATTGACTTAATAGGTCTCATGACACAGAAGTTGAAGCACAGAAAACAACAATAGCGAGTTTCAGGCCAAAAATCAGAAGTGTATTTAGATACTGAAACATGCAGGTTAAATACATAATGTGTGGCATAAGTTTGAAGAGCTTTTGGAAAACATGCCATGAACATTAAAACTGTGACCTTTTCTAAGGCAATATAAAAGTTTGTCTCTACTCCTTATTTATATGCTGTGGATTAAGACTGCAATCGATAGTGAAACTTCAGTGGAACGAGCATTCATTTTGCCATGAAGTTAACTTTGGAAAAAAGAATTTAATTTCTTCCTTCAAATATAGAAGGATTCATCTCTTTGGTATCTTTATATAGTCAGACATCTGAAGTAAAATGCTTTTTATATAAACTAACATTTCAAATTAGGCTTCAATGGCTAAAAATGTCTGTCTTTGGAACAGAACTCTAGATGCTCCTGGAGAATCAGTATGTTTAAAAACATCAGCTACAACATGGTCCTTCAAAGAACAAATCTTAGTAGGATTCCTAATTAAAGTATAAACTCAAATTTAGACAGAAGGCTATACATAATTTCAAACTTTTCTTTTATCACTACATTTTTCACCTGGTTCCAGCAGTGAGCCAAATGGCAAGCTGTCAGAATAAAAAGTAACACCAGATCCTAAGGACAAATTGATACAAAGAGTGATTTAATAGCTCAGTACTCCTCTATAATTTGCCAGAGTTTTAAGGAATATTTTGTATGTGTATATAGTTTATCTATATTTTAACTATTAACTTCAGTTAAAACAAAATTAACTTCTTGTGCCCTTTGTCTTTCTCTCAAATATATTTTCTACTATATCAGGATCCTGTGGTATTAATGCTGTCTATCTCCTTGCTAATTCAGTCTTCTTGGTTAATCCATATGATTAATTCATTTTGTATGACTGCAGAATGTCCATATTTTAGAAGTATGGCTACTTTAAATAAAATTCATATTTCTGAGTTCCCTTTATAACTATTGCACTTAACATATTGCATGTCTGTTATCTCCTTTAGAAATTCTATCGCTATGTACTTGGAACCTATGACATATGGAACGTAGAACATACAACTTTTCCTGGATGACATTGAGTACATTGAGATTAATGAAAGAAAATAATTCCACACATGGTTTCTTATATTCTTCGATAATTAATATCCCTCTCCAGATTTCAGTAGCAGGATATAAGCTACTGAAAAGATTCTTATAACCTGAAAGAAATCCTTTTAGAAAGCAAGCTTGCTGCATGCTCTGCAGTCGTAATTTCATGGGAGGTAGAGTCTTAAGAAGGATCTCACCTAGTGTGGAATTTTGTTTTGGAAACATGATTGTCTCTAGTAACGCACAGTTAAGTTTTTAGTGTTTAGAAATTTAAGGCTACATGTAATAAAAGTTAGGTACCTTCGTGAGAGTCAAAGTGGTCTTTACACACAGAAATCAATAAAACTTTTTTTAAATTAATTTTTATTCATTTTCCACCTTAGTCTTGGAAGTGTCTAGGCTTTAGAATCTGCTGAGATAGCTGGGAATAGAAACTAGAGCTGAAAAATGATGAAAAGTGGGGAGAAGAAAAATTATTTTTCAGAAAGATAATGACTGTAAAACGAGAGGAGGAAGGTTGGAACTGGTTGAACTGGGGACCTGGGAGACTGACTGAAAAGATTAGGAGGAAAGTTTAGAAGGGTCTGCTTAGGAAAGAGGATGTGACCTGGAAGCTGTGTAGGAAAGGGAAAGTGGGACAGGCTGTTATGCATATGTGAACTAAAAGGAAATGGGCTTCTTGGAGCACCTCGACTAAAAAAGAGTTGAAAGGGAGTCATCCCAATTAGATCAACACCTAGAAGGTGGTAAATAGTAGCTTGTTCAGAAATTGAGGTAAGTAGAACAGAAGAGAATAAGACAGAACAGGAATATACATTAAATAATGCAGCTGTACATTAAATTATGAAAATAATTCTGATAATAAAAAAAAAGCCACTGCAAAATCTGCAGGTGTAAGACTATTTTCTTTCAAGATGAATCTCTGCTTTTTAATGTATTAGCGAGTGTTTTAAGAAGCCTGTATAAACCGTTATGCATGGAAACCCCTTTTTATGATTGTTTGGAGAGCTCTAGTGTGATCTAATGAAATAACCTTAATTACGTATCCATATGCTTGATCTCATTTATAAACAGTGAAGAGAAAAAAAAGAAGCTTTTTTTGCTGCTGATACTGCTATTGTTGTTATAGCCTGCTGCTGTGGGTATCACTGAAGCAGTTAGTTCCCTTCTTTCTTTCTGTACTACAGTATGTTAATTCCTGGAATGCATTCTCTGTTCTGATGTGTGTTTGCTAAACCCAATAGCCTTCTTGCAACACTTGCTTATGAAAACATGTTTCTAAAGATCTATGACTGCAATAAAAGCATGTCTGCCTTCTAACACTTGCACACACTTGCGCACCCACATTTTTTTTTAAAATAGTCCTTTAAAAAAAGACAAGCCTGAAGCACGCAAATAAACACAAACCATGGGTACCTGTATGGAAATGGGTTGTATCTTTGTGGAAGAATAGGTGGGTTAATTTAGCAACATCCCTCAAAAAAAAAAAAAAAGCCTTAAATATTTGCCTCATTATTCAGTGGGATTTGGAATTTGAAAATTTAATAGGAATGCAGTCACATATTTGATTTGGTTGGAAAATTCCTCACCCTTTTGCAGACTTTGATCTTAAACCTAGACTTTCTTTGAACCAAAAGTGCTGGAACATGAAAATAATGCTTCTACAGTGTTTGGGGTTTTTTTTAATTTCTAAGTGGTGTGGCCAGGGAAACAGTACAAGCCTGTTCTTGAATGCTTTTCTTTTCCATTCTGCAGGTTTCAAAGCATATCGTCTCTATCATCTTTACTGAGCTGTTTCCTGGTAGGAATAGACAAGCCAAACATAGTATCATTGGATAATTTAGTTTGGAAGGGATGTTTGGAGGTCATCTAGTCCAATCTACTGCTCAAAG
Organism: Gavia stellata; assembly: GCF_030936135.1. Taxonomy (NCBI): domain Eukaryota; kingdom Metazoa; phylum Chordata; class Aves; order Gaviiformes; family Gaviidae; genus Gavia; species Gavia stellata. The sequence continues at coordinate 24,395,974 of NC_082598.1, read as the reverse complement.
CAGGTTTAGGCAGGTCAGGTTACTCAGTGCAATGCTTGGTCAAGTCCTTGAACGCCTCCAAGATGGAGATTCCACAGCCTCTCTGTGCAACCTCTTACGGTATTTGAACACCCTTGTGCTACAAGAAAGATCTGTTCCCTGTACCAAATTGTGCTGCTTGCTTCTTGTCCTGTTGCTGTGCACCTCGGAGAAGAGTCTGACTTCATCTTCACTGTATTTTCTGGTCAAGTATTTGTAGGCAGCAGTAAAGTCTACTCTGAGCCTTTTATCCTCTGGGCTGAACTGATCCAGTTCCCTCAGTGTCTTCCCTGACATGTAGCACATGGAGTGGTACAATCCTTGACCACGATGGTGGCCATCCTTTTGACTCTTTCTGTATATCAATATCCTTTTACTGGAGGGACACAGCACTACAGATATGTTCTCACAAGTGCTGAATAGAAGGGAAGGATCACTTCCCTGGAGTTGTTGGCTAAATTCTTCCTAATACAGCCCAGGATGTGGTTGGCCTTCTCTGCTGCGAGGGCACGCTGCTGACTCATGTTCAACATGTTGTCAAGCCAGATCCCCAGGTCCTTTTCTGCAGAGCTGCTTTCCATAGAGTCAGTCCCCAACTTGTACTGTTGCATGGGGTTATTCCATCCTAGATGCCGGACTTTGCATTTCCTTTTATTGAACTTCATGATGTGTTTGTCACTCTGTTTCTCCACTCTGTCCAAGCTCCTCTGAAGAGCAGCCCTGAGATACAGCATATTTGACTGTTCCCCTCAATTTGGTGTTGTCTGTAAACTTCCACCAATTTGGTGATAAAAGTGAGAGGGTGTCAAAAGCCTTGCTAAAGTCAAGGTGTACCATATCCATTGCCCTCCTCTTGTCCACTGTACCAGTCACTCAGCATAGATATCAATAGAGTTGGTCAGAATGGATTTGTCCTTGGTAAACTCATACTGACTGCTCCCAATCACCCTCTTGTTCTTCAGGAATTTAGAAATGTCTTCTCAGACTGTTTGCCTGTCCTTGCTCACTAACAGTGCCAACCTATGGAAAAGGAACACAAGAAATAATAAGAAGGAGCAGTCCACAGTTGGTTGTATGTACTGATGAGAAAGAAAGCAATATGGAAAGGGAAATCCTCACTGCTTCACAGTGGAAGAATGGGAGGAGGAGGAAATTCTCTGCAAAATGTCTGTGGCTTTCCTTTCTCAGGAGGAGACATTGGGGGATATCAAACCCCTAGTTTGCCCTAAACTGTTGAAGGAGAGTTTGATGCCCCATCTTGATGAAAAGCATGGAAATTATCTACTAGGAAAGAATAAAGAGAAACAGATCTTGAGTCCTTTTTCTTTTTTTTAACTTACGTTTCTAAACAATGAACTTTTTTTTTTTTAAATTACTTTCATATTTATATAGTGCCTTTACAAACATATGAATAAGCATTTTGTTTCAAACTGAGGAAAGCACATATACATACTTTCATCACAAGATTGTATAAAGCGGTGTAGAGATGTCAGTGTCAGAGAATAAAATCGTTTTTAAAAGGAGGAAAGCAGCGTCATTTTCCTCCAGCTTTGCAAGCTGGCAAGGCATAAAAGCACAATCAATATGGAGATTATCCATTAAAAAGTGTTCTAACAATATCTTACAATGTGTAGTTAGTTTAAAAAACATTAAGGCAGAGAGGGAGAGAAACAAATACCATTAATTGCTATCTCACACCAACAGAAGAAATAGTGTCCCATTCTAAAGAAATCAAACAAGCAAAGAGGATAATGTTAGGAACTCTGATCTCTGTAAAGAAAGTTATGTCTTTCAGTTCCAGAGGACTAAAGAAAAACTTTCTATATATTCAGTAAGAATGAAATTTATCTCATGGGACAGGGACAGAAATCTTAGTTGAAGACTTAAATAGAACTTAGGCAGTTCACAAGGCTTTGTGGAGCCCTGTCGCAGGTCGATATCTTACCTATTGAAAGGTCAAGCCATTCTGTTGCTTCAATACAAACTACTAAATAGGACTGTGTCATTTAGTGGTGGGCCAGAAGTGTAACAGGCTTAATCTAATCACTGTTTGAAATTCCTAGCCATGGTTAACCTTTAAATATTTATTTGAGCCAGTAATGGATTTCAGTTTCTAATGCCAAAATATGATACCTACAACAAAGTTTTAGCCTTGGAAATGTAGTTTGAACTTCTTGTAATTATAAGTTTACAAGAGTGGAAAAATAAGGCAGAAATGTCCCAAATATCTGAGGGCATTAACACATTAAGCACTCACTTCCCACTAGGTCTTTGAAAAATTCTACATTGAAAGTGTGTTATGCATTGCAATGGTCTAAAGTCCTTAATATACAGTATCAATCTTATCTAAAATTAAATGCCTGGATTCCACTGAACAAGTATACAAAGGAAAGAAGAAATGTGAATTGAAGCTAAATAAAATAAATCCTGTCCCTTCCTCACCCTGAAACAACACTCAGTATCTCTATAAATAAATAAAAAAATAAATCCAAACCAACCAAACAACAAAACCACAAACAGTTCCTCTGAATTTGTAATTAACCTCACTCAAAACTCTGAGCAGTGAGCTCAGAGTCAACGAGCTTCAAATGAAGTCAGCACATAAAAAGATTAGGAATGTCCATAAACAAGAACAGTTTCCCTTTTTCCTCAATGGAAATAATAATTTTAAAGAGAAATTGATCTGAAACACACAACATATCTCATCCACAGTCAAGGATGGGTGAATTGTGAACATATCTCCATTGAATTTGGGCAAAAATGTCTTCCTATTAACATAACTATTTTATTGATATTACTTGTACTGATCTGGTAAAAATAGAGTTTAGGGAAATGAGTATCTTCATAAATTAATACTAATCATTATTTCTTTCCCCCCAGACAAAAATCAGCAGATTATTTGCCAGTGTAAATAACCACAAACACACTTCGGCATTCTTTGAAGCTGTATTCTCTTTTGTATCTTCTGATCACGCTTTTTCCAGACATCTTATATTAGTGCAATCCTAAGACACCTCCTTTGGATAATGGATGTCAGCTAACCGGTGGGTTAAATGAGTCATTTGCAGAAGCAGAGCCCTCACTGTGAAGTTGCTCCTTGTGTACACACTTTCAAGGGGAGCAGTGACCTAGCTGCATGTTGGTACCCTGGCTTTTCTCCCAGTTTGGGAACTTGTGGGCTAGGTGCAGCTGATCAAGAAACTGCCCCCCCGTAGTGAAAAGGCAGTGGTGGTCAGCTGCACAGGTGTGAAATTCAAGTGTTACACTGGGAGAAGGAAAGAAGGGTTAGGACAGAGAAGCTCATTCTTAGCCCTAGACTTGTCTCTTCGTTATTTTTGATTTTCATTGAATTTTATCTATTCAGCTCTCAAAGGATTAAACTTACAGAACAGACTATCAAAACTGACATGTGTGCTCGTAAATCAAGTGAACTCAGATCTAAGCTTTGTATGTGTTTAATTACTGCTTTTCTGAGCATTCCATGTCGCTGCTATTTCTACATGGTTGTTTTCAACCTTCAGATCAGGTGACAGCTGAAGAGATACCCAACATGAGCATTCAACCTTACTGTGTCAGTAGCACTATGCTGTAATGAGGGCCAGTATTTGTTGGTCCCAGTTTTTAACATTCTAGTAAGAATTTGCAATTTTTGAGGAACTCTAACCCTTCGCTAACAGGGTAAGATTATTTGAAGGATAGTTGTGACAGTAATTTAAAACAAATAAGTTAACAAAACCTTTCAGAAAATGTATTAATATGATGATTTAATAGTTGTACAGTAACTGTTCTCTTTCAGAAATAGATGAATTGCGCATTCAAAATGCTGTAGATATCACAGAATCACTAAGGTTGGAAAAGACCTCTAAGATCATCAAGTCCAACCATCAACTAACAAACACCACCATGCCCATTAAACCATGTCCCACAATGCCATGTCCACACATTCCTTGAACACCTCCAGGGATGGTGACTCCACCACTTCCCTGGGCAGCTTATTTCAGTGTCTCACCACTCTCTCAGTAAAGAAGTTTTTCCTAATATCCAACCTAAACCTCCCCTGGTGCAACTTGAGGCCATTTCCTCTTGTCCTGAAGTGTAAAAGGAGGAGCGTAAAATATCCAGGAGCATAAAAGCTTAGGCCACAGGTTTTGCCACGGAGCAGATAGGAAGGGCTGTATTGTAGAGATATCATGACCATGGTGTAGCTTGGTTGTTAGACATCAATGAAAAGTCTAGGCAGAAGATGATAGCCTGATTACAGGTCTGAGAGATTACTGCTTTACACAATCAGAGCATGAGGGAGCACAGAGGAGTTGAGAAGTGAAAACGTTAAGAGATTAATTTTTTTACATATTAAACTTGAATTCATAGCTAGTCATCCGTGAAATCAAAAAGTCAGAAAGATAACCCAACATCTTCCTGAAGGCCTTGAAAAAGCAAAGGTAATTTACTAAGACTAAAAAATGCTCATTTCTTGAGGGGGAGTCAGGAAGAACTTAGAAGTCCTCCATATACATATTTTTACATAATTGTATGCTGCTAAAGTATTCAGGTAAGTATTATACCAATATAAGTCCCACACTTTACAAGTTTGTCCCACATACAGTGATTATATAGTAGCACGTGGGAATAAAAAGGAGAAATATTTTAGTAGTTTGCAAATTTTCATTCATTCTTTCACATATTAAAGTGTTTTTCCCTTCCTGAGAACATTTTTATAGTAATTATTATTATAGCAACTAATGAACTTTTTCTTTGTGTTACAGGAGTGACTCAAAGCAAATACTTATTTTTATTCCTTCATATCAATATTTATACATACCTCAGTCAATAATCAAAGACTTTGTGGTGCTAAGCACAATGCTGAAAAGTAGTTCTTTCCCTCCAAGAACTGAAGTCAGCAGTGTGCCGTATGGTAGGATTCAAATAATGAATGAATGTGAATAAAATCTTGTAACCATCCTCCGTTGTCACCAAAACTTTGTCCTTTCTGTTACTGCCTACTTAAATCCAATCTGCAGTCCATAAGACATGGTATGGTGAGAAAGCAAGAAGCTTGTAAGAACACTAACTGTAGCAACTAACGACAATTTCCATGTCTCTTGGTCATTTCCAGACCCATATAATGCACCAGGAAACTACTGAAAAGTGAATAAAACAAACCAAGTCTGAAAAAATAAACAAACAGAAAACCCAAATAAAACAACAGCAAAAAAACACCCCAGAACTAAACATGAGAACTTTGTATACAATATCTTTCTCTCTTGGAAAATGAAACTGTGAAAGCAAATGCTGTCAGGTTCTTCTGGATGATGAAAAACACATTACAACCTTGATTTTGGTCATGTACAAGGCCACTCAAGTATGTCTTAAACTGACATGAAAAAGAAATGTTTCTGTTTTCTTCCTTGTTTTTTTACTGGATGAAAAGAATGCTTTATTGTACTGGATGATAATCTTGGTGAAGAACAGAGGTCTGACTATAATAGATGAACAAGCAACAGCTGATGTGCAGTTTCAATCCTGCATTTTAATTCTATTTTTTTCATTTGACTTGAAAACCTAGATAATATTTTAGTGTCTAGATTTTTAAAAATACCAAAGCCTTTTCAGATTCATCAATTTTTAGATACCCAACAGTGATAAGTAAATTTAAGTTAAACATGTTTCCAAAAGGCTGTGATGAAATTTCATGCTGAGTAAGTGATCTGAATGCCTATCTTGGTATACATCACAGGCATGAACAGGCAGAGGACGTTTGGAAGGAAAATCAGATCCTCATTTCTACAGCAAATAAAATCCCTCATACATCTTTATCTCTACAGCATAAGAATGGTATCTGCTTGAGACTTCTCATTTCCCACTATGGCTTTACATGAAAGCTGCATCCTTTGTAGTTTTTTTATTTGAGAGTCAGTCAATATTGTTTGCTGCTGGGGAATATATATGACAAGGCACAGCTGAGACACCTAGAAAAATATATACTTTCTCATTCTACAGGTGTTACTGTCTTGGTTTTCCTGCATTTGGGAGAACATTAGATACTTTGCCAATGGTTGAGTGCTTTATGAGATACTTTTTGTGCTAGAAACATTTCAGATCCAGGTGTTGGTTGTTTCATGCATGTGTTTTTTAGGCGTATTCTCTATTCTTACAATTAAGATAGATAATATTACAGAAATAAGGTAAATTAATTTTCAGGTGAGTAAACAGAATAATTTTAATCTTTTTTACAGTGTGTGTTCACCCTTCACTAAAAGTTTGTAGAGATTGTATCTGTCCCCCTCAAGCACCCCTGTAACTGTCCTGGGAGCACACCCTTATAACAAAAACCTGGGAGATTTTTGTTTAGATAACTTTTGCCATGCACAAAGAGACTTGTGCAATGATATACACAGTTTATTAATTCAGACCAGTTATTTGTTGATTGATACAGCCAATAGATAGCTAGCACTAACGAGCTACTAGGATATGTATTAGCATGCTCACCACACCCAGCAAGGCACCGGATGAGTTCTTTAGTCAGCTGCAGAAAGGTTAGGCTGGAGTATTGCTTGGTCTCCATTGCTTTGAATGCTTTATACATTTGTAGCATATTCCTTTTTCTTTTTTTTTTTTAATGTCTTTTCTTAGGAGCGTTTCCCTCCCCCCTACAATACTGTTACTCTTTCAACAATTAAATGTCTCTTTTTACTTTTCTTACCTTGCATAGCTTTAGCTTATGGGCTTTCTCAGACCTTCGCAATGATTTTGTTTGTAAAGCTAACCCAACAGCACACAGCTGTTCTGCACCAAATTGAGTTTTTCATTGAAGACCTTTGGGCCTAGAGTTACCCACCCTTAAGATGGACTTTCCAATTCAAATAGCTATGATAATGTAAAACTTTAGTTTTCTTGTAAGGGTATGACATTCCATGTACTGTGCTTTGTGACTAGCTTTAGGTTTTAATTCCATTATTTTCAAAACTCTTAATGTTTTTAAATTGTGGACTTCATTTATTGGAGAACAAAAAGCAGGGAAATAGGCTTTTCCCTATTTTCTTCCATAATTATTAAAAATTAACACATTCTCCTGTTACCTTTACCATCATAGGACTTTCAAAATCCAGACAGTATAAAAGATTCATTCCTTTGGAGGAAAGCAACAGTACCATGGTATTTGATCCAATGAAATTAATTTCAAAAAATTAACGTATTTTTGCAAAGATAGAAAAAACGAAGTATTTTAATACAATTCTCCCGATTTCATGAAGAAATTAATTTTACTCCCTCTTTAGTTTCTGCAGGTGATTAACAACATGGTCAGGTCAGACTTTTTCCTTCCCTGGAACAGAGGATTACTGCTCCTAGAAGATGTTTCTCTACATGTTAAGCAATGCTGTCAGTAGAATAGTATAGCTCTCCTATACAGAAGCAGAGAATCCTAGAATTATTTAGGTTGGAAAAGACCTTTAGGATCATCAAGTCCAACTGTTAACCTAACACTGCCAAGTCCACCACTAAACCATGTCCCTAAGTGCCTCATCCACACATCTTTTTAAAACCTCCAGGGATGGCGACTCAACCACCTCCCTGGGCAGCCTGTTCCAATGCCTGACAACCCTTTCAGCGAGGAAGTTTTTCCTAATATCCAATCTAAACCTCCCCTGGCACAACTTGAGGCCATTTCCTCTTGTCCTATTGCTTGACACTTGGGAGAAGAGACCAGCACCCACCTCTCCACAACCTCCTTTCAGGTAGTTGTAGAGAGCGATAAGGTCTCCCCTCAGCCTCCTCTTCTCCAAGCTAAACAACCCCAGCTTTCTCAACTGCTCCTCATAAGGCTTGTGCTCCAGACCCCTCACCAGCTTCATTGCCCTTCTCTGGACACCTTCTCTGGTGCTCCAGCACCTCAATGTCCTTCTTGTAGTGAGGGGCCCAAAACTGAACACAGAATTTGAGGTGCGGCCTCACTAGTCCTGCTGGCCATAGTATTTCTGATAGAAGTCAGGATGCCGTTGGCCTTGGCCACCTGGGCACACTGCCGGCTCATATTCAACCAGCTGTTGACCAACACCCCTCTAGGCAGCTTTCCAGCCACTCATCCCCAAGCCTGTGGCGTTGCATGGGGTTGTTGTGACCCAAGTGTAGGATTCGGCACTTGGCCTTGTTGAACCTCATACAATTGGTCTTGGCCCATCGATGCAGCCTGTCCAGATCCCTCTGCAGAGCCTTCCTACACTCCGGCCCAACTTGGTCTCATCTGCAAACTTTGTGAGGGTGCACTCAATCCCCTTATCCAGATCATCGATAGATATACTAAACAAGACCGGCCCCAAAACTGAGCCCTGGAGGACTCTACTTGTGACCGGCCGCCAACTAGATTTAACTCCATTCACCACAATCCTTTGGGTCCATCCAGCCAGTTTTTTAACCACCGAAGAGTGCACCCGTCCAAGCCATGAGCAGTCAGTTTCTCCTTGAGAATGCTGTGGGAAATGGTGTCAAAGGCTTTACTGAAGTCTAGGTAGACTACATCCACACCCTTTCCCTCATCCACTAAGCGCATCACCTTGTCACAGAAGGAGATCAGGTTAGTAATATTACAGTTAATACTTACGTATTCAGTATCTTTATATTCTGAAGAGCATGTATTACTCGCTTCTGCAACAGGAAACTCAGGAAAGCGTTTGAATTATGTAAATACAGGCTTGCACTCAGAATTCATCCTCGTAATTGTTTTTAAATTTAATTCTCTTCAGAGGTAACAAAATAAAACCATAAAGTAGATACACAGAAAAATATTCAGATGCCAAACTGAAGAAAAAACAGAACAAAATGGGAGGTCTGTTGGCAGCATGCACCTCATAAGTGTCTGCTTTTCAGAAGTTGCTTTGAGAAAAAGAAAATACCTTTAAGTCTGAAGAGATGCAAGACAGCAGTAGCGAAGTATAACCTCTGGGCAAGTTTAATTGAATAAGAGTAGTGAGGCACTATTGCATGTCCCAGTTCAGCAAATCCTTTAAACGTTGTTGGCAATTTTTGTTGATTTTTCCTGTTTGATATGGTAAACATCCATTACACATTAAAAGAGTACACAAATGTGCCACTGATCCTCTGGTCCTTGATAAGGTGCCAGCCACTCAGTATCAGCATTTGCATAAACAGCTGGAGTTTTTCTGGACCTATTCCTATCATTTAGCTGGATGCCTTCCTGATTGTTTGTACTTCATCCTATCTCCAGTGAGCTAGCTTGTTTGTAATGTATCTGAAAAATTCATAGAGAAAAATGGATACATTCTTTAGACACATTCAATTTAAGCGGACTTTGAGATAAATTTAATAGGGACGGTGGTCTGGAACATGGAGAATAAGCTGTTCTCTATGTTTTCATAGGTTTACTAACAGACATAGAGAAATCAATAGGTTACGGTAATCTGTTCTTTTCCTTAACAGAATTATTATATACATCAATGGTTTAGACTGTTCTCCATAAAAAAAAAAAAGTATATTTCCTAATACATTAAACGTTTCTTGGTACTAAAATCACAAAGTTAGTAAGGTGAATGTGACTCTGTGTGAAAAGGATTTGCATACTAGGAGACATTGCTTACTTAAGAAGAAATTACAACAGTGTAGAAGCAATTCTTCTTTCCTAATTTCATGTTTCATTATCTATTGAGCAGGCAGTGTTTTTGTTCTCATTCCTTTATATCTAATAAGAATCAGTGTGACATATTTATGCTTTGGGAATATGAGTATAAGATAGTCTACAATGGACCATACTATACACAGAGTATTTTTTGATAGCCTGTGATGATCCACAAAAGTCAATGTTCCATGATCTCAAATTGAAAGAAAGATAGAGCTATTTTAAAATTACTTATTTTCTTAACTTTATTGGGGAGTTGTCACATTATACAAGGTTAACGAGATGAATAGCCTCTATACTTAATTCAGATTGCAATAAAAATATATGAAAGTACAAGAAATGTAAGTAAATTGTTTTGTAACAGTACCCTTCGTTTCTGAAAAACAAAAGCAATATAATTCTGTTTTGACAAATAAAAGCAATGTATATGGGAAATGTTTCAGAAGCTGGAGAACTGTGTGCTAAATAAATAAATACATGGAGCAAGAATGAAACCTTCAGAATGGGGGAACAAACGGAGAATGGTTAGTAGACCTCCTATGAAGGATGATATTTAATGACACTGAGATTTGAGGGAATATGCATGAAAAAATAGGAATATGAAACGTTTAAAGCAAACTAGAGAAAACCAGTTAAAAACTGCTTTAATAGAAAAAAAGATTGATTATACCTAAGGATAGTATCAGTTTATCATTGTTTATTGGTTTTGGTCATATCATTTACTGTGGAGGTCATATGATGGAGAAAGGATAGAGAAATCATGCTGAAAAAATCAATGATAGAGAATTTATGGTAGAAAAAAGTCACTCTCTCAGACAAAGTTCCCTGACTGGAGACAAGCACAAGTTTAGAGGTGTGCATGAACCTGGATGAAATGAAAGATTTAGTTGCGAGCTTTTGAGGTTTGTCATACACTTTTATTGTCCATCAGACAATAAACGTCCAACAGACAGTTCAGTTTTTACAATACTGAGATGGAAAACTGGCTTCTGTGTTTCAACAAAATGTCCCTATCATAATTTCTCATTCTCAGCTACAGAATGAATTAATTAACTGTTCTCTATTCAATTACACATTAAGAAAAAAGAAGTAGGAACACAGACTGAAAGAATTAAATCCTTTGAAGATTATTTTCACTGTTAACTAATTTTCTTTTGTAATATAAACCCCAAATATCTGAGAAGTGAAATTTTACAGACCCAGTTCCAAAATCTGTAGGCATATATCTAATTAAAATCACGTAAAATCACTGAAGTTCGTCCTCAATGAAATGAAATGGAAGCTGTGGAAAAGAAATCCAGTAAAAAGCAATTGCTGATATTACACAAATGGATGTTAGTTTTATAAGGGATTAGCAGTTTTAACAAGCAATCTCTTCTGAAGGACTGTAAAGTGTTTAAGAATAGACCTGCTGTTTTTAATTTGATTTCTCATCACTGCCGTTTTAGTTAGCTGTCATCTTAGATATCTATAAGAAAAAAATGCATATTGACAAAAAATATTGACTTGACTACAAGATCAAAGAATCAAGATTAAAGCAGGATATGTCAGAATGTGGCAGGAAAAAATAATTAGATTCTTATTCTGCAAATATTCAGTTATACTACTTGAACAATACTCCATCCTGAAGTTTAGTCTAAGTTTTCCCATATTTAATTTCAGCTCATCAGCTAATTACATATTTTATACTGTATTGAGTAATGCCTTACAGAAGTTTTTATCAAACTGTCTGTTCTGGTACCTCTTCCTTACCTCCTTCCCTGCTTCTTGAACCAATACAAATGTCATGGTCACGATAATTAATTAGAAGTTTCTTGTTTCTGGTATTTCTCTTTTTGTTTTGGTGGCAGCCCCATGAGGAGCTTTAAATGTTTAGAACTCCCCTGAAAGGAATGTTTTTTGCTGCTTAGTATATAGTACAACCTAAGAACCCCCCTCTTTTTTGGTAGCACCTTACAGTTGTGAAACTCTCCCTTTTCTGGAGCCACTATCAGCAGTTCTAATTAGTGTTAGCTCTAGATATCTTTGTGGGGCTCATAACACTCTTCGGCATCTGTCAAACTCATTCCACTTTCTGACCTTCGGGAGCTTTCTGACGTTGAAAATAACATTACAGTTAAAATCTTGTTAAGGGCAAAAGAACACACTATGTATATGAAGCTAAGATTTTGGTATTAGTCCAATGGATCTTTTAGCAGTCTAATAGTCTAATTTTTTTTAATTAATGCAGAAAAGACCCATTAATAGCACAGTTATTATTAATAAAAAGAAAACCCAGCCACTCTCCCCTCCTTTTTTTAGCATCTACCCCTCTGGTGTTATGCTCACCTTCTCAACGTCCTTCTGGATCCCAAGGTTGACAGATTCAGTCTTCCTCCAGCAGAAAGCAGGGGGGGGTTGCAACAAGTTGTCACAATCACTCCAGAGGTCCTCACTGGGAGGCTCATGATCTTCATAGGATGGGTTTCTTCCCCCTTAGTCTTGGGGTCTTCTTGGGGATATTCATGTTCTTCTGTCACAATCTGCTTCCTTCTCTTTGGTGTATAGCTCAAGTCTGAAAGTTGCACAAGAGCCTCCCCCAACTGCAGCTGACAGCAAGGGCAATTGCTTGTTGTGCCATGACCTCCTCCGTTGGTCAGACTTGACCATGATTGTCATTCACAGAAGCTGGTGAGACAGTGGTCACTTGGCCACCAGCCCATTGCCCAAACAAGCTGAAAACAACTCAAGCCAAGGCAAGCCCAGGGATCCCGTACTGTCATGTCAGTTCAACGTCTCTGGCCTTTTACTAGTAATGGCAAAAATTTTACTTCCTGTACTACAGCAGGGAATCTACAGAAAATTATCTGCACTCTCAGCCTTTTTTAGGGTAAATTCTATAGATTTAATAGATTCAGCTCCTCCAGAGAACTCATGCAGCCTAAATATTTCCTGTCTCGTTTTATTCTCTCACTGTTTATTAGTCCTGAATTCCCTGTCCTGAGTTGGCGCAGGTTAGACATAGCTTATCCATCATAAGGCATCTGTACTCATTTTACTTAATCATTAATCCCAAATTCCATATGCTGCTTAACAAGCTGTATGTATTATTTTGCCAGCTTCCTTAATGTTTGACCCTTTGATTAGTGATATTTTAAATCTTGTTTATAATCCATACTGGATTTCAGAGGCAGCTACATGTAGGTTTTTTGGTGCTTTTAACACAGCTGTTTATTTTGGCAATCTGGCTCATTCATACAGTGCAGACAAAAGAGATGTTGAACACACATAAAGTGAAATGAGGCTTTGAAGTAGTATCAGTCTCAAGACTATTTTGCATTTTGCAGAGTATTTATGGAATCATCTCCATTTACTGGTCCTTGTAGAGAACTACCTGAGATTTGATAAATATTACTCAGCAGTTGTCTTGCAGTGGGTAGCTTTCTTTTTAATTTAGGTGGTGTTTTAATCTTTTAACTGATTTTTCAACTTTTTTTAAGGATGCTTAGTTTAGAAAAATATACTAGCAAGCTTCTGCCATTTTTAAGTCAATATTTATCTAGATTCTTCTCAGAGTATCAGCATATGAAATTTGGGACAGTCTTATTTCCTTGTTTCTTACTCCGCATTATCTTTCCTGCATTAATTCTGATGGCAGTTGTCAGTGTTATTTTTGCCTTTCCATCGTGTACCATTTTGTGCTTTCCCAAGGCAATCAGTCATTCTAGTGGTGGTGTGTAATTTGGTTTGTGAAGCAGACATCTTGCCATGAATGTATGTGAAATTTCTTTCAACTCATATCCAACATATTCACTTCCCTCTGGTGATAATTTTTACTTTTCTGTGTTTACCTGATGACTTCTGTCTGAGACAGGCTTTACTACTTGGCTGAACTTCAGGTGATACTACATTAGCCTACGGAGTTTTATTGTGTGACTCAAGCTTACTGAATTCTCTTGTGCTGTTACAGTCACATTTTCATGGAAAACAAAATACCTCTGAAAATTATATTCTTTCTCAGTCTCTTGCCAAGTTAATAAAGATGGCCAGTTAATATTGAGGGACTCCATTTTAAGCTTATCATAGGTAGCAGAGATTTATTCATTAATATCAAAATCCAGAAATATCAAACACAAAAATACAAGGCAAACCCAATGTTCAAAGCTTCCATTTAAGCTTAAATTTAAGGTTAGACGAAGATCAGTCTGCAATTTCCATGAAGGCTGCAAAGCCTGAATGAATATTCATCCATTACTGCAAAAGTTAATTTTCACTCCTGCAACAATCTAACTTGTTCTTTGTTTGTTTTTTTAAATGGGAATTTCTTGAGGCCCTATTTTGATAGGTCCTATTGTGTACGGTTTGTTTCCTTAACATCGTCAGACTTCCGCATTGTCCATGCCTTTCCCATTTCTTACTGTGCCTTCTTTTATTGCAGCAATACTCCATCTTGAGATTCTCTTCATATACCTTATTAAATAAAGGGGATACGTTTCTTTTTTAGAAATGAGTGGTAACACTTACTTGCAGCTAAGGAGGGAAAGATATGGCCTCCAAACATTTAGGGCAGTAGCAGGGGTTATTATGGTGCTTCCAATTGTGTTTGCCTATCGTGCCTACATTTTAAATTCTGAAACTAGTACCCTCATTCATAGCTATAATAATGAACAATTAAGAATATGCTGTCACCTGGATTCTTTTTACACTTTTTTTTGTTTAATGAACAACGTACTTCCATTTGGATTCTCAAGAAAGAACATTTTCTCCTATTCTACTGTATATGAAAGAGGTATATAAAAAAATATTTCCTATGCATTTGACTGAGTATAGATTTTTTGGAATTTTCCTTCAATTCTTGAGTGTGTGTACAGAGTATATGTATATGTGTCTGTGTGTGCATGTGTATACACAAGACCATCCTTTAAGACTGCAAAGAATGCACGGTTCCTCTGTTCCTCTTTAGTTTATGAAGTCTGCCTGAAAACAGTAGCCAACCAACACATTTGTTTCCCCAAGATTGGGAGGAATGGTCAGCTTCTGCATATGGAGACATAGCTCTCTCTCAGATTATGAACCAAGCTTTTTTGTTTTATTTCCCCTTCCTCATCTCCCAAAATTTTCTGTATATTTTGTTGTAGACAAAATATCTTTTCCTTCTGACAATTTCCATGGAGATTGGAATGGTCATATATGTAACAGTACCGATATAACTGATAACAGAATATTTTTAGGGTTTTTTGTTTTGGTTTGTTTTTTTTTTACTGGAGATGGAAGTCCTTTTTACATTTGATAACAACTTCTAAATCTAGCCATTTCTACATAAGTTTTTACTTCGTTCAACTCATTTTATTTGGGGATTTTTTGTTTTCCCTGTTTTTCCTACAAAAATCCCTAGGTATATAGTAAAGACCAAGAAATGCCTCTTCAATTTTTAAGGAATGCTACAAAAGAATGGAAATGTGGGCAAAAAAATTTGCTACTTTGAGTGTAGGTCAGGTTACTTCTGTTTACTTTATCCTCACTTTCTACCCATGAAAGCTCAGCCCCATATATTCATTAAGTTTTGGACTCTCCCCATAACTCTTGGTGGTAGCAGAGACTGAAAGAGAACAAGCGATTTGCTGTCACATTTCCAAAGTCATTCCTTTGGAAAACAAAGGTATGATTTTAAAGTGAGGTTTCAGGCAGGAAGAGTCATGCAAGTAGAGAAGTACTTATACAAACTAGGTAGCTGAACAACTGAGATTTTTTAAATAAGAACAACAAATTAAGAAGAATAAGAAATTAATGTATTTGCAAGGTCACCACGTGATTTTATAGGTGAAAGGGTATTATTTTCCCAAGCAAATGTGACATGTGTCTCAAGATGGGAAATCTTTTGTGTAACTGTTGAGAGCAAAGCAGTAGTATGCACTAATGATTTAGCAAAGCTTGGACAGTTTCCCAAAGTTATTTTGCTTTTGTACAAGCAATTCAAATGTCTGACACTCCATGCTCTACAGAAAAGCTGGTATCTCTAAGTAGTAATTTTAGCTGATTTCTGCTGGCATGGTCTTACTAAGCCTTGTCATTTACAACTCCAAATTTGGATTGTCCAAGCATTTTAGAACAGCAGACCGTAGCTCATTCTGGATACCTAATGATTTTATTGGGCAAATAATAACAATGTCTAGCCATTAGAGCTCATTTATTAAATGAAGCTGTCAAAGCCCTGCATGCCCCCACAGGTCTGACTCTTCATGCCCCTCCCTGGCCATGGCCCAGGACCCCATTTCAGCCCCACCAGGGCTGAAAGATGCAGAGAAAGATGCAGAGAAAAGCTTCAAGATTATCAGTGCTGAGAGGGTTTCCTACAAAAGCTTCTAACTCTTTAGGTTATGGTATGTAAAGGCCTTTAACAAATGGATATGAAATTAATAAACAAACAGATATTTTGAAGGTTCGCAATGCTGCTGATGAAAATATTAGCTGATATTACAAATAATATAGATTTTTTTTTGTCTTTTTGAGAGGTGAAAATACAGGTTCCAAGTAGCTCAATCGTTTTTCTGGTATTTGTCTTAATATGAATAGAAATTAGTTTGTCCATAGCTGATGAAGGAACTAGGGCTGTCTTAGCCTGGTTTTCAGCAGCTGCATTACCTCAGTTAATCTATCGTACTTCTCTCCAGAAAAGCTAGTTCTGCAGTGCATTAGACGTACATTCTGATTTATCTGATCCTTTTGCCTCTTCTAGCAATATAATAGCAGCAATTGAGTAAAGGGTTAATTGTGGGGTGTCCAGTACACTTTATCATAGGTGAACATAAATGTGCATGCAGTTCCAGGAACTGGTGATTTATAGGGGAGAATAAATCAGATTTCATGCTCATTCTGATTTTTTCACTGGAAAGAGCATATATTAATAGAAATAATTTAATAAATAAAACAGAAATATATTGAAAAAAAGATATAAAATTGTCACGGTCCTTTGAGAGCAAGTATGAGATGACAGGACAATAGGAAATGGCCTCAAGTTGCGCCAGGGGAGGTTCAGGCTGGATATTAGGAAAAATTTCTTTACTGAGAGAGTGGTGAAGCATTGGAACAGGCTGCCCAGGGAAGTGGTGGAGTCACCCTCACTGGAGGTGTTCAAGGAATGTGTGGACGTGGCATTGTGGGACATGGATTAGTGGGCATGGTGGTGTTAGTTGATGGTTGGACTTGATGATCTTACAGGTCTTTTCCAACCTTAATGATTCTGTGATTCTGTGATTTGTAACACATTAGGGATCCCGCCCATTTTTTATTGATCTGAAAACATTCTGTGTGAGCAGTACGCCATAGTGACTGAGCAGTATTAGATATAGCAGGAGAGCACATGAGTACATAACTGCAGTTGGACAATTTGTGTGTGAACCTCCATTTAAGTCTGTCTTGTTCAATTCAGTGCTTTACAGAAATGTCCAACACTCTTAATAAGCTGTCAAGAAAACAGAGTAGCTGGCATGGCTAAAGTGTTTCTGGAGCTTGGGCTAGTATCTCTGCTGGCAATACATTCTGCTGTGGTGTCATACCAGGTTATTTCAGGCTAGCATGAGTATCCACTTGTCTGAAGACTTAACATTCAAGGACAATGTTTTCTTGTAAATTTTATGTTTAATGTAATTATCTTTCTCTTTCCCAATAAATATTATTTTACAGTAAGTTTATGGTAGCAATTTACATCATTACCTTGTGGCACAAAAAGTTAATTTATTTTTGGTTTGGAGGGTTTCTGTTTAACAACTTCAGCTGTATTTTTATTTATCTTGATTTACAAGACCTCAATCACTGCTTCTTCGTAAGTATGTTATCTCATTTAGCAGACAGCTCAGGACTCTGATTGCATTCTACTGATTTTAACTGTCTAAAAATTAAGCATAAAAAATAAAGTAGTTATATTTCACTTGCTAGTCCCAGCTAGTCACAGAGAGAGAGAATAAATGAATGATTTATTTACTATGTTTTAGAGGCATTCTTATGTATTCAGAAGAATTATCTTTACAAGGCGATGTCTTTTAATTGATGACAAGTTCAACCTAAGTATCATAATCCAGAAGCTTAATTTTTAGATGCCTATAGTGATGAGATAGTCTCCCCCTTCAACTATTTTAGAGAATTATGGTTTAAAGTACACAGTATTCTGAATCATGACTTCTCCTTGGCTGCAATTTAGTTCAATCTTTGGAATATTTATCTCACTTCCTAGCCCTAGAACTGCCCAGAAATCGAGTATACTTTCTAGGAGCTTTTCTCTAAAAGAAATTGATTTTCTGATTCTTCATTTTTCTTTATCAAGGATGAATTTGGCATAGTTATTCCAAAGACAAAGCATATTTATTGAGGTTTTGATAAAGCATAACATATGAGCCATTCTGTTCATTCTGTGCCTTCACAGAATCCTGGCAACAATAGCAGGGTAAACCAAAGTGTGTAAATGTTTTCTTTAATAGCAAAAAAATGCTCATCATCTAAAGTGATTACTCAAAATTTCCTTTTAGTCCTGACTGTAATTCTCTTCTCCATACAGCGCTAGATTATGTCACTAGAAAAGAGGCCTGATAACACTTCCTTAACCTTGCTTACAATTACTGTTCTGCTAAAACTGGACACTACTGCTACATATTATTTTAATGAATCATGTCCATTCCTTGTATGCACTCAGGTAAAACACTCTTTGACTTTGCTACTTTAACTTAATGAGGGTAGTGAACCCAATGTGCATTACCATAAAGGACAAGCTGAAAAGCTGGAGCTGTCTAATCTCCATAGGTATCTGTCGTTTCATTTTACACTCACTGGATGATGGACATTTGCAGAAGAGTGAATTCCCTTTAAAGTTTCAAAGTGAATCAGGACATTTGTTCAGCCTCCACTCTGTCCCTCTTGTAGCCAGCATACTCTCTAAGGATTAAAGAAGTGTTACTTGTCACCTTTATCTGCCAAATCAGGAAGGAAGTACATATACTGTTCCACTTGATCATTAAAAGATTTGAATCTCAGTCGCCTTTGGAAGACTCACTGTGTTTATAAAGGATGGATCTTTTACTGATGAAATAGTCAAAGGCAATAGATTATATCACTTTGTATTCTTCCCTTTCAAACTTATTGCTGTGGTTTAGAAATATCTTAAAATTCGCAGTTGTTTTTTCCTGGTGATAACACTGTCTAACGTATATGTTTCCTCAGTGGATGAATATAAAGTAGACTAAAACAACAAACATATGCCTTATCCTCTAAATCAGCTATTTTATTAAATTAAAATTTATTTTTAAGTGTATTAAAATTTAGTTCTCTCTAATAATGTGTCAGCAAATTCATTCCCCACAATTCAAGAGCTAAGCAGCCAAAAAAACGGATGTCTGCTCAGCAGCATGTCCGTAGTGATTCTTTTAAAAAATATTATAAAATTATTTGTATTTATGATTGGAATGTTTTCATTAAGTGCTGTAAAATACCACCTTTGAAAAGAAACGGTAAGAACAAATTAAGGGCAAAGAAGAGGACAAAACCACTGGCATCATATTATCAATGAAAATCTAACTCTGAATGAATTGCTAGCAAAAATAAGTGAAAAAGTGAAAATGATGATAGCAAATCCAGGAATTGAATCCTGCTCTGCTGCATCTCTTTCCTTAGCTAACTGTCTGCAGAATCAACACTGAATCGGGCCTCTCTTTTTCTACAGAAAAACAGCTTGCAAAAACCAGAAAGAATATAGAAATTGTTTATGAGTGATTACTGATCTAGTAATGCTAGTAATATTTTTTTGTCCTGTTTTGTTTAAAAACTCTACCTGTTTAGCTTACTCAGGAAAGAGTAGGTTAGTTATATTTTAGAACTATTTCCAGGAGAAGAGATATTTTGATTCTTGACTGAGGAGACCAAGCTGAAGTGACTATGGTGGTCAGAAAATACTAAGAGCCATAGAAAGCGGTGATAAAAGCTTGTGCAGAGCTTTTCCTTCCACCTGATGTTCTGTAAGCAGGGACTTACTTATGATGAGGGCTTTTTAACATAAAGAAAACCAAGATATACTGCTTATTTGGGAGTTTTGGTAGAATCAGGTAAAGGTTACATGAGAAATAAGTTAATGGACTGAAGTTTATAGCTGTGTGTATAACTGTCAAATCTCTGTGTAAATTACCTTTCTCTTCTGCTGGCTGGAATGCAAAAATCCAATAAACTGTTAATAAAAATGGAAAGGTCATATGTAAATACCACAGATCTTGAAAATGAACCAGAAAAATATGATCATTTGCACACAAATATAATTTCATATTCCGTCTCATGGTGTCTAAAGTTGGATGGGACTTATGAGATGTGTTTTTATCAAAGTATGGTGAGAAAAGATTCTGTTAAAAACAGATTTGCTTTAAATCTGAAAGCAAGTGTTTGATCACTAATTGGCTGTTTGTTTCTCCAGCTTAGAAGGAATTTTTTTATCTTATTAAGAAGACTCAAAAATAAAGGATGATTTAATTATTCTAGTAATTCACCAAGAGCATTTACAGTGGAATATACATTCTGTCTTTTTGGTCCACCTGAGCACACACTTGTTTATGTATTTTTATTTACACTGGAATATATTGGTAGCATACTTTCTAAAAGAAAAAATCCTTCTAAAAGAAGGAATCCTGATTTCATGCTCAGAAGACTGGAATTTATACAGGTGCCAACTTCAATGAAGTCATTATTGCCTGTATTTTGTTCCTGAAAACAAAATTATACTTTTATCTTTAAAAAATGAGATTATCCAGATACCTGACTGATATGCATTTATTTAATTTGAATTAAATAGAATATACATATTGTAAAGACAGTGGTCTGTAAGTCTGTGGTGGTTGATGAAGACCCATATCACTCTGGAGTTTTTCTTCTTGTTTCTATCCCTCCTTCCATTAAGGATGTAGTATAAACGTACTGGGTTCTTTCATACTACTGCTTGCCTATTTAAGAAATTACTATTTTTCTTCTGGGCTGTACTACTGATTACCCATTTATTTTTCTAAACAGAAAGATAAATCATGGCTTTAATCAAGAATAAGCATCAAAAATAAATCGGGAAGGACACAGGATATGTAGCCATAGGATTACATAGTCACAATAACAAACATCTTCTTGATAGCTTGTTTTTAAAGGATTTTTTAATTATGTATTTTTAATGAAGCTTAAATTTATGTGCCATTGAATGGAGTAGAAGGCAAAGGTCATTAGAGCCTTTGGACACCTAGGGTACTCCGTTCTTCTGTAAAAATAACATAAAAAAATATTCTTTTTTTCAAGCAAGGATTTGCTTTTTCCTTAAATACTGTAACTTCTGAATTACAGAAAATTTAGATCAAGAAAGAGATGTGCCACCAAACCAAAAGCCTAGATCAGACTCATATAGTATGTTTTGTTTGGAAAATTTACTGGCATATCCCATTGTATATCTGAATGGAAAAGGGAGTATAATAGAATACAACTTCACTACCTGCTTACAGTGATTCTTTTAGAAGACCAGATGAAATGTTAGCCTATCATCAAAAGCTTTTGGATGAAAGTGGTCCCTGAATTATGTGAGGCTGGACATACCTCCCATTTAGAGTCCTTCATTTTTGTATGCTCATGCTTTTAGTTCTACTGGCAATACAAAATTATTCTAACTATATACAAAGAAGCATAAAACCACTGTCAAGATACCTTTGCAGGCTGCCAGTGAGCTAGTGCATCCGCATAGTACTGCTCAGTATTACACAGCAATGTAAGGTAGGATTCGTCTTGGAGCGTATTAATTGTGTTTTGATTGTATAGAGGTCAACGACTGTGACGACAAGGTCCAGTGTTTATGGGTAAAGATGAGGGGGAAGGCAAACAAGGCAGATATCCTGCTGGGTGTCTGTTATAGACCACCCAACCAGGAAGAAGAGGCGGATGCAGCGTTCTACAAGTGACTGGCAGAAGCCTCACAATCTCAAGCCCTTGTTCTTGTGGGGGACTTCAACTCACAGGACGGCTGTTGGAAATATAACACAGCAGAGAGGAAACAGTCCCGGAGGTTCCTGGAGTGTGCTGAAGATAACTTCCTGACACAGCTGATAAGCGAGCCTACCAGGGGAGGTGCCTTGCTTGACCTGCTCTTTACGAACAGAGAGGGACTGTTGGGAGAAGTGAAGGTCGGAGACCGTCTTGGGCTTAGCGACCATGAAATGATACAGTTCTCAATTCCTGGTGAAGTAAGGAGGGGTGTCAGCAAAACCACTATGATGGACTTATGGAGGGCAGACTTCGGTCTGTTCAGGACACTGGTTGAAAGGGTCCCTTGGGAGATGGTCCTGAAGGGCAAAGGGGTCCAGGAAGGCTGGGCCTTCTTCAAGAAGGAAATCTTAAAGGCGCAGGAGCAGGCAGTCCCCATGTGCTGTAAGAAGAGCTGGCAGGGAAGACAACTGGCCTGGCTGAACAAGGAGCTTTTGCTGGGACTCACGAAAAAAAGGCGAGTTTATCACCTTTGGAAGAAGGGGCAGGCAACTGAAGAAGAATACAAGGATCTCGTTAGGTCACGCAAGGAGGGAATTAGGAAGGCAAAAGCCCGGCTAGAGCTCAATCTGGCCACGGTCATAAGGGATAACGAATAATGTTTTTACAAATACGTTACCAACAAAAAGAGAGCCAAGGAGAATCTCCATTCTTTATTGGATGCGGGGGAGGGGTGGAACATTGTCACGAAGGATGAGGAAAAGGCTGAGGTACTTAATGCCTTCTTTGCCTCAGTCTTTAATAGTCAGACCAGGTATCCTCAGGGTGTTCAGCTCCCTGAGCTGGAAGACAAGGATGGAGTGCAAAATAGGCTCCCCATGATCCAGGAGGAAGCAGTTAGTGACCTGCTATGCCACCTGGACAATCACAAGTCTATGGGGCCTGATGGCATCCACCCAAGGGTGCTGAGGGAGCTGGCAGAGGAGCTTGCCAAGCCGCTCTCCATCACTTATCAACAGTCCTGGTTAACGGGGGAGGTCCCGGATGACTGGAGGCTTGCCAATGTGACGCTCACCTACAAGAAGGGCCGGAAGGAGGATCTGGGGAACTACAGGCCTGTCAGCCTGACCTCTGTGCCAGGGAAGATTATGGAGAGGTTCATCTTGACGGTGCTCACAGGGCACATGCAGGATAATCAAGGGATCAGGCCCAGCCAGCATGGGTGTATGAAAGGCAGGTCCTGCTTGACCAACCTGATCTCCTTCTATGACCAGGTGACCCGCCTAGTGGATGAGGGGAAGGCTGTCGATGTTGTCTACCTGGACTTCAGTAAAACCTTCAACACTGTCTCCCATAGTATTCTCCTGGAGAAGCTGGCGATTCGTGGCTCAGACAGGTGCACTCTTCGCTGGGTAAAAAACTGGCTGGACGGCCAAGCCCAGAGAGTCGTGGTGAATGGAGTTAAATCCAGTTGACGGCCAGTCACAAGTGGAGTCCTCCAGGGATCAATATTGGGGCCAGTTCTGTTTAATATATTTATCGATGATCTGGATGAGGGGATTGACTGCATCCTCAGTAGGTTTGCAGATGACATCAAGTTGGGCGGGAATGTTGGTCTGCTGGAGGGTCGGAAGGCTCTGCAGAGGGATCTGGACAGGCTGGATCGATGGGCCCAGGCCAATTGTATGAGGTTCAACAAGGCCAAGTGCCGGGTCCTGCACTTTAGTCACCACAACCCCATGCAATGCTACAGGCTTGGGGATGAGTGGCTGGAAAGCTCCCCTGCAGAAAAGGACCTGGGAGTACTGGTTGAGAGACAGCTGAATATGAGCCAGCAGTGTGCCCAGGTGGCCAAGAAGGCCAACGGCATCCTGGCCTGTATCAGAAATAGTGTGGCCAGCAGGAGTAGGGAGGTGATCATGCCCCTGTACGCAGCACTGGTGAGGCCGCACCTCGGATACTGTGTTCAGTTTTGGGCCCCTCACTCCAAGAAGGACATTGAGGTGCTGGAGTGTGTCCAGAGAAGGGCGATGAAGCTGATGAGGGATCTGGAGCACAAGTCTTATGAGGAGCGGCTGAGGGAACTGGGATTGTTCAGTCTGGAGAAAAGGAGGCTGATGGGAGACCTTATTGCTCTCTACAACTACCTGAAAGGGGGTTGCAGAGCGGTGAGTGTTGGTCTCTTCTCCCAAGTGACTTGCGACAGGACAAGAGGAAATGGCCTCAAGTTGCACCAGGGGAGGTTCAGGCTGGATATTAGGAATAATTTCTTTACTGAGAGAGTGGCGAAACACTGCAACAGGCTGCCCAGGGAGGTGGTGGAGTCACCCTCCCTGCAGGTGTTCAAGGAACTTGTGGACGTGGCATTGTGGGACATGGTTTAATGGGCATGGTGGTGTTGGTTGATGGTTGGACTTGATGATCTTACAGGTCTTTTCCAACCTTAGTGATTCTAGGATTCTGTGAATATCCCAATGCAATTTTTCTGCTTCTGTTGCAAGAATAGGGAGTCCTAGTTTTCATCCTATCCAAGGGAAGTACTGCTATTTCCCCAGTCTTTGTCTTAGGAAAGCCTGATGATGTTGAATCCATTCAAAGAGCTGTGAGAGACTTAGAAATCATAAAAAGGATAAAAGAAAAGACTCAAAGTGTCGAAGATAGTGTCACTCCTTGCATGGGTGTAACAAACTGATTCATTGTTTCTGTAAAGGCACAAAATTAGAAGTAATAGAAAAACCTTCTGTCCCATAGTGTATTACACAGTGGTGTCCATATGGACAAAAGAAAAAAAAAAGGTGTATGTATAAAAAAAATATTTCTTTTGCAAAGTTGGTGAATTATTTTGTGTATGTTTAAAGACAGATTTGTAAATTTGGATGTGTAAAAATCACTGGAAAGCTGCCTAAGGTAATCAACATTCGTATTTTAATCCATTGGAGCTGCAGTTTCAGCAATAAAAAAGCCACACAAAAGGTATTACTTCAAAAATCTCGTACTTCTATGCAGTTGGAGACGCCTGTATTTTATTCAGTAAGGTAGATCTGTATACTGGAAAACCTGAATAGATTTAATGAGCATGAATTCAAATTTTCTCAAAATAAAAAAGTGCATCTAGTTTATGACAAAGAGTTTTAAGGATACGTGTTATACACTGTCATAAGGATTTGTAGGCTTACTGAGTAATGTGTGATTCTGTCACCTGCTCCATAATTAAAAGAAGTTATTCCAGCTCTTTTCTGTGGAAGGCTTTTGAGAGTCTTGAGCATAGTGACGTCTACAAACACTGGAAGTGAATTGATCAAATAATCTTCAGAACCACTGTGCTGTCATTTTTTTCATTCTGTGTGCTAAATCATGTGGAAGGGAAAGAGGCACATTCTGTAATCTCAGTAACAATAATGGGATTAAACACCTCTTTTTTTTTTTAGTAACTCTCAGCATTTTTAAAATGTTATGCTTTGAAGAACCATGGGACTATCAAGTGTAAATTTGCAAGTGTTTTCAATTTCCATTTCTGTGCTGCAGACTTTAAGCACTATACAAAAAAGTATTTACAGAAGTTCTGGGCAACTAAATGTTCATGGTGCGTAATTAAGAACTGCATGGAAGACGGTGAACAATATACTTTAGAATACTCAGGTTGGAAGTAATTGTGACATATGCAAATACTTCCTGGAGTCAGAAGCTCCAGTCTTTTATTTATTTATTTTAAAAGTTTGGATGATGCTATCAGTAATATACGTAAAAGCACCTTTGATATTTTTCTATTGTAAACTGATCATCTTCACAAACTATTCCAAAGCTCACTGCAATCAGCAGAGACTCCTACTCTCTTTAGCTGGTACTGGACAAACTAAATTGCATAAGCTATAGATTTTTTTGCACCTAGCAATGTCAAGTCCTGAGTATTATAGACTGACCACTGTTTTGCCATTCAGAAAGAGTGGATACTGTTAAAAATAAGCTAAAGAAAAGATATCTTGGGAATTTATGAGAATTTTTTTAATAATGAAAGTATCTCATGGGAGTTAATTTATTTAGATTTAAAACTTTCTAGTTCTAATGTAATACTTGACTTTAACCACTTACTTTCTTTTCCTTTGACACTTTTCATATTTTCCATTTCTGTTTGCTCACTCACTAGGCAAGCTGGTTAAAGAACTCTGAAAAGAAAAGCAAAATAAAAAAAAAAGAGGACGTTGATAGGCTTTTATTTTGTTTTGGTTCTTTTTTCCTACTCAGAGCCATCACACATCAGTTTTAAATAACATTAAAACCACCGACTCCATGATTTTCTAATAATTTGAAAGACAGTTAGTTGGTGGACACTGAACAAATGTAAAGCTCTCCATATTCCTAAATCAGGTCTGCTTGTGTACCACGCTATCCATAAACTAAAGTGGCTCAGTGGACACCCTTTACTGGATGATTTGTGGATTTAGAATACCAGACACCACACTGAAACAGTTTCCAGTATTTGCTGAGAAGATACTCATACAAGAGGCATGCATGCATGGAAAGGCGAGGGAGCTGATGCATAGCTGCTGGACAATATCCTATCATTTTTCCATGAACGTTCTTTGCTTGCACAAACTTTAAGATTGTGTCCTGTTTTGTTTTTTTTTTTCCTTAGCTTTTCTTTTATCTTAGGAGAGATTTAGCTTCATTCCATCTTTGTTTTTCATGCAGAACTATAATGCTGAAATAAGTAATAGTGCCTTCTCAGGTGTGGTGTTGCAGCTACTGAGACTGACACAGAAATGGAACCCAGAAGAGTATTACAAAACGTTAAGGATATAGTTGTCACGATGAGTAGAAAAAAATTGACATAACCATCATGTTCTCTTGTAAGACTTCATAAACCAAAGCAGTTGGGCTTTTATTCATGTTTTGCTTGAATGTCCTTAATTTTTGTTCTCTCAAATAAAGCAATATTCCCAGACAAGTCAAGTCCTACAGCAAATTTCACTGTGTGAACTCTGCAGTTTTCTGAGGTCTTGGACTGCAGAAGTCTGCTCACTGGGTCTGGAAGCTGATGTTGCTGGTAGCTGATTTTAAGTCGCAAAACTTGTGGTACAGCATAGGTGTTAAAATGTAAATTGGATTTCTTTGTTAAAATAAAAATAGAAATCTGATATCAAAGGAAACATGTTAAGACCTTGGAGATAATAATTTCGGTTACTAAACAGGGAAATTTTTAGGATAGAGTTGATACTGTTGACGGAGATACTGATATATTTCTGTTGCTGCATTCGAAAGACTCATGTATTTTACAAAATATTTGAATTAAAGAATTTTTTCAGCGTTTGAAAAGAATTCTAATTGGTTATAGAAATATACATCTAAGAACTTTTTTAGTATTTAAAATGGATTTATGGTCATTTAATTATAACATTAATTTACAAATTCCTGTAGCTGTAGATCACCTGAAATGAATGTCACTAAAATAATTGGGGTAGGGTTAGGTTTGGTTTTTTTTATTTTTGTTTTGTTTTCAAGAGCAGCTAACAATGGATATAAAATGAATCTAACATCTCTCCCATATATATAAATATTTATAATTTGTTTTTCTCTCAAGTTAGGATCATAAGTTTACAATAATTTAGGATTCATGACACTAGCCCACTGAGCATGGGGGTTACTCAGAAGGTCTAAATACCATTCCAAAGACAACACTCAGTAGTAGTCAGCAAGCAAAACCGAATGGCACAAATTATTAGAAAAGGGACAGGGAACTGACACAGAAATATCAGTGTGCCACTGTTTTGCAGTGTTTTGCCACAGTGTCTGAATATTTTGTGAAGTTCTGGTGTGTCTGATCTCAAAAAGGATATAATACCACTGGAAAACTTTTGAAAGGAGCATCAAGAATGATCAAAAGCATGATATACTTTCTATAGAAAGGACAACTCAGGGTGCCAAATACACTGGCACTGTAGCTTGGATTGTAAGTGTGCTTTGGAAGTGAATCTTCAGATTGTTTCCATTTGCCATTTGCTTCTTCAGTTGCTGAGTGGTCTGTGAGATCACAAACTGGATTTCCTTCAGATAAAGTTAGCTGGAAGATTTCCACTAATCTTTGAGTTCTCAGTCCATGCAAACAGTCTAGCAGTGGTACAAAGAAAAACATCGCTCAGCGCAGGTAGTGTTTAGGCTCTTGGCATCAACTATTTTGCTCTTCACATCTGTTCCCAGTGTACTACCTGCTACTGTCATCATATCATTAAGTAGGTAAGGACTCTTCAGTTTGGGAAAAAAGCCAACTGAGTGGGGAGGGGGAAAATATACAGAAATTTATTAAAGAGAAGAGAATAATTTAAACAATCAGCTTGAAAAACTTGTTTTGTGATTTTTGCATCAGATGATAACTATTGACTCCATTGCTGCTATCAGTACCAGTTAAAAAGTAAAAATGACCTCAATGCTTTTTTTAACACCTTTTTCATATATAAAATATGTCATATGCACAAAAAACAGAAGGGGAAAACAGTAATCAAAAGAGAGAATTTTAGCATGACCATGATTTATTTTTTTTTCTTTTTGTTTCGTAGTATGATTTGTGTTGTTTTATGCTGCTGAGTTTCATATTCACCAGGGCTATAGAGAATCTGATGTCTCTAAGGTGTAAGTCCATTTACTCCAGCAAAGCCATTCATCTGATCAACACAATGTTTGTGGGATCGAGCTTCTTTATAGATTCTTTAAACTTTTGTACAAATTCCTTATGACCCACATTCCTTGCTGCCTCCCCTTGCTAGAATCTAAGGTTATAAAAACTACCGAAGCAACAGTACAATACTACATTACTACCCGGTGGTTAGCAAGCTTCAGCTTACTTACAGTGGACGTGGAATACCACTGCTTTTTTTTTCTTTTCTATTTCTCTTGTTCCCTTTAATATATTCCTTTAAAAGCATGCTTACTTAAACTAATAACTATGATTTGAGTTCTCAGTATAGTCTAAAAACCTTTATGATTCATAATAGCTTTTCTTCTGGCAAGCTTTCATAAAAGTTTAGTGCCGCACTTGTGTTCTACAACAAATCTGCACATAATACAAGGAAATTTCACTCTTTGCCCCTAGCAAACTTGTTATTGTGTCGCACAGAGATGCTTGTGGTGACAGTGACCACTGTGTGGCAGGTGTTCCATGATGTTGGATAATAAAATCCCTATGGGAAGCTGCATATTCCCTTAATGTCTATACCTTCCTGCCAGCTTCAGCTTTTGAATGATAAATGATGCAATTAAAGCTTTTGAGATGTGCATAGAATAACTCACCTGATTCCTGTTAACCCCAAATAAGTCTGTGACATTATGGAATAAATCTGACTGTTAGTCTCAGTAAGAATACATTTTTTTTTCAAACCTGATGTTCTTCATAGCTTCTGAGCAATAAAAGGATAGAAACCAAGGAAAATTTTTAAAAGAAACTACCATTTCCAAGGATGCCTCAAGTATTGGCCACAAATAGTAAGATAATGAAAATTCCATATGTTGTTTTCTCTAATTTCTCTCTTAAATTACTGGCTTCATGTTGGTTTTGTGTTTGACCAGAAAGAAATTTTATTTACCCATTTAGCTGGGGACTGAAAGCATTCAACAGTTGTTTTCATATCATGATTGGGTTTAAGGAGATCTCATTTTGCCTGTTGCTCTCCTTCTTATTCTGAAGTTATTAGCCAATTTATATATAAAATTGGAAACTATGCCTGTGAGTGACTGAAACAACCTGGTAAAAGTGATATTAAGGGCACTATTTTATTCAACTGGATAGAAAAAATGGGATATTTAGCAGATAACCTCAAACTGAATTAGCTCTACTCCCTACAATTTATTTCCAGGGCTTTTCATCTAGGGGTCATATGACTTGAAGGTATACTTTTTATGTTACGGTTTTTATGTCAGTTGCAGATTTGACTGAAATAAATTTAACAGCAGTTTAAGCCAAGAACATTTGAAGATTATTGAGTTCATGGGAAAAGAGAAGAAAGCAGCCACCCCCACTCCTGGGGATTAGGAAGGCAAGTGTAAAGGGGGAAAACTAATACGACCGATTCCCTTCTTGGCTAAATGATCAAATACTGACCATATCGAACTCTGAAGGTTCTTGGCTTGGATCTCTGGTGAGACATGGGGGAGGAATATTTTCCACGCTTGCGGCGTTAGCTTGTGCCATGCCTCGTTTCTGGAATACCAGCTGTGGAGTTGTCACCTGGCACCTTTCATGAATGTAATCTTCATAATAGATGTTACCTCATGTTTCAGTATCTTGCTTTCTCAAAGCTCGTATCACTGTGACGAAGATCAGGGTAGAGTTTTAATACCACTTTTTATTAAAAAAAGAAAACAAAAAACTCATCATGCCAAACAATTCCATTGATAAGGATTCAGATCAGAAAGAAGGAATCAAAGCACTCAGCCAACCACAAATCTTGTCAGAAAAAAGATAAGCACTGTCATGTTGATTATGTGGTTGCAGTGTCAATTAACTCAGAATGCCATTGGTATTTCGCTGCTGTATGGACCCAGTTTTCATTACCAACAGTGGCACCATGTCTACTGGCAAATTGGCAGGTTGCATGGGATCACATTAATTCTCCAGAGCGAGGCTACTTTAAGAAACCTTTATCTTCATAAAAATTCTCAATATGTTATAGATAATTAATTTTTTTTCTCAGAAGTAAAATAGCTTTATTCTGCATGTGTGTGTATGTGTGCATGCATGTATGTACGTGAGCATTCTTCTACACATACTTTCTAGAAAGTCACTATTTATAGTGAGATTTTTGCTATTTCTCTTCTTGTTTTCCCACATAATAAAGCAAAACAAGACAATACACTATCCTTTTTATATCCAATCTCAGATTGAACTTTAAAGCACTATGCAGAGATCTAGCTAAAGGTAGATGCCTCTGCTGCACTGTTTCTTCCGACAAACTGTGATTTTGCATTTCTTTTTGCTTTTATAGTTAGCTGTTAAAAAAATGTTATAGAGTTTGATCCAGGTACAAAGTCACCTCTCTTCCTAAATCCTGGAAGCTAGTCCTTTTTTACCCCTGCAAAGTTAGAAGGTAGAAATAGAAGCCTGGGATCAAATAATTTTTACTTATGTAAGTGTCTGTTTGGTGAATATTCCATAAACGGAA
Source organism: Gavia stellata (assembly GCF_030936135.1). Lineage (NCBI taxonomy): Eukaryota > Metazoa > Chordata > Aves > Gaviiformes > Gaviidae > Gavia > Gavia stellata. The sequence continues at coordinate 24,365,218 of NC_082598.1, read as the reverse complement.
AATCAGTGACATTACTTTGGCAAGAAATTGATTTGACAGTATAGTCAAGTAGTATTAAGTTTTATTATTGTATAGCATAGTAATCTATAATGTTCTACCATTAGGAGAACATATATTTTAATGTTCTTTTCATCAGTTGATATATCTTATCCAGAAAAATTCTGATGAAGAGGAATAAGCTTACAAAAAGAGTAAAATGTAAGCACAATTTAATGTTACTTCATACTTTTGGGAATAGGCAGTATTATAGGTGTAATTATAAAATTAAACTGTAATTATAACTGATTTTGTTATCACTTCTGTATGTTTATATTCCCATTTCTTATAAAGCATGTTATGATGGTACTTAGTTGAGAGGTTGTTTGTAGGAGGCTTTCTCATTATACAGAAGGTGAAAGGTGTTTATTAAAAAAGCAATAAATCTTTACTTAGTAACTGACGATTCTGGCCCTGGCTTTCTTGTGGTACAGAGGTCACCTCTTTCATTGACTGTGATTGTATTTGATTCAGCTGGAAATCAAAACCACAAGAACGTATGGAACAGCAGTGTAAGAAATACTAAGAAGTAAATGGGATTGTCTTTTCCTTTCTTTATTTCCAAAAGACTTGGAACAATTACCTGATCTCAGCTAAAAGGACTGCTATTCAGTTTACACTTGTAATTCAAGTATCAAGTTAAGCACAAGAACTCTTGCTGAGTCAAGATCTAAACCACTATGTTCCACTTCCCTATTGCTTTTTTAAATGTCACTTACCCTTACTTCAGTTTGTCATACATGAAATACCTACTCATTTGCTAAGAGGTCTGCCAGGAGACAGTTACCAATTCTTGTGATGCTTTTGGTCTCTTCCATAGGAAGGTGCAATATGAAAGACAGTGGCCTGTACTGTTTCTTCTGTTCGTAATGAAAACCATAATTTATAAGGTGCTGTCAAGCAAGTGTAAGTGTGAATGTTCCATTATTTATTCTCAGTTTGTGACAGATATGATTTTGTTAATTTAGAAGGTTTTTTTTCAAAGCAGCAGAAGAAAAAACCCCAACTGTACAGAATACCTTTTTTTCAGGGAGGCATGTCTGTAGGTGGAGACATTAGACCATATTTCAATTAAAAGCATTTGTATTTATGTATAAGATACAGCCTTTTTATGATCATAACTAAGGATTCACCTTTTGGAAGAGGTTTTTCATGGCAAAGGCGAGAGAAGCAAGATACATAGACTGTTACAAAACTAATTTGTTGTTACCAGGATAAGAGAGCATTTTACGGTTATGATCACTGAGTAGATGCACTGCATGCAACTTACCTTGTCCTAATTGCGGAGTCACAGACTGTATATGGTTATGTTAGCGGATAACAGTATCCTACAACAGATTTTTCTCCAACTATTACCCCTCTTATCCGTCTCTTTAGGACTTAATGGTTTGAGGTCTGAGTTGCTGGTCATTACTACATTTTGTTTTGTTAGCTTTTTAATAATGGCAGCTGTTTTCTCTTCCTTCTCCCCTTTAACTAAATGCCGCTGATTCCATCTTATCACGTGCTGGATTCTAACTGATGACCTCTGGAAAGTTAGAAAACATAGGCAATGTGTAAAAGAAGGTGGGGCAGGTTTTGGTTAAAAGGATCTAGAACCTTAAGGGGAGTGCGGGGGAATATCCTTAGAAAAAGCATGCTTGAAAATCAGACTTGACCTGGAGGTTGAATTGTTTTGTGCTAAGTCATTCATAAAGTCAGGTTCTTCAAAGAGCTTTTGATAGCATAGCTGTTTTACATGTTAGTCCACTGCGATATGCTTTGTCCTGTATAGATTAAATATTCTTGAAATAAATGTTAATCTCATTTTAAAATATAAATAAGAGAGAGCTATTAAGCTGTTAAGAAGAACATCAAGTTTTATGTTTTGTAAAGATGTGGTTAATCTTTGAGCCATGGGTGTACCTCTGTATCCATGAGACATCATAACATAGGAGTAGATGTATTGAAGATCCAATTAATTCAGTATTTTATCTACAACAGTGGCCATAAGTCAATTTACAAGGTATAATATAAAGATCTCATGCAATGATACTTCCCTGAAACATCCTGGGGATACCAAGTCAGTGAGTTTTGGAACTTCATCTTGCTAAAAACCAATGCAAACTATATGCTTTAGCAGGGCAATTCTCAGATTAGTAATACACTCTAAATTGTACCAGGTGATTTTTTTTTAATGTTAGTGACTACAGAATAAACCTGATAATCAATCCCAGGATCAGAGAACTAGGGTAACGTAATAGTTTACTGAATCATAGAAAATATTATGAAATTACGGACTTAATTTTGGCTAATTTCCCTCGGATAGTGCTCCTTTCATCACAAAATATAGATCCGTTAGCATTAGTTCTGATCTTCACAGTCCATTTAAAAAACAAAGTTGAATTCTTTTTGTTTCTCATTTCTCCTGTTTTATTTCTGCATGTGTCCTATGCTAGGAAATTTCTCATAATACATTTTGTTGATATGTATAATTAGGATACTTGCTTTATATTCTGTGGAAAAGAACATAGTGAAATATTTAATCTTTGCTAATAACACAAAGAAACTGGAAGCTAGAATCCTGTTTCTGTAAATGGCGGTAAAAAACGTGTTCTTAACCGACAAGGAAGAATGAACAATGCATAAAACCTAAGAGACATACTGTTCTTCGAGAACAAAAGTATACCTTAACCACAGATCAAGGGATAAAGAGGTTCAGTATAACCCACCACTGGGGAAATCAAAACCTTGAAATAGTAGGTGAAGTAACAGCTTTGTGTGTGTGCATTCAATGCGAACAAATACCAGGTGAAAAACCAGTTTATAGATATATCAGAATGAGTAAGGACTGAAAAAAAGTCTCTTGTACAAGAGTAAAGTTTGTTCCAGACACATGGAAAAAAAGACAAGATGCATGAGTGGATATTTAATTAGGCAAGAGCTTCATTAAGGTAATTCTAATGGGAATCCCTTGCAATAATTTAGTATTTAGTGCAGTTCATGATTCCTCTCTTAACAATTCTTACAGAATGGAAAGCTCCATATCACTTAATGGACAATACTCAGCTTCTCTGTGGGACCCTGCTGATTTCCCGTTTTCTGAAGTTTTTGGTTTGGTTTGGTTTTGGTAGATCAGACAGCAAGGGTTTACAGATTCATTCCCAAAACTGCTTTTGAGGGTGTTTCACCTTAAGTCAAGGTGAAAAAAGTGCAGTTTTTCAGAGAACTAGATGACTAGATGCCCCATGATAGCCAGCTCAGGGAGAGACTCCAAAATTCATATCCTACTTACATCCGAAAATGCTCATACTTACTTAACTTAACATTAACCCTAAACAAGTATGTTATCATTTGGAAAATTTAGCCCTTATCTGTGATTAATATTACTGTGAAGTTAAATTTTTCGGTTTTCACACAATCTTTCTAGTTCCTAATGATTCGTGCATTTCCTGGGCATATTTTTACTGATAATATAACATACACAGGCTTTTCATTTCCTAGTCAGTATTATCTACCAAAGAATTTAGGAGTTTACAGTCAAGTGGAGAATGTCACTTTATGTGCTCTAAACATCTGGTTCCCTTTTTAAGGAGCTTGAAAGATCAAATTCTTAAAGACCCCAAACTGTTCCTAGTGTTTGATTGCTTTCCAGCTAATAAATAATTTCAAAATACATTTTTGTACCATGCAACGTCTGTCCAATGATATGCTAAGCAGAACTGGAAATAATAAATAAATATACCCTTACTTCCCACTTCTGTTCCTTCATATCCTATCTATCTGCTCAAATACAGAACTGCTGTAACAACTGAGGTGCAGGAACATTCTGAGGGGAATCAGATGTCTACTTGAAGGCCAGTGATTTAATTGTTGTATGTGGATCAATTGAAAATGACACTCAGAAGCTTTCTTTTCTACATTGAACAGATTTTGTGCAATTCTAGGACACAGAAACAGCTGCAGCTTTCTTTAGGGGTAAAAATCTACATCTTAACCAATTCAACACTCAAAATACCAACTCTTTTTTTGTGATACCTTTTGGATATACTTTAATAAGACAGACTTCTTTGGGATGAGAAGAAATTTAGAATTAGACTATCAAACCACCAGAGTCCATTGAAGTTCTGTGTAATGAGTAGAATTCTCATTAGTCCTGGTGAGTTAACACTGAGTAGATCAAAGCCTAAAAAAATTCTTCAGAAGGTGGAATTTATTAAAAAAACCAAAGTCCCTGACTGAATGTGTTGCTTATGAAATGTTCTAGTTTGACATCCCTGGAGACCAGAGTCATCTCTATTCATCCAAATAAAAGGTACAGTGTAAGTAACAGCAAGGTGGCTGTCCTGTACTTCTACAGTAGTGTGAGAGAAAGGATGGATGAATGCCTGGGAGGAACCAGGAAGATAAAATGTGCCTAAAGTTGGAAAAGTTAAGTGGATTTGTGTAGGGGAATGCTTGCAATATAGAAACCATATGCAGAGCAAGGTCTGAAAAAAAGTAAGGGCTGCAAAAAGAGACTTAAAATGAATTCAGATTACTAGCAAGTTAAATTCAGTTGTCTAGCTTTGTTCAGGTAATTCTATTAAGAGTACAGAGGCCAGGTGTAGACGTTACACTTCTGGCTTAAATGGTGCATGCGGCTCTCATCCCAATTCTGAGCCCAAGTGCAGTGGAGGAAAAGGGCAAACCTGAATTCATGATCGGAGAAGTGCTTCTAGATTCTTCTGTATCTACTAGTATGCTTATGGTAATGGCTGAATAGTTTTCATTGGAGCAGTAAGGCAGACCACTCAATTTCAAATTCATCAGAATATTTTACAGGCTATAAAAATGTAAGCTGAAGGATTAAGGTGAGAAAAACCTTTATTTGTCATGTAGCAAATGTATTCTTTTTCATTGGCAAAACTCACCAAAGAAGTAGCAATGCTGGGTCTTCTAATAACCACCTTCAGCATCTGCTTTTATTTCTTGCTTTTCTTTCTATTATCAGCATATTTATGATAGTGCCCTTTATAGGCTGAGAGCTTTCCAAATAATAGCGAGAGGGGGTTACATTTCCAGGAGATTCACAAACTAAAGTGTTCTTTATAGTAAAATGATTAAGAGAAATAAGGAAAGAATTTGGATAGCTTTGTTCTCTACAGGCAGCATGGCACAAAAACCCCCTCAACGTGGATGAAGTGAAAGTAGTAGTAATACATATGGTAATGTCTGCAGCAAAGTATGCTAATGTCATCTATTTTTGCATGCCATCTAAGCAGAGAACTAGAAGAAAAAAACGAAACCATTGGAACATATTGTATCAGTACCTTCAATGCTTTTCACCTCATAGCTTAATCTTCTGGCAGGGTGGAAATCCTTTACTAGCAAGTCGTGGGTGTTATGGTTCACTTTGACCACAGAAACAGATGTATAAAAATCACTGTAGTTCCTACCATTATGGTAATAGATTGAGGTAATACACCCTGCTGCATTACTAAGGGAACTGTAGCAGATTTCATTTTACTATCCCTTCATAAGTGCTGTATTTAATTACTTGGATGACATTCCTCCTGCAATGCGAAGGAGATTTTGTACCATATCAGTGAAGTTACACGAGCAAAACATTTGGCCCGGGACTAGAGAGCACTTCCCTAACTACTTAAGCAGAGGCACTTTGAAAGAAGGAAAATGGAAGTAATTATTTAAAAACAGACTTCCCATTATTGTAGGACAGAAAGTGATTAATGAATTGAATGAATAATGTGGAAGCTTTAACTGCCTACTGTTTTCATATCTTACTGAGAAACGTCAAAAGATACAGCGACAAAATTATTCTAAATCCATTTCCTTCCAGTTTCTGGTATCCTACCCAGGCTTAGTAGCTGACAAAGTGCTACTTGCCAAAAGCTGATGTTAGCTGGTATTGTACTGGCCCAAAAGAGCAATCATCATTTTAGCTAATAAGGTTATAATGACTCTTCCTGCCATTACAGTTCACAGTTGGCAGAAGACCTACAGCAGGTGGATTGAGACTTCTTTCTAACAAGCTATCATCAGTGTACTTGTGTTGTGTCAATAAGAAAACTGCTGTCCCATATTCCCTACTTTACAGATTTTTCTTCACTTGGATGCCTTGTCTCCAAGTTAAGCATTGTTACATTTGACATTTGTTTAAGCAATTTAGAGCTGTCCTGGGAATATACCCCAACTCTCAGAATTAAAGTACTGTTGGGAGAGATACTTTTTCTGTAAAAAGATTTAAAAGAAAATAAAAATTAAAAAGAAAAAATAAATAAAAATTTCTGCTGAAAGACAGGGTGGGGAATAATAAAACGAAGATCATGAGCAAGCAATATTGGCATTATTGGCAGATTTCCATTGACTAAATTGGAGCTATTTTAATTTATGCCTGGTGAGGATTTGGACCGGTATCTCCGATAAGAAAACTCTTTTCAGTATGCACTGTTATTTTGCAGCAAGTGCCTCATTTAATTTTAGCTCAAAATGGAAATTATTTGGCTGGCTTGTAGGCTGTAATATCAAATTCAAGTCAATAGATCATGTCTGATGTTACTGATATTATTCAAAAGCCTTGCCACACCAATGTTTTTTCTTTACTGACCTCCTGCTATTCTTTAAAGTCCAGAGGGGATTTTACTTTAACATCCAAAAAGCTTTTTTTAACATATTTCACACATTTTCCACTAGCTCTTTCTTCAGATTTTGAAGCACCAAACACAAGATTGTTGTCATTTTGACAACCACATTACGTTCTCAGTTACACATGAATTCCTATTGCAGAGGTGAACAGGCAAGCAGTTATTCTGTGACGACAGTACTGATAAGAGGAGGTGAACAGAATGTCTTTATGTCTGTATTTGCCTGTGTACCATATATATACCAGTGATTGGTGGCAGGTTACGAAAAGAGTCTTAGGCTGCCGTTAGTACCCCATATTCTGCAAATAGAAAGATCAGGAATGGGACTCCATTCCCTTAACAATCACAACTTATAAAACTGTGATTTTTTTTTCTGTAGGACCCATCCTTCTATTTTTTTTTCTATCTCTACAGATATCACAAAACAGTTATTTAAGTTTTGTCAAAACTCCTCTCTTTTCTGTTCAATAGCTCTTTCATAACTTAGGAAACAAACAAACAAACATTTAAGTATTTGCTTCAGTGTTGATTATATTTTAAAAAATAAATAAAAGTAAAGAGATTTTAACAAGCAGTTTCATACAGAAAATAAAAATGTTTTATTTTGAAACATTAAGTGAAATGATGCATTTGACTGGTCTGCAAATTATTTTTTTTTACTGAATCCTCCCTGCCTTTTAATCTTTTTTTAAAAAAAAAGTTTTGAATTATTTTCTCCCTCTTATCTCTAGTTACTGTTGCTGATAATAAAGTGAAGTTCATGATAATGATAATTTTCATATGTACCCTTATTTTGTTATGTATCAAATTAGTTTTATTACTACTGCTAATGTGATGGTGATAATGACAGGGATCAAAACTGAGTGAAAATTATATTGTAATTGGAAGGAGAGGCAGGAGAAAACAGGTCTCCTACCCTTATTCCCACATCAAGATAGCCAATATTTTGGCAGTTTTTATATAAATGTCTTCTGTTATGGTACTATCACTTTGATTATTCTGACGCGGTATTAGGAGTTATCTTTCTATATGTAAATCATTATTTTATTTCATGCAAAGCAGCTGAACAAAGAAATATAAGATAATTAAGTAACCTTAAAGTCAGGGTAATTAACTGCCTCTTTGGAAAATGGCCTTGGGTTGTTTTCCTTTGGAACAACTGTAGAAACACCAAGATGAAAAGCTCATCCCTCACTCCAAAGGTTATATTTTCACTTCACTGTTACCCTATTGAGCATCTGGATAAAGGTGAAGCTTAAGGAGGTGACAAGGAAGGTGACTCTTACTGCAGAAATTGATGATAGAGTAGAGCTCTATTTAGTCAGATTAATGGTTTGAGTCACTGGCTCAGAGTTGTCCTTCTGTATCCAGAAATGACAGTAGTTTCTGGTGTCCTTTTATCTACATCTTTTGCCACAAAATTGAAACAACTTGAGATAACTGAACCTTTTGGGTTTTAAACCAAATAAAGGAAAAAAGATGCCAAACCAGATGTAGCTTCAGTGAAATTGATTTAAAAATCAATTCCCAGTAGGAAATTTTAAATAAATAAAATTAGATGTCACCATTACCATCGTGACTTTAAGGATGTATTGCATGGGCACAGTTCAGCAATGGTTTTTCACCATATGTCACTCCCTTTTGGCAACATTTGGTAGGATTCAAAAGAATCAAATTACTTGCTCTAAAATACATGCTAGTAATAATTCAGTGGTATGACAATAATGTTGTCAGATTGTCAGATATTTTGTCAAAAAACTCAGTGATATGACAATACAAGATTATTCACTGACTATGACAAAAAAGAAGTAAATTGTAACACCCTAACATAAATCTTCCTCATAACCTAACTATGGGAAGTAGAAATTAGCTTAAATAATTTCCCAAAGCTTTTAGAGTTTAAAATATATATTTAAAGTGAAATATCTCAAAAGAGCATGGTGTTCACTGACAGAAATATAAAATGATATTTTGAAAGAACAGCAGTATATGCTAGGATAAATGGGCTGATGCTTGAAAATATTAATGCATTAATTGGAACATAGAATTTAATTGGTCCAAATCGTGGGAGAATTTGTTTCATGACAGTTGTTCTTCATGGAAAATAAACCTACAAATTTAGGTTTCAGAAACAGGAATTATATAGTCAAAGCCAGTCTTTTAGCTTACACATCCAGATTAATAACAGAGGTGGCATATTGATATGTCACTTATTCTCTTGATTGATTGTCAAATTTAACACAAAATATAAGTAATTTAATTCCTGTGTTACTCGCATTCGAAAGGAGACTTACTGCAAAGACATTTTCAGTTTATTTCAAGGCGAAGTGCTGGTTTCTTAAAAGATATTAAAATTGAAAGAGGAGTGAGAAATGAAATGTGATCAAAGAAAGAGTAGAACTCAAAAAGGCACTTTCGAATATGTATTCCTTGGTGGAATCTATAGCCTTGATACATGATACAGGGAGACAACCAAGACTTCTAAGAATGAGTTTCACAAAAGTAATTCCCTCATTAACAAAAGCTGCCTAAAGTAGTCAGCAGGAAAATGGGGAAGAACAAGATGCTTGTGCCCACATGGAAGAGTCTCCATCTTTTTCTCTCTCTCTCTGAATTATTTTATTTGCTGTACAACGTTTCTAACTACAGAATCACAGAATCACAAAATGGCTGAGGTTGGAAGGCACCTCTGGAGTTCATCTTGACCAACCCCCTGCTCAGGCAGAGCCACCTAGAGCCAGTTGCCCAAGTTCATGTCCAGAGAGCTTTTGAGTATTGCAAGGATGGAGACTCTACAACCTCTGTGGGCAACCTGTGCCAGGACACAGGCACCCTCACAGTAAAAACATGTCTTCTGCTGTTCAGACCGAACCTCCTGTGTTTCAGTTTGTGCCCGTTGCCTCTTGCCCTGTCACTGGACACCACTGAAAAGAGCCTGGCTCCATCTTTACACCGTCCCACCAGCTATTTTTATACATTGATGACATCTCCCCTGAGCTTTCTCTTCACTTCTTAGTGGGCATGGTGGTGTTGGGTTGATGGTTGCACTTGATGATCTTAAAGGTCTTTTCCAACCTTAATGAATCTGTGATTCCATGATTCTCTAGGCTAAATAGTCCCAGCTCTCTCAAACTCTCTTCATATGATAGGTGCTCCAGGCCTTTAACCATCTCAGTGGCCCTTGGTTGGACTCTCTCCAATATGTCCATGTCTCTCTTGTACTGAGGAGTCCAGAACTGAACACAGCATTCCAGGTGTCCAATGCTGAATAGAGGGGCAGGATCACCTCCCTTGACCTGCTGGCAACACTCCTCCTTATACAGCCCAGGACACCATTCATCTTCTTTGCCGCAGGGGCACATTGCTGATTCATGTTCAACTTGGTGCCTACCAGAGTCCTCAGGTCCTATTCTGCCAAACTGCTTTCCAGCTGCTTGGCCCCCAGTGTGTACTGGTGCATGGGGTTATTCCTCCCCAGGTGTAGGACTTTGCACTTCCCTTTGTGGAACTCCTTAAGGTTCCTGTCAGGCCGTTACTCCAGCCTGTTGAGCTCCCTCTGGATGGCAGCATGACCTTCTGGTGTATCAGCCACTCATCCCAGTTTTGTGTCATCAGGAAATTTGCTGAGCATGCTCCCTGCCCCATCATCCAGATCATTAATGAAGATGGTGAACAGGACAGGACCCAGTACTGACCCCGGTGGTACACTGCTAGTTACTCGTCTCTGACTTCGTGCCTCTGATAAGTAGCACTGATGGTTGTGATCCGTCAGCCTCTGGGTTATGGGCTCAGTGACTTTCTCAGAAAACCCAGGTGCTGAAGAAGATGTACTTTTCTGTAGTGCAGAGGTAAAATTTTGTTTTATTTTTCTTTTTTTCCTACAATTTTTAAACCTGTTTAAATTTTCATAAGAATATTTACTTAGGCTATTGTGGTGGGTTGACCTTGTCTGGATGCCAGGTGCCACCAAGCTGCTCTATCACTCCTTTCCTCAGCAGGACACAGGGGGAGAAAAAAAAAGAAAAAAAACTCGTGGGTCAAGATAAAGGCAGTTTAATACAGCAAAAGAAAAGTCCATGGGTGGAAGCAAAGGAAAACAAAAGATTTATTCTCTACTTCCCATCAACAAGCAATGTCCAGCCACTTCCTGGGAAGCAGGGCTTCAGTACATGTATCATAAATAACAAATGCCTGCCCCCCGCCCCCCCGCTTCTTCTCTTAGCTTTTATTGCTGAGCAGACATTATATGGAATGGAATATCTGTTTGTTCAGTTTGGATCAGCTGTCCTGGCTATGTCCCCTCCTAAGATCTTGCCCACCCCCAGCCTACTGGTGAGGGGGGAATGTTGGAGAAACAGCCTTGATGCTGTGTGAGCACTGCTCAGCAGTAGCCAAAACACTGGAGTGTTATCAACAGCTTTCTAGCTACCAATCACTATGAGGGAAAATAAACTTCATCTCAGCCAGACCCAATACAGCCATAGATATCTATGGTCAGGCATCTGTAATGCCTGTGTTTAATTAATTTTGCAAGGACTAATTAAATAACTAAATCAGAAAAAAAATGATGGAAGTATATAAACTAAGGCTTGGCAGAAAAACCTGTGTCCCAGACCCTAGTCGAAAGGGTGGGGTTGGGTTTTGTTTGTTTGCTTTCTCAAAAGGTTTTTCAGCAAGCAAGTCTTTCATTGAGGCCTGTAGTCTGTAATTCCAGCTCTGCTGTTCCCTTGAGATAAAAACAGAAGTTTTGGAAATTCTGAAAAGCCTTTAGAATATCCTGAGAATTAATCGAGATAGCTCAAGACTATGGCATCTAGATCAAGACTACCTGTCAAATTAGCCAGGTTTTTATTTATTTTTCAGTCAGATTGCTATGGTAATGAATATGTGGTATTTAGGAATCTGTATAGTGTTGTCACATATTTTAGCATTGCTAAAGGTTTTATCCAGTTGGGTCTTAAAAAACTTCTGAGGATGGAAATTGTGCAACCCCTCAGTTGCCCAACCTGTTCCTATAGGAGAGTCATCTCATGACGAATTTTTTTTTCTTATATCTAGTCAGAACCCCTCTTGTTTCTTTTTATACCCTTTTCTTCCTGCCATGATCTACTGTGAAAAGCCTGGTTCCACTTTCCTGATAATATCTTCTAAGGTGCTAGAAGGTCCCTCACTAAGCCTTTAAAATAAATAAAATTTCAGCTGTAGCAAATGATGTTTAACTTTTGCTCCAGACTTCTTTGCTCCCTAGGCAGAATCAGTAGCATGGATTCATTTCATAGGCTCATTAAAGAGGCTGAGGAGGTGTTTTAATATTATTCACCTTGGGATTCAATGAAATTTATGATAATGAAAAAATACTTCACCTGCTTTCAGTGGGTGTCCATGTCACAAGTGAGATAACTGAGGAAAAGCAGCATGAGTGCTCCAACCCCCACTCTCCAAAATCCTCAAATATAAACAGCTGACATAAAGGTAACTGGCAGTGAACACAGATGAAAAAGTGACTTTTTAGCTTAATAAAAAATCAGAAAATGGCATGTTCTATAAAGACAGCTATTACTCTGAAGTCAGTTTATGGAAGACTGGAATAGTACATAAATGTATATAAGATGAGAAATCAAATGAAAATATAGAAGTTGATAAACTATGCCAAAAAAGTATAGATTTTGACAGATCTGAGTTACTGTGAGAATGACTGACTGGAATAAGAATTATTGAATACATAAATAGGCTTCTGTGTGTGTCAGTCTCAGATTTTCTGTTGTTTTTATTTTATTCCACTGCACAGAATATCTTGAATGACCAAAATGATCTGAAGCAATCTTAAAAACTTATTTAGGAAACAGTTTACAAGCTGGAGTGAAGTATATGTTGAGCAAACTTGAAAGACTTTGGAGGTCTGATTTAGATAAGCATACAAAGCTTGAATATTTATTTGAAACTATTTAACTTCTTGTAGCTTGTTTTTGTTCTGGATCCAAATGACTCTTTCAAAGCTCTGTTGGATGTATGGTTGTAATAAAGAGGAAAATATTAACAACTTTTAAAGTGTTTGAGCTTGAGCTGGCAGAGAATGGTTTTCTTTTGCCAGTAAAATTTGCAAGATTTTGACATTTTTCTTTTTTCTGTATCTGTAAAATACTGATGTTGTGTCATGAAGATGAGAAAAAAATATAATGAAGAGGGAGACAGAGAGTATACTATGAAGTATTGAAACAGTGAGGATAGTTACCCAGGGTATAAATATTGTGGGCTCAAAATCCCTGTGTTATTTTTTATAGGCTAGGAAAATCGCTCATTGTCCATACAGTGAATCCATAATAAAATGTTGTATTCCTTAAAACCAATTTTTGAACAGAAATACACATGAAAAGAAACATCGGAAAAGTTTTAAAAGGAGTTCTTGCAGGTATTCACTGATAGGAATGAGTCCTGAAGATTCAAAAAAGACCAGTGTACAGAACTCACTGAAGATAAGACTTATGTGAGCACTAGGCTATTTTTTATGTTATGTTGAACATCATTTGTGGGTAAAGGCTTAGAAACTATTTTAAGAGATCAAGTGAGAAAATACTTTGAAGGACCCATCTTGTTTAGGAAAGAAAATACAGGTTTAGGAAAAAAAGAAATTTATGCATTGCTGACTTTTTTTTTAAGAAAACCACTAAATCTTTTCAGTTGGAGAGAGAAAATTGAGACTGTACAGTTAGAAGCCTTTTGGGAACATGTTCTTTGCAGATGTAGAAGTTTTACAGAAATAAATACCCAGAACAATAGGTTGATTCCTTGGGCTAAAGCATAATTAAGAAAGAAGCTTCCTACAGAGAATTTCAGAAGTCACTAGTAGGCAGGGGTGCTTGACTGGATGGTGTAATAGGGTGCATTTTGGGCCAGCAGTATGAGAGCATCCCCAAAGCTTTTTGTCACTTAAGTATATTACAAGACTCTGAAACTAGCTCGATCTCATCAGGACCAGAGAGAGGCATAAAGAGTAGACACGAGCTGTTGAGGTTAGGGAATGAGACCTTATGGAGCAGATCATCTTGAGTGCCATCATATGGCATGTACAGAAAAACCAGGCGATAAGGCCCAATCAACACGGGTTTTTGAAGTACAGGTCCTGCCTGACCAACCTGATCTCCTTCTATGACAAGGTGACCCGCACAGTGGATGAGGGAAAGGCTGTGGATGTAGTCTACCTACACTTTAGTAAAGCCTTTGACACTGTTTCCCACAGCATTCTCAAGGAGAAACTGGTGGCGCATGGCTTGGACAGGCTCACTCTTCACTGGGTAAAAAACTGGCTGGATGGACAGGCTCAAAGGGTTGTGGTGAATGGAGTTAAATCCAGTTAGTGGCTGGTCACAAGTGGTGTTCCCCAGGGCTCAGTTTTGGGGCCAGTCTTGTTTAATATCTTTATCGATGATCTGGATGAGGGGATCGAGTGCACCCTCAGTAAATTTGCAGACGACACCAAGCTGGGCAGGAGTGTTGATCTGCTTGAGGGTAGGAAGGCTCTGCAGAGGAATCTGGACAGGCTGGATCGATGGGCCCAGGCCAATTGTATGAGGTTCAATAAGACCAAGTGCTGAGTCCTACACTTGGGTCACAACAACCCCATGCAACACTACAGGCTGGAAAGCTGCCTGCTGGAAAAGGACCTGCGAGTGTTGATTGACAGACGGCTGAAGATGAGCCAGCAGTGTGCCCAGGTGGCCAAGAAGGCCAATGGCATCCTGGCCTGTATCAGAAACAGTGTGGCCAGCAGGAGGACTGGGGAAGTGATTGTACCTTTGTACTCGGCACTGGTGAGGCCACACCTTGAATCCTGTGTTCAGTTTTGGGCCCCTCACTACAAGAAGGACATTGAGGTGCTGGAGCGTGTCCAGAGAAGGGCATCGAAGCTGGTGAGGGGTCTGGAGCACAAGTCTTGTGAGGAGCGGCTGAGGGAGCTGGGGTTGTTTAGTCTGGAGAAGAGGAGACTGAGGGGAGACCTTATCACTCTCTACAATTACCTGAAAGGAGGTTTTAGAGAGGTAGGTGTTGGTCTCTTCTCCCAAGTGACAAGTGATAGAACAAGAGGAAATGGCCTCAAGTTGTGCCAGGGGAGGTTTAGATGGATATTAGAAAAAATTTCTTCGCTGAAAGGCTTGTCAGACATTGGAACAGGCTGCGCAGGGAGGTTGAGTCACCATCCCTGGAGGTATTTAAAAGATGTGTGGATGATGTGCTTAGGGTCATGTTTTAGTGGTGGACTTAGCTGTGTTAGTTTTACAGTTGGACTTGATGATCTTAAAGGTCTTTTCCAACCTAAACGATTCTATGATTCTATGATCATTTGTAGGATAAATAGACAGAGATTTTCTTGAATGTGCTGTCAGAAAATGGTATTGAATCTTTTAAACTTTCTTATTTTCAGAATTGTCAGTAGTTCTTAGCACGTGTTTGATACTCAGCCGTCACCTTTCAAGCTCAGTGATTGAAGAGATGTCATGTTGTATTATTTCTGTTTCCTGAGTAGATGAGCAAGTGAGCACTGTTTTTGTGGTGCTTCCCAGTCCTGATGCTACAACTGTTGGACCAAATGAACATAAACTAACTTCATACAAAATAAGTCTTTCACTTTCTCAATTTCTTGCAAAGAGTGAAGGACAGAGTGATCATAGGAAATCTCATAGTGTTCAGACACAACAGACAATGTTATGGAGCTCTACAAATTATGGAAATGAACTTCTGTTGTCAAAATAAATTATCAAAATTTGAGAACATGGTTTGTGATGTATTTTCCTCATTTTTCTAATTATGTCTGATGCTTACAAGCTCATGCATAAAATCTAGAAATTGACAATGGTCTCCACCATTCTTCTGTAAATTATCATAGGAAACAAGAAAAAAAAGGAACAGAGCAGCAAAGAACTAAAACTACCACAAAACTGTAAACCTGCAGAGGCAGAAGTTGCAAATCATTTCAGCTACGTGCTGAAATAACAGTCCACAGTAATGGAGAAATGAAACATACAGGCTACAGCCTTCCAACAGTGTCTTAATATAATGTTAGAACAACAGAATTGTTAGGGAATGCAGCTGTATCCCTTGTTCATTTGTCATCTTAGTAAGATACTGTGCAATGCATATCTAAACCATGTATCACCTGTTTTTGTTCACCAAATGGAGCTTAAAACCAGTTATTGCTCCTCTAGAAGTGTTCACACCAGCTGACACATTTCCAATTATACCTTTTAACTCAAAATGTCCATCCTACAGCAAAACGTAAGTAGAAGAATACCCATGTCAGGATGGAATTGTTTTTTTATCAAACAGAAGAAACACAATAATCACAGATGGTACAAAATGGCGAAGGTATTGAGGTAGGAAAAACCATGTCCTCGTTTCTCTTCTGAATTATGAACAGAAGAGACATAAGTCAGCATATGTTTTACCTGGAGTGAGAACTCTGACTGTAGGGCTGGCTATTGGCTATCCAAACTTCTATTTACTTCTAAACTGCGTAGTTTACAAATACTAATGTTTTTTTTTTCATAATTTTTTTCAACTGATTAGTACAATATTCAGCTTTCAGAAATAAGGGTTTTTTATGAAACACTATTGTTTCCGTGCCAGTTCTAAGCAAACACTATTGTTTCTATGCCAGTTCTAAGCATGCTAACATCGTATCATTGCAATGATTTTTAGTTTAAAAAAAAGGCCTCCAGGAGGGACAAATGGTTCAGGTTTAATATCTTATTAAAACAATTTCTGAGTGTATTAGTGTATCAGTATTAGTTTGCAAAAAACTGACAGCAAAGCTTGCCTTTCTCCCACATTTCACAGGAGTGGTCTCATGAGAGAGACAGTGGCTGCTGCTGACAAACTTTAATCTAAGTGAAAGTAAAAATGGCTTTTGTGTATGTCTAACATGATAGAAACATTAGAGGGTTGACTGTTCTTCTTCTGAAGCATGTGTCTAAAAAGTTCAGAAGACTAGATCCGTGTTTAAAATATCCCAAAATTACAATGCCCTTTTCAAATATCCAGCTTAGGATTCAAATTTACAAATAGTGGTGTTGTCATGAGCTCTCTTCAAGCTATCAGGGTCAGCTTTCTGTTTGCCAGGTCATTTGCAGAATTCATTGGCATGAGTGAGTAGTGCAAATCGGGATATACTTTGATAATAAAAAGAAAATTCAAGAAAAGCAAGGGTTTTGGATAAAGGCATACTTGCCGAGCTGATTTTTTTTATTATATAATTTTGATCAGAGTGATTATTATTATTATTGGGATAATTAGAGGCAGAGATTAATCTATTTGAGTATTATCTCTCTAAAGAAAGAATTTACTATAAATCCTACCTTTGTAATTTTTTTCCTCTTAACTAATAACTACCTAGTGTTAATTTTAGCAAGATACATATCCCTTTGATTTAAATTCAAGTTTCTTTCAAGCTTGAACAGACTCAAGAAGCAAAATTGTCAGTAATAGAAAAAACAGGTAGCTGGGTGTCACTGCTGTGTTACTGGTTTCACAAACATTTGCATCTGCAAACCTCTTCTAGGCAACTTACATGTCAAATAAAAGAAAGGACTGATGGCTATTCAGAAACTGTTGCAGACCGTCTACAGACTCACCTTTGGAATTCAACTACAATGAGTTTTGTTTTGGTTTTCCTTTATACTTCTGTTTTTTTTGGTTTGGTGGGGTTTTTTTAATTGAGTCAATAACAAGGTTATTAAAGACACCAATACATTTTCATTTATTTAAAATGCCGTATAATATGAGAAGGAGCTTGAGAAAGGGACAACAACTGTTGGCAAGGCAATGCTTATGGTAATGTTATAGCATATTTTATTCCAAAACCATTAAAGAGGGTAATGTAGAGAAAGCATGATGGGAATAGCTAGACAAGTTGATTGTAAGTATAAGTTATGAGAAATTAATCATTCCTGATACATCAGTTCCCTAATGGAGAACGCAGGATCTAAAGTATTTGTGTGTTGGCTTTTGTGTTTTAATTTAGGAAGATAAACAATTTGTAGAATTGGTATTTAAGAAAACAAATTATTAAAGTTTCCATTTTATATTCATAAGGTACCATTAAAAAAGGTATTGTCTGAATAAACACTAAGTGAAGTATTTTGCTGTCAGTGCTTAAATGATGTCTACGATGCAAATAGTTTTGTAAATATCAGAGCTTCATCTTGTAGACTAGTAACCAAAAGGTCCTCTAAAAGCTTATTTCAAAAGTAATTTCTGTTTGGAAATTAGAAGTGTGAATCAGGAAAAAATATCTTCCCTGAAATATAGTCATTAATTAACTCTAATTCTCAGTTTCAATATAGTGAATATAATAATACATTCAGTGGATATCTTCTTATTTTTAGCATTAGGTAAAAATTGCCATATTGAACAATGTCCTTAAAATGACTATACTGTCAGACTGATTTCTTTGTATCAGCAAGAAACGGGTAAAAGCAAAAGTTTTAATTCTAAATAGAGAAGGTAAGAATTTTCCAAGATTATATGACTAGTTTGCACTACTTATCTGGTTTTTTGTTTTACAAAATGGACTGAAAATTATTATCATTTTTCTTTTCATTTCCAGGCTACTTTATTACTTTCTTGAAAGAAATTCTTAATAATATACTGTGCTATACACTACACAGGTATTTAAATACACTTCATAGGGAGGAAAGTATGTTTTTAAAAGCTAAGAATATTGTGATGATTAGACCATATAATTCCCCTATTGGTATTTAACTTCCATTACATTGAAACTAATAGACATTGTGCAACTACATATAAGGGCAGAATATGTTCAGTTATGTTTCTAGTCTCCTATCAGTTTTCATATTTAGAGGATTAATTTTTTGTTTTAAATAACTTATTTATAACCAAGTTCAACATCTGCTCTTCCCTCCTTTTGTCTTCTGCACAGAATTAAAATATTGGTGGGGAGAGCCCCTATTTGTATCTTTACCTTTTGTACAAACCACTCCTACCTTTACTTTAGTCCTGAATCTGAAAGGACTTTGGCCAGGCTACAGAGATCTTCCACTTATATCTCTTCAGAAATTTGTTGAAGGTTCCAAGGTATTCATCAGTGACCCAATTCCTGTGCCAAAGCTCTGGTCCTAACTGAAGGTGATGAAGTTGCAGTGGCTTCTTGGGTTTCCAGTAACAAAGGCAAGGCTCCATTTTCCATGCTCTTTCCTCATCCCATAGGGATATTTCTGTCATAGACAGTAGGAGGCAAATACTAAGATCATGACAGGTGCGTCTACATCACCAGGTTAGTAGTGCCCTGGAGGGGTTCTGCTTGGTGTGAATTTGCCAGCGTCTGTAGCCGGTGCCTTGCAGTATGCAACCTAGGAGATCACTGATAGTTCAAAGCAGTTTTTGTCCTTTGGGGACCAAGGCTGAAGTCACAGGAGTGCAGTCCAGAGCACCCTGCTTGCAATGTGTATGCATGGTCTCCCAGTAACCAGCTCTTTATGCACACTGAGAGCGTGCCTTGGATTGGTGGCTGGAGCAAGCTTCACCACAAAGATAATTGGTCCTGGGGCCATAGTCTTTCATAGTAAATAAAACCCAGTGCCTTCTGTCTTTGCTCTAGACCAGTCATTAATGTAGACACACTCGATGAGTTTGGTTGTATGGGCCAGGCTCACCGCAGTTCAGTTGCTGCCAGATGCTCACTTCTGTCACTGTAATGCTGGAGCCAGCAGAACAATGCTTGTTCCCAGCACTTCACTGCAGCGCCGGAGCAATCTCCCACGTTAGAGTTGTTGTTGTTGTAGGCTGCCTGCAGATGGGCAGGTTACACTATAGTGATATTTTTAAGCTGTTTTTTGAAGCTAAGGATTACGTGTGAAACATTTGTCCTATTCCGTTATACTTACACTGGATAAGAGGAACATAGAGGCTTGAAAACTCCAGAAAGCCCAGTCATCTACTTCAGTACATATTTTCCCATTACAGGAACTGTTGACAAACAGTGCAGGCAGGTTCACAAGCTGAGTGTCAGGTATGTGCCAGGAACAGAAAGATAATATCAGGGTTGATGCTGAGGATAAGAGGGCCCTCTTAAAGTCAAAATCGTACAAAAGTGCTGTTGAATTTCCAAATAAAGCAAATGTCCACCAAAACAGACTATATGTTAAATTAGATAAAGTTCCCTTATCCATAATATTTCCTCATCAGAAAGCCTCAGAAATAACTGAAAGCCATCAGAGAGTTCTGATGAGAACTGTGAGTTCTGTGATGTATCACAAAATCTCACTCTTTAGTATTTTGGTTTGTGGAAGGTGAAGCCAGAAAATGAAAATTGTGTGTCCCTAGAAGCAGGGGACACACACGTGTTCTTTTGCTCTAATTTTACTGTACTTGAAGCTTTTTACTACATCTTACGAAAGTGACATATTAACTCCGCATGTCATAAATAGCACAAATCCTTTTATTTCTAAATGCCACATCCTGCACACTTCCCTGATTGAGAAATTCAGTATACTGATAACTGCAAGTGCAAAGATTGGGGACTGTCCTGGGAGAGATGAAAGTTGTGCTCTATTAGATCCTGATGATGAATCATTACCAAGTAGGGAAAAATTTTTAGTCACTCGATTAAATTTTCACATACACTGTGTTTTTAATTTCATAAACAACTATGTAAAAGCATATAAAATATGTTAATTATTTTGGAAGAGAATGAAAACTACTTTTTCAGAAAATAGTTTTACAAGTTATATAACATCAATCATTTTTCTCCAGTTTTCTAGATGTCTAGGTGCTACACTTTAATTTAAATTACTGACAATGAACCTGTGCTGGTTTTGGCTGGGATAGAGTTAATTTTCTTCATGGCAGCTAGTATGGGGCTGAGTTTTGGATTTGTGCTGGGAACAGTGTTGATACACAGGGATGTTTTAGTTGCTGCTGAGCAGTGCTTACACAGAGTCAAGGCCTTTTCTGCTTCTCACACCACCCCACCAGCGAGTAGGCTGGGGGTGCACAAGAAGTTGGGAGGGGACACAGCCGGGACAGCTGACCCCAACTGACCAAAGGGATATTCCATACCATATGATGTCATGCTCAGCATATAAAGCTGGGGGAAGAAGAAGGAAAGGGGGGACATTTGGAGTGATGGTGTTTGTCTTCCCAAGCAACAGTTACGCGTGATGGAGCCCTGCTTTCCTGGAGATGGCTGAACACCTGCCTGCCCATGGGAAATGGTGAATGAATGCCTTGTTTTGCTTTGCTTTCTTGCACGGGTTTTGCTCTACCTATTAAACTGTCTTTATCTCAACCCACGAGTTTTCTCACTTCTACTCTTCTGGTTCTCTCCCCCACCCCACCTGAGGGGAGTGAGCAAGAGGCTGTGTGGTGCTTAGTTGCTGGCTGGGACTAAACCACGACAAAAGGATATGTTTACTTGTCTTTATACTGCTGTTTACTATAATCTCTGTATGGCAAAGGAAACACTGACATGAAAACAGCCACTACATCTCCATTTTTGATCAAATGTGTTGTTGATATTTAGAAGTAGGTGGGCACACTTCACATTTAATGAATGATCTGTTGGGTAATTTTAATGACAAATACAGCTCTGTGTGGTCTGCCATTTTCCAGGAAGAGCATTTATCCCCATCAGCACTGCTGTGAATTTCTGCACATCAGCTAGATAGAATTGAACTCAATCTTTTATCTGCCTTGGGAAACATCCAAGACGTTTCCAATTTTCTTCTGAAATGCAGCTGACTAGGAGGCAATGTACCTTAAATTAACAAGGACTCATCAAGGCATAATTGTTGTCATTCTGATCCCATGACTCTTTCCTGTCGTGTACACATGGTCACATGTGCTTGCCTTATATTTTCTTTAGAGCATGCCACAGCCAGACAGGACGAAAGTTTGTGTGTGTGTGTGAGACAGGACAATCCTCCTGTTCTACAAGCTGGGGATGGACACAGGCACCAGAACTCTATTGACATGAAGCTGTTCGGAAGGACCTCTTGCATTGCTTTCCATATTGATTTGGCTTGTATTTCATTGTGCATAATAGATACACATTTATTGTTTTCTAGTATACTTTTGAACAAAATTTGCTGATACATCCTTGTTTATTTAAATTCTGTTTTGTAAAAAAAAGATAAAATAACAGGTGAGTTATGCTTTGAAATATGTTCTCACAAATATACAAAACCACTTTTAATAACTTCTGCTCCTATTTACATAAATGCATATTCCATGTATCTCCTATAGCAGGCCTAGGTATAAGCCTGGCATATATAGATACCAGACTGCAGCTGAAGTCTTGTCTTTTCCACTGGGTTTCATGTGAACACCTGAATGCCGCGAGTGGTGTGACCCACTGTCAGCGTTAGGAGTTCCATGCAGGAAAAGAGAGGAGACTTAGAGAAAAATCGTAAAATAAAATTTCTGATGAAATGGAATTGTTAACTCCAAGAATGGATCCTTGCAATGTAATCTTGTGTTACGGATCATTGCTCTTATGAACAGCAGAAAGAATCTAAGCTTGTAGGAGCTCTTTTTGCCTGAATTACAGACATCTGAGGTTAGGAGCTGGAGAAACTGAGTTTCATTCAAGTTTTAATTCAGCCTGAGTTCAGTTTGTTCAAAATAAAGAGCAGATTCTGTTCACAGATTTTTCAGTTTATACACTATAACACTGAAGAGGCAGCAAAAAGGTGGAAGGATGTCTGTATCATTGCTTTGAGACAAAGGTTCTTGAACTACTGTCCTTAAACTGTGGGCTGTTGGTTTTGCTCCTGAGTAATATAAAAAGGTTTATTTTAGCCCTTCATCACAAATGCTAATATTTTCTTTCCTGACCTTTTCTTTCCTGGTAGTAGAAGGAAAGAACAAAAAAAAAAAAAGAAAAAAAGCAATGAATCACTTGGATCCTGCAGTATTACAAAGCAGTGTCAGTTCTTGGCTTATCACATTTCATTGGATGGGCATTAAAAAAAAATACAAGTTGCTATGAGAAAATGGGATAAGAAAAATGAAGGTAGTGTGGTCAGTAGTAGTTCCTCTTTTCATTCTTGGCTGCAGATATTTAGTATTCTGCCCATACTTCCAGTCTTTTATCCTGCCTGCCTCCTGTTTCTTGTTTTCCTGGCATTCAGCCTTACTTTGGCTGAGCTGATAAGAGGCAGCTGGTGCAAAGACTCATTTACATCTTTCTGTTGCTCTGCAGTGACTCAATGTGTTAGGTAACAGCTATGGAGGTGGGAAAACTTGGGATAAGCTAAGATCCTGGAGGAAAGGCAGAGCATGAGAGAACATATAATTAGAGAGACGGAAAGCAAAGTCAACATGTGCTAAAGAGATCAATGCTTCTGAAAATACAGGGTGGGGACAAGGACTCTGCTTGAAACCTTCAGAGGAGGAGACTTATTCTCTGCAAAAATCTTCCGAAGAATGGGAGACTGAGCGTGGTAAAGGAGAAGGGATTTATCTGGAAAAGGATTCTTAGGTGGTTTTTTTTAGATTTTTTGTCTTACTTAATTAGTATTCATGAAAGCAACGATAAGATGATGCTCTTATTTTTCAGTTTACATTTGTATTTAGCATATAAATAGTAAATCTACTCAGTAAATCTACTAAACATATGTATAATAAGGGAGAAAAAAGGAACATCTTGACATGTCTAGCAATTTGCAGTATTTTCTGATCTGCAGTCTAGTATATTTGTTGCTTTCATTTCCTTTTTGTTGGCTTTTAAATGAAGAAAAATCTTTTAATATGCCCACATTAATGTTTTCTCTGTCTTTGGATCTATGGTTTGCCCCTTACTGTATACTGTATAAAGAAATGCAACCATGGATGTTATTTCAACTCTTAAATGTGTGGAATCTACTAAACAGCATAAGTTACAGAAGTTAATGTTTCAATAATGAATAAAATACAGCCATATTTCTTATGTTTCTTAATGTCTTCTTCCTGGATTGTTCATAGGAAGACTTGAATACCAAGTGCCTGTACTGGAACATTTATCTCTAAATATTCATCATGAGTTCACTTAGCAACTCATTGTCTGCGTTAGAAACATTTCTGATTCCCAGCTGATTGTTAGTGTCCTTAGTTTTGACTGGGGATGCTTGTTTTGGAGATAAATGTCAGAAAAGTACTTAAGAAGATGCTGAAATTCATCCCTTTGGCATGACTAAGAATAAGCCTTATACTTAGCATGTTAAAATAGCATAAGAACACAAGAAATACTCTCCTGGATCAGATCAAATGGTCCACCAAGTTCAGTGACAGTAAGAGATAATGTTTAGGAAAGGCAGACAAATCTCGCCAATATCTGATATTCATTTTACTCATACTTCTCCAGAGTCATAGGATCAATGATCCTGACTGTTCACCTCAGCATCTAGTTTGCAAGCCTATCATTTATGAATTTGCCTTATCCCTTTTTGAAGCAGCTGATACCATCTACTTCCACAATCTCCTGTAGAAAGAGGTCCCAGAAAATTTCTGCCCACTGTGCAAAGAAATATATTTTTTTCACACATTTTAAATTGATCAGTGGGTGTTCCCTAATTCTAGGGTCAGAGAATTAGGTGACTAACAGTTCCATGTTCACGTTACCCACTCCATTAATGAATTTGAAACCATAATCTCGCTTCATTCTTCCTCTCTGCAAACTGGAAGGTACACAGTTATTTTTATTTCTCCATTTAAGGAGGTGAGATGCCCTTCATCATGTCAGTTGCCCTCTTTGTGTGTATTCTATCTCCAGGATAGCCTTTTTGAGATACAGAGAGCAGTATTACACGTACAACTACAAAAACAAACAAAAAAATAAATCTTTCGAGAGAAAGGTGCTAATGTTTCTCCCTCTCAGGAGAGGGAACAAAAGAAAGGAAGAAAGAACAAATGATATTTAATAGTCACTGTACTTAAAGCTGAAGTTTGACAGCACTGAATGGGATTTGAGGAAGAGAACACAACAGAACACAAATCAAGTTTTTAATTTGCCATAAAAACTGTACAAAGTATGATTATGTAGTTATTTCAATTGCACATAAGAATTTTCTTCCATGGGTAGGCAATATATGATTACATGCACACGAAGCAAAGCTGCAGACTTTTCTGTTGATCTGAATACTCATTCTGTGTCTGTGATAACTGCCAGTTATTTTGCCACAGAAAATTTTGGGATCAGACACTATCACACAGTGACAGAAAGTGTATCTTTCACTCCACTGCAGAGTAATAGTTCAGCAAGAGTGTAAACTGCCGGGATATCAAGAAAGGTTTTTAGAGTTGAGAAAGACTGTTCTCCTCAGAGACAGGGACAAGTGTTTCTGAGGCTCCAATATCCAACTGATAAGAGTCAGAAAAGGCTCATATGCTACTCAAAGTAATAGTTGCTATTATGGAACTGTCATTAGAAAGTCGTTGGCATTCTAATCCCCCCGCAAAAAAAGTGTGTCTGATAACTTTAATTAGATGATAAATAATTTCTAGCATGAATAAAATACAGTGTGTTCACATAACTACATGTGATTTTATTTGTGCAGTCAGTGTGAGTCTGTAGAAGTAAATTATTTCACTCATAATTACGTATGTTTTAATTTTGTCAAAAAAGAGAAAAAAACCCAACAAAAAACACAAAAAAAGTCTTTCCAAAGTCTTTGACTTTCTGTGAGTCAAGACTGGAAGAAGGAAGAAAAAAAGAGGTTTCTGAGGTATTTCAGAAGGCTTTGCTTTTATTTTTTTCTTGTAAAGGTATGACATTTTTAAAGTGTTTTGAAAAATATACATCCTGTATGCAACATATTCTCTGGACTTTGTTACTCATCAGAAAATCTTAAAAATTGGACAGCTCTTTCTTCGTGACTGAAATTTTCAACAATTCTGTCACGGTACATCAATATGCAATGTGTTCCTTGCAGCATACCTTTAGCCTGTAAGTTAAAAGGTGAGTGCTGAGGCTCTTGTTGGGTGAAGGTGATGTTTGGTCTTGTTATGGGACAGGGACCATTGTTACACAATGTGTCCAGTTTGCTGAATGCTTTTTAGTTATTTTACTTCTGAAGCACAGGTACAGATCTTTTGTCGTAAGTAATCTATTGTCTATTGTGCTTAGACAGTTTTTCTTAGCTTTTACATAAACTTCATATGCTTCCTGACACATAGTCCGCTCTGTCTGAATCAGAATCTTGACACTTACTCTTTTAATATTCTTCTTTTCATCAGTATTAATAAGATAGGTCATGATTTTCTCCTGTACTGAGGAAAAGATGACACAGGGCCCTTTCGTCCTATTTTTTTGCCTTAGTTCTTGCAGAGGAGCCAATTCTGAATCACACAGGAGGCTGATAGGCAAGGTCTGAATTGCTGGTCCGCCTCAGAAAAGGCTAAGGTAAATGACTTTCAAGGCTATGCAAATATTTGTGATTTGCAGTTCCACTCTTGAAGTGGTCGGTTAGTTTTATGTGCTTGGCAGAAAGGGTATTCACTTCCAAAGTGAAGTGAACTAGACAGGGGAAATAAAGAACTGGTCCTGAGATAATGATAGCCTTCATGTAAAGATGTTCAAAACAATAAAAAAGGAATTTTTTTTCTTGGTAATTTGTAACAGTAAAAGATGGATACACCAGAGGTGGAATGCACCTGATTGTTCAGTCAGTGGTTTCTTGGTACAAAATATCTCTGGATGTAAGTACTCACACTCATATTTCGTGTGCATTGACAACAGTTACTACTATTATAATTTATTACAGATCTGGAGAAACATCCTATCTCTGCAGCAGAGTTAAGGAAAAAGAAGGTCTGAATGTCTCTGTGTTCCTGCTCCTTTTTTTTTTTTTTTTTTTTTAATTTTCCTTTAAATATACATTTTTCACAATTTTAACTTCTATTTGATGACCTATAACCTCATCTGTTTTCAAGGGCACTTCAATTTAAGAGCAGCAGTAACAGCAACAGGAATAGCAGAAGTAGCAGCAGCAGGGATTCTGCCTGTGTAGCTATGAGAAGCATTTCAGTAATGAAAGGGATAATTGTGGCTCCCTGCCTCTGCTGTAATTGAAAATCTAGTATAGTGCCTTTTCCATTTAACTTTATTGCTTGAGTTCAAATCATTGTACAGGAGAGAAAGCAACACTAGAATAATGTCTCTAAGGGTGCTTTCCTATCCATTCACCAGTTTGAAACCTAACATTAAAGTTAAAAGGAATAGCAATTAGATATATTCAATTATTGCGGAGGGAAAGAACTATAATTATAAATGTCAATAATGAAAAAGTACTACTAACCAAATATTTACTTATTAGTTCTGTCTACCAGGTTATCTCCCATGATCTGGAAAACAAGTAACATGTTAACACAGTGGTTCAGGTAATTTATGCTGAATTACAGTGGAAAACCTTTTCACTATAGTAGTTGCAATAACATGTAAACAAAATGGCTAAAGCTGTTCCATCCACTGACAAAGCACAACCTTGAATCTGCAACGTGTTGAATATTTTCACTTCCTACTGTCTTAACTGCTAATGAGGGTATATAGTACAACGCACAGTACTCTTCTTTGAGAATAACTATTTTTATACAACATGGTTTTCAAACTTTCTTAACTTTCTTCTGTTGACCTGATAACTGAGTTTCTGTGACAGCATACATATCAACAGAAACACAGTGGGTTTAACCATTCTAAATGCATCTGAAATATGTGCTCATTATTTGCGGTCACTTGTATCACTATGAAAAAAGAGCAATTCTGAAAACAGGTACTAATTATGCATTTCAACAGCATGTTTACTGTCTTACAAGAAACTGTAGACCTGCAATACCGTGTCTTCCACCCACTTGGCCGTGGCATCAGTTGGCTTCTGTTTTCAGAGTAAAACTCGTGGATATTCTGTAGTGATGAATCCATAAAATCCCGTTTTGTCCTTATTGGTACTTACTTCGGTGTATTTCAGGTAAAATTAATGGAGCTACTATGGACTTACCTCCTTTAAAATTAGAGGAAAAATTGGCTTTGTATTATTTAATGCATGGGAATGGAGAGAGGTACTTGATATTTTGCAGCAGCAGGCTGTTGGTCTCTTCTCCCAAGTGACTAGCGACAGGACAAGAGGAAATGGCCTCAAGTTGCACCAGGGGAGTTTCAGGCTGGATATTAGGAAAAATTTCTTTACTGAGAGAGTGATGAAACACTAGAATAAGCTGCCCAGGGAAGTGGTGCAGTCACCCTCCCTGGAGGTGTTCAAGGAATGTGTGGACGTGGCATTGTGGGACATGGTTTAATGGGCATGGTGGTGTTGGGTTGATGGTTGGACTTGATGATCTTACAGGTGTTTTCCAACCGTAGTGATTCTGTGAAAATAAGAAATGCAGGGAAAGAATCTTCAAGAGCAGGAAATAAAAAGGAGCTATCAACATTCATACTCATCCTTTTCTGCCTTAATGAAAAGTGACAAAGCTCTGTTTATTTTTTGTGTTTGTATTTTTTATTAGCTGCTCGGTAAAAGAAACAATATTTTTAATAGGTGGATATTTCTAGTATGTGTAAGTGTGGTGGTGCATTCCTTCCCTCTGCTTCCTGGGCCACTGTACAGTCTCAGGAATTCCAGCTAAGCCTTGGCCTTTGTGCAGTGAGTTGGGTGGTTAAGCGTCCTTTCACCGTACCAGGAACTCTTGCATGGTTAAGGTGGGGAGCAGCACTGGCCATACCAAGCACTACTGTTACCCAACTCGAGGCAGGTAATTAGAGCAGGAATAATCAGTCATCCCCTGACAGTCTTGGAACATCCCTTACCTGGACCATAGCCTGAGTGGAATGGTACCAGTGTTACTGGAATTCCAGTAAATTTCCAGTAACTTGCTGATGACTAAAGCCAACCGTCTTGCACACCTATAAACAGCAGTCCCAAGTGAGAACCTTTGAGCTCTCCTGGCTGCAACCAGCATCTCCCTCTGAGCGGGATGCCTCTCAGTGTTCGCAAACTCTCCAGTTTGCAAAATTCAGAGGACCGCTGCCAAAAGCTGGCAACGGGACGTGGGCTGAAACCCTTCTCTTCCTCGAGGCTCAACCCTCACCTGTTGAGAAATGCTGAGATATTTGAAGTGAATATTTCACGGAACTCGAGGGGAATTTTTAACAGGTATACCTTTTTATCTATCTGTCTGTCTGTCTGTCTATCTATCTATCTATCTATCTATGTGTCTGTGTGCGTGCGTGTGTGAATCAATTTGAATATTGGATAGCAAATATAGTATTACCATTTCAAATCTGTAATCAAGTCACGGTTGTGATTGTGGTAAATTCTATTAACTCACTTTGCAAATGTTAAACTGATCCACAATTAAGTGTTGCTAAAATCTTATGATTTACCTTAAACTGTGAATGAACCTTAGATTGCTGCCAAATACATAGAATCCTTGAGATATAAACTGTTGACCAAGCCTGAGACTAGGATTAGACCTAGCCGCACCTAGACTTCTCTCTGAGAAGGAGTTTAGTAAGCAAGGGGGTCTACTCTGAACCTCGTGACTCAATGGGAGGGTCTTCCCTACTCTCTGTATCTCTTCCACTAGACATAAACCATTGTCCAAGTCTGGGACTAGGAGTGGACCTAGCTGGTCTTCTCTGAACCTCGTGACTTAACGGGAGGATTTCTTTGTCCTTTGAACCCTTCCTTTCCTTTAGAGGTGAACTGTTGACCAAGTCTGAGACTAAGTCTGGATTCAGACACACCCAAACTCCTCTCCGAGAAGTTTAGAAAGCAAGGGGGTCCATTCTGAACCTCATGACTCGACGGGAGGGTCCTCTTTACCCTTTTTTTTTCTCTGGTCTCTCTGTATAAATCATTCTGATTCGATCCTAACTCGATTTTCCCTTTGTGTGTTTTAGTAAGTAATAGAGTGGACCTTGCCATCGAATTCTGTTTAGTCACATTTTTATAAGCTTCTATTAAAATAGCTTTTGCCAATATCCTTGGCAGTGATTCTTTAAGTGCCCTAAGCCACTCATTCACGACAGTAAGGAGATAGAGATGTTCATTTAGACTTTCCATTCTAAATCAGTTAAAGGTTTTTTGAGGCATCCATTCATGTCTAATTCACATCCTGTGAAGAGTCAGTCATCCTATGCTAGTGTTAAAAAATGTGATGGGAACACAGATGTGAAGACAAAAGAGCAGAACAAATTAAGGTCTCAGTGTGATGTGATGGAGAAGAATTCTGACTAAGCTAAAATTGTGGGGATTTCATTATGAGGTAGTCATTAGCTTAGTCAAAGCTAGAGGTGTGGACTTGTTTC
This sequence comes from Gavia stellata, assembly GCF_030936135.1. Lineage (NCBI taxonomy): Eukaryota > Metazoa > Chordata > Aves > Gaviiformes > Gaviidae > Gavia > Gavia stellata. The sequence goes on along the minus strand of NC_082598.1, from coordinate 24,335,266 downwards.
GAGTATGAACAGAACAGGGAAATAGGCGATATTAACAAATAACTGAGTTCAAACTGATCTGGATAATGTGAGTCCTTGCACAAAATACTTATTCATACTGGTTCTTCAGAACACTTCTAAAATGAACACACAATTCCCATGTGCTGCAGTACTGTTATTGTTCTGAACAGTTATCAGATTTAAAAATCAAACCAACAATTGGACTATGCATGGAAATACAGTGACAGAAATATGTAAAAAGTGAGGAAATGAGATATTTGAACATAAACACAGTTTAAAAAAATACTAAAAAGGAGACATCCTTCCACATATAGCTGCTGGACAGATGAAAAGTTAGCTAAGATAATAAACTACAAAGAAACACGAGTAATACTATAGCAAAAGCTATATACTCTGATTTTTTTCTATAATTGGGGTTGAAAAGACAAGTATTTCCTTATTGGGTTGTTGATACACTACTGATACCTATTTCAAAAGCGCTTGTATTTAATAGACTCCTAAAAAGGACGTGAAAAAAAAATTAACCATTTTATTCCAAAATTTACAATTGAATAAATTGTCCTGAAGATCTGTGATAAGTATTTCAGAGATTATCAACTGATTTAAATTACTTAATAAATCAAAGGATATTAAGTCAACATAATGTAATTACCAGATTTTCAGTAATCCAATGAGTTTGGGTGTTTGGTTATGATTAACATTTTAGGTATCTACTGCTTATCCTGTAACAAAATGTTTCATATTCTTAGAAGCCATTTTGCCTCTGTTCACAGCTTAATGCACATGGTTCCAGTTAACTAATCCAGTTCTACTTGGATTATACTTTGGTGTGGGTTAGTTGCTGAAAGCATTCATGGTTAATACTTAACATCAAAGATACCTGTCTCAGGGCAACTACTTCCTAACGTTACTCAGCAGAGCACACAGAATTTCAAATTATTGGACAAATATGCATAGTTGACCCCTAGTTGAGATTTTGCTAATGGTGGTAAGAGAGTCCGTGATGGTGAAAAACTTTATGGTTGTAGTTGCATTTTATATATACTTATTTGGCTTTATTAAGATAAGGAAGCTGGTAGAGAATGGCATTAAAACTCTTTTATTTCTGTCTTAGAGAACTAGTGCTCTGTTGCCACAGATCATAAAAATGGGGTGAAACTTTTGACTTATCTTGTAATTTCTATCCTAAACATCCTTTAAACCTCATTAATTGAAATTCACAAGCAATTTTACTACTGAAAGATCTTATTTATAACTAATTTTTTCAAGTTCCTTCTGTGCAGGCCAGAGAAAATACTTTCCATTGTCATCATAAGGTAAAGTCCTGCTTCTATTGTGCTGCACAGTAGAGAATATTTTCTGCAGTATCCTTAAAGACAGATATGAGAAACAAAGCCTGAGGTTTATTAGCTTTATCTGTTGTTTTGGCTCCCGCGCAATAAATACAAGTGAGAAAGATTTCTGTTTTCTGCCCACTGTATTCTGTTTAGGTAAGATCTAGAGACTCTAAGCGGTTTGTCCAATCGTATGACTAACTGGAAACTATAAAACTGAAAATTGCTTAAGATTTACTTGAAAAAAACTTTCATTTTCCTGGACATTCCCAGTTTCCATTAAATCTGAAAAAATAGTAATTGATGACTGTATAATTAAAAATGGGGACCTGAAATACGGTTGTATACCAGCTGAATGAAAACGTTCTCAGTTTTAAAAAGCAAACGGAGATGAGCAAATAGTAGAAGCATTTTCTGAGTGTTCATTAGCATTTGAACTATTGGGAAGCTTTCCTTCCACAGTGGAATCCTAAATCTCTATTGATATGAGAAACAATTTTAAATTCAAATCATTAAAGGAATTACAGAATTACTGTTATTAAATAAGAAAAGAATTTCATAATATTGATTGAAAAGAAAGTTTTGTGTATGTACTGACCACAGCATTTGCATACCAAATTAGCTGAGGAGTTTGATGTTAAGCTAGCTGGAAGGTACATGAGGATTTCTCCCCACCCACCCCCAACAGGCAAAACATAAGTGTCATAGCTATTTTTAACTCCAAAGAATGTATATTCTAGGTTCTTGATAATCTGTGAATGTTGTGGGAAGTCTACCAAAAAAGAAAAAAGTGAAATTGTACTTGATACAGACTGAAATTTGAAGAAAATATGCTTAATATCAAGGAGGAGAAAACTGTTTTCTAGGACAAACGGGAGAGAGTGAAATTGTTTGGGGGATTATGATTATGTGCACACTCTGCACATGGGAACAAGGCAGGATTGGGCGTATCCACATACTATACAAAGGCTGGGTTTATGCCAAGATGCGGGCTGAATTGCAGATTGGGTACTGTTTTAAATAAGGATCTTTTCTTTCCTATTCTATCACTTCAACTTCTGGACATGCAGTTTCAGTCTTGGTGGTAGTAGCACAGTTACAAATGCACATAGTAATAGGTATACTTCTTTATTCTGCAAGGTATAGAGGTCAAAAGTGTTGTTTATGCTGGATGGATGCTTACAAAGTTGTGCTATTCCTAATGGAACAGTTTTTACAGCTGAGATTGGTTCAGCTTCATGACATTCAGAAATGCATCAGTACATGTCATATTCTTCACAGCAGGATATTTTATAATTGCCTACTGTAAGTTACTCTGCAAATACTTAGGTATAAAAAATTGTAAAATTTTATGAATGGGGAATGAGAAATTTAATTAAAGAATATTGTGACCATAAAATACAACAATAGTATACCTAGGGGAAAAAACTGCAAAAAAATTAACTGAGAATTTTAGCTTTGTGAATGATTTTATTTGTTCAAAAGAAAATAATTCTTATAAATTAAAAATCAGTATTATTTCATCAGGCAACTCACATATAAATCATGAATAAAAGTAAAATTTTATTTTCACAGAAGTACATTGGCAGGGGCTTTTGTCTCTCCTGATATAACCAAGATGAACCTTAGGGATACTTTACCTTCTTTCAGTTCGTAATGATTATGTCTTCAGCTATGTGAGATGATGCCACATATGCTGGAATTATGGTACAGTGTTTGATGGTAAGGAATAGTAGTCGCAGGGATGAGTAATTCTGCCAGGTATTCTCTGAGGTGATTAATCATTACTCCTTATTTCAGTAAGTGACTAATTTATGTTGTCAGAGATTTACTGCCTGCTGTTCAGCATGTGACAAAGTGATTCCAAACCGTACTCTCTGAGTTACTTCAACTGCGGCAAGGCTGGAGTAATTACAATGTTGTGTAAGTGGAATTTCAATGGAAGCTGTAAAGATAAACACAGAGAAGTGCAGAGGGCTCTTTTTTTCATCTAGGTATATGATGGTGCTACCATACCTGAGCATATCTGCAAATAAATCCTGATAAATTGAATATAGAGGTTTAACTTATTTTATTGTGTTTAAATTCAATAATTACTTTGGAAGATGGAATCATGCATACCTTATCAACATTTTAAAGTACAGACTATCAGAAACAGTTGTCTCAATTCAGACAATTGTGTGGTAAAAATTGGAAGGAAAACCTAGGACCAACTGTTGCTACTCATACCTTTTGAAGTGGAGGTTGGAACAGAATGTCAGTGTCAGATACAAAGAGATTTTTTAGTCCCGTTCGTATGTTCAGCTTTTCCCATTATGTTAATAAACAAATATTGAAAGAGCTTCTACACACTAAATACTAAACATCAGCTTCGGTGCTTTAATTACATTAATAAAGTCTTTCAGCCAATACACAGTAGATCAACTTGATCATATACCCACTTTTGTGTTGTATGACCTTGGCTTGTTCTTTGAATCGGTACTTGAGAAACATAGATAGTCATAGACTGTCTCTGTCAGTGCATTCAAGTCACATTTCCAAGTGTTTTTTTCTGTAGCCATAAGGGACAGACTTTTTTATTTAATGGATGGAAGGAGGAAAAAACATGCATGGGAGAATGCACATCATCTAAACATTTTATTCACACTTTCAGCTACAGCAGACAGCACTGTGAAGAGAACAAAACAGATATCCAAATCTTGAGCTAAATACCATAAGATTTGGGGCAGAATCACCAGACCCAGAAGCACTGTGTTTTTCTATGGAAATCCCTTTTTGGGAAAAAAAATTCTTTTGGAAATGTGATATTTCCATAAATCTTGTAAGACAAACAGGATTCAGATGCATCCAAAAAGTGAACTGACCTTCAGCATGTGCCCTTTGAAGTTATTGTGATGAACTAGTAATAGAGTCCCTCACAGGGAACCTAGTTTTGACCAGCAGAAGCATATATAAGAGATTTTTCCTCAAACTTAAATTGTACAATTGAACATTTATGAATATTGTCCTGAACCATCTATGAACATACCCAATTTCTCTGTTCCAAAGTGAAATAGATAATCTTCACACAAACAGGTTTGAAATTAATCCCAAACCATGTTACTGAAGTAATGTCTCCGACGATGAACTTTCAGTTTTAATGCCTCAAGGGGCTTCTTTACTAAACTTTGTAATATATCAACCAACCTTATATAAGGATCAGATTAGGGATTTGCATACTGGTAAAAGGTTAAGCAAATCTGTATGTTGTTAGTATTTTTAATTTACATCTTTAATGAGCTGTAGCGTTAGCAGAATTGCTGGCTTGGCTTCCGTCTATTTGACTACATAGGACTTGAGTTTACTTTTGATGTACTTGCAGTCATCTCATATGTGAAGAAAATACTGAAGTGTATGAATTTAGGGGGCAAAAATCATACAGATTCCCTGCTTATCACAAACAAATTTGCACACAGATAGGACATTTTCATGGACCAATCTAATGCAAGCAGATTATCACTAATCAGAACATTAGAATTTCTGTTAATTACAGTTTTGTAAATTTAAGGGACTTCATGTTGACATACTTAAATTCTAGGCTGACAGAATAAAGTTTATCTTTGCAACCGGAAAGTGCTGAAAGCATTATGTATTACTTTTTATAACTCAAACACTGGTTTGTAACTCACTATTAATAATGATTATGTGCAAAAGGGCTATTTTTGTTTACTTGCACTGTATGACTATAAGTAGGATCTTTTTTGAATACAAGACTGGTGTTTTCCAATGAAAATCCTGGTGAAGACCAATGCAAATACTTAATGGGAAAATGCCTTTTAACATGATTCTTCTACAATCATTATAGATCAGAGAGGATAATGTATTTCTGAAGATGTGACGATTAGCAGATGTAGAGCTTTGATGAGGAACAGCAAACCAGAATAACAAACTAATGTGAAGAACAAATGGTGCTGTCTTAAATTACTGATTCAGCCTTAAAACTGAATCAGTTTCAGTTTTAATCAGTAAAAATTTTTACTTCCTTAATTGAATTTAGAACTTGTTTTTCCTACAGACTGATATTTCATTTACTGAATTTGCTTTATGTTTTTTTATGGTCCTTTCAGGAAACTAACTTTAAAAAGTAGTAATGTTACATAGAAATTAGTATCATGAAAGACTGGAGGAAAGCAGAGAGAAAACTAAAGGAGAATACCAAAACATCTTGTAAAGATGTATGGCAGTGTCCAAGTGCTGATAAATTGGTGTCTACATGTTTACCAGCACCCTCACAGTCTTCAGAGTTGCATGAAGGGAACAGGATCTGGTTGACATTCAGTTGTTAAAGTGACTGTAACCCACCAATGCTATAAAGCCGTAACAAGAACAGATCTCCAGTAGAGATAGAAAAATAACAATATGAGTACAAACATTTTAGATCCTAACAAGAAACAACATATTTTCAGAAAGGATTCTATAACTTATTCATTAGTCGGGTAGGCTTTGATGCCTTGTAAGGTATTTTTCTGCCTTTTTCCTATGTTTACTATTTCTAGCCTGTTTCGTAGTGCAGAGTCATCCATTGCAATAGCTGTAGCTGTACTGTATGTCTGAGTCAGGGCCCAAAGGAGGAATTTCAGCTGCTACTATATTCACATGCAGCATGTTATCTCACCTAATGCCATTCTTGAAGAAGTTACCCCTAACTTTAATATTTCTGTTCCACAAATAAAATACAGGCCACTTGGATTTAGTTAGGCAGTGACAAACATTAAAATTAAAAACTTTGCAGCTCTGGCCTTTAGTCTTTTTATTCAAATGTGTCTTCACAATTGAATGAGGTACCACAAAAAAAAAAAAGAAAAAAATACATTTAGTAGCAGTTTAAATCTTTAATAATAGATTTCATAATGGTCCTGTGCCTGAAAGCTTTCATCTAAGTACCTCAAAATATTTTGCAATTTTTAGTTTTATTTCCTAGGGACTCACATAATGTGCACCTTTAAGACTTATATATTTAGAGAAATTTTCTAACCAATTGTTTGTACCTTTAAGACTTGTAATATTAATATTCTATATGAAACCCTGGAAAAAATCATATGGAGGGAAAAATAAATTAAAGCTTTCACAAATCATTCCACAGAGGTTGATTATTCAGATTTTTTTTTCTAAAATACTGGACAGCTGTCTGGTTATTTCCATTTTTTAGCCTGGTTTAAATAAAATCATAATAAGTAGACATAGAAATCATATGAATTGAGTGTGTTGATGATTAGTACAGAATAACATTTCATGGCTTCAATTAAATACAATTTTTCTGACTTTTATAGTAATCTTGAAATCATTTTGGTTTCCCTGCTTTACCTTCAAGCACCCTTTCTGGTATTTGATGAATAAGATTATTTTTTCCTTTGATATAATGAATTATTAAATATTTGCAGGTTTTTTAGTTTTGGGACTGATTATTGTAGATTATTTTGCATTTCCTGGTATTTTTGTCCTTAGTATTCAAACTGTCAGTATGGAACAGCATAGTTTTGTGAGACTTGCTTGCTGTCCATATTTTTACTGAGCTATAGAGGCTTTATTATGCACCTAAGTATGTCAGTGTCTTAATTTTTAAAGCAGTTTAATGTTACACTACATCCTTTCATATATCTCTAAACGATCTAGATTCCACGGTAAAGGCTGACCTAATTTCATCCTTAGGAAGACAGTTGAATCTACAGGCAATAGAGAAAGGGGTGCTGTCCATGGACAGATTCATCCCTGTAGGATGGAGTTAATTATTCTCCAGAGGGGTCTGTTTTACTATCTACAAGGGGATCTAGACAAATAACATATGCTAGGCCACTACTTTTCTTTTTCTTGGGTATATTTCAAGATAATTTTAGATGCCTTCCCTTTAAGTCGGCTTATGCATACATTTTCTCTATAAGGCACTGGATGATGATGGGAAATTATGGGAATCTTTTGTTCTGTTTATTTGGTGTCACTCTGCTGCACAGTCAAAGTTAAACAAACACTGAAGTACCATTAAGAGTCTAACAACTGCTTTCACTCTGACTGTGCTGAAACTTCAAAAATGAAGTTCATGAAAGGCAGGTCCTGCTTGACCAACCTGATCTCCTTCTATGACCAGGTGACCCGCCTAGTGGATGAGGGGAAGGCTGTGGATGTTGTCTACCTGGACTTCAGCAAAGCCTTTGACACTGTTCCCCACAGTATTCTCCTGGAGAAGCTGGCGGCCCGTGGTTTAGACAGGTACACTCTTCGCTGGGTAAAAAACTGGCTGGATGGCCGAGCCCAGAGAGTTGTGGTGAATGGGGTGAAATCCAGCTGGTGGCTGGTCACAAGCGGAGTCCCCCAGGGCTCAGTTTTGGGACCGGTCTTGTTTAATGTATTTATTGATGATCTGGATGAGGGGATAGAGTGCACCCTCAGCAAGTTTGCAGACGACACCAAGTTGGGCAGATGTGTTGATCTGCTTGAGGGTAGGAAGGCTCTGCAGAGGGATCTGGACAGGCTGGATCGATGGGCTGAGGCTAACCGGATGAAGTTCAATAAGGCCAAGTGCCGGGTTCTACACTTTGGCCACAACAACCCCAGGCAACGCTACGGGCTTGGGGATGAGTGGCTGGAAAGCTCCCCCGCAGAAAAGGACCTGGGAGTGTTGATCGACACCCGGCTGAATATGAGCCAGCAGTGTGCCCAGGTGGCCAAAAAGGCCAACGGCATCCTGGCTTGTATCAGAAATGGTGTGGCCAGCAGGAGCAGGGAGGTGATCATGCCTCTGTACTCGGCACTGGTGAGGCCGCACCTCGAATACCGTGTTCAGTTTTGGGCCCCTCACTACAAGAAGGACATGGAGGTGCTGGAGCGTGTCCAGAGAAGGGCGACGAAGCTGGTGAGGGGTCTGGAGCACAAGTCTTATGAGGAGCGGCTGAGGGAGCTGGGGTTGTTCAGTCTGGAGAAGAGGAGGCTGAGGGGAGACCTTATTGCTCTGTACAACTACCTGCAAGGGGGTTGCAGAGAGGTGGGTGTTGGTCTCTTCACCCAAGTGACTAGTGACAGGACTAGAGGAAATGGCCTCAAGTTGCGCCAGGGGAGGTTCAGGCTAGATATTAGGAAAAAGTTCTTTACTGAGAGAGTAGTGAAACATTGGAATAGGCTGCCCAGGGAGGTGGTAGAGTCACCCTCCCTGGAGGTATTCAAGGAGCGTGTGGATGTGGCATTGTGGGATGTAGCTTGATGGACATGGTGCTGTGTGGTGTTGGGTGGGTTGTGGCTTGTTGTTGTTGTGTGGCGTGGGTTTTGTGTTTTTTTTTTTGTTGTTGTTGTTGTTTGTGTTTTGTTTTTTTTTTTTTTTTCCCCAGGTTGGACTCGATGATCTTACAGGTCTTTTCCAACCATACTGATTCTGTGATTCTGTGATTCTGTGAAAAAAAGGAGCCTAAACTGAAGCCTGTACTCCTCATTACCTGTGAGAAATGTGCATGTTGCAACATAAAACAGAATAGCGTCAACACTGTATCAGCTGTTTTCTGTGTGAGAGGAACATAGCAGGGTTTGATGCATATTCCCTATTTGTTTAACACATTTCTCTCTCTTGGTATTATTTGTACGGTATTAGACCTGATGGTTATGTTTGCTATTCTGTTGCCTTCTGGGAGTGGGTAGGTGTTTTGACCTTAGAACATGTTGAAATTACTAATCTTTGCCTTCAACATCCTCTGGGGATTCAAATGTTGCAGGACCATGAAATGAAGCTGCCAGGAATTCAGATTTATGAAACTTGTTGTAAGGTATAAAGCAGATAAACTAATATTTTAGTGTGTTATGTTTTTAAAACTGATCTCAGTGTCCTTGTTCTTAAAACAAAGGCAATAACTAAAGAAGAGCAGTATTTATTTGTTTGTTTGTTTATTCTGAGTTATCCTCAGTCAGTAAAAAGATCTGGGTATTCAAACAGGTTAGGTTTGTTAGAACTGAAATTCTCTTTCCCTGGTAACAGCAGCATACAACACTCTGGAAGAGAAAACTAAATAAAGAACAATTTACTCTGGCAGAGACCTTCTAGGAGCTCACACTGAGAGAAAGAGAGAAGGGCCTTGTAACATATGCTGGCAGCTGACAAAGGGGAGGGGGGAATGACCCTTCATGATATCCCTGCTGGCTTCCTCCATGCTGATCATCACAGAGCGTTGCTTCTGGTGGAGGAGCTTGCCAAACCACTCTCCATCATTTATCAACAGTCCTGGTTAACAGGAGAGGTCCCAGAAGACTGGAAGCTTGCCAGCGTGACGCCCATCTACAAAAAGGGCCGGAAGGAGGATCCGGGGAACTACAGGCCTGTCAGCCTGACCTCGGTGCCAGGGAAGATTATGGAGATGTTCATCTTGAGGGCGCTCACAGGACACGTGCAGGACAACCAAGGGATCAGGCCCAGCCAGCATGGGTTCATGAAAGGCAGGTCCTGCTTGACCAACCTGATCTCCTTCTATGGCCAGGTGACCCGCCTAGGGCATGAGGGAAAGGCTGTGGATGTTGTCTACCTGAACTTTACTAAAGCCTTCAACACAGTCTCCCACAGTATTCTCCTGGAGAAGCTGGCGACTCGTGGCTTAGACAGGTGCACTCTTCGCTGGGTAAAAAACTGGCTGGACGGCCAAGCCCAGAGAGTCGTGGTAAATGGAGCAAAATCCAGTTGGCGGCCGGTCACAAGCAGAGTCCCCCAGGGCTCAGTTTTGGGGTCGGTCTTGTTTAGTATATTTATCAATGATCTGGGTGGGACGATTGAGTGCACCCTCAGCAAGTTTGCAGATGACACCAAGCTGGGTGGGTGTGTTGATCTGCTGGAGTGTAGGAAGGCTCTGCAGAGGGATCTGGACAGGCTGGATCGATGGGCTGAGGCCAATTGTATGCGGTTCAACAAGGCCAAGTGCCGGGTCCTGCACTTGGGTCACAACAACCCCATGCAATGCTACAGCCTTGGGGAAGAGTGACTGGAAAGCTGCCCTGCAGAAAAGGACCTGGGGGTGTTGGTTGAGAGACAGCTGAATATGAGCCAGCAGTGTGCCCAGGTGGCCAAGAAGGCCCACAGTATCCTGGCCTGTATCAGAAACAGTGTGGCCAGCAGGAGTAGGGAGGTGATCGTGCCCCTGTACTTGTCGCTGGTGAGGCCGCACCTCAAATCCTGTGTTCAGTTTTGGGCCCCTCACTCCAAGAAGGACACTGAGGTGCTGGAGTGTGTCCAGAGAAGGATGACAAAGCTGGTGAGGGGTCTGGAACACAAGTGTTATGAGGAGCAGCTGAGGGAACTGGGGTTGTTCAGTCTGGAGAAGAGGAAGCTGAGGGGAGACCTTACTGCTCTCTACAACTACCTGAAAGGAGGTTGCAGAGAGGTGGGTGTTGGTCTCTTCTCCCAAGTGACTTGCAACAGGCCAAGAGGAAATGGCCTCAAGTTGTGCCAGGAGAGGTTTAGGCTGGGTATTAAGAAAAATTTCTTTACTGAGAGAGTGGCGAAACACTGGAACAGGCTACCCAGAGAGGTGGTGGAGTCACCCTCCCTGGAGGTGTTCAAGGAATGTGTGGACGTGGCATTGTGGGACATGGTTTAATGGGCATAGTGGTGTTGGGTTGATGGTTGGACTTAATGATCTTACAGGTCTTTTCCAACCTTAGTGATTCTGTCATTCTGTGATTCTGTCATTCTGCTTGGGAACCCGTGACTGGCCTGAGGTCTAGTGCAAGCCCTTCAGAAAAGAAGGTCCTTAGCAGACGAAGGCATAGAGGCAAAGCCATTAGCTCAAATCCTACCGAGTCCTTAGAGAAACGTAGCTTCATCTCAAAAAACAAGAGTACAGGTGCTCTGAAAAGGTATGCCCTATAACAAAGATGCCACTAAACTTGGAGTGAGTTTCTTCTGCTGGATGCAAGATGCCCTTCAATATAGGGTGCATAGTAAAAATTCCTGTTAATACAGAAATGATAATGTAGGATAATATAGTATATCCTTAATACTAACTGTGGTTATTAATTGTATTCCTAGCATTTCTTTTTGCTTAGCAATGGCACTTGCACATTATTTCAAGTGCATATATATACACATACACGGTGTAATAAAACTATACCAAGATATGACATGCTTAAGCATCAACTATTAAAAGTAAATAAGGGTAATAAAAGTATGGCCACCAGATCATGCTAAACCAGATTTTATTCTTGACAGCGGTACTCATACATAGCGAAATCTGAAATTTCCGACCCATCCTAAAATAACATACAGACACACAAGGAAAAGTAGCAGCAGAAGACATTTTCTCCATACAGTACCAACGTTTGCAAAAGCAATACCGGATGAAATGGGCTCACTGAAAGGATTTGAAACTGGAGCTAGCAGGGGACTTTACGGATGAGTTCTTAGAGGCTGATCCATGCTGAGGAGAGTGAGAAACAGCAGAGGGGTGGCAATTTGAATAAAGGAAAGGATTTTAGATTCCTATAGAAAAGAAACAGGGACAAATTAGGCGGATTTCAGTGGAAGCTGTCTTCCTTAATATATGGTCCAGCGCAGCAGAAGTGTGATTGCCTGCTGACTGTAGGCATGCGACTAGAAACACTAAATAGTAGTGATGTCTGAGAAGTGAGAGGCATCAGCACAAGTTTCAGTCACTGAGCCTCAGATCTTGCTAAAGCCAATCCCAGGCCAATTCCAGCAAGGGATTTGAAAACTGCCTGTGGCATTTTCAGATCAATCCATCAGTCTGTAGGTAGCAATGTAAAGAATGCACACCCAGCACAATACCTGTTCCAACCAGTGACAGCTCTGCTAGTGCATTCTGAGTAAGCCACAAGCAATTCAAAAGTCCTGTGAGGAAAGAATCACAATAAATGAGTCTCTGTTCCCAAGAGGTTGAGTCATGATTACAAGGAGCAGGAAAAAACAGTGTTGCTTGAACAAGGAATAATGCATTATAAAATTAGGTGCATGGAAAAGAGTCTTGCATACAGATCACCTAGCTTATTATAGCATTCATGTTCAGAGTAACCTTTCATTTTTTTCATGGAATCTTAAGCTAATGGAAGAAGTGTAATACAAATCTAACACGCCTATTTTCTTCACTGTTGCAGGTTTTTTTTTTAAAATTATGAAGAGAGAAAACCCAACATTTCAGGGCAAACTTAAGTTAATTCTACAAGGTATGACCTGTCACTGAAATGTACCCCTTCTCTGCAAAGCAATGAATCCTAGTGCAGGTGAACAGGTAACCAGTTGCTATTGGGCTTACGATAATGTGCTCTGGAAGAACATGATAAGACAGATGTTAGAGCCAGATTTAGTAACAGTATTAAAGCAACCAGCTATCATCCGTAATGGTGCTTTCCCATTAAGAAATCTGCATAGGTGAATACTAAAATGGGTTTTCTTTTCTGAAAGGTGATATTCAACTGAGAGTGCAAACCTACAGATACTGAAAGGACAAGACTTCTTGCACAAAGGATTCTGTGTATGTTAGTGGTTGAAAATAGCTAAACTTCTCTGTATACCTACATTTCCAGGAGTCTTTTGGTAGACATCTAGTTTGTTTCTGCTCTGTGAGTTTGGTTAAATTTTTCAAGTACATTTGGCATTTCTTATCTTCTCATCATCAAGTAGGCAAACAGCCAATCCAAAAGCAGAAACATTTCAGAGATCTCACTTGTGCGTCATTTTTTTTTTTTCCTAGGCAAAATCCAAAGAAAAAAGAGAATATTTGTCTTGAAAGTCTTTTTTAATGGCATGATGTTTCACTCAGCATTTTTGTTCTTGGTGGCCAGCTCCTACCTGTGCGTACAGTGATTAGCACACTGATAAATAGAACTTTAAACTTGGAAATACCTTCCAATAAAGAAAACACAACAATAAATATAATGTATTTCCTCAGACAGTTCCATATTAAAACAAATGTTCACAATTAAAATAGCATTTTATGACACCTTGCTAGTCATACTCAGCAGAACTGTGGTTAATGAGATCTTCTAAATCAAGTCTTACTGCCTATTTTTCCACCATTGGCTTGTAATGCTTCTGAAACTGCAGAGCTTAAATTGGCAGAAATCAAGCTATAGAAAAATAACATTTTTGCTTTAGGTACTGCATTAGATTATTTACTGACACTAGTGTTAAGGTCTATGCAAATAATCCAACCAGACTAAAGATAAGAAGAAGCATTTAGATGTAAGCAGGATAGTGTCAATTAGTCTCTTTTGGTGTGACAGTTCCTGAAATTGTAATTTGAAGAAATACCAGAAAGTAACAGTGAATGGATTATCACTAAAACTGCTGAAGGAAAAAAATGTAGCTTTTAGGAAAAAGTGCTGGCACTAAATTCACCTGTTACTTGGCATAAAATCCACATCGGGTTAAGAGAAGAATGGATTAAGACACCGGAAAATAGAAAAGCATGTTTGTTTTTTCTCCTTATGCATATGTATGTCACCATTTTAATTTCTCTTACTGATTTTTCACTTAAGCTTTTGGTTCTGCATGTATTAAAAGAGCCTTACGGCTGTTTGGATACCTGCATGCATGCAAGTCTGCTTGCATTTTACGGAAAGCCCCTTTCTTAAAAGTTTACAGTGTTGCTTAAGATTAGATTCCTTTTCAGGTTATATATGTCTCACTGCCCCTCATTTTCTTGGTAAACTTTTTTATATTATGTTATTCTTTATTATCTGTAAGATAAAACTTTTGGACAATCCCGTCATGTTTGGGTCTTTTTTAATGTTTCACTGTGTTTCCTTTTTAGTTCCCCACAGCTTGTTCAACTTCATTTCCATATTGATTTTGATCACCTAGAGTTTTTCCAGTCCAGGGTGCTAGGACTTCATACAACTTTATCCTTAAAAGTCATCTTCTGTATGGTCATGTGTTCAGTAAATACCTTTATTTAAATTCCAGTGTGATTACTGAAACAAGAGATCTACCCTAATCAAAAGTAATAATGAGCAAGAACTTTCTTAGAAAATGGACTATAAATTTCTCCTGTTTTTCACAATGTGCAATGTATTGTCACCATGTCCAGTTCCATTATTACCCTCTGTTGCAAAAGCAACAAAAAAAAAGCATCTTACACTGTAACGTGAATATAGTTATTATGACAGCTCAGCATGTAGTTTTTATACCAGAGCACAAAATGAAAGGTGAAAATTAGAAGGAAGTTACAGAAGTAAAGAAATTATATTGACATTTAAAGCTTTTGTCAAATTTAATTCTTTCTGTAATCTTTTCCATAAATCATTGTTCTATAAGCTGCATAATTTTGAAGACCATAGTATTTAGTTCCATAAAAACTAAAAAAAAAAAAAAAAAAAAAAAAGAACAGAAGATTCATTTATTTGGTGCTGCCAATGTCCACTGTAATAGTTCACTAAAAAGTGACAGCTGTGCTTTAGTGGTTTACAATGCTTAATTACAATCATATTTTTCTACTGGTACTTTTTTTTTTTGGTCTTTTATTAGGATAAACTGGCTTTGAATAACAACTATTAGCACTAAATGAACCAAAAGTTTCTTCCATTACAGTTATGTTTACTACAAGTTTCTGCTTGTCTAGAAATTTGTATAAAAATAATCTGTACTCAGCTATGTGAAATGTATATATTCTTTAAAAATCCATTTAGTGCAGTCATGGGATACCAGTCCAGGGAAACAAAGAGAAAAAAAGAGTTTGAGAGAATAAAAGTATATTGGGAAAAAGAATAGGTGAGAAAAACTGTTTCTGAGAGAATCTTAGACTCAAAGAAGGATGTAGAGTAGGATTATGGCAGGAGTTATAGTCTCTTTCTCCCTCTCTGAGATGGAAGAACTGAACCAAAACTGAAAAACTGGATGATGGTGTCTAAATGTGGCCAAGTAATAAACTGTAAACAGATCAGAAAAATCTACAGTTTACAAGAGAAAAATCAGTCTCCTCAGAATGTTATTGTAGGTACATTTTTTTCTGTATGTAGTTCTGTTAAAAAATGAAAAAAAACCCTTTAAAAAAATTACAAATTTGGCGTATTTAACATGCAGTAGATGATGAAGATTTGATGACTGTTTTGGCATCATCCACAGACTACACTAAGCCCTCCTACTAAAATCAGCTGTTCAATACAGAAACATCTCATGCAATCATTTTCAAATGGATGTCTGGGTATCACCCACTATTGTCTACTATGTTGACTTGGCAGACCTGGCAAAGAACTTGGTGTCCATAAACAAGTCATGGAAAAGCATCACTTCATGGATGACCAATTTCTGATTTCTCTGTGGAAAAGCATAGTCTGAGACTTTGATAGTTCCAAGGTCTTGGGCATCTTGGGCCTGGGTACCAAGGTGAATTATTCTCAAAAGCCATGCCCTCAAATACATAGCCATTTCAATGTTTTTAAAGCCATTATTGTTCAATTGTCCCGTGTTTAATGTAAGAATGGAACTAAGCACTTCCATACACAGCCAAGTGTGTGTATGCAAATGTGCTCCATACAGCAAGCACTGTCCCAGGTCTACTCCTGACAATGACTGTGCTAAATTCAGTGATTTGCAAAACCTGAATGGTACAGCACTGGAATGAAAAATAACAGTGTTCTAAAACAAGCCATAGCTACATTGCCTCAGAGATCTGTTAAGGAACAGCTAGTGCAAAAAATGCAGCACAGTAATACTTAGCACTTTTCATAGCACTTTACAAACATTAACTAATTAATTAATATGTATAACTCATCATTAGACAACATTTCAAGAACTCGGTATTTAATTCTCTAATGGGTGTTACTAAGAAGTCCCTTCAAGAGATACTCCAAAAGGTTAATGCTTAGTGTTGGAGAGATCATTAGCCCAGCATTTCTAGACCAGTTGCTCTTGTATATATTTAAGATATCCCACGTACTAATCATTTTATATGGATTTATGACTTTGGTATATAAAATACTTTTTATTTTCTAGAGAAATTTTTAGAGGAAGGTATATTTTTATGTAGCTTTTCCTATTATTTTCTAGAGATTTATTTGCATTCTACGTTGTACAGCCTTTAAGAAAACAAGCTCAGCAAAGAGCAGAAATATAGGGGTGCTGCAAAGTCTGCTTCATGTGATTCTTTTGAGAATTATCTGGTGTGAATCAGAAAAGAGAAAATACCTGATTGCAGTCTTGTTGCTTTCTGACAGCTTTCTGAAATGCTTTTTAGAAACATGCTACTTTCAATTAATTATAAAATCACAAGTTGCTTGGCTATAGTTTCTCAAATCTGGGAGACATTGTCCTTAAAATCTCTACTTTTAACATTTTATTAGAAAAAAAAAAGAAAAATCTCCTTTCTAAGCTTCTATCTAGGGATTAAGTTAATATAGCTCATACACCCTTTAACATGCCACACAGCATTAGTGTGCTGAAGCTGACAGCTGGGATATGACAGCATCTTGTTTATCAATCTTTTACCTGTATTTCATTAGGTTTATGAGAGAGGCTGGCATATTTTGTCAGGAAGGTTTATATTTAAGCTTCTTGTCATATAAATAAAGAGAAAAATGTGTAAAATGTCTAATTGTAAATTAAATTAAATCAGATTAAAATAAAATTAAACCACAGCTACTGACTCCATTTGCCTCCCTGAAAGGACTCTTGCTTGGTACTAACCTTGCTATTCTTTTACCACACTTGATTGTACAGGAGGTATATGTTTGTGCTATGGCATTATAATTAAAACCCTCTTCCCCCAAATTCTTAGTTTGGAGAGTCCCTGCTTGGTAGTTAACTCAGTCTCAGTTCTGTCAGTACCAAAGACAAACATTACACTTTGGAAACAGGCATTATTTCAGCATGATAGTCCATGACCTTGAGGGATTAACAGATTATTTAATCAATAGAACCCATCATTTGGTCAGAAACGGCAAAAAATTAATGCCCTATTCATTAATTCATGGTATTTATTGTAGTAACATTCATCACAATGTTCCAATTAGCTATTAATGTACATGCCACAAGTATTAATATAAGATTTGTACTGTAACTCATCATTGATTAACTGGACCATCATTTTAAAGTGCTACAGGAATTATACAAAGTAGCTGTCTTTTGCTTTCAGCTATGTTTAATTTATGCTTATTACAGTTTCCAAAGATATATTTTTCCTGCATATGCAAATGTTATGATCATCTGTTATTTAATAAATCCAAATAAATCTTTTGACAGTGAAGGATTCAAATGAAACAAATAGGATTCATGCACATGTAAAATGTTGTTAGAGAAAAATTTTCATACCTTCCTGTTAATTTTTAATGTATAAAAATAAAAACAAATACCTGTTACTGCAGTGCTTGAAGGTAATTAAAACTGCAGTTAAAACCAGAAAAAACAACCTAACAAAAGGCAGTGTGCAAAGCCAGATAATTATCTTTCCTTTACAAAAAATACCCTCGTGTCCCAAAAAAGTCTTTGGGGCACTTATTCATCAGCAAAACTTTCTAAACCTACATACCCCTCAGATGCCAACCTGACCAATAGTTATTCAGGTATGCACTACAGAACATAATTTTCTACATTCAGAAGAGTCTAATAATACATTGTCAAATGATATTCAGACATTTCCCCATTTGATTAGTGTTGCTAGTCAGTCAGCATGTGAAGGCTTTTTTTTTTTCTTTGAAAGAAAAATTTGAGAATGGTCTAGAAGAGCACTCAGTAGGATAGAATGACATGCAAAAAAAAAAAAAAAAAAAAAAGGAGGTTTAGGACAGATTATATGTTAGGGAATACCCAGCTACACATTTTAGAGGAATAATGAAGAAATTCCCCTGGATATGTTACCATATCATGTTAAAAAGACTTCTAGTTTTCTTCAGAGCATAGATATTTCCCAAGCTTACTAAAAACAAAGATTAATGAACTGAAGGAATTTAGTGGCTGTGATGAAGATACTAGTGTTGAAAACATGTCAAAAAACAGTTTTTTGTAGTAAATATTGAGGTGTGCCTGAAATAAGTCTTTAACATGTAGAAACATAGAGCTTTGGGAGAAAAATGAAGGTCTAAAATTTCACATTGATTTTTTTTTTTTTTCTCTTTTTCTTTTCTTATAACATGATCCCTAACTGGGACTTTGGTATTCATAGAAACTGTGAGTTTATGACTTTCGGTTAAAGGCATGAAACCATCATCCAGATATTAGGCAGAAGATGTTCTAGGGGACAAACTGTTGTAAATAAATGATGAATCCTGCCAGATAATTCTGTTATTCCTTTGCAGTGAATTAAACCCAGACTACTTAATTTATTCTTCTGCATCATCTTTTTCTTACCTTGATTGGAGAGATGGGAAACATGAGGTGGTCTGGTCCATCCCTTAAAGATACTGCTTCAACTCATTGCAGTGTTTTGTAGTTTGAATTCTACCTACTTTCTCACTAATACAATGGAATTCCATCCACCAAGAATAGAAGAGATTTTCTTTTTCTTTGTGATGTGATGTCTGGGTTGTCCCCAGGGTTTGTTTTAGCTACCAGAAAATAAATACATTACTAGGAAGCTTCTTCAGTTCCTGTAATTGCTACTTAGGACTGCTACTAGGGTTCAGCTGTAGAAACAGGTGTAATGCTACCATCATCAGAAATTAATATTTTTTATCTCCTGGAGACAGAACAAATTATTCTGTGGGGTTTTTTTAATGATCGATCCTTTTGTCAGAGAATACTTCATTCATTAGGTGGCAACAGTAGTCGAAGAGGTAGAGTGAACCTCATAATCTGTTAGGAATTGAAACTGGTTGAATTCTCATAAGATAAAAAGTTCTTTTCAATGGTTCATTTCACTGTTTAGACAAGGAGAGACATTGCATTATGCATGACATTTTGTTCATAAAAGAAGAAAAAAATAGGCTCCAAAGTTTCTGGGGAAAAGCCTATCCTGTATCAAAGTGATTAAAAGAAATCATAGAAAAAAGTGACATTGCAATGCACATTTAAGCTAATCTTCTAGCAAGAATGTTTTATGATTAGCTAATTCTGCTTTTGGGGGCTGGATGGTGACTTAGCTGCAGTGTTAAGTCTGATTACTTTGGAATGTTCTTTAAGATATTTTAAATGGAATAGAAAGAACATGGATGTCTCTAAAATAACTTACTGCATTTGGACACAAGCTGGTGTTCAATTATTTAAAAAGGAAATCTATGACAAATATCAAATGGGAAAAAATAATCCAATTTTATGTGTGACAGAAAATGAGAGAGATCTTTTATGCATTATTTTATGAAGAAAGCTTAAGAATTAGCAATCTCAAAGTACCATATGCAAAGTAAGATTAAATTGAAATAATGCTTCTTTAAGTATGCTAGAATTACACTGATTTAAGATGACACAAACTTAATATAAAACTATTTTTTTCAATTAATTTATATATTGCAGATATATAACTGAATTTTGAAAGAAAATCCAAACTCTGGTACGGTTATGATTAGCAAAATAACAAATCTAGAACACTATGGAAAGTACAGCTATTGAATATCTGTAGTTATAATTACTCTCTGAATGTTGTTATTGCCACAAACTCACTGGACTATCTGAAAGTATAAAATTAAAGAGATTATATTTTAAAAATTCTGTATAATTGAATACCGTAGAAAAAGTAAATATTCCTCTAGTAGATTGCCTAGAGGGCAACTCACTATGCAGTACATGCACATATGAGTCTTCGAATACAAAGGGGCCTTTACTTCTGGACCCAGTGAACCAGTAAATAAAATATTTAAATCACCAAGAGCCATAAAAATCTAACTTCCATCTTGAGGAGACTATGGACAGAGGACTGAAAGAAAGTTCAAAGGCTGGAACGGTGTTGTGGCAAAGGGTTATGCTGTTGTGTTTCCCATGGTAACTCAAGGTGGTGTCTCAGCTGCTCTTGGTGGTTTGCTTCCTCCCACATCTGGATATTCACATGTCCGGTATTATATCAGCATAGTTCTCATGTCTATTGTGTAAAATTATCCTGTCATAGGGTTTGCAGATGAACTGACTCTTATGCCTGTTTTCAGGAAATGTGTGCTGGCTGTTCCTCCTAATGTTCTTACATTGATTGGGAAATTTGAAGGCCTTCAGTACAAATGTCAGAAAGTATTTGTATCTGCTAATGTAACATTTCTGTCAGAAGTCTGTCCAGAGGTTTTGGAATGGGATGTATGATTTCTTTTACTTCCTGTTAATGTTCAAAATTATCTTACTTTCTTTTAAAGGTTTTATATTATCCAGCTTTTGATCTCTTTTTCTTCTTTTTTCTTTTACCTTTTCCTCCTTTGTTCAATTCAAGGCAGGGCCCTAATAAACTCCCCTGTCTTTCCCTTTACTCATCTACTGATTACATGATCGGCGGCAGAGTAAAACTCGCAAAAGTCTTTTACAATGCCACTTCTTCTAACCATGGGATTAACTTCATGCCTGGGAGGTTTTCCTTAATGTGTACAAAATTATTTGCTATGTTTAAACTCCCAAAATCCTTAAATATTTTGTTTGAAAGTCCAGTGTTTTACTCAGAGTTTTACAAAATAAGAGTTCCAAAGGAAAATATTGTGACTAAATTGTTTGTTCTAGTTAGCTGGATTGCTTACTTTATCTGATTGGAGGGGGAAAACCTTAGGTTATACAGTACTTAAGGTAAGAACCTTTTTCATCTATCTTTTCAATAAACTAGCTGGCACAGGGCTGGTACTACTTTAATAGCAAAACAGAGCAAATCTTCAGATAGTAAAATCATTCCATTGACTTTGAGGAACTGACTCAGTATTCAAAATAAAAAATATGACAATCAGAAAAATATATTAACTTTGCTTGAGTTCTTTACTTATTGCAAACTGGGAACTATAGTTTTAACTTGCATTAAACATGTTTCAAGGCAACTTTTAAAAACTGCATATTTATAGCTGTGAGTGGTCATCCTCCATTTTCTGTTATTAAATTAGTTTCTAAGATGACATGTAAATATTCTAAAGCTGTGCACTATTAATACGATAGAAATACTTTTGAGGTTAGAATGATGTGCTGTGCAGATGTAAAATCACAATCTTTTCTTTTTAGAAAAGATAAGTAGTGTTGTTTTTCTCCAGACTGAACACTTAAAATATAAAATAAAATTGCCCAGGCTCGAAAAGCATTGTGAGTACACTAGATATTTGCATGAATGTTTTAAATTAATCTTTGGTAATGTCTCATGTGAAATATCCTAATCTTATCTGGCAGTTTTCAATGAAGACAGTAATTTACTTTTATGTGTAAAAACCCTCTAGTAAGAAGAGGACTGCAAGGGGTGTGTTTATTAAAAGATAATAACACTCCTGAGAGAAAAGAGACACTTAAAGTAGCTGTATCTTGAAATGCTTCAGGAGTCTGATTGATCTGTAATCAACAGGGTTTGGATAAAATACATATGAAAGTAATAAAAGAACCGCAGAGAGGAACTGTCTGGGAACATTACAAATTACATGCTTCTAGAGACATTTGCTACATATGATATTTTCAACATTTCTGAATTAAAGTTTTTCATCTCTGCAGAGAAGCTAGTGTCCAAAACTCTCAGCTCAAAACCACTATAATCAAAAAAAGAAAATGAAAGTGTAGGTACAATTTAACTGCGTAATCTACACTATATACCCACTAACTCTGAATGGAAAAAAGAAACCTGAAGTCTTTCCAAAGTTTTCAAAAGCACCAAGCCTGGACCAGCAATGTATAAATTGGGACTTTTTATGACAGAGGCTAATTTCAAGGATACCAGCACACAATATTGATACATTTGTTGAGTTATCGGAGTATAATACATGTGTCTCATAGAGCTCTCATTTTTTTATCCTGGATTGAGATGCAAATGAAAAGCAGAATAGTATTTTATGTGATGTCATTGTGTAAATTATAGCACTCACATTTTAATTTGAATACAAACACACATATGATTTCCTCAAAGTTCTTATTGAAAGGAGTGAACAAGGAAGAACTCTAGTAGGGAACTTAACAGGTCGTTTAACCAATTTGTGCAACACTTGTAACTCTAATGGAAAGTTGAGTGTTTGAAAATCTCTCTCGTGCAGTAAGTAGTGATTTGAAATATTTGCCAAAATACAAGCTGTTTACACTTCTGACTTCCTTGGTGTCAGATACTTTCATTCAGCTATCTAAATGTTTTGTCAAACCCCTCCCTCCTTCTCTTCCTCAATGTAGTAGGAAAGTACTGTACTAGTACTAGTTTTGTGGAACATTTTTGGAGTTGTGACAAAATAAGATATTTTTATAGGTAGTGATTGTTGACTTTGTAGAAGATGAGAACTATGCCTGAAATGTGCTGAAAGATCATTAATACCAACATGTAGGCAACTGCATTATAAGTAACATGTAGGCAGCTGACTGGAAGTATGATTGTGGTATTTTCTAAAGTAAATTCTTGAGATACTGCAATTTGCATTAAAAAACTGAATTCATAAGTATTCAAGAACACGCTAGCTAGTGTGATTCTCTTCTAGTCCCATGAGATTCTCTTAGTGGTGCAAATATGGCAATTTAATTTTGATAATCATAGGTCAGTAAAAAGTCTTTTTGCAGGAGACTCACAATGAGAAACCAGAGATTTTGCAAAACATTAAATTATAATCCCCCTTTCCATTCAAAATTAGTTTATCTGGTTTTGATTTTTATTTTTTGCTCCAGATTCTGTGTAGACTATTTATATCAGCATAAAATATGCCTTGAATGTCATGTATATCCAAACATCTGTTCTCCAAAATAATATAGCTATTTTGAAAAACTCTTGACATATACAAGATCTATAGTTCAAACACCTGTCAGTGCCTCATACTTGAGATTAATTTTTCAAGTTATCAGACATTGTAAAGGTGTCTTAAGAAAAATGATTCCAGAATATACATATACCATTCCTACTATAAAGACATATTAGTCACTTCTCAGTGAAGCTGAAGAAAATTTAAATAACTCAGGTGAGGAATAAACAGATACACCATTACAGGCTGGGGGATAACTGTGTGGAAAGCAGCTTTGTGGAGAAGCTCCTGGGGGCCCTGGTAGGCAAGTTAAACATGAGCCAGCAGTGTACCCTTGTGGCAAAGGCAGCCAACAATGTCCTGGGCTGCATTAGGCAGAGCGTTGCCAACAGCACTGGTGAGACACACCTGGAGTGCTGTGTCCAAGCATAGGTTCCCCAGTATGAGAGAGACATGGAGTGAGTGCAGTGAAAGGCCACAAAGCTGTTGAAGAGGTTGGAATATTTGTCATATGAAGAAAAGCTGAGAGATCTGGAACGGTTTAGGCTAGAGAGGGTAAGGATCATGGGGGAATCTTACCAATGAATGTAAATGCCTGAAGGGAGAGTGAAGAAAAGACAGACACGGGCTCTAGGACTTTCTCGTAATTTTTGTATTTGTGAATACCATTTCTCTTGGGCAGTATACATGGGTCCTTTATCTTTTTAAAGTAGGTGTTTTACTATAATTGAGATTTTTTTTTAAACCACTGTACTACATACATCTCAAATATCAGTTCACATACCTGCACAAAATTTTGAAAATTAAATCAGGACCATTTTGATTGCAGCAGTTCTGCTTTTTCTAACTAGCTTAATAAAAAAAATTGGCTTGAATAAATATTCTTTAAAGGACAACTTGGGCCCTGAAATTAATGGCAGCAACAAAAACAACAGGTTTCCCATGTAGGTGTCTGCAGGCAGAAGAGACAATCTCTGGCAAGGATCGTAGACAAGTAGTGCTGCTGACAGGGATTGCCCCTGAAAGTAATTTTTTTTTTTTCATTTACAGTTGTTTTTTTGTCAGTTGCTGGCAAAGATCTGTGCCAGGAAGAACACTGTAAGAGAAAGCAAAGTACTCTGACAAAATTAGAGATGGATAAGTGCCAACATATATCTGCTTTTTGAGGACTGAGGGAACTAGTGTGCTGGCACATAACAACATAGCTTCACACCAAAAACATTTACAGAGGGAAAGGGAAAAAAACAAGATAGCAAACATATTATAAAGGCAGTTCACCAGTGATTTTAATATGATTTAATTTGCTAATTGGGGAAAATGCTGGTGCAATTTACCCAGCTTGCACATGCTATTGAGTCTTAACAATCCTGTAAAAAAGGGAGTATCTATTTAAACTATATTTCATTAACTTGAAATCAAATTCTGATTTCTTATTTTGATATAAACAAAGTTCAGATATTTAATGATAAACATTCAGGATGTGTTACTTATTTAACTTTATTTTGATAGCATTTTTGCCCAACGTTGTTTCCTGTCTTCTTGGCTTCCAAGATACTGGGTGAGATCCAGGCATTTTAAAATCAGTCAGGAATGAGTCTATCATATGCTTCCAAGTTCAGCAAAGAAAACTCCTCCTGTATTCACACATGCTGGGCACAACTGGCTACAGAGCATATCTGCAGGAAAAAAAAGGGCCTAGGAGTTATGGTTGGGAACAAGTTGAATATAAGGCAGCAGTGCACCATTGCGCTGATGAAGGTTCACCAGTTTTTAGACTGCATTAGCAAGAATATCGGTAACAGGTTAAGGAAAGAGATTTTTCTCCTCTATTCAATATCTGTGAAGCTGTATCTGGAACACCGTGCTCCGTTTTAGTGCCTCTATTATGAGAGCTATAGCAACAAACTGAAACAAGTCCAGTGGAGGGTCACTAAAGTGGTTAGAGGGTTAGACGATACAATGTACAAGAAGAGAATGGAGGAGCTGAGATTATTGTTTAGACTGCGGAAGGAAGCAGTTAAGAGTGAGAAGAGGTACCTAACTACAATATTCCACTGCCTAAAGGGACATAAAGAAAATGCAGCTAGACTGTTCTTGGAGGCACACAGCATAAGGGCAATGGTGACAATTTGCAGCAAAGAAAATTCCAAACAGATATGAGGGAAAAAATCTTCACCTTAGAAATTACTAAGCCCTGGAGCAGGTATCCTAGAGAGGTTGTGGGATGTTCATCCTTGGTGATTTCCAAAACTTGAATGTAAAAAGCACTGAGCAACCTGCTTTAATGTGGATGTAAGGCTTGGTCTGAGGAGGAGATTGCATTAGAAGACTTCTAGCATGAAATCTGTATTTTTCTATGATTGGATATAAAATTTTCTTATATTGTAGGTAACTTTACTGTACTTTTCTAATGTGGACATCTATTGCCATGTTTTGGGTTTTTTGTAAACTCAGATATTAGTTTTCTCACTGTTTATTTTGATGGTATCAGCCCAATTTCTTTTAAAATAGTGTTCTGATTTAACTTTGTTTACTACTTCAAATACTCTTTTTCCTTACTGAATATGTTCACAACTTTGAATCATAGAATCAAAGAATAAGGCCTTTTGGAAAAGGCCTTTTCCACTACCTTTGTCACCAGGTCCCTTGCCCCACTGAGCCCCTAACCTTCTTTCTCCTGACAATGTACTTACTTAGATAAGGCTTTCATATTGCCCTTCACCTCTTTCACTAGTGTCAGCTCCAGCTGAGCTTTGGCTTTCCTCACTCCATTTTTACATGAGTGGGCAATGACTTTGTATTCCTCCCATGTAGCCTGTCCCTGCTTCCACCATCTGTGTATTTCCTTTTCATGTCTGAGCTCAGCCAGGAGCTCCATGTTCATCCATCCTCACCTTCTGCCATGCTTGCTTGACATTTTGCCCATTGGAATGGACCATTCTTGTTCTCTAGGAAGCTATACTTGAAAGGCAAAAAATAAACTAGGCCCAGGTTAAAAATAGCTATTTCCTTTCTTTTCTTACACAGTGATTACCCACATTTTCTAAAATTTATTAGGGATTTTTAATAAATATTCAACCCATTTAAATGTTTAATTTTATTATGTTATTTATTAATTGATCTAATTTTTCTTAGAGACTTTGGAATCTTCTGCTAAGTACTTTGAATACATATACATTAATGTATTTATAAGCCTTGTGCATTAAATCCTAGTGAAGCAGAAGGCATGATTGCCTCAGAATCGTAAACAAATAGAAAATAATTCGTAAGGATGCCTCACAAGTTTATCTACCCCAGCTTGGTGCTCCTAAACATAGAAACTGAAACTGGCAGATGCTTGTCTTATTTGTTTTTAACAGAATCCAGTCATTCATATTCTGGTGCTTATCCTGCCTTACAGCTCATTTAATTTTTCTCAATTTTTAGCTCATTCCTTTTTGTTCTATTCCCCATAGACATGGAGAACCTTCCTTTTTGTGACAACCTTTAGCATGTATGAACGTTGTTATTTTTGATGTCTTCAAGTTTCCTCCATTCTAAATAAAGGAAACTCAATTAATTCAGTCTTCTGGGGATTTTTTTTTCTAGATTGCTTATCACTATCACCGCTCTCTTCTGAACTTTCTCTAATTAGTGCCCACCTTTGCCGAAACACAGTGCTCAAAGTTAAATATGGTATTCCAGTTGAGAACTTTGCATTACAGAGAGGAAGTATCTTTTTGTGCTTTACATACAGTATTTCTGTATCATAAAGAGAATTACTTTTTTTTAATACTGTGACAGTTTCAACTTGGTTCAAAGGGAGACCCCAAGGAATCTTAAAATGAAATGTTTGGATTGGATTGAATTTACTCATGATGTTTCTCAAAATCAGTCTATTTTGGCCATTTGTTTTCTGATTATGAAATGTAGATGATACAGCATTATATCAATAATGCACCAGCAATCCAGATGTTGCACAGAAAGTGTTGGACAAGTTTGAGAAAATAAAAGGCTTGATATCTGTGATCACAGCTGAAAACAAATTTTTAAAAAATGTATTTGCTGTGTTACAATACATGTAGGAGAAGTATATTGTGGTTAACTCTCTCACTCTTTTTGTCATGGTGAAGTGGCCAAACGTTGTAACTACTGATCTCAGTTAAGAGCCTGTGATGAGCTGCCTGCACTAGATGTTTGAACTAAGTACATTTAGGAGGAAAGAGACTAATATTAAATTTACTATAACAGTAGGTACAAGAAAGGAGGCATTTTCTTTGGAGCAAACACTGAGTCTGCCAAAGCAAGTAAGAGAACTTTTCCTTTTCAGTGAGGGAAAGCATCAGTCAAATACAGGAGATTAATCTGATCTCTGAAAGTTACTTGCTTCTCCAGGAAGTGGTACCACACTTAATATAATGAAAATTGCCTACTGAAATACACTAGTTTTGAGGGGAAATGATTAAATTTGTCTAGAATCAGAGGACTTCAGAGTGCAGACTGACTGTTCCACCAGGCAGATTTATATGTTTAATGGCTGTAGTTTGAGACACACACTGATAATCTAGAAATTAATTAAAATGGGAATGACTGGGACCACTTAAATGGTGGCTTTTCATTTCTTCACCCATGTATTTTATGAAGATTTTAACTGCATTGCTTAGTTTGGATGCTGTAAATACATACTTTTATTTGCATTTTACCTTTACCAAACGAGCTAAGAGTGATTTTAAAGTAAATGGCGAGCCAGCAAGTCTTCATCTATTAGCTAAAGAAGGAGTCATTCTCTTCAGTTACTGGGGCTAGCTTAACAAGTGTTTAGTTTCTGGGAATGTCACCAAAGCTGAGTGTGTCACCAGAGAGGCTGTGCAGGCCAGGTGGAGAATTGGTAGTTCAGTCAAAACAGGAAGAAGGGCTTTTTCAGTGATAGTCAGGAATTCTGCTTGGATAAAGGTGTTAGGGAACATACTTAAATCCTTATGGTCCCCAGGGAGTTTGTCACTGATTGTCACGGAGAAAACAAGTAGCAGGAGGAGGTTGATGTGCTGCCTAGTGGAGTATTAATACAAGATGCCATATTATGGAGCCATAAAAGAAGAAAACAGGATCTCATCATTGCATTCAGTGTGCCATTTCTTCCCTGTATGGAGAGAAATTTTAGAATTGCATACAGCTTCTTAGAAAGGCTTTATTTGGACTCAAACATATAGTTCTGCTGTTCTGGTTAATCAGCTTAGGAAGTGAGTGCAATGGCGGGCCACTGAAATAAATAAAGGTACCAGACATATTATATCGCAATATTAGAACATCTCTGAAAAGAATTCCAGCAATTGTAAACTCTGGGAAAGGCAAAAATAGCTTCCTAATTAAAGGATGATGGTGGTACAGTTATAAGTGACAAATGAGGATATGCTCACCATTAGTATATTTATATTAAAAGAAAATTCATAGCCATTAGAGCAGGAAAAGTCTGGAACACAGACTTATAAAGTAAGAATAATGGAGACTAAAAAACCTTATTAGTTCTAATATTGAGATTAATAAATATATGAAAATAGGAGATGATTTGGTGTCTCAGTATCAGGGACTATGCTCAGTGATCCACATAGTCACTCTTATTTTGTACAGAAACTGTTCCATGACAGCCTCCCCCATTTTTTCCTCACAGTATCAGAGAAGAAGTTAACATTGTCAGGTTTATATTCAGGATGCCACGTGCTTTCTTGTGTATGTATGAAGAGCAGTCCAAGGGTATACTTCTAGCCACATCCCATTTTCTTACAACAATGTGGCCACCTTTTACTGGAAGCTAATAGAGTTTAGCAGAGGAGATGAGGGCATTCCTGTGCCAGCAAATGGTTCTGAGCACATTGTATTTACTAGTGTAAGCATAGCCTATATTTCTTAATTTCTCAGATATCATTATTTGATAAAATCTACTCTTCTCATGCTACTTATACATATAACATCATCATTATTATTATTATTATTATTATTATTATTATTATTATTATTATTATTATGGAGAGGAAAGAAGTGTGCTTAAGCATTTAGAGAAGGAAAGGTAACTTAGGACTGCTTAACACGCTGAGGTGCAGATAGTCAGGTATCCATTTAATCTATGCCCCAAGTCAAAGTGCCATGAACCAGTTCTGCTCAGTGCAATAGAGGACTGTGATAGAGTTTCACACACCAAAGACAACCTTTAAAATGTTACCCTACTGATTTTGATTAAAAGTTTATGAAATCTTGCTGCTTGATACATTTACTGACATTTAACACCATTTATTCTATAGGCTTTTGTACCTGTAATCATGTTGTAACTAGAAAATAGCAGCCCAGACTTCTTCATGCAGTTTCCCTCCCCCTTGTTGCTCTAAAACAAAGTAGCAAAACTCCAAGGAACCTGCTCTGCTGTAGAATGGATTCTCTTATCTTCATATGTGTTCGTTGTCAATATTTTTGTGCTATATTAAATTTGCCCAGATTTTATCATGTGAGGTTGGCTGTCTCAGTTGTTAAAAATAACTTTAGGAATTTCAATCTTCAGTGTCCTGTTGTGTGCATCCCAGTTCATATAATTTACACAAACAAATTTATGAATCATATATAATTTGTTATTCACGCTAGATATTAATGTATATGCTTATACAGTATTCTCTTATTTGTATTGTTATGCATAACAGCATTAAAAATTCATATGCATCTGGGTGTACCAGGAGCTATCTCATCAAGCTAATAATTAAGCATTAGGGATAAACTCCTGTCTCCATGGGGTGAAGCTCCCATTTTCTATTCAAAATTATGCCAGAGATGGTTTACATGCATCTACTTCTTTTGAAAGTGAGAGTAGATGGGCTATAGTGTACCTATTAGAGAAAAAGCTAGAGTACAAAGTGCTTTTTCTTTCACTCACCACAACTTTTGGCAGTTGAAGATGCTGTAAGTGGAAGGATATGGAGAAAGAGACTGGGAGTATTTATGCAGAAATCTGAGACCAGTATAGGTAGGAAGAACACATTTGATTGGAATGCTCCAAAGCACTTATGGGTCTGAATACAATATGTTCATTTCACACCCAGTTTATAGAATGTGTACTTCTCAGGAAAAATGTGTGTATATGTTATTGCTGTAATTAGCAGTAATGATATTTTTATTTCTAATAAGGAAATAATATACATATTATTGTATTTCAAATATAAAGCAATAACTTAAAAAATTTAAAAGCCTACACTAACATGGAAAGAAAAAGAGATATTAATTTTCTCTTGCAATGATGCCTGGAGCAAGACAAGTAATAAATTAAATATCTGCCATAAATACAATGGTATTTCAACATGCAAAAGCCAAGATAATGAAAAGCTAGGGTTTCATCAGCTAAATTAAAGGATCTAAGCTTACTCTTTATATTTTTCTTTTGGCGTGCTTTTGCCTTAAGTGGCAAATCTCAATTATTTCATTATTAGATTATTTAGTTATTTAGTTATTTAATTGTTTATTTAATTGTTTAATTTAGAACAATAGATTGCACAGAAATATGATTCTATCTGGTTGAGGATGTTTTTGAGCAAAGAGGAAGGAGACCTGGTATACTGGACTCTGGAAGTTCCCAAGTCTTACATAAAATCAAGGTGTTCCACATGATCTCTTATGTTTCTTGCTATGGCCTCCAGCTATATACATCAAGATACCCCAAATTTGTGCTACATCTTTTACCTCTGGGGATTTGCACTAAGTACATATCAGAGTCTGCCCACTAATCATTCCCAATGATTAACACAAATTAAAAACTTAATTATTAGGTGGGGTCATTTACAGGCTTGCATCTAGTCTGTTCTAGAAGTAATACTGAGAATCTAACAACTAAACACATTGACCAACACTGTGAAACAACATCTGTGATAGAGTGTTACCTATACTAAAGTCTATAATACTCAGCTTTATTGTTATGATGACAAGCAGACATAAACCACTGACATTTGAACTCATAGCTGAAATGTAAGTATTACATGATCTGATGATTTTAGCAATTTTTTTCAAATGAAGAAAACCACTGGGCAAAAATGAAGGTTGAGTGTCTTTTTCTCACTATTTACTCTTTTTATTATGCATCTGTCTTTCTGTAGAGGAACAGAATTAATCTCAGGTATCTACAATTTGTGGCAGGTGGAACAGTTGGCAAATACACTGTTAATTTTTCATCTGATAGTGGAATGTACTTACAGAAACAGTCATAAAATAAATCCATTGCTAAACAAACTATATAAGGATGTTTTGGCCCAGGGCACTGCCTTCTGGCTATCTTTAGACTATAACCTTACCTGTGCTAATACACTATACTAATATTAGAAGCTCTTATGCCCAAGACCCCCATGTAGATTTCCCTGGATTTGATCATTTATAAATAATATGTATACTCTGTAAATGTCTTCCCAGTCCATAGCTCTTTTTCACTGGAGATGCAGATCTCTGAAAAACAGAATTTAAATAAACTTTCTGTGTTCTCTAATGTACCTCAGTAAATTATTTTTTTGCCATTTGTAGTTAAAGTTCACAATCATTGGATTGACATGAAATCACAGGATCTCAGCACTTGCCTAAGATTGCCTTCAACTGACCTGAGTTTAGCTTGTTTTTACAATTGGCCAAGTGATCACTGCCTCACCTGTTTTATTTAACTGAAGCTCAGTGAATGCTATCCATAACAAAGGTCTGACTGAGACAGTCATGGCAAAAGAAACAATTGCCTTTCTGTCAGCTGAAGCTGGGGGAGGCTCCTGTGCAACTTTGACATTTCAGCTGGGCATCAAAGAGAGTGAAGTAGACTGTGATAAGAAAACTTAAAAATAGGCCCATGGCCTCAGCTAAGACTGAGGACATACTCAGCATTGAACTTCCAGCAAAGAGGGACAACTGATGACCTGCTGTGACCCCAACATGTGTTTGCTTGAGGAAGACTGCTGCCACTGACCTTTGGACCCAGAGGGGTGAGCATAACACCAATGGGAAGAGGCAGCTATGAGTAAGTTTTCTTGCATAACAATTGTAAAGACATTATTATTGAGGCTGTACTTTATTAGTTTGGACTTTTAAGTGTTAACATCTCTGTAACTGAGCTAATAATAACTGTTGGGATTTTTCTGGGCTGGTTTGGGGGTTTTTTTGTTTTTCTTTGCTAATATTTGAATTAGCTAGCAAAAAAGTCTCAGCTCCACATACATACAATGTGTTCTTTTTTGCCTATAACAAGATTTTGAGTGTAATACTACATTTGGGAGATCTTCACAAGTGTAACACAATCTGTTCCCATAGCCTAAAAACACTGTGTCCTACTGCATCCTAGATACCTACTCCTACATATAGAGTTGAGAATTTTACAGCAGTTGGTTTAATATTTTTAAAATATCACAGAATGGTTAAGGCTGAAAGGGACCTCTGAAGTCATCTGGTCCAATTCCCTGCTCAAGCAGGGCCACCTAAAGCCAATTGCCCAGGACCATGTCCAGACAGCTTTTGAATATCTTCAAGGATGGAGACTGCACAACCTCTGTGGGCAAGCTGTGCCAGTGCTTGGACAGCGTCACAGTGAAAAAGTGTTTCCTGATGTTCAGATGGAAGCTCCTGTGTTTCAGTTTGTGCCCTTTGCCTCTTATCCTGTTGCTGGCCACCGCTGAAAAGAGCCTGGCTCTGTCTTCTGTTCATTCTCCCTTCAGGTATTTGTACATATTGATAAGATCCCCCTGAGCCTTCTCTTTTCTAGACTAAACAGCCCCATCTCTCTCAGCTTTTCTTTATAAGAGGGATCCTCCAGTCCCTTAACCATCGTAGTGGCCCTTTGCTGGACTCTCTCCAATATGTACCAGTCTCTCTTGTAATGGGGAGCCCAGAACTGGACACAGCATTCCAGGTGTAGCCTCACCAGTTCTGAGTGGAGGGGCAGGATCACCTCCCTCGACCTGCTGGCAACAATCCTCGTAAGGCACCTGATGATACCATTAGCCAAGGGCACATTGCTGGCTCATGTTCAACTTGGTGTCCACCAGGACCCCCAGGTCTTTTTCTGCTAAGCTGCTTTCCAGCTGTGTGGCCGCCAGCATATGTTGGTGCTTGGGATTATTCATCCCCAGGTGCAGGACTTAGCATTTCTCCTTGTTGAACTTCATAAGGTTCCTGTTAGCCCATTTCTCAAGCCTGTAACACGTTTTTAAGGTACAAAAATTTATGGTGTTCTGTGCTATGTGGGTGATAAATACCTTTCCTTCTCTTTACCAAAAGAGCTAGCAAACCTCTTTCACCTCCATCAGCTATACCGTTTCCAAACCCTTCGTTGTTTCCTTGCTACAGATACTTCCTCACCCAGTATGCTACCCACTAGATCACACAATCACTCAAATCCAGCATGTTAATTTTACATTGACTTATTACATCTAATGAACTGTAATGGATATGCTTACAAAAATGTGTTAGAGAGACTTTACAGTTTATTTGGTTATTCAATAACCAATTGCCATCTTAATTTTTTGGTTTTAAACATTCATCCTTGGTAGAAGGACAATTCTGTCAGAAATGGCAAGACTCCCTAATTCTTTTTTCTAAGGAGGAAGCACACCCTGCACTTCAGAAGAGTACTCCTGGTAGCCCCTTCATAGACAGCCAACTTTTTAAAACTAATTTTTCTCTGGTTTCCACACTTATTTTCAGTGCCTATGAACTATATTTTTGTCCAGATGTGTACTGGGACTGAACCTTTTTTATGGAGAAAAGTGTTTCTGTATCATTTTTTCTCCACAAGGAAAGCTAGAGACTTGTCAAAACGTACACAGCTGTTAAAGCTATGGCAAGGCAAGATTAGCACTTGAATCCAAGCATCTTACAGCTCTTCAGTATGGAATGCACACTATAAACACAAAACATACTCTCCTGTAACTTGTGGAGTTTCAAGTTCAAAAACCTTTTAATTCTCATATTAATAGCTTCCTCTAAACTGATGTTCCAGTGCACGCTTTAGCGTATCCTGAGGTTCCAGTCCTGGTCAGAGTGCAATGTGGTTCTCACCTAACCTGAAGTCCTTGATTTCTTGTGAATGGAAGCTATGTTCTTAAAGGAAAGCATGATGAAAGAGCTTGTGGGGTGAGGAAGGGCCAAAGAATGCATCTGTACCTGGTGGCCTGCAAACACTGCTGCATCCCCTGGTTTTAACAAAACCACAGGTAAGCATTCTTTTATTAGACCTACTATTGTTAAGATTGGCAAAAGATTTCTAGTGCGCAGAGCTATCGTTATTTTCTTCTATGACATTGTTTCTTTTATGAGCGATCTCTACAGATAACTGTATATCGTGTGTATGAAATATTCAAATTTTGGTTGCTTTAAGACCCATGCTGGACTGGAAAAAAAATAAAATTAAACTATGCTTACACTTGATACTTTTTCTTCAGAAGCTGCTAAAATAACTTTGATTTCTAACAGATGCAGTTTGAGATCAGATGTCTAATATAATTCTGAGGAAAGCAAATTCAAGATTATATTTCTTTTCTCAATGTTTCCTCCATGTTAATGCACATGACGGCTGTTTATAAAATATTTTGAGTGCAAAAGATTCATAATATTTACAGTAAGATATGTATACTTTTACAGGAAAATCAATGCAGTCACCAAGAAAATTATTTTTCTTCCAGAGTGAAAACCACCATTAAGATAATACCACTTTATTTAGTAATTCACTGTATTCAAAAGAACCACATAATGCTTTTAAACATAAAAACTTGGCCTTCAATTTATCATAAAATAATAGTGCATTTCATTTTACTATGGTTAAGAATAGACAATATTTCAAACATTAATTGGTCATGCAGCTCTGGCTCCTATTTTGATTCTGGCAAGACTTTACC
This sequence comes from Gavia stellata, assembly GCF_030936135.1. Lineage (NCBI taxonomy): Eukaryota > Metazoa > Chordata > Aves > Gaviiformes > Gaviidae > Gavia > Gavia stellata. The sequence goes on along the minus strand of NC_082598.1, from coordinate 24,300,309 downwards.
TGAGATAAATCAAATAAATGGGTGTGCTTTCTTCTTACACTTCCATTATAATTGCACTAATTTAGTCCATACTGCCTTTCTATTCCTATTTTTGAGCAGATCAATCTCAAAATGCAGATTTCTTGAAAGAAAAGCAGCAATAAACTGTGAAAGAAAGACTTAAAAAAATGTTGGATTTTGGTAAACCTTGTCATTCTCTGTGTGATATACAATGAAATTTTGAAGCACATTTCAAAATCAATATTTTACACTCACTTTAAGGCACTTATATCTGGAAAAGACTGATGTGATTTATGGGTCAAGTGCAGATTATTTAAGTCATTTGAGGTCAAGTGATAAAATGTCATGGTTCTTTTCATGGTCTTACTCCTGACTCCTTAATAAGTACAGAGGAAGCTAAATCTTTTGGTTTTATTTCTTCTAATATGCGGGGAAAAATGAAATTTACCAAATTAGTTTTAAGTTTTATTTAGTGATGGAAAGTCTGAGTATTTACTGACTTCTAAATATGTCAAATATTTTGTCCACAGGCTGGTGTGGAAGAGAGTTGAAGGCAAAGGAAAAGAGGACAGGCATATGTGTTCTCTGTCTTCTTTGTCTAGGATGGTTGACAGAGGAGATACGAGTTCTCAGATAGCACATGTGGAATGAAAGACTAAAAGCACAAAAAGTTATTATAAAAGTTGCTGTAATGGATTCTAAAAATTAAGGAGCTGTACTATACTGTTCTGTCATAATTCTATGCATAACTTAAAATAGTCTTTTTTTTTTTTTCTATGCAGGCTTTAAAGCACTGCAACAATCTTCCAGGTCAATAAACTTTTTGTCACTTTACCAACATCCTTTCATGGATCTGCTCTGTTTAATATCCTTGCAGTTATTCAACTTCAAGTAGAATTTTCGTTCCTTCACTAAGTGATGTGGAGTAGCTCAGTCATTATTCCCCAGAGGTCAGAGTTTGTGATTTACACCGATTTCACACGCTTTGCCTTGCGCTTTGAATTATTCCTTCGTTGCATTGTCTTATGTGACATGAACACCTTCCCTCAGCCATTCAGTCTACTAGTAATTCTGTGCAATACATAGAAATGTTTTGCTTTCACTTCACTGAGCTATTCACTCTGACAGTTGTGTAGAAGAGTTTATATGGACATAGAGTTTTCGTTATTTTTAAAAAATATTTTTCTGTAAGTTGGGATATTTTTATTACCTTTTTAATAACAATACAACTGCTTATTTAATTTTCCAATTCTAAGAAGTGAAATTCTGTTCCTTAAAATACCTGTACATACATAAATATGTGCATGAAATCTTAGCATATTGATAGGAAAAATGTAGTAATGCTTAGAATAAGCAAAAGTTTGATAACAGAAGCATTTTTGTTAAAATTTGGTGTTATAGAATCTTACTTTATATGGAAATTGTTGAATTGTCAGACTTATTAAAAAATAGAAAAAAAATTAAGATTAATTCTGGAATCCTAAAATATGTTCTGAGTATCACTTATGCAGGACCTTAAAACTGGCAAGTGGAACGATGGAAAAATCTACATTTTCAGGAAAAAATCCAAAGTACAGACATCTAAAATTAGTCTATTTTATGATTTCCAGGAAGTGAAATTTTGTTACTTAATGTTTACATTTTCTTTCTCTTTTTTTAGTAGACAACATTTTGATTTTAGACTAGATTACCTTTAACATGTCATTTTCTCCTCTCACGAAATATGTAGACAGGTAGGTCAGGCATTCAAATTAAGGCATTCGGATGCAATGCCTAAACTAGGAAATATTGTCAGTGGAAAGAGATGCACTCTTCCAGATTGTTGTTCAGATCTTGCAAGGACTGAATCATCCTTGAATCTGTGGACCTTTGAAATGCTGTCCAAAGTTAGTGCATCCATGTCTTTTATGTGACAAAAGTATTTTATCCACAGAAGACAAACATTTTGTAAGGTAAGTTTCATGTACTAAAATTTCATTTAAAAATACTTTGGATAATGTTTACCCATACTTTGTGAAAAAAGGCACTCCAGGTTTTTTTGGGGTCACCTTTCTCAGTTTCTACTGGGATGCAGAGAATTTGCCAAATGTACCTTTAAGATACAATGAATTTGAGAGGTTAATAGCAGTAAGTGGGTGTGTGGCTGGAAGGAAGAGAAGAGCAATTGTACAGTAAAAGAAGTGATTCTGGTTGTCTCTGAAATTTTTCAAAATGCAAAACCAACTAATAATGAAACTTATTATTACAAATTCCCTAGGGCTATGTTAGCTCATTTGGAGCTCTGTGTTTTGTGACAGAGTGTTATATTTTTAGCTTCTGTTAGAAAAGTTCCAATGAAGATTCTTCTTTTTTTTTCAATAAATTATTTTAAACTTGCAAATATCAGATTTGGGGGTCCTCAAAAGTGAGGGAAACTAATTTTCTTAATTTGATTTGTTTAATCCTTCATCCACAAAATTGGTGAAACTTAATTTGCTTGATTAGCCCAAGAATTCTTTCCTGTTGCCTTTCTGGTCCCCCCCATTTAACAGAAAGGCTCTTCTGAAAGTTAAATGTTTTGGCTATTACTTTCTTCCAGAAAAGACTATTTGGTTGAACTTCACCTCTTCACTGACACCTCTCACGTATATTTATCTAGCATTCATTCATATCAGAAATAATTTTAAATACCCACACATAAACCCCCTTTCTTCCAAAAAAAGAAAAAAAAAAAAATCACCTACCTACACCTTTAGCATGATGAGTTTTAGCACAGACTCTATGGACTGGTAAATACCTTGCCAATCCTTTACATTCTGAAGCAGAAGCAGCTTTGGTGGTCTTAGTCTTTTGTGAGTTAGCTGGCAGTTACGTGTGTGGAGGCTCATTTCTTTGTCGTTGCCAACACGTGAACTGGAATAGCTGAAACTGTGTTAAAAAACAAATAAACAAAAATACACTGCATATTCATTCTTTAGCAAAAAGGAGACGCAGAATCAGAAAATGCTCAGAGTAAAGTCTGATTCTTCTTCTATTTTGGGAGTTGTATGACTATATTCCCCAATCCATAGCAGTTTGTGAAGTTTTGGCCTTCCCCGACACCACAACATTTGAAGTTAGAATTTCTGTTACTGTGGTCTTAATCTGTGGCCCATTGCTGAAGGTTCACTGAAACTGATCTGTTCTAGGAGGACAGTTTACTTCGTATAAAGTCATGGGATTTTGGTTCGCCTGTGAAACATATAATGGCTCTCTCCCAACTCCTCTGCTTGTATTATTTCACCTCTGCAGCAGTAGCAGGCTTTGGTCCAACATTAGTGTAAGGCCATGGAGGAGGATCTGTACCAGAACCCCAAAGCTTGGAAATGCTCCAGATTTCACCAGCTGAGATACAGTATCTGAGCTGTATGGTTGCATGCAGCTGTCTATCTTTTCTTTCTAGCTGCATGAGGGAGGAAGGAGCAAAAAAAAAAAAAAAAAGGCCGTAGGAATTATGATAAATATATTGTGTAAAATATAAAAGTATATATCTCAGTAGAAAAACAAAAACATTGAAATACTTTCCCACAATAATGTCTATTTTATTTTGACTGATTATGCACCCTTTGCACCTGTCATGAGGTGTCAATTGCAAAAGAAAAGGGAAATGGAATCTGTGCAATTTCCAATTGAAAAGGACAAATATACAGCACAAAATGGGACTGTTGATGAGAAATTCAAAACTCTCATTCTGCTCTGTTACTGATGAAACTGTGTGGTTCCAGAGAACTTTGTTGTATATATTATTTTGCATTGTTTATAAACCAGCAATCCTTATGGTTTCGGTGAAACTGCATTAGTTTAGGTTCAACCATTCTATTTTATTCTTGATGCTTTGTCACTGTGAAACCACAAAGTTCTAATGAAACTCCTGTGCCATTGTTTTAAGACCCAAGAAGGGAAGCCAGACCTTGTTTATTAGGGATGTGGATGAAGTATTTCATATTTCAGTTGGTCATATACAATGCCAATAAACCTGCAGTTTCACGTATCTATTCCTAGTCAAGTAGGCGGTGGTTTCCAGGGAGTTTAGCTGTCCTATACAGTGAAATAATAAACTCAATCAGAAAAAGAATATAAAATTCATAAACAACATTAGACACAGAGTAGTCTAGGAAATGGAGTTTCACCTATAAATTTCTTGACTGTAAGTGGTGAAACAGTAGAAATCATAAATAATACAGGATTTTATGTTTTGCATTGTGTGAGTTTTATAGAGCTCAAATGGAACATAATAAGGAAACAGCAAAGCTCTCCCTGGGTACTTCATAAGTTGTGGGATGAATTTTCCTCACTGATGCCAAGTGAGATTTTCCCCCCACTACAATATTCATATAAACAGCAGGGGTGCATTTAATTTCATAAAAGCTATATATAACTGCTAATTATAAATTATAAGAATTGATTGATATAGATCTGACCTAACATAAATTCTGTTTAAAAAGATAACCCTCTGTAGTCCAAATTTTAAGTTTTGAGAAGGCCTTTAATGCCTTGCAATTACATGTATGTTTTGCTGGAACATTTTCTAAAATGTAAATGATAGGCCTTCAAAAACACGTGGGTTAGAGAGTGAGATTATGCAGAGAGACAAAGTATTTAGTAAGAAGATAGGACAGACTGTGGGGATCAGGCACAGGGCTCAGTCAGACAAGCGTGCTGACCAGCTCCATTTTACAGGTGACCGACCCCTTTCATACCCCTTTCTGTCTATTTTTCCTTTGTTCCTCCCTGATCCCCTTCCCCTGCACATTTCCCCATCAATTTGCATAGCTTCGATGACCCTCTGCAACACCCTGGACCCTCAGGTTTGCATCTTTATCATCTGCAAGCTCCTGGTTTGCCTGCAGTTTCTTGATAGCCCATCAATTATTGTGACTGACCAGGTTTGTTTCCAGTTATTGTCTCCCTTATGTTTGTCTGTCAGCTCTGTGTCTCTGCATGTTTTGTTTATTATTTTGTTTTTGTTTATTATTTTCCCCTTCTTCTTGTTATACCATTTTGACAAGGTCCTTGATCACATAATCTTACAGAAATAAATGTTCCTACATTCTACATACCCTCATCAATTAGTGACTGACCAGCTTTGGTTCTCTTTATTGCCTCCCTTCTCATTAGTTGATCACATTTGTGTCTCAGTATGTTTGTTTATGGCATTCCTCTTTTCTTATTATCCCCTTTTGCATTAAAAAGTCCTTGAGCAGATACAGGAGGGAAGGAGGGAGCAGACACTTTCCTTCCACATACTCTTACACTTAGAGTCTCAAAAATTTCTCTTCAATTAACACAATGTCTTCACCCTAGCAGAGCAGTGGTCACCTGTACAAACAAGTGGAATGACAGAATGGCTGAGGTTGGAAGGCACCTCTAGAAATCATCTAGTCCAACTCCCTTCTCAAAGAGGTTCAGCTAAGGCAGGCTGCTCAGGGTCATAACTTCACAACCTCCCTAGGCAACCTGTTCCAGTGCTCAACCATCCTCACAGTGAGTTTTTTTTTCCCCCTGCCCTGATATTTAAATGGAACTTCTTGCATTTCTATTTTTGCCCATTTCTTCTCGTTCCCTTATGGGCACCACTGAGTATCCTTTGTCTTCTTTATACTGTGTCATCAGGTATTTCTACACATTCATAAGATCCCCCTCTTCTCCAGGTTAAGAAGTTGTAGCTCCCTCAGCCTCTCTCACAGATGCTGTAGTCCCTTAAAAATCTTTGTGACCCATAATGGAGTGTCCTACTGTCACTGTAGTGAAGTAGCGATATTCTATGTTCCAAGAATGACTTTTTTTAGACTCTTTTACACCATCAGAGCAAGGGGAAACTAAAGCAGGTGGATAGGAGATAAAAACCTCTAAAAAGTAAAAGTTTGGGAAATCTTCATTTTAATCCACAAGTGACTAAACATACTGAGCCAGGTACTGATGCTGAAATGCCACAGTTGAGTCTTACTGTGCTTGAAAAAAATATATCAGCATATTCCAGAGTTCAGTCTGAAAACTGTAATTCTAAGTCTGGACCAGTTAATTGCTTTTCGTGGTGATCTCAGAAGGCAGAAACAAATACATTTTTGTCCTTGTTTGTTTGGCTTCCCACATCCCTCCCACATACCTTTATATTTTGGGTTTTTTAAATATTACTGAAAGCTAGGTTTAGGTTGCTAGATATTCTGTGCTGAAATCCAAGGGAAACTGGGAAAGATAAGCAGCATTTCTTTGTCAGCCTGTGAAGGAAGTGTCAGGGCCCTGAGTGCACCTACAGGCCTCACTGGCCTTGCCAAGTCCACCCTGGAGCTTTCCTCACCCTTGCCCACAGCACAGTATCCTGCTTCAGCTCAGTTCCTACCCCAGCAATGCTAGCCTCCAGTCCTGCTTCTGAACTTTCCTGTTTTAACTGGAGCCCCTGGGCACAGGGATGTGAGTGGTGGCCCCAGGTGAGACTGGTTAGGAGCCACAGAGGCCATGGCTGCCCTCAGGGCTCTCACAGCAAGTGTAACTAATGGGACTGACCACACATGCGAAGCATGTATGAGCAATAGATGGATTGTTTGAAGAAGTCTAAGAAATTGGGATACAATGCTCAGAAAACTGGCCATTTTGATAGGGTTTTTATATATCCTGTGGGATTACGCAGTCTAATGTGGGGCCTTCTGAATGTTATGCAGTGTATTGCCCATACGGCCAAGTATATAGACCAAGAATGGATCAGCAGAATAGCTAGGACTTCCAGCTAGGTCTACAGATACCTCAGATACATCAGGGCTGAAAGTTGCAGCTGGTAAATTCTGGGAAGCTTGCCCTATTCCTTGTATTCCTAGCCTTTTCCTTGGGGTGTCTCTATAATAAAAGGGAAGGTAGTCTCCCTACAATTGTATCTACTAAGACTAGGACTGAAGAGCAACTTCGAGTTTCTGGTAAAAAAAATAAAAGTAAGCCTTAATATACACTATTCATATAGGATTAAATTCTTAACTCTAGAGCACAAAGGACTGAGCAGGAACCAATCTACCCTTTTCTGGAAGCAGTCAAACTTAAAATTTTTGTTGGAGTTTGTACTAAGAGAGAGAGAGAGAGAGAGGTTAGAGAAGGAGATACTAGCTTGTTACTACAGTAATGGAAAAAAGGAAAGCCATGGCGGTAACTAATGATGTAAGCAAATGTCTAAGAACAAGTTCTGTAACTTAATCTGCAGGACAACTGGGAATTCAGCATGGAATAGTCATGCTGATATGACCAATGTCTCTATAATTTAGCTCTAAAAAGAAAGTTTTGTAGCAATCACTTTCTCTTTTTGTCACATAATAGTAATCTACCTCTTTTTCAAAAACAAAGCAAACAGTTGAACACTAATGCAAGTGAAAAACAGCAGAACACTGAAATTATTTTAGGCACAATGTTTAATTTATCCAGCTCAAAATTTTTCTTCCAGTAGGGCTAAGAAAGTCAATACACTTTGTTATCATACTCTCATTCCAACATTTAAAGCATGCTGAAAATACTCGGTGTCCACGTTTCCTTGTAGAACGGATGGTGATACCATTTTAAGCATCCACCTTCAAATCCTCTAAAGACTTTAGTTTGCAGGTATAAATACATTGTTAATAATTAAATTGCTTGGATAATTGAAAAAATAAAATAACACTGAATATAAGCACAGTCATCACATATGAACATTATGTTTATTTATGAAGTCATGCAGAAATGTGCTTTTCATTTTCTTCTAGTTAGATTGAGAAATTGCTTTCCACCATCATCAACAAAACAGGACACAATTACCTCTGAAAAGTGTGCGGACATAAATTCAATAAAAAATTACCTGCCATTTGCCATTAATGTAACCAATTAGTAAAACTAATTATATGTTATATTCAAGAATTCAAAGATATGTGATTACAAAATCAATAAAAAATAGGTACATCCCTACCCATTTTTTCAGATTTTAAAATATTCTAGGAGAGAAAGTAGAGTTCAAAATGAGAGTATTTCTAGGGGAATTAAATATATTTTAAAATGTCAAAATTAAGCACTTTTTTTTTTTTTAACTGCTTTCAATTCTTTCCACAATACATACATACTTTTTCACAATTAGTATGATTCTGATCAATGTTCTACTTTTGATAATCTGTTATCTTTTGTATGGAAAACAGTCCTTTGGAAAAATTTTTTCCTTTTATTCTCGTGTGGTTTTGGGTATTAAGTGTAGGATATGTTTAAGTACACTGTAATTATCAATCTACTTCTGAACTCTTCACTCATTCCCGCTTCTGTAATGTGTGTTCTTTAGCAATACCACTCTTAAAAGCTGCTTTGGCTAGCTGTTAATGTTATTTTTCTTTATCAGGAACTAAAGAAATTTCTTCTTTCTATCCAGATGGGGTTTATGTAAAATATAAACTCTACACTTGTGCTGCTTTGTGTACATATGAAAGCTTTACAAAGTCTAACAAGAAGATCTACGTAGGCCTCAAGTTAGATATGTGTATTTTTTAATAAAGGATTGACAATTACAAATTTTGAAACAGACTAGGGAAAGTTTTGTAAATCAAGTTTGGAGGTACTGTCAGTTTTAAAGTGTTATCTCTCATGCATTATCAGAATACCTTTAATTGAAATACAGATTTGTAGTAGAAGAAAGGTTCCTTATATGTTTTCTCCCTGAAGCATACTATTTAATTCGTATTATTTAGGAAATCTGGATTTAAAACTGAGGAAATTAAATGGCATTTTTAAAAATCAAGAGGATCTGATATAATATCTCTTCTCATATGCAGGTGATCCTCAGAGAAATTGGTTGTGTTATAAATTAGGGATTTGCCTTTGACAGAGTTCTAAATGAATAGGGAAGAGCTACCAGACTAATCACACAATAAGGGCATGTATTAACAAGCAGGAACAGATGTGTGCTAATTCTGCCTACAGTTAAAGCTTGTGGCAAATCAGCCAATCTGAACACATATAAAACTGCATTAAACTGCACCTCTTACTAAAAAATCATATCCCTAAGGTTTATTTTTCCTATGCCATGAAGTTGTTTAAACTCATAATTTGATACCAGAATATCTCTACTTTCAGTACCATTAAACTAGCCAGATTTGTAATAGTAACAATTACAATGATGAAGTGCGAATTATTGATAGATTTGTAGTCTTATGTCATGCAAAGATGGTATTTCTGTTTTATGACCAGTTTCTCAAGTTGCTTAGAATGGTTATGTGTCATTACTTTTTCAACTGGCCTTCCTCATTTTTATTTGAGAATTTGTCTTACTTTCCCCAGAACGTAATTCTTTTACCATAAGATTCAATGGTAAATTCCCAGTAAAGAGCAGTGAGAAGAAGGATAAGGGTATTTTCATACTAAATGTGTTCTCAAAATAGTTAAGAAATCTTTATCTCTTATGGTTTTAAAGGGTAATTGAAACTGGAAATTTGTCTCATTAGTCAAAGCAAAATTAGATCAGGTCTAAGACTTCCAGTCATGAGCAGAAAACAGATGGAACCACCTTGAAATCAAATAAAGTAGCCTCTAATAATGAAATGCTTTTGTTGCTATTATCAGATGTTGCTTGACTGTGAAGTTAGCTGCTTTCTGCTTCATTGGATGAACGTTTAATTACTTACCTTAAATGGCCAATAAGAGTTCTATGAATGTGGTAGGAAAGGAGACAACTGATTCTGAAGCAAAAGGCTATCAGTGGAAGAGAATTAGTGTCTAAGTTATGTTTTGTCTCAAGTGTTCCTGTTAGCTGGTAGGAGCATTCTAAACTGCCATGAAATATCTTATTTGTGTAAAGGCAGGATTGCTACATTACTTGGAAAAAAAAAGAAAGAGCTCTGCCATTTGAAGGGGAGACATTTAATCCACAAACATATCAAAGATGCAAAATTTGAAGTCTACAAAAACTAAGGGAGTCACAAACATTAGGCTTCACGAAGTCCAGATTTTATTCCCTCTTTTAGCTGATCAGACCTTTTGAATAAATACAACACTGATGTTTCTAAAACTTTTGTTTACAGAGGAAACAAATAACTACTTTTTTCCACAAATAAAATCTTAGAAGAATGACAAATGCAGAGAGAAACTGAAAAATATATTCTTTTTTTTGTAAGTCATCAGATAAAAACATTTTGTGAAGCAGCAGGGTAGTGGTCTTTACTGCCACTGAGAAGAGATTCTCTTCTTTCAGGTTAATTGTTTGGTCCTTGAGAAAAATTATCTTTACACCTGGTAAGACCATCTGTGCTCATAGTTCTGTTTCCTCTTTGCTTTTAAAACGTCTTTGGATATCAGCTTGTTGAATGTGGAAATATTATTTTAAAAACACTAAAAATATAAAAGCTGATATGTCCATAGTCATATGTAACCTAGCAACCCAGTAAATGTAGTACTGCATTAAGCTAACAACAGAGGCCACAAGGCTTGTCAGAGTTTTTAGAACTTGCCTTGGCTGGTCTGGAGCTGTATTTTATCTTATTTATGTGTAACAAAAATTATCTAAGGACCAGATAACTATTATTCACTTGGTTTTAGCTGTTGTACAATTGTTGCATAATGCTTATTAGTGTAAATATTTTTTTAACCAACAGATAGTAACAACAAGTGTTTCTTCTGTACAGAATGAACTGTCTATGACCCTTGAATAATATGCAGCATAGTGGAGTATTCTCCACGGTGTGACAGGAGAAGCCTTGAAAGTACCGGCACAAGATAATACTGAAGTTCCTGGGGTTGTAAACAACTAACCAATGGGCACTTACTGGTTGTTGAAGAGATGCAACCTTAGGAAGTGCAGTAAAAACAGTAAAAGCAGTTTTAGTGCTAATGAAAAATCCCCAAAGAACATGCATCCAACATGTGTAAAACCACATGATATATGGTAAATTTGCATGGAACTGTAAACCAGTGAAGAAAGTACAAGTTGTAGAGTAATTTCTGTATGTTTGATAACATGCTGCAAGTGGACCTAAGAGTGAGGAAAAAGAAACTTATCTGTAGTCCTCCTGGAAAAGGATTTGGAGTACTGATGGTCTTTTCTACACTGTCCCCAACTGAACCTTAGGACCCAGAATGGCAGTGGAAAGCTAAGCATAATACAAGAGAAAGGGATATTATTTGTAATTGATGGGGAGGTGCACCTATATTATCTAATAAATATTCTGCTCAGTCATTGAAAATTACTTTTACCTATTGTCAAGTAAGTTTGAGACCTGTGACCTCATGGCTAAAGCCTTTAGCGACAAATTGTTCATTCATATCTTGACTTTAAACTCCACGGTTTTATGACCAAGTCAAGTTCCCAGGTGCAGTCTGAAAGAGTCTCCTAATTATGAACTACTTTAGAAAATTAATAGAATGTTCATTATCTACTGCATTATGGGAGGGTCAGGGGACGCCAAACAATTCTCTGTACAACTATGTGTGTCGTCGTCTTATGCTAAATTCAGATCTTGGCTGTACCTTTGAAACTCAGGTAAGGGTAACTAAACAGCTGCAGATCCAATTTGTATGCTTCACTAAGTATTAAACAAATTAGGAATTTTCAAGTAGGGAGAAAATACTCCATTTTACTTCTTCAGTGGCTTCCACCTAGTAATTTAAAGATTCATTCCAAAATAAAATCCAGAAGAGAAACCTATTTTTCATACTACACAAAGCTAACTTGAATATTTTGTTATTTGCCTGTTTGTAACATGGAGTCTTTTATGTCTTGGGAGTGACATCTCCTTTAGAAATGTGCTCAAAAAAAAAAAAAAATTTGCTCAAAGAAGTTGTGTTGCATATAGGGAAAAAAACCAAATACAAATAAATGTAGAACAATATAGAATAAATTTCTGGAGTCCACAGACCAACAATGGTAACTATCCTGCCTCCAGACAATAAACATGTCTTTTGTTAGGAAACAGCTTTTTTAAAGCTAAATTATCTCATTGAAGATAACTAAGTGTTGATGTTTCCTGCCATTTGAAGCTAGGCCTTATATCAAGCTCTGAGAAATTAGAAGGTGCAGCAGCCTCTAGGTGACTACAAGTGGGAAAGGTGTTTATACTTTTCTGCTGCCCTGTGAGACTGAAGACTGTAAAATCTTTGCTTCTGTTTTTTAAAGCCTGTTTTCAATATGTGGAAAGGAATTTGCATAGAGTGTGTGAAATGGCCATTTGGAGTGGAGAATGGCCATGTAGCAGCATACAGAAGACTGAAAAGCCTATCTCTAACGTATGCAAACACTCCTTTCAAGGAGAGAGGCACATCATAGTTTGAGAAAGTATATATTAGCCAAGATTATAAACGCTTTAGAAAAGTTTTTCAATATAACATTTTTTATCAAGTTTATTGGATGCATGTCTCCCCCAAAACATAAAATCATTTCACTGTATCTCTTCAGTAACTATAGTTTTTCTGTGATATTCATAAATTGGGTATATAGGTGTGCCTGCTGTACTCTGACAATAATTTCTATGAAGATCAGAAAGACTGTAGCCTTGTCACTGCAGAAATTCCTTTGGGAAAAATCACACTCTCTCTTGATAGTTAATCAAGAAATGATACTTAACTCACTTTCCACTAAAGGCTTATCCATCCACTTCAGCACAACACAGACATCAAAACAGCAGGTAATTTGTTGAATTACAGTACATTCTGTCTCCCTGTTCTATGAAAATCCATTAAGATCAATTAGTACTTCTATTTCCATAGAGCCTTTCATAACCATTCTCTCAAAGTACTTTGCAAAGATTAATACTGCAAATTTTCATGTCACTTATAAATCATTATTTTGTTATTATTACTTACTAAATAATCAGTAACAGTCTAAAAAGTTAGGTTGTGATTTATTCTGGAGCAAATAACAGCACATTCATTGAAGTTACTTAGTAAGATAACTTCACAAAGCCTTGGTCAAATGAATTCTTTCTCATACCAAGATCGAAGTTGCTGGCAGAAGCATCTGGTTAAAATTCAATCAACTGTCTGAGAGGCGGGTGAGAATGAGTAATAGTTTCAATTAATGAGTTCAAATAATTTTACTTTTCATACTGCACAGCTGAGTACATGGGGTTTTTTAATGTTTTTGGGGTGGGTTATTTTGGTTGGGGTTTGTGTTGTTTTGGTTTGTTTTTTCCAAAGGCAGACATGTTTAGGTACCACAATGCTTTAATATTTTGTGAGAGCTTCAATCAGTTGCCACATCTGACAAATGCAATGAAAAGCCAAAACTTTCTTCACTTTCAGTAACTGTAAAAACTTGAATTCTTGCATGACTCTTGGTAAATATTCTCTTCTTTCCAAAAATAGTGTAGGTCAGAATCAAAAGACTGCTGAAAGGACTTCTTTGTGTATGCAGAATCTTTACATTTCTTTCACAATTGATTCTGTTATAGCTCTCTGATACTGCCAGTGAATTTGTTTGTTATATGAAAGGTGAAATATTCTTATTACAAAACTCAAATACAGAGACAATGAAATCACACTAGATGTATTAGAAAAGTGAGAGTATATACAAATAAATACAGGAGGAAAAAAAAGCCTTTTTAGCCAATAATCTTGCAGAGTACTGTGATTTGTCACACATTATGTCTGAGTTTCTAGTTCACTCTGATGAATTCACAAAAATAAAATTCACTAACTAATACACGTATGTTTTCCATTTGATCCTTGGCAGGTACATGCTCATAATTTGTATTTAGAAAGTTCTGTGAAATGTTTTATATATATGTATATATGAAAGAATATTCATGTATCTTCACCCTTAATTTAAGATTCATGATTAAGCTATGCAGCTGCAGTGTATGTATGAAGTTTGAATATTCTTTCTTAAAATGATGAATGCTGACACTCCACTCCCATGTATAATGTGCGGAAGTACTTTTGTTGATCTGAAAAGGGCAATTATTAAGACAACTTGTATATTCCATGCAAATTCATAAGCTTGCGTTCTGTAAAAAAAAATCTACATGTATGGACCTGTAATCACATGAAATTCATTAACTTTACTGAAATTCAGTTGTGCTGGCTGTCTCAATTTTTGTAGATTTTGGCTTAAAATTAGTGAAGAGATAACTAAATTTATAACTTGGTTTTGCCGGCCTTTTCTCTATTCTAAGAATTTAGAGGTACTATATTCACATAGGCACATTAGACTAATTTCCTTACTTTCTACAGTCTGTATAACTTTTGAAAATGAAACTCACACAGAAATTTTGAGACCAGTCATCATTGCTCATAATCTTCATTGGTTTAATGGTAAAATAATTATTGACTTCCATAGCAACACAGTTTGATAACATGCATCTTTAAGCCCTCCTCTCCCAGCTAAACTGTATCTTTTTAGGTAGCTGTTTCTGTAAACAGTATGACTGTAAGATCTGTACCTCAAATTTAAATATATCTGCCATCTGACCTGCTCATCTAAAAATCACCTGCAAGTGAAAGAGCCTTCTGATTCATAATTTAAGGGAGTCTTTAGAGAAAACTATTCCGTTTGTCTCTAAATCATCAGTGATAAGAAAAGACAGGTATTTTAGATTGCCACTGGCAATGAAAAATGCAATATAAAGCACTGCAATCTTAAAGAATTACATGTAAAAAGCTAAAATATCATAACCATTTTACTACTTAAATCTTCATACAACTTCTGCAGCTACTGTGAAAAAAGGAAGTCTTTCTTTTCAGGCAAGTCAGTCAAAATGTAAATGATGAAAAACAACAGCACAAAACCTGGGGAAAAAATGAAACACACCTTTATTGAACAACTGTGGCTAATGAAAATAGTGTTCAGAAACTTCCTAGTTGCTCCACAAAGTTTTTTTCCACTACCTTGCAATTTGTATAATGAATCTCTTCTGGTAGTGTAAGACACTAAATTTTTTCTTTTCTAGGTATTTACATTGACCTTACTGAAGTAAAATTGACAAAAGCAGTGGAATATGTGGTTTATACCTTGCTTCAAAGACCACTCAAACTTCAGTTTCAATAACTAGGAACATGGTTCTGGTTGTAATGTCGACAGAATCATTGCTGCAAATTTTGAAATGAAATTTTGGTATTTATAACTGAAATTTCTAGGGGAAGGGAAAGACAAAGGAAATGCACTGTCTAAATATTTTGTCATATACCTTTGTGGAATTAGCTGGTACTGGAATAGTTAATTACAATTTAAAAGCTATCTAAAAGCCACTTTTAAACTGTTTATTAGTATTTTGACCTATAACTCGTCAGGGCACTGTCTCTAGTCTCCAGCTAAATAGGTATCTCTGAGGCAGGGAATTGCAAAGAGAGAGAAAAAGAAAAGCATATGATAGTTCAAAAGGAACTTGAAGAATTCAGTAAGTCTTGCAGTTTTAGATCAGCAGAGGCCATTCTGGTTCTCCCGGGTCTAAAATGACAGAAGCAAGATACAGCTAGCTACTTCGAAAAGCAAACAAAACCCATTTAATTTTTTCTCCTTATTTGAATGTTGAATTTCTTTTTTAATTAATTGCCTTGGCTATATTTTCTTCAGTGATTTGTCAAGACTGTCAACTCCATATGGAATCTAACATTTTAATTTAGTTTAAGAAAGTTTAGGGAACTAACAAATTGTGGATAAATGCATGATAGTGTGAGTGGTTAGGGGTCCTGTTTTATTGCTTTTCTCAATCTGCTTAAAGCCCTGTTTGGTGATAACAGGCATTCTCCTCACTCTCAAAATACAGATCAATTAAGAGCATTATTTCCAATCAACTGTATTCACCTCAGTTTGGAAAAGATTTGTGTCATTTTAAGAAACCTATAAATGCCTGTTGCCTTAAAGAGTGAGGAATCTTAGCATCTCTCTTAACATTTGAAAGTCAAAATTGTTATTTTAAGCTGCTTCTTGGGTTATCACTTTTATTCCTGTGTATCAGTACTGATGCCTTTCTAAGGGGTTGCTTATTAAGATTAACTTTGTATGATAGATTTGATGAATTGAAAACCTTTTTCAACAATCAATTTTTATTATAAGTCCAAGTAATTTCAAAAGACTCTGAAGGACTAAAATATAGTCATGCTATAGGTACAAATTATAACCTGTTATTCACTGGCCCTTGCAATAGATTGGCATCCACTGAAGGAGGTGTTCAACCTTTCTTCACTTGCTTTAGGTTGCAAACATTCACTTTTCCTACTCCAATTCCACACAAAGAAAACTGAAATAAGATAAAAATGCTACCACTGAAACATGTAGCAGATCTCATATCACAGAGGAAGGAGGACCACAGACAATGTTAAGGGTAGATGACTTCAAGATTGCAGAGTATATAGGGCAGTCTTTTAAAGCAGCCTGAGGGATTATAAATCTGGCCTTCTACAGGGAATTTCTACATAGCTAGGTTGCATCCCTGTTATTCTTTTCCTTCAGTTTTATTTCTCTAAAATATCGCTGTTTTTCAGAAAGAACAGTGTCTGTAGGGAGGCAATCCATCAAAATGAAGCAAGCCTTCTATGGGCTGTTTACATATGAAAGGGGGGAAAAAAAGTGTTATATCTATATTCATAATAGGAATGGCTTCTATTTTCCCATTTCCAAAGTGCTTTATTCAGGGTGTTTTTGTGTCTTTGTACATTTATGGATCGAATATTTTATAAATTAATACATTTTTAACAGCTACAAAAGTACTGGTTTGGATTACTCAACTTACGTTTCAGCAAACATTTGTTTCTATGGCTGTATCATGAAATGCTTTGAATGTACAAGCTTGTGCAATATAGACATTAAAATGTCAAAAATCAGTGTGAAGAGATAATAATTTAAATAAATGAACTTATTTTTGTTGCAGCTACTTTTTTATCTGGTTCCTATTTGTACCACTTCAGCTACTATCTTAAAACTTAACAGAACTTTAGTTTTATATAATAATTTACAGTATCTGTCTGTAATTATTTCCACTCAGAAGATTAAATAGGTCCACAAATTAGTGCTTTTTTTTTACACATACAGACACACATGCACATGCACATACACAGCTGCCATAGCTAGCAAACACTTAAAAAAACAGTCCCTAAAAGAAATCAGAAAAAGAATTCATAGACTTAAAAGTAAAGGTTTTATATTAGAGAAAATCTTTTTATGTCAACATTATGTCATTTCTAAATAGTTCTAAAAACCCAGTGTTGTAGTGTCACCTACTAATCCTATTTAGCAAGGTCAATTATTTAAATCAGAATACTGTATCTTTATTATAGAAGTTAAGATTTCCTGTATACAGTCTACCAAACAATGAAATTTGGATTTCACAGGCCACAATGTTAAATGCATATGCAGAACTGTTTACTTCAGAACACATTGCCAACACGCTTATGTTTATGTTTCTGTTGATAAAATTAGAATGTTGTGCACAGCATAAAGACAAGTCTAAGAGAGATGACTGGGAGTATTGCATTTAGCTGATTGCTACATTCTCATTTTAGAAACAGCAGGAGATCTTTAATTTCCAGAAAGTATAAGAATTGTACTTAGATTTAAGGAGAAATATTCTGTGAAGTTTTACATAAAATAAGTGGTGGCCTTTTTTTTTTTATTCTCCTGCAAAAGGAAAAGAATTAAAACATTAAGAGATTTACACATTTCACTAGCATACAAATCTCCTTTTGAAAACTGTTTGGGATAACTAAATCTTATAATTTCACAATGCTCTGCTCAGTAGAATTAATGATGTATTTTTTTCCAAATGGAGAGTTCAGAGTCCAAAATTTCTGTTACAAAGACTCACAATAACTACAAAGGTATGTGCCATTATAGTCTAATCTGAATTGTTTGTCCTAAGTATTAAGTTCTGGTCACTTAATAATAAAATATTTTCTTCTATGGCCATTTCTATTACTCCGTCTTACAACAGGTCCTGAAGGGAAGCCAAAGGTTGCAGTCCAGCTAAACAGAATTCATGGATGCCTCAGTATTTGAGGCTGCACTTCCACACTGGAAGACTCCAGGAGAAAAATTATCATAGATTTTTGTCATTTTTCTTTTTAAGAAAATTTTCACATGCATTAAGAAAATAACACTTAAAATTGCTAAATTGGACATTACTGATGTTTTTTTTCTAATACGACTTAAGTATTAGAAATCCACAGCTTCCTGTAAAACGAACTAACAGCTTAAGCAGTTGTTTTTGTGAATTTGCTCTAGAAAAAAACAAATAAAAAAAAATCCCAACAGCAATCAACAACCAAAAATAATTAAGCACACAGAGGAATAGACGGCAGGGTCTTGGCAATGTTACTCTCCTATTGTTTCTCCTGCCAAATAAATTCGGGCTTGAGGGGTTTTGGATTTGTATCAAATATTTGGAAACAATCCTGTCCATTTCCTCACTGCATCTGATTTTCCACATGTTACCAAATAGGGCATAAAATCCAAGAATTCCTCTTTCACAGTGAGATTTGTCAGGGCTTGCAAATTAGAAATGGTGAGGACATGAATCATTTACTTGCTACTGAAAGCAATATTGCCTGGATCAAAAAGAGTATTTAAATATACCTAGCAAAATTATTTTCATTTAAAAAGGTCTAATGTAAATAATTAGTTTATGGAAACAGTCTGGAGATCTTGCTACTAAAATGCAGAACTGATAATACGCATTTCTGTATAGAAACTCATATAAAAGTCATACCCACAAAAGCAAGGTTGCCAAATAAACTTTTTGAGCTGTCTCCCACAAGTGGTGTAGTCCTGAAATATTAGAATGCCGCTTTTATCTGCTACTGCCTTAATATTAGAATGTTATATTATAAACAAATAAATGAGCAAATGTATGCTAGTACAGAATTGGGCAGTCTTCTGGCTAAACAAGACAACGTGTCTAGGAGTTATTATTGATCTATTTTCATGTACATTTTGGTTTTTAAGTAATGTCAAAGGCACTAAACACATGGGGAAGGCACTATTTTTTACTTTTATAAAACTAAATAAAATATTATTTCAGGTGAGAATAAAAATAAAATTCTGGTGATTAAATTAATTTCTTACTTCTGTTCTTTCCTAGATGAAAGGGATAGAATGTTATCCAAATCTATGCTTTCATACTTTCATACTTCTGTACTTGGCACTGGTGAGGCCGTCCCTCGAATACTGTGTTCAGTTTGGGGCCCCTCACTACAAGAAGGACATTGAGGTGCTAGAGCATGTCCAACAAAGGGCAATGAAGCTGGTGAGGGTTCTGGAGCACAAGCCTTATGAGGAGCAGCTGAGGGACCTGGGGTTGTTTAGTTTGGAGAAGAGGAGGCTGAGGGGAGACCTTATCGCTCTCTACAACTGCCTGAAAGGAGGTTGTGGAGAGGTGGGTGCTGGTCTCTTCTCCCAAGTGACTAGTGACAGGACAAGAGGAAATGGCCTCAAGTTGCACCAGGGGAGGTTTAGATTGGAGATTAGGAAAAACTTCACTGAGAGGGTTGTGAGGCATTGGGACAGGCTGTCCAGGGAGGTGGTGGAGTCACCATCCCTGAAGGTTTTTAACAGACGTGTGGATGGGGCTCTTAGGGACATGGTTTAGTGGTGGGCTTAGCAGTGTTAGGTTAACGGTTGGACTTGATGATCTTAAAGGTCTTTTCCAACCTAAACGATTCTAGAATTCTGTGATTCTGTGATTCAATATATGAAGTTTTGTATTAATAAAACTTCAAACATGGCCGTCGAGCTAAGAGTCTGGTAGCTTGTCTAAATGTAGTATTTGTTGCTGACTTTAGACAATTATATTCAGCAATTAATGACAAGTCAAAGCTATTTAATTGCTGGGTCATTAAATTATTTTAAAAGTGTTATGGTGCAAGATAATCAGTATCATGGAGTATGAGAAAAAAAGAGGAACGGTTTTAGTTGCCAAAAGCAAATACAGAAAATGAAATCTTTTCTGATGTGAATAGCAGTATTGTTTGGTAACCTGGCAAAGTAGTAAATAGCTTTCCATTTTTGTGAAGATGGAAAGATGAAGAATAGCTGCTCTTGAGTCAAATAAAGATTTTCAATTAAAGGAAGGACTTCACACATTAGAATGTATTCCTGTAGAGCAGGATATGAAATATCAAACAATTATAGCAGAGATCAGGGTTTTTTACATGCTATGTGACTCAGGCATTATGACGGAGGTGATTATAAATTCCTTGTGAGGCAGAAAGATAGAAGACTTATAAAAGGTTTTTGTTGCTGACAGGCAGATATTATTTTTTAGTAATTAAAACATGTTTTTGAAAACTTTTTTAATATTTAAGTTCAACTATTTACTTGTCATAATAATTTGCACTCCCAAAGAGTGGCTTAGAGCACAATGGAATATGTAGAAATTTGGAGAAGTACAAGGTTTAACCAATTCCACGGTTCTATGGCAGAGCTAAAATCCAGTTCTCCCTTTTAAAATTATTACTGGTCTATGCTTTCCACCAGCACTGAGGAGTTTTAGAAGGGAATCATCACTAGGTATCCAGTTCGAGGGGTACCTAAATGTTTCTGTCTCTGCTGAAGTGAGGCCTTGGTGATCTGTATAAAATAAGTAAAATGAAGTAAATAAAGAACCATGTTTTTTACAGAATAGTTCTCTGGTCAGGACATTCAGAATTCAGTTCCAATAGCTTCTTCATAGGCAATTATAAATTTGTAATGTCTGGCACATAGATCACGAGACACAAGGCTATCATAATGCAGGTAATTTAGAAGCTGTATGAATGGGTCCCTTAAACTTAGTTATTTCTGTCCTTTTGCTTTCAAGACCTTTGCTTTCATTCTTGAAAGGAAGGGAAACAAAATCTTACAACAGTGTTGTCTCCCATAAAGCTTAGGCAGAGTCAGGAACACCACATGATTTTAAGCTATCTAAGAAACTGTAGCATATATTTACTTCATCTCATTGCTTTTAGCTTTTGATTTAAGATTGCTTTATGTTGCCAGAAGTGTAAAAGGCAAATGAATAATCATGAATAAGCTGTGATGTCATACAGAACTAATGTCAATTCAGCTGAAAAGTTTAATTAATATGGCACATAAACAGTTTTACCTGTCACTGCAGTTCTGACCTTGCAGTTTCAGGTATAAGCAGATAACTTTAGAAATAGCAACACACAATCCAGAAGTACCGATATTTGTATCCTTGACATGTGACAGAACAGCTATAAGTGTAATTGAAATATATGATGCATTTGGCATTGATGCAGATACCTAATTTTGATGGTGTAGGAGAATGACCAATGTGACATTTTGCTCATTTTCCTCAGCTGAAGCTTGTACAATTTCTCAAGAGTAAATGACCTTACAGTATTCTATAATATAGTCTCGACCCTGACTGTTAGGCAGCTCAGAGTGTGAACATGCAGTCAGCAAAACAGCCCTACTAAAAGTTAGCTGTAACTTACAGTGGGACAAAATCAACTGAAAGTTTCAGTGATAATGTCTGATGGCCTTGACATCCTACCTTGCTGTTCCCTCTGCTGTTTCTCACTCTTTTTGTTCCTTCCTCCTCTCTCTGTCCCGTGTTTTCTGCCCTTTCTTAAATATGTTATCACAGAGGTGCCACCATCTTGGGTGATGGGTTCAGCTGTGGCCTGCAGTGGGTCCGCAGGAGCCAGCTGGAACCGGCTGGAACCGGCTGTGTCCGGCATGGGGCAGCCCCGGCCTCTCCTCACAGAGGCCGCCCCCTCAGCCCCCCACTGCCAGCACCTCGCCACATATTCTCAATACACTATTTGGGATAACTAAGCATACAATTAAATGCGCAAAAGATCTAAGCTTATGTCTACCCAGTGTGTGCTCCAATAAGCATTCTCAGAGGACACCTGCCTTATTAAGCCTTAAAGAAAGTATTGGGAAAAGGTGGTGAAAATTCCTCTTTTATATATATAATATTCACCCTTGAGAAAGAGTAATGCAGGGCAGAAAAGTCATGAAATTAATTTATTCCTTTTAATTAAATCTACAGAAATTCTTGCTTTCTGTAACACAAAAGAGTGCCTTAATGGAAAGCCTATACCATGTTACAGGTCAGCAGATTTCAGTCTGACTTGTTGAAGGTGAATTTTTAAAATAACCCTTTCCTCCAGTATTCCTTTTGACTGTACCTTTTTTAGCTCCACAAGGTAGACTTGCTGTTTAATTTTTCTATTCACTGTGCTTTAGTGAGTTTAGAATTAGGACCTTGCCTTCTTTGGATAACTTAAAAATCTAATGTAAAGATAAATGGGCACCTTAAAAATAGGCATCATGAAGATAGAAGGCCCCTTTGTGACACCAGTACATTACGTTTTTGCTTAGCAACAACCTAAATGACTATTGCTTCTTTAAGAAGGATTTTTATTGTAAAACAAGAGGTCCATGGGCTCCTTTTAAATTCTGTTCTGAAAAAAAAAAATCATTCAAACCATTAGTTTAGTTGGGTATCATCTAATTTAAAATAATAAAAAAGCTAGTCAGCTTACTCCTAAGAATCCGTATTTTCCAGATATTACAGTCAAATATGTATTTTTGCATGACCTTTTACTGTTTATCAGAATAGCTACCAACATAAGGTGACAAGAGTAGCAAAAACCATCGGTCACTGTTATCCTCTGTCAGAGTATGGGCTCTAGAGTAATGAAGTACACAATACAGAACTACCTTTTTTTTTTTTTTTGACTCCTGAACTTTAGCGTCCATAACAAACTTCTACCAAGGCGTATTTTTCAGTCTGCCTTTCTGGAGGCTGTGTTTTAGTAGCGAGGCTTAATTTTGCACAAAGACAGCTGCAGCCCTTAATTAACCACTTGACAACAGTTGCTTATAAAAACATGATACCCTTTAGCTAGCAAGCATTTTTTCCTACTGCCATGTTTTCCCTTAACATATTCCCAATATTTGGGCAAGGATTCTTGGTTTTCCCCCTGTATTTAGAATATAGAACAAACATAGAATCACTTGAAATGTTGACAGGAAAGTGCTGATTCTTACCAATGGCAAGGTGGCTTTCAGGAAAATTTTGTATTTTTGCATTTAATTTTCTTTGTTAAGTATCTTCTCTGAAGAATCCTATCTGTCTGTTGGCATATTTGAATATGATAAGAATAAAAGGAACTAATTATGTTTTAATTACTCAAATTTGTTATCCTTCTACAGCCTATATATGCTTTACCTTTCCCATTTCCATTAATTTCAAATGTACCTTGAAGTAAATATCTAGACACGTTTTTTTATTTTGATCTTCACAACCTTTCTTGGCAATCATGAAATCACTTTAAAGGAAGCTAGATGTGTTTTTGAGTGCTATGTCTTTCCCTTAACCTGAATGTTAATGTTCCCTTAACCTGAATGTCCCTTAACCTGAAACATGGATGTTACTTAAATTAAGATAACTTTTACAACAAAAAATAATAGTCCACAGTAATTCATTTTTGTAACAAAAGCAATCTTGTAAGTGGGAAGAACATGATATTGGAAAAATTTTTTGTGCATTTGGTAAATACAGGAATATATGGATCTTTATTGTGAAAAAATAAAGAATGAAGTCAATGTTATTCATAATATCTACAGAAGTTATTACTGCTTTGTAGTGTATTTCTTTTTGGAAATACGCTTTCTGATCCAAATTTTCATTCCTTAATAAGTAGCTTTTTAATGATACTGAAAACAATTTAAGCCATGTTAAAGACTCAGAAAAGTGCAACTCTTTGTCAAGTTAAACTGATTAAAGACGAGTCAAATCCTGGGCTTATTAACTGGCTTATCCTTCCATTGTGTTATTGGCAAGAAGCAGGTGTTTATGCCATTATATATAATTACAGAATCATAGAATCGTTTAGGTTGGAAAAGACCTTTAAGATCATCGAGTCCAACCGTAAACCTAACACTGCCAAGTCCACCACTAAACCATGTCCCTGAGCACCACATCTATATGTCTTTGAAATACCTCCAGGGATGGTGACTGAACCACCTTCCCGGGCTGCTTGTTCCAGATTTTTCCTAATCTCCAATCTAAACTTCTCCTGGTGCAACTTGAGGCCATTTCTTCTTGTCCTGTCGCTAGTCACCTGGGAGAAGAGACCAGCACCCACCTCTCCACAACCTCCTTTCAGGTAATTGTAGAGAGCGATAAGGTCTCCCCTCAGCCTCCTTTTCTCCACGCTAAACAACCCCAGTTCCCTCAGCCGCTCCTCATAGGACTTGTGCTCCAGACCCCTCACCCGCTTCATTGCCCTTCTCTGGACACGCTCCAGCACCTCAATGTCCTTCTTGTAGTGAGGGGCCCAAAACTCAACACAGGATTCGATGTGCGGCCTCACCAGAGCCGAGTACGGGGGCACGATCACCTCCCTACTCCTGCTGGCCACACTGTTTCTGATACAGGCCAGGATGCCGTTGGCCTTCTTGGCCACCTGGGCACACTGCTGGCTCATATTCAGCTGGCTGTCAACCAACACCCCCAGATCCTTTTCCTTTTTTATGTGCTGGGTTGGATCAAGCCTACTCCAGGTTCCACTATATTTGCTGGAACGTTGTTATCTCAGAAAAGGTTTCTGGTTCTTACTGCCTTGTGTAACCACTTATTTCCTTTTTCTTTTGATTTTTTAACACAAAACACCAAACTAATGTCTAGTAATACTGTACTTAAAGCATGTGCATTCTAATGTGTTTCAATGTGCCTACAGAACTAGCTTATGAGCCACTAGAAACAACGTATGTCAGGATGTGTTTTTCTGTAGATATAGTGACTGTCTGAGAATAAGCCACTTCTTGCTTTTAGTATCTTACCCATTTCATAATCTTCTCTTTCTCATCAATAAACTGTTCATCTGCCTAAATACATCCACCTAATATCATTTGATGTATCCAAGGGTGGTTCAGACATCTACTTAAAGTTGACAGATATGACACAGGCTACAGATATTTTTTGGACCAGCAAATGGTGCCAGGTAATATAGGCCAGTAGCAATTGCTGGTAAATACAAACTAGTAGCAAATACTTGTATTTGGGCAATCAAATCAAACCCAAAATGCAATTGTAAGTTCCAACTTGTGTTTATTGAAGGGTAAGAGTTGGAGAGGTAGGAAGAGAAGAGAGTGGGAAGGAAGAACAAAAAGGAACACAAACATTAGACTTCTAAACCTTTTCTCTCCATGTTTAGAGCACTTATTTACCTGTTCGACTGTGATATACCTGAACTTGCTTCAGTGATGAAGTACTTTACAGTGAACATTAATTAGAATGATAACTGAAACACAAAGGTCTCTGCTCCCACAACACTACTCTAACCATTAAGGTACAAAGAAGCTTTCTTTTTCATCTTTTTCATATATTTGTAAGAAACACATATTTATTCCATTGAAAGGGGAATGTCTTTCAACAAGATAGTGTGAAGACATACATAGGTGATGAAGTAGAAGGCAGAAGCTCAGAATGTCACATTGCTGAAATGCTCTAGATGTATTGAAGATGCTCTAGCTAGTTGCCTAGACAACCTTAATGCCAAACATTAGCAGCAAAAAAATTCAGGCATCTCATGGATTTTTAGCATTTTTTGTATTAATGGATTTAGTATTGAGTATTTTTAAAATGTAGGCATGCAAAAGACAAAGTTTATCTTGTTTTATTTAACTCACCAAGCTTTTTTCAACATCAAAGAAATTTCTGATATCATATTAAAAATTAAAAATATAAACCTTCAAATGAGATAGTAAAATCAGCATAGAATTTCAGATACACTTAGTCTTTTTCCTTATTACAAAACAGTTGTTATCAACTGATTTGTTAAATGTCTTGAGCCATTTGCAATATGTGACCTGCTCTTCTTAGTGTGCTACCTCTGACATAATTGTAAGTATAATTTCCATTACATTTTACCTACAATAATGTCTTTTCTCAGTCCTGTTTTGTGAAGTTATTTTATATTCATAGTTCTGTTATATTTTCCTCTCAGTCTTCCTGTTTCCTACTGCATTGCATACTTACACATTCCCTTTTTCCTCTGACTCCCTCAGTAAATACCTTGGGTTTCTTTTTGTTATGTTTTTCTTGGAACAGCAAGCCTGCTAGGCAAATGGAGGAAAACTTCAGAGCTGTAATTTTTTTTAATGGCTGTTTGCTTGAGCTTACTATAGCACAAACAGCTTACTCTAATTGTACTAGATAAATCACTTGGAAAAGGCTACTCTGGTTCTTAGATTTTATATCAGCTAAGTTGTCCCCTTTGGTGTTTTAATTTAATAAAATAAGTTAATTGATGCAGAAATAGCTTGACAAGGTACAGGCAGCACTATTATTTGGAACATCTGAGACAGACGTGAAATATGATTTCTCTAACTTCTGAGTCGAACCTGTACTTGATTATAAACCTGGATCTGCTGAGACAGAATACAGGCATCATTTTCTTCTAGTCTTCATTATTTTGGTTTGCCTCTTCATTATTTTGGTTTGTGTCTTCTTGAGGCCTTCCCAGAAGTGCAAGTCTCTAAATTGCAGTTCCAGTCTTGACATTGTGATGCATGTTAGCAGAAACTTCTTGCATGGTGGCAGACTTAAGTCAACAGGGGTCTGTAATAGTTTGGAGATATTCTTATGTGAACTACTTTATGGTTTTAGCAGCCAAAGTCTAAGCAAATGCTTAAATTTATTTGACAAAAAATGTTTTATATCATGCTATGCATTTCTATCCTAATTCCTCTACTGTTCTTTGCCTTATCTTTGCTCTTTTTCTTTGAATGACATGGTCACTAACTTAGTTATCTTTTTCATCTGCTTTTTTTTAGGACTCCTGTATTTCTCACCCTAGCCATCTGCATATGTCTATAATTATCATGCAGTTGAATCCGCTCTTCAGTGCACTTTATCTGACACTTTTTAAATTAAATTATGGACTAGCAGCTGGGGAACTGAACAAATACCAGTACAGTAAGAATTCTTCTACTGTTCTGTCAGAACTGAAAAACATCATTATTGTGCTCTAGTAGGAAAACTCCTTGCTCAAACATTACCTGAATCAGGATGTTCCAGCTCATTGAATCTAAACTTATTCTATGCTTGAGTGAACTAAGTCTATTGCGTAATTATGCAGGCATGAATAAGACAGACTAAGTGAGGCCTATTCCGCCTTCCACACATTACAATTTTATATTCATTCCTTTTTCATGCCTATTTAAAATAATAATTTAAAAAGTAATAGCTTTGATAAAGCTTAACTTGGTTATTTTCCTTTAATATCAGCCACTCTTTTTTTAGTAGAAAAATGACTTAGGATCTCTTGTATAATGTTTAGCACTGAGGCCCTCTGAAGAATTCTGACTGGCTGGTACTCGACAGGGAAGCTTCTTTGGCAGTACTACATTAAATTCTTTATACAGGAAAACCAAAATGTTACTACTTTGGAATGCAGACATTGATTACTGAAGAAATATACTCATTTACAAGCATTATTTATCATTATAATTCTCTTAGTGCTGTGCCTGGTAGTTCATATGTGGTCATTTAGCAGGTTTTCAGGGGAGAGGAGATGCAAAGCACAAATAAAAGTTCTCAAAATGCAGAAATAGAATGTAAGTAAGTCACTAATTTCAGGAGTGACCAGTGGCAGAACGTTGAATATAAGGTAACAACAGACACAATAGAAGTGGTCTTTTGCAGTGCTGCACTCATCCTGTGAAGGATGTGAACACATTCGAGAGGAAATTGGAAGCAACATCAAAGTGAGAGAGAAAGAGTGTGGTGTAAAAAAAGCATGTACCTCCTTCTCATTTCCGTAAATTAGTGTCTCATCTGAAAGAAAGGAAAGATCCACTGCAGTCTTTGGGGCTTTAAGCAAAATATTTCTGTACTTTCCAAGAAACCGTATATTTTTAGAAAATAACCACCATTATTTTTTCAAAAAGCATTGATATTAATGTTTCTAATTTTCTTATACTTTTTAAAAATATCAAATAAATATAAATAATACAAATAGAAAATAATAAGATAATACAAATATAACAAATATAATTTTTTTTTTTCTGTGGCCTTTACTGCATATCATCTGCCTTGAAGTAGTTAGTGTATTAGAGGTTATTCTAGAACTGGAGAAATGCTTTAACTGAATTCCTTCTGCTTTTCACCCAATAATTAAAGGGGGTTTTGGCTACAAAGAAAGCACAAGAACATTATTCTGTAGATCAGTACTTGGAGAACTTTCACAGAAAGGAGCAGTCTTGGATTTAGGACCCTGTTTTAAGATCTCTCTCTCTGCTTTATTTGTTATTAAGAAGTGGTAGCATTCAAGATTGTGCTTTTTGCATTTGGGAACCAAGAATCCAGGTTATTTCTTTATGGACCTCAGCAGAATCCAAAGGCTTCCCTTGGCCATTAGTGAACAAACTTCAGTAATGTTTGCTTCAGAGGGGAGGAGATCATAACTTCACAAAAATAAAAATCTTTAAGAATCTCATATAAAATAATTTTTTCCTATTAATTAGGATAATTTGCATAATGAAGCTATTTGTATTAACCTTACAGAATTATAACAATGTTTTACATTTGTGTTATGAACAGTGGAAGATTTTCATCCCTTTTTTAATTTAAAAATAAATGCATGAGTTTTTTCTTTGTTTGGTTTTGGATTTCATTTGGGATTTTAACCTGAAGTTTGTTGCAATTTGTTACTATGTCTCCATGTGAGTTCATCAGTCTATGAAAAGATACACACAGAGGGCACTGCTTTCTCAAAATAAATTTCTTTATTAGTCACACGCTGTGCAAGCTAGCGTAGAGATAACACCAGTTTTAGGAACACTGCTGTAAAGTAAATGCTACAAACTGGAGTGTATTTATCCTTCAAATACAAACACAGCTATCCTATCTCATTGTGAATTTAAAAGTTTATCATCATAATTTGTCCATGAGGAAATAAAAATTTACATATAAAGAGAGAAAAATATTTTAATTTAAAAAGAAGCAGCCACATAGTAGGACAGTTGGAGACTTAACTTAAATTTACAAGTGCCTTTTAAATTATTCTTGCTGTTTTCCTGAGTAAAATGATGGAAAGAGTGAATGCATTCAAAATATTCAGTATGTTTATCTGTAGCACTGAATGAAATAAGGATGTGTTTTCCCCATCTCTGGGCCATTGTAGGAATAGGTGACACTCTGACCTTCCTTCACTGGTGTTGATAGTCATATTTTTCTAATGTACAAGTAGATGAATGCCTTTTAAAGAAAAAAGTCTTTATAATTTCAAGAAGGTAATTTTTATCATAATTCTTTACAACTCATTTTAGCAAATGAGCTATGTGTATGACTTGGACAAGCAATATGTTATGAATTTACAGCTCAAAAAATAGTGACGTTTCAGTAACTTGAAAAAATATTATAACGAAAGTAACTATATATTGCTTACTGCTGACAATGGTTGTCCAAAGTAGTTTATAAGGAATTTAGAGCAATATGTTTTATGAAAGACTTAAGTGTTAAGCACTGATAAATACTTCCAAATTATCTGCGCTCTCAGAATTAATGACCCATGTTGCAATATGACAAAGTAAATAGTACTTATAACTACAATTTATAAGCAAGCATATACTCCCTTAAGCAGGTACATTCTTAAGGCAATTTACAACCTTTCAGTATGTAGATTACTGGTGAATCAGTGCAGTAATCAAACTGAGGTCAAAGTTAAATCAATAAATTTGAGGTTCAAGTAAATATAATAGATCATAAGACTTACTTAGGAAGTTTTGTCATCAGAGGGCAACATCATTGAAGTATGTTAACATCAGTGTTGGTATCCATAAGATCAAAAAAGCAAAGCAAAATTGCTCAAACTGGCAACAATTACATTATAGCTTGGATTCAGGAAACTTTCCCCTATGAGTGTTAGGTCAAAAATTTATTCCTAAATTTCATTGCTGTGTTCTTTGATAATTTTTCATCCCTCTTCCACAAAAACACAGATTCTTTCTGTGGGCTTAATCAAAATGGAGTTCAATTAGGCAGGTGGGACACTTTGGTGAGAATTTAGGCTTCACTTTTGAGAGGATACATTGCAATCACTATTTATTAAGTACCTCACTGAAACAAGGAAAAAAGAAAAAAGCTTCCCTTCCATAAATAGAATTAGAATTACAGAATCATAGGATATCCTGAGTTGGAAGGGACCCACAAGAATTGAGTCTAACTCCTGACTCCACACAGGGCAACCTAAAAGTTAAACCGTATATCTAAGAGCGTTGTCCAAATGCTTCTTGAACACTGACAGGCTTGGGGCCTTGACTACTTCCTTGGGGAGCTTTCCAGTGCTTGGTCACCCTCTCAGTGAAGAACTTTTTCCTAAAACCCAATCTGAACTTCCCCTGATGCAGCTTTAAGCCATCCCTTTGCAGCCTATCACTGGACAGCAGAGAGAAGAGATCAGCACCTCCCTCTCTGTTCCCCTTCATGAGGAAGCTGTTGACAGCAATGAGTTCACCCTTCAGTGTCCTCTTCTCTAAGCTGAACCAACCTAATATCCTCAGCTGCTTCTCATAAGTCATGCCTGCTAGTCCTTTCACCATCTTTGTTGCTCTTCTTTGGACACATTTTTAGGAGTGACAGGCAAGAGGATCTTTGTCAGAAACTTTCACTTACCATTTTTCTGAAGAAAACAAGTGTTTTTAATGTATCTTTTTAATATTGTCAGGTAGGAATGGTATACAGGGATAACATAGACTTCTATGACCCAGTAGTTTCTATAGGCATTCCCAATTTCTTCTTGAAAAAGAAGAGAAATCGAGTCTTTTGATACTGCTGTTTAATGCCACCAGTGCACACAGGAGGCCAACCAGTTGGAAAACAGAAGGCCCCTGGGGTCCTGGTGAACAGCAAGCTGACCATAAGCCAGCAAAAGACCCTTGTAGACAGGAAAGCAACAGCATGATGGGCTGCGTCAAGCAGAGTGTGCCAGCAGGTCAAGGATATGATCCTTCCTGTCTACTCAGGACAGGATGAGACCAGATCTGGAGTGCTGTGTATTCAGACTTTAGTTTGAAGACTATCAGGACTGTCCTAGATAAAGTAAAGGTAAATAAACCTTTTTTGGGAGGGAGGATGAGGAGACTTGGATTAGAAAAGAATATCTGCATCATCCCTGAAAGAAACTGATTATAAGATTGTGTGTTGAACCAGGAAGTTCTCTTTCAATAGTGCAATCTAAAACAGGATCTGCACAAAGACAGAATGTCTGATAAAGTGAGTAAGAAAAGCATCTAAGGCAAATAATCAGATTATTGTGAAGGAGATTCGGCTTGATATAAGATTTGGCAAAAAAACCAGGCATTATTTCCTTTCATTTTACATATTTCTTTCAGAAACACTTCTGACAATACTATTTGTTTCACCAGTAGTAAGTTAACATTTTAACATGCATTTTACCTTATCTTGGTTCAATTAAAGGGTAATTTCTACTAACTGGTAAATCAGAAGGCATTTGTCATGTAACAGTAAGATAGATGTAAACTGCAAATACTGCAGCCCTGATTTCTCAGCACATTCTCCACATGGTATGTTTCAACAGGATTGCACGGGCCGCTTGAAAGCAGCAGAAATGCTTTGCAGTAAATGATGAGTATTAGAAAGTAATGGGTACATGTGTGAACCTAAGGCAAAGAAATTTGTAAAGGCTCTTGGGCAATCTGTGAGCTATCAGCATTACCCTCCTCGCATTATACAGTGCCTTAATAATCTTATCACCAAAGTTGTGTAAACAGTGGGAACACCCTCTTCAGGCAATATATAAGGTAATCTAAGGAAAAATTACCACAGGATGCAAGTTCATGATTGTTACCTAGCACATATTGTTCATTATATTTAGGGGGGGGGGGGGGGGGAACCCAAACCAAACTCCATTTCTTGAGAGGCTCAGACGAGACTCCGTCTGTCTTTATGCTCTTCATTGCTATGATAAATGATTAAAAATAAATTCAGAGAGTATTTGCTTTCCTTAAGAGCTGACAGGAGTAAGCAGTAATGTATGTTTAAAGCACCTTCAATACTAGTAAACCCTCATAGAACAGAAACTCTAAAACAAGCATGTGTTTTTATGCATCTGATTCTGATTTTGTTTTCTGTTGTTTTGTTATAGTACTTCCTATAGCTAAAAAGGATTGAATATTCCTCCTAATACTTTATTCTTAGGAATACTTTATTAAGCCCATTTCTTTTCTTTTTGAGCTGCTTGTTATTCTTTGAAGTTATATCTCCTCAGGCTCTTCAATATTTTCTATTGACTTTTCTCACTTTAATTTAATTACTTTTTCTGAGACTTTGCAGAAATGGAAAGTATTCTCTGTATATACAGGCTGTATTGAATTATATTTCTTCCTTGACCTTTAAATATTAAAAGATGAGCAAAAGTATCTTGAAATAGATTTAAACATTGGATCCATGATTTGTTTTGAGTCCCATTAAAAATGTATATTCTTTTTGAAGTAGGGTTGCTGTTGCATGCAGGAGCTATGAATAAAATCAATAACAAACAGCAGATTTAGTCATAATATAATATAACAAATGGGAATACTTGTAGTGGTATACGATCCCTGAAAGTGAAACAAAATGAGGCGGGGCTTAAAATAATCACTTACAGATAATACAGGAATTCTGTAATGGGTTCTTCTTCACAAAAGAAACTACACATCAGCCAAAATTTTGATTATTGTGGCTTACCTCTTGTATTGCCGATATTGATCCCAAATATGTAGTTCATAGACTGCCAGTTAATTACGTGTCATTAAAATGCCAATAAACTGCTTGAATCCTGATTTGGTTTAAGCTACATGAACTAAGCATTTTTTCCCTGCAACAATATCTAACTTATACAGTAGATATATATATATACTCAAAATTTAACTGAAATGGGAATCTCAAATTGCTTAGGCCATTTTTTAGTTTCATTGCTAAGATGTATGTGCTTAACTTGGGTCTGCAAAATCCACTATTCAGGAAGGTACATAAGTGCTAACTGCATCAGTACTACAAACTGTAACATCTACGTACTTTTAAACTCTGAACTTACACTGACTGGAAACTAGAGTAAATGCTCTCTACAAAGTCTGTTGCTGTGTAAGACCTTGTGTCTCATTGAAGTCGATATGCATACCTTTGCTACCTATTTGGACTATATTGGTATGCAACTGATGTGCAGCTATCAAGAGTACCTTTAATCTTTTATTTCTTACTCATCAAAACAAAAGAAAACAAACAAAACCCCAAAAATCTATTACAGTTAACATTTATGTTCTACTTAGGATGCTTCAACTTATTAAATAATAAAGAAGCAAATTAATTCAATCATTAGTTTTATTTCAGACAGAAACTTTATCCTGATGTTGTACTGTTTTCAGAAAGCTGCAATAACTGTAGAGCTAAATAAATAAAACCTTTATCATTTTATCCATGTTCTTTATAAGTCCTGTAATTATATTGTAGTACTCCAACCAACAATGATGAAAAAAAAAAAAAAAGAAATATATATAGGATAATTCAGCTCAGGAAGTCTCTAGTCCAACCTCCTGCTCAAAGCAAGGCCAACTTTAAGGTCAAACTAGGATGCTCAGGGCTTCATTCAGTTGTATTTTGGAAACCTCCAAGGAGGAGACTAAACAAATTCTCTGCCCTACTTCTTCCAATGCTTGACAGTCCTCATGATGAAAAAATAAAACCAAATCCAATTAAAAATTCTGTTTCTGAGACTACCTGTGTCACTTTCATGTTGAAATAATGACATAGTTAATCTGAATACAGTAAGGGAATCATTAAAAGAATGGTCTAATTTAACTGGCATTGTATCCAACAAGTCCATCTTGCTTTGTTTTGTTTAAGAGGCCATTTTGCTAGAGTAAGAAATCTTTGTGAATTTGAAACATTGATTTCTTCTGTAACTTTTTTATACTAAGTATAATATAAAGTGTTCAAGAGCTCATTTCTTATTGATTTAGATTAGATTAGATTAGATTAGATTAGATAAACTAACAGGCAAATCTAAGTGTTTACAGTACATTTTAGTAATCTACACTTTGAGTCAGTTTTGTATGAGAAAAGCTTAGCTTAAAATTATCTATCACTTGACAGTAGAAGAACACATATACACGGAAATAGTTTTTGTTACTTAGAAATAGTATGAAGAATTTTTCACTTTTTAAAATTTTACTTCATTAGCTAACTAATGGAGATATTAAAACATTTTTTTAAATTAAAGTACTCTTTTGAGTGACAGATATTTATAGTGGATATTTATAAGGGTTTCATTCAGAAGTTTGTGATTATTACTTGGTGCTGCAAAATGCTCTGTGAAAATTCAGTCGTCTTTTGCATTGTGGCATTATTAAGAAGACACTTTCTTTGAAGACAGTTTATTTAACTGTAAATTCAAAGTGTGACATTCCAATAAGGAATGTGAAATGTCACCAGCTAATGGTGAGGAGGCAGTTCCAAAATACAGGAAGCCCAAGTTCAATTCTTGCTTTATTTGTGTGAAGCTTAGTTGATCACGTTCTTTGATGGAAAGCTATTGGCTGTTTTCTTCACCTCTACTTGTATAAAGAATGTAAAGAGCACTGTAGATATCCCTGTGGGTTCTTTTCTTTTGTATCAAAACAGAAACAATACATAGAAATTACAAGTTCTGGTGAACTGAATTGTATCAATGGCTATTTCTGGACTCTCTGGTTTCATGGACATTAGACAGACTTTTCACGGCTCCCTTTTTCTGTAAGTTCTTTTGATTGTCTGAAAAAAAAGCCTTTTGAAATTAAGACATTCTTTCATTTTAAAGTATGAAATCTGTTGACATTCCTCTTTTTTTCTTTTCTTCTGCCTCTCCTTTCTTTTTCTTTTTTTCCCTTTCTTTTCTTCTTTTTCCTTGAGTGTCCTATGCAGCAGTGTAATTCATTTAACCATTTATGAGTTTATCACTCAGAGATAGTTTATGAGTTTGTCACTCAGTGGATAAAAACAAGACTGAAAATTAAAGGCATTTATCACAGAACATTGATTTAGATTATAATTTTTCACATAGTTTCTTAAGTTTAACTGACGTCTTGTTATGTCTAATTTTATGAAATAGATGACCATGTTACTGTAAGATGTCAGCCAAGATTTGATGAATTCAACCAGGTTACTAAATTTTCTGAGTGTCCGAGTTGTTTATTCTAACTTGCATGTTAATTTTCCTCTTTGAAGAAAGGAAATGTTTTTGTATTTGACACACTTTAAAAATTGTATCTCACATTTTTCAAAATGATTTGTTAAAACGATGTAATCAATTAAAAAAATTTGGTGCTAGTACTAAACTGTATAATATATCATATATTACACTAGAAAATAACCCTAAAATTGTACTAATAAAGTTACCAAATCCAGCATTATGCCAAGGTTAAGGTTCTTTGTGTAATCTTAACACACAGAACTTCAAAACCTTTGTGGACTCTAATATGACCACTTCATGTAATATCATGTATCATAACACTTTTTCAAAAATTAGATTTCTGTCATTCACCACTGAAAACTTATAGCACAATATTAATATGTTCACTATCTTTTTCAGAAACAATGCTTTTATTGAATTAAAATTCTGAGTACTTTGAGTATTTGGACTACCTATTGTTTTGTTTATGAAATGCAATATACTTCAGAAATGAAGAGCAATGTGGAAATATTTCTGTGAAAATGTGTATCATCGGTTACAGTGTGCTTTTGAGTAGGCACACTGTAGCATATTTAACTGCCCACACCTTAGGAACATTTTGGCAACTTTTTCTAGCTAACATTTTCATCTCATTACTATAGCTGGTATAATGCGCAAGGAAGATTGCTATTCAGAATGGTCACAGCTCAGAACAAGTACAGAAAAGCTTTAAGAGAATACTTAGAATGGAGACTTGCATCAGGCATTGTATAGATCTTCTGGACTCTGCCATTTGATGACCTTAAGATATGTCTCCAAGTTATATACTGTCTTATGAAGCTCTCCATACTCCTAAGAATCAATTATTTTTCAGTTTAGATTATTATCTATGATCCTATCTGATCATTGCATCACAGATCAATTTTGTGACTCAAATTAAAATCACATTGTTAGTCTATCTCTGTTGAGAATAAAGGTGATCATTCATCAGTTTAAATTATGCCTATACCTTTGTTCACTCTAATTTACTCTAATTTGCTTTGGTATATGGTATTTTCTTCTGAGAACAGGCAGTTCATTTTCAATGTGTATTGTTGCCTTTGGTTTCACACATTAAAATACAAAGCATTTCACTTGTCTCTGTCATAGCTTTACAGTACTGAAAATCATCTCTTAGTGTAAACTAAATACACCCTTTCAACATACACACACGCAATCCTCACCATGGCATTAATGTATTTAAAGTAGTCAGGGTGTTTGCACTCTCCAAACGTACATTTAAATAACATGGACACACTGTTCAGTTATTGTCAGTGCACTGTTTTATGTTCTTAAAAAAAAGTCTTAAAAGTCATATAATTTGTTATAAAGAGATTGTTTTTCATAGTAGTTTATACTAAAGTTCCACGTTCTCTGTAGAAATCTTTTCACAAACTTTTCCCTGGCATTTACAATGTTAATTTACATTAGTACTGAAACTTTCTTTTCAGTAAAAATCTTACTAACATTTGTTTTATTTGTAGCTTTATATCTTCTTCAGAGTATAATAAATGTTCACTTTTCTGCTTGATTCTACATTTTTGGAATATGTATTATGAAAGCATGCTAAAATGCCAAGTATAAGGCAGAGGTGAAAGCAATCTCTTCACTAGGTTAAGTATTTTTAAATATTTTATCGTGTCCTGTGTTGTTTAATTATTTCCTGTGGAGGATTTTATTATCACATGAATGTGTATTTCTCAGATCAGTTTACTTCATCTCAAAAGGAGACAATTACACTAGATAAAGCACAGACATATAGTTTCTTAGCTCTAAACTGTGTCTTTGACCATCAACAGAGACTTCAGGTTACACTTCTTTCCATGAACTTGGACAACTTTCTAGTTGCCAGCTTGCTCCATTATAGCAAGTAGTTTTAAGGGATTAAAAAAATAAATCTCTTAAACTTGCAACTTTTACCACTCCATTTAATGTTTTTATTTTTCCTGTTTGTGTTGCTCTTAGAAAATCACTAGCCTCCTCAATGGTTGTTTTATTTCCTTATGTTTTACTTTTCCATTTTTCCTAGGCACAATCTTTTTTTAGCTTCTCTTCTAAAAAAATAAGTCTTACAAGCCATATTGCCAGTGGTTTCTGACCCTAATACATTTTTAACAAAATTTTATATGGATGTCTAAGCCTAAAAAAAAGACATTGCAAAAAGTGTCATCAAAATAAATATTTGAGCGAAGGAAAAGTAAGTTCACGCTGCCTTCAGAAAACAAAGCTTAGAAGGAACTCTGCCTTTACAAGGCACAGGAAAAAACCTGGGAAGATGTTTTATGTCTTCCAAACACAAGCTTCAATCAGAATTGAAACTGTAAGAAATCTAATTCCAAGATATAAAAGCACATGAAAAAAACTTAATGATCCCAAGTTCTTCATTTGCTTGGGGTTTTTTTCCTATAAAACTCCTATGTTTAACCTATTTTTTTCATGATTGGTTGATTATGCTAAGGTTTTCTCTCTGCCCTAAGTTTCTTTTGCCTTATATTGGTCAGTGAGAGGGGATGAATTAAATGGTTTGAATAACATTTATTTTCTTTCCTTGTATTCTTTCACAATACTCTAGGCAAGACAGCAGGAAATTCAAACAAATCTTGAATTTTGTGAAAATTCTTGCCTTAGCTGTTTCTGGATGTCCAAGACACACTATAGATGGCTGTGAAATTGAGGATTTGAGCTGAAACACGTTGCTGATCTTTTTTCTTTTTCCCCCAAAGGGAGGGGAGGAATGCAAAGATCACTTTTAAATTTA
The DNA here is from genome assembly GCF_030936135.1 of Gavia stellata. Classification (NCBI taxonomy): domain Eukaryota; kingdom Metazoa; phylum Chordata; class Aves; order Gaviiformes; family Gaviidae; genus Gavia; species Gavia stellata. The sequence goes on along the minus strand of NC_082598.1, from coordinate 24,262,415 downwards.
TTAGTGCTGAGTATAACTAGTTGAGAGGGAATGTGGATATATGTGGATTGCCTTTGAGCTCTCTTCTTTCAATCAATTTTCTCAAGTGAAATTGCTAAGAAAATAATTGTGTCTGAATGTCTACAACTCTCAGGTTATCTTTTAGATCAAATGCCTTTATTCCATATTTGAAAAAGTTGTCTAAGAACATTAGTATACCATGAAAAACACCTTGAAATACATAGATTAAAAGAAGGATCACGTTCTCATGTTTATGAGTTTGTTGTCATTTTATTTCGGACTTAATTTGTGTGATTCTTTTAAAATGTAATCCAAAGCTAAAATTCAAACTGATAGTCAGTAGTGTGGTTATAAAATAAAACTCAAATCTTTAGCAATACTTTGGCCAAATTGAAGAATTCAAATTTACTATCACACTTGTTTTCAGACAAAAAATGTAGAAATGCTATATGAACTCATTATTTTTAAGAGAAATTATTCACATGTAACTGATGATGAAAACCAATTAAGGTCTTCAAATGAGAAATCACAGTGCTGTGCATTTTTTACAAGTGAAATTGACTGATGATTTAACAATTACGATGCAGGTTTATGAATTTAAAATATAGCCAAAGACCTAAAAATCTACCTTGAAGTGTAGCAGTTTTGCCCATAGCTTGATGATTGCTTATACAAGCTCAGTGGATTCTGCTGGCTTTAAATCTGAAAAAAACATGTTGATGTTTTCATGTTAGCATTTAAAGAGTGCATTTTACTGTACCCAGTTCCCAAAGGAATAATTAATATCTCAACTTAGATCATCTTTGGCAGTTGAAATTCTGTTTTTCACATGGCATCTTAAGCTATTATTTTGCGCAGGTGTTAGAGGAGCAAAAGGTTCATCAGTTTCAATGTCTGGCACATGTGACTGATGCCCAGGGGACTTGAAAGACAACGTTGGAGAAACCTGCTCTCACTCACTGGTTACGCACTTCCAAATTGTTAATGGTCTCATTAGGCATACTACACAGAACGTATGACTTATTAATTGTGGCCTCCTCTACGTGAAATTGCCTGCATAGATTTGTTACTCTTTAAAGGAATTTCTTAGACATCAAATCATTTTAAAGCCATGGAGTCATTAGTGGTGTACTATCGCTGTATTGTCACTGGCAACACTGGTGGAATGCAAGATCTAACTTGCTATATTTAATGATGCATTCTGAATAATATCACAAATACACTGTCTAGCTTCTATTTTAAATACTCAAAAGAATGGAAAAATTTGCTCATTTTCTATTAAATTTGATTGTTAATCACTTCTAAATATTTAACAGTGAATTTAAAAGAATTCTTAAAAGATATTTTTTTTTTTTGGTCACAGAATTTTTGGCTAACAACAGGCTAAATTTTCCCTGATGTCTCTGTATTTCTCAGAGTTATATGAAAAAAGTTACATTCAAGATTAGAGAATAACATCCTGGGTAAAATGTACATGTTCTGATATTTGTTTATCTATTCAACATATTCAGGTAAATATATTTTTATTATTTTAGTATTTTTAACTAGAGCAGTTACCAAACACAACCAAATTATTTTTTAACATTTAAAAATATCTTCTTTAACCAAAGGGTAAATGTGAGATTTTTCTGCCTCAAACAAAAAGTTTGAGAAAAATTATAAGAAACTTATAACTGAAATTATAAGGGGTTTATATCTGAAATTTTAAGTAGCTTTACTTGCAGCTGTCACCATGTACTCCAGATAAATAAGCATTTATATAAATAAGTATATAGTTAAAACCAGAACAGTTTGTTTGCCAAAAGAAAAAAAAAAAAGAAAATTAATTAAATTTCAGGAGCATTTCAGGTGCATGTGAAAGCACCATTTTTTCATTTTTTTCATATCATTTAAAGACTTGGTACAAATGTGTCAACCACTTTTATAGAGCAGGAAGATCATAATTTAAGCTGTCAAAGGGTGAAATTATTTTGAGAGGTTTCACCAGCAGGAGGTTGGAAACAGTTTAATGTAAGAGTGTCTGCAATTAATAGAGTTGTATCTAGCTGGAGGGTTAATTTATTGTGCTTCTGTTGTCTTTCTTTCTCTTTAACAACCCCTCACATTTTGGAAAATTCCTTTAATGAATCCCATATGTTCTCAATAACATAAATTGGCATGAAGAGTTTTACTGTTTACACCATATTTCTTATAATTTAAATTTTAATTTAACAAATTTTAATTTAACAAATTTTAATTTGTTTTTTCATATGAACATTTTCATATGAACATTGAGAGTTTGTCTCTCAAACAAACAAAACCATTTTTTCCTATAAGAGGTGGTGTTCAATTTTATATAGACAACAAGATTGTTTTGGACTACAACAGATACATGTTTTTTATCAAGTTAATCAAAGTTGCAGAGAGACAAAGAAAGAGTCTCGATGGAGTTCTCACTTAAGACATTATGCCTGTTTAGTTTCTTCTATGAGGGGTTTTTTTTTGCATTATAAATTAGGTTCCTCAAATCTCTCAAGCGTATTAATATCCTTCCTCTTCCTTATGAAGTACAGGTTTATTACGATAATGAAGTCCGATGAGCAGCTCTGGAAGAATTTGTATCCGAGCATTTACATTTCTGAAAGCCCTGTTTTAAGTCACTGCTCATTCTACACTATATTTGCATCAAAGGATGTGTGGCTAGTAAAAAATGTTCCTTTGACATGGTATCATTGATATAGTTCATCTGTTTTAAAACAGGGAATACTAAGAGCAGATGTGTGGCTACTGCTGTATTTCCTGTATGCTTCACCACTCTCATCTCACTTCTAAAGCCCACACCAGAATTTTCCTCCTGACAAGATTCTTTGTATTTTCAATCAGCACATGTAGAGTGATGGTGAATTCTGACAGCGTTCAGCCACAACACAAGGAATGGATCCATCCTACGCACTATCTACAAAATTTAGTTTATGTCAGCGGGAAGAAGTAATTGGACAAATGAAATTAGATACAGAAAGTAATGTGGTTCCAGCAGGTAAAAGAATTAGTCAAGTAGCAACGTTAAAAATAATATGATATTTCTTTATAAGACTACATAAACTAAATCTTTTTAGCTATGGACTTGATGGCTATTTTGTAAGTTTTAAGAGGATTTTTAGGATAACTAGAGGGTATATGTTGAAATAGCTAATAGGAGACAAAGTAGGTGAAAAAGATTAACTCAGTTTTAAGAGATCTTGAATGGTTAATTTGCTGTAGATAAAGTAATCTTCAACTGGAAATAGTGGAGCTTTATTTGTTAGATTTTTAAATTGTGCAGAACAATGTAAAAAAGTAGGGTTAAGGAAGGCCTATAGTGGTCTTGATTATCTTCTGAAAACACGAATAAGAAAGGTCATATAGTCATACTGTTGGTTAGTCCTTCCTAATCTGTCTTTTCAGACAGCAAGATAATGCATTAGCCATTAATTAAATTTATTCTTATAGTCCCCCCCTCCTTGTTTTTAAGGGTAGAAAATGACTCTATGCCTGTTGGTCCTATTGTTTTTCCCTTTTTGTCCTTTTTTTGTTTCAATAGAGCAAGGAATCCTGAGCATAGAAGGCAATCCTGAAGCAGGAACTAGGCATTCAACTCAATATTTCAGCATTTTCTAGTTTTCTGCCAAAGTCTTGTTCAAGGAACTCATCCTGTCTTCCTGCTGTTAGAATGGCCTTCTGCATGCTTATATTGCTTCTTGTCTTTTGCCTTTTATAATTCATACTAAGTAACAGTATAAAAAATACTGCCAACACTTTTATTTGTCACTTGATTATATTAATCATGGTTATTATCTAGGTCTGTGAGGGATCTTGAAAAGAATGCACTGTGGAACCAGGGAAAATAGATTAGGTAAGCTCAGAGACATAAATAATGATTTGAATAATAGGACCTACATTTTTTTTATGGCTTTTCCTGGCAGTAAGACTACTTACTATTTTGCTGTGATGCATTTTAGTTAGCTGATCCCTTTGTTCACTTGCATGAATGAAACCAGAATTTCAGAAACCATCTGATAATCTTGAGCTTATTGTTACATAGACTTCAACCATTGAAAATTGGATTGAACAAATAATTAAAAATTAAAGACTGACGGTGAAATAATGCAACTAATTTAACAACAACAATAATAACAACAACTAATAATACCCCAGGAAACTATGAAATTCATGTTTCCTAAAAAGATCTACCAAAATTATGTATTTCAAATTGTTTATCTTTGGACAAAAACAATTCAGACCTAAATGAGAAGGAAGGAAAAAAGGAAAGAAGGAAAAGACAAAAGTAGGTAGAATGAAATGGAGAAAAAGACTTTACAATGGAAGACAAAGTGTTTGATGTTGAAACAAATATCATAAATACATCATACAATTTTAGGAATGCATAGATTTACTCAGGCAGAGGCTGGTAGTCTGTTATTACAGTCATAAGACTTTTTATTTTCCAAACAAAATAAAATTTGGGAGTTGTCTGAGTAATATGGAATGATTCATTTAAAAATTCTTGGTAGGCCTAGTGTTTCTCAGCCTTTAATGAAGACTTTTTTATCACCTTACTAGAAAGGTCAGGTCGTTTCATACCACAGGGCCTTTCTACTTATGCTTCTTTACTGTTCTGCCAGACAGCAACAAGGAACAAAATATCTTTTCAATGCAAGTGCAGATCAGACAAATGAAAACACTATTATATCCATAACATCTGAATGAAATATGACAAGTGCTATCATCCTATGTTTTATTTGGTTGGTACTTTTTGGGTTTGGATAGCATTTTGTAGGGATAGAAAGAGCAGGTCTTTTCTTGTGTTTCTCTTTCAGTGCCAGTTAGTAGTGCAGGAGAAAATCTCAAGCAGATTGAAAGCGCTGCTTAAAATACCCTGTAAGGTCAATCCCTTAAATATAATTATAACCATAAACCAATTTACTGCTATATACTATATTCTGTGTACTATGTACTGTGTTCTGTGTACTATGAAGTTTTTATGTACTCCAGGTCCTCAGATAAGGATGATTTTCATGTGCTTTGTGGTCAGTACTACTGGTGTTTTGGGGACTGGATTTCTTCCCCCTCATCTCTGATAGAGAACATTCAGTTTTCTGTTTTGTGTGAAAAGCCATAGTTTTGAAAGTTTCAGCATTCAAAGATAGATAAACAAGTTTAAAGTGCTTTTTTACTGCAATACTCTCAAATCAAATCATGATGACCTTCTTGCAGTTTCCATTAAAAAATTCAATGCCATTATCTCATACTCTGAATGTGAATGTAAACTCTTGTTTATAAGGAATCAGAAATTTAAAATTCCTCCCATATCTACTGTAGTCATTAGTATTGTAACAGTGATTAGCAAAATAAAAACCTCTTTTGATAGTTTAAGAAATGGCATGTGATAATAGTTACATAAAAAATTACTAAATCCATAAATTATGATTTTTAATGATTTCAGATATGACTAATTCTTCTTAAGATAATGTATTTGAAATCCTGTGACTTTTAATTGAGAAAGTTCTTGACTTAGTATTTAGAGTATACCACCAACAGCAATAATAAATTATACCCAGTCACACAATTGCTAATGATATTTTTAGACATCTAGTATTTAAATAAAAAAAGATTTAAGAATAACCTTTTGTAATACCTTTATAAAGTTAAAGAATAGGCTTTGTGTAATAAAATTGTTTTTCAGTTTTTAAAAACTGTACTGTAAAAACTGAAAATCTAGTATTTTTAGTAACCTTTTGATTAAGAATGATACCTGAATGACTGAGAAATTGCAGTTCATTGTATGAGAAATGGCATTTCAGTCTTTAAGAGCTGCCTAGACATTATTATAATTATATTCTAGATTTTTAATTCCTGATTTATTATATCTGCAAATATATTTATTCTTTCATGATAATTTTTACAATTTATCAATTAAAGTACTTTTTTATTCTAGTAGCTTTATTCCATGTTGGTAATATTAATATTTTTTGAATAGTAGCAAGAATAATTAGTTTGAAAACAAAAGTATATTTTCATAAGCATGGTATTTTGATATAAATACCTGTATTTCTATCTATTTTTGAAGAAAACCTGTATTTTAACCATTGCTTTCTTCAAAGATTTGCAGATTGCATAAACAAACCTTGCATTATTTAGTAGTTTTTACTGAATGTTAAAAACTTTGCCCAGTTGGCTATATCTTTCTGGCTTATATAACACCATAACATCAAAACACTGTAAACAGTTATTTGAATGCTGTCTGTATCATACACTAATTTTTATTTAAGCTTCAGCACCTCGTAACAGCATCCAACAGCAAGGGGAGCTCTAAGACAAGTTGGAATAAATGGAGAAACTTGTGAGTGAAGATGAGAAATAGTCAGGAAAAGATAGAGTTTGGAGAAAGGATTTGGAATGGGGGAGGGACATAGCTGTTATTCACCATAACTGAGGCAGCCAGAGGTGTTTACAAAGTACATGAAAAATAAGAAAAAAGTGTAGGAGACTACGAGAAGCAGCCAAGTGACTAAATAGAAATGATTCAAACACTTTAAAAAAAATCAAGCTCACAATGCGAGATGTGCCAAATAGCTAAGAAAACCTCCTAGATGTGATATAGTGTGTAGGGAGTGCTTGAAATAAGGAGTAAATCAGATGTAGGTTGATCTATCCAGGATATAATGGCACCTATGTATTACAAATATAATTTGCTTTCAAGTAAGTCTGAGGAAAAGTCTATATGAAGGGACATTATATGATTTTCACTCAAAGGCAAGAAAATCATATTAGATCATTTTGTCTACATAGAAGTAGTCTTTCATAAACATGCTGAACTGGTTTGTTTTCACAGCATTCTTTGTATTAAGTTCAAGGTGGTAACTTTGACCCAAATGAGAAAATTCTGTGATCTAGCAAGCACTAGATTTGTAACAGCCTATTAATTTTCATTGACATCAAGGTTCTAGCTGAAACATTTTAAGAACTCTTTCTGGCGTTTAGGTCTATATCTATCATATACGTAATTGAATAGCACTGTGAGATATTAATTATACAAAATTATTCGGCATGTACTAATTTTGAATTTATTTCACTCAACCAGCAAAACCAGCTTTATTTCCAGCCACTGTAACCTATATTGTAGGATTCAGCAAGCACATGCTTTCTCATCAAAGGTTGCCTAATTCACAAAGACCACATACTTGTGCATATGAAAATATATAAGTAGAGATATTTGCTCTATAGATATAGATTTGTTATTGCAACATATTGTTTTATATATACTCTGGAAGCAATAGGCAAGTTTTTTTCAAGGTAAATTTTTTTTCCAGGCAATGGATAGCTACACCAGGAACAGAAAGGAATAAGTAGCTGTATTCTGTCTCAGTACTTGGACCATCAATTAATGCTGATGATGTACATTTACACTCTAGACTGCTTTGTTACTAGCTTGTAACAGGGGAAACTTCTGAGTTTGATGGAGCCTAAACATACTGAATTGAAAATCTTAAACTCCTTTTCATAAAGATTGGCAAAATTAATCAAAGATTGAGAAACCAATTAACATGCAGAACAGAACACAACTTGTTAGACTGTGGTTTGTATGAAGTCTTCTGAAAAGATTTAGTACATCTTCTCGCAGACCTTTCCTACAACTCCTGCACTCAGCACAGGGTAATTGGATGTCTATTCTCATTCAGACTTCATAGCACAACTTGAACAGGTCAAGAACTTTACATTTGTTTTATGTACTTGAAACACTAGATTAATTAGGTATAAACTTTTTTTTTTTCCTTCTCAAAACACAATAAGTTAGTAGCACTATCAAATTTATTGGAAATCATGTGGAATGGACCATGTGATGCCATTGAGCTTAAATAGAAGCATCCATTGAATAAAGAGAGGTGTACTGATAAAAATCAGATTAATTTAACGTGAGTTATTAAGTGTTTTTCCGATGTATTTGATAGTCCTCCCTGCAGAGGACTATCTGATCATGAATTATTTCAGTGAATTTTTTTTAGCCAAAATGTATATTATTAGAATACATAGTAACCTTGGCCCTGCAGCTAAAAAGAATGTACTAAAATTAGTTGAGCCTACTACTACGTTAATGAGAAAGCTTTCCCTTCTTATACTGTCTGGGCTTCTATTTATATTAAAGGAAATTTTTGCTCAAGAAAGGAATTTTTTGGTTTGATGTCTGAAAATTACATAACTTGGGGGCTTTTTTTCCTGCTATGAATACTCAATTTTGGCAGAGTGAGAAAGCAAATTTGGTTAGAAAATAGTTACAAGTAATGAACAACAAAAACAAATAACAAATCCTAATCAAAATTAAAAGTAACTTGTCTCACATTCAAGTTAAACATTTATTTAAGGAAACCCAACATCCTCTGCAAAATATTGTTTACAGTGCTATTTAAAGAAAAAGGAATGTCCTGCCACAAGGCGTGAATGACTTTAAAGTGAAGATGAGCGTTCATTTTCAGCCTGTAGGAATTATTAAACAGAAATGACTAGCACTAATATTACAGTACAGAAGTGTGAGTGGTAAGCAGGATCAAAAGGTTCAATGTGGTGATATTCTTTTTTTTCAAGGAAATGTGTTATAAAGAAATGTATGTATACATTTATATAAGAAAGTATACCACTTTCTTACAGCTAAACAGGAATAGAACATTTTGGGCTAATAGTTCTGGCTACTAGAAGTTTCTTAGCTACTAGTAATTTCTGACAGATACTGTGTGACATAAAAGAAAATGCTTAGGGTGAGTTCATCTGAAATTTTGTTACATATTTAGAATTTGTATCCTACAAAAAATAATTAGACCCATGCCGATTTGTACCAGATGAGAACATTTCTGTGAGTTCCAGTTCAAAATGATAAAATATATATAAGACATATCCGTCAGTTCAGCGGTAGTGGCCCTAGGTAGGGGAGGTTGCCCTAGTTACAATATCTTGGCTTGGTATAATAAAGTAATCTGGGACACATTTATATGAAAATGCACTATATCATAAGTGGTCTGAGGTGTCAACTGATAAAAATCTTACCACCTACTCTACAGGTCTGACTTGTCACAGGGTTAAATTTGGCCTCCATGAAGCTGTGATGAATGTATCAGAAACCATTCTCTTTAGAACAACATTGTTTATTTTGATTGATTGTGTTCTTTATTTGTTTTTTGTTATCCTGGTGAGAATAGAGAACAGATCAAAATTTGTGAAAATTTCCAGGTGATATTTTGATTCAGATAGATTTCAGAATAGATGAGGATATACGTTATCTTCTGTGTCTCCTGATCATAGTAAATATGCTTCTAAATAGGAGTGGTGGCAAGTTTAGTTCATCAACTTAATAAGAAACTCTCATCACTCTGGTGTGTTGATTTAAACACATTTCCAAAAATCAAAAGACTGAACAATCTTGTTACTAAAAATGCCAGCAGCTGATGACTTCATAAAACTTTCATTAATTTATTTTAAATTTCCATTTACTTCATTCAGCATTAACCTTATATTTGTATATGATTCTGTTTCAGAAAGAATGCATGGAAAAGAGATCGATATTTTGACAATATTTTTCTATATAACAAACAGAAAAAATCTAAAGTAATCTTTCAGTCATGGTTAGATGCCCAACCTGACACATCTAAACTTAAACATAGATACATTGAGTCACAGTAACACTGACCCATCTTTCATGGAGGCAGCTAAGGGCTATCAAAATGTTGGCAAACATTTTAGTTATGAAAAGGAAACTGAATGTGACAATGTGTGAATTCAATCAAATGCAAGGAAGTTAAAAAGGAATATAGCTGCCCATGAGCTGTGTTGCTAGGCTGAACTATGTCTGAAATTCACTGTAAAGGTGAGGGGAAAAAATTCGGAATGCTACTTTCAATTTTAATTTGAGCCTTTTAAGCTTTATTTAAGCTTAATTAAGCCTTCTAATTTACACAGTATATTAATGTGATAATTTTACCGGCATATTAAAAGGTCCAGACTTTTTTATCAGGGCTTGGTTGTATTATACACATCTGAGACAGAATGATTGGTTATAAATTTCTATATCATAAACTGTTTGGAAAACAAGAATATTTAAAAATGTAAACAAGAAAACATTAAGTTTGACAGATGTCCTTTTAACAAATTCTGTCATTCCTACTCTATTTCTAGAGTGGAGAATTTGTTACTTACCGTAGAGTCTTTAACTGACATAAAAATCCCTTTATATGTGAAAAAGCTACATTAAAAAGGTATATATCTTGAGATTAGTTCATTTATTTGTTTATGTGGGAGGGGGTTGGGCTTTTTATTTGTTTATTTAAAGCCTCATCCCATTTCTTTTCAAAACAGGATTCATTCAAGAGCTGATGAAAAATTTATTTTTTTATTTTTTTTTATTTTCTCCCCCACATAAGCAAGTAGGCAATCTCCTGGTTTAGTAACTGTAAAGCTACAGACACTACTGCAATCTAGATAGCCATAACTGAATCCTGACTTTGCTTCACTGGTCTTGGAAAACACTAGCTTGGGCCTTTTTGCTTTCCACTGAGAGGCATTTCTACAGGAACCTGTCTCCTCCTGAACCTTTTCAAGATTCTTAGACCCTCTGCTAGAGTATACCTTTCCAGTTAGCTCAAGTGGTGAGTTTAGGGTGCCTCTTGTCCTCTCACAAACTTCTTGCTTGCTGACATCTGCCAAGGGAAACTTCTCCAGCCAAACCACTTCACAGGGCTGCCAGCTTAGTGGCAGAGTGCCTCACTGGCATTTGAGTCTCCTGAATTTGAGCAATCCTTGGAGACTAAGCCAGTAGGCCCGTTTAACACTCCTGACAGATACATATAAGCTTGTCTCAAAAAGTCCTTATTACCAGTCATAATACCAGGGAAAAGTGGAGACCAATTTTTACTTAGTCGTAGGCACTGTTAAGGAAATGGTTAGTAGATTTGAAAATAGAAATACAAGCAAACAGGATAGTATGTCCTGTGTAGGCAGGCAGCTGAAGGAAAATATTATTTGTGATGTTGTTAGAACTGGGACATGCATATATAAGTCATGTCTTTAGGCAGAGTCTTCCTGCACAGGAATAATTTCTTAAAGCATTGTTCCAGGGCACAATTTGCTTTGATGATGAAGCTGTTGTCAACCTCTGAAAATATGTGCCTCACCTGGCATTTGCCTTCCTTTTCGCACGGTCTGCACAACTACTTGCACACTGTAATATTCCATAGTATGTAAATACTACCTCTCCCCACTCTTAATGGGGAGTTATTTTTAAACTGACTCAGTGCAGTAATTTTACTGACAAAGCAGACTTCCAAAGAGATTTTATGCACAGAGGGCATTGATGTGAGCCATGTAAGTAGAAGTCACTAGTAACGAAAGGGCTGAAAACTTTTCAAGAGGGCAACTCATTAAAGACAACGTATTGATAAATAAACATTTCTCATCTGTGTCTTTTTTACTCACTGGGCAGCCTACTGAATGCAAGTGTGTTTCTATGTGTTTCCCTCTGCTTTCCTCTGCACAGTTGGAGTGCTGGGTCTAGTTCTGGGCTCCCCAGTACAAGAAAGGTATGTATGTACTGGAGTGAGTCCAGGACAGGGCCACAAATATGATTAAGGGACTGAAGCATCTTTCATAAGAGGAAAGGCTGAAAGCTGGAACTGTTCACCCTGGAGAAGAGCAGTCTCAGGAAGGATTCTATCAATGTGTTTAAATACCTATAGCAAGAGAATGAAGGAGAGGGAGCCAGACTCTTCTCAGTAGTACACACTGATGGGACATGAGGCAATGGGCACAAATTAAAAACCAGTAAATTCCATCTGAGCACAAGAAAACACTTCTTTTTTTTACTGTGCGGGTGGTCAAACACCAGAACAAATTACACAGAGAGGTTGTGGAGATATTAAAAACCCAGCTGGACACAGTCCTGAGCAACCTGCTCTAGGTGATCCTCTTCAAAGAGTGGCATTGGACTAGATGATTTGTAGTTGGACAATTTCAGGATTGTTACTAAAATTTTTGGCCTATACCTTTTCATTATATATTATTATAGCATTTTGCATTTTACAGACATATGAGTGCCAAGGAATGCACTCGTTGACTAGAGCAGAACTTCCAAGTAACAAAACAACTGGAAATGACTGGATTGAGAAATGCTCCTTATCACTCTGCTCATTTTGAAGACTACAGATGTTAAGTTAAGCAAGAGAGAGAGGGATAGATTTAAAAGAAAAAAAGCCAAAATTTATATTGGAAGGAATTGGTATTAACTGTTGTAATAGGGAAAATTTTTATCTTTGTACACAAATTTGAATATTAAATAGGCTGAGATAAAAAGGAAATAAAAGTCTTTGAGATGTGAAAATTATTACATTTTGGATTCTTCTTGTTGAAGTTTCAAAATTCCAAATGTAACTTTATTTTTTTCTAAATCATCTTTCAGCATATTTATCATCAATTTCCCCTTGGTCTCCACAGGTGACTTTCCTAAACAGGAAAGCTAATCACTTGTTCCTATGCTAAATTAGTCAGCAATCTACAAAATGGCCTTTCTTCTTACCCCATAGTACCTGAGACTTTGAAAAGCCTTTTTAGTAGCCTTTTGGCAATTCGTTATGCTATAGCAAACATCATTCCTGTCTATGTCCAGACCTGTTTCCTTTAGTGAGAACCAGTACATGTATGAGGCAGAACTTCCTCTTACGAAACACTGTCAGCTCTTCCCCATTTTATAGTAAATCTCCCTATTGTTTATTGTATTCTCTAGCAGTTTAACTAGGGTCACTGGGACACAGTTTCCTGACCAATATCTTCAAACTGTTATTTAAAAAAACAGAAGGCATTATGTTTACCATCTTCCATGTCTCTGGCATTTCTAGTAGTGAGGCATTTTTCTGAAAAGTAGTGACAAAGAAATGTCTACTATACACTACTGAAAATTCTGTATATTCTCTCATCTTAATATTTTTTACCTCTGTAACTGTCTTGTGTTCACAGAAAAGGGTCTTGAAACTCATAATCAGGAATTACTTTACTCAAAAAGTATTTCTATCTTAAACATGTTGTCAGTTTCTAAAGAGTTGCATGTTTATAGTTCACAAAGAAGCATTATAACAATATTGGGAACAGACTTTTCCAAGTCTGAATGACTCAACAGTCTGACTCACAAGTTCAGAATGTGGGAAACAGACTCTCAAGGATCTAGTTCCTCTGGATGGTTGGTTTTATTGCGTATTTTTTTCTGGATTTCTGATTCCTTCTCAATACTTTTTACATACAGACTATTTACAGACAGGTTTTTACTGTGCCACTTCCAGCTTGTGTTGACTTCACTAATATTAATGTATTCCTCTGACAGTATACTAATATGACAATGACAGGCCATGAGCCTAAAACTCTTTAAGAAATGACATAAATTTAAAATAATGTCTTCAGAGTGAAAATTTGTTCATATACCTATCTCTGCACTAGTCAGTGAGACCACTTATTCTAGAAAAAAATATGGATTTAGATATCATAAATTTTTTTATAGTACTAGATTGAGTGGAACATTTTTCGCTACACAGAAAGTCTTAAATTAAAGTGGGAATTATTAACAATGTTCACCAGCCACATGTCAGTTAAGAACCGCTAAAGAAAGACTGCAGTGAAAAAATGCAACAAATCACTTCATCATCTACAAGCATAAGCCTGAATTATTACACAGTAATGTAACAGTTCTTAGCTACTGTAAAAAGACATATTTTCTGCAGCTTAAATTTTGAATTGGTTACATACAGCCAGCCTTATTATAAGCCTACTTTCTCCAAATACATTTGGTCTGATTTTCTTTTTCCTAAAAATTTGTAAGTAGGAAAAGGCAAAGGTGATAGTTTGAAGACAATTTGTGAAATGGTTTTTGAATTACAGGCCAAAAAATGTAGCCTGTTGTGAAATGATGACCCTTGTCCAATGTTCTTTTTCTCCACAGTACTTGAAAACTGCTTATTATTAGTCATTTAGATTTCTTCTGCACTTAAATGTCTGTTTGAAGTCATTCAGAACCCACTCTTGAGTAAAAGTATTTGCAATTAATCGAAGTAAAGTTTATGTTTTGTACCTTTTTTGTTGCCATTTCTTGGGTAGTTGCATGCATGTAAGTGCTAATATGAGAAACCTTTTTTTGGAAAACAGAAAGGAAAATATTCAGCAGGGGGGTATTTTTATTATTATTGGCTTTAGTAGGAAGAAAATCTGGAAAATTTCCATTGTTTTTATTCCTAAAAGAGAAGGAACACATGGCTCCAGCTAAAGTTAATGTGTTTTCTTTAAACTCATGAAACAGAGGCCTGTGTTTCTGAAAAATGCAGGTGAAAATTTAGTTCTACCTTTGCAGGTGTATGTTATAATTTAAATGTAATATAGTTTAATGTTATACTATAAATACATTATTTACCAATCAACCCACTGTGAGTGTAATTTCTATTTTCCTCTAATTCCAAAAAGATACTTCCAAATTATAAACCAAGGTAACTAGAATTTGTTTTGGAGAAGGTGAATAAATCTTACTAGAAAACTTCCTGTTTTGAGGCTCTCTGCTTTAAAACAATGAGTATTAGCCAACATTTTTGAAAGATAAATTGTTAGAAAATTTTATTGGAAATGTATTCACTGAGACAATTTTCTTCTCAAAGTCTTTATTCTACCAATTAAATAACTGAAATATAATGTGTTTGTATCATATCAGTTTATATCATAGTGTCATAGTATCATCATGACATATGAAAACTTTGCATGAAAGGGAAATCAGTTATTGAATGCCATTTATTTGTTCTTTTGACTTACCTTAAAATATAACTTGTAGGTTTGCTGAAGTCTTTCTTATTAATGCAGGTAAATATGAACATAAATTCCCTGCTCTCCTCAGTTTCTTCCTTCTACCTGGTGCTTGCCCTCTTTCTCCATTTGTCTCTACATTATACAGCAGTGAAAGGACTGACAGCAGAATGTCTAGACTAACAAAAAACATACTGGCTGTTTGTGCCTAAATCTAAAATCAGTCTCCACTCCTGTTACCTGCTTGACTGCACCAGATGCACAAAGCATGTCTGTTGCTGCAGTGGTAGGGCTATCAGGGTATATATGAGAGATCATAGACAGAGGAAAATGCAGAAAAGGTTCACTGTGGAAAAAAACCGAATAGTCCTCCCTCTCTGTATGAGGACTTCTCCACTAGTAAAGGAGAAGGTTATGTAAAATAATTATTCACATAACATTTTGTGAGATGTTTTGAAATATATAAGGGCTATTTAAATCCTAAAGAACATTGCAAGTAGGTAGAAGAATCTGACCTTTTCCATTCTTGATCCTCATTTGATGGCTGGAAAACTGGCCTCACTAAAAACAGCAGATAAGAGGGGAGTGTGAGTGTAGCCAGTTTGTGTGAAAAGAGTATACAAAACTGTCTGAGAGGGCATTTGACTAACTCTTATATGACTGAGGACTGAAGAAGACCATCAAATGTTCTGGAGGAAGGTGTGCATATGTGTGGGCGTGTGTTTGTGTATGTGGTTAAAGCTTTTGTGGGTAAGTTAGAGCAGGCTGTTTAGAAGTCTGTAAGCATTATCAATTCATAAGACTTGAAGTGAGAGATTTTTCCTTGCAACAGTAGGCAAATTTAACCATTGGTTTATGCAAGAAGATAAATAAAACCAAGCACTGAAAAACCTAATTCATTATGTGTTTCCTACCTGCAATAGTAAATGAAGTATGGTGAAGTTGCTTTCAGTTTCCAGTCATTTATAGTTTATATTTTTGTATATGTTATGTATTTATGAAAGTTGCATATTTTTGTCTGCCCCAAATTTCAACTGTTTAGTATGTAGCAGTGCTAGCTTTTTCAATGTTATGACTGGGAATTTAAAAGAATTTTACACATTCTCTGCCTGTATGCCTAATTCAAGTGTCTCATGAGAAAATAATAAATCAATGTGTTTTATCCAGTGGGATGTGTAACCAAATAAGAACAAGCAGTTCTATTATAGTTAAGTGGCTAATAGTCTAAATTACTACTGTCTGTTTAGTACAGTAATATTGACCTTATACAGTCTGACTGTGTCCCTAACTCTTAGACTGCAAAAAAAGAATAATTGGAGTGAAGGAACATGTTTACTTTAATAATGGAATCCACCTCAGATATACTTGTGTTAAGCATTTTGCACCTGTATCTAAGCCTTGTTAGCATAAATTTCATTAAGTGCTCTTCCACTTTCAAGCCAAAGAGAGGCAGAACATATTTTAGATTAAGCAGTAAGTTTGTACTGCCAATTCACAGAATCACAGAATCACAGAATCACTAAAGTTGGAAAAGACCTGTAAGATCATCAAGTCCAACCAAAAAAAAACAAAAAAACCACCACCAAAAACCACCCACAAACTACAAAACACACCACAGCCCACACCAAAAAAACCCACCCACACCACACAGCACCATGCCCATCAAGCCACATCCCACAATGCCATATCCACATGCTCCTTGAATACCTCCAGGGAGGGTGACTCCACTACATCCCTGGGCAGCCTATTCCAATGTTTCACTACTCTCTCAGTAAAGAACTTTTTCCTAATATCTAGCCTGAACCTCCCCTGGCGCAACTTGAGGCCATTTCCTCTTGTCCTGTCACTAGTCACTTGGGAGAAGACACCATCACCCACCTCTCTGCAACCTCCTTTCAGGTAGTTGTAGAGACCAATAAGGTCTCCCCTCAGCCTCCTCCTCTCCAGACTGAACAACCCCAGGTCCCTCAGCCGCTCCTCATAAGACTTATGTTCCAGTCCCCTCACCAGCTTCGTCGCCCTTCTCTGGACATGCTCCAGCACCTCAATGTCCTTCTTGGAGTGAGGGGCCGAAAACTGAACACAGGATTCGAGGTGCGGCCTCACCAGCGCCGAGTACAGAGGCACGATCACCTCCCTGCTCCTGCTGGCCACACTGTTTCTGATACAGGCCAGGATGCCGTTGGCCTTCTTGGCCACCTGGGCACACTGCTGGCTCATATTCAGACGGCTGTCAACCAACACCCCCAGGTCCTTTTCTGCGGGGGAGCTTTCCAGCCACTCTTCCCCAAGGCTGTAGCATTGCCTGGGGTTGTTGTGGCCAAAGTGTAGAACCTGGCACTTGGCCTTATTGAACTTCATCCAGTTGGCCTGGGCCCATCAGTCCAGCCTGTCCAGATCCCTCTGCAGAGCCTTCCTACCCTCAAGCAGATCAACACTCCCGCCCAACTTGGTGTCATCTGCAAACTTGCTGAGGGTGCACTCTATCCCCTCATCCAGATCATCAATAAAGATATTAAACAAGACCGGCCCCAAAACTGAGCCCTGGGGGACTCCGCTTGTGACCGGCCGCTGACTGGATTTCACCCCATTCACCACAACTCTCTGGGCTCGGCCATCCAGCCAGTTTTTAACCCAGCGAAGAGTGCACCTGTCTAAGCCACGAGTCACCAGCTTCTCCAGGAGAATACTGTGGGGAACAGTGTCAAAGGCTTTGCTGAAGTCCAGGTAGACAACATCAACAGCCTTCCCCTCATGCCCTAGGCGGGTCACCTGGTCATAGAAGGAGATCAGGTTGGTCAAGCAGGACCTGTCTTTCATGAACCCGTGCTGGCTGGGCCTGATCCCTTGGTTATCCTGCACGTGTCCCGTGAGCGCCCTCAAGATGAGCCTCTCCATAGTCTTCCCCGGCACCGAGGTCAGGCTGACAGGCCTGTAGTTCCCCAAATCCTCCTTCTGGCCCTTCTTGTAGATGGGCGTCACATTGGCAATCCTCCAGTTGTCCGGGACCTCCCCCGTTAACCAGGACTGTTGATAAATGATGGAGAGCGGCTTGGCAAGCTCCTCTGCCAGCTCCCTCAGCACCCTTGGGTGGATGCCATTAGGCCCCATAGACTTGTAAGTGTCCAGGTGGCATAGCAGGTCGTTAACTGCTTCCTCCGGGATCATGGGGAGCCTATTTTGCTCTCCATCCCTGTCTTCCAGCTCAGGAAGATGGATACCCTGAGGATACCTGGTCTGGCTATTAAAGACTGAGGCAAAGAAGACATTAAGTACCTCAGCCTTTTCCTCATCCTTTGTGACAATGTTCCCCGCCGCATCCAGTAAAGGATGGAGATTCTCCTTGGCTCTCTTTTTGTTGTTAATGTATTTATAGAAACATTTTTTGTTGTCCCTCACGACCGTGGCCAGGTTGAGCTCTAGCTGGGCTTTTGCCTTCCTAATTCCCTCTCTGCATGACCTAACGAGGTCCTTGTATTCTTCTTCACTTGCCTGCCCCTTCTTCCAGAGGTGGTAAATTCTCTTTTTTTCCCCGAGTCTCAGCAAAAGCTCCTTGTTCAGCCAGGCCGGTCGTCTTCCCCGCCGGCTCTTCTTACAGCACATGGGGACTGCCTGCTCCTGTGCCTTCAAGATTTCCTTCTTGAAGAAGGTCCAGCCTTCCTGGGCCCCTTTGGCCTTCAGGACCATCTCCCAAGGGACCCTCTCGACCAGCGTCCTGAACAGGCCAAAGTCTGCCCTCCGGAAGTCCATGGTAGCAGTTTTGCTGACCCCCCTCGTTACTTGGCTAAAAATTGAAAACTCTATCATTTCATGGTCGCTAAGCCCAAGACGGCCTCTGACCATCACTTCTCCCACCAGACCCTCTCTGTTTGTAAACAGCAGGTCAAGCAGGGCACCTCCCCTGGTAGGCTCGCTTACCAGCTGTGTCAGGAAGTTATCTTCCACACACTCCAGGAACCTCTGGGACTGTTTCCTCTCGGCTGTGGTCATATGTGTTCATAGTAGATAACAAAAATGCCGAAAATAAGCAAGTCTGGAATCAACAACAGGGAAGAGAATATAGCAGGGATGAAAAATTGAGAACAGTGATCACAAGCTGGTTATATACAAGTCCATGCTTCCACATCACAAAAGATCAAGAAATATTAAAGAAACAGGTCTTAACAGTGGAACAAAAGCAATCAAAAGAATTACTTAGTAAGCTTATATTAGTGGGGTTTTTTGTTTGTTTGTCTTATAATAGCTGTGGTTATTTCTCCAGTCTTCTGAAAATTAATGACAAGTTGTTTCTAAGATACAATTACTGACTGTGCTACTTTTTCCATGGACAGCTAACTGAATTTGACAGTGCTTTGTTTGTAGCACTTTCCAGTCACTTGTCACAGTATTGGGGTTTTTTGTTTGTTTGTTTTATCTTTTCCTGTGAGTGTATACTTCAGTTTTCCTAAAGTTTGTGTTGTGAATGAAATTTGGCAGGCGTTTGAAGACAATTACTTGAATTAAATCAAAGGCAGCAGGACACCTGCATGCGTGAGCAAGGTGCTCCTGACTGAACTCGGAAGGAAGCATACAAGAGGTGGAAGCAGGAGCAGGTGACCCAGGAGAAGTACAGACATGCTGTCTAGTCCTGTGGGGGTGGGTTAGAAAAGCCAAGGCCAACCTGGAGTCAAATCTGGTGGGGAATGAGAAAGACAACTAACAGGATTCTACAAGTACGTAACATTCAAATATGCAATTTTATTAAAATAATTGAAAAGCTGGGGGAAAAAAGCCCCTGACAAAAATATTCTGTTTGAGAGGGCCTAATTGTATCCTTTCTTCTTTCCTTCTCTTTTTCTAATTGCCTTAAATAAATTGCCTCTACTTTGTTCCTGAATTATTCCTCATGCTTCGCAATACTGCTAAGACTCTCATAAGAATTGAGTTGGGTTTTCAAGAGACTTTTGAAAGTGAAGAAGGAATAATGTTGTCCCACAAGATAAGCGCAAAGATAAGCTCAATCTAGAGATGTATCAGAGTGAGAAGTTACCATGTATATGACACTGTGTTGTATACGCATTGAGAAAAACTGTAGCCACTTCAAATTAGGAAAGCCTGGTAACTTAAGAAGCACAAAATAATGTTCTTCTGCAGCTGTGACAAGCTTCCTGATTCTACTGAATGCAGAGAAGATCTAGACAAAACTTGAAATAAGGCAAACAGGTGGCCAAAAATAGGGGAGGAATATTATTTCTTAAAATTGTAGAATCATAGATTAATTTGTGTTTTAAGGGAGCTGTGGAGGTCATCTAACATAAACTCCTCCTCAGACTGGGTCTAGCTGAAGCAGGTTCCTCAGGGCCTTGTCTAGGTGAGTTCTGAGCACCTCCAGAAATGGAGATCCGAAAACCTCCCACAGTTTTTTTGAGCAGCCTGTTCCAGTGTTTGATCACCATCAGGGAGAAAAAGTTTCACCACAGAATTTCTTCTGGTGCCTGTTGACCTTTTGTAAATATTCATGTCCTTGACTACAAGAGTGCCAGGAAATTCAAACAGATTCTAGGAACGGAAGAGGCAGCTGGGTCTGATCTGGAGCATTTGCTGTAACTGTGCACTTGTGTAAGTGGGGGGAGAGAGCAGGAAGAAGGAGGCAGAAGAGAGAGACACCAGTGAAGACGAAAGAGTAGAATTTAGCAGGATTCAAATACATTCAAAAACATATCATGGTTTATTCCTCTGGTAACCCTACAAAAATCTAACTATACTTTTGAATAATAACTTTATTCTTTCAAGAAACAAGACTGTTATTTTTTGAAAGACTTTAAGTCAGAACAGGATATATGGGGTTTTTTGGTTCTTTCACTATTAATTACATTGTAAGGAGCAACCTGATTGCAGTCAATACACCAAAAATGTTGCTTCTTTCTATAAGTCAGTATATTAAAGTGGAGAATAAAATGTAGAACTGTCCTTTTTTCTAGGGATTCCACTTCAGGAGCAAGCAGCAAAACATATTTAGTGGTATTCCTCAACAGCAATTTATTTTATGAGAAAACTGGCATTGATTTTTCTGACAAATATGCTTCTCTTTTTCCAATCTTCCATGAAAATCAGTACCACTAGCAGAAGAACTGAAGATGCAAAGCCGAGCATACACAAGTGTAAAATCAGATTAGCCCTTCAATATTTATTCCAATTTGATTGAACTATGGAACCATTTACTTTCTGTGCCAGGTAATAGACTCTGTTTTTTAAAGGAAAATGTGAAGTGTATTATTTTGGAATCTCCATTGCTAAAACAAATTTTTGCGAGTCTTACTCATTTAACATTTTCTGCATGGTAAAATGGAAATTATTCTGTTGACATGTAAACTTTTGATACCCAAAATACAAAGCTTACAATAGAACAGCATACTTCTTTAGCAATTTCTGTAAAACTTACAACCTTCAAGACTCAAATTTTAAACACTTACAAAACAGAAATGTTTTGTTAAGAAACTAAAATGGCAAATATTTTTTCTTTGCTCCAAATTGAAAATTTTGGTTTTCTAGCCATAAAAGATTTTGAATCTGTTCAGTAAGATATTAGACTGCAGTAAGATATTAGACTGCATTTACTGCGTATACATTCAAATAATTCAAGTCTGCTTTTCCATTCTCTGGTGACTATGGTTTTCTAGTGAAAAAGACTTATAATGAAATGTGAATTCCTGTTGATAAATATGATTTATGCATCTAGTCATAAATGTGTGTGTAGATGTATTTTAGCCAGGAATGGGGAAATAAAAATGGTTCTAGGCTTTAAACTGCAACCAACAAGATTTTGTCTGTATTCTTTCAAGGGAAAATGAGGCTAATCTTGAAAATAATTCAATTTCATTTTTGAGCACTTCAATAAAGTGAAATATATTATTTTCTTTTGCAGAATACCAAAATATTTTATAATGAAAGAATTTTTCACTATAAAATGTTTGGACATTTTTCATGCTGCTTCCATAATTGCAAACTTTTTTTCCTTAATTTTTAACGTTTCTTCAATTTGTGTGAATACAAAGGCTAAAATGCTTTCTAAGGGATAGAAACTACACTTTTTTATTCAATTTTCTGTTAAATATTGTTTAGTGGATTGGTTTGGAACAAGTTTGATACATGTATAGCTTTTTATGTTTTAGTTTTCATCATTACATAAAGAAAGTTTTTATGTAGCAAAAGTGTGGAGGCTAATTCTGACACAGCCTCCAGTAATCTACAAGGTTTACAGAAAGGTCAACATTTAGATTAACATACTTGAGTCAGAGAACTGAAAAAAATCTTCAGAAATTCTGTGCGCATAGGGTCCTGTAAGGCAGCCCTGTGTCATATTTCTATACTTGAGTATGTTGAAATAGCAAGGCACAAAGGTGATTTTACTTTAGCTTCCTATTCATATGGACACTGAATTTGAGAGCAACTGAATAAAATTTCACTGCAGCACTTGGAGAAGAGTGCCTGTATTTTTTTGTGTTGTGATTCAGAGACCATAATTTTGAACACAATACATTCCTGCCTGTAGACCTAAAGCTACTCCCAATTAAATTGAAAAATCTGTAACTAACAAAATGTGGATTTTAAAATTTTTTATGTCTCTTGAACAAACATTCATTACACTTTTTTAGCTTATGGCTGTTTTACACCTCCTTTTGATTAAATGTCAATAAAATCTGCATATTTGGTTGTATCTTGGGATATGAGGAGTACATTTTTTCATCTACATGAAAGAGCATCTGTTTGAAATTCTGCCCACTTTAAGACAATTTTATTGTAGTTATTAATTACTGTCAGATACACTTATTTAAATATAACGATTCTTATTTGATTGTATCCTACACTTTAATACTATTAATAAGTATATATATTATACAAGTATAATTATCAGCTCAATTATATAGTATTTACTCAAGGTATCTAGTTGGACAAAAGGATGACATTTAGTACAGTGTCTTGAAGGCTAATTTTAAAACAATGACCAGTCATTAAGAGTAGTTATGCCTGAGGAGAAGAGTTGAAAACTTCATAGGAAAGCTTTTGTGTCATATATCTGATTGCACTAAGATCATGAACGTAAACTCTTTCAGAGTGTAATGCTTTTCAGCTCCATAAACTTCTTTTCTGTCATAATACTTCTACCTTACAATTTTCATTCTTGAAAGTGTTTCAATATCTGCTCAGCCTAACCTTGTAAAAAACACCTAAATATGTTATAAAATGACAGCCCTTCAGTAAAAAATGAAGCTTCATAACTTGCAGAACACAAAACAATTTTATTATGCAAGCTTTTTTTCCTTCTGAACCTCTTTTTTTCTGCTAGGAAGGGTTTAAGAAAGACAAAATCTATTCTGTCCCAAATTTTCAGTTTACAGCCTGAAGAGAACCGTAGCTTATCTAATTTTGTTTGAGAAAAAATGCATTTCCAGCTCATCTGACAGCATGCAAAACATTTTTTCCAGGAGAACATGCATATATAAGATTTGAAGATGATCTCTGGTAACCCTTTAGTGTTCAATAACAGAGAAACTGTTGCAATAGATCATTAACTGTATTTATTTACTATATTAACATAATAGTAATAATCTATTAAGCATTAGATCTTAATATAACATGAATTATTTTATTACCAATTACTTTAAATGGAGCTGAATTAATTTATACCAAGAAGGTAGCCCAGTCAGTGGTTTTTTTTAATGATTTTTCTTTGCTTATTCTAAGGACCAGGCAGGCAGTCCTGTAGAAAATTGAACGTAAAATGTAACTTTACTATTCAAGACCAATCAGTGTCCATACTTAGAGAGAGGTGTGATAGGACTGATTAAATACTACAAAATATATATATCTTTATATGTGTAGGAGGAAAGAATACAAGAAGATTGTGATTATTATTTCCATTAGGGAAAAAAAAAAAAGACATGGCTTGATAAAATTTAATTAATCAATGCTGTAGTAAAAATATATCAAAGGATTCTGTTCTGGCTGCAGGACAATACAGAGAAAAGGTTGTATTAAAAACCATTAAATTATACTTCTTCACACAACTTTTAAACTATGTAACTTGCTAAAAAGGTAATTTTTTGACAACAGTAATTTAGTAATGCTCAAAAAGGCTAAGATGTGTTTATGTCTAGTATAGAATGGATATATGTGTGTGTGTGTATAAAATTAATATTCATTGTAATGTAATTCAGGTTGACTTTCACTTTTCTTTTCAGAAGAATAAGGTTTTCCTATTATTGAAGCTCAAATACAAAGCAGGACCACGAATATGTTTGACTACTTCTAATGTCACAGGGAAATATATTGTGGAAGCCATTTTAAATCTTTTTCTTTAGGCTTTAAGCCATTCTCTCACATTCAGATATGTTCCATAGATGCTTCCAGAAAAGTGCTCTACTGTTCTCTGAAGAGGCTGATTTTAGTCATTCCTAGAGACAGGATACTAGTAAAGACATAAACACTTGGTCTCATCCAGTATGAGAGTACAGTCAGTTTTGTCAGGTTGCTATAAACCCCAGGTCTTACAGTAAAATCTTCATTTCCTCTCGCTTTATTAACATAAAGAATAAGTTTTAACATGTTAGTAGCTTCACTGATTTCAAAAGGAGTTTTACTTGCTTGAAGTTTTCCTTGCTACTCTTACATTTTTTATTTTATATTCAGAAAGACTGTGCTTAAAGGCTAGTGTCTTCCATTATTATTGAGATTAAACCAACATCCCACCAATATATAGCTAAGTTTGTTTAGATGTTTAATGATTTGGTAAAGGGGGTTTTATATCTTTTTTTAATAAAGACATTTTGTATTTTGTATTACTAGAGAGAATGACTATGATGATTAAAGGAACTGAAGACTTTTCCAGCAGATGCAAAAAGCAGAAAGTAATTACACAGGCAATGAAATGTGTGAAATAAACTGGCAGGAAACAAACCCCTTAGAACATACTTTGTCCCTCCATAGTAAAGGCCTGTAGGCAGAAATCCGGCTCCCACTGGAGTAAGTGACATAGTATAAGTTGGATGTAACTTTTTTATCTTTCAAAATTAGGATCTCCTTATTACTGAAGCTCAAAACCAGCAAAAACAGTTTTTGTATGTGTGTTTAGCAAAATTAAATCTTAAGTCAGTTAAGTCCTACAGTTTCCATTTCTTTCTTTGCATTAAGCCCTACACTCAGTAGTTATTCTAGGAAGTTGTCTATTAAACCAGCATACATGGCTGAAGCAGAAGGGCAACACATGCTGTGTGTTGGACATTCATAAGTCTAGGAGCACTGGATGACATCAGCAGTCCTATCTCCTATCTCACCTACCTTGAAGGATGACTTAATGAGAGATTTTTGATATTCTAATCATATAATTTTTATATTTTTAGTTATTCTTTTTAACTTCCCCTGAAGCTTAATGGATAAATTGGAGCGAAATGGATTCGATGGATAAGAAATTGGCTGGATGGTCGCATCCAAAGAGTTATAGTCAATGGCTCAATGTCCAAATGGAAACCAGTAATGAGTGGTGTCTCTCAAGGGTCAATACCAGGACCAATACTGTTTAATATCTTCATTAATGACATAGACAGTGGGATTGAGTGTGTAGGCTGCAGGGAGACAACCTGCATACCATGGTCTTCTCCACAGGCTGCAGGGAATCTATGCTTTGGCATCTCCTCCCCCTCCTTCTTCGTTGACCTGGGTGTCTGCAGGGCTGTTTCTCTCACATTTTGTCACTCCTCTCTCACAGCTGCTGCACAGCATTTTTTATTCTTTTTTAAACATGTCATCACAGAGATGCCACCAGCATTGCCGATTGGCTCAGCTTTGGCCAGTGTTGGGTCCTCTTGAAGATGGCTGGAACTGGATGTGCCTGACATGGGGGCAGCTCCTAGTGTTTTCTCATAGAAGCCACCCCTGCAGCCCCCTGCTACCAAAACCTCCTTGCCACATAAACTCCATACACACACACATGCACAGAGGACTCAGTTCACTGTGGAAAATATAAACATGTGCAAGTCTTTCCAGTTGCTGTCATTTAGACCTCTCACACATATACATATACCACACACCCCCTGGTCTCACCAGTTGTTGGCACCCAGACTTACAGACCATGTGATCCATGAACTCTTCTCCAGTTGCTTGCAGTTAGACCTTGCAGCACTCAACATAGCACAGAGATTACAAAGGAAAAATAGTTAAGAAAAGGATTTGATAATAAGATAGGATAGACTGCAGGTATCAAACATAAGACCCAGTACTAACATCTGCTAACATGCAGAGGGCTGCTTTATGTCCTCTCCTCTCCATTTTCCCATCCTTTTCCCTGACCAGTCCACCCTGATTCAACCCCTCCCCCACCTTTTCCAGGTTGGACTTGATGATCTTACAGGTCTTTTCCAACCGTAGTGATTCTGTGTGATTCTGTGATTCTTCGGTCCTTTTCCTAAACATCCCATAGTAAGTTTTACTAAATCCTACATGCCCCTTCTGATATCCCATAAGAAGTTTCTCACAGTACCTCAAGACCCCTCAATAATATTTTGATAATCATGTTCCCACTTCTTATCAGGTACTAAGTCAGGTTGACCTTTTTCAAGGCTGTGTCAGGGTAGCAGTTCGTATAATGGCCCATCAGTCAGTGGGTGAAGAGTTCTGGGTTTTGTTATTGTTTGTTTAATTTCTCCGTTTCCTTGCTTTTGTTATTTCTTTTATACAAAACAGTCCTTTACCAGGAAACTTAATGAGGTAGATGCCCTCATGTTCCACATACTCTTACAAAATGTTCAAAGATAAAGGAACAATAAAACATAAAAATGGGAAAACCAACTTTAAAAATTAAAATTTAAACAATAGGAAAAGTAACATAACACCAGCTAAGTTTTATGAATGAAAACTACTTACTTCATTATGAACTACCAAATTTAGTACTTACAATTATCCGCTGCGTAATCCACCTGAATAGTTCAGGTGAATCAGATGTGTTAACAGATATAGCTTATGCCGAAATAGAGAAGAGGAATATAAAACCAGAGAACAGTTAAACCCATAATACAACCAAACAATATAAGTACAGCAAGTAGATAAAAAGCAATGTGTTAAAAAGAGATGAATTCTGCCCTGCAATTGACACTGCAGAAATTCGTAACAAATATAGCTTTTTGAGGTTCTATCTCAATTTACAATCTTTAAACCTCTGACAGTAAAGATTAGCATGCATGTAGTGCTGAACACCATTAAAATTTCATAGGCACTTTAAAATTAAGAACTTCTTTGTGGAATTCTCTGGATATCAGGTAGGAAGACAAAGAAAGAACATGGAAGTTAAATAACTTAACGAATGTCTGAAACAAATTTGTGGCTGTACAAACTATTGGCAGCCCAGCCCTGACTGGGTATGACAGACAATACAGGATTTCATTGTAGGCCATTAAAAGATAACCAGAATAAATATTTTGAAGCTTGAGAGCCATAAACCAACATCTTTATATGGTTTACTGACAGCTCTTGCTTTGGTCACTATAAGACTGTTATTTTAGTTATGTCTATATGGGGTTTCTTTAATATTAATTCATAAACCAAATCTGGTCTATGTCACATACCAAAACCTCTGCACATATGCGCAGAAACCTCTTAATGTCAATCTTAGTGTTATATACATATAAAGCAATGTAATCTTATTTTAGTAACCTTATAGAATGGGAAGTGTTCTAATAGCTCAGCTTCTATAACTGGGAGACAAATCTTACTCTCTTGACAATATTGTTACTCAAGGAAAAGGGTAGAGGTACAAGGCACATACATTCCCTATACAGTCCCTTTCTAGGTTCTTACAATCTTTGTCTTAATAACTTCCCCATCAGAGATTATAGCTTTCTGTTTGCATAGCCCTTGATGGACTTTCTTTGTTAAGAAATGTCTAATTCATGTGAAGCTCACTGATACCTTAGGCCTGTGACAACCAGTGGCAATTAATTAATTCTACAACTTAATATGAAAAAGAAATAAAATTGTTTCTTTTAGCCTGCTGATTGACTATTTCATTGAAGGACCACTCTTCTAATTTTGTAAGAAATAAAATAATTTCAGATTCCATAATTCTGTATATGTCCTCATTCAATTTTTTCCTTTTTTTTATTCTGGTGAAAGCTCCTAAATTTTTATCAACAGTCTCTTCCAGAATCCATTTTTTTATGATTTCTAACTTCTTTTGTTACACCATGTCTTTCTTGTGGTGACCAGAATTGCATGTAGTATGATGCACATTTTGGTCATGTTTCTTATTCTGCATTCTGCATTCTGTTCCATTCGTGAGGCTTCCTGACATTCCATTTGCCCTACAGACTTCTCGCACAGAGAGAAAAGTTCTTGACATGACTCACAGAGAATGGTGGATTTGTATTTTTAATTTTTCTCTCTGCAACAAAACATCTTCTTTTTATGTATATGAAATGATTGAAAACATGTCTTTTAATGGCTTTGGTGTGATATAAATATGGAAAAGATATATAGCATAAAAACCACTAGATATTTGTTTGGACCAGACAAATATCTTGAAAGAAAGAATTATGCTCCTGAACCTTTGACAGCGTAATGAAAAGGAAGGAGTTTGGCTACACCATGGCTTCCAAAACTAGCAATTAATTCATATCCCAAAATATGAGATATTAACAAAGGATAATACATTTGAAACAATATTTAGAGATTACATTTCTGTTTTGTGAGTAAAAAAAAGAAACTTTCACCTATGTGATAAAGATTGTTGTCAGTGTTTCCAGCTCAGGTTACCTGCTATAGAATACCACACGCTAAAACACAGTTGTAGCTTGGTGATTTTGTGTTGAAAAGCTTTAAAGTTGATCCTTTGTCAGAGGACAAAAAATGATCAGTATCTGGGTCATCTCTAGAATCTTTTATTATTAGTAAAATTATTTCTATGCTTATATAATACATGTTAAGCGAACCAAGCATAAATAGCATTTCTGAGATCTATACTGTAACATAAAATTGATTTCATCACTGCACACTGGATTAGGAATTGCAGTGTTGGACTTTTTAACATGATGAGCCTTTTCCTGTTGTTAGATAATGTTATTCAATTTTATTAACAGTTTATATATTTTTGAGGAATATTTCTTCCCAAGGGTATAAACTTTACACATTAAATTTTGTATATACCATCTGAAACTATTCTTCTGTCATGTATTAAGATTACAGTTCCAGACTCCTAAATCATAATCGTGTAATTTATGTAACACAATTATGTAACTTTGAATGCCCTGAAAAGTTCATGGTCCACCACATTACAGCTTTGTTTAAATTATTCATAAAAATGTTAGAAATGATTAGTTCATCGTTAGTTTTTGATCTTTCTAACACACATAAGATGCATATCTTTAATGCCAGACATGCCATCCTTCATCTTTTCCTGGAATTCATAGCTTAGCCAAAAAACTAAACTGCCTTTACAATCATTCTTGTGAAATTTTGTCCGAAGATTTTGGAAAATGCAACCAGAAAGTCCAGAATCTGAAATGTGAATATCTGTGTTAGATTCAAAATGTCAGCTATTTCACACCAATGAAATATTTTCAGAAGTTGGTTCTGAGGAATCAGTGTTTTTATGTACTCATGACTGTCAAAGCCGATGTCTCCACAGATTCTTTGTGTCTTGAGTTATTTTAATTCTTTGTGCTCCATTCTCTGTTCCCATACAGCTATGTAGAGATGGTATTAGGAATGGGGAAAAGCTACCCGGGTACATTGCATGAGTTAATATGGAGATGTTCAAGCTTTCAAAGCCATTTGGATTGGATTGAAGGACAGAACTGGGGTAAAGAGAATAAAATGTGATGAGATCTCATTCATAGTTCTTTTCAGGCTTAATTCTTCCCTCAATACCCTGCCTCAACTATTCTTCCAATGACACCAAGCTTTAGCTTGGGCAAATCAGTTGGTTCCCTCTGCAGAACAGCCCAAGCATGAACGAAAATATACATAGTGGTTTTGATCAGAGACCCAGGAGTGAGGAATGTGTTAAGATCCTAAGTTATTGGACATTATGAATATCAGGAACAAAAACCTTATAAATAAAGTACAGTTTAATTAATTTCAAGTTTCATTTTTCCCCCGATGTTTATCCTTCAGTGATAAATTTATCCTTTTATATACAAAGAAACAAAAATTAAAGAAGCAAGAAAACCAGCAAAAACATGACACACTTAGCAGTGACTTATGAAAATGAGTTCTGACTTTTGATGTGAAAGCAGGATGTGCAGTTTTTATCTTACTCTAAAGCACAATTATGTAAAATTGATTCTAGGCATCTTCAAATATTTTTTTCCTTCAGTTCAGACCACCAGAAACTAAAATAAAAGTACTATTATGAAAAAAACCACACCACTTGGTTTGCTTGTTTTCTTACTTTTTAAATTGCCAGTTTATAAGGCAATTAGAAAAACAGTATCACAGCAAGACTGAAACAGTATTAGCATTAGTAGTTTGAAGTCAAAGAAAAGACACAAAATGCATTTCTCATTATTTGGGCATGTAAATAGGCATCTACTCGATCTGAGATGACTGATGTGAATGTCTCCAAACTCAGTAATTTTATTTTTCATAAAATGTGTCTCGTGTTATCTTCTCCTACATTTCTTACATATCTGTATATATATACGCTAGTAATATAGTACAATATAACTAATGATTTTTCATAGATCTCTGAAATGCATTATTAAACCAGTATATTTTATATACAGGAATAGAAATAAGTGTATACATGTATGTATTTACATACTTATATACATATAATCATATCAACATGCATGGGTGCATTAGTATGTAATATGAATTTAAACATAGCAATGGAAGCTAAATGTTTGGTTTTTTGAAATTCTTCTCTTCTGTATTCCAGGACTTAATTTCAAAGTATTTAATTCCCATGGATGGAGATTATATTAAGATCTATGTCAGTGTAGAGGATGCTTTTATCAGCTGGCCGTAGGTGTCAGTAGCTTTAGAAACACTTCAAAGTGAAATAGAAATCTCTGAGTTCTAGTTTTAGCAATGCATATAAAAACAAGGAGGCGACAAACAGCAACTAGAGATTTAATCTTATGTGAGTACAGTTTCACTAGAGGTATCTTAGGTGTGTTACAGAGCAAATAAAGGAGTATGTAAGATGGTGATTGATAGATCTGCTACTATAGCTTTTGAAATCCCAGTAATGAATAGCCAATTCCATACAGTGAGCTATGCAGCTATCTCACTAATAATAACAATAAATTTTTGTTAAAGTGTGTTAAGACAAAACCTGCTTTGAGAACAACAGGTAGACTGCACCAGTATGGCACTGTAATGTAACTTGGACTAATAAAACCATGAGTCACTATCATTTGGGTTTTGACATGTTAGCAGGATATATGCTCTCCATGAACATGGCCATCAGTTGGTGTATCATACTGAAATCTAAGCCGGTGTCTTTATTGCTTCTAATTCTTAAAGTAATCCTTTGTTACAATAAGCAGTATTGCCATTTTGACTTATACAATGATCCACTAGTAGCAAAGATAACCAATGTAATCATAAATAGTGACATTTGTATGTTGTTCTCCAGTAATGCTGAATCATTTGGAGAGCTCTGGGCTTGATGCAGATAGTTCCTTTAGTATAAGACAGTGATGGAGTTAGTTATAAATCCTCCTCATTCTTAGCATTGTTTTCTGTTAATTAGACTAACCTATAGAATATTGCTAATTTAATACATTTACACAAAAAACAGGTTTCCTAATAACTGGTTACGAAATGTGTTATCAGTACCTCTCTTATTTAGGTTATAACTGAATATAGGTACACCTGTATATAATTAAGAGAATTAGAGAACTTGGTGACGAGAGTGTTTAAAATTGGGCTAGTTTCAAACTTTGAAACAACAGTTCACTGTATTGGTATTTTTTAATAATACACATAGCCAATGATTAGTTCTAAGCCTCTATTAATAATCATTATAACTACAAAATGAAAAAAAATTACAAAATTAGCTGAGAGTATACAATACCATGGAGCTGATGCTTGCTTAGCATCGGTGGCTGCTGTCCCTGACACTCTCAGTTACTGAGGATGAGGTGGCCAGTCCCAAGAGGTGTGTGATGAAGCTAGATGGGTTTGAATCTGACAGCCTTTTTCTGCTCTGTGTCTTCTAAGTGGTATTTTATGCTTCTTGGAGCCTACTCCAAACAAAACGGTGGTGATCTCATTTGTTCTTGGCATGGTTCATTTTATTTTTGGAATCAGGACTTGGTTTCTCCAGGCATCTGTCTTGCTTATTCTTCAGAATTATTCTGGTTCCATCAGTCACCTCTCCCACCTGCTCAGTTTTACAGATATTACTGCTTTTTCCTGTACCCTGTTTACACAACCACCTGACACATTTCCTTTTGCTCCTTTGGGATTATGGCTATTTTTTATATATTTATGCTTAGCTGTTACAAAATGTTATTAGTGTTATACAGTAGTTAGTGGTTACAATGTTACAGAGTACTTACAGAGCGATTACATTATCCGAATGCTTATGCTTCGGTTTCAGCAAAACACCTGCTAATATTTTGTTTAGTGTGCTTCTATTTTGTCAGCGCAATGGGCCTTTGCTTTGGCTATAGTCTCCTGCTGCATGATCTTGGACAAGACCCTTCATATTTGTGTCTCTGCGTATCTTTATACATGTCTAATTTATATGCACACTGCAATTTACATTACATTACATTCCTGGAGCTGCCACTCAGCAGTTGCGTGTACGGTGTCTGTTAAAGTAATGCAGTCCGAGCGTACCTTATACTTCTGATATTGTTATTTATATAGCAAATACATCCTTTAACCTCATAAAAATCTATCGATTCTGCTCTATGTACTTCGTTATAGATCATTTGGTTTTAATGGTTTCAAAAAATATAGCCCCTCTTGTATTTTCTTTCCTCCAGTGACTGAAAATCCATTCCTATGACCAAAAGAGAGGCTCAATTTTATTTCAGTCAAGAGTGAAGGATAGAACATAGAAACTCCAAGCTTTGCTCATTATTTGGGTTATTTCGTACCTAACTTCCTAACAGTCTTTGATCTTGCTAGTGTAATATTCTTGCAGTATATTAGGGACGTGATGAAACAGAATCTCCTAATTTAAAATAAGTGGCTCCCAATGCACAGGTAATTGGGTCTAAATAATTTTAGACCCACTTACACCTTGCAGCTACATCTTCAAGAAGACTCAGGAGACTTGCATAAAGTACTGAATAAAACTAAACTCTTCTAGTGCACTAGTTAACAGTACTATCAGAAAAAGATTGCTAGAATGTGTCAGTTATGTCTCATCATTGATCAAGAATATGCAGGTTTATTAATTAAATAGCACCTAAAACATAACCCATTTCAAAATGTAGAAAAGAAGTGAAGTCTGAGCATTATTAAGTAAAAAGTATCCATCACAGAAAAAAAAAAAAAAAACACCTTTCTTCTTTTTCACCTAATCTGATCTTTCTCACTCCATTAAAATAAACAAAATAAAATAAAATAAACCAACAAAGCTTCTTGCATATGTATTTTATTTCCCATCTAGTTCAAGTCCGCCTTTTGCCTTTGGAGTGCTGACACATTCATCTGAGTCAGCAGATGTTTGTGCGATTTCATCCTTTTTTATCCTTTTGCTCCATCTTTCTCCTGTATATAATAACACCCTGCTCATTCCTCACCTGTCATATTATGTTATCTTTTGCCCTTTGTATCATTTTCTGCCTATCTCTGAATTGCAGACTCCTAATTGCCTCCCTGCCTATCATGTTGTCCTAATTTCTTACACCTTACTTCTTCATCCTGTTCCTTAAATGCACTCTTCTGTCCTTTGTCCTTCAGTTCTGCCTTCATTTGAATATTTGTGTGACTGGGTTTGTTTGTTTGGGTTTTGATGGTTTTTATTTTTTTTTTTTTTTCCTTGGGATTGAAAATAGGCTGAAAAATTTACAGGGACATAGCCAGTGGAAGTTCTTGCTAAATTAAACATGTTATGAAATTACAGAGTTTCTGAAGTTTTTCTACTGTATTTAAAATATTAGGAGTTTTGAAGGCATAAAGGAAAGAAAACTATAGCAAATCCAAACAAGATACAGACTCCCTTGTGTTATTCAGTTCCCCAGAGGGCTATGTTATCAATGGCATACAATCAGCTCTGAAAACAGGTTATACAAAATCAACCACACTTGCTTTCTCAATTGGGCATGATTTATATAGAGCATGACACACTAGGTAGCCTATAATAAAATAAAAACATTAAAATGTAATAGGATTCTACAGCTAAAATCCTGAAAACCACTTTAGATACACAGTTCATATTTTTCTTAGATTTGAAGGGAATCTATGGCTCTGCGGTTCAGAGCTTTTAGTAGCAGCCTTAAGACAGCAAAGTGAAAAAAATTAAAACTGTAATAAAATGTCTTCTTCTAGGCCCTGATTCAACAAAACTTTTATACATGTGCCTAGTTCTAGTCATTCAAATGATGTCACTGATTTCAGAGTGAAATAAAAGTGTAATCAGGTTTATATCCGAAGAAAGGAGTGAATGAAAATTCCAGGTAGAAACATGAAGCTTATTCTTTCAACCAGGATCTTAATAAGCTGTCTATTTAAAGAAGAAAAAGAAAAGCACATCAACTCTTATCCAATAAAGTTTTGACAAATTGCTTCACTGAAATAGAGGTCACAAGCTGTCCATCTTTAATTAATTGTGGTATTCAGACAAAGGCAATTTACTTAGATGGAGACTAAGGGCAATAGAAAATACTCAGCTTATTTGCTTTTGGGGTGGAAGCAAGGAGGAGGAATATCATCAGCTGTAACACCAAATTTTCTTTAAAAGCCAATGGACTATTTTTTATTGTGAGCCAACAGTCTAGCCAATACTGGTAGTTGCTAGCAAATTAATATCAAAGCTAATGGTTTTGCAAAGTGAACGGTAATTTTTACCAGGAAGAAAAAGCAACTTTTCACTTGGAGAAAGTGGCATGAATTCATGTGCAGGATAAAGGATTGCTCTTGAGTAAATCTAGTAAATGAATATTTTAATGATTTTGCTTGCTCTGCAAAATTTATTATGACCGTATTCAAACTTAGTAGCTAAATCTTTTGGAAAACAGCCATACAAAAACTGTTCAGGAATACTCTGACTGACAGGAATGCCTTGTTTTGAAAAAATTACCTCTGTGAAAAAGGTTCAGCTCTTTTTACTTTGTTTTTGAAATTTGTTCATTTGCTTTAAGTGATATTTAGAGAAAGATGGCAGACAGATGTGTAATGAGAATTATATACACTCCAAAAGAATTTCACCTTTTGCTGTTGGATGAGGCTATATCATAGTGGTATTTATAATGGCTGGTAAAATACAGGGAATTAGGATAAACCAGAAAAATAGCATGTGGAATAAAAGTTGTTTAACCTTATATGTTTAGCAAGTAAAAAATGAAATATATCGGTACAAGATGGGTCTTGAATATTTCAGACTTACTTTTGACAAATGATTAAGATTTATTAGTGGTTTACAGTTCCTGCTTACTCTGAAGAAGTATATTTGATCTTTGCTATAACTATACTGCTGCTGTTCCAGTGATATGAATCTCTCTTCTCTCTACAAGCCTTAAGAAACAAATAGAAAACAAAGTTTATTATCATTAACATTTTACTGTAACAGACAATCGCTTAAGGTATTTTTATGTTTTATATAAACACACACATAGATATCTGTAATAACAGCCATCAAGAGAACTTACACATCAGAATTATAGCTGTCTATAGCGGCTATAGATTTCTCCAGAGTTAGTTCATCTTAAATAATTTTTTTTTTCTCAAGTTTTTCACATTTCCAGGGTTTTGAGATTTATTTTCTTCCAGAGGAATACAGGTGTTATGTAGATTCAGGGATTAAAACCTGGCTCTTGATATTGGGCCAAAAGCTTAAAAATTAGGATCAGGTGCTTAAACCAAGATAAGCTATTGAAGCAAGTAAATGTTTGGCATGTGATCTCACATCCCACTGCTAAGCTGAACATACTTTTAAACAAGAAGTTTGTTCTTACTCCCAAGCTACTTCTTATTCTAGGAACAATCAAAAAGAACTTCCACTCTGTTTCTTACAAATTGCTCCTCAAAATTTTTCTTTGACATACCGTCTTCAGAAGCTTTAGAGTTGTTCAGATTGATGTGCTGTGACTCCTATCATAGGAAAGGTACTGTTTCATCTTTTCTTTTTTCCTAGGCATACAGTAAAGTATCTTGTTTTATGATTAGACTTTATGCTCCTTGTGGCAGAAATTGGTTTTCTTTTGTGCTTGTATAGTATCCATAAAGCAAAGCTCCTAATAATAACCTATAGATCAAGAGAGACACAAATAGGGAGCACTAATATTGTGTGATGGATTTGTTTTCTTATTCTCACATATCTTAAAGAATTTTATATATCTGTAGCTGACATGAATTATTTCTGCAGCAGAGACAGACCATTATATTAAGTTCCCATGGTCTATTACTAGTTTTTTGCTGCTTTGCTTTAATTAATTATTCTTTTAAACTCTCATTATATGTATTATGTATTGACATTCAGAATATCAGGAAGATGAATTATTCAAATATATGTGTTTTTTTGCTGCTATATACAAAGCTGTTGTACTGTTTCCCATATATACATTTCCCTTCTTATATATTATTTCAAGATTACAGTTGAAGATTATAGATCAATTATTGCAAAATAACTCTCTTGACCAAGAAGGGAAGAAAGGATATTCCATCATGTTTCACTTTTCATGCTTCGCTAGCAACAAGTAACATATTTACTTGTTGCATGCTCCACATTTGTTAATAAACAACACAGTGTATGATGTTATATATCCTTTTAATGATCAAATGTCTGTTACTGAATATAAACATTTTCTTCAAATTTCTTATATTATCTTTTTAAGAATTTCTACAAAATTATTCACTCATCAGCACTGATGTTACCCTGTTATTTGTATGTTATTTGACATTATATTCAGAGTATTTAAGTCTCTTTTTAGTTGCCTTATATTTACTGAAAGCAGTTTGCTAGTTATTCCAATGCTCCTGTTAAATCTCTTCATATGCTATTGTACATATACATTTGTGCATCTCTTCCTAGTTTTTGCATCCCCACAGAAATTGCTGTTGCTGTTTCTCAGTACTTTATTGGGGTTTTTTTTGCATGCATTACAATGATGCAGATGTGCAGTTGCTGAAGAGGGATATGGGAAAGGCAGCTATTGAACTCTTTAAAAATTACTAAAACACCATATGTAGTATGTTAGAAGCATTACAAGACATAGTCACAGCTGTATAGTTTCCCTGTCTTCTGCCTTGCCCTGATCAGTTCAGGACAGCATCAGCCTGTGTAAGGTAAGTATCTGGTTATGTCTACACTAGCAGAATGATCAGAAGTGTGCTTTTGAAGCAAATCTCTTGATTATCCTCATTGACTGTGCTTTAGTTAGCCCCACAAAGTGATCACAGAGCCCAGGAACAGGATTCTTTTTAGATTAAACTGAACTCAACGGTGTGTTCCTCTTCAAGGAATTCAAAGTAACCACCATTAAAAACAGTCTCCATATCAGGTCTTGAAAAATAATGCCTTAGTCTGGTCATATTACACTGTATTACCTGGTAATGTTGGTGTAGATGAACAGAGTAATATATAGGTATTTTCTCTTTCATAAGTATTTATGAATAAAATATAGTTGATGGAAATAACATTTAACAGCTGTATTCTTCAGGTATGATCTAAATGAGCAAATAAAACAGACTCTTGTAAAACTGTCCCTAGCAAGTGTTAGGCAGAATCTTCCAATTTTAATACTCATATGTTTAATAATTAAATACAGTTGTAATTTAATGTCATTATGTTTATGTTAAGAGTAAGGAATTTGTTAACTGTTATGCTTAGAGAAGTACCATGTAGGTTGTCATAAACTTTAAAAGTTGTACAGACTGATAACACATACAGAATGAAAACAATTTATTTAAAAAACAAACTTAAAACTCTCTTACACTAACAGTCACATTCTGCTACGGCAAAACATGATCTCTTGAACAGGCATATCTAGTTTAGTCTAGTGTTTTAATATTTTATTACCAACCTTTTTAAAGCAGGGCTATGAAAGATGCCCATAAGAACTTCAGGTAGCCAAGATAGTTTTTGTTTTCCTTACCTGGGCACAGGTCTGTAGTGTCATTCTTCAGCATTCAAGTGCTGTAAACCTGTATTGCTTAATTGTACTCTTTGAAAGAAATGTTTCCTAGTGGAGAAGTTTCAATAATTTGGGTTTTCTTGTGTCTAATTTTGGAAGTGATGCTACCTTATCAGAAAAAGTGAGATAGTTATAAAAGTAATTTCTTTTATAGTAAATATTTGGCCAAGACTTTTTACACAGATTACTAAAAATGCATTATTTCAGCATATTCTATATGAAGTAACACTGAATTCCACCCTGAATATATATATTCAGGAATACTCGGAGTACTTCCATTGTATGATAACATCCTGTCAGTCTTTTGTGTTAGTGAGTGAAGATTTTTAAGATATGAGATGAGTCTCTTAAACCCTATTTTTTCTCAAGCAGTTTCTCTGAAATGCAAATATAAACCTTTTTGAATTTCCATTAAATAGGAACTTCATGGTATAAAATAGCAAAACGTATGCCTCTTAGTAAAATTGGAATGGCTATGGTTCACATCTTTATTTCTACAAATAGTTTAATTCCATAAGTTTGTCAACTTTATGTTTAATACCACAAATTGTTCCCAGAGTTCTTTAATTTACTATACATGGGGAAATGGAGCATTTTAGGCTCACATTTTTTCTCCCAATACTGGTGTAAACTGGATAGTTTCTTCCTTCTTTACAATCCATCAGAATAATGTCTAGGATGCAACTTTGTGCAAGGTACTCTGGACACATCTGTCCACCTGGAGTCACACGTACTTATTCATTGCAATTGCATATAAGTAACTGGGCAAAGGAGAGGTGCAGATGTTTGTTGACTGATGTGCGTTTCAAACAACAGGACTAGATTTGTCCATAATTATAATTTAATAAAAAGTCCTTTGTTTTTCCTATGGAATAAGGAAGAAAACATGTGCAATTATAATTGAGAAAATGGGAGCGGTATCCTGACTATGTTATATGACAAAGTTACTGATAAAATCTATTGGAAGTGTTCATAAAAGCAACAAGAAATACCCTTGGTAGAGTTGTTTCCTTGGCTGGGAAGTGCTTCTCTCTGGCAATTACTGCCTCAGGGAATGTATATAGCAGTTGTATTCGTTGATTAAAAGGATACAAAAGACAAATCTTACTGATTGAAATACAAATCAGGTCTTTCAAATCTATCAAAGACACATAATATGATAAAGTTTCTTCAGGGCACATATTATTTCATATACTTCCAAACTGTTCACAAATCTAATAAACTGATCCTCCTCAATTTTTTTAAGGACTACAATAATTCTTTTCAGACTGCGTTCAAAACTCTAGAAAGATCTTCACATGTATATTTAATGAAGAAATAAGACCCTCTTTAGAACAAAGCAGATATTTCATTCCTTTTTATG
The DNA here is from genome assembly GCF_030936135.1 of Gavia stellata. Taxonomy (NCBI): domain Eukaryota; kingdom Metazoa; phylum Chordata; class Aves; order Gaviiformes; family Gaviidae; genus Gavia; species Gavia stellata. The sequence goes on along the minus strand of NC_082598.1, from coordinate 24,222,941 downwards.
AATAAAGGCAATTATAGTCAATTCACTTTCTGCTCTCTGTATCCTTCTCACAGTATATGAAACTGGAATGCCTCATTATAAATGGCTATTGGATGAAAGCTTATGTGCTTGAAAAGTCTTAATAAAATGAGCAAGTTTATATCCATCTAAACTTAATCTTGTTTCTAATTCCGATGCTGGAATTGCAACTTTGTCGCACATATTTTTCCTATTAGTTAGTTCCTATTAGTTCTTCTCTTAGCTTTTATTGCTGAGCAGACATCATATGGAATGGAATATCTGTTTGTTCAGTTTGGATCAGCTGTCCTGGCTATGTCCCCACTCAAGATCTTGCCCACCCCCAGCCTACTGGTGAGGGGGGAATGTTGGAGAGACAGCCTTGATGCTGTGTGAGCACTGCTCAGCAGTAGCCAAAACACTGGAGCGTTATCAACACCTTTCTAGCTACCAATACACAGCACAGCACTATGAGGGCTGCTATGGGGAAAACTAACTCCTTCTCAGCCAGACCCAATACATGATAACAAGAGTATCTTCAGTGTATTATGTATAATTTTAATATTTTTGTAAACCAAAAGAGTTAAAATCAAGTGTAGGTTACATTTAGATGACTTGTTTAACTTTCCATGACTATATGACAGAATAATGTTACGGAGATCCACTTTCTGCTTATGATCCTTTTTATATGTATATAGTAATATTATATTTACTTTCTGCTGCCACTGATTTAAACAGATTAAGATAATTTCTGGCAGTTAATACAATGTGAGTTCAAGTCCAGAACCTTACTGAAAAAGCAACCCTTTAAGAAGCATCATTACTTTATTCAGCTTCATTGAAATTTTGCTGTTTGCTATTCTTCAGATAGTTCCCTTCCCTTTGCCTTAGTACAAGTTTTAATAAAGGTTATATGCATCTGGAGTCATTAATAATCTAAAGATTAATTGCCAAATCCTTTTTAGGAAATGGATACTAGAAACAGTTATAAATTAAGCCTTAATGATAGAAGAGGAAAGTGATTATCCAGAAAAACATGGAAACCAAGCAGGATAACTGCGTGAAAAGAGAAATGCTAGTTAGGAAATACTTAGTTGATATAGTAACAAAATGCAGGAAACGGAGGAACTTGTGATTAATTGAAGAAAGAAAATATGGTAGGAATTTAGAACTTTCTAACAGTTAAGCACCCGAGGATGCTTAATGATTTCCAGCAGCTGTTCACATACACTGTGCACTTTACTGTATTGTTATCTGTTCATGCAAGAGATGGACTCTTGTTTTGCACATACATGCTATTGCATCTGGTGCCCTAGGGGAGAGAGACTGAATCCAGCAGAAAAATCCATCTGTAAATGCATATTCTAGTGATCCATTAGTAATAAACCTGTTCCACTCAATAATTTCAGCCAAAGCAATCAATGTCTGAACTGTTTTTTCTTTAATCATGACATATCTCATGGAGATGCCACAGGGTATTCTGCTGTCTCAATACAGGCCAAGGTTCAAAGCTAGGTTTTGTTTTGCCACTGTCCATTAAGGATTCAGTTTATTACTGAACTAAAGACATTTAAATATAATTATTAACAACGTTTTCAACCATAGGAAATATATTTTCTGATTTTATAGCAGTTTACAAAAATGCAATCTACACATCATATAATTTCTTAGATGTATACAAATAACACTGACATTTTTCACCGGACTTCCTAGGCCACTGAGTTTTATTTTATACTTTCAGTTCAGACCTAAATGTTCTATTTTATAAAGCAGTGTCTTAGCTTTCCAGGTACTGTGACAATTTCTTTAAGAAGTGTCTTTGTAACTCTTTGACTATGTTGTTTACCATTCCAAACCTTTGTTTGAGTTAAAATGTCAATACAAGATGTCCCCACCCTTTTAAGAGATGAGTAACAAAGACACTTTGTTTCACTAGTCATTCTACAGCTTTAATGTCTAAACAGTATTATTATTATTAATAATAATTCATATTGTAGGAAAACACTTGCTGAGTTACTAAGTTGTCTTTCCTCTTTCTACTTCTCTTTCATGACAACCATCAAATTCATGCTACTGTTTGGTCCCAGGTGTTGCATCATTTGTAACAGTAAGCTGTAAACCCTTCAGGCTGGTTCCTTGTGCAACTTCTCATGCAGGAATTTCTAAAGCACTCAGCACTGCCCTGTTTCTGTTTTTGTTAATGTTAAAAGTCAAAGTTTAATTGACTTTAGAGAAGCAGTGTTAGGTCAAAAACATCTTAAATATCTCAATGAACATGAACTTAGCATTGACCTGGCACAATTTTTGGTGCAGGTAAATCATGAATAATGATGAAAAATATTTAATGACTTTCAATTTACAGTTCATTCTTCTGCATATATAAAAGGATAAGAGTTTCTCATATGCTTTGCTCTTACTCCTGAAAATAGTGAGCCATCAATTTGTTGATTTGTACCATCTGAAGCTGTGTTTATTACATCTTATAAATAGAAGAGCCTAGTATACATATGTGCCATAGTGCCATGCACAATAGAAAAAGATGGACAATTACTCTTATTACAGTGGTACCGCAGTTTTATATATTTGTGGCTGGAAAGCTGCCCCTCAGAAAAGGACCTGGGTGTGCTGGTTGACAGCCAGCTGAATATGAGCCAGCAGTGTGCCCAGGTGGCCAAGAAGGCCAATGGCATCCTGGCCTGTATCAGAAACAGTGTGGCCAGCAGGAGCAGGGAGGTGATCATGCCCCTGTACTCGGCACTGGTGAGGCCGCACCTCAAATACTGTGTTCGGTTTTGGGCCCCTCACTACAAGAAGGACATTGAGGTGCTGGAGTGTGTCCAGAGAAGGGCAATGAAGCGGGTGAGGGTTCTGGAGCACAAGTCTTATGAGGAGTGGCTGAGGGAACTGGGGTTGTTCAGTCTGCAGAAGAGGAGGCTGAGGGGAGACCTCATTGCTCTCTACAACTACCTGAAAGGGGGTTGCAGAGAGGTGGGTGTTGGTCTCTTCTCCCAAGTGACTAGTGACAGGACAAGCGGAAATGGCCTCAAGTTGTGCCGGGGGAAGTTCAGGCTGGATATTAGGACAATTTTCTTTACTGAGAGAGTGGTGAAACATTGGAACAGGCTGCCCAGGGAGGTGGTGGAGTCACCCTCACTGGATGTGTTCAAGGAACGTGTGTCCATGGTACAGTGGGACATGGATTAGTGGGCGTGTTGGTGTTGGGTTGATGGTTGGACTTGATGATCTTACAGGTCTTTTCCAACCTTAGTGTTTCTGTGATACCAAAATTATTTTGCAGCAGTATTATTGGAAAAGCACTGTGGTTCCTGTGGTTCTGGGGGCAGCACCTACCACTCAGAGCTGCTCTCTCTGCTATGTCTTTGCTTTCCATCCAGCCCTTCCCCTGCCTCTCCTATTTCATGACTTCAAAACACACTATTGGGGAGCAGAGATGACTATTTTTCACTTTGAATAATAATCATAAAGAAATACAAACTGAGAGGTGTTGTAACTAGATGAAGTAGTTATTACCAGCCTAGATAGATGAGACTCATATCAACAATGATGAGTCTTACAAAACGTGATGCTTTTTAATCAGCTGAGGGAATTGATCAAAAATACTTACAATACTAATGACTACTTACAATGATAATACTTACATTATCACTGACTGCATCTTTTTGATGCATTCTAATAAAACTTATTTCTTGTGTTTTGACAAAGTTCATTAATACCTATAAAATGTATTTTAAACTGTGTTCCCTATTGGTTATTTCTGTCATGAGAGAAATCTTGGCTTTTATTTTGCAATATTATTTTATAGTTAATTAAGCAGTATTTGGACATGACCACAAAAGATTATATAATTGCACTTAAGGCAAAGTTCTTGTACAATGCTTAGCAAATCACATATGACAATAATTTCACAGGTTGACACTAAATGTGGATTCTCCTTTTTCTAAACACTGAACTTGAAAACCTGTGTGACTTGATTTGTAGAATTGTTGAGTACTTACAATTTCCTCTGCTGGTAGATAAGAGCTTACTTCACAGCAGTCTCATAAAGATAAATCAAGCGATGTTTGCAAAACACTAAGGTATTGGAAGAATACCATAGGAAAGCCAAAATGAAATGAATAGTTCTCCAAACAGCTCAAGATTTTGAAGGTGTGCAATCAGTAAAGCCCAAGATCACACACTGAAAGACAAGAATAATAATAGAAATGCCCAGAGCATATTCAGAGCACTAAGGCAGATGTCCTAGTGAGATATAATCAAGGAAACAAAAATTAAATCAGAACATGTATGTTGAGGGACATTGCAGAAGAGTTGAATGAGATGAAAATATATAGAGATAATTGTGATCAGAGATATTCTTTGTCATTCCTCACCATTAGTAAAATCCTTTTTTTTTTTTTTTTGATGCTGCAAATACATCAATTGATTTACAGAACTACTTGCATGCATATGAGCTCAATTTTACCCTTAGATTGTAAGTAGTCCTCAGCTGTAACTTGATGTCTTATATTCTGGTTAAGAATGTCATATTTTAAATGTAGCTTTTGCAAATGGTATTACAGAAATGGTAAGAAATGGCCTGGCATTGCTGTGTTGACACCAGTTCCTTTTTGAAATACACATGACTTTTTAAATAATGTGAATAACATTAGTCCTGAAAAACTACATATTCAAGGTAAAATAACTAATAAAAAATAGTTCAGAATGCTTCTCCCGTCCTCATTCTCTTCATAGATTATTTTTGTTCTAAATGTAGTCCTGTTGCTATACTTGTTCTTGAACTTTTCTCAATAATTTAGTGGTATCTTAGTCTCTCACTGGCCCCATTGCCATCCACCGGAATATTTTCAGAATATTGAATATATTGAAAAAGAAAGTGAATTGCTGTAAAACAGGACAGTGGAATTCATAATTTTTAGAAGCCTGAAGAAAAATTTGGAAGTCTGGTTTCAGTGTTGTCTGGAGTCCCTTAAAATATGCATGACGTGGCTGAACATCAATTTAATTACTATACTAGGAATTATTTAATGCTGTGACACCTGGGAAAAAAAGAAACAATCAAAAAACCCAAATGGGTTACTTTAACTTGCCTTTAAACCTCAGGAGTTTAGATATGCACAGAGGTGTCCAGAATATGTAGGATATATTTTGGGATATATATACATGTATCTCTAAGCAGGCTATTTTAGATACCCTTTCTTATAGCAGCATTTGAGCTGTCTTTCAAACAGCATGGGTCACTCTTTGAAAACAGCTAGAACCAGGGCTTCCCCTATTTCTTAACAACAGCCCAATAGTTGAAATATTTTCTAGGTTAAGTGACATCAAGACTGAAATCTGTCTTCTGCTAAAGGGAAATTAAATGACACCTTTTGCCTTCCTTGAGACTTTTACAGCTGCTGGACTGTAGCCTGTTTTAAGGTGTATAAATTTTGTTTTTCTGAAAATATGCGGAAAAATAGTAATGATTTTCAGAAAAGTCTGACTCCACTGATTAACAATTAGGTCACTCACTTGCAACATTTGGGCTTTTCCAGGTTTAAACATCAGCTGAAAAGGCACTTTCATGGTATCAGTCTTGCATTTGTGTGATTGTCATATCTAACCTTATTCTTTTTACATGTATCCTTCTCAAACTACACCCTACTATTCTCTAACATGCAAATACTATGTAGTTGAATTACACATAGTGGTTTTCACAGTGAAGTAATAGGTGGTCTCAATCCAAAGAGGAACATTAATCTAGCAGCTGTTGAAATAATAGAAATATTAATGATCTTGCAATCTGCTGCCAGAGGCAGTTATCTCTCAATATGTAGAGGATCAAACCCAATTATGTGAAGTAATGGTTGTGTGGTAGTCTGCTGTAAATCAGTTTTCAAGTTTCAACATTCAAAATGTAACTAAAAATTAATATGTTTATAATATAACAACCTAAATCTGGTTCTCAGTATGCAAATCAGCTAAAACCAATCTAGTTTTAGATTTTCCTGTAAGTGTTTGAACTTCTGTGTTGATTTTAGAAGTGGTCTTAAAGATATTTATCTTTTGGTTCTGGTTTTCTCTGCCAATATTATCTGTGAAAAACTATGAAACTAATAAAAAAAATTAATTTTATTTCTTAAAATTCAGAGTAAAACAGCAAATATCAGGTTGAAAATAATCGATAGTTACTGATCAATCTGCCTTACCTCCCACATTGACAGGAATAGAAAATTAGTATAAAGATTATCCATGCAGCAAAGTTTGAAGTCTTCAATTCTGTTTCCTCATACTATAAGCAATTTATAAAATTAGATTGTATTACATTTCATATTCCTCACTGTAGTCACAGATCTAGTAGAGCTACTGGCCTTTTTTAACATACTGCTGTATAGGAAAAATGCTGTCAGTAGAACACTGTATGCTGGTATATTTTAAACCAATCTACTATTGGTATCTGTTTGTAACATTAAAATAGAGTATAACATGCCATAGCAGTATTAATCAATTACTGTAACCATCCGTTAGGTTTTTCAAAGATGGCTTTAATTGGTAAGCCATTTTATTCCAAACTTACATGCCTAGATAAAAACAGACACGAGTAGGAACCAGGGTGTATATATGTATATGCTTATTTTTTTTGGGGGGGGCAGGGGTGAGACCACTATAAATTCTGCAGCTTATCAATCTGAACTCAAAAAGTATGAAGGTGAGTGGAGATAAATGGTGGCTGTCTTCTGAGTTCACAGTAAGTCTTGTTTGCTAGATGTATGCTGTCACAGTAAGTATGATTGGGAAAACTAGTTTTATTTTTAAGAGAATAAATATTTTGCATAGTTTTTTCACATGTCAAACTTGAAGAAGAAAGTCTACACTACAACAAAAGCCGTGTTGTGCAGAGCCTGAAAACTGGTGGTGAGCAGTTGTCCGTGTATCTGTGAGTTATATATCACCCTTTAAATGAGATCAATGGGACTAAAAGTGTTGTTACGAGTGTGTCTTGAAGCATCGGGACTGCCTGGGCCCAGGACGACTGCAGGGACACCCCAGCAGGACAGGGGCTAGGGCCTGTCCCACCACCCCAGCCCGGAGCAGGGCAGGCTGGAGGGCAGCCAGGGCAGCTGCAGCCCCAGGCATCGGGCACCTCTGGGAGTGGGGATGGGCTGATGCCGGGACGCCATGTGGGCTCATGGGTGGGCCCATCTCAGCAGGGCCCAAGGCTGGGCAGGGCTGCGGGGAACTGGAGACTGGCCCTGTTGTGGCATCGCTGGGGCAGGGGCTGATGGACCCAGTGGACTGAAATGGGGTCCTGGACAGGGTGGCAGAGCCATGGTGGAGGGCTGGGCAAGACATATGGGTGTCCTCAGAGCCCTGATTAAAAGAACTTTGAAGAAGGTGGATAAACATAATCAAACATGGTAATTCCTCACTAGAAAAGGACTGGGACACAATACAAAAGCATCTATAGAGAAACTATGTTCCCCTCTACACATAGTTCATTGTGATGATTATAGTGTAGTTTTTTCTTTTTCTTTTTGATTCTTAACATCTTTTTCTAATCGGACAATATGATTCTTTTTCCACGTCTTTAGACCAATAAAATTTATTTAATTAAGTCAAGATTTCCCAGGCTTTGCATTTATTTTGTTTTATTTATAACAAGGTTAGGTCCTCATGGAGTAGAGCTGAACCTCCAAAACAAAGATCAAGAAGGGGTCAGACCAAAGACAGATTGCATCTATTCTGGGTTTGTTTCATTTTCTAGTCATTATATTTATTTTCCTAAGTGTCTTCCGGTTTTCTTATTATTACAGGATCATAATCTGTTACATGTTTAAATGCCTTAGGTCTCACAGGTAGAAAGGGTCTGATAAGATGATTCTATCTCATGACAAATGCATTTTGCCGCATGACCAAATTAAAGCAATTAGTGTTTGACAAGATGTAAAGGCTGTTGCAGATATACTTCCCATTCACATGCTGAGACTTGAGTTTGAGTCTGAGGGAACAGACACTCAAGTCTAACATATTTTCACAAGAGTTTATGTACCCCAAACTGCCATTTTAAAAGTAATCATTCTATAGATCAGATATAGATGGGGTTTTTTTTGTTGTGGCAAAAATTATGTTTAAGATGTCACAACATTTAGTGATTTCAATAGAATAATTGTAGCAATAAAAGGATATTAAAATAAATTTAGAGAACCACAAGAATAAAACAATAAATAGCCCTCTAATAGGAAATTATTTTTTTTATAATAGATATAAGTACTTCATGAACTATAAAATATTTTGTCACTATTAATGGTATTTCGGAAATGAGATACTTCAGATGAGCGCTTTATGTTGTGTACTGCAATTGACTCTAAAGTCAGGTCAAAATTTTTTTCAGTATTACATAGATAACAAAATTTATTCTTGTCCCTTTTTTAGTATCAGAGATATTGTTCATAATGCCAGGAAACATTGGAATTTAGTGAAACATTGGAATTTAGTGAAACATTGGAATTAGTGAAACACTGGAATAGGCTGCCCAGGGAGGTGGTAGAGTCACCCTCCCTGGAGGTATTCAAGGAGCGTGTGGATGTGGCATTGTGGGATGTAGCTTGATGGACATGGTGCTGTGTGGTGTTGGGTGGGTTGGTTTTTGGTGTGTTGTGCCTTGTTGTTGTTGTGTGGTGGTTGGGTTGCGTGGTTTGGTTTTTTTGTTTTTTTTTTTGTTTTTTTTTCCAGGTTGGACTTGATGATCTTACAGGTCTTTTCCAACCTTAGTGATTCTGTGATTCTGTGAAACCTATTGGAATCTGAGTATCCATCAAACCTGCCCTATACTGAATTCTGGTATACATAGAGCCAAGCTGCATGATAAATTAACTTCTAGTTGTGGATATTCCAACTTTAAATGGAATTGTTTGGATTACTTATGTTGTATTCTGCCCTTAATTTTATTTGGGCATAGATTTCCATGCTTTGCTTTCTACACTCAAAGAACATAATTTAAAGAGAAAATTCTTTTCATTGTCAAAAGGTCTGTGTTTTTCTTTGAAGGCCAAGATGTTGCTAGTTTCAGCTATTGAAAAGAACATATTGTTCATCTCTATATGATTAAGATTTCCCCAGAATATTATATTTCTACAGTCCAGCAAAAAGTAGAGAAACTGAAAGTATATTGAATAGTTTTTTATTTAATAAACAGTAAATACAAAACACTATGTATTATTCTCATAATATTTCAGCTCTGTAGTTTAGAATTTTTCATCACTGAAAGACAACAGAAAAAAGTGATGGGTAATAAATGGAATTTCTGACTATCAATAGAAAACTCTTCATTTTAAAAGGCTATGTAAATAAAACATAGTGCCTTATCTATCTCAGACAGACATCCATAGTATAGTAAAGGTATTTGTTCCATATTTTTGTTCCTTTATTAACAGGCAATAGTGTGTTAGTCAGTACACAGGCCCAGTGAAGAAATAGAGAAGAAACCCTCCTTCATCCTTGGGCTTTGAATTAAACCTTATATTCATATCTTGTCAAGTTTTTTATCCTTCTGCATTTTCTTATTCACTGGCAATTGATTGAGAGAACCTCCTACATTTCCAGATATTCTATGGAATAGAACAACTTATTCTTATAAACCAACTTTTGTTTTATAAAATCTGCTTATCATACTTGTTTATGAAACAGTCTGCAAGGTTTATTTGTAATGTATTTTAGAATCTATTTTCAGACAGATTCTTTAACTTCATGAATTTTTCTCCATTTCTGAGACTCAAATGGCAAGACTGTGCTTTACTTCTGACATAACCTGCAGAGTCAAATCACATAAAGACAGCAATAATCGGATGGCTAGGAAAGAAGCCCTTTTATATATACATATATATACACACAGACATGGAACTGTATAACAAGGTAAGCCTTTGTAACGCTTCAGTTATTTCTTGAGTGTCAGCAGTTAGATATATTTCATCTGACAGTGCAAGCATGAAACCTGAGACTTAAAACTGAATTATACATGCCTTTACTCTACAGTTTTTATTTGTCTGTTTGTTTGTTTTCTGGGTTTATATACAGTAATTGAAGGGAAAACTGAGCTGAGCTAATATAATTTCTAATTGCTCCTATGTTTATCAATATAACAGCGAAAGGACCTACAGGTTAGGTTTTATTGATTTTACTCAGTTTTAAAGGAATTCAATTTTTTTTAGTCTGAGAAGGACATGTATCTCTTATTTCAGTTTATCTCAAAGCACTCATTTCTAGCATTGCTGTGTTCATTACAATGTTTTATCTTGATTCTAAATTCATTCCTTATATGTTAGCCTTCTTTTTTTTCCATTAGCTGATGAAAACTGAAGGATGTAGTATATCCTGGCATCACTGCTATACTCTTCTTCTCAATGCAGCTGTACAGAATGGAGATGGGAATACTGATCTTGCAAGAAAATTCCCCTATAAAATGTTTTTGCAGTTTATACCCACATTTAATGTGCGTACTTTAGCATCCCTTATTGTGTAGTAGTAAGTTGGGGTGAATGAGAATGGGAGGTCAAACTTAAAAGAACTAACCTATGTTAATGAGGAGAATAACCTAGAAAATAACAACAGAAATCTCTTTGGGATGAACATGAGGAAGTTTTCAAGCACATGATACTTCAATCATTTATTTATTCATATATTTGAGTTTGAATTATTTTTTAATATTCTTTTACTTAATGTTAATGCTGATGCTCTTGAGTAATAAGGTTGTTCTCATCCCATCTCCAGACACGTAACAAATGTCTTAACAAAGAAGTTCATGTTACGGAGACTAGAAACCATATATATGTTCAATAGATTAAGTACTTTACTATCAAACTTCCACTTAAGCATTAGAAAACAGTTCCTTCTGAAATAATTCTTTTGAATTTAGGAATAATTTATAATTATTACTATGTGTACCTTGACATTCTTTCAAAACATATTAACCGGACCACCTCTGAAATTGTGAAGGACCTATATACACTCAGCAGTTCAGAGAGTTACATATTAGGCTACAGGTGAAATATGTGATCTGATAAATTCTAAATTAAAAACCAAATGGAGAAGAAAATGCACAAAACCCACAGAAGGCCCAGTCCTGCAAGACGAGCATTAAAAATGTTGGAGTTGTTTTCCTGTTTGTTCATTCTGTAGCTCCAAACCAACATGCTCAGCCAATTTCAGACTGGGATTTCCATCTGTGTGGTTAGTGTAGAAAAATATTTGTTTAATGCTACCTAAGCAGGAAAGGGCAGGCAGAGCAAGCTCTACCATGTGTTTGAACATTCCTGGTAAGCTAAAGGCCTGAAAGAAATCTATCTAGCTAAATGACAATTTGTTCTTTGCTCAGCTGTTAGGGAAGTATCACATATACCATTCATTACACAAGGAAGATTTTATTGCTGTAACGAAGGACATTTAATTTAATGTTCACTGAGGACATCATGCAGCTCACAGGACTGAGTCACACAAACTGTAGTCAACCTAGCCTTTTTTGAGCAAACTAGATAAAAGGAAGAAAAAACGCTTTCTTCAGATACATGCTGGATCCTAGACTTACCTAAAGGGGAACTCAGGGAAAAAAAAAAACCCAAACCCTCTCAGAGAGGAACTTGGAATTGAAAGAACTACAGTTGTACTCATGTATTATCACGAAGAGAACATTCAGTTTCCTATCACTCGAGTTTTCTAGTTGGGTACCATTCCTTATGGTATCAACTGCTGTGAATTTAAAAATGTTCTGGGAAAGTACTGAACTCACTGGGAGCCTTCCTTTCGAGCTACACTTACAGTAGTGACTGGTGACAGACACTGGTACAGCATCATTAAAAATTTTCATTTTGAAGGAGTAGCAAACTTCAAGGAAATTCATTTTATATGGAAGTCTTCTGGTCAGGTTTAATTCATGTGTGTCTGACAAGCTGTGTCTGCACATTATTGTGGTACCTCAGCCATTTTTCTAAATACTTTGGGGACTTTTAGAAGGGGAGGGTAGGTAATCATGCAGTAAAGAAATAATCTCAAGCAATTGTTCATCAGGCAGTATAACCTTCAGAACATGATCCAAAGCATTCTTTCTGGTATGCTTTTGCATGTCCTCTTTTTTTATTTTTATATGTGATAGAAAGGCACAAAATGCAATCCAATAAATGCTCTATAATTAAGTACAAATACATTTTCCCAGAAAGAGTCAGGCATCACTGAACTATTTAATATTAAATAATACTTTAAATATTATGCTCTCAAATGTAAAAGCATAAATAATGGGAAAATTTTTAAGTCCTCTGACACTTTGAGGTGGAAAAACCAGGACCTCAGGATACTGTTGCATTGATATCAGCAACTACATCAGTGTAAAGGCACAGAGTAATACTCAATATTAAGCTGTGGCTGTAGTAACAGAGCTAGTGCAAAAATGCAGTGATGGTGTTTGAGTTTCCTTTATCTTATTTTTTCAGTTGTTAAATGGATTCCATAGAAAATCAAAAGTCTTTCTCTCCAGTCCTATTCATATGTTGAGAAAGTGAAGTGTCAGTTCCCTGCTATGTTGTTTTCTTAGTTTCACTGTATCCAAATACAAACACAAGATTGAGTAATACTTTATTTATTGTTTACATTAAAGTAGTCAACCAACCAAATACCCAAGTCAAGAAACAGAAAGGAACTCTGAAAATTAATAGTAGTAATAATAATATCTCCTAACTTTCTCTTTCCTTTGTCTGACTGTATGTTCTCTAATCTTTCTACTAACTCCATATCTCCTCAAGTGGTAAATACTAATATGTTTTATCTCGGTCCTATTGTAAATATATGGTTGCTACTTAGTCTTCTGTTTAGGAATCACACGCTGGTCAGGAAACATACATTCCACCATTATAATGGTTTCATATGTATATAATGCACAGTTTTTTAAATGTGTTGGTACATGAAAACAGGACCTCAGATAACCTGAACCCTTGATAAATAATTTGTTTTTTATTATAAATAAATTACTGGAGAGAGTGCAGATGTCACTCCTATATTCCCCAGCAACAAGTCTGATTTGATACTCCAGTGTTCTCTCCTTGCTTCTCCAATGTTTTCTTAATGAAAAACAGAAATTTGAAAGCTGCAGAGCTGCTTCTGATTATTCTATCATGGGTGTGGCATACTCTTGATGAAATCATAATTAGATAGTCATTCCAAAATCACAACTAAATCTGGATTCCACCCCTATAGAAAGACAAGACATAGAAAGAAAACCTCATGTAAGTATTGGGACTGTCGACCTTTCCACTAATCAGAGGGTGTAGGGTTCTGTCCTTTCAGAGCCAAAGGATGGTGGGGTACCAATTATGAGCTGATTTCTAGAGCTGACCAGAAGATAACATGTTTCAAAACAGATATTTCTAAAAAGAATTGTGGAATTTTTAACAAAAGTAGGTAGTGGTGAAATAATCAAAGAAATGTTTAGTTCAAAATATAAGCTGGTTTTATAGCAGGAGCTAGGTGAGGAATGTTTAGGAAAGTAGCCTGTGATAGGAGGTGTACTCTATATATATACAGTACTCTAGCCATTGTACTAGTTATTCTCTTAAAAAAAAAAAAAAAAAAAAAAAAGCCCCCCCAAACCCTCTCTGCTTAAAATACTATGGAAACCAAAAAGCAAGTTTCCATGACAAGGTTTAGCTTTAACTACCTTCATAGAGAATGAATACATCTTTAAAAGCACACTAGCTGTGCTTCTGCAGAAATCCTCAGAAATAAAGAATGTGTTGCTCTATCCCCTACTTCTTTCCTTCAGGAAGTTGTTTTAAGAACAAATTTCTTCACTGAAGGAGACTGAAGCAGAAAGAACCGGAAAGGTGTAAAACACGCTCATGACTCCTAACAATAACCATAAAATCATGCAAAAAAAATAGGGGGCACATTCCTGGCACTGCAAATAAATGTAAAAAGAGAAAAAGCTGTGATTGGTTTTAAAATACTGCACTGCACATCTTCTGTATAGTTGATGTGGTTTCTTAGATGAAAGCTGCATCACTATCATAATGCAATATTAGTGCCCAGTATAAGATGTTTCATCAATTCTGTATTGTAAAAAAAGGTAATATTATGGATGATAATTCTTCGATTCCCTTATTAAGCCTGAGCAATGGCACAATTTAATTTGATTTTTCTGCTCTAAATCTGTATCTAGGGTGACTGCACTGGTAGTAATGTAACCCTTTTTTTAGCTTTATGTAAAATAGCACCATTTTTCTAATTTTATGTAGTTGCCTTTCTGCAGACTTCACATGGGCAAAATCCCTACCAATATCAAAGGTGAAAAAGGACACCAGGACTTAATCTGTGATAAACAACTTCTGGATGCTATTTTTCAATCTCGCATGTATGTGTGTGTGAATATATCCAGCAGGTAAGGTAATGTTATGTTTTATTATCAGAAATAAAATGAAACATTTAATTCTAATCTTCAAAAAGCCCTACAATTAAAAGAAAAGATATTGAAGATATCAGGGCCTTTTATGGAAGAATACCATACTTATTACTGGGGACTCCGGGAAGGACAAATAACACAATAATTGAGTAAACTAAACAGTATCATGCTGTACAATTATGGTAAGAAAAGCCGGGGAAGGATTCTTGGCTTGAGATACCGCTCCTTTGGAAAAGACACATATTAGATGACTTAATTTCCAACTTTATTTTAACTGAAATACTGTGAATGGTAATTTATCATCCATATCAATGAATTACCAAAAGTGAGTCACAAATTAATTTGGCATTAGTTTTTTGTTCTCATTCATTTCAGACACAGGTTATTAAGATGCTCAAGATCAGAAAAAGGAATTAGGTAAAGTATCTGACTATAATATTGGATATTCTAGACTTGTATTCTGTGATCCAGGTGCTGATTTTTTTTCACTCATGTTAAGTAACAAAAAAAATTCTATTGAACATTGTTGGTCTCCAGATGTAGAAAATGTAAATTTAGAAATTTAAAACAATAATTTTTCAGAGCAATGCTTAAACTTCTAATATTTTTCCCTCCAGGTAAGCAGCCCAAAGGATATTACTGTGAGCGGCACATCTAATTTTCAATGGAGGTTCTATTAAGTTAGGACACCACACCCTGATTCACTGAATGGAATTGTGGTGGCATTTCCCTAATATTTATAATTGCAGAGATCCATTATGCCTCCACTGTGGTTTAACATTTCAGAAAGACAGTATTATCCAATGCTTTCTCCTGAAAATTTAGTAAGGAATATGCCTAAAGACTATTTATAATTTTAACAATGAATTGTGCATGCCTACTTTAACCTCACAATACAACTTCAAGCACATTTTGGTGCAAAGTTACTTAAAAGAACTGATTGCTGTGTTTTCCCTGGAGGAAGGCTAGAGTGATGCAGCTTATGGCTGAGACACTATTAGTGATACGTTCAGATATAATGAATCTTATTTCATTAATCTGTCCTGAATGACCATCGCAACAGATGTAGCCTAAGTCATAAACTGAATGGACATTTGCAAGGGAGTGGCCCAGAGGCTAAGGGTATGCTATCTGTGGATATGTGAAAGGACAGGAAAGGGGGTGGTACTGGCTGGTGAAAATGTATTGAATAATGTAGGACCCAAGAATGACGTAAACGGTGTGGAATAAGGGGTGGAGATTGTACTGGGTTTGGCTGGGAGGAAGATAATTTTCTTCATTGCAGCCTGTATGGTGCTGTGTTTTAGATTGGTGACCAAAACAGTGTTGATAACACATCAATGTTTTAGCTATTCCTGAATAGTGCTTACAGTGTCAAGACCTTCTGTGTTTCTTACTCTACCCCCCACTCCTGCCAGCAAGTAGGCTAGGGGTGGGCAAGAGTCTGGGAAGGGACACAGCCAGGACACCTGAACACAACTGACCAAACAGATATTTCATAACATATGATGTCATGCTCAGCCACAAAACTGGGGAGGAGTTTTTCCAAAGTAGCTGCTGCTCAAGGACTGGCTGGGCATTGGTCTGCTGGTGGTGAAGGATTGCTTTTATTGCTTTTGCACCACTTGGTTTTTTTCTTTTTTTTTTTTTTTTCTTTTTTGTCCCCATCACTTATTAAACTGCCTTTACCTCAACTCATTAGGTTTTTTTTCTCATTTTTGCCCTTCCAATTGTCTCCCCTGTGGCACTGGGGCCAACCCACCATATATAGAAAAGGGAAGTATAATAATGCAATTAAAATTGTTATAGCCCTTTTGTTTCTACCCCTTTTTCTGGTGTTGTGCTCCCACTTACCATAATCTTCTGTGTCCTAAGGTAATTGGCTGGGGGAAGGTGATGGGGAGGGGGCCATGTTATAGTGAGTTGTCAGCATCTGCAGTCATCTGCTGGGAGGAATACCATGCTCATGTTGATGGTTTCTTCTTTCTTGCTCTAGGATCCACTTGGAACAAAGTTTACATGTTTGCTAACATGCTTTTACACCCTTGGTTTTTCTTCATTGGTCTGCAGCTCCACGTTATTCCAAATTTATGATATGTGGTGCTTTCTATGTCTTTTAGATAGTTTTGCCCAGATCTGCCTTTCTTTAATTGACTATGGTTGAGCTGTTTATAGCCCTGGGTTCTTTTGTGCCCAACGTACATCCCATCCCTTACACCACCCCTGCACCCTTCTATACCACCTCCTTTGTCTCCACTTCTGAAGGCATTTGCTATTATATCAAACCTGTATTTGTCTACACTACATTGTCATGTTAGTGTTGTAAGTATCTCATTCTGCATATAATAACTACTTGTTACTGCTGTCTATATAAAACTTGTGTGGTACCACACACAGACAAAAAAAGTAAAATAAATTAGCCATAGACACCTGGTCTATTAGAGAAAATGCTATCACAGCTAAACCAAGTGAAAACAAAGCTACAGGAAGGTTTACTGAGAGAGTAGTGAAGCATTGGAACAGGCTGCCCAGGAAGGTGGTGGAGTCACCATCACTGGAGGTTTTCAAGGAACGTGTGGACTTGGCATTGCGGGACGTGGTTTAGTAGACATGGTGGTGTTGGGTTGATGGTTGGACTTGATCTTACAGGTCTTTTCCAACCTTAATGATTCTGTGTTTCTCTGAGAAGTTCAGACAGAGCAAGTCTGACAAGCATCAGTTGTGACACCTCCAACTTCAGTACAAAGCTCATGATCCATCACTAGTCGGTATTGTAATATAGGGCTATGCGTTTACAATAAGACAAAGAGAAAGAAGGTAAGAATTCCATTTCGGAGCTTTGACTAAGAAGCAGATAATAGAAACTTTGAAAAGAGTAGTTTCACTGGAATGTGTAGAGTAAAAAGCCATGTGAGTCTGGATCTAACTCTGCATTAAGTGTTCATATATAAGCCATTTAATGAGCTTACAAAAGTGTTGGAAAGTGGGTTTTGGGGTTTTTCTTATTCTTTAAGACGGGCTTATTTCAAGTAATACTTTTAATTCAAAAGAGTAACATTTAGAAAAGTCAGAAGAAAAGAGAGGACTAAGAGTTCATGGGGGGTATTGTATTTCCAAGCAATATACAATGGAAATGAATAGCATCCCTGGAGCAAATGCAATAACTAGGAAAAAAAGGCAGATGAGTAACTGCTGATTCTGTGGCAGAAAATTAAGAGCAGAGAGCACCTCATCTAAAAAAGCATCTTTCCCCTTCAGACAAAAATAATCCGTACCAAGTAGGAGTACAAACTGCATTTAATTGGTATAGCATGTAAATAATTTTTGTAGCCATATGGATGAAAGACTGCATAATCTGTAATCACTATTATTGTTTGGTTTACAAGTTAATCTTTCTGAAAATAAAATTATACAGTTAAGATGAGAGGGAAAGCAATAATATTGGTAAGCTTTGCTTTTCACTAGAACGAAACAATATGAAGTGACAAGTTTCAAGGGTTGTGTCAAGCCCCTGAATACAGAGTGACAAGTGTCTGCTTCCATTTCTTACAGATGGCTAGATTCAAGAATTCTTGGGCTATTTCTGTATAGAAGACTGCATTCACAGCAAGTATTCACAAATATTCAAGGAAAATTCTCTATTAATTTCATTTGAATGTATAGTAATTTTTACAGCATATAACTGCAGCTTATTCAGGTAGTGATGAAAATAAGTCTTTTGCATTTGCATGCAGATAAATACATGCCTACCTAACAAAACCTTCAGCAAGTTATGGTCAGTTTTACTGCATGTAAGTATGATAGTATTGCTAATTACTATAGTCAAATACTTTGGAAATGTTAGTTCAATTTGACAAAAATAAGAAAAAACAGTGAGTCTCATGAAGAAGTAGAAAGGACTGTAGATGGATTTTTGAAAAATAATGATATGAATTTTGTGACCCAAAATTAGGGGAGTTGTATCTGAGGACATCAGTATGGAGTAAGCTACTTCAGAGACCAATAATAGAATTTTATAAAGCATTATTTGTTGGTTTAACAGTTGCTATTGAAATCAGTGAGACTGAACTGGGCTAAAAATCAAATCTAAATTAATCTCATTAGAAATTACTGGGTATTTTAAAAATTAAAGTATATTATATAACCAACTACTTACGTTCCTAATTTAGGCACACAGATTTCAAAATCTTGGCTTCTATGTCTAGGAATAAGAATCATATTGTAAAGGATTGTTATAAGATGCAATCTGCTGGTTCAATTTTAATTCTCTTTGGATTTTTTTCTTTTCTTTTTTACTTCAAAAGAGAATAAAATAAATTATAACTTCAAATGAAAAGATTTGGGAATAATGTTGAAAATAACGCATGGGTTCTTCTGAAAGCAATTTAGCATTTTACTTGATACTTCAAACTTGATGGATGTGTTTGGTAGGTGGAAAGAAGTGAAGACAAAGTGAAGGACAGAGAAAAGATTTGAAAAGATAAAGCAAGAAGTGAACAGAAGAGTGTGAGGGGGGAAAAAAAACAGTTTGATGAGCAGTGACAATATAAAGATCAAGAAGGTAACTAACAAAAGGAGGTTTAAAAATGAATAAATAAATTGCCCTCATTTATTCTTTTGAGTGATAGAAGAGTTCTTCATTCACAGAATCACTACCGTTGGAAATGACCTGTAAGATCATCAAGCCCAACCATCAACTAACACCACCATGCCCATTAAACCATTCCCACAATGCCAAGTCCACACATTCCTTGAACACCTCCAGGGAGGGTGACTCCACCACCTCCCTGGACAGCCTGTTCCAATGCTTCACTACTCTCTCAGTAAAGAAATTTTTCCTAATATCCAGCCTGAACCTCCCCTGGCGCAGCTTGAGGACTTTTCCTCTTGTCCTGTCGCTAGTCACTTGGGAGAAGAGACCAACACCCACCTCTCTGCAACCCCCTTTCAGGTAATTGTAGAGAGCGATGAGGTCTCCCCTCAGCTTCCTCTTGTCCAGACTGAACAACCCCAGCTTTCTCAACCGTTCCTCATAAGGCTTGTGCTCCAGTCCCCTCACCAGCTTCATCGCCCTTCTCTGGACACGCTCCAGCACCTCAATGTCCTTCTTGGAGTGAGGGGCCCAAAACTAAACACACTATTCGAGGTACGGCCTCACCAGAGCCGAGTACAGGGGCACGATCACCTCCCTGCTCCTGCTGGCCACACTATTTCTGATACAGGCCAGGATGCCGTTGGCCTTCTTGGCCACCTGGGCACACTGCTGGCTCATATTCAGCTGGCTGTCAACCAACACCCCCAGGTCCTTTTCTGTGGGGGAGCTTTCCATCCACTCTTCCCCCAGCCTGTAGCGTTGCATGGGGTTGTTGTGACCCAGGTGCAGGACCCGGCACTTGGCCTTGTTGAACCTCATACAATTGGCCTCGGCCCATCGATCCAGCCTGTCCAGATCCCTCTGCAGAGTCTTCCTACCCTCAAGCAGATCAACACATCTGCCCAACTTGGTGTCATCTGCAAACTTGCTGAGGGTGCACTCTATCCCCTCATCCAGATCATCGATAAATATGTTAAACAAGACGTGTCTACCTTTGTTAGAGAATTGACAGTTGGTTAGCTGACTGATAGGAAGTAAAATACCCAGCAATGACATAGAGTTCTCTACAAGCTGCAGATTCCCTCTTGCACCACAAAAGATTTCCCCTGATTGAGGAAATCCCTGTTCCTGCCAGATGATCGCTGCTGCTCATATGCTGTTGATCTATGAACCTTGCTCTGTATGTTTGCATTGTCTTGTTGGTATAGTATGAGGCAAGAGTTAGTGGGATTGACATAGATTTACAGGAGGAAAAGACCGAATCATACCAGCACCAAATGCTCCTAGGAAACAAGGGATGTGGAACATTCTCAAGTATTCGACATGTTATACTCTCTTCTGAGGCCAAAGTAAATCTAGTAAAGGCCAAAGCCACAACCTAGATTTAGAGTTCAGAGTTTAATTTGATATGAATATGAATAAGTCAATATGAATAGTGTTATTCAGCACCACGCTTGCAATTTTGTTATGCTAGTATGATGTGGCATATTCTCTACATTACAGTACCAGAATATCAGCAAGTTTGATTACTTGTTGTTTAAATTGTTTAAAAGCATCACTTAAAAATCAAAAATATTTCACAAAAATAAGAAACTGGAATGTAGATGAAAATAATTGAAA
The DNA here is from genome assembly GCF_030936135.1 of Gavia stellata. Taxonomy (NCBI): domain Eukaryota; kingdom Metazoa; phylum Chordata; class Aves; order Gaviiformes; family Gaviidae; genus Gavia; species Gavia stellata. The sequence goes on along the minus strand of NC_082598.1, from coordinate 24,202,290 downwards.
TAGTAATGTTTATAGCTTTACAGGTAAAATAAAGTGGGAGAAAGTAGTAAATGCTGTATGTGCTAGTAGTAAACATCAGTAACATTGATCTGGATTGATCTGCTGTTTGTAGTCCCACGTAAATCTTTCTATTCATGGTTAATCTTTAGGAAACACAGATAAAATAGAAGGTCTTAGTTGCTTCCAAACAGAAGATTGACAAAGACTGACAATATTATTGTATCCCTAAATAGTTCTGTAAAAAACTTTAAAAACTTAAAGGAAAAAAATAAAAGCAATTAATAGGTATATTACATGCAGTACTAAAAAAAAAAAAAAAAAAAAAAAAGTGTTCCTGTCTCTTATGTGTCTTATAACTAATTTAATAATTTCAAAATCACAGTCTATGCATGACAGTATCAGTTCACTATGGTAACTGGGAAATATAAAAGCAACTGTATTCTCTAGACAGGATCTGAACCCTTTGTAAGTCATCACTACTCTTTTGTAAGAGCCACTAGCTCTAGAAAAATTGCATCCAATTTTAACAGCTGAGAATTTGACAGTGTAAATTAGTATCTGTATATTCAGTTTTAAAGAATATTTTTGTTATCTCAATTATTAGTTATCTTAATAATACATAGGAAGAGTCACATATGCAATTTTTAATTTTATGATTTACTTATAATAAATGCCTTTTTCATTTACAGCGTTTTAGAAATACTTTTAGTCATCACATGTAAAAGACAGAAAGTGATCCTCTGGACCAATACAAAGGTGTATGAAAGGTAGGTATTGCACCATATTTATTTTAATTTATTATTGCTATTTGTTCACTTTTTTTTGTTGTTGTTAAGACTGACAAGAAAAGACTAAGTCTGGTTGATGTTGTTAGATTATGATGTTGATGCTATTAAGACATTTCCAGCAAGACTTTACATGTTTTTCCTTATGTTCATATGAACACATTATGTTACTCTTCTGTCAGAGTCCAATACTCTCTGACCAGGCTCTTTTAGAGATTCCACACATGGAGGGTGTAATGTTTAATAAGTAAATTTTATATCAAAGATAGTTGATGTTACAAAGGTTTTATGACTTAGCAGAGTGATACAAAATACACTGCATAACACAACAGAAATGCAAATTATGCTTAACAAAATGCATAGCAATTGCAATACACAGTTCCGTTACAATATAATGTGATTCGCGTTACCCGTCTCTCTAATGCTCACCACCATGATGCTGGGCATCCTCAGTCACTGGGAAGGAACACATGGGTAGAAGCCAGCTGAAACCTGTTACTCCCTTCAAAATACTTTTGCTAGTTGTCTAGTTTTTATACTCTATGTTGGGCTGAGCCACATATTCACTCCTCCCCCTCCTTGCCCTGACAGTCTGGCTAATGCAAGGACATGCTCACACTCTTTTAATGAACTCAGGGAGAAAGATTTACACCACCTTTTGATCCATTTTGGTCCCTTTTGCATTGAAATACAGTCAGCCTCTTTGCAACAGTAGTCACAGCCTGCATTATTCCCTGAGCTTCATGGGCTCATCTCCCTTGCCCATCTCCTCTGAGCATTCTTCCATTGTAGGGGTTTATAGGTCCATCACATCTTCCTTCTGAAAACACTTTGAAGTCAGGAACTGAAATTTTTATTAAGAATACGAGGTTAAAGAAATTATCTTTGTACTTGAAGTAAAAACTGATGAGATATGAAGTAGCTGTTAATTCATGTTAATTCAGAATGATAGATGAGAAGAAATTGTAAACCAGCTTAGTACAGCTATTATTGCCAATTTATTTTTATTATTATTTCTGTTTTGAGAATAAACAGTATGGGAATATCAAATATACCTTGAATTTAGATCTCTCAAACTGTCTTGATATCTGTCTGTATAGGCTTTAACTGAAGAGTGCCTCCTGCATGGCCAGCATTATTTGTGTCAGCATTTTCGGTAGGGTGTGATGTTAAGTGTTGCTTGCCAACCCAAAACAATTGAAGCTGTTATGGCTAAAGAGAACTTTCAGACATTAAAATCTATTCCTCCTGAAGAGCAAGATGTATGCAGCATTAGTGGACTGTTTTTCATGACACTATACTCCCCACAAGTAAATTTCTGAGATGTGAAATGAAAAATTCTTCCAGCAAACTGACTACAAATATACATATTCCACTTTTTCCTCCTAACTTGGAATATTATGAACATTTCCAGTTGGAAAATATTTAGAAGACATTCAGATGCTTGGGACTGACAGAATTCATTGCATGTTTCTCTTTCACTGGTAAGTTGTCTTTGAAATGGTTCACTCTGCTTTTCTTCTCTAACCATCCAACTAACATCCACTGTGTACTCTGTTATTACTGTATTATTTACATTTGCAGTAATTTGAATTTCTATTGAAATGCCTGTACGTACATACAGCGTGTGCATGCATATTTTCCCGTTTCGTTTATGTGCTTGGCACTATAGAGATTACATAAAAAACCAAACAAAACCCCTGACTATTTTGTCATCATATTTTGTGGATATTTTATCTTGTGGGCTATTAAGAGTATTCCTTAGGTTCAGTTATTCATGGTAAACTAAAAGCTATACTATTCCTACATTACTTTCTTTGTCTAAATAACGGCCAAAACATTCCAACCAAAAAGTGTAATTAATAATTGTGTACAGAAATAGAATAGCAAAAGCAAAGCATGCAAAGGCTACAGTATGAAATAAATATACAAACCTGAAAAAGATATAGATACTGAAACACAGGAGGTTCCATGTGAACATCAGGAAACACTTTTTTACTGTGAGGATGACTAAGCACAGGCACAGGTTGCCCATAGAGGTTGTAGTGTAGTAGATGGTGGAGTAGTAGAGGTTGTAGAGTATGGAAGTCCTTGGGAGATACTCAAAAGCTGTTTGTCCTGGGCAAACTATTGTAACTGCCTGAACAGGGGGATTGGACCCGATGACCGCCAGATGTCCCGTCCAACACCATCTATTCTGGGATTCTGTAAGTTTCCTTTCAGCTATAATTTCAAAGAGGAGAGGGAAGGCAATGAATTTGCTATTGTTAGTAAAGCTCTAATGAAAAAAAAGACCAGCATTCAGGCTTGCATATATGGGAAAAGAAATAAGAAATGGAATTAATTACCTCAATTTTATAAGTAAGTCAAGGAAAAATTATCACAAAACAATTAAAATAGGATTAAATCATAATCAAAGTAAAGAGCCAGCTGAAGAACGTGCTGCAGTGGATCACGTCTAAAGACCAACTTTTCTTCTACTGCTATTCCTGACATATATCACAGTTTATTTGTGTGCCTTGCTAAGGGCAAGAAAAGGATTCTTATGTATTTAGTCCTGGATTGTTATCTTTCAATATATACTACCTTACTCCCAGAAAAATTAATTGTCAAGTTTTTACATTGTGCAAGTATTTCTGATACCTAGTATCAGAAATAGTTCCACAGAATAGGACTCTACTTACTCAGAGCTATTGACTGTTTCCAGACTTTGTAGTCCTGATCAAGTATAATGAAAACTCAAAACTGTAGATGATCATAACAAAAACATGGTCAAAGTTTTTTTTAAAAAATAATACATGCTCTGGAAATAAACTATAATTTCTTGATATGACCAAGATGGTAGAAAAATAGTAATTGCTTTGTCAGTGTGGTGTCCAAATAAGACATTAAGGTAACAATATAAGAAAGCTCTTCACCAGAAGAGAAAAGATTAATTCCTTCACATTGTAGGAGTTGGATAATAATTCTCATGTTTAAGAATGGCTTCCTGAAAAAGTAATGGTTTGTTTTAAGATACTTCTTATTTAAAGTGTCTGTAATTGTATTTGAGCCCTTCCTTAGGGGCTTGTGTTGAAAAGTACATACGAAGAGAGACAAAGACATTTTAGGAACTGAATCTCATTCACTGCTGTATGCATCATACATAGTGAACAAAAAATTTAGTGGAAAAAAAAAGAAAAACAAACAGAATTACCCTCTTATTCCAGGTGTGGTACAACTAAAATTGAGGCAAGCTTAAGTGTACGAAGCTTTATCAGTGGGGTCTATAGCTGATGACATACTTTGACTTTGAAGGTACTTTAGGAAAAAAAGAATTAAAAAGAAGAGAGGGGGTGAGACAGGGGGGAGAAAGAGAAAAAACTCTCTCCCCAATTCATTTATACTTACTGCATATATTAATAACTGTTATCTATTATGTTATCTACTAGGTCTTCAAGTTATGAACTAAAACATTTGAGAGGTTGGGTGGGGAGTTCTTAGTATGGAGTTACAGACTAATAGCTACAAGGCAAGACTGGGGAGGCAGGGGTTGAAAAGGGTGTGTTAAACATTAATGACAATCACTTTCTACAAGAAACCTGATCTTACAGACATAACTACGCTTCAGAGTCTGCCAGTGCAAGGTCATGAGGATAGCAGCACTTGAGACACTGGGTAAAGGCACTGCCACAGCAGCTTCAGGATGTGTAATGAAAGGTTGCAAGGGTACAAGTGAACAGCAGGCTACAGAACTGAAAGAGGAAGGGCCTCAGTATTACAAAGGTTAAAACATCTAAAACACCATGCAATACAGTAGAAATTTTACTGGGATAGAAATTTCTCTAACTTGATGATTCTGCTCATGTTCTCTATCGCTTAGCTATCTCACTGGGTAGGTTGCTCCAAATTATCAGTAAATCTTGGGCAATTCTGGGATCATGAGAGTTTTTTCAGAATTTGCAAAATACTCATAAAGTAGTTTAATCTGTCCTTGGTACACTGGTCCAATTCTGCATTAACACTGTCAGCCTATTCTGCCTGCAGGGTGCCTCTGTATGGTGCATTAGCAGCAAGCGGAATTATTTTGAGCATATTAGAATTGCTGGGTGTCTGATAGAGAAGAAAACATAGGCAGAAATATGGGATTCATGACCTTCATTAACTCATATTCTTTAATAATGGTTAAAAAAATAATGAATATTAAACAGTTAATTTTTGTTTCCTTTAAAGTAAAGGATATTTGTAGTATTTAAAGACATAGGTGATACATGTTGTGTTGAAATCTGTTTAGTGCATAAAGAAAAGTTGAACATGGAATTTACCAGGAAGCATTATAATTGTAGTTGAGAAACAGTTGTTTCAGTCATTGGATCTTCAGACTCATAGCAGGAATTGTTGTCCTGGGTTTATATACAATTTTATTATCCTAATATTGTGTAATGTTCATGTGACATCAGATCGTGTATGGTGTTATGGAAGTTAATATTAGAATTATTTCAAAATAATAGAAATAGGATGTTAAGAACTGCACCTATAGAGGCAAACAACATTTTTGCTTTAATTGCTTTACAAAATGTCTTTAAATTCTTTCTGGGGGTGGATGTATTTTAAATAGAGGATCACCACATCTCCACATTGATTTCCTCCCCCCCCCCCCCCAAATAATATTTAACACTACTGCTTTTTTAAGATAATGATGTGATTTAGCCCTGTTTTGGGTATAAATGGCAAGGTTTTGGGGGGGGAGGTGCAGGGGTGATCTCTGTGAGAGGAGATCAGGAACTGCCCTGTGCCAGACACAGCCATTTCTAGCCACTCTGCACCAGATCCACCACAGGCTGGGTCCGTTAGCCAAATCTGTGACGCCTCTAAACCAGTCAGATGAGTTTGTGCCGCATCTGGGAAAATATATTCAAGAAAGGGCAGTAAAGGTTGAGGCAGTAAATACTGAGAAAAAGGAATAAGATTAGAGCACTAGGACATTCTCCATGACAGAGCTGGCAACACCCCTGAAGGGATTACAGACTGTACATGACCCACGCTGGAGCAGGTACACCCCCTGAAGGACTGCAGCCCATGGATAACCCATACCAGCAATGGAGCGGAGGAAATGAGTAAGAAGGTGGTGCAGTGGAAGAAAAGAGTGAGAAACAAGGAGCGGCAGAAAGAAACTGCTGCTCTACCCTGCAGGACCCCAACCTTCTGCACTGCCTGTCGCCTCATCAAAGGGACTGAGTATACCCTGTGGTGATAATAAAGGAAGAGGAGAGTAGGGAGGAGGACAGGTGTCCATACTGAAGTTGAGCCTGGAAGGGGAAGGAAAGGTGTTTTCCCTGTGTTTGAATATTTGTCATCTTTGTTTCCCAAAATGTGAATAAGTAATTAAATGCTTTAAATTAAGTTAAATGTCCCAAGTCAAGTTTGTTTGGCCTGCAACAGTAATTGGTAATTGCTCTTGATCTTGTTCTTCCTGTTTTGTACCCTGTCCCACTGGAGAGTTAGGTGGGGAGTGAGCAAGTGGCTCTGTGGGTGCTTGGCTGCTAGCTGGGGACAACCCACCACATCAGGAACACTTGTATGTTACTAACCAGTCATTGTGTATTGTAATCTAAAGCATTTAAATTTTGTAATTTGTATTTATTTTTAATGTGTTTCTTTTTTTTCCCCAGCTATTTTATATTTCTTAATCTTTTTTTTTTGTTTTTGTTTTCTCTTGAGCATCCAATGGTTACCTTCAATAAACAGCAAAAAATGTGACCCTACACCTAGAAACTTTTTCCTTTCTTTTTCTTTTTCAATGCAGATGTATTCTTCAGAGTTTTTCATAGATACTTTGCTCTTACTGCTATGATAGTGCATTACTTTCTGCTGAGAAAGGAGACTATACAATATGGAGCTGCTGACTTTTTTAAATGGAGAATAACTCCCATTTTCTAGATCATAAAATGTGTCTAACTAAACAATTATGAATCAAGTAAGCAAAACGGTAAAAGCTGTTGAAATAAATATCACTGTGATACTTTCAGCAAGTTCTCATCCCATGCCCTGATTTACTAATCAGGTTTAATAAGTACAGGGTGAATTTACTGCCAGTCACTATCTCACAGCTCCCATGGCTCAACACTGGACACGTAACACATTCTGAGAATGATAATTTAGGAGAAATAAGCTGATAATTTGTAACAAGTAGACACCTCATAGTAGGAATGTACAAAAAGTTAATGAGATATGCTAGATTTTAATATTTTACACAGAAATACATTCTTAGCAAGTTAACAGCAATTTTTTCCTAATATACAGTTATTTTGGCTTGAAACTCTTAAAGCACATAAGACTTGCACTGAATGCTTTTCCTTTTGGCTAACAGCTCTAATGGGCTTCTATCAGCATGGAGCTCCCAGAGTTACCAGGCTGGTTGATCCTCATGATCTCCTGATGTCTTTCTGAGCTTGCTGAGAGAACAAAGAGATTCCGCAGTATGCACATGCCTGAAGAAATGGAAAATTCCTGAAGTAAGATGAAAAACAGTTCTCTTCAGACTTTTTTCCCAGTTTTTTTTCTCTCTGTGAATGTATCTGAATGGAGATCTTCATCTCCAATTATGCAAAAACTTACTACTTCCTCTTGCTTTTACCCCCACCATTTCTACTGCTTTCACTCAAAAGCCAGGTATTTTTATGAGAGACAAAACATATATTCCACAAGATCTAAAATAAATGCACCATCTAATTCTTTCCCGGACACAAAGCACCAAACTCTCTGCTGTCCCTTACTTTCCTCCTGTGTTTCTAATAGACTAGCAAAATTTCTCCATTTTATTGTCCTTAACTTAGTTGGCCATGTACTTTGTGCCTAATTCAAATCCCAGGCCTGAAAATCTGAAACTTTGGTACAGTCTTGCTAACTGTAATGGAACTATGCATACACATAATGTTAATTCTACTATTGGAAAGACTGAATCCTTAGCTAAGTAGTGATTGTACACTCTGGCAAATGCAAAACATTCCTTTACTAGGTGACTACTATCATCCTTTTACTATCACAATCTGATGACCAAGTTGCATCACTGAAAGCATAAGTGTCTGTTTAAGAAAAAGACTAGGAAGACAGATTAAAAAGAACAAAGTAAAAAAAACCCCAACCTAAAATTTTGAATGATGTAGCAAGTCTTGTCACCAATAGTTCCATTTGATATTAACAAAGAATGATGACTTCAGATCATCATTACATCTATAGTATTAAGCAACCATATTCTTTTTAAGTACCAGCAAAGGTATGGTCAGCACACTGCAGTTTTCTTAGCGCACTTCTGGGTATAGTTTTTTTTATTGCAAAGTAAATGCATCTTCCAAAGCACACAAACCCAAATAAACCTCGAATCTAATAGTTACATGGCAATAAGAATGCAGAAACCATGGCAAAACAAATGCAATTTAAAATTATGGTAAACTGACAAAAAAGGAGGACAGAAACATTTTTCTATGCCAAGACATTATACTGTTTTCTATAAGTAGAGGAAGGTGAAAGTCTGCTTCCTTTTCCAACCCTTCTCTTCCCCCATGGATCTTCAAACCTTGTTGTTAATACTTGAAATTTCATATTTTGCTGATGCAGGATTTATTTAGGCTCAGGAAGTCTAGCTTGAAAATATTTAATTTTTCTGAGTAGGTTCAGTATGTGCAGTCTGATGCAATTTATATTTATTAGTCATTTTAAAAGGAGATCGTTTGCATGTATTCAAACCCAGTGGGTTATTTAGATTACCGGCTTATGATTTGCTGTTCAAGATCAGAATAGAACATAACACAGTCAGACACAAATAGAAAAGAGTATTATGTGCTTGTACCAGATAAAGAATATTAAAAAAAAATCCAATAGATAATTCTATGTTATTTTATGCATTTGATTTATAAGGCGTTCTCAAGTCGCATAGAAGTCCTAACACAAAGATCTTATCATTCATGATGTAGTGCAGGACTTTCACCATGTTTCTATTTTCTTTTTAAATATTGGAAAATTTGCTAAAACCCCTAGATTGAAAAACATTGCAGAGTCTTAGGAAAAGGATATTAAGGGGTTACAAAGCCAAAACTTTAAAAGTTAGGAAAAGCTATGATTAGTATCATCTAGGCACATTAATAAGACCCCTTTAGGTGCGCACCTTCTGTTACTCTTTTACTTACTTATGACGTGCCATTTATATCATGGATTCCCTGATCCATTAAGTTTACACAACATACCGCTCTGAGAATAAATCACAGCTGTTAGAGGAAAATACATCATGCCGGATTCAACAGCCTGAGAGAGGAGGAGGCTGCTAGAGCTCCTTGACCCCATGTTTAACCTGTAGTGAAGCTGAAAATGTGTTCCCAGTAGACACATACACACGGAGGAGATGTATACACCATGTACATGCAGCTGGCCACACAGATCACAGACAGACACACAGAGCATTCATACGAACACAGCACCAATGGCCTCATCCTGCTGCCCTTTCTGGCTGAGCAGGACAGAGGTTTGTTAGTGGAAATAAATATACACATGTACAATGTTGATCCCTGCAGCAGCTGGGCTCAGACACCCAGTAGCTGTCCCTGGATCCCAGTCTCCCCAGTTGCTGGCATCTGGACTTATGAGTCCCCAAGGCCACAGCCCTACTCCATTCGCTGGTGCAGACTATCTCAGTCACACACATGCACACACACATGTGCACATGCAAAGAGGTGGCTGGGAGTTCCCTGGTCCCATAGCCAACCCATCTGTGCTCTCATCTGTAGAGACACACAGGTGCTTTCACACCCAGAGCAGATCGTTGGAGACCCCCTTGCTCCCAGGACACTTCACCTATCCACTGGCTAGTCTGGCTTGATCTCACTTGCACACCCACAACACTCACTCCATTTGCTGTACTGCAGATCCTCACACGCACACACAGAGTAAAGACAGCCTTACCAGAACATAGCTGAAATTGGAGTTGAATAAGGAGCCAGGACAGACTGCAGGAATTCAGGTGTAGGGCATGGCCAGACAAGCATAATGACCAGCCCCTACTTATATGCGAATGGACAATTTTATTCCCTTATCCTTCTATTTCCCACTCTTGTTCATCCCCAAATCGTCAAAAACCCTCCCTCTTCCCACCTTTGGTTCCTCCACTAAACATCTCTTAAGAAATACAGTGCAATCCAAAATGCTTTTCCCCTTCATCCCATGATGTTTCCTATATCCTTAGGCAGCAAACTCCCTTAGTCCGAAAGGTGATCTGGAGAGCTGGTCCTATTGACTTAATCTTGATGGGTTTCAAGCCTAGAGAATGGGGCTGACGACAGGACCTGGACAGAATGTCCCTTCCTCGAGTCTTTAATTTGGGTTCCTGCCTGTTATTGTGCCCTTGTGCTCCTCTGGTCTTGTGGAGATGGGCTTTTGGTGGATTGATGGCTCTTCTGTGATGTGACTGGGAGCGGCCAAGCCGGGTATTATTTGTTCGGTCCTCCTCGCACCCTGCCATTGTCTCTCTGTGTTCCTTTGTGGATGTGCAGATGAGCTTTAAACACATAATCTAAAATTGGTAATATAAGGGAGACTGCTGGCTGCAGGACTTCTGATTCAATTGTTGCAAAGGTTGGAAGGCATTAAGTAAATGAGGCAGAGACCTGCAGGAAGAAAAAGGGCAGAGTCATGGAGAAGGCAACTGAGAAATGCCCAGGGAAATGATCTGGATCCAGGTCTCTGCTTCACCTTTCCTGTGTAATTCTGGATAAGTCAGTTAAAGCACATTTTCACAGGTAAACAACGATTGTGTATTCTTCATTTTCTGGGTGACTGACTTTATTCCCTGTGGTCTGATTTGCGAAACAACTGGGCACTCATAACTGCACTGTAACCTGGTTAGAGCTGTGCTTTGAATACATAAAGTGTAATGTATTGTTATGTTCTCTAAAAATCAGGTCCAGGTTATGTGAAATTGGGCACATAAAATTAGTGGCTCTTTTTGACCTTATTATCTCTGTGTCTTGGTTCTCAACCTGTGTTTTATTAATGATAATAGGACATAAATAATAATTACACCCTTCATTACAAAATGGTGCTACAAAAATCAGTTTGTGTGTAGGAAGCTGCCAGTTACTATCCTATTGATGATACTATTTTAAGTCTCCTATGTCACTGATATCAAAACAAAACGTTTTGTGACACAATCAAATAGTATAAGGGTATTAGAGCATTCTTCACATATCTTTCCTTACCCTTCATTTTCTAACAGATATCATGTATTCTACCTTTAAATTGTATTTGAGAGATTCCCCTTTCTAAATATCCCAGGAAATTGGGTTCCTCCCCACCACACCCTGACCTTGCTCCCACAGCTGTTGGCATATGTGGTCTGTCACACCTATGTGCCAGTTCTATTCTACTGAGGCTCTTTCCTAAGAACATGGAAGCACGTGATTTTCTTTTAACCATACTTTTGACCCAATGCCAGATATGTGCAGTGGCAAGAAAGAGGGAGGAAAGTGGGAAACAGTGGAGAAAGCCCAGACCAAACTATAGTGACCGTTTCTATACTGTCAGACTAGCAATAGATACAGTGATAACAGAGGCATCTAATCACTGTGTTAAAATTTGACATCACAATACCATCATGTTGTTACATCACCTATTAGTAAATGTTGTTACAATGAATATCTCATGGAAGTTGGTGAACAATAGTTTGGCACTGAGAGAAGGTTTAGAATATTGTAGAAACACACTGATAGTGGAAACAAAATATAAACTAAGCTGTCTACTCTGTAAGCATCATGTATTCCATGCACCAGCAAAATATTTATTTGTAATGTGGTTCTAATGTAATACAGAAGACTATGTTTCAATGCATATGCATAACACAGTAAAATTAATCCTGTTACATTATTTCTTGTGATCATTCAGCTTTGCAAACTTAATAACTTTCAATAAAGTTTTCCTAGTGTTTAATAAAGGTGCATAAGATTCTTATTAAGACTCAGGATTGAATCTATCTTAATCTGCTGTTGAAAAGATGTCAGCTTTTTGTAAAAGAGACAAATGCTAAGAAAATTGTCTATGCTAGGTTAACACTGACTTAACTATGTGAATGAAGTGAATGAGTATTCAGTTGAATTTTATGTGTCTGAAACATGATAACAATGAAAACTAATGTCTCATGTAATAACAAGAAAAATAAGGATACAGGGGAATACGATAAGTTTAAAATTGAAAATCTGCTTTTACAATTTTATTTAAACAGACATTATTTTGTATAGAATCTATGTAGAATGTGATTTTATTATTTTCTTGGAGCTATATTACTAAATAATTTAATTCAGATTGAAATCACTTACCATGATCTGCATTGAAAGCTGGAAGCATTATGCCCATTTTTAAACTTAAAGGAATTTTTTTATTTGCATTATACCCTTCATTTTTTCAAATATATCCAAGAATACCTGTACTTTCTTTCATTCATATTGTGTTTCCCAGGAATAAGAAAAACAAAAACTTGATCAGCTATGATCCTCCAGAAATATCAGCAAAACTGTTTGACCATGTAATAGGAGAAAAAAAAATATAAAAAAATAAATGAAACACATATCTAACATACAATGAATGCCGGTTTTGAGGTATACCATAATGGTATTGATGCCATAAAATGTACAGTAATGAGTGATCCTTTAACATTGTAGGGATAAGTGAGAAGACCCAAAGAGATGTCTCTTGGTACAGTAGCTGAACAGATTTTACATAATGGTTTATAAAAGGCTTTCGGATTCTTACTCATTTGAATACATCTATAGAACTATCTGATTGCAGAGATGAGGTAAAAAGTGTAGAGATAAGTCCATAAATGGCAATTTGCACTGGCAAAAGAAAATTATGTGCTGTCTCTCCAGTTTCATGCCTTCTTTTTCTTTTCTTTTATCATTTTAATGATGCAGGGCAGGGTCCAAGGGGTGTTCACAACTTTTTTAACTTAACTTTTGCTGTCCATTTCTATATGTTTACAAGGTATATTTGAGACACATATGAAGGAACATTTGGTAGCCAGTAAATACTGAAAACTTCTTTAGAAAACTTTATCTGTTTCAGAGTGCTAATCAGTGCTTTGTGATGAATTTATGAACAATCTTTCTTAGGCATGTCAATTCCTATTCTTTTAAACTTAATTTCATGCACGAGTCATTCATAACACAGCCCCATGTTCAACTTCTCAATGCATCACTATATTATCTCCCATAATTCTTGCTTTACTCCTTCCAGCTCTGTTAGTCCCATCCCAGTTCTCTTTTGGAAAATGCTTACTCATTGCATTGTGTAAGTAAGTCCTACATATTTCAGCAAAAACTTTTGTTCCATGACTTTGCCATTTAATTTATAATCCTCTGATAAATAACAATCAATAGATAAATAATGTTAATAAACAGGCTTTTCAGCATTTGTTGTGCCTGCAATAAAATAAGTGAAACTACCTTGATTCATAACAAAGAAATCTGAAATATCACCTTTTATTTAGTTAAGTCATGTTATCTAGGAAATGAGAATGACCTTCTCAGGAAGGAAAACAATCTTGTGTTTATGAGGATTTCAGTAGTTCATCAGTATTTGTTCTAATTAAAAGAGAATAATTTTACTCTCTACAGCATGCATTAGTACAGATTACATTTCTAAAGTCAATTTATCACAGATATCACAGAATCATTAAGGTTGGAAAAGACCTGTAAGATCATCAAGTCCAACCATCAACGCAACACAACCGTGCCCACTAAACCATGCCCCACAATGCCACTTCCACACATTCGTTGAACACTTCCAGTGATGGTGACTCCACTACCTCCCTGGGCAGCCTGTTCCAGTGCTTCACCACTCTCTCAGTAAAGAAATTTTTCCTAATATCCAGCCTGAACCTCCCCTGGCGCAACTTGAGGCCATTTCCTCTTGTCCTGTTGATGGTGGTTGGTTTATATTGAATTAAGAGAATTAAAACCTTTTTGTCTTCTACTTTAGAAAGCATTTCTGCCCACAAACACCAGTGATATTTGGATTTTTTTTTTCTATTTCACGAAGTTTTTATATTCCTTTAAAGTATGTCTGTAAAGAGGTCATCAGTGCACCCTGCACCTTATGACCCATCCTTGTAGCCAGTGAACTTGGAAGCCTTGCTTCTGAAGTAACTGAGGATTACATACTACTTGATGAATGAGGTAGGCAGATTGTGGAGCACACTAAGTTTATGCACGAGTCATAAAATTCTATATAAATAAAATAATTTCATACTACTGAAATTCCCAAAAAACAAATTTTGTTCCCTAGTCTTTCCCTTTTAGCAGAGTTAAAAAAGACATAAAACCAGAGATGATCAAAAGGAAAGGTGTCATAGTCAAGGATTATCATGTCACTTTCCTAACTGTTCAGCAGACTGCCGGTTGGATACTTTTGTTTAATCTTGTGATAATAACCTTCCCTACTTTGACCTAAATTATTCCAGTATAAGCACTAATAGTCCTGAAACTTGCTTTGAATTTATCCCTAGATGTTTGCTACAATAAAAGTTGTGCTGTCACATCTGGCTAAAAAAACTACTTAATGACTCAGAGATGTCTTCAGTCTAAGTATGCTAACTGTAGTTATGATCAGGAGAAATGTCTGAGTAACACTCAGCCCAAGGAACATATTTAACTACCAGCTTTTCCTTTGTCCCACTCTGTGGACCATCTCAACTTTAAAACATCACACATTGCCTATGCAGAGAAATGCCCAGAACAAGAAACAAGAACTGACACTTTAAGAGGACAAATCTAAACCCTTTTACTCAATACAATACTCAAGAAAGCCAGCACATTAAAAGAAAGCTTTGGTTGCTATGTTGTTAGCATTAACAACTGATGTGGAAAAAAAAATTCTCTCCCAGCTTCTTGTGCACCTCCAGCCAGCTCGCTGGCGGGGTGGTGTGAGAAGAAAAGAACACCTTGATGCTGTGTAAGCACGGCTCAGCAATAACATCACTGTGTTATCAACATTATCTTCAACACAAATCCAAAAAATAGCCCTGTACAAGCTACTATGAAGAAATTTAAGTCTATCCAAAAAATAGCCCTGTACAAGCTACTATGAAGAAATTTAACTCTATCCCAACCAAAACCACTACAACTACTTTCAGTCCAGATTTCTTTTCCAATGCACTTTTGTTACACGTAAGTACCTGTGGAAGCCAGTCCTTCTTCTTGTCAGGTGTATGTATATATGTGTGGGTGTATTCATACATATTGTATATACACTCATATGTGGGCACACAACAAATATTTAAATATGCAAACATTTCTACGTTCATTGAAATATCAAAATTATTGGTTTGCTAGACAAAGTATAACTGAACTGCCTATTACTTCAATCAATATGGTTGTTGTTCAGTCTCTTGCAGTTCATTTTTCTAGTCTTTTTTCCTTTTCTCTACCTTCAACCATCTGATTTTCCTTTTCCTGTCTACCTGTCCAGACACTTTGTCTTATCCAAAACTTTCTCTCCTTTTTTCCTTTCTTATACCTCTTCATTTGTCATACTACCTGACTGTCAAAGGCATGTTTCTTAGCTTTTGATATAGATTAATGTCTTCATTAAGGCTGGGTTTCTTTGCTGATAGTAATGAATTTCAAGTAATGATGTCATACAAATGCTGTGTGATAAGATTTACTTCACTTAAAACTTGGCAATAAATATTGTTTGCCTTTGAAAATGATGCTTTTTATTTCTGGTTTTATCATTCTGAACCTTCACTTCAGGCAGGCACTTCAAATTGATTGTTGTTGAACAAAACCAAAATGAAAATATATATACTAACGATACATAGTTCAGTAAGTTGGCCTTAAAAGAGTTCTTTCAGGGTGACCTCTGATTTTTCACACACAGTTAGCTAGAAAACAGAAAAATGTAATGAAAAAACTTACAAGAATACTAACTTGTAAGCCCATTATTTTTCTTTCTGCAGTCACAAGATCATTATTATTTGCAAAACAGTGTGTATCAGGAAACAGGTTGGTCCTTTTTGATCATAAACATTTTTAATGTATTTGATTAATTTCTCTCTTCAACATCTTTAGCTGAAAACAGTTATTTATACTGCACTACTATAAAGTAATATTTTTCTTAAGTATATCTGTAGCTAATAAGCAGAGAAACCAGGTTGTAAATGAGTAATTATGCTAAATAGTACATGGAATTTTTAGTTCATTCATAAGTAAGACTTATCTCAAGCAATTATACACTTCAGATTAATAGAAATAATTTATTTTTCTCAGAGACTTGCTTATATGTTTAAACATCATCTTTTGTCTTAAACTCCTTCATGCAGCTATTCTGGAATTTAAGAAATATAGCCTTAATGTTTTACTTCATTAACTTCTGTAGAGCTATAGCCATTAACAATGAGGATTGTTTCCTATGTACTTTTGCCTCACAAAGTGCAATTAAAATTGCCATAAACAGGCAATTAAAATTTGTCCCAGTTTGGAAGGGTTTGTAATTATCAGTACAAACACATCCCTATCAATGGGATGCACTTTATTTATTTTACTTCTAGATCTCCATATCTTACTTTGTTGTTAAAGGAAGCCTCAACAGGGGCTTAAAGGAAACTTTCCTTTTACCCACGTGTGACTAGAGTTACTAATTTTTATCCCAATAAACCTTTTAATTTCTATTAGTGCTTGCATTAGCTTAGCAGAGCAGAAGTAGTTTTTCATGAAAGAAAATTTATTTTTCATGTCAATGTGTTGTGTGTTAGGGAATAAATAAAAAAAAAATTGTGTATCATCTAGTGATTCTGATTGATGGTGGTACGGTACCCTGAAAAGTCTCCTCTGTTGTGTGCATAATGTATTTGAAATTAACATCAGTCTAGCAATGTAGGGTAAATAAACACATTAAAACTCCAGCTATTTATTTATTTTTAATTTGACCCAGAAATTATATACATACCCATAATAAGGTAGGAACATGAAAATACTAAGGAAAAACTTGTTAAAGGTATTAATATTAAAGTAATGGAAAAATAGCAATAAATAATAATAATAATTTCAAAAACATCAAGAAAAAAGTGTCTTCCAGAGAACTGGCAATGGAAAGAAAGATAATTGCAGTCTCTTCATGTCAAAGTAGTACGGAAAAAAGATGAGATGGTAGCAGAAAAATGAAGTTAATTCTTTGTATTGATGTATAATGTGGAGAAGCTAAGGAAGATTCCTGCATCAAAACATTCATAAGTAATCAGTCTGAAGAAGTGACAGGATAAAAGCTTTAGAATAGTTTGATATAATAAGAAGTAATAAGCTACAAGAATTCAGATATGAAACTCCTTAACTAGTTGTGTGTAACATGTTGTCTAAATCAGCCTCCATACCAGAAACAAGAAAAATGCCGACAGTGATAAGAAACCAAAAAAGAACACTTAAGCAAGTATAAGATATGTATATTGTGCCTCTCAGACCTCTTAAAGTTCTTCAGAGGAGTGAATGAGCTGATACAGGTATCCAGGTATCCAGTCATTCTTTAAAGGATTTTAGTTAATTTCTTTAAGCTGCCATAAGGTAAGAAGGAAAGATACCCTTGCACATTACTAATGTCAGTGTAATGTGGTAAGTGAAGGGTAACAATAAGGACTAGTTTTCACAGTGGCTGATGGTCATCAATGGAACCTCTTATGAAGCAGTCATGGAATTAGGATTGCTCTATAGGTGTGAATAGCGAACTTTGCTACCAATATAAAGTACTTGAAGCTCTTCAAAGGTAAAATGAACAGAGGAGAGTTAGATCAGGATCTCACGTATGACTGATTGCTCAGTGTAACAGTAGATTAAATTCAATATTGTAAAGTAAAGCACAAAAGAGAAAAACAGTCCTTGCTGTGTATGTACAGCAGCTGGCGTGGAACTAAGTATTTCTTCTCAAGGAAAATATCATTAAATCATTGCAAATAGATCACTGAAAACTTCACCTCAATGTCCAGGTGCAGTCAAACGCAAGTAGAATTTGGGAAATTTACAGGGAGATAGTGTTGAAGGAATCAAGAGACATAATCTTGTCATTATATATATCCCAAATTAATTAAGAAAAAAATTACTCATTTATTTTTCAAATTTTTTAATTACTTTGTTTTTCTTTTGGGCTGACTCACTCCTACCATTTCAGGTCAATAGGATTACCCTACAGAATAAGTGGTTGTCAATGTAGAGAGTTAAGTGTTTCAGTTAAGAATTTTAGTTGCTCTTTACTTAACCCCCTCTATTGCAGAAAGCAAAAGGGTCTGACTTTATTTATTCTAATCTATTTATTCTTACAGAAAATTATTCTGATTGTTTCAGGTACCCAATGCCTATCACATTAAGTCAATAATAACCCTGTCAAATCATAGCAATCAAAGCCAAGAGTTGTCCATCTAACCTGGAACAACTGCTCTCAAAGTGTGTTTATAATTATCCAATTTACTAATTTCCATATACAACCCCCTTATGCGTTTTTTTTTGGGTCCACACCAAGATCCTTCTTCAACTTCTAATATAAAAAAAGACAGATTAAACAAATAAGAAGCTTTTTTGTTTTTTTGGTTGTTGTTTTGGTGGGGTACAGAAGACAGGTGGGGGAACAGGAGAATTCTTTCAAGGTCTTTTTAAAACTTTCCTTAGATAGGAAATCTCATATGTAATGCTTTTTTTTTCTGCAGGGACTCAGGGAGAGGTGGTAGGTTCCCAAGCACCCTCATAAAATTTATGCTGTTTTGATGCATACCTGAGGCAAAAAAGTGCATTTTGGATTCTCTTACACTTCAGCATTATTTTCATTTATGTAATGGATTACATCATTTATCAAGAGCAAATAACAGCTGACAGCTGTAGTTCTTGTGCAGTCTTACACCACATAATTACATATGCTGCAGGTTTTTGCTATGTGTCACAAATATCTTTGCAGTCGTGCACTCAGTTTTGAGATTTAACATAACGGATCTCATACATATCTTTCCTTTTGTGAAGAAATGGAAAGAAAAACATGCACATGGTAAATGTGTCAGACGAATACAATTTTTTAGTAGTTTCTTACCATATGTAAAGCTGTTCTCAGTCTTTTCCAGTTTTGGACTACCACTGTCACCAACAGTTCAGTTGTTGTCCCTCCTACATATTATTACATATGGATCAGATATCACATTGTATTTCATGCCCAATCCACAGGGAAGTTTTAAAAATAAAAATTGTTTTCATTTCAGAATTGCTAAAATTCCAAAACATTTCCAATCCACCCAATTTGCATCATTATAATTTAACCTACTCAAAAATAGTAAACTATTGCAACAGTTGCATTTCTCAGTCTCTGATACTGGTCATATTTTATGGGCTTTTTAGAAAAAGGCATCTTCTTTACTGTATTTCTAAACTGTATCAGGTAATACAATCCTCAGATTCTATTTTAGATCTTATGACACTACTTCACTATGATGGTAACTATGAGAAGTGTGTATATAAAGCTTACAGATATGAAGCATAAGGTAGCTTTTAGACAAATAGTTAACCAGACCAATTGTTTATAATGAGGTATCTATTATCTCTTTAGGACATCTGAGATATTTAAAAGTGACACTAAAGACAGAAGCCCAATGTTGAAATAAACACTATTTAATCTAGTGTGTAACTCTGAAAAAACAATTGTAACCCAGTCTCAAAAACTCCATCAAACATTATGCAATAGCTACAATATTAGATTAACTGTAACAGCCACTCTTTGATTATTTCTTGGATTTTCCTAGGGAAAAAATTGTGGAGATTTTGCTAGAAAAGTTGCCAATGTATGATAAACTGGGTAAGGAAATTAAAATTACAATTCATCTAGCACAAAAACCTTATATTTTCAAATTTAGATTCAAATAAACTTATGATAACCATAAACTTTTGGATTCTTATTAAACTGACCAATCACTGCTTTGCAGTTTTCCAATACCACCCTCGAAAAACCTACTGTATCACTAAAGTAAGGCATATCTATTTCCTTCCTGTTTGTGACTCAGATCTTTACTGAAGATCAAAATGATCTATAACTGCATCAAATAGTTCTTGTAGATGAATTTTATAGGTACTGAAGTCCTGTAATTAGTTCTGAACATATGAAGTCTGCACAGAGCTGGGACTGTACATACACAGATTCCAACATGATTGCAAGAATGTACTGTTTTGATCAGAACATGTGTTTTAACACATCAGTACCTCCAAGCCAAGAATTCATGCTGTCTGCAAGAAACACACCATATGTGGTACTCAGTTGCTCAAGCTATTATCTTATTGACCCTAAATGGTTCTTGCAGAATGTAGCAAGAAAATGGCCTGAATTAACTGAAAAAAACTTTAAACATCTTAAAATTTTTAAGGTTATTATAAGTTTTTTAACTTTTGTCAGCTGTCCTATTAGTAGCCTTATTTTTTTTTAAGCTAATAACCTTCTCCATATCTTAATTTTACCAAAAGACAATATCAGATGTTAAAATATTATTTACCCATGATCTCACAACTTTGAAATACATACAAAACACATCCATGAGAAATAACGACAAAAGTCAAACATATTCTTCCTAGATGAGAAACATAACTGAAAGTGCTAAGGGACAAATAAAGTACATGTATGCAAACTCTTATTGTCTAAACTCAAAATTATAATACCAAATCCAGTATTGCTTTATATCTGCCTCTTTCTTGTACCTCCATTTGAGAAATTTCTTCAGCTTATTTTTCTGGGCATGACAGTCACTGACAGATCAGCTGGGCCGTAAGTTCTGGGATTCAGAAAACATGCTGAATAGAATCTATATTCCTAGATTGTATAAAATAGCAAAAAGTATTATGTTCTCTACCAGCATTCAAAGTTAAAGGCGTCTTGAGCCATAAAGTCAGCAGCACTACCAACCTGTCATTTTAACAGGATATGAGGTGAATAACTGATAGTCATATACTATACTTTGAAGATCTGTACAATTAAAATTTGTTTCATGGTTTAGTGTCCTAGAAATCATTCAAATTAAACAGGAGATACTACTGTTATCACATGAAATGAGTGAATTGGTTAGTGTTTAATTGTTTTCACATTTCAAGATACACAATTTATTTAGGTTTACTGGCCTCAAAAGGCTATTGGATTGCTTTCTATTTCCTTTTTTTTTTTAGGTTGGAAGGATGGAGAAGAAGGGAACATATCTATTTGATATTTAATGTTAGGTGCGTGTGAATGAACAGAAGATTGGTTGCTAGTGGTCAAACTGGACACAAATAAAGTAGGAGGCTTTCAAATGTGAACAAGTTAGAAATATTGTTCTCAAACCTTTATGTAGCCTTTCTGATTCATCGTACTTTCATATTGTCATTAAGCTGAATGATCATCCACGCTGATATATTCTGAACTGAGAAAAAATAATTACAAGTTTTTTAATACACTTCTGGTATCACTTTTACAGATGGATTAACATGTGTGCAAGAAGCATCCAAGTTGAGGGTAAATCCCCTCTGAATATCATGGGAAATTGGCCCATATCCTTGTTTTGACTGTCTGTACCAAGGATGTTTCTAATTGTCATCAAGGAAGAAATTCTTCAGATAAAAAAAGGACACAGAGGGGCACATTTTCAAGTGTAACAGGGAGATCAGTACTGAAGTATGAATGGAGGTTACCAAAGCCAGCAAGTACAATCTGATCTGAAGCCTCTGAGTAGCTTAATAAAATAACTTAATTGCTTAATAAAAATCTCAAGCATGGGAAAAGACTGAGTGAACTGATAACACATTAGGAAACAGTGGGTAGCAGAGTAAGATGTTTTATCTCCATTTTATTTGTTTAAATTTTTGTATGCATACTTGTATAAAAGCTGTTAACTGAGCTGGGAATTCTGGAATTTAAATCATACATTTTTTTTTATCAAGGCTTTTAACAGCTTATGTGTCCCAAGAACTTGGTAAAAAGCAGGCAGGCCCAGCAAACTGTCCTGTCAGATCACCAAGCTTGAGGCAAATACATACAGCTATACACTTTCACCAGCTTAAAACCAGGAAATAAATAACTAAATATCAGAAGCACTTTGAAATCTATTCCATTTTCTTCCACACTCATTTTTGACCTAGTACAGTTCAGAAGAAAATGTCTTTCCAGAGGGCATTTAGCAAAGTGCCTTGGCAGTGGAAAAGACCACTCACTCTCCTTTGCTTTCCATTCTGGAAAACAGTTAATGTACTGCTGGTTTTTGTGCTACGTTTTTGTTCGTTTCTCGACTCTAGGGTCACATACTGAGTGTGCATTCCCTGTGCATTATCCTGTTTTTCTGCTGTTTGTAAAAGGCCAACTGTTGTAAGTAGCTATTACAGATGTTATGTAAGTTGCATTGAACATTGCTAATGAAAACTGTTGAATTACAATGTTTTTGACATTTATGGCAGACCACATTGAACAAAAGCTGCTTTTGATCAACTAATCAAAGTATCTAAACATTTTTCTCCAAATTTATATAATGACTTTCCTTTAACAATTTTTTTTTATTTGGGTGTTAAACAATGAGGGGCTTACTAAGGTTTATTCGACATTGTAGCTCATGAGTAGTATTTAATTCCCAGCCCTTAAACAGAAAATATTCTTTGTTGCACGTTTCTAAAATACATTTCTTTGAGACCGTTCTAATTTGTTGGTTCTATTTGATGATGCAAATAAGCTGCAGAGAAGTTCATTAACTTACAGATAATGGGCTGAACTTTTCCTACACATGCATTATATGCCATTTTTATTTTGCAGATGTGGCTAACAAAGTCTAGCATCTACCACCTCAATATTATTTTGCTTCAGGTATTAATCAGATTGTTATTGTTTTAGCATTCATGCAGCAGCCACAGTGTGTGAAAGCTGGAAAACTATTGCCAGAGCTTCCAGCATTGTCACTGGTTTGATCATGGTATTTCTGACAGCACAGACCCTTACCTGGTGAATAAGTTATACCAGTAAAGAGATAATATGAAACCTATTACAATGACTATGCAAAGAGTTTGCTGCAAAAAATTAACTCTTTTTAGATGTGTAAGGGACAAGCTTTGGGCCACAAAGTCATTTAATCCATTGTGACAAAGCAGGAAGAGAACTTCTTAAGCAACAAAAGGCCAGGCCAAAGGTTTGCCATTTCAGGATAAAAAGCAAAGGATAACATTTCCCACTTCAGAACTTTGCCCTTTCGATTCTTAAGAGCAATTTTTTTGTCTCACTGACAATAAAGAATGTTCAGTGCAAGCAAGGGGGAGATGTTACTACTTTTCAGGTGTTAATATAGTCACACATCTATATTTATGACTAGAAATCTGGCAAAGATTCGTTTCAGTATAACCCTTTCCAAAGCTCAGTTTAGAGTACTTTAGTCTCTTTATTGCTACCTGAATAAATGCTTCTGGCCCAATGAGAATCTTTTCTGTTGCTTGAAAATTAACAGAGGTTTCCTCTTCTACCTTTATGCTCACACATTCAAGACTGCATTAGCAATGTTCTACTTTTCTAAATCAGTACGAACTTATTTTAATGATCCCTTTATTAATTCCAGTCTCCGCACTTTTCTGTATACCACTTAATCAGTATAGACAATGCTATATGAAAATGTAGAGTTCACATTTTCAGATGGAGTACAAAGGGAAATCTAAACCACTACCCTTATAGTCCTGTAGATACGGAAATAACCTTACAGTCTTATAGGTACAGAAACACAACTGTGATTCAGATCTATATTCCTTACAGGCTCTTGTGTGGTCTTACATGGTGTCTAACTACACCATGGAACAAAGAGCAACAACAAAAAATCCTTGCTTAAAGCTGTGTTCTCTCCAGCAGGGTCATTCGCACTAAGAAAAAATCTTTATGTTTTTAAAAACACTTGAGCATTCTGTCTTTTGCTGTCTGAAGTCTTTGTTGACTCACTTGTATTTTCAGACTTCGTGTCTACTTTTCTTTCCTTCCTCTTTGCCTAGCAGGCATATGCCCACACCCCCACCTCTCTCACAAGGAGCTAGCTTGTGTTTGGTGCATTCACACTGTTGTGGTGAGCTTTGGGAATAGCTCTGGTGGAAATAGCTATGATAAACAGGAATTCTTGTGGATTTTATGCAGTTCCATACACCACATTCTTTCTTGGCAGTTAGACTTTAACATACAAGAGAGCTCTGCATTTCATGAAATGTTCTGTAGATTATTCAGTATTTGTGGGATGTGATTAATCATTGAGGATACATACAAAGTGTTCTCTATAATTTTATTAATGAGTCTGACTGCCATTGTGCTTGTTAATTTTTTAATTGAAAAATTGGATACAGAAATACAGAATTTCAGAAGTGTTTTTGCATACAGAAAAGAAAAAAAAAGTGTGTTCCTATATATCTAGGGAGATGCGTATAATTACTCTGTGAATATCAGTTTAATGAAGTCAACAACAGACTAAGTAGTCACAGGTTATGTTTGTTTTCTCATTTGTTTCTTAAATGTTCAATGTTTTTTAGCATAATTTTACCACTTGGTAATATTTTGGTCAAGTAACTGAGCTGTGTTAAGAAAAATTATGTCTGAAGCTATCGGGAAATTGGAAAAATCTCATAATAATTATCATCTGTGACTTATATCCTGGAAAAATATCAGCCAATACTTCACAATTTTGTCATTATACTTTGTTCTTCTGCTTACCCTGTATGCTGTACTGTTACCATTTTATGAAAAGCATTCAGCGGACCTGGTGTCTGCAAGCATTCCTAATGTTTTCATTAGAAAACTTTAGTAGATATTTGTCATCTAATCATCTATCTTTCTGCTCCAGTCCCTGCTAACTGCTGATGCCAATAATGTCAAAGTTAGAATAAACATTATAGCAGGATTTCAGAAACAGTGAAAAATCAAACAAGTTATGTCATTCTAATTAAACGTCCATTAATAACTTACATGCAGGTTTGTACATCAATTGCTGTTTATCAAGAAGAGAAAGGTTGGTCTGTGTTTGATTCATGATTATTTATATAGTGTTCACAGTGATACAGGTGGTTTGGGAGTTTCATACAAGCAATTTCTGAGATTAAATAAGATACTTGTTAAATAAACATTAGTGAGAAACAAAGAGTTAAAGGAGTATATTGGGCAGAATGGGCATAGACTTTAGTCACAAGATGTATTACTATACAGAGACACATAGGGTATGTTTGATGGAAATGGACTGAGTAAAACAAATGGGGTCATCTTTAGTCATTTACAGAAAAATCCCCACCAAACAACCCAAATTCATATATATATATATATATATAAATTCTATTAAAATTCAGATAGATATTTATAGAACCTTTAATTTATTATTTTTCCAGTGGACAACTATTGAAATAATATGATATTCTAATGTTTTGCCATGCAGTGCTAATGTTGGATGTGAATCCCATTTTGGAACTGAATGCAAATCTATCCACTGGACCAGTGGTAATATTGTGACTGAACATCATATTATCACTTAGTAACATTTTTTCCTTTCTCTCTTTCTTGATAAGTATTCAGAATGTAACACCCCATAAGGAAAGAGATGTGAAAAAACACTTCCAATCACAGTATTTTTTGAAATCTCCTTATAAATAAAAAGACTAAACAAAAATAATATTTTAACAAAATGTCATTTTGTATCCTTTTTCCATAGGGGTCCTGGTTTCGTTTTTTGGTTTTGGTTTTTTTTTGTGGTTTTTTTTTTTTTTTCCCCTGGCTGTACAAAGCAATTTATGTTAAAGGTTCTGCGGGGTTTTACTGCCTTTTTTTCCTTCCTCTTGAATTTATGTTCTTACACATTTCAACATACAAAACGGTATGTCCTGTCGGTTTGTTACAGCTGTCATTTGAGTAGGGAATCTCTTTCATATATTCCTTCTATTTTTTTTTCAGTTCTAAAGAAAACTTCACCAATGATCTTCTAAATATCATTCCCTCATCAGATGGAATCTCTTGTTCAGTGCAGGTTTTCTTCTATAATTGGGAACACTTTGTTGCTAGTGTTCTGTTTTACCATATTTCTCCATCCAAAAAAGCTTCCTGTGAAGTGAGAAAATAGTTTTTTTGTTTCTTTTTTTTTCCACAAAAAATTAAATTACTTATGCTTATTAGTAGTATAAATAATTTTATACTATTTCCATTTTTGCCTTTTTGAAAGTGCTTAGTGGACTTAGTGGACAATATTTTAAAATTACATGTCTGGAAAGAAATTGCCAGATTTAATTTAAATTTATATTCCTTTACCAACAAATGTAATTTTAACTATTAGCCTGCTAGCCTGCCTGAATTAATCTCTTTTTATGTTAGCTTGAAAGGAAGTGACAGTTGACAAATGAAAAGAAAAGGCAAAGTAATGCACAAGTGGAGAATGCTAGAACTGTAGATCATATGTAGCTAACTTCAGAAAGGAAAAAGGAATTCAGTTATGATTATGTAATATTTAAACATAACATTTAAGAGCATTTCGGTAAAAGCATTTGTGACTATCATTTGTAATGTTCCTTGAGCAGCAACCTTGCCTTGATACAATATGAATCTGAAGATTGACATGTATGTGTATAGTTCTGCACACTGATTTACATCCATTCAGGGCATGAGTCCATAGCACAGCTATCCCAAAAGAAACCTGAAAATTGCTGTCACAATGATATGTTTGATCATCAAGGGTAAATACTGCCTCTGAGAGAGAAGGGGGTTTTCCTCTTGTTTTAAAAGGGCATCTGATAATAAGTTCTATAAAATGATAATTTTTTCTCATACTACTGGAAAATCCTTACTTAGATGAATACAATTCATAAATAAATTAAGATGACTAATGTAACCGATTGTTTGTGACACCCTATTGAAAATTTAGTGGAATAACAATAAAAGAAGAAACATGTGACTGGTTTTGTAGAAGTTTAAAATCCTCAAATTACTACCAGCAAATGTGGCTTGCAACTATTAAGTATAAAAGTTGGATTTGTATCTTTACTTCATAATAACTGACTATTAAACCTAATATTATGCATTTAATTGCTAACTTAATTGGAGCTTAAATTTATAGCTAATCTTAGCAGCATCTCGCAGCTGTGGAAATACACTTCTGAATTTGATGGTATCAAGAAATTAATAAAACTATTTATTAACTGTATATCCTACTGCAAAACAAAAAGTGCTTTGTAGTGACCTCACTGTCAACTCAGAGGCAGCAACACATGACTGCGTTATTTTGATATCTTGTGAGAGGCCACAGTTCGAGTTACTCATTGTTTGTCTATCTGTGAAAGAGCATCTCTTGTAACTACAAATCCTTTTCTCAGTTGCACCTAAGTGCGCTGAGACTGCATATATGGAACTGAAGGTGGAATTTAAACCTTCAGTTTAATTTTTCCAAGTCAGCAATTTTAATTTGCCTATACTGTTATAGCAGAAAATGCAAATACAAGTATCTCTAATTCATTACTTTGCCAATCTTTCTACCTAATTTACCAAATACTGAAAACAATGCTTTCATTTGTTGTTAGCAAGCAGACTGTCAGTGTCCAAGACTGCTATGCTGTACCTGTCAAAGGTGCTGAACTCCCACTGAACAGATGCAATCTACAAGCCCATTTTAACACTCATTAATAAATTACTATACAGAACTCTTATTCTATCACAATATATTTAGTAGATCTCTGATGTGAAAAATATTTCATTTGCATTTGAATATACATATAAGTTAACTGTCAATAAAAATGGACATTCTGTTTTTCTGTTAAAATCACTCATAATGATAGTAGGAAAAGAGGCAACCTTGTGAGTTCAAATAAAGACTCTTCTCACTAGAATACATAGCTCATAAATATGAATCATCGAGTTAAATATAATAGACAGGTGTGTATCCCTAAATCTAAAGTATGAACAATTAATAGAATAATGGTAAAAGTTTAAAGGCACTATCATGAGGCAAACTGTTCCAGGGTGAATTTATCTGAAACTTTTTTTAAGACAAGAGTGATTGACCTGATTCCTCAATACTGCATAGACTCTTCTCTAAAGCTTAGTTTCTATATTACCTTTTGAAGTTTTTGCAGGATTGGTGAGCATTTTGCACTATCAACAGCCTAATTAGGAAGAATAACATCCCTTGGGACAACAAAACCTTTTCATATTCAATCCTCCAGTCCAAAAATATATAGGGTGGGGTAATGAATCTTAAAAACGCCAATTTAGTGAGTTTCTAATCACAGATACTTCATCAGCTGACAAAACCTCAGTAGGTGTAGCGCTTCAAAATCTGGGACAATTTACATGTAATTTCAGGAATCAGCAGGGATACACAGCTGGATAAAAATAAAAAGCTTGCTGTAATTGAAAATTGCCTTGCAGCTTTTTTGTGATTAAAATGAAGTTCAGTTCCTTGAAATCTTGTTTAGCAATTAAATCTGTTTTACTTAGGCAATGAAATACTGTCTATTGTCCTTGAATGATAAAACCAGTACAGACGTGCTTTAATATTTCATGCTAATTGAACACTTGTACATACAAAAATTTGGCAAAATCCATATTCAACGACTTGAAGGCTTTCATTTGAACATATTCAAGAAATGCTCTCTCTCACTAGAAGAGGCTGTGGTCATCTATTTTACTTATAAAGAATCTTGGTGACAGCTTGTTGTGTTTTACACAAAAACAAAATGTTTGTACCTCTTTACATTTAAATAGAGCAATTCTGCCCAAAATCCAGTGTGATAACTTTACCTAAAACCCAACTGAATTTAAAGTTTGACTGAAATTTAAAGTTAACCTCTAACTGAGTTCTTGTTTATTTTGCTTTTCAATTGTTGTATCTGTTTGTTTGGTGTGTTGAATAGATTAAGAAGTGGCAGAACTGATTTTCTTACAATAAAACAAGCATTAGAGACTTCAAGTCTTTTTGTTTATTTGTTTGTTTGTTTGTTTTCTTAAAGAAGTTTGTTAGTTTTTGAGTAAAAACTAATGTTAAGAAACAGTTGCAAATGAAACTTTAGATCTTACAATTATTAGAGCCATTTTAACTGTAATGTTTCATATGGTTGGTTGGTTTGGTTTTTTTACATTCAAATGTAATGAGTCCCCTGTCCTCACTAGGTTTACCTACAAGAGATAAAACTTGAATTAATAAGATAACAAATTAAATAATAATTAAAATTATTGAATCAGAAAGAAAATGTTTGTAGCATTAAAAAACCAAAAACCCTCAAGACCAAAACCAAAAGCCACAGGAAAATTAATGATCTAACTTCTAATCCTCAGCAGGCAAATTACCTTTCTTATGCATACCCTATCCTAAAATGTGCTTGTAGACATACTCATACACTAAAACCCATTTAATTCTTTTCCTTATGTGCATTTCTTTACTATATACTTCCATAATTATGAATCCCCTAATAATTTTAAAATTTTAATAAGATATATTTTCAGAAGATAGAAATAATATTGAAATAATTTAAAGTATTTAAATTTGTACCTGAATTTATAACTATAAAGATTTTTTTTCAATCTTTTGTTTGAATCTGTTTCTAGGATGTATGAAGTTTCAGGTAATTGATATATCCTTCTAAAAATTCTTCAGAATACATGAATTGAAATCACCAAGCCGTAAAGAAGAGTTTCCTGGCAAAGAACAGACAACCTGCAATACTTGGATTGCTATTATAGAATCACAGAATCACTAAGGTTGGAGAAGACCTGTAAGATCATCAAGTCCAACCATCAACCCAACACCACCATGCCCACTAAACCATGTCCCACAGTGCCACATCCACATGTTTTTTTAACACCTCCAGTGATGGTGACTCCACAACCTCCCTGGGCAGCCTGTTCCAGTGTTTCACCACTCTCTCAGTAAATAAATTTTTCCTAATATCCAGCCTGAACCTCCCCTGGCGCAACTTGAGGCCATTTCCTATTGTCCTGTTGCTAGTCACTTGGGAGAAGAGACCAGCACCCACCTCTCTGCAACCCCCTTTCAGGTAATTACAGAATCACAGAATCACAGAATCATTAAGGTTGGAAAAGACCTGT
Organism: Gavia stellata; assembly: GCF_030936135.1. Taxonomy (NCBI): domain Eukaryota; kingdom Metazoa; phylum Chordata; class Aves; order Gaviiformes; family Gaviidae; genus Gavia; species Gavia stellata. The sequence goes on along the minus strand of NC_082598.1, from coordinate 24,172,429 downwards.
AAGATCATCAAGCCCAACCATCAACCCAAAACCAACATGCCCACTAATCCATGTCCCACAATGCCACGTCCACACGTTCCTTGAACACATCCAGTGAGGGTGACTCCACCACCTCCCTGGGCAGCCTGTTCCAATGCTTTACCACTCTCTCAGTAAAGAATCTTTTCCTAATATCGAGCCTAAACCTCCCCTGGCACAACTCGAGGCCATTTCCTCTCATCCTGTCACTCATCACTTGGGAGAAGAGACCAACACCCACCTCTCTGCAACCTCCTTTCAGGTATTTGTAGAGAGCGATAAGGTCTCCCCTCAGCCTCCTCTTCTCCAGACTGAACAACCCCAGTTCCCTCAGCCACTCCTCATAAGACTTGTGCTCCAGACCCCTCACCAGCTTCGTCATCCTTCTCTGGGCATGCTCCAGCACCTCAATGTCCTTCTTGGAGTGAGGGGCCCAAAACTGAACACAGTATTCGAGGTGCGGCCTCACCAGCGCCGAGTACAGAGGCATGATCACCTCCCTCCTCCTGCTGGCCACACTGTTTCTGATACAGGCCAGGATGCCGTTGGCCTTCTTGGCCACCTGGGCACACTGCTGGCTCATATTCAGCTGGCTGTCAATCAACACCCCCGGTCCTTTTCTGCAGGGCATCTTTCCAGCCATTCTTCCCCAAGCCTGTAGCGTTGAATGGGGTTGTTGTGACTAAAGTGCAGGACCCGGCACATGGCCTTCTTGAACCTCATACAGTTGGCCTCGGCCCATCGATCCAGACTGTCCAGATCCCTCTGCAGAGCCTTCCTACCCTCGAGCAGACCAACACTCCCGCCCAGCTTGGTGTTGTCTGCAAACTTGCTGAGGGAACACTCAATCCTCTCATCCAGATCATTGATAAATTTATTAAACAAGAACAGCCCCAAAACTGAGGCCTGGGGGACACCGCTTGTCACCGTCTGCCACCTGGATTTGACTCCATTCACCATGACTTTCATTCCACGACTCCACTCACCACAATTCTTCCCACATCGTCTAGTTGAGCTCTGCTCACATGTCATTATCCAGTCTCAGGGAAGGTCTCTCAGGAAGTTCTCATGCTCTCAGGAAGCACAGGCCCCCTGGCTGACTGGGAGATGGGAAGCCCGGCTTCAGGATCCCTGCCAGAAGCTGCATTCCCAAGAGGCTTTGGCATGCGCCACAGCCGCCAGCTCTGCAGCTCCATTCCCACCACTCGTCCTCACTGATGCTTGTCAGAGATTTCTTGACATTTTTCCAAATATTTCTGTTTGGCACCAGAGAAAGGCTTCATTTTGAGACCTTATTGCTCTCTACAACTACCTGAAAGGAGGTTGTAGTAAGGTGGGGGTCAGTCTCTTTTCCCAAGTAACAAGCGATAGGGCAAGAGGAAACGGCCTCAAGTTGCACCAGGGGAGGTTTAGATTGGATATTAGGAAAAATTTCTTCACTGAAAGGGTTGTCAGGCACTGGAACAGGCTGCCCAGGGAGGTGGTTGAGTCACCATCCCTGGAGGTATTTCAAAGACATATAGACGTGGTGCTCAGGGACATGGTTTAGAGGTGGACTTGGCAGTGTTAGGTTAACGGTTGGACTCAATGATCTTAAAGGTCTTTTCCAACCTAAATGATTCTATGATTCTGTGATTCTGTGATTCTATGACTCTCTGGGCTCGACTGTCCAGCCAGTTTTTTACTCAGTGAAGAGTGCTCCTGTCTAAGCCACAAGCTGCCAGCTTCTCCAGGAGAATACTGTGGGAGACAGTGTCGAAGGCTTTATTAAAGTCCAAGTAGACAACATCAACAGCCTTTCCCTCATCCACTCAGCGGGTCACCTGGTCATAGAAGGAGATCAGGTTGGTCAAGCAGGACCTGCCTTTCATGAACCCGTGCTGGCTGGGCCTGATCTCTTGGTTGTCCTGCAGTGGTATTGGTATTGGTATTGCTGCAGTGACTGAACTACTGAAAATGGTCTGAAAGGACAAAGCAGAGTGTTTGTAGCTCAAAGACAGGCAATTTTGGCTCCAACATAACTTGAAATTAGAAAAAGAATAATGTCAAATTATGTGCAGAAAGGTTATTCGATACAGCCTGATTGAAATGTACTCTAGGAGGTGCTGAAAGGTCACTTGAAAGACTCAAGTGAAAAACAAGGACGTTAAGGGAGACTAAATTAGGAAAGAGAAAACCACTCAGTCCATCAAAAAGGGGATGAGGAAAAAGATCTTAAAATGAACAGAGAAGGAAGATACAGAAAAGAGAAAAAGCCGAACGAACTTAAAAAAAAGTGTATATACATCCAATAAGTAACTTGGGAAAAAAGTTTCACTACCTACATAAATAAAGCACTCACTGCCACCATATTTTACAATTGGGGAGGGAAATCTGGAAGTAATGTTACACTTATAAATAACTGAAGCTATACAGAAATGCCATTTCATTATTATTATTACTGTTAGCTGTAGTTTTCTGAAAAATTTCTTTCCTTATCACAGTTACAGAAACTTCAGAAGGAGGTGGCACATCAATTGCTAGCTACCATACCCTTAGTCAGTAAGTTCAGTGTTCTTTTCAGAAAACAGCATCCAAGTGCTCTAAATGACAGACTATATTCCACAATGAAACACATATTTTTAATCTCGAATTGTCTTCTCTGGGGAATTTGTGGAAAAATGTCTGCAATCCTAGGTCTAACAAGTAACATTGAACTTATCAATTAGTATGTATTCCTAGCACTATTCTAATGTACTTTATAGTTATTGTCACTTGTACTTATATTATTAACACATTATAAAGCTAGCATGCAAACAAATAAAATGTGTCAACTGATGACTTAACATGTTAATTAATACTTATTTTCTTTACAATTGTTCATTCTTAACTCTGAAAAAAAAAGTTCTTTAGCAATGACCTTTTGGCATGATAGCAAATATAAGCAATGGTTCTAGGAACCACACAAAGCAAAAAAAGATAAAGTCTAATGAATTTAACTTGGATCTAGAAAATAATTCAGGCTACTGATGGACTCTCAGCTAATATTTGGATATGTACGAGGCATTTTAAGCTTATATGCATTTAGCTGTTGAAAATGTAATGTTTCATATTTTTCTCCATTTCTTTTTTAAAAACATTTCTTCGTAACAAAAGCATGTTTCTAGATGTACTAGAGAGACACTGCTCCAGGAAATAGCTCTTTGGTTTTTTTTGTTATAGAATCTGCTGGGATCAAAACTAATCCCTTGGTGTGAGGTAGCACATTTTTGCAGCTGCAGTGGAGCAGGGAATCTCAGCTTTTAATGTCATGGTTCAAATCTTCAAAATATGCCTAAAATATTTTGTAGTTCTCCAAGAATTTGAGCAGCTTATCCGGAATATATTCTCCTTCGTATTTTGTAACAGCGATCGTCCATTGAATTTTCAACAGCTTTTTACTCTGCTCATGGCAACAGCTGATTATTTCCACAGCCAATAAAAGCATGCAGTATTATTTCTTGGATATGACTAATTATACCTATCTTTTTACGTTTCATATATAGTATTTACAGACAAAGAAAGATTTTTAAATACTGCATTTGTTCAGAGCTGAAGGAAAGTTTGAATACTAACTTTTTTTTTTATTTTTTTTCCTCCACAAGGTATGCAAAAGAAAGCTAGAGGGGTGTGTTTATGTGTGTTTGTGGTAATGGAAAAAAAAACAAAAACAAACCAACAAATAAACCCACCTTCTTTTTCCATGCTATGGCATGGGAGGAAGCAGTGTACAGCAGACCCAGCATTCACAGGTTAAGTGAGCCATGACCAGAATCTCACAGATACTGTGAGAAGTTCTCTGCTGTGCACTGACTTATTTGAAGGTGGGGGGCAGATTTGTATTTGACTTCCTAATTTATCTGTCACCTGGGGAGTGTGAAAATCTTTCTGAATAGGCTGTAAAACAGGAGCAAAGCACATGCTAGTTTTCAAACAGCATATTGGAAGCCCAGAAGTGTTTTTAAGAAAATATTAACCATGAATCGCAATCACCACGGGATGAATCCTTCTGCTTCAGCTTTTGCAATCACCTCTTCTAGTATTGCAGCACTGTCTGTCCAGATGTAACTCTTGAGGATGGATCCCACCATCTAGGTCTTAGGCTGCAGGGAGAGCTTGGTACTCCTTGTTGAAGATGCATATGGTGTGCCTCATCCTCAGGAAGGTGTAATCTGGTAGATACGGTGCAGTGTAAAGTAAGGGAGATGCATGAGAAAGGGAACAGGCTTCTTTGCATCAGGAATGACAAACAAGAAAACGAAAGGACATTCACAAAAACTCTTCAGTGGCAAGAGTCTAAGACCACAGGCATGTGAAGTTTGGTATGGCCACTGTTGAACAGGAACATAAAAGAACATGAACTACTAGCAGGATGCAAGCTAGAAGTTTGTGATTTCTGGCAGTAGAAGCAAGTCTTCATCTTGCCCTATAAGTGTTTAAGCCCATGGTCTTGACAAGAAGGCACAAGAAATAAATTCAGACAGGAGGATTCTGGGCCAGACTTCAAATTAAGATTAGTCCAGAGAAAAGGAAGTGAAAGGTGTTAGCGGTTGCTGACTAACTCTTGCCTGGGACAAAGGCATTCATTTGCCAGATATATTTAGCACCACATGAAGCAGCAATGTATCTACACCAAGATCTGTAGCATTGCATAGGGCTCACTGAACTTCTTGTACTTCTTGACTATACCTACTACTCAACCATGATGTTACCAATGATATGGCCATAGAAAATCCCGAGGTGACCACAGTTGTGGTAGGGACTTTGTCGGGGAGAGCAGGAGTGTAGAGGCCCCAATAGTTTTTTTGTCAGCCCTTCTGGTGAAGATAAAAAAAAAGGCAGATGAATCCAACAGACTAGTGCATGGCAATGCAGCTAAAGTCACAAGGTATTTTTTTTATTTTTTCCATTATGGTACCTTGTTTAGAATGAATGACTATAAGGAAGAAATGAAATTCAGTTACAAAAGAACAGCTATGCAACCACGCTTAGTTGCCTGGAGAGAAGGTCTTTAACTATGCTTATTGGAAGATAGGACTGAAACCCAATGATGAGTGAGGATGCAAGCAGAGAAGGTATGTGAGGGAGAAAGTTACAAGGGCAACTTCCACATTCATAGTTAGAAGACAGGGCATTCAGAGGCTTATGTTGGTTATCTGTATACCAATGCCCACACCCTGGACAACAAATGTGGTGAATGGAGTCAAATCCAGTTGGCGGCCGGTCACAAGCGGAGTCCCCCAGGCCTCAGTTTTGGAGCTGGCCTTGTTTAATATATTTATCAATGATATAGATGAGGGGACTGAATGCTCCCTCAGGAAGTTTGCAGATGACACCAAGTTGGGCAGGAGTGTTGATCTGCTGGAGGGCAGGAAGGCTCTGCAGAGGGATCTGGGCAGGCTGGATCGATGGGCTGAGGCCAATTGTATGAGGTTCAACAAGGCCAAGTGCCGGGTCCTGCACTTGGGTCACAACAACCCCAGGCAACGCTACAGGCTTGGGGACGAGTGGCTGGAAAGCTGCCCTGCAGAAAAGGACCTGGGGGTGTTGGCTGACAGCTGGCTGAATATGAGCCAGCAGTGTGCCCAGGTGGCCAAGAAGGCCAACAGCATCCTGGCCTGTATCAGAAACAGTGTGGCCAGCAGGAGTAGGGAGGTGATCATGCCTCTGTACTCGGCGCTGGTGAGGCCACACCTCGAATCCTGTGTTCAGTTTTGGGCCCCTCACTCCAAGAAGGACATTGAGGTGCTGGAGCGTGTCCAGAGAAGGATGACGAAGCTGGTGAGGGGTCTGGAGCACAAGCCTTATGAGGAGCGGCTGAGGGAACTGGGGTTGTTCAGTCTGGAGAAGAGGAGGTTGAGGGGAGACCTTATCGCTCTCTGCAATTACCTGAAAGGGGGTAGTATGAAAATTGCTCAAGCACCGAGTGACAAAATCATAAGGGTCAAAGACCAATTCTAGTTAAAACTAGCAACGGATATTAAGAATCATAATTTTGCTTTGAACTCCTTGCTGGAAAAAGATAATTTCAGAAACTTACATTGATAAAAAATTATATATTACACTCAGTATGCTAGGTGACGAGGTTTTATACCCTGTCATAAGGAATTGCAATATTACTTTTCTAGATAGATTATTGAAGACAAGAATCACAGAATCATTAAGGGTGGAAAAGACCTGTAAGATCATCAAGCCCAACCATCAACCCAACACCACCATGCCCACTAAACTATGTCCCACAGTGCCACGTCCACACGTTCCTTGAACACATCCAGTGAGGGTGACTCCACCACCTCCCTGGGCAGCCTGTTCCAATGCTTCACCACTCTCTTAGTAAAGAAATTATTCCTAATATCCAGCCTGAACCTCCCCTGGCACAACTTGAGGCCATTTCCTCACATAGGAGAAGAGACCAACACCCACCTCCCTGCAACCCCCTTTCAGGTAATCGTAGAGAGCGATAAGGTCTCCCCCTCAGCCTCCTCTTCTCCAGACTGAACAACCCCAGTTCCCTCAGCTGCTCCTCATAAGGCTTGTGCTCCAGACCCCTCACCAGCTTCATTGCCCTTCTCTGGACATGCTCCAGCACCTCAATGTCCTTCTTGGAGTGAGGGGCCCAAAACTGAACACAGCATTCGAGGGGCAGCCTCACCAGAACCAAGTACAGGTTGACAATCACTTCCCTCCTCCTGCTGGCCACACTATTTCTGATACAAGCCAGCATGCCGTTGGCCTTCTTGGCCACCTGGGCACACTGCTGGCTCATATTCAGCTGGCTGTCAGCCAACACCCCCAGGTCCTTTCCTGTGGGGCGACTTTCTATCCACTCTTCCCCCAGCCTGTAGTGTTGCCGGGGTTTGTTGTGACCCAGGTGCAGGACCTGGCACTTGGCCTTGTTGAACCTCATACAATTGGCCTCAGCCCATCAATCCAGACAAGCAATGGGAGAAAATAGGGCTATGATAACAATTATGCAGTCTTAATTAATTCCTGTAAGGAATTAATGAGCCTGTCCATAAGTCTCAGCCTATTTGATATTGAGTAAAACTAATCTTAAGGATAGATGACCCCATGGACCACATTCCTACTTTTTCTCAGTATCTATTAAGCAAAGCTGAGAGAAAGGGCTCAGCAGTGAGAATAGTTGCTGTTATGCCTGAATGATTGGTCTGGCATTATTAAAGAAAATATGAGTTTCAGCCTATCTGCAGTGAGTTTTAGGACTTTCTTAGACACTCAGCAAATCTTGTGTGCTAGTTTTGAGCTAAAAATAATGCCATGTGGCAGGTTAAAACTGAAGATTTAGTGTTCTTAGAAAAGCTAGTTGAAAAATACAGGTTTTTGAAGAACAAGTCTTTTTGTGACAGACTCAAGAAAATTGCAGTTCTCAGTTGTTAAATGGAGTACTTGGCTAAAGCAAAACATAGACCATTTCTCTTTGTGACATTAGCACACTCTTCAGAAATTCAAACCCTGATTATTTCTGATTCAGTTCATGAGCTTTAGTTTCTTGTCTGCTCTCATTAGGGTGCTATTGACTCTATTGTAGAACAGTCCTCCCAGCATCTTCTCTGGCTCCACTTTGCATAAATAAACAAATATCCCTTGGGTTGATTTCTAAACTGCTACTAAGGTAGTTTGCTAAAAAGGCATGTTAAAAACAAAACTCTCCTCACAATGGCATGGGTGACTACAAATCATCTAAGGTACTATGAACTAAAAGTACAACTACATAAACTGAACTAGACAAAGGAAGAATGTATCCTTTACTGAAGTGATTTTCCTGGCTTTGAGGGCAAACTGTCTGTCCTGGTGGAATTAAAAATTCTTGCAGACTAACATGATTATGAACTTCTCAGAAGTTTATAATAATCTTCTGTGATATTTCAGAAATGAGACATCTATATCTACACGTAGATCTAAATGACTAGTAATTGTTAATACCAGTGAGGAAAATAAAGAGTGGTGTTTATTTAAGAAGATTCATTTCCCCAGAGAAATATTTTTTGTGCATCTTGCCTTCAAGTAATTTGAGGCATACTGAGGACACGCACATGAGTAGTGCTTTTCAAATAATATGTTGAAGTCTAAATGGATTTGGGATGTGGATATTTGATATGGCATAAAAGAACCTAAAGAAAAAAAATCAAAGGAGAGAAATTGTATTGTTTTTAAAATATTAACCTCTTTTAGAATGTATGTGTGTTTTCTGAACAAAATTGCAAACTATAGCAAAGACAAACCCCTCATCATTTGCAACATTATATATGTTAAAAGTAAAATGGATATCCTAAAATGCAACTGCCAAGAGGGAACACGGTACAGTGTTGAAACATGACCTGATAGAAACAAAGAGATTTTTATATGAATGATTATAAGGACATTTTCATCAGTCTTCTGTGTGTCTTCGAGATATCCTGTGTTTTCCTCTGACAATTTACTGTTGTACGTGGATAGAATGCAATCACAGAAGCAGAACTGATGAAATTACATTTGAAAAATAACAATAAAAACATACACTTTCCTTTAATTCTTAAGAGTAGGGTCATTTTAAAATCTTCTTCCTGAAATAATTTCTCAGCAAATTCAAGGTCTTCTGACATTCCCTTTGAAGTGGAAACAACTTCAGGTACACCAGTTTGTTCATGAAGAGCTTGGGGTTGCTCTGAAACTATTCATGAATCCTAGATACTACTCTAGTTTATCGTGGTGTTTTCTATGTGATTACATTGTTTTGAAGTAAGAAAAAATGTGAAGACTCCCTTTCAGGCACCTGTAGAGTTACCTTATTTCTGGATTCACACATAAAAAGGATGCCTCATGGGAGGTCTGACCCATTGTTTCCTCATTACACTTCTTAAAAGAAACCTATGCAAGTGACCTGACATTCTGCTCTTCCTCTACATGAGTGATGTAGTGACTCTCCTTTGCTTTCATTAATGCATTTTTAAAAACTCTGTTTATGCTGATTAGTATAGATGTTTTAAATCAGATGGACCAGATGTCTGTACTGGCCTTCAGCTAGAATAGCCTGCTTAGCATAAGTCAGTAAGAGTCATAAAACAAGTTATAACTGTTAATTTATATTTGTGTAGTTGAGAAGAGCTGGCCCTTGTTTTTTACTGAGTAACTTATGATCATAACCTTTTAGAAAGCAAGTCCAAGACTGATTTTGTAGTATATTTATTCCATTAAGTGGAAAGATGTTTTGTGTACAGTTTCTAAGTATAATATTCCATTACATTCCTTTCTGATTTTAATCTTAGTTCAGCTTTTATTTCTATCCAAACAAAATGAGAGTTGTGTTTTTCCTTGAAGTCTAGAAACTCTTGATGTGTAAGTCTGCTTCATTTCCTACTGTATAAAATTAGCTGTAGGCAGTAAGGCTTTTGTGGCTACATTTACTTAATTAGATAATGATGAAATCAATGTTTTTGGAATAACTGTTAGATATTAATTTAATGTTAATTTTTCACAAGTGAATATGAAATGTTAAAGCCAATTCACAATTATCCAGGGGATTGACCTGTGTATTTTACATTTTATGAATCAAATTTTGTCACATTCTTTTGTAAGTTTTCTGAGGAACAGCCACTACCCAAATAGTACTGTTAGATAATGAGAGATGCTTTTGCAGAACCAGCACAATTCACATAACAAGTGAAGCATGTTGTCCGTCCTAATGGCTCTATCCTCATGTGTATACTGCTACCTTTTGAATTTCCCCAAGAGGTCCTATTCAGTGCTGTCTCAGCCCCAGAGAATGTGGTGACAAAAGGAATAATCTGTCTTCACCTTTAAATAGCATAACTTTCTTCTTTTTTTGTTGGTGAACTATGGTAACAGCTTCATTTACATTAGCGTTGTCTTAGGAATTTCTTCAACGATACTGAGTTAGAAACACACTCAGAATAAGCTGGGAAACTGAACTGAACAGTTAAATAAGAAAATTATTGTTGGTTTATGTCAGTGATACTTCCTTGAACAGCTTAGAAGTGTGGACAGACAAAAGTCTAATTTGGACTATTTAGAACACTATATTTCAATTTATTTTTTTAATTAATTTTTATGCTTTCAAATCTGTTTTATTTTATTGATTGATTGATTATGCTTTATTCTAATACTGGTCCTCAGTTTGAATTAAATCTTTTGCATCTTCTTTTGTAGGAAGGCAATAAAATAAGAGTGGGAAAGATCCAAGAGTCCACAAAAGCAGACAGAAAGTTAAAAAATGTTACTGCATTCCAGATGTGTCTGTGTCCATCTGACAAATTTTTTTGCTCAGACATTCTAGTTTAATTAATAGTTATTCATATAACGCATAAAATCTTGGGCAAGCCTAAGAAGCCAAGTGCTCACGGTAATCATCCTTGATGTGGTTCAGATTCCTGCTCTGAATTAGAAGAACATTAGGTTTGGAGACAAATTTTTCAATCATGATCCACATGCTCTTCTGGGATTACATTTTTCTCTTTTAAACAGAAATTCTTTAATGGACTTTGGAAGAAGAAACATTTTCATTTCAGTGAAAAGGAATGCAATCATCTGATCCTGAAAGTGTTGCCAAATAGTGTTAAATTGCTCAAGACAAATATGATTTTGGCTCTTTTACTGGGGATTTCTAAATTTCCAGAAAGGGATGATAAAGAAACATCAGCAAAATATGAGAATTTGATGGAGGCTACACCCTCTGTCACTTATACAGGGTAGATCTATTAGCCACATTCGTGATCAAAACACTCGTTATGTGGACAGGCTGAGGTGAGGATTACTGGTAGTCAGTGGTCCAACACATAAGTGGAGTTTGTTGATTCAGAAGTATGATATTCTTAAGAGGCTATTTTTTTTGGAAATCTTTTTGCTGAAGGATGAAAGGCAGAAATTATATTAGCAACTCATGTTAAAAGCTGCGATTAATAGGTGGTGCTAAGTTAATACTGAACAGAGATCCTTTTTATATGTAGGGATTTTGAAAAACATTATATCAAGATAGAAAGCACCAGATTCTTTAGAATGTATTAATTTTCTGTTGAATATTATTCCAAAGCAAACTTAGTAACTGTGGCGGTGCTGGCTGAGAATGGAAATGAGGAAGAAAGAGAGGAAGAACAGAGAAGTCCTAACTGTAATTTTTAAAAGTAGTACATGATATTGACAATGTGTTTTTTTCTTCCAAAAACCCTTACACAAGTTGTATTGCTATGAAAAATTATGAAGTAATTTGTCATGATGCAGGTGCAAAATGCATTTGGTGGTACAGGCTTTTTTGCTCTAGAGAGGCCTGATGTGATGTTCTAGTATTTTAGTTTGTGTAGCTTTCGAGGTTTTCAGAAGACTGTCAATTATTTCTCCCAGTGTGAAATTTCTACTGAATTTCTAAAATGAAAGGTGATTCTCTGAAAGCATATAGTAAACAACTGCATTTTTTGTGAAAAGCTGTGTTTACCTCACTAACAGAGATTAAATGACATGTTTGAGCCCATCCAGCTCTGTACGATAAGCATTCAAATAAGACAAAAAATAACAAAAAAACTTTGAAAACTTAAATTTCAGTACATAGACATATCAGCAAGCATTTTATTTTTCAGTAAACTTCACCTTCTCCCTGAAACAGATCAGAAGTCAAAAATTAGCTAACAAATATATTTTTCTTTAAAATCTGGATGACATTGATTTTGACTTTATTATGTCTACTTTTCAGTCAAATGAGCAATATTATAAACATTTTCTCTTCTTTATTAACCCATTTTAGTGTGCAAAGGAAAAAGAAACATTACTTAGATGCAACTAGAGTCAGTTATAATTATCTAAACTTTGCTTTTTTAACATCTTTTTAAATTCAAATATTGACAAAAAAGTAAGATGGCTTGGCTGCCCCTCAAACAGTATTCAGTATATTTGATCGATTACAGAAATATTTGCTTGAAAAACCCTTTGCACAGTTGTTAAAGAAAACAGCCTTAGTTATCTTGTTTGAAATATTTTATGACATTTAGCCTAAAAAAAGTCAATAAAAAGTTTTAGAAAGCACAATGGTTGCAGCAATACTAAGGTCTGAGAGTAAGGAGAGTGCAAAATAGCAGTGTATTGTTTCTATGTCTTTCTTATGTTTTTAATATTGATTATGTAAATATGTTCTCAGTTCAGCAATGTACTGTTTTTGCAACATCTGACTACCATAGAAAGATTTATTCTGTGATTAAAGCAATGCGATGGGAATGAACAGAAGTAGGTACAATTCCTAGACCTTTCTTGGATTTTATTACGTGATTTTGTTCAAGAAAACATAATTATAGTATAGATATTCTTATAGCATTTGCTTCAAAGTTGACATGTATCTTCTCGCATTGATGTTAGGATGCTCACCTCATCATTATATGAGTTTTTTCAGAGAATATTACCTCAAGAAAACGTATCTTTTTGGGTTCTGGTGAGCAACAAAATAATTCTTTGAATGATATGGCAATGTTTTTTATAGCTGAAAATAGCTACAGGCTTCGGGACGAGTGGCTGGACAGCTGCCTGGTGGGAAAGGACCTGGGAGTGTTGGTTAACAGCCAGCTGAATATGAGCCAGCAGTGTGCCCAGGTGGCCAAGAAGGCCAATGGCATCCTGGCCTGTATCAGAAACAGTGTGGCCAGCAGGAGCAGGGAGGTGATCATGCCTCTGTACTCGGCGCTGGTGAGGCCACACCTCGAATCCTGTGTTCAGTTTTCGGCCCCTCACTCCAAGAAGGACATTGAGGTGCTGGAGCATGCCCAGAGAAGGGTGACGAAGCTGGTGAGGGGTCTGGAGCACAAGTCTTATGAGGAGCAGCTGTGGGAAGTGGGGTTGTTCAGCCTGGAGAAGAGGAGGCTGAGGGGAGGCCTTATCGCTCTCTACAATTGCCTGAAAGGGGGTTGCAGAGAGGTGGGTGTTGGTCTCTTCTCCCAAGTGACAAGTGATAGAATGAGAGGAAATGGCCTCAAGTTGTTCCAGGGGAGGTTCAGGCTGGATATTAGGAAAAATTTCTTTACTGAGAGAGTGGTGAAGCATTGGAACAGGCTGCCCAGAGAGGTGGTGGAGTCACCATCACTGGAGGTGTTCAAAAAACCTGTGGACGTGGCATTGTGGTGCATGGTTTAGTGGGCATGGTGGTGTTGGGTTGATGGTTGGGCTTGATGATCTTACAGGTCTTTTCCAACCTTAATGATTCTGTGATTCTGTGTACAGCAAGGATTCAGTGAATGGGAAGTTGTTTGTTACACCTGTGATGATTTCTGCTGTTTAATTGAAATTGTCAAGTGCAAATGTAATTACTTAACAAATTCATAAATACTAACTGAGTTTTCAAAACGATGCATGGATTTACGATGATTTAATTTATAATTTTTGTTGTATGCTTACAGAACAATACCTATAAATTAATTTTATGCTTAATTTATCAGTGTATTGAAAAGGTAGCCATTTAAAAAAATTACTTTTAAGTTGCATGTTGTATAACAACTTAACTATTTCTTAGATTTCTCTCGCTTAACTTGACATTCACAAATAAAATATTATTCCAGGTATCCAATTCCCTTTGAGAAACAAACACTTAGCTTGCTTTCATGAGTTTTGAATAAGCTTTTGATAAAGGGGGCTTAGTAAATATTTAGAACACTTTAGATGAAGTACCCTAAAAAGGCTTTCAATTAACAAATTAAAGAGATATTGCAATTCAGCTGTAATGATTATCAGTCACTACATCACAGAATGTAATGTTATATAATTAATATTAATAGGGAATTCATAAATTACCCAGTATGTTTTTTTACTAAACTTTATTCTGGGTGCCAATATGATTGAATTTTATCAAAAGAGATACTAATATATTTAGCTATAGGTTCATCTCTACTATTCATTCAAACTCATAACTATATGAACAATTAGACTGATGAATGAAGACTAATGAAGACTAATCCTATTAGAAGTTTATAAAATATTCATATTTTTTACATAATCATTGCATAATAAGCACATGAATTAATGAAAAGAATTTCCTTTATGAGATGGGAAACTGAAAAATGTTCACATTGCTACTTTTAAACACAGGGTGTGTTATATAGGGTGAAATACTACCAGTATTAATTTACATTAATGTGGCACTACTGTTTTCAATAGTTATATTGAATAAATGAAGGTATGAGATATTGTTTATGTGTCCATGTGTGTGCTTGTATATATACATACACCTTTTGCAAAGAGTAAAGAGCTTCTGAGACAGACAGGACCATGCAAAATATTAAGAAAACCAGTCTTCTCTCCTGACTGCTGTGCTTCTTTTATGGAATAAGTATGCCTTTTTATATATACATATATACACATTATAAACAAATATGTATTTACACACACACACATATTGTAATTGCAGTTTCTTTTAAGAGTTTTAACTAGTTTTTATGGTGAGAATTGTAAAATAATTAATAAGACATCTTGCTTTTACTTCTCCTTATACCAAACGAAAAGACTGTAGAAAAATAAGATAATGTCTCACAGCACATCCTGTTAAACAAAATTGTTGAAAAGCTCGTAACATTTCAGTTGCTGTTGTCATGAGTCACTAAAAGCCACTCCAGAAGTTTACAAAATAAAGGACTTAAAATTAATACAGCACTTGTTTACATCTTTCTGTTAAACAGAATTTTATATTTGATAGAAAGAACTTTTCCTTTTATAAATGCATGACATTTCTTAGAAAGGGGATATGAGGTCTCATATCATGTTAATCTCCTTGAGGGTAGGAAGGCTCTGCAGAAGGATCTGGACAGGCTGGATAGATGGGCCGAGGCCAATTGTATGAGGTTCAACAAGGCCAAGTGCCGAGTCCTACACTTTAGTCACAACAACCCCATGCAACGCTACAGGCTTGGGGACGAGTGGCTGGAAAGCTGCCCTGCAGAAAAGGACCTGGGGGTTATTGATTGACAGCTGGCTGAATATGAATCAGCAGTGTGCCCAGGTGGCCAAGAAGGCCAATGGCATCCTGGCCTGTATCAGAAACAGTGTGGCCAGCAGGAGGAGGGAAGTGATTGTCAACCTGTATTTGGCGCTGGTGAGACTGCACCTCGAATACTGTGTTCAGTGTTGGGCCCCTCACTACAAGAAGGACATTGAGGTGCTGGAGCGCGTCCAGAGAAAGGCAGCAAAGCTGGTGAAGGGTCTGGAGCACAAGTCTTATGAAGAGCAGTTGAGAGGGCTGGCGTTGTTCAGTCTGGAGAAGAGGAGGCTGAGGGGAGGCCTTATCGCTCTCTACAATTACCTGAAAGGAGGTTGCAGAGAGGTGGGTGCTGGTCACTTCTCTCAAGTGACAAGAGATAGGACAAGAGGAAATGGCCTCAAGTTGTGCCAGGGGAGGTTCAGGCTCGATATTAGGAAAAATTTCTTCACTGAAAGGGTTGTCAGGTGTTGTAACAGTCTGCCCAGGGAGGTGGTTGAGTCACCATCCCTGGAGGTTTTTAAAAGATGTGTGGATGTGGTGCTTAGGGACATGATTTAGGGGTGGACTTGGCAGCGTTAGGTTAACGATTGGACCTGATGATTTAAAGATCTTTTCCAACCGAAATGATTCTATGATTCTATGATTATTCCTGCAGTAATTAGCATTGATCTAATCTCACTTGCAATTGAATAGAATTTGAATAAATTTCATCAAAGTCCCATATGTCATTTGCGTTTCACTTTCTCTGGGTTTTTTTTGTCTTTTTTAATGTGGAATCACTCTTCAGCCTTTCTGTAGTTATCAGCTGTCATTCAAAGAGACATGGGATTCCAGCATAATTCAGCTTAGAAGGGACCTCAGGAGGACTCTACTCCTACCTCCTGCTCAAAGCAGGATCAGCTGTGAGATCAGACCAGGTTGCTCAGGGTTTGGTTCAATCAGGTCTCAAAAACTCCCAAGGATGGAGACTGCACAGTTTTTACCTATATACAGATGAGACGTCTCTTGTTTAAACTTATGGCTGCTGTCTACTCCTACCATGCACACTGTGATGAGATGAGTCTATCTTTTCTTCAGCAGGTGGGCTGCTGTTAGGTTCCCTCAAATTCATCTCTTCTCCAGGTTGAACAAGCTCCAGCCCCCCACCAGCTTGGTAGCTCCCTGCTGAACACGCTACAGTTAATGAACATTTTTCCTCTGTGGAGGGTCTCAAAACTAACAGCCTAATGACTGATGAGGATAGGGGATAATCATTATTGTACTTCCGTGTGTGTGTGTATGGGGAATTTATATTTTTGATCAGCTTGGGGAATGTTCTTCTTATTACTTTTTTTGGAAAATATTGCAGCAAAGCTGGCTGTCTACTAAGTTTGAGACTGTCAAACTTTATTTTGTTCTAAAATTTAATATATATATTTATATTTGACGGAAGAGTCTTCTAAACTTTAATCAGAATGCTATGTACCAGTATTGCCTCTTTAAGGGGAAAATGTCTTTTTGACTCGATGAGTCAATATTTACTTTCATGGGTCAAATTTTTAATGTTCTATTTCAGCAACTTGAATGACACAAGTAAATGTGTTGCAGTTAATTTTATACCTTTATCTATATCTATATCTATATCTCTGTCTATATCAGGGATTTAGAGATCACTGTGATGGGAGTGTTTAGAAGACTGATAACACAGGCCAATCTTTGCTTTAAAGCAAAGCTTTATTAATTTCATTCATTGACAACACACTTCATGATAATGTTTAATTTTTATGTATTATTAATCACTGTCACTATGCACTCACTACAAATACAAAGCCATCAGTCTTTAAAAAAAATTTTAAAAATTCTAAATTAGCCGTGAGTGTATGATATCATGATTAACCTACAGTTAATATTGATGGCTGTGGTCCTTGATAATGTTCATTGTGGAGGGCAGGGTGATCAGGTTTGACAGCTCCTTCACCGGAGTGATTGGAGCTGAAGTGGGCTTCTCTTCTTTCTTTGTTTCATCTTCATGTTTGGTATTCTTATGATGTGTTCCCCCTCTCAAAAGGGAGACTTCAGCTGTTCCTGATACTGCTTCTCTGGGTTTCGGTTCACTTGAAGGGGACAAATAACAATGAAAGCAGACAATATTTTATGTCATGCAAGTATGTAATAATTCCTATTTAGTGAATAAGGTACTTATTAAATGAAAGGTATAGGTATTAATATAGAACACATATACATCGTTATTTGGTCTGAATATATAATTCACAGCCTGTAAAAGGGAAAGTGCATAGAAAAGGGGAGAAATATTTTTAGTGTTTTTCTATGGCACAGATCACAGTGCTTTTCACTATGGATTCATGCCATTATAGAGCACCATTGCTTTCTTGTCACATTTGTGCTGCTAAATTTACAAAAATCTGTATAACACTGACATATTCCTCCAGAGATACTGATGAGTAGAATTTTTTTCAACTACTTCAAAAATTAAAATGTCTCATATTGCTAAATCAAGATGTTATATGATGTCATTGATTTAAATTAAAAACTGTGAAGAAGGGTTTAGTAATCTGATTTCTGCTACTTTTTTTGTTATCAGCTGGTGTAATAATGCCAGAATCAAAGTAAATTTAAACGGAATAACTTCCAGAATTTTGAGGTAGCCATATATTTCTGCAGTATCCAGAATAATCCACAAGCTCTTTAGTAGGCTTTCCACAGAGCCAAACATAAATTTAAAGTTCTGTAGCAAACATTTTTTTCCCTTAATTGTCATGCTTAGGGATATTTCCTATGGCTAAAACGTAGGAAAATATGCTACAAAGCCAACTGTTCTCATCTTTTGTATGTCTTCCAGGTAGATAAGTCACGGAAATGGGAATTTAAAAATCCAAGCTCTTGTCTTCATTACCTTAAAGTGCATTCAGTCCCTGCTCTAACTTATTTTCATTTCTTCTTAACTTAAATTTCCAGTCCTTTGTGTATCCTTACATATGTAGTTCAGTTTTTGGCTGAAATGTCATAAAATTATCTTGCTCTCAAGATAATTATTAATTGCTTTATTGTAAGATTAAGAATTATATTTCTGTCAATGTAGATGTATATTATGTTCCACCACTTTATTAATCATCCTGGAATTGATACAAACTGACTGTAGATAACCTTATTGAATGTATATAAATAAAACAGATTTAGAATTGTCATTAAAAGTATACATCATTAACGGGTTTTGAAGGTCAAAGTCAGGCTACTATATCCCTTAAATGCTTTTGGAGGTTTTGTTCTGAAACATTTTCAGGCATTTATTAGGTACTCTGTAGTCCCAGTTTAGGAGTTTCCCACCAATGATAGCATTTGAACATAACTTATCTTCAGGCATGTACTTCCCTTTCCCATCTTCATTGAGGGGTTAAGACATGGCAATAATGCAATGTTTCTATTTAATTTAATAAATATACATTTTTTTAATATAGATATATTTTCATATTCTGTGCATACTTATCTATTTATGTGGAACATGTCCTTAAAACAAACTTTAAGATAATGTCGAGAGGTGTACAGTCTTCTTCAAGGCTGTACATAGGGACATGACTTTTTAAAGTACTTGTTCTTCCGAACTAGATAGGTCAAAAAAGTTATAAATGCAAGTATAGCACTGGGCTTCTAAATATATATTTAAGCACCTCAATGTAAATGCCCTAATTTTCAGGCATCCTGACTGTCTATAAATCCCATTGAAATCAATACGAGCTGGAGAGATGGAGAACAGAAATTTTAATTTTAGATTTTTAAAATTTTACTTCCTTCCCACTGGTATTTCTTTTAATTCACGACTGCATAGTCCTGCTAAGATAGTTGTTAAACATGGGATAAAATATTAAACCACTGACAGAATGCCATTTCTTCTAAATCTTTTCTATGATAAATCTGTATCATTTTTTTCTGCATTTATAACAACAATTATGTCTAGTTTATAAAATGAGCACTGTATAGTGACTTCCCATATGAAATTATCGATAGTAAAAGAGGTCAGGTTTTTTAACATTATCCCAAAACTGCTTTAAAACATGCCTTCAGAGCACAAGTGTCTTGTTTGTTAGCTTGTGCTCTTAATTAGATGAAACCAGAAGTCTTTAAGCAACCAAAGCTCAGTCACTCATAAATTTATTCATTAGTGGGTGTAAGGTTTTTCCTAACTTAGCTTATGAGGGTTTATCAGTGCTAATCTACTATTCCTTCTTTTAAGCTTGCAGTATATTGAGAAGTTCTAATGTGTGTTAATAAACCTCTTGAGTATGGCAATTTCGAGTTAACCAGATTCATTCACCCAACATATCTACAAGAAGTCTACTCTGCAGTATATTTTTTACTGCTTAATGGTTTTTAGGATCGTGGAAACATTAAAACAAACTTATTATGATATTATGATATTCAGTAAAAATGAGGTTGCTAGAATTATCTCAGGTATTATTATTCACACAAAATTATGCCAAAGTCAAGAACTAAAAAAAAAAAAAAAAAAAAGGAAAAATATACTTTATTAATTATTTTTTATTTAACTAAGAATATGTTGGAAAAAAATATTTTCCCACAGTATTCTTTCATAAGTCTGCCTGTTTAAAATAGAAATTAACATCAGAAGCAGACAAGATCGTTTTTAGATGATGATTTATTTTACAGGATCCACAAGTTTGGTGATGGAACTAGATTCACATGAAAGCAACAGACCCTAAGTCTCTGTATTTTTTGCAGGGGGAAATCTTTATACAGGGATTACCCCCTGAACTCAAGGTAGGCTATAATGATTAAAATAACATCACCTTTGAATTAAGCACCAGGGGACTAAAGGAATGCATAGATCTGAATGAAAGCAAAATGCCTGACAGATAATTAAAATATGAAATAGAATTTCTTCTGCACATAGAGAAAAACGCACCTTATAAAAACCTGCACTTAAACTGAAGTCATAGAAAAGAATTAGAAAGACTGTTGTTAACCTCAAATGACTATAATTAAAAAAAGGGTATAGTAAGCCCATATAACTTCTTGATTATTGCATTTCTTACACAATAATTTTTAAATATCACAACTTGATTAGAAACATTTTATACTATAGGAGTACAGATGAAACCTTTTATTAAAATTTCCAGCTCTCCTTGAATCCAGAACCCCAAGATAATATAAACAGTAGTATTTGGGATTTTGTGTTATCCAACTTAATTACAATACTGCTGGTCTTAATAGCAGTAATGAAAATGAATTGAAATGTATGTTTTCAACAATTCTTCTATATATTTTCTTTGGAAAAAATGTTAGCCATATTCCAGTGTTTCAATTAAAAGATATTTCTTAGAATTGTAGTTAGAGTTCAATTATTAATTTATCTTACTATACTGTACAAATATTGCATCAAAGATTGCTTAAACTGACATGTGCTAACAAGATATTGCATCACCTTATCAAGTTTAGAAAATATCACCAGATTTGTTCTACAAATGGGTACAACAGTAATAGTTGCAATAACAAATCATTTGTCATATTCAGAAGCTCTTTTATACTGTTTGGAGACCTCTGCAATTTTTCAAATTGATTAAAAGCTGCCATTTGCAACATTGATAAAGTTCTTATGTATCAAAATCATTCCTATTCAGTCTTTGCCTCCTGGGATATATTTGCCTGAAGGCAATATGAAATCATATTGTATTTTCTTAGACAACCCATATCGTTCTCTATTTATATAAATCTTATAATAAAATATTTTACTGGATTTTGTAGTTTTAGGTTGCAGTAATCAAAATTTCTCTTCTGATTAGAACTTTCTCACATAATTTTGAAAAAAAAAAAAGCTGCTGAGCCCATATAAGCACAGATGCCCTGATAATAAGACACTATAAATGAGAACGTTAAAATGTTTGGACTTATATTCAAATAAGGAGAATGCAGAAGTATCTTTCATCTATAGGGAAATGCTACATCAAAAAAACCTCTATAAAGAAATAGCCAAGAATTGATTACAGCTTTATTATCCTTTCCTTCCATTTTTATTTAAATATTTCTATGTATGTTTGCATTAAAATATGTCTTTCTATTGATGACATAACTTTATTATGAGGTGTAAGATACATAAAGAGCTTTCTGTGAAGGCAGTGTCTTTGCTATTGATGGGTTTGACTGCTGGTGTAACATTCCACTGTCATGGCATCTGTTACCTCTCTTCAGTAATGCTGCTTGTGAGTCCATAAAACATTCAGCTTCCTGGGGTAAAAGGAGAGAAAAAAATAGTTGGTTTTTATTTAATGATACTCACCAAAGTAATGTGCATATTTTCACATTATCTTTATACTTAAAATGGAGACACTTCAGGATTGTGAGTAATGAGTCACAAACTCACACACAAACATACCAAAATGTGGTCTGTGATCACTTTCTAATATCAATAAAGTACTTTATCCAGACAGTGGGAGACAGTATCCTATCAACCCTACAGACACCTAGTATTATATGGGAAATAATGCAAACAGTTTTTGTCATTATAAGTCAAGCACTGAAGCAGATAAAAATATTAGCGTGAAAAGGCTGCCGCTCATGTCTTTGCTGTATGCTTCCTATTGCAGGCATTTGGGGTAGGGAGCAAGGGGTAAATGTGTTTTGAATAAATTTGAGACTTTGGTATGCTAAGTTTGCTTCTAGAGTAGAATGAATATAAATATATATGGTGCTTTTGAAAAGAAGAATCCAAAGTGTTTAATATCAGCTGAGTCATGTGGAGGAAATTACTGCTTTTTTAGTTTAAAAGTTTCCTTATTTTTTTGCTGCTTATCAAGTTATTACTGTAGTGTTTCTCTAGAACTATGTTAAAGATGGGTGCTCATTGTGTTATTCCCATTACCAAGCACTAATACAGTAGGTCCTTGCTAGCAAGAGCTACAGTTGACATCTAAACATGTAATTTTTCATATTTGTTCATATTTTATAGGTTTTACTCAGTTATATCAGTGTGGCTATGTTTGGCATGCTTGGGAGTGTAAGGGGCTTTTTTGGTTGTTTGGGGTTTTTTTCCTTCTTAAATTAAAAACTATTTGCCAAGAAGAAACATGGGTCAGCAGCTCTCTGAAGGCTGGGAGGCTGGGGGTCCCCAGGGGAGGCAGTGCAGGTCCTGGCAGCCAGGGCCCATCTTATCACAGCAGCCAGGGAGCCGGGCACCCAGGGGCACCAGGGGCAGCCCCAGCCCTGGGCATCAGGCACCTCCCTGGGGTCAGGAACAGGACAAGGGGGAGACTGGACAGGGGCAGTCAGGCCCTATTGGTACACAGTTATGGGAAATTGATGTATTTTAAACTATTTATAGGAGATTCACATGAATGATTGGAAATATCTTAGATACTTAGATAACTTTATTCAAAGTTTTAATATTGATCGTTCAGTCAAAAATATGTTTGGATAAATGTCCTTTTGCATTTCTTACTGGCCTAAGAATCACAGATACTAACTTACCTGTTGTAGGTGAAACATTGTGTAGTATAAATCCAGTGGCTTTGTTTTTTCAGGGTATAAGTCCTATAGCTAGGACCTTTCTCCCTTCAAGGCCTCCTACCATCCCCCCCAAAACACCTTGTTCTATAAAAATTTCCCACTAACTACTTCAATATATTTTTGTTAAAAGTTAAATATCCTGATACTTTGGGTAAAAAGTTGGCATTTTATTTTGGAGTTGATGGTTTGTTGTGCTGTTGGAGTTTCATTTTAGGTTCTTTTGTAATTCATTCACCTATGTGAACCAATTGCTGTCATTTACCTTGACATCACCTTTGCAGAGAACAGAGAGTTATTTCTACTGGTTTTTTACTTTGATAATAGAAGACAGTCCAAATGGGGCACTTGGTTAGTATGAGATGATGATGATGATGATGATGATGATGATGATGATGATGATGATTATTATTATTAATAATAATAATAATAACAACAACAATAATAAAAAAATTTGCTGCTGACCAATATTGTTTCTTTAATCAGAATCTATAATAATTATAGTGAGAAGGAAAGTTTTGATAAATCCTCTGCAAGAGATTTGAGATATCTTGTTAATTTTCTTATAAAAGCTTTAAACTAACCTAAATTAAGCAAAATTAAATTTAGTTATATTTTTGGAGACTTTTCTTCTTCTGAAAGGTACCTTGAAATTTTGAAAGATATAGTACAATCTTTTTAAAGCTATAGAGATCTGTTATTTCATTTCATCTTGTTGCTTCTTTGCTTTGTCTACAGTTTTTCTGTATTCCCTTTCCTCTGCAGTAGTGTTAAAACAGTGATACAGTTCATATTTCTTATCATATTGCTAAATGTATCTTTTCTTTATCCTTCCTGATACTGCCTTTTCTATTTTTGCATTGTTTCTCTGATTCTTTCCTGGCCCATATAAGATTTTTTGTGTCTTTTGTCATCTGTCATTGCTAGCATGACCTCTGATTTTCCGTAGAAGTTCAGGAAATTTATCTAACATATGAAGCTTAAGGTTTTTGTGTTTTGAAGCTACAGTACAGAAAACAGATTCTTTTTAGAAAGCTTGTATTCTTTCAATACTCAGAAATGATGAGTATATTTTATAATTTTATAAAACCTCCAACAAACTCTTGTCCTTTGGAGTAATGAACTTCCTGGTTCATTAAATACATTTTAAGTAATTTTTACTACCATGCACTTCAAAATTATTATTGTTATAAAGCAAAATTCTGCTGTTTCTGAACACACAGACCCCATCTACTGCAACAGCACCAATTGTGGTGCTTTTTACAGATTTTAAATAACAAGCTACTTTCTCTTGTACTTGCTTGATGTTATTGTTTGAAACCATTTTATAAGCTTATCCTTCTTTAGAGTTTGCTTACTCAGAATGTTAATAATATTCCAGGTTGTTCTGCTTGCACCCAAAACAGCAGGGAAAGGAACATTTTGTTAAGTTTGAGGAAATTATATTTAATCCTGTTGCATACCATGCTGTCTGTGTTGAAAAGTTTTGCAGTTATCAATGATTCTCTGGCTTTTATCCTTTCAGTTTCTTATCACATACACTGTAGTTTCTGTTTATAATGTTTCTTGGCAAGGATCTGAACATAAAATTTTCCTTACATCAATTGTACAGGTTTTGTGGCCTCCTGTTCTCAAAAGAATCATAAAGTGGTGACCATAGCATCTGTTGTATTTGATCAGTTTAGTTATACTGGTCACTTCTCAGTAACGATGGATGGGAAGGTACCACTTTCCTGGAAAAAGATAAAAAGATAGTAGACTAGCATTCCAATTGGGTTATTCATACTTTCTTTCTTTGTCTTTCTAGCCAGACATGTGTATGAACAATTGGTTTCTCTGGGGATTGTGGTATTTGGTCAAATGTCTCAAGAACAAGTTTAATTCTTGCTTAAGAACAGGATGAAGGATCTTCAAAGACCATGAAATTTTTCACATTGGTTCCATTTGATACAGGACTTTTATATGAGACAATTTACACTAAAAATGTTCTTTCTTTGTTGTGTGTGTTTTTTTTCCCCTTTTGCCCAGTGGCAAAAATAATTACCTAGCAACCAGACTATTTCTTTTTTGGTACTTTATCATCATGCAAGGCATTCATGGGTCTAGGGGCTTAATTTATACATGATCACCATCATACCAATTTCTATTGTGGAAACTATTAGTGTTTCCATTTTCCTTAATTTTCGTTTTACTTACAGGTAAGTGGAGTTAGTTTATGAGAAACAGCAAAGAAAGCAGCAATATTGATAGCTGGTTTTATACAGACATAGAGCTTTAAAGTAGAAAAAAGAAACTGAATAGATGCCTCGTTAGATTTGTTTTTCATACTCTATGCTTTCTAGACCAGTTCATATCTTTTAAAATTATGTGCATTTGATATAAACAAAGAAATATGTATGTAATAAATGCAAGAAATTGGCTTACAAGGTCTCAATAACTTTTCCTTTTCAAACTCAAAATAGAATTCAGCTTGCCAGTAACTGTAGAACTATAAATTGCATTTTGGTAACTTTTTTTAATGTACAGTTAATCACACAGCCATAAGTTTCTTTCCCCAGAATTTCTCAGGACGAGTCAATTTAATGGAAACTTACTGTACTTCCAGTTCTCTTCATGTCTGTTCTGCAATTACCTTATATTGTCTTGCTATAAATGTCCTGCAAAAGCAAAATAAAATTAAGAAAATGCAAAAATATTACTAATAATATCATTCTAATCTCAAATTAAAAATGTAAGTACATAGATTTTACATTGGAGCAACCATCGTGTTCACTTTACAGATTATAAAGTTGCAGTAAAAGGCTACAAGTCAGGAATGCAATTAAGATACTCTGAGTTCTGGTTCAGACAATTTTTTATTATAAAAGTTTGCTTGGTGATATTGTTAGCATGATATATAAAATACAAGCAATATACAATATCTTAGAAATGTCTAAACATTCATAGTAACCCTGCCTCTGCGTATAATGAAATATTTCTGGTTATAAAAATTGGATGGTTTCTCTAATGATGGTTTCTCACCTTAGGGACACAGAATTAGGAAAAAGGATAACAAAGGGCCATTTACTACTGCTGCAAACTACTACCACATGATCCCTTTTTTAAAACTTTCTAGCTTCTTCCTAAAAACCAGTAACATTTTAGACATGCTTTCAAAGGATGGTAACCTGTAAAGATCATGTCAAAACTTTAGTTGTGTCATACATAGGAAATTTTCCCAATTATATCTTAAATATATTAATTTTCAGTTTATGTTCACTTTACTTTCCACTAGCATTCTGCTTCAGTTAAAATACCTTTCTCCCTCTCAAGAGGAAGGAATCCTATAGTAAGCACATTCTTGTTACAGTATGTGTCCTTTTATCTTCACACCTCTAGCTCTTGTAACTATTCCTTGTGTCAAAGTTTGTTCAGAAGTTCTGTTAAAGGTAATCCAGTCTGTATGGTCTTTTTCAGATGACGTTTTTCTTCCTTCATACGTACTATTGGTGTCATGTGGAATTATCCTTAGTCACGCAGAATCAAAAAAAAATTTTTTTCTTAGAATTAGACTTATGAGTTAGAAAAAAAGATTATTATTGCTGAAAAGGTTAAACTCTGAGGTCTGCTTCCTGCTGCAGTATATTAGTTACCATTTCTGCATCTTTATTCCAAACAGCTAATAAGATTCTTCTTACTGAAAAATGAAGCAATAATTTCGTTTAGTTTAGGATCTACATCTTGATTATCTTTAATCTATACCCTGTCCTTTCTTCTTATATTCCTCCCCCCCCCCGCCATCTTCAGACTGAAAGTACTGTGAAGCTTTCATTGCTGATTAGTCCATTTCCCCTTTCTTTGTTGGTTCTCTTCTGAGTCCCAGTAACCTCCCTAATTGTGACCATTTCTCTATTTTTGTCTGTGTTTTTTTTCTCCTAGAGTAATTCCTCCTCATTTCCCAACTTGGTGTGCAAATTTCAGAAGGTCTTTGTGCTTTTGTCTTACAAAAGGGGCTAGGTTTTTTCAGCTAAAATCTTATTTATTTGTTTAACCAGTCTTTTTAATTTTTCACGTTTGACATTTGGAAAATAAAGCCCTATTTGCAGCAGAAATATTACAGTATTGGTTATAGACTTACATCACTTTGCTGCACCATTTCTCTTGCATTTAGCTTACATGTTTGTCACCATGGGCTGTCATTTGTTAACCAAATGTCTGTTAAAATTAAAAAATAATATTTCCAATGCCTCTCTGACTCTATTTTAGTGAACCTGTACTTAATTAAGCACGAATTCCACTGTTTCAGCCTGGAGGGGAGTCATGAACAGTGACGGCTGAGACTGGTGGACACAAGAGGAACTAAAAAGATATATCACAGCATCATTCACAGTCTGTATCTACAAACCCAGCTACACGCTCCGAGGGAAAAATATGCATGCAGTGGCAGTCCAAGCAGGAAATATACTCTCAATAAAATAAATTTTTTGTATTTCTCAGCAAGACTGATTCACACTGATTTATAGAATACAAAGAACTGAGAGAACAAATATATTGCTGCTTGGTCCAAATTCTCCTGGCACCATAGACCGGTTTTACAGGACCCAGATCTGCACAGAAGAGTGTGTCCATGAGTTATTTCTGTGGTTGTATGTTTCTGTATTTATAGTCAATAATTATGTAATATAAAATAAATTTAAAAGTCTGTGAGTAAGGACACAATGAGACAAACCATCAGCATACAGATTTCAGCTCCCTTTTACTTGTTCTCCACAGGTCCAATTATTCTTGCTAAAACTACAGTAATATACACACAGATTTCAATATGAGGAATGAGGAAGATGTACATCCTGCTCAATCTGTAATCTGAATAATTCAAATATATTCCAAGAAGATAGTAGATCTGGATTCTCTTAGGCAGAAAATCTCTCAATGTCCAAAATATTCCACTGCCTGTATAAATGCAAAAGGAATACTATGTAAACCAGTAAAATCTGTAGCACTTCCTCTCCTGGCAGATAATCCTTTCGCAAAACAAGGACCTTCAGCCCCTATCACGCCTTCTCCTAGGAGACCTTTTTTTGTCTTCTGAGTCTCTATTAAGTGTAGGAAGAAGTGAGTTTGAATCACCCTACTAGGTTCAGGCACATATCCCAAAACATGCATTCTGTATCTAGTTTTTAGTCTGTTAAAATGCCTTCTCTCTTAGATTGATAAACATAGGTCTAAAGGTATATCTTAACAGGCTCCCTATTTTTTCCCTACTGCTTGGTAAGTTAAGTCAAGAGTCTTGTTTTATTATCCCATTATTGTGTGTAGTCATTTTTACTTGAAGCAGTTAATCTGTTTCTGCATCAAATTCACTACTTTCCCTACCTAGCTTATTCATTTTGTTCAGAAAATATTTTTTTGCCTTCTCCTAATCTCTGTATTTTGTATTCAGTATTCTCCTGGAGAAACTGGCGGCTTGTGGCTTAGACAGGTGCACTCTTCGTTGGGTAAAAAACCGGCTGGACAGCCAAGGCCAGAGAGTTGTGGTGAATGGATTTAAATCCAGTTGGCGACCAGTCACAAGTGGAGTCCCCCAGGGCTCAGTTTTGGGGCCGGTCTTGTTTAACACCTTTATCGATGATCTGGATGAGGGGATTGAGTGCTCCCTCGGCAAGTTTGCAGATGACACCAAGTTGGGCGGGAGTGTTGATCTGCTTGAGGGGAGGAAGGCTCTGCAGAGGGATCTGGACAGGCTGGATCGATGGGCCGAGGCCAATTGTATGAGGTTCAACAAGGCCAAGTGCCGGGTCCTGCACTTGGGTCACAACAACCCCATGCAACGCTACAGGCTTGGGGACGAGTGGCTGGAAAGCTGCCCTGCAGAAAAGGACCTGGGGGTGTTGATTGACAGCCGGCTGAATATGAGCCAGCAGTGTGCCCAGGTGGCCAAGAAGGCCAATGGCATCCTGGCCTGTATCAGAAACAGTGTGGGCAGCAGGGGGAGGGAAGTGATTGTCAACCTGTACTCAGCACTGGTGAGACTGCACCTCGAATGCTGTGTTCAGTTTTGGGCCCCTCACTCCAAGAAGGACATTGAGGTGCTGGAGCGTTCCCAGAGAAGGGCGACGAAGCTGGTGAGGGGTCTGGAGCACAAGTCTTATGAGGAGCGGCTGAGGGAACTGGGGTTGTTCAGTCTGGAGAAGAGGAAGCTGAGGGGAGACCTTCTCTCTCTCTACAATTACCTGAAAGGGGGTTGCAGAGAGGTGGGTGTTGGTCTCTTCTCCCAAATGACTAGGGACAGGACAAGAGGAAATGGCCTTAAGTTGTGCTAGGGGAGGTTTATGCTCGATATTAGGAAAAATTTCTTTACTGAGAGAGTGGTGAAACATTGGAACAGTCTGCCCAGGGAGGTGGTGGAGTCACCCTCACTGGATGTGTTCAAGGAATGTGTGGCCGTGGCACTGTGGGACATGGATTAGTCGGCATGGTGGTGTTGGGCTGATGATTGGACTTGATGATCTTACAGGTCTTTTCCAACCTTAATGATTCTGTGATTCTGTTTAATCTAAATTTTATACTGTCTTCAAGGATTTGATGAGCTGGCTCTAAAACCTCAAGTTATTGTGTTAACACAGACTAGAAATCGGAGATCAGCCCTGACAATTCTGATTAAGCTATCGTCTCAGATATACTTAGAAAATATGGCTGACTAGATGAGGTGAAAGGAAGTGTCTGAGGAGAAAAAATTGGTAAGTGAACTGTTAAATTTCTTTGTGCTTTCCATATTCTTGTTTAAGTCAGGGATAATTGCTCTTAGCTTTGTAGGATACTGTAATACTCCAAGATGCAGAATAATCTTTTTGACACACTCCATCAAGTGCCTTTTAAAAATCAATAAAGACATGATGTAGTTCCTTTGTCTTTATGCTCAAGGAATTTCTCAGTTAGTTGTCATAGAATAAACATCTGCTTGATTGTTCCTTCTTGGCACAAAACCTGACTTGTTATTCTGCCAGTTGACTCCTGATGTGTGGTTTGAGTCCACATCATATCACTCTTAGGAATCATCTTGCTGGCATAGCTCAACAGATGCACAGTATTTAATGCAATTTTTTTATTAATAGATATTTCATGAAGAAAGAGAATAATAGAGTTCTCCAAGTTTCAGCAGCTGTGTCACAAATTACTTACTGTTGGTGTATTTTATTCTTACAGAGCACTGTCTTCTGGGATCCTTGTATTACCAGACCAGATCATTTTTAAGAGGAAATACATTGTACCTGTTATTCTAAAAATATCTTTATAGCTGTCTTCTGGGATTTATGCTACTGCATTTGAGGAAAAATTTATATTTTATTCCAAAATATTTCTCACCATGTAAGCTTCTACTCTTCAAACTTTTACTAATCTTTATTGCAACAATCTCTACATCAGTAAATTGCTTGCAGCAGTTATCTATTAATTCATAATGTTAAAGCCATAGTGTTTAAAAATTATTAAATTGAAGAATTACATGTTTCCACTAAAAGCACAGAAGAAACAATTCCTTTAAAGTGATTTATCTATGGTTTGTAAGAACATGTCTGCTTAGTTACAAAGAACCATAACAACACCATGCATGCAAAAAACTTCTTTAAAATAGGAGAAAAAAATCTTGATTATATTTCAGTTCACTATAGATGTGTAATATATACGTAGATTTCAGTCTACTGAAAATAATAGGTATGTCAATGTCCATGGACAACGTTAAATGCACCTAGAAATGTGCACCTAATGCACGAAATCTTGTTTTCCTCCATTAAGATGTTTTTAGAAGTCTCATGCTGAAACCCACAATGATATTTAAAACTGTCTTTGTCCCTACTTACTAAGATCACTCTTACTTCAGGTTCATGGCACCTCATGAAAAAAGTCAACAGATTTTTGAAAGATGTTCACATTAATACTCCAGTATCAAACTGCTTCACTGTTATAGAAGCAGAACATTCAAAATCAATATACTGACTGTGATGATTTCCAGAATTATCAAATCAGTATTTAATAAGTAATATAAGTTTCAAAATCTCTAGAATAATAATTTTTATTATTTTAATTGGTAGTTTAGCAAAGCTGACTTTTTTCACTTGAACTCGAACTACCACATTTATAAGGGAAATAGCTCTGTGATCACACTTTTATAATAATCATTCCTCTATCAGTTACATATGAACTTTCGTCAATAACAGAAGTATATTTTTGTTACTTTAAAAAAATGCATAGCTATAGTTTTAGAATTCTGGTCATTATGATACCGGTATCCTGGGCTTGGAATATATTATGTATTTGAACCCAAGTGTATTTGCAAAAATTTGAATGTGTAATGTTATATCACTGACTGAGTCAAGAACATAACAGTTTTGAATCATTACAGCTGACACAATGGAAACTAATTGTCGCATAGCTCAAAAAATGTACACAGGCATAATTATGAATAGGAGAATGTTAAATGAGACCAATGTCGCCACATTATTACTAATGACCACTTCTCACAGAAGGGGATTTTTCACTATATGCATATTTGCTCTTAGAATTAAGTTTATTCTGATACCATTTTAAAACACACTGTAGGTGGAAAGCTGTAAGCAGTCTTTTTAGCTGATGCATTGAACTTACTGTGCAAGTTAATTAATGTCTCTTGATTTTGTGCAGATATTTGTTCTCTGATCATGTATGAAAAGGAAGAAAAGTACCTGCAATAATTGCACAGAGTGCATTGTTTACCTTGTTACCCTGAAAAATCCTCAGGAGGCTCCATTTCAGAACCACAACATCTGATGTCTGATTCAGAACCACTCACTCCAGAGGCAATGTTAAAATACCTACAGATTTTCTGAGTACTGTAATTTTTCATATCAGGGTGACAGTGATCCTATCAAAAGGCTTATGGACATGCAGATGTATGCACACACATATTAACATATGCAAAATAAGGACCTAATGTAAAACATGTCTTTATAGCTTAAGAAATTTTATATTGATTTTTCTTCTGGAAGAATTGCTGACATTTTGTAGGCCATTCTGAATACTATTACTCACTTCTGTAGTGGAAACAACACTTCCCAAAGGATGAGTAATACCAAGTATGGGATTGTTACAGAATCTAACAGCTTATTAGCTTATTCTGCTTTTACAATCATCAGGTTTTGTAATTCAGGGATCTGTTCTAAAATTGATGAAATGTGATCTCATGATTTCAGCTGCAACATCACTTACATATAAATGTATGTTAGCTGGTTTTAAAAAGTCAATATGCTTAAATATCAATACCTCACATACTTGAAAGTGAATGTTTTGTCTCTCAAAGGATCTCCATTTCTCATCATTATGCTCATCAAATGATCACTTGAAAACAAAATCAAGTAGTTTTAGTTTAACTACTTTTTGATTATTTTTCTTTCTCTGTTATTGATTCATTGTTTGGTATTTTCTAATGGTGGAAACTATTGAAAAATTGTAACTGGGTTAAAAGAGTTGCTTGTTTTTTTATAGCTTTCCGGAATAAGAATTTTTTTGTATAATGCTAATCTTGTATTCTCTGTTTTGTCAGTTTGCAATTTTCTTTCTTTTATCTCCAATGGTATACCATAGCAATTTATTATGTTGTGCATACACCCTGAAATTATGTGTATGCATACGGTTGATTTGGTTTTGCAAATCCAAAAGTGATATCAAAGATGAGCAATGTTTTTAGAAACAGGAAGAAAGTTTGCCAGTCTTTTTACCTCACCTTACATTAAATTCATTCTAACATCAAAATTCCGAACAAGATTTTATGCTCAGCTGCATCATTTAAATTGAATAGTAAATCAAATAAATTATTTGTAAATTATAGTTATTAAGCTAAATTATTCATTACCAATCAACTACAAATGTAAGCTAAATTTTCATTGATTTTTTTGTTGCTGCTGAGTTTGTTAGGTTAGTAACTTGTGCTGTCTGTTCCTCTGTAAACTATATTTATGTTGCTTTTTATTCTTGTTACTCTTGTAATCTAAAAACATTGAAGTTATTATATGTAAAAGGTTAATAATTTATGTCAAACCAAAAAAAATCTAGAAAGGCAGGAAACAAGTCTGACTAGCTGTAGAACTTATTAGAGCAATGTTTTCCATATACAGACTTCTGATGAGATTACATGCATAGTTTTCAGATTTAATGCTTACTGAATGATTCAAATATATTCATGATGTCAGACAGACTGTTTAAATGTACACCGTTCTGAGTCTGTTATTACAGGAAGCTTTATGAATCACATTTTTTAAAACTGGTTTTGAGTTTTTTTATAACCTGCGGTTACCTTAAGCCAATAGAAATGTACTGACAGTTTGGATTGTAATCATGATGTGCTTATTGGATCAGCTGAGGTAGAGCTAAGTTCTTTGGAAGCATGAATTATATCTATATGTAGGTATTGTAATATTTAGGACCTTCCACTGTTGTTTTTTTCTTCTTTTTAATAGAAATAATTTCAGATTGTATTATAGATGGAAAAAAAAAAATCTTATGTTTGTCGTGGTTTAGCCCCAGCTGGCAACTAAGCACCACACAGCCGCTCGTTCCCTCCCCCCAGCCCCAGCGGGATGGGGGAGAGAATTGGAAAAGTAAAAGTGAGCATAATAATAACCATCATCATCATCATAATGAAAATTGCAATAAAAATGAAAATAGCAACAAAAAAAAAGAGAAATAAAATCCAGGGAAGACAAGTGATGCAAATGAAAACAACTGCTCACCACCCTCCTACCAATGCCCAGCTGTCCCCAGGCAGTAGTCTCCCTAGTTTATATACTGAGCATGACATCATATGGTATGGGATATCCCTTTGGGCAGTTGGGGTCAGCTGTCCCGAGCACGTCTTGTAAGTGTCACATTATTATTTTCATTTTAACAGCATTAAGAATACATATATGCAAATAGTTTCAAATAGAATAATATGTTTACTTGCTGAAAAGACAGCATAAAACTTTTTTACTGATTAATTTAAAAAAAAAGTGAGCTGATTATAAAGTTGGAGAAAATGACTGTGTTCAAAGACATCATTGGAGAAGGAACAAGCAGAAAACAGATAAATATATAAACTGAAGCGACATGTCTGCATGAACCATAACACTTCACCACACTGTTAGGTTTGTACTATTTATGTGTTACCATAAAATTTCCAATTACTCATAAAAATATTTGCAGATCATGAAACATTTTTTGATTTCAGCTTTACCATTTGGTCACTTAAAAATTCATACTGAACAAGTTTAATCTAAAAAAATTTGGTGATGACTTCCTTTATTCAGTTAGTTTTCAAAGACTTAGTTGACCTATGTGAAAAAGAAGCTTGTCTTTGGGTCAGTCTCTTATAAACTTTCATGACTTTTTATTACTTGTTCATACTCCTTTTGTTTGCTGGAAAAAGAATAGTACAGCTATGGTATAGAATCTCTTTTCACCATGCTGCTGCCTTTTCTTGATGTAGGCCATAATAATACATAAGACCCTGAAAAAGAAGTGTCTGTTTATACTTGCATTCCTTAAATAAGTGCACCCTTCAAGCAGCTAGGTAATGAATTAACAAATAGAATAATCCAAGGTTAACAAAAGCTGACACAAAACACCTGTAATATTGCACAATGAAATCATATAAATAGGAAATGCCCAAGTATTGAGCTGAACAAAAATCACTCATAGTAACAGGACCTTCAGAACATGCTAAACATATGAAGATGCTAATTATTGAATTAAAGTTAAAGTTAGATGCACAACAGAAAATAATAAGGGGGTTTCATAAGGTAAAAGACAGCCTAAAAATCATGGGAAAGGATTCATGATTTTGTGCTGATTCACTGAATATCTTGAATCCCATTGTATATTCTTTGGTCTCTAATACGTTGTATTAAGCTTTCTGAATAGCATAGCATTGCATTGAACATGAAGAACAAATCCTTCAGTTACTCATGTTGTGACTGAGCCTGAATCCTTGGAGGTCTGTTGAGGAGCTACTAACTGCAGTGTTAAGCAGGTGACATTGAAGTGCCAATAAAAAAACTTAGAAGTCTTAAGGTTTTTATGTGGCCAATGTGAAAAACAGATTCTGGAAGAAACAATCAACAGTAGTCATGACTGTTCCGTAATGTTTAGAATGTCTTTCTTCAAATTCCAAGCATATGTGATTTGACTTTATTCTTTGAGGTAGACAATTTAATCAAATCATGCTGGCCATGGGAATATACATAAATGAAAGCATTCACAGTGTTCACAATTTGTCAAAGTATTTAAATATGACGTTTCCATTTGCTGTTTTCTCTGCTACATAAAAACATTTTCCAATAGTGAATGGTCTGTGAAAAAAATCTCCATCATGGCTTTGGACAATAACATTATTGTTAAGTTCTGTTCAGTCAAAAAGCTATGACCAGCAGGTACAACAGAATATGATGAGGAAGTGTTTGAACATCCAATCTTTTGCTTGTAGAACAGCGCTTCAGGCAGGATACACCCTTTCTGTAACTGCAGTGTAGAACATTTTATAGTGCAACAGATATGCACTCCTGAGATTATGTAGATCTCAAATTAACCTCATAAGGTTATCATTAATGCAAATCTCTCACAGATTTTTCCGTAGAGCATGCCTGCGAACAGAAGCATATATATAGGCAATGTATGCTGCTGTTAAAAGGTGTATGGATGAATCTCAGACAAAAGACGGTTAAATATGGCAATATTTGAAGTATTTTTATTTGTAAAGTTCAGCGTTCAAAGTGACAGAATTTATTTTAAGTGGCTGGAGCCTAACAAAATAGGTACATGAAAAGACTTTTTTTAGGACAGAAGAAACAGTTATTAATCTGTAACTGCTGTGACTAAAAAGAGAACAATGTCTTGCAGAACACTGTTATGCAGTATCATCATGATTACGACTGGTTTGATGAAATGTTGGTCTTTGAGCGCTAAATATAGCCAAGATTTCACCCTTGCAAAAAATAATTCTACGTAACTTTGAGGTCAAACAATTTGCGTGTTTGTATGTGTGAATTTAATGATATCTATTGATATTATAACTTGTTGATGGTGGTCCTGATAGATTTTTGGCCTGATGATTATCCATGAGACAGAAACTAAAAATCATGTATATGTTCTACTGAATTGGGAAGGTATCATGGACTTTGCAATAGAGAACGCCACAGAGGAAAACCAATTGTTAGGAGAACATGTATCTTAAAATATATCAGCTGTCTACGTTGTTCGTTAATCATTTAACTTCCTTAGAAATTAAGGAAATGTTTTAAATGAATAGCTATAAACTTTATTTTAATATTACTGTGGTTAAAAATCATTCAGTGTGAAAGTGCAAAAAAAAGACTATAAGAGTCTCAGTATGTCTATAAACTATATTATTGTTATGACTTATCATTATGTGACTTATTGTTAAAAGGAATCTTGAAAGAGACTTATAATTTTATTTTTGCTTTTTTTGGGAAGAGAAGTACCTGTTCTGCAGTGGGGGTGGGGAGAAAGGGAGAGAAAGATGGTGCAGGGTTCTTCCTGGATCCCAGTGAGACAGGTCCAACAATAAATGGTTTCATAAAATAGCTGTTTTAATAAGCTAGAATAAAAAGAGGAATATAGATCGCAAGTAAATCTTATGTTTCTTCAGATGATGGGAACCCTGCTTTCGTGCAGTATTGGATGCACCCCAGATGATAGATTTTCCAATGGCACACTGTGCAGATCCAGTCCATGGACAGAAGTTTGTTCTTTTTTGGTCATTCCATCTGTTATATAATTTTCTTACAGGGAACCAACTCTGTTCCTAAAGTATCGTCTCATGAGAACTACTTGGTGCACTTTTAGAAAAAGGCAAGGCCACGCAGCTGGCATAATCACTGGTACCAAGTGGGAACTGCCTACAGGGTCCTCTCTTCCAATGAGCTGGCTGAGATTATCCTGTGGCCAAGGGCTTTGTGCAGCAAAAGGCCATACTGGATGTGCAGCATAGTGCAGCACGGGCCTGGGACTGATCACTCAGGTTAAAAGTTATATGGATCAAGAACTCTTTGATGTACAATGGTCTCCCAGTCAGTCTCAATGCATTACAACCCTTGATCCACATGCAGTTTACCTTTCCCAAAGATATTATGTTATTAATTATATTAGCAACATATAGGCTTTTTCAGTACAGCCCTAAGAGAGTATACATAGCCTGATCAAGATCACTGACTCCTCAAATACACCTTCTGCATGCGTCCCAGTGCAGTACCATTGCACTGAAACAGTAAATTAATTTACCATTTTGAAAACACCTTATCACTGATGCAATCTGATCACTGAGCATGCCTCCCTGAATTAAAAAATATTATATTTTGTTCTATATTGCTATATTTCATTCAAGGTGAGCAATAGATACTGACATCAGACAGAAATTTCATTGGACCAAAATGTAAAATCATAAACAAATCATAGAATCATAGAATCATAGAATGGTTTGGGTTGGAAGGGACCTTAAAGATCATCTAGTTCCAACCCCCCTGCCATGGGCAGGGACACCTTCCATTAGACGAGGTTGCTCAAAGCCCTGTCCAACCTGGCCTTCAACACTTCCAGGGATGGGGCATCCACAACTTCTCTGGGCAACCTGTTCCAGTGCCTCATCACCCTCATAGTGAAGGATTTCTTCCTTATATCTAATCTAAATCTACCCTTTTTCAGCTTAAAGACATTACCCCTTGTCCTATCACTACATGCCCTTGTAAAAAGTCCCTCTCCAGCTTTCTTGTAGGCCCCCTCCAGGTACTGGAAGGCTGCTAGAAGGTATCCCCAGAAACTTCTCTCCTCCAGGCTGAACAAGCCCAACTCTTTCAGCCTGTCTTCATAGGAGGGGTGCTCCAGCCCTCTGATCATCTTTGTGGCCCTCCTCTGGACTCGCTCCAACAGGTCCATGTCCTTTAGATCTCCTTATGTTGGGGGCCTCAGAGCTGAATGCGGTACTCCAGGTGGGGTCTCACCAGAGAAGAGTAGAGGGGGACAATCACCTCCCGTGATCATGCTTCTTTTGATGCAGCCCAGGATATGGTTGGCTTTCTAGGCTGCAAGCGCACATTGCCAGCTCACATTGAGTTTCGTCAACCAACACCCCCAAGTCCTTCTCCTCAGGGCTGCTCTCAATCCATTCTCCACCCAGCCTGTATTTGTGCTTGGGATTGCCCTGACTCATGTGCAGGACCTTGCACTTGGTCTTGTTGAACTTCATGATGTTCACGGGAGTCCACCTCTCAAGCCTGTCAAGGTCCCTATGGATGGCATCCCTTCCCTCCAGCATGTCAACTGCACCACACAGCTTGGTGTCATCAGCAAACTTGCTGAGGGTGCACTCAATCCCACTGTCCATGTCACCGACAATGATGTTAAGCAGCACCAGTCCCAATATCAACCCCTGAGGAATGCCACTCGTCACTGGTCTCCATCATATATGCCTTTTCCAGCCCAGACTACAGTTGAGGATCTACTCTATTACATAACTATTAAGTTCTGATAATGAAGTGTAATGTTATTATATATATTTAGTGAGACATGCAGATTCAGCCCTATGCTACATACATTAATATTAAAGTAACATCTAAAGTTTTTGGAAAGAACATTGTCCATTGGTTATAGATTAATAGAATTAAAATATACTAATACTGTTTCTGAAAACCTAAAGTTTTAAAGCTCCTACCCAACCTTTTAGACAGATGTTGCTAAAATAATACTGGTCTTTCATACTAATGTTTCTTGTTCTTTCTGCTCATTACACTCTTCATTATTTCCTTATCTCAATTTCTTGCCCCAAGTCACTCACCTTTCTTCAGTTTAAGTCATGCTATTGTTTAAAATTCTTGCTGCTATCACTGTTTCTGAGGCATTGATCTTCACCTGTGCTGAACTGGCCTCAAGGAGGCAGACACTGCTGCCTTTGATTGACAGCAATGGCTACTTTGAGGAATTTCAATTCGATGTATTCAAGAATGAACAGATAACAATGCCAATCAAGGCATTTTGTGGCCATTCTGTAAAATGAATCAAGCTTTCAGAAAATTCGGTAACATACTTCTACATTGATATACTTGTCATGTACAGAATGAGAAAGTAAGACTAGAAACGTGCCAACAAAACTTTTTTTTTGCTTTTTTGTGCCATGAAATGTAGGACAATACACATGGAAATCAATAATTTCTGATCAGAATAGGAACCGACTGTAGTTTTTGAGAAACCCTTTTCTCTAGGTTTTTGTTAAAAAATGTGAAACTTCTCTAGACCATCTACTATTCTCCACAATGATTAAATGCACCACTCCACAGACATATTTTTTTTTTCTTACAGATTTCCTTTGTGGTGGTTACTCTTTCAACATTCTGCTATCAAGGGCCACGTGAGAAAGAGCTTGTGCTACTCTTTCACTTAGGTAATGTCATTGCTACATTTTGCCTATTCTTCCTGCAGCTCTCAATTTGTTTTTAATGCTCAGGATTGTGCATCTGTGCATGTTTGTATGCAACTTGTATTTCCCATTAATTTTGGTTGTTGGCCATGAATTTTGGCTATGAAAGTGATATTTAAGGCTAAAAAACTTGTTATTTTATCCTATAGTCAGATTTTAATGATGCAGTTACACTGAT
The DNA here is from genome assembly GCF_030936135.1 of Gavia stellata. NCBI lineage: Eukaryota > Metazoa > Chordata > Aves > Gaviiformes > Gaviidae > Gavia > Gavia stellata. Next base: position 24,133,273 of record NC_082598.1, on the reverse strand, counting down.
AAAAGATCCTTGAGTGACCAGTCCTTGATGACCACACCGATTGATTCAGACAGGATATCTGCAAATGGATTTAAGAATACCTTTGGGTAAGGATTTTCTGATTTAACCACATCTGTTTAGAAGTTCACTTTTTGTTAAACATGTTCAGGTTTTACAACCTCAACAACTCTGAGCTGTCTTTATGAGTTATATACTCAATTTCCATTGTTGTCTTTCAAAATCCAGAAGTAAGCCATATGACAGCTGTATTCTTTTGAAATTACATTTAAGAGGTTATTTTTCTTCCAATATCTTAACAACTAAATTTATTGGATGTAAATTCTGGAAGAAAGAAGAGTAAGTCACCCATCTTTCCCTCTAATTCCTATTCCCTCTCTAAAAGCATGCTAAATTCCTATTAAATTAAGCTGTTAGTAAACCTGGTTGACAGTAAGTAGACTTTACGTCTTATTTGTTACTGTAGTTTACCATCACTAAGTAGCCTTCATTAGACTCTTTATGAAAGTAGGTAGTAATGCAATATTTCCTTTTACAGTCACTATTATTATTTCTATTGGTTTTAGAAGGAAGAACACGCTGTCATATGTACCAAATCTTCCTGTTAACCAGGGTTACTCTTCCCAGTATTTAGAGAATGTTGTGACTCAAATATTCAAATGATGAAGTAGCCTTTTATTTATGGTATCTAGTATCCAAACAAACTTAGGGAAAACACATTTTTCAATCCTACAGTTTCAATATCCAAACAGTCCCAGCAGAAAAAAAGTATACTGCTTTAATATTTATAAAGGTCCATTCATTTTCTTTAGTTTGTCTCTGGGGGGAAAAAAAAAAGCAAGCATATTAAAGCATATTTGTTGCAGTTTGTCATTAGAAAACTGAAAGTTAAACTGGGAGAGTTTAAAGTGCCCAGGAATCCAAAAATTAAGACACTGGTTTCTCAAAGACTTCTCGATAAATGTTCCATCCATTTATATTTGGCTACAATTTCAAGGATTTTTTTGAAGACTAGGGATTGAAAGCAGCTAAGTATTATAGATAAAAGCTTTAAAATTTCTCTGAATTTCACTTCAATAGCTTTCCTATTTCCATGCTTGTTTTTCCTTTGGCTTAATGTCTATGGCAATTATATTCTTTAAAGAAATTTACTACTACAGATAAAAAACTGAATAACAAACTTTAGGTGTTAACCTATTCAGCTGTAAGTATTTTCATAATGTGGTGGCATCTTTCAGGTTGGAAAATCCTAACAGAGGAAACTGCAGAAGAACTTCTTGCAATATGTATGATTTTTAGCTTTTCACTTCTGCATAAACTGAAAAATATAGTGAAGTCCATCCTGCAACAGGATATGCACTGTTTCTTCGAAGAAAGCTGGTACTAAAAAGTTTTTATGTGTCTATGTCATACATGTTATTTAAAAAATCATGTTAGAAATCTAACTCAATGTTTTGGGAAGGACTAAAATGACAAACATCCCTCAAATTCTACTGACTGGGGTGAATTTAACCTGGTGATAATTCTTACATAACAAACCAGAATTAGCTTTTGCATCAGGAAAAACATATATGTGAATATATGTTTTTTTATTAACACTAAGGACTGTGTAATTACACCACTGGAAAGATCCTGAACCTGTTATATTAAGCCCAAAGAAAGAGAAACCTTTCTTCTTTCTTTACATGAAAAAGGCAGTTCCAGAACTCAATATTAGAAAATATGAAAATATATATAGTCACTAGTCAATTATTGCCTGATAGACAACTAATTTTTAGAGTGACGTCTCTTTGGAAATATGCCCTAAGAATGGCAGAGGAGCGTGATGTTCAATCATAAAAACAACAACAAAAATTTGGATTTGCATCTCATCTCAAAGCTCTGCATGCACTGCTAGGAGCTGCCCCAGGGTGGTTTGGTAGGTCTTAGGAGGCTGTAAAAAGGTAGACAGAAAGCATTCTGTGAGACTGAGCACAAAAGTGGCAAAGAAGGATAGCAAAGACATTGAATGTGCCAAATACTGGGTAAAACAATATGCTTGTTCTGTTTTTTTTACTCTTGTCTAAGCGACTGACATTTAGGCATTGTCACGGGCAGGATACTGCTGATATGTATGATCTTTGGCCTAGGCCATTATTGCTGTTGTTATAGTCTCAGATTCTTAGGCATTTCCAACACAATTATTTTTTACATTGCTGGTGCTTAAGGTTTTATTCCCACTGCAACAAACTCTGAATCTCACAGAGTAAGCTGTACAAACTCAAAATCCTCTCCCTTTATTATCCCATAAATCCCCAGTGATTTTGGAGAGGAAGAGCAATACATACACATTTAATAATCTGCTCTGTCTTTCTCTCTTAAATCCTATAATACAAACCTTCATTAAAATACTAAATTAAGATACTAAATGTGGCAATGTTAAAAAGATTCTAAAAAGATGAAAAAAGAAGGATATACAAGTCATTTTGTATAAAACACATTATGGTCCTGATCCTTCTTTTCATTTTAGTCGATGCTAATATTCTACAGACTTCAACAGGATCAAACCTCTCACGAGCAGTGGCATTTTGATGTATTGCACCAATACATCACCCTATGCAGCTCCTGGATGATGTATTGCACTAGTGCTTTATCAAAGTGTCATTGTTCTGATGAAGGCATAGCACCTTCTGGCAAAGCCCTGTAATGAAAACTGTTATGTTGTACAAGAGGTTATGTTATGTTATGTTATGTCATGTTACGTTATGTTATGCTATGCTATGCTATGCTATGCTATGCTGTGCTGTGCTGTGCTGTGCTGTTATACCAAGGAAAAATATCAGAAAAACAGAGATTAGGTTCCAGGAATGAGTGGCAGAGATGGATACGCCAAGTGATCAGGCAGACAAAATTCACACAGGTAGGTTCCCATAGGACTTTGGGCTGCTAAAGTAATGCTATTTGAAACTTTTTGTCCTATATTTTTTCAGTACCTTGATTTTTGATTTTGAGAAAACCTAAAATGTGAAAAGCAGTGATGAGTATTTTTTCTCAAAAATGGTGTCTAACTTAAGGAGTATCTTTACATTTGGGTCAATCCCTTTTCCCAAATCATCATGTGGCAATTATTTCTGAAAAAGATTATTTGTTAATATACTACACTTTTGGAAATTCAAGATAGAAATTTGCAACTGTATGCAGAACTGTCTTTGGCAGGTACAAAGTGGATTATGTCCTGTTGTCTTTAAGACACTTGTTGACTGAGAGGACTGAAGGTTGAAACTGGCTGCCCAAAATAGTTTAATGAAATTGTTAAACCCTCACTTCCTTTCTGAATATAGTAAGACTTTTCTCAAATTTTCTTACTCATATTGTACATAACAATCTAAAAAAGAAGAAAATTATCATGTTAAGATCAACAGCAAAGATAGCAAAAGCATTCACCATAGCTCTACACGTATTTCCATTACAATGGAAGTGTCAAATAAACATCTAAATAAACACATAATATAAAAAAAGGCACATACAGCTACCATGAAGATAGAATATTGTTAAGATACATGTTATAAATATCTAACACTATCCCTGTTGATACTATTCAGAATACAAAAGAAGGAAGGATGCAGAATAATAAACAGTATTTTCAAAGTTTCAGTCTTTCTGGAAGGTCACATAAGGCCTGGTTGTGCCATCATTATGCACACTGATTTCTGCTTTATTTGAGCAGTGCAAATCTATTTGCCCTGGGTTTTTCACTATTATTTGAAAATAATGCTACTAATGCCATAATTCAGAAAGGATATAGTCAAGACTAAAGATAATTGAAAACTAGATAATACTTTGCCTCATTTTGGATTAGGTGTTTGTGAGCTCTGTTTGTGTGAGCATCATAAAAGTCACCTTTTGGGATAAAGATGGATTTTTGCTGCTTGTTTTTGGGACACCTCAATTATACTGCTTTACATAATATGAATATGGTTGATTCTCTGTATTCTAGCTGTTTTACCTCAGGTAGAATATTTTATAAAGGAAGTAAGAGATAAACTGGATAAACTGTTACTGGCTAGGCCTTGATGAAAACTTTTCTAAGGTTGCAGCTTACTAAGCTGCACCCCAGGATCTTGTCCATCTATCTTTCAGCATTGCTAAGGGAAATACAAGTACAAAAATGCATGATTTATTATCTATATTTTTCTATTTAGTCATATATATTTTCCTTTAGATTTTCATGAAAAATGTTAATGTCTTCCATGAAAAGATGTTTGTTTTGCTTCTCCCAGTAATACTACTAGGAAGCTTGGATTTGTTTAATTATTTACACATTAATTTAAAAAAATATTTTTAGCATAAGCTCTCTAAAATCAAATAAGTAACATTTATTTATGATGTGTAGGTTGCAGCTACCTTACCTTTTCTTGAATTTGCGGGATTTTGTTAATTAGTACTGTTTTAATGACATCTGTCAGAGTGTACTTTGGACATTATTTTGATTTGTATATGTTGATGGACAATGGACTTAGCCTAATTTTGTCAGATTTCATAGAACTAATTAATTACCTTTGTTTTTCCATAGTTATTGTCTGATCTTCTAGCACTTATTGCTAAAGAAGCTCTTGTTACTAGGCAAGTGAGGTGAAAAGCCAAGAATGAGACTTGTAACAGTATTTAACATAAAAATACAGGGGAACACAGTGATGCTGCAGATCATTGTTATTTACTCTACATTCTACAGACATTCATGAAAATATGAAGTGTTGAACATCCCCAACTCTCTTTGAAACAGTAGAACTTTAGAGAATTAATAGTTGCATTACAATGAAATATAAACAATAATATTACGATCCACCAAAACAGCAAATTTAGCATCTGTGGGTGAACACATCCCACAGTTCCCATGCATGTTTCATTAGCTCTACACTACATTTATAAATAGCAGAAAATGATGAAAAAATAAATAAGTAACATTTATCATGGGCTCAATCAAGTTCAAATGTGTGCTACCACAGAGCACTTTTATTTCTTATTTATGGCAAATCAATTCCCTCTTCTACTAAAAAGTATCCAATAAATACCATTATGGTCCAGCAATTATAGCATTTATTAATTTTTACTTGATATTAGTAGCAAACAATACTGCAAAACACTGATATATTTTATAGGTATAGTTAATTTTCTCTCGCTTTGCCATATATCCATTACATTAGTTTATGTTAGTCATTATTTGTTAGCAAGGGTTCAGTAACAGCCTGAAAAACCTTCTTGTATTAGCATAGCTACAATAGCTGGTTTACTCAGTATTGTACAATAATGTGTTAGGTTTTAGCATATGTAAACTGTATTGTATGTGATAATAAAAACTGATCTCAATTTTTAAATTGCTTTATTCTATTACTGGATAACAGGAAAAATGGGTCAACTGTTTTTCTTGTCCTTTCCCCAAACTTCCCTTTTTCTTTTTCTCTTTCATTCTCTGGCTGATAAGAAGCTTCCTACTTCTGCATAATGTTATATATTCTGTTCTACCATAGGCCTTTCATTGCCACCACACAGAAATTAGGATCACATCTTGCCCATTTTGCACTTCTTCCTCTGATTGCCTGTACCATTTTTCTTCTGATTATAAACCTGAGAAAAAAATAACACAAAACATGATGTCTTTCCTCTGATAAATATCCTTCAACTTACTATGTATTTTGCAGTTTAAATGTCACTTTTACAGTAAATTTTTTTCTTGGTGGAAAAATATTTGAGATTTAAAAATATAATAAAATAAAATAAAAAACATATTGAACTTAAATAGTGATATGGAAGCAACCATTTATTTCTGAAAACCTATGGGATAGATGTGGCAAGTTTGCTTTCATGTTTTCGCAAAGATTGTATTGAGTTGGGTTGTTGAGGCATAATTATAAATCAAATAAAAGAAGATTGTTTTGACACTGAAACCAACTTAACTGTGTAAATGGGATTCTGAAATAACTGTCTATTTTTAATTTCATGGGCTTAAATTCCTGCTTGGATCAGAAACTCCATGTCCAGGCTGTGACATGGCTGGAGACAGGCAGACCAATGGGCACAGCACAGGCAGGGACTGGCACAGGCAGGGACTGGGACCCTGGGTAGGGCTGAGGAGCAGCCGAGGGTAAGGTTGGTCATAGCCATCAAGGCATTAGTGAAGTCAGACCCGACATTTCCCAAGTGTGATCCATAAGAAACAATGCTTTAAAAGTTTGCTTTTATGACAATCTCCTGCTAATATTCAGTCATCTGCAAAGAGACACCCCATTGCTTTCAGCTATCCAAGGGCAAGAACTGATTTACACAGATGTTCTTGGTAAAGACAAAATTACTTCCTGTAAATATTTTCTCTACACATGTAAGCTATAATGGATTGACAGTGACCTCCCCTTCCCCACTGAGCTGGTAGGTATTTGCATATTTCACTCAGCCTACTTTTCACTTGAAAAAAACAGTTGACAGAGAAAGTCAGTATTTTGGGTTGTCTCTGTCAGAGTGTGAAATGTGACAGTTGTCTAACGTCCCTGTAGGAAAAGAGCAAATAGTTATTTTTGATATATAAAATCACTGAATCGCTTGGATTTTGTGCACCCAAGCTGACAGACAGCAGTGGTTATAGATGTCTGTGTTTGTGTATGCGCATAGATCTCCTTTCTAATTAGGGTCATGTAAGGTTAATATCAGAATAACAAACATCACTGCAAGTTAGTCTAAAATGTCTTTTTATTTACAGTAGATTCAGAGACTATAAACCCATAAGCATTCATACTGATAACTTGGATAATGCAGATGATAGTGCTTCCCTGAATTAATTTCTGTGTGAATTAGAACTGGATCTTTTAGAAAAGTCCACAGTCTGTATTCTCATTTCACCCCTTCAAAATATTTTTTTATATATATATATATATATATATATATATATATTTTAGGGTAACTTTTCAAGTCACTAAAAGTTGCTACTGCTAACAAAGCTATTAATAACAAAAGATTTTATTTTTAGTGTTTGAAACCCTGTTTTCTTTGCATTACTTTTATATTTTGCTCATTTCTTGCTACTTAATAGGACTGGCAAAACTTCAGACACAAGTTTATTCTATTTTGCATGTAGTTCTTCTACATAATATGAAATCATCCAACACTAATATTTTACATAAGATGATGCACTTATTTATCAATATATGTTATTTAAGAGTTAAAACTGTCATTTAAAAATGTCAGACATCCCTCCTTGGGCACAGAAGAATTTTGAAATATGTTTGTATGTACACATATTTGGAGGGCATACAAATTTCAAATTAAATTAGAAAAATCTTCTGACATTATTAAAATAAAAAAAAAATAGTAGAGATTTGTTCAACCCAAACTGTCACATCCTCGTTTTTCTCCTGACTGTCTATATTCAGCTCTTATCAGTACTGAATTGCTATAGAATTTTATTTTCTGGTTACTCAGAGCCCAGTGTCAACACAAGTGCTGAGAGAGCATGTTTGCAATGGGATATACAATTATTATCCTTTGAACCATTTGATGATAATTTTGACCTCTGTTTTCTGGAGATTTCTTGAGGTCATATGTGTAATCCTTCAGAATTCAGTTGCATGTAGTCAGGATGCTAAAAGATACACGGCTCACCGCAGGCAATCTCCATGGTTATCCTCATAGATTCATACCATACTCAATACTACAAGAGAGAATCCATCACTGCTTCTCAAGGAATGAAGATCCTAATGATACCAATGCAAATGTCAGAGGAAATGAGAAGAGGAAAATTTCTTACTGCACTTCTTGTGTGAAATGCTTTGAATCAGTGCTTTAATATCTTCCATAGGTGACCTATTCATTTATTTGTTTCATTAATTAGAAATTGAGGTGACCAGTACCATATAGGAGATACTTCATAAAGAATCATACTAAATGTTTGTGAAAATATGGGTTGGTACGAAATATGCTATGTTGCTTAGATATTTTAAGTGGCAACACTGAGGTACTACTTTAAATAAGCTTGTATGGTGCTTTTTTTTGGATTTGTGACTAAAACAGCATTGATAATAAACCAGTGGCTTTGCTATTGCTGAAGGGTGCTTGCACAGTGTCAATGCTTTCTCTGTTTCTCACACTGCCCTGCTAGTGAGTAAGCTGGGGGTTCAGTAGAAGTTGGGAGGGGGTACATAGCTGGGACAGCTGACCCCAACTGACCAAAGGGATACCCCATACCATATGACATTGTGCTCAGTACTAAAAGCTGAGGAAGAAGGAGAAAGCAGAGGATATTCAGAGTTATGGTGTCTGTCTTCCCAAGTAACTGTTAAAAATGATGGAGCTCTGCTTTCCTGGAAATTGCTAAGTATCTTCCTGCCAATGAGATGTAGTGAATTAATTCCTTATTTTTCTTTCTTTGTGTGCACAACTTCTGCTTTATCTATTAATCTGTCTTCATCTCAGCCCATGAGTTTTCTCACTCTTGCTCTTCTGAGTTTCTCCCACTTTGCACTGTGGGGAGAGTGAGCAAGTGGCTGTGTGAGGCTGAGCTGCGTACTGGGTTTAACCCACAAACACATGAGATCCATTTTCCTGTTGTAAACTATTTTTCACTAAAACTGCTGTGTTGCTACTTAAGCACATTGATTTCTGGAGTAGTCTTCCATATTTATATTTATTAGAAACATGTGAAGAAAAAGAACTATCCCAAAGTAAAATGTACATCATTTTGCTCTTCGTTTTCAATGAAATTAATACCAAATTATAGATAGCTTTCAGTCCAAAATCTTATATGCCATGTATTTTTTCAAAGTTTTATGACTATACACTAAACTTGATGAAAAGGCTACAATAATACTGCTGGCATAGTTAAAGAACAAAATGCACCAAAGCAGCATGATTATTTTATATATTATTCCCATCCATATTATTCATATCCTTCCCATTGAGACATCCAAGAATACTAAAGAGTAAAAAAAAAACCAAAAAACTGATGCTGAAAATACTTTTTCTCTAGTCAAAAAGATTTATCAATAACGAGTTGAGGAATTAATTACTGCTAAACAGATATGGGGATTGATGTCAAAAGCCAACCCTTTTGTTAACGACATGTACAGACTATAAGCCATTTGACTTACTCTCCAGAAAATATGAAACTACTATAATGTAATGTTATACCCCTTCCAGAAAAAAAAGGAAAAAGTAAATTTGTAAGTTAATTTGTAAATAATTCTGATACCAGCATTACCAAGTGCACTTAGGTAAATATTTGTGAAATCTAACTCAAATTTTAGAAGGTAAAATGTTAATTTGTCTCCATTACAGCATGCAAGTCAAGGCAGAATTGTTTAAAGCATCTGCAATGTCTAATTTGATGAGCTATCTTATCAGAAACATGTACACTAAAAAAAATGTATTACCCATGTTATCTGGGCAAAACTGCCATTCTAACTCAGACTGTTGTGTTTAAATTAATGAAGAATAATATTCAATACAGAAATTTTCTGAATCTTGGTGCAATGTAAAAATAGCTCTTATGTCTCATAAGGACAGTTGGAATTACTAGAGTACTAATACTATATTCTTGCCACTTTTCTGAGTATCATCTGAGTCAGTATTTCAGAAGTAATTCATAGAGGTGGATTTCTAATTATTTTTCATTTTTTATTACATTTGTATCTTAAGTTTAGGAATTAACTGGTCAGTTACCTAGCATGAGAGTTCTTTCCTCAGCAACACTGCTTTGTGCAAAACAGAATATTTTGATGGATAATAGAAATTCTTCTCTCATTACTTTACGATGTAATAGCTCATTACTAAACTGAGAAAGGATCTAATTAAAAACAGTGGGATTCATGACATGTTTGGTACTGGTATAATATGGTATGTCAACTGAAAAGAAATTTTGAGCCTTAAAAACTACATTGACCTATAATGTATATTTTTTTTTTCCTATTTCTTGTCCTGAAACATTCTGCTACTCCTTCTGTCTTTTGGGTTTTTTTGTTTTTTGGGTTTTTTTCCCCCTTAAGAAATCTGTAGGGTCACCCTTTTCTACCAGTTAAATTTCCATAGCTGAGCAGAATACTAACTACTTAGTCAATTTCTATAACAACTCATAATGAGCAGATGATTGCAGTGTGATGAATTACCTACCAGAGTTCGGATAGTTCTTAGTTCATAAACAAATAGTACATAAAAAGTGATCAGTAATTCATCTCATTACGTGGATAGAAATTTGATAAACGTGCAACTAATTAATGAAATACCTGTTACTTTTTGAAAATGTAAGTAACAACAGCCATCATTCAGGAAGTAGATTTCTGCGATGGCTGTTATTGGAATAACAAAAAACCCCACAAACCCAAACAATAAAGCTTTAAAACGTAATGTCTGACATATATAATGGTTGAGTGAATGAGGCAACAAAATGGCTAATTAGTATAAAGTACTCAGAATGGTGTTATTCGTCCTCTAGGTAGAGATTTGGTTCTGGGATAGGGAGGATTAAGTGAAATGCAGACTCAGATTTCGTTCCCCAAATTTTATGTACCCAAGCTAAATAATAGTTTTAATGGAAGAGGAAAGCATGCTATACTTTTCACAACTGCAGTTGTGAATGCTAGACTATAGCATTCAACTATAGCTTTCAACTCTTAAAACATCACATTCTTTTCAGCTTTTGTCACTTTCTCCTTACTTCCTTCATTAGATCTTTCCAAAACCTTCATCTCTTTATGTGCCAGTAGTGCAATGGGCTGAATTTTCTGTTACAGACCTTGATCAGAAAGATGCACTCTTTTTGCCTATTTTTATCACAAAATATCCATCTTTTCTGGATTTACTGTTTTTTAGAGCTGATTTCTAACTTACCATAGTAAGAGAAGGCCAACTACCTTTATCCTTTGACCATGTACATACCCTGGGCATTTATTTTAGAATGTTTATCTAAACTGGTGTCTAAAACTAACTTGCAAGTTCAGTGTCTAAGGTAGGTAGTCTAAAACACATCAGAATTCCTTAAGACAAAGTGGATAATTAACACCATAAAACACACAAGAAAATAGTAGGAAAAGCAGAAAAAAATACGTTAATACATGCAAAATAGATAAATAACTATCAAATGAATGAAGTAATATAGAATCTAAGAGATAGTCTTGCCTCATCATTCTTTACTCAATCTTTTGTGACTACACAAACATTCCCATAGTAACCATTTGTGATATCACAAATAAAGGTTTATAACTTAAGGGGGAAATAATCTGGGCAGGAAGATCAACTTGAGAAACAGAAGTCATAGTTTCATACAAATATTTTTGGTATGCCAACAAAAATAGGAAAGAGAAATTAAAAATATAAGAAGCATTGTTCTCAATTTTGTGCTTTCCAAGGTTTTCTTTTCATTTGATTCTTAAGTTCCTGCTTTTTAGCCTTTACAAAGCAACTTTAATTACAAAGATGTAACTGTCTGTTGTAATAGTTAGTATGAAATGGTGGTCTATATATGGAAAATCTAAACTTCAACATTTCTTACTAGCCAAAATGGCTAGTTCCATGGAGTCTGCTGCTTTGGCATCTCTAATTGAAAAACATACACAAGTCTGGCAATGTGATATAATTTGCTGAAGATTCTAGATAGAGCAGAAGTGTATGACCTTTTCTTATAGTGACCTGTTGACATCTGGTATCCTGAAGTTTTATTTTCTATTGTCATCTTTCAGAGTTCACCTCTTCATTGAAAAGACTGATTAGAAAATACTGTAAATGACTCCTTATGACATTTTAATGCAAACACTGGGGACTGAAGTGTTTAAATATGAGAATATTCAGAGGAATATTATTGTAATGGAAATAATTCTATTAATGAATTTCTATATGAAATTCTATTTAAAACATGAAGCTAATTGTATTATATTACCTTGGTTTGGGGTTGTGTGTCTATAAATGTATAACTTAAAATCCACTAAGGACTACTAGTTACAGGCATATGATGAGCTCCCCAGACTTACTATTTTATGGACTAGAAGCTTAAGATTTTTTTTAAATAAACTTTAACATTTCACATTTGTGATGACATTGCTTTTAGTATTTCCTATCCACTAGTGGAAAAAGCAGAAAAGACGACTGTGTTTGGATTGTTCTTTAATATCAGTATTAATAATTGTTATGCTGATTAGAAACATGCTCTTTTCCTGAATGTATCAGTAATTGTAAACAAGATACCTTCCCCTTCCTTAGATGCAGTATTTGTGGGACTGAGTCCTGATGTATTTCACAAAACAGAATCATCAGATTACCCAAACTAAAAACCTAGATGTCAAGAAGCTGTGAAACCAATAGATGCTCGGACTTCTACACTGTACATGCTACTTTTCCTATTCCTGTCCTTGTGTTAGCTTTGAAAGGGAACTGAGAGTTTATGGGAGCTCTATTGATACTGTGGTTTGCCTTTTTTAAATTTTATTTTCCTTTCTATACTGCTCTAATTTAGATAAATAGGGGATATTAGAAAAATATTTACAATATAAACTATATCAGTGTCCTTCCATGAAAATACAATTTCCATAATGACATTACTGAGGTAAGAAGTTAAATCCTTCTAAAACGTAATGGGGTACAAGTTCCAAAATCGCTAAGAAATTATTACTTGGTTTCTTCCACTCTCCACTCAGTCAGGTCAGAGATGAGCAATAGCTATTCAAAATTTTCAAACAGTCTTGAAAAATCCTGTGAAAGTACTTTTAAGAAATAATATCTTATCTAAAAAGAGAAAAAGAAAAAAATAGTAATTTCATATCGTACATTAATTTCACATCAGAATGTCTATGAGGTAAACTTAACTCTCATGTTAAACTCTTACATTTATAATAGATCTGGATAACACTTAGGATTTTTGTGAACTGATTTTCTTTAGAACAGAAGAGTTCTAATAGCGCCTTAAGTAAACTAAAAGTAATTTAATGCAATCTTAGCTGTATTCAGCTGTGCAGTTACATCTTGATTAAACTTATTGTTGGCCTATGTATAATCACATGTTGATTTTTTTTCCTTCTCCATTTCTTCAGAGTTAAGGATCAGTTGCATTGTTTTGATCAACTTATACTTTAGATACACTTCACCAGTTAGTGTCCTACTTCCCCAGATTTTATTTACAAGTCTGTTATTCAGAGGTGAAAAACACAAAGAAATTCTGCTAACTCTATGAAATATCAGTACATTACAATACAGTAAATGAAAGGCTATTATGTTTCAGATTGGTCTGTACACTCAAGCTCCCAAAAGAAATGCGTTGCTGAATTGATTATAATTTGTGTGGAATTGACTGTACATGCATGTTAAGCAATTTTCTACAAAATTACACAAAATTGGAACATCACCATAGCAATATTCTGTTGTACGCAATTGTAACTAAATATTATAACCTTAAATAGAAACTTGTTTGATATGTATCTTGTTCTGTAAAATCCAGTCTTACTGAAACGAGTTTTTAGAAACAGTGTAAATGTTTATGCTAACTACATTTTGTAGAACTTGCTAGGAATGCAAAAAAAGTCCAAGGAAGTTCAAATGAGTGTTTAGTGACAACACTTAAGGATAATGTGTTTGAGGGCAGTAGCAGAGATGATCAGGTGACTTTTATTGTTCTCTTCCAGAAGCATGGTACCTTTTCTCCATATCTCTAAAGAACCTAGCAGTGCTGCATGCAGATACACCCAGCCTTTCATGGCCAGCTGCAGGATCTTAGTCACACATTTCAAATAAGACTTATGAAAAGGTTCATTCAGCTCCCATGATCTAGCATACTGAAGACTTTAAAAAGTCAGTATTTTGCTTCTTTTTATTAAAAAAATTCTTAAATAGGAGCTCTTCCATTATCCTAAAATAGAAATTCAACAATACTTTTGCTCACTCCAAACCATCTGTTTACACTCATTTCTACCGCAAACTTCTCAGTGATTTGCATTTTTCCCAAGCTGTCAGTTCTGCCTTTGCCAATGTTAAATAGCATCCCACAATTGTGGTAGTTCTTTTCAGTCATAGTGCTAGAATAAATTTTCAACAACAGAAGGAAAGGCTCAAGATAGCTGGATGTATATCTGAAAGTGAGCTAAAATTATGTAAAAAGCAAGCAGTGCCGACAGACTATATTGTTCAATATACTGTTTATAAAATTTGTGCCATTAGCAATATACAAGTTATACAATGCAAATACAGACATTTCTGCAATATAAGTTTGCCATGTAAATAATGCTAGCTGTAGTCTCCACACAACATGAATTTATAATTTTCCCCCACTTGTTAGAAAAAGAGCTCCTTTACAATTAATAGCTAGATATGAATCTGAGATCATTACCATCTGAAAATAGATTAAAAAGTCTTATCTTTTCTGATTTTTTTTTTTTTTTTTTTTTTTTACAGTAGTTTTGTCCCTATTTCTCAGGGGGATATACTACCTAAAAAGAAAAAAAAAAAATAAATAAAAACCTTTTTATGGGAAGATCTCATATTCTCTTTTCCATGTATTTTCAATAACATCTCCTCCCTTTTGACTTCAGGAATACTGAAGTATGTTGTACTAATTTTCAGTGTCATTAATGTACCCTTATGCAAAATGTGGAGTGAAAACCAGATTTAAAAGAAAGTAAGAAATAGAAAGAAAGATAAATGATCCAATATTAATGAAAAATACTTTGCTGGTTGCTTAACAGGAATACATCTCTTACTGATGATTTGAAAATAGCTGCTTATTAACCAGGTTTTATACTGTAGACCTCTGAAACCTGGTGGTGATAATATCAGGGCTTGAAGCTGAAAAATACAGGAAGTTGTGCCCAGAAATATTTGGCTTTATAACTAAATTTAAAAATTGACAAACTTGAATGGATTTATAATGTAATCAAATATGTTCTCCCATTCATGTTCCATCTACCATCTGTTGTCTACAGTAGTTTAAGGATTACAGAATGAGTTTGACACGTTTAGTTGTATTCATTTAAATAACCAAATCATTAAGAAATGAAAGGATTCTTTATTCTTTACTTTTTCAAATTACACTTAATCCAAAAAAACCCCCAACCCTCTTCATAGGAAGTCCTGAATTGCCAGTTGAAGCAAGTAAAGTTATTTCCTATGTAGATAACAGATTGTCAACGGCAGCCACAATGCGCAGTTTCTTAACACTGCCTTACTAGCGTGTGTTTGATCTCAAAAGTACCTCTTTTTGGGAAAAAGCTTACTCCATTTCTATTGATGATAAATTTTGTCCATTTTAGAGGTTTTGCTAAAATAGGTGGTTCTTACTGTGCTGGTAGTTTAAGGAAAACAAGACTGATAACAGATATATCAGCCCACATCTAGAATAGCTTAATTGGTTTCAGTGTTCTTATTTCATGCTTCAACAACAGAACAAAGATATGGTTTAAAGATATACTTTGTGGAAAAACTTTAGAAGAATTTGAGCCAGATATGTATGATGATTTTAAAAGATTTTAGCAAAGGGATAAAAAAGTTGGAAAATAGAGTATAAAAGACAGTAAATACTCAAAAACAATGGGGGGGGGTAGAAAAAAAATCAGCTATCATACTTTGCTCTTGAGTCAGTGAGAAATTAATAAAAAATTCCACTGTACGTCTAGTCACGAGCTGTAAATTGTAGTCACAAACATTCTGATGGAAAAAGGAGGTGGTGTGAAGTCTCTTGGCTATTGTCCTGTGTAGCCTATGTTAGCAGCTGCTTCCACCTCCTCAGGCCTAGATAACTATTTTTTTTTAAGATTTATATGTTTAGGTATCAAAAAACTTCCGCATTTTCTAGCTTCACTTCGGACTTTTATGTACTGAAACTGCAGAGCCAACAAACCAGGCAAATTATCTTTCCATTTACATGCACTCATAATTAACATAATTTGAGCAGCAGGAGGAATGTGTTACAAATCTGTAATATAAAAACTCATCTACACAATGTATGTAGGTGAGCAGGCACTTCTTTATTGCAGCGCTGCACGCACAGGGGATCGCTCCACCTAGTGTGCGTGCCTAGCTTCTCCGCTACCAAAGTTATATACAATCAAAGTATACATATTCATCATATTTTCTAAGTAACAATTAACATATTCATACAATTTCCGAGAACTCATTAATATACGTAAATGCTCGTGACGCATGCGCCTTCAGGTACACAGGTGGTCGTCTAAGGTCCTCTGGTGGTCGTCCATAGTCTTCCTCATGGTGTCCTTTAGTTGAACCCAATCTTTGCGCATGCTCAGGTTGGTTGCAAAATCCCATTCTTGGAATCTTCTTAAGTTTTCCCCGGTTTACTGACCAGGCCTACAACTTATCATTCTCTTGACAAGCAAATCCTACCTCTTCACAATGCTACATTGTTCATAGCTAGTTTATGATTAAATCAGGGGTAGCTCATACCTAGTTACCCTTATACAGAAAATACAGATATATAAAATCTTAATCTTTTAATAATCACTTTTCTAGCTTACAAGTTTCTGTCAATTTCCATACCTATGAATAATCAATGTTTATTTCTATTAATATCTATCGATTGGCATTCTTGATATTCATATCAAGATGGGAGGGTAAAGGGGATTTTTCAAGCAGCATCACTGGTGCATATCAGGTCACACTGTTACAAGACTCAAACAAAACTTTTCTATTCAATTCTTCATCGTTCCATCTTGTTACTGTTAGTTCCTCAGTATGGAACGGCGACTCCCTGGTGAGGTTCCTATGGTTATTGTTTCTAACTTAACAATCCTAACTTATTTATCTATTAATTAAATTTAACCTTTTCTATATATCATATTTTGATTAAAAATCAGAATATTTACAACAAATGTACTTGGAAGATCTTAGAGATTTCATTTTTTCCAAGGTATGGTAAATGATAGTCTGGGTAAACACAATTTAAGTTTGATTCCGGTAGTGATCTGTTTGTGATTTATAAAAACTTAAACTCAATTTCTACTTGCTTTAAAACCAAAAATGAGAAAATTATTTTTGCACATAGGATTCTGGTTTGTAGCTGTGCAAAACTATTGTCTTCTACAAGTACTGTTCTGTAGTCTCTTAACTACACTAATTTTTTAATGAAAGAAACAAGACATAGGGCTTTTTGTTTTCTAGTTACAAATATCTCTTTCTCTCTTTAAGTCTTAGGAACTAGAAATCACTCTTGGGTTTCAAGGTAAAAAAATGACATCTACTTTCAGTGAAAAGAAAGAAATACAGAAGTGTATGGTTATTGCATTCACAATGTTCTAACAACACGGACATGACAGATTTGTAGATTGAGATAATCTCTTTTATTAAGTCAGCTGTCATGATGGAAAAGTCAGACAAGCTTTCAGACTCATGACCCCTTCTTCAGATATGAAAAAAAAGCTCTCTGCAGGAAAGCAGCAGCTTGAAAAACATTGATTACAGTTTGGTTAGATATGCACTAATTAAACTAGCTACTAAATGTTCTTCAGTTCTTAGAAAAGTCTTTGACCAAAGGTCTTTGACAGAAAGATCATTTTCCGAATTAATCTCTTTTTCTTACACTGCCCCACCAGCAGGTAGGCTGGGGGTTCACAAGAAGTTATCACAGAATCACAGAATCATTAAGGTTGGAAAAGACCTGTAAGATCATCAAGTCCAACCATCAACTAACACCACCATGCCCATTAAACCATGTCCCACAATGCCTCGTCCACACGTTCCTTGAACACCTCCAGGGAGGTGACAGTTGAGAGGGGACACAGCCAGGACAGCTGACCCCAACTGACCAAAGGGATAGTCTATACCATATGACATCATGTTCAGCAATAAAAGCTGGGGAAAGAAGGAGAAAGTGGGGGACGTTTGGAGTGATGGCATTTGTATTCCCAAGTACCCATTTTACACATGATGAAGCCCTGCTTTCCTGGAAATGGCTGAGCATCTTTCTGCCAATGGGAAGTAGTGAATTAAGTCCATATTTTGCTTTGCTGTGTGCACAACTTCTGCTTTGCCTATTAAACTGTCTTCATCTCAACCCATGAGTTTTCTCACTTTTGCTCTTTTGATTCTCTCCCCCATTGCACTGTGGGGGGAATGAACTGTGCTGTGTGGGGCTGAGCTGCCTACCAGGGTTAAACCACAACATCAACAGAAATTTTAATCTCTAACAGCTGATATACTAATATATGTTTCTTCTATCTAGAAAACTTGTCTTGGGAAGTAGATGACATCACAGAAAAATACTGAAAATCCCCAGATGCCATTAGAGTTTAAATTGAGGATTGTTAAGCTCCGGTAATGGCTGAGTCCTCTCCCAGTGTTATTGATTCTTTCACATGAAAAAACGTAGTGAGGTAAAGCTATAAGAGGTGCTGGAAGATCCATCCATGCCAGGACACTCGGGAGAGGCAAATAAACTCTGGGGAAATGCTGAAACTTTGTGCCTTTTAGTTGTTTTCTACAGGTATTGCAATTGTGTCTTTTTTCTCCACTGTTCATTATTGGAGTTTCATGAAATGATCAACAAATTACAAAAGAAATGAGAAATAACACTATATAAAATAAGCAAAACAAACTCTAAAAGTGAACACTAGTTAGAGGGAAAAAAAAGGAATGAAAACAAGCCAAAGAAGTGAACAATAAGTATCAGCAGAATGAGGAGTTGATGGTCGTTATGAACAAGATTCTAAAGAAAAATAAATAGTCATCTTCCAGAAAGCTAGGGTCATATCACATCATTTACAGGGTAAATTACAGTCCTAATCCCTCCTCATAACATATAAATTTAACTTAGATCCAGGCAGTAAAAATGAAATAAGAAGTACTTGAAAATTAATACTTTTTTCATTTTTTTGTTAGAGACTTTTTCTCCAAATGTAATTTGCATAGGCCTGTTTTTCTGGCACCCAGATCCGAAACAAAACTCTTCAAGAAAGGGACTCAGAGTCTTGCCATTAAACTTGGGTGTAGTCCAGATTTTCCAAGCACTGCTGGACCTATTTTGAATGGTTATATTTGTCACGTATATTAATATTTTTTTCACTAGGCTTCAGTAAATAGAAAAAAAGAAAAAAAAAAGTAATTTTCCTTAAAGTCAAAGCTTTTTTCCGAAAGAGAGAAATAATTTAAAACTTTCAATTTCAGCTAAAGATTTTTAAAGAGTTGGCAATATATCAAAATAATTAGATGACATCAAGGGATCAGGCCCAGCCAGCACGGGTTCATGAAGGGCAGGTCCTGCTTGACCAACCTGATCTCCTTCTATGACCCGGGGATCCGCCTAGTGGATGAGGGGAAGGCTGTCGATGTTGTCTACCTGGACTTCAGTAAAAACTTTGACACTGTCTCCCATAGTATTCTCCTGGAGAAGATGGCGAATCGTGGATCAGACAGGTGCACTATTTGCTGGGTAAAAAACTGGCTGGATGGCTGAGCCCAGTGTCATGGTGAATGGAGTCAAATCCAGTTGGTGGCCAGTCACAAGCGGAGTCCCCCAGGGCTCAGTTTTGGGACTGGTCTTGTTTAATATATTTATCGATGATCTGGATGAGGGGATTAGTGCTCCCTCAGCAAATTTGCAGATGACACCAAGCTGGGCAGGAGTGTTGATCTGCTGGAGGGCAGGAAGGCTCTGCAGAGGGATCTGGACAGGCTGGATCGATGGGCCGAGGTCAATTGTATGAGGTTCAGCAAGGCCAAGTGCCGGGTCCTGCACTTGCGTCACAACAACCCCATGCAATGCTACAGGCTTGGGGACGAGTGGCTGGAAAGCTCCCCCCCAGAAAAGGACCTGGGAGTGTTGATCGACAGCCGGCTGAATATGAGCCAGCAGTGTGCCCAGGTGGCCAAGAAGGCCAAAGGCATCCTGGCTTGTATCAGAAACAGTGTGGCCAGCAGGACTGGGGAGGTGATCATGCCCATGCACTGGTGAGGCCGCCCCTCGAATCCTGTGTTCAGTTTTGGGCCCCTCACTACAAGAAGGACATTGAGGTGCTGGAGCGTTCCCAGAGAAGGGCGACAAAGCTGGTGAGGGGTCTGGAGCACAAGTCTTATGAGGAGTGGCTGAGGGAAGTGGGGTTGTTCAGTCTGGAGAAGAGGAGGCTGAGGGGAGACCTTATCGCTCTCTACAATTACCTGAAAGGAGGTTGCAGAGCGGTGGGTGTTGGTCTCTTCTCCCAAGTGACTAGCGACAGGACAAGCAGAAATGGCCTCAAGTTGTGCCAGGGGAGGTTTAGGCTGGATATTAGGAAAAATTTCTTTTCTGAGAGAGTGGTGAGGGACTGGAACAAGCTGCCCAGGGAAGTGGTGGAGTCACCCTCACTGGAGGTGTTCAAGGAATGTGTGGACTTGGCATTGTGGGACATGGTTTAATGGGCATGATAGTCTTAGTTGATGGTTGGGCTTGATGATCTTACAGGTCTTTTCCAACCCTAGTGATTCTGTTATTCTTTGAAGTTAAAGTCGTCATCAAGCTTCATTCTTGGCCAATGTAAACATTTCCGCATTTTACAATGACCTTTCCTGATTAAGAAGTTTAGCCAGACTTGATTCTAATCTTATGCACAGTGAAACATTGTGGAAATAACTTCAGGAATGTCCATTGATGATGAAAGCAACAAAGAGTTGTTTCAAAGCAGGACATTTAACAGGAACTCTTAAGCCTATTACATCGGTCAGAACCTTTCTGCAAACATTTTGCATTGATAAAGCTGGACCCTTTACCTTTGTAGTGTCATTGCTTAATTAAAACAGTCTGCTACCATTGCTTTAGGGATGAATCCTTTTTTGTTTTCTAAGTGGACTTTAGATTTTTCACTTTACTTTAATAGTGAAGGCAAAAAGTAATTGGAATTTTTTGTCTAATGTTATAAAGAGTTTACATGCATTTGAAGTGTTTAGGGCATGAGATTTTTCAAACTGCCAAGACCAGTTACTATAAAATGTTAACTGAAAAGACTGGTAGTATAACCAGGTGCTATATGCCATTCCCATAATACACTGAGTTTATAAAAAAACCCCAAAACTGAAAGAGTATTATGGACTTTTAAAATCAATCATTATTTTCTAGTTTGTATCCCTCTTGATGTATGAGTAAGCAACTACATAGAGCAAGATCATAATATCATGCCTCTTGCCAAAATTTAGATATCTTTTCACTTCAGAAAAATGTGGGCTTCTAGTCTAACATCGTTACTTTTTATGAAGTATTTGAAACAGATTTATAACATACTATTAAGTTCATAATATATAATAATTGAAACTCTCAGCAATCAGGAAAATACTGGTTAATTATTCCAATTATACAATTTCAGCATTGCTCCCTCTTTAAAGACCTATCTGATGGGAGAATAATACACTATGGATGGTCACTGTGAATGGTGACCACAGTATATACAGACAGTGTAAAATATGTACTACGCTTTATTTTTAGGATAGTGTTTTAAACATGATTCAAACAGAATTCAGATTTAAGAACTTTTAAATATGAGTGGTCTTAGTTTTATGGGCTGTGAAAGTTCCTCTGAAGACAGATGTTATTGGTCCTTATCAGAAACTGATTTCTGTCACTTCTTATGATCTTAAATAGAGTATAAGCAAAATATAAATATGTTGACATAACCGATATACTAAAATTTGTCACTTTGTAAAAAATTATTATTATCTATGGGCTTCCTTCTTTAAGCATAATTCCTCATTTCATACAAATTACAATGTTCTTTCCAAGTGTCTAAAATTAAATACCAGAAAATATATTTAATTACCTTTTAAAATTTTACCTGCTTAATTTTATATTTATAAAACTTAGCCTGGCTTTAAAACAGAGTGTCAATTTACTATTTTTTTTTCCAACTGTCCGCTAGGTTCTTGTAACTCAATACAGTATTTAAGTTTGTCATAATTATCCTAATATATCATCATCTATAAGGAGAGCTTAGATCTCATCTTTATGCTAAAATTGTTCTTGTCTCTGAGGATTACTTGCTGGAGAAATTTTGCTACTTTTCAGCCTTCTTTTTGTAGCAGCCACAATCAGAGCTAGCTTATGATTTGTGCTAGTACAGTCATGTGTAGTATGTATGACTATGGACAGGGTTAAAGCCATGCCTCAGGTTATTCATCTAAAAGTAATTTAAAATAGAGGTGAAACCCCACCAAAATACTTAGATGAAAATGTTAGGCTACTGCTAAGTTTTCCTAATAATTTTAATAATAATACTTAATAACAATAATAATCTATTGCCTTTATTATTATTATTTGAAAAGATGGGCTGAATCGAGAAAAAATAACCGTCACTTGAGGAATGTGGTAGAACCTAAAATGTATGATAGATAAAAGAAAGCAGTTACATATAAGCAGAAGTTTAAGATAGAAAGATGTGTTTGATTAATAGAAAGGCAGAGAGAGAATGAAGATTAATGGAGAAAAAAAGCAGAGGAAACATGAGTAGAGAGTAAAATAACATACTAATTTTCCTTGATTAAGCCTAAAAGTATTACGTTACTTTCTTTAATAAGAAAGCCAATAGCTCATCACTACATGTTTAAAAGATGCCTTTCACTCAGGCTGAAGAAGACTGATAATAGACTCAGTAGCAGTATTAGATGGAGATATTATTAAAATTTTGCCAACATATCTTGTTAAAAATTTGTTTTACATACTCAGTAGAAGGTAGTGCTCTTCAGACAGTATTGAAGCCCCAAAAACCACTTGGCCAAATAGTCTGGCAAGCCAGGAACTGGTGGAAAGCTGGCCTTGTAATGAAGACTGTGTTACTGGCCTTGAACCTAATTTAGTGATAATATAAACTTGATTGCTGCAGTTTTGAAGATCAAAAGTGAAAAAGAATACAATGCAAAGGTTGACACTGTTTGTGGCAGAGGTAAATAATGCCCCTATTTGGATAGAAGAAATTAGTTCTACATAGCACTGAGAACTTTATTAAGACTGATGAGTTAAGGGCAGCAAAGAGGAAAACAATGCAAAGAAATTTATGGTCGAAGATCATTACCAAGGAAGAGCACAAGGACCTGAGAAACAGCACAAGCACCCAGCCTCACCTGTGGTGTCTCAAGAGCTGATCAATTCTCACTTAACTGTAGAATTACTTATTTGTGCTAATTACTTATTTGTGCTAATTAATTTGTAGCAGTTTATCTGACCTCTCCTTTAACTGTTGATGTGTCAGGTGACATCATGTGAGTTACTCTATTTGTGCTTTGAAGTGGTATGGAAATCCTCTCTCCTACTGCAAGGACTGCCTTTATGAAGCAAATGAAAAGTGAAAGTGACTGAACATCACCTTCTGATGGGAAGTAGAGAATTTTTTTTTTTTCTTTCCTTCTGTGTCTGGTCTTTGCTTCTTTTTTTCATTAAGCTGCCTTCATCTCAACCCACACGTTTTGCATCTTATTTTTTTTCCCTGTCCTGCTGAGGAGGGTGAATGAGAGAGCAGCTTAGTGGGCACTGTACAATGACAGATCATGAAACAAAGTAGTCAAGAATTTTAAATATTTTAATTTATTTTTACTGTAACCTTGCTTTGTATCACTGAACTATAAAAGACAAATTCAATCCTCTAGTACCCTTTGGCTGCCTATGTGTGGTGGGTTGACCCTGGCTGGACACTAGGTGCCCACCAAAGCCAGTCTATCACTCCCTCTCCTCCTCAACTGGACAGGAGAGAGAGAATACAACAAAAGGCTCATGGGTTGAGATAAGGACAGGGAGATCACTCACTTATTGCTGTCACAGGCAAAACAGACTCTACTTGGGGAAATTAATTTAATTTATTGCCAATCAAATCACAGTAGGGTAATGAGAAAGAAAACCAAATCTTAAAACACCTTCCCTCCACCCCTCCCTTCTTCCAGGCTCAACTTCGTTCCCAAACTTCTCTACCTCCTACCCCAGAATAGTGCAGGGGAATGGGGAATGGGGGTTGCAGTCAATTCATCACACATTGTCTCTGCCGCTCCTTCCTCCTCACACTCTTCCCCTGCTCTGGCATGGGGTCCCTCCCATGGGAGACAGTCATCCACGAACTTCTCCAATGTGAGTTCTTCCCACAAGCTACAGTTCTTCATGAACTGCTCCAGCATGGGTCCCTTCCACAGGGTGCAGTCCTTCAGGAACAGACTGCTCCAGTGTGGGTCCCCCACAGGGTCACAAGTCCTGCCAGCAAACCTGATCCAGCGTGGGCGTCTCTCTCCATAGGATCACAGGTCCTGACAGGAGCCTGGTCCAGCATGGGTTCTCCATGGGTGTCACAGCTTCCTTTGGGTCACATCCACCTGCTTCAGTGTGGGGTCCTCCATGGGCTGCAGGTGGATATCTGCTCCACTGTGGACCTCCATGGGCTGCCGGGGGACAGCCTGCCTCACCATGGTCTTCACCACGGGCTGCAGGGGAATCTCTGCTCCGGTGCCTGGACCACCTCCTCCCCCTCCTTCTTCACTGACCTTGGTGTCTGCAGAGTTGTTTCTCTCACATACTCTCACTCCTCTCTTCTCTGGCTGCTGCTATGCAGCAGCTTTTTCCCCTTCTTAAATGTGTTATCACAGAGGTGCTACCACCATCACTGATGGGCTCAAGCCTTGGTCAGCGCTGGGTCTGTCTTGGAGCCATCTGGCATTGGCTCTCTCAGACATAGGGGAAGCTTCTAGCAGCTTCTCACAGAAGCTACCACTGTAGCTCCTCCCCCCCAAACCTTGCCATTCAAAACCAATACCCTATGAAATTTAAAAGAAGCAGAAAGTTGATTTCAGCTTTTGTTTTTTTAATAAAGATGAAGATTTGAGACTTTTGCCTTAGAACTTCACAGAGATTTACCTGAGATCTACTCTTGTCATAACAGTATGCAAAGTTATAAAATATTGACATGATAGATATGATGACTTTTTAACAATAATTGCCAGAAAAAAAGATAAGAAATTAAACGTTTTACAAATTTATTAAATAATATTTAAATGCTGTTATTAATATATAAATATACTTTTTCTCCTTACAGAAATATCACCCATGTTTAGATCATATTATTAATATGCAACCTTCCTTCCTACCTGAAAGGCTTTATACAGGTGATACACAGCATCTGGACCTTGTAATTGAATTTTTTGAAGTTTGTCAGTTTTTGGAGTCATGTGTGGGTCAGTGATCTGGACACGATCATTTACAGTGCACATACAACTAATCAGCTCATTAAATATGGAAAAGTCACTGTGAAAGCTATAATATAGGTCATCTATTTATAAAAAAACGTTTTGCCCTTGACTTACTGATGTAGCAGCTCATCCCACATTTTGTGTCTACCATTCATGTACAGAAAGTTTAGTAGCAGGGCCTAAAATGGTAGTCAGTGTGTGTGTACATATATACATATAAAAATAATCAAATTACAAAGATCCATTGTATTTATTTCTAAATAACTCTAGCTCATGGTTGAAAGAATAAATTGATAATTTTGAAGAGAAATCAACGTAGTTCAACAGAGTTCAAAGCAAATATCAATAGTACTTTGGTTTGCATTTTATCAGTTTGATGAAGTGTGAGGGCTTATGATACCCTCTGCCTTACTGTTTATTTATTAGACTTTGAGGAAGACAGTAATAGTCACAAAAATAGGAACTTACTCCTTTTCTTTATGAAGACTCTACTTCAGAGTAAAATCCCCCAAAAAAGAAAAAACCCTCGTCTTTAATGTGGCCTAGGTAGATTGACAATGGGGATGAGATAGAGCAAAGGAGATCTGTTGAACAAGAGTCAAGGTGGGTAAACCACAATCAGTAATCACAGAACAATATTTTTCCATTTTTTTATTCAATTCAGTGACGTAAAAGCAACAAGCAAAATGTACTGAATGTGCTCAAATCCACAAGCATTTTAAATATATCTCTAGAAGTCTTATGTCTAAGCTGTATATAAGAAGCTATTGTTAGTAAAAATTATTCTAAAGATACTTCCTGTATCACAGAATATTAAGACTGATTTGCATATGGATATCAGAAGTTAACCCCCCATAAGCTTAGAAGTGAGTAAATAAACCAAAAATTGCTAGTAATACTAGTAGAAAACATAATCCAAAACTGTGAATCATACTATGAAGGCATTTAAAAGTTGTTGAAGATACTGAGTATTTGGGAAACTGGGTCTGCATTTGTTTTCTGTTGCTGCAGTGAGAAGCTAGGCCGTCTTACCTTATTCAGTAAAAAAAATCTGGCAGGTTTTCAGAACTGTTGCATCTTTTATCTCAACTTCATATTTTGTATATCTAAGCACGCATTTTTGAGAGGAAGCGCTATTTTGTAGTCAGACTGTGTTGCATCTTCCGTCTAATCATCTGAATGGTCTTCAAACAGACTAAAGACAGTTCATCAAATAAGGAAAGAAAATACTAATTTCTGTTAGAGGCAGCTGAAGGAGGAGGGAAAGGACATCATTATTGCAAACATTTTAGTGAGTTTTTCTTTGTTTCATTTTCTACCAGCTGTGATGTCAATGAACATCTAGTCCTGTAAAATTTCACACATAAGAATAGTCCTCATTGCTTTTAAATTAATTATTTGCATGATAAAACTATCAAGAGAAAGGTTATTTGGGATCAAATCTATACCTGTTTCATAGTCTGCCAAGAAATGTAACCTCCAGCTGGCTATGTGAAATGGAGCTTAAACCCCTTTTTGACTCTAAAAGTGAGCAGACTATTTTGTGTTCATTTGAAATTTCTTAAATATTATTATTATGTTCTTGTTCCTTTCTGTTTTCTTCTTATTCCTAAGTCAATTTTACATCAGTGATACTTCAAATTTTACTCCCAAGAGAGGAGAAAAATTACATAAAACGGTAAGAAAAAAGACTAATAGCTGAAAAATATTCTTTAGCAATGTCACCAAATTGCTAAGTGGATAGAAGTAAACTTGAATGTCAAATATTTAGGAAGTGGACTTTTCTTATCCTGTCCTTTCCTTATACATATGAAGTTAATTTACCTTAGTAATGGAGAAACAATTTTCCACAGGTTTTCCATACAAACTCAGGCTGTGTGCATACCTAAAGCCCCCCCTCTTTTTTTCTGAAGATTACTTCTGACACTGTCTATTCAGTTATGAGATAAAAAGCAATTTAGAAAACAGGCTTTTGAGGATTTTTTATTTTTTTTTGCAAAGCTCACATCATCCAAATTATGTAGATATATAAGCTGGTGATTTCTAGTGTGCTTGAGTTCAGTGGACCTATGCTGATTTACAGCAGATAAAGACTTTAAGATTTTGGCACTCCTGTATTCTTCTTGCTTAGGAAATAACATCTAAACTTTTTCTCTGCAGTTGTATGAATAACATGCTGTACTTTCATGAACGTAAATTTAATTTCTTTACAAATCCCTCAAAATTAAAAATATGTGCATTCATGCAACTACTTATGTCTTTGAAAAGGATTTACTTTCTTCCTACTTTAAATGAAGGAGATGAAACTCAAGAAAGTGAATAACAGACTCTGATCTGATCTCATTCCTCTCAGCATAATTTTGGGTCGGCTATGCTCAGCAGGAGAAAAAGTGCAAGTGAATACCTTTTTCTACTCTGAATTGTAAAAAGGATTTACGATTGCAAAACTGAATGTTCTGCCACTGATAAAAAGATTTCTAAAACAGATTAAGGGAGATGTAAGTAATTTCAAATGAGTGTGCCTTTGTCTATTGTGAATTCAATGAGATTTTTGATAATTTTATGTACACAGTTATTTATAATGACCTTTACTCTTTCTCAGACTGCTTGATAAATTTGGACATAACTAATCTCATTTTTAATGTTAGGTTTGAACCAAAGTATCTTGCAAAATCATTAGTCTGCGAGAGAAGTAAACCAGTATGGCCTTTCTTTTTCTATATATGATCATGACCATTAATCCAGCTGATTAAATCAAATGTCTAACAATTTAATTTTTAATCTTCTCCCATTCTCATTTCCTGCTTCCAGTACTTTTTTTGGGCAATCAATCTCTGCAGCTTGGCCAGAACCAGTCTGAGGACTGAGGGTAGGATAAGCCCCATTCATTTAGGACTTGCTTGTGAACAACTTGTTTTTCCATTCTAGAGGAACACAAGAGGATCTTACCAGATTTTGTTTGTTTGTTTGTTTGCTTGTTTTTGCTTGTGCCCACCTAATCTTTGTTCCTGACCTGGTCTAAAAGTGTTGAGCTACTCACTTCTGCTCCCCAGCTTTGGCCAGACCTCAGAAGATGCTCTTTCTTTAGTCTTCTTTTAACATTCTTTGGGTTTAACATAATTCTTACCCAGATCACCATTTTGGAACATATCTTGGATTATCTGGATTGCAGTTTTGGCCTGTCCTAATTAAAGTATCCAGATCCAGTGTGTGTACTAGTCTGACCCTCACCATTGATTTTCATCTTCCAGTTGTGATTTGCTTACAGATAGCAGATTGTTTTTCTGGTAATATTTTTATCTTTGTGCAGAACATAAAAATAAAGGGTGAAATGCTCCCTGAAACATATTTGGGTTTTTTGTCACTAATGACAACCATAGCCAAAGAATAAAATGGTCATTTTTCTGACCATTGCATTACATAGGTTTTGGGGATGGGAAGGAGAAAAGTCATAAAATCAGGGCTAGCTGAAACTGGGCAAACAGGTTAAGAATAATTTTCAAAATGTGTTGCCCAAGAATTCTGCATACGTAGGACATTAATATGCTACTAGTCAGTAAGTAAGAAGAATTTTAATGTTACTGATAGACATAGTAATAATTGCAAATCTAATAACACATGCTGATCTTGATTACACTTCATAAAAAAGGCAAATCAGAAAATAAAATCTTTTTCTAACTCAGGACAAGGGCTATTGTTGATTTCAGACGTCTAAGACATAATCCAAAAAGTTTCTGAATTCTGGAAACTGCGTAAAGGAATCTGGGATTAAGCCCTTTGTTTCAAAAAAGGTTTTTGCTGTTTGGTGGGTGAAACTAATAGGGTTATCCAAAATTCATTGTGAATAAGTATCAGCAGACAGTGAAAAATACTATGAAATTGGTTGTGGTATCACCAAAGTCATTCTCTTTGACTAAAAAAAAATAATTTTCTAATAATAGTCAATGATTCAGTAATATATATTGGGGAAAGCAATTAAAAATCCCTTCAGCAGAGAATTTAAGGATCAGGGAGTTTCACTGTGACACTTTTAAAAACTCCTTTCTTAGTAGTGAAAAAAGAGAAAGGACTGCTGTGGAGGATCACACCCTTCAACTAGAAAAAGCTATGGGAAATTCTTATTCACTTATAGTGCACCAGGCACCTCAGAGAACATTATTCCTTGTGTACAAGGACAATAATTACATACGTTACTGGGGTTGGTGGGGAAGTGGAAAACTGAATTGTTAGTGTCTTGTTTAGAAGAGTGGTGATTTAAATCTGGATGCCCTGTTTATAGAGATATTCTCACTCCAGAGGAATTTAAATGGAAAAAAAGCAGTTTGGATTTTTTAAGGTTTCTTTGTCACATTTAATTATAGCATATGTTCTGTCAGTCCATGGTTATTTTAATCATCCCAGAGATTCTAAGAATATGCAGGTTTGTGAGTGTCCAGAAATCATATGACTATCTGTATCCTTCAGACCTCCACCAGTAAGCAAAACAACGATGTGACATGTGTGGTAGATGCTACACTGGAATGTTATAATATACATATCAGCACAGCATTGACAATGTGAAGATTTTTTATGTGTTTGCAAAGTTAATGCAGGATTAGGGTCAAAGAGAGGTAACTCGACCTGCTCCTCTGCCTGTGTATCTGAAGCAGGTATTTCTGGGTTCCTTTTGACATGACAACCTGAAAAAGAAATATGTGTTTAAATAATACAACCCATAGAAATGAAAAAGGAATCTTATGCTGTTTATAAAGGGTATCTTAATATGGACAGTGGCTACCTCTGCTCTGTGTTCCAATTTGTCTTATGAAAATGATAGAATGTTATTATATTCCATAAAAATTTATTTTTAATAGTGAGCTCAGAAATGTAGTTCAATATATGGATTCAAGGAAAACAAAATATATGACAAAGAACTGATAAAAGCCTTGTCTGTTGAGCTGACAGGTGGTATGAATTTTTAAAGGGCTAGAGAGGATCCATTTGTGACTTTCTTTTCTGAGATATAACAGCATAGCAATCTTAGAAGATAATGTCAAACATTTCTTCTGCGATATTGCCCTTTCCCCTTCATCTCATACTCTTGGCAACCTTGCATAACTTAAGTTATGTAAGTCTTAAGAGTTTTCCAAACTGTAGTGATTTGCTTTACCAACAAAGGTGCAACAAGAAACAAGGCAGTTTCTGTTTGCCAGATCTCTATATAGAAGAGAGTAACAAGTATCTACTGGATATACTTTACAGCTTTATAAGAATTTTTCCTTAAGATCATTATTTGAAAATTAGAGATTTTAAACTTCATTTAGACTCTAGACATCCCTAAATCTTATACAAAATATTACTTTATGAAACAAAACACTATGACAAAAATACTATTTTGTAAAACAAAAAGAAAATATAATTGTGACAATATATCTTTATAAATGAGGAACATAAAAGAATTTAGTCCAGGTGAAGTCTGTCTCTTAGAAGTTACACAGATTAATTTATGTGAATTGTAAAACTATATAACTGTAAAGAACTATTCTTAGTCAGTTTCCCTTATACCTACAATGTAAAGGTCTTCCTCCCCTCATACTATTTTTTAGGTTTTTTGTTTTGTTTCAGATGTGCAATGCCATAATAATTATAGTATTCCTCTCTTTCTCAGGGAGACTTTATATGTTTTCTTGTATACATCTGTTCCATTACAGACTTTGGAAGACTGGTATTTGCAGTGCACCATTTTTTATACACGATTATTGTAGAAGTATGATTCCTGTTATCAAAATTCTTTGATAACATGAATTTATAAGAATTTTTTTTTCTAAAAAAGAATAGAAAGGAAGGAAAAAAAGGCCCAACTTCAACCCAAATTTTGTAGGTATCTATATGCCATTTAGCAGGACTTGGGTAGCTAAATAAGAGTCTAGCTGAAAAGTGATGAAAATGGTACAGATGAATTTAAGATAAGGATGTTTGAGAACCACATGTTCATTGATCAGCACTGTTATCCAAATATTTTTAAATCCAGTAACAAAAAGGGAGGGACGGTCCTTCCTTCCTTCCTTCCTTCCTTCCTTCCTTCCTTCCTTCCTTCCTTCCTTCCTTCCTTCCTTCCTTCCTTCCTTCCTTCCTTCCTTCCTTCCTTCCTTCCTTCCTTCCTTCCTTCCTTTATGGTCTTTGGAAGACTGGTATTTGCAGTGTGCCATTTTTTCTACATGATTATTGTAGAAGTACAATTCCTTAGAAACAAAGATGACCACTTTTATATTTAATATCTGACAAAGAGGAATTTACACTTACACTTCTTGCATATCTAGAAATACTTCATCATTTTTTAACCCAGCTGTGAGTACCTGAGACAATCTGTTGCTGATACTAAGGAGAAACATGCAGAAATACCTTCAGGATTAGCATCCCAAGATTACTTCTCTAAAGTAAAAATATTTTTAGTTTAAAAAGTACTGTGAGAAAGACTGATAATTTTCAGTTAAATAAAGAAGCAATGAGGTTGTCAGAGAGCAGAAGTGTTATGGTCCCACTTGTTATACACGTAAAAATAGCACTGCATTTTTTCACAAGCTGATGTCTGCAGATTTGAAAGTTGGAAAGGTCACAGAGAAGTACTTTTCTAAAAAACTCCATCTCCTTTCTGAACAGGACATCAGGCTGTCAGTTTGGCACCTTACTTATAATATCTGCTCTACAGTTTCCCTGTCTTTTCAGTAGCTTGTTTTTACTAGGGAAGGTAAAAATCTCAGTGTAGATGCTGTACGTGTTTCTAATATATTCATCAACTTTCACAATATTTCCTTCAAGGATGGGATTACATCAATGGTATTTGTGATTTCAAACTCATTTTTCTGCAGAATCCTGAATCCTTCATGTTCACAAACATGTTCCTTCCACCACTTCCACCTTCTTCTGTGAAAGCTCTCTTTGCTCTCTTGTTGAAAATTGATTTCTTGTGAATGCTAAACATCTGCAGATGCTAATCAGCTGCCACAATGCTTCCACAAGCAGAAAGCTAAAAAACCCCTAAAGCCCAGAAACTGTCTTACTTGGATGCACCTAATACCTATTCTCTTTCTCTCTCTCCCTCCTTGAACTCTCCTTGAAAAAACTGCCTGAGAATTTACCTTGATTTGGATGAAGAAGTCTGTAACAAGGGATTTGCTAATCTGTTCTTTTACAGTTTTCTCACTCTTGTCATTGGTTTATATAGCCCTGCCAGGTCTAGAGCAAGTTTCTGTAGTTTTGTTCTGAGTAACTTACAACTGTTCTCATACACAGTTCCTCTCTTTAATTTTCTTTAAAAGCAGCAGAATATTAAACCAAGATGAGCACTGTGCCATAATTAGTATGGAGGTGGCATTCACAGGAAGTTGCTGAGCAGGAACATATAAGACTTGATACAGTACATTTTTCCCATTAAGTCATATCATTGTAATAACTATCAATTAGGTAGCAGAAGTAACTTCCTTTAAAGATACTACCCTTTATTTCCTTTCCTAGGAGTAGAATGTGTTATCAAAGCCCATCAGCTTCAGCTCAAGAAAAGATCAAGGAGGTTTGAAAGCCAGGAAGTGCCACTGTAGTAAAAACTGGGAAGATGTAAATGAGTTCTCTGATACTGCTACTTTCGCAATATTAACACCCAGGGAGAGCAAACAAACAGCAGATACCATGTAGCCACTGTGTGAGTAAAAGTTGACCTTGTCTTTGGAGCAGTTTTTGCATCTGTTTTCCATAGGTTTAATAAATGCATGACACATTTGTGCAAGACAGTGAGAAAAGATCCTTTAAGTTGGCTATGCAAGTAACACAGCCCGGAAAACTATATGCCCTGAACAGTTAATTTAAAAAATCAGGGTTTTCATTCTATAGGAAACTCATAATCAATTTTTTTTGTTTGTTTAGTTGTTTTTTTTTTTATTTGTGTTTTTTTTTTTCTTTTTCATTCAGTTACAAAGCAGAAAGATTTGGAAGTCCTATGACAATAGTAGTTAGCATCTTTTAACTTTTTGTCAAAACCATTCTGGTGCTTCTAAAGAATAAACTTGGTTATTCATGCTCCTAATTGCCTAATCCCATGTTCATTCATTGAAATTTACTGTGTGTAAATTAAATTACTAATTTTAGTAACTATATATTTCCTGTATAGCTGTATTTCATCTAATCGGCTAAACTACTACCATAGTAAGGGAGAGAAAAATATCACTAGGCATGAGTCCATTCGTCATAGGGTACATGTTTGAAGTAAATCAAGAAGCCTGCTTTATTTTTCCCCCATCTTTGTCTAGGATAAAAGGAAAAAAATCCCCAAGCAATCTCTCTAGTCTGCATTTCTAGAGGCTTGTGGTTACATAGAAGTTGACAGAATGTTGTACGAAGAATTATGTTGAACAGCTTCAGTTTATTGTCACTTTTTTTGTCTATCATCACCACAGCAGAATTTGGCAGTTTGCCTGAGAGAGTGAGGACCACACGTCCAGCACAATACGTGATTACAAAACTGAGCTGTTGGTCTGTACAGCAAGGGTTTTGCTTTAGAGCAGTTTCTGAATATGTGGGAACTTTGTTTATTTTATTGTTTGTTGTTGGTTTTTATTGTTTTTTTCTTTAAAGAAAATCCTGCCGTCTCTGTTCCTTGGGCATTGAATCACTCAGGGAAGAAAAAAAGCAGAGGGCAAGAGAGAGGGAGAGGAGTAAAAAAGACTGCAAGCCTGTCATTCATAGGGGTCCAGCTGATTGCTATAACAAGTTGCAGTGATGAGAGAAAAGACAGAATGATTCTGGGACCTTAAAAGTCACTGAGATAAAATAGCTAGAAAGTTTGACCTGCTAGTACCAATAGGATCATAGGATAATTTGGGTTGGAAGGGACCTCAGCAGATCTCTAGTCCAACCTCCTACTCAAAGAAGAGTCAGGTATGAGGTTAGACCATGTTATTCAGGGACTGATCCAGATAGGTCATGAAAACCCCTAAGAAAATTATAGCATATATCAGACAGTCCAGAAAGAAAAGGATATGCAGCAGTTACTAATCTAATTCCTGTCTGTATAATAGAATACTTTAAATAAAACACTAGTAAAAAGGAACATGCAATACTACATTAGTTTTCTGCCATTTGTGAATTGTTTAAATCCTCTATTGTTAAAAAGGACAGGCAAGCTATTTGCCTGACTTTCACATAAGCAAGAGTGACCAGAAGATCGAGAATAAGGGTACTAGTTCATACATACATAGCATAGTGAGGAATGCCACAAGTCAGATATTGGCCAAATACTCTGGGAGGAACAGAGCTCAGGGCATGAATGCAAGATTTAGAAACAGTTGCACTGTCTGTTTAGATGCTGAAACTGGGAGAGCTTATGTACTCTTTTAAAAGTTTTTTACAAGTGCATATTTTGGCAAGAATTTCAGTGTCTTCAGTATTTTATGTTATTACAACACTATCAGACAGTATTACTTCTTTGTTCATTTTACCCCACAGTATCTCTGCCATATCTTATGATCAGGGAACATGATTTTTTTTGACATGTTACAGTTTTTCACAATAGGGGTTTTGGTTCAAAATTTATATATTATCAGACGGATCTGTGTATAATTTAGATCTGGGTTCCCCATTACCTTTTTTTCCCTGTATTTTCAGGGAAGGTTGCCAGTCTACTTTCAGTAATGCAATAAGTGTGATTGCTTTCCATTAATCAGAAGACATGCAAATATACATAAACCAGTGGACATGTTCTGAGTGTATTGAATTTTATCATTATAATGATTATGATTAGGATGATTGCCTTTCTTCAATAGGAAAAAGAATTATAGATTTAGATACGAAAGAATTAAAGATCACATTAAAGAATAAAAACAAATGTCTAATGAAGGAGAATTTTTAAGGAAATAATTTCCTACACTTATTTTTAAGAGTACATCTTTATTTCCCTCAGATCTGTACTTTTTAACATAAACAGCAATTAATTAATGAAAAATACTATTTAAGATAATTTTTAATATGTATGGACTAGAAGTTTAATAGGAAGCAGATTCTTAATAAGATCAATATTTTGTCAG
The DNA here is from genome assembly GCF_030936135.1 of Gavia stellata. Lineage (NCBI taxonomy): Eukaryota > Metazoa > Chordata > Aves > Gaviiformes > Gaviidae > Gavia > Gavia stellata. The sequence goes on along the minus strand of NC_082598.1, from coordinate 24,098,090 downwards.
GTTTATACAGTCTTTGTAAGTCTGTTTGCACCAGGAAAATACTCTTTCCGACATGTACATTCAAGGTAGGAATGAACATTACAGTTTTCATAAGTATTGAAGAACAAGAAAGTCTTGTGTGGTTTTCACTAACTCCAATGAGAAATTAAACTTGGAAAATTATGTATAACAGTTTCTTAGGGTTTTGTTGTTGTCCAGAATTTGTATTTTCATATTTTACTTACCTTCCCCTGATCATCCTGATCTCCTGTTCATTTTCTGCAATGTACTGAGTATAAAAAGAATATTATGATTGCACATCAAAATTATGACACTATTTTAAGAACTCTGATTTTTAAATTATACCAGTTCTATTAGGTGGACTTTTGCAAAAATAATTTTAAAAAACCCCTAAAACTAGGGGGTTTTTTGTTCATTTGTTTTCTTGGGGTTTTTTAATAAGGAAAAGAAAAGCTTATTATGGGATACTGAAATAAAATAAAACAATGGAAATAGGATAAATTATTCAAGAGAGATGCTCATTGCATAGTATTCCCAAAAGAAATCCTTTAGGGTTCATAGTACGTTTAAAAAAAAGAATTATGTGTTTCACCTTGAGAAAATAATCAAGGTCAAGTCAATGCTGCAAACCTGGGTAGGTTATGGTGTTCATTATAACTACAATTAAATTTAAACCAAAACATTAAGGGAGCTCTCTCAACTGAGTTCAATATATATTCACATATACAGCATCAATAGATACCACAATGAAGTGAATGATCACAAAATGCTTATTACTGATTTAGGCTGTAAATCACCCTAGGGTTGAAGGATTTTGTTATGCACTTTGTCCTCCTATTCCTTTTCCTATAGGGACGAAAGGAAATGCAGAGCTGGTGTCCTACCTATACGTCCTAAGTGTAAAAGTGTCTGAACCACTAGAGTTCGATGGACTAATTAACCTTTGAGATCTGGCAGGTCTTTAAGTATGAAACTTTTGCCACAAAACGCTTAAGATGCTTGGAGCATTTGTGCTTGTTATTCTGGTAAAAGCATTGAGTTAGTGAAGGACTGCAAAGTCTTGCTTGTCATCTGGATGCAGTGGCATATTTCTACTCTGCTAAATCAAGATACTTTAGGAGAAATAGGAGAATATCCTGGCCCATTTTCCATGCTTCCTTGAGAACAGAACTGCAGCAGTATTATACACAGAATAGCTAAAGATCAGAAGTCATACTGACAACATGTTACTATCTCTGTATTTCAAAAGAAAATTCAGGCCTGACAGAGCTGCCTTCCTTCAATCCATCACAAGATTTTGTACAAATCAGGAAGACATACACACAAGGGAAAAAACAAATAAACAAACAAAATGTAGGAAACTGAAGGTGAAATGATTTTAAGGGGAGGAAGGCACAAAAAAGTTTAATTTTCTTTTAGGCACAAGTTAATTATTTGAAAAATTCCTGAAAAAAGTAGTGAAACAAATTGTATATATTTTAACATAAAGTATATCCTTTACAGCTTCCTCATAACTTTTTCATTTTTTTCTTTCATTATACCTTACACCTTTCTATTGAATGTGTATATATATGGTTTTCTTTTTCAAGCCCATGAAACTTACACAGTGCTACATTGGAGAGTGGGAGGATGACAGAATAAAGGGATGGATTTTTGTAACAAGAATATGTCAAAAATTCATTTTCTCCTACATATTTTAGATGAAGAAAGGCTAACTAGCATTTAATTTTGCTCTCCATCACAATAGACTCTACACAGAAGCTCTTTTCTTGCTTTGTCCAATTTCCAATTAATCCAGCTCTTGTCTTTTTTTAATATCATTTATACACAAAGTCATAGGTTCCCTAAGTCTTCAGAAAAATACTAGATTTTACTAAAAGATATTTTCCTTTATATTCTTTTTTTAGTCTTATTTCAGTCACTGGTTTTATTTAAAGAACAATAAACTTATGTTCCTTTTCACTTTAACTCATTTCTTGATATAAAATTTACCTTCCCCAAACCACATCTATTCATTATTAGCTGTCTTTCTGTCCTACTGAAAAAGTTCCATAATCATTCTTGCTACTTTTGTGTGAACTTCATTGAATTTTCATTGTATTCCTACTAATAACAAACACAAGCCATGATTTTTAATAGTTTCATTGACACTATGAGATTGTCATGTAATTCCAAGCCTTCAAGACTGTTTGCTTTTTTCTTCTATTTGTTTTCCTATTATCTACAAATATGTCACATTTTTAGCTAATTACTGCAGATGTAACTGTATGTATTTAAGACAGACTTCCTACCAATCCAGTTTTCCCTCCCTTAAAACTATATTTGAATTATTTTTCTTGGATCTTGCCAGAAAATTTCTGCCAGAGTTTGGCAGAGTACTGCCAACATAACCAAGATTTGAATTAATTTTATCATACCCCACAGGTTTTTATCCAATGAAGCTCTTATTACTTGATCTGTCTTATTACTTGAAATTATGAAGTTCAGCCTTTGGTAAAAATGTGTACTCTGATAGATAGGTGAGACCTTCAACAGTTCTGTAGGGATTGCTAGATCTATCAGTTACATAAATCACAGAGCAGAGCACAGCTGATACACTGGTCCCCTGTGTGCTCACTCCATGTTCTTTAAGAGTGCCAATTACAATTTAAGAAGATCATGGATTACTGAAAGATTCAACCTTGTAATTGTTCTTATAACAAATGATATTTCATACATACTTTATGAAGAAATCATCTGAAAATGTTAATGTACATAAAGATAAACAATTAGAATGTAGTAAAAGAGGTTTCAAATAAAGAACATCAATGTATTTAAAATGATAAATATATTCTCTCCCAACAGACATAGCTGGTAAGTAAGAGAACTATCCACACAAAATGGGAGTTTTGCTTTTGGACTTCTACCCAAACAGTAAATTTATTGGAATTATCTAAGCGGGAACATATTAAATGTAGTGTAAGTGCAATGAAAAAACTTACTTTTTTTTTTTTTTTTTTTTTAGATTTTTGTTTCTAAGCCGAATATCAAAGTCTGTCCCTGAATCTTCTCAAAGCTAAATTTATTTCGCATTGTCTTTTGCCAGGGATTGGACCTGTTCTTTTGGTGCACTGCTGTAGGCAGAGAAGGACCCTTGCCTGGACAGGCAGACAATCTAATAAAGAAGAGCAGTTAGACTAAAATTTATTTGGATCTTGATCTGTCTAAGGACCACTCAGAACAAATCCAGCTAGACAAGCTTTTCAGTGAAATTTTCCAAGGAAGATTGGAACTGCTCTATCAGATGAAAGCAGCAGTGCATTTAGGCCAGTGGCTTATTTCTTACAGTTGCAATATTAGGAAAGATCTTCTGAAGAGTTAAAAATTTATTTTCTGAATAGACACCAAAATCAAGTTTTAAAATAAGGGACAAAAACTGAAAAGGTACATGTGCAGACTTTCCTATCCAGTTCCAGTGCTTTGAGGGGATACCTACAAGCCCAGACTTGGTGAAATCACAGTCATATACACATTATTTTCTAAATTATTCTCTATTTTTGTTTAAAAAACAGGCAACTCGGGAGGACTACAAGGATGTTGTGAGGTTTTGCAGGGAGAAAATTAGAAGGGCCAAAGCCCAGCTAGAACTTAACTTGGCCACTGCCATAAAAGACAACAAAAAATGTTTCTATAAATACATTAGTGACAAAAGGAGGGCTAAGGAGAATCTTCATCCTTTATTGGACGCTGGAGGAAACATAGTGACAAAGATGAGGAAAAGGCTGAGGTACTCGATGCCTTCTTTGCCTCAGTCTTTAATAGTAAGACCAGTTGTTCTCCAGGTACCCAGCCCCCTGAGCTGGAAGATAGAGACAGGGAGCAGAATGAAGCCCCCACAATCCAAGGGGAAATGGTTAGTGACCTGCTACACCACTTAGATACCCACAAGTCTATGGGACCAGATGGGATCCACCCAAGGGTACTGACGGAGCTGGTGGAAGTGCTCACCAAGCCACTTTCCATCATCTACCAGCAGTCATGGCTAACCAGGGAGGTCCCAGTGGACTGGAGGTTAGCAAATGTGATGCCCATCTTCAAGAAGGGTCGAAAGGAGGATCCAGGGAACTAGAGGCCTGTCAGCCTGACCTTGGTGCCGGGGAAGATTATGGAGCACGTCATCTTGAGTGCCATCATGTGGCACATAAAGGACAACCTGGTGATCAGGCCCAGTCAGCATGGGTTTATGAAAGGCAGGTCCTGCCTGACCAACCTGATCTCCTTCTGTGACAAAGTGACCCACTTATTGTATGAGCGAAAGGCTGTAGATGTTGTCTACCTGGACTGTAGCAAAGCCTTCGACACTGTTTCCCACAGCATTCTCCTGGAGAAACTGACTGCTTGTGGTTTGGACGGGTGCATTCTTTGGTGGGTAAAAAACTGGTTGGATGGCTGGGACCGAAGGGTTGTGGTGAATGGAGTTAAATCCAGTTGGCGGCTCATCACAAGTGGTGTTCCCCAGGGCTTGGTACTGGGACCGGTCTTTTTTAATATATTTATAAATGATCTGGATGAGGGGATTGAGTGCAACCTCAGCAAGTTTGCAGATGACAGCAAGCTGGGCGGGAATGTTGATCTGCTTGAGGGTAGGAAGGCTCTGCAGAGGGATCTGGACAGGCTGCATCGATGGGCTGAGGCCAATTGTATGAGGTTCAACAAGGCCAAGTGCCGGGTCCTGCACTTGGGTCACAACAACCCCATGCAGCACTACAGGCTTGGGGATGAGTGGCTGGAAAGCTGCCTGCTGGAAAGGGACCTGGGGGTGTTATTTGACAGCCGGCTGAATATGAGCCAGCAGTGTGCCCAGGTGGCCAAGAAGGCCAACGGCATCCTGGCCTGTATCAGAAACAGTGTGACCAGCAGCACTAGGGGAGTGATTGCTGCCCTGTATGCAGCACTGGTGAGGCCTCACCTTGAATCCTGTGTTCAGTTTTGGGCCCCTCACTACAAGAAAGGCATTGAGGTGCTGGAGCATGTCCAGAGAAGGTCAGCAAAGCTGGTGAGGGGTCTGGAGCACTAGCCTTATGAGGAGCAGTTGAGAGAGCTGGGGTTGTTTAGCTTGGAGAAGGGGAGGCTGAGGGGAGACCTTATCGCTCTCTACAACTACCTGAAAGGAGGTTGCAGAGAGGTGGGTGCTGGTCTCTTTTCCCAAGTGACTAGTGATAGGACGAGAGGAAATGGACTCAAGTTGCGCCAGGGGAGGTTTAGATTGGATATTAGGAAAAATTTCTTCTCTGAAAGGGTTGTCAAGCATTGGAACAGGCTGCCCAAAGGAAGTGGTTGAGTCACCCTCTCTGGAGGTTTTTAAAAGATGTGTGGATGATGTGCTTAGGGACATGGCTTAGTGGTGGACTTAGCAGTGTTAGGTTAATGGTTGGACTTGATGATCTTACAGGTCTTTTCTAACCTAAATGATTCTATGATTCTATGATTCTACTTTGTCTAAAAATGTTTTTCTTGTTTTTTACAAAGCTTTCCAAACCTAGGAATCCTTCTGAATCCTTATAAATCTTAGAAAGATTGGAATAAACCTTACAATCCACTGAAAATCCAGTTATGTGGTATAGCTTGCAGAAAAAATTATTTACAAAAGATGTATTCTACACTCCTCATCTACTTATCCATTGACAGGGGACATTTCACTTAGATTTGTTACATATAGATGATATAAAAAACATAAATTGGCATTATGTCATTGCAGCAACAAAATAAAACCATGTTCCAAGCTGCATCAGCAAAAGTATAGTCAGTAGATGAGAGGATGTAATTATCCCCACTCTACACTTGTTAAAGTACACTTGGTATTAGTTCAGGTTTTGGTTCTCTCAGTTCAAGAGAAAAAACTTGACAGGGTTTTTTGAATGGCAGCTGAGATGACTGGAGGGTTGGAGAGCATGATGTATGAAGAAAGGTTGAAGGAATTTTGTTTGTTGAACCTACACAGCAGAAACCTAGGGGATCTAATCACACTCTTCTAGCAGTCAAAATCCAGCTTATTGTAGTCCTTATGTTTTTAAATTTCTTTCCCATTCCTACTAGTCTATTTCTTGGAAGGTGTAGACATACCAGCTAAACAGGGTAGCATCAAGATTTGCAACCATCAGTTCATGCTGTCTTTAAATACTGTTTAGCTTTATCCTCACAGCTTCTAAAGGGCATCTTTGTAGTGCAGTTTTCTAACTCTCACTTCTGATATGTGGATAGCCAGTTCTCAGTAATGAAAAATCCACTTAAATTCAATCTTTGTTTGAATTTCTCTGTCAGTTCTAATAAGAGTTTAGCTGTTGATGGCTTGGATTTAAAAAGCCCAACAATCTTAGTGTATAATGAATTCAGGGATACGTAATTTCAGTGTGTGTGTGAGTATAATCTAAGAAAAACAATTTCTCTGTAACTCTTCAGAAAAGGAAGCATAAAGTTTACTTATTTTATATATACATGTATGTAAATCAGGAGGATCTATGAGGCTGCACTTCTAAATTACCTCCAGAAAACTGAGAGTTAATATTTGTCATTTAGCTAAAATTATATTGTGTAGTATAACAGAAGAACATTTGTTACATTTTCTGTTGAATATTTACAGCATCAATCAACATGGATTTTAGACATGCAAATTCAAATGCAAAAAAGAAATTATATGAAAAATAAAACAGAAAGACTGCTGGAATATTTTCAATAGCTTCTAAATTGTTCATCAACATTTAAAATGCATTTTGTTTCAATATGAAACAGTTCATTTCCTGGGAAGAAGTAGGGACTTTTTTTCAGAAATTAGTGTTCAGCCAACATTATGCCTTTCATAACCTTTCCAAAATATGAATATGATGATTAATTCACAAGACATTGATCTTGAACTACCCTTCTAAACATCAAGAGCTTTCATTGAAGGCCAACCCACAGCAGCTTATTCCAAAGAGACAAGTTTTGACTTTCAGATTTTCATGAGGTCTTTTAGTTTTCATTTATGCTCATGCTGTATTTAGTTTATCCCATCTGCTTCCAATTACTGTGACTGCATGTGTTTTGTTTTTATTTTTATTTTGGTGTGGCTCTCTGTTTTTGATAGGCCTGTCCTTTTAGATGAAAAAGAACTAATTCTCCTGGAATTAAACATTTTCCAAGACAGAGCAGGAAAACTAAATGCATAATTATTTACAGCATGTTAATATGGGTCACATCTCAGGTGTTTGGGTCTATAGTAAGCTAAACTCTAGATATAGTGAAGGTTAATAGAAAGCTTACTGTGTAAAATAACTTTTAACTAAGCTTTCAACATCTGTTCAAGACTGTTTAGGAGGATAAAATAGTTGTCGATTATCTCAGTAGAGAGTAACATCTAGGTAAATAAAATTCATATTCTGCTGCTATTTTTTTCTGCACTCTAGCCATATTAGCAAAGTTATTTTTTTGCCTTTATGCTATCATTAAAGAACCTGTGAAATCACTGGAGTTAGTTACAAAGAAATACTTTTATTCAAGAAGGGCTAGTGTTATCTGGAATAAAAAGCTAAGTAGGCCACAAATTTAGAAATCTGTCTCTTTAATAATGTAATTTGTTACACTGGGGCCTCATAGTGTCTGTTTACTCAAGCCGGTGGATTTGCTGAAGAAGAGAAGTGCTGATGATGCAATGTGCTGACCCACATACCAGTTCCCAACAGACTGCACCAGCTGGTGTAGTTTATGCTTATAGCTTAAACAAAGCCAATATTTTTCCCTTTCCATTGCCTCCTGCTGATGGAATACAGAACAATATAAATATTTTCAATTTATCTTCTAGGAAAAGATCTGTAAGCAAGTCTATAGTTACAGTTATTCAGAGGCTGTTTTTTTTTCTTTCTTATTCTGTATTATTTCTTTTGTGAATATCAAATAAAATTTAGATCTGGGAAACTCTGCTTATATACTTATTAAATTACCTACATAGTTCATATATTTTAATCATAAACATTAATCTTTGAACCTTAGTGTACAAAGGAAGAGAAATTATTACACACTTTTTTATTGTTTTCTGTTGTTTCATGTTCACAGATGCCTAAAATGGTACAAGAGCAGTAGTAAGATATCTTAAGTTTTACCTCAAAATTAGAGTTGTACACCTTGGCAGCTGTCTTTTCTGAGGCTTTTGAAAACATAACAAAAAAGAGTACCAGGGTTAATGCAGTCAAAAGGTTCATTTCTGTCATATCGGAGAAGTTTTCAATCTTAGATTGTAATTGTGATGTTTCTTTAATTTACAATGGCATTTTGTCCACTCAGATCTCTGTTGAACAGAAAGTGAAGAAAAAAGCCTCTTTACTAAGCAATGCTGTTGAAACGAAAAACTTTAATTTCTGTGGGAGTCCAAAATTTTTCATGTGAAAATGTTCTCAACATCCAGGAATATCCAAGGTCAATACTTCCCCATAACACAGAAATTGGGCCTAATGATTTTTTGTTAAAAATTAAAATATCGTCCCTGAGTTTCTAGTAACAGAGTATTGTGAAGTTATTGTATTTGTGGTTCAAGCATAGTTTTTGCTTTACCAAACTATATCTGCTGACTTCTTTCATGTTATACCAGAAACTGATCATGACTGATCCTCTTGTGTACACTTCATACCCATAAATAATTTCTGTATACATTTATACACTTGCAGGGAATTGGATATTGAATTAGATGGAAGGCATAATGCTTACTGCAGGATATCACTACTTTACGTAGACCTAGTTGAGGTGGTTTTAAATAGCTGTCTCAGGTATAGATAGCTGTGGAGTAGAATTTGTCATGGAATTGCATGAGGGCTAGTAGCCTTGTGTCATGAATGTTCTGGACACTGCACCTGATATAAAATGACATGGTTTATAAATAGAAGACTGTTCTAAATTTAACTCATGTCTGTGAGTTGTAATCAGTTGATTGACTAGTGATAAATGTGATTAACGAGAACACAGATGTGTCCTTGATGCAAATATGGATTTGGTGTTGCTCATGAAACAGTATTAGGAGAAAGCAAATGGTTAATTTGAGCGAATGATGATACACAAGGTTCAGTATATGAATAGCCATGATCTAATCTTTGATGCTGAAGGTCAGGTTATCTTTTGGCTTGTTTTCAGGATCATGGTGGAACAGTATTTCTTGACTGTAACAAAACTTGAATGCTCATCCTGAGCAACGCTTTTGCAAGTTGTGAAGTGTCAATGAAATTTCCACTTTTTTCCAGACAACTCCATGATGTTTGTAATGACTTTTAAAAAAACAAAACCAAACAGTATTTGAAATTTCTGAATGGGTCAGAGCTTTTTATTTTTGTATTTCTTTTTTATATGCACTGGCTTGCTTCCTTCTAAGAAGCAAATAATCCAGGAAATATTACAAGAAATATTAGTCTTCTTTAGAAAACGTATTTTGATAATAAATTCTCAGTATGGAAGAAGCAGTTTAAAATTTACTAGATAAAATGCCTTTATTTGTCATTGTGCACTGACATATTCAAATAAAAATGTGTATTGTTCTCTTTAATCCCTGAGATAATGTGTATTTTATTGTTCTTAGGAACCACGACAACACAAAGACATGTTTCATATTTAAACCAGATACCACAGTAACATAAGAATAAGAGTGCTTGTATAGTTTTAGAGGAAATAGAACAGATTTACTGTAATAGTGATCTAGAATTTATTAAAACATGATTTTTTTTTTTGTATCTGGTTTTGTGGAAAGAAAATATTTGAGCCACTGTCAATAGATATGCTTTTTAGAGTGTCTGCCCAAACAGTAAAGCATTTGGTTAGGAATGACAACAGCATCTTTTCTGACACGGCCAAATTAAACATCTGCAATAGGTTCACCAATCTTTGGGTAGCTATTTTATTTAGAGGACACAACAGTTTCTAAGAGAACACAGGTCTTTGAAATAGATTTTCTCAGAAAAATAGATGGTGTGGTTGTGCATTCCTTCCCCCCCCTCTCCTGGGCCACTGTACAATCTCAGGAATTCCAACTAGGCCTTGGCCTTTGTGTGACGAGTGGGCGATTAAGCATCCCTTGACCGTACCAGGAACTCTTGCATGGGTAAGGAAGGGAACAGCACTGACCATACCAGGCACTCCTGTTACCTGACCAAGGTGGGTAATGAAAGTAAGAATAATGGAATAATCAGTCATTCCCTGACAGCCCTGGAGCATTCCTTATCTGGATCATAGCCCAGGTGGAACAACACCGTTGTAACTGAAACTCCTTCTTTTTTGCTAATGACTAAAGCCAATCATCTTACGAACCTGTAAACAGCGGTCCCAAGTGAGACCCTTTGAGCTCTCTTGGACCACAGCGGGCTGCAACCAGCATGCCCCTCTGAGTGGGACACCTCTCAGAGTTTGCAAACTCTCCAGTTTGCAAAATTCAGAGGACCTCTGCCAAAAGCTGGCCACAGGACCTGGACTAAAACCTTCTCCTCCTCAAAGCTCAACCCTGGCCTATTGAGTAATGCTGAGATATTTGAAGTGAGCATTTTCACGGAACTTGAGGGGATTTTTTAACAGGTACCTTTGTATATATATCTATATGTCTGTGTGCTTGTGTGTGAATCAATCTGTAATCAAGCTACTGTTGTGATTGTGGTAAGTTCTAATAACTCACTTTGCAAATCTTATACTAATCCATGATTAAGTGTTGCTAAAATCTTATGATTTACCTCAAACTGTGAGTGATACTTAAATTGCTGCTGAATACATATAATCCTTTAGATAAAACCTGTTGACCAAGTCTGAGACTAAGATTGGACCTAGCAGAACCTAGACTCCTCTCTGAGGAGGAGTTTAGAAAGCAAGGGGGTCTACTCTGAAGCTCATCACTCAATGAGAGGGCCTTCCCTACTCTTTGTGTTTCTTTCACTAGATATAAACCGTTGTCCAAGTCTGAGACTAGGTTTGGACCTAGCTGCACCGAGACTACTCTCTGAGAAGGAGTTTGGAAAGCAAGGGGGTCTACTCTGAACCTCATGACTCAACTGGATGTTTTCCTTGATTTTCTCATACCCTCTCTTCCTTTAGACATGAACTGTTGACCAAGTCTGAGACTAAGTCTGGATTCAGCTGCACCTAAACTCCTCTTTGAGAAGTTTAGAAAGCAAGGGGGTCCATTCTGAACCTCATGACACAATGGGAGGGTCTTCCCTAATCTTTACCCCTATTGTTTCTCCGCTGTCTCTGTATAAGTCATTCTGAGTTGATTCTAATTTGATTTTCTTTTGTATGTTTCAATAAGTAATAGAGTGGACCTCGCCACTGAATTCTGTTAAGTCACACTTTTATAAACATCTATTAAAATTGCTTTTGCCAACACCCTTGACGGTGACTCTTTAAGCGTCTCAAACCACTCATTTCACGACTGATGGAAATCTCTGAATTTCCTATCTTTGAATGCAACTATAATGCAATAATGTGCATTCCTAGAGGGGATGCTGCACATACTGTAGATTCTTCAGAAGCTAATCTGTACATGACCTGGTCACCATATCCTAATCTTTCCACATATCCTTTTCCTTGGTAAACCAATATTTTCTGTACTTACAAGTTTTATTGTTTGCTTATAAGTTATAGCTGTTAGATAAATGATCTATATTTGGATCATGACTCATCAGAATGGTTTATTTGTCATATCTACTTTTCTTTATCCATGGGAACCCTCTCATAACCTAGAAACAATAAAGTAGCTTTTCTGTCATTCATTTTGGCTCTTTCAGTAAGTAGCGCACCTAACAAGAGGGAGAATATTGATCCTGTATCTAACTAATGATCCATTTTCAAATGCTTCCTTATATTACAGCAGCCATTAGACTACTCTAACTAAATGCCTTACTAATTGCAGTAATCAAAAAGATACAGTTGCATAAGAATAAAAGAAAATGAACAAAGATAAAAATCCTAGATCTCCTGTTGCTTCCAACGACAATCATAATTCTGCTAGACAAGGAAGAACTAATTATCCATTTAGTCTACATATTTTCAATTGGGGTTTCTAGTTTTCAATTCTATGTAAATTCACTTGGTAGAAAACTAAGTTGGTGGTCATCTTATCAATGTAATGAGCATCATACTAAACATTGTTAAGCTCCACATCATTAAGAACTTGCTCAGATTGTAAGGAACTAACTTTCACATGAAACATTTACTCAGTCTCAATCATAATTTGAGCTCAGTATTTTTAGAATAAAGATAATTCCAAATTATTGCAGGACCTCTGCAAGAAGGTGAATTTCACCTTAGAGAAATGCCTTAGCACATTGCATCATTTCAAGAGCAAATTCAAACTTAAACTCAGAGTGAAGAAATGCAAAACATGCAAAATTGCCAGAGATTTCTTCCATAAAAGAGGAAATCCTTCATAGATTTCTACAATCCTCCATGTATCTTTCTCTCTTACAGAAGAAATCATAAATAATATTTTTAATCAAGCTGAACATATTTGGACATTAGTAAGGATTTGTGAATTTGTGCTTTGTTTTCTGAAGTATTTTAAAATCAACTTTTAAATTAACTTTACTAAAAGATTCTCTCATTGAAATGTTCTAAATCTAATTGCATCTGTAACTCAGTAAGATCATCCCATGGAGATGCCTGGTCTTGCCATGTACCAGGGGTAATTGGAAAAATGGTAATACTAAGACAGACAGATCTGACCAGATCACTTTTTGATTTGATGATTATTCTGAACAGATAATATGAACATAGGGCTTTTTGGCTTGCATTTTTTAATATAAGTCTATTTACTCAGAAAAAATAAAATCAGCTGTAATAAAAATACATGGTGTCCAGAAAAAAAATAGTCTTATTCTCAGTCCAAAGGCATTATGCATGTATTTTTCTGAACACTAAAGGCAAAATCGAATATTTAGTTTTTCTTCTTGTATATATAGTTTTCCTGTAGAAATGCATAATCTAGAACTAACACTTCTTTAATAACATCAAAGATGTATAGACCAATAAACCATATAAGGATGAGTAGTTTTTGTGAAAAATTCAAGCAAGCTCAATAAGAAATCTGAATATTGAAACATAATTTTCAGCACTTGAGGACAACACAGATCTTTTAGAAGGAAAAGAATCTGTCTATTGCAATGCATCAACCTATTATCACTTGTGGTAAAAGCTGTACACAAATCAGACAGTGTCAAATGCCACATATCATCTCTTGCAGGGTTTTTATTTGAGCCCCTTAGACATCAGATATTTGGTTAAGAAAATACAATAATTGATTAATTCTTACCTATGCTGATGACACCAAGATGAGTGGTGCGACTGACACACCTGAGGGTCAGGTTGCCATTCAGAGGGATCTGAACAAGCTCAAGAAGTGGGCCCATGTGAACCTCATGAGGTTCAACAAGGCCAAGTGCAAGGTCCTGCACCTGGGTTGGTGCAACATCTGTATCTCTATTGATACAATACAGAGTGGGGGATGAAGGCATTGAGAGCAGCCCTGTGGAGAAGGACTGGAGGGTACTGATGAATGAAAAGCTGGACATGAACCGGCAATGTGTGCTTGCAGCCCAGAAAGCCAACCGTATCCTTGGCTGCATCAAAAGAAGCATGGCCAGCAGGTCAAGGGAGGTGATTCTGCCCCTCTTCTTCACTCTCATGAGACCCCACCTGGAGTACTGCATCCAGCTCTGGAGTCGTCAGTACAAGAAAGACATTGACCTCTTGGAGCAGGTCCAGAGGAGGGCCACAAAAATGAACACCTCTCCTAAGAGGAAAGGCAGAGAAAGTTGGGGTTGTTCAGCCTGGAGAAGAGAAGGCTCTGGGGAGACCTTATTGTGGCCTTTCAATACCTAAAAGGGGCTTAAAAGAAAGATGAGGACAGACTTTTCAGCAGGGCCTGTAGCGACAGGACAAGGGGTAATGATTTAAACTAAAGGAGGCTAGATTCACACTAGATGTAAGGAAGAAATTTTTTACAATGAGGGTAGTGAAACACTGGAACAGGTTGCCCAGAGAGGTTGTAGATGCCCCATCCCTGGAAACATTCAAGGTCAGGTTGGACAGGGCTTTGGGCAACCTGATCTAGTTGAAGATGTCGGTGATCTTTGCAGGGGGGTTGGACTAGATGACCTTCAAAGGTCCCTTCCAACCTAAACTATTCTATGATTCTATGATTCTATTTCTTGTCAATCTAGTATCATGGCAGAAAGAATGCCACGTGACTTCAAAAAGATAAAAAAAACCCCTCACTGCATATATTTTCATTCTTATAATATTTTTCCATTATGGGAATGCTATGTTTTTAATCCTCTTTGGTACTTTGAAATGAATTTTCTTCTTGAACTTTCCACATAAAAATCTCAGTGTTCTGATTGTCTCTTCTTTCTTCTTTTTGTAGAAAAGAAACCAAGAGAACATTTCCCAAAGTAATTCCAGAAAGTTAATTCAGTCCTCTTCTTATTCCTCTTTCCTATGAGTGTTTCCAGGTAAAATTATATTGTTCTCTTTGGAAAGCATGAAAGTACCTCATACTTATAGCTTTTACACTTCTTTTCAAATGTTCTGCCATTCTTTCATTACAATTCCTCTGAAAGGGGAATAACTGCATTTTTCCTCCTGAAGACAACACTTAAATTAGTGGTACTGTGAGTCAGAGATAGGAAAAGAAATTCATCAGTTGTTCTAAAAACCATAAACTGTTTAAAAAAAAAAAAGTACTGTTTTTCTATGGGTTAAACATAGTTTTATTAAATGTGGAAAAAACTGTGGTTTCCCTTGTCCAGCTTCAGTGTAGTTAACAGAGATCTCATTAACCTGCAAGATATTTTTTAATTCAGTCACAGATGCACTCATGAGTAGTCGGCTGGAAATGAGGTAATTGGGGTGTGACAGAACTCTAAGTCTGTATCCATAATTCATAGTTCATAATAAAGGAAAATGTGAAGGTGCCCTATAAATGAAAGTTCTTATGGTAAGTTAAGTTTTGTAAAAGTTGATAAAATTAATTGCTTTTCTGGTTTTGATATCATTGCACCATCCTTCAATACAGAGAACAAAGCTCATATTTCAGCAATACAAAGACCCAGGGAAATCAGGCTGGTCAACCTCACTTGATTCCTGGAAAAGTGATGGAACTAATCCTTGAAACCATTTCCAAGCACATGAAGGACAAGAAAATCATCAGGAGTAGTCACCATGGATTCACAAAGGGAAAGTCATGCTTGCCCGAGTTGATAACCTTCTATGATGAAACGACCAGCCTTGCAGAGAGCAGTGGATGCTGTCTACCTAGACTTCAGGAAGGCCAATGACTCTGCCTCCCATAACATCTTCTCAGAGAAGCTGGATGAGCAGACAGGGAAGCGGATTGAAAACTGGCTGAATGGCTAGGCTCAGAGGATGGTGATCAGTGGTATGAAGTCTAGATGGAGGCCAATTTAATTTTTGAATTAATGTAGAATGAGAATTCTGCATTTTTTGAAAGAATGTAGAATTCTTGTCACTTTTGCAGAATCTAACTTATTATCACAAACCTTTGGAGACACTCAGCCAAAGAATGGTTATTCAGATATGAATGCAGTAGAGAATTAGAAAAGTCCATTCTTGACTCCTGCCAATATTGGATACTTCCTAGTATATTGACTGGCCAGATTTGAAAAGATTCAAGCAGAATGTACTTCTTCACTTCCAAAACAAAAGCATTTCACTTATGAATACAGATGACTGTCTCAGGGGGCTGTTTTGTTATGTCTGACACTATCCTTACATCTCTGGACTATTACATTACAGGTAAATGTAAAACAAGCCATGATTGAGATGATTCCTTTATTTCATCTGTTACATTTCTATTTGGAGGAAGTTGATCCTATTTTCACCACCAAGAAAGATCTTCAAACACCTATGGCAGTTTCATTTTTCTTCATTTATAGAAGTGGAGAAAAATAAAATGTTATCAAATCACCATAGCCACATTGTACTCTGTATAGGTCTGTAACAGCTCACCGACAGGGCCTTCTCAGTTTTCCATGATGTTTATGTTATGACAACCACACTAACAACATTCACAGCTCTCAGTACACAATAATTAGGAATACTGAAGAGAAGTCACTTAAAAAAGACTAAAGAAATAGAAATACTAAGTGCTGTACCATAGTAAAGGTGTTCTTAGGTGTACCTTTAGAAGAGCTATCTTTGTTTCTGCCTAATAAACAAGACTCCTTAGCAGCAGAGCTGAGTGGTAGAAATGACAACATAACAGCAAGAGCACTAGATATTGTGGAAGAATTTCAATTAAAGGAATTACCTTTCCTAGCTCTGCAGAAGTTTCAGTAAATGCTGAAGAGGAGAAAATTGCAGGTGCTGACTTCAGAGAGTTGTAAAAAATCTCTGTATAAAATATCCTTAACTATACATTTTAAGTTTCTGATTGTTTTTTTCCTATATTACCTCCTGCTGCTGGAAGCCCACCTGGTCTCTGTTATATCTCCTATTCAGCATATTTAAAGTTTGCTAGAACTGCTTCAGGGTTGAATATTTTAGAATAATGTTAATATGGCAGATTTTGACATTCTATTGTTCAAATGGCAACAATCTTTTCTATTTTTTTTTATTTTTTGCTAGGTTGAAATTCAAACTCCCTTCAGAGCAGAAGATGCTGAACTCTGGACTAAGAGAACTTGCAGAGCAACAATTTAATTTTTTCCCCAGTTGCATCAAGCAGTGGAATAGAAGACTTTCCTATTTAAATCAGCAGAGTCACATGAAAGAAAGAGCAACATCTGGCCAAACTCCTACGAAAATGGTATTCATTAAATACTACCACACTACAAAGCTGTTACACTATAGACACAAATGTTTAAACTATAAAAGCTACATTTCTCAGCAAGTGAATGGTACGAATCTCAGAGGTGTTGAGATATCTCAGCTGTCTTTATATTTAATTCTCTATTCAAGATCAAAATACATTTTAGATTGGCTGTAACCTGCATACTCACTTAGAAGTCCGTCTTTAGACATCTGTGTTTTAAAATCTTTGCCACAGAAGAGAATTTGCTCCACAATATAAAACATTTAGGAGAAAAATATATTAAAGATGATTGATTTTCATTAAGAAGTAACAGTCTTTTAAATTTGCCTTAATATTTCAGTCAGTATATGTTTTCTTTTCATAGGAAATATAAAGAGAAATGGAATCTATATGGAATATGGATTTTAAAAATCTTCAGGGGTAATTTGCTTTAAATAAGATATTCTTAAATATGGGTTTTGTGTAGATAGGTCAACAGATGCAAATGATTTCAAGACTTTTTTGTCTTTGGAAATACAGTATGAACACTACCTACATTCTACAAGCTCAAGAAATGTTGCTGAAAGGGAGAGGAAATAAATGTTGATCTAGTGTTTAAGAGAATAAGACTTGTTTTGCTATCAAAGCTGTGTAGATGCTTTACAGGACATTAGCAGCAAAACTATGGTTAGTCAAGGTTATCTGGTTATTTATGATTTTTGGTTATGTAAACAGTCAACGCTAAATCTCAATGCATAGTCCAATACAATTGTAAGTATATTTTGAAACCCTTTACAAATGACAACAAATGATTAGGACACGACACAAGGATATCGCAGAGTGAAAGCATCACCTTTCTCTGATCTAACATGCAGATCTCTAACAGAGTTAAAGATGGTATGAAGAATAATTGTTGCAGCTTACACAGTAGAAATACATTGACATTTCTCTGTAAAAAGGAGAATCTGAGGGAGGGAATTGTGATGTTCTATTATTGAACTAAAGAGTTGAAATCCATGAAATTACTGAAATGCCTGTGAAAATTATTACTGAATTTTTGTTATAACAGGTCTTAAAATTTTGGCTGAGTTAAGACGTTTTCTAGTTTTATTACATTTCAGATCTGTTAATGGAAGTACAATACAGTCATCTGAACAAACTATGATTTATTTGCATCACAGATTGTTAACATATTTTGGGGGGTTTATTGATAACATTAGTTAGTTTGATAGAATTGGAGGGAATACCTTTGATCTGCAGAAATTTAAATGGGCTTTAAGGTTGTGGAAGCATTCTTGTAGATACACATACTGAGTAAAATCGCGGAAAGATATTGTCTAACCCCATCACTGACATACATTCTTCACAACAGGAGCAAGAGACAGAACCAAAGGAGGTTCAATGTACAGAGGCCCCGCTTTCTTTTTAAATACCTGATTTTTAGACCTTATTTACTTACAGTCCTTGATGCAGCTTACAAATGCCAGTAAGGGTTTACTTCATAGAAAACAACTCAGCATATGTTTATGAATAGCATCATAAAAAATACACACTGCAGAGACATAAGTAGGAGCAGTGGCTATTACTAGAGAGCTTTACTGTCAAAAGGAGTGTTCTAATTCCTCCAACCAGGTGCACATTTTTTCTATAAAGGGAACATGTCAAATGACAATGAATTTTGACATTGTTAGAAAATAAGACTAAGAACAGACTTCTGTGACTTTTTTAGGTAACAACTGAAGTGCAGTTGTTCACTTTTTAACTAGATATGGTCATGAGTTCAGAAGGCATATTTTTTATGGTCATGGCTTTGATAAGGATTTTGTCATTGACCTTCAGTGCTCACTATATTTTAGAATGATACACATTTACAAAACTATGTCATGTTACATATATGCATTCAATTGTACCTCATTTTGACTGTGCCCCTAAATGCTTTTATTTTACTTTGGGTTTGTTAATTAATTTGTATTTATACTATTTTATTGTCTTATATTTACTTTTATTTTACGTTTACTCATTAAAGTGTCTGAAGTGATAAGTCATGTGATCTTAATCTGATACTTCATGGACAATTTTGTATATCATGTGTAATTACCATAAGCGGTATTTCATTGACAAGACTATCACATTATCAAACTTTGAGGTAATATACAGAAGGCATACACAGTCTTTATGACAGAACTGAAACTGGCAAAATCATCCCTTTCATAGCAATGAAAAAACTTGAAAGAACCTCCTGATTCATGAAGCAAAATCTTTTGCTCTCACAGAAAAGCACATCTTGTAACTTCCATTATCAATTTTATAAATGTGTATCCAAAAGTAATGTTTTCTTTTATTCTACTTTAACAATTAAAAATTAATGAGAAGATATTTTTGCCTTAATTGTTAGAAACTTTTCCTATAATGGTTTAAATGCATTATTTCCATGCATCCCCTGGTATCTTTGAAATTATTCTTCTCAAGAAAATTGCATTGAAATGGATTATATGAAATGTTCAGTTTCACAGAAAACGTTTTCAGCCAATTATATTTGTTATCATCTTCCTCATTTCAAATAGTTGAATTTAGATCATGCATTTGGCTCAGAACTATAAACAAGCAACACATAAAAGCAGGCTGTAAGTAGCCAGTATTTAAGAAGTTGGGTTTTTTTAAAAACTTTTGAACACCACATGAAAATAACAATGTTCATGACATTTAATGAGATGCCCTATTTTATTTTATTTTTTTTGGTGCTGTAGCACTACAGAAATAATGGGGCTTCAAATCAAGATGTTGTCTTGATGTGTAATGTTGTAAGGCATTTGTTCTTGAAAAACAGTCCGTTAATTTACGAACAGCCATGCTTCTGAACTGGATTCTTCAATTAAGTGCTTAAAAATATAATCCAGACTAGCGGGCCCAGTTGTCGACTGATTCTTAGTAGCTGCCAGTATAATTACTGTTAAAGAGAATTCCTGAATTTGAACCATTAGGGATCTTACAACAGAAGAATTTGTTCACACATTTAAATGTAGAGCGTATCCTTACAAATAAACAGTTATGCTTGTGAATGACTTTATACCTCTGATTAGTCTCATTTAAACCAACTGAGCTATTTAAGTGCAAAAATGTTTGCTGATCCTGCATCAATATACCTATTTCATATAACACACTAAACCATTAAAAATAAAAAGCATCAACAATAAGACTGTTTGTTGTCATGATTGCATATTCAAGCAGCAATTTTGTAACATTCTTACTTAAGACCGACCACTTAAGTCAAACAATGAGGTTCCATTAATAATGCTGAGAAGAACAGGAAAGCTGATGGATTAAAAAAATATGTTTTCCTTGAGAAATGTCTCACAACTGATTCTTATTTTAATAATTTATTGTGAAAAAAAATTACTGTAACACAGATAGATGTATCCCAGTCAATCTGATTGTTGCCATCACCAGCAAAAGTCCACAGGCTTTGAACAGACTTGGCAGTGCATCGTCTCAGGGCAGGTCTGGGCTTGCCTTGACATGAATTTGTATTAACTAGTCTGAACAAGGGACTGATGGCCAAGTGACCACTGTCTTCCTCACTTGAGGTGAAGCTCTGTGAATGCCTCATGTGATCAAGTGTGACCAACCAACAGAGTCATGGCACAGCAAACCACTGCTCTTTCTATCTGTTAAGGCTGGCTCTTGAACAGCCTTCAAACTTGAGCTGGGAGCCAGTGAGCAGGAAGCAGACTGCTGAGAAAGCATATGGAAAAGACCATACATGGGGACCTACACACTCAGGAGGAAGGTGGGACCTGTCTCCATGAACACTGACCTATCCCGCCGCTGCAGATCCCTGAGGGTGCTGACAACTTGCTGAGCCCTGGTGCCCTGTCCCACCTCTGTTGGCTTCAGGTCCTGGAGGGCTGCTGGAAGGGGGAGTGTAACTTGAGAGAAAAGGGGTAGATATTAGTAAGTCTTGTATGACACTTTAAAGGGTATTACTGTCAGCAATGTTTTTCTGTAGTAATTCAGACTATGAGTATCTGTATTATTGTAACTGGACTGAAGATAACTCCTTGCTGTATTTTGATTAGACTTTTAGTTAGGCTGGCAATAAATTATTCTTGACTCCACTTGAGAGATGTATTCCATTTTTGCCAATAACAGGATTTTAAGTGTAATGCATTATATTAAATTCTCTAACCATTTCCTAGAAACAGCACAACATTTTGGTAAAATTATTCTAGGAAGATTTAGCTTGAGGCAGAATTCTGACATAAAACCTTGACCTAAATAGCATATTTTTCAGAGATTTTTTTTCCTGAAAACAGGGCTTTACAGTGACATTTCAGGTCAGTCTTTAAAATAAATAGCTTCATATAGTACAGAGGACATACGATCTAATGCAAAATATTTTTTCTGAAGATGAAATTAAGATAGTCTTAGAATTGTTCCAGTTGCGAAATAAGGTTTTTTCTTTTTCCAATGTAAAACAAAATTAAGAGAAAAATTCATTTTTTTAAAGTGTATGTATTTACATACACTCACAAGTCTATGGGGCCTGATGGCATCCACCCAAGGGTACCGAGGTGGACGGCCAATGTGACGCCCATCTACAAGAAGGGCCGGAAGGAGGATTTGGGGAACTATAGGCCTGTCAGCCTGACCTCAGTACCAGGGAAGATTAGGGAGAAGTTCATCTTGAGGGCGCTCACAGGGCATGTGCAGGATAACCAAGGGATCAGGCCCAGCCAGCACGGGTTCATGAAGGGCAGGTCCTGCTTGACCAACCTGATCTCCTTCTATGACCAGGTGACTGCCTAGTGGATGAGGGAAAGGCTGTCGATGTTGTCTACCTGGACTTTAGTAAAGCCTTTGACACTGTCTCCCACAGTATTCTCCTGGAGAAGATGGCGAATCGTGGCTCAGACAGGTGCACTATTTGCTGGGTTAAAAACTGGCTGGACAGCCGAGCCCAGAGAATCATGGTGAATGGAGTCAAATCCAGTTAGTGGCTGGTCACAAGCGGAGTCCCCCAGGGCTCAGTTTTGGGGCTGGTCTTGTTTAATATATTTATCGATGATCTGGATGAGAGGATTGAGTGTTCCCTCAGCAAGTTTGCAGACAACACCAAGCTGGGCAGGAGTGTTGATCTTCTCGAGGGTAGGAAGGCTCTGCAGAGGGATCTGGACAGGCTGCATCGATGGGCCGAGGCCAATTGTATGACGTTCAGCAAGGCCAAGTGCCGGGTCCTGCACTTGGGTCACAACAACCCCATGCAACGCTACAGGCTTGGGGACGAGTGGCTGGAAAGCTGCCCTGCAGAAAAGGACCTGGGGGTGTTGGTTGACAGCCAGCTGAATATGAGCCAGCAGTGTGCCCAGGTGGCCAAGAAGGCCAACGGCATCCTGGCTTGTATCAGAAACAGTGTGGCCAGCAGGAGTAGGGAGCTGATTGTCCCCTTGTACTTGGTGCTGGTGAGGCTGCCCCTCGAATGCTGTGTTCAGTTTTGGGCCCCTCACTACAAGAAGGACATTGAGGTGCTGGAGCATGTCCAGAGAAGGGTAACGAAGCTGGTGAGGGGTCTGGAGCACAAGTCTTATGAGGAGTGGCTGTGGGAACTGGGGTTGTTCAGTCTGCAGAAGAGGAAGCCGAGGGGAGACCTCATCGCTCTCTACAATTACCTGAAAGGGGGTTGTAGAGAGGTGGGTGTTGGCCTCTTGTCCCAAGTGATGAGTGACAGGACAAGAGGAAATGGCCTCAAGTTGCGCCAGGGGAGGTTCAGGCTTAGGAAAAATTTCTTTTCTGGAGAGTGGTGAAGCATTGGAATAGTCTGCCCAGGGAGGTGGTGGAGTCACCCTCACTGGAGGTGTTCAAGGAAAGTGTGGGCATGGCCTTGTAGGACATGGTTTAGTGGGAATAGTGGTGTTGGCTTGATGGTTGGACTTGATCTTACAGGTCTTTTCCAACCTAATGATTCTGTGGTTCTGTGATTTCAGGCTCTGGTAGAACTGTCTATCAAATTATCCTTTATTATTTAATCACAGATTTTATTTATAAATTAAACATAGCACCTTTTTATTTGCATATATGCATAGAAAACAGTCTGTTTTCTGTTGTATGTCTTTCACATACAATTATCTAACAAATTAATGTTGTGGAAAACTTTGAAATGTGTGGTTTCTATCATGAATGAAAGCCACAAGAAAAATTCCTATTGTTTTTTAGCTCATAGCAATTTAATATTTTATATAATACTTGGGTTTTTAATACAATTTATAATCTTATGCTACAATAATATCATGCAAATAAGTTATTGAAAGGATGCAAATATTCCTGTAAATACATAATCTTATCATAGTCTAAGTGCATATTATTAGTATTTGTAGCTGTAAAAAATAGACTGGACACACTTTATGATCCTTCAAAATGCGTTTCCAAACTTCTTAATGAATCACCAGAAAAGTGGTTGATTTCAAAAAATGTGGAATATATACCTATGCTTACATAAATATTGTTTATTAGAAATTTACCAGCACGTAAGATCTGAGATGGGGTTAGGCCATTATTATACTGATTGAGAATTTAATCAGATAAATTAAAGTGTTTAAAAAAATAATTTTAAATGTTTTCAGTACTCAGTTATGGCTCTTGCACTTTTATTTACAATTCTGCTGTTTCATTTTGTTGGCATATGCTGTTAATTAACTATCTGTTTTATTTTATTTGCTTAGTAGGATAAAATACTATTGAAAACTTATAAAATACTGTTCCTAAACTCTTTGTTTTACAGAAGGTAAAGGCTCAAGCAATTCCTAAACTCTTTGTTTTACAGAAAGTAAAGGCTTAAGCAAACTTACATTTTTATAATCTCTAAGACTTGGTAACTATTTTATATATTGAGGTGTTTTTCAGGGTTTATGTGCATTGAGAACTTGCATGCTTTTTCTTTCCTTTCATGTCATGGTTTGATCCCAGCCAGCAACTAAGCACCACACAGCCACTCGCTCACTCCCCTCAGGTGGAATGAGGGAGAGAATCATAAGAGTAAAAGTGAGAAAGCTCATGGGTTGAGATAAAGACAGTTTAATAGGTAGAGCAAAAGCCGCGCACACAAGCAAAGCAAAACAAGGAATTCATTCACTACTTCCCGTCTGCAGGCAGGTGTTCAGCTATCTGCAGGAAAGCAGGGCTCTATCACGCGTAATGGTTGCTTGGGAAGACAAACACCATCACTCCAAATGTCCCCCCTTTCCTTCTTCCTCCCCAGCTTTATATACTGAGCATGACATCATAAGGTACGGAATATCCCTTTGGTCAGTTGGGGTCAGCTGTCCCGGCTGTGTCCCCTCCCAACTTCTTGTGCACCCCCAGCCTACTCGCTGGTGGGGCGGTGTGAGAAGCAGAAAAGGCCTTGACTCTGTGTAAGCACTGCTCAGCAACAACGAAAACATTTCTGTATTATCAACACTGCTTTCAGCACAAATCCAAAAGATGGCCCCATACTAGCTGCCATGAAGAAAGTTAACTCTATCCCAGCCAAAACCAGCACATTTCAGTAACGTCAGACAAATACTCACAAAACCAAATCAACATATCTATTTATTGATTCCTTTTCTGTAACTAATTAAATATGGGAAATTTAGTGCAACATGTGTGTCAAATTTTTTTTATGGTACATTCACTTATACACACATGTATAAAAGATGACAAGAGCACCCACTAGGCAAAAGAAAAACTAACATGACTATCAGAAACTGCTAATACGAGCTCCTTACCAACAGTTGATTACAGTTTTCAGTAATCAGGTGGGTTTTTTAGGTTTTTTCAGTATTCCATAATGGAAATATCAGATGCCTCTGTAAGTCTAGAATAAAGGCTCTGTTATACCACATATTATAATGATGGACTGTGTCAAAAGGTGTTCATTCCATCTTCCACAATGTGGAATCAGCTATGCCTTTGCCAAGGTGACAATTGTTTCTCTACACTGTTCTTAAAAGTTTCTAATGTTTGTGACACGAGAAGTTCTGCAGGCAATGACTGCACAATCAAACAATTAGTATCTGGTAAAAAAATGGCAGAGAAAAATTCAGGGAGCTATGGAAGGTAGCTGTTTATTCAAACATAGTGGTATTTTTAAGGTAAAAAAGAATTCTTAAATTTGAAAATAATTAGAAATTGTAAATTAAAGTTACACTGATACTGTATCCATAATCTTGTGACCAATGACCAATAAATTCGTCATATTTGAGAAGAGTAAAAATCAGAGAAAGATAAAAGGATAGTGTTGAAAGGCAAAATATGTGTAATAAAAGATAAGGAATTACTAAGATATTAATAAAGAAATTATATACATGAAAGTTCTTACCGCTCTTATGAAAATAAAACCAAAATTATTGTCATGGTTTGCAAAGAAAATAGCATAGGATTAATAACATGCTTTCAAGTGTGTCAGATAAAATCAGTTAAATTCACGTAATTAAGAATAAGCAGCAAGTGTATAGACAGTATAGGTGCTGAAATACACAGCTAAGACAGATGGGAATAGGTTGAGATAATAAACAAGATCTTTTGGTCTTAGTCACATATTTACTAAAATTATCGAAATTACTTTTTTACTTCCTTTTTTCCCCTGAGCCTGTAGACATCAATGGATCACAAGTCTTAATTCTGTCACTGACATCAACAGTGACTGTGAATGATTTCCTTGGATGCTAAATTAAGCAGTCTATGATAAATATTAAACAGATGGTCTATATTAAATATATATATATTCTATTTTACATTAATTTGGATTTCTCAAAAAGGGCAGATGGCCTAACTGAAAGAGAATAGGAGATACAATATACCTAAGACAGCAAATAATTTCTTATGGAAATTGCTGTCTTGGTCTTGTGATGAAAGTTTGACAAGTACTATTCCTACAAATGCTGAATCTGCTAGTCTAAGGCAGTTCTATTTTCATTATTGCTGAAGCTTTGTTCTTCATTGGGTTCATCTTCAGGATTACAACGTTCTTTAATTGACCAAATTAAAAAAAAAAAAGTACTTCAAACTCATTATGTGATGCTGCATAGAAAATTTTTAATTGATTACAATGCTACATAGCTAGGATTAAACCAGTGGAATCAGTATTTATGGGTATTTTAATATCATATGCTAACAGAAAAAAAAAAAGTACTGAAGTAACTTTATGTATTTTCTACTTTCTAAGAAATGTGCTGAAAAGAAGAAATATTTGGATCTCATTGCTGCCAAATCAAAAAAAGAAAAAAAAAAGAATACAGGGAGGCCAAATCACTTCCCTTAATTTATCTCAATAAATTATAAACAAACACACCTTACATGTTATCTTTTAAATTATGTACTTCTTAGGGCTGTAAAAGGTAATAGAAAAGTGCAATATAAAATGTATTTGAACAAGCAATCCCTTGCTTGTCCATATGGAAGAAAAAAATTTACTCATATAGTAAAACTGGCTAATAATGGATAATTGCAGGTCTGGTTTTAGTAGGTATATTTGATTTACTATGAACAAAAAATATTTTTTTTTTTTACTAAGGCAAAAATATTTTCAGGTACATACATTTTTATACAATATTTAGTTCCTCTGTTTTTATTTTGTGTGTGTGTGTAGATATCTAAGCCCTTTGCAAAAATTTGAGCATCGTTACTCCACTGTTACAAAAGGAAAAACTGAGGACTTGAAATGCTTTACTAAAAATCATTATACAAGCTAGTGATAGACTATGACTATATTCCTGCTTTTGAAAGAATCCTAAACTTCTGCTCTGCTAACTTGATAGAGTGGTTAATAGTGTCTCCCCCTGTAAAATATAAAATTTCCATGAACTACATGGACTGTTTGATATAGAAGAATGCATTTCTCAAGTGCCTAGCTCATTCATTAAAGGGCAGTGGAGGTTAGTTAAGAAAATTAAAATAAATTAAATATAATAATAATTGTATTCAATGTCTGTTAATATTCAGTGTATAATTTATGAAACTTTCTTCTCTTATATAAGAACCATTCCAGTTAATAAACAGTTTTCATCTTAAGAAATAAATACATGGGTCGCAACAGCCTGAGCTAAGCAGTAAAGGGGCTCTTCAGTAGAGAGCTGAAATGTAATTACACATAGGCAGTTCAAGAATAGATGCCAGTCATAATACATGATGGCTCTGAGCTACATTTCTTGCCTAAAAGAAAGGATATTCTTCCTAAATATAGAATGCTAAGAGACAAAGAGTTAGGCCTTCAAAAAAAATTTGCCATTTTGTAAATAGTCACCTTCAACACTTTACTTTCAAGAGGGATTTGAGGATGCTTAATATGCCACTTCTCCCCATTCCAAAAAACAAATAAACAGAAAAAGAACACCACCACCTTTAAAAGTTGTTAAAATGTACTAAAATGTTTAGTCCAATAAATTGTAAATTGTGGCAATTTACAATTGTTTAGATGTTTAAATAAAGTAGAATATTCTTTCAAATGCTGAACTACATTTTTTATATCATTCTCTGCAAACTTAACTAAGATTAAATCTTATAATTTAGTTATTGAATAGCGTAAGCATGCCAGGAACCCGAAACACAGAAAACTGGTGTGGTTTAGAATGCCTAGTGAATAGTTCATTCATAAAAATTACCAATATTACTGCAAATCGGTCCAATGGCAGTAAATCTTTACTAAAAAGGCTGTTTCATCTAAAGTAAATCTTACCTTTGTCCCATTCCTTTTTCTGTAGCCATAGGATTTGTCAGCTGCAAGAAACTTACATGTTGTTTCCACATCTAGAAGTGTGAAGGTCATGAAGGGTACTGCAGTCCATCTATAAAACTGAGATATTTTTATCTTTTCTCCTCTCTACAACCAGAACCTAACCACCTTCCTAATTTTTAAATGTAGGTGGTACTCAGTGATGCGCATTACATTTGTGACAGCATGGTCAGAGAAGTATTAGATATGGCTCTATCCTCTCAAAGTTAAATTTCTAAACTGCTGAAGGCAGAGGAAGATCCAGACAGCAGACAGATGAAGTTTCTTTTCTGATGTCTAACAGGTGTGTAGCTAAAAGGCAAAATACCTGAGAAAACGAGGACAAACAACGCTATCCTATCACCCTCCAGTGCCCATTAAGAAAATAAGGGATTTGGTGGGAGATGATATATGACATAAGAATTTCTCGCAACCTGGGAATCTGGTTTTTAGTGCAGGTCTAAAGAAGAGAAACTGATGCATAATACTCCAGATGATTCCCTGCAGTCTATTCAAGTTTCTGTGAAAGATAAGAAGTGTTATGGGGCTTCCATTTTCACTTGATTCAAACATGATGGAGAAAGACTTCTTAAGGATATGCATGTGAAGATTTAGTGAGGACTCTGGTCTGCAAACCAATCTGGTGATGAAGGTATATAGTTTTTTTAAAATCACCTTGACACTAAAAGCCAGGTTTATACCTTCTCTATTATCTTTCATTTCCCTTTTTAAGCCAGCTGCAAATAATACTGAGTAAACTTCAGAGGATAATTAATATGGATTAAAACTGGGTAATTTATCTAGTAATTCTGTGATAAACTGCTCTTATTAGTATAATATCCAGATACTGGGTGCAGTATGTTGTTTTGAGTCACTTCTGTGACACAAGGTGGTGGTAGTGAATCTTTTTGGAAGGACACTTATGGTTAACTCCATTTCAGATAAGGTGTTTGCTGAATTTTTAATCATCTGCTTTGGAAGTGAGCTAATGGGTGCTTTTCATTTCTATAGAGCATATTTTATTTAAAATTTCCTTTGCTTATATGAAAGTAAGGAGTCTGATTAAATATGCATGTAACAGAAACTAGAAATAAAGAATTCAAAGGACAACCATAGCAAGATTTGATTGGGCTGAGCACTTCACAAGCATTTCTGTAGGGTACTGTAGGTACTCTTTTGGGTTAGAAAAGTTTGTGACTAGGATATAATGACTTTTTATTCCCCATGAAACTCTCTCTTTTTGTCTTAGTCACTTTTTTCTTGTATGACTAATGATATCATTCAAATGAAAGCCATGAATGTTTCACTCAGTAAGTTACAAAAAGAACAGTATTTCAAGCTTTGAAATATTAATGCACTAAAGAAAAAGAAGGCATAAGAAAAAGAATGTGACCACTTTGCTCTCTTCAGTGACCAAATAACTATCTCAAAGTTAGTTATTCTAGTTATCTCAAAGGATTGCTTCAAAGAAGTTTTTTTTGAAGCTTGAGTATTTTGTGACTGAGAACAGAATAGATATGTGGACCCTACAGGAAAGATTAGAAAATAGCTGTCTGGATAGAAGTCTTCTATCCAAAGATTTCATAGTTCTTATATGGTTTCTTGTTTTAGACTCTTTTCTTTTTCAAGTATGTATATAGACAATAGATTTGGAAATCTAAATGTTTAGCAAATGTTTTGTTTGAGAAGTGCATCCAACTGCCATAAAACTAATACAAATAGCAGCCTAATACTACATAATAGATCCAGTCTACTATAATATTTTATGCACTAGGTCTGCTTTTTCTCTATTCTTACCATATTTGTACCAGCGTTTCAGGGATCTAGTAGTATTTGCATCCCAACCCCTTGATGTTATTGAATTCCAAGATAGGAGTTTCTTACCCAGACTTCCCAGACAATGAATCTGAGAAAGAGCCTATGCCCAAAGTCCTGTTGGGAGACAAAGGAAATGAAGTATGAATATCAATACATTTGTTTTTATGAGGTGAGTAATATGGATTAATGTAATTTCTCTTCTACATGAGAAGAGCAATACTTCTATACCTCATATATAATGCATATCAAATTATACCAGGCTAATTAGTGGTAGACACATTTGATAGAGGTTAGCTAGGAAAGACAGCTCTCCCATCACGCAAGACATGCAACAAACGTGTTTTGAGTGCAAAGTGGAATAAATTGTACAGAAGCTTTATCTCTAGTAGTCAGTATACCCCATCACTAAGATGTAACCAAACATGTGGGTAGAGGGTTCTTAGAACAAGAATGGATTCAGTTACTTACTGGACTGATGCTATTCTATCCAAAGAAAAACAATGTTAAGATAAATAATTTAAAGTAGAAAATATTAAAATATATAATTTAATAAGGTGGTACTCAATATTTTAAACATTTTAATCAAATATCGAAATAGAAAAAGAATCATAGAATGGTTTGGATTGGAAGGGACCTTCAAAGATCATCTAGTCCAACCCCCCTGCCATGGGCACAGACATCATCCACTAGATTAGGTTGCTCAAAGCCCCATCCAACCTGATCTTGAACACTTCCAGAGATGGGGCATCCACAACTTCTCTGGGAAACCTGTTCCAACTTCTGACCGCATTCAGTGCAAAAATTTTCTTCCTTACATCTAATCTAAACCTACCCTCTTTTAGTTTAAAACTGTTGTTCCTTGTCCTGTCACTAGAGACCTTGGTAAAAAGTCTCACTCCATCTTTCTTATAAGCCCCCTTTATATATTGAAAGGCTGCCAGAAGATCTCCCCGGAACCTTCTCTTCACCAGGCTGAACAACCCCAAGTCTCTCAGCCTTTCTCATAGCAGAGGTGTTCCAGCCCTCTGATCATTTTTGTGGTCCTCGTCTGGACCCACTCTAACAGGTCCATGTCTTTCTTGTGCTGGGGGCCCAGAGCTGGATGCAGTACTCCAGGTGGGGTCTCACAACAGCAGAGTAGAGGGGGAGAATCACCTCCGTCGACCTGCTGGCCAAAGAAGGAGGACTAAGAAAATTCTCTTTTTCCTTGTCTGGAAGAAAGAGAAAATAATTATAACATCAAGGTCATAAACCTCGATATATTTTTTAAAAATGAAAAAATTTACTATTTATATATAAGAATAGTATATGCAGCTTGCACTTCACAGCTTAGTCAGATGCGGATTTAATTTCTTCTCCCACCTCCAAAGAATACCATAGTGGGAACAGAAATAATCCTATGCTTAGACTTTCAGTTGAAATCTGAAGCATCTGACAGTCTCCAACACTAAGAATATAAGAGATGATATTCTGGGCTGAAAACACCATTACCTTCTTTCACCTTGATGATCCCAATATGCCTAATTTTTCATAGTCAAATTTTAAAAAGCTCTTCATTAAATATTTGCAGCATTTTCAAGCCAAACAGACTTCAAAATCTTCAACCTAGAGGCTATCTCTGTGTCCTAATACTTCCCCCACTGAATACTAAAGCTGTTGTGGACCTCAGAGGTGTTTTTGTATTTCAGCTGTAGTAAGCAACATTGGTGACATTTTAAAGGTTTAATTAAAGAGTACTTATCATAACAGAATTCCAGAGGAAGTGCTGGATGACAAAACCCTAGTGTTGTAAAATTAATTGTACCACTAATGTGTAGCTGGAACAAGTGGAAAGCTTGAACCCAAAGAAATAAGTCATTAATCTTCAACCAGCTGTACTGTGGTAGGTGAATCATTTCTGTATTCACATCAAGTTATCTAAAAAAAAATGTGAAGGCCTTTTTTTTAAGCAAGAAAAATTACTTTGAAGACCAGAAATGTAAT
The DNA here is from genome assembly GCF_030936135.1 of Gavia stellata. Classification (NCBI taxonomy): domain Eukaryota; kingdom Metazoa; phylum Chordata; class Aves; order Gaviiformes; family Gaviidae; genus Gavia; species Gavia stellata. The sequence continues at coordinate 24,066,759 of NC_082598.1, read as the reverse complement.
GTATACAAATGTTTACCACTGGAAAATATTTTCTGAGTTTATTCTTTTAAGCCCTTAAAATTCAGTTTTAAAAATATGTTTCCTATATTTTAATAAATAATAGAAAGCCTTTCTTTTTCTCCCTTCCCTTCTCAAAAAACTATGTTTATTTTCAAGAAAGAAAATTAAAAAAGAGGAAGGAAGTTGAAATGTTTGCCTTTGGGCATAGTGGTAAGAATTTAAGAAAAGATCATGTATTTTGATAGTAGATGATTGCTATATGGATTAGGTGATTTATACAGTACCTTCTGGAGAATTATCAAATAAATTTCTTGGTCAGTGTTTTAATACAGAGAGGGAATGGCATATCTAGAGAATGCTATACCACCATTAGTGATAAGCCTGTTTTTCTTAATTTTATTATTATTGCAAGTTATAACATTTTCTTCTTCAGTAAATGAGTAATAAATTAGGAAGAGCTGAAAACTGATGAAGCTTTGTGGTTTTTCTCCTTTTTCTTTACAAATTTTCCTCACAAATCAGTTATGATGCTAGAGCTTGAACTTGACCACATCATATTCCACAGCTCAGTTCAATATGAAAGACAAAAGAGGAAAAAAGTTACCAAGAACTCAAATAGTTTTTCATGGTATGAAAAAAATACTTTGACATTGCTCAAAAATTTAAAACATTACTCCTAGTAACTATAATTGCAGTTACTATCATGACCAGTTTGTTATAATAACATCCTAAGGACCGTCTAGAACTGCATCTCTGATGTGCTTCAAGAATTTAAATGTTTAAAAAGCCACTGCAGATTTTGTCTTTCAAGTTGAGACATCTTAACAGACTTGACTGTCTGAGACTATGAAATTAAGACTCTCTCTATACTTTGAAATACCACAGTTTGGACACCAAAACTAAAGAAGTACAAAATCTCAAACTACCTCTGATAATTCCCATTCAGAAAATGAGCCCTCAGCCTTATATAATTTGACCTCCTATTTCAAAGATGTTGCAACAATAATACAACAAAGATAATATGCAACAATAAGCATAACAAATGGGGAATAGTAAAGAGGGAGAGGACACAAGGAATAGCATTTGATGACTCCATACTGTCAAGAAGTTTTAAAAGTAATTAACCAGTTCAGAAAAAGTCTATTCTGAACAACCATGTAGCCCTGTGAGGACTGCTGGGAGAAGTATTTCCTCAAAGGCTCAGAGACCTGGAAATTATGTGTGGAAGGAGGATGAGGAGAAGCAGTGGCAGATGCAAGGAAGGAGTCAATATGTAGTATGGGACTAGTCACAGAGGAATCCTTAAAGCATGAGTGTTTGTTGCTGCTCATGGCTTAGATCAGATGTGGATACTTCTGAACATAGTTAGCTGGCTCTGAATGGATGTTTTGGAGCACCAGAACAGAAAAGGGCTGAGAGGAAATGTGATGGTATTGAAGGGACAACAAAATTAAAGCAATTGCAGAACTAATCTTTAGTAGGACTGTCATCATGGAAGCTGAGTGGGAAACAGGAGTAAAACAGGAAGCTAATAAGAACAAGCAAGATGCAAGGGAAGTGCACCCTAGACCTGAAGGAACTCAACAGTGTGGACCTCAAGCTGCCCTAAGAGTTCTAAGATTCAACAATATAGCTCAAAGTGAGGATTAGAGTACAAGACTAATGGTTCAGGAATTGTGTCTTAGTATGTAGAATTTTTAATTTCACTAACTATTGATTGAATTAGAATTTACTACACTTCCGGAACAATTTATTGAAACCCTTGATACATTGTTTTCCTTCTTCCTTCCTCAGTGGTATAGCTGTCTTGCCTTTACACTAATCAGCATCTTATTGTTTAACAACTAATTAACAATGATAGTGACTTAACAGTAGTTATATTTATTTGAAAGTCAATATTGCTGCAGTTTCATTTCTGCTTTAGTCTGGCCATTAGTACTTGTGCTTTTACATATGAGTACGCTGTAAAGTACCCTCCATCAATATTCTGTCAAAATATAAAAGGCCATAGCCTTTTACTAACAATGACCAGGCAGAGGATTTCAGGGCAGGTATGGGCTTGCCTTGGCCTGAGCTGTTTAACTTGTTTGAACAACGGGCTGGTGGCCAAATGACCACTGTCTTACTTGCTTGAGGTGAAGGTCTGTGAATGCCTCCTGTGGTCAAATCTGACCAACTGTGGGAGTCATGACACAGCAAACCATTACTCTTTTCTATCTGTTGAGGGCCTCTTAAACAGCATCTAGACTTAAAATGGGAGCCAGCTGGTACCCTATGTGGGACCTACAGACTCAGGAGGAAGGTGGGACCTCCCTCCATGAACACTGACCTACCTCCCCCTGCAGATCCCTGAGGGTGCTGACAACTTGCTGAGTCCTGCTGCCCCATTCTGCCTGGAGAGAGCCACCTTCATTGCCTCAGATCCTGGAGGGCTGCTGGAAGGGGGAGTGTAACTTGAGAGAAAAGCGGTAGCTTGACTGAGGATGACTGTTTACTGTATTTTTGTTAGGTTGTTAAGATTTTTAGTTAGGCTGGCAATAAATAATTCTTGTCTCCACGTTTGAGATGTGTTCCATTTTTGCCAATAATGGGATTTGGGGTTAAAAAGTAGAAACAGGCATAGATTTATGAGAGCTAAATATGGGGTATTTCAGGTAACTAGCTGAGACCTGAAGGAAAATGTGGATTCCTGTGGTCTTCAAATGGACGTTGTCATGTAGATGAAAGCATGAACTGTTAAATGAAAAAGACAGATGTAATTGAAATGCCTCTTTTCATTGTTTGGGGAGTGAGAAATAAAATGAGCTATAGCAGATGCTGGAGATTATTTTCTTTTCAATTCCTGATCATTTTAGAAGATGCACAATTTTTAGTTCAAACAGAAAGCTCAACTCTCTCAAGCACCATAAAAATGGAGGCCGATCTGCTTCTGACACAGAAAATGAAGTAGCTTTCCATACATGGGCACATAGACTAAAGCAGTGTGAGTGGAGCTGGAAGGTGACAGTGACTAGAACCGAATTAGTAAACCAGAAGGCAAGTAGGAAAAGTGAAGGAGATGTTACCTATTTCTCAGGTACAATGCCTCATGTTTCTACTAGGTTTCTTCCATTCTCTTGATATGCAAGTAAACACTTATTTTTAGACTTTAGTGTGGTAAGAATGCTTGTACATGACCATAAATTAAACTTCAAGGATAATAACATGAGAAAGTCATAGATCATAGAAGGGGAAAAGTGGTTGGCCAAACCTGACCTGGGACTAAACTAGTAAGACAAAACCAGGAGAAACTATCAGACTTTACTGCTAGTGAAGCGGAATCCTTGGGAAAAGGATGTGAAAAAATAGCGCATGGTGGAATACTGGCTTGCTAGGAGTTTGTGACTAATGCTGGGTATTAAAACAGTAAAACAAAGGCCAGTGGACAAAGAGAGGGTTAGCTGTTAGTTTAGGATGGGGGAAGGGAATATGTAAGGTAAAGCAAACCATGTAATTGAGGCTGCTCAGTGTTTCCTCTCAAGCAGTTCTGCTTCTGACCACAGCAGCTTTGAGCAGGAAGATAAATGTATTGCTGATCTGATCATTTATATGGCTAACTTTATTCTGTGACCAGGAGAGAGTTAGGATGCTTTTCCTGCCACCAGTGAGAGTTCATTTAACAGAGACGAAGCAGACATCCTGACACCCTGACAGAATGCAGGCAATTCCATCAAATAAGAAAGTTTCAAATAAAACTACATTTCTATCATGTATAATACAATACTATTTGCCAACCACCTTTCACTTAAGGGATGATATTTTATTTCTTTGAATTGCTAATTTAAATGACTGCCTGTTCTGTGTTGTAAGGATTGTACTTTCTCTTATGTGTTTCTCCTCAATACAAAACTTTGAACTTGAGATGGTGTTGGTGAATCAGTCAAACCTTTGCAGAGCAATACTAGTTGTCAATAGACTTTTTCAGTGTAGAAATCAATGTGCTTGGCAAAAATGAACCACAGTGCCCCAGATTTTTTCCTTCTGTATTTTTCTAACTGCGAGCTATTGAATTGCATACATAAAGAGCATGACTGGTGTTTCATGTTTGAGCTATTGACTTTTAAAGTGTATAATGACTGTAAGTTCACTATTGGCCTTTGAAACCCAGATAGGGAAAGGAATACAAGAAGAAATGGTTCACTATAATGGCCCACTCACAGTAAACTGAAAATATTGTCCATGTGTGAGAGTGACTATTCTTTATTTCAGAAGTACAATAGCTATGTATACAATTTATAGCTCTAAGCACTGGAAACAAGTATGCATCCTACAATTTTTCCAAACCTTCTTGTGAGACTAGCACAAAGGGAAACATTGACAGACTGATGTAAAGCTCCGAGAATAACTGAAAGAATAGTTGTGAGTATTCAGTGCTGAATAGGCACTGCCGAGAGACAAAGCTGTCTATGTTTACAACTGTTTCATTTCACCCAAAGCATATTGTTGTTTAAGATGAACATATAATCACAAACAGCAGTTGTTTACATTTTATACCATATTTAAATTCAATGAATACTAAGTTTTTCTTGATTGGTGAGGGTTTGGTGTTTTTTTTTAAGATGTATAATAACGACTTTACCACTGAAATTCAAAAAGATACATGTGAAATATATTTACATAGCATCTGTGGTTTAACTAAATTAATTTCAAGTTGGATTGCAATATAGATGCAAACTTTTAACATAAGTAATATGTGGATAATATTGTCCAGGTATATTAAGTTAGTGCATAAGTGCAGAACAACAAAAGGATCACAATCTGAAGTGGGGGATTACAATATTAAGTGGGCATCTCTTCCTCAGTAATGACTGCAGTAGTAATGTTCCTTTCAAACCTCAGGTAAAAGCTCCAGAAATACAATGTAATTTTTATGTTTTTTTTTTTTGTAAACTTCCCATGAATAGAAAGGATTTTGCATGGGTCAGTAATTTTCATGAACATTACTTTAAGAAGATATTTCTTTACTTTTTACAGTGACTTGTCACATATAAGACAACATACAGATGAAGTGTATCACAAAAATAATTTTAGCATAGTTTCCAGAAACAAAACTCTTGATGCTTGTTTTGTGGCTCTCTAGAAAACAAGGTTGCTGCTACAGAGGCAACAAATGTACTATCAGTGTTATCTGTACCCTTTGATACTGTTCAGTTAAGTAAGTAATGTAGTAATACCTACCAGTAAAAAAAGAATCTCTTTAAAAGGAGAAAAAGGTAAGTATTTGACTGAAAAGGAGATGTTTTTCTCTGTGAAAACAGCAAGGTGTTTTACTATTTTTCTTCCTTAATAAAAAGCTATTCACTTCACATAGTTTAAACCAATTCAGGATTGAAGCAGTTTATTAATTTATTAATGTCATATAAATAACTGGCAATCAGTGAACTACATATTCAGGATCAACTTCAGTAATAGAACAGAAAAACCACAACACCTGAAATGTTAATGCAATGTTAATAAATTTCTAAACACCCTTCTATAATTCCAAGAAATACTTACCAGGGCATGCACATATGCACAGACACATACACATAGACACATGCACACACACACATGCACATACATGCTCTCACAGAACATGTGGGTTACAAGCAGACCCTCCCTTTTGTGAAGTCCCCTACTTGTATACACCTGTGTTGGAGATGTGGATGCTCCAGCGTTATGTGTACCTGTGCTGCTCCCTATAAGCAGCTAATACACATGCTGATTAGAAAGCTCTGCCCAAGGCCATATACACCCCCATAAGGAGTGTATTTTTTTTCCCCAGAAAAAAATAGAAAATGAAAACAAATATTTTATTGCAGTAAATTCTAAGGTCACTTATATTTTATTACACAACAAATAACACTGTAATCTGTCACCTGACTAAGTTAAAGTTTGTACAACAACATTTTTCATTGAATTTTTCTTATTTGCTAAGAAATTCTGTAATTGAGGTGTTTCACTCTGTCAGTCCTGAATAAATGGAAATTTTGGGGCATGTCCTCAAGTACTAATTATCTCTATTAACTGTAGCTGAAGAAAAACCTGTGAACAATTTTTGTGCTTGAAAAGCTACTTCTGTATCAGTTCTAGATTGTACAACTGCAATTTCAAAGGCTTTAAGCTAGAAATACAAAGATATATTCATTGATTTAAACTGTTTATAATGTTTCTCAACTTTCTTTGTCATAATTCTCATATGAAAAATTTCTGATATTTACCCAAAGGGAAAACTATTAAATAAATTTTCAACTTATAATAGTAGGAAAGATTCAAAAAGGAGATAATTGCAAACTCTTTTGTCATAAAAGTAAATCTTATTTAGAAGCATTCCACTGCAAAGCAGAAAAAATACATCCTGTTGTAATGGGTCTGCCTGGGATAGAGTTAGCTTTCTTCATTCACAGCAGCCTGTATAGTGCTGTGTTTTGGATTTGTGACCAAAACAGTGTTGATAACACACTGACAGTTTAACAGTTGGTGAACGGTGCTTGCATAGTGTCAAGGCTTTCTCTGCTTCTCACTCTGTCCCCCTCTGCCAGCAAGTAGGCTGGGAGTAGGCAACAGGCTGTGAGGGGACACAGCTAGGATAGCTGACCTGAATTGGCCAAAGAAATATTCCATACCATATGGCATCATGCTTAGCAATAAACTCTGGGAGTGTAGTCTTTCCAAGGTAACCATTGCTCAGAGAGTGGCTGGACATAGGTCTACTTGTGGGAGGCAGTGACTTGACTGCCTTCACTGCTTCACTTGTTTGTTTCCTCTCCTCACTCCTTCACTTTAACTGTCGTCTTCTTGACTCAGTAGTTTTTCTCACTTTTGCTCTTTTGATTACCTCTCCCATCCTGCTGCACAGGGGAAATGAGAGAGTAGCTGTGTTGGTGCTTAATTGTTGGCCAGGGTCAACCCACCACCACTGTGTAATCGTACTTCAGTACAGTAGTGGAAAGAGTTATTTCCTTCTGTAAACCTTGAATGTTTTGTACAAAGGAATTAGAGATTTTAAACCTGAACTTCAAACTAATAGTAATTTCGATACTGTGAGTGTATGTAAACACGCACATAGATATGTCTAGTATCTATATATTCATTTATACTTACACATAATCAGATGTAGTGTGTTCCCTGACACTGATAAGAAATGCCACGTAAAAATTTTGTACTGAATCAGGGATGTTTTTGAAACAAGACACAATATAATTCTGGAAGAAAAATATGTGCTGTATCACATCTTAGGGACATCTTCAAAACATTTCTTAAGATAAAATATTATCCTTTATACTTACTGTGCTGGTTTTGGCTGGGGTAGAGTTAATTTTCTTCATAGTAGCTAGTATGGGGCTCTGTTTTGGATTTGTGCTGGAAACAGTGCTTTCCAGCTTTTCTGAACTTTCCCTGCTTTTCTGAACACCTGCCTGCCGATGGGAAGTGGTGAATGAATTCCTTGTTTTGCTTTGCTTGCCTGCGCGGCTTTTGCTTTACCTATTAAACTGTCTTTATCTCAACCCATGAACTTTCTCACTTTTACTCTCTTTTTACTCTTCTGATTCTCTCCCCCATCCGACCTGGGGGGAGTGAGCGAGCAGCTGTGTGGTGCTTAGTTGCCAACTGGGCTTAAACCATGATAGTCCTTTTTGGGCTCGAAGGGTTCAAGATAATGACAGGTTTGATTGGAATGTGCTAGATTGAATTTATAGCTGTTGTTGCTGTTTAGCTATTAATTGGCAGGCTCCTGTGCTTGCCATGGGGTTTGCTTGCCTTACTGTCTATTAGAGTCTAGTGCTTGTTAGTGGCTGCTTTGTGCTTTTGCTGCTTGCTGTACTGCCATACTGCTTATCATCTTACTCTGCTGTGCCTGGGAACATTTTGATAACAGCAATGGCGATGCACCTGGGCTGGCAGATGGCCAGGGCATCACTGCTGTTCCTGTGCTGCTGTACTGGACAGGCTGGAACTCCAGCGTGAACTTGAATCGAAGGGACTGTGACCTGTGGATGAGTCCACGCAGGAGCAGGACACCCTGAAGCATCTGTGGCTGTGGATAAGCCCATGCCAGAGCAGGTACATCTCAAAGCGTCTGTGGCCGTGGTTATGTCTGTGTCACAGCAGGTGTACCCCTGAAGGGATTGTGGCCCAAGGATAAGCCCACACAGGAGAAGGTACACCTTGAAGCATCTGTGGCTGTGGGTATGTCCATGCTGCAGCAGGTACACCTGGAAGCATCAGCGCCTGTGCATGAGGTCATGCTCGAGCACCTCAAAGTGTGAGGCCATGGATAAGTCCACGAGAGAGCCAGTACACCCCTGGAGAGACTGCAGCTATGCGAAAGGCCATGTTGGAGCAGGTTTACTTTTGAAGGGACTGTGGCTGTGGGTAAGGCCGCGCTAGAGCAGGTATATCTCTGAAGGCATTGTGGCCCATGGATAAGGCCACGCTGGAACAGGTGCACCTCAAAGCGACTGTGGCTGTGGGTAGCTCTATGTCGCAGCAGATATACCCCTGGAGAGGCTGTGGCGCACAGATAAGGCTCCACTTGGAGCAAGTACACCCCTAAAGGATTGCAGTCTGTGGATAAGTCCAAGCCAGAGAAGGGGCAAGGGGAGGAGTTCATTGCGATGTTAAACCCTATGGTCTGGACCAAAGGGACCAGGGGTGGAGGTTGTAATGGAAACACCTTTAAATTATTGTAACCCATGATTGGAGTTGCATGTTACAGGAATTACTGTAGCAGGAACCACCTGAACCAATGGAGGACAAGCCTTACAAGAAGCAGTGCAAGTGCAAGTGCAGCAGTGACCCGACCTGAGCTGGCTGTGGTGCCCAATAACTCCATGTGATACACCACCTCTTCTGTTCTGAGTGACCACCACAACAGATGGAGCCCAAAGTCATGGATTAAATGAACTCAATGGACATTTTTTTGGACATTTATGGACATTTTACAGACATTTCACAGGGGTGGTCCATAGAATGGTATATGTGTATTGTATCAAAGGATGGGAAGGGGGGTGGTGGTTAATGAGAGTGTATTGGATAGTGCGAGACCTGAGCATGACATAAATAGTATGGAATAAGGGGTGGAGAATGTGCTGGTTTTGGCTGGGGTAGAGTTAATTTTCTTCATAGTAGCTAGTATTGGGCTGATTTTTGGATTTGTGCTGGAAACAGTGTTGATAAAGCAGGGATGTTTTAGTTGTTGCTGAGCAGGGCTTACACAGAGTCAAGGCCTTTTCTGCTTCTCACACCGCCCTACCAGAGAGTAGGCTGGGGGTGCACAAGAAGTTGGGAGGGGACACAGCTGCGACAGCTGACCCCAACTGACCAAAGGGATATTCCATACCATATGACGTCATGCTCAGCATATAAAGCTGGGGGAAGAAGAAGGAAAGGGGGGGGCATTCGGAGTAATGGCATTTGTCTTCCCAAGTAACTGTTACGCGTGATGGAGCCCTGCTTTCCTGCAGATAGCTGAACACCTGCCTGCGGACGGGAAGTGGTGAATGAATTCCTTGTTTTGCTTTGCCTGTGTGCGCGGCTTTTGCTCTACCTATTAAACTGTCTTTATCTCAACCCATGAGCTTTCTCACTTTTACTCTTATGATTCTCTCTCCCATCCCACCAGGGGGAAGTGAGCGAGCGGCTGTGTGGTGCTTAGTTGCCAACTGGGCTTAAACCACGACACTTACATAGAGGTTGTCCTTAATATTCATCAACAGAAGATGAATACCCCGGAACAACAAAGATATATTTAGGGCCTTTATTCTCCTGCAAAGAAGTCTAATGGATGTGAAGAGGTGATCAATGTCTAGAATTTGTAGGACCGGGGATTCCTGTTTCTAGACAGAAAGAAACAGGAATAGTTTACTATCATCTGTTTGAGGGGCTGATTTGGGTTTTTTATTATGATATAGAAAAAAATTATTATTCTTTGAGAGTCTGTCTTTTTCTTGGTTTTACCCAGTTTCTGCTTAGTTACCATGAAAGGAAACTTGTGATCATTAAGCTTCTAATACTGCTGAAAATTTGTGATAGGACATGTTTTCAATTAATGTCAGAAGTATTTTAGTACATTCCATTTGAAAATTTGAAACTTTGCTCTCTTCACTTTTCCAAATTTATTTCACCTGTCTCAGCAACTTAAGATCTATGTCAAAGTGTCTTTAAAAATATATCCTACAATTAACACAACAGAGAGTTTTGCATCAAGTATCAATGGAGCAGAATAGCATTTTAATAGTTTCTACTTTCAAAATAAAATTAGAAATCCTAGTAGCATTAAGCATTTTAAAGCTTATTCTTATCACTTCTGCCAAATATCATCAGGTTCAGGAGACCAACACAGTTCCATAAGGTGTCACCGTAGAACTAACACCTAAATATATGGCTGCATTCTTCTGCAAATATATGGTGGGAAGAGATTTCATGATGCAAAAACACAGAATATTGCATGGTTTTGAGAAGGGCTTTAAGAACACTAATTAAACAAGTAAAATAGTTAATTGCCCCTTCATTGATTGCATTTTTACTTCATTTAATGTTTAGACATCAGTTCTTAAGCAATACAGCCAGTGATATTCTTGTTGTATAGCTATTTTCATAAGGGTGTTTTTTAATTTATGGCTCTACAGTGTCCCTTCTCATATACTAGCTTTTCTCTCCTTTTTTTGCACAACTGTGAAGTATTACATCCTGTGTATTTTTAAGTTATAAAATATGTAGAATATTTTTTCCATTAATCTGTAATCATTACCTGAAACTTACAATAGCAGAAATGTATATGAATCTCGAGGAAAAAAAATAATTTATATGAACATGTTTGAGAAACAAGTATCCTTCTAGTTCACAAGCATGCTATGCTGTAAGACCACCACACTCACTTTTTCTTATAATTTTTCTGGTAATTACTAGGTATTTATTAGGTCACCTGGATTAAATGCTGTGACTACTATCTGTTTCAGCAAAGATCTGTTGTGTGGGTCCTCTTCAGCAGCTCTAAGCCATCCTGCTTAGGCCATAATCAGAATGAAACACAGGTAATTAAAGATATGGAGGTGACCTCGTGATACCAGTCCACATCAGGATGAATTTAACAAAGCCCTGCTCTGAACTCAAATGTTTTTGTCAGAATTGCAATATCTTATGAATGTTATTTCCAACTAAATTTCAGGGAAACATTCTACTGTTTGGAAAGTGTAAGAAACTTGATAAAAAATTGTTTCCAGGAACATTAACACCCAAAGAAAGCAATTTTTGAACCTGGAGCAGGAGAGACCTTTTTGTTATCCTCTGGTTCCTATTCATGCCACATATACTGACTAAGTGTGTTCTTTTTTAATTACCTGAACAGGTCAACCTACATAATGTGTCATGTGAGGTCGTTTATTTAAGCTACAGTTTCATAAATAGCAAATATTAAGGAGAGATGGTAAAAATAAAATTTTATATATTTGTAGTGTCATCTTTTCTACTCTGGTCTGTCAGTAGATCCCAGGAAGAAAGTCTTTTCATTAGCATGATAACTGTCAAAACTTTAAGAAAGAAAATACCACTTCTTTATGTAAGAAACAGATTTCTTCCATGTGGTTGCAGGCAGCAACAAGACTGACTGGCAGGGAATTCTAATCCTGGATGTCATTTGCAGATTCTTAACAGAAATGGTGGCTGATCCAAACCACAGCAAAAGCAATTTGCCTTAAAGTATCAGGCTGTACCCTACTTCTTTCCTCTCAGACTTTGTAAGCACACATTTTATCAGAACTTACATAAGACATTTTGGAAATAGCTCCTTTTAGGAAGTTCTCCTTCCAAATGGTGTTTGATAGTATATTTTTCTGCCTTAATTGGAAATCAGAGGGTATATTTGTAAGGGGACATTTCAGTGTCCTTTCTCTTTAGGACGGTGTCCCCTTTGGGATGTTAAAGTGAATAACCATTGTAAAATAATATAACCTTTTAATTTCTGACAAATGCTAACTGTTTTTTGGGTAATTATTGCAACTGTATAGAACAGACCAATCATTTAATTGATTTATCTGTCTGTCTACATCACCCATAAGCTATAACTTAGTGGCCTGAATACAGCTTCTTCTTTGAATCATGTCCTTAGTCTTCAGGTCTGTACCATAGATATATAATTTTTTTAAGGTGTGAAATATTTACTTTCCTAGACCTATCCCATGGTAATACTTAACTAGTGCATCTACTTCTATAATGTTGTTAGACTTATTAGGTACTTAGTGCTTGATCCCCCTCAACTCTGTTTTTTCACCTGACCAGGTCAGTTATTTCTAGAAATACGTGCAATGGCATTCTTCAAACTAGATTTTTACCACAAGAGATTATACTTTATATACTGAAATTTTATATGATTAGATATTTTGAAAATTAATGCACTGACTGCTGTGTTTTCTGTGTATATATATATTTATACTCGGATATTACAGTATCAATTCCTGACATTCTACGTTATTTCAGTAATGCCGTTTATGTCAAGGTCTTTTCCATTGCTAGAGTTCACCTATTTCTGGTTTTAGTAACACTGTTAATTCAAAACCAATTCCCTCAATGACAGTTGTTTTCATGTCATATTTTAAAACTCAGCCCTCAGCTGCATCAAATGAAATGCTTAAAAAAAAATTTATTTTTTAACAAACAAAATTCGAGAATTTTTATAGAAGGGTAATGAAGCTACATACTGTATAGATTATTGTAAAGCCATGTAATACAAATATTTATTATGCTTTCTTATGTGAGCTCATTATTATCTGTTTAATAGTACAAGATACAATGTTTCAAATTCTGAATAGATTCTGATAGTAAATGTCAACTGGTGGTGACATTTTGGATCAGACTTATTTCTTACCATAGAGTGGCAAACTACTTCGACACAAATTTTAATTAAAAAAGCCTGGCCACTTGGCAAACAATTATATATAAGGTACGTTATAATAAGAGAAAACTTATTAAACATATAATAAAAATATTTATTATTATTTTCTTGGTTTAAGATTATTACACAGAAAAACGTGTTAGATTTAATGCAGAATATTATTTTAATGCGGTAGAAAACCCCAACAACAACAACTTGCAGTTGTGACAATGTTCATTCCAAGTGTAATTCTGTAACTTTGCTAATATTAAAGAAACCTCAGTGTTTGTCAGCATGAATTGCAGGATGGGAACTGTTGTCAATGTCATCTTCTTGTGCCAGCCCTGCATTTGTTCCTTATGCTTCTATTATCTATTAAAGAAGATTCAAAGTTGAATAGAAAATGATTCACAAGTAGCATTGAGCTTCACAATTATGTTGTTTGTTAAAATACTTGTAACTTGGAGAAAGAACAACTACCATCTTTAAGAGATAAATGAGGTATTGAGCAGGTAGAGTGGATGTTCTATCTATCTATACTTTTCTGCACACAGAGCTGAATTCTGACCACATGAAAAAAAATTCCTAGGTCCAATCATTACAAGGGAAAACTTCAAAATTTACTTGAAAATTTTAAACCTTATATGTTTTTTGTAATTACTTTAAGTCTTCTTTTATTTTAGTTTGTTTATTTTTAATTACTCTTTGCTGGAAAATTACTAGAAAATGGAAGGTATTAAACAACTGAAGTTATTTATATGTCTCTCTCTTCTGTTTGTTATGGTATCTTTTTATGAGCAGTATGAGTCTAATTCAACCTCTTTAGCAAATTGATGTCTAGTCTTTTCTCCCAAGTGGCTTTAACTAGTGACCTAAAGACGCAGTAGTTATACAGTATATATTCACAAAAATAATTTAATGAACGTTGTGTTTATAGGCATTATTTTTTCAAGTGGCAATTTCAATTTATTGTAATGGGCAACATTTACAGAATGTAATTTTGCAGATGCAAAAATGATACAATCTGAGATTTGGCATGTCATTTCAGATCAGCTCATGGATTGGGATGAGCTTTATATAACAATGATGACTAAAAGCATAACTTCTGGCAGCCATCCATAGGAACATACCTGTGTTGGTTTTTGAACTTATGTGACAGAGAATGGGGCAAAAATAAAGCAATAACTGTTAGTGGTTTGAGGGTTATGTGACATACAATAAAAGCACTAGTTCAGCATGTTCATTTTCTCTCAGATGCTCGGTTCTTGTTTCCATTACATTCTGAGGAATGTACTGTTCACCTAGAGGCCTGTCTGCAGATCAGCATCACTTCTATGCTTCAAGCACTAATAATTTAAAACCTTACATCTTTGATATTGGTTCCCTGCTAAGTCTCTTCCCTTTCAATTATAATATTGACTTTTCTTTATAGTTTCTTGCAATACTTCATGTTATGTTATTGCCATGAGTGTTCATTCCTACAAAGATAAAAGGAACACTGCAATGCACTTTTCAACCTTTATACAGGTGACTGTAAGTCTGAAAAGTGACATTTTTTTCTCTCTTTTTTCTCTTGAAAATAACAAAAGCAAAAGACAATCTGTCTCCCTCTCCTAGCTCCTGATTTTACCAAGTCTATTCAAAAGATGTATTTCTGTGTATTTACTAAGTAGTCATCTTCTTCACGGGCTAGTTATCTGCAAGGTGGATCATAGTAACTGCAGTTGGTGGAAGATCACCATGAATAATGACCACATGCTTAAGATAGGCCTTTGCAAATATTGCAACAATGACGATTTTGAGACTATTTCTGAAAAAAAATCTTGTTCTTTATTAACACTTGAGATAAACTAGCTCACTGATATGTTAATGTGTGTTTCTCTAGCACTTCTCTCCCTCCTTTACTTCCCCAGAAATAAGTGCTAGCTTCTCTGCACTTGTGAACCAAACCGTAATGGATGGCAGGTCAAAATGGAAATAGCAGGTGATATATAAGTAAGGATTCCTGCAATACTATTGAGAAATTCAAACATGAGATAATGACACCAAAACTAATATTTTATTTTATCTTTTCAGACATCATCAGGAATTCATTATGTATCAAGCAGACCTAATTTGAGTTTCAGGCACAACCGAGTAACAACCAGAAAGGATCTGGCCTTGATGTTTCTCTTCAATTTTGTTACACCTGCTCTGAAGATATCAAGGGATGCACATTAATCTGCTTTTGCACTGAACCAGATGTTACCTTTTGTAGCAAGTCATTATATTTCAAAGTGGGTATTCCAAAAGTAAAACTATTTTGTCTTTTGACTTCAGCTTCTTTCTTTGTCGTCTTAGGCGTGTTGTTGTTGTTGTTGTTGTTTTCATGTTTCACCATCCACTTTTTAAAATAGCTTTTTTTATTTTTTATTTTTTCCTGTATCATTTCATGAGTCCCATGGCTCAGTTTTGGGGCAGGTCTTGTTTAATATCTTTATCGATGATCTGGATGAGGGGATTGAGTGCTTCCTCAGTAAGTTTGCAGAAGACACCAAGTTGGGCGGGAGTGTTGATCTGCTTGAGGGTAGGAAGGCTCTGCAGAAGGATGTGGATAGGCTGGATCGATGGGCCGAGGTCAATTGTATGAGGTTCAACAAGGCCAAGTGCCGAATCCTACACTTGGGTCACAACAACCCCATGCAATGCTACAGGCTTGGGGAACAGTGGCTGGAAAGCTCCGCCCCAGAAAAGGACCTGGGGGTGTTGGTTGACAGCTGGCTGAAGATGAGCCAGCAGTGTGCCCAGGTGGCCAAGAAGGCTAACAGCATTCTGACCTGTATCAGAAACAGTGTGGCCAGCAGGAGCAGGGAAGTGATTGTCCCCCCTGTATTTGGGCACTGGTGAGGCTGCCCCTCGAATGCTGTGTTCAGTTTTGGGCCCCTCACTCCAAGAAGGACATTGAGGTGCTGGAGCGTGTCCAGAGAAGGGCGACGAAGCTGGTGAGGGTTCTGGAGCACAAGTCTTATGAGCCGCAGTTGAGAGGGCTGGGGTTGTTTAGTCTGGAGAAGAGGAGGCTCTCTACAACTACCTGAAAGGGGGTTGCAGAGAGGTGGGTGTTGGTCTCTTCTCCCAGGTGACTAGTGGCAGGACAAGAGGAAATGGCCTCAAGTTGTGCCAGGGGAGGTTTAGGCTGGATATTATGAAAAATTTCTTTTCTGAGAGAGTGGTAAAGCATTGGAACAGTCTGCCCAGGGAGGTGGTGGAGTCACCCTCACTGGATGTGTTCATGGAACTGGTGTTCAAGGAACGTGTGGATGTGGCACTGAGGGACATGGTTTAGTGGCCATGGTGGTGTTGGGTTGATGGTTGGACTTTCATGATTTTACAGGTCTTTTCCAACCTTAATGGTTCTGCGATTCTATGATTAGTAACTCTATTCACAAGCACATACGAACAGGTGAATTTCTGGACTGGGTTATACTGTAGCTTTACAATTTTTCTTGCTTAATGCAGGGCATACATAGCAGAGCAGTACGCTTTTCTCAATAGTGCAAAGTGTGTCTCATGGCATGGCACCTCCACAGCTGCAGGAAGAAAAGTTTCTTAACTTCAGCTATGGCTGGAGTGGGCACTCCTCTCCCTCCCTTCCCTCCTTTCCCAACCTTTTTTGAAGCAAGGGAATAGAAGCGGTGTTTCTTTCCTTTGAGAAAAAATAAAGAAAAATATTTGGATAAAATTATTTTATCTAGTCTGTTTTTGTATCCGACACTTCACTGTTTGAACATTACAAACCTGTCATTCATCACAGCTTGTTTCCTTCTGTACAGAGGGTGCACATAAGCTATTTCTCTGTTAATATGATGATTGCCTATCTTAACTTGTACAGCTATGAAGATCACAAAATACTTCACATACTATGCTAACGATAATTGGCATAGGATAGCACTGGTACTTTAGCATTTATACTATAAATATTTACATTAGCATTTCTGATTTTGTGTTGTACCTAGAACCTCCAGAACATTCCTTTTGGTGGGCTGATTAGATCACTTTATCACTTAAATAGTTCAAAATTTGAAAGAATTTTTTAAAATCTTTCTGTTCTTGAGTTCATTCATATTTACCCTGTAGCAGGAGTAGCTCTCGGTTTGTAAACCAGTGTGCACAGCGCTGCTCCTTGAAAAGGGAGATGGAGGATGCAGTGCAAGGGAATGCAGGCATAGCATGGTAATAGAAGGGGTAAAGGATGACATTGGATGACACTGGGAATATAAACAACTCACTAGCAGTCATTTAAAGAGATGAGATCTGGACAAAGTGTCTTTTAAGGGCAACAAAATGAACAAAGAGCAAGTATCTAACACGTAAAATATACCATACATAGTAACTTCAGCTGTAATGTGGACCTGTAGACCTATGAAGAAAAATCAAGTTGTAAAATTGTGTTAGAAAACACATACAAATATTCCCAAGTGAATCCTGGACTGAGAAAAAAGAAAATGCCACTGTCAACATCACTCTGGTCCTGGTGAAGAATTTGGGATGCTGACATCTTGATGTAACACCTCATCCTTTCTTCTTGAGGACTACTGGTACTGTGTATCTGGACAGTAAGCATAACACCAAAGAAAAGGGATACACTAGGAAATTTTTGTGTAACAGTTTTTAATAGCATTAATATCAATATTTGTTTTGCATTGATTGGACAATTTGGATTGTGAATGCCAGTATCACTGTACCAGACTACTGTAATAAATGTTGTGTTTTATTTCGATTGTTAAGATTGTTAAAGTTTTTGTTATGCTAACAAGTTCTTGAATTATTGTAAAAGGTTTGTGCCCCTTTTTTCCCCATTACAAAATGTGAAGTGTAATGTAGCCAGAAGTCTCCAGGATGGATGCAGCTTACCAGAGCAGTTCACAGATAGTCTACTCTGTTTCCTGCATCTCAGGAGTCACCTGACTAGGTGCTCCTATTCCTGGTCAGGAATCATGGCTTTATTATGTGCACAAGGCTGAGTAATGGGAACTTGTGAATTTCTTATGTATGTAGACACCACTCATTTGTCAGGGAATGTTCCTACAGCATATAAGAGGTTGGTTCATAGATCATGTGTTCTTCCCTGTCCTAAATGTTGGGTTGATGTGATCCGAGGGTTGGTCCGATGGTTGGTTTGCTTATTGTCATTTACAGTTACTGAGAGTGTTGGGAGCAATATGACAGTGTGTAAACACAGACACTAGCACCAGACTTTACACATCATAAGGATACCTTTTTTGTGTCTCACAAGTTTTCTAAATGTAGCCTCGATTTTTCTGAGATATGTATGACAAATTTTATCATGATAAATTGGAAAGACTGTATAAAGATTGCAGTATCAGCCAGTACTATGCCAAGACAAACATCGTTTGTTTGCTTTGTGTCTCACTTACTGCCTACCACACAGTCTTTTTATCACCTATTTAATGAACTTCAGAACTATCTTCCATTTGTTCTTGGCATTCATCTTGGCACGAGGTTTCTCGACGGGTGTGTTAATAGAATTAATGCACAGCAGTAAAAGAGAGTAGAATCCAGAAACAGAATTAACAATCTAATATACTTTCACCAAGCAACTAGTGAGTGAACACATATGTCACTGAAACAGATGATCTCAACTGTGGCAGCTAAGAGACCAATGCACTGCAATGGACATGAATCCATGCTCTGAACACTGAAACTTAGTATTAGTACATGCGTGCATCTCATGAAGCAGGCTATAGAATATCTACAGTTAAAATCTGAGCTAGATTATTTGGCATATGTTTTTAATAATTAAATGACATGAATTTACAGACAGCATTCAAATAGTCCATGTGAAATGCAAATTTTCACTTAAGACATATGCTTCTGTTTTATCACATACACTTATGGTTACAAGTGAAAATCCATAAAGAAGCATAATCTGACAAACACAGTGCTCCATAATGCATACATTGGACATGAAACATATGCTCTGCAGTCAAGCAGAGAAAGCCTCATGTAAGGTGAAAGCCCAGGAGAGCAAATTACAAAGACAGAATAACACATAAGATGAGAACTACTTTTGAGAACTGTTTTTGGAAAGCCATTTTATTTGTTTGCTTAATTTATTGAGAGTGTCCTTTATAACTTCCTGTGCTACGAGCATTGCTCTTCAGTAATAGGGTTTTATTACCCTTGCAGAAACTAAACAGCAAAAAAGTACCTGTCCTTTTGTATCTTTGAGGTGACTAGATGAAAGTGAACACTACTTACGTATCTCTGTTCAGTAAGGACACAGGAAAAAGAAAGGGTGAGTTAAGAACTATTTCATCAAAATCTACTCTCTTTTTAAAAAAAAAAAAACAACCAACTTTCCTATGTGTCCTAATCTAATTCAGTATTACCATTGGAATGTCTCAAAGCTGAAGAAGAACAGCAGCTAACAGCTGTCTGGGGCCTCACTCTAATAGGTTCGGTCAGTTAGATGAAAACCTTCCATTACAAGCATCTCCTAAATGTGATCAGTTATGTGAAAGATACTAAAGCTCTTGCATTTCTTTGTCTGTGTTAGCAAATGCATTACGTGCCTCCACGAATTATACACAAAAGGAGTTAGATACTGTTTGTAAAGCAAGCATGCCTGCTGGGTTTAATCACTACAGGCAAAAAGTCACTTTAAATCTGCTACTAACAGCTCTTTGGCATCTTTTATTAGTGACTGTATAAAAGCCTCTTTGATTTTTTTAAAATACATTGGAGCTGTTTTCTTTATAAATGTTGGTACAACAATATTCCAACTGACCTTCATCCTTGATATTACTTTTATGCTGTGCAGCTTCTCTTCTAACAGTTAAAAAAAATGAACTCAGGCAATGAACTCAGATGATTAGTCACTTGCCTTTCATCTCTGGGGCTATAGTCAAATGCGCCTTTGAAAGGAGTATCTTACTCTCTTCAGATCAGATGTTTGTAAGTCTACAGTGTAATACTTTTTGATGACCTTGGCTTCTAGGCCAAAACAACAGAAAAAAATCACTTTTTTTTTTTCTATGTGAGTACTAACAATTTCCTCTTCTCCAACTTGACTAGAGGATGAACCTTTTGCTGTTTCAGACACAGCTGAGAGAAGAGTAAAAAATACGGTATTACACCTGCCTTGATTTTACTTAACCTACACGTAAGAAGCAAAACTGTATGTAATGATATCTCAAATATCTTTTCCATTTCAATCTTGAATCAACTACAAACTGTTTTTAGTTATACCTCTAGAAATAAAAAATGGATTTCCTTAAACTAATTTTAACCTGACAAAGGTATAATTAGACAGCGAGTGTGGGAGGTATCTTCTCAGAAGTTCAGCAGCCTGCAGAATGGCATTATATCACAATTTAAAACATCAAAGAGACATGTTGTAATACCAGGAGCACAATACAGTCATGTATAGATGAACTATTACACAAGTTGTAAATAATGGCTGAGCTCTTCCTGGCATAGGAATAAATAGTAAAACTAAACTGCAAATAAATTTTACTTCATTTAGAAGTGCCCACATACTTGATTGATTTCAATGAAAATATTCACTGCATGCTCTTTTAAGAAGAATATCACTCAATATATTAGAATTACCTTCCAGCTATTGTTTCCATGCTATGAATATTTTTTGAGCTGAAACCTGGTGAAATGTCCTCTTCAGAGATAGCAAGTGAGTATTAGTGGTTTTAACAGAGCTGCAGGGATATAAGTAAAAGGTTAATTACCTCGTGTTAGGTTCTTTAAAACTGTGTAATTAGTCTAATATATGCCATATAATTTAGATTCAGACAGCATTATTCCCTAAAACTCATGTAGGAAAATTTATGCATATTATATATAGCAGCTACACTTAATTATAAAGAACTGAACAATTGACTTCTGTTGCCTTATGTTAATTTTCAGTTCTAACAACCTAATCAATAAGATGCCAAAGAAATTCTGTTAAGAAACAAAACATCTGGCACTTTATGTATAGCTTAATAGTCCAAACAGCGGAAGTCTACAAACCTCATTTATTTCATTTTGTTCCCCTGATTGTGGCAGTAGTCCAGCAAAAATCTAAACTCTTCCAAAACATAAAAACAGTTATACTGGGTTTTACTAAAGGTTCATCTAAGTCTGTACTCTGTCCTAGACTGTGACAAGCCACGTAGCAAAAAGCTGTAGCTGTCCATTAGTCTTAGAAACTTGGGTACAGAACTGTCCTAACTATCCTATATCTGTGCTGGCTTTTTTTTCCGCTATATTACCAAAAAAGTAACATTTATTCTTTGACTGTCTAGGAATCCCATGCAGTCTACACTCAGTACATACTAGCTCCTTTAAGAAGGAAGTATAACTGCCTGGCTTGTGCAATATTAACTGCCTGACTGCAGTGGTACAGCTGGAAGACTGTTGTATGAGAGTTAGTGATCTGCATACTTGTTTCCTTTTCATATATACAGATCCACGTGACCATTTACCAAACAGCTCCCAAGAAGATATAGGGAATGGGGAGTTGCGGTCAGTTTATAACAGTTCATCCCTGCTGTTCCCCTGCTCCACATGGGGTGTCTCCCATGGGAGACAGTCATTCACAAACCACTCCAATGTGGGTCCTTCCCACAGGCTGCAGTTCTTCAAGAACCGCTCCAGCATAGGTCCTTTCCATGGGGCACAGTCCTTCAGGCACAGACTGCTCCAACATGGATGGCTCCCATGGGCCACAGGTCCTGCCAGAAAACCTGCTCCTGTGTGGGCTCCTCTCCATGGGCCGCAGCTTCCTTCAGGGCACATCCACCTGATCTGGCATGGGGTCCTCCATGGGCTGCAGTGTGGGTATTTGCTCCAGCGTTGTCCTCTCCATGGGCTTCAGGGACAAGCTGCTTCACCATGGTACTCTCCACAGCCTGCATGGGAATCTCTTCTCCAGTACCTGGAGCACCTCCTCCCCGTCCTTCTTCACGGACTTAAAGGCATTAAACAATGCCTTCAAAAATAAGTTTAGATGTTGATAAGTCCCAGGATGACCACAATCTGTCACATTATGTTCTCTTTTAACTGAAGGTGTTCTCACTTAAGACACACAATACCACTTGTTCATGGATTATCTCTCTCTCTTACATTGGTGTATGCATACAAATGTGTAAATTTATGTGTACCTATAGGCACACACATATAGACATAGACATGCAAACAAACAAAATCGAATTGCTGATTAAGTGTAAAACACTCAGGTCCTATGCCTAAGACCAAACTTATCCATCTGTATTTAAGCTAAGGTACAATGTTAAATCATGATGAAGTTTCTCCTTGTGATAACTAGGTTATAAAGCAAATTATTAAGAAAGGTATCAAGCAGAACATGAGAACACCATATCCTGCTATGTTTACCTTTACTATTGTGAGACATGAAAACAAATCATTGCAAGTAACAGTATTGGCTTTTATATCTTCTATTGCTATAAGTCATATCAATATAAATATCCCAAAATTCTTCACCCACATTTTATTGAGATAGTTGATGAAGAAATTCCATGAGCTAAACTGAAGAGGTACTGCTCTCTGCCTTGCTCTGCCTTCTTTTCAGCTTGTCTACCTGAGTAGGTGGAATTAATGAACAGCATGAGCATGACGACTGAAAGTAGATAAGTAGTTGAGAAAGACAGATCACACGACACAAGAAATCTTAACACTCAGCACTAGTTGAAAAAAATTAAACATAGCTTATAATCCCTGTTTTTTCAACACAGTAGTGCATCTATTTTGATACAGTTCTGGCTGTCAAAAAAATTATCTGACTGGGATCAAAACTCAAAAGCACAGTGTACCAGCACTTCAGAGATCAGAGCCCCAGTCAGTGGGAATTTTGCTACCAGCTATTATAGATGGTAAAATGGAGAGAAGCAAAAGAGTGAAAGCTGATCTTTCTCACAGCTAAATCAATAAGAGATTTGCCACTGACTTCAAAAGAAGCATCAGGGCAAAATACACAGTCAAGGAGAGAACACTCAGAAGAGTATCTAGAAAGAAGAGGAAATAAAAGAACAGAGCAAGATATTTAGGGAGAGTGAAAAATGTTTTGAAAAAAGGTAAAAACTCAAAAGTTTAGACAACAGGGAAAAAAAAGTCTTGAATTAGAAGAGCTTTCACAGATTCTTAAAATACCTCTTTATCCTGTTTCAAATGCTATTTCCATCTCAGAAAAACAGTTAAATCCGATCTCGTATTTGTAGAACATTCCTTCAGTAAATTTACCTTGACTACTTACTTGGCCTGGACTCTAGGCAAGCTGTTCCATGGGCTTAAAGATTACTTCATTTTCTCCACAGTGCTTAATGACCATAGTTTTTTTAAAATACTGTATAAAATAGAGTGAAGGGCAAGCTTCATTAATTCTACCTGGAAAACCCTAGAAACACAGAATCACAGAATCACTACAGTTGGAAAAGATCTGTAAGATCATCAAGTCCAACCATCAACCCAACACCACCATGCCCATTAAACCATGTCCTACAATGCCATGTCCACACTTTCCTTGAATGCTTCCAGTGGGGTGACTCCACCACCTCCCTGGGCAGCCTGTTCCAATGTTTCACCACTCTCTCAGAAAAGAAATTTTTCCTAATATCCAGCCTGAACCTCCCCTGGTGCAACTTGAGGCCATTTCTTCTTGTCCTCTCGCTAGTCACTTGGGAGAAGAGACCAACACCCACCTCTCTGCAACCTCCTTTCAGGTAATTGTAGAGAGCGATGAGGTCTCCCCTCAGCCTCCTGTTCTCCAGGATAAACAACCCCAGCTCTCTCAACTGCGCCTCATAAGACTTGTGCTCCAGACCCTTCACCAGCTTCGTTGCCCTTCTCTGGACATGCTCCAGCACCTCAGTGTCCTTCTTGTAGTCAGGGAGCCAAAACCGAACACAGGATACGAGGGGCAGCCTCACCAGTACTGCGTACAGGTGCACAATCACCTCCCTGCTCCTGCTGGCCACACTGTTTCTGATACAGGCCAGGATGCCGTTGGCCTTCTTGGCCACCTGGGCACACTGCTGGCTCATATTCAGCCAGCTGTCAACCAACACCCCCAGGTCCTTTTCTGTGGGGGAGCTTTCCAGCCACTCTTCCCCAAGCCTGTAGCGTTGCATGGGGATGTTGTGACCCAAGTGCAGGACCCGGCACTTGGCCTTGTTGAACATCATACAATTGGCCATGGCCCATAGATCCAGCCTGTCCAAGTCGTAGTGAACATCCAGTTCCTAAAGCCAATTAAATAAGTGATTTTATGTGTACACACACATGCATACATACATATGAATGATATGAATCTTTGTTTATTTGCTCATTATTTTATTAGGTTTTAATTCCAGATAAATAGAAGAGTGGGTTCATTGTTTGTATGCTGAGATCAGGCTGCAAACACATTTAACACAAAGAGAATTGTATAAATTTTGAGAGATCTTGGGCTGTTTCCCCAGTGCTCTCAGACTGGAGGCTTATAGCAGGCTTGTTTAATATTGCTTGGTCTTCTGTCAGTGTATCCTCTTCCCTAGTCATACTTAACATGTCTTTCAACATGATTCGTGCTATGAAGTAATAGGGAAAACAAGTAAAAAGGAAATCAGATTCTGGATCTGTTTTGAAAAAAATAATTTCTCCCAGTTTAAATCTTCTAACTGTTAGGATTCTAATCTGAGTTTATTGTTTATATTACTCTAGATATTCAATGGAGAATTGAGGCAGATTTGATGCATCTATTTTAGGATTGTGACAATCTTTTCCCTAGATTTTTTTCATCGAGGGACTTCTCCTTATTCCTCATTGACAATCTAGCGATCCTTAATGACGTGTTTAGAATGAATAAAAGACTTTAGATTAGAAGACTGACTATTTCATTACATTTATCAATGTTGATTGTATATTAACATTATATCTAATTCTAGGATGCCCAGTTAAAGATTACATCACTACAAATAAGGACAATATTTCAAACTTGAGCAAATCCACATATATTAATGATAAGTGTTTAAAAATCTACTTATTTATTCCTGCAACTGGGAGGAATAATCATACAATATAATATAAAATATACATAAAAATGACATATTGAGGTATTTCTAAATGTAGAAAGCTATTTATCCTTAATAAATGGGTTACATTAGTAAATGAAAATAAGATTAATAAATGTCTGTTTCTGATTCTATGAGTCCTTGTGCATCACCTAAGCAACCTCAACATTCAATGAGGATAGTATTCCATTAAAAAAATAAGTATATGGATGTGTGGTTTTGTTTGTGTGTATTATTTTCTTTCCTTTGTGCATTATTTATTATCTGAAAAGTAAGATAAGTTGGCTCTGAAGAAACTCATCATAAAGTGTCAACATACCAGGTAACAAATCAATGGTTGTTTAAATAACGGTGCTTTCCGGATAAAAGTATATTTCAGTTTGGGGCCCTAAATTCATTATGCCTCAGTTCATACTGAGTGAAAAACACTATCTCCGTCATTAATGTGTTTATAAAAGACTCTTGTTGTCAACACCAGCAAGTCAGTTGCTTGCTTGCTATTTTATGTTTTCTTTGATGTATTGTCTGACAGTAAAAGCTAATGCACACGGCAGCTTTCAAAGACTTTGAATTGATTTTAAAATTTAAGTAAATTTTTAAACAGGAACAAGCTTAACTACATTATTAATTTTTATGAATTATTGCAATACCTCTGTGAGAAATTTAGATTAGTTCAATAAAAAGTAAATTTAAAAAAGTCTTCATGCTTCATAGTGTCCAAGAATGGATTTTAATGATTTAGTTTTTTCACAGTGGTGATCTGCATATGAATTTTTCAAGCCTTGCTGAGTTTTTGTGGGTGGTTTTTTTTTTTTTATTCTATGAAGTTTTCTTCAGAAAGGGCAAAAAGGAGAAGAAAGAATTCTAACCAATTTTTAAGCCACACATTACACAAAGAAGCAAACAAACCCAGGTCCATTTCTCAGCAGATTTGAGTGCCACAATCCTACTTTGTTATTCCTCTCTAACAGTATGACAAAGAAGTATGATGAGAGAAGTTTTTCCTCTTAGAAATTTTATTGCCAAAAAATATGTGTTAGCCCTTCAGGAATACCAAACTGGCTTTAAAGTCATAATTAAATATGAATCATAATATAACCACTAATGGAAATAAATTTCTGATTTTTTTTTTCATACATCAGGGTGTTACTATGCTTCATATTTCTTTCTATGTATCTCCATAATCACAATGGGAACAAATGTAAAGCTTTTTTGGGCAATATTAAGGTAATCAAAGCCCTTAAGAGCAAGAGATTGTCTCCTCTATACAGGACATAGAGCAATAAGTAGAACTGTGAGTAACTATGATTGTTCTGTTTCCCTAAGGTATTGCAGGGCAGGTACTATTTCTTTGAAGCAGGGTAGCTCCTTTCCAATTACCTTCTTACAGACTTTGTATCTTGGGATAGTCATTTAACACTCATCAGTGCTAACTAAAATAATTTTGTTCACCTACTTGTCCTGTTCATATTGCTGTAACTTTTTTTTGGTCAAGAAGTAGGGTGAGATGTGTGCTCATTCTTTAGTGAATGATTAAACAAACACGTAACCCAGAGCACATATTGCTCATGAAGTTACTGAACTTACTTACAGAGTCAGTCATATTTTTTCTTGTTCAATTCAACCCATAGTCCAAATGCTGATTAGCATGAGCGTATGATATTATTAGTTGGGACTTCCAGTTACTGGGTAATAAAAAAATAAAGTAAGTTTTTTATTGCTCTGTCAGAAGAATAACATTACCAGACTGTAATTGCAAGTAATTTTCTCTTTTGAACCAAGATTATCAAAGACAACTTTGTTTTCTGTGGAAAAATATTTGAAAGATATGTATGTATTTTAGGGGAGGAAACAACTTTTTAATTTTTCTTTTTAGTTTACTAGAAAAACTTGTCCCCTCAGCTACAAAAATAATAATAATAGTAATAATAATAATAATAATAATAATAATAATAATAAACCTATTTCACCTTCGTGGGATTACTTTAGGGATGCATTTAGCTATCCACTAGTGAACAATAATGTTTAGAATGTTCTTACACAGCTGTTAGGTAGACTCCATTAAATAACTCTAATTATAATTTCTCACGTAACAGAGTATATCTTTGCCCAAATGAATTTTGTTCTGACATAAAGCTTCTCTGCCCTATAGCTTATCTCTTGATATATTGAAGGGATTTTTTTGTTTGTTAAGTATAATGTTGTCATAAGCTTTCCTGAAAAACCCTTGATCCCTGTTTGCTTGAGTTTTGACTTTGTTTTATTTCTTTCCTCTCTCTGGAAATAACAAACCAGAATTAAAATTTGTTATTATTTTGACAATCATTGATCTGGGAGCTGCAATGACCTGGTAAGACCCTCGTGTAAGTAAAAGAAAGTAAAAGGTATGTCCTTAGGCCAATATTAAAAGAGAAAAATAATTGTTAGAGATTGACTTCTTTTTCCTTTTTCTGCAGGCAATAATTTCTTAGTAATTTTGAAGATATAAGTATTTCATGCTTGACTTCTTAAAAAGCTCTTTTTACAACTTCAGCTGAGTTCCTGGACAATTAATCTTCAGTAAGAATTTTTCTTACTGAAGGACAGGGCACAGTATGTTTCTTTCAATTTCTGTTCCTGACAGCTGCAGGTAAGAATATCACTAGGTGGAGCGATGAGATCTGCATTCAGAGTGCTTCCTGGTAGAGCCAGGTAGGATGTGGGGGGAAAATACACGAATCAAAGTTAATGGAAAAAATATTGGACCTCAAGTGACTGCATGCACTGAAAAGGTAGATTTTGATGATGGCAGTCTCCAAGTAGGAAGAGAGGATAGAATCAGGAAACCCAGGGTGAGTGTGTTTGACCAAGGAACCCAGCAATTAAAAGCAGGTAGGGGAGAATAGGACTTGGGCTGGCTGTTTAGAGAACAGACAGAAAAAGTTACTCTCTTATTTGAGGAGTCTTTGAACAGATCAGCCACATTTTAACATCTTTTAAACTAAGATCCTTATCACTTAAACGAAAACATGGATAGGTTAAAAAGTGATAGAAATGCAGTGGTAACTTGTCTTTTTCACACAACGTAACAGGCATATTTTTCATGTTTGAATCACTGAAGAGGGTTATGCCCACTTTGCAGGTTATGTGGTAGGAAAGGGTGCAGACATTCAGCTAGCTAGAGGTACATATCCTCTGATCATCCTATTACTTACCTTAACTTCGTAAGACACTGGAGAGAACCAAAGTTTTCTTCAGCAGAGCATTATAGCCATAGCAGGCAAAGATAGAAGAAGCAGGGATAAAGGGGGCTGGGACAATGACTGAAATTTGTCCTATTCCTCTCAGTTAATCTACATCTGATGCATATAAATATAGCAAGATTCATCACAGAATCACAGAATCATTAAAGTTGGAAAAGATGTGTAAAATCATCAAGTCCAATCATCAATCATCTTTATGTTTAGTAACTGTGCAATTTGGATAACGAGGTGGAACCAAGAGCTGTTAAGACTGCCCTTGCTATCTCTTGTGCGACCTGGGGGAGTGGAGACTCGTCTGGCTAACACAGGGTGCAGATAAGGAGGGGGTCCTGTGGAGGCAGGACAGCCCTGCTTGTGGTCAGCAAAGACAGTAAAATAACAGGAATCTGAGGGGTCATTTGTTTCTTCGAAAGGCTTCGTGTCTGATAACTGACCTTTGCCTCATTACCGGTGAAATGCATATTACAACTCACACTCCTGCATATGCTAATGAAGATTATAGAGATCACACTAAACATATATGACTATGGCACTCGTCTCTCCACCCAAGTCATGCTACTTGTCACATATGGGGGGGGACCTCGTAGTTTTGGGGATAAAAGACAGAGAAAATTATTGTTAAAGGGGGAGAGAAGAACCTCAATACCTGACGGACCAGTCGACGGGCTGTGTTCTCTTCCTCCACCCCAGTCAGGGACGCCTCTCAGGGTAAGCGCTGCGCCTCTCACCCTCTGGGTGAAAGTTATCCCTGGGTTATTGTATTACTATCAAGTTTGCTAGCAATACTAACCTTAATTAGTAGCACTATTGTAGTTAGTGAATTTATCAATGGCAATCTCGAATCTGTTCTGTCACTTTCAATAAAATAACTAATTCCAATTTTTGTGCATCTGCTCAGTGCAAGTCCTTTTGCTGAGGCTCTGATACATGAATCAGTGAAAGTCCTGGGACTCTGACAGACAAATTTCGAAACTGCATTCCTTTTAACGCAACAGCAAGTTATGAACTTTGGAAGAGGAGCATTATATTAACAAGGAGATATCCCTATCACCAAAGGGAGTGTTTTGTCACTGAAGCATCCATAAAGGTAGAACAGTTTTCTTTCTTTTTCCTTTCTGCTGAGTTCTAGCATTGTACAATGCTGTACAATGTAATGTCCAGTTCCATCTACTGCAGATTTGTCAGTTACAGCAGCACAGATCTCTCTACAGACTAATGACAGTTTCATGTTGACATATGCATTTACAAAATTATTAGACTGGTTTCAGACCCCATGCCTCAATTTTAAGTGCTGGCTTGCACATGTCTATACTTATCGCAGAGAGAGACTGGCAGATGCAGTCAACCAGATGTAGGAGAGGAGGCTGCAGAATGCTAGCCTGCATGCACGTGGCTTGAACAATAGCTGGAGCTGCAACCCATCTGTAAAGAGGTATTTTCATAAAGGATCAGTCAATTTACATGCAAGGGCTTTTCTCAGGTTACATAAACACATTGAACAAGAACTATGAGGTCAGCATATAAAGCCCAAAACCAGCATGAAAGTGTGATACTTAGGAAAAAAAGGTGGCAGTTGCAAGCAGAGTACAGAAGCAAAGAATTCAACTTACAGAATTGTGACTTCTGAGAATGTGGTATTTCCAGACAAAATCCTGGTAACGCTAGGGAAGTAGTAGAAACAAGACATGGGATAAAAGTAAGAGAAAAATGAAAGGGGGAGGGGAAAAGAAGGATTTTTTTATTCAGCTTCACTGGAGGAAAAGAAGACTAAATTACTGATATAGTGATGCCAGTAATAACACCAATAATACTATAGCTTCTGTTAAAATTACTCTGTGGGTATTGGATAAGACACTACAGAGGTATCATTTTTGGCCAAAACAAAGAAATAGAGAGGTATGTGCTTCACATATAGTGCAGTTGTATAAAAAATTCCCCATTAAGAAATGAAATAGTGGCTGGGGGATGTGATTCTTGTTTAAAGGAGAACCAGCAAGAGAAAAACAAAACAAAACCTGAAAAGCAAAGGCAACTGAGCTGTCCAATGAAAGAGTCATATCAATGATACGTGCTGATGGAACAAGTAAAGATTCAAGTTGAAGGAGCTCAGGAATTAAGATAATAGTTGATCCAAGAGTGTGAGAGTGGCAGATAGCAATAGGGAAAGCATAAAGTTGGAAAAACAATGCAAACCTTCTGGGCGCTGGAGGAAAGATTGGGAAAAACAAAACCACTTCAAATCTCAGTGACTCAATTTACAGGCTCTGGACATTTTGTAAGTGATACACAATGCTGTAGACTGTGCCAGTGGAAGAGCTGATGTATATTAACTTCTGCCAGCTGGTGTGGAAGTTTTATCAACCCTTAACAAAGGCATCATGCACAACTGAGGGAGGGGATGGGTACCCTTTTAACCTACCAGAACTTATTTTTAGCTTTCATTAATACTTTAGGATGAACCAAAATGTGACTGCTGTTCTAAAAACTTCATCTGTCATATCAATAATTATATTATGAAATCACACACTGGTTCTATTTCACATCCATGATGGAGAGAGCTGTGGTGGACTCCCAGCAACACTGATCAACAACAACATAGGCTGGAGAAACATCACTGTGACAATAATATACTGTAAAACTACTTATTATGAGGCTGTAGAAGAATGTAAACTGTTGATGAGCACCATCTTCACACAAGCTGGAAGAGTTTATGGTAGCTGATAAACAAAATCACCACTGCTTCTGAACAGCAGGACGGTGCAAAACTTGGAATAGATTACACTGTAATTCTGGACTGTCCACAACCTGAAGTTAGCATGGTGTGTATACAAATTTTGCAGAACATAAAGACATTTCAGTGAGGTGACTGTCTAGAAGCATTCTACAAGTGACTGGCAGAAGTCTCGCAATTGCAAACCCTTGTTCTTGTGGGGGACTTCAACTTGCAGGACGTCTGCTGGAAGTATAAAACAGCAGAGAGGAAACAGTCCCAGAGCTTCCTGGAGTGTGTGGAAGATAACTTCCTGACAACTGGCAAGCGAGCCTACCAGGGGAGGTGCCCTGCTTGACCTGCTGTTTACAAACAGAGAGGGTCTGGTGGGAGAAGTGATGGTCGGAGACCGTCTTGGGCTTAGCACCATGAAATCATAGAATTCTCAATTCTTGCTGAAGTAAGGAGCGGGGTCAGCAAAACCACTACCATGGACTTCTGGAGGGAGACTTTGGCCTGTTCAGGACACCGGTGGAGACGGTCCCTTGGGAGATAGTCCTGAAGGGCAAAGGGGTCCAGGAAGGCTGGATGTTCTTCAAGAAGGAAATCTTAAAGGCGCAGGAGCAGGAAGTCCCCATGTGCTGGAAGAAGAGCCAGCGGGGAAGATGACCAGCCTGGCTGAACAAGGGGCTTTTGCTGGGACTCAGGAAAAAGAGAATTTATCACCTTTGGAAGAAGGGGCAGGCAACTCAAGAAGAGTACAAAAGCCTCGTTAGGTCATGCAGAGAAGGAATTAGGAAGGCAAAAGCCCAGCTAGAGCTCAATCTTGTTACGGTTGTAAGGGATAACAAAAAATGTTTTTACAAATACATTACCAACAAAAAGAGAGCCAAGGAGAATCTCCATCCTTTACTGGATGTGGGAGGGAACATTGTCACCAAGAATGAGGAAAAGGCTGAGGTACTTAATGTCTTCTTTGCCTCAGTCTTTAACAGCCACACCAGGTATCCTCAGGGTATTAAGTACCCTGAGCTGGAAGACAAGGATGGAGAGCAAAATAAACTCCCCATGATCCAGGAGGAAGCAGTTAGCGACCTGCTATGCCACCTGGACACTCACAAGTCTATGGGGCCTGATGGCATCCACCCACGGGTGCTGAGGGAGCTGGTGGAGGAGCTTGCCAAGCTGCTCTCCATCATTTATCAACAGTCCTGGTTAACTGGGGAGGTCCTGGATGACTGGAGGATTGCCAGTGTGACACCCATCTACAGGAAGGGCCGGAAGGAGGATCCGGGGAACTACAGGCCTGTCAGCCTGACCTCGGTGCCAGGGAAGATTATGGAGAGTTTCATCTTGAGGGTGCTCTCAGGGCACGTGCAGGATAACCAAGGGATCAGGCCCAGCCAACACGGGTTCATGAGAGGTAGGTCCTGCTTGACCAACCTGATCTCCTTCTATGACCAGGTGACCCGCCTAGTGGATGAGGGGAAGGCTGTTGATGTTGTCTACCTGGACTTTAGTCAAAACTTCGACACTGTCTCCCCCAGTATTCTCCAGGAGAATCTGGCGACTTGTGGCTTAGACAGGTGCACTCTTCGCTGGGTAAAAAACTGGCTGGATGGCCGAGCCCAGAGAGTTGTGGTGAATGGAGTCAAATCCAGTTGGCAGCTGATCACAAGCAGAGTCCCCCAGGGCTCAGTTTTGGGGCAGGTCTTGTTTAATATATTTATCAATGATCTGGATGAGGGGATTGAGTGCTCCATAAGCAGGATACCAAGTTGGGCAGGAGTGTTGATCTGCCTGAGGGTAGGAATGCTCTGCAGAGGGATCTGGACAGGCTGGATCGATGGGCTGAGGCCAATTGGATGAGGTTCAACAAGGCCAAGTGCCGGGTCCTGCACTTGGGTCACAACATCCCCATGCAACGCTACAGGCTTGGGGAAGAGTGGCTACAAAGCACCGCCGCAGAAAAGGACCTGGGAGTGCTGGCTGACAGCCAGCTGAATATGAGCCAGCAGTGTGCCCAGGTGGCCAAGAAGGCCAACGGCATCCTGGCCTGTATCAGAAACAGTGTGGCCAGCAGGAGTAGGGAAGTGATCGTGCACCTGTACGCAGCACTGGTGAGGTCGCCCCTCGTATACTGTGTTTAGTTTTGGGCCCCTCAGTACAAGAAGGACATTGAGGTGCTGGAGCGTGTCCAGAGAAGGGCCACGAAGCTGGTGAGGGGTCTGGAGCACAAGTCTTATGAGGCGCAGTTGAGAGAGCTGGGGTTGTTTATCCTGGAGAACAGGAGGCTGAGGGGAGACCTCATCGCTCTCTACAATTACCTGAAAGGAGGTTGCAGAGAGGTGGGTGTTGGTCTCTTTTCCCAAGTGACTAGCGA
The DNA here is from genome assembly GCF_030936135.1 of Gavia stellata. NCBI lineage: Eukaryota > Metazoa > Chordata > Aves > Gaviiformes > Gaviidae > Gavia > Gavia stellata. The sequence goes on along the minus strand of NC_082598.1, from coordinate 24,033,473 downwards.
GAGGACAAGAGGAAATGGCCTCAAGTTGCATCAGGGGAGGTTCAGGCTGGATATTAGGAAAAATTTCTTTTCTGAGAGAGTGGTGAAACATTGGAACAGGCTGCCCAGGGAGGTGGTGGAGTCTCCCCACTGGAAGTATTCAAGGAAAGTGTGGACATGGCATTGTAGGACATGGTTTAATGGGCATGGTGGTGTTGGGTTGATGGTTGGACTTGATGGTCTTACAGGTCTTTTCTAGCCTTAGTGATTCTGTGATTCTGTGTGATTCCGTGAAGCTAAAGTTACAAATACATCTCTGCTTGCAGTTGTGAACTGAATTCTATTAGCCCAGGTGGAACCATTGAAGATGGAAGAAGTAAGCCTGCTAAAAAGATTGAATACATGAACATATCCCCTGAAAGTAGCACAGAGTGAACAATTAGCCAAATAGTGTTGAGAAAGCCTTCCAGTAATGGGAATACCTGCTTTGATCGAAAAACCACTTAACAGGACACTGAAGGAAGTCACAGCCTGTTAGTAGTGACTGAGGACATGCTGACCAGTTTATTCAGGGAAGGGTGTTCACTGTGATGTCAATAATGATTTCAGCTGTATTTAGATATATGTCCTTTCCCTTCCTAGTAGTAGTTTTCCAAAGGAAAGAGGCAATTGGATCCTGAGTGAAAAAATAAGAAAAACTATTGAACTACTGAATTTCAGTTATTCTTTAAAATATGTGTACTTTCTATGTTTTGTTTTGTTTCTGTTTTAAAAAGAATTCAAGCACACTGTCTTCTAAGAGAAGGTATAGTAATTTTCACTTGAAATACAGAGTCATTCTGCAAAGTTACAAAAAATTGAATAGTGCCATCTCTAATTAGAATTACCTGGCACATCTAATTACAAGACCATTTCTTAGAAAACAGGCAGTGTTCTCATGACAAATACAGTTTGTGTGGTAGAGTATTTCCTTGTGTTTCAGAAGCAGGACTATATATACTTAAGAAAACAGGGAACAGCACAAAGAGAAAGTGTGAATCCATGTTACAGGTTGACTACCACCCTGGAAAACTGACCCTCTCTGCTAAATATTTTCCTACATAGTGCTAAATAATGTAAATTAAACTGCTGCCATACATAAATGTGTTCCTATTTTTAAGCACCCAAAGTGATATCCTTCAATCCAATTCAGATATGAGTTCATAGTTGAAATAGAAAGTATACTGTGTTAATTTGATGATGTAGAAGTTTACTTACCACTAAATCTGCAACTTCAGACTCTTGATGTCCTAAACTGGCTTCCAAGGTAATGTTCAAACTATTAAATTAGTATAGCACTGCTCCCCTTCACAACCTTTTATAGTATTCTTATATACTACATATAGTATAGTATACTTCCATGGTATTATGGAAGGATGTTCATTAACAGTTGTCAGGCATTCAAATGATACAGTGATAACTGTTGCAGAAGAGTTCATGAAGAGATTGATTCTCCGTTCATGTTTTGCTTTGATACTATGCAGTAAATGAGGCCTAGGATCACACCCATGAGAAAACTATTCTTTAGATGAAAATCCACAGATTTGTATTGAAAGGACATATTCAATTTGTATCACTCTATGTGGTCTGGGTGGGATGGAATTAACTTTCTTCTTAGCAGACCGTATGGTGCTATGCTTTGGATTTGTGAATAAACCAGTGCTGGTAAGACATCAGTGTTTTGGCTATGTGCAATTCTTGCACAGTATTGAGGCTTTCTCTTTTTCCAGCTCTGCCCCTACAACACTTAGGCTGGGGGTGGACAAGAATTAGGGAAGGTCAACCTACCACAATCACTCATTTTATACAATAAATAAAAAAAAAGTCTTATGGAAAAAGTAGAAGGAACTTGTATAGTTAAAAGTTGTATTGTAATAAATGTTAATAAAGGCAAATGAAGTCAAACTTTACAGGGAAATACAAGATATTTCCCTTGCAATTTCCAAAGTATTAGAAATGTCTTAGCTACTGACTGAACAGGAAACAGGTAGCAAGTTCATCCTAAGATGCTCATGTGTGGAAAAAAGGCTATAAAAGTTTTATAGAAACATTTATATACAGACTCCTAAACTAAAATTAGCTTTCAGTTTTTCATCAAAGTAAAAAACACCTAACTGTCATATTGGGAATACGTTGTATATTTATACAAGTCACAGCTGGTCTGCCTTGTGCCTGACTTTTCCTGTTCTTCAAATAACTGTGACAGAAACTATGTCCTGTTCCATTTAATAACAAAAAAGGTATAAATACAGTAATATATGTATAGAAGTTTTCTTGTTTGTTTTGCATTGGGTTTTGGGTTTTTTTTTTTCTTGTGTTTTTATTTACAGATTTCTGAGTAGATTTATTTCAGCATAAGAAAGTAAAGCAAGACATGGTCAGAGTAGTTTTCTAGGTCTTTTATCTAGACTTTATCTTTCAGAATAAATTTATAAATGTTAAATTTCCATGGTATTGGTATTTCTATTTAAAAGTCTGATTTAAGTTTAGCTGAAATGTTTGACAGGTTTCACAGAATCACAGAATCACTAAGGTTGGAAAAGACCTGTAAGATCATCAAGTCCAACCATTAATTCATTCTGTACCAAAAGTCCTTTATTTCTGTTGCATATTAGTGAAAAAAAATTAGTTTCTACTGCCATAGCAAATAAATATAAGCATTGAAATTAAACTTTCTTACTTTCTTTTTTTAAGTGGAAAATACATTTTTAAGTTGAATTTGTTAAAAATATATTTTTTAATGGCTTCAATACTCAATCTGACAAAAGTAACCAAAATACTTTCTCTGCTATGCTATCTGAATACATAATAGAGCAGGAAAAGTTGCTCAGGAGAAGTTTTGCATAAACATCAATGAACTACACAGTAAAAAAATAATTGTACAGTCATTTTTACAGCTGAAAAGTCATACTGTCTGTGACATTTCAAATGAGATAATGCAATCATCCTTCCTTCTGGCCAAGTTGTTTGGGTTATATGATTGCAATAGGTGATATCCAAAGGGTTTGAAGTTTCAGTTTTATTCAGGTAAGAACCCTGAATAGTCCTTCAAATCACCAAAAGTGGCAGTAAATATTGCAAACATAGGCTTGTAAATATTTTTTCAAATTATTTCTATTAAAAAAAAAAAAATAAAGCAAGGACAGGAACCTAATAAATTTGTAAAGTGTATGAAATAATGTAGTCTATACTCATTGTCCTCCAAACCGATAAAGCAGAATTCTGAACAATTTTAAAGTAGCAAGAAATTTGTCTTCACCATACTGCTAAAGGCAGTTTTAAGTATTAATCCATTGTATATATTTCAACACTTGCAGTAATATGTGTTAGTGTAGGGGGGAAAGCCTTGTGGGATAATAAAATGACATTGTGACCTTTTGGAATAACAAATAATCAAGAATTGATTTTAGTTCTTAATCAGAAATATGAAGAATGAAAAAGTTTTACAAGAGTAAATGTTTTTGTAGAAAAACTTTCTTTAGTACCTTCAACTGAAAGAATTACCTGCTTTGAATGTAAATTTTGCTTTTAAAGAAAAAAAAAAAAGAATCAGCTCCACAGTTTGAATTTTAAGACCCCTGAACAAGGAAGCTGGTTTAAGTAAACCATAAGGGAGATGAATCAACAGTTTCTTTTCACCCTGGCAGTCATGGATATTAACTGAGTATCAAGAGGGAAAAAAAAAAATCAATAAAGTAGAATAAAGAAAGCACATCAATTGTTATGTGAAAATACAGGTGACAGCAGAAAATACAGATCGGAATATATAAGAACCTAAAGTGCAATGGGTGATGAAAATAATCCTTTTTTTTCTTTTTCATCAGAGTTGAAGAAAGAAGTAACAGAGTTAAACTGTAAAAAATGGAGGACAGAGTTAAACTGTAAAAAATGGAGCTTCCTAAGTACAGGAACAATATTATGTCTGTTACCTTATTAGGATTGCTTATTTGTTTCAGTTTAGATCTTGCTTTGTACAATTCAACAACTTTTTTCTAGAATTGTGGGGTTCTGAATCTGAATCTGTATCTATTGAAGCAATATCTAATCTCATAAATACAAAAAAACCCCCAACAATAAACCACAAACGTTTTTCTATTTTTATGAAAGTGACAAAGGGAGAACAAGAACAAGAAGGGAGGGACAGAAGTAGGAAGGCAGGAAAGGAAGGCAGGCAGGTGGGGCAGGAGGAAGGGAATGCAAAATGATCCCTGAGCTGCACATGTTATCAAGAGAAAAGCTAATAAAGAGGATGTGCTGAAGAACAGAGGAACTGAAAGCCCTGACACAGTTAAGAACTTTAAAAATGTGGAGAACAAATTAATGCACTTAGCTGTATCTGAAAGCTTTTAACATAAATTGTCCTTGGAAAGTTAAATCAAAGAGTTACAAAGCTTTGACACATACATTTGAGAATTACCACAAAAAATATGAAATATATTATAAGGAATTTTTAACATATCCAGAAAAAGTTAGTGAAGAATATAAAAAATATCCAGAAAATGTAATGCCTGGAGAAAGAATCTAGTAATCTGGGGAGATGAGCTGAGCTCACTATGAAAGACTGTATCATGACCGGGATCTGAAAATGCTTATACAGAGTCAGCACCAGACTTGAAATTAATTTACTGAGAATTAACTGTTCACAAATGAGTAAGCAAAAGAAGATTGATACTAATGCTTGTGTAACACAAAAAAAAAAATCTTTACTGTGTACACATGAAAGAGAATTGAAAAATGTGTCTGAAATGAGGACAGAGACCTCAGAGACCTACAGTCTAACAATGGAATGCTTTCCTTTCACACACTCTTTTTCCAAAATAAGGGGAGGAGAAAATAGCAGTTGATGCAAGTCCATGTGAAGCCTACTGTTTGCCAAATGAATGATACAAAACCTGTAATGATCTCATCATTTTTGAGCATTTTGAAGAAGAATGTGGACAGTGAGAGTGCCAGCAATACCATTAATTCAGGGAAGTTTTTTGTAGAAACAGCAGTAAATGTTAAACAAAACTGAGTGGCAGCATAACTAAAATAAATAGATACTGCTTTTTCAAATTTTCAGTGGTCAGTAAGTGCACTAGCCAAAGTGTTCAAAGAATGAATGCTAACAGTGCTGGGAAGAAAGCCACATGAAAAGAAGATAAGCAGAAAAAAATCTTAGACTTTACAGACTTATTATAGGCAAAGAAGAAAGAAACATAGTAAAGACACAGAGTTTTCAGGAGGAGTAGGGGAAATACATTCTTCACGAGTTAAAAAATGTTTATCTCTTGGCTATATTATAAAGAAAAGGGAGACGAAAACAAAAGTAGTAGAGAGGGTGTGAAAAAAGAGCACAGCAAAAGCTCTAAGTCCCCAGTTGCACATTCTTAGGAAATTATTCTCTCTCAAAGTAGATGCTAAAGCAGGAACTTGATAAAGTATGTGAAACTGCAATACCCAAAAGCAGGAAAGAAGATGCAATGAATAAAGTCGAGACAGTCTCTGGTTCATTCCAGCAGGCAATAGAAAATAGAAAGGGAACACCCTCTTCCCAAGTTAAACAAATAAGTAAACCAGAAAGTATCACACTTCCATAAGGAAAGACATCTAAAAATTATTGCTATGTTTTTTGGATAAGTAGGACTCTGCAAAGTGTACTCGAAGATGAAGTCCACACCTCAAATATTCTTTAAAGAAATGTTAATCACAATGATACAGCTGGGTGTACTGGCCTTCTCCTTTGCCTATACTCTAAACTTCCAGGATCTCAGTCAGTACTGGCTCCAAGCCATTGTAATCACATCAGTATAGAATTATGTCTGACTGAATGAATGTCTATTGTTTTCACTAAACATTTTACACCCAGCTAATTTAGTGGGCATAAATCTAAGCAGTTTCAGGGAATTACGGGGTTTGATATATAACCATTATCATCTAGCATATTAGTGGAAAGTACTTCAAAATGTTTTTTAAATGTTGTTGTTATGTTAAACTGCTAAAGGAAGACAAGCACTTTTAAGCTATCCAGTTTGAATTGATTTTTTTATTATGCAGAGGCATATAATATGTAATGCTGATCCCATAAATGCAAAATGAAAGGGCTATCTTGATTCTGAAGGATCACTAAACAATTCAGAAAGGAAATTGCTGTGACAAATAAGATTTGCAAGGGGGCATGGTGAAGATTTCATTCTGTGTTTTTTGTACAGGTTGGTATGTAAGGATCTAGTTTCAGATCTTAAATGTTTTGGTGGTCTGAGAGAAGTCATTTGTGTAACAGATTGTTATCTTTCCTATATTGAAATCCTCACAAGCTGGTTTAAGTTTTGTCCTGGAACAGTGCCATATAAAGCTCTTGGTCAAGTCAAAGCACATGGCATTTGCAATTACATTATATTAAGTAGGAATGAGATACTCTAAGCTTGTACTACTTAAACAATGTTATGTGTACCTCCTATCAAATTTAAGAAGATATTTTTATCCAGTAAAGTATGGCACTATAAAGAATGGAGAAATATATCTTCATTAATGAATAGCAGAAAAATGACAATATGTATGTAGGTGAAAGAAAAATAATAGCAACAATTATGTTTATTAGCTTTTTTCATCCATCAGACATTGTTATTCCTCTTGAAAGGAATGGAAAGAGTATATTCTACATGTACATAGTTCAAGAACTGTTAATTAGAAAGACATGAATTCCCTGAACAACAAATTGTTGCAGACTGGGAAGATATTCTGGGAATGTGTTACTAAATCTTCATTCATATTTTCACATGCTTTCTTCAGCACCTTAAGATAGTGGACAAAGAAGTACTTCTGTATTACTCTTCCAGTACTTTTTTAGCTTTTCTCTGAACCATAGTTGCCAAAATGGTGTAGAAGTCGCACAACTATGACTTACAATTTTGGTTAGATGTTAGTATAAACAGTCCTCTGAAGTTCTCTTATGTTTTCTAAATGAATAACTGGGGAAAAAAATAGTAAAAGCATTGATGTAATTTGCCAAAGGTCACTGGCAAAGCTGGGAGCAGAACATAATTTTCACACATTGCAAAGTAATCTTTAGTAATATCAACATAGTTCCTTCTATCACATGGTAATACTATCAAGTTTTAACTACTACGTTAGCATGTACAAAACCAAGTTGTAATAAAATTTGCATGTACAAAGCTTCTTAAGTAATCCACCAGAGTCCATTTAATTAGCCACTAAATTATCATCAGAAGACTCAAGTAATTATCAATTTTACAATGTTTCTGGGGAAAACTCTCAGCTGATTCTCAGCTGATGTAATCAACTTGATTGCACTGAATTCACTGGAGTTAACACTAATAGACACCAGAGAGATTCTCAGGGCTCAGGTTATGAAAACATTTAAGTACCTCCTTAATTTTAAGCAAATGAATAACCCTTCTGACTTTGTTATATCACATCCCTATAGGACTTGGGGTTGTTTTCGTGATGGATATTAATGTCTTCTTGCACTCTGCAATTGGAAAACATGGACTTTGTCAATAATGTTAAATGATGTTGTAAGTGACTGGCCTGGCTTGATACTTGCTAGAAAACATACACACACTCACGCACTTGTCCCACAGGCACTCCACACTTGTGGATCCCTCCCCTGAGTACCAGCATGGGCCTTCTGCCCACCTGATAGACCTGCCAGGACCCAGGGTCTCCTGCTCGATGGCCTGTCCTACTTGAGGTTTGCTAGTGAATGCACAGGCACACATGCTTTGGGGAAGACAGAGACACTCCCTCACTAGCAGATGGCACCAGGCACACTGGTTGTGACCCACAGTCCCACTCCAGCCACCAGTGCTGAGCCCCTCACTCACCTCACTCACATCAGTCCCCCCCCCAGCAGATGGTTTTCGGGGCACACACTGTTCATTCCAAGTCCGAAGTCTGGAGGTTTTAAGACTCCCACTCACTGCAGTAGCTTGCACAGTGTCCTGGTTTTGGCTGGGATGGAGTTAATTTTCTTCCTAGTAGCTGGTATAGTACTGTTTTTTGGATTTAGGATGAGAATAATGTTGATAACATGCTGATACTTTAGTTGTTGCTGAGCAGTGCTTACACTAAGTCAAAGACTTTTCACCTTCTCACACTGCCCTGCCAGGTGCACAAGAAGCTGGGAGGGGACACAGCCAGGACAGCTGACCCAAAGTGGCCAAAGGGATGTGCCATACCATATGATGTCATGCTGAACAAAAATGGGGAGGCACGGCCGCTGCTCTGGAACTGGCTGGGCATCAATCAGTGTGTGGTGAGCAATTGCATTGTGCATCACTTGTTCTGTATATTCTTTTATCATTTTTATTATTTTTTTTCCCTTTCCTGTCCTATTAAATTGTTTTCTGTCAACCCATGCATGAGTTTTACCTTTTCCCCGATTGTCTCCCCCATTCCACTGGGGAAAGGGGGAATGAGCGAGCAGCTGTGTGGTGCTTAATTGCCAGCTGGGGTTAAACCAGGACACACAGAGACCCCACTTGCTCAATTAATGTGACTGACCAGGTTTGTTTGTTGTCATTGTCTCCTCCTTGTATCCAGTTTAGCTTTTTGGTTAGGTTTGTACCCCTGTTTGTTTGGCTTCCCCATTTTGCTTATAATACCATTTGACAAAGTCCTTGATCAGATATTCTTAAGGGAGAAGACATTCTCTCATTCCACATACCCTTGCAACAAACCTAATGAAAAGAGTTAAAATCTCTGATCTTATACAAATTCTTCAAAAACTTAATTTGGCATTTGCAGTTCCTTGTCATCAAAATTAGATGTTTCAGTTACTCCTCTGGATAACTGCATTTGTTTTTTGGACTTCATAAACTTTTACAGGTTACATATATGAAACAGAACCAAAATTTATATCTGATTATAGGGGCTGTCAGCAAACAACTGGATAAAAATGCAAGTGTTCTTTTTGAGAGTTTTGAGCTTTTCCATGTATTGATTTTATCTGTCCATTTGTTTGCCTGTATGAAATTAAATCTATGATTATGCTTGTCTATCCATAACAATTCAGCAGAGAACAAAAGCTGCATGGCAAAAATATTTAGTAGTACACACTTACTTCTTGGAATGAAAATATAAAACAATTATCTTGATGTTAGAAAAAGTAACATATGGACTGACCTCCATACATCTACATTTTTTCCAGCTTCCACAAGCTACACATGTAGTTACAAATGCCTTTGAATCTTCAAGTTTAGGAAGCAGAGATATGGTTTAAAATTAAGAAGTTTGTTTTCACCAATTTATTCTCTCCTTCCTGTTTCTATGTCCTCACTCTGATCCAAAGCCAGGGAAACTCTAGGAAATGCTCCAGCTGACATCATATGGCTTTGGATGAAGCCACCTATCTATTCTGCTATGTCACCAGCCTACTTGCCTGCTGTTGTTCAAATGCACCTTGTATTATTACTAGGTGTTCTTCCAATCTTCTCCTTAAAAGCCTTACATTTCCACTGAAATATTAACATCTAGGAAGTGTTACCCTTTATAAAACATTGCAAAGAAATAAGGACCCTTATCTGGGCAGTTACTAATTTCAGTTTCCAGAAAAGATTATACTTACTTTCTCCTCATACTTAACATGACTAAATATACCCCTGTTGATTTAAGACTAGAATTTCCTTCGTAGTTGGATAAACTTAAATAGTGGTTCTTGGATGCTGAGGTTAATACAAAAAACTGACTGAATCTGCAAGAATTAGACTATTATCAGAAATGACAAGTTAGCTTTTCAATGTTTAGATTTGTAGTTCTCCAACAGTGTCACGGTAATTTTTGAAGCTTAGCTATGGAGTTCCCTGGTAATTATTGTTCTAATGCTACTTAGTTTGTGCAGTGTACTCTAAAATGCTTACAGTCAAGCTTCACTGCAGTGCAGTATGACAATTATGAGCCAAAATTGGATACAACCATGAAAATAATAAACAGGATCCAAAAAGAGATACCATAAGATAAAGGTGAAGATAGTAAGACAGAAATTTATTAATGTTACTTCATGAAATAAAGTTTGATAACAATGCAATTGCAATTTGATATAAAATTCTAGTCACTCAATTTGTGAAAGATCTGTTCAAACTGGAACAAGTGCCAAGAATAGCTATTAAGATTATCAGAGAAAAGAAAATTGACAAAATGAGAGGAAACTTAAAGTCATTGGCTTATTTAGTCTAGTAAAGGAAAGGTTAAGAAGAGATGTTACTGCTGGTCATAAACAAGGTCTTAGGATAAATTCCCTAGGATTCAGACTACTTACTACAGACTAAACAAACCAAAAAAAGTTAAGACAGGACTAAATAACTATTGGAAGGTTTCTGTACAGTTATAAATTAGAAGAATACACATCTTAAAAGACTGAAGAACAAACTTTCAGTAAAGCTAATAGGAAAAAAGTCGATTAGGTTGTAAAAGAGACTAAATGCCAAAAATATCTGTGTGCAGCAGAAAACAAGCTTTAAACCTTTTAGTGCACAGCTTCCATATCCCTATTTTGCCTTGATGGGCTTTAGAAAATAAACCACATTTTTTTCTTGAAAATTTGCCTGGATTGAGGATATCACTAGCCTTTCCAGTTTCCCAAAACTTAGTGCAAACATTCTTCCAGGCTTCCTAATATTGAGAAGGCAAAGGTATTGAAATATTGATAACCACAGTCTAAATCAGGGATTTCCAGTGTTTGCAGTAGAACATTTTAGAGGCCTAGTTATAGTAGGAAATATCAGGATTTCTTGGCTGCCTCCTGCAAGGCCAGAACTCAGAAATTGGAGACAGAGAGGAGAGGAGAGAGGAGGAGAGGAGAGGGGAGGAGAGGAGAGGGGAGGTGTGCTGGTTTTGGCTGGGGTAGAGTTAATTTTCTTCATAGTAGCTGGTATGGGGCTGTGTTTTGGATTTGTGCAGGGAACAGTGTTGATACACAGGGATGTTTTAGTTACTGCTGAGCAGGGCTTACACAGAGTCAAGGCCTTTTCTGCTCCTCACACCGCCCCACCAGCGAGTAGGCTGGGGGTGCACAAGGAGTTGGGAGGGGACACAGCTGCGACAGCTGACCCCAACTGTCCAAAGGGATATTCCAGACCATATGACGTCATGCTCAGCATATAAAGCTGGGGGAAGAAGAAGGAAGGGGGGACATTCGGAGTAATGGCATTTGTCTTCCCAAGTAACCGTTACACGTGATGGAGCCCTGCTTTCCTGGAGATGGCTGAACACCTGCCTGCCGATGGGAAGTGGTGAATGAATTCCTTGTTTTGCTTTGCTTGTGTGCGCAGCTTTTGTTCTACCTATTAAACTGTCTTTATCTCAACCCATGAGCTTTCTCACTTTCACTCTTCCGATTCTCTCCCTCATTCTACCTGAGGGGAGTGAGCGAGTGGCTGTGTGGTGCTTAGTTGCCAACTGGGCTTAAACCACGACAGGAGGAGAGGAGAGGAGAGGAGAGGAGAGGAGAGGAGAGGAGAGGAGAGGAGAGGAGAGGAGAGGAGAGGAGAGGAGAGGAGAGGAGAGGAGAGGAGAGGAGAGGAGAGGAGAGGAGAGGAGAGGAGAGGAGAGGAGAGGAGAGGAGAGGAGAGGAGAGGAGAGGAGAGGAGAGGAGAGGAGAGGAGAGGAGAGGAGAGGATTTCATTTGGAAGGGACCTACAACAGTCATCTAGTCCAACTGCCTGATCACTTCAGAGCTGACCAAAGTTAAAGTCTGTTATTAAGGGCATTGTCCAAATGCCTCTTAAACACTGACAGGTATAGGGCATTGACCACATCTCTAGGAACCCTGTTCCAGTATTTGACCACCCTCTCAGTAAAGAAATGCTTCCTAATGTCCAGACTAAACCTCCCCTGGTGCAGCTTTGAACAATTCCCACGTGTTCTACCACTGGATACCAGGGAGAAGAGATCAGCACCTCCCTCTCCACTTCCCCTCCTCAGGAAGCTGTAGAGAGCAATGAGGGTCACCCCTCAGTCTCCTTTTCTCCAAACTAGACAAACTCAGAGTCCTTAGCCACTCCTCATGACATCCAGCCCTTTCACCAGATTTGTGGTCCTCCTCTGGACACATTCAAGTGCCTTAACATCCTTCTTAAATTGTAGGGCCCAGAACTGCACACAGTACTCAAGGTAAGGCCACACCAACGCTGAATATAGTGAGATAATCACCTCTTTTGACCTGCTGGTTATTCTGTGTTTGAGGCACCCCAGGATGCGGTTTGCCCTCTTGGCTGCCAGGGCACACTGCTGACTCATATTGAACCTGCTGTCAACCAGCACTGCCAGATCCCTTTCTACAGGGCTGCTCTCCAGCTACTCCTCTCCCAATTTATACTTGTGTCTGACATTACTCCATCACAGATGCAGAATCCAGCATTTGGTCTTGTTAAATTTCATGCCATTGATGATTGCCCAATGCTCCAATCTATCTAGATCCCTCTGCAAGTCCTCTTGTCCCTCAAAAGAGTCAACAGCACCTCCCAGTTTGGTATCATCAGCAAACTTGCTAATGGTGCATTCAACTCCTGTATCAAGATCCTTGATAAAAATATTGAACACAGATCCTACTAAATCATGGTGCGCTGGACAATTCTGCCAGAAATGCTGTCACCCAGTGATCAGAAACCTCTGGGCCCTCCAATCCTGCAATTAACATGAGTGGAAACTCTGGAGTATTTACCAAGGTTTACTCTTGTGTGACAGTGTTGCAAAACTGTACTGCTGGAAACAGCTGATTTTGCAGCACAGACGAACAGAATAAAAAAGGGTGCTGTCTTAAAACACCAAAAAAAAAAAAAAAGGGGAGCCACAGCTAGAAAATAACTTTTTCTGAAAAAGGGAATCCACTGATTATTCCCTATTGATGAAATAGAATAAGTACTAGATTTCATAGAGCATAGATCATAGAATGGTTTGAGTTGGAAGGGACCTTTGAAGATCAACTAGTTCCAAACCCTCTGCCTTGGGCAGGCATACCTCCCACTAGATCTGATTGCTCAAAGCCCCATCCAACGTGGCCTTGAATATTTCCAGGGAGAGAGCATCCACAACTTCTCTGGGCACCCTGTTCCAGTGTCTCACCATCCCCTCTCACAGTAAAGAATTTCTTCCTAATATTTAATCTAAATTTACCCTCTTTCAGTTTAAAACCATTGCCCCTCATCCTATCACTACACTCCCTGATAAAGAGTCCCTCCCCGTCTTTCCTGTAGGACCCCTTTAAGTACTGGTAGGCCACTATAAGGTCTCCCTAGAGCCTTCCCTCCTCTAGGCTAAAAACCCCCAACTCTGTCAACCTGTCCTCATAGGAAAGGTGCTCCAGCCCCCTGATCTTTGTGGCCCTCCTCTGGATGTGCTTGAGCAGGTCCATGTCTGTCTTATGCTGGGGACCCCAGAGCTGAACACAGTACTCCAGGTGGGGTGTCACCATAGCGGAGCAGAGGGGAAGAATCACCTCCCTTGACCTGGTGGCCACACTTTTGATGCAGCTCAGGATACAATTGGCTTTCTGGGCTGTTGGCGCACATTGGCGACTCATATTCAGTTTTTCAGTAAAGTTGCCATAACTTTGCTGTAATATGCAAATATTCAAAGATCTGAACACTCAAGTAGCAATGAATTTAAGTCTGTAGTCCATAAAAGAGGATGAAAAAATGTAAAAATTAATAAAGTATGAAATCAGCCTAAGAAAACCAAGTTTTAATATTTTTTTTTTTTAACTCCGAGCAGTTGGAATTGTTGTTGTGTAGGGATGGACTCCTTCAGGAATTATTCTTTTCAGGAATAATATTTTTCTGGAATCACAACTGCTAATGACTAACAAGAATTTTATTTCAGTAAAACGTCTGTGAGAGATGCAATATGTATGCCATGTGTAGTTATTGTATGTAAAAAAATAGAGAAAAAAAAAAAGAAAAAGAAACATTGCAAACAGATGTTAAGAGTCCTCACAGAAAAAGCAAAGACTGTGTTAATAATGATGAAGAAGGTGGTACCAGTAACCAGGGAGGTAGTAAAAAGAGAAATTGTGCAGCACTCAGCCCAAGCAGGAAATGAGTAAGTAACAAATGAAATGTTTGTAATGTAGTGCAAGAGCTGAAGCAATAAAATGGAAAAATTTGAACTTGAACTACTGGTGCAGGATATAAATCTAGATATTACTGAGCATCAGAAATCTACACATCAAAAATGGACTGGAAATCATGAATGGATTGCAGGTATTGGAAAATTCAAGTTGCTCAGAAAAACTAAAGATGGGTGGGGGTATTGATATAGAAATGTGTGCTAATAGTATGCAGGTGGAGCATGAGAACTTCATTGTGGAGGTAGGCAGTTGCCTGAATTTATACAGGTTTGCTGAAACCTCTATTCAATGCAACCTTAAGAAAAAAAATGCTGCAGAACTACACAGCCCCAGCACTTAGCTACTGCAGAAATGGTACTGGGAGTGAACAGGGAGCCTACAGGGAAATGGAAAAGAGATTGCCAAAACTTTCAACAATTTCATCAAGCTTGTGAATCACTTAATTTGATTCTGACATTACACTTATAACTTGATGGAAGATGAATTTTTACAAACTATCAAAATTGTCTAAAGCAGAAACCCTAAACGTCGATTTAGTGGCATTCTTAGGATCATGTGAAATTTTAAGGATTATGTGTAGTTCTAGTCCTGTACATACTCAATTGTCACTGTATACCTTAAGGGTTTGAGATTACAGTAACATAATTTAAACTGTAAGAGGTAAAACTGCCACAAATGTAAACACAAATGTTAAAACACCTGAATGTCTTGAGAGCACTTATTTGAAACATTCAATACATCAATATCTGAAACATTTTCCCCTATGGTATGCAATTATAAGCATCAGCTTGGATATTGCTTTTACTCCAGATTCAAGGTTTTGACAGAGGTGAATGTCATCAGTCATGTCAACTAGCTGTAGTTTGTGCATATAATTATTTTTACAGAAAAAGTGATTTTCAAGGTCACTACTGAAAATGTTACAGGGTTAATGTCTATTTCTGACAGAATAGATGAAAAGCCAGCTGTGACATAATGGCTTAGTTTACATGAATAGTTTGGATTTCATCAATAAAATGAAAATAATCTAGTCTGCACATGACCTAAATCTTTGCAAATGTGGCATGTTTCAGGACTAATACTATACAGGGCAAATACTGTAAGTCGAAGAACCTTACCTTGAAAGGTTGCAGTATTACATTTTATTTATTAATATATTTTTAATCAGGACATGTGAACTGTAAGTATTTTTATCCATGACAAATACATGCAGATATTTATCAGACAAAATTAAAGCAAATTGCTTTTTAATCTGACAGACTCATGTTTTTTAACTAAGAACTCTTTTCTTTGTTAATAAAATGAATAGAAAATGAATTCATAAAGTGAAAGCATTTTTTTTTTTTGCGTAATGCATAAATTGTCTTTTGTCTGCACTGCTTGGCTGAAGAACAGAAGTTTGGATTACTTTCCTCAATTTCCATTGATTTTCTTCAACAGAAATTCCAGTGAATGAGGAGGTTGAAGATTAATGCAAGAACTTTGAAACTAGAAGTACATAAATAGTTCCCATTTCCCATTAACAACAACAGTTTTTTTCTGTATCTCTGCATACATAAGAACAAGCTAGCAAGTCTTAGAAATATAATTTGAGAAAATAAATAACAGAAACACGTCCTCATGCCAGAATATAAATTGTTCACTATTCTTAGAAATTCACCAAGCATATGTGGTTTAATTTTTAGTTGACCTCAATACGTTATGGATGACAATGCTAGATAAATATTTTTGTTAAGAAATCCAGAAGAAAATGCCTTGGGATTTAGCTGCATGGCTCACAAATCTGTTCATGGGTAGTTGGTTTTTTTTTTATCTGTTTGTTTTTTAATCTGCCTTTGTTATGTATTTATGCATATTTTAAAACCAGAAACTAATACAAATAAGAAATTCAACACACAAGATACTCTCTTTGTTCCTTTCTACAGTTCTCAGATAATGTGGAGGGTCTGTTCCATTTTCTACCAGCTACTCAGTCCTTTGCTATCATGAAAGATTAATGCTGGTGGAATGATAAGGAGCTCACTTAGTCTTTCTTGTTGCCATAATCCTTTTAAGAATATTGGGATAGATGAAATCTCTCAGAACTTCATTGATAGAAGCTGTTTTTTCCGCAACACAAGGTGGTTCAATCAATTATTTATAACCTTTGCTCATATACTTCCACCTGGCTTGTGCCACTACAGAAGTTTATCTGGATTATTAAAGAGAAAGAAGTCTTGAAGAAAATAATGAACTCTTGGTTTTTTTTTTTAAATTTTGCTAAACTGTAGCTACAGTTATATTTTGCAGACTGTTTCTTTGTAGTGAGATTGGGGGCTTGGGTTTTTTTGTTTGTTTGTTTTTTCATTTATAGCTAACATATTGTAAATCAGCATTACCCTTACAGCACGCACGTACAAACTCTTGCATAATTTTTACCTGTACTTCTTATGGACTTCATAGGTTTATCCCTACAGCTCCCAGGGGTTAATATTTTATTTTATTTCCAGCATAATGCCTTACACAATGAGTATAGTAATTACAAACAGGACAACAATGTCAGGAAGGTTTTGGAAGGAGTAAAAGCTCCCTAACTCCAGGCTGATCTTCAAAGTTGTCAAAAAGAAGAAGGAATAACATTCTCGAAGTCCAAAAAGCCATGTGATCACTGAAAAAACTGTATGGAACTTGCATATCTCAAGAGGTTTCTGAAAATATTTTTTGCCTTGTAATTATTTGCTTTTGTTGACACATGCAATAAGGGTATGTTCTTTTTGGAGTGGTTCTAATTTCAAAAGGTTTATGGCAGGAATAATGATGCTATAAATATCATAGGCTCACAGGATCACAGGACAATTCAACTTCAGGAGGTCATCTAAATCCAGTGTCCTGCTCAAAACAGGAGCAGCTCTGAGTTCAGAGCAGCTTGCTTAGGGCTAGATTCAGTTGGATCAAGGTCTTTGAAAGTCCCAAGGATGGAAACTACACAACCTCTTTAGCCAGCCTGTTCCACAGCCTGATTATGCTCTTGGAGAAAAAGGGTTTCTTGGATATAATCAGATCCTCCCTGTTTCAACTTATGTCCACTGTCTCTCATACACCTGCCTTGCTCCACTCGAAGGAGCCACGCTTTATCTCTTTGATGACCTGCCTAGAGGTGCTGGGGGGAGGGTGTGGCCTGCTGTTAGGTCCCTTGAAGCCAGCACTTGGTGAAGCTGAACAAGCTCAGGTCCCTCAGCCTCTCCTCACAGGGCAAGTGCCCCTTCCAGCTTGGAGGCCCTCCGCTGAACTCGCCCCAGTCTATTGATGTCTTTCTTGAACAGAGGGGCCCAAAAACAGCTGTAGATGTGGTAGAATGATTGCCAGGTAAAGCAGTGTAGCCATTACCTTTGACCTCCTGGCCATGCTTATTACAGACATTGTTGCTGCACACTGCTGGCTCATGCCCGGCTTAATATCTACCAGCACTCTCAGGTTCTTCTCAGCAGATCTGCTCCCCAGCCAGTCAGGTCCAAGCCTGCCATTGTAGGGGGATCTTCCTTCCCAAGAGCAGGACTTGGAATTTGTTCTGATGATTGAATTTCATAAGGGTCCTGGCAGCCCACTCCTCCAGCCTGTCTAGGTCCTTCTGGATAGCAGTCATTACTTCAATCATATTGACTGGTTACCTGATTTGGAGTCGTGCAAACTTGGTAAGCAAGCTCGTCCTACAGGTCATTAAGAAATATGTTAAACAGGGCAGGTCCCAGGATAGACCCTTAGAGTACCTCACTTGCTACTGGTCCCAAGGTAGAGCATGACCTTTTAATCACTGCGTTTTGAGCCCAATCTTCCAATGAGTTCTGTACCCCACCTAATCATCCTCCAATCTGGACCATAAAATCCTAACTTGGATACAAGAGGAACTGAGGTGACTCTTGAGTCTGTCATGTGAACAGAGTGAGGTGAAGATTTTTAAATCAGTTACTATACTTCAAATGAGGTTCTCTCAAATGATTTTTTTGGTTAGAGAAGAATGAAGAATATAAAACTGGTATATTGATGTCATCCAATTAAAAAGTGTGTACAGTTAACAGTACTCTAAAATCATATTCCCTTTAAAAATGTTCCATTGACTTTCACAGCAGTAAAGGCAAGGTACATCTATGAATTCAAAGTTCTGGTTTTGGTAAGATAGATATTTATACAGGCTTTTAAAATGGGAATACTTCTGAGATGAGATTGTTCGTACCTCCAAGAGCCTTCAAGATACTGAACACTCTGGCATCCATCCAACAAAGCACTTAATCACGTAATTTTCTATTAATTTCAGTCTTAGGATTTGGATGCTTGAATTTAAGCTTTAGTGCTTCTTTGGACTTGGATCAAACTGTTCAGCAGCATGCAGGAATGATCCTGCATTAAACTTATTAAGGAGAAAAACATAGTATGATCTTTGGTTATAAATTATAAAGTTAAGCAAAAGGTGTTTTCTGTTCAGGAGACATGAAACGGGCAGATCAGTGAAGAAAATGCATTTCAATATGTTCTAAGAACAATTATATCTAAATAAACAATTAACCTCTTGTTGTAAAGATTTTAATGAAAGAAGAAATACTATTCCATAAGCTTTAATTCCCCCAGTATCATTGGTATTACTACATTAACTCTTTCTTTCCCTGAGAAGGTTTTTTATCTTGGTTTAAGAGGCACAAGAATATAAGCTAATGAAAATTCTGTTGCAATTGTGCACCATTAAGTACAAGCTTATACAATTTAAATTTGAAGACTTAGAAATCATATACTCAAATTCTTCAACTTCTTTAACATATTTTTATGCGTTTACTTAATTTAATATTAAAGCAGAGCAATAACAACAGTTTTCCCCACCTACATGCAATGCAGATAAAATGAAAATATATGGTCATAAAGCAACCTGCACTGAGGCAGAACTGCATGAAGAAAGAAGACCAAAACCATAGCATAGAATTCCAGCTATAAGAACTTATGAAATTCACTAATTTCTTTGTATTTGTGAAATACAAGTACACCACTTGTACTCACTTGTACAAGTACTCCTGGTATCAAGAAGGAGTCACATTTAAATTCCAATGCCAAGATAAACAAGTAAACACATAATAAATACTAAAAGTTTGGCAGCAACAAATGTGTGCTTAGCTTTTCTTTTGGGCTTCCTAATGATGATGTCATTAGGAAAACCTGCTTGGGCCTGCATATAAGGAGAGACCTTCCTTAAGGGCTGGGTAAAGTAAACACAAGATCCCTGTCTGATGATTAGTTGAGCCCTAAAACACAGCTGTCAGTAAGAAAGGATGCTAGTAAAAATGCAGATACACACAGATACATTCAGATACATGGTCTTTGCAGCTATTGCTGCATTTTACCATGTGGATGTATCAGTTCATTCAGCATTTACTTCAGAGGTCTTTCACAGAATCACACAGAATCACAGAATCATTAAGGTTGGAAAAGACCACTGCCTGATTGCTTGTCATAACACTGAAAGGTGCTTCCCATAGACAGTTTTTGCAAATAAGCTACTTTTACTAGAAACTGTGAGGCATGAGCTTCCTAAAAAATAATTATTGGGAAGGGAAACAGGATGAAAATAGAATAATGCTGAAAGTAGTAATTTTTTATTAGAAGAAATAAAATACAATATATGGATTAAATAATCAAGATGTTAATATTTAAGTTGCAGTAACGTTCTGCCACAGATGTTCCTCATGAGGAGTGGCAAGCAATTTAGAAATTATATATGTATGCATAGATGTGTGTGTATATATCTATACATGTGTGTATATATATGTGTGTGTATATATATAATGATGCTTCAGTACAAAGTATAATTTTTAGAGTAATTTACTACATTTGTAATATTTTAAATAAAATTTAAAAAATCAAAATATTAAAACATATCCAATTTCTGTATTGTCTTTAAATAAAAGTTTAGCCAACATTATTACATAATTCACAGAAGAAAAGTTAATAATGGAAATGGGAATTTTTAACATAAGACACTCTATAAGTGCTGTGAGTAAAATACTAAGGGAAAATCCATTTTTATGTTGTCTTCAAAGAAGATGTATTATAGAAGAATAAGCTTCTGAATTCTCTAAATAGCTTCAGCAGATCTGTAAGAACAAAAGAAGAAAAAGAATGTACCACACCACAAAATTTCATTAAATCCTGCTAATTTTATTTGTCTCTTAAATCATGTTATCAAATGCTAGCAAGAAGTGACAAAGTCAAGTTTCCTTCCTCATCTCTCCTTTCAAAAGGAAAAGAAAGCTTGAGGAGGTGTTCAGCAGACACCAGAGTATTAAAGATCCAGAAATTGTTCATACAGTTCAAAGTTTTTTCCAACTGTCTGTCATTTATTCCATTTCCCCCAGTCTTAAACAATTTAGAAGTTTCAAATTAGTGTTTTCAAGTGGAAATAAATATTTCCTAGACTGATCAGACCGACATATTTAAATTCCAGACCTGATTCTCCAAATGTCCGTATTACGATTACTTGCTTTTATCTTCCTGATGCATTTGACTTCAAAGGGACTAAACATGAAAGTAAAATTAGTCAAGTGCAATAATATTTGCAGAATTGGGCCCTTAGAGAACATGTTATTCAGGCTAGAAGTTCATAAAACACTAAAGAGACAATAATGTAAATAATAGCATTCCTTTATGTGATATATTTTGAGAAAAATGAAAATGTGAGTTCTTTCAATCTAGAGGGTTCTCTGAGGTAAACTGCATGTGTTGAAACTCTTTCCTCTTTGCACAGAATATTCAAACTGTCAAAAGAAAACAGTTTATGACTTTCTTCTCACAGGATCATTTAATTGGTGGTGGTGTTTCAACAGAAGACTTTAACAGCTCGCCTATTTCCAACACGACACCTTGATGGACAGAAGACAGTTAGACAATAAGAAATGTAATTGATTTTGCAAATGTAGAAAATTTTCCCAGATTTTTCCATATTTTGAGTAAACACCTCTTGGTTTAGGGAAAGATGGAATACCTTCTACATCTCCCATCTCCCTGTCTGATGAACTTGGCCCCTTTTTTTTTTTCCTTGCTATTATAAAAGTTTTCATATTAATACCAGAACAAATGTTTTTTAATTTCTATTTAACCAAGAGGTTGATGTAAATGATTATTATTGTTTTTTTCTGTTTCAGTCCACCACTGAAAAATAGGTATTTATTCCACCTCATTCAGATGGAAAAATTAAGTGGATCATATTTCTTACAATTTTGCAGGTTTTTAACTTCTACTCTTTCCACTTAATGCTTTACCTTTTTTTTTTTTTAATTTATTATTGCCACCCTAAGTATGCATTTTACTGATTCAATTATATCTGGGACAGTTTCTAACTAGGTTTCACGAGCGGGCCGTCAGGGGGCACTAGGAGAGCATACAGCTCCTCAGCTCACGCTACCCAGACTATAACGTCACCTCTGTGGCCATCCTACTTTCAGATCCCTTTGAGTGTCTTACGCTTGAAGCTACAAATCAATCTTGTAAGCATTGAGGGTGTGCACAGATCCCTGAAGGCAGGTTTTCAGAGACAGCAAATGCCTACTTCAGCAACTTGGATTTACAGTAAATTTAAGCCTAGAAGCATTCAGTGCAGAAGTAAACAGAACAGCATAAGCCAATAACATACTAGAACAATAACGTTAATATAATTTCTACTCTTTTCTAGATAGGAATATGTGTTACAAAGCAGGTTCTAGATTAGACCACTTATTTCTTATTTGTACTCTTCTGAATATTCTTTTTGCTTTTTATGTCTTTCAAATCCTAATCAAATAGCCTCAAATGCATTAATCTGAACTTCAATACACTCAGGTAACACTCAGGTGAAATTTTTTGAGATCTAGAAATACGTGAAAAAAAGTAGTTATCCTGTAAGATGTTCTGTTTACTGGAACAGATGCTTGATATTTTGTTTGCACCCAGCAACATTTATCTGAACTATGGATGCAGTTTTAACTCCCCGCATTATAAACCTTTGTTTTAGATTTCATAGAAAAGACTCCTTAAAATACAGGTGTTTTAAAGCAATGAAAGACATTTAATAAGAATTAGAACTTTCACATTGTATACCATAATTTACAGGAGGGTTGATTTTATTCATGTGTCTAACTTGTTAGTTTCATGACATTTTTGTTAACATTTTATATCTAACAAGTACTGTCTTTGCTCCTGTTGAGAAATGATAGAGAATATTATAACAAACGCTTCTTTGAAAAAATGGAAAATATACACCAATGACTTCTGAGCTTAAGTGTTAAATAAAAACTCTAAGGAGAAAAAATTCTCAGACTTCTGAAACAGTTGCATAAAAGCTTGTATTGCTTCACTGAAATTAATATCTATCGATTACTTGTGATCATGTTTTCTGAGTATCTGTAAGAAGCCAGCTTAAGTCGGTTCTCTGACATAGGGCATATCATGTTAACATTTGGTAGAAAACCAGGAAGCTTATAACAAACAGACCTAAGAAAACAAATCTCAGAAAAGCCTTAGGTTTTGCAAGCAAACCTGGAGGCTTTGTTTTGAGGAGCAGTATGCTTTTTTGAGATTGCTGTAAAGAGGCATATCATAAAATGGGTGAAGATAGAAACGGATAAAAACACATTGTATTCACAATTAACATATGTTTTTGTAGTTCAAACAAATCCTTTCTCAGTAAGAGTGATAGATCCAGCTTATACAGAAAAAATACATTTTTTTCATGTGAAATGCACAATTTCTTTCCAAATATATTACTTAGAGTGAGTGCATGTATTCTTCAGTATCCTCTTTTCTCGTGCTTTTTTGGATATGTTTTTATTCCCCTTTTTGGATCATGATATCCAGTGTAAGGAATACTTACTCATGTAAGTTACAAGAGGTAATCTGAGCTGTTGCCTTTTATTAGAAGACAAAATCTATAAGCAGTATGTCACTCATATTTAGGTGACTGTTTGAAGTTTAGACATTCATAATCATTTATCTCATGATACAGTTTGTCTTAGGATAAGATTTTAAACAGTGTTTAAAAGAGTTAGAAATAAAAACCCCAGTGGAAGTAAAAAAAAAAAAAAATCAATAAAATTTCAGATCCAGACTCAGAAGTCTTTCAACCAGATAAGGGACAATCTCATGGTCTAATTTAGACTTCTTTAGCTGTACAGATTAAAGAAATTGAGGGAAGAGGAGTTAGGACCCTAACTTTCTTACACAGCCACTCAAGTAAAGCATCTGAGTAGAAAGTTGTTGGGGAAGTTTGGTAGGATGGGTATTTCAGAGCCTTTAAATATGAACATAATGTAAATACCTTTCCATATGCCAACAGTTATGTCTATGAGGTTCCCAAAACAAAGGGCCCTGGATGGCATCAGATTTTCAGTTGTCCTTCAGTTATAAAATTGAGTAAAAAATTAAAAGTAATCCATTTTCATTTGTCCTTCATAAGTTATTCAACTTCCCATAATATATTTTTCCCTATTATTTTGTCTCTGTAACCTCTCATAGTATGTAAATCTTACCTTATCATTAATCATTTTTGTCGCCGTTGCATGAATCTCATTAATCTTTGGTACATCTTTACTGAGATGAAGCAACTGAACTGAATATGAGGTCATATGAGTATTTTATAAAACATTATATTTTCTATATATGTTTGTATTTCTAGTTACCTGATTCATATTATATTATTTTAAGAGACTTTTTTAGAATACTTTGCTGTTTTGTTCATAAGAAAAATGTTTGGGTTTATGTTTCTTCTGAATTTTCTTGAATAAACAAATAAAAAGCTCTCCTTTAAATAACCTTTACTGACAGCCAAGAAAGTACTTGCTGATATATGATACACTTCAACATCTGTAAGCCCATACGATAAATAATACATGATACTGGATAGTAATTTTTGTGGTGTGATGTAATTCAACATAGAACTATATGAGGTATTGTACAACCACACAAAGTGCTCTAATTTTAAGTGAAGCATTTTCTTTTTCTGAAAGAGTTTGGCAGTTAAGAAATGATACAGCCAAAAGAAGTAGATAAGATATCAAACTGTCAAACAGTTTATATTCTGTTCAAACTTTTAAAGTGAAGGAACAATATGTTCTTCTTTATGACTGTAGATTTCTTTTCTGTTAATATGAAAATCAACATCATCTGAATAAAAATTTTTTCATGACATGGAAGCAACATCTTAGATCAATTATTACAACAATTAATTAATACATTACAATATATTAGACTAAAATTTATTTCCACATTGACGTCTCTGCCCCAAAAAGCATTTAAGTCACTCTGAGAGTGATCCACCTGTTCAGTTTATGTCCAACTGATTTATTTTTAATAATTATAGTATTTTCTATTAAGTAGTAGTGCAATAGACATCTAAGATCCGTGGTTCTTTTTATTCCTGCAGTACCTGAAAAAATACATGCAAACGCAATTTCTCCTTTTTGACCTTTATCCTAATGTAAGACACTCTACCTTGAGTCCTGCTTTCTTCATGAATCTTATATTTTTTTTCTGTCATTTAATTTATTTTTCTCTTTTTTTTTGACAGTTGCTTTGCTTTCTTACTATTAGTTTGATACTGCGAGATCTCAGTTGTAAAACCAGATTTTAATTTCCCTAAAAATTTTTCAATTATAATGCTTCTCAAATACAGTGTGTTTTCCCCTTTAAATTATTTTAAATTATTTAATTCTCAGCTATCTCAAAAATTACATATGTGAAATTAGCTTCTTGAAATGTTAAGACTGCGTGCCTGTGCACAAGCATAGAACTATATTGATTTTGTTCTGAATGTATGTTTATTTTTATCAACATTTCACCTCTTCCCATATTTTTCTCTGCCCACAAAGTAAAAAGGATTGTCTGTGAAGATAATTTTGACATTTTTTCCTCTTCATTGGACTCTGAGTTTTGTGTCTGTGAGGTTATGAAAACAGATTTTAGAACTACCTGAAAGATGGTAGAAACAATATCACAAAGTGCATTCTAATAGAGTTCCCTTTGCAAATTGTGTTATCTGTAGGTAGAAAAAATCCTGCTTATAAAGTGTAGAAATGATTGTGTTAATAAGGAATATGATTTGCAGATATAATTAAACCCAAGAATTTAAAAATTACTTTTGGGTGTTCTTTTAATGCACTAAGAAGAAATAATTTCAGAATTATTTCAGAATAGTTCTTGGGGGTTATAATCATGGCTCATTTGATGAACTCCTTACTGGGATGTAACTGATAATATGAAAATGTTTGTGAATGAAAATTTGCCGGAATAGACTAATGTTGGTTTGGTCAATCAATGGTTTTGTTAGTTTCAGATAAATCTAGCATTCTCTGCACAGTTAGAATCCCTGCTGAAATTTTCTGAAGACAATGGAGAAGTTTTCTGTTTTTGCTTTTTACCATGCACACAAACTCCATAATATTCAGTGAGTCTGAATGTTTCTGTGGGAGCAAAATGAACAGGAACTAGGGTTAATCACTGAGATGAACAAGCATGAAGCAATTTCCCCCCTGGATTGCGTGTAGTAGGCCTGAGATATCAAGCCAGATGAAGTCAAATGGAGCCTGTCAAATGATGCTCTGATGTATGGATCAGAATTACAAGGTCAAAGGAGGTCTCCTTATACACTTGAATGAACTCAGTAAGAATTTGCATAAAACTTGGTTTTGACTATGTGATCTTGTCATAGGAATGAAAAGGGAAGAAGACCTGATGATCCGGTAGTAAAATGTCATCATAAATAGGTCGATACGACAAGTTCTTCTATTTCTGTCTTGAACTGGGATGGCTTTTTTTTACATGGAAACTACTTAGATTTCATAAAGAAAGAGGAAAATAATTATCTTACCTGCCCCCAGAACTTTAGCAAAGAAACAAGCAATAAAGGCATTAGATTTAAATAATGAAAATTAATAACAGCTGTGTTAATGTAAACACATCAGCCTCTTCATCAATAATTGAGACAATATTTGGAAACTAAAAGCATACTTCTCAGTGTAAGAAAATGCTTATCCTACTTTTTTTTTCACCATTTACATCTGGGCAGGGTAAACTTGCTTTCTTATGCTGTGCCATAGACATTAATGGGAAGATTTCCACCAGAACTATGAAGGAATGTGGAGAGGTAGACAATGAATCTTCCCAAACTGCTGTGGCCTCTCAGATCTGCTTTGCTCTCAGTTGACCACTTTCTTTCCCACGTAGTTTACAGCCTTAATTTAACACGTTTAAATAGGCTGTTCTTTTTCTTACACAGTAATAATTTTTGTGTCTGGCTTAATGCTCCAGCGCAGGTACCCTACACCCTACAGGCTCTAGGTACAGCAGATCAGTAGATATACTTGACAAATATTCTCGGTCAAATTGTATCAGTTGATACTCATGAAGGGACAATGTCTTATGAGTTTGCATAACAGGTTTCATCTTGATATCATCTTGCAGTCTGGTCACCAGTAAAAATTTAACTTTAAAGGTAAGGATCTGGCTTGCTCTAAGGATGAACTTTGGCTGATGAATGTTTTTTTTCATATTTAGGCTCTTTTAGCCCAACATTCTGCCTTTGGGGTGACAGTTCTGGTTTGTCTTTGAATAGCTTGCTTCTGTAATGCTTCCTTTGCTATGCTATGATGTATCATATCCAAAAAAAGAATTTCCTATCTTCCTTTCCCAAACCAGGGAGGGCAAGCTCGCCACTGTCATAATTTGTTGTTCTGTGTTTCCAAAGGAACAGAGTCAGTCTTATTTCTGAGTTCCCATTAATCATCGCCTTCATTTCTCCTTTACAGATTCTAACAACTTCCTTTTCAGGTCCATTTGAAATGTATGATAATCTGAAGTTTGTATATGTTTCATCTCATTTTTGTTCAACAAGTCTTTAAACTCATGAATTGTGCTCATAAAATGTC
Source organism: Gavia stellata (assembly GCF_030936135.1). Classification (NCBI taxonomy): domain Eukaryota; kingdom Metazoa; phylum Chordata; class Aves; order Gaviiformes; family Gaviidae; genus Gavia; species Gavia stellata. Next base: position 24,006,479 of record NC_082598.1, on the reverse strand, counting down.
ATCCATTATCTGTGACAAGCACAACCAATATTATGTGTGTAGCAAATCTCTGCTGGATCTTTCCAGAGGTGTCAGGGAGGCCATCCAGGTCATCAACTGCATTTCTGTCCATTATGAGTCCACTTGTGCAGGCTTTTACATGTAAAGAATTGGTGTCCAGCTATTCCTAAAGACACTAATTCAAGGGTGTATTTGTTTTGCGTGGCAAGGTTTTGGTAGTGGGAGGGCTACATGGGTGGCTTCTGTGAGAAGCTGCTAGAAGTTTCCCCTATGTCCAATAGAGCCAATGCCAGCCGGCTCCAAGACGGACCCACCACTGGCCAAGGCCGAGCCAATCAGCGATGGTGGTAGCACTTCTATAATAACATATTTAAGAAGGGGGAAAAAAATGGCACAACAGCAACTGCAGCAGGAGAGAAGAGTGAGAATATGTGAGCGAAACAACTTTGCAGACACCAAGATCTGTGAAGAAGGAGGGGGAGGAGGTGCTCCAGGCACCGGAGCAGAGATTCCCCTGCAGCCCGTGGTGAAGACCATGGTGAGGCAGGCTGTCCCCGGGAGCCCATGGAGGTTAATGGTGGAGCAGATATCCACCTGCAGCCTGTGGAGGACCCTGTGCCAGAGCAGGTGGATGCACCCAAAGGAGGCTGTGACTCCATAGGTAGCCTGTGCTGGAGCAGGATCCTATCAGGACCTGTGATCCCATGGAGAGAGAAGCCCACGCTGGAGCAGGTTTGCTGGCAGGACTTGTGACCCTGCAGGGGACCCACGCTGGAGCAGTCTGTTCCTGAAGGACTGCACCCTGTGGAAGGGACCCATGCTGGAGCAGTTCACGAAGAACTGTAGCTTGTGGGAAGAACTCACATTGGAGAAGTTCATGGAGGACTGTCTCCCATTGGAGGGACCCCACGCTAGAGCAGGGGAAGAGTGTGAGGAGGAAGGAGCGGCAGAAACAATGTGTGAAGAACTGACTGTAATCCTCATTCCCTGTTCCCCTGCACTGCTCGAGGGGTAGGAGGTAGAGAAATTGGGGGTAAAGTTAAGCCTGGATGGAAGGGAGAGGTGAGCAGAAGATGTTTTTAAGATTTAGGGTTTATTTCTCATTATCCTACTCTGATTTGATTGGTAATAAATCAAACTAATTTTCCCCAAGTCTAATATGTTTTGCCCATAACAGTAATTGGTGAGTGAACTCTCCCTGTCCTTATCTCGACCCACAAGCCTTTTGTTATATTTTCTCTCCCATGTCCAGCTGAGGGGGGGAGTGATAGAGCGGCTTTGGTGAGCACCTGGCATCCAGTCAGGGTTAACCCACCACAAAGGCTTTGCAGTTATTTTGCATGCTTTTACTGTATTTAGGTCCTCCCTCACCTATATTCAACTAACTAGGCAAAAAAAATATGCTAGACATATGTGTTTATACCTGTGGTTGATATAATTTTTCCAGGATTTGTCTTGTGTACAGATTAAATACATATTGTATGTCTATTAAGTAACTAAATTAATAGAACATTTCACCCTGTCAGCTTTTCTACTGTTCCTATTTTATGTTCTGTTGCATCCAAGACAGAACAGGATCTTAGCTGGTCTATTTCCATTACTTGTCAATACATTTCTTGGATAACTCAGTCTGTTTTGGAAAACTCCATAAAATCAGAGTGCTCAGATTCTGACAATTGATTTTAAGGGCGTCTGTGCTGGTAAATCCAGCCTTATGCAGGGTTGTATAAAGACATATGGCTGGTGTCAAAGACCAAGGCTGTTCAACTGCCATAGCCTCAAACCTTGGCATCAAATCACAAAGAGGTTTTTCTCTTACTACTACTACTACTACTATACTAATTCTTAACGGTTTCTATTTATTTCACGAGTGTAAGATTTTGCAAAGTGGGATTTCCTTTCCATAGCAGAGAGTTACTTTAGAACTGCTGTTAGTATCAGTGATATGCTGGACATGTAGCCGATGGTGGCATTCCTCACACTGTGCAACAGTTCATATCTTGTATCATAAGATGTTTGTAATATGTTAGTATCATACATGAGATAAAAGCTACTACACAATTGCATACACATATACAGCTGGAAGGTGAGGAGCATTAACAGTAGAGTGGAAGGAAATAAGAAAGGACTACTTTGGCTTTCATAATTTAACGTGACTAATGATGATTTCAACTCCTATGACACATTTCAAACACACACAATGGCAATGAACTAAGGTTGCATGTAGATGACTAGCAAGAGTTACCCCCATAGGGATACCTATGGCTAAAGGAAAATCTTGTTTCAATTTTTTTTATGTTTTCATTGATTATACTTCTCTTAAACTTGTGAAATGTATTCCCTAATCTTACAAATCTGTTACAAATCTCACTGTACCTGTGTATCTTTACTAATTTTATAATTCATGTTTCCAGTAAGTTCATACTTAATAATTTAACGTTTGTGTCTTATTTACAGCTTTTATAAATGCTTAAATTACACTCTTCTCCAAATCAATCCAACCTGGCTCAGAGCACACCTGAATGTGCTCTGTGTTTTTTGCTCTGATGTGTATGGTTCCTTAACTTCAGGTAGTCCATGCTTTTGACTTTTTTAGCTTCTAGGAAATCCTAAAAGTGAAAGGTATAATATGGGTTTACTTCCAACTGAAAAGCATGTTTTGAAATCAGAAGTTTGTTGTTTGGTTTTTTCCCCCTATAAATGAAAAACCTGATAGATGGAAAAATTTTGTCTCCATGCACACTGGAAAACATGGGAAGTATGGAAAAGGCAGGCAAAGTCTGACTTATTATGTCATGAACAAATATTCTGCCAGTTCACTAGATGAAGAGGAAATGTAAAAAAAAAAAAAACAAACAAAAAAACCCTGAATAGTAATTTATACAACATTTTTATTTATTCAGTTTTTTAGGTTACGGTCTAAATTGCAAAAGGAAAACAAACAGAAAACAGAAACAAATGTTTTATATAACATTGTACCATTTATCTGCTGATTGAAGACTTTACACTGAGAGGCAGTCTGGTTTTATATCCTGGAAGGGAAAATCATGAAACAAATATTAAACAAATATTCCAAATACTTTAAATTGGTAAATTAATCCCTGAGAATGGAAACATTAGAATAGCCCTCTCATACCCACAATTCTGAAGCACTTGCAAGGAGACGAGATTTAGGGCTGTCTTGGTAAGAATTAGGAAGACAGTTGTGACTCTCAAAAGTATTCTGCTAAGTCTGTGATGTGCGATCCAAAGAACGACAAGAATTGCAGTATGTTTCCAGTCTCTTTTTAAGAAACTTTTAAGACTAAAAAAGAAATCTCTGAAAGCTCCCTCCAAAACCAGGAATTGAACTGCAAGTCCAAGGTAAAGACTGAAGGAGTACTGCCCTTCCCCAAACTGATAGCATTCATTCTAGTCATATCAATGATTCACTATCAAGGACAACATTGTATCACAGATAAGTAGTAGTCAGGTTGAGAGATTGTACCTTTTGAAACTAGACTTCTACTTCCTGACTACTTTTGACATTGACCACACACATTTCTAAGCTTGTTCTTCTTTTTAATATCTGCTTAAATTAGAAATAAACTATCAGGGTATTGTTACTGTTTTGTTTGTTTGCTTGCTTGTTTTCCTGTCTTTGCAGCACTGGAAAAGCAGAAAGGACTGTGAAGGTAAAACTACCCCCAAAAAAGCAGTAAAAGAGTTTAATGTATTATAGTGAAGGTGAAAGATCAAGCTGGTGCTGCTATTCAGCTACCACAAAAAATAAAAGGCACTGTTGCTAGTTGGAGCATTTTTTTAAACCTTCCAAGTCTTTGGATGACTTTATAAATGCATTAGAGGACAGTTAATGTAACGGTCTTATCTCTTCTCTCATATCCTGTATCGGCTGTGAATTACACACGTTGAGACTGAAGGTGAGGGTTTAATGTTAAAGTGTAGGGTCACTTCATCAGCTGGAATTAGGAGTTCACACTGATCTGTGCTGTACAGTCTAACCAAAATAGTACAAAAAGAAAAGGAAGTAAGCCCTAATACTTCATTGCTATGCCTTCTTTAAATAATCAGCTGGATATGCCATCTTTGTTTTAAAAAGACTCAGCAACCTTTCCTATGAGAATTTCTTTACTTTTATTACATCAGGATGGACTATATATGTCCATGCTATTTATCTACCTAGGAAGAACTGACAAATCTGAGAAAATTCTGTATGTGAAAGTGTAAATAGCAATGCCTCATCTCACTTACTTTTATTCTTTTTTATTTTTTCTTTTGCAACCAATAATTTTCTTTTGCCTTTTATAATTTTGATAAACAACTAGGCCAAATGTAAAAATCACACTTCTCTGCCATTGCTTGTCACCAGATGCTCACTTCATATAGCTCGATATTAAATTGCCTCATTATCTGTCGCTCACACTCTTTTTCTCTTTGGGGGTTGTGCAAATGACTCTGAGAGTAGCAACCAGAGGGGGGGATGTATGTATTGGAATACATGGGTCCAACAATGCAATTGAACACCTGTAGTGACTAAAAACAGAATTACTGAATTCGCGTGTGTTTGACCTTAAAATAGGGGGTGTGGTTGTTTTTTTTCTTAGGCTTGTTAGGGGTTTTTTTTAGTTTTTAGTTTGATAGTCGTACTGCATATATATGGTACTTCATATAAGCAGTAACATTTGAGAAAACTTACTCACACTTTATCTGAAGCAGTGCTTTTTAACTTTCATGCCCTGTAGAGCTGTCATAAGAGTAGCAGATGAGTATGGCATTCCATATTAATTCCATAACAGCATATTTTATAATATGCAATGATATATGGAGAACCCCATTTCTTCTCTGTGCTGAAGACACTTCCAACTGGACTTTGACCATGACTTTTTTGCTGTGATCCAAAGGGAGAAAGCCTTTACCAAGGCTAAAATACTGATTACCATAATCTCTCTGTCACAGCAGTGAGCTTCCAATTAGTCCATCCCTAAAACTAAGTATTTAATGGGAAATAATTTAAATTACTCACAGATGTTCGAGCTTGCAGAGAAATAACAGGTAATTCATAACAAGGATCAAATTAAAAGAAAAGATACTTAACAACTCGCTGCATAGGAGAATTCCTCTAGCTGGAAGTCTGAAGTTTTGGAATGGCACTAGGTTGCATAAGTACGAAGAGCTCTAAACACTTGCAGACATCTGAAACTCCTTTCCCTAACTTATCAATGTTTTGGCTTCAAAATGTGAAGTGGGTTCTTTTTAGAAAACAGAGATGAAATGAAGAATGTTGTACTGGCCAACAAGACCACTGCTTCCAGAAACAAGAACTTTGAAGTCTATTCTTGCTTCTACTAATACATTTCTAGTTCATGACCCTCTCATGGTCATGGACAAATGATGTTACCTTTTGTGGGTTTTTTTCCTAAATTAAAGGAAATAAATGAGCTCCATTGTATCTTGCTATTATTTTTATATCAATTGATCATTTGATTTCTTGTGAAATATTACACATTTCAAAAAATGGGATTGAAGAACATATATAGCAGGAACCAGTAGAGTTCAATCTGCCTTATAAATATTAAAATCACAGACAGAAAGTAGGCATTATGCACTAAGAGATCACACTTCCACACTAAGATTTTATTTTCCTCTTTCTTCTATGTAGACATTTCAAAATACTATGGTGCATATCACTTGCTTATTCAGCTTGATGGTGCATTTACTCATGTGTACAAGGTAAATATGTTTATTACCATTTTAAAAAAAGAGCCAGTTTAGGATTCTTAATTTTTTTAAGGTAAAGTAGGATCATTACAAAACTGATGTGCACTGTTGCCAAGAAGTTAAAGGCGCAGTTGACAAACTTTTCCATATTTAAATTGCTAAGTAAGGACTGAAGAGAAATCTGTAGGTAGACTATTTGTATAAAATTCTGATATATTCTTATGCTATTTCCAGTATAAAAACGATTACCATGCCTAGCAACAGCTGAAATAGATTTTTCTATGACAGGTGTAGTGCTGGAGGGGAGGCTAGGGGAGAAGGTTATTTTTAAGGGATGTATTTGGTGTTTTGACAGCAATTGTTCCACTGAAACATCTAACTAGTCAGAAACAATTGATTTTAACAAAAATGTTAATAGAGAGAGATAGTTCTGCTTCCTTATATTATAATGGCAATATTTGGTAAATACAGTTAACTTCTACTTATTTGGACTATTTTTTAATTCACAGTATAAATGACCTACTTTTATTTATTGATAATTTTTATATTACATTCTACCTTTTTAATACTTTATTTGTATATTTTCATTTTCAGAAAAATAACAATTTAAATATTTTCTTCATAATAAATGTATGAAGATTTAGAATTCTCCTCAGGATCAATTCTGATCAATTCTTTCTCTTCTGTGTGTAGGTATGTGTGCAGAAGTCTGACTGACAACAACCCGAGAGGGGACCATGGGTCATAAGGACTGTTAGGTCTGGGTGCCAGCAACTGGAGAGACCAGGGTGTGTATATGTTTCCTTAGAAAACTTCAGTTTTCTTCAAGTTTCAGTGCTTGTGTGTAGGTGTAAGTCACTACTGAACTTTACTACTGGACTTTGAACCTCAGGATGTCCAGGTGCCAGCAACTGTGGAGAGCAAGAATCTGAGGTCAGCTGTTGGGGGGACAGATTGACTGTCTAAGGTCAGCTATTGGAAGGGTCCATACTGCATGTATAAATCTTTATCCCAGTAGCAAATTTCAGTCCTGGTCAGCCAGAGGGAAGGAACAGGACCGAGCTATCCATGCTGTTCACGTTTGCAAGAGTTCTGTGTGCTTCTGCCCATGTTAGTCTCTGTGGCCAGCCATGTGTCTGCTTGTTTTTTTATTTTCTTATTGTGTGCGTGCTTCTGTGCACACCCATTGGGAAATACAAGTCCAGCCTTGCCACTAGGAAGATCTGGGGACACAGCGCTGCAGCAGCCTTGCCTCTATCAGACTAGATTTAGTAGCCTTTAACAATGTTGAAATTCCCGTTGGTGTGACATAATGTACAGCAGTGCTGACTACGTTTATCCTATAGGTGACGTATGTCTTTACAGTAACATTTCTGTTACATACATTATTTACAGGACACTACAAACCTTTAATGGATTTGTGACTTTTCAGCCATCCAATTTGTTCCCAGGCAGTCTCACATGCCTGGACAAAAATTTCCATTCTCTCATTCCTGTGCATAAGCAAGTTATCTTTTTCAGATATGAGTAAATCTAAAGGAGAAAAAGAGCAAAGAGGAATAAAAGACATCCATGTTGAGAACACCAACAGTATGACATACACGTATGGAATAAGATGACAATCTCAAGGGACCGTGATCTTTTGTCCAGCCTGCTGGAGAACATGTCAGATTTTTTTCCCCTCAAGGCATCATTTCCTTTCTGCAACATTGGATTATGTGAATAACAGCAATGGGATGACTCCATAATCTTTTAACATTTAGTTTGGCATATATATATGCACACACACACACACATACATACATATATAGGTATGCATATGCAGCAATCATAACTTTTTTCTCAATTATCTCTCTGCTCACAGTCATCTAATGAACTTTAGGTAATATGCCTGTTCTTTTCTCCCCTTCACGTCTTGTAATTATAAGGAAGTATTGCTGTAAGATGCTACAGATGTCACTTTATAATCAAATGTACAAGTAAAAATAAGAAATTCACAGTTCAAATGTAGTGCATATATTACGACATTGATATACTTATAAAGTTCTAGAAATTTTAATGCTGAATTCTCAAATAAATTCTGTAGTTCTGAATAATAGATACATGGTGACTAATGTTGACTGGAAAAGAAAACAAAAAAATATTATACAGGTTGCTTGTAAGAACTCTGTAATTTCATTTAGCTTCACGAGTCTGACTCTTAGTCACATGGTTCTAAATCAGTTTGTAGGCTTTAGTTTAGTTATTACTTGCTTAGAAATCACATGCTTGCAGATGCTTAAATGGCAGCTAATACATCACGTACCTTGAAATACATATGCTACATTGAGCTGTAATAATTAAGGAGCTATAGCTCCTTTAATCTGTTTTGAATTCTCACCCTTTACTGTTTGGTTAAGAAAATGTTTCTTTCTAATACATTTCACAAGTTAATAGCTGGAGACATGTAGTGGGTTTGCTCAAAATACAGTTTCCTTCTGAGAAGTGACTGTCTAAAATAGTACCTTCTTACTGTGTAGTCCCACTCTCTGTGCATAAGATGTTCATGTACCTGCATTATTGATTTCTATTTATTTGATTTATTCATAATGATTTTTTTCTCTTTTTCAAACACCTGTGAGCTTCCAGTACTGATGTGTATTGTGGTAGGCAAATGGTAAAGAAAATCTGTGCTCCAAAGATTTTACAAGCTATAATTACTAATTAACATTGGTTTAAATTATGTTGTTCATGGAATTAAAGGAAATGGATTCTGTATTATCAATGAAGATTTTTAACTAAGATGCAATTGCATTTCCCTTTTGTCAGCATACGAGGGAGTCTGGTAGATTTAGAGCTCAGCTCTGTCTTTGCTCCTGCAGTTGAGGAAAGTGCTGAAGTGCATACCTTAAGTAGCTTTTAATCAAATCCATTTTTAGTTTAGAAGCTACCCAGCATGAGGGGGATAGGGTTTTTCTCACTTTCTTATTTCTGGATTCTGCCACTTCTGGCACTAAAATTTGTCTCTCTTGCAATCTTTTGCTTCTCTGTGTCCAAGCAATGCTCTTCTCGGTGCCATTTGCTCTGTATAAAGGACATGGAGAAGCAGAATTCTACAGAGATTCCTCAAAATTATTAAAAAAAATAGCATAAACAATGATCTCAGTTATGCCATCATTAAACAGAGTTACACTACCAACTTTTCAGTGCTGGAGCTGATGAAAAATTATCTCATGTATCATGTCTTGTCAAGCAAGAATCTAGGACAAAGTCCTTAGCACATATACTGTAGTGCATGCAAATAATGTCACATTTATCCAGAATTCTTCCTAAGAAACCTCAAAGCTGATCTCCAGTCAGGAATTAGTCTCTTCTTAAAAGTTTGTTAGCTGAATATTTGTAAATTGTCTTTTCACACCTCATAAAGAAATGACTGGAGACAATCACAAAAAGGGCAAAATCTCAATTGGGAGACATATTTTTAGATCCTTAGGGTAGATAAAAGGAAAGTGCCCAGCAGAGCTGTACCACAAAGATTATTATTGGGATTTTCTTTGGCAGTTTTTGTGTAGTTACAAAATTCTCTTTCTCCAGTGAAAATGGTGCTTGTGATTTTTTTCATGATTTAATCTGTTAGTGATTTTCAGCCATAGGTTTATTCTTTGGGAAGAAGGGTGGCAGATTCACTGCTAAGACTGGCATCATAATTGCAAATTGTTGTCTCTTTTTGGTATTTGGATGTTAAATTGCCCTTGAAAAGAAAGTACTTTGTTGACAGCAGACATGTACATGCCTGTTCTAGAATTCTCTTCCCCACCTACCCACAAAAGTCCCACCGACCCACAAAAAAGTAAAACCCTTTGTGCATTTTCTTGCCATGTTTAAGAAAGAACAAAAAGCCCTTAATTGCAGATTCTCTTGGAAACATCAGGATTAAGATATTGTGTGGCTTTAGAATCCTTTTCATTTGAAAATAAATTAATTCTCAGAGTGAAAAAAATGGGAAAAGAATATTGTTAGAATGTAAAAGTGAATCTTGAACAATAGATGGCAAAAAATATGAAGTAACTGGAAATAGCCAAAAATACAAACATATGTATGTTTAAATTTATTAAAAAGAATAAAAAAATAATAAGAAATAATAGTTTATTTACTAGCGTTCACTCCACAGATATGTAAACTCATACATATTATATGATAATGCAGGTTTTATGCAAATATTTTCTCTGCAATAAGAACAATAACGATAAATATTTTCTGGGTCAATGTGAAATAGCCGATATTTGTGTAAGCACTTGCTCTATTCTGTTTTGTTTCTGATAAATAACATTGGATCTAGTTTCTATTATTGCTTAATTTACATAATTCACATCAAATCCCTGATCACAAATATTTATGCAAACTACACAGTATGCACTGTGTGATACGAGTTTGTAGTGATTCAAAATTAAGGCAGTACTTTCTTCCATTGTAAGATCACAACTAAAAGGACTTCATTTCCCAAGGGAATAAGTCGTCAGGGAAATATTTGTGTTTTACAGTTTGTGTAAAGTCCTTTATACCCCAGAGAAACCAGAGCACTCTCCCTCCCTGCAAGTTTTCAAAATTTCAACATGTAACACCCTGTAATTTGAGAAAGAATAGATCATTTGCAGTCATTATTCATAACTGTATACATCATTCAGCATCATGGTTCATCAAAATTTATTTCCCAATTTTACATTGAGTTGAAACTAATTTGCAGTGTCTTATACTTCCATACTTAAAAATTGTTTATCCTGTGTTTTTCATTAATTTTATGAAGGGAGAAAATATGAAGGTCACTTTAAACTATAAACTACTTAAGTAGACTAACTAGCTTTTTAAAATCTTCATGCACAAATAGCAATTTATTAGTCATATATTTAGGGTTAAGAAGACTTGCAGAAGAAGGAACAGGATTAATTGTGGAAATGTGGTACCTAATTGTTTCCATTTTACTGAAAAATTAACTTTGAAAGGAAAGCAATGCAACTGTGAAGTGAACAAAATTATAGTAAATCATAGTAGCATCTACTTTTAAGTTATTTACTGTATTTATTAGGAATAGCTATGGACTGTTCATTTTTTCAGGTAGTAATTCAGTTATATATACTACATAAAAGCTTCTTCCCAAAAGGCTAAACAATAATACTAAACCCAACACACTAAAAAGAAAAAAAAAAAGGCAAAATGTATTGGTTTACATAATCGATGTAACAGATACTTATTTTTCTATGAGTAACCCATTGATTTGAAACAGGTTAAAACTTCTGTTACAGTTTATTAAAAAAAAGTTTTGAAATCTACAAAATGCCTCTCTTTTATTGTTTTTAAGTTATTAGTAGCTTCATTAATGCCTATTGTTTTACAATCAACATCTTAAAGTGAGAAAATAATCATATTCAATATACACGTTTTCTGTTGAAGAACTTGCTATACATATAGTAAAGTTTCTCTTTATCCTTTACTTAAATTCTCTCTGTTTAGCCTTATAATCTGAGGCAGAAGAAATAGTTTCAATGACAATTTCAGAAATAATTCAATAAAAGGTGCTGTTTTCATTTGCTTATAATTGTAACTTTAACTATTTAAGCTGTATGTCTCTTGAGGATAAGCTATTTTCTTCCAGAGAAGTAAAACTACTGTTCCCCAGAAAAACCCATTTTTTGATGGTATTAAAAATACCTAAAGAAACCAACCTAATTGCAGATGTCTATATAGAAGTTCTATTAGCACAATTTATGGGAGCAGAGAAGTGAACTCTGTTAGGCATTTGTATCCCTGAGTCTGACTGATGTCCACAAGCACCCAAGTATTTGGTAACTCACTAAGTACGCAGCAACCATTAAAAGGTCATTGGACACGGTCCAGCCCAGGTGGTAATTAAATTTTTCATAGTATTGTTCCTCCCAGGAGGACAGCATGTCTTCCTGGGCAGAAGACAGAGTCTTCTGTGGTTTGGATGTTGATGAAACAGCCTCTGAAATAGTTTCTGAATTGGAAGCAGTTTTAATATAAAGGTGAAGGAAAGACAGGTGGTAAAAGACTCATAAGAGAAACAAAGCTAAGCTATTGAAGGGACAAGTTTAAGTGACAGAGAAAAAATAAAGATAAGACAAAAATGATCCAATGCCACAACAAAGCTAAATAGATTTTGCCAGCAAGTGTTCTATGCAGCGTTTCAAAAGCTCTGGAGTTCTGATGGTCTAAATAAGAAACTTATACAAAGCATGAGGTGGCTTCTTTGGGGTTTTCTTCCCATAGAAACAAGGATGCAGGAAGAATGGTTTCTGCCTATGAATTATGTTGACACAAAGCCAAGATAATGCTGGGGAGCACTGCAAAATCCCACAGTGTAATAGCTACAGACAAGCTGATATTTTCAGTCTGTTCAACATGAAAAGACCAGTTGTGACTGAGAAGAAAATAATTTTGCAGAAAATATTCAGCTAGGCCCACTCAGAATCTGTTCTTTTGCTGTCAACAGACATTCGTGAAGCCCTTTGAGAAGACATTAATGTCATGTCTCATCCATATTTTATCCTAGTATTTATGAGTTATTTTTGTTATGTAAATCAATTACATAGTGTTTAAAACCTGTCACACAATGAGCCCATTGTTTTCACTAGATTATAATTTGCACAAGTTGTCCAACAGAGGTGACATGCTTTCTTGGGATCCGAAAGAATCACTTTTGGCTGATCTAACGTGGAACAGTTATTTTCAATTCCGTCAGGTACAATGATAAATAAAACACAAAAATAAACCTACACTAAAATCACAGAATCACAGAATCACAGAATCACTAAGGTTGGAAAAGACCTGTAAGATCATCAAGTCCAACCGTCAACCAACACCACCATGCCCATTAAACCATGTCCCACAATGCCACGTCCACATGTTCCTTGAACACCTCCAGTGATGGTGACTCCACCACCTCCCGGGCCAGCCTGTTTCAGTGCTTCACCACTCTCTCAGTAAAGAAATTTTTCCTAATATCCAGCCTGAACCTTCCCTGGCGCAACTTGAGGCCATTTCCTCTTGTCCAGTCGCTAGTCACCTGGAGAAGAGACCAATACCCACCTCTCTGCAATCTCCTGTGTCCTTCTGCACCTCTCTGCACCTCAGTGCCCTTCTTGTAGTGAGGGGCCCAAAACTGAACACAGGATTCAAGGTGCGGCCTCACCAGTGCCGCGTACAGGGGCATGATCACTTCCCTGGTCCTGCTGGCCACACTGTTTCTGATACAGGCCAGGATGCTGTTGGTCTTCTTGGCCACCTGGGCACACTGCTGGCTCATATTCAGCTGGCTGTCAACCAGCACCCCCAGGTCCTTTTCTGCAGGGCAGCTTTCCAGCCACTCTTCCCCAAGCCTGTAGCGTTGCATGGGGTTGTTGTGACCCAAGTGCAGGACCCGGCACTTGGCCTTGTTGAAACTTATATGATTAAGGCCTCAAATCACCAAAACAATGTAATTTCAATCTGTGGCTTTTAGCTTGCCAAGAAAGGTCGTGATCCTGGGTCAAGCAGAAGAAAGAAAATAAAAGTATGGTAAATATCCTGTAAAATACAAAATAAGTCTGTAAGATACTGGATGAAAGGAAAATAAGCAAAGTAAGTGAAAGTGGTCATGTTCATATTTTAATAAAGTGAAAAAAAATATAAACATTATTTTCTATTTGAAAAAAATATTGTTGATAATTTCGCTAGGGTGAATTTTATGTGAAAATTATCAATATCATAAAAAAGTATCAGAAAAAGAATTACAATGTAAGTTTTCCTACTCCTTGTTGTACAATTGGGGTATATAACTTTAGATTTTATTGTCACTTTCCAATTTCAACTTTCACAGATACTAAAGATTACTAGAAAATATGACAAATAATTTTTATTTTAATTTCGCTTTTTTAGTAATATACACTCTTACTGGGCTGCAGCATTTTTTTCCAAAAGCAATTAAAAAATACACAGTGAGAAACAGATACTTTTGTATTATGAACAAAAGTATGCAATGTTTCACTCATGTTCTGTTTATTTAAATGATTTAAAAGAAAGTAAATTTAAAAAGGGCATGTCATGAGCATGTCCACCCACTTAGTGGATGAGGGAAAGGCTGTGGATATAGTCTACCTGGACTTTAGTAAAGTCTTTGACACCATTTCCCACAACGTTCTGCTGGAGAAGCTGGCTGCTCATGGCTTGAATGGGTGCACTCTTCACTGGGTAAAAAACTGGCTGGATCGCCGGGCCCAAAGGGTTGTGGCGAATGGAGTTAAATCCAGCTGGCGGCCAGTCACAAGTGGTGTTCCCCAGGGCTCAGTATTGGGCCTGGTCTTGTTTAATATCTTTATCAATGATCTGGGTGAGAGAATTGAGTGCTCCTTCAGTAAGTTTGCAGAAGACATCAAGTTGGGTGGGTGTGTTGGTCTGCTTGAGGGGAGGAAGATACTGCAGAGGGATCTGGACAGGCTGGATAGATGGGCTGAGGCCAATTGTATGAGGTTCAAGGCCAAGTGCCGGGTCCTACACTTGGGTCACAAAAACCCCATGAAATGCTACAGGCTTGGGGATGAATGGCTGGAAAGCTCCCCTGCAGAAAAGGACCTGGGGGTGTTGGTTGAGAGCCAACTGAATATGAGCCAGCAGTGTGCCCAGGTGGCCAAGAAGGCCAACAGCATCCTGGCCTGTATCAGAAACAGTGTGGCCAGCAGGCGTAGAGAAGTAATCGCGCACCTGTACGCAGCACTGGTGAGGTCGCCCCTCGTATACTGTGTTTAGTTTTGGGCCCCTCACTACAAGAAGGACATTGAGGTGCTGGAGCGTGTCCAGAGAAGGGCAATGAAGCTGGTGAGGGGTCTGGAGCACAAGTCCTATGAGGAGCGGCTGAGGGAGCTGGGGTTGTTTATCCTGGAGAAGAGGAGGCTGAGGGGAGACCTTATCGCTCTCTACAACTACCTGAAAGGAGGTTGCATAGAGGTGGGTGTTGGTCTCTTCTCCCAAGTGACGAGTGACAGGAAAAGAGGAAATGGCCTCAAGTTGCATCAGGGGAGGTTCAGGCTGGATATTAGGAAAAATTTCTTCGCTGAAAGGGTTGTCAGACACTGGAACAGGCTGCCCAGGGAAGTGATTGAGTCGCCATCCCTGGAGGTTTTTAAAAGATGTGTGGATGATGTGCTTAGGGACATGTTTTAGTGGTGGACTTAGCAGTGTTAGTTTTACAGTTGGACTTGATGATCTTCAAGGTCTTTTTCAACCTAAATGATTCTATGATTCTATGATTCTGTGAGGTGTTACAATCATTTCCATATCAGAGAATAAAAAAATTCGGAAAAAATATTGATTTGGTATTTATAAACTGAGACGTACTTAATGCTAACAGGTCAAATAACAGATCAGCATATCTCTTTATCCCAGAATATTTATCCCAGTCCACCTACAAATTAGAACAGCATCTTTATCCAGTTTGCAGTGAAATAAAAGACAGACAGAATATGTGTTACAGGTTGGAGGGGACATTTAGAATTTATTTTGTTATTCATTCCACAGTATTTTCTATTTTAAGCTAGCATGGTAAAATACTAAATTGAAAAGAACAGATAAAATGAACATTTTTTTTTCAATGCAGTGTTAAAAAGCGTATGATTTCTCTTTTCTTTTGTATTTTTAATATTACTTTTCTAGATCAATCATGATACTTTCCAATGTAACCATATTGGTTTTTATCTAATCCTTAGAGTTTTGCTTGGTTCCTGAGTGACCAAACACGTTTTGGTCATAATTAGTTCTATTTTATAAAGTAACGGAAAAGGTCATAATAGAGATGCTTTCAGAAAGATACGTCTACATATATGTAATGTATATTTGCAATGCTAGCACAAAACAATGATTTAGGAATCTAAAAACAATTATAAGATTTATTTTTTTTAAAAATATCAATAAAATACTTTAAAGCAGCCCTGTAACTGACCGAAATGTAAGAAATCACTGGAACAAATATTTTATTTCAGTTTTTAATCATAGAATCCCAAGATGGAGTACAGTTTTGGAATTTATTATTCAGGCCCCTTCTGCGCCCTCAGAGGAATCCTGTCATGTTAGATTTAATCTAAAAGACATACACAGCTAGAAGTATTTTTGGTCCTATAATGCTTGTGGAAACATTACCTTATATTTAGAAGTCAGGGTATAGAATATATACATTTTAAATTAGTTTTCAGTATATACTGATAGACTGATAGATTCCTTTCCCTTCCCTTCCCTTTTTTTTTTTTTTTTGAGACCATCATTTTTGCTTTATCAATTGAACTATAGAATCAGAGGCTGAAGTTCCTACGTGGCTCATGAAAGACAATTCTATCAGAAGTTTGACAGATCTGACAATTCTTAGTACTGTTCAAAGACACTGAATTAGAAGGGGAAAAAAATGGCCAAAAGATAGGTGAGAAACCAAGCAGTCCAGGGAAGGCATGGAATAGGATTAAAAATAGCAATGGAGGGGAAAATATGATGAGGCTTTGAAAAAATCTTATTTGAATGAAAATATAATGACATACTGTTAATTAACAAAGAATATGCTTGCATTGACTGAAATACAGTTCTAAACTTAGTAAACTGAGTGTGTTATGGATTAGTGAACTCTCATAAAACCACATTTCAATGATACATTTAAATGCTACAGATGTCAGAAATTCCTATTAGCTAGGATTGCCTCCTAGCAGGCATGTGTCCTATCCAGTAAACAACTGCTTTAGAAGTGATTCTTTGTGGCTCTTACCAAAGGAAACCTGACAAAGCCCTTCCTCCTTTTTTTCTTTTTAAACTGAAATAATGGAGTATAAACTTTCCTGTGTCAAACCCCAGTTGCACTTCGTTGTCTGTGATGATGGAGGTTGTTTTAAGTTGGTATTTCTTTCCAGTAAAAAGCAAACCAAAATATTACAAACAAAGAATGGCCATTTTCTAATCCAAAGTAACTCAAATGCATTTGTCTGCTGAATGGCTCCTTGTTTTGAAACTTGAACTGCCTTTTGAACAGAAATACTTTTTAGCATGACCCATTTTGTCACTAACATGTCACGTAGCCTCTTTGAAATGACAGTTTTTATATGCCCTTTATACTGAAGTGATTTCAAAGCATTTTTATTTTATTCATAATCCTCATCATTGTTTTGATTCATTTTTATCACTGCCGGCCATCCCTGTCAAAGCTTCCTAGGCCTAAAAGTAATCTTAAAAGGGCTGGCAGAAGTAAGATTGGAGTCTCATAAAATTTTGTTCTGAACTTTAAACTATTTGGTGATTCACTTGATATCACAGAATCACAACAGTTGGAAAAGACCTGTAAGATCATCAAGTCCAACCATCAACCCAACACCACTATGCCCACTAAACCATGTCCTGCAGTGCCACGTCCACATGTTCCTTGAACACCTCCAGTGATGGTGACTCCACCACTTCCCTGGGCAGCCTGTTTCAATGCTTCACCACTCTCTCAGAAAGAAATTTTTCCTAATATCCAGCCTGAACCTTCCCTGGCGCAACTTGAGGCCATTTCCTCTTGTCCAGTCGCTAGTCACTTGGGAGAAGAGACCAACACCCACCTCTCTGCAACCTCCTTTCAGGTGATTGTAGAGAGCGGTAAGGTCTCCCCTCAGCCTCCTCTTCTCCAGGCTGAACAACCCCAGGTCCCTCAGCCGCTCCTCATAAGACTTGTGCTCCAGACCCCTCACCAGCTTCATTGCCCTTCTCTGGACACGCTCCAGCACCTCAATGTCCTTCTTGTAGTGAGGGGCCCAAAACTGAACACAGGATTCAAGGTGCGGCCTCACCAGTGCCGCGTACAGGGGCACGATCACCTCCCTACTCCTGCTGGCCACACTGTTTCTGATACAGGCCAGGATGCCGTTGGTCTTCTTGGCCACCTGGGCATACTGCTGGCTCATATTCAGCCGGCTGTCAAACAAAACCCCCAGGTCCTTTTCTGCAAGGCAGCTTTCCAGCCACTCATCCCCACTATTACTTAAAATTCTTCATGTATATATAGACTGAATTCACAGAGTAGTTGGCATTTTCAAATTTATTAGAGATCCACTACTCAGGGAACAGACAGAATGAGGTGAAAAAAAGAAAAAAATGATATTTTGTAGAATTTTAATTATGCAGAATTTTAATTATGTTATTGAAGATTTTTTTACTGTCCTGTAACAGTTGTAACATTCAATAAAGTATCAAATTTATTGTATATGAGTGTGCATGCAAGTATTTTTCTTTTACATACTTGAATATTTTTAACTATCTGTCTTTAAATGTTATAGTACATAGTAGTGCATCAGGAATATCTTCATATTTTAAAACTTCCTAGCCTGAAACAAATGTTTCAGAGAGCATCTGAATACTGTATTCATCCAAGAAGCTGAAATCCATTTCCATGCTGTGAGAAGCTATGATAGCAAACCTTAGTAGAAACAAAAGCAGGTGAAAGTGCAGGATATTCACAGTTCATGAGTAGAATTATGATAAAGTCACATGCTAATAATAATAAGTAGAAAAAAAGAAAAAAAAT
Source organism: Gavia stellata (assembly GCF_030936135.1). NCBI lineage: Eukaryota > Metazoa > Chordata > Aves > Gaviiformes > Gaviidae > Gavia > Gavia stellata. Next base: position 23,988,199 of record NC_082598.1, on the reverse strand, counting down.
GGACTCAAAAAATCACAGGTTTTAATCTTGTTAGTGATGCTGCTGCCACTCTCCATATTCCTCACACAGACACACACACACATAAGAAACAAAGCAAGACAAATGTCCCACTCAGAAAGCCGTTAAGAACTTGATTCATTTCAAGTATATGTGTAATTCCCCATTTGAATGCTTGCCCAAAGGTGTGTACAAACATAACCTGTTCATTAAAAGGAAATGCTTTTTAAATGTAAGGAAGTCAGGTCAATGAAAGAAGACAGAGAATTCTAATGCAACAAGTACTTATTCTGACTTAGATATGAAGCATTAGATTTAGCAGGAAATACCACCAAAAATGGTTAATATTTTGTTAAAACACATTACAAGTTTCCAGTAAAATATTATGAAGTAGTTACATACTGTGTATAACTTTTAATGAGACAACAGGTCTTTCATCATACTGCCAGTAAAAGATACAGACATGTAAGTAGCTATTTTCGTTTTTAACTTTTTTTTCCTAACAATTACTTTTAGATTTTTTGCCTTCTGTTCTCATCCTTTTAGAACAATGATGTGAAAAAAAGAAAAAAAAAAATTGAATGTGACATCTCTTCATCTGTTTGGAACGAATAATATCTTTACAACAAACAGTTGCTTTGGTACATGCTGGATACCAATGTAAAATAACAGTGGATGAAAAATTATTGGATGGTTGCCTAATATGTGTGTTTATTTCCTGACATAATTGGGTCATTCTTCCAAGGTTTCCAGAATAAATTAATTGAGGGAAGTTCTCAAATTAAGTTTAAATAAGAATGCTTGCTCTATAAACCTGGAAATAAGTATAGAAAATTTAGTTTCTTTGAATAAAATGGTCAAAATCCACACATGTTGAGTGATACATTAGTCTTTTATTTACTGTCAAAAACCCAAGAAATTGTATCGAGCTCCCGATTATGAAATGATGATATAGATTAGGGCTTTAAGTCTTCACCTAGGTGGGAAGAGCCCCATGGCACATCACCTCCATTGCTGTACTGTCTCACAGGAGTTTCTGCGGCCCCTCCTCACAAACTGCCCCTCTAATGGCTAACGTCTGCTTGCTGTGCTCCTGCTCACCAGCTCTACACAGGTGTTCTCCTCAGTAGATTTGTAAAAGCCCAGTGCTCCCTAATCAGCAGTCTAAGAATATAACTATTCAGCTGTTGCAGAAGAAAGACTGATGGCTCTTCTTTCTCAAGGCACACCTTATAAAGACCTCTATCCGTAAGGTAGGCACAAATGCACTGCCATGCTGATGACACTATTCAGCACATATGAACATGTGAATCCAGACAAGGCTTATGCACAAGTTCAGAGTTTCTTAATACTGTCAGGATTCAGGCAACTGTATATAACTAGGAAACTTTAAGTGACAGTAATAACTTAGTTTTGCATTAAGAAATGTAATACTCTGCTCTGAAGCCAAGGAGTGTAACAGTAACCTTATTTTGCTCAAAGGGACGTCACAAGTTTTCCAAGGAACATAGACATATATTAAGTATACTCTTAAGGGTGAAAAAATATTTTAGCAAATGAAAAATTAATCCAGAATCCATGTTTATGCAGATTAAGACACTTGTAAAATGTAGAGACAAATATCCTAGGTTTCATAATCGCTAAACTTGTGAAGTTTCTTTACAGTTTTAACAAGCAAACAAACAAAAGGTAAAAAACCTGAATCTTTTCTGTGCTAAATTTATTTGTAATTTTATTTGTAAAACTGCATAAAAGATTCAATAAATATGTTATAAATAGGGTAAGGATATTATTATTAACTACCAGCGAGCCGAAAGAAATAGACCGGTCTAAAAAGTCAAGCTCTAGATCTAAAGGAAAAAAAAGAAAATGACATTGATAACCTTGAAACATCAATAAGAAGCTAAAGGAATTTTGATTACTATCTTTGTTATTTGTGACCAAATAATTGTGTTAGGAAATACATAAAGACAGATTATTCTCTGATGTTATCAGTGTTTTAAGTCTTCTGCTTTTTTTTCCTGAAGTGAGCGAGTAATTTTTCTGTTCCCTTATGTCACTTAGATTGGGATTTCATAAGCGTGTTGTTATAAAACAATAGCAGATAACAATCATAGGCAAAGAAAAAGAATTGTCATTCTACTCTTTCCAAATGCATATGTGTATATATATGTGTATATAAATATGCATATACCTGTTAAGAAATTCTACATCTGTGATGGGAGTGTTTAGAAGACTGGTAAATAAGGCCAGTTTTGAACTTTAAAAATTAACTTCAGTAAATTCATTCATTATTAACAGTTTTCATGCTAATGGTTAAGTCTTACATATTTTTAATTATTGTTACTATGTAGTCAAAAATTAATTCAATTAATACTGTTATTATAATGGATACCTCAGCCCACTATACCCTGGGGAAACTGAAACAATCCCTTGGGTCACAGGCAACTCATTCAGACCAGTAGCCATTTTGTAGAAAAGTGCTCCTTTCAAATGTCTGAATCAATTTTCCTCCATATTTAGAAATAATTCCCTAAAATATTTGAGAAGTCCCCAGCTACTGATTTTATCTGAGGGAACAAGAAAATGAAGACTAACCATAATATTTTGTTGTGAGATAAAAATCTTTTTATCTCTACAGTTATGTCAGAAAGGGATTGTTTTCTTGAAATATTATTTTTTTAATTCAAGAATGAGAAACAAACATTGAGAAAAAAACCCCACACCAGAGATAGGAAAAGTTCACAATCTACTACTTGTACTTTTGATTACAACCAGAAGTTTTCCAGATAATGTGGTATCTAGGTTTCAAAATTTAGAGCAGAAATTTTGCTAATATTTTTACTACAGCTTATTTCCTACACAGGAAAATTTCTGAGCACTTCATTAATGGTATTAATAATAGCAGATTGCATGTAAATTTAAGAAAACTTTTTGTGAGTTATGGTATTGGGTAAGAGGGTGGTTTGTTTTTTTGGTCCCCTTTCCTTTTTAAATATTCTTATTTTACTATTGATAAATTATTTATGGAATATGCTTCCAATAAACTATAAATCATATATTACTGCTACCAAAGTAAAAGCAGATAAAAACATATGTATCTACCTTAAAGACTGAAAGAATGACCTTATGTTTGTCATGAATATTAAGTACTGAAGCATTTAATAAAAAGATAAAAACTGTAGAAGTAGCAAACAGGAAAAAAATGAAGAAAATCTTATCGTGTTACTGTTACATTTCTCTGTCATTCGTAGTACAAAAAACCTGAAGGTAATCTTTGTCATATATTTATTTTCATAATTATTCTATAAAATAAGTGTTTATAAAGTAAAGATGTCATGTGATAACATCAGGTCCAACTAAGGTTATTTACTTGATCTAGTATTGTGTAATCAATCTCAATATAATTAATGAGATTTCTGGAAGTTTAACTCACTGAATACTTCATTTATTCATTTAAATTCCAGACAGAAAGATTTTCAGGTAAACTTCCTACATTTGCATTTTTGGGTGTAAAATACTAATGCAACTTAAAAAGAAATATATGCTTATTAATAAACCAAAAAGTGTAGGCAATATTAGCATAATATGATCCGAACTAAAAAAGGGTCACAAAATTTATATTCTTAATAAATAGAGGAGAAAATAATGTAATATCTAGCAACAAGAAATGACAGTTTAACTTGCATTAAAATAATTAAATATAAACTTGTTTCTATAAGTAGGCATTCAACATGCACATCTGCTTGCTGTGGAAGTGTACTAATTTCTAAGGTCATCCATCAAAGCAGACCTAATTTGCTAGCAAAGTCAATATGCATTTTTCTCATATGATTCTCACTCTCCTTAAGTCATAAAACAAAAATAATAACAAGACAGAAAACTAAACCTTAACAAATCTGGAAGACTTACAGATCCAAACCTCTGAATTCATAAGATTGTATCTAGGGGCCATGTTTTTAGAAAGGTAAGATAAGTAATGTGGAGTGGTCATTTTTTATTCATTTAACCAAAAACCAATATTGCTGCTTTGTCTTGCCACAAGAAAGGTTCCCCTTACTTTGCCTATCTATCTCCTCTAAAATGATCAGATTTGGAAACTGAGAGAATGATAGCTTGTTTAATGGAAAGGTTAAACATGTATTTTGCCAAAATTTTTAAATAGGAAAAACCCTTACAGAAGTTTTATATTTTCATATTACCATAGTGGATATGATGTGAATTACTCTGTCAGTCCCATTTGAAAATAGCAGTCTAGGTTTATACTTATATAAAGCTTATACTATTTTTATATTTTTCAAATTGAGCAGTTCTACAAAAGTTCTGCTAGTCTGTCAGTGCTCAAGAAAAAACATGCAAATGGCCATCAACGTAGGACATAAGAGTAAAATGCAGGTCAATTGTCTCAACTGTTACAGAAAATATCATGGAGTTAATATTTTTTATTAAAAGAGTTAAGTGAAAATTAGTACTGACAGAAGATATCAGAAGTATATGAAAATATGATTTAAGAAAAAGTGTTTTATAGCTTGGTTTACCAATTCCATTCTTACCTAGCAGATTTTATAGTATCTTTATTATTACAAATTGAATGGTTAATGAGGTAGCCTTTCCTGCCTTGAAGACTACTAGATCATTACATTAAAAACTTTACGACACATGTGGTGCTTAAACTTCTCTGAAAAAAGAATCTCAAACACAAAACCAAATCACTATCAAAGTCCCTAACTAATTCAACATATCCAAAGCATTAATTTATGTGTAATTACATGGTTTCTTTAATACTGCAGGGACATTTCACAGAACATCTTAGGTACTGGTCTTTTTTTACTTTTTTTTTCCCCCAGCTGCTGAGGAAGACTTTTTTATTTTGTGTTTTGTGCCTAAGGAGCAATTGTTTATTATACTGTAAGTGAATTTGAATTTTATTCAAATGCTTTTTCTTTGGTATTTTGGTTTTTTTTTTCAATTATATTTATAATGCCTTTGAATAATTGAACTGCAAGTTTGTTTTAATATGCAATAAAGAAAATACATTATGTCTGACTTGTCTGAATTTAAACATACTTCATGGAGAGAAAATATTTAGTGACAAATTATCACTTTTTAAAAAACTTTTCTTCCTTTGCCATATATAAATAAACTAACTATGTAAGGCATTATATTACTTCATTGCAATGGCAAAGACAACAAATTTTCTTATCATTTTAACAAAGCATTTTAGCACTCACTATTTTTTTTTACAGGTATGGGAATCAACAAACATCTCCCCTATTAGAAATAGTGATAAAGGTAAAAAATTATTAGTACAAAGTAACCTAACACCATTTAGTCTTTTTGCCAGCTGTTAATGTAAAAAAATTTTATATGTTTTAAAATTGCAGAAAGTATGCAAGTTTTTTAGGGTTGGGGTTTTTTCCTTTTTCCTTTTTCTTTTTTTTTTTTCTTTCTTTTTCTTTTTCTTTTTCTTTTTCTTTTTTTTTTTTTTTTTTTTTTTTAAACAATGTATAGATTATGTGTAATGCCTAATAGAAAAGTCAGCTTTTCTCTCACGGAAGCTGTCTCTTTTCTCCAAGTCCTTATCTACTTACTTTTCTTGATGAAATACATTAAAATTGTGGACTTGGCCTCATTGAAATCCCGTAGTTATTTTGCTTTATATAAGTGGCTAGGATAATTCAAGGATAATTTATGCACATTAGAAGTGACTTTGAGACAGAGTAACCCTTTGTGTATATATATAGATTTATCACCTTTTATATTAGTTCTTAGTCTGAGAAATTCCCATGTGTTCATCACTTGTAGAAATGAGCTTCTATCTTTGCTAAATTTTGCTTCACAATTTTTAGAAGATATACATGATTTTAGAAGCATATCATTTCAGAAGTATATAAATACAATGTACACAACAAAACCACATGAATATAGAGAATAATAAGTTTGCAAATACTCAGAACATAAAAAGTGTCAAAGCTGAGGTTTCCTTTGAAGCTTTGGTTTGTCCTGACATGCCTATGCACCTTAATTCAGTAATTAATTACATAGTCACATAATGCTTTTTCATTGAAATCCTGAATCATTCATTGCACTAAAGAATTTACATCTCTTTGACATTATACGCCTTTATGAAAATGTACTGCATGCTATTCAAACAGTGAAAATGTAAACTTCACGTATGTTAATTATTTTATTTTACAAAATCTATTTGGCTTGTAAGTAATTTCATTTCCACTGTACACATTGGAATGAATAATAATAATAAATAGCTAAATATAAACAGAGATTGTTTCAAATAATACAATTTAGTCTTTTGATCTACCAATTTTAAAAGCAGAACATTGAGATGCTTTGCTTTCATTTCTGATGTATAGAACATATGGCGAAAACACGTCTTATCAGTTACACTTGCATGTGCTGTGAACTTCCATAAATCAGACTGCAAGGCTACAGATACTTGAAACTTTTCAAAGGCAGAGATCTATAGAAAAAATACAATTACTTGGATTCCAAAAAAAGGTTTGACAGCTTAAAGTATATTTGAGCATGCATTGAAAATTATAATCTTACAAATAAAATTTTGCATAGGACTTGAGATGCCTCATTACATCAATGTTACTTTTTATGTCTTATTTTTAAATTTCTAAGGCTTCTAGATGCCATCTAAATTTTTCCAGGAACAGTATTCCAGAATGTCCAGTCAGGAGGAAATTCGTGGTGAGACATATTGACTATGCAAATGAATGTGAAAGTTACAAAATAGTAAGGACAATTTCTCTTCTATGAATATATCAAACAACATATAGTTCAACACAGAATTATAAATATATTTAACTTTATTGCTGTATCTCGAAGAAGATCAGGATAGAAGGATAACAGAAAGTCCATAACTGCATATTTTTAGCACAGTATGCACAGACTAAGGCTGGTGAGAATATGTTTGATTACTTCAGAATTTAACCGAAATGTGCTTCTTCATGGGTTCAAAGCATTTCACAGGTCACTGATGTTTTCATCTATAGATTTTTTGAAGGTCTAATGCTTTCTGGTCACTTCTGATGTGTGTGGGTGTATGAAGAGAGAAATAGATATATATGAAGAGCTGTCTTACCATGACTACATTTCACTTAAATACTTAAGTTTTATTTCTGCTTTGCTGAATAAAAAATAATTATAAAACTTCCAAATCACTCATGAATTGAAATTATACACTAAAATTACAGATACAGCTTCATTGTGACACAAGGGGAGAGATACAGAAGCGAAATGGAAAGGACACTAAACATTTTATAAGTATATTCAAGGAATGAGTGTCTCTAGGGTTGGAAGATACTGGTACACTGTAAAAGTATTTGAAGCTTTTATTGCATGTATGAAAGAAAGAGTGTTATGATATATTAAAAGTGCTGAATTTAGGAGGCAACTTAAAAGTAGCCCTAGGCTGTGCCTAGAGCCTGTAATATCACAGACACACCTGTAGAGCAACCACAAAGTTTCTAGATCTCAGAATTCTGAAGAAACTTTTTCATATGTTAAATGATTGCAAAGAAACGTTATACTGAGTCAGCTGCAGACTGAGAGCCTGAGGCTTGGTTTATATTACAAAGTTCTCCTGCCACAGCTATATCAGTCTGCACTACAACAACAATGACAAAAGAAACAGCAAAAACCCTCTGCGACACCTGTATACTCGCAATCCCCTCCACATAGACATAACTATGTCCACAGAAGAGCATTTACTGCTGTCCATACTAATGCTTACTAATGAGGCATGTGAGAAAAAGGTAGATGTGATGTAGTATAGTGATAGGAATGTACCAATGGTTGTTTCAGTCTAAACATATAGAAAACATCTAGATAAAAGAACTAGAATCCAACCCCTCTTACTGTTAGACTATGGACTCACACTTCTGCACATATTCCTTTTCTAGTCCTCACTTACTCCATTTCATACAATAACAAAAACATCAGAGGAAGGCATCCTTTCACATGGATTGAAGAAACTTTTTCAGAATAATAAAGTTGACAAGGCAAATGTGGATACTGAACATTGTCTGTTGCTCACCAAATAAACACTTTAAGTTATAGTTGTTTAAATATTAAATAATATATATATTTTATTTATATTATATATATTTCACATTAGCAGGGAAAGTGTATAGTAGCACCACAGTTAAGTCCAGCTTTACATTTCTGTTTTAAGCAAAGAAAAATCACTGATTAGCCTTTGAAAGATAGACACATACATCTCTATATATGGGAATAATGGCCCTGAATCAAGACCTGTATACTGGACTTGAATAATGAACTTGAATAATGGACCTGGAAAATGGACCTGGAAAATGGACCTGAATCAAGGAAGTGCTCAGTGTTTTCCACTGACTGTTTCAAGAAACGTTTCTGATTTGATTGTCAGTGAATTAATTGCTCTGCATCCTTTCTGAAGCATCTATCTCATTTCATTTACTGTATACAGAACCTAACCTTCTATTTCATGGCTCTCAAATTCATTGCAGTACTAACTTCTGGAAATATTGAGGTTGCCATGGGATTTTACTGAATCTTCACCCTACAATTTTTAGAATACTTTTTCCTTTCCCCTGAAATCTTGTCTACCCCTAGAGTAACACAACTAGTATTTCTAAAACAAATTGTGCTAAACCCATCTCACAGTTACAGCTATTATCCAAATGAAAACTCTGAAACTTGTATTTCAGAATCTTTGACAGATCTGGAGATAATTATAGGCAAAACCCATGGTTTTATGTTTTATGAGTTTTTTAATACACCCTTAACTTAATTACACACTTCATTTTAGCTGCTTTACAGTAATTGTGTTATAAGCTAAGCAAAGAGTCCCTGATATTGTGATTCCTTCCATCTAGCGAATATTAAAATACATCTATGACAGCTTAAAGTTTAACAATAATAGAAGTAAACACCAGAAAAGAAAAAAAAAAAATCTTCAATTACCTTTGTATCTTACATTGATTGCTAAGAAGTCAAGCTGCCATTTGCTATTATCATATGAACCATACATGAAATAAAGTCCATAGGTATAAAGAAAGAAATTAAGAAATGAATGTAACTAATCCATCATACAGAACTAAAGACAGTATAGAAGAGAGAGAATTTTTGAAAAACAATTGTGTTTTCAAGGGTTGAGGTTTTGGGGAGGAAATTCTGTGGAGAAATCATGTTTCATTAGATCTTTTAAAATGTTTCTTTCCCTATACCATTGTAGTGATCCTCATCAGAAGATCATTGTACATGAGGAGTTAGTGATCCACATAATGGTGAACCTGAATAGGCACAGGCCTGTGCTGTCCATATGCGTAGCTTGGCCATCAGTCCTGTAGCTCTTGGCTGCAAGGTAAGCTCAGCCAGCAAATCCTGATGGAGGAGCCTGTAGCTGTTCCCACTGGGTACCAGTGATTTTACCACCTGTGTATCTATCTCAAAGCAAAGCAGCGTTTTTTCATGTTAGCATTTTTTTGCTTGACATTAGAAATGATGAATAGAATTGTTTTCTACTAAGAAAGTCCTATAAGAGCTCTAAGGATCAAAATGCTGGCGAAGCTCTCCACAGAGAGGATCTGGGCAGCATGTCTTGCCACATGATGCTGCCCAACTCAGGGTTCCCAGCATCTGAAGCAGCATAGGATTATCTATGCTATTTCTCTTTTTCCTTCTAGTGTTAATTCCAATAAATAGTATCTTAATATTTTTGGAATCTGGATGTCATTTTTACTGGGATAATAACAAACACTAGCCACAGTGCATTACAATAATCATAGAGTATTAATTCATAGATAACGTATTTCTGTGCAGCTAAAAGAAATGAGAAAATGTGGTTAGTACATTTTACTGTAAAAATAAGCATACAGTATAAAAATTATAGCCTTAATTTTGAAGTTTACACTTTTAAGTTCTGATTCATGTACCTTACGATATGTGATTTAAAGTACATTGATACTGAATAGCTCATCATCATTCTTACTTTCCTGATAACTGGGGGGGAGATATAATTCTTGGTTTAGCAGCTATGGGAAAATCTCCTACTCCTCAAAGACATGTTTTCTGGTCATATTCACTTTCCTAAGAACTCAATTTCAGTATCACTTCAAGGCATTTAAAATGTTGTTTTTCATACTGTCTTCTAGTCTCCAGGCAGAAGATATTTTTCAGCCATATTTTTCATGATATAACAAACAGGAAAAGTTATCTCAAACACAGCTTCGTTTTCAAGCGGCTATTCATGTGAGCTTTGTGGTGAAGTGAGCATCTTATTTTATCTTTAATCTTCACATAGCTACATTAATAACATCAATTTAAACGTATAGTTGAAAAAAAAACCCACAAAAAAAAACCCTAAATCAAATACAAATTAACAAAAATGTCTTAGTGGAACAGACGATCATTAATTACCACCAGTTGCTCTTTGAAAGTTGTGCCTTGAGTAAAAACAGTCAAAATCAGGCAAGGTTATGCAGTATAATTTCAATATCCTGAGATAACTAGAGAAGCCTAAAATGCAAATGAAGTATGACACCCTTCTTCCCCATTAGTTTGCAGATATTTTCTACTCTGTCTATAGTTAGTAGATTGGCAAAAATATAAACTATAATAAATTTTATAATGCTTGCCTAGGGAGCTCAAGGTAAACACACAGTACTAATGCATCTCAGTTGTCAAATCATGACTATTTCTATTTAGAAAATGAATGAGAAACTCAGCAAATTTCATGCCCTGTTTGAGGACAAGTGTTGTTATTTCATTTTAGCTTCTTTATCTGCAACAGTATCAAAACAGCTATCTCAAGCCCTGAGTATCTGTGATGCAACAATAAGACCCCTCCAAACCTGTACAAAATAAAAGACAAAAGTCAATCTAAGATCTCATGAAAATCAAGAAGAGAATATAGACAGAATATTTCACAATTTGCTAATATTACTTCCTAAAAATTTTCCTAAATATCACTAAAGTATGGTACACAAGTGACAATGGAAGAGTTGTGCTCCTATTTTGCTGTTCCAGGTTGGCCAGACTGACTGTTCCAGAAGCCTTATAGCTTATTGGCATAGTACTCTGCTGATGCTACATTTTACCTTGACTCTTCGTTCAGTGAGCTGTAATAGAGACAATTCAATATGAAACCATCTCTGTCTGCAAAACTAACCAGAATCTTCTTCCTGGAAGACATGCCAAAATATATCCTATGTCAGGCTGAGTGAGCATGTCTGCCTTCTACCTGCACATCATATAATTATATTAGTAATTGTCACAGATGACGATATAAATGTTAATACTGTAATATGACATTCTCACCAAAGAATATAAGAAGAGAAAAGCAATAAAAAAAAAATTCAAAGATCTTTGATATGTAAAACCACACAAGGATTAAGCAAGAAAATGGGATGTAACTCTTAATGCTTTGTAATGTCATATCAGGGTAATGAAATGTCTACTAAGACTTAGCCTATTTGTTTTCTAGTCTCCCTATTTCTGAAAATGAGATATGAGATATGAGACAACAACATGGAGAACAGCTCTGATTTGCAGAGATGTCAGACAGAAACTCTCTGATAGAGAGGATTAAAATGAAGTTGATGCCCACGGGGGAAACTAGATAGGGGGAAAAATAATGGTAATAATAATTCTAAAAATTTAAAAAGTACAATTGAAATTTCTGTCTGGATTACAATAAAGAATTATGATTTTAGAACTAGGTTCAGAGAAATTGAGAGAAGTTACAGCTCAGAGTACAACAGTGAAACATTAAAAATTCTGAACCTATTGTTTGAGTTCTTTGAGAAAACATTGCCTGAATCTACCTTTGGTAGGAGTCATAGATATAATGGTTGTTCAGAGAATGGAGAAGATCTAGAAAACAGAGAGGTTTCTAACCTACTTGGTACTGAATTATGTTGCATTATCTACCAAGTTAAGAATGTGGTAGAAAAAAATGCAGATTGTCTAGTAAACTGTCAAGCACATTTATATAAATATATACTTCTGTTTACTCATATCCATTATATATTTTCTCAATAAATTAGATGGCCAGCTTCAGTCTACATGTCTAACAACAGTCTAATGTCAAAGTTTATGGATAAAAGAACAATGATCTTGAGGAAATCTATAATTACTTTTCTAATTACTTTACTAATTACTTTGTGAGCATGCTCTCCCTTTTTTTCTTCTCTTCTTTTTTTTTCCCCCCCCTAATGGCTACTGTAATATATTGAGAGTAATCAATGGAGAACACCATGTACATATCAAAACAGATCATACAACTTACTTTACTCCTGGCAAGAACAATGCCCCTGGGAAGAGTTGACATTTATTAAGATATTCTGTAAAATTTATTTAAGTAGAAAAACAAGAATAGAGATTCATCTATCTAAACTTTTCTATTTGTGAAAACAGCTTTCCCACAGATCTAGATCCAGATTTTGATGCATTTCCTTTTAATGAAATTATGTGTGAAGATATCAGGGATATGTTATGAAATTATTTACATTTTAAAATAAATATTTAATATCCATAATTTTTAACATAAAATTAACAGAAACAAACCATGTTAAGCCAATTTTTTTCTGATACAATGAAAGACCTACTAGGTAAGGAGGAAGCAATAAGTATGTGATTTTTTACTTTAAGAAGGCTTTTAACATTGTCTCCAAATGTGGCCCAGATGAAAGTACTCCAAGGTTTCAATAATTTTCAATTAAAATTAAAAAGCATAAAACATGTTCCTTCCCAATGAGTGTGCTTGAAAAGAACATAATCATACACTTATTCTTATGGAAGGAGTTCAGAAGAGTCAATACTCATGTGTACAGTCAGTGCTGATACACCACAGAAAAGAAATTCCAGGAAGAAAAAAAACCAAAGAAAAAACCAAACCCAAAAGTCAAAAAAGGCAAAGCCATGTGACATTCAGGCATCTCCAAGCTGAGGCATCAAATGAGTTGAAAAGAGATCATAAATTTGTGTTTGATATCTAGAATCGTAAATCTCTCATACTACACATCTTCAATAAGATCAAGACCTCACTTTTTTTGTTGTTGAGAACATAACAGATTTTTTTTTCTGAAAATTTAATGGTATCAGTCAACTAAGTCAAATCTTAACGAAAAATAATTTTGAAATAGTCAGCTGCATATCTTCTTACTAAATGGCATTTCTAGCTGTTTTTCTGGTTGAGGGACTCCCTGTTCTGCATGCTTGTGTGTGTATAGGGGTCTGAGTGCCAGCAGCTGGATTGGGACTGTGGGCTGTAGGGCCCATGTGCCTGTGTGGCAGCAGCTGGGAGGACTGGATTGAGTGAAGTTCAAGCATCAGCAACTGTGACCTCGGATCATAGGAGCCCATGTACCTGTGGTGCCAGCAACTGGAGCGAGTGCAGGTGTGCGAGTGAATGTGTGTTTGCTAGTGAAGGTCAAGCATGATTAGCTGCTGAGTAGACAAAGTGGCCTGGGAGCTGGGTGGGGGGGTGGTGTCTCTAAGGGTGGGAGAAGCTGGCTATGGAGAGACAAGGAGAATGCCAGCAAAATGGTGGAGAGACCATTGAGTCTGGGGTCTCCAGGTGTGAGACCCGTGTATGTGTGTGTATGAAGAAGGGGGCTGACTACTGGGGATCAAGGGAGACTTGGCCAAGTGCCGGTCATGTCTGTGTGTAGGGGGGGTGTGTGTGTGTGTGTGAGTGAGGGAGTCTCCATACCAGCAACTGGAGTGGGGTTGCAGCCTTGGGAGCTTGTATATACAGGTGCCACCAACTAGGGAGCCTGGGATCCAAGGGCAGCTATTGGGTAGACTGGGTGTCTAAGCCCAGCTACTGGAGGGATCCACATTGTACATATATACATATATTTCCACTAACAGACCTTCAACCTGCTCAGCTAGAGAGGTGAACAGGATGAGGCCGCTGCTGAACATGTGTTCATGTGAGTGCTCTGCGTGGCCACTGGTTATATCTATATATATGTGTTGTATACCTGTATGTGTCTGCCTATAGGGACTACATGCTCAGCCTTGTTACTGGTTGAACCTGAGGGCATAGACCTGCAGCAGCCTTGCGTCTGTCAGCCTGCTGGATTTGTATAAATAAAATCTTAAAAGTATAATCAAATAATTAGTATTAATTCTAGATTCAATTATTGCAGGAAAATAAAGAAAAAGAAAATGTGAAGAAATATAGGTTTTTTTCCATAATGTTAATAACTGTTTAGCTTGGCTACTGTGCCCTGTTTTGGGCACTGTGGTCCAACAAAGATGGGACACTGACAGATTGGAGGCCTAGAAGTTGTCACATTTCCTAGGAGAAAACTTTGAATGACCTACAGTGGTTTAATTCAAAACCCAGAGGATTTTAGAAAGAGAGCAAAAGAAAATTTTATCTGTTAAGGACATGAGAAGAAATAAAAATTATAAATTTCAGCCAAGAAAATAACAGAAATATTTCTGAAGGTAGAAACAGTCCAATGGTGAAACAAATTGTTTATAAAAAGTTTTTTGAATGCATTATTCAAATATCTGCTAAGATTAATGGAGACATAAATGATTTTATCTTGGGGAAAAAGATTAGACATAATTTTGCACTATTTCTTATGATTTTTCAATGATTGCACAGGAAATAATTTTCAGGCTTAGGATCAGAATGGTACAGAAGTTGCCCAACAGGCATCCTGCAGGTCTCTTATGGAAACTGGAGTCCAAAATTAATTCAAGAAATGTTGTTCTGCACTTTGGGCAGTTTCTGACTGGAGTAGTAGAATCCCCATAGGGGTCTGAAGTTGCATTGACTGTTCCATGTTTGCTCTGCATTTCACTTTTGTGCCGTTAGTTGCTTAGTAAGGTGTAGAAAAAAGGGACTGTCAGTTGTGAAAGGAAACTGGTAATAGAAATAATAGAACTGAACCTTTCTGAAGGGGATGAGGCTGACCAGATGCTGAGTAGCTACCAAAAGTTATAGCCTTAAGGTATCATGATAATTCTAAAGAGCACAAGGCATCTGGGGGAAAAAACAACTTTCCCCCAAACTCCAACAACAACAACAAAAAACCCCAAACACCTGTACTGGTTTTGACTGAGATGGAGTTAATTTTCATCATAGCAGCTTGTATGGTGCTATGTTTGGGTTTATGATGAAAGCAGCATTGATAACACACAAATGGTTTAGCTATTGCTGAGCAGTACTTAAATAGAGTCAAGGCCTTCTCAATTTCTCACACTGCCCTGCCAGCAAGTAGGCTGGGGGTGCACAAGAAGTTGGGAGGGGACACAGCTGGGACAACGGACCCCAAGTGACCGGAGGGATATCCCATACGATAGGATGTCATGCTCAGCAATAAAACTGGGGGAAAGAAGTAGGAAGGCGATGACATTCGGAGTGATGGCATTTGTCTTCTCAATTAACTGTTACACATGATGAAGCCCTGCTTTCCTGGAGATGGCTGAACACCTGCCTGCCAATGGGAAGTAGTGCATGAAGTCCTTATTTTGCTTTGCTTGCATGCGCAGTCTTTGCTTTACCTATTAAACTGTCTTTATCTCAACCTGTGATTTTTCTTACTTTTACCCTTCCGATTCTCTTTCCCATCCCACTGGGGTGTGTGTCAGAGAGCAGCTGTGTGGTGCTTAGCTGCTTACCAGGGTTAAGTCACAATACCTCTAAACCAAAAACCACTGTGACTTACGCAGTCTTGTGTCACTGAAAGGAAACCTCTTTTCCCCTTTTTTCTAGTGTTATATTGGCATTAAGAAGGTTGCTGCATCATCAGTACTATAACTGACAGCAAATTTCATGGGCCTTGCAGTCATGGAAGAAGGTTTAGTATTTTACATCAACAGTAGTTTGCCAGACTTTCTTTTTTTTTTTAATCCAATGTGCTTTCCAAATGAAAAACCAAAAATTTCTTTCCCTCCAACACAAGGTAACAGTTAGGGACTTGTTACACCCCAGTAGCATCTCAAAGATTAAATTAGTTGTTCAGGTCTTACATAGTTTTAAAGTTCATTTTTTCCTTTTGACAAGGATGTAAAAGAAACCGAAAAGCAGATTCCATACAAGTCATCTGTTTCAGCCCTATCTAAACAGGAGAAAACTCTCTTAAAAATGGAAATTTATGGTTTGTTCCTGACTTTTAGGAAGTCTTTTATTCCTTCTGGTTTTAATAAATTAGCTTTAGCTTTACTATCAGACACAGTAATAGAGACCTCCAGGCTCATGCAATAATGCAAAGGGATTGATAAAAGCTTAATTTATGCAAGAGACTGCCTTAATAGAGTCCAATGAAGAATCACAGTCTACATACCTACAAATTTTAAAAGCCACAGAATAACAGAAAGCATTTTCCCATCATTCTGTTGAATATAGCAATTCATCATTTAAATTATTGCAGTACTGCTTGTATTCTAATTATATGTAACATTGACTAAACATAAAGCAGAGATTCTCAAACTATTTAGACACGTTAGATAAATCAACAGAACTGAAAAACATTCTATACCATAAAATGATCTAAACTTGAAAATTCATAAAATCAAATTCTGTGTATCATTGCAGAGAAAGAAATTCATTTCTCTAATAGTTAGTATGCCACAATTTTTTTCTTGAAATCGAAAGACTATGATGTTTATCAACATGCAGTGGTGTTTGTTCATTACGTTGATTTTATTACGGGTTCTCACAATTTGAAATTATGAAAGAAACAACAGAAACAGATTTTTGATTGTTCATTGTTTGTGGCATCTGTAGGAAATATGTTGGCTTGACATCAACTGTTAACAGGCTTTATTTAAAATTAAGGGAAAACCAGTTGCAAATTATAAACATTGTCTATAATGGAGCTTTGTAGTTTACATAATTATATTTTGTGAAAGAAAGGAGGCAAGCTTGGTCTGACTTCATTTTTCCATTAGAAAAGATTCAATCGTCTTCATCCCATGGTACCAGCTGCACTCCGCTCTGTATGAGATCACTGTGCTTAATTTCAATAGCCTGCAGAGAGAGTTTGTTTTTTAAGTGCTGTCTTTTGCAGATGTGCCAAGGGAAAGATAATTTTGGTCTCCCTAATCATATGCAGAAAGCTAGTCCTGTTCTGAAGCTTTACTTCACATGGTGCTTCCAGAATAGCTCTGTATAGAAATCATAGTTTCAAATTAAAGTACATTTTAAATCAGTCCGTTTCCCATAAGGATACTCCAAAAGTACTTAGAATTTGTACTAAATATGAATATTTTGTTACTTAAGGGTATATTAAATGCTATTTGAAAAGAACATGTGTATAAAGGCTTTGCAAATATAAGACCAATATTTTAAAAAATGGTATTAAAGGGTGATGACAGAAACATAAAAGTTATCTCAACAAAACTTTTAGATACAAAACCCTTTGTACCTTCATCAAGAACTTCGGGCACTGAGCCCAGCTTTACAGTGAATATGACAGAACAAATTTTCCTTTTCCAAGGTAAGTTCTCATATTGCTATTTTAACTTAGTTTAAGTGTCTACAGAATAAAGTCTATGAATTTGTCAACCTTAAAACCCTCCTGCTTATCTGAAGGAATAGTGCATATATTTCCCTGATCACAGATGCTCAAGAATAGGCCCGAAGTTTTATTTCTTGTTTCTATTAGAACAAGGGATAGTCTTTGAAGTAATGTCTCTTGGAACTACCATTCTACCCTCTGAATTTTAGATGGAGGTTTTAAAATTCTGCCTTGGCAATACAAATGCTCAATTAAACAATTTTTACTCCTGAACTTCACTCATTTTGAAACTTAAAGTCTCCTTATTAAACTGAAAATCAATTTTAGATTAGTTATTTCCCAAAGTTTTTCAGAAATAATTGGCAAAGCATTAATTAATTAATTAAATTGCCCAATTGGCAGAGCATTTAAGATATTCAAGATATAAAACTATCACATTTGATTTGAATAAAATAATGATT
Source organism: Gavia stellata (assembly GCF_030936135.1). Lineage (NCBI taxonomy): Eukaryota > Metazoa > Chordata > Aves > Gaviiformes > Gaviidae > Gavia > Gavia stellata. The sequence goes on along the minus strand of NC_082598.1, from coordinate 23,970,252 downwards.
AGTAAAAAAATGTTAAATGAACTAAGTTTAAAATAATCTTTCTGTGATCTTTTTTGTATTCCAAATAAATATTTCTGATAGTATCTTTCTTTTTTCAAAGGCAAATTAATTATTGTTTTTATTAATGACAATAAAACTTCTATGGAGTGCGTATAAATGTTCATGGAAAAGATTTGAAATTATCTGGTTAAGATAATGAAAACAGATTAGGTTAAAGAAAGGAGCGGCAATGGAAGACTCAATCGATTTTATTGTATGGATCAGACAGCAGGACAGACCTGCACCTAATGGCAAAAAAAACCAAACCAGAACAAATTCACAATATAAGTACAACCATTAGCAGTAAATATGAGTATATATAAAATACACTATAATCATAAAATTATTATGTGAAAAGACTAGGTTAGTTTATGCAACTTCAATGGGAGAAGACAAAGCTTTCTAATCTTCAAATATTATTTGTGCCTTGAAATGAAGGAGCAGAGAAATAATGAGACTATTTTTTAATGTTAATCCTTTCTTAGAGGATTAGAAAGTAAAACTAGCAGAGCAGATCCTGACTATTTCTTAGAGCAAGCCTTTAATCACATTATAATGCAGCTGAATGTAGCTTGGTCTGGTGCTTATTTAATTATAATTAAATGCTTGCAACACATGTGTCAGTGACAATATCCTTATTGCTAGGCATCAGCACTACAATATATGTCTAATGATGATTCCAGACTGAAGCAGTTGGGAAGTGTCCTGGACATAGTCTTTGATGGGTAATATCTGAGAAAACAGATTGCAGAGAAAAAAAAAAAGCTAGTATTTTATTACCCATAATTGGGAAAAGTGCTGGAATGACAGAGTTGAGACATCTATGGACTTTAATGATACACAGATTTATCATTGAGAAATTTTCTGTAAATTGAAGTGTCCTCTACATCTTAGGTTATTACATTTCAAAAAGAAGTGATGTATGAAAAACACATATTTCAGTAACACTAAAATAGAGTTCATATGCAAAGCTTACCTCTCAAACAGTATAATGTGGTAAAAATATGTAACATTAATTATTAACTGGTGATTGGGAATCTTTTCTCCAAATTCTTGTTTACCTTGTCCAAATATTGATTCCGTGAAACACACACTTTTTAAATTAAACCACAGCTGGGAAAAAACTTTTTTCAGTCATGACAGTTGATAAGACCTGAGTTCAAAGCCCTAGTCTAGTTTAGGCAGAACAGGTATTTCAATCTGAATCCTATAGAGATGCCACCATTACTACCAGGTTATCCACCATCCTGTGGTATAGTTCCCTTCATTATTATTCAGAAAATAGTTTGAAATATCTTAGTTTTATCCAAGAGTTAAACATGAATATTTTAAGTTTTTCAGATTATTCTCTTCCAGCTTCAGTGGTAACCTGGAGGTGTTCTTATAAAATTAATTCACTTCTTCCCGAGAAATAAACTGTCATTGTGTCACAAGGAGACTAATTGATTTCAATGGGTTTGATAGTGACATAAATAAAGGGTTAATGAAACAGATAAGAGATGCCACAAAACCTGGCAGATCAGACAATGTATGTGTAAGTAGACTATATATATCACCTGTAATCAATATACAGAGCTATTTGAACCAAGTGTCTATACACCATCATCACTTAAAGCAGCTAAGACATGCTCTATACCAAATTGTCTAATGATGCAGACAGTTCATTCAGAAGAGTCTATGCAGAACTTCATGCAGGCTCGAAGATGTGTTAAAGTCTTACTCCGAAGGGTGACATCTGGCATGCACTGATCTACAACACTTAAACACCTACTGTTGAATGCTGGATGTTTACTAATCATCATGTGACTGACACTGTAAATCCCATGTGTGCCTTCTTCAGATAAACAAGACATTCCGCGGGACATAAAGTCTCTTCTGATACTTCTGAGTCACCTCATTGCAGCACCATTAGACCCTGTTTAGGATAGTAGGAACGGGTGGTAGTCTGCAGGCTTTACGAGGCTCAGCAGATTCTCTGTGACATCACATATGTGAGCTCCTAGCAGGCAGCAAACTTCTCTAGAGATATTGTCCGGGTGACAAATGGGCGCTTTGGTGTCTCCAATTACTCACACCCTAAATACTTTTCTGGTGGCAATGGTTCTAATGTGGGTGGGTGGTTGGACCAACTTTGCAGGGTTGGCTTTTCCTGGGTCTTGCCTGTTACTCACTCTCTCTTCATTCTCCAGCCCCAGGGTGTTGTAACTGTTACGTAGGGGCACTTCACGGGCCAGGCAGAAGAGAGGCCCAGGGGAGACCTTATTGCTCTCTACAACTATCTGAAAGGAGGTTGTAGAGAGGTGAGTGCTGGTCTCTTCTCCCAAGTGACAAGTGATAGGACAAGAGGAAATGGCCACAAGTTCCGTCAGGGGAGGTTTAGATTGGATATTAGGAAAAACTTCACTGAGAGGGTTGTCAGACACTGGAACAGGCTGCCCAGGGAAATGGTTGAGTCACCACCCCTGGAGGTATTTAAAAAACATGTGGATGAGGCACTTAGGGACATGGTTTAGTGGTGGACTTAACAGGGTTAGGTTTACAGTTGGACTTGATCTTAAAGGTCTTTTCTAACCTAAATGATTCTATGATTCCAAGGGGAAGATTCCTCCTCCAGCTCTAAGCAGAGGCAAGAGTCCAGACTCCTTTGTCTCATGAATTGGTTGAGTCGGTCACCTCAGGGCTGGAAGCAAGCTTACCTTCCCTTTGCAAAGTCTGAAGGCAGGGATGTTACTCAGCTTGTGACTTTTGTGGATTTGACTTTTGGACCACTCAGTCGGTAAGGAATTGGCTGGATGGTTTCACTCAAAGAGTTGCAGTCAATGGCTTGATGTCCAGGTGGAGACTAGTGACTAGTGGGGTCCATCAGGGGTCCATACTGGGACAAGTATTATTTAACATCTTTGTCGGGGACACGGACAGTGGGATTGAGTGCACCCTCAGAAAGTTTGCAGATGACACCAAGTTGAGTGATGTGGTTGATACTCTAGAAAGAAGGAGGGAAGGGATGCCATCCAGAGGTACCTTGGCAGGCTAGAGAGGTTGGCCCATGCGAACCTCATGAAGTTCAACAAGGCCAAGTGTAAGGTCCTGCACCTGGGTCAGGGCAATGCCAAGCATGGGTACAGGCTGGGCAATGGGTGGGTTGAAAGCAGCCCTGTGGAGAAGGACTTGGGGGTATTGGTGGATGAAAATCTGAATATGAGCTGGTCATGTGCACTAGCAGCCCAGAAAGCAAACCATATCCTGGGTTGCTTCAAAAGGAGGGTGGCCAGCAGGTCAAGGGAGGTGATTCTGCCCCTCCACTCTGCTCTTGTGAGACCCCACCTGGGGTGCTGCATCCAGCTCTGGGGTCTCCAGCATAATAAAGACATGGACCTGCTCAAGCGGCTCCAGAGGAGAGCCACAAAAATGATCAGAGGGACGGACACCTCTCCTCTGAAGGAAGGCTGAGACATGAGTCTGGAAGAGAGCTCTTGAGCTCATCTAGTCCAGCTCCCTTGCTCCAAGCAGAGGCAGCTACAGGAGGTTGTCTGGGACTGTATCCTCTAGGGTTTTGAATATCTTCACAGTTGGAGACTACACAAACTCTACAGGAAACCTGTCCCAGTGTCTGACAACCTTCAGAGTAAAAAAGTGTTTTCCTGTGTTCAGATGTAATTTCCTGATTTTTAATTTGTGCCCATTGCCTCTTGTCTTGTTGGTGGCCACTACTGAGAAGAGTCTGGCACTCTTTTCTTCATTCCCTCCCAAGAGGTTTTTATACACTGATGAGATCACCCCTGAGCCTTCTCATCTCCAGGCTGAACAGTCCCAGCTCTCTCAGCCTTTCCCCGTTTGAGAGATGCTCCAGTCCCTTCATCACCCTCATTGCCCTTCACTGGACTCAATCCAGTAAGTTCATATCTTTCTTGTACTGGGAAGCCCAGCACTGGGGACTGTAGTCCATGTGTGGCCTCACCAGTGCTGAGCAGAAGGAAAGGATCACCTCCCTTGACCTGCTGGCAACACTGCATAATGTAGCCCAGGAAACTGTTGGCCTTTTTTGCTGCAAGGATTGAACTGCTGACTCATGATGAGCTTGTTGCCCATCAGGACCCCAAGAGACTTCTCCATAAAGGATGAGTTAAGGGGAGCCACAAGGGTGTGGGTCCGAGGAAGCTCTAGCAGCTTCTAACAAACATGATCCACTGCTCTACTTGCCCCCTGATTAGGGAGGGTCAAGCACTCTTTAGCCAGTGCTTGGGAGAGACCTATACAAGAGCCAGGCACAGAGCACAGCTCCTAGAGGCAGCCAACAATGCAGCAGTTTGTACAGAAGAACATGCAGAAGAATATAAAGGGGCCTCAGTTGAAATTGTGCCACTGTAACAGTCTCAAACATGCTGGGGTTTGGATTCTGTGACCATGGGACTCTGATTGCAGATCAGCATCTGCTTGGGAGACATGGGATCCACCTCAGGGCAAAGCTGTTTTTGCCAGTAGATGGCTGATCTCATAAGGAGGGTTTTAAACTACGAATGATAAGGGAGGGAGAGAGTAACCAGCAGTCCCGTGAGGGAGTGATAATAAGATTGCTGAGCAAAGGGCATGGGGTGATGTGATAGGAAGGGATCACAAAATCAACAAAATGGGGCTTAAGCAAGGTCACCTCCACCACTTGCAGGTAAGCAAGGAAGTACCTTCAAGGCACCATTATGGAAAAATCCCCCAAACCCTCTCCAGGAACTCAACGTGATGGAATGCCTCTTGAAATGCCCCATAATGCCCCAGACTGCATGCAGTATGGGGAATGAACATGATGAGTTAGAGATCTGTGTGCAGTTGCAGTGCTACGAACTTATTGGGATCACAGAGGCAGGGTGGGATGGCTCCCATGACTGGGGTGTTGCATTGGAGGAATACAGGCTGTTTAGGAAGGACAGGATGGGAAGATGAGGAGCAGGAGTTGTCCTTTATGTGAGAAAGCAGTTGGAGTGTATGGAACTCTGCCTGGGGATCGAAGAGGAGCCAAATCAGAGTTTATGGGTTAGGATTAAAGAGGACAGTTAAAGGTGACATTATAGTGGCCTTCTGGTACAGGCCACCTGACCAGGAAGAACAAGTGGATCAGACTCTCTACAGACATATAGGCGCCACCTCAAGTTTTAAAGCCCTGGTCCTCATGGGGGACTTCAACCATCCTGCTATCTTCTGGAGGGACAACACAGCATAACATAAGCAAGCCAGGAGGTTCCTAGCGTGCACTGATAATAAATTCCTCCTCCAGCCACTCATCTCACTTTTGCATTCTCTGCAAACTGCAGAGGATGCCCTCTGTCACAATGTCCACGTCATTAGTGAAGAAATAAACAGTATTGGACCCAGTATTGACCTTGGGGTACACCACTATTGACTTGCCTCTAGCTGGACTTTGTGCCACTGTTCACAATCCTCTAGGCCCTGCCAATCAGTCAATTTTCAGTCCACCTCACTGTCCACTTATCTGAACTGTACTTTCTCAGCTTGCCTATGTTGACATTATGGGAGACATTGTCAAAGGCTTTACTAAAGTCAAACAACATCCACTGCTATCCTTTCATCCACTAGTCACCTCATTGTAGAAGGCAATCAGGTTGGTTAAACAGGATTGTGCCTTTGTAAATACATGCTGATGACTCCTGATCACCTTCTTGTCCTTCATATGTTTGGAAATGTTTTCCAGGACTACTTACTCCATTACTTTTCCAGGGACTGAGGTGAGGCAGACCAGTCTGTAGTTCTCTGATTCTTCCTCCTTGCTGTTAGGAGTTACATTTGCTCTCTTCCACGCTTAGGAAACCTCTTCCAGTCACCATGACCTTTCAAAGATAAACAAAGAGACCTTACAATGGTTCCACCAAGGTCTTCCTTGCTCCAGACTTTCACTCTGTCCTCAGGGACCTGGGATTCCTGAAGGCAGATCGTACCAGCAAAGACTGAGGCCAAGAAAGCATTGAGTACCTTGGCTTTTTCTATGTTGTTTCCCTGCCCCATTCAGCAGCAGGCCCATGTTTTCTCTCATTTGCCTTTTTACTTTTTATTTATTTGTAGAATCCTTTCTTGTTGCCTTTCACACTCCTCACCAAATTCAAGTCCAGGTCAGCCTTGGCTTTCCTAACCCCATCCCTGCACAACTGGACAGCATCTCTGTACTCCTCCTGGGTGGCCTGCCCCTGCATCCACCTCTTGTACACTTTCTTTGTATGTCTGAATTCAGTCAGGAGCTCCTTGCTCATTCATGCACATCTCCTGCCATCTTTGCTTGATTTCCTACTTTTTGGTAAGAACCTTTCTTAAGCATGGAGGAGGTCACCCTTGAATATCAACCTGCAAGTACTTAATAATTAGTTTCATTTCCACAAATGAAAATTAATAATTTAAATAGTTTTCCATTTTTTTAAAATATAGATAAATCTGACTTTATTAAGATCTATCAGATTTCTACCCTGATGACCCTGTTGCCTTCAGCAACAAAGAAGTTAAGTTGTGTAAAAAATAAGACTTTACTGTTAAAAATTTAGAAGAAAGACATATTTAGATTTAGAGACTCTCTCACAGTAGGACAAATGTAATGAAGAAACACACATAAAACAACTGCGGTTCATACAATGCTTTTCTTCCTCAGTCTTTTTATAGCTTTCAGTAAAAGTTTTGAAGCTAGAATATGCTCTTATTTTATTGGATTGCTACCAAAGCTCCTCAATGAGGCAAGAAACCTGTTTTTACTATTGTAATACATGTGTTTACACAGGGATAGAAAGTCCTTAATATTCTGCAGTTTTGTCATTGAAATTATCCTCTTACATGAAGTAGTGGAAGAAGTCATAGTTTTAATAGTCACAGTTTAATTTGGAAGAAGTAATTGAATTCTTCTAAGATATTAATTAGCTATTTTGCTGACACTAAAACTGTCTGGTCTAAATACTTTCAAGTATTTCATTAACAACTACAGTAGGGTAACCCCAAAACATGATCCTGTGTAACTATCTGAATACCAGAATATTAGATAAGTTTCAAAGATCATGGAGAGAAACCTCGTAATGATGTTAACCTGCTTCATTGTCTTTCTTGGATAAATGCTGTCTAGCCATCCCTAACTTTGTCATGAGTAGCACTTTTGTCCCCACACTGTGCTACTAGACACAGAGATATTGGAAGCTTTAAAGTAAACCTTGCCAGGAAAGACCACAGCAGAGAAAGGATTACATTAAAAAAAAGTATAATACACATTATACATAATATTATATACATATTTTTTGGCTGTATCTGACTGAATTTTCATGGTCAAGACAAAAGGGAAAAATCATTGGTAACTTATATAAACTATGTTATTTGTCTTGGAAATTCCTAAAGGAAGAGAGAGACTTAATTTTCTTGAAGGGAACAGAGATAAAATACAATATTGGGCCTTGACTGTGAAATTTTGTAATATCTGGTGGTTCCAGGATAATTAAGAAATAGAACTGGGAAATAATCAGTTTTATACTGTATGCTTTTACTTTCTTTTCATTTGGGTGATTAGCTTCCTTCCTTTTCTTCTGAAGCAGTTACAGAACTTAGATTCCATATTTAGGAGTGCTTTCTTCTCTTTTTTCTTGACTAAAGAATTCTCTTCAGCAACTGTTTTCTTTCCGTTAATTCTAGTTTTGGAATAAATCTAGAAAGAGTTGCCAACTATTTGATTTGACAGTCACTGGCAGCACAAACAAAAAAAAAAAAAAAGAGAAAAATAAATAGGACCCAGTGTCTTCTACATAAGTCTAAAAATAATAACCTCAGATACTTTTTTTCTTTACCTGTAAGTACCAAAAGCTATAGCATAGCCTTGTAGGCAGCATGAATGATGCTTTAGCCTTTCTACCCTACCTTTATAGAACTGCAGTCTCTTGTCCCCTGGTTTGTTGTTATTTAAAGGACAAAGCCAAGTAACCAAAGGTATAAAGGTATTGTACATTAATCTCATACTAAAAAAAGAAAAAACCTTCTAAAAATTTATAACATTCTTGGGTGCATATTCACAAAAAATTACACTTTTTTTCTTTCTTCTTTGCTGCTGTTCATCTAGGTACACTTTCACAGATTTGAAGACTTGTCACTTGTTTATGTTTTCAATTTTTATTCAGATGAATGTTAGATAAATATTGACCTCTCTTTGAAAAAAAAGGGTTTACTTGGGGTAAATTCTAATCTAGAACATTTTTTAAAGGGTTGTCTAAACCCTCACAAACAGATCTATTATGACAGACTGATGTCAGTACATCACATTTGGCTCAGAGGTACATGTAAGCAAAAAAATCAAACCAATCTGGCTTCAGACTGAGTGTTTTAATCACCAGCTGGCTAAGACTACTAAACTAAACATTTCCCAAGGGAAGATTATAGAGTAAAAAGCCCTAATCCCCATACCACCTCCAGATTCTCATGAATTAATGCATTAGTTCATAAATAAATTATATACTCAAACCTCTGCCTAAACTAATGTTCAGTCATTTGCTTGCATCCCTACGGGTATCTGAGTGTTCACTCAGATTTCTTTAATTACTAGTCATCAACATCAGAAGGAACACTGAACTCTCTCTGTCCCCTCCCCCCATATATACACAACACACTGATACATTTTTAGTAAAACCAAATGAATGGATGGATGGCAAAGAATGGACTACATTTTCACTATTTCTGAAAATAACACTTATTAATTTGTGAGAAGTAAATGTTAAAGGTTATATTCTAATGATAAAAAGATAACGATACTCAGGGTGTTACAAATTTTTAATAGTATTTTTCACTTTTTCTATAACTTTTTAGGGGTCAGTGTTACAATATTCTCTACTAGTTTTTACATTCTGTGTTATATGATAATTAAGGACAAATTTGTCAGTATTTAATTATTCAGCTCTCTGGAAGATGTAATACAACAGGCAGCCTATGATATTGGTAGGCAGTTTCATTCATTGGATGTCTTTGGAAAGAGTAACAAGACCAATTCTTTGTACCCAGTTGCATTGTCAAAGGCTGGAAGAGATTTGGTGAACTTCACATCAGTTTTATCGTCTCTTTCAGTCTGAGGAGGAAATTTCAAGTCCTGGGGACAAGTAGAATTTCAGGTGTTTTCCTTTTTTTAACATCTACTACATGACTTGGGCATCTCTACATTATTAGTGCTATTTACAGGCATCAAATTCTTACACATTTACTAGGTAGGTAAGAAAACTAACTAGCTAAAGGTTCTCTCCTCTTTCCATGATACATCAAGAAATCTTTTTTGTTTTTCTTCTTAAGTAGAATAAATTAGTATAAAAGCACTTCTAAGAGTTTAATAAAATGCCTGAGCTTGTTCAGCCAATTTCATTTCAAACCACAGATAACTGTAGTCTATCCGGTGAGACTGAGGAAAGGAAGTGAGTGGACACTTAAAGATATGAGAGTGTTTTTCAGAAAGAGAAAAACAGTTGATATTAACACCTACATACAGGCTTCTAATCCACAAAACACTGGCCAACTAGGAAATGTGCTGACATGACTCCTATTGTAATCTCCACACTGAGACTGTTGCCTTCTGAAGATATCTCTCCAGAACAGAGTGAATGCTGTTTAAAACATAGAGGTGATTATTAATATATTAATATATTTACAATCTGCAGCTAACAGGTTGTATCTTCCAGTCCTATGTTAGTCAGCACAACACTGTTTGTAAAACAGGAAAAAAACTCTTTTAAGGTCAGATGTTTGCTGAAAGGCAACAGATAATTCTGCTTTTAGCAAATGTGTAATAAACACAAAATTCATACTTATGAAATCATTGTGCTTTTTTTTCTTTACTTGTTTTTGTTGCCATTACTATTGCACATTTTCATCTTCCTTAGTTTGTTGCAGTAAACACCCATAGGTACCTGCTTGTTATTACTTTGCCAGTAATGCTTTGCTTTAGGCAGTTCGATGGCTGCAAGAAAAGATGTATAAAAGTAGTTTTTCTGATGTCTTCAAGGTCAGAGCTAATATTATGTTCAAGTGTAGGAAGGTGATTAGAATGAAATAAAGAGCTTGTTCATATTCTGTTTTGGAAGACAAAAGTTTTGCATTTATAATACAATAAGATTGCTGAACACTTAGCTGACAGTAGCAGTGAAGAATCCTGGACACTGCCAATTTAAATATTAACTACATTTTGCTAAAAAAGTCAAATCAGAAGTTTCATTTCAAAATGTAAATTACTCACCTCATAAAATAAGGGAAGTTTTATGTGGAGCTTTCATTAAACAAAACATTTAAGGTTTTAGAGAAACAAAAATGTTGGAAATGATAAATGTTTGTTGTGCCTGTGGCTTCCTGAAACAATTACAACATTTTTTTTTTGATGTGTTGGTTACTGCCACTTCAGAGAAAAGAGAAAAAACTAAATTAAAAAAACAAGTGAAGAAGTCCTCAGCTGTTATAAATCATCACTGCACAGTAAATGACCATGGATTTTACACCCAAAACCGAAAAGTCTGAGCTGTACAACCAGGTGAACAATCCTGAGAAGCTGGAGGATACCTAAAGTTTTTCAGTCTTAAGAATACAAAAAAGTATTTAGCATTAAGTCAGTGTATTTTGAAATTTAAACTGTTATCTTATTATTATAAACCTAAAACCAGTAATGTGAGGTGTTGAAATCTTTCATACACTTAAATCTTGTTTTGATGTATAAATACAGGTTTTCCTGTTAGTGGTAGTATATAAATCAGAAGTGGTATCAGTAGAATTACTCTGTCATAAAGTTGGTGGAGATCAGGATGATCAACTTACTAGGAAAAAAATGACTGTATATAAATAAATATATATTAAAAAAAAATGCATATCTGTCTGTGTGTATACCATAAAAATATAGATTGTATGTAGGCACTCTCATGTATATAAAGTATCTATCAAGATTGTATAATTTTATTGAAATTATGAGTAAAAAAAGAAAGAGTTGTGTGTGAATAGGCTGGTAATATATAACATTTTCCACTATTAAATCTGCATTCCTTGCTTCTCTTTACTGCTATACCCCCAGGCTGGAGGACCTCAATGATATTTGTCATAATCTGTGTCTGCTAGTTTAAGCAAAAGAAAATTTCCCAGTATGTTCTGGACAGCAGGACATTAACAGAGTGGGTGGATCAGGAAACAGCACTTCAAAGATCACTCATGTGCTCCATGGATATTCCATTAACTCTTTTTGCTGAAGTCAGGTACTTAGAAATAGTGTGTATTAACAATTTCAGGTATTTAGAAATGCTGTGTATTAAATATATACTAGCCCATCTTTTTTTTTTTTTTTATCTTTTTTTTTTCCCCCCATCAGCCTCTTTCTCAACACCCTAAATTAATCTCAGGATGTTCAGCTTTCCGTCCCTCAGGTTTTACCTTCTGTCTGAAAACAGGTACAAAGGAGACATATATTACTTTTGTAATGGAGATTTTAAAAATTAATTGAATTCATTTTCTCAGATTTCGCATATCTACATTTATCTATCAGAACAGATATCATGCAGAGTCTGTATCAAACATATGGAATTCTTATAGGTAGAAACCTTAATATCTGGAAATTAAAGTTTAAGAAACTCCTAGGCATGACAGTAAATCAGAGATACAGCAAAAGAATGCAATTAGTTTCACCTATCTTTCAGAGGAGCTTAAACTTACCTATACGATTATGGTGTTGGAAGAAAATGTCACGGAGAGAGGACACTATATGATTTTCAAAGTCCTGAATTTTTGTTCCATTTAGCAATCAATCTAGTTCTTAGGAATGACTCTGTAATCTAGGGTATACATTAACATTATTTATTAGTTTCTAGTAGTATTGACAGTGAATCAATTCCAAAAAAAAAAGCTGTTACTTTCAGCAGGAATCTTATAGTCTAAATCTTATGTACCTAAGGTAATATTTAAAATCAATTAGCCTCAATCAAATGATTGTATTAAGTTCAAAAGTGCAAACTCACCCAGGGCAAGTATCACCCTTGCAGAACTGAGCAGCATACACGCATTAGACTAGATAAGGGACCTTTGTTTTGAAAGAAAACATTTTCAGCAAAAGAACTAGAACTTCCAAGACCTGTTTAAAAGGAGGAAATATTCCTAATATTGACTAACAAGCAATGCTTTGTCATTGCTTGGTCAAACAGCATCACGTCAATTTGCAGCTCAAGTTACATGGTACATATAGCTCATAAACATCCAGATAACTCATGATCATAAATATCTTTCAAATTATAAATTACATAACTAGTTAAATAACAGCACCAAGCTATTATATGTTATGAAAAAAAAGTAAGGAATTACTTTATTGCATTGCAGAAATACGATGTTTTAGGACCTTTGCTGGGTCTTATCATGCTTGCCTCTGATGTTCTACCACTAACAAAAGTACCATTCGTCTTACAAGGGTCAGATTCAAAGGTCTTTGGAGTCACTAACAGAGACTATCTGCTGTCAAATAAGATCTTGATTTTCTAAAAAAGGGATTATGATATAATGAGAAATATTCAGTGTTAATTTAAGCATTCAAAATAATTGTGCCTGAACTTCACTAAGAAATTTTATGATAAACTTTAATTGATAAATATTTCTTAAAACTTTAGCTTTTATTTTCAGTCAGGATGAGGTAAAAAAGTTAATAGTCTCACATTCTTTCCTAGTACCAGAACCACTGTGGTGCTACACAGCTAATTGAGACAAAACCACAGCCATTAAGATAACTAAATACATCATGAGAAGCTGCTGGGAATTGTCACACACAAGGAGTACGTGAGCTTCATACATATTGGGGATTTAGAAGCAGAGAGGCCTCTAAATAAAGGAGCTTTCTAAAGGCATGTCTAGTGGGATTGCAAAAGTAGAAAAATTCTACATGCTGTATGCATAAAGTGAAATTCAGTGTATCTGTTTTCCACCTTGGGAAGCAAAGCAAAAGTAAGTGAAATGACAAAATCCCTCGAAAGTTTGTGCTCCTCCATTTCAAAAGGTCAGAAAATTGTTTTTCAAAAGGAATGAAGCATACTTGGGAGGTTACGCTTCTGAGTTGTTTAAGCACTGTAATACAATTGAGATACTGATGAACTTTTTTTAAAATGTAAACTTCTTATTAGACTAGGGTGATTGTAAATATTCTCTCTTAAAATTAGACAATCAGTGTCCGCTTGTATAAAACATAATGAAGAAGCTCCAAGAAAATGAAGTAAATCTCATTAGACCATTTTCATCATTATTTTGTAGAGAAGAAAAGGATGATGCATTAGAAGAAAGATGAAGAAACATGAGAAAAAAATAATTAAATTAATTTTATGGTAAACTTATGCTGAAGAACATGTTTATATAATTTCTGCTTATAGTGCTGGGAACATATAAAACAAACGGATTTATCATTTCAGTGTGACTGTAAAATACTATTCAATAATACATCTGGGGGATCTAAAATTATTCTTTAAATATAAATATTCCCATATTTAGGGGGCCATTGGGACTTGTTTAAATATTAGCACAAACTCTCTCTACATGTCTTTATCTACTTCATCCTGGCCGTAGAAGTTAAGATTCTTATTATCTGTCTCCTTGCTATTCACAGCCTTTGGATATACCACTATTTCCTCAGAAGTTTTTAGTCTGTCTAGGACTGTTCGATATATTCATCAATGATCTGGATGGAAGGACAGAGTGTGCCCTCCGCAAGTTTGCTGATGACACAAAACTGGGAGGTGCGGCAGACGCACCGGAAGGCTGCACTGCCATTGAGCATGACCTGGACAGGCTGGAGAGCTGGGCAAAGAGAAACCTTATGAAATTCAACAAAGGCAAGTGTAGGGTACTGCACCTGGGGAGGAATAACCCCATGCACCAGTGCAGGTTAGGGGCTGACCTGCTGGAGGGCAGCTCTGTGGAAAGGGACCCGGGAGTCCTGGTGGACAACAGGATGACCATGAGCCATCAATGTGCCCTTGTGGCCAACAAGGCCAGTGGCATCCTGGGGTGCATCAGGAAGAGTGTGGCTAGTAGGTCGAGGGAGGTTATCCTCCCCCTCTACTCTGCCCTGGTGAGGCCACATCTGGAGTACTGTGTCCAGCTCTGGGCTCCCTGGTTCAAGAAGAACAAGGAACTGCCGGAGAGGGTACAGCAAAGGGCTACAAAGATGATTAGGGGACTGGAACATCTTTCTTATGAGGAAAGGCTGAGGGAGTTGGGTCTTTTTAGTCTGGAGAAGAGAAGACTGAGGGGGGATCTTATTGATGCTTATAAATACTTAAGGGATGGGTGCCCGGAGGATAGGGCCAGTCTGGGGCCAGAATTTTCAGTGGTGTCCAGTGACAGGACAAGAGGTAACGGGCACAAACTTGATCACAGGAAGTTCCATCTAAACATGAGGAGGACCTTCTTTACTTTGAGGGTGGCAGAGCACTGGAACAAGCTGCCCAGAGAGGTTGTGGAGTCTCCTTCTCTGAAGATATTCAGAGCTCACCTGGACCCATTCCTGGGCAACCTGCTCTAGGTGAACCTGCTCTGGCGAGGGGGTTGGACTAGATGATCTCCAGAGGTCCCTTCCAATCCCTATCATTCTGTGATTCTGTGATTCCAGCTTTACTGTCATGTAAATGGGATTACAGCCTGACCCACAATTTATGATGTTTTAATCTATATTTGTATCATGGGAATTCTTGTATTTTGAACAGAATATTAGAGTATTTCAAGTCCTTTACCCATGGGAATCGCAATTTTATTTCCTCTAATCTTCTAATTAAATACATTAAATCAAATTCTTAGTGCCCACGGGAATACACTTTTTAGCTGTAATACTGCATATTTTTAATGTCTCTTAGGAGATAGAAATTCGAGGTATCTTCATTAATATTCACAAAGTCCAGTAGCTTCCTGGATCCATCTCATACAAAAAGCCTAAATAAGGTCATACAGAGAGATGAACCAGAGAAAATTAATTTCTTGTCAAGAAAGGGAAAAAGAAGCACTGCTTCTGTGTCTTGTTTTCAAAATTATAGTTAAGAAATACCTAGTTTAACATTGAACAAGTGGGCTCACCAATCATTTTAGAAAGTAATAATGAAGTATTAAAGTCTATTATTAAATAGTCAGGAGAATACACTTCATAAATGCTTTGTAGTTTCCTAGAGGAGTTTACTAGATTTCATACAGAAAATGAGCATTCTTCTGTGGAACAGTTTTATAGAATTTTAAAAGATACAAACATAAATTAGAACTAACACAAAAATAGTGACATATATGACTTATTGATAAGGCCAAAAATATTAATAGTGAACTGTGGTGGGTTGACTTTGGGTGGCTGCCATATGCCCAACCATCCACTCTCTCACTCTACCTCCTCAACAGGACAGGGGGAGAAAATAAGATGGAAAAACTCATGGGTCAGGATAAAGACACGGAGACCACTTACCAATTACTGTCACAGGAAAAACAGACTTGACTTGGAAAAATTAATTTAATTTATTGTCAATTAAAAATAGAGTTGAATGGTGACAAACAAAGACAAAAAATTAAGACACCTTTCCCCACCGCCCCGTTTTTTCCAGTCTCAACTTCAATCCTTCATTCCCAACTCCTCTTTCTCCCACCCCAAGTGCCACAGGGGGATGGGGAGTGAGGGGTTGCGGTCAGCCCATAACAGTACCTCTCTGCCACTCTTTTCCATCACGTTTGCTCTAACATGGGTCCTTCCCATGGACTGCAGTCATTCAGGATTAACTTGCTCCAGCATGGGCTCTGCACAGGCAGCAGTTCTTTCAGGGAATACCCACCTGCTCTGGTGTAGGTTCCTCCACGGGCTGCAGTGTGGATATTTGCTTCACCATGATCCTCTCCACAGTCTGCAGAGGAATCTCTGCTCCAGCACCTGAAGCACCTCTTCCTCCTTCTTCTCTGACCTTGGTGTCTGCTGGATTGTTTCTCATACTTTTTCCCTCACTCTTCACTGCCTGTGCAGTATTTTGGCCTCCCTTTGTTAAACACGTTTTCCCAGAGGCACCACACACTTGACTGATGGGCTCAGCTGTGTCCTGCAGTGGGTCCATTGCAGAGATGGCCGGAACAGGCTGTGCCCAGTGCAGGGCAGCCCCTGGCCTCTTCTCACAGAGGCCACCACTGTAGCTCCTGCCAGCTGCCAACACCTTGACACTAACAGTCAATACATAGCCTGTATTTTTATTCATAGTAAGAGTTGGCTCTTCTGTTATATTGCAATTAAACTGTTGCAAGTAGTTCAAGGTGGAAGTTTTTTGTAACAAATACCTACATAGTTTTGAACATCTAATCTAGTGGGATCCTGGTTATTTCATTGTCCAGAGAATCATTAATTTAGTAAGAACTGTAAGCAATTTCCATAATAGTAACTTTGCATAGGAAATAAGTAAGAGCTAGAGAACGTTTAGGGAGTAGTTGCAAAAATGCAAATATCAGTGAAGCAAACCTGAAAATGTTACTGCTTTTTTCATGAATTAATCCGTATTCAGTTTCTAAGACTATATTATTATTTGTCTTTTATTTTTAATAATTTACAACACTCTCACAAGTTCCAAAAAATCATAACCGAAGGGAATGAAAAGTGTGTTCTATTCCAACAATAAAACGAGATTGTAGTCTACATTATTTTACTGCATCTGCTTAATTATTTAAAATTTCTGTGATTTTACAACATCACGTGATGTAATAGGAAGCAATCTTTATCAGTACTTTAATATAATTACATGGTTAAGGTGTAAGCCTTAACTTGTGCTGTACAGAAGTTAGATGTCTAGTCTAAGCTTACTAAGCCAGGCTATCTTCGTAGTCAGTGGTGTCTCCAAGAGTAACTCATGATATGCTAGTCTAGGTGTAAGACTCAGATGGGAAAGATTTATGACAAATTAGTTTCTTTTAGCACAATTCTACCTCTTCGCTGACCACAGAGAATTATAGAACATTACTGAAGACAAATGTATACTTGACTTACACGAGTAACTTGTATGTAGCTAAATTTAGGTAAAGTTAATAAAGAATTATATTACAATAAACAGCAATATGTTCACTGCTAACATGGACTGCACATTGTAAGTTTTCTTTGAATCTATTTATTAATTGTCCTTGACTGAATTATTATATAGGAAAACTCATTTTATACTTTAGCAAATGTTTGAAGACAAAGTTTTATTTTTTAGGAACTGTTAATAGTGCCTTTCTGAGACACTACAATAGACAAAACTCCAAATAAAAGGAACATGCGTAGGAAGTACATTCTGCACTACCTCTGCATAGGTAAAAAAGAAAGACATTGGAATCATCAGTTTTAAGAAATTAAATCAGTTTTCCAGTGGGAAAAAATGTGTCACTTATTAAAAAAGATATATCTCATAATGATAAAAACATATCTGTCTTTCATAACAGAATAGATGAAGAATTAAATACAAACAAAAATTTTAAATTAAGAACTGCAGATTTTGTGTATCTGGCTAATGATATTTTTGTGGTTAGAATAGGAAAAAAGGATCCACTGTTCCAGAATTAAAAAGAAGTTATACTTGGGGTAAAAAAATTAATGTCAAAATGTAAATATGGTAGAAGAAAACATGAAATATTTTTGTGAAATTTAACTTAAAATATTTTTTCAGTTGTGCATCCCATAACTGCATTCCAATGCAATTACAAGGTTTATTTTTTAAAGAAATACCTTTTTGCTATTTTAAAATATAAGCAAATATGTATATAATTATTGTCCATATAAATTACAATGCTTGCAAATTCTGAAATGATCCTATGACCCGTATCAAAGAACATTTATATTGCACGCACCAAGGAAATAGAAAGAAGAAAAAAAAAGTGGGGTTTTTTCATAACTGAATATTAATGACTTTTCTATCTTGCTCTGATACCTTTTGAAAGAGTGCTAAATTTTCCTGTATGATTTTTACCATCATAAAACCAACCTGGTCACTTAATTCACTAATGCATTCATACATTTTGAAGCTAATTCAACCACTTCTGTATTCAGAAAAGAAAATGTGACTCTCCCCAGAGGAATTTAAATGTAAAATATTCCATGAAAGGATTTCTCAACATTTATGCAGGTTTTGAAAAAATGCAAAGTTCTGTCCTGTTTTGATTACATGCTTTAGATCAAATATCAATCATATGAATGCTATTCAGAATAATGGACTTGTCATACCATGCTTGCTGAGAAAGCAAAGCATGTAACTTAGGAATTTTTTAATTTACTCTTGACTATTTTAAAGAGCTTTTATATGCTTATTTTTCTCTGTAATCAACAGGGAAAATGTCTTCCTTTCCCTTGTAATTATTCCACTAGTGTTTTTTTCTTTCCTCATTGACACAGTCACAAGATTTGCTAATAGGAACAATTGTACTCATTTCCTCTGTAAGAATTTGTGTAATGGCTGTCATTAAGGAAATTTCTGAAATATGAGGGGATAAGGAGCAAATTAGTATTTAAACAAGGTTCTTAATATTACTTCTTGTTTAGAAACCAGAATTCTCAGAACCTGACAAATACTGAGGGACATACCTACAGAGAGGGAGAATTACTATGTTGCTAAAGCCACAGAATTTGCTGTTGTTTATTAAATCATTATTTCTATTTCAGGGGCTCCTGCATATCCCCACTGGATACCCTCTTTGTTTAAGGATATCAAGAACATTTGGGGGGGGAATGCAGAAAACAAACAAACAAACAAACAAACAAAACCAAACCAGGTACAGAATGGTGGACTCCTTCCTTTAATTGCATTTAAATGATAAAACACAATGTACATGAAACGATAATCTTACAGTGTCATACTAGCAACAGAGGACCTCTCTTACCTCATGGAACTTAATAAAATCTCTCACATAGCTAGAGAAACAACACACCATAAAGAACCTTGTCAGGGATGGTTGGACTTGATGATCTTACAGGTCTTTTCCAACCTTAGTAATTCTGTGATTCTATGATCTTTTTAAGAATTTAAAAATTTGACTTAGAATTAAACAAGAGTACTTAGGGTTCTGCCTTCCTTCCCCCCTCAAAGCACTGAATCATCTATTGACAATTAATTTAATCCATAGTGAATAAAATGTTAGACTACTAATGAATGCAGGCTGAGATAGAAACAGAGAAAATATATAAAAATGTTTTGGTGACAAATATATAAATAAGCTTTTTGCTAACATATCCATAACTTTGAAATTTAGCGTATCCCAGACCTAAAATCTATACCAAGCACATCCTTCCTAGAGAACATCCCTGACAAAATGAGGACAGGAAGGATATTCTTGACACAAGTATGTCTCAAGTATTTCCCTAATTACATTTGCAAATCAAAATATTGCATTATCAAGTTACCAAGATGGAGACCAAAAGAATAAGATGGCTTGTGTTTATGAAGATAGCTAGTGTATCCATTACCCTCATTTCAAAGCAACATAGTCCTTATGAATCCAAAATCCTCCATTATCCTCATTTCACAGTCCTCATGAGCCCAAGATCTCCTGAATCTTACAGAAATATTTGCCAACTGACATTTTTGCCTGTTACAGTCTTTTTCTCTAATTTTAAGGAAAGCTTGACCAAGCTATAAGAATCCTTGACTGTGTATTACATTCATTTGCATACCTGGAGCTGGTCTGGTGTTTGGAATGAAATATGCATACCTGCCATGTTGTCATTTGGGATATCTTATTAGCTGGTATTAATTTATAGATAAGAAATGTATCTTACCGGCTAAAAATGACTGATCAAGGCTCAAGATTTTAACATTTATGTAAAAGACTTACATTTTGCAGTGAGCTGAGAGATGAGCTGAGGTGGTGAGCTGAGAGGACAAACACATTTCTGCAGGACAAGGTGAAACAAATTTCTCAACAGTTTTCTCTTCTGTGAAGTGTATTTTCTACATTTCCCCAAAACTGCTGATGTTCACTGTACACATAAAAATAGACATTTATGCCTATATAAAAATTCCTGTACATCAGTAAGGTACTTAAGTTGTAGACCCTACTAAATGGACGTGATTGAAAAATCAATTCCTTCCTCTCCTGTTGTTCAAGAGATCAACTGCTTGAGTGGTTTTTTTCTGGAAAAAAAAAAAAAAAAATCTAAAATCTTGTGAGATACTGGTACCTGCTAGTTCCAAATATCACTGTAAGCACTTCCTGGACTTTTTTGTTCAATAAACATGACTTCCTGCCCTCAGCCAATGGTAAAAGCTTTAGAGTCAGTTGTTACAGAAGAAAGAGAATTCTTTCAGCATTCTGTCTTTTGTCTAAAGTTTTTTGTGTATGTAGCAGGAAGACTGACAAGTGAAGAATTGCAGCTTAAAATGGATCCTTCTGCTTAGAGATGCACAGCCTTGCAAGTCTTTAGGTTATCGGTTGGATAAGAAATAATTTTATCTTCATGGATCTTCCTGTGTTATTTTCGAATTCTGCCTGACTGGAACCAAGGTACAGCATCCATAAAGTCAGGAACAAGGGGACAATCTGACATTCTTTCTAACTTCAGGAAATTTGTGTTTTGGTTTCGCTCATATAAAGCCTTTGGAATTTCATTTTGCAGAAAATATTAACAGCTCAAGTATTTGTTCTGATGAAAACAAAAACATTTTGGCAATAACTGACTGTTTCATGGAATAGAAATTCATTTTAAGCATGAAATGAATGAAGCTAAGTTTGCAGACATATTATCTATTTATTGCTGGACACAAATCTCAGGAATGAGTGTATAGAGTTAATCATGGTATTAATCACATTTAGATCCATTTGCTATACAGATCTTGAGAAAGACCGTGAGAAAAAGATCAGGTTTCTGTCATCTGGAGTTACTCACATCTCAAACTAGTAAAAACCACTGGAACAGAGAAAGAATAAGATTTTTTTTTCTGTTGGCCTCTCTGTAACTGATTGCAGTGGAGCCCAAAGGCTGGGCTACTGCTGGTTATACCCGTGTCCTGTCAGGACTGTGTGAATTAAAGATTGCGATATTCCTGATACAGCTGCCAGGTTTTAATCATGTTGTTGTTTGTGGAGTAATCACCTATAATTATCTAAACAGAATAAGGTAATTTGGCAGAAAGGATCATCTTCTGTACATGTAAGTATATCTAGGATTATTATTTAGTAGACACTTACATGGGAAACTGCGCTTCAATCTGCTTTGCCTTTTTGTTTTTTGCATGCTCTTTCAGAGCTAAGTGAGAATCAACTGGGTCCCCTACAGAGAAGCAAACTACATGTATTGCAGTTCTCTATAAATCTGTTCACCTGCAGCAACTACTCATGAACAACTAAAGATAAAGAATTCCATTTACTACAGAAATAGAAAGTATATATTTTTAGAATAAATGCAGAAGAGACATTGATCCAATACAACTGAAGACCAATCTCTCAAAAACATGTCATCATTCCAGAGAATTGTTTTGTTTAATTGGATTTATAAAACTCAATTTCTCAAAACTATTAGTGATCCATTCATTTGTTATTAAAACGAACTGCAAAAAACAACATTCCATCTTTGATACTGACATTGACCATTGAGACAAAAGAAAGTTAGCAAATATAGTTTTGAAATACAGCTTTATAATGTATTTCAAGTTATCAATTATTTATTTATTTATTTCCTTTGGATTTTTTTTTCTTCAACTTCTTATTACAAATTATAACAAAATATGTAACAATTTTACCAATAAAAACTGGATTATATTTCTGATGTTTTCCAATCCAATCCTGCCAGTCATAAGTAAGCTCTGTTAACTGGGTAATACTGTGTTTAGGATTAAGAATTTTGTATTCTCTGATGAATATTTACATGAATATCACTTGCTCATAACAAGGATTCAACAAATTATTTACATTCACAACTATCTTCATACCAATTATTACTTTGGTTGAAATCAAGAGATGCATCCCTTTAAAGTTAAGTATATATTTTATCATCTTCTTAAATTAGGTGATTTTAAGAAAGAAAATGAAGAAAATGAAGAAGAAAATGTCTATTAATTGTAAAATAAATTGTTACTATAAATAAGTGAGAAAGCTTTGTCTTATGAATGATAAAAACAGGCACAGCAAGCTTTGTTTTTTCAAAATCCACCATGATTTCAGTTTACATCAGATGTTCAAATTAAAATGTATTTTTGTTTCTTTTCATAATTATTATAACATACAATATTCATTATTATTATTACACATTTTTGCAAACACATTTTGGGCTATTTATTATTCATTATTGTTTCTTTTAGTAATTAACTATTCTGTTATATTTTTTACCTGTCTTGTAAAATGCAATTTCTTTGCCCATAAACAGGAAAGTAAAAAACCACATAAACTTCAAAATAGACAACAAATGCTTCCAAACCAAACTCATAAAGGCATTATTTCCATGATTACATGTAACACTTTGTCTATGAAATCTACAAGCAAAATTAAAAAAATAAGCAAATTTAATGACATGGAAAATAATTACTTATTTCAGGCAAGTGCTTAAAATTATTTAAATAAATTTTATATACTATATAAACTACATATACTACACACTGTATGTGTGTTTACAAATAAGCAAAGTTCCCTACCTCTTCTTGTTGTGTTGAACATCTGTAATTGGGCTAAAAGTGGAATGCTGATTACACTGGAATCCTTCCCATTTGCATTAAAGCTGCTACACCTGTGTTCTTGTTCATTTGAAGATGCAATTCAAAATACAGCCTTTGGCTCTGTAAAACCCCATTTGCTTTTAGGTCTTGCTTATTTAAAAAAACATCTATCATCTCCTTCAGTTCTACTAAGATCCTCTCCCTAAATATTTATTCTCTAAGACTATAAAATAACAGGTATAATCAAAAGCTTTTTAGACTGCATTTTAACAAACATAATGTTTTTACATATGTTGAAAATGCTGCATTTAGACTTTGCCAGCTTTGAAAATATGTTTGAAACAAACACTTTTTAAAACAGGTATAATGTAACAAATTGTTGTGTATACAATGTTAATGGATTTCATATAATTATCCAACACTTTTTAGCTTATTACTCATAGTCCTTTTGCAGCCTGCTTTTAAACCTGATATATTCTCAATAAGCAATATTATGGACTGAAGATAAGCAAAAGCCAGGATGTCAAATAGTCAGAAAGCCTACTCTTAGCTTGTACTGTAAAGTAATATGAGTATACCTTAGACAATTTCCTCATAATTACTTGCTCAATAAATGCTATGTTATAATATGTAGCTTCAACAAAGGTTAAATCTGGTTTGAGTAGCTTTTTGTTTGGCCCTGTCAAGTGACTAATAATTTCATTTACCATTACTGCATTTTTAACCTATTATTATCATCATCCTTAAATACATTATCTGTTCAGAATTCATAGGAGTGTATCAAAAGTCATAATCCCAATGGAATAATATGTTTTCTATATTGAACATAATACAAAATAAGCAGATAACTATACAAATATCATTAAATAAAATACTTGCAGATGTTTTTATTTCTTAAAAATACAATGACTTAATTACCAGATAAGAAATCAAAAATCTAAGCTGAGAAATATATGAATCAATAAAATATTAAAATAATATTTATGTTCTGCTGAAATTAATTTTCTAATTAAAAAAACACTTAGTATGGGGATAATTATGTATATTAATTAGGAAAATACTTATCCTCTGTTATTATTTAATTATACTAATGTAAATAGAAAAAAATCGTGGTGGACTCAATGGCATTAGAGACTGTTTTGTTAGACAAAAATTATTAGAAATAATTATTGTAGTGCATTACAAATATTCTTAGTCTTAAAGATAATAACTTTCCTCCAGCAAGAATCTCTCATCATTCCCATATGCTGTGCCTTTTGACCACTGAGAAAAGCTTCTTATTTATTATAGCTGAAAGCATTTTTAAATGGACAGAAAATTAGTTGGTCAGAACTCCTTGGAGGAAGAATACAGCAATATCTTGAGCTTACAGTTTTTTGTAGCAAAACCCCTATAAGCTACTGTGAAAACTCTAAGTCACTAATCTGCAAAAAGCTAGAGCCATTGGCTCCATTCTGTTTATCTAGTTAGAGAAATTTTATAAGACAAAAATTTAATTTGTAATTTATTTTCTGTAATATAGAATATTTTAATAGAATAGAATATTTTCTCTAATAGAATATTCTCTCTAACAGAATATTCTTTGACTTTTTTAGTGATTGACTGATGAGTTTTCATACAAATATCTCTGCTGAAAAAATAGATTAGTGATGGCACATCCTCTCAACCATAGGTTGATAACCTTAGGACAGGCAGATGTTTGTGTGTTTCCAGCTGGGATTCATGTTCTCAGCAAACACATATGGTGTTCATTCATGGTCTTTTGGTTTCTACACTCTCCACCATCTGTTAAAATGGCACCTTGCCTGTTAACAAGCTAGTTATATTGTTCTAAAAAGATATTGAAATCAAGTAAATATAGGGTGAGAATACCTGAATAAACATCAAATATGGCTGTTTCTACTAAAAGTCTCTCCAATTAAACCGTATTGTGTCATATTAATCTTTAACTCTCTAAAACCCTTAAAAAATAGTAATTGAATAAAACAACCCTCTTTGTAGTCTTTGTTTTATTGAAAAAATAAGCTATCATATTTGTTATTTTATTTATAAATTGTATTTTTAAACAACATTTATATTATATAATCTCTACAGCCACTATATATAGCTTCCTGATATAAATCACTGTCTTCAATGGAACTTGTGCATTTCACACAATCTAAGTACTATATTTAAAATATTGTTTGTATTTCAATTTAAGGAATCTTATGAAGCTTTACCTTTCAAAATCCAAATCACATTATTCTCTAGCTTTTTTAATATTAGAGAAAGAAAAAAAGTCAATAATAGCCTAAAACATTACAGATCTTTTCAACCAACTGCTGATGACAGTGCTTCCTCTTGTGCAATTCAGATTTAACCATGTTAAAATGCAATCATGACCTAGAGGCTGGATTACTGATGTTCTTCAAAGCGAAATATGGAAATGCAAACCTAAAAAAACCTGCAGCTAGTTTAGAACATAGCAGTTTCTGTATCTGTTTACCCTGATAGTGTTATCTTACTATCTGGAGATTTTCCAACTCAACTGGACAAGCCCTCTGTGATATGATTTTCCTTTGAAGTTACTCCTAGAAGACATCCAGAGGTCCCTTTTTGCCTTTAATTATTCTGTGAAGAACAGTTGTGAGAAGATAATGTTATAATAGCCTTGATAAGCTTACTTTTCTATTACTATTTCTACTGGGTTTATTGTGTTTGAATGTTTAATATTACCTGGTCGATACACCCTTTTGTAATTACTTCAGACTATATATTAAAGCCTAGCAATTTACCGAGGAAACTTATTAGCTCAGGATAACATAACTGACCCATAATTACACAATGAATAAATGTATACGTCAGACACCTATAGCCAATAGCTTTCAAACAGCTCTAAATATTAAAGTGCAAGAAAGCAGTAAACTACACAGAACTTTGCTTTTTACAGTGTATTGAAGATTCCATGGACAGAAAATGTAATGAAATTAATTTTGTAGAAGCTTGTTATGAGAAGAAACTTAATTAACATGAATATGTGAGGAAAGATAAACTATTTGATGTTTGAAAGGAAGAGAACTGGCTAGATAAAAATAATTCAAGGTTGTGTGGAAACAATAAAAGGAGGAAAGACTGGAAAAAAATTATGTAAAGGAATAAATGGGTTGAAGATAAGGAAACAGTACACACACAATTCTGGAATGAATAACTGTGCTACACATCAATAGCTGAGATCCACTTTCAGTTTTATATTTTGCTTCATTCATTGAAAAGAAAAGGAGTCATTTAATATATGTCCTTCATTTTTCTACTCATTCTTGGTCTCAAATATATTACCTCAAAAATATACTATTATGGAGAGAACTCATTTATCATGGTACCATAGTACTGAAAATTGTGTGAGGTGATAATGATTGCAAAATTCTCTCAGAATTAACATCTACATTAGAAAGATATGAAACTAGGAGTTCAGAGAAGATGTTAAAAAGTTAAAGGACCAGAAAATTTAGCTAAGCATTTTATGCAAAAGTTTGTCTTAACTACCATGTGTTTCTTGTAAGAATATTAATAAGCATGCAGATGATGAAAGTACATATAGATTATTAAAATTACCAAAACAGTTATAACCATTAACATGTATTAGTACCCTGAATATATTAGTTTTACAGTATTTGATACATCTTCCTAGTAATTTTTATTCTTCCCAGCACAAGAAAAGTGTATTTTTCTTAACACTTTGCTAAAGAAAACAGAAAAAAAATTGTGCAGGTGGTAACTTGTATTTCTCAGATGTAAAATTTTCAGGGATCTTTGATGTCTTTCAGATGAACAAAGCAAAGTATTTTATGTACTGAATATAATCTAATATATTTTACCAGAAAATCTGTCACCGTAGGACTTCAAACTCATTTCTCATCCTGCAAACAAAAATGTCTTTTATTATTTTGACAACAGTCTGGACATAGACAACAGCTTATGGGAAAGAAGTAGAGTTGCCACAATGATTTGTTTTGCATTTTATTATTTCTGATCCAGTAATAAACCATACAAAATGCCTTTGAATATATTTGTCACTTGTATTTCAACTTAAAGGATGTTTTTAAACTATCCAGTTTGATTTGTATTCATTATATAGAGCATCAGATTGATTTTCCAAATCATGTGATACTGTTTCTTCTCCTAGACTGTTTAAGAACTTTAGTATTAACTGACTGATTCTTAGTGAATGAAATATTATCCATACCAAAAACTGGAAATTCTTGCAAATTTTTAGCAATATTATGTAGAAATAGCTTTTGAATTTGCCAATAGAGAACACTAACTTCAACGGTAAAACACATTTTTTAAATATAACTTTTGAAATAAAAAACATCAGTTACCTTGCAGAATAAATAATTTGATTTTTTTTATTAAGTCCTCACTTCTTTAACATTACAGCATGATTTTCTCTCAGGACTGGATTTGAAATATGTTTATCGTACAAGAATAAATACCGAATGATCCTATAGGATGTAGTTTTCTTATAATTTCTTCTTTATTTCATGTTAAATACTTATGAGAAATATTGGATTATATTAAAAATATTGGATTATATTTTAAAAATATTATTTCTAGAATTATAAAATCAACAACACAACTGGAAACAAACATATAGCATATTTGCATCAGTATTCATTATTGTGTCTTTTTTCTCTTGTTTACTTTCTTCTATACTTTTATAGCAGAGATCACTCTTTCCCCATGTCAGTTTTATATGCAAAATAATGGAGTCTTCATCCATAACTGGACTTCCTAGGCAATAGTTCAATTAAGATTAATTGCAATGCTAACATCACCTCACAACTATTATTATTATTCTAAGAAACATTTGGTAAATGTTGAACACAATGGAAAGTAAATTAAATAGAAGCCACTAAAAAGAACTGCCATTCTAATGAAGTGCCATCAACATTCATGTCCTGTTGTTACTGGTGTTAACTTAATGACAATTAGCATCAGCAAAACCAATACAGAAATAGTAAATATAATACTTTTGACTTTCTTTGTCTGAAATATTTGAGTTTAGGCCCAAAAAAATTCTTATTTTGTGTGAGTTTGTAGAAATTTCCTAGTCCAAAGTTCTCATCCTTCAAAAATAATGACCACTGGACAGTATTTCTGCAGTGATTAAAACCTGGGAAAAGGCAGATACTTGTTTTTAGGCAGTTGGTTATTTGCATGTTTAAAAACCCACATATTCTACCTGTGAATCCATGAGGCTGTAGTTGAGCAAGAAGCACAAAGTTTTTCCCCATACAGGGAAAAAAATAATCTGTTCCATTTAAGATACTTAAAATAGACAAAAGAAAATCAATACAACACTTTTAAGCCATATGACAAATGTGAGCTGTTTTCTTTTTCTCAATGAGACAAAAGAACATACAATTTTACATATAAATCATTAACAAACTGAGACCTTAATTAATACTAAAATAAACTCAACCAATTACAGTAAAATAAACGCAAGGTATTTCCTTCAAATTATTTTCAGATTACAGTTTGGTTGAAAATTTCTAAAGAAAGAACTCACCTGACAACAGTAGTTGAAAGATGAAACTAAATTATTACTGTTGTCACACTTCTTCATTTTCATCTAGGAAAAAGGAGCCTCAGTGCAAGCCTTCTAATGGCTTCATAATATAAATGAAGGCAGAAAAACGTCAACAGAAACAAAACCAAGTTCAGCAGTAGAAGCATCCTTGAAAATATGCATACTTCAATGACAGAGAAAAAGTCAACATATAATTTTTATATATATATATATATATATGCAGGCAACCCAGCTGATAGATTCATTTATCCATTCCTGGCAGGATTCCTTTTGCTGATTTGATTCTGCAAAAAGTGAATTCCTGAGAGTGATAAGAATTATGTATGCATTTTGTCCTCAAGATCCAGATTATTGCTCTTACATTTTCTTTCCTGTCTTAACCCTCTCCCTATCACTTGCCAGGGAATTTATCCTACTGCTCTAGATGTGTCTGGCTAATGTCAGTGAGAGAGTCAAAGTCCATTACTTTGTATTAATTTGAGATAATTGCCCTGTTGTCCTGTACTAAACTGTAATGAGTGCCTTGTCTCCTCCAATATCAGGCACCACAGCTTTAGACTGACAACCTAAGAGAAAGCAGGTTGTGCCTTAGCTGTGCCACACAGTCTTTCTGCATCTGTCTGTTTCCCTGTCTTGTGAGGGTTGATAGAACCTAAGAGAGTGGCTATATGGTTTCAGTCTTTTTGCAAAATGGAGTTGTGGCAGATAAAATAAATGTTGGAGATGCTGAAGAGAATGAGGAGATAGAACTGTGCAGAGAAGAAAGAGCAGAAGGAAGGACTTATAGGAATGTAAGGCTGAACAGGTCTGGCCAAAAGTGCAATGAAGACCTATATGGCCAAAATATAGTTTATCTGGTATAAAAGGAAATTGGTTAAATAACATTGGAGAGTTTAATCACAACTATAGAGCAGTTGGCCTATATGAAATACTTGTTTATCTGGAGAGCAGGCTTACCTATCTTCAAAGGAACTAACATAGAGAAGAACTACCTATGGATATCCTTATCAGTCATGGGAAAGTCAGAAAACAATAATTATTAATTTTGTGGGAGAAGGACAGAGTTCTGTTCAAGGTTACTGCTTATCTCTATGGTAAGATGAACAAACTGTTATTTTCCAAAGATCGTGACAGCATTCTCTGGATCTATCAAAACTTCTATCTAAACAACTGTTCACACATCCTTCTTTTCTGTTACTTTTTTTGAGATTCACACTCTCTTTAAAGAAGCTTAAGATAATACTAATACTGTTATCATCACTCAAGTAGCTATTGTACAGGATTTGTTGAGCTCCTGGTGTTTTCATCTATTACTGTGATGGGTAAAAGCAATGATACCCCTCATAAATTACTGTGCTTCCTAAAGCTAGAAATCATTCAGAAGCGGGCAACTGTTTGTCAGTCTTGGGCTAATGAGGGGACATCATAAAAGAAGCAGTTAAACAAAGAGTAATTTTGTGAAGCATCATAAAAAACCATAGGTATCTGAGCCATAACCTACTAAGTTCCATCACAGCCACCTACAATGAGTATTCAATTAGTCATCCAGAATACTGGAAAGAAACATTCTGTGTAACATTTAAGTAGGTATTTAACATTAAATCTTTCCTTGATTAGGGATTGACTTAAATGAATAGTTAGTGTTTTCTTGAACTGTGTCCCTAGACCTCTACACAGAACTGTGCAGGATATGCTAGGAAATCAAGCATTTTAGAATATATTCAAATATTGCATAATATTTTTCAGCACTTTTCAGAAAACTATCTTTCAAACAGAGCTCTTGATATAAGTCAGTGTCTCTGTTAATAAGGCACAAATACTTACCTCATATTTAAAAGAAAAGATGGAGTGAAGGACTGACCTGCTGGAGAGAAAGATTATCATAGCTGTATGTTTGAGTATGTGCCACCAGTAAGAAAACCTATAAAAATTAACATACATATAATAATGTTATAACATTAAAATCAGTGGTTGACAACTTTTTATGTTGTTTACTTTTTCAAGTTTCTGACAGTCCTGACATTATTTTTTATATAAGGTATGCACTTCTCCCGTGCTCAGTGAAAGCTTATTATACATACAGTGAATACCTATAAAAACCTTTCTACTGTAAAGCACATCTGTAAAACTTCTATTTTGCTTGTGTTTTAACACTATAAATTAGAAACAAAAAATACAAATAATATATGTAAATATCAGCTAATGAACTATTTACTTTCTCATTTTTTGTACATTTTTCAATCCTTTTCAAAATATTAAGAAAGTATTTGCTATTGTTTTTTCTTTCTGATTTGTTTTTTTAAGCAGTGCATAAGAAAGGTGATGGTGTGACTGACTAATCCACCAGAAGAACTTCTGTACTCCTTGCTCCAGTCTATTTCAGTGGTCATCCTGACTGCAAAGGGTAAGCAACATACACTCTATCATGTATTTTTCACTCCATAAATGTCCTCAAATCACAGAACAACTGATCAATGAAAACCTTCTAGAGGCTTTATGAGTTCCATTCTTGAGAAATTTAGATGTTCACACACTTTTCTTATTTAAAAAATAGGGGGTTTTAAGGGGAGGAGATCAAACTGCATTTTGAAAGTTGTTTGCATCATAATAGCAGTTTCTCAACAGTAATCTCATATTCTCTTATTGCTTTCTAATTACTACTTAGCAAGCAGATTAAGTTCCATTGTGTTCCAAAGTAGCTTTAACTTGCTGTATTGCTTATCAATATAACCAGCTGTTCAGTGGTAGATTCAGTGATGACGGCATTTTTAATTGCTTTTTTCGTTTGGCTAAGTAAGTTCAGATGGTCACTAATTAGTTCTGTCATGCTGAGGTAGTTTTGTTATGAACAATGCAATCAGTGTTTCATTGAAAAGACAACTTTCCCGAGATCAACACTGCTTAATTATCCCTAGGAATCCGTCCTAATTTTCTTTATTTGTTATCGCTGTCATGAGTAAGGTGACATGAATTAAACTGAACTGCCACTTAAAAGAAAGCTTCTACTAGCGCCATAATGATTTCTCATTTTCTTCTGCTCAAAAGCAATCAATTGAAACAGTCATAAAGACTTATTCTTTATTAAGGTCTATGCCTTGCTTTAGGGCAGCCCAAGTTACTTCAAAATTATAAGGCATTGAAGCATTCATGATATTCACTCTTGTGTCCATGTTTCTCTTATACAAAACATCATGAGATGACTAGTTTTTCTTAGGTCTTTTCACCTCATTCTATGGAAGAAAATAATCTTCCTGAAATACCAGAAAGAAGCAATAATAGCACTTTTTTTCAAGATGGATAAAAATAAATAAAAAATGAGCAAATGCTATCAAAAAATAATGAATATTAGTTATTTTTTCAGTTTTTACTTTTATTAAAAATCCATTGCTGATTTATTTTTTTAAATAATATGATAGTGGTTTTTGATCCTATAGTTCAAAAAACTCATTCATAGTTTGGGTCAAAAACATCAACAGAACTCTTTACAGACGTTTTCCTTAGGGTTTTTTAAATAACTGCTTTTTTCGTCTCTTCATTAGAGATCTTCTTTGTCAGATGTTTTATAATGCCTGTCGATGATAAAAGCAAAATGCATACTGATTGAATCGTTACTGAAGAGTCGCTAGTGAAATATCATTGTTGTGGCAAAGATACATAAAACTTGCTGGAAAACACCTCTGGAACACTAAGAAACTATCTAAAACTGACACTATAAAACTCAGCATTTCTGTAGTAAGGAATTTTTTAGTTCATTCCTTCATTCCTCAGCATTTTGTGTAACTTTTAGTGTGGAACAGTGTCTTGACATTCTCACAAACCTGTATTTGTTTCAGTTCTATGTTTTTAGCATAAATATGTGGGAATACCCAATGGTATTTTGATGAGAAAATTTATGCTCTTCAGCTACCAATGACTGTTTCAGCTGGCTGTGGGATGAAATCTCTAGAGGATTTTTGATTGAAGATGTGAAAAAAAAATCAAGCTAAAAATTACATCTTGCAGGAAGATAGTTTGTAAGGAAGGCTGAGAAAAATATTCTATCATGATCTGCCTGGGAAATATTCAGCTGCAGATATTCATTTGGGGTTCACCATGTCAGGGAAACTCCTTAATAGCAATTCCCATCTGAAGAGCCAAATGTGAAGGTAGAACTGAAAACAGTAATGATTATTCAGCATTAAAGAATGACTCCTCAAGTAGCCCACAAAACCAGGTTTATAGCAACTCAGTGAGAAGAAAATAGAAAAAAACAGTTGCATAGGTAGTGACTCCATCAGGTCCAAAGCATTATTAGAATGCCAGTCACTGAATCAGAATTTCTCACTTTCCATCAATGTCAATTTATAGCCAAAAACTATTGAAATCCATTTCATAATTAAATATATACTACATTTTTGCTTGTGCAAGCAATCAAAAAGATTTTAACATTTGTTCCATGTAAATATTTGATCACTCAACATTTTTACAATTGTAAAATAATTGTTCCCTGTGGACAAAAAATGTTGGAACTATAAACAGGAGTATCAATAAAAAATAGAGATGTCAGGAGTGGAACCATGGTAAAAGTATCTGAACTCAGTTCTTGTCAAAATAGTATTTTACATATATGAAAAGAAATGGAGAAAATTAGTTTCACATAAAGTATTTATAAATTCAGACCAGGAAATAAGTGAACATTAAATTACCCAGATACTTCAGAATCACTAAGGATTTACTTTGACCTAGAAGAATGCTAAAACTCAGAACACATCTTTGAGCGCTAAAAGACTGTGATGCTTTGTCTTTGTGAGGATGTTCAAATGGCAAAATGCAGAATAATCCTATTCTTCTGAATAAGGTTTTCAGTCTACTTTAACCTTAATCAGTATTCAGCTTCTTTGTGATCCTGAATTTGTTACAGGATGAGTGAACTGTGATTTTCTAAAATAATAACCCAGACATTACTTTTACTTTGAAAAAAGAAAAATTATATATAACTTAACAATAGAAATCTCATATTCCTAAAAAACATTTTAAGATCATAATACCAGTCTTTTACTAGTGGCCGGTGACTTAGAGAGTTGGTTGTTTCAGAATGCAATGTCAACCTCTTTTCACCTAATCCATGCAGCTACTTAGAGCTGGGCAAGAATAAATGTTGAGAGAGATGTATTAGGTTATTTCTACACTATAAATAAAGCAGGGTTAAAGTATGAGCTCAAGCATTGTTCTGCAGGTATCTATACTACATAATTAACTTAATTGACACTTCCTTTCAATGTTTTCCCTTGTGTCAACTGGCATTTTCCCAGAAAATCCTGGGCACAGTTTAGGGCTTATACATGACATGTACCACTCCCAATGGATACTCTGAGTGTGGCAGTCTATCTTGGAGTAAAAGAAAGTTTAGTTATGTGACTATGAACCAGGTAGTTCTGCTCAGAACCACTGAACATTTCCTGCCAGTAATACAGGCCTTGCCTGAATTCCATACTGATTCTCTACAAAGGACTGTAGAGAAGCACATCAGTCACTTAGGATTCAAAGCATGAAGGCAATCATTTACACCTTTTAGAACACAGGAGGTTTGAAAAAAGACTGTATTATCTTTATAAGAAAAGGATTAGGGTATCTGGTCAGAATCATAGCACCAAGGATTAGTTTTCTTCTTTGCCTAAGGATATCAAAACCTACATCTTCCACAATGTAAGTGTTCTTATTTCGTGTTATTATATTACACACAAAATCTGGTTATGGGCCAAAAAGTGGGGTTTTAAGAGAAGGGTGGTAGCATGAGTCCTCAGTATCCTAAATAACTCACCAGAAGGAGTATGATGCTGGTGGATTCTTCTTCCTCACACTGGGATCTGCTTGGAGTCTTTTTATGTTTGCTAACATGCTTTTACACTTTTACACTTTGTTATTTCTCCATAGACCTGCAAGTCCACATTACATTTGATTTTACCATATACAGCGTGTTTTACATATGTTTGATCAAATTACTCTGTGTCAGCAGTAAAACTTTTTTGTCCAGCTCCACATCTCCATTTCTTAAACTGATTACTGGGGAGTTATTTTTAGCCATGGGGTCTCTGGTGTCTGCTTGAGCTCCATCTCTTACCATCTCACACCTGTAGCCATGCACACTGCATCCTCTGTCCCCACTTCTCAAGGTCTCTACTGTCATACTAGCGTGTATCATTACTGTAATGTACTTGTACTGTGTCATTACTGTAGAGTCAAAACCATCTTATTCTACACATAACAACTACTTGTTGCTACTAACTATATAAAAATAGATGGGTTTACCATACTAAAGTAAGCAAACCAAATTAGCCATAACCACCTAGTTACCAGGAAAAATGCTGTTACAGAAAAACCAAGTGAACACAAAGCTCCAGGCAGGTCAAGACAAGTTCAGACTGAGCAAATCTGACATATCTCCATCCTAAGACCTTGCAAACTTAGCACAAAGCCTGGGTCTTCTTACTAGCTGTGGCAGAACTGTATTACTGGGCTACAGGGCTAATATTTATGGGATGTAAAGGCATGGGATCAATGGCAGTCCACTATAATCCGATGAATTTGTATCATTGTAGGGAAAATAATGCAAGATGCATTATGACAGTAGGAATAGGATTCTTAGCTGCTTATAGCAAGAAAAATATCTGCAGAATAATTAAATCTCAGTTCCTATCCCCGGAGTTATTTCTCCTGGTTTTCTTTCTTCTAGGATGAGTAGTTATAGCAACTTTTCAAGAGGTAGGAGATATGGGATTGAAATCCTTGCCTATGTTCCAAAGTACCTTGATGCCTCCAGGACTTCTGATTATACCTTAATGCCTCTAGAATTCAAGCTTTGAAATGAACAGTCAGGTGGGAATCTTCAGTATCACAACTTTAAAATCTGCATCAGCCCTACTTTTAGCACCTTTCTTTTGAGAAAAACATGAAAATAAGACACCACTTTCTGTACATTTCGCTACATAAATCCAACATTCCAGGCTAATTCCAGGTGCCAAGAAGCACATCGGTTAAAGCACTAAGGTGATCATTTACACCTTTTAGAACACAGTAAGTTTTAAGAAAGACTGTACTGTTTTGTTTTTAGAGAATAAACTGTATCTACATAGCTGTAATTTACCTTCAACAGTGATTTGGTCACACGATGTAAATGACAGAAGTAGTCAAATTATCATTATATATCCTGTTGTGATCCAGGTTACTAGTTATTTCTGAAATGATAGATCAGTAAGAACCCTATGTTCATTATGCCTGGATGTCAACACTTATGTGATTTGTAAAATGTATAAATTTTTTTAAATTTTATTGTCATATTATATGAAACAATCATGTAAAATATTTTAAAATGTTAAAAGCTTTTTACATCAATCTTCATAATGCTCTGGTCTACAACTTTTTCTGAACTGTGACTGAATATATAGTAGAGTACAGGAGCTCAGAAGTGACACTGTCCACTGGGGAAACACGCACAGACTACTATGAGTAAGTTAGAGATGGAAATAAAACTGGCTACTCAATATCAAAAGCTTCCAAATATATTTAATCAGCTTGTATCATGTTCCCTAGCAAAAAGACTTGACATTTCAATAAGCATTGTGACGGTGTAAGAAAATGGCTATAATGTATTGCATTGATGAAATATCTTTTGAACTGTGTAAAAAAATATGCTACAATGATGAACCCCCAAGCTGTAGATGGAAAGACAACTTAATCATTATCTGCAATACCCACTGCAAGCTTGACAGTATTACTTTTTAATGCGTATTATTTTCTGGGTACTTCAGAGCAAAAGCACATGACAAACCATGATAAATGAATATCTTTTAAAGTGCTTTCTTGAACCCCAAGAACTGATTGTTCCTATAACTGGAACTGGATTATTGCTGTTGTAGGAACTGAATGGTAATAGACTCCCTAGAGGCTTATTCCATGTTTACCTCTGTGAACAGTGAATCAGCAAATTTTGACACCTTGAACACATTTTACATTCATTTGTTACACTTTCACTTTTTACAATGATTACTTTCTGAACACAGAGCAAGATGATCTGGACAGACACCGCATTGTTTTCACACTTTGGTATTTATTTTGGGCAGGCTGGGGGGCACCCAGAGGCAGCCCCGAGATCAGTCCTGGTGGGGAAACCAGGGTCAGACACAGCCCTGAGATGGCTGGGCAGGGCCTTGGGGATGGGCTGAGGCTGGGCCAGGGACTGGGCCTTCAGGTGGGGCATGGCTTGGCAGGGCCCATGGCTAGTCGGGGCAGGGCTGTGGGGAGGTGGAGACCAGCCCTGCTGCAGTGTCACTGGGGCAGGGACTGATGGCTGTGGGCAGGCGGGGTGGGGGGCTGAATTGGGGTCCTGGGCTGTGGGCAGGGTGGGAGAGGCCCTAGGTTGATGGTCAGGGACAGTCAGGCCTGGTGGTGACCTCAGGGCCCTGTCAACCATTTTACCTCACCTGCCTCACCTGCTTCGGCCAAAACTGTGTGAATCCCTCCTGTGGTAAATGTCTGACCGGAGGAGGAGATCACTGTGCAAGAGACATCCTTTCTGTCAGCTGAAAGTGGGGAAGGATCTTGTATAACTTCTGAACTTTAGCTGCAAACCAGTAAGAAGGAAGCATTTTATTCATTAGAATATGTATTACAAAAACCTCAGGCAAACCTCAAGACTGTAGAGAAAGACATGAGGGATGCTGGTGACTTATCAGAAAGCCCTTTCTCCCTCCTTCCATGAAGACTGAAAAACCCAGGGGGACTTCGGAAGAGGGAGCAAAACACCAGAAGAAAGAGATCAATAGTAAAAAATTATGCATATTAGTTTTAACTGTATTATAAAAGGGCTTTTCTTTATTAATTAGGTAGTTTGGACAATAATGTTAGTATTGTAACTTTTCTATTTTGATTTGACTGATAAAATATTAGCTGATCTAGGAATAAATTCTATGTTCCCTATACAATGTGCACTCCCTTTTTCTCATATCAAGATTTTGAGTGTCACACTGCCCAAGAATTTTACAAGCTCAGGGTATTTCTTTCCAGGTAATGTTATGTCCAGATAAATTATTAAATACAAAAGAATATCTAAAAAGCTAACAAAATATATAATTTTTGCTAATAAAAGATAAAATGGGATGACCTAACTAGTTTTAAAGGCTTAGTATAATTAAAGACAATCAATGAAAAAAGCTGGCATAAGTGATTCAGAATTCAATTATTTAAATTTGAGGTTAGTATTAATTTCCACTGGCATGGCTTTATGAAGAGAGAAAGAAAAAAACCCCACGTTTTGGCAAGCAATCGTATTTATTTGATTGTTAAGATTACTCTCCAAGTGTAATTCACGTAGATTTTGCTAGACATTTGGTTTTGTTCTACATTTTCTGCTTAGAAGTAGCACTTAATATGAGAAAATATTTGGTAATATGACAGGTGTTCTGAATGGAAGACTCTAGAAATTAGAGAAAGGAAGTTATTATTGAATAAAAATGTTTTTAATGTGTGTCCAATGGGATTAATGTTAAATCAATTGAAATAAATCCATAATAGCTGCTGTTAAAATCTACTGATGGTACAAAGATAAAGTGAAACACCATAAATAAGGGCAAGAACAGAAGCAACATATGAAGTAGTCTGACTATGTAAACTGGATCTACACAGGCAAAGGTTTGAGTGAAACTTTTACTGAAGTTGATAGGAAAGGTGTATGCATAAAAACAAAGAACACATACCATATTTATAAAAACATAATCTTTATCCAGAAGACCAAGTTTGAGAATGATCTAAGGATTACAGCTGTGAAATTGTTACCAAGCCTTCCCTCCCTTGCAGGCCCACCCAATGATCCAGTTCATATGATTATCAGCCTGAACCAATTCCATTTTGCAAAATGGAACTTAACATTCATGGGGAAGAAGAAGACTAAGAGGAAGACTCCATAGTCTAATTCTTAAGAATTTCATCTCATCTGTTCTGGAGACTACTTATGTATTTCACACTAAACAATTACACACAAAATTCATAAATAGCATAAGGCAACTGAATTCGGAAGCTCATGTTAAGACTTAATTTTAGCAGCTCCAGTCACATCCACAGCACTGGTTGTTAAATAGACTGCCTACAGTTTCTGAATACCTGAATCTGAAAAACTGTTCACAAGCCAGTGGAAAGAGTGACTGAATGAGAATATCTAGGAATAAGCTCTGGATTCTTATAAGTATAGCAGAGAATTGTGAATTGGGTGATGATCTGGAATAGTTTAATTGTCTTGCTTATAGGTTATTGCCACTACTTCATCCCAGAGTGAGTACTGCACATTGCATAACATACTCCTGCCAAAGAGTCTCATAAATCTCTTCAAATTTCTCTTGTTCACAGAAGCTTTAATTGTATTTCTATTAGAAATTAGTATAAAAGCAATTATTATAACATAATTTTCTGCCAATATTCTGCTTTATAAATACTACATACATGAACATGCACCCCTTATACTTGAAAATTCGAATATTCAATGATCTGGGCTGAAACTCACATTACACATGTTTCCATTTCATTTTCTAGTAAAAAAATAATCTTATCTGTGACTTATTTTAACACATTTCTATTTTTTTTGTTTGTTTCTCTTGCAAACAATGCAAGATAGTCCCTTCACTGTGTCTGTATTAGGAAAACCACAAGTTGATGGTAACATTCAAATGAACGTAAAAAAAGGCATAAGAGAGTTAGTGATAAGATATAAAAAAATAAATTATATTCAAAACAGTTTTAAAAATCACTTGTTCCTAGAGCTATGCATCAAAATTTATTTCTTAGAGAACTAGTTAAATTGATTGTGTAAAATCCTGTTTCCAAAGGGAAATCTGATTTCTAGGCTACAACAATTCTACATTGAAATGTTTGCTTTGTGTCTTAATAACAACTGAATATATTCTAGATTTTTTTTTTTAAGGTAAACATGCCATAAATAAGCATTTCTACTTAGAGAAAGAAAATGGTAATAGTGATTATAAAAACACTAAAACCCCTTTCCAAGGGAAGTCCTCCAAAAAGAAAACCTCTCAAACAGAATCTGTGTTTGGTAAAGTATTTTTGAAGAATGATTCTTATGACAAAACCCAACTAAGTAAAATGCCTCTTGGTAAAATGTTTGAGAGCAATTCTTTAGACTATCCCTTGATAGTTCTGTCTCTTTAAGACGTCAGGCAGAATCTAAACAGCTAAAGTACTCCCACATATTGCATCATCCAAATGAGGTCAAACACATTTCCGTATTAAATTGTACACAGCTGCTCCCTCATTTCCTTCATCTTATGAGTGGCTACTCTTCCACACTGCAATGGATAATTTCCTAGTGTAGGCAAAGCATTGTTCTGACTCCAGGTTGAAAACTGATGGTTTGTGTTCAATTTACCTGTAGTAAATTGCTTTGTATTTTCTGTGAAGTACTCTTATGCAGTGACATTATTAATTCTATCACACACTAAGTCCCGTTGTTGAAACCATCAGTAATTTCATAGTGTTAAAATCAAGCCTTTTACCTTTTATTCAGTGGAAGCAGAGTACAGGATGATCGAAGTCCTAGTGCCTTTCTTTTTCACACAGAGCTGAAAGCTGCCACAAACCAAATACATTTTGCCTAGCAGAAGATTCTCATGGTGGAGCCTTAGTTACATTGCTCATTGTTTAACTTTGCAGGTATGTGTAATATACACTGTCCTGCAGAGGGAAATGTTCCTTTCCACAACATTTTATTAACAAGTTCATTAATGACACACACAGAATGAACTTTGGCTAAGGAAAGAACAAATTTAACAGTAGTGTTTCAGTAGGGTTTTTTTTCTTATGGTTCACCTCACTGGAGGACCCTTACATGCATGAATTTTTTTTAGGCTATACTCTAAGGAAGTATTTGAAAAACTGCAATTGTTATCAGCTGTGTATGGATATACATAGGAGGCTACTCTAATATCACAACAAGTGATAAGAATAGGCACACAAGATATTCCTCCTGAGATGCAAAATAGGGCCTCCTTCACCACTGGCTATGCATATGTCATCATGTACTGTGGTGATCTGGTTTATCTGAGACTCAGTTTCAGTGAAAATCAGATATACCACAGAGTGCTTGCTCTTCAGGCCATTTAATACTAGAATACAAGATTTCGTCCATAAATGAACATACTACAGACACAGAACAATCCACCTCTACACACACATATATGTGTACATAATTAATGAGATTGCAGATGAAAATAGTAGAGCTCCTCAAATACCCCAACACAAGATCAAAATAGACATGGTTGATAATACCTGTTTGATTACATAAACCTTCTTCCCCTTCTGTTTGTACTTGGAGATTAGTGAAATTTAGAATTGTTGACATTTAGACTGTCAGCACTCAGTACCCCCTGCTGCATATCATCAGGTGTTGAGACTACCCACGCAATTAAATCTTTCTAATTATTGGGGGGAGGGGGAAGTTAAAAAGATAGATATAACTATACCACCATGGGAAAAAGAAGTCCCTCAGTCACTGAACTTTATTACATCTAAACCACTCTGATTTCTATCTTCAACTTTCCTTTCCTTGAAGATCTCTGTAGCACAGCTAGGAAAAAAGTCTTGCTCCGCCCGGGAAGAGTGTGAGGGGGTGAGGTGAGAAAGGGAGAGATATGGTGCGGGGTTCCCTCTGGATCTCAATAAGAAAAGCTTGACAACAAATGGCTTAATATAATATCTCTTTTCATAGGACAGAACAAGAAGAGGAATACAGATAATTAGTAAATTTTAGGTCCCTTCAAATGCTGGGAACCCCTCTATTTTGCAGCATCAGATCAACCTGAGACAGATGTTCCCATGACATGCTGCACAGATGCCATCCACAGAGAGGTCCCTCCTTCCTTCTGTTCCATGGTGCCCTTTGTTTTGTGTAACAAACAGAATCACATATCTTGTCCTCACAGGTTGGAACATTATCTCTGTCATAATGTCCACCAGTGCACAGCACAGGGCACTTCCAGCAGGTTCCCATGTAGTGGCTACTCATGCAGGCCTCTCCTAACATACAGGCCTCTCAAGCTTAAAGTATGAAGCCCAACAGAGCAGACAAGGCTTGCTCAAGATCACTAACTCCACGAATACAATGTCTTCTGGAAGGGTCCCAATACAGAGTCCTAATTCTTCCTGAGCTTATAGCATTCTTATAGATACAGGTGCCAAGAAAATCTTAATTTCATATAACCTAAATGATGCCAGAATTTTTCTCACCAAGGTCTTACATTCTAAATATACTAGTTACAAAAATGACACTTTACTCACTGATATATTTTGGGGCCCAACACTGCTTGTCTACATGAAGTTGAGTGGTAAAGAGAAAAAAAAAAACAATGACCAATCTTTCATGCATTCCAGTTTTCTAAGTTAATTGCTAGTCTCCATCAAAACTGCATAGTTATGGAGTGCACACACAGATTTCTAAATCTGGATAACTGTCTTCATACAAGGACTGGGAAAAATGAATATTGTCTATTACAAGCAGTTGATTATTCTGTAACTGGGCACAGTCAAAGGTTGCCATTGGAGGAAGGCAGGAGGTGTATTATATTTTCTTGAAGTACTTATTAAACCTAAATATGATGTTTCAAAAGAAAAAAATCTCAGGAAATCTATCCATTGAGGGGGAAAGAAAATAAATCCATCCAGTAACTGATACTAAGGAATCATAGCTAATGACTTCCAGTATACCTTCTATTACTTTCAAAACACACTACATATACTGAAAAAGTAATTCATTCTTGCTACTGTTTGCATGTCACTGTCTGAATTATGTTTGAATAACTTCTATAATGTATTTTAGCTTCTGTTAGTATTTTATTTGGTTTGAGAATATAAGCAGAACTGTCTTTACAACATTACAACTTACCAATTCTGCTTTTTAAGACCATTTTGAGAAGGTAAAAGTTTGTTGATTTAACAGTGATAGACATTTTGCAGTACTATAATTTGATCTGTCTGCTTTCTGTATTGAAATGCCAAAAAAATGTAAGATGTACATAGTATGAAAATGTAGTTGAATGAACTGTGATGCAATGAGTGCTCAACAAAATTTTCAGTAGCGATTCTCTTTGGAACATTTCTCCATTTTTGTTATATATCTGTTTTTAAAGCTGCTAACAAATTTGTTTACTAAGAATTTCTCGCATGAAATAAGACTTAGATGCAGTGAACTGATATTGTGTAAACATGAGGTAATGCTTATTATGAGCCTGATACCAAGTCATAGATCAAAAATAGATGGTAGCATCTTTTGATCTCTCAGCATTGTTCATCATATTGTTTTGGTAAGCAAATGAAAAAGAGTAACTTAATTGAATTAAAATAAAAATCATTTCAATGTAATCAGAGTGTGAACAGGAGAGAAGTTTGATTGATATGCTTTACAGTGTTTTTTTTGCTGTGTTTGTAATGCTCTATTCATTTTTTTATAGGTATAGTTAATTGCCTGTCCAAGCAAATTACTTTCTCCAGAGACATAAATTCAGGCACTGTAAGGTTTCTGTATTGAGACAATGTATGTTTCTTTAATATAGAAATATTTGGTACAGAATTAAGGTAGGAAGCACAAAAATATTATTGGGAACAATGACAAAACTTTCATTGATTCTGCTGGGGCTAGCCAATTTCCCTGGTTTCTGAAGAGACCATCTGATCTTATTGCTACAGTGGCTACAATTGTTACAGTTGTTATAATAATTTCTAAAATTTTCATGAACTTGTGTCTATTTATTCCCTCTTGACTGTCAGTATATAGTTGACAGCAAATATCCTGACTTCACAGCCAAAGCAAAAATGTGATTGATATGGATTGGAATGATAAGAAATGGTCACACAACATTAAAACCTCACCATCTTTGCCTTGAACAATATTCTTAGATTCCATAAGTCAACAACACTATTAATTAATATTTATGGTGAGCATGCATATATTTTAATTTAAATAGCAACTCTTTAGATTTCTTGTCAGAATATTGTCAAGGCAGAGAACAAGCTAGACAGCGTGTCTATTCAGAAAGGCAGTCTCCTATGAACAACTTTTTTGCATGAAAGATAAACAATTTATCTACTTAAGATATGGTGTTTTAGGTTGTTAACAGGACATATTCAGTCTAAGATAGTTTTAATAATTGACAGGACTTTTGGAATACTGACAATAAAAAGACAAAATATGTAGTCTTAATTTCAGCCTTCTTTTCCAAAAACCTAATCTCCATACTTTGTATTCTAAACCATTCAAAGTGC
The DNA here is from genome assembly GCF_030936135.1 of Gavia stellata. Lineage (NCBI taxonomy): Eukaryota > Metazoa > Chordata > Aves > Gaviiformes > Gaviidae > Gavia > Gavia stellata. Next base: position 23,926,725 of record NC_082598.1, on the reverse strand, counting down.
TAAATCCATTGAAGACTCTTAAGTAAAAGATAATGCCAGAGGCTTAAGAAATCCCTGAACTGCTAATCACTGGAGAGTGAAAGAGTTTTCTGAGGAAATGCCACAATATGCTTATTCTCTTTTTATAGTTTTACCTAAGATTTCCTTGATTATTTGGGAAATAATTATCAAAACATTGTGGAGCTACAGATTGACACATGTATTTGTTTTGTTGAATGTATATTTTAATTTGAAGGTCATATAAAGGAGGAAAAAAAATCCACTCTATAAAAAGGAAATACTATATTTCACTTGTGAAAGTTTGAATGACATGATGTCACATTTGTACTAGCTGATTACAGACAGTGACTATGTTCTGTTCCTCAGAGCATATGACAGTTGGAAGCTATACCAAGTCATTGAATAGTCATAGAATGTGGTCTCACAGCCATCCAAGTACGAGACCTTATAGTTTCAGATATCTGACAATAGTGCACGAGCATAACATGTTCATATGATGAAATCAAACTGTCAGAAGTTAAATTCATTATCAAATCATTATTCAGCTTAAGCAATGGATCTTTTACAATTGAATACACAGGAGAGAGGTTCATTATTATTAAAATAGGGGCCAGAAGCTGAGCTCTTGCTTACAAAGAATGTAAACCTCCTCATGCTCCAGCAAGAGAAACTCCTGCTCTAATTGCTCTAATAGATTGCATTTATTTCTCCATTATATGTTTCCTGTTTTCACTAACTTATTTCATGAGTTACCTACTATGACTTCTGTGCTGAGATGAAGGAGGAGACAGAGTTGTAGAAAAGCAGCTGTAATAAAATTAAGGCTATTTCAAAGACATTGTATTAAAGTAACTTCTTGGATTAATTTCAACATCTTTTTTGTAGGCCTCTCAGTTCTGGAAATGGTTTTCCATGTTTTCCATGTGTTCATTTTTTTATTTTTTTTATTTCTTTGGCTATTCATTGATTTGTCATTTGTTCTCCTTGTTGTGTTTCAGCATATATGCTCATTAGTGAAAGTAATAGCCTCTGTTGTTTCCTCTAGGCCTTTTTACAGTATTGTCTCTGTCGTAGAGCTTTTATTTTGATTATATTCTCGTCATACAAACTCTCAGGTAAAAAAGGAATGGAAAATCAAATGCAATCCACATATCCTATTTCCCCAAAATAAAACATACTTTACCCTTATTTGTTTATAGAAATAAAATTTAAAAAAACAAACAAACAAAAAAAACCAAACCAGAAAGTTGACACCTGTTAGATCTTATCAAAGTAGTAAATCAGTTTAGATACATCAGCTAAATAAATTCAGTATCCAGACATTTAACTATTTGCAGTAAGAAGCAGCTATCCCATATCAATCTTTTTTCTTTCAGACACCCTGTACAGCTTTGACATATATCCTTTTCAGCATTTTTATTGTTTTTAAAATCCTGTAAGTATATGCAGCAAAATATCCCCTTACTCCTGAGCTTCATGACACCATCAACCTCCTTATATAATCTCTAATGAATTTTCATCAGCAAAATAGTTTAACTCCAGTTAAACAACTTCCAGATTATGTGGATAATTTAACACATTTGTGATGATTTAGTTGAACTGCTTTGACATTGTTTCAGAATTCAAATGTCTCTGCCACTTTTTAGGCTGCTCCAAACTTCAAGTATTAATTTTAGCTTGATCAGGTGAGCCAAAGTTAAAGGCTTATGATTTCTGGACTTACGTAGACTTACATTAATGTGAAAGCCTAAGAAAGACAAGGTATAGATAGCTTTGCCAAGTTATGGCAAAGGGTATTAAATATTACATTCTTTTTTTTTCTGGATATAATCTGATAGCAACAACTGAATAAACTATGAATGTCTTTTCTCCACGAATATTTTACTGCAAGATAGCAAACATGAGTTAGATGTCTGGCTACACAAACAAACTTTTTTGACAGTGAAGTCATAGTCAAAACAGCCCAGCCTATTCACAAGCTTTAGAATGAGCTTTACACATTGTAACAGCACCTTTTTAAATCATAGTATTATTGTGTGTCCATTCCTCTGGGCATCCTGTTGACTGATGTGTTATGACTATTATTTTAGTGAAGAGTAACAACAGGAGACAGAAACATTTTAACTTTAACAAGACTTTTTGAGTAGCAAGAGTACCATCAACATAACACATAAATTATAAGCTCATTTGAATGAATGTGTTTTTGGTGACCTGAACCATCACCTACTGGAGGCAGTGGAAGTCTGGAAGTTGTTGGAATAGCCCAAATGCTCTAATACAGGAATATAGGTCCTGTGATACTGCAACCCCATGATATATTCAAGACTGAGTAATTTTGCATTACTTGATCAAAAAAGTGATTCCCATAAAATCTGCTTGACACTGCTCCTCCAGACTAGGACTTGCAGCTGTGTGTTTTTATAGGAAGTGCTAGTGTGCTCTTATGTTTCCCTGTTCTGTAACATGGGTCATCCTGATTAGCCTGGTGCCCAGGACTCCCTTTGAAGGAGTAGTGGGTACATGACCCATTTGCCCATGGTTAATGGCCATCTGCCTGTGCTGGTTTGGCTGGGATAGAGTTAATTTTCTTCATAGTAGCTAGTATGGGGTTGTGTTTTGGATTTGTGCCTGAAACAGTGTTGATACACAGGGATATTTTAGTTACTGCTGAGCAGTTCTTACACAGAGTCAAGGCCTTTTCTGCTTCTCACACCACCCCACCAGCGAGTAGGCTGGGGGTGCACAAGAAGTTGGGAGGGGACACAGCCGGGACAGCTGACCCCAACTGTCCAAAGGGATATCCCATACCATATGATGTCATGCTCAGTATATAAACTAGGGAGAAAGCTGGCCGGGGGACCGCTGCTTGGGCTGGCTGTCGGTCAGAGGGTAGTGAGCAATTGTTTTCATTTGCATCACTTGCCTTTCTTGGTTGTTGTTGTTGTTATTTTCCTTTTCATTACAATTTTTATTATTATTATTATTTTATTTTATTTCATTTCACTTATAAAACTGTTTTTATCTCAACTCATGAGCTTTCTCACTTTTACTTTTCCTATTCTCTCCCCCATCCTGCTGGGGCGGGGGGGGGGAGTGAGGGAGTGCCAGCTGGGCTTAACAGTTAGGAGTAGAAGGCACCCGCCTTATCCTAGTAAGAATAAAAAGATCTCAGAACACACAAAAATCCAATTCTGACATGATAAAACTTATATAACCTGCCAGACTGCAGTGCCACAGAGACAACTCTAGGCTGGTTCTGAATTTGCTTCCTCAGATACCACCATAAGTATTACAGTCTTAGAAATGTGTTATCTGGCCCAAGCGATCATGATTTTCTTACAGAAGATGCTTGCACAGGAACAAAGAACTGATGAATTTGTGTGCAGAACCTGTCAGGATTCCAAAGAAATTATGAGTAATTCCTGGTAAACCTACTTTTAATATAGACTTCTCTTGCTTAGTGGTATATTTTTCTCTATGTGTTTTTGTTAAATAAACTGTTTGCATTTTCAGAAATTGTTACTTTCCCTAAGGAAGAGCAAATCTTCAGCTGCTGAGGAACACAGCCACTCAGAAGTCAATATATTGGAATGAATTATCAAGGTACTTTTAGATAAAACTAACTCTGGTGAGTTTCCAACCAAAGAGGTGATGGATGCAAGTTATTTAGAGAGTTTGATGGGAAGGCTACTCTCTGGCCAGGGCAGAAGTCATGATACTAGCGCATGACTTTTGTCACTGACAAACCAAGTTTTGACTGCTGCCATTTCCACTCCAGGTTTTCTTCCTTATCACTAATTTTCATGTTGCTTTTATTATTTTTTTCAAGCTGACTTCTTTGTTTCAAAGTCTCTTTGTAATTCCCAGTTACTGTTTAATCTGTCCAACACGATCAGTTTTAAGCAAGTGTTCCCCAGGAAGTTTTCTGTAGTTGATATACATTCTTATAATTTGCACTCACATTTTTATCTTCACAGGTATTTTTGTCTGGACCATTCATGAAAGGTAGGCTGTGCAGGCATCCCCACATAGGCCAAAAAGTTCACATTTCCTTTTATTTCTTAGAAGCTCTCTCTCTGGGTGACAGGAGGTGTTAATAGGCAGGAAGCTGATCATGAGTCTAGTTTTAAGCCACCAAATCAAGAAAAAATTTGATAAACTGAAGCAAGTTCTCAAGGGCCACCAAGATGGCCAGGGGCTAGAGCACTTGTTCTGTGAGGAGAAGCTGAGTGAGCTGAACTTGTTCAGCCTTCACAAGTGACAGCTTCAAGGGTCCTACCAGCAGCCCACCAGCACGTATGAGAAGTGAAGTGCCATTGAGAAGACAGAGCCAGGCTCTTCCCAGTGGTGCATGGTGAGAAGATGAGAGACAATAGACATAAGCTGAAACAAGACAGGATCCAAAGAAAACTTCTTCCCCATGAGGACAGTCAGGTGGTGGAACAGGCTGCACAGAGAAATTGTGCAGTGTACATCCTTGGGGGTTTTCAAGACCTAACTGAACCAAGTCCTGAGAAAACTGGACTAACCTCATAGCTGGTCCTGTTTTGAGCAGTATGATGGATAAGAGACCTCCTAAGATATTCTACCATCTGAGTTTTCCTGTTATCCTATAAAGGAAATAATTTGATGTGCAGAGATTTTGTGTGTACATGTTCAGAACTATTGCTTTTTCTCTACATAACTACTGGGAAAAATAGGAATTAATTTCTTTTGTCATTCATACAGCAAATCCCACTGGTATTCATTTCACTCAGTATACATCTATTTTGAAATGAAAACCTAAATTTTATCGTACTTTACTTTGGCCTGTGCCAGCATCTACACTTTAGAGAGTCATGTTTCCATGGTAGGTCCAGAAATTTACACCTGTAAAATTTCTATTTTAACAGAAAGGAACTGGCAATTTCTACATGTAAATAGTATGCTTGCAAGCATATTCCTGAAATCAAATAACAAACCTTATAAGCACTCAAACCAGGACATCCTAGATTATTTGTAAAATACAGGTTTCCTATTCTTTTGCCTAAGTGTAACTTGAAAAATACTGTATTTGCTTTCATGATTATGATACCTAAAATAGATTCTTGTTCAGACTTCCTACTTTCTATTATATCTGTGTTCCAGCATTCCTGCAAAGCTCCAAACTGATAGCCATTCAAAAGACTATAAGCCAGAAAATCTGTCCAAGTAATAAGGAACGGAATCACAGAATTGTTTAGGTTGGAAAAAACCTTTAAGATCATCAAGTCTAACCATTAGCCTAACACCGCTAAGTCCACCACTAAACCATGTCCCTAAGCACCTCATCCATATGTCTTTTAAATACTTCCAGGGAGGGTGACTCCACCACCTCCCTGGGCAGCCTGTTCCTATGCTCGATAAACCTTTCAGTGAAGAAATTTTTCCTAATATCCAGCCTAAACCTCCCCTCGTGCAACTTGAGGCCATTTCTTCTTGTCCTATCACTTGTCATTTGGGAGAAGAGACCAGCAGCCACCTTTCTGCAACCCCCTTTCAGGTAGTTGCAGAGAGCGATAAAGTTTCTCTGAGCCTCCTCTTCTCCACGCTAAACAATCCCAGTTCCCTCAACCACTCCTCATAAGGCTTATGCTCCAGACCCCTCAGCAGCTTCGTTGCCCTTCTCTGGACATGCTTCAGCACCTCAATGTCCTTCTTGGAGTGAGGGGCCCAAAACTGAACACAGGATTCGAGGTGCGGCCTCACCAGTGCCCAGTACAGGGTGACAATCGCTTCCCTACTCCTGCTGACCACACTGTTTCTGATACAGGCCAGGATGCCATTGGCCTTCTTGGTCACCTGGGCACACTGCCGACTCATATTCAGCTGTCTGTCCAGGTCCTTTTCTGCCAGGCAGTGTTCCAGCCACTCTACCCCCAGCCTGTGGCATTGCATGGTGTTGTGACCCAAGCATAGGACTCGGCACTTGGCCTTCTTGAATCTCATACAATCGCCCTCGGCCCATCTATCCAGCCTGTCCAGATCCCTCTGCAGAGCCTTCCCACCCTCAAGCAGATCAACACTCCCGCCCAACTTGATGTCAACCACAAACTTACTGAGGGTGCACTCAATTCTCTCACCCAGATTATTGATAAAGATATTAAATAAGACCGGCCCCAGTACTGAGCCCTGGGGAACACCACTTGTGACCGGCTGCCAGCTGGATTTAACTCCATTCACCACAACCCTTCGGGCCTGTCCATCCAGCCAGTTTTTTACCCACCGAACAGCACACCTGTCCAAACCATGAGCAGCCAGCTTCTCCAGGAGAATACTGTGGGAAATGATGTCAAAGGCTTTACTAAAGTCTAGGTAGACTACATCCACAGCTTTTCCCTCATCCCCTAAGCAGGTCACTTTGTCATAGAAGGAGATCAGGTTGGTCAGGCAGGACCTGCCTTTCATAAACCCATGATTAATTGGCCTGATCACCTGGTCATCATGTAGGTGCCGCATGATGGCACTCAAGATGATGTGCTCCATAATCTTCCCTGGCACCGAGGTCAGGCTGACAGGCCTCTAGTTCCCCGTATCCTCCTTCTGGCCCTTCTTGAAGACGGGTGTCAGATTTGCTATCCTCCAGTCCACTGGGACCTCCCTGGTTAGCCATGACTGCTGGTAGATGATGGAAAGTGGCTTGGTGAGCACTTCCACCAGCTCCCTCAGTACCCTTGGATGGAACCCATTCAGCCCCACAGTCATGTGTGTGTCTACGTGGTGTGGCAGGTCGCTAACCATTTCCCCTTGCATTGCAGGGGTTTCATTCTGCTCCCTGTCCCTATCTTCCAGCCCAGGGGGCTGGGTACCCAGAGAACAACTGGTCTTACTAGTAAAGACTGGGGCACAGAAGGCATTAAGTACCTCAGATGTTTCCTCATCTTTGTCACTATGTTTCTTCCCGCATCCAATAAAGGATGAAGATTCTCCTTAGCCCTCCTTTTGTCACTAATGTATTTATAGACACAATTTTTGTTGTCTTTTATGGCTGTTGCCAGCTTAAGAAATAGTGTAGCCAGCAGGAGTAGGGAAGTGATCATGCCCCTGTATGCGGCGCTGGTGAGGCCGCACCTCGAATACTGTGTTCAGTTTTGGGCCCCTCACTACAAGAAGGACATTGACGTGCTGGGGCGTGTCCAGAGAAGGGCAATGAAGCTGGTGAGGGGTCTGGAGCACAAGTCTTATGAGGAGCGGCTGAGGGAACTGGGGTTGTTCAGTCTGCAGAAGACGAGGCTGAGGGGAGACCTTATCACTCTCTACAATTATCTGAAAGGAGGTTGCAGAGAGGTGGGTGTTTGTCTCTTCTCCCAAGTGACGAGTGACAGAACAAGAGGAAATGGCCTCAAGTTGCACGAGGGGAGGTTCAGGCTGGATATTAGGAAAAATTTCTTTTCTGAGAGACGGGTGAAGCATTGGAACAGGCTGCCCAGGGAGGTGGTGGAGTCACCATCACTGGAGGTATTCAAAAAACATGTGGACGCGGCACTGCGGGACATGGTTTAGTGGGCATGGTGGTACTGGGTTGACGGTTGGACTTGATGATCTTACACGTCTTTTCCAACCATAATGGTTCTGTGAAGTTCTAGTTGGGCTTTGGCCCTTCTAATTTTCGCCTTGCAAAACCTCACAACATCCTTGTAGTCCTCCTGAGTGGTCTGCCCCTTCTTCCAAAGTTCTAAACTTCTTTTTTTCCTGAGTTCCACCCAAAGCTCTCTGGTCAGCCAGGCCAGTCTTCTTCCCCACTGGCTCATCTTCTGGCACATGGGGATGGCCTGCTCCTGTGCCTTTAAGACTTCCTTCTTGAAGAGTGTCCAACCTTCCTGGACTCCTTTGCCTTTCAGGACTGCCTCCCAAGGGACTCTGTCCACCTGGCTCCGAAACAGGCTGAAATCCGCCCTCCTGAAGTCAAAGGTAGCAGTTCTGCTGACACCTGTCCTTACTTCTCTGAGAATCAAAAATTCTATCATTTCATGGTCACTGTGCCCAAGGTGGCCTCCCCCTGTCACATCCCCCACAAGGCCTTCTCTGTTCACAAACAACAGGCCCAGCGGGGCGCCTTCCCTACTTGGCTCTCCCACCAGCTGTGCCAGGAAGTTATCTTCCACACACTCCAGGAACCTCCGGGACTGTTTCCTCTCTGCCATATTGTATTTCCAGCAGACATCTGATAAGTTGAAGTCCCCCAAAAGAACAAGGGCTAGGGACTGTGAAACTTCTCCCAGCTGCTTGTAGATTTTTTTTTTCTGTCTCCTCATCCTGGTTGGGTGGTCTATAACAGCCTCCCACCATATCTGCCTTGTTGGCTTTCCCCCTGATTCTCACCCACAGACACTCAACCCTGCTGTCACCATACTTAACCTCTAGACAATCAAAACTCTCCTTGACATGCAGGGCTACCCCACCACCTCTCCTTCCTTGCTTGTCCTTCCTGAAGGGTTTGAGCCATCCAGTGCAGCAGTCCAGTTGTGTGAGTCATCCCACCATGTTTCTGTGATGGCTACTATATCATAGTTTTCCTGCTAGACAATGTCTTCCATCTGCTTCTGTTTGTTGCCCATGCTGCATACATTGGTATAGATGTACTTTAGTTGGGCTATTGATCCTGCCACCTTTTTGGGAGGAGAAGCCCTAAGTCCTATGTGACTGCTCTCAGGTGCTTCCCTGGTTTCTAGCACATCAACAACACCTGCATCTTTGCTGCCACATGAGTGCCCATCCCCTACCTCCACTGAGACAGCAGTCCAAAGGTCCTTGCCAGTGCACCACCCCTCAAACATTGGCATGCTACCCCCAGGCTTATCATCAGCGAGCTTGGTGTTATCCCTTTCCCCCTCCAAATATAGTTTGAAGTTCTTTCAATAAGCCCTGCTAACTCCTGTGCCAGGATTCTTCTCCCCCTCAGAGACAGGTGTTCCCCATCTGTCACCAGCAGGCCTGGTGCTGTATAGAGCGACCCATTATCAAAGAACCCAAAATTCTGCCAATGACACCAGTCTTGGAAACAGGTATTGATCAGCTGGTTCTTCCCGTTTCTTCCCTCATTGTTCTCTGCCAATGGAAGGATGGAGGAGAACACCACTTGTGCTCCCAGTCCCCCAACCAGTCATCCCAAGGCACTGAAGTCTTTCTTGATTGCCCTCAGACTTCTTGTCACTGCCTACCTGGAGAATCAATAATGGATAATAATCTGAGGGCCATACCAGGGTAGGAAGTTTTCTTGTCACATCTTTAACATGGGCCCCAGGGACGCAGCAGACTTCCTTAAAAGTGAGTCCAATCTGCATATCAGGCCTTCTGTTCCCCTCAGGAGAGAGTCCCCTATGACAATGACTCGTCTTTTTTTCTTTATGGAAGCCGTTTTTATGCAGGGCGTAGGCCAGCTTAAACTTGGTGACACCTCCAAGCTAAGTGAGCCCTCATCCTCGTCATTGTTTGGTTCCACTTGAAGAGCCTCGTACCTATCATGCAAGAGGACCTGGGAAGGTGGGGTAGTAACAGAGGAGGCTCGCCTGCCATGCCAGGCAGGAACTTGATGCCATTGCCCCCTATCCCTTAAGTCACCTCGTTCTGCTGGGTGGAGAGAGGAAAGGGGAGTCGTCCGTATCCCGTGCCCTGTCTGCATGTTGTGTCTGTCCTAGGGAAGGTAGAGTGCAATTCCAGTGGGCTATCTCTCTCTCTCACTCCCTGATACTCCTTAACATACTCACTTCCTCCTGGAGCTCTGCCACTAAGAGGAGGAGGAGTATCACTTTAAAGGAATTCAGTTATAATTGTATCATTATGCTGTCATGAGCAGCAGGAAGCAACACAGAAATGCTTGCTTCTTGGGAAAAAAAGACAAATTACTCATAAACATATAATTGCTTTCCCAGCACAAGAGCTGATACAACCATTAACTGCATTTGCATTGTAGGTGGTTCCTCTTTCTTCTGTTTGCAAATCAAAAGAGTTTTCAAGCAAATAATTCTGTTTGTATTAGTAGTTGCCCATAATCTGTGAGTTGGAACTGGTCATGAGATCAAAACTTAGGAATTTTGCACTTCTGGTCTTATAGGAGGCATGACATTTAGAAATAGTCTTTCTTTTTTTCCCTTTTCTAGTACCTATCCTGCATAACTTTTATGAGCCTGCTGCTATATAATGCTCTGAAAGCAGGACTATTTAAGATTTAGGCATGACAACAACATTCAGTGCAATCAGACATTCGCTAAATTTGAGCAAGTCAATAAGTATACATAATACAGAACTGAGCAAGACATGTCTTTCAGCCTTGGTAATAACATAGAACAAATGAAAGCTAAGCTAATTAGCTCAGCTATCACAAAAGTCTGATGCAGCAGACTTCTTCACTTATCAGAGCTTGCTTGTCCAGCCACACTGATGAAGGGAACCGAAGTCACTACCAGTATATTATCTTTCCCAGAAACACTGGAGATATTAATATATAAATATTCACATATACCCATCATACTGATATCTATATATGTACATGTACTCATATGCATATGTATACATATATACAGTATACATATGCTTACACACACATTCTTATACATGTTGTGGTTTAATCCCAATAGGCAGCTAAGCACAACACTGCCACTTGCTGACTCTGCCTGCCCAGTGGGATGGGGGAGAGAATTGGAAGAGTAGAAATAACAAAACTTGTGCGTTGAGATAAAGACAGTCCAATAAGTTTTAAAAATAAACAAATAAACAAAAACCTCAAAGAAAAACAAAACCAAGAAAAAAAAGTGATGCAAAACCCCCACAATTGCTCACCACCAACCAACTGATGCCCAGCCAATCCCCAAGCAATGGCATCCCCAGCAAAATCCACCCTCACCTTTTTTTAGTCCTGAGGCAATGTCATATGGCATGGAATATCCCTTTGGTCAGTTGAGGTCAGCTGTCTCAGCTGTGTTCCCTCCCAAATTCTTGCCCACCCCTATCCTACTTTCTGCAGGGCAGTGTGAGAAACAGAAGAGACTTTGACTTTGTGCAAGCACTCCAGCAACACCTAAAACATCAGTGTGTTATCAACACCATTTTCATCACAAATCCAAAATACAGAATCATACAAGCTACTATGAAGAAAATTATCTCTATCCTAGACAAAACCAGTACAATATACTTTTTAAAAAATCTTTATACACAATTATATCCTTATTTGTCTGTTGAGTTACCTGAAGAGTAGACTGATGACTTTGCTGCTAAAACAGCTGGTGCTCTTTACTCATTTCAACCAGTGAGCCTTTCACAGATGAAATTACTAAAGCAAAGGGAGTAATACCTACAAACTGAGTTACCCAAGGAATTTGGGGAAAAAGTGTTAAGTGGATCAGGCATGGTAATTGATGTGTATACTTTCCAGTATCCAGGAACTAGCTTTTGCAATGTGATGGGGAAGGGATCACAGTCATACAGGCTTTATATATGATAGGTATTACAAATGAGAAATAAAAAGGAGACTGACAGTGATTACAGAGGTCTTATCCTTACTTTAATAATGCTAAGTAATGCTGGGGAGGTCTAATGCTGATAGGTAATGAAAAAAAGGGACTTGTTTTTTAAGGGAATCAAAGTGGTCTTGTAGATAACTTTGTTTATACTCTCAAGTTCAAAATGGCTTTCAAGACAGACTACTCCTAAACAGAACATGAATGCATTTGCCAAACCTTCGATCAAGATGCTATATAAGGGATTTCTGTAATTACACAAATATAAATACAAGAGTTAACTTTGTAGCAAAGAATAAACATAAAATACAAAGTACTGGAGTAAATTCTGGATTTTTCTTAAAAAGGTAGAGGGCAAAACTACAGATTTATTTGCCACACAGTTAAATCCCACATGGGTTTATCTGGTGGTCAACATTCCAGTGTTGTGCCGCTTTCTGCCTACTCCATTTTTTGAATAAAGGAAATTTGAATGATACAGTTCTGTTATTGAGTTCATGAGTAGAGACTAGAACTTCTTGGCTGATAGAGATGCAATGTATGTTTTGAGGCTAGATTTCCTTATGTCCATTGTTCAGCCAGTCCAAATCTGCTGAAATCTGCAGTATTTTTGGTGATAATTTGGGACAGCATTTTAATAACACTATTCACAGAAGTAACTACTGTACCACTGCACATATTTCATTTAGACAGTAAAGACATATTGGACATGTCTATGCAGAACCATTTTAGATCTCCCAAACTCAGTAACGTGTATAATATGGCAAAAAATGTTATTCAGAGGCACCAGCTTGGATCCTAAAAGCATAACATCATGGTTCTGAGTTTGGGATGATTAGCACTGCCTCCTAGCAAGGCTAATTAACTCAGGTTGAGCACCATGCTAAAACATCTGTACTAGTCATTCTGGCACTAGCCTGTGTACAACTAGCCTGGGATCTCTGTATGGCATTGTGCTCTGAGGAATAAAAACATCCTTATATTTCTTTGCCATCTCAAAAAGTCCTAGGAATTGAGGTCATACTCTTCTTTCTGTTTATTTTACAGATAAACACTTTTAAAACTCAATTTGTAGTATTTTGACTCTGGAATTTGAACACCCTCCCCCCTGAGTAAGCCAAGCTGAGCAAAGCAACATCATTATGAAGCGAAAAATGCATTCTTGTAGTGTCTATATTTGTTTAGCATTAAAAGAAATCTATTGTGTTTGCTTGTTTGGGCAATAACCAAGACCAGGCTAACATTGTTATAAACAACAGGAAAAAAAAGTTAAGTGCAGAACTTGACTGCCCACAGTCTAAAGAGAATTGCTCCTAGTTGATGATGAGATGGCTATACAGAAGCAGAAGACTGGAAGGACCTCAGACTCCATAGATGATAACCTTACATTGCAGTGGTCACTCACAGGAAAAATTCCCAGCATTTTGTGACAAAACTGTAATATTTGGTACAAAAAGCCCAGAGCTAGTTATAACTTTTAGACTACTTTCTTCAGTTCCTAGAGGTGGTTGGAGAAAAGAGAGTAGATAACATAGCTTCCCTATGACACTTCTCTTCCTCTATGGCAAATAGAGGACTGCTGAATTTACTGCAGGTCCGGAAGAGCTACTTTTTGTGTCCACAGTTGATGAGCTTTTTATCAGAAATATCAGCTTTATTTCTTGAAAAATATATCGGAGTAATACCTATATATTAATTGGGAATGATGGTAAATCACCAGGTTTCAGTATGTATAAATGAAACCTGGGAGAACCCAAAGAAGAGAATTTTTAATAAAAGCCACAAGCAATATGGATTGTATTGGGCCACATTTATAGGTCCCATCATCACTTTATGCTCTAAAGAAGAGAAATTAAGATAATCCTTTGGTGAATTAAGTTCCTGGCAATTTGCTGGATAAAAGTTTCTAGAGAATTCAAACTGGAATGTACTCAGCATTCCATAATTTCACCAGCTAAAATATATAGCTGCATTTCTTAGCCAGTTTCCACACACTCCACTCCTACTTTTGAAGGTATTTTATATCACTGAAGTAGCTTCACAGCATTACAAATTGTTTTGGCTCTTGGTACTTTATCCTTAATAAACCTGGTATATTTTGATGATTTATTAAACTTACTAAAGATCATGATAACATGTGATTCTGGGGAGGGGGGAAAAAAGTGTATGTCATAAAAATGTATATAGTGATTTCCACATTATTGTGTTGGGTTTTGTTTGCCTTTTTTTTCAGTTTGAGACCAGATTGTGCAACAATTACTTATAAATATTTAGTGAGATTTTGAAAGCTGCCTAAGCAGATCAAGCATTTCATAGTTGTGGTTAGGTCCATATTGTTAGAAAGTGTTACTAAGTGGCAATGGATTAACCACTAAAAAGAAGTAAGAATTGGGAAGTTTATTTTCCACATGAAAATGAAAAAAATCAGTAAGTACTCAGATTCTATTTGTGGAGCAAAGTGCTTTGCTTGATAAATACATCTTGTTTTAAGTCATGTATCAATATATAATCAACCTCTCAAGACAGCCCTAGGACTGAACTACATGCTAAGATTCCAACAAGCATTAACAAAGTCAAAGAAAACCAGAAAAAATATCCATTAGTAATAAAATCGAAGATGGTTAACATACACGTTGCTCACTCTTAATATGAGTAGTGTAATAAAGTAACAATACTTTTACTTAAAAAAACAATTCTCAAAATTTTCAAGTAAGAGTAGGTTTACATTAAAATTAATTGAGAACAAAATTGTCCAACTCTGTAATTTTTCCCTGATGCTTAAGTGCACACTAAATTTTATTATTGGCCTCTAATTAGTTTCTGTTTTTATAAATGGATAGTATCTCTTTATTTTCTTCTTCTTCTTTATTAGACAAATTCTGAAAATGTAGAAGAAACTAAGATGACATGGATATTTAAGGTTTTGTTGGAGTGTAAGCATCTTTATCTACTACTCAATTAAGCACCAAAGAGATATTATACAGCCCAAATTATACCTCATTGAAACTTAGAAAATTTTTATATATGGAAAAAAAAAGGGTAAGAAAAATATGAGTAAATTTTACAATTTTATAGGAACAATAAAGTATATATCTCATAGTTTATTTTTTTAATCAAACCCTATCTAATCAGCTGTGACTCTAGAATTCTAAAAGAGATAGTTTACCTGCCTGGCAAAACTGTTTTTCTTCCTGTTCCCAACCTGGAAATCAGATGTATTCCTGGAATTTTGTTAAAGTTAGCGTGTTTAGGCTCTTTTTGGTAGCAAAATTTACAGTATTTGAGCTACAGTATTTACATTATCACAACAGTACTAGCATTTTCTTTATATAATATAAAAATGCTATTCTTTCTAGTGAAGAACACTGTTTCCTCACACTTTCTTAATAGTTATTTTTTTCCCTATTGACAGTTTATAAGCTTTTTCTACATTCTACTCATATCTGGGCTATTCTGCTCATATGTGGGGAATGGGATATGCCAGGTAATTATATCATCAGGCTGATATTACCTCAGGGGAAAAAAAAAAAAAAAGATTGACATGAGTTGATTATTTTATATGCATATAGGGATATAAATACCTCAAAAATTGGCCTAAAAGCAGTAACTAGATATGTACTTGATTTTCTTAATTATAATTTGTGTTTTAAATAGATTTTGCAAGGTAGTGGTGTCAACAATGTTTTGATCAAGACGCTATGATGATGCTAAGTCAAGATGAGGCCATAAAACTCTTAATACCTAAGAAAGGTGCTCTGCAGGACAGCTTAAGCAAATAAATTCAAGAGGAAAATCCAGAAAAAAATCTAGCTTTTTTATTTAAGTACCCAGATGGTACGCAGAATCCCTTGCAAAAATTTTTCCATGACATAAACAGACATGCTAGACACCGATAGAAAAAAAAATAGATACAGATGAAGATTCATCTGGTTGTTGATACATGCATGCAAGTTAATGATGTGCCTTATAATAACAGTGAAATCAGGACTTGGACACATAAACACATTATAGCAAGATGATACATCGCCACATCATCAGGTTCTCGGTGGCAGTTTGTATGCATGCTTTTTCTGTGTAGTAATCTCTGTGTCATTAAAAAGTAATTTGAAATAGTATATTCTTCTGTCTTTGAAAGTGTCACGGATGGCAGTGAGAGAGAGAGCACTTCACTCGTAAGACAGAAGCAACAATATGTTTTACTGATATAAAATAGTGAGTTAACAAAGTTTGATAATAAATGAGACAATGGTTTAACAAGATTCAATGTCAAGGTACACTTGGACTATTTACTGCATAGAGAAAAGGGTCAGACAAACTGTCAGGGAGACCATCCTCTTGAGTCAGGGAGTTCAGAAAGGACCCCCTTGCTTTCTAAACTCCTCAGAGAGTAGTCTAGGTGCGGCTGGATCCAGACTTAGTCACAGACTTGGTCAATGGTTTATGTCTAAAGGATATACGCAATCAATCCTTATATCACTTAGCTAAGGTTTCAAAGTTTCAGCATGCTATTAGTCACTTACTGAGAATCTGTGGTGGTAAGGAATCTCTCAACATTGATGAGTAACCTTGAGAGGCTCCCCTACTCGAGGGGAGATCCTGGTGTGCAGCCCGCTGCTGTGCAGGAGAGCTCAAAGGGCTCTTGGGCTGCTCACTATTTACGGGGTAAGATGATTGACTCATAGTCATATTTACATACTGACTACAGATTTTAGTTTCTTCCAAATCTGGCTTGAGCTGGACATGAACTGGTACTGTGGTTAGGTGGATGCATTGCCATAAATTAGCACTTCGCTATTGTGTTGTTATCTGCCTCCCATGAATCCACTCTGAACTGAATGCATCATGACCAGACACATCCATCATGACCGCCACTGGTGGTTATTGCTCGAGCAGGGTTACAGGAAAAGGTCAGGTCGGGAAGAGGGGGGAGCACACTGTCACATAAAGTAAGCTAGTTTGCATTTATGTCAATACAGTTCCATGGTAAATTGTCACTCAGCAGATGAACACATGGTAACTTCTAATACAGGGCAAATTTCTATTTTACATTCTTTAGATACTACTGAGTAAGAATACAGGCCATACTTGGAAGATAATTGTGTATTTTGACAAACCAGGAGATTTTCTCCTATACAGTGGATAAATTACTGAACTTGAAACTACAGATACATTACTGTGAGTGAAGGGAAACCGATATGCAAAAGTTTCAATAGAGGAATTGCATTATTTATACTGGTCTGTTAGCTACCATGGCACTTTCTCCCGTTATTCAGTCAACAGTTGAAGAGCAGAGGGTTGAGAACTATAACAAACTGAAGGAACTGAGATCTTAGCCTTCATTAAGAAACATAATGAGCTCCATCTGTGTAGTTCATTTAAGAAATTTTTACACAGAACATAGCTATCCACCTACATATTGATGTGGACAAACAGGAATTCAACAGTACACAAGACAGCACCTGGCAGGCAAAAATATGGCTTGGTAGTGTTTGGTGTTGGAGAAATTCTGACTTCGTACAAGACATTTGTCCTGCGACAAACAGGGAGTTGGACTCGATCCTTATGGGTCCTTTCCAACTTGAGATATTCTATGATTCTATGATATATTTTTTTAACATTGAAGTTAGTTAATGAGTGAAAGAAATTATCCAAAATGAGTAATTTTAATATAAAAGCTGGAAGGTTTGGGGATTTTTTTTTTCTTTACAAAATCTCCTTGATTTAAGAGGAATTATGAATTATGAATTCATTAATTTCTAAGAAACTTATTTTTGCAGAAGGTCAAGCTAGATCATCACAGTGATGCTTTCTGGCCCTGTAATTTACAAATATATAAAGAATAAATATTAATATGCGTAATAGTAAAGTAATGCTTCATAATCTTTAATGCTCTTACAAATCATAAAACATTTATAAGTTGAGCTATGAAAGTAGCTGTCAATTCCTAAAGCATGAGTAAACCCTAGATTTGTGCTCATTAAAGCATGAGAAATTCTTGGTATTAGATTTGTGCTCTAATGTGTGTTCCTCTAAAGAGGAACAGGATTGTTTTAAATGGCTGTCTTTCACACTTTCCGATATTTAGCTGCTTTAACATTGCATGAGAACGACAGGAAAAGACCCACAGCAGTACACAAAACAGACTTTGTATGTGAAACTCACTGTAGTTTGATTCTGGAGAGATCTATGCAGACAAATATACTGGGCAGAGAGATAGTTTACTATTGTCCTAAACTCTAAATTTAAGAATCCTGTGTTTGAAAGGCTTGTTCAGATCAGTGACCAGCAATGATGCTCTATTCTGTCCTACATTTAATCTTGGTATGACACCAAATACCAATGATGATTCTAAATGTTTGTTGGCAACGTACCACAATACCTAAATAAAAAATTCCAAATGCCTGCCACTTTTCCTGACATACATCTTGGCATATTTTTGCTAATTGGGCTGCACTAGCATTTTAACACAATCACTGCAAACCAAATCAAGTTATGGATGACCATTTGCTTATTTTGCAAGGAAAGTGAATTCAAGAGAGCATGGGAGGTATATTTCTTTATTATGCACACTCTAGTTCTCAAAATCATATGCTTTTGAGCATTTTAAACTTACTTACAAACAAATGTAAATGTGCTATGAACTGTTATTTTATATACTTAGCAACAGAAATGGACCTTTAAGGTCCAGAAAACATACAGTTTTATTTAATGCACTGGTTGTCAGCAATAATTAAGAATTATTGCACAAGGAACTGTGAAATGCTTTATATGAGAAATGTCTGAAATGTAGGAGGTTAACTTTGTGACATAAAATGTTTTACAGCATACATAGTTACTGTAATTTAGTAGTATAGGATACTTATATTTTACAACTCTATATTCATTCTTACCCTGACATAGCACCTGATGCTGCTGATAGAGCCTGCTTGTGTTTTCTTTCTGGGCTCATATATAAATCCCTTTTGTATTTAAAATTAATAAAACAAATACATTAGTAATAGGACTGTGGTGGGTTAACCTTGTCTGGCATCCAGGTGCCCACTGAGCTGCTCTCCCACTCTCCCTCCTCAACAGGACGGGGGAGAAAATAAGACGAAAAACTCATAGGCTGAGATAAAAGCAGTTTAATAAAGAAAAACAAAGGCTGTGCACAGAAGCAAAGGAAAACAAAAAGATTTATTCTCTACTTCCCATCAGTAGGTGACGTCCAGCCACTTCCTGGGAAATAGGGCCTCAGTACACATACCTGTTGCTTCAGGAGACAAATGACTTAATAACAAATGCCCCCCCCCCCCCCCCCTTTCTCTTACATTTTATTGCTGAGCACGTTGTCATATGGTATGGAATATCCCTTTGGTCACTTTGGATCAGCTGTCCTGGCTGTGGCCTCTCCTAACCTCTTGCCCACCCCCAGACTACTGGCCTTTGGAGGAGGATGGGGTGCGGCATTGGGGAGACAGCCTTGATGCTGTGTGGACACTGCTCAGCAGTAGTCAAAACATTGGTGTGCCATCAACACTGTCCTAGCTACAAAACACAGCAGTATGAGGGCTGCTTATATATATAAATATGGGACATTGTTTAGGAAAACAAAAGAAATGTATTCTTAAATTTTCAAACATCTTAATCAATTCAATACTATAATCACTTTGTATCTAATCTTAACTATTATAGAAGATTACCTTACTTGGGGGAAGGAACCATTCAATTTTATTTTTCATTTTCATTATTATTTTGAATTTGAAACACTGTATTTTGCATAGCTGTAAAGTCACAACTACAAAGAAAACAGATATTTTATTGTCTTCAGCGGTGCCATTCCTGTGACTGACTATAATTCTCCTCCAACATTCTTTTAATTATCTATCTATCTTCATCATCATTCATTTTGAGCAGTTCTCTTGGCAGGTAAGCTAAGCCTGAAAAGTCACTGCTTGTGGAAATAAATCAGCAATGACGGCAACATATAGACACCTCATTACCATGATATTGATTTCAAATGAGTGTTTGTCTTTTCAGTTTTCTTTTTAATTGGAATTAACATCATTACAATCCTAATTGATTACTGTATTGTGATTTCAAATTCTGTTCTTTCTAATCTGCCCAATTACTGTAAAAGGGTGTTTTGTTTTGTTTTTCGAATCTTAGAAGCTAAGTTGGAACAGATGTTTAGTTTCTAGAAAATACGCTATCAGACACAGAGAACCAAATTTTGAATATGTGTTATTTCAAGTATCAAAATCAGTTCTATTCTATTGCAATCACATTTTGTCATGGCTTGATATTTAGTAGGAATAATTGAAAATAATTTTTAGATATGCACAATCCCAAGTATGGGATTTTGTAATTTAGATATGCACAATTACAAATATGTAATTTATTATTTGTATTTAGTTGTTTTGCGTTCTTGATGGTCACTGCAAGCACTACACAGGATCTGGGAACACTAAAAAAGACAATCAAGAGACAGAAGAGGAGGTGTCCTGTAGAATCTCAGTGCTTTTACCATTTGAGCAACCATACATTCAATAGCTCTCCAGGAAGCAGTTGATTCTTTAGAGGTCTGAGTCACACTGCGTCCAGTTGTGAGTTTCAGGACGTTTTCCATACAACAAGACATGTATATAGTTAAAGACTATACATTTCAATTTACAGGTCTACAGTAGGGTCATGACATACTGACATATTTTCAAGATTTGCTTTTCCATTTTTCTTCCCCTTCTTTTTTACTTGTTTCATAAGTATATACTAACTGCTGATTCATACATTTGATGCATTCATTCAGATTAGATTTTTTTCCCCCAAAAGAAAAAGTGGTTTTATTTCCTGAGTGTCTGGAAACATATCTTCCATTTTTTAATCTCACAGTGCACCCATTACAAAAAAGGCAGAGTAAGATGGAAGTCTTAATGCCTTCCAAGGAAGGCTCCAAATAACTATGGTGAGGGTTCATCAACAACAGAAACAGTGACACTGACTTCCAGCTCAAGAAGAAGAAAAAAAAGCATCTAGTAGAAGAAACAGAGGTAACATATTTCTCGGGATATCTGAATAATTCACTATGATTTTAGTCAAGCAAAACCACTGTGCAGAGTTTTCGGTCATTTTGTGGGATGCATTTTCCTTTGTGAAGAAGATGTTATATTTAGTAGACAGATCAAAGCGGTCATTTTGTGTAGTTTCACAACTGTTAATGATTCCAAAGTCAGAATGTTATTTTCTATAAACAGTCAGTACATATCAGGATAAGAAGTTTTAAATAATCGTATGGGCCTACAGTGGAAACTCCATCTATCCTAGCAAAGGTTTTAGTATCTTAATAAAAAACCTACAGACATGGCATCTGGGTGTATTTCCAGGGGGATGGGAGGAAAGTTTCTTATACTCACCTCTAGAACTTCTTTCCTCTAAAGTCCTGATTTAGATTTATGCATTGCAGGCCCCCAAAATGTTCTAAGACACTGCTTGAATGGTCTGTTAATCTGCTAAATTTGTTGAAAATATGGTTAATATTAAGAAAAGATGTACATGAAAATGCTCTCTATCAAGGAATAAAACATTAAATAGTTAATAATGTTGAACCTAAATACTCTAAAAACACCTGCATTTCCTATCCTCCATGCAGCCTATCCTAATCCCACTCGGTGTGCTGCCTATAAATAACTAATACCAGATGAGAAACTGGAGGTTATTGACCAAACATTTTTATAAATATACCGTTTCATGTTGTTGTATATTCTTCTTAAGTGATTACTTATTTTACTTTATCTTTTAGTATTGTAGTCTCTTAGGATCACGAATCATGCTTCACCTCACACTTTTGAAAATCCTAACCTTAATGGCAGCCACCTTTTTATTCGGTGTTCAGGCTTTGTCTGGCATTAATAGCATTTGCATAATTTTATATATTAATATTTTGTTGTACAAAAACTATAATTTAGGTAAAGTTTGATGAAACTAAGAATAAAATATATCTGGAAAAATATTATTTTATATATTAAATAAATCACTTTCCCCTCAAAGTGCACAAAATGTGAAAAAAAGATTACATTACAAATATACCATTATACATTATATATTATTATACCATTATACATTATACCATATACCATATACATACGTATGTATATGGTATATGGTATAATGTGTATCTCAAAAGCATTGCTGTTTTTCAGCTGATAGGATTATATTTAACATTATCCAGTTGGAAATGTCAATCAACAAATGGTTTCGCAAATGTGAAAATATAATAGTTGTCTATTGTGTTCTAGAAGCTGGAGATAATTTTTAAGACTCTTTCAAAGAGCATTAATGTTTAAATTTCATTAATCATAATAATATTACTGTGTTCAAGAATCAGCAGTGAGAATTATTTGCAAAAAATAGCAAGATCAGTTTTAATCATTGAATTCAGTAATCATTGAATTCCTTTTTAAAAAATCCCCTCCTTCAGGAGATTTTTTTAAAACAAATTTTAACATATTTAAAATATGCTATTCCTTCCATGGATTAAAAGTTAATATATATGCAAGTATATACATAAATGTATATATTATATAATTAAATAGATTTAATTTAATTAAATTTAATAGTTATATTTAGATCAAAATCTAAAAACACGATAAGAACTTATATGTGTATGAATATAGACTTAATTTTATGAATTTAAGGAGTTAAAGTTTCATCCAAATGAATAAATTGTTACTATGGAGACAATTCTGCATATAAGTGTTTGTTTTGAAAGCTACAATTTTCAACTAACAATTTTATATCTTTACCTATTCC
Organism: Gavia stellata; assembly: GCF_030936135.1. Classification (NCBI taxonomy): domain Eukaryota; kingdom Metazoa; phylum Chordata; class Aves; order Gaviiformes; family Gaviidae; genus Gavia; species Gavia stellata. The sequence continues at coordinate 23,904,466 of NC_082598.1, read as the reverse complement.
ATCACAGCTCCATGGTTTGTTTTACAGGATTTACCAGAGTGGCGATTTTTCCAAGAATACCATAATTATCCACTGCAAAAAAGGCAATCAGATGTTGTTTTTTAACATAGCATACAGATTGACTGATAGTTCATAGAACAGACATGTAATGGTCCGGGTGAGCTGCTTAACACAAAATGTCTTTTCTTTCTTTTCTGACATATTTCACCACATTTTTTTTTTAGGAGTTGGAGGGAAGTCAGTGGAGGAACAAAATTAAATATTTTAGAATTCACAGAACCACATTTGAAGCTGTACTTTCAAATATTTACTGTCTTCTGGAAGAGATTCTGTAACCTGTTTTCATTCCATTAACATTTTTACTCTATCAGCTAGACATCAGAGCATTTGAACTGACGCTACAAAACAAGTTCTGATCTATTTTTCTTCCCTCTTCACTTCTCTTCACAATCTGTCCTTTGCATTTTGAGTCTGCTTCAGATATCCTAGTTTTGGCAAATATACCCTTAGAACTAACGAATTGGCAAAAAGTAGTGTATGTATTGTGAACATTTTATGTCCCCTTGAATTCACTTTTGTGGAAGTAAAGATATTTTTCAAAAATGGCTATTAAAGAAAAAATTGATGATTTCAGGCAACTCTCTTAACACAGCAAAAATAATACATTTGAACTGCATTCAACTTCAAGAAGGAATTCTTTATTAATATTCTCCTAGAATTTCCCTTAACACAATTAAAGATCTAGAATGTTGAAGGCTAAATAAGTCTCAGTGGAGTTTGCGGGTGTGCATATTATTATTTCTCTTTTTTTACTAATGATTCTATTCAAGAAGAATAAGTGCAGTGGGATAATAAAAAAGAAAAAAATATAGCTAAACAATTTTAAGTTTTGCCAAAAAAAGACAGTTTAACCAATATGGAAACACGTAAATCTTCATAAGTTAATGAAGTTGTATGATACAAAAAATTGCAGAAAGCATCTATACGTTGTTATGAAACTAATTCAAACAATATATTTTCTTTAGACAGTTACAGAGATCACAGAAAGTAGATAAAAGTATATATAACAGAGCATGTTTATCTTTCCTTTTTTTTTCGTGTGTGTGTATGTGTATGCAGATAGGAAAAATGAGTGGTAACATTTGCCGTGGTGAAGCTGGGATATTTATGTTTGCAACTCATATACATGGAAATATGTACTGTCTCTAAATGTGTGTTGGTATTATTTACACAATAATTCTAAGAGGTTCAAGAATCAAGTTTTGAGCCTTAAGGTGTCCTGTATTTGTCATTGCACAGACTTTGGACTGATCTGGAAAGATTTTTAACGCTTTACTTAAGTCTGGTTCAATATTATTTTGAGCACATCTCTACATCCTCTATAGCCAAGGAATGGCCACTAAGATTTAAGAGGGTTGGTTTGGGGATACTAAAGTACTAAGTGTACCAAATAAGCCATACAGTCTTCTTGAGAGAAAATAAATCACCCATTATGAGGAAGATGGGAGGAAAAACATATTTGTTTCTTAGTTTGTTTCATTCCATCACTTGAAAATACATAGAAATTTAAAAAGCAACCAAAGCCATTCCCAGTTGAACTAGACACTTAATCAAACACTCAGATCTCCTGATAAGAAGTGAAAAGCTTTTCTGACTAGAAGTGTTCTGACTAAGAAGTGCAGGGAAGAAGCACTCACAACTTTAATCTGTTTCATGATCTGGCTTGGTAGTGCCAAGAGTGTCCTTGTGTCATACTATAAAGATTCTATTCTAGAGGATGGGTGGGGAAGGATTGCTACAAGGTAACCATCCAGGAGCCACAATCTGAAGGGTAGTGTTGACAGTGAGGAGTTAACTGAGTCACCTAGGAAGTTACATCACTCATTAAAGGCTGCGGTGAGCTGTAGAAGCAATGGGGTATTATCTCTAGTCAGGTCTGTAGTGCTACTATGGTCTGTTCTGGTCCCAGAGACCAGTTCTGGTGTAATTTAATTCCAAAGGGGCCCTCCACAAAGCACTTTATGGTCCTTTACCTGGAGCTAGGGATTTGCAGCCTACATGTTTGGGACCTTCATCCTTCAACCAACAAGCATATCTTTTGTCAAACAAGAGCTACGAATTTTCTTATGACTTTCCAAGAGCTTTTTTTCTTTAAAAAAAAAAAAAAAAAAAAAGTTTAGGAACTGACTCTAATTTACATCCTTCAAAGAGAGAAAAATTTCTTTGTTTTACTATTTTTTATATGAAAATTTCCTTTCTGCAATTATTTGATCTGTCAATCAAATACTTGTGAAAACATTACTCAAAATTTCCAAAGATAATTTGAAATTATGGAAATTAACTTAACATGGATTATATGATAATAGAATTTAACCTCAGAATGGGTTTCCACAGCTTTTTCAGTTTAAAGAGCTAGTGAAACTTTCATGATCTTTCTTTTTTCTTACTCTCTTTCATTCACCCAGATACTCATGTGTCTGATAGCAAGCACAGATAGTATACTTCTTCAGCCCTTGAAATTTCAACAGCTTGAAAAATGGAGGGACTTTCACATAAAAACAGTTTCAGGCTTTAGAGCAGTAGCATATAACATTTAAAAAGAAAGCACAGACTTTTGTGCAAGTTCAAATCTAAGTGTCATAAGATGATGTTTGCTATTTCTATGACCCATAGGTGCTTTGAAAAATCAAGAGAGGGACCGAAATACAAAACGACCCATAACTGTAGAAATTTTCATTTTTTTCATCCTTTTGAAAAAGTATGTGAAACATTTTAGGGAGACAGAGCTAACATCGCTCCAAAGTCTGCAGAGGATTCTAAAAGGGATCACTCTTTGTGTCTATGCTTAAGGTCTCAGTTCCTTTCTATTAAGTTTACAGGCACAGTAAGACCATTATCCAAGTATTTTTTATAGATATTCTATTTCCAATAAAGAAGCAAGTATAAAGTCTATTTAGTGCAGTAATGGAGTCCGCTAATTCTGTTAATGAGCTATATACAGTACATTCTTCCTCATAATGTTCCTTTCAACAGTTTACTCTCCTAAATTCTAAAAATATTTAAGATCTTTCTTAAGATTTGTGACCAGTAAATATTTAACTCTATCCATATGAAGAAGGATTTTTTTACTGTTTAAAAATATATTACAAATCTGTTTTTCTTCTTGTGGAATACTTTTCATATTTGAGTCATTAATGTTTCTCTTTTAATCTAATATACAAATTTCAGGGTCTTTCTAGCTGTTTAGATTAATATATTGCATTGCAAACATTGTACTATGATACAACTTAATAGAGTCAATGGCTGTATGTTTTCAAGGAGAAAGGGCATTCTCTATGGTGTTGTCTTCAAGTGTAGGTATTGTGAAATCTAATGTTATCTTTAAAAATGCCCATGCCCAGTAGACACATGAGCATATACCTTCATATTACCTATATATGTATACATATCTTGCTAGTCTATTTCCCATTTCTGTTATACTAGTGTCGTGTTTTAACTCCAGCTGGCAACTAAGCACCACACAGCCTCTCGCTCACTCCCCCCTGCAATGGGATGGGGGAGAGAATCAGAAGGGTAAAAGTGAGAAAACTCGTGGGCTGAGATAAAGACAGTTTAATAGGCAAAGCAAAAGCTGCTCAGGCAAGCAAAGCAAAACAAGGAATTAATTCACTACTTCCCATCGGCAGGCAGGTGTTCAGCCATCTCCAGGAAAGCAGGGATTCATCACACATAACAGTTTCTTGGGAAGACAAACACCAAAACACCATGACTCCAAATGTCCTCCCCTTCCTTCTTCTTCCCCCAGCTTCTATTGCTGAGCATGACATCATATGGTCTGGAATATCCCTTTGGACAGTTGGGGTCAGCTGTCCCGGCTGTGTCCCCTCCCAACTTCTTGTGCACCCCCAGCCTACTCGCTGGTGGGGTGGTGTGAGAAGCAGAAAAGGCCTTGACTCTGTGTAAGCACTGCTCAACAGTAACTAAAACATCCCTGTGTATCAACACTGTTTCAGGCACAAATCCAAAAAATAGCCCCATACTAGCTACTATGAAGGAAATTAATGCTATCCCAGCCAAAACCAGCGCAACTAATTAACTTTCTGATTATCTTCTCTTTTTTCTTTATTTTCTTTAAAGTTTATTTAACTTAATTTTCAGCAACTTATTTTCTGGTTTATTCATTTGCTGTATACATATTATTTCAGCAAGTATCTATGGCTGAAACAATAGACATCTGAGAAGGAATTATGTCACATATTTAGAATAACTGCTAATTTGTAAATCCTGCAGCTAGATTCATATATATTATTTTTATTTATAAATTAGACATTAACAGTGAAAATCAAAAAATAGACTGGAATCATCCTGTCTTTTCCTTCCATTTTCTATCAGTGCTTATAAAGACCTTAGTCATTCAGAGACTCAACCTCCTATCATGAAATCTTAGGGAATTAAAAAAAAAAAATCTAAATTATTTCTGAATTAATTTAATTCACTTTAAACATAGATCCTGTAGAATGAATTTTGGAAAGCTAATGATATTTTCCTGTGAGTGTAAAATACTTTTCATAGAAGAAAATTCAGACATGCTGAAGATAATAATATGCAAAGTTCAATGTTCTTCATCTATCTCTGTTTCCTTTGTAATTTTCACTGTCTTGTATGAGGTATATGAAATTAAAAAGTGGGTATTTAATATACTTTTTTATTGTGGAGGACTCAACTTGTGTCCATGAACTGACAATTGATATAATTCTTCAAGTACTTGTATTGTTAAATTGTTACTTGTATCAAGTTAAATTGGTAATAAATTATCAATTAATTTTATAAAAGTGAAAATAAAAGTAGCTTATGACTTAATGCCCATTGAAAGTTTTCACTGAAATATCCGCTACTAGTAAATTTAATAGAGAAGCCTGCAGTGTGCTTGCGGGTGAAAGCAAATTAATTTAATTTCCACCTTACTAAAATGCAATACTATTCTTAAGAATGAAACTGTTGTTGAAATCTTGTTTCTTGTTTTACAATACAGATTACTTCAGAAGACTTCCCGTTAACCAAAATCCTCAGTCTAGTTTTTTGATGCCATTTATTCAGGGGAAAAGTATTCTTTATTAAAAAGGCTCAGTAACTTTCTTCCTTGTGACAGCAGTCATAAAAAGAGGTTAGAATCCAGTTTCAAGAGACTTAGAGAATACCCAGCTTAAGACTTTTTATATTTAGCAAGCAAAAATTATTAAATCAGTATATGATGCTGCTATGCTATAAAGACATGAGTGTTTCCTTTTACAGGTATCTTTCTCAATATTAATTTTTGGGGACCCTTGTAGTTGTAACTGTGTACATTTCCCCCATCACAATAAAGCTAGCCTTTTTCCCTTTTCTGTTGAATTTGAACATGTAAATAATGGAGTGTGACAAGCATATCAATAATTCATACTGAGTCACGTTTTAAAGGTATTTGACGAAGCACTGTACTGGCTCTTCATTAAGACTCACTAGGCAGTAATATCACACTGACTGGAAGAGTTATGATGACTAGTGAGAGAACAGGAGGTCATGTGAAGATCTGAAGGTGAGTTTTAGTACTACACTCATGCAATTTTTGAAGATACATTTTTAAAATCCCTTCTGAAATTCTGTGAATTGAAACAAATACTTTATTAGATTTTATATTGCTTAGTTTATTTGTTCTTTCTATATACTGCCTAAAAATACCACATCTAGATATGTTTGACTAGATACTTGTTTTGTCAGCTCCTTCATCACCGTGAGATTCTCTTTGGAACCTTCATTACACTGTGGCTTTTCCTAATTTACAGAAATGTTCGAAGCTTGACTGCAGCTCTCAACCTTCCCATAACCTTTACATCATTCTTCAGAAATTTTTTTTCAATATATTTTGCAGGAATGAAGGAATCAAACTACCCCAGAGCCTTGAAAATGTTTAGATTTAAGTCAGATGTGTATGTCTATGAGACCTATCACTAGCACAGTGCTGTTTGTCAGTAAAGCACTCAAGCCTTGTAAGATTTTAAACTCTAGACATTTTGTAAAATTTCTGGCCAAATGAGATTCTGATTCTAATCAAGGCATCTCATTATTAACTCAGCAGAAATAATAAAGAACACTACTAGTCTTCAGAAAAAAATGTATGAAACTTATCTCAAACTTCCTCAGTGCTTTAACTCTCATACATAGCTCAGAACTTCTCAAAAACAGCAGTCTAAAACAACACATGGAGTTGTTCGCCCGTTCAGAATAGTAGCAAGATGCCCATAATTGATGCAGGCCTAGAGAAAACCAAGTTCTAGGAATCTGCTGCATGGCCATGCACTGCGCATTGCAATGATATAATCAGTGGAAGTGCACAAAAATGCGTGCTCAAGATCTTTATTTCTCCAGAAAAAAATTGGGTCTTCTCATGCTAATGGTGAACCACAGATCCCTCTTGAAGTACGTGTACAGATAATTAATGTTGGCGATAACTGACACAGTAAGTATGAGTATGCCTTGCACAGTGTAGAAAGGAAATGAAAGTGAATAAAAACAACTGCTATTATTGTGTTATATGTTGTGAAAGAAAAGCACTCGTACTTTATTTCTAATCTAGAAGCAATTAAAAATATAGATAGGGAAAATCTATTGCCTGACATCATGTGGGAAAAAACAGTAATAATTCAGCATTACTGTTATGGATGAAGGACACAGAAAAATGTAATAAAAAAAGAAAATGTAAAAACAAAATTACTATTACTATGAAAAACCCCATTAAGTAGTTTTCATTAGTTTGCGTGAAAAAATCACAAGACAATATCTCAGTCTCCCTTTACTATTTTTCTCATACAAGATAGCAAGCCTAATACAGTCAGATATGTGTGTTTAAACTATGAACTGGGCAAAAACTCTTCCTTCAAGCAGAGCTAAGGAATAAGATTACTGAAGCCAGTGACACTCTGCCTCAACAGTTATGTATTTATTTAGTAGAATAAAAATAGCACAAGCTATTTTTATGCCCCTAATATTTTTAACCTAATACTAATGAACTGGTTTTGGCAACAAAGGTTTGCCCTAAGAGCATGAGACAGTGTAAGTACAGAATGTGTTTATTATTTCCACATAACAAGTATGCTCAGTTTTCTGATTCAAACTCAAAACCAATACCCTACATACTGTTTAAAATGCATCATTTGTTTAATTACATATTGGTTGGCATTAGCATTTATTCAAAATCAATTTAGGAATAAGCACAGTTTTGTGACTAAAAATACTTGGAGCAGAACATATTTAGTGCTTCACTAACAGTATGTAAGGATTTTTTTCTTTTCTGTTATAGGGTGTTTAAAAGCTGCTAGACCATTTGAAAAGTGTCCATGTCTATAAGTGTTTAGTATCCCTACTACTAACCTCTCTATAAAAGGCATTTCATCCACTTTTGTTATTTTCAAATATTTCTTTTATTTCTAAGGAGATTACTATAAGCATGCAAATCAGGGCTTAAAAACATCTATTGTATCCTCTTATCTGGCAGACTTCAGGCTTAAGGATATATTTGTTTATATAAATTTATTTTGTTTTAAGATGAAAGAATTTTAGGACAGATCATGGTCTGTAGCAATTTAAAACAAAATCTTTTATGAGTGAGATATCAGAAATGGTAAATAACCATGTACATTTCCTTAATTATGTTCTATAAGATTTAAACTATATCCAGTAAGGGGAATAATCCTTATATGTTCTTGTATCATATGGTATCTGAGAGATTACTTTGGAAGAAAAACATCCTGAAGCTTTAAATTGATTTGGAAGTATTAGAATGTTGTTAGATTTGGAAAAAAATGCATTTTGTGGTATTCGTAATGTATTGTAATTATGCATGATATTTGCGAGATGACCAAAAATCTTAGTAGTGGACATTATTTTATTCCTATTCATGGGACAGCAGCATTTGGTTTTGCCAGCACTGTCAATAAATGATGAGCTAGTTTTTCCTGAACATATTTTAAATAATATGTTAAAAAATGTTTTCCATTATATCATTGCATAACACTAATTTAAACACTGCACATTAGTAAACAACATAAGTAGGAAGCAAGATAATAAAAAATTTTCAAATCCATATTAGTTTCTTAATGCTACTTCAGTTTATATTTCTAATTTGAAAAATTTAATACAATAAGTTTTGTAAAATTTCTAAAAAGTTAGTTACAAAAGGCTTCAAAAAGAGCTACCAGCTCTTAAGACTTCACTGAGTGGAGTACTTTGTGTGTACAGATTAACAGCATTCTGGTGTGTGGTGCCATACTCAGTCAAGCCAGAGGGAAATAATTTAGTAGGAAAATGGGATTAGATACATAAACATTTGCTAATATTACTTAAATCAATGAAGAGATGTATGTCAATGTCAATGACTATTGGATCACACCTACCAAGTCATGGATGGTTTTTTTGTCATTGACTGTCTGCTAAAATAATTGGAAGTGTTTAAATTTAGCCAGCTTCATAGGATTTTGAGTCAGCATATAATTTTTGGTAGTAATAATAAGATCTAGGTGTCTGGTGTTGATTTAAGCAAAACCAACTCTACCAATATTTTTTGTAGGCACAATTTCTAATTATTTATTTAGATTATTTTATATAAAAACTTCTTCCAAGTTATCTTTAATGTTTCTAACAGTTTTGTTTTAAATTTGAATTGTGCTGACCTAAGTTACAAATATGTAACTACCTATGCCTGATTTCACATTTTCTTTTTCAATTCACAGAAATATAAAAATAATGCATACATGAAGCAAAACCTAGTGCACTCTTAATTTTTTCTGTTGTTTTTTAATAAACTACAAGTTTTTTAAAACTTGATAGAAAAAACAAAGAAAGGAAAAGATATCAAACTCATTTATGATTTTTCAGTGTTTCTTCAGAGAAGTAAAGATTTCTACTTTTGCTTGTCTAGTTTGTGATCTACTGACATTAAATTTTATTACTTTTTTTCTTCTCATAATTTGACATGTTTCTGTCATTTTGCAGAAGGTTATACTGGTGAAGGTTAAGAAACTGGCATCATGGTTTCTGTTTAGCATTTTTTCTCTGACATAATGAACATCTTTTCTCCACTTCTGCTACAGTCAGCACTGACCGGGATCTAATAAAGCAAGGTCTTCAACAGCTTAAAATCGCCCCTGACATTATCTTGTCAGTTGTATCAGACCTTGAATGATACAGACTATGAAAATCTTTCAAGAACATTTTGAAAGAGTGGCAGAGTATTTACAAAACCAGCAAGAATTTTAAATCATTTTCAGAGACATAAAGTAGCATAAAATTACTTGCCCAGAGCCAAACTGTTGGATCATATGTTTTACAATTTTTTTTCCAAGGTTAAGGCTTGACAACTTTGCAACATACTGTGCATTGACAGCATGGGTTCATGCAAAAGCTTAAATAATATCTCATAGCATGTTCTAGATCAACAGCTTTTTGTATGCTTTTTGAGTAATAAAACGTATGGGATATATTCTTATATTCATGAGCATAGAATTTGTCAGCTAAGTTCTGTAAAGCCTAAGGTTGTGTATAAATTTAAAGGGCACTGACATGAGAGGAGCTTTTTGAAAGTGCCACGGAAAAAGTATATAAAATATATTTCTAGTAAGTGTTGTGGGGAGGGATTTTTTTTTTAAGAGCACAATTAAAACTAAACATGCACAAACATTTCAACAGGAAGTATTATGCTGAAGACCACAGCAGAAAAGGCAGAATGTGTGGACATATTATTCCAAGTATCAATAATAAAACTGAAAGAATTTGAAGAAAACCAAAAGTCACAGTAGCCAATAATAATAATAATCAGAATTAAATTAGGGAAAGAAAAGATTCCTGATCCTTCCTTCTAGAAGGTTGCTTAGACTTTTATGCAGGTAAATTATGCCAGTACTTTATCTCTATATTGACTCATGGACGGTGGCAAATGCTCTGTGGGGGTGGCTACAGCAATGGAAGCAGAGAAACTGGCACCACAGAGGTAAGCCCATCTGGGCTGCTGAATTGTGGCAAGATATTGCTGCTCAGGTAGAGAACCTGGTTGTAAAAGTACATCACGTAGATGCTCACATATTCAAGAGTCGTGCCACTGAAGAACATCATCGAAACAATGAGCAGGTAGACCAGGCTGCTAGAACTGAAGTGGCTCAGGTGGATCTGGATCGGGAACATAAGGGTGAGCTATTTATAGCTTGATGGGCCCATGACACATCAGGACATTTAGGAAGGGATGAAACATACAAATGGGCTCGTGACCAAGGGGTGGAGTTGACTATTGATGCCATTGCACAGGTTATCCGTGAATGTCAAACATGTGCCATAATCAAACAAGCGAAGCGGCTAAAGCCTTTTTGGTATAGAGGACGATGGCTGAAATATCAATACGGGGAAGCCTGGCAGATGGATTATATCACACTACCACGAACCCGCCACAGTAAGCAGCACGTGCTTACAATGGTGGAAGCAACTACTGGATGGTTAGAAACATAACCCGTGACCCATGCCACTGCCCGGAACACTATCTTGGGCCTTGAAAAGCAAGTTTTATGGCAACACGGCACCCCTGAAAGAATTGAATCCGACAACGGGACTCATTTCCGAAACAATCTCATTAACACCTGGGCCAAGGAGCATGGCATTGACTGGGTGTATTACATCCCCTACCATGCACCAGCCTCCAGGAAAATTGAACAATACAACGCACTGTTAAAAACGACACTGAAAGCAATGGGTGCTGGGATAATCAAGCATTGGGATACACATTTAGCAGAAGCCACTCAGCTAGTTAACACTAGAGGCTCTGCCAGTCGGCCTGGCCCTGCCCAATCCAAACCCCTGCGCACTGTGGAAGGAGACAAGATCCCTGTAGTATGTATGAGGAACTTGCTGGGAAAAACAGTCTGGGTTATTCATTCCTCAGGAAAAGGTAAACCTGTTCGCGGGGTGGTTTCTGCTCAAGGACCTGGGTGCACTTGGTGGGTAATGCAGAAGGATGGGGGAGTCCAATGCATACCTCAAGGTGATTTAATTCTGGGTGAAACTAATCCATGATTTGAGTTACATGTTACAGGAATTACTATAGCAGGAACCACCTGAACCAATGGAGGACAAGCCTTACAAGAAGCAGTGCCAGTGCAGCAGTGACCCGACCTGAGCTGGCTGTGGTGCCCGATAACTCCATGCAATACAACACCTTTTCTGTCCTGAGTGACCACCACAACAGACGGAGCCCAAAGTCATCGACTAAATGAACTCAATGGACATTTTGTGGGCATTTGCGGATATTTATGGACACTTTACAGACATTTCACATGCGTGATCCATAGACTTAGGTAATGATATCTGTGTACTATATCAAAGGATGGGAAGGGTGATGGTAGGTAATGAGAATGTATTGGATAGTGTGAGACCTGAGCATGACGTAAATGGTATAGAATAAGGGGTGGAGAATGTGCTGGTTTTGGCTGGGGTAGAGTTAATTTTCTTCATAGTAGCTAGTATGGGGCTGAGTTTTGGATTTGTGCTGAAAACAGTGTTGATACACAGGGATGTTTTAGTTACTGTTGAGCAGTGTTTACACAGAGTCAAGGCCTCTTCTGCTTCTCACACCGCCTCACCAGCGAGTGGGCTGGGGGTGCACAAGAAGTTGGGAGGGGACACAGCTGGGACAGGTGACCCCAACTGACCAAAGGGATATTCCATACCTTATGACGTCATGCTCAGTATATAAACTAGGGGGAAAGCTGGTCGGGGCACCACTGCCTGGGGACAGGCTGGGCATCGGTCAGAGGGTGGTGTGGAATTGTTTTCATTTGCATCACTTGTCTTTCTTGTTTGTTGTTGTTGTTATTTTCCTTTTCATTACAATTTTTCATTATTACTATCATTATTATAATTATTATTATTATTATTTTATTTCATTTCATTTATTAAACTGATCTTATCTCAACCCACAAGCTTTCTCACTTTTACTTTTCCGACTCTCTCCCCCATCCTGCTGGGGCAGGGCGGGGAGTGAGCGAGCAGCTGTGTGGTGCTTAGTTGCCAGCTGGGGTTAAACCACGACAGTTAGTTAAAACCATAGTTTCAAAGGAGCACATATTATTAGAAGTCTAAAGAAAGCGATACAATGTTTAGAATGTGCCCAACATATTCAGGTGCAGGTCTAAAGAAAGTATTGACACAGAAAATATTATGTCATTTCATCTCCAATAATATGATACTTTTAATAGAAGGAAAAGAAGAGGAAAAAAGTTTCTTCTTTTATTCTAATTGGCCACATTAGTTGTCACTCATTTCCAATTATACTTGAAAATATAATGGAACCCAGCATCATAATCAGAGTCTCAGAAAGATATGCTGGGGATTTTTAAATCTTTTTGCAAGATTTATCTGTAGTTGGAGCATAAAAGAGCAGAATTTATTATCCATTCACTAAAGGCTACCATTACTTTTGTCAGTTCTATTTAAAATGGGAGTTCACCTGATGTAACAAAAAGTATTTTGTTAAATTTTATTAAGGATGTCCCTTAAGTATCCCTTTCCAATGCCTACAAATTGATTTTTCACTTATATAAAAGTGAATTTACCTTTTTTCCCTAGAAAGAATAAAATATTCTCAAAAAAATAAGTAAAATAAAATACTATTCTTCATCAGTCATGGAGACATTTTATTCATTTTAGGAATTTTATCTAGCCAAAAGTGGGATTAAGAATGGTACATTCCCATAGCTGTATTCCTATAACCTCAGGACAGACAACCATCTGGTACTTCCTGGCTGAACTTGTGCCCTTCACAAACACATTTTGCGATTATAGATGGTCTTTTAGATATTTGTACTCATGTCCATCTGTTCATGCAGCATTATGCCTACATGCAAGTCAGTCTTTTCACTAATTCACTGGTGCTGGACATCAGTGAGTTCAGCTTGGCCGTCTGGATAAAATTGCAGTTGCCATATTTTTTAGCTGTACATACAATTCTGTCTCAGTGACATCAGTTTTGTGCTGGACTGACGTGTCACTTCATATATAATTGCAGAGTAACGAAATTACACCTTCAAATCAGTAGATGAATAGTCATGAAATTCTTAAAAGATGCAATAACATCTCTCTGAAGTGCAATAATCTGGCGACAAAAGAAATATCACTTTCTCCTATAATCCACTCCACTATCACATGTTGTTATGAGCTGCAATCAGGCCTAAGCCTAATGAGAAGTATTTTGAAAGGATGCTTCTGCTGGGCCTGGCTGGGATGAAGTTATGAAGTTAAGTTTGTTCATAGCACTCTGTATAGTGCTGCACTTTGCATTTGATGCTAAAACAGTGTTGATAACACACTAGTGTTTTGGCTACTGCTGAACAGCGCTTGCAGAGTGTCAAGGCTTTCTCTCTCTTTCTCCCCTGCCTCCCTCAAAGTGGTATGCTGGGCAAGAGGTTGCAAGGGGACACAGCTGGGACAGCTGACCCAAACTGACCAAAGGGATATGTATGAACATACACCATATGACATCATGCTCAGCAATAAAAACTCATGGAAAGAAGAAGGAAGAGGAGATGTTTGTTGTTATGGTAGTTGTCTTCCCAAGTAACTGTTATGCCCTGCTTCCTAGAATATCAGAAAACTTCCTGCTGATGAGAAGTAGTGAATGAATTCCTAGTCTTGCTTTGCTTGCACATGCAGCTTTTGCATTTCTTATTAAACTGTCTTCATCATTATCCATAAGTCTCTTCACCTTCCTTCTATTTTTTCTCCTCATCCCCTGGGAGAGGGGAGTGAGTGAAAATCAGGGTGGTTTTCTGGCTGCTGGCCAGAGTCAACCCACCACAATTCTAAAATAGCATTTATAGGCAGAAATTTTCTTTGGAAGATCTAAATTTGAAGATTATTAAAATCCACACATGTGAATAGACCATGTCCAATTCACAAAAGTTTACATATCCAATAAAACATTGTGGTTTTCAGCTACCAGTGGATTTTTGATTTGTGAGGACACTTTTGAAGCTGTGGACAAACATTTTTGGTTTTCAGCAGCAGAACAGAAATAATTAATCCAAAGTATGAAAACTACTAATACAGAATTGTTGTATTTTTTAACTATAAGACTGAAGAATAAAAATATTTATGTCTCGATGTATGGATGACTGACATTATATAATCTTGGAAATGTGATTGAATAGATATACATCTAAATTTATTGTTTCTCCTATTGTTCAGTGTATTTTTTTCTATTATCTTGTGATATGTTGTGAGATTAAATATATGCTTTATCCAAAAATGACTTTCGGAATGAGATAAATAAGTCAATAATTACCAATAAAGACTCAACAAAATATAAAAAATGAAACTTAGGAGTGAACTGGATAGTTAATGAGTGCTGGAACTTAAACGAAAAAAAAAAAAGAAAAAAGAAAAAAAGAAAAAGAAAAAAGAATTCAAAGGAATGCTCCCTGTGATTGCAATTGAATCTCTGTAATCTGAACTATAATTTCATAAATTTAGACATCAGGTCTACATAGCAAGGCCCTTCTTTCCTCATGGATTTATCTATTAATAGGAATAATTAAATTCATCCTGTGTTCCTTAAGCTTTTGTATAAATATTCAAAAAGACTGTATCAATCCATTTTTCTCTATATGTGATAATGATAATCAGTCAAATTTTGTCAATGTTGTTCTGGAAGAAGCACAGGCTCCCAGGTAAAACAGATTTGATTCAATTAATTCTGCAAAATTAATATCTATTAAAGAATTGAAAGCAGCAAATTAATGTTTTTCTTACATTTTTGTAAGGATAATAAACAGATAATAATTAAGTATGAGGCAGAAATTTACAGGCTGTAGTTTAGTTTTAAATATATATGTATTTTGATATTCTTCAAATGTGAAACAAACAAGATATAAGATAGTAATCTAAATGGAATTTAATGAAATAAATTTAACATGTCTTATATGGAAAAGGATCAGAAACTTACAAGCTATATTAAATTTTCTCTTTAAGGTTAGATCTGAGGCTTTCTGCTGAACTTTTGCAGCTGAAGATTTTAGCTCAGTAGTTCTATTAATAGTATAAGTGAAACAATGGTGTGATCATCTCAAAAATTTTAAGTTATCTCTCTAATCTAAAACAAGAGAATATCAAGAATCAAAAAAAAGCATAAAAGTGTACAGATAAGTCTCAAGCTTAGTTATGCACAGTGAAATAGCATAGCATCACATATATGAAAAAGACTCTAAAATAACCTTGCAGTACCAATTTCTTCAGAAATCTACATCCACCTATCGCTTTTACCGTAGTAAAATTCTGAAGTGATGCTTCAGAATTTAAGTGGGATTTTTTTTTTTTCATGCTGCTCTTGCCTCTGTTTTAATTTAGACACAAAACTAGTGCAGGCATAATTAGATGCAACATTACATGTAACAGAAAATTCTGGATCTGAGAAAAAAAACGCAAAGCAAAAACATCAAAAACATATATGTAATCACAAGATCTACAAATACATATTGAAATTCTTTATAAGTCTTTATAGGCTTTTTATGTGACAATTCAGTGGGATTAAGTTCAAGTTTTAGATAAATCCAGGCAATATAAATATATGCATGTGTAAGAATAGCAAAGATACCATAGAGTATATATAGTGTGTATATATAGAGAGAGTATATATAGATAGTACTATACATGCAAAAATATGTATGGGTGCAAGAGTTACAGTCTGCAGCTGGATTTTAGACCTACCTAGAACTGCTGAGAAATGCTGTATAGAATAACTTCACAACTGGCAAAGAAAGAGCTGGAAAGATTCATATGGCTAAATGTGTTATGGAAACATGGTAAATAAGTTATGTCAGCACTGAAACTGACATGTGCAACTACACCTTTGTTGTTTGTGTTTGAAGTGATACTGAGTTTTATAATGAACCAAAAAAAAAAGAAATATAAACAATAGTTAACAAAGTAGGCTGTCTAATATATTGTCTAATGAAAGAGCTGCAATATATATAATATATGCAATACTGAAAGTAAAACAATGTATTGTTAACACTTTAATCTTAAAGATTCTTATGGATGACAGAAGAAGTAGAAAAAGCAGAAAAGTTTGACTTTATAATCAATGAATTGCAATTAATCATTCAGAAAAATGGAGCATTTAAGATATTAATTGAAACCTTTTCAATTTAGAAGAGAGTAATTTTGAAGGCTTTTTTTCATATTTATCATATTGTACAATGAATATGCACACTTCTTTCTTTTTAGCATCCCAGGCAGCAAGAAATTATTTGATGGTAGACTGTTTAATTGCTGGAACTACAGGCTGGGATCAAAATCAAGACAAAATAGCCATTTATTTACATGTGCATTATATCATGTTCTTCACAGGAGAAATGCCATTTATCTCCTCTTAAGATGTTTTTCTAATGCAGATCAGAAGATGTCCCGTACATAATGACTCAAGGAAATTTAACACTATCATTTTTAAGCTATTAAATAGCAAGTTGAATTACTGTGTAAAAGTCTCACTTTTAAAGGACTTGTAAGCGAAACATGCTGAGAAGAGACTCACTGGACAGTTAGAGTATTCAAAGTCTTTACATTCTTTCTTAGTAGTATATATTTCAGTAATGAAACATAGCTTATCCTAGCAACAACGTACAAAGCTGGCTAAAGCCAGCTTTAAGTCACTTCTGGGTTGTCTAGGACTGAAACCATTGGATACACAAAGTATCCTTATCCCTCAACACCACCCCTTTGCAAAGAAGAACCTGCAATAACTCTGCTTTGTGAATAGGAATAGAGTACTTGCAAAGCAGCTAATGGGATTGAGTGTAATTCTTCTAAAGGCAAGAATCCTAAGAATATAGTGTTAAAAACAGCCATGAGGGTCATCGAGCATAGTTCCTTAAACCTCAGTCCCTTATGTAGCAAACAATGAGTTCATAGAAGAGCCCATAAAACATTTACTGTATTTTGTCCCTACTCCACTAGCAGACACAAAGCAGACATAATCTCCCAAGTCCTGTGATAAATGTACAGATGTCTGTTCAAAAGCAGGTTATTGGATATAACAATCAACCAAAAAGGAGAAAAATGTTTATAGTAATATGGTTCCTTCAGTGTGGAAAATACTTTCGTATCTGTAAAGACTCTTCCCTGCTAAATTTTGAAATAGGATTTCTTGGTTCCAGACAAGTATAGCTCCATAAGCAGGTTAAAATATCTAACATTTTCCAGCATCAGTACTACTCAGAAGCCTATTATAATCCATTGCTTTCTGAACAAAACAGTATCAATTGACTAGGAATCCAGCAACCCCTTTCAACACTGCTTTGAATCAAGCTAGGCAGCAGCGCTTCTGCAGTTCCATCAATTGGGGATGCAGCACTTCACTAGCAGTTTGCTCACTTCATCACATTCCAGAAACATTCTTGGAAATCCTAGGAGTGCTCTCAAACTATTTGAGAAACATTCAAAGAAAGCAGTGAGGCTATAAAATACAAAACTGCAGTCAATTTTGAATTTCCTAAGCCGTGTAATATTCTCAGTGGAATTGGCTTTGCAATTTATTTATTATTCGTGTGCAAGGAACAGATATTTGTTATAAACAGAACAAAACACACTTAAACACAAAGAAACCCAAACAAAAAACCAACCAAACAAAAAATGCCCCATAAAGTTGCTGGCCATCATTCATCCCTCCCTATGTCCAACACAGAGCATGAACTATGTAATATGAGAATTTCTGGATTTCTACATTCTCTGATTCTTTACTCATGTTCTCCTGAACACTCCTAGTTACACAGGTGGGACCTGTCAAAGCATATACAAAATTAGAAGAATTAAGGGTGGATTACATACATCTTATTACCAAGCAATTAAAAATAAGATGTTGATTCGATAACTATCCTATGCAACCTGTGTAAGCAAAATTATGCAAGTAAGTTTTCAGGTTCAAACTTTACATGACCCAGAGGTTTGATTAATTCATTCAGTTTAACTTAATTCAAATCAGTTTAACTTTGGGCTGTAAAACTGGACCTAATTGGAAAAAATTTTCCCTATTAGTCTCACACAATGGCTCATCTTGCTGCATACTAAACCTCTGAATGAGACTCAGAAGCTGAAAGTAATAGAAATGCAAAATGTAAATATATAAAACCATATGTATATTTCAGAGAATATAAAGAAAACCTGAGTACTCCTTTTTTGTATATGACAGGGAATTCTGATACTAAATGCAAATATTTTAGTTAGCATCTATTTTTTGCTTCAGTTCTGGAGATAATTTTAATAGAGTGAAAAAAGAGATATAAACTTGAATCATTTATAGTTTCAATAGTATTTTAGCAAATGAATTCCATGAGCTTTGCTGAATTCCGTGAGCTTCCATGGCATGAACTCCTTGTAATTCTATTCTTTTAGACTATACTACAACAAGGAGAGAAGATTGTTCTTGTTTGAAAGTCAGTTTTAAAAAACGTTAAATATGAACCCTAAAATGTACCAGGAAGGAGTTTGGAACACATGTGAAAAAAAGGAAGAAAGGAAGAAAGAAGTTAAAATTGAGTGTCTGCTACACTGTGAATAGTTTTTTACAAGAATCTGCTGACATTTATGATTTTTCACTTTTTTTTTTAATGAGAAACTTATAATATATATTTTTTAAAATAACATATTTTATTACAGAGAAAAATCTGAATTTACCTAGAGAATAAATGAGTTTTAAGAAGAGGGATGCTGAGGTTGATGATGGCAGATCTTTATTAAAAATAAATACGCAGTGCAAAAAATGTATTTGGAAAATGGATTGCTAGATTAAGGGTTAGTGGATATTAGCTTGCATTAAAATGGCATAAGACAGAAAACATAAAAGTTTTGTAATGTTCTGAATAAAGAGGTATATCCAGAAGGTTGAAGCATGCTTAATATTGTGAAGAGCAAAGCATGTTACAGTAGTAACAAACCTCGACTAAGAACATACATCATACTGCAAAAAATATCTGTCTTTTCAAGTATTCAGAGGACTCCATTAACCTTCAAAGTTGCCGATGCCTTTAGGCGTCTTTAAATTAATTTATTTTTCTGGCAAAGATGAAAAATGCAAATATATCCAAGGTATCCCTGTATGGAAATTGTGTAGTGTTGTCAAGTTACTGCTTCAGTGATACGTGATTTTTTGGCAGAAAATACTCTTTCTACCCCAAGAATTCTGCAAGCATATAAATGATTTTTAAAATTTGCTTGATGTCCGAGATGATGGGTCAGCAGACAGACTTTCTAGCTACAGAAGGAATTTAACATAAACCCTTTAAGGGGTGGGAATGGAAGGCCAGAAGTAAGTGAAGAAATGGTGCCAAAGGAGAAAATACGTATAAGTGAAGGTTGCAAGGGGAATTTGACATGCACACTTAGAAGGGTAAGCATTTAAGGACTTACCTTGATTGTCTGTGTACTAATGCACAGAACTTGGATGACAAACAAGAACTAAAAATGCAGGGCTATAACATTGTCAGAAAAACAAAGACTTCGTGAGATAATGCACATGACTGAAGCATTGTCATAGGTGATTATATGTTCTGTATGCTCTTGTCCTATATGCTAAGGACATCTTTGGCTGCAGAGGCTTTCATTATGAAACCAGAACATGCCTGTCAAAATCTGTGGATCAAGACCAAAGGAAACTTAACTGTGGGGATGCTATCATGGGAGTCTTACCACATTACAGACTGCTTCACCAGGCAGATGGAAGTGCATAAAGCTTTATAGCAAAAATCTCCATGTTACAGACCCTGTTCTTCATAAGGGATTTCAACCATCCAAACATCTGCTGGGAGGGCAACACAGCATTATACAAGTTTCTTGACTACATTTGTGTTAATTTCCTAACTCAAAAGGTAGATTGGCAAATAAGGACAGTGCTCTACTTGACTTCTAGCTCATTAACAGTCAAGAACTGGTGGCAAAAGTCCTCAGTGAAGGTAGCTTGGGCTGGAGGGATAACCATGAGATAACTGAGCCCAGCATTTAAAGGACACCTGGGAAGGTGACCAGAAAAGAACTCTGGACTTCAGAACAGAGTAGATTAATAAGTGTAATGCAGAAGTGAATTAAAATGTCTGGATTATAATTAAGGACTATAAATGCTTTCTAGTTAACAAAAAGGAGAAAGTACCTGATCTGTAAGTCTCTCTGTCCCAGTAGGATGACCACTATTGAGGAACTGAAGATTATGGAGCAGCAACCTGTTGTTTGAGTGCACCATGGGGTTCAGTGATGTTCCTTGCCCAGGAGATGGAGGTGATCAAGTGTGGGAGACTACAAGGAGCTGCGGTAGCAGCACCCATACTCATCTCTCAAGTGAAAAGCAACCTACAAAGCCTGTTCCACTCTCCCAGAGAGATGTTCTGTGGCAGCCTCCTGGATTCTCTACCCTGGTCTCGTGAGACCCCAACTGGAGTACTGCATCCAGGTATGGGGTCCTCAGCACAAGACAGACATGGACCTGTTAGAGCAGGTCCAGAGGAGGGTCAGGAAAATGGTCAGAGGGCTGGAACACCATTCCTGTGAAAACAGACTGGGAGAGTTGAAGTTGTTTAGCCTGGAGAAGAGAAGGTTCCAGGGAGACCTCCTTGCAACCTTTCAATACTTAAAGGGGGCTTGTAAAAAAGACCAAGGAAAGCTCTTTATCACGGTCTGTAGTGACAGGATAAAGGGCAATGGTTTTAAAATGAAAGAGGGTTTGTTTACATTGGATATAATGAAGAAATCTTTTACAATGAGTGTGGTGAGACACTGGACCATGTTGCCTAAAGAAGTTGTGGATGTCCCATCATTGGAAGTGTTCAAGGTCACACTGGACAGGGCTTTCAGCAACCTGATCTAGTGGAAGGTGGGGTTGGAACTAGATGATCCTTAAAGGTCCCTTCCAATCCAAACCATTCTATGATTCTCTTTGCTTCCCCCTTTTTTCTCAATTCCTTCAATGCTCTGCTGAACAGGTGCAGTTTTGCTTTTGCTCTTGCTCTTGAAAGTCATTGAAGGCATTGCTGGACAGCATTCTGTGATAGATGTAGAGTGTTTCTGGTGCTTCCCTACCTTGCTTCTGCTTTTCAAAGTACCTCCCTGAAGAGCGGAGAATATCTTTCAAAAGAAGGATTAGATTAACATTTTCTATGCTAGTGGTTTATACTATGCATTCAGAAGTGCTATCAGGGTTTCTGTGACTGTTACTTGTTGCCTGAATCAGTACAGTACTATCCACAATGTCTACAGGAATATGAAGAAATATGCCTTTAGGCTAAATATGAAGGTACACGTGGATGGCTGTGAATGCCCTGTTTAAAGAGAAGTCCAGCACCTTGGGAAGTATTGATGAACATCAATTCAAAGTCTCTTCCACATCTCTCTGTCCCATAACCAGATGTCTCTGCTCCCTTTTCTTGATCCTGAGACTCTCCTACTGAGGAACCAAGTGGTACTCACCTCACCCCAAAATACTAAATGACTATCCATGATACCCAGTATGTGAAATATACACAGACTCCCCAAACTGAGATTGGCTGGCTGTGAATGAGGGGCTCCTGGAGGGCAGAGAGGATTAGGACAGAACTATCTCCATGGAAAGGGAAAAAAATCCTTCCTGTTTTGGGGGTTGTTCTGGCATTAGCTCAAAAGTGTGTTTCAGAGCCTTGTAGGTGGGGTGAGAGGTTTCTGGAATATCTGTTGCACCTGACAATTGCTTGTTGCTTCCAAAAGTAAACAAACTATTGTGCGGTGCTATGATGCACAGTAATAGATTGGTGATAGTGATACTCTGTTCTCTGATGATGGCAAGTTGTCATCATCTTCTTCATATGCAATGGCCATCTGTGGCTGTCTTCCAGGTCCAATGTGTTTGGGAGCTGGGCCTCTATACTATGCTGGCTGCAACAGTGATGCAAGGGATGGAATTAAGCCTTGCTGCCTATCATCTGCTGCACAGATGTACTCTTCAGCTGTTGCCATTGCTTTGACTACTATAGTTGCCATTGACCATCACAGTTTAAAGGGAAAAGTTGTGTTTGTGTTTGCATCAGTTAATACTGTCCTCAAAGCCAGAATTTACTTGTGATTACCGTACAGAATTCTCAACACTATGAGCCTACTTTGATGACTATGACAATTGTGATAGTTGTTCTAACTAAATGCTGAAAATATGTTGATAAGATAAAACTGAACAGGAGATTACTTCTGTAAAAGGACACAGGCAGATATGAATGAGCCTGAACAAATTAAAATATACTAAGTTAAACATACCTTAGTCAGTAAATATCTCTTACATTTTTAGTTGCAATATAGTTATTGTAAAAAATTATTTCAGAATTTTCTATTCATAGTTAAAAAGATCTCTGGTTTTGCAAACTGCAGTTTAGTATTATGACTATATTTGCATGTCTATATTCAGGAGACATTTTGCCAAATAAAGATTACTCAAGGCATTTTATTTTCAGTGTTATAATCAAAAGCATCTAATGCATAAGGAAGCATTTTCTGAAGCAATTCAAAACATTACTATACTGTAAAGCTTGGGCAGGAAAAACTGTAAATTATTTTTATCAGATCTCAGTAATATGATGTAATGAATAATAATTTCTAAAAAGTCACAAAACCCACAAACATCACTATTTTAAGGAAAATATAGCTCTTGTGAAGTTAAGAAATGTGAGATAAGACATATAATTATTTTCCCATACTTGATTAGAATTTCCAGGAATTATTTTTTTTTTAGGCATTTTTAAAAGTGAAATAAAATTACAGGTGAAATAATGTAATGACAGACTAAACAATGATACTTCCTCAGCAGAAGCACAGCTGTGTCCAATTGTGTTATAGACTCATAGAATCATAGAATCGTTTAGGTTGGAAAAGACCTTTAAGATCATCAAGTCCAACCGTTAACCTAGCAACGCTAAGTCTACCACTAAGCCATGTCCCTAAGCGCTTCATCCACATGTCTTTTAAATACTTCCAGAGATAGTGACTCAATCACTTCCCTGGGCAGCCTGTTCCAATGCCTGACAAACCTTTCAGTAAAGAAATTTTTCCTAATATCCAATCTAAACCTCTCCTGGCACAACTTGAGGCCATTTCCTCTTGTCCTATCACTTGTCACTTGGGAGAAGAGGCCAGCACCCACCTCTCTGCAACCCCCTTTCAGGTAGTTGTAGAGAGCCATAAGGTCTCCCCAAGACTCCTCTTCTCCACACTAAACAACCCCAGTTCCCTCAGCCGCTCCTCATAAGACTTGTGCTCCACACCCCTCAGCAGCTTCATCGCCCTTCTCTGGACACGCTCCAGCACCTCAATGTCCTTCTTGTAGTGAGGGGCCCAGAATTCAGGGTGAGGCTTCACCAATGCCCAGTACAGGGGGACAATCACTTCCCTACTCCTGCTGACCACACTATTTCTGATACAGGCCAGGATGAAGTTGGCCTTCTTGGCCACCTGGGCACACTGCTAGCTCATATTCAGCTGGCTGTTGATGAACACCTCCAGGTCCTTTTCCTCCAGCCAGCCTTCCAGCCACTCATCCTCAAGCCTGTAGCGTTGCATGGGGTTGTTGTGACCCAAGTGCAGGACCCGGCACTTGGCCTTGTTGAAACTCATACAATTGGCCTCGGCCCATCGATCCAGCCTGTCCACATCCCTCTGCAGAGCCTTCCCACCCTCAAGCAGATCAACACACCTGCCCAACTTGGTGTCGCTTGCAAACTTACTGAGGGTGCACTCAATCCCCTTGTCCAGATCATTGATACAGATATTAAATAAGACCGGCCCCAGTACTGAGTCCTGGGGAACACCACTTGTGACTGGCCACCAGCTATATTTAACTCCATTCACCACAACCCTTCGGGCCTGTCCATCCAGCCAGTTTTTTACCCAGTGAAGAGTGCATCCATCCAAGCCACAAGCAGTCAGTTTCTCCAGGAGAATGCTGTGGGAAACGGTGTCAAAGGCTTTGCTAAAGTCCAGGTAGACTACATCCACAGCCTTTCCCTCATCCACTAAGCGGGTCACCTTGTCATAGAAGGAGATCAGGTTAGTCAGGCAGGACCTGCCTTTCATAAACCCATGATGACTAGGCCTGATCACCGGGTTGTCCTGTACGTGCCACGTGATGGCACTCAGGATGATCTGCTCCATAATCTTCCCTGGCACTGAGGTCAGGATGAGAGGCCTGTAGTTCCTTGGATCCTCCTTCTGGCCCTTCTTGAAGACAGGTGTCAGATTTGCTATCCTCCAGTCCACTGGGACCTCCCTGGTTAGCCATGACTGCTGGTAGATGATGGAAAGTGGCTTGGTGAGCACTTCCACCAGCTCCCTCAGTACCCTTGGGTGGATCCCATCCGGTCCCACAGACTTGTGGGTGTCTAAGTGGTGTAGCAGGTCGCTAACCATTTCCCCTTGGATTGCAGGGGCTTCATTATGCTCCCTGTGCCTATTTTCCATCTCAGGGGGCTGGGTACCCAGAGGACAATGGTCTTACTATTAAAGACTGAGGCAAAGAAGGCATTAAGTACCTCAGCCTTTTCCGCATCCTTTGTCACTATGTTTCCTCCTGTGTTGAGTAAAGGATGAAGATTCTCCTTAGCCCTCCTTTTGTTGCTAATGTATTTATAGAAACATTTTTTGTTGTCTTTTACAACCGTCTCCAGGTTAAGTTCTAGTTGGGCTTTGGCCCTTCTAATTTTCACCCTGTAAAACCTCACAACATCCTTGTAGTCCTCCTGAGTGGTCTGCCCCTTCTTCCAAAGTTCTAAACTCTTCTTTTTTTCCTGAGTTCCACCCAAAGCTCTCTGGTCAGCCAGGCTGGTCTTCTTCCCTGCTGGCTCGTCTTCCGGCACATGGGGATGGCCTGCTCCTGTGCCTTTAAGACTTCCTTCTTGAAGAGTGTCCAGCCTTCCTGGACTCCTTTGCCTTTCAGGACTGCCTCCCAAGGGACTCTATCCACCTGGCTCCGAAACAGGCTGAAATCCGCCCTCCTGAAGTCGAAGGTAGCAGTTCTGCTGACACCTGTCCTTACTTCTCTGAGAATCAAAAATTCTATCATTTCATGGTCACTGTGCCCAAGGTGGCCTCCCCCTGTCACATCCCCCACAAGGCCTTCTCTGTTCACAAACAACAGGTCCAGCAGGGCAACTTCCCTACTTTGCTCACCCACCAGCTGTGCCAGGAAGTTATCTTCCACACACTCCAGGAACCTCCGGGACTGTTTCCTCTCTGTCATATTGTATTTCCAGCAGACATCTGGTAAGTTGAAGTCCCCCACTAGAACAAGGGCTAGTGATCGTGAGACTTCTCCCAGCTGCTTATAGAGTATTTCGTCTATCATCTCCTCATCCTGGTTTCATGATGTATGAAATATATAGTCAAAGTTGAAAATTCTAGGGCAATGTGAGATTTACATATGATGAAAGAGTCAGGAACAAAGGTTATTCATGACTGAAAAGGAAAGAGCTGAAGAAAACTGAATAAGATGTTTGAGACTATGTATAACGAAAAATAACATCTTTCTTTTCTGCCTTATCCAGTTAAAAGGCTGTGGTACAGTAAATGTTTGTAACACAATGTCAGTAAAAATAAAATTCAGATAATCAAAGGGTCCATAGGATATAAACTGATTTTTTTCAGGGGGGGTTTTGTGGGGTGGGTTTGTGGTGTAGAACATTCTTCATGGGATCAGAAGAATGCTTATGGATTTGTACTGATGAGCTGTATGAGGTTATCAGGTAGGTCTCAGATGTTTTTTTGCAAATTTAGCTATTATGAGTAAAACAGATAATTTCAAACATAAAAGCCAATATTTTAGACTGCATATAAACTTAAAATATGAAATATACGATGCATAAATGACTTTGGATTGGAGGAGCTGTTCTTTGTTTTAAATTTTAGCAGAAGTTTTAAATAGTTAAAATACAAAATCACTTTGATCATATTGCTTTTTGAATTATTTCACAAATTTGCCATTGCACATGTCACAAACCTATGCCTTGCCTGAATTAAGAACACTATTTTAAGAACAAAATTATTCCATTGACTGATTTCTAGATAACAAAACTATGCACAGTCTTTAAGAATATGTTCTGACACTGAGAATAAGGAAAACCAGGATAATTCTAATGTGTACCTTTTTCTGTAGATGATAAAATAGGCTGCAGTTTTTTTCTGCACAGTCTTAGAATATAGCAGAGGTCACTGGCATTTATATTTGAACATTGTCCCACTGAATAGACACAGCAGATTTGAGAAGTATGGGTGACACAGTGATGTGTTTAGTTTGTAGAAATCTGTTACGTAAAACATTACTTTGAATCATTTCAGGCAATTTTTCATGCATTCACTTCTTGGGCACATCTTTCTTAGCACTGAGATGTCTGTTAGAAAATTATGGTCTAAATTGTGCATATTGATACATAAAGACTCACAAACATTGCTCTAAGAGAGGACTGATGGAAAAATGTAAATATGATTACTAAAAAAAAGCTATGCTTCTTGCATGCTACTGACAGCAATCATTTTACCTGAAAAGTTTTATTATTTACAAACATAAAACAAATAGATATTAGCTTGCATTTTTATGTTTCTGTGAAAATATGCACCCTTTGCAAAATGATAGAAGCCCAGAAGATTGATGTCCCAGAAAGGAGGTAAAGTTTTGAATCCATAGAAGTAACACATTATCAAAAATACATATAAAAAATCCCATTTTTCTTCTCTTTATACCAAAGCAAGTCTATTGATTTCAACATATTTTATATCTGCATAACATAACAGAGAGAAGTTTTCCACATTTTTTTTGCATTAATAAAAGGTAATTTAAGGATGATAATGAAAATTCTTGTGTTCTTTTTCTTCTCTCTTCCTTTCCAAAATGTCTGTTTGAAGCATAAACTCATCCAGAGTTGCAGAAAGAAAGCTTTTATTGATAAAAATCAGTACTCTAAGCAGAATTCCTATTAAAATAGTCATTTCCATAAGAATTGTCCTCTGGGGTTCTTATATACATCTGTTTTGCTGTAGCATACAGCAAAAATAAAGTTGGAAATTCTATACTCGGCTTCAAATAGAGAGACTTTTCTTACACATCTCTCTTGTGCATATCAATTTTTCTTAGACTCAGTGATATTAATACAGAAGTTGTCAGATCATGTTTTTTTCTTCCTGTAATCCTCTTCTCGTCTCCTTTTGTCAACATATTTGAATGGTAACGGCAAACCTGTGTGTATGGAGAAAACTCTTTCTAAATACCATGAAGGTGCTACGCAGTTACTTCAAGTCAAGGATGAAATTCATATTTCCTAATGTAGGCATGGCCATTTCTAGAAAGTGATTTATTCACGCTTGAATTATTCCTTGTAATCATCAGGGGAATGTCAAGCTAAATCAGTTTACTTTAGAATTCTAGACTAGCTGTCAAATACCCATACAGCTAAAACTGAGGGACATGAATTTAAGTCCAAGGCAGAAATGATATTTTCTGCCCAGATATGGGCAAAAGGCCCAGATATGTACAAAGCAGATGCTTACAAAAAGTTAGGGAGACTGCACAGTTAAATATTGTTCACTCTCTTCATCATCCTTTTAATCCGTACTTCATCCAAGTGTTGCTTTTCCCAGGATAAAATCTAGCACACTGAAGTAAGTAGAAACTCTCTTGGTAGGGCAGAAATTCATTTATGATGTTTGATTTCCTTCAGATATTTACAACAGATTCACTGCTTGCCTGAAATTATTTCCTACTGAATGAAAAATTCAAATTTGATATTTTCTTTTCCATGGTACTGCAGCAAAGTCAGCAGACAGCTTTCCACTAGTGTCAATAGGCTTTGGAGGTAATACCAAGGACCTGATCTTCCAGGCCGTTTTACACATGAAAGCATATTGGTTTCAAGGAGAGTTCTGCATACAGAAATATTTGAGGATAGAGTTTGAAGAGAAAAAATTACTTCAGATTTCTAACGTATTCATTTTAATACAATGTTTTGCTTCACTTAATCATACAGGTTTCCCCTAGGACTGCTGCTCTTTGCAGTAAAAATTAATATAGCTGTGTGGTTTCCACAGATATGAAGAGAGCTTTTCATATGTACTTACAGCTTATTCACCTAAACTTCCAATATCTTAGTTATTCATAACTCTATATAGAAAATAATGTTTATCATCCTCTATTCCAAACATAAATAACCATATGTTGTATTTATAACTATAAAAATATTTTCATATTCATATCAATTTTACTAAGTTTTATGCATTATTGAGAAGCAGTTACTTCAGTGAAAGAGATAAGCTTTGTAAAAAGGTATAGCACAGATTAAAATAATTACTCTGACCAAAAATTGGCAATTTCTTTTTCAAAGAAAAGTAAAGTATCAAACCAATACGTGATAAAACACTATTTGCTTTATTCATGTGGTCTTCCATGAAAACAGAGAAGTAAGAATATAAGAAAAGATTAACTGCAATTCAGTTTTTTAAACTGTGATAAATTCTGTCATGTTCTAAGTGGAAAGAGAAATTTGAGCAAAGAATTTACTTTTAGTTTAAAGAATATTTTCGCAGTCTAATACTCCAAGCTATTAATAAAGAAAATTAATGTCATTAATACAGAAAAGCATCATTAATAATGCAGTTAAAATGGTTATATAAAAGCTTCCTAGTAACCCTGTTTTATACACTGTTTCAGTGTTCTTTTGGGCAGACACCTGAGCATTCCTCAAGAAGAGTAGGGTGGGGGCAAGTTTCCAATTAGCCATCAGTGTCCTGGGATCTTTGCTAGAAGAAGGATAATGTTCATGGTGGTGGTGGAGGGTTCCTTCCTGCACAGTCTTGAGTACACTTGAGATCAATTTTATGCTTTCTCATTCTGCTTCCTTCTCACTGTTTCCAACTTAAGTTAAAAAGTTACACAAAAGCCACTTCCATCCTCAGTTGACATAAAGAACTGTTTGTTACTACCTCAGTTTTCCACAGGTGGCATTCACAGAGCTTTGGCTAAACCAGGTGAGGAGCGTTCACCCTTGTGGTGCCATTTATCTTCTGCTGATCAATTAGGGATAGGTCATGCTTAGGAGGGAAGGAGATGTGTGTATCACTTTTAATCAAACATTGTGAAGAATTGTAATTTTTGAAATTACTGTAAGATTGTGTCTACAAAAGACAAAATCAATGATGGGAGAATTTGAAATATTACATGCAAGGTATTCTATTTCTTGTTTCAACATCTTAGAAACATCACAGAAAAAAATCATCACATCTCAACCTATACTACTATCCCAGCATTATCAGCAAAACAAAAACAAAACAAAAAAAGAAGTGACTCTGTTGACTTTTCTAAATAAGGCTAACTGTCAGCAGGCCAGATGATTTACTCTGCTTGGACTGTGACTTTAGACATGATCTGTTCAAAAGGTAACTTGCTGTATTTGTATGTGATGCTTTTTCAGCCTATTACTTTAATTCAACATTTTTGTAATCATATGTTCTTTACAGATATCTTGGAAGAATTTAATGATCAAACACTTTCATCTTCTTGGTTTATAATAATAAAAGACTCGGAGAGAATATTCATACTTAAAGGTCTTTGTAAAAGAAATGCCTAACTGTTTACAAGAGGCATTAGCTGTGTTTTAGAAGTAATAAACATATGTTTTCTTGGGAGTGAGAAGGGGTAGTATGTAAGCTGCCAATCTTAAAATGTTTCAGCAAAAATGGAAAATGTTTCCTTTTCAGGGGAAATAAAGCACCAGTGTACTGATAACTGCATTTAGAAATTTCAACCTTCTTGCTATCTGCCCAGCAAACACTTTTTACAAATTCTTCTTTGTTTTGTTCATTCTTTATGTGTTATACCTTCTTCTATCACACCATCTGAGTAGAATAAATATTTAAAGATATAATAGTCAAAATTCTTCATTACATTTTCACTTCATTTTTACATAAGGCTACACCTCAGATACTGCAGATGATTTGCAAGACTTTCTGCGATAGGTCCTGCATAAAGTCATTGCAGGAATTGCTTGTCCTTACAATATAAACAAAGGGAGAAAATAAAAACAGGAGCATGAGAAATTAAGTTCAATGTCCAAGGTCACTGAAGTACATACCAGGGTCAATAAAAAAGCTAGGTTTCCTGTGGCTCAACTTAATGCTGTATCATTAAATCATAATGTTTTTGTTTATTACAGTTTTGTTTTTAATAAATGCTTGCAATATGGTATAAATAATTTTGTTTACAAGAGCAGAATTCTCACCCTGTCACAATATCAACATGAAGACTATTCAGACCCTCTGCACCCTGACATTTCTATGAAACAATAAGGGAAAATGCATAAATCATTCAAAAGAATGTCCCTAATGCAGTTACGTAGCTGTCAAACCTTTCCCTTTTCCTAGAGAAAGAGCTCATGTCTTCAAACCTTGGCTGTCTTCAGAGCACTTAAGAATGATGTCAGTGTCCCAGCAGAGTATATGTCATCTTTTCCTGATGACTTAAAGCCAACTAGTCACTGAATCAAACATTCCAAGACACCTCATGGATGATGTCTTTTTAGGACTCAGTCTTGCAACTCTGAGTAGACTGGCCCCAGTACAGCAAAACACGTATTCATTTAAGTGGTCCTATGGTCTTCAAAACTTTTTTTTTTTGAGTTTGAAGGCTGTTGCAAGGACAGCTGGCAGCATCCTAAAAACATTTTTCTAATGTTTTGTTCACATCTTCACCCTGCTTTGCTTTGCAAACTAAAGCTTCTAGGGGATACTCTGAACATTTAAAATGGATATCTTTGAAAAGCTCTTCAGGTTCCTCAGTTTTTATTTTTAATTTTCTTTCTCTTTTTAGACCTATGTTCAGAAATTCATCCCCTAGTAATAACTCAATTATCCTTGTTAATTACTTAGCATCAGAGAAATTATTATACATTACAATTGTGTATCATTGACCTTTCTTCAGGCTTCAATTTTCAATGTGAAACTTGTAATTTTCAAGACTGGAAAACAGTGCCTGGACCCCGATTCTGTAGAATAGAAAGAAGAAGAAGAAACAAAAAACAACAACACCCGCCCCCCTGCCCCAGTCATTTCAATGGTTTAAAAGCTGGAGTGATCATCAGAGTAACTGAGGCAGGAGGTCTAACACCTACTAAATGCGTTTGAATTTGATTTTGATTTTAGGTATTCATGAGCATATCCAGTTATTGATCCAAAGATACCAAACCAAACTAAAAGAAAAAAAAGTTGTTTTTTGTAAATACTAATGGCTAGATGTGACTCTTAATGACTGGAAATGGTTTGCAGGTCTGAGTTATGAAGGTCTCTACTATTTTACTTATTTGTAGATGTATGCTTGGGAAGAGTGGAAACTCATGGAAAAATGTTAATTAAAATTAATAAAGAAAGAAAATAACAAACTGAAAAAGATGGCAAAAAAGGATATTTAGAAATATTGATAAAGTGTCAACACCATTCAACATCAACATCAAGTCTTCACAAAGTTACAGTGTCCTTACTTTGGTTGATTTAGGTTAACTCCATTTGGGATTAACCCAAAGACATTTTGATTCAATTGACTTAAACTGACTCAAAGGCAAACATTGAATGAAGTTTTAATCTGATATCTTTATCTCCATAAAGAGCTGCAGTAACATTTGAGTAAAAAAGGAAGTTTTCAGAATTGTTATGCATTCTTTTCAAAAGGATTTTAGAAATATGAGTCTAATTCCCACTAGTTTTCAATAGTAGTCAAGAATCTCCCTTCTCAAGTTCTTTAAACTGTCTTTATAACAATGTCTAGATTTGATCCTCTGGGCTCCAGGGAGACTAAAGATTTCAAGCTCCTTGCTCACACTGCTAAGCCATCACTCTCCAGAAAAGGCTAAATACTCCACTGTTGTTGTATCTGTCTGTTCACTCAATTCTTTTTAAATTCAATTTTATCCCTGAAGAAAAAGCTTTCTGCTAATCATTACAAGTATCCCAGTCTTTTTTCAATCTTCCCTAGTCTGAGTAATTGAGAGTCTTCCCTCACTTTTCATTCTCTGTCAGAGACTAAAATGAGAATAAAGAGAAGGGCATGTAATCCTTACCTCTGTTCTTTGAGGTATTAAATTTATGGCATTAATTACAGTTATATAGTACTATATATTTACAGAAAATTATATACTTATCTGTAACTATTGATTAAAAGCTATGATAAACAGAAAAATTTAAACCTGGTAGACAAGAAAATAAGATTGTGTACTGATTTCCTCAAAAAATATGTATGATGAACTTATACTGTCAAGTAGCCTTAAAACTTTCTGTGTTTATTTGCCAGCTGTGACTAGAACAGAAGAAATGTATTTGTATATATGTTAATTGCAGTCTTTCTGACTGGAGTAATTTGAAATCCTGTCGGCTAAAAGACAAATCTCCTTCTTTTCCCCTATATATACATAGAATCCCACCTAGAAACATAAAGAAAATGTAACAGCAACTGTTAATATTAATAAGGCTTTGTCATGTTTAGAAGGGATTTCCTTTATTATTTTAAAGAAAAAATGGGGTTAAAAAGAAAGGGTAAAATAAAATTCCCAAGTAAATGTTTTAAAGATTAAAAAACATTGAAATCAAAATTTGCATGATTTATAAGAAAATAAATTAGATAGGTGACCATACAGCTAATGTTAATTGATGACTGCATAATTATAATAGCAAAATTATGATAGAGACTTAATTTTGTGGAAAGTATTCACCATACAATAGAACATGTAAAGGTAAAGCAGTTACCTCAAAAAGGTAAGTGCTACCTGGGCTATTCTAGTTATTCATGAAGGCTTTTGCTGAATATATAATACATAAGTATTTTTTAATAAATCTAAGGAATAATGCAAAAGGAGGCACAAAAACTTTAAGAACCCTGTAATATCTGCAGTATTATGATCCTTGAATACCATAAGCTTATTGTCTTAAATATACTGTAATTTTAAGCAATATTGTTACTGATTTTAAGCCACAATTTGCTT
The DNA here is from genome assembly GCF_030936135.1 of Gavia stellata. NCBI lineage: Eukaryota > Metazoa > Chordata > Aves > Gaviiformes > Gaviidae > Gavia > Gavia stellata. The sequence continues at coordinate 23,871,392 of NC_082598.1, read as the reverse complement.
ATTCTGTCCCTTGAAATAAGTTAATAAAATAGTTCAAAGCGATAAGGACAGAAAAGAGAAAAAAATTCAGCATTATTTTAATTAAAAATAAAACAGTTGGCTAATCAGTAAAAATCCCACAAATATATTTGTGAAACTTTTAACAACTTTATTTCTATTCTTCACAGTTGTTGTTGAACATTATGAAAACTGTTACAATTATTACAAAAAGTGACATTATAAAAATCTCTATTACCACACTGTTCAAGTATTCACTTATTTCAAACAAGCACAAAAGGATAGACTTGAATATTTAATTCATTAGGCTAAGAAAAGACAGTTTATAAGTCTGTACTATATGCACACAAAAAAATTAAAATAACAACAAATGAAGTAACAATAATAACGTAACAATTAAATTTGTGCTTAGGACACTTCTTCTACTGGAATTTACTCTTCCACAAGATAATGAAAAAGTTTTGAAACCTCATTTCTATTATCCTGTTTCCTGCATTCCCTGACCACGAAGCTATAGGATACACTGAGGCTTTGTAAATCTCTCAGGATCTCCTCTAATAGCTACTGCATTTTATGAAATTTAACAGACTTAAGAGTTTCAAAGGGATCATAAGCATTTTTTCCCTAGCCACCAGGATATGGAATCACATACATACTTAGTATCTAAATAAATATAAACCAGAATATGATAGCAGGAAGGATTAAGAGAACATCAACACAGAAATGCTATAATCTGAAGATTAGAAAACTGCCTTGAAAAATAGGAAGCCAAAGATCAAATTTCTGTCCAAAAACAAGAAAGGTTTTTTGAGTCCTCCAAATTCAGGAAAAAATTTCAGCCAAAAAGGTTAGAAGTGGGCTTACTTCTGTACTAAAACAGAAAGAAAAGAAAACAGAAAAGCAGAAATATTAATACAATATTAGAAAATGTTTAATATGCAGAACTACTCCAGAAGAGTACAATCTACAATAAATAAATAGTTTTAACTACTTTTGATCATAAAACCTCACACAATGTATGCAATACTTAATTTGGGGTAATTGTCTGCCTACATAATGGTTTCCTATTATTTTAAGAGACACAAAAATATTTGTTTCCTTTAGGTAACTGTTGTGTACTGGTGGTTACTGTTAAACTAGTTAAGCTGTACTTCAGTTAAGCAGTTCATCCTGGCTAATATCTGGATTAAATAAGAGCCCAAAACCAAAAATTAAAGTGTTTTCTACTAATTTTTCCCTATAGGTAGACAGAAACTGATGGCTAATAGGCAGTGGATGTTGTCTACCTTGACTTCAGCAAGGCTTTCGACACCGTCTCCCATATCATCCTCATAGGCAAGCTTAGGAAGTGTGGGTTAGATGAAGGGACAGTGGGGTGGATTGAAAACTGGCTGATAGAGCTCAGAGGGTTGTGATTAGTGGCACAGAGTCTAGTTGGTGGTCTGTAACAAGTGGTGCTCCCCAGGGGTCAGTACTGGGTCCAGTCCTGTTCAATATATTCATCAATGATCTGGATGGAGGGATAGAATGTGCCCTCAGCAAGTTTGCTGATGACGCAAAACTGGGAGGTGCGGCAGACACACCGGAAGGCTGCGCTGCCATTCGGGTGACCTGGACAGGCTGGAGAGTTGGGCAGAGAGGAACCTTATGAAATTCAGCAAAGGCAAATGTCGGGTACTGCACTTGGAGCGGAATAACCCCATGCACCAGTACAGGTTAGGGGCTGACCTCCTGGAGAGCAGCTCTGTGGAAAGGGACCTGGGAGTCCTGGTGGGCAACAGGATGACCATGAGCCATCAATGTGCCCTTGTGGCCAACAAGGCCAGTGGCATCCTGGGGTGCATCAGGAAGAGTGTGGCTAGTAGGTCGAGGGAGGTTATCCTCCCCCTCTACTCTGCCCTGGTGTGGCTGCATTTGGAGTACTGTGTCCAGTTCTGGTCTCCCCGGTTCAAGAAGAACAAGGAACTGCCGGAGAGGGTACAGCAAAGGGCTATGAAGATGATTAGGGGACTGGAACATCTTTCTTATGAGGAAAGGCTGAGGGAGTTGGGTCTTTTTAGTCTGGAGAAGAGAAGACTGAGGGGGGATCTTATTAATGCCTATAAATACTTAAGGGGTGGGTGCCCGGAGGATGGGGCCAGTCTTTTTTTCAGTGGTGTCCAGTGACAGGACAAGAGGTAACAGGCACAAACTTGATCACAGGAAGTTCCATCTAAACATGAGGAGGACCTTCTTTACTTTGAGGGTGGCAGAGCACTGGAACAAGGTGCCCAGAGAGGGGCGTATCTTCTCTGAAGATATTCAAAGCTCACCTGGATGCATTCCTGTGCAACCTGCTCTAGGTGAACCTGCTCTGGCAGGGGCATTGGACTAGATGATCTCCAGAGGTCTCTTCCAACTGCTATCATTCCATGATTCTGTTATTCTGTGAATGAAGGTTCTCCACATGACTTTATTAAAGAAAAAATCCCTCTAGACATAAAGGTTCTGTCGTCTGAATTCTCATGCTTTGATGTATTTCAGGGAGACCAAGTGAAGAGTAGTCAGGACCCTGAATTTTAAAAGAGTGAACTTTCAGTGTAAGGAATTTGTGGATGGGACCCCCTGGAAAACTTCCCTCAGGGGATAAAGGAGCAGAAAAGAGCTGACAGCTCTTTCAGGACGTTTTTCTTAGAGTGTAAGAGCTCTTGATTCCCGTGTTTAGGAAATTAGGCAAGGAAGGCAGACAACCAGCATTTCAGAGTACTGACCTCCTGGTCAAACTGAAGTGTAAGAAGGAAATGCACAGGCAGTGGAACAGATATCCTAGGAAGGATAGAGGGACACTGCCTGGATGTGTAAGGATGGAATCAGGAAAGCTAAAGCAGAGTTGGAGCTGAATTTGGCAAGGAATGTGAAGAATAATAGGAAGGGTATTTACAGCTACGTTGCTCAGAAAAGGAAGATTAAAGAAAATAGACCCCCCCAATAAATGAGACAGGAGAACTGGTGACAACTAACTTGGGGAAGGCTGAGGTACTCAACAGTTTTTTTGCCTCAGTTTTCATTGGTAATCACTATTCCCACATCTCTCAAGTCCCTGAACCTCAATGAAATCCTTCCCACTGTAAAAGAAGATTAGGTTTGAGACCACCTGGGTAACCTGAACATGCACAAGACCATGGAATCTGACGAGATGCATCCCAGAGTCCTGCAGGAATTGCCTGATGTAGTTGCTAAGCCGCTCTCCATCATATTTGAAAAATGATGGCAGTCAGGTGAAGTCCCCAGTGACTGGAGAAAAGGTAATATCACACCCCTAAACATATACCTTAAATCCCACCCAGAAAAATGAATAAAATGTAACAGGAGGACTCTGGGAACTACCAACCAGTCAGCCTAACCCCTGTGCCTGGTAAGATCATGGAACAGATCCTCCTAAAAAACATGTTGAAACATATGGAGGACAGGTAGGTGATTGGAGACGGCCAACATTGCTTCACCAAAGGCAAATTGTGCCTGACTAATCTGGTGGCCTTCTGCAACTGAGTGACTGCATCAGCAGACAAGTGAAGAGTTATGGATGTCATTACCTAGACTTCTGTAAGGCCTTTGATGTGGTCCCCCACAACATTATTGCCACTAAATTGGAGAGATATGGTTTTGATGGATGGACTGCTAGAAGGATAAGGAATTGGCTGAATGGCCACATCCAAAAAGTTACAATGTACAAGCTCAATGTACAAGTGGAAACTAGTAATGACTGGTGCCCCTCAGGGTCCGTACTTGGACCAATAGTGTTTAATAACTTCATCAATGGCAAAGACAGTGGGATTGAGTGCACCCTCAGCAAGCTTGTGGATGACACCAAGCTGAGAGATGTAGTTGATACGCTACTGTGGAATTATTGCTGGAGGTGACTTAGAAATTAAATCTATATTCTCATTTTTAGGAAAGGAGTACCTGGGAATGGTCCCACAGTCTGTTACCTTTTGATAAAATACTCCTTATAATCTCATTATAATACTAAAAACCACACCCCCATCCCAAAGCTACCCACCTCCAAGGTGCGACCACCCCTCACTGAGCCTGCACTCTGAATTTTTCTTGGTCTATACCTTTAAAAGCAAAGTGAGAAACTTTTACACCAATTACAACAAAGAAATATATGACTAGAGTCACTCAAGCTCCACCTGTAAAGTAAAAATAGTATAAAAAGGCTTAAGAGAGGAGGGGTGTTAGGGAAGATACCATCTCAGACCTGCTCTGACATCTGGGAACAGCTGATGGGCTGAACCTCTCTTTCCCCCCCAATAGGGACGCCTTTGGGTAAGATTCGGACACTTGGCTATACCAAGTGTCCCCCCTGGGAGATTTAGCAACCTCTATAGAGTTGTTTTGTGATTTAATGCGCTTGTAGCTGTCTATATTTCTCATATTAACACTTGGCTATACCAAGTGTTTCCCCGGGAGATTTAGAAACCTCTATAGAGTTGTTTTGTGATCTAGCGCGCTGGTAGCCAGGCTGTATTATTCATATTAACACTTGGCTATACCAAGTGTTTCCCTGGGAGATTTAGAAACGTTTGTGATCTAACGCATTTGTAGCCAGGCTATATTACTCATATTCTTGTTATTTTTACCACCTTTGTGGGCAGTAGTTCTATCAGCGGCAATCCAAAAGAATTTGTGCATCTGTTGCTTTAATAAACTACACTATTCATTAATATAGCCGTAAGAGTTCTTATTGAATGTGACCAAATTCCTTAAGGGTGGCTGTGATAGTTCATGCAACATGGCTAGTCTGAAAGTGTATGGAGTTACAAGTGCATCCATAATTGTTGGGATTCAATATATATATATGTGTGTGTGTAATATATATATATATTGAACAAGATCGGACTTGTAATACAGGAAATTAGGCATCACTCAGAATCTAAGCCTAGCCGGCCCCAGGCCCTCTGATATCTGAGGACAAGCTGGAATGCAAGGGGCTTTATTTTCTGCCAAATTGCTCAGTCCTTTAACATGACAGCTACAGGAAAGGGATGCCATCCAGAGGGACCTTCACAGGCTGCATAAGCGGACCCATGTGAACCTCACTAAGTTCAACAAGGCCAGGTGTAAGGTCCTGCACCTGGACTGGGGAAATCCCCAGCATCAGTACAGACTGAGTGATGACTGGATTGAGAGCAGCCCTGTGGAGAAGGACTTGGGGATACTGCTGGATGAAAAATTGGACATGAGCTGGCAATGTGCGCTTGCAGCCCAGAAAGCCAACCATATCACGGGCTGCATCAAAAGAACTGTAGCCAGCAGGTCGTGAGAGGAGATTCTGCCCTTCTACTCCACTCTCATGAGACCCTACCTGGAGTACTGCGTTCAGCTCTGGGGTCCCCAATGTAACAAGGACATGGACCTGTTGATGAGCATCCAGAGAAGGACCATGAAGACGATCAGAGGGCTGGAGCACCTCTCCTGTGAAGACAGGCTGAGAGAGTTGGGGTTGTTTGGCTTGGAGAAAAGAAGGTCCCAGGAAGACCTTAGTGAGACCTTTCAGTATATAAAGGGGGCTTATAGGAAAGATGAAGGTTTTTTACCAAGGCCTGTATTGACACGACAAGGGGCAACAGCTTTAAACTGAAAGAGGATAGATTTCACAGAATCACAGAATCACTAAGGTTGGAAAAGACCTGTAAGATCATCAAGTCCAACCATCAACTAACAATACCATGCCCATTAAACCATGTCCCACAATGCCTCGTCCACATGTTCCTTGAACACATCCAGTGAGGGCGACTCCACCACCTCCCTGGGCAGCTTATTCCAGTGTCTCACCACTCTCTCAGTAAAGAAATTTTTCCTAATATCCAGCCTAAACCTCCCCTGGTGCAACTTTCCTCTTGTCCTGTCACTTGTCACTTGGGAGAAGAGACCAACACCCACCTCTCTGCAACCTCCTTTCAGGTAGTTGTAGAGAGTGATGAGGTCTCCCCTGAGGCTCCTCTTCTCCAGACTGAACAACCCCAGCTCCCTCAGCTGCTCCTCATAAGACTTGTGCTCCAGAACCCTCACCAGCTTCGTGACCCTTCTCTGGACATGCTCCAGCACCTCAATGTCCTTCTTGTAATGAGGGGCCCAAAACTGAACACAGCATTCTAAGTGCAGCTTCACCAGCGCTGAGTACAGGGGCACGATCACCTCCCTACTGCTGCTGGCCACACTATTTCTGATACAGGCCAGGATGCCGTTGGCCTTCTTGGCCACCTGGGCACACTGCTGGCTCATATTCAGCTGGCTGTCAATCAACACCCCCAGGTCCTTTTCTGTGGGGGAGCTTTCCAGTCACTTGTCCCCAAGCCTGCAGCATTGCATGGGGTTGTTGTGGCCAAAGTGCAGGACTCAGCACTTGGCCTTGTTGAGCCTCATACAATCGGCCTCGACCCATTGATCGAGCCTGTCCACATCCATCTGCAGAGCCTTCTGACCCTCAAGCAGATCAATACTCCTGCCCAACTTGGTTTCGTCTGCAAACTTGCTGAGGGAGCACTCAATCCCCTCATCCAGATCATTGATAAATATATTAAACAAGACCAGCCTCAAAACTGAGCCCTGGGGGACTCCGCTTGTGACCGGTCGCCAGCTGGATTTAATTCCACTCACCACGACCCTCTGGGCTTGGCCGTCCAGCCAGTTTTTTACCCAGCGAAGAGTGCACCTGTCTAAGTCACGAGTCGCCAGCTTCTCCAGGAGAATACTGTGGGAGACAGTGTCGAAGTCTTTACTGAAGTCCAGGTAGACAACGTCAACAGCCTTCCCCTCATCCACTAGGCGGGTCACCTGGTCATAGAAGGAGATCAGGTTGGTCAAGCAGAACCTCCCCTACATGAACCCGTGTTGGATGGGCCTGATCCCTTGGTTGTCCTGCATGTGCCCTGTGAACGCCCCTAAGATGAACCTCTCCATAATCTTCCCCGGCACCGAGGTCAGGCTGACAGGCCTGTAGTTCCCCGGATCCTCCTTCCGGCCCTTCCTGTAGATGGGTGTCACACTGGCAATCCTCCAGTCGTCCGGGATCGTACCCTGTTAACCAGGACTGTTGATAAATGGAGAGCGGCTTGGCAAGCTCCTCCGCCAGCTCCCTCAGTACCCTTGGGTGGATGCCATCAGGCCCCATAGACTCGTGAGTGTCCAGGTGGCATAGCAGGTCGTTAACTGCTTCCTCCTGAATCATGGGGAGTTTGTTTTGCTCTCCATCCTTGTCTTCCAGCTCAGGGTACTTAATACCCTGAGGATACCTGGTGTGGCTGTTAAAGACTGAGGCAAAAAAGGCATTAAGTACCTCAGCCTTTTCTTCATCCTTGGTAATGATGTTCCCCCGCACCACATCCAGTAGAGGATGGAGATTCTCCTTGGCTCTCTTTTTGTTGTTAATGTATTTATAGAAACTTTTTTTGTTATCCCTTACGACCGTGGCCAGATTGAGCTCTAGCTGGGCTTTTGCCTTCCTAATTCCCTCCTTGCGTGTCCTAACGAGGCTCTTGTATTCTTCTTCAGTTGCCTGCCCCTTCTTCCAAAGGTGATAAACTCTCTTTTTTTTCCTGAGTCTCGGCAAAAGCTCCTTGTTCAGCCAGGCTGGTCGTCTTCCCCGCCGGCTCTTCTTACAGCACATGGGGACTGCCTGCTCCTGCGCCTTTCAGATTTCCTTCTTGAAGAAGGTCCAGCCTTCCTGGACCCCTTTGCCCTTCAGGACCATCTCCCAAGGGACCCTTTCAACCAGCATCCTGAACAGGCCGAAGTCTGCCCTCCAGAGGTCCATGGCAGTGGTATTGCTAACCCCCCTCCTTACTTGGCCAAGAATTGAGAATTCTATGATTTCATGGTCGCTAAGCCCAAGATGGCCTCCGACCTTCACTTCTCCCACCAGTCCTTCTCTGTTCGTAAAGAGCAAGTCAAGCAAGGCACCTCTCCTGGTAGGCTCGCTTACCAGCTGTGTCAGGAAGTTATCTTCCACACACTCCCTGAACCTCCAGGATTGTTTCCTCTCTGCTGTATTATATTTCCAGCAGACGTCCTGTAAGTTGAAGTCCCCCCACAAGAACAAGGGTTTGCAATTGTGAGACTTCTGCCAGTCGCTTGTAGAACGCTTTGTCGGCTTCTTCGTCCTGGTTGGGTGGTCTATAACAGACACCCAACATGTTATCCACCTTGTTAGCCTTCCCCCTCATCCTTACCCATAAGCACTCAACCTTGTTGTCTCAATCGTTGAGTTCTATACAATCAAAACACTCCCTAACATAGAGAGCCACCCCACCACCTCTCCTTCCTTGCCTACCCCTCCTGAAGAGCTTATAGCCATCCATTGCAGCACTCCAGTCGTGCGAGTCGTCCCACTGTGTTTCGGTGATGGCAACTACGTCATCCTGCTGCACAACAGCTTCCAGCTCCTCCTGTTTGCTGCCCATGCTGTGTGCATTGGAGTAGAGGCATTTGAGCTGGGCTATTTATTTCGCCCCCAACATCGGCATGCCACCCCTAGGCTCATCTCTATGCAGCCTGGTTTCATGCCCTTCCCCCTTCAAATCTAGTTTAAAGCCCTCTTGATGAGGCTCGCCAACTCATGAGCAAGAATCCTTTTCCCCCTTGACGATAGTTGAACTCCATCTGCAGCCAACAGGCCCAGTGCCGTGTAGACTGCCCCATGGTCAAAAAAGCCAAAATTCCTCCGACGTCACCAGCCTCTGAGCCACGTGTTAACCAGGTTCACTTTCCTGTTCCTTTCAGTGTTCCTCCCCACCACTGAAGGGATTGAGGAAAACACTACCTGTGCTCCTGATACCTCCACCAGTCTCCTCAGTGCTCTGAAGTCCCTCTTGATCACTTTTCGGCTTCTTTGTGCAACCTCATCGCTGCCAACCTGCAAAACCAACAGCGGGGAGTAGTCAGTGGGCCGTACCAGACCAGGGAGTTTCCTAGTGACCTCTCTCACCTGGGCCCCAGGGAGGCAGCAGGCTTCCTTGTGGGTTGGGTCTGGTCAGCATATTGGGCCCTCTGTTCTCCTCAGAAGGGAATCGCTGACGACAATTACCGTCCTTTCTGTCTTAGTAGAGGTGGTTCTGATGCGTGGTGCAGACTGACACACCCTAGGCAGCCCCCTCGAAGGACTATCATCCATATCCTCATTAGCCTGGCCCTCAAGTTCCAGAGCCCCATATCTATTGTGTAGGGGCAGCTGGGAAGGTGAGGGAGGCCGGGAGGGGATTCGCCTGCTGCCCCAAGCAGGGACCTGTTTTCATTCCCCTTCACCTCTTAAATCCCCTCCTTCTGCCCGGCAGCAAGAGGGTAAAGGGATTCTCTGCTTCTCATGGAGCCTCCATCCTCTGCCTTTCCCTCAGGGATGGTAGGGTGTGGCTCCACCAGTCTATCTCCCTCTCGCACTCCCTGATACTCCTCAGCCTCTCCACTTCCTCTTTCAGCTCTGCCACCAGGCTGAGCAGATCATTCACCTGGTCGCACCGCACACAGTTGTTGTGTCTCCCAGCCTCTGGTTTGAGCGACAGGCTCAGGCACTCCTGGCAGCTGGAGACCTGAACAGCTGCGTGCCTGGGAGGGAGCTCCGTCTGTGTCACCACATTTCTTCTGGCGATGGTTTTCGGCTGGGTGGAGACCATAGCTGGGCCTCTTCTGGAAGGGTGATGACCACCCGTCAAGAGAGCCTCTAGAGCCAGGAAGGGAGGACTATTCCCTGCCCGCATGCCTTGCCTACACACCCTGCCTGGGTGAACTGACACTCAAACTGACACTCCCTGCTCTTCTGATGCACCACGCCCTGTTTGCCTGCCCTGTTTGCTGAGCTCCGGGTCACTCGCGCTCCCTGGGGCCTGCTCTTGTACTTGAGGGGCTTAGGCCCCTGGATATAAAGAAGAATTTTTTTATGATGAGGTTGGTGAGACACTGGAACAGGTTGCCCAGAGAAGTTGTGGATGCCCTGTCATTGGAAGGGTTCAAGGTCAGGTTGGACAGGGCTTTGAGTAACCTGATCTAGAGGAAGATGGGGTTGGAACTAAATGATTTTGAAAGTTCCTTCCAATCCAAACTATTCTATGGTTCTATGATTCTGTATCTACATGTTTTTAACAAAGGCTATACTATTCCTTAGACATCCTACAAAAAATGATTTGCAAGTAAATAACATTTCCAGTCAGTCTAAACACTGATCTTCCTGCTGTTGGACTCTTAGCTTCCTTGCACTATATTTATTTCTTTATATGGGCTATTGAAGCCAATCTACAGCTGTCTGAAGTCCTAAAATTCTAGAGTTACTTAAAGTGACACAGAAAACAGGAACAATTTGCAGTCCTGGCCTTTAATCTCTAGAGGAACAGAAAGGATTTTTCCCCTTTCTTCTTGATCTGCTAATAGTTTTGCTAGTAAATAAGAACTGCTTCTTTTTTGGGAAGCATATTGGGTAATTATTCCATGCTGTTAATTTATAGCAGCTGTCCTTTTCTTGGGGCTTCTTAGAGTAGATTTATTTGAACCCTAGCTTGTTCTTTTTTTTTTTTTTTTGTCTTGAAACATTTCTCATCTATTTCTTGAAATCATGATGCTTGGATTCAAAAAAAAAGAAAAAAAAGAAGAGTCAGGGATAGGCATTGCAAAATGACTCAGATTAGTAGAGCCAACTTTCTTATTTATAAACTGAATAATCAGCTTTGTACTTTATAATCATACTTCACAGGTAGATCAATTACTCCATTAGTACTTCTAAAGGCAAGAAAGTAAATATATTAAAAAAACCACAAAACACCACAATAAAAATCCCTTCTAAATAACCTCATTTCTATTTGCTAAAATAGCATGAAAAGGAACATGAAAGACAAACTAGATGAACTTCAAACAAACAAATTAAGGAAAATAATTTTTGGTATTATTTTGAATAAGTTAATCTATGTATCTAATTACTGCAAACAAAACTGACTCAATTCTTACAGAAGACAAAAGCCATACAGCTCAATCCTTCTTCATTTCATATGACACTGTCTGTTAGGGAGAGTTCTCTTCGTTAAATGTCAGATTATGTTTATCTCATCATCCTGCCTTTTTTCTTTAGGCATATAAAGCTGTAGATACAAGCTGGATCAAGGGGAAAATACACCAAACTATTCTGCCACAAGGAGTAGGCACAGATATGTTGCGTTTCACACCAGAATTGTTCAAAATCACAGCTGAGTCATACAATGATTTTACTATCCATTTTCTTCAGATCTGAGTATTAATTGACCTAATTGCAATATTTTTCCCTCATCTTTTCTCTGTTGGTTCCTGCTTCTACATTGGCTGTGTACGCATGAAATTCTGACCCTGTTAAAGTGAGTGTGAACTTCTTTAAATACTGCTTAGGCTTATACAGATTCAAAAGGTTTCCAAGGATAGCAGCCGTTTTTCCATGTTCTTTTGTGTTACAAAGCGATAGATAATCAAAGAGAAAATGTGAAGCAAATGGTATTGGTGTTCAAAGAGCAGCACTCCCACCTCATGGGTAAAACAGAGGGCCAGAGCAAAGAGAAAAGATTAAAAAAACCAACCAACCAAACAAACCAACCCAAAAACCAACACAGGAGGCTTGGAGAGGCTGGTATACGGTGAATATTTTTTAAAACATCAAAAAGTGTGAAAAGAAAGACAAAAAAGGTTAGAAAAAAGAATATGTGGTGATGGGGAAGAAACACACTATTTGTACTACATGCTACTCATTCCACAGTTTGAGGCTTCATGTTTTAGCATGGTTTCACAGACATTTCTGACGTGCACCACTTGAAACATATGTTTCCATGTCTTCTTCTATTTCTGTTTAATGTTGCAGTTCTATAGGAGCCTAACGCCCTGAAATGCAGATTATTACCAAAGCTACTAATTTAGCAGGTCCATTTTTTATTAGGAAACTAAAAGCTTTTTACTCACCTGCAGTCAGTGGAAAAATGGATAAAGAGTGGTATCTATGCTTTCACACAAGTGGAAATAGAATTCAGACATCATGCATTAGCACATTTTACCTCATTAAAGTGTGATGTTCTCTCAGTTTGACTAGAGTGCCATTCTCAGCCTGCCATCTGAAGGGCAGCTGCTTTAATAATTACTCTTTGAATGTAAGTTCAGAATTGAAAATGAAGTTCATTAGCTAAGTTTGAACCACATACGTAGGCCATTTTTAACATCTTTGAAAAAAGTTTATGTGGATATTGTTTCCTTCTCTGTTTATTTGAGACTCTGAAGTGCTGGTCTCTTTTATTAAGGGTTAATTGAATAGACCATATGGGAAATGACTGAATTAGAGATCTATTAAAATTGTTAAATGTGCAGAAGTTAATTTTTCAAAGTTATGACTTTGTTTTGACATCAAGTTTTCAAATTTTACACTAGGTGAAATTACTATTACTTGTCTCATGGGACTGGCTATTTGTGGTATTCTCCCATGGTTGAAAAGAAACCTGGTGGCAGAAAGAAAACAACTTTCCATTCAGAGTATGAGTTCAGATTCTTTTTTTGATGTGGATCAAGGATAAATTTTACACAACCTGGGAAAATGCTCAGACAACTTAAAATTATCTTAGTGGGATTTTTCCTGTCCTCGGGATATATCTGACGAAACAAAACTACCCATATTTTCCCCCCAGGTATTTACCCTTAAGACATTAATTTTATCAAGTACTGAACTCCAAGTGAGTAGCCAGGAGCAATATCCTCAGGCATGAATCGGGGGGGGGGGGGGGGGGGGCGGGGGGCGGGGGTGGGGGGGCAGGGGGGAGGGAGTTTAGTCTTTAAACTAGTAAAAAAAAAGAACATTTAAGCTTTAAATTGAGGAATGGCAGAAGTATCTCCCAGAATTTTCAGATCTGTTATAAATATGCAGCAGGTAAATGACAACACAGCCACGGAGGCAGAAGCAGTAGAATTTTAAGGGAAAGAACTGAAATCGATCAACACAGATCAGGAAGATATTTCATCCAGTAAATTGGCAAGATGAGATTAGAAACAACTACAATGTTTATAAACTAGTTTGAGAAGCATTGGAAATAAAATGGAGAATTCGCAATTCTGATTCAAGGCATGAAATCAGACTTTACAGAAAATACTAATAACAACAGTTACACTTGGACCAGAGTTACTGAAGGCTCAGCTGTTTAGGAATAAGAGAAATGAAATAGGGGAAAAAGTAGTTGAATAATACCATACATAGAAGAAGTGTCTTAGCATTAAAGGGAAAAAAAGGAACAAGAATATAATAGAAACTGTGTGAAGCACCTATTGTGTGAGTAAAAATGTATAATTTCTGAGGCAGGAAATCTGCTCTAGATCTCCAGTACTGGCTGCAAATAATGATATCTATGGGAGAAACAAGCAAAAATAGAAAATGTGTGACAATAGGAAACTTTAATTTCCTAGATATAAACTGAAAAAGCACCACCTAATTTATAGATAGTTCTGGAAAACAATTATTAACAGCTTTTTCTGAAAAATAACCAACAGATCAGCTGCAAGGTTTACTATTTTAATCTTAGCAGTGAGTATCGTATCAAAGCACTGGTCACATATACCAAAGTTGAAAATAATAATGGTTGTAATGATATTGAACTTCTCATTTTAGTCCAAAAATAAATCCATAATTTATTGCTTCTATTAGTAATGCTGTAGAAAGGAAAACTTAGGTTACTTGAGGAAACATATAGTGAGGTTAATAGAAATGGAGACTGATTAATATGATCCTTTTTAGGAAGGGTAGAACAGTGCAAATTAAGCTTCAAAAATTGTTGTTCTTTCTCAGTTTAAAGGAGATCTGGTCTTTGAGTTTTCTTTACATTATATATTAATCATACTTCTTTTCCTGTCAAATTCTTTCAATTCTTTTTTCTGTCTAAATTCTTTCAAAATGCATACCTACTTCCTCTGACATGTATGATAGTATTTCAGCATAAAGGAAGAAGGACAAATTGTTTCTTTGTATCACTAAAAATGTTGTTCAGGAGTTTGGTGATAAATCTTCCTTCAGTTTTCATCAGTTACAAACATCAGAAAGAGCTATAACATTGCCCTACCTTAGATTAGATAAGATTGCTATAGATTAAAAAAAAAAAAAAAAAGTGTGGATTGAAAAAGGGGAAGAAAAGCATATTTCTTACTTTCTAGCATGCTCCAGATATAATTTTAGGAAATTTCCTATAAATTTAGAATACTATGACACTAAGGAAAACATCGCTATTTGGGGTTTTTTTAAATCATTTATCTTAAAGAGTCTCCTGATGGTTTATAGTTCTGGATAGTCTATGGTCTCTTATGTAGATTAAAAACTATTAGTTATTTGCTTGTGATTCCACAAAACTTCATTTCATAACCCAAGTGGCCTCTGTTAATCTCATGTCATGTACTCAGAAAAATGTAATCTGTTGAAAAAACACACAAGCCACAGTTCTCAAAATAGTACACTCTTTATGAAACAAAACTTGCACTTCATGTTTTACAGTAATTTATTAGTTACATTAAAAATTCATGAGTTTAAGACATCAGTAGATATAAAAGAAATTAATCTAAGAAAGAAGAGCTGGTGTTTGAATTCAGGTGTTACTTTATGTTATTTTGAGATGTTATTTTAAAATTGTTTTATGGAAAGGCCAGGAAAACTTCCTGTCTCAGATGAAGCAGGAAAACCAAATGCTGCAAAGTAATTGTTCTCCCAATACCATCAAAATGTAGCAAATGTTGAAAGGTGAATCTTATGAAAGTGCAGAGCAATTTTATTTTAGAACTTAAAGAGAGTGCCAAACATGCATAAACCATGATCCTTATAAAGTATTTGAATATTAAAAAGTCAAAATCCTTCATTTGACAGTGTCTGACCTTTATGCTTATCTGCTTCTAAAATACATCTTACCTATCAACCAAAACTTTAATCACTTTCTCATTTCAGATATTGAAAGAAAGATTGCATTTAAATCAAGCAAAGGTCATCTTTCTTTGAAATATAGATTACTCACCTGCACTTTTTAAAGAAGTGAAGACTGGAGAACAAACACAGGAGAAGCAGCTCTCTCTCCACACTGACAAAGTACTGAGTCAGCAGTAGAAAGGATTAAACATAATTATGCATAACTCCCAGAGACTGTACAGTCCAGCCCAGAAATGAGATGCAATTCAGTTTCAAAATGTATGAACTTCATATAATGAAAAAGAAATGAAATGAAATGTTATAGTCTCAGTCTTTTTGAACTACTTCTTAAACTGCAGTTAGGTTAAAATGGCACCAGAAGCATCAAGAGATAAGAACAAGTGTGTACTTCGTCCGAGACCACTTGAGATTAAGATGAAGTTTTCCAACCTCTGTTTGATTGCTTACATACTAAGCAGATGATCAGCTTTTCTAAACTCTTATATACACATTTGTTTTACTAAAATATTGTATTAAATTTTAACGCTTGGCCCCAAATATCAGCAAAATTCCAACATTTAAGATATATTCACAATGTGATTTCTATGAGTCTCTGAATGACTGAACCATTCATAGAGAAAAACAATTTCTGCTATCAAGTCTTCTAAAATAAAATGTAGCAGAAGAGCTACCTCTAGTATTTACCCACATCTGAGAATCCGAGTTTTTAGTTTGTCTGAACTCATACACACTCATGAACATGAGGTTATTTTGAATAACACGCAAAACTGTAATATTAACCTAATTAGAATTACAATATATTTGAAATAGTAATTTGCTTTTGCTTTAATTTTGTATTGTAAAAGCTATGGAACACAGTATGAGAAGGTGCTATGGAGGTAACTGACTTCTCCAGCTTGAAAGAAGGCTCTCCATTCTGCCCACATTGCCTACAATGAACATTCTACAGTGGTGGGTAGCACAGAGTCATTACCCACGTGTGCTTGATCAAGACAGTATGATTGAAATGCCAATTTGAAAGTATATTGGACTGTATAAACTTGGGTACTGCTGCACAAGACAGTGTGTTAGTCCAAAATTAGGAACACTAAATAAAACACAACACAACTCTTACAGAAGTGTCTTTTATTTTTTTCCCACTATACTGCCCCTGTCCTCCCTCAGCACTGTGATAAAGGCTTGGAATATCACGTCTTCCTACATGATTCTTAGTTATCATTTGTTTCTACCTTTCTAGAATGCACTATATGGAGTCACAGAAGCCATTTCTTCTAACAATACAAGGAAATTATAAGATATAGCAATGCAAGATATGAGAAATTTGCAAAATTAACTACTTAATTCAGTTTGGAAATAACTGTATTATCTAACTTCAATATTTGCAAAAATATATCCAACAAGAAATTAGTCATTTCAAACACTTCATAAACTACTAGCTCGATGAGAAGAAACATGAATTAGACAGGGTTTTTTAAAGATGTTTTATCTGTAGAATAAATTCCAGTCTCCAGTATTTTTCTTAAATATGAATGCTAGAAAGTGTTTGTGGAAGTACATCTAATAAGAAATAGCATTTTGTAGTTTTAAAGTATAATTTTTCTTAGAAAAAGGTATGTTTTCTGACAGAGTTTACAACTCTAATAACATTCCCTATTTTTTAGATAGAATAGATTAGATTCTTATAATGCTGGGGCACAAAAAAAACCCCAATATGTCTTCATAAGTGTAGGTTTTGGTATTTCAGATGAAAGATTCTTTTTCTCCTGAATTCCAGGAGAAGACATGTGTGTTGTTACTTGGATGTTGAACAAAGAGCTCTACCTTTGAAGACTGTTGGTGGTAGCATGATTACAACCTCTATAAAAGATCATATGCAAAGTAGAAATCACAATAATAAAAAATACTTTTAAAAAATGGTTGAAAGATAGAAATCCTAAATGACTTTTTGGTATTATTATGATGTTTTTTCCTGTTCAGGGTGGTAAAACTGTTGTAAAACTGTGGTAAAAATGCTGTTGTCCTCACCTCTGTCATTGTTACAGAAAGTATAAATTACATTTGAAGTTTTAGGTCAGCATAGGTAATTCATTAAAATTCATCAAATAAAATATGCCTGTGTGCTATTAAAGTCTCCAAGTACCACAGGTAAAAAAAAAATAGTGCAGAAATCTCTCTAAAAGGAACAAAACCATCAGCAATAGACTATTAATTCAAGAATGGACATTTTTAACAGTTCTTTTTGCATTGGTTTTAAAGTTCCTCGAACCATGAGCAATGCAAAACAATATTAGCTTGGTCTAACTTTCATAGACTAAATCAGTACCCATAAAATCTTCCTCAGTTTTCAAGGCACAGTTTAACTGAAAAAACTCACCAGAATCTATATTGCCAGAGAAAAGTTTCTCTTTTCTGTCATGATTAATAGTTAGTTTCTGCTACCATTGCCCTCCAGTAAGGATGACTTGAAATTTATGCTACATGTGAGTTAGAATTAATCCTTTTCTACCTAAGCATATTGGTATTATTTTTGTATTGCTATCTGTATTGCATTTGCGTGGCAAGGTTTTGATAGCGGGGGGGGCTACAGGGGTGGCTTCTGTGAGAAGATGCTAGAAGCTTCCCTGATGTCTAATAAAGCCAACACCAGCCGGTTCCAAGACAGACCTGCTGCTGGCGAAGGTGGAGCTCATCAGCAAAGGTCTCATCAGCACCTCTGTGGTAACATATTTAAGAAGGGGGAAGAAGCTGCTGCGCAACAGCAACTGCAGACAAAGAAAGGAGTGAGAATATGTGAGAGAAACAACTCTGCAGACACCAAGGTCAGTGAAGAAGGAGGGGGAGGAGGTGGTCCAGGCACCGGAGCAGAGATTCCCCTGCAGCCCATGGTGAAGACCATGGTGAGGCAGGCTGTGTCCCTGCAGCCCATGGAGGTCCACGGTGGAGCAGATATCCACCTGCAGCCCGTGGAGGACCCTATGCCAGAGCAGGTGGATGCACCCAAAGGAGGCTGTGACCCCATGGAAAGCCTGCTGAAGCAAGCTCCTGTCAGGACCTGTGGACCTGTGGAGAGAGGAGCCCACGCTGGAGCAGGTTTGCTGGCAGGACTTGTGACCCTGTGGGGGACCCACGCTGGAGCAGTCTGTTCCTGAAGGACTGCACCCTGTGGAAGGGACCCATGCTGGAGCAGTTCGTGAAGAACTGTAGCCCATGGGAAAGACTCACACTGGAGAAGTTCATGGAGGACTGTCTCCCATGGGAGGGACCCCACGCCAGAGCAGGGGAAGAGTGTGAGGAGGAAGGAGTGGCAGAGACAAGGTGTTACGAACTCACCGCAACCCCCATTCCCCATCGCCCTGTGCCGCTCGGGGGGAGGAAGTAGAGAAGTTCGGGAGTGAAGTTGAGCCCTGGAAAAAGGGAGGAGTGGGGGGAAGGTGTTTTTAAGATTGGGTTTTATTTCTCATTATCCTACTCTGATTTTGATTGGTAATAAATGAAACTATTTTCCCCAAGTCGAGTCTGTTTTGCCCGTGACAGTAACTGCTGAGTCATCTCCCTGTCCTTATCCCCACCCATGAGCATTTTGGTATATTTTTCTCTCCCCTGTGCAGCTGAGGAAGGGAAATGATAGAGTGGCTTTGGTGGGCACTTAGCATCCAGCCAGGGTCAACCCACCACACTATCTAACGTTTATCAGATCAAGCATCAGTTTAGACTCCATGACCACAAAATAATCTCATCACTCTTCAGCATTGGGGATGATCTAAGCACTGAATATATATATCCCCAGTAAATATGAACGCTTTAAAGTTTCCCAACCTCAGTCCAAATTATTTGATCACCACGTTAATACTGGAATTGGATCGAGTACAACTCTGCTCTCAGGGATCAGGTGCTGTGCACACACACACAGAGTTTTAGAAATAAGGACTGAATATTATATTTCATTATTTGAGTACCAATAGCTTGTCATTTAATTATGGACTAGTCATGAAGACAATGACTTAAAGTTTGTATATGTAATCTTAATTTTGCCATTTTATGTCTTCTGAATGTCAAAAAAAGCTTATTGCTTTTTTAGCATATTGTTTTATTAACATATGTAAATAAGGAAAAATGTAAATGTTGGATGCATGCATTATTTTCAGCTTGCAAATTGTCCAATTTTTCATCATCCAAAATGCATAAGAAATATGCAAATATTTAGTAAATAGAACCATTGAATTAAAGGAAAACAAATCTTTATCACACCATGAAGCTCATGAGGTTCGCAGTATGTAGAATTCCTCTGTTAATACTGATACATTTTGGAATACTAATACATCTGGTACAGGGGGGAATTTAGTCAATCACAGCAGGTGAACCAAAAAATATTTTGCAATTATATTGGTGAAGTTTCTTTCTTATGACTTTATCAGTTTATTATCCTTTTCTTTAACTTTAAAGAATAGAATTATTTAAAAATAATTTGCCTTTCTCAGAAAAACATGAAATTTTCCCTACTTTTGAAGAGTTTCTTGCAGTTCAAACTCATAAATTATTCTGATTTTTAAAAAGTATATAAGCTACTCTAAGTAGCTACTCTAAGAAGTGTAACTCTATAATTCTCCACGTAAAGATATAGTCTGGTCTAGATCTAGATGTCACTCAAATAAAATGCTCAAGTATAAGCACAGCTACATAAAAATGAAAGTAGCCCACACAGGGAAAATATAAACCATGTGTCACTGATTTAAGTGAAAGTGTGACACAACCTCTCTTTCGATAGCTACATAGATGTTGTTATGGTTAGCTAAAGGGTTGAAAATAAGCAGCATGTATACACCAGCTGTGGTGGGTTGACTCCAACCAACAGCTAAACACCCACCCAGCTTCTCGCTCACTCCCCTGTCCTGCAGGCCAAGGAGAAAACATAAGGAAGGCAAGAAGACTCATGGATCAGGATGAAGACAGTTTAATAACCAAAGCAAAAGCTGTGTGCAAAAGCAAAACAGAAAGAGGAATTCCTTCACTACTTCCCATCAGCAGGCAGATGTGCCGCTTCCTGGAAAGTAGGGCCATAGCGTGCATAACAGTTGCTTGGGAAGATGAACGCCATAGCCACGAATGTCCTCCCTTCTTCCTTCTTTCCCTGAGTTTTATTGCTGAGCACAATGTCATATAGTATGGAATATCCTTTTGGTCAATTTGGGTCAGTTGTCCTGGCTACGTTTCCTCCCAACCTCTTGCCTGTCCCCAGCCTACTCGCTGAAAGGAGTAGTAGTGGTGGAAAACCAATGCTGTGCAAGCACTCTTCAGCAATGGCCAAAGCACTGGAGTATTATCAACACTATTTTAGCCACAGATCCAAAGCACAATACCGTAAGGGGTGCTATGAAGAAAGTCAACTCCATCCCAGACAGACCCAGTACACTAATGAGCGAGGTAGGAACGGGCAAGAACATTTTTCCCTGTATGCTTCAAGTTAATGTTCTGTGCCAAGTTTCAATTGAGTTTAACTAAGAAGGATGGACCTTCAGAACTATCTTTGTCTTTGCTTAGTCTCAGCCTAAGCCTCAGCTAATAAACAAATTACTTACATAGGGCTCTAGCTACTCCAATCTATCAGTCAGCATTGGTTATCAAATGAGTAATGCTGAGTACATCATGCTCTAGTCATCACCTACCACCCCAAAGGTAAAGAATGATGAAGTAGCTGGCTTCACATGCTCTTTACCAGGCAGAAGTACAGAATGTCAGCAAAATGTTTTACATAGGCATCTCAAATAGACTGATGAAAAGTAAACAATCTGTTCCCATGACAAATTAGAAACTGTTAGCAATATGCTTAAGAGTCAGGAAATCTGAGTACTGATTATACTGATGTTAACTTTCTAAGACTAATTTTCTGTATCGTTGGTCAAGGCATTCAAGTCTCTCAGAATCTAAATTCCTGGAATACCTTAAGACATGTTTAACCTCATAGTAAGAAAATTATGCCTTATGGAAGTCAGAATTATAATTATGCAAGATAGCAATTATTTCTGTTATACCAACATCTTCGGTGTAATATTAAAATTTGGTTACCTTGGATAATTATTTTTTAATATATATAAAAGGTATATAATATAGCATGTATTACACGTATACTATATATAACAAAGTGTATTTTACTCAGTAATATATAAATTGCTTATAATACATTTCATTTGGCTATCATGGTTTTATATATATATATAAAAATAAAATATAGATATATGCTTGATAAGATTATCAGTGAATTCAGTCAGTCTTACTTTCTAAGCACTGCTGTACTCAACCTAAGGTATCCTGCAAATAAAACAAATAAGCATCCTTGAATAGTACTGAAATACACACCCACATTTCTCTTTTTCCATTTGCACACATTGAACATCTCTAAGTTTTGTTTTATCAAAATTTTATATTTGTAATTCCTTCTATATTTTCACAGAATCACAGAATCACTAAGGTTGGAAAAGACCTGTAAGATCAAGTCCAACCATCAACTGACACCACCATGCCCATTAAACCATGTCCCACAATGCCTCGTCCACACGTTCCTTGAACACCTCCAGTGAGGGTGACTCAACCACTTCCATGGGTAGCTTATTTCAGTGTCTCACCACTCTCTCAGTAAAGAAATTTTTCATAATATCCAGCCTGAACCTCCCCTGGCACAACTTGAGGCCATTTCCTCTTGTTCTGTCACTCGTCACTTGCGAGAAGAGGCCAACACCCACCTCTCTGCAACCCACTTTCAGGTAATTGTAGAGAGCGATAAGGTCTCCCCTGAGGCTCCTCTTCTCCAGACTGAACAACCCCAGTTCCCTCAGCTGCTCCTCATAAGATTTGTGCTCCAGACCCCTCAACAGCTTCATTGCCCTTCTCTGGACACACTCCAGCATCTCAGTGTCCTTCTTCTAGTGAGGGGCCCAACACTGAACACAGTATTCGAGGTGCAGCCTCACCAGCGCTGAGTACAGGGTCACAATCACCTCCCTACTCCTGCTGGCCACACTGTTTCTGATACAGGCCAGGATGCCGTTGGCCTTCTTGGCCACCTGGGCACACTGCTGGCTCATATTCAGCTGGCTGTCAATCAACATCCCCAGGTCCTTTTCTGTGGGGGAGCTTTCCAGCCACTTGTCCCCAAGTCTGTAGCATTGCATGGGGTTGTTGTGACACTTGGCCTTGTTGAACCTTTTGTATTCTTGGTTGTATTCTGTTTTTTCTTTCATATTGTTTTTCATACTAGTATTTAAATGTAAAATGAATATATGAATGCAATAAAAGATGATATAAGAATTCGAAAAGACAATGTGTTTCCATATTTTCATATTAGTTCATATAAATAATGTTATATCATTGATGTTTTTATGAGGAAAACAAAAGAAAAACTGTAATAAACAAATGAATGCATTTGATTCTTTACAAAATTATTGTAAATTCATTAACAGGAATAGAGAGGAAAATATAAGAGGGATGGAGTTTTGCTCGGTGATTACATTTATTCAACATGCCCTCTTCCATACTTTTTTTTCCTGTCTGTGAAATCCGGTGTGAAAACCAGTCTCAGTTCATGGAGTTTCAGTTAGTTCAATTTATTGCCAGTTAGCAAACTTTTAATTTATGATTTGGGTATTGAAGGGAAAAATAAGTAATTTAAACAAAAACTTAAGGAGATGCCTTTCTTCCCCTTCCCCCAGGCTCAGCTCAGTGCAACACATCTCCTCCTCCCTTCCTAGTCTGAACTCCCCTTGTTTTCACCACATCTTATGCTCAGTCCCTCCCAGCTAATTTGGTAAACAATGGGAGTTACAGAAGGCTGATATTGGCCTTTATTTATTTGATATTTATTATCTGGTTTATTTCTGCTCCTCCCCACTTCTTTTTTGTTTTCCTCGACTGCTACTTGCTTCTTACTGTTCCTCTGCTCTATCATGTGTCGCCCATGGGCTGCAGGCCCTCATTAGGAAGAAAAAGTAGACGAGGCCTTCAAACAACTGGAAAAAGCCTCATGTTCATAGACTCTGGTCCTCATGGGGGTCTTTAACCACCCTGAAATATGCTGGAAAGACAACATAGCAGGGTACAAACAATCTAGGAAGTTTATGAAGTACTCTGACAACAACTTCGTGACAGAGACGACTGAGAAGCCAACAAGGAAAGGTGCTTTGTTTGACTGGACACTAAATAAGGAAGAACTGATCATTGATGTGAAAGGTGGGGGCAGCTTTGGATGCAGTAACCATTCAATTCAAGATCTTGAAAGCAGGGAGCAGGGCAAAAAGCAGGACAACAATGCTGCATTTTAGGAGAGCAGACTTTAACCACTTCAGAGATCTGTTTGGAAGATTCCCATGGGGAACTTCTCAGAAGTTCAAGAAAGGGAAATGAAAAGTCCTGGACCTGGAAAGGAATAACCCCAGGCACCAGTACACACTGGGGGCAAACTGGCAGGAAAGCAACTTTGCTCAGAAGGACCTGTGGGTCCTGGTGGACACCTAATTTAACATGAGCCAGCAATGTACCCTTGCAGAAAAGAAGGCTGACCAGATCCTGGGGTTTATTAGGAAAAGCACTGCCAACAACTCAAGGGAGGTGATCCTTCCCCTTCATTCAGCTCTGGTGAGGCCACATCTAGAGTACTGTGTCCAGTTCTGGACTCCCCAGTAGAGGAAAAATATAGACTTCCTGGAACAAGTCCAGCACAAGGCCACAAAGATGAGGAAGGGACTGGAACACCTCACATATGAGGAAAGGCTGAGAGAGCTGGGATTGTTTAGCCTGGAGAAGAGAAGGCTCAGTGGTGATCTCATCAATGTATGCAAATATCTGAAGGGGGGATGCAAAGAAGATGGAGCCAGGTTCGTTTCAGTGGTGCCCAGTGACAGGACAAGAGGCAATGGGCACCAACTGAAAGACAGGACGTTCCGTATGAACATGAGGAAACACTTTTTTACTGTGAGAGTGACTGAGCACTGGCACAGGTTTCTGAGGGAGGTTGTGGAGTCTCCATCCTTGGAGGTATTGGAGCCATCTGCACATGGTCCTGGACAACCTACTATAGCTGACCTTGCTTGAGCAGGGACATTGGACCAAATGACCTCCAAAGTTCCCTTCAACGCTAGAACTTTCTGTGATTCTGTGAAATAATTCTGTTTAACATTGTTTGTGAGGATATGTGAAAAATTTCAACAAAATTGAATCAGTCCACTATTTTCACTTCACAAAATAATCCTGTTCTAATTTTCTTTATCTGTTATTGAAATAATTACACTAATAAAAATTTGTTAGTGGAAAGTCATTTAAAATAGAGTTTCAGTTAACAAAAAAGGCAAAAATATCTTATTCTTTTGTCATTTAACATCCGAGTCATCAAGAATATTCATTAAAATATACATTAAAGCAGTTTAGACAAAAAAGTATTTGCAATAGCAAATTTCTTCTTCAGGAATTATGTCTCATTCTAAAGGAATGTTTGTAAATTCAAATACAGAGGATCTTACTGTCCTTTTCTCCTTCATTTTTCTGAGATACAGAGCTTGTGAACTGGTAGTATATTTTTACAGCAAGTGGCCTTGAGCCATTAGAACAATGGGATATACTAAGTGACTGCTCGTTACATTGCCTTTACAAGCAGCTTATAACGAGCTTTTGAAGGAGTGAATTACACCAATCCTAATAAAAAGAATAGGAAAAAACAATAATAGTACCACATATCAGTAGGCTAGCATCATTTTCAAATCATACAATATGTGAAGAATGCAAAAAGTGATAAAAATTATTTTCTTCAGGCAGCAGGCATCTCAGTTGTATTCTTCCTTCTTGTTTGTATAAAATAGTCTGTATTTTGCTGTAATATTTATGATTATAATGGAATTTCATAGCAGGTGGTTAGGACACACATGATTTTCCATATTATCAAGCAATAGTGTGAAACTAGCCTTGTAAAATGCAAAAACATAAATGGGCATCAATGTCAGAGTTCTATTGAATTGAATGTGGAACTATGGCAATTTACATAAAGCAAAGAACTCTCCTAAGAGACAAAGGTTCCTAATTCAGCAAAATCGTTAAAAACAGCCAGGTGTGAAGTGAACGAAAAGTCCTATTAAATGTGAGAATTTACAATACATTACTGAATGTGTGTCTGAGAAATGTATGAGCATTTACAAAATACTGTAAGAAAGAGCAGAGAATTGTGACAGAACTATAACTGAATAAGATCAAAATATTCTCCAAATAGATGTATTCTCCAACAGGTATTTCCATTAGAGCTGCTTATTTTTCCCCTACAGATAACTATAATATTAAAAAATCCAGTATTCATAAATAGATCTTGAAGAATACTTCAAGATAGAAAAAATGTACAGAAATGTACAGAAAATGACAAATAGAAAAGTTAATACCACAAATAGTGTAATTAGTATGTACTGGGTTTATTGATTTGCTTGGGAGAAGTTCCTGGTTGTTTAAAAAAAAAAAAAAAAAGTTTTTTGTTATATTTTGTTATATAATACATAATATATTTTTAACAGTATTAAAATTATAGATTATAATGTACAATCATATAGTTCTCAGCACATTTAAAAAAATTCAAGAAATGGCATGCAATAAATAATTCTGTATTCAATCTTCCCAACAGGGTTCTAATAATTTTATTAAGTACCAGTTATATTTTTCTTATTGTGAATCTTCCGTTCAGATAAATAAGGTTGCATTTAAATTATAAAATTGATTTTATGTGTCAAAAATATAAACTGAAGACTAAGTCAAAATCAGGATAAACTTTTCTTTCATGGCCAAATCCTTCATATATTTGGACTAATATACTAAAAGTCTGTCCTTCGTCTCAGGCAATTTTTAAGGTTTTGTTTACTATCCAACCAAATGGAACCCATTTTAATGACAGAGCAAAATTATTAGTTCTATCTCTGCAGTTCTCAACATTTTGGAAGGTGAAATCTCAATTTCTCATTTAGAAAATTCCATATTCTCATTTAGAACTGTATGTTTTACTTAAAAACATTTTTCTTGTCTGCAATACTACTTTTAAGACTTCTTATGTCACCTATAAACTCTTTTATAGGTGGTCTTTATCTCCCTATCATAGTAGATTCTTAATAAGATCCTTAAAAAGATCAGGAACTAAGCAATTAGTTCTAACTTCATGTTTTCATTTGCCAGCAAGTATTGAAATATTATCTTTGTTGACGTTTTCAATGTTTTCCATAAAATATTTTTCCTTACTGGATCTTTGATGAAGGGTATAAAATAATGACTGTATTTCTCCTACTCTGCCAGATATCATGTTTAACAGATAACTGAATATTAAAATCTATAGTCATGGAGATGAAAGTCTCATGTTAACAACCCACTCTCAGGTATTTCAGACTTAAATATTTCCATAGCAGAAAAAAATTTTAAAAGATCAGCACATACCTAATACATTTTTGTACACATAAAAATACATGCTATGATCAAAATTCTGAGGGAATCCTATAGAGGTGGTAGGAAAAGAGCAATATATTTTCTATCAGATCCTCTTTTTCTTGCTATGTCTCTTACAGACTTATGCAGCATAACCCATAGTTTAGCTCATTTCTCTCTATCCAGTGCACGCATCAACTGATTCCCCCTCCCTTCTTCCACTCTGACAAATAGTATATAGTATAGTATGTAGTATATATATCATATATAGTGTATAATACATGCAATATATATAGTAGTATGTACTACCCTTTTGAGAGTAGTGTGCTGACTGGTTGTTTTCCATATGAAATATGAGGTGAATTACTTTCCTTGCATGTTCTAAAGATGGCAGTGTGGCTCCCACGTTGAGATGTAACACACACAAATTACATATATGGTGTGTCTGCATGAGGAAGAGACACCTTGAAGCCAAAGACTGTATTTGGTATTCTGACTCAGTGGCTTTAACACCGATAGAGATTAAAACGTGCTGAAATATTTAGCTACGGAATGCAACGATTCCCAAGAGTGTATCATTACAGGGAGCTGTCTTGATTCTTTCTTATTAGTTTGAGCTTGTAAGTGAGAAAATTTACTCAATGTATGTTATTCTAAAACTAGAAACTACAATATTTATTATTTGTTCTGAGTTTAAGTGACTAGATATGTTACATTGTCCACCTTTGCAGATGGATAATGCACTATAGCCTTAAAATAACATGAAGTATGAACTGATTGGAATGGAGTCTCTCTGTCTCCCACTTCCATCTGGGTTATTTATCTTTTTTCTTTTTTATTCTTTTTTTAATTACTTTATGATCACAAGTATTGAATAGAAACCTGAAAATAATAATAGCAGTGTGGTTAAAACGAACATAAAAAGCAACCATCCATTGCTTTTTAATCCATTATTTCAAAAAGCAGTTGATCCAATTTTGTATTTGTCATAGCTGTTGCAGAAGTCTGCTTTTTTTCCTGTCACAGCAACTGATGACTGCACAGATAGTCAATGAAAGTTTCAGAATACAGACTGAAGAATGGTCCTGATACAAGTGAAATAAATTTACTCCGCTAGCAAATACAGAGGTCTTTATCAATGAGCATGTGCGCATTGAAAAATGTTTACTCTTCCATTTTTGGAATTTGTTGTCTAACATCTGAAAAAATCCCCAAACTAATTACAAGTTTAACTACATAATCCTAGTTTTCTTAGTTTAGAATCAAGATAAATAAGACATGAACACAATTGGCAGAATTGGGGGGGGGGGATTGTTTTCTTTTATATTTGTTAATATTCCATCTAAACTCCTTTTGCTTTGAGTAACACATCAACTTGTTGCTGAACCTTTTCTGTTACCTGTATCTTTTCTCACCCTGTTTCCAAAATAGAAAGTTTCTCAGTTTCTCTATTCTAAGTACTGGGAATACAAATATCTCTCTGTTTCACAAATCATGTACTTTAATATTTATTACAAAACCAGTTAACTGACTCAGAAAAACATAATTGGAAGCAAATTAACTTCTGCAGCCAGGTTTTTAGAGGACTACAAATTGAAGGGCAGACCAGTCAAAACATTTGAGGGTGGGACTGCCATCCAGAGACACGTAGGCAGGCTGGAGGAATTGGCCACCAGGATTGCCAGCAGATTACAAGCTGGGCATGAGCCAGCAGTGTTCCCTGGCAGTAAAGAAGCCCAAGAACAACCCATGCTGCAGTAATAGGAACATGGGCAGCAGATCGAGGGGAGTGGTCATTCCTCTTTCCTCAGCACTTGTGAATGGGTGAATTCAGTGGAAGGCCACCAAGCTGGTCAGGGACTGGAGCACTTGCCATGTGAGGAGAGGCTGTTGGAGCTGGGCTTGTTCAGACTGGAAAAAAGATAGTTTTGGGTGCATCTAACAGCAGTCCTCCAGCTGGGGAGGACCTTATAAAGAAGACCTTATAAAGAAGACAGAGAGGTTCTCTACCTTGGTGCATGGTGACAAGATGAGAAATAACAGCCATAAATTGAAACAAGAGAAATTGAGACAGGGTACAAAGAGAAACTTTTTCTCTATGAGGACAGTCAGGCACTAAAACAGGGTTCCAAAACATTTGTGTACTCTCCATCCTCAAGGTTTTTGAGACCCAGCCACATCAAATCCTAAGCAGCCTGATCTGACCTCACAGACAACTGTGTTTTGGGAACCCTGAGGTCCCTTCCAACTTGAATTTTCCTACGAGCCTATGGTTTTTCCAGTATTTTGTGTCAGTATGCATTGAAGGAACAGAGCCTCCTAGTGCTATTTTAGCAGGAAAAGGAAGTAGGATTGAGAATGATTGTGTGCTTCCTCTCAGTGAGATGAATTGCAAAATCACTGCAGAATAAACTGCAACAGTTCATCATGTTCCTGAGGTCCTAGACTGTATAGAGTGACCTTTCTTCTTTCTCATTGAACTAAACTAGAGATGAATCTGAACCCCAGAGCCTGGATAAAATTCTAGCACACTGAAAGGGAATGGTAAACTCCCCCCTCCCCCCGACTTCAATGGAATAATTTTTACTTTCACGTCTAAGTTATCATAATTCAGGCAGAGTCCAACTGAGAAACGTAGATATGAAAACAATTCTACCCTGTATTTCACCACAGTTTATGTATGCATAATGTTAGGGTTCATTACAAATGACTTTATAAAAGGTTAAGAACATTGAATTCTTAATGGAAGAACTTCAGAACAGCAATTATTTAAATACAGGTTTGTTGGGTGTGGAAACAGGTCAATTCCTTCACTCCTGTCTTCCCATAAAAGTACAGAACAGTTATCTCTTCTATTTTTATAAAAATACCACAATTAACACACAGAGAAAATCATCTATTTTAAGTCTCATTCTTGAAATCAAGTGATTTGAGAAAGCCTGTGTAAGATTTTAGGCATATTTGTTGAAGGTAACTTAAAATTATGGGTTTGTAAATTCCCAAATCTCCCAATATTTCCAATGTATTTGAAAAAAAAGAGTACTTTTATGACTTTGAATCTTACGCAATGATTTTAGGATATAGATCATAGTTTGGATGATCGTCGTGGCAAAGCTATCTATATCACAGTCAATGCTTATTTTCACCTTCTAAACATGGTTTGTAACATAGTCATATGGAACAAACAGCAAGCATAGTTTACTTTCTTCTCAAAGAGTTACTATGATTATTCAATCATTGTAAAAAATATGTAAAGTTTCTATTTACTTTTAATTTACATTGTTAAGTAAATAGGAAAGTTTCCATATTAACATTCTTCTTAATAGTGGTATTATGCCTAATTACTCAGTCCATTCATAAGACTTAGCATGAAATAAAATAGCTTTTTGACAAAATGTTTATTTTCAGAAGCTTATCAGTGAGAACGTGGATTGTCTGAACTGTCCAGCAACAGTTCCAGATTTCCATTCATACCTTCAAGCTTCAGCATATCTTTAAAAGAGATAGGATGATTTAAATTACAGTTGTGTTTTTGACAAGTGCAACACTGAATATCTAATACAATATTTAAAAACCTATGCATCTGAATAAAGCTAAAAGCTGATAATATTATTTTTCTCTTGTTTCTGCTTTGTTTTGATTGATAATGATGATAGCAAGCATTTTCCAAAAAAATATCTAAATGCCATAAAAATTTAATTAGAAATAATAAACAAATAACTAACCCCCATGTCACCAGCATCTCAAAAGTTGAAAACAGTTAACAAGATTAAAAGCTATTAGATTGCCAAGAACATTATCACAACTGCTGTTTAAAGATAAGAGTATGGTGTCATGGGATAGGATGAGTATTTCAGATGACTTTGGACATCAAGGAAGGACATATTTTACCAAAAATATGTGAATATATAAATACCTGTAATGTAAAAAGACTCAGGGAATAAATCAGTTCTGTAAGTTACAGCATGTCATTTCAAAGAGTTTCAGAGAACATGCTATAGTACTGCTCAAGACAAAAACACTGAAATTTTCTCTGGACTTTTTCATTGCTTCCCCATTCACCCAGCTGTCTCTACTGCCTTGCTGTCCTTACTCATTCACTCATTCACAGAAGAAATCAAGAAGCAATTTACAGGAAAGTTAGGCAGAACAGTTGGAAAGAGAAAGATTACATGACAATTAACTTAAATGCTGAATCAAAGTTCAAGCATCCCAAATCAGTTAGGGATGATGAAGGAGAGAGACTGAACATGCTAATTGTTGCTGGGTACAAGAAAATTAGTGGCTTCCTCTCACACTAGAGTTTTCTCAGATGACAATGAGATGTTTAGACCAAAGCATACCTACAAATGTTAATTCAACAACATACTCCGGATTTTTGTTACTTTATACTGTTTTTTTTTCCTGAAGAAGGACTTCATACCAAAGACAGATCCATTATCTTCTATTATTTCTCAAGTGCATATCATATTCATAGTCTAAATTTTCTTCAGCAAACAATGGTTACATGACTGAATATCCTGCTTTGAGCAGCAGGTTAGACTACAATACCTCCTGAAGTCCCTTCCAAACTGAATTATTTTATGATTCTAAGAACTGATAAATTTTTAGTATTTTTAAGGAGATATGGAGCCAGTGCTCCAGAGTGATAACAGGGCCAAATTTCCTGCACTGTATAACTAAGTTATGTTTCTCTGAAACTGTTTCTCATCTATGTATACACACACACACAGAGTTATAAACAAGCATTGCTATGCATACATGTGTGTATGTACATATCTAAAATATAAAAATGAGAGTACATGCTATATAAAATTACATCACATAAAAATGAGTATAATATTGTAAAATGATTATTAATTGTGGGCTTGTTAAGAAAAATGTCTGTAATGCTTTTAAGCTCTAGTTATGACAGAGTCTATATTTTTTTCTCATTTTTTAAAATTATATTTCCTCAACTTGTGTACAAAATAACTTGAAAATTCTCAATAAACTCACAGTAAGATAATCCCCAAATTCTTTGTTGAATGGTTTTGGAAGAAAAAAAAACCAATCAAACTAACAACAAAAATTCTGCACTATCTTTCCCCTTATCCTCTCCTTGCACATGTTTACATCTTTATTTGCTGTCTCATATACTTGTCAGGACCCAATGATCTAATTCCTGATACCAGCAAAAAAGATACAAAATAGTGTAAGTCTCCTTTTGTGCCCATCAATGCAGTGAATGTTCTTAAATGATGCATTTGCTAGCTATGCAGCATCTTCATTCAGATAAATGTTGCATCTGTCCCTAGATGTAGTAGATTAAATTATTTTTGCTTTACATAATTTTGTGACACACACATAATAAAAATCTTTATTTTTGATAACAGTTCTTCCAAATATTGTGATACCACAAATACCCTGTAATCCAAATACACATCATCACAGTTCACTAAAATCACATCAAAGCTTTCTGTGAATTTACAGTAGAAAGATACAATAAAGGAAAAAAAAGATAAATACACCCCTCCACACCCACACCCCCTTCCTGGAAACACAAAGGAAAAAAGCACGTTGGTTGATTTGGGTAGTTCTTACCCTGAAAATCTGCAGGATATTCTTTATCTCTTTCCTTTTTATGAATCTTTTGCCCAGCACTCCACTAGGTAATTATGACTCTGGAGGACTGATGTTATTCTAGGACTCAGTTCTTAAGAAAGTATCCTAAGGATTTATGGATCATTAAACAGCTGTAGGGTACAGATAAGATATTTGATTCATAAAGAAGAAAACCACAAACTTAACCAAATGCTTTCGATCTCCTGGAAGGGCCTTCAGAAAACAAATCTGAGAATAAGAAAACAAACCAATGAAAACATTCTTTATTAGTACAACAGTTTTAGACCATTGGTATTAACTATTACATCTATTTATGTTCATGTAAAGAATTAATTATAGAAAGCATGCACAAATTTTCTGGATTTAAAAAAAATCTGTACTATTTACAAGTCCATAAGCCTTAAATTGATAATAAAACATGTGTGAACAAAAATTAAGAATAGCATATACTAAAGTATGATCTACCAGTTAGACATCCAGTTTAGCCAAAGCTGTGGATGACCAGCTGTGACCATCCTGTGGTCTAGCTTTTGTCTGTATTTGGTGAAAAAAGGAGTGAAAAGAAAAGAATGGCTCAAAGAGCCATCTCAGCTTCCTGAGTTTTATATCTTAGGATATGATAAATGATGTAAAAATTGTGGTTTTTATCCTGATGCAATGCGTATCCAACATACATACATACATACATACATACATATATACATACACACATACATACATACACATAGAGTTCAGCATTCCATTTCTAATACTAGGAAAACTTCTATTTCACAGTTGGAGGCTGACAGCATATGCAGAAATCATATTCTTTCCATTTCTCTTACATGTGTGACATGCATAGGCTTTTAGCTGTAAAAAGATATGTTTTAATAGATGCCCCCTATATTATCCTCTCCAGATGCATCAAGTACAAAGACACACATATGCAAACAGATCTCTCCATTGACCCCCAGACCGCCTGGCCACTCCAGCAGCCAATTCCCAGACTGTTCCCTCCAGTATCCAGCCCAGATTTATAGCCTCTTCAATAAAATGGCTCCTAAGCCTCTTATCGTACTTGCCAGCTACCCCAGCTTGATTTTTCTAGTGATTACACACGAACATCTACCTATACAGTATGCACGTACTCTGGTCTCTGGCACCACAGACACGCAGGCCCTCTGACATGTGGTCTGACTCCTGTCACTGGCACTGCGACTTCCATACACACATGTGCATACACAAAAGAGATCCCCTCATCCAGGAAAACTGTTAATAATGTAGGAGACTGTGATGAAAGGTGCAGGCACAGCCTGACAATCATTCTGATCAGCAACATTTATGTGGAACACATCCCCTTGTATCTCATTATCTATCTGTTTCACCATCCGTGTTCCTCCCCAAACCACTTTGATGCCTCCTTTTCCCGACCTTTGGTTCATCATCTAAACATCCCATAAGTCTTGCGCAATCCCAAGATGCTCTTCCCTTGCATCTCATAAAAAGTCCCACACTGCCAGGCAGTGACCTCCCTCAGTTTGAAAGGAGATCCTGAGAGCTGCTGCCCTTGATTCACCCTGTGGGTCTCACTTCAAGCCCATGGGGCTCATGGCTCCAATGGGACACCCCAACTGCTCTGATTAGGTTTTTGGGTTTCTCCCACCTGCTATTGTTCTTTTGTGTGTTTGGGTTTTTTCTGTGTGTTTGGGGTTGTTTTGTGTGTTTGGGTGTTTTTTGTTCATGTATACAAGTCTTTAATCACATAACCAGACAGAAATATTTTATTTTATAAACTTTTTTTTAATAAGCATATTGAGGTAGTTTCCTTTGTAAGCCATAAAGTTTTGATCACAAGTATCATACATATATGCTTTGCAATGTAAATAAAAGAATTTGAGTTAAAGACAAACACCTCTTTGGAGGTGTATTATGGTTTCTTCATTCTTACTTTTTATTGTTGAAAGAAAAAAACCCCAAAACCCCAAACATTTTAGATGCTGAGCCATAGAATAATACTGTTACACAAATTACAACATGAAAATGCTAACAGTATACGATGGATTTAGGCATGCAAGTAGTCACATCAATTTCAATAGTACTTACTAATACATTTAAATTAAGTGCAGGTATCTTCTAGTGCATTTTTCTAGTGCATTACCAACTATTTTTCCAATGTGTCACATCACATGTAATTTCTGTACTTGTCATATAGATTCATAAATCTCTGAAAGGTTAAACAGCAAGATTGACTCCCATATATTTTAGATCATTAATACACAAAAAATTGTAAATATTATATGCTATATCTACAGAAGATAATGTCCTTTAAAATAACATCTGATGCCCACATAGAATCTGCAAAAAAACGTAATTATGAACAAAGAAGTCCACCCATGTAAAAGACCATTCAAATGGTATTTTTTTTTTTTTTTAAGGCGTTTACCTGAGTTCTCCTTTCATGAATGCAAGAGTCTTAAAAATTAAAGTTTGACAGATATGTTTTCCTCCTTTTTCTCCCAGTCATCTTCAAGGAAGCAAACAACAGCTCTAACAATGCAAAAAGCAGAACAATATTGACAACACACAGGCACAACAAAGGTCACTGTACCAAATACAACATTAGCTAAATTAGACAAAACCTGACAGGTCAATTTTAAGACAGTAAGGAGCAAACTGGTACATTTCATATTGATGATTCACTTTTTTATTCCATATTGAGTCATACTTATTCGAAACCTCTTTTCATTTGCACACTTTGGATCATGCTCTATTTTTTGATTCCTACCTAGTCCTTTCCCCTGGAGTTAATGTGAAGCTACTGCTCTCTTCGGTGTAAGACAGATTCTGGTGTAGCCCAGGGAACATGATTTTTGCCACTACTAGTAAAAGCCACAGGCTTTGCAGTGTCCTGACAGTGTGTGCAGAAAGACTGAAGGACCCAGAGAGACATTTGCAAGGAAGATTCCAAAATGGATAGTAAGAAGCTTTAGTATTACCATTTTGATGACAGTAATAATGGTGGTTTTCTGTATTAATGAGATAGAATGTTAGAACTTTATCTAGACTACCAGCATATTCTTTGCTCTATGTATATGGTGTGTGTGGAATTTGGATAATGAGGTGGGATTCCTGTGCACAAAGAACCGTTAAGACTGCCCTTGCTATCTCTTGTGCGACCTGGGGAAGTGGAGACTCACCCGGCTAACACAGGGTGCAGATAAGGAGGGGGTCCTGTGGAGGCAGGACAGCCCTGCTTGTGGTCAGCAAAGGCAGTAAAATAACAAGAATCTGAGGGGCTCTTTGTTTCTTCGAAAGACTTCGTGTCCAATAACTGACCTTTGCCTCATTACCGGTGAAATGCATATTACAACGCACACTCCTGCATGTGCTAATGAAGATTATAGAGATCACGCTAAACATAGTATGACTATAGCACTCGTCTCTCCACCCAAGTCATGCTACAGGTCACATATGGGGGGGGGAACCTCATAGTTTTGGGGATAAAAGATGGAGAAAATGATTGTTAAAGGGGGAGAGAAGAACCTTGATACCTAATGGACCAGTCGACGGGCTGTGTTCTCTTCCTCCACCCCAGGCAGGGACGACTCTCAGGGTAAGCGCTGCGCCTCTCACCCTCTGGGTGAAAGTTATCCCCAGGTTGTTGTATTACTATCAAGTTTGCTAGCAATATTAACCTTAATTAGTAGCACTATTGTAGTTAGTGAATTTATCAACGGCAATCTCGAAACTGTTTCTGTCGCTTTCAATAAAATACCTGGTTTTGATTTTTGTGCATCTGCTTAGTGCAAGTCCTTTTGCTGGGGCTGTGATAAACGAATCAGTGAAAGTCCTGGGACTCTGACAGACAAATTTCGAAACTGCATTCCTTTTAATGTGACAGTGTGTTCTCTTTTGCCAGTAGAATGGTTTTGAATGTAAAACCAGTTACGATGTAGTGAGCCTAAACAATATGCAAATTGTGAAACCTAGGAGAAAAGAAAGGGTTGGTGAAAGAAAGATGCTGTAAAAAAAGACCCCAATATTTTTTATGTGTAGGGCAAGAAATTACAGGACAGTAAGTTTCAAGCAAAGCTGTGTGACTGCTGACAGTACTGAGAAGAATCCTTAGTATATCCAGTCAGCTTTAAACAAATTTTACTCTCTTATCTGTGCTTTTTTAAATTCTCATGTATGACAGCACCAGATAATGGTATTTTCCATTAATTTAAGCAAATTTAAACAATTTAAATTTGGGGGCATCTATATCTTTCAACATCAGGTCTGGAATACTGACAGCATTCAGGAGAAACCTCCATGAATGGACTATGAGAAAATACAGAGAAAGTTCTGTGGCCATGGTCCAGTGTGCAGTGTAAATACAGAGTAAGTAACATTGAGTCAACAGCAAAGGAGAAAGCAGCTCAGTACCAAGATTTTCTGTTCATTTGTTTTGCATTAGGAGTTAGTGAATGAGTTAATGATGTGTTCTACAGAAACACACTTAGAGAGAATAAGGTAAGCACAAGAAGAGTTTATAAATTTGTCCTCAATCTAGACTATCAACTACAAGACAAAACCACAATACATCATTGGAACACAGGCATATCTGTCCAAGGCTTTGAGTGTAAAGCCACACAGTCTAAGAAACTATTCTGTGACCAAAAGGTAGTCAGCCAATTTAGAGATCTAAGTACTCAGGAGAAAGAAATAACTAAATATCTTTTCCATTAGAAATTTTGTGTGCCACACAGAGAAATTCTGAAACTCCAGAGCATCTACCAAGTGAATGTATCAAAATTCAAGTTGCAGAAGAAACTTCCCTCCTTACCGCTTTTAACTAGCAACTCACTTTCCTTCTGTTTCTTGCAGACATGGCTGAGTATCTGTATCTATCTCAATCACCTCTCTTTTTTTTTTTCTCTGGAATTTGCTTCTTTACCATTTTTGCAGTCACACCACTATAATCAAAGCATTCCTCCACATAGCAACCTGCACATTAGGGGAGGTTTTGAATATGAAGACTCATATATGAGTTCATATTTGGGCCACACTTTTCCGTTTTATAGCTATCTCAGATCCCCACCCCACCCCGAAAAAAAACAAAAACCCCAAACCAACAAAACCAAACCAACCTTTTAAAAAATTTCTGTTCATTCATTTAATCTTGATGAAAAGCATTAACTATGGGTGGTACCTTTCTGTGAGATGATTCTGTTACTCAACCTTCAGCACAACAATAAAGTCAATAATTGGCTAGAGGAAAGTATCAGCATAATTACTGGTGTCACTTAAAAATGTCAAGCTAGTCTGAGAAATGAACACAGCTGTAGAAAACAGTTTTTATATGGTTAAAAAAATGCAATTATTACAGTTATTTCTTTTTACCAAAAGACCCCTTTTCACTTAGAGCTCCAACACAGTTTTAGGATAGCATGTAAAGAGCAAAATGGTAAGATAATTTTGGAAGGCTGCATAAAGAAAAAAAGATATATGATTAATAAAATATTTCTATTCCTTCCCAACCTGTTGTATTTGTTATTTATAATAGCAGGTAAAATTAACTCTTTTTGAAAATGTGTTTTCTTGTTTCCTAGCTACGGAGTTACAAATTTTCTATTAGCTTTTGTCATCTTTACTACCTTTTTGCAGCAAGGTATGATGTATTTTTTCCTTCAGCAGACCTACCAACAATGTCTGTGGCAGAGAATTACAAAAATTTACTTATGACCTCATTTTGTAGAAAAGGCAGTAAGCAGTCAAAAGACAGTTGTTGAGGAGGGAACAGCTTTAAAGGTGCACTGAGACAGAATTTTCCTAGTGCAGCATGTACTTCAGAATCTCTTTTATAGAACACTACACAGAACAGAAGATTATTTTATTTTCTCATTGATCAGAATGCCACATGCAGCATTTCAAATGCAGTGGACCTCAATAGTTCATGAAACTTCAAGCTGCTATTAAGTGGTTGAATCCAGTCCAAGACTAGGTCTCTTCACTATTGACCTCAGTCATTGAACTATGCAAAATGGAAGTATTTCAGCTGTCCAGTGGGAACATTTGTGAGTGCTTTTCTATTCCAAAGGAACAAATGTAAAATATAATTGACTCCAAGAGCAAATTGCAAAAAAACTCGGCAAACAGTCTTAGAACATAAATGTTCATACAGTTCAAAGGGTGGTTTTATTTTTTTCCTGTTGTGGTTTATTTTTGTTGCTAGTAGAAGACCTAAAAAAATGTAGATTTTCTTGGTTGAAGTTCTGCTGTTGCTGTAAAACAACAAATCTAGCACAGCACTAATATGTCTTAAAAACTGAAATGTGAGATAAAATGTATCATAAGCAGATGTTACTCACAGTCTTTATAAAAACCCAACAACATATGCTAATTTATACCTTGAAAACTATTTGCTTAGCAAGGCTCTCTGCCAGTAGCTATTATTTTATGTTCTGAATGATTGAGGTCTATGATAATAAAAGATGACATGTCACAGTTTTGTCAGTACAGCTGTTATTTTGTTTCCTCCATTTGCATAACTACTAGGTTTGTAAGGAAAGAAAAAAACTAACAGAGAAACAGCTAATTGTTTCTAACAGCAAGTTGCTTGTAGACATAGATAATTTCAGAAACTGAAGCAGTCCTTGACCAGTGTCATGTAATGCTGTCTTACAAAAGGTAAAACATACAGCGAAGACAGATGTGCTATGAAGGAAAAAGCAAAACCCCCCAAACAAACAAACAAACAAATCCCAAACAAACAAACAAACAAACAAATAAAGTAAAGGAAAAATAAAGATTTTAGTTCTAGTCTGAGATGTAAACTGGCACACTGGGATCTGAAATTGCAGATTATACTCTGCTAATGTCGAAGTACTGTGTTTATCATATCCGCATACTATACTAAAAGGATAATTACCATTATTCTGTGTATTAGTAGTCTACAAAAATATAGGAAAGCATGACTACTGAAAATGCTTAATGATTACTGATCACTTTGATATAGTTTTTACATATCTGGCTTAGAAGGACCTGTTTATCAGAAGAAATTAGGACAATTTTTGATGTTAAACTGGTTAGCCAAAAACTGAGACACTTTACAGTATTGATCATTATTAATACTTTATAAGATATAGTATCAGTTAGTTTTGAAAAAAAAAAAAAAAAATTTATGTCCTAAATGTAACATAGACATAGTTACATTGTTCCAATCCCTAATACTTTCAAGTATTTTTATATAGCCTCTTTTTAATTATTGCTTGTGTCTCTGTTTTGCCTATGATTTCTCTCCCTGTGTCCCTTTTTTATTCAAAAGAAAATTTCTACACATTAATGTTTTGTTTGTTTGTGGGGTTTTTTTACTTGTGCAGTAAGTAAGTGGGTTACACAAAGATAAGTAGTCAGATAGGTTTTCCAGCATCTGGATGGAAAATCTTTCAGATTGTTTTTATCATTACTCATTTGACTCCTGAATACCGCTTGTGCCCTTAGAAAACTTTCTGCAGATTGTCAGACCTATTGACCACATGACTGGATATGAGACGCCTGCAAAACAAAAAAAAAAATTGATTCCTTACTTTCAGAGGTTTTCACTGCTTTCTTATTTATATATTCTGTAGCTCCTTACCTGGGGCTCTTTACTGAGAGAGTGGTGAAGCATGGGAACAGGCTGCCCAGGGAGGTGGTGGAGTGACTCTCACTGGAGGTGTTCAAGGAATGTGTGGAAGTGGCATTGCGGTAAATGGTTTAGTGGGCATGGTGGTGTTGGGTTGATGGTTGGACTTGATGATCTTACAGGTCTTTTCTAGCCTTAGTGATTCTGTGATTCTGTGACAGGGAAGGAGGTGGTCGTTCATGTATTGGATAGTGCAGGACCTGAGAATGATACAAACGGTATGGAATAAAGAGTGGAGATTGTACTGGGTCTGACTGGGATGGAGTTAACTTTCTTCTTAGCAGACTATATGGAGCTGTGTTTTGGACTTATTAGTAAAAGTGTTGATAACAAACCAATGTTTTGGCAATTGCTGAGCAGTGCTTTCACAATGTTAATGCTTTTTCTTCTTCCCACTTTGCTCCAACCCCCACTCCCCTCCAGTAAGTAGGCTGGAGGTGAGCAAGAACTGGGAGGAGAAACAGCCGGGACAGCTCACCTGAACTGACCAAAGGGATATTTCATATCATATCATATGTTACGCTCAGCAGTAAAAGCTTGAGGAAGCAAGGACTAAGTGGGGACTTTCTCAGTTACCACGTTTGTCTTCCCAAGTAACTGTTACATGTACTGAGGCCCTGCTTTCCAGGACATGGCAAAGACCTGTCTGCTTATGGGAAGTAGTGGATAAATTCCTTCTTTGCTTTGCTTCATATGCAGCTTTTGCTTCACCTTTTAAACTGCCTTTATGTCGATCCATGAGTCCTCTTGTCTTGTTTATATTTTCTTTTCAACCCACAGGAGAAGGGAATGAGTCATTCTGTGGATGCTTGGCTGCTGGGTGAAGACAATCCACCATAGCAGTTTAATGAAAGTAGCAATTACTTTAAACATAGGGATATGGGATTTTAGAAATTGTATTTTCTAGTACAAAGAGACCCGAACATGAGAAAGTATAGGGAGAAATGAGCACTTTTTTGTATTTGTTCATGCAAAAGTCCCATTTAAATATTGCTGAACATTAGCCTTTGAAGAATTGAATGAATGCAGTTGACTCCTCTGGGCACCTCTACATCAATGATGATGTCAAATCATTAAAATAGAGCTCTTCACTACAGTCCCTGATATAGTTCCAGGACAAGGCAGGATAGCAAGTTACTGCAGGCAAAATTTTGAACAAGTCAGATTCTGTAAATGTTTTCTGTCCTCAAGAAAACAGGATGCTTTTTACATTATTACATTCTTTTTTTAAGTTTGATTAGGCTTTCTATTAGAAAATAACAGTTAAAGACATTTTTTTTTCACGTTTCTAATAATAGCCTGGATAAGACTGGACTGTACTCTCCTAGTGAAGGAATAACCTTGTAAAAGATCTGCTATGGCCATACTGAGAAACTGTGTGACCCAGGTGACAGAAGGGAGACCTTCTCTTACTGTCCTAGGAATTTTTTTCATGTATTAATCTATTTAAGCGATGTGTCATTGTGCTACCAGTAAAATTGCATCCAATCATGTTTTGGTCTTGAAGTACAAAACTGAAAAAGAAGTTGATGCACTTAGCAGAAGCTAGTCTTCAAGGAAACTTTGGTTATTATTAAGTTTTGAGATTCGTGAATCCTTCTTATCTGCAGCTGGTTTTGGAGCAGGCCCTGGAAGCTTTCTTTTTGATCTCTTTTCTTCCATATAATAAAGTCTGAGAAAATATAATCAAGTTTAAAATCATAGAATCATAGAATGGTTTGGGTTGGAAGGGACCTTAAAGATCATCTAGTTCCAACCCCCCTGCCATGGGCAGGGACACCTTCCATTACACCACGTTGCTCAAAGACCAATCCAACCTGGCCTTCAACATTTCCAGGGATGGGGCATCCACAGCTTCTCTGGGCAACCTGTTCCAGTGCCTCACCACCCTCATGGTGAAGGATTTCTTCCTTGTATCAATCTAAATCCACCCTCTTTCTGCTTAAAGCCATTACCCCTTGTCCTATCACTACATGCCCTTGTAAAAAGTCCCTCTCCAGCTTTCGTGTAGGCCCCCTTCAGGTACTGGAAGGCTGCTATAAGGTGTCCCAGGAAACTTCTCTCCTCCAGGCTGAACAAGCCCAACTCTCTCAGCCTGTCTTCATAGGAGAGGTGCTCCAGCCCTCTGATCATCTTTGTGGCCCTCCTCTGGACTCGCTCCAAGTCCATGTCCTGAAATACTGAAATAATACCCAGATACTCAATGTTATTTTTTTATAGTGAACACCTAAACCAACTAGTGTAACATAAATCTGTGTTATTTTCTTCTATGAAAGCAGTGGGAGAACATTGTAAAGATCTGGATATTCAAATTCAAAATGCAGATAAAACTTACAAGAGTAACTATCCACATAATCTTTTTTAATTTACTGCTCATGGGCATAGAGGAAAACTGAACAGTTTCTTAATGAAAAAAAAAAAAAGAGGAAGGACTTTTGTTCTGTGTAGCAGCTCAAATAAATGAAAAATATTAGTAAAGCTCAGACATACAAATTAAAAAAAAAAGTCACATAAACCAAAGGTAACGAATTTGGTAGATTTTACATACAGTCTCTGTACTACATTATAAATTTATATGAAATTAATAGATAACTTAAACACTATTGCATAAAATGATTTCCTTTAAATTAGTATTTCTTACAATTGTGAAGTTCCTTTAGAACACATTTTGAAATTACATAAAATTGCTGTTGGTTCCTCATTGCTGTAATGCTCATTAACACTCAGGCATTGATTAATCTCGCCTGCTTCAGCTGAAGCTCTGTGAATGCCATCCATGGTAAAGATTTGACCAACCTTTATATCAGTCTAGCTGAGAGATGGTGAGAAGAAAGCAGATTGATGAGAAAACATATAAAATAGCCTCAGGTGGTACCCAGGACTAAGGATGAAGAAACCTGCCACGTAAACAACATCCTCCTCTTCCAGTGAAGAATGCAGGAGTGATGATGACAATCTGTTGTAACTGGAAGCAAGCAGCAAGGGCTGGCTGCTCTGCATGGGAAGGTGAATGCCAAGAATCATAGCAAGACAGGACAGAGAAGCGGCATCACCTGCAGGGATCCAGGATGAAGAGCCAAGACGTCAGAGTAAGGATCAGGTCTGGCAATAGTATTCATAAATTCCTGATTCTGCCCAAAGACAATGAAGTTAGCCATTATTTATATTTTCTATAATTGGGGGGGGTTTATGTCTTATTTTTAAAGTTTTAAAATTTAATTTCATTTAAATATGTCATGATAATAATTACAATTACTAATTTTAAGGCTATATGCTTATAAATTCTTAAAATTATAATTCAGACACAGAAGAAGTATTCCAGACTCAGATTTTTATGACACAGTGCCTAAACACTGCAAACATTTGAATGGATCATTTATCATTTAATTATGCATATGTGGTGGGTTGACCTTGGCTGGATGCCAGGTGCCCACCAAACTGTTCTACCACTCCCCCTCCTCACCTGGACAGGGAAGAGAAAATATAATGAAAGGCTCATGGGTTGAGATAAGGACAGGGAGATCCCTCACCAATTACTGTCACTGGCAAAACAGACTTGACTTGGGGAAAATTAATTGAATTTATCACCAATGAAATCAGATTAGGATAATGAGAAATAAAACCAAATCATGAAACACCTTCCCCCCACCCCTCCCTTCTTCTTGGGCTCAAATTCACTCCCATTTTCTCTGCCTCCTCCCCCCCAAACAGTGCAGGGGGACGGGGAATGGAGGTTGTGGTCAGTTCATCACACATTGTCTGTGCCACTCCTTCCTCTTCACACTCTTCCCCTGCTCCAGTGTGGGATCGCTCCCACAGGACACAGTCCTCCATGAACTTCTCCAGCATGGGCCCCTTCCATGGAGTGCAGTCCTTCATGAACAGATGCTCCAGCGTGGGTCACAAGTCCAGCCAGCAAACCTGCTCTAGTGTGGGCTCCTCTCTCCATGGGATCACAGGTTCTGCCAGGAGCCTGCTCCAGCACAGGCTGTCCACAGGGGTCACTGCCTCCTTCAGACACATCCACCTGCTCTGGCGTGGGGTCCTCCACAGGCTGCAGGTGGATATTTGCTCCACCGTTAACCTCTATGGGCTGCAGGTGGACAGTCTGCCTCCCCATGGTCTTCACCACGGGCT
Organism: Gavia stellata; assembly: GCF_030936135.1. Classification (NCBI taxonomy): domain Eukaryota; kingdom Metazoa; phylum Chordata; class Aves; order Gaviiformes; family Gaviidae; genus Gavia; species Gavia stellata. Next base: position 23,827,653 of record NC_082598.1, on the reverse strand, counting down.
TCAGGAAAATCTCTGCTCTGCCTGAAGCACCTCGTCCCCCTCCTTCTTCACTGACCTTGGTGTCTGCAGAGTTGTTTCTCTCACATATTCTCACTTCTCTTTCTAGCTGCAGTTGCTGTTGCAATGGGTTTTTTTCCCCTTCTTAAATATGTTATCCCAGAGGCGCTACCACCATCGCTGATGGGCTCAGCCTTGGTCAGCAGCGGGTCCATCTTGGAGCCGGCTGGCATTGGCTCTATCGGACATAGGGGAAGATTCTAGCATCTTCTCACAGAAGCCACCCCTGTAGCCCCCCCACTACCAAAACCTTGCCACACAAACCTAATACAGCATAGTATCGAAAGAGAAGCCAATACTCCAAAAGTGGAAAGACAAAGTGATAAGATACTTATCCAAACACCAGCATCCTGGAAACTGTCTTTATAATCTGAGTTTTATTGATTTTATGGCTATTATGGATCCTCAGAATTACAGTGTGGCATTTATGCACTAAGGATGAGTTAACATCACTGTTGTAATAGTGACCAAATGAAATACATCCAAATCCTTAAATTCTGGATTACAGAGGCACAATTAGTATCAAAATTCTAGTCTCTCTTTGTAGATAACTGTATTTTGTTGGTCCTGTGGTTCTGAATAATTCTGAGAACATTTGAAATAAAATTAATTCTGAGATGATGGCACTTATTTTACCTTGCAAAATTACACTTCTTAGTGATATGTTTCTTAGGAAAGTGATGAAAAAAGATATGCAAGTAAAAAAGCAAGTCAAACATCACCATGTAGGAGCTCTGCAGTTTCTATAGTATCTGTGTTGAGACAGTATCTTTATTTTCTATAATTACTATTAAGTACAAGTAACACTATCTTTCTTTTATTAATTTGAAGAATTTATGTTCCATTTGCATATTTACAAAATTCCTAAGAACATTTAAGAATATATGAAACTATTACCTCCAACACTGAAAATCAGCAATTCAAGAGCCTGAGAGTTTCTTAGCCTTCACTTTGCAAATATGATGCTACAATGAAATCTAAAATAGAATCTTCCCTGAGTCCATAGGCCTAAGGAGTATCCTCACTGCAAATGAGATTCAGAATATCATGCTCCACTCATTGCTGCAGGAAATTTCTATTTTTAGAAATTCAGGACTTTAAGACATTCATTTTAAAGAAGTTTTTAAGAAAAAAAATATCTCTGACAAGTGAACAAATATTTCCCTCTACTTTTTTTCATATGAAACTTTGAAACATCTTATTGCTTTTTCTTCTTTTTTTTTAACTGACATTCTCTTCCAACTCCTTGCTATTAATCAATAAATATTTTTAGCGGAATCTACTCTGCAAGGAGTGTAATCAGTCTTGATAACAGTATCATTTACTGTGCCACTGTATAATAACAACAAGCAGACATTACAGTACTGCAATTCAAAACAATATCTAAATGATGTTTTCTTTTTGGTTTTGAGGGAATTTAGCAAATGTTTATTAATCATTAATCTAGTGGTATGTTTTGTGGCATTTTTGAAATGTCATGTTATTAAACTTTTGTGAACTACTGCTGAGTACTGTACAAAAGCCTGAAGAGCTAAGTCTACAGACTAGTCTACAGCTATCACATTTTCATTTCACATACATATATCATATTGCAATGCAACAAGGGAATGAAATTAAATTTGCTGCAGAATGTTAGCTCTTATGATCTGTTATTCTCATAAGAATACCAATTGATAGCAAATTAGGAATCTGATGACTGGGAATAGGAAAATTCTACAAAATGAAGCCTATATGTAAAGTTTTCTGGACCAGTGGGACCTCTTTACAATGTATCACATCTAAGAGATCCCTACTAATATTTATTGGTTGTCTGTAACTTTTAATATAGTCCTTGTGTGATTTGCTATAGCTCCTAATTCTTTAAATGTAACTGTTGTAATGACTCTTTCTCCATTTTCTTGCATGACACTCATTTCGGTATGTTATAGTTGCCATTAAAAAAAAATTATCTGTTACTACATGTCTGTAAAATCTTCTATATACATGCTGGACAGTTTTACCAAAGGAGCAAAATCCTGCTCAGATGACAGTTTTGTTCCTTTCTATTCTTAAAGAAGGAGACTTTCATTTAAAAAAAAAAAATCAAATAAAGTCAGAAAGAGAAGATTCTAGACCCATGTGTGATATAGAGCCTAAATACTGCAACCATTTGGATCGATCACTTATGGTTCACTTACCTATAGTACCAGTATAGTACCAGCAAAATTTCAACCACTGAAAAACAAGGGAAATGAAAGCTTAACTAAACACCAGCATCTGGGCAACTATCAAATATGGTGTTTATTAGTAGTGTTTTCCATGTTTAGCACTGGAATTGTAAATCAGAAGAGAATAGCTACAGGAAGTTAGAGACAGTTTCAATATCATGTATCAAAGAAGTGTAATTGTTCTGGACTATGTCCAAACTTTGGTAGTAAAAATGAATTGAGATGTTTGGGGTAATGACGTTACAATAAAGATTCAACATTATATCTAGAAAAGAGATGCTACCTAGTTATTTTTTATTGGCTTGTAAAATATGATGATATTCCTAACACTGCATAAAAGTATTCCATAAATTTTAAGCTCTTTGATATCATGAGTTTATAATGATATTTTGCAGAAAAAAGTACATTTGCTGTAAGCATTTTAAGGTCATACAGGCAGAGGATAACAATTATAAGTAAGCTTTGATGCTACAGCTGAAAAACATGGGCTAATTTCTTCAAGGAAAAAAGAAACATTCCATGGTTAAAGGCGCGATACAGCTGTCTTAGTTAATGAAAAAAAAAATGTTTACACATAATTTTTCTCTCATGCTGGTGATATCTAATTCAAACATACTTTAAAATCAATATAAATTATAAATATTTCTTTTAATACAAGGCCTTAGTTTCTAGGTGAAATTTTCACTGTTTCTGCTGATTCCGTTGAAACATTTAGGACTTGATCTCACTACTCTCTTAAGTCATGGGAAGAATCCCAACAAGATCAAAAAGATTTGTGGTGAGTCTTCATTTACAGAAACAGAGATATCCCACTCAGGTATGAAGGTTTTTGACAATTATGACGCACACAGATAGAATTTATCCTAACAAACTTGCTGAAAATAAACTTTGGAAAAGTGGAATTTTTCTGGGTAAGAAAATCAGCAGCAACAGAACAATGCAAAATAGTCAGCTAAAAAATGAAAACTGTATGTTCAAAAAAATTTTTTTCTCACAATTTAGCTTGTAATATTTTATTTTACCTGAATCTATGAAAGGAATAAAAAAAATTTTGTTATAATTTGAATTTTATAATCAACATCTAGATTACTGTGTGATGGAAATTAAATAGCTACAGACAAATGGGTCCTTTAATGTGTGATCTTAACCCCAAGTGCCTGTACGCATCAGAATAGAAGCTTACAAATGCATTTACTTTATGAATTGTATTCTGTCCATGAATCTTCTTAGAATCCTTTTGTGATTACTCTGACATGTTTACACAGTCCATTCATTATATTCAGCTCAGTGGTGGTCAAATTAGAACCTTGATGCTCTCTGTAGGCAAATAAGTGTGAAAGCTTTAAAGGGTAGGGTTTTTTTATGTAATCTAGTAATCTTTTCCTACATGTGTATTTCACAACTGAGTTACCTATAGGAATTTCATTATAAAATATTAATGACAAGTTTTTTTTCATTGTTATTAATTAATTTACTGGGCTTCCTTTTCCATGCAAACTGAATTTTTATCTGTGCAAAACACACTGAAAATGTATTTTACTTAACTTTAAATTTTAAAGTGTGAGCAGGGGTAGTGACGGAGCAATGTCTGCTGCTGAATATAGTATCTGAAGTCTTCACTCACAGTGAACCACTTTCATGAATAAAAAACAGGAAGAAAACAAGCCTCCTCCATCTTTCTCCCAAGTACTTTGTAGTATTTTCTATAGATAATCAATGCAGATGTCAAAGGTATACGAAAAGTCTTTAATTATTGTCTATTTTCTCCCTTAAATTGCCAATGATTTCATAATACTTTGGTTTATTTCTACTAAAGGTAAACTGTATCACTGTAATAAGCATGAAAACTCCAGCCATGCATTCATTGTCTCATTTGTTCTTCTAACTCAAGAATACTAAATTGGCTTTTTGCCTTCATTAAAAATGGACTTTTGAAATAAGCTTTAGAATAAAACTCTAACTGTTGAATATCAGTTCTGTCTAGGTTAGGAATGAATTTATTTAGACCACTGGGGAAACTGATCCTATACATCTGATGCAAACCAGTAAAATTTCAACATTTATCTCATTTAAAGTAGATGAGGATTTGACTAGACAGGTTGCCTTTATTAATGTATCTCTAGAATTGTTAATTATGAATTATTTATTTTATGTGGCATTTGTTCTAATATATTCTTCATTGAGATTATTCTTTACAGGCACCTAAACAAAGACATCTTCATATTTCTTTCTAACATAAACAGCATATTTCATTCATTTCTTTTTCACTTGTGCCACAAAATGTTTTGATCAGTTGAATTATAAGCAATTTCATGAATGCCAATCTCTTAGTCGGGAAAAGAACAGTACTTTCTAAAGTATTTTTATCATGTTAATACAGTTTTAGGACTCAGTAAATAATTTAGGCCTTAGGAGTTTTTCACTACATCAAAAGATGATGACAGATTAATAAGAAATCTGCACCTGAAGAAATTCCTCAAGGCTATTCTATTTTGAAAGAAATTTGCCTTCCAGAGAGCTTTCAGTCAAGCTCCCTTGTCACAACCCAAAACAAAATGGATAAAACAAGGGGAATGGAATCGGAGCATCTATAGCAACTACAATTCAGACATCGATGAGGATCTGTAAGGATCATAATATTACCGAAAATATAACAATAATTACACCCTTTGAGAATATCATTGATTGCAAGTCAGTACAGTATGTTCTAATTCAGCTCCTTTCATTTCAGACTTCACTACTTAAAAATATCTTTTAGGAACTATTGGACTGCAGAAATTCAGTAGAAGTATCTCGGGAGGACTAATCTCATGCATGGAGACATGCTGGGTGCTGACGGGCTGGAAAGCAACTTTGCTCAGAAAGGCCTGTGGGTCCTGGTGGACATGAAGTTAAACATGATCCAGCAATGTGTTCTCGTGGCACAGGTGGCCAACAGCCTCCCAGGCTGCATTAGGAGGAGTGTTGCCAGCAGGTGGAGGCAGGACATCCTTCCCCTCTACTCAGCACTGGTGAGACCACGTCTAGAGTGATGTGTCCAGTTCTGGGCTTCCCAGTACAAAAGAGACATGGCCATACTGGAGAGAGTCCAGCACAGGGCCACTAAGATGATGAAGGGCCTGGAGCATGTCTCCAGTGAAGAAAGGCTGAGAGAGCTGGGACTGTTTAGCCTGGAGAAGAGAAGGCTAAGGGGGGATCTTATCAATGTGTACAAATACCTGATGTGAGGGAGTTAGGAAGGTGAAGCCAGACCCTTCTCAATGGTGGTCAGTGGCAGGTCAAGAGGCAACAGGCACAAACTGAAACACAGAAATTTCCCCTTGTATGTAAAAAAAAACCTTTTTCACTTTAAGCATGGTCAAACACTGGCACAGGTTTCCCAGAGAGGATGTGGAGATGTTAAAAACCCAACAGGACTCAGTCCTCATCAGCCTGTGCTAGTTGACCCTCCCTTGAGCTTGGGTTTTGTACTATATGATTGCCAGAGGTCCCTTCCTACCTCAAACATTCTCTGATATTGTAACTCTATGATCCAATAAAATGATATAACATGATCATAATTAATTTTTTGACACTTCCAAGTAATTTTCTACTAAATTTAATTTACTAAAATTGATTAAAAAATCTCATTTTTATTCTTGATGGCTATGATACTCATGTGAAGTGATAAAACTTAGAGGGGGAATTTTCAAGAACTTAATGATATTTACTTCATAAGTTCTGTTAAACTTATGAAGTAAAAAAGCTGCTGTTAAGCCTTCTTTCTGGGGAAAAAATCTCAAAATACAAAAATATTTTAAATAATTCATTATGGTTTTAAACAATAATGTGTCCTGATGGCATGTGTTCTAGTACTGATGTACCTTGAAATTAAGTAATCTTGGATCAAGTTTTTAAGTTTAATTTCCTGAACAGGCATCTCTTTTTTTTTTTTTTCCTGATAAACTTTGAACTTAAGGTAGCACTCATATGTTGTCTTAGGACCCCACAGGATACCTCGGTACCTCAGTAAAACACCACTAACAACCCCTCTTTCTAGCTCTAAAATCTTTCTCATGTCATTGTCATATACACTTTCCTCCAAGACCATTTCATCCATCGAAGTGAATACCAAGGAAAACCATATTTGGGTAGTTTGGACCCACCTCCATAAAGGACATGAAAGGAAAGTTCCTATATGCTGTATACACATAGGAAGCTAACCTGATTCTCATGCTATCACAGTAGCTGATCTGGATAGTTCCACTATCTATATAGTACAATATAGCCACTTTGCTGTCTGTTGTTTACTAATAGTGTACATCTTAAAGGGTAGATGAGATTCAAGAGCTGAATCCAAGTAAGCAAATGATGCAAAACCCTAGTATTTTCTGCTACTTTGAAAAACTGCAAACAAATGTCCTTAACTATCTCCTCCAAGTCATGGAAAGAAACTATTCTGCTAGAAAAATATTCCTTGATATGTCACTTCCACAGTCTTGTAAAATAGCATTAAAAAGCATACAAGGAACATATCCACCTAATTCATACTTCTAATTGTGGCCAAATTTCTATTAGAAGTTCTTTTAAAAATTTTAATTCCTGACTACATAGATTAAAAATCTGTTAAAACTAAGTTATTTTTTGCTTTGTAGATAATTGTTTTCAATACATTTTTACTTATATTTCTTACTCACCAATCTAGCATACTTTTGCAAATAAATCTGCTTCTTTTTGCAGCACTTGTATGTATTAATTTCTCAGTTACCTCAGGATTCTTCACAGTGCTAACAAATACTATGTTATAATTTCCATGTTCAATAACATTGTCAATTGAGCTGTTAAGCTGATTCATGCTTATCCTAGCGAAAGAAGTCAGCAAGGAGCTTTGAATCTTTTGGTAATGCTGCAGGAAGATTTCTAGGCCAGCATTTACCCCCTACCTCTTTCTCATCCCCCATTATTTTGTGTCATAATGCATGATTACAGACTGATGTTTGCTTCTGTACAGGTCAGCAAAAAAGAAATTGCATAGCCCACATTGGCCTCCTTTCTTTACTTTAACTCTGTCAGTTTTAATTTGTTATTTTTCAGAATGTTTCAAGCACTGCCAGATTGAGGGATTTTATCTTTCTAGAAAAAATATTTTCTTTTAATTGGGGGGGGGATATTACATTTTTATTATTACTTCCACACAAGTGAAAAAACAGATTAATATTGCAATATTGATCTTTATCAAGAATGTTTTATGCAAGATACTGTGAGATAGCATGTCCTGCATTTGGAATAAAGGGTTTTCATGAGTCTATACTCAGCTTTTCTTATTTTTAATAGAATAGCTTAAGACCAGTGCTTCTCAGTTTGTTTTCAAAAAAATATTGGAATTTATTTACATGGAATGTTAGCTGATTGAAATATATTTATTAAAAACCCTGAGATATATAGTACAGACATATGAAATATTTTATTTCAGTTAATTAATAAATCTGGCTGTGATAGAGTTAAATTTCTTCATATTAGGTTGTATGGGGCTATTTGTTGGATTTGTGCTGGAAACAGTGTTGATAATACAGGGTTGTTTTAGTTATTGCTGAGCAGTGCTTACACACTGTTAAGGCCTTTTCTGCTTCTCACCCCACCCCACCAGGGAGTAGGCTGTGGGTGCTCAAGAAGTTGGGAAGAGATACAGCTCGGACAGCTGACCCCAACTGACCAAAGGGATATCCCATACCATGTGACATCATGCCTAACAATAAAAGCTGGGGGAAGAAGGAGAAAAGGGGTGATGTTCAGAGCTGTAGAATCATAGAATCATTTAGGTTGGAAAAGACCCGTAAGATCATTGAGTCCAGCCATTAACCTAATACTGCCAAGTCCACCACTAAACCATGTCCCTGAGCATGTTATGGCATTTGTCTTCCCAAGTAACTGCTACATGTGATGAAGCCCTGCTTTCCTGGAGATAGTTGAACATCTGCCTGTCAATTGGAAGTGTTGAATGAATTCCTTATTTTGCTTTGCTTATGCGTTTTTTGCTTTACCTATTAAACTGTCTTTATCTCAACCCACAAATTTTCTCACTTTTACGCTTCCAACTTTTCCCCCCATCCCACTAAGGGCGAGCAGCTGTGTGGTGTTTGGCTCCCTACTGAGGTTAAACCACGACTTCTGTTCTTTATGGTCTAAGTATCTAAGTAAGTAAGGTAGGACTGGCAGAGAAAATACTGGACCTTTTTTTTTTCTTTCTGGAAAAGACAGTCCTTCATAATTTGTTTCCTTTCTGAGAATTTGTTATTTTTGGCTCTGTGTGTGTGGAATAAAGAATGAATTTTTATTAAAATAATAAAATTATATTTTTGTGATTGGACAGAGTATCTCATGACATGTGTATAAAAAAGTTGAAGATTGTCAAAATACACCTTTCTCAATAAATTTAACAAAAAGTGGTTTAGGAGTCAACTCCTCTTAGGCTATGAGGGACACTTGGTGAGAATCAAAGGAAAGGCCTCTTAGGGGGCAATAGCAAGGGAATAAATCCCCCTTAGTCCTCTTGCTGAATCTACCATAATGGAGCATGGTCATGAGTGTTGCAGTGAATCTCAAAGTGCCCTACAGACTGAAGCAGAGTCAGTTGGAGTTGTGACTGACACACATGAAACTCTTGGCATTAATACTCCAGAAGAACTAAAGCTTCCTAGAGACAGGGAACTTTTAAAGACTAGCCATACAAACCAACAAATAAATCACATGGACTAGCAGACTGAGGAAATGGTGATGCCCCTAAGGGCAAAGATTGGGGACTGTGGAAGAACACCAAGTGAGGGTGTGCCACTGCAGTCATTGGTACTAGGTGTTTCACAACAGCCTAAGATGACTGTAGAAACAGATGTCTTACAAGTTTTGATAAAATTTGTGGTGCTTTAGAGACATTTTCAGTTGAGTACTCCCTAGAGGAACCATTTTCAATGTATTTAAATTTGCCAACCCCTAATTTTTTTTTTTTAGAGAGTCCATTTTTAATCTGACACATAGAGGTGGCTGTGAATTCTAATTCTAATTGTTTATTTACAATTTTGTCCTTCGTTTCTAATTGGATGGGTTACACTTTTTTTTTTCAACAAAACATGAAGACTTTTCCTTCAGCATCAAGTTTCTACTTACATAATTAATGACATTAATATTAAAGATTTCCTTGAAGAGCAATATACATATAAGTTCATAGTTAGCTTACAGCTATTCAGACTGTGGAGGTCTTTTCTTTTCCAGTTCATGCTATGCTTTTTTTCCTCTTAATAGGATCAAACAAGATCCTGTCTAGAACTCATATTTCAGCCAATCATTGCTGGATAATTCAGAAAACTTCTCTGCTTTCTTCACTGTTAAAATCAAAGTTACCATCTTCTGGCAATGAGATGTGAAGATAGTGCTTCAATACTCTTCTTTTAATAAAGACTAAGGAGAGAACTAGGAAGTGTCTCTTTTCTTTTTTATGTCTCCATTACATGTCAATTCAATCTGAGTCAAAATTATTTTCTCTTATGAAACAGATTTGCAGTTAAAGCATCTCAACAAAGATTTTCCCCCACTCTTTTTTTCCTCCTCTAAGTATATTGACCATTGTTCCCTATTTGTTTATAGTTTTAAGTTGTGGTTGTGATGTCATGTTCAACTAATTAAGTAAGAACGCGACAAAGAGAGATTGAAATTTCAAGGTGACACTCTTTCAAAGAGATATGAAAGATGGAGGGAGAGCGGGGCTGGAATCCAGCTTTGCTGAACTAACCAGACAAGTCATTAGTAGTGCTTTGAAAGATAGAATAGTTTACAGAAAGAAGTGTCCAACATCTCATGTTCATAGGCACTTTCTTAGCTGTCAGTACTTCCTAATGACTATTGCTCAAGGTGTATGATAATGGTTATTTTATGAGCATGTATAAAGCTTCTTGTCATTAAACATGTACTACCTGAATGTACCTCAATACACTTTCTCAAGTTTTTATCCTTTCCCTATTGAAAATCATCAAATATGCAGAGCATCTTTTCTATGTATCTCGGAGTTGCTAAATAATCTGAAATATTTTGGTGAGAGAAGCATCTTCCAACAGCAAACAAAAGTGATAGAAGCTGCTGATTAGATCTGTAAGCTGATTTAGGTGTCTAACCATTCTTTGATTTTGGTGCACCATGAGAGTATTTGCGTAAGGTGTTCAATAAACTTGCTCAGCTGCATTTTACTCAGTATTTCTGACAATCCTGTCTTTTGCTGTAGATAGAAACAACACCTCTATGAATGCCTAAAGCTTTCAGTCTTGCAATTTGGTGGTTCACATCCAAAGATATTCAATCACTTTATTATTCACAGTGGCAGTCGAATGGAAAATTTTATTTCTTGATGTCAGTTCCCTCATTTCATGCTTGAAGTACTCTGTACTTTTATCTTTGAAATGATGGTGCTATGCTTGGAGGAAACAACACCGGCTGAGTGGTTTTAAACTCACTAGTTAAGACTTTTGTTTACATATATATTTAAAATTGTTAGTTATTACCTAATGCAGTACAGGGGTAGTCTGTCTGGATCTAAATCAGGTATAAATGTTGTTACAATGTTCACTTTTTATTTCCAGCCAGATGGACAGGCTACATAGTCACTTTTTACCAACTCCTTGTGCTGAGGTCATTTTGAGACTGTCTGTTGATTCAAATGAACAATTTTGTCACATAATAAGTTTGAACTGAGACCTCATGTTTCCTGACTAAAGCCATTGACCCATGGGTGAACAGAGAGCAAACAAGATTCTCAGTAAGTAGGAAAGGGAGTAGCAAATGTAATTATAACAATGCTTTTCTTACCTTTGTAATGATTAACCTAGTAAGCAAGAATCAGTGCTGAAGGGACGCAATGAGTGGTGTCAAATTGCCAGGACAAAATGAAATTCATTAAAAACAAAAGATAATCCTGGTGGATTTTACAGAAGTTAATAATTTTAATGATAGTGCTGCTCCACTGTGCATTCTGTAACTGCCAGTACAGAAGAGACAGCCAGTGTCTGAAAATCAATGCTTACAGCCCAGCACAGATACAGAATAGATACTGCCATTACTTGCTTTTCTCCATCACCTTTTTGGAATTTGAAAGAAATAGTCCAAGGACCTTAGGTGTTGATAGATCAAATGTTGAAAAAGTTGGCTTCACTGGTCACTTGTCCACCAAACAGCTGTTAAACAATGTCAAACCAGCTCAGATCAAGACAAGCCCAGACCAGCCCTGAGACCCTGCACTGTCAGGTCAGTAAAAGGCCTGTGAGCTTACTAGTAATGGCCAAAATTATATTTACAGGGCTACATTCTTATCACTGGTAGTGACTTCTAGAATTTGTTCCTGAAATTCCTTTTGGGCCAGGAGCTGGGGGGTGGAAGAGAGCAGTGCAAGGAGGGAGGTCTCCTTTGTTTTGATTTACATCTAAGTTGTCCATACACAGCTTTTTTTTTTGTTTTAGTTTTGGTTTCCTTCACTTCATAGAATCACAGCAATATTGCTTGGAAGAAATATCTGGAAGTCATCTAATTCAACATCCAGCCTGAAATAGGATTGTTGCCAACATGAGATCTGCTCACTGTGACTTTGGCTAGCTGAGCCTCAAAGGATGAAGATTCTAGACTACCCTGTGTCAACATGTTCCAGTGCTGGACAACCATCCCAATAAAAATACATCTTTTCCTAAGAGGTAACCTGAGTCTCCCAAACTGCAACCTGTGGCTATTGCCCCTTGCTAAAACTGTGCTGTGTTTGTAATTCCTCCTAACATAGCTGTAGGTTGCTAACAGTGTACCCCCTAACCTCATCTCCTTCTGATTAAGCAAGGCAAACACTCTCAATCTCTAGTTTTAAGTGATGGGCTGAAAGGTTCTAACCATTAAGATATGACCTTTACCTTTTTTTTTGTTCCTTTTTTTTTGCTTTTTTGGCCCTGACAAATGTTTATCCCACATACATTATTGTCACTGTTTCAGAGCAGCTCTTGAGTTCTAACACTTTGAACTAGGCCTGACTGCTAGTGAAAAGTTCTTGCTTCCCTCGGGAGCTCTTTAATATATCTCACTTGAAGTTACAATATCTAGAATTGTAGTCTTTGCATTTTTCTCCAGCATGATAGCTGCCCAGTCTGTCAAATTGTCTACCAGGATATCAGTTTAGAGATTTTAAGCAAAGCAACTAAAAAAAAAATATGTCAAAGCCCCTTAATTATTAAAAAGACTCAAAATAGATCTCAGACCATAGGTATTCCTATTCCTGAATTCGCAAAAGGAACTTGACACTGAAGCTTTGAATACTGGCACTTAATTCCACATTTCAGTGTGGCGAATGGAGTGTAACCTCACAACGGTTGTTCAGATCATTAACAATCAAATTATATGAGCTGTAGGAGATTTTACATTTTAAAAATTAAAGCCAGCTTGCTTCACAAACATCACTTTTCTGCCTTTCAGAACCATTTCATATGTTTATATCCTTTGAATATGCTACTTGCACTGTACATCAGTTTTGACCAGATTTAAGAAATTTTACAATTTGAAAAATAGGTAATTAACTCTCTTAAGCTTTTAAGACTGAAAAAATTTAACTGAATATTAAAAAATAATGTGAATTGTAAGATCATCCAGTGGAATCGAAAAATTTTAGAAAAATATATGCCCAAAAGTATTATACTAACTGTTTTGATATATGATAGAATAAAATGTTTTCAGATTTGTTGTAATACAAATGGAAAAATAATAATTTGTGTGTAACTCCTGTTAAAATAGCTTTTCTTACCTTGCTGCTATAACAGTATAGTTGTCAAAATAAATTACTTATCAAAGTCTTTCCCTTCTCAGCATAGGTTTTTTTTTTTCTTTTTGCTCTCTACACAAAACCTAAAATGGAATAACATACTTTAATGAACTCTATCTTAAATTACTGCCCTAGGCAAAATGCAATATAAGTACAAAGAATAAAATGAAACCTTAATATGTGTCACTAATCAAGAATGTACAAATGAATCCTGATTTTTGACAAGAGCTGGTACAAACAGCCTGTTGCCTCAGGAAGATAGCATTCTAACCTAAATTATTATAGATAATTCTAGTGTCATCAGCATGACTATTTTATATCATATGCATTTTCCTTCTGAACTCTAGAGGCTCAGTTCACCAAAGGGTTATGCTGTCGCATTCTCTATGGTTTTTCCCACCCCCAGATTACTGGAGAAAAAAAGAAGTGGAAACATCATACTTAAGTATGCTTGCACACATGTTTATTATCACTTTCACCCTCTCAGTGTATTGCAGTTTATTGTCTCCTTTTTTACATAAGAACATTTCAGTTTGGTAGAAGAAATCCCAGGGAAGCATAAAAGAGAAAGCTGGTCACTCCTAATCTAATGATAAAGATAAAAACAGACTAGCCTCGCTTTTGTAATACAGCATTACCAAATTACTCACTCTGTAAATTGGTACTTAGCTAATGAAGAAATTAGTATCAATTCCCCAGTATCTAGTGGGCCTTCATATCCAGACAGTTAGTGGTAAAACTATTTTTTTTTCCTCTTTTCTAAATATCTTGAGTTCCAAGAAGTTTATACTCTTATGGAAAGCTGAGAACAAAACCGTATTAATATTCCATACTTTGTTTAGGTTATGAGTGAAACATAGCAAAATGGTTTATTTTTTCCTCTTAGGATAACATAAATTATATTTTATTGTATTATTAAAATGAGTAATTAATCAGGTTTTGATTAAAAGACAGATAAACTAACCACTGATTTATATTCTTTTCTGCACTATCTTACATTCCAAACTCTCTTATACAGTTATGATTTGAAAGGTGTTTTAGTAGTATGAATGCCACATTAAATTACTTGCTTTTACAGAAGTAGTCTTACATGACTTATTTTTCATATGTCAAAATTGATATATCAGTGATTATACAAGAAATTAAAACATTCTCTTTTGTCTTTAGAGTTGGGGTGGAAGCAATGGTGTTACAATGCACAGATTTTTTACTTCACTTAGTCGGTTTACTGCAAAGTATGAGTGACACACCTGAAAAGTGTGAAAGACATACTTGCAGACTAACTGGAATGGTGCTGCAAAATGCTCCTTCCCAGAAAGAAAATTGCTAATGATGGAAGGGTGTATTTTTGTGAAGATTTGAGTCACAGACCATACATAGCAAGACTGCATCATCACATATTCAGGGATCATGGCAAAATTACAGTTGAACTCAGATTCAAAAAAGAACTTTATTTTCATAAGTTTTAACTCATATTTTATTGAGTTATATTTTACCATCTTAATTTTAGTGGGATTGTTTACATTTTCATGCTATGGTTTCTATTTGCCACCAACAGGGAAACAACAGTAAGAAAAAAATTTCCAGAAATAAAATCATATATATTGTTTATGGATTTTCTTATATTTTTAACTGTAGGTTCATATGATTTTTAAGCAATTCTACATGGTTTTACCTCTCTTAATCTGAGTAGCCTAACAGTAATGTCTTAGACTTTAAAGGGGTAAACTTTAACAGAAGACTTTGAGGTTTAAGTGAATTAACAAGAATAAATGTAAAAAGTGAGTCCCAGCTACATGAATGTGTCCTTTAGGTTAAAAGGATTCAGGATTTAATTACTCTCAAAGTCTGTGTATTACAGGGGTTTAGGTGTCTTAGCCTTATAAATTATAAAATGTAACCTACATATGGTTAAATCTTCAACCTGTCTTTTTCTGCCGTGCTTATACCCTACTGTTGTGGTTTAACCCCAGCTGGCAACTAAGCACCACACAGCCACTTGCTCACTCCCCCCTGCAATGGGATGGGGGAGACAGTCAGAAGAGTAAAAGTGAGAAAACTCGTGGGTTGAGATAGAGGCAGTTTAATAGGTAAAGCAAAAGCTGCGCAGGCAAGCAAAGCAAAACAAGGAATTCATTCACCACTTCCCGTCGGCAGGCAGGTGTTCAGCTATCTGCAGGAAAGCAGGGCTCCATCACACGTAATGTTTACTTGGGAAGACAAACGCCATAACCCTGAACATCCCCCCCTTTCCTTCTTCTTCCCCCAGCTTTATATGCTAAGCATGACTTCATATAGTATGGAATATCCCTGTGGTCAGTTGGGGTCAGCTGTCGCAGCTGTGTCCCCTCCCAACGTCTTGTGCACCCCCAGCCTACTCATTGGTGGGGTGGTGTGAGAAGCAGAAAAGGCCTTGACTCTGTGTAAGCACTGCTCAGCAATAATGAAAATATCCCTGAATTATCATCAACACTGTTTCCAGCACAAATACAAAAAATAGCCCCATACTAGCTGCTATGAAGAAAATTAACTCTACCCCAGCCAAAACCAACACACCTACATATCAAGTAAAAGAGAAATATCCTTAAGTATAAAAAAGGATTAATACTTACAGAATCTAGGGAAACTCCAACAACCATTATAGACTAAATATAAAGAGAAAATAATGTCATGCTGCTCTCCACTTCAAAACAATAGAAGCAGGGTCCTTATTCTTTAAGAGGAGAACATTGAAGAAAAATCTGAATGAATGAATGCTCAGCAACATGAAATTTCTGAAACTTCGCCATTGCCAGAGTTATTTCAGAACCATTTGGTATACCTCCCATCTCAACATTTCTCATTCACAAAATATAGTTTACTGAGGCTTGACTTGTTTCTGCTAGTTACTGAGTAATGTTTAATCTGTATTATTGACAAAAATACCTAAAGGCATTATAATGATGAAGAATGTAAATGTTGGTCTGATTCATGTAGTCAAATGCATAGCTTGTTATGCTTTTTGTGCTAAAACAACTTATCAGAAAACATGATACCAAACAACTTCCAACAAATCTTTAGTGAATAGCTTTCTTAAAAGCTTACAGAAAAGACAAGTGAAACATATTAAACTCTCAAGGAGATTATGTATGTAATATGTAATTTATATATCAAAACACAACAGGCTGAATGTCCTGAACATGAGATACACTGTATAATGGCTTACTTAATTTCAAATATTTATTTGAAGATCTCCTTGGAACTAAATCTCTATCAAAATGCCATGTACCTCCAAATTCAGTCATGGATACAGCTATGGATTCAGTCATTGCCTTGAATCACAGAATCACAGAATCACTAAGGTTGAAGTTAGGATAGAGTTATATTTTGAAGTGAGGTAAGGGCTCTATGCTTTAATTCCCTTTTTTTCTTAATGAGGTATGATAGAATCACAGAATGGTTGCAGTAGGAAGGGACCTCTTGAGAGGTCCCATCTAGTTCAAATCCCCCATTCAAAGGAGGGTCAACTAGAACAGGCTGCTGAGGGCCGAGTCCAGTTGGCTTTTGAATATCTCCATAAATGGAGACTTCACATCCTCGCTGGGAAACCTGTTCCAGTGTTTGACCACCCCTAGAGTGAGAAAGTTCTTTTATGTTTAAGTGGAATTTTCTGTGTTTCAGTTTGTGCCCATTGCCTCTTGTCCTGCCACTGAACACCACTGAGAAGAGTCTGGCTCCATCTTCCTTACTTACTCCCATCAGGGAGTTGATAGTCTGAAATGCTCTCATGTTGCTTAGCAGTGTAACATAAATAATAAAAAATGTGAGTAGCAGAATCTAGCCTTGAGAAAACTATGTGCTTATTTTACTATTTTTTTTATGCCTTCAGAAGTTAAATACCTGTTCATACAGAATATTATAACATATTTTATGTATTTTTCTTCTTTTCACTTAGTTTTCTTGGTATTCTGAGTAGATAGAATAGGTCTTGACATTTCTTACTGTTGTAGAGGATTGCTGCATGTTATTGGAGAGTATTAAAAATGGAAATAGCTTAAGGATGCTCAGTCACAAACAGGCAATAAACTACTTACCATTTTGGATTATGTGGAGATGTGCTTGTAGTTTAGTTGCTAATTTTTACTTATTTTATATACATTATAGACCTGAAAATGTTTTTTAAGACATTATTTTATTCATAATTCTGTAACTTACTAATAATTCTGTAGGAGTATTTACATAGCTCAGCTGATGGTAAGTCAATGGATGCACTCATATGACCTAAATGACCAGGCCTCGTTATCATCACTTCTTGCAAAACAGAATTTCTTAGATCTACTATAGCTGGTATTAGAAGACAAACTAACTTCACCATAAAGTTCAGATTGTTAATTTATCCTAAAAAAGACTGTTATCTGTTTTCAGTCCATGCATACGGCTGGAGTCAGATAATATGCCAAGTATTTGGAATCATAACTGGAATATATGCTAAACGAGCTGTCAATTTTCTTGAAAAGGATCCACAGAGTTAAAACACAAATGTGCAGAAGGCAATGTCCCTGATATAGTATTTGTCTAGGATTTATCCAGACATCTGAGTATAAGTTTTTGAATAGACTGTTTTAAAAATAGATCAAGACTAGAAGGAGATACCACAGGGAAGGATCAAAAAGCTTGGTGAGGGAAAAAAGATCACTGGATTTTGTGAAAAATGATTATATTCCCTGAAAAAGAAATAGAAGTGAGGCTAGAGAGGCCTGAGAAGGTACTAGATTCTTGTTCAAGAGCACTGTCTCTGCAGAAAAGAATTTAAAGAGCTGAAATCTTAGCTAACATAAGGAAGCAAAAGCCCAGCACCCAGTAATTTTTTTTCTGGATTTGGTGTAAAAAAAAATTCATTTTGAAGACACTGATGGATGGCATTTAAGAGCTAATCAGGACTTCGTTTTTGAGAAGCAAAGGAAATGTTGTTAATCTCAAAGATTCAAATTTGCTAAAACAGTATTATACAGCTGATAAAAGAATTGTGATATAGTAGCAAGAAAAACAGAGGAGGTTTAAAGAAAAAGAAAGAAAACCAAAAGAATATCCAGGAATAATTCTGTCCCTATAAGCATAGCAGAGAGGAAGATACATTAGTGTAGTCAGACATTTTAATTGGAGAGAAATTGACACTATATTATATCAGAAAAACAATACTGTTTTGTTATGTTTATAATCTTCATGATGCTCTTTAAACAGGTTCTTGACATTGCAGAATAATTCTCATCTTGGATAAACACCCAAAAGGTCACACATAATATGAACATCTTATGCTTAATTAAAATATCCAAAGCCAATGAAAATTGTGTTGACACAGATCAAATACATCGTGTAACATGTCAACAAGGTCTACCAGTTAATTTATTCTAAAAATATCTTTCTGCCAGTTCATCTAATGATCATTTCTCTCATCCTAGTTCACAGAGAAAAATAATTTGAAAGTGAGAATGGACAATATTCCGTTTCTACAGGTAATATTTTTCAATCAGCATTTTTGGTTAATAAAATCATTATGGACAAATTGTTGTCATATACTTGACTTTGAAACAGGAATATCTTTAAGGAATATCACAACAAATTATTGTTTGCCATGTGATCTGTTTAAAATACTTGCTTCCACACTTCAGCTTGATTGTTTTAAAGAAACACAAAATGTAGTTCAGAATTCCATTTCTAGGTAGAATATACCATTCTACGTAAATAATACATAGAAGAAATTTCCTGAGATCTATTCTGATAATGAATATACAGAATTCAACAAAGGTATATGTAAAGTGCCTTAATCTGGGATGGACTAACCCTTTGAAACAGTATAGGCCTGGAGATGAATAACTAGAAAGCAGCTTTGCAGAAAATGGTCTGAAGATTGTTCTGAACATGTTGAATACAAATCAGCAGCGTGCCCCTGCATCAAGAAAGACCAATCACATAATGGTCTATTTTAGAAAGAGTGTATTCATCTCTGTTCATCACTTGTGAAACTGTATGCAGAATGCTGTGTCCAATTTTGGCCTCCCCAGACACTAACATACTGGAGCAATTTCAGTGGAGGACCACTTCCAGAGGGCTGGAGCAGAGGATGAACAAGCCTAGAAACTAGGCTTGGAAAATGAGAAGATCTGGGTCAACAAAAGGAAAAAATGATCTACTGTGATAGTGGTCACACATGGGAACAGGTTTACTTGAGTGGTTGTGAATCTGCATCCTTGGAGATTTTCAGAACTCGACTGGACATTGCTCTGAGCAACCTGTTCTAACTGGATGTGCTTTTGTGCTGGAGGTAAAATGAGATAACTGGTGGGTTTCCTTTCTAAACTAAATGATTCTATGATTCAATATGGTAGGAATTAAACCTGGAAGGTCAGATTTATCCCTGGTGTTGCTGCATTTACAAAATCATTGAAATGAATTTGGGAAGAGGTATTTAGGTACATTACAGGTTTACACTAATTAAAAGTGCTAGCTAGATGCAAAATCCAAATGTGCTCTATTGGGTAAGCCCCCCCCGTGGGGACTTTAACTTCTGCTGTAATATAGCTTTTGGTTCTGCTGCTTTCTTTAGAAGAGACTGTGGTATTTGGATAATGAGGTGGGATTCCTGTGCACAAAGAACCTTGCTATCCCTTGTGCGACCCGGTAACACAGGTTGCAGATAAGGAGGGGGCCCTGTGGAGGCAGGATAGCCTTGCTTATGGTCAGCAAAGATAGCAAAATAATAAAAACCTGAATGGTTCTTTGTTTCTTCGAAAGGCTTCGTGTCCAATACCTGACCTTTGCCTCATTACTGGTGAAATGCTTATTACTACTCACACCCCTGCATATGCTAATGAAGGTTATAGAGATCATGCTAAAAATGTATGACTGTAGCACTCGTCTCTCCACCCAAGTCATGCTACATATCACATATGGGGGGGGAACCTCGTAGTTTTGGGGATAAAAGAAGAAGAAAATGGTTATTAAAGGGTAGAGAAGAGCCTCAATACCTGACGGACCAGTCACAGGCTGTGTTCTCTTCCTCCACCCCAGGCACGGAAGCGTCTCTGGGTAAGAGGAATCCAGCAGAATGATATTTTCTTAGATCTAAAAGGAATAACATTCAAAGTTCCTATTGGCCTTAAGCACTGCAGAACTTAATCGACAGTAAGATTTCAAATCTGTTTTCCTTACAACTTCACACTATGATTAATATAACATTTTTTCCCATATTTTCACAAATATCTGCCTTGCTGCAGCTTAGATCTTGCAATGGCCCTATCAAAGGAGTGAAGAAATAGTTTAAGTTCAGTCGGTGAGGTTATGCTGTGGATCAGTGCTCAGGTACAGCAAGCTTCATTAAATAATTTGCACAAGCCCCCAAACATTAGGTCCTGCTCTCCAGCAGCCAAAATGCATCTCACTCTAAGCCTTGTTCTTGGGCTTTCCCAGTTGCCATCAACCAGTATCCTCAACACAGACATTTGTAATGTTCCGGAGAAAGTAATTTACCCTGCAAAATAATGCATTTGTGATCTCGCTAGAATTATATAAAGGAGAAAAAAAAAAGGGAATTCACCTAAAATTTCAGTTTGCCTCAACTTATCAAATCTACTCAGAAGTAAAAGACACTGTGGGTGATACTGGCCAGAGAGTCTTGAAGTTATTACCTTAAACCCACAAGGCTAATGACCCAAGTGAATAGACTCAATACATCAGTTTGGGTGAAAACCAATTAAAAGCTTCTAATTAGAGCTGGTTAGAATAAGGGCTCTTATTTTCCTTGAGTACCAACCAGAAGAAAAATAAATGAGCCACTTTGCAGGGGCATCCAGTATATTTTTGGTTTTTTTTCTTTCCTTTTGGAACTTAAACATTTCTTTATACTGGAATGCAAAGTTACTTTAAGTATTATGATTACTATAATGGCTGAAGGTTTGAAAATAATTAAAATTATTTTTTCAATCAATTGAAATTAAGCACAGGAAGAGAAAGTACTATATCACTTTATTTCAGGAAGATTGTAATTAATTATTTATTAGAATAACACAGATAAAAGATGCAGTTCCACCAGCACATATTGTTAAAGGTATTTTACTATAATGTACCTAGTTTATCATTCTGATAATAGTTTCACTGGCTAAATAATATCTCTGATAGAAGAACAGCTGAAAGTACCATAATATACTTAAGTTCCAGTTATGATTCTGGAAGTGAGAGAAGGATAGAGCAGATAAATGCCAGGAAATACATGAGAAAAAAAGGATGAATAATAGAAGGAATGTAGGACTGCTACACAAAAATAGAAAAAGATAAAATGTCACTGGATTAACAGTTTACTAATTAAAAGTAAGACCACCTATTTTCATTTTGAAAAAGCTATTAAGAGATACCAGGAAAAAATATATACATAGACATTGTAATAGAATCTCAGAAGCATAAAGACGGGAGTGAAACAAAAAAGTTTTTTCTCTTGCCACCTATGTAGGTCATTTCTTTTTAGGGCAGATTCAGCTCCTTCCCTTCATGAATAAGTGTAGACATACAGAAATAGTTTTCTTGTAGTCGCATAATATTTAAGGATATTTTCTTATCTAAGTTTTATGAAGTTATTAGTGATTTACAGTGCCTCATATTTTGATCTGAATTTATGGAAGTACTCTCAGCTTAAGACTAGTTTCTTAGCACAGGCGGCATTAATGCATTGTTTTAATTCTGGAGATTGCCACATCTAGTTCTAGAGATGTTAGCCACCACTAGGGTAACTGAAACCATCAATATATATTATATGTAATTTCTCTGAATATTAATTGGCAATAAATGAAGTTATTTTTCTCCAAGTTAAGTCTGTTTTGCCCACCACAGTAACTGATAAGCAATGTCTCTGTCTATCTTGATCTACAAGCTTTCTCATCCCTGTTCTTCCTACTCTCTGTCCTTCCCAGCTGAGGTGAGGGGAATGAGCGAGTGGCGAGGTGAGTACTTGGCTGCCAGACAGGATCAATCCACCATAGTACTGTTCTGAAGAGGGGATACTGTGGAAAGCTATGAAATTCACAATGCCACTAGTAAGTAAAAAATGCTTACAGGAAAAGTCACTAAATAATGAGAAGTGGTAGCCTATAAATGGAGAAATGCTAATCATAACTACTCCAGTGGCTGTTCATCTATGATTTCAATATTATGCATATAGGAAGTTTTATCACAAACCTCTGAAGGATAAAAACTTAAGACTATACTTATCCAACATGCCTAGTAAAAACAATTAAAAAAAAAATCATGTTTCATGGAGCAAATAGGTTTTTACTACCACATAAAGTAGTCAGTACTTGGGGTGACACTTTTGAATTAATTTTGATGCTCAAAGACACAATTTAGCCATTAATTTGTTTTCATATGGAGCAAACTCACTGACTTCAATGAAATTGCTCCCACTTTACTGTCATGTGAAAATCAAACTTTTATTACATTTTTTTTTCAATTCACTTTAATCAGTAATATATTGAAGGGTATTTAGCACATCAACATTATAGATATAAGTATAGTCACGTGCTTTGAAAATGACAGAATGTGGGCTTGGCTGAATATGAGCCAGCAGTGTGCCCTGGTGGCCAAGAAGGCCAAAGACATCCTGGCCTGTATCAGAAACAGTGTGGCCAGCAGGAGTAGGGAAGTGATTGACCCCCTGTACTGGGCACTGGTGAGGCTGCACCTCAAATACTGTGTTCAGTCTTGGGCCCCACACTGCAAGAAGGACATTGAGGTGCTGGAGCATGTCTAGAGAAGGGTGACAAAGCTGGTGAAGGGCGACAAGTCTTATGAGGAGCGGCTGAGAGAACTGGGGTTGTTCGGCCTGGAGAAAAGGAGGATGAGGGGAGATCTTAATGCTCTCTACAATTACCTGAAAGGAGGTTGCAGAGAGGTGGGTGTTGGTCTCTTCTCCCAAGCAACAAGCAATAGGACGAGAGGAAATGGCCTCAAGTTGCAGCAGGGGAGGTTTAGATTGGATATTAGGAAGAATTTCTTCACTGAAAGGGTTGTCAAGCATTGGAATAGGCTGCCCAACGAGGTGGTTGAGTCACCATCCCTGGAGATATTTAAAAGACATGTGGATATGGCACTTAGAGACATGGTTTAGTGGTGGATTTGGCAGTGCTAGGTTGACAGTTGGACTTGATGATCTTAAAGGTCTTTTCGAACCTAAATGATTCTATGATTCTATGATTTATTCCTACTAAGTGACTTTTTGAGACTGTAAGCGTAGGGCAGAAAACTGCATTTGATACAATGAGTGTCTGTTGATCTCTCTGCACTTTTACAATACAGTTCTCTAGAAGGTCAGAGAGTGAATTCATAGAGACATTCCTTTATCAGGAGGCAAGTTGTTAAAGCTACACAACATATTTCGGTAGAAATATATTGTATTCTTTGCTGTTGTTAAAAAGAATATATTAATTGCAAAGAGAAATCCATCTTTTTCAGTAAGCAATGCATCTAATCTCAGAGACAATATATATAAAATAGCCAATACATCTATATCAAAAACATGAAGCACCTGTTTCAACAAGCGACGTTTCTAATTTGATAAGAAATTACTTTGGTGTACTAGTTGATACACAGTATCTGTCTGATATGAAATCTTTCTTATTTGCAGGTTTGAGCAGATGATGCATGCAGTATATGTTCTGATAGTCAGCACATGTGTCTCAATAAGAAATATAACTGATTTTCTCAATAAGAAATATAACTGATTTAAGTACAACGTATCTGTTTCAAGAGGAAGAGCATCTCATGTGATGGATAATTTATGAATGTCTTTCAAAAGATAATGTATCCATGACTTACATCAAATTTACTGAACATCGTATTTTTTCATTGTGTGAAGTGTAAAATTTTCTTGATCTCCGTAATTCATATTTTATATTCCTGTTAGTATTCTAACATATCCATATCACTCGTACTTTTTCAAGTGAACAAAAAATAGATGTCATAAGAAATGAAACAACACATTACATATGCAATAAATTCAATCTCAACTCCATTTCCAAATCAACTGTGATACTCCAGTCTCTCAGTTAACACCACAGCATTGTAATAGCTGAGTAAAAGCAGTATTAGTATTTTTTCACCTTAAACATTTTGCAAACTTTTTATTAGATTTTTAAGGTAAAGTTTACATTAACAAATAATTTAGAACAATAAGGGAAATAGTGTACCTAAACATGCTCACATTAAATCTACCCAATCCCACATAGGCTTATTCAAGTTTTCAAAGCAGTCTTAGGCAGTTATAGATATTTCTTCTATATTAAAATCAAACTTTCACAAGATTGTCATCTATTTGAACATTTTTTGAGGTATCAAAATTCAAATTAATTAAGTTTGATCTTATTCCCACTATTGTACATGCCTACATATGTATTATTTCTCCTCTCTTTTCTGACATTTCCTCTATGTTTCTCAGGAAAGCTTATCTGAGTTTGTGGTGCTTAGTAACAGTAAATAAATCCTCATTTTTATTTCAGTTTTAACTGATGTCTTTCAGCAAATTAAACAGTCCTTTTTTTTGTAGAAAATCCATGTATTCTATATGTAATAGTGATAGAAACACATTAGCTATTCTCTTAAATTGTACTTCTGTAATATTCTAATTACAATTTGAAAAGAAATACACAGAGTAACATTATGTAAAATTTACAGACTTTCCACTGTAATTTAATTAAGTATATGTGTTATTTTCTAGTCATATTATGAGGAACATTTCAACTATTGCAGTGAAGATAATATTGTAAAGTATAGTTTCCTGTTTATGTAAGAAATAGCTTGTTGTTTAATGAGCCCTGAAACAGTTTGGCCAATTTAGTCAACAGGCCAACTCATTCATTGCACCACAGTCTGCATGATTATTGTTTGTAGTCATGTGGCATGGGAAGAACCATGCAAAAAACTAGAAAAGATGCCATATTGTGTCAAATATATTGTACTTCTTACCTGTTATTCTGCCTGCGATGGTGGCAGATGCTCTTTAGGAAGAACGTGCAATCCTGTCCACTGACTGAGGCCTGTTCACCTCATTACCACTCCCTCTCCACTCCCTCCCCAGACAGTGCACAACAGCTGAATTAGGGCAAATTCCCTTTCTTATCTTCTTCTAGATCTTCTGTCTATGAATTTGTCTAATCCCTTTTTGCAGAAGCAGATGCTATCTGCTTCTACAGTCTCCTGCAGTAACAGATTCCAAATATTCACTAACTGCTGTGTAAAAAAGTGCTATCTTAATGGTTTTAAACTGATCTTGTACTACTTTAATGACTGTCTCCTAGCCCCAGTATTGTGAGATTGTGTTCTAAACTCATCTTGTCTATCACTTGCTTGATTCTGTTAACCTTAATCATATAATGACCCTATCTTTCTCCTCCTTGCATTGAATAGTCACAATCCTGTTAATATCTCCTTATAGAGCTGCCACTGCATTCGCTTTTTCAATTGCCTTTCTTTGTACAATCTTGAATTCTACTACTTTCTTCAAATGCAGAGACCAGAACCTTTTATGGTAATTGAGGATGTGAGTGTGCCAAGGTTTTCTACAAAAAAAATGTTTTCCTTTGTTCTCAGTTCCCTTCCCAATGATGCTTAATATTTTGCTGACTTTATTTTTTTGGTTCTTGCCAGGTACAGAACTGCCATTTTTAGATACATGTCAACAATGACTCAAAGATTTATTTCCTGACCTGTTCCCACCAGTTCCCTGTTCAGCATTACACAGAAGTGGTTTCAATTATTTTTCCTGGATGCATTATTTTACATTTATCTACTTTGAAGATCACTTACCACCGTTTTGCCTGCTGATTCAACACCATCAGGTCTTGTGAGAATTCCTTATCATTGGCATCGTATTGGACCATCCAAAAAAGCTTAGTTTCATCATAAACTTAGATATTTCTGTGTACACTCCCTTTCCCAAGTAATCAAAAATACAGTGTTCTCCAACTTCTGTACAAACATGTTTGTCCACCCAGCAAGATATGTAGACCTGGTTAGCACTTTACAGATTCAGGTGAAACATTACATTGCAATTTAAAAGGGCGTTTCAGAGAAAACCAGATACTAGTTTGTTATCAAAGTCTTTGGAACCCTAACATTAAATGAATTGTGAAATTAACTGAAGAAACCCCATTGCAAATTTGAAAATCCTTAAAAATCAGTTTCAGTCTTTTCAAAACTGTAAGTTAAAAAAAAAAATTAAAAAATCATACCTATTCTAGGAGGAACAAGATTAAACTTGTAGGAAAGACTTTTTTTTTTTTTTTTTGTCTTTTTTTGCGTGCCAGGAAATAGATAACTCGGAACAGGATGTGATCACTACAATGTAACACAGCATACTGTGAGATTCCTGTCAGCCTGCGATGGACCTTTTAAAGTTTAGGAGTACTTATCCCTCAGAGACAAATCTGAAATTTAGGAGAGGCTAATATTTCTGTGTATACCATCTAAAGAAGATTTCTTTCAAGCTTTTCAGATGGTTTATTATATACATATTACCTTGAGGAAAGCCATGGATCATTTCCATAAGCGTACATTTTTTGTAGATATTCAATAAAAAAAGAAATATATTGCATCTAATACTGATACTTTATGGTTCATGAAAATTATTCATTTCAGTTATACTGTTATTTTTTCAAAAATTTGTTAACAATATAAAAAAGAGTATAGACAGCAAAACTTTAAACTCTTAAAGATCGTTCTCACTTTCAAAGAGTACCAATAATTTCTGATTTACTACCATTTAAGAGGCTTGAAATAAAATGCAGAGAGCCTTTATCGTTTTGAGTTGAAACTCAGCATTATCTTTCTAGAGAGAGATTTCCACTATCTCCTTTGCATAAATGTACACAAACTGAAAACAAGAGAGGATGGGAAATGGATCACTACTCAAGCAGGTGAGGGATACTGCCAGATTAAATTTCAATTCAGAGCAAAGCTTTTTTAATAATTCAGGGAACAGCTTTTATGATCCCACATATTAGAACAATGGTATTAAACAGTCATTTTAAAATTTGTCTTGGAGAATATTGCATAGGTATTTATAGGAATCTTTTAACTCTAAAGTTAAAGAAGATGAACTCCAGCCCTTGGAGGGTGATTTTGACCTCACTCACATTGATCTGAAGTAACAGTTTTGCTCCCACTGAAGTTGAGTGCAATAAGAGGAAGATCTGGTTCTAAGTTTAAATGACAGATCATTTCTGGTGACATTTGAAAAGATGTCGATTCAGTCTGTGCAAACACTGTGTTGTCAGAAGTTGTCAGAAATTGTCAGGGCACTCTTCACAGTCTCACACTCGGAGCAAAAGGCAGACACAGATTTTCACAGTCACAGTTTGCATAGAACAGCCCCAATTTTAAGGAAAACTGAGTAGTCACAGAAGGGTATAAATACCGTACGGCCTGAAAGGAAGTCAAAGTTGGAAGCTTTTAAAGTAAAACCTGAGTCGTCTTCCTCTTTTTATTCATTTTATTTGTTTTACTTGTTTCTCTTAGGAAGCAGAAATATCCAAATTTCAAATGAAACACTAAACTCACATATCTGTCATGGTCACTTGGCAGGCTGTTCTTTCTGAGTCTCTGTTTCAGATGCTTGAAAGTATTTCAAGTGAGAGGTCTGGTCAGTAATTTTGTTCATGATGGGACCTTACTGTTTGACTAACTATTCCAAACTGGGCATCTGGATTACTTGTGCAGTTTCCAGCAGTCTCAATAGGTTAAACAGATCTTGGAGTTTCCTTGAAGTGTCTAAAGAAACAGGACACATGTGGGGGCATTAAGAAACAATGGATAAGTGGGTGAATGACAGGAAAAAAATACAAGCCATTTGTTGTAAATAATAATGATCCTTTTAAATGGTAAGGAAAGAAACAAGGTAGCTGGACCTCAAGGAAAACAAATCTTAACCATTTGAGAGTGGAAGGAGTAGTCATTTCTTAGAGGTTTATCATGCTGATGAAAAAAGCCAAGAAAAGAGACAAATGTTTTCGAAAAAGACAGAAACATGATTTTCTTGGAAATGCTGGCTTGCTTGAGAACTACGATAATTTATTGGGAAATATAAAACTAAAAATATTGATGGTTATAGTAGAAATACTACTGTAAAATCATAGTTTTTCTTACCGGTTTCTTCTCTTTCCTACTTGTCTTTTGATGTTTATATTTCAGCTTCCCAGACAAGAGGATGGTTACAAGAATGACAGAACGTCCTCTTGTTTAACACTAAGACCTATGAAATCTTCCATAATTAATGCTTATGTTATTAATCTACTGCTGTTCCATCTTAGGCAATGATTTGCCTTACTTCTGAATATTAAACATTGTTACTGCTCAATTTCTGGAAACCCTGGATGACTAGATCCTGAAGTAAAGACTCCCTGTTGACAGCTTTCTGTTTATCAGTACGTGCGCAAAAGCTGAAGAAAGGAATATAAGAAGCAAGCTGCCTATATATCTTATGTTTTATCTCTACTTGAAATTCATTTTTAGTGGTGGCACTTCTTGTTATTATACAGTGCTGACATGGGGCTAGTGAGGTTTTCTAAAGTGTCTAGAGAAAAGTTTAAACTGAAGAGCATTAAAAGGTTATTTTTTTCACAGTTTTTATTTATGGATCTACTTGCAAAACATTAGCTGATTTTACTAATGCGGGGGGGAATTCTTGGGAATAATTTTCCTTCAAAGTGTAGTTTAGTGTAAAGATGCTTATTATTAGGTATTTTTAATACTACTTGAGAAGAAAGGTTGAAAGCAAACGTTCAAACAGACTCCATTTTTAAAGGCTTGTCATGCATTTCAGTCCCTAAAAGACAGCAACAAGACATAATATGACACATGATCTTAGCAAAGTACAATGAGAAAATGAAAATTAATTTTTAAAATATTTTAAAATCTAAAATTTAAAATAAATAAACTCTTATTCAGAAGATAATGAAGATAATTAGTTCTAAACCAGAATACACATGTTTAAGAATGTCTGTTAAGCTGTCTCACTTAATGGAGGAGTCTCTCTGCCATTACAGTTTAACTATATGAATTTTATAAGATTTAGCTCATCAAGGTTTCCTTAAAGGACTATTGTTTTCTGGATAATAACCTGGATAATGAAAGATAAAAAGACTCCAAAAAGGAAAAGAAAAGATGACTACCAACAATTTAAAATAATCTCATATCCAGGAATAAAATTCAAAAGCAAAGTGCTATTCCTTAGTAGCCCCAAAACTATAGTGAGCTTTGTAGAAGAACAATTACCTAATGAAGAAATAAAAATAAAAAAGTAATTCAGACAGTCAGCCAAAGGCAGTATTAAACCAGGAATAAGTTATAACAACGTCTTGAAATATCCTATAGAAGTTTTTTGTTTGTTTGCTTGTTTGTTTCCATTAGGATGTCATAAATTTCTGTTAAAAAAAAGTAATAAGCACATAATTCACCTGGGTTTTGACTCCTGTGTATAATTCACTTGAAATCCATTGTCTCAATATATAAAACAATAAACAAAATTTGAAGTATAGAAGAAATCCCTTCAGTTTCTGTTAAATATAAGGTGAGCAACAAAATGTCAGGGTCCTGAAGGCACTGCCAGCCCTGACTGTCCCTGCCCAGCCCCTGGGGCTCCCCACACCCTGCCCACAGCCCAGGACCCCTTTTCAGCCCCGCCAGGACCATCAGTGCCTGCCCCAGTAATGCCACAGCAGGGCCAGTCTCCAGCTCCCCGCAGCCCTGACCTGCCCATCCATTGGCCCAGCTGAGCTGGGCCCACCTGCAGGCCAGCATCCTGCAGCCCAGACTTGGCCAGGCCCCACGGCCCTGCCCGGCCATCCTGGGGCTGTGTCTCACCCTGGATCCCCTCACCAGGCCTGATTCTTACCCCCAACTGTTGTCTGATGTCCCACCTGGCCTTGGCTCAGCCCCACCATGATCTTTGAGGACCCCACAATAATCATTCTTCTATCTCAGTACTTTCCCATTCAGTACTAGCTATTGTGACGTCTCTCTGACCAGGTCGTTAAAGTTCCCCAGCTTATCTCATCTTTACCATCACCTTTGTGTTTCCCCTGCATTTTATCAAGTGTTTACTAAGATTCTGAGACATAATTGACTCTTTTCTAGAAAATTATTCACCGCTTTTCTCGGGCATGGACAAGCCTTGGCAAACGCCTATTATATTTTATCACTTTTTTCCCTTGACTTATACAGATTGCATGGGCAATGCCTATTCTGTTATCTTGTAGCCCTTATATTGCCGTTGCTAGTAACAGTCCACAAAATTTACACTGAGTTTTCAATACCTTAGGATTCAGGCTTGTCAGTCTTGCTCTGTCTAAGCTTTTCTTGACCTGCCTGCAGTTTTATTTTACTTGATGTAGCTGTAGAAGCATTTTTTTTAAAATTGATGACTAATTTCACTACCTCAGGACATACTTAATTACATCCTACCATGGGTCATAGAATCTTTTGGTATAAGGCCTCAATACTATTTTAATGGGAGGGGAAAAAAAAAAAGTGTACATTTAATGTGGAATGAATTCACATTATTTATCTTACTGGGGATTTAGTCATTAAAAGTAGAAAAGACAATAATTTTAAAGGAAAAAGGTATTTTTCTTCAAATTTCACAAAATCAATCTGTTTGCAAATTAAGTTTGAAGCATAATGAAAACACCTTATCTGCTGTTATTTTACAAGAAAATTATTACGCATTTTGAAGTTAAATGAAAAGTCTCTTCTACTTTTCTTTCCTCTTTAAGCTCTTCAAACCCTTCCCTTTTTTCATTTCCCTTTCCCCTCTCTGAAGATACACTGCCCAAGTTCACCATAATTTTTCGAAGCTCTTTTTATGTATCTGCAAGGCTTCCATACAATCATCTTAATTTTTTTTTCATTAAAAATTTTTATGGGTGTGATTTCTACAGTAAATTTGGCAACACTTAGGCTGCTGGTACTCTGATACCTCATGGTGAGGTAGGTTGTTTTATTGTTGCACTGTATTTTTCTATCTATCTCTCTGAATCCATACTTCTCAGACTGCAAGCTTGTTGAAGAAGCTACTCCCTTTAGTAAGGTCCCCAATCCAGCAAATCCTGGACCATGCGATAAACTACAGCATTTTACTGCTAATGTTAAAAGTTTGAACTGACTGAACAGAGCAAGATCCCAAAATTTGCTTCCTAAGATGTATATGGGTACCATGCATATTTTGTAAAAAAAGTAACCTGGCTATATTCTAGGAAAAACAGAATTAATTCCCAAATTCTGCGGAAATATCTTCATCTGTTATTATCATTGGAATAATATTGGAAGTTTGAGTCTCATATGCACAACTTTGGAAAGAGCAATAAAAATTTTTTTTTTTTTTAAATTGCTGGGTTTTTTTTAGTCAAGAATAAAATTGCAAAAAAATGTTTCATAAAATAATGAAGGCTATATCTTTCATTACAGAATCACAGAATCACAGAATCACTACAGTTAGAAAAGACCTGTAAGATCATCAAGTCCAATCATCAACCCAACACCACCATGCCCACTAAACCATGTCCCACAAGACTTCACGTCCACAAGTTCCTTGAACACCTCCAGTGAGGGTGACTCCACCACCTCCCTGGGTGCTTTATTCCAGTGTCTCACCACTCTCTCAGTAAAGAAATTTTTCCTAATATCCAGCCTGAACCTCCCCTGGCACAACTTGAGGCCATTTCCTTTTGTCCTGTCGCTAGTCACTTGGGAGAAGAGACCAGCACCCACCTCTCTGCAACCCCCTTTCAGGTAATTGTAGAAAGCGATAAGGTCTCCCCTCAGCCTCCTCTTCTCCAGACTAAACAACCCCAGTTCCCTCAGCCACTCCTCACAAGACTTGTGCTCCAGACCCTTCACCAGCTTCGTGACCCTTCTCTGGACATGCTCCAGCACCTCAATGTCCTTCTTGTAGTGAGGGGGAAGAGGAAATTAAGTCACTGTGTGTCAATATGACAATTAGAAATCTAAGAGACCTGAAGAAATCTAAGAGACCTTACTTTCATCTTGAAATGTGCTTGCTGTGCATTTTTTGACTGCCTCATTTTCCTGGAAATAACAATATAAATAATTTCACATAAATAATATCACAAATGATAGAATTACATATTCTAAACTGTCTTTGTATTTTTGAAGCTTCTTTTAATATAAAACACAGATTTGTTGAAAATCCAACTCCTGTTTCAATCTTCATCAGGAATTTAGAAGTCACAAGTGTACTCAAACTTATTTGTGCATATAGTACTCTTAAATTTCACCTTTCCTTTCTTCATTATTATTCACTTTGCAAGTCAATGTGCAAATGGCAAACTGCTGTGTTGCTGTCTATGGTGTAACTATGTAAGAAGTAAGAGTTGATGCCAAATTTATATCCATTTTGTAATGACTGAGTATTGAAAGATGAATGGTTTAAAATGTATTTTTTGATGGTTAATGAAATCAGTATTTAAAGAAAATTGTTTTGTAGCTATAGCTAAAAGGAAATTATTTGTGACCAGGGCACAAATACAAAATTGCAAGAGCATACAAATGAAAAGTAATTATTCAGAATACATTTAAGCAAGCGATCAACAGTGTTTTCCTGGAAATGTAGGGGCAAAAAAACCCCAAAACAAACCAACAATAAAAAATAAATAACAATATGAGATGGGTGTTCCTATAATCTATTGTACAAGTTCTTATGTGTAAATGAATATCAAATCATCATCAAGGAGGAAATAAATCACATCCTCCCCAACCCTTCTTCAACAATATTCATTAACATTTTCTCTCAGTTACCTCAAAAAAGCACTAGAAATAGCATAATTGTAACATAAGATGTCAATTACAACCACTAGTACATTAGACAAAGCAATGTCACTACATCTGAATGTAATATATAATCAGCTGCATTGAGATATGATTTTTGATCAATTACAATCAAGAATAATCAGATGATTTTCATAGAAGTGAAAGCATTAACTGAGGTGACAGAAACTAGGTGAAAACTACTGAAAGAAGAAAGAAGAAAATAATTTATTAGCTGAGGGTTCACTCTCTCTTCTACACATACACATACATAGCACACACAAACACACACTTCTGCAGCAAGCAGATCTTGCTGGAGATCATGATAAATAACTGAAGAATCATCTCCAAATCACCAAATACTTGGTGTTCTTGGAAGTAATCTCTTTTCCTTTTGAAAATTATCAGCTTTATATGGAATATTTAAAATATACTGGTCCACAACAGGAAACAGGATGAAGGAGAGAAAGAAAGAACATACACCTCTCCTCTTAGTGGCTAAAGTATTTGTCAGTAGAGGACTTTGTGACTCTTGGTTTCATCTTACTCCACTTTTTAGAAGAGCTTACTGAATTGTGCAGCACATCATGCTAGCATTGTTATAAAAAACATTGGTGATGCCTTCCTACTTCTGAACTCATATCTCTTTATGTTCATTTGTGCAGCAATGTCCATTTTAATATTTTATTGCTGTGCAAAAAATTTATATGAAGGTGATAAATGGAGAACTTTCTGTGGTATAGTAAGGGGAGAAACGTAAGAGGAGCTAAATTAGGTCAGACCAAAGATCTGCTTAGTTGCGTATGCTCATCCATTGTCTGACAGTGACCTTGGAAAAATGCCAACGCAACTATGGAATAAGAAAAAAAATGCTAGATTCTTTTCCAGAATTCGTTCCCAGAATTCTTTCCCAGTCCCTAATAGGTTGCAGTTCAGACATTTTCCAAGTCAGAACTTGTATGTTTGCATTTAATAGCCCCTGAGAGAGCTGTCTTTTGTTAATTTATCCAGTAGATTTCTGAGTATATGCAAACTTTTGCATTCACAGTATCCTATGGTATATTACAGGATGGTAAGCCTGTGGTAATATCTCAAGCTGTTTCACAGCCTCACACCTTATGTGATGGATCACCTTTCTTTGTTTTTTCTGAACATGCCTCCTTATAATTTTGTTTTATGCTTCAAAATTCTGTATTAGAAGAGACAGTGAACAAAGACTTCTTCCTGTTAGAAATGTTTCTTTCTTGCAGTTATTCCTTCTAGCACCTTTGTAATGAGAAAGAGTAGTTTTACATTGTTTGCCTTTTTGAGATTAAACATCACAATAGTGAAGAGAAACATATCTTCCCTAGTTTAGGTAAGTAAGAACATCAAAAGAGTAATGGTGGATCTCAGAGGCTATGTCCACTTTGCAGGGTATAGCCGCACCAGGTGCCCTGAGGGTTGCCTCCTGTGTCTGCAATTTACCATTTTTATCTGCACATCTGGGAAGCGTTATAGTACCCATCCTCCACTTCATGTAGTTGCATTTACTTTGGAAAGATAACTAGATGTGCAGGCAGACAGGGAGTCAAGAATTTCCCAGCAGGACAGGTAGGGTATTGGGACAATGTACACATTACAGATGGTACCTGCTCTGCAGTATATGAAAGTACTGGTGGAGGGTTGAACTTGTCCTGCTTCCAGATGCCCACCCATCTGCTCTCTCACTCCCCCACCTCAAGAGCACACGGGAAGAAAATAAGATGGAAAAGCAAATGGGTTAAGATAGAGACAGGGAGATCACTTACAGATTACCATCATGGGCAAAACAGACTCAACTTGGGGAAAATAAGTTTAATTTATTGCCAATTAAAAACAGAGTAGAATGGTGATAAATAAAGGTAAAAACTCCAACACCTTTCCCCCACTCACCCTTCATCCCAGGCTCAACTCCACTTCTTCATTCCCAACTCTTCTGCCTCCTCCTCCTGTCCCAAGCAGTGCAGGGGAAAGCATAATGATGGGTCACAGTCAATCCATAACAGTGGAAGCCAAATATTTCTCTGCTGCTCTACTAAGGCTGGAAAATGGGTGAGGCGGATAACAATGTGCCACAGCAGTCTGAAGGTACAGTGACATCTGACCCCTTTGTCATGGACTACAATAGCTACATATTGTCCTACATGATGCTGTGCCTGAAATTGCTTGTAGATCATGAAACTCTAGATGCTTCATAAGAGCTACAGCATGATATGAGTGATGTAACATGCGGCATATCAACAAAAAAAACCCCATACAGTATCTAGTATCGGGAAGCAGTCACAATTATAAAGCAAAACAAAGAGGACTCAAATGCTTCAGAACTGTCCATTTCTCTCTATGACTTCCCTGAATGTATGTTAAAGTGAGGACCACTCTAAATAACAGTCTGGCCTGCTTGGGGGTTGTTTTTGTTTATCGGGTTTTACAAAATTCCCACATGGGCATTTCCCTTACCAAGGAAAAGATGGCTATCTAGGAGGTAAACTGAAGATTAAATACAGATTCTGCCACAAAACAGAAAAGATAATTTTAATACAGCAAAAATCCCAAAATTTAGAGGAATCATATATTTTTTGTAAAATAGCCACTAGCTACATAGAAATCCTGCTATTGCTTTACCAACTACATAAGAAAACCTATTTATGGACAATCTGAGGTGATAAATCAGATTTCATAATTATTCTTGTGTTGGCAAGGGCTTAACAGTGAAGGAGAAAAAAGGGTGAATTCAAGATGTGAGGGCTCTCCTACAATGTCACCTTCATAAAACAAAACAGAAAAACAGACGACATGCAGCCTTTGTTCATCTAAGCTGCTTTTTCCTTTGTGATTGCTTTGTTTTATTTTGTTTGAACAGGACTGTTGATTCTGAGATTTTGCCCATCCTGTAGCTTAACTTCTTCCACGAACAAGTTTTGGATTTTTAAGTCAAGCAGTTTGTCTCATGCCCCCCAAATCACTTTTTATACAACCTCTCTACATTAACTGCATTTACATAACATGTTTCTGCCAGCACTGCTACATCAATGAAAGATATAGGTATTTAAAATCATGATCACCAGAGCTATGCTGTAGAGTAGAGCTGGGTGTATGTTCATTGTGTCATCTCTGATGAATGGGAATACAATTGTTTTGATAGATTGAACTAACTACTTATTTATGCATACACACAAAAACCTGTCTTGCACTTTTTCTCATAAATTATGCAGGATTATCATCTTGACTTTCCCTGTCTGACACACCCAACCTTTAATCTTTCTCCAGTGCATGGCATTGACTCACATTTCATAGGTCTGAAATAAAAAGCTTGCTCTACTTTGTGAATTAGGATTCCAATTTCTTGTATTAGTCAACAGTGTATCACTGCTCAAAAAACCCACCATGACTGGAAATAGAATGCACAACACTAGGCAACAGAATCTGCAGTTGGCTGGAAACACTGTAAACGACTGGAAATCCTCAATTTTGTGTGGTAAAGTCCTAAAAAGAATGTCCAAATAATTTTGAAGTGACACAACAGTAATCTGTTAAATTCTTGATCGTATAGCTAAATTGAGGATGTGGTGTTGTAGAAAAAAGAATCGGGCTTGCAATCTTTTTTCAGTGACAGTAAAAGAGAGTTTAAATGCCTTTTAGTTCTGGTAAAAACAGAAAAAAATAATCGAAGGAGTTAGGTTACTTAGATTTTTTTTCAATATTAATTATGCAATCTATAATCTCAATAAACACAAAGTTGCATGAAAGAAACAAAGGCAATTATTTGGTCCATAGCTACATAAAACATTTGGAAAAAGAAAAAAACTATAAACTTTTGCAAAAAAGCCTGATTGTAAATGGACACACATCACTAATGGTGTTTCAGTAGGCAGACTAAAAACATGCTGCAAGGGAAGAACAGGGGTACATTTTTCTTTGAAGGCTTTTAGGATGGACAATACAAATTAAAGACAGAGAACTGCAAGCTGTCTTTTATACTTCCCTTGGAAGGAAATACTTTGCAATTTTAGTAGTGCAGCATGCAATTTAAATGTACCTTTTTAACAGGCAATAATGCAATTTGGGATTAAATTTATTTTAGTGGCAATACCTTTCCTAAAATAATATTTTAAATCTTTGGCAGTTATTTGACAGGAAGGAGAGGTGGAAAATTAATAAAAGTATTATATCAAAGAGTTTATAGATTGAGATAAAGACAGTTTAATCACTGAAGGAAAGAGAAAAAGCCCAAGTGATGCAAAGGTAGTTAATGACCACCTCCCACAAGCAGACTGATGCCCAGCCAGTGTTCATACAATGGCTATTTTGGAAAGACTACCCCCCAGTTCTGTTGCTGAGCATGATGTTATATAGTATGGAATACTCTTTGGTCAATTTGGGTCTGCTCTCCCAGCTACATCCGCTCCCAATCTCTCGCCCGCTCCCAGCCTACTCACTTGGGAGGCAGAGTGAGAAAAAGAGAAGACCTTGGTGCTGTGCAGGCATTGCTCAGGAACAGCCAAAACATTGTTGTGTTATCAACAGTTTTGGTCACAAATCCAAAACATAGTACCATACAGGCTTCTATGAAGAAAATTAACTCCATCCCAGGAAGCCTCTGTACACTTATATAACAAAATATTTATTTAAATCAGCAGTTCTAAAACAATTTAATACATTAACCTAAAAATCAAATAAAAATTATTAACCTAGTTGCCTTCTGATCCAGCAGCTCTAGCATTTTGAATTAATATATTCTTTTGGTCATTTCTAATGGCCTTCTACCTATGACATGCATGAAAAATAAATAGAAGTGTCACAAAACCATTTAATCTGAGAAAGGTCTTTTTGTTTGTCTCCCCACCAATAAAGGTATCCAAAAAAAATCTGTATTGTGAGTCATGTTCACTGAACTGTGTTACCCACATTATAGCTTATGTCTACTATGATTATATTCTTTAGAGCTCTTTGGATAATTGGCTACCAAAACCTCCTTTGTTCCTGCTTCTGACAATCACCATGATAGCATATGAGATTTGACCTTTCCACTGATATCACCTACAATAGTCCTTAAAGAATAACTATTAAAAGGAACGCCAAACCCCCACAAAACTATATGTCTAAGTGGTAATCAAAGCTAAATCTTCAAGTTCCTTTTGCTAGATGTAGATGCTTTAACAGTCCGTAAGAAACTTCTGCTTTTGTTGTGGAAAGCTCTTGTGGAAGAGGAAGGCACTGTCATAGATAAGAGCTAGGTGACTAATTTCTACTCTCAGTTTAGTCAACTCAGGATAGATGAGGATAGCTCTTTGTTTTCACAGTATGAATGTCCTAATGGCAGTAGCAGAATGAAATGAGCTATTTTAAAATTTCCAAGTAAAGAACTATATAGAGTTGCATTTTTGACATTCTGACTCTAAATGCCATCCATGAAACTGACTTTTCAAACAAGCTGAACAGAGTCTGTCCTTTAAGTGGTGAGAAAAACTCAATGAGAAAACACATAGAAAATATGATGTACCATATATTTTGAGCTTGGATACAGTGAAACTCTCTTACTGGTTTTAGAATAGCATATTGTGGAAACTGTTTTCTACAATATCATGTTCCCATGCTTAGAACAATGACTTTGCAAGAGACAGAATTTAATTCTTTTTTAAGATTTTTACTCAACAAAAACTTTACTTGCTTAACAGCAATGATAATCTTGGTCATGAACAGATCAAAATTCAGTGTCAGTCCATTTTGCTTTACATTTAAATTATTCTAAGGACAGAATGTTCCAAATTGTAAGCAGAGGTTATCAAATATCTGTGTTGCATTTTTGCTCACTCAGCATGGAAGAACTGATTAAAGGAATTTGTGAGAATTGTGATATTACAGAGACAGTGATTGACACAATTATCTCTAACAATTTACAATAAATAAGGTGGACAGCTGTAATAATTTATTATGGAGCTTTGCACCACAGCAATCCAATGGCCATTTTGTAGCTGCAGGATATAAAGAGTTTTTAATTAAAAATTCAGATATTTTTAGTTAAAAAAACCCCACAACCAAATGAAATATCTAAT
This sequence comes from Gavia stellata, assembly GCF_030936135.1. Classification (NCBI taxonomy): domain Eukaryota; kingdom Metazoa; phylum Chordata; class Aves; order Gaviiformes; family Gaviidae; genus Gavia; species Gavia stellata. The sequence continues at coordinate 23,788,666 of NC_082598.1, read as the reverse complement.
GATAGACTATAGGTACAGAGGTTGGACAGATGTTCTTAAGAGGTCAAATCAATTTACAGAAAAAGATTAGTAAATATAACAGGTTTCCCTATTAACCACTAAGTATTTTCTCCAAAGTTCAAGTTCCTGCTGAGCCACAGACAACCTCTTCCACTTTACACAGCTCGTTTAGACATGATTTCAATTATAGATTGTGGGCATAGGAATCTTGTCTTTTAGCTTAGTTATATGTATTCACATGTTAAATTCTGGATTCTGGATAAGTTCCATACATACAGGTATGAGGGAAAAAATTCAGAACACAAAGTCTCCCTAAATCTTCTGGGGTTTTTTTTGTAGTCATTTGTTTTATTTTTTTCTTAAAGGAAATTAAAAAAAAACAAACCCAAACCTCAAAGACAACAAAAATCCATGAAACACCTTTTGATATCTTTTTCTGGCAACTTTCTTACGTTTAGGCCTCAGAAGAAGATAGTGAACTTTTTTCTGTTTCCAGTCAGGATTATAATTAAGAAAGCACACAGAGCTAATGTGCTTTCTTGCTCCAGGCTACATACATTTTAATGCAGATCAGCAGGGAAAGAAGAAAACAAACAAAAAACAACCAAACAAACTGCACTTTCAGGGTTTTTTGGGGGGAAGGGTAAGGGACTGTTGGTTGTTAGGGGTTTTTTTGCTTAGAAAGTTTACTCTATTAACATGCCGTTAAAACCAGTACATATTAGAAGGTGATATCTTTTAAAAGTGGAACATTTGCTAGCATTGATTTCAAGAAATGCTTAAAAGTTACAGCTCTAAGCAATGGTTTTCAGACACAAGCTCTGACAATTTTCACTCACAGTACATGCAGAATTTGTGAAGAAACTTAGAGCTTGTTTTCTCATCACTTCAATAAATCAAATTCTAAATTAAAGCCTAACAAACAAACAAGAAAATGAAGACTACACAATTAAAAATGCCTTGAGTGACTTGACTAATATCAGTGAGGTTTTATAACAATTTCCAGGATAAAATCCAATCCTTCAATTGTCCATTAATGACAATTAGAACAAGGCTGAAAACTATCATAGAATCACAGAATCACTAAGGTTGGAAAAGACCCGTAAGATCATCAAGTCCAACCATCAAACCACTTTCACTTGAAAATACCAGCTTTTTTTTCATGACATTGTGATCCCGATTATGATGCACTTGAGATGAATTTGAGGCTATTTAATAGAAAATGAGTCTGTAACACTTACTTACTTTAGTCTTGTTTCACTTTCCACCAAGCTAATTCCATAGATTTCATTAACAATAAACTTAGATCAAAATTAAAAATATTTTTCTGATTAATAATACCACAATCAGACTTTTGTCATTCAAGTCAACCAGAGCTAATGATACACAGCTGAGATTCAAATACTTGACGATAGTGGTTTTCACAACAAATTAAAGTTTGAAAGTCACATTGTCCAGAAAACATACAATCTTTATCTTAAGATGCCTTATTATATATTGTTTGAAAATATTTTAAACTCATAAAGCAGTACAGTTTGGATACAGTACATTTCTAGAACCATTCACTGTGTAGAAGTAAATCCTTTTCCCCTAGTATGCAATACCCTAAGTTTTTGTTGCTTTGTGGTTTTTTTTCTCAAAAGAAAATACTAAATATGTTACAACGACAAAAGACATTATCAATGACAGATATTTTCACCAGTACCAATATCAGAAGACAAAAAAATCCAAGCCTTTCACTATATTTTCAAGTACACTCAGTACCATGTGATTAGGTCAGGGTTCTCACATAAAGCAACAAATTAGATCACAATGTTAGTTATTAATAATCCTGTCTTTCACCTCCTTCTTATTTTACAATGCTTTTAGTCCTGAACTTCAGGTATTGTAGTGTAGAATGCCATCAAAAGCTGTTGCAGAGATATTGTATAAACTGTCCACAGCCATTGAAAACAGTTCTGCCTCTGTATTCACTGAGGCTTTCCCAAAAAAAAGTGCTCATAGGAAATACTTTAAGTGAAGTTTTGCTCTATCTATCTATTTTGACAATTTTACTAGTGTTAGTGAAGTTTCACATAGCTATGTGTCTGAAAACTTAAAGCTGTTCCTCTTTGTGCAGTTTTCAATTTCTTGAAAATCAGCAAATAAAAAATTAATAGGGAACCTTCATGTTTGACTGTTTTGTTTGGCTTGTCTTTGCATCATATATTTTGTGCATCTGCACTATAGATGTCTATTGACTGCAACAGTTTTCTGATATTATGCTAAAGCTATTGGGAAGTAAGTTTAAATCAGCAGAATTCATAGGTTTATACAACCCTTTCTTATTATCAGTTGCTAACATTCTTCTAAGTTTTCCTCACAGTAGAATCTCCTGTGCATTTTAACTTTTGCAACAATGAAGAAAAACAAAACAAAACCAACAAAGTTTGCTTTTATGAGACTAGCAGCACACACTGAATCTTTTTTCTGACTTTCATATAAATGTTGTTCTGAACAAATAAGAAACCCTACCAGAAGCTCGGAATACTCAGAACGCTGCAAAAGTCCTATGTTTAGCTCCAATGACAATAAAAGCAGCTTATCGTTCTTGGATGTCCCCTTACAGATAGCCTACAAGAAGAGGCAGCAAGCATCATTACAGGAAAATAACTAACAATTTATTAAGGGTGAAACTGAAGCTTTTGAAAAGGAACCTAATAATGCTTAAATGGAAGGGATTTTTTTTAAGTCTCAGGCTGTTCTCATGTCAGTTTAATTTACACTTCTTGCCAGACAAAGAGAGTATTACACTTGCATTAAATGTATAATATTTTCAAGGGTAGGGGAATAGACATGCTTTAGATGTTTTTAGTTTGTGGTCGGTTCCTTTTCAGAAGTAGAACACACATTAAATAGTATTTCACATGTGATTATATTTTTTGAAAACCTGTTACTGGTTTTGTTAATTGAGAATGGAAAGCAGAAATTAGAGGGAAACTCCGTGTAAGGCTGAAGGGAGTCAATGCACTCCAATGCTAAACAGCTGCTTTACTCCTAAATAGATAGATACTGTGAATTAACTAAAAAATCTTTCTCATCTGAAGCTAGACAAGTTTTTTTTGGGGGTGGGGCTGGGGAGATGTGACTTTTTGTTTGTTTTAAAACAGTTTTGTTCTTTTAAAGGCCTGTCCAATCTCTTATAATTAATCTTCAGTCATTTTCATGAGTACATCTTTTATTCTATTTGCACTAGTTCATTCACTACAAAAAAAGATACCACCACAACCAGCTAATTTGTTTTTTTTATTTGTAAACCTGCTAGATAATCTGAAAATTTCATTTGTTTAATTTCAGACAGCTTTTTTTTTTCCTTAGCTGTAGGTAATCTAGATGTTTTCAGAGACTTTCTTATCTTCCATGCTTTCTCATTTGCTTCTTGAAGTCCAAGGAACTTCCAAAGAGCTTAGTCAGTAACATCCTTCACATCAACAGACCTGGTCTGGTATCTGTTGCGAATGAGTGGTTTAGGCTGCTTAAAGAATCACCTTCAAGGGTATTGGCAAAAGTAATTTTAATAGGAGTTTATAAAAATGCAACTTAACAGAAGTTGATGGCAAGGTTCACTCTACTACTTACTAAAACATACAAAGGAAAATCAAATTATAATCAACTCAGAATGATTTATACAGAGAGAGAGAGAGCGAAGAAACAAAAGGTGTAAAGATTGGGGAAGACCCTCTCATTGAGTCACGAGGTTCAGAACGGACTCTCTTCCTTTCTAAACTTCTCAAAGAGAAGACTTACTCTCAGACTTGTCAACAGTTTATGTCTAAAGGAAAAGACAGGGTAAAAGGAATAAAGAAATCCTCCCGTTGAGTCATGAGGTTTGGAGTAGATCCCCTTGCTTTCTAAACTCGTTCTCAGAGAGCAGTCTAGGTGCAGCTAGGTCAAATCCTAATCCCAGACTTGGGCAACGAGTTTTATCTAAAGGATTATGTGTATTTAGTAGCAATTTGAGGTTCATTCACAGTTGGAGGTAAATCATAAGATTTTAGCAACACTTAATCATGTATTAGTTTAAGTATTTTCAAAGTGAGCTAATCACAACAATAGCTTGATTACAAATTGATTCACACATGCACACACACACACGCACATACATCTATATATCTATATGTCTATATGTCTATATGTCTATATATCTATATATCTATATATCTATATATAAAGGTACCTGTTAAAAATTACCCTCGAGTTCTGTGAAAACGCTCACTTCAAAAGTGAGCATTCCTCAACGGGCCAGGGTTGAGTCTTGGGGAGAAGAGAGTTTTAGCTCAGGTCATGGTCCTCCAAAATTTCACAAACTGGAGAGTTTGTAAAACTCTGAGAGGCGTCCCACTCAGAGGGAGATTCTGTTTGCAGCCTGCTGTGGTTCAGGAGAGCTCAAAGGGTCTCACGTTGGACCTCTGTTTATAGGTTCTCAAGACAATTGGCTTTAGTCATTAGTAAAATGATGCAATTTCAGTAACCATGATGTCGTTCCACTTGGGTTATGCTCCAGATAAGGAATGTCCCAGGGTGGTCGGGGAATGACTAATTATTCCATTATTCTTGCTCTCCTTACCTGCCTTGGTCAGGTAACAGGAGTGCCTGGTACAGTCAGTGCTATTCCCTGCCTTACCCATGCAAGAGCTGCTGGTATGGTCAAGGGACGCTTAACTGCCCAACTCATTACACAAAGGCCAGGGCCTAGCTGGAATTTCTGAGATCGTAGAGCGGTCCAGGGGAGAGGGGGTGAAGGAATGCACCACCACAGTATCCCGTGGCCATTGTTGAATCAAAGCTCCATTTGCCAGTTTTCCTGTTAGTTGGTTACAGGTGCCACCATCAGTCAACAGGACTGTTGAATAGTTAAAGAACAACTCATTAATTATTATTTTTTTGGACTACATTTTTGGTTTTGATTGTAATATTTTAACTGTGTTTGCTTTGAAATTTATTTTTAAAAATCGTCAGAGATGTATTCTGTTGGTTGTCTTCTGGTCAGCACTCCTGAAGAAGAAATTTGAATGCATTTAAGCCAGATATATTATTATTAAGTGTAGGAAAGACCATACTTATTTGAAGTATGTCCCTTGAAGTTATCCCAGAGCTGACCATTTTGACTATGAAACGTTAATTTGTTTGTTTTGCTAGGGCTTTCACGGGGTGATCCAGCATAGTGTAGGTCAGTGATGCCTTGCCTTTCAGCCTGTGTATTTTATAAGGCTCTAAATCTGCCTGTCAAGAGAAAGAACAGAAAGGTAACAACTGCTAGTTAAATCAAATCACTTTGACTAAATTGGACAAATATGGTTAGCCTCTGATGCACCCTGGCCCAGGTCCATGGCAGCAAGAATGATTGTGTTCAATCAAGGCTAAGCTCGTGGGTGAACAAAACACAGTCCAAGAATACCACAGAACATACTGTCTGCCAGCACAACTTTATATGGACAAAAGGATGTTACTCAGACTTGATGTACACATATGGCTGGAAACAAGCACTAGGACTTTTTCATGATAACAAATCTTAGAGAAGAGTCTAAACCTAACAAACTAAAAGAAATTTCTGGTTATTTTAGGCATGAATTTCAGATTTTCAAGATATTCAACTTAAATTTATATCTGCAAGATTTTTTAGTTTTCTTTGAAAGAAAGATGTAATAGTAACAGGAATACCCAATGCAACAGGATCTAAGAATCACAGGTCTTGTTTTTAATATAGACTTTCAGTAAATAACATTGCATTTATCAGTACTTCTAATCTTACTCGTTTTTATCAGTATTATAATTCCTGTAAATAGTTGGTATATTACCGACACTGAAAGCAGCATTTCCCACTCTGAGATACAATCTGTTTGACGGAGCAGTTACACTTCACAACATTTTACTATAGGCATAGGAATGAAATAAATGTACTAAATTTAACTGATAGGATGAGGGAAAAGGAGAAATTTAAGTTGATTTGGTTTAATAATTTCAATATAAATTTAATTCAGACACAAGATTTTTTTTTAAACTAAGGTCTTAAGGTTTTTTTAACTTTCTATATAAATTGCATGATAGTACTTTTTTTTTAAAAAACAGAATTCTGACACTTTAAAACAGTCACTCATGATTAATAATCTCATTTTTGTTATCCTCTTTCTTTCAGGCTAAGCCTTAACCTAGGTCTATTCAGTCTTGCCTTGCTGTTTTGAGTGTACACAATCTTATGACAAGAGTAATTTGTTATGTTTTCTCCTTCATGTGATAAATAAGAATGTTAGAAGTCAGAAATACAGATTTAATGTTAAAAAGGCAACATTTTCAGCTATGCAATGATATAATTAGCATGGCATGCATTACAGCCTAGCATCAACTAATACGGAAATATGTTGCCTGATGGATGTTAGAAGACCAAGCTTAACATACATTCAACATCTCCATCTTCTTTGTCTATGGCAACATGCATGGAGTAACATCACAAAATCTAAAAAAACCTGGTTTATAAATTAGCAAATTAGCAAAAGATTATGCATTTTACATAGGAAAAGAAGAGTGTTAATGAATAAGTTGTACTGAGTCCACTCTCCACACCTAAGAAGGCTTGAGGAGTTAATACGCTTGTTAGAAATCAATAAATAAATAAATAATCTTCAGTAGATCCCTTACCTTTCCTAAGAACCTAAAGCATGTCTAACACTGTTGACCTTTTGCTCTACTTTCTAATGGGGAAGCTTCTCACATGTATTAGTGATGGCGTTAAGTGTCTTTTCTCCAAGACTGCAGTTCCCCTAGCTTCTGGGTTATGGGTCTAACAGAAAGGCAGCAGTGACAGAGTCACAAAACTGCAACTCTGTCCTTAAAATTTTGGTAAGATCACAATTTTTGGTATTCCATGTTGGTTATGGAGAATCCAATCTCCCCCTGTGACCTCAGCAACTTGATAAATGTTTTGGAAAAATCCAGTGATCATTTGGAATAAATGTGTAGAAGACAGACTGCTGGTTGTTTAAACCAGCCTTTAAATGTAATGTATGTGAAAGTCAAATATGACATGAACTAAAAATCTTATAAAATGTCACAGAAAACTGCAGTAGCAACTATAGAAAAACAACCTAATTTTAATACAGACAGATGTTATGTAAAGAGCACAAGCAAGACAGTATGAAGTGGTGTATTGGGCGTCCATTGCAGCCGGGTCTGCAGGACCCACCGCAGGGCACAGCTGAGCCCCTCAGTTAAGCTGGTGCTGCCTCTGCGAAAACATATTACCAATCAAACCTTAACTAATAAATCAAAAATCCATTAAAAAGGAGGTTTTAAGGATTTCTGAATTTAGCTATTCTTGAGCACTTGATCAAGTGTGTTTTACCTTTAATTTGCTGTCCTGTTCTGGAGCTTTCAACACATGACCATCAGGGATATTCCTTAGATGACCTCAGAGAGCCTGGCTCATATAAAACTAGGTCCATGACACGCTGGATTTTTTTCTATGAACTGCCTGAGGAAACCAGTTACTTTGGTGAAAGGCTTGTCTCTTTAGTTATACTTCCTTCCCCTGCTCCTTTCTCTTGAAGAAATTAGATGCAGAAAACCCGTGTAATGTTCAGTTCACTGGATATTTTTAGTTGATATTTTGATCATAAATAGAATATCTATGTGCACTGGTAAGTTGGAGGAAAAGAAATGAGAACTGGCCCTTACGTGAACACACACACAGACACTTGGTATACAAAAGGGATAAACATGACATGCTGACCTTTGGAGAGATGTTTATGATATTTTTAGGATACCAGCTACAATGCTCAAACCTTTTAAAGAAACCATGAATATAAATATTTAAAGAATATAAATAGATTAGAATGTTTCCAATATTTTTAAAAATTACTTCCTGAATTAATACAGTGCACCAGCTACTACATATATCACTGTATTAATTATATTTTGCCAGTTCCTAAACAGTGAAGAAGCTGTGCATCTAGTAGACCTTATTGCAAATTATGTTTCTATATGAAGATTCAGCTGTTCAAAGTAAGAGCATGTCATAATGATTCGTATTTGTGCACAAATTTTAATCTGTGGGAACCTGTCTTTTTTTTTTTTCCCTTTAATTTAAACTATGAATGAAGTTAATAATACAGAAGATAGAATACTTTTATGTAAACCAATACATTCTGGTGCACTGAAAGCGTTTACAATTTAAATAATACGAAACTTAATACTTGCTTCCCGTGTAATTTTCTCCAAGGTGCAAGGAGAATGTCTTGTCAAATATCACCCAAAAGACTGACATGAGCTAAAAAGCAATGTGACCCCCAAAATGAAAACAGGTAAACTACTATTTCCATGTGACATTTTTCAAATAATTTTTTTCTCAGATAAAACCTGTATGTCTTTTAAATTCTATCATTTCAGTTTCAAAAGTTACATAACTATTCTGATGATGAGTTAATTCTGATGGTGTTTTAGAAAACAAGTTATTAAAGAGAGCTATAAGCAATACCTGTATTTGTTCTTACTGTGAACTCCAACAAAATTCATAAATTGCTTTGCATCTTATGAGATGAAAGAAGTAGAAAGAATCATTCCTTGCTGATGTCATGCTATAAACAGAGCACAAACATAAAAACATTTAGAAGTACAGTTGAAAGAAAGAAAATACCCAAGACATTCTGTTATACTTTATACATGTATTTTATGTCAATGTACAAAGGGTAAGAATACAGCTTTCCATCTCTACATAAAGTATTACAGTTACCATTTAGCCTTGAATAAACATATAAACCAAACAGGCCCATAAAATCCCCACAAAATTTATGTCAAGAGTATCCTAGGGATAACATGTAGCATCCAGTACAGAAGCTAAATAAGCCAGTATTTAAGAATGTTTTGCAAAGATATCCACTTCATCTTCCAAAAACTGTAATTTGGGGTTTGTTGAAAAATGTGCGGACAAAACATATAAAAGGTTTTGTCTTTCATTGAGAATCTTCCTCATTTTGTTTGCTTTGCTCCAGAATTGAGATCTTATGTTTTCCAGATATACTAACATTTGCCTTGAACAATACCAGCTAACTCAAGCACTTCAAATTAATATGAAAAAGGAATTATCAAAATCTGTTTCAGGTTGCCAAAGCAAATCTAACAGGAGCTGTTCCCTTTCTACAGCTCATGTTTTCATTTCATTGTTTTCCTTAAGTTTCTGTTATCTTTTTACCATGGAAATAGCTCTGATTGCCATATCTAAAACTATTTCTCTTCCCTATCTGTTTAGCAATAAAATAATACTATAAAAAGCAGGGTGTTTTTCACATAAGGACATATTCCCATCTGGCAAAAAAATAGTCAGCTTTCTCCTTTTTAACAATATCTGAAGGCAAATTGATCAAAACAACCTGATATATGCTAACAATTACTTTGGAGACATCCTCAGGAGACCATTCTATGCTATGAATTCTAATTGGACAGTTTGCTACCTTGGAGCTTCAGGGTATATCAGCACAATATAACTGTGGTCGGTACAACTCTAAGCTTACAATAACAAGCCCTACTGAGAGACAGAATATAATTACACAGACTTACTACCAACTTTTCATGCAGACACAGTTTGCTTTGTAAGTCTAGATCCATCTTTCTTCTGCCAGCAAAATAACACATAGATCTACCTTAAATAGAAGATCCCCAGTGTTCAGGAGTTGGCTTTACTTCACCCACCTTATTGTGTAAGCATAGGCAGCCCACTACAGCTGGGTGCTGTGTGTTTCCATCATGAGTTGCTTAACTCTCCCCAAATCTAGTCCAAACAATCCAGATACTTTTCCCACTCTTTTAGATTCCTGTCCAGGGATGTTGAACTTAAACTTCAAAATGGGGGGGAACAGGGGAGGGGGAGTGCAGAGGGGCACCTCCTCCATATGTCTTAGGGTGAAAACAAAAGGAACTCAAAAGTAATCAACTATGTTATGAAAGTGCTGTCATTTTAAAACATCAAAAAGTAGATCTACCTTTAAAACTTATCATTAAAAATTAGTCTTATTATTTTACTTTCTTCATACTATTCCACCTTACTGCAGAGATTTTTAATAGCAGAATTTCCCACCACACACTGTATGGCAATGATTACTTACTGTCTACCTGCATAAATAAATTGAAGACAGCATAGCTGTCTGGTGCCTATTGTTAGTCAGTGACAAGGAAGAAGTTGAAAGGTTCAAAAGTTTGTGAACTCCATAGAAAGATACTGAAAGCAAGGCATTATAATTTTTGTTTAAGTAATTATCTAATTAATAATGTATTACTGTACTATACAATAAATCAATGTAATATAATACCTCCAAACCTAGTGTGATATGAAAATGCATTAGTACAGTATTTTTCCTTTTCCCAGTATTAGTTCAGAGTGTACTGCATTATGGCTTTTGTGTTAATGCCATATACAGATAAATATTATTTTAAAAATATTTTTTAAAAAATATTTTTTTGTTTAATATTCTATCTGTAAATATAATTCTTTATGATGAGATACTGTTAATGTTACCAGATTGCTCACCTGAAATATTTAGCTAGTTTACTAATAGTTTCTCAGCACAGTATTGATTAGAGCAAGAAGACAGAAATGTGTATAAATTTAAATGTTTGTTTCTTGTATGAGGAAGAATAGAACCTCTCTTACATTTTGTGTTGTTAGAACTCACTGCCTTTTTTCTATATTTTTTTTCTCTCCCCCACAGACACCTCTGCATCATCACTTTGTGAATACTGAAACACAACACTGAAGGAAGCAAACACAGTTTAGCAAATGTTCCCTAACCACTGAGCCTGTCGAACATTTCTGATCCCAGTTCTTTCTGTCAGTCAGTCTTCAGCTGTTTAAAAGTGTGACACAAAATTTTCCACTCTTCTCTGTAAAATCACATCACTCTTTAAGGTTAAGTTTGTAACAGAATTATAAAAGTGATTTGAAGATGATCCTGCCAGGTTTTTTTCATGTGACTAGCCCCCCACTGGCTTGCAAGACCAAAGCCTAAGAGCACTGTTCTTGCAAGATGAAATACCTCCTATACGTGTTCCCAAGGAAATTTGAGGAGATGCTGTCTCTTTTTAAGTAGAAGTGTTGCAGTTCTTTCTGAAGAATAAATTAGTCAGATTCTTTTCTTCAGTATAAGGTTTAAATTACAGACTTTTTCTTTAGTAGAGAAATAAGAGATTTCAGATCACATTTGATACTATTATTCAATATCTTTATTTAATTGCATCTCAAAAGTAGGTATAAATTAAGTATGTTAAGACACACCACTTAGCTTTTTCAGCTATTATTTTAAAGTTTGCTTAAGTTAATGAATATTAACAACCTTGAGAAGATCGCTTAGTATTGGATTAATAGTTCCAAAAATATAAATTCATTTAAAAAACAATCCTTTTAATTTTTAAACTTTTTTAAAAAAGTGTTTCTTGTCCTTTTATGTATCCTTTGTGAATATTCTATCATTAAATTTTATTTAAATGGTCTTAAATATTTTTCATATTTCCAGTTTGTCTAGGATGAGGAAAAATTATTTAATAATTTCAGTCTTGTAACTAAATATGTTGAAATAATGATGTTATTGTTGAAAAATGAAAAAGCAGTGTCTGTGAGAATTTAAGCTAGTTTTTTGTTGTTTGTATTTTTTTTTTCCAAAAATGGCTTTGCTTAAAAAAAGGGATATCTAATTACAGTCAAGTTTGAATTAGCATTTCTTAATTGTAATGTTTTATTTGTTCCTGAATACCTATCATATTGAAATTGTTTATTCTGGTTTTAAAACTTACTAAAAATTATAAATACATATTGGTAACATTAATGTCTACTCATTTGATAACTCATTGTTTTCTCTATAGTAATGTACAAGTATACTAAAAAATTGCTGAAAGGTTTGCATCCATAGGAAGAAGGAAATGCAAAAATTTGTGCAGTATGTAAATGTTTTATTTTTTAAGTACAACTATGATTTTGTCCTTTTTAGCCAAATACCTGTTATGAGGCTTGGGTTTTTTCCTAGCCGTATTAGCAGATATGGGTATTAAAGAGGGACTTTAAGGGCAAGAAAGCAGATCTGATAAGCTAGTAAGTTTTCCTGCAGGAGCTGAGAGGGAATGTTTAATGTCTAAGGCCAGAGTGAAACTAGGTATTTAGAGATATGGAAAAACTGAAGGTGGCAGGGAAGGTTTCCAATGAACATGAATGCAACATTTACTATGTGTAAAAATTCATAAATATAAAGAATATATACTTTGCTCCAGAAATATCCTAAAATACAGTTTAAAAGCTCACAAGTAACTACTGTTAATTTAAAACTGGAAAAACTTGGTTTTACTTTAAACAGTCCATGTATACATGTACAATTTTTCAGTGAAAGGAGTTGCCCATGTATCTACACAATTCACAGTGTATGCAGTTGACACATGCAGTTTCGGGGGAAAAGGAAGTGAAATGCTAAGGTTATTTTTCTGTCCCAGTAGAAAATAAATTTTACACTTTTATTCTGAATAATTTGTAAACAGCCTAAAATGTTGGTTACTGAAGATATGTGGCTAAGTCCTAATAATTGATATTTTGAATCTTTACAGATAATTTATGCACTGTTAGAAGCACAATAAGTCAAATTAAATATGAATAATAAACAAAAAACTGACATCACCATTAGTGAAGAATAAGAAAATAAATAAATAGAGATGTTAACCAAAACATAGACAGTATTTTCCCCACTGTGAATTGTAACTCTTCGAAGATTCTTCATCCCCAGTTGTCACAAAACTGTGAAAAAAAAGTCAGCAAAACCATCTGCAGACAGTGAGGTAGACCAGGCCAGGTCCACAGGGTGGTAATCTGTGATATGAACTCTAGTTGGAGGCCAGTAACTAGTGGTGGACCCCAGAGGCCAATACTGGGTCCAATTCCATTCAACATCTTCATTAATGATCTGGATAACAGACAAGTAGAGGAGGTGGAGCCTTGGCTGCATTACCATGAGACAGGACGGTTTGAGATCCCACAGTGTTTAAGATCTTGACGTGAAGAGAGCAAGTAATCTAAAGCCCTATACAAAGACACCTGGCTTTATGAGGGTGAATTTCCGCTTGTTCAGGGAAGTGGCAAGCAAGATCCCATGCATGGCAGCTCTAAAGAACAAAGGAACCCAGGAGAATTGGTTAGTCTTTGAAGACAAGTTCCTCAAAGCACAAGAACAATTCATCCTTGTCTATGAAGCATAGAAGGCAGCCAGCTTGGCTAAACAAGTCCTCCCAGGAGTCAAACACAAAAATGATGCATATGGGAGGTAGTAGCAGGGACAGACTATCAAGGATGAGTGCAGATGCAATCTCAAGCCTGTAGGATGAAATTACAGCCAAAGCTCTGCTGAAGCTGAAACCGGAGAGGTATGTTAGTTACAACAACAAGAGCTTCTACAGGTATGTCAGCAGCAGAAGAATGACCAAGGAAAATGTTGCCCCATTGCTGGATAGAGCAAGGAATCTAAAGACAAAGGAAGTGGAAAAGTTGGAGGTTCTCAATGCCTGCTTTGCCCTGGTCTTTATTGGCAAAGACTACTTTCAGACCTCCCAAGTCTCTCTACCTAGTCATGAAGTTTGGGGGACGGGAGTACTATTCATGAAAGAAGAGGATTGAATTAGGGATGACTTATGTAAATTGAACATACACCAATCCACAGGGTGAAAGGGATTGTCGTGGTTTAGTCCCAGCCAGCAACTAAGCACCACACAGCCGCTCGCTCACTCCCCCCAGGTTGGATGGGGGAGAGAATCGGAAGAGTAGAAGTGAGAAAACTCGTGGGTTGAGATAAAGACAGTTTAATAGGTAGAGCAAAAGCCACGCAAAGAAGAAAAGTGAAACAACAAATTTATTCACCACTTCCCATTGGCAGGCAGGTGTTCAGCTATCTGCAAGAAAGCAGGGCTGCATCACATATAATGTTTACTTGGGAAGACAAACACCATTACTCTGAATGTCCCCCCCTTTCCTTCTTCCTCCCCCAGCTTTATACACTGAGCATGACGTCATATGGTATGGGATATCCCTTTGGTCAGTTGGGGTCAGCTGTCCTGGCTGTGTCCCCTCCCAACTTCCTGTGCACACCCAGCCACTTTTATTTTTATTTAATATTATTATATAGAATTTTTATTATATTATTAACTTTATTATTTTATTCAATCCCAAATGGATATTTGAATAAATGTGTGTGTGTAATATCTAATATTTATACAGATAAAGTTCTCTTCTTTAAAATAAAAATAGCTCACTATGGGTATAGTTTTCTGTATTCTTATTTTAAAACGTTAAATGAATCTTGTTCATAGAAAGCAAAAGTGGTTGATGATATATTTAATAAGTTTAGTCTTTGAATAATTTCTCAATCTAGGATGCTGTTATCCTACATCAGTATCAAGTGCTCATTATTACAGCAAGGTTCCTGCAGGCTCAGCTCTGTTGCTCTGGACATCTGGCACATATGATGAACAACAAGAATGCCTTAAGCCTTTTTTTTATGCCTATTAAAAGCATGGTGAATGGCTGACAGGTAGGCCATTGAAGTCTCTTAGACACATGCTCAAGGCAAATCCTCAGCTGTGTGGTACCAGCTCCACAAAGTGGGAAACTACAGCTAAAGACCATCTGTTATAGTAAAGATTGTGCACCATTGCCTTGAGAGCCTTTGAACAAACCTGGAACAACAGAATGACTCTGTGGTGTACTACGGCTCTATAGAAGTGCAGGTGTAGTATGTTTAAGAAAAAACATCTGTGGCATTTGCAACTGCTAACGTGCTGTGACAATCTGACTGATTTTTCATCAGCCAAACTACAAAACAGAGAAACCTCAGTTATTAAAAGAAAAATATACTTCTTATATATATTTTTACAAAGATTAGCCCATTCTAAGCAGATTGAATTACCATCTGCTGTGTTTAAATAGAGCCCTATCTAGCAATCCTTCTCAAGCCTAACTCTTAGGATTTCAATTGAAAGAGCTGCAGTTCTGAAGATCTTCAGCTAGTCAGAATGTGCACTGCTTTATGTTTACGCTGGATTCTGGGCCATAACAGCTTGTATTTTAAAGTGTATTTTCAGATGGCATTATTATTTTTACTGATAATTTCACTTATATAAGTTGTCTTTCAAACAACTGAATATTCATTGACACTGTCTTTTACAAAAAAGTTTACAATTTTAAACATTTTAAAGCTATGTTTTATCTAAGGGAAGAGGGGCTGATTTATTTCATAGTATCTATGATTTGTATATCTTTTCTATATTGAATATTTTTCAGCAAAATAGAGAAGAGTGAGTAAGCATGGTGAGAACAATATTTTCTCTACATTAAGTTTAAATTTTCAGTCTCTTAGATCCCGGTGAGCAAAGTAAATGAAATATCCTCCTTGTGGAGCAAATCATTAATAATACAAATATAGTAGAGAGAAAGAGTGAAGATGATCATTGCTAGGAATCAGAAGCGGAGGTAAGTATATGGTGGAAAACAAATCCTTGAGCATTGACTTTAATGTGATGCTATTTGAGAAAAGACTGAATATATTAGTGTATCATTCCAGCAACCCTAATTTATGCTGGAGTATTGTGCAGTCAGAAAGGCTCCAAAAAATATCTATCACTTCTCTTTCATGTCTCATATTTACAAATGGTCAAGATTCCCATTTAAGATTGAAATTTGGCAGGGAAGTCTGCAGGCTGGGTTCCTGGATTGGATTTTATTAGATTACTAAAACTGATGCTCAGGCATGGAATGCTTGGTTTTGGTTGAAATGTTTTACTGCAATCAGTTAGAAAGGTACAATACTCACAAGCAACAACTTCCTGGGGCACCTTGGCAGCTGAATATATATTATTTTTGAAAGAAGCACAGACAGAATTAAATTACTTGTTCAAGTAATTAAAGTGTAGTACTCAGATTTAGGAAAGTTGATTTTCTTGTGAAAAGTAACATGTTTCAACATATGAGTTTGAAAGGCATGGGTGCTTTCCAATTTAAACAACAACAAAAAAAAGAATAAAACACTTTAACTTTTCTTCCTTATCCAAAATGGATTTTTTTTTTTAAATAATTTTATTGGAAATTTAAATATTGAATAAAATACCTCTAGTAGTCAAGGAATAGTTATAAATTATACTATTCTGTTTGTATACATTCAGAGGCATAAAGGAGAAGAGATTGAAAGTATTTTAAATATATGCTTGTCCAAACTCCTTAAGTAATTTATTATTACCAACCCCTTACCCCCAAAAAAAGAAATAAGCTTTATCTCACTAATTAGTAATGAGCTTGTAGTTGCTGAGGACCTAAGAGGCAACAAGTAAGAATTTACGTGAAAATATTTACTGAGTGCAGCACCCTTTCACATCTGTGATATGTCACAGAACAGTTCACCAAGGAGTATAATTTTGAGCTGCTTTTTTTTAATTTCCCTTCTGATTGTTATAGCTTAAAGAAGGAAGCTTGCCACTGTTTACAAAACTACAGCTACTCTGAGTATGCCTATTTATTCCAAGTCAGTGCTAGACCAGGTAATTTCCACAGCGCCTGATTTATTTCAGCTTGTTTGTCACTATTCTCAAATTAGATTGATTCTCCTTTTAGAAAGCAAAGCTTTTTAACTTTGCAGATCTCATCCCCTGAGTTAAAGCTCAACTGTTTTCTATAAAAGTAAAAGGCTTTGGTAGGCTTCTTCCCCATAGAGAATCAGTCTGCTCCAAGAGCAGCACTCCAGACAAGTAATTTACTTTTATAAACAGTATAAATAAAAAAGAAATAGAAGAAAATATCTCAAAAAAACTACAATGTGTCTTCCTTTACAGCACCCTGGTTGGTTTATTTTATTTCTTGCAGAAGGTCTACAAGCTGTTGCAGTTGGCTATCTGTGGGAGGTCCTCAAGCTGTTCACAAAGAATTTAGGCAAGTAAAATTACAAGTCTTTTTTCCCCTTCTTACTGGTAGAGGTACAAGTTAAGAAGATACCACAGAGAGTTATTTAACCACCTGCACATTTTTTAAATATTTGTTGGTGATTTTACAACTATATAAAGGTGGTCTTCCCCATAAGAATACACAAAAAAAAAAGTTTGTGATCGGAATTCACCTATCTATGCATTAAATCACTTTTATACAGGAATGTGTTTCCAGTAAAAATAACATAATAGTATTTATCAAGAATAAAAAAAATGCCCTTAAGTAAGTGTGTAGTTAGTTTTGAGAACAGAATCGTTTCATACTGCTGCCATATGGTTGTTGTCAAATATACATCCTGATCCCATATAGAAGGGGAGGCATTTTTCGTTTTTTTCCAATGTAAGTTCATGAAAGAAAAGACAAAATGGAAAAAACCCATAAATCATTATGATTATTTGGATAACAAGACATGTGAAGAAAATAAATCTGATCAAAGCTTACATTCATTATACAGGCTAGGTTGGTAATGGTAAGTATAAATATACTAAAAGATGCACATGTAATAATCCTTGGCAGATTCATTAAAATGTATGCTATTTCATGTTGTTAAAAAACATTCTAAACAGATTAATAACAGGTTGACAGACTTATCTTTAAGACAGTGATTAATAGGGAACCACATCTAAATAGGTTGCTTTGAATAGAGTTGTGAGGGAATCAGTAGTTAGGAAGTAGCTAGGAAGGAAGTTTTTTATGTTACCCTAATTTATAGTGTTTTGAAAGTCAAACCCCAGAAGGCCCACAAAAACTGATTAATCAGCTGAAAAAAAAGTGTAACAGACTTAAAAAGACAAAAAAGTTTAGCTTACCAAAAGTTTCATAAGAAATCTATTTATACAGTAAAAGAAACACATTGGATATGAACAGGGTCTTTAAACACCTTTTGCTCCAGAAAAAGACTGGAAACATATCAACCATTGCACGGAGGGAGAACTCAAACTAACTTTCATACAAAATGTGTCACACATTTTAAGTATTGAAGAATGAAAAGAAAGTGAAATCAAATATTAATAGAGTAACACCTTCATTGTTCCATATATTCAAAGAAAAAATGAGCATTTTTCTGGAAGCCGCACTGTAGCAAAACATACCTTATTGAGTTCAGTACCAGTGATAGCTGAAGAAAGGCAATAACTTGTGATATGAAACTCTCATATAGCATGACCCAGTGTGATACTGTAGATTTAAATTCTTTATGAAAATAATGGCATGGATTTAGAAGAACGCGAGTGATGCATGATATTTAAAAAGAAAACACAAACAACACAACAGAAAACAAAAAAAACTCTTAAGAAAGAAGGATTGTAGACTTTGACTGTTAAGAAATATGGTATTCACCACACATGTAGTAACACTACTTCTCAGTTGTTGGTTTTCTTGACTCTTAGATGTTCAGATTTATCCAAGGTAGGTATATACCATTAATTAATATACTTTCTTCTGAGCAAAAAAAATGGGAATACATATCTCGATAAGTATACAAAATAATGAAATACAAAATCTTTTTCTTCAAAGTAAAATAGTAAAATCCTTTAGTTTTCAAGAAAATGAATAAATTAATCAGCTCAATTTGCACATGACCCTTAAACCTTAGTAGTGTGCAAATAATCCTAGTGGACAAAGAATTTAATATATAAAAAAATCTATCTCGAAAAAATCCAGTGCAAAATTAATGTTTATCAATGTGCTAACGAGCAGTTTATGTTGCTAACAGATTCGATTCTGTAAGTTCTGCTATAGAATTTCTTTCTTTTTTAATTTGCAGGAATTTCTTCATTATAGAAAAGCTGTAAAGCATTGCTGAATTTTTAAATAGCTGAAGATTGGTTGCTGATATATTAGGCAAGTCCTATTTTTTAAATTAAAATAATAATACAAAAGTTATTTTTCTATTCTTCAATGGCTTATTGTAGCAGTTTTGTATATCAGTGTCATAGATTACAAAAATTTAGCCATATTTTGGGCCATATGCTCTGTAACACTAGTTCCCTTGAGGCTACTTTCAAGTTAGAGTCTGTTGATTGAAATCTTGATTATATAACTCCAGTAATGCATTCATGAAGTCCATGTAAAAAAATCATAAAGGCAGAGTTACACCTTCAGTATCCTGCCATTTTTGAGACTGAGGCAAAAGAAGCTTGTATACAACTTTTTGATAGAGACATGAAAAAAATATTTATTTTCTTTCAGCTTACTAAATTTTCCAGAAGTTGTTGATCTAGAGCAAAATTATTGCTGGTTTGCAGTTTGACTGTCTTGATCTGTTCAGTATTTCAGCTACAACAATATTTACTTGTTTAGAAACCAGGCTAAAATGTTCATCAGACTATAGAAACTGACTTTGTTTTTGTTTTTTTTTTTTTTCATTTTTATGGATTGGGATGCCCAAAGATTATCCCGAGCAGGATAATCACTTGCCAAGTGACTCAGAGATGATCACAGTTATGTTAACTGCATGTAATGGGTTAACCTTGGCTGGATGCCAGGTGCCCACCAAAGCTGCTCTATCACACCCCCTCCTCAGCTGGACAGGGGAGAGAAAATATAGTGAAAGGCTCATCAGTCGAGATAAGGACAGGGAGAGATCGCTCACCGATTACTGTCACAGGCAAAACAGACTTGACTTGGGGAAATTAATTTAATTTATTGCCAATCAAAGCAGAGCAGGGTAATGAGAAATAAAACCAAATCTTAAAACACCTTCCCCCTACCTCTCCCTTCTTCCTGGACTCAACTTTACTCCCAATATCTTTACTTCCTCTCCCCAAGCAGCACAGGGGACAGGGAATGGGGTTTGAGGTCAGTTCATCACGTGTTGTCTCTGCCACTCCTTCCTCCTCACACTCTTCCCCTACTCCAGCGTGGGGTCCCTCTGACAGGAGACAGTCCTCCACAAACTTCTCCAACGTGAGTCCTTCCCACAGGCTGCAGTTCTTCATTAACTTCTCCAGCACGGGTCCTTTCCATGGGCTGCAGGTGGATATCTGCTCCACCGTTAACCTCCATGGGCTGCTGGGGGACAGCCTGCCTCACCGTGGTCTTCACCACGGGCTGCAGGGGAATCTCTGCTCCGGTGCCTGGAGCACCTCCTCCCCCTCCTTCTTCACTGACCTTGGTGTCTTCAGAGTTGTTTCTCTCACATATTCTCATTCCTCTCTTCCAGCTGCTGTTGTGCAGCAATTTTTTTTTTCCCCTTCTTAAATATGTTATCACACAGGTCATTGATTGTCTCTGTCTTGGCCAACAGCGGGTCCGTCTTGGATCCGGCTGGCATTGGCTCTATCGGACATACGGGAAGCTTCTAGCAGCTTCCCACAGAAGCCACCCCTGTAGCCCCCCCGCTACCAAAACCTTGCCACGCAAACCCAATACACTGAATTAAATCATATTTAATATTTGGAGTGGTTTTCGTTCTCTTTCCTGATCAGTAAGTCATGGCCAATGATGGACAACCTAATTCAAAATTTCGCAGGTACAAATATCAAAGATCAAATTGTTTTGACTTCAAAAAGTACACTGTGTAATGGTTACCATGTTGTCTAAAGCTAAGAACACCTCATAGCACTGAGGTTTTAAACTGGTTTCAGCAAGGGACGTACATTATCAGGTCAATTGCTATCATTCACACAGTAATTTGTTTTCACTCTCCATTTCCCTTCTCCCAATTTCCCTTTGCCTTTTATTTCTACTTATTTCCCCAGACAACCTTCTATTGCTGATACAGCAATACATATGCAACCAAGGGACTGAAAAATAGATCAATTCCTTAAGAAAGTGAATCCCTCATATTATCCATTCTGCCAAGAAGGAGAAAAACAGTACAGAACACAAGTGCTTGAACAGAACAGGCTTATGTTAGAAAGCATCAATCTTCAGCAAAATACAGTAGATAGTAGCAGGATTAACTGTGCTAGGCCTTCCTTGACATATTTCTGAGATAACCTTGCAATAATGGCTTGCTATATGACTATCTACTATTTGTAAAATTAAACAAACAAAAAAGTAAACATAAACAGTAGGCAAAAGATCACACAAAATAATTTAACTTTAACCCAAAATGTGACATTTTCTCTGCAAAAATCACTCATAATCTCTTTTATGAACTCTAAAAAATGTTCAGTTCAAAGACAATCATGCCTTTCCAACCAAGATTTACAAGGCTTATAAACATATGTTTCAAGCCACAAAAGTTTAGAAATATTAGAAACTTAGAAATGTTTTTGGCAATTTTATTCTCAGTATTTGAGGGGAGGGTTGTTTTGGGTTATTTGCATGTACTGTGATAGTTATCACAGTCTGCTCTCAAACTCCATAAGTATCCCATGAATAAGAATTCCCTTGGATTTTCTTTTTCATGTAGGATTAATACCTATCTGTAGAAAAAAAAAAATAATATCTATAGCATGATCATACTCTTTACTAGGCTATCTTAACATTTTTGGGGGCAAGAGAGATCAAGAAGAATCAGGCTATACATGTCTGAGTCAGGATAATTTTAAGATGATTTCTTTACAAGTCTGGCTTGAAGAGAACCCATTTTGAAAATTAAAGAATGAAAAGCCCTTAAATGAAGCAACAGCAATTTACATGAGTATTTATTTCCACATCAATGAAGATAATATTTAAAAAATAACTTAATTTCTAACTTTACAGTTCATCTATGGAAAAAACCAATATCTTTGAAAGAAAAGATAAAACTGATACTTGTCTCTTCATATCCTGCTTAACTGGAATCTATGACTACACTGAGAGTAATAAATTGAAATATAGAGAAGGTGGAAGCAGGGACAAGTAACCTTGGAGATACAGAGACACTATCCAAGCATGCAGAGATGTGGTTAAAAAAGACAAAGTCTATCTGAAATTTAATCTGGTGAGGCATATCAAAGGCAACAATAAGGGCTTCTAGAAGAACATAAGTGACAAAAGGAAGACTAGGGAAAATGTGGGCCTGCTGCTAAATGGGGCAGAGAAACAGCTGACAGGTGACACAGAAAAAAGCCAAGCTACTCAATGACTTCTTTCCTTCAGTCTTTACTAGTTAAGACTGGCCTTCAGAAATCTAAGGACCTGGAAACCAGGGGGAAATTCTGGAGCAAGGAAGACTTACCCTTAGTGGAAGAGGATCAGATTAGGGAATACTTAAGCAAACTGAATTTACACAAGTCCATGGGCCCTGATGGGATGTACCCATGAGTTCTGAGGGAGCTGGCTGATGTCATTGTGAGGCCACTCTCAATATTTTTTGAATGATCACGACAATTAGGAGGTGTGCCTGAAGACTGGAGGAAAGAAAAAGTAACTCGTACCTTCAAGGGCAAGAACGAGGACCCAGGGAACTACAGACCAGTCAGCCTCACCTCAATCCTTGTGAAGGTGATGGAGTATCTAATCCTGGAAACAAATTCCAGGCACATGAAGGACAAGAAGGTGATAGCAAGTAGTAAGCTTGGATTCAAAAAAGGAAATCATGCTTGACCAACCTGATAACCTTCTGCAATGAAATCATTGGTTTGGTGGATGAGGGGACAGCAGTGGATATTGTCTACCTTGATTTCAGTAAAGCTGAAAGCACTGCATCCCGTAACATTGTCATAGGGAATCTGATGAATTATGGGCTGGATGAGCAGACAAGTGAGGTGGATTGAAAATTGGCTGAATGGCCAGATCCAGAGAGTGAGGATCAGTGACATGAAGTCTAGTTGAGGGCCAGTAACTAGCAGTGTACCTCAGAGGTAAATACCGGGTCCAATCCCATTCAACATTTTCATTAATGATATGGACAACGGGGCAGGGTGTACCCTGATCAAGTTTGCTGATGACACAAAACTGAGATGAGTGGCTGACATGCCAGAAGGTCGTGCTGCCATCCAGAGGGACCTCGACAGGTTGAAGAAATGGGCTGACAGGAACCTCATGAAGTTCAGCTAGGGGAAGTGCAAAGTCCTGCACTTGGAGAGGGATAACTCCATGCACCAGTATATGTTGGGGGCTAACCAGCTGGAAAACAGCTTTGCAGAAAAGGACCTAGAGATTCTAGTGAATGCCACGTTAAACATGGGCCAGCAATGTGCCCTTGCTGCAAAGGTGGCTAAAGGTATCCTGGGCTGCATTAGGAGGATTTTTGCCAGCAGGTCAAGGAAGGTGGTCCTCCCCCTTTATTCAGCACTCGTAAGGCCACACCTGGAGTACTATGTCCAGTTCTGGGCTCCCCAGAACAAGAGCAACATGCTCATACTGGAGAGAGTCCAGCAAAGGGCCACTGAGATGATGAAGGGCCTGAAGCATTTATTGTATGAAAAGGGGCTGAGAGAGCCAGGACTGTTTAGCCTAGAGAAGAGAAGGCTCAAGGGGAGATCTCATCAATTTATGCAAACACCCTGATGGGAGGGTTGTAAAGAAGATGAAGCCAGGCTCTTTTCAGTGGTGCCCAGTAACAGGGCAAGAGGCAATGGGCTCAAACTGAAATACAGGAGGTTCCATCTGAACACTCTTTTACTGTGAGAGTTGCTGAGCACTGGCACAGGTTTTCCAGAGAGACTGTGGAGTCTTTCATGGCCAGTAGAAAAGTGCAGGGACTACATTATATTCAGCAGAGTTACTCATTTCTACTTCTTCGAATTAGCCCACAGATTTGAAGGGAGGTATTTAAGAATAAAATAGAAATATATCTATAACATTTTACAGTAATTATAGATGGCTTTTCTACACTTTTGCATAAAATATATTGGATAGTTTCTCCACCTGAAAAATAGGTAATTTATTTTCACTGTTTTTGGCTTATTATTTACTTTTTGTTCTATCTTCCTAGAAGGTACTTTTAGTTCTTATCTTGCTGATTGGTTAAAGGTTTAGTTTAGAGGCTTGCAGCAAACCTTGACAGAACATTCAGTTTAAGCTCACTTGAACCCTGTCATACTTTCATGGCTTTCGATATTTCCATCATTGCCAATGAATATGTGATTTATTTCAGAAAAGTTACTTTAGTGCATCAAAAATTTAAAAATATTTTTGTGAGGAAATATTTTCTTTAGCTTCCTGGAAATGAAATAATTAGCTCAATAAAACAGAGTAGAAACAGGTAGAAACTGACTTTTGTATGATTTTTAAATTAAAAAACAAAACAAAACAAAACAAAACAAAAAACCCTCAAACTATTTAAAAAAAAAAACCCAAAATGAAACATAAGCAAATGAGAACTTTTTAAATCAACCAAACCTAACAGGTAAAATAAATTTTAAAAATATTTACTAATTCACATTTTTGTAATCCAGCTACTTACTGAATAACATGTTTTCTGGCCATTCATCATATTAATTCTCAATGTCAGGTAAGAGTTAGCAAGAGTGACTGTCATTATGCAGCCTAGTGGTTAGGGTGTTCTGGTGGATTGGGAAGTCCTGGATTTCCTCTCATCCTAACCTTGCACTTACCTAGGTATGTCTGTTGATCATACTTTACAAAGCAAGTAAATCCATTCTCCAGTTATTAGTCATTGCTAAAGGTGATATGTTGCAATAACCTTCCAACCAGCTTTCTAAAATAATTAATATCTTTGCCTTGTTTTCTTTTCTTAATTGTCCTGGTAATTGCTTACTATGAAGTCTGATTCCTGTTTTAATTTTAAATATTTTGGAAGACTTCCATCTAATGGTAGAAAGAAGAACATCTTGTATTCCTCACTGGAAATCTTAAAAAGTTTTTTTGACCTTTAGTCTTCTGGTTTGTCTGCTAAGGGTAAAGACTACTGCCTTATATAATAGCTCAAAACTTCAAGGTTCTGTTATGGACTATTTGGTCAATGATTCACAAATTAAGGACTCCCTAAGAAATCTTTGACATGGTAAGATATAACAGTTACAACAGAGATATTATGACCAATCATGTCAGCTAACACAGGTGATCCACTGAGATTCCACTGGAAGAATCACAGAATCACTAAGGTTGGGAAAGACCTGTAAGATCATCAAGTCCAACCATCAACCAACAAACAACACCATGCCCATTAAACCATGTCCCACAATGCCACGTCCACACGTTCCTTGAACACCTCCAGTGATGGTGATTCCACCACTTCCCTGGGTGCTTTATTCCAGTGTCTCACCACTCTCTCAGTAAAGAAATTTTTTCCTAATATCCAGTCTGAACCTCCCCTGGCACAAATTGAGGCCATTTCCTCTTGTCCTATCACTCATCACTTGCAAGAAGAGGCCAACACCCACCTCCCTGCAACCTCCTTTCAGGTGATTGTAGAGAGCAATAAAGTCTCCTCTCAGCCTCCTCTTCTCCAGACTGAACAACCCCAGTTCCCTCAGCCGCTCCTCATAAGACTTGTGCTCCAGACCCCTCACCAGCTTTGTCGCCCTTCTCTGGACACGCTCCAGCACCTCAATGTCCTTCTTGTAGTGAGGGGCCCAACACTGAATACAGCATTCGAGGTGCGGCCTCACCAGCGCCGAGTACAGGGGCACGATCACCTCCCTGCTCCTGCTGGCCACACTGTTTCTGATACAGGCCAGGATGCTGTTGGCCTTCTTGGCCACCTGGGCACACTGCTGGCTCATATTCAACCAGCTGTCAATCAACACCCCCAGGTCCTTTTCTGCAGGGGAGCTTTCCAGTCACTCATCCCCAAGCCTGTAGCGTTGCACGGGGTTGTTGTGGCCAAAGTGCAGGACTCGGCACTTGGCCTTGTTGAACCTCATACAATTGGCCTCGGCCCATCGATCCAGCCTGTCCAGATCCCTCTGTGGAGCCTTCCTACCCTCAAGCAGATCAACACTCCCGCCCAACTTGGTGTTGTCTGCAAACTAGCTGAGGGTGCACTCTATCCCCTCATCCAGATCATCGATAAATATATTAAACAAGACTGGCCCCAAAACTGAGCCCTGGGGGGACTCCGCTTGTGATCAGCTGCCAACTGGATTTGACTCCATTCACCATGACTCTCTGGGCTCAGCCGTCCAGCCAGTTTTTTACCCAATGAAGAGTGCGCCTGTCTAAGCCACGAGCCGCCAGCTTCTCCAGGAGAATACTGTGGGAGACAGTGTCGAAGGCTTTACTGACGTCCAGGTAGACAATGTCAACAGCCTTTCCCTCATCCACTAGGTGGGTCACCTGGTCATAGAAGGAGATCAGGTTGGTCAAACAGGACCTGCCTTTCATGAACCTGTGCTGGCTGAGCCTGATCCCTTGGTTGTCCTGCACATTCCCTGTGAATGCCCTCAGGATGAACCTCTCCACAATCTTCCCCGGCACCGAGGTCAGGCTGACAGGCCTGTAGTTCCCCGGATCCTCCTTCCGGCCCTTCTTGTAGATGGGCGTCACGTTGGCAAGCAAGAAATGAAATCTGTCGGGAGAAATCATATATCTGATTAAAAGCAAACAAAATAACTAGATCTCATTTCTAGCTTCACAGAGAAGATATGCTTGTCCTACAACTAAACAGAAAATATCTGCTTTCTCATCATATGACTTTGTAATTTCTGCTAGACACGTGGATAGTTTTTGGGACTGGCTACTCAAACTCTTTTTGAGACAAGTAACTGCAGCTAGTACTGAATACTCTGGAAAATCTAACTTCCAAATTCTTTATTTATAAACCTGAACTTTCGCCTTTTGTTCATGTGTTTTGACACATAATCAGTTTACCTCAAACTGAATTCTTTCCTCAGTGAAGAAGACAGCAGGCAGACAAAACTAAACCAGAACTTTCTTCGCTTATATAACCTAAATGCACAGCTCTTTTATACATGGATGTGCAGCTTTCATTGAAGGATGTAAGGCTTGGCTCCTTAGAAGGACCACACAACTGTCCTCTGCAACCTAGCCTAGGAAATACAAGTCAGTACGTAATCAGCACCTTTCTGCTTGCTTTTGTTACATGCCGCTTAGTAATCAACACATTCTAACAAAGCGGACACATGTGCAGCCTATCTTCCAAGTACTAAATATTTGATCAATCTTTTAAGGGATTTTTCTTTGACACAAACACACAAACATCTCTTTCTAGATACGTATACAGAGGTTTGTGTTTGTATACACACTCTCATCACAACACAGGCCGTAATGCTTGCCTCAGATGTGTGGGAATTTTGACAGCATTGTGTTTTCCTAACTTTGTGACAGGTATGAGGAACAAAGGTTGAGGAGGAAGGGAGAAGAGGTACTGGAATAAAAAATTTTTCAGCATATGTTAGTCACATTAAATAGTTGATTTTAAAAGGTCCCAACAGCAACAAGGAATTTTACCATCTACTGACAGTATTTGTAAGCAGGTATGAAGAGTGACAATATTAGGAGGGATGTCTTCTAAAAAAAAAGGCTTGTGAGTTCTATAGGTCTCCCAAACTTTTCTGCTGTTTCATGGGATAAGTGAAATCTGCAATCCAACCCCTTTTTATTCTACATTGAGAACTGGTTGTTCCCAGAAAAGAATTCAGAGTGTTTCTCCTAACACTAATCTACGGATTTCTTATTTTAAAATAATTCCATGGGAAAGTTGATGATAGAAGTCATTCTCTGCAGAAGGATTCATTACATGAATAATTTAGTCTGTAGTATTGCAGATTTGCAATTGTTAGATGCTACAGGATATTAAATATGAGATGTATATTAAAGATTCTGTAAAACATGACCTGTCATGTGTAAATAGTTTAAATATGAAAAATATCTGTAAGTATGTTGAAGGTTTAAATTTCATATATATAATATGCAAAGATTTTTAGAGTTATATTGTTCTCAAAATCTATACATTTGCTCATTATATGCTATAATCCATTATTATTCCTTACAGTTAACTACTGTAATTACTGTCAGCTATAATTTTTTTTTAAATCTTTTTCAAGGCAATGGAAGTTCTTGTTTGTCTTTGGAGAAAAACCGTGGTGCCTAGCATTGTAATGTTTTAGGTCTTCTGAAAAAAGCATCATTTTATAAATGAAATAACTTTTTTATTTTTACTATAAAAATATCTAATTCAAATACGAAATGTTTATCACAAAAACAAGTGTATTCTGTGATATATTGGTTTCAAATTTTTCACTGTTTCTTTGGTTGAAATGTTATACAAACTAAAAAGTTCCCACGAATTATCTTAGTTTCCTGTTACTCAACCAAAAAAAAAAATTATTCTCATTTTTTTAACAACTATGAAATAAAAAGTATTATATCCCATGCCATTGTTAGCTACTTGATACCTGTTTCAAATTGCACCCATTGCTTAGGTAAATACCTTAAGTACTTTTTTTCAAAGCTACAACATTTTTTGGTTCTATCAAGTCCATGAGACACCTGACAGACCATCAGGTTTCATTACTGTCTCCCCTCTCTATTGAGGTAAAGGGATTCCAGGGCTTTTGGGAAAGAATTCTAATGAAATACATATAGATGGAAAATAAAATATGGTTAATATTTTATCATTTGTATACTGAAAGAAGGCATCATGCAACTCTTAATATTTTCTCTGAATATATTGGAAAAAATAGAAATGCTGTTAATTATACAAATTAAACAAAAAAATAATTTTATTACATAAATTAAACGTAATTATACAACTAAAGGACATAATTTAAACAAAAATAACTTAGGGGAACATTTAAGCTGCTAAAAAGGGGGGATAGTGCAGGACTCGGAACTGTGAGTGCAATGCTTTTCTGTAGGGACATAAGTATAGAATCCCAGAATGATATCTCCAAGGATTAAATATTTTAATTCTGTTTTGTTATATAAAATGTCCTGCTGGGGAGTCACAGAAGTGATGTTATGAAGGAGAACTTGTTTTTCGCTAATACTGTGTATTCTGAGGATTTGTACTTTAACAGGTGAGATAATATCAAAGACTGACTCTGGTTGAGTACAAGTTTCATGCTATCTGACTTTCCTGATAGTTTTGACAGAATAGATTTTTTTTTAATACTCTTACCATTAATATTAATCAAGCTTCCTAGGGTAAATGAAAAATGAATAACAATTTTCCCCAGTCTATTCAAAGGAATAATTACTGAAATGCACCAGCCCAATTTCTTCAATCTTTAATTCTAGAATTCACTTAGATGAAAATAAATCAACTTCCAGTGGTTTACAGCTTCAGTGTACAATATATTGCATCCTGAATGTAAAGTGTATATGTGCATCTTTGCACAAATTTATGTGTGGGATACATTTAACTGTTTAAAAAAACTCATATTATATCCTTCCACAGCTATGAAGAACTCATGAAATAGCTGAATTGGTTTCTGAATTAAATGAGGGTTCAATTTAGAGCCTAAATCTATGGTCTCATATGCTCAAACATGTTAAGAAGCAAAGCAAAAAGCAAAGCTGTTGTATATTCCTCAGCTTTCAAAAATGATGGCAATGAGTCCTTCTGCTTCACTTATTTCTTGTCTAATGTGCACCCTAACATCACAAAGTAAGAAGGTTCTTTGGGATTAAATCTTTCAAATAATACTCACAGATGTTCACATTGCCTCCTACAATAACATCAGGTTGCATATGCTACAAAATACTAATTACAGCCCAGAGGAATAATTCTTTAAAAATTGACCTCATAAATTTTGCTTAAGGGTTCGAAACCAACAATCCTTTGTAGTTTGTGATTAACTGTATGCATAAATGAATAATAATAAAATGCTTACATATTTTCTGAGGCTTACTAACATTACTATACATGAAGACTAATGCATTATTCATCACTTCTATTCTGCTAACATAGGGTAACTAAGGATACAAAATCTTATTGCAGTACTTATATTTTAAAGGAATAACATGTATTGTTTAGAGTTCAATTTTTCTACAATGTACATCCAAAACTTCTAGCTTTTTCTTCCTTTTTGGATAAATATATAATAGGAAGATGAAGAATAAGAAGATTATGTGACTGTTACGACTGAGTTTTAAAAACTCTCCTGTTATAAATTGCTGCTTTTTAAAGAAATGCAGATTCATAGCAATAAAGTATGTTGTAGCATTTATAGTCCAAAAAAACCCAAACTGTGGAGTAGAAAATGGTGTCATAGAAAAAAACACTTTATTTGGTCAATTCTATTTTGATTACTTTTTGTCTGACCTCCAAGTCCCTGAAACTCATACCTGTGCATTCAGACCAAACTTGGTGTAACAATTTTAGAAGAAAAGATATTACAGTAAACTAAAGGAATGCAAAAATTAATTATAACAACATGTGGATATAAATCTAAACATAGATTCTATAGTTTCAAAGATCCAGAAGAGAAAGTAAATCATTAAATCAAGGTTAACCTAAATATCCCAGATCATAATATCATTGTTATATCATAGCTGTGGGGTTTTATCCAGGTACGGAAACTCTTCACTGTCCAGCCTCTGATAATTTGAAATGGGTGTAATACTCTTTCTAACTTTAACTACTTGATAATAATTTTCTCTTTCTTTGCCTTCCACTAACTGAAAGTTGCTGTCAGTTATGTATTCCAAAATATAGCTAATTGTGTTTTGCCCTGCAGACAATGTGGACTCCACGTTCCCCACAGACAGCTGTTTTATTATTTAATTATTTGATATCAAAGCTGAAATATTTAATTTCACTTTCCAGTCTTTGGATTTTGTTATGCTTTTGTCATAAATGCTTGCACGCCTCTGCTCCATTATCAAATACTTTTCAATATAAAAATAATAATTATCAGTTCACCCCCTACATTTGTTTCAATGAACTTCTTTTAACACTCTCTTCTCATTGATTTTTTTTTACCATCACTATTCTTTTCTCTTCCTTTGAATTTACTCACTTAACTTGAACACAGGCACACAGAAAAGTAGAGAGAGTACTCTATTATCACTCCACAATGATAACTTAGAGCCTAAATAAATTTCCAACCTGTAGTAGGCTTTTCTCAGTCTATTCCTGATTAGATAATTATTTCAGTGCTCATGTTAATGTGATTATGTACTACATACTCCTATAAATCAGTTAAAAGGAAGAAAAGAGAGAGAAGAGGAAGTAGTCATTATTTTAGTTCCCCAATGTAATAAGATTCCTATGACGTTATTAAAGACATACCTTTGGATTATGACCATTTTAATGGGCAATTTAGAATACTCTTTAATGGTAACATTTCTTCATTATTAACATTCTAGGATCCATCATGCTATGTGTAAAACTCGTAAGGTAGTATTATTAGCCCAATAATGGATAAAGGGAAAAAAACCCAAAACAATTACAAATATCCTTGCAGCAAAGTGGTTTTAGTATATGTTGTTAGAATAGCTAAATTGAGACTGTTAAATAAGACTGTTTTTATCACTGTTTGCTTATTTCAAAAAATATCCATAAAATAACAAATAAAGCAGTAATTTTCCTTTCTTCAATGTCTATTTTGGATGAGTGAGTTACATAAATAGTACTAACTGGGTTTTACTAACACTGTATCATTGAGATTGTCTTAAAAAACCCCTCCTTTGCAGGAGTGTCCCAGAGGGACATTGTCTGTTATCATTGAATTTCATGAGGCTCATTCTGCTCTAAAAATATTTAAAAGAAAAAAGAAAAATAAAAAAAAAGCCTTCTTAATCATGCCATAGTTCTAAAATATATCGGAACAGTCGCTAAAGTACAAACTTAATAACCATAGCTTTAATAGCTGCATTATAACCCAAATTAAAAATAGCATGTTTATAAACAGAGAAGTTGTTTTTCACCCTCTTTCCTAATGCCATTGTTTGTTTGCTTGTTTGGGTTTTTTTGTGAACCAATTTAGTGAAAAATAGTTCTGGCTAAATAGATGAACATTATTATTATTTGAGAGATCTGTTGTTGTATTAACAATTTTTCATTATTCACTTCATTGATTGGGATTTTATTAACAGAATCTTGAAATGCAGTAAAATAAGCTTATTCTATGCTTATGGTGTTGGAAAAAATCAATGAACAATAATAATTACTTTTATTTCTCAAAAGTGTTTGAAATTAAGATAAAAGTAACATTCATAGAAATACAGTTAAGGAAAAGGGTAGAATGGACATGAATGATTAAGACTGATAACTTCAATGATATAATTTAGTGTAGGAAGCTAGTTTATTTAGGCTACTTAGATATACAACAGTGAGGGAGAAGGAGAGAGAAAGAGATGTAGAGGCTATTAAGAACGTTTGTGTTCAGGTCCTGCTCATTTAACTGATCAAAAAGGGTTTGTTTGGGAACTTTTCTCCTAACTCATGTAACAATCATATAAACACATAACTTAGATGTCTGGAATTATGTGGTATAAATATTCATGAACATATTCATCCTGTAACTATCTCATCCTGCATCTTTGTATTTTTAAAGCAAATGATTTATGAACATTAAAGAAAAAAAAAATGGGTAATGTATTAAGGTAATAGAAGTCTCAGAAAAAAGTGAAGTATCGTAACTTAGAGATATTACATACCCACTTACCCATTTGAAAATGCTAACAGAGATTAGTGACATACAGGGATAAAAATACAGCAAAAACTTTTTTCTTCAAGAAGGAATGAAAACCAGAGTAAAGAAAGACATTAAAGAAGACTGCAAGCTACAAAGCACTGGTGTAGAATGGTGGTAGAGAATGAATGCTCTTTCTTCTTCCTCTTTTGGGACTTAAGGCAGAAAAAAATGCCCTTCCTTTTAGTGCTTGCTGGCAGAGGAAAGAGCTTTATTTTGGCACATATTTTAAAGGAAGGGGGAATGAGCTGTTTGTGTCACTATTTTTGTGTTCAACTGTTCTTCTGTTTCACTAAAATTGTGTAGTTCAACCAGTTTTGACTAGTGTCATCACTGCCAATGCATGCGTGAAAAGTTTCCTGTGATAAAACTTGAGAGAACCGTCCTTTTTCTTGTACTGGTCCTTCTTGTCCTCCTCACACATGTTGTCAAAGAAACTTTCTTTGCTATCTCTTTTTTATACCATAAATGCATTTTTTCATATATGCAAGAAAACTTTTTACAGCGAATGAAGTGCTTAGTGTTTCAGATTAAAACATCAAAAAAGATATGCTGGTAAACATATTTCTTTCCTCCAGGAAATTAGCTTTTATACTTGACCTAGCAACAGGACACCAAATTAATTGTTTTCCATAAGGGCTATTAATCACAATTGTGACAATTTCCCATAATACACTACTACAGTAATTGAATATCGCCATTCACTTTGAATACAATTTAAATCACAGAGCAAAGTTAAATGCTGCAGACAAAAAAGAGTGTAAGTTTCTGAAGATGATCCATGCACTAATTGCTAAGCTGTGATGGCATTTTCATTTATTATAGGCTGCTCAACCATTAATTGTGTGTGATGATACAGTTCACTGGAGTTTCTCATTGAACAAGTTACAAAGGTTAACTGTATCTGAGTTGAAAAAAAAAATCAACTGAAAAATAAATAATTTGCACAATAATATTATTTTAACTCATTGACAAACTGTACATACAATAAAAATAGATATTATTCAGTACTCTCTAAAATTGGCTCCGTTTTTTAGAATAAAAGTTTAATATATCAGCCCACAAACATCAAATAAATAAAGCTGATCTTTCACATCTGATATACTTAAAACTTTTGGATAGAAACAGGATTTTTGTACTTCCTTTTCTCATTTATATAGCCTGAATCATGCAGTTGGGATGGTTTTACTTTTTTTTTTTAAAACCTTTTATTAGTAAACAACATTTTTTTATTTTAATATGTGATATATGTTACGTCCTTTATATTGTCTAATTGTTACTACTTACCACAGTGGTCTACTATATTGAACCTGTCTCATGAAACCACTGACCTGACCCATCATGTCTCCTCTGTCTTGTCATTGAAGCTGATACCCTGCTCTCTGCTTGCCTTCGTTTCAGTCCTAAGGGTTGTTATCTTAAAGCTCCTTGTAAAGCCTGCAGTGTACAACTGTATACTAGCTCATTCCACCAACTGAAGCAAAAATCACAGAATGCCAGAAGTCATGGGTATGAAAAGAAAATCTCAGGAAAATCACAAAACTCAGGACTCTGGTGACAGCTGCTATGACAAGTATTCATCCTTCTTGTCGAGGAAGATCTTTTTTACCTTTTCTTTTTTAATGCCATTTATACATAGATAGCATTGAGTCTGTTATATACAGTATTGTCATGAGCTTTTGTGTGATGGGGATAAAATTAATTCTTGTTACCCTTCATGTAGTACTGTGCTTGATATTAAATTCTAATGTGTTCTTCACCAGTTGATTATGGACTGTTTATAATAGCTAGTAGTCACTTGTAGAAGGTGCCTCGCAGGTACTTTAGCCCTCCCTGTCCTAGCATTCTTAAATCTTTGATTACTTGCTTGCTGAGTAAAACTTTTCACAGATGTTTGCATTACAACAAGGCTTTCAGAATGAGGCATTAACTGCAGTACGAAATTTATCATCACAATATTGTCAGGTGCTAGGTATGTGAAGAAATGGGTATACAGCTGGAAAATCTGTATTCAAAAAAAGGAGTAATACCTGTTTTCTAATTCAACTTCATTTTAATTATCTATAATCATCAGTTACAGTAAACATCACCTGTGATATGTAGGAGGTCAGATTAGTAAATCATAACAAGTCTTCTGGTTTTATCTAGCAAGCTATAAAACATATATATTCTAGCCACACCATTGTGAGGAAACTGTTTTCGTTGGGGAAGAATCAAATAACAGCTGAATGTAAAAACAAATTGACTGTAACCTGTCCGCACATAACATTTATAATCAGTTTGCTCCCACTCCCACATAAGTAATTTTACTTCATAACCTTGAAAGTACGCTTTGTTGTCATACAGTGTAGCCCCTTTACTGTTACAATAAAGCAAGATACTGTAGAGACCTTTGCATCTCCAATAAACTGATGCATATACTGTTTGAAAAAACTATTGACTTAAGTGTCTATTCCTAATAAAATTTGCCTTTTCTACATGGAATGATTTTTTAATTTTTTTTTTTCATTTTTGGTACATTGTTCCATAGGGTCTACTTTGGTCAGATCAAATATATATGTAGAAATGCATGGGATGGGGAGGAGGGGAGGGTCAGTTGCTGCATTTACAGAAATGCTATGTATTGGAACAAAATAAAACCATTCCAGCATTTAGCCCCAATGAAATCAAAGGAAGACCTCCAATTAACTTCAGTATGAATAATATTTCATTGCAGAATCCTTAGCAATAGTGGAATCATAGGATGCTAAGATCACAGAATAATTCTGGTTGCAAGGGAGCTGAGGTTGGAAGAGAGCTCAGGACATCTCTTGTCCAGCCTCCAGCATTAAAGCAGGACCAGCTCTGAGATCACACAAGGTTGCTCAGGGCTTGGTCCAGCTGGATGTCAAAACCCTCCAAGGATGGAGACTGGACAACCTCTTTGAGCAGCCTGTTCAACTGCTTGCCTGTTCTCTTGAGGAAAATGCTTTTTCTTGTATCCGGTTGGACTGTGTCCTTGTTTCAATTTATGCCAATGCCTCACATCCTTCTGCCATCACTGTGAAGGAGCCTGGTTCTGTCTTTTTGATGGTCCCTCCACAGGTGCTGTGGGTCTGCTGTTAGGTCCCCTCAAAGCTATCTCTTCTCCAAGGCTAAACAAGCCCACCTCTCTCATCCTTTCCTGATAAACCTCTCCTACATTCACTCAGTCTATCAATGTCATTCTTGACTGGGGTGCCCCAAAACTGGGCACAGGACTCTAGATGCAGCCTAAGGAGCAGTGAGGAAAGTGGGATAATCACTCCTCTTGACTTCCTGACTGTGGTCTTGTTAGTACAGCCCAGGAGCCCGTTGGCCTTTACTGCCAGAGCACACTGCTGGCTCATGCCCAGCATCACCAGGTCCTTCTCAACAGAGCTGCTCCCCCAGCTCTTGTCAGGCCCCAGCTTATGACATTGCAGGGGAATTTCTGACTACTCAGGAGCAGGAGTTAGTATCAGTCTGTGCTGTATTTCATGGGGATCCTGGCAGCCCATTCCTTCAAGCTGTCTATGTTGCCCTACATGGCAGCCCTACCATAGAAAGTATTGACTGGTTCCCCTCCTTCTCTTCCCCTTTCCCCTGCCAGTTTGGTGTCATCTGCAAAGGATGAGAGTGCACACTGTTACTTCTTCCAGATCACTGGCAAAGAAAGACAGACCCCTCCAATTTTTTATGATCTCTAGGTAGAATAAGACCCATTAACCATTATCCTGAGCCAGGTCCTCGAAACTATTTTTTACCTATTTAGCAGTCCACCCATCCAGACCATAACATTCAAACTCGGATACAAAATTATCTGGGATATAAGAACAGTAACTTCTTTAAGCCAAGTACATATCAACTGAAGCTAACTGGAACTGCAGAAAAGTCTAGCACAACATAATAATGACAGGGAAAGACTGCTAGGAAAAAAACAAATGTAATTTTCATCTTCGATCAGAAAATCTGGAATTGTTTAATCATAAGGACTACCTAAAATTACAAACTAAACGCTCTGAAGTATTGCAGGTTATTAGTACAATTATATATACTGGATAATTACTTATACATATATATATTTTACAGAGAAATTTCTTGGTAATAAGCCATAGATTATAATACATTTGTTAAAACTTGCCATTTATCAGACCAAGGAAAATAAACGTTCATTGATGGGGTTTAGAATAAGTAAGATGGTCACAGCCCTAAAACAATCACAAAACAAAAAAATCCCAATGTCTGTCTAAACCATGTTGGGCTTCAGAGTTCAACAGAAAATTATTTAGGAACCTGAATCACCTTTTCTGATATTATCTGGCCAGAACAGAATATTTCAAAGCAATTACTGATTTAAGATCAGTGGCATGTTGAGATCTTCTCTTTCCCCTGGCACTGGGTATACAAGTGACACTTTATTCATTAGATGCTGATCTTTTCTTTGTAGACACTTGGTTAAAAAACTCCTTGCTGAATGTTTATCACATACTTACTTAATCTGTGTTATTCTTAAAGGGTCATTTTTGAAGGACATGTGGTTGGAGCCTT
This sequence comes from Gavia stellata, assembly GCF_030936135.1. Classification (NCBI taxonomy): domain Eukaryota; kingdom Metazoa; phylum Chordata; class Aves; order Gaviiformes; family Gaviidae; genus Gavia; species Gavia stellata. Next base: position 23,751,652 of record NC_082598.1, on the reverse strand, counting down.
TAAGATGCCACTGCAAACATATGGAAATGCAAACATTTGGAAACAGAATCTTAGATCAGAGTTTGCAGTATGAAATGTAATTTGGGTTTATTTACTTAGGGATTTAATAAGTTTCATTGTTATTTCATATGTAGTTACTTCCAGTTTTGAGATAAAGTGAGATGATGTGTGGTTGCAGGAGAACATCATGCAGACTTCACAGTTTTGCCATGCAACCAGATGAAATTCAGTGATTTTGGCTGATTTTCATTTTACATTTTTACTTTTCTCTGCACCAAAAACTCAAAGTGAACCTTGAAGAAAGGGTGGGATAGAAGGTGCCAACCCACATAGATCAAACCCTAAGAAAATATTCACACCAACGTCTGTGAAACAAAACTGTGAAGTTTCACGCACAGCTGTCTGCAGAATACATTTTGTCAAGGCACTGAAGCATCAAACTCTTTTTTCCCTTGGATTGCATTTACTATCTCTGCGTTGTCTTTGTACACTTCCTGTTATCTACTACAGAAAGTTAGGCAGACTCAAAGGAAACTTGCAGTTTTGAGAACACTCTTTTATGAAAACCAAAGCTTACTCTGAATCTTTTGAAGAAAACTTGGGCAAAAGTTTGCTAAAGCTAATAATTTGAAAAAGATTTTTGAAATTCAAATGCCATAATTGTATTTTTTCTTCACTGAATCCTTTCCCTAATACAGAAAATATTAAAAACTCTGAAGTAATTACTCTATAGCATTATCATATTGTCAAATAAACATAGACACACTCACTTTTCCAAAGATTGTTAAACTGTTGCAATTAAGTGTTTCATATATATCATATATTGCTTTAAACAAGGGCATTGTCATAGTCAAGCAAGTAACTTTATTTATAGATACTGCAGGTAAAGCCAATCATGGGGACAGGGGGTGGGGAAAGGCAGAAAAAAAAAATTACAGATTGAGTTCAGATGTAAGAAAGGATGTGATCTAGAAACCACACAGCTTTGGTAATCAAGTGGCAACAGGAAATGCAAAAAATCTTGTCATCTTAAAAAAAAGTTTTTGTTTTTAAAAAAAAGGAAAAATCAAAGAAAACTAGTTTTGTGGAACAATAACTGAGATAACAGAAAATAAGTTCATTGCCTACTATTTGATAATTAAAAGCTTTAACTGATTGCCAAAAAAAGGCTCCAGTGGGTTGTTTCTTACTTTTTGTGAGTTACTATTTGATTTGAACTATTTAATAACATTTTAATTAGAGAATATGTGGGTAAACAAAAAATAAGATTTAAGAGGTGAGAAGTCTTTAGTATTCTGTAAATGACTAAAACAGAAAAAAAATTCTGTTTAGCAGTAAATTAACTGGGATTGTTTTTATTCCTTGTCCTTACTAATGTATAATCTCTGTGTTTTCTGTTCCGTTATATTGTTGCTATTTTATTCATCAAAATATCAGAACTTAGATCCTCTTAGAAACATGAAAAATGAGTAAAAAATAAAGCTTTAAATGTACCTATGCTACTGTACTTCAAATACAACAAAAATGCGGTGAGTTTCATCACAGCTTTTGCACCTCATTGCAGATATTCAGAATAAATATTCTTACAGTCAGTGTTTGGTTCTATTTCCTATATTAGCAGCTCATTACATGTATCTATATATATTAACTTAACAAATACTACCTGCAGGAAACTTAAGTAAGTTCACGATATAGTTTCTTGGGTTTCTGAGTAATTTTCTACTTGCACACTAAGATGTCTCTAAGTCTAGAACACCTCTGTATGGGATCCAGACTTACTATACTTCAATTTGCCTCTGGTTAGATTTTTTTCTAATTGCTCCAACCCAGTCCAGAAGGGTATTTTTTGCCATAATCCTGAAATGTTTCTTTTAGCAGAGTTCACAGATCTGAGTATCTATCAAAGTCTTATCAAAGCCTAGTCTCAAAGTTTGGAATTGACAAACAAACAAAATAAAAACAAACAAACAAACACCAAGAAGAGAGTCTTACAAGCCATTAAGTAAATAGTGAGTTGTCTAAGTCTTGACTAGTAAGGAAAGGTGGAGTGAAGTACTGTGTTTTAGATCATTCTTCTACCCTTGTTTTAACCTGGCTGACAGGAAAAGGCATTGCCCTTTACTCATTATTATCAGAAGTTAAAGAGAAAGAGAGGGTCTCCAAGAAGACTAGAGACATATGTCCTGTTTCTTTCTGAAAGGATTATATCCAGCACTTGACACCTGCAAACATTTGTGATAAAAAGAATTCATGGTTAATCTGTTGAGACAAGCAAGCTTGTAACCAAAGATCAACTTCAGGCTTAGTCACTGGATCTTTATTCTGCAGGATGAGGACAATAGTATTCTAATCCAAAGACTATTTCTGCATTTCACTTTAAAGCAGGAATAAATTAATTAAACACATGTCTTCAGAACTGGAAATGTCATCATTATCGTCTCTCCCAGAGTAATTTTAAAAGAACTTGACAGCTGCCATTGCATTTTTCATGGGGTTCAACTCATTAAGCTTGCTTGAACACTCATCACATCAAATGTTTTAGAAAATACAGATAGAGGAATACTTATTTCGAGAATCCAAATAATATTTGGCATGAGTGAAGCATTATGTTGCTGAGGTGTGTTAATACTTCCATTCACAAGCAGAATCTTCCGTGACTAGAGTCTTTTTAAATGAGAACATCCCTGTGTAATACAGAAGCTCCCAAGGTAAATGTAAATGATCTCCAAAGTAAATTGGAAATTTGAGGGATCATAATTTTTAATTTAGGTGTCTATATCTCTTTTTGAAATACGTTCTGTCCTGCTCCTCTAAAATCACAACACAGATTTATTTTAAAAGATTTTCCACCTTTGCCTCCTCCCAAATTTAGTCATGTTTTCAAAAACAGAGGCTCAGTGTAATTGTAGTTAGCCTAACCATTAGTTAACTTGGATTTTTCAAAAACACCATCTTTTTAAACATTTTGTCCTATGCTTACACTTGCATTGTAAGAGAAGAACAAAAGAGCCCCAAGGCCCTATGTCTATTGCTGTGAATAAGGCAATCATCATTTACAAGTGGTAGTTCCTGCCTAGAGTCTACCAAGGGCTGAAATGAAAGAAAATCATTCAAGTCTGAAATCTACAAAGGTCACTAAATAAATTAAATTTAGTCTTTTCTGTTCGAGTAAACTAAGAGAGCAGCATTCAGATCACAGCTCTCTCCTAAAGCTAATGCTAATTTATGTGAATTATCCCTGAGAGATTCAGAGGAAACTGATTTCACCATCTTTAGAACTAATGGGATGCATTCTTAATGCTGGTATAAGTGCACCATCTTCCTAGCTCAGCTTTGTCCTTTTGCAATATAAAGGTCCTTTTATCACCTTTTGGTCTCATAATCCCAAATCATGCTGAACGCTTAAACCATTCCATTAATTTTTGCTGTCCTTTAAAAAACCTGAAATTGCTGATTGCTTGTGTCCTTCAAATTCCATATTAAAGAAGCAAAGAGGAAGTGGGGTGATTTGCTATTTTAAGTGGGGATTTTTATTGGTTGGCTGTTTTGCTTACTTTATTTTTCTGGCTTATGAAGTGGTTGACCTCCCTTCACCTTTTCAATTAAAAAGCTAAATTCTCCACAAATATTGTTAACTATATAACCAATAAAAAGTATCAATTCAATATGTAAATCATTTTCACTGCAAAACATGAATTAATAAAAATTAGAACATGCTGAAGTTATACCAATTGCTTAGCGAAAAAAAAGTTTACTTGTTTAAAAAAAAGGATTTGCCTGCTGGATTAGAAAGAAAGCAGACTCAGATTCTGTATCAAATTTAGTTAATTCAACACTTTCATTAAACATGTGGTTGACATAAACTGCTCTTATTCAACCTTCATAATTTCTCACAAGATTAGTTTATTTGAAATGGAAATTTTTCATTATTAAAACACAGGAAAGGGGTTATGAATTTTTTTATTTCTGAATTTTTTTTTTTAATTATTGAAATTTAACAAACTCAGTGAATACATATTCATACTCAGTCTGAAACGTTCTGTGGTAAATTTCAGCAAGACTGAAATTTTCTGGAAGTATTAAAATCCTTTCATAATAGAGTTTTATAATGGAAGTATTGCCAAATCCTGAATTATTGTTGTGCTGTTGGGCACGTAATAAATGTTGTATTCTGGAAACTAATTAATGAAAAATATACTAGGTAATGGATGTTTTTATGGAGACCATGGTGTACATATCATGTATACCAAATAGCTGTTAGTATAATGAAACTTAGATTACAAAATATACTTAATCATCCTTTATTACAATGAAATCTCATTGACCTTTGACCTCCTAGAACAAAGCTAATAAAAAATCCATTATAACAATCCCAATTAAATATGGAACTAATGCAAGTTTTGGAGTTATCCAAACTATTAGCTGTTAATTTAACAATATCCTGTAATCCAGTATCAGTACTACTAGGCTCTGGGGAGGGTGGATACAAAAGTTCTTTTTTTCCTATTTCTTTGAGGCTGTTCAACTGCATAAAGAAAAGAAAGATATGAAGCAGTTCACCTTAAAGACCACAGACCATATTTCATCATAAAGAAAATAAATGTTTTTTAAAAGTGTTTCAAACAGAGGTTCTTCACTTGCTCCCTCACCATCTTTCTGTTGTGCCTAGAGCATGGTGATAGACCAGGTCAAATGTCCTTCCAACAGTTCAGGGGTGAATGCTTGAAATCATCTCTGAATTTGTCTTGAGTTTTTGTCCAACAGAGACTATGAAAATGAAGGCACTTGTAAGATAATAAAACTAAAACCATTTTTCTCTGTGCATTCAGCTAGTTAACAGGAAACATGAAGTTCTCCACACCAGACAGAGGGATTGCTGAAACTCAGTCATAACCTTTCATAATATATTATTTATTTGTTTGTTTGTTTATTTATTTAGTTAGTTAGTTTTTAAGGGAAGATTTAAGTACATGCTTACCATTAAATTATCCTAAATTTCTTTAAAGAAAAATGAGAGGAACACATGCTTAAAATAGAATAGGTATTTAACGCACCTGTGTAAAACTGGGAGAACATTAAAAAGAATATATATATGGCTTGATGTCACACTTACATAACGTAAGAAATTTTATTCAGAAGTATAGTGTTTGTAGGGTAGTCTTCGTGATAATACATCTTGTCTAAAATACTTAAGTTCCAACATGGGAAAAGCAGAGTGGCGTTTCGAATAAATTTAACCAACCAACCACAGAACTGAACTCATGAAATATATGACATGTTTAGGCAAAACACTTAAGATGTGCTTCAGTATGAGCCAGAAATTTACTACGTCAAGCACATAGATTTTCTTTAACTGAACTTGCCTCCTCAAGGATTAAATACATTCTGTTAATTTTTGAGTTCAGTGAGGTTATATTTTCACAGAATTACAGAATGGTTGAGGTTGGAAGGGGCCTCTGGAGGTAATCTTGTGCAACTTCCCTGATCATGCAGAGGCACCTAGAGGTGGTTGTGCAGGACCATGTCCGGACCATGCAGGAGCATCTCCAGTGTGAAAGACTCTACAACCTCTCTGGACAACCTATTCTGAATCAGCACGTAATCATAACTATTGTACATTGACTTAACAATTTGAACAACGTATACATGATAATGTGTTTTCAACATCCTAATTGGAATTCTGTGCTAATACTTAGTTTTCCCTGAGTACAATCTCCTTTTATTTTCTGCTGGACATTCTGTGATTTCCAAAAAAAAAAAAAAAAGTTGCTGCTGTCTTCTTTCTAAATATGGAAGATAAAGAATTATTTCTTGTGCATAGAAGTATAAGCTGCTTATGCAATAGACAAAAAGTTGAGAATAACTTTAATTTAAAAAAAAAAATTTGCAGTTGTGAGAAAGATGGATTTAACCACAGTTAACCTCATTTACAATTTGCAATTAGTATTTGAGATCACTTTTAAAAATTATGCCTTTTGAATTACATTAAAATCTATATTTATAAATTAACTTTTTTTAGTTTCTTATTACATATGCCTTTTATTTCATTAAAACAGAAAGAACTGTATCAACTTGCTTTTAGAAATGTTTCTATTGAAATTATTTTAAATATCCCATTATCCTCATATACATTGCAAACACTTTATAAAAAAGAATTATGGGTAAAATTTGTTTGTCTTCAAAGAGCTTTTCTGTTTATATTAGTCTTACTTTGTCTAGATTCCTGTACTATTTTTATGTGTGTTTATTGCAATGCCAGTTATTTGACCATCAAATAACACTTTTGTGGATGATGAAAAAAATGTATTCACATACTCCTGCATGTCTATGTTCAAAACCGTTATGGCTAGATGAAAAAAAAAATGTGTTTAAGAGTCACAGTCTTCACAATCTGTACTTTTTAGGCAGGTAACTGCCTAAAAGGATCTTCCCCTTTAATATGTGTGCAGAACACCAAAAAACCTGCATGAATATAGGAGTGTTGCTTCAGCTGTTGAATAGAAAATCATAAATAGAAAGCTACACCTTAAATCCAGTCCATTTTTGAGACTTAGTGGCCTTTCTCTAGGCTTTGGGTAAATACCAAACTTTATCACAGCTCTGAGTTCTTATAATGTTAACCACATTTAGCTTTTTCTCACAAATGAAATCTTGACAAGATTCTGTCTACTTTCTAACCAATATGCCACAGTCTATTATTTTCCCATGAGGAAGTAGCCCCATGTTGCATTCCTTCTTCTGTGTGAAGGATTTGAGCATATCCTGGTTATCTGCCAGTGAATTCTGAAGGTTGATCTATATCATGAGCACGTTTGTGTATACCTTTATACATCTTCAGTTCTCGTGTGTGAATTATTTCCTTTCTTATTGAGTATCTGCATATTAGCTGAGCTGAAACTTACTGATTGCGAATCAAATTATTAAGGTACCTGACTTTGTTTCAGTAATATTTTAAACTATTAACAACAGTTGAGCACGGGCGCTAGAATCAGGGAAAAAGTGTACACCTTCAAATGAAGTTTATAGACTTAAACTTACTCTCCTCAGTTTAATGTTTCTACAGATACTATTCAAAAGACCATTTAACGCAGTGTCTCTTGACAGTGACCAGTTACAAAAGCTTAGAGGAAGAGAATAAAAAAAAAGAGTATGAATAGGATTATACTTTTCCCAGAGATAACATACCAGACTGCAGTAGCCAGTGGCCTAGGGATTTCCTGAGCTGAAGGTTTCATCAGACTACCGTGTTTCACAGTTGCTAAATGAGATATTCCCAAAGATTTTTTAAAATTGTCTATGCAAACATTTCCTAGTTCAGAATATTTCTTTTCTTTTTTTTTTAAATTTTATTTCTAACCTGTTATCTAATAATTTCAACAATGAGAAATGTTCTGTAACTAGCTCTTGAAAACTAATTTTTATTTGCCACCTTTTCTGTTCACAGTTTTATGCACTTCTGGTATATCTGGTCTTTATTTATCTTTTTCACAAGGTGAAGAGTTCTAATCTACTTCATCTGGAAGCCATTCCTCTGGAAATACTTAACATAAACAAGTATTTTTAGTTGTGTTGTTATTTATTGTTACTCTTTCAGAGTCTGCTGACTAAATGACACATAAAAATAAAAGCTGTCATGGATTTATAATTCTTTTCTCCACTTTTTCTTTAATAATCTTATTTGTTTTTCAGATAATTATATACAATTGTTCATTTTTTGATCCATTGTTTCCTCTTTGCCCTTTAGAGAAATTATTTATACCCTTTTTTTTTCCTGCAAGTCATTAACTGATATAGCAAACACCATTCAGAAGTATACAGCAGAGTATTTGTTTCTTTGCAGATTGACTTATGCAGAGAAAATGGTTTATTTTTTGCATATCTCTTGCAATGTCAGTGAAGATACAATGTGTTCCACTTCCACACCCCATTCCCTCATACATTTCAGAAAGGGAATTCAGAAGACCAGGGAATTATCTAATTTGTTGAGTACAGTAAATTGGAACTGAAACTCTTCCTGAGATGACCAGAAAATCGAAAATTGTAGTTTTGTTGTATTAAAAACATCAGTACATTAAATGAATGAAAACAATGCTGGAAAGACCATGCAAGCTGTTTAAACATAAACAAAAAAGAGAGAGAAAAGCTAAATTTATCGTACCTCTTTCTTTCTTTATTCTACTTTTGCATGGGTAGTTTTCAATGATGATAGAAATAATTTTTGTTTTTCATAGAAATTTAATTTTCATTGAAATAATTTTTGATTTTCATTGATCATTTTTGCACATAATGCAAAAAGTATATATTTTTTTAAGTTTAAATATATCAACTGAAAACAAGTTTTTTTAAAATAGTAAACTTAAATTCAAATGGAACAGATGCCAGAATGTTGCAATTAAATGAATAACTTTAAATTATGTTCATTAATCCACAGCCTTGATTTAGACTGGGATAATCCCAGGTTTTGGACTTAAACCCAAAGAGGCTTTGGAGACTCATATTAACCTTCTGAAGGGCATTTCACAAGGTCAGAGCCATGTCACAAAATGAATATTAATGTAAGTGGAAGCTGTGGAATGAAGCATTGCTGCCACGGATTCCTTGAGAACACCACTTAAAGGAGGACTTATGGGAAAAGATACAGCAAATAGTTGTCAGCACACAGCGGTAGCTAGGGAATTCTTGGCGGCCAGGATGCTGGGAGCCATGGGGAATGCTCCCAGGGTGGGGGGACAACAGGGCAGGGCCTCGCCAGCCAGGGACAGTCCCATGGGCAAGGGATCAGCCCTGGCCACAGCCTAACCCTCAGGGCACCTGGGAGTCTCTCCCTTCAGCAATCAGCAGGACAGGGCTGCCCATGGCTGCGCTGGTGCTGAGCCGGCCGCAGCCCTGGCACGTGAGCCCCTAGCAGGAGGGCTCTCATGACCCTTACAGAATCACAGAATCACTAAGGTTGGAAAAGACCTGTAAGATCAAGTCCAACCAATAAGAAATACAAATAATAAGAAATACAGTAAGTCCATACAATAAGAAATACAAAATTTTACATAGACAAACTGCCTCAATCTACATCATGTAGCTGATACATAGGAAAATTCGTGATAGGGGCTGAACAAGAGTTCGCTATCCCCTCTACAGCTTCATGGATGTTAGTAGTCCTTTCATAGAATAACATCATACACATCAGAATCAGGAAAACAACAAAATTTGAAAACTCTGGCATATATGAAAGATAAACATGTAATTATTATCCTGGCACTATTTTAGTATATGCAACATCCCCTTTGAAAATGTTGCTATTATTCTAGCATAAGCAAAACAACAACTATATGGGCTATATGAATCTAAGTGCATTTTCCTTTCAGGAGCTTGTTAAATCTTGATAATTTCAAATGGGCTGGGCACCTCAGCACTTTTCAAGATTTTGCCCTTAACTTCTTTTCCAGTTTCTACTAATAAATTTGATTCTGCTGAAAATAAAAGGGAGTACCAGGGAGCATGAACTGGCTTTATTGGTTCTTTGCTTTAATTTTGCACTACAGTGGAAAATCAATTTCATTAACTGTTATACTGTACTCTCAGTTCCATACATTTCCTTTCACCTGTGAGGGGGTGACAGTGTTATTTTTGCCGTATCCTTCTTATTGTGTCCCAAAGAAACCTGCTCAGTTTAGGTAGTTTAAATCAAATTAAAAAAAATTATTAACAATCCATAATTAACCAGCAATCAGTGAAACACATGAGAAGGATCAGTATCAGCAATAAAACAGATATACCACAATACTAGCCACCTACAAAATGTTTATAAAGACCCACAAATTTCTAAAGAGCCTTCTATAAACAATCCCAGCGAATTCTAATCCTATACAAATATACATTCATAGCTATGTGGCCACACATATCCTCTCACAGGACATGTGGGCTACAGGCTGATCCCCTCTCCTGGTACTGTGGGGTCCCCTACTAGCACACACCTGTGCTGGAGATGTGGATGCTCCAGCTTTGTATGTACCCATGCTGCTCCCTATAACTTGGTAATGTACACGCCAGTGACAAAGCCACCCACAAGGCCACATACACCCCCCAAGGTTGTGAGTCCCTATATGCTGCATTGAAAGTGCTGTTGCTTTTTGAAGACATTTTGTCAGAGTTGGGCAGCTCTAGATCTATATTTCATCTAAAGCCAACTAAGATTCATCAGTTTAAATAAAACATGGTCATGCCATGCCAAATGCCTCCTGCAAAATGTATACCTCTTTGCTTCCAAGACATTAATGAAAAAGGATAGAAACTATCTTACTATGCTAAATCAATAACTATTTACTCAGCAGTATGAACTTCGAGTTTCTTTTTGGCCTGAAACTATATCAGTGCATATCTCCTAAAAAAGCAGTTAATCACAAATGGGCAAGGCTTAAGAAGAAAGTGTCCTCCATCATTCTTGTTGAAGTTGCTCCACTGCACAGGAAAAAAAATGTAAGTTTTCTGTGACAGTTGGAAGTCTAAGTGTCCATAACTGGCTTTGAGAATTCACAGAGCCAGACAGAGAATTAATCATTATGAGAGTGATCATCTTTATGCCTGAGTCTTTGTGAACCTCATCTTGTAGCCTTTCACAAAATTACTTACCTATCTTTATATATTTGATTCTGTCTTCTTGAAGAAAAAAAGTAAAGATTGTGCACTATGTAAATGAAGGTTTGGAAGAAAAAACACAAAACTATCTAGGTGAGCATTTTTTACTGAGGCTGCTTCAAATATTATAGTTAAAATATCAGATAATTACTTGATTTATCCCACATGCTAGGATGAGTTTATTCTCTGTTGTGGGAAGCTTGATTTTTCAATGTTTTAATTTCCAGCCTGTGTAGGCATTGATTAAAATCATGTTTTGTTGGGCTTTGTCTTTCAGCACTTTGCCTTTGTTGACTGCTTCCTTAAATAATGTTACATTTGAACTTTTGTCTTGTAGAAACTACAGACATCTTAAGAGAACCTATTCCAGAAGTCCTTGGTAGGCACACATTGTATATAGCTTCTTCAGCTCTGTGCTGTGATAGTCACAATATTTTATAGGAGGAAGCTCACCAGTCATTTCAGATATGTCCATAGAACCCTTTGTATCACAGTCCTCTGAAACTCTTCTTGGGCAGAAAGAAAATATATTTCCACAATGTCATTATAATGACTACAGCTATAGTTCTATTACTACTGACACTACTACTACAAGTGTAATATACCACAGCAGAGTGTGACATTTCCTAGGCTATTGTAAAGCCTCCTGAAGCCATCAAGGATTTGCTTAGTGTGCTACAGAACATGTCTGAGCAATTAATTTTATGAGACAAGGCACCACTGTGAATAAAACCACCTCCAGCTTTCAAAGTGAATGCTTTGTACCCAGTGTGATAAAGCAAGAATTTAGTTTAAGCCAAAAGAATATCTGGAACACTTTCTTTTCCCACATACCATATTTTATTACAATAGACAAGAAAAAAACACATGAACTAAGAATAAAAGTTACTGGTGTGTATTTGTATGCAAAGGTTTTGTGTCTAGAGAGTAGATTTGAGGTAGGAAAAGAAACTGTTGTGTGACCCAGATTTGTACATGAATCTACTGAAATTGCGTTGGATTGAAACTTGGACTTATAGTTTGTTAGTACTTGCTTCACACTTCTTTTAGAAGAATTTCTGGAAAAAATACGTATTAAAATGGACTGAGAAAATATTAGGATAAAACTGATCAAAAAATAGAGAAACAGAAAGGAAAAGAAAGAAAAATATTCATAACAAACAAATTGAAGAAAGGACAGAGAAACAGTGACGTAATTAATGTAATTCAAGTCTAGGCATACCTGCAGTTCTCTACATAATCTCTAGGTACCCTCTTTATACTTGCATGTTTAAATTAAGGTTGCAATACAACATGAACATTAGAAAATTCTAGCCTTATGCCTTTTTTTGTCTTTCTTTTATTTTTTTTCTCTGAGTTTATGTATTTTATAACATTAAAAGTTTGTTAGCACATTTTCATCTGATTTCCTGTATTATGTGGTCTAAGGAATCTCATCTAAAAACATACTTCACACTGGTTAAAGAAATACAAATTTATTTCAGTATGTATTAATATTTAGAAATAAGGAAGAAAGTTCTAAAAAAAAAATAATTTCTATAAACTTTTTATTTTCCTTTTTCCCACTTTAAACTTTTCAAGAAATATGATGTCTGAAAGCCTGTTTCTATTCCATGCAAGATAAACCAGAACATAGTTACTTACATAGTTAGAATTATGGTCTAATTTTCTGGAGGAAAAGTAGCCTTTACCCCTTAATGGAAAGTACTATAAATTCCTTCAGATACAGAGATTCTGGAGGGTGAAAATAATGTCTCTTATCATCCATGGAAAGGAAATTCACAATGAAAGAGTACCTTTTTTTGCCTATGAAAAAGTTGAAAATCCTCTGAATGCATCATAGTTAATCCAAAAAACCCTTGGGATTGTTAAGAACAAATATGATCAGTCTTTATAGCATGCTTACACCAACACGTAGTTTTGCAAGGAAGTTACTGTAGCTAGGAAAAAAAAAAAAACTTTTTTTTCTTCTTTTTTTTGTTTTCTGTGTTGTGTGGTTCAGCATCTGTTCAAAGGGACAGCCAGTCTGGACTACTCATAGACTATGCTTTCTCTCAGGGCCCTTCAAATGGAAGCAGTGGGCTTGAAGAGGTAGTCTGAAAGAAAATTTTCATGTAACAACAAAAATTTAACATCTGCATTTCTTTAGTGTTTTAAACTGCCATTCCTGTAAAGTGTTAAGAGTCAAACATAAAATTTATCCAGCAATATATATCCAAAAATTTTGGGTTTGGATAGAGAACATTTCCCTTTACTGCAGTAGGAGGTATCCTTAAGTCAGATATATTGTAAAGCTACATCTTTAAAAACAAACATTCAGCATGTGAGTATGGAACTGTACTCTTATGTACAATTTCCTTACAAATTTCTTGCTGTAAACTTTGAATGGACAATATTTGCATATTATGTATTTTCCCAAAGTGTTTTCTTTTTTTCAATGCTATCAATAAATGCATGTAAGTGAAATATCTCAGAAGTGTTTCAGGTGAAAATAGTTTACTATTCTTAGCTACTATTGACAATAAAGTTGATTTTCCACGTTATTGCTTCTAAGCCATCTGATATTCTGAATCCATTGCCCCCAGAGCCAGTTTACCCAGGGATATGTCTAATATCTAGGAAAGGGCACCAGATACATGACTGGAAATTCAGATCAACAATATCCTCTAACTAGTGTACCAAACCCTTTTCATTATGAAACACTGCCTAAGGAACAGATTACTTTTCTGTCTGCACTGGGTGTCAGTTCAATTTCCTTCTTAGAAGTTAGAAAAGAGATCTTTACTTCCATTTATCTTTCTTATGCACCAAAAAAGCACAAGATACCTCATAATATGCATTTCTTCTTCAAATAAGGCTATTTATTTCCTAAGACTATTGATATTACTGTAGATGATACTCTCAAATAGTCCTGAAAGAAACATTTGCATTAAACAATGCAAGTGTTTCCTCTTGATCTTTTCAATCTGCACTTAAAGAAGTTGTTTCATAACCCCTGTGTGGCGAAGCCAAAAGCTCTAGAGAGCAGCACTGGCAAGTCTAGCATAACAGTCTGCTTTTATGCTATTGGTTTACAGCCAAAACAAAGATGTATCTGCAGTGGTGATTCCAACCAAAGAAATGCAACAATTTAGTTCTTAGTAGTATCTTTAGAAAAATGAATGGAGTTATAGCATATTCCAAAGAATATGAGAGAATTGGCTAAATAAATATGCATCACTATTTTATTTATTGATGAATCATAATTATCCAAAGCAAGTAATTAAAATACATTAAAATTAGATTTTTCTAAGTCTTGTCCTTAAGAGAGAAATGAACGATATGCTGCACAAACACACAACCATGAACAGCAGCAAATGCATTAATCTAGTCCTCATTAACATTAATTTCTATTTCTGTGATTTATATCCAAGCTATGAAAATCTCAGACTGTTTTTGCCCATATCCTCCTAACAGAGCAATCCTCTAAAACCTTTTCTGCAATAACTGCTAGAACTTTGATCACACTGTGCAAAATGTCAGAATCACTGTATTTCTATTCCAGAAGTATTTGGTAGCTGTCCTACATTATTATAACTATAGGCATTTGCAGATATGCAGTTATTTTGCCAGATACGGATAAAATATTTTAATTGCATAAATCATAAATAGTAATTTACAATCATTGTAGAAATTGCTAGTTAAAATCTATAGTCTATAACATGCAGAAGTTTTAGATATAGCAGTACCTCAGTCTGTGCTTCTCTGTTAACTCTCAGATTAATTATTCTGAAACAATTTTGACATAAGGATTGAAAATGCCAGAGGGAACATATTGCTGGTCATAGTGCTGATCTGAGAAATAGAAAGATACTTTGGTGTAACTGTCACAATTAGTTTCAGCATTACTGTTATACCTTAAAGAAAGGAAAATGGATCAGATTTCACTATGATCACAAAGAATAAAAACAAGGTCAAAAGATGCATGAATCAACTTAAAATTTTATGGCTGGAAATATAGCTGGAAAACATAGAATACACTAAATGGTAAGAAATACTAACAGAAGAGACCAACAGAACCCTAAGGCTTACAAATCAATCTGATTTTGAGGGTAAGTACTTATGAAAAAAGAAACTAGTAATATAAATATATATTTGATTATACAGTAATGGATACAAAACTAAGTGGATAAGTGAATGCCATTGGACTGCAAAGAGTAAAATAAATATTTGTGTATAAAAGAAAGACTACAAATTGAAGTATCCGGAAAGTTTTCCATAACTGTATATTCATAATACTTTCAGGCTAATGGTCTACACACTAAGATTACATTACAAGCAACTTTACCAAGCAACTCATCCCACAAATTAACAAGTGTATCATCAGTTATTACTTGGTGGCCACACACAGATACAAAAACCTTTACAGTTCTCAAGCTTAATCAACTTTATGAGTTTCTCAAGTAGTTAAATCTCCAGCTGCAGGGTCAGCAGCTACCTTCATTTTGTTTCATGTACAATATCAGTCAGTTGACAGAATCAGTGCTTAAAGAATCAATACTGGTACCTGTTAATAGTAATCATCACCAAATTCAGTAAAACAAAGACCTCTTACAAAATTCTATGATGTTCATGAAGGCAGACACTGAAACACCAAGATGAAATGCTTATTAAACTTATGTAATGCCTTCTAATCTGTTGCTAAATCCTAGAACTGTTAGAACAGCAATCTATAAAGTCCAGTTAGGATTTTGGACTAAAAAAACCAGTGAACTGTGCATATCATTTTTATTCCTACAAGCTGACTTCTAAGAAAGAAAAAGTGCTGAAATGTTTTTACTGTGTGTTTTTGGAGGTTTTTTGTTTCCTTGAGAAAATAGAGAAGTAAAAGATTAAGAGTCTCATCCTAATAAAATTATATTCCTCAACATCCTCTGACTATGATTTTATTTGTAGATGGGTACTATCTCAAGGTGAGTATTGCTGAGAAAATAATGTTTTTTCCATAATTTGATCATGCAAACTTAATTGTTTTTACACTTTGAGACAATTCTTTCATGCTTTCTTTTATCAGTGTTTTTAAAAATCTTATCTTTCACTGACCTTTGATACTTCACATTTTTATCTTGTCTTGGAAATACTCAATTTTTAAGCTTTGAAATAGTGAAATCATCAAAAATTGTGACAAACTATGTAACAGATCTTTGTACCATTTTGCCTTTTTCAGACTTTTACTTCTCAATACAAGGGAATTATGTTTTGATCAGACAACAGCCACTACCAATAGTAAAGTTAAGAAATAGAAGACTAAAAAAAGAGTTCATCTCCTTTTTCAAATAGTCAGTCATGCAGAATATTTTTTTAATGCCCCATTTATAAAGAAAAAGGACTTATTTCAAAGGAAAAAAAAAAGTAAAATAAGAAAGTAAAATAAAATAAGAAGCCTGTCTCTGAATTTTTGGAAAAAAACATTCTATATCATTCTTTTGGTGGGTGAAAACAAGTATTTCTCGAATGAATAACATAGTCTATAAAACTGCTCTTCTGGTGCACTTCCTATTCTGACTTTCTAATTTTGCGTTTAGATAACTTCATACATAATGACCATTACAATGATATCAGGTCTGAGAGCAGAAAAATCATACTGCTTTTTCAGATGTCTTTTCTTCAACATAAAAGCTAGTGTAATTTAAGTATGGTGTTCCAAAAGAACTTCCTAATATTCTTCTTGCTAGTTACAGTTTAAAATATTTGTGTGGTTTATAGCTCTGTCACAGTTGACTCTCCTACCACAAATGGACACAAGGGTTATGAAAGAAAATGAAAAAAAGTCAAGCAGCTGTAATCGAAAGAAATGTTTTCTTTTGTGTTCTCTGTGACATCCTTTGTCAGGGTCAAAGATTGTGATTACACTGCAGATAAATATATCTATGAAGAACATTGATTTTTATACTACAACTTTGGGCTAAATTACAACAATAAGGAAACTACACCTAACTGGAAGAGCAATTGCTTTGTGTAACTTCCAGAAACAAGATATATATTATACCAGCAATTGGTCTGGAAAAGGCAATACAGCCAGCTGTATTTGGGTTTGTTCTGTTTTTCTCTTTGAAATTATTACAGGTTTTCAGCATGCGTAGATAATCAATAAAGTCTTATTAATATCTTGCAAAAGACTAAATTTTCCTCTATCCCACTTTGCTACAAGTAGGCAAAACCAAGATCAAACTAACAAAACCCAATCTTTTCAGATCTCAGACATATAAGCAAATGAGATACCGCACTTGCATTGAAATGTTAAATGTTATCCAGCGAAAAATGAAATGGTTTCATGAGAGTGCAATCTTTTGTAGCATTTAATGATACTGTTTCAGATGGAAGTGTAACTTAGTGCATCTGAATGTGTTTCAAACAATTAAGTAAGAAGTCCAGATAATGCACTGGGGAACAGAGAGAGAAAGAAAGCTCACTTTAAAATGCATGAATCCTTATATTTGCAGAAGCTGCAAAAGAAATATCCTGTTCATCTTTTTTGGTTTTGTTTTTGTTTGGAGGGGGTTCTTTACAGTAGTTAAGAATATGACTAAAATTCTTAGTTGACAAGGTTCTTTTTAAATGTTCTGTAAAAGTGTATTATAAACTAGAAGGCAATAAAACTGATTTGAAAAAATGCAGAGTATAACAAGAACAACAGAGTGTATTACAGAGCATTAATAGTATTAGAATATTTCCCTTATATTACAGAATCACAGAATTACTAAGGTTGGAAAAGACCTGTAAGATCATCAAGTCCAACCATCAACTAACACCACCATGCCCATTAAACCTTGTCCCACAATGCCTCATCCACATGTTCCTTGAACACCTCAACATGAGGGAAACTGCAATAAAATTTTAATTTTAAAAGGACCAGAGAACCTGACTCTCAACTGGTTTATTACAAGTAGGGGGTCTTGTGTGGGTTTTTTGTTGTATTTTGTTGGGGTTTTTTCCAAAATACACAACATAGATGCACAGAAAACCAGGTATTTCTTACCAATGCAGCAGAAAAACCTTTAATCCCTTACTTCAGCAATAAAAAACATGTGAAAAGCTTTTAGAAAGAATGCCCTGCTATAGGGAAATACTTGCTGGCAGAACTCTTACAGAAGAAATTTTATATCTCCTATCAGTGCAGCCTCTGCAGTAAGACGGGGAGGAGGAGATGAGAGGATGTTATTGAATTGTAGTATAGCATTTTTAACAGATCTTTAGCTAGCAAAGAAGCTGAATAAAACCTCTGAACTCAAAGTGATGTCCCCCATTTCTTTAAAATACTAATGTTCATACAATATATAGCATGTTTAGTTCTATTTTAGATACTGAATAGTAAATAGCATTCTTCCTAAACTACATATTGACCTGCATAAATAAAACTTTCGGCCCAAATTTCAGTCTTGATTCAGAGCATATTATCATCCTGGAAGTGGTGCTTATTTATTCATATTGTCACTACATGAAAATTACTCAGAAACAGAGCATATGGCTGATCAGACTACTCTATACCAGGAGCAAATGACTAGAGGGGGCAGTAGAGGAGCTGGGAACAAAGGAGTGAAGTTGAGCCTGGGAAAAGGGGGGATCGGGGAAAGGTGTTGTTTTAAATTTGGGGTTGTGTCTTACTATCCAAAGCCACCTCAATTTTCCATAAATTCTGCAAGTTTTAAGTTTTGTCTGTGACAGTAAATGGTAAGCCATCTCCTTGTCTTTATCTTGAGCCATGAGCTTTTGCATCCTTGTCCGACTGAGGAGGGGGAGTGAAAGAGTGGCTGATGGGTGTCTGGCAGCTGGCCAAGGTCAACTCACCACAAGAAGTGATGCATATTAATCAATGGCAGAGGGAAGAAGATTAAGATATTAAAAATTGGAAGTGTCAGGAAGATAAAATATTTGAGGGGTGGTTGTGGATAGAGGTAATGGTAAATAAAAGGCTGAGAGAGTTGGCATTCTTCAGCCTGGAGAAGAAAAGTCTCTGTGGAGACCTTGTTGCAGCCTTTCAATATATGAAGGGGACTTATAAGAAAGATGCAGAGAGACTTTTTACTAGGGCCATTAATGACAGGACAAGGGGCAACAGTTTTAAACTGAAAGAGGGTAGGTTTAGATTAGACACAGGAAGAAATTTTTTACAGTGAGGGTGGTGAAACACTGGAACACATTGCCCAGAGAAGTTGTGGATGCCTCGTCATTGGAAGTGTTCAAGGTCGGATTGGATGGGGCTTTGAGCATCAGATCTAGTGGAAGTTGCCCTGCCCATGGCAGGGGGTTGGACTAGATTATCTTTAAAGGTCCCTTCCAACTCAAACCGTTCTATGATTCTACGATTCTATGAATTATTCAAAAAAGAGCAGTTATGTTTACCAAGGAAGACAGAGGGAAAAAGCATGAGTATATATATATGTACATATGAATATTTATATGTTCATATTCATATTTATATACACACATTTGTGCTTTTGTAAATCTGTGTTTTCACAGACACGTACTCCAGATTTAAAATTTTTCAAACAAATATACGTCAAATAAAAATGCACAGTTCCTGCAACTTCTAATAGCCAACTTCAAGATTTGTTTTCTTAGAAGCAAAGCAAAAGTTGATAAAACCTCATGGAAAGCAATTCAGTGACGTGGCTGGTATTTCTTTGAAGTCTGAAACATTGTAAATATTTTCTTTATTAATAACTTGAGCAATTTAGTTTGAGATCTTCTGCTTGTAAAAATCAACTCCATTGACCATATTGCTTTTGGAACACAGAGCTCTTTGGTTTTAGAGCAGATGAGAGTTCAATATTTTTAATATTGTGCTCACATTTTTCATATCTGAATTTTCCTCAAGCATCCATATACAGTTAGACAGACTAGCTCTGGAGATTTATACATATGAAAATTAAACCGTGGAAAACTGCAGGCAAAATAAAAGAGTCAGATATCTCAAAGGTTGATTGGAAATGTTGGCTTTGAAGGGAAATGTTTTCCCCACAACTGCAGATATCAAGAATGAAGAAGGGAATTTGCATTTCCACTCACCTTAAAAGCTTTGTCTTCCTACATTTTCCATCAAGAAGACTATAAATGTGGATATCTTTCCTGACATTTTACTATCGGAGATATATACTTTGTGAACTATCAGAAATGAGAAAAAAATTCAAGTTTTGCAGCAGGCAATACCAGAAAGAAGGAGCAAAATAATAATGGGACATAACAACAATAACAGTGTAGTTACTGTAACATGTCACAAGTAGTCTCAAAAAGACATATTGCAACAACAACAAAAAAACACACACAAAACCCCAAAGGCATTGAGAATAATTCTGAAGGGGACTGTCTACTTTGAACATGGTTATCCTATATTTTCAGCCAAGAAAAAAAAAAAAAAAACAGCTTTTTAAACACTTTTGTAAATGTTTTTCCTTCTTAACCCTAAATCAGCAATACAATATATCCATTATTGTACGAAAATTAACAGAATATTGACTAACGTTTGGTCATCTTCCCTTTAGATACAGTGCATATTTTGTTACTGAACTTAATACCATATGATTTGTTTTGAAGTTCACAGGTATTTTATGACACGATAAAAAAAATGATAATTCATTAAAGATTTTTATATAATGTTAACTAAATACTTTCTCATTTCTTATTCATTATTTTAGTAATATAATACTTTGCCAAAGTAGGAAATGGATCAAAAATAATGAATAATAGGAATCAAAACATAAATGGTTCATTGAAACATGGTTTTGGCTTAGACATGAGTATTTTTAGAATTATCTTTTAATTTTGTTATGTAATGAATGTGTTCTGAAGGCAAACTGTGTTAATGCACTCACTGAACAGTACTGATGAAAGTAAAAGTTCCCCTCATATAAGACAGAACAAAATAACTGTTAATTAGAAATTGTAAATGTATTAGAAACCAGAGAAATAAATGCACAAAGACTGGAAAAAGTGTTAAATAACGTATTGAAAGTTAGCATAAGCTTACACTAAAGAGAAATCTTATTAATCATATATCCTTTCTATAGACCATGTGGATAAACATGGACTGTTAGAATCATTTCATTAGAGGCTGCAAAAGGGTGCCTAGAGGTTCTCCAGCAAAGATACAACTAGTTTGAAGCTTCATTATTCTTTAATGTGTTATGTTTCCCATTAGACAGTGATCAAAGAAAAAATACTAAAGGAGATCTGTAGGATGCAAGATTGATTATGGGCTGATTCAGCAGTGCAATCACTGTTTGGTGCAATCTCAGCATGAATGGAGTCCCTGGAGAGCATGTTGCTATCTGATAGCACTACAGTAAGGGAAAAATCAAACTACTTTTAGAAAGTAAATTGGTTTGGGTTGCATTACACAGGAAAGGATTATATCTCAGATTGTCATTCTTCCTGGGATCCAAAAGTAAGGGTTCTAAAAACATTTCAGTTTCAGCTGTGCATAAAACCCAAAACCAGAACTGTTCAGTTACTCTAGCAGACCCAGTAGAAATAACATATTTGTTCTTTTGTGTTATTGTGATAAATTCAGTTAATAGTTCTTTTAGTATGCAACTTAAACCATCATTATTCTAATTTTTTTTGATTAATCTTAATTTTCCTTTTATGTAGTTATTTCCTCTTTTCCTTCTTAATTCTCCATTACCCAATAGAATTTCACATCTGTAAAACTTACTTAGACATGAATTATTTGTTCCAAGCACAGAAGTGACTGACGTTGTAAGGCACTAGTGTAAATTACCTGCTGTTATGAATTAGCAAACATCCTCTGAATCAAATTCTGTAGCATCTGTTAACATCAGCTATGCATTTTTCATTTAAAGCAATGGTATGCAAGTTTCCTCTAGGAATACGACTCCTCAGTAATAGCTCCTATATTTTGAGGAATAGATGTCCAAAGTTTAAAATTACAGAGAAGCCTTGAAGCCCTTTGCCAGTAGTGTGCTGGCAAATGAATGTCCTAGCAATGAATCTCTTAGAAAACTTATGCTTCCTTCAGAAAGTTATACACATTTGGAAAAAGAGGGAAGAAGAATCTATTCTTAGAAGTTTGCTTTTTTGTATATCAAAGGTTAGTGGTTGAATACTGTACTATACTTTTCACTGGATTGTGGCACAAGTTCTGTTTCATTGTCCAGGTCATTACACATAAATCTCTGGTTTACAAAATTAATTGTGTTGATTTCTGTATATTTTGGTTGATTTGAATAAAACTATTTAAAAATCTGTGCTATAACATTATGCACTCTGTTTCTGTATTCTTAACACTGACCCTGTAACCCCAGTTTTTAGAGAAACGAGGGAGAATAAAAGAGAAATGAAAGCTGCCACAGGCAGATCTTCAATAAGTGGAGACTCCTCAACATCTGCACTATTCATAGAAGGTCACAGGAAATGTATGTACCATTTTTACTTCCCTAGTAAGAGAGAAAATGAATAGCAAATGGTGAATATAACATATGAATAAAATGCAGCATCCATTTGCTACCACCCCTTAGCAAGAATGTATAAAATGTACGTATTTGAAGAACAATGTCATTACTAGAATTGAAAAATGAATTGAAAAATTCCATTGAATAGACAGAATATTTTATTTCCAAAGTAAATAGCCCTTTATTTTTAAAATTACATTTGATCTCAATAAACAGTTTACCTTTTAGTTGAATGCGGTATCGCTTACAGAGCACTTTAAAATATTTTGCAGGCTCAGGAATAATGCGGCGACTTTGCAGTTTACGCCCTTTTTTGATAAACAAACCTTAGTATGTCATTGTGAAGAGCTCATAATTACTGTTGATCCTACTTTTAATTAATAATGAAATAACTCAATTTACAGAATATTTTATCTATTATTGATATTAGTTTAATATATTGATTGATAAGGCATCCTTTTTTATCTTACTGTATTCGTATTGATAAAAAATTAGTTTTTCTTTTTATTATTCTTCATACTTTATGTATGTATACCACATGGTATAGATATCTGAAAGAAAAATTATAACTTCCATCTATGTTGTAGGAAATTCTAGATGTCAGTGTTTCATTTTATTCCTCAGGAGAGAAAAATGTCCACATTACGGAAGCACTGGTGAAATTGAACAATCTGTTTCAATGCCTACCAGCCAACCTATGCTCACCTGGATACCTGGAGAGTTAGCCCACCAACAGGCCAGGTACTCAACCAGACATAAATACAGCTTTCCAGCTTGTGAGAGAGCAGATACACTTATGAGTCAGATGAGAAACAGAGAGCTTTCCCTTACTCAGCAAGATAGCTGGGTGACTAACAAGGAGGTCAGACAGCTAGGGACCCTGAATAGCAGGACAACTTAAGGAACCCTTTGGACTGCTCAGAAAAGCCAGCTGGGCAGGTGGTAATTTGAGGAGTTAGCCAGGTTTCACACCAGCCAAGGAGGACAGCTGGGTAGTAGGCAAGCTGAGAAGCCAAGCATTCTGCCTGATTTCTAGCCAGCGCACCAGCTTGGGGTCCAATTGGCAAGATAGCTGGTGAGCATACTGGCAGAAAATCAGATAAATTAGCAGCTGGCTGTTTGGTCAGCCCATCAGCCTCTCTGATTTTCATTGGTATTTTTGACACAATCTACATGTTCCCAAACAATAATTTAGTTCTATTCAGTCAGGTTTTTTTCCTGATAAAACCTGTTGAAAAATAACTCCACTGGCTCTAGCATTTAGTATATAGACCAAATATACAATGAACAATATTTTTATACCTCCGCATAATCACATATAAGTACTTTATTGGAAACCTCCATGAATTCTTGCTTTATGAGGTTTCCAGTTACCAAGTATAGGTGAATTCCTCATCTGTCAGAAGATGTCTGGTTTAGGCCTGTTCTTCTGTAGTAGCTTATATTTTCAAAAATATTTGCTATGTATTGCCTGCTTTTAGTCTTCCTGACTTCCTCAATGCTCACAGTCTTTCTTTAATATAATTTGAAAATTCATGTTTGCTTCCTTTTCTTCAATGAAAACATTACTGAGAGATGGATCTACCACATATCCCTCCAGTATCTTAGTATAAACTTCCACCAACTTTTTATTTTTCAGATATTGTTACTTCTTTAATTGGCTTACTGAGATACTTCACTTAGTCATTTAACAATTCATATCTATGCCAATAATATTAAAATTTTTAAATATCATTTTAGGATATATTGTAGAAAATATCCCAAAGTGCTTTTCTTTCAGTTATTGCTCTGAAATTTTATGAAAACTTAAGTTAATGTCACTTTTTGCTATTCTAATAATGGTGCCAATTTAAAAGTGACTACAGTCAAACTTATGTTTTGTAGTAAAGCTTAAAGAAAATTTTTGCTGTTCATTCAGATAAATGGAAGTAATTCTTCCTGATGCAAATATTGTCTCTTTCTCTTTTTCCTTTCCCTCCAGCTTCCTGCTTCTTCATCACTCCCAGAGAAAGGGGAAAAAGAACCTCAGAGAACTAAATCATAATCTTGGGTTTCTGGAAAGATGTAAAACCTTCATGTCGGACATGGTAGAGTAAAGCTGGTTGCTACAAAAGTGAAATAAACAAGTGAATGATAATATAAGTGTCCTATCCTCATCTTTGTCTTTTAGCAGACGGTGACACATTACAAAACATTTTTCCCCTATAAGGAAACTACAGTTTTTCTTTCACAACTAGCTTACCTCATTAATTTAGTTTCTTTTAAATTAAAACCCAGATCAACAAAATTATTTAGGTTAGCTATCTGTTTCTAACTTCATGAATTGTCCTACTGACTGTTGGAACAACTGGCATAAACAGACATACATGCTTAAGTGTATATGAACTGCAGCTGTAGATACGAAGATCTTTCCCCATCCTGTTTGTCCAAGAATGTATCTATATAAAATTTTTATGCTTTTGTTTTCATGGGTTGACATTGGATCCTTCTAAATTTTAGGTTTGGGAGGGTCTTCCCTTGCCTACTTTGTATCTGATGATCAAAATAGTTTCTTGTAGTTAAAAGATTCAACAGCCTGTGAATGATTTGCTCATTATTTACTGTTGTTGATTTTGTCTCTTTTCTCCACGTTAAACTGATTTCCTGTGTTTGGCTCCCTCCTTACTTTTAATTGCTATAGCATAAACCATCTAAAAATGTGTGTGTTGTATTAATTTCACAAGCAAGCTTCCTATTTCACAACAAAACCCAGCCAAACACACCTGTCTTACTTGAAAGATATCATTAAATGAACTCTAACTTTAAATCAGAACTTAGTTTTCTCTTATTCTCAATCTGTTAGCAGTTCTAAACCACCTCACTGCATTTTAATACACTGAAACCTCCACATGGCTAAAACTCATTAAACTTGTCTACCAAGATAAAATGAACATCTTTAAATATGTATGTGTGACTATGTCTGTCTTCATAACCTGAATCACCTTCTTTGAAGCTTTACAAATTTTTAAAACAGATTTCATGGATGAGATTATCAGTTTGCTTGGAACATGGTTTGTTTGGGTTTTTTTAACCAGAAATACGTAAATATCTCTTAAAAGAACAAAAATACGGGTTTCAGAAGTCTACAAAATGCATATAAAGCAGAATGGGCTAAATAGCTAAGTATGCAGAGAATAAGACAAGTTAAAACTGGCAACTATTCAGTCTCCTGGAATTCAGTACCTTTCTATTCGTCTATGTCGTGCTATACTATATGCTGTTTGTTACCTATGCAACTGAGAGCATACTTTTATTATTGTTAATCTTAACATCCCAAGTAACACAAATAAATGTTTAATAGATGTAGGAAACCCTCAATGACAGACATTTTCTGTTAAGCCAGGACAAATACTAGAACCCTAGTAAAACAGCTCTAGGTATTGGGGTCCATGTCAGCATAACAGGAAGAATTATTTTTTCCCCTTTTAAAGAAAATAACTACTTTGTATAAGGCCATTAAAAATGCAAAGGAGAGGCAAGAGAAGATAAACAGCTGTCCCTCACATATGTGATGTATGTAAGGTGTAAGGATATTTTGTTAATCAGTCCTGCAGTGTCATAAAGAAAACATTTTAGAACTAAAGCAATTTTTTCAGTTCTATTTACATTTAAAAATAATTATAACAAAATAACCATCCCACATGCATTTTTTAAGTCTTGTGGTCAAAAAATGATTAATCTTGTGCTCAATATTAAGGAATTTATTCTTTTGTTGTCCCGCTCAGTTTTAGGCAGGTGTGCTGGTTTTGGCTGGGATAGGGTTAACTTTCTTCATAGCAGCTAGTATGGGGCTGTGTTTTGGATTGTATGCTCTGTTTTGGATTTGGGCTGGAAACAATGTTGATAAAGCAGGGATGTTTTAGGTACTGCTGAGCAGGGCTCACACAGCACCAAGGCCTTTTCTGCTCCTCACCCCACCCCACCAGCGAGTAGGCTGGGGGTGCACGGGAAGTTGGGAGGGGACACAGCCGGGACAGCTGACCCCAACTGACCAAAGGGATATTCCAGACCATATGACATCATGCTCAGTATATAAAGCTGGGGGAGGAAGAAGGAAGGTGGGGACATTCGGAGTAATGGCGTTTGTCTTCCCAAGCAACCGTTACGCGTGACAGAGCCCTGCTTCCCTGCAGATAGCTGAACACCTGCCCGCCGACGGGAAGTGGTGAATGAATTCCTTCTTTCGCTTTGCTTCTCCGCGCGGTGTTTTTTGCTCTACCTATTAAACTGTTTTTATCTCAGCCCACGAGTTTTCTCACTTTTACTCTTCTGGTTCTCTCCCCCACCCCACCTGGGGGGAGTGAGTGAGTGGCTGTGTGGTGCTTAGTTGCCAGCTGGGCTTAAACCACAGCAGGTAAGTAGTCCTTGATATCATCAGGATTCTAGAACAGAACAGAACAGAACAGAATAGAATAGAATAGAATAGAATAGAATATTTTAATTGGAAGGGACCTACAATGATCATCTAGTCCAACTGCCTGACCGCTTCAGGGCCACATCAGAAGCATTTGCTTTAAATGTGCTCTAATTATAAAACTGAATTTAAAAAAATCCCATTATTTTGCCTGACCATGCATGTTGCTACTGTTCAGCTCTTCACAACAGAAGAAACTTCTATTTTTTAATGTTGGTTTCATTTTAGATATTCTTATGCCAAGGTGAAACATTACACAGAAACAGACTAAATTTACCTGCAATGAAAAACACACAAAAACCATTCAAACAGGCCTAGGGCAAAACTTGGTGCAGCTTTTTTAACTGTTAGAACTACTTCTGATTCTAGTTTGTGACAACATTAAAAAATAACCAAAGGCCTCCCTCTGGCTTTCTGAAGACAGCGTAGCCAAATCTACTAGAATTGTTAAAATGGGCAGAAAAGGTGAACAGTCAATTAGTGACATGTTCTTACATTCCTTGGGACTCACTGAGAGCTTTTCTAACAGAGTTTCACTGGGTCATTTCTCTATTGGATTAAGAGGCAGATGGAGGAAAATAGGTAGAGTTAAGAAGCAGATGCTTTGTACAGCTTGATCACCTGCTGATCCCACAGATAGAGCAGCAGGTGCTTGTGCTACTGCAAACAGCTACAGGGAATGCACAGATCATCTTGGGCTACCTCTGTACCATTCTAGTGAAATGGTAAAACCGACTTTTTATCTCCCACAAAACTTACCAAATATTGCATGATACACTAAAATTTAGGATGTTCTCTGTGTTTTTCTTAATGAGGACAATTATTTTAATGTGGGAAATCTCTAGATCTCTGCTCTGTCATAACTCAAATGAATGTTTGGACCATTGCACTATTCACCCTCCTTCTATAAGGTTGTCTCATGGGAAAGTACCTGAGATGCCTTTCCCGGTGAAAAATTTATCAAAATGCATTCCTCTGAAAGACTATGTTTTTAGTTATCTTTTTTTTTTTACCAAAAAGCATAATTCTTTGAAAACTCTTGGTCATCTCTGGTAGTAAGACTAAAGAATTTGCACAGCCTTTTGAATATATAGTTATTGAATATATAGTCATTCAATATTTGACTGTTCTAGAGTCTTGTTTTATGATAAGTCACTCATTTTTGTATGCTTTAATTCCATGATGCTAAATGGAGGCAATAACTTATTTTTCTTTTATTCAACCCCATGATGATAAACATTACATAAATGTAGACATAAATATTTAAATATTGATAGTGAATTCATGTGTGTTTTTCTTCCTGAAGCTGCAGAGATTGTCATTCTCCCAGCTGTTAATCACTTCTTTTCACTGTATAGAAATTACTATTCCTTCAGAGTTGCTATGTTACTTTTCTTTTGAGTGAAACCTTCTGAGACTTAGTCAAAAAAAAGCCACATGAGCTGAAACAGTTTAAGTAGTAAGTATTTGCTAACCTTTGGAAGTGTTTGACTGAAATAAGTTAGATTGTCCATGTAGCTGACCTAGCAAATTAGAAAGGTAATGTAAGTGTGCTGTTGACTCAGCCTGAAATGGTATTATGGCCTCCTTCTCTGATACTTTCATTGCACAGTAGTATTACAGCGGTGCTTAAAGCTGAATATTTGTCAATGTGGGTCCAAACCAGAACGTGAACTTCTTATGAGGAAAAAATAGAGTATTTGATTAGGTAGAGGATTCATTTGAAATTGTGAGATTCAGGATAATCTTTGGATAGTTTTTGTTATCTATGTGAACAGATAAGCATATATTGTTATTGCTGAAGAGTTATAGAGTAAGCAAGAGGTCTGCTGAGTGTTCTCATGCTCAAAGTCTTCTGTGAGATTCTGGACCCACTGAAAACAGTTTCTACCGATATCGTTTTCTCCTACTCCCTGTGAGGGTGTTGCTATGTTTCTCTCATGGGGAGGAGGATTAGTAAAAATAAAGACAAAAATTATGATACGGACATGTTTTTTACACTGAGAAGATATATGCAATAGGAAGATGTTGCCAGCAACATTTAATTCAGATGTATTTGAAGATGGCATTTTAGCATATTCCTGTAAAGCAGTGGTATGTATCTTCTAAGCATTAACAGATTAGGAGTTTATCACAGGGAAATTTGGCAGTTCAGAAGTTATAAAACAGAACCACAATAATTAGCCCTATAAAGTCTAAAATTTATTTCTTAAGTAGGTTGTATATAACATGCAGATATCAAGTTTTATTTTAAGGAGTCTATTCAACAACATAGAAGTGCTGCACAGAACACATGCCAGTCAGGACATCAAGTCTGGTTTTGACCAGCACCCGGAGTTCAAGAGAACAAGACATTAATACTGAGACGTCACAGCATCCACATCCATACATAGAATCATAAAATAATAGAATAGTTTGGGTTGGAAGGGACTTTTAAAGGTCATCTAGTCCAACCCCCCTGCAATGAGCAGGGACATCTTTAACTAGATCAGGTCAAGGTCTCATTTTGTCTCAGAAATACTGTTGAGCAGGCTTCACCTGTGACAAAGTTTGAGGTCTTATTTGATCAAAATAACAGCGTTCAGAGTAGTGTCTTACGCTTTACCACTCACTTCAGCAATATTTTGGACAGAAAAGATAAGATCGAGACAGTGAGTGTCAAATCACAGCTTATATCAGACTGTAGAAAAGTGGATGAAAGGTGTTTTAGGATTTTTTAAATGTAATCAGTGTGTCAACAACTTGTAATGCAGGGATCAGTACCTAAAAAAAAAAAAAATGTAAGCCAGATCACTACTTTATTGTTCTCTGTGAGTAAAATAACACGGAATGAGCAGAACTAATTTCATTGATGCACTGCATTATTTTCCTTGAAACAATAGAGTAACATGGGTTAGTTTCCCACTCAGACTGAGAAATAATACTTTATCCCTTGTCAGTGATAGTCAGCAAAGTCAATAGATACTTGTCTATCCTAGAATATACAAAATATGCATTTCTCTAACTTATCTGTGTGGTTTCAGATCTGAATACATCTACAGGGACAAAGAATGCATTATTTGGCATTGCCATCTACAACTTTGCATATACACTTTTAATATTTCTAACTAGAGGTTTTTGTTTTCTTGTGATATGGGCAATGGAAAACTTCTGTGGGTCAGTGAAGTTTATTAATCTGTTTGTATTAAACCATTTTTAGGTGAATGCACTGCAAATGACTGTTGCCAAAAATTAAGAATCATTGCATGTGGTCTGGAGCAAAGGGTAATAATATATTAAGTAATAACAAAAAAGTTGCCTGTGGAACAGTAAGCAAAGAACTTTGACAGAAACAAGACTGAGTGAATTCCATCTGTGCTGAACTTCTGTGTATATATACTTGTGTATCTTCATAATCCGTATAAACTAGAAACTTTTTAATTTCCTTTGATGAAAATTTATTAATGTTTCAACTGTCTCTGTATAGGAACCAAATATATTGATTGAAATGTTGCAACAGATTTTCTTTGCTGAATTCTTGTATTCTGATACCAGTTTTAGCAGCAACTGAACCATCTTCCTTATTGTATATATAATACTCCAGGAAATCAAAAGTCATTTACACTATTTGTCATTAGTAACATAAAACCATAACAATCATATTCTCTCACGCATATTCTCTTCATGCATCAATCTCAAAATAGGTATTCCCTTTTCCTCATCATCAATTCTGACTCTATCATAGCATTTCCAAAGTTTGGTATAACATTTAGAAATTGAAGCAGCAAAGACGTAAATAAAAGTATATTACAGTCATTCATAAGATAATTGTGTGTAATTTTTTTTTTTTAGCATCGGTGTCTTTATCCCTCTAGTTACTTATTACTGTGACAGTTACTGACATATGGCCTGACAGAAATGGAATTTTCTAGACAGCATGACTGAGCAGTTGAGCACTCAGCGGTTACTGAACTGAATGTTTCCTCTCCAAAATAAAGCCATGGGGAAAATAGTCATCAGTCCTGTCAGAGATCTAGCCCAAACAGTTTACATAAACAGCACATTATTGGCACATAAACCTGCAATCTCAGATACTACGTTGAGTAAAACCATTGTGTTAACCTTTGAGCCAATTAATTGTCAATTATCACAATTTTGTGTCACATTTTTTTTAGGTAATACAGGCGTCTCATTAATTAAAGTTTCTTTATAACATTTTATGAACACTTTTAAAAAATCCATACCAGTTAGTTCTTCAAGTTATTCAAAAATGAGGTGGTGAATTCTGGGAATTGGTGCAGGGGACTGGAGATAATTTTATTCCTGCACAGTTCTGGTATCCTGTTTCTTAATCAGTGTTGTTTGGAAAACCAAACATTATCCTGGATATTTCATATCTATTAAGACTATTCAGATAGTCTGGGAAACCAAATAAAACTTGGTGACTTGTAGTTGTGTGACCAATCAACCACTACCATGGATGAAGGCTCAGAGCAGATGGGCACAGATGATGTACTTATGAAGCTCAAGGAAGAATGTAGGGAGTGTCCACAGCTGTGGTAAAGAAAGCTGAACATATCACAACACAAAGGAGACCAGGAGACCAGAAGATGGGATTTGTTTTAGACAAATATCTGTATAAGTTGAGTGGATCAACCAGCCATATCAGGTGAGTGGATGAACTGGTTGTGTAAGCAACCTTCCCTGAATTAATAAAAAAAAAAAAAGTGAATGTCTTTCTGAGCCAGCCAGACCAGCATGGCGGAAATGTATGCATTATTCAGCCCAACACAGAGTATAAAAACTGAGCAACCAAAAAAAATGAACTTTGAAGAGAGCAATGGGCTTCAGATGGCTTCAACCCATGTATTCCTTCCCTGTAACTGGGGACACCCAGTGTCATGATGGTGAGCATATTTTAGACCGGTAATGGGAAATAGGTTTGTATTGTGATCCAACTGCATATTGTGCTTGTGTTGTGATTTTAGTACATTGCTGTGTCACTCTGATAAATCAAAATCTTGTCTAATGTCAAATAACTTTAAATGAGTAAATTTGGTATTAAGACATTAAACCCTCCTTGTGTGGAATATCTAAAAGAACCTCTTCAGACTGTATTGTACACTGACAAGTTGTTAAGAAATGGTTGCTCTGAAACTTGCTGAGCTAAATACCACTGCATTTATTCATAATGTGGTGTTACAATTTTGACACACCAGGGATGATAATTGATTGTTAATACTAATGAGACTAGTGGAATGGCCCAGACATGTTAATGGCCTTGCAAAGTCAGTCCAGAAAGTTTTTTTGTGAAGTTTGGAGAAACAACTTCTTGGAAATAGTCAATGACAGCTATTACAGAAACCTCACAACAGAGAGAAAAATAAACAATCTTTTGTAGCAGCAAGGACCTAGTTCAGTTAGAAGACTTACAAAAACTAGAAGACAATTGCTCTCTGGTATTCCCTACTTCACCTGCCCCTGGTGAATGTATTATGGAACAAGAGTTACTTTTAAATCAGTGTATTATTCTTTATCATATGATAAAGATCATAAGCATATTTTCCTTTCTTCTTCTGTGCCTGATTCTGCTTTCGTCTGGCTACAATGCAGTAACTACAGAGTAGAGCTTCTTTACTCTTATGCAATATTGTGTACTTTAATTCTGAAGGGCTGAACTTAATCTCAACTATCATTAGCAATCTAAAAGCTAGTCACATACTTCTAATTAATCATCCCAGCTTCCTGTGTTCACTGATGAATGACACTGAAAAGGTGATACATTCCATCTATTAAAGACATCAGTCTTACAATGGGATGACTTGCCTTCTGCAAATGCTTTCTCTCTCTCCCTCTCTTTCTCTCTCTCTACTAACTAGAGATAAGTTAGGGTTTTAGGCTCCGCTCACAATTTGGCTTCTAAATAATTAATTTTAGATGAACCGAATCTCTCCCATGGTTCTTAGACACTAGGGCCATGAATGTAATTTAAGATACTCTGTGCTTACGAAACTCAAGTCCCTGTTTTGAAGTAAGTCATATAAATGTCAAATAACTAACTTTTCTAATCAACATGCATGAAGTCCCTTTCCTGAAGAACTGATTTTTATTTTTTTTTCAGTAGCTGCAATACACTCTGATCATACAACAGCATGTGATTGCTAGGACTGAAATGCTTGACTGAATCAGTGACTATCAGAGGATATTTTTGAAGGAGGAACAAGTACATTTGACTGCATTACATGGAAAGATGTTTCAGGAAATAAGATGAAAGATGACAAATCATGAATGGGCTAAGAAGCAAATAACATATTCATATCAGACCCCAAACAAACATTAAAAAGTGAGATAAGAGGCAAAATTGGCCTAGATGTAGAAATTTCACTTCACCTTTGAAATATCCCATTCCATCACTGGAGAAGAATTGACAGAAGTGCCATGCCAAGCTTTCTTCCTGTGCAGAGGTTAGAGACACTGTTGAAGCCTGTGCTCTATTCCCTGTTTCCACCCTAGTTCTATTCAGCCTAGCCAGGGTCCTCCTTCTGTACGGAGGGGATCCTGAAAGGATAGTGAGGTCAATGGCAATTTTTTACAGGGATCAGAGTAAAATGTTTACATACAACAGGAGCTTCTAATGTTATCAAAGACCTATTTTCTTTGTTACTGTATTTTATCTCTTTTCTTTTCCCTTTTTTAAAGGAACAACAATAACAGCAACAGTAATAAAGGTCAGTTATTACATTTTTTCCCAAAGTTTCATTAATAAGAATTAGAACTATAATACTCTGAGACCTTACTAATTATTATAATATATGTTTAATGAGACTCACTAAAATGACTTTTCAAATGTCATTACTTTTCAAAGGAAGTTAGTAGCACAGACAGGCTGGTTCCCTTTATGTTTTATCTGCTCTTTTTCTATATAACCAGGAAAAAATTGATTAATTATTTAAAGATACAGAAAAATGTTTGCAATGTTTATTTTGATATGACATATGTCCTGGTGTTTATTTATAGATATCATAACAAATCTAAAAATCATAGAAATGCAGAATGCCAAATTAAGACCAAATAAAACATAATAGCATATAGTCTGAAGTAAATGAATGGTATTTCGTTTGTGGTCACTGAGTGACATATACTGTGATACAGCACTGCCTACAGTTATGACACTAGTATGCAGTACCTGTTTTACTGGAGTTGCAAAATATATACATTCTCTCTCACTGCAATGTACTTTTAGGAAAAAGAAATAAACAATAAATAAATGCTTTTAGAAAGACCTTTCACCATTTCATAAATGCCTTAATCATATTTAGATTTAAAAAAAAAAAACAAAAAAACACCAAACCCAACAACTCACAAATGATGTTACAGGGTGACACAAGAGGACATCTCTACTCTTATATTGTAGGTCCATATTTCTAAACATATTTTCATTTATGGTTGTCAGGAATAACTAGTTTGTTTTGGAAATGCACAGAGAACAGATTTCTTATTACCACATTCAGCTATTTTAAATTCCAGCTGACTCTAAGCATAGGCATGAAGCATAAGAGTGGATATTTTAATTAGCTTTTTAGGGTAATTTTTGCTAAAAGATAATCCAGGCTATCAAAGCTGTAATGAAATGTTTCAGAACAAAGACTTTTTATGCATTAGGTGTTAGAATCCTGTGTTGTCTCATGCTCATTAGCTAAAACATTTAAGAAAAAAAAAAGAAAAAAAAAGTAGTGTGTCCTTAACATATTCACAATGATGTAACTTTTCACTGCTACATAACTGCATCCACTAATTACTTAATGGTTATTCTAATATCAAGGTAAACAAAAAACAATTAAAATTTTCAGGTGCATTTCTTAACATCAAATATTCTTACTTTGGTATAAAGTGTGCAAAATACATTTTTCTTAAAGAAGTATGGAAACTTTGTGACCCATTTCTGTAAACGCATCTGCTTTTCATTCACTGGCTGCTCAAGAGTCAGTGCCTTGGAAATCTCTAAAGCATATTGATGGAACACTCTCCTGAAGTCTAATGTAAGCTGCTGCATGTTAGACCATACAACAAAAATAGAAAAGAAATAAACAAAAAATAAAAACTGCTGTGGAATTCTATTTCAGATTTTTAAGCAGCTGTTTATTACACAGTACTCATTTATAGTAGGTATTTGTAGCATAGCACTAAATTACTAAATAAATATTGACATTTTTTGATACAACATTAATAATTATTGTTAATTATTTCCTGGCAAAAATGAAAAATAAAACATACAACAAAAAGAATTTGATAGAACACCCATCACTTGCACATATGCAGAAAAAGTAATTGCTAATACAGTTCTCCCTAGAACTTGACTGAGGGTATAGAACACAGTGTTTCAAGCAGCCTACTGCACCTGTTTTAAGTTCAGGTCTTCCAGGAGAGTGATTTTAAATTATTTAAGAACATGATATTTCTTAAAAGCTGTAGTAAGCACATCCTGCTCATTTTATCTTTACATTCCACCTTTATGAAAATTATTCAATCATCTGTGGTACTAAATAAATATCAAGCAAAAGCTAACACTTGCAATATAATTTCTAGTAAGTTCACATTGGCTTAAGGCTGTAAACACTGAGTGTCACAATGTTTCCAATACCGAGGATTTTGTTGGTGACAAAATGCCCTCTTTTCTAGAGTCAAGAGAATACAAAATTAAATCTTAATTTGTTTTCGAAGTAGGTTTTTATTATTCATATTATTGAAGGTACAGCTGAAAAATATGGACAGAGTGCCCCTAAAGTGCTTATCAAGATACAACCAAAGCCCTAAAGCCAAAGTTTATAGCATCACTGGCAATATTATTACCACTGGCTTCCAGGTCTATTAGAGTACAGCATTATACTCCCCTCATTCACAGCTGACTTTTCCAAACCAACCTTTTGATTATTCCATAACATCAAAACTCATATATTCTACAAAAATTTCATTGGCTTTTTCCTATGAGAAAAAAGTGACTTACCAAATAATTTCTGAGCATCTCTAATTACTTATTTGGTAAGTAAATATGTTATCTTGAAACTGTTGCACTTTAAATCTAGATATGGGCAAAAGGAAGCACACCATATACGGAGTTAAGAACTTATTGTTGACCAATATATATTTTTTAAAAAATCAGTCTAGTAGTCCGAATTACTGAATTCAGATGGAAAGCCTTATTCACAGCAAGGTGAAATTGTCGTAAAACCCCATCTCCTTCCTAGTGTTTATACCTGTCCTTGAGTATAATGCTCACTCTTGTGGTGTTCTCTCGCTCTCAGGGCTGACGTCTCAGTCTTTCTCAAGCTGACTGGCAAGGGGAGATTATGACATGACAACAGCATCCTGACATCTTCACTGACATGAATATGATGGTCATGGTAGGGGTTACTTTCTCCTCTTTCCTGAAAAGACCATTTGCTTCTTCCTCAGTCTAGCAGTCTGGTTATGTTTATATTTATGTTTCCTTAATACATTTTGCTTCATTCTCACCATTGCCCAATTTAAAAGTTGCACAAGGTCCCCAGCCTCAGTTGACAGAAACAACAATAGTTGTGCTACCTGAGCTGGTCAGACCTTTACCACAGATGTTATTCACAAAACTTCAGCTAAAACAGTTGAGGCCATAGTCACTTGACCTGGAAAAAGTTCTTGGAATAATGCTCTTTTTTCTTATATAGGATATTCAAATAATTTTAAAAAGTGAATATCATTTCAGAGAACTAGATTCTACTCATGTTACTAGCAAGAAATTTTTGATCTAGAGAGGGCTCATTGAAAAAACTAAGGAGGACAAGAATCTGTAATAGACTAAAAAAATCTAGAAGTTATGAGTGGGAACTAGAAACAAAGTGAGTTGTGTCACTCTCAACTGGTGGAATTCCTTTTACCCTTTTTGCAGTCCCATAAGGAGGTCAAGAAAGAATTCATGATCTGATGGACCAAAAGAGAAGCCAAAAGTAGCATGACTATGTAAATTGACTGGGCTGAATTTTGTCTGCTATAATGATGTTTTTTCCTGTATACTCTGTAAGAAATGTGTAAATCTACAATATGAACAATGGCAATCCAGAATCAACCACATAAACCATTTTGAGTAACATTCCTTGTTACTTCCTCCTTTTCGGTCAAATAAATTTTGAATGATTTTGTGCATGGTCCTGTTTCATCATAACAAGAACAGAGTAATTCCTGTACACTTGTAATTGATTTTTTGATCCAAAAGATCCCTGGATCTTTTAAAAGGTGGAAAATTAGGATTTGAAACATCTTAAATTGCCATTGCCTTTTACTTGGGAGAGATATAAAATGACATCCAGGATTTATAAAACACTTGACACAATCCCCTCTTTTGGTGTGGTCATAGAAGGAGCTGTCATTACTGCACTCACGAGTAAAAGAATGGAAGTTGTAATTCTAGAAAGGCATGACAGTTTCCAAAATGCTTAGCAAATTCGAAATCCCAGAATATTTAAAAGAAAAATCTTCTTAATTCTAGATCTCACCTATACATAGATTAGTGGTAGATGTTAGCTACTCAGTCTGAGGCAGTACTACACAAAAAACCAGAATCCTAGATAGCTCATACACTTAAGATTATGCAAAAATTGATTCAGTAAACTGAGAATTTACAGTGTTAAATATCACTGAATGTGACTTGGTCTTTTATGTGTCTGTGTTCATGCAATCTCTTTTTGTTTGGTTTGCTTTTGTCCTTTATAAACACAATTTTGACCTTTTGATCTATATTCTACTGTAGTGATTAACATCCTTTAATGGGTCTACATTTAATTAAAACTCTTGAACTATTAGCACACTATTAGCATTCCTCACGTTATGAATGTCTTGTTTGAGGCCTGGATCAAAAAATTTTCATCTGTAGCTCTACTTTGAATACCTAATATGCTTATTTAATGGTAAGTATTGTTCTGGAAAATTATTTTTCACACTTTTCAAACTGAGCATTTAAAATGAGGACATGTCTATAAATCAGAGGTTGAAACACACATTAAAAAAGTGTGGTAGAAATTAAATACTTCATATTTCTGAGGTATGTTAGTAATGAGTGCTACAGAAAAGCCCAGGAAGAATATAAACTTTTTAATAGTGATTCCAGTTTTTAAATACACAGCTCTGAAACTATACCTGTCCACATATAATCAATCAGACAGCAACAGGACTGCATTGAGGATTTCATTTTTTGCTTGCTTGTTTTATATTTCTCATGAGTGTTTCAGAGTCTATTCCTAAATTGTTTTCTTCAAATATTTCAGTATTATGGGCAAACTGACTTATAGGCTTCTCATTGCTAAGGCAAGTTCTTCCCTTTTTGAAAATAATGATGCATTTTATGGCTTATTTTTTAGAAGTTAGTTAATTTCTAGAGTTTTCTTCAGCTATTCATGTGCTCCAGTTGTATATTGCATACTCCATGGTGCCTGATTTACTCATGGAATTGTCACTTTCCGCACGTATACTAATGACATTCTGCTCTATTTTTCTTCAGAAGCTTCCATCCCTGAAGTGCACTTAGCATTGCCTGGCTGTTTTTAAAACACCCATGTCTGGATG
Source organism: Gavia stellata (assembly GCF_030936135.1). Classification (NCBI taxonomy): domain Eukaryota; kingdom Metazoa; phylum Chordata; class Aves; order Gaviiformes; family Gaviidae; genus Gavia; species Gavia stellata. Next base: position 23,713,546 of record NC_082598.1, on the reverse strand, counting down.
TCTTCCAATACTCTGCAAACAATCAGTAAACATGGTAAAAAACAGGGTGATTTTTTTTTTTTTTTGTTTTAAAAAGATGTTGTGGCTACATTATCTTTGTTTAAAATACATTCTTTATTTAGAACAGTAAATATGCTATGTCTCCATGGCTTTTTAAATGTTGACAGTTCTCTCTTTCAAAGTCAATTTCATTCCACTGGAGACCTTGAGCTCAGCAAGGTTTCTGATACTTGTTTCTGTCCCATCAAATGAGATCTCTGCCTTAGTAAGGAGTGAAACTATCATTTTTAGTTCAGTGTATTTAAGCTCAAATCCTAGCTCTTCTTTTCATTGTTACAAGTCAGCTGTGCTATTGCATTCTTTGGATAGTTAAATATTAAATATATTATTATTAAACTGTATAAAAATGAATAGTTTTCTTCATAAGAGAAAAAAAAAAGATTTGTTGGAAGGGTACCGCAACAAATTCCATCTTCACAAGGTTTTGCAATGAATTAATCCCTACTGGGGACCATCAAAGTGTATGATTCCCAAGGGTAAAATACATTTTCTTTTCTGGCTTTGTGGATCTTATTGTTCCATCCGTAAGAATGGCATTAAACATCCTTAAGAGTAGACAGAATGCTAGCAATTAACCTGAGTAATATTTCAATATTAAGCTGTGTGTTTACACCTCATTCCTTAGTCTTTCATTTTAATAACACGAAGAATTTTCTGGTTATGAAAGGGCTATCAGAAGATCATGAGAGCACAAGATGGATCATTTTCTTTGTCTCAAGGTCACACACAACAGAAAAGGACTGGGTATCCAATGAATCCTTTTTCACAAAATTTGTTCAATGCTTTGTTACTTCTGAAAGTGATAGTGAGATACCATTGGAACTGAAGTTCTGGAACCTGAGTGGACTGGTGAGTGGAAAACTTCAAAGAATCAGTTTTGGATAGGGAGATGGACTATCAAATGCTGATCTGTTTAGGGAATGGAATGATTCAGCCTTCCCACAAGAATTTCAATGATGTGTAAATGTTCTGGGGAAGATTTCATTTGAAAGGTATAAAAGGGATAAAAAAAGTAAAGGTACTGAGAATGTGGGGATGACAATCAGAGGAGCTCTTTCACAGTTTTGTCTCAGGTAGCTGCAAACATTAACATTTGCAATTCGGCTTTTGTTACCATCTTTTTTTTTTTTTTTAGTAATAAAATGCATTTATCTTTTGCCTATATTAATCCTAACAAACCTAGGTCAGCCATCTGTATTCTTATAAGTACTATGTAAAAATAGTTAATGTTGATTTGAAGGGTGGCAAGTAGCTGTAAATGGAATTGAAATAACATAAACAATCATAATTCATTGTTCAATATATCTTCCATATGAAATAATAAAATAAGATTTGTCTATGAAAATTTATTATAATGGATGCATTCTACTCACTGTAGTAAAGACAGTATATAAGCTGTGACTGTCCAGACTTAAATCTAGGTTGGCTGATAGTGATGGTTCCTAAGAATGTTCCATTATAACTTAAGAGACATCTCTGACAAAGATATCATTGTTACTGAATTATTCAAAAGCTTATAAACGTGTTGCATGTTTGTTTGTTTTTCCATTTTTAATGGAAAGTTTGCAAAGCAAAACAATGGTCAAGGTCACCATTCTCTGTGAGAAACAAAACAGACTATAAAATATTTTATCACACAGGGGAGACAAAATTACTTGAGAGACACGCACATCATTACAGAGAAAATATCAAGGGGTTTGACTGAAAATTGCTGGCAAAGCATATTTTGATTATCCCATACTTCATTTTTACGTGACAAGAAGGAGAAGCAGAATTAATCATACAAACCAAAAATGCAATCATTGCTTTCAGAACTAGTTATCAGTATTTATTTTTCCATGCCACTCTTCCATAAAAGTATATCTGCTAATTTCTGCATTACATCTCTCGGGATTATTAGCATGTAATGCAGACTGCAACCTGAAGGCTAACAAAGATTTATTAATAACATATGGCAACTCATAGAAGGCAAATTGCAAGTAGAAATACTAATGACAGAGATGATAGGCACTGCAGTGACCAATATCTTACTTAGATATAAGCTGAGAAAATTAGGGTGAAACGTGAAAACTTAGGATGATGCTAGTTACATTGATAGATATGATTACATTATTTGAATGCCATTGGCTAGCAGGGGATTACAGTAACTGACCCATTTTAATGGATTTTCCATTAAATGATCCACTCTACAAAAAGATTCCCTTCCTTCTTCTGTTGGAGACAATGATCCAGAGTTCAGTGTTCCTGGTGTCAGTCCATCATAATATTTGTAGAGTTGTGAAGAAGGTACGAATACATCTGAGAGATTCTGAGGGTACCATAACTTTTTCTGAACCCAGTTTTTCAATTAGATATTTTATTTGTAAGTAAAGGAGATTAAGACTTTATAAACAATAATTCTGTCTATTAAAGTACAGTCAAGTTATAGTACTGTTGCTGCAAGATTTTAACAGAGCTCTTGAAATCAGGATATATGCTAAGCAGAGACTAATGCCATATTGCATTATGTTAGGGGAAGAGAAAATGTGATTTCTGGTATCCAACCAAAACTCACATAACCAGCATATAAGTAAGTAGTTAAAGATTAAAGTCCCCAGAGGACTGAAAACTTCAGGTTCATGGATGTTTGCACAGTCAGCACATATTGTTGTACAAATGATAAATATTAGCCTTTTTTTCTTGATCATACATGCAGGGCCAGTTGTGTTATTTACTAGTAGGTGTGCCAGAAATAATGGATAAAGACGACTGTAACGTATTAAAAAAAACCCCACAACGTAAGTATGTTTGGAAACTTTATAGATCATCACAAAATATTTTGTTATTTAATAAAACACTGAAAATTTATTAACAAAAAAAATTGCAGATGAAAATTAGGAATAAGATTTAGAGATAATTTCTAACTCTCAATAATAAGATAGGAGGTAGGGATTTTTTTCTAAATATTTAAATATTCTACTGGGATATGGAGAAAAAAGTTTACTTCTGAAGTCCAAAACCAGACAAGGATCAAGGAGAAAGACAATATACAAGCAAACACAAAAAAAGCAACAACCCCTACAGTGATGGAGATCAGGCATTGACTTGTTAGTTCCTTTTCTTTTCAGTCATTCATTTATTTATTTATTCATGATATGCCAAAATAAAATACCAGGAACCCTTTCCTGCCACAATGTTATTGCTGCTTTTTGCTTTACTAAAATCCAGGCCTCCGTATGCAACAATACCTGATTCTGCCATCATGTGCTGTCTGATGCTTTGAGCAACTGACAACATTGCTTTGCTTAAAACTGCTCTGTTCCTGCCTATTGTGGCAGAAATCTCGCTACTGCACAGATCTTCAAGAAAGCTTGTCCTGACTTCTTGACTTTTGATAAAAACAGGAGAGTAGAGTTCTGTTTTTGTATCACAGACAATCTGATAAATAAACTTTAACTTCCAAATAAGCTAGTTTTTTTCCATATTGCGAATGCTGCTATAGAGTCCTAAATTCCAGTGCAGGCATGGCAAGAAACTACTCCAACTTAAGCTGCTCCGACAGTTCAGAGTCCAACATTGCTAAGATCCAATATTCTTTTCCTCTATGCTTACTGCCAGTTCTGAAGAAATTAAGAGAATAGGATTAAAAATTGAGAAATTGTTAGCTTCGTTCTATAATTTATTTGACTTTCATTCCTTCAAGGCTTTTCTTCATGATAACTTTCTTGTAATAAACTGCAAAATCATACAAAGGTGGTTTTTTATTGTTTTGGTTTGTTTGTTTGTTTGTTTGTTTTTTAAATATAGCTACACTGCATATTGTTTAAAATATATTTGGGGCTTTAAGGAGGAAAAAAGCGATACAATACACTATCCTGCCTCCTGCTTTGCCACAGGGGTAACACTATGCCCTTCCTCATGTTCATAACTTCCTGGTGTTGTCAGATATAACTTGCTTCACCAGTTATTCAAATTACTTACAGATAGTTTGTTACATCTCTAGCATCATAAGAACATCTGCCACATTATGCTGCACAGAAGTCAATACTGACTTTGCTTCTAAAACCTACAGTTCTATGGCAAATTTTGTAGCAATTACAGGCTGATTATATCTCTCCAACCTTTGTAAAACCCAAGTTTTAATTTAATTCTGTTAGAGAATTGTCAGAAGGAGGATGTATTTAGAGGCTAAAGAATGTGATGTACTGATGATTCTAATTAAATGTGCAAAAAAAATCCCTATCTGTTAAATTTGGAAAAATAGCAAAGAAACATTACATTATAAAATTCCATCACTCCCACACATTATTCTATATGTTATTTCATCTATCATGTTCAGTCATCTGAAGGTGACAGAAAACCTCTTAATAGAAGAGATGAATGTTTAATGCACTAGTCGTGTATATTGCACCAGTGTATGTTTGGAAAAAAGTGGAGGACAGAGGGACACGGTATTACCAGTTTTTATATTCAGCTATAATATGCTCTCTAACATATGGTAGCTGCAGTGTGCTTTCATAGTCTGCAGAGTTTATTAGCATGACAGTAAGCATATGCCAGTTCTCTCAACCTTTGAAGAAGAAATGACTTTAATTTTAAATAAATAAATAAATAAAACCTGAAGTCAGTGTTTATCACTATCTTATCTCATAGTTTTAACTATGTTTTCCTGTTTTATACTGTTTGACAGGAGGAAAAAGGTTCAGATAATTTTAGAAGCATGTTAATCGGTGGAGAAAGAAAGAATGAAAAAGCTTTCATAATGCATATCAGACTCAGAAAGCTGTCAGGTTCATATGTAAGAACTATTCACATCTGTACCCAGTCCACTCTGTGTAATTTCTTAGTATTAAACCAAGTGGTTGGTCGCTAGAGGGCGTCAAACCTGTGCCCTAAGAAATAAAGAAAAGCTGCAGCTATTACAATAAAACAAAGAGAATTTACATCTCTGTAGCCCAAGTGCTGTGTTGCAGATCATAAACCAATTCATATGTATTTTTAAAGCCACTTTATGGTATCCACCTCATAAAACTGTACAATAGGAAGCCTTTAATAAAAAAAAAAAAAAAGAAAAAAAAAAGAAATAAAAGAGAAAGAAATGACATTAATATTAAAGGTCTGACTCAGAGCCTCTAGAGGAAGATTTATGTAGAGCTAGAAGGTGGAAAGGCAAGAAGACATAGAGTATCCTCCATTGATGTTTACCTTCAAGTCGAGGTAATTTCAGAAATACAAAAAAATGGGTAAAGAAGCACATGCCTTACATATGTCTCATGTCCTTTGTTTGGTGTCTTCTAAATATAGGTTTCTCTTCAAGGCCACTAAACCTACTTTTACAGTACCCTTTAACTCTGGACTCCCCTCTCACACATATCTTTGTGTCCGTTCTTTATTCACTGTCAGATGTCTTCTGCATTTTAAGATGTACTTCCCTTCTGGAACTGGATATCCTTTCATGTATGACTTTTATGTATTTGCAGGGGCCTTAGTGCCTAGAAAAACATTCTGCAGAAGAGGTCATAACATTTTATTGCATATAGGGAACAAGGAAAAGGTCTCAAATGTGGAATAACTGCTGTGTTGCTTGTAATAATGTTTTTGTAAGGTAAATATAGATCAAAGAAATTAATATTGCCCATAAATTGGGTAAGCTTAGATGCTTTGCTTTCCATAGAATTAATGTTTGTCATATTTTAATAAACAAACCTTTCTTACTTAACCAATAAAACTGAGCAATTCCAGTACTCTTAAAATGTTTTTAGCTAAATTTAAGGTAACATCAATCATATTGATTTGACATTTCTTGTTACTACAGACTTAGATACACAGCTACTCATTTATAAAATGAAAATAATAGTTTTGTGTCCTGTTCATTGTTTACCTGGCATATTGAATTTTAACCCTGTAGGGGTTCACCACACAAATCATGACTAGTTTGATTTGAAATTCCAAGACATAAAAGTATCCATAGCTTTTCTGCATCCAGAGAGTTCAAGAATCTCAAAACCTTCCAGGAAATAGTTAACATCAGATCAGAACAGAAGGAAATAATAATAAAAATTCCCAGGTAATATAAGATTCTTGAGGAGAAAAAATATCAAAAAAGATTGTGCAACTATTTCCTTTTCTGAATTCTTCGGGAAAAGACAGTAGTACATACATTACACATGGGATATAATTATAGAGGACTCTGAGGTAGTAAAAAATGACTTTGATAAATAGGAAGCATAAGAAGCACCTCTCAAGGTTTCGTTTTTCTCTTATATCTCTAACTGTCAATAGAATACAAGTATTTCAGAAAATCTTAAGGGAGACTGTTATTCCTTGAACTTTTAAAAATTATTATCCAGAAGAGAAGAGAGCTGATAAATCCAATCTGTTTCTCCTACCTTATTGCAAAGTTTATATTTCTTTCTCACTTACTAGGGCACCTACAAGGGTACTAACCCTATCACCTTTTCAGTAAACTTTAATTCCCAGCATTTTACCTTGCTCTTTAAAGTTTATGAGTAGATATTTTAAATCAAGCAATATCCTAAGGATTTGATTTTTTTTCATACTGCTATTCTAAATGTGGATATAAAAGTATATAGAACTGCCATCTTATGTGTTATTTTTATAGTTATCATTGCAGTTTTAATCTATCAATGACCTCCTCATCAGATAGATAACAGGAGCTGATGACAAAAAAAACATACTCATTCCCCTTTTCTTCTCATATAGAATTATGTTATTCGCTCAGTTTTGAAGTAGATTTTGGCTCAGTTTTGAAGTAGATTTTGGCTTAAAAGTTCTCTAGAAGTCTATAAATAAAGCACAAGTGTTTTACTATTTAACACCGATAAAAGCAAATTGTAGATATATTATAAATATTGAAACCTTTATTTAAAACTTAAAAAAGGAGATGCAAATTCATCTTAGAAAGTTCCATAAGCTTCCACTTGTTACATATATAGTAATAAGAAGACATCATATAACACTGAAAGTTGTTAGAAAATATTGCTGTTCTCTAATCTAAAACAAAACCTACTGATAGACTGCTTTAACACTTGTATTTCTGACCTTTCCATTTGAGCAAATGCCGTTTTCCATCTGAACAGCAGAATAGCATATGGAATACCTTCCAAAGAAAAGAAATTAAGGGTAAATCAGACATTTCAATGACAGCATTTAGTTAAGCTGTGCGGGCGCAATTTGTATATTTATCCAAAGAAGACAACTCTTTTAGACTGTTGCACAGAAAAATGCTTTAGTTCTGTAAGTACAATGAGCTCAACAAATACTGGATTGATCATCAGGTTGAAATTCCACATGCTTTGTCTTCTCAAATGCTTATTTTGGCTTTATATTATTTTCTTCTATCTTCATTTGCAAACAGTCCCATATAAGCTATCTGGCTAATATTATGTATCATACTCATAATTTTAATATGAGTAAGAAGAAAAGCAGAAAAACTCTCAAACACAGCCAGCCAGAATGAATCATTAAAATAGACTTGCTGATATCCAGAGTTAAAGTTTCTTGCATTTTCTTCTCTAAATACCTAAATTTAGACAGAGAATTTCTAGGTTACAGCACTGCACTGTAAATGAGACCTATCCTTCAGACTAACAGAAGGCGGCACAGCTGAAAGTGTAGTCACCCCAACTAAGTGGTCACTTATGTTTTTGCTGAGTCTATCTAGTTCTGCCAATTATTTTGTAGACATTTGCACCCTTCTGCTGGAATTAGCCCAGCAATTCATTTTGCAAACATCAACACCAATCAATTAATAATGACTTTTGGCCACTACTAACCTCAGGTGTGGATAGACAAGTTCATGCAATATCAAAAACTTTGAGCCTCTGGCTGGAGAAAATTCCTAAATATTTCTTCACAAAACTTGATTGGTTCTGTGACACTGATTACTAAAATAAGTCAGTGGGCCTGCATGATTTAATAATTGCCAATGAATAATGGAAAAAGGTTATTACTTTAAAAAGGTGATGACAATCTGCATTTATTTATTTCTGTGTTGTCTTGTAATTTGATCCTACCATTAGTACCATAAAAATAGCAAAAAAAACCCCATCGGAAAATAAATAAACAAATCAGTACAAAACAGTTACTGAAGTACAGCATTTATTCATAAAAAACACAGTGTTTATAGTTCTCTGAGTACAAATTAAAGCCTATCAAAACTTACTGTACACAGATATCTCGACTCCTTGCTGAGAAGGAGTGAGATTGTTAAAGGAAACATGAAAAAAGCAGCTGAGTCTTCTCTGAAATGCACCATTTAAATTAAGGTTTAATGCTGAGGAGTTTGCTCTGTTAAGTTCTAAAAGGCTGCAGGATCATAGTTGGATGTTATAAATTTGCCTGATAAGAATCAAAGATTATAAAATTTGTTTTCTTATTACTTCAGTCAACTTGTTAGAGGAGTCCTTGACCACCAACCTCAAAATGAAATTAAATAAATAAAATTTAAAAAGACAATGGTTTATTTAATTTTTAATTCTGTTTGTATGAATCCAAAGCCTCATGAACAATAGTGGTAAGAAAATACTCAAAACACTTAGAAACATTCTTGTGTAACATCCTGCACAGGGAAGGACTTCAGGCCAACCTTTCCAACCCTTGCCATTTGTAGTGCGGTGAATGTACAAAAACATGCAGAAAAAAAAGAAGACTCACAGAACTATAGAATTACATAAATGTTGATTGAAGGGATCTCTGGAGGTCTCTGGTCCAACAGGCTCAAAACAGGATGATAGCAACACTGATTCAGGTCAGCTGTGCTGTTGTCTACCTGAATCTTGAGTCTTGCTGAAGTAGAATCTGACTAACTGAAGCCCCCAGGGATGTAAGTTCCCCAGCCTCTTGGAAGACCTGTTATGGTGCTACACTAACTTCCTGGTGAAAAAGCTTTTCTTAACTTCCCAAGATGCCATTCCCTCTTATTTGCCCTATATGTACACTGTTGGCTCATATTGTACTTAGTGTCTACAGTTGCCCCCAGATCAAACAAAGTCATGATCACACTACTTATTTCCAGTCCTTTCGTATATTCATGAGAGCAAAAATCTTACCTTACCTTAGATGAAAGATGCTGAGTGTTGGATAGATCATTCTCTGTAATCCATGATCACACCTAATGGCTCGTTATCACTGTGTTTTCTTTCAGACAGTATCTCAAAATGAGCTTTATGGTTTTGTATGGTACATCAGTATCATGTATACTTAAATAAAATATAAACCTCAGTACTGGAAACGATTTCAACTGAGAGATGAATACTGATGCTGTGATTCTATTTGCAATAACATAACCTGACAGTTTACACCACCAGAAGTAAAGTGAAAGATGAAATTTCCTCTCCTCTCTCTGTCACCTCCAGAACTGCTTCCCTTGTATCATCCTACATTTTGATATTTTACTTACCTTGTTCTGGCTCTGGTTTCTGAATGAATTCAAAGTATTCATCCAAGAAAAAGTTAGCTATCTTTTTGGCATTTTTTTCTGTGTTGATTTTCTGCTGAGGGAGTTAAATCATCTCAGGGAGCAGTCCAATAAATGAACAAGACACAAGATAAATGCAAGGCATATGAAATTACAAATGGAAAAGTAGGTTAGAGAGGGATAAAAGGCAGAACTGTGTCTTTCTGATGGTGATAAACTGCAAGATTATCTCCTTATCTAGTGAAGGCATGATCTGTATCTTAATAAGTAGAAATGATTTCAACAACTACCACTTAACTTCACAGTTACTTCAACAACAATCACTTCAACAACTTGTTCAAGTGGAAAGTTTCCAGTAAGTCAGTAAGGTACAGGAAATATAAAAAATGCATTTGAACGTAAGAAAAAGAATCTAAGTTAAGCATGTAACAAGATTATCTTTTAAATAAGAATGAATTAGTAAAACTTAGTACAACCAAGTACAGATGTTCGGTTCCTCTAGACAACTTAAGAAAGAGTTCACATAAATTAGCATGATCCTCCAAAAAAATGTTTTCTTTACTAGATGCAATTTCCAGATGCAGTCAGACAGAGCAGATGAACTGATCTACCAAGTATTGCCATTAAGTCAGCAGTCCTACTTCCTCCTCCCCTTCTCTCAGTGAAAGTTATGCCTCATTTCTTGTGCAGGCTCTCACATTCATTTGGCCTCTTGGTGAGCAGTTCCACCTCATTGCATCAGCAATAAACAACTACTTCTTTAGTTTTTGCTGTATTAATTTCTGTTGTTTTAGTGAGTGGAATTAGCTCACTGGGGATCAAAGAAGTGCAAGGGATGAGGCCAGGAATGTGGAGATGCAAGAGTAGCCACTTCTTTCAGTAGCAATGAACTATAAAATCAGCTCGACTTATCTTATTGAACTCTACCCTGAAGTGACTTTGACAAGTTAGAAAAGTCTATAGTAAGTCAGCTGGATAAAAAGGAATATCTTTTCTCATCTAATCAATGTGTAAGTCTTCATTTCTTCACCACTGCCTTTATAAACATTGTGAACTATTTTGCCTGTACTATAATCATCTAATTGTAAATTTATCTGAACATGTCTTAAGTATTCACAGCAAAAACTGCATAATAAGAAATTTTTTACTTCCAAAGAGTGTGGCAAGTCAGGACACTACAACATAAGGAAAAGAGTAAATATTGTATTTCATGGAATATCTGAAAGGAAACAAAAGTCCACCATTAAAGAGTGAGGTTGTAGATTTGGATGCAAGGATAAGGAAATAAGTGTTTTCCAAAGACTTGTGGTAATAAGAAGGACGCTCTGACTTGCAGCAAAATAACAGGGAGTTTAATTTAATATTTAGAATTTCGACAGAGTTTCCTTGTATCTTCTGGGGGAAAGGAACAGATAAAGTAAAATACCATATTACTCCAGACTGTGGAATACTCTGAGCCATCTTACTAAAAGCAGAAAACATGACAGAGCAACCACTGAACATCTAACTCTTTAATAAGAACATTGAAGACAATAGATGTTTATAATCTGTATTTAGTTTTTATTAATGAGCTATTTTTCAGCTAACATTGAATTACTGTGTTTTCAATCTTTTTTCTGGCCTTAGAAGTAGTGAATAGTTTTGTCTTAGGGATGTATCATCAACTGATTTGCATCAAGTCCCTGGAAAATTATGAAAATATGTCATAAACATAAGACATAAAATATGACATAAATACCTCAAAAATAATTTATAAATATTATTCCTGTGCTCTCATGAAGTAATATTAGATTAGTTTTTGTTAAGTGTAGATAAAATGTTGTTACATTATTAATCAATACAGATTATACCATGTTTTTTGAGGTATTGGCATAATGCTGAATACAGTGATGAAAATTAAAGCTGATTGATAGGACCCACAGGTCAAGGACCTTCAATCACTGTCATACTGCCTGTTTACAATAAAAGAGCAGTTGACTGGACTCCTGTCACTGAGATTACCCATTGCTAATTTCAAACTCCTTCCAACTGAGTAACAACAAATTCTGGGTCCTGCACTTTGGACACAACAACCCCACTCAACGCTACAGGCTTGGGGAAGAGTGGCTGGAAAACTGCCCTGAAGAAAAGGACCTGGGAGTGTTGATTGACAGCTGGATGAAGATGAGCCAGCAGTGTGCCCAGGTGGCCAAGAAGGCCAACCGCATCCTGGCCTGTATCAGAAACAGTGTGGCCAGCAGCAGTAGGGAGGTGATCATGCCCCTGTACTCGGCACTGGTGAGGCCGCCCCTCACTGTGTTCAGTTTTGGGCCCCTCACTACAAGAAGGACATTGAAGTGCTGGAGCGTGTCCAGAGAAGGGCGACGAAGCTGGTGAAGGGTCTGGAGCACAAGTCTTATGAGGAGTGGCTGAGGGAACTGGGGTTGTTTAGCCTGGAGAAGAGGAGGTTGAGGGGAGACCTCATTGCTCTCTACAGTTACCTGAAAGGAGGTTGCAGAGAGGTGGGTGTTGGTCTCTTCTCCCAAGTAACTAGCGACAGGACAAGCGGAAATGGCCTCAATTTGCGCCAGGGGAGGTTCAGACTGGATATTAGGAAAAATTTCTTTACTGAGAGAGTGGTGACACACTGGAACAAGCTGCCCAGGGAAATGGTGGAGTCACCCTCACTGGAGGTGTTCAAGGAACGTGTGGACGTGGCATTGTGGGACATGGTTTAATGGGCATGGTGGTGTTAGTTGATGGTTGGACTTGATGATCTTACAGGTCTTTTCCAACCTTAGTGATTCTGTGATTCTGTGAAATACAGTAGTTGGGCAGGTAAAAGTTCACTGTTGAAGATATGTTTGCCATGACATCAGAACCAATATGCATGACATAGGCAGCTCACAAGACCCATCAAAAAATAAGCTTGGAATTGAGATGGATTTTAGAAACCTTTCTTACAAGAGATTTCTTTCCATAAATGGGGAATTTATCATTTTTACTGGAAATCATCACCTCCTTCTGATCTTTTAATGTTTACATTTGTGAGTTTTTGTAGCATATTTTGCTCCATTTCTTCATGTATCATTTGTTCGTATAATAATTGTTTCATAAGATTTTTTGTGTAACACACGCAACTAAACTCATGAACTCCCAGAGCCATTAAATGAAGTTCCTCATATAAGCTATTAAGGGCATCAGGTACCTGTGAGATTCAAAGTGCTTCCTCAAGTTTGAAATTGTGTGGCAGATATAGAAAATAAACTGCAAATGTTTTTCCTTAGTCAAAGGTTATCAAAAGGGCAACTCAGGAGCTATAATGGTACTGAATTACTTAGTGCAGATTAATCATAGTACCAGCTAGCAAGCTATGGACAGTAAGGTGTAAAAACTGTCAGATGAAGAATAATTTTTAGGTGAAAAAAAATTAGGATTATTTCAAAGAATAGAGAAAAAAATTCAAATAAAATAAATTATCATGCTGGTTGTCCAGCAAGTTGACAAATGAAGTTCAGAACAGAGACACATAGTTTTCACTTTAGGGTGCTCTATTACTACCCAAAGGAGGAAATTTCCCTTGGTACCTTATGCCACCATAACAATACAACCACAACAAATAATAGCACCTAACTACCAAGCGTTAACATTTGATGGTTTAATTACCATTTAAGTGCTACTGTTAAATTATATTGTCAGTCTGGTAATAAAAATTGTTGAAAAATTTATATCTTTGTGAATAGAATAACAAACTTGACTGATTTCAGTCAGTTAAATTCTATTTGCAGCTTTAAAAAGGTGTAATCTCCCCATCCATATTTATGATTTACATTGCTCCAATTTAGAATTAATTATAATTTTCATTTGTTGGATAAAAGTGTTAGGAAACAAAACCAAAAACCCAAAACCAACAGCATTCCTTGATGTTATTTTAATATATACATGTTATATGCAGTTTTGATTATTCTGAGAGTATGGCCTCTTAAATCTTTTAACCAATTAACATAAAATCTTGGTTGTTCTTTGTCACAAAATAGAGCTTTCAGTCTTTAGTAATTCTGACAATAATCTACTTTCTGTTCCATCCTACCTCAACCCTCAGATAGACTTTCCCTGCAGTGCTGGGCATATGGTCATGATGTTCTAACTCAGTTATGAACGTACTGCATTGCAGAACATGAACAGAGTGATTTATAATAAAACCTGTTATAATAAATGGAAAAGAGCAGGTAGAATTATTATAAATTACTATTGATCTATAGTAAAAAGTGAAGAGATTAAAATAAGCAACATTTTAAAATATTCATTTTGTTTCTCAGTGTGTTGAATCATAAGGAGACTAAACTGTGTTCTATTAAATCATGATGTTGTAAGAAGAATCATAAAAGGAAAAGAAATTATAGTAGTATATATATGCTAATAGCAAAATATAGGAATTATAGCTTTATTATCTGTATTCAGTCTCATGCCTGGATTTGAAGCAATACATTTAAACTGACTGGGAATTTTGAACTGACATTAGTTTTTATCAAAATCAAAGTCAGAAAAGTAAGAAAAACTAAAATGAAAATGCATTGGCTGTGCTTGATTTCACTTAGATTGAAATATAAAAAAACCCAAACAAAACCCAACACCTTTGTGTGTAGAACGAAGATGAAACATTTCAAGTCAGTTTCATTTTGTATTTCATCTCACAAGCACGCTGCATCACATGAAAGCTTGGGCTCTTTTTGTCCCCATTTTCCTCTTTTGGGGAAAAAATAGTGCAGTTGATTGGGCAATATATCTCATCATAGAAGGTGGCTCCTATATATGGCAATTTTTTTTCTCCCATTTTCAAAGCAGCCATGTATCAGGAGGTATTTAAACTTTAATACTTTAGTCTAAATCCAAAGTCCCTTATGCATTGTTGTGACAGCGACAGTTCAGGATAAAATAGCTTGGACAAAATGCTTGTCACCTCTACCATTTGTACCGCTGATATATATGGTTTTTGTGAAGAGCAAAAAACATACTAAAATTGTGTGCTTGACAACATACATTTTTTACGGTGTTGTAAAACTTTTTAATATTTAGTTATCAAGTAAATCCATATCAATGGAAATTAATGTACTGAAGCATCAGCAGTATAAACTCCAGAGGAGTCATGCCAAAGGGCAGCCAAACCCTCAGAGTAACACTGGAAGGGGCTGTAGTCATTTCAGACTTCTTTGATAAAAGTGATCTGTCACTGAGTCTTCACTTGTAGCAGTAACAAAATAAAAACATCACCACAAATTTTGAAGATTGAGAAGATGACAATATAGGAATTGTTAATGAAGTAAATACAGTGTAAGAGAAAGCTCACCAGACAAAATGAAGACATGCTAATTTCCTTTCTGAGGTTTCTTGTAGTAAGATTAACACTGGTAGATTCAGTAAGACTGTGTTTTCATGTCAGCTTTTATGAGCTAAAATTCTTAAGTGATGGTGACAGTAATTTTCTGTTCAGTATAACTTAAAATAAAAGGTTCTGTATACGGCAGCCGTACGAATACATGTATTAAAAATTGACTCCGCTGCTCGCTCCTACACTTTCTCTTCAGTCCCCCACTCCCTAAATAGTGCAGGTATAATACATATATTGTATATTCATAGACACAAATAATGCCATATATTCATATGTATACATTCATACTTACATTTATATATACCAGCCTCAATAGTACAATAATACTTATTTATTCATGCAATGAATTAGTTTATGAAACTGATTTACTAGGGATGAAGAACCCATAAACACACACACCTCAAACAGAAAAATAATTTAAAAATTAACAAGACCAGATCCATAATCAAACTCACAGTGTAGCCTCACAAATGGATATTACAGCAAAGTTTAGGTGGTGTTACAGGAGAGGGGAAAAAGGAGTTACTAGGAAGGAAAAGGTAGAAAGAGTTTAATATGGCACTGCTATTCAAAAAATACATGAAGACCCATAGCACTGCTCTGTATTTTTCTTTCATTGTGCTTATATTTTTTACCTTTTAGTTTTGCAATAAACCTCCTTATTTTTTTCTTTTTTTTATAAAACATGTATTGTTCTCATTGCTACACTTGTCTACAATTTACATAGCTGGATAAATTTGATAAATTTATCTAGCTCTAACTTCCTGGGAACTAATAAATCAAATAAAGTGACTACCAGTATAACAAACAAAATGCAGAAGACCCTTGAATAATGGGAATGTATTAGGCTCTGTTAACAACAGATTTTTTCAGTCAATTTAAAGGCTGATATTGTCAATTACTATGACTTAAGGAGAAATCTTCTCTGAGTGTTCAACATGAAGACAAATATATCTTATTCCTAGAGCAGATTTATTTAAGTGATGAGAGAGTAAGCCCAGCCACAATGCAAGAAGTCAATCTAGTCCATAAATAAACATGTATATAATAATTAATTTGAATTTTTCTAGAGATTCCTGAGACTTATGCGAACATCAACAAATATATTTTTGCTAGGAACCTGCAGTTTTATTATGTCATCTAATTTGCTTACTTTTTGTTCTTTAATGTCCTACTCTTTGAATTCTATGATCATGCAATAATCTTTTCCTTGCTTTGAAAAGTAGGGTCTTGGGTACTTCTCAAAGCAGATATGCAGATACATATAAAGAATGACAAAATGAAAAAAGTTGTTTCATTGTTTTTCAGTTATGGAAATACCTTGTAAGCATCCTCAGTCTACATATCCACAGGCTCCTGTTAAATTCCTGTTGATCCATAACTGCCATCAAGGCAATTTTGGGGATCTGTTCATGTTCTCCTGCATTAGGGTCAAAGTCAAGGGAAAAACTATCGTCTCCTTCCATTATTATATGTAAGAACACTTTCACGTTCTTTGCTGTTTATCTTACCCTAATAACTTTCCAATTCTAATTTCTCAGGGAAGTAGACAAACATCATCTTTAGAGAGTTGTTGCAGTAAGGTTTCACTGGTTTAATGGCATTAATCAATTTCAGTTTCTTTTATGGTCCATAAGGTTACATGTAGATGTATATATATTTCTGTAATAGGGCATATTTCATTGGCAGGGAGTGGGAGTTTGTGTATAGACAGACAGATAACCCTGATTATGTTCTCTAATGAAAAGATGTTATTATTCAATGTGTAAATGCTAATCTTTTCACATACGTTATTGACTACCCTGTTATCTGGATGTCTGTATCAAGACATTCTGAACTAGTTCTAATCTTACAATAGTTTATTGTCTTGAAAGGACAGGTTAAATTTTATCAAGAATAAGTCTTAAATTTGTTCCAAAAATCTTTCTGGCTTGGTGATTAAACTGTAGCTTTTAAGAATTGTCAATCTTTTTTCACACACTCTTACAATACATATCTCAAGAGGATTGATTCCTTAATTTTTATCTTGCCATCCAACTCAGATTCACTTTGCCAAACCCTGGCTCAGAACAACCAGCCAATTCCTTAAAATAGGCAAACCCAACTCAGAGCAAGGCAAGCCCAGGCTATACCTGAGGCCTTGCTCTTTCTGGTCCATACAAAGCCTGTGGCCTTTTACTAATAATGGCAAAAATCATATTCACTTGCCTACAGTGGCAACCTTCTTGGTTGTCCTAAACATATTCTCTGTCTTGGTAGTTTGCTAGAAGCAAGTAGAGATTTCTCTGAGCCTCCAGAGAAGCCAGAGTTATGTAGGAAAATGTCTGCTTCATTTGGTAACAGACTTTCTAATCTATTTATCAACAGGTTTATATATTATGTTAAGCTCTACTGATCCTGACCCGGGAAAATAAAACACTTTGATAATTGTCGTGGTTTAAGCCCAGCCAGACTAATCACCACACAGCCACTCACTCACTCCCCTTCCTCAGCTGGACGGGAGAGAGAAAACATGAGGAAAAGGCTCGTAGGTCGAGATAAGGACATAGGGAGATCACTCACCAATTACCATCATGGGCAAAATAGACTTGACTTGGGGAAATTAGTTTAATTTATTACCAATCAAAATCAGAGTAGGATAATGAGAAGTAAAACCAAATCTTAAAAAAAAAGCCAACACCTTCCCCCCACCCCTCCCTTCTTCCCGGGCTCAATTTCACTCCCGATTTTTTCTACCTCTTCCCCCTGAGCAGCGCAGGGGGACGGGGAATGGGGGTTGCGGTCAGTTCATCACACATTGTTTCTGCCGCTCCTTCCTCCTCACACTCTTCCCCTGCTCCAGCGTGGGGTCCCTCCCACAGGAGACAGTTCTCCACGAACTTCTCCAGTGTGGGTTCTTCCCACGGGCTGCAGTTCTTCACGAACTGCTCCAGCATGGGTCCGTTCCATGGGGTGCAGTCCTTCAGGAACAGACTGCTCCAGCGTGGGTCCCCCGCAGGATCGCAAGTCCTGCCAGCAAACCTGCTCCAGTGTGGGCTCCTCTCTCCATGGCTCCACAGGCCCTGCCAGGAGCCTGCTCCAGCATGGGCTTCCCACAGGATCACAGCCCCCTTTGGGCATCCACCTGCTCCGGCGTGGGGTCCTCCACGGGCTGCAGGTGGATATCTGCTCCACCATGGCCCTCCACGGGCTGCAGGGGCACAGCCTGCCTCACCATGGTCTTCACCACGGGCTGCAGGGGAATCTCTGCTCTGGCGCCTGGAGCACCTCCTCCCCCTCCTTCTTCACTGGCCTTGGTGTCTGCAGAGTTGTTTCTCTCACATATTCTCACTCCTCTCTTCTCCGGCTGCCGTTTTCCCGGTTTTTCCCCCCCTTCTTAAATATGTTATCACAGAGGCGCTACCACTGTTGCTGATTAGCTCAGCCTTAGCCAGTTCAGTTAAGTTTTTCTTATTCTCAAATTATTTGGATTTACACAAATATGTTGACCTGGATTTGTTCAAAAGACTTAAGATACTAGATTCAGCATCTGAGTTTTAGAAAAGAATAGCAATAAAGCCATATTTACTGGGCTATTTAAAGACAGATTCAGTTTCTATGATTTTGTAAGAGGATCTTATTTTCTCTATTTTTACTCCACCCACAAAAAGGTAAACATTTTTTTAACTTCATTTGTTTATTTATCCCCTTTTTCATTGATTTTATAGTCCTAAGGCAGAAGAAATGGTAATGGTTTATTGACGGATTTTTTCCTATAAAAGCATATAAATAGAATGTGATAAATAGAAGAATCAGAGGAGCATAGTCAGAGGAAAATGAGACTTGAACAGGTTACTGTTATCTAGACAATTTGTAAGGTCCTCATTCAACCTCCAGTGAAGTGTCTAACTGTCCTGAGGTATGCTTGTCTCTGACAAAAAGCATGCAAAGCACATCTTAGTAGATGACATTTCAAGAATGAACAACAATCACAGTTTGCCAATTTCCTTTCTGTATTGTACTGGGTATAGTTTTCACCTAGAATGAGATCACAACATAGCACTCTTTTCAAAATATTACTTTATATTTACAAATCTTCGTTGAAATTCCCTACAGGCTCAGTTGTTCATTTTTTGTCTGTTTTCCCTTGTCTTGTTCTTCATTGTGAGCCTAGTAGTATATTCAGCCTTTTGATAGAAAGAAGCTAGCAGATAACTGTTACTGAGCTTGGGTATTTTGACTCAGTTTTCTGCTGAAAAGAACATATTGCTATACTTCTATTTGGCAGTCTTTTACTGACCAGTTTCCTAACTCCATAATTTGAGTTCATAAGAAATTGCATCCCTTTCCCATGCTGCCCCTTTTCAGGGTCAAGGTTTCAGCAGGCTGTGTTGCTAAGAAACTGCAGGGGTAGTACACAAAAAACTATACATAAGAAATAAGTTATTTCATTTCTAAAATAGAAAAATATTGCTTTTATTTTTATTACTATTTGCCCTCCCGTTTATGTTGTGTCTCTTTCTATACACTGTGTATGCCATACATGGTATTGTTCTGTTTCTTGACTTGGAACATAGAATTCTAGCAAAGAAAGCATCTACCTGATGCTTTTCAACAACTCTTGTGTTCATACTAATTCATTTCAGATACAACAGTATTTCTGCTGTTAGTAAGCTTTTAATAACTGTTTCCATGCTAATCCATGTTTTCAGTGATTTGTAACCACTTCCCATATTGATATTCTTGGATAATTTTTCTCACCTTGATGCTACTTGAAGTTAGCTATCCTTTGATAAAGTTTCTATTAGGAAAAATACTTTGCCATTTAAATTGTTTCTAGAACATCACTCTAAATACCCCAAAACAGAAATGATTGATAGATAATGTAGTAAGCTTATATTCTAACAAGGAACTGACCATCACTGAGGAGAGCTCTGTTTTTTATAAAGAAATCTGTATTTGTTTCAGTTATGCATCTTTGAAGTTAGCTAACTGATTTCTTTCTTCTTGTTGCCTGTAGAAAATGCACATTAGAAACGATATATTGCAAATCTTCTTACTTGAACTCTGTAACACAATTGCTTGAAGTACAGCTGTGAGTGTTTGAAGACTGAATCATCTGCTTCTTTTGTCAGAGAAGTCATCAGGTAACCCTGGCACAATTTGCATACATAGCACCAGGGTGGTGTGTGTACTGATGTGTGTGTGTCATGGAAATAGACTATGAATATAATTTCTATGCAGAATATTTAGTTAATACTTTATATAGATTAAATATAACAGCACAGATTATTAATATACACAGGCAATATGTGTGAGGGTAAAGAGGAATACTGACATCTTTACCTGGAAGATGCAAGTTTAATAACAGGCTCTGCAATTGTATTCTCCTTGGGTTTGAATGGAGTGCTCCACCTCTATTCACACATCGTTTGTTTGCTTGTTTTGCCCACATATACTTTATTTTTAGATTGCCTGTGAAGACCCTATCCCTCAAAGACATTAGATATTCAAAAGAAGCAGCCTCATTTTTTTAATTCAAAAAATGGTGTCAAAGGGGAAAACCCAATTATATCTCATCCACCTTCTTTTACGTAATTATTTAGTCCTGAGAGCATTTAAAACAAAAAAAGAGATTTTTGTTCAGTCTGCAATTTAATTAATCACTAGGTTTTACAGTAGACTAAATATTAAGTATTCGTCATGCCTTCTGTTAGAACTGTTCCCAGAAAGGAAACCCAAATTCATAGCAAGAAATGTAGACAAACAGAAGGTATGAGGCAATCTGACTTCAAAACAACAGGAGATTCTCCCAAGAAAAAATGTTAACCTGTATTCTTCTTTTGGTTTCCTAGATATTTGAAATCCAAAAGCAAAATAAATTCTTTTGCTTTACAAATTATTTGTCTGAAAAGTTAGATTTTTTGTTTTTTAGTAGAACGTGCGGGGAAAAAAAAGTGTATTTCATAAACTTTCAGGTTTGAAAATCTGGATTTAAACTGAAAAAGAACAAAAATGATTATTTTAATCATGTTATGTTTCATTTGTTTATATTAATAACAACTACAATGTAAAAGTGAGACAGAAAGACAGGCGAAAAGTAACCTCCAGTACTGTTTATCTCAGTGACTTCCATCATAAGTGTGACAAGTCAATGAACTTGTCTGAACTGGGCAAAGCAGAGACTTGGATCCCATACGAATCTCTAAACACGCATCTATTGTCCACCTTTGAACTCTCTCTTTCTTGATTTCGTCACCCTAGATGAATTGTTATGTAAGGACATGAGGGTAGTTTTGTTTTGTTTTGTTT
Source organism: Gavia stellata (assembly GCF_030936135.1). Lineage (NCBI taxonomy): Eukaryota > Metazoa > Chordata > Aves > Gaviiformes > Gaviidae > Gavia > Gavia stellata. Next base: position 23,692,409 of record NC_082598.1, on the reverse strand, counting down.
TTCACAGAACCACCTATTTTCCAGGAAACCTTTTGTTACCAAATCAACATTTTCTGTCTAATGTTGCGTGGATACATTCCTGATTTGTTCTTTTAAAGATGTATTATCTATACTATATATGAATGACAAGGATATATTTTTTCTGAATTTTAGTCAAGACTTTATCTTAAAAATCAAATAAAACAAATTAATAAAAGATTTCTTGCAATAGCATTTCCCCTTTTCTCTAGCTGATCGTAAATGATATCATTCTTGTTGATATTATTATGACTGCTGCTTCCCAGTGGTCTCTTCTACATTTCAGTGTAAGTTGTCATCCTTCCTATGAAGTGTAAAAAGTACTGGAATCCACTTTAGAGAGAGAGCACTTTCAAATATTCTCTTGGGATTTCTAGAAGCGCAAAAGTCATGACTGCTCACTTCACTTTCTACTATACCTATCCAATTCACTATCTTTATGAAGTACACTGGATTTAAAGCCTAAGTCTGCTTCTAACCCATTCACTTTGGATATCTTCAGCACACCCCTGGTGGGTTTTTATTTTGTGTTTCCTTTTTTATAAATACTGTCCTAGATACCAATAACCAAATGCTGGCCATAGCTGCAGTGCTATGCACTGCCCAGCTTTACACAAGAGTTCACAGAGTACAGCTGTGATGGCTTAGTCCTTGCATAGGTAATAGTCTTATTTTACTCAAAAAGCGAGAAATTCATTAGTGACCGCCTATTCCTCACTCTTCTGGAAGCGTTTTTTGTAGATAGAGTATTTGGATTTTTTAATTCTCTTTTTTTCCTGTGTGGACAATAGATTATGATATTACTATTGTTTCTATAAAGTAGAAAACCAGTCCATCCTACCCCTGTTTATACATGTATGTGAACATATATAAATACAGATATGAAACACTACACTTCACAGGTCTTAGAAACCAAAACCTTAGCTAATATAGGTGTTCTGCTAAGCTAAAGACATTTCATCTAGGTAGACTAGCTAGATCAAGTTCAAATTTATATTTCTTTTGAATATGTTACTTACAGTAACATACTATGTAGTAGCATGACCTCTAAAGGCTCAGTTTCAAAAAGAATATATCTACTTCAAAACCAAACTGTTTAATATTGCTGAACACCAAGTTCTAGGTATGAATACAGCATTTAACTTCCAATGGCTTAATTTGAAAGTGCAAGAATAAGGTATTTGATCATGAATGCAACTTCAGTCTTTCAGGCACAAAAATTAAAATTTAAGCTGTTGGCCCTAAGTTCCCTATCTTTTCTCTTTATTTCTTTGTCTGCTCCCCTTGCCTTTTGTTTTTTTGGGGTTTTTTTTTTTGTTATTATGATTCATTTGTTTTAAAGAATTCTTTCAAATACTTAATTAGCTTCCGTGGAATTACATAGTTATCACCAAACATTAAAAGCAGTCCACTCAAATCTCCAGTTAAAATAATAACTTAGAAAGGAGTTTAAAGCAGCCTACTAATTTTTTGAAAACCTAGACACATATCAAAGCTGCAAAGAGGCTAATACTGTAAGTATGTTAATTAAACAAAATAGAAGTTATCTAATTACCAGTACTACTCATCCTAACTTTTTAATACTGTCTGTTTGGGAGTGGCAGGCATCCAGCGTGGTGTTCCTAAATCACTTCTTCCATTGGCTCCATCTCATAAATACTTATGGGCTACCTATATGTAGCCAATACACAAATTTCCTTTAGATTTGTGATCTACATCATATTTGTCTGTGTAATGTCCTCTCATCAAGAAATTTACAGGGTCAGCATTTTGAATTAATTTACTGATGGAACAGCAAACGTAAAAAAGTGTAATCACATGTTCTTTCAGTTAATATTGTCCTTCAGTAAGACCAATATTACCCATTAGCATCAACTGAGCATCTCATTCCCTAATATACTTGAACCTCTATTAGTTTGTAAAAGTAGAGGGATCAATGTTCTAGAAATAACGACTCTGTGCTATGTTCAAAACACTTGAGATCATGTTTTCATTTTTTTAAAAAGAAGCAAAAGTCAAGGACTTTTTTGTTCTAAGCATGCCTTAGGCTGGGAAACAAAATAGTAATAAGAAATAAGACAGAATGTAAACTCAGGTTTTCCAACACTTATTGACTCTTTTTCAAAAGGCATCAGAGAAAGGAAAAAAAAATCCTAAGGAGATATTTTCTCCTAAACCATTTTTTCACATTCATGCTAAAATGTGTGCATAATTAAAAGAAAAAAAGAAGTTAAAGTTTATGCTTTTTGTTCATCATCATAACCAGATAGCATGAAGAAAAAACATAACTACAGAATCACTGATTTGTTAAGTTAAATTAAATGACTGGCAACTCAGAAATATTCATGTGTGATGTTATATATGTAAGGAGAGTGACAGGCATTACAAGACAAGGCATATTTCCCTGGAGGAAGCAAAATAGTTCCTCTATTGAAGAAAATTATTTTGGTTTATTCTGGGTATTTTGATTGCATACAGTAGAGTAAGGCACAGAGATCCCTCAGAGTCCCTGCTGAACTGACAACACAGTACTGAATAGTCTTCCCAACTTAGATCCAGATATAACACTGCCTGTATGTATAGCATCAAACTTCTGCTAATAATAATCTACTACAAAGTGGATGCATTTGGGTTTAGGTTGTTCCTACCTTCCCCCCTCCTCCCCTCTCCCCAACTTGTATAACAGCAGCCCTCTTGCTATTGGCAACAAGACTGAGTGCAGAGTGGATGACAGTCTTATCTACTTTGTTCACACGGCCTTTTACCATAGTACTGAGGATTTTTTTACAACTGAGCAATTTTTTATTATCTCATAGGAAATGCTATTGGCCAGACAGTATTTCTCTATTTGAATACCTTCCTAAATACAACTTCTTGGTTCATACAGCTTTCTATTTGAGAAACAGGTTAGTTAACAGTTTTGATATCAACACGGGAGGGGAAGAAGGGGAAAAAGGTCTCCTTTGAATATAACCTTGCTCAGTTATGTCTGAGCAGATGAGATCTTCACCTTTTAATTGTGACCTTTCAAAAACTTTTCAGTAAGTTTCTAAAAATTTCTGTGCTGCCAAAATTAGTCTGGTCACTTGCAACAAGGCAATTCACAGCTTTGAACAAATAATTTCATAGTAAATCCTCAAGGGGAAAAAAATAAACAACTCCCCCCTCCACCCCTCCAGAAAAAAAAATATACCCAAAACACTTAAACCCAAACTGGAACAAAAAACAACCCTTACTCTCCCCCAAAAATGCCCTTTAAAAGTCTATTTTTATCAAATATCTTTTAAGGAGAGTTTAGAAGAAGAAACTGACCTACTAAAGAGACACCAGAATCTACTTTTCAGACTGTCCATCCTAAAAAACATTATCCATTATTCCGCAAGTGAGTTTCAGCTTAATTTATGCCTGTCATGGAAAAAGCTTCCTGATGTCAGCTCTGGCTGTGTGTAGGGCTGTGCAGGGGGATCAAGCTGTGCTACTGTTTAGGATCCCTGCCAAACAAGTGACATTTCCCAAGAACATAAGCAGAATTTTAAGAAGTTGTCTTTGTCCTTCTTAAACAGTAGGGCTAAAGGGGAAGAAGGAGAAGAAGAAGAAGAGAGAAAGAAGACTTAACCTGATAGGGGTATGTGGATGGTAAGAAGGAAAATAACATAGTTATTCTGAGCAGGGAACAATGTTCCCTTTAAGAATAAACTGTGGAAATTAATAGCTTGTCCTTTGTAAATGGCTTAATTTCCTATTATAAAATGTGAGGTAATTAGAATATTTTTGAAGACAAGCATTTAAATATTTAGGATCACTATTACAACTGATGAAAACAGCAAGACTAGATACAGAGTTTGCCCTATCTACAGCATGGAAGCAAGGTCTAGTGACTCACCAGGGGAGAACAGCAACAAGGATGACACACCATAATGAAAGACTTAAAACTGATCTGTAATTTACCTTTTGAATATTCATTGCATAATTTTAGGTTTCTGAATTTGTCTTTTTCTATGAAAGAGCTCCAATAAATGTGTGTTTGGATTGAGACAGACATTATCTGATTCCTTTGTATTTTTGGGTTTGAAGTGAATATAGCTCAAGTAAATTAGTACCTAAGAAAGAACAGGACCTTCATGCTCCAAAGCATGAGCTAATCTTTTACTGGAAGAAAAAAAAAAAAAAAAAGGAAAGGAAATGCTTACAAGGGGTTATTCCAAATTTGCTGACTTCAGCAGTTTGTAGAGGATTCCTCCCCTCATGCTAGCCTCTCTGGTTTCCGATATCGAAGGCCAAAATTGATCATTAGCTTATCTATCCTCATATTTTGCATAGTGCAGAATAGCACCATTGTGCTTCAGTCCTGCAAGAAAGTTAAAGAATAAAACATTTCAATTGGTAGAAGTCTAAACTGTGTACCACTGGCAAAAAATGGAAGAGAAAAAGGTTAAAAATGAAAATTCCCATTTTAGATAGGAATTAGATAGGGTGAAGGGGGATATCAATCCCATTCAGAAATGAAAAGATTACTCCTCTCCTCAACTTTGAGAGCAAATTACAGAAGATAATTAAAAGTTTAAGAATAACCAAGATATTTCATCTCAAAACTTTCAAAATATGATTAAAAACTGAGTTTCTGATTTCTGACCATTCAGCTCTGGTTCCCACAGTTTTTGAAGCATATTTAGTCTTGCTGCTGGAACAATGTTTTTTATGAGACAGTTTTGATAGCTGAGACCTTGTTAGCCAGAGTTTACATCCTCTAAGAGAGGAGTCTGGAGAGCAGTCTGGAGACTAAAATCACCTCTTAGAGTCTAAGGGCTTTTAGAGTCCTTAGAAGGGAGTTGAAAGCTGGTGTCAGATGAGTCTCTGGATCATCAGAAGAGCTAGGCTCCAGTCTCCAAAGCATAGAGCTCAGTCTCTGTTTCTCAAGCTGCAGTTTTATGATTTCTAGATTGTCCTTCAACTAACCTTTTATGTCATACACAAAATTTAGAATCTCTGTCACAAACTAGGGACCTGAGCCTGAGCTGAAGTCAGGACTTCTAATTTCATAGCAGGGAAGATTGGTCTTGTGTCACATCATAACGTGTTTATTTACCATTTGCACATCTTTTTAAATGGCACTTTCTGAGCTGAAGATGAGACACAGTATATTATGTCTAGAAACTGCTGATCTGTACGAAGACCTATATTCCTTGCCTGTCCTGGGCAGATACTGAGCTCAGTCTCCTACACCTTGCTAGGTGTGAAATCCAAATCCTACCCAGAAACATTCAGCACATGGCTCACCCCTACTGAGCTGGGATTGCTACAGTCGTTCGTGCTGAGCCTCAACCACAGGGGCAGGTTGAGCACACAGATAAGAGTACAGCTGTTGAGAGCATGGATCTTCTCCCTCCTGCAGAAAGACAAGCTCTGCATGATAAAAAAAGAGGGATCTTTCTGCAATAAGAAAGCTCTGAGAAAGCAAATACACAAAACAAAACAGCAAAATAATAATTAAAAACTTCTCTGTCTTTTGGTAGAAAAAGAATTGTTAAACCTATTAACGGTATAAAGATGCTGAAATGTAATTATATAATATTTTCAGAGATCTGTTTATTATGTTATTATATTCAACGGCCTTACAGAATATGTAATATGCCAGGTATACATATTGCTAATGTTTGAGGTAAAAATCTGCTATAAGAAAAAGTTCAATAAATTAAAGATTATGGAAAGTAGAGACAGGTAAGAACAAATAAATATCCCTTAAAAAACAGAGATCCTATTTCAGGCAACTGAGAGCCCAGCTCTTAATTGTTTTGGAATTTAGTGACAGTTTATAAATGAGTCCTGCAAGGTTGGTCACCTGGACTCTTTCATAATCCCTCAGAGCATGTAATTACAAGTAAAAACAAGACAAGTAAAACAATTACAGTTATGGTCTAAGGAAAAAAAATACAACTCCCAAAAATAGTATGTGAGAATTATTTCTGTTATTATCTATTTTATTGGTGTGTGGTTTTGGGGAAGTCTTTTAACAGACCTTAGGTTATGAAACACTACTGATTATTAAACACCTTTTATGTGACGTTCTTCTAGATAAGTCAGGACCAGGGCTAAAGTTTTAAATGACTCATCTTTTCATGCATAATTTATAATCAAGTAGGTTGTAAATGAAAAAAGTAATTCACTAGCTTATTCAATATTAATTGAGAAGGAATTAAAGGTTTTGCAAGTAGACAATGTGAGAAACTGAGTCCTATAAAACAAAGAAAATAGTTTTTTAAGAGCTGTATTAAAAAGTAGAATTTAATCTATATTTATATATTAATGTGAGATTATTAAAGATGGCTCTAGATATTTCTGTTTAATTTGTTTCTTTCCTGAGAACTCTTTCTTGTATGTGACAGAAAAGCTTCCACTACTTTAAAGCACAACAATATTTCCCTTTCAAATAATTGAGGAATATGAACAACCAAAATATATAATTCTTACAAAATAGTAAATTTTGGTAAACTTCCTGTCACCATGCCTTGATGATGAGTTGAGGCTACAGAAGCAGTTCTGTAAAAAAGGGTTGTTTCTTTTGAAAGCTCTGTAGTGAATTCTTTGTTCCTTGTCTCCTTTACTTGCTCAAAAGAAAATAGATGAAACAAGATGAAAGTATTTGAAAGGACATCCATTGAAATTAAGAGGTGAGAACACAATGTTGCTGCTTGTTTCACTAACAACAATTTACAATATTCTCTTTCCATAGCGTCACTAGACATGTAGGACAACCTTTTTGGGTGCTCTGGATGGATTTTTGCTGCATGGATTTAATTAGTTGTTATCATCCATGCATTGGTTCAACACTTCCACAGATGATATTAGGACATCTTAAGTTCATGAATTTTAATAGTTCTAATAAATATGCAATGAAGTGACAGCAGTCTATTCTACTGTAGATCAAAGACTCAGACTATCCTTCAAGCTCAGGTTTAATTCTTAAGTTTGTCTTTCTGAGATGTTCCTCTCTTCATAAAAGAAACACAACAGAGGTGGTTTTTACTTAGATACCACTTCTTATTTTGAACAGATCCCTGAATGTTTAGTTTTCATTTAAAAAATATTAGTCTCAGGCAATTCTTAAAGTTACCTCTTTTCTTTTTTTCTTTTTTTTTTTTTTTTTAACAAAGAAGCATTTACTAGCACAGACCCCAAAGAAAGCATGAAGCATAACTTTTGTTAGTGTTGCCCAACCACATTATGAACACTTCTTTCTGGACTCCTGCTCATCAGGAGAAACAAAAAGGAAATCGGCAAAGTTTTCCCAGAAGTTGTTTCCTGTTTTGACAGCGGTGTGTGCATTCACACTGATATATTTATTTGTATTAAGATTTAAAAAAAAAAACAACGGAGTTTAGAGCAGAGTTTGACAAATCAGCATTTTGGCAGGAAAGAAAAAACACTTTGCTATTACAGAATTTTCAGCACTTTAATTAAGGTGACATACGTCCAGATGATCCCACAAGTGGATCATACCTTTTCAAAAGAAAGAAAAGAACAACTAATTAAACAAGAACAGCAAAAAACCCCTCCAAACCAATGGTCTCTAATTATGAAATTCATTTCCATCCCCAGTGCTTGCCTTCCATTTGACCCTGTGCGTATAACATGGCAGCCAGAACTGCTGTGAAATGTTGTACTTCTTAAAAAGATCACACAGACAGCTTAGAGACTAAATTGTAGATAATCCTTATAAAAAAAAAGTGTTAAAAGTAGTAGCACATGTTTTCTCTTGTTCTACTAAAATGGAGCAAGGTTTTCAAAGGGAAAAACAGATATAAAAGACCTCTTCTTGACTGTTATCCTCTCTTCAGATACTCATACCAAGGCCCACAGCTGGATGGACAATGTTTTCTGTGTGTATTTTTGGTTTTGGTTGAAGGGTTAAAGTAGAAAGGATAAAAAAACCCATGGAATAAATATGAAAGTAGTTGAATGTATATATAAATAAGAAATAAATAGAAACAACAGAAAATAAAAAATGCAATGAATGAAATATCTAGATTACTGCAACACTTGACACCTTGGACAATACAAATAGCTTTGTAATCAAATCATCTTTGAAGAATGCAGCTTTCAATATTAAAAGTGTAATTGGAAAAAAAAGTTTGGGCAACTAAGCAGTTTGTTGATGAACTCAAAATCGGAAATGAATCCATGACTCTTTCAGTTCCATTGTAAATTAAAAATAAGTTAGAGACAAGATAGAAATATTTTTATTTTACTTATTTTGATAGGTACATTCCAAAACACCATATAAATTTCAAAAAATACAGTTAGCTTCTTTTTACAATTGCTAACACTGTGAATTAATTAGTCACCTACTTTCTTGTCATGGAATGTTTGTTACTTAAAATGTTCTTGGATATGTGGACATTCTTACTTTTGAAAAATACGCTGTCAGTATGTTTCCCATAAAACCTCAAGTTTGATGAGACTTTGAAAAATGACATACTATGTTATTTTAGCTTTGGATTTTTTTATTACTCTGAGAAAAGTGATAGGCTCTTCTCACAAACAAAAGCCTGCTATTGAACTTAAAAAAAGGAAATCCACAGACAGTTACAAGACTTCAAATATTACTACAGATTTTCTTTCTTAACGTTCAGAAACGTGTAAATTATGGATTTGCTTTTTCATAAAATGTAATGCATGCATTTTTGTAAACTGAGGTGAACTTCAAAATTTACATTTAATAAAGAAAAAATACTGCACAGTCTAAGTCTGATATTGGATTTTGTCTAGCAGAACAGGACCAGAAGAAATCACATATTGTATACCTACATCATCTTCTTTTTATTGCACTTTATACTTCATAAACAGTGGACAGCACACAAAATCAGACATAAATCCTATGAGCTTTGTACATTATTTTTCTTGTTTCTTGTTTTCTCTTTGCAAAAAGTAAAAGGATTAACATAGAATTAGAGCAAAAAGAGGAATAAAGCAAAAATAGACAATTAAAATAAGACGTAATTAAAATTGCAAATAGAAAGGGCACGGTCGAGAGATGTTAGAAAAGGCAGAAATGACAGGTTTCACAGTCATGAGGTTCTCTTACAAATGTGATAAAACCACAAATCTTTCTGTGCTGATACAGACCCACAAAAAATAACAGGTTTTACTCAATTTAACAAATAAAGTATGTTTTCTAGTTTAATTTTAAGAGTAATCATACCTAATTGTCACTTAGACACTTTAATAAGGAATACTTCAAGGAATCTGTAAACAGTTGAAGATCAAACACATCTTTATTTTATTATTCTTACAAACTGTGCTGGAAGGGCAAAGTCATTTTTATGCATGGCTAGAATCCAGTCATTCTAATTTAGATGAACCTCCATTTTAAATGCTTGACCTTAGAAGATTAGAATAGTGGTATTTACTCAGCTAAAAATACTTCCCTTAATTCTCTCTCAAGGGAATGGAGAGAGAATCAGTTTGTATGATTTAAGTACTTTCCTCTCTATATTTTCCAAAAGGAAACTTATCAGTGATATCCTTTATAAGCTTTCTTCTTCTTTCATTTAAAATACCAAAAAAACCCTAATTGTATATTCCTGATGCTTCTTTTACTTGAGGTCAGAATATTTACCCTTTCCCAAGAATGGGAGCCTAATGCAACAGAACTGAAGACACCAAACCTAACCTTTTCCTCTAGTCCCAGCACATACATCTGGGTCATAATCACCACAAAAAACCAACCCACAGTCTTGACATATACCTTAAGTACAAATACCTGCCACCCTTTCTATTGAAACTGAGTCATGAAGCTGGGTGTTTTCCTTCTGGGATACCAAAGAAAATTTACTTTAGTGAACTTAGCTTAACCTGTTCACCAGGAGGCAACGACAACCCTGCAGGGTAGGGCATATTTCTGTCTGTTTTGTTGCAGACATTTTTCCTATTCTTTGTCACTGAAAGCCACTTTTTCTCTATCTGACTCCCATAAGAATATTTGCTGTCAAACCATTCGTACAACTTCCAGGGTCAATTCTACTGCCTATTTGGGGTACGTTCGAACATCTTAAAACACTGCTTGTTTTTTTTCTTTTCATTTTCTTCTACAACTTTTTCACTTTGCTTTCTTTGTGTGCATTAAGTCTTACCTGGGCCTGAAAATTCTACTTCACTACGATTTTGAATGATATTGTTGTCTTACTATTTACTTTATTTTGAATGATATTATTGTTTTCCTCACTGACCATTACTTTGGATACAACCTTCATAATGATATTTCATTATAATTAGCCTTCACACAATTGTATTTCCTTTCAACTGTGTCTTAAACTCAGAATGTCCTGTTTGTTTCAGTATATTCCTGTCTTGCAAAAATCCAATACAATTAAAATAGAATCAGCCTCTATACATCTACCTTTTTTATCACTATCAAAGTGAATTTTACTGCCAGAATGATATAGCTGGGTTTCAGTTCCCAGGTAGGACAACTGTGGCAGCAATATGCCCTTGGTTTCAAAATAAAACAAGATTACACAGCTTTCACTGCCACCATATCTGATGCTATCAATTGCGTTTTAGCATATACTTAAGGCAACACTGGAGACTTTCCTCTACTCTCTCTTTTTTTGTCACTTTTTTCTCTATCTTTTATACTTCTCAGCTAACTCAACCCAGGGGAAGCATGTGCCCAATGTATGCAAATACCAAGCAATTTCTAGATATAACAGACTTTTCTAAAGAAGATTTATTTTTTCTTTCTTCTTCTTTAGAAGTTCTCCAGCATACTTGTTTTGTTTTGCTTTGTTGCATGTTTCTTATTTTTTAAATTATATGTGAAGAAGGAAGGAAAGAAGTAATAGTTTCTTTTTGGTGTTTTGGGGGGAGGGGGGAGAAAAAAGAAAAAATACACTTTCTTGATATTAAATCCAGATCAGAATATCTACTTTATATTATAGTAAAAAAATAAAAATATAAAGTTACTGCTAAAACTTTGGCTTAAAAGTTTTGTCATTGAGCACAGCTCATGAAAAAAACACTGTTATAGTAAGTCAGTAATGGTATAACAGTAAGCTAATATCTAGTAAAAAAGAAATTTACTAATACTGTGCTCTCCCTTACTCTTCTGGAAGTTAGTCTTTTTGCTCCTTCTTCCTTTGTTCCTCTCTATGAAATTTAACAGCTAAAATAGAAAATTTTATTTAATGTATAAATTAGAAATAAATTTTGAGGCCCTGTGCTGTGTTATCTTACTAGTATATTTCTACCTGTATTTTGTTGCCTTTATACTCAGTCTTCTTGAATATATTATTTTCCCCTATAGATGAAGCATCTGCTTCTCTGAAGCATCTGATTCTGTCTAGTGGGAGAGGAAGGGTTCTGGGGTTGGCAATAAGCAATCTAATCCTTCATGGAAAATCTTGCATTCTTAAAATGGAAAGAAATTCCTTTCTTTCACTCCCTGCCCAAAAATTCCTGAAAACTTTCACCACAGGAGAAAGATTGGGACATACATGTGAATGGAAGTGAAGGCGGACATGCTACCTGAGAAGGAAATCCAAATCAAGAGTGGAAGGAAATAGGCTGCAGCCCCACAGTTTGGAGGCAGGTAACTCGGCATTCTTTGGAATCTCAAGGCAACTCTTTTTTCCTGCTGATTCTTGAATTGCACACAAGTAGCTGAAAAATTATGCTATTGATTTACTGTGGGTTTTTTTTCTGGTACGACACTTTTTCTTTTTCTCTCTTTACTTTTGCCTTTCCTTCTGCATTGTCTTCAATTTGCGATTGCGGTGCCACGTTTTGTAGATTCTAGTAGTGATTGCAAAGTAGAACTGCACTAGTCACAAATTGCTTGATTTAATTCAGGGAAGAATCAGAAAAGTGAATTCCATGTTACTTAGTTTTAACAGTAGGAGTAAGATTAGTTCTGGGATTATGTTTTAATAATATAATACAATGAGAGTACCTTGCTTTTCCAATGACATCTAAGATTCCCAGCTGTAGTGCAGAGCTCCACTATATTCCTTCCTATACAAACAAGAATATTTCAAATAACTTTGAAAGTGGCATTTTGAAAATACCTTTGCATTGACCACAGATACTGCAGTTAATTTCAATTAAAGAGACAGAAAGAGGTCAACAAGGAAAAAATTTGAATATCTCATTTAACCTGCATTTTGAAGTACATTATTTCTGTGATCATCTGTACTATTCCTTTAAAGTAACTGACAAAACACAGCCATGAATTTACTTTCCAGTGCTGTAAGGAAGCACGTATTCCTATTAACTGTAGGTTATTTAAAAGGAGAGGGAAAGTGATAGGTATTTTATAAGAAAAACTGTGAGATATTATTTCTCTGGGAATTTTCAGTCCTTTTCCATTTAGTGACTTTAGAATGAAACATCTACATTTATAAACCATAATAGGCATTAGTTAAGTGTTGCTAATCTGTATCTGATAAAATCCCTGATAAACTCAGCCATTCTCTCTTTCAATTTCTTTTTATTCATAATTTTCCCTTTCATTGTTTCCTTCTTTTCCTGCATTATTACTAGAACATTGTCCCACAGTGAAACAGAAAATGTATTATGATTCAGAAAGAATTAGTTAGATACTGAAATTCAAACAATATTCTAGCTCTTGGACTCACTCGCTAGAAGAAAGTAAAAATTTAAGATACACTTTACCACACCAGATTTTCTTATTTGTTTATATTAATCTAGTCAGGTTACAGATTGTATGGGTTCTTTCCTGAGGTTCCTATGTTGTCTTTTCACTGCAAAATGAGGACTTCAAATCTTCAAAAAGGCAAAGGACTGACTTTTAGTTGTTACAGAGCCAAGAATGATAACAATGAGGCTGTTTGATGAGTTAAGGCCTTTTTTTTTCTTTTTTTTTTTTTTCTTATGACTGTTCACTTTAAGAAATACTTCTTTCATTTCCATGTAAGTAAGCATCAAAGTCCCCAGACAGCATGGTATTTGAGTATCTCCCAAACATGTATTTATGAGATTCCTGTGAGATACTTTCATTTTACGTCTGTAGAAACTGAGAAACCTACAACTGGATTAAGTCCTGTAAAAGTCTAGGTTAGAATGTTGATATTCTGAATGTTCGACCTTTGACTTATACAGTATATCAGCATCTCTCATGCCACCCTATTTAATTCTTTTTAATAAATTAATAAGTTCAGAATATGGTGTGGAATATTCCTTCTTCTTATAAAGGCAGGGTGACTGTTGTTCAAAAGGAGAGTTTATAGGAACCTCAAGGTCAAACTTCAAGTGTTATTAAGAACAGAGTTTTTCAGAGTTTCCTTTGAAGGCTAGAATTCCCAGTTGTTATAGTCTTGTAGAAGAAGGAAAAAGGGCAAGAAGAGGTTACTTCCTTTACTATACACTGTTTTTATGTATTTCACATCAAAGCATCACTCTGTGTATTACAGAATGATTCCGTTACTGATTCTACTTCGACTTGGTATTTTGCATTGACATTAGAACTGTATGACCCTTTTGAACAAGATATTCTATTTTAGCTTCACATTTGAATTGGAATATTTTCTTTTTTTTTTTTAAATTCCAAATTTCATAAAATCAAGTCTTAAGTTGAGTAATGTAAAATTACATCTATACAGGACAATAGGGAAAAATCCAAAAACAGTGTTACAGACCCCAAAATAAATCATGTTCAAATACAAACCCAAGGAAACTGGCTGTCCTACAGTCATAGAAAATAAAAATATTTTTATATATAAAAGTGGCATTATTAATTGACAACACCCATATCCTGTTTATATCAAGTTTTCATTCCTTTTAAAACAATATGCTTCCAGAATTACTTCATACCTGCTGGAAACTATTTTAAAAGTAATAATTAAGTAAAAATTAAATTATTGAAAAGTAATTATATTAAATGCTAAAAAATATATTCTTATGCTCAACAGATTATATCTTTAGCTAGTGCAAATTATCACATAACTTCATTTGATGTTAGCATCTACCTGCTGACAGTGTGGCTCTATATATTTACATTTTGTAAAAATGTTGTTATTTGCTTTCCAATAATAATTGTCTCTCTGGGAATCTCTTTCATGATCACAAATATTCACTGAGTTTATATATTTTCAATAGAAGCTCTTATCTTCTAAAATGAAAGATGTATACAAAAGTTTTCAGAGTAGACAGGAAGCAAAAAATAATTGCATTACTGGCTGATCAGCACCTCAAGTCAAGTGTTACACAGATATTCACAGGATATTTGTTAAAATAACTAATTTATTTGGATCTTTTTTTATAAGTTGATGCTCACGTGAGGAATCAAATCTCCCAAACGGGAGTGTTAGTGGCTGTCTGGGTGGTGATACGGTGTTACAAAGGTCCTTACAACTGCATTGCTAGCTGGATTCCATGAAACTCCCTGAGCTGTTCTTCTGCTGAATTCTTAGTCACCTGACCCATGCTCCTATGTGACATGATCCATTAGTACTGATAGTCTTTAACTGCATAAAAACCACCTCCTAACTATGTACAAAAAGACTGTCCTAGGTGACCAGTTCTGCATTTGCAGGAACATTTTCTATTGGGCATCTTACTGATGTACTGTTTAGTCAGTTCTGCAGCGACAACTGCCTGCAACAGTCACTGGAATGGATGGATTCTCCAACCAGCTTATTAATCCACACATTTAAGCATACAAATGGTGGCAATGAATTGGTAGGGGCAGCCTGTGGGAAATCTCCTGGACTGTATTAAATGTCCAACTGGAGAACTCCTGCAACAGTTAGTCAAATGCTTTGTGGTGAAACTGACTGTAAGTTCACACTGTCACCTCTTAAGTTAATCTATTATTTCAAATGAGTCCATTGTTTCATGTATGCAAAAATCTTTTGGGGAATTCCTGGACCATGGAGGGAATTAAGACTAGGTGTGCTGGGTGTCCACATGTACTGCACTGGTATCCAGCAACATCAAAGCTGTAACTACAGGGCAAACCTTCACAAAATCATAGAATCGTAGAAACATTTAGGTTGGAAAAGACCTCTAAGATCAACAAGCGCAACCATAAACCTAACCCTGCTAAGTCCACCACTAAACTATGTCCCTAAGCACCTCATCCACACATCTTTTAAATACCTCCAGGGATGGTGACTCAACGACCTCCCTGGGCAGCCTGTTCCAATGCCTGACAACCCTTTCAGTGAATAAATTTTTCCTAATATCCAATCTAAACCTCCCCTTCTGCAACTTGAGGCAGTTTCCTCTTGTCCTGTCACTTGTCACTTGGGAGAAGAGACCAGCACCCACTTCTCTGCAACCCCCTTTCAGGTAATTGTAGAGAGCGATAAGGTCTCCCCTCAGCCTCCTCTTCTCCAGGCTAAACAACCCCAGCTCTCTCAACTGCGCCTCATAAGACATGTGCTCCAGACCCTTCACCAGCTTTGTCGCCCTTCTCTGGACACGCTCCAGCACCTCAATGTCCTTCTTGTAGTGAGGGGCCCAAAACTGAACACAGTATTCGAGGTGCGGCCTCACCAGTGCCCAGTACAGGGAGACAATCACTTCCTTACTTCTGCTGGCCACACTGTTTCTGATACAGGCCAGGATGCCGTTGGCCTTCTTGGCCACCTGGGCACACTGCTGGCTCATATTCAGCCGGCTGTCAACCAACACCCCCAGGTCCTTTTCCGCCAGGCAGCTTTCCAGCCACTCTTCCCCAATCCTGTAGCGTTGCATGGGGTTGTTGTGACCAAATCGCAGGACTTGTCACTTGGCCTTGTTGAACCTCATCCAGTTGGCCTGGGCCCATCGATGCAGCCTGTCCAGATCCCTCTGCAGAGACTTCCTACCCTCAGGCAGATCAACACTCCTACCCAACTTGGTGTTGTCTGCAAACTTAGTGAGGGTGCACTCTATCCCCTCATCCAGACCTAATACAGGTATTAAACAACACTGGCCCCAATACTGAGCCCAGTCACCACTTGTGACTGGCCGCCAACTGGATTTTTCTCCATTCACCACAACCCTTTGGGCTCGGCCATCCAGACAATTTTTTACCCAGCTAAGAGTGCACCCGTCTAAGCCACGAGCAGCCAGCTTCTCCAGGAGAATGCTGTGGGAAACGGTGTCAAAGGCTTTGCTAAAGTCTAGGTAGACTACATCCACAGCCTTTCCCTCATCCACTAAGCAGGTCACCTTGTCATAGGAGATCAGGTTAGTCAGGCAGGACCTGCCTTTCATAAACCCATGCTGACTGGGCCTCATCGCCTGGTTGTCCTGTACGTGCCACGTGATGGCACTCAGGATGATCTGCTCCATAATCTTCCCCGGCACTGAGGTCAAGCTGACAGGTCTGTAGTTCCCTGGATCCTCCTTCCAGCCCTTCTTGAAGATGGGCGTCACATTTGCTAACCTTCCAGTCCACTGGGACCTCCCCTGTTAGCCAGGACTGCTGGTAGATGATGGAAAGTGGCTTGGTGAGCACTTCCGCCAGCTCCCTCAGTACCCTTGGGTGGATCCCATCCAGTCCCATAGACTTGTGGGTGTCTAAGTGGTGTAGCAGGTCGTTAACCATTTCCCCGTGGATTGTGGGGGCTTCATTCTGCTCCCTGTCCCTATCTTCCAGCTCAGGGGACTGGGTACCTGGAGAACAACCGGTCTTAGCATTAAAGATTCATTAATTCATCCTAAATTATAAATTATAACTTAAATTTCATATCTCTTGCCACATCAGTAGTATGCTTATAGTGTTCAGCCAGCATCATGCAGAACTGTTACATGAACTGGAATTAGTAGATACAGTCACAGCAGGGAGTTCAAAATACTAGTCAGGGGATCAAGGGTTGTATCCTGCTTTTTAGAAAGGTAGATTTGAAAATTGTAGAATTCATACATTGTACAATCTTCCTTGACATCTTCTCTTTGTGGAACATAATTCTTTCCTACTTAGTGAAATTTTAAGCAGGGAGGCTTAAAAGATGCAAGCTAGAGTATTATATTACTTCCTTTCATTTTTCTTCCTCTATATATTAAGATTCAAAGCGAGTTACTGCTTTTCATGCAATGCAGAGCGGTAATCTTAAAGCTTAGTAGTTGTGTTCATACTGTTCTCTGACTGAGACAGAAAATGTAGGAATGGCATAGCATAACTGAGAGCTGCAGATGGATGTAATGAGAGGGGAAGCTTGTTTTATGTGTACAGACCAAACAATTGTAAATATGTTTGAGTATGTCACTGTTACTGCTTCAGCTCTAGCCACACTCTGGCTGTTTGTGAAGAGGACTACCAGACCACAGCAGCATCTGTGGCTGGAAGAAGTCAGTCGTGGTCAAAGAATAACTGATCAGCCAACCATCAAATTTCTACTTTTAAATATTGGGACCTTGAAATTTAAAGAGGATCTTTTTGATGAACATTCACACTGAAAATGTAATTTTGTCTTTGGAACCAAGAAATATTTAATGTTGATTATGCAACGAAGCTGGGATTTTCTAAGTGTAATTCACATTTGTACAGCAACCCGCTACAGCACCTGGTATAATAGTATCCATATCTTCTTCTCCCTCCTTTTCCCAACCAATGAAGTCAGCAAGGTACTGCAAGCATGAGCAGCTGCCAGAATTAGGAAGGCTGAAGTGTTTGAAGAGCCTTTTTGGCTCTTAACAAGATGCAGGAAGACAATTGCTGGTTCCTTCCTTCCATATGCATATCTGTCCATGCAGTTTGTCATCAAGGCTGAAACCTTCCATATCTTACCTGGATCATGGTTTCCTTAAAACCATTTTTATTTTATTCCTCCTGCTCCCTTCCCCCCAATATATTTGCTAAACATTGATATTCCTTTTTGATTGAGATGTTTAAATCAATATTTTCGAAGTGAAATCTGAATTTCCTATATATGAAACCATAAGATAGCTTTAAATGAAGTAGATGTACATATCCCTATACTTTTCTGAAAAAGGAAGTGTAGAGAAAGCAATTTTCACTGTTGACAGAACTTACGGAGATGTAACACTTTTTAAAACAGTGTACTGGATCTTGCTGGGAGGGAGTTAATTTTCTTCACAGAAGCTCATATGGTACTATGTTTTAGATTTCTGACTAAAACTGTACTGATAAAACACCGATGTTTTATCTATTGCTGAGCAGTGCTTGCACAGCATCAAGACCTTTTCTGTTTCTCACTCTGCCCCCGCAGTGTGTAGGCTGGGGATGGACAAGAATTTGGGAAGGGATACAGCCGGGACAGCTGACCCAAATTGACCAAATTGATCATTATATGTCATTCCATGCCATATAACATCATGTTCAGCAATAAAACTGCAGAGGCAGTCTTTCAAAGGCAGCTATTGTTTGGAGACTGGCTGGTCTCTACTTGGTTTATTGCTCTTTTTTTTCCCTTTCACTTATTAAACTGTCCTTACCTTGACCCATGAGTTTTTCTTGGTTTTACTCTTTTGATTATCTCCACCATCCTGCTTGCTTGTGAGTGTTTAGTTGCTGGCTGGGGTCAATCAACCACAAACAGTTTTTAAAATATACAAAACATTTACCTAATTTTTATTTTTCCTTTTGTTTTAATTTAATCAGTTTCTGCAGCAGAAAAAACCCAACTATTTCAATGATTCATAAATAAGATGTGATTTTACTGAAGAAATACATGAAATCTGTTGCTAGAACTAGCATTTTCTTGAATAACTTCATTTGAAAAATTAAACAACTTAATACAACCAACATTATAATGTTCTGGAAAATAAATATTTTGAAAGATTTAGATTTGATTATCACAAACCCAACACATTCATGTCATCAGGTTGTGTGAGAGATTAGCTACTATATTGCAAGTTTTAAATAGACAACAGTTATTTCTCTTCCCCGCCTATTATTAATTTTACACAGAGAGTGAAGGGAAGAGATTCATTAATTTTCTCAAAAGAAACATTAGGAACAGCTGTAAATACAACCAGAAGACTATCACTTCAGAGAGTACAGTTCTTCGTAAATGAGTGCTCAGCAACAGAGTTGAGATAATGCAGGAAAAAATTGTTCAAAAGTTTATGTGACTAAATAACATTGGTTAACTTTGAGGATTGCTTTTGAAACTTTGTTTATTTATCCATAATTAAAATAACAAATTCAAATAGAATCATGTGTAAGATAAATATTCATGAGAATAAATTTATTTCCTAAATTATTTTGGAAACATAATTTATTTCAGAAATTACTTTGGAAACATTTTCAAAATTTGCTTAATTATTTTTTTTTCAGAAGAGGTAAGTCAAACTATTTCATGTCTTTGTACATAATCTCCTACCCAGCAAGTACTTTTCTGTGTAAAATTTTGATTATCTAGCAAGGAACACTAAGAGGACTCTGATTATTTTAAGCTATCTTTCAAACTCTTGTGTGATCTATAACACAGTGTCCAGCCCAAGCGATGTTAGCCTTTCTTAAACTGCTGTATTGACCAGTTCTGGTCAGTATCTTTCACAATTGCTACAGCTATAACCAAAGTCCTACCAAAAGCTATGAGAGTTAATTTAAATAAGCAGTATCAAGACAACTTAAAGAATTTTAGAGATTTAAACAGGAGATTTAAATGCAGTGTAACTGCCACTAGCAGTCACTTGCGGAGGCCATCAGCTCAGTGCTGGCACATTCTGCAGTGGAGACGAGGATGGGGGTGTATAGGGCGGTTTCCTGAATCACGGAAACCTCCACCAGGGTCACGTAGAGAGCCACCAGGAGCCAGCAGCTGTCAGGAGAGCAGATAACAAGGTTTGGGGAGGGCCAGGAGCAGCTGCGGCCAAACTCTGCACCCTCAGGAGTGCTAGCAAGCAGGCTATGGCACAGCAGCCAGGGTGCGGCATGGCAGTTTGCGTGGCAGGGCGTGCAGGGAGGGCAGCCTTTGGAAAGTGGGCTGTTTTCTTCTGGGAGCCAAATGGTGACAGCCTCTTGCTGAAACAAAATGGTGTCCAGCTTCATAGCTGTGGCTGAAACCCAGGCGAAAGTGATAAAACCTCCCTAGGTGGACATCCACATCCAGACTGACCTCCCAAGAACTGAAAGAGTTGCCCAGACACAAAGTTGTATGGAACTCCAAAATCTGGAAGTTCCCCTAGGATCCAAAGGCAGAGGTGGATGTCATGGGTGCAAGTGTGCCCAGCAGGAGGAACTCTTCAAGAGAGTAGCCATGTAGGAAACATAACCCACATTTTTAAAAAGGGAAAAAAGGAACTACAGGGGACCCAGGAAACTACAGGCCAGTCAGTCTTACCTCTGTGCCTGGAAAGATCATGGAGCAGATCCTGCTGGAAACTATGCTAAGACACATGGAAAACAGAGAGCTGATTGGTGACAGACATCATGGCTTCACTAAGGGCAAATCATGCCTGACAAATTTGGTGGCCTTCTACAATGGGGTTACAGTATTGGTGGATAAGGGAAGAGCAACTGACTTCATCTACCAGGACTTGTGCAAAGCATTTGATACTGTCCTGCACAACATCCTTGTCTCTAAAATGGAGAGACATGAATTTGACAGGTGGAACATTCGGTGGATAAGGAATTGGCTGGATCGTTGCACTCAGGGAATTGCGGTCAACGGCTTGATGTCAGGGTGGAGACCAAGGATGAGTGGTGTCCCTCAGGGGTCCATATTGGGACAAGTATTATTTAACATCTTTGTCAGGGACACAGACAGTGGGATTGAGTGCACCTTCAGCGAGTTTGTGGATGACACCAAGTTGAGTGGTGTGGTTGATGGGGAGGGACTCTTTATCAGGGAGTGTAGTGATAGGATGAGGGGTAACAGTTTTAAACTGAAAGAGGGCACATTTAGCTGAGATATTCTGAAGAAATTCTTTACTGTGAGAGAGGGTGGTGAGACACTGGAACAGGTTGCCCAGAGAAGTTGTGGATGCCCCAACCTTGGAAGTGTTCAAGGCCAAGTTGGATGGGGCTTTGAGCAATCTGATCTAGTGGAAGGTATCACTGCCCATTGTAGGGGGGTTGGAACTAGATGATCTTGAAGGTCTCTTTCAACCCAACCATTCTATGATTCTATGATTCTAATATTTCCTAAACTATAACTAGGCTTTTAAGGCTGATTATCTTTCTTCTTAGTGGTAAGTTTAGGACATCCCACCCTGTAAATTACATGAACAAAGAGACAGTATGAGCAATGAATAATGCAAAGCAAATGTCCACAACAACAATTCACACTGTGTGTGGAGTAGAATATATATGCACAAGTAACTTGGTTCACAGTCAGGGTCTGAACAGAACAAAGATTTAAAAATATTGTTTCAATTTTACATTTATTTTAATAATTGATCCTAAAACATGCAACTCTCACTTTTTTTTCTGGGAACAATGACTACTTTTAGTCCTTTGCCCTTAAGTTGTTTTTTTTTTTTTTGTCTTTGATTTCTATGTCAGAAACTTGAGGGGACTGACACAATGATTAATATAAGCAAGATTCTAATTGCTTCTGGACATCATAGCTTCTGCTTGGTTATATAATTCTTTTCAGGAATATTCAGGTAATTACTTTCTTTTGCTTGTTAAGTTCAAAGTCAATAACAGGTTAAATTGCTTCTGACTGCTGTATGGATTTAATTTATCTGAAGTTACTCCATGCCTGCAAATGATTAAGTCTGTGTTTCTCTCTTTGCACAAGGCATTCACTGACGCTTGTATAAGGATTGCAATATAAAAATATTTTTCTATGTATCTAAGAATTGGTTGTCATATCAGGTAAAAATCTCAAAAATTAAAAGTCTTCTACATAGAGTAATAATAGATATATTGTATAAAATTATTTATCAAACGTAAAGCAGGTCTTTATTAGCGTTTAACAGAACTGACTCATGAAAATTGATTTTTCAAAGTGTTAAAAAAATACTGTTAATATTTGCTTGCTGTTATACAACTTAGTTAATGTTAACTGAACAGCTACAATTCCTTTGTACATAATTTAATTTCAGAGATTGTGCCAGGATCACATGTGCTAAAGTATCCGGAGGTACAGTTGAACTACGCTAGAGTGCTTTATACCAACATGTATGATCCTAAATCCCTACATAAACACAAAAGTACAAACATATTGATTTACAGTATTTCTAAACTCCTGAGAGTTTCTTTGAGTTCAGTAGATCTGTAGATGTTGAAAAAATGGAAAACTGAATCACTGCAATTTTTGTGCATAGATGTGTAACCTAACTGTAGGCACAAATATTTAGTGTTAACTTACCTGTTTAATTAGAGGCACATACTCATCTCAGCAGAACTTTTCACAAAAAATGAAATAATGTTAGAAGACTATGGGGGACTGAATTAATTATTCAAAGTTGTGTTCTTTTCTAGTTATCTTTTTTAAAAGTTTGATTAGTATCTCTCTATAAAGACATTCAACTAAGGTCATTGTAAATAAAGCTCATCTTTTCCATTTCTTTCACCAAGGTGCTCAGACATATGGAAACTTAGAAAACGTACTAATACAGAACATAAAACAAGCAAGTAAACAATAAGTCATACAAGACTTAGTAGTTCAGGCCCAGCAACACACTGATAAGACTGTGATTCCTTGACATGAATTACCTAACAGTTTGCCAGCAATAGGCAGAGAACTATTCATTTTACTTTGCCAGTAGCAGGCCTTAAAAAATCTTCTGTTTTTCTACATCCATCGAGGTATATAACCATAAAGGAAAATAACCAACAAAAACCCAAAACACCAAATCAAACCAAACCCAACAAAAAAAACCCCACAAAAAACATGATTTGCTTTCAGAGCTCAAATATCCTAATGGAAAATGAAAATGTAACAACAACAACAACCACCAACTAACTAAGCATTTATTATCAATAAACTGTTGTGCAGAATTATAGGAAACAGTTACAGGAATTCCACACACACTCAAATATTAAACTGATGGAAAAAATATCACTTTGATTTTGTTGGTGGACACACCCATCTGAAAAAATTTAGACACTTAAGGATATTTGCTAGAAACCTATGGTTTCTTAGGTATTAGATCCTTAGACCTTGTTTGAAAATAATTTAAAACTGCAGTCAGTTTGGAGATGAGCCAGCAATGTGCACTTGCAGCTCAAAAAGATAATCGTATCCTGAGCTGCATAGAATCATAGAATCATAGAATCATTTAGGTTGGAAAACACATTTAAGAACATTGAATCCAACTGTTAATCTAACATTGTCAAGTCCACCACTAAACCACATCCCTAAGCACCATGTCTACACATATTTGAATACCTCCAGGGACAGTGACTTAACCACTTCCCTGGGCAGCCTTTTCAAACGCTTGACAACACTTTCAGTGAAGAAATTTTTCCCAATATCCAGCTTAAACCTCCCCTGACACAACTTAAGGCCATTTCCTCTTGTCCTATTACTTGTCACTTGGGAGAAGAGACCAACACCCACCTCTCTGCAACCCCCTTTCAGGTAATTGTAGAAAGCGGTAAGGTCTCCCCTCAGCCTCCTCTTCTCCAGACTGAAAAACCCCATTTCCCTCAGCCACTCCTCATAAGACTTGTGCTTTAGACCCTTCACCAGCTTTGTCACCCACCTTTGGACACACTCTAGCACCTCAATGTCTTTCTTGTAGTAAGGCACCCAACACTGAACACGGTATTCAAGGTGTGCCTCACCAGTGCCCAGTACAGGGGGATGATCACTTCCCTAGTCCTACTGGCTACATTATTTCTGATACAAGCCAGAATGCTTTGTGGCCACCTGGGCAGACTGCTGGCTCATATTCAGCTGGCTGTCAGCCAACACCCCCAGGTCCATTTCTGCCAGGCAGCTTTCAAGCCACTCTTCCACAAGCCTATAGCTTTACATGGGGTTGTTATGACCCAAGTGCAGGACTCGACACTTAGCCTTGTTGAATCTTTTACAATTGGCCTAGGCCCATCGATCCAGCCTGTCAAGATCCTTCTGTAAAGCCTTCTTACTCTTAAGCAGATTAACACTTCCACTCAACTTGGTGACGCCTGCAAACTTACTGAGGGTGCACTTGATCCCCTCATCCAGGTCATTGGTAAAGATACTAAACAACAGTGGCACAAAAACCCCATTTGGCCAGCAGGTCAATGGATGTGATTCTTCCTCTCTACTCTGCTTTTGTGAGACCCCACCTGGAGTACTGCGTCCAGCTCTGGGAAGCCCAGTACAAGAAAGACATGGACCTGCTCAAGCGGGTCCAGAGGAGGGCCACGAATATTATCAGAGGGCTGGAACACCTCTTCTATGAAGAAAGGCTGAGAGTTGTTGTTGTTCAACCTGGAAAAGACAAGGCTCCGGGGAGACCTTATTGCAGCCTTTCAATACTTAAAGAGGGCTTGTAAGAAAGACCAAGAAAGGGCCTTTACCATGGCTTGTAGTGACAGGATAAGGGGCAACAGTTTTAGACTGAAAAAGGGCAGATTTAGGTTAGATATAAGAAAATTTTTTTACAGTGAGTGTGGTGAGACACTGAAACAGGTTGCCCAGAGAAGCTGTAGATGGTCCATCCCTGGAAGTGTTCAAGGTCAGGTTGGATGGAGCTTTGAGCAACATGATCTAGTGAAAGATGTCCCTGCCCTTGGCAGTGGGGCTGGACTAGGTGACCTTTGAAGGTCTCATCCAACCAAAAACATTCTATGATTCTACGATTCTTTAGACTACCCAGGTCTCCTATGCACGTTGCCCTTTGTCTTTCTGTGCATTTGTATAGCAGAGATATTACTGTTTTGCAGACATGTTGTGAATATAAGCACAATGAAACATCAAGGCATCATGAAGATTGCTTATGCATAGCCAAGAGAAACAAGACGCAAATAAAGATTTACAGAACCAAGCCTTGTTTTGGAAAGAAGTATGACTTCTCTTTGTACAGTCCTTCCTTAGAAAGTAGGAGAAAGAGAAAAAATACTGCTTAACAAAATGAAAAGGTCATATCATTTTTTTTTTCCTATCACTAGCAGTAGCTTCTTGTTTAAGGTATCCAATCTAACCATATTAAGGATAGTAAAAAGATGACAGAATAAATTCATTTTCATACCATAGGGTAAAAAATTTCAACATATATACTATTTTGGCAACAGTGACAGCATTTTTTGCTCCAGTAAGAAAGTGTGACCTTGTATCAATTATTTCCTTCATTGTCAGAGCTTGAAACTGTGCACAAGGTATTTCTTTAGTAATTGTGTTTGATCACAGCTAAAATACCAGCCAAGCACTATTTTATTAGTGCAGAATGCAGCAGAAGAGTTGAAGGACAGAAAAGGAAGAACTAGATATTCTGTAAGTATTCCAGTTATAATTCATTCTAGTATAAATTGCAACTATAATTTGGAAAATTATATATTGTTCTCAATTATTTGGAAGTTATTTAAAATATTATGGTTATTTAGTGTTGATCAGACAAAAAAAAACCCCTGAATATGAGTGAACTTGTAACCCTGACCACTGCTTTAGAGGTCATAGAATTTAATCAGTGAAAAAATTACAAACAGCTCTTTTAGGAGTGACTACAATTTACAAGGTACAATGATCATATTCTTATGAGTTCCATAAAGTTTTAAAGAATATGTAGTCCACGCTAAATCCCCAAACATGCCTTGATTGCCTTGCTAGTGCTAATGTGGATATGTACCTTTCTGTACTTCAGAAAGAATGTACATGTCACAACAGTACTGCCTGGCAATGAAGAAGCACATAAATTATCATCTCAGGCATGGGTACCTAACTAATACTGGCATTAGATGTCAACAAGAATAAAAGTAAATGAGCCTGCACTAAAAGCGATGTATCTGAGATTAGATTCTATGTGCAGCTAACAGAGGTTGTTTAGATCTAGTTTGGGTTGGTCTGCATAGTACTACTTTACCGTAATTGTTGTGCCGGTAAATACTAGATGAGAAACTAATTGACTACAATGTGCTACTCATGTTTCCTCAATGGAGTGTGTTTCAGCCTATGAGCAAGATCTTGACCATAGAGAAGCAAGAGTTAAGAAGTAGAGCAGGTAACATTTCAAGGGCTATCACAGCAGCGTATGGAAAAAGAAACGGGTATAATACATTAGGTAGAATCACACTGAGCAATATTCCTACCTAGATTGAAAAACCTCCTGGAGAAGTCCTCTTTTCCTACTCTTTCAATCTGTCTGGCATGCAATGAACCCAAACCAAACTTCAAAATGTGTTCCACTTGACTTCTGAGTATTCAGTTGCTGCCTTGCAGTGAATCACATCAGTTCCTGAAGAAAACGCCTGCTTTGTTTTTTAAAAGTGTGGTGTGAAAACATGAAGAACTACCATTCAATTAAATTTCAAAGCCTACATTTTGCTTAAAAAAATTCATAAGGAAAATAAATCAAGACCTCTGAAGCATGTAAGTCCAAATATTGGACACTGTAAGAAAGGAATAAAACCCCCTTATGATTGTTTTACACAAAACCCAATACTGAATAATAATGAATGGATCCAACACACAAATACAAAAGGACAGAAGAAATAATTAACTATAAAATAATATGATGAATGACAACCCTCAAGCGGTAACTGCGTACAGAATCAACTACTAATTGTAAATGGATGGACCCTAACTACAGAGGTTTCTGGTTCACCTTCAGTTACAATATTTATCTCTAGTGTCACAGCTAGGTACATTTATAATCACCCTCAGATATTTTCATAATTTCATTTTTTATTTTTTATGTTAACCAGAAAATACATTTTAATATTTTAATGCCTTTATCTGTGAGTTAACAATTTTTATCTTAAAATTTGGATCAGCCAAATTCTTAGATTCTTAGATTCTTAGAGATGCAGAGAAAGCAAAGTACTGTTGTTTTACAGAGTCCGTTTTCAAAGAAATAACGTAGAGATTCTAGATTTGAGTAGAAATAGGCAGGCACATACAATAGAAAGCTCCACCACCCATGATATTCCCTCAAGAATGTGTTCTCTATGCATGCGTGATAATAGCTATAGATTTTCTTTTCCATGTTTTTTCTAATTCCATTCTCATGTATTTTGAGGGGATTTTTTGTTTTTAATTTTTTTTATTTTTAATTTTTAAAATTCTAATTAATTTCCAGCAGAATTTTCATCTTGACTAATGGAATAATGATAATTCAGAGAATTAAAAAAATAAAAGTATAGCTTGGTCCTGTAAAGCCTCTAAAACCCAAGACAGTTTTTCCTGGCTTCCTTCATTGAATACATTATTATTGTTATTTTTTCATTTAAACACATGTAGCTTGATTAATCATTTTTGGTTTTTTTCTCTATCTTCATTCTTTTATTATTATGATAATACTGCAGCTTCTGAAACCATATGAATAAGTATACTGTTTGTTTTCTTACATTCACCAGTATATCTTTGTATTAACTGAATCACAAAATCTAAGAAACAGAATGGTTGAGGTTGAAAGGACCTCTTGAGGTCATCTTGTCTTCTCCCTGTTCATGCTGTGTCACCTAGAGCAGGCTGCCCAGGACCCTAAATATGTATATATGACACAAAAAATGGCAATTGTTACTGTGCTGTAGAACCTAAAGTGCTTAGGCAGGGAAAGAATCCCAGAACAAGTAGTCTGCATCTCTATGAATAACTCAAAGAGTGACCAAGAGTGCAATATCATTATGCCAAGGAAGAGTCTTGGTCACTCTTTAGAAACTTCTGTACCATGATTTTGGCCAATTTCAATTTCCACTCATCCTGTTCAGTTCTTCAACATGGGGTACCAGACAAAACAGTCCAGGGTCAATTTCCAATAGTTAAGTTGTTTGTAGCCACTGTATTTTGCAGGATATTAGCATGTAAACATGTTGTCTGAGGCCAGTAGGCCTCAGTCTGAGGAACCATTTACATTTCACAGAATCACAGAATTGTTGAGGTTGGAAGGGACCTCTGGAGGTCATCTGGTCCAACTTCCCTGCTCAAGCAGGACTACCTAGAGGAACCAGTTGCTC
This sequence comes from Gavia stellata, assembly GCF_030936135.1. Lineage (NCBI taxonomy): Eukaryota > Metazoa > Chordata > Aves > Gaviiformes > Gaviidae > Gavia > Gavia stellata. The sequence goes on along the minus strand of NC_082598.1, from coordinate 23,664,424 downwards.
AGGACCATGTCCAGATGGCTTTTGAGTATCTCCAAGGAGGGAGACTCCACAACCAATTTGGGTAACCTGTGCCAGTGCTCAGTGACCCTCACAGTAAAAAAGTGTTTCCTGATGTTTAGACAGAACATCCTGTGTTTCAGCTTGTGCCCATTACTTCTTGTCCTGTCACTGGGCACCACTGAAAAGAGCCTGTCTCCATCTTCTTTGCACCCTCCCATCAGGGATTTGTACACATTGTTAAGATCCTCCACAAGCCATCTTTTCTCTAGGCTGAACAGTCCCACGTCAGCCTTTCCTCAGAGGAGAGATGCTCTTCCCTTCATTATCTTTGTGGCCATGTGTTGGACTCTTTCCAGTATGGCCATGTCTCACTTGTACTGGGGAGCCCAGAACTGGACACAGCATTCCAGGTGTGATCTTACTAATGCTGAGTAAGAGGGGAAGGATCACCTCCCACAACCTGCTGGCTACAATCCTCTTGATGCAGCCCAGGAAACCATTCGCCACCTTTGCAGCAAGGGCACATTACTGACTCATGTTCAACTGGGTGGTCACCAGAATACCCACATCTTTTTCTGAAAAGCTTCCATTTTTCAATCCACCTCAAGCCATCTGGACACGGTCCTGGGCAGCCCGATCTAGGTGGCTGTGCTTGAGCAGGGGGGTTGTAAACAATAAACTTGGGGCAAACCAACCCCTGGGAGCCTGACAGCATTGCCCTGGGGTGACTCCTGGGTAGGTGTACAGCATGGTCTTCAAGTGGTGAGCCCCTTACACAGGGTACAAGCACCATGAGTGCAGAGTGGGGCTCTGGATGCTCTGCTTGCTGCACTGGTGGAAGGCTTGGGCATGAGTCAATGCAGAGCAGCAGCTTGAGAGCTGGAGGCACAGTTAGGGCAGGTGCAGGAGGGAGGACTGTCCTGCAGCACGAGGCACTTCTCTGATCCTGCACCCCCTCATCACCCTTTGGAAATGTCTGTTGAAACACTGATCTCTCACGAGCACAGCAAGAACAGAGACCCTGCCATGGAGAGGCCCCATCCCGCCACAGGGATAGACACCATTACCCCCGCCATCAGTGTCATGAAGGGACCGAGAGCATTGTCATGTCTACAAGCACAAAGGCCGGCATCAAGGGAGCTGATCCATCTCAGAGGATGGCAGAGCAGGAGTAAACTATCCACAGGCCATGTCACCTTCTCTCACAAATACACACCTTGAATTCCTTTGGATGTCCTGCCTACAATCACAGGCAGATAGAGCAAAGATATGTTCCCTCCACTTGGGACCTCAGTTCTCCTCCACCTCTATAGGAGTCATTTAACACAGAAACGGACTTCAGAGCATGCTCTCACTTACTGACATTCCCTCTTTTTGCCTCCAGAAGACTTTGGACAGGAGACGCATCGGATGTACAATTCTGCACATACTGGACTGACAGAAACATGGCACCCATGTCAATGTTGGCAAGGCTAAAGGAATTTTTTGAGGTGTCTCGGTCTCAAGGCATGCACTCATGCAGTACAGGCCACGTTTCTACTGCGATGTACAGGGGGATCTCCTGAACAGGGGAAACCCCAGGGGTCCAGAGAAACACAGGCCCCAGCAAAGTCTTACCAGCCCCCTTGCTTGCCCTTGCAGGCAGCAAGTTGGTAGCCGGAGACAGGAGCTGCAGTATCTTTTCCACTTGCACCAGGGACACAATTTTCATTTGGCTTGATCATCAGGGTTTGCAGGGCTAAGTCCTACCCTGGCAGAAGGAATCCAAGAAGAGAAGAGGGAAGCAGGAGGCTTGTGAGGGTCAAAAGGAGCAAACCCTTCACAAACGCAGGAGCACAACTTACTCTGTTTTGTCTCTGCCTAAGGGATCATAGCTGTTCTTTTCAAGACAACTCAAGAGTCAGACCATGTGGCCCAGAAAACTTTGCACCTCTCTACAATAGTCAGGGACATCCGCCTACAGTCCCTGTTTTCATTTCAATTACGGATTTGGAGGGTGTCTGCCTACTTTGCCAAGAGAAACCCTGGGAACTTGCTCCTGCTGTTTGACTTGGGCGATTAGTGAGTGCAGCACACAAGGGGAAGGCTGGGCTGTATGGGGGATAGGGCAGATGGCCAGGGGGTTTCTAACCCAGAGCAAGAGCCAAGCCCCTCAGGACAAGGCATGGTACCACCCTCAGGGCTGGGGACAACGCTGCTCGGGGCTCCCAGAGGTGGCAGGTGCCCAGAGATACTTTGGGGATGTGCCGGGTGCCCATGGCTCCATGGAACGCTGTTGTGTGGCAGGGATGGGGCCTCAGGAGACTCTACTCGGGTATCCCTTGCCCTTTCACAGAGGACAGCCCAGCCAGGGGCTGGCCATCAGGGCAGGTTGGGCAGGATGGGCCTCATGCTGTCTCCAGCCAGGGACTGCGGCCCCTTCAAACCTGTCAACACTGGTGCCCAAAGTCTTTCCTGGGACGGCCCATGTGTCCCATCTGTGCAGTGCTCACAAACCTTGCCCTTGGTCCCTCCCAGCTGCCTCACGCCCTCTCCTACTGGCCTCCAGCTCCATGTGGCTCCTGCCCTGCTTTCCAGGCCTGTACTCCCTCCCACCCAGCCCTGCTGAGCCCCCTTTTCTCCCACCTCCTCCAGTAGATGGTTGCTGCAATCACCCTCCTTGTGGCTGTGCTGGCCGTCCAGCACAGGCCGAAGCTCAATCACCAGATAGATGTGGCCACGGCCAAGTGGATGCAGCAGCGTGAGGAGTATCTGCATGAGGAGATGACTCAGCTGCTGCAGGAGATTGAGCAGAGCTGGAGCATGGATGAAGCCACACTCCTTCTGTGTTGCAACAGTGGCTGTTTTGGACCATTGCAGGATTCCTTGTCCTGCTCACTGAGGTCTGCTCGCCAGGGACAGGAAGCTTGTGTGTGACAGCTGCAGTGAGCAGGGCAGATCCAACAGCAAAGAGGACAACGACGAGGGGGACGAAGACCCCAATGGTGCACAGAATGTCATCAGGTCTTTGTGTCCACCCCATCACTTATGCAGGGCCTGTCCACCACCTGCAACGTGCTGAAGGAGCTGGTGGGAGACCTCCTTGGTGGCTGCCAAGTGCTATACAAGAGTACTTTCATGCCGCAGCTGTACCCAGCCATTGGGATGGCACCTATGAAGCCTAGAGTGTCCACAAGAACAGTGTAGTCTACCGCCTGCTTGTGTTCCTGCGGCCACCACCCAGGCGCTCTTTCAGCCTGGAGCTGGACATCACGGGGCAGCTGCCAACAAGGCACTCCAGCATCCATGTGGTGCTGGAGCACATGTGCTTGAAGGAGCAGCTGCTGGGGGATATTTTGTGCTTTCTCCACCACCCTAATAACAAGCTGTCTGTTTATTTTTTAAATCTCCTGAAAATTAGTCTCTCTTTTTTTGGGGAAAAAAAAAGGAAAAAAAAGTAATTTTACAATCTTAGAATTAGTAAGTCAGAGTATTTACTCCCACTTTGTATGCTGCTATGCATTTTATTTTCATACTTGTACTGGTTTTGGCTGGGATAGAGTTACTTTTCCTCACAGTAGCTTGTATGCTACTATGTTTTGGATTTGTGATGAAAACAGTATTGATAGCATACCAATGTTTTAGGTATTGCTGAAGAGTGTTTACACAGGGTCAAGGACTTCCCTACCTCTCACACTGCCCCACCAGCAAGTAGGCTGGCTGTAGGCAAGAAGCTGGGAGGGGACACAGCAGGGACAGCTGACCCCAACTGACCAAATGGATATGACACACTATATGACATCACGCTTAGCAATAAAAGCTGGGGGAAGAAGGAGAAGAGGGGGGATGTTTGGAGTTATGGTGTCTGCCTTCCCAAGTTACCATTACATGTGATGAAGCCCTGCTTTCATGTGATGAAGCCCTGCTTTCTTGGGGATTGCTGAACATCTATCTGCCTGCTGCTGGGAAGTAGTGAATGAATTCCTTCTTTTGCTTTGCTTGCGCAGACAGCTTTTGCTTTACCAATTAAACTGTTTTTATCTGGATCTGTGAGTTTTCTCACATTTACCCTTCTGATTTTCTCCCCCTTCCCATTGTGGGGGAGGGAGTGAGCTGCTGTGTGGGGCTGAGCTGCTAGCTAGAGTTAAACCACAATGTTTGTTATTCTTCTATCTTCATGCCATGTCTTTACATTTTCGGCATTTATTTGCACTTCTGGCTATCTTAACTACCAAACCTTTTTAGTATAAGCTTTTGTATTTTCACATCAGTCTTTTGTGATCTATATTGCATATATCCATGAGACTGATTTTTAATCACAGAATCATTAAGGTTGGAAAAGACCTGTAAGATCATCAAGTCCAACCATCAACTAACACCACCACGCCCATTAAACCGTGTCCCACAATGCCTCGTCCACACGTCCCTTAAACACCTCCAGTGATGGTGACTCCACCACTTCCCTGGTCAGCTTATTCCAGTGTTTCACCACTCTCTCAGTAAAGAAATTTTTTGTAATATCCAGCCTGAAATAATTCCTCTTCCTTTACTTAACTAGTTATTCTTATTGCTTTCCTTTTTATCATGTTTGTGATTATTTCCTATACTTTGATTGTTCCTTATACTTCTTGTGTTTGACAATTACCTAACCATATAGCAGAGTTCAAAACACTTAATTTTAAGTTTTATTTGTTATTTCACTGTATTCTGACTGAAATATTCTGTAGTATTTCTGTGGTTCTGTTGCTCTATTTGGTTCTTTATGATTAATCTGTCTCTAACAACAAAGTAATCAAAGTCATAAGCCAAGTTTCTCTTGACTTCTGGCTTGTAAGTTATGCTTTGTTGAATCATTACTAATTCCAATTTCTAGGTTTATTTGGTTTTTATATGTTTTCTATTCTTTCCACAAAGCTGCATTATTCCAGGATTTTTTTATATATGATAATTTGGAAATCATTACCTATATATAAGAGATTCATAGAAGAGAGAATTTGTTCTGTTTCTGCCCATGCTATATTTTTAGCAAAAGCATGTATGTTAATAAGCAGGATGGTGTGTTTTTTACTCTTCTTCTAAGAATATCTTTCTACTATGCCCTATTGTAATACTATTTCATCAGAAAACAAATGTATTTTTCATTTAGCAACCTACCATTTTACTTACACTTCAGAAAAAGGAATTCAAAGAGTATGTCGCAGATTCACAAGTAATTTTTCTTTAAATGTAAAAAGTGTTAAATGATACTTAGCATTTATTTTTAAGGTAAAAGAATGCAGAAGAAGAAGACACTGTTTAGCATGATATAAGAAGTTTTGACCAAGCATAATGGCATGAATAAGCAAAGAAAAAATTGATGTTAACTTTAAAAGATGGGAGACTATTTTCCCTTTATATTTTATCTTTTTCACTGATACAAAGTTCTGGGCATATCAATATGCCCATACAAATTAGAATTTCACCAAGGCTGAGCAGGAATATACACGATACAGAAAAATAACATAATCAGGATAATCATTCCTTTTATATAACTATCCCTTTTTGTAAGGAAAATAATCAGAAAAGTAATCAATATAGTTGATGGCTCCAGCTTGTTTTTGTTTGTTTGTTTCAGGGGACACCTTATCACTCTCTACAATTACCCAAAAGGGGGTTGCAGAGAGGTGGGTGTTGGTGTCTTCTCCCAAGTGACTAGCGACAGTGTCGTGGTTCAGTCCCAGCCAGCAACTAAGCACCACACAGCCGCTCGCTCACTTCCCCCCACGTGGGATGGGGGAGAGAATCAGAAGAGTAAAAGTGAGAAAACTCGTGGGTTGAGATAAAGACAGTTTAATAGGTAGAGGAAAAGCCACGCAGGCAAGCAAAGCAAAACAAGGAATTCATTCACCACTTCCCATCGGCAGGCAGGTGTTCAGCCATCTCCAGGAAAGCAGGGCTCCATCACACATAACGGTTACTTGGGAAGACAAATGCCATCACTCCGAATGCCCCCCCTTTCCCTTTTCTTCCCCCAGCTTTATATGCTGAGCATGATTTTGTATGGTATGGAATATGCCTTTGGTCAGTTGGGGTCAGCTGTCCCAGCTGTGTCCCCTCCCAACTTCTTGTGCACCCCCAGCCTACTCGCTGGTGGGGTGGGGTGAGAAGCAGAAAAGGCCTTGACGCTGTGTAAGCACTGCTCAGCAGTAACTGAAACATCCCTGCTTTATCAACATTGTTTCCAGCAAAATCCAAAACACAGCCCCATACTAGCTGCTATGAAGAAAATTAACTCTATCCCAGCCAAAACCAGCACAGACAGGACAAGAGGAAATGGCCTCAAGTTGCACCAGGGGAGGTTTAGACTGGATATTAGGAAAAATTTCTTTACTCAGAGAGTGGTGACACACTGGAACAGGCTGCCCAGGGAAGTGGTGGAGTCACCATCCCTGGAGGTGTTCAAGGAATGTGTGGACATGGCATTGTGGGACACTGTTTAATGGGCATGGTGGTGTTGGTTGACGGTTGGACTTGATGATCTTACAGGTCTTTTCCAACCGTAGTGATTCTGTGATTTTGTGATTCTGTGTTTCTGTGATTATTTTTTTAACACAAATGCAAAAAGAAGGTATCAGATACAGGAACAATACAAATACAGTGGAACAGTCTGGATAATGAATAATATTAGTTATGGGAATTACAAGCATTGTAAAGGCAAGAAGGTAGTCCGGAACAGTCAACATGGATGTACAAAAAGCCCATCATATTTGGCCATCTTAAGGCCTTCTGTGGTGATGACAGTGGTGTAGTCTGCATTCCTTGTGTTTTTTCAAGATTTGCCTAGATAAAGCCATGGCTTAACTAATTTAGTCCTGGTCACAGTTGTGCTTTAAATAGAAAGTTTGTCTAGTTGAATGGAAGGGACATTTGGAGGTCCTAATTTCTATGATTTGTGACTATTAGTATTGATCTATTTTGATGGCTAAAATTGATACTACTTATATAATTGATAACATATTATTTTTAGGTTGATAATACCTTCTGGTTCAGCTTTCTGCAAATTGTTCACCTACTACTGTAACACAGGTACTGAACTGGTTTATTATTATTTTATTCTTATCTTCTATACCTTAATAGTTTCTGCAAGCAGATTAATGACTGGATTCAGTTGAAATGTTTCAGTTTCTTATTCATCTTAGCTTAATTTCAGTCAATTCCACCGAAAAAATAAAAAAATGTACTTGTCATCCACAAAACAGTTCTTACAATTTTTTTTTTATGTGTTGGAGTGTATGAATTCCAAGTGTTCTTAAATGTTGTAAATTTTGCTTCCTAGCCAATAGTATTGTGTCTCTTTTAGCTATTAATTTGGTATGTGAAACTATAACATCATGATTCTCCACTGGTATTCTATCTATCAGAGTGAACTTTTACTGCTCATAGTGGTTGGTATCATAACCTGTTTGGCCTCTTGAGAGATTCATTGATTAATTTTCTTTTCCCAGCCTGTTCTCAGATTGTCAGTATTGTTTCTTAATTTAGTTCATATGGACAGTGAAAGTCTCTCTGGTTTAGTTTACTCACACAAAGATATGTGCAGCCAGACACATAGGAATCCAAGGAGAATTATCTGCTCAGAGCTATAAATCCTCAAATGTAACCTGGTATAATGGAGACACTGAAACAACCTTTTTCTACTTTATTGTTTTATAGCCATTGACAAGTTCCTTTTGTCTTCCAATATCTAAAACAGTGCATTCACATCTAAGAAAGGGGATTTAAAAAAGTGTTTTGACCACAAACCAGTAATGCAAATCACCCATTACATTTGATGAGAAAAATTAAAACTCTCTACAGTAGGATGTACAATATAAGTAGATATTCTCTCTGTGGCTGTGTCCACTTTAGCAAGTAGCACAATAAAACATTTGGGGATCTGTAGAAGAAAAGGTTATAAGGATGTGACATCTATGATGCATATATTTTGGAGAGGCTTTATTAGGATAATGTGTTTTAGCCCCAGTGAAAGTTCTTGAAACAAATAATTCAGATTATTCTCATCTAAAAGAAATGCAATTTGTCATCCCCCACTTTAAATTGTTGTTCGAAACTTAAATTTATCTGAAAAAACCAAGAAATTCTGGTTAGATTCCTTCTAAAAACAAACAGGCGAAGGAATACTGCCACTTACGTTATGTGGTATAGATGTTCTCAAAGGGTTTAAAGCCAAGTTTGGAACTAATAATATAATGCAGCGACATTAAAAATCAAATCAAATACCTTCCACTCAAAATTTTCACTTAAACTCCTTATTATCTGTTTATACCAGATGTAAAGATGTCTGGAAATATCTAAATTAGAGGATGTCAGAGGATGTGTAAGAAGATAAATTAATTCACATTCTTTTTAAGGTTCACTTAAATATTCATTTAATGCACGTATGATAAAAACTTGGCTTTAGCTAGCTATTTGATTGCTGCATGCATGAGAATAAATGTGTGAAACACTATAGTTGAGCTTAACCTGTTGTTTATTAAAGTATCCTGTGTTGGGGTTTTTAGTTTTTGGGTTTTTTCTGAGTTTGACTTCTAGTATGAATGTTGAACTCATACTAGAAGGGAAAGGTGGGACATCATCTGAAGAAGTGGACTTATGGAAGGGGAAATTAATCAGTGTTATCACAGCCTTGATACACCAATATGTTTCAGTGTGTCATGGTGGAAGAATCTGAAGTAGAAAGATATATTTGGAAAATGAGCAATCCCGGACAGAGAACATTTTTGCACCTTGCGTCCCTATCAATGTGTCTTTTAAATTAATAATGTCAAAGCAATTATTTGAATAGTAGCACAAAAATATGACCCTGGGTCATGGATCATGATCTATCAAAGAGACTGCATGTTTCTCAGAAACAGAAGACAAACAGGCTAACTTTCATTCCTATGAAGTTAAGACATAGCTAACATAAGATATACACTTCCATAACATTTTCTTTGTCTTTGCTAGAAGAACAATCCCAAATGCCCAAACTGGATTATTTCATAATTTTGTAATTGTAAATGTATCCAAGTATTTCTACTGTACCATACTTCTCAATTAGATAATAATCAATACTTATGGCAAAATATTTCAACTAATAAATCCAAGAAAATACAATATTAAATATCTTGCCATGAACTATAGGGAACATGAGAACATAGTAAATGCTTATTTGTACTCTGATTTGAAGAAATAGTTGGAAAATATTACACACATGCAATTATTTCCTTAGTGAACAACCTTCTAATTTTAATTATTCAGTTGCAGTTTTAGATTTAGGTAAATGAGAAAAAATGTTACTGTAGATAACAATCCTAAACTACGTCAGCACTGGAAGCTGTATGTGCTCTGTGATTACCAAATTACCAAGTCCCCTTCTTCGGAATAAGGAAATTCATTTGAGAACTCTGAAACATTTTCCCTGACTTCATGCCAGAGACCCAAATAAAACAGGGATAAGTAGGGTGATTGTGTCTCACTCCAAACACAATCAAGAGTATTATGACAGTGTTCACCCAGAGACCAGCTTCTGTGAACACAGCAGTGTAGCTATTCAGAAGTGAAGATCTCACCGTAATAAATTTACAGCAGATGTAATTACAAGATCTCAACCTGTTTCTCAGACACTAACATGTACAAGTTCAGTGTTCTTCCTGGGGCTTAGCAACATCCAGAAAAGCTTTAAATAACGGAAAGTTCCCTGTTGACCAGGGAATTCAGAGGACCCTGATTACCCCTGGTAGTACTCAATTACTGATTTACTTCAGCTATCTCATTATGCATCTATAGACAATCAATTAAAGGGTAAGAAAAAGGCAAGATTTAAATAACAATTCTTGCTTCAGAAATATGATTGATATTTTAATCCAGTAAATAAAATAGTTGCATGCTGATGAGACTAAAATAACTAATTTGATGATAAGGAAACAAGAAAGGATAGAATCTCATAACCAAACATCTCATTACAATGCATACAAAGAGTTAACCTTAGTTTCATGTTTCCTTACTCTTTAGCCTGGAAATTTTAACATATTTCCATTATATTGGGACTCAGGAGAAATAGAAGGCACGGATTTCTTTTCTTTTTCAATATAAGTTATTTAGGGGACAGCTATTCTCTTGTTCACTCCTCTATACACTAACTGACCTCTTTCTGGTACAAACTGATGATAAAGTGCTATAAAGGCTATCCCTTTGAAGAAAAAAAAAAAATCATTTGTACATCAGCTGCATTAAATGTCTGGTTATTGAGAAAGATACTCTTTATGGAAGATCATCACCGTTAAGAGCAGGGACGCAGAGAGAGAATTCAAAGATACTAAGCCTATACTGTGTCCCTGAAATATAATAAATTGCTATATCTAGAGAAAGCCTATAGTACTTGCTGTAACTATTCTTTGACATTGTGGAAATATAACATACAGTTCTTTACATATGAAGCTAACAATAGGAGGTAATACAGTTTATCAAATTTTGCAGATTTCTGTTCTCAGATGTTAAAAAACCCAGCAAAGCATCTCACAACCAGGTCAATATTTAATAACACTAGCAATTAACCTACTTTATTTCCTAGAAGCTAAAACCCATCTGTCCATCTTTGGATTGACATTGTGCTCATCCAGTATAATTATAATTGCAATTTAAGAACAGATTACTCAAATCACAAGCCACATGTCAGACTAGAGGTATGCACCTTTTGCATAGCTTGCTGAAAGCTCTGGGTCTTTCTCCCCTTTTGCTAGCTGGGACATCACAATATGTATAATTGCCAAAACTGAAAGAAAAGAAGCTTTTGTGATGCTATTATCAGCTTTTCTCACAGCACTGCAAGATCACATATGCCATTGTTTTTTGTACAATATGTTACACTATACAGTTATATCCTATCATGTAATAATACAATTCTGTAAAAATTAAGTTATTAATGTTAGTGTGAAAGTTAAAGAATCAGTCATTCATGTTAGGAATCCTCAGTGTGAAAGTTTACTGTATATATTTTTCTCCTTAGCTATTTCTTACATTATGCATTATCTGTGCCATAAAATAATATGAAATAGCTTATCTGATTCTACAGGAAATATATCCTGCTGTATTCCATTTTCAGTTTTTACTTAATTTTGAAGTAGATTTACAAAACACTTTTGAAGAAGAGCTGTTTATCTGTATAAAATGTTTCATAGTGATTTCATCAGACTCCAGGCAGTGCAAATACACTTCTCTTTCAAAGTCAAGGACTCAGTTGTGTCGTCATGAAAATGAACATCAAGCTAATGGTGAAACTGTGGTATATGCTTTGTCCCAACTACAGGATCATTTTTATTCAAATGTTGTCAAACATACATCAAGTAAGGAAGGTTGAGCCTTGACAGATTGGATAGCTAAATGTTCAAGTGGGAAAACGCTTTGAATTTTTGCTTGCCTAGTCATCCTTTTTATTTCCGTAATTATTTATTTAATATTGAAGTTTGGCTCTCATAAAAATCATGTAAGTTCACTTTCTCTTCTTTTTGAAAGGAAAGCAGCATCAGCATAATTTCCTGCAGAGGAATAAAAGTGTTCAATTTTCAGGGAAAAAAAAATCAGGTGTTGTTCGAATGTGCATTGTTTGATGTACTGAACTGTATGGTGTGCAGGTGCCCAGGTGCTGGCAACTGGGGGCTGCAGTGGTGGCCTCTGTGAGGAGAGGCCAGGGCTACCCAGTGCCAGACACAGCCTGTTCCAGTCACTTCCAGCCAGCTCCAACAGACCCACCGCAGTACACAGCTAAGCCCCGCAGCCAAGCTGGTGGTGCCTCTGGGAAAACATGTTTAAAACACCAGAGAACAGTGAGGAATGAGGAAAACCAGCATGAGAAACAGCTCTGTGAACACAAAGGTCAGAGAATAAGGAAAGGGAGGAGGTGCTTCTGGTGCTGGAGCAGGAATTCCCCTGCAGCCTGTGGAGAGAACCGTGCTGGAGCAAGACACCCACACTGCAGACCACGGAGGACCTCACACCAGAGCAGGTGAATATTTCCTGAAGGGACTGCAGTTGAGTGGAGACCCTACGCTGGATCAGGGGGAAAGTGTGAGGATGAAGGAGCAGCAGACAGATACAGCTATGGACTGACCAGGAATGCCGTTCCCCTTCCCCCTTGCACCACTCGGAAGGGTGGGTGAGGAGTTGGGAATGAAGGACTGAAGGGAGCCTGGGAAAAAGGGGTGTGGTGACACGAAGGTGTTGGTTTAATTTTGTCTTTGTTTCCCACCATCCTACTCTATTTTAGTAGGCAATAAATTGAATTAATTTTCCCCAAGTCAAGTTTGTTTTGCCTGTGACAGTAATCGGTAAGTGATCTCCCTGTCTTTGTCTTGACCCATGAGATTTTTCATTTCATTTTCTGCCCCCCTCCTATTGGGGAGGGAGAATGAGTGAGCAGCCAGATGGGCACTTAGCAGCCTGCCAAGATCAGCCCACCACAGAAACTATGACTCAAGTTGGACTAAGAAAAGATAAAATATTGTTTATTCTTTTAAGATAGTGAAAATTAATGTAAGTCTATTTTAAAGTGAAATCCCTAAAAGATTGGCCACAAGAGTTCCAGAGCATTTTCTTACCTATTAGAGATCAGCACACTTTTATTATTCTCACACTATAGGCAAAGAATGAAAAAAATATCTAATTTAATTCCCTGTTATCTAATTTCTATTTCATTTTAGTAGTACCATGTGAGTAACAGTGTATACTTAGTAAAGGTACTGTCCTTTTTACATAGAAGTAGCTGATAGATATTTTCCCTCTTCTTTGCTTTTTGCTCTCATGCTCAGATAAAAAGTAACTATTCGCAAGAGTTTTGTGTTGTACCTTGTAAACTTCATCTGAAATGCAAATATTTCAGCCTGACCCATTTCTATGTAAATCTCAACTTTAATCAGTATCTAATTAGATTTCTAGTTTCATTGTAGAAACAAAGGAAGTAGTGCAAAAAGGAAAAAGTACCCACTTCAAAAAAGAAAAAGAAAAGGTAATTAATAAATTAATTCTATAGTCATTAGAATGAAAAGAGATTAATAGTATTTGTATAGGTTATTAAAATCCTATTTGTCTTTTCTTGGTTTTCCCATATATAAAGAAAATTTGTTCCTCTGTGAGGTTGAGAAGACCAGTATTTCAGGAGTTGCATTATTATCTTCAAGTATGTTAATGTTCTAATTCATTGACAAAGTTTTATGAGAGTTGTGTGTTATTAATGTATCAAAGAGATTGCTATGCAATCAGAAATACATCTAAGATACATATTCAAATGAAGGAAAAATTAGAGGTATTCAGTGGGGTTTTTTTTGAGTTTCACCATTTCTAAGCATCAGTTGGCATTTACTAAGCACAGTTTGATGAGTGCAGGCATTTGACACCTAAAATTCATGACTGCACTCACACTAGGGCCTTCATTCTGAAGAATACTTGCATCTATAGATGTACGTTTGTGATTTGCTCTCCCGCCCCAGCTTTATACTTTGTGTGTAAATCTGATACTACAGTTGATGTCATGACATCCCAAGATCTTGCTTTACATCTAAGAGTAACAACTGTAACGCTTCTAATTCAACTGAACAAAGTACAAATTGTTCACATACAATTGGATCACAATGTCTTTACATTAAAATTTATTTACATAATCCATAGATATAGCTGTAGTAGAGATATACTGACTACACAAAACTGCATTTTTAGAAGAACCCTATACTTCTCTTACCTACTTTTTTAGGATTTAAGCTGGATGCAGGAGAATTAAACTGCAAAGAGAGGAGCAGGAAGAAGTAGTCTCAGAAGCCCAGTGTAGCTGTGTTTGTCTCTCTCTTCCACCGTAAGCCAGAAGACTGCTTCTTTTGCAAACTGGAGGCCTCCTCTTTCAGAAGCAACACCTCAGTTTTTATGTACTTCCTCAAAATGCTCTAAGTAAGAAGTGGGAAAATCTTTGAGGCAGAGAAAATGATCGTCCTCTTTAACAAAAAACCCCTAAATCTTGAGTTTGAGCTATTCTCTTAAATTAAAAAAAAACATGGGAAGAAACTTGCCATTGGGGCTTACTTATGCTGTTTTGCCCAAAACAACTGAGAACTAGGTTAGTGGGCTCTTCTAGGCTTTAAATTTATGGACAGAAGGGAGCACTAGCTTGAAAGCAATGTTGAGTTATTTGGGAAACAGTGAAATCGCTCATGAAAAATCTGATAGGACAGATATGTTATAAATTTGAAGGCAAAGTGTTATAATGAGATTTTTCTTGAGAAAGAATAAAAATTAGAAGATTTGGAAGGAAGAAGCAGAAATCTGGAAACAAGAATAAGGACAGACAAGAATTGGAGACGATCAGAGATTTTGGGGAAAAGATACAAGGGAGCTAGTTTAATAAAATCCATGGGGAAGATAGGATCATTGAAGGAATAGGAACAAACAACAAAATAGGACATATTTGTGAAAGCATTAGTTTTGTCAGCATGGTACTATTATCTCAGGAGAACTTCAGTTACAGTTGACAATCTGACATTTACTAAATGTCTAACCTGTATAATTCTGCTGATGTCAAATCTGATTTCTCAAAAGGAAGAATTTGACACAGGATAGTTCTTAAAGATATTGTGTATAAAAAAGGTGTGTGTGTAAAACAGTGTATAAAGCCAAATGCTTAGCTGATATTAAATCATGACAACTTTTTTCCTGAACTCTGTTTTAGGTTTGTGGGGCTTTTTTTGCATTCATTGATCAAAATGATGGCACATTAAAAAAAAAGAATTCACTGATTATTCTAATACAACCCCTAAATATGAACTTTCTGTTAATATAGCCAGAACATCTCAGTACTCCTTTGCTGTAGTTTTTGTTTTGTTTTGTATATATTCACCTTCACACCTTTATTTTACAGGTGTTAGACACTGTGATGCCATTTTGACCAGTCCTAGCCACTCTTTTAGACTCTCTGGTTAAAATAAATAGGAGGGAGAAGAAAATATTGAAAAAAGAATTATAAATATGATGTAGATATTGTTGCTTTAGAATTCCAAACCAATGGCTTAGAATTGTAGAAATAAACCTTTTAGAAATACATAATCCCTGTAAACATTCTTTCTCTCTCTCTTGCATTGTGAAAAACTAAGAACATGTGATCACTTGTTCGACATTAAAGAAATGTCATAATAATGTATTATTGTACAGGTATTACTGTATGAGATCAACGTGAATTAATTCTATATGGTTTAAATAGTTAATTTGGATCTTATACTTACATTAATATATTTATTTAAAATGATATTACAATTATAAAGTAAGCTTTATATAGTCTGTCAGGTATTTTAACTAAAATTTTATCAGAACTTCAAATTTTGGATGTAGAATGAAATTATGAGTTATGAAATGCAGCAGTCACCCAATTCAGGATATTCTCTTGTATTTACACTGTGGTCCTCATATGTTCCTCTGGGCCTTTTCTCTAAGGGTGCAACTTCATTTCCTTCAGTTAGGACATCTGGACATGCACCATAGAAAATGCTTTGGAAAAGAGCCTGGCTGCAAGACAAAAGGAATCTCCAGTGAACTCTGAGAGCTCTGTGGTCTGGATGACACGCTCCATAGAGTACAGAGAATCATCTCTGAAATACAGTTATTTTCTTGATTTGTATTTGCTCCTGGAAAAAGAATTGTTATCTATTTTATCTGCCCTGAGGAATCAGTATTTTTTTTTCTGTCTATCCTGTAAGCTGTGTCCACCTCTTATATACTATTTTTACATTATCTAACTATACATGTACCTTCTGCTTCCCGCATAAGGACATCTTTGTGCTAGCATGGCTGAATCTGTTATGCTCTCTGATGAGCTGCGTTTCTAAAAGAAACATGCACCCTGAAGCAAGCAATGTCTGTTTGTCCTTATTCTATCTCTCTGACTAAAACAACAGCAAAGAATTGCTTCTGCATTTAGTAAAGGAGGGATGAATATTCAGCCTCTCATTGCTGCTTTCTTTAACTAGTATGACCAAAGGAAAATCATGAAGGAAAAGAAAAGAGAACTTCAATAAAACAGAAATCTTACTGAAGAGTTACATAAGTGTGCTTTCTTCAGAGATGGGAGTTTATTGGTAACACTGTGATATGAGATAAAAGAACAAATGAAAGACACTACAAAACTGCATCACAGTAGACTGATAATCAATAACAACATAAATAAAAATGCAGCAGTTAGACCTGCTATAGAATTTACCATGTTGTTGCTCCTTGTATGTTGAATGTATAGCAGATGGAAGCTTTTAGAAATGAACAAATACTGAACAAGGACAAACTGACTAGACATCACTGAGTTAATTTGCCTGAATTTTTAGGCAATCATGCAGTAGATTGTTCATTCAGAATGGCTTGGAAATTAATGCTTTCTCTTCCACCACACACTATTAAATAGTTCTCAATACCCCCATGGAAAACATAAGACCGGTAGAAAAAAAATCTCAAAATCACACCTATAATGTGATCCATGAGGAGAGCAGAAAAGATAAGGGCATTACCAAAAACACAGTTCACCTGTATAAAATCCTAAGAACCACATCAACTGAGGATCTGACCCTGAAGTCTAATTCTATTTTGTGCCTAATAATTATTTTTAAAGTGTTCCCCATCTTTTGTAAAATAACCAAGAGGTTGGAACACTTTACTTGCGGGACTTCAGTTTTTGGTCATCTCCAACTTTAGATTGTTTTAACCCCTAGCATAAAATAATGTCTGTAAAAGATTTGTTTGGGTCTTCACTGCATTCAGATGATCTCCTCCAATACTTTGATACAGTCTTAAAAACTTCCTGAGTATTGCTAGCCATTGAAATACACTATACTCTTACAATATTAATTCTCAAACCTGCCCATGCAAATTCTGTGGACACTGCTGGTGTTACTTTGGTAACTTCCAGATGCCTTGAACTGTAAAGAAATTGATAAGTTATATGTTAAGTTTTGTTAAGGATTTCATCAAAGCTCTGCTGGGCTTGCCAAAAAGAGCAACAAACTTCACTATTCATCCGCTGATGTCCTAACACAAAAACTCTAGCCCTAGCTCCAGTCTACCTATGACTATTTGGCCTTAGCTTTAATCCCACTAAATCCACATGATTAAAAAAAGTGTAAATAGATTTCCCCAAACTTCATTGTTATTGCAACCTAATCCTATCTTTCACATAAACTAAAGACACCTGTTAAAATGCAACTAAATCATAAAACATTGTTACCTTCTGGTACCAGCCTTAATTGTAGCTCTTTTCAGGTCTTGGTAAAGCCTAAAGAAAGGTTAAACTGAAGCCTAGCTTAACCATTCTCACAAGTCCAAAAATAAATCTTGAACCTTTTTGATCCTCTCGGTACTTCAGGTATGCAATGTTATCATAACACAGGATCCATCCTAACTTCTTAGCCTCATCCATAACTTGTAAAACAATCAGTATTTAACATTTCTTCCCTTCACCCAACTGAAACTAGGCATAATGGTAGAGATTGTAAGTAAGTGGTATGTTTAAATTGAATGTTCCCCCTTCTCTTCTTCAGTGCCATACATGCTATTTACTGGACTTTCTCCTGCAATTTTTACCAATGTTGCTTAACTGCTGCATCCAGAGAATTGTGAACCTCTGCAGCCTTACACCTACTGGAGATCTGAGAAGAAGAATCCTGATCTTCACTTAGGTGAGAAAAAAAGAGTAGTCAATTCCTGCTCACTGCTCTATGTGTGTTTTATCTGAGACATGCTCTCCATATCCCTAACTTCCTCCTATTTTTTCCTGCTTCCTAAAAGAAGGACTCCAACCTTATGATTTCCTGTTCTGTCAGTCTCCTAATGAACATCAACTCAACCTCACGTTCCTTACCTTCCCTCATTCCTCTGCTTTAACTTGGTCCAATTCCATATGTACAACCTGAAATAGTGTTGCTAGATATCCGAGTTGTTTTGGCAAAGACTAGGCACAAGAATAAGAAGCTTCTGCCACCAAACTACTGAATGACTGTAACTGTCCACATAGAACTTGCTACATTATTGCTTTGTAGAATTTTGTAAAAAAGTTTATTCATGTGATGCATAATATCTTACTTTTGTGGAAGGCATCTGCTCCCATTTAGTCATCTGGGCCCATTATTTTCCAAAATCAGTTTTCCAGTAACCTGAAAAGCACTACCAGAATCTAGGCAAACCCAAAGAAATTTCTAAAGTATTTATCTGAGTTTGATTAAACACAACTTTAATAGTCTTAAATTTATATACACTGTCTAGATTAGTCACCTGGTATCCATCCAGACACAACAGATGAAGACATTCCAACTACCCAACATCCTTATTTTAGGATGCGATTCAGCTGTTCTGTGCTATCACAACTCAGGAAATCTTTCCACAGTCTGTTTTGCTGCCTGAGGTTTAAAGGAAAGTAATCTTCAGCTGGCCCATAGTAACAGCATGTAACATCTTAAAATTTTCTTGTTAGGAAAAAGGTATCTCACTCTCTCTACTGAAAAGCAAATCTCTTCTCTGGTTCACAAATACAAAGAAGGAATATTTTTCAGGTATGTGGTCTAGTTCAGAATGAAGGATCTATGAACAATTTTCAACATGTGAATGATTGTACTTCAGAGAGATGTTAGAAGCCCCAGGCTTGGAAATTGACTTACAATGAAAGTCAGTGAAAGGAAGGAGATCTTAGAATTCAGCATAAATGCAACCTAAAACAAAGATCTTCATCACTAAGAGTCTAGATAAGGACTGGCCTTAAACTTGCACTTCATATAAGGCTTTCTTTTCCAAACTGCCTTAAACACTCTGGTTTTGCTACACTGATGTTGACAAGTCTGGGCTTGTTTAGTCTGGAAGCACCATACAGAACTGCTGCAAAATACTCTTTGTAGAGTTTCCAAGAGAGTTTTCTCTCTCATTGAATTTCCAAAGCTTTTGAGGGCCACAGAAAAGAACAATGGATAGTGAGATAGTGAATACCGACACCCATTTCGTGGGTTGAAGCCTACTTAATAGCACCATTCAGATAAATGAGACTTTGCCTACATCTGCACAGCTCTAACTCATAAGAGTTAGATTACCAGTTACATTCTGGTATGTACTGAGAAAACAAAGCACAGAAAATTGTTATGGGGATGTCTTACTCCAAAGCTCTGGACTACATCTGCCCTGTTCTAACGGTTTAGGTATTCACAGAAAACAAACAAAGCTCAGACGAATGGTTAACTTTTTTTTAATTCCTGTAGCACGTTTGAGGTGGAGAGCAGAAACTGTTAATGATCCAGGCAACAATTACTAATTGGCTATAACTATGGAGAAAGTAAAAGAAATTGGCCCGGGGAGATGTGGCAAACAAGGCCATTAGCCATTGGTGGCTTATCCCAACCATATAAGTTAGAAAGCTTAAATAGTGAAAAAATAGCTCGTTGTGGGGTGCACCCCACACATGGATTTCTGACACAGTATAGAAGTAGAATTTTTGTGTGTAGAGACTGGGCCACCACCTAGGATCCAGACATATCAAGTGGTCCATCTAAACTGGACTGGTGGTGGCACAGGGGCAGGGACCTAGACTAGCATGAGTCTGAAGTGTGTGTGTTGTAGAATAGAAATTGCAGAATAGAAACATTAGCATAAAAACCTTAGAATAAAAATTGCTATCCACCTGCTTTTCCCATCTAAAAACTAAATTTTATGTCTGGCTATACCTGTCGCACTTCATAACGAAATTTTATGTCAGTCAGTAGTGGGAGCAATTAGCAACACCTTTAAATTCCACCATGACACACCCATTTAAAAAAAAAATACTTCTCATAAAAAGTAGAAATTTGAGTCCTAACGCTGAATAAATAACCTTCCAAATGGTAAGGGTGAAAGCATACCCTTGGAACTCTAACAGTATATTAATGAGCTAAGTATGCAGTATAGGGCTTAAAATTTCTGTTCATTAAGGGTTATCCTGTACTTCTGCTTAAGCTATTTCTGGATCTTTGCTGAAATTAGAAAAAAATGAAAATTTGTGTTCAGACATAGGGAAATACTGGAAGAAAGATAACACCTTAAACATAATAGAGCCAGCAGCCAACTGTTCAAATGTTCAGCTAAACAGATGCAGAAAAATTAAAGATAAAGAGGATGCAACATGAGAAAATATATTTCCAGTGTAATAAACAGAAGAATTTTAGTGAGTTTCACAACTGATCTTCTCAAAGAGAACATTAGGTATGTTTAATATACAAGCAAAAATTTTCCAACCTCCTTACCCTGGCATTCTTCACACTTAAAAATAAAGAAGCTTAGAGAAGTCTTCCTTGTCCCACATTTGCATGGCACTTTCTCATAGAAATTAGATTACACACTAGCTTGAAGTAAATTCATGCAGTTAATACATTTATCTTTAAAAGACCAGATGGGCAATTTAGTATTTAAAGTACAGTTTTAAAATTTAAATCTTAAATGAATTTCCATCACCACTATTTGTGTTTTCATGCCTTATAAATACTATTTTAGATGTAAAATAAGTGATATTTAAGTCCACTATATATATTTGAAAACAAAAAACCCAAAACTATATATTGTGTTCTATCCTTCATGTTTCTTTCTTCTCTCTCCCTCTCATAAATTTTTGGAGTATTTAAACACTGTGCCTTGCAATCAATTTTTTAACAGCAGTTTTATGGCATTCAGATTGCATCATTATTTATTTGACAGTATGTTAGTCTTCCATCTTTCCATTTGCTTGATTTTTTTTTTTAAAGGAAGAAGAGAGAGGTGTTTGTCTCTCAGTACCATTATGCTTTCACCTTCTTTCTTATTAACCTGGTTGAAATTGGTTTACCCCAACAATGCTTCTCAAAAAAAATGTGTATATTTAATGACCACTTTTCAGTACGTACAAGCAAACAGACAAGCTTAGCCATAATAAAGGGTATTATATGAGGACTGGATAAGTAATTTTGTTATAAAATCACTGAATTTAGTTATAATAGATAGAATGTTGGAATGTTGTGTGTTTTGAAGTTTGTAACCATAGAACCCTCACCAGGTAGTCACTGTTTTATATTAAGAAATTAATAGCAACAAAACAATGAAGAATTGAATAGAGAAGTTTCGTTTGAGTTCCGTAACTATGGGGACCTGATATGCACCAGTGATGCTGCTTGGAAATCCCCTTACCCTTCCCACATCAATTTGAATATGAAGAATGCCAATCAATAGATATTAATAGAAATAACCATTGATTATTTTGGGTATGGGTATTGATGGAATTGTATAATCAAGAAAATTAAAAACCATTATATGTTTTGTGATAAATAATTTGTGTAATGGTAACTAGGTATGATTTATCTATGATTCGATTATGAACTAATTGTTAAACAATGTAGCTTTGTAGATAAAAAGGATATACCTGTCAAAAGAATGAGAAGTTGTAGGCCTGGCTGGTAAACCAAGAATATCTTCTGGAGGTTCCAAGATTAAAGGGGAATGGAATTTTGCAACTAAGCTGAGCATGCGCAAAGATTGGGTTCAACTAGTGGACACAATGAGGAAGACTATGGACAACCACCAGAGGACCTTGGACGACCACCAGTGTACCTGAAGGCGCATGCATCATAAACATTTACATATATTAATGACATCTTGGAAATCGTATGACTATGTTAATTGTTTCTTGGAAATATGATGAATATGTATACTTTTGATTATATATAACTTTTGTAGTGGAGTAACTAAGCACGCACACTAGGTGGAATGATCCCTGTGTGTCCAGTGCTGTAGCAAAGAAGTGCCTGCTTTCTAAACTTCAAATTAAGTCTTAGAAAGTTCTTTTTCTTGCCAACTTACGGTAACAATTTGACAGGAATAAGAGCCTGTTTAAGCACTATGATTTTAAGGGAACACTTTGAACTTCACAGAGTAAAAGCTCTTTAAATTATACTATTAAGATGACAATCTTGCTACATATTTTTGCTTTTATGTTTACTTACCTTCCAAAATTTGACCTTGGTTGTTTTTTTCGGGCTGCATTCCAAGAGACTCTGACTGAACCAAATTTTCCTTGTTCTGGCAGCCAAATGAATGGGAGATGAAGAGGAAAGAGAATTGCGTTCCAAACAGATGTGCTTTTTCTCTAAAAGAAAAATGAAAAGCTCAAAAGTATAAGAAAGGTAGAACACAAAGCTAATTTGTTTTGTCCTTTAAAAAGAAAAAGAAATTGATTAGAAATACATTTTAAATAAATATCTCGGCTTCTGTCCCTTCTTTAGTCCCTCACAATATCCTGCTGCAGAGATCATCCATGTGCCTTTTGAATCTCCAAGGAACTTCTTTTCCTTTAACTTTTAGTCAGTTTATCACAGCCAAAGTCCCTCAGAACAAGTAAGGGAACATGAAATTCCTTCTGGAGCTAATGGGTGCATCTGAGACGCTCCATAATTATGCAGAAGGACCTGCCGCTTAGTGTGACTGCTTGGCACTGCTTCTGCAGTATTCCTATGCTAGGCATTTTTAGCCTAGAATTTTGAAGAATTCAGGAAGTCTGTCTTTTCAAACAAAGTCCCTTATATAAAAGAAGGCATATCAATTACTAAATGATAGGACATTAAATGTCCATAGATTATAAATGGTCTAAAAGAAGCCAGGCATAAATGCCTGACTTCTTCCTAGCCCCCCTTCAAGGGAAGACTACTAAAGGGAGTGTATCAGAGATTACACTGAAACAAATTTGAAGAAATAAAATGCAAAAGAGAAATCTTTTATTAAACTAATATAATAAAACAAGTGCTTTGAAAGATAATACACATTAATTGTTTCCTTGTAAGGCAAACAAAATGCAACACAGTTGTCAGAAATATCATTGCTCTTGAATTCACTCTGTTGTTTTAAAGCAATTATCTTTTGAGGAAAAAGGCATTATTTAGCCTTCTTTTTGTGCATTTTTATTTCCTTAGCTGTTAAAATGCTAATTGTTTTTATTTGTTTGTTATTTTTGTAGTGAGGCTTTCTAGTCTACTGAAGCTACCATTTATACCTGACATTCACTCTTTGCTCCCTGAATTTCTTTCTGCTTCAGATTCCAAATGAAGCTTCTTCCTGGAAACGCTCCACGTTTTTATGATTGTCAAATATAGCTGCAACAACAGGGTTCTAATTTTAGAAAATCACCATGAAATTCAGCGTTCTTATTTTAGTCTCTCATGTTCCTAAATACCTGCTATTCAAAATTTGGGTGTTCAGGTCTCCATATATTCTTATTAAATCAAATAACTGAGTAAGCAGTTCAATATAGTAGGCAGGGTAGTACGTTAGTAAATGTCAGTACTTGGTAAGATTCATTGTGTTATACTGTTCATCATTTGCTCAGTAGCAATGTTTTCTTCCATATTTGTTCTGTGTGCAGACAGTGTAGGCACAGTAAATGATCTGCAAAATATAGATTTTCTTTTGTCTTGATTCGTTGCTAGAGTGGAAGATTGCTTAAAAAGAAACTTCTAATACTGTACTTGTCAAAGCTATTTAAAAAAATAAAAGACAAAGCTGGAGAGAAAAATAAGACCCTGAGGGACTAGAGTGAAACAGAAAATGGATGAATGAGAAAAGAAAATTATGTTTTAAAGCATTACAAATGTTAGAAGTAAAAAGAAAAAAAACCTCAAAAACTAAAAGCTAGAAAATTGTGTGAAAGAAAAAAGTTATTTTTATTAAGACAGAAATATAAGGTGATGTATGGATCTACTTCAGGTTTGTAGATACAGAATCAATCTTGAAGCTGGATCATTGCAACCATTTCTTTGAACATGCATACAGCTCTTAAGTTGGGTGTGATTCCGGGCAGGCCTAAAGACAGAAAAGTGCATTTGCCTGAAGAACTAGTGAACGGAAGTCCAGTAGTCCAACTCAAATAAAATGTTTTAAATGTGTAGTTTTTCTGCCCAAAAATGAAACTGCAGTCTTCCTGTCTGCAAATTCCCTTAGAATGATAGAATCATAGAATCTTTTAGGTTGGAAAAGACCTTTAAGATCGAGTCCAACCATTAACCTAACACTGCTAACTCCACCACTATACTATGCCCCTAAGCACCTCATCCACAGGTCTTTTAAATACCTCCAGGGATGGTGACTCAACCACCTCCCTGAGAAGCCTGTTACAACACCTGACAACCCTTTCAGTGAAGAAATTTTTCCTAATATCCCATCTAAACCTCCCCTTGGCACAACTGGAGGCGTTGCCTCTTGTCCTATCTCTTGTTACTTGGGAGAAGAGACCAACACCCACCTCTCTGCAACCCCCTTTCAGGTAGTTGTAGAGAGCGATAAGGTCTCCCCTCAGCCTCTTCTTCTCCAGATTAAACAACCCCAGCTCCCTCAGTTGTTCCATGTAAGACTTGTACTCTAGACCTTTCACTGGCTTTGTTGCTCTTTGGACATACTGCAGCATCTCAGTGTCTGAAAACGTCTGAATGACTGAATGTGCTGAAAAGACTCAGCTGGAGAAATACACGATTAGCTTACAAACAAAAAGCAAACCGAAGTTCTACTAGAGATTACAGACTCTCATATAATAGCTAAGTGGCTGCTATTATGTCTGAGATATTCTCTACAACCCTGCACTTCCAAGGAGATCAATAATCGTAACTGGTAAGTACCACAATATGGGAAATAAAAGTGTGGAGACTTCTATTTCTTAAATCAATGTTGGTTTAGGATTACTGCAATTGTGGATTGAACATAGGCAACCTAGCTACTAAACAGAAAGGCTATACAATCTGCTTTAACAACTATTTATATATTCTATATGTAGATGTAATTTCTGTCTTCAAATGTGTTTTGGCAGTGGTTAATATATGAGGGTGTGACGGAGAGAAAGAAACTTCACTGTAAGGTTTAAATTAACAATTTATTTGAACTTCACTCACAGGTCCAATACACCACTGTTGCAGGTTTTTATGGATACAATGGAGGAATGTTCTATTGCAATTAAATACACTATTACAACCTACCAGTGCTTTCCAGACTGTACTAACAGCAACCACAAGCGCGCTAGGTATTAATCACAGAATACCTTAAAAAAGAGTGCACTAATCATGATCTTAAAGCATGCCAAATACCATACATATGTTTCTTAATCACTTACCCTCTCTCTCAGGTGAAGCCTCTTAATTCCTGGGAAGTTACCTTGTACAGCATCTTGGACAAGGGGGAAAGAATCTCCTACAGGACAGTTGTATCGTGGGACAGACTCCCCCCTTTTCTGTCCAGACCTTGTGGGTTTTTTTCCCTGATTTGATGGATGGGGGAAGGATTATGCATGAATGTTTGTCTCTGGTGCCTTGATAGCTCCTTAGTGTATATGGTAATTTAGTGATGTCTAGGACACAAAGTTACTGAATAGTGGTGGAATGGTTTTGTCAAGGTGAGACAAAGCTGAGTCGAATTACAACTCCCTGCATCTCGCCTTTGTGCTCCGAAACCAGTTTAGCTGGGTGATCCCATACAGAGGGTCATGCACATAATCACTTTTTTCGTCTTTGAACATTATCGCAATGATACTCTTTAGGGAGATAAATAACTGCGCTCAGAATGAGTACAGGAAACCAGTTTGAGTTACTGCTGGACACACTAATAAAACACAGGTGATCATCTGTTCCTAACTACTCTGTGAGGGAGTTTGTCTTGGGAAACATTTACTCTCCTATAAAAGACAGCACTGACCAGCAGCTCTGTGGTACTTCGTCTCTCTCCAGTGTGAGAGCTCCTGACACCCATCTCCAGCTTGCGCAGATTCAGCAGAAACAGGGAATATTTGCCCTCACTGCAGTGAGATTTTTTGTTTTTGTTTAGAACTCATAAGGGTTTTGAAGCTGTCACCTTTCACAGGGCAGAAATTCACCTGATTATGTGTCACTTGCCTTTTTTCATTCTGAGTTTGGTAGGAGCCAGAAGACATTGCCTTACAGGGTGGTAAAAGTCTGATTTGTATCTGTTGGATGAGCCTCCTCATGTGGAAACCAGGCCACAAAGGCAAGATGCCACTCAACATTAAATGCTAAGTGACATCTTGCCTCTCTATAAAATACAGAACCATAAATATAAGTAGCATATCTCTGTTTCCAGCATGGGCTGTAGCTCTGTAGCTAGGGTATTATTCTGAGAGATATGGACTGATATTCCTTCAAATAAAAAAATTTCACCTAGATTTCTTGCATTCTACTTGACTGTTATAACCATTGTACAATAGATGTAACTGAACACCAGCAGATTTTTAAATAAAATTCAGCTACTGACATGGCTTTGTACATATATGTTTTGGGTTTTGTTTGTTTGTATGTTTGTTTATTTTTTCCTTTGCTTTTCCTACTAGCCCTAGGAAATTAAATATGAAGTTCAGGTCCCTTTAGTTCTATAAGAAAGTCTTCTTATTTAAAAAAAAATCAGGGGGGAAAAAATACATATCTTTCACCTTGTGTCTGGTATTCAGAACAAAGCATCAATCATTATCACAGGTAAATAATAAATAAATATATATATATTTTAATAATTAGACTAAGCACTGTATGGGAAAATCCTATCATACAATATCAAGGAGAAAAACACAAAGAAAAATCAACCACAGACAGGCATTCAAGATGGAAATTGTGTACAGTGACTAAAAGATGGTAACAATAAGCAGGTTCTTGTAATAGTAACACCATGTCAATCTACATATCAACACTGCTTCAAGGACTGTCCCAAAATTAGAATTCCAGTTCCAGAATAAAAATAAAGTGTACACTCATTTTAGTACTCAAAAATAATAAAAATGGAATCCTTATGAACTCCTTTGATGAGGGAAGAAGAAAGAAAGAAGTATGGATATACTGTTTCTCCAGAGGAGGCACAGTTTCATTGTGAGGGATGATCCCTTAAGATTTGAACCAAAGCTCAGTTCTCTGCATGATACTGCTGTGGTTTAACCCCAGTAGGCAGCTCAGCCCCACACAGCAGCTCACTCACTCCCCCACAATGGGAAGGGGGAGAAAATCAGAAGGGTAAATGTGAGAAAACTCATGGATTCAGATAAAGACAGTTTAATTGGTAAAGCAAAAGCTGTCTGCGCAAGCAAAGCAAAAGAAGGAATTCATTCACTACTTCCCAGCAGCAGGCAGATAGATGTTCAGCAATCCCCAAGAAAGCAGGGCTTCATCACATTTAACGGTAACTTGGGAAGGCAGACACCATAACTCCAAACATCCCCCCTCTTCTCCTTCTTCCCCCAGCTTTTATTGCTAAGTGTGATGTCATATAGTGTGTCATATCCATTTGGTCAGTTGGGGTCAGCTGTCCCTGCTGTGTCCCCTCCCAGCTTCTTGCCCACAGCCAGCCTACTTGCTGGTGGGGCAGTGTGAGAGGTAGGGAAGTCCTTGACCCTGTGTAAACACTCTTCAGCAATACCTAAAACATTGGTATGCTATCAATACTGTTTTCATCACAAATCCAAAACATAGTACCATACAAGCTACTGTGAGGAAAAGTAACTCTATCCCAGCCAAAACCAATACAGATACAAGCTCAAGCTTGTGACACATTTACTGGGCTGCTTGTTTTCAGAAAGATCCTCTGTCTAATACACATAAAAACTTTCATTTTTGGCCTGAGAAAATGTTGATTAAACTGATAAATCTCTATTGAACTATTTTGGAGTTCAGAATCAGGGGTTTGTGAAGAGCGGATGGGGGGGAAGGAAAAAAAAAGGCAACAGAGGAAAGACGTTCTGTCTACAATGTGCTGTATGTATTGTTTTTTTACTGTGTGTTTTTATCACGGTTTTAAATAAATATATTTCTTGATTTTAAAATATGACTCTAAAGAAAGTTGTAAAACAGCTGCAAGCACTGTAGAACTTAATTTCTGTCTGGTTATTTTTCCTTCATGTCAGATATTTGTATAGTTCAAAATCAGTTATAGAAACACGGTTGGTTGCAATACCCCAGAACTATCAACAGCTAGTGACAACCTATTTAAGGGTTGTGACTCTTTAGCAGGAGAGTAAATTACTTCATAGAAGAAAAGTATAACCTTATGTCTGAATTTAGTAGTATGTAAGACACTATTCTGATTTCTTTAATTATCAGCTCAAAGTTTCATCCTTTAAAGTCAGTATAATTTCAGCATAACTGAGAGAAACAGTTGCAGTTTGAGATTGAAAAAAACATAATTCAATCTAAAAAAGTTTTATAGTAATTTGTTCTGAGCCAAACACATTTCTTTGCTGAGTTTCGTTTCATTTGCATATACAGTACATAAAACATAAACCAACACAGTAAAAAGAACAATGTATAAATAAAGAGACAGTCAAAGGAAAAAGTTTGCAAACAGCCACTAGGACTAAATATGATCATATAAAATGTGTGCAAACAACTTCAAATTAGGCACAAATTCATATAAATTATAATTTGTTTGTGGCTAATTCATGAGGAAAGAAAGGGTGGCATTGCAGAGTAATCAAAAAATTTATAATTTGTCTCTACGTTTTAGTGAGGGTTTTAATGCTGTTTCATTTAAAGTCAGAGAAAAACGCTGTGGGCACCAATAGGAGTAATAATGCGCTTTTAGCCATTTGTGATGCAATGAGTATCTGCAAACCTAGAAGGTAGCATCTTTATTTAAGAACAGGGAACTGGTGTCCAGAACTTGTGAAGATTTGCTGGTAAGGCAAAACTCACAAATGTATAACGAATCCTCTCCGCCACTGCACCTATGAACTCAAGTTTCTATATACAAGAGCTACGGAATTACTTTAGAGACTAACAATGTGCATCCCCTGCGCACACTCTAATTTCTGCTTCACAAGGCACTTGGTCTTCTTTAGGAGTCCTTATTGCATATATTTCTTTTCAATTGACCTTGGACCATTCTTGAGGATTAGCAATGTGTTAAATTATTATGTCTAAGAAAGAACAGGCACAGTCAAAGGGGAACATTTAATTTCTTCTTCCCACTTGTAATAAATCAAGCAATGAGCATGTGTAAAGAAAGTCTAGGAAAAGAACATGAAACACAAAACTCAGTCAAATTTTAAAAATTGAAGGATACTGCCTGACTTTCCCTAATGCTGCTGACTTCCTTTAAGCAGGGATGACAAATGCCGTGGTATGAGGTAATAAGCACATCTATCTTATTTTAGTTTAATGGAAACTGAAAGTGTTCTCAGCAATGGGAAGAAAAATATCTCAGAAACAAACAAACAAAAAACCCAAGAAAGAATAAGTGGAGAATGTATTTAAAATCACAATAGCAACCTAACACAGATTACAAGATGTCATTCATTTATACCACATCTCAGGCTTATAAACATGAGTATAATGACACCAATCATTTGTTAATGCTAACAGCAACCCTTTTAAAAGTTTATATCTAAATTCAACTGCTGCATATCTAAAAGAAAAAGTTAGCTTCCACTTAGAAAATGTAGAATAGATTTCAGGTTGGATTGTATATAAATTATTAAAAAATCTCATTCCTGTACATAAGTATTCACAGGAGAGTCCCGTAATTGCTGCCAGGCTTTTCCAAACCCAAGGAAGAGCTGATTTGGCTCAGCATAGCCTGAAGGTTGGAAACCACTGCTCTAGGCAAAAGACATGATGGATGTTCATCTATTAGCTTAGCCTATGTGTGTGTGTATGTGCAGCAGGTTACAGCATTTTTAGCTGGGAGAAAAAGAAAACATAAAAATTCCAGAGACTTTATTTTTAGTCTAAGACTTGAGGGTTAGTTTCTAGGTTTAAAATTATTCAAAATAGTTCTTGGTTTTCAAAGAGGAAAAAATTGGGCTAGATACGTATAAATTTACCCTGATCTGAATTCTAGTTAGCAGCATATTTATGTTTATTAATGTAAAGAAATAAATTATTCTAAAAACTTCATAGTAAAATTACTAATACCCTTTATTTCTAGTGACATGAATTTAACTTTGAAAATTAGCTTGTCATTATTTATAATTATAAAGTTAAGTTATACAGAAACTTTGGAGTTAATTCCTTGGGTGAAAGCACAGTAAAAGCTACTATATATAGACAATAAGTCAAAGGAGTCAGGGAGAAGATGAAGCACAAATATATGTGTTTCTGTTTTGTATGGACATAGGTGTCCTTGCTGCAAATGCTTAGGAAAGCTTCAGGACAAGCTGTGAATTTATGTGAATATTCACAAGTCAGTGAGACAACTTGTGAACCTAGTTATGTTTTCAAATTTATGTCCAGAAGTAAACGAAATGTATGAAGGAAGACAAAATGACATAGGAAGAGAAATGGAGTTGCTTGTAAAACTGAAGCCTCTTTCCCTGGACAAACTGCTAGGAGTTAAGGAAAGGTGTGAAAGAAAGAAGTTTTTTGTTTTGTTTTGTTTTCCTTTTTCACTTTTGGTTTTGATTTGTGGGTTTTTTTCTTTTTCTTTTTTTCCATGTATATCAGTTAAATTAAAATTAAGTTTTAACTTAGTTTCGTCTGGCAGGTTAACCTGAGTGGAAACGGTGAACCTGTCCTGTCTTTGACAGACATAGAAGTTATTGGCTAACCTCAGTAAGAAACACATCTCTTTTCACAGAAAAAAAAAAATCTGGGCACAATTTTAGAAATAGCCATTTTTAAGAATTACTGATAACAGCCCCTGATTACTCATACATGTATCAAACACTTTTGTAAGACATCTCATCATCAGGTAACAATACTGGTTTTAATTTGAATATATTCTTGAGGTTTGTATGCTTGTCCTTTCTATAAAGAATAAATTCCAGAAGGAAAAAAAAGTTATTCCATTCATATGGAAGAGTCTCGACTCTTAAAGTGAAAGTTGATGGTTCTGTCTTATTTCTTACCAAACATTACCAGATTACATATCTTTTTTCCTTAATTAGGACTCTTATCTGATAATATGTACAATAATTACAGATATTAAACTGTCCTATATTCCTAAGATTACCGAGTCAGTTCTTGGCTGCTGTAATGTAAAAGAACGTATTGCTTTTATTTGTGTCCTATTCATCCTCTGGAAAAAGAGAAATCTGTTTTAAAACAGTTTTGTCTGATTGTTTAAGTAAAAGGAATAAATTTACACATATATGTTCTTGATCATAGCACACAGCATTTCTTCAAATGAAACTAGTCTGCTTTTAGAAAAAGAAACTTTGCAAAAGTTAGACATTTTATCCTTTTCACAGAAATGTATAATAAGCCTCTCAGACGTTTAATTATTTCGGTCATGAATCTTTTTACTTACTAATATTTTCTTTCCTATTACAGTCTTTTGCATTTTATTATTACAGACTATGTTAGTACAGTTAATTGTTTACTCATCTATCAGTAAAAAGCCTTTTCTACTAATAACATTTTATAAATTTTATCCTAATGCATTCCTGAAAGAAAGGTCATTTTAAGCATACAGGATGACATTTCATTTTTTACCACAAAGATTTCATTCTGTTCATTACATTTAGTTTATCTAAAAAAAGAAAAGGACAAAAAAAAAGTTAAACATCATCAGCATTTTGCTGACAGATTCAACTCCTAGCCAAACCTGTGTTTAGAAGCAATGAAATGATAAATGATATCCTAAAACTACAAATACAGAACTCACAAGCAGGATTTTTTTCTGTATATGAAGATGTAAAATTTCTTCCACTCATAATTCTTCCTTTGAATCAAAAACCCACTTAAAAATGACAGTTGAAGAAACTTGAAATAGTCAGCTCTGTAGCTGCTTCTTATACATAGGGTCTACAAATATCCTGTCAACATACTTTATAGGTCTGTACATTATGTGTTTGCATATCTTCCGTGTATGACCTTTTGAAAAGCCGTGACAGATTAGAAGTGCATTGTAAAATGGTGAGATCTCTGAGCCACTCAATAAAGTAAGACCTCATGAATTTTTTCATGCATACATGTGTACTAAATCTGAACTTTTGCTGAAGACCGTACAGTGAGTTTCATCTGCATCTTATAATTTAAAAAAATGGTACTTTTTCCTGATTTATAGAATCATAGAATCATAAAATTGTTTAGGATGGAAAAGACCTTTAAGATCATCAAGTCCAACTGTAAACCTAAACGGGCCAAGTCCACCACTAAACCATGTCCCTAAGCACCTCATCCACACATCTTTTAAATACCTCCAGGGATGATGACTCCACCACCTCCCTGGGCAGCCCATTCCAATACTTGATAACCATTTCAGTGAAGAAATTATTCCTAATATCCAATCTAAACGTCCCCTGCTGTAAGTTGAGGCCTTTTCCTCTTGTCCTATCGCTTGTTGCTTGGGAGAAGAGACCAACACCCATCTCTCTACAACCCCCTTGCAGGTAGTTGTACAGAGCAATAAGGTCTCCCCTCAGCCTCCTCTTCTCCAGGCTAAACAACCCCAGCTCTCTCAGCCACTCCTCACAAGACTTGTGCTACAGACCCCTCACCAGCTTCGTTGCCCTTCTCTGGACACGCTCCAGCACCTCAATGTCCTTCTTGTAGTGAGGGGCCCAAAACTGAACACAGGATTCGAGGTGCGGCCTCACCAGAGCCGAGTACAGGGGCACGATCACTTCCCTGGTCCTGCTGGCCACACTATTTCTGATACAGGCCAGGATGCTGTTGGCCTTCTTGGCCACCTGGGCACACTGCTGACTCATATTCTGTCAATACCCCCACGTCCTTTTCCTGCACTGAGGTCAGGCTGACAGGCCTGTAGTTCCTTGGATCCTCCTTCCAGCCCTTCTTGTAGATGGGGGTGACATTTGCTAACCTACAGTCCACTGGGACCTCCCCTGTTAGCCAGGACTGCTGGTAGATGATGGAAAGTGGCTTGGTGAGAACTTCCGCCAGCTCCCTCAGTCCCCTTGCGTGGATGCCATCCAGTCCCATAGACTTGTGGGTGTCTAAGTGGTGTAGCAGGTCGCTAACCATTTCCCCGTGGATTGTGGGGGCTTCATTCTGCTTCCCATCCCTATCTTCCAGCTCAGGGGGTGGGTAACTGGAGAACAACTGGTCTTACTATTAAAGACTGAGGCAAAGAAGGCATTAAGTACCTCAGCCTTCTCCTCATTTTTTGTCACTATGCTTCCCCCCACATCGAGTAAAGGATGAAGATTCTCCTTAGCTCTCCTTTTGTTGCTAATGTATTTATAGAAACATTTTTTATTGCCTTTTACGGCCGTCGCCAAGGTTAAGTTCTAGTTGGGCTTTAGCCCTTTTAGTCTTCTCCCTGCAAAACCTCACAACATTCTTGTAGTCCTCCTGAGTGGTCTGCCCCTTCTTCCAAAGGTCATAAACTCTTCTTTTTTTCCTGAGTTCCATCCAAAGCTCTCTGTTCAGCCAGGACATTCTTCTTCCCCGACGGCTCGTCTTCCGGTCCATGGGGACAGCCTGCTCCTGTGCCTTTAAGACTTCCTTCTTGAAGAGTGTCCAGCCTTCCTGGACTCCTTGCCTTTCAGGACTGCCTCCCAAGGGACTCTGTCCACCAGGCTCCTAAACAGGCCAAAGTCAGCCCTCCTGAAGTTGAAGGTAGCAGTTCTGCTGATCCCCCTCATTACTTCTCCAAGAATCGAAAACTATCATTTTGTGACTGCTATGCCCAAGATGGCCTTCCACCACCACATCGTCCACAAGGCCTTCTCTGTTCACAAGCAACAGGTCCAGTGATGAGCCTGCCCTAGTTGGCTCACTTACCAGCTGTGCCAGGAAGTTATCTTCCACACACTCTAGGAACCTCTGGGACTGTTTCCTCTCTGCCATATTGTATTTCCAGCAGACATCTGGTAAGTTGAAGTCCCCCACGAGAACAAGGGCTAGCGATTGTGAGACTTCTCCCAGCTGCTTATGCAATATTTTGCCTGTCTCCTCATCCTGGTTGGGTGCTCTATAACAGACTCCCACCATGATATCTGCCTTGTTGGCCTTCCCCCTGATTCTTACCCACAGACACTCCACCCTATTATCACCATTGCTAACCTCTAGACAATCAAAACACTCCTTGACATGCAGGGCTACCCCACCGCCTCTCCTTCCTATCTTGTCCTTTCTGAAGAGTTTGTAGCCATCCAGTGCAGCACTCCCATTGTACGAGTCGTCCCACCATGTTTCTGTGATGACAAGTATATCATAGTTTCCCTGCTGGACAACGGCTTCCGTCTCCTCCTGTTTGTTGCCCATGCTGCATGCATTGGTATAGATGCACTTTAGTTGGGCTCTTGATCCTTCCACCTTTGTTGGGGAGAAGCCTTACTTCCTATGTGACTATTCTCAGGCCCTTTCCTAGTTTCTAGCACATCAACAACACCTGCGTCTTTGCTGCCGCATGGGTTCCCATCCCCTGCCTCCACTGAGACAGCAGAACAAAGTTCCTTGCCAGCACACTGCTCCTCAAACACCGGCATGCCACCCCCAGGCTTATCTCCAGTGAGCTTGGTTTTATCCCTTTCCCCCCTCAAATCTAGTTTCAATGAGTCCTGCTAACTCCTGTGCCAGGATCCTTCTCCCCCTCAGAGACAGGCATTCCCCATCTGTCACCAGCAGGCTTCATGACCCATGATGAAAGAACCCAAAATTCTGCTGTTTTTTCAACCAACATAATTTCTGGTCATACAATCTTCTTACTGTAAACTGATGTTTTATAGTAAATTTTTTCCTTGTAAGCTTAGTTATTCTCAATAGTGTGTGTGGAAATGCAGTTTCAGTCTAGTTTATGTATATTTTCTGCACCATGAGTATTCAATATTAACCTGGTGCAAACCCTGAGGCTGATAAGGAGGATAGTGATGTTTTTGCTGTACCACAACTTAGTTACACAGGTGAATAGCAGCAGGAATTTTGATATCTGTAGTATTTAAAGAAGGTCCTAGAAGTTTTGAGTATTCCCAGGCTATACAACACCTTGGTGAAGGTTTTGATTATCTCAGTTTTGAATGCAGTCTTCAAAACTCTTTTTATTCCAACACTTCAAGTAAGGTCTATAACGAAAAGAACCTATAATCCTTGCCTGACACTTAGGTCACAGGTTTTCATTCTTTTTCGTTATGTGATAATATTGCTACCCTTAGGATCATAGGATAGTTCAGTTTACCAGGGACATCAGGAGGTCTCAAGTCCCAACTTCTTGTGCATGACAGGGTCAGCTCTGAGATCAGACCAAGTTGCTCAGATCTTGATCCAGCTGGTTCTTAAAAACACCAAGGATGGAGACTTCACAAGATCTCTGGGCAGCCTGTTTCTCTGTCCTCTTGCAGAAAAAGTTTCTCTCATTTCAGTTTATGCCTGTGGTACCTTGTCCTCCCACCACAGAGCACTGTGAACAGCCTGGCTCCATTGTCTTGATGACCTCATCATCACCTAGGGAATTAGAGCCATCTCTTCTCCAGTCTGAACAATCCCAGCTCCTTCAGCCTCTCCTCATAGAGCAAGTGCTCCAGCTCCTGACCACACTGCTGACTTTCTGCTGAACTCATTCCAGTTAACTAATGCCTTTGATTAGCTGGGGGACCCAAAATTGGACAGTGGACTCTAGATACACTCTCACAAGTGCTGAGGAGAGGAGTATAATCACTCCCCTTTGACATCTTGGCCATTCTCCTGTTAGTACAACTCAGAAGGCTCTTGGCCTTCTGTGCTGCCCAGGCACACTGCTGGCTCATGCCCAGCTTGCTGTCTACTAGTGCCTCCAGGTCTTTCTCAGCAGTGCTGCTCCCCTGCTAGTTAATTCCCAGCCTCTATTACTCCATGAAGCTCTTTCTTCCCAAGTGCAGGACTTGCCATTTGTCCTTGTTGAATTTCACAAGTAAAGATAATAAAATTTTGTCTTATACTTAGATTATTTATTGCTCTTTCAGTTTATGGTCTTTTGTGGATCTGTTTAAGAGAAACAATTTTCAGAAAAGTGAGAGTAGAAGTACAATAACTGTAATTCTCATGCTTCCTGAGTCTGATCAAGACTGGGGAGTAAGCATTACTCTCTTATTCCTCAACTCCTCATTTGTACATTCAGGTAGTCATCTAATAAAAGCTATTCTTTTCTGTTCTTTTCTGTTTTAAAAGAACTGTAGCAGCACTGCCCTTATGAATGCATAAAAACCTTTTCCAGTTGCCCTCTTAGTTGCTTATATTTAAATGACTTACAGGTAATCACAATGAATCTCTTAACTATTTAAAAGTAGCTGCAGCAAGTCACTTATAAGCAAGCTCTTTTTATTTGCTACCCTGAGGAATGAGTTCTTGTTCCTGATTGTGGAACTAAATGGCTTTGGGTCCTTCTTCCCTTTTTTTATGTATTCATATTTAAATATATACCTATGGCAGGAGTGTGTGTGTGTGTGAGGCTGTATGTCTCTTTGTATAATAACATGTATTTTCATGTTTGCTCTTTTTCATTAGTAAAACAAGCTTTAAAATATTTTTTGTTAAATTGCTTCTGGCTTTTACTAATCAAAAATTTATCCTGAAAGAGACAGACATACATATGTATGTACATGATTATTTATTTATGGGGAAAAGTGGCTAAAATAGATATGAATATAACCAAATATTTGAACTTGGAATGAGAATAATAAATTGAAAGTCGAGAGCAGTTTCTGTGCTGTATCTCCTGAGAGATGCATCAAGGAACAATCAGCTTAAGAGAAAAAACATATCCTTACCCCTACTTGTAATGAAATGGCCAATTCCCTTTCATTTGTATGCAGATGGACATATTGAATAATCTGTAGCTATCTGTAACAGAAAAGTTCAGCACTATCATCAGTTTAGTGTGTGCATATGTATGCAGATATGTTTATGTCTACAAGTATGTTTATGCATGTGCATGCAGTGCCTGTCACTTGTCTGTTAACTAGAACACAAATACCTTACATTGAATGACAGAAGAATAAAAATTAAATAAGAAAGCCTCTCCCTAGAAAAATAAATAAATATGTTTTGTAAACATTCAGTTATAATATCAGGACCCATATATCAAGCTATGAGCTCAGGCCAGATTCCTGCAAGGAATTATACATATACTGCATGATTAAATGAATGGCCATGCAGCACTTCAATTTTTTCAGCATTTTTCCTGAGAACCAAGAATTTTTTTGTTGTTTAAAGCAATGATTTCATACAGAAATAAAATAAACACACACTTTGTCACTAATGAGAAAAGGTTAGATTGGGTTTTCTATATTTAATTATTTTTCTTTTTTTCTTCTTTTTTTCTATTCTATTCTATTCTTTTATTTTTAATATTTAGTGGAAGGTATGGGCTTTTTTGGGTTTTTTTTTTTGTTAGTGACATTCTTCTTCTGCAGTCTTACTAGATTATTAAACCGATAATATCTTAATAAGACAAAGAGAGCCTATCTTAAATCCTGTGGAGCAAGAATGCTAAACTGATACAATCATTACAGAGAAGATTTGCTAACACAAGAGGGACATACTGAAGTCAAGGAAATGATTCCTAGTTAATTATTAAAGAAATGGAAGCAGACAAATGAAATTAATTTTAAATATTTTATGGGATCAGGCAACATCATGACCTTGTGGTCACATTTGCTAAAATTATTTGTTAAAAAAATGGAAACTTCCTATTCAGATCATAGAGATTGTGATTATTTTTAAATCCATTTTTGTTGAGCAGCAGGGTTTTTCTTCCTTAAATCAGACTTTTATATTTCCTGTAGTGTGTGCTTTGTGGTAAAATTTGCTACTAAATTTGGCTTTAGGCCAGAAAGCACAGCATATTCTGGTCTATAGCAATATTTTCCTATGATGTTCTTCTTTCTTGTGAATTATCAACTCAGATGGCTATCTAGAGTCCTTTCTTTACCCCCCAGGTTTGGGTGGGTTTTTTGGGATTACTTTTTTTTAATTACATTTATTTAGTTGCATGCTAAGTTTTTTGATACACTATTAAATTTACTCTTCACTTAATCTCCTGTTATCAGAGTTGTCCTGCATAAATATGTAACATATAAAAATGTATATATGTAATACTATATATATATTTATCTCTGTATGTAACTAAATATGCATTCAACTCAAGAGAAAATGGAACAAAAAAGTAATAAAACCCTTGTAAAACTACATGTGGTTAGTATCTAAAAATTTTATATTTAAAACTATATATTTAAATTTATAGAGACTTCTAGTGCCAAAAGCCAGCCTTGCTAGCTCATCTTTGACTTCTCAGTAATGTTTACTTTGTCCACAGACACAATTATTTCTTGTAGCTTCTGCCTTTTGTATTCTTGTCTATATCGCAGTTTCCAGGTCATCTGTTGTGCTCTACATGGCAGACCAATCTGCAAAACTTTACCTCCTGTGTATCTCCTGATGTCTAATGGTGGCTATCATCTAATGCAGCGGAAACTGATGGGCTTTCAATCTTCATGGTAGATACCACAGATGAGAAAAAACAAATGAAATAGTCACCACATATTAATTAAATCTTAAATAATTAATGTGATATAAATGAAATTGTAAATACCCTAAATTTTTAAACTTGCAAATAACAATTGATGTTAATATGGTTTGTCATAAAATACTGTCACAAATTATGTAAAGCTCAAGTTTAAAAACTAAATCTTCCTATTATTTGCTGCATCTTTGTATAACCTATTTCTGTAAATTTAAGCAATTCAATTACATTTCCCATAGTTAGGTTTTTTCCACTTTATCAAAGAGAAAGTTATTTACTTTCTAATTTAAAAGGTTCAATTTTTTACTTATTTCAATACATATTTACAAATGGCAAGAAGGTCGGTGAAGTATGTTTTGAAATTAAAATGTCAGGTAGTGATGTCTGAAGCTTTCTGGGAGTTCTGTGGGATTTGATTCTACAGAATCTGTATTGGTCAGATGGAAAGTTTAATCCCTTTCCATACAAGTGTTACCTATCTTCTTGCTGAAGTTTAAGATCAGATGAAAACATGGAGAATAAAAGGCTTAGATACCAGAATGCTTTAATCACAGACTTATGCAATTTTACAAATGGCATGACTTCCCTCCTCCATGGGGAAAAGGACACAGTCCAGGAGACAAGGTGCGGGATCAGCAGAGCTGTTGCAGCTGCATGCTGTGTAGTCCTAGAGGAAGGCCAGGGGGTCCTGGGCGTGGGTGTGGTAGTGGTGTCTCCTTCTTCCTACTTCTTCCTACTGTCCTAACCTTTGCCAACTGCTACATTGGCAGACCTCGTCATTCTTCTCAAGGTGCAATCCTCTCTCCAAAGTTTCAAGATGGTGCACCCATATTACTGAATGCCTTCAACATGAAGAAAGAGACCTTCAGCAGCACATTTTACTCGACAGATTCATACATAAAGTTAGAGTCATGATCCACCTTTTATACACAGAAAGTGAGAACTAGGGAACTGAAGCGAAATTTCTGATCACCAGGTATTAAGAATTCTCTGTAGTGTTTTTTTTTTTTAATCTATAAAGAGACCCTGAGAATTTAACATTTTGATTTTGATATAGCTGAAATTTCTGAAGGATATGCAACCTGAGCATTTGTTATTAGCTGCTCATCTGAGGAACAAGGATTTTGTTGTTCACATCTGTCCTTGCCTATGAGAATGAAATTCAGGCATAATAAATAAAAAATAAGAAATATGTCATATTGGGAACAAAAGATGCATATATATGCATGTGTATATACTATGTGTGTTTATACTACAAAAATATGTATGCACAAATATAGACTGGTGTGTTTAAATACAACATATGCATTGTACGTATGCATTATCTATATGCATCTGTACGTATGTAGAAATCAAAATGATTTTCCAGTACTTCAAAACAGCTTATCAAACAGTCATGATTCTTCTGTTTCTAATAAATTGCTATTCATCCCCCAAAAGATGGAAAAAAAATAATGGAACATCTTTTCTATTTTCTATCTGACTGTAGTTTAACCTGAAGGAGAGTTAACAAGGAGAAGAGCTTACATATTGATGTTCATGGTCCCAACTGCCCAGACAAATGAAGATGGGAGAGTCTGTGCAGACTATGAGCTACAATTTCAACCTTTCAGAAGGTGTTTTTGAATTTGTACTTCTGCCTCCACACAGCTTTATCTCAGGCATTGGACCATGTAAGTAATCATTTATACTCAATGCTTCCAAGATACAACTATTCCGCTGTTCTTTACTTTTTTTTTGATGTGCATGCAAAGCAAGTATTTTGAACAGAGTTGCCCTGAACATATGTTGTGAGGTAGAACGTAAATCTTAATGTTGAATTTATAAAATCTATTACTCCAAAGAAACCACTGTGTGTGTAACAATGTCCAGGATAATGCTCTCAGCTACATGCTAGAATTAGCCCAGTCATGAGAGGCAGAACAAGATAATTATATCTTTTTTAATTATACTAACTTATAACTACAACAAACTGAATCAAGTAATGATCTTGGATACCATGTTTTGTATTACAGTGTATTGGGTTTGTGTGGCAATGTTTTGGTAGCAGAGGGGGGTTGTACAGGGGTGGCTTCTGTGAGAAGCTGCTAGAAGCTTTCCCTATGACCAACAGAGCCAATGCCAGCTGGCTCCAAGATGGACCTGCTGCTGGCCAAGGCCAAGCCAATCAGCGACGGTGGTAGCACCTCTGTGATAACATATTTAAGAAGGGGGGGAAAAAAACCTGTGCAGCAGCAACTGCAGCTGGAGAGAGGAGTGAGCATATATGAGAGAAACAACTCTGCAGGCACCAAGGTCAGTGAAGAAGGAGGGGGAGGAGGTGCTCCAGGCACTGAAGCAGAGATTCCCCTGCAGCCCATGGTGAAGACCGTGGTGAGGCAGGCTGTGTCCCTGCAGCCCCCGGAGGTTAATGGTGGAGCAGGTTGTACTAGGTCTGGCTGAGATGGAGTTAATTTTCCCCATAGCAGCCCTGATAGTGCTGTGCTTTGTATTAGCAGCTAGAAACTGTTGGTAACACACCAGTGTTTTGGCTACTGCTGAGCAGTGCTCACACAGCATCAAGGCTGTCTCTCCAACATTCCCCCCTCACCAGTAGGCTGGGGGTGGGCAACAACCTGGGAGGTGACATAGCCAGGACAACTGACCCAAACAGACCAAATGGATATTCCACACTTATGACATCTCCTCAGCAATAAAAGCTAAGAGAAAGGAGGAGGGCGGGGGCATTCATTATTACCACG
Organism: Gavia stellata; assembly: GCF_030936135.1. Taxonomy (NCBI): domain Eukaryota; kingdom Metazoa; phylum Chordata; class Aves; order Gaviiformes; family Gaviidae; genus Gavia; species Gavia stellata. Next base: position 23,623,265 of record NC_082598.1, on the reverse strand, counting down.
TTTGTCTTCTGGAGCAACCTCTACGCATACTGAAGCCCTACTTCCCAGGAAGTGGCTGGACATCACCTACTGATGGGATGTAGAGAATAAATATTTTGTTTTCCTTTGCTTCCACGTGTGGCCTTTGCTTTGCTTTATTAAACTGGCTTTGTCTTGACCCATGAGTTTTTTTCCATCTTATTTTCTCCCCCTGTGTCCTGCTGAGGAGGTGAATGATAAAGAGGCTTGGTGGGCACCTGGTGTCCAGCCAAGGTCAACCCACCACATATGCCATACACGTAATTACTATTTAGTAGTTCTGCAACACAGTCTCAGGACAAGAAACCAAAAGTAATTTCTAAAAGCTCTTAGAAAAAGTTTTAGTCCAGTCAAAACCCTTAGAAATCCAGGCCTAGACTCTCCTAGTATGCAGCTGGATCCCTGAACAGACTTATGAAAGCACTGAGGACTCTTACTTTACAGGGGCTGCAAACCACACCAGAAGTGTAACAAATCCCAATGACATATCAGTTCTGATTCTACCAGAAATACTGAACTATGAAAATAAATCAGTCATCTACTTTCCACTTACTTACACTGATTTTATACTAATAATACAAACAGTTCCCTGGAGCTGTTCATTGTAGATATTTCATAGATGAAAACCACAGAACAAGCTATCTTTAAATTTCAAAATGTCTTCCAAATTAGATCCATATTCACTTCTTGATCAACTAAGTGAAGTGTGAGGAAAAAAAAGGATTAATATAGGATATTTTAATTTATAAATGAAAGACCACAAGAAAGCTTCAAGGTGTTAGTCAGAGGTAGTCAAGGCAGAGCTGACGATTATCTGGCTATGTAGAGGCAAAGACACCATCATACTCTCTATATATGCTTGCTTTGATAATTTCATGGCAAATCTAAGAATTTTTGAACAGAGAAATTTTTATGTTATTTCCTAACCTATGGATAATGTCTATGAGCTGAAACTATCAAATATTTTTGTTCTTGTAACACAGTCAGGATTTAAACAAGGTCTTGGGGGGGTGATAGTAACTTATTATCTGATTCATAGCAATACTTTGCCCTGATGACATTCAGAGTTAAATTATATTCCAAAACTTCAGCAGATGGAGCAGAAATTATTTTAAAATTTGGCACTGGTAAGGAAAATTAGAAATTATCTTCAAATTACCAAACCTATAAATTTGGTTTAGAGATTAAAGAGGTTAAGTTTGAATCTATTTAGAGTTCAGAATTCTAGTTTTGTGTAAAGAAAGAAGAGTTTCAAAACTCTTATGTTCTTCTACATAAAAATATACAGGTCAGATAATAATGTAGCTGAAGAAAATGTGCTGGTGCTGTTATTTTATACATGTTATATATGTTAGATATACTGAAGGGGAGATTAAAATTGTAACTGCTCAGCAGTGGTAATTTGTGACCAAGGAATGATCTGGCATGGAGGGCATGAAGGCTTAGCTGCAGAAGGGGTTAAACTGTCTGGAAGCAGAAATGCCAGAGACAGAATGACTCCTTTTGTAAGGGAGTGAAGTTTCCCTTGGTGGTCAGATTAAGAAATAGCCTAAGCATTGTCTGGTGGCAATCCTGAAATGGGAGCTCTCAAGGGCTACAGAGCTGGTGCTGGGGGATGAACTCAACCCCCCAGAGCCAAGGCACCCCATGACGATGCTCATAGCATTGGTGCTGGTGCAAGTGTGTATAAGGAATCTGTTTCTGCCCCATCTTTGCAGACTCCTTACAGAAGCACCTATGGTGGTAGGACTGTCCAATGCACTGTTCATTAACAATTTATTTTTTGTTTAATATTTAAGCACAAATGTGTTTAATTGATCTCAAGGGGTACAATAAAAATTTCCCAACAATACCAAGTTTTGAAAAACAAATGTACTACATAAAAAGTAAGAAATAATTTTCACCTTCAAAACAGATACCAGTAACAACATCCCATAGAATTAGTTTTGGTATTTTTATTTAAGTGATTGTGTTACAATGGCAGTATCCTCCAAAATAATATGAAAGTCTCTGATTCAGTGAACTCAGCTTTCACAGAAATTTTATAATACAGTGTCACTAGTATTAGTCAGTTAATTAATCTAATGATTTTTTTACCCAAGAAACTGCCTATTAAAACATGTTATTATATTAAAATACCTGTGTCCAAAAGTTTTACTGAAAGCTTTGTATTTCTAGACCATAGTTAAACCATATGAAAGAACAATAATCTGAACTTTATAGCAGTATATATAAAAGGTGAGAAAACTGAGCATATTTTTTGTAGGATATCCACACTGTTCTTCTTACCATTTATCTTACTCATAACTGCTCTAACTACACCTGAACTGACCACAAGGAAAGTAGTATATATGAGTATAGATATGTATATAGCTGACACTCTTTAAACTTAGTGTGTCATCTGTAATGTTACACTGCACCTGAATTACAAATGAAGCATCCCCTTGCACTTCCATAATAGTATATTGCTATTTATACTATGCAGGGGGGTTGGTTCGTTGCTTGGTGCTACTCTGTTTGAATAGATGGCAATATTTCTTAGCTCATATGATTTTTTTTATTTCCACTTACTGTTTTAAAATTAATTTTAATCATCTTTTTAAATAATTCTGTCAAATATGGTTCTGATTCAAATCCACTGAAGTAAAAGAGAAGGTTCCATAGATTTCAAAAGCCTTTGGACCAGATCTTATCTGAAAATCAATCAAAATACGATTTCCAAAAGAGAAAGATTTCTAGTGCAGTCTGAGAACATTACTGAAACATCCTGAAAAGAATCCAAAATTCAATTAATTTTCTGGGTTTGATGTTGGCTTCCTATACTTTAGGCAGATAACAGAGGACTTGTACAAAAAGCTTGCATTCTGTTTGTGTTATTTTTGACAGCTACCATGAGTTATTGAAAATACCACCTCAAAGAGAGTGTGATGCTGCATGTAGGCTTTCTCATTTACAGGAATTATTTTCAAAATGATATATAAAATGGGTATTTTACTCTGATATTTTGTGTAGGTTTACTCTTACCTGATGCTGCTCCAGCTTAGCATGTGCCCTTTTCGGACACATTAATGGGGATTTTAAGTAATATAGGCAATAATAAAAAACATGAAAATGCATGCATATATACATATGCACATACAAACATATATCTGCAAACACATACATTCACACATCTGAAAATAAACAATGGGCTTTTTTTTATCCGAGCAATTTTTTCCCCTGTACTTAAAATGCAATATGTAGCATCTCTCATTAAATAATACACTTTAAAATAAAGGAAACACAATAGTCTCATTATAACATCAACATGAGTTCTGATAATGACAAATTAAAATAAACATTCATACACATGCAGAACTTGTTTTATAGTTATTTTATATTTGTTCTTGGTCATTGAAATTTTTCCCATAAGTACAGTAGAACATTGGCAGATACATCTTAAGTGAAAACAAAATCATTTATATATAAAATAAAATAAAATAAAATAAAATAAAGCTAACAATAGAACATAATAAAGCATAATATAATGTAATGTAACATAATGTAATATAAAATAACATAATAGAGCATGATATAATATAATATAATATAATATAATATAATATAATATAATATAAATATAAATATATTCTCAAGACTTTGTGGGAACATGTTTTACATGTCTGCACAAGGAAAGGGTTGTTTTGAATTATTTCAGCTTTCCATAAAACAAAGGATTTAAATGTTGATTTCTAGTATCAAGAACAAGAAGACTTTTAAAACAGTGTTCAAGAAGTAAAGAGTGGGAACTGAGCAATGACATGCACTGCTTTTACCTGTTATAAATAGATTATCACTAACAACTGTCATCATCTCTTCTTGACTATAGATTTTGGTGAAGCTCCTCAGATATGGTTTTAGGATCATTAATATTGAATCTGCATATGAATGGTTCATAGACTGATATGAATTTGATCTCAGTCTGCTGTGGTCACATAGCTGTATTTCTATTGTATTACAGCATCTGGAAGTTAAAGAAGTTTTACACCAGCTGCAAGAAGACAGAAAATGCAAGGTAGCATTAGTAGGAATACAGCATACTGATAATAGCTGATTCAACATCAAACCTTCTTGTTAACACATCACACTTTATTAAACACCTTTGAACTGGCAAGGGTGTGCTGGTTTCGGCTGGGGTAGAGTTAATTTTCTTCATAGCAGCTAGTATGGGGCTGTGTTTTGGATTTGGGCTGGAAACAATGTTGATAAAGCAGGGATGTTTTAGTTACTGCTGAGCAGTGCTTACACAGCGTCAAGGCCTTTTCTGCTCCTCACACCGCCCCACCAGTGAGTGGGCTGGGGGTGCACAAGAAGCTGGGAGGGGACACAGCCGGGACAGCTGACCCCAACTGACCAAAGGGATTATTCCATACCATATGACATCATGCTCAGCATATAAAGCTGGGGGAAGAAGAAGGAAAGGGGGGACATTCGGAGTGATGGCGTTTGTCTTCCCAAGTAACCATCCCACATGATGGAGCCCTGCTTTCCTGGAGATGGCTGAACACCTGCCTGCTGATGGGAAGTGGTGAATGAATTCCTTGTTTTGCTTTGCTTGCCTGCGCAGCTTTTGCTTTACCTATTAAACTGTCTTTATCTCAACCCACGAGTTTTCTCACTTTTACTTTTCCTATTCTCTCCCCATCCCACTGGGGCAGGGGGGGAGTGAGCAAGTGGCTGTGTGGTGCTTAGTTGCCAGCTGGGACTAAACCACAACAAAGGGTTAGTTGATACTGAATTAGTGGTCTGTGTAACCTAGGACTGGGATCCCAGTGTCTGATTTTCACTGTTGTCAAGCCACAGCCTAGTGGATAATATTTAACAATTTTTTATTTTTTACAAGAAAGCTGATCTGATACTCTCTTCCACATTCAACTTCTGCACTAGCCCTTTTCTATCTGCTACAGAATGTTTTCTGTATATGCAAAATCATTATAGATAATCAAATCACATTTTCAGTCATTGCCACTTAACACATTATTTCAACCATACACTTCATTTAACTGTATCTCAACACTACACTTCACATATTTCAACTTAAACTTCAAGTAACCTTTCCAAAGCTTCTAAATTTTTTGGCATTTTTAGTATCACAAATCTGTACCTCCTAATTCTTTCACCAGATGAGGAAGTTAATGAATTGTGTGTAATATTTGTTCACTTTAATTATGTATAGGAAACTTTTATTGGAATATTGACAATGGGTAATTGTTGCTGATCTATGGTTTAAACTGGACTATTTATTCAGTAGAAGTTTTCAAAATTCAGCTGATTACTCATGCCTATTTCTTTAGACAAGAAGATACATATTTTTTAAAATCTGTATCTGTGATAAAAATCTGTACTTGCTGATCTCATTTCCATACTTTGACTAATCTCTTTGTGACTTCTGTAGGTACTGTATTCACCAGCTACAAACAAAGGATGGGAAAGAAGCCTACACAGAAAATTTGTAAATGTAGGCAACAAGTTTCTTTTGTGACAAACTCAATTTGACTACAGAAGTCTTGATCCTATTGAAATAAATGAGAATTTTTCTTTTGATCCTAAGGAGGGTAAAAAAAATACACCCAGAAATATGGACCTTTACTTACTTTTTTTTTTCTAAGTTGCTGTTGTGGTTTAATCCCAGCCATCAACTACGCACCACACAGCCACACATTTTCTGTCTCCCTAGTGGGATGGGGGGAAGAGAATTGGAAGGGTAAAAGTTAGAAAACTCATGGGTTGAGACAAGAACAGTTTAATAATTGAAATAAAATAAAGTAAAAAATAGTAATAATATTAATGGTTTTAATGATGATGATGGCAATAATAATAATAATAATAATAATAATAATAATAATAATAAATTGTAATGAAAGGAAAATAAAAAAGAGAGGCAAATAAAACCCAAGAAAGAGAAGTGATGCAAATGAAAACAATTTCTCACCACCCTCTGACCAATGCCCAGCCAATTCCTGAGTAGCAGCGCCCCCCGCCAGCTTTCCCCCTAGTTTTATTGCTGAGCATGATAGTATGGAATATCCCTTTGGTCAGTTGGGGTCAACTGTCCTGGCTGTGTTTCCTCCCAACTTCTTGTGCACCTCCAGTCTACTTGCTGGCAGGGTGCTATGAGGAAAAGAAAAGGAAAAGAAAAGGCCTTGACTCTGTGTCAGCACTGTTCAGCAATAACTAAAACATCCCTATATTATCAACACTGTTTGCAGCACAAACCCAAAACTCAGCCCCATACTAGCTACTATGAAGAAAATTAACTCTACCCCAGCCAAAACCAGCACATTCTCCATCCCTTATTCTATACCATTTACGTCATGCTCAGGTCCCACACTATCCAATACATCCTCATTAACCACCACCCCCCTTCCCATCCTTTGATACGATACACAGATATCATTCCCTTAGTCTATGGATCACCCCTGTGAAATGTCTGTAAAATGTCCATAAACGTCCACAAATGTCCACAAAATGTCCATTGAGTTCTTTTAGTCCGTGACTTTGGGCTCCATCTCTTATGGTGGTCACTCAGGTGGTGTGTTGCGTGGAGTTATTGGGCACCACAGCCAGCTCAGGTCGGGTCACTGCTGCACTTGCACTGCTTCTTGTAAGGCTTGTCCTCCATTAGTTCAGGTGGTTCCTGCTATAGTAATTCCTATAGCATACAAATCATGGGTTACAACAATTTAAAGGTATATCCATTACAATCTCCACCCCTGGTCCATTTGGGCCAGGTTATAGGGTTTAAAATTGCAATGAACTCCTCCCCTTGCTCCTAGCCCAGCTAGCAACAAAGTGCTCCTGCTATAGTAATTGCCATAACATGCAACTCAAATCATGGATTATTTTCACCCAGAATTAAATCACCTTGAGGTACGCATTGGACTCCCCCATCCTTCTGCATTACCCACCAAGTGCACCCAGGTCCTTGAGCAAAAACAACCCCATGAATAGGTTTACCCTTTCCTGAGGAAGGAACAACCCAGACTGTTTTTCCCAACATGTTCCTTATACGTACTATGGGTATCTTGTCTCCTTCCACAGTGCACAGGGGTTTGGATTGGGCAGGGCCAGGCCGACTGGCAGAGCCTCTAGTGTTAACTAGCTGAGTGGCTTCTGCTAAATGTGTATCCCAATGCTTGATTATCCCAGCACCCATTGCTTTCAGTGTCGTTTTTAACAGTGCGTTGTATCGTTCAATTTTCCCGGAGGCTGGTGCATGGTAGGGGATGTAATACACCCAGTCAATGCCATGCTTCTTGGCCCAGGTGTTAATGAGATTGTTTCGGAAATGAGTCCCGTTGTCGGATTCAATTCTTTCAGGGGTGCTGTGTCGCCATAAGACTTGCTTTTCAAGGCCCAAGATAGTGTTTTGGGCAGTGGCATGGGTCACGGGGTATGTTTCTAACCATCCAGTAATTGTTTCCACCATTGTAAGCACGTGCTGCTTACTGTGGCGGGTTCGTGGTAGTGTGATACAATCCATCTGCCAGGCTTCCCCGTATTGATATTTCAGCCATCGTCCTCTATACCAAAAAGGCTTTAGCCGCTTCGCTTGTTTGATTATGGCACATGTTTGACATTCATGGATAACCTGTGCAATGGCATCAATAGTCATGTCCACCCCTCGATCACGAGTCCATATTTATGTTGCATCCCTTCCTAAATGTCCTGATGTGTCACGGGCCCATCAAGCTATAAATAGCTCACCCTTATGTTCCCAATCCAGATCCACCTGAGCCACTTCAGTTCTAGCAGCCTGGTCTACCTGCTCATTGTTTCGATGTTCTTCAGTGGCACGAGTCTTGAATATGTAGGCATCTACGTGATGTACTTTTACAACCAGGTTCTCTAGCCTGAGCAACAATATCTTGCCATAATTCAGCAGCCCAGATGGGCTTACCTCTGCGCTGCCAGTTGCTGTGCTTCCATTGCTGTAGCCACCCCCACAGAGCATTTGCCACCGTCCATGAGTCAATATAGAGATAAAGTACTGGCCATTTTTCTCGTTCAGCAATATCTAAGGCTGTCTGGATGGCTTTCACCTCTGCAGTTTGACTCGATTCACCTTGTCATTCAGCAGTTTCTGCGACTTGTCCTGTAGGACTCCACACAGCAGCTTTCCACCTTTGAAGTTTTCCCACAATACGGCAGGATCTATCTGTAAACAGGACATATTGCTTCTCATTTTCTGATAATTTAATATACAGAGGGGCCTCTTCAGCACAAGTTGCCTCCCCTGGCGACACTCCAAAGTTTAGGCCCTCTGGCCAGTCCATGATCACTTCCAGGATTCCTGGGTGGTCGGGGTTTCCCATTCCAGCCCATTGCATTTTCAGTGTGGCCCACTTACTCCATGTAGCATCAATTGCATGATGCGTAGAGGGGACCCTCCCTTTGAACATCCAGACGAGCACAGGCAATTGAGGTGCCAAAAGGAGCTGTGCTTCACTACCAACTACTTCTGAAGCAACTCTCATTGCCTTATGTCATTGACTTTTGTTTTCACATAAATCCCTTACCACAAGAAAAGTAAAAGAAACAGTAAAACATCTCTCCTCTTCCTAGTCTCAACTCCCCTTGTTTTCACCACACGTAATACTCAGTCCCACCTTGGTGAGGTGACAGTGCAGGAGGTTGAGGTCATAGCCTTGAGGTTTTTTTCTGCTACTCCTTGCTTCTTACTTGTTTTCCTCTGCTGCTCCTTATTTCTTACTGCTCCTCTGCTCCAATGTGGGTCACCCATGGCCTGCAGTCCCTCAGAGGCATCCCTGCTTCAGCATGCAGGGAGGGCACAAGGTGGCTCATGGCCTCCTCCCAGACAGAACACCCTACAACCCTTGCTACTGAAACCCTGCCTTTTATGTCCAATACAACATTGTAGGTGATTTTCAACTTAATAACCTGGTGCAACCTAATCACATCATTCTTTTGGGAAGCAAAGGAAAACACAAGCTAGGTCTTTATTGTATTCTGGAATGCTGATGCTTTGAAAATATAATTAACCAAACTTCTCAAGCAAAACCTATTTGTTGTGTCGAGTTGAAATCTGTTTATGTCATCTGTTTTTCTACATAAAATATTGTAAATAGTTTCTTAACATATGTTTTTCCTTCACACTATAGGCTACTGAAATCCTAGGAAAATATTTTTATATCTATCACCCTCAAAGTATTGGAGAAATAAGTGCATAGAATGTATATATGTGTAAACACACACCTGTTCTCACAATTCTCTTTTTAAAATAAGTGAAAATTATTTCTATATTCTTTGTGTATATAAATAATTTTAAGAGAACCGTGCAGAAGTAGGCATGGTTTTTACTTAAGGCTGCAGGACTCTTAAAACCACAGGAGGAATGTGGTTAGATTAATTCATATCTCTGACAGATGTGCAGCAGTGGATTAAAATCGAATGGCTGAAACTGTTGCTGCCCTTAGCACTCCTCCATGCCCTCCTGCTGAGTGTTGCCTCCCTGGAGGCAAGGATGTCTTATTTGCTTGTGAGTACGTAGAACCACCACAGCCTTCATCCTCTATCTTACATTAAACTGACTCCAGTTTTGTTTAACTGCTGTATGACAGACTGGAAACTGAGGTGAGGCTGGAGCTGATTTGTGAATGGATCAGATGTACCTACCTCAGGTGCAAATATGTTTTGTCAGTGGGATGGGAAAGATGAGTGGGATTGGTAGGAGCTGCAGCTGATTGATTTATATCTGCTGCTTGATGTCTGTTAAGAGCCCTGAGAGGAGGAATATCTTCTCTGATGACTTTACTTCCCTCCATCTTTCCCCCATGTTCTTCATTTCTCTATTTACCACACAGTTATTGCTTTTATTCTACCCAGAGTAGATCTTTGTGATTGGAACGTTAAAAAACGTTCCAATGGTTTGTGGTTTGGTTTGTGAGGTATTTAACACTTTCTGGTTGCTCCAAACAGAAAATAATTGAAATGTAATGTAATTAGAAATTAATAAGGTATCGGTGGTGGCAGACCTGTTTCTATTTCATGATGTTAACAATGAAAAATTTTTGAGAGAAAATTGAAATGTAATTCAGTAAATTGTTCTGAACAAACTGGGCATTTAAGTAGTGAGAAAAGTTAACAAATACACATGTTGATTTCATATAATGGCTAGTACATATTATGATAACAGCACTTTGTACTTACATGAACATTATACAAGTTTAGCATTTCACTGTACACAGGACATTGAGTTTACTTTCCTGGGCTGCATATAGTATTAGTAAATTTCCAACATAGAACTTTTCTTTACAAAATCCTGAACAGACAGAATAGAATGTCCCTGATTCTCAAAAGAAAGTACAGAATGTGTTTATGAAATGCTGTGTAATTCCCATTCAGAGCCACTCCTGAACAGTAAGGGTGATTTAATTATCTAAATAGTAATTAGGAAATTAAATGGAGTTGACAGCTTACATTCCTTTGAGGCCTGGGACTTGGCAAATATGAAAAAAAGTCAAAGGTTCCTCTCCCTGATCATGTCTTAAGGGGTATGCGGTAACATACAGCTTGAGAAGAAAGGCTTTTTTTTCCCCCCAAGATAATTAAGGGTGCATATTTTACTTCTGCTGGGATGAAAAAAACATATATGTTCCATATAGATGTAGGTAAGCTTGAAGACTGAAGCTGGTAAAAGGCACTTAAACTTTTATAATCATAAACAACCACCAAAATGTTGTTCACAAATACCTTAAGCTCCAGCTCCATTAAAACCAGTTACTTATCCTGTGTACTGTACGTTGGATCATCTAAACTTGAATCATGTTTATTTGCACAACAGGAAGTAAGGAAGAAATATATTTAGGAAGAATGTTAAATAGTTAGGACAGAAAACTGTAAGGCAGACAGAGATTCACAATAAATGTATCTCTGACAGCATTCTGGAGATAATGACACACAGAAAAACCTTTAATTTATATGGAATGCATTATCTGCAATATATGGAAACAGAAATGTGATTTTGAATTTTCATCAACCCACAAATAATTTAGGTAAGGAAGGCTATTATTTGTAGCATTTATAGAATACTCCAGCAACTATTAATGAAGATTATTAAACTACTTATTAAATAGTGCTTATTCACCTGCTAGTAATTTAAATATAATTGTTATTTTAGAATACAAAAATACATCAATAATTTAAAACTTTTCTCATAAGCTTGCTACTGCAGTGTTATAATTAAATCAAATATTTGAATATGTGTTGCAACACATTGCACCATTAAAAACAGTATCTGTATTCTGTGTGATGCCTCTTGAGAAAGGTCATCTATTTCCATTGCCAAAATTTTTTGTGCTGAGACAATGGTGATCACAGTATGTAACCTAAACCTAATGTATCCTAATTAATGAAAGTGAAATGAGCCTCTTGGAGCATTCCCTCCACCAATGACTGTCAAAGGTCTCAGTCATCTTCAGGACAAGCCAGTATTCTTGAATGCTGAGTGGGAATTGCTAAAGCTAAAACCAGGAAATGTTAAGTGTTTTGCACTGTGCATTTGGGAGTCTTCACCGGGATTCTGACAGCTGATTTTGGATGGAGAAACATAAATGTTTGGGATTTATCATTCTTAATGGCGGGAGGATGAAGAAGCAGTAGCAGAAGCAACAGCAGCTTTTTGGCGTTGTAGCCTGGTGTCAAAACACACACCTGATCATGGGAGAGGAGAGTTTAATTTCTTCTTCACTTCCATACCTCTTGTAACCCAAACAGATAAATTATGGATTAAGCTAAAATCTGATAGGCCCATTTTTTAACCTCACTGTAGAAGCTAGATTTGGCAGTGCAGAACACAGCTGTATCAAACAGTCCCTCTGCTGGGTGCACATGGCAAAGTTGTGGTAGTAGGACAAGGGGGATGTGCTTACAGATATCTCTGTAAGAAGAGGCCAGGGCTGCACCGTACTGGTTCCAGTCTTCCAGCCTGCTCTGCAGTCGGTCCCTAAAGGACACAGCTGAATCTGTCAGTGAAGCTGCTGGTGCTTCTGGGAAAACTCACTTAAGAAGGGGCAAAATTCCACATAGGCAGTGAGCAGTGATGAAAAAAAGTGTGAGAAACAATCCTGCAGACATCAACAGCAGAGAATAAGGAAGGGGAGGAGGTGCTTCAGGTGCTGGAGCAGAGACTCCCCTGTAGCCTGTGGAGAGAAGTATGCTGGAGTTGACACCCACGCTGTAGTCTATGGAGGACCCCACACCAGAGCAGGTGGATATTTCCTGAAGGGAAGGCCATGGAGCACCCATACTGGAGCAGGGCAAAAGTGTGAGGAGGAAGGAGTGGCAGAGAGGAACTCTTACAGACTGACCATGAGCCCCACATTCGCCTTCCTCCCCTCCCCCCCCCCCGCTGCTCAGTTTGGGGGAGAAAGGAAAGGGATTGGGAATGAAGGAGTGATGTTAATTGGTAAGTGATCTCCTTGTCTTCATCTCAGGCTACAAGGATTTTTTAAATCTTATTTTCTTTTCCCCCCACCTCTCCTCCCCCGCTCCAGGAGCAGCTGGGTGGGCAGCTGGCAGTAATATTTTTCTTTTATAGAAGAAAACCAGTGGAAGACAGGAAGAAAGTAAGGAGATTTGCAACACATAACTGAAACTCTGTGTTGGACAGACTACTGGGATTAGGGGAGGGAGAGTTTAAGGGACTTTTTTTTTTTTCCAAAGAAGAATGTTCTTCTAAGAAGTGCTTCTAGCTTCATCTTAACAGCAGCTCTACTAGATGTCATGATGCTCTATATTTCTTCCTGAAATGGACAGATACAGAACTTCATTTCTTTAGACTTCTTAAAAGACTGAGAAGCTTTAATTGCAAGGGAATTAAAGGTTTGTTCCAAGGGAATTTCCAGAAAGAGCTGAAAACAATGATGTCAAAATATCTGATCTTTTCCTTTAGTACTGCAGAGTTTCAGAAAGAAAACACACCATAAGACTTCTATAGAAAAGTCTTTTCTGCGAGGTTGTGTGTTTTTTCTTTTCTTTCCTTTTTTTCCCCATTTCTCTTAAGCTCCATCCATATGGGATGAGACCTATATTAAGAAGTGAGAAGCTATTGATGGTGAAAGATAGTTGCAAAATGTGGAAGTATAACTTCCACTCTCTGGATTTATAAATAAGCACCTTGTTTTTCATACAAGCTAGGAAACATCCCTCCTCTTTTACTATTTATGATAATCATCAATAATTAAAATTCATACAATCATATAGGTTTTTTTCTTTCCTATATGTGAGCACCTCATAATATTTATCCAGTTCTAAACTTTCTGAGATAGTTTTGTTGAAATTTCCTTAGTCATGAATAATGAAATGTTTGCTTAGGCTTCTGTGGGAAACCTGACTTGCCCGTGTGCCTCTTTAAGAGTTCCTTCTTAAAGGGGGCAGAGGACACAAAAGCCTGGGGAGTTTCGTCAACCAAGTTTATAGTATCTCAGCAAAGGACTACCAGGACCTACTTCTCAAGAAGTAGTCTTTTTGGGGGAAGGATTTGTAGAAGGTGAAGCTTGGAAGGCAGCTGAGGCAGGATATCATTTGTGTACAAGCAAATGTAAGGGGGATTGTTCCAAGAAGGAGGCAGGCTAGGGAAGGATAAGGGACAAAAAGACATACTCCATATGAGTAGTTCACCTATTGTTTCAATCAGGAGACAAGTGTGCTCAACATATTTTAGTGAAATCTGATAATAGTGTTAAATACTCTTAATTGCAAGTCTTTCCTCCTCCCCCCATCACTGTCCATTCTACAGATGTTGATCCTAAATGTATGGTGTTTCTATGTTCACCACACAATCTTTAGTAATTTTACACAGCCTTATGTATTTTCCAGTTGTGTTCACTTACTGAATCTCATTCTCTTTCAAACAGGAGTGATTCTATACAGTTCTGTGAAGATATTCAGTATGAAATGGTACAAGAAAGAAGAAGATGGCACTGTTTCCCAAATATTTTTAAAGGAGTCCTGAGTATCATTCACTTTTCACTAGTAATTTCACAATCTTTTTCATTTTCAAATGTGACTTAAACCTTCAAAGCACAGTGAAGTTCTGGGGCGTCTATTCCAATGAGCTATGGTTCAAATTGTATTTTCTCATACTTTTCCTACAAAAAATTATTTTAACCATTGTTTTTGCACTGTCTCTTGTCAAACTAACTGGCTAGTTAGTTGTTTAGGATAGTCTTTTAAGACCATGTAGTTGTTCTTTCAGTGTTCAAAAATAGCCTTTATTGTCTGATGAGATCACATCTGGAGAGCTTTGTCCAGGTCTGGGCTCCCTAGTAAAAAGAGACATGGACATGCTGGAGCAAGCACAGTGAAGGGTCACTAAAGTTAAAGGTATTGGAGCATCTGACATACAGGGAAAGACTGAGAGAACTGGACTGTTTAGCCTGGAGAAGACAAAGCTAAGGGGGATCTCATCAATGTGTATAAATGCTTGATGAGAGGAAGCAAATAAGATGAAGCCAGACTTTTCTTAGTGATGCCCAGTGAAAGAACAAGAAAAAATAGACACAAACTGGAAGCACAGGAAATTATCTTTAAACATAAGAAAAAACTTTCATTGTGATTTGTGCACTGGCACAGGTTGCCCAGAGAGGTTGTGGAGTCACCATCCTTGAAGGTATTCAAAACCTGACTGCACACAGACCTGAGTAACACAATCCTACCTTTCCAACCTCAGAAACTCTGAGATTCTGTCTTCTGTAAAGTTTTGAATTTTTATCTGAGGGACACAAATAACAGAGAATTTGCCTATCTCACCTACACTGCAAGTAACGCACAAAATTTTCTTGGTTTCTCGTGAAAATAGGACTACTACATCATGTCATTCATCTCTTCATCTCCTTGCTAATAGTTTGTGAAGTCATTGGCCAATTTCTCCCAAATTTGTCCCAAATTTGTCAGAAAAAGAGAGGTCTCTAAGTTCTGACAGACTTCATAAGAACAAGAAAGAAGAACAAGAAACAGATGGAGTTCAACTATCGTCAAGGGGGAAAAGGATTCTTGCTCATGAGTTGGCAAGCCTCATTGAGAGGGCTTTGAACTAGATTTGAAGGGGGAAGGAGATGAAACCAGGCTGCATAGAGATGAGCCTAGGGGTGGTGTGCCGATGTTGGGGGCGAAATCGATAGCCCAGCTCAAGTGCATCTACTCCAATGCATGCAACATGGGCAGCAAACAGGAGGAGCTGGAAGCCGTTGTGCAGCAGGATAGCTGTGATGTAGTCACGATCACAGAAACATGGTGGGACAACTCGCATGACTGGAGTGCTGCAATGGAGGGCTATAAACTTTTCAGGAAGGATAAGCAAGGAAGGAGAGGCGGTGGGGTGGCTCTCTATGTTAGGGAGTGTTTTCATTGTATAGAACTCAACGATTGAGACAACAAGGTTGAATGCTTATGGGTAAGGATGAGGGGAAAGGCTAATAAGGCGGCTATCCTGCTGGGGATCTGTTATAGACCACCCAACCAGGACGAAGAAGCCGATGAAGCATTCTACAAAAAACTGGCAGAAGCTTCACAGTCGCAAGCCCTTGTTCTTGTGGGGGACTTCAACTTACAGCACGTCTGCTGGAAATATAACACAGCAGATATGAAACAGTCCCAGAGGTTCCTGGAGTGTGTGGAAGATAACTTCCTGACGCAGCTGGTAAGTGAGCCTACTAGGGGAGGTGCCCTGCTTGACCTGCTGTTTACAAACAGAGAGGGTCTGGTGGGAGAAGTGAAGGTCGGAGGCCATCTTGGGCTTAGCGACCATGAAATGATTGAATTCTCAATTCTTGGTGAAGTAAGGAGGGGGTCAGCAAAACCACTACCAGGGACTTCTGGAGGGCAGACTTCGGCCTGTTCAGGATGCTGGTTGAGAGGGTCCCTTGGGAGACAGTCCTGAAGGGCAAAGGGGTCCAGGAAGGCTGGACGTTCTTCAAGAAGGAAATCTTAAAGGCGCAGGAGCAGGAAGTCCCCATGTGCTGGAAGAAGAGCCAGCGGGGAAGATGACCGGCCTGGCTGAACAAGGGGCTTTTGCTGGGACTCAGGAAAAAGAGAGTTTATCACCTTTGGAAGAAGGGGTAGGCAACTGAAGAAGAGTACAAGAGCCTCGTTAGGTCATGCAGAGAAGGAATTAGGAAGGCAAAAGCCCAGCTAGAGCTCAATCTGGTTACGGTTGTAAGGGATAACAAAAAATGTTTCTATAAATACATTAACAACAAAAAGAGAGCCAGGGAGAATCTCCATCCTTTATTGGATGCGGGAGGGAACATTGTCACCAAGGATGAGGAAAAGGCTGAAGTATTTAATGCCTTCTTTGCCTCAGTCTTCAATAGCCACACCAGGTATCCTCAGGGTATTCAGCTCCCTGAGCTGGAAGACAAGGATGGAGTGCAAAATAAACTCCCCATGATCCAATTAATGACCTGCTATGCCACCTGGACACTCACAAGTCTATGGGGCCTGATGGCATCCGCCCAAGGGTACTGAGGGAGCTGGTGGAGGAGCTTGCCCAGCCGCTCTCCATCATTTATCAACAGTCCTGGTTAACAGGGGAGGTCCCAGAAGACTGGAGGCTTGCCAATGTGATGCCCATCTACAAGAAGGGCCGGAAAGAGGATCCAGGGAACTACAGGCCTCTCATTCTGACCTCTGTGCCAGGGAAGATTATGGAGAGGTTCATCTTCAGGGCGCTCACAGGGCATGTGCAGGATAACCAAGGGATCAGGCCCAGCCAGCACGGGTTCATGAAGGGCAGGTCCTGCTTGACCAACCTGATCTCCTTCTATGACCAGGTGACCCGCCTAGTGGAGGAGGGAAAGGCTGTTGATGTTGTCTACTTGGATTTTAGTAAAGCCTTCGACACTGTCTCCCACAGTATTCTCCTGGAGATTCTAGTGGCTTGTGGCTTAGACAGGTGCACTCTTTGCTGGGTAAAAAACTGGTTGGATGGCCAAGCCCAGAGAGTTGTAGTGAATGGAGTTACAGGTCTTGTCCAACCTTAATGATTCTGTGAGAATATATGCTTATTTTTTTTAATTCCTGTATACACAAAAATTTGCAGCTAAAGTTTGTACAGCTTCCTCATGTCCCAGTTTTACAAATCTACCCTTCTGCTTATTAATTCCAATAAAGCAATTATGTGTGTATAAATCAGGTGCTACTGTTCAGAGTATTTATATAACTCATGGAGAGACTCAATCACCCTAATGGTTTAAATTGGAAATATTGATTAAACAATGCATTGAACTTTGGTCCAGTGTAGTTTTGAAAGGTTAAATCTTCAGATCAGAAGCTACAACAAAGAAATTTTGCATAATCTGCATTATAATATCATAAAATATGTACAAACCTGTGTAAAAATCCATACTTGGAGACTGCTTTTAAGTAGTTCTTAATCAAGGAATTAATTATCTGGGGTTATGCAAGGGTCTGTGGTGGGAGAACAACTGTACAAGGAAGACAGTTTCATTCAGTACCTAAATGATGAAATAGAGAGTAAGATTATTAAGTTTGCAGATGATAAGAGTCTGGAAGGAAAAACAAACACATTAGAGGAAAGGATTAGAATTTAATATTATCTTCATAAATGGAAGATATATTCTTAAAGTTGTTATACTATACTAATAAAAATGAATGAGTTCAAGATAATACATTTAAGTTGTCAGGCTGGATGAGGCTCTGAGCAACCTGGTGTCGTAGAAGGTATCCCTGCCCATGGCAAGGGGGTTGGAACTAGATGATTTTTAAGGTCCTTTCCAACCCAAACTATTTTATGATTCTAAGTCAGAATAATGAACAGTCTACATACAGATTAAATAACTATCTAGGTAGGTGCTCTGTAGAAAAGGAACCTAAATATTGTTGAAGATCTGTTGTAAATGAGTCAACAAAAGGCTGCTGTTTGTTTATACATGGCCTAAAGACAAGTAAAATGATATTTCTGTTCTGCTCATCATTGGTAAGACGTCAATAGAGGCATTATGCCAAGTTCAAGACAGATGTGACATTTCAAGATCAATTAAAAAAAGCGTGAGTGTCAGTTTGAAGAGATGGAGGTGAGGAGATCGGAGAGGTGATATCATAAGGTATTTCCTAGGTTACTAGTTCTTTGGGTCTATGTTATAGGCATTATAATCAGAGTCTGGAAGCAAAAATAGTGAATGCTTATTTTAGCATTTTTTTTTTTATACTCTCAGTTTTCAGTAGACAAATCTGGGAACAATATTAAACCTTCTTTGGTTTGGTCACAGAATAAAATGTCTGTACTATTCTGTAAGCAGAATAGTATGTCACAAAATAATAGATGGCACAATTAAACCATTAAAATGTAAATTCCTGAGAGACAAGGAGGGAATGTTGTGCCAAATTTTGTCTCTATGTATTAAAGTTATCTAAAAGTCCAAGTTACAAAATTAACTGATTCACCATCCAGACTCAACAGATAGAAACATTCTGATCCTGCTTTATTGTCTGAAAGACAGATGATAACTTCGTTCACTTTTCTCAGCTAATTTCTCTTTTTATATTACACAGTGCCATGGTCAGCTTTTGAAGTTTCATTTGTTCTATTCCAAAAACTTTCTTGATTGCTGAAGAGAATACTTTTCTTTAGCGGTGTGAAAACAGAAGTGTGCTAATTGAAGTTGACAGACACAGCTACAGCTTCTCCTACAGAGTTACAAGCACTGTAGCTTACTTGTTTTTATACTTATTCAGAAGTATAGAAATGTTTATTATTATCTCTGATACATGAAACTTCTTTTTAAAGAGTGATAGAACATTTCTGCTCATATTCAGAATTAGCACCTAATTTACCTAATCCTTCTCTCTAGTGTTTCTTGTTGACTAAATGTTTGTGAAGGCTCAAACTTGAAACATAGGTTAATTGAATCTGGGCTTCAGGTGTTACATTGCTTTCTAATTTTATTTCTGTACCAGAAAAACAAACAAACAAACAAAACCACCCTCACATCAGTTGCTTTGCCTCGATTCATACCACAGACGGGGGCCCAGGTTAGCTTAGTCCTCTCAGAAGCTCAGCGTCTTCAGAAAAGTCAGGAGAAAATGTGCTTTCCGCCCTGTTACCCATTTTAGAATATTGCTAGCATCCGCTTCTTTGGAAAAGTATACGGATCTTGATAGTATTTAACTCTATTTTCAGGTTATCAATGTGCTGGCATTTCTATCATCATTCAGTGAGCAGTGACTGTTGGCATCAATAAATGGATGAGAGACAGTACAAAATAATTGTGATACAAAAGACTGAAAATGAATTCATGGCACCTAAAGCTTCAGATTAAATGGCTCAAAATGAGGTATTAACATGAAATGCTGGCTCTGCTAATTTCTCAGGACAAGCTGAGGTTGTAGCTGTTTCTAACTGACAGGTGGAAATGATATCAATTCTTTGTGGGAAAACTGCCTGTTCTGCAGGCAGGATGGTGTTTGCCAGCAAAGATGGTACTGAGTCTCTCAGGTCCAAAATTAAGTCTTAAAGTATTTGAATTGTAAGACTGAATGTCAGAAAGCTGTTTGGTGAAGACAGGGACAAATGAGGAAGGCAGGGCAGGGGGGGAATCTACTCAATACAATTTTGAAAATCTTTTTTCAGTATGAAAAGGCTATAATTGCTGGCTTGTCTGAGGATAAGCCACAAAAATGTTTCTCTGGAAGGATCAGGGAAAGAGAAAATAAGGTTTTCCAGTGAAAGTGAAAATAATTTTCTCATTTAGAATCAGGCAGCTGATGTTACACTCAAAGTCTCATTATGGGCAAAAGGCAATACATTGTATATATGGAGTGAAGAATCTACTGTTTAATTAAACTCTTAAAATCTAATCGAAATACAGTAGTTTTTCAGTTACAACAATGCTAATACTCACAGCCCAAATTAAAATAGAAAAGCCTCATAAATAAAATTGTTATACATAACCTTACCACTAACATCCGTTTTTCTCTGGTGTTATGCTCACCTTCCCAATATTTCTCTCCATTTTCACCAAACAGATCAGAGATGGAGGGTTTTATGACAAGTCAAAACTATCCCGATTTCTTTGATAAAACGGGATGTGATGTCTTGAAATTATTTTTAATTTATTTTTTTCTTAACACTAACTTTTCTGCTTTCCTTCTTGTCACTGGTTTCCCAGTTACTCAGGGTTTGGTTTTTTTGTTCTTCATTATCTCTAAAACTGTTTTTATGTGTTGCTCAAGGTTGCAATTTCTGGTAATGACCAGTGACTGATCACAGTGATTTGTGTTTACAGTTTGAGATTTCTGTCTGGTATCTGCACTCTTCCATAACACATTTTATTATAGAATCACACCTACACTTTTCTACAGCACATTTTATTCTGAGATCACAGACAGTTCAAGCCACACAGAACAATTACTTGGTTTTCCTATAAGCTAAAACTAAACTAAAATATTTTTTCATAGCAACTACCTGACACTTAAAACTAGTTAAGATCAGGTCAGGTGAAGAGAAGCCGAAAGAAGTCCTGAGACCTGTGCTGTCAGGTCAATGTAAAGTCTATGAGCTTGATGGGACTACACTGGCAATTGTAATAACATACACTGCAAGAAAACTTGTAATACTTTAAAATATGGGAGAAAATTACGTTTTCCAGCCTTCAAGCAGGAGGTGTGTAGAATTTACCAGTTTGCATGACTAGGAGGAATGAGTGTCCAATACAAAAATATTTTGATGACAGATTTAGGATGATAGGATCAAAATAATTAATGAAATTGACCTCAGAAGGTCATGTGAGTCCAACCTCCTCCTCAAAGTGGGGTCAGATATGGGGTCAGACAAGGCTGCTCAGGGCTTTATCCAGTTTGGAATACAGTATATAGAATGGGATATAGCATATAAAATCTTACAGCCATCAAGGTAGAAGTTATCTGAAATGTTTAAGATGAGATACCCTTGGAAAGTGTCTACCTTTCCTAATCATAGGAGAACTTTAGGTGGTTAGCTGAGACTAGGTGCCTGACCTTTTCATAGCTTAAGATGAGTACCAACTTTTGCAGGTACTTTTTTGTCTTCTCATTTAGCACTTTTTTTTGTCTTCTGAAAAATATTAAGATGAGAAACAATCTGTTCAATCACTGTTTACCAAAGAGATTTTTTTCTCATTCTCACCTATAACCCAAAAGTGCAGACCATCCTGGCAGAGTATTTTAAATGGATCTAATGTGCTCCATATGCATCAAGCCCATTGTGCATTTGCTGGGCAATTCGCTTATTCATTCAACTGGCTTAGTAAACCCACAGTACGATCACTTATAATTTTTGATCAGAATGCAATCATCCTCTCCATCCCTGGGCATCACCATGTAATCTCAAACCTTTTTTTTCTTTATTTTTCCTGTATCTAGGTTCTTCTTTTGCATTAAAGCTAACACCCATTTTAAAAGACTGTTCATGTCTCCCCAGACCTTTTTTTTACATGTTCTGAAAAGACAAAGACAAGATCCAGTAGTCACCACAAATTTATAGAAAGAAAAATCCAAAAGTATGTTGAATTTGTCCTAAGAAGTGGACCTTTCCAGAAAGTCTTGAAGAAATAGCACCAAGTCATTCTGTCATGCATCAGATGTTTCTTCCATGGGGAGGATTATATAACTGAGGTTCTTAATGGCAAAGAGCTTGCAGGACAGAGCTCTGTAATTTTTTTGTAGTCTTGCATAATCAGTGTTTGTTCATTTGCCACCTAGCTCCAAAAAAGTAAAAACTTTTTTTTTTTAAAAAAAAGATGGAAGTTGAAATGGTAACAGTAACAGTATTAGCACACAGTAGTCTACCTATGCACACAAAATCTCTAATGTAAGAAGTACAAAACCCAGATTTTTTCAAACAGTTTCTAGATGAGTAGACAACTCAGCTTGATAGATGAAAAACTAGTCAGCATTATGAACAGTGCAATTATTGAAAAACATTACAGAAAGTTGAAGACTTAGTTTAACTGCTGCTCCAAGAGACAGAATAGCATTTCTCATGCTCCTAGTGAAATGTAACTTGACTATTGGTCATTGTGGGCCAAGTGGATTTCTTCAGGGAACAGTTCATGGTTCAATATTCTATCAGACGAATAGGAAACTAGATTTAAACAATAATGCTTTGCTTATTTCTACAGCATTTCATTCCCAGTTAATCAAGGTGATTCTTTAATCATATGCTCCTGAATAAATTGTTGAGACAATGACAAGCATACATATTAGCTACACACAGAGCATCCCATAAAACAGCATCTAACAAAGAATCCAGACACTGGATGAACTTCATGGACTATATAACTTAGATATGCATGATGGGTTGACCCTCACCAGAAGCCAAGCACCAACCTGCCTTTCACATACTTACCTCACCCTGAGGATGGGAAGTAAAACCAGAAAGAAAGTGAACAGACTCATGCATCAATGCCAATTTAATTAGAAAAAGAAAAGCTGCATGCACAAGCAAAATAAGGAATTCATTTACTACTTCCCATTGGCAGGCAGGTGCTTAGCCATTTCAAGGAAAGCATGGCCTCAGCACATGTAACGGTTATTTGGGAAAACAAACATTATAATTCTGAACGCACCCCCTCTTCCTTCTTTCCCCCAGTTTTTACTGCTGAGCACAATGTCATACGGTATGGAACATCCTTTTGGTCAGTTCAAGTCAACTGTGCTGGCTATGTCCTCTCCCAACCTCTTGCTGACCCCCAGCCTACTCACTTTGGCAGGGTGGGGAGAGAGACAGAGGAAGTCTTGATGTTGTGCAAGCACTGTTCAGCAGTAGCCAAAACTCTGATGTGTTATCAGCGTTGTTTCATCCACAAATGTAAAGCATGGCACCATGCAGGCTGCTGCAAAGAACGTTAACTTCATAACTTCATCCCAGCCAGACCAAGTACAGTATGTTTATAGAGAAAAATCAACAGGAGACTGCAAGACTAAACCCAGGCATCACCTGTAACAGGTGAGAGAATTAACATTTAGACCGTTCTTTGTTTTACATCTGAAGTCTGATTACGCATTTTTCGGCGAAGCCACCGAGGCGAAGGGCTCCGGAGCGGAGGATCGCGACGGGGGACGCTTCGTAGGGCAGCAAACGGCGAAGGCGAAAGCACAGGGAGAGAGAGGGTGCCCCCGCCCGCTCCCCACACCGCCCCCCGCCCCCCCCGAGCCGGCAGCGCGAGCTCCTGACGAGCGGCAGCTCTGACTCAGCGTGGGCGGGGACTAGAGGGGCGGTGGCCTAACCCCCTCGCGTACAAGAGCAGCCCCCAGGGAGCGCGAGCGACCTGCAGCGCGGTGAACAGGGCAGGCAAACAGTCCGTGGTGCGTCAGTTTGCGCGGTAGTTCACCCAGGCAGGGTGTGTAGGCAAGGCGTGCGGGCTGGGCGCAGTCCTCCCCGCCTGGCTTTAGAGGCTCTCTTGATGAGTGGTCACCGGCCTCCCAGAAGAGGCCCAGCTATGGTCTCGACTCGGCTGAAAGCCATCGCTGGAAGGAATGTGGCGACCCAGATGGAGCTCCTGCCCAGTCACGTGGCTGCCCAGGTCTCTGGCTGCCAGGAGTGCCTGAGCCTGTTGCTCGTGCCGGAGGCTGGGAGAGACAACACCTGTGTGCGGTGTGACCAGGTGAATGATCTGCTCAGCCTGGTGGCAGAGCTGAAAGAGGAAGTGGAGAGGCTGAGGAGTATCAGGGAGTGTGAGAGGGAGATAGATGAGTGGAGCCACACCCTACCATCCCTGAGGGAAAGGCAGAGGATCCCTTTACCCTCTTGCTGCTGGGCAGAAGGAGGGGACCTAAGAGGCAAAGGGGAATGGAAACAGGTCCCTGCTTGGGGCAGCAGGCGAATCCCCTCCCGACCTCCCTCACCTTCCGAGCTGCCCCTGCACAACAGATATGGGGCTCTGGAACTTGACGGCCAGGCTAATGAGGATGTGGATTAAAGTCCATCCAGGGGGTTGCCTAGGGTGAGACAGTCTGCCCCACGCGTCACAACCACCTCTACTAAGACAAAAAGGAGGGTAATTGTTGTCGGCGATTCCCTTCTGAGGGGAACAGAGGGTCCAATATGCTGACCAGACCGAACCCACAGGGAAGTCTGCTGCCTCCCTGGGGCCCAGGTGAGAGGGAAACACCCTGGTCTGGTACGGCCCACTGATTACTATCAGCTGTTGGTTTTGCAGGTTGGCAGTGATGAGGTTGAGCAAAGAAGCCTAAAAGGGATCAAGAGGGACTTCAGAGCACTGGGGAGACTGGTTGAGGGATCAGGAGCACAGGTGGTGTTTTCCTCAATCCCTTCAGTGGTGGGGAGGAACACTGAAATGAACAGGAAAGCGAGCCTGGTCAACGTGTGGCTCAGAGGCTGGTGCCGTTGAAGGAATTTTGGGTTTTTTCACCATGGGGCGGTCTACAAGGCACTGGGCCTGCTGGCTGCAGATGGAGTTCAACTATTGTCAAGGGGGAAAAGGATTCTTGCTCATGAGTTGGCGAGCCTCATCGAGAGGGCTTTAAACTAGATTTGAAGGGGGAAGGAGATGAAACCAGGCTGCATAGAGATGAGCCTAGGGGTGGTGTGCCGATGTTGGGGGCGAAATCAATAGCCCAGCTCAAGTGCATCTACTCCAATGCACGCAACATGGGCAGCAAACAGGAGGAGCTGGAAGCCATTGTGCAGCAGGATAGCTGTGATGTAGTCACGATCACAGAAACATGGTGGGACGACTCGCATGACTGGAGTGCTGCAATGGATGGCTATAAACTCTTCAGGAGGGATAGGCAAGGAAGGAGAGGCAGTGGGGTGGCTCTGTACGTAAAGGAGAGCTTTTATTGTATAGAGCTCGATGATTGTGATGACAAGGTTGAGTGCTTATGGGTAAGGATGAGGGGAAAGGCTAATAAGGCGGCTATCCTGCTGGGGATCTGTTATAGACCACCCAACCAGGACGAAGAAGCCGATGAAGTGTTGTACAAACAACTGGCAGAAGTCTCACAGTCGCAAGCCCTTGTTCTTGTGGGGGACTTCAACTTACAGGACGTCTGCTGGAAATACAACACAGCAGATATGAAACGGTCCCAGAGGTTCCTGGAGTGTGTGGAAGATAACTTCCTGACACAGCTGGTAAGTGAACCTACTAGGGGAGGTGCCCTGCTTGACCTGCTGTTTACAAACAGAGAGGGTCTGGTGGGAGAAGTGAAGGTCGGAGGCCATCTTGGGCTTAGCGACCATGAAATGATTGAATTCTCAATTCTTGGTGAAGTAAGGAGCGGGGTCAGCAAAACCACTACCATGGACTTCTGGAGGGCAGACTTCGGCCTGTTCAGGACACTGGTTGAGAGGGTCCCTTGGGAGACAGTCCTGAAGGGCAAAGGGGTCCAGGAAGGCTGGACGTTCTTCAAGAAGGAAATATTGAAGGTGCAGGAGCAGGCAGTCCCCATGTGCTGTAAGAAGAGCCGGCGGGGAATACGACCGGCCTGGCTGAACAAGGGGCTTTTGCTGGAGCTCAGGGAAAAAAAGAGAATTTATCCCCTTTGGAAGAAGGGGCAGACAACTGAAGAAGAATACAAGGATCTCGTTAGGTCATGCAGAGAGGGAATTAGAAAGGCAAAAGTCCATCTAGAGCTCAACCTGGCCACCGTTGTATGGGATAACAAAAATGCTTCTATAAATACATTAACAACAAAAAGAGAGCCAGGGAGAATCTCCATCCTTTACTGGATGCGGGAGGGAACATTGTCACCAAGGATGAGGAAAAGGCTGAGGTACTTAATGCCTTCTTTGCCTCAGTCTTCAATAGCCAGACCAGGTATCCTCAGGGTATTCAGCTCCCTGAGCTGGAAGACAAGGATGGAGTGCAAAATAGGCTCCCCATGATCCAGGAGGAAGCAGTTAATGACCTGCTATGCCACCTGGACACTCACAAGTCTATGGGGCCTGATGGCATCCACACAAGGGTGCTGAGGGAGCTGGTGGAGGAGCTTGCCCAGCCGCTCTCCATCAGTTATCAAGAGTCCTGGTTAACAGGGGAGGTTCTGGATGACTGGAGGCTTGCCAGCGTGATGCCCATCTACAAGAAGGGCCAGAAGGAGGATCCGGGGAACTACAGGCCTGTAAGCCTGACCTCGGTGCCGTGGAATATTGTGGAGATTATGGAGAGGTTCGTCCTGAGGGTGCTCACAGGGCGTGTGCAAGACAACCAAGGGATCAGGCCCAGGCAGCACAGGTTCATGAAGGGCAGGTCCTGCTTGAGCAACTGGATCTCCTTCTATGACCAGGTAACCCGCCTAGTGGTTGAGGGTAAGGCTGTTGACATTGTCTACCTGAACTTCAGTAAAGCCTTCGACACTGTCTCCCCCAGTATTCTCCTGGAGAAGCTGGCGAGTCATGGCTTAGACAGGTGTACTCTTCGCTGGGTAGAAAACTGGCTGGATGGCCGAGGCCAGAGAGTTGGCGACCGGTCACAAGCGGAGTCCCCCAGGGCTCAGTTTTGGGACTGGTCTTGTGTAATATCTTTATCGATGATCTGGATGAGGGGATTGAGTGCTCCCTCAGCAAGTTTGCATATGACACCAAGTTGGGCGGGAGTGTTGAGCTGCTTGAGGGTAGGAAGGCTCTGCAGAGGGATCCGGACAGGTTGGATCGATGGGCCGAGGCCAATTGTATGAGGTTCAACAAGACCAAGTGCGGGGTCCTCCACTTTGGTTGCAACAACCCCATGCTATGCTACAGGCTTGGGGAAAAGTGGCTGGAAAGTTCCCCCACAGAAAAGGACCTGGGGGTGTTGGTTGACAGCCAGCTGAATATGAGCCAGCAGTGTGCCCAGGTGGCCAAGAAGGCCAACGGCATCCTGGCCTGTATCAGAAATAGTGTGGCCAGCAGGAGGAGGGAGGTGATTGTGCCCCTGTACTCGGCGCTGGTGAGGCCGCACCTCGAATACTGTGTTCAGTTTTGGGCCCCTCACTCCAAGAAGGACATTGAGGTGCTGGAGTGTGTCCAGAGAAGGGTGATGAAGCTGCTGAGGGGTCTGGAGCACAAGCCTTATGAGGGAGCTGGGGTTGTTCAGTCTGGAGAAGAGGAAGCTGAGGGGAGACCTTATCACTCTCTACAATTACCTGAAAGGGGGTTGCAGAGAGGTGGGTGTTGGCCTCTTCTCCCAAGTGACAAGTGACAGGACTAGAGGAAATGGCCTCAAGTTGCACCAGGGGAGGTTCAGGCTGGATATTAGGAAAAATTTCTTTACTGAGAGAATGGTGAGGCACTGGAACAGGCTGCCCAGGGAAGTGGTGTAGTCACCATTCCTGGAGGTGTTCAAGGAATGTGTGGACGTGGCGCTGCGGGACATGGTTTAGTGGGCATGGTGGTGTTTGTTGGTTGATGGTTGGACTTGATGATCTTACAGGTCTGTTCCAACCTTAGTGATTCTGTGATTTTCTACACAAATTAAGCGTTCTAAGTCTGTGAACAACATCATTAGGTAATGAGAAAGTCTGTAACTTTAGTCAGCAAGTATTTTTTAAGGCTGTGCTGTTTGCATTCTTAAGCACATATAAATGCTGAGACCTGAAGAAACAATCACATAATACAGATATGATTCAGTTCTAGATAGTAACTCTGATTTTGTTTTGATCCGAGTACGCTATTGACTGGAGCATTACAAAAGGCACAAGATTACTTACACTGACTTTTCTGCCACTTGCAGTCCTGCATATCCTGCTTAAATTGCAACAGGATATAAAAATAGTTTATTAATTATTTTAAAATTAATTTAAAACATGATTTGATGTCAATGAACATTTATATATAGATTAATAGCTCTCTGAACTTCTGAAATATCTATTCCACTATTAGAAAACACTTTCAAAATGTAAACTGAATTGGGGCCACAATGGTCATTGCACTTCATCTCTTATGAAGGCATGTAAAGTGTCATATTTATGTATTATTTACATCTCACATGGAATCAAAACTATATCACTTTTATACAAAAAAAAGGTCTATTAACTCAGATAACAGGCTATGAAAAAAATCATCACAATAAAAGTGGCCTATGTTAGATTCATTTTAAAATACAACTGCTTAGAAGTATTTCTAGCTTTCAAATATAAAGAATTATTTAGGGTCATAACTTCTATTTCCATTGGAATGACAAGCTTGATTCTTTGTTGGATCTGGGCCTAATCCTTCTATGGCATACATAAGATGTTCAGCACCTTCTAGAACTGAAACCTTGTTATCACTGGGTATATTGTCTCAGTAATACTGTCAAGATGATACCATTAAGATGTTGTAGCTAAAATTACTTGAAACCACAGTATGCAAGCCAAGTAATATATTTTGTTTAAGTGCTGGTAAAACTTCAAAACAATAATTCAGATTAAATTTTGATTCAAAAGACTAATACCATTTTGGATGTGGATTAGGGCATCAGACCTCAGAAAAATAATTAAAGTTTAATTCAAGCTAATTTTTTAAGAAGTTATGGTTCAAGCTAGTTGATAGTTCAATTTTAGTTTGACTTCATGCAAGAGACAATTGCTAATAATCTTTAAAATGTTTAAAGTTGTTCACTGAGATGTGTATGAAGTATATGAAGGATAACAACATGATTCTGTTTGCATTAATTTAGATTTATGTGAAAGAAAGATTTCCACATCTCTCCTTTTCTCAGCAGCATTCCTCATTGAGAGTTCTAATATTCCCCGTTCTCTGGGTTGAGAATTAAATCTCAGACTTTGTAGGAAAGCAAAAACCACCACCAACACTACAGCCAGAAAACTGCAAACCCTGGCATCTATGCTGAGAATACCCACTCCCAGAAAACTATTATTTAACTATTGCATGAAGATCCTGCTTATCTCCAGAAGCAGAGATTCTTTAGTCAGGTTTTTAACAACTTTACTAATAGCACCTTTAAAAAGTTTTGCACTTTCAGCCTATATTTGCAATTAACAGTCCTTCAGGCAGCCTTGAGAAAACAAGACATTTTTCAGAATATTTTTCTAACTGATGCCTTCACCCTGAAAAAAAGACTGGAATGACCTAATTAAGCTGCATCTCTGTAGCTCAGAGGCAGGACTTCTTGTTTTTCTGGTAAGAATCCTAACAGAGAAATCCATTTAGTGTAGGTAATAAAACTGTTGACATTGACAGGAAAAGAACCAAAAAAGTAGCATTTATAGATTTTTGCATCATAGATATGTGTGACAAAGTACTTTCAAGTTCTCTGTGATGTGAAAAAAACCCTAATTATAATTTTAAAATTCAAAAAAATCTGCATTAAAAAAAACCCACCTAAAAGTATTAGATGTGATCTGATCCACTTTTTTCCCCACTTATATAACATGAACATTAAAGGAGATTGAAAGAATGTTAACTTCATGCCATGAATATACATGCCTTTTCATCATTTCCATTTCCATAGGAAAGCTCAAACAAATTTCAATTAATTAAAGGGTTAAGAACAGGAATAATTTTAATCCCAGTCTACAGGAGGAGAAAAAAAAAATCAAACTAGTGATATTTCACTCTTTAGTGAAATTATAGGTTTGATTAATAAAAGAAGGGCATAAATGTAATGCAGTAGGATGTGTATTAAGGATTTGACAGGAAATTGAGTGTCATACTAATTTGAAATAAATTAGTAGCTGCATACAATATAAATAAAATACAGAAAGGAAGAAAATCAGTAATTTGTCTGATCTTGAATGTAATCATCAATAAAGAAATCCTATAAGTTAATGGGAACATTCTTAATGGAATTCTGGAATAAATGTGATACTGAAATGTTATTTAAAATTTTCATCAGCATTGCAGAATTTTCATCAGTGCACTAATACACTTTGTGTATGACAAACAGCAGTTATGTCAGGAAATTCAAATCACATGATAAGCTGAACCCTTTAAAACTAACACTGTTCTAATACTAACAAGTGTAAAGGTAAATTCAAAGTAAATTGAGTAAGTGCAAACTAAGGGATTATAAATTAGAAAACAATCACACTGAAATGTATCAAAGGACATAGTGGACAACCCAGCACAAACTTCATATACTAAGGTATCAAAATGGCCTAGATCTATAAAAACAGTTAGCAATTATATGTTGCAATGTAGCAATTATAGTTAAATTAATTAGAAAGAGTAATAAAAGCATAGACCATCCAAGTCCAGTAAAGACATTTCAGAAAATGCAAAAAATTGTGCAACCAAAATACGTGTAAACTGTATAGAAGATTGACAATTCTCGACATTGAGATTGATAAGCATCTTAGCTTGCCAAAAAGAATTGAGAAATAAATAAATTATTACATTGTATTAATTATTGTATTAATTAAGTACTTGTCTATAGAGAAAAGACATTGAAGGTATGATTAAACCTCTCTGGAAAATTTCCACTTGAAAATAAAGGAACAAAGATCAGAGTGTCATAGGATAATTCAGTTTGGAAGGGACCTCAATAGGTCTTTAAGTCGAAACTCCTACTCAAAACAGCTTCAGCTATGAGGTCTGAACAGCTTGCTAAGGGGTTGATCCAGCTGGGTCTTTAAAATCACTAAAGATGAGGACTGTACAACCTGTCTGGGCAGCCTATTCCAGTGCTTGACTATCCTCATGAACAAAATGTTTATTCTTTTTTACAGTTGGACTCCCTTTCGTTTCAACTTATGCCTGGTGTCTCTCATCCTTTCCCCATGTACCACTATGAAGAGCCTGGCTCTGTCTTCTTGATAACCTCTCCATAGGTATGGGGAGACTGTCCTAAGATTCTTCTAATGTCATCTGTTCTCCAACCTGAACAAGACCAGCTGCTTCAGCCTCTGCTCACAGGACAAGTACTCCAGACCTTTACCAGGCTGGAGGACCTCTGCTGAACATTTTAACTGTGTCTTTCTTGTACTGGGAGGTCCAGAACTGGATGCAGGACTCCAAATGTGATCTCAAAAATGTGGAAGAGAGGAGAATAGTTACTCCCCTCAGTCTCCTGGCTGTGATCCTGTTAGTGCTTCTACCAGAGTACACTGCTAACTTATGCCCAGCTTGCCACCCACCAACACTCTCGGATTCATCACAGGAGAGCTGCCTCCCCAGTCAGTTAGGCCTTCAACTGTATTGTTCCTGTGATGTCTTTCTTCCCAGCTGCAGGACATTCCCAGGTATTTGTCCTAGTGGAATTTCATAAGGTTAGCTCATTCCTCTAGCCTGCGTCCATCTGGATGGCTACTCTTTGACCCAATTTGGTGTCATCTGCAAACATAGCGAGCAAGCACTTCATCACCTTGTGGAGGTCTTTGGTAAGGATGTTAAATAGGACCAGTCACAGGATAGATTCTTGTAGTACTCGATTTGTCACTGGCCTCCAGGTGACCCATCAACCACTACTGCCTGAACCTGGTCATCCAGTCAGTATTTTACCAAACTAGCTGTCCACCCATCCAGGCCATAATGTCCTAACTTGGATATAGGAATGTAGTGGAAGACAGTGTTGAGAGCCTTGTTAAAATCAAGGTAAATGACATCCACTGTGCTCCCCTCATACACAAATGCAATAAATTTATTGTAGAAAGCAATCAGGTTGGTCAGGAATGATTTCTCCTGGACTTATTGTTACCAACCACCTTCTCCTTCATGTGCCAGAAATGAGCTCCGGAAAAACATTTCCAAGGGACTAAAGTGAGCTTGACTGACTTCTAGTTACCCAGGCTCACCTTTCAGCATTTTCTGAAGACAGGTACAACGGTTCTTTGGTTTTCAAGGATCTCCCCTGATCTCCAAGACCTTTTAAACATAACAGAGTCAATGTCTGAAAATTGCAATTTTATCCTGGAATAGTGACCCCTTTGATACAATCTGAGCCTTATTTTGAGGAGCAAATTTATCAGAATTAAACTTAGATTTTGTTTCCCTTTTTATTTAAAATTTAAAAACAATCAAAGAAAAAAAAACACATGCCAAACCCACTTATACCAACAGAGTTGAAGGTTTATAATATTTTGGGGAAAGCCAAAGTTTCAAATTCCTCAATAATTACCCAGGGCCATCTTTTTTAATTGTTGCAGAAACAGTATCTTGGCAGTACTCAGCATGAATTCTAATTGAGATGATTGTTATGCTTGACTGACTGTTTTGATTCCCCAGTTCAAGAGAGACATTGAACAATTGGAGAGGGTCCAGCAAAGGGCTGCCAGTATGATTAGACAGTTGAATGACGTGGCACATGAAGAAAGGTTGAAGAAATTGGGTTTATTCAGCCTAGAGAAGAGAAGGCTTAGAGGGGAACTCCTAATCATGGTCTTCAAGTAGCTAAAAGGGAGTTACAGAGAACTTAGAGAGGTAGTCTTCTCACTAGGCTGCAAGGTGACAGGACAAGAGGCTACAGGCATAAGTTGCTTCAGGGGAAATTCTGCCTAAATACAAGAAAAAAATTCCGTATCATGAGAACGATTAAACATTGAATAAGGTTGCCCAAAGAAGAAGTGGATTCTTCCTCACTGAATCTCCCTCAACTTGACAGGGCCCTGGATAACCTTGGCCCTGCTTTTATAAGGGGTTTGGAACCAGAGGATGTGCAGAGCTCCCTTGTAATCTAGACTTTCTCTTGACTCCCTGACTGTTTCTATGATAAGAAAGAGTTGCTATGGCATCAATGTGTAAACAGGAAACAGCTCTGTGAAAGATTTTATAGATTAATGAAGTGTTTCCAATATATTTTTTCCTCACTGCCTGAAAAATAGAGAATTTATCTTCACATAACTTTTGGTGTCAAAAAACTGTGAATATAAACCACAGCAAGAGTAATTCGAGCAATGTAGAGACAATGTTTGGTACTTACTGAGCTGGTATAGAAGAAATAGAAATCTTTGTGAAGTTCCAGGGTGTTATTACTATAGTTGTACTGGAGAGTTATCACATTTCTGTATGGGATACTGTTTCACAACATCTCCCTATTGGAGATCCAAATTTTATATGAGAGGAAATGAGAACAGTTTTTTGAGTAAAAATGGAAAGACTACAGTTTCAGTGGAGTATTAGCAAATTAAAAATGAAGTGATGAACTGTTATTTCCTACTTCCTACAATGTTTATTATTTGGGTATTTTTTCCAGAAGTTAGAAAAATCTTAGGCGGTAAGATGCATAATCCAGTAGGAGTCTGTCAGTATGGAGAGAAAAGTTTACTACTTCTATAGCTCTGATGGATGCTAAAACTGTTGTATTCAAGAGCTATAACACAAATGTCACATAATTTGAAGACCTACTTTAGAAGGAGACAATTCAAATGGGTCGTAGCAAAACCCCAAAATTTTGTGTTCCCTATTCTCCTGTTTGGCAACAGGAGAAGAAAAGTTTCAGCTGTTTTTGTGAAGTAAGGCTGGTTCCAACAAATGGAAAAAGTCAGACCTGCTTGATCAAGAAATGTTCATCATAAGGGCCCCTGTTGGCTTGTGTCCTTCTACAGCAGGTTACTCTAAAGAGAACAGCCTGAAAAAAGACGATTTTCCAAAATGTGAAAGCTATGGACAAACAACTTGGGTATATTGCTTACTTTTTATGTTGTTGATGTCTTTCCTTGTTTTCCACTCACCTGGGAGTAATTAATGTAAATGTTTACAGACCAAAGGAGGAAATGAAAACTACTCCTAGAAGTTAAGGCATCCAGGCAGGAAACAGCAGCAAGCTGAAATTCATTAGACATACCTTTAGCTATCTAAGAATTAGGTTTTCGGTCTAAAATCTTCATGCAAGTTTCTCCTATAGTCAGTGTAAATTCTGGAAGACTATTTCATCCCATGTACTGAGACATTTATCTTAGCTTGGAATGATATGTATACGGCTATATCCATTTACAATAGAGGAAATTAGCTTGGACACTAACTTTTAAATGGCTACAATTAGATACCAAGAAAGACATCCTACAAGACCTATGAAACCATGCAAATAACCCTTTTTTTCAGTAAAGAAGCTTGAAAAATTAGTTTTGAAGATTTGTACACATCTGCATTTTTGTCTTGCTCTAAAAATATCTGCTTTGTCTGACAATTTTAAATTTCACCAAGTTCTAAAAGCAATTCCCTAGTCACAAAAAAACCACCAAACAACTCCCCCCCAAAAAAAAACAAACCAAAAAGACTGTAGATCAAAATCACCAGAAAAATAATTTTGGAAGAATTTTCATCAAATTACAATGACATTGTTTAGTATTGAAGTACCTTTCTCTGCATTATTCTTAGAAAACATTTTTGCTAATAATGAGTTGATGCTGTAAAACACAGGATGTTCAACAAGGACAGTCAGAGACCACAGCTGATTCAATGCATCCATTATATGGAGGAAAAAGGAAAGCAAATGGAGAACAGCCTGATTTTTTTCGCTCCAAGTCAATCTTGTATTGCAGGTATCGATACTTAGAGCCTGAAGCTTTAAGAATGATTAAAAGAGACAAAGTTGTTCAACTATTTGCATACTAAAAAATATACACTACGATAGTCATGGACTATTTCTACTGGGCAATAGATACCATGTGGAGGAATGGCTTAGTAACAAGGGACATGATCTGATTCCCATGAGCAACCCAGTCTCTGATGAGAGGGAAGGCTCGGAGGAAACCGTTAACTGTCCTTGAAAGCCTGTTGTGATAAGAGACAGTGGAATGGTAAACAAGAAGAAGGAGCTACATCCACAAAGAGGAGAAGTGCTTCTGTGCGTGCACAAGAGCACTGTACCAATCACACTCGCCGTCCTGGCATGTGAACAGAGGCTGTAAGCCAATTATACAACTGTTGCGGATGTGTGTTCTTGGCATCTGTCTATATATACTCTGTAAGCTTGAATAAAGGGGAGAACGACTATACTCATATTGAGGTTTCATTGTTACTCCGGGTGGTTCTCCCTCTCCAACAATACCACTGCTATATCATTGTTTCTAACTATGTCTCTGGAACAACAGAACAACATGGCAAAGCTACAAAGAGAAATTGGAGCCTGAGGAGGTATTGTTAGTGTTGAAATATTGCCATAAATTTTAGTTCCAGCTTTCAATTTAATTGATCTTTGAACATATTCTGAAAGATATATTTTTCAAAGGCAACTTTTGAAAGCAATTCTGGGCGTTGTTGTGTCTTGAGAGTCCAGTTTTAGATGACTTGCAGGAAACCTGAATTTCAGTGACCTGGTGACTAATACTGCCTGAAAAAACTTGGTTCCTTTGCCCTACTCAGCTTTAAAAACTGAGCTCAGAATTATATTTTAAAGGCATTTAAATATAAGAAAGTGTCTGACTGGATTTTTGGAGGACTCAAAAGCCTAGGCGTTTCTGAAAATGTTATTGGTCCTTTCTGCATCTCTAAATACTTGCGTGTAGAAAACAATCTTCTACAATTAGCACCATATCTTAAAAATAGTACATATATTTATAATCTATTCACTTTCTCTTTTTCTGCCCATGCTGAATACCCAGAATAATGGCATTTATGGTTCTACTTTACAGTCTAGCTGTTTAAAAAAAATAATTAAAAAAAGAGAAAAAATTATACTGTGACTGGACTTTGCATCCAACTTCAAGAATCTGCAAGGAAAATGATTTGGTTTGTTCAACTTTTCAATACGTGGTAATTTCTGCAACATTAAATGCTTGCCTATATTCTTTCTGTACAAATAATGTGATTATGTTAATTAGTTACACGGTCAGGAAGAGTGCTTTCCATCTTGTGTTACAATTTGTCTCTTACTTGTAATGTTCAAAAGGTTAACTTCTGAAGACTTGTCATGGATACAGTAGCTAGTTCTCCCCTGAAAGCACTGAATACACTTAACCAATCGCAGCAATGTCCTTACTGCACTGAAAATCAAAGGTCTGTTAAACTTATGAGGAGTGTTTATAATAAATGACTGGTGGACAGCAGCTTCAAGGAGAAGGCATTTTCATTAATGAGTGAAAAAGATGACAGGTTTATAAAGAGATTTGAGTAACTTGAACTTGCGGCTAACATGATTAATATTTAACTTAAATTGCAATTAGGTTCTGTATATGTTTAGTTCACCCAGGGTGTCCACGTTCAGATCATTAATAAATTTTGCTAATGTTTCTCAGTTAATCCCTTTAACAGAGCAGCTTTTCTTTACTGAACCATTGTAAGCTGGGGTACAAAGTAGCATAGACAAATACCAGAGCACATAAACTTGATAAACAACAAAGAGATCTTAAATAATTAAAACTGTACTTTTTATGCTATCACTCTCAAAATTCATACCTTCATCATAAGGACCTGATAAGGTCATCAGTTTTGTATTATGCACAAAACTGTCTCAAATTGTGCAATGTAGCAAAATATTTTTTTAATAATACATCAGTAATAAAAAGGTGGATGAGCACTACAGATGTTTCAGAGTTTCATTATTGCATTGACTTCAATGGAGCCGTGTTGATTTATGCCAGCTGAGAATCTGTACCTTATGTTTATTTTTAAAAAAATTATATTATTTTCTGTGCTAGAAAAGCAATGAACATACCTGATATTTTTGAGATTTTCACCTTGCATTTTTTACCAGAGAGTTTGAGTCTCAAGTAGCACATAAGTAACCTTGAAACAAATTAATATAAGGTTTTAGATTAGAAACCTAGTGATATTTTTTCCTTCCCCTTCAATTCTGGAGAAAAAAAAAATAAAAAGAAAAAATACTGAAGATGTGTATATATAAAAATGTTTTAAACCCAACTGCATTTGTTTATAAATGTAGGAGAGTTTGACACCAAGAGGGTGGAATAAATAATTCTTGTGGGTTGACCCCAGCCAGCAGCCAAGCAGCCACAGGGCTGTTTGCTCACTTACCCGCCCATGGCAGGATAGGGGAGAGAATAGGAAAGAAGACAGGTTAGGTAAAGCAAACTCTGCATGCACAAGCAGAGCAAAATAAGGAATTTTTTCACTGCTTTCACAGGCAGGCAGATGTTCATCTGCTTCCTGGAAAGCAGGGCTTCAGCACACATAATGCGTACCTGGGAAGACAAACCCCATAGGCACAAACATCCCCCCTTCCTCCTTATTTCCCCAAGATTTTATTGCTGAACATGACATCATACGCTATGGAATATCCCTTTGGTCAGTTTGGGTCAGCTGTCTCAGCTGTGTCTTCTCCCAACTCCTTGCCCACCCTCAGCCTGCTCACTGTGGGGGGCAGAGTGGGGAAAAGAAAGCCCCAGGGCTGTACAAGCACTGTTCAGCAGTAGCCAAAATGTTATTTCAACATTGTTTCAGCCACAAATCCAAAGCACAGCACCATACAGGCTGCTATGAAGTAAATTAACTCCATCCCAGCTGGACCCAGCACAACAGTGAATGAGAGCAATACCTGAAGAAAAATTATCTTGAGCAGTAATATGAAACTGTCAGATACACAGGTGATTTGAAAGATAGATATACAGACTTGGAGAAAATAAAAAACGCAAAAGCAGTTAGATAAAGGCAAGAAAAACCCAAACCTTCAGTTTCGTGTTATTTCTTAATTTAAGTCTTCTATAGTTATATTTTTTCTCTCCACAACCAGGAAACAGCTCTGGGGGAAGTAAACGTGAAATCCAAAATTAGGTTCTATGATGTAATCACATACTTCAGCATTCCCCACATGCACAGTGAAGAGCATACACCTTCTCAAGCAGCCTAGCAACAGGGGTGCTCACCTTCTTTGCAAGAAGAATGCTACCGTTACAGAAAGCTTCAGATACAAGGTTAACCATGGGATTAATTTTGAAAAGAGGAACAAAGAAACACTGAGAAAGAAACTGCCATTAAATACTACACATTTCCCTTAAATTAGTAACTGTCCCGTTCTTTTCTTGGTAGGAATTTTGGTTTATGATAGTACAAATAGCCAGGTGTTGAACAGAGAAGCTCAGCAGGTGCATCTGATAATCTCCTACATCATGGGAATACAGAGAGCAATGTTAACCACAGTTACAGGTTTTCTGAAGACTGTCATAGCTCATCTTTTTTCTGTAATGGCTTCTTGAAACACTGTAGAATGTTTGGGACATACAGATTCCACTGCTACATCTTTTTTGCCTTGTCTCAACCTGGAGCATTACTGACCTTTTAAAGGATGATTACAATACTAATGTTGTTCTAGATCAAGGGGTATTTTTCACAATCTTTCACACTAAAATGTGTTTGTGCATGTCTGTGAGTTCTAACTGATCAAAAAGGGAAGCATCCTGCAAGGTTTATGTTTTAATTTATACTTGAACAGTTCTGAAACCCTCTGTGTTTTCCAGTTATTATGCATAGTGTATATCATGTCTTGTGGAATAGTTTCAAAAGTGCAGATGTGTCCAAATAATTAACCAGATTTTAATAATCTGGCATCAAATATATTTCTATTAAGGTTAGTGTGTTGATACTATGTACTGCATGCTGCAATAGCTACAGCATTTAAATGCTACAGTAATAATGAATCCTTCTGTTTGAATAAAGGTGAGGAGTAAGGAACAGATTCTGGCATGAAGGTGTCTTGAGGGTTTGTTAGTCTTTACAGTTTAATATCAACAGCATTTTTGCATAATAAACCAGCTAGACATTAAATCAAATAATTGGCCAACCCTGCAACAGCCAACAGAACAGTTACAGTCTTCACATAGCATTCACTGATTCCTTTTCTATATGCACTCACTTTCTCACCAACTTACCATCCCCACCCAACTACCATCTAGAATTAATTTTTTTCTAATACCCTTCAAGCAGCCCACAGTTTGAAAAGTGAATTCTAGATCAGTGCTTCATGGCAAATAAATTCTGTAGAGACTTTCATGACATGACTTTCAACACCATAATGCTTGGTATGAAATTATACTAGTTAAAAAAACAACAACAAAAAAAACCCAGAAAAGGTGGAGTGGAAGACCTTACCTCTGGCGTTGTTTACTTTTTACTTGCTAGTCTTATTCTACCTGCATAACTCTAGTGAATTCAAAAGTGTAACCACTAATTTACCGTGGCGTAAGTGAAAGCAATTTTAAGTTGTGAGCTTACACAAGTTGCAACAGCTTTGAAGTACATGAAGACAAATCTAGGTGCTCCCCAGTTCAGACTGAGTTTTAATGTGCAAACCTTATATAAATGCTGGTGTCTGTTCAATCATCTCCAAGTTCCATTTGTTATCCTCATCACCTTTGCTAAGAACCACCACAAGGATAAAGATGAATACCTAAAAAGAAATTTGCAAGTATTTCACTTAAGAACCTCACAGAAATTGTGTATTTATATCAAAAGGGTGGGTGTTTAATACCAAGTTTTTAATTCTATTATGATGACAATATTTTAGTGATTCATGATTATACCTGCTTTATTTTTTTCTTCCATTATAATAGATCTATAAATTGGATAGTATATACAATTCTTTTTTTATTTCAACTGTAATAAGGAGAACTTATAATAAATTATAAATAATGTATGGTGAAAAATGCATTACAAGAATGATGTCCCAAGTGGGTAATTATCTACAAGTTTTGCAGAAACTGTTCATTTCACAGTGGGAGTTTTACGTGGATATAAACAGAGAGCATTCTAACTATCTAAGTCATAACAAGTCCAAAGATGTGAATGATATTCTGTTCGTGGTCTACCAGACTATGAACTGTTCCATCATCTGCGTTCTCTAGCAAGGAGGAAGGATGCACCTTACTAGGTAATTTTATAACAGTAGCTGAAAATAGAACCATGAACCATCTGATGATCATAACATAATGGGGATGTTAAACATAATGGCAAGGGTTCCTCAAAGAACAGTCATGGCCTACTATTCCAGATAAAAGGTTTGAGATTAAGTTCTTTTGTCTACTGTTTTGTTGCAAATCCTGGGAGGAACAAAAACCCCACCTATGTTTATGTAAGAAACTAGAACATACGCAACTAAATAAGCTAAAACATCAGTCACCAATTGCCTTTCTGTAAAATGCAAAGTGTTTTCATCAGGAGACCCCAAAGTATGTTACGTCCTGTATTACGTGGCTTTGGATTCAAAATATTGAATATATATTGAAAAAATAAAATAAAATATTGAATTAAAAAAATTAATATATATGTTCACATATATGAATATATTACCTACAACTGTAGGTAATACAGAAGAGAGGGAAAACTTTTTTTTAAAAAAACTCCAGTTTCCACATAGCTAACAAGATTAAAACAAAACCAAAAAACCAACATTTCAACATACTTCATGACAATGAGATTGGATATTTTTAAGGGGTTCCATCCACATAAGGTTATAAAATGATATATATAGCAGTTCCTGTGCACACACAATCTGATAGTTTCCATTTCTAGTCTGAAAATTTACGGCCCTACAAACCAAAACTTTTATGGAAAACTCCATTTAAAAGTTTAAATGCAATATTTGTGTTACAGTAAACCATGGATAACACATATTGCCCATTATTATGTTTCAAATATCCATTACAAATAAAAATTAAAATCAGACAGTATTATATATGTTAACACTAGTGTGACAACTCAAAATATGTCCAGCAGTCATACAACATGCTCTAGGTACAGTATATGTGAGCTATTTGAATATAGTCTGATTTTCTGATTATCTGAATATCCATATGTATCAGTTGGTTTTAGTACATATGGATCTATAAACAGGCAAACACAATGTTAAAGTGACAAGTATATTTAAATAGATTCCTGAAGGACTGAACTTTTAAATATTTAAAATACTGAACACAAACATTTTCATAAATGATTGTTCCCATTTGCTGTCAATACACCTGTATTCTTTTAATTGTGCTGTAGGGTATGTCAGGTATTATAGTTCTACTACAAGTAGACATGTAGTATTGTAGCAATTATCCATAATTACTCCATAAAAGCTACAAATATGGAGTTTTCCCTATACTTTAAAGAGAAGGTAAAAGGAATATCTATATTTCTTTTTAGCATACCAATGTGGGCTTGCAATGCTTTTTCTGCTAACTTGGTTCTCCAACACAAAGGGTACCCATCCTGACATTTAAATGAATAGAACTTTCTTCCACTAATTTCTTTGAGACCAACATATTATCTTATTTTGTCCAGAGGATGAGAAGATGAAGACAGATCCGTTTAAAAAAAAAACCCTTTAAAACTTGTTTCATGTCTTGCTTTGTATGGAAAGCAACATGTAATTTTGTTTTGTTTTAGCAAAGTTCATCCTCTACATGAATATTTTACAATTAATTTACATATGAAAATAACTAGAAATCTGTTAATCCCCTACCCCCTCTTTTAAGGCCATGTTATTCATGTTCATAGCTTGTCTCTCTAAACACAGAATCAGTTTTCATCTTCTCATTGGAATTCTTCACTTAAAGCATTTTAGTTGGAAGAATCAGCACAAATTTACAATTAGAAAACAAGGAGGTGTTCTCACTTTTTCAATTATCTCATGATTCTTTCGTGCTTTATGAAGAAACGGGCAAAACAGTTATTACACTGTGGAGAAAACTTCTAAAATTGATAGTTTAGTAGGTCATATTGGCATGCCCTCCTATCAAAGCTTTTACAAATACTATATTGGGTTTATACGGCAAGCTTTTGGTAGTGGGGGAGGTCAGGGACTGCCCCCATGCCAGACACAGCTGGTTCCAGCTGACTCCGCAACAGACCCACTGCAAGACACAGCTGAGCCCATTAGCCACGTTGGTGGTGCCTCTGTGAAAATATATTTTAGAAAAGAAAAAAAATGCTGACGAGGAGGTAAAAACAGAAAGAGTGAGAGACAGCAGAGGGAACACCAAGGTCAGAGAATGAGGGAGCAGAGGTGCTCCAGGGGATGGAGCAGGTATTCACTGTAGCCCATGAAGAGTCCATGAAGGAGCAGATTTTTTTCTGAAGGACTGCAGCCCACGGAGGACCCATGTTGAAGCAGGGGAAGAGTGTGAGGAGGAAGGAGCAGCAGAAAGAAACTTATGTGCTGACTGCAGCCTCCCATCCCCTAGAGGAACTGGAAGTGAAGGAGTTAAATAAGGCATGGGAAAATTTGTTATGTGTCTACCAGAATCTACTTTAAGTGGCAAAAAATTAAATTAATTTTCGCCAAATTGAGTCTGTTTGGCCTGTGACAGTAACTATTAAGTGATCTACCTCTCTTCACCTCAACCCGTGAGCTTTCGCATACTATCTTCTCACCCTGTTCTGCTGATGAGGGAGAGCAAGAGAGCAGCTGGGTAGGCATCTGGCCCTTAGCGAAAGCTAACCCACCACAAATGCCCAGAAAGAGCTGATACAATCCTAAAAAATAAGGATTGTAACAGAAAATATGGTGTTTGTGTCTGTTTATGAGAGGAGCAGTTTAAAAAGCAGCCAAATCATGCTTTGGATTTTACTGTGACTTTCACAAGTGTTTGCTGAAGTTTTTAATTTTTTTTGCGTGATTTAAAAATATATATATGATGCTATATATAAAATTCTGTGAAACAATTACTGGATGAGGTGTGCTACAGAATTTGAAAGAAGATGAAATCAATTCAGATAAGTTGGAGTCAGGTATAATAATCATAACACTGCTTAGACTTCATAACGACTAATTCATGTGATTAAACAGTGAAGTTAACTAAGTTGTCCATTCCACTGAAGATCATTCAAAGCTTCAGACAAGCTTTTTACAGTCAATGCAGACTAAACATTGTTAAATAAATTATAAGATTGAGGAAGGAATAGATAGTCTTAAAGTATTACCTCTGAACTGGGGAAAAGGGAAAGGAAGGGGAAAGAAAAAAGAAAGAAAAAAGAGGGCCTACTGAATAAAAATCCATAATGGGCTAGCAACCATAGAGATACCATCTTTAAGAAAATCCCTAACAATAAATAAATTGATTGGGAGAATATATAAGGGAAATATCAGTATGCTTGCCATGTTCTGATTTTCATTATAACCTTCATTTACATTTTGTTATGGTTAAACCTTATTAGGTCATACCACAGGATTTAATAAGTTTTTTTGTAATTATTGTGTTCTAGATGTCATTTTCTAGCCACCAGATCTTATGTGTCTGTCCATTAGATTAGCTTTAATTACCAGAAGTAATTTTCCTTCTGTAGGTATTTCTAGACAGTTATCAAGTAATATTTTAACCTTCTTCTGCATAAATGAAGTAGGCTGAGCTCATTTAGTTGTGGTAATCCTTAAGAAAGAATTATAAATTTGTTTTAAAAATAACTAATTCACTTTAAATCAACAAGTAGGATTCATTTTTATTAAAGAGCTTTAACATATTTTGTCTTTTTGAGAAAAGACTTTACAATTTAAGTACAAAAAAAGAAAGTTATTTCTTGCCTGAAAAAAAGGCCACTGCCTTGTAGTCCCACTAACAAAATGAAACAGGTTTGTCAGCAATATCCCTGCTTTAAATCATTCATTATGTTTGAAAAGCTATGAGTAAAACCCAAAATACTTAGAAAGGTGTATTTTGCTAAGTTTTAATCATGTGTCAAGCGATGACAGGTGACTCCACAATCTGAGAAATACATGTTACTTGTCATTTGCAAAAGCAGCCACTAGAACCTTTAAATAATTAAGCTAGTGGAAAAATCTAGAAGAAAAGACAGAAATTATGCCTTGCTTTCTTGTTGAAATCCAGCTCTTTATTGAACATTTCCTGCTCTTAAAAAAAAAAAAAAAAGTGCAGATCATCAACAAATGCTTATCTTCTCCAGTTATTATGCTCTTTCACTTTTCTTCCTTAAATGGAAAATAAAGAATTTGTTCCAGATTCTTATTGTCATTATACTTCAACAGTACAATTCCAATTAAAAAAATATGCTTTTTATTAAGTCTCATTCTCTTTCTAAAGCACTGTATGGAACAGGCAAACAAA
The DNA here is from genome assembly GCF_030936135.1 of Gavia stellata. Lineage (NCBI taxonomy): Eukaryota > Metazoa > Chordata > Aves > Gaviiformes > Gaviidae > Gavia > Gavia stellata. The sequence continues at coordinate 23,579,372 of NC_082598.1, read as the reverse complement.
ATTCAGGTTTTGCATTTTTATTTTTACTTGCTTGTTTGCCTTTCCCTGTCTAATTTCCTTTATTCCCACTCATTCTTCACAGGAGTACAATGGGAAAACAAAAAATGTGGATCTTTATATGCATATTTGTGAGAAATAAAATACTTCACTGAAGTTACTGCATTTTTTTTCCTATAAATCATAATAATAGGACTGCACTCACTTCCAGACACAAAAGGACAGTGACAGTCCCCATCTTGCAGACATTTATGGCTGGCATTAATTATGATGTGCTTTTATTTTCAGAAATGCAGGACGTAATCTATAACTTCTGTCTATATTTAATTAAACCCCTCATAATTATACTTGACCTAAACTACATTAAGCTCCTTTAAAGTTATAGTAAGAGTATTTCAGTTTAATCTAGCATTACAGAAGAACAAAACAAAAAATACCCCAAAACACCACACAAGTCAATTTATCTGCAAAGCCTGCATAGAGATACCAATTAATTCTGTCACACAGAAAGTCATATTACAAGCCAAAGTATGGCAGCTCAGTGAAACTGTAGCCCATTACTGGTCAGTGCTATAGGCTTTATAGGGTCTCAGAACTTGTTGGGGCTTCCCTTACTCTGAGCTCGTTTTGACCACTTCTCTTGACCATAGTGGGTCACAGCAGAAGACATCGTAATAAGGAGATAAATATTTCAAGCAGAATCTAGGCAGAGTATAATTATAGGCCTTGATTTTAAAGACCCATATGCTACCATGAGTAATTATGACTGCCTTTACCTCTTTCATATGGGGATGTGTAGGAGGATACCACTCTCAGTGAATCTCAGTGATCCCTAGATGAATCTAGCTGACTAACTGTAATAGAGAAGCCTGTAGCTGGTTCCTGCCCAATACATGTGGATGACGCCATCTACATCCCTCATTTTATCTTGAGATTAAGCAGCGTATCTACATGTAACATTCCTTTACTTGACAGTAGAAATTAAGAATGGAGTTGCTTACTTCTAAGAAAATCCTACAGAAGCTCTGAAGACCACAACGCCAAATAACCTCACCACAGAACTGTCCAGCCATGCGGTTTAGACACAAATTCCCCCTTCTCTCCTCTCCCAGAAAACTAACCTAAGGGATAACATGAAGGTTAACTAACCTCCACCTGTAGGCCTGTATGGGCACTATACGCTATATTGCTACTTTCTGGTTTTATTTGTGTGCTTTAACTGCTGCTTGAGTGTTCAAACTTTGAAATACTATGGTTATTTTTATAATTTTCCTGCATCACGTACCAGATTAAAGTGATTCCTACCAGAAATATCAAATATGCATATTTATTTCTACCCTACCCTCCCTTTCTCCCCCGTAGCTTCATTCATTCATCTCTGGAGATAGTCAACATCAGTAATTCATAGTTAATCACATTTTCTTTAACCAATATCAGAGAATCAAGAAGAAACACATGCTGAATTGCAGACATGCAAATAGACATTTTATCCTGGAACAGTACTCCCTCATGCCTTAGGCTCTTTCTAACCTAGAATTTCTACTGAAGGGCAAAAATAAGTTTAACTTTTGTTTCAGATGTTTAAGTAATTTAAGAGTTATTAAAACAGATAAATAAAACAATTTGGTTAGGTAGCAGAGAAACTTAAGTGATCCTTCTCCTTGTTTGGAATAATTTCCACTTTTCTGCAGACTGTAAATAAAATTGAAAAGTACTAATAATGAAGTAATGCATTCCATGGGACTGCCTAAGACAGACAAGCAACAGACGCCAAAAAGAAATTTCACACCGTGTTAGGAAAAAATCTTTCTTGTATTAGAAATGGACAATTTGATAAACATGTCCCATAGTAATTATTAAATATAAATAAAATAGATTTAATATTTTTATATCTGGACAAGATTAAAGGGGTGGCTTACTAAATGGGTGGAAGACTGCACTTGGTTTTGTCCTTCTGGCACATATAAAAAGAAAGTCCTATGGCAAGTGCAATAATAAAATGGGTTCATTGCATCAGGAATATATGGGATATTAAAATACATAATATTATAAAAATAATTTCAGCTTAAAATCTGGCTTTGGGTTAATGAACCTAAGGTATAACGCACTCAGTTTAAGTCAGATGTTTGTATATTTTAACTGAAAATAATGACTAATTACATTTAGTACTTTGGCTTTTTAATTTAAAGGGTAATTAAGGTCCTACTCCTGCACTAATGAAAAAAATTTTTTGCCTCAGCTAAATAGAAGAGCTATGCCTTAAATTGATTACATTTCTCCCTACACAGCTCTTTACACTGTTACTTCAAGATCATTTTGGATCAGAAATCCCATTAAATTCAGAGTATTTCTACCTTACTTTTGAAAAACACCATTGTTAATATGCATTCTTGAGTTGGAGCTACAAAAAAATCCCAAAAAACCCCACAACTAACCAGCCAAAAAAATCAACAGAAAATTCACTTTCTTGACAGGGATTTTCCTTTGCTACTTTATTGCTAGTTTGAGATTTGAAATGGAACTCTTTTTTTTTTTTTTTTTTGGAACCAAACATGCTGAAGGACCAGAATTATGAAGAACAACTTTCCCTGGTTCTTGGCTTATTTTAATTTAGTTCATTGTATATTGTAACACTTTAAATCTTTTCATACTAGATATTTGGATCATATGATCAAAATTGGACTTTACTTCGCTCTCTGAAAACTTTAATTTTGGGGTTGGATTGGTAAAAATGATGTGAATGAGTAGAAATAAGTAGTCTAACGTCCAAGTAATTCATCACATTTAAAGCTTTTTTTAGAGATAATATTTTTTGTGTTTATCTTCCATTTTGCAGCAGATTTCCCTTTCAGATGGAACATGTATCAAGGAATCCAGTACAAAAGGCCTTTTTGCAGAGTTCCCAAATATAATTTGTTACAGTAATAGTTTGATGGCAAGTTGAGAATGCCTTAGAGAGCTTCAAATTAAGTTCATTTACTGCCTTTGATTACATCCCCCTAGAGTTTCAATATAGAACAGAATAGGGGAACAGTTTGGAAGACAGCCACATGGATTCAAAATAGGTAATTATTACCAAGAGTTTCTATACATATTCATAGATAAATTCAAGGACACATCAAAATGGGCAAAAACACTTAATAAACTCTGATTATTATGTTATATAATGTCTTTGTAATGTAGTCGCGGTAAGATCTTTCAGCTATGTCTGAGAGCTTTGTTAGGTTTTCCTGTTAAAGTGATTTTTTACTTTTCATTTTTCCCTCTTCAGCTCCCTTCAGTGATCTTTAAATATTAAGTGAATTAAATGACAAATATTTTGTAGATTTTTCACACTGTTATAATACAGATCAGCTGACATTATAAGCATCTAGGTATATCCATGGCATATGGGACACTAGGTCATCTCCCCTTTGCTTATAGCCTGAAAAATGAACTTATTGGAACTGCTACAGAGGTACTATATCCTTGGGGATTATGCCTGTGCAGTCGAAGTCTCTCAAAGGTGCATTTTGCTTCCAGGATTGTACTATGCAAGAACTGCTGTAAAGCAGCCAAACTGAGTTCCAGATTTGGATCTCCTTAACTTCAAAGGAGAAGCCATTAAAATACAACCATTTCCTTTTGCAATTGTGTTTCAAATGCATATTAAAAGAAAATTACACTTGCCCCAAACCCCATTTCAATCTCATTTTAATTGATAGTCATTGTTTGTATTAGAGAGATGTACGTAGATAATGAAGTTACAGCCATGAAAGTCCCTAATGGAGATATGTTAATACATAAAATGGGACTTATTTTAACTATCAGGGTCTTTTAATTTGTCTGGAGAATGAATAAATATTGTCTTCAGAGATAAGTTGAATCCATCTCAGATAAAATTGCACAGTACATATCGAAATGTGCTTTGGAGAAGTATTTCAAGCACTGGGCCAGAAAAGAGAGACCCAAGCAAAGAACAAAGAGACTTTGGGGCTTATTGTTTTGGTTTAGTTTTAAGTAAGAAAGTAATGTAGATTTCCATCTGTAAATCTGTACGGTAAGGAAACACTACCACATAGCCAAGAGGAAGGGACTATCAGTCCAAACGATGGACAGGATTTGGACTGGACAAGAGCAGAAGGGCAACTAAGTAGCTTAAAACACAGGCAGAAAACCTCAGTTCAAAACTCTTAACTAACCATTGAGTCTCTTGGTCCTTGTGAGGACACATGCTCCCTCTAACTCAGGGTTGTAGATTCTACTTTCACATACCCACAAAACTCATATTTGTAATACCTAAACCCCCTGGATATTCTTTTCCTCAGCCATTTGTAATTGGGTCAGCACACCCTAAATAGTTTTCACTAGTTCTTCAATAGTCTAATATTGGCTGTACATCCTGAATTATGTAAAATAGAGTGAAGAGTAGAAAACAGCATTCATCATTAACAATATAATATTAAGATTTCAATATTCATAAATACTTAAATATATTATAAACACTTGTGTTTATTAGAGATGGAAAATGTCATGAGAGAAATTTATTAGAGACAGAACTGGTCTGACTGGTCCTGAAATAAGACTGCTTAATTTTTATCCGTGCCCCCCCCCGCCCAGTAAACAATAAATACATTTAAATCTCTCTATGGGAAATGGAAAAGCAGTTATAAATAAATTTAGTCACTCAGTTCTTATCTCCCTCCTCATGTCTTTCTTCTTTCAAACTTTTTTTGATGGGTGTACTTCAAAGTGGCATTTTAAAAGAGCCCTTTTGGTCTTCAAATAGTACTGAGTGCCAAGTGGCTGACATGAACAAAATGAAAAATGGAAGTAGTGACTGAAGTATTTGCAATTATTTGACACTATTTTTATACATCTGCTTAGTATGATACAGCTTTAAAGAAATTAGCTACAAGTTGTTTTCACAGACAGCCTTAATTCTGACACTTTGAACATTTTTGTTTGAAAACTTAACACTTGAAATTACATCTCAGTATAATTATATTAAAGTACAATTTTTATAAAAACATAATCAATATTATTTTCTGTGTTCAAAACAACACTGAAAAAAACCTTAGCGCAAGGAGACCATAAAAATCCTATCATTTTCCTCCCCATATTTTTAGAGCCAAGATACTCAGATTTTCACAATCTTTAATGAAAAGAAAGGCAGGAGACTGCTATTCTCTCTAAAGAACTTCTGTAATGCAGATTGCTTAGACGTGTTTTATTACCTGGGGTATCCTATCTGTTTACTGACACCAAAGGGATTTTGAAACTCAGCAGCAGGTAATTGGGATGAAATTTGTGCAAGGACATGTTTTAGAATGATTAGAAACTAGAAACTATTGGACATTTTAGAGCATTTAAAGATATCTTTTTGTCAATGAAGAAACATTTTCTCATTCCTTTATCAGTTTTCTCTTAAATCAAAAATAAGTTCCTTACCTTTGGTTTCAAGACTGTTCTACTTTCCATTTCTCACATGGTCTAGTAATTGCATATCACTATTTGAAATACTAAAAAACAGACAAATATATATTATCGACAATAATACGATGACATTATTAATGATGGTATTACTAAACATTTTGTAAAAATCCAGAAAGATATCTTAGGGTTTTCAATCACATTTCTCTTTCTGTAAGAACAGCTGTTGCTGCACTAACACTACTGGACACAATACTGCATTGGGTGACCCACGGCAAGGCATTGGCAGCGGAAGGCTGCAGAGGTGACTTCTGTGAGAAGAGACCAGGGGCTGCCCCATGCCAGAGACAACTGGTTCTGCAAAACCAAACTCAGAGAAGAAGGTGGGGAAGCAGGAGCTTCACGCAGCAGAGCAGGTATTTCCTGCAGCCCGTGGAAGACCCCATGGCAGAGCAGTTGGATATTTCCTGACAGGAACTGTGGCATGCATAGAGCTCATGCTGGAGCAGGTATTTTCCTGAAGAGCTGCAGCCTATGGGAAGGACCAGGTCTGCAGCAGATAGCCACACTGCAGCCCATGGAGGACACCATGCTGGAGCAATTGGATATTTCTGCCAAGAGATGAGCCTAGGGGTTGTGTGCTGATGTTGGTGGCGAAATCGATAGCCCAGCTCAAGTGCATCTACTCCAATGCACGCAACATGGGCAGCAAACAGGAGGAGCTGGAAGCTGTTGTGCAGCAGGACAGCTGTGACGCAGTTGCCATCACAGAAACATGGTGGGACAACTCATGTGACTGGAGTGCTGCTCTTCAGGAGGGATAGGCAAGGAAGGAGAGGCGGTGGGGTGGCTCTCTATGTTAGGGAGTGTTTTCATTGTATAGAACTTAACGATTGAGACAACAAGGTTGAATGCTTATGGGTAAGAATGAGGGGAAAGGCTAACAAGGCAGATATCCTGCTGGGGATCTGTTATAGACCACCTAACCAGGACAAAGAGACGGATGAAGCGTTCTACAAGCAACTGGCAGAAGTCTCACAATTGCAAACCCTTGTTCTTGTGGGGGACTTCAACTTACAGGATGACTGCTGGAAATATAACACAGCAGATAGGAAACAGTCCCAGAGGTTCCTGGAGTGTGTGGAAGATAACTTCCTGACGCAGCTAATGAGCAAGCCTACCAGGGGAGGTGCCCTGCTTGACCTGCTGTTTACAAACAGAGAGGGTCTGGTGGGAGAAGTGAAGGTCGGAGGCCGTCTTGGGCTTAGCGACCATGAAATGATTGAATTCTCAATTCTTGGTGAAGTAAGGAGCGGGGTCAGCAAAACCACTACCATGGACTTCTGGAGGGCAGACTTCGGCATGTTCAGGACACTGGTTGAGAGGGTCCCTTGGGAGACGGTCCTGAAGGGCAAAGGGGTCCAGGAAGGCTGGACCTTCTTCAAGAAGGAAATCTTAAAGGCGCAGGAGCAGGCACTTTCCATGTGCTGTACGAAGAGCCGGCGGGGAAGACGACCGGCCTGGCTGAACAAGGGGCTTTTGCTGGAACTCAGGAAAAAAAGGAGAGTTTACCACCTTTGGAAGAAGGGGCAGGCAACTGAAGAAGAATACAAGGATCTTGTTAGGTCATGCAGACAGGGAATTAGGAAGGCAAAAGCCCAGCTAGAGCTCAATCTAGCCACGGTTGTAAGGGATAACGAAAAATGCTTCTATAAATACATTAACAACAAAAAGAGAGCCAGAGAGAATCTCCATCCTTTATTGGATGCAGGGGGGAACACTGTCACCAAGGATGAGGAAAAGGCTGAGGTACTTAATGCCTTCTTTGCCTCAGTCTTTAATAGCCACACCAGGTATCCTCAGGTTATTCAACTCCCTGAGCTGGAAGACAAGGATGGAGTGCAAAATAAACTCCCCATGATCCAGGAGGAAGCAGTTAACGACCTGCTATGCCACCTGGACACTCACAAGTCTATGGGGCCTGATGGCATCCACCCAAGGGTGCTGAGGGAGCTGGCAGAGGAGCTTGCCAAGCTACTCTCCATCATTTATCAACAGTCCTGGTTAACAGGGGCGGTCCCAGAAGACTGGAGGCTTGCCAACGTGACACCCATCTACAAGAAGGGCTGGAAGGAGGATCCGGGGAACTACAGGACTGTCAGCCTGACCTCGGTGCCAGGGAAGGTTATGGAGAGGCTCATCTTGAGGGCGCTCACAGGGCATGTGCAGGATAACCAAGGGATCAGGCCCAGCCAGCACGGGTTCATGAAAGGCAGGTCCTGTTTGACCAACCTGATCTCCTTCTATGACCAGGTGACCCGCCTAGTGGATGAGGGAAAGGCTGTTGATGTTGTCTACTTGGATTTTAGTAAAGCCTTTGACACTGTCTCCCCCAGTATTCTCCTGGAGAAGCTGGCGAGTCATGGCTTAGACAGGTGCACTCTTCGCTGGGTAAAAAACTGGCTGGACGGCTGAGCCCAGAGAGTCATCGTGAATGAAGCGAAATCCGGTTGGCAGTTGGTCACAGGCGGTGTTCCCCAGGGCTCAGCTTTGGGGCCGGTCTTGTTTAATATATTTATCAATGATCTGGACGAGGTGATTGAGTGCTCCCTCAGCAAGTTTGCAGACAACACCAAGTTGGGCAGATATGTTGATCTGCTTGAGGGTAGGAAGGCTCTGCAGAGGGATCTGGACAGGCTGGATCAATGGGCCAAGGCCAATTGTATGAGGTTCAACAAGACCAATTGCCGGGTCCTGCACTTGGGTCATAACAACCCATGCAATGCTACAGGCTTGGGGAAGAGTGGCTGAAAACCTGCCCTGCAGAAAAGGACCTGGGGGTGGTGATTGACAGCTGGTTGAATATGAGCCAGCAGTGTGCCCAGGTGGCCAAGAAGGCCAACGGCATCCTGGCCTGTATCAGAAGCATGCCTCTGTAATGGGTGCTGGTGAGGCCACACCTCAGATACTGTGTTCAGTTTTGGGCCCCTCACTACAGGAAGGACATTGAGGTGCTCCAGCATGTCCAGAGAAGGGCGATGAAGCTGGTGAAGGGTCTGGAGCACAAGTCTTATGAGGAGTGGCTGAGGGAACTGGGGTTGTTCAGTCTGGAGAAAAGGATGCTGAGGGGAGACCTTATTGCTCTCTACAATTACCTGAAAGGAGGTTGCAGAGAGGTGGGTGTTGGTCTCTTCTCCCAAGTGACTAGCAACTGGACAAGAGGAAATGGCCTCAAGTTGCACCAGGGGAGGTTCAGGCTGGATATTAGGAAAAATTTCTTTACTAAGAGAGTGGTGAAGCATTGGAACAAGCTGCCCAGGGAGGTGTTGGAGTCACCTTCCCTGGAGGTATTCAAGGAATGTGTGGACGTGGCATTGTGGGACATGGTTTCATTGCCATGATGGTGTTAGTTTATGGTTGGACTTGATCTTACAGGTCTTATCCAGACTTAATGATTCTCTGATTTTGTGTGATTCTGTGATACTTCCTGAAGGAACTGCAACCCATGCAGAAGACCCAAATTGGGGAAAAGTGTGATTAGGAAGGAGTAGCAGAGAGGAATTGTTATGAACTGTAAACCCCCACCCCCCATTTCCCATCCCCCCTGTGCCACTCTTGGCAGGGAGGGTGGTCAGAGGGGAGTGGTAAATGTAGGGTGGGGGGAGCTGTTTTACTGTGTTTTTAACCATCCTGCTCTGTTTTCTATTGGCAATAAATTAAATTATTTTTTACAGAATTACAGAATTATGGAGGTTGGAAGGGACCTCTGGAAATTATCTGGTCCACTCCTCCTGCTCAAGCAGGGCTGCCTACAGATCATGGAATGGTTTGGTTTGGAAGGCACCTTTAAAGGTCATTTAGTCCAACCCCCATGCAATGAGCAGGGATATCTTCCACTAGATCAGGTTGCTGAGAGCCCCGTCCAACCTGACCTTGAATGTTTCCAGGGATGGGGGCATCTACCACATCTCTGGACAACCTGTTCCAGTCTTTCACCACCCTCACTGTAAAAAATTTATTCCGTATATCTAGTCTGAATCTACCCTCCTTTAGTTTAAAACCATTACTCCTTGTCCCGTCACCACAGGCCTCGGTAAAACGTCTCTCTCCACCTTTCTTACAAACACTGTTTAAGTATTGAAAGATGGTTGCCTAGACTCTGGTTTTGTATCATAAGCAAACGTGCTGAGGGTGTTCCCTGCAAGGAAGTAAGTTTGAGCTTAACAGTCCTTGTTACTGGACCTAGAGGAAGGAAGAGAAAAATGTATATTGACTTCTCCAGCCAATTTGCACTAGAAAATTGTTCTAATGCTAATCACACTGCAGAAACACAGCAAGAATAGACCCCGTCTCATACGCAGAGAAAAGTTCCTACTTGAGGAGTCTAAACTGGAAAGTATAATACACACACATTTTTATTCTACAGTTTCAGGAAACCATACTTCTACTCCAAATGACACCATAAATGAGACAGTGTCTTACTATACTCACTTACATTTTTACTTCTTTAAGTGGAAAACACCACCTGCACTTATTGAACAACTGACCAGTTATTTAATAAGATCATCTTAATTCAGTAAGTTCAACTGCATTTTCTTTATAGGTAAGTACTTTTATACTCTCTTTAATACTAAAAGCAAGCTTTGAAAATGTATTGACATTTAAATTGAAAAGAATTTGACCCAAATGACATTTTCATACCTTAATAGCAATAATAAAGAGATAAAACATGAAGTTCACTTCAGCCTCATACGTATTTTTTCTAGTGTTTTAGCAGCTCATTAACTTAAAGAGAAAGGATATTGATTTAATTTTAATAATTTTAGTCTCTTTCTTATAAGTGAAATGCAATAGTCATAAAGAAAAAAAAAATCAATTCAGGTTCTGGCTTGCCCTTTAGAAGGGTAGAACAGGCTCAGACATTCAAACATGCTGTACTTTTCTTGTGTTTGTTGCTTTACTAAAACATCACAAAAGCTAGTGGTGTCAGAAGTCTGACATCTAATTTGAGACATTATTTCTATTTTGAAATAACTAGCATATTTACATTGTTGATGTACAACAAGTCAATTCTTGTTTTTTTTTTATTATTACTATGGTATTTATAAAGACTTTTCTGGTGGGTATTATTTTAGTTTGTATAGGGAAAAGATAAAAATTTAGCACTGGATGGTATTATTATTTCTATTTGTGTCACTATCGTTATGCTGACTTTCCAAAATATCCAGAAAATTAAACTTAAATTTATCTTTGGGATTCATCAGCTTCAAGTTTTCCATTTCACAATGCATGGCAATCACACATGTGTATATATAATCAAGAAAGTTGCAGTTGCTGGGAGGGGTAGTTACTAGTTACAAACAGACAGATTGCTTAAGATAAAAGAAAGAACTGACCCACCCTCTAAATTGAAAATAAAATTTAAACTTCTATAAAGTTCTTTAATGCTTCTTCACGATTCTTGTCTATGTTATTTTTCTGTTGTGGAAAAAACAGGTCTAGGAGTTACTCTTAAAGAAATCAAACACAATCCTATTCATAACATACTTGTTATGAATAAACTTTAATACTAGCTTAATGATATTTTTAATTATATATTGACTAGCACACATTTATCATTATATTGTTAAACTCTTAAAATCAGGTACTTGTTCTGTGATAATAAGAATTAGAACCACAATATTTAGTTACTACATATTGTCCGCAAGAGAATTCAACATCTCTACTCTGCATTCAGGTACTCATAAAATTAATGTATACAGTGAGCTATTTAAAATGGAATGCAAACAGCAGCATAATCGATGTGCACTTGCCTGTAACTAGCCCTAAGGACATCAGTATATTTTAAGTTACACCTTTTCCACACCTTACATGGAGCTGTAAAGAAATACCTGCAGTTTCACAATTCAAAATATTTTTCTTCTAACAGTTCCCTACATAATTTCCCTCAAAATAAGAAAGAAGATTTTATTTGAGAGTTACAGTGTATAAGGAGCTACTTCTGCTTACAGGTGCCTACACGTAGTGACAAATTTTAGATGTCTGGAGAATACTTTGGTTAAAAACTGAAGTTTTAGTATTTTGGAAATAATAAAAAAATTCTTCTTGCTTACAGCTTTGTTCTGTTCTGGCAAAATTACCCATTCTCTTTTGGGAAACTCCATCTTTTAATATTATTTATCTGGTCATAAAACATACTCAAATCATTCTGTCTGGGAAAAAAATTCTCTAACAACATCTTGATTTTCAGGATGCTATGTAAAAATATAACTGTTTCTTCATTAATATAATAGGTTATCCTTTTCTTTTAGGCATTGGGATGTAGGTAAAAAGGACTGAATCAAAATTCTTTTAAAGTTAGACTAAGACATTCTATTATCCTTAATCTGAGTTGGGGTCCAGAAAGAATAAACCTCTTGCCCAAAATTAAGCCAGATCTCTGACATCCAAGTATGATGCTATAAATACAAACTACCCTTCATCTCAGCATTGTGTTATTCTAATTTAGAGGTACAATACAAAAATACAAGTAAAACAAAAGCAAAACATCGCAAAGTCATGAGCAAAGATTTCTGCTTACAGATACCAGTGGAAAGTTTAAAAAGTCAGTACGCCAGCTCTCTTGTAAATAAGTATGCATCTTTTGTGACTAAAATTTTTTTTTAAAAAAAGACATTTATTAAATTCCAACACAAACACTTAAACAAAATAAATGTTTCTAATTTACGTATCTAAATGCATGCCTTGATTTATCCCGACTATTGACTGAGTAATTCCTTAGAAACACAAACCTTACTGTTTCTGACTCCTAGAGTGTCTACTTGAAGTTTTCATCATCTTTCTTTAACTACTTGTAACATTAGATACAGATACTACCACTGCCTAAAGTGTAAATTGAATTCAGCACTGTAATCTAGTTATAAAGTTGCTAAACACTTTTCAGTTTTTAAAAACACTATTAAGGACTAACCACAATTTAGATTCTTTATATTGCCAATAATATAAGATTTTTGGTGTTCTTCGGAATTTTCAGTAGTAATGATGTTTGGTAATAGTGCACACTTTATCTAGTCTTGTAGACTTTAGTAATCATACCTGATATTAGTATCTTACAGTATTTCTAGATCTATTCAGATAGTGATTCTAAAGTTGAAGTTATGAACTGTGTTTAATTAATAACATTGTTACCACTATGTTGACTCAGATATACTCCTTAACATACCTGATCCTTTCATTCTTCCACAACTGCACAAGATGACTGTTCTGATATATAATTATCTTAAGAAAGAGGCTAGTTATACCACATTTAAAAAGTTACTTTAGAGAACTGGCAAATTTAGTCCCTATCTTTATTCATGTGGGCTTTAATGAGAATCTTTAGATTCAACTTAAGAATTAATACCTAATCAAGCAAGACACCTGAGGCTGAGTAGCAGATGTTTCTTGAATTGGAACCTTAATGGCTCACCAGAGTAGCTTAAGGGTATTTCTTCTGCAATTCCAGTCAGAACAGATGTGTTTAAACAGAAACATAAGTGTGTAATAATTAGCTTATTAGGTGTGACTAGCAACAGTTATCAGTTCAAAGGACAGAGGACACAAAAAATAATGAAGTTTTCATAGAATATATGAATCCTCATCATTATTCCCAAGTTAAATATTTTATCTCCTGATGAAAATGTCTCTAAATACATAAAAAGATTTTAACTATCTATTTACTATGTGTAATGTGTTTATCTTATTTCCTCACTGGCCAAACTACTAATTACTCTGCATTGTAAAATTTATACATGTGACTGTAACTCATATTGTAAGATCTGCATCTTGAATGCAGTCAAAAAGGATTTAAGTTTGGGGGGCAGGAGGCTGAATAACAGCACTGGGGTGCAAAAAAGAAAATATTCCTTGTTTTCTGGAATTCTCAAGTAATGCTTATTAGAATAGGAAATTTTGATAAGTTGGTATCAGGTTTAGAAATCTGATATATGAATAAAAGCTTCCATCCTAAATACCCCTTCTTTTTTTTTTAATTCCAATGGGTTGTCCATAAGACCTTGTTTATTATGTTTTACTGACATTATAATTATTGGGAGAAAAGAATGAAAAAAATAGTCCGTGTTATAACACTATGTGGACTCAAAATAATATATGCTTTTCCACACATTATTATGTTAAAGAGTAAATGATGGTTCAAGCTTGTTTTTCATCAGTGACAAAGTGCTTGTAGAAATTATTAATTAAGACAAAATTAGGATGAAATGTTGGAGGAGGAAATTATACTAAATTAGAAGTTATGGAGTACAGAAAACGGATAATACCTTTAGGGGAAAAGAATCCTTTGTGGCGCTAAGGACTAGAAGTTTTAAAAATAAATATTAAGAAAAACAGAAATAGGGGAATATGTAGGCTTGTTACTAAATTGAGATGATAATTAATGATAATGTAAAAAGACAGATCACATTTTTCTGTTTTGGAGGAAAACATCCTAATTTCTTTTGTGACATGACAACAATCAGGTAATTTCAACTTAAAGAAGAACTGGAAAGGATATTAAACAAGCTCTAGTAGAAGAGAAAGAAAATTAAGTACATTTCAAAATACAGAATATAAATTGGGAAAACTAAAGTAGAATTTTGTATAAGGAAAAGATGACAAATTGTAGGAAGTTTACAAGGAACCAAATATATTTTAGGTAGTGAAATGCCAGTAAGTGGTAAGTATTTATGTGATTCAGGGTTGGGGTTTTTTTTTTTTCTATTTTATTTTATTGTTGACAAAGCAGAAGAGGTCAGATAATAAAAAACAAGATTTACAAGATTTTAATGAGAATTCCTAATATGGAGAAAAAGACATCCTTCGAAGAAAAGAGGGAAAATTTCAGGAGCCAGCAATTACTAGTAGATACAGACATTAAAAGTACCCCAGGGTTTTAATATTTGTCTTACTATTCTTGAAGTAAAAAAAAGAAATAAAAGTTTATAAGATTCATGAAACACAGATGCCGCAACTATATGCTATTCTAAGAAAGCTGTAATTCCAAAAAAAAGGATCTAGGGTTCATAACAGGTAAGTGATTTCTTTGAACTCTAATCTCCTTTTAGAAACTATGTTCAAGTAAAATTAAGTTATTGGACTCAATGCTAGGATTCCTGTATGAAATTCAGTGTCACACAGGATACAGAAAATGAGACGGAGTCTCTTGTACATCAAATATTATAACTGGTGCAGCGTCACTTTGAGTACTATGTGCAGTTCTGGGCCTCACAATTTAAGAAGGATGTTAAGGCACTTGAATGTGTCCAGAGGAGGGCAACAAAGCTGGTGAAAGGGCTGGAAGGAATGTCCTATGAGAAGTGGCTAAGGACTCTGAGTTTGTCTAGTTTGGAGAAAAGGAGGCTGAGGGGTGACCTCATTGCTCTCTACAGCTTCCTGAGGAGGGGAAGTGGAGAGGGAGGTGCTGATCTCTTCTCCCTGGGATCCAGTGATAGGACACATGGGAATTGTTCAAAGCTGCACCAGGGGAGGTTTAGTCTGGACATTAGGAAGCATTTCTTTACGGAGAGGGTGGTCAAACACTGGAGCAGGCTTCCTAGAGAGGTAGTCAATGCCCCATGCCTGTCAGTGTTTAAGAGGCATTTATTTCATAGAACACATTAGGGTATTGTAAGGGATAATCTTAGGGAATTAAGTAATAAAGTAATCCTTAAAACCCCAGAGAAGTTAATTTTGATGAATTATATCTCCTAATAATGAAAAATGCATAGTGTCATATGGAGAAGAAATTTAAACATTAGAATGTAGTTTACTGACAGATGGCAAATTTCTTTTTCTGCAGTCAAGCCACTTTGCTCAGACTTCTTTGTCATTCCACAGAAAGTCATGAATACTAGGGGAATTTGTGCTGAAAACTTACACATTCTTCCAGATAGTTCCTCTCAAGATGTGGCTGTTCAGAGAGCAAGAACAAACATATTGGTTGTGAAACAGCTGGATCAAGGGCAACACCAGAGAACTCCAAGTCATCGGCCACATCAGGTAAAGTTTACATAGGCAGAGGTGCTTGTGTACCTAACTTGTTCTACTTCACATGAGACTTAAGGCACCTATTTCCAATGGGAAGTAAGATAGGAGTTAGACACTTAAATATCTTTGTCCATATGGTCTTATGCCTGGTCTTTATCTTAACTGGTCTTATGCTCTATTAGTGCTAAAAGGGGACAAATATAAGCAAAACAAAGAGAACTTCAAAAAACAGTTGTTACTTACAAGATCTCATTCCTTCTCTGAATAAACTGTGTTATATTTAGGAAAGCAGAAGGGAAAAAAAAAAATCTGTGAATAAATTGCATAATGGGAGTGAAGATGAATTAAACTGTAACACAAACTGAACTGATGTTCATGGAGCAAGAACTTCATTCTAAAATTTGATTTGAACTGATTAGTTAATTTCTTGTGTCACTTTCTTGAAATATGCGTATTATACCTGAGGACAGCAACTCCTACCCATTAGTTTAATCACAAAAGAAAGTGCATTTCATGGCAAAAGTAAATGATTATGTATAAAAAGAGGAAGAAATTAAACGACTGAAGTTAGTAAAGGGTTTATGTTAAACATACTGATACTTCTTAAATAAGAAGCCACAAAGTCCAAACAACAAATTCTGTATAGTGTTGTGGTTTAACCCCATCAGGTAACCAAGCACCACACAGCTGCTTGCTCACTCCCCCCCGCAATGGGATGGGGGAGACAGTAAGAAGAGTAAAAGTGAGAAAACCATGGGATGAGATAAAGACAGTTTAATAGGTAGAACAAAAGCTGCATGCAAGCAAGCAAAGCAAAACAAGGAATTAATTCACTGCTTCCTATCGGCAGGCAGGTGTTCAGCCATCTCCAGGAAAGCAGGGCTACAATACGCATCATTTTTCTTGGGAAGACAAACAGCATCACTCCGAATGTCCCCCCTTCTTTCTTCTTCCCCCAGCTTTATATGCTGAGTATGACGTCATATGGTATGGAATAACCCTTCGGTCAGTTGGGGTCAGCTGTCCCGGCTGTGTCACTTCCCAGCTTCTTGTGCACCCCCAGCCTATTCAATGGTGGGGTGGTGTGAGGAGCAGAAAAGGCTTTGACTCTGTGTAAGCCCTGCTCAGCAATAACTAAAACATCCCTGTATTATCAACACTGTTTTCAGCACAAATACAAAACATAGCCCATACTAGCTACTATGAAGAAAATTAACTCCATCCCAGCTGAAACCAGGACAATAATGAATAGTAATTCATCACTGAAGTTACGTAAAACATTTTTAGTTTAGTTGGCAAAGGAATAAAGTTCCATTCACAAAAATAGAATTTCATTTCTTTATCAGAATATTTGGGGAGGGGGAGTTTGTTTTATTTGTTTTGGACAAAAAAAACCCCAACATTCTCCTCAAATAAAGTATTTTGAGTTATTTCTAGTTTTCAAAATGTGAGTACACAGAAGTTCAAAGAGAAAAGTGCTGGAAAAAACAAAAAGAAACACATCTATGTCTCAGATCCCATTAACATGACTCAAAATGTCCCTCCTCAATTTTGATCTAAAATTTAATTAACTTTAATAAAAAGTCATTATTATTTTTATTGAAATCATGAACAAAAGCTCCCATTTGCACAGGTAATTTGCTTACATTAATTGCCAAGTTGTTAAATAATAAAAAAATTGTGATTTGTGATTTATTTGTCAAGAATTTAAACAAATCAATGGTCTAAATTAATCTTCCATAATTTTACTTGGTGCTAAACTAATGATTCAGTATTGCTTGGTAAAGGTATCAAGTATCAATTTTATACTTTTTAGTAACATGGTTCTCCTTTTAATAAGTATTTAGACTCCATTGAACACCTTTAAATATTGAAAAGTCCTCCCCTTCAAAACTGTTAATAATATTTTTTAAATTATTTGCTCTCATATAAAGAGTAATTTAAAGAGTCATACAAAAAATATATGAAAGGAGTGATCGTATAAAGATCCATTAAAATGTCAGTATTTGCTCCTTCATACTGTCTGATTCTTTTAGAGAATTTTTAGAAGGATTTACAAGAATTATGTCATGAAAGAAGATAACATAGAGAATATCCACCAGAGCCTTTCAACTTCTGATGGTTCTGTCACACAGAACACAACAGAGAACAGAGGAAGCAACCAGAGAGACAGAAACATGCTGAGAAAAGTTTTTTGAGAGCTTGCTTATGAGACATCCTTTCATAATATAGGACTCTGAATAGTGAAAGGAATCATTTGAACTGTTTAAATACACTGAATGAATTATAAGCGCTCATTAATAGTAAAAAAATGAATACAAAATCGTGCTATACATCTGACAAAGCAAAGCCAGTTGTTTGGTATTTGTTGTCTCTGTTACATGTATGTTCCATAGCTGTGCTTTGAGTACTTTGCACTGTTGTAACTGCTGTACAGAAATAGAGGGAGAAGGATTCTTTGCTGCAATTGTTTTGGAAAGCAAAGATAAAGACTACCAAGTGAATGAAAGGTGCTTTGATGTATTGTATTCTCACCCAACAAATAAGTGGTAAAAAATACAAAAATACTCATGTACTCAATTTCTGCTCCAATGTCCTATGCACTAGGCAAAACTGAGAAGAAATTACTGAGATGAATGCAGAATTAAATGTTACTAAGTTTGATAAGTGTCAATTTCTTGATAAAGCAACATTTCACATAAATATATTGATTTTGACAATGGTGAAAAGAATACAGTCTAATTGTTTCATATCCTTGCTTCATTTAAATAACTTCAAAATATTCAGTTTCAACACTTTATTTTGGTGTAAATCACTTAGACTATTACATTAAAGTAATGCATTTCTACATTAATCTCATATGAGTGAAACACCAAATTAAGACAAAATTGGCAATCAATGTTCTGTGCTGTAGCAAGGAACTTTTAGAGGGTGTCTGATCATTATTTCATTATAAAAAATTTGGGTTTGAAAAAAAAGGAAAAAAGTAACATTTTGTTACAATTTAGAGTGAAAAAAGTCAAGGTAGTTACAGCTTCATTGAACATATTTCCAATTCTAGTTCTAGGCAGAAAAATATTGAAAAAAATTGAATTCTGATGATGAATTATTTTATTTCTGAACCATCTCACTAATGACATAGATCTGGAGATTCGGGACAGATGAAGCCCTGCTGTTAGGTTGTTTTTACCTCTTTTCATGTTCTCTAAAGCATTATTCTGCCAACATTAATATATTAGGTCTAATACAGTCATAATGCATTACAGCTGTGAGATAAGCTTTAGAGGGATAACTAGTCTTGGTTATTCGACAGAAAGATATAGCTATGGATTGTAAGTATGGAGGTAAAGGTTTCAGGCAAACCCCCTCTCCCCCCTAATAACATAATGTAAGATTAAATTTTCCTTTTGTACTCTTTGCCTTACAAGTAGTTCTCCATATTTCATGTTGAGGATTCTTGTAAGATTGGTTCTTACAAAAGGAAAAAGCGACCAACCAACCAACCAAAAAACCCAAAACTTTTTAATCTTGTGTGTGTTTAACATTAATGGGTAGAACATGGTGTGAAAATTCATTCATTAATTTATATCTTGTTACCAAACAGGAAAATGCTGAGTGAGCAGAGAAATCAGAAATTAAAATACAAACATGTTTATTAGCAAAAAATGGAAAAGTGGCACTTGTGTGACACCACCTGTCCAAACAGAAAGACATTGCCTTTTTAAGATAGCTGCAAAAATTCTCAATGAAGAAAAAAAAATTCATTATAATTTCAGAAAATTCAGTTTTACTTCTGCAGTGAACACAATACTCTCTGATATTTACATTTTAAATAGCTATGGTTGTACTTAATAATTATTATTATCTGAAGTCTACATATGGATTCCTGATAGAATACCTTCAAAAATTGTTTAAAATAAGCCAAAATAAAGATCCCAGCATGGTACATTTTGCATATCCCTGTGAACAGCAAAAAATTTTTACCTTATTACAAATATTCACAATGATTCAGCTTAATAAAATTTTATAAGAAGATGGATATCTTTCTCATCTTTGAACAATACTTTTGCCTCTTTTGAACAATTAAATAATGCAGTTGAAAATACAAATTACTCTTTTCTATTTCTTTAGAATTATGCCAAATGTTACCTTTAAAATTCAGGTGGATTTGATACTAAAATTTATAAAGAAAAGACAGTGTAAACAAGTATAAGTATTTTCCATGTCCTTAAAGGGCTTCCTTATTATGAAAGAACAGAGAAGTTATGTTGTCTTTGTGCCTTATGTGTTATATATTTTGTTCCTATTTCCTATCACCTGTCAAATCTGTGATAAAAATAAATAAAATAACCTATCAAATCTATGATGTTTTTAAGTGCTTTCTTGCACTCTTAGAAAGTTAATCTTTTTTTTCAAAATTCATCATCCTTTTATTCAGTTGTAAGTGAATCTCGTAGTACATTAGCTAATACATGACATGACTTGTTCCTCATGTCTTTAAATTTAGTGTCTTTGTTTACATATATGGGGGACACAGAACTTTGGGCTGCACAAAAATAAAAATACACTTGTATTAGCTGTGCTAGAAGTTTGGGCTAAGCTGATCACCAAAAAACCCATTCTTTCAGTTTATGCTTTAAAGCTTTATTTAGATTGTTTGAAAATAACTTGTTATTAAAATAATTGGTAAGTAAGTGATCTGTTTTGCTCGATTTTTGGAATCACATTCATCACATCCATAATCTTGGCTTGAAATAGGCAGAAAAAGAAAAAGAAAAAAAAAGTCTATTAGAGAAGAAGATAATATTCATCTATTTCACTTATGGAAATATATGTGCCCTGTTTTGGTTTTTCTATAGCCCTTCAGAGTACTCATTTTCTACTTTCTGTTCTCTGTGAGAATGACATTAGTGCTTCATTCCAGAACCACCACAGAATATCCTTTCTTGCTGCTTTATAGAGAAAGCAGCAAGTAACCGCAATATGGTAATTATAATAAGAATTGTCAAGAATGTTACAATGATTTATGCCTGTGAAGAATAATTTAGCCTTCTTTCCACAAAGATCTTATAATGATTGCCTCTTGTTCAGGAAACGCTCTACTAAATATCATTGCTCACTTTCCAAATCCTACTGAACCCACTATAATAATTTATATCTTAAAAAGCTTTCAAGGCTCTGCCTCCTTGACCTGCATTGTCCTTCCTTGACCTGGATTAACATGATACATAGAAACACTTCCTTCATGCATGCTGAGTGCATAATGACATACATATCTCAATAATTTATTCCAGTGCAACACTCACTTTTACAATATGCCTTCACAAAACGTATCAGACTTCGTATAATTTAATCAACAGCAATACTTAGCAGAACATATTGAAATTATTAAAAAAGATTATGCTTATTCAGCTTCTGTCTTCTATCAAGTGTGAAGATGGTGTCATAAGGGAATGCAAATTACTTAATTAAAAAAAGTTTTACATAAATGATTTTTATGAATGGCTTTTATTTTCAGCAAATAAGAGAACAGGTGAATGTTTGCTTAGAATATTGATCATGAAATCAAACCATAGTGTCTCTGCCATATAGGAATAATTTAGGCATTTGTAATAGATGTGAGCCTAAGACATGTTTCTGCTAAGGGATGTTACAAGGCCTGTGACTCTTGGAGGTTCTGGGGCCCAGGTGTTGCTCTGTCCTGGCCACTGGAGCTCAGCCTGGTACCCTGGAGGTCCAGGAGTCTCTCTACCAGGCTGATGGATGCAGCTGCTGCTTTCCCGTTTGGAGGCTCAGCCAATAGCGAGGCTGAGCGTGTATCACAGAGACACACTCCTGCACACACAGGTGACACTGACATGGCGGGCTACAATGACAACCACGGACAGGGCACTGCCTTTAACAATCCCCAAATATGGCACCACCAGGACTCACATAAAACACAAACGCAGATAGCCAAGTACCTGAAATATAACTACCAATAGCCAAGTACCTTTCCTTGTCTCCAGCTAATCACTACTAAAGTTCACTAGTGAAAGTACACACACACTCACTCACTCACTCTCTAGATTCACAAGCATACGCATGCTAATGGATCCCTCAAATACCAGCGCAGTCCCTCTTCCTGCTATGTCTGCCTGGATCCTGAGCCCTCCTATTCTCTCCACAGCTGTCCTATTCACTGGCTGGTCCAGCTTGATGTTTACTAGCAAACACACGCTCACACACTCATTTCAAAGGCACCCCACACTTGTGCATCCTCCCAGATACCACTACGAGCCCCCTCCCTGCCTGATACTCCTGCCTGGACCTGGGTCCTCCTGTGCCACCTGGTCCAGCTTGAAGTTTGCTAGCAAACTGGAGCACAAGTCTTATGAGGAGCGACTGAGGGAGCTGGGGTTGTTCAGTCTGGAGAAGAGGAGGCTGAGGGGAGACCTTATCACTTTCTACAACTACCTGAAAGGGGGTTGCAGAGAGGTGGGTGTTGGCCTCTTCTCCCAAGTGATGTGTGACAGGACAAGAGGAAATGGCCTCAAGTTGCGCCAGGGGAGATTCAGACTGGATATTAGGAAAAATTTCTTTACTGAGAGAGTGTTGAGACACTGGAATAAACTGCCCAGGGAGGTGGTGGAGTCACCCTCCCTGGAGGTATTCAAGGAATGTGTGGACGTGGCATTGTGGGATGTGGCTTAATGGGCATGGTGGTGGGGTTTTTTTTTGTGACGGTTGGACTTGATGATCTTACAGGTCTTTTCCAGCCTTAGTGATTCTGTGATTCTGTGAAATTAGACACACACCGCCCTCCCACACCCCCACACACCAGGTTTGGGAACAATGCATCATCCTCTCCCCCTACACGTTGACACGCAGGCACACAGGCCCTGTGACCTACTGTCCCACTCCAGTTGCTGGCACCATGGACGCACAGACCCTGTCACCCCTGGTGTCACTCCAGTTGCTAGCTCTGAATTCACTAACAGTCCTTCCAATTGTTGCCTGAGCCCTCACACATGGGACAAAGACTGAGATTACACAGAGAGTTAAGAAAGGATTTTTTAAGAAGACAGGACAGACTGTGATGATTAAGCATAGAGCTTGGTCAGACAAATGTACTGACCGGCTGTTTTATACACAAAACTGGCCCCTCTTAACCCTCCTCTTATCAGTGTCCCCTCCTTTTTTTAGTCCTCGCTCCCTACTTCTCTCCCTTTGACCCTCCCTTAAACATTCCTTAGTAAGTTTTGCACAGTGCCACAGCCCTGCTCAAATATCCTTAATACTTGTGTTCTCACGCTTCCCCCTTCTTGGCAGCTACACGGTTCAGGTTGACCCTCTTCAAAGTTTAGCCTGGGGTTTCTTAATGGACTATCAATTTCCATTTCAAGAGTTTTGGTCTTCCGTTTTTTTCTCCCTTATCACTTGTCTGTCAGATTAGTGTCTTGTCTGTTTCATTTATCACTTTGACTCCCATTGAACTGGAAAGGTCCTTGATCTGATAACCTAAATGAAGCAGATACTCTCACATTCCACATTCTCTCACAGTTTATTAATGGGTAATTTAGTACATAGTTTTAATAACACCTGTTTCTAGGTACATCTGTAGAAGTGATGAGCTTGCATTTACACTCAGTTATTGAATTTGCTGAACAGCAGTAGCTTAAAAAATTGAAGAACTTTTCTTCAAAACTGAGGGAATAACAAGAAAAACAATTTTATCAGACATTGAAATTCCAGATGCACAAAGATGATAAAAATTGTTACATCTTAAAAATCTGATGTACTTTGTTCTTTTCAAAGGCTAGAATATTCTTCCATTAGTAATGGAAATAAAATTTGGTACATGGTCTTTGAACTGAATGCAATTAAAACCCCTTAATAGTATTTTCTAATATCTAATATAATTTTACATGATATCCCTGTTATGTGTCTCATGGTTATTTGCTTCTTGTCCTTTTTTTAATGCATGGCACAAATCTTGAAGCAGGATGAGTTATGACAAACACAAAAAAAGGCTAAATGGAACTATGTAAGTCCTCATTTTCAGTTCTTTCACTTAAATGTAGCAATATATGGATGATGGTGGTTTTGCTTTATTGTCGTGTTGTGGATTGGGTTTTTTTTTTTCAGGTTTTGAACCTTCTGTCAGTATCAGGACATGAGATTAATGCTTTATATTTTGTTGAACCCTGCTTTTTTAACTTAAAGGTGTAGGGAGGGCTTCTAATAAAAAGAAAAAAAAAAAAAAAAAAACACCAGTATGTATTGAGTGCTGAACAGAAAATTTTAAAAAGACAAAAAAAACCTAGATGTGATATAAAATTTTCTTCCATAAAATATTGTTAGGCAGTTATACAGTAAAGATATGTTATGTATGGCAAAGCTAAAAAAAAGTATCTGACAAATTATACAGTAACTTTCTGAATGTATGTTTGCTACCGAAAATTGTAACCAAGAAAACTCTTCAGACCAAATGATAGTTTAGAAAGCCGACATTGGTTTATTGCATCACTGGGTGCATGGGGGTTTTCTCCTCCAAACATGCACACTGTGTTGAAATCATGACAAGTATTTAAACAGTTAACAAAGTTAGTTATGCCTACTGGTCCCACGCCTTAACTAACTATTGGTTAGTTCTTACTTCACCTTAAAGATACAGTTCTCTCTTAATTCACTATGCATGCCCAGAGAGTAGGGGGCTTATTTGGGTTGGGAGCATTTGCTAGCTAGGAGGTGTGGTTTTCACATTATAATGAGGCAGGTCAGCGTTAGGACACTATTTTGGCACTCTATTCTATTTTCCTAGAATTCATCCTTGTGTTAATCCTTACTGTTAGTTAGTGGAGACAGTTTTTATTTTTAATATGTCTAAATACCAGGTACATTTGTTGCAAAGTATCTTCCTTACATTCTTTCCATTCTTTTTCACTTATTTTTGACCTTGTGTTTCAAGATCTTCTATAACACATTCATCAGAATATATTCGCATACTACAGTAATTTTTGAACACTTTATAGATGGGAGGTAAAGTCCAGCTAGGTAAGCTGAAAAGAAGAATACACCACTGCATTTCATTTCTGGTTTTATAAAAATGCTATTATTTTGCTTTTTTAAAAGCAAACATCAATTGAAATGTCCAACTTTCTACTTTAGCTTGGATATGAACCATAATGTCAATTTGGTGGTTCCTACAACATAACTGATGTAACCATGAGAAATATTTCACTAGATGGTTCAAGAATAAAACTGGGTGATCATTATGATTCTCATATATATTTCCCATACATATTTGAATGACATATTTCCACTAACATCAGAGAAATTTCTCATAACTAAAATAAACTAAGGAAAAAAATGCTAATACAAATATCAAAATATGACATCACAGTGGTGAATTTAATCAATAAAAATTTTAGATTATGTTCTGAAGAAATATACAGGAATAAGAACTACCAACATGATGTACAGAAAATATTTTTTATGTAAACTTTTCTTGATGTTAAAATCTTACTGCAAATATGAAGTGGGAGGTAGTAGGATACAACAGTTATTAAAAAGAGGTTAAAAATAATCTCAAATAAATAGTCTTAGAAGAAATTTGATCATGTGTGTCAAGGTGTTTTTATATTTTTTCTTACTGTAATTCTGATTGCCTAATAGTTATTATAAATTTTCATTAATCATTCTTTCATGCTAGTAGGGAAAAACATCACCATTTTACAGATGAAGAGCTAGGACATAAGTCATGAATCTCTTCCAAATATCTCTCTGATCTTTTGGTTCCAAGCTGGAAGAACCTTGTTTCTCTTGATCGATAGTCGTGTCCTTTAAAAAAAGAAGATAAACTAAAGGATGAGATCCATCTATCTTAACATTAGTCATTTAAAAGTCCAGTCAGTCATCAATGTTTTTCTCATCATCAACTGAGAGAGATAGAGACCTTTATACAAAAATAATCTTTCCTATCTTACGTCCTTAATTAGTACAGGACAAATTGCCCCCTGGATCTTCTTTCCACTGTCTCTGTTAATTGACGTTAGGAGTCTAAAGTTAACTGAGATAAATCCTACCTCAAGAGACTTCCTGAAAATCACAAAAGATGTCTGTGGTTGAGCCAAAAATGAGACCATGTGTTTAACCCTAGCTGAGGGTCTTACCCCTTAAGAGCACCCTCCGTACATGATACAAGATTAAAAATAATTAAGTTTAAAAATATTAGAGACATAAAGCACAAAGTGATGATCTGAAATAAGTCATTCAGACAGTGAGGTGATTGAAAAGGAGGCAGGTGTTTCCCCACATGTGTCATTAATTAGCAACTTGAATGAAAACAAACCAAAATTATCATTATGTGATATTTTTCTCATTAGAGAGAAATGAAAGAAACTATGAAACCTGCAATTTGTTTAGGGGGAAAAAAGTGTCAGTAGAAAAGAAGAAATTGTAACTACTAGTAAATCTGTTCTTCAAAAGAAAAAAAGCCTTTTCACTTTAGTAACTTTTGAAGAATTTTACAAAAATTGTTGTAGCTATATGTTTATTGATAAAGGCAAGAGAAAAATGTTTGTTTAAGATCCTGTAGACCAGGATTTTCAACCTCTAAATACAGAATCTGGGAACCTAGATGTCATTTGTAGTATGCCATTTAAAAGGCTATCACTCATAGGCATTACTTATACACTATGGAAAATGTGGTACTTTAAAAACAGCCTGTAATTCTGCCAGTCATAAAATCTCAATTGTTCTATGCATGAGCATTTTTTATTCTTGTTACTACTGAAGAAAGCCTTAACATTAAAAGAGTGTCTTGGACTGTTCAGACGTAGTATCACCCATGAGAGATGGTATTACATTTCTCCTGGAGCAGCCAGGAGGGACACCATGAATCTCAGTTACCTCATTTGTAGTCTTTCTGTGTAAAAGGGCTGTGATCTTTGATAATCAAGGATAGCTGTTTCCCAAGTACAAGGGTGAAGTTTAGTTTAGTCTTAAATTTTAATTCATGGGATGCAAGGATACGAGCACAGTTCTGCAAATCTTGTTCTTTCTGACATAAATGTATGATCATATGCTTACAGTCCTATGCCTGAAAATGGCATATTTAACTTTTAGTTCCTCACTGTTAATTTATAGCATTTGATGATGCTATGTTTACCCTGTGAGAGTTTAATATTTACCCTTTTAGAGAGAGTTACCAGTAAATTAGAATTGGCAGACCAAATGCTTTTAACTTTTTTTTCTGATGGTAAGCCATTAAGACTTCATATAGGCATTTTATAACAAACAGCCCTCATTATAGAAGAAATTAGCAAAAAATTTATTTCTCTTGATGAAAACACAGTTAAAATTAAATAATTTATCCTCTTCTTCAGAAACTCGTTGAAAAATGGAAAATATTCTTCTTCAATAGACATTAGACTATACTATAAAACAATCTAAGCTATCTAATTTGTATACTCAGAATACAATCTAAAACGTCATGCTGGTTCTTCCTTGTATTAAAAAGGAATAACTTCAGAAAAGGTTAGTGTAATTTAGATTCTTTAGTATTTTGTTGTTGTTTTGTTTCTTGCTGCTGCAAGAAAAACCTTCCAGTCTAACATTTGGACAGAAGAAGAGTCTCTTACATTACTGATCGCATAGGTAATCTCAACTCATAACTGCTCGCCTTGTTAAACTGGCAAAATAATAGAAATATATTATTTATCACAGTGTAGAACTGAATTAAGCTTTCTTTTTTTTTTTTTTTTTGCTTGTTTGTTTGTTTTCTTTTTACAGTGTTTAACATTACCTTGTATTTAGATTGGGATATTATTTGGGGAGTAATTAACTGCAATGTAATAGCAATACTACTGAGGAATAGAATATTGGTTTGCAATAGCCAAAGATGGCCAGACAGCCCCTCTGAGAGCCTGCAAAGGAGAAGAGAATGGATAACAATATCAATCATAAAAATAGCTCCTTTGATTTAATAATGAATTTTATATATTTTTATATGTGTATATATGTATGTGTGTGCATATATATCTCTGTGTGTGTGTACAGATATAGATATCTGTATTCATGCACTCATCTATAGATAGATATATGCATACACACATATATTTTGGGGGTTTGCCCTAGATTAAAAATATACACATTAAATAAACCAGAGTCACAGAAAAGATAGGAAAATTACCCGAGGTTATTCAATGATTCAAGAGAGGTCGAAAAGGGAGCAGCGATCTCTCAGCTGTTAACTTTGTGGCCAGCGTAGCTAGATACTGTTATCTCTTTAGCAACAGAAAGTGAGGATGGAACTGTCACGTATGTGTGGAACATTAAGAGAAAGGGTAGAAAAAAGTCAGTCAGGTTAAAACTTTTTCAGCTCCCCTTTCCAAAATCATCAAAGCCAGAAATGGAGTTAAAAATGCTGGTGAACAGCTGTTGTGGTGAGGGATGTGTTGAAGGAGCTTTCAGACAGCTAAAGGAGGGGGAAATAAAGCAAACTGTTTTCTCCATACTGTGCTCCCAAAGGTACTATAGTCAGAACAGGCAAGCGGAAAAAAATTAAAAATTAAAAAGAGCTACTGTAAAATCAAAACAATTTTAGTTACATGTGATTTTCATCAAAAGGAGTCTTTGAGTTTTGATATACCCCTGTTTTATAACAGCAAATATTTCTCAAGTCACTCAAACACTATACCTTATGGCTCAGTTCATTAATTTAGACCTACCATAAATGCTTTTTTTCAGTATTCTTGTTTGGTCAAGTAAAAAATACTTTAACAGTATGGGGATCAGAAGGAAAATGATGAAGGGTTAGAGGGAAAGTGGTGAAGGACCAGTGAAAGTGAAATAAATGGGACATTACAGTAAAAGCAAACTTACTCTTTCTTCTTGGACCTGTCAAAATTGAATTAGCTAGGCAAAGAGTAACTACCCATGTGCACTGAAAAAGTTTCATGAAACTCCAGGGGGAAAAAAAAAGCCTCAGGCTCTCAGCCAATAAGTATTTTACCATTTGAATAGTTCAACTAATATGAAAAAAAATATGTGCAGATAGTTAAAACAGTGACCAAGCAATTCACGACCAGTGAGAACCATTAATTCATGCTGCCTGACCTATATTTCACGAGCCATTACATTCCTCCCAGTTATTTCACGAGTCAGCCCAATACCTTCATTTTGATGTCTCTGTAGTTATTTCTTTTGGGGTTTTTTTTCTGAAGTAAACCTCCATGTTTAGTTTTGTCATGTTTTTCTCCACTAGATAAAACTACTGCCATTAGTAGTTGGCATATCCTCCTCTGAAATGTACTTTTCACTGTAGCCATTTCACCACATTCTACTTTGTATAACTTGCCATCTTTCATTACTCATCTCAGTCTGGAATAAAGGGAACTGTCTCAAAAGTTTAAGAATATTTTCACCTTACATTAAATAAATATTATTTCTCTCTATGTGACAAGTCCCCATGACATCTCTGTCATCTACATTTCAGAAAGTTCTGACTTGAATCACTGCACATCAAGGTAAAGCATACCCAAAAGCACTGACCAGACAAAGGAGACCATGACTAAATCTGTCCAGCTCAGAGTAGATTAAGCAAGTATGATCTGGAAAGCAAAGTAGCAATAAACAAGTGTAACAGTTACTATGTTCACGCTTCTTTGTAATACATTTAGGACTGGAGATGGGAGCGTGACAGAAATCCTGGTGACCATAGTAACAACTTCTAACTGGTCATAGATACGAAGAAAGTCACAGATAATGCTGTGGGACTGTGATTTTTGAGGACTTACACTAGCAATCAAATATAGAAAGTAATACACACTGCAAACAGTAGCTGCTGGGGTGGTGATGGGGAGCACCATGTGTGGAAGGCTGAGTTTGAGGTGCAGCCATCCTTTGGAGTCACCAGCCAGGACCTGCCACACTTTCAGGGCCCACATGGGTCTAGTGCTAGACTAGCCAGGCTAACCCACACTAGAAGGGCCACAGATACATACATTCAAAAATTTAGGAAGACTGTAGGCAAAACCATCAGAATTTCTTTTTCCTTCATGGTTTGGGCTTGCACCAGATTTTCATGCTATTCAATTTGCTTATCCTTTATTTTGAGATAGAAAGAAAGAAGAAAAAGAGATAAAATTTTCTTGCAGTGTTGACCTTATAGCTATCTTCAGTTCTAAAGGTCTTCTTGTCAAAAGCATACTCTATGATGTGTGAGTGAGGTCTTCTTACAGATCAGATCTTTGCCTAGAATGAAAACATGAAGAAAATTTATAAACACATTTTTAACATAGTTCTTCCTTTTTTGTAAAAATCCATAACTTGTTTGCATTTCTGGGGCCAATCCACACAAAAAATAGTGACCTGCTTTCAGAACTGCTCCATAGAGATGTGTTTTCCATTTCCTAATTTTTTTTAGTTGTGTTTCTCAAAATTGTTTAGACAAGTATCTTCTCAAAACATAGAAGTATTCATTTGGTTGTTCTCAAGATGTTTCAATTTTTCCTTCTAGAATATTCCGACACTAAGCCATAGCCTGAAATGTGAAACCTGGAACAAAGTAAAATCTTTATTTTTTCTAGGTGAAACTTTTTTTGTGCACTTTTTGCACCAGAAACAATTATTGGCACAACATTAATGGAAAGCAATACTTCTTCCTCACACAACTAGTGAAGTCAAGTGTACATATAGTTTATAGAGATTATTCAACCTAACTTGGGCAATGCAGAACACAACCGTTCCCATAAAGAATAATAGGCAAATTTAATCACTTATTTATTCACTGGTTCTAGATACAAAAATATATTTTATGTTTCTTTTTCTTTACTCTTACCCTAATGTCTAAGAATAAGTAATTTTTCTGCTAACTAATAAGATTATTGTTTGTATGTTTCCTCCTGAGTGTGTTTATAAGTCTCTTTCTTAGCCATTTATATGTTGCTTTAGTCTTAATTGTATGTTCAGTAAAGAGTTTACAAACTGCTAGCTAAAAATCTAAAAAGAATTATTATAGATGTTTTGCTAGTGCCTTATAATTGTATATATTGCTTTTTGGATTTTAGAAATCTCTTTACAAACATTTTTTTTCTCATTTTAACTTCACATCTTCTACTGATTGATTTTCAATTTGCTGCTTCTTTATTCTTGTATTAAAACTAACTGAGCAGGCAACAGAGAAATATAATTTTGTGATTCCTACTTTGAAAGAGTAATCTACATCTGGCAGAAATGTGCCACCAGTTTAGCTTAAGCAGGCATGAAATTCACAAGAAAAGTATGGCAAAGAGCCTGAAAATTTCGAAGGCAGTAAAACAGATTAAGAATAAATAGATAAATAAATAAATAAACTCACAAAAGTAAACCTCTAATGAGCAGAAAATATCACTATGTCTTTTGCATTCTTGTCTTTGTCATAATATTGAAATATTACAGCACCGATCTTTTGACTTAGTAGATTTTTTTTTTTTTTTCTGCTAGGACCAAGTATAAGGAACAGTGAAGACTGCGTATGGCTTCTCTTTGTATTAAGTTACTAATTAGTCATACTAACCTTCTCACTAGGAGCATTTAATACCTCAGTTGTTCTAAAGCTGTTTTTTCTGATTTTAGGGTATGAATTAAGCAAGAATATAGTAACTCTTTTACCATAGCATTTTCACATTAAGAATTTGGTTTGTGTCTACTTTTACTGACAAATTAATCTAAAGATACCCATGCAGAGTTAAACTTATTACAATTTCAAATATATTGTCTGTTCTAGAGACTACTACAGCATAGATTACTAAAATGTTCATACAGCTGTTCCATGACAAATAAACAATTTAGCTTTCAGTTTATTATTTTTAATCCAGTGATGTCAGGGACAATCAATGTTATACTCATCTCTTTGAGAGACTTCATAGAAACACACATTATGAAATACAGATATCTTATGTACCCCATACAATAGCAATGTGCACTTCAGAAAAAACTACTCACAAGTCTACTACATTATAATTGCAGTTATCTTGGGAGCTATTTAATCAGAATAGCTCTGCTTAAGTGTGTAGTGAGAGGAAACAAAAAAAATCTTCAGCAGTTCAGAGAGACAAAACAGTAGGAATTTTTCCTTACAGAGGGAAAGGAAAGAGGTATTTGCAATTTCTTTCTAGTGTGACATTTCTTCAAATGGGGGTGGTAAATCATAGAAAAAAATTGTTTTCCATCTTCTAAATAGAGTTATTAGAGAATGATAAAATACTCTTTTGCAGCATTTCTAATAAATTTGTCATTTGTAGTACACACATTTCTGTAAGAGCTATTAAGACAGCTTTGGTAAGTAACACCGGTACTTGTTAGAAAGTAGTGGTCCTCTGATGGTTGATAGTTCTTGATTGTAAGTATCCAGAATTAAATTTATCCTTGACTTCCCTCTAATCTGATGAAACCTGGAAAAGGTAACTATGTGAGAAAAATCCTTAGGCTATTTATTATTTATGGTACCTACTGCTGCACACTCATAGATTTGAAGTCAAGGCACAGTAATCTTTCTATCTAAGCCAGTCATCATCCTATTCTGAAATAAGTTCCAAAAACTAGTGTCTCTGCACAGCCCTATCCAGACAAACTGAGTATGTTAATATTTGATTTGGTATGGAATTATTTTTATGACATCTAAAATCAATGTGTGTCTATTGATTAAGTCTTTTGTTTTGCTTTGAAAATCCCTTTGCAACACTTGCACCTAGTTTTTGCAGCATTATCGTGGTAAACTAGAAACTGAAAGGGAAGACAACTAAAAAGAATAATTTATACTGAGTGAATTAAAAATCCTCAAATAGCATGAAACCTGAAAACCAGAAGAAATATTCTTCTTCCTTAATTTACCAAAAGGTCTTCCTAACATCATCAGAAATTAAACAATATTTATATAAAATAATAATTAATCTTTTTTAAACATTTGTGTACAAACCTTCAGTGACCGAGTGAGTTTTCCAAGACAACAGAGATTTTAGTATAGTGTACTTTAAAAACAAAACCAGTACTTTTAAGTGACTTTACTTACATTCAACTGGAAACAGTAATTGACAGTCTTGGCTACTTTCTTCATGTAGCAAATAATATGAGTCTGAAGCTATTTTTTTTTTCTTATAAATCCAACTGTCTCTCAGGCTTTCCTCCTGTAGTCTACATTCCATAACAGGTGCATAAGCTACCTAAAAGTACTGTACTCAGCAGGACATTGGTATCTGGAGAGGAACTGATGGATACATATGTTTTGTTTCCACATTTTTTTTGACACTTTTTTTAGGCACATTTTCGATGTTGTATGCAAGAGAACTGGAGAAGATTGTTTAAACAACTAAGACTGTAACATCAAAGCACTAATTAGGAGAAACTTGATGTTAACATCTTGAATCCACACAGCCACAAACAGATTGGAAGAATAGCTTGGCCGCTACAAGTCAGTGCCAGAGTTCTCCCAGCTGCCGTAAGTCTTTCCCATGAGATCACACTGAAGAAAAAAGTCTTAAATGGTCCATCTCTTTGTGGCATTTCGTTGTTACATTTATAGAGAACACAATCTTCCTGTGGATACTGTGAGCTTGCTAAGAAAAAGCAAGGTGTACTTCAAGATTTAAATCAGTTTGTGTCCCTGACCCAATACATTTAAGTAGAGTAGATGTAAGGGTTACCATAGCAGTTTAATCTCTTGAACACTGCTGGTAAAAGGTGATTATAAGTGCAGGTTGTATAGTGCACTAATCTGTCCATAATATAACATTTTTCATTAAGAAAAACTATATTTTGTGTTTTATACAGAGATTAATATTAAGTCACTAATAGAAATACAGATAAGTAATTAATGTTTTCACTGTAGTTCGTCATTAATTACCCACCTTACCACCACTCCTGTGGATTCTGAAAACTGTTTTCTTCTTAATATTAAAAATATTTCTTAAAAATGATACCTTTTTTGCAGCTAAATGTACTTTGTTCATTTAGGGTAAGTTTTGTAAAAACTTATAGCAGCTGAAATCACCGCATCTCCACAATCAAAAGAGTCATCTGTGTGATTAGATCTGCAGAAGTCAGGTGAAAGGAAACAGTATTAATACCTGAGTGCCTTATATTGGATACCTAGAGAAGGGAAGACTGTATCCATAGAAAACATTTGTTTTCAGGATAAATTCTGATCTGTCTGTCTATACTGAGTAGGAATATTGCTGTCTATGTCAGGTTTGATTTTGAACCTTCATAAAAAGTTGCTTACAGTTATTTTGCTCTGTTCAATTTAGCTGCATTTTTTGAAATAAAATTGCAACACTTCAATAATTCTACTTTTACTTGTGTCCAGTATCATTATGAATGCAATCCATTGGGACCCAGTAGTTACTGCTGTTAGAGTAATTTTGGTTCTTTCCTCTATTCCTCTAAAAGTTGTCCACATTTAAAGATAAACATATTCTGAGAAAATAAGCAAGATCAAATCAGTAGTGACTGTATGTTACATGTAATTTGACTTGATAGTTTTACTATGCTTAACTTGTGTATGTTAGCTGCAATTTTCCATGGACGTGAAAATTTGCACAGAGATCCAATGGAGTGCAATGGTATGCTTTAATTTTTTCTTCTCCAACATCCTTCTCTCAACTACATAGGTTAATCTCTGCCTGCTGATTCACTGGTTGCTCAGAATTACATATTGGATCTGAAGATAGCCATGGATTTGACATAGACTACATATCTTCTGTTCAGGCTCAATAAGGAAGCGGTTAAATGTAATTTCATATGGTAATAGTTGAAACAATGGACTTTGTAAGGATATGTGGAGTGTGAGAATGTTTATTTCAATAAGATTATCTGACTGAGGACCTTGTAAAAATGGGATGATATGGAAAAGGGGAAGGCAATTAAAAAAAATTGCAGAAACACAGACCTAACAGACAAACAGCAATGGAGACAATGACAAGAAACCAATATAGTCAATGATACTAATTGATGGGCTGTCAAGAAAATGCAGGCATCACTTGAAAGAGTGCCAACCTGGACTTAGGAAGTGATGAGGATGCAAACATGAGGGTCGCAGATATTGGGGTGTGTGGGGGAACTTGAAGCTATGCAAACTGATGGGGCAGTGTGCAGGGGAAGGGGTTTGGGGAGGAACAATAAAGGAATAGACAGAAAGGGGTGTAAAAGGAGCTGGTCACATGTAGAATGGAGCTTGTTGGACTGAGCCCTTTGCCTGATCATCTCAGTCTGTCCTATCTTCTTATCTTTTCTTAACTATCTCTCTGTGTAATCTCACTCTCTATCCTCTGTGTGTGGAGGGGTGCTGCAGGGGCTAAGTGCTAGCTACTGGGAGGACCAGTGTGAGTAGATTTGGGGCCAGCAGCTGAAGTCAGGCCAGGGGTGTGGGTGTCTCTGCCTGTGGTGTCAGCTACTGGAACAAGTGTGGTCTCAGCATGAGCTGCTGGAGAGAGTGTGGGGTCTTGGCTGCCACCCACTGGGGCAGGAATGGTGTATGTCCCAAATACCAGCTAGTGGGAGAGACCAGTGTGAGTGAGGCGAGTGAAGGCCAGTACTTAGGGGATCCAGCTGGCATCTGGAGCAGGACCTGGGCCAGCTTGTGTGCCTGGTGCCAGCTGTTGGGAGGGCAAGTGTCTGCATCTTCCCCAAACCAGGTGTGCATGTGGTGTGCTTGTGTATTTGTTAGCAAGCCTCAAGCTGGACCAGACAGCAAACAGGAGATCCTGGGTCTGGTATGATCTTGGGACAGGGCCCAGGCTGGTATTTGGGGGGGATGCACAAGTGTAGGATGCCTGTGAGACAAGTGTGTGAGTGCATACGCATTTGCTAGTGACCACCAAGCTGGACCAGACAGTGAGTGGGGCAGGTAAGAGGACCCGGGATCTGGCCAGGGGTGTTGGACTGACAGAGGGTTTATGTTGGTACTCAAAGGATCTTTGATTATATGTGTGTGTGTGTGAATCTAGAAAGTGTGAAGTATGTGCTGTTGATAGTGAGTTTCAATCTCTACCAGCCAGAGAGGAGGAAAGGGACTTGGTTGTATGTGTTCATTTTTTATGTCATTATGTAGGTGTTATTGAAGGCAGTGCCTTTCTGTGGCAGCCTGTGTAGCTGGCCGTGTCAGTGTCCTGTATGTGTGTGTGTGTGTGTGTGTCTGTGTCTGTGTCTCTGGGATATGTGCTGGTTGAACATGCAATCAGGAAAACAGCACCCACTTCCATTGGCCTGGGATGGATACCCCAGGTATCCTGGCTGGGCTCCAGCAACCAGCAGAAAGAATTTCTGGACTCGGAGCTGCTGGAGGCAGCAGCTGCTTATACCATCCCTTAACAGAAGCCATTACCCAAGGCATGAAGCATCGTGGACCAGCCTGAGTAAAGGGGAGACAAGTGGCCCAGCAGGTTTCCTTGGAGACTACTTGCAAATGCAGACATTATTTACTGAGTATGAGAATATGTGAATAAAACTGTAAAACAAGTAAACAGCATAAAAATCATCACCAGCAAGAAACCATGAATGCAAGTAAATCTAGTTAGAATCTTTATTAACCCTAGCCCCCTCGCTCCCCACCTCAGAGATCTACTAAAGGACATGTTTCCTTTGGTACAGCACCCTTTTGACAAAACTATAGTAAAAAAGTTTCTTTAACTTCATGATAGAATTTCTTGCCAAAACAAGAGAAATAAGATGAACCATAGAATGTCCTAGAAATTGTTAGTCATGTATGTGCCTTTACCGAACAGGGTAAGGGAAGGACTTTGGTTTGTGTGTCTGAAAGCTCTGTTTATTGTTCATATTCCTGACCTATTTTGTCATTCATAATCACAATTTCTCTTTCTCAGGCTTCTAAAGCTTGAAATGCTTTTCCGCCCCCCCCCCCCCCCCCCCCCCCCCAACCCGCCCCATCCTACACTGCACTGGAAAATTAATAAAAGATAAATTTAGAGGTGGTGGTCAGATATCTGTCTGAAATGGAAAACTTTGAAAATTTGAAAAAGGAAATAAATGCCTATTTTTCGCTCAACCTAGTTTAAATAAAACAGTCATATCTACATATTATTTAATGCATACACATTTGAATTATAGACTCCATTTCTGTTTCCCTTAGTGGAAACCACTATTAGCTAACTACTCAGGTTAAAACCATAAATTTGTCAAAAAAATTTGCATGAATGCATACTGAATTCTGTAACAGAAACTGGGAGTGAATGGTTCCGTTCCTTCATTTTTTAGGGTTGGAAACCCTGTAGTGTATTAAAAAAGATTGTATGCAATTGGCAGAGCTGCTCTAGCACACACGAAGAGCAATCAAGCAATCAATAAAGACTACAAAAATTTTCTGTCTACTGTTGACAGTCACTGGTTCTTTTGTCTCTGAGCTGCCACACCTCATCAATAATAAAAGGATGTTAGCGCTTTGTGTAAACTTTATGTGAAAGAAGAAAATAAAAGGTGTTGATTATCTGTTTAAAATAAAACATACAATTAAGTTCTCTCTGCATTTGGCTCTGAGACTGCAGAAAACACTGATAATTTTTCAGAGGGCTCTCTGTTAACTGACTAAAAATGCAGGTGAATAAGAAAGAAAGATCAGCAAATCAAATAGCATATTTAGAAGGTTAAGACAGTACAGTTTGCAAGCGTCATTTGCAAATTATAGTATTAAAATTCTAATCAAAGGTTTCAGTACCAATTATTTTAATGAGAAATGGAAGTGACAGAACTGGAAACCCTCTAGGGACAATATCCGTAAATGAAGGAAAAAACTTGGAAATTTAACCTGATCTCATGACAGTGTCTCTTGGCTATATTTTGTGAGTTTTATTTTCCTTTATGCCCTCCTCAGAATTGAATCTTGAGTTATATATGTCTTTTTCATTCATCTATACTTTTATGAGTTAAAACTGACCTGTATCCATTCATGTTACTCCAGTGTCTCCTGGCTCTGTAATCTTAATAGCCTAGAAATGTGCCCATAGTAGTACTGAATAAACTATACTTGTTTTACAGGCAGCTTAGCATCTAACTTGAAATGTTCATGCCAGCAAAACTCTCTGCTTGGTTTCTTTCAGTGTGACATGCTTTCAGGACATGGAACCATTTTGCACTATCAAATGATACTCTAACCAAAAAATTTCTTCAGGTTCTGCAGATAATGGATTACAACAGAGTGCCTTAGGTATATCAACCATTTCCATAAGACACAAGACTTGAAGGCATTAACTGACTTGACTGTTAAAGCACAGTCCTTCTAAGCATATTCTATTTCTATATCAAAACTTGCAGCAGTTATAGCCCACATGATATGCACGTAGATGTAGACATAGAGAAACTAATATTTTCATATCAGTCTGTCGCAAATCCTGACGGAAGGGTCTTCCTTTCCCTTTGCATCTCCGGTGTCTGCAAATCATTCTAACTCGAGTATAACTCAATTCTCCTTTGTATGTTTCTTCCATGCAGTAATAGAGTGAACCTTGCCATCAAACTTTAAGTCACACTTTTACAACATCATATTAAAACCACTTTTGCTAATAGCTTTGACGGTGATTCTTTAAGTGATCTAAATCACCCATTCCCGACAAATCGGCATAGTTGACAGGATCCTAAATTAGGATTCCCAACAAATTGCCGTAGTCAGCAGGATGGCAAGTAGTGTCACTGATTACTTATGGAATCATGGAATAAGTCCAAGTCCCAAATTCCTAGAAGAATGGGCTTGTGATAATTGGCATAATTGGGAAGCTGTGGAAGAACTGCTAAAGGTGGCCAGGGGCCATATAAAGCATGGAAAAGGGAAAAGAATTATTTGCAAAATGCTAGTTACCTGTTTAGAAGATGCTTATTAAGATAGAAAGAATAACAATAAAAGAGAGCAGGACCTAAAGGAAGAAATAAAAGGCAGAAAGGCAGCTGAACTAATATTGTCTTTGAAAACTGAGCAGCTGCAGAAACAGTTACAGGAAGAAAAGGAGAAAAGGAGAAAAGGAGAAAAAACAGAAATTGGAAGAAAGGTCGAAATGATGCTTATGCGGGCTCCCCATCCCTCTGACATTGTACAGATCAGGAAATTAATTGTATCCCCTGAAGAATGGGATGGGAACATACAGGGTGACCTCGATGATAATGAACCATGGGAAGATGCTTCTTTGGTTCCCTCAAATCCCCCTGAATATGAAGCCAGACCCACTGTTAAAACAGAACAGTTTAAAGGACCTCAGGGTGGTGCTCCATGATATACTGTGCAAACCACTCCCTGGGATCTGTTACAATTGGCAAATTTACAAGAAAGATTCAGCAGAAAGCCAGGTGAAACTGAAGCAGAGTATTTGTGGCGAGTTTGCCTAAGTGGCGGTGACCGAATAATGCTGTTACAAATCTGTAATGTAAAAACTCATCTACACAATGTATGTAGGTGAGCAGGCACTTCTTTATTGCAGCGCTGGACGCACAGGGGATCGCTCCACCTAGTGTGCGTGCCTAACTTCTCCGCTACGAAAGTTATATACAATCAAAGTATACATATTCATCATATTTCCCAAGAAACAATTAACATATTCATATGATTTCCGAGAACTCATTAATATATGTAAATGCTCGTGACGCATGCGCCTTCAGGTACACAGGTTGTCGTCTAAGGTCCTCTGGTGGTCATCCATAGTCTTCCTCATGGTGTCCTTTAGTTGAACCCAATCTTTGCGCATGCTCAGGTTGGTTGCAAAATCCCATTCTTGGAATCTTCTTAAGTTTTCCCCAGTTTACTGATCAGGCCTACAACTTATCATTCTCTTGACAAGCAAATCCTACCTCTTCACAATGCTACATTGTTCATAGCTAGTTTATGATTATATCAGGGGTAGCTCATACCTAGTTACCCTTATACAGAAAAAAAAAAAAATATATAAAATTTTTAATCTTTTAATAATCACTTTCTAGCTTATAATTTTCTGTCAATTTCCATGCCTATGAATAATCAATGTTTATTTCTATTAATATCTATCGATTGGCATTCTTGATATTCATATAAAGATGGGGAGGGTAAGGGGATTTTCAAGCAGCATCACTGCTGCATATCGGGTCACACTGTCACAGGACTCTAAACAAAACTTTTCTATTCAATTCTTCATCGTTCCATCTCGTTACTGTTAGTTCTTCAGTATGGAACGGCAACTCCCTGGTGAGGTTCATATGGTTATTGTTTCTAACTTCATGGTTGGACTTGATGATCTTACAGGTCTTTTCCAACCTTAGTGATTCTGTGATTAGTGATTCTGTAACTTAACAATCCTAACTTATTTATTTATTAATTAAATTTAACCTTTTCTATATATCATATTTTGATTATAAATCAGAATATTTACAACAATGCTAAGTGAAGATGAAACAAACGGCTTTTGGGGTCCGGAAATTTTCTTAAGTTTAGGACCCAACCGAGTAAATGGATCCTATTTAATCACCAGCAGGGTAGCTTATTGGGCTGGGGGAATAGATGTTACAGAGTGAGGTGAACTCTCCATAATCCCCATGAGATCTCTTAACGAGCTCTCTACAGCCATCTCAAAATTTGTCTGCATAAAAGTCATGCATAAACGAGAAGCCAACGATATCCCAATATCTGCTACAATTGACTACGCAATGCTAAAACCAATACTTTGAGAAGCCCCAGCAGTTCTTAAACCCTACTTAATGGCAAAACGGAAGGAAAGTAAAAGAGGCACAGAACACAATGAGGGGTTAGCTGATAATGATCCTCGCAGCCAACTCCCTACCTGGGCAGAATTCATACATGACATTTTAAACCATGCCTGTGAAATGGGGTGGGATGATCCGTTAGCCAGAAAATCATAACCAAGACCCCAAGCAGCAGATCATTGAGTGTGAACAGTAAAACAAACACACCCACAGGAACAGGAACTAGACCAAGGGAAAATACTCCTAAAGATCCACAAGCAGAGTCTTGGGAGAGGAGAAATGAACTGTGGAAGAAAGTATTGGCACTAGGCATTCTCAAAACCACAGTTCAGAGACAGCCTACGGGCATTATTCTGAGTCTGAAGCATTCCAGAAACACCATGATGGTGAAAGGAGAGAACATATTCCAAACACTCCAGCGCCATCATCAGCTCCAAGAAAGAGCGATAACCTTTTCCTTCCCCTTAGGGATGATTTGCAAAGCATGAGGCAAAAAAATGAGTAATGCTAGGACAGCAACTGGGCATGTCTGTCTGGCAAGTGGAATTTTATCAATGAATAAATAATAATGGCCCATATATTTTGATTCCATTTGACCCTTGATGATGACTGGTAAAATTCCTAATGGGTATGGGAGAACAAATTTCAATATTAACACAACAAGATGCCCAGATGCTGGGTATACAACCTGGATGGCAAAGAGTTAAAATTACCAGAGTGAACAGAGCAAGTGCTACACGCCAAACTGCAAAAGTTAATTTATGGCTCCTGGGCAAGAAGCTCATGTCATTTACTCACTTTGCAGTAAAAGATCACAATGAAAATATTTTGGGTTTTGATGTTTGGAATGGCCAAACCTGGTGCCTGCCGGTTGGCAGCATGTGATCCTTTGGTTCAAATGCTGATCCTAACCCTGATAACAACCAGGAGGCTACAGTACACATACTCCACACAGGCCCTGTACTCCCCGACTCAAAAATTACCCATGTCCTGCATTACCTGATTTCTGCTATGGCACAAACTGGGATTTCTGAAGTAATAACAGACTTGGAAAAAGGGCACATTATTTCCAGAATCCACTCCTCATATAATCACCCATCTGGCCACTATGAAAGCTGAATGGAAGATGGCATCTGACAATTGATTGTCAGCACCTAAATGCCAACACAGCTCCACTAACAGCTGCAGTACCTAACATTGCAACTTTAACAGCTACGTTACAAGCAGCCGCACATCCATGGATGGCACTACTAGATGTGAAAGAAGTGTTTTTTATGGTCCCCTTACAGGAAGAAGGTAGAGAAATTTGCTTTTACTTGGGAGGGTTTACAATATACCTTTAACAGACTCCCACAGGTGTATAAACATTCACCCACAATTGCTTATGCTGCGCTTGCTGAACTTTTACAAACAGTCTCACCCCCTCAAGATGTGAAACTGTACCAATATATAGATGATATTCTGATTGGAGGGACCTCCTCTGAAAAGGTGGGGGAAGTGGTAGCAGCAGTGCAGCAAGCACTATATAAAGCAGAAGTTGAAGTTCCACCTGAAAAATATCAGGGACCAAGTAGAGAAGTAAAATTTGTAGGTGCTTGGTGGATTGCAGGTAGTGCAGCAATTCCACAAGACACCCTAAGTAAAACAGAACAATTGCAGATGCCCCAATCTAGGAAATAATTACAATAGCTTATGGGTAATTTAGGGTACTGAAGGAAACATATACCTGGATGTTCTATCGTTGCTTGCCCACCGTACTCACTTTTAAGAAAGGGAAAACCGTGGAAATGGAACCCAGAACATGAAGAGGCCATCAAAACCCTAATACAGGAATTAAAAACATATCAGTCACTGAGGCCAGTACACTCCCACAACCCTATTATAGCAGAATGGGGTTTTACAGAACATGGTACTTATTGCAATCTACTCCAGACGAGGACAAGGAGGCCAAAAAGACCTTTAACGTTTAGCTCGACTGCATTTGAAGAGACAGGACAGATATATTCCAAGTAGGAAAAGGGACTTTTGTCTTTAGTCTGAGCAGTTAAGCAAGTTGAGCCACTAATGGGTAACCTGCCTGGAAAAACCCTGCCAAGACTTGTATTGTTTTCCCTTCCCAGGAATGATACTGAGAATGACACCAGCACGCCTCCCCTGGAGATCAGGTTAACCATTGAAGGTTTGCTTATACTTCTTGCAGGAGTATCATTGCCAGCATGAACAAAATTCGGTTCACACATCAAGCTCGACCCATGAGGTGGAGACCCTGACTTCTTCTATTTATGCTAATAAATATGATAATTATAGTACATTCTTCACCATAAATATTTCTCAGTTGTGGGTGCAATTTACTGTAGCAACAATTGTGATAGAAGGTGAAAAGGGCACCTTACCCACTGAAATTTGAAAGGTAATCTGGGATAATGCAACTAAATTTGAAAGGGAATTCCAATCCTGGTGGCATTTAGTCAATTTCACTTATGACCCCACCAACAGTAAAGCCATATTTTTTGTTTTGACAATACGCAATGCTTTGGTATACACCATATACCCAATCATTGTGCTAGGATTAAATCACAGTGGAACTGTACCCTATCCATTAGAACGTAGAGCATGGGCCCAACAAAATGGGAACAAATGGCAAACTATTGATGTTGATGCATGTGTGGCACAATAGCAACAAAGATTTATTTGTGAAAGTAATACCATTAAGGCCCAAGACATTTGTCTTGGCACTGACCAAATGTTTGTCATTTTGAAATACATCCTGATGAAACACCTGAAACTGTACTTGTCTATGTTGGAAATGGATGTATTTGTACGAGAACCCTTTGTGATTCTATATTTATAGACAACACCACTGTAGAGACATACGATCACTCAAATACCTGTATTTGTGATTTTACCAAAATTATAGGATGCGACTTTAATTATTTAGCTCCTGTCACAACCCAGCAATTGCTACAATGTAACTATACATTGTATCAAGATTAATTGCCTACCCCTATTGGAATGGATCTCACATTGGTAAGAAAACTGTTGCATCATGATGGTCTGAGTCAATTGCTAAAACAAATTTGGAACAATGGACAGAGTCTTGATTACCATTCATCATGATGCAGAGGAGATACACTATGTCCTAGGAAGAGTGAAGAAAGATGGAGAACATAATTGGTAGGACACTCTTTTTGGATGGTCACCAATAGCAACTGGAATTTTGAATTTGATGCTATATCCAATTGTAATCTTATTCATTTTGACCTTTTTGTGTTTATTGCTTATAATCATTCTGTATATCAAAGAAACAAATTTCTTCTTTTGTTTGAATGAAACAAATTACATCAATCAAGCATGTAAAACATTTACAATCAATTGATTCTGTATGTGAAATGGTATACACTTAAACTACACAGCTTATCAAATAATTAGACTCGGACCACTGATCTGCTATACGTCACATATTTATCACGTAGAGGAAAGAGGTAACCGCATTACCACTCTGTGAGTCGATAAAGTGAATTGACTGTAGTCACAAGGTCGAGTGTGATGGAGTGTGTGCACTTGACTCCTTGACCAGACTGGCAGTGGTTTGGTGCAGGCTCCAGAGGAGGTAAAGGCCTGAGCCATAGCTGGACCATGAACTCCTAGTTTCAATCTGTTCTCTGAAAACCCACAATGGAGCAGAGTGACACAGTGAACATCGATGCATATGAGCTTGGAACATCGATCATGCAATTAACCCATGAATAGCAGGTGGCTCTTCCAAGACTCATTTGTCAAGGAACAAAGTAAGTTGTGGGTACAAGGAGTCTCATGCATACGTTTCCCATTGCATGTAATTTCACTACAAGTCAACCACTTTATCCCATAAATATGACAGCCTGAATGAGCCTTTTTTCAGCTCTCCCTGCTAGGCAGCGTGGCTGCATGGCAGTGATCTCCCCTTGAGCTGGAACACCTCTCAAGATTGCTCCTTGAGGCAGAGAGAGCTTTTACCAACAGCAGATCTTTGGTAAGCAACTGATATCATGCATAACCTTGTAGTATGGCAACTTTGATTGTGCCTTGGTAACTTTGATTGCATGCTGAATTGATGCTAATGGAACATTACATCAAC
Source organism: Gavia stellata (assembly GCF_030936135.1). Classification (NCBI taxonomy): domain Eukaryota; kingdom Metazoa; phylum Chordata; class Aves; order Gaviiformes; family Gaviidae; genus Gavia; species Gavia stellata. The sequence continues at coordinate 23,535,130 of NC_082598.1, read as the reverse complement.
TAATGGAACATTACATCAACTTTGCATATATAATCCTTTAGACATAAACTGTTGTCCAAGTCTGAGACTAAGATTGGACCTAGCTGCACCTAAGCTCCATCAGGAGTTTAGAAAGCAAGGGGATCCACTCTGAACCTTGTCACTCAAGAGGAGAATCTTCCTCACCCTCTGCAAATCATTCTAACTGGAGTACCAACTTCTAACTGGAGTACTACTTCCATGCAGTAATAGAGTGAACCTTGCCATCGAACTTTAAGTCACACTTTTACAACATCATATTAAAACCACTTTTGCTAATAGCTTTGATGGTGATTCTTTAAGCGATCTAGATCACCCATTTGCGACACAGTCAAGGTGAGGGTGAATTTCACATAGTGAGAGATATTTAAAAACAGCTAGGGTTTGGCTAGTGAGAAACATTTGTAATAATTGTAGATAAAGATTAGAAAGGCTTCAGAAGGCAAGTTATGTGGAGAAAAAAATCTCATTCATTTGTAAGAAAAAAGTATATAATTTTCTACAGAATTAATTTATTAAATAAAATTGCGCAGAAGATGTTGAGGCAAGTTCACACGCAAAAAGATTTTTTGGGAGAGTCTATAGCTTATGACATAGATTAAATCTAATGGTGAAAGATACTTCTGGAGAAAAATAAAAACAGAAGGAGGTAGGGAGAATGGGAGAAGGAAATCCTCTTCCCAGGACCCAGCATGGAAAAGAAGTGATAGAGGTCCCAAGGTGACCACCCCCCCACCCCCCCCGGGTGTCCACTCCAGCACAGCAGGTGATTCCCCCTCATACTTTTCCCTTAGCAACTATAAGCTTTACATGAGGACCTTCTCAAATTCCTTATGGGCTACTCCTACTTACGGTACTGTAATTGGTGGCTAGAGAACGCTCTGGTCAGGAGTAGCTGCTAACATGCTAGCAGCTTATGAAGTTGTGTGCATACACATTTTCAGGTCCCCTAATGTAAATCAAATGCTACAACTGTGGCAGAAACAGTGGGGAAAAAAAGGGTGATCCCATGCCAGTGCCAGTCAATTCCCAGGAATGCCCACAATAATAACAGTATTGGGGTTTGCAGGTGCAAGGCCATGACAACAAGTAAAAAATGCTGCCACAGTGGATCTGGAAAATACAGTGCCACAGCAGCTTGCATGTAAGGTTAGAGCTGCAAGGGAAAGGCAGGCTACTGAGGTATAAATGGAGGACTTTTAGCAGTATAAAATCTAATGACACTTAAGGCACTGTACAACATTCTTGCACAGAATTATTAAATGTTTTTAAAACAGTTTCTACTTAATTTTAGACCAAATATTAATAGAATTATTAATTTCCCATTAATTCAAATAAATTTTTATTAAAAATTTTAGGGAAAGTAGAATTATCTATAAAATTTGTGTTTGTATGGACCTTCTTTTTTCCTGATATTTCAATTTCTATCAAATATTTAAGTTTCTCCTAAGGGATATTAATGAGTTCACAGCTAAAGTCCTGTTTTCAGGATTTAATAGTCAAAGAGAAAACATGTACATAAATATGTTCTACTATTTTTTTCTTTAATATTCTAATACAGTCTTCACCAAAACAAATATTGTATCACCTTCTGGCAGCATGCAATATTTCATTATGATGGTTTAATAAAATACTTCCCACAAGACTGTTCTTTTATATGAAGACGTATATCAACCTAGCACATTGGCTTATGTGAAAGATCATTTCCTTTAACAAGTTTGAGGTGAATATTAGGGTAAACTATTGGATTGTTCATTATATCTTCTTGGGTTTCTATCTAGTTTGAAAATTTTTGATATTTCTCATGAAAGTATTACCATGGTATATCTGTCAGTGTTAAAAAAATGAAAATTTTCAGATTTAATAATTCACAAAATTTTTTTATTGTTTATTTCAATTCACAGCTTGCTTTCTGTTATGTTCTATTCTTCTGCTGTTTAACATCTTCGTCTGCAACATGGACAGTGGGACTGAGTGCACCCCCAGCAAGTTTGCGGACGACACCAAGCTGTGTGGTGCGGTTGACATGCTGGAGGGAAGGCATACCGTCCAGAGGGACCTTGACAGGCTCAAGAGGTGGGCCTGTGCAAGTCTTACGAAGTTCAACAAAGCCAAGTGCAAGGTCCTGCACAGGGGTCGGGACAATCCCAAGCACAGATACAGGCTGGGTGGAGAATGGATTGAGAGCAGCCCTGAGGAGAAGGTCTTGGGGGTGTTGGTTCATGAGAAGCTCAATGTAAGCCGGCAGTGTGCACTTGCAGCCCAGAAAGCCAACCATATCCTGGGCTGCATCATAAGAAGCATGACCAGCAGGTCGAGGGAGGTGATTGTCCTCCTCTACTCCTCTCTCGTGAGACCCCACGTGGAGTACTGCATCCAGCTCTGGGGTCTCCGCATAATAAAGACATGGACCTGCTCAAGCGAGTCCAGGGGAGGGCCACGAAGATGATCAGGGGCCTGAAACACCTCCTGTATGAGGACAGGCTAAGAGGGTTGGTTTGTTCAATATGGAGAAGAGAAGGCTCCGAGGAGACCTTATAGCAGCCTTCCCCCTGAAAGGGGCCTTCAAGAAGGCTGGAGAGGGACTTTTTACAAGGGCATGTAGCGATAGGACAAGTGGTAATGGACTTAAGCTGAGACAGGGTAGATTTAGACTAGATAAAAGGAAGAAATCCTTCACCATGAGGGTGGTGAGGCACTGGAACAGGTTGCCCAGAGAAGCTGTGGATGCCCCAACCCTGGAACTGTTAAAGACCAGATTGGATGGGGCTTTGAGCAACTTGGCCTGGTGAAAGGTGTCCCTGCCCATGGCAGGGGGGCTGGAACTAGATGTTCTTTAATGTCCCTTCCAACTTAAACAATTCTATGATTCCTCAAACAATTAATCAAAATTGTGCATAACAAAACAGATCATATATATATTCTTTACAAACTGGAAAAGAAAAAAACCCAAATACATGCAAAATTTAAATTTTCCTTTTCTAAATGCTGATTTGTGAAAACAAATTACTTAATCCATAGAAAATTCCTAACCAATTCTTCACAGGCTTTTGAAAAACTAACTTTAAAATGATTACATGAGAACAGACTTGTCCTGAAAATTTAATAGGAACTACCTAGCCTGTATCAGGTCTTATTAAATTGTGATTGTAATGGGTAGGGTGAGAATTAATGTATTATTACTATTAAATGAACAGACTGAATTTTGGGCTGAGTATCCTTTTCTACTTCCCAGTACATTTGTTTTTATATATTGAATATGTAGCGTAAAGATGCATTTATATATGTTTGCATAAAATAGGATGTAACAAACTTTAAGCATCTGTTGTACTACTGTAGAAAACTATATCACATCAAAACAAAGTTAGAGGCAAAACAAAGTAATGAACAAAGGAGATAATGGGAAATTACACAGTTTTAAAACATTGTCTGAAAAGTCTATGGAGATTTATTTTTCAGAACAGCGTAGCATATGACCACTTTCATGAAAACAGGCATCATATCCATGATCTACATAGAGAAGTATGGAGTCTATAGAAAAACAGATGTGCTAACTAATTACCTGTGAAAATACTGATCTGCTTTCAAAACCTAAACTTTGCATTAACTTTTTCCCCATATGTTTGGACAAATGTTCAAGGTGGAATACCTTTTGCCTGCTATCAGAGGTGAGGAATTTGCTTTACACATCTTCTGGAAAGAAATATGATCATATTTAGTGGCAAATATAGACAAAAGGTTAGAAGTAATATACCCCATCCAATGCAAGGCTTATTTGCATGCAGCACTGCACCTTTTTAACTTTAAAAAAAAGTTTTACTTTGGGTTTTTTTGTTTCTTTTTTTTTTTTTCCAAATACATTAGGTATAACAATACAAAAACCTCAGCTAATGTAGACACTGGGTTATACATGACAAGCTTTGCTAACACTAATACAGCTGTTTGTGAGCTGTTATAGCAACTGTGTTCCTTTGTAGGCTGAATTAATTTTGGGAAGGTCAGATGGAGAACACATTTGGCGGTGGGGGTGGTTAAAGCAGTATTGGTACAGATTTCCTGATTTTGGAACAAATCTCCAAAGATGATTAGTTTAAGTCTGGCAGGCTTCCCCTCACAACACTGAAAAGGCCTTTGCTGTATAGAATAGACAATATCTCTATTCCTTTTATTTAATAAAATAATTAACATAATCTTTACCAGTAGTATTTATAAAATTACTAAACAATATTCTCACACCAAAGAGAAACATGTGGAGATTACACAATAATTTTATTGTTGTTAGTGGTTTTATTAGAATGTGCTCAAGCAGTAAAGTGACAGCTATAAAATTCTAAGATAGGTAAGACAGACAGACATTAATCTTGTTTAATTTTTCCTTTATATTGATTGATTGTGTTTATCTAATATGTAATAAAGTTAATTTAGTGTGCAGCAAATTTAAGTTGTGCTAAGAGTATCTCTGTACTCCTTTGATTACATTAATTAAAAATGACTACTTATTCTATGCTGGTAAAATACTAAAATAGGTAATAGCAAATTTTAACAGGGTGACAGCTCTTAGTCCAATGTAGACCAAATGAAAAAATCTTAAGGCATTTAAACATTCATGCATTTCAGTATTTCTGGGTAGCAAAGATTCATTTTCTAACACCAGCCATGATTTTCAAGCATGTAGCTACCATATTGTGAAACTTACATCCAAGTAGCATTGTGTTTTTCATCCAACATCTTTTGACATTGGGTTTTAAATTACCATTGTGTTTTAATGCACCACATTTTATCTTCCACTTTATGATACACGTGCTAGAAAGCCCCAACCCTCCACTGTTAGCTTTTCTGTCACTTAAGATCATTTCAAAAGCTCTTTGAGGCTATGCAGAAGTGCATATTCTTTCCAGAGCTTTCATCCACAAATAATAGTTTTTCTACAACTGAAAATGGTCCACTGACATTTCTGTACACATATTTAAATGATGTGTGCATTCATTTTAGTATGTCCAGTTTTCACTCCTGCTTTCAAATGTCATTGGTATGTCACATAGGTGAATGAAGGAGGACCTTTGGGCACCTGTGGGCTTTTGGAAATAAATGCATGTTTCTGTACTGTGGATGAAGGTGTGGTACACAAAGTCTATACTACAAACTACAACTATACAAAAAATAAGATTCAGATATATCTCTGGTTGACATAATTATGTCAGAAAAACTCCAAGAGTAAATGCAGATACATCAAGAAAGTAATGATGTTTTGGTGCAGACTGTGCAATTTTAGGAGGAAATAAGGATGCACCAGAAATCCATCTGATGGCACACACAGCACCCCCTTGAGGGTCTCTGTGACATAGCTTTGCCCAAATAGCTGCAGCAGCAGACCCTTCCAATCTAAACATTAGAATAATTACCTTTGAGCATGGTCATAGAATCTCTGTTCTCATCCAAAGGAAAAAAACCCAAAACCAAAACCATACCAAATATACAACAAAATCCTAAAAAAAAAGATACTCATTACTAGTCCATGAACATGGATGTGTCATTAATATTGCTGTCAAACAGAAACCACAATATGTGATAATGTTTCTATAAGCAGTATAATCAACAGAAAATTATGAAAACAATCACAGAAAATACAGCCTAACAAGAAAAATCTGACATAGCGGATGGGCAAACAAAATTAAACATATTTCTATCTCCAGAAAGAATGCTCAAGGGTAGATGACAAAAGCAGCAAAGTAACCTTCTCCAGCCTCTCTTGAGGGATACCATTGTCTTTTGGATAAAAGGAAATATAGTCTTTGACTACACTTTCGGAAGTGTGAATGTGCAGTATGTTATGCTAAAAATCTTGTTTACAAGCAAAGATGAAATGCCCTTATATGCAAACCAAAAATTTATTGTCATTGTAATTGGAGTCTTAACAGTCTAATCCAAAAATCATTAGTGGTGCACATCTAATTATTACAGGAAGAGAAAAAATATGTGTATGTAGAAAAAAGTTTCAGTAATAGTGTAGTCGTTAAGATTATTATAAAGGCACCACTTCTACCCCTTCTGCTCTTATGCTCATGTTTTTCCTGATCCTCTGGGTCCTGAGTTTGGTGGTTTCCTTCTGGTGTTATGATGACTAGTCAGCACCTGAAGACTTTTGCTCAGAGCAGTATGATGTTCATGTTGATGCCCTCTTCTTCCTCACTCTGGAGTCCACCTGGGGTCATTTTTATGTTTTCTAACATGCTTTTATAGCTTTTCTCTTTCCACATTGCTCTGTGACTCCAACTTATATCCGAATTTACTACATATGGTGACTTTCACAATTTGTAGATGGTATTACTTTGTTCTCTGTTGCTTCTAAAAGCAGATCTGCATTTCTTTAACCTATCATGTGTGAGTTGCTTATGGCTGTGGGGTTTCCCGTGCCAGGCCTGTTCCCTATCCTTTATCATCCCAGGCCTGCACTCCTCCATGATGCACCCTGCATCTCCACTTCTCAAGGCCTCTGCTGCCATACTGTATCTGTATTTTCCTGCATTGCGTCATTGGGTTAGAGTTGTAAAACCATGGTTGTACCATACAAAGATGATCAAAAGTAAAAAAAATTCATGGTAGACACCTGCTCAATTAGAAAAATTGCTGCTACAGCTAAACCAAGTAAAATAAAGCTACAGGCAGGTCAAGAAATTTCAGACAGAGCAAGCTTTAGCAGCCTCTATCCTGAGGCCTTGTAAACTCAGTACAAAGCTAACGACGTGTTACTAGCAAAGGCAAAACTGTATTACAAGGCTACTCAGCTACAAGTATTAGTCTGTGTTCTCAGGAAAGAGGGGCAAACCAACAATAAAGCAAAATGCATTTGGAATACAGAGCACTTTTGTGAAACAAAGGGAAATCTATACATGCCTGTATTACACTGCAACTATTTGATAAACAAATAAAAATGGAAAAGTATCACAATGATTTTTACAAATATATTATCCAACATTATGTATCTGCACTCAGCAAAATGTTAATTTATGTGAGAATGTTTAGCATGGATTGAATAAGAAAACAGGACTTTTAGTGATGTTTAAACACCAGCTATGTAGGGATGATATGTGTTAATTGGGCAATTATGAAGAGGTGATGTAGCTGGCAAACACAGGTTATGGTGCAATTTACATTTTCTACAATGGAGTCGTGTCTTTTTGGAGCTCTGTCATTAACACAACAGATAAAATGTATTTTAATGGCCCCATAAAGAACCAAGTGACCAGAAAACTGTAATCCTAGCAGATTACATGTTTCTGAGAATTTAACAGGAATATATATGAAAAATTCTTCTGCTTACACAGTAAATTCTCCCTCAAATTTTCCGTGTCTCTCCTGTTTTCCACTTCCTTTCACAAAATAATCCCTACGTCAAACTCTCAAAACATGACTTGGAAAACTATATAGACTATTTAAAGTGGCAATGACATATGTAGTATTAGTATGAATGAAGGGTTAAATCACTGACGGTCCCTGGCTGAGACACTACTGTGATACATAAAAGCTTTACTTGCATAGTTTTAGTTATTCCTTGAGCAGAATTGATAATAGGATGTTTCAAGATATGTAACTCCCTTCCTGATAAGATCAAATGGGCCTTGAGGTAGCTCGTTAACATTCCGAGGCCAAAGGATGGATAAGCCAATTCCATGACCATGTATGGACAAAGGAAGCACGAAGTTCAACTAGTAGACAGTGTGAGGAAGACTATGAATGACCACCGGAGGGTGAAAAGACCCTAACCCTAATTTTACTGCGCATGCTTGGACTATGCAAATGAATTCCAGGAACTCATCCACATAAGACCAGATAAGACCAGCCTTTGTAGAAATCTGATGAATATGTATGATTTTTCTGTATATGAACTGAGGTGCTTTGCTAACCTGTTGGAGCACTCGTGGTGGACAAATCCCCAGTGCTGCCCAGCGCTGTATTAAAGAATGCCTGCTTAATAACAAACTAGTTGTTATTGAGTTATTCATCTCGGAAAACCATCCCGATCGCGGGCTCGGTACCGACTTTGTTGTTTCAAGTATGCACTTTCTTTCAAAGATAATTAAATGCACTGGAGTTCATCTATATCTATCAGACTGCTGATTTACATATACATTATTTTGTTGAAATAGTTCTGTACTTGTACTGAAAATGCTGTTCTGGTATTTGTTGCTGAACAAAAGGTGCATGTAACAATGGCAACAAAATAACCTGTTACTATTTTACAAGTTTGTAACATACCCATATATCCCTTAACTTCAAAATTCGAAACTGTGTCAGGAAACAGGTTTTAATATAAATATCTTAATTCAGTAGTCCTGCTTATATTTTTAAGTATTACTATGATAATCATTTATACCCATTTCAAAAAAATTCTGATTTTATGAAACAAGATAAATAAATCCTCTGTTAAAAAAATTAATATCCAATTTTTTAAATAAAAGTTTTACCATTCAGCACACACACAGATCAGGTATAGAGTTTGCTTTGTCTATACTTTTAACTGCCCTGATGGTTATTTACAAAAGAAGAGATTAGGACTGAGGAGGAGATGATCAGATCTCTGGTAGCTAAAGGTTTTTACAGAGGGTTCCTCTCCTGAAAAAGTGGCAACAAGAAGCTGAAAAACAGCTGATCTGAAACAAAGATCTGGCTCATTATATTCAAGGTTAACGCAGCTGCCTTTTGCTCTCTTTCCACATAAATTGTTCTCATTCTGACTTCATTCCTTGCTTTACCAACACCAAGATATGAATTAGTCAGGGGACTTCATAAAAGTCTGCTCATGCCCAGAGCTGCCGATCTTCACTTTCTGCAGTTCAGCGGCAATTTAATTTTAATTGCTCCCCAAGCTTAGGCCAATTCTGGATGGCAAATCAGGGCAAGAATCATTCACTGCTCCTTTGAAGTTTGAAAAGCCTGTATTCAGATTGCCTCAGGCCCTTATTCTTACATTTATGTGAAAATGTAAGCTGCTGAACACTTCTGTTGAACATCTACAACACTAACTTAACAGGAAATATCTTGTAAAGTGCAGCTTGATTTTTTTCCTGTGGATTTCATGTTAAGGATCTTAATAAAAATAATCAAAAAATGTAATAAAAATTTAGGAAAATCCATGCTAATGAGTTTGGATAGGTGTAGGCTTCAGATCATATTGCACATTCCCTTCATTAAACTTCTTTGGGAGTATTATTACATCTAGGTATAGCCCCAAGTGCATACTACAAGTAAATCACAACTATACTTTCTCAGTATGCAAAAGTTTCTCACAAAGCAAAAGCAATAAATGTTGCCCTGTTGATGGTTTTGCAAAAAGATGGGACAATAATTTTTATCCTGGCCCTTCATCCCTCTTTCTTTTCCTCGCCAATAGCAAAATTCAGGCTTCATGAAGGAAATCACTTCGACCTCTGAGAAAATTGAAAGAGTGAATCACTACAGGAGATAAGCTGAAGCTGATGATGGTGCAGAGAATAACATATTCCCTTGTGAGTGTTTCTTCATGGGGAATGCTTTTCAACAGGAAAAAAAAAGTATGCAGCAATACCAAAAGGTATTCTTCTCTTGGAAGAAGAAAGGGATGCATTAAAATATATTTTTCTGTATGCATTGGCACTAAATTAAAAGTCAAAGAGGTAGTAAAGCTGGAGGTGTGACAATACTAAGATAAGTCTTTGGTGAAATTAATAAAATTATGTACATTAAAGAAAAAATTACATTGTCAAATGTGATATATGTGGGGTTTTTTCCCACACAATTGTATGGTATCCATGCTGAACTGACCAGACAAAAGTACTGAGAAAAGGGAGGGTGGGGTGAGAGAGCAAAAAATTAATTGTAAACATTTGTGTGCCTTAAAGATTGGGTCTGTATTTACCAAAGCTGTTGCAGAAGGTTAAAAAAACCCCACAAAATACAAACACTAGGTTCCAAGAAACCAAATTCTAATACAACATGCTTATGTCTTTCTAATTCCACATTTCTACAAACAAAAGCCTTTCACAAACTTTCTGTTTGGGTTTTCCCCTCACTCTTTCTACACTCACTGAAAGGAGAGAGTCTCCTCCTCATCAGAAGCGCTTTGTGTTTGGGGGGTATTCATCTGCTGTTTTGAAGTTTGTCTCTCTACTTGTTTTCCCAGCTGCAAATTGCCCCTTAACATTAGCTAAATAGAAGGAAATAGAGCAACTGCTATGTCTTACCCTGGGTTTCTTTTGTTTACTCCTGTGAAATGTGTTCATCTGATTCGTGTCAATATGGAACAATGCTAGGGCCGCATGATGAAATGTGACTTTCTGTCCTACATACCCTTGTTAACCATAAGCCTAAGAAACACAGAGTGGTTAATGTATATAGTTCTCATAAGCCTAAGAAACACAGAGTGGTTAATGTATATAGTTCTTGTATCTTGCAAGGGTTGCCTGACAAATATTCCAAAACTGGTTTTGTTGCTAACCGCATAGTATTAAGCAAAAGAAGTCTATAGGGTGTGTGGAATTTGGATAATGAGGTGGGATTCCTGTGCTCAAAGAGCTGTTAAGACTGTCCTTGCTATCTCTTGTGCGACCCGGGGGAGTGGAGACTCACCCAGCTAACACAGGGTGCAGATAAGGAGGGGGTCCTGTGGAGGCAGGACAGCCCTGCTTGTGGTCAGCAAAGACAGTAAGATAACAGGAATGTGAGAGGTCCTTTGTTTCTTTGAAACGGCTTCGTCTCCGATAACTGACCTTTGCTTCATTACCTGTGAAATGCATATTACAACTCACACCCCTGCATATGCTAGTGAAGATTATAGAGGTCATGCTAAACAGATATGACTATAGCACTCGTCTCTCCACCCAAATCATGCTACACGTCACATATGGGGGGGGGGACACCTAATTCATTTACAAAGACCAACCTTTCCTATGAATATGTAGCAGCAGGAGAAATATAAACCGAAAACAAGAACTGTACGGTGTGCGTCTTGGTGGAGCAGAGACTCCCGGTGCACCCAGCGCTGTTTGCTTGCCTCTATTCGTTTAATAAATTGTAAACTTTAATTGCAATCCTATTTGGGGTTGAGTCATTTATCACACTCCTGAAAAACACCATTTCTCAGATAATCTCAAAAATAACTGTAACAAATAGGTTTAGGGGCTTTCGAGAACAGTGTAGAAAATTTTTCTATTAAATAATCTGTTTGATTATACTCTCATCTTTAGCATTATTCTTGTCTAAAAATTACAATACTTAGCAACAACAGAACATATTGCTTTTAAAATACCTTCATTTCACTATTAAGTTATATGTGTTGTACTAGCTACTAGCTAGTTTAAAAACAATCTTTTGTTGATTTTGGGTCTCATTTGTTGATTTTAAAAATAATTTCTGCTATTTATTCAAAAAAGGTCAATATTATCTAATTTAAAAATTCAGTAGCAACACAAATCTACACTGAGTTTAATAAAAGTCAAAATATCATCAGTCCTTTCTGCTTTATATATGACCTGTCCCAGAAGTTAGCAGGCACCCTACTTCTTTTGCTAAGAGATACCCAGTATCTGAAGTGCCCGTTCTATAGAAGTAGTTATCTATTTCTGGTTTAGTATATGTTGCAATATATCCTTAGGCAGTCAGTCACCAAACTCATAAAATAACACTGAATTTCACAAATAATTCAAATTTCTATTAAGTAATAAGAAACTCAGATTTTGAATTATGAATATTTCTAAGATAAATGAGTTTATATTTTAAGTTATGATTCAGTTATTGGATTTTCAAGTGTCTGCAGTACAAGAAATAAGTCTCTAAAAACATACCACATTCTACAAAAAACCATGTTTTTCAAGAAAAACCTTGCACATGATTATATGAGAGAGACACAAGCTTCAGTACTTACATATCAAATTTTTAGAAGTCATGTAAAGTGGTCCAATGTAAAAATAAGGAATAATTAGATAGTGTTTTGTAGGGGGGTTGTTCCGGTTTTGAGTTTGGGGTTGGTTTGGCTTTTTTTTCCCATTTAAGTAATAACCTACTTACTACATATTTGGTTCTCAAGTTGGTTCAGGACTATTTCTAAGTTTTAGGAAATGCCAAAGTGTTTCTCAAGGTTTATTCTTGTGCTACTAAAGAAACCTTTGGGGTTTATTATTGTTTCAGTGGGAGCAGAATCATGTCTGCACTTTCATGAGAAAAAAAGTGCTCAGTATTTGGAATTCAGTATTTAGAATTATAGGAGTTTTGGAGATCTGTTAGTAGATGACTTTCCAGTGACATATTTTTAGTATCCTTCTTCAAGTTTTTCCTCTGACTTTATTTGGGGAGTTTAGTACTGTGCAGGGAAAGAAAGAGAATTTGCTTTCCTTATTTCCTTCCCCTCCTTTTTTCTTAAAAAAAAAAAAAAAAAAAAAAAAGTCTTGTGACTCTATTATATTATGTTATGTGTTTAATTGTTTGCCAACTGCTGGGGCTTCAGTTCAAATTATGCAGAGACTTGGTCATTAGTCCATGCAGTTATTTCACGCATGAGAATTATCATTTTTAATTTGGCAGAAGTGAACTAGTACCCCAGCATGTGTCTACAACATCCACCTCAAAAGAGCAGTAAAACAAGTCAACTAAGTTGATTAAGACAATAAAGCTATCAGGATAGCTTTGGGGCAAACAAAAATGCTTACTCAATATCATTTAGTGTTTATAATTGTTTGCGTTTTTTTCCATTTTTTTCTAATGTCACTAATGTGGACTACTAATTCAAGTAGTAAATTAAAATGTTCATAAAGTGGTAATGCATCCTATAAATTTAAGAAATCACTCTTTAGAATTCTAATTATGGATATATTTCAGTGTAGCATGTAACATATTGAACTGCATTTATTTAGGTAAAGTCATCATTTTATCTTTGTAGGAAGCCTTCCCAAGTCTTTCAGGAATGAAAGTCTAATTAAGTTACTCAGAAAATACAGACAACTTTGTAACAGACGCTTCATTTTCCACTGCTAGCTTCCATGGAATAGTAAAACCTAGAAATAATCTGTTTAAAGTATAAAATAATGGCTTACTGGAAATTGAAGGGTTTTTTTACAATCTGTAACCATGTGACAGTGAAATGGAGACTTAAAGGATTGAAATTTCTTATGTAAGTGCTAAAATTCTATTCTTTTCCACTTTAACCACTACGGACTATATTATAGATCTAGTAGGTTTTTGTCACCAATCCTTTGTTTTTCATGTATGTAATAAAGAAAGTCTGAGAGTCATTTAAAGTAATTTGACAGATCTTTATGTACTGGTAAAGATCACAAATACAAAGACATTTTTCAAATACATTCTCAAGAAGTTTCAGTAGAAGAAATTCTAAAACTCAAATAGGCAAATATGCAAAGAGTTAAACACTTCAAAAATAAAATATTTATCTCTAACATCTAATTCTACTGTCTTTCAAAGGGTACAGATGTTTTTTTCTTACTCTCAGTGAAGATGGGGCACAAATGATGACAATTCTGTTTATAATGACATGACCTATTTGTCCGCTTAAATTCTTTCTTTCCTTCAATGGTTATGTTTTCTGACCTCTTACTGAGCCTTTCTTCGGTTTCTCTGTGTATTCTTTTTAGTCAGATGCCAAAAGCAGGACACAGTACTTACTGAGGCCTTACAAATATAATTACTGAATAATTCTTGTACAGAATTTCTATTAGTAAATCACACATGAGACTCTTCTTTTTACTTCAATGGCATTATACTGAGCTGGTGTGGTGGGTTGACCTTGGCTGGCTGCCAGGTGCCCACCAAGCCACTCTATTACTCCCCCTCCATCAACAGAACCGGGAGAGAAAATACAATGAAAAGCTCATGCGTAGAGATAAGGACAGAGAGATCACTCATCAATTACCATTATGGGCTAAACAGACTTGACTCCCTTCTTACCAGGCTCAACTTCACTTCCAACTCTTCTACCTCCCTCCCACCCCACCAGGCCCAAGAGGCACAAGGGGACCGGGAATGGCGGTTGCAATCAATTCTCTCCTTCCCCCTCACACTCTTCCTCTGTCCCAGTGTGGGGTCGCACGGGCGGCAGTCCTTCACAAACTCCTCCAATATGAGTCCCTCCCACGGGCTGCAGTTCTTCATGAACTGCTCCAGCATTGGTCCTTTCCATGGGATGCAGTCCTTCAGGAACAGACTGCTCCAGCACGGGTCTCCCATGGTGTCACATGTCCTGCCAGAAAACCTATTCCAGCGTGGGCCCTTCTCTCCACAGGGCCACAGCTCCTGCCAGGAGCCAGCTCTAGCATGGGCTCTCCACAGGGTCACAGCTTCCTTCAGGGCACATCCAACTGCTCTGGCATTGGGTCCTCCATGGACTGCAGAGTGGATATCTGCTCCACCATGGACCTGCATGGACTGCAGAGGGGTAACTTGCTTCACCATGGTCTCCAGAGGCTGCAGTGGAATCTTTGCTCCAGTGCCTGGAGCACCTCTTCCCTCTCCTTCTTCACTGACCTTGCTGTCTGCAGAGTTGTTTCTCTCACATATTCTCACTCTTCTCTCCCAGCTGCTACTGCGGAACATTTTTTACCCTTTCTTAAATATGTTATCACAGAGGTACTACCAACATCACTGATTGGCTCTGCTTTGACCTGTGGCAGGTCCATCTTGGAGCTGGCTGGAACTGGCTCTGTTGGATGTGGGGACACCTTCTGGTGTCTTCTCACAGAAGCCACCCCTGCAGCCCCCCTGCCTACCAAAACCCTGCCATGTAATCCCAATACAGCTGGTATTTAGTTTTTCATCATTAACCCCCCTGCCTTTTTTTAAAAACAGTTTTAAAACCACACCGTTCATTCTACACGTCATATAACTGTAATTTATCTTTTCATAAATACAGTATTTTACAGTTCGTTACAGAATTCTGCATTGCTGAGTTTGGACTATTTGTTCAACTTATCAAGAGCATGATGATTTTTAATTCTGTTCTCTAAAGTTTTGGCAACTCCTTAGAGCCCAGTGACATCTACAAGTTTACAAATTTCTGTATATTTATACATATATAATGATATAACTGAAAAGGCTACTTATGTATTATAGTCTGTCTGCATCAACCACATAGTAGTGCAGGGGACTTGTGAAAAGATTTTTTTGGAAAAAAATATGCCAGAGAACCTTTCAATGGGTGAAGTTGCTTTTTCAACCATGATAAACAGAATTTATTTTATATATGAACATATTTTCCTGTTTTTCCACAAGACAGTCAGAAAATCTGATAAAAGTTTGTTATACTAAATCTGCATTTCCCCCTTATTTTCCTGAATATTACTGTTAAATCCTAAAAAGAAGCTAATTTTTCCTGCTTTTGATGAATCTGTGTAGTATATTCCTTGTTATTATCTAGCTGGATGTGGGTACACACACAGACACATAAATAAGTTACTAAATATGTTACCTGCTTAGTGGCTGAAAGTAAAGTGGTGGATGCCTCTTTTCTGGATTTTAGTAAGGCTTTTGATACTGTCCCTCACAGCATCCTTCTGGACAAATTGTCCAGCTGTGAGATGAGCGGGTTCATGGTGCATGAGGTGAAGAACTGGCTGACAGGCAGAGCTCAAAGTCTTGTAGTGAAGGGGGCTACATCTGGCTGGTGACTGGTCACCAGCGGTGTTCCTCAGGCTTCAATTCTAGAGCCAGTCCTGTTCAATATATTTATCAATGATCTGGAGGCAGGAGTTGAATGCACCATTAGCAAGTTTGCTGATGATACCAAACTGGGAGGTGCTGTTGACTCTTTTGAGGAACAAGAGGCCTTGCAGAGGGATCTAGATAGATTGGAGCATTGGGCTATGATTAATGGGATGAAATTTAACAAGTCGAAATGCTGGATTCTGCACCTAGGATGGAGTAACGCCGGGCACAAGTATAAATTGGGAGAGGAGCAGCTGGAGAGCAGCCCTGCAGAAAGGGATCTGGCGGTGCTGGTTGACAGCAGGTTCAATATGAGTCAGCAGTGTGCCCTGGCAGCAAAGAGGGCAAACCGCATCCTGGGGTGCCTCAAACACAGAATAACCAGCAGGTCAAAAGAGATGATTATCCCAATGTATTTAGCATTGGTGCAGCATCACCTTGAGTACTGTGTGCAGTTCTGGGCCTCACAATTTAAGAAGGATGTTAAGGCACTTGAATGTGTCCAGAGGAGGGCAACAAAGCTGGTGAAAGGGCTGGAAGGAATGTCCTATGAGAAGTGGCTAAGGACTCTGAGTTTGTCTAGTTTGGAGAAAAGGAGGCTGAGGGGTGACCTCATTGCTCTCTACAGCTTCCTGAGGAGGGGAAGTGGAGAGGGAGGTGCTGATCTCTTCTCCCTGGGATCCAGTGATAGGGAATTGTTCAAAGCTGCACCAGGGGAGGTTTAGTCTGGACATTAGGAAGCATTTCTTTACGGAGAGGGTGGTCAAACACTGCAGCAGGCTTCCTAGAGAGGTGATCAATGCCCCATGCCTGTCAGTGTTTAAGAGGCATTTGGACAATGCCCTTAATATCATGCTTTAACTTTGGTCAGCTCTGAAGTGGTCAGGCAGTTGGTCTAGCTAATCATTGTAGGTCCCTTCCAACTGAAATTCAATTCAATTCAACTCAATTCAACTCAATTCAATTCAATTCAATTCTATTCTATTCTATTCTATTCTATTCTATTCTATTCTATTCTATTCTATTCTACTCCATTCCTTTCCTTTCCATTCCATTCCATTCCATTCCAGTCCAGTCCAGTCCATTCTAAATATATATATTTAGAAATTTGAAATAATTTGAAATAGATTTTCTTTCCATTAATGGCTAACTGAACTATTGCTTCCTGAATTTTATCTTTTTTTTTTAAATATTTTTAAATATTTTCAAAATAAATACTTATTTGAACAACTACCAGTTCTTCAGATTCTTCTTTCATGACTACCTTAAGTCCTCCAGGATGATTTTTGCCAGGACTATCTGTCTTGAACACACAGATTTCTCTAAATCTTCTTTAACACCTTCTTTTCATATTGCAGCCTGGCTTCTGACTCCCTTTTAGAATGATTTCTATTAAATAGTTATACATTTGGAGTAATGCAAAAAAAGCTCCAGGAACTTCAGCCTTCTGTGTGTAATCCATTGCTTGCACTCCTCCCACATAAACTAATGGATCTATACTTTATTTTGCTGCCTTTTCACTTAGTATTTTATTGATGCCAATAGCAAAAAGCTACTCAGATATAATCACACTGGAAAAGTGTTTGCCATGTCAATCCACTTTTATTCCCTGGTCCCAATTTTTGTAACAGAAGTTTCTTGGGTTTTTTGCTGGTTTGACAGAGCAACTTACTTTACACCCTCTGTTTTTGCTATGTGTTGCAATTCCCAGTGAGGAATAAGTTCACAAAGCAAGTTCAGCATAAAGGTAACAAACACATTAGTCAAGAATTTCCTAAATGCCTACCTGGCTTCACCTAATAGTTCATGGATGTCAGTATGAACTAGTGAGCAGCCTTTGTGTTAATTAAACTTGCAAAAGATATTTATGAGATCAGTAGAATTCAGCAAGTTCTTCTATTTCCCAATTTCCTCTCTCTTGCTCATTCCTGTTCTACTGTGCAAACAATTTGCATTCGTGAAAAGTTACAGGAATTTCTAAACAGTCACTGGGGAAATTCTACACACAAATCTTTTCGAAATAAAGCTATCATTTAAGTTGTAATTCCTCTTTTTCATCATTAGAAAAGGGTAGGGAATTATTATCTCTTTTGTTGACAGCATGAATTTACTTACATTCTAGTTCTGAAAGAAATCATTGTGAATATACCTGCCATACACTCATTTGAACCAGCTGGATAGTCTGCATCCTGCCTAAGAGACGGTCACATACAGTTCTTTCTCTCTCTTTCATAACTTCCTTCTTTCAATATTTATTAGTTTACCTGTCATTATACTACTGACTTATCATAGATATATGCTCCAGCTCAGAGTTTTTGTTAATCATCACCACTTCAACAGATATTTACAAGTGCAAGAGGAAAATGGCAACCTCTGATCTTGAGGCGGTGCTGCAAAATACAATGTTATGACATGCATTTTAAAACAAACAAACAAACGTAAAACATAGTCATTTTTTAATGTAATTTGAAGGCAAGAAGGGAAAAGAATAAGAATAGGTATCTAAAGGAAAACTGTTGATACACAGTATAAATGTTGTTGCCAGACCATGAATTTACATCTTACAAGTTCCAGAACTTAAGGACCTTTTGGCAATATTCCTTCTGTGATTGAGATTTCTGCAAATGTCCACAGTACTATTACACACTCAGTGGTGCGAAGCATATGGCATTCTACCTCATAAAAATTAGATGTGTATGGCAAGACAAAAGTTAATTTACTATTAATATACAGTTTCAGCATATATTATATTACCTTTGTAATGAGGATTGATAGGTAAACATATAATGTGCACGATCAACTTTGGACATAACTGACTTTTTGGAGAGCATGAGAGAGAATTTGCTTCCCATCAGTGACCCTTTTCTTATCATCTGAGGCTGTGGTAATCCCTGAAAAAGGGGATTAATTCTTCCACAAATCTGAAATAGAAGCACAGAATAAGTTTTTGCAGTGTTGTGAACTGTAGTATTCTACTAGTCAAGAAGATAAACCAAAATATTTGACCATAAATGATATTCTGTTTCTACATCTTCTTTTGCACGTCCAGACCAATCTAGTGATAAGAGTTGTTTACGTAGAAATGACATTTATTTAGTTTAAGTTGCCAAGGCCAATTTGAATTCATCTAAACAAATGCTTTAAAATTTTCAGCAAAACACTGTTCCATTAAAGGAAAACAGAAATACAGAAAAGGAACTCCTTAAATATAAGAAAACTTCCAGGTAACCACCAGTGCTGAGCAAATTTTTCTCAATATTTTTCTCAATTTCTCTGATTATTTTTTACTTTAATTTTTCCATTTACCTTTCCTGTGAAGAAAACTGCAATATGTTTATGAAGAAAACCATATGTCAGCTCTGTTACATGTAGTTTCTCTTGGTGATTGTGCAATATTTCTTGAGATTCAGTCCTAACATTTACTTTCTCACAGAGTTCCTGTGTGACCTTAACTGTCTCTCTGTCCCAGTTCTCTATAGAAAAAAGAATTACAATAGTATTTTTAACAGTTATGTCTGTTGTGTAGGAGCACAGTCTCTGAGGATACTACAAATCTTAACTAGATAAATGTCTAGACATTGACTTTACCTTAAAAAATGAGGAAAAAAAAAGCAAACTGTGTGCTATTTTTACTGGACTCATCATGCAATAAGTGGTTTTCTAAGTTGCTTCTCTAGTAAAACCTGTCTTATTGGCCTTCTCTTCAAGACTGTTTCTTCTTTCTCTTAGGCTGATCTAAAGTTTTTATGTATAAACTCCTTGCTTTGACCATAGATAGTCAGGCACATTATAATCTGTTTTTGTTCTTGTTAAATTAAATGTAATTTAGCACCCTACTGTTTTGGAAAAAACTAAACCAAACCAAAACAAACCCCAAACCCAAACAAGTCAGAGCAATAGCAGGAGTCAGACAGCAAAACACCTGACATAAGATTTCTTTTAATGCATTTTAGCAGAATCATGTTTGAAGTTCATTGTTACTGACTGAAGTAAAATGCAGAAGAGTTCAAAGATCTGTTGAGCATGTTTTTTTTGGTGTTATCTGTAAGGTCTATTGAATCTAACACTGTTCTAAATATTTTAACTTTTACTTTACTTTGAATTTACTATCATTTCTCATTCCCTGTGTCCTCTAAATAAGCAAGCAGAGTACGCCTGAGAATAACTTTAAAACATATGCAAGATGTAGTCTGTAATAATGCACATAATTTATATAGTCAGCTTTACTATAACTATCACAATTATAATGAAGAATATCTTTCAGTGTTGCTATGGTTTTTTACTTTTAACTTTGGTGAAGTTATAGAAGTATATATATCATTAGAAATCTGTATTATATTGCAGACATGACTATAATTTCTTTGGATTCAGATACAAGTATATATGGAAATATATTTGGGAAGTTTAGGGATAGGAGAGAAGCAATAGTTTCATCTTTTCAAACCAGAAAACAAGAATCATCTTAATATACAAGCTAAAATGTATAACTATGGCATTTGTGTCAGATAACATATATTCACAACTTTCGGTCTTTTTGTTTTTATGTTCACCGTAACTATATTTTTAAGTTATCAGAAAGTACTGAGTACCAGAGTACAATAATTCTAGGGCAGAAATGTAACAAAAGGAAAATAAAAATAACAAAAAATATGAATATAAAAATATTTGCTTTAAAATTTGCATACAAAATACATCACATGCTTCTCATGTATGTTGAATATACTGAATTCCCACTAAAGTGTAGAACTTGAAGTCCCCCCTCAACAAAATCAAAGGAATGTAATCATTGACTTTTATGAGTGGTTGTAGCTGCTCAGAATTTATTCATAAAAATGAAAAAGGGTGGGGCATGTACATCTCTGTCTGTTATTCTCAAATAGGAGCATGACATTGATGATGATGATGGTGAACATCTTTTATTTTGATTGCAACTTCGTCAAGCGATCCCACTCAAAATCTTGATTGAACTCCATGCAAAAGCATAGGAAAAAGATAATCCATACCACTCACAAGCTCAGTGTGCAAAAGTAACACATAGCTATAAATAACAAATAAGCAGACAAGGAAATAGGACTCTCTAGTATGAAAAAGGCGGTCACAGTTTACTGACATATTAATAATTTTTGCAAGCATCCTAGCAGAGGAAAATTTTTAAGAGGATCATTGACGTTTTGTAAATGGATACAGAGCTTCTCTAGTATAGAAAGAACATTGTGAGGAAAAGTACAAAGGAACTTTAAAAACAACCTTAACAAATAATCTGTGAGAGCGGGTAGACCACAGGCTATAATCAATAGCATAAAGGAAGTGCTGGAGGGGCAAATAGATCATGGATGGTCTTAATATCAAAAACAAACTATTGAGGTTTGATCCTGTAGAGAAGAAGTTTGTGGCAGGGATGAAAGAAAGATTAAATAGACAATCTAGGAACAGTGGTCTGAGTCAATATTAGTAGGCAATATGAAACAAGAAAGAAAGAAGTTGCAGTATTCAAGATGTGAGATAATGAAAGAATGAGAAATATAATTGTGTAGATCTATAAAAAGATAGTGAATCTAACATGTCATGTTATGGTAGTAAGATTTAGAATCATAGAATCATAGAATTATAGAATATCTTGAGTTGGAATGGACCCATAAGGGTCATCGAGTCCAACTCCCTGTTCCTCACAGAACCACCTAACACTAAACCTAAATATGACTAAGAGCGTCGTCCAGATGCTCCTTGAGCTCTGACAGGCTTGATGCCATGACCACTTCCCTGGGGAGCCTGTTCCAGTGACCGACTACCCTCTCAGTGAAGAACCTTTTCCTAATGGCCAGTCTGAACTTCCCCTGATGCAGCTTCATTCCATTTCCTCGTGTCCTATCGCTGGTCACCAGAGAGAGGAGATCAGCACCTCCCCCTCTGCTGCCCGTCTTGAGGAAGCTGTAGGCTGCGATGAGGTCACCCCTCAGCCTTCTCTTCTTTAAATGGAACAAACCAAGTGACCTCTGCCACTCATCATAAGTCTTGCCTTCGAGACCTTTCACCATCTTGGTATCCCTCCTCTGGACACACTCTAATAGTTCAATGTCCTTCTTATATTGAGGTGCCCACAACTGCACACAGTACTCAAAGTGGGGGCACACCAGTGCAGTGTAGAGTGGGACAATCACCTCTCTTGACCGGCTAGCTATAATGTGCTTGATGCACCCCAGGACACAGTTGGCCGTTTTGGCTGCCAGGGCACACCGTTGACTCATATTCAACTTGCCATTGACCCAACTCCCCTGCTGCTCTCCAGCTTCTCGTCCCCCAATTTGTACATATAACCAGGATTACCTTGTCCCAGTTGGAGAATCTGGCACTTGCTCCTGTTAAATTTCTTATGATTGGTGATTGCCCAGCTCTCTAATCTATCCAGATTTCTCTGTAAGGCCTCTCTACCCTCGACAGAGTCCACAGCTCCTCCTAATTTAGTATCATCAGCAAACATACATAATGTACATTCGACTCCTGCATCCAGATGATTTATAAAAGCATTAAAGAACACTGGCCCTAAAATTGAGCCCTGGGGAACCCCACTAGTGACTGGCCACCAGCCTGATATAACCCCATTTACTATAACTCTTTGAGCCCAACCTTTCAGCCAATTGTTCACCCATTGTACTATGGACTTGTCCAGCTCTATGCTAGACATTTTGTCCAGAAGGATACTGTGAAAGACAGTATCAAAGGTTTGCTTTCAAAAAATCCCACATCTACTGGCTTCCCTTGGTCAACTAAATGGGTGACCATGTCATAAAAGGAAATTAAGTTAGTTAAACAGGACTTTCCCCTTGTGAACATATGTTGGCTATGACCAATGTCTGCATTGTGTCTCAAGTGTTTTACAATAACTCCCAGAATAACCTTCACCATAATTTTACCAGGCACTGAAGTGAGACTGACAGGCCTGTAATTACCAGGGTCTTCCTTCTTATTCTTCTTGAAAACGGGGACAATATTTGCCAGCTTCCAGTTGACTGGGATCTCTCCAGACTCCCAAGACCACTGGAAAATAATGGAGAGAGGTCCCATGATAACATCAGCCAGCTTTTTCAGTACCATGGGTTGAATGCCATCGAGCCCCACAGATTTATGCACATCCATCTGGAGCAGCAAGTTTTGAACAAGTTCAGAGTCAGCTGGGAGTTTATTGTTGCCCCAGTCATGGTCTTCCAACACAGGGCTCCAGGGGTCCCAGGGCCCATTACTGGTGTTAAAGACAAGAGGTGAAGAACGAATTAAATGTCTCTGCTTTGTCTACGTCCATATTTGCAGAGGTGACTGACCTCATCAAGTAACGGACTAATGTTATCTCTGATTCTCTTTTTACTGTTAACATAATTAGAAAAAGCCCTTTTTGTTGTTCTTCACAGTACTGGCCAGCTTGAACCCTAATTGAGCTTTGGCCACACAAGTTTTCTCCCTGCAGTAGCGAACAGCATCTCCATAGTCCTCCCATGTCACCTGTCCTTGCTTTCAATGTCCACACACTTTCCTTTTCTGCCTAAGTTCTAGAAGAAGATTCCTGCTCATCCAAGCCAGCCTCCTGCCCCACTTGCTTGACTTCCGACATTTTGGAATTGCCTGCGCCTGCACTCTTAAGAGATGGCTCTTAAAAAGTGACCATTTAGAGATGGTTTGGATGGGAAGGCATAGTTGAAGGCTCAAACTGAACATATGAATTAACTAAAGGTATAATCAGACAGGCACTTTGCTTTGTAGTAATGGACGTAAGTTGGGGATTGGATGAAACATGAACGATTCTGTTTTGAAGTAATGGCATTTAACAAAATAATCAGTGTCACAAGCCCCCAGAAGACCCTCTGGATTAGGTGAATTTGCAGCTTTTCTGCTGCATAAAAGTGCTCTTCTGGCTAATGCTGGTTATCGGGAAACTCTCTTGGTGCACAGATCCTCTCTATTTCAGACCTCAGAGTGGCCTCTGAATTTTAGCTATTGAACATGTTATTCCTTGAATAACTTGGATCAGTGAGTTAGAATGTCTAGAGCATTCCAGTATCCTAGTTTTAAGAAACACCAGGAGTTGATACACTGATTTTAGTGAGTGACCTTAAAATCACTGTTGGTTCTTGCCAAGTACTGGCAAAAGTAAATTCCTTTTAACAAAATCTGAAGTGAGCTACACAGTTCCAAGGGCATATAAAGGCATACAAAGGTATATAAGAGTACATAGAAATTATACCAATGATGTATATAGCTACCTAACACTTAATATGTTGCAAAGGTTTCTCTGACAAACTGTCAGATATTTCACAATTACCAGTCTAAACATGCAACCCTACATCTTCAGGTTGCTTTCTCAGAATGGGAATTAGCATTGTAAATCTACACTCAGTCATGTTCCTTGGAAACTATTCATATGCAAAACTCTCTTCAGCTTTTAACTCCACCAGGAAAAGCCCTGGTCTCCTTTTCACTGGACCATAGACCACTCCCTCCAAGTTAAAAATGATGACAAAGTTCTTTGAATATAAAAACTTAAAATCTTAATGCATAATTTAATGGAATACCAATATTTAAATTAGATTGTTGCTATACATGTGGTTTAGGAAAAATTAGTAAGAGAAAAAAGGAGGAGAGACATATCAAGGGCCTAATGTATTATACCATGACCCATAGTATAATAATAACATTGCGGCTGAGTCAAGTAAAAAGGAGACAAGAACAAAAATACTGCCATCAAGACTGACATCTGTAACCCAAATATTAATCAGTTTTAATCAATAGGAGAGACTAGGTATGCAATTCATTCTATATATTTCTGAATGCTATATTTTGGTTACAGATAAAATAACTATGCAATTTAAATTTAAACTACAGATAAATTATAATTAGGAGAAAAGGATAGGAGTGTATAGGAGTTAAAATCCCCAGTTAAAATAATGTAAAGGAAAAAGCTCTCCAGAATTCTTTGGACTTGGATTGCTGCAAGCTGTTTGTTTCTAACTGAGTAAGTAATATGTGCCATGAATGATTCCGTCACAATAAAAGAAGCAAATGAGTAATATGAATGATGCTTGCGACTACCTTGTCCCTAGAATGCCTACCACGACAGTAGTACAAATTGGAGAGATATATTGTGGAGGAATTAGTTGTACGCAGTGCAGAAACAGATGCTGCAATCAGTTGTAATCAGGAAGGTGCACAGTTGATCAAAGGTTATGAACTACCAGCTGTTCCATAAGTAATGGAAGAGACATATTCAGATACAGAAATCAGTAACAGATCATCAAGCAAGTTCTTGGAGTCTGTTGAAGCCATCTTTTTGTTGAAGAAATGCTAAACTTTCTTGGCTTTGCTTCTGATCAACAAGGGCAAAATGACTGAGTGCATGAAATTGAAAGGTGTCCTGGTTTTGGCTGGGATGGAGTTAACTTTCTTCCTAGTAGCTGGTATAGTACTGTGGTTTGGATTTAGGATGAGAATAATGTTGTTAACACACTGATGTTTTAGTTGTTGCTGAGCAATGCTTACACTAAGTCAAGGACTTTTCAGCTTCTCTCACTGCCCTACCAGGTGTGCAAGAAGCTGGGAGGGGACACAGCCAGGACAGCTGACCCAAACTGGCCAAAAGGATATTCTATACTATATAACGTTGTGCTGAAAAAAAAACGGGGGGGCAGGACCACTGTTCGGGAACTGGCTAGGCTTCAATAAGCAGGTGGTGAGCAATTGCATTGTGCGTCACTTGTTCTGTATATTCCTTTATCATTATTATTATTATTTTCTTCCTTTTCTGTCGTATTAAACTGTTTTTATCCAAACTCATGAGTTTTACTTTTTCTCCTATTCTCTCCCCCATCCCACTGCGGGGGGAATGAATAAGTGGCTGTGTGGTGCTTAATTGCTGCTGGGGTTAAAGCACGACAAAAGGTTAACTGGGTAAGAAAGATCATGGTGAATGGTAAATTTTTTTTTTTAATGGACAAAAATGTAGAAGATAGCATAGTAAAATCCATAGATCCAAATCAGCAGATCTCACAGGAAACAGTACTAAGTTGACATGATGGACTGTTTCGTAAAAAACATTACAGCTAGAATCCATTGCCTAATGGAAGGAAAACATAGGTATTATAGAGACACTTACATGGAAAAATCAGGACCTCAGCAATGACCTGAAAGGAAAAGGGTAAAAAAACCTCCCAAAACTAAAGAAATAAAAAACTTGCCAAATTGTTAATTTGAATATAAGAGAAAAATATAAACTTTCAGTAGCAAAACAAAAAATGCACTATTTGAGAATAAGCTAGCAAGAAATAAAGAGGGTTAAAAGGAATAATATTATAACTATATTATTATTATATAATAAGTATAATTATTATAATAATATACTAATTATAAGGTTAAGGAAAGAGTTACTTTATTACTGAACAGGGGCAAAAATACATTTTACATTCTCTTTCCTACCTTGCTCTGGGTTGTTAAAGTGTATGTATCCCACTTTGGCCACAATTTTCCTTCTGTGGTTTATTTTCAGGTAGACTGATGATAACAATAACTGAACGTTACTTAGGAAGAACACATAGAAAGTATATGGCTGGGTAAACAGGAGATACCATGACTAAACTTCTAATTCAGAAGTCTCAGCTAAGTACTTGAAATTAGATGGAGTGAAATGGGGACACGTGACAGTTCTTGAAAAGGGAAAATAAGAAAGGCCCTAGGGAATATTTTTTACTGTTTTTTTGGGTAGCCTCAGCTCCAAAACTCCAGCAAATAGTTAAACAATCGGTAAGTACTTAGGAGAGAAAAAATTGATAAAGAAATCTGGTGTGGTTTAATTAACAAAAATCATATCGTTATAATTTTTTAATTATTATTTTTGTGGGATTGTTGAACAAGTTTCATGTGACTTATAAACAAAGATTAGAAATAGAGTCTAAATGAGTCATTTTCATTGACTTATAGGGAGATCATGATAAGAATGACAAAAAGCAAGACCATTACCAATGAGAATTAATTTGCTATCTGAAAGTTTGTAAGTGGGGTAAAAACATTTGAAGAGTAAAAAAGGAAATCACTTTCCAGAAAACATTTCTGAATCTGGTAAACATGGGAAGATTACAGTCAATCACAAACTGAAAGTAAATAATGTCATAATGTGGCAGAAGCTCAAGTTCATAATCATTGTAGCTGAACGTATAAACAGGAGTTTGACATGTAAATATTTGAAGGGATCCACATGCTTTATTTGAGGTTGTTAACCTGGACTTGTGTCAGTTCTGGGCACCATACTTGAAGTATATAAACCAGAAGTGTGTGAACCAGAAAGGTCACAGAGAAAAGCAAAAAGAATGAGGTCTGGAAAACATGATCTGCAAGCAAATGTTATATGTTTTTGTTGAATTAGATAAATGAAGGCTGAGAACAGACATGATAAAATTCTTCAAATATGTAAAATAGTCATACTGCAGTAAGAAAACACCGAAGTAAAGAGCACAGAAAATCTTTCAGTCTGTAAAAGTAATTAAACTGTTGAATAAATTACCTTTGGATGTTCCTAAAACAAGGTTAGACAAATACCTGCAAAACCAGTTAAATACAAATGACACTGAGACATAAATGATAAAACACTCTAGACAATTTCTGGGGCACTTGTTCTTCTGTTTTCTGTAAATGAAAGACTTGAAAATCTAGGAAAAGAAATAGAAGGTCATGAAATAGAGGTCATGAAATGTTACCTCAGGTTTTATGATTCTTTGAGCCACAATACAAATTCAAACAACTTTGTAGGACAAACTCATCACTATTTTTTTTCTTTTTTTTCCCCCAAAATGAAACAAGAAAATCCTAACAATCCTTAATAAATTAGTTATTGGAAGGTGAACAGTCAAAAGGAAGTGATTTTGTGAAGTGTAACATTTAGTACTTTTCCTCAAAGTGTGCATCACAGAGTGTATTTGGGTGTTTGTTGCTCTTTAGCTGACTGGACACGACTGACAAGCAGTTTCTTGGAAACATTTCAAGCTTTCTTTGTCAGCAAAAAGATATCAAGCTTTCAATATCTGTTCTGCAGCACTGATCATGTGTTTAGAAAACTGCACAACTGACCAAGTTGGTGATATTACAGGAAAAGTTCAATGCAGACAAGCCTTCACCAGTTACAGAGGGATTGTGTTTTAGCCAAAAAGAAAACTGGAGAGCAAGAGGCTGAGCTTTCTTCCACAAAGGCTCAGTTCACCACCCTTCCATTAAAATTTTGTGAGAAAACTTTTTTTTTTTATCATTTCTCCCACAGTTTTCAAGATGTTTAAAAGAAAAAAAAACAAAAAACAACTCTGCCACAAAGAAGAGTGCCTCCTTTTAATCTCAACCTCTGAGTGTGATGGGACTCAGAGGACAATGAAATGGATTTCATTAATTTATGTTGGCCCCTTTGGAGATAGCTATAGATAGAAGGGCTTAATCATAATTTTCCAGGGAAAACTGTAAACAATTAACCACTATTGACAAATTTTGATAAAAGACAAATGAGAAATTTAGCATAATGTCAGCACAAGCCTCAAGATTAGGGAAGTAAAAAATAAAAAGCTTAATAAGTATATATTTTCTCTCTGCTTTTTCCATTTAGAAATAGTTTTGCCCTAAACACTGATTTGAAACACAGATATATAAATAAAAGTGCATCAAAACATCAAATTAGTGGAAAATGATAGAAAGCTATGATGTGTGATACTCTTCCTGAAAGAGAATTTATGTAACAAGGCATTAAAAAAAAAATCATAAAATTCTTTTATAAATGCAGTCATTAGTGTCTAAATCTAGCAGCTGTATATATGTTCTACTCATTTTACTGATTAATTGCTTGAAGATTTTACTGCTTGTTACTGTCTGTATTAGCTTAGAATTGACGCCAACAAAGAGGAATTGTTTACAATACAATAGCTGCAAAGAAAATGTCATATAACAGTTGGGTGTCCAACATTAAGCAGTGTTTTGGAACTAAAAATCAGAAATGAAGAAACAGGATAGAACAAAAAATAGTAATATTTTGAAATGAGGTATCACGGACATGTTACATTGCATATTGTATTTAATAATATTTTTATGTGTGTGTGCTTATAAATATCTCCATATAGCTAAAAATATTTGGTTTTCTCTGATTTCTCTCTAAAAACACAAATTCAGTTGTGTGTGTTTGTGTGTGTGTGTATGTGTGCAGGGGTGTGGGGGTAGGGAGGTCTATATAACTACAATTCTTTCGATTAATGTGCTTTTTTGGAAGAACTACATCCAGAAATATACCTGAATGCTTACTTGATATTTATTCTGTCTCCCCAGAAATAAAGCATCTGCAGATGATAAAGCTGAAATCAGTAGCTGAATTTACAGTACAGATTCAACACACATTTAGCTAAATATTGAAAAGATAAAGTAGTTTCACAACGAAGAAATCATGTCGGAATACGATACAGAAAGAAGTTTAAACCAGATAGTAAAAGATGTAAGAGAGGAAATATCTGAAATGTTATTGTCTTCCTAAACACAGTTAGCTATCTGGAAACTTAATTAGTTCGTTACCCCTGTGAGGACAAAATTGTGATCTGAAAGGGATTCCTGCACTTCAGTACCTCAATCCTTTCCTCAAAGTATGGAAAAAAAATCTCTAGCTTTTGTTTTAAGCAGGAATTAGTCAGTATGTTAATCTGGTTTTTGTTGTTTATTCGTTTGCTTTCCATTGAGAAAGCTTTGTTAAATTACTTGTTGAGTTTGGAAAAAAGAAAGAAAAGGTGATAAAGGAGGAGAGAAATTAATTCCCTGCTTTTCGGGCAAGCAGCTCAAGAAATCCGTAATAGAATAATCTGATCTGATATCTGATCTAGGAACACTGTGGGGAGACAAGGTCTTGACAAGCACCCCCATACTCTGATAGTGCTATGCTCAGATCCTTCATGTTTATAAGAAAATGTTAAGTCTATTCCAACAAACAATTAAAAATCTGTCTTTCTGAATGTCTAGCACATATATGTTTCTACCCCAGTTTTAGTAGTAATTGCTCTAGCAGAATTTCTGTGCATTTCTTTGTGCATAAAAAGGCTCTATTTTTTCTTCTCTTAGCTGCCTGTTGCTACCAGAAGATAACTTGGCTGCAGCATGATTCCAGGTTGCTGGAATGGAGACAATGGAGCTGATTCCACTTTATTGTATTAATTTAATAATGCCTTAATTTAATCCAGTAGTTGCACAAGCTATGATTTGCCCATATTTTGACTGTATAAGGAACCTCAGGGTTGCCAGTGTGACATCTTTAGACATCATAAACCTAATATTAATCCTTACAGTATTATTTTCTCTTTATTACTGATTTTGTTTTAAGATGTCAAATGCAGTAATTCATTCTGACAACTGCTGTTAATGCTTATACCATACACAATATACTGATACTTACAATCCATTTCAATTCTAGTAATATTTTCCATATTTTCATCTAATGTAATGTTTTCAATAAATAATGCATTGACATTAGAAAATTACTGTAACCAAATTCCTAAAAATTTACCTTTTAAGTAGTTCTCTTAATATCACATGTCCTTCTGATTCATTATTTCATAGAGATACTTGAAATTGAAGCAGGAGCTTTATCTTTTTTTTTTTGTTTGTTTTCAATAAACATTTGGCCAAGTGTTTGTACTTATCTATGAGTTTCTAACCATCTGAGAAGTTTCCAAAAATATGTTTTCATGTGGTTATAGTGAAATCAATTCCTTCCTTAGAAATACACTAAGAATGGGTAGAATTTGGAGTGCAATGAATAGCTCTATTTTCCTAAAGCACATGGTGAGAGTTCATTCCTGGTTCACATCCTACTCTGTCTTATCCAGAGTCTTGATTCAGGGTCTTTCGTGTCAAGAACAAATAGGATATTGATCCTTCTGTGATTGACCTCTTTCTCACTTAACACTGCATGGGGGAGGAAACAAAGCCAAACCCCCAAACTGAACAACAAAACTTCAAGAGAGTTCAGGTAACCCTAATATGAAACAGAAATGTTTTTAAATGTTGTTTAAATGATTTGTTTTAATTAGATAATCTTCCCATCCTCACTGTGTTTCAGCTATTTTTTCACAGTGACATACAGCACTGGCATCTAGAAAAAGATTTGGACCAAAACCACTATCCATCAACCTTTTGGCTACATTTATTATGTCAAGATTATACCAAGAAACATAGACTGACTATTCATTTTAGTAAGAATAAAACTGAATTAATATTATATTGATAAGCAGAATTATAGAGAACTAAACAGTACACAAACAGAACACACATTTATTCAAGTAGGATTTCTACAATTGCATAGAATTTATTCCCTCAAAACATAACATCATTTATGTTCATAACAGACATCACCGTAAGAATAAAAATTATTCTGTCCCTCTAAATAGTATGTGATCCTTTCTTACTTTGCTCGTATTTTTTACTGAACGTTTGCACAGTTGATGTCACCTCCTTATTACCATTGAATATTGCTTTTGATTTAATACTATTCTAGATTCTCTGTTGTTTTTTTTTTTTTTCCTTTCTTTTGTTTTGATTTTTTAGGATTGGTGTAGTTTTCATTCCTTGGAAAATTATAGAAAATCTCAAAGTCATGTAGCTTGTTCAGTGTTTCAAAAGTGATTAATTAATATGATGCTGACATTCATAGCTCAGGCTGTGAGCCTTGTATGTGATCACGCTAGAGAGAATTTTCTCCCTTAAGCAATGCCATTGATTCCTACTCAGAACTACAAGTAAGAGGATAACAGTCTGACCTTGGATAATCTTACTACTTTTAAAAATTAAAAATAATTTTACAAAGAATAGTCCCATTCTTATATGCTTATAGGCAAACAGAAACTTCCTTCTGTGTGACATAGTAATTGATAAAGATAAAACCTTATTCCTTTGTACATTCTTTAGGAAAAAGACTAACACAATTTCTAGATATTTATTAGACCTAGTGAAATGCATCCTGTCTAGATGAAATTTAGATTCTACTATATTATAAAGGACAGTGATAAAGATGACAACAACAATAATAACAGAAAGGGTGTTGCTCAAAAGAAGGCTTTGAACAGGATTGATCAGCTGCATTTGCAACTTCAATAAAAAAATCATTGTTTGAACAATCTACATTTATTCCCTATGCCTCCATTTTTTTCAATCTGGTAACAGAAAAAATTATTAGCTTTCAGTTCTCCAGTGTTTGAGGCCTGTTAGTGGAAGTCAGTTATAAAAGGAAAATATTAACAATATTTTTGAACATCGATAAAAATTTAGGTATGTATGTAGTAGGTGATAGAAAAGTCCCGTATGCTGCTAATTAAGTTACGTATTTTGAAAAATTACAGAATATTGCAAAGTAATGCACTCCCAGTGCTCTGGTTATGTCATTTAAAGTCCTAAATCTGTGAATTTCAATGTTATTCTTTTCTATTTAAAGGAATAATACTGGATTAGATGCTGAAAAGTTTGAATCAGCTTGAGAGAGACTATGTAGTTAACTCTTTATTGTGAAAAACTATGCAACTGAAGAAATATAGGTTTAGGCAGGATAAGCTGTAGGTGTTAATGCAGCAGCTTTATAAGAGTTAATGGATTTTGAACGTATGACTGAACAAAAAAAACCCCAAAAACAAACTAGAAGACAGTTTTTGGCACTTTTCTAGACATAAGAGCAGTGGTATCAGAAGAGAAAAAAGTGAATAAAAGAAGTGTAAATCAGAGAAATAGAATTAGAATTCAAGGAAAAAAACAGATCTGAAAAGAAAATAAAGGTATGCTCTAACTCTCAGATTGCCAGAGTTCACTGAACTCTCACAAGGAAACAAACATAACTGCATTAATTCTGCACCTTCTGCTAAAGCCAGTCATGCATTCCTCATATTCATGGTAGCTACCTCTCTGGCTCCTGGGAACAACTGAAGCAGAATTTTAATTTTGAATAGCTAGAAGAAGCAAAGATCCAAAACATATCATCCATCTCCATTTTCCTTGTTGTCCTATTGCACAGATACAGAGTGTTAAAAAAGAGGGATCTTGGCACAGGGTAACATATTTGTGGGGAATCAAGTAACTCAAAGAGGACAGTTGGCTGCTCTCTAAATGTGTAAGGAAGGTGCATTGCATGGGTCCTTGCAATGGCAACTTCAGTTGGATCAGGTAAGACTCCCCCCAGCCATTGTTTTGCTGAACCCAGCTGACCCATGACCACTCCTGCATATGCATGATCTATCCCTATAGGTTATCTGAAGATAAATACAAAACTTCACCTAACTATGTAAATTATGTATAAAGTACCATCCTACATGACAATGTCTGTATTTGAAGAAACAGTTTCTACTACTTAGAAGCACCCTAGCTACACAGGTTTTGATCAATTATGCACTGGGAACCATCTGAGAAGTTGCTGAAAGGACCATTGTCCCCCCCTCAGGGTGATTAACACACTGAAACAAACAAATCTGTGTAGGCACAGCAGGAGAGACCTGGAGAAAGTCTCCACGACAGTCCAAAATGTCCTCTCAGAGAGCTCCTGTATCAATTAGTCAAATACTTAATTGTGAAGGTGGCTATGATTTCAATTACCTTGTTTGAAGTTCTTCCACTGTTTCAAATCAGTCCATCAACTCACCTGTACAGATGACTAGACAGGGAGTGCCTGGCCCACCCAAGGAATTAATGACTCATGTATGGGTGTACAGAGGGTCACTGCTGTGATACTCAGTTACACCACAGTTACAACTGTAGGACAAACTTGAGTTTCACATACTTATAAATTAAATTCCATTGGCCTTGCCACAGACCATGCTCTCAGAAGGAATGGGAGAGAGATCCCATGTGTTTCAGTCTTCATTTATGGAAAAATCTGTTTATTTTCACCATGATATTTAGGAACTATAGTGTTCTTTAATCACTCAGTACCTGAAATGTACTTAGGAATTTTTCTATTTCTTCCCAATATGTTTACAGTCTGAAGTGACATACAGTGAAGAAAATCAGTTAACTGAGAATTGTTTCCATAAAAAATTGTCTCAGAAGGGAGCTGTCTAAAACAAAAAATACCAAGGCCAAAGCTATGTGTTAGATCCTGACTATTTAGTATAAGAAAAATACATGTGTCCGTGTTTGTTAAATTCATAGCTTTGAATCTCTTCTGAAGTTGAAAACAGAACTTTTTCTTATCAGAACTTGAAAGAAGTTTGGTTTTGTTTTGTTTTTTTTTTTTTTTAAAACAAAATACAGTAGGAGTAGAAAGTATTGCAATCTGAAGACTAAGAAATAACAGAATATGGTGTTATGGAAATGGATATATGAGATTTAGGTTCAGTTATTGGTCCTTGCTCCTCGCTAAGCATGATTACCTGGCATGAAGTCTGCATGGCAGTGGCCAATTTCTATGTGTACATGGCAATATGGAGGGGTGATAGTTCATATCTCAGGATAACTGTAACCTATGCTACTGCGCAGTTTTGCCCTTTATTTCTCAGCTGAGAAAAGCATCATATTGCTCTAATGCTTTTTATTGTAGAGATACTCCATTCAGAATAAATCTATACCAGTTCTGATTTTAGAAATATCTTGCTCAGACCTAGCTACAGCATCTATTCTTTGTGTATCACTGCATTATGTATACATTCCCAATGAAAAGCATTTGCAAACTGAGTAATTGTTCTGTGCTTCAGTTCCCTACCCGTAAATGGGAGATAACAGCATTCCTTTTGTCTTTCTCATTTAGACAGAAGTTCTAAGATTAAGAGACTCTTTTATTACTGTGTTTGTTCAGTACTTAAATCAATATTATTATTTTATTGAAACAAATAATTATTAAAAATGGATGGAGGTACTTAACCAGCTAAAGACACAAATATTATTTGTATCTACAACTGAAATTACAGACAAGTTACAGGAGGTAACCTGTGTGATACAGATTTAGCCCTGGTGGATCATTCTTCACCCTTATATTGCAATATAGGAAGAAATCCAATTTTTCATAGCAAATATTTCAGTTTAGCTAGACTGTTAGGGGAAAATATGCCCCAAGTGTTTTGGTCTAGAGATATCTGCAACAAACCAATACAGCTTATGCTGAGTTCATCAGAATTATTCCCCTCCAAACCTCAGGTTAGGCTCCAACTGTGGTTTCTGACAAGAGCAGACAGCTCTCTAACATTTCTTCAACAATTTGCAGACAAAGATGACATATTCTTCCAAGTTCTGAAAAATATCAACTTAAGGCATTCATGAACTAGAAGCTTTGCTTATAATGACAGAATGCAGTTTTCTCATCTGGCCTTGAACTATCATAATTTGTATTTTAACTTCCTTGCTTGTAAAAAAATGTAAGATTTTATTGGTGTGCTGACCATGCATCCTCTACAATGTATTTTCTGCTCAAGGGGAAAAATGTTCACTTGCAAAACTGGAACTTGATTTCATGCTTCTTGGAGAAATTCCACATACTTCAATTTACAGCTAACACATACAAAAGTTTAAAGTGAGAGACAGTGCTCTGAATGTAAGGAAGACTGAGAAGGATCCAAATATCTTCCTGCCTTAAATGCATGTTTTCTACTGCAATTAGAATAAATCACTATGCAGGGTGTGGATTTTTACAAAGAATAATGTGATAGTATAGCAAATGAACTAGTCATTGCCAAATTACAATAAATTATTATGACCACATTGGTGTTTCAACCATTTCTACTATTTCTGTGCAAGAAAATTTTGTCACATGTCAGAGACATTATCAATACTATTGATTAATTTGTGGTTTTGATTTTTTAAAACAGAAATATCCAGGAATTTACTCTCAAGGCCTGTATTCCTTGCATTTTTCTTGTATATTTGAAAATAATACATACATTCTGAAAATACTACATACATCTTATTCCAGTTTTGATTCTTATATCCGTTACCACATCATCTGTTATCTTCCGATAATGTACAGTGGACACAGATAAAAGTGTTTCAGTACTTAATAAGGTCTCTTTCTTTAATAGACTTCAGTTCACAGATGAAAACACATATGCATTGTGTTGCCAGGATTAAACTATGTTATCACAGACACAATAGTAAAGAGGAAAGTCAGGGCAGGAGGAGGTGTTTGCTCCAACCAAGCAAACAAACAACTAAAAGCCTAGACAAAAGGCCATATAAAAATCCAACTGTACAGCTAACATGTCCATAAATTTGTCCCAATTTCTTTAACAGAAATACTGAAATGGATGCATGTTTATTCACACACATATTACTTATGCATGTTTTCAGTCCCCTTTCCTTTTGGATATCAGACCAAGAGAAGAAATCTTAAGCAGTTGCAAGCCATTTAAGTGAAGGCATGAACTAGATCCTACAAATACGCATCTTAGGCTGCACAAGGAAAAGCATACCAGCAGCTCAAAGACAGTAATTATTCCCCTCTACTTGACATTTTTGTAACTTCATCTGGAATAGTGTCCAGAGCTTGACTGTTCAGCACAAGAGAGACATTGACGAACTGGAGGGAATACAGCAGAGGCACACCAATGTGGTAATAAGGCTGAAGCATATGATGTACATGAAGAGGCAGAGAGATCTGAGTTTGTTCAGCCTAAAGAGAAAACAAAACCGAACTTCTCAGAGGTGTACAGTGGTAGGTGAAAGGCAATGAACCCAAATTGCAACAAGGGAAATTCAGAATAGATATAAGGAACAACTCTACAAGATAAGGTTATGTACTCCAGGTATAATACTGGAGAAAGTTGCTCAGAGAGGCTGAGGAATATCCATCATCTGGAGATATTCCAGATTGACTAGAAAAAGCCTTGAGTAACCTGGTGTAGCTTCAGATAGCTTTGATTTGAACAGGAAGTTGGGCTAGATGACTTCCAAGGATCACTGACAACCAAAATGTTTCTATGTTTTCATAATATTATAACGGAAAGCAGTCCCAATAAAAATAAGCTAACAGGGTGACTTATATTAGACTTGAACCTGAATACAAGTGTATTAAAACAGTGTCACTAACAATAATTTATAAGGATTTTGTAACACTGTGATGTCATAGTTTATATAATCATGTAAGCAATATGATCACCAAAGAGGCCAACAAGGATAGGTGTAGCTGCATGCAGGTGGTCGAAGGAACAACTTGCCAGACAGAGAACAAGAAAGAGGAAGCATGACATTGCAAACAGGCAGTACAGCTCCTTGAGTATGCAAGGACAAGACTAGCAAAAGAGAAAACAAGAAAAGCAGTATAAGAAGCAGAGGAGGGAGACAAGGTCATAAAAACATGAGGCAT
This sequence comes from Gavia stellata, assembly GCF_030936135.1. NCBI lineage: Eukaryota > Metazoa > Chordata > Aves > Gaviiformes > Gaviidae > Gavia > Gavia stellata. The sequence continues at coordinate 23,498,112 of NC_082598.1, read as the reverse complement.
AAACAAGTCAAAACAGGGAAGAAACAAACCAAGCCCACCTTGGCTCCTATATCTCAGATTAGGAGCTTTCAAGTCAGATCATCCACACCTTGGCCACTAAGAGCTACCAAGAACCACAGACACATGAGCCCCCTACCCTGCGTACCGTCTGTGGCATGTTGTATTCACAGCCAGGTTAGAAGTTTTGTATTTGTAGTGAAGATGATTAATACCGTGTAAGAAATTACCATCAGCAATAGGCACATATGCAATGAGTGAAATCAGTAAAGTTCAGTTTTAAAGTTTAAAACTGGCTTGACTCATTAGTCTTCTAAATACTCTATCACTGTAATCTCTAGTTCCCTGATACATGTGTGTGTATAAATATAAATAAAAAATACCTTTGTGAATATATATATTAGTATAAATATCATTTCAGCTGCAACAATGGAAAGGGAAGGACCCTCTTGACAGTGACTGATTCATAGGTCTTGGTTTCAAATTATAGTTGTATTTATTTTAAAGAAAAAAGAGGTCTTGTTATTTTAAATAACACAGCACTTAAATATTATTTTTCTCAGAATAGGCTATTTCAGCTCATTTTGCTTGCATTTTCTCTACAGTTACTTGTCAATTTAGTACTTTTCAAGACCTTCTGCTCCCATTGTAGTAAAAGACAGAGATCAACATCCAACACTTCAGAGTATATATTCCCATTGGTGCACACATATGAAAAGGAGAATAAATTATTGAAAATAAAAACATAATAATAAAAACTGACACTGTTTAACCTTTAGCTAAAGAAATGAAAGCACTTTGCAAAGTATAGAAGTGTGTTACAGATTCTTGACAGAAGAATCAGCTCATTTATCACTGAAAGTCAGATACTTCTCAGCTGGAAAGTAACAGCATTTTTAAATGTACTGTGACCTTACAGGACATTTAAGGAGCAAAAATAAAAGATAAATCCGGTTCAAATTGTATTACCTCTGTGTGAGGCAAACAATTGAAAATCGCCAAGAAAAAACATGCAATGTTTCTTTCTTCTTAAATCTTCCGGAGTTATGATGAGCTGGCAGGAAAAGAATGTGCAAGAAGAAAGTAATTTTCATTAAAATTAGACAGATAACTCATACTTTTACAGACTAGATCATCCTTGAGACATCTACAGTAGCTCACTCAAAACATAAATGATATAATTATGGCAAAAATAATAAAAAAAAATATGAGAGGGAGTGACTTTTGAAATTCTGAACAAGTAGAAAGAATGGAAAACAATTTGTATATGGCTGCTGTAATTTAAGAAAAAAAGCTATAATGTCATACTACCTGCTGAAGTCTTGAGCTGAAGTTCAAAACTAATTTCTTCATTATTGTCCTTCTTCCACGTTCATTTTTTCTCTCCGTTGTCTGTGGAATTAGAAAGTCGACAATGTTTCTATTTAATTAGGTGGTAGAATCCTATCTGCAGAGCTGCTCAGTGTCCAAGGGACTTAAGTCTTCCTGATGTAGCAACGACATAAGTTCATTTCCCTTATGACTTCTGAACCATAAATTGCTTAGGACCTCAAAAGTTCTTTAAAACATTTATTTCTCATAATAAGACTATAAAGTGATCTACACACTTGTACAAGATATATCACATGGGAATTTAGACAAAATGTACAATGTAGAGCAGTTTCTGACAAGTCAGATGGAGTTTGAAACTGGCACCATGTAGCTTTAGTAACAGTCTATATGCTTTTCATGTAATAAGATCAGAAACAGATAAACACATTATTTTCTTGATTCTTGGATTACGTGTGCATTTTACATGCTTTTATTTAAATGAAATATAGATCAATGGAATTATCTAATGAACCTTAACAGCAATCATTACATTTTAATGCACAGTGGAAGAAGTAGACGTTTAAAATAGCTTTGTCCCTATTAATCAGAGTATGTACCTCTAAAATATTCTCATCAATTTAAAGATGCCATAATGTACTAAAAATGAAAATACTGTTTTTTCAGGAGGATCATTAGAGAGATTGGTTTCTTAGTACATAGAATTCAATAAAGTTCTGACAATAATTGCACACAATAGAATTTATAGAAAAAAAGGAAGCAGGCTGCAACCTGGCATGTGAAATTAAGTTCTACGTCTCATATGTATTTATTTTAAGTCTCTGCAGCTAGCCTAGGGCATTAGTTGTTGTTCATCTATTATATTGATAACAATTAACTTTTACAAAAAAAGAATATTCTAGGGTGGAGAACACTGGATGAGATAAACAAAGATGTTTAACAATAGTTTCATCTAGACATGTATTTTGATACTTGATTTTTTTAATTCTTTGTGAAACAGAATCTATAAGGGAAATTCTAATGGACTTGAGTTTTAACTATTGCTATGGCAGCATTGCAACATCAAAGGAGATGCAATGAAAGTGCAAGCTTATGAATTCAGAGATGTTAAAACCAAAAAGTAATTTTAAGACCATCTACTCTGATCTCTTGACCTAAATATAATCTAAAATTTTACCCAAGTTAAATGTGATAGTATGCTGTGAGTTTGGATTTCAAGCTAGGTTAAGAACAAGATTTCAAAGAACTCTAACTCTTGCTTATTTGAATAAACACTAGAAATTTAGCCATCTAAATAACATTTTTACATTTTCTCAAAGTGCCATTCTAAGCTCTCTAGATAAAATGCCACACCCTATTACTCTCAAATCTATTTATAGGCAGAAAGGAAACAGACATTAAATATAAATAACAAAAATTATTGTTAGTATTCTATATATTGCCTTTACATGGCAAGGTTCTAGCAGCAGGGACAGGGGGGCTCTGCAGGGATGGCCTCTACGAAAAGAAATCAGGAGCTGCCCCCATGTTGGAAAGAACCAGCTCAAAATGGCTCCAAGATGAATCTGCTACTGGCCAAAGCTGAGCCCATCAGAGACGCTGTGGTACCTCGGTGATAACATATTTAAGAAAGGGTAAAAAATCCACTTCATAGCAGCTGTGAGAGAGAGGAGTGAAAATATGTGAGAGAAACAACCCTGTGAACATGAAGAATGAAGAAGCAGGGGGAGGAGGTGCTCCAGATGCCCTAGCAGAGATTTCACTGCAGCCCATGGAGAAGACCATGGTAAGGCAGGTTGTCCCCCTGCAGCCCATGGAGGTTGTATGGGATCACCCGGCTAAAGTGGTTTTGGAGCACAAAGGCGAGATGCAGGAAGTTGTGATTCGACTCAGCTTTGTCTCACCTTGACAAATCCTTATCTATGCAGAGATGACCTGGGGGGAGCTGCGGAAACAGCTCAGCCCGGGCTTGCCTGAACACTGCCGAAACCCGAATGGAGCCGTGGATGATCCCTTAACAAAAAAAATGCCCTGAGTACCATTCCACCACTATTCAGTAACTTTGTGTGCTAGACATCACTAAATTACCATACAGACTAAGGAGCCATCAAGGCACCAGGGATAAACATTCGTGCATAATCCTGCCCCCACCCATCAAATCAGGGAATAAAAACCATAAGGTCTGGGCAGAAAAATGGGGAGAGTCCTTTTTTCCAAGGATACAGCTGGCCTGTAGGAGATTCTTTCCCCCTTGTCCAGGATGCTGTACAAGGTAACTTCCCAGGGATTAAGAGGCCTCACCTGAGAGAGAGGGTAAGTGATTAAGAAACATACATATGGTATTTGGCATGCTTTAAGATCATGATTAGTGCACTCTTTTTTAAGGTATTAACATCTAACACACTTGTGAGTTGTGTCTTTAATTGCAATAGTGCATTCCTCCATTGTATCCATAAAAACCTGCAATAGTGGCGTGTTGGACCCGTGAGTGAAGTTCAAATAAATTGTTAATTTGAACCTGACAGTGAAGTCTTTCTCTCTGTCACAGAGGTCCACAGTGGAGCAGATGTCCACTCTGCAGCCCATGGAGGACCCCATGCCAGAGCAGAGGGATGTGCCCTGGAGGAAGCTGCAGCTGCTGGAGAGGAGCCCTGTGGAAAGGACTCATGCTGCAGCAATTCTTGAAGTACTGAAGCCCGTGGGAAGGACCCACGTTGGAGCAGTTTGTGAAGGACTGTATCCCATGGGAGGGACCCCATGCTTAAGCAGAGCAACAGTGTGAGGAGAAAGGAGTGCCAGAGACCAAGTATTTCATAATATGACCACAACCCTATTCCCCCATCACTCTGTGCCTTCCTCCCATGGGAAGGGGAGGCAGAATAGTTGGGAACAAAAGAAGTAAAGTTGAACCTGGGAAGATGGGGGGGTGGGGTGGGGGGAAGGTATTTTTAATGTTTCTGCTTCTTACTATCCTATTCTATTTTTAATTGGCAATAGATTCAATTAATCTTCCTCAACTTGAATCTGTTTTGGCCATGATGGTAATTTGTGAGCGATCTCCCTATCCTTATCTTGATCCATGAGCTTTTTAATCTTACTTTCTTCACCTGAGTGAGAGAACAGCTTGGTGGGCACCTGGCAGACCAAGGTTAACCCACCACATGTATTTGAAATCTTGACAGTCAGATCAAAGATTTACTATTAGTCCAGATCTAATTATTACAGAAAAAGAAAATAAATTATTAGTAATATTAAAATTGTTATACACACACACTTCCTAGTACCTACCCCTTTTGCTGGTGCTATGCTCACCCTTCCACTGCTCTTTTGGCTCTAAAGGTCCATGTTATCAGTCTGCTGGTGGCTGCAGGGTGTGAAAACGAGTAGCACTCACAGGAAGGAATATGATGTTGAGTTTATTTTCCTTCTTCATTCTAGGATCTGCTTGGGGTTATTTTAATATATTTGCTTTTACACCTCTTTTTTTCTCAATGGTCTGCAAATTATATCTGATTTTACCAGGTAAGTGCTTTCTATGTGTGTTAAATACCATGTTTGTGTTCTGTTTGTTACCCCTAAAACTAGTTTGGTTCATTTCCAGATCTGCATTTCTCTAGCTGACTATTGTAGAGTTTATAGCTGTGGGGTCTCCAGTAACTTTTCACTACACCAAGAAACATGTGTTACTTGTACTCTTTATCCACAACACAGCACAGCACTCACCTAAACACAGCTGAAGTCCAATTAAAAATCAAAGTGGAGACCAGAGAGCTTAGGACTCTGCAGGATAGACTCCTGAAATATTTGCAAGAGTTTTTCTCTCAGTGTACTTGCACTGATACCCCTGTAATCCTCAAAAATAACCTTGGGAAGTTCAGTCAATTATTAACAGGTGACAATATTTATACTGCAGTAAATGCACATTGCTTCATTCTGCCTAATTTTGCTGTCACACATTAGCCACAGCTGACAAGATTAGGATGGGACATAGCAGGAGGAAACACACCAGAATATTTCCTGACCTGACTCATCAAATAGTACAAAGAAACCAATTATTTCTAGGCTGATATGCACTATAAAATGTAATAGGAAACATGTGATCCAGGTTTAGTAAAATAGACAATGGTAGGGGAAGAAAAAAACATCCTAATTGCTAGGAACCCCATCAACAAGGGTGTATCACTGTTTCCCAGGCAGGTATAATCATAGAGTATTTGCTACATCACTAATTACTTTTGGGGTGTAGGAGGAATGGTGATAAAAAGAAAGCAGAAAAATCCAGCCCCCTTAGGATGTGCTTAGAATTCTTTTTCTCTGTCTTTTTCAAATACATCTCCAAGGAAAAGGAAATCCATTGAAGCATATACAGTAATAAATAGTTAAGAAAAAAGAAAACCTCAACAAACAGTATAGTTCTAAAAGTCAAGCCTCTTATCCTGTTCTAATAGGAAAAATCCATCTAATGAACTATTTAATTGAGTTTAACAAGACTGTTTATAGTTAATCCTAAATGCAGTAATAGGAAACCTAAGGCCTATATTCAATGTTAGGTTTGCTCCCTTTGGATGTTACTCATAATTACAGTTTGCTCTTTAATTATTCTTCCTCATGTATTCAATTTATGATTAAGACCAACAGCTTGCCCTGGAGGCTGAAACTGCTGAGGTGGACACTGGTGAATCAGCAGAGAGCAACTCCTTCAGCAATGCACATCTACTCAGGAGCAGGCAAAAAGCAGCTTTTCACTCTAATCATGAAATTCAGAGCTCAAGACAAGGGAATACTGCTCCAGCAAGAGAACAACCTCTGATAACTCTCGAAGGAAAGGAGATTAAAGAAACAAATCTATAGCTCTCAGACAAACACTTTTGTACTTTTATTGAAGAAAATTGTGTTGTGTTGGTAATTAGAAAATCAGTTTTATCTATCTATTGCATGTATTGTGCAGTCACATGGTATCCAGTTTTTGCTTCCTCAATTTGCTGTTTTATTTTCCCCTACTTAGATGTATTATCCAGTATCGCATATCTGAATGCCCTTTCTTTGTAGCTTCTATGAAAAGTAATTTAAAAATGAAAATTTGTTGAAAATGTACTAAGGGAAAAAAAAATAAGTGTTTTATTAACCCTTTCTGTCATTTTTGATGAAGATTATGTAGGAACTATGTATGGGAGTTTCTCTAGCATAAAATAGTATATTTCTGCTGCAGAAATATGTTGCTCCTGCACAGCATTGCCTTTGATTTCAAGAACTACAGGATTAATCACACTAGCTTTTTTGGGTTTTTTGTTTAAACAATTCTTAATGATCTTTTGGGGTGGGAATATGGACTAATAGTTCTAGGAGTACTAGAGCTATAAAGGATCCAGTAAGCACAAAACACAGAGTAGTACAGGGCCGTATGGCTGGGCAGTTCAAAATTAGACAGGTCTTGAAAGCAGTCTAGCCTAGGGAAAACCATATATCCTTGTTCATCCTAAAATAAATAATTTTGAAATGCTGTGGTTATGTATGAAAACTAATTGCTTGCTGACAGTTACTGAAAAATACCTTTGCCCATTTGGAATTCACAGGTTGACGTTCACCCAAAGGTACTCACAGGCAATAGTCACATGCAAGCTTTACCGAACTTTTCTATATATCTTGACATGATAACTTGTATAAAGTACAAGCACAATACCTGGGGCAAAATTCTGAAGACCCCAAGGTCTTATCCTCCCTGTTATGTTCTCTCACTATTAACCTAATCATTATTCCTATGTAGCTCAGTCCACTATCTAAAAATGGAGGTAGCTTCTCCTTATCCTTGAGAGTTATAATGGTAATAGTAATAACTTAACTAGGTTGCACAGATAAAAATTCTAACAAAAATTATGATTTGTTTTTCCACTTAGACATTCCTGGGGTAGGATTCCAAAGCTACGTGTAATATTGGATGTCCTCCTGTACACATATTAATTCTGGAGTTTTTATCTTTTTCTTACATTTATAGCATAGTCTTACGGTATCATCCCCATATTTCTCTGAACTCATAACAGTCCATGTTTCTTCACTTCAGATTCAAAACATTGGTTATCCATTGATTACTTTTTATCCTAAGTGAAGTTTTGAAGTGACCTGCATGAATGAATTTTCTGAGTCATATCAAGAGGACCCTTTTGACATTGACAGGATATCTATAAACAGCATCCTGTTACTACATATACATTAAATTTTATTTCACATCAAACAGCTGAGATAAAATGTGCAACATGTAAATAAAATAGGTGATTGATGACAGAGAGAGAGAGAGTATCCCTCTGTAGAAATTCCATACAGTGCTCTGCAGCAGAACTACTTTATGCTTGACGCAGAATTCTGAATACTGATTTTTCTGAACACTGAAGGAAAACAATGGCATTATGAAATTACTTGTGACACCATTCCCAGGACATAGGAAAGCTTGAGTCCAGAATTACTGCATGCCATGAAGCCAGTTAAGCCTGCCAGCTTAACTGTTTAGGGTGAGATCAGGTGCAAGTTGTCTCTTCATTCACTGGAATTCTCTCCCTTTCTGTATTCAAAGAGCTAAGGTCTAAGAATCATTCTTCTGGTAGAAAAGGATATGAAACAGTATACACTGGGTGACAAATAAAAGAATCATGCTTTTTAAGATAGTTACATATTGCATATACAAAGTAGAATTTAAAGTATTCTTTTTCTTTCTTTTATTGTGTATGTTTTCTTCCATCTTCAGGATTTGTGTGTGAATTCAGTAGCTTATTATTTCCTTAAGGATTCTTTCCAACCAAGATGTCTGTCATGAGACTGAAAACTCAAAGCGCTGACATTAAGCCACAAGAACCAATTTTCACAGAAAGCTACTTAAGTATTCTAGAGCAGTATTTTCGTATCAGACAGGCCTTAGGGTATTTGTGATTTGTATAGTTTTAACTAGAAAGAAGAAAAAATGTAGCTGATATAGCACAAATGAATGCAAAAAGCGATCTGAAAAGGTTTTAAGAATAATCCTGTTATGCTGCTTCTATTTGTTTCTCACTGTTGATATCAGTACTATGTTTCCTGTCATCCACTATTCTTTCAGGGGGAAATTGTGCTTTCTTCAATCTGCACTGAGTTGCTAGTTAAAGGAAGCAATAGGAAATTGTTCTCAAGATGGGAATACTTTTCAGGGGGAATAGTCTGAAATGTAGCTTTTCATAAAGTGCTATGAAATCTAAGCTCAGCTGTGGCTGAAACTCCTCTTTGTAACGATGAAGTAAAAGCATGGAAAACTCTGTGTCTTCAGTATTATTACTCAATTATGCTTTGGAGGGATGGATTCTGTGAGATTAGAAAATAGTGCCTTTTTTGCAATCATTTGGTCTTTGGGCCAGTTAGGTAATGATACTCTACATGAACTTGTACTGGTTTGCGAGGCAAATAATTACACGCACTAGGGCACTAAATATAACTAATGATCTTCTGTGTGCAGCCCAAAAAGTAGCTTTAAGAAAAGATGTACTGGATCATATGCATCTATAAAATACTTATAACTTAGTATATTATTTTAAGGATGTGGTATAGGATTGAGTGGTAATAGCAATCCTAAATGGGGAATATAGTAACAATTCTGGGAAAAAAAAAAGTCTACAAAATAAGTAACCCTTTCTGCACTTATATATTTATTATTCTTCCTGCTATTGTAAATTATTTTCAGAAAGGGCAAACACTTTTTTTGATATTAAGAAAATGAATGTTGTCTCTCAAAAGCAGAGAACTTAAAAATCTCAGGCAATATATAACATGTTTGATACATTATGTTAAATGACCAGAATGAGGACAAAGAAAGGCATTTATAATTATTATTTTAATGTATTCCTTCATATGTTTTTTGTTTTCTTTTGCTTTGGGTTTTTTTAGGTTATCAATGTCACCAAGAGTTTCCCTCTAAAGTGTATAAGTTATTCCATAGTCTGGAAAACCAACAAACAAACAAACAAACAAACACAACAACTGGGGAAAGTTCAGGGTAAAAAAAAGTTCAAAATGAGAGCCCCCTCTGCTCAGAATATTCCATCCTGTCCAGAGAATAATACCTACTCATTTAAGTGCTTCAGTAATGGAGTCCTGTTAAATGAGTGTTTCTCATTCATCTTCTCTATACAGAATAAAACATTCAGGTGTTTGAAGAGGAAAGAAGTATAGCTTTTGCTGAAGGGGATATAGGCATTTATCTTTTCTACCAGATTAAAACCATTGTGTGTGGTCATCTATGTTCTGAAATATGATAGAAGAAAAAAACAGAAGAGGCTTGAAAGACTTCAGCTTTTTTTTTTTTCTTTAATTATTTTAGGGGTTTGCATTATGGTTATTCACCCAGCCAAAATTTTATATTTCTCTTTGTTGTAACTTTATTTTTAAAATTGTTTGTTATATTGTAAATTTGGTTATAATCAAGGTGAAAATTTTCATGCTTTTTTCCTTAATGACTCAGCTTTGTCTCAGTCTCTTCTACCTATCAATCAATAGAAAAAGTTCAAATACAGGAATTAACCTACACGATAATCACATATGGTAGGATGACAAGAAAAAAATAAGTATTATAAACTTCATGTCTTTGCAACACAAGCAATTAAGAGTTCACCTGAATTAAAAAAAGAAGTAGTTAATAGAATGGATGCCTGTTCTTTTATTCTTTTAATAAACTTGAAAATATTTGAAAATGAACAGATTAGAAAATAAAAATGGAAAATTAGAAGGCAAAGTTCATGTGTCAGAAAAATCTAATTAAAAAAATGCAGAGGATAATAGAATATCATCAGGGTTATGTTGGCAACATGAAGAAATGGATGAGTTGTAATAATATTCCAGTAATTGGCGTATTGAGGTGCACAAAAGTTTTATCATGAAAGGTTTCCATTTGTAAATTGTACATGTCCTTTTTAGTAAAAAAAGTCTTCTGAAATTCATTGGTTGCTGGAAATACTTACAAGAACAAAGAACACATTAACATTAGAAATCCTTTCTATACATACAGTAGCAAAAATTTTAAGGACTTGACTTCTAATTTTCTTCTATACTGCAGCCTTTTGGGAGGTCTTATAAAGTGGTAAAGTATTTCTTAACTGTGAGGAATCAGTTTATTGGCTTCTGTAACATAACTCTTTCTAATTCCAGCAGAAGGTATTTATGGCTGCAGTTATAATGGTCATATGAGAGCTGTTTTTTCAAATGCTACATGGCAAATCTGGAAACCAGAGGCTCATGTTTGGGGAGGGAAACATAACTTTATAGTAAACCCTGGCTAATGATGATGACAGGCTGAGAGGGTTGGGGTTGTCTAGCCTAGAGAAGAGAAGGCTCTGGGGAGCCCTTATAGCAGCCTTCCAGTACTTAAAGGGAGCCTACAGGAAAGATGGGGAGGGACTCTTTATCAGGGAGTGTAGTGATAGGATGAGGGGTAACGGTGTTAAACTGAAAGAGGGTAAATTTAGATTAAATATTAGGAAGAAATTCTTTACTGTGAGAGGGGGTGGTGAGACACTGGAACAGGTTGCCCAGAGAAGTTGTGGTTGCCCCAAACCTGGAAGTGTTCAAGGCCAGGTTGGATGGGGCTTTGAGCAACCTGATCTAGTGGAAGGTGTCCCTGCCCGTGGCAGGGGGGTTGGAACTAGATGATCCAACCCTTCCAACTCAAACCATTCTATGAATCTATGTTTTCTCCTGTTTGGCAATTGAATGGAAAATATAAAGCAGAGCAATTACTTTTTTTTTTTTAAATTATTTTTATTATCTTATTTCTTTGTTTTGACTATTTTGAAATAAAACTATTGTTTCAAGACAAAAAATAATTTCATTTTTAAAATAATGGCTGAACCTTTTAATAATATTTTTTCTTTCATTAAAAATCTAAATGTGATATATTTGAAGATATTTTTATTCTCTCAAAGCCATATGTTCATGCATTTTATTCCAATTAATCAACATCTTTGATTTACTTTCATTTTACTAAGAATTTCAGAAACCCCAGTGAAGCTTAGGAGTTCATTGAGTGAAGGTTAAGAGAGTGATAGAAATTACATAAAGACATAATCCTTACAGGTTAGGACTGGCCAATTTTGCTAGGAAAAAAAAAAATACATCTTTAGAGTTATTAAACTAGGATTATCTTTCATCCCAGAAACAACAAGGAAAAAAAAAAAAAAAATCCAAACAAGCATCTTAAGGATTTCATTTGGAGAGACATTATGATATGGTATGCACAACAAAAATGAATTCAGTTTTCACTATCTTGAATTTCATATTGAAAAAGAATAGAAACTTAATAGAGTGGAATGAATAGTTTATACTAACTTTAGTTTCCGAGTTTTATTGATTTTACTAATTGCTCAAAAGTGCAGGCTTTTCTGAAAAGGGGGAGGTGAAATTTTTGAAGATTTTGTATACTGTGATAATTTACAGAAGTAACTGATTTAAAACATTCAGTTCTGTCAATAAAAACAACAGCATTCTACTTGTTTGTAGAAGTTAGGAAATCACGTCTTGTATTTTGACTTTCTGAATTATGAAGAAGTCCATTACAAAAATAATAGATTATATCAGGTAATCATGTGAAAATAATTTTTTAAAAAATTAAGATACAATAAAAGTTTTAAAATTTTTTAATTCTGAGGATGTGCAAAGAGATGGTCATCAATTTTTATATCATAATAGAAAATATTTTGTTTGGCAGAAATAAGATTGTTTTGGGAAAATTATTATGGTGGGGGGCTCAGATAGATACTAAAATATAGAAATTCAAAGTACATACTATAAAGATGACTGTGATATATTCCAATAACAGAACAGGTTAAAGAGGAAAATACAGATATTGTCAGCAAAATGAGTGCTATAAAGTTCCTTCCTCCAAATTACATAAATCTTTAGATTTTTACAATGAAACTACTAAGAATGTTGACTACATTTTTAATTCAGACTGAAAATTATGCACTTTCATCTCCTTTGGAAGGTGCCACAGGCACTCTACTAAAACTGAAGTAGGGGGAAATGGGACAGAGTGGTGTGAGGCCAAACGCAACTGCTGGATCATCTGATGTGGCCAAAGTGTTTTCTTGGAAACCAAGGGAGTGGAGGAAAGTTTATTTTACTTAACTATTTAGCTAGTTATGCCAGTTAGTTCTAGTAAAAATGCTTAAGAATCTTTTCTTTAAGAAAACCCATTTATGACTGTGGAAGTTAAAGTACATAATCCAAATTGGGAAACTGCAGTTAAACTTTAATCTTGATTCTGAGTGCTTATGTTCATTCTGTAAAATGAGGTCTGCTTCATCTGACTATGAACTTTATTCCAAAGCAACATATGGACTGTTTTGTATTTTATGTAGGGAATAAAGGCAAAACCCAAATCACTGCAGGGTTGATCTAAAGCAAGTAACAGTGCAGAAGCTATTGCATACTCTGTCACAGAAAAATAGGATAATAACATTGTTAAATGATCTCAGAAATTATGAAACTATTCTAAGTTTGACAAAGGAATAAGGTAGTGTACTAGGAATTAATTATCTACAGGAATCCTGTGTTCCTCAGAAAACAGCACAGAGGGTAAAACGTAGGGTTTTTATAGGGTCAAAAAAGATTGTGTCAGGTGTTGAAGGGTGTGATCAATAACAGGGGATTTGCCAAGACAGGTCAAACCAAATTGATAAAATTATTCTAGAGAATCAGAGAGAAACCTTAAAGGAAAGGAAAAAAACATTCAATATGCGTGCCTTTTATATTCCAGTTACAACAACTGAATTTCATAAAATAAGAAAAAGATATTGTGAAGTTTTAAATAAATATTAAATTAGCTCTTAATTTTTCGATTAATAATTTGCTCTTAATATTTCACCATTAATATTTAATTGTGGTGAATGGAGTGAAATCCAGTTGGCAGCTGGTCACAAGCGGAGTCCCCCAGGGCTCAGTTTTGGGACCGGTCTTGTTTAATATCTTTATTGATGGTCTGGATGAGGGGATTGAGTGCTCCCTTAGCAAGTTTGCAGATGACACCAAGCTGGGTGGGAGTGTTGATCTGCTCGAGGGTTGGAAGGCTCCGCAGAGGGATCTGGGCAGGCTGGATCGATGGGCCAAGGCCAATTGTATGAGGTTCAACAAGGCCAAGTGCCGGGTCCTGCACTGTGGCCACAACGACCCCATGCAGTGCTACAGGCTTGGGTATGAGTGGCTGGAAAGCTCCCCTGCAGAAAGGGACCTGGGGGTGTTGATTGACAGCCAGCTGAATATGAGCCAGCAGTGTGCCCAGGTGGCCAAGAAGGCCAACAGCATCCTGGCCTGTATCAGAAATAGTGTGGCCAGCAGGAGTAGGGAGGTGATCGTGCCCCTGTACTCGGCTCTGGTGAGGCCCCACCTCGAATCCTGTGTTCAATTTTGGGCCCCTCACTACAAGAAGGACATTGAGGTGCTGGACCGTGTCCAGAGAAGGGTGACAAATCTGGTGAAGGGTCTGGAGCACAAGTCTTATGAGGAGCGGCTGAGGGAGCTGGGGTTGTTGAGCCTGGAGAAAAGGAGGCTGAGGGGAGACTTTTTCGGTCTCTACAATTACCTGAAAGGGGGTTGCAGAGAGGTGGGTGTTGGCCTCTTCTCCCAAGTGGAGAGTGACAGGACAAGAGGAAATGACCTCAAGTTGTGCCAGGGGAGGTTTAGGCTGGATATTAGGAAAAGTTTCTTTACTGAGAGAGTGGTGAAACACTGGAATAAGCTGCCCAGGGAGGTGGTGGAGTCACTCTCACTGGAGATATTCAAGGTATGTGTCGACGAGGCATTGTGGGACATGGTTTAATGGGCATGGTGGTGTTAGTTGATGGTTGGACTTGATGATCTTACAGGTCTTTTCCAACCTTAATGATTCTGTGATTCTGTGTTTTCAAATCACATTGTGATTCTCACATTATTGCCTTGACTCTTCAAAGAAACTCATAAGTGAAAACTTATTTTAGGTTTGTTCACTTCCCAAGATAAGTATGGTGATTAACAATGCACTGATTGCTCTGTAATAACTGTTTGAGTATACTCTTTTATCTTACTTAAGAGTGAAAGAAATATTATCAAAAGTGGCTTTTTTCCTTTTTTTCTTTTTTTTTGTTTTAATGCCTGAATACAATGCATCAACGTATTGTAGTCCATGACTAACAAGCTAGCTAAACAGTAAGTGGTGTCAATCAAACTATCATATTTATATTTAAATGAAAAGCTAACAAAGCATGTGAGATGCATGAAAAATGCTCATTAAGAATTATGTGTATTTTAGGACAAATTAAATGCAGGTAGTATGTGTCTTCTGTTTATTTTTCTCCATTTCCCCTTTGTTATTAGCTTGCATATGTAATCATTTCAGTGCCAGGATTTGTTAGCATTGCTTTCATTTTAATCAACTAAAAAACCACCCATAAATTTTTTTTCCAGATTCACCAAATACTAGATGATTTCAGAATTTTTCCATTCTACAAAGACAAGAAACCAAATCCTTACAAAGTTATAGGGTTTGGGTTTTTTGTCATTTTTTGTTTATTGTTTATCTGAAAGGATAAAGAAATGATCATTTGTTAAATGTTTTAAGAACCAATATCCTGATGATGTGGTAATTTTTTGATGAAATCCAGTATAGTTCTTTTATTTGAATATGTAGGACTTTTTAATGCAGTGACAAGTCCTCTTCAGAATTCATGCATGTTATTCAATTATTTTACAGATGTATATAGAATACAGAGATTAACATTGTCCACCTGGGAAAATAATCTGAGAAATCAAGGAGAGTTTTAATTTCAAATTTCTGTTATTCTGTAATTAGGTCTAAATGTTATTTAAGTAATATGGAAGAAGTGGGGAAATAAACAATGGATAAAAAGAATCACTGAAGGCAACTGGCAGAAATCAGATTTCTAAAAAGAAATTTGCTTCATTCTTTTGAAGAAATGTTAAGAACATTTCATGGACATCTTAATAAGTTCTCACAGGAGCTTGATTGAAAGATTAATGATTCCCTGGATGGATGAAATGCATAAAAACTATCCCCCAAAGAAACTGTAAGCTTCAGGATATTTTTTTTCTCAGTCATGTAACAAGAATATATTTGTTAAGCTGTAGTTGTATTTTCATGTGAAAAATCACAAGAATGCACAGTTTAACTATAAAGTTATTTTGCCTTTCTCAAGTGAACCAGTACTGATCTCAACAGAGCAGTTCCCAGAGATAAAGTAGCAAATTTAATCCTGATTGTATTATTTTTTAATCAATATTTAATTATGTTTTAATTTTTTTGTGTAACAAAGTGTGATCTAAATTCTGAAGATTTCCTGTATGCTGACAGGCTTACAACTACTAATGGCTCCTGAGACATAGAAGGATTTGATCATTAGCATTTTAGTTTTGAAGTTTTTTGAAGTTTGGGAGAAATTTGTTGTTGTTGTTTTTAAACGAATTAACTGATTGAAACAGCTAAATTGCTCTCTAAAGTGTCCGTAAGGAAACTGAGAGGTGACTTTCCTGTCCCCAGGCAAACTCCTAAAGGTTATTTTACATGTTGAGTATGCCAGTTGCAGAGCTATTGTAACAGAAACATTTTTGTTTTGCATATGAACATTCAATCAATTTTTTGAATACTGCAAAGCTCTTTCAATTTCAACATTTTAAACCACAAGGTACCCAGGAGGTGTTACTCAATGCAAGGAGTCTGCCAGGATACAGATATTTTAAAATTCTGTATTTCAAGTTTTATTAGGCTGTTCAAATACAAATAAATTGAATGTATATTTTTAGAATTCTATATTTTTTATTTCTATCTCCAGTGTATGAAAATTAAATTACAGTTGTGTTTTAGATATAACAAGCATGGCTTGAAATAAAGACAGTGAGTACTGCAATTTTACACACACATTTATTAATTTTATTACATTTCTAAATGTTTAAGATCTCTGTAAGCTTTCAGCTCAATCATACATTTCTGAAAGGGCTTGATTAAGAAAAGAGTGAAAACCATCATAATAGTTGTAGAGTGTGGTACTGTAATAACATACTTCTTTTACAGAAAAGTTCATTTTTGAAAGTAATTTGACCTTATAGTCCTGTTACAGTGATGTTAATGCACTGCAGTAGGAGGAATTCTGATGCTGAAAGGCCCTAATCAGTAGTAAAAACGAAAAAACCTAAACATTGCTGCTTGTGATTAGAGTATAGTATAGGGAGAAAGAAAAACAGTGTTAGGCAATTTTAAAGACTAGCATATGCCTTCAGTAATTTTGATCTCCACAGAGATCTTCAAAATTTCTAACTTTTTGGAACTGAAAGACAAAAAATGTTATTCAGAAGTAGACCTTGGAATGGGAAGAAAAACATCTACAGGAAAAGAAGAAAACCTCAGAAATTAAGAACAGTAACCTTGAGTAGCTGTTGCTTGGTATTAGCTAGTTATAAAACAATTTGTTGAGATATCAGGAATTATTTTGCTAATCCTCAGCCATAAGTGATGATCACTTGAATGAGTCATCCTATAAGCATACATACATGTTCAAGCATATGTTGATGGATAAAATCTGCTCATATGTGCCCCATAAAAATTTCATAAATATTATGTTTTTTTCAGTAACAGAAATGGGAATTATCTGCAGATGTATGACTGAGTTTATAGCCAGGCTACATTACAATATCATCAACACTGTATTTATAAAGATCCTTATTAAGACATGTCTCAGTTTTCTTAGTGCATATTCCATGTGATTTGAACATAAATCTGCAAACTGTATAGCTGCTTCAGCACGGTACTCAACCTGAGCTAATGTCTTCTGTCCAGTAGGACTTACTGGAATTGTTCCAACAAAAAAACATGAATAAAAAATGCCTATTGAAATGAAATTTTTCATTCCACATCCACTAAATTGCCTAAGATCTGTGGATCTTACGCAATTTTAAGGGAACCATTTCATAGAACCATAGAATAGTTTGGGTTGGAAGGGGCCATTAAAGGGCCATTAAAGGTCAACTACTCCAACCCCCACTGCAATGAGCAGGGACATCTTCAACTAGATCAGGTTGCTCAGAGTCCCATCCAACCTGACCCTGAACACTTCCACGGATGGGGCATCTACCACATCTCTGGACAACCTGTTCCCATATTTCACCACCCTCATAGTAAAAAATTTCTTCCTTATATCTAGTCTGAATCTGCCCTCTTTCAGTTTAAAACCATTACCCCTTGTCCTATCGCAATGGGCCCTGCTAAAAAGTCTGTCCCCACCTTTCTTATAAGCCCCCTTTAAGTACTGAAAGGCCACAATAAAGTCTGCATGGAGCCTTCTGTTCTCCAGGCTAAACAACCCCAACTGTCTCAGCCTTTCCTCAGAGGAAAGGTTTTCCATCCCTCTGTTCATTTTCATGGCTCTATTCTGGGTCTGCTTCAACAGGTCCATGACTTTCCTGTGCTGAGGACTCCAGAGCTGGATGTGGGCTCTCACCAGAGTGGAGTAGAGGGGCAGAATCACCTCCCTCAACCTGCTGGCTACACTTCTTTTGATGCAGCCCAGGATACAGTTGGCTTTCTGGGCTGCGAGAGCACATTGCTGGCTCATGTCCAGCTTTTCATCCACCAGTACCCCCAAGTTCTTCTCCAGAGGGCTGCTCTCAATCCCTTCATCCCCTAGTCTGTATTGATACGAGGGGTTGCCCTGACCGAGGTGCAGGACTTTGCACTTGGCCTTGTTGAACCTCATGAGGTTCACATGGGCCCACTTCTAGAGCTTGTCCAGGTCCCTCTGGATGGTATTTCTGTTCCTCAGATGTATCAACCACACCACTCAGCTTGGTGTCATCTGCAAACTTGCTGAGGGTGCACTCAATCCCACTATCTATGTCATTGATGAGGATATTAAATAGTACTGGTCCCAGTACAGACCCCTGAGGGACACCACTTGTCAGCAATCTCCATCTGGACATAAAAACTGTTGACCACTACCCCCCAGATGCGACCATCCAACCAAATAATCATCCACTGAACAGTCCACCCATCAAATCTGTATCTTTCCAATTTAGAGAGAAGGTTGTTGTGGGGGACTATGTCAAAAGCCTTACAAAAGTCCAGATAGACGACATCTGTAGCTCTTCCCTTGTCCACTGCTGTAGTCACTCCATCATAGAAGGCCACTAGGTCGGTCAGGCAGGACTTGCGCTTGGTGAAGCCATGCTGGCTGTCTTGAATCATCTCCCTGTCCTCCATAGCCTTAGCATAGCTTCTAGAAGGATCTGTTCCATGATCTTCCCAGTCACAGAGGTGAGACTGACAGGTTGGTAGTTCCAAGGGTCCTCCTTTCTACCCTTTTTAAAAATGGGGGCAATGTTTCCCTTTTTCCAGTCACAGGGGACTTCACCTGACTGCCAGGACTTTTCAAATATCATGGAGAGTGGCTTGGCAACTACATCAGCCAGTTGCCTCAGGACTCTGGTATACATCTCATCAGGTCCCATAGACTTATGTATGTTCAGATTCCTCAGGTGGTCATGAACCTGATTTTCTCTTACAGTGGGAGGGACTTTGCTCTCCCAGTCCGTGTCTTGCAGTCCATCCACTTGAGACGTGTGGGAAGCGAGGCTGCCCGTGAAGACAGGCAAAAAGCTTGTTGACTACCTCAGCCTTCTCCTCATCCGTTGTTACCAGTTTGCCAGTCTTGCTCATCAGTGGGAGTACATTTTCTTTGACCTTCCTTTTCTGGCTGACATACCTATAGAAGCCCTTCTTCTAATTCTTTGCATCCCTTGCCAAGTTCAACTCCAGCCATGCCTTGGCCTTCCTGACACCATCCCTACACAACCAGGCAGCATCCCTATACTCTTCCTAGGATCCCTGTCCCTGCTTCCCCTGTCTGTGCATTTCCTTCTTGCCCTTTAGTTTGGCCAGCAGGCCTTGACTCATCCATGCCTGTCTCTTGCATTCCTTTCCTGATTTCTTACACATGGCGATCAAGAGCTCTTGTGCTCTGTGGAAAGCATCCTTAAAGATCTGCCAGGTCTGTTCTGCTCCCTTGTCCCTGAGGGCAGTTTCCCAAGGGGGTGCTATTGACTAATTCCTTGAACAGCTGGAATTTTGCTTTCCTAAAATTCAGGGTCCTGACTTTACTCTTTGTCTGACCCATATCCCTCAGGACTGCCAATTCCACCCGTGCATGATCATTGCAGCCCAGACTGCCTCCAATCTTGATGTCACTGATTAGTGACCCAGTAACACATCCCCTCTGATAGGGCTGTCTATTACCTGGCTTAAGAAGTTATCCTCAGTGCATTCCAGGAATCTCCTGGATTGCCTACAGCTCGCTGTGCTACTTTTCCAGCAGATGTCAGGGTTGTTGAAGTCCCCCATCAGGACGAGAACCTGTGAGCACGATGCCTCCTGTAGCTGGAGTAAGAAGGCTTCATCAATAGGCTCCCCTTGACTGGGGGCCTATAGTAGGCACTAACCACAAGGTTCCCTTTGTTGCCTCGGTCTCTAATTCTTACCCATAAGCTTTCAGCCTGGTTGTGGCTATTCTTCAAAGACAGCTTTTCACACTCCATTTCTTGATGTAGAGGGAAATCCCTCCACCCCTCCTTCCTTGCCTGTCCCTTCTGAGTAGCCTGTAGCCATCGATAGCTTCATTCGAGTCATGAGATTCGTCCCACCAAGTTTCAGTAACGGCAACGAGGTCATAGCTTTCTACCAGCACGGTGGTTTCCAGCTCCTCCTGTTTGTTTCCCATGCTGCGTGCATTGGTGTAGAGGCACTTCAGCTGGGCTATAGGCCATGTCATCTTCTTAGAGGAACAACTCTTAATTCCTTTGAGGTATTTCACTTATGTTTCCCTCTTGGTTTCTATTACCTCAGGAGCCCCTGGCTCATCTCTGTAAGACTTCAAGTCTGCTGCAGTGTACCCAGCACATCACAAAGCAACAGGCTGAGGGCCCTTGCTAGCACACCTTGGTGTGTCATCCCACAGCTTGTCAAGGGCAAGCCTGATATTATCCCCCTCCCCCTTCAAGCCTAATTTAAAGCTCTGTCAATAAGCCCCACTAGCTTGTGAGCAAAGACCTTCTTCCCCCTTTGAGAAAGGCGAATCCCATCCAACGCCAGCAGGCCTGGTGCTGTGTAGACCATCCCACTATCGAAAAACCCAAAATTCTGGTGGAGACACCAGCCTCATAGCCATGTATTAATAGACTGGGTCTGTCTGTTTCTTCCAGTGTCACTGCCCACAACTGGAAGGATATAGGGAAAAATAACCTGTGCTCCAGATTCCCTTACCAACTATCCCAAGGCCCTAAAGTATCTTTTGATAGAAGGAAGGGCAGATGACAAGACCTTGACAAGGAAGAAGTGATCATGTCAGTGCATGAAATTGTGTGTATACTGCTTTCCATAGCCTAGAATGGAACACAAGATTCCTGGACTTCATAATTTCTCTTCTAACAGACAATATCACTAAAATTCCCTAGGCCAACTGTCCATTATCTTTCTGTGTTTTAGAGCAGGAAAAAAACCAACATTGTGAACATTTTCTCCTTCAGCTGAAATAGCAGAAGATTTAGCTCATATAATATTACACACATAGGAGCAGACACATTCATTTTAGGTATGTTAAATGGACGCTAAAGCTCCACACTCAACTTCTAATTTAATAATAACTAATTCAATATATTTTATGGATTTTTTTTATTGTTTATTATTATCTTATGCCAAAATGTTGTTATGTGTGAATGCATGGAGTAGAAGTTCCTTGGTGATAAATCACTTTTTGTGGAAAGGAAATTTTTGTCTACAGATCATATGTTTCAGGCAGAAGACTTCCCAAATAAATGAGGCAGAATAAAAAGAAATATAAAAACCCTCAGGTTTAAAACAAAGAAAAATTATTTTTATGAGCTGGTTTCTATCTCTGGTTCTGTCCAGAATTACCAGGTTAATTATCAGAATTTTCCTAAGTCATCAATTACTTGGTTTTCTGTTTTTCTGGATGTCTGATCTCAGATTGTGAATGCCTCTTTTACAGCTGTTCTAAGCACTCACAGCTTCAGTGTTGCTCAATGGGACATAATGCTTTCAACATATGAAATACTTTATAATATTAGGTACACTAAGAAATCAGGTTCTGTGCATTCCAAATTCAGTACCCAAGACAGGTGAATACACTTTAGATACTTATCTGTCTGTGATTCAGATATTCTCTGTAAAACAGACAATATCACTCTCTTTCATACTACGGCCATTGTGAAAATGCATTAATTAATGTTTTGAAGCAATCAGAAACAAGAGTGATGTTAAATGCTGTAGAAAGTCTATCTAAATTTTTTTTTTTAGAGAAACAGTAAATAAGATCTGGAGCCACAACTTGAACTGGGAAGTCAAAGTAAATATTCAAATACTGCTCATTAGGTGATCATCATCAATTCTATGCAACAAATAAGGCAGAAGACATACGGAAGAAACAGTAAATGATCATGAAACTGAAGTCTGTATCATATTGTTCACCTACAAGTGGGATGAATTAAGTCTAATGATTCCTAACCTCAGAATACTTGATATTGCAGCAGTAATAATTAATTTTTACCATATTAAGGGCAGGGAGGAAAGATTTTTTGCTATGCTTTTGATATTTAGCTCTTTGAAAGCAAAAAGCTCCTAATATTTTTGTGAGACAATTTAAATTTCCTATCCAAAGAGCACAGGTAGTTCTTGAGGAAGTGACATTGTATTCCTCTCCTGAAACCAAGGAACTGTTCACAATCATATTAACTCACGTGACAGGGTTGCTTTAAAACAACATGTATCCCTTCCTAAGTTCTTCTTTGGCAGTGCTTGCAAGCCTAAGCAAAGCCTAAGCAAAACCTCTAGGTTTTACTTCCATGATGTTTATTAGATTTGTAGTTATTTTTGTTACTACTTTTTCAATCATTGTATTACTACAAAATGCTGAAACCTTTCTATTGCATGTAACATTCTCTTTGTAGGTTTTTGCCACTTGTTTCAGTGTCGTCCATTTTTTTAAAACTATAACCGCAATTATATTTGAAAAGGATTATTTCTCTCTGTTTTCAGAAACCATTCTCCAAAAAGTAGCTGAATTTAAGCATTAATAGAGGAGATTTAGTGGAATTTGTCTTATGATCCACACCCTTCTTCCTATATTTACAGGTCAGATACACAGAACAGAACTTGAATTGCCTTTCTTAAGTATTTTCATTTTTTTTCCTTCTGTCTGACTTCATTTCATGCTGCTTTCCTCACTATTCATATTAGGTGATTCTTGGTCTTTCCAACAGTCAAATCAGAGGGATTTTTCTGTGGCAAGTGAACTGACACAGCATGTGAATAGATGGTCTATCAATCCTAATATCTGATCCTTAATTAAAAGTACAAAAAAATAAACTTTCAGAGTCATTGTTTTCTACTGTGTGTTTCACTTCACATTTGTAAAGGTCCAGTGTAGCTTAATCTACTCTTCATTTTAGCAGGAAGATACCTATTTCAAGAGGTTATTCCATTTGTTCCATATACAATTGCAAGCAACTATTGTTTGAAGTTAACCTACAGTACCATGGTGGGATATGCAGTAATTTATAACTCTGATAATAAATTCAGATTCTTTAAATGGTACTAACAGATATCTGGGTTGCCTTGGTCTGACAAATTTGAAGCAGAACAAACAACATGAATTAACATCCCTGTTTCTCATTCATATCTGAAAATGTCTAGCAATTTTTTTATCATAAGTACAGTAAAACAATAGTTCTCAATGACACCGTTTGCTGCAGTCAAAACTTAGTTAATTACACTGAAATTGTCCTCCATCTGCTGTTCTGTTGTCTCTTCCAGTCCTTTTAATGAATGCCAGGTTTCTAGTGAATGGATTCCTCCCTGTCAGTGATGTCATCAATCTGTTGTCATAGGCCTGCAGCTCTGCTGATACATCCACTAAAAATGTCAAAACTGAATGGTGTCCATTTAGTGCTTATTTATTTTTCCTCTCAGATAAAGACAGTATCAGATAGAGAAGTTTGTTTTCACTGTGGGTTCCTAACTCTGTATTAGCAAAAATTACTCCCAGAAGTCAAAAGAGAAAGTGCTCTTGGCTATCATCTTGCAGACTTATGCAAGTGCTCCACTTTATTACTGCAAAGAAACATTATACCTGTCTCTCCACTTAAGGACTGAGGTTTTCAGTTGCTGTTGTAGGATATTTTGTCTTACGGAGATAGGAAGAGGTACAAGACAATGGCACTCATTTGGCTTTTCTCAATTTTTTTGTTCTTTCAAGAAATATGTTTAGTATTTCTGTCACTGGAAAAAAAATAGCATCGTAAACTATTGAGTATCTTCAATCAAAATTCGAAATGGGAAATTATGTTTTTACTCAGAATCACACACAGAAGGTACTAGATATTGACCAAAAAAACCACCAACAAAAAACCCTAAAAAAAACCACACAACAAACAAAACCACAGTTTTCAATGTGATGCCTTCTTCACTAACATTACTCCCATTAAAAAAAAAAAAAAAAAACAAACAACCAAACCAAAACAAAAAAACAACCACAAAACACTGTAATCACCAAAAAAAGTATTTCTTCTACATAAGAGCAGTCTGGAAGTTCATAGACAGTTAAGTAACCCTGCCTAAATGCATGTAGTGGAATTTTGGATGTGAAGAATAGATTGGTATTGAAATACTCAGTCTAAATCATCATTGTAGAGTATCATAACAATTCCCATACATTTTTAAATAACAGATACAATATGATAATTTTCTAACTTCTTAATCCAATTGTAAGAATATGTTTGAATTCCAAAGCATCTTATGCTTTTTTTTTTGTTTCTTTAAAAAAATAGTTTATGACTTATCATACTTTAAAAGATATGTTTAAGGACATAATGAGAACTATGGGCTTCAAATAAAAAGAACCCAAACTGCATCCCTCCCAAAGATTTGTCATTCTATTTTTTAATGATTTCCTATAATCCAGAAATGCATGCCAAACGTACAGACTGAAAGAGAAAATTGCTGTTATAAAAGAGGAGTTTTGAGATTTTGATCAAAAGAAGTCATACCTCTATGTATTTCTATGATTCTATGAAATCTGGGTTTCTACAACTGCAACAGGAAAAATGCATTAGCTAATACAAATGTGAACATGTATGCCTAGCTCTAAAAGAGACAGAAGAATAACAGAAAAAAAATGACATCATTATCCAATATGCAGAAGTCCACAATGCAGGATATTGAAGTGCAGCAAAATCTTCTTTTTTTTGGTTTCAATTCTGTTGTTTAAATTGTATGAGCTGATATTGAAGTATTCTTCAATGATCAGATTTCAGAAGGTGAAAATGTTCATTAAAATAGATGCAAAAATCTGTCACAAGGAATTTTTTTTCATATCTGCTTATGAAGAAAGGAATATCACATGGCTGAATCTCTGTCACTGGTGTTTAACAAAGCACCACTATCTTCCCAGGTTTCTTTCATTCTCTCCCCCTTGTTCCTCTCCCCAGAAAAAAATCCAAGTAGTGACAACAAACAGATGATAGAAAAACCTCTATCAGAAAAGATTTAGACAGGACTTATCTAAACAGGACATAACTGATATCTCATGGTCTCTATATATACCTCTATATTTCATAGTTCCAATTTATGAAATGTCATTTCGTAATACTGTGCAAGACAGTCCTTGTGTAATAGAATAATATAACAGATTATGGATAATATAGGAAACAAAAACATATCAAAATACAATATAGTAAAGACTATAAGAAAACATTCTTTAAATCATTTTATGGGAAATATTGGTTTAATTTTGTTTTAAAATTAAAAAAAAATTGCACAATTAGTGTTTCTCATAAAGTAACTCCATCTTCTCAAATGGCCTTTACCCAAAATTATTTTAAAAAATTAACAGAAAACTATGTGGAACCTCTCACACCCTATGACCATTTTATTAATCTGTGGAAATAACCTTCATTTGAAAATGTTTTTCAATAACAGTATTTTTATGGGTTTATTTTCGTATTAACCTATTGTGAAAGATATATTCTGTTCTCCAAAACTCTGCAGGTGATCCTTCTTTCCCACTGCCATGTCCAAGAGGAAAATCTAAAACCAACTTTTGCTAAGATAAACACAAATTATGTTTAGTGTTTAATTTTGTGTTTTACTAGTAAAATGAGAAGTTAAAATATATATTTTCTTGTTCAATAAAATCTATAAAGAAACTTTTTTTTTTCTCTAGCATTTCTAGCCTGCAGACAAGGTTAAATTGGCAGACACAAACCTCCATAGTTAGCCTGTCCCCATTACCAAAACCTTTTCAAAATACTTTGTTTACCTCTACTTGCAATGCACTGTTCTGCAGAAGGAATATAGGATGTATTGGAAAATGAGTGCACACTGTTAAAAGAACTGCTGCAGAATTAGCAGTAGTTCAAAAACTTGCAGATGCTCTTTTGTCTGCCAGGAGTAGCAGGAGTTCTGGTGAGAGACTAAACCCTGAAATCCTGAAATATAGCACAAATGTAAAATAAGAAGTGAACAAATATTATTGGAAATTGTCCAAAAGCCAGAAGAAATGATACATCTTTTCTCGTTTCAATCTGAAAAGGGATATTCTGAAACGTGCTTCTTAGGTACTAAACCTTAAACATTACCATTACTGAAGGGTGTCACTCTTTATGACTAAAATGATTCCCTCTTTAAAAGCAAGTAATTAATAATGATAGTAAGAATGCAAAATTTAAAAAAAACCCTTTAGTCCCATTATCCACAGGAACTACTGTCATTGCAAATTAGATAGCATAAACCATTCAAGAATATTCTGACAAAACGGCTTATCATTACTTAATTTAGATGGATGCTTTTCTTCCTGAAGACCTCATTTGAACATGAAAATATTTATCATATTGAAAATACAATTTCCGGTGAAGCACACATAGGGAGAGCCATAGAGAAGATACTAGAAGAAGGGAAGGATATGCAAAGTTAAAAAAAAAAAATAAAAATCCCGATTTAGGCCATAGTTTTGAACTCAGATTGCTAAAAGGCAAATAAGGCAGTATGAGATTATTTTGGATGTGTTGGTGAACCTAATTTTTGTGCACTTTTTTACTTCTTGGATTCATTTCAGTGCAGAACAGGAACTCCTGGTATGTCTGCAAGATGAGATAACTTTCTTGCCCAGGTTTAAGCTAGGGAAAATGAGCTGTGAGTCAAAACAGATTTCTTGAAATCTCCTGGACACAAGCTATTTACTTTCTGTCCAGACTCCACCAGAATTTGGCTTCCTTGATTCTGAAAGTACTGATAATTTTCTGCAATTAGCTTTTGCATGTTACTGCTATATGGAATGCAATTTAGGCAAATATTAAGGAACGATTAACAAAGTTTAACTATGTTAGAAAAACTAAAATATCTGCAGGAAAATAAGAAGATATTTTGTTAACTATATCCTTCAAAAAAAGTAAATGTTTTGGAAAGTTCAAGTCTACAACAAATTGAAAAAAGATACAAAAAAATAAATCCTTGTCTCTTAAACTGTGCTTTATCTAAAGTGTAAGCTCACCTATCTTTGTTATATAGCATTTCCTTGTAAAATGTTTACTTATCTTAAAAATTCAGTTTGCAAAAGAGTTGTCAAGCAGTTGGGAAATTTTTCTCCCTGTTTTCTCCTAGGCTCTGTAAAGCAAATAAAAAGACACAGACAAACAAACAAAATCTTGCTTAGTGATATGTATTGGCCTGTAATAATATATGTATTGGGTTTGCATGGCAAGGTTTTGGTAGCAGTGGGGCTACAGGGGTGGCTTCTGTGAAAAGCTGCTAGAAGCTTCCCCTATGTCCGATAGATCCAATGCCAGCCGGCTCCAAGACGGACCCACCGCTGGCCAGGGCTGAGCCCATCAGCGATGGTCGTATGTCACGGTTTAGTCCGAGCTGGCAACTAAGCACCACACAGCCGCTCGCTCACTCCCCCCCAGGTGGGGTGCGGGAGAGAATCAGAAGAGTAAAAGTGAGAAAACTCATGGGCTGAGATAAAGACAGTTTAATAGGTAGAGCAAAAAAAACCCCGCGGAGAAGTAAAGCAAAAGAAGGAATTAATTCACCACTTCCCGTCGGCAGGCAGGTGTTCAGCTATCTGCAGGGAAGCAGGGCTCTATCACACGTAGCGGTTGCTCGGGAAGACAAACGCCATTACTCCAAATGTCCCCACCTTCCTTCTTCCTCCCCCAGCTTTATATACTGAGCATGATGTCATATGGTCTGGAATATCCCTTTGGTCAGTTGGGGTCAGCTGTCCCGGCTGTGTTCCCTCCCAACTCCTTGTGCACCCCCAGCCTACTCGCTGGTGGGGTGGTGTGAGGAGCAGAAAAGGCCTGGACTCTGTGTAAGCACTGCTCAGCAGTAACTAAAACATCCCTGTATTATCAACACTGTTTTTAGCACAAATCCAAAACACAGCCCCATACTAGCTACTGTGAAGAAAATTAACTACATCCCAGCCAAAACCAGCACATGGTAGCACCTCCGTGATAACATATTTAAGACGGGGAAAAAAATGGCACAATGGCAGGCGGAGAAGAGAGGAGTGAGCATATGTGAGAGAAACAACTCTGCAGACACCAAGGTCAGTGAAGAAGGAGGGGGAGGAGGTGCTCCACGCACCGGAGCAGAGATTACCCTGCAGCCCCTGGTGAAGACCATGGTGAGGCAGGCTGTGTCCCTGCAGCCCATGGAGGTCCACGGTGGAGCAGATATCCACCTGCAGCCCATGGAGGACCCCATGCAGGAGCAGGTGGATGCCCAAAGGAGCCTGTGACCCTGTGGGAAGCCCACACTGCAGCAGGCTCCTGGCAGGACCTGTGGACCTGTGGAGAGGAGTCCACGCTGGAGCAGGTTTGCCGGCAGGACTTGACCCCGCGGGGGGCCCATGCTGGAGCACTCTGTTCCTGAAGGGCTGCACCCCGTGGAAAGGACCCATGCTGGAGCAGTTCGTGAAGAACTGTAGCCCATGGGAAGGACCCACGTTGGAGAAGTTCGTGGGGAACTGTCTCCCATGAGAGGGACCCCACACTGGAGCAGGGGAAGAGTGTGAGGAGGAAGGAGTGGCAGAAACAACGTGTGATGAACTGACTGCAACCCCCATTCCCCGTCCCCCTGTGCCACTTGGGGGGAGGAGGTAGAGAAAATTGGTAGTGAAGTTGAGCCTGGGAAGAAGGGACGGTGAGGGGAAGGTATTTTTAAGATCTGGTTTTATTTCTCATTATTCTACTCTGATTTTGATTGGTAATAAATTAAACTAATTTCTCCCAGTCAAATCTGTTTTGCCCATGACGGCAATGGTGAGGAATCTCCCTGTCCTTATCTCTACCCATAAGCCTTTCATTATATTTTGTCTCACCTGTCCAGTTGAGGAAGGGGAGTGGTAGAGTGGCTTTGGCGGGCACCTGGCATCCAGCCAGGGTCAACCCACCACAATGTGAAACCTGCTGATTTTTAACATTTAGTTCTGTCTGTTCTTCATATCAAACCTAACTGGTGTAAATGTCAAGTTTTGTGTTGGCAAATATAAACCACATAGATGAACACTTCATGTAATCTTGTTTCAATTTCCACTTTTTTAAAACATTTCCTGCAAATGCCAGTAATGACATAAGTGTACTTGCATTCTTAGTGCTGTTTATATGAAAAAAAGAATGTTGGAAATAGCCAACTTATTTAGAAGTGTTTATTCAATATATGTCACTTTGTCAGTACTTTGAAATGTCAACTGTCATGGAAACAAGCCTGAAGCAGTATTCTAGCACTTATTAGATGAGTAGTAAAAGAGAGACATTAGTTATTGAAAAACTAGACATTACTGCATGCCTACAGACATGATAGAGTTATGCAATTCAGCAAGTCATATATGAGTGAGGTAAGTTACCCTACCTGCCACTCCAACATCCAATCTTTTTTCATATTTATTTATTTCAGTTGGGCACTTTTGAACACAAACTTCATTAACAGAGACTTCATTGGCCATGAACATCAGCAACAGGAAATATATCTCAAAGACAAATGCATATTTATTATCAGGAATGGCCAAAGTAATCAACCATGAATTGAGAAAAATATATTTTAGGCTTATATTTAACATGTGACACTCCTGATAAACTCCGAGTTTCACATCAAGCACACCTATCAGACCACTACTGAAAAATTGCTGGAAAAAGAGTTACAACTTTGAAAGTTTTCTCATTACATGTGACTTCACTAGTAGTGAAAACTATGATGTCTAGATCTAGAATACTCTGTCTTATACAGCTTGTTTGAGTTTGAGTTAGAAAAACTTCTTTAAGGAAAGTACACCATCTCACCTCTGAAGACTTACCATAAGGTCAGAATGTACTGTTGAGGCTAAAGAGGGAAATGTGATCCTTGGGCTCAGAAGGACAATACCAAGTACATGAAGGAATATGATTTTATCTTTGTACATGACACCATCATATCAAGTGGTTGGCTTTGCATTTTAGAATTCAACAAGACTGTAGAGCATTGAAGGAAGGACACTTAAATGATTTAAAGCATAGAAAACAAGATTCACACTGGGAGACTCAACAAAATCAGTCCAGTCAGTTTACTGAAGAGAACTTTGACAGAGTACTTGATCACTTGGTATTAGTATTTGCCTCAAAAAATTGTATGTCATTAGGAGGTTTTTCTGTCTTGAATACAGAGATATAACAAGATGCAGAGGCCAGAATTTGAATCTACTCAAATTCCACCTTGAACATAATTGTATTCCTTGACAATAAGTGTAATTAAGCACTAAAAGATGATATCAGTAAAAAAACAGTAGGCTCAGAGTCCTAAAAATGAGATTAGATATCTTTTGCCCATCTCATGCTTTAATTCAACCTCTGAAGGAAAAATAAATATGATGATGATGTGCAGTGTTTTTTTTACTTGAATCTATTATTACACATAATCATATTCTAAATGAAATGAATAAGTGAAAAAAATGATAGTACCCAAGACCTTCAATGTATTTTCTTATTACCATCTTTTAAAATATGACCTCCAGTTATGAACTAGGTTTCTGTAGCGCTGGATACATGCATATAAACAGCAAAAATGAAAGAACATCTGTCACTAAAATATAAGAAAAGAATAAGAGTAGAGAAATATATATCTAAAGTGTGAGCCATGTCAAAACACAAGGCAATATCAGTCACCACTCTATGCAGTGGTATCAGTGTACCTGCACATTTCCATTGTCCATTTTTTGTACTTTATCTCATATTAATAAAGAGTTTAAAGATAAGATTTGAGGAAAGAAAATTAAGTACCATTTAGATTCTTCTAGTGATTTTCCAGGCCTGATGGACAATCCTGGAAGATATATATGACCTATAATATCTTGTAATCACTGGAAGAGGAATTTTTGAGAGGAGACCTGAAAAAAGTCTAAGTATTTTCAGCTACCTACATATGCATTCTCAAAATTAGATGCCTAAGAAGGACACTGAACACATCTTTGTAACAGTAGCATCAGTTCAATATCAAGACTCAGTTCTCACCAAAAAAACCATACTTGAATAACTGTTGCTAAGGAAAATGCAAGACAAAATCAGAAGTCCTCCATTGGCCTTTCATTTTTTTAACCAAGCTACCTCTACATGCAGAATTTTGTGTAATTCATAATTTATAACAACACAACCAGTCCCTCTAATAACGATTTGTTTCAAACTAACAAAACGAACTGGAAAAATGTGTATAGGTAATAAAAGCAGTTTTGAGGTCATCACTGAAAATTGTTCTTTCTCTGTTTGTATTGCATTATCAATATAATTGTTTACACTGCTGTGAACATTAAAAATTTGTGGAAGTTAAAGTAAAACACAAACTATGTTTTTAAACAGGACAATCACACCTCTAAGCTAACCGTGGTAGTCAAGGGCTACATAGTCAAATATGACACCAGGAATACACTGTACCAGGTAATGCTAAGCTTCTTACATACTTTTTCATTCAGTAAGTCCAGTCTTGCTCACAAATTAAAAAGAAAACCAGTATCTTTTAAAATACCTGTCAAGACTTGTGCTTACCCTTTTACCTGACATTAGTATTCAAGTCCAATATAACTGATGTCTAATTACATTGAGGTTTGGATATTTTTCAGTGTATTTCAGGGCATCAATGAAAACTTGCAGCAAGTATCGTTAAAAAAATCCAAGTCTTGCCTCTTTGAAAAGCTCTGGTACTGGTAATAAGACAATGAAAAGATTCAAGCAACTCTGCCAGAGACCCTGCATTTGTTGCTTAAGCAATGCTTTCTGGTGCTGTTCATATTAGCTTCAGCTGTGCCAGGTCCTAAGTCATTCTGACAATAAGAATGAAGGTTCCATACACAATTCTGCAAGCAATATAATAATGGAAAAAGCAATAGCCAAATCTGTCATCTTTACTGAAGAGAAGGAATTTCTACTTCTGCCAGTGAGTCTTGCATAAACTTGCTCAGAAATAGATCCACTGATATTACTTCACTTCTGTATTAATTGTAAGTTTATCAGCAAAGAGTTTAGTGCATTGGCTCCTTAAATCAATGGTACATTTTAAAAAGTTGAAAATCAGGCAAGTACATTAGATCTAGCTTTAATTAAGGACTTTGAAAATTAACGTTATATAGCTATGCAGATAAAATGCAATCATATGAATGAACAGGCAAACTTTGATCATGGTGTCTTCATGTAAGTTGGTGTTTCTTTATGTGCATATCCTGTAATCAGCATAAATGTAAGTTATTAATTCAGGTTTTCAGATAAGTAGTTAGGATATTTCTATACTATATGTCACCACAGCAGCCAATGCACAGTGGGCTGGACATTAAGTATTGCTGCAGAAGACATAACTGGTGGCATTTTATCATTTAGGTAAGTCATAACCCTAACTTTCACACTATTTGAAATTATGATGACAGTGACACACTGTGAGAGAGTATTAGTCTGTTCAAGTTCTCTGTTATCCATGAATATAAATGTAGCACATAAATAAGCCCAGCAAAGAAAATAGAAGCTATGACTGAGCCAACTACGGAACAGAAAGCAGTATAGCTGTATCAACGAAGTGAGGCAGGTTTTATAATCTCAGGCATGACATCACGCTACACTACTTGAATAGCAACAATCTGTCTCTGTCACACAACGTTTACTTCACAGAAACTGAAACACCTCCCTGAAAAGTAGAGGTCAGAGTTAAATCTATAGTCTACGCAATGAAAAGCTGTGATTTGAAATAAATGGTGTAAGTTTTCGGGTAAAAGAGGCATGAGAACTTTGGATCCTTTACATGTGATTTGGAGTATGGGCCATTAGATTATTAGAAAGATGAGAACTCGCATGGTAATTGATTCTTTCTTTTTGGTCCCCTAAAAAAGTATTTGTCTGAAAGTACTAGAAACAGGCCACAATTTACAAGTAATCTTAAAACTACTAACAGCACATTATTAAAGCAAAAAATCACCCAGCTCTGTTTGCTTTCTCATCAACAATGCCATAAGAAGGCAAAACTAGTGATATGAAAATATGTTTGACTAAGATTGCTGCATATACTCTATGCTCATTGGAGGAGAGCCATATTCCCAGGATCCAAGAGCAGTCTAAGTCTATGTACACGTTACAAGTAATAATTAGCAAAAGGAATGTAAGTTTTCATACAGCGAACAGTTAGTATTGAGAACCCAGGAAATTTTACTTTGGACTAATTCTGCTTTGGTCACTTGAACGTGATAACCACCAGCAGTCAGAACACATTCAGTGTGCCTCTGGAGAACATTTTTGTGTTTAGTTCCATTCAAAAGAAACACAGTAAGAGTGACTTGAAACCATAATGTGAATCAAAGTAGAAACAATCGGAAAAGTCACTTCAAAAGCACACTTCTTAACAAAACTAAGACACTAATATAGAGGCACCTTGAGTTCCCCAGGAGACACAGCATCCCTCCAGAGGTAAACCTTTAAAGACTCTTCAGCACTGCCTATGTAATATCATAGACTCCTTCGTAAGTTCTCAGCTGTGTCAGTGATGTTCCACATGTTTGACTGTGAGCAGACACAAACCTACTGTGCTCTGAGCCAAAGAAACAGGCTTCTGCCTTTGAACAGAAGCCACGTATGCATTACATTTCTTCTCAGTAAGTGAATTTGTATCTTGCCCAGGCTGGAGCATCAGTAGAGGGAGCTGTCATCAGGTGAGAACTAAATACAGATTTGTTTTCAGTATTGTTTTGAGATTAAAAACAATATAAAACTTAACAAATGTAAGGTATTTTATGTGTCTATAAGTCACAGGAAAAAAAAAAGCACAAGTTTTTGCAAAATTTCATTGGGAACACTAGCCACTGGAGTATTAGACAAAAAGGAACTATCCAAATCCAACCACCCTTCTTCCACAGAAAAAGTTTCCATTGACTGTGATTGAAAACTTTGATGAGAAGTTGCAGATTCCAAGATCACCACTTTTTAATGCAAATTTCTGTGGACATCTGAAGAAAATCACCCATCCATTCTAAAAAAGGCAAATAAACAAAAATGCCAAATAACAACAGACTTGGTCAGTATGTATATAACATCTCCTACATGCTGCTTATACCTGCTTTTTATATGCACGGTAGCAATATAATAACCAAAGGAAATGTTTTCCTTGAAAATTACAATCAAAGCCCTAAGTTCATCATACCCACACCCTGGGAATTTAGTGGACTGGGCTCATGGCCAAGGTAGTACAGCTGGTGACCTTGGGCAGAGCCTGCCAAACAGCTCTGCTGGAAGGCCTCTGGGAGGGCTGTCCCCCCCATTCCCTTGGGAGGTGTTATTAAGCTGTGGCTCTCATCCTGAACTCTTGCCTGACCTATAGTTTCAAGAGCATTGCAGCTGTACCTGTGCCTGGCCCATTTATCCAGGCCCAGACATATCCTGCACCCAGACATCCCAGCCTGGCTATCCCAAAGCTGTGTCTGGACCTGGTTCCCCTCACTGGGCCTCATCCTGACCCCCACCCACAGGCTGATGTCCCAGGTCAGCCTCGACCCATCCCCAGGGAGGTGCCCAATGCTTGGGGCTGGGGCTTCCCCCAACTGCCACCCAGCCTGCCCTGCTCCCTGGCTGCCATGGTGGGATGGGCTCTCGCTGTGAGACCCTGCTCTGTCTACATGGGGGGAGCGCCCACCACTCCCCGCATCTGGCCCCCAGGGAGCTGCAGGCCCCCACTGTGCCCTGACACTGAGCATGATATGCCGTTGTTTCTCTACAATTTCTGCACTTACATGAAAGACATTTTTCTCACTCGTGTAAAAAGAGTACAGAGACCGGTTCTGTAATTTTGGTTAAAAGTGAGGTCAGATTCTCTACTATAATTATGGAGGATTTGGGAATGCCTAAAGGACAAGTGTAACCTCAACTGTAGGCTTCCCCCGTCATAAAGCATCTCTCATCTTCTTGTAGCTATTACTACTTGTATTACCCATCAGAAAGATTACTACATAATCTACTGTGGAAATCTCTGGGATGGGAGAACAGCACAATGGCTAAAGCAAGGCAAGTCTGTTGAGTATTTCATAGTATCCATAGGATCTTTGTGGTAAGAGTCTTCAAACTTAAGCAACTAAATCCACTTGTAAGCTCTTTTCCTTTCTTTTTGGAAGCTGCTTCAGTTCATCTTCATGCATGAAACAAAATTTTGTGTCTTGACTAGTGATGAGAAGGGGAAAGAAATTTTAACCTGTAAAGGGCATCTTTAACATGTCAAGGAGCCTATTTTGGAGAATAATTCTCTTATCTTTGCTTCATGGGCTCTAGTCTGGATATAGGGTAATGATCTAAGGGAAAGAGTTTTAAAAGGAAAATGGAGTACACATTGAAAGCTTAAGCGTCTCTCACACACACATATGGCTTATTTTACTTTTGAAATTTTGCATTACTATGACTATTCTTCTGTCCACAATACGAATATTTGTGTGCCTGAATGTCTATAGGACATAGCAAACAGCACAGCAGTATACTCAGCAGGACTGTTTCATTTCATATATCATTCACAGCTTGCTGCTGTAATTCCAAAACTGTCCATAACTTTCTCTTAATGTTAGAAGGACAAGAAGTTGTACTTGGTTTTTAATCCTAGGGAAGTTTTTCAGGTTTTTTACTTCTTTGCTTTTTGTTTCTCCCCAGGAGGATGGGTTTTTGAAGTTTGATTTTCTAATAAGAAAAGCAATTGAGATACAAAGCTGGGATCCAGGAATATATTAAAATTTAAATTTTACCTGTTTTCAGAGAGGTTATTGCTGTGCGTTTGCACAACAAATGGTGTTACACTGCTGGGTTAACTGTGGGTACAGTTTACAATTAACAACTGGATTTCAGAGTGCGATACTGAAACTACATCTAAGTGCCAGTATAACCTATCTGTCATTCTTAGTATTTACATGTTCTCCATTACTGAAAAAAAATTATCATCTTACAGTTTTTCCTTCCCATGCTGGGAAAGCAGAAATATGGAACAGAAGGCTGAAGGCAAGATTTTAGATCTACAAGTATTTAGATATTTCCTGGCATCCCGGAAAATTAAATTAGATGGCTAGGTATCAAGCTTTCAGCAAAAAACAGACTACTGCCACACAAAAAATATGTTTAAGTTGCTGTTCTGAGTCAAACATCATGTAATTTTTAGATTAATTGTTGCTAAATGCAAATGCTAGTTGATCTTCAAGGACAACTCCTCAGGACACCAGAATGGTCTGTCCTTGTCAGGCAAGCGTGGGAAAAGGTCAGCATAGATGAACACTGAGCTCCTGACTGAGCTCAGCCACAAAAAGGAAGTACACAGATGGTGGAAGGGGGTATAGGCTAAATGGGAGGAATGCAAAGACATTGCCCACTCATGTAGGAATGGACTGAAGAAAGCCAAAGCTCAGCTTGAGCTGAAACTAGTAAGGGAGGCAAAGGGCAGTAAGAAAGGTTTCTGTAAGCATGTTGTCAGAAGAAAGGTTAGGCCCTTTGCTCAATGGGGCAAGGGATCTAGTGACAATGGAATTGGAAAAGGCGGAGGCACTCTGTGTCGTTTTGCCCCTCAAATAACAATCATCTTATAAAGAACATTAGGATAGGAGTCAGCACATTTGTATTTAAATGAACTGCAAGCCAGGCATGCTCAAAGTGTTTACATAAGAGAGATTTCATTTGTGTCTGGTCATCTAATTGTTCAAAGCTTTAGTATTCTATTTGTGGCTCAAAGTGGAACTCTTGTTTTCCCAAAAACTTCAAACCCTTTCAGGGTTGTGTTTAATTGATTAATATTAATCAAATCTGTGTTTTAGAAGGAAGCAAAAATATTATCAGGGGATTTAGACCTAGAAACTGCATCCTTTTGTAGCTCTAGTCCTAGGTGACTTTGCAAAACTCTTTGGGTCCCTAAAAACTTTTAAAATCATAGACCTAATATATGGTTAAAGGAAAGCTGTGATAAACAAGGGAATTGTCTATTCTGTTTTTCTAACCCTTTAATATCTTTTAGAATTTAGTCCAACATTTCATTCTGAGATGTACACAGCGAACTTTCCAGAACAAAATTGTGGATTCATTATCATATATTTGTGCCCAATATCAAAATACCTTTTGCTATATTATAATTACAAAGTCACACTTTCGTTCTGATTTTATCCAAAGTGTTTTGGCAAACTAAGTAGAAGTGATGTTGTTGAGGGAGACATAAGGTTCAGGCCTTCAAGTTCTGTTTTGATAAATGGAAAAGCACGATTTTATTATTATTTATATTTCAATAGATCTTGCCTCGGTATCTACATATTTTTACAGTACCACAAAGAACAGTAATAAAAGCACCATCACATCGTGCCTACTGTTGTTTGCATGAGAACAGATG
Source organism: Gavia stellata (assembly GCF_030936135.1). Taxonomy (NCBI): domain Eukaryota; kingdom Metazoa; phylum Chordata; class Aves; order Gaviiformes; family Gaviidae; genus Gavia; species Gavia stellata. The sequence continues at coordinate 23,460,833 of NC_082598.1, read as the reverse complement.
AAGGAAATAGCTACCTTACTTAGGAATGATTATTGTTAACTCAGGATATGCCACTTTGCCTTTGTGTTGAAATGTCAGCTCTCTGATGTGAAGCAGCCTGGAGTAGAATTCAGCACTGATGTTACTTATTAGATAAGCAGTAACACAGACGACATGGAATTCTGAAGAGTAATCTCTGCTGTGTGCCTAAGGGCACTGTAGAATTATGAAATTCAACATGGCATATGTGACAGGGGTGGGTGACTCCTTTTAATTATGCGTGCTTTTGGATCAAGGCATCACATAGAACCCTTAGTGATAGAAACTGGAGCATGAAACCTACAGTCCCAGGATAGACACAGAATTCTGTAACTCAGCAGGACGTTGGATAATCTACTGTAGGTCTGCATTGGGACATAATGAAACCAAAAGACCGATCTGCTGGTGTTAATAAACATATCTTAAATGACTTCTAGCATCACTATAAAAAACCTTCTTTTAGAAACCACCAAATGTAATTTCCCACTTGGAAAATGTAGTCAAAGCAGAGCCTTCTGACACCTGTGTATTTTAAATATATTCAAATTAAAATGTTAAACAAGTATTTAATTATATATGCTAATAATAGTTTTCCTTAAACCCAAATATGAACATACTAAAATAGTGTAATTAATGACAGTATTTAGTAATATTTTCACGACATAATCAAACACAATGTATAAACATTTTACATAAGCATGAGAGCAAAGTGACCATTGAAGGGACACATCTGTATGAGGTTGCACATAGGAAACGACCCTGTAGCTTCCATCGAATGGGAACATTTCCACACTAAACTTACAGAGGGAAGAAAATGGAAGACCAAAGAGTTTTCATGATTTCTCTAACACTGTGAGGTGGCAAGCAGCAGAATAAAATCCAGAAATTGTGTTTCCCTGTCCTAGGCTGAAAATCTCTCTGTAGCTTTTTAAGTAAATAAACCATTAAGATGGCACATGCAGTGCTTTCTGGACGAGTTTAGTGTTTAGTACTTTCACTATATAATCATAACTGGCAAAAAGATAATAAGTGTTATGCTTTATTTATTGTTTTGAAAAACAGAAGGATTTTCAGCACTTTTTAATTATTTTCTCAGTATGCGAGGTTACTTATGTGAGTGAAAGCTGAAATACCAAACTACAGGAGTTGCTTACAATATAGATAACCATTATCACAATTATGTGTTGATAGAGTTTTGAAGACTCCATTTTCTTGCACCTTCTGTGGTCTGATCAATGACAACAAAACACATCGCATGTAAAACATGAAGTATAACGTCTATGGATAGTGGATGAGCAAATAAATCAAGAGGAATGTTAAAAAAACCCAACATAACAAAAAAATCCACTATTCTGAATTGAAGGTGGATTCTACCTGAATAGTAAAAACTGCTATTGGTAGTGTAAAGCACTTACATAAAAGCTCACCTATGTGAGAATGTGGAAAAATGGCACTTACAAAGGCACTAGAACACTTGAATGTATGACTTTTCTACAGCATAATAAGTATGAAATGTTGATGTTAAAACAGAAGAGGGAAGGAATTCTGCATTTTAACAGATTTATATATAAGTTATTTCTATGCCAGTTTACATCTCGCATAGATGTAGTACCTATGCTTCAACTGTGTATTCTCTAGAGTTTACAATGCGAGAATTTTCTCATTGTTTTCTAGTGTTTTGGCAAATAGAAAATCCTGGAAAAGTTACAATAGATTTAGTTATTTACACTGATTTAATTATTGGTATATGTTTTTAATAAAAAACATGAAGATATTTGATCCAATTTTTTCTTGAAAGAAAAAATCTTATTGTGATGAAGTCCTGCATTCTCTATAGTATATGAATTTCCTTTTGGAAAAGGTTACATTTGTTGAATAAAATAAAGTCAATAGTTTTTTTGTTCACATTGTTCTTCTGTTGCTAATAGATCTCAGCCAACATAATATTTGGAACTGGACTTTAAAAAAAAAAAGTATATAAAGCAAAGATTTCAAATGTCTGAATGTTTTCTTGGCTGCTTTGTGGTGATGAATTCTGCCTTGCTTGTTCAGCGGATGTGCAGCAAGAACTTGTAAGACAGAATGCCTATTTGCCAAAGAAAGACAGCATTTCTACAACTGGACTTCTGTCTCTTTGTACTTAAGAAGATTACAAAAATTAGACATCCACTCTTTGAAACCACAGTTAATGAATTATTTAATCTCTCTTTCAGTGACTGCAGTATGCTCCATTAGTTTGTTCCAGAGATCTAATCACATGCTAAAATTTAAAGTCAGTGTAAGGAAAGAGAGTACAAAACCTGCTGTGTTTAATACACAGGCTCACGCTAAAAGGGACTTTCAGTTTTAACCTCCATATTTTTGGACTGATTGAAAATTTGGGATATTTTTCCTTTCATTTTGTTTTTTTGAAAACCAAAACTGGTTTACATTTTCACTTTTTATATTCTAGAAATGTATAAACATAGTAACCATAAAAAAATGAAATGAAAAATGACAGAGCCATAGTTTCTATGTAGAAACTGTTTACATAATTTCACTCAAACTTAGCAGTTTTTCTGTTGTATATGTGTATGGGTGTGTACTTGTCTGTGCACTTACACACACTTTTTTTATGAAGAACTTGGTGTTATAGGACTAAATAGGCTTACAGAAATGTAACTTTTTGTAAGATCCTAATATTAACAATTTACAGTTATTTGTGACTTGTTAATTTCGGGTGTTACTAGCACAGCTTGGGTTGTCCTGCATTTTCCAATGAAACAATCTCTTTTGTAACTTTCTTGCTCATTTCTTACCAAATTGTACAGCAAGCTTTGCAACAACCCACAGTTGTAGACTGCCAGAGAGCATCTTCTTCCAAGACATATTTCTAACATGGATTGAGAAGCAAGGGCCTGACGGTTAGGGGATTTTTGAGATTTATGATTCTACAGTCCTTACCTTGGATCCTCTGTGTGTGTGGGCTTGAAATTGAAGGTATGCAAAAAAACCACAAAAACAACAAAACCACCCATATGTTAATTTTCAGTGATAAATTACTTCTTCATATCAGATATTGCACTTGCAGAAATGATTACTAGTGAAATAACTAGACATTCTTGAGATGTCTTAGAGGAAACATGATTTCTCTGATGAGAAGGCTGTCAGTCTCTTGATTCCAAGTCAAAAAGTATTTGCAAGTAAAGAGAGCAAAGATCATGGTTCAATGGAAAGAAATCATATCCAAGGAAACTATACTGGCTGCTGGAGTAGGGTTCAACTGTCAAATATTAGAATAGACCAAGGTGGCAAGATAGCCAGACACCAGTTTCTTTATGAAATACTGACTGCTGGAAAATCTTGGTGCAGCAGGATTTAACAAGGACTGGGCCAGAAGGATATGAATATCTTAATAGTCTTTCTACCTTTGCATGTCTTGTAAACTTTTATGGGCTTTGGTTAAATTAGATATAAATAAGCAATAAAATAAATTCTGAAAAACTCACCCTTTATCAACCTAGTTTCCAAGATGAACCTTAAAGGTCCTCTATTCTGTGCATATAGAGAATTGCATTTTAAACCAGGATTGATGTAATTCTGACCTACTGTCTGCTCTCAGGTGAGCAGTACCTGCCTCAGCATATATAGCAAGGGGAACAGGAGAAGGTAGTAGGGGGTGATACACAATTCTTTTTCAGGTCAAGGTAATTTTCTGAATACCCAAAATTTGGAAGTAGCTGCTTCAGACTGCTCATGTCAAGAAGACAGCAATCAGCTCATTCATCTTTGTCCAAGATGCCAAGTGTTCTGTATTCTGTTTTTTAATCACAGATTTTGTCATAGGTAGAAATTCTCACTCTTTTAGGCACCTCAGACCATTTCTGGACCTGCTCCAAGATATAAAACCAATCCATACAATCCAGTTCCTAACTGAAAATGAAATGAAAGGATAAAAGGCTGTTGGGAGTCATATACAGGTAAGGTCGCTATCAGGACCAATGCTAACACTAGACTGCCGACTAATATATTTTATTGATAACAATCTAAATTGCTGTCATTCTTCTTTGGCTATAGTTGAAAATGGTAAGACTCATCTTGTACATGTTCTTAGAAGCATCATTTACTCCACAGAGCTAAGAGGGATCATTAGATTCTTGAGAGCCCTCAAGAGCATAAACCATCCCAAAAGTCAAAACTGTGGAACCTTTATCATCCTGCAGTGTTAGTTAAACAGAAAAATACTATGCTATTACTATGTATCTATGACTATCTAAAGAAGTCTCTTCTGTATTTCTAAGAAGAACAATGAAGAGTGTAAAAGAGACAGTTAAGGGGCAAACTTACTTTTGCATCTATCCCATTCTGTCCTACTTTTGACATTCTAGCAAAAGCTGTCTAAATTTAAGCAGCCTGTTTTCAGCTCATTTTTATTATTCATACTTACCAGAAACTCTAGAATTTTTCTTCTGAGGACTTCTACTTTAAGTGTCCTCTGCACCTCGAGACCTGTCCCCATTTTGTGAAATAATCCTCATGAAAATGGTTGTTTTCTTCCCTTCACCGGAGAATTTTCCTCTATTCGGATCTAGGAGTTTAATGTCTCTTTGCACTTAGCAATCAAATAGAAAACAAAAGCAATACATCTTGACAGGCTGAGCCAATTCAAGGATTCTAAACACTGTAAAATAACTTCATTTTGTCACCTTAAAGGACTTACATTGTCCTCGTATTGTTGGAATGGAACAATTCAGTATTGCTGTAATATCAGAACACCTTTTTGGGTTGAGCCTGTGAAGAAATACAGGGGGCAGAGGTGCTTGTAGCCAAAGCAGGATTCTGACACCTGCAATTCCTTTTATTGCAAAGGATGTGGGCAGCAGCTGGGAGGAGCTACTCCATAGCTTCCAAGCTTTTTTTTCTGTGATAACAGAAGCAGAAAGTATTGCTCTGCAGAATCATAACATAGGCATCTTTACGGAATAATTAGGATAGTTGTCACTTTTTCATCTGGTGAGATACCCATTTGGCTGAGCTTAAACATGGCTTTGCTGATGGTACATTATACCTATATTTGCTGTGTTTCAAATGGCATCAGTTAAGTTTTGCAAAATGTTAGGATTTGATCTAGGTATGAGAAAACAACAAGTTCAGACAATTTCCAAATAGAAATTCCATATGAAAAGTAAAATAAGATAGAGATAATGCTAGGCTGTTTGATAAAGCAGTCTTTGGCATCTGCATTTTGCTACGATATTTCTTAGACATATATATCATGCTAAAATAACACAATATATCATCATGTTTATATCCTGGCCTGAAGTTTAGCTAACTGAAGAGACTGTGAGAAATTCCTGGAGATGACATGAGAAACTTCTGAACATAACAAATCATACAGTGAGATCTGACAAAAATTACAGAGAGCACCACAAGGGATGGATGCATTTCACAGGTGATTAAGGGGGAGTAATGTGACTTGTGGACTGACATCCCAGCCCAGCCTTATCCCCAAGGCCCAGCCCGGCCTTCCCAGGGCTATGTCTGACCCCAGTTCCCCTCACCAGGACTGATTGTGACCCCCACCCACCAGCTGATGTCCCAGTCAGGCCTCAGCCCTGCCCTGCCTGCCCTAAGAGAGTCCCTGTCACTCCACTCCTGGCCCCTGGGAAATTACTGTATCAAATAATTAACTTCTGTGAGATCATCTCTTTGCACTTCTCAATTTAAGAATGACTTCAGTGACTGACAAAAGGATTGGGTTAAAGTTAGAAGTATTTCAATATTCACACAATTCTAATTAATATGCAGCAGACTTCTTTTTTCTTTTTTTTAAAGTTACTTTTTTGAGTTCCTTAATTTTATGTAATAAACTGCAAAGTTAAGTGGTGTAGATAATTTGGCATATTTCATTGTGAAATATCAAAACATGTATAAAAAACACAGTCAGTAGTGTACCAGAAGTAAAAGCCTTCCTAAAGTGGATCACAATATGTCTTTTATGATCACCAATTTTTTTTTCCCCACAAAGATAAACCTACACCCTCTAAGCATTTATTGCTGTATGCTTCTTCTGAGAACATCTAAAAATACAGAATTCAGATAGTAGATCTGTTCTGATTCTTAGAAAGAAATAAAATTAATATAAAAAGTTTCCAATAGCAACCTTTTTTATAGTACTATTGTTGAGATCCTGCAGCATTTAAAGTGACACTCACAAATAAATGAAGGGATATAAGAAGCTTCTTCCTAGAACTGTTACAATTATGTATCTCCTTGTTTATTCATGCATATAAGGAAAAAATATATTTTTTTTCCCCATTCTTACAATTTTTCTTTTCTCCTTTGATAAAGTGACTGTTATTTTTCTGACAATGAAAAGTTACTGGTTGTCCTGAGGTTGATCTTGGAATATGTGCCTTTGAATCTTCCAACAGGGGTTATATTTTGTAGTCTGTAATCACAGCTGTGAGCCAGTCATGGGAAAAACAAAATAATACTCTATCACTCTACAAAGGAATTTGTTGGCATTCAAATTTGTCTGTGTAGCTCAGCAGCGGGAAATGCAGACCTTTCGTCATCAACAGTGTCAGGGAAGATAATAGCAATGCTTGGTTAATGGTTCAAGAACATAAAATTAACCCATATGAGCACACTGATTACGTTTATTCTATTCTAATACATTATAGCATGCAGTTTCATTTATGGCACCACTTATCATTAAGTAATACATGGTAATTCATCATAAATCATGCTGGTTTTGTTGGTATGGACTTCTATTGGTCATCTGGCATCTGTTTAAAAAAGTAGTGCTGTCAAAAAATGCAGAGATATTTGTAAAATCTATTCAACTCCATGAAAAATAAGAACATGTTGCTGACATCCATGGGATTTTAAGACTAAATTCTGCTCTAAGTTATACTTTAATTACTCTGGATATATTCTAGAATAATTGACAGGTGTAATTGCCTCTTTTCAGCCTCCATATTTTAAAACCTGGATCCTGAGAATTTCATGTAATGGTTTAGAGGAAGCAGATAACTCAACAAGCAGAAAAAATTGTACATTGTCTCTGAAAAAAGAAAAAAAGTGCCTAAAATTCTCACAAGAGACTCGGCATCTTTGTGATTCATAGCAATTTACTCTTAAATAGTAGTTATTCAACAACTACAATGTTAAAAAAAGACAGTTTTCAGCCAACTTCTGTTTTCTACCTATACTATAGATTTGTATCCTTTTTAGAATGGTGTATTCAGTTCAGTAGTGGTTTTATTTTGACCTTTTTTTAGTTCTAGTTATTGGGGAAAGATAGGCATGCATAGGTAAAACATGTATGTGCACAAGTGTGTGTTGCTCATTGGTGAATTTACATAAGATGAGAATAATATAGTACCAAATCCAAATCACAGGAGGATGCCACGAGTTTATATTGTATATCTTACTATTTATATTACAAATTGGCCTGTTTTATTAATTGAACGAATAGGATGATTCACCTTCTGAGTCCTGTACCATGGGTTTCACCAGCACTGTTCAGAGAAAACCCCCTTCCGGTTTGTCATCTTTAATTTTTGAAAGCCTACATTCTCAATCCAGCTTTGAGAAAGGAGATTAGGTCTCTTCTTTCTTCTGCTAGCAAAAGGCATCAAGAAAATAGAGATTCAATTTGGCAGACATTCAAAAGTTCCAGGCTTTAAAAATGCTGGGATTAATAGGCCAACAATCAAAGAAGTTTTACAGTCCAATAAGAAAAAAAATGCAGAAATGGGTAATCAGCATGTGGTAGAAGCAAAGATCTGTTGCTGATTTGAAACATATGCAATAATTGCACAGAAATAAGATTAGAATAAATTCTGCATTTTTGGAGACCTTCAAATGAGACTTGGTGAATATTTTATATCAGTTCGTTTCTTAAAATTGCATGACCAAACATCCACTAGTATGTTTACTCCCATGCCTCAAACTCAATATTGTCTCAGACCTTTTTTACTTTACCTGAATCTCTTCAAGAAGAAAGACTGGAAGCTCATGTGTAATGGCTGTACCTTAGCTAACACTATGAATTTGAACAAGAAATCACTAGGACTAAATACATTCTCCTTAGACTCAGAAAGAAAAGAAGTTCTTCAGCTAAACATCTTTAAACTCAAATCCCCTGTAGATTACTAGACAAAGGGAATTTTAGAATATAAAATATTCAAACTATCTATCGGTGAATGCCATAGGACTTCCAATGGAAAAATGTAGGAAGAATACATATTCAATACATGTGCTGAAGGTTAAATTTCTTTATATAAAGTGGATATTGAGTTTGTATTAACTGTTTACCAGTCCCTCTCCAAGCTGAGAAACTCTGAACAGGAAACTGGTAGTTTCTGCAGGTAACTTTTCACTGAAATTTTCTAAGAAATAGAATGATATTGGACCTATGATGCCAAGAAGCAAGAATGAGAACAGAAACAGCTTTGAAGTGCAGTATTTCTTTGAAATTGCCATTGTGTTCTGAAAAAATTGATAATGTTAATTCTGGAGACCAGCCCAGTATCTCTTTGATGAGAGAATCACTTATCTTGGTACAAAGATGAATTTTTCAAGTGAGTTGGTATTTGCCTTCACATAAATCACTTCACTTTTATCACTAGTGTCACCAGGACCTTACTAATACTAATTCATTGTCTGCAAAGTACTCTGAAGATATAAAATAAGGGTTAATCATCCCATTATTAATTTTCATTATTTTCTATTCTTTATATAACATAGACATTTGCTTTTATAAGAAGTAGTTCTTTTTTTATTTCTGTATTGAAATATTGTGAAATAATATTTTATTAGGATTATATACACATACACACTTATTTTAAGCAATCATAGATTAACAATGCTAGGAATTATGTTAAACCTATGAAGTGAGATTCTTTTTGCTCCTGATTTCACTTAGAAATACTTAAACAGCTAAGAAACTCTAACTAGGGCATTTCCTGGGGATTAATGAACTAATCGCCATTTGGGAGAGTTAGTTGTTTGAGGCAAAGCTGCTCGTTAATTCCTTAGGAAATACATTGGGTCGGGTCTTGTTGGTTTTTTTTTTCTTTTAATTCATCCACAGAGTAAACTTAAAACTTTCCCTGGGAGCAGCTTCATTTCTCCACTGTGCCAGAAGCATATTAAGTTTGAATGGGTGGTACTCCTTTATTGGGTATTCATGCAATATTTATAGCAAGCACAGCAGTATGAGATTTTTTTATTTTAATTCTTAATATTCTGTCAGCAATTATAATGCTAATATATCACATTCCTAGTCCTTCCCTGGCAGAACATTTATAACACATTAAATAATACCAGATAGAATCATTATACTGCCTCCACTGAGTAATGTAACAAGCCTAAAGAGAGTGGATTCCAAACAAAAAAACCACACGAATCATCTGACAAGACACTGAAGAATTAACAAATACATTGGTTATTTTAACAAAATTAGAGGCTAGTTGCTGAAACTAAGTCCAAAATATTTGTGACAACATATTTCATTTATAGCAGAAGGGTATTACTCAGATGTTTAGAAGCACAGGTAACATAGGAAATGGTACTCAGCAGGAGCTAAACAAAAATGATTCATAATTTAAATCTCTATTTCTAACTTGCAAAATTCTTCTGTTTAAAGAAAGATAAAAAGTCACATTGAATGAAATCAGGTTTATTTGCCTTCTAAATAAAACTAAAAAGCAAAGAGAAAGCAATCATAGTGTTGTTATTTATTATATATCTCGGTATGAGTTAGGCAGGTAGGTTTTTCTTATAGACTAGATTAATTAAGATGAACTTCTTATGATGCAAAGTTTTTATCAACTAGTTTAAGTGGTTGCTTTGCAGCACTATGACAATTACCAAAAGTCAGTCTCATGGTAAATCTTGTCTTTCAGTTGGGAAAAGTGTTCACATTTCAGTGTTTATCCAATCTACCTAAACTGTTTGGAGTTTTACTGTGTTTTACCATAAATTATATGCAATTCCAGTGAAGTTTTACTGGCTTAGTCTCTGCTGAGAACATGCAAACATAGGAAATTTTAAAGAAAATAAAAGGGAAATTGTTCTCATGCAGATCAGATTCCACCTGATAAAATAAATTATCACCCAGCTATTTCATTATCATGTTCTGTTTCACAGTTTTGCTTAGAAGCTGTTTTGAGGGGAAAAAAAAAGGCCAAAACCAATCATGCATTTTATATTGCAATGTCTTTTGGTAATATATGGTGACTCAAAGGCAGAGAGACATCACCACAGTATGATCCCCATGACTTTAGGAATATAATGAAAAAACACCTTATAGTAAAGTAGAACCATAGAATCATAGAATCATTTAGGTTGGAAAAGATCTTTAAGATCATCATATCCAACCTTTAACCTAACACTACCAAGTCCACCACTAAACCATGTCCCTAAGTGCCATATCTGCTTTTAAATACCACCAGGGATGGTGACTCAACCACTTCCCTGGGCAGCCTGTTCCAGTGCTTCATAACCCTTTCAGTAAAGAAATTTTTCCTAATATCCAATCTAAACCTCCCCTGACACAACTTGAGGCCACTTCCTCTAGTCCTATTGCTTGCTACTTGGGAGAAGAGACTGACACCCATGTCTCTACAACCTCCTTTCAGGTAGTTGTAGAGAGCAAGTACTTTCATGTTTATTAAAAAAGTTTTCTCTTTTTTTTTCACTTCATAACTCTATAATAATTGGACTGTTTTGGGATCATATAGTAAATTTTACAAATATTTTGCCAATTTTTCATCCTAAATACTTTGAATTATGAGGTAAATCTTCACTACAGTCTAACCAGTAGTAATGTTAACACCTAAAAATCAATAAAATTTCCTTGTGTATGGTTTACTAAAGAAAACCTCCACAGACCAACAACATACTGCATGATTTGAAGACCAGATCATCTGTCTCTGACCAGGTGGTGAACAACCAGTGTCCCTAATGCAATATGCAAGTGTCCTCACTTCTAAAAAGCTGCCAAGAGCCTGATAACAAAGATTCTCTGCTGCTGACAACTTTTAATTATGTTTCAGCTGAGTACAATGGAGATGTTGAAATGATCGTGTTTCATAATTCTAGCTTCTGGCCCTTTTCTTGCCCATCGCCAGATATTCGCTGGTGTCCTCAGACAACCCATCTGGACATAGTCTTAAGACAGAATTAGAAACAGTGTGGAAGTGACTAATTTTTGTAACTGTGAGAGAAACAGAAACCTAAATTCACAGAGTCCTCTTTATTTACATCTCTAAAAGGTAAGATTTAGTAGAATAGATATTTTTTACTAGAACAAGTAGACTGTCATTAGCAAATGTTCCCTTTGTTTATTTGGAATATTTTAATAAGGTTCTTAGGTTAATGAGCCGTCCAAAAGTTTAATTCAAACCTCTGTCAAAAATAAAAGTAATCGTTAGTAATATTTGGGTGTTCAGAAAACTTGAACACAAAACAGTTTATTTGCTATTGGAAAAATTCTACAGTTTAAAAAGGTTTAAATCAGTAAGACACTACAGAAATTGGGGAGGGGGGGAATTGGGGGGATGTGTGGAATTTATATTTATAGGGATTACTCTAAACCCCAGCAGAAAATAAGTGAAAACATCAGCCTTTCTGCATGTTTCACTGATTCATCATGTAGAATTACATATAAACATAGTAACTGTCTGGAAAGTTTATATTATGTAAGTTAGTCACATCGGTTGAGCGATATAAGCTAACAAGGGTCAACCACCAACTAAGTTGGTATTTATGTTCAGAACCCAGTGCCATTGTATTAGAACTGGTTAAATGCTCAGAAGATGAGAGGAGGAAATGGACATTTACTACTTCTTTCACAGATTAAATTAAATGAAATCCTGCATTTACCATTCATTTACTTGATGAGTATCTGCTCCCTTATTTTCCTAAAAAAGAAATCAGAAGCTACTGCATCTTCCTTGCTTTTGTCATGGTAGTGTTAGTCATCATGTCCGTTTGAACAGGGATTGATATTACTTAGCGTATGATTGATTTAATTAGGCATTGCCTACACAAAAAAAAGTGGATAAACCAGTATCCCATAAGTACATAAATATAATGTTACCAGTACAACCCCACATTTGACACTCTTACTTGGTGAAATAAGGAGGGGGGTCAGCAAAACCACTACCATGGACTTCTGGAGGGCAGATTTCAGCCTGTTCAGGACACTGGTTGAGAGAGTCCCTTGGGAGACAGTCCTGAAGGGCAAAGGGGCCCAGGAAGGCTGGACCTTCTTCAAGAAGGAAATCTTGAAGGCGCAGGAGCAGGCAATCCCCATGTGCCGTAAGAAGAGCCGGCAGGGAAGATGACCGGCCTGGCTGAACAAGGGGCTTTTGCTGGGACTCAGGAAAAAAAGGAGAGTTTACCACCTTTGGAAGAAGGGGCAGGCAACTGAAGAAGAATACAAGAATCTTGTTAGGTCATGCAGAGAGGGAATTAGAAAGGCAAAAGTGCAGCTAGAGCACAATCTGGCCACCGTCGTAAGGGATAACAAAAAATGTTTTTACAAATACAACACTAACAACAAAAAGAGAGCCAGGGAGAATCTCCATCCTTTACTGGATGCGGGAGGGAACATTGTCACCAAGGATGAGGAAAAGGCTGAGGTACTTAATGCCTTCTTTGCCTCAGTCTTTAACAGCCACACCAGGTATCCTCAGGGTATTCAGCTCCCTGAGCTGGAAGACAAGGATGGAGTGCAAAATAAACTCCCCATGATCCAGGAGGAAGCAGTTAACGACCTGCTATGCCACCTGGACACTCACAAGTCTATGGGGCCTGATGGCATCCACCCAAGGGTACTGAGGGAGCTGGTGGAGGAGCTTGCCAAGCTACTCTCCATCATTTATCAACAGTCCTGGTTAACAGGGGAAGTCCCGGGTGACTAGAGGCTTGCCAACATGACACTCATCTGCAAGAAGGGCCGGAAGGAGGATCCGGGGAACTACAGGACTGTCAGCCTGACCTCGGTGCCAGGGAAGATTATGGAGAGGCTCATCTTGAGGGCGCTCACGGGACACGTGCAGGACAACCAAAGGATCAGGCCCAGCCAGCACGGGTTCATGAAAGACAGGTCCTGCTTGACCAACCTGATCTCCTTCTATGACCAGGTGAACTGCCTAATGGATGAGGGAAAGGCTGTTGATGTTGTCTACTTGGACTTTAGTAAAGCCTTTGACACTGTCTCCCCCAGTATTCTCCTGGAGAAGCTGGCGAGTCATGGCTTAGACAGGTGCACTCTTCGCTGGGTAAAAAACTGGCTGGACGGCCGAGCCCAGAGAGTTGTGGTGAATGGAGTTAAATCCGTTTGCTGGCTGGTCACAAGCGAAGACCCCAGGGCTCATTTTTGGGGCTCGTCTTGTGTAATATCTTTATCGATGATCTGGATGAGTTGATTGAGTGCTCCCTCAGTAAGTTTGCAGGCGACACCAAGTTGGGCGGGAGTGTTGATCTGCTTGAGGGTCGGAAGGCTCTGCAGAGGAATCTGGACAGGCTGGATCGATGGGCTGAGGCCAATTGTATGTGGTTCAACAAGGCCAAGTAACGGGTCCTGCACTTGGGTCACAACTATCCCATGCAACGCTATGAGCTTGGGGAAGAGTGGCTGGAAAGCTGCCCGGCAGAAAAGGACCTGGGGGTGTTGGTTGACAGTTGGATGAAGATGAGCCATCAGTGTGCCCAGGTGGCCAAGAAGGCCAAAGGCATCCTCGCCTGTATCAGAAATAGTGTGGCCAGCAGGAGTAGGGAGGTGATCATGCCTCTGTACCCAGCACTGGTGAGGCCACACCTCGAATCCTGTGTTCAGTGTTGGGCCCCTCACTACAAGAAGGACATTGAGGTGCTGGACCGTGTCCAGAGAAGGGTGACAAATCTGGTGAAGGGTCTGGAGTACAAGCCTTATGAGGAGCGGCTGAGGGAACTGGGGTTGTTGAGCCTGGAGAAAAGGAGGCTGAGGAGAGACTTTTTCGGTCTCTACAATTACCTGAAAGGAGGTTGCAGAGAGGTGGGTGTTGGTCTCTTCTCCCAAGGGACTAGCGACTGGACAAGAGGAAATGGCCTCACGTTGCGCCAGCATAGGTTTAGACAGGATATTAGGAAAAATTTCTTTACTGAGAGAGTGTTGAGACACTGGAATAAACTGCCCAGGGAGGTGGTGGAGTCACCCTCACTGGAGGCATTCAAGGAACGTGTGGATGTGGCATTGTGGGACATGGTTTAGTGGGCATGATGGTGTTGGGTTGATGGTTGGATTTGGTGATCTTACAGGTCTTTTCCAACCTTAGTGATTCTGTGGTTCTGTGATTCTGTGAATGACAATTTCACTGACATAAGTCACATGTAGCTATGTGTCAATAAAGGTGTGGAGGGAAATTATTAAATAAGGGCAGGAAATGTGTCGAATCTACAAAGGAACAGTAATCAGACTTTAATTATAAAACATTGGAATTAATAAGACTTTTCATGTCACTGGACTCTAGTCCAAGTTCCTGGGCTTCAATAAGAATAACAAAAATAGGGAATGTATATAATATTTATTAAAAGAATATCAGTAAGAGACAGGATGGTAACAGATCTTGTATAACCCTGAGTCAGACATCCACTTAGACACTTTTGTATCTATAAGCACAACAGTTACTAAAAGAGTAGTAGAAAGAAAAGGAGTGGTCCTTAATTTACATCATACTGAGTTAGAGAGAAGGGAGAAAATTGAGAGGTGTTACAAGAAAGGAAATAATTGAAATAAAGTCATAGTCATTAAAAACTACAACGTGAAGGTACTATTTATTGTATATACTGCTCTTTTTCTTTTCTTAAATCGTATTTTTTAATTTTATTTTTTTCTTATTATGAATTAAGAAGACCATGATGAATTTTTATTGATTGCTTTTTGATGGTTGGACTTGATGATCTTACAGGTCTTTTCCAACCTTAGTGATTCTGTGATTCTGTGATGGTATTGATGGTATTTTTTTAATTTCTGGAACTGTTCTGGAACTTCCTCTTCATCAGGCTTAATATCACTGTGTAATTGGCTTTACTTGAATGAGTAGGTGGCACTCCACCTGAGTTTGAATTGGTCTTTAGGGATCTGTGATTGCAAATGCTTCAGGGCAGATTTTCAACAGTGTTCACAACAACAAGCTGTGTAGTGTTGGTACCTAATGAGTACAGAGTGCTTTTGCAATTCTATTCCTAGCTCTAGGCTCCGACAATCTGGCTCTGAGGTTTTTTTTTTTTTTTTTTTGTTATTGTGCTTTTTTTCCCTTTTGTTGTTGTTGTTGTTAATCTGGACCATGCAAGAAAGGTATTGTGATAACTATCATCAAATTCAATTTTCTGATTGGTCATAAGTATTGCCTGTCTTTGATAGAATCTGTCAATGGGTTTGCTTAGAGTATACACAAATCTTTACTGTTATTACACAGTGGTGTGAGCAAGAGATTGGAGAATGCAAAAGACAAGTGGGAATCTAAGAAATGCTCACCTTTTCTGCTTCTCTTTAATTCCCTACCTTTCCCTTCACACAGACCTCACACAATAAGGATTATCTTCTGAGGACTCAAACTTCCTAATTTAGTTTAGTGATCAAAGCTTCTTTGAAAATTTTGACATTGATTAATAAAGGCCACACATTTCATAAAGGAACTACATGTGCTGTTCTTATTTGTTTTTCAACAAAAACTCATGTTTTGAAGAAAAAGATTAATTTCTGATTGTGTTTTAATGATTTCAGTGAAAACCTTAATTTGCAGCTGTTTGAATTTCCCTTAAATAATGGTAACTTTCAGTCTTCTGTTGTACTTGGTAAAGATTGAGTCATTTATGAGAAAGTGACATAATAATAGGCTGTTCCATACCAACTTTAATCCTGGTGGTATCCTGACCTTATATTATCCTTGACATCACCCTATTAGACTGTTGCATTAAAAATAAAATGTCCTTGATTTGTACAGTATGATTTGGCAGGTATAAAAGAAAAGTATAGCATCTTAAAAGAAAATAATCATGCAACAAGAAACTTTCCAGTAAACTAGCTGTTGAGCTAAACAAAGTTTCTTGTGCTCTTTTCTGTTCTTATGTGTATAGTTAATCACCCAGAAAATCATGTACAAATTCACTGTCATAATTGCATTTGCTTTTTTATGGGTATCTGTAATAATTTAATACAATATGCATTAAAAAAGTAGCAAATTAAATCCACAGCTGCAGTGGCATAGGTTGACCTAAAGGAGGAAAAGGAAGTGGCATAAAGGGAATAGATAACATAAAAAATAAACATTCAAAGTAGCTTTCCCAGCCTATACCCATGAGGATAATGGCACAGCATGAGTCATATGTCAGTACAATATTATGGGTCATAGGCTCAACTGCAAAAGATAGGTACCTTAAATTGATTTGCATTTGTGTACACCAAATACAAATAAAGATGTATACTTTTATTTAGGAGGCAGGTGTAATGTTGACAGACAAGTAAAAAAATTTCCTGGAGTATATGTATATGTCAATACCATCTTATTTACATCTCCCTATATGCTTGACTTTATGCCCACACTTTCATCAAAACTATAACATGTGATTTAAAAGCTAAAAAATATAACTCATGAAATTTTCCGATTTTCTTTTTTTTTAACTTTTTGTGATATTTACATAGAATTTAGGCAGCTGTCTGTCTAAATCTGAATTGCGATGAAAATCTAGTCTGGAGAACAAGCTGCTCAGGACACACATGACACCTAGGAACCTTGGAAACTAGAAAACTAAGAGGACTGCTTCATGGATTTGGAAGTAGAGAATTCTGTAAGATAAAACTGAGATCCTTCTTTGGGCTTCAAATGAAGTTCATATGCCTACATCCCCATTAAGTAAACTATATCCAGTCTAAATTTTCTAGTATGACCTAAGAATTCTATAGCAGTTACCCTGCTGGCTCACTAACAATACAACCAGCAGATTTGCATTCAAAGTGATTTTCTCCAACAAATTTCCTCACACCTTTTTGTGAGTTTTAGGCATTTATTTCAAAAGGTTGAACCAATCTAGTTTTTCATTTCAGTACTTCTTTAAGTTAGTTCTGACTGAAGCTGACCTGGGTGAGTTCTATTTCACGTCAGTAACATTTCTTTTAATTGCTTTGATAAGCCCATTCTGGGCTTTTAGTCCAGCAAAATATGGGGGACACCAGTGCTGGAGCACAGGCACTCTTTGTTTCTCAGAACAATATTTCAACATCCTTCCAGTTTCCTAAATCCAGCACACGGGAATTAGGGACATAAACACAGCTGAACTGCAATGCTACATGTGTGTCAATGCCTTAATAGTGATCAACAAAATGGGGGGGGAGGAGAAGGAGGCGGGGAATCTCTTTTCACACTCTGCACTTTCCACAGTACAAGAATACAGTAATGCATCCACATGCACATAGTGCTGTTCACCACTGTGAGAGCTAGAACAGACCTTGGATTGGCCTGCCGTTTACACGATCTTCTGGCAGAAACCAAGGTCCACTGCAGAAGAGCAAAAACTCACTTGGAATATATTACAAGAAGATCTTCTTAGGAACAAAACCAACACTATACCAGGCTAAGTGTGTTATGTTGATTTCCAATTTTGCTTCAGCAAGGACTTCAAAATACCTTTTAACCTTCTTTTTGAGTCAAGAAAAAAATAATTGTTCAAGCAGATTTACAGTTAATGCATGTGTTATTTCAAATCAATTTTCCTTCTAACAATATTCCTTCTAACCGCTGACCTGGCTAGAGACAGGCTGTAAAAAGGCACAAAGGACTAGATTAATGTGTGAATACTGTCAGAAGTTCAGTAAAGCTGCTTTCATTTTTTATCTCTTTTATTTAACATCTCACATCTACACTTTTCTTTTACTAAAAGGGTATTTTCCCATGTAGGAGACGCTGGTGCTTCAGTTAATCCAAACGTGCCCCACCTTAGAACAATAAACTGTTGTGCCGAAACAATTTCAGAGATTTCAAGAAAAAAAAACCTCATGGCTAAAATGGTTAATTTTCTTTTAATTTGTATTTAGTTTGGTTATAAGCTGCTATATTCCATATCATAGGATGAATGATGAAAATATCAGAATGTTCTCTTAAAGGAAAACTCAAAGAATATTTCACATTGACCTTCCAGGTATGTTACTATTTGTTCATAACAATGAATTTGCTGAAGCAACTGTCTTCAGCTGCTAGGTACCGTGACTATAGCAGTAATTACCATCTCATACTACAAGACTGTGGCGTATTCAGCATGGCAATGTTAGTATGTTTGTGAATTAAATTAAAATGCTTTCATTATTGCAGGGGTGCGGTGTTCTAGGATATCAGCATTAAAAAAAGCATAAACATGACTTTTAATAGTAGTGCATATTTTAATAGTAATTCATTTCTTATAATTGCTGATATTTCTATCTTAATCAAAAGAATTAAAAGGACAGCATTATATGTAATCCAGAATTTAATTTGAAGATAGCTTTTCTTCAAAAGTTTAAAAGCAATATTTCAACAGTTACAGAAGATTTGACCTGAAAAAACAAAGAAACTACAATGTTCACTGCAGCATGAACAAGGATGTTCTCAAGAGTATTAAAATATAGTTAGATTTTAAAAACTATTCCGTTTAAACTACTCAGTTTAAAATCTTTCTCCTATTTGTTTGAAAAACACTCCAGAAAGGAAATTGTCTCTTTTCCACTGTCCTCTGTTTAGGTACAATGTCTTGGATAGCATTTGTATTGGACTATTGGTACCCAGGCAATGAAATGGGCCAGGGCAGCATCACTAATTACAAGACTTCCATATTACACAAAATTGGAAATGGAATCATGTATTTCCAAATGGACTGTGAGATGTACAGGAGATAGTAAAATTATCATTTACTGATTAAGAGTAGGTTTCATTTCATTGCTAAATAAAACAGCAGTTAACCCTTTGACAAGTATATGCAGATAATTAATAACCACACAAAGAAATCACAGCTAGACATCCAGACCAAGTCTCAAGTAAGGGTTTGAGATTACTTTCTGGATAACACATGTTTCTTTTCAATGTAATTTTTTCTGAAGAGGTTTGATTGTGCATGTACTCATTGTCAGCCATTGGGTGGACGATTGCTCCTTCAATTATGTTAGCACTCTAAGTTAGCATTCTAGAAATTCGCAGTCAATAGAGAGCAACATTTTTCCTCTGTTTGCATGTTTGTTGTCCCTTGTATAGAAAGTCCAAACATTCACAATTTTTTTATCCAAAATTATTACAATAATCTAGTCTTAACTGCACTTTAATACAGGCCATACTTCAATAATCCTTGTATGTCTCTCTATGTATACCAAAGTATACTAGGTGACTTTTTTTGAGAAATACAACATTGATTTAAATTTCTCCTGTATAGGAGGTACCGTATCTTCTTTCACAGAGTTGTTAAGAAATTTACCATGAATATGAGGAACTTGGTTATAGTGTCCCTTATCCTTTGCAACAAAGAGAACTTTTGGAATTAGTCACTTAAAAATTACGTGCAACTGCCAGTTTAAAAACACAGTTTACAACAGATTCTTTCATTTTACTTATGCATGCAGATGTATTACAAGAAATATATGTATATATAAAATTAAAAATCAAACTGCTTCTGAGAGGAAACCTTCTTATCTAATTCAAGCAGTTCAGCAGTAACTTTGGACCAAGATCATTCAGGTATGTAGGTGATTTCAATCATTTGATGTAGGTCTATTTCTGTTTTTGAATCTTACTTATTGTATTTAATACAGTTTTGAAAATCTTCATGCTCCACCCTATCTTGACAAAAGATCTTAAACGTATCCCCTATATTGCCTCTTATTTTAATATCTCTTCATATTGTTTTAAGGTCATATTGATTTTAGGTGGTGTTTGTTTGAGAACAGTAGACTTCAGAAAGATATGTTTGAACATTGGATATCTACTTGCAATAAATTTGCTGTTTAAGTAAATAAACATATTGCCATTACCTGGAAGTAATGTTTTGCCCTTTGTTGGAATTTGCAACAAATATTGACTTAAGTTCAAGATTTGGGGCAGGGATATCTGTGACATATCAATTTTTCTTTTTACTCGCAACTATGCTTCTGCTGAGAAAATAGAGTATGATTTGATCAGACCACTTGAACCATAATGATGCATGATAATATGTTACCTAAGAAGCCTAAAGCATAAACCTGAAGTTCAGATGTTTCAGATACTGGTATTACTGAAAAAGCTAAGCAAGATATAAACCTAAATAGTGAGTTTAATAGGCAAGAATTTACATGTATCAATTGTGATTGAGCACATGAATTTATATCTGAAACAAATCAAACTCTATGCCAGTTACTATCTTTGAAATTATTTTTAGCAACTTGAAAAGTACAGTTTATTTACAAGAATAAGTAAAGTTGTTATAATTGCCACTACTTCCTTCTCATCCTTAATTTTTTCTTCTTTTAAATCTTAAAATTCTGAATTATTTTTGCCTGTTCTATAGAAAGAAGACCGGATATCTAATTAATTGAATGATACCACTTTCACCGTCATTGAAAAGAAGTGATTCTGGAGAAGTTTGTAATATCCTGACTAGAAAGCCTCAGAGGTTAGAATCTGCAGTTCTCAAGGTATATGTGCAGCACTTCATTACAAAAATCATATAGCTACAATAATCAGGTACGATTAAATTGCCCAGACATCAGCAAAACTGTCATTTAAATGCATCATTTATGCAAAGACTGAAGGGAAGAGATTTCAGTGGTAAAAATGTAAGAAATAAGAAGAATAAAAAAAAAATTGTGATTAACCAGATGCTGTGAAGGATTTCAGATGCACTTTTAGATTCAGCTTTAAAATCCAAAATCTCATGTATCTCTTACACAGTATTGTCTGTAGCATGCGTGTCTTGTCTTCTAGAGATTTGAGCATTTATGTAATGATGTGTATAATGCTTTTAATACATGAAGCATTTGGAGATGTCTGAAGATGAAAGAATTTATACACATAAAAATATTATTTTCCTTGCTATTAAAAGTCTGTGAGTCTTTAAAACAATAAGACACTTTCTAAATATATTAGTGATTTTTGCACAGGAATTCTCCAGCTACTGTTTTACTTATTGCTTAGGGTGGTGGTACCTTGAACCCCTTTCAATTTCTCTTTCATAAGCAATGTTGATGATGCAAGTTAGGCCAGGTGCTGTCAATTAAAAGGTATCTGCACATCAGGTCTGAACAAATGTAAAGTGAATTTGAAACCAGGAAGACACAGTGGTGTAGAGACCGGCAGAAGGCCTAGTTTTTATGCTGTCTACAGTCTTTAGAAACAATGAAATGTTTAAAAGGAAAAAATGCATGTTGATAACAGTGCTTGATCCATGTTTATTCCCTCCCTAACACACCAAGAACACTGGAACAACGCTTTCATAAATGAAATGCTGCAGGACAAGCTACTGTCTCACCTCTTCCTTCTCAGATCTCAGGAAGTTAAGTACACATCATGAAACAGATATTATAAATGGCTTAGAATGTACCAAATACAAAAGACTGATATAACAGCACAACAGCAATTGGTGAAGGGTCTAGAGAACAAGTCTTATGAGGAGTGGCAGAGGGAACTGGGGTTAGAGAAAAGGAGGCTCAGGGGAGACCTTATCACTCTCTACAACTACCTGAAAAGACATTGTAGAGACGTGGGTGTCAGTCTCTTCTCCCAAGTAGCAAGCAATAGGACTAGAGGAAGTGACCTCAAGTTGCACCAGGGGAGGTTTAGACTGGATACTAGGAAAAATTTCTTCACTGAAAGTGTTATCAAGGATTGGAACAGGCTGCCCAGGGAAGTGGTTGAGTAACCATCCCTGGAGGTATTTAAAAGACATGTAGATATGGCACTTAGGGACATGGTTTAGTAGTAGACTTAGTAGTGTTAGGTTAAAGGTTGGATTTTGACTATCTTACAGCTCTTTTCCAACCTAAATGATTCTATGATTCTATAATCACATTGGTGCCATGTCCAGAAGCAATAACAATAAAAAACATTACATTCTTATTTGAACTCCAAATTTAACTTATAAGTTAAATAAATATACAAGTTATTAACACTTCTGGCCAAAGGTAGTCTCCTACACACTTCCATCAAGAAACATAGTAGACCTAATATTGTTCACTTTTGAAATTATGTGTTTATAGCAGTAAAAATACAATTGACATGTTATGTAAAGCATTGAAAAAATATTTTAAGTAGTTCAACCGATATTTTGCACTGTTCATGTTTGCTTACAGTAAAATTGTAATAGTAACAGTAACAACCAGTATCGTTATTTGTACTATGTCAGACAGAACACTCAGATGAATACTGATGCTAAATTCTGTTGACTCACGTGATTTCACCAAAATTCTTGCTTCTTTCATTATTTGCAGAATTCTTACACAGTCTTATGAAGCTGACAGTCATCAAAGAGGCTTTTCTTTTTCCCTTGAGCCTCCTAAATTTGAACATCCTTTTCAGCTCACGATATGTGTGAAACCTCTCGTTCTTCCATAAATTTTCTCCTTCTTACTCACAATGTCCGTTTTTATTACATTCATAGTGAGCCTTCAGACTATAAGGAACCTGTGTTATGAAGCAGGACTGACAGGTCAAAACTTTTCCAGTAAAAAAATATGTGTATTCATACAGAACTGGTAAAACACCTCAATAAAAACCTTTATTATTTTACTTCGTCAGTTTTTTTTTTTTTTTTTAAGGTAATAAATGGATAGCTGGGGATGTCAAATATTTGGGTTTACTTTTAGGATCTGAACTGACCTCCTTTTGAGTTTTATGTCAGAGGTAGATATCAAGACACTCAAAAGTTTTATTTCAAACCACAAAAGTAGCTACAAGTTATTTTTTATTACAATAAAGAAAATTTCTAGATCAATGTACCAGAGTATATTCAATGAAAAATGAAATCATTTACATTTTCTGATGATGGGCTTATTTTAATTTGATTTAAATTAACATGTTAGATATTAATTACATATCATAGATCCAGATACTGAAAAGATCCACAGACAAAATTTGATATATAAAGGGTGATTTTGAAGGTAATGCTTCTCCAAAACACAAATCCCAAATACATCTTCCAATATTCAAGGTAAGATAGTAGGATAGTCTAAAACAAATAACTGTAGTAAAATAGGAGGTAATAGTTAGTGAAACAACACATTAATTTTGCAGGGAGTGCAGTAAGGAAACATAGGCAGTCCTTGGAAAATATTATTTGTGTTTAAGTAATATGATTTAGCTGCTTATTTTTTGTTTGTGAAGCTATGCCAATTTATATCACTATTTCACCAAGTATCAGTCTATCTTACTTTTTATCTCAATCTTTTTTTTGTTTTCTTGTTTTTCCCCAAAATCCTGGTTGACTGATCTTCCATACAAAGGTGAAGCAGGGAGGATCTAATTAAATGATAGAAGACATCATTAACTAATGTAAACCAGTAGAGGTGTTTTGATGAGAGTTACATTATGCTGATCTTCACCAGCTGAGGTGATCACCTATTTTTTCTAAAGTACTATTAATAGTGAGTGCAGTGCCAATATGAGAATGACGTAAAGAAACTGAAAGTCATTCAGAAAAGAACCACAAATTTGATTGAGAAGATGAAGGGAGTTTATGAAGAAAGGTTAAATTGTTTAATTACATGTACCCAGATAAATGTAATATAGCAAATAGTCACATGCATGTAAACATTGTAAAAAAACAAGGAAAATAAGAAGTGTTTATGATTACAAATTAAATTGTATTTAAGGATCACGGGGAAGAAATGGGCATTCTACTATATTTGAGCAGTGCCTGGCATTGCAAGGACCTATGCTTCTTAGGACCTTCAGCTTGTAACCTTATAAAACTAACAATAATAAGAGTAGTACCAAAGGACACTCATAGGAATGACTGGGAAATGAGCTGAGTATCAGAAATAAAGCCTATACAAGCTCAACAGAGACTAAATATTTTATATATATATAGATAAATAGTATAATTCTACATTAAGCCTTACAACTGAAATGTTTGGGGTTTTAAAAATATTAACAATATTATTACAGTATGTTAAAAAACCACAATACCTATTTATTTTGTTTTGCTTTTATTTGGTAGAAATCATAAATCATAGAAAAGTTTAGGCTGGAAGGGACTTCTGGGCATCATTTGATTGAACCATTGTTGAAAGCACAGCCCTAGGCCATGTTATGCAGGGCCATGTCATGCTGAGTCTTGCATTTTTGGACAGTCTTTTCCAATGTTTGGTTGTTCTCAGAGTGAAGAATTCATATCCAGCCAGACTTTCCCCTGAAGCAGCTTGTGCCTGTTGCTTCTCATCACCTGCAACCTTGTGAAGAGAGAAACCTCCATTTCTCTATAAATGCCTTTTAGATACCTGAAGACTGATCAGTTCCCATTGTTCCTTTGGGTGAACAAATCCAATTCGTCCACTTTTCTTCATGCGTCAAATTCTCAAACCTTATAAACAACTTAGTGACCCTCTGTTAGACTCTTTCCAATTTTTCAATGTCTCTCTTGAACTTGTAGGCCAAAACTGGACACAGTATCAGATGTAGTCCAGCAAATCCTGAGTAGAGTGGGGAATAATTACATCCCTTGAACTGCTGGCTATACTCTTGCTGATGCAGCTCAGGACATGGTTTGCCTTTGTTGCTGTAAAGGCACACTGCTGACTCATGTTTAATTGGCTGTCCACCAGGATGCCAAGGTCGTGTTCAACAGAACTACACCCCAGACAATCACACCACAGCCTGTACTGTTCCTTGGGATTATTCAGTCACAGGTACAGGTATTCACATTTATCTTTGTTAAGCCTCATGTAATTTTTGTCAGCCCAGTCTTTCAGCTTGCCGAGCCTTCTCTGTACAGTGGGTGTTCTGGCATATCTACCTCTCATCTCAGTTTGGCGTCATTCACAAATTTCATCAGAGTACATGCAGTCTTGTCATCCAGATTGTTTGTACAGGTACTGAATAGTATCGGACTCTAGACCTGTGAGAAGCTCCATTTGGGACTGGTCACCAGTTCAACTTTGAGCTTGGCAGCTGAGCTGTTTTCACCTATTGTCAGTCCATATCTTATGAGTTTATCAAGAAGGATTTTGTAGGAGACTATGTCAAACACCTTGCTAAAAGCAAGGTAGATGTCATCCACAGCTCTACTGTTACACATTGAGCAAGTTGTTTCATCATAGAAGGGAATCAGGTTGGTCAAACACAACTTACCATGTTGATTTTTTCCAGTCACTTTCTAGTCCTTCATATACTGCTAAGTTCTTTCATGATTTTTCCAGGGACTGAAATGAGCTTTGTGCAAGTTTCTCTAAAAACTGCAAAGTGAACAGCTGAATGGGCAAACAGCAAGTGTGTAAATGAAGAGCCAAAGTTGCTTGAGCAAGGGAAAGTAGGAACAGTGCTTAATATTCAGGACTACTAAGTTGTTCTTTCTAGGAAAACAGCAGAATCTCCAGGGGATAACTCTATTTTCACAGCTAATTAAATATTAAGAAAAAATATCTCCCTAAAACTGTATAACTGCATCCATCTTCATTACATGTATTCAGCAGCCATGACTTAGTATGAATACTGTGCACATGATCATAGAAATTATGCATATGCTATATTTATATTAGGCAACTGATGAAAATTGATTAAATCATGTTAGACAGAAAAAAATACTGGAAAGAAACTCTTGACATATTCTGAAAGCTTTTCCTCAGAGCAATAAATACATTTAGAGGCAAGTCCCCTAGCTATTTACCATTTTAGAGTTGCAGAGTTGTCTACCTATGCATTATCTGACACTGAATTCAATGGTTTATTAAAAAGTTCATGCTTTTATTTTTCTGTGGTTGTATGAGTTTTATGTGGGAGTCCAATCTACCACAGTTTTGCACTCAGATTTACCACCTCTTCAGGATTAAAAGCAGCTGATAAATGAATTTAATTAGCAACCACATTGCTGAAGAATGTATTTCAGGGAGAAACTTTTGTGTATTTAAGGGCAATGATAATGACCCCTTACTGAAATATTTAATAATTACTCTTGCTACCAGTGGCTTCTTTACCAGTTCAGGGTTCTCATAGTATTTATGAATGGAAGTTTGGCTAAAGAAAACAAAGACTTGTTCTCTTTTCCTCTTTCCTCTTCTATTCCTTTTTTTTCCCTCTCCTTTTTAAACAGCTTTAAATTGCACTGCTCCATTTAGGTTTTTTATTTCAAATGGATATTTAATGATCAGCGACTTTGCAAAATTAATATATTGATCAAACTATGTCTTGATATTATTTCCAATTTGTCTAAACCATATAGATTCAGAAAATTTAGATTAAAGGATTTGTGCTTTGAACATTCCTGCATGTTATGTAATAATTTGTATATAAGCAAAGCAAAATAAAACAGGTGTAAAACAAACTTGGGTAAAGATGTCACTTTTATATTCCATGAATATGGACAAGAGTTTTCATTATTAAAAAAAAAAAAAAAAAAAAAGAAGAGCAAGAGAAAGGATTTTCCCCTCACTACTCTTTTTTGACCATAAATTTTGCAAAAGACCACTTTAGTTTTGTCTATGCAAAATCAACACCAACTTTGTTTGATCTAAGTTCTAATTTATTTTTATTATTGAGAACCATTCCTGATTCCATCAAGAGAAGCTCTGAATTCAGCTTGCAGTGTACCTCTGCTGTTAATACAGGCTGTAGTTTACTCAAAGATTAAAATGTCCCCTTTTAACATGTGCAAAAAAAACTTAGCAGAAGATTTTATGAGTCTGTAATTTGAACCAGGTGAAAATGCTCATTCTAGCAGTCTATAGAGAAAACCAAACAAACTTAGAATTTTCTAAACTGAAAAAATGTGAATTTGTTTCAGTTTTGATGAAAATTCCAGACTGAGATTGTGGTGAGTTGACAAGATGCCCACCCGACTGCTTTCTCATTCCCCCTCCTCAACAGAACAGGTGTAGAGAATGAAATGAAAAAACTCATCGGTTGAGACAAAGACAGGGAAATCACTCACCAGGTAGCACCACAGGTAAAACACACTCTACTTGGGCAAGACTAATTTAGTTTATTGCCAATTAAAAATAGAGTAGAATGGTGAGAAAGACAGACAAAACCTAAAAATTACATGGTATCACTCCTGATACAGAACTCCACATCAATAAAAGATATATATATATATATATCAAGGGAGTATATACTTATAGTGATGAAAAACACTTTTATGGAATTGTTAAATAAGGAACATATAGTTTCATCAATATGGTCACCAAGTACAGTCATATGAGTAAGTATCACAGTAATATGTAGCTTAGACATAACACGGCTTTTCTAATGTTATGTACATGTCACTTATGTATTTAGATACTTTTGTCCAACAAATTAACTATGCTAAGAGCTAACCAACTATGCTTTGTTTATAGGGTCAGAATGATTAAAAAAGCATAGAGCTCTAAAATTATTACCTACTGTGCCTAAAATATTTTGGGGAGAAGAGCAGAAGACATGGATGAAAAGTGTCCATATGGAAAAAAAATATTATTGAGAGCAAGAAGGGAACAAACTTATCAACATATCTACTGAAAATTGTGCTTCCTGAACTTTTACAAAAGTAAATGTATCAGAAGTAGTCTTTTGATTCTGTCACAGCTAAATTGTTTGAAGGTATGTCTTTAGCTCTCATTTGCATATTTGTGTTGCCACATTACATAAGTACAGATGAGAAAAATTACCTATTTCTTGAAATTATGTTCAGTATATATAATATACTTCAAAGAAATGCATTTGATTCCTTGTCATCTAGAACATCAGTTGATTTGCTTTCCATTTTCTAAACTGGTTGGTGAGTTTGCTTTACCTGAATTTGGATTCATACACTCCAGCTCATCATAATAATTTTACTTTTGCTGTCATCAAAAAGCACTCTATACATTTATAATATGTATTTTTTTCACTTGCATGCTTTTAATTAAGCACAAATTGTTAAGTAGTATCTATATACTGAGTCTTGTTCTTTAAAATAACTTCAGGATTAGTGGTGAAAATGTTACTTTTAAAAAATATATATAACCTATAAAAGCAAGAAAATTAGAGAAGCCTGTGAAATATGTTGCTCTTTTCAATGATCACAGAACCCTTTGGTCTGTAATATGAAAAAACCAGAGAAAGTACAACTTGAGAAATTAAAATACAACATAAAAGATAGGGAGAGAGAATGAAGAAAAAAATCAATTTTCTAAATCACTGTCTGCAAAAAGAAAATGTGCAAAATCCACTATGCAATTTTACACTCTGTACTGTACCCTGCAGAGGGCCAGATTTTTTGGAACACAACAGAAAATGAATTTGTTCTTGGATTTAGTTCAGAGAGAATCATGAGAGCAATTTACTTCTGATGCAGTTCCAGTAAAAAGCTATTATGTTGATTGACATAAAGTTCATCAGTTTAAATACGTAACTTTTATTCCTGACTCATCATTTAGGTAAAAATACTCATTCACTATGACAAAAATGCCCAAAATAAAGGCAATAGTTATTTGAAGATCTACCTTACAGTTGTCCACTTGTATTAGCCAAGTAAAGGATGCGCAATAAAGCTCATAACATCCAGTGTCTCTTAAAATGAGAGTGGGTTCAGGATTCCAGTACTTTCTTGCAAACATTCAAGCTCTATCTCATTTCTTGAACACAATTGGTACTATTTTAGTCGTCTTCCCAGTTATCTCCACCTCATCTCTTTAAATACTTCTCTGATATTGTTTCCTGTTATTCAGGTGGTCATTGATTTATGTGTTATCATTTTAAATCCTAAGACAACTCTTTCATTACTCAAGTCATGATCTGCAGAAAACATTGGGAGTCATGAAATCCCACTCTAAATCTACATGGGATAGAAATATGGTCTTATGCCAACCCTCTCGCATAGCTGAAGGCAGATAACAACAGCACAAGAATCTATAACAGAATCATTATGATATTTCTAGTTGTTTGCTATCAGATACCAAGGACAATCCATGATGCAGTGGGGCATAGATAGTACACAGTGAATCACTAGCTAATGCCATAGAGAGTACAGGGCATTCTCTGGATAACCACCAATCCAGAAGGAGATGGAGTAACTAATGTCTTTTCAAAAATACTTTCTGGAAACCATCCAACATCATTTTGTTGGAATATTCACAGCAGTTTGATTTTTGCTTTCTGATGACTTTATTGGCTGATCATAGCAACAACGATGGAGCTTTTAGACTGTAATTGTATATTGGCTTTGAAGTAACATGCAATTCAAATATCTCTCTAGAGCTTTGTATTAGGAAGTTGTGCATCATAACCAGGTGGATTAAAGTGATTGTAAAGTGATGTTAAAGTCTTAAAGTATGCAAGTATCAGCAATGCCTATAAGCTACATAGGGTGAGTTTTTAAAATGCAAAACCAAAAACAGAGGTAAGAAGAAAAATAAAAAAAAAATCCCAAATGTTGCCATTCCTTTCTAAATTTCCTTTGACCTCATGAAGTTCAACAAGGCCAGTGCAAGGTCTTGCATCTGAGTCAGGAAAATCACCAATATTAGTACAGACTGGGTGATGAATGGATTGAGAGCAGCCCTGAGGAGAAGGACTTGGGAATACTGGTAGACGAAAAATTGGATATGAGCCAGCAATGTGCACTTGCAGCCCAGAAAGCAAATCATATCCTGAGATGCATAAAAAGAAGCATGACAGCAGATTGAGGGAGGTGATTCTTTCCCTCTACTCCGCTCTGGTGAGATCCCACCTGGAGTACTGCATCCAGCTCTGGTGTCCCCAGCACAAGAAAGATGTGGACCTGTTAGAGCAGGTTCAGAGGAGGGCCACCAAAATTATTAGCAGGATGGAACACCTCTCCTATGAAGAAAGGCTGAGACAGTTGGGGTTGTTTAGCCTGGAGAAGAGAAGGCTCCAGGGAGACCTTATTGCAGCCTTTCTATACTTAAAGGGGTCTTATAAGAAAGACACAGACTTTTTACCAAGGCCTGTAGTGACAGGACAAGGGGCGATGGTTCTAAACTGAAAGAGGGTAGATTCAGACTAGATATAAGGAAGAAGTTCTTTACAATGAGGGTGGTGAGAACCTGGAGCAGGTTGCCCAAAGACGTTGTGGATGCCCCACTGTTGCGTTAAAGGGCAAAGCAATTTGGCAGAAAAGAAACCCTCTTGTGTTCCAGCTTGTCCTCAGATATCAGAGGGGCTGGGGGCGGCTAGACTTAGATTCTGAGTGATGCCCAGTTCTCTGTGTTACAAGTTCAGTCGCGTTCAATATATGTATTGAACTCTCACGATTATGGATGCACTCGTAATACCAAACACTTTCAGTCTAGTCACGTTGCATGAACTAGCACAGCCACCCTTAAGGAATTTGATTGCGTTCAGTGAGAACTCTTACGGCTAGATTAATGAATAGTGTAGTTTATTAAAGCAACAGATGCACAAGTTCTTTGGATTGCCGGTGATAGAACTACTGCCCACAAAGCATGTGCACACACCAAGAGTATGAGGAATATAGCCTGGCTACAAACACGTTACATCACAAAACAACTCTATAGAGATATCTAAGTCTTCTGGGGAAGCACTTGATGTAACCAAGTGTTCAAATCTTACCCAAAGGCATCCCTATTTGGGGGGGAAGAGAGGTTCAGCCTGTCGACTGATCCCAGATGTCAGAGCAGGTCTGCGATGGTATCTTCCCTAACACCCCTCCTCTCTTAAGCCTTTTCATACTATTTTTACTTTACAGGTGGAGCTTGAGTGACTCTAGTCATATATTTCTTTGTTGTAATTGGTGTAAAAGTTTCTCACTTTGCTTTGAAAGGTATAGACCAAGAAAAATTCAGAGCGCAGGCTCAGTGAGGGGTGGTCGCATCTTGGAGGCGGGTAACTTTTGGGATGGAGGTGTGTTTTGTTATTATAATGAGATTATAATGAGCAAAGTTCACCCAAGGATAGTATTTTGTCAAAAAAAGTGACAGACTGTGGGCCCATTCCCAGGTACTCCATTACACACCATTAGATACACTAAATAGGTTATTGTATCTTTGTACAGAAGCATTGTCTTTGACCAGTTATGTATCCTAATTATCAGGGTGAGTCTCCATCTCATTGTTCTATAGTAGCTTCCAGTTCCCGTATCGCAGAGCCTGGATGCAGTATCTCCACTCCACCCTCCCTACAGTTTCTCTTAGATTCAGCACACCAAGTTCCCCTGGTGTTGCCAACATCTAAGGTTGCCTAGGGAACTTCTGTGGGATGGAACCCTTGCATGACCACCACACTCCACCCTGAAAGTTTCTTCAATGTTGTACCTTTCCTAAAAATGCGAATAGAGATTTAATTTCTAAGTCAACTCCAGCAATGATTCCACACCCATCCCTGGAAGTGTTCAAGGTCAGGTTGGATGGGGCTTTGAGCAACCTGATTTAGTGGAAGATGTTCCTACCCATGGCAGAAGGCTTGGACTAGATGATCTTTAAAAGGTCCCTTCCAACCCAAACCATTCTATGTTTTTTTGATTCTGTGATAAATGGAAATGACTTAATATTTACCTTGAGAAACATACAACTGTGAGATGTTTTCATTTTAAAATTTAACTGATATAATTCCTTGCTGTATTCTGATTGCATAATTTCTAATCCTTCACAGCATTTGATCACAGAATTCTTAAGTATGTGTATGATCCAGGGGAGGAAATCCATGAGGTGATGCATGTTCAAAAATATACATGTAATTGAATGCTATGCTGGAGAACAATATACTTTCCCAGGAATGTGCAGGATGAAACCCCCAAACCTGTTGAAAGGTTCCTAAGCACATATCCAGAGGGATTTGGCTGCCAGGGCTGGGGGCCAGCTCAGTGCCAGCATGGCAGAGGACAGCCCTATCCTGCTGGTGGCTGTGGTGAGAGGGTCTCCTGGGCACCATGCGGGGAGGTTGCTGCCAGGACCAACTCCTTGTCCGTGGGTGCTGCTTTTGGCCAAGGCACTGGTGCAGTGGCTCTGACTCTGGGTAATGCGGTGCAGGTAATAATCTTTCTTCCTTTACCATTTGGCTAACCATTCTGTGAAAAACTCTGTGCGTGCGTACATTCCATACTGTAGTTAACATGGCTACATTTAATATTGTAATATTTCTCATCTTTCTTTTCCCTCGGTGAAGAACAGTTATGCTGGTGGATTGATATTTATCTGACAAAATACTTCAGAAATAGAAGTATTTGTCAGCAGTAACTTGACTATGCATTTCTGAATTTCCATGTGTTTATTATTTATAAAGGTTGTTGAATGATTTGACTGACTCATTTTCAGAGCAAATTACGTAGGCTCTTCAGTTCAAGTAACAGTTTGTCATAGAACAGAGCCAAGTGGGACAAGAAAAACTTTTATATGTTGGAAAATGAATTCCAAATTATGGCAGACAGTGAGTATTTTGAACACTTCCATTCTTCTATGAAACATATTTTATACAGTTAAAATTATCAAGTGCTGTCATGAATATTAGTATTGTCTAAATATTAATGAATATTAATAGCATAAAGTCAATGAATCATATATAAATGATTCTTTATGTCTATATATCTTTTCTGCAGTTTTTAAGCCAGTGTTAACATTATCATACACTGAATACCCAAGGTACATTAAAGAGAAAAGGAAACCTGTGATAAGTTCCTTTCAGTTTTGATACTCTCTTTTAAAACTTTTAATTTTGTGTTTGTTCCTTATACAGCCATCGTTGATGTCCATCAAATACAGTGTTTCTTTTCATTCTATTTTTTCTTAATTTATCTGTAGTTTTGTAGAGATAATGAAATAAATACAGATTCATGCAGCCATAACAAGAATGCTTAGCTGTGATAGGCTAAGATTTATTACTGAAAGTTATCTACAATAGGATAGGTTTTGTTTTACTATAGGTATAAAGAATTTTTCATGCTGCATGAGACAATGAATTAGGTACAGTATTGCATGCAATTGCATTGCCAAGTGCTACAGTCATTAAATGCTCAACAATAGCCCACACATGCTTTGAAACAGTACAATCTGCTTCATTAAGAAATAGCATAGTATTAGGACACCTCACTTAACAACTTCAAGAAGTTCTCTGGAAGTTAAAAGATCTTCTCCTAGTTACTAGTAGAAAAGAAACAACATCTGTGGTAGTTCAATGTCTTTCAATTACACTGCAATGTCAGCACTAGAACTGTGCCCAGGTCTCAGTAGCTGTTCTCTAAAATGTACCATAAATTACACGTTAGTTTAAAGTACACACTTTCAGTGTTATTGAAATGTTATTATGCTCAAATGTAGCCATTGAGGTTTTTTGGTAAAGGAAAAAAAAGGTGTCAGAATGCAAACAAAGACAGGGACAAATTCCGTCTGATTTTTTATACTCTGTAATTTTATTCATGTCTTTGTGTTGAATGCAATAGAAGTCAAGGAAGTATTTGTCAGTGTGTCCTTAAATGTACAGAGAAAACCTGATATTTCAAACAACTACAGAGCCCATTTTAGAAATTATTTCAAACTCCATCATCTGTTCCTTTTCTCATTTGACCTGTTTAGTCAGATATAGAGTTCCCTGCTTATTCCTCCACCTGATATCTTTAAAATTACTTCAGAAGGCTCTGCCACAGTCAAAACCAATAGACTGAAGCAATATATCAAAAAGAACAACTTCACACTTCAAAAGATTCTACTGTATTAGATGCAATTGTGTTCACAAATACTTCTGACATACTATTGGCAAAGTCACCTAAATTTGCCTGTCTTTTCAAAAAGTATTTTTTCTTCCATTTTAGGTTGTGTCATTGAAATGTCATTAGGATCCTTTTTTTTTTTTTTTCCTATATCTACATTATGTTAGCTTATTTTTGTAAAAACAACTTTTAAGTGTGAAATGTAAAAACAGCTATTTCTTGGTGACACAGTATATCAGCTGCTTCAACTAATTATTTCATAGGTGAAAATCAGCAATAAATGCAAAGTCATGATTCACATCAACCCTTTTTTACGGGAGAAATATAGTAGAACATCATAAAAATCTTTGCAAATAAAAGCAATAATTGGCTGAAGTAAAAATGCTCTTATTCGTCATTGCTTCTATAGGTTGCAGGAGAATGAATGGATGAAGGAAGGTGCATGAAAGTTTGGTGTGGAAAAATATAGCATCTTGTGAACATATTTTCTCATCTCTCCTGTGATGGATGTGAACTTTTAATAGTGATTTATTGACACTTTACTTCGATCTGATTATTGAAGAGTTTTTAAGTATAAAGGCTAGAATCAGTTGAAAATGCAAAAAGAAATTACATTATCTAGCAAGATCCATTGTAAATACTTGGGAATTTATACTGGGCAAGTTTACAGCCAATGATTGTAAAGAACTTAAACACATTTTATTCAGCTACTAAAATGGCTTGGTCAAGGAGGAGAAGAACAGTGTCTGATTTCTGGATGGATGAAAAGGTTTCTTATGAGAAAAAGAATATAGTTGTTACGGACCTATTTTGACTGTTGGAGATTTAATAACCTAAAAAGTTCAGGCCTGCTTAGATTATCATCAGTAGACAGTCTGAAAGATCTGTGGCATTCTACTTCAGAGTAAAAAAGTCACCTGATAACTTAACTTCTCAAGAATCAGAAAGAAAAATCCAGCTCACTCTGCAAATCCATTCAGATGATTACAGCAGTACTCCTGGGCATCTTTCATTCCATTCTTTGTTTTTTTTCATCCAAATCACACTAAAGCAATTCCTGCTATGCTGCAGTGCTGAAGAATTATAGGTGATTCTTGCAATACATGACACAGGATTTTAAATTTCCATCTGCCAGCTATATCCTATAGCAACTATTATGCTGTTGTAAGGTAAGATAGATCCCTTTACAGATCATTCTCTGTGTGGGTGCATGCACACAGTCGTATTCATCTAACGATACCTGCATTATATCCTTCTCTCTGCTTTGTAATTAGAGTAGGACTGTGATTGCTTAGAACTTACTTAGCTCTTCCATTTATTGTAATGGTTTGCACTTACATGTCTAAATTTTGCTAACATTACTTAAGATTTCTAAACCAACTTTTTTAACCAACAGTGTTTGAAGTGATGAGG
Source organism: Gavia stellata (assembly GCF_030936135.1). Taxonomy (NCBI): domain Eukaryota; kingdom Metazoa; phylum Chordata; class Aves; order Gaviiformes; family Gaviidae; genus Gavia; species Gavia stellata. Next base: position 23,425,583 of record NC_082598.1, on the reverse strand, counting down.
AGGAAAGATGGAACAATGGCAATTCATACATAGGTTATCCCAAAACCTCATAAGTAGACTCAAAATAAAATCAAGAATCTTAGATTCTGATATAAATTGATTCCTTCTGAAAATTTTGCAGGTAGCGAAACTGTATGAAAAATGAAAATGGTTTAAAAATAATTTCTAAATATCCACAATAATTATTTTTTAAAATGGTTAGAAATTACCATATATGAAATTTAAACTTCCTTAAAATATTATAATTTTAGATGTTAGTGTTGACATTTTAAAATAAGATAAACATCCATTGGAAGTGTATCATCTGTCACTCAAAAAATCTTCCAGATATTCTACAACTTCATCATAATTTTTTTTTAAAAAACTAATCACTTACATGGACATGTTAAAAACAATAACTAGGGGAACTTAAGTTCTTTCTAAATGTTTCAAATAGGTTTTTAAAATAAGTATTGCAATATTTTCTGACACTGATTATCATTTAATAATTGCTTGGATCTTATACAGAGCATCTATTAAAAAAACCCCACAAAACAAAACGAACAAAAACCAAACACACACACACAATCTACAGAATAGGAGTTGTTTCCCAAATGAGAACTTATGCACTAAAATAAATGGGGTTTTTTGGCTTTAAATGGCATAAAAATGTTTCTTATAACTATTTTTCTACCTCATTCTTTTAGTACCTATAGTAACAAATCTCTGCAGAAACATCATTAAAGGCAATTAGATCTGATGTGAATCTGGTCATAATTTAATAACTTTATGCACCAAACAAATTATAAGTAAGTGTGAAATCATGGCAGTAACATATGTAGTAATATTCTGCCACTGATTTTGAAGAAAACAGAAATTTTGCCCATCAATTATCTTTGATATTGGGGTTTTTTTTTTTAGTTTTCTATCACCCTTAAAAAAACCCCAACACTTGATAGTCTGTGCTTGTAGGAAGTAATTTGAAAGACATTTGCTGTGAGTGACCTTTTCCATAATTGCAGACTGAATGTTGGATGTTTCTTACAATTGTTGTGGAAGAAATATACGAAATCAAAAAGAACCATTATTAATTATATTTCTCAAGTTCCGTAGTTGAAAAAGTACCCTAGTTAAGTTATTCTTTGCATCATTCTTTCTTTTTCAGTATTTCAAGCCTGAAGACAGGTAACTTTCCATCATATGTAAAATTACTTTCTTTTCATCATGTATAAAATTTTATTTTATATTTTGATTTTAGAGCATATAAAGAAGTTTTCTCTGAATAACACTTAATAATATTGTTTCTTAACAGATTGCCTTAGCTAACCATAATTCATATATATTTATTTAAACTTTTAATTCTATATGCACATATGTTCTGGTTTACATAGAGACTCACATATTTATGGTATGTAGAAAACAAGCTTCAAAATTACTGTTGTTTAATTAGTTGAACTGAGAGAAATCTGGTTTTCTCAGATTCCCTTGAAAGACCAACATGTACGATTAATTTCAGACTAATTAAGAGGATATATAATATTTGCAGTTACAAGAATCTCTAAATCTGCTTATATATCATTGATAAAAAGTGGAAAAGGGGTGTGTGAAAACTGTGAAAAATGGACAAATGGTCTCTGAAAAGATGGATATCATTTGCTCTAGATTCACTGTAGTTTTTGTGAAGAATTCAATAGATAGAGCAAACAGAAGAAATGGGGAAACATGCAAAATACTTTGTGTTGCTCTTTTAGAAAAAACAATGTGTTTGCAGATTATTTAAATAGAATTGTACACAGAGAGAATTAAGGAACAATTCTGTAAAGGTAAGACATCTGAAATTAATTTGTTTTGAATATATGAAAGTTAGTTTCAACAGAATATTTTTCATGCCGCTCTCTATCTAAAACCGTACAGCCAATTATATTTTGTTGCTTAAAGTGATTAATTATTTTTAGTTTGTATTGATTATAATGATTCATGGTCATTATGGAGTATGGCTGAACAAGTCTATGTGAACAGTGATAGTGCTCTTCATTGCCAGTTTCCTATGAGAAAAAAATATCTTGTATTTTATTATCAAAATTGCTTATTAATAATAATTATTCTGGTTTTTGACCTTCAACAACAGGAGTACATGAGTTTTCTGAAGACCAGTTCTCCCTATTTAAAAGAAATCATCTGAAGGATTCAAAGCACTAGAAAAAAATTTGGAGCTCATCATTAAAGGCTGTCCAGGTATGGCCATCTACCGCTTACAATATCTCATATAATGTCTTGAATTTAAATTGCTTAATATCACTTCCTTAAAAATCTACCATTTATTCTCTAGTATTCTATGGACAGGTAGACTGCTCAAAATTGAGTTTTGAATAGCTTAAGGAAGAACTGCTTTTGAGCTTAAGGGGCAGAGTTTTGTCTGCCTGCAACATCAGAAAATGTTAGAGCTCATATCCATTGTGCATTTTGGCATTATGAATATCCTAGTTAATATTAGCTGCTTTATTAAGATTGTCTTTGCAGGCAGTGGGACACTAGGATATAATTTCATTTGCAGCACAGGTTTATTCAGGACAATATATGTTTATTTGCTGCAGGTGGGGTGGTAAGTTAAAAGTGCTACAAAGTGATGAATATTATAAGACCTTTTTTTCACGTCTGAAATGCCTAAACAGGATATTAGATCACAAGTTACTGTTACAGCAGGGTTATGAACCAATTAGGGAGCTCATGAGAAAAGCTGGAGAATTATTACTTCTAATGAATTTCAAAATCTTCAATTTCATAGCCAAAATGGTGCCCTCAGAGTGGAAATTTTGCAGCTATCAGTCTGCTGCCTTCTTCCTCAATTTATTATAAAAATCTAATTAAAATAAAAAAGTGATACTGAGCACTGTGCAAATCTTCAGTTAGTGCAATAGCCTCTCATTCAATGGAAAAGATGGGATGCTAGATTCAGGAATGGTGATTGACAGATGTGCAACTGGGGATCATGCAGGCTTACTGGATGAAAGGAGATAAGAATAAAACTGTGCAGAAGAACTTTCCTGTCTGCATGGCTGATACTACTTGTAGAAATAAAGATGAGCAATAGAGCAGGTACGCACAGCATTTACTGCATTGAAATATATCCGAATGTGCAAAGAAATTTAGTCGATCATATGTGAGACCAGGAATGAAACTCTTATAATGTGACACTAAAATCTATGATATGATTATTAATGAGAGGCTAGGATCCATTCACTGCAATAAGAAGTTTAGAAGGAAATTATTTAGATAGGCTTTTGGAATTTAGTGGTCTCTAATGTGAAGTACAAAAAATTCAAGGCTTGAGCTCTTTGAGTGTCAAAGAGAACAATAAATAAAATAGATATAAAAAAAGAGATAGCATTACAGAACATTTTCTAGACAAAACAATACAGAGCCACCCACTGTCACAGTTCCTCATCTGTATTAATCAGTATTCTTTTTTCTAGCCAAAAATTCAATATTTGGAATTATCTTAGAATAAGACATTTCCAGCTGTGGCAATGTCATAGAACTTGTATTTTTGAGGCATTTCTGATGTTCAGAATGGAAATTCATTCAAGATGGCATGGTGATGCCATTTGAATGAATTAAAATGTTCCTGCTGGAAGGATAGGTTACAATCTTATTTTTGGAAAGGAAGCTGTTGGCCTTTTCTTCACTAACATCAGTAGCATAGGAAAAGATAACAGTTGCTGATATACAGACAGAATGTTGTGGCCACAGGATAAACCCAAATCAAACTGGTTTCAAAGATGGTGCAACTCAGTGTTGAGTGGGCATGGATGTGAGCAAGGAAAAGGGTCATCAGAACTAAAATTGGATCTGGATTGATGCTCTGGGAAAGCACCTTTTGAGGTTCAAAGCTGAGTGTGATTATTGAAGAGCATTGAAGTTGGAACAGGGAAAGATCCAGGAATCTGCCACCCAAGGTTATAAATGCATTCATATTTCTACCTGAAAAATATTTAGAATCTTGTAAAAGGGTTCACTTAACCATCAGGATACAGAAAATTTAAATCAGAACCCAAACCTGTCCTCAAGATTATAATCTATTGCAGTAGATGTTATAGCTGGCAACATTAACAATGCAAGGAGATGAATGAATCATAGAGAATGGGAGAATTACTAATTATCCACAAAATTATTTTACTGAGTAATAAGGTTTTTTCACTTAGTTAAGTGGGAAATTTAATATTTTAGACAGTGCAACAGATAACTTTCTGGAAAACTGGCAAGTATCCAAGCTTACTGTAGCTGTTACTTTCTGGTAACAGATGTTTTGTGAAAGATTTCATTCTGTGAGAATGAACACAAGCCTGAACAATACCGAAAAGTGAATTGTCATTGAAAATATTACCTACAGAAGCTGAGAAATCGGGAAAGATCTCAAAGCTTTCAGGTTAGCAAGAACACAAACTCTTTTACCTCTTCTGTTTGGACAAAGTGATGGGTTAACAGTAACAATGAGTTTGGTAGAAAAGGAAGGAAAAAAATGTTGGACAGCCTCCCCAAATTGACTGCATAACTGAGGAATTGATACTAACATGTACTGTATCAATTATTGCTAGATAATTCTCAACCTGATAAAGTCACAGTTCTTCGTGTAAGGTCTTTCCACTCATCCCATATATCTGAGACATCATTTCTTACTACTTTTGTATCAGTTCTTCTTTTATATATTTCTATTAAACTTAGAGGTATAATGGTTGTTCTGTCATATTTTCAATTCACATGGTTATTATCATATATCAAATAGGGATGGATATGTGAGAGAGTTGTCATTCTAGAATTGACAATGACAACAATTTACTACTGCAGATCTACATGTTTCTTTCTTGAGAAACAACACTAAACAGTTTTTACAGCAGAGATCCTGGCTTCTTATTCAAATTTAGATTCCTTTTTTTTTTACAAGGACCAGTATTATACTTCATTTAACAACGTGAGTTGCAGACAAACACCAAGTTTCTACCTTGAACTCTGACCAGTCTGGGATTTCTATCTTGCTGATAAATCCTTTTCAGTCACATCATTGTCTGTGAAGTGTATAAGACTTAGCAGGTACACATAAGCAAATGCTCAGCAGTATTATTTACTTGTACTGCTCTACATATCTGTCTGGGCCTGCTGATGGTTCTTTAAAAGGTATCAGTAAAGTGTGTTTTCTATAATCTGGGAGAATTTGTATTTCACTGCCCCAGTAACTTTAGAGGAAAAAAGTGTTATTACTTAAAATTACTGTTATATTGAGCATGTTTCTAGCTTGGATTTAGTTATGGAAATATCAATGTAGGTGTTTGATATTGACATAAAATAAATTCATGAGTGTACTCATTAAAGATTTGAGGACAAGGACATATAGAAGATTCAGTAAATGGCATGCCAAAACCTTAGTTACAGAAAAAATAGGATAGTTTTGAGGACATGTACAAGGAAAAAATGTAATTCATGTATTGTCTAGAGTATCTGAAAGATACTGAAGATTATGTGCCATGCAGGTTGCTGTATGACAAGATGACAGGCACAGTCAACATGGGTTCACAAAGGGAAAGTCCCATTTAACTAATTTGATATCCCTCTACCATAAGGTCACCTGCCTAGTGGATGTAGTTTTTCTGGATTTTAGCACGGCTTTTGGTACTGTTCCTGACAGCATCCTTCTGGACAAGCTGTCCAACTGTGAGATGAGCAGGTACACTGTGTGCTGGGTGAAGAACTAGCTGAATGGCAGGGCTCAAAGGGTTGTGCATGAGATAAGGATCGTTCTAACTTACCTTTCAGAAAAACTGAGATATTACTACAATAAAGAGACCAAAGCATTCCCTAAGGTGGGAGTGAGCGAGCAGCTGTGTGGGGCTGAGCTTCTTACTGGGGTTAACCCACAACATCAGGAAAAGAAGAGTTTATGGTACATTAAGGTATTTGGGAATAGATCTTGTATTCAGGCCTGTGCTTTGGTGTTTTTCCCACCAATCCCATTACAGAACCCATTTGGGAAAGCGAGTAACTGTAAGAGATTCAAGATTGCTTCATTCATTCTCAGGTTGTACTACTGGCACACCACCAAATCTTATACTTTACAGTTATTTCCAGTTCTGAGAAAACAGCAATAACAGTACATGCATTGTTCTGGCTTTTTAAAAATAGTCACTGTAATTTCTCAAAATTTGTATCCAGCACATCCCCAGTTCCTGCTTCTGTTTGCCACATTTTTTCACACTTACTTTCAAATTAAATATTTTGTTATTTCCCTTACTTTCCTTGATATTTTTTTGTTTCTCAGGTGAATGTCAAATACCAGACAGCATGTAAATTCTATTTCCTCCTCAGACACATGTGGAATGTGATTATTCACAAGGAAGCTATCAATGGTTTGGACACAACAGACTAAAATCTGACATTCATTCTCTGTCTGATATATGTTACTGTAGCCCAGCTACACTATCTTTATAGATTAATAATGAGATCTTGTTTAACAATCAGTGCAACTCAGTCATGTTTAACTTCCTCCCTGGAGGACCAATTGCTTATCTCATCAAATGGATGATAATTCCCTCTGTCTGTCAGTTGATATGATCTTTATCTGGACACAAACTACATGAGCAGACTGAGCTGAGCTTCCAGTCTTGCTGGTGGTAAGGGATTCAAAATTCATGTTTGTCATACGCAGAAGATAGATGCACTAACTAGCTTCAGGCACTGCATTAGCACTAAAGTCCATTAATTCTAATTATGTTTTGCATATAGAGAATATTAAAATGTTTAAATTAATAAAGGAAAAGGGCCATCCCCTTGGCACAGTTTCTGCATATGAATACAGTTTTCTGTGTAGGAGGTGATCTGTGCATGCATGGAGCATTCCTCAGGCCACTGGAGATTGAGCACATCATAAAGCTATTCAGAGGACGTGTGCCAACCACAGCCATCTCATAGCATCTCTGTTCATTAGTCCGTGGACTTCTATTTTTATAGGCTTTGGATAAGAATGAGATCATTAGCTTCTTGAATGAAGGTAGGATGTGAGTGATCCATCTCAGCTGTGCATGTCATGTACATGGGTATGCATATGAAGATTGCATAAAACAAATTCCTTTTTGTCTTCTATATAAGGAAATTAGTTGTTTCAATGATAGTTCAGCTTTTGCATGGAAACAGGGAAGGGGCCAGGATGATTAGACCAAATCCCTTATAGTGATTGAACACTTTCCTTTCATTTAAGTTTAGAATTTTTTAGGATCTTTCCTGACAAAATGTAATCTTGTTTGAACTAACGAAATCACCCTGCAGCATTTTTCCGTTTGTTGTCTGTTACTGAGTCTATTCATTTACCTTCTATGTCTGCAAACTATAAATCTTCTACTCTCAGCTTTTATTTCCATTATTTAATTAAATAATACAAATGTATAAATGTTGTGATCTTATTTAATAATAATGGATCAAAAAGTCACTTCCCTGTTATACCCTGCCAGCAATATCAAGGAATACGTAAGAACAATCCAATTAACTATCGCTGAAGCCTATAATCTAGTATTTCTAACCTTAAAAAAACTTAATGGGTATCCACAAAAAATAAACAGTAATGTTTAACCATATTCTAAAATGTTAAGAATATAAGGAATGTGCTACTAATACTAATACTAATACTAATACTAATACTAATGCTGAGAAATGGAGCAGGATATAGTTTTAAAGCTCTATCAGGGTGTCCTAAAAACTCCTAGTAAATCTTTAAGTATTTTTTTATTAATATATCCAGCTCCTTTTAAAGTCAATGAACTGATATATTTGATATCAGGCTTGGACCTTGTATGAAAGCAGTGTAACTGCCAAAACTTAACAGTAGGTTACCATGGTAAAAAAGAATGTGTATGGATCATTTAACCTGGAAATTTCAAAGAGTGCTCAGATCCCTTCAGATATTGTTTGGATTTATCAATGTTTTTTTGAAATCTGTTAAGGGTATGTTCACACAGTTTTCTGGAAGGCAAATAAAAGCTTGTTCTGTCTTGCTCTTGCTGGATGGAGAAATATGTAGCTCTCCTCAGCATGTTATCATACATGATCTAGCAATCCCTGATGAGAGACAAGTACATTAGCTTGCAATCTGTATTGTGATAACATAGCAGTTACTCTGTTCCGCTGGGAGCTCAGGTCAAGCTGGAGTGTTGGCAGAGGGAACTAATATCTGCATACAACAGCGTTTTTAGATCTATCTAAATGCTCTGAATGCTCTGTGTTACATTGACAAGTTAACAGCCCATCTTCTTATTTCATTACAACATTCTTTTTCCAGCTGTTTTATCTTTTTAAGTGCTTCTGTATGAATATGATTTTCTTCCTGTGTACAATGAGAAACACAGGTAAATTAGTCTACAACCTCCCCTCCCATATTCTTTGCCAGCCAGGGCTCCTCACAGGATATATGTCCCTACACAACCTTCTTCACCTGGCTGCTCTTCATGAAGATAAATAATGTTCATATACAATGTTCAACAAAAATGTTTTTCTGGGGAAAAAGTACTGGAGCTTTCTGTTTCTCCATCATCAAGAGCTTGGAAAATTTACAGCTACCTCTGGTGCTGTTTGTCATGCACACTGCTTGTCTGGTTTGTGCTGAAAGACTGAGTAGTACTTGATGCAGCAAAAGCCTATGAAAAATATCCAAGTGATTTACTTTGTATTGGACTTTATTGTACAGTCTCTGTCACAATATAGCACTTGTCCTTAGAGAATATGACTTCATTCTCTTGCTATACAGATTCTTTATTTTCTTATCTTTTCAAAATAGTCTATTTTTCAAAATTAATTCTTTTGCCTCCTTTTCTCCAGTCTGCTGTATCTCTTACTCTTCTAGCATCTCACCAGCCTCTCTCTCACTGCTGTTCCCAGATACCTTTTTTATGTTGGCCTCTAGGCAGTCCTGGACAAATAGAGGGAGCAACTAACTGTCCAGTTTAATAAGAGAGTCCTGGTATACTTAAGGAGAATAAATAGGGAAAACATGAAACTAGAAATACTATCAGGTATTAAAGCCTGTGTGTAGGCAGTATGCTCAATAATAATATTAAATGAGTGCATTTCTTGGTTTTATATAGTTGGGAATTTGATAAATGAGAGGCACAAATTCAATATTTGTAATGACTTGGTTTGTTAAGAATTGGCAAATATTGTTCTGTCATAACACCTTAACCCTAGAGAAAAAGTATTAGAAGGAGATATCATAACTTACCAAAGACTGATTATAACTTCCAACTAAATTTAACATTATTACAGTGAGAATGGCATGCATCATGGTAAGCATTACATGCCCTATATCAAAATAAATCCTGCATTGCAAAGTAACTAAAGCAGACCTTTCACAGTGTTTTAAAGTTATATTCCCAAGATGTATATCCGAATGTAAGTGTTGGGCTACACGTCTCTCATTTTCTTTCTATAGTCAGTGGAAATGCACATTTTAACTCTTCCTTTTTGTTCAGTTTGTTCCTAGCCAAATTGAATAAGATATTTTTGGCTTGTTTTATTCCAAGGTACCCTAGAGGAAAATGCTATGGCAGACATACAGCTCATCTACATATTCAACTAGGAATTTGGCACATAATTTTAAGAACTGCTATGTATACTAGCAAAAAATGCCAACATTAGAGAAGCTAAAGAGGGCAAACCAAGTGAAAAAAGCATGACATGATGTAATTCAACAGGATAATACTACTTACAGAGTAATCTATGCTTGAGCATGGTGTATAATAATACACTTTTCTTTTTTTTTTTTTTTTTTTCATATTTTAGATATTGGAATACCTAAAAGTCAGGCAATATAACTAAATATTTTTATTTAGAAAACTCTGGGGGATGTCAAGGAAATGCAGAAAGACCTAAGCATTTTTCAGGTGAAAAAAAGTATTAGTAAATAAGATGTCTGTCTCTTTAGTAACAGTGGCTCAAAAATGAGGCTTCCAACTGTTAAAATAGCTTGCAGAAGCATTACACTGTATCACTTCATTTATGTAAGTAGTTACCTTATTTTAGTGTCTTTAAAGGCATGCAGTCAAACAGTATCAACCTCACAATGGAAAAAAATGCATTTTTGACTAATACAAGAACTCAAAAATTGGCTGCATTCTGACAGATATTCTACCTATAAATCTTCAAAACTACTAATAAGCAGGAAGGAGGTGGTGGGGAGGAAAGATATAGTCCAGATATTTTACATAGTTTATCACAGGATCTAGCTGACTAGGAAGCTGAAAACAATTAAGGAGTAGATAAATAATACAAGACACAGAACAATATTGATGCACAAGAGAAATGACAAAGATCCTTAAACCTTTTTCCTTTTCCTTTGTGTCTTACAGAATAACCATTTACTGAAGAAAAAAAGAGACATGCTACATGATCACGCAGAACTGAATAGGATTCAGACATATTGAATGAGTTTTTCTTCTGTTCCAAAGGGTGTTTTGTTTCTGAAAACTGGCACACCTTTTATGCAATTTATTTCAATTAAAATGGAAAAACGGGTTTTGGAGTCACTCAAGCTTATGCATTAATAGCAGAAGATTCCAATAGTCTTCCCTGGCTAAGGGCCAAAATTGATTTAATGCTGTGATTTCATTTCTGTGGGGAAGCTAAGACCAAATTTGGCTTTAGTGTGAAAAAAAAATCATTATAAAGCTCTGTGGAAATCTAAAAAGAGTGACGAGATAGAATCACAAAAAATACTTTTTCTTTTCTTCAGACTGATGAAATGATAGCCAAGAATTGTTTGAATTGTATAATTAATCAAAAACACTATCTCATACTATGAATGGCACATTTAGAATTCGGTATCTGAGTGTACAACTTGGTATCTGTATTCACAGTAACTCATAGCATAAGTCATCCAATTACAAATGACACAAATCAACTTTAGGATAAGATCTGAACCTCACTTAAGTCAGTAGAAAAGTTCTAACTTGCATACAAAAAATGCAGATACTAAGTTTGCAAGCTATGAAAAAACTCAGACTTTGATTGTAAGATGTGTAACAAGAGATATGAAATAACTAAAATATGATAAGCAGTTAAATGACAAATTGCCATCTAGGAGATACTTATAAGCTACAGACAAAAGTTCTAATATACATGCATCTGTAGCTTATGTATAACTTATTTACACATAAATAAAATTAATACAGTGACATAGGAATAGAAATGGATTTGTGAGCCCCTTGCTCTTGCAGGTTATATAATGTTAGTTTTCAAAATCTATTTTAAAAATCGTTAGTCTTTCTTCACCTGCTACTGTTATTGAACCTTCTTCCTCCAACATTTAGAAACACAACTTTTATTTCCAGGGTAAATTTCACTGAAGCTCATTTCACTCATTTGCTTTTGTACCCACATTATCCTTCAAAACAAATCGTTCCCCTCTCATCCCCTCCTCTTGTCCCTAATTAGTTTTCAATCATGTTCTTAGACATTTTTTTGCTACTTTATTGTTGCCTTTTCCTCAGTTTCTTTACCTTGCCAGTGTCAAAGTTACTGCCACTTCTAGTACTTCATCTTTGTAGTCATTCAGTTCTTAAAGTAGTACACTAATAAACCTTTTCTGCATTGTCAAAATGTTTAATTTCTGTCATCAGTGTGTTCAACTTTTACACATTCTTTTTACATTATCAGTGAAAATATTAAATAATGTCTTCAAGAAGAACAATTTTGGAAGTCCAAGCCTTTCATATGACCCACTGACATGTTTCAGCTGGCCTTGACTGTTATCACTGTTACTGCACCTGCACTGCAGCTGTGTCTGCATGCAGCCTCATATATGACTGGTAGTGATCTCCTGATGTAATTTCTTAGCTTAACCTTGAACTTGCTTATAACTAAAGGTTTGCTGGATGGTCGCTAGACCATAGCTGACCTTGGTTACTTTTTTCTGGACCTGATCCTGACCATGACTTGCTGGCTCAGCATCCTGGCTCCTTGCAGGTGAGGCTACTTCCGCAGCCTGCCTTGTTGTGACTCCTGGCTGATGGCTTGCCATCCTTTGAGAAGCAGCCAGCCCTTGCCTTTACCTGACTGTATCTACAATTAAAGGATGATGACTAGTGAAAAATTTAAGTGCCCATTCACCTTTACTGTCCCCAAGAACGTCTATGAATTTTGGATGGAGCTACTAACAGGGCAGGTGGATGGGATTCAGAAACTGAAAGACTTTCCATGAATTCAGGCCTCCCTGAAGTGCAGCTTTGACAATACCTTATTTTTCTATTTGTGCAGAAACCATCCAGTAAAAAAATGCTAATGCAAGAACATTGTTTTCCCTTTCCCTTACAAGACTGTATCTTTTAAATATAAGTTCTACTCTCTTTTAATCCATATTTTAAAATACTATTTATCATATCTGGATTTTGAAGAAGGAAATACAGCTCTCCAAAATAATTTTCAAAGGTAACCCAGACTCAGGAAAACAGTAATATATTTGAAGCAACAGGTTTTAATTATTAAAAAATCATTAATTTAATACAAATACAATTTTATAGAACTCTGCCTTGATGATTTAGCATGTCTTGTTAGCTTGTATGCAATATAATAAAGTAGTGGAATAACAGTAATTCCAATACAAGATGTAGGTAAATCTAAGACTAAAGAAATGACTGTTAGTTATAATGATGTGTATTTAAGAGGTACCATTGAGCTTAACTTGGGATGAGCATTGGAGGAAAGGCTTGTATCAGGACAGGAGTAAATTTACTGTATGTGTTTGGGGGAAATAGTTTTCAACATCTATTTAGATACTATTGATTTTGTCAGTCTTATTAAAATAAATATTAATTCAGATCAGATGAATAAAAAAAAGTCTTGGATCCATTTTTTTAACTGAATTTGTTAGTAACAAATGTCTATGAAAAAGCAAGTGAAGGAAATAAGCACTGAAAATTAGAAGAACACAGCCAATAAAATTATTATTTTGAAGGAATATGGCATGCTTTAAATATGCTAAGTAAGCTTGATTCTGCCTTCTGTAATCTAAATTAAAGCAAATGCCACCATTTATTTTAAATGGTGCAAAACAAGCGCTTCACTAATTATTCTAGAATAAGGAACTGGCCAGAGATTTGCCTCAGTTCATGTCTTCATATCACTAGCTTCTGTTGTATACAGGAGCTGTAAAAATAAGCATTTCTCCACATTTTCATTTCAAAACCGGCTATAAAACCACTTTGCCACAGTATATATAATATATAATTTCAAATAATCAAACCACTAGTTAAAACTATTAAAGCTATTTTCAGGAAGGGAATTATGTCTTCTATGTGCCCCTTTGATGACAGATGTTTGTGGTCAGTTTTATAAAACAGTAGCACTTTTTTTTTTTTTTTTTAATATTTCTATAAAAACACACACACATTCAGTTTTTCTGAGAGCCCATGCTAGTGGTCCAAAGGTTTGGTCATTTCTTAGGAAGAATTCTGTGCTTGAAGGCATCAGGAGCAAATTGCCTTTGTGTTGCCTCTACAGTCTCAGGACTGGGCTCTTCAATTCCATTTTCTTAAACCTGCCTTCTTATCCATTATGCAATTTTGCATGGTAATACTCTCAGATTCTTTTCTCAAGCAGCTAGACAAAACACGTTCTCAGCCCATCAATTTTGTATATTCCTGTAGCAAGAAGAAAAGCTAATCACTGTAATCCCCAAGAATTGCCCATTTACTTTCTCTAATCTGTGGCTTTTCAGTATTTCTGACAATACATTGGTTTGTGCACAGGAGCCCAAGTTAAAAGTAATTGCTTGTGCTCCATTTGCTTTTTACTATATTAATCTCATGTTACAGCATTGTCTGTTTTTCCAACAAATAATTCACCTTTGTAAACTCTATATGCATTCCGCTGTGCTCTTCTCTGTGTGAGATGAAGTGGCAAGCTGACCAGTTCTCAAGATCTGTTGACTGCATGTCTATCAAGGCATTAAAAATGAATGCCCAGCTGTGATGGGCTGCGTACGTGGTTAACATAAATGACAGGTAAATGCCCAAGTAATTCTTATATGGTGAAATAGGATATAGAAAAACACAGCACATCTGCCCATAAAGACACTTGGAGGATACTTTTGATCACGCTTGGTTTAGTACCAAAACTTTTGATGTCCTAGCTTCAAGTAAGCAAGATTGAAATACCATAATAACAAGACATTTTAAACAGCATCCCTTGAGCAGCAATCCATTCAAGACAGAGGGAGGAGATGGCTGCAGACTAGCTCACTGCACTGCCAGACTCTGTGCTGAAAGCATATGAGATTAAAAGTACTTACCATGTGGAAGCCATCTAAACATCAACCAAGTTTACCTTAGCAATCAGAGACTGTCGTTTATAAAATGACTAGAAAGAGCACCATCACATTCTGTTGCTTTTTGGAGCTTCTTACAATATTATTTAATTAATTGTATTCTCACAGCTTTTTCTATGTATTGCATATAATCTACTAGCTAACACTATGTGTGAAGCTTTTTGTACCTGATCTGAATGATTTTTAGTTCACTTGCCTATATCCCTCAACACTATTCTCAGTTCTGTTCTTTGTGTCAGATTACTTTTTCTTTTCCATCAGATTCTGTCTGGACCTGATGACCTCTGCTTGGAAAATCTCAAGTGCTTCATCACAGGTCAATTTCTGTGATCTCTTCCTGAGTTTTCTGTTTCATGTCATGTGCTCGTTTTAGGGATTTGATCCCTTAATGTTCCAAAATTGACTCATCAGTTCAAATCAGACATAATCTCTTCTATAATGTTTACTTTGTTAGAATCCAATTCTGATACCTTTACAGTGTTATCACTGCACTACAAGTCAAACTCCCTTGTTATCCTTAGGTTGCAGGGGCCTAGAATGTAAGTTCCTTACTCACTGCTGAAGTATGTAGTCTAATGATCAGATTCAATATAAAAGGAATGTTTACCGTTCCTTCAGCTACATTTTCTGAAGGAGAGTGGCTATGGCTGCTGTGATTTATATTGTATCAGGGATGCTGATGTGTGTTAAACATGCTCCAGTGTGCTATGACAGATGTTATCTGTTTCATTTGTGGGTAGTTTACTACATGGACACTGTATACTTTGTTTAAAAGAATTGCTAGACAAAATAAATTAAGGCTGACTTTATCTTGTCTTAGCAGCTGTGCATTGTATCATAAGAATCATAATGCAGGAGGAAAAGTTTTTCGCTGAAAATAACTGAGCATGTTCAGCTAGTGAAATCTTCTAGAGTGTGAGAAGTGAGGGCAGCCAGATAAAAGACACAGCAGGCAGTGAAATTGCAACATGTGCAGAAACCAAAATGCTCCACTGATGCATTTCTATGGAAAGACTGAACTTGGCAACCATCAATGTAGTAAACAGTAAGGGCAGGTTTCACCATAACCAGGATATGTTTTCTCTCAGTACGGTGGTCATTTTAGCTCACAGTTAAGTAAGATCACACTGCTAATTCACAGAAATTGTTACAGGCAGCCATGTAGGGGACAGGAATGGAGCACATAGTCTTCCGTTAGTCCGTTCTTTACACTATTGTAAAGATTTCACCTGGGACCTAGTGAGAATTGTGTGAAGTTCCTTCTAACCCAAAAAGTGACTGAAAGTTGCCTGATGGTGAACAAGCAAAATGAAACTACCCACTCCAGAAGGAAACATTTGACAAGAGAAAGATTGATTTACAAGCCCTTTATTTTAACTTGCATTACCTGACAGATCTGAGTCTTTGCTATTTCAAAGGCCACCTTGTTTCTGTGTCTTAATATAACCTAATGATAAATATATATTTTTTTAATGTGAATCTTTTATGAAGCAGCTGCTAGTAGTTTCACTTCAATGCATCAGCAGAGACCTTTTCACACATACAACCAGAGGTTTTATACTGGTCAGCCTTTCTTTTGTATTGTTATAAAACTTGTTTGCTCACATTTTGGTGCTTTCATACATGACTGAGCACCCATGCTCTCTAAATATTAATGTATAAGCATTAAATTAATGTAAGTGCCTAACAGCTTTACAGATGTGGAGATGAGAGCTTTCTGGGCCTTTTTTGCACTGCCTGGACCATTTCTGTAAATTCATTAAAACACTTGAAGACCACTTTCTGAGTGTCACCATTAATAACTGTCATTAATGATTAATCTATTTTTTACTACCTGCAGGACTTAATATTAGTCAAATATAGATGAATAGCTGTCTTTAAACACAACTAAAGACATTCAATTTTTCACTTGGATCATCTGATAATGTAGGACTCCTGGGCAACTGGACAGCTGTGTGCTGGTAGAATTTCCTCTGTGCCTTTACTCTTCTGATCTGATTCCATAAATCCCTACCCATTAGTAGTTTGGAGTATTCCCATTCTCCTTTTTCCTCAAAGTTCATCTTCTTTAAATTAGAATATAGTTAGAAAATAAATTCTGAGCTTTAAGCTGCAACTAGTTCAACCTTTCAAGTCACAGTTTAGTTAGAATTGGCTTGGTAGTTAATGTGTGGGGATTTCTCCTTTAGGTGTTCTTACTATCACTTCTCCAGCAGAGGTTCAAAGAGACATTAGAAATTTCTTTGTTCCTCCTTCGATGTTCTGCTCATTTCTTAAACAGACTTGAATCATTTTTCTCTGGGCAGGCTTTCCCTGTTCTACACTGAAATCTGGAAACTAACAAAAAAATGACAAAAAAAAAAAAATTGCTCTTAGAGATCTGAAAAAGGAAACAAACCTTCAACACTAGTACTGAGGAAGAGTGAACTGAGATTCAGGCATGAGTATTGCTTTACACCTTGTTGTTAGTTTTCTTAGCTATTATATTAGGCGCCAACTATTAACTGTTTTTGGGGTTGTTTGGTGGTTTTTTTACCTTATTCTAAGGATTGACTGACATTTAACTAAGCAGGTGCAAATGAATTGGTATCAGGCACAAGACACATCATTATACCTCAAAAAGGGATAATCATTACTTATTGTACATTTTTACATAGAAAAATTTACCAGTTTCAGCTATGATTTTTCTTTTAATTGCATTATATGAATGATGCTTTATAAAAAGAAACATTTCACAGTCAGTTGAAACTCTGAAAGAATAACTTCATAATGTTAGAAAAAAACCATTTTTACAATTTTCACAAAATAGAATTACTCACAAATACATTTTATATATTTACACAGTTAAATATACTTTCACATTTATTCCTACCTAAGGTATTAGTAATTTGTTTCTAATCAGTGGCTTCATAGACTAAACACAAAAAAACTAAAGAAGAATTTCTGAAATCTAAGGACAAATATTTTCTACTGTTACAAGTCAAGCAGCTTGATTTTAAAAATAAATGGTGCTTTGAAGCAAAACCTATACATAATTAAACTAGTTGTAGTTATTACCAGGTATGCCACATACCAAGCACACTTCTAAACCACTATATTTTGAACTGTTATTCAAAAATGTCATTAAAAAATTTTAATTTTTCATTTTAAAAATAAAATTTTGAAAATTTCTTTAAAAAAGCAATTTAACTGCCTTGTAGTCATTCTTCTCTTGCACTAGGTATTGCTCAGTAGAATCATAAGATCTTACGGCAGTTGAGGTAGGAAAGATCCTCTTGAGATCATCTAGTCCAGTTTTCTGCTTAACGTAAGGTCACTTAGACCAGGGTGCCCAGGCTATTGCCCAGTTGGGTTTTGAACATCTCAATGGATGGAGACCCCACAACCTCTGCATCAATTTTCCTTTTGATCCCTGTATTTCCTGTATTTCAGTTTGTGTCCACTGCCTCTTGGCCTTTCACTGGTGTACTGGGTCTGGGATGGAGTTAATCTTATTCATAGCAGCTCTTCCGATGCTGTGTTCTGGGTTTGTGACCAAAACAGTATTGATAACACACCAATGTTTTAAGTATTGCTGAACAGTTCTTACACAGCATCAAAGGCGTGCAAAAAATTGGGAGGGGACACAGTTTGTCTTCTCAAGTAACTGTTACGCATGATGAAGCCCTGTTTTCCAAGAAGTGGCTAAACATCTGCCTGCCAGTAGGAAGCAGTAAATGAATTCCTTATTTTGCTTTGCTTGCAGAAGCAGCTTTACTTCACTTACTAACCTGTCTTTATCTCAACCCACAAGTTTTTCTCCCTTTTGCCCTTCTAATTCTCTCCCCCAATTCTCTGTGGAGGAGCGAGCGAGAGGCTGTGTGGGACTTAGCTGACTACTGGGGTTAATCCGCCACAATGAGAGTTGCTCATTGTGCTCAAGGCTAGCTTCTCTATGTGATGATGATTGCGTATTCCTATATTTTTCCACTCTTTTGAATGTATGATTTTTTAAAATATTAATATGACTTCATATCCTATGCAATTAATAGTATATTAATTAATGTAATTATTAATTTTGTATGCATTTTGGAAAAGATTTCTGCTGATGAGGTTCGAAGACCAACCATTCACTTAAGGCTATTCTTGTAGGTTTTGCATAGTTTAGTTTAGATATCTTTAATTGACACAAAAATTTCTCACAGACTCTCAAAACATGCTAATCAGTTTCAATTCAAACTAGATAAAAAACATCACAGAAACTGTTGCTCAGTTCTGAGCAGTGGTTGGTTGTGAAAATTTTAACAAGCATGAGTCAGGACGCCTAAAGTGAAGAGTATATGTACACAAACAATATTTAAATTAAGTCAGTGGCATTTTACATCATTTACTCTTTTTACTAGTCAGCCTTTCTCTCCATTCCTTTTGAAAATCACCTGAAATTTTCATTAAGTGACTCTATTCCAGCCAAAGCCAGCACACTTTATAAGAAGCTTTTCCTTAAAAGATGAATTTTTTTTAATCAAATATATTCCTGTTTCCTTCTAGCCCTAATAAATTATAAGAGTCAAGAATCTAAATTAAAAAAAAAAAAAAAACAACACATACAAAACAAACAACAGAACTATGTAATGCAGCAGAAAAAAAGAGGATACTGAAATGTTGATCGGCAGTAAAAAATAATGTGGAAATCTATAGGGGGAAAAACGGGAATGTCCTAAACAATGAATTTTACTGTGACAAGTTACCTTATAGGAGGGAAATCAGAATGAGTAGTTTATCAGTGCTGTTGGAGACAAATAGTGACCTCTGTACAAAATGTTAAACTAAATATCACATCTTTCACTGCATTCAAAGAAAGCAATATACATTGGTAGCAATAATCTATGCAAGTAATAATCTTTTATGAAATAAGAATATTTTTTTAATTATGCAAAAACGGCTTATGTTCTCCTGTCAATTTAAATATTTTGGCTAGGAAAGTTTGAGGCATTTATTTTAAAATAACATTAAAGTAAAGAAAAGGAAGTAATGCAAGGGAAGCTATATACTTGCCAGCTTTTTAGTTACGTATTTTTATGTACTATTAAAAGGTTAATATAGTAGCTCATTTGCACACTGTATCCAAGAATAATGGAAACATTTCAGTAAAGTTTATTTATGTACTATTATCTAAACTAATACATTTATTGGGAAAAATTTCTGCTTGACATTTTGTGTTTTGACTGGCATTTGCTAGTTGCCAGCTGTCATAAGGAAAGGGCTGCAACACATGCCGTTAGCAACATATGCCTTTTTGGGCGCTGAATAGCATTTTCATACAAAAAATCAAATGATCCATAACATATTATGCTGTCATTTAAAAACCACATCAGAACTGTAACATTTTTCATGCTCATAATAAATTTTGTTCCCCAAGGCTCAGTCTAGCATTTTCTCACTATGTTTGGGGACATAATGAGGAAAACATTTATTCTATTAATTGGCATTACTTTTTTTCAGTATGTTAATGATTTTCTCAGAATGCAGATTTCTTGCAACAGTTTTTGGACGACTTTGATTTCTGTGTTTTGCTACTCTATGTCAGATGGATCTATCTGTTTTTTCCTACCATTCTATCTTCTCCATCATTCATAACTCTGACAAATACTTATCAGATGAGATAAAGATTTGATAGCCAAGCCATTTTTTCTTTCCCCCAGTCATTTGTTCTATGATAAACCATTACAGAGATTTTTAAGAATGTGTGGGTAAATGAGATATTGATTAGCAATTTTGTGATAAAAATATATATTTATTCTAATAATTATATTACAGTTTAACCCTATTTTGCTGAGGAAACTATCACCTCACTTTCCCCCAAAGAAACAAGAGCCAGTTTTCTTCCCGAAAAGAGAAACTGTAAATTCTGACTATTATAGAAACTCACTGATGTCTGGATTTCTTTATCAAATATTTGGCTCCTGATATGTCTAAACTAGGAGAAAAGCTACCCTAAATTCCTTAAGCAGTCAAAAAGGAAAAATGAGTATTCCCTTGGTGGGTGATTCAATACACCTATCTTACTCCAAGGAGTATTTGAGGAGCTATTCAAATGGTGATACTAACCTGAACAAACAGGTATTTAAATTAAGTTGAATTTATTCTTGAATACTTAGGAGCAATGAATCATTTTTTTCTAAGAACTATTTTACTGTTATTAAGTAATAAATATTACTGAATTTCTCCAAAGCCACAGGAATTATCTATTGTCCTCCTTGAACTTAGTTAAGTCAAAAGAATCTTTACCTTCTGTTATGTTCTGACTTGTGTGTGTTCGTTATTTACTGATGCTACAAAGTCCAAACAATACTCATCAGAAACCTAAGTAATTGAATTTAATAGCACACTAATGCTTTATGCAGTATACCAGACTTGTGGCCACATTGTTCCTAACCTTTGCTCTGTTCATGGTTTTAATTACAAAAAGATTATTTTCAGTAGTTTAGCTGATATAGCTCAGAAGCTTTGATACTTGTGTTGACCCTAGATTATTCATACTTTCATATAAGTGTGTTACACACAAACAAAGAACAAAAGTAATAATAAAATTATATATTCTTAAAATGGCAGTTTAAAAAATATATTTAATTTTAAGAATTCTTTATATTAAACCAGTACCTAGAGTTTCAAATTTACTATTTTAATTAAAATTAATGCCATGTTAAAAAAAACCCTCATAACTTTAAAAACATAGGTTTTCTAGTGATACTTCTGAGCCTAGAAGAAACATAAGGAAAAAAAATACTATTTAATTAGAAATTTGACCAAAAGAGTAGATACTATTTTGACTGAACACCCCTGTTTAAATAAATTAGCAAGTAAAAAATTTCTATGCTTTTTTCTTTTTATTATGATGAAAAAATAATGTAAAAAGTGTTTCTGTATGCATGCTAAGCACGTACATATATACTAATAAAGCATATGCTAAGAAAGTTATCTATATTTAAGTCCAAGTAGGAGAAAAACTGATGGGTGTTATTCAGAAGGATGTCAGTTAAATTGCTGATGATATCTGACTCCTTTTCCTACAAGATAGAATTTCAAGGGAGGAATATGTGAGGAATCAGCTATGGAGGTCACATTTCAAAGTCCTGTTTCCTAACCTGCTACTCTCTAAAGATAGAAATCTGACTGCACAGAATTATAATTTACAGAAGGAATATTTTCAGTGTTCTAGGTCCTCTCTGAATCCAAAGTCACAAAGAAGTCAGAAATGAAAGACAGTATAGTCATCTGTCAGAAATCAAATCACATGTGGGTTTTGTTTAATCTATACATTTGTAAAAATTCCTACTAGTTAACCCTCAACTACTAGTGTTTAACTGCTATATTCTGCATATGTAGTATGTAACAGACACGTTAGAGACACCGTCTTTCAAAAACTATCTCATTAAATGGTTCTTTTTAGAATTTTTAATGTGCAATTAGTTACTGCGTGTGTATTTTCCTGTTCTCTGGCCCAGATGTCTGAGATTTTTGGTCTAACTTTTTGATCTACCACAGGAAAGTGGTAGATCACCAACTAAAACTTAAGATGAGGTAATCTTATCCATGCATCTTACCATTCATATTTTTAACTAAAAGTAGACAAAAATAGATAGCAAAAAAATTTTTGATGTAACTTTGAATTTTATTATAAATGTGCTATGGCAAAAATTATGAAACATGATTTAATACTCTGATAGCAATTTGTCACATATATTCAGCTCTATTATTCCTTCTGCCTGACTGAGCAGCTCTAAATATAGTTAATAAGTATAGTTTTGTTTTTAGTGTGGTGGACCTTCATATCAGCTGTATAATGAAAGAGGCAAATATTCTGTGCTTAGCTCATTTTAGGCATTTGGAAATATGTTACTTTACACTTTGATTTCCTTCCTATATACTTTATTTATAAAAAATAATACTAATTATGATGTTAAATATTTTTGTATAGTCTTTCCTTTGTGAAAGAATAATTAGAAAAAAAATGACATAGATGATATAAAATAGCATTTGAGTCAGAATGAAGGAGCAGTGAACAGGAAGTGAACAGGAAGCCTTCTCTGGAAGCTTTATTTTTCTTTCTAGAAATATGGGGGGAAATAAGGGAAATATGTTCCCTTAGAACAGCCTGATTTGCCAAAGCAGAAGTTCTTTACAGATTCTTATGTGGTTTTGTATACATTTCAGTGGGAGTATTTCTTAGTTGTAGCATTGAGTTTCTAGTGTAAAGAACAAAACCAAAATAACGGGCAATTTACACTATGTTGAAGGTAGCAGAGATAATAATTCTTTATCACTACAGATGCCCATGTTTTAATTTTTTCAAGTAAGATGTAGGTTTTGTTCCAGATGCTGAACAATCAATATTTTCTGACCAGTTCTAGTAAATTGTGTACTATGAGTGAAAAATATAATTTTAAAGCCTTATTATATGAAAATAGAAGCATTTCTATTTAATAAAATGAACTTACTTTTGAAATAGACTTCATTAATATTTACATTGCAAATATCATTAATGTTAACAGCAAAAAGTCCACATTAGTTACAAAAGTAATAGTGCTTAAAAACTTATCTTTTCACATGAACTTCGTGGAATAGATTATAAAAACTTAATAGAGATGCACTATGTACCAAATTTAGCTTTTCAGTTGAGAGATGCAAGTTCTGTCTAGAAACTCACTGGAATGAGAAACACCTCTGTTTTTCAGCCAGTTAAAAACATCTTTACTACATTGTCTGTCATCTTGAATCTCCTACAAGGATCCTTCAAAGGTTATTTTCTTTTGGGATAAGAAATTAGAATCGAGAGAGACCAGTAAGCGCACAAAGGCTATCAATATGGACAGCTGAACAACTGTTATTTGGACTTATTTACACATAATAAGTATTAATAAAGATCTACAGTTCATGAAACCATCTCTATCAGTTTGGAACATAATGTGAGGAAAAGACCAGTAATCAGGCAAAGAACTTATCACGAATTCTACTGATAGTCACACAACAAGAAGCCATGTTTTGCTCAAATGTTGAAGTTTGTCTAATCTGATAAAGTCAGAAGGACTCATTGGAGCATAATAACCACACACATGCAAGATTTAAACTCTGCTTGACAACTTTATCACTACTAAGTTAGTAGTCATTTCTGCAGTTCTGCAGAAGCTTTCACACTTCTATTAGAAACCCATTTCCATGTCCTTAAAAATGGCTGTTTTCTTGTTATATATAATGTTAAATATCAATATTAATACTTCATTGCAATACATGGTAACAGTTTATATAGGACTAACTATTATTATTGTCTTCTGGAAAAGTTCCATTTTCTACATTCCAAAGAGAATCAGATTATTTGTTGTTCACAAATGAGGGAAATAGAGGTCATAATTTTTTTCCATATTTAATATTTCAGAAATAATAGCACTAAGTAAAATTCATCTGGGAATCTTTATCAGAATATCTGCCTTTTAATACTCTTCTTTTTAAGATGCTTCAGTCAACTAATTGGAAATCTCTCTTCTTCACAGTGATAAAGGAAAATTAATATTTGACATAAGTGTCCCATTTATGAACATGTCCAGCCAATAATCAAAGTTAAGAGTGTGGAACTTTTTAGATAGCCTTAAAAGAATTATATCAAGCATTTAAAAAACATTGAAAATGCATAAAAATAAAATTGTGGAATGAAACTGATGATTAGTCGTTTTTGACTAATACATCCCTTAACCATTTATCCCATTCACAAAATGTAATAATCACCAAACCACAAAAATCACAGAATTTTTTAGGTTGGAAGGGGTCTCTTGAGATCATCTAGCCCAGCCCATCTGCTCAAGCAGGGTCAGCTAGAGAAGGTTGCCCATGACCATGTCCAGTTGGCTTTTGAGTATCTCCAAGGGTGGAGACTCCACAATCTCTCTAGGAAACCTGTTCCAGAGTTTGACCACCCTCACAGTAGAAAAGTGTTTTCTTGTATTCAGGTGGAATTGTATGTATTTGAATTTGTGTCCATTACCTCTTTTCCTTTCACTGGATACCACTGAGAACAGCCTGACCCCATATTCCTTACACACTCCCTTCAGATATTTATATGCATTGATGACATCCCCCCTGAGCTTTCTCTTCTCCAGGCTGAAGAATCCCAGCTTTCTCAGCCTCTCCTCATACAGAATATGCTCCAGTCCCATAATCATCTCTGTGGCCCTGTGCCAGACTTGCTTCAGTAAGTCTATGTCTTCTTCGTACTGGGGTGCCCAGAATTGTACACAGTACTCCAGGTGTGGCCTCATCAATGCTGAGTAGAGGGGAAGGATCACCTCCATCAACCTGCTGGCAACATTCCTCCTAATGCAGCCTAGGCTGTTGGCCTTCCTTGCTACAAGGGCACTTTGCTGGCTTATGGTCAGCTTGTTGTCCACCAGGACCCCCAGGTCATTTTCTGCAAAGCTGCTTTCCAGCTGGTCAGCCCCCACCATATACAGGTGCATGGGGTTGTTCCTCCCTAGTTGCAGGGAGGAGTTCCTTTGTTGAACTGTATGAGGTCCCTTTCTGCTCATTTCTCCATCCTTTTTGGGTCTGTCTGAATGGCAGCACAACCATCTGGTGTATCAGACACTACTCCCAGTTTTCTATCATCTGCAAACTTGCTGAGGGTGCACTCTATCCCATCATTCAAGTTATTAGTGACCTCAGCATTTTCTGTGTCTTTTGTCACCAGATCCCCTACCCCATTCAGCAGTGTGTTCATGTTTTTTGTAGTCTTCCATTTGCTCTTTTTTTACTTGTAGAAACCTTTCCTGTTGCCCTTCACAAGCTTTGCCAGATTCATCTCCAGGTTGACCTTGGCTTTTCTAACCCCATATCCCTGCATGATTGGACAGAAACTCTGTGCTCCTCCTGGGTCTGCTGCCCCTGCTTTTACCTATTGTACACTTCCTTTATATCTGAATTCAGACAAGAGATCCTTGCTCATCTGTACAGATCCCTGCCATCTTTGTTTGATTTCCTACTTCTTGGAATGCACCTTTCTTGAGCTTGGTGGAGGTTATCTTTTAATATCAACCAGTTGTCCTGGACCCCTCTTCTCTCCAGGGCTGTATCCAAAAGGATTCTTCCAAACAGATCTCTGAGGTGGTTAAAGTCCGCTCTCTTGAAATCCAGGGCTGTCATCTTGTTTTTTTTTCTCTGTTCTCTCTTCCTGAACTCTACCATCTCACAGTCACTGCAGCCAAGGCTGCCTCCAACTTTCACAACCCTGACCAGTTCTTCCCTGTTCATAAGTATCAAGTTCAGTAAAACACCTTTCTTTGCTGGCTCCTCAATTATCTGTGCCAATAAATTGTCATCAAAGCACTCAAGAAATCTCCTATATTTCTTGAACTTTGCTGTATTATCCTTCCAGCAGACAGCAGGGTGGTTAAAATCACCATGAGGACAAAGAATATGCAGCTTCTTCCGGTTGTTTGGAGAAGGACTCCTGTACTCCTTATTCCTAATCAGGAGGTCTGTAGCAGATACCCACTGCAACAGCACCCATGTAGGTCTGCCCTCTAATTTTCACCTGTAAGCTCTCAACTGCCTCCTGACCCGTCCCAAAGCAGAACTCCATGCAATCCACTACAATAAGTTGTAGATTTAAATCCTGAACCCATAAAAATAAATGATGTTTTTGTCTTCAACTGATGGCTTTATACTAATTGCTTCCTGTGATTCAGAAGTACCTCCTAAGCATACAGTACTACATCATTCAGTGGGAAAGAATCATAAAGGACCTAATTCTGCTAAACACATTTTAACTAACTAGTGTCTAGCTTTTAGAATGAATGTACCTTTGGTTTTCAAGTGAAAACACAAACTAAGGATGGTCTTCTTGAATGTATAATAAATTTTAATCTATTCTGAAGCTATCAGATAAGTAACAGTTTCCAGCTGCCTGTATATAGGGCGAAATATCTGTAAATCAAAGATATGTTTTTGCTTTACACACATCACTTTGTAGAAGAAGAACTAGTTCTTATATTTACTGTAAAGCATTTTTCATTGACAACTGTCAAAGTTGGGACGCTGGACTAAAAGCATCTTTTTTACGAATTAGAATAGCAATTTTTATATGTAAATATGTAGTCTCCACAACTTTGTCCCAAATAGACCTTGCAGGCTCACTGACAAAACTGCAAATAAATTTGAATGTACATATTCTTTGAAGCTACAGATGATATAAAACTCAAGTGTGTACCCATGTGTAAAAATCTCATAGTACAATTAAAATGTACAGGGCTGTACAACAATTTCAATGTCTATGTAAGTGTCATATTGCTATTTCATCTGGAAGAAGGATTAATTTGGTCATTTGGTCAGCTATAACAATATTCTGACAGGGTGACAAGATAAAACAGAAGGTTTACCTTGTATTTAGTTATTTTATAATATGTAATCCATAATTTTCATGAACTCAGAGGGTTACAAGTTATACCATTTCTTCATAAGGCATGCAGAGGAATAACACATCTCTCTAGTGATTGGTTAGTGTCTTTAATTTGTTGTCTACTTCTAATGATAAATGCAAAAAAGTTGTGTCTAGATCTTCCTCGTTTACTGTTTTTGTCATTTTGTTTTTTTCACAGAAACATTGTTTGCCAAGAGCTTATTGGTATACAAAGTACCTGGACTTTCATTCTGATATCCCATATGGTCCGCCTTGGTTTCCCAAATGCCT
Organism: Gavia stellata; assembly: GCF_030936135.1. Taxonomy (NCBI): domain Eukaryota; kingdom Metazoa; phylum Chordata; class Aves; order Gaviiformes; family Gaviidae; genus Gavia; species Gavia stellata. The sequence continues at coordinate 23,398,533 of NC_082598.1, read as the reverse complement.
ACCACAGTGAAACCTATTTTCCTGGCAGCCACAGAGGCCTTTATGAGTCCATTTTACCCATTTTCCATTGGTCAGGGATGGTTTGTATTTTTCTTATTATTTTGGCATGTAACTATGAACAGGTGTCATTAGGTGCAAGGAGGCATGTGGTGTTAGTGTAGTGGGGCTGTCACAGAAGATGGACTTCTCTCCTCTTTTCCTGGAGAACAGATGTCATTTGCAGTGTTCTGCAGGCCTTCCTATCTCAATCCCATTGATACCTGGCATCTCAGCTTAGTGGCAAGGGCTCTACCAACTTCTGAATAGGAATCCAGCCATCCAAACAGATGGTCCTAGATTCAGGCAGCCAAAAAAAATTTATGTGGATGTAATATGTTTTTAAAAGCCATAATCCCAGCTGGCCACACTGCAATGGTTGTCCTTTCTCTGCTCCTGTAATTCAGACAATGTGCTACTGCTATTTTGTCTTTGCTCTGGATTGATATTTCAAATGGCATTGTATAAATTTAATTAAACATTTATTTTTCTCATATACACACATATATGCATATATATGTACACAGTCATAGTCAAATGGAAATAATATTTATCCCCGTAGCACTTAGCAAGAGTGTGTGACTTACAACTTATCTAGGTCACAATACTTAGCAGTTATATAACCATTTTACATTCCAAAACCTTAGCGCTTTCAACTCACATATTCATTAATTCATATTCAACACCTATGTAATCAATCAAGGTCAAGGTAATCAATGTAAACACACACAGCAGAAATATAAAGTCAATATGTGTCAAAATCTATGAAAACTTTTATGCCTTTCTTTGCTAAAAGCTCATTTGAACTATAACAGAAGTTGATGCCTTCTTCATATTCTTAATCATCAAACAGAACTCATGAAATGAGATTCTGTATAACCCTTGCTAAGGAAGATAGCATTAGATTAGACTTTGAATGTTTTCCTGTTTTTAACACTATAAAACTTCCAAAGAGGCATTAGTTTAAATCCATCAAAATCTTTAGAAATTTTTCTTTAGGTAATATTTACATGTCTATGCTGTAACATCTTAAATTAAATAATTACACATGCAATCACTTATGCAAGTGACTTGGTTGCTGCAGTTTTTGGTGCATTTAAAATTACATTAAGAATGCGATGACTTAGGCAATTATATATAGAGGTCATCGAAGTGAGCTGGGAACTGACTTACTAATAATTTCAAAATTATTTTTCCAGAGGATTCCAATAATTGCAGACCTCCAGCATACAGATCGTATCCTAGGTCACTACAGAAACCAGAAACCTCTAAAATCAACTGTTCAGCCATTTTCTCTTTCTTTCAGCAACTTATCAAATAAGTTGCAAATTTTATCTCTTTTTTTCACAATTGAACAAAATTGGTTTTCAAAAACTGTATTTTTTTCAAGTTGCTTTTTTCCAGGGAATACAAAGAGTTACCTTCTCCATACTGAAAAAGTAAATACTTGTCTTCATTTGGTCCTACTCTGCGTATCAGAAGCTCCTGAAATAATTAGAAGCTGTGTTCATTTTTTTTTTATTCCATTAACAACAATTAGTCCTCTTCTTACGTTATTGTACACAAAATCTCACCCATCTTTTTTTCACGACACTAACACCAAATTATATCTGCTATACTATTAGGTGCAAATATGAAGTCTACCTTTATTGTCATGTGATGTTGTAACAAGGTTTTAAATACATTATCTATTCTAGTCTATATTTTTTCAGAATGGCTGTTACAAATTCACCTTTGTGTGCATAGATTACCAGCAGATGCAGAAGTAATTCAAACTAGGCAAATATTTCCAAATATGAAAATTTCCATGTGGTTTCATTATTATAGACATAGGACTTAAACGCCAGCATTTAGATTTACTGTTGTCAACAATCTCCGGGTAAAAAAAGATGGATTTCTAGAAAAGAAGGACATGACCTATGCTACCATTTTATTCCCTTAGCATAACTGACAACAGCTGCCATTTTTATTTGAGAGCCTAGCACATCCTCAGGGGCATATAATAAAAAAAAAATACTGCATAATAAAATTATATCTATGGTGTTGCAATTGCTACAAAAAGAAAGAAGAGGTAATATTGAAATAAAGATTAGCTATAGGAAAATACAATAATGAGCTATAACCAGGCAAATAGAAGGTTTCCAGGGGGAATAGAAGGTGGAAAAGAAGACCTGCAGTTGTTAGACAACCCCACCAACTGCTTGATTATATCACAGTATTAAATGTAACTCCATTCGCAGAGAAATCAGTCTGTCCAGCTTTGTTTCATAGTAGTCTCACAGCTTTATTCTCATCTATGATTTATCCCCAATAAACCTCACAAAAAGCCAGGATATGTGAGTTGATATAATAACATATACTCCACCAGAACATTCTTGGCATCTCTAGGTCGATCCAAGGAAAACCAGTTGTTACTCACAAGTTTGGGTTTTAAAGCCCAGAATAACCACCTGAAATCAAGAGAAGTAGCTAGGGTCTGTAAATGTTTATAGTTTTGTGTATCTTTTTTTTTTGTTTCCAGATAGGTAAAAAAGACACACAGAGTAAGATTAGGCAAAATTTGCCATTAAGTAGATTATGAAGGTCATGGGACCCTAGATGCAAGACAGAGCAGCACTTCTAACTACCTGAAGGCTTCAAGGAGTTTGCCATCTATGGAAGATAACAGTGAGTGTGCTGTTAGCCTAAACATATTGACATGATACTGAATTTGACTCCGTTATAGAGCTTTACAGGTTCTGTTTGCAGTTACTGTTAGTCTGATGAAAGATATAAAGTAATTACAGGAAAAGGTGGTAAAAATTAATGAGGAAATGGAAGAAAATGAAAATCTATAAATCATTTACACTCAGGAGTAGAGTTACTCCAGGGCATTTTATTAAAGGATGCAAACAGGGTAGTAATTTTGAAAAATGTCCTGGCATTCAGAAGAGGTTACTTCAGCATGTATGTTCATATATTACTTCTGACTGCTTCCAAGGAGGCCTTGCCTTCAGTGGGGTTCAGATGAGCACATTTTCTTAAATTAATTTTGTTCCTTCTGGCTAAATCTAGGTTAGCTATGATCATACTTATGCTGCATACCTGAAAGTTGGTAAACGATTGCATTAAGAAGCAGTGGATAGCATGTCAGGTCATACTGGAGATAACAATCGTTCAACCCTGCTCTTTTCAATTCTCTCTTTCCTGAGAAGGTACTTATACCCTGTGATAAAGTCAGCTTTCAGTCTTCTAATTAAGGTAATATAGTTTAACAGTATGACAGAGTAAGTGGACACTGCAGTTGAAATTATATGGCATATATAGGACTTGCGTCTACTAGTCTACCGTTTTCTGAAAGCCATCTCTGGTACCAATCATTATAGAATGAAAGGTGAACACATTTTTACCTTTATAATTTTATTAATGACTATTGACTTATTTTAGTAGAACTCTGAATTATACATTCCACCGTAACAGTGACTAGACATATTCCAGTATACAGACACATCTTTATTTAGAAACCAGCAATAAATGGTCTTTATAAATTTCTTTTTCTTAAGGTCTTCAGGTCATTTATTGCACAGTTCCATCTCTTTCTCAATAAATAGCTCAATTATAGTAAAGATTATTGTGTCAGTGATAACAGGCTGTCCAGCCTGTCCAATAATGAGCTCATAGCACTGGGGGTGTTTCATAGTAACGTGGCTTTCACATGGTCCTCTGGGAAGAATAACATGCTCTTACTGAGGGTTTTATTTGATCTGCTGATGGTTATTTCACAGTAGCTACTGTCTTTTCAACAATTAAACTCTCTTGCTTGTATTTCTAGTATAAATTCCTGAAAAGGCAAGATTAATTCATTGTCTGTTATTCTAGACCCACTAAAATGAAAAGAGGAACCCCATTTTCATTTCAGTCCTCCACAAAACAAGTAACTCATACAGAAGGTTTCATTAGCACTATGACCTTATTTTCAGAATCTAGGGCAAAATTTGTTTGTTATTCAACAGTTGCTTTCTAGATTATTATTTCAGTTCTTTTATTAATGCTTAGTAGTTATGAGTTTATTAAATAAATACATACATTAAAAAAACAGTAAGCTTCATTTTAAAAAGTATGCAGCCAAGTCTTTCTGCCAAGTCACTTTGGACAAGATTTGTAAAAGACTACATATGTCTCCCACGTGGACAAAGAGGCATCTAAAAGTCATCACATTTTGAAAAATTAGCTCATTGAACTTGAGTCAGTTAATTAATAAATTTCTGCGCAAGGATTTTGTACTTATGGCGGAAACTTAGCGTTCAATATGGAGATGAAAGATATGCTGTATTTACTAAACAGTTTAGGGCTACACTTCACAGAATCACAGAATCACTAAGGTTGGAAAAGACCTGTAAGATCATCAAGTCCAACCTAAAAAAAAAAAAAAAAAAAAACAAACCACCACACAACAACAACAAACCACAACACACCAAAAACCAACCCACCCAACACCACACAGCACCATGCCCATCAAGCTACATCCCACAATGCCACATCCACACGCTCCTTGAATACCTCCAGGGAGGGTGACTCTACCACCTCCCTGGGCAGCCTATTCCAATGTTTCACTACTCTCTCAGTAAAGAACTTTTTCCTAATATCTAGCCTGAACCTCCCCTGGCGCAACTTGAGGCCATTTCCTCTAGTCCTGTCACTAGTCACTTGGGAGAAGAGACCAACACCCATCTCTCTGCAACCCCCTTTCAGGTAATTGTAGAGAGCGATAAGGTGTCCCCTCAGCCTCCTCTTCTCCAGGCTAAACAACCCCAGCTCCCTCAGCCGCTCCTCATAAGACTTGTGTTCCAGACCCCTCACCAGCTTCGTCGCCCTTCTCTGGACGAGAGAGAAGGTCAGAAGTGTGCAAGTCAGAAGTGTGACCAGTTTATGTAAACAGCCAGTACACAAGAAAGAAAAGTTTTGATGAAAAGGTACAGTGATGGGCTACTAGGGTGATTGCAGCAGGGAGATTTCTGTATGGGAGGACAGGGAAAACATTTTCACCATTTAAAGAGTTCTGAAATACTATTGCTCATCCCTTTAGGAGAAAGGAAGTTGTCTGTTTCACAACTGGAGCGAGCCCAAGTTACTAGACCTGCTGAAATGCAGTTCTTAAAGCTCAAGAGTAAGCTGCAAAATGTCCACCCTCTTTCCACACCAAAGATAATAATGCCAGATTGCTTTTCTTTCCTTGTAGTTACCTGTGTTCTGTGGTCATTCTGGCTTTAAACAGTGCTAGTTCGAGGATTTCATCACTGCACTGCTGTGCACGTCATGCCCACTTCTTAAATTAGTTTGGTTTGCTTTGGTGGACAAAACAAAACCAGATAAATTCTGGGCTGTATTTGCAAGAGGGTTGCCAACACAAGAAAGGCTGGCAATGTGTATAAAGACCTGACGGCAGGAAGCAGAGGACCAAGGCAGTCTCTTCTCAGTGGTGTCCGGTGAAAGGACAAGAGGCACAAGGCATAAATTAAAATGCAAGAAATTCCACTTAAACATTTACTGTGAGGGAAGTCAAACAGTGGAACAGGTTGCCCAGAGAGGTTGTGGAGTCTCCATACATGGAAGTGTTCAAAATCCAACTGAACATGATCCTGAGCAACTTGCTGTAACTGACCCTGCTTGAGCAGGGGGGTTGGACTAGGTGATCTCAAGAAAACGCTTCTAACCTAAATGATCTTGTGATTCTCTGAAAAGGTTTGGCATAAATTAGCCACAACTAAGTTGGTTCTGGAAATTCATTAAAAAATAAACAAACCAAACAAAATAAAACAAAACAAAACATCACCTTCTAAAAAGCTTCCATTTTTCAGAAGTTCGGATCGCCTAACTGAAAAAGAGGAAAAAGTACTGGTTTCAAAGAGAATTTTAACAGCATCATGTTATCCAATTGCTTGTCATACTTGGAGTCAAGTGAGCTAAGGTGTCTTTTGGAGTTCAAATTTAACAGAGGGAAGTTCTTTGTAATAAAAGTAGCTCCAGTCCATCTAGCTCTAGCTCTGAAAGATCAGGAGAAAAACTAGAAATAAGAATCTCAAGAGGATATCTGAATCCACAAATAGCAGGTCCTGAATAAGAAAGGATGTTTGTGTAAGGGTCTAAATTATACGTCTGTCCTTGAATCTAGTTTTTTTTGCTACCTAAGCATACCTGGAAAGCTAGAGTCTACCAGTAAGTAACAACAGGCATGGTGATAAGGTTGGATTTATGTTGCTAAAGTACATCCAAAGTATATAAGAAAGATGATGTGCTGTAAGACTGTGGGAAGACAGCTTAATCGACCATGAGAAACAGCCATGCTAGGAAAATGGCAGTCCTTCAGAAATACATGCACATAACACAAAATTGTGCTGGACCATTTCAGCCTACACTACAGAAACTTACCTACCAATCTTTTTCTTTGTGTCTTACATAATTGTCCACTATGAGATGCAGCTAAATAGGATACACTTAAAAGCTTCAGCAGTCAAAACAAAGAAAGGATGAACAAATCTCTCTAATACACATGGAATTGCCAGCAAAGCTCTGATTCCAAGACAAGTTCTTATAAAAGCTTATATCAAGTATTTTCCCATTTACTCATTTATTATAATTATGTTAATACTCAATAATATATTATATACTATTGAAAGAAAATTTGTGTTTCTGTTATATGAAATTTCTAATATTTTTTTTTCAATTTATTAAGACAATCAGACTTGCTATACAAAACTTGTAAAGACTTTTGAGCTGCTTCCAGATCTAGGTATTGTGTCCTATTCTCCAGCTGAACAATTGCTTGCCTGTGAGTTCTGTTACTGAGTCTTGAATGAAAGATTCCTGAATTGAATTCAGGAAAATTGTCTATTTTTCTTTAGAAATTTCCATGAAATTACATTTTTCCTGTGCATTGTGTCAGACCAGCAACACAGGCATCCAGCTAGTACTTCCTGTTATTATGTAGTGACAGAAAGAAAAAAGCTTGAAATGCAACATAGAATGCCTTAATCTGAAAGCATCAACATCTAAAAAAAATCATAGTTTGAGTAATTCAGTATGGTCTCCATTAAAAACTTGCCAAGTTATCCTAAGAAAATAACTAATTGTTTCATAGAATTAAAACATTTTTATTATGTAACTGGTTTCCATATTTTGTTATAGTTGCAGGTAAATTTCCTCAAAACTTTTTAATAAAATATATTAATCACTTTTGATAGGACTTTTTGATAAAAAAATATTACATATAAAGGATCCATCTTTAGAATCTCATATTTAAGGTCTCTGAACAGCTTGTTTTCATATTCCTATTTAAATATTCTTCATCTCTGAAGTCATAATAGAATAGCTATATTACACATTTTTGATTATGTGCAGCTGAATTGCGAAGAATACTCTTCCATTCACCATTAATCCAAACCTCCAGAGGAATTGTAGCTACTACATGGAATGAAAAGAGGTTTTCTTGCTATTATTTAATCATCTTATCTGCTATCTATTATCTGCAGTAATAAGTGCAAAGTTCAAAAGCTGTAAGTCCCTCTTAAAATTAAATACCATTAGCTTTCGCTCCACATTAGATTTTCTTGAGATCTTTAAAAATAAATGCCTTCCTTGGATATCTTCAATAGGCAATTCATCCTCACTTGCAAGTACTGAGTCTGAAATAAAGCACTGTGCATGAAACAAAGAAAACTTTACAGTATAGTAATGCAGAAATGCTGCATCCACTTGTGAGAGAAATAAAAGAATTTCTCATTGTATTTTAGGAATTTGCTTATTAATGAAATTTCTTCCACCTTTCTGGTATGAATGCTGAGATCATTTCCTTTCCAATCTGTTTAAATCCTATCCATTCCTGATTTGGCTTCAGTGGAAAATTCTATCTCAGAGTCTTGAAGTGCCTGCCTGTCCTCAGCTCCTTATAAAGGAGTATCTGATAGTGCTACAAGGGAAAGACCCACCAGCATTCCTTCTTTTCTGGTAACTTGTGACATATTCCCAGGTGCTATTCATTAATTCAGTTTAACATTATTAACTTATTTTCTCAAATTAATCCATAAATTTTGATCTCCAAGTTTTGGACCAATTTATGGTTAGCCTTGATGCATGCATTAATGGGATATTAAAACCTGACAGTGTCTTAGAAAAAGGGAAAAGCTGTGATTCATCTAAAGGTGCTAAGAAGCATATTGCAAAAGCAGGCAGAAAGTGCCTCCAGCAGAATTATCTAACACTGATGAACTGTCAGAGATGGAACTTGGCTATGACTCAACTCACCTCCGTGCACTGGCAAAGATACACTGAGCTATATCCATGAAACAGTAGAGGCTGTCCAGCTTATTCTCTAATGCTTTGATATTACAGCTTCTAAAGATATCATGCCTCTGGTCATCACTATTTGGATTACATTATGTGACCTTTCCTTCTTCGTAAAATCTCTGACTTTTAAAGACCAAAGCAGATGTCATCTACAACAGTTGTGTTGGATTTTAAATCTCCTATTGCAAGACTATGTAAAAAAGTGGGAAAGTTAAATGTCTCATCATGATTATTATTGCTTATTATTCAAAAACAAAAACAAAGACAAAAATAACAAAAAAAGGAAATTACTAATCTACCCTCTTGTAAAGGACATTTTAAACAACTAACTCCTGTACATTTTCAAATATTCACATTCCTTAATATTCTATGTACCTGATTGCCTATGCAAGACATTGTTGATTATATTTCCTACCAAGAATCAAAAGTCTGGGAAAACTATAGCCCAATGTAGCCAAAAAAAATTTTCAGTGAAACTACCATTCAGTTCCAGGAACACAGATTCTAACATTGTGACTGTGTGCTCACTTCTACCAGAAACAATGGTTCCTCTGAGTCTGTTAAAGCTGTAAGTATTTGAATCAGATCTATTCAGTTCATTTGACCTTAACTTCTGCACAGTTATTTTTTTGTCTTGGCTTCAGACCCCCATACTCAGAGATATTTATGTGCCTACTTTGCGGAGTAGGCCAACTTTTTTTTGGTTGGATCTCTAATTCTTCTAGATGACATTTTGTTCTCAAAATATGCACATAAATTAGCTGGACAGAACACATCCTTGCTTCATTAAATTCTTAAACTTAATGTGTACTTATGCTTTTTTTGGAGGACTCCAGAGACTCAAGACAGCTTCCAAAAATGAAATTGAGTGTGACTAGTACCCCTAATTCCTATGGAAACCTTCCAATCAATCATTTTTTGTTCATAAGAAATAGCTATTACAAATCAATTTAAATCTCTCTGAATTTATTAATAAATGAAAATATAGAAGACTACCTTCATATTTCTTGGAAACAATAAAATATTTTCTTCATGTAAACATTGGCACTAGTTCTGTCTTGTTGGATTGTTGATTAATAATTGCTTTTGCTGCCATGCTACACACAGAAGGTTGTCTTTGAATCTGAATCCTTACTAGTCAAGAATAGGAAACAATAATTCTTGCATCATGGGAAATACAGCTAGTGAGGAAGATTGCTTTATATATAGCAAATGCTCAGCACAGGGGCATTAGCAAAACACCAAACAGACAGTGCATGTGAGAATTCTAAAACTAGTTCAGCAGGGTTCCCTAAATGGATAAAATTAAAGAGAACCATATGGAAAAAGAATTCTGTACAGAAATTTCTGCAGAAGCTATTTCAGTTTCTGAGTCTTGAATCTCTATGATGAAGAAATTCACCTTCTACACCTGCTGTGCATCCACTTGCAAACTAATTTTCTTAGACATCTGCTAGCAATATGAGGGAGCTTTTGAAAACATACACAGCAAATCACAAAGTGCTGAAATTTAGTTAGGAAACACAATATAACTCTCACACAATGACACATACCCAAGCATTTAAAAAAATCACATTAACAACAATTATTAGTACACCTATCTAATAAGATATCTGATCCACCACACAAAGCTTACAAAGCTAGCAAATTAGAACAAACACATAAAATTAAATTGACATTTATGATTTTGTGTATAGATTAACTACGCAGACAGACACATACTATGACACAACTACAGCATTTTGTAAGTAATGATTTCATTCAAGCTTTCTTTTAAACTTACATTAAATGAATTGTATTATGCTAGTATTTGCTATGTCACTAACAAGCAACTAGTTTATTTCCAAAATTCTTTCCAGTCACCTGACACCTGAGAGAAATAAAAAACCCCAAACAAGTCGTTTAGACTGCCCCATCCTCCATGACTCTTTGCTAACTTTGCCTCTGAGGTCCTGTCATTCTGAAAATCAATTTAATCTGGGCACACTTGTGATATTCCCCCTCTGATTCTGAAATCTATCAAGTTTCCAGCAATGAGGAGTATCTATGAAACTGATAAAACAGGTTTGTATGGTTGACAGTCATGTGTATAAACGTCTTTTATTACATATCCTTATGCATGATGGAATTCTCCCTTTTGTGGGAGGGCAAGCTCAGATTCTTGATACATCTCTCTCAGCAATGGGGAAAAAAAAGAAAAAGATGTCATTAGTATAATGGGGGCATAAAAGCAACTGTTAACAGAGAGCGAGCAATGATAGACTGTGCTCTTCATAGGAAATTCATGAAGATAAGCAACCAGAACTACAGATAATGAAAACTTATGTATTTCTACTACAGCAATTTACATCACCTGTAGGTTTTGCCTATTTTTTTGCTTTGGGGACTATCAGGAAGCTTTTTGGTCATGTTTGTAATCTCTTAATCTCCTAAAATATGTTACAGTGTACACTGGAAATTAACAAACATTTAAGTTACTGAGACTTAAATTTCACTTTCAGTGTGAATTGTACCAGCTAACAATGAACAAGGTAATTACCAGTTAACCAGGTAATTGACAGGTAATAGAGTAAAATTTTACCATTGTGGTTTATCACCTGAGTTAATACCTCAGGTATATTAATACCTGATTTTATGCCTCCCCAATATAATGCCCTCAGACTGCAAGTGACAGGATGGACAATTTGTAGTCATGACATCATTTAGGTAAATTACAACTGGACATGTTTAAGGGACCTGAAGACACTGAAGTAAAACTATTTTAGTATATCTACAGATGATAAGCAGCAAAACTGCTGTATTTCCTATAGGAAACAGTCACAGGTAAATGCATACCGATACTAATTTTAGGAGAGAAGAAAAAACACTGGAGATGTGGCAGCTAGGATTGACTGATGAGAAGGAAATATCAATAAAGGAGAGAAGAAACAAAGTTATAAAAAGTTAAAAGTAGCTCAACCAGAGGAAATTTGCTTGGAAAGAAGAAATTCATCATTCATGAGGAGGCAAGTTCGATGTGGCAGGATCAGGAGGGGAAAAAATATGTAACAATATTCATACCTGAGAGAAAAGACTGCAGCTGTTAAGCATTGGAGTTGGGTGAGTGTATTGATCATATAACAAGGCTCCAATGGGATGTTTGCCTATGTTACGCCGCTAACAGGAAAAATAAATGTGGTACAAAGTGACACATTCTTATAGAGGTCTCTGAACTGCAAGCTCTCTAGTTTCTCTTTCACGGTTTATAAACAGTCCCAACCTAATATCATTTTGTAATTCAATGGCTCACAGTTTGTTTCATATGTATCTATGATGTCAATGATTTATCCAATCATGTAGTTCTAATTAGCAAAAGAAGCCTTTATCTTCCTTGACACAGCTCTCTAGGCTCTGTGCTTATTACTCCTTTCTTACATTACAAGGCGTGTTTGTGTATACGTATGGATAGAGTTATATTTTGGAGAAAATTTATGTGATCAGATTTGAAGGTACTCAATACACTTTGAAAAGCAAAAATTGAAAAGTCTCATTAAGTGTGCTGAGGCAGTGGATACACATCTTTTACATTCCAGTGGTTGTCTTTCACACATTAGGTACACTGTAGAACTGCACTGGAAAATACGGCTGTGAAATGGAAAGATTCAAAATGGCATCATAAGGAAAACATTGTTAGAATCATGTATGACTGAATAAATTGGGAAATATGCTGTGATCATCTGGGAATTCAAATAATTCAAGAAAGTACTGAAAAGTGTTTAGTCTTCATCAAGCATTTTCCTTTTGGAACTGATTTGGGGCTTTGGTATAATATTGGATTTTTAAATCTGTGGTCCATCAGGCTCTCATGTGTCTAAATTCTTATTTAAAATGCTGGTATCAGAATAAGCTTACTTTGTTATCAAGGAAACAACATCCTTGCTTATATGAAACAACAACAAAACCCCAAAGCACAACATTTCTTTAAACTGGTGGTACAATGTAGTGCATACAACTGGCTGTATCAGGTGATGTTGCACAAAGCTATCAAATTCAAAAGCTATTTTTGAACACTTACTGCCAGTGGGTTGTTACCTACAAGCAGTGAGTCTTTTACTGTTATCCATGGGAAGAAGCCAGTGGCAGGTGTTCTGCTTCTGGCATATTTCTGCTTTAGAATTTATGGGATTCTTTCTTTTTCCAAGGAAGCTTTCATTAAATGCTGTTACAGCCCTCTATGCATAGTCAACAACCATAGATTGAAATATAAAAGAAGAAAAGAAGAAAAGAATTCATTCTTCCTGCAGGTTCTGAACAAAAGGAATATATTATCCTAATGTTTATTGCAGAGAAGAATGATGCCTTGTACGGCACCATTTATGGTTATAATAAAGAACGGGTCTCTGATAAGACAAGCTGTTCATTAGAATGCCATTGGCAATAACAGTAAGAAGTACATAACTAGATGTTCCTGCCAGCCTTAAAGACATTCTGTGCTCATGAACAACCCTTAGGATATCCTTTCAACAAACTGCCAACTTTTTTTTGCCTCAGGAAAGTGTAGGTGTCCTGTACGCTAATTTTATGATGTGAAGAAATTTGTCTCAGGAACACCCCATACACAGAAATCAAAATGTAATTTTTTTGGTGTGTATCTTTCAACTTCCATAAATTTCATTTATACCCATAGTCATTTATCTAAAACTAGGAAAAACTGTACTTTTTTTTTTTATCAGCATAACTTAGCTCCACTTTCAAGATCTGCATGCTGTATCTTAATTTTGTCTAACTGAATGACATGAATAGCATGAGGTTATTCCATCATAGCAATAAAATTAAATTCATTATCACACATGAAATTGATAATTCTTTGTTAGCAGTTGAGAATAAGTATGAAATTTAATTAAGAGAATGAATTGATGTCATGATAATGGAAAATAAATTTAGGAAAATGAAGTTCTAATGGAATTTTGTTGTAATATGATTTCTGTAATGGATGTTTATATTTGCCTTATAGGTTTGGTAAATGTTAAAAATAGTTAATTTTTTTAGGAAAATGTCAATATAAATAACATAATATGTTACCATCCAAAAGACACATATATTTAACTGCACATGGCAAAGGCTGTTTCACGCAGTAAATATTTGCATAGGTAGATCATACAAAAAACACATTGAACAGAATAATATGGTATATATTACAGCTTATATTGTAAGCATGCTTATATGATCTTTTGACAAGCAATCTTGCTCTGCCCCTGCTTTCAGTTGAATTGAGATGAGACAGTGCTGATATGAAAACTGGAGAACAATACTGGCAAGTTCTCTAACAGCAAAACCAACTGTGACATAGATAAAAAGTCAAGCCTCTTGTGCTTGCCTCCACCTCTTGTATACTTTGCTTCTTGAGTTTTGTCAGGAGCTCCTTTTTCATCTATGCAGGCCTCCTGCAACCTTTTCTTGACTTCCTGCAGGTCCAGATGTACTGCTTTTGAGGTAAGGAGGTAACCCTTAGAAAATGCACCAACTCTCCTGGAAACCCCTGCCTTTTCTCCAGGATTATGCTCCCCTGTGATTCTTCTGAAAAGCTCCCTGAACAGACTACTGTTGCTGGAAGTCCAGGGTTGGGACATCGCTATTTGTCTTGCTCCCTCCTCTCATGAGTGTCAACTCTGCAGCACACAGTTACTGCAGTCAACGCTGCCCCCAACCTTCACATCCCCAACTAGTTCTCCCTTGGTTTTAAGTGTGAGGTCCAATGGAGTGCTTTCCCTAAGCAGCATCAATGCACTCCAGAAATCTCTTGTGTAGGGAAAGTAGCATATGGAAGTGAAGTAGCATGGGTTAGGAAAATATTTGATCTTAGATGTGAGCTGCTTCTTTTCTTTTGCACTAGACAACAGCTCAACATAACTAATAGACTTTTACAGCAGGTTATGAGGCATAAAACTGCATAGATACACCAAGAACTCTCAATATTCTCAGTGAATGTCTCTTATTGAATTTTATTGTAAGAAACAGAATCCAAAAGCTGCCTGTGTGAAGTTACTAAGTAGTTTAAAAGGAAAAAAATGAGCCTATTTATTTCTTAGTTGTGATGCCAATCCAGATAAGTTCATCCAGCTAGTCATACAGGCATAACCCTAGGAAGGAATGGTTGGAAAAACAATGTTATGTGTAACAAAGCTTATGTGGGCCCAAATTCAAGTCTGGTCATTCATGAATGCTGGTTGGTTTTCTGTTTTCTTATTGTAGCATGTGTGAACTAAATCATACAATGTGTAGTAGTTATTCTCAAATATACATATTTCAAGAGAAACAAACTTTTTATTAGTTTATCTGTGTTAAGTACATTCAAGTATTGTTTAGCTCAGCAGTTTATCACAGAAAAGGAATAATTCTGTTTATGATAGATTATTCCAGCTTTATCTACAAATCTGTAAACTTGTTTATATTAATTATTATTGACCTAAGTAAGGTATACAAAAACTTCTTTGAATGATTCAATTTGTTTATTAGTGCCTTTTTATAGTCTTAGGCCATCCATTTCTAGTAAAAAGTCCTTTTCATTTTAAGAAGTCCACTAGTGACCTAAAATGAGTTTACCACTAACAGCATTGTATTTTCTTTTGAAAGACAGTATCTTAACTAAAGCCAAGCCTTTCTTCCAATGTATTTTAACTATTTAAACCAAGTGTTTTTCATATGTAAACTTTCTCAGTTTCTTTGCACAGGAAAGTGTATATTTAGTGAAATGTCTTGTACTTTAAGCAGGAGATCCTTAGGCTTGTGCTGGTCCTATGGGCATGCATTTCACAGTCTTAAAATTGCCCCTGTAGAGGTTCTGTCTTACGCACAGATGAGCTTTACCCATATTGTAAAGTTCCATCTTGTTGGAGGAGCAAAGCTGTCAGTTTCAGCTAAGGCATTCAGTTAAACATTTTTTATCTATGCCAAACTATACAGACTCCTATAGTCTAATGCATAGCCGCATAAAAAACTACTTTCTGCCAGATTATGATACAACCAGAAAAATCCTCCATCACGATAAAAGCCCATAGATACAATTCTAAAGTTTATGTTTTGATTTTTGCCCAACTACTGTTTTACATTCTGTGAAAATTCCACTAAGGTAGTCATTAATTCCTTCAACTCCATTACAGGTGCGCTAAAATGTGCAATATAATTTATATAATCTCATAGACTATTGTCTGATTAATAATTATTATTATTATCAAAGCATTATTAATAGCACTATAAATAGGAAAGAATAAGATGAAAATACAGGGAAATGAAGCATTACAATGAGTAGAAAAATATTGTCTAGTCTAATACAGTCCTACCTAGCTATTAAAAGAGAATAGAAACAATGCAGGTCTTCCAGTGACCGTTCTTTAGCTGAATACAAAACAGGGAGGGGGAAGGAAAATATAACTTGCTTAAAAAGAAGATAATTCTCAGATTTATATTAATGATGTTGTTACTATTGATATCAAGATGGTTGAAAACATTTCCTCTAGTTTTTTTTGAATTTCTAATGGTGACTTTGATCTAGAAGATTTCAATAACATTTTTAGTGCAACTGGTTTTATGATAAAGGGCAGAGGGGAATCAATAACAGTACCTAACCAATGCCCAAAGCAAGCAAAGGGAAACTGACCTTTCTGTTGAGCAAAAAGTCCCTTACAATAACCTTTCACCTTCACATTGAAGTTACTTCATATGTGAATAGTTTACCTTGAACTTATTTTCATACAGAACTGGAGGACAGCCAGTTGCAGATGTGTGAAATGTAAAATCACTTGAAGAAACATGGCTTTGCATTTATTATAAACTGAAAAACTGTTCCTCAGAATGATGGGGGAGAAGGGGAAGGGGAAGGATAAAAAGGAAAAAAATAAGAAAGGAAAAAGAAATAAAGAAATAAAGAAAAAATGGAAAAGGAAAAAGGAAAAAGAAAAAGGTGAAAAATAGAAAGGAAAGCTAAGCAAGAGAAGAGATGTTCCTGAAGTTTACTTGATTCTTTGCTAACCAAATATAAGAAGAGATACACTTTTGAACACAGGTTGTTCAAGACAGAAATAATTGCCTGAATCAGAACCTCAGGTAAATTTGTGGTTCAATAAAAAGTTACAGTTCATATTTATAGCCCATGATCTTTATCTGCACTGTAGGAATAATTCTGTTTTTCTCATGTTTTTGAAACCTTCAAAAGGATTTCCTAAACTTAAGTTTGTTAAAAGCAATGATAATTTAAATCATTATATATATGTATGTGTATATGCTTATGCCTCTGTCTTCATTATGTATGTCTTCTAAGCATCAGTTTTTGCTATGCCACTACTAAAATTTGCTTACATAAATACTAAATTTTTTCAATAGAATACTGTAAAACAGTAATTAATTTCTTGAAAAATTCAGTGAACAACAGAAACCTTACAAAACCAACATGAGAAACAGAGCCAAGTTCATACCTGTTCAGATATAGAATTTTTGAAGAAAGATAACAGCAGGTATAAATTTGCTTATTTTCAGGCTGCACAGGAGATAACACATTGTAATCAATCCTAAAAATATTTTTGCAAACCACTGACTTAGAGAAAAACTCTTAAATGTCATCCATGATTTCTTACCAAATTATGAACTGGATTTTCAAACAAAAACCTAGCTGAGCTATAGACTCTTACCTAGCCTGTGCTTCTATTAATAATTTTAAACATGTCCAAGTAATACGCTATGTTAGAACATACAGCACACCTTAGTAAACAGCTGATATGACTATTTGACCCAATCCATCTCACATTCCCCCCAGATAAATATGTATCAAGACTTGGTAATTAGAATCACAGAATCACAGAATCACTAAAGTTGGAAAAGACCTGTAAGATCATCAAGTCCAACCTGAAAAAAAAAAAAAAAAACAAAAAACAAAACAACCACAAACACAAAAAACAAACCACAACACACCAAAAACCAACCCACCCAACACCACACAGCACCATGCCCATCAAGCCACATCCCACAATGCCACATCCACACGCTCCTTGAATACCTCCAGGGAGGGTGACTCTACCACCTCCCTGGGCAGCCTATTCCAATGTTTCACTACTCTCTCAGTAAAGAACTTTTTCCTAATATCTAGCCTGAACCTCCCCTGGCGCAACCTGAGGCCATTTCCTCTAGTTCTGTCACTAGTCACTTGGGAGAAGAGACCAACACCCACCTCTCTGCCACCTCCTTTCAGGTAGTTGTAGAGAGCGATAAGGTCTCCCCTCAGCCTCCTCTTCTCCAGGCTAAACAACCCCAGCTCCCTCAGCCGCTCCTCATAAGACTTGTGTTCCAGACCCCTCACCAGCTTCATCGCCCTTCTCTGGACACACTCCAGCACCTCAATGTCCTTCTTGGAGTGAGGGGCCCAAAACTGAACACAGTATTCGAGGTGCGGCCTCACCAGTGACAAGTACAGGGGCATGATCACCTCCCTGCTCCTGCTGGCCACACCATTTCTGACACAGGCCAGGATGCCGTTGGCCTTCTTGGCCACGTGGGCACACTGCTGGCTCATCTTCAGCCGGCTGTCAATCAACACCCCCAGGTCCTTTTCTGCGGGGGAGCTTTCTAGCCACTCGTCCCCAAGTCTGTAGCGTTGCACGGGGTTGTTGTGGCCAAAGTGTAGAACCCGGCACTTGGCCTTATTTAACTTCCTCCGGTTGGCCTCAGCCCATCGATCCAGCCTGTCCAGATCCCTCTGCAGAGCCTTCCTACCCTCAAGCAGATCAACACTCCCTCCCAACTTGGTGTCGTCTGCAAACTTGCTGAGGGTGCACTCTATTCCCTCATCCAGATCATCAATAAAGACGTTAAACAAGACCGGTCCCAAAACTGAGCCCTGGGGGACTCCGCTTGTGACCGGCCGCCAGCTGGATTTCACCCCATTCACCACAACTCTCTGGGCTCGGCCATCCAGCCAGTTTTTTACCCAGCGAAGAGTGTACCTGTCTAAACCACGGGCCGCCAGCTTCTCCAGGAGAATACTGTGGGGAACAGTGTCAAAGTCTTTGCTGAAGTCCAGGTAGACAACATCAACAGCCTTCCCCTCATCCACTTGGCGGGTCACCTGGTCATAGAAGGAGATCAGGTTGGTCAAGCAGGACCTGCCTTTCATGAACCCGTGCTGGCTGGGCCTGATCCCTTGGTTATCCTGCATGTGTCCCGTGAGTGCCCTCAAGATGAGCCTCTCCATAACCTTCCCCGGCACCGAGGTCAATGATGTGGCTATGACTTCCAGTAGACAGTTTGCAGGAAGACATGATGTTTTGAGCATGAAAACACCTTTATTAGCATGGGTTTGGACATGTTAAGAATGCTTTTGGACATGTTTAATCTATTATTATATATTTACCAATAAAGCCTCACAAGTCTAATAGAATTGTACTGCGTGTATTTTACCTTTATCTGCAGGAAATGCTCATCAGGCTTGTCTGAGAGATACAGCAGTTATTATTTTTCTAGACTAAGTAAAGGCAAATGAAACCTATTATTTCTGCCTTCACTTCTATAGCATAATTTAATCTTACACATAGTTCATTGTCTTTCCCAATAAAATGGAGATGTTTATCATCTATATATTGTTGTATCTAATGTTTGATAATTTAGCTATCTTTTACTTATATGGAATCAAACTAAGTGACCTAGCCCAAGTAAAACTTCATAGAATTACTTTTTTAATCTATAAACTCTTGCAAAAGAGATATATTTGAGTCTATTACACAATGTCCACTGTCCATCTCAGCTGTAAGTTTTTAGGGTTTTTTGGTGTTTGGTGGTTTTTTTCCCTTTGAGTTTCCCACCTGCTACCAGGCAGCAATTTTTCATTGCTGCTGAAAGGAGGTGGTTCCAGCTGACTGTAGGACACTCTACAATGCTTGTATAAAGAAACATCTCACAATATACCAAGAAAGCTGGTCAGTTTCCTCCTAAACTTTGGTATCTCAAGTGTGCCTCTTATGATAATTTTCTTCAGATCTCCATACTTTCAGCAGCATAGTTTAAATAGCTAGCTGAGAGCACCCATAGGAATTTACCTCAAAACAGTGTGCATTGTAAGCCATATCTAGACTCTGCTGCCTGTCAGAGTTTCTGTTCACAGTCTGTGTCCAAAGCTACATTGTCTGTCACCCTCTGCATGCACATCACATGCTCACTCATCTTTTTCATTTTGCTGTTTCCTTCCTCACAGGTTGGTAGTGCACCCTGATGTTGCTGCAGCAGCTCCTCGCTTCTTCCCTTCCTATTGTGCTTCCTCTGTGATTGCACAGTTTTATCCTACTCTGCTAAAAGAGAGGTTGCTTCTGGTGTGTGACTCTTTACACAGCATTTTAACATGCTTTCTTTACTGACTGTCAGAATAGGTAAGCTCTATTTTTTCACTTTGCAGAACTAGAAGTCAAAGAAGGAAAGGGGAAAGAATCATGAAAAACTTTATACAGTGCCTGTTTTTGAGACTCAGTATATGCTATTTTATAATAAAATAGTTATATTTTACTTTTAATGGGGATCCAATATTATTCTTAATGGGGATCCTTCCAATTGCAGAATAAACAATAGCATTTTCTTTCTGCTTTCACTCTTGTTTTCCTTTCTCTTTATTATTCATGCTCCTAAAGTCTATATTTAGTATGCCCCTCCTTTTTTTTTCTCCTGATTCTGTTCATCATTCCTTTCCACCAACATAGTTCCCTCTCTTACTGTGAATGCTTCATAGACAAATACTCAATACCCATTCAAAATTACACTTGCCTTCTGCAAGACTTGCACACGGTGCAAATACTGCCTTCGATCTGTTCTAGTGGCTTCATGTCTCTTCTGTCCCTCCTAACTTTATAATTATGCAGCATGATGAGATCCCAGACTTTAGACAAATAAGGTACAATCACTACTACATTGATATGAACTGAACTGCAAGCTCACACCTTACAGGATACCATTTCCTTATAGGATCAAGATCCAGAAGATTAAGCTCACAAAGAAGCAAGATGTGAGATGCAGCTGTCTATCAGATGCAGGAGACTTGACATACATGGTAGACAGGAGGTGACATAACCTCAGAGTTTGGAGGATCCTGCAGTACTTAGGCTCAACGGAGCAAATCAAGGACTGAAAGTTTAATCCTTGTCTGTGGTATGGTACTGTGTGTAATGCCTACTCCCTGTTACCTAGTAATGATAATATCATGTTTTATTTATAGTCTTTTCTAACCCAGGATCACATTTATTTCTTTTATTATGCCTGAACATCAGGCATGAAGTGTTAGGGATTTTTGTACAACAGCTTCCAAATAATTCTTCTGGTCAGCATGCAGTATTTTTTTCTTTTGTTAATATGCTTTCTTCCTTCCCTTTGCTATGAGAACCATTAATCTGCATTTATTTTCATCAAACTGTGTTTTCCATCTGTTATTATTAACATTTAGAAGATACAACTTAGAGTGTTCCTCCTAATTCACTGGACCCAGAAAATTAAATCTATTTGTAAAATGTGGGGGGAAAAAAAAAATCAACAAACCAAAACAATCATCTCCTATTGCTGACACAGTTACTATAAAATAAAAATGTGATAATAGCAATAAAACCCCTAAGACCTTGGCATTTATTTCTCTGGTTCTCCTTCTACAGATTCAATTTTTATTTAAAATATACTGCTTTCAGCTTTTTCTTGTCTTCAAGTGTTGTTTAGACCACCATTTATTTTTATTCCATAACACAGAGATAATCTTTGCTATAAAGCTTGGTAACTGCTGTCAAAACCAACAGGCACTTGTCTATGATAGTCTCCAGAACCTTCAACTAAAGATCAATCCATTTTCCTATCCAGTATTAAACTCAACTCAAAATCATCTTTATGGACAAAGAGGAAACACCCCTTTTATATATATAAAAGCAAGAATGTATTGTTAGTAGAACTGAAATCTTAATGGTTGTAATCAGTATTAGTCCAGATGCAATTATTCTCCTATATAAAAAGACAGCCAATAGAGTAAAAATTGTTACGCACACCTAGTTTTTGTCCCTTTTCTTGGTGTTGTGCTTCCCCTTCCCCTGAGCCTCTAGGTGCTCAGTGTAGTGGCTTCATTCTGGTGATGAGGGTGTGGAGGCACTTACAGCAAGTCATCAGCATCAAGAGTCCTTTGCTGGGAGGAATATGATGTTCATTGATGGTTTCTTCTTCCTCCCTCTAGAGTACACTTACGGTCAACTTTTTATGTCTGCTAACATGCTCTTAGATTTCTTTATTTCTTTGTTGGTCTGCAGATCCATGTTAAATCCATATTTGCTTCATATAATGCCTTTTACATAGGTAGATACTATTTCTTTGTTCTCTTTCCTATCCCTAAAACCAGTTTCATCCATCTCCAGGTCTGCATTTCTGTAACTAACCATGGGTGAGCTGTTCGTGGCCATGGGGTCTCCAATGCTAAGCCTGTGCTGCACCCCTTATCATCCCATGCCTGTGCTCCTTTATGTCACATCAGTGTCTCCACTTCTCACAGTCTCTACTGTCATACCATGTCTGTATTTTGCTATATTACACACTTATGTTATAATTGTAAAACTGTTGTGATATCATACAAATATAACAAATTAAAACATAAACATATATATAATGTCTACTTAGTATTAGTATCATGCATGCTATACCTTTTCCAGTTTCAGAAATCTCTCTGAATGATT
Organism: Gavia stellata; assembly: GCF_030936135.1. NCBI lineage: Eukaryota > Metazoa > Chordata > Aves > Gaviiformes > Gaviidae > Gavia > Gavia stellata. Next base: position 23,376,469 of record NC_082598.1, on the reverse strand, counting down.
ATGAGTCAGTTTACATGTGATCCCTTTCAGGTTCATAAGCATCAGCTGCAAGAACATGAGATGAATCTTCTTGGCCATGGTGCCTATATAAGAGGTAAGCTGCAGCATGCCACAGAAGAGCCATTGCTCCATGTAAGAAATGGGGAGAAAAGACACTTCTCTTGTCCTGCTGCTCCATCAGGAGCAGTGCCACACAATCAAAAAGTGGAGGATTTACACAGCAGAATACATTTCAAAAAGTATGGGGAAAAATATACCTCTGAGGAGACACCCTATAGAGCACAGGGGGGTTTTGTTTTTTTTTTTTTACTTTAAATTCCTGAATGTATTTTCTGAGCTGTTTGTGCGTCTCCTGCTTTTTCCATAAACATTTAATTTACACTTTAAAAAGTACTGGGCAAGTAAAAATTTTCTTTATAATTTTCATGATGTCACATTAATCTTTAATCTGTCTCCTCTTGTCATCCACATTGTGGATGGGTGAGAAACATGAAGTGTGCTACAGCAGATGTTGAGACCACTTTGATCAATGTACTTACACTGCATAACTTCTGAACACATATCTGTCCTCATTCTTTCTGACACTGCTTTAACATTCTTGTAAGTTTTGCTTCCACACCATCATGCTTTTTCATATTGTTTATTCCTCCATATCTTAAAAAACCCAAAGAATGGTTATTGGATTTCTCTACCTCCTAGACCATTTTTTAATTTGAAAGATTTTTCTTCACAGGGAAAGGAGCTTGAAACCTATGGGGGGGGGGGGGGAAGGTGTGTCTATTTTTATTTTTTTTTGTCATCAGATCACACTGTTACACACCATATTTAGTAGCATAACCATCTGCTTCTTTCCCCACTTTTGAATATTCTCCAAAACCACAAAGACCTTTAAATGTCTTGAACTTGTGTTTATCCCATAAATAGTGTTGTTTAGAGCAGCTCTCTTAATGGTAAAGCAGTGTCATTTTGTTGGCAAAGACTACCTCTTAACATGATTTCCACAGGAAGTTCAAAGAGAAAAAAATATTTATTACCTTCAAGACTGGGCAAAGTGTTCATTAAATATATATAGAGACCTAGATTCTAGCTGGAGTTGACTTCAGCAATGAACTTGAGGTGTGCCAGTTATAAATACCTGACTTGGCTTACACCTATACACAGTATTTTATACATGTCATTGGTTTTTCTCCTTTTTTTAACTTGTTTAACAGAACCTGTAAGAAGAGCTTTTCAGATTAAAAACAAAACAACCCCACAACTAAGCAGCATTCCTTTTGATGGTCAAGGAATTTGAAGAAAGGTGAAGCCTCCTTTTTTTAAAATAATAATTGTAATGCAGCAATACAAAATCTAAAGTCATATGCCAAAGTAATTTGCTGCAACTAGAAATGGATCAGATCATAAGATACTGATCTAATTATTCTTGTATTTGAAGCTGTTTACTCTAAAACATGAACTGAATGTCTTGATCCCTACTTCTGGTTTAAAAGCACAGCTTTGCCATGAAGCAAAAGAGCGGTAAAGGAGAAAATCTGCCGCGGTGTTAACATGACATCAGTCTACATGAGTCCTTCTACTCAATGATTCTGTTTACAGTTCATCTGTTCAGATATTTAAAATTCTGGCATCTGCAAGCACTCCAAAGAATGGCTTAGAAGTGTGAAGAATTCGCGGTCAGGGTAGGAGACACCTGGTTATTGATACTGAGTAAATAGTGATAGAGAATTAATTGGGCCGTAGTAGTTATGGGACTGTGGTCTGGTCATTTACATTAAAACTTGTCACCTTCTTTGCATGAGTGTGGACAGCATTAAAGGTCTCTTTTGTTACTAGGATTGAAGGGACAGACAAATATTTCCCCTTGCCTATGACAGGTACTGTAGTCTCAGCAAAACTCCAGGGTCCTCTTGAGCAACAGAAAACTTGAAAGGAATTTTCTTCAAAGCTACTTCTCTTCCTAAAAATTCCTCCTCCTCACAGAAGGTTTATTCTCCATGCTTCATAGGATGCCACAGTTAAAGGCAACAACCCCACCCCTCAAAAAAAAAAAAAATTAAAAAAAAAAATCAAAGCTATCAACAGTGAGTGTTTGACAATTAAAGCAAGGGAACAAATCTAAGACAATATAACAGAACACATTTAATAAACAATTATTCCTTCAATTACAATCTTTTCTTTATATCCCTCTGTGGAGAGCTTTTGAGAAACATTATATCTTTGAGAGTTGCTCTAAACTTAGTGAGGCCTAAAATATTTTATTTATACACACAGAGGAAAAGTGAGTCTTCTCTTTGTCTTTCATATGCAAATACAACAGTTAATTGCGTAGTATTTGTCACTGGTTCTTTCATAAACTTAAAAAAAGTAATGCAGTCCATTCATTATTGACAGACGGGGAGTAGCCAGCTCTGCATGGGGGAGCAGGGAATAGCGAGTTCAAGCTCAACAGCCAGAGGAAGGAGCTGAAGGTCAGACTCAGGCAGAGAGGCACAAGGGTGACAGCTGTAAGAAACAGAAGTGCTTAGGGTAGGTAGGAGTGGCAAGTTACGATATGTGGTTCAAAACACTGTCACACAGCCCTGGCAAAACTGAGTAAGACAGACCAATAGAGAGGCAAGCTGAGCAAAACTGAGAAGCTGAGTAGTGCTAGGAGGTTGACAGCAAAGTAAGTTGCATTTACATTTCAAAAAGTTGTTATCATCACCCTCTTTCTCCCAACTTCATTGAAAGCCTTTATCTGAAGGCTTTCCTAGATTTTAAACGTGCTGCTGTTATCTTCTCACTAGTTCAGTGTCATCATGAGTTGTCTTTGTTATCAGTTTCAGCTCATGAACAACACATACACACCAGCATTGCATTTTTCTGAACTTAAAAGTTGTACTGGTTTTATCTTTGTGGCCAAAAGTTCCCTAAATATTTAAAACTGTGAATTCTTTCTTTTACTGACTTTTAAAGAAATATTCATTCACTTTTATCAAAGGCAGGTAGATCATGAAATTCTTTTTTAAAATAGTCCAGATTTTTGTACTCTACAAAATATTTGGAAAGTTTGCAAAATAAACTTTTAAAATTAATTACTTCTTTAAAAGTATCTTTAAGTTGTAGTAGCTATTTCATTTATTAGTAAATACTATTATCGTAATAGTTGGGTTCATATACTAGTAATCAGTTGTAATAATTTCTTATACTGAACAGAACCCAACTCCCTGAGTTTCTCAGGGGTTTCTATTGCAGCTTTGGGGACTAAGTATTAGTGTGAATTTACCAGGCTTCTAAATATCTATGAGCATGCAATTAGAGTTATTATTAGTGTTCTCTGCCCTGAATACCCCCCCTCATGCTTATCACTCCCAAAACAGCCCATGAGGATACCCAGCATCCTTATTTCTGTGACAAGCTTATTCAAAACTAGTGAAGTGAGAGAACTCTGCCTTACACTCAGAAAATATTGAAGTTAAGATAGTTGGAATGGAATATTTGGGGCTCAACAAGATAGCTCTTTACACTGAAATTTATTTAATCAGAAGTTTTCCACTGATTGCAATGATTTAAGAAATTATCAGGAAAACCTGGGTCATGCTGAAATAACCAACATTTTCCATAAAGCATTTTCTAGTTCTTAATCTTTCACTTAATAGTTGAAGGCCTTAAAGTTGTGATAAAATTAACATTAATTTCATTACCAATTTGAAGTGATACTTAATTTCTAAAGAAGAAAGAAATTTGCTTTGACAGCTCTGCTTTATGGTTTCTGATAAAATCTTTTATGTCGGCTCCTGTTTAAAGTAACATGAACAGGGCCTCTTCTTATTTCCGTTTCAAGTCAGGTCTGTTCTGTAACATCCTTCCAGCAGTAAGGTTATATTAAAATCAACTAGTATTTTTACAAGATGTGTCTTGCTTTTTGTAAGATTATTGATTGTTACTCTGCTGGGGGAAAAAATATCTTTGAATTTACAACATACTGCTCTGAGTGTATCTGTATCTTACCACTAAAGGAATAGATTACATATTTTATGTAAAGAATGAATCATAGTAGCCATTGTTTATACACGTTTTTTCAAAATATAGCATAAAATAATATTATATGAAAAAGTTCAGGCAGGGTAGAAATTATACAAAGAGACTGTGTGAGCACACTGGATGTAATGCACATCATTTTAGAATGGAAGAAGTGTTATCCTTCCTAATACTTAGCTTGTATCCAGCTAACAAGTTTCAGAAATCGACAATTTTGTTGCTATTCATTTTTCATTTGTATTTCACAGGTTTATGCTATCTAAGCTGAAGTTAAGCTAAACATAGCAGACAGATCTGCCAGACATGTTTCTACTGTGCCTTCCCCCCTGATGTTTCCACTTCCTTCTATCCCCATGATCACAATGCTGTGTGTGACTTACAGGTGATGACTAGCTTAATTAGAAGGTTAAGATATATCCCAAGGCATAATGTTTTTCTCTTCAGTGATAAAAAAGGGTCCTAATAACCATTATAGAGCGCTCTGGAATAGTGAAAATTAGTGAAATTTGCATGCTGATGAGAACTAACTAGCTAGTTAGTCTTTACATGGGACAGAGAAATTAATGTTTTTCACTCCAACAGTACAGCTGCTTTAAAATATGCTGACGTGAAACTGATTATCTCCCAAACATCCAACCCCCTCCATGCATAATCTAGGATACAAGATACCACAAAGAATAAAAGAAGGACTCAGCACTAACCTCTTCCTTCACCACTTGCTGGGCATGCAATAAGGCTTTGCTGCGAGATACCAAGAATATAGCTTTGGCTGTTTTTCTCATGCAAAACAGCACGAGTCATAAAGTGAATTACATTTCAGTACCAAAACAAATAAAGAATCCTGGCTAAAGTGGAAATCTTTGATAATAGAATAGTAAATAGCAGCTTTCTATTTCTTCCAAGTATTCCTCCATGACTTCATGTATGCTATTATTGTTTCAGTCTGCTGGAATTTTGAGTGTTAGTAAGGTTTGTCAATACCAAAAATGTCAGCAGATGAATTCATTATTGTTGTCTCCTTATATATATTTCAATAACTTAGGAAACTAAGAGTATCTCATTAGCATGTATTATACTTGAGGTCAGCAAATGCAAATAATCAGCTCATATAGGAGACAATTTATTAAAGAACATCTAATAGTCATTTTTGTTACAGAAATTTTAGTTATTAGGGCTGAGCAGAGATCTTAGAAAACTGTTATAATTGGTTTCTTAAAGCAATAAAAATCCATTATGTTTGAATATGAAATTATAAATGCATTATACAATTCATTACAGTAAGTAGAGCAACATTACTGTGGTTGTTCACAAAAAAGTGAACACAAACAAAATAAATAGTTGCTATTTGTTTTCATGTTTCATAGACACATTTGAAGTGTCACTGTGACACTGTCACTTGTCACTGTGTTTTACTCTGTGTGGAAAAAATATTACTGTTATCTTTTATATTCAGGTTTCATAAAACAATAGTTAATAGTTGCACCAACTCATTAACTGATTTTATTTATTTTATGTTTTCAAGAAGATGTAAATTTTACTTGTAATGTTTGTTGTTTGCTGCTTTCAAATCAGATTTTTTAAAGTTACTGTAAATGGTTTTTAATCATTTTAACTTAACCATAGAAATAAAAGGTAGAGAGGTTGTTTAATCACATTTATACCTATAATAAATTTAGCATCGCATCGCCATACAGCCCAATGTATTCATTAATTCATTTTTTTTTAAATATAAAGCTGGTCAAAGCACTGGCTAATACAAAATCTTTATAGGTTTTGCAGCTTCATATTCTTCTAATTATGCTCAAGAACTCAAGATAAGCCTTTTATCAATCAGCAAAAAAGTTTACTGTGAAATGTGTTCATCTGATTCGTGTCAATATGGAACAATGCTAGGGCCGCATGATGAAATGTGACTTTCTGTCCTACATACCCTTGTTAACCATAAGCCTAAGAAACACAGAGTGGTTAATGTATGTAGTTCTTGTATCTTGCAAGGGTTGCCTGACAAATATTCCAAAACTGGTTTTGTTGCTAACTGCATAGTATTAAGCAAAAGAAGTCTATAGGGCGTGTGGAATTTGGATAATGAGGTGGGATTCCTGTTCCTAAAGAGCTGTTAAGACTGCCCTTGCTATCTCTTGTGCGACCCGGGGGAGTGGAGACTCGTCTGGCTAACACAGGGTGCAGATAAGGAGGGGGTCCTGTGGAGGCAGGACAGCCCTGCTTATGGTCAGCAAAGACAGTAAGATAACAGGAATGTGAGAGGTCCTTTGTTTCTTTGAAAAGGTTTCATGTCCGATAACTGACCTTTGCCTCATTACCGATGAAATGCATATTACAACTCACACCCTGCATATGCTAATGAAGATTATAGGGGTCGTGCTAAACATATATGACTATAGCACTCGTCTCTCCACCCAAATCATGCTACACGTCACATATGGGGGGGGGGGGGGGGGGGAACCTAATTCGTTTACAAAGACCAACCTTTCCTATGAATATGTAGCAGCAGGAGAAATATAAACCGAAAACAAGAACTGTACGGTGTGCGTCTTGGTGGAGCAGAGACTCCCGGCGCACCCAGCGCTGTTTGCTTGCCTCTATTCGTTTAATAAATTGTAAACTTTAATTGCAATCCTATTTGGGGTTGAGTCATTTATCACAATTACCACGCCTAATATAAAAACTGGAGCAATATAAGCAGTTTATTGGGGAGCAAAACTTAAGTTAAAATAAATCTCTCCACAGCTTCTTTCAGAATAGATTGCACGCTGACTGCTATCCACCTGCTAGACTCAGGAAAAGGAAGATTTGAAACTTACTGTTTGATAGTGTAAAGAGGGAGAGACTGAATTGTTTTAACTGTAAGTGAAGCCAGACAAGCAAGGAAAAAAAAATAATGCTGAAAACCTAGTTCAAAACTTGCTTGTTCAGAATCCAGCTCAGCTTTCTGGTATGCAGCACCTTTCTCTCTTCTGGGGAGAAAGAGGGAGTAATGACGATGCTCCCACATGCCCAGGCAGTCACTCTCAGCCAACATTTTCTGTTTTGTTGTGTACACACATGAGAACGCTCTACTGACAAATTCTTTCATCATTTTGTTCATATTTTCCTCAATATCTTTTGATTGCATTCTCAGGATGAGAAACAAGATCTGTCTGTCACAGTAATTTGTATTAAGACTCTCAGAATCTCTCCGTCTCTTTCTTTCTTACTCCCTCTCCCTTTCTTTCTCTCTTTTCTCTTTCTCTCCATTAACTAAACAGTTCCAAGGTTTCTTTCCTGAAGCTCCACAATATTTACTCTCTAAGAAAACTAACAATGAGACCACTGGAACAATATGCGGTTTTGCTCTGGAAAACTACATATTTCTTGAGTGAGTGGGGAAAAAAAAAAAAGAAAAAAAACCCAAAAAACAGCAACAGCAGTCAACAGAAGCAGCAACAACTAATGCTGTTGGGTATTTATGTTAGTGCCATTCCATAACTTTCTTATACACAAAATAACATAACTGTGTATTTAATCAGCTACTAAAATAAAGTAGCTTAATAGTGTATATAAACCATTACCGAGGCAAACCAAGAAAAATGCAGCTAATTTCTTGTCAACCTTGATTTCTTGAGCTTATATTAGTTGCATTAGAAAATACAAGAATACTATAAGGGATGAAAATTACAGCTGTATGTGAATAGACTTCCTAATTTCTTCTCAAAGTTGAAACTAATGAAACCATAGACTTGATTTTGCATGGATTTTTCACCAAGTATGCATTATGGAACAGTTCAATAGTAGTTAGTTTCTTCTGTTATGTTAAAAGTAATGCTTTATAGACCAATTTTATTACTACAATGCCACATCTCCATTACATTACACTAACAATTAAAAGGAATGGTCTTCAATACAAATAGGCCTGTTCCTACAACAAATACACATCTCAGTTGAAATATCCAGAACTGATCAACTGTACATACATCTCCCATTGTACATCTCTACTACTTGGTTTAGGTTTTTTTGGTCACATCTTTAAAGATGTGTCAGCATATATGTTATATACATTTCTTAGGGGATCTGTAGCTTGAAGGTCAGTTGCTTATGTACAAAAAAATTATCTGGAAAAGCTCATTCCTGAAGGTGCCGAACTGTCACTTGGCACTTAAGTTTAATAAATTCTCAGAGTTACTGGTGTTCTTTGGGCGCTTAAACTGAGCTACCACATTAAAACAAGGCACAGTAGTTGCTAGAGTAAGATACATAGCTTAAACTGTCTTGAGATGTTGAAATAACCCAGACAGATATTTAATCTTCTCTGCAGTTGGAAGGACTTGGTATCTTAACACTATCCAAACACACAATACTCATGCACGTCTTTGTGAATATCTACCACACTAGTCAAGGGCACTTACACTAAGAAATACAGCCAAATGGAAGAACATCACCTCTTTGCCCTACTTTTCCATGATTCTTCCACTTGTTTAAATACATTCCTCATTCCTTTGTGCATAATGACACTCACTATTCTCTTGACATCTTATTTCAAAATTCATCTTTTCTGCCCTGGCCTTTGAATCTTCTCTCCAAAATACAAAATCATATTCAATGCTAACATTATCTTATTTCCCATTTGCCATGACAGTTGACCTTGAATACTTTTATTCTTTGCTGCCTTCTCATATGGTACGGGTTACACCATGTATCTTTACTATACTTTCATTAGGAAATCAGGATTTAATGTATATGATATGTAATATAATTGCAGTTTAGAATGTTCTTCATTAACTATAGTCAGTGTAAGAGTGGTGAGTTCAAACACACATTTAATCTTTATCGAAATTAAATTTTACACCTTTTGAACCACTCCCCGTAGAATGGAAAAGAATGCCTTCTTGTTTCGATTTTGTCTTGAAAACAGAAATAAATAAAGGTCAATAAGAACTGTAATGTAAAGATACTTAGAAATAAAAATAAATTAAATTTAAATTTAGTTTTCACAAACCTGATTGGTGATGTTAGAGCTAGAACATTTACAGATTTTGCTCCACATCTTATAGAAAAATATTTTTATTTCTTGGAGTCCTATTCTAGTTTGGGGAAAAATTAAGTACTATAACTACTTCCTTTTTATTTAAAACAGTTCAAGATCATTTACTTTTTAATCTAACATTATTCTATGTTTTCAGTTAAAATTATCGAGAATGTTGCATATTCTACCATATTCTACACTACTTCATCTGTTCAAAATAAACATCACTGTATCAGTTATTTGACATTCTTTCTCTGAATAACTAAAGGGGAAAGAGTGGTGAAAAAAACCAAGGGAAAAAAAGAGACAGAACCTTTTAAAGAACACCAGTTTGAAACATCTGGAGATTCAATATCTAAGAATATCTGTGAGTGGGAAGATGGATCAAGTAACGAGTGCTGCAGTTTCAGTGTCATCCACAACTGACATTTATCATTCTTGTTGCAGTAAGGCAGGAAAAATTAAGGACCCCTGAGAGAGTAGAACAAAATATTGATCAGAGCTTTGTAAGCTCTAAAATCTTGTACTTGAATCTGAAGTAAGTCCTTTAAAAGAGCTGTGTAAGCTCAAAATTTGGCTTTGTTTGAACACATGAATAAAAACTAACATGGTTTTATCTGGGCTTTCTCGTAAAAAAAAAAAAACTGTTGTAAGGGCACATATGAAGTACAGTTACAAATCTGCTGTCATTACACAGTGACAAAATGGTGCAAGTTTTCCCTTTTTATTTTAAACTAACTTTAGTCTCTTATACTATGAAGTACCTAATATTACAGATCTATTAATTGCCTGTTGATGTCAGCTAGACTATTCATGGTAGTACTAGTTTAGAGATAGCATTAAGGAACTTACAGTTTTACCCTTCAACATGATCCATTAGACAAGGGAAATTCATAAAATTGCTTGTGTGGGGCTATGTGCATTTACAAATTTGACTCAGGAAAAAAGCATTCATCTGTCAAAAGCTTTTACAAGGAAAACAATGATATTTAAACATGGGACAAAACCCCAAGTAGAAAAACACACACAGAGCACTGTAGTTAATTATATACCACTTAAGTACCTATACCTAATATTTCTTAATAGCTGTCTTTAGACAACTTGTTAGTCATGACTAGGAAAATGTTCTTCAAAGCAATTCAGATGTAATTTAGGCCATATGAACTTTCTTTTTCAAAACCAAATGCTAGAGCCCTCATTTCTGTCTATTTCCCTATGAAAATGGCTGTGTTGCTTCTATTAAGAATTTAAGACAGAAAACAACCAACAAAAATTATTTGCATTTTAACTGCTTTTATCAGCAGTACTTTTATTAGCTCTCTGAAGTAAACACCAATTAGTGTGTTTGATTTTAATTTAAGATGTTCAAAAAGTTTGAGATGACTTCTGAAATGAGTAAGTTTTAAAACATTTTCAGAAAAGATGTGCCTTTAAGATCTTATGAGGAAATGCTTAAAAAAAAAATTATTTCTCTAAATGAAAGGTAACTATAGCTGTAATATGAGGAGTCCTAGTAAATCCCCATTTTGTTATGAAACAATATATATTAATATATTTGTTTCATTACCAGTCTTTAACCATATCATACTTAATATTCCACATATTTGAATGTCCAGGGTATAGAAAGCACAGTAAATGGATAACTAATACCAGATGGTTTTATATACTTCAGTCCTCAGAACGGTATCAAGAACTGGTACCAACTACCAGTTATATGAACATAATCAGAATCACAGAATCACAGAATCACTAAGGTTGGAAAAGACCTGTAAGATCATCAAGTCCAACCTAAAAAAAAAAAAAAAAAAAAAAAACCACAACAAAAAAACAAACCAAAAACCAACCCACCCAACACCACACAGTACCATGCCCAGCATGTTACATCAGGATGAGACCAAGGAAGCTCATCTGCTAAGCAGAGTTAGCTGGTAGAAAAGCATTGAGGATAGGGCAGGATGCAAAATTCTCCCCTTTGTAGAGTTAAAATATTTCACTGAAATTTTGAGAACATAATCTTCATAGTCTCATTATTGTGCAGTATTCTCCTGAGTGTACGTGCTTAAACTTAGTGACATGAGCTCGCTATCAACATATTTATATAAAATTCTAACAGCTAGATCACCGCTCATGGGCTCTTCCAGTGGACTAAAGAGTTTACATGTAACTATGAGTAGCTATGTGCTCAGGAATAGTTTATCTCCGAATGCTACTCTTTCAAGAGATTTTGATGAAGGAATGACTAATTTCTGTACCCAGGGGAAGTCTATATCTGAATTGACTTTGAAATAATGGGACTCTGGAAGTCTGAAGATGTGCACAGGCACAATAGTAGCTTGCTAGAGAACCTGAAACTGAAGCTGGGAGATATCTAGGTAGCCTTATGTTCCAAGGCTAAATGACAGCTGGAAGGAAAGTGTTTCTGTTTTTTGTTTTATTTTCAGTATCTTAGTGATACCTCACATCCAACATAATCCTGCTTTAGGTAGTTATGTACTCAACTTAAGAATATAGTTTTGAAGTAAGGAAACCTGTTTCAAATTGTTAAATGGCTTCCCTATGAAGGGAAAAAAAAAAAAAGATGTTTAAAATGTCACAAAAAAACCCCTAACTATGGAGAAAATATAGTCACTGGCTAAAAGGCACCCCTGCTTTCAAAATAAATGCTGCTAGGTATCTGCAGGAAAATTAATTTACACTTTTAAAATAAATTAAATATTTTTCTATTGTGCTTAATTCCAGAGCAATCTTCTATTATTCAAAAGAAAAAAAAAAGTTTTAATGTGCTAATTCTAAGCATATTATAGTTTAAAAAAAAATACTTAAACCAAACCAATTATCATCTAAAAGCAATAATATTTTAAACAATTAAAACAGCTTTATATATTCCAGATGTAGCTTATAGATGTGGAATTTTTGTTCTTCAATCAAATTGATCCTCATTTATTTTTCATACTAAAATCATATGCATCTTTATTTGAGATTTTCTGAGGACTGCTTTAGAGGGCCCCTCACTACAGGAAGGACATTGAGGTGCTGGAGCGTGTCCAGAGAAGGGCGATGAAGCTGGTGAGGGGTCTGGAGCACAAGTCTTATGAGGAGCGGCTGAGGGAACTGGGGTTGTTCAGTCTGGAGAAGAGGAGGCTGAGGGGAGACTCATCGCTCTCTACAATTACCTGAAAGGGGTTTTTAGAGAGGTGGGTGTTGGTCTCTTCTCCCAAGTAACTAGCGACAGGACAAGGGGAAGTGAACTCAAGTTGTGCCAGGGGAGGTTTAGGCTGGATATTAGGAAAAGTTTCTTTACTGAGAGAGTGGTGAAGCACTGGAATAAGCTGCCCAGGGAGGTGGTGGAGTCACTCTCACTGGAGGTATTCAAGGAATGTGTGGATGTGGCATTGTGGGACATGGTTTAGTGGGCATGGTGGTGTTAGTTGATGGTTGGACTTGATGATCTTACAGGTCTTTTCTAACTGTGGTGATTCTGTGATCCTAAGAATTTTCTAAAAGATGTCCTGATGAACAGTCATTTGGTCTGTGGAAAGGATTGTGAAAATATATGGTATCCATCAAAGTCACTACTAAACAAAGAAAAATGAAATCTAAAATATAAGATTGATTAATCAGTGTCTTGGAGGGTTTACCAATCACTTCCCACCCAGGAAAAATAAAATGGTTTTGTTTCATGCTATAGAATGACTGTGCATTTTCATGCAGTATTCCTAACAAATATAAAGTAAGAAAGATGGTCAAGCTCATTCAGATAAAATAACCAGGCTGGTATGGTGCTGAGATACCTTATTTTGTCTGTAAACAAATGTAGGTTTTGTGAAAACATCTGTGTTTCGTGGTCTGCATGGAATTTTGATTAACTTAGGAAGCTGCAGAGATGGAAAGACAGTTTGCCCTCTGTTTCCAGTCAATTTTCAAAAAATATCAATAAATGGAATTTTTTTTTTTTTTTTAAGTGTTCAAATCTGAACAACTCCAAGACCCTCTTGTTCTGACTTAGAGGTATAAACATAATGGGATAATTTTTGCTCTTTTGATGTTAGGTGTCTAACCATAAGGAAAATAAGAACAAGCTTCATGAGAAAGGAAAAAAAATACACCAACTTAGTTCTTATTACAGTTTGGATATATTCATCATTATGTCATTAACGGTTGATGCAGTTTCCAAATAGTCAATTCAGTTTCCACTCATTTAAGAACTTATGAGCACGTGCAGCTACTGTATTATTTAGGTTGCTCTTAGGCATGCCCTTGCATTCGCAAATATATCCTAAATCACATAAAATTGCATTAAAAGGATGTGAATGTTTCAAAGTTAATATGTAAAAAATTAAGTACCACCATAAGTGTTTCAACACTACAATTAATTAATTTTTCAGTACCATACCAATCACTACAAATTGGAATGATAATTCTATAAAAATATTCAAGAAAATTTATGTGCCTCAAATCAGCTCATATGCTAACTGTTCCTTATAATCAAACTTCTCTAAAAATAGCAACTATTCACAGGTTTTCGTAGATTCACAATCAGTTGACTCTGCAGAAGAAAACTGTATAAACTGTGTTAATACTAAAGATACTGAAGTGCTGGGCCTACATGCTTCCACAACACCTCTTTCATTTGTGATGTCACCTAAAATGTCAGCACAGTCATCAAAAACAGCTGGTGAAACAGCAGTAAAGGATAGATTGCTATGTGTCGTAACAAGGTTGATGTGCTTTACCAAACAGAGGCTGTACTTCAATTGAATCTTTCTTTTTTTCCTACTATTAGTTACAAGTGGCATGAAAATATCACCTTGGGGGGGGAAGTGTCTAAAGGGTACATGCACAACTGACCTCTCTTTCTGCATGTGTGGGAATGTTCTTGCTCAACTCACCTCATGGATCCTTGGTCACTGCTGGCACACAATGTTCACCATTTTCTAAAGCTGACATTTTGATAGCAGTCCATATATAAAAAAAAAAAAATCCCAAACTCCTGTTTTAGTTTGTCTCACCTGGGTTGCAGGTGCTTGGGAGGGGTCAAATGTGTCACCAGCAGAGCCCTTTCCTTCCGCTGACTTGTACAGCTCCTAGTGTCCCCGCTCAATCCTGCTGCAATTCACACACTCCTTGCCTTCTGGAAAGTGAATTCAGGATTGATACTCTCCACTTGGGACTTCCTGAACTGAGATGCAGGACCCAGGACAGGCACCCTTCAATTATTTATTTGGCTGCTTCACACAAGCAGTTTTCTACTTGATATTTCTGGGTGAGGTCTGGGAAACAGGCCTTCCAGCCCTCCTTACCTCCCAGCTGGACAGGAAGGACTACTCACAGGAAAAAGTAGAAATAGTTTATTGGCTTCTGTTGGGACCTAATCCAGCACAGCAATTCTGCCAGCTACTCTGGTCCCCCTTCTCTATCGGTGGTTTGGTTGCTTTTTTCTCCCTCTGCACTTCACTTTCAAAAAATCTTTTAACTTTTTGTTTTCATACTGTGCAAGTTGAAACTTATTTCTCTGCCTGTGATCTCAAAGTGTGCGGGAGATTGAGCTGCCAAGGCCTGTGTGTCTGCAACAAAAAGGGCTGTCACAGCTTGAAAAGCTAGGATATAAAAAGTCTGCAAGGCCTGGGCCGACGGGGCAGCAGAGTAGGAAGGACTTCTGTATTAGACTTGTAAAGGTTTCAGAGTCTGAAAACTTTAGATGCCAAGGCACATAGAGTTGGGACAGATGAAATAATAGGGTGAAAGCAGAAGCCAGGAACCAAAATGCAGTTGCATTATTTGTTTTCTCTTTGGAATAACAAGTATTTACTACAGGTAGGACACCTGTAAGAACTTAGTCTGCTTGCAGGACAGTGACTGAGCAACATGCTTGTTGCACCATTCAGGTGCCATGCTCCCAGACTCCCTCAGGTTTTGTGAACATTGCACAGGACCACAAGAAAATGTAGTCAGAAAAGACTGGGAATAACATGGTGAGAGGCTAGTCTCACCACCTTTCAAAGAACAAGGACAACCTACTTTTCAGTAATCAGTGGCACTCATTTGTCACGTAAACACAATGGGGTGGGTTTTTATTTCTTTGTTTGTTTTTGTTTTTATGAATATCAGTTCCCCTCCAGAATTTCTCTCTGAGCTAACAATCAATTATCATCTGCAGCAAGATCCTGACCATTATTCACACAAAGTAACATGTGATGTGGAATGATGGGCAATTATTTACACTGAGGGTAAAAAAGACATGTTTTTTTTAAAAAGCAAATGCAAAGTACCTAGCAACAGTGCAACATGCTACTTTTTATAATGCCCTTTTATAACTGGAAACACAATCCAGGTGCCACAAAATTTCCATAGTTTCCTGGTGTGACAAGTAAAAGAAAAACTACAGTAACAGAGAGCACATAATTTTTTTCTGCCTTATGACTTGTTATAAGCCATGGCATTTTATCTGCCTTGAAATGGCACTTCAGATCCTCTAACCACCACACTGGTGCTGGAGCACAACAAACTTAACTTGCTCTACAGTCAGTTGAAGGGAGGTGAGTCTCACCATTTTAAAAAAGTACGCTTCATCCCAAATATATTTTGGTAATAAGTTACAGAGAATCATAAGTATGACAGCATCTTTCTATTCAATTTCTGCTTCCTGCATTCTGCTTCCTTGCAAATATGTGTATTTGGCAAAACAAGAGTTCTAAGTAACTTTGATTAGCAGAGAGACTTCATAACCATATCTCCTCTGTCTTAGTCAGCCTAACTGCTGGAGAAGAGAGTCATGTTTTAAAATTAATATCGCAATCACATTGCAAAAATCTTAAAAAAAAAATAAATTCCTAAGAATAGAGCAATTCTTCTGGTCAGTTTTTTGAAAATAGTAGAAACAAGACCAAAAAACCACCAAAACATAGATATAACATGTTTGGGGACTAAAACACTTGTATTTCTACTGATTTGTTCTCTTCAAGTGTCTCTTGTGACCTTTCAGGATATTCAAATTTTAATGCTTTACATTAACTAGCTTTAAAATAGTGCAAAGCTTAAATGCCCCTCAAATAGACAACAGAACAGTTGCACTAGATAACAAGATGATAACTGTTACAATAGCTGCCAGGTAATACAGCTTTTGAGATAGCAAGGACTGTCATGAAGTCTAACAGAAAGATGAGAAGATTAATTCCTAACATTTGTATCCAGTTATTAAAAAAAAAAGAAAAATATGTGACAGACGTAACATCTGTTATTACAAATACTTATAAATAAGAAAGTTACAATAAATACTGCTGCAACATTTCATAAAGCAATATCTGGAAACATCAGCAAATATTTGTAATGGAATGGATTTGAAATACTCCTTGCAAATTCCACTGTTGCCTTCTGTTAGTTTGTGAGAAGATAATGAGTCCTTTGAGATTAACAGAAGGACAAACCAGGAGGAGGGGCTGCTTCAGAGGACAAAGCCACTCTTTCCTGTTGACCTAGTTAGAGTTTACTCTCAAAAACAGGTCTGTTCCCTAACTCTTGCATAACTCTCAGTGAGAAGTAAAATAGGAACAGTTTCCATAATGTGGAAATGGATTCACTTCTTGTTATGCTTTGTTCTTTATAATGCACATGGGGAAAGAAACCAAGAATTCTCTTATTTCAGATATGAAAAAGGAGAAATTGCAATATTGCTTTCATAATACAAATCAATCTGTCTTTCAAGTGAAGTGCGTAAAAGGTTGGGGAATAGGTATTTAAACTTTTTAAAAAAACTTCCAAGAACCATAAATGGAGTTTTCTCTAAGCTTCACCTAAAGTTGCTTAGATATACTAGCCTCAATTCAGTCTTGGCTTTCAGTTTGTACGTCTTTCTCTATCAGTGCAAAATCTAAGTAAAGTGGATAGAAAATGAAACCAAATCAGACTTGGTATTTTGTACCTACTTTACACTCATTCTGTTCTAGCACAACTGACAACAATAAGGAGACTTACTCTCTTCTATATTAAGACCACTTCCCATGTAGTGTTGGTGCAAAAAGGTTTTTAATGACCTTTTTTGCTGTCTTTAAAGCACTAGTTAGGAGGATTTAGGTAAACAGAGACTCTATATACTGAGGCAGTTTTCTTCAGAGAAATCAGCCTCATTATGTTATGTTGTACTGTTAGTTAAGTGTTCCGCTTTTGATCAGTCAGTAAGCCCCTACAGTGAAAGAAGAAGTATCAATTATGTTAACTGGAAAATTATTTGGAGAATAAAAAAGCAGGAGACCAATTAGCATTAAAATTTGGCCAAAAAGATGATAAGAACATCTGTTCAGGATGAATTTGGTATAGACTTTTAGCCTTCTAATGTCAGAGACCAGAGAAGTGAAGCTGCTCCCTAAGAGAAGGTTAGCTATGAGCAGGGAGACCTGAACACAGGCCATGTCCGAAGGGTCTGACCACAGTGGACTGAGCCAGCCACTGGTAACAGGGTCCATCAACATTTCCAGACAAGGGAAAGTGAAAAAAACCAGATCTGAGGTCCAATTCATGGGGTTCAGTCAGGAGCAGCAAGAGACAGGCCCAAAGATAGGAGTAAGAGTGGAAACAAGTTACAGCATACCTCTGAGGGGGCCATCCAGATGAGGTACCTGCAAGGTAGACATGAAGTCCATACAATAAGCAGAGATAGGACTGGAGACAGACATACCCTGGACATAGGTCAACCAAGAACTGGTCGCCCAGGACTGAGCTTAGCTGGGAGTCCTGGGCCCATGGGCCGGGGGTGTGGATGGATGCCCCAGGTGAGGCTGACTGGAGCCATTAAGGCCTATTAGTGCCCTCATGACTCTGAAAGCCAAAAGGGGTAAAAGCCCAGAAGTCTAGAAGTTTGGTTTTAATACTTAAAAAACCCCAACAACATCAAAACAACCACCCCCCAAAAAAAAAACATCCAAACCCTTCAATATTTTCATTTAGTCCTACTTGATATATTAAAATGTAACTGATCAAATAATGAATTCAAGTAACAGGCTTTGGATCGGAGGGACTGTTTCAGTTAGGACAAATTCTTGAGGGTTTTTCTTCATGCTGTAGAGAAACTATCTAAAAATATTTTATTTCAACAAAATCTGAACTTCTTACAATATTTCTGTTTAATTAAAACAATGAAAAGTCAAATTTACACCAACTTCTAGCTAATACAGCTTGGTGTTTTTTAATCATGGATGGGACACCTTTCTTTCGTGAAGTTATATTATTCCTAAAAGGAAAGTGAAATAACATCTGTACTGCTTTTTGAACATAGAACTCAACCCATGTTTGAGCACAAGCTTGTCTTACATCCCACCTACAACCTCCTGCTCTGTGATTCAGAGATTGGTGCATGGAATGAAGTGCATTCTCAGCACATTTGTGGACAATGCCAGATTGAGAGGATAAATCAATTTGCTGGAGAGCAGGGCTGCCCTTAGGAGGGACCTGGACAGGCTGGAGGCGTGAGCTGACAGGAACCTCTTGAAGTTAAATAAAAGCGTGTGCAAAGTTCTTCATCTGGGGTGGAGTGAGCCCAGGCAACAGTATAGGCTGGGGGCCAGTTGTCTAGGAAGCAGTTCTACAGAAAGAAATCTGGGATCCAGGTGGACAATTAGTTGAAAATGAGCCAGCAATGTGCCCTTGCAGCAAGGGAGGCCAAACACATCCCAGGTTGTGTTATTAAGAGTGTAGTCAGCAGACCCAGAAAAGTGATCTTTCCCATCTATTCAGCACTTCTAAGACTGCATCTGGAATGCTATGTCCAGTTTTGGGCTCCCCAGTGTAGGAAGGATACTGGCATACTAGAGCAAGTCCATCAGAGGCCACCAAAATGTTCAAGGGCTGGAGCACAGGGTTTGTAAGGAGAGGCTGAGAGAACTGGGTCTGTTCAGTTTTAAGAAGAGAAGGCTCAGGAGAGATGGTATGGCTTTCTACAGCTACCTGATCAGAGAATATGGAGAAGATGGTGCTATACTCCTCTCAAAGATGCACAGTCCTCTCTTCCTGGGATAATCCATTCCTGAGAAATTCTGATTAGATAGTAAGGTGGTTTGGGGGGGGTGTGTGTGTTTGTTTTAATCAGAAGGGTGGTTAAATACTCAAAGAGAAGTTCTGAAATCTCCATCTTTGGACAAATGTCTAAGCAACCAACCTAATAAGAGCTTCTCTGAGTAGGGGGCTGGATTAGAAGACCTCCACAGGTCCCTACCAACTTAGATAATGGTTGTATGATTCTATGTGTAATACAATTTGACTATGTGGAAAAAATTACAATCTGAACTAAAGACATAAAAAGTAGAGATCTAAAGACATAAGAAGTAAAGTGATAATGTATGAATACACCATACGTTTACTATTTACATTTAAGAAATCTTAGTCAATGTCATATCTGAAGTGACATTCATAATGCAGTTGAAATGCTAAAGCTATGAGTTATGACTTTTGAACCTGAGAAGGATCTTTCAGCATGATGCATATGTATACGTGCAGTTGTACATATTTTAATTATTTTACATACACACACAGAAATGCATACATAGCAAAGAGAAATCACAATCCTTATGTACATATATGTCCACTATTGATATTGTAAGTATGAAAGTGTAAATATAGCCACAGCAGTCTTCAACACCATGTGATTAAGACTTAATGCACATACAGGCAAAAAGGACAATTGGAGAATATTAAGAGCAGGGCAAGATTCTAACACTGATAGAGCAAAAAGGATATATAAAATGTGCAGTCTTGAAACACAGATAACAAGAGCTGTTAAACAGGAAACCAACATTATGCTGAAGAATTGAACTGACTTGTAACAAGTTTAAGATGATAACATACCATGGAATGGAATGAGAAAAATACCAGTTTCTTCTTTTCTCTGTGTGTTTTAAAGAAGTTTGTCTTGATCACTAGCTAGATCAGCATATTTCTGAGCCTTCAAATCATGTATTTTCACATTAATCAAATGAATCAAATCCTCTAATGTATAGTGCTTGTGTTGCATTGCTAATACATTAGATTAGACTGTGAAAACCCTGAAAACAATCAAGTGCCAACGAAGTTGCTTGCTCTGGCATCACTGCCTGAAATATCACAAATGACACCCAGAAGGTGTCACTGGGAAGAAATGTGTCCCAGTACTAAATAAGTAACAGAACTATTAATGACATTTTTACATTTTTGTTAATCATGACCATTTGAGTACTCACAGAACTCACAGAAAATGAAGAGAATAAAAGGTAGCATGATGAGTCTGTTGCTGAAATATTCTGAGGTAGGGAAAAAAAAAGCTCAAATGCACACATATCTGGCATATCTGATAAAGTTTGCAAAATCCTATCCAAACTGATATGCTACAAATTGAACTGCAGAAATTTTTGTCAGCTACTGGCCTTTTCAGGTTTAAACAAGGTCAGAGAATGCCCACTTCACGCTTTAGACATCAGGGAGATGTGATTCACCAAATTACCTTCTACACCTGGTCTACATTAAGAAATAACAAGATTCTCTCAATGACTCACTCAGTAAATATGTATGCTAATGTACATACCATATTTTTCATTTTATATACATGTACTGGATTTTGCATTAAAAATGACTCTGGTATATTATACTGAAATTTTATTAGCAAAAACTCATGCATCATGAAAAGGAGCCTAACTTGAATTATTCCACACTTTCCAACACTTCCCCCCCTCCCATTAAACTACTCAAAGTTCATCTGCAGGCAGTGCAGTTTATACTCTTGCATACTTCAGTCTGTAACAGATTATTCCTAGTAGATTGTCCTTGGAAGGAGAGACATCAAAGACTTGATAGTGGTGCTGAAAAAGAAAACTGTTCCTTATCATAAATAAAGTGATCAGTACCCTGCTCATATGATGAGTGACCCCAAAGCCTTGAAAGTAATTATCTCACAAAACCCAGTTTATAGCTTTATGCCTGTTAACAATAAAATAAAAGTGTTTCCTCTTGTTTAAGATATATGACAGCTACGAGAGAGCACTTCAGATTAAACAAGGAATTAAACATTTTTACTTCTTCCATCTGCAGAACTTTCAAGGCCTCTTTGAATGCAAAGTTCCGTTATGAAAGGTGGTAACATATGCTATTTACTTGGTGCCTAGTTCAGTAGGTAACAAACTCATCACAGGTGTTTTGGGTGGAGTAAAACCTGATGTGGAAGGAAGGAGAACAGATCAGAGACAGTTAACCCTTAAGATCAGAGTCCTTCATGAAATCTTCTTGCCTTATCACAAAATTGCTTATACGTGATAGCTTCCAGTCTCCGTGAATTAATTCAGTACCTAGCACTGGAATAACAGTATTTCCCCAAAGTAACGTGGATTGAAAATTTCCATCAAATTTAATAGAAAATAGTTCTTCTTACTTATCCAAAAAAACCCCCTAAAACCTGAAAGTTACATCCTTTTTCTCAGACTTTCACTTTAAAAATATCTTTGTAATAATTAGGGCCAAGCTGAACAAATTACACCTTTCATAAATCTGCTTTTACCTGTTTTTTTCAAGTGAAATATTACGATGCCTTAATTCTTCACTGAAAAGATAATATTTTTTGACTTTAAAAATTTTGTATGCCCTTAAAACACTTTCATTCAAAAGATGAGCACAAACTCAGTTAGCAGAGGAAGCCTTATGTACAGTTATAAGATGGCCCTGCAGAATTCCTGACACTCTTTGCCTCAGCAAGGTCAAGTACGGATCTTCATTCATATTTAAATTCCAGCTAATGTTCAGAAAGAGAGTTTTGCATCATATTTTCTGGATCTAATTAATAACATCTGGACATCTGGGAACAGATTTAGAAGTGCTAAATATGCAACAGCTAAGACATTCATGTGCCAGATGAGAGAAGCAGGGAATGGAATACCAGTACTCAGGAGTATAAAAAGATTTTTCAGTAAAGCACTTCATGCTTTGTTTCATCCCACAAATGTAAGAAAGCAGAAAAGGAAAATGTAGTAAAACAAAGGGAAGATTTAGGTCCTCCCCTGACACCCAGCAACCAGGTCAAGTATCCTCAGCAAAGGGACAAGTAATGAAGAACTACGCAACTACTGAGAGAATAAAAAACTTAGATTAGGGAGGGAGAGCACAAGGTTTGATTAATATGAAAAATTAAAACTATTCATAATGAAGTTAAACTAATGTGTAATTGTGCAGGGATAGATGGGAGTGGGGTGAGGAAAGATCAATTTTGTAAAGTAGCAAAAGAGGAAAACATGGAGTGAAGCCCATCCTATGCTTTCATACATCCATAGCACCCCTTCATTGATTTATCCAGTCTCTTTACAGAGCCAAAGTTGAGTCACTTTCCTCTGTTTACCAACCTGCTCACAGTTTACCTTGCAGGTCAAATGAGCAGTCCAAACCTTGTGGAGAGCCTGTTCTGACCACCTACCACAAGGATGATTTCACACAAGGAAAATTATAATACCAGCAGTATTTTGAAAGTGCTGCTAGTATAACATCAAGTTAATTCACAGAGAAAGAAAAGGCTTGCTGTGGTTTTGCAAGAGCCTGTGAAAAATGTAAGCTTATCTCAGGTTACAGAAACAAAACTAAGCCAGGAACTTTAAAAAAAAACCAACAAAACAATCAAAAACTAAGGCTTCAAAAATTGACTCTAATGTAAAAAACAATGATGTCTCTTAGCTACATATAAAGACAAGAACTGTAAAAGCTATGTGCAGCTCAATAATTTAGATGCACAGCACAAGTGTAAAAGAGCTAGTGCTGCATCTCAAAAAAAAAGCCACTGTCAAACAAGTAGTTATTTCATTTCCAAAACTGACAACACGAGTCATCTGTTTTAATGTTCTGTGACTGTGAGCTATACCTGTCCAGAATAAAAATGTCGGTATTGCCCTTTTCACATACCCAATAAAATGTTTGGAAATGGATAACAAGCAAAAGCTTGCAGGCTTTGGGTGTCTACAGATGTAAGTACTCAAGGAGTTAACCTGCCAGGATTAGTTTTTATATAAACAGCATAAGTTCAGCCATGCAGAGGAATGAAAGCTCTACAAATGGGAAAAGTATGAGTAAAAGGAGAAATTCCATCACCAGACTGGATTGCAAAGAATGGGAAGTCAAAAAAGAAGTGAAAAATAAGCATTTCAATGAAAATTGTCACAGGACATGCAAGTCTTACACAGGATGAGACAGACGATGGTACATTTATTCAGATAAAATGAACCTGTAAATGGTCTACTGATCATCACATAAATGTGAAAAGGAAATATTCAGCCCAGTGCAAGAGGATTTATCTATATCACTAATACAAAGGAAGGCCAGATCTCTAGCAGTGCAATGATGACAAGTGGTTTCCTTTTCAACACAATAGCTTAAATATTGTGATCCACTATCCTAAACCACTGTAAAGTACAATACATCTTGCTGTTTTGATGTAAATGATCCCTGGATTTGATCTGAAGTCACAGCTAGTGCCATCTAAAAGTTTCCTCTTTACAGATCTCCACAGCTTTTATGTGGGAAATAGAAAAAGTAAAGAAACAAAACACAATTCACTCATCACAGGGAAAAGCAACCACACCCCTGAAGAAAAACAGTTAGCCCTATATACATCAAAGTTACAGCAGAATAGACAAAACGCTGTAGAATGCTGTGATGAGTTATGACATTTTTCTAAATTATATCACACCAGATAACATGTATTTCAATATAAGTAGTATAGCAGGTGTACTCAAAGTAAATGGCTTCAGCCAGGGAACAGTTTCAGTTCTACTTTATATAACCAACAATGATGCTACCTTTCTCCAAAGAATCTGGTATATTGGTACCCAATAAGCTATAGATGTTAGCAAAATTTCAGAAATAACATTTTGAACAGAGGGGGACAGGATGCTGAAGTAATCCAATGGCATCAATTAACTCATGATGACATAAGATCTGTTGTCATAGTGCTATCTCAGTATTCACTACTTAAGAAGAAGCTAATGAAGAGGAGAGATGACATGTGGTGGAGAATAGTGGCAGTTGTGTGTTAGTCACTAGAATTTCTTCCTTTAGAGTCTACAGATATGTTTGATAAGGGGAGAAAGGGAGTCTTTCACACCTTTAAGTCACTATTCCTTCCACCACAGTACTAATTCTGTTTCTCAGTATGTGTTTTCTCAGTAGCACATGATATGATGTGCTCTTTCCTTCACCCAGTTTTACTATATGAAGTCTGTGCCTTATGTAATTTTTAACACTGTGGGCTGAAACTAGAATATGTTTCCTGAGAGTATGATTTTTAAATGCCTTGAGAAAACTAAAACATCCTTTCTATGTCTAAGAGTTTTTTTCTGTATAATATTTGCAAAAGGACATTTCTCTGTATTAATTTGCCCATGTGGGAAAGAGTTCCTATTTTTCTAAAGATCCTTTTCCATATTCAAATCACAGCAATATTTTAGCAGATGAAATACATAATTGCAGACACTTTCCTAGTTTCAGTCATACAGCTATAAACAAATGCTATTTATTTGCTGAGGCATAAACAATGTTCACACAGCTTTCAATTGAAAATGACTAATATGTTAATGTATTTTAAAATAAAAAGTACAATCTTAGACGTTAGAGAGAAACACAGGAGGAAAAACAGTTCTGTTGCATACCGTAAGTTCATGGTAGTGTAAAACTCTTTTTGCTAAGTTTTCTGTCTAGATCATTCTACAAAAATGATCTGTCAAACTGAATTCATAGTTCCATAAACACTTTAAGCGAGCCCTGCCTCTGAGAGATGCAGTTCTCTACTCCTTGTGCTCCATCATACCCTACCCATTCTGTTTTTCATCAGAGTAGGAAACTGGTTAGAAATAATTTTTTTCATCTGTGGTAGTTTCATTTGGAGCTATACCTCAGGTCATCTTAATGAAAGTTTGTAAAGACACGAGGGAGAGAGGAGGGAAGGAGTAGGAATGGTCATTCCATTGGTTACAGTGTTATAGCACCTTAAAATACATTGGAACTACTTTCTTAGACATATAGTCACACTAAAAGAACACCTTGGAATTGTGTAAGACATACACAAGTAAAGATTTGTATTGGACCATGAAGAATAAATTCAAAGAGCTAAAATTTGGGGATAGACTATTTCAGTTTAAAACAAGTACAGCATTGCAACCCATCTTGAAAAGTGCCCCTGCATTCTGAAAGATACTAAAGGCTTGAAATGCCCTTTTAAATTATAAGATGAGCATTTAAGAAGCACTCTACACCATTAGGTTCTGACCTTATGCCTTTAAGAAGGTGTCAAAAGCCTGCTGCAGTGGGACTGTGAATAGCAGGGCTTTTTATTTCTGCTTCCTTCACCCACACCCAAGGACTCTCATGCAGAGATACATATCACAAAATTCTCCCTTAAATAAAGGGGATGGGTCCTTAGTATCTAGCCTTCCAGACATTAGTAAGTCCAGACACTGTAGAATTTTGATTATATTAATATATCATTTGCAGAACTTTAGATTCTGTGCCGTTCTAGCAAAAAGGGGAAAAGCAAACTGAGAAGGGGAGTAGAAAAGATAAATGAGCCAAGGTCATGAAGAAGCTTATGCTAGGTGAGAGGACTGAGTGATAGAAAAAAAATTTGGATTGGACAAGGCAATATGAATGTGAAGCTAAAAGTAATTCATCAGATTAGGAAGTGTTTGTAGAACACCATGAACACTACTGTGATACTGAAATTCCAGAGAGAGCAGAAGATAGAAATAAATACTACCTGCAACAGTGAGGTCAAAAGATGATTTTGTGGAGACACCTTCATCCTTATGGCACACTTTGTGCTTTGTTAGGGGCAAATTCTGATCTACAGCCTCTGCCATTGCACATTTAAGAGGTGAAGGAGAACATAAGAGTGCAGATTAATTTGACCCTTTGTGTTTTCCTTTCTGTGAGATAAAAATACATTAGCTCTGAAAACTGTTTAAATCCGGTACCGCAATTGCTTAATCAGAAAAGCTTTTTCTTCTGATGAACTAGTTGTTAGAAGCAATACTTCCAAACAGTCAATAGAAAAATGGAGCCAAATGCCTCTGTAGTGATGTTAATCCTTGTCTCCCACTCTGTGTCCCTACAGTAACGTGCCTTGCAACTAATTACGGTGTGCAACCCCCACAGCAGACCTGAGGCATTAGGGATGATTAAAATTGTCTGCATCACCACCCTACATAGCTATTCAACAACTACAGCCTTGTTATTACAAAGGCATGTACTATTAGGCATAATACAGAATTACTATATAATTCTGCATATTTGTGGCACAAATGCTTGTCCGCAAGAGCATTGAAAAAAACCTATATTCCCAAGAAGAAAAAACAGTGTGTTTGTCTAGACAGGGATTCTGCTAGGCTCTTCCTTGAATGTAGGAAGGAGTGATTAACTGTTTTCTCCAAGTTGGAATATCCTAAAACTCCCAATGGTGATGACTTAAGTATTTGGACTGGTGACCAGTGGCAGAGGCAGCTCTAACCTGCTGTTCTCTGCTTGTGTTAACACCACAGATCTTGAAAGAAAATGGAGAATACTTCTACTCTGCCAGCCATGCACAACTGTACAGAAGGAGGGGAGGGGGAGGTGACTGTTCGTTCTTGTTTGTCCTTACAATTTGAGTTCTTTTTCAGGATCTTATACTAAAAATGTTGAGCACAATAGATTTTATTTTAAAGAAGCAAAGATTATTGCCTGCTAATATTCATAATTAAACCCAAAGAACATTCTATTTCTGTCTACACGTTGAGTTAGAAGCAATGCTAAATTAGCTTTATCATTTTTATTGTGTTGTTGGCTGCCTAAAAGCCAGTGTCACAAGCCAACACCCCACTGTGCTAGGCATCGTACAAACAATGAACAAAAGAGACTGCCTTGGTGCCAAAGAATGTTTCAGCTGAACATTGTAGTTCAGAGCGAAGGAAACGGGAGCCAAATGTAAAGTTCAGCTACACAGAGAGCACTATCTTAGCTAGTTCCCATGCCCCTTCTGTATGTCCTGTTTTATCTTTCTTGTGGTTTTCAGCTTTGCAGTGCACCTTGTCATTTCACAGCAGAGTCACAGTGATATGAAGAAATGTGAATACAAGCAGAAAAAAATCCTTGGCAATGCCTGGTTTTGTCACATTAAATTTTTTCAAATGAAACACAAGATTAAAAATAAAGTTCAGAGGAAAAAAAAGGTCCCCACCAAAAATGGAGTCTTTAGTAATTTTCCACATATCTGGCAACAATTAGGAAGTTATGTTAAGGTAATTAGGAATTGCTGTGATACTTATCTCCTACTCATTTTTTTGAGTATGCAGGCTCCAGAACTCTGCATCATTGCTCTGAAAGATGTTTGTATGCTTATACAATATCTGACATCAATGAAACCAGCACAAAAGAATTGAAGTGGACCTGGAACTATACTGACTGAACATCTCATGGTCAAGAGCAGAAGGTGGACTATGAAGAGAGGGCAGCAGTTATTGCTATATACTCTAAGCAGGTCACTTATGCTCTGCAGCCTTCAGCAGGGATTCTGCGTTCTTTAAAACTCAGAAATAGCTATGAACAAGAACAATGTAGAGAATGAAGTGTATTTACCCATGTTGCCAAACTGTGTATATTTTTAAGGCAGGCATGAGATTTATATATCATTTTAAGTGTAATCTGTGGTATACCCATACTGTTAGAACTGCATGACTTCTCATGGAGTTAGTTTTGATATGCTATGGTTTATGTGGAAGGAAAAACAAGCCATCTGCAATTAACGGTATATTCAGTGTTGTGGTTTTGGGGCAGTAGGGTTGGGGGGGTTTTGTTGGTTTTATTTGTTTGTTTTTAAGATGCATACATAACTACTAGTCATAGTAATCACTGGATAGGTCACTATCCCTTATTTTCTGAGTAAGAAACCAACAGTGTGAATGAAACCTTCATATACCAGGCCTAGGGGTGAGCTATAACATCAATGGTTACCTGTCACCTGGAATGCTGCTTCTGCTTCTTCCTCAGATTTCCAAAGGATGATCTTCCTGCTCCCTGTCGGCCATGCTGCTAACCTGACCTCCAGTGCACTATTTCAGGGAACTGAGCTGACAGAAAGCAAGCCCAAATCTAAAGGAGACCTGGCAGAAGGGGAGGAGTAGGAACTCACATCAGCTTTGCGGGCAAACATGTGCTTACACACACCATGTCAGGGCACAGCGTGAGCTGGGCTGCTCCCCAGGGGAGTTGGAGGAGAGAGCGGCCAAAAACCAGGACAGCACAGAGCTGGTGAACAGAGAAACAGCTCCTGTCAAGAGTCCAGTGATCATCAGGTAAAAGCAAAGTAACAAGTCAGGTTTGAGATCCAGCAAAATGCAGACAACAGTTCAGGGACAGGAATGGGGTCGGACACTTCTATGGCATCACTGGGACAGAGACTGATGGCCTTGGGCTGGGCTGAGATGGGGTCCTGGGCCATGAGCAGGGTTGGGGGGAGCCCTGAGGAGGCTGGGCAGGGACAGTCAGTCTTGGTAATGACCTGACATGTATGAGTGGTGAATTTTTCTTTTGAAACTTGAGTTTTGGAAAAGTTACAGCTCAGAACATTTTCACAGTGGATGAACAAGAAAAAAAGAGAGCAAATTGTGTGACCTTTCATGAAACAATTTTTTTTTTTTTTTTAAATCTCAACCTCCTTAATACATTTGTTGACTTTGGATAATCACTTGTATCTTGATTTAAAAGACAGTATCCTCAAACACTGATATTGTATCCCCTGTTGGGCTTCTACACTGTCTTCTTCAGTATTTCATATACAGATGTGGCTGGGTCAGCGATTTGCTTGAACCCATGCTATCCTTCCTCTCATGAATTTTTTTAAAGCTATTTAGTGCATATGGTTGCACCACAAATTCCGGATTTGGACTATTTGGGGAATATAGGACCATTTCCTCTGGAGAATAAGGAATAGATCACATTACAGGGCTGATTCTAAGGACCACATTTATGTCATAAAACAAATGTAGATATTTTAAACAACGTTTTCACAATGCCTTTGGTATGCCTCTATTGAAACTGCAGTTTTGATTTCCTGTGGCTATTGCCTGGAGGAACATTCCAATATTGTGTAGGAGATAATAAGGTTCAAGTTAAAATGAAATGGAGAGACCAAAAGCATTTTGCAGATAATGCTTTGATCTGCAGTTTTACTACTCCAAAAGATGTCACCCAATATATGCTTTTTTGATATAATGTTTAAGGTCTATTTTCCTTTTAATAGGTGCAGTTTGTGAGTGCATTTTCGCTCTGTCAAAATGAACTGAAAGTTAAATCAAACAAATATGCTTGTTTGCACTAAAATTCACTCCTGTAATCCAAGTTATGCTGGTATAAAACATATACAGAAAAAGGGTGGAAATACTTTTACATTATTAATGTTTATCCTGTAGTAAACATTAAAAAAACTTCTTGGTTAATCTATAAAATTTAAGTTGAAGAAAAATCCCAAATTATTTAATAATGAACAGATAGAGAAATTAGTTGCATGTTGTGTGACATTATTTTTATGTAGAGTTTAAAGTTTAATTAGTAATGAAAATTATGGAAATAACAAGCAATGGCAAATAAAATTGGGTGATTCTAACTCAAGATTTTCTTAGTTGTATTTATCAGCTTTTGCTTGTAATTACCCTGAACTTAATAACAAAACCCTAAAACTCTTGTGAGTTTATCATAATTGAATCTGGTAAAGTGAAACCTATTAAATAATTTTATTTAGGTTATTGGTACAAGCCATATAAGGCATATTGTAAGTGTTGGCCTAAACGACAATGGCAACATGATCCTAATGAATCATAAGTAGCAACCATTAGCACATTCTTACCAATAAGGACATATTTGCCACCAGATATCTTGGAACACGTTAATGAATAAAAATTTTCATACTATTTACCTCATATTATACCATGCAATGAATCAAACCAATAGCATGTTGCACAGAATGTTGCAGACATTGTAGTACTGTAGTACTATGTAGATAAACCTTGTACAAAATGTATTGTATGGATTACAGTTACAAAATATCAACAACAGATACCTTACATATTAATGACTGCATCACCTCAAGGTTTAAAAACCAAAATGTGAATGAAAAAAATAAAAAACATTTGAGTTTTGTTCCCTTTTTTTAAATGTCTCTAAGGAATGAATCATGGATTTTGAACACCGATAACATCTATCCATCTAGTTAGTAATTCTTATGAGTGCTTAATAGTTTGCAACAGAAACACAAAAAATTGAGGTAGGATATCAGATAGGATTTTCTGAAACAGGAGAATCTGGAGTCACCTGTGGGCATCACAATGGAGTCTGAGTCAAGAAGGCAAGGAAAGATGTGTCTGGGAACAGTTTCCAAACAATGAAGACAGGTATACAGACACTCACCTTCACATATACTCAGGCTGTCCTTTGTCTTGAGAAACAAGCCACCAGGCTGGCATAAAATAATGGGCTAGTTCTAAACATGTTGTTTGGGTACAACATACAGCATAGCTGCAGCAGTGCACTGCATCCTGTATGTTGCTTTACTTTGCTTCTCCAAAAGGTAAATAACCTGCATAATTCTGCATTCCAGCAGCTAGTCCATGCTAACTACATCTGTTCAGCAGCACTCTGGCACTGGCCAGGGTCTTCTCTTCTTAAAAATATTCTCAAGTCTACAGAAATTTCCAGGTCATGTTGCCAAAATTTTTTGTCTATCTTTTTGAGGGCATAAGTTTTAGCGAGGCCATATCAGCCAGAACTAAGATATTATGTTCCCTCTTTTTTAATTCATCCATTTAACTGCCATAAAAGAAGGAGAAGAAGAGAACCCACTTTCAAGATTCTCCCCTCAATGTTGTTGATTCTTGCCATTTTTTTCACAAATATAATAATATTTGCTATTTTCCACAAGGTCCAGTGCTTGAAGAAAATCAATGACATCAAAATCTCAGCTTTCATGAAAAGTGTATTTCCAGTTCTCATAAAAGAGCTTGAAGACATGAAGAGGATGTACCAATTCAGAAAATGAAGATGGGTGATTCAGAAACCAGAAGGAAAATAAAAAAATAAATCAAGAATCAAGTAAATAAAATATTTTTACTTTTCAAATTTATAAGCAGTGTAATAACTCTGTATGAATGATACATAACTTAAAAAAAAAAGTGTCGTATAGGCAAAGGTGCTGCTAAGTATCTCAAAAGTCAAAAGCTCACCAGCATTAATAGGAAAGGTATGAATGATGCTTTAAATACTTGGATGAAGTTGTATTCTTATTATATTATACCTTTTATCACTATACTTTATGTCACTAGCTCACTCCACTCTTTTCCTTCCAGTATTTCTAGGAATCATTTTCGGAAAGACCATATATTTACTGACTATCATCACAGTGACTGAAATTGAAGTTCCTCAGAAATTCATAAGCAACTTGAATTCCAACATGATTTAGCCCATACCTCATGGATATTGAAAAAAAAAATATTTGAAAGCTTGGTGCCTAATATAGATCTGAAATATTTAATTAAATAACTGCTCAATGTTTTTTAAATTGCTTTTAAATAATATTTCCATTATCTAATACAGTCAATCTTTAAAGAAAATTGACAAGAAATGCTGGAAAAGTAAATATCTTTTTAAAAAGGACACAATTGCTCCAAATTGGCTTTGAGGTCTTCTATGAGAATCTTTGGTCAACTTTTAGAGAAAAAAAAATTAAAATTAAAATTTATAATAAAGAACAAAAGCAGGCAATTTTTTCAGTTTCCTCTTTTTCTGCCAGTGTTTCACAGAGCTCTGATCTAAAGTACAATAATTAATCTAGTAGGAGTTATAGGAAGAGCATTAATAGCCAATGGTTATTCCTTCCCACTGCCTTGTTAGATAATATTTTTGTTCAAGTGAAATATTTCTAATGTTAAGGAAATTTAATTCCTCATACTTTCCTTTTAGTAATTTTGATGAAGGATAAAAATATCAAGGAACAGGGGTAGAATAAATTGCCTATTCTGGTCAAAACAAAAAGACAACCAAACCCACATATCAAACACTTCATTTCTAAAATTGTATTTAAGCATATAAACAAATTTACTGGTAGTCAAAGATCAGAAGTGCAGTCAGCACCTCTGTTCTCACCACCTCACAGTCCCAATTTCTCTTTTTGGATTTCTTGTCATATAGAAGTGGCTACACCTATTCTCCATTCTTCCAATATTCTCCATAAGAGATCTTCACAAGCTTTCTAAATATTAGTTTAATAAATGTTTTAACAGTCTAATAGGTAAAATTATTTGCTTAGTGCAGAAAAACACCAAATTAATAATACAGTTAAAGTTATTATACAAAAGTTTCCTATTATCTACCACTTTTCTCCAGTGTTACAGTCACCTTTCCAATGTCCTTCTGGGTCCTTAGGTTGATAATTCAATCTTCTATAAGCAGAAAGCAGGAGGGTTTACAGCAAGTTGTCAGCATCCTGAGGCCATTCATACAAGGAAGATGATGTTCATGGCAGGGTTTCTTTTTCCTCAGTCTTGGGTACCTTTGAGGCTATTATATGTTTCCTTATCACAGTTTGCTTCCTTCTCACTGGTTCCCAGATAAAGTTTAAAAGTTACACAAGAGCCATCCCCCAGTTTCAGTTGACAGAAAAGGTGATGGTTTGCTGTGCCATGACTCCCCCAGTCGGTCAGATTTGACCACAGGAGGCATTCACAGAGCTTCAGCTCAAGCAGGTGAGGCAGTGGTCACTTGGCCAGCAGCCTGTTGTTCAAACAAGCTAAAACCAGCTCAGGCCAGGGCAAGCCCAGACCAGCTCTGAGACACTGCAGTGTCAGGTCTGTACAAAGCCTGTGGGCTTTTACCAGTAATATAGATCCTAGGCTACAGATTTAGTTCTCCTAAATGGCTGAACTACATCGTTAAATATTTTCAAGGCAAAGAATTAGGAAAATAACATCAAACAGTAACAATTAAGATTGCAAAGTTTCAGTGAGCAACTGAATTTTAGGTCCTATATGGAGAAGTTTAAAAAGACTTCAAATCACAAAAGCCTTGATGTGGAGGTCTCTGAACTTCCCTGCATCCAGAAGAAGATACAAAGACAGCCAGATCTCAGTAACCTAACTTT
Organism: Gavia stellata; assembly: GCF_030936135.1. Taxonomy (NCBI): domain Eukaryota; kingdom Metazoa; phylum Chordata; class Aves; order Gaviiformes; family Gaviidae; genus Gavia; species Gavia stellata. Next base: position 23,343,281 of record NC_082598.1, on the reverse strand, counting down.
TATCTGAACACAAACATAAAAAACTACAATAAGAGTTATGAGTGTTATAAATATGTTTAAAGTTATAATAAATACTCGTAACTGCAGCATGTAACAGACTGAAAAACTTAGAAAAAAATTCCTCTTCTGCCCACCATATGTTTTCTTCCATTCCAGTAATTTTGAGTAGTTTTCTTAATTGAAACAAACTCCATTGATGAATCTCTAGAAAAAACTTCTTTTGGTCACTTCAGACCTGGCTTTGAGTCTGTTTCATGTTTCAGACAGGCAGACTCCCTCTTCCGCTTGACATCTATCGATGTCTGCATGCACTACATCTTTTTCTCCTTCAATCCCTATGCACTGGTCTCCTAAACCAAGCATGATTATGTCTTCAGCAAACAACACGAGGTTAACAGCTTCCTACCTTGCTGTCTACAGCTGCTTTCTTTTTATTAGCCGAAACAATGCATAGTACTCATACAGCAAAGGAGACATAAACAAATTACACTCATACATCTCAAGAAGGTGGATGTTAATATAAAGTTAATATAAATAGGAAAACAAAATTAAAGTCAGGTTGCTTGACAAGATCTGTAAGGCCAGTTACTGGAGTAGTAATACTTGTAGCAGCAGAGCAATACCAATGCTGAGCCTGCCGTGGTACATCTATGCCATTCCCTTTGAACCTGAACTTTAACAGTTCATACCTCATCAACCTTTGTACTGCTTAATGGGCCCTTCAAGCAGTGAAATTCGGGATTAAGGAATGTTTACAGGTTTGTACCTCATGTGCTTAAATTCATGTGTGTTATAATCTGTCAGATACAAAGTATGATCACTTTTGCATTATATACCTCTTTTTCACAACTATTGTTTCCAGAAAGAAGCTTGAATATATATATTTCCAAAACTTTAATCCCAATAACTAAGACTAAAAATTGTCCACTCCTGTTCTAATGAAAATAGCTATTGGCAGAAAAGATGGAAACATTTGTGTTCCCTCAAAAGAGAAATCCTACGTAAGACTTGGACATATAAAAATTTTATCAGAATTCCAAGTTTGGAGCACTTTGGAAGAGCAGAATCAGTAAAGTAAAATGATCTTTCTCCTCTTATTCCCCTTAAAAGACTTAATTTCACAATATGAAAATGACAGAGCATAGTTTGGACAACTTGTGTGAAGAACTTTGGAGGGGAAAATATGCAAATGTCTTCTTAGAAAAGAAGTATTTAGGGTTTAGATTCTGAAGGTATTCAGGAATGTTTTCTTGTAATTTATTTCTTATGGTTTGGGGGTTTTGTTTGTTTGTTCTAACACAGTTCACCGCTAGTGATTAATCTTCCTTATTCATTCCTTTGGATTATCCTCCAGTTTTATCACCTAACTCCAAGACTTTGGTACCTGCTAAGTGTAATTTCTAGTACAGTTTAGTGGCCTGTCCTTTAACCACCTGCAATGACTCGTAAGCGGGCTTGTAGTTGAAGGACTGGTTTTAGGCTACCAACAGGACAGCAATTGCCTAATTCATAATACTGATGAGGAAAACAAAATACCTATTTTGTTGTTTTGCCTATTTTGCCTGTTTTGAAGCTCTGGAAAGATGGGACTTGTCCTGCCAGGATCCTACCAAAAATGAGACAGAGGTATGAGTTATTAAGAGGATATTTCCAGTCTGTTCCACGTTAGGCAATCTGAGCTGCCTTTCCCATCACCAGCCTTTTCTTCTACCTATCTTCTTCCTGCCCTAAGACTGTCCCATTTCAGCTTTTCATCCTGGGGAACCAAGTTTCATTTTTGCCTTCATTGATGAGGAGTCTTGAGCTTACTCAGAAAATATTTTCCTGTCCCTGACATGAGTTCAAGGATAAAGTTTTTTACCTACCATCAAGAAATTTAGTTGGGCAATAGATAATGCTTGGATATTTATATGATCTGCATGAGAATTTCTGAAAGGGAACGAGGCCAAAAAAAGGGAGTTAGCAATACATTTTTCACTTTTTTCTGTGTTTTTTCAATAGCCACAAGAGGTTGAAAACTTGTCTATCAGCTGATTTGTTAATAACTCTGCAAAACCTATTTCCAGAAGCATAGAAGCTACTATCTAAGCCATAAAACAAGGATTAAATAGGGATTCAGAGACCAGATTATAAGCTATTTGCAATCATGTCATGTTCCAGTAGACATGATACAAAACATATGCACATGGTCTAAAAGATGACCAAGCCATGGGCATATATATGAAGAGATAGACTGATTAAAAAAAAATTCCCAATGCCAGCAAAATATAATGTATATTTTATTAGAAGTATAACCTTTTATTAGAAGTATTAACACAAAATTAAAAACATAAGGACTTTCACAATTCAAAAAACAAGGCACTTTTTTTTAAGGCGTACTGTATACATAAAACTGTACCCATGCCTATTGCCACCAGACAAGTATTATGATATTCAATGGTTTTGAAATCTAACCTACCAGCAATACTGGCAGGAGTAGTACACAATTTAGATACACACAGTTTCAGCTTACAAGCAAAATCTTCAGTTCATTCATTACTTTACTCTTTTTTCAAGAAAAAAAAAAACTTGTAATTTGGGAATGGAGCTTTTGAAAAATAGGAGGAAAAGATTGTAGTATATAAATCTAGTCTGACAGCGATAAGAAATATCTATTCTGGCATTTAAATTGAATTTGAACGTGGCCGCTTTATCCTGTCTTTTCCTCTCTGTCTCCCAAATATAATCCTTAAATTTCTGACTTTCCAGAACAAACAAACAAACAAACAAACAAATAAAAGCGCTTAAAGTAAGATTTGGTAATTAGCATTTAATGTCCATGACTCATACACTGGAGATCTTTTCAATCATTTCAGCAATGATTTGTTACGCCATAACAAAGTCAAGTAACTTCTCAAGTCATTCAGCCTCTTGTTATTTGTTTTGAAAATAGAAAAAAAGGAAGTTCTTAATAAAAGAGATATTAAAATGCGGACAAGCTATTTTTTCTGAAATTTCAATAATGATCACAATGTATTGAAAATACAGGTAAGACGTGTACCTGCATTTTTGGAAGAGGGAAAGTTGTTCTCTGCTTGTAATTTATGTTACAAGGTTTATTTTGGGGTCATTTCACAAATGGGGTAAATTCCAGTATTTGTGTAACTCTGTTAAGAGTGGTGTTAGCAGAGAATGTGAATAATAGAATGTTGCAAGCATGAACATTACAAGTACGGTGGCAATAAGTATTAGTATGCATAGTGAGACTGTCAGTTTTCTAAAGATGTTTTCCACCAGCATAATTTATTATGGTTAGAAAGCAGATGCACTCCTTATTTTGTTTGTAAAGCAAAAACTTTTTTTTCATATATTAATAGATTTAACTCACAGCCAAGATTTCAGGCATTAGATTGGCTACTTTACGATTCCAGATGTGAGTGTAAAACAGATTTCTACAAAACCCTTTTAACACAACAAACATTTTTTTCAGCAAAGATGTCTGTGACATATTTACAGTTACGTTGCAATACGACATGCAATAGCTGAGTTGTAACTGCTTAAAGCAACAAAAAATAATCCATATAGATCATTAACTTTTATCAGAAATTTTGTTAAAAACAATGTTTAATATGAGACTTAGAGAATAACTAAGAAAGAACTCCGTTTTACAATTAAAGAGGTTTCCTATTTATATGAGAGTTCATTGAACACAGAACAGAATATAGTTTGCGTTTGCCTAGGACTCCAGCTAACACTGGCCAAAGTTAAAAGGGGCAAGGACAGTATAAATCTCTATAACTCTAGGCAAGTGGGAGAATTCTAACAATTTGGGAGATCACAAAACTTTACAGAAAAATGAAAATGCCTATTGAAATTGCAATTCTTTTCTTTTCCCAATGAGTAGCCAAGGAGTAAAATATGTAGGAAACTTTTGTTTAACCTGAAACACCAAGTAAAATGACAAAAATACTTAAATTAATTATTTATTTTAGTCATTACTGTAATGTTTTACTATACAACACCATATCTATCTCTCTAATAGCCTATTAATTAAAAAATTATATAAATGATATTTCAGATTAGGAAGAATTATTTCATTTAAAGCAAAACCAAATGAAAATAAATTTTGTCATCATATTTTCCTGACCACCAATAGCTTTTCCAAATAAAATATAGACTTGATGCTGGAATATCATGCTACTAAACAGTTGTAGTAGTTCAAGATTTTATAATACCCAAATAAGTTTATTAAGTGTTATCTTGTCTTTCATTACTCCATACTTTTTAAAAATCTGTTCTGACAACTCATTTTAATAACAGGAAGTTTAGAATATGGTTTTAAGTTTCAAATCAGATATAGACAGAAGATCTGTCATATTTCTAGTATGCAATGATAAGCAAAAGCATGAGCTAGCATTTTACACAAATATTTCAATAAACAATTAAACTCCTAAGCTGTTCTGAAAATCTTAACTCTTCATTTTCTTTACCAGATATTAAATATATTCTAATTAGTTTTCCTAGGGATTACTGCAAGACACTCGACATCTGCAAAATAAACACTGTTGTATCAGACTGATAGAAATTCTAACTGCACAGAAGTTGGCACACATTAGGATTTATTGCCACGAAGTTTTCAGCCAACACCCATTATATCTGATGTAGACATCAGAATGTAAAAGGATATAATTCAGTATATTTTTGACAAATGTGCGCTAATTCCATACACTTACTTGCGAAACACTACTAGAATTTTTTCTTACAGGATTTTTGTGCTTTTTTTTTCCAGATTTCTTTTCTGCCCAGCTGCTTGCACTGTAAATATGTGCAGATCATGAAAAAGCTACTAAAACTGCTTAAAATTTTCTCATGGAAGAATGAGGTTGAACTTGCGAAGAGAAGGGATGGAGGTCCTTATCAAACTATTCTCCTGCCACCCAGATTATTAAGATTTTCTGCTCCCCTAAAAACTGAGAAATTATTGAAGCTGTGAACATTTCTCAGTGCACCTCGCAGGCCATATTTATAGGGAACCCTGTAAAACTAAGAACAATCAATCACAGTTCTATTATTTTCTCTTTGGTGAGGATTCAGTACTTCATTTATTCCCATTATCATACATGTCTGAGAAAACGAATAGAATTCAAAAAATCCTTTATCATCTTTTTTTCAATCAGAAAAATAAATCTGCATGGTAAAGAGACTAATTCTATTCAGAATTACTCATTTTCTCTTTATTGTGTCATCATAAATTTTCTAAATCTAGTTGATTAGGAAACCTAGGATAATTAGGGGTAATTTCCTGGCCTCAGCTATATTACAGCGCAGATTTTCCGGGGTCAAAGATGCCTCCTGAAGATCCCTACAGAATCTTGAGTTTATGATCAGATAAACCTCACGTTCAAATTTATGGCCCTTACAGATATGGCAGTACAAGATCACTTCCTTCCTCTTTAGATGGCAAGAAGAATAAGGTATTAACTCTACTGATCAAAGCTGTTTCCCATGTTTGAATATTGTGTGGCAGCTATATGATACCCTATAACTTGAACAGATTATTTTCTCTCTATGCTGTGACTGGGATAAGAACGACCTACGTTTAGAATTTGAAGAAGTCTGTAATTGAAGTTATGTCATTTAAAATGTATTGTAACTCCCAGATTGCTTTAATAATTACTTTTTGTTGTGTTTTGGCACCATAAAGTTCAACACTTTCCAATTTTTCACTGAGTTCAGCACAGGGAAAATGAAAAGTAGAGAGGAAAGAGTAATTGTTGTAGTCCTATGTTATCTTGCTCATTTCAATTCTTCATCTGTTATACCTACCATTCTGGAATACGTGACAATTCTTTTGTTCTTTCCACAGTTTTTCTGCTCACAATACAGGGTATTCTTACTAACTGTATCTAGAGAGGGAAAAAAAAGAAAGCAAGAAGAAAAGAGAAGAAAAAAGAAACCAAAGTACATTATTTTCTTACAGATGCCAAGTTGTGGATGGCAGATACAAAATGTAATATAGGATATGTCTACATAATAGTTACTGGTATGTAGGCATAGCACAGTCACTACTAATTAGCTTGCTAATAACGTTTTGGTAGCATTCAGGCATCTCTGGCAGAGATGAATAAATACTTTAGCAGCACGATGAAAGAAAGAGCTAACCCATGTTAGACTGACACACCCATAACCTTTACAAATGAACTGAGAATTTGGAAAAACTATATCACACTGAGTTTAGGTAGATTTATTGCTTATGACATTCAGTGATTAATGAAAGACTTGCTTCTGGCCATTCTTGAACAGATGCACAAGGAGAATACATAGAGGCTATGCCTCTTATGTTGTGAACAAACACAATTACTATTCTTGCAGTCGAGCATTATCTACTCTTGGTGGCTTTCCATAGGTGATATAAAGAAGTGAAGAAAAGATCGTTACATTACCTTCTTATGCTGGTCACATGTACAGACAAAGTTTATTTTTCAGAGTGGTTTGTAATCTGAAATTTTTGAGTCCTCACAGTTCAAAATTATTCTAGAAAATTTTATGGGACTTGCTACTCCAATTTTCTCTGATTTGATTGTAGATCAATAGTAAATAATGTAACAGGAACATCTAGTGTCACAGGTATACTTAAAACAAAATACGTCAGAAATTACAAAAACAAAAGTAAAAAGCTCTGAGAAAGTAAGCTCTGAGAAACTTATCTGGTCTCTCTGCGAATGGATGTAGAAGTCATATCTCATTACTACAAAAGTCCATCTTTATCTTCTAATAATTCTTGTCATTATTATTTTTCACACCTTTGTTACCAGTTTTATTCTCACCATGCCTTTTTAGTCAATATTGAAATTTCTTTTAAAATTTTATTTGGGTTCTGTGGATGATGGAGGATTTTTAGCATAAAAGCACTTAATTCCATTTTGAATTTATGGGTTGTATGTGTTATTGTCCCAAACAACTAGCAAAGAGAAGTTACCTGGATATAAATCCTCTTCTTTACAGACATAAGCTCTCAATGTGGCAAGTCTGTTATGTTAGATTGCAAGTTTTTGGATTTCACATTTTTATTTGCTTTCTCGTCTTTAGCCAATTACATAATTCCTGTAAACTTTTGCTCTCAAAATACACACACACATATATATATTCACCCTCAGCTTTGAGTTACTGATGCATTTTGCTTTTGAGTTTCTTTAGGCTTTTTAAATAACATAGCACGGGTGGATAGTTTAGGGAAAAAGTCAGTTTCTGCTGATTTCCTTAGAAACTGGAGGTATCATCTCATCCCAAACCTAAGAAATGACATGTAATGATAATTTCTGTTTGATATATGCAATAATGTCTAGCAAAACTCATTGCAAATCCAGTCTTTCCAATCGGAGATCCTGGAGTAACATATTGAATTTTAAGACGCTGCACTCGGAGTGTCTGTTTTAGCCTTTCCTTTCCCCCATTGTAATGTCTGCCAAACACCATGCTTCTTCAGCCTAGTTGTTGAGCTTCACAACCCACTGTGCAATTCCTAACATCCTAATTCTCTCCCTTCTCTGTTTTCACAAATTAAAGAAAAACAAGAGAGCATGTGAAAATAATGTACCTTCTTTTTTCCCCTTCCATTTTAATTTCATCTAGTTTACAAATGGAACACTTTGTTTGCTTCAATTTTGATTGATTGTTTTATTTATCATTTACAGGTTTCCTTTAATGAGTATATTTTTTCTTTTATTTATATCTGCAAGGAAAAGAGAGCTATGATTTTTTTTAGTTTATTTCATTTTTTAATGAAAGCTTTTATTTTTTCAAGCTTTTAGGCCCAGTTTTACCATAGCCAGCAAATCATTCACATTTACCAATTAAGACGTTAATAAGCTTTAAAATAAGAGTTAAATCAACCAGTCTTGTCACTATACTTAAAATGGATATGTTCAGTAAGCTAAGCTTTTTCTCCTTCTTTGCATATTCTGGCATAATGTACCAAAAATGTAGAAACTGTTTTGGTTTTAATAAATACCTATGAGAAAAATCTGATCAACAAATCCCTGTTAGCTGACAACCAAAATCCTGATACAAAACTGAGCTGATATTTCAGGCTTTTCATGACTAAACAGAATCCAGCTCATCACCTTCAATTTTGGAGTCTATAGGCACATTCAAATAACTTACCTAGCATAGCAAATAAATGCACAGTGGACAAGAGCTGTTTCAGGACTCAGTCCAATTTAATTCTTCAGTAGGCAAACAATAAGCTTGGTGGAACACACCCTGCATTGAATTTCTTAACAGGCCATTGCTTTTAGATAAGGAGAAAAGAACAGAATTTATAAATCATAGGGGAGTCCCCAGTGAATCACTGGTTGCGACAAAGATGAGCCATACATGTCATCAAACTTCTGCATTGGCTTCTTCCATTCTCAGCTGCTGAAAATGACACAATAGATACCTGAATTGTGCCTCTTTCTGCTTCCTGGGCTGTTGGGTGACTTTGTGACACACCTCTTGAAGAGTTGGCAAAGCAATCTTTCCTTTTCAAAATCATGGTTTCTTGGGGAAGTTATTTTATTCTGCAAAAATTTTGCCTGAGAAATGAAGCACTTTCTGTTCAGAAAAAATAAAGGAAAAAAACTTTTTTGCAATTACTCTTCAGTGTTTTATTTTAAACTAAGACGAAAGTAAGAAGCCAAAGCTCAGTTAAAACTCAGACTGCTTTACATCCTCACTCAGAGTTATACAGAGTTCATATAAACTATAAACTGCACAAAACCCCGTAATTATCACAATATGTTAATTTTAAGTTTGCCATGCTTCAGGAACCTATTGATTCAATTTCCAACATACCCTGTGGATTCTAAAACTGAGATTATTTTGTTTATGAACACTGCTAGAAAAGGTTGAAATCAGATTTATAATGCAACTCAAGATTAATCAGAAGTTATACTTTGACTTTAATCAGCAGAAGAGTCTACCTCAAGATACTATCACTTAGTTATTCTGCAAACTCTAGGGGAATCAACAAAATAAATTATTTAGGAACTATTACTGCAAATTGCATTATTAGGAAATGGATTGCTTCCATTGTGTTTATCAGAACTTCAAGTTTCTGAGCCTAGAAAATTTCAGTAAGTTATATTAGGAAGCAAATACTTGGAATTTCTTCATTTACTGGGGGGAAAAAAGTAAACTTAGTTTATTGCAAAAGTCAACTTAATTTGAATGTAATTCCACATTTATATTTGGTTGAGCAAGGACACAAAAATAATTTATTTCATTAGTAGCTGTGAATGGAGATGAAAGAAATGGAACCTCCAGTGGGAGTCCATGGAGTCTTCTCAAGTAAGCTGGTTTTACAGATTACTACTAATGATTTGCATTTCACTGAGTTGAAGCAACAGAAGAGATACCTAGTATTCAGTTTAACTTTCTGTACTATGATTACTTTCTATAGGACAATTAACAACAGCCATCCATAAGGCAGCATTAACTTACATCTCCAGGGAAAAAAATAAAAACAAAAATGAAGGCATGCAATTTCTAGAAATTTTCTAGAAAGAAATCATACCCTCACCTTTCATGAACACTTCCTGAACACCAAACCACAAGCAATTTATGGTGGAGCCTCTTTCAATGTTTTCACAAGAGTTGAATGACAGTTTTTGTCCATTTTGGCAGGAAGCCAGGCAGGAAGTATATGAAACTAGAACATAGCTAATGTATGCATTTGAGAACTGGAAATCTTTATTCCTCAAACTATGTATGTGTGCATTGTTAAGTATAATTAGAGAACAAAGACTAAGACTTTTTACTGGCTGTAATAGGAATACTTTTTTTTTTCTTTTTTATGTTTAAAATGTCAGTGCTCTTACTACCTTCCACAGTTGTAACTCCAGTTTGAGGTGACAGTTTCTCTAAGAAGTATTAGATCAAGTGATTTAAGCATTACTCAGTGTGGTGGTTTTGGCTGGGATAGAGTTAATTTTCTTCAGAGTAGCTAGTATGGGGCTGTGTTTTGGATTTGTGCTGGAAACAGTGTTGATAATACAGGGATGTTTTAGTTACTGCTGAGCAGTGCTTACACAGAGTCAAGGCCTTTTCTGCTCCTCACCCCACCCCACCAGCGAGTAGGCTGGGGGTGCACAAGAAGTTGGGAAGAGATCTAGCTGGGACAGCTGACCCCAGCTGACCAAACGGATATCCCATACCATATGATGTCATGCTCAGCATATAAATCCGGGGGAAGAAGAAGGAAGGCGAGGGACGTTCAGAGTTATGGTGTTTGTCTTCCCAAGAAACCATTACACGTGATGGAGCCCCACTTTCCTGGAAATGGCTGAACACCTACCTGCTGTTGGGAAGTAGTGAATGAATTCCTTATTTTGCTTTGCTTGCGCATGCGGCTTTTGCTTTACCTTTTAAACTGTCTTTATCTCAACCCATGACTTTTCTCACTTTTACCCTTCCTATTCTCTCCCCCATCCCATTGCAGGGGGAGTGAGCGAGTGGCTGTGTGGTGCTTAGTTGCCGGATGGGGTTAAACCACGACACTCAGCCTTTCTTTTGTATACCTATGGAATTTGGGAGCTAGATGTCTTGTTGCTTAGGGTAAACAAGAGCAACCTGGAAAGTGCTGGAGTACTGGGAGCTTTCAGGTCAACAAACTAAGCATGTTGTGAGATATTCAGGATGTGGCAGATGCTCATGAGGACTTTTATAAATAGTAATTTAAGAGTGGGCATCTAAACTCATCTAAGCTCATCAGACCCTACCAAGGAATAAACCTAAATGTAATCACTTGTTATTTTAGAAAGACCGTCACTAACTGAAAAAAACCCAGCTTTGTTATTTCACACATTCTGGGCAATAACAAGTGCTTCACCTCCTTGTTGGAACAGATTTAAGACTAAGTTGGTGTTTTCTTGACTGATACAGTGTGATTTTCAGCACATATTTTCACAAAGACTTTCCAGAAAACACCTATAAATTAATGGAAATGTAGACTGATCTGCAATTGTTTCTTCCTTCTACCATTGTAATTTCTACCATTACCTCTGGATCCACTTGGATAACATGACAGTAAAATACAAGGAAGTTCCAAGTTTTAAGAGATACACCAAAAACAGTTAGAATAAGCATACTTTAGGGAAGGAAGATAATTCAGATCCTCATCTAGCAAAGCATTTAATAACTCCAGAAACTATGTCCTTAATTACTTTATTATCTATTCTATAGAAATTCATTACTTCTTGGAAAGTTATAGTCAGCTAGAAAGCAAATGAAATTAAATATCAGAAATATCAAGGAATTGTCCCTTCACAAGTAAGTATTTAACAATCCGCACCTTTCCGGAAAGTGGAAACAAGCAGAAAAACACTTCAGATTTTTTTTTTTTGCATATTGCATCACTTTTTGTTGTATACTTAAATTGTTGTATACTTTAATTTGAGTGTATGGTCTCAAATTCCATTTCACAAGTTGAAACACATTTCAAGCTCACAAATTTTTAGCTAATTATTGTACAATCATTTAATGATCAAAAGTAATTACAGTTGTAAAAGATCAGATAACTGTGACTGAGTGGATGAGCTATACATAGATCCTGTCAGGATGTCCTTTAACATTCTATTCTATGCAGCCAGATATCTCTACAACAGATGCCAGAGTTATAAAAGAAACAGTCACTCGAGGCTTGAGTTGCCGGCACTTCAACAGCCCAATTAAAAATCTGAGGTTCAATCAGGATGTTAATGATTACATGTGACTGTAAATTGGTAGGAAATACCATTCTGTAGGAAGAGGATAGCATATCCTTTAGTTTGAATCCTTATATCCTTAGTTTCAATCTAAATCTTTTTGTAATTCTACACTGAACCACTTAGACTACACAGTAATCAGCAGTACTACATTGCACACAAAGTTAAAGAGCTTTAACTGGAGAAACTCAGATACCCGCCAGGACAACTGTAGTACCAGCTTCATCTGCTGGAGAATAACACCCAGATACCCAGGTGAGCACATAGGGAAAGCCTTCACACTTCCTGAATATAAGCCAGTGGCTAAGTAGATGCACCTGGTGATGTTGGAGGTTGTGTCTTGAAAGACACCAGCTAGGATTAGGAGGAGGAAGAACAGAAAGGAGAAAGGTGTATGAGGTTAGAAACAACAACTAGGTAACTCTGGTTATCACAGTTTTAGATATTCAGCTCTGCATAAGGAAGTCTAGTTAGAAAAGGGAAGCTGGTGTTATGGTGGTTGAGTGATTGTAGGTACTTGCAATGGCAAAGAAGGAAATTCTATAGAAGAAAAGTTAACCATTTGTTTATGTATTTCTGTAGCATGAGTTGTTGCAGTCGTAATTCTATGAAAGACAGCATATGTATTTTTTTGTCATTTTATAGATATGCAGGATCTAGTCCTATAGAGTGGATAACACCTGTTATTCAGTGTTGAAAAAGATGGATGTGTACTGCGATGTTTGGCCAATAACAAATACCTGCCTGATAAATAAAAGGCACTATAGGGAGATAGGAATTCTCTTTATTTTTCCTTGGAAGAGCATGCTTGTAGGGACTTGTAAACACAAAGGAACTGTAACAAAATTGTGAATTGCTATTTAAAGCCCAAGTAAGGCATCTGTGGAAAAAGCCAAAGTATCTAGACCTCTGAAGACTCCCACAGTCTCTGTAGAAGTCTATGAAATCAAGGTTAAAATAGCTTTTAAAATAACATAGTGTAAAATAAACTAGCTTAAACACAACAGATCATAGCATTGTATTTCCGTTTTTAACGCAAAGAGGGCTTGGATGTTTTCCCAGCTTTACTTCAGCATTTCAATTTTTTAAACAGCCTCTTTTTCAGGTTGGATTTTTTGATTTTTCCTGTAGTCTGCAAGAGGACGTTTTGCCTAGAAACATTAGCTAAAAAAGATTCTGTACTATTCCATGTGTAACAGAGGTAATAGACAAAGCCTCAACTGTAAGGCCTTAAGATATGCGTATTTTGAATAATTTTCAAATATGATTTCTCCTTGTTTAAATTCTAGCCTTAACTTTAACATAACTAACCTTTTATGCACTGACCTTGACATCCTTTAAGAATACTTATAACAAGTTATCTCTCTGATTAGTGTCAGGGGAATATCTCAGGTTATTAAACTCCTGCTCCAGGAGTCCGTGACCTTACTGTAAGTTAACTTTAGTTCATTGTCCTTTGTTTTTATTTCTTGTCAAAAGCTCAGTTAAATAGCTCATGTAAACTATTCACATATAATTTGCTTAGATCTCTCTTCTTCTTTTATCTGTAACATTTTGTACTCAAATGAGAGCTCTTACTGTGAGCCTGTATACTGAGTACTAATCTATAAAGAATATAGCAACATTAATTTGGTTTTCTCAATTATGTCATCTGTTCTCTGCTTTATTTTTTGAGGTCTGTATTGTTAGGAGACTTTTTGCAGTTTAAGTTGGTCCTTATATGTCTGCTCTGAAGTGTATATGTACGTATTTAAAATGATTTGCTTTTCACTATAAAAAAAAGATTTTAATTAGAACTAGTTTGAGTTGGTTGTTACTTCTTAAGCACTAGGAAACCTAGGGGAAAAATAACTAATAGGCTGCAATAAAGTCACCTTTTCTAGGTTATGTGGTTTCTTTCAAATTCACTTTGATTATCCAATTTAAAGTGCTCCTTTTCTGTAATTGTCCACTTGTTTTCCTTTCACTTTACTGACTTTAATTTTTTTGTTTGTGGCTTTTTTTTTTTTTTTTTAAACTTTGCTTACCATCATTAAACTGGGGAGCTCCTTCTTCCAGGAATCTAAAGACTTATGTGTGTTGTTTCTTTCCTTTTCAAGGTCAAGGTAAAACTAAGAACATAAGACAGATGTCCACAGTCAATGTACATTGTTTATCGGAGGTAGTGCCTATTTGGTTGTATAGATGTTTTTTTTTTTATAATTAGGCAATTTTTTTTTTTTTTTCCACAAAGCCAAATCAATTTTGCTTTTTCATTTGAGCAAGCTAAAAAAAAACACCATTGAATGGAGTTGAAAAGCTTTATAGTGCGTTACGAAATAAATGTCAGGAGGGTAGATTTATATGCACAATGTGTTAATTTAAACATTGGTACCAGAAATTATACAAATCAACATTTTTTACAATTTATTCTGAAGCATTTCAGCTATGCTTGTAGCACTGGATTTGAATTTATCTGAATTATAATGTAAACTCTGAATGGGACAATAATGGGAGAACGACTCTGTGTTGTTTTGCTCTTGATGCATTTTTATTACATGTAGCTATTTATTTCTGCTTAGTGATGTGCTTTCTAGTCAGGAACTTAAAAGAATGGTGACTTTAAGAAAAATGGAATATGAAAAATCTGCTATGCCATTTTCTGGTTGTTTCACAAAATCTGAAGATGTGCATGTCAGAACAGAAAGAGAAGGGCAAGAAGATAAGAGAAGTATGCAGTTTCTGTGTACATATTCTCAATAGGCCGTATTTTGATTTTCCATTTTAGATTTGACTTATTAAAATACATTTTTTTCATTTAAAAAACCACTATTAAATTCCAGTGTGTATTACGAATGAAAAGCTTTCAAATTTGTTTTTCTACTGCATGCAGTAAACATGAGGCTAGCTTGGAGTTACGCGATTGGGAAAATAGGACTTGTTATAAATCTCTTCTTTCTGTGTTATTAATTCAAAATGGCATGTGAATGTGATGAAAACCTACATATTTTTTCTTCCTGAAGCAGACTTGATATTCACTTTGTATCAGAAGTACTTTTACCCAGTTGACTGGGTAACAGAAGACCTCAAGGCAAACTTTGACAGCAAACTGTATTTTAACTACTGCTAATCATCTGATTGAAAATGTTCTATAGTTGAAATCACTTTGGCTATAGTTCTTCAAATAGCACCATTATAATTACTTAGCATGTTTTACACACAGGCTCTTGCTCTCTCTCCAAGCTACTTGTTCAGTTTTATGGTTCTCTGTAGCTCATACAATACACAGATATAAAAAAATAAAGCAAGCCATGTGGGGATTAGTAGTGGGTTCAAGTGTTAATGCTTCATAACACTCCATATTCTGAGAAATTCACATTAAAATTCTGAGACTGTCATAAGCAGTGTGCAGAGTGTTTGAAGAAAGACACTGTTAAAGCAGGGGGCTGGGGGAGTTAGCTAGAGGTGAAAAGTGCAGCCAAGAAAGTATGTTCTGAGGAGAACTTTTGTAATATGACTGAAAAAACTATATAATGAATTCAGCTCCAGTAACTACAAGTATACTAAAGCTGTGTCTGATAATAATTTTGTGAAGTATTTTTAATTATTTCTGCAAATTTCCTGACTTTTTTTTTATTCTGTATCACTAGCAAGTATGTTGTTGATATTGATTGTGTTTTGCAACTTTAAATTAAAAGTATAGGTTTATATTTGTGTAATGGTATAAGTCACATTTTCATTCATATTTTGATTTTTCACATTTGAAACTGATCACAGCGGAGGCACTACTGACTCATGAAATTGTAAGAATGCCTGAAATCAGTTTCTGCCCACTTTTGGTTGCACTTACCTCATGTCCTTTAATGTCTCATTCGCAAAATCTGCTGTTAATTTCACTAATATTTCCATCAACAGAAAAACCCAGATTGAAATTCTAAAATCTGTCACCTTTCCTTCATAAAGAGTCATGAAAAGCAAGACACTTCACTGTCCAGAGTCTCAAATTATTACTTGCTATGTTGTTCTGTTCCTGTTGTCCAGAAGTTACTGACCTCTGTGCTAACTTTAGGTTTCTCATTTCCCTGAGAGGAGGTCGGAGATAACTGTTTTTCATCTCACCCCATTAAAAAAAAATTATTTTCTCAAAAACACTTCCATGTGCTACGGCAATCAGCAAGATTACTCACAGCAGAGGGTAACACTAAAAGCTGATATCCATTACAGGAAAAATCAAAGAAAAACAAAATCATGAAGCAATGTCTGACTTACTGTCTGATACCTGTTTCTTTATTGTTCCAGACCAGGCTTTTTGGCTGACCCTCTGATGTGCTAATCCTCAGTGCTGAATTTTTCAGGACTGGAGGGAGTCAAAACTACCTTTTCTCTTAGCTCTTCAAGGAGGCAGGTATAGTATATGCACGCAGGCAAGTATAAACCTGTTAACAGATTTAGAAGGCCCAGATTTCCCACTTCTGGTAGTGCTCTAATCACAAAGATCTAAAATAAACTTTCATTTTTATTTGACTGCCAGGCCAATACTTGACTGTCACTGTAAAATTATTTTCTGGTAGAAATGAGACTTTTTTTTTCTTTTCTGTGGTCATCCTAGAACAGATTGTCTATTCTTTTCCTTCCCACCTGCAGTATGATGAAAAGACTGTTAAAAACATCTTTCCTTTGCTGAAAGGTAGGAAGTGATCTCTTCAGCTGTATGTGAAAGTCATCAAGCACATCTGTTGTCAAGTAAAATAGAGCAAACAGCACAAATGTAGTCAGTTAACATTGCTCTGCTCTGGTCTGGCAGCTTGTTAAAAGCAAACTATTTTTGACTATATCATTAAATAATTCGGCCTCACTCAAGTCAGCAGTAAATCTCCCACTTGCTGGACCAGAATAAAAATGACATCAACAGGGACAATTGTTAATTGTCATTGTGCAACAGTTATATATGTATATATATGTGGATTATAGATACTGTAATTGCTCAAAAATGGATGATGTAATTGTGTGGAAGTTCTGGAGCAGTACGCACAATGGAATCCACATGAATTAATCAAAAGGATTATTATTGAAAGATGAAGATGTACACTTTAGATTTTATATTGTTGTAGAATGATGGCTGAGAGATTCATAACTGTCTCCAAAATTCTGTTCTCATTTATAAGGAGTGTTCTGGACAGTATTTTCAGATGGTTTGACATATTCCCTCAACAGTGTCTGATTTAATTATGAACGCAAGTGTTTATCATCTAAAAATCTGACAATCACTTATATTTATTATTATATAACACTGGTATTTTCAATGTTCTGTGTTATTCCACTCTGCCTTGTCAACTGGTGTGACCTTTCCTTTTGACAATCTGTGGTTTAACTATGCATGTAAGTGATCGCAATCTAAACTCTGGCAGTCATTGTGATTTTTCATTGTAGTATTATCCTACTATTTGCAGAAGTTCATATTGTTAGTACTTTTCAGTCTGTTTTAATAAGGAACACTTGAGTTAAAGAGAGAAAAGTATTCACTAATGGAGCATCAGGTTTTTGTGTTTCAATCACTGAGCAAGACCAAAGAAATATTTTGGTTCTCCTTTTGGACCAAAGAATATCTTAGTTTTCTTGTTCAAGATTGTTTTTTAAATATATGTATCATTTTGTTTGAAGAAGCTCTCAGTATTAAAAAGTGAAGTGAAAAGGTAGGTCTTTACAAGAAATATAAGTTGAAATTTTGGAATGCTGTGCAAGGACTTTTTTCCAATACACTTACTTACTTACAATATCACATAGTGATTTTCTACTATTTAATTTCTTATGGAAGGAAAAACCGTTCCAGAGTTTGCCCAAACAGCTTATGCTCTTTTCATTTACACGTTTCTAGAAACCCCTTTTCCACTATCCAACACAATTCTATAATAAAAAATAAAACAGTCTCTGTATCAGATAACACAAGGTAACCTCACTTAGATTTTTACATATCTAGCATTTACTCATTGTCTGATCTGCCTGCTTATTTAGCCTTTTAAAGATAAAAGCTCTCTGGGACAGTCACTGAGCCTTGTTCATTCATTTTACCCTGGCTCATTATATTAAATAATGGAGAGAAATATCTGCTAATACTAGCATGCCTGTTCTAAAGCTGCTTTTAACAAATCATGAAAACATACAAGCCTTAGAAAAACCTGGATGAGAATCTCAGTAACAATTTGTTTGACAAAACAAGGTTCTATTTTAAGAGGCAAAGTGTCCCTCCTTTCTGGTGAGTGTATTAACAAAAATCTGCACATGCACAAGAGAAGCAGGTGGAAAGCATGATAGCACTGCAGTACATAATAATACTTTAATTTCATTATGTGCATCTGCATCTAGTTTTTTTACATTGTTTTTGTCAGACTTCCTCTTTCAGAAAAAAAGCATTGATATCAATGACTTAGCTCATTTAATCAGTAGTTTTGTGAAGAACAGATTTGCAAATTAGTTTGAACTGCATGTCCCTGCAGTAGCAGGGCAGACAGGTGCTTCCATGTTGGGAGCTATTGAACTCCCCTGAACCCAGTCAGCTCACTTCTGGAACACATCCATGCTCTAATAGGTATTGGAGCTGAAAAGGACGTATTTAAGTCATCTGTCCCTCTCCTTGCCAATATGAGTAGCTATCCTGTACAGTAGATATAACTGACCAAGCTTAGATTTTAAAGACCTGGACCATGAATGTTTCACTTTTTAATGAGACTAATCTTCGATTCAGTTTTTCTTTGGAATTTGTGTTAGATTTTATGTAGAACCTAAATGTTTTTTCTCTTACTTTTATGCTACTATATCTGACTATTGTACCTTTCCTCCAGATTTGAAAGTTATTGCACTTCTAAACTCAGTGGCAAAAGTC
Organism: Gavia stellata; assembly: GCF_030936135.1. Lineage (NCBI taxonomy): Eukaryota > Metazoa > Chordata > Aves > Gaviiformes > Gaviidae > Gavia > Gavia stellata. Next base: position 23,324,699 of record NC_082598.1, on the reverse strand, counting down.
TCCTTGATTTTAAAAATGACTAAGACTTCACCTTCAATTTAGATTGCTTCCTCTTACTCACTGTATCAAATCACACATCCAGAGAAATCAGCTTTCCTGATTGCTGGAATAGTAGATAGGCCCTCCTAACAAAAAAATCTTGTCGTGTTGGGGATAGGTCTTTCTTGTCCTACTCAGTATCTTCTCATCCGAGCATCCCAAACTGACCCATGACTGATGATTGTTTCTACACAGTAGATGAAGTGTAATGGAATGCACATCAAATAAAATATGTCATTTGGGACATGACAGCCAGGCTACAGCCTAACTAAAGAGACAATACTAAAATAAGATGATGTCTTCTAAGACTTCTTATTTACATTACATTTATTTAATGACAGGAATAAATTTGTTTTTCTTTCAATCAATGATGGCCCTGTAGGTGGTAGAAGAACAAAGGTAATTCTGTTAAACTGTATTCAAAATTTCCAAAATACTTAAATTTGAGAATCATATATAAAATATAATACAATTTTACACAGTACTATACCTTCTCTTCACACTGATTTTTGTTCTTGTTTTTTCACAAGCTTGTCTCATGTAGCAGGAATCTTTGAATCATTTTTCTTTCCCCAAAGTTTATGAAATTTGTCTGATCTGCTTTCTTTCATTCTCTTTCTTTCATAGTAGGAAAGCTGCTATTACTTCATGTAGCCTGAAGAAACATTTTTCTAACAGCACTTTTCAATTTTGTCCAGGGAACCCCTTTTTTGACTCTATGGTAATACTAGTGTTGGTTAGCTTTAAGAACCCTAAACAGACAGCTAAATTCATTAATAAATTGTTTGTAACACAAGTTTTATCTTTTTTTATTTCATTTTATTATTTCCTTCTAGATACAGGCTATGTAGAATAGTTCTGTTTTTCTGTAAAATTCCCTAAAACCTACAGTACATTTGGTAGTGAAAATGAGTTCTGTTTAAGTATTTAGATTAAAGATCCTTTTTTTTTCCAAATAATGTGACCATTTCAGCCCAATATTCTGAGTTCTTAGTATGTAAGTATCCAGATGTAAATTTGGATGAGGATTTTATTAAGTAGATTTGAATTAATTGACCCAACTTTTGAAAATGTCTTTTTCAAACTCATATGTAACATGGTTATACTTAAGATCACATATTTGGAATAGGCAGGGATGGGGAGGGGGAAATGTAGGAATAATCTAAAAACCTTCTTTGATTTACAAAAGAGATTCCATGGCTAATGTGATACACACTTGAAGGTTTTAGGAGTTAATCATGACTTCTCTCTGCTTCTTGGGGCATCACATGATGAGATCTTTATAACATATTAAAGGTTTGTTACCCTATAATATTAGGGGTAAGAATTGGCATGACAAACTTTTTTTAATTGAAGTAATAATGTGGATTAAATATATGAATTAAATGATGCAATGTTAGCATGTGTTTTGCTATGAGGCAAAGTTATCAGTCTATACAACCGATTCAAATCACAGAAATCTGAAAAGATAGTGTTCACCTAAAGATCACATTTTTGAAGGAATTTATTTCAATTGTTTATCAAATGTTTCAAAATTACTATAGAAATGGGAAGACAAATCTCTGCTCAAATATTGTGAGCGCAAATTGACTGAAATTGGTAAAAATAAAAATCACCAGCACTTCTGAAATAAATGTATAAGTCTGTAATATGCTTGTATCTGTATATTAGACACTATTTTATACTTGGTCATCTTTGTTATCATATTTTCCACAGCTTATTTGGAAATTACTTCTCACAATGTCAGGGAAAAGAGGGGGAACTTTTCAAGTCATCTTAAAAGGTACATGAAAAGTTGTGGTCTGTGGTGTGTAAACTCATTCTGTATTTCTGTGGGTTTTGTTGGTTTGGTTGCTTTTTTTCCTTTTTCCTCTCTTCTCTAGTTCCAAGGAAGGTCACTTTAATTTTCTTTTCCTCAAGACTTGTATGAGGAAGGATAATCAAAAGACAGCACAAGGATCTTCATTTTTCTTGCTAAAACAATTCTCACTTGATCCATTTTCTGGGCTACAGATCTGAGGAGTTAATAGAGGAATGGTGGGCTATATGCTGCAAACAAAAAGATAGGGTGAATCTTTATCTCATGTTTGGAATAAGTAAATATCTATTCGCTATCAATTCACTCAGTGGTTTCAGCTATTTGTAAAGTCAAATACAATTGGTGCTAAAAATAAGAATTGCTTCTTGAAAACTAATTCACCATTTTATCGATTTTTTTTTTTTAAATCAATTTCATTTCATAACCATTTAAAAGTGTCTTTAAAAAGATAAATTAAAAAACTGACACATTCATGCCATTAGGGAGGCCATTTTTAAGAGACCTACGACTTACAAACCACTTCTTTGGCTGGAAAAGAATACTGATTTACAGGCAGCTCTGGAGGGTTTGTTGTAAAAGATTCAGTCAGCGAATGCATTGCTTACTAAGTCAATTAGCATATTATTTCTTTGAAAAAATAGTGGATGAAGCAAACTCACCCATTCTACTTTCAGCTTGCAAGCAGAGAACTGTTTTATAAAGTGCAGCTAAGTCACAGTCCTTCTGAAAAGTAGCCAATGTATTGGCCACTCTCCCTAGATTGGCAATGTCCCTTGAATTTTATAAGGATGGTCTCCATCCCAGTGCCTAGATCACTAATGAAGATGTTGAACAGTATTTTTCCCAGTATTGATCTCTAAAAAATACCAGGTTTTCACCTGTCTTGTATTCCAGCCAGTCAATCCTTACCTTGCCCAATTTAGGTATAATGATATCATGGAAGATAGTGTTGAAAGGCTTCTTAAAATGAAAGTAAACAACATCCTCTACTGTTTCCTCCTCTACTAAGACAGTCATTTTGTCATAGAGAGTTTGTCAGATGTAATTTTGCCTTGATAAATCTATGATGGCTCTTCCCAATAATCTTTTTTTCTTCATGTGCCTATATAGGACTTCTATAAGGACTGAGGTGAGGCTAACCACTGTAGAGTTCCCCAGATCCTCCTCTCTTTTCTTCTTAAAAATGGACTTGATGTTTGCCTTCTTGAATGAATGTCCCCTAATCACCATGAGCTTTCCAAAATGATAGAGAGCAGCTTTTCAATGATATCAGCCAGCTCCTTCCACACTCCTGGATGCATCTTATTGATGGACTTTTGTGTCTTATTTGCCTAAGCATTCCCTAATTCTTTGTTCCTTTACTGTAAGTCATACTTTAGTCCCCTAGACTGTGCAGCTTCCCTCAAGGAACTGGGAAGCCCAAGAATAGACTTTAAGAAATGTGGAAGGTGAAAAAACATTGAATAGCTCAGTCTTCTCTGTGTTCTTTGTTATTAGTTTGTCTCCTCTCACAGACCAATAGGTTTACATTTTCCTTAGTTTTCCTTTTGCTGCTTAAGTACTTATAAAAGCCTTTCATGACCCTCTCCAGTTTCAACACCAGCTGAGTTGTGGCTTTTCTAATTCCACTCCTGCATTTCCAGGTTCCTGGGTAGCTTATTCCTACTTCCACACCTTGTACAATTATTTTTTTTTAACTTGGAGCTTGGCCAAGGAGTTTCCTCTTCAACCAAGCTAGCCTTCTGCCACACCTACTCGACTTTCTGAACAGTGAAATGAGTTTTGAAGTGCCTGAGATTTGAAGAGAGTCTTCTAGAAAATTAACAGATCTGGCCCATTTTCAATAAAAGTTTTGATTTGATGAAATGGCATTTTTAAATCAACTGTTTATTTGGGAATTCCTTAAGTCTTTTCTTCTTGCAGAGGTTTATGAAGAGGGCAGGAGGAAAAGAGGAAGTGAATGGCCCTCTAAACTCAACTACCTGGAACACCTCCAAAAATATTATTCTATTAGACAAGTACTAATGAAATCATAGAATAATCCAGTTTGGGAGGGACACACAGGAAATCTCTAGTGCAAATTCCTGCTCAAAACAGGATTAGCTATGAGGTCAGACCAGGCTGCTCAGGGCTTGATCCAGCTGGGTCTTGAAAACCTCCAAAGATGGAAGCTGCACAGCCTCTCTGGGCAGCCTGTTTCACTGCTTGACAGTACTCATGAGGAGAAGGTTGTTTTCCTTACCCCAGGTCTAAACCTCTCCTGTTTTAATTTTTATCTTTTCTTACCCTCCCAACATGCACAGCTATAAAGATCCTGGCTCTGTCTTCTCAATGAAGTCGTTGGAGATAGTAGAAGGCTGATCTTAGATCCCCCACCTTGACTCTCCAGGGTGAACATTCGGCAACATGAAGCTCTTTTTCTCCTATACTAGCTCTATAAATTGTCTCTTTCTACTTGAAAGCAAGTTTCTTTCATTCTTTCTCAACCTATTCATTGTTTCTCTTGAAATTAGGCATCTTCTTTCTCAACTTGGTTATCTGAGTAGCTATAGGAAATAAAATAGAGAACAGGCATTTCTATGAATGCTTCTTTCATCAAAATTTCTCCTTGCAGAAAAGAGGTGATTGAACACGAGCATTTGTTATGACCTGGTATATCTGGTAATTATGGTTTAGTAATCAATGATCCACCTATATGTATTCATAGCAGTCCAATGCCAAGTGAATTGCCAACGCTAAGTTGAATTGGCAATCACACAGCTGAAGCTTCATGCTTCCCTCATCAATGCAAAGCATAAGAATGATATTACATTGCCAATGTGTCAGATACAGGAGTTAACTGTTCATTATTGATTATTTACTTTTTAAACTGGATCAAATTAAATTTGAAATATTTATTTATTATTCTCATTATCAGAAAAAGGGGCTTATCTCATTATGAATTCTTCTAATGCAATCTAAACAGTCTCAATGTTTTGTTGCTTCTCTCATTTGCGCTTAATTGACCTAAGAATTAGGTTACTGGTGTTTTGAATAGACCTTTCTTTGTGTTCCTTTTCATGTTTGTATAAATTACAATGTCATTCAGTTAGAGCTCAAGAAAGATTAAATCATTTTTCATAGCAGTAAGGCACCTGAAATCTCTATCTTTGTAACCATTAATGAGTAATTATTATACAGTCAATAGCAGAGATTTAAATTCTTATTTTAAATCACTTGATGGCTAGGGATCTCCTAAATGAATTGATGAATAGTGGCATAAACTCCCAGGAGAAAATGTTCTGTTTCCTACAGTCCACGTTCTAAACCATGTGTTTTTCAATAGTAAGGGCAGTGTTCCTCCAACTCTGTAAATGTTGGCACTTTTCTACAACATCTAAATTCTGTGAACAAGAGCAGTTTCAGATTATTAAAAACATGTTTTTTCACATAATGCCCTCTTTAGGGAGAGGGCAAAAGCATCAGTTGACTGTAAGAAGTTTCCTTGTTGCATGTTCCTTTAAGATATATAAAGTGATGATGATTTGTTCCTGTGGTGTATATTACTTTTGAGGAGAAGAGTTTGGGTTTTTCTGAGTGGGTTCTTTTTTGGGGGGGGGCTGGGGGTGGGCAAGGGGATAATGTTGGCTTGGTTTGTTTTTTCCCGGTTTTTGTTTCGGGGTTCTACAGATAGAAGTGAGTGGACAAATCAGGAGAGGAATTAATCATGGAAAAATTAATACTTGCACAGATGTTATTGCTCAACTTAAGTTTTTTAATATATATATTAAAAATAAATTTTATGCAATATACACATATTTATGTATAATGTGTATATATACCCCACTTATTTGTTATGCTTAAAAAGCTGGTTATCACCTGAATATCCAGACAGGCAGCTGGTAGGTAGCCATTTGCAAAAATGCTGCCATAGCTGCTAAAAAAAAAACCCTCTGAAAATCTGGGCCTGAAAGATTTCAAGTGTGAAGATTTGTGTCATAAGGACATCAGACGAAAGCTGAAGTAGCTTCTAAAAGTCATTAAGTACCCACCCATTGACCCACAGGTAAAAGTTTATAGTGAGTATTACTTTTGTAATAAGGTGGACAATTCAGTTCTTTTTGAGAATTCCTGTTAACATTTAGGTGATAAGACAAAAGAAACTCAGCACATCACTTTTATGGACAGATATTAACCTTCACAGATCACTGAGTATATCCAGGTTCTATAATTAAGTGTGTTTGATAAAAACAAAGACTCCAAGCTGCTTTCAGATGACTCAGCAGAAGTCTATTTTTTAATGGCACTATATTGATCTTAACTGTATATCCTTCAAGAAAATCTATGTGTCAGGAAGCTTTGACCTGAATTTTCAATGACAGCAGAAAAATTATTTTCTTTTTTGTCCTTCCGGGTTTAGAAAGAGCTTTAGCAGGATGTCTTAGGGTTTACAAGATAAAATAATAAAGCCAGTGGTAAAGCAGCATTTCAAATACTGTTGCAATGCCTGAAAAACACATTCCAAACTCCTAGAGAGCACCTTAAACATTTCATATAATGAATGTATTAGATACAGATATATTTTATAAACACAGATATGTTATAAAGTAAAAGAAAAGAGAACAAAATCATAGCTAGGATTTTTGTTTTGTTTTCTAAATTCTGATTACTAGATAACATTTATATGGTGATCTACATACTTAACATAGTAAAAAGCCCATGTTTATTATGACTGTAACAACACACTGCGGGAAAATTATCTGGATTCATTGAAGTAAAAAAAAATCATAACTCTTCTGCAACCATAAGCATTAAAATGAAGGCAAGAGAAAGTGAGATCAGCTATTTAAATAAAATGGAAGCATATTACTATAAAACTATTAATTATAAAAAATAATGCACAAATTAAAAATCTGTATACCAGAATATATGCAGCTTCCAGAAAGCACGATTATGTTCTAGAAAAGTATTTTACGGAACCTTGTTTGTTGACCACTTTCAAGCTTGGCATATAACTCCATCTTGACTTAATCCTGGACATCAGATCCTGCACCTATTAAGTCCCAGAAATTTTACTACGTAGGTTCAACATTTATCTCAAACAGAAGTCATTTGGAATTCACAAACTAGGTGCCCTGGTTCCTCTAGTTTCCAAAGATGTCTCTCACTGTTATGTATAAAGCATGCTAGTAAACACCAACTGTTGAGCTCATCCTGAAAAACAGCTGTCACTGCCACTTAAAAATAATGTGTGAGAAACACTAAGGGTTCACTGTTCCTGTGTTTTACAGGGCATCTACTGAGGAAGCGGGCTACAAGTCCCTCAAAACCTGAGGGCTTCAAAAACACAGCTAACATGTCCTCACCAATGCTAATTGGCTAGACAAAGTGGAAACCTCTGTTCTTACTGAATTTGTACTGAGAATACAAGGATAATAGAATCATTTAGGTTGGAAAAGACCTTTAAGATCATCAAGTCCAACCCTTAACCTAACACTGCTAAGTCCACCACCAAACCATGTCCCTAAGCACCACATCTATATGTGTTCTAAAAACCTCCAGGGATGGTCACTCAATCACTTCCCTGGGCAGCCTGTTCCAATGCCTGACAAGCTTTTTGGTGAAGAAATTTTTCCCAGTATTCAATCTAAACCTTCCCTGGTGCAACTTGAGGCCATTTCCTCTTGCTCTATCACTTGTCACTTGGGAGGAGACTGATGTCCACCTCTCTGCAACCTCCTTTCAGGTAGTTGTAGAGAGCAATAAGGTCTCCCCCAAGCCTCCTCTTCTGCAGACTGAACAACCCCAGTTCCCTCAGCTGTTCCTTGTAAGGCTTGTTCCCTTCACCAGCTTCGTTGCTCTTCTTTGGATGCGCTCCAGCACCTCAATGTCTTTCTTGTAGTGAGGGGCCCAAAACTGATCGCAGTATTTGAGATGTGGCCTCACCAGTGCCAAATACAGGGGGACGACCACTTCCTTAGTCCTGCTGGCCATGCTATTTCTGATACAGGCCAGGATGCTATTGACCTTCTTGGCCACCTGGGCACACTGCCACCTCATATTTGGCTAGCTGAATGAGACAAGAGAAGGGAGGAAGACAGCAAGAAGGAACAAATCTTTAGTCCAGTAAAGAAGAGTAAAGAGGATATCTGTATATCTCTGACATATCAACTTTTGTTGGTCTTTTGGCACAACTAAACAGTCATAATGTCTATACCCTGATAATAGACCGTGTTTTGTCTTACAGATTGGTAAATTCATCTGGAATTAACAGAAATTCATTGCTATTATATTTTTAAACCCATCATTCTACATGCTGATATACATTCCATAAGCTTTTTTCATTTAAGGAAAAGGAAAAAAAATATATAATATCTCATTTACCTTCATGCATGGAATTCTACCCCACACCAACTATTAAAACTGATTTAAATCATTATTATTTTCATAAAATCAAAACTGATTTTATGGCAGGCTGAGGTAATTATGCCAGCAAAAAGCCATCTTTAATTTACCTTAATAAAATGACTACAGAAACAAAGGTGTATTTTCAGGTACTCAACCATATTAAATGATTTTTTTTTTTCCCCTGTTTAATGACAAGGGATGATTGGCACTGAGAGATATGATGGGTTGAAGTCAGGGAAATCTGACTACGCTGAGCATAAGTCTTCACCTAGGTTACAGCCAGTAGTCAAAAATGGAAGAATCATTTCAAGTGTTTCTCCTTGATCCTGGCTCTCTCCATCGTGTGTTTCTGTTGTATCCAGCTATATAGCATCTGGTTAGTGTCTCAGTAGTCATCCACACTCAAGATTTGGATAAATTAGCAATGCAAAGAAACTGTATAAATAGCTTCAGTCCTGTATCCAAAATTCCAGGCAACGATCCAAAAACATGCAGTGGAAGATGTCACTAGAGATTTCCAAGGTAGACTATGGATACATTATTTCATTTGGAAAGAAAAACAGTAACATCTTTCTGCATTCTAGATCATACCAAAATTTTGCTTATAATTCAACAATGTTTAAATAAAGAAGTTTCAAATAAAAAAAAAATAATACCCTACACTGTACATTATCTGAATTTTTAGAGCAGCTAAGAGATTCACAGAATTTTGGTAACATTCTTTTCATTAAGGTAGGAAAGCTGAAAAATAAAACCTTAACCCAAATAAAAAAAAAATCTTATTCTATATTACGATGAGTGTGTTTACATTTAGTGTTTAACAGTAACACTTTTTTCATTTACCTATTTTTTATATGATATATTAGGTAGATTTAAAAGTGTACATATTACTGAATGAATTTATAAGATAATTGCGTTACATTTTTTGGTTCTGAAAGTGGAAGGCTTAACTGTAACCACACATTTTTCCTATCTGAACCCAGTCAGATTTCTGACAACAGAAATACCCTATAGCTTCTAACCAGGGTTTCACCTAACCCAGTCTTCTGTCTTCAAGAGTAGCAAAGGTACTGCTGTTTAGGAAAAGTATATGATTTTGGCTGTTATTTGCAGTCTACTCCTCTTGTACTTTTATCAGTATCCCGATTTCTTGTAATATGAATGTAAGAAGGCATTTCTGACACTGACAGGCATTTCTCACTTCCGTCTGGAGAGACCATTAAGCCTGAGCATCTGCTTCCTACTTTTTAAACCAGGTTTTAGTCCATAAAAGAACCTTTTGTCCAATTGTGTGGCAATTTAGTTTCTTCAGTAGGCTGTCGTGTGGAACTTATCAAAGGAGTTTTGTTAGGTCCACAGGATTCCCTTCATAAACATGCTTATCAACCATAACACAGCCTTCAACAGGCTAGTGAGACAGGATTTTCCTTTAAAAAAGACATGCTGACACTTTCACAAAGACTGTGTTTGCCTGTGTCGTCAGTGATTTCACTCTGTTATAAACTCTGCCATATTAATAGACTTTCTGACTGACAGTTCCCAGGATCTCCTCTAGAGCCTTTTAGGTCTATAGGAGTTAAATTGGGAATCCGCAAGTCCTCTTCCATGGTTCTTGTGATGTTTCTACCACCTTGACTAACAATTCTGTGTGTTCACATCTCAAAAATTATGATGAATGACCTCTGGATTGAGTGAATTAATGGTTTCCAATTTATCTATTTGCTCTAATATTTCCTGCATACTTGCTTCCAACAGATTTCACTCAGTTGATCTATCTGCTATAGAGAATGTGTGAAGTGTCAGATCCTCCCAAAATAATCACTGAATTCACTGAACTTATGCTTTACAGCTTTATGTTTTATGGCTTTATCACCCTTGAGTGCCTCCCCTATATGTTCTGCAGTTCCTTTACTGCTTTTGCTTTTTGCTTTTGCTGCCCGTTTTAATTGTAACGGGCAACATATTTGTAGAATTTTTACATGAATACAGTTCTTTTATCGAAGCACAGTTCTGGTAAATAAGAGATTAAATCGCCATGAAACATAATGTCTATGGGATTTTTTTTTTTTTTTTTTTTTTAATATATTTCCCAGGAAGTTTCTCAGGGCTTTAATAAAATTATGGAACAATTATCTAGATTATCTAGATCTTTCTAATTTTGAAATATGCTGAAGATGTTAAAAAATACCAAAAAAGTGCATGTTATTCTGTCAATTTGTTATATGTAATGAAGTAATTTTGAGGCTGTTGATCATAGGATTTCAACTGTTTTCATTATTAAAATGATAAGAATATGAAAACTCCACTGTCTGAAAATTATAAATATTTAAAAATATATAATTTAGCAATTCAGTTTAAACCGTGCCATTATATATTTGACATAACACTGAACCATTAATAAAATACAGAAGATAGATAGAAATTAATTTAATTTTAAAACATTTTCTATTAAGTAATGATTAAAAGTGGACCCACAATACAGAAAAATATAGTTGTTACTCTTTAAAATTTCAAATCAGTTTCCAATAAAGCTGACTATGTCAACCAGTTAAATATAGCAGTTACGTTTTTTAAAAGAAATTATTTACTCAAGAATGGAATGGCTTTGTAACAGCCAGAAGAACTTCAGAATTTTCAAAGGCTGAGTTGAATTAAGCACTTATTTTTGGGGGTCCCTGAATCTGAGGAACTTAATTGGAGACTGTACTAGACATTGATTCAAAAGACAGGGGTTCAAATATGTTGACTCTGTTAAAAAGGTTTTTTGTTTTTATTGAAAATTATGTGTTAGTATAGAAAATTGTGGTCTAGTAGAAATCACATATAAGCCTTCAAACAGTAGAAGAAGTCAAAGGAAATTGAGACATCCCTTTTGCAAAGCAGAATAAATGACAAATAAATACCTTGACTAAATTAGAAGAGAAGGAAATACTTTAATTCTGATGGACAGAAGTATATTGGAATCTACAACTAATCCTATGCAGCCTCCTTGAAATTAAATGCAAATTTCTGTACAGTTATCACAATGAGCTTTTTGCATCTGCATAACTTTAGAAGACAGTGAATATGTAAACTTCTTGGAGGCTATCAGAAGTTTCAGAATATTTTCTCTAATTTGGTGACTGAATTTCTCCTTCTTCCCAAAATGTGAAAAGCTGAACCCAAAGTATTAGAGCAGAAAACTCTTAATCTTTAATTTAGAATGGGCTTTAAAATAGAGTTGGTTATGTTTGTTGTTTTTTTCTTGTGTGAAAAAAAAAAAAAAGGCAATTTAAAACCCCTTAACAAGTTGCAGTTTAGTTCTAGAATAGTCCTAAACTATCCAGCAGGACCATAAAAATGATAAAGGGTGAGGAAAAGCCATTCTTTTGTGTAGGGTAGTGAAGGCAGAACATAAAGGGACAAGAAATTGGCAGACTATAGGCTTAACCCAAATAAACTACATCAATCAATCCTGACAGATTAGTTTAAATGTTCAGTAAACTCAAACCCATGAATTTAATATAAGGCATTAGGAGAGGGAACTTTTCCTTAAGTGAATGAAGTGATTCTACCTAGTATGTTGTTGTTGTAGCTGTAATAGAAAATTTAAAAAAAAAGAAAAGAAAAAAACAAAAAAGTGATGTACCACATCCTGCATCAAATGAAAGCTAAACACTGAAGAAGGTCTCATCCACTGCACTGTTAACTTCACTTACACAGCTGTGAAAGGATTCATTGAACAAAGGAATGTACTTTTCATCCAAATTTGCAGGTTAGTCTTACAGCAGAGAGAATTAATTTTTTCTAAGTGTTTTTAAATAGTTCTGCATATATTAATTCAGGATACCAGAGGGTTCTTAACATATTTATTTCTTTATTGCTATTCCTACTAACAATATTGTCAAGCATAAGAAACAAAAAAGCGGACACTTAAATAATAAAAAGTGAATGTTGGTTTAATATATATAAAGAATACTTCTCAATTTCCACCAAATGCAAAATTGAAGAAGTAGGCAGACATAATGATTATTTTAGGTACGATGAATATCCTAATCCATGAATGATTGATGAAAACCAAACAATTTATATCAGATATACATGATCAGAGAGAATCACAGAATCACACAGAATCACAGAATCACTAAGGTTGGAAAAGGCCTGTAAGGTCATCAAGTCCAACCATTAAAAAAAAAAAAACAAAAAAAAAAAACCACCACAACACAAAAAACAAAAACAAAAACAAACAAACGAACAAACAAAAAAACAACAAAAAAACCCCAACAAAACAACCACACCACACACCACCATGCCCATCAAGCCACGTCCCACAATGCCATGTCCACACGCTCCTTGAATACCTCCAGGGAGGGTGACTCCACCACCTCCCTGGGCAGTCTATTCCATTGTGTCACCACTCTCTCAGTAAAGAAATTTTTCCTAATATCCAGTCTGTATCTCCCCTGGCGCAACTTGAGGCCATTTCCATGAGAAAGGAAAAAGACAGAAATAAGAGCTTTTCCAGGACATTCTTCATTGTTGCTGGGCATAGCACGAAACACAGAGATACAGTCCAGAAGCTGAAACTGTTCATTCTGGAAAAAATATTACGGCCAAAACCAAATTTTCAAATTTACAGGTGCATCAGGTCTGTGACTCAGTGATTTATAAAAGGATGTATTACTTACCCTTTGACACATTTAGATGGAAGACAAAGTTCCTGATCAGAAATTACTCCTTGCATAGATAGCTTGTAATGTCTCTATGTCTACTTCCAGAATGAAACATGGTGGTTAATCTAGCAAATAAAAGAAAAGGATTGAAAAGCAAATCCTAGCGAGAATGATTTCATACCACTGATCACAAGACTCTGAGCTCAGCTATTCAGCCAGTTTTCAGTCCACCTCACTGTCTGCTCAGCCAGCCCATACTTCAACAGCTTCTCTATGAGGATGTTATGGGAGACACTGTCAAAAGCCTTCCTGAAGTTAAAGTAGACAATACCTTCTCCTGTAAAGTCATGCTCTCCCCTTGTCTACCAAGCCAGTCATTTCATCATAGAAGGTTATCAAGTTTGTCAAGTATGACTTCCCCTTGGTGAAACCGTGCTAACTAATGTTGATCATTTTTTTGTCCATGTGCCTAGAAATGATTCCCTGGATTAGCTGCTCCATCAGCTTTCCAGGGATTGAGGTGAGGCTGACCCACCTGTAGTTCCTCAGGTCCTCATTTTTGCCCTTCTTGAAGATAGGAATGACATTTGCTTTACTCCAGTCTTCAGGCACTTCTCCCAGTCACCATGATTGACCAAAGATGATCAAGAGTGGCCTCAAAATTACATCAGTCAGCTCCCTCAGCATTCATGGGTGCATCCTATTAGGGCCTATGTAGTCATGTATGTCCAGTTTGTTGAAGAGATGTATCTCTGATACACCGATCCTCTGCCACCAAGGGTAAGTCCTCCAAGTTCCAGACTTTCATTCTGGTCTCTGGGACCTGGGAATCCTGAAGACCGGTCATGCTAGTAAAGACTGAAGTGAAGAAGGCATTCAGTACCTCAGCGTTTCCCATGTCCTGTGTCACTGGGGCCCCTGCCCCATTCACCATCAGGCCCATATTTTTCTTAGCCCTCTTTTTGCCACTTAGGTACATATAGAAGCCCTTTGTGTTACATTTTACATTCCTTGCCCGTTTCAGCTCCAGGTGGAGTTCAGCTTTCCTACCCTAATCTCTGCATGCTCAGACAGTGCCTCTGTATTTCTCCCAGATAACCTGTCCCTGCTTCCGCCTTCTTTATATTTCCTTTTTATGTTTAAGTTTTGCCAAGATCTCATTTTTCATTTATGCAGGACACCTGGCCTCTTTGCCTGACCTCCTGCTCTTTGGAATGGAACATCCTTGGTCTTGGAAGACATGATCATTCAATATAAACTAGTTTTCTTGGACCTTTCTTCCCTCCAGGGCCTTGTCCCATGGGAGTCTTTCAAGCAGATCTCTGAAGAGGCCAAAGTTTGCTCTCCTGAAGTCCAGGGTTGTGATCTGCTTTTTGCCCTATTGCCCCCTCTTATGATCTGGAACTCCACTATCTCATGGTCACTGCAGCCAAGGCTGCGTTCAACCTTCAGATCCCAATGATCACTTCCCTGTTTGTGAGTATGAGGTCCAACATAATTTCCTCATTGGCTCCTCTATCACTTGAGTCAGGTTGCCACTAGCAGTATCATTGGTGCCCCCATAGAAGAACAGCAGTAAGCAATAGAGGGTTGGACAAGCTTCAGCAGTCTCTTCACAGTATTCCTAATCACAGACCCTGGCAAGCAGCAAACTTCTCTAGATGACACATCAGGTCGGCAGATGGGTGCCTCTGTCCCCTGTAGCAGGGAGTCACTCATTACTATCACTCATCGCTTCCTCCTGGTGCTCCTACATAGTCAGTTGTCCCAGATGCTTCACTTGAAACACCCAACTCCTCCTCAGCTTTGAGGGAAGTGAACCTGTTCTGTACCTGCAAGCCTTCAGGTGGATCATTCCTCTTATTGCCAAAAGTCACCGGCTTCCATTCCCTGCCTACCCCAGAGTTTGCACTTACCGCTCTGCTAGGGACAGAGTCTACCTGTATTTCCATTGCAGTTGGGATCTAGGGTTCTTCAAGTTCTTGTGCCTCTGGGAATCATAGAATGGTTTGGGTTAGAAAGGACCTTTAGAGATCATCTAGTTCCAACCCCTGCCACATCTTCTACTATATCAGGTTGCTCAAAGCCCCATTCAACCTGATTTTGAACAGTTCAATGACTGGGCATCCACAACTTCTCTGGGCAACCTGTTCCAGTCTTTCACCAACCTCATCATAAAAAATTTCTTCCTTATATCCAATCTAAATCTACCCTCTTTCATTTTAAAACTGTTGCCCCTTGTCCTGTCACTACAAGCCCTGGTAAAAAAGTCTCTCTCCATATTTCTTATAAGCCCCCTTTATATATTGAAAGACCATAGTAAGGTTTCCCCGGAGTCTTCTCTTCTCCAGGCTGAACAATCCCAACTCTCTCAGCCTGTCTTCAAAGGAGAGG
The DNA here is from genome assembly GCF_030936135.1 of Gavia stellata. Taxonomy (NCBI): domain Eukaryota; kingdom Metazoa; phylum Chordata; class Aves; order Gaviiformes; family Gaviidae; genus Gavia; species Gavia stellata. The sequence goes on along the minus strand of NC_082598.1, from coordinate 23,309,408 downwards.
TGATCTGATAATTTTCATGGCCTTCATCTGGGCCCACTCTAACAGGTCCATGTCCTTCTTACGTCGGGGGCCCCAGAGCTGGATGCAGTACTCCAGGTGGGGTCTCATGAAAGCAGAGTAGAGGGGGAGAATCGCCTCTCACCACATGTTGGCCACTCTTCTTTTGATGCAGCCCAGGATATGGTTGGCTTACTGGGCTGCAAACATGCACTGCCAGCTCATATCTAATTTTTCATCCACCAACATGCCCAAGTCCTTCTCCACAGGGCTGCTCTCAATCCAACCATCCCCCCGTCTGTACTGATACTGGGGATTGCCCTGGTCCAGGTGCAGAACCTTGCCCTTGTTCTTGTTGAACTTCATGATGTTCACATTAGCCCAGTCCTGAAGACTGTCAAGGTCCCTTTGGATGACATCCCTTCCCTCTAGCATATCAACTGCACCACTTATCTTCGTGATATCTGCAAACTTGTTGAGAGTGCACTTGATCCCACTGTCTATGTCACTGATGAAGATATTGAACAGTACTGGTCCTAATATGGACCCCTAGAGACACTACTTGTTACTGATCTCCATTTGGACATTGAGCTGTTGATTGCAACTCTTTGGATGTGGCCATCCAGCCAATTCCTTGTCCATTTAACTGTCCTTCCATGAAACCTATATCTGTCCGTCCAATTTAGAAACATGGATGTTGTGTGGGACTGTGTCAAAGGCCTTAAGAAAGGTGTTGTCTATCCTTCTCTCATTCTTTCTGATGTTGCACAGCCTGCTGACTTCCTTCTGTAACTCCTCCACTTGGTGACACAGCTCTTCAGCAACAGCAGAGCAACTGCAGACCATCTCTCCCAGCCTCAGGGAGAGGCCCCAGGCACTCCCTGCAGCCTGTGACTTGCAGTGCTGTATCATCCAAAACTTTGTCTGGGTTGAAGCCTCTGCCCTAGCAGGGACAGCTGCTCCAACACCTGCTGGGAAATGCCCTGTGGTGCATCACCACCATTTCTTTGCAGATTTTGCTACTGTTCCTAGTAAATTAGCTAGAAATTCCCATGAAATTATAATATATTTTGGCTGACCTATATCAGCAGTTTTTGATGAAAAATGTAGGACATTTTTTCCCATATTTTTAACACTCCTTTTTTAAGAGCTTCCCTAGTGAACTATAATAAAAATATTTACAGAAGTTTTACATTTTGTCAAGATTTATGCTGAAGATAACTCCTCCAACAGACCTAAGCTTATTTAAGCCTTTCACAAAAAATGTCCTGGGATTTTCTATTATTTTAAAATATATTCCAAAGCTCTTAAACCAAACTTTAAAGTATACCCCAGCTGTACAAGTATTATTTGAAAAACTGGTCATGTGTAAGTTCTGAGTATTTTATTCTAACATTTTCGTGATTCTTGAGAAACGGAAAAGCTGTGTCGTTACATGTAAAATGAAGAAATGATAAACATCAATGATCATATTTGGTACAAAGGAGGAGTTATGTAGAGTGAAATTCACTTAATCTTGTTCTATAACTTTTAAACATAACCTTCTCATTCACTAAAGTTCTTCAGTAAAGGTCACAGGTCCATTTTACTTTCTGAACAGGCCACTATGGACTAAAAAAGAAGTGGCACCCAAGGTAAGCTTGCTCAAGTAGAGTAAGAAAAATAAATTGAAACAGTGGAAAAGATAGAAGGTGGAGAAGAGTACAACATTTAGAACTGTATATCTTTCAGGCACAAACTTAGTAAAAGTAATGGGTTTTCCTCAGTAAAAAAAGTCATGGAAAAAGAATAAAAGCATACACATCACCACTGAAATGTTATTCAGATCTCTAAATTGGAGAGACATGGATTTGACATATGGGTCACTCAGTGGATAAGGAATTGGCTGGATAGTCAAACTCAAAGAGTTGCAGTCAGAGGCTTCATGTCCAAGTGGTGACCAGTGATGAGCGGCGTTCCTCAGTGGTCGGTATTGGGACTGGCACTGTATAACATCTTTGTCAGCGACATGGACAGTAGGATTGAGTGCACCCTCAGCAAGTTTGCCGACAACACCAAGCTGTGTGGTGCGGTCGACACGCTGGAGGGAAGGGATGCCATCCAGAAGGACCTTGACAGACTTGAGGAGCGGGCCAGTGTAAACCTCATGAAGTTCAACGAGGCCAAGTGCAAGGTCCCATGTGCAGGTCAGGGCAATCCCAAGCCTAAATACAGGCTGGGTGGAGAATAGATTGAGAGCAGCCCTGAGGAGAAGGTCTTGGGGGTGTTGGTTGACGAGAAGCTCAACATGAGCCATAGTGTATGCTTGCAGTCCAGAAAGCCAACCGTATCCTGGGCTGCATCAAAAGAAGCGTGACCAGCAGGTCGAGGGAGGTGATTCTCCCTCTCTATTCTACTCTTATGAGACCTCACCTGGAGTACTGCATTCAGCTCTGGGGCCCCCAACATAAGAAGGACATGGACCTGTTGGAGCGAGTCCAGAGGAGGGTCACAAAGATGATCAGAGAGCTGGAGCACCTCTCCTATGAAGACAGACTGAAAGAGTTGGACTTGTTCAGCCTGGAGAAGAGAAGTTTCCAGGGATAGCTTCTAGCAGCCTTCCAGTACCTGAAGGGGGCCTAACAAGAAAGCTGGAGAGGGACTTTTTACAAAGGCATGTAGTGATAGGACAAGGGATAATGGCTTTAAAATAAAAGAGGGTAGATTTAGACTAGATATAAGGAAGAATTTCTTCACTATGAGGGTGGTGAGGCACTGGAACAAGTTGCCCAGAGAAGTTGTGGTTGCCCCAAACCTGGAAGTGTTGAAGGCCAGGTTGGATGGGGCTTTGAGCAACCTGGTCTAGTGGAAGGTGTCCCTGCCTATGGCAGGGGGGTTGGAACTACATGATCTTTAACATCCCTTCCAACCTAGACCCTTCTATGATTGTATTGAGGGTGGAATTATTGCTGGAGGTGACTTAGAAATTAAATCTATATTCACATTTTTAGGAAAGGTACAGCATTGAAGAAACTCTCAGGGTGGACTGTGGTGGTCATGCAAGAGTTACATCCCACAAAAGTTCCCTAGGCAACTTTAGGTGTTGGCAGTGCCAGGAGAGCTTGGTGTGCTGACTCTAAGAGAAACTGTAGGGAGGGTGGAGCGGAGTGGAGACACCGTGGCCAGGCTCTGCGATAAGACAGGAACTGGAAGGTACTATGGAACAATGAGATGGAGACTCACCCTGATAATTAGGATACGTACCTGGTCAAAGAAAATGCTATTGTACAAAGATACAATAACCTGTTTAGGGTGTGTAATGGAGTACCTGGGAATGGGCCCACAGTCTGCCACCTTTTGACAAAATACTCCTTATAATCTGTATTGGGTTTGCGTGGCAGCGCTTTGGTAGCAGGGGGGGCTACAGGGGTGGCTTCTGCGAGAAGCTGCTAGAAGCTTCTCGTATGTCTGATAGAGCCAATGCCAGCCGACTCCAAGACGGATCTGCCACTGGCTAAGGCTGAGCTAATCAGCAACAGTGGTAGCGCCTCTGTGATAACATATTTAAGAAGGGCTGAAAAACCAGGAAGAGGCAGCCGGAGAGGAGAGGAGTGAGAATATGTGAGAGAAACAACTCTGCAGACACCAAGGTCAGTGAAGAAGGAGGGGGAGGAGAGGCTCCAGGCGCCGGAGCAGAGATTCCCCTGCAGCCCGTGGTGAAGACCATGGTGAAGCAGGTTGTCCCCCTGCAGCCCATGGAGGTCCACGGTGGAGCAGATATCCACCTGCAGCCCGTGGAGGACCCCACGCTGGAGCAGGTGGATGCCTGAAGGAGGCTGTGATCCTGTGGGAAGCCCATGCTGGAGCAGGCTCCTGGCAGAACCTGTGGAGCCGTGGAGAGAGGAGCCCACGCTGGAGCAGGTTTGCTGGCAGGACTTGCGATCCCGAGGGGGACCCACGCTGGAGCAGTCTGTTCCTGAAGGACTGCACCCCGTGGAACGGACCCATGCTGGAGCAGTTCGTGAAGAACTGCAGCCCATGGGAAGAACCCACGTTGGAGAAGTTCGTGGAGAACTGTCTCCTGTGGGAGGGACCCCACGCTGGAGCAGGGGAAGAGTGTGAGGAGGAAGGAGCGGCAGAAACAACGTGTGATGAACTGACCGCAACCCCCATTCCCCGTCCCCCTGCGCCGCTCGGGGGGAGAGGTAGAAAATCGGGAGTGAAGTTGAGCCCGGGAAGAAGGGAGGGGTGGGGGGAAGGTGTTGGTTTTTTAAGATTTGGTTTTACTTCTCATTATCCTACTCTGATTTTGATTGGTAATAAATTAAACTAATTTCCCCAAGTCAAGTCTGTTTTGCCCATGATGGTAATTGGTGAGTGATCTCCCTATGTCCTTATCTCGACCTACGAGCCTTTTCTTCATATTTTCTCTCTCCTGTCCAGCTGAGGAAGGGGAGTGAGTGAGCAGCTGTGTGGTGATTAGTCCGGCTGGGCTTAAACCACGACATAATCCCATTATAATACTAAAAAACACACCCCCATCCCAAAGCTACCCACCTCCAAGGTGCGACCACCCCTCGCTGAGCCTGCGCTCTGAATTTTTCTTGGTCTATACCTTTCAAAGCAAAGTGAGAAACTTTTACACCAATTACAACAAAGAAATATATGACTAGAGTCACTCAAGCTCCACCTGTAAAGTAAAAATAGTATGAAAAGGCTTAGGAGAGGAGGGGTGTTAGGGAAGATATCATCTCAGACCTGCTCTGACATCTGGGATCAGTCGACAGGCTGAACCTCTCTTCCCCCCCAATAGGGACGCCTTTGGGTAAGATTCGGACACTTGGCTATACCAAGTGTCCACCCCCGGGATATTTAGCAACCTCTATAGAGTTGTTTTGTGATTTAATGCGCTTGTAGCTGGCTATATTTCTCATATTAACAGTTGGCTATACCAAGTGTTTCCCCGGGAGATTTAGGAACCTCTGTAGAGTTGTCTTGTGATCTAGCGCGCTGGTAGCCAGGCTATATTACTCATATTCTTGCTATTTGTACCACCTTTGTGGGCAGTAGTTCTATCACTGGCAATCCAAAAGAACTTGTGCATCTATTGCTTTAATAAACTACACTATTCATTAATCTAGCCGTAAGAGTTCTCATTGAACGCGATCAAATTCCTTAAGGGTGGCCGTGACAGTTCATGCAACACGACTAGACTGAACGTGTATGGAGTTACAAGCGCATCCTTAATTGTCAGGAATCTATATATACACATATATATACATATATGTGTGTGTTATATATATATTGAACACGATCGGACTTGTAATACAGGAACTTGGGCGTCACTCAGAATCTAAGTCTAGCCGCCCCCAGCCCCTCTGATATCTGAGGACAAGCTGGAATGCAAGGGGGTTTATTTTCTGCCAAATTGCTCAGTCCTTTAACGCAACGTTGAACCAATGGACAAATGGGGCTATAGGTTAATAAATGCATGGAATCAAAAAAGGTAATTGCCTTATCTGTACTATAGAATCTCTGCAGCTTTTTATTTAATATCTGATGGAAACCATATGCTATTGGAGCTATACTATCACTGACTGTGGTGACAGGCTACCAAATGCTCAGAAAAATCAGGGAGACCATAAGGACATAGAATTAAAGAATAATGCAGGCTTTAAATAACTCTTCAAAAAACAGATGTTCACCAAAAAAGGCAAAACAAAGAGATAATCAGGTTGCTATATATAACACAAAAATTAGCTTGCAAAAAATAATTATCAGAAGAATAAGAATTTGAAAAGAAGATTATTAAAGTTAAGTATAACTTCAGATTGAACCCTGTATAAAGTTTTTGCTATGTGATCCCAAAACCATACACAGATGAATAAGGGTACATAGAAGGATAACTGGGTGCCTGAAGAACAAAATACCTCCTGTAGGAGACCAGACAAAAAGACCCCTGTGATTCTTCAGTCTGGAAAAGAGAGAAATGAAATACTACTCAATAAAACCTGGAGAAGTAGGCATTTCTCTTACCAGCAAGACCCAATTAAACTATCAAGCATGTTAAACAAGAATAAACATTTCTTCATGGATGCTTTATAGAATGTTGCTATGGCATGATATGTAAGACTGAGCTCTGTATAGAGGAATGATGCATTAAAGAGTATGAAGTGTGACTGTTTAAGTGCAGCCTCCCTCAGAAAGTTATTTGCTCTTGCACTCTCTTTCTTCATATTTACTGCTATAGATGTAGAAGCTATTACCAAAGAGGATATCAATTAGTTTAACCCTTTCTTGAGATATTGATGGTTTATGCAAGACTATTTGCATTTCAACATTCAGAAGTGCACCAGAATGCACATTAGTTAGTTAAAAGCCATGGGAATTTACAAACATAATATAGCTCTCATATTTTTAATAAGAAAATGTTCTATAAATGCAAAACAGATACAAATTGTGCTAAGATATATATACAGACAAAAATAACACCTAACCTAAATAATAAAGTCTAAGCACCTAGAAATTCAGAAATAGCACATGTATTTTGAAGGAAATATCCTCACTTGTGGACACACACTTTTCCAGTAACAGCTTGTTTAATTCTCTGTCCCTTCTTCCACTGAGGAATTTAAACCCTTACTTAAGTGAAATATTTTTACCAGAAACAAAGAAACTTAAATAATCATGACCAGTAATAAAACTGCCATTTGCTTTACTAAAGTCTCATTATTGCCTTCATTATCTATAGATTTTTTCATTGACCAACTTTTAATTTTCTTCATAGTCATCAAGAGAAAGACAAATATTGCAAGATTAGTCCTCTATATTGTGTCAATATCATGTAATTCAATTTTGTATTCATCAAACCTATTTGTTCTAGTGTAAATCTAAGCAATAAAGTTACAAAGAGCAATTAATTATGTTTTCCTGACAGAGAACAGCCCATTAACTTTTGTATTTAACATTGATTTGGAGACCTCTGTGTTATGTTAACCCTTAGATTTTATTTGTCCTTTATTATAAATGATGTTCACAAAATTTTATTGAGTCTTTCTACAGTCTGAAGGGCAAGAACTCTATTACAAATCACGTCCAGAAATGTGTTATAAAAGTGCAAGATAATTACTGAAATAGCAATTGTTCAACAAACATTACCCTGGAAGATTTAAAATTAAAATGACCTTAGTAACAGGCCAAATGTTCTCTCATATTAATAAGTCACAAGTATGTATTACTGAATAACCCTTCATAGTGGTAGGTTGTTTTTACCCCCTTTAAACATTCCCTCTGAAATCAAAGTGAATAAAATTAAAAGGCAGTCCCTGAAAAGAATGAGGCTATTATCAGTCATTGAGCTCATCTGAGTTCATTGGGGACAACAAATAATGCTATCTAATTAATTAGGATGACAGCAAACTCTCTGACACATTTCTTATGGCTGGCTGGTTTAACATTCTAAACCCTCTTGATTAGAACTTGCATGTTTTAAATAGAAAAGGATGTTAGACATCCCATCTGCTGTGTAACAGAGCTTCAGAAAAAAAATACACTGAGGTCTTCATAAGTTCACATCACTAGAACAAGACAAATGCAGCATCTTATCTGATATGACACAATTCCAATTGTTTCTAAAATTCTTTTCTTTTAATCAAGCTACATGGAAAAAAAAATCCTACTGTCAACATGATTCCTTGATCAAAGTCTGACGTCATGTTAGTCAATAAAATGTCTCTCTTTCAAATACCTCTTCTCTTTGAGTGAATACAGGTATAATTTTGAAATGGAATGCATATCCTGGGATGGCACATCTTGTTTACAAAGTGCTGGTTGACAAATAATGATATAATACTGACTGACTACTATGCAGAGTTGTGACTCTAATTAAGTCCGTATTCTGAAATAAATTTGTTAGAAAACAATTTACTCAAAAATGCATGATTCTCTTTCATGCCTGAATACCTTATGTGAAAGTAGTGTATGATTTAGCAAATGTGTGAAGGGGCAGTATATTGTTCATGAAGTCCAAATATGCTATAATCAAGCTTTTTTTTTTTTTTCAATAAACTATTTTATAGGTACCACTCTGTTAGTATCGATATCCATATTATATATGGTTACAGAAAAACTGTATGCAATTATAAATTCTTGAGTTCTAATGGAATCAAATGCAGAAATTAAGTATTTGCACACATAAGTGTTTATGATTCTATTGGAAGAGCTATGTTGTTAGAGAGCTATATACAGGTTACTTTTTTTGAAGTATAGGTATGTACATTTCCAAAAAATTGCTTTCATCTATTTATTTTTTATTGTTTTAAGTATGAGCCTGCTTGCCACTGGTTTTGGACCTCTACCTTGACATCCCCTAGACTGTTCTTTTTTGAGATCTCAGGTGGTTATTGATGCATTCATGCATGTTTTATTGAATAATTAAAATATGGTTAACTTTATAGTAGCTTAACACAGAAGACAGGTCAAATGTTTGTAGAGCACAAATATCACCTGGAATGAATGACTGTAACTGAGACTAATCATGTAAAGCACATAGAAATTGCACAGTTTGACTAGTATCTCATGTGGCATAACAAAAATCTTTCCTTCACATAGAGACATAGAATCATAGAATATCTCAAGCTAGAAGGGACCCTTAAGGATCATCAAGTCCAGCTCCCTGCTCCTCACAGGACCACCTAAAACTAAATCATATGACTAAGACCATCGTCCAGATGCTTCTTGAACTCTGACAGGCTTGGTGCCGTGACCACTTCCCTGGGCAGCCTGTTCCAGTGACCGACCACCCTCTCAGTGAAGAACCTTTTCCTAATGGCCAGTCTGAACTTCCCCTCATGCAGCTTCATTCCATTTCCTCATGTCCTGTCGCTGGTCACCAGAGAGAGGAGATCAGCACCTACCCCTCTGCTGCCCCCCTTGAGGAAGCTGTGGACCGCGATGAGGTCACCCCTCAGCCTCCTCTTCTCCAAGCTCAAAAAGCCAAGTGACCTCAGCCATTCCTTGTAAGTCTTGCCCTCCAGACATTTCACCATCTTGATCACCTTCCTCTGGACACACTCTAATAGTTCAATGCCCTTATTATATTGAGGTGCCCAGAACTCCACACAGTACTCCCACCTCAAGTACCAGTGCAGTACAGAGTGGGACAACCACCTCCCTTGACTGGCTAGCTATGCTGTGCTTGATGGAACCCAGGACAAGGTTGGCCCTTTTTGCCTTTTTTTTCCTATTCAGATTTTTTTTTTTTTAAACCCCAGTCAGTTTGTAGATTTCTTGATAAGCCTTGTTTACTTAGCATTCGAAAAAATAGGGAAAATATTCTCAAATTAAAATTCTTCCCCATTCTCATATTTACAGTCTAGGTGAGTTCTAGACATATTATGCATTAGCGTTATATTCCAAATGCACATGCAGGACAGCTGTAACAGATCTTTAAGCCAAATGATCTTTTATCTTCACACAGGTTATTTGACAGCAGGTGTTTATGTCAGGTTGCTTTCTATTGCTCTTTAATTCTTTTTCATGTTACAATATAAATAAGAACACTGATTTACTCTTACTAAGCCCTTTTATTCAGAAACATTTGGAATGAGTCTAGCAGATTTGTATGCAAGTTCATGTTTTATTGTTGATGCTGCTTGAGTAAGAATGATCATTACCATGCAAATAGAGGTGGGCACTAAAATTGAAGTTAATATTAGACTGTGTTAAAGAGATACATTTTGTATCAGAAGAATGTCAAGGCAGAGTGCATGGTAATTATCATCTTAATAAAAAACAAAAGTCCTTATTATTTTTTATGAATCACACCAACAAACAGAATATTGTATTCTAAACACATATTGAAGTCTGTTGTAAATGGTACAGCCAGGGAATCTTTAAGATACAACCATCTTAGCAAAATTATAACACAGACTGGTACTCCAGCTGATCGGGCAAAACTCACAATAAAACATAAGACTAGACAGGTTTAGGTTTCATTATGGGTGAACAAAAAAACAGCACCCAAATATCCCAAAAACAAGAACATCCCTCCAAACCCAAAACAAAACCCAACTCCTAAAAAATCTTAAATAAATATCGCTAAAATATTTATTTAAAATTCTGTCCTATTCTGTTCATCTTTGTAAGAAAGAATTAGAGATCCATAAATGTAGAGATTGAAGGTCTCTGTGGAATTGATGTCGTTTATTCTCTTGTCCCATGTCAAGATAAAATTATCTTAGAGATCAAAGGGAAAAGAAAAAAAAAATATGAGTATGTATTGCAAAATAATTGCAATATCTAAAAATTAAATATATGAGAGGCACTGTATACATAAAGCATACTTGATAGGAAAAGTAAAATCGGAAAGATCCAAGAAAAAATAGACAGTATAAGGGATATAATGAGCTTCTTTCTCTTTAAAATACAGTCTATGACTTTCTCAGGATGAGTTTTCAATTTGGTTCTATATTCAGTTGACTTTTACGTTTCTCGGTCATTCATATATAGCTGTTTCATGGGAACCGAGCAGGAACCAGGATGCTAATGCTATGGGGCAAGAATACCATACATGATGTCAAAAGTATAATTCTGCATGAAATTTATGAATTTTTTCTGTGATTATTAGCTCATGTTCTACAATGTGCCAGTGTTTGCTCAGGACTGATCTTATCTTTCGTTTCAAATCTGGGAGGCAATTTAACAAAACTAAATACCAATTATTTTTTCAGAAAACCAGTAGTCAGAAAAACTGAATTAAATGTCATTAGGCAGCGTGAAGCAATTGTCATAGGTCAGTGAGAAAAAACAGGTTTAGCACATGGAAACACCTTCCCTTTAATTAACACCTGACGAGATGAAAACTCATGGAAAAAGGGGAAAGCAACTGAATTTGCCAATTTTTTTTAGGAAACACATTTTAAATATCAAATATCAATCTTTTCATAAGAGAAACAAACCAGCAGCATGGTGTTAACAAGTCATTAACAAAATAACTGCAGGAAGATCATGTTTCCATTAGATCACAGAATCATGCAGATTGGGACTGACCTCCAGAGGACATCTAGACCAGCCCCCGGCTCTGAGCTGGTTCAGTTAGATCAGGTCCTTCAGGGACTTGTACAGCCAAGTTCTGAAAACTTTTATCAAATGTTCTTCAAATATTTTTGCATAAAACCCAAATTATTATAATTTTTATTGTGATTCATGTCTAACAGGTGCTTCACTTATATTCTTTCCATTCCCATTTTCAGGTCTTTCCATTTCTTCATTTCTCATTTCTTTCTCTGTTGACATTGTCTGCTTTGATGCATATTGGTTTTTCTTCTCTATTTTTTTCCCAGGCTTTTCACCCCATTCTGTCCCCACGTTTATGCAGTTCATTCCTCTCTTCCATTCTCCTAATTTTTAAGTAAAAATCTTATTCTTTCCTCAGCTGCTTATTTAAAAGAAGTTTCCCTCTCATTCATGATTGTGGAATTTGGATAATGGGGTGGGATTCCTGTGCACAAAGAACCATTAAGACTGCCCTTGCTATCTCTTGTGCGACCTGGGGGAGTGGACACTTGTCTGGCTAACACAGGGTGCAGATGAGGGGGGGCCCTTGTGGTCAGCAAAGATAGCAAAATAACAAAAACCTGAATGGTTCTTTGTTTCTTCGAAAGGCTTCGTGTCCGATAATTGACCTTTGCCTCATTACCAGTGAAATGCATATTACAACTCACACCCTGCATATGCTAATGAAGATTATAGAGCTCATGCTAAACATGTATGACTATAGCACTCGTCTCTCCACCCAAGTCATGCTACAGGTCACATATGGGTGGGGGAACCTCATAGTTTTGGGGATAAAAGATGGAGAAAATGATTGTTAAAGGGGGAGAGAAGAACCTCAATACCTGATGGACCAGTCGACGGGTTGTGTTCTCTTCCTCCACCCCAGTCAGGGACGACTCTCAGGGTAAGCGCTGCACCTCTCACCCTCCGGGTGAAAGTTGTCCCCAGGTTCTTGTATTACTATCAAGTTTGCTAGCAATATTAACCTTAATTAGTAGCACTATTGTAGTTAGTAAATTTATCAACGGCAATCTCAAAACTGTTTCTGTCACTTTCAATAAAATAACTGTTTTTGATTTTTGTGCATCTGCTCAGTGCAAGCCCTTTTGCTGGGGCTGTGATAAACGAATCAGTGAAAGTCCTGGGACTCTGACAGACAAATTTCGAAACTGCATTCCTTTTAACGCAACAGTAAAAGTCGGCTGAAATAATTAGTCAGATCATTTAAACCCTCTGGTTCTATTAAGAAGTTCTGTAATGTAGAATGCTGCCTATATCATGCATTGATCTGGTAGCATGTGTTATCGTAACAAAATAAGGTGAAAGGTAATAATGATCTTTTTTCCCTTTTTCTATGCTGCAGAGACAGCTGCTCAGTTGCTTTTCCATGTGTGCCTGAGTGCACTTGCGTTTGAAGTTTCAGCTGACAATGCAACAAGATATCCAGTCCAAGTAACACATCTAAAATTATTCTATTTTATGAGACAGAAAAATTAATTTCTGTGCTCCATTTTGATGATGATTTGAAAAGATAGTATGATGGTTATTGATGCCTTATAAATAATGCTTTCACTTCAGTATTTCTGTACCAAGCAAGAACTAACATACTATAGAAATATAAAGTATGCACAGTTTTTTTTCGCTTACACAAAGAAAATCTTGTGCAGACACACAAAATCTTATTATGGACAACTGGTTCAGATTAACTGAGTTTAGCAACAGGAAGAAGGCGCTCCCTCTTAGTCCTAACTACATAAAGGGAATATAAATGTCCATGCTCTGACTCACGAATACTGTCTCTGGCAAAAGCACTAAAAATACAGATAAAAGACTGCTTAACAGGACCACCTCTGAAATGTTACTGTGTATGAGAGCTGACAGAAACAGGGTCAGAGTTATAAAGGATGTTTGAGAAGTCCATAACACACAGATCCTGAGTGCTGTTTTAGATAGTGAGATTGGTTGGTTCAACAAGCCCAGGTGCCGAGTCCTACACTTGGGTCACACCACCCCCATGCAAAGCTACAGGCTTGGGGATGAGTGGCTGGAAAGCTGCCTTGCAGAAAAGGACCTGGGGGTGTTGATTGACAGCCGGCTGAAGATGAGCCAGCAGTGTGCCCAGGTGGCCAAGAAGGTCAACGGCATCCTGGTCTGCATCAGAAACAGTGTGGCCAGCAGCACTAGGGGAGTGATTGTCGCCCTGCACTCAGCATTGGTGAGGCCACCCCTCGAATCCTGTGTTAAGTTTTGGGCCCCTCACCACAAGAAGGACATTGAGGTGTTGGAGCGTGTCCAGAGAAGGGCGACAAAGCTGGTGAAGGGTCTGGAACACAAGTCTTATGAGGAGCAGCTGAGGGAGCTGGGGTTGTTCAGTCTGGAAAAGAGGAGGCTGAGGGGAGACCTTATCGCTCTCTACAACTACCTGAAAGGAGGTTTTAGAGAGGTGGGTGCTGGTCTTTTCTCCCAAGTGGCAAGTGATAGAACAAGAGGAAATGTCTGCAAGTTGTGTCAGGGGAGGTTTAGATTGGATATTAGGAAAAATTTCTTCACTGAAAGGGTTGTCAAGCATTGGAACAGGCTGTCCAGGGAAGTGGTTGAGTCACCATCCCTGGAGGTTTTTAAAAGATGTATGGATGAGGCACTTAGGGACATGGTTTAGTGGTGGACTTGGCAGTGTTAGGTTAAGGGTTGGACTTGATGATCTTAAAGGTGTTTTCCATCTAAACGATTCTATGATTCTATAGAACAGAGGATAGCACACAGTCTCACCTCACAAGCTTCTATGTGTAAGGATTTCTGTGACACCTTCAGTTTCTTTGGAGTTTAAAGATTTATGACAGATAGTTTATAACACTGGAAACTTGTTTATTAGGCTACAACCTTATTAATTCTGACAAACCTGGGACGACGTTTATAACAAAAGGAAATTTCTGTAATTTTTCCTGGAGCTGATGAAGGTTAAGACCCTAAGGCACTTAAAGTTGGGAGAAGTTTTGAGCCAACAAATAATAAGACAAAATAGAATAAATTTAATCTTTACAGAAACTGTATATATAGGTAAAGATGCCGCATCATGAGTGCATATGCAATCTTATATAACTTACATAAGTTTATGCCAAAAGTTGTAACCCTAAGATGACAGTTTTAACTGATTGGAAGTGTGCATTTCAGACTTCTTCATAAATAGCAGTGAATATATATGACAGATAAAGGACTCCTCTCCTACTTCACCTAGAAATCCTAGTTATTCACCAACTCTAGCTGTTTCTGCTCCTTCCTTTTCCAAAAATGACCTTAGAAACAAACAAAAAACCCCCAAATAATCCATCAACATTGACTTAATCAGTGTGTCATAACACAGAAGAATTACATAAGAAAAAACACTTAGCTAATGTCTTCCTATAGAGTTTTGCAATCATAGAAATGCTGAAAAACAAGAAGACAAAAGAAAAGTAGAATAATGAAGGTGTAGCAAATGGACAGAATGAAATTGCAAGCCAGAATGTAAAACTGAGGACTGTCTCTTATTAACAATAAATGCAATTTTGAATAATGAATCTCCAGGTTAACCCCCTAGCCAGGGCACAGTGAACTTATTTGTAACTTGGTAGTGACTTGGTTGTAAATTTTTGGTGCAAGACTACATTTTATGGTTATTGCCCTGAAGGTGGGGGAAGAAGAATAAGGGAATAGAGCATAAGAAAAATAAATATTTAAGTTTCTTATTCAGTTATTAGAGGAGCAGGAACTCTGAATAGCTCCAGATAAAGTTATTTATGACAGCTCCAGTGAAAGAACCAGTCTGTGTAGCTTGGAACTTTTAATATGCTTACTTGCATTTTAAAACTAATTGTTACTAAGTTCTGCCTGTATAAATACTGTAGAGAACCTAGGGCTCATGCCTTTCCTAGCAGAATAGTTCAAGCAGTATCCCACAGGAAGGCCCTGTAGAAACAAAGCCTAACACCCAAAGGGAATACTATCGCATTTTCTATTTGCCAGCTCAGCACATAGATTTTTTGTGGTTCACCTTTCAGATATACCAAATTTTCTTCACTTGATGTGAATTATCATCCTGAACCACCAAATTTTGTCCACTGATTTCAGGGGAAGCTTAAGTATAAACTACTGTAGCCCAATGGATAAAATTTTTGCCATTACTGGTGCTACAAGTTTTTATTTTTATATTAGGACTTGTCTGGGCTTGTCTTGGACTGAACTGTTTCTGGCTTGTTTCAGCTTTAGTAAAAATTGTCTAGCAGATGGCTATGGCCTCCTTTTTCTTTTTTTTTCTTAACTTAGCCCTCTGAACACCAGATGTAATAAAGCTACAATAAACCTATGTAGTCGTCAAGGTGCATACATGTTCAGCCGTGGTAGGAGAGGCTATTGTGTAAATAATGTCTAAGTGAAGATAGTTGAAATTTAGCTGGGAACAGAAGACAAGTCAGCTGACTATATAAAGTGGATCAAAATCCAAGAAGTGAAGGTCCCCACCACCATTATCAAGCTTCTCCTGGTAAAGAACTCTGGCTCTGAACCTCCTGCTCCACTTTGCTGGAGGAAGGTTGGAGCTGCTGGACCTAGGGCCCAGAGGGGACACACAACATCAAATAAAACATGCAGATACTAGGAAGCTTTCATATAACAACTTTAGCTAGAATATTATTGAGGCTTTTTATGTGTTTATTAGATAATTCAGACTATGAGTGCTAGTGTTATTGTAATTGGACTGATAACAACTACTTGTTATATTTTGATTATGCTGTTAAGACTTTAATTAGACTAACAATAAATTCTTAGTTGTGTCTGTAAGGTGTGTTCCCTACACACCTTATGTTGTGCATGACAAAAAGTTCAATGCAATGTTGCTTTTCCATGAAGTACACTTCTGGGACCAAGTCTCTATGTTAATCTCTATTTTTAGGATCTGGGAGGCCTAAATTAATCTACAGTACCATACTCTATCTCTTACTAAATGATTATTTTTCTTTCCTATTAACTGCCCTACTTAGGGCAAAATTAATTTAAATGAAGTCATTTTTTTGAGGAATGATAACGATAAAAGTTTGTGAACCTACGTTTGAGTCTCTCCTGGTATAAGTATCTTAATGGACAGTTATTTTGATTGCATGTGTGACTGCAAATTCAGTTCTACCAAAGTAGCAACTTGAAAACATGGCCAAGAATCTCAAAACCTGTTCCCAAATGTCCTGAAAATACAATGAAATATAAGAGACCCAGTTCTGTATCTTTTGCAAATCCTTATAAAAGCGATTTCATAAAGTGAAAGGTAATCTTCATTTGCTGACTTCATTCAGTTTTGGTTCAGGAAAATTTTGTATTCTTTCAGTTTCTCTTTTGCCTGTGCCTGTGTCTAAGCGATGTATTAATGTAACTGTCAGAGGACAAGCTTCTTTCTTCATAAAAATAATTAATGTTAGTAACTTAGCTTTTTATGTAGTGCAGCTGCACAGTGACTGTGGCTCTGTCTTTTCCCTATCTCATTGCTCAGCATAAAAGTCAAAAGCACACAGATGAGCCATTAAATGAAATAAATGTGTAATTGTCGATGGAATTCCTTTCAAATTATATCTGAGTAACTGTCATCAGAATTCTGTTATGGGGACTTGAAAGGAATTTACAAAAATCCCCAAATTACTTGGTCTATGAGAGAGTATTGACTAGTGGGTAGATGAAAAGTGTGCAAGAACTGGTTGATTACTTAATTAGCATTTGCAACTGTTTTAAGATTCTTGCATAAACTGATTTTCTATGAAAGTGAGAAGTATTTCTGTTTTCTGGGGATTTTTTTCTTTGCACAGAAGGCCAATATAAAACCACTGAAGTCCTACTTATATGTTGTTTTGAGAACATTAAGGGCACTGACTCAGATTCAAGTTGTTAGAGCTTCAAAAGCTGAAGCTGGACTTTGTGTACATGCTTTTAACTCACAGAAAATGGCGGGTGACATAACTTTAAACTTTTTAGCTGTACCTTACATTAAATCACATTAGCTTGTATTCACTGTGAGTTAATAACATGCACAGGAACAAGTAAAGCAGTTCAGTTTATACCAGTTATTTGGCTCCAGATTAAGACAACTCAATTAGGTGTCTATATATGGTATCCAAGCTCCTATCATAATCAGCTAGTCAATAAAATTAATGGGGTCTAAGGAGTTATTTCACTAAGTAGACACTAGTATCTGATCAACTGAATTGCACTCTAATGATTGCATTATCAAAAGGCACAGTGCAATCGCTCAAACACAAACACCTAGTACCATCTGAGATGTTGTACAACATCCCGTAACTACCTGATGGTCCAAAAGGGCAAGGGTCTTCTATAGATTTTGTGTCAGGTTAACCACTCCCACATGGACGTGTGAAATACCTTAAGGCATCTCAGATTGCACATCTATGAACTGAAAGAAATGCATGGCCTCTCCTGAGAGAGATTAATCATGACACATTTGGGTGAGCTTATCAGTAAATTCATCATATACCTGCACCCTACATGAATTTCATCTATTGTGAGCCAAATTCTCTAAAATGTTTTAAAAATGCATTTTTGTGCACCTGCAAATATCTTCATTAAGTACGTTACAGCCAAGTGCTTTTCTTCCTCCTTCAAATTAAAATAAAATTGGATTTTGATTGTGTAGATTTTATTACCAGAAAAGAGTGGAGATGATGAGATTAGAGAATAACATAGAGTACATGTACGTAAATAGATCATAGCAGCTATGTTTAACAACCAATTCCAGACTCTCTTTCTAGCTAAAAGGAATGTAGAATAGGCTTTATCCATACTATTGAATTCTCTTACCCTCTAAAACAGGATTATCACAACTGACCTACCTTGGAAATAATCTCTGGCCTGAACCATGTTGGGAATTAAATGTTACTAAATGGTTTTCCTTTTGCTGAGCTATTTAAATTCTCTTCTGTGCAGATTTTAGCTTAGACATCAATTCCTCTTCTCTCCTATGGGATCCTACCATGTGTAGGCAGGATTTCAGTGGAGAATTCGACTCCAATGAAATCACTGCAGTTGCTCAAATTTATATTAGCACAGACATTTTTCCTTTGCAATTAACCTCACCTTGCTCTCTTTTTATCAGGTCTCATGGAAACCTTGCAACTGTTGTTGAAAAGCAGCACTGCTTTATATCATGTATCCAACATAGCAGACTCTGCAGTTTGCTTTTCCAAGTAAATGTGTTGGTTTACCCCTGACAGCACAGGGAGCTGTGGTTCATGTATGAAGACTAGAATATGAAAAGGCTCATAAACACATGGTAAATGGTTTTCTACTGTCACCTGAGAAGAGGAGGGGTGAGTAAAGAACTCAATTTCTCTCCAGTCTGGGCATGTCAATTTTTTATCATTAAAAAAAGATGGAAATAAAAAAAAGGTAATTCCTCCAAAGTAAGTTAATTAGAAACCATATTTAGTCTGTTTCAAATGTGGTAGTTAACCTAAACGTTTTAAAAATGCATGCACTGAAAGTGAAGGATGATTCCTGCATCAGCTGTTGTACTGACTGTGTTCACAGAGGACTGTCGTGCTTCCGTTACACAGTTGTTTCTCTTTCTATCAGTCAGTCTATTATGTAAAGAAATGGAAAACAAAACTTTAATTCTTCGTGCTATAGCACTTCTGAGTGCATAACTTCTTTGAAATGCTCCCAGTTTTCTGCCAATTTTCTTTCCAATGTAATACAACTGTTTGTCAGCTCCTGAAACATCCTGAAATAAACATAAATACTGCATATGTTGTCAAGGTTTTTCTTCAGATTTGTAATTACTAATGCATTTAGCTAGATCATTAGTTCCATAATGGTAGCACTCGCTGTATCTAAAGGGGGTAGTTTATGTCTCTTCTCACTCCTTACCCAGTTTTCAGAATGATCCAGAGAAGTATCTAGATTGATTTTGAGAATATACTTTATAGCTTTATAATGCAATAGACTTCAAAGAGTAGTCTTGTAGACAGAAACACCAGGAATACAACAGCAGTGTAGAGGAGGGTGGTAGAAAAGAGTTGTGATTTACATAGACATGTACGTGTAAAATCTCAATACATAGACTTTATTGACATTTTCCATCATGGAAAAAAAAAACTCTTTAGCTCCCAAAGGGCCTCTTTGTCTTACTGAAAGCATCTGAGCTACTTTTTCAATGAAAACCAGAGGAAAAATAAAGTAGGAACAAACTAACACGAAAGGGGTAATGAGCAATAAATCATTAGCCCATTTTTCAGATGTTCCTCACACACAAGCACACCTACTGGTGTAAATCAGTTTAGCAGTATTTTAAGCTGCTCTATTTGTTTTGCTCAAGAACTTGTTTATTGGCAAGGGAAAACAAACCTTGTATATCAAGCTGAGAATTTATTGTTAATATAATTGAGTATTCACAGTCTAATGCAATAGTCATTATCAGTTCAGCTCTAATTATTAGAGAAAAAAACCCCTTCCATACAAAATCTCATTAATAGTAAAAATATAGATTTTTTTTCATATCATTAAATCTTAGTTCCTACCCTTTTTTGCTGTTACAATATTCAGCCTTGCATGACTATTCTGGTTCCTAAGGTCAGTAGCTTCAACCTGGTCGTGTGAGAAGGGTGTTATGACCAATTGTTAGCATCTCTAGTCCCTCCATGAATCCACCTAGCTCCTGCTTGCTCATATTTCTAGTTCTCTTTCCTTCTAGCCTCAACTCCCAGTCCCAGTCTCTTGAAATAACTATGCTGATTTTTTTCTCTCCTAAGAGTTCCCAGTATTTTTAACAATAGATTTAACTTTACCCAACTCCTTTCTGTATACGCAACCACAAATATCTTGTCCTTTTTATTTTTTCAATGCCCTGTGGTCTTTTTGCTTCCATTACATTTGAATTAGAAAGCTTTCTTCTCGCTGGTTCCTGAGTGCCAGCAAAGCATAAAAGGAAGTCACTGTGCTCTTTCAATAGCATTGAACTTTTTTTCAGTTTTCAGAGCTAAAATATATTTGACATGAAGTCAACATTCATTGTTAAATTCCAAGTATCTTTCACAAGGTTGTAGATACTAATTGACATACTCAAAAAATAGTGACCCAAACAATATAGTTCCATCAGTCTCATTTTTATAAATAATTTATAAACAGTCTGGAATAATGGAGGAAAAATACGAGGAATACCCGGTACTGAAAAATTCACCTTGCATATTTCATTTGTGCTGAAGTTCTAAGAAAGTAAAAAGTGTTTAAAAAGTTGATGAATTCTTAGTAGCTAGTACCCCTAATCCCTCCTATTTGTGAAGTTCTGAACTAAAAGGACAGTACAGTCCCTGACAGTCTGGCCGTTGTTCCTGTCAAAAATTGTCTAAACCATGTTGAAGCACACAATGTGTATGCATACAAAGAGGCAAGTTTTTAGAAATTAAGTGTCCTGGAAAACAAGATTCATCAGACCATTGTTTAGATCAACAATGTTTTTGACTATATGTACAACATCAGAGATAAAGACAGACAAGTGAGTAGATTTAAGATCTTTCTCAATTAACTAGGGACTGAAATCAATTAAATCTTGTCCTTGCTATCTGACATGTCTATGCTCAACTCCTCTCACACCTGAACATTTATGCATTTTTGCAAATAAACAAACTTATATCAAAGATACTCATATTTGTCACTGCTTCTTGAAAGGAAAAAGTCTATGAGATCTGAAAGCTTGGAAAAAGAGTTGAATCAAAAAAGGTGCTTTTTAAATTTATATATAAATTTATAAATTTACATATATATATAAAAATATATATTTAAAAATATATGATTTTTTTCAGTGAAAGATATTCATGTGTCTTCTACTCTTCATGTCGGTACAGTCTGACGTGTTGGATTTCAGATTAGTATTTTTTATGGTTTTCAGTATTTGAGTACTTTTTAGATAATTATGTTTTCTCATATTTTATTTTCTTCAGTCGCTAACACTTCAAAAATATTTCTCTTGATGCTGAAAATAAATGAGACAACAGGAAAAAAAATGAATCTATTTATGGTTATAACAATAACATACTGGCTAATCATCAATAGAATGAAGTTCAAGCTTTTGCCAGCCAAAAATTACAAACATTTTTTGAAGTCTAATCTGTTTTAACTTTACTGAATTTGTAGTAATTGCATTGATCTCACTGTAGTTGATTTACATTAACATAATAGGAAGAAATATTTTCTATCAGGCTCTGTAAGATATACAGCAGAAAACAAGATTAGCTTTTGAATCTTAAACCAATTATGATAAAGTTTTTATTTACAAAGGAACACACTAAACAGAATCTTGGATTCTTCTTCTACACATAGTGAATGGTTGGAAGGCATCCATCCAGAGAAACAGTAGTGGATAGAGTACTTGTATTTAGACAGTTGACCTCCTATTGCCAAACCCTTAATTCTTTGTGTATGAGGAGAGACAATTAAACATATCTAATGAAATTTCTTTTAATAGTAGCAATAAGCATTCCTATTGAACATAGCATGTGTCCTCTAAAAGAGAATCTGTTTATATGGAGAATAAGCTTTTCCTGAAGACTCGATGCTTAAAAAAAAAAAAAAAGAAGATGAAAACTTGATTGTATCTCTTGGAGACTATTTTCTGGTACATATAAGGGAATCGCTAGCTAAAAGGAAATAGAAGACCATAGTGTGAAATATGTATAAGGTCATTTTTTCTAGGTAGTCAGCCGCCTTTGATTAGAGATTAGAAGTTTGCAACTGAATTTAATTATGTAATGTATAATAAACTTGACTTTATATGTTTGTCATCTTCAAGTATTAGAGGGATACAGCACTTTTTTCACAATTCAGGCGTAATATGGAAACCTTCCATCTACTTAGTTTTTGCCATATACCTTACCCTTCTTCTAAGCATTAAAAAAAAGCAACAAACAATGCTGAAGTGACAAAAAAATCTTCCAGAGCTTTGTTTTTATTGTATTTTTCAAGATGCTTTGTAAACCAGTTTCACTGTGTGACTAACCTAGTCATTGATGGCAACAATGTTCTCACTTTTACAGTATCTAAAGAATCTCTTCACTATTATTTAAAATGCAATATGACCTGGGATGCTTATGCATAAGTGAAAATAAATGAGCTCAGGGGCCCTCAATAGGTACATGCAATGGATAAGATAGGAAGTGAAAAAAAATTTTTTAATGGAAGCTATAGGAGAATGTTAGGTTAGTATAAGACCATTGTCTAGGTAACTTAGTGTTTAGTTGCAACTTCAGACTTACATTGGTGTACAGCAGATAAGAAAAGATTAAT
Organism: Gavia stellata; assembly: GCF_030936135.1. Lineage (NCBI taxonomy): Eukaryota > Metazoa > Chordata > Aves > Gaviiformes > Gaviidae > Gavia > Gavia stellata. The sequence goes on along the minus strand of NC_082598.1, from coordinate 23,287,067 downwards.
ATCTGATTAATGTGGTGGGTTGACCCCTGACAACTAAGTACCGACTAGCCTCTCCCTCATTCTCCCCTCCTCTAGCAGGACGGGGAGAGAGAATCAGAAGGGCAAAAGCAAGGAAGTCATGGGTCAGGATAAAGACAGTTTTATAAATGAAGAAAAAAGAAGAAGAGATGCAAAGGCAACAGAGGTTTATTACTGAGCACAGTGTCATATGGTTTGGAATATCCCTTTTTTCAGTTGGGGTCGGTTGTCACAGCTGTGTCCCCTCCCAATCTCTTTCCCACCCCTAGCCTGCTCCCTGGGCAGAAGGGCAGAGTAAGAAGCAGAGTGCACATTGATGATGTGCAAACACTGTTTGGCAATAGACAAAACATTGGTTTGTTCTCAACACCATTTTGGTCATAAATCTAAAACAGAGCACCACACAGGCTGCTAGGAAGAAAATTGACTCCATCCTAGCCAGATCTAGTACAATTAGAAAAAAAGAAAATAGAACTAAAACCTACAGCTCTGCTGTTTTTTCTGTATATTTTATAATAATTTAATAAATTAATTGCAGGGAAAACAAAGTCTTTCCTCATATGTGAAGTAGTCATCCTTAGTAGCCTTAATCTAATATCTGCATTTTGATGGCTGATGGATTCTTTGTGATCCCCAGTAAAGATGTGCAGAGATGGATCTTTTATGTCAATTAATTTCTTTAACATTATGGACTTTATCCTAAATGTAATGAAGCTAAAATATTAACTTGATGTCCCAAAGAAAAATATTTTATTACAGCCAATGTGTAACATGGCCAAATGTTGCATTAACTGCCATCTGCATCAACATATTGTCAGCCGGGTGCAAATGCTCAGCTGGCAAATCTGGCACCCACCTTCTAGTTTTGTTAAAAAAAATGATTTTCTGTCATTCTGGGAACCTTCTTCTGTTTAATGGAAACTCTTAGAATTTCATCTTTCCAAAACTTTTAAAAATTACATTTCTTTCCTTCTACACTTTCACACACTTCTCCATTTTGTGAATGTCTATTTCCATGAAGTGTTCAAATAACATTAAAAGAGCTGTCCAGCTCACTAACACATCTAGTCAGAGTTAATAAGTTTTATGGAACAATCCTTGCAAATGGCAGAGAGTAGCTAAAATTCAAGACTTACCTTTGAAATACAACAGCAGAAAAGGTAAATATTTTTATGTTATGACGCACTTCAATTGGACCTATATACTGTGTAGTCTAAAGACAATAATCATAATGTCCTTCTACTTATGTAAAACATTAAATTCAAAATCTTGCTACGGACAAACAGAAAAACACCTCATATGTGAAGTAAAGAATTTACTGTTAGTCCAATTAATGTTTTAACAGTCTTACAGTCTGAATCATTAGTCTAGTTGCCAGTAATGTATGTTCACAGTCCAAGTCAACAGACGAGCCTTGATAAAACAGTTAAAAATATTGAACAAAAGCTTTCCTAGTGTCTGCTCCATTGCCTGGTGTTATGGAAACCCTGCTCATGCTCCTCGGCTCTTCAGGCCGTTGGTGTCTGCTGGGCAGGGATAAGAAGGTTTCACTGCACCATCCTGAAAGCTTCCCATGATAGCTGCAACATCACTGACAAGGATTTCTTCCTTCCCTTTACAACAAGGTGCAAGATGTAGATGTTTTCTTCCTTTTCAGTCTTGGGATCTACTTAAATTCATTTTCCTGCATTTCTTAGCACAGCCTGCCTATATATTCTTTCTTTTCATTGACTCTCAATTATTTGGGTTTTTTATTCTCTGTCTGATAACGCAAAAAAATTCTTTATCTAATAACGCAGTGGAGGTGGAGGAAGTTATTTCTAGAGCACCAAGGTAGCATCATGTTCCTTAAAGCAATCTTTGGACTAACTAATAACATCATAAAAGTTTTCCAAATCTCTTTTAAGATACAATGTTATATATTGTCTATATTAGAAATCTGTAGTTCTAAGAGCATGCTTTATGTTTTGCGGTTAAGATAAATAATAGTTTTTAGGATAGTTAGTAAGTTACAATTTTTCTTATGTCTAAATATTTATGTATAAATAGAAAAACAGAATACCTTGGATAAAGAAAATTCACCTTATTGCAATGTGTATACATATATGCATTTACTCATAGTTTCATACAAAATATACCTGTTACAGATTAAACACTATGCAGAGATTTGTTCAGCTTCTCAACCATTCACAATTCCTCTTGAAATTTCTGGCAATGGAAAGTTGTTTTGAGCTCTGTATCCAAACTCCAAGACTGGTTTGAACTTGACAGTGATGAGAAAAAAGCAAATAAATAAACATTCCCGAGGCTCAAATAGGGTCTTAAATAATTACCATTCTAGTCCTTTATTTTGCATGTATAGTAAAAATTAAGTGTAAATATGGAATAGAGGAGAATTCACAATAAATCTAATCAACCAGTGGTTTTCAGTTATATGTTTGATGAAGTGTTAGGTTTCAGTACTGTTTGTGTCCATCCAGTGAAATTTGAAAAAAGGTCATATTTCAATCATTTTCATTACAATATGTCTAGGACCATCTGACTCAAACTGAGGTAAACTAAATTATCTGTAAATGGAAACTCAAAGGAATTGGCAGAATTCACTCTGTAATGTTCTAATTCAACTGGGTAAAATTCTAATTCTCTGGGTAAAAAACTGTCTGGATGGCTGAGCCCACAGAGTCGTCGTGAATGGAGCGAAACCCAATTGGTGGTCAGTCACAAGTGGTGCTCCCCAGGGCTCGGTACTAGGACAGGTCTTTTTTAATATCTTTATCAATGATCTGGACAAGGGTATCAAGTGCACCCTCAGTAAGTTTGCAGACGACACCAAGCTGGGTGGAAGTGTTGATCTGCTCAAGGGTAGGAAGGCTCTGCAGAGGGATCTGGAGAGGCTGGATCGAGGGTCCAAGACCAATTGTATGAGGTTCAACAAGGCCAAGTGCCGAGTTCTACACTTGGGTCACAACAACCCAATGCAATGCTACAGGCTTGGGGACGAGTGGCTGGAAAGCTGCCCGGCAGAAAAAGACCTGAGTGTGTTGATCGACAGCCAGCTGAATATGAACCGGCAGTGTGCCCAGGTGGCCAAGAAGGCCAATGGCATGCTGGCTTGTATCAGAAACAGCGTGGTCAGCAGGAATAGGGAAGTGATGGTACCCTTGTACTCAGCGCTAGTGAGGCCGCACCTCGAATACTGTGTTCAGTTTTGGGCCCCTCGCTACAAGAAGGATATTGAGGTGCTGGAGTGTGTCCAGAGAAGGGCAACAAAGCTGGTGAGGGGTCTGGAGCACAAGTCTTATGAGGAGCAGCTGATGGAACTGGGGTTGTTCAATCTGGAGAAGAGGAGGCTGAGGGGAGATCTTACTGCTCTCTACAACTACCTGAAAGGAGATTGCAGGGAGGTGGGTGTTGGTCTTTTCTCCCAAGTGACAAGTGATAGGACAAGAGGAAATGGCCTTAAGTTGCACCAGGGGAGGTTCAGGCTGGATATTAAGAAAAATTTCTTTACTGAGAGAGTGGTTGAACACTGGAACAGGCTGCCCAGGGAAGTGGTTGCGTCACCCTCACTGGAGGTGTTTAAGGAACGTGTGGATGAGGCATTGTAGGAAATGGTTTAGTGGGCATGGTGGTGTTGGTTGATGGTTGGACTTGATGATCTTGCAGGTCTTTTCCAACCTTAATGATTCTGTGATTCTGTGAACTATTGTGAAAGCCAGGCAGGTGCAAGGGCTATGGACCTCATTTAAGTATCAAGGATGTCTTCTCCAAAACAGTATATCCTAATGCCACTATTAGAAACAGGCTGGTGGACCAGCAGGACATCTCTGGTAGATGCAAATCACCTGGGGAAAAAAAAAAAAAAAAAGCAGCAGCAGCCACAGTGATGGCTGTGAAACTATCTGAACATTTTTTCCTGAAACCTATATTAAGTTTTAATATTGTAAGAAAGAACAGTTTCTTCCAGAAGGAGTCTTGTATTTTCTCGCATATGTTTTTTTCAAGCAGCACTTAGACAAGTGCATAGTTGATACTTGCTGTAATTACACAGTATTAAATTATGTGACATAGTCAAAAGGTTTGGTTTTGTTTTTGTTGTTTTAAACTAGAAAATATGAATTAATCGAAACCAAAATGCTTTAAGCTAACATGACAATTCCCAACAAACCCTAATGAGGAAATAGCAGATGTTATTTTCTTTTCAAAATCAAGGAAAATGGCACTGTGTCATGCTCCAGGTGCCCCAATGCTGTGATCGGGATGTTCATACTTAGTATGATAGCCCTATGTTCAAGTGTAATTTTAAAAAAAGTAAGCTACTTTATTTGAGGCTATGAAAGTTCAGTCTGTTTCTGGTAATACTTCTAGTAAAATTTCATCTAACTTCACTGATGCAAGATAAAGTCCTCTAAAACCTTCAACAAGATTTACACTCCTTTTGAAAAAGAATAATTTGAGAACTGCTGAATACTATATTTTCAATTTGGAAGTAATATTCTGATTGCAGTTTTCCTATCAGCAACATGAAAATACCACGTTACAGGGCATCTTGAAAAACAAGGGTTAAAAGTAAGAAAGAAGAATGTAAAGAAGATACTTTATAACAACTGTGCCTGGCACTTCGACATATTAGAGAAAAAGACTGTCTCCACTGAATCTCTGCTAACTAGCAATAGTGATTAGCACAAGGACGAATCGTAGAAAAATAGAATAGACTGCCAAAATAGTGCCCTAGAGTTAACTTGCCTCGTTATAATCTCATTTTAATACTAAGAAACACACCTCCTAGCTAGAAAAGCCCCAACCCAATTAAGCCCCTATTCTCTGAGCATGCGTGGTGAATTAAAAGAGATCTGTAATTTTAAGATGAAGTAAGAAAAGTATTAACCAATAGTTATTAAGGGGTAGAACCACTAGGCGTAACTAACTTTGTTAATTGTTTTAAATACCTGTCATAATTTTAACCGTGTGCAAGCTTTGAGGAGAAATACCCTTGCACCCGAAGCTGCAATAAACATGCCTGCTTTATAACTCTTTGAGAGTTGTGAAGTTTGTTTCCGTGTGTCAACATGCCAAAGAATTTCATCATTTCAGCTTCTCATCTCACAGGAATCCAAAACCCACAAAAAATGGAAAAAATTAGCTAGATAATTTTAAACCACTTACATGGATTAGAATGAATTTGGTCTGAACTAGAGCTGAAGATTTGAGTGAGCTCTTTTCACAGGGGAAAATAAACACCAAATAATGTGACTCCGTTACTAAGCAGACCAAATAGGCAATGGGGATTGTATCAGAATAAAGCTTCCTCCTTACTCCTGCCCCACACACACATGCACCATCTGCTCTTACCTCCCCAGTGACCACTCCAGTGACCCCGTGGGATGCTCTGACCACGCTCCATGTCTGTCTCTGGCAACCGCTTGCCTCTGACACCCAATGGCTCCACCTCAAGCACCTGCCTCATGCCATGTCCCATGCCCATGTAACCATGTTCCTCCAGCCTCTGTCTCAGAGTGTCTTTCAAGCCAGGTGTCAGCACAAGCTGCCAGCTAGGCCGATCCACAATGATTTACATTTCCAGCAGTCTTGGTTATAACTCTTTGTTAGTTGTTGACCTGTGGTCCACACTGAGGTTTCTTAGTCTCTGTTCTTGTTTGCATTGTCCTGTTTGCCCTGGCTCACCACACTTAACCAATTTGCATTGAACTCAGCTCCTGGCCAAGGTGATGCCATAATACTGCTGTGTCAATTGTTGATTTATGAATTTGATGTCAAAGAACTCTCACTGACTTTAAATATTTTGGATGAGACTGAATTAGTTCCTCCTTGATATCTCAGAGCAGCAGTACTGATATGTACTTCAAACAATTTTGTGAAAAATAAAAGCCAATGACTGGGAAGCAGTTGCATCTGTAATCGTATTAAATATTTAAAATATGACCTAGCTTGAGCACCCTTTTGGACAAGACAATATCTTTTTATCCTATATTTATGTAGCTTTTATCTGCAGTCTCCAAGTAGTACTGAACTGTAAATAAATACTTAAGCACATAGACATATAAACTGAATATTCTATTTGTTTCAAACATTGGGTTTTTTCCCCAGAGAGACACTTTTAAGAATAGTTTAACTTCCAAAAATGATATTGAAAAATAGCAAATAAATATGTGGCCATATTTATTAATTCAGAATTATTTCCAAACTCAGTCTGAGATCTGACAATGCATGTGTATTGTTCCTTTTTTGCCTATTGTTTTCACTAGCAAGATATGAAAAACAATAGAGGCTCTTGGTTGTCCATCCCCAATATGCTCTTACAACATGTTGTCTGCCAAAGTTTTCAGCTATGAATAAATAGTATTGAGTTCTTTATCTCTGATCTGTGGTATGACGTGCCAGCCATTAAAAAATGTTTTAATTTGTTATTTAAGTGGCAGAAAAGTACCATTGATTCCTAATGCATCCAAGGGGACTGATTCACAACTGCATCCAGACAGTAGAAGGTCACTGAACACGCTGAGTGTAGGCATAATTTCCAAACAGGAAAAGGAATGTTTTAGTGCTTCTCCAGTTTACTGCAATTACTTGTTATAAAACTGGCAAAAATACAATTTGGAAGTTGGTATTGTACAGCAGTATATTGGATAGCCACTCTTCAACTCCATGAGGCTGAACTGTGTGTTTGTACTAGCAGTATCCTTTCATAGCAATGTCCTCTGAAAGGACATGATCTCAAAGGACAGATCTCAAAAGTGAAGACACCAGGGCTGCCATAGACCCTTCTGCCTAGGAATTGTTTTCTGGCCACACTCCAAACATGATCTACTAAAGGGCAGAATTGCTGAGGCAGAAAAAACTGTTTTGCATGGTTTTTTTCCAGAGGAGGATGTATAAGACTGCAATAAGTAGACATAGCAAAAAAAAAAAAGTACATTAAAACCATATTCTGTATTACACCCCTTGTATTATAGCCTAAAGAATTGTAGAATTTAATGATCGTATATTAAACGCTTTTGTGTGTACATAGTGCCTGATGCCAGAGCATAATGCCAAACTATTATGCACTGTATCAAAGAGATATTTCCCTTTTCTTTACAGCTGCAAGCATTCTCTGTTGTACAAGAGGAAGAATGTATTTTCAGTAGTTTCTCTCTTCGAAAGCAGAGTGACTTCCTTCATATGCAGTCCAGAAACTTTGCAATTTCTTTCCTTCTGAAAAACGTTTTACAGTCAGTATGTTTTATTCAGAACTCTCTTTACAGAATGAGAAATAGCATGCAAATAGTTATGTATCTAAAACTGTATCATGCTTTTATCATTGTGAGGCATGGTGTATTCCCACTGATTTTTTGGTTTGATTCACAGCATAACTGAGATGACTGCATTTCTGCGTTTACTACATAGCATTATGTAGTTCTTCGAGAACTTTTATGAAATGAAAAATGTTACATATAATAAATACGGATCATAACTTATTCAGCATCCTATGTTATTTATCTTAAATATACTCAGCTTTCTTAGCAGCAGAAGCAAATATTTATGTTGGGTTAAATCTGTTTTTTTTGTATGCAGCAAATCCAATACCAATCCATGCCTTTTTGTGCCACACCATTTTGTAATGATAGATCTCAGGCATATATTGTTGATATGATTTTGTCATCCTTTTAGTATGTTCCAGATACAGTAGAAGTGAATGAAATGATGTGTCTATAACGCACCAATAAAAACTAAAAGCAAGCAAAATCTTCCCCAAACTACTACGCATGCAGATGTAAATGAATAGTGTTTATTATCTTTAATCTCTAATGACTGTATGCAATTTCTGTAGACTGATCAGTGATACAATGAAGATATTAAACCAGTCTAAAAGCTTAGATAGAAAGCTGAGCTACACCAGCTTAGCAGTTCACCAAGCAGCAGCTGATCTGCTTTTATTCCTCTTCATTGCACCAATTTGAGGCAAAATGCAGACAAATTCATATTAATGTCTTGAAATTATAGTACAGTTTTTTGTAGGTAGTGTAGTAGTTTTCACAAGTTCTCAGTATGCAGGAGTTAAGATACCCCAAAATTGTATTTTTTATTGAATGTATGGTACCTCAAGCTCATATGCTATCAAGGGTACATGTGACAAAATGTAGGAATTCCTGATGTGAGATTCGGGTGGATAGAGAGAGATGATGGAGTTTGTTATTAAGTCTAAGAATGTACCCTTAAAATACACAGCTACATTTTCAAACTCTAGAGTTCTAACAAAAAGTATGAACACGCCTTTGCCCACCATTTGTTCCATTTATACAGAAAACCAGACCTGCCAGTTTTCCTAGAAGTGAATTTGCTTAACTTGTATGCCCAAAACAATATGTTTTAATTAATTAGTTTACTAGTCTTAAAGAAATTTGATTTGGAATTTGATTCACAAAGTAATTGATCAAAATCCACCTCCATTTGAGTTTAACAGGCCAGCTACGCTGTATTTTACAATGAGGAGTGCTAACACAGTAAGTACATATATATGGAATCACACCTGATGTGGAAATAAAAGTAATTCTTTCACTTGAAAAGGGAGCATTAGAGTTTAAACAATTCCTGCTGGTTTAACAGAAGAACTGTTAAAATAAGGAAGTATGAATTACATGGCTTTAAAGAAATCATGTTTCAAACATGTTTGTTTGGGTTCGTTGAGCATGACTTCCTTCACAACTTAATGCAGCTCTTACCATGATAATGCTGCCAATATGTGTAACGATTTCCTCCAGCCAACACATTTTAGTATAAACGAGCAGAATATATTTCACCCATTTGAATGAGTAGAATGAATATGTTGCATTTTTGTAATTATCTCATGGTTGATTTTAAGTCCTATTTGAGAGCATTTTCATATTATCAAATACAATTTATAAAGTTTTTAAGCTTGTTGCCAGAAGGAATTCAGCATAATCTAAAATTGCCTTTTCTAAATGAAAAAACTTTAATCCACTTTCTTTATCTGAGCTGAAGGATAGTTGAGGTAGGACTACGGGAAACATCCAGAAAAGACAAGACTATGTAAGCAAAAGTTAGGAGTCCATTTTTTTTCTTTTAAAGTGATATTCTTAGTATATCAGAATGAATATTCTCTGCAGTCTTTGGTCCCTAACAGTAAAAATACCACCACAGTAATAGCAATTTATACCCACCCAGTTGGAATGGGCTGACACCTTTAAATTGAATGTCTGCCTGAGTAAGGTCAACGGTCAGGATTGTGGCGTTTTTTTAAATACGTTTTTCTTCTATTAATAAGACATGACTCTTATCTGCTGCATATTTGGACTTGTTTTTTAAATCTGCAAGTGAAAATTATTCTTTTAGAGTAGCATTCAGCTTCAGGAAATTTAGATGACTAAAGACATGATGTCTACATCTATGCCAGGAAAAAAAAAAACTCGCATGCTCTTTCTCCTTTGACAGATCTCTGAAGTATGCGATGAGCAATGGCATATCATTTTTCCTTGGATCCTACACATGCATAATCCTGAAACCCTGATTTTTGCAACACTGAGCAAATACATAGAGGCTTACAGAGAGCTTCTGAGCTTCCAAATATTCTTCTTCCATCAATATACCAAAGGCTGTAGCTCTGTGAAACATTACTATCCTCAATTAATGTCAAAATACCTCAAGAGACACATAAAAGAAATTAAATTGGCTTGCACTTAGCCCATCTGAAAAGAAAAAAACTGCAGGGGACTATCAAGAATGTTTACTCCTCTTCCTATCAGAGGCACCACTGTCATCATCGTTGCCAAGTTAGTGTAAAGTTTGTTCCTACTTCTGCTTCTTTCCAAAATTCTGTCTTTCCTTTAAAAGAAGTACCGATTTACACTATGCATATATTTCTTTCTCTCTTAAAATACTACAGCTCACTCCTCCCAATGTTGAGTAAGAAAACGCAATGAAAATCCCAGTTTATATAAAATATTACCTTGAAAAAACAAGCCACTGAAAGCATGTCACACATTTAGTCTCTTTCTCATTACTGTCACAAGTCAATGTTTTTTATCAAACAAAATGTCTCTAAGAAGATCTTAGAGATCATTTCCTTCACAGTGATTCAACAAGTGACTGCACTCTGTGGGAAAGTTGGCAGAAACTCATTCTGAAACAGGCTAAATTGGCAAAATATTCTGCATGACCAATATTTGACTATAAAACTCACTATCACTGAAGATGAAATGGAAGCCAAATCTCATCAGCTTAAGAACTGAAGTAAAATGTGATTCTGCTTCACTATCTTCTCTAGATTATGAAGGTAGAAATATAGGTTTCCATGCAAATAAAATTTTAACTTAGATTATTAAAGAAATAGCTTATTTACTGTAACGTATGTATTTTTTCAATTGTCATTTTCAGTAGCTTCATAAAACTTTAATAAACTTGTAAAAGCAGGCAGCTGGTGACAGAAAGATAACCAAGAAAAGATGAGTGATGGAGAAAGAGGGAGTGTGGCAGTGAGAGAGTTGTTTGAAAAATGGGTGACATGTAGACTTCTGGCCACTGACAGTGCTGTCATCTATAGTGGTGACTGGGGGCAATGCCTTGTCTCACAAAAATAAATAAATTAATTAAAATAAATTAATCAATAAATAATAATTAAAACACACACACACACAAGGCCACAGAATATCACAGGGAGGGAGGGAAATTGTCTCACTGTAACTCCTCCTTGGTACTTCTGGCCCATGTGGCATTCTTGAAAGCGTGGCTCGGAGGCTGAATTCTCTAATGTTTAAACAAATACTTTGAAGATTCTCGTTCTTGTATAAGTAAATATTTGTTGGCAGAAAGATATGGATCGCAGTCTTCCACATCTCCACTGAACACACAAACCACTGGACTATACATTCAGACTCTTTCTGTAACTGGCCCCAAATAACTTTTATAGATAATATGAGCTCTCCAGCAAATGGAGAGACACTCACATCAGAATTTGGTTTATCTAGGAGAGTGGAGAAGTGCATTAAGTTCTGAGAGATGTTTACTGGCAAAAGATTCCCTCCCAGATGCCAGCCTGACATAGAACTCTGATAAATATGAACCTCTTTCTGGCCAGATCCCCTAGAGATATTTATATCCTGCCATTTTCCAATACATTACTGTATTTAGTTTAGATTAAGTGCTCTTTAAAAAAATCCTTTCTTAGTCAAAAGACTTCCAGCTACATTATTGAATGAGCGTGAATACTTTGAAGGTATGAGTTTGGACACAGCAGAGTGTCTATTTTGAATTTTAAGTCTTCTATTCTTAATTATCTGCCACCTAAATTTTACTTACATGTCAAAATTTTACTTCTGACAGGAATTAAAATTACCTGACACAGAGGTAGTTTAGACTCCAGGCTATACTACGCTTATTGTTAGAGATGACAAATCTTAACACCTTAACCAAAGAATTATAGAAAATTTACACATTGACTTAGTTCAAAAATACCATGATGCATTTAACAGTCTTTGAAAAACCTCATTCCCATGATGGATTACTAGTAGCTTCACACCGTCAAAAACAAATTTTGCTGAATTATTACATCATTCTTTTCCTTCAGAAAAGAATATATGGGAAGCTTTTCTGTCTTGCCTTTTTCTTGAGCCTCACAGTTTCATTATAAGCGAGTCCTAACTCATCATTCACTGTAAGGGGAAAAAACCCCTTTGACTTCAGTGACAGTGGGATTGGCCCTAATGATGATAAAATGTACTCCTGGAGCTACTTCATTGTGTGTGTGACTACTTACTACTTGTCTTCAAAAGCTTACACTATTCTGCCTTAGCAGTCAGATAAAGTAGGATACTGTTAATATCTACAGGATAAATTTCATTCCTATTGAATATCTCAAATAAGGTCAAATTTCCTACTTAAAAAAAAAGCAACAAAACCCCAGATAACCAGTTCCATGAGAAATACATTTTTTACTGCTTAATTACTTGCTGATTGATTAGATATTTTAACAGAACAATTTCACATCAAAATTAAAACACGACATCAAGATGTGAGTCAGTTTTTAAGAAGGAAACATGAAGGAAAATCATGAAGACAATAATCACATCTATCAAACAGCAAATTATGCAAAGAAAAAAGTATAAAAGAATAAGACTGGCCATTCTTAACAGCATGTTTCTTCCCTGAAAAGCATAGAATATATTATACTTAATATATGTGTGGATGTGGCATTGTGGGACTTGGTTTTATGGGCATGGTGGTGTTGGTTGATGGTTGGACTTGATGATCTTACAGGTCTTTTCCAACTGTAGTGATTCTGTGATTCTGTGATATTACATACATGAAAAAGCACAGGCAGTCACAGATACCAGAAAAATACACATTAATAAACAAAATACAGTATTCAATATATTCAGTACTGAACCCGTTACACTGAGGTTACAGTGTTTTCTAAGCTTGTAGTCATCTAAATTAGCAAGGCTTACCACCATTCAAATCTAATTTGAATTGTTATTTGCAGCCCTAATTGCCAAACCCTCTACACAAAACTAGTGATGGAATTCTACTTTAATTATCCCTTTGTTACTGCAGATAGTAAATTAAACACTCAACATAGAATGATTTTCCTCTGTTAAGATAAACCAGTGACATACTGATTAAATTTAAACTGTCAGATCTTATTTCATTTATCACTACTACTCTCACAGCAGAGTACAACTAGTCATTTTCTTTTCAGGTACTTTCATCTAAACTTTTGATATCATTGAAATATAGCAATAGCTGATCTGATATTTTTAAAATATTATACTTATTTTGCAACAGCTTAGAGACACTCAAGTTTTGGATCACTAAATGTGATGGAAATAGCTTCAAAGATGATAGTGGGATTGATGAATTGCCCAGTCAATCCAGAGAAGTCTCTTCTTGTGTGGGCTTTGGACAAACACTATATATGTTTATTCATCTGAACGAACTTTACAGTGAAGTTAAAAGAAAAGATAAAAAACATGGAAAATAACAGGAGATCTGTGCTAGCTGATTAATGTGTTTATTTCTTTTTTCCTGTAATCTACTTTCAATTATTTGAGTTCAATGGAGAAGCTTGATTGACTGATTAAAATTTACACAATTTAGCTATAAATAATTAATGAAAAAAGTTGTAAACATGCAGAAAAAATAGATTTCCAGTGCAGCAGAAAGGGTTTCATAGATTTTTAAGACATCAGATAATTTTAGAATATGAAGTATAGATATTTTAAAATAGATTTTTAAAGGCAGTAACACTGTCTATTTTTGTTAATGCTATTTAAAGGTAATTTGATTATATGTAAACTGCTTGCTAACCTCAAAGAGAAGACCGTACTGAAAATAGAGCTTGCACAACATAGTATATTTTTTAATTAATATCAACAGGTTCTGAATAAGCACATTCTGTCTCGTAACATACTTTTAAGAATATATATAATAATTTATCATTCGTATAGAATGTAGATTGTAGAAACTCTTATTTAACTACCAAGAACAATGAAATTATTTATTTTTGTTTTTCCTCTCTTCACAAAGCTCTCTTTTCTTGGGCAAATATTTGGAGACATTGACAGTGCTTTTCAAGACAAGCAGAAAGCATTAGCCTTAGTCTATGAGTGTAAAAATGATTATAGAGTTACAGCAGAAATGGGGCAAACTAATTCATTTCCTATCACGGATACCAATATCCACATGAACTACCACATATTTTCAGGCTATTTTTGGCCCCTATTCAATTATTCATGATGAATTGGTATCATTAATGTTATTTGTGTTATATGTTACTTGTATTGCTCTAGGAGCTAGTGAACTCAAGCAGATACCAGAGTATGATTATGGCAGGCATTCTAAAGAATAATTATGTGTTATATAACTATTGCTTTTACTAATTAAAAGATGCTCAAGACACTCAGAGTATTGGAGACATTACTCCAACTCCACCTGCATAAGGAAAATGTCCTTGTTATAAAAAGTCAATAGAACCTACCCTCAAAGGTAGCCCCAAACGGAGAAAAAAACCCCTGCTTTCTCCCTTGAACTCTGAAGAAATAGGAATAGAAACTGGATGACACAAGTTGTGTGCAATCATTCCAATTCGTGAGCAAAGAATTTAGTCTCTCACCCCTCAAGATGTAAAGCTTCCCTGTGGTTGCTAGATCTGTGACACTTACGACCCTCAGATAAAACACACATATATTTTTTAATTTATCAGTTTTAACTTTTGTTAATTAACTACGTGAGTCACGATGTAATTTTCTGTCAGAAACAAAGACAGTACATCCTGTGCCTATACTGTTAAGGTAAATCACATGGAAAATATAATCATATTTAAAGTACAAGATATATAGAAACGATTGTGCTTACCAGTCAGATTTTGACACATCACAGCTGGTCTGGGTCTGTTTGACCTGGTTTTTGTGATACTGAATAATGTCAAATGATATTAACATCACCAAATAAAATGGAACATAAAGTAAAAGTAAAGCGTGCCACTGCTTTCTCAAGTGCCAACACTTGGTGTTACAGGAGTTAAGAACTGGACCTGTGGAAAAAGGAATAAGAAAGGGGGTTAAGTTTGTTCTTTGAACCCACTCACATACATACACAAGGCAAAAAATTTTATAAAATATCTATGTGTTTATACCACAGTTTAGTGTGCATTGTCATTTGCAAATGGAGAAGCATTTGTACCTGCAGATGGGATTCGTGCATGCCTGTTGGGGTGCCAGATGTCTTGGATTACCAGGTCACTCTCACACACACTGTTTACAGAAATAGCAAGGGTTAGAGGAGGTCTTCATGCCTTCTAAGGGATGTTTGAATTCACAGTTTGTAAATCCTTTAAAATTATTGGCTCTTGTAGATCACAGGGAAACAGTGATGACTTTTCTAACTATTTTTATCTTCTATGTAAATACCAAAAATGTAATTTCTTTGTCACATCAGACTGATACGCATTTTTCACCTTCTAACTGCTTCACAACAAAATGAATGGGGCTACACTGATGACTCATGATATTAAACTACTATAAAACACTTCGCAAAAGACACCTATAGATAGAATATAATGGTTTATTACTTCTTAAGAATTTGTTGTGTTTTTTTATTTTGTTTTCAGATAGGACAGGTAATTAAATCATAGAGTTTGTATCCTCTGTACTTGAAATTTTTCTCAGTTCCAAATCTACTTCTGTGAAAGTTAATATTTTGTTTACTAGCTTTAACAAGAACAAACTAACAAGTATTGTTTAATGCAAAATGTTAAGCTCAGTGGATACTTTAATTTTTCTCATGTATTATTAGAGGATATCCTAACACTGAAGAAATCATTGGGATTTTAGTAATTTATTTCATCAGAACTAGGTATCATTTGGAGCTGGTGATCAACCAACCGATGTTTTTTCAATTTATTTCACCATTTTGAGAAGAAAATATAGGGGTATGCTTCACTCATTGATTTAACAAAGTTCAGGAGACTATACAGTGTCGCTTAAAGTTTGTTAAGAGACAAATTAAGCCTGTTTGTCATTCCAATTGAAAGGCTCTGTTGAGGAATGGGCTCGCTAAGAAGTGAAATGGATCCAAAAAAGAAGAGAAATGGGTACTTTTAAGCAGACGTAAAAGCTTCATCTGATGAAGACAATGTTCTGTATAAAATCTGGGACATAATCTAGGTAATACAGAAGCACCTAGGGACATTTCAAATTATTAGGTAACAACACTGTTCTTGAATGTACACATAAGGATCCTATGAAGTTCTTTAATTTCTGTAGCAAAAAAAAGTTTCATTTTATATGTCTATTTAAGCCCAGTGAGGCATATGAAACAACTGGCAGTCTCCAAATCTCTTGGCAATTGGGCATTAAGATTATTTCTGAAGTCCTATGTCCAGGTCTTATGGAAATGAGGCAGAGCAAAGTGGCCAACATTCTTCAAACTTCTTTTAGTTTAGTATTCACCAAGAAATGGCAATATGGTACTGGTGTTATTACCTCTGCCCTGACGGTGGCTGCAGACACAGTAAACAGGTATTAACTGAATCTAATGTCTGTGGTATATACATCACTTGAAGATACTGCCATGACTACCATGGGGTGTTTGGAATTCAGAATAATTTATACATGATTTCTCTTTTTTAATCTCTAATTCCAGTTTGGTTATCTGAGATGTGTAAAAATACAAGCTGTCTGTTAACCTTCCATACATTACTCAGTATATTATTTTAACTACTTTTGTTTGCTTCATGTCTATGTAATACAATTCTAGAATAAAATCCTGTCCAACAGATATCAAATGCAAAAGTGCCATTGTCTTAAGTAGAGCAAGATCCAGACCTATTGTAAACATTCACCTACTTGGATACTACTCCTAAATGAGTTCGTGTTCAAACCTTATTCAGATTTAATAAAATGAAGGGGAGGGGGGAGTAACTTATTGTATACAAACAAACAAAATAATGTGAGATCAAAACTTTGTCAGATTTTTGTTAAATTAAATTTTGTCCAATTAAAGGGGAAGAATCATAATTTTTCATTTGAGTCACATCAATTGTCATGAAAAATTAATGCAATTTCTAGACATACCAAGGAAAGATAATAATAATTTCAGTTACATATATACTATAACAGTATCTAAATTCCTCAGTTTACAGCACTTAGGCTCTTATCACAAATGACACAAGTAACTATAGAAAATCACATTACTCTGATATATTACAATTCTTTGAAATTATTGATCAATCAGAAGATAAATGGAAAGCAGATAATACTCTTTGGTTTTCTATGACAGTATTGTCACACAAGTCAATCTGTGATCTTATAAAATCAAACAGACAAAAATACCATTTGTAAATGAAATATTCTGGAGAATAAGATAAACAACTCATAATAAAGTACAGAATTAAATTCAGTAGCCCGTTTTAAGGACATAATGGAATTTTCACATCCATGTATCTGTCTAACAACACTCTATCTATATGATACTACTATCTAGTTTGTGGAGATCTACATAGAATTCATGGGAACTATGAGATCTGTAACTTGATTTCTTCCATGTCAAGAATCTCTGCTGACAATGCCAAAGAATCATAGAACCGTAGAATTATAGAATAGTTTAGGTTGGAAGGGACCTTTAAAGGTCATCTAGTCCAACCCCCGCTGCAATAAGCAGTGACATCTTCAACTAGATCAGGTTGCACAGAGCCCTGTCCAACCTGACCTTGAATGTTTCAAGGGATGGGACATCTACCACCTCTCTGGGTAACCTTTTCCAGTGTTTCACCACCCTCATCATAAAAAATTTCATCCTTATATCTAGTCTGAATCTACCCTCCTTTCATTTAAAACCATTACCCCTTGTCCCAAGGGGCCCTTTGGCCCTGCTAAAAAGTCTGTCCCTATCTTTCTTATAAGCCTTCTTGAAAGGCTGCAATAAGGTCTCCACAGAGCCTTCTCTTTTCCCGACTGAACAATCCCAACTGTCTCAGCCTTTCTTCATAGGAGAGGTGTTCCATCTCTCTGATCATTTTTGTGGCCCTCCTCTGGACTTGCTCCAACAGGTCCATGTCTTTCCTGTACTGAGGACTCCAGAGCTGGACACAATACTCCAGGTGGGGTCTCACCAGAGAGGAGTAGAGGGGCAGAATCACCCCCCTCAACCTGCTGGCCACACTTCTTTTGATGCAGCCCAGAATACAGTTGGCTTTCTGGGCTGTGAGCGCACATTGCTGGCTCATGACCAGCTTTTCATCCACCAGTACCCCCAAGTTCTTCTCCAGAGGGTTGCTCTCAATCCCTTCATCCCCCAGCCTGTATTCATACTAGGGGTTGACCTGACCAAGGTGCAGGACTTTGCACTTGGCCTTGAACCTCATGAGGTTCACTTAGGCCCACTTCTCGAGCTTGTAAAGTGCATGAAATTTTCCCCAGGGTGTTCTCTCACTCCTAAAGGAAAGATTATTTTTTTATTTTAATTTCTTCATGTGCTGAGAGTTAATACTATGTTAGGTGTTGTTTAAACACCTAGAATGCATCTTCTGAAAGTGAAATGTAGTGATTTTATGGTGTCTTTACAAATTAAATTTCAAATAACTGAATTTTAATAAATAGACTTCTTATTTTCTGCTTCTAATATCATTATCTCTGTATTTAGCTTCCCTAGAAAGGCACAGAGAATAATTCTCTAACTATGTAGATGATAACTTGGAATTCAGTGACTCCTTTCTTTCCCTTTTATGACTCTGAAATATTTGTCAGTATAGTCACTATAAGACCTCAGAAATAATTGCTTTAAGCAAGTCAGTGTTTCTTATTTCCTATATTCTAAGGCTTTCCAAAGTTACCAGGATTCAGAAACATATTTTCTGTATGGGTGACCCCAAAAACCTAGAGGTAGTACAAACTTGGATCTAAAGACTTCCAGACCTGCTAATGCTGCACATTGAATTTGGCCCAGGTAGTTTCCATTACTGGGATAAAATGTATAATTATTTTAACAGAGACCAAGACTTTCTTAACATTATGTATATTATTAAAGGAGTTAGGCTTAGGCTGATTTAAATTATTTTTGAGAATTTGCACTTAGGAGAAATCAAAGCTTATGTCCAGAAAGTGGGACTGTGAAATAAGGACATAAGTTCTATTGGTTGAGATAATTTATTTTGTCATAAAGATCTCTTTGAATATAAAATGTCTTGTATCTATTATTACTTTTCTAGTTTAGCTGAGGTTTTAAAATATAAGTATAGATGTATGAAATTTACATCTTACCACTGAAATGCATATTTTTTACATTCAGATAAATAGATTCAGATAATAATCTCTGTTCTAAAAGACCGCTAAAGGTCATATTGTCCAATCCATCACTCAATGCTGGAATAACTTAGGTCAGGTTGCCCAGGACCTCGAAGAATCAAGTTCTGAATATCCCTAAGGCCATGGATTCCATAGTCTTGTTGGGCAGCCTGTGTTTAACCATTCTCATTGAGGGTGGTTTTTTTCCTTAATGTCTAATCAGAATTTTTGTTAGAACTATGGTTTTTGCCCCCTTCCTTTTGGTGGGTACCTCTGAGTCTGTCTCCACCTTCTCTCTATCCTCCAATACTAGGAAAGATCTGTAGTATAGCATTATAAAGAAAATTATAAATAAGGCTTTTCTGTTTAATGATGTAATTTGGATTATTAGACTGTTGAAACATTAAGCAAGCTAACAATAGGTTTTGTAGATGAACAGACTGAATTGTGTGTATGCTGTCTTTTCCTCCTTCTAGGCTGAAGTCAGAGATTAACCAGGAGTGTCCTGGGTGGGGGTCATGTGCTTGCAGGGCATTGCCTCCCTGGAGCAAGGTGGTGTTGTCTGCAGCTATCATTAGGTGCACGATCAGTATGGGTACAGAAAATAGTAATAATAACATTCAGTCCCTCCAGTACAGGAACACTGTATATCCTGCCCAAGCATTGGTACTAACAGCCACATGGTATGCACCTGCAATAGAAAAGCCCTCCATGGAGAAGTCTAATTTTGTGTTGCAGAGAGAATAAATATTTCTCATTTGTTGAGGATTATTCTACTGCTGTCCCAATATAAGAAGTTTTTGGTACATACTTTTATAAATGATGTATTTTCAATTTTAAAGATAAATATGATTAATAAAGGATAAAAAAAAATACGTAAACCAAGACAGAAATAGCATGCATCACCCACCTAGCATCGTCTGGCATATGAAACTCAAATGCTTTGTCAAAGTAATTTCTCAGGACACAGTCAAAGTTCTGACCCAGTCAAAAAAAAAAAAAATTTTTAAGCATTTTTGGTTACTTGTAAGGGGGACATTGAGGGATCTTTTTCTGTATATATGATTTGTCATCTATATTTCAATCTCTCTGGTGCAATATATCTTTAAATGATGAGCATTTCTCTCCTAGCTTGTCACATCAAGATTGGCCTCTCTTTCATATATAATCCTTTGAACCATTTTCTACGGCAATTCAAAGTCCTCAGTCCTATGCAAGTGTTTAATAAAAACAAATTTTAAAGACAGATGGATGGCAATGATACAGTAGTGGCAGGTTATAACTTGGTGAGAGGCAGGTTATGACTTGATAAGAGAACAAAATGTCTGAGAAAAGTAAAAGAAAACTAACTTTTAAAAATGAAAATAAAAAGCAAATACACATTCAAAAAACTTTAAAAAGGGCTCAGAGAAAACAAAAGGCAAAAAAAAAAAAAAAAAAAAAAAGAAGGGAGTACATAAATAAAAACATCCCAAAACAGAATTGGACACATAATGTATGTTTCCAGGTTCAGGCACTGAAGTTGGACATGGGAGAAATGAGTTCAGTTTTACCTATTATTTCATGTATTTTTTTGTTTGTTCACAACTAAATTACTTACTGTCATATCAGAAAATACTAATACCGGTATCTCATTTTGGTATTAATTCTTCTTATATTTCTCTATATTATATATCTGTTTTAGTTCCTTCTCAAGTAAGGTGTGACTTTCAGATGTTCTGAAAATATGAATTTTAAAATAAAAATTTCTATGTAAACAAATAATTTGCATTTATAATATTTTGAATATTGCTAAATCTTAGTATACATATTTCTTTGTCGCATATCCCAGTACAAATGCTAGAGCATGCACAAGTCACTTGAGGTATAAGCAAAAGTTAATTGGTTTAATTTTTACCAAATATTACTTAGATTAAATAGTAGGAAATAAAAATTGCTATACTAAGCATAATTAATCATAGGAACAGAAAGAAGGAAAAAAAGTCATTGAATCTCCATCCTTACAGAGTGTTACATGCTAAAGGAGTTAATTCCTTGAGCATTTTAAGTATATTTTATTCTGCATCAGTGAAAAAGGGTGATAGTGAAAAAGAACTCCTAAGTTATTCACCTTGCCTAGTGCTTTAGTCCGTGTTCATGTATATAATACTCAAAATAAAAGTAGTAAGTTTGGCAGGCTGAATCCTGCTTCTACTAAAGTCATCTGGATTTCCTATGAGACTATAAACACAAGGAAAAAATAGGTCAAGTAAAATCGCCTTTTAAGGAATTACGTAGAATTACATAAAACTGTGTATAACTGAACTTTATTACAATGAAACTGTGGAACGATTCAGAACTGTATTAGAAAACTGATAATATGTAGAGAAAAAAACATATTCAATATTTCAGTGTTTTGAAATGCCATCTTGTAACTTTTATTTTGTTCATAAGAATGGGCTGAGATAGGAAATGCAGGTTATTGTCTTCTCCATACATAGTCCTGAAGGAGTCTAGGTCTTCTAAATTAGAGTAAACATACCATGTATTCTTTGCTTTGTGTAACTGCAAGCAACTGCAGGTTACTTTCCATTGCATGAGAACAATCAGTCAAACAAGTCAGTGGCAATATCTTGAAAACCTGTAAGTTTCATTTTTGTTAGCCTGTTTGCTGAAAAAGGATATGATTTTTACATTTAAAAGCAGCAACAATCCTGACACTGGCTGGTGGGGTTTTTTTCACTGAATTGATCCCTTTTATGTTCGTATCCTTCTTTTCTTACAGAAAGTCTTGCCACCACTTTTCAATAAATAAATTTACTGCAGACAGCTTTCTTTCAGACACAGCTGATTTCACAGATGTTCATAAAATGTCCAGGAGAGACTGCAGTAATGGGAAATGCAACTGCATGACAGAACACTATTGCTATACTTGTTCATAAATAATAGTACATGATTAAAATGCTGTGGAGGCAATGACCACCATTATATTCAACTGGGAGAGTGTTACCAGAACTCATCTGTATCTTTCATTTCTCAGATACATCTTCTGTTTTTATTCCTCTTAACAATCTTGGATTCTTTCATTTCAGCTATATATTCTAGATGTGCACTGTTTTTCTAAATGAAAGCATTCACCTTTCATAATTTTTTTTTTTTAAATCAATATAACGATGTTTTGAAAGCAGCTTCATATGTAGAAAATTAAGTAATTTGTAATGATTTGAAAGAAGAAACACATTTCCGTTACTTCTTTGGAGTACATATGTACATATTGACTGCACTTATAGGAACATTTCCTTGTGATATACACTGCCTAGTGATAGAAGAAATTGGAAGTAAATTATCTGATTTGATGTTTGCTAAAATATCAGAGTTGTTTTCTGACTAAATATATAACTGAGTTATTTAACAACTTAAAAATTAGGCACCACAAAAGGAACTATTTTAACATTTCTGAGATACAGAAAAGAGGTGATTTGTTGCATTTTCATATTCATTATTTGTCTTTTTTAATAATTTATTTACTAAGCATACTGAAATTGCATAGTGAAAAAGTTATACTGAACATTCATTCAAGTGAATGACTGAGAGATAAACCAGAAAATATTTACTATGTTTATGTTTCTGTCAAGCTTAATTATTGCTTAATTTGAATTACTAGATTCAATAGTAGTTATATAATAAATAATATCAATATCTATGATACTACTTTTGTAAAATGGTGATGACTTAACTGTAAGGTATGAAAATAAAATATCTGGCTGCCTTTTGCAAGTTCTTACTTCCTATTGATCCTTGAAGTATTTTATTAAAAGTTTTGGTGGAAATAGAAATCTATTTTTCTAAAATGTATTAATGCGGAAGTTTAGTTCTTCCTGAAAAAGTTTTCATACCACAAAATTCACGATACTTAGGGGCTTAAAAAAATAATTGCAAGAGTTTGATTACTTTTAGAAAGAAAAAATGGTCATTTAATCCCAATCTCTTTACTTAATCGGCAGAAACATACCAAAGGAAATGGCTAAAGCTGTATCGGAGCAAGATAGGACAAAGATGATCATACAGGGATTTTTTTTGGATCGATAGATGTCCAGTACACTTTTTGGATGATTTTTTGTCAGTAGATTTTATTTTTCTGATTGACATATCTTTTTTCTTTGGCATTTTCAATAGATACATGACACTCCAGATGCTAAAGACACCTGATTTTATTTTCATTGAAAACAGTCGCAGCTTAGTTATTAACTTCAATGGGAGATTGATTCCCCTTAAGAGTGAGTGAAGAAATGAATGATTACTGACAATTCAGTGCCATTATGAGTAATTGCTTGAGGTTTAAATGGCAATGATTCATTTTAAGAAAAAAATTATAATGGTTTTGTGTTTTATCTTTAATGTTTCTATTTCGTCTAACATTGAACCTCTGGAAACAAAAGCATCATAAAATAAAAAACTGGGTCAGGAGGAAAAAAACAGGGAAAAGAGAGGAAAGAAAACAATGCAGACCCAGATATGTCCTGAAATAAATGTTAAAAGGCTTAGACTTTATCTGAAATTTATAACCATTTTGTTATTAAATTCCACTATGTCAACTGTGTGGGAAGCCTGGTCTAGTTGCCTTGAAAACAGGCAGACGGTGGCTCTTCAAGTTTGCAGGCAATCAACTATTACAGAACAGAACTGGAGGAAACCTGAGCATACCTCTTGGTGTGTCATTCCCTGTACTTGCAACTGCATTTTTCATCTCTTCTCAATGTGCATTTTCAAACATATAGGGTGAAAGTTCAAGCTAATTTTGACCCAAGTCTTGAGAGTGTTTCACCTGTTTTAAGATGTACTCAGACATTCATTTATTCTGCTCCCAGTGCTACCAGGGAGTGGTAGAGGGAAGGAATTCTTCCAGCTTCTCTATTTATTAACCACCTTCAAATGCCAAATGGATGGATTTCACCTGCACAAGAGAAATAATACAATGTCTTAAATTCCCCTTATTTTGACAGATTTTGGATTAAAGGAATACATCATGTCCGTACATTTTTCTAATAGATATATCAAAAGGAAAAGACATGCCATAGTAATTTTTAATGTCTGATAAATATATACATATATATAGTACTACATACTATACATAGTACCTTGCTTCCAAAGGAGTCCAGGTAACCTTACACGTAATATATTTTGTTTTGCTTAGCTAAATTATCTTAGTACACATATGTTAAAGTACTATAAAAAGATATTAAAAAGTAACTTCTTTCCTTTCTATATTTCTGTATGTCAGTTAGAAACAATGATATATTTTACTTTTGCAGCTTTATATTACAACACTGTTAATTCATAACAATATGTTCCTTATACAAAAATGAAAGTAAAAGCTTTAGCTTATTTATACTTTCCTGTCTAACCTATAACTTTGTACAATTAGGAAAAAAAGGAAGCTTTTGTAAAAATAAAAAAAAAAATATCAAGGGAAAGTTTTACTTTAATAGCTGAAGAAGAGATTGAATCTGTATATATATAGTATATGTGTGTGTCTGTGCAGGAAACTGGCTACTTCAATTTAATAGTGCGTCAGAAGAGTGTGTGTTTCTTTACCCAGTAAATCATTCTCATTCACTGTGCGTGAATCATTCTCATTCACTCATGCTATTGTCAAATATCATAGTGGTAAACAAATAGAAAAGGTGAGAAAAAATAGTCACTTAGGGTAAACTATTTTGATCCTAGCACCGACTGAACTATACAGACACTTCACTCCACAGCACAGATGATGAACAAGATCATATAACCACTTTTGAAAAAGGTCTTTTTACAGCTTACTGGGTAGTTTATCTCATTTTCTTTTCCAGTTTTATTGGCTACAATGAATTAGATGAAATGCAACAATATCTTTCCAAATATGTTATTGAAATGTAGGGAAAGCTCTTCAGAAAAAAAGACATCAAACAAAATTCTTGCCTTTTCACAGGGAGCTATGCAGACCATCATATAAGAAGCATTAGAATCCAGTCCACTTAAAAGTCTGTCAGCACTTTTGGTTTTACTTGTGGGGGTGGGGGGGAGATTTTTTTTGCCCTCAGAATGCTTAGTATTAAATTAGATTAAGTTCTTGAACAATAGGTTTCTCCTTTATTGTGTTGCAAACAGTCCTTTTAGAAATTGAAAAAAATCAACTTCTAGAAGTTCAAATGAAGAAACATCATCTGATATTATAATTTATTCAGCAATTTCTCTATATTCTCCACAAACAATGTATGTACACATAATTAATGTGTAGCTTGTATAATATGAGGACACTTCAGTTACATGCTTTGGTAACACAAAAATCTAAAGGAATTTTAAGTTAAACAGTAAATCCAATCTTTGAATGACTAAGATTTCGCTTGAAATAGGCATTGTCCAGGAGTAGAAATAATATCTTTGCCAAATTATTTTGATTGTGGATATGAACGTATACATTTATAGATTAAGTCCCATTACAGACTATCTAACTTTAAATAAAGATTCATTTCACAATTTTTTTTTAGAAAAACTAATCCAAAGAGAAATACATCTGGTGTGTTGGAAAGCAATCTCCAGGAAGAAATACATGGATTGAAACCAGCTCAAGCCTGTTGCTCTCTTCAAAGATTTTTTTTGTTGATTGTTCCGTTTTTACACTGTTCTGGGCTGAGCAGTGTGTAACATTCTTCCTCCCTCCTGCTGGTCTGGCTGACTTAAGAAGACAGACTGTTTTGGTTAACTCAGGGACAATACACAACCTGTTCATCCATCCAAATGATACAATCCTTTATCTAAAACAAAGCCCCCTTTTTGCACTGAGATAAATTCAGCTTCCTTTGCAACACAGATGATCAGTCACTCCCTACAGTCTTTCCTGAGCTCGATGAGCATACAGCCCTTCCTCATCTCCTCAGGGCCTTCTTGTCTCGTAGGGGTCTATTTATTGGCCACAGTCAGCTTTGGCTCTCCACCCACACTCTCTGCCTGTGGGGCCTGTTAAGCTCAGGCCTAGGTACAAAGGCTCAGCCTTGTGTCTTCTTGTTCTGACTTACTGACCAGTTTTCTTGTTTGGTCTATAGACCTACATTACAGGTATCCTTGTCTCCAATCCTTTTTCCAGTTGTGTGTCTTGGATGGGTCTTTGACTCAAGTTATGGGTAGCTTTGTCTCTGTCCCTTTCTGGTCCTACTGCACTTCGTGGATGGACCTGTACCTCATTACTTTGACTTGTCTGATGTTATCTATGGAAGCTGTCATTGTCACCAGCCTGGCCCTGGTTGGGTACTATGAGACTGTGCCTTCGTTGGATGAGCTGGTGCTGGGGTCCCCATTGGTGCCTAGCTCATCTTCCCTTGGGGAGGACCCCCACTCCCTGGAAGTAACCTGGGGGGTGGGGGAAATCCTGGTAGAAAGAAAAGCAATATCCTGGGGAATTAAAGCTCACTGCTGCCCAGAGAGTTAACTTATTGGATGGTATCTCAAGTAGTTACCAAATTTTTACCTAAGAATAAATCAGTATTTAGAGTTTTGTGGTTGTTTCTTTAGAAAGATAACTGATTATATAGCTCAAACATTTTTATTTATAAAGGACATAGCATAAAGAACAGAGCAAGAATTGCGTAAGACAGGTTATTTGACTTGGTGTACTACAGTGCATTTTCATTAGTGTTTTTTCCTGTCTAGCATGCTGACAAAAATGCTGTCCCCCAGCTTTCTCAGAGTCATGCAAGAAAGCTTCTTTCTCTGCTTCTGAGTATTTTTGTATCTGCTCATAACCAAATAGCTCCATAAATATTTCCTAGGCTTCTGTGTTTGCATTCAAACCAAGCTGCAGTCCTACCTGATTATTCAAGTTAGTTTCTTTGTATTGTTGTATTTTTATTTTTGGTAATGGTGCCTTTTGTTTTAATTATGCCCTCTAAAAAGAAGCTTTACTGTTCTTTTAACATTTTCTGAAGACAAACATTGCATCACGTGTGTTTTACCCATTCTCCAATATACTGGTATGTTCCAGAGCGAGAACTCCTCAATGAAAACATTGATGAAAATATTCCTTGCCCTTTAAGCAAGAGAGGGGAAAGACTTCTCTGAAAAATGCAGAAAGTTAAAAAAAACAAATGCTAAATTGTTCAGCACTAAGCAAGAAGAAAGATAATTGTATCTTAATCTAGCCAGGAAAAAAAGAGAAAAAACATCCCACTAATATTTAAAACAATTAAAAGTTAATTGAAAAACAGTACATGTTCTGAAGTGAAGCTATAGTATATGTCTGTGAAAATTAATACCTGATAATCAGACAATTGAATCTTTCCCTAACAGAATTAGTAGCTAATTTACTTCCTTACTGAGCTTTTTTCATTGTGTAAATCAAATATGAAATTACATTTTATAACTAATATATAAGTATACCTGAATAAATTACAGTAAAAATGACTTTCAAGTCAATCAATTAGATGTGTAAGACTTGTTTTTAGAACTTTTTTTCCCACATTAAAAAGGTATGATCTCATTAGATATTGAAAGAGGGAAAAGGCCTTCTGAAAAATGCAGAAAGTTAAAGAACCAAATAATTTATAAAATACAGAGGGAAAACATGTGTTTTCCTGGTGATAAATCAGTATACAAGCTTTTAAAGGATTCTTTGATCTCATCAAAAGAGGTGGGTGTTTCCAATATTTCGGTTCAAATTCTCAAGTGACAAGAAGGGCAATTAGGGAAGTTGGATGATTTATTGCTTCAGTGGTGTAATTGTTCAAACAAAATAAAACCAATAAAACTGAATTAAAATATCTAGTTACTTGAGGCAGATAGAACCATGTTCAAGACTTGCCCATTTTGGACTGTATTAAGAGGCTGAGAGAAATAAATTTAACAATACACACTGCAACTTTCCATCTTCTCCTCTTGTTCATAAAATTATTGGGACTTTCTAAGTAAACGTATTCTTGTCACAGAAAGAATCTTAAGACAAGTTCATATATATGAACATTTATTAGCAGAGTGTGTAGCTGAGGCATACCTCAACTATAACTGTGAAGGTTACCTTTGAGGAAATAAAGCAGAGAGAGAGAAAGAAGGGAAGAGGAAAAATGCCTATGGGAACAGGGAAAAGCAATGATGGGAGGGAGGGAACCCAGATGAGCATCCTCCCCTGGGGGGTTCCTCCAAGTGCAGGAGATGCCAATGATGAAGATGATTTTCACCATGCTTTTTTCTTAGTATTATTCTCTTTTCAGTGGGATCTGCTGAAACTCCCCATTACTTATTCCTGTTTCTGATGCCATTAAAACTGTTTGGAACGTGGGTGTTGAATATTTATTGGTTATTAAGTCTCTGTTCACATAAATTGTTGGATATTTTTTATAAGATATTTCAGTGACTACTATCTACTTTGTTGTGCATTATGCTTGGTTTTCTTGAGTATAAAGTAAAATCTACAAAACAAAAAATGCAGAAGGATGAAGAAGGGTCATTCTCATGCCAGTGGTAGTTGCTTCCCATGAGAACCTGCCATGGCAATAATATTAAGGTTTTTCAGGTGCAATTCCCTGAGACCAACAGCACCAGAAGCGGAGCATGAGAACACATGGGAATATGGCCACACAGTCTCTGGAAAAACACTGCAACAACAGCTTAGGTGAAAAGCAACAGAACTGTAAATAGCAAGCCCTCAGTATTATTGAGATTAAGGCACCTCAGGCACTGTACAAACATACCCTTTGTCTTTTTATTAAATTATCAAAAGTCACTTTTGTATTAGTCGGCTGCCAATGTTGTGTTTGTGTGTTGCTGTTATAAAAACTGTAGAAATTCAAGAAATAGGTTTCAAATTTTCACTCTAAATACATGAGGCTCCCACACACACCCCACGCTTCTTTAAAAAGTTGCCCATATCATATGGAACATACATAATGTTGATTTAATTTCTGTCATAGCTAAGAAACACAAGGTAAATAGAAACTGATCTTTTAGCATCTTGAATTTATGTTCCACTGAAGACAAAAAACCAGAATTGAAATATTAAAAGTGGAATCAGTAAAACTGCATTGTAGATTAAAACCACTATATCACCAGATTAAACATCATCTAGGAGGGTTTGGAAAACCAACTGCAAATATAGAATCATTTAGGTTGGAAAAGACCTTTAAGATCATCAAGACCAACCCTGAACCTAACACAGCTAAGTCCACCATTAAACCATGTCCCTAAGCACCTCATCCACACATCTTTTAAATGCCTCCAGGGATGGGGACTCAATCACCTCCCTGGGCAGCCTGTTCCAACGCCTGACAACCCTTTCAGTGAAGAAATTTGTCCTAATATCCAATCTAAAACTCCTGCGGTGCAACTTGAGGCCATTTCCTCTTGTCCCATCACTTATCACTTGGGAGAAGAGACCAACACCTGCCTCTCTGCAACCTCCTTTCAGGTAGTTGTAGAGAGCGATAAGGTCTCCCCTCAGTCTCCTCTTCTCCAGACTGAACAACCCCAGTTCCCTCAGCTGCTCCTCATAAGGCTTATTCTCCAGACCCTTCACCAGCTTCGTTGCTTTTCTTTGGACATGCTCCAGCACCTCAATGTCCTTCTTGTAGTGAGGGGCCCAAAACTGAACACAGTATTTGAGGTGCAGCCTCAACAGTGCTGAGTACAGGGGGACGATCACTTGCCTACTTCTGCTGGCCACACTGTTTCTGATACAAGCCAGGGTGCCATTGGCCTTCTTGGCCACCTGGGCACGCTGCTGGCTCATATTCAGCCAGCTGTCAATCAACACACCAAGGTCCCTTTCTGCAGGGCAGCTTTCCAGCCACTCGTCCCCAAGCCTGTAGCATTGCATGAGGTTGTTGTGGCCCAAGTGTAGGACTCGGCACTTGGCCTTGTTGAAACTCATACAATTGGCCTCGGCCCATCGATCCAGCCTGTCCAGATCCCTCTGAATAACCTTCCTACCCTCAAGCAGATCAACACACCTACCCAACTTGGTGTTGTCTGCAAACTTAGTGAGGGTGCACTCGATACCCTTGTCCAGATCATTGATAAAGCTATTAAACAAGACCACCCCCAAAACTGAGGCCTGGGGAATGCCACTTGTGACTGGCTGCCAACTGGATATAACTCCATTCACCACAACTCTTTGGGCTTGGCCATCCAGCCAGTTTTTTACCCAGCAAAGAGTGTACCTTTCCAAACCATGAGAAGTCAGTTTCTCCAGGAGAATGCTGTGGGAACCGGTGTCAAAGGCTTTAATAAAGTCTAGACAGACTACAACCAGTCTTTTGCTCGTCCACTAAGCAGTTCACTTTGTCACAGAAGGAGATCAGGTTAGTCAGTGTTGTGGTTTAGTCCCAGCTGGCAACTAATCACCACACAGCCGCTCACTCACTCCCCTTCCTCAGGTGGACAGGAGAGAGAAAATATGACGAAAGGCTCGTAGGTCGAGACAAGGACGTAGGGAGATCACTCACCAATTACCATCATGGGCAAAACAGACTTGACTTGGAGAAATTAGTTTAATTTATCACCAATCGAAATCAGAGTAGGATAATGAGAAATAAAACCAAATCTTAAAAACACCGTCCCCCCACCCCTCCCTTCTTCCCGGGCTCGACTTCACTCCCAATTTTCTCTTCCTCTTCTCCCCGAGCAGCGCAGGGGGGACGGGAATAGGGGTCGCGGTCAGTTCATCACACGTTGTTTCTGCCACTCCTTCCTCCTCACACTCTTCCCCTGCTCCAGTGTGGGGTCCCTCTCATGGGAGACAGTTCCCCACGAACTTCTCCAATGTGGGTCCTTCCCATGGGCTACAGTTCTCCACGAACTGCTCCAGCATGGGTCCTTTCCATGGGGTGCAGTCCTTCAGGAACAGACTGCTCCAGCATGGGTCCCCCGCGGGGTCACAAGTCCTGCCACCAAACCTGCTCCAGTATGGGCTCCTCCAGAGTGATCTTCCCACAGGGTCACAGGCTCCTTCAGGCATCCACCTGCTTCTGCATGGGGTCCTCCACAGGCTGCAGGTGGATATCTGCTCCACTGTGGACCTCCATGGGCTGCAGGGACACAGCCTGCCTCACCATGGTCTTCCCCACGGGCTGCAGGGGAATCTCTGCTCCGGCGCCTGGAGCACCTCCTCCCCCTCTTTCTTCACTGACCTTGGTGTCTGCAGAGTTGTTTCTCTCACATATTCTCACTCCTCTCTTCCCCGGCTGCTGTTTCCCAGTTTTTTCCCTCCCTTCTTAAATATGTTATCACAGAGGCGCTACCACTGTTGCTGATTAGCTCAGCCTTAGCCAGTGGCAGGTTCGTCTTGGAGCTGGCTGGCATTGGCTCTATCAGACACAGGGGAAGTTTCTAGCATCTTCTCACAGAAGCCACCCCTGTAGCCCCCCCGCTACCAAAACTTTGCCACGCAAACCCAATACAGTCAGGCAGGACCTGCCTTTCATAAACCCCTGCTGACTGGGCCTGAAAGCCTGGTTGTCCTCCATATGCCACGTAATGGCACTCATGATGATCTGTTCTATAATCTTCCCAGGCACTGAAGTCAGGCTGGCAGGCCTGTAGTTCCTTGGATCCTCCTTCTGGTCCTTCTTAAAGACGGGCGTCACATTTGCTAACCTCCAGTCTACTGAGACCTCCCCCGTAAGCCAGGACTACTGGTAAATGATGGAAAGTGGCTTGGTGAGCACTTCCACCACCTCCCCCAGTACCCTTGGGTAGTTCTAATCCAGTCCCATAGACTTGTGGGTGTCTAAGTGGTGTAAGAGATTGTATTGGGTTTGCATGGCAAAGTTTTGGTAGCGGGGGGGGGTGTGTGGCTACAGGGGTGGCTTCTGTGAGAAGATGCTAGAAGCTTCCCCTGTGGGCAATAGAGCCAATGCCAGCCGGCTCCAAGATGGACTGACTGCTGGCCAAGGCCAAGCCAATCAACAACAGTGGTAGCACCTCTGTGATAACATATTTAAGAAAGGGAAAAAAAACCCCTGCACAATGGCAGCTGGAGAAGAGAGGAGTAAGGATATGTAAAACCACTCTGCAGACACCAAGGTTAATGAAGAAGGAGGGGGAGGAGGTGCTCCACGCACCGGAGCAGAGATTCCCCTGCAGCCCATGGTGAAGACCATGGTGAGGCAGGCTGTCCCCCTGCAGCCCATGGAGGTCCAGGATGGAGCAGATATCCACCTGCAGCCTGTGGAGGACCCCATGCAGGAGCAGGTGGATGCCTGAAAGAGCTTGTGACCCCGTGGAAAGCCCACGCTGGAGCAGACAGTAATGGTGATGGATCTCCCTGTCCTTATCTTGACCCATGAGCCTTTCGTTATATTTTCTCTCCCCTGTCCAAATGAGGAGGGGAATGATAGAGCAGCTTTGATGGGCACGTGGCATCTAACCCGGGTCAACCCACCACACAGGTGGCTAACCATTTCCCCTTGGTTTGTGGGAGCTTCATTCTGCTCCCCGTCCCTATCTTCTGGCTCAGGGGGCTGGATACCCAAAGGACAACTGGTCTTACTATTAAAGACTGAGGCAAAGAAGGCATTAAGTACCTCAGCCTTCTCCTCATCCTTTGTCACTATGTTTCCCCCTGCATCTAGTAAAGCACGAAAATTCTCCTTAGCCCTCCTTTTGTTGCTAATGTATTTATAGAAACATTTTTTGTTGTCTTTTATGGCAGTCACCAGGTTAAGTTTTAGCTGGGCTTTGGCCCTTCTAATTTTCTCCCTGCAAAACCTCACAAAATCCTTGTAGTCCTCCTGAGTGGTCATAAACTCCCTTGTTTTTCCTTAGTTCCATCCAAAGCTCTCTGTTCAGCCAGGCTGGTCTTCTTCCCTGAAGGCTCGTCTTCCTGCACATGGGGACGGCCTGCTCCTGTGCCTTTAAGACTTCCTTCTTGAAGAGTGTCCAGCCTTCCTGGACTCCTTTGCCTTTCAGGACTGCCTCCCAAGGGACTCTGTCCACCAGGCTCCTAAACAGGCCAAAGTCAACCTTCCTGAAGTCTAAGGTAGCAGCTCTACTGACCCCTGTCCGTCCTTCTCTGACAATCGAAAACTCTATCATTTCATGTTCACTGTGCCCAAGACGGCCTCCCCCTTTCGCATCCCCCACAAGGCCTTCTCTATTCACAAACAACAGGTCCAGCGGGGCGCCTTCCCTAGTTGGCTCACTCACCAGCTGTGCCAGGAAGTTATCTTCCACACAATCCAGGAACCTCCAGACTGTTTCCCCTCTGCCATATTGTATTTCCAGCAGACATCTGGTAAGTTGAACTCCCCCACGAGAGCAAGGGGTAGGGATTGTGAAGCTTTTCCCAGCTGCTTATAGAATATTTTGTCTGTCTCCTCATCCTAGTTGAGTGGTCTATAACAGCCTCCCACCATGATATCTGCCTTGTTGTCTTTCCCCCTGATTCTTATCCACAGACACTCAACCCTATCGTCACCACCATTAACCTCTAGACAATCAAAACACTATTTGACATACAGCAGTACTCCAGCGACTCTCCCTCCTATCCTGTCCCTTCTGAAGAGTTTGTAGCCATCCAGTGCAGCACTCCAGTTGTGCGAGTCACCCCACCGTGTTTCCATGATGGCCACTATATCATAGTTTCCCTGCTGGACAATGGCTTCCAGCTCCTCCTGTTTGTTGCCCATGCTGCATGCATTGGTATAGATGCACTTTAGTTGGGCTATTGATCCTGCCACCTTTTTGGGAGGAGAAGCCCTATTTCCTATGTGACTATTCTCAGGTGCTTCCCTGGTTTCTAGCACGTCAACAACACCTGTGTCGTTGCTGCCGCATGGGTTCTCATCCCCTGCCTCCACTGAGATGGCAGTCCAAAGGTCCTTGCCAGCATACCACCCCACAAACAATGGCATTCCTCCCCCAGGCTTATCTTCAGCGAGCCTGGTTTTATCCCTTTCCCCCTTCAAATCTAGTTTAAAGCTTTTTCAATAAGCCCTGCTAACTCCTGTGCCAGGATCCTTCTCCCCATCACTGACGGGCATTCCCCATCTGTCACCAGCAGGCCTGGTACCATATAGAGGGACTCATGATCAAAGAATCCAAAATTCTGATGGTGACACCAGTCTCGGAGGCAGGTATTGATCACCTGGCTCTTCCTGTTTCTTCCCTCATCGTTCACTGCCAACGGAAGGAGGATGGAGAAGAACACCATTTGTGCTCCCAGTCCCCCAACCAGTCTTCCCAGGGCCCTGAAGTCTCTCTTGATTGCCCTCGGGCTTCTTGTGGCAACTTCATCACTGCCTACCTGAAGAGTCAATAATGGATAATAATCTGAGGGCCGTACCAGGGTAGGAAGTTTTCTTGTCATGTCTTTAACACGGGCCCCAGGGAGGCAGCAGACTTCCCTAAGAAGTGGGTCCGGTCTGCATATTGAAATTGCAACACTGTATGGTTGTGGAAATAAAAAATTTACAAATATACTGTACTCAGTGAGAAGGATGAACCTCCTCACACTGCAAAAATATAGTAAACAATATAGATATACTGTATCTCCTTTTTTTCTTAATAAGAGGTTGACAGTGAAACCCCAATGATATTTTGTGATGTTTCAATGAAGAATATCTTGTCCACTGTTTAACCCTATTTAATCAAATCCTTATCATATTCTCTAGAAGAGTTCTGCACTTTCACCATGACTTGCCTTAACAAGAACAAACAAAGTTTAAAAACCCTCTGAAAGTACATGATTGTTTTCTGAATCCATTAAATTTATCTTCTTGAAATAGTCCATTGTCAAAGAGATGAAAAAATATCCCCTTCTAATCAGATCCTCTTTTCTAATGCAGGTGAGTAACCTAGAGAAGATCATAGGAATCATGTATTAATCATATCCTCATTAACCGAGTAAAAAATAGGACCCTCATGATACTTAGAAAAAGTAAAACTTTTTTTTTCTTTACTTTTCTTTTCATTTTCAAAGTTAATATGTATGACTTGAAAGATGTAGGTTTTGTAAGAGGACACAATATAGTTGTTTTTCAGATAGCAAGTGTTTTCAGTCTTTTCAATCAATAAATTAACTTTAAACGTAAATTAAAAATTATTCCTACCATTAAAAAAAAAAAACCCACTAAAGAAAAAGTAGAAAAATAAGGAAAATATGAAAATACAAATAAAATAGAAAAATAAGGAAATAATTCATGGAAAAAGAAAATTATTACTTTAGTCAAAACATATTTTCAGTAAAAAGATCTAAAACCCCATAAGGACCAGTTCTTGCTATTTTCATGATGCCTAAATGAGAGGAGAGCATTTTAAAAAGAAAAATCCCAAGTTGATATCATATTGGCATGTATGACCAGAGCCTAGGATAAGGAGTTCAAAACAGCAGTTAAATGATTTGCATTCTGCCAGGGTAAAGCATATCAGTAACTACAGAAAGCACATTTAGTATTCATGAATCCATGTCAAAATACCATTGAACATTCAAGTCAGTATTATCTCAAAAGTGAGAAATTAGGTGTTAAGACAAACAATATACACAGCTAAGTACAGTTGTAGGGAAATAGCCTGAGTAACCCAGTCATCATTCAAATTCTCTATTTGCAAAGGCCTTTGAACACAAAGAGATGAATTGCACACACAAGTGTCCAGTAGATGTTTGCCTCTATAAAACAGTTAGTTTCTAGAGGGTTATTAACTGGTATCAGTAATGTCATCATATATGATTAACCAATTTTTTTGTGATATTTTTTTTAGCTTGGTATTCTCTGGGGAAGATTTGGAGCTCAGTGAAATTTGATAGAACCCATATCCTTCCTCCTTGTTTTCCTCATGCAGTTTCATTTAAAGTCAACTAGATTAACTTTCCCACTTTTTTTCAGTCTCTATCTCTTAAATACTCTTATGAGAAGAAACAAAAATTGAACTGCGAAATATAAGGGGATTTTGGTTACAGGTAGAAGCAATTTTTCATTATATGCTAAAGAAAAACTTGTAAGTCAAAGAATTAAGTTCAGACACAAACAGGTGAGGTTGTTCCAATGATAACGCACCGAGGTTGTTTTCTTCCACAGCTAGGGATCCAGGTGGGTCTTCATTTGGATGATTCATTTTTTTTCCAGTTCCACATTGCTATAAACTCATACCACCCAAAGACAGAGAAAAGACTTCAATAAATTTCTTAAGAAAGTAAGGATGAGGACTTCATTGAGACACAGAGCATGATACTGCATAAAAATTAATAAATTATTTTTGTAAGTCAATAAGAAGGTTTAGTTTTTCAGTAAAATAAATAGAAATAAAAACATATTCAATCCCACTTGCCTTCTATTACAGCCCAGTCTATCTTCTTGTACCAGTATCTGTAGTAATTTCTTTTTATCCCTTTTTATGAACCATCCCTTTTCCTTCTTATCCCAATCAGCTTTGAAGGCAGTTTGAGAACTAGCTTCTTCAGCACATAGCTAAACCTTCCATGAACACTGACATTCACTGGTATTTTCCACAGCAGCATTCTTTGCTGGGACAGACATCTTGTTTTAATAGCAGTCATCTACGTTATTGTTGTAAATACACCTTTCTAATTTTCTGTCTTGTTCCATGTCATCCATTTATTTCAACTTGTTCAGTTTTTGTTTATTTGTTTCTTTGTTTGTTTTGCATCTTCCAAAAATATGGAAGATGTCTGTTATCAGTTTCAAAACTCTCAGCTCTGGTTTTTCTTTAAGCAATTAATTCCTACTTTCTATCAAAATTATAACTTCCATGAAGTTGTCCACAGCGCTAGCTTCCACTACTCACATACTAAATTATTTATCAAGTAGCTTTCAGTCATGTTCTTCAAATATCTGCAGAATTATTGTTATTCTCTCATTGTAATTATACTTGAAAATACTTCTTTTCATTGACCCTACAGAAAAGATCTTTAGGAGTTACACCATTACTATGACATAATAGTTGCCCATCTCAAGGTAGACTTTGTCAGATTATATGGTTTATTTGCCTGTCAGTTTGTCTGTAATACTCATAAACTACTTGAGGAAGAGACTGGGTTTTTTAATTATATTTATAGACTATCTACTGTAATAGGATCTGACCAAAGACTGTTTCCTCAGTATTTGTGAATAACTGGGGTAGTTATCATTACAAGGGAGGTGAGTTTTGTGGGGTTTTTAAAATAAAAATGGCACAACACTCAAAGAAGACAATTTCTTATTCACCTATGACAACTGCTGTATTAATCTCTTGTAAGGCAAAAAATTCAAGAAAATCAAAATCTCTTTGTGGAAAAGATAGACACAAACAAAACAGATAGAATTACAGCATCCTTTCTTTGTTTTGTCCAAACACTGGGTATCCAGACAAATCACCAATGATCTTGAAAAGTACGTTGTCCCCTTACATTACCAATCATACCTGTTGCAGTTACAGAAGAGATAACACAAGACAAATAGACTTTCAGGGCATATCTTGGATTTTGTCTTGTTTGATTCGGATAGCTTTTGTTTTCCACATACGGATGTTAAACAGACCAGTATTCTTCAAGTATCTGACATATAATGGTTGAGAAATTTTATTATGCTGCAGTATTAATGGAGAAAGCAAGAAGATCCCACAGTAGTTTTAGAGAACCTTTCTCACCAGTGAACAACATTGTTCAAGTTAGTATGAATTATGTTCTTTGAAATACCAGAACTGAAATCGCAGTGTTATTGCTCTTGCGCCTTTGAAATCAAAGGCATCATTTCACTGTCTTGAAGCTTCTATTTGAAAACATTAATTCTAGGTCACTAGACGGAAACTTATATTTTTATTTTATGCTATATGCATTTCAAATTATTGACTTTTTGATAAGGTTAAAAGAGAGCTGATGCAAAAAGAACAAAGTATTTTGTATCCTGCTACATTCTATTAAGTCTGATTGTGTCATAATACTGAAAGCTGCATCTCATCAAACACTCTCTGGTATGCAGACCAGTTTAAGTACGATGTAACGATAACAAAAAAATGAGGGTTTTTTACATGTAATGTTCATTCAGTCACTTTTCTGGCACTTGATGGACACAGCTTCCCTAAACTTTTATAACTATCTGTCTTTCTATAATCATTTACCCTGAAATAATTTAAAACTACTTAAAATGAGTTCACAAAGAACTTTTTTTTAAAATATAGATAACCATTTTTTGTTTTAGAAAATATATATTAACAAAACAGAAATAAAATCTTAGACATGGATGTCTGAAATAAATTGTAATGAATTGCACAGTTTTTAAATCAGTAACAATGGAATTCCCTATCTTTTTTTTCTAGAATCCTTAAAAATTCCTGAGAGAAAGTGGCACTAGGATAGCAAACTTAGCTATTTGTCCTTTATTAATTTATTTAGGGTGCTAAAACAAATCCGCTATAATCTAGTTGGCCCTAGATTAAAAGTCTTTAGCTTGGAATTCAGATATCCGCTCTACTACAAACTTCCTGAATATGCCGCAACAGGATTTTTGAAATAGTTATTTGCCAGCTTCTTTCTTTCCTCCCACCATTCCCCACCTTTGGAGACTTGGATTAAGTCAAGTCATTAGGCCCCCACACTAATGCATTAGAAGAATTCAGCACCTCGAATGAGAATCCACCTTAACGTACACACTTACAATGCAACTGTTGAAAACGGTGAAAAAGAAGGGGACAAGGTATTAAACCCCTTTGGAAAATGACACAGAAGAACATTTACCATATAGATCTGAGCCATTTATGGATCTGAACTATGTCTACCATATGGATATGGGCCTTTTTAAGATCATGTCATGCCTTGAAATACTAAAAAAAGAGCTGTCCATTGACAGAAACTCTAGTAGGAATGCCTACACTGTGCAGTGGATCTGGTGTCTCCCCAAGGTGTTATGTCCATTTGGGTTCAAGTGCAAATCACTCAGATTTTCACACCTTTCTGCTTGAATTATTGCTATAATAGTCTAAAGGCAGTGCAATGTTACTGTAGTTGTGCTGATTTCAGCATAATTGCATGCTCAGTTATGCAGGGTTCAGCAGATTGAAGTTTGTAGATCTAATTCTGATGCAGGCCATCCATCCATCCATCTGTCCATCCAGTTTCAGGATTGGTTCAGTATTGATAGTGAAGGCATGCAGTCGTAAACTGATTCCCACCATGTACACTGGAGGAGTACAGACTATCGTGGTGGTGGCAGTAGTGCAGCCATAATAACAGCACAAAGAGTCCAGCAGACAAATCACCATTGTTTTTGACATTAATCACTTATTTACACCGAAATAAGCACTGCTTTATAAGTTATCCATGTCATGCCTTTCCTTTTTCATGGAAAAAGTTAACATTATATTTAAAAATGAAACACAGGGCATTAAAAATAATTTAAAAAAATGTGGAAGTCACTCTAAATGCTTTATGGATGTAAAAGTCAAAGAAATTAATCAAATCCATATATCATGCTCTAAACTTAGAGTTTAGCTTCTTTAGAGGAAAGATGTAGTGTACTGAGATTTTGAGATAGCATATATGCAAACTTTTAAAAGGTCTCAGTGCCCTTAGTTAAAATACTTGCTTCTTTAGACATATAACACTTACTAAACAAGTTTGTATTTAAAAAAACATATGGCAAACATTCCTAATTAGTTAGTTCTTCACAGACAGTAAGACCAAAAGTTTATTGGAGATATATGGAATCAAAGGTCGAATACCTTATAAAGCATCAGTAATTTCAGTTTAGTGATGAAGTCAGACTCTTAATTTGTAACTATTCAGCCATTACCATAATAACAAACTCATCTTATTAACACAAGGTCACTACTTAGTTGCACGTTTATCAAAAGCTGGACATGAAGAGAGTGAAAGCTCATTTCTATCAACAAAGATAGCAACAAATCTGAACAATAATAAGCAAAACGAAAAAGAAGTATTGGTACTTAAAAGTCTCTTCTTTATTAATTGTTGTAGGTTAACCCTGGTAGGCAACTAAGCACCACACAGCTGCTCACACACTCCCCTATTGTTTAAACCTATTAAAGCAAAAGCTGCATGCACAAGAAAAGCAATATAAGGAATTCATTCATTACTTCCCATCAGCAGGCAGGTGTTTAGCCATTTCAAGGAAAGCAGGGTTTCATCATGCCCAACGGTTACTTGGGAAGACAAACACCAAAACTTTGAATGTTGAGGTGTTCTGAAATGGCCTTATCCATGGCCACAGACGCTTCGAGGTGTCTCTGCTACCACGTGGACTTATCCACAGGTCACAGTCCCTTTGACTTGAGTCCACACTGAAGTTCCAGCCCATCCAGTACAGCAGCACAGAACAGCAGCAACGCGCTGGCAATCTGCCAGCCCAGGCGCATCACCATTGCTGTTATCAAAATGTTCCCAGGCACAGCACAACAAGATGATAAGTGGTACAATAAACAGCAAAAAAACCCACTAACAAGCACTAGACTCTAACATACAATACGGCAAGCAAGCCCCACAGCAAGCACAGGAGCCTACCAATTAATAGCTGAACAGCTATAGCAGCAATAAATTCAGTCTAACACACTTGAATCTGTCATTATCTCAAACCCTTCAAGACTCACATTGGGTGCCAAAAAGGACTGTGGTGGGGAGGCAGCTAAGCACTACACAGCCACTCACTCTCTTCCCCCCCAATGGTGTGGGGAAGAGAATCAGAAGGGTAAAATGAGAAAACTCATGGGTTGAGATAAAGACAGTTTGAAGGGCAAAACAAAAGCTGCATATGCAAGCAAACCAAAATAAAGAATTCATGCACTACTTCCCATTGGCAGGCAGATGTTCAGCCATTTCAAGGAAAGCAGTTCTTCATCAGGTGTAACGGTTATTTGGGAAAACAGACACCATAATTCAGATCACTTCCTTTCTCCTTTTTTTCCACAGATTTATTGCCAAGCATGGTGTCATATGGTATGGGATATCCATTTGGTCAATTTGGGACAGTTTTCCCACCTGTGTCCCCTCCCAACTTCTTGTGCACCCCCAGCCTATGGGAGCAGAGTGAGAAACAGAGAAGGCCTTGATGCTGTGTAAACATTGTTCAGGAAGAACTAAAAAAGTTAGTTATCAACACTTTTTTGGTCACAAATCAAAAACATAGCACTGTATGAGCTGCAATGACAAAAATTAACTGTGTTCCAGCCCAAACCAGTTTAATCATTAATTAAACTCCTGTAGTTATTGCATACTTATTTCTGATACCACAAAATCTGAAATAATTTAATTGTATAGAATATAATACTAGATTTGTATTTGAATAACCATGTAAAAAAATAATTACATAAAGTTGTTGAAATTCCTTTTAAGGACTTCACGTCTTCAAGAGAAACAACTATTTGTATGATCTTCATTGGTCATATTACACACTGGTAAGCTGGATTGTATTTCTGCAGTAAACATGGCTCAGAAAAGATACACTATGTATTGAACTTCAATTATTTTCTATATTACTGTATGTATATCTTTGAAGCAGTTTTTTAACTGTAAATGAAATTATAATGGCTAATTCAGCCAATGCAAGTGAGGGTTAGAAATTTAATGTAGTATAAACTGGAATTAAATAAGAGATGCTACATATTATCTTGGCTTTTTTTTTTTTTTTCATTTATTCCCCCTCAGTGTTTTATTCATACAGTGGCTGTCAGCTTGCATCTTACACTGAAATTTCTTCTTAGGTAGAAGCAAAACTTTGTTATACACTCTTACAAAGGATTACAAGAAGACTGGGAATTTTATGTGCCAATGTATCAATGTAAATAATAACAGTATTTGTGAAAACTGCAATACGATAATGCTCCAAGTACCAGTCAAAGTGAAGGTTATAGAGTATTCTCATGTAACCTTTTCAACAATACTTGAAACATTATATTAAGTGATAACAGATACACTGTATATAATTAACTTGTGGGGATTGCTAACATGAACCATTGAGACCAAGGGTAGATTCACAAAGGATAGTTTTAGTACTTCTGCCCACTGAAATCTATAACTCCAACTTGTATTTTACACTGCTTTTTACAACACAGAGAGAGAGAATGGAAATGGAATCTATTAAGGTGGAGAGAGGGCAAAAAGAATGAGTTTCACATTTTTAAGACTTAGAATCGTAGAATCATAGAATGGTTTGGGTTGGATGGGACCTTTAAAGACCATCTAGTTCCAACTCTCTTGTCATGGGCAGGGACATCTTCCACTAGACCAGGTTGCTCAAAGCCCTGTACAACCTCACCTTGAACACTTCCAGGGATGGGGCATCCACAACTTCTCTGGGCAGCCTTTTCCAGTGTCTCACTACCCTTCCTTACATCCAAACTAAATCTACCCTCTTTTAGTTTAAAACTGTTACTGCTTGTCCTATCACTACAGGCCCTGATGAAAATGTGTCTCTCCATCTTTCTTTAAATATTGAAAGGCTGCAATATGGTGTCTCCAGAGCCTTCTCTCCAGGTTGAACAACCTCAACTTTCTCAGCCTTTCTTCACAGCACAGGTGTTCCAGCCCTTTCATAAATTTCATGGCCCTCCTCTGGACCCACTCTAACAGGCCCATGTCGTTCTTGTGTTGGGGGCCCCAGAGCTGGATGCAGTACTCTAGGTAGGGTCTCACAAGAGCAGAGTAGAGGGAGAGAATCAGCTTCCTCAACCTGCTGCCACGCTTATTTTTATGCAGCCCAAGATGTGATTGGCTTTCTGAGCTGCAAGTGCACATTGCTGGCTCATATCTAATTTTTCATGTACCAACATTCCCAAGTCCTTCTCTGCAGGGCTGCTCTGAATCCATCCATCCCCCAGTCTGTACTGATAACTGGGGATTGCTTCAACCCAGGTGCAGGACCTTGCCCTTGTTCTCATTGAACATCATGATGTTCACATTGGCCTACTTCTCAAGTCTGTCATGGTCCTTCTGGATGACATCCCTTCCTTCTAGCATATCAACTGCATCACTCAATTTGGTGTCATCCACAAACTTGCTGAGGGTGCAATTAATCCCACT
This sequence comes from Gavia stellata, assembly GCF_030936135.1. NCBI lineage: Eukaryota > Metazoa > Chordata > Aves > Gaviiformes > Gaviidae > Gavia > Gavia stellata. The sequence goes on along the minus strand of NC_082598.1, from coordinate 23,244,284 downwards.
ATGTCACTGATGATATTGAACAGTACTGGTCCCAATACAAAGCCCTGAGGGACGCCACTGGCTTTTGGTCTCCATTTGGACACAAAGCCATGGACTGCAACTCTTTGGATGCAGCCATACAGCCAATTCCTTACCCATTAAGGAGACTATTCATCAAACCGGTGTCTCTCCATTAAGCAACAAGGTTGTTGTGTGGTACTGTTTCAAAGCCTTACCAAAGTCAAGATTGAGAGATATTCTTGTGATATTTTCTTTTATTTTATTTTATTTTTTTCTTTTCCCTTCCCTTCCCTTCCCTTCCCTTCCCTTCCCTTCCCTTCCCTTCCCTTCCCTTCCCTTTCCTCTCCTTTCTTTATTCCTTGTGCTCTTCTTGTAAATTGGAATAATGTTGACTAGTTTCCAGTCAGTGGGGACCTCCCCAGACTCCCAAGACCTTTGGCAGATGATAGAGAGGGGTCCTACCATAACATCCACCAGCTCATTCAGTACTCTGGGATGAATCACACCAGGCCCCATGGACTAAGGAACATTCAACTAATACAGCTGGCACAACAATAGCTAGTTTCAATTCTAGTTGAGCTTTGGACTTTCGTGTCTTTTCCCTGCATATGCGAACCACTGCTCTGTAATCTTCCTGCGAAGCCTGACCTTGCTTCTAGAGATTATCCAATCTCTTTTTCATCCTGAGTTCAAAGAGGAGTTCCCTATTCAGCTAAGCTGGTCTTCTGCCCTGCTTGCTTGGCTTGTGACACAATGGGGTTGCCTGATCCTGTGCTTTTAAACAGTGGTTCTTCAAAACCGACCAGCGCTCATGGTCCCCTAAGCCCTCAAAACCAGATTCCCAGGGGACACTGATAAAGATTCTTGGGCAGTCCTGCCCTGGTGCTCAGGAGTGGGAGGCTGGGACAGCACGAGGGATGCATCGCCTGTTGCAGCACTTAGGTGAAATGAAGTCATTGTGCACTCCAAGAAATTCTCCCCTTTGGCTTTCCCACACTACCGAGACAGTGTTGGAAAGCATTCCCTGCAGTGGGTTGCTTTTTGGTCATGAAACACACATGCCCTGGAAAGAATCAAGGTGTTTACAGGATGTGGAAGAGGTGGATGCTGAGGGGCCGCAGCTGCACTGTGCCATTGTGTGGGTCCTGAGCAGCAGCGGGGCCAGCTGGGCGCTCACCTGTGCTTGGCAGTGTTGGCTCCTGAGAACTGCTGGGTGCGGGAGCCTGCTGGATGGTGGTGTTGGAGGGCCCTGGAGATGTGCCCTGCCTCTGTACGCAGTTGGTCCCTGCAGGCCCGCTTCTGCCAGCTGAGGGGTGCTCATCAGTGGGCCGCCTGCACAGGCTGTAGAGCCGCTGCAGGGACTGGCTGCGGGCCCTCTCCATGGCCATCCTCCTGTGCAGGCAGGCAGGCAAGCTTAGCACGTACTCCTTGTAGTTGTCATCCCCTCACACCAAGTGCCACAGCTGCTCCGAAGGCTGCCTGCAGACTGGGCAGACATGTCTCACCCTGGCCCACCGCCAGATGCAGGCAAAGCAGAAGCCGTGCATGCAGAAGGCCACATAGGCTGCCTTTTTGATGTCTCCCAGGCAGACAGGGCACTGGGAGTCTGCTGCTGCCTCTGTTGACCCTGCCTGGGGCAGCTGGCTTGTGCTGCCACCCCTTGCAGCAGAGATGCTTTCCCCCATGGCTTCCTCGGTGCCCAACACTATGTCCTGCCAAGAGAGATGTGCAAAGTGCTGGAGCTTGTCTGGTGGGGGGGGCACTCGGGCTTCCTCTCAGCCCACCGCAGGATGCACGGGTAGCAGAACTGGTGGAGGTATGGCATCAAAAAGCTGTCGTCCTCCCAGCTGTCCAGGCATATTGGACAGTGGTTCCTCAGCACCCTTGGGCGGATCCCATCCAGTCCCATAGACTTGTGGGTGTCTAAGTGGTGTAGCAGGTCGCTAACCATTTCCCCGTGGATTGTGGGAGATTCATTCTGCTCCTCGTCCCTATCTTCTGGCTCAGGGGGCTGGATACCCAAAGGACAACTGGTCTTACTATTAAAGACTGAGGCAAAGAAGGCATTAAGTACCTCAGCCTTCTCCTCATCCTTTGTCACTATGTTTCCCCCCACATCCAGTAAAGCATGAAGATTCTCCTTAGCCCTCCTTTTATTGCTAACGTATTTATAGAAACATTTTTGGTTGTCTTTTACGGCAGTCACCAGGTTAAGTTTTAGCTGGGCTTTGGCCCTTCTAATTTTCTCCCTGCAAAACCTCACAACATCCTTGTAGTCCTCCTGAGTTGCCTGCCCCTTCTTCCACTTAGTTTAAGTGGATGTAGCGTTAGATAAACAGTGTTTGATTTTGAGAGTAGCGTAATATTATGCGATGAGGAATGCATAAAGTATTTTAGAACATCCCTGTAAACATGAAGGAATGACAGAGGCATTTTATAAACAGAGTGCTGTATTAAATCAAGCCACGAATGTGTAATTACCATAAGTTATCTAAGTTATCAAAAGCTCCGCAACCAGAGTAAAATTACACAATCCACAGATTTAGCAAGAAATACAAAAACAGACATATATAGATGCATAAATTAAAGTTTGCTCTAAATATCTATTGGGATTTTTTGTCATAACTTTGAAGTCATGATGTAGATAATTTTTGGTCACATATTAATGTATTGAACGGAACATTGCCTTTGAGCTGGTAGTAGGCTAGGATGTCTTCTTTGCTACACAATTGAACCAGTTCTGTGATTTTTATTTTCTTTAAACTGTTAAGACTTAAATGAAACCTGCTCTTTACAGACGTAAGTGTCACAGGCTAGATTGCCCATAAACTTTGACCTCAATAGCATGTGCTAAATGTTTTTTAAATATAATATTCTCCTTGTTTTCTGAAATCTTATAGCGTAATAAATATTTTTAGACTACTCCTTTGAGAGCTTATGTCGTATCTGATTTACTTACCTACAAGTTTTAATAAATCTGACTTAAATTTCAATTTAGGACTGAGGAAAAAAATTCCTTTTTTCAGTGCTGACTAGGTGTATCCTTTTTTTTTGGCTACATTAAATGTAGGTGTCTGTATAGATAGGATAATAGCTAATCCTCTCTCCTTTCTAGCCATAGTTAATCCTTTCTGGTACTTATTCTGTTAACCCCCCCTTTCCTCCTCCTGTTTTTAAATACTCAAACATTATATTCAAATTACTTATATTTATTGCTATTCTTGTGAAGCAGTTGATGTAAAAATGATACACCCTCAAAATTCTGACAACTCACAGAAAAAGATAACATACCTTTGCTTCAATAGTTACTCGTGAATACTCGGAGTGATGATATTTAGGCAATTACTCATTTTACTTTAGTCTGTATTTTTGACAAAGAAGTTTGGATCCATTGAGTTAAATTATTGTCATGACTTAAAGGGTTACCTGGTCTGCAGATGTATAGAGATCGCAACCATGTGTTCATAGGATTTTGTACTACACAAGGACACAGAGACCTTATCCTCTAAATTTCTCTACTTTATTACAGTTACCACAAATACCACATGAATCACCACTAGCAAGTAAGCTATCACAAAAATCACCACTAGCAAGTATACCTATGATTAATAAAGTGAATATATATATAAAACTATTAAAAATTACTATCAGCAGTCAATGATACAGTATCAATTTAAAGTATGACATCAATCAATAACAATAATCAATCGTATAGCAACAATCAATAACAGCAGCAGCCAAGTAGGCATATACCATTACATAAACTTACCGTTAGTGAAGCAACTTACCAAGAATATAACAGCAGATATAATACATGACTTATATGGAGATATATATATAATCACTATTAATGAATTAGATTTCAGAAGAGGACAAACCATCCCAAAGGGGAGAACAGACTAATCCCAGAGGGGTACCCAGCCATCCCAGGGGTAGAAGGACCAACTGAATGGACCCCAGAAGTGGGGTCCAATAAGATAACAGACAGTCTCACTTCAAAGATGATCTGTGTCTCAGAGTCTGGAGTCAGCCAGGCATCCCCAGTGGGAGTCCAAGACCTCATAGAAAGTTCATGAGGAGAATTCAACCTGTTTAGGAAAGGAAAAGTAGGACCAGCATGGGGAGTTCTCAGAAAGAAAGGGTCCATTTTGGGTAAAAATTAAGTCCTTTTTATAATGTAGACATATAATGGGGCATAGGACATACTACTTTGAGCAGCCAATAGATGCTGTTAGTTTCAATTTTTCACCTGTAACAGCCAATAGATGATGATGTTTTCTGTTCTTTCACAGCAACTTTATTTTTCCAGACTGTTTTTCACTTTTTCAGACATAAGTGCCTTGTTTTTGCACTTATTTGTGATATCTCAGGATGTGTCTGATTTCTAGGTACCCAGCTGTACTTCAAGGATGTTTCTGGTTCCCAGGACTAGCTCCCAGACTGGCAGTTCCATGCTGGCAGTCCTTTCTCTGTCAGTACTTTTCAACACACATTTTCTTTTTGTTAGTAATTTTCTCTTTCTAACCAGGCCACCTTTATGGCTGCTCACATCTATAATGAGCCAAAACCACTAAGATAATAATTGAAGAAATAACTTTTCTTAAATTCAGGGTATGTTGACCTGGGCTTTCTCAGAAGCTCTTTGACTATTACAAGAACAAAAATGCAAGTGTGTCAAATACCAATATATTAAAGATGGACACAGACAATCTTTTGATTTTAACATATTCTTTTCAGAAAGAGTAATGATGTCTGCTAGAAGAGAGAGGCATTGAAAAATGACTGGCACTGTGCTGGCAACCTAAGAAATTTAGAAGATCACCTCTATTGTGCTTAGGTTGATTTTTGTTTTTAATAGAGAGTCTTTTCTTACATTTTATTTTATTTGTAAAATATACAATTTAAAAACTTGACTACTGATAGCCTGGTGCCTGTGTGTTAACATAACACAAATTCATTGAGTATGGTAGAAAGACATCAGCTTGCTTTCTTCTGGCTTATGTTCTTTGTTCTCAGGGATTCTTCCAGAAGGAGAAAGTGGTTGCAGAGTCTTTCATTTTCTTCTGCCCCATGTGAAAATGAATTAAACACTACTGTTGTCTGACTGCTATCTCTAAGCCAGAAGTATTCAATTTGGGCCTTCCTCTCTTTCAGATTCCTTTCTTTGTGATTCATTGTTGTCCCCAGGTGCCATTGCTGACACTGGCTAGCCTGTGGCTATACATCCCTCATACATATAGTTTGACATACAAACTATTGTCTGTCACAGGCTTCTTCTTCACTAACGTTAACTACAGTTTGTTTTGTTAGAAAGGCAGAATGTACCTTCAGCTTCCTTTTACATTTCTGTGCAGTCTTCAGCAGCATTTTTGTATTTTCTTTTGTATAGTTAGGATCAAATTTACAAAAAATCAAAACATCTCTAAGATGTACATGGCAATAAAGTATATAATGACATAAAACTGGAAACATTTTCTCTCTTGTTTAGGTTTTTTTGACAGTAGAATTTCAGTTTGTTCGGAAAATTATGAGGCAGAACCAAGTTATGTCATTTGTATCAATATTATTGAATGAAACTTGACTAGATATGAGTTTGCAAATGTACAGGGTGTTGAGAAAATGAGGTAATATTTTCAAATTGAATTTAATTTGTTAAAAGTAAAAATTAAGACTACTAACTTATGAACCTGGCTCTCTAACATATCATCAGTGTAGGAGAAAAGGAATAGAAGGAAGCCTTTCCTAGCAGAGACACCCATATGAGGTAGCTGAATTTGTTCTGCTGCTTCTCTAGCCCTCTTTTAGTGGTAAGTTGGTTTAATTTATAGTCTAGCTCAATCTCAGCCTTATAAACGTCATAATTTACTAGTGGGAATACTTCAGTATTACAATTGCTTGACAGAAGAGAATTTAATAGGTAAGTTCTAGAAAAGCATATTACTATTGAGTTTTGCACAGCTGAAGTGTCAACCATGCAAGAGCTTCGTAAGCATTTTTAGAGTTTTAGATTTGTCAGGGAATTGGGTATTATATGAGAAATTATATAGTTATGAGATAATAACAACAAATAAAATTTTATATAAAAAAACATATCTCAGTCTTCATTTTATGTTGTGCTAAGTTTCTCATTAGTCTGGAAAAGAAGTAAAAAATTATTTCTTATTTTTTCTTTTAAAAAGTCATAAAGCTTCCCACATTTTTCCCTAAACATAATATTGTTTAAATATTTCACTAGCTGTACTTATCATATCACTGCAGTAGAATTCTTCATATTTTTATGACATCTGGAAAATGCTATAAAATTCAAAACCATTCGATATTTATTGTGCTAAAAAATTTTGTCAAATCTGGCAAGAGGTTTGCTGAAATTCTAAACTGACTACTCAATTATTTTCTATTACAGTATTAAACTTTCTTGGAGAGAAACAAATATAATAGAAACAAGAGTGTCTTTTCACCTACCAACATATGAGCTTGTATACAAGAGAGTCCTCAGCAATATTTTCTTTTCATTACCAATTGCTAATTAGTCCACTGAACTTGTCTGTGTGTGTTGCTGTTGTTATGCTTGAGTGCTCTTGAGAAAATCAAGTAGAAAGCATATATGTTTGATGTCTGAAAATTAGGTAATATGGTTGTCACTTGGAATAATTGGTCTGGAAACATATCACTATTTATTATTCTGCAAGTGTTAGAGGTACTACGTCTAAATGCACCTGATTTTTTAGTAAGTTGATTCCAATTAGACTTTAGCCGTAAGGAGTTCTTGCTGGCAAAACTAAGCACTGTTGCATGGGACAAGGATGAGGGAAATACTGGCTCTAAACAGAAGTTGAACAGTTGGTGAAAGGGTTCGTAATTCTGGCTGTGCTAAGATCAGGTAATAGATTGTCTGCTTGTTTCTCATGCAGATGCCTCTGTCTCTTGCCTCCACTTCCTCTTCCATATATTCCTTGGTTAAAACTGCAAAAAGGAAGTTATCCAGCATCAAATAAATAAAGGCATTCCTTCTTGTGCTGATCACTTCCAGACCTTCCCCTCTTGTTCTCAAGCTTGCATCATCTCTCTTCTCCTATGTTATTGCTCCTACCGCTTTTCCTTTCCACTTTTGTTTTAGTTGATCCCATTCTTCTTCCTCCTCATTCTCTCTGTTTACACTGCATACATACATTTATGATCAACATGTTTTTTACTGACATTGAATCACTTTACATATACCTCCAAAGTGCAGGTCTGTTTCTAGTCTGTATGTTGTTTGAGCAGTGTGACCTATATATACTGTATATATAGAGTGCCTAGGACAACAGAAGCTCACTTTTACTAAATAATAAATCCTATTACTAATAGGATTTATTATTAATAAAAAAGATATGTTCAAATAAAAACATAATCAAGAGCAGGTACAAGCATTAGTAATCATATATATAGCTAATTCAACCAAATACAAATCGGAAATTATGAAACCTTGAACCTGATTCAGCACTGGTAGTTTAGTAAATCTTCAGTTACCTTTATCTTTAGTTACTTTACCCTATGCATGAAAAGAATGGTGGAAGTCAGAAAAATACACAAAAGAGCATTACCGTCACAGACAGTGCACATCTGTGGAATGAATAGTAAAAAAAAAAAAAAAAATAGTAAAAAAAATAGTAAAAAAATAGTAAAAAAATAGTAAAAAAAAAAAGAAGAAAACATTCCTACAGGTTAGTGTCACCTGAATTTCAAGGAGGTATTAATGAACCTGTCATTTTGTCTTGGGCTCAAGCTTAGGTATCTGCTTTATGTTCCATCATCATTTAGTAGGTACTTTTCTTCATAAAGCTACTAAAAATACACTACAATGTATTTTTTCTCTCATAAAGTGTTAATTTTAAATTTTCAAATTGTTTCCAGAACTGCAATAATTATTTTTTTGTAATTTTGGTTATATTTTACTATTTTAAATTTTGGGATACTTAAGTAAATTTTGTGGAAAAATCACAAATCTCAAACTAACTGGTAAGTAGTTTTAGGTGTTTAATATATCATATGTTATGCACTGTATATGATCATACAATCACAGAATCATAGAATAGCATGTTGGAAGGGACATCAGGGATCATCTCGTCCAATCTTTCATGGCAAAAGCACAGTCCAGACAAGATGGCCCAGCACCCTGTCCAGCCGAATCTTAACAGTGTCTAACGTTGGGGAATCCACCATTTCCCTGGGGAGATTATTCCAATGACTAATTGTTCTCATTGTGGAAAATTTTCCAATGTTGGGGAATCCACCACTTTCCTGGGGAGATTATTCCAATGACTGATTGTTCTCATTGTGAAAAATTTTCCTCTTGTGTCCAACTGGAATCTCCCCAGGAGTAACTCGTACCCATTACCCATCATCTTTTTTATATGACTCCTTGTAAAAAGGGAGTCTCTATCTTCTTTGTAGCTAGCCACCCTTTAAATACTGGAACATGGTGATAAGGTGTCCCCTAAGCCTTCTTTTCTCAAGGCTGAACAAACCCAGTTCTCTTCAGCCTTTCCTCATATGGCAGGCTTCACAGGCTCATCTCTGTGGCCCCTCTGGACCCTCTCCAGCCTGTCCACATTTTTTGTGTATAGCGGGGACCAAAACTGAACACAGTATGCCAGGTGTGGCCTGATAAGCACTAAGTAGAGTGGGATAATGACTTCTTTATCTTTGCTGGTGATGCCCTTGTTGATACAACCCAGCATCCTGTTGGCTTTCTTTGCTGCAACACCACACTGTTCACTCATATTGAGCTTGTTGTCTGCCAGCAACCCCTGGTCCCTTTCCACAGAGCTGCTCCCCATCCAGGTAGATCCTAGCCTGTGCTGCACTCCTGGATTATGTTCTGCCAGGTGCAAGACTTTACGTTTGTCTTTGTTGAACTTCATAAGGTTCTTGTTAGCCCACTCTTCCAGCCTGTACAGGTCTTTCTGCAGAGTGGCTCTCCTTTCTGAAGTGTCCACTTCCCCACTCAATTTTAGTATCTTTCGCAAATTTCATCAGGATACACTTGATCCCATCATCCAAAGATCACTTATGAAGATATTAAACAGTCTTGGGCCCAATATTGATCCCTGGGGGACCCCACTTGTGACAGGTTGCCTGTTTGAAAAGGAGCTATTTACCACCACCCTCTGGGTGTGGCCTATCAGCCAGTTCCCCACCCACTGCACAGACCACTTGTCTAGACTGTAACGCACCAGTTTCTCAAAGTAGGAGCCTGTGGGAAACTGTCTCAAAAGCCTTGGAGAAATCCAGTATTACATAGCAAATTATATGCCATATTACAGTTACACATTGTTTATTATATGCTTATGTTAACTTCAGGTAACTTAAGATATCATTTCAATTCATGTATGAATAAAGGTAAAAACTTTTTTTGTGTTGTGCATGGTTGTCAATAAAGATGATCTGATGCTCATGACACTTATACAATGATAAAATTAAAAGACTGAAATGAGGTTTATATGAACTTTTTACTTTTGCAAAATATTTTTAAAATGTGTTTATTACAGTTTTCATAAAGACCCTTAAGATCATCAACTCCAACCATCAACCTAACACTACCAAGTCCACCACTAAATCATGTTCCTGAGCACCATGTCCTTTTGTACAGCTTTCCCTGGTTATAGATAACCTACGCATCATCTGTATTCATGTTTTATTTGTAAGATCAAGGTATTAACCATGCGTTGCGTGTTGTGTGTTGGGGTTTTCTTGGTAGTTCATAGTTAAGTGTTTAAAAGAAGCAAAATTGACTTAAATAAATGCACAAATCCACAGATTATAAAAATGCTTTTCTTACAGTAAAGGCAAGAATTTGTGGAAGATATGCATGATGTAGATCCCTGTGAAATAGTAGCAGCTGGGGGCTTAATCACATATATGTGGAAATCCATGGGACCTTACCTTTACTAGAATGATTTTATCACTCTTTCCTAAACAAACTGATTTTAAGTCTTAAAGCTGAATTGAGGACACAAACTCCATCAGCTTTATCTTCCAGGAGGTGGACTGCCTTTGCTATTGGGAAAAGAACTGTTTGCAGATCAGATAAGTACGAAAACCTCTTATCTTAGGTTACCAACAAGTCATAAACCTAGTATAATTTGTCTTATTTCTTGTACCAAATAAATTCTATGCTAAGCATGAATCCCTGAAAAAACTGAACAGGCATATTAGAATTCAGTAATAAATAAACCATAGACTGCATATTGTATTTGTAAATAAGAAACAGGTTGTTAGATGAAGGCATTTTAAATAAATAAGAGGGTCACGCATGTATTTTAGTAAAGTTATTAAATGATGATACAATTAGGAACACAAATTTCACACCAACAGGATGGATCCCATAGCCTTAAAATCTGTACATCAGAAAAATATCAGGAATTCATGTTCACATGGGTACTTGTGGAATTATTGCTGGAGATGACTTAGAAATTAAATCTATATTCACATTTTTAGGAAAGGTACAGCATTGAAGAAACTCTCAGGGTGGACTGTGGTGGTCATGCAGGAGTTACATCCCACAAAAGTTCCCTAGGCAACCTTAGGTGTTGGCAACGCCAGGAGAGCTTGGTGTGCTGACTCTAAGAGAAACTGTAGGGAGGGTGGAGCGGAGTGGAGACACCGTGGCCAGGCTCTGCGATAAGACAGGAACTGGAAGGTACTATGGAACAATGAGATGGAGACTCACCCTGATAATTAGGATACGTACCTGGTCAAAGAAAATGCTATTGTACAAAGATACAATAACCTGTTTAGGGTGTGTAATGGAGTACCTGGGAATGGGCCCACAGTCTCTCACCTTTTGACAAAATACTCCTTATAATCTCATTATAATACCAAAAAACACACCTCCATCCCAAAGCTACCCACCTCCAAGGTGCGACCACCCCTCACTGAGCCTGCGCTCTGAATTTTTCTTGGTCTATACCTTTCAAAGCAAAGTGAGAAACTTTTACACCAATTACAACAAAGAAATATATGACTAGAGTCACTCAAGCTCCACCTGTAAAGTAAAAATAGTATGAAAAGGCTTAAGAGAGGAGGGGTGTTAGGGAAGATATCATCTCAGACCTGCTCTGACATCTGGGATCAGTCGACAGGCTGAACCTCTCTTCCCCTCCAATAGGGACGCCTTTGGGTAAGATTCGGACACTTGGCTATACCAGGTATCCCCCCGGGATATTTAGCAACCTCTATAGAGTTGTTTTGTGATTTAATACGCTTGTAGCCGGCTATATTTCTCATATTAACAGTTGGCTATACCAAGTGTTTCCCCGGGAGATTTAGGAACCTCTGTAGAGTTGTCCTGTGATCTAGCGCGCTGGTAGCCAGGCTATATTACTCATATTCTTGCTATTTGTACCACCTTTGTGGGCAGTAGTTCTATCATTGGCAATCCAAAAGAACTTGTGCATCTGTTGCTTTAATAAACTACACTATTCATTAATCTAGCCGTAAGAGTTCTCATTGAACGCGATCAAATTCCTTAAGGGTGGCCGTGACAGTTCATGCAACACGACTAGACTGAAAGTGTATGGAGTTACAAGCGCATCCGTAATTGTCAGGAATCTATATATATACATATATATACATATATGTGTGTGTTATATATATATTGAACACGATCGGACTTGTAATACAGGAACTTGGGCGTCACTCAGAATCTAAGTCTAGCCGCCCCCAGCCCCTCTGATATCTGAGGACAAGCTGGAATGCAAGGGGGTTTATTTTCTGCCAAATTGCTCAGTCCTTTAACATGACAGTACTGAACATCATGTAGCACCTTTCACAATAGCTCTGAGGCTGAATATTTTATTTTTCTATAGTGGCAGAGGGGCCCTTAACAAGAAGACACTGCTAACATAATATGGGATTAATGGGATCACACAGGAATATAGCATCCACTTCTAATGTGCTCACTTCAAGAAGAGATCCCGAAAAACTGGGTTTAGAAGAGAGCTACAAAAATATTCTGAGAAGTTGAAAGTCGGGGCCCTGAGTGCACACATGGGCTTTAATGGCCCCAGCCATCCTCCGCTGAACAACCCCCAAATACTTGCACATATTCATCCATACAGACACCCCTGCCCCTGTGCCCAGGGCCTCCGCTTAAGCTCAGGTCTGAGCACTGGGCACCTGCCTGAGACCTGCCATAGGTGTCCCGATGCTCAGCCCTGATCCTGTCCATCCTCACTTGTTGGCTATGCTCCCCAGGCTGATCTTTGACCTCACTTGTCACCTCGCATTTGTCTGGTGATGGCTGTGCTGCTGGTGGGATGCGCTGCTGGGGCTGCTCTGCTCTGCTCACCTTGCTTCGGCACTGCAGGACTGTGCCCCATCGGGGAGGGCGCTGCCGTGCCTGCCCTGGGGCCACCCTCCCACCTTCGTACTCCTCCCTTGGGAGCAGCCCTGCTATTGCTTCTTCCTGACAGCAATTGCCTTATATTTGAGGCAAAGAAAATTATTTTTATCAAACTAGAAGGAACTTGACCAGTATCTAAATGGAGAAACATTTCTCATTTTACTAAAGTTGTCAACTAAAGTTTGAAATCTATAGTTCAGACTAGATGCTGTGTCTTTTTTAAAGTCCAATGCTTTTTGCTATTTTTGTTATCATACTATAAGTCATAGGAACTGCATCCAAAATCATTCTCATTCCTTATTACTTAGAAGTCTGAAAGCCCTATGAAAAGACATGTGGTAGTTCAGGGTTACTGATTTGACTGTGTAACCTCACTAAATCCTGTGGTCTTTTTTGGTCAGGATCAAACTAAATGGTTCTCATACTGTTCTCTGGCCTCATAAAATCTATTAAATAACTTTTATCATGTACATAGTGTGGAAACTAAAATGATGATGCAATCTGTCTATTCAAGGGTAAGTGTGAAAGTTAATAATAAAACATAGAAATGTTATTCTCATAGCTTACACACTTGTCCAGGGAATAGATAAAGCTATGATGACTATGCAGAAATTGTGGAAGATGTAATAAAGTAAATATAACAAAATCAACAGTCATTGCCAAGAGAACTGTATGAAATCCAGATCAACACAGACAGGCAAGAACACCTGTTCTTTTAGCACTTGAATGAGATAAGAAACTTGTATTTAATTTTGTTCCTATTCATAAAATAAAATGCTTAATCTTACATAATTTAGCATGTCCGACACTAAGTACAGAGCATTTGAAGTGTTCTGTCTTGAGTGACGAGTGTGCCCAGAGTAGTTCAGGAGCCACTCTACATGCCTTTGTGAATAAAATTTTGTGCTGATTTGCCTCCAGTCTTACTGCCCTTTAAATGTTTTAGCTGTCTTATAAAGTCCAAGACTTCCAGAGATGAAGCACACAGAGCACATTTACAAATGCAATTCTAAAGATGACAATAAAGTAAATAATGAAATTTTCTAAAAGTGCCTGTACACATTAGACTGTCACCTACTTTTCAGAATCAGGTTCTTCTTCTAACTGGAAAAAAATCATCTCTAATATGCAAACAAAGTACCAAACAGTGACAACTCTACCTCTCTGGCCCAGAAATCTACCTGTTTAGATGAGTCTCTGTTGTCTTCCTCCTTCATTACCCAAGTTTGCAGGCTGCTGTGGCTGACACCACCAAATACAGCAAATGTACCAAACACCCTCATGTAAATTTTTGAAGCAGTATTTTACTTTCAGTCCAACAAACAAAAAAGGCATATTCTTTGCATTTAACAGCAAAAAAAATTCAAATAAAAATCTCCTTTGTTCTCCTTCATCTATGTCCTTCTGTCCTTCTTAGGACAAAAGGTGGTCTATTTCTTTTAAAGCATTGCCCTCAAAAAATCTTTTTTCCTTCTTTCATGTCTTGAAGCTTTTTTAGTTATGCCAGATAAGAATCAGATCCCTGAACTGACTGCCAGACTCTGCACTTGGTTTCCTTAAACAGAAGAGCCATCTGGTCTTCTACATTCTTCTGGCATCCTAATATGCCAAAATATTATCTTGCCAAAACTCTGCTTGTTGAGCATCCTTGCCTTTGCCTTTGTCTTGGATGAAAGTATGCTGTTTTCTGTCTATTAAAATTGTTGGAAAGAATGTGGTCTGAACAACTATTTTAGATGTTATTTATTATTTTTTATTTACTATTATTTAAATTTATTGATTATTGATTTAAAATAATACTCAAAATTACATGTTTCCATTAACCAGGTTTTACTGTAACAACAAAAATGTGAAAATGTGGTACTACAAACATGGCTATATGTGAAAGTACCTCCCTAAGGTACTTCAGATTTGCAATCAGCCCATCAATTTTAGGTGTTATATTCATGGAGAAAGTCATGACAGAACGCTGTGTTGCCATTTTTTGAGGTGTTGAAATAAAATCTTGTTCTGCTTTAGAAATAGTATTCTCATGCACAAATATTCAAAAATTATAGTGTCTATAGAAATACAAAACCATGTATAACTTCTCTGGGAGGAATAAAATAACAAAACAAAACAAAACAAAACAAAACAAAACAAGACAGTGTAATGATATTAACATTTAATTAAACAAGCAAAATCCATGAATTCCACGTTAGGAATACAGACAACTGAACAATGGGTTACTAGTCATATGTGCGGTCAAGTATACTTGCACAGAAACACCCACTTAAGTAAAATTTTGTTCACAGGTGAGATAGACACCTAGAATGACTTTTTGCAGAGTCCTGCTCTGATGAGGAAGTAACTCATCCCATTCTGTGACAACATTACTGCTATTACTAATTTAATTTCTTCTTACTCAGAAATGGGATTTGCATTGCCATTGCCTTTGGGAATCTACAAAAATCTTTTATTTTTTTTCCCTCTGCTTGTCATAGTTTGGGATGTCAGCTTTACATCATTTCTGCTGATTAGTAGTGGTTTAAGTAGGACCTTCTGTGAGACTTGACAGATTTCTCTATGCCTTTGCCACTAATTCAGTTCATTCAGTTCCATTGATTTCCAAATATACTTTTGCAGAAGCTATAATAGGAAGCTTAGATGGAATTCCTAAATGCTTGAATAAAAGTCTTTGTAACTCATAGGCTTCTGCTAAACATAAATGTGTCCTAGAAATCAAGTTCATTGTACATCTTAAACTTGAGACCTTGCCAGTTTTAAGTTATTTTTCATGCATGTAGAAAGCAAAACAAAGCTACATTCTGATTTAACATATATTGCAAAAATTATTAAGTCAGAGCTTAAAACAGAAAATATCTCCTCGGTTTAAAAAATTCTGATGAGACTCAGCAGTATTTTGGTTAAAAGTACCTCAGTTAGGTGCCAGCTTGAAAGTGAATCTGTCATACTCCCAAAGCATACAAGAGAGTGTGCCTGTGGTTGTAGGAACAATTTCTCTTGGCACAGAGAACTATACCTGACATTGCATTATTGCAATCTACACCAGAGTATTGGGAAGACAGACAGGTGATAACTGGGATTTGCTGGTAGTGGCAGAGCTGCTCTCTGTTTTGTTTCTCCATTTAAAATGGAGAAGTAAATTAAAATTCCAAGATATAGCTGTTGTTATATTCTTCTGAAAAAAGAGATAGGCTTATAGAAATTAAACACTTTTATGATTTCGAGTAAGGTTCCAATGATTATTGCTCTGTATCATTTCATTATATGTAGTTTAAATAGAATTAAAGTTCAAAAGGTACAAAGCAGAAGAGTTAATAAATATTTCTGAGATGCACAGCTTTGTTGAGCTGAATCTTATATAGAGAAAAAGACAAGCAAAGGTAAAAAAAAGTAGATGTGACATGTTAGAATGACATTTTTCAGATCATAATGGTAACTAATTAATTTTAAAATATGCTTAGCTTTGGGGCCTACTGCAATGTAAAGGACAAGAAATACTTTTTTTAAATCTCTTATATGTCTTTATAGGTCAGAATTCCAACATTTTTGGTGAAATGTTATAGTAAGTAACTGTGTTAGTTTACCATAGGTTAAGTAAAAAGGGAACAGTCATAAAATACATTTAAAGAAAAGCAAGATGACATATCCTGTCCTAATTAAATTATAAATTTATAGACTAACATACTAGCCAAGGTTGCAGAAACAAAGTACCAGACCTTTTCATAAAACAGATGGCACCCAGAGGGACTAAAGTACTGAGGAAAGAAACTATCCTTGATGAGATAAATGGCCTTTACTTGATCCTGAAATTTTCTTCTATGGGTTTTTTGGGGAAAATAAAAGAATAAAAAAAAGAAGAAAAAAAAGAGAAATTCAGCCTTAAACCAATTTTGTTCTCTTATCTATGAGACAAAGAACGTATTATGCACAAGTGTTAGCATTCAGCAGAGTTATAATAAAATCCTGTTACCCACTTAAGAAACTTAAAACTTCCCTGCAATTTAGCTCATTATGTACCACATTCTTTATACAATCAGAAATACACATGTACACACATAAACACAGAAATATTGAAATAATGCTGTCTGAGGCAAACATTTTTAATATATTAAAGGAGAATTAGAGGATAATGTTTTCACTTTAATAAATGTATACAATATGAACTTTATTGCATTCATAATTGAATGGTATACAAATGCATGATATGAAATTATTCTATTTCAAATGGACTCCATCAGTGAGCAATAGATGTTCTCAATTATATGTTAAGCTGTATAAATAGTGCTCAGGATATAAATGTAAATGAACTGTTGTACATGCCAAGGGTAACTGTATTTTGAAGTGGTCCCTCACATGAGAAAATACAATTAATATACATAAGGAAGCATGTCACTTTTCAGAACAACGAAAGCACTCTGAAAGAATCATATAGTGCAAACGATCATGCTTACTATCTAAATATACTATGTGAAACCTGGTTGTGCATATATCCTTCAAGCGGGGAGCACAGACAAGATTTTTGAAAAGACCAAAGTCATTCCTGAAGAAGCATGATATCCCAAATTACCAGTAGGAAAAAAAAAATAGGGATGACAATGCAAATGCTTATGTGCCCCAGTTGCCATGCTTTGTGGCTGATGACTTCTGAAACACGCAAACAGTCAGAGATACATTATGCTGTTCCATAGACCCTATACATTTTAACTTTTGCTTACAGTATGTTTGACAGTAACAGATAAATAAGCTTGGCATGTGAGAATCACATAATATATTAATCATCAGGTGCAAGAAATGATACTATATTTATTGACATTAACCTTCCACTTTTAGTGCACATTCTTCTTCATACCATACCTTCATTATTTCTGCATTATTTCTGTCTCTGCCCTTCAAGCTCTTAGTTTCAAAGTATGTGATTTTTCTTTCTGCCTTCATTTCACTGCTTGTTAAGATTCCATTCTGTGCACTTCAGTCTCATTGCAGAAAACCAACATTTTACAATGGAGTCAATGGAAATTAAATTGGAGCTTGAAATTAAGCTTACACTAGAATGCAGTCAGAATAAACACACACAAGCTCAGATGCTTTATCAAACGAGGGCCATGAAGGCTATGTGCCTTCAATTCTTCCTGCTTCACTTCTACTTTTTTTCAAGTAAGTAGATAGGTCCCAACTCCTAGATACTTGTTTAATAACACAGCTGATTGGCAGATAACATTTCTGGTTTGCAACAAAGTGTGAACTTCCAAATTTATTTTTAATTCTGCTCACAGCATTTTCTTGGTACAGAATCATACCGAACTGCCCGTGCTCCATTCGTTGTACTGACTCTTGCACACTTACTTGATGGTATCGTTTGACTTCTTTGACAAAATTACATACTTTTACAAAAGCATATTATTCTGAACCTATTCACATCAGGTCTATCCTTTTAAGCAATGCAAGATCAGGAGTTTCTTTTGGTTTGGGATTTCTGGTAAATCAGAATATTAGTTTATAATCATGTGGGTAATTCTTGTTGCACATAATCTGATAGATTTCTTCTCATTAAGACTGTGTTTTAAACCAAATCTATAGTTGTACGTGAACTTCAAAACAATAATTAGTGATTTAACTATTAAAATACCTACTGAGTAATATAAAATATATGTTCATGTTCTTCTTTTACATAATAAGTGGCTGATTAAATATATTATGTTATATTTCAGAATGAGTTAAGAAGTATTAAATGCTCTGAATCTTAATTTACAAAGTTTATCCTGAAAAGTTCCATCCTCCAGGTACATAGATAAATTCTCTTTGGTTTTGTTTTTCCTCAGTATTAGGGTTTTTCTATGAGGAATATATCCATACTTAGAAAGAATAATCAATTTTGTGTTTGTCTGTACTAAAATCTTAGCCACAGGTAATCATTTGTACTATAGTTTATACCAAAGTCTCTCAGAAGTTACAGAAAAATGATTCAATGTTTTTATTTCTTTTGTCTCTGTGTCTTTGCTTTCTTTATCTCTGAAGTATACGTATTAAGTACTTATGAAAGGCTTCCATAGCAGTATTCCTCTATAAAAAAATGACTCACTTACAACAATAACATCAAAGAGTCTCACTAATGTGTGAAGTTGAAAAGGAAACTGAAACATTTAAGGCCTAATACAAAGCATTAAATCACGGATAATTTGAGAAAAATCATATTCTCTTATGGACAAATGTGAGTCAGAAAGAGGAGACTTCAGATCCTGACACTTTTTCCAACTTCCTAATGTGATTCTGACTGAGCTATTTGATGTCTTAGTGCCCAAAGTCCTCATCAGAAAAATGGGAGTAATTTTATTCCTCCTACCAGCCTGTCTTTTTAGATTATCAGATCTTCAGTACAAAGGTTGCTTATTATTATGTATGATGCCTGAAAAGCAAGGCCCTGATTCAGTTTTGGCTAACAGACACTACTGTTATGCAAATCATAATTTAAAACCTCACTGAAGATATTTTAAGAACAAAAAAAATCCAAGGATTAGTAGATTCATGACTTTTCTGGGAAAAAATCTGACTTTTGTTACGTTGCATCACATTTGAATTTCAATTCCCACAACTTCTAACTTTGTAACCTTGTTTATTGAAATTTTCAGAAATGTTGAATTAGGACTGTTAAGTACTGCTACGTGTATTTATTGCATCTCCTATAGCAGCTATGTGTTTGCATTACCACTGTTCACTGAAGGTGATTGGTTTAGGAGAAAATACATAAAATAAGTGGAATCAAAATGATGACATAATATTAGCTATATTTTTAATTTGTTGTTTCAACTCCCATCATCTGGTAACAAATAGCCAGACTCCCAAGCTGTATGATCCCACTTAACGTATCATGCAGAGAAAAAGGACCATAATCCTGATGTATATGAGCAGAAGAGGCTTTTCCTGTCAAAGACATAACATCCTTCTGTTTCACAGATGGAGTTTAGGTTCAGATGCCTCATATGTCTAGCATGGACAATAAGGAATGAATGTGCCAGGGACAAGGAGGTAGCAAGCTAAGCTAGACTTCGAACATTACCATCTTTCTCTGGCATGCTAACTGCTAAGGACGCCAGAACAGTGGCAGAGGTCAGTGACATTAAATAGCAGCTATAAGTATTGTCATGGTTAATTTGCCTGTTTGTACCAGCATTGCAACTGAACATGTGTGCGTGATGCACACACACGTATATATGTATGTATGTATATATGTATATATTCTTACAATTTTTGTTACTCATATGCTTCCAACATGCAACTAAACGCATCTTTGTCTGCCTCTCTTGTGACCATATTGCTCACAGACTTATGTAAATTTCCTGACTAGGTCATTATAGTATTACAGAATACATGCAAGACTGTTCTTGATTACAATACTTTAGTAGACATATTTGGGTTAGAGACAAGTTTATATTACCTATATCCAGATTAACCCACTTATAATTCATAATTTTCATACATCTCTGCTTTGGCTACGCTATAGAAACAGAAATATCTTTGATATTTTTTGTTGTTGTTTTGAATCAAGAATAATTGTAGTACAGGGCAAATCTAAGCATATCCATACATTTTCCATATATATGCATATTTGCTCCATACAATATTTGACTGTGCATTATAGAATAACTACATATGCACAGTAATGTCATCTGTTTTTTGTAAAATATGGTCCTACTCTGAAAATATAGCATGCTTTCATTATGACCGTGCAGTTTTTCAGCATTTTGGATTTTGTGTACACTCTGTCTGTTCAGTCGTAAACGGTATCATGACATACAAAACAATAAAGGAACAAACCCATTGTTACAATAGCCAAATGGTTGAGCAGTGCAGACAGATCTTTCCATCCAGTAAAACTTAAAAGCATATAAATATACTAGGAAGCATAGGACTGGCCTTCGTGGATACTTCTACAGAGATAAATCCATGAAAGCCTGCAGTGCACTTTTAAAGTGAATCTCACAGTAGTCCCCACATACTGTGCTGAGCTTTGCACTGTGGAGCAGTTTCAGTGTGCATGAACTGGATCTGTTTCAGATGAAGGTAAACTACGATATTTGCTTCAGCAGCACAACTAATGCATTCTAGGTTTCACAGAATCACAGAATCACAGAATGATAGGGGTTGGAAGAGATCTCTGGAGGTCATCTAGTCCAACCCCCCCACCAGAGCAGGTTCACCTAGAGCAGATTGCACAGGAATGGGTCCAGGCGACTTTTAAATATCTCCAGAGAAGGAGACTCCACAACTTCTCTGGGTAGCTTTTTCCAGTGCTCTACCACCCTCAAAGTAAAGAAAGTCCTGCTCATGTTTAGGTGGAACTTCCTATGATCAAGTTTGTGCCTGTTACCTCTTGTCCTGTCACTGGGTATCACTGAAGAAAGACTGTCCCCATCCTCCAGGCACCCAGCCCTTAAATATTTACAAGCATTAATAAGATTCCCCCTGTCTGCTCCAGGCTAAAAAGACCCAAGTCCCTCAGCCTTTCCTCATAAGAAAGATGTTCCAGTCCCCTAATCATCTTTGTAGCCCTTTGCTCTACCCTCTCCAGCAGCTCCCTGTCCTTCTTGAAGCGGGGAGCCCAGAACTGGACACAGTACTCCAGATGCAGCCTCACCAGGCCAGAGTAGAGGGGAAGGGCAACCTCCCTTGACCTGCTAGCCACACTCTTCTTGATGCACCCCAGGATGCCATTGGCCTTCTTGGCCACAAGTGCACATTGCTGGCTCATGGTCATCCTGTTGCCCACCAGGACTCCCGGGTCCCTTTCCACAGAGCTGCTCTCCAGCAGGTCAGCCCCTAACCTGTACTGATGCATGGGGTTATTCTGCTCCAAGTGCAGTATCCGACACTTGCCTTTTTTGAATTTCATAAGGTTCCTCTCTGCCCAACTCTCCAGCCTGTCCAGGTCACCTGAATGGCAGTGCAGCCTTCCTGTTTGTCAGCCACTCCTCCCAGTTTTGTGTCACCAGCAAACTTGCTGAAGGCACACTCTATCCCTTCACCCAGGTCATTGATGAATATATTGAACAGGACTGGACCCAGTACTGACCCCTGGGGAACACCACCTGTTACAGACCTCCAACTAGACTCTGTGCCACTAATCACAACCCTCTGAGCTCTATCTATCAGCCAGTTTTCAATCCACCCCACTGTCCATTCATCTAACCCACACTTCCTAAGTTTGCCTGTGAGGATGATGTGGGAGAAGGTGTTGAAAGCCTTGCTGAAGTCAAAGTAGACAACATCCACTGCCCTCCCCTCATCTATCCATCCAGCCATGCCATCATAGAAGGCTATCAGATTGGTCAGACATGACTTCCCCTTGGTGAATCCGTGTTGACTACTTCTGATAACCTTTTTTTCCCAATGCTTTGAGATGATGCCCAGTATAAGCTGTTTAAACATGCATGGTGCCTATGGGACCCAACTAGAGATAATCCAAAGTCAGAAGATCCTGCAATATGTACAGTGTGGATTTCAGTTCTTCAGCCCCAACTGTTTTAATCATTAGACCCATTCCCATTTATGTACACTACTTGCTAATGTACACATAGCTACTGACTCCCTCTGGCTTGGAAGTACCTTGTCTCCTAATAGCTCATATCAGTTGTCTATAATAAGGCAAGCATTTAATGAATGCAGACTTCATGAGTCAGAGAAAGTGTCTGTATTTTATGGCACCCATTCTTTTTCATGAATATGACATTATAAAACACTTCCGCTTAAGAAGAAGTTGCTTATAATATGATTATGGTGTCCATTAAAATGAACTGGGTAGTCAGTAGTCCTTTTTGAAGATTTTGTTTAAAGTATTTTTGAGGTTGCAGTGGGCATCATTAAAATATTGTCAGCTGCCACATAGCTGACACAGTTATTTCTTGGTTAAAATGAAATAGAAGTCTTTCAGAGACACTGCAGTGACTGTTGACTCTTCAGATGTTGACCTGATTATTTTGCCATTTTTATCATGTACCACAGTTTACAGTGCTTAGTGTAACAGAAGGGATTTGCTTACACATTGCTCCTAGCATAGTCACTTTAAATTAGATGGACTAGTAGAGAAATGCTCTTAAAACCTCCCAAAGCGATATACTGTTATCTCTTTTTCTCAGTAATGAGAGCTAAACCAGGAGAGAAGATTTATGAAGATATTAGACATAACAGCTGAGGATGAATTTTTCTTATCATACACTCCATGCTATTTAGCTTGTTTGATTTAACCAATAGGAAAGAGAAATTAGCCTTTACCCACTAGGGAGAAAGAGGAGAGCAAGTACTTCACACATACCTATGAAGTGATACAGATGCTGAACACAACCAGAGAATTCAGTAGGTACAAGGCAGAGTAATAATAATAATGGTGCAATACTGGGGTTTTTTTCCCTTTAATTATGCCCCCTCCTGAACGAGGAAAAGGCAAGTATGGCAAGAGAAATTATAGTAGGGTAATGCAGTTACAATTCCAATTAATATTTAACTAATTTATACTAACATGAGTAGGATCTGTAATCCACGTTTCCTCATATAATCCCAGTAAATGTTTTAGACATTATATTACAGGTAAATCCACATATGAAATTTCTCCTTTCACTCCCCTTTTTCTCCATCACTTGCTTCCCCTCCTTCCTTATCTTCATTTGTACCTTTCAGTGAACCTTTTAGTGGTCTATACAAATGAAATCTTGAATGGCAATTTTATTGAAAGACATTCAAATAAAAAGAAAAGAAAGAGGTAAAAATTGCTAAAGACAGGAAGAAAAGAAACAATCTTGAAAGGTAGGAGGAGGAGTAACAAAAGTAGACTGAGTAAATCTCTTCCCTTGCAGATTGCAAACAGAAAGTCACTGAGAGTATCTGCTGGGAAAATAAGCAGACAACACGTAGAAATTTTGACATCCACATCCAGCCTGTATGAAACATCTTTTTATTTTGTCTTTTTTAAAATTTTTGATCTTCATCTTTAACTCTCTCTTCAGATGATTGTCCTTTTCTCTAATTTTTTAATTTTGACTAATATGCCCTCTTGCTTCCTCAACTTCTCTAGAACTTAAACTAGTCTAAAATAATTGCAAAAATTATTTTGGGGCTTTTTTTCACAATAATCTGCTGGAAATAGTAAAACTATTGCAATACATAACACCCTGGAAAAGAGTGAGATTAAAAGGTGAGTAAATGCTCAAGAATGAGTATTGGTATCCAGTAGATACCAAGGGGAATCTGCTCTTACTTTTGTTTTATTACCTGTCCTGGACCAAATCTTTGTCTAGTGCAAACTGGCATGATTTCAAATAGATTCCTTTGCATCACATAGCTTTATAACAGCTGAGAATATGACTATGGGAAGATTCCCATGTGACTACATACAAAAGAACTGACAACTTAGAAGTAGGCTGAAACCTTAACTTTTAGTCTTGGTATGTTCATTATCATTCTTTTTCTTTTCATTCTCCAGCAGACAAGTATTAGTAAGAGTATGAGCATGAGCATGAGTATGAGTATTATTTTAAATTAGAATAACATCTACTGCTAGAATTCCGTAACTATAAACCAAATCACTTCTATAAGGTTATATCCCTGAAAATATGACCTATTCTAACCTGGTTTTTAAGCATTATCTACTAATTAGCTGATTGATTATTTGTGTATTTATTGAAGCCCTCTTAATGGCTTTGGACAATTGTTGGTTAAGTGACTGCACAGGAAAATATGTTCATTTCTACCTTCTTCACTGCATCGGTAGATTTGCAATAATTTGAATAGCCGTGTACACAATAGTCATTCACATATGAATGGATCTCTTAGGTCATGAATGATGTATATTACAAAAGCAGTCTGAGAACCCTATTTCTAAAGAATAAGTTTTATCTAATGATTCAGAAACGTGCTTCATAAAGTTTGATTACATCATAAGGATCCCTTCACATGTCAATAAAAAAAATATATTTCTTGTTTGGAATAAAGATGAAGTTTAAACATAGCTCCTAAAAACAAAAGTAAAGAGTTCATAATAATCATAAAAGCACCTTTCTTGCTCACAACCAGAATAAAGACAATGGTAAAAAGAACCCCAAAGGGTGGCCCAGGAAGATATATTGCAACTGCAGGCTTATGCAACTACCTCGTGCATCACTAGAGATTAAGAATAACATAACAGTGTGCCAGGACATATGGAAACAGAAATCAGAGTTAAAAAAACTCCACCAAAAAAAAAAAAAAAAAAAAAAAACACACCAAAAAAACCCCACCCAAACAACTAAATTTTCTCACAACTCTTTAATATCCACTTTTTCTGAACTTCATAATTATTTCATTGGCTACAGACGACATTTGGTTCATCCTTCCCTGAAGAGGTCTTTCACACTGGAGCAATATCAATATCAATGAACAAACAAATAAACAAAAAAGCACATAGGGAGATTCTATATAAAGAAAAAAATAGAGTTAGGAGAGTTAAAAACTGTGCATACACTTCTATGAACTGGTTTAATTTGATTGTGTTAAAAGGTTTCATGTTCTGAATCACTCTTAACAGCTGTATCTGTTCTTAGCAAGTAGTAGTGATTGCCATTTAAACATGTAGTACTATGTGCAACAATGACACTGACACAAAGGAAGTGCTGTTTAGTAATGCTTAGCACTTCTTATGCAAGGATACAATTTAAGTGCTGAGTCTAAACAAATAGCAACAACCTTTTGCCTCCTTTCCCACCTTCCAAAAATAACAAATAAAACCATCCTTCACCCAGAACTATCCTCTGAGGAAAAAAAAAAAAAAAACAGAAAGGAATAATATGACTATAGATTTCCTTTTCAATATTTTTGTCAGAAAGGATTATATCCACATTCTTTTTACTAGTAAAATGGTCAAGGGTTGTTAAGAGTGGTCATGTATTTCTTTATTAATGAAGCAGGTCCTACATACTCTCCAGCATCTCCAGGCTGCTAAAATGTCCATCTTCATGCCCATCTGTTCTCATCTATCAGTTTGGGGATGAAGGGACAGCTCTTTGGATTATCAGTGCCTCTCTCTAATTCAGACTTTACACTTCCAAGAATCAGTTGCAGTTTCTTTTACTCCTGCTGATTCTAACTATATCAGATTTCTAAGAAACCCTAAAATTTTCCAGATGTTTCTTAAGCAGAAAATTCACGCTTTCAGCCTCAAATACGCACTTCTGTATAGTATATTAAACAACTACTCAGTGAAAGAAAAAAAGGAGATGTCTCCTTTTCTTTCATACGAGGACTAGACAGGTTTTTCCCTACATATCAGTAAATCACCCACCCACTACACAGCAAAGGATTTGAAGTATGCATTTTGCTGAGTAGTTTTACAGCACATAACATAACTATTTAACCTCAATAAGGCTAAGCATTATTAAGTGTTTTGTTGAATCAAGCTTTAACACTATACAGTATATGGAAATTCTCTGAAAATTCCTCAAAATCTTGTGGACTTAATCTTTGAGGTTAATCAAGCAGATGTTTTCCCTTAGTCACATGCATAGTCATATTCATAGGCATATTGCTGGTTCAGCATCCAGGTGCAGTATTTTTCCCTAAAGAGGAATTATCATATATCAGATATATGTGATAATCAAAAACATTTATATCCATGTATTTTTCGTATGGAACCTGCAAACAGCTAGTGCTGATATCTAGTGATATCTGATCATGTCTTACGAAATTGTTAACCAACACCTACAAAAGAACATTGATTGCATGTTTTGAGTCTGCCCTAGGCTTCTAATTAGTTACTAGTTTTTTTCTGACATCACATTCAATAAAATATTGTGCAAATTCCTTTAACACGTCATGTTCTCAGCCAATTCTAATACAAGGTTTGTTCTTTTTCAGTTATTTCTATTGTTTATTCCATGGGTTCTTAACTCACCTTTAATTAATATTTATGTACAGGACTTCAATGAAAAGAATTTCCCAAGAATTATTTGAAGTTCATATAGGCTGACAAATGGCAAAGTATAACTATATTTAGGATATTGGTGAGAATAAATTCTGGAAAAAAAAGTTATGTAACTGGCTCCATATTAACATAACTATGTTGATGTAATTCATTCAAGCAGTGTCTAAAGTCACATCCTCTTATAAACATGGATGCATTTTTTTTTCTTTTCTGAAAAGCAGAAGAATAAAGAATTACTTACTTACTTTTTTTTTCATTCTCAGCATTGCAGTCTTCCATAGAAATATTTCCATTCATATGAAAACAACTTTATATTCTAGACCTTTCTTTTGAAATTGTATGAGCCCTACTTCAACTATTCATCTCTAAATAAGATGACATATTTATCCTCTCAAAAGTACTGACTCTTCCCCTTACTGTGCTTGACTATGATAGGTTATTTTATTGTTCTGTCACTAAAGGTATTGAGATTCCTTTTGCCTTGCTATATATGAGGACACAGTCAGTCATTTAATTGTGCCATGTAAAATGGCATGTGCAGTTTCTGAAATTATTATAACTAGTAGCAGAATGTTATTAAATATTATGTAACATTAGAAGTCTAAGTTGAAAAGAAACTGCTCCCTACTCAACAAGTGAACTAAAATACAATTCTGACATAGAAAATCTAAATGTGTCAGGAGGAGCATTTGTTGCTGATAAGCTTGACAGATTTCTCCAGCGCTATCAGTTTTTTATTGGTGGTCAAATACGCTGCGTGCTCCAGCCAAGCATTCGGTATGACAGACACGATAGATGATGAAGAGTCCTTTGGCAGAAAGTGGGCTGAGACATATTGAAACTGATTGATTACTTGGATTTCAAAAGTTTTTGCAATTTAAGAAACTTGTTCATAATTTTTCAAGAAAAGTATTGGTACGAAATAATGATGAGAAGGGTGTCTAATTAGACTGATCCTCACCAGCTTTTCAAAATAGTTTGTTTCAGTATCTATAACCGGATTCCCAATTTTATGTTCTAATATTTTCCTGTGTTTCTGTCAAAGACCTTTAATAGGCCTAAGTCTATTCAGGTCCACTTGAGGTTCTTTATTTTTAAAGTAAAATGTACAGGTGTTTTTTTTCCTTTCTTTCCTTTTTGTAACAACATTTATTCAAGTCATCAATTAGCTGATAAGGATGTGTAGAACTTGAAGGAAAGAACGAACAAGGACTTACATTTCTTGTTTCTGTTCTATTTTGCATTATAACCGGCATGTGCACCTTTGCAACCAATGGTCCATTTGTAAAATAGCCCCATAAGGTTTCTCTGAATCAGGGTTTTACAGCACAGCACAGTACAATTATCACCGCTTCTACTTCTTTCATCTGCTTCTGAAGAAACAGCATCCAAATGTGTTTTTTCTTTGATAAGTCAAGTTATTCTAGTGTCTAAGGGAACTGCAATATAGACTCCCTAAGCAAACTGAAAACCTATTTTTATCCTTTTTGGTAGAAGCTTATGCTGTCTTTGGACATTATTAACTAAGAACTACAAGGTAATTTTTATATAAGAACCTGAATTTTGTCTCAGTGATACACATCACTAATATGCATTTTTGTAAGAAATGCATATTCAGAACTCTTTTGGAAAAAAACCCAGATGTCTACATAGTAAAATGGTGTTTATGACATGTGAACCAATGCTTCTTTCTTACTACTTAATAGAAATCAACAATCCAACAGGAGCTTAGAGATCACTGTAAGCATTACACAGAAGCTGATTAGAAGTGAAATTGGTATAGTTAAAATGAAACTAAATAAGCTGCCTTGTACTGTGGTATTTTAGCAGAATAGGAAAAGAACTATTATTTTCCTCCTTGTGGAATAAACAGAATACATAATAAACACTTGCAGCACTGCATGAAATTGATTTAACTGGAGAACAAATACATTTATAACTTACTTGTGGCTTTGGCTTCAGCTGAATTAAGAGTTATTCTCATGACTTGTGGAATGGGCTCGCTATTCTATAAGTGCCTAGGCACCCTAATGTGTGTATTCTAAGCTTTGAACTTCATGAAAGAAATTCTACTAATCCTGACTATAGGCTTGCTATTTAGAAATATGTATATAAAATAAAATAACCAATGATTATTTGGCATGTTCAGTGTACACCAAGACAAAACCTCATCAGCAGTAAAAGAACAGTAGGGTATTACCCCAACACATCCATACTGTATTTTAATATTAACACAAATTAACTAAAAGCAATGCTACTTCATATTTCCACAGTGACCTCTGATGAAGAACCTCATAATCTCATACCCTTTAGCATGCACTAAGGCGTCACTATCAAAGCATTTCAGGATGTGACTTTTCTTAGCTGATGTGGGACATCGCTATCAGACGCAGGCTTGCTCGGCCTGTGCTCTGAGCCAAAGAAAGCTGTTAGGACATATTAGTCTGATGAGAACCTGAATCATTCCTCCACTGAGATTTCAGAGGATTTTAGTCTGTGTTTGGCACTGTACTACTATTATCACACTACATTTGACTAGGAGGTAACTTGTGTCCATTCTGTTCAGAGCATCAGCATGTCTTACACATGAGTGCATTAAGTTCAGGAATCTCTCTGACTTGGCTTTTCTTGAAGTGTTGTGAATCCTTAAGAATTCATCTTTCTATTTGCAAACAGCAAAAAAGTGCTGTTATTGGGCCTGATGATGCCTCCCAGACTTACCTACAGTACAGAGGACTCTGGCTGCTAGGAAGCACACCAGTGATGATCATCCTTCATGTCAGGAAAGAACAGAATGTACACTGGGATTTATTCTAGCATCCCTTGACAGAAACTGTAAGCAGTTGATAGAAAAGGTCATAAAAATGGAGGCAATAGAGATGAGCAGTAGACTTCAAGTGTGGTAAGTGAAAGTATACTCATATCTGTATGTAGGACACAGTCACAATAGCCTTCCTTTGGAAAGAACAGGGAATATAATTTCTTCAAGGGAAGAAAGGCTATCAGAGGATGACTCCAGTCTTGCTCGTGTTGAATCACATGGGAGGCCTGTTTTCCTTGACTGTAGACTAATCTAACTATGCCACTAATTGAGGCACTTCACTGAGTTGGGTGAGATACAAAAAGGCCTAAGTATTTTATTAAATAATGATTAATTTCCTCTTGTGCCTAAAGTTAAGCATATAAATACCTTCATTTAAATAAATTCTTTAAAACTCCATTTAGATAAATGGCTACTGCATCACGTATTTTACAGGTGAGTAACAAAAAATAATAAATAATAACTAACTAAATAAATAAATAAATAAAACACAATAAGATGTAATCAAATCTACAAGCTTGACTAAAGATGACAGCCTGAAAATTCAGGAAAGCAAATTATTTAAAACTAACTTTGACTATCTAATAATTTTTTTTAAAAGGCTACTGAGAAAGCCTAGCCATTCTTAATGCAATATTGAAAAATCAAATAGAAGATTTAGGAAAAAATCGAGTTAAGTGGACTATTTCTGCTTAAATTGTGCTCTTACTGAAATGGGTTAAAAGAAAAAAAAACATATTGCCACACTTTCTTAAACTGTTGCAGATATACATGGTCATGTGGATATGGATCTATATGATATATACACAGATGCATTTATAAGATATTTATATATGAGTGTAAATATATATTTTTAGCTACAGTGGACATACATGCAGTATGTTTCTAATCTTAAATGTTAAACCTTTTGTTCATTTGCATTATTCTGCAGACTGTTTATTCTTAAATTTTACCAAAGGAATTTCTAGAAACCTTTCTTGTTTCTAGATTAAAATTAATGTAAGTATTATAATTCTCAAAAATTGGCAAAACAAAGACTATAAAAATAAAATTAATTATGATCTCTCATTTATACCCTAATTAGAAATAATTTATCATGCATTTAAAGCTATCTTTATGGATGATAATACTGTGTATGTTGAAAAGTGTCTATATAAGCAAAAGAAAGAAAAAATGTAAAAGCCATTTGTATTCTGTGTTGTTTTGTTTTCTATTGATTTGCACTCAGCCAAGCACTGTATAAATGGATACAGTGTTGTGGAGTGTTTTAGGGGTTTATTGTTTGCTGGTTTCATTTTGTCCAGTTTGGAAAACTTGTTTTTCCTGGACTGAATTTTCTGTGTGACCTTATGAAATTAAAATCCAGACCTTTGAAATTTTTTTAATGGTTATGGCACATTCTAAATGGAAATGTCTCTAAAATACTTTGATAATAATTCAATTATATTAAACTATTAAAGCTTTCCTCCTTTTATTTTACTTTTGAAAATTCTGGATAGATTTTTCACCTTTGAAATGTCATTGTAATTTCAGGTATTTTTGTTACCCAGAGAGATCGAAATTATATGTAGATCACTCTTCTTGTGCTTTCATGGAAGAAGTTCTGTGACTTGAATAAAATTTCATCATCTTCAGACTGCTAAAAACAATCTTCATAAAATTCTTCATTGTCACATTCCATTTATGGAACTTGCAAAGAATGTGAAAGCTAAGTCACTATCCAAAATACATTTGACTAAGGGGAAAAATATATGCACTAACTTATTCTGAAAAGTTTAGCTAAAACTGAAAACCAAACTGCGTAAGGTTAGGATAAGCTATGTAAAAACCTTATAGTGAAACATAAAATGACATTTTATTTTTGTAGTTAAAATACATGTAAATAGAAGCCAAGAAGAAATAGCTACTTAAAGAGCAACTCGAGATTTGTGTCACTTTCACTGAAATTGAAAGGTTTACTAGTCAGCCTCACCTCTATGCCCAGCAAAATCATAGAACAGATCTTCCTGCAAGCTATGTCAAGGCATATGGATGACAGGGAGATGATTACAGACAGCCAACATGGCTTCAGAAAGGGCAAATCGTGCCTGGTTAATCTAGTGGCCTTCTACCGTGGAGTGACTATATCAGTGGATAAGGGAAGAGCGGCTGATACCATGTACCATGAATTCTGTAAGGATTTTGACATAGTCCCACACAACAACCCTGTCTCTAAATTGGAGAGATATACGTTTTATGGATGGACTTTTCATTGGATAAGGAAATAGCTGTATGGCTGCATCCAAAGAGTTAAAGTTCATGGCTCTATGTCCAAATGGAGATCAGTAAGAAACAGTGTCTCTCAGGGGTCTGTATCAGGACTGGTGCTGGTCAATATCTTTGTCAATGACATACTGGGATTAAGTGCACCCTCAGCAAGTTTGCGGATACCACCAAGTTGAGTGATGCAGTTGATAAGCTAGAAGGAAGGGATGCTATCCAGAAGGACCATGACAGACTTGAGGAGTGGGTCAATGGCAACATCATGAATTTCAATAATGGACCTTCAAGGGCAAGGTCCTGCACCTGGGTTGAGGCAATCCACAGCATCAGTACAGGCTAGGGGATGGATGGATTCAGAGCAATCCTGTGGAGAAGGACTTGGGGATGTTGGTACATGAAAAATTAGATATGAGCCAGCGATGCGTACTTGCAGCCCAGAAAGAAAATCATATTGTGGGCTGCATAAAAAGAAGCGTGGCAGCAGGTTGAGGAAGCCTGAGGAGGCCAAGCAAGGTGATTCTCCCCCTCTATTCCATTCTTGTGAGACTGCGGTACTGCAGTCTGCATCCAGCTCTGGGGCCACCAGCACAAGAACGACATTGAACTGTTAGAGTGGGTCCAGAGGAGGGCCATGAAATTGATCAGATCACCTCTCCTATGAAGGAAGGCTGAGAGAGCCTTGTTCAGCCTGGAGAGGAGAAGGCTCTGGGGACACCTTATGCGGCCTTTCAATATATAATATATGATATATAATATATAGTATATAGTATATACTGTATAATATATATTGTAGAATATATAATGTTTAATATTGAATATATAGTGTATATATATATCATTCTAAGTTCAGTTTGACAGATGCCAGCCACAAAGTTTAGTCATTAGTCTTTAGGCTATCGAAAAATTAGTTGAAATGAAATGTCCATTATTGGAATACAGAAATATATAGAAATATTTATTGCTTGTGCTAAATCTTTCAACTTACTTAACCCTTTGAATTTCAATGTTGCAGCATCATTTCTTTGAAATGAAATTACTTTTATTGATAGAATAATTCAGCTCACTGTAAAACTGAAAGTTATCTATAGGGCTATGCTGTACAAATGCCATGTTAATGTATGTTCTTACCATCTACCAAAGCACTCACAGATTTACTCAATTAAAAGTGATTTTGAATAAAGACATTTTTCCAATGTTTTCCAGACATTTCAAAAGCAATGAATATTAATAAAGACAAATGATGAACAAGCTGAAAGGAATTTGTCACTCTTAATAGTGATGTGAAATGTCAAAATGTTTTCTGGGATACTAAATTATGTGCTTATATTCATTTATTTTATGGACTTTTTAAAGACTACCAGAAAGACATGTTATTTCTATAACACTTATTTTTAAACAACTGTATTATGTAGTAAGTTTAAGATCAATAGAATTAAGATCAGCAAATCTGTAAAATGTCAGGTTATTACAAAGGCATGCAGTTTTCTTTCAGAAAATGTTGCTTACCTCTTCATATTCAGGAAATTGTTTAACTCAGGATTAGATATCAAACACTTGAAAAGTTTAATCACATCTTTAGAAGAAAAGAATGATCCTAGATGATATATCAGAAGTTATTTAAATTTATATAGTATTGGTACCATCTTTAATATTAAGGGGCAGAAACAGACTAAGGATGAAAAAAGAGTTACAATATTTCTGTGGAAAAACCACTCATGGCACAGAAGATGAGAAAACAAACGTGCAGTAAGAATATCCATTTTCAATCACAGAAATGCCTTACTCCTTCTCTGACATGGTCAGAGAAGCTTACTCATCCAAATGAAGAAAATTGCAAGTTGAATTTCTATGAATTACTCTTGTAGTTAATTAACTGAGACAGATATCAAAATGGGAATACTGCAGGTATATTGCATATTTCAGATGACTATAGAGAAAATACCCTTTTAGTTTCTGGTAACAGACGTTTCTGAAATAAAGTGACCCTGTGTCAGACACTTGAATACCTTCTCTGAATTTGAATTTGATACCAACCTGAAAAATTCTGTAGGTTAGCTGAAGGCAACTGTAGTATGATTTTGGGCTAGTTAGGGCTTTTTTAAAAAAAATGGTTTATGAGACTAACATTTTGTTTCACCTCTTGAATACTCAGTGAAGCAGGAATCATATAGAAACTATGCAGAGGCATATAAGGGGGGAAAAAAATCTCTAAGAATTCCAAGAGTTCTAAAAGTCATATCCTGGAAAAAGGAGAAATTGGTTCAGTAAGACGTGAATTATTAAACAAGATGTGGTTCTGTTTCTGATTTTACTATACAGGCTTGTGTTCTTTGGACAAGACACATGTGACTGCTTTCAAAATACTGTGTTCAGAATGGAAATATTTGGTACCTTCTTATTCACTCTTCCTTTCTTCTTCATATCCACAAATATAGGAAAAGAAATGTGTCAAATTTTTTCACATTCATCTATTCCCCGTATTCATAAAGCTATCTCATTTTTGACAACCAGATAATTTCTATTTTAATATTTTAAAGAAGTAAAAAAGGGATCATTAGCTAATTATATTCACCCTCCTCAACTGATAGCAAAGAACCTTCATGGTTCACCAGATCCTTGTCAGTCTTTAAAATTCTTTTCCGATTTCTATCAGCATTATCATGCTGATAACTCTGCCTGTAAGAACACTAGCTGTAGTCACAGGGACTTAAAAAGAAATTATAAAGAGAAACTTATACTCAGAGCGCTTCCCTAAAAATGGAAAAAGCAGAATCCTTTGCTGTCTTCCCATCATAATGACCCGCACAGGAGAGAATCATTTCCCCATTGTTTGAGTACTTACTTTTAAGAAGCAGTATTTCAGAATTATAGAGAATCTTAGAGATAGGATTATATATATAAAATTATAGTATTTGTAATGCCTACTACTCCTAAGCGCAGCATTAAGTGTTAGCTCCAGGTTTCTTAAAAAAACCTCAACTTCTTTGTCCCAGATATTGGGTTACACAGCTGCGAGGTAAGTACTATTTCCAATAACAGAGATATAAAATGTAAACAAGAAACTAAATAAATTTTCAAGATCAAGACTGCTGAATGATCCATGGAAGAAGCATAGCTTCAATTCTAAGTTAATTGAGCAATACTACTTGAAATAACTACTACTTTAAAGGGAAGCTTCAGCAATTTTCTTTAAAAGAATATCGGTATTCAGGAAAATACACTGCATAGCCAAAGGACTGCAAAGTAGTGTTTTATGTTAGCAAATGAATTTGCCCATAATTATCCTGTAGAGACTGTGTGGGTGTTAGATCAATAGTTCATATATTGTGTTCATCGCTAACCTTCAGCAGTTCTTGAAATAAACTCTAAGCAAACTGTTCTTGAACTTCCTTGATAAAATGCGATACAAATGTTCATTTTTTTTCTGCATTAATCTCATATACAGCAGCTATTCTAATTGTGTATGAGTTGAAAGCTGAAGAGTATGGTAAATGGTCTTCAGATTTTAAATTAGACAAATAGCAGCTCTATAGTGTGCCAGCACATATAGCTAAATAAATGAGCTTGACATAATCATGTATACTTAAATGTAAGCTACATAGGACATGCAATTAATGAAGCACATAATGCAAAGCATTAGCAGTACTAAATGATCTGTTTATCATTTACATCAAATCATCTTTTCCCATTAAAATGCTAGCATCCCATAATAAGTATAAGCCCCTTGTCTCAAAACGAAAATACTAATTTACTGGCTTGCCATTATAATGTTAATGTTGGCAATACTCTGGAAAGGAAAAATACAATGAAAATATATATTATCCAAAGTATGTTTCCCCTCCCCCCTTTTTGAATAAAGACTGTTGTACTTAGATCATATGGAAAAATTAGCTGATAAAATAATTGACTTTCTTTTTTTAAGATTCTTTACAATTTAATTTACATGCTGATTATATAGCTGGAAAAAATCTCCCCATTTGATTAAGTAAAGCAGAAAGTGCCTAAGAGTAAATTGATATCTGAAATTGGAGAATGTACTTCATCTAATTGTATTAATAAACTACACTGACGAGGTTTGTTTAGTAAGGAAAAACCCTTTTGACCTTTTGATTTAGTGTAGAGTAGAACACATTTTATCTGTGCCTTTTTACAGTATACTCATTATGTTCAGCAAAATCAAACACTTCTATAACACTTGGCCAAAGTGAAAAAATAATGGAAAAGCAAAGAATTTTAAATTAGTTGAAGTGGTATTTATGCACTGTGCTCATGAAGCTTTGTTTTTAACTGTTGCTTTTGTGTTGTTAGATGTAAATTGCAAGAAGGAGCAATTGTAGTCTGACATTTTCCTTGAACAATATTTGTGATTGTTTTGTCTATTAATACGTTTCATGAATTTTGCAGTATGTGGGAGAGTACGGATTTTTTTTCCACTTTCAGTGAAATTTGGAAGTTTTTGTTAGTGACTTGCATTATGCTTGTTCATGTTAATAAATATTATATACACTCTGAGTTTGTTCATTTGAGGCAATAATATCATAGATTAGAAGAATTTTCTGGAAGGTGTGAATAGATTGGGGAACGAATAAAACTCAAAATAAGATATTAGATTTTAAAACATCTGAAACATCAGTTCAACTGATCATCTGAAATCCACTCACACCCAAATATAAGGGTATTTATGTGAAATGAAGCTATGAAACAGTTCTGAGTAAGAGCAATAAACTCAGTTTTGTGGGATGGCATTTTGTTTAGAGAAACACATTTCTCATCTCCATAATGTGGTATACAAGAGAACGGACACTCGGAAAGATTGAAGTGTCCAAAGGTATTCATAGCTGTAACATCAGATTTTAACTATCTGACACGAGAGTGTCACAGAGGAAAAGGAGCACCAACCAACATGGCACGGTCAATGAGATTTGTGGTATTATCTTACCTCTTTGTATCTTGTTTATTTCTGAGTCATAATTTTTTTTCAAGTGGAGTATGTGACTTATTTTCTTTCCTAGGATGCACAGTATACCTGCTCATCTCAATGGTTACTGTAATTTCATTATCTCACTGTTTTTTATAATCACTTCTGTTTCTTTATCTTAACTGTAGCTTGCAGTCAACAAACTAAAAAAGCCCTCTTATGTGTCAGTCAGGCAACATTACAAACTTTCCAAATGTCACTGTTTTTCTCTGTTAAATCTGATACATCAAGCTTCTTTTCTGACCTTCCAATTTTGAAATGCTACATGAACAGCTCCATTTCTAGCATACCATACAACTTATTTCCTCTGAAAGACTCCTTTGATGTGATTCTATCAGCCAGCTCTCATCTTCAATTCAGCATCTATGTTTGTAATTAAATGAACCAAACTTTAATAAGAAAAACCTGTCCTTAGAAATCATAAAAAATCATTATTCTACTTTTGATAAATAAATTATTCCCCATCCCTTGCTATTTTACTGTAGCTGTAAAATGATTTAAATGTCTTAAAAGAATACCAGAGCTTTCATTCAGTTTCTTCTAATGTCCTACATATGCACAGGAAAAGGGAACTTAAACAGCACTTCCCTTATTTGAATCATACCAAAACTGTAGGAAGGGATTTCACTGCAAATATGATTGAGTAGTTTTACAGACTTAGAGCCACACAAAGCTGACAGTTTAAGATTATCATATAGGATATTTCTTGCTGTATATTTTTTCTTATTTATTTTCATTTTTTTGGTTTGCTGTCTTAATTTTAGTGCTCTGCATGTTGTCTCTTTCTTGAAGGCTCAAAACTGATTTGAAGAAAATTCCTCCTTTAACAATGGGAGTTTTGCTTTGCCTGGGATGTCCAGAAGGTCTGTCCAGCCATCATTTTGCTACATAAGAATTGAATCAGTGCGAAACAGGTTATTTCTGTGCGCAGAATATGCAAGTAGATTGGAAATTGATTATATTGCCTAACTAAAAGGTCTTCCTTAGAAATGTATATGCCACTGTAAGTTTCTGTTTCTGTGTGGCAGCCTATCTTCTTTGCTTCTTATTTGACCTCCAAATCATAAGGTAGAAAATATGTTAACAGAAATTGTACTGCTGACCAAATATATGACATAATTAAGCCAACTGCCTTCCTTTTGAGAATTAGATTATTTTGAACCAAATGTGAATCCTGAAAAGCAAAGTATATCCATTCTTAGAAAACTTGTCCATGTGCAATGTTCCAAGAGTAGGTAAGGCTGAAATGCCTGAAGCCTTTGCAATAGCAGGGGATAGGTTGGGTGGAACACACCCAGGCAATTCTAGGAGCTGAATCATGTCCATGCTGTGGAGAGGAGGAAGGGAATAGAGACTAGAGGAAGAGCAAGTTTAGGAGAGAATTTTTTCAAAGCTTCTCAGGAGTGGTAGTAAACCACTGTTCAGATTGAAATTTAGC
Organism: Gavia stellata; assembly: GCF_030936135.1. Lineage (NCBI taxonomy): Eukaryota > Metazoa > Chordata > Aves > Gaviiformes > Gaviidae > Gavia > Gavia stellata. The sequence continues at coordinate 23,206,452 of NC_082598.1, read as the reverse complement.
TGTCAGTGTATCCCTAAGGAAGGGAGCAAGAAACACCAACCAGTCATCAACGTGAATAGGATTCTTTGAACAGTCTGTGATTACTCATCTGTCATTTCTTGACTTTATCATGGCTAGTATCTGTCAGGAGCAGAATAGATGTCAACAAGCTGATTGTGCATCATACACACGAAAGTTATATAACCCAGAGGCTGGTACCCTATCTACTGAAGTATGAATTTTTAACTAAGAGCTGCCACTGTTATAAGCATGTTGCTCACACAGCCAATTCTGTTCATTAAGGCATGCAAAAAGTGAATGAAGATGCTGATTCCAAAATTCCCAACTTCCAATTCCAGAAATGTCCATTATGCAAAAATGCTGCTGAACTTTTTACAGAACTGTATTAAAGAACAACTTTTGAGAGGTTAGCTAATTCTTTTTAAAAGACTTTGAACACTGGTAGTTGTATTACCCGCCATATTATTTCACTGGTGGATTAACCTCCAAGCCGGGAAATAGACTTTCAATCCTTGCATGCCTTCATACCTTAGTCAAAAGGGCTGATAAGCCTCCCATTACCATTTTCTGTGTTTGTACCTGTACACAGAGACCAAATTGTTTCTCAACTTTCTCTTCAATAAGATGGTTTATTTGATCTCCTCAAGCCCCAGCTAATGCTAAAGTGTTTAAGCTGATGAAATGTTTTTAGCTGTCTTTTCCATATCTTATATGTCTTCACATCTTCCAAATATGAACAGTAAAAGTGGTTGGAGGTCTTTGATCTCTTGAAGATGTTACATATACAGAAACGTATCTATGATGGTTGCTACAGCTTTCTCTCTCCTTCCTCAGCATCTCCATCTATCCTTTCGCTTAGTTTTTATACTGACAATACACGTTGAAGAGATTTTGTTGTGTTCTTAAATTCTTATGTGTATCACTCTTTTTCAAGACATAGGCCTCTCAAATGCAGACATAATCTGTGATTTTGGATTAGTTTGGCAGTGGTATATTTTATGGGATTGTTAGCAACCTCACCAGTCAATGCAGGTGTTAAGAATCCCACCAAAATTTATTAGATTTTAAATCAACCTTGGATTTTGTATTTTAATCAATACCTCAGTTAAAAAATGTTTCTTTGGAATATTTCTAGTACTAGCTCTCTGATAAGTTTAATTAACAACAGTATTTTGAGATCTGTTGGTGAACCAGCTTTTATTTTGAGATCCTTGTACAAATTTCCCATGCAAATGATGAAGAAAAACAACTTTCTAAAGATACAGCATGAGTACTGTGGTTTTTAAGTGGTTCAGAAGACATGACAAACAGAAGTGCTTTAACTGTACAGACTAAAACCTGTCAACTCTTAGAGATGTACAAATACAAGACAAGTGCAAAAAGATCAGAATTTAAAAAAAAGTACATGGCTGACAAAGAAGACTGAAGAAGGCACTGATCTATCAATAACTTAAGAAGCTAAAAAGAGCTAAAAGAAAAAGAATTTTAGAATGGCAAAACAAGAATCAGATATTGATATTAATAGGGTAAAAAATGTATTTTTTTATGCTGAGTTTGGACTAAAGGAAGAGGATACATTAAGAACTTAGAATTCTGCCTATGCCATCTATAAAAAAGTTGTAAAACAAGTCACTTCTAAATTAAAGTTTTCAGGTTACTAGATATGGATACTTGGGTGTATTGAGTATAGTAAAGGAAAAGCTGAGAAGCTAATTTTATATATATTTTTTTGGAAAAAAATCAGAATACAAGATAACATTTTCTAAATTCTGACACTTTAGGAGGGTGATCCAGAAATGACAGACTGAAGTATATATTAGTTCTTTACAAAAATAATTCAATCTAAATTCTGGACATCAGTAATAAAGAATTAGACACTAAAAATATCATTAACATTGATCAATTTTGTTTTAAAGGAGGTACTGCATGTCACATAAAATTGTTATCTTCAGGAGCAATAGAAGTAAGGATTTCTTTTCCTACCTGTTAGCTGAATAGGGTTAACTGCATCTCTGACAGACTGTGACCTTCTCTGGAGAATGCCTGTAGGTCTTAAGCCTCCAGCCCTTATTTTTCTTGGGGCAGTAACTTGGGAGCTGCTCTTCAAAGCAGCAATTTAGAGGTATAATCTCATCATTTATTGTGATTATTTCAGCAAGTGTGAATTCAGTTTAACACTAGGACTTCCATTTTATGTCAGGAAAAATGAGGGAATTTAACCAGTGGCCAAACACCTTTCAGAAATAATAGTACATTTTATTTAAGACAAAAACATTACAGAAAAAATCCACTATAAAACAGTGAACAGATCACACACATACTATATCTGTCAGTTATTCATCATTGTTCATACAGGATGTTGGCAGGTACTGTTCATAAATTTGCCACTCATTTGTTCCAGAGAGAATCTGATTACATCTATCAGATCAGACCTAGAAGTGTACCTAAAATTAAAGAAAATTACCTAAGTTAATTTGCTCTTCATTTTTCCTGGGTTTTTAAGTCACTAAAAGAGCTATTCAGAAGTACATATTACATTGGTACCAATCAGTAGCACACGGGAACTTTTTATTATCTGGACAATTCTATTCTATTCTTCCGATTCTATGTAACTACACCCAGTTACAGGAGAAGATACAGAGGTGTTCACTCAGGTAATGGGAATTCCACCCCACTTCAAGTGTGTTAGCCTTCTAATTTCCATTTCAAGTATCTGCTACTCCACGTTAAAAGAACAAGCCTTTCTTCAGCTAAAGATATTCTCAAAATAAAAGTTCCTTCTAGTGTTCTCCTGTCTTTGCACACTCATTTTGTTGCACAACATTCACTTGTTCTTTTCACCTCTGAAAACCTCAGATAAGTACCAAAGGCACATTTAGGTTACTAACTCCATAAAGATGGTCACCACTTCTTTTTTTTCTAAACCCCCAAAAGTATGGAGTTGATAACGTTTGCAGTAACTTAAAAATTGCTAGAGCAATTGCATTGTTATCGGTAAGCATGCCGTAATTGCTACAGAAATTTATCACTGTTAACACATCATTTGTGAACAGTTCTAAGAATTTAATATTCTAAATTAATGTTGTTTAATTGAACATATGAATAATAGGATACATTTCTATTAAGTATCACTGCTAGAATCAATTTTTGATGCAGTTGCTTAGATCACAGATTTCACAATTTTTCTATCACTGCCTAGCAATATTTGCATCCAACTCTTTCTTAGACTGAATGCTGGAGCTTTAAAACTCTTCTTAGTACCTCTGTAGGAAAACTAAATAATTGAAAATACTATCAAAAGAAATCTTTTAAAAACTACCATATCTGTTGATTTTAATTTCTAATATAGTAATGTTGAATTTTACTATTCCTTGTTGGTTTTAAGAAATATTTTTGCTTCATATTTAAGTAGTTGCTTTCCATCCAATTACCTGTTACTAGAACTCATCAAAATGTTAGCTCCTGAGGCAAAAGCATTTGACTACTGTAGCTGTTTTTCCATAAAGAAAAACACAGAATATACCACTGCTACAAATGCTGATATGTTCTTTAGGCTGACAAAAGTAAAATTTCCTCCCCCTCTTATCTCCAAAACCCTCCTCTGAACTTCAGTGAGAACAAGGTAACAAAAGGCCTGTAGCAAAAGATTCTTCCCTTTCATACCCAGCATCAGAAATGCTAGAGTTTCTTCTGCTGGTTGCTTTGTCTTGTTCATGCTCTTGAAAAAGAGAGTTCAACACACATTGAATTTGACACTTCGCTTCAGGAGAAATCTGCAAGTGTGTTTTTTGCATTGTCTCTTCTATTCATAAATGCCTTGAAAATAAGTGGAGTTCCATCAAGAGTCAAGACTAGAGGTTGTGAGAGTGACAGCATGTTTTACACACACGCGCGCCAATGTGACAACGAAGTCCATTTTTAGAAAGCTGCATAGAAACCTTTCTGTATCAGTGTCAAATTAGGGATCCTGTTCTGAAATACTGATTACGACTGCATATTTAGCCTGTGTCAGCCGAAGGAATCTGTCTGACTTATCTATCCATCTATTGCCGCCTGCTGCTCAAATGAATGTCATCTTGTCAATGGGCTCGTCATTACGTTCAGCTGGAAGGTTTGCAGACTCTTTCAGCTCTGAGAAAGAGTTATTATGGCGTTTATGGATGACTTCAATACTAACACATCCCTTTTTTAGGAATGTTAAGATTCTTGGCAATCCATTTTGTAGAACAAAAGTGAATCTGTGCTGTGTTCAATTCATGAGCTCTGTACACCATTTTTTCAAGGAATAATTCCTTAATGATTCTTTATGCCCTTATAGATGGTGCACTTATACTTTTCCTTTGATGTAGCTCTGCCTGCTTTTATAGTTTTATCTGTTTCCAAAGGTACAGTTCTGTATGAGAATGTGTCTGCAAAACTTCATTTATCACAGACAAATTTTATTACAAGCTGAGGTACAAAACAAAACCATTTAGAAATGCTTGATTTTATTTTAAACACTTGTCTCATATAGATTAAATGCTTGTCTTGTATAGATTAAAGTTAGTGGTTTATAAAAACAAAGTATTTCCTACGAAGTCTACTGTTTACAAGAAACCTACCAAGGTTGCCAAGGTTACAAGTTTTTTGGTCTCCGGGTTTTTCAGGCAGTGGAGTTGCGTTATCTGAAACCTATAGAAGACAGATTTGTTTTGGTTTTGGTCGGTTTTTTGTGTGTATGTGTGTGTCCAAATATGAGTAACTAAAAAGAATTTAATGTTTAGATGACTGTATACAGTCAACTTAAAGACCTTGCGGGAAAAAGCTGCTAGCCTAATTAATTTATTGTATTTTTCTATGTCATCATGTCATTTCAGTATTTAGTCTTTTGCTTTCTGAAATTTGTGACAGGTTAGAAATACTGTATGGATGATATAAGAAACCTCATTGATTTGCATATATGAGTAAGATAGATAAATTAAGAAATGTTCTTAAAAGAGTGGAACCTAGTAAATTGAATGGCATAATGTGATCAAGAGATATACAGAAGAAAAGAAATCTAGGTTGTTTCTTGAGGGTTTCTTTTTGTGTTCTGGACTTCATTGTTGGCAACACATTGAGCCACGCTCTTGCAACATTAGATGTTAAAGAGGTGACATGATTGAGCAGAACTATGCTTATTAAAGGGCATGATAAAATTGCACAGATGAAAATAGAACTGGCAAAGCAGAATAGAGCCAAGAAGAGGAAATCTTTTCCCTTCTGGCTGCCATCCACCACTGAAAATAACTAGATTAATAAACATGGTGCAAGTAGTTAAAGATGTATGTGTGAATAAGTTTTTTACATCCCTATTAAGCATATTTATTAAACAATCTCTTATTAAAATTAGAAAAAGAACAGTTATACTAAAATTAATTCCCACATCATTGGACAATGATTAATTAAAATACAATAAACTGGCCTTGAATTTGCTTTTGTCTCAGGATTGTCTTTTAGTTTGTTTTTTTATTTTGTATTGTGCTAGTTAAGCCAAGGCTATGAGCATAACTACAGCTAAGGAGTAAGTGGAAATGAAAGAATCAATGAGCTCTGGGATTAACTCTGCAGTCCCTTTCTGGAAGGAAATATAGCCCAATACTGTACTTGAAATAGCAACTCTCTATGATTTGAAGCATTTTAGAAGGCTTTTCTAACCCCTATATTTTGGGGTTTGTGCTGTTGTTCTTTAGCTGCAGCTTTATAAACAAATCAAATTGTGATTTTTTTTTCCTGGCATCAAAAATACTTTTGTTAGGGCTACTAGTGACAGTGAAGTAGTCATCTCATACAGAAGTGGAGGAGATGCTAGAAGATCTCCATGATTATGGTAAGAAATAAGATCTGGATAGGATACTGAGAGTGGGAATTGGTATTCTAATTCAGAAGAGACTGTCTGAGCAGGAATATTAAAATTCTATAACATGAATATTCTTTTTCCAAATACTCTACTTTCCAAAATGGGAGGAAAAAACGAAGGGAAAAAAAAAAGAGAGTCTGCATTCAAGTTCAGCTCAAAGCATCTTTGTACCTGCCACATACCTGGCTTTTTTATCCATATCTCAACGAGTCATGAAATGTCGTATTTTTGTCATCAGTAATATTTGAAGGGTAAAATATTGACCATCTGTAGTTTTTATATCAGTGCTTGCAAGCATAAATAAAATATGAAAATTATGAAGACTAACACCATAAATCTTAACATAAATACATAATATAGTCAGATAAATAAATAAACTTGCAAAATATAAAGTTTTTATGATTTTCTCTTTGCTTTTAGGATTACAGTTTTTTGTATTATCTGAGTACTGTAATGGATCATAAACTTAGAAAGCTTGATTTTGAATGTCAGATGTGAGAGATATCAATCTTATTCTTGCAGATTTGGGGTTTTTTCCTAGTTATATTTCTGCAGTTTTATAAAATACACTCACAATCCATGAAGGAGGTAACAAGGACTAAATTACCTAGTTTCCATTCCAATTTCTTTTCAGCCTCTCCCTTATCATCTAAACTCCACTGCTAGACAATGTGGAGATGTACACACACAAACTTTAAGGAAACTCCAATGCCTCACTTGCCACTGGAAAATTATTTGGCTCCACTAACATTTATCAGTCAATTAACAAACATGGTGTTTTATAGATGAAACCCTTGGCTTACTATGTTCATAGAAGCATAGAATCATTTAGGTTGGAAAAGACCTTTAAGATCATCAAGTCCAACCCTTAACCTAACACTGCCAAGTCCACCACTAAACCATGTCCCTAAGTGCCTCATCCACACGTCTTTTAAATACCTCCAGGGACGGTGACTCAACCCCCTCCCTGGACAGCCTGTTCCAATGCTTGACAACCCTTTCAGTGAAGAAATTTTTCCTAATATGCAATCTAAACCTCCCGCGGTGCAACTTGAGGCCATTTCCTCTTGTTCTACCACTTGTTGCTTGGGAGAAGAGACCAGCACCTGCCTCTCAAACCTCCTTTCAGGTAGCTGTAGAGAGCAATAAGGTCTCCCCTCAGCCTCCTCTTCTCCAGGCTCAACAACCCCAGTTCCCTCAGCCGCTCCTCATAAGACTTGTGCTCCAGACCCCTCACCAGCTTCGTCGCCCTTCTCTGGACACGCTCCAGCACCTCAGTGTCCTTCTTGTAGTGAGGGGCCCAAAACTGAACACACTATTTGAAGTTCAGCCTCAACAGTGCCAAGTACAGAGGCACAATCACTCCCCTAGTGCTGCTAGTCACACTGTTTCTGATACAGGCCAGGATGCCATTGGCCTTCTTGGCCACCTGGGCACACTGCTGGCTCATATTCAGCTGGCTGTCAATCAATGCCCCCAGATGTTGTCCATATTCATTCAGAAATAGAAGGAAAAAATTTTGTGGTGTCCTTAAGCAGGAGAAAAATGTAGTTACAGTCCTGAAAAAGACAATATTTTTATGTCGTGGAAATAAGTGATTAATTTTGATCATGTTAATTGTTTTGATCATGTAGTCATCCTGTCCCTGCACGAATAAGAGCACTTGCTCAGTTTTCCTTCGATGACACTCTACAAGAATGAGTGGCTTGATAGCTACACTTAAAAGCACAACTTATTGCAGTAATGGATAATCTTGAGAATTTCTGTTATTTTAGCTTTTGCAAAGATATAACCTCAGTGTTCTAACAACCAATTAATTTGTTAACTTGAATCACAGTATGGACACAAAATTCAGCTTTACATACAGTGTTACTTAACGTTTGTATTTTGGTTTTATGGGATCGAGAATAAGAAAAAGTTATTTATAAGGTAAAGTTTAGATTGTCATTGAAGGTTCAGGTATATTTTGCAGGGTTCTAAGATGCTTGTTTTCTAATTCAAGACCCTCAGTTAAAGGATAACAGAAGCTTTCCCATATAGGTGTAGTAAAGGCCTATTTTTAAATATTTGTGTTCTAAATTGCTTATGATGATAGAAATAGTGATATTTTCATGTCTTACCTTCTGATTTTCCCAATTCTGTGTTGTTTTCTTATCATCTCTGTCCTTTCTGCCTTTTACATAAACCAAATATTATTCCTCCTAATATTTTTCTCTTCTTTATTGGTAACAGGATTAGCAAGATTTTCTTAATTTTTTTCTTTCTAAAGGAAGCAGTGGCAAGGAGAAACTTCTGGAACTCTCTCACAAACATGAAGACTCTGAAGCAGTACACAACTATTAGTCTTTTGTTGACCAAGTTCTTGTTCTGCAGACGCACAGAATCAAATTGAAAAGTGCTGTCAGTCCTGTTTCCTTTTCCAGTGTTATGTGATTCTCCCCTCTCATCTTTCATTCATATCCTGCTCATTTTACATATCAGAGTCGGTAATTAAAATTATTTACGCAGTTCTTGCACTTAGACAATGGTATCCATGATACAGTCACATCCAGGTTAAAAAAAAAAAACAAAACAAACAACCAATTCCAAAAAAGGGAGGGTGGGAATCCTCTAACACCTCATAAATCAGCTCTTTCAAATACTAGGGTTCATATTTTAGCCCCTCAGATGCACCAGGAATTTCACAGATTGCCCTTGTACATACCCAGATCAACGGGTCCAGTAGCTACAGTGACACTGGGATGTGCTGGGAAAAATCAGCTGGGCTGTTAGTGAAAGAACCAGGTGGAACTCTACATACACCCAGAAACAAGAGTGGGATGTGGAAACCTAACTTATCATTGTGTTTCCTCTCCTTGTAATGGCAGCTCAACCCCTCAGTTATCTAAAAATTACACCTTCATATTATGTCAGGCTCCCTTCTAGAAAGGACCTTATGGCATGAGGACAGAGCAATGAAAAAGAATGTGATGGTAGGCTGGCCTATACTGTTGACAGCACAGGTGCACACAGGAGTCCAGACTCATAGGCAGTGTGAACCTAAACTTTCTCCTTTGAGATGATAATTAAAACCAATGAATTTGGACTTGCATTCACACAGAGGATATACAAGTCTATTTTAAGCTTGAATATCATCCCAGGTCTACAGTACAATATACATTTATTTAAAGTTTTGTAAAACTAATTATAGATGTCAATTTTTGAATACTATATTAATAATTTTAATATATTATTTTATATATGCAATCCTTAGTAGTGTCTACTTGTAGTCTACTACAATTCATTGTAGTAAAGAATGCCACAGAACATGATACATGACTTTTAAATGTATTTATAAAATTTGTAGACAGTGGTGTCACCAGCACAAAGATCAAAATATTGGAGGGCACTCTGTAGTTATTTTAGAGCTTATGACAAAGGAATAAATCCACCTGAGTCACAAATCAAAAAGGAGCATCAGAGCTATTGCAAATTCTCCCCATAGAAAATATGGGGGGTTTATATTACACATGTTTTTTTCAGTGGTGCCCAGTGACAGGACAAGAGGTAACGGGCACAAACCTGGTCACAGGAAGTTCCATGTAAATATGAGGAGGAACTTCTTTACTTTGAGAGTGGCAGAGCACTGGAACAAGCTGCCCAGAGAGGTTGTGGAGTCTCCTTCTCTGAAAATATTCAAAACTCGCCCGGACACATCCCTGTGCAATCTGCTTTAGGTGAACCTGCTCTGGTGGGGGGGTTGGACTAGATGATCTCCAGACGTCCCTTCCAGCCCCTATCATTCTGTGATTCTGTGATTCTATGTTGCATATTATATATTCATTCTGGAAAACTGAAAGAAAAATATGAGCAAAAATTCATAAAACCCTTTTCTGTCCCCGCAGAAATAAGGCTGCCCTTGAAATAATTTGCAGAAGCAGCTTAATCATGCAAAGCAATGTTATAAATACATTAAGAAGGGAAATAAATAAGAGTACTAAATTTCAATGGAACTGCAGAGGATATTTAGGCAGATAGAAGTAACATTCAAAGTGGAATTTAGTCAAGACACAGAGGTTATGCTAGAAGGTAGTCATGGAACATTTTCTTAGTTTTAGGATGATGCATTTTCTCACCATCCCCAAGAAAGGGAATTGACCAGTCCTATCATAATTAATTAAAATTCAATTCTTATCCAATAATTCGGGTGGCTAGACATAATTATATGTTTTTCATTATTATGTTCAATGGATAAAATAAAGACCATTGCAAGAGAGAAATGTTGTTTAATATGCAAGGTACAAAAAGCAAGAATTATTCAGTAAACTATAAATGCACTGAGGCATAAGCTCATTATTTCTGTTGCAATACAGAACAACCTCACTAATTCACATCAATGACTTGGAGACCCACTGTAAATGACTGAAGTTTATTATAAGCCACTAAGTGAAATAAATGGTAAAACTCTCATGGACTTGCAATTGTGGTTTGATTGGTATCAAGGCAAATGAGGAAGAAAAATAGCAAGAATAATTAATTACAAAATATCTACTAGTCATTTATATGATGCACAGCTTCATTGAAAGTATTTGGGGTTATTTACGTTTTGGATGATGCTTCCTCTTTTTTTTTTTATTCTTTCTCCCTACAGAACTTAATTGAGAAACTTTTTTTTTTGTTGAGTACAAATTAAAGGATATGCAGATTAATGAAATCTGAACAAGACTTTATTAAATCTCTGAAGCCAGTAGATTGTGTTGGTGAGCATAGATGAGCATAGTCTAATTATTCTTTTTTTAAGTAGAAACAATGGAACAGAACTGTATTCATTTCCAAAACAAGCCAGCACATTTCTTTTTGAAACATTTCTTCATCTTATTGAAACTGTTGTTTTATCTCTCTATTTAATAATCAAATAATGATCATAAAGTTGGTAACCATTTTTTCTGCCACAAAAGCATACACTTTTAAAAGACAGATACTGAGTAATATTTACGTACTCACAGTATTGAGTCAGCATTAAAACACTGACTGTTGCAGGTTGTTGCTTTCATGGTTTTTGCATAATGCTTTTAGATAGAAATCTCCTTCCTTATTTCAGTGTCAGTTGCCATTTTGTGATTAGATGCAGCAGGCTAGCAACAGCACACACACAGCACTATCCTTTTCTGGTTACATTCTCTATTTTTTCTTACACTGTGTTTTTCTTGATACAAAAGGAGGAAATAAACTCTTCTGTATCTTAGTGATTAAAAAAATAATAACCCACCAGGTGTTTCCAAACTTTCATTAATCATAATTGCTCATCCGCTCATCTGGAAAAATCTGCTAAAAATTATATAACATTGACTTCCTGAAAGGATGTTATTTGATTTTATATATTTTTTTTCTGATACTCTGCTTGCCATCTGGATATGGATTTAAAGATTTAAAATTCTGTAGAAACTGGAGGTGTACAAACAGAGGGAACTAGTTAAAAGTAAGTGGAAAAAGGAAAAACTGCATTAACTAATTATGTCACAGGAAGAACCAATAAAATGCACAGAAAAAGACATATGGCCACTTAACTACTGGAAAACATCTAGGATTTGTGCTCATTATCTCTGAAAGGTGGAAAATTAGTTCATACAAACAATTTCACAAAAGCAAAGTTGTTTATATATATTCTGATAAGTAGCTTTTCCACATCAATGGAATTCATTTTCAAGATTCTGGAAAATAAGTTACATAGAATAAGGGATTTCTGAAGACTACTTCTGTGAGAAGCTCCAGCTTCTGATTTCAAGCAACTATGTTGTTTTGGGTTTTTTTCTTTTCTAAGTTAAATTAAATGCAAAACAAGCAATAGTAATGGTGTTGATCATTTTCAGTGCCAATCATTCACATACATAGAAACTCCAGTTCTGAAAGGTTTTAAATGCTACTCTACCTAGAATGGGAAAGCATGTTTTTTGTTTTAGCAAAGAAAATAAAGCATTGAAGTACCGCTTTGGGTCTCTGGATCTAACAATCTAACACTGAGATCTTCAAATATCTATTTACCATTTTCTAGTACAGAGGTATTGAATGTGCCCTGTATATTTAACCTTTTTACCTAGCCCCAGAGATTAGTTGTTCCTTTACTGTGCTTAGTCTTATAGGTGTGCTCCAAATTCCAAGCAAATGGTAAACGAAAGTCTCAACTACAGGCAGTAGGGCACTCCAGAGGGGAGGAGGAGAGGCACAACCTTGTTACTCTGCTCCTCCGGTATCCAAGAGAGCTGTGTGCAGTGCAGGCAGGCTGCAAGGTGCATGTCTCAAGCACTGGCTTCCATGGCATTATTCCACAGGCTTCCATAATAGTATTCTAGGGTGGATATCTTCTACCTTTCCAGTTGGAAAATATTCAAATTTTTTATTACTATGCATTTATTTACAATAAATAAGCCTTCTTGAAACAGAGACTTGAGAGTCAAACACATCTAATGACTGGGTTACACTGACATTATCAGTTTCGGGTTTTCTGAGTAGTTAGTCCTTAAATAACTTGTGAAGCTTCACCAAGAGTAAGTAGGAGAGACTTGTGACATTACGTAGGAGCCTGATGGCTAGTACACCTTTGCACAAAGTGACTGACCTTAATCAGAGGTTCTTCTTTAAAGGAAGGTAGTGATCTGAAGATTTCAATTACCTCAGTAACGTGATATCTGTGCTACTAAGTTTTTTTGTATCTCATGTTTTCATAAGAAAAGTCTGCTTCCCAATAAGTCTGTTTCACTGTCCAGTCTAGTAGGTGTGGTCTGAAATCGGGCATTTTATGGAAGACAGAATACATATCCAGTACTAGGTGTCTAAATTCAAGTGTTTGCTTACAGTGAGATGCTGTATTCATGCTACTATATTATACTGCAAAGAAGAGGGATATTTGTAAGTCATAGGTAAAGATACATACTTTTAAAGATGTCTCAAATGGTTTTCAATTGCTGCAAAGGATCTTTTGAGTACCTAAATCCATTCCCATCCTTCAGACATCTCCAAATTGACCTTAAGTACTTAGATAATTTGTGACATCCAAGTAATATCAAACACTTTTATTTTAGTGTCTTCAGTTAAATGCAAAGCTCTTTAACACTCCAGTTTCAAACTATAATCCTCTTTGAATAAAACATCCCATTGCTGACCATGGGTGCTTCCACTATTTATTTATACTTTTTTTTGCGGATTCTTTGTTAGATATCTATTCAATGAACAGTTTATAGATTAATATATACATATGTAAAATTCTTATTGTTGTAGTGTCCAATTAAAAAAAGAAATAAAAATCTAAACAGTTGTTCAATTGTAGCATCTGAGTTGTACTGTTCAAGTTTGGTGACTTTGTCTTCTCTAATCTAATTAAATGAAATATTCTTCATTTATACTTTCTCCTTGAGAGGGTTATATTTTAAGAATTACCTTGTAAACATAATTTCTTGGGTTTGTATATGTTCTGGCAGGTAGATTTAGGAAACTGAAAAAATATATGTGGAACGAAAGTCCAAGGTAACAAATAACTAAGATGTATTGTTTGATCCTGTAGTAAACCTCTGTTAATAGAAGACTTCTCAGTATTTCACAAACAAAATGTAATTTACTTTTATATACCATCTTCTGTAAAAGAGAGTCTTGAAACTGAAAAATAATACAAAATAATACAGTCCAGAATAAACTGTGAATAGAGAGAAATAAGGATTCACCAAAGAAGAGGTAAATGATATATTAAACATTTCGAATGGGTGAAACTGAATATTACGTTAAAATCATTTTATAAATGTTTGTGGCAGGGATGTTGTTTACTTCACTTCCAGTGGTGGTATTTCTACCTACTTTCTGAATGTTTATAATTTCTCATTTAAAAAACAGCTGTCTCCCTTCCTTTTTTTCTTATGCTTCGCTTCCCTTTTTCAGAAGTTTTACTTTCTCGTTATCAAAGCACTATTATCATTTATTGTATACATGTGTCACGTACCGTCCAGCTACCTGGAAATTTTTAACAAGTAAATAAAAGAAAAACAATGTAAAAAAGTTAATTACTTTCTATTTTTTTACTTTCTAGTTACGTATTAAAGTCAAATGTCTATTTATTCAATCATATACCGATGTCAATTATATATTTAAACTGTGTAACATAAACTTCAAAGTGTTATTTATATTATAGTAATGTAACCACATAATATTTTCTACTTTTCTACTTTTCTAGCATTTGCCTCCCCAACACCACTATTTGCTCCCAAAAGCAAGTGATCTACAAAAACCTACTGAAATCATTAGCCTTTGAGGAAGACTTATTTACTCCTTTTTTCAGATCAGGGTATTGAAAGAGTCCAACCTACCCTTCGTTTTTAGCTAACAGTCACTATAATCCTTGAGCTTTGAGCCAAATCCAAATGTGATCAGCGATTGGTGATTACTTACTTCTCTTTTATATTATAATAATCGCATTTGCAGATGGGAAAGTATTAGTTGACTAGATCAAGTGGGTTGCAGTATGTATTTGTCTGTGATTTCTGCACACAAAGGAGAAGTGAAGAAATGTTCCAATGAGGCTTCCAGACATCTTGAAATAAGGAAAAGATACATTGAACTAAGCATGGTAATGGAGGAAGATAAAGCTTGGGGGCTGGAGGGTTTCTATACTTGTGGCTATTCTGGCCTCAATTTTCACTTGATATTCCAAATTGATTATTTTTTCAGTTAGCACTAAGCTCAAGAAAAGTTAACTGCCAGTCTATGACATAAAGGCCACTTTTTGACAGTGAGGCTTTCAAGAGCATAGCTACTAAAAATTACATTATTAAACAAAAAAGAGAAGGCTTGTATATTTGCTAGGTGTTACAATAAGTAGAAATCAAATAAAATATAAACTCTATTGTCAAATGTACAATATGCATTCCTTTGTAGTGCATTTCTTTAAATGAGTTTAACCAAACCCATAGTTTGATAAGAAATATCCATCAGTTATATTAGTCCAAACTGCATTCAGAGGGAGAAAAGGCTCGGCTAAGAAAGAGACAAATAAGTAGAAAGTAGATCCCACATCCCTGTGTGTTAAAAAAAACCTGCCCCCTTTACCAAATAAATATTTCTTAAAGGCACCTTCTGACAGCCACTCTGACAGAGAAAATCAGCAACAACTGGCAGACAAAGAATATTGAGCTGCTTTGAGCTGTTCTCAAGAGATATGAATTCTAGTGAACAAATCCTTTTACAGTGGCTAAAAAACGTTCAGGTTTTTACCTCTGATCACCAGATACTCAGCAAATAAAAATCTGCCTCAACATCCCTCTGCTGCAGAGCTTGGTGAGATTCTTTTGAAGCATTGCATTTCTATTGGCTTTTTGTCCTTTAAAAGTTTAGCGAAGGACTGAAGGTATGGTTTTGGACTGAATTACTTCTTTTCTGTTGCATAACAAGCCAAAGTTCAATACCTGATATACAGCTTTCCGTGATGTAAGAAATATAATGCCCTCTTCTAAAGATTTTGTTGTCATTGCTTAACTTCCATAGATCCCTCCTAGTTAGAACACTCTGCATAAACTATATATATGCATTATAATAATGATAATAATAATATAATATATAAAACCATGCATTCATATATTTTATATATATATATGTATATAAAATGCATCCTTACACATTAAGAAAATTTGGGGTATCTGGCAATTCATGAAAATAATAGACCTGAATTAAAATGTAGTACTTTATAGTACTTCCAAATAAAAGGAGTATATCAGCTTTTGCTATAGTATAGTTTGAACAATCATGAGGATGAACAGTCTACGGATAGCTTTTTGCAAGCACAACAAGCTGTGACCGTGTAGCCTGATAGTAAGTATTGCCATGGCTATTAACAGGCCATAAGCTTTGTGTTGAATCAGCAAGGCGTCACGACTGAGGCGTGTCAGGCTTTTTCTGTCTGAACTTTACTTGAACTGTCTTGCAGATTTGTTTCCCTTTGTTTCACTGTGACAATTTCTCTGTTTGATCAGATATTTATGGCTAATTTATTTTACTTGTGTTTATCCTTATGTGGTATAAGCATAGTTGTATAGAGAGTAATAAGCAGTTATTCTGTATAGAATGAGATATTTACAACTCTAACACAATGAGGTAGAGAAATACAGACCTGGTACAATAGCAGGGGCCTTGAGAAGTGGACGCAAAGTATGCGGCATAGAGGAGCACAGGCATGGGATGATAAGGGATGAGGCATAGACTAATTTATTTAAGATTTAAATACGTAAAAGTCTTGTTTAAAAATATTGTCACTTAAGATTATTAATTTCACTGTGTGAAAACTTTTTTCCAAAGAAAAGTTGTTGATATGATGTTAGGAAGATATTCTCTTTCACAATAAAGCTGGTAAGATAAAAAATTAATCCAACAAAAGTGTTCCAACTAGTTCTGTTACAAAGGTTTCCAATCAGATACTGAGCTATCATTTATTTCCCAGATGTCACCTATGAATATAGATCTTCAAGTGTAAGTAAATAAAACAGAATATTGAAAAGTACCTTGAAATGATTTGAAAACATAAATGTCTTTTAAGTGGATGTACTGAAAGGAAGTTGAATTCCAGTTTGGAAAACTTTATCTGTTACTTCTACATCTCTGCATTACCAGTCTGAGCTTGAAGAAACTGTAAATTCTTTTTTCTGTTTTGGTATCTTACTGCTCCTTTTTTGTATCCAAAGTTATAATGAAAGGCAGCTTAGTTCATAAATAACCCATTTTGCATTGTTCCTCACTGAATCTCAATTATAAGGTTTTTGTACAATACAAAAGCATGATGTAGTAATATAATGAGAAAAGCATTAATAATTACACAGATGACAAGAAGAAGAAAAGAAAATACCTGGCACAACACAAAATGAATTTTTTAAAAAATTACATAATGGAATGCACCTAATTGCATAAAAAATATGCAAACAAATTTTGTTTAAAACACAAAGGGAGATTAAAAAACAATAGTAATTAATTTATTAAAAATAGTTATTAAATTGAATAAAAGGCAAGAGATAATCTAGTTACTGAGAGATTGATTTTATACAGTTTTATTCAAATTCCACATAAATGCTTTTAATTCTTTTGTCCCCGATTTCTTTGCACAACTCTGAAAAAAGTAGGACTGCATGTACCTTATTTTTGTCAGTACAAAATCTCTGATTACCCTGGTAAGAATTTGATTTTAGTTTCCTGTAATTTCTTTAAACACTTTTCTTTTACAGACCTGGCTTGTGAGTTCTTTCACTCTAACTCATTTACGTGGAGTAAAAATTCTACACATAGGGATGTACAAAATATTTAAGGAAAATAAAAACATAATCGAACCCAATCCTCAATAGTCCAAAACAGTCCAAGAACTCTGTTATAGTCATTGACAAAAGAATTATTTGGAATATGCTCCAAGGGTCTATGAATCTTTGTACAATTGCTACCTGTAGTGCTGTATATCAGTTTTCAAGTTCACATCCTGAATTAGAATAGTTCAAGTTTTACCATAGTCTTTAAGGGGGGTTCCCCTAGCCCTTAGTTTTACCATCTTATTCAACAACAATCTATTCCTCATATTTGTCTTCTTGACACTCTACTCTCTATGACCTTTTTCCCAGCTATTTACCTTTGCCTATCAGTTTAGGATATTCTATAATGTAAATTTTAGGAGCTTCTCCTGTAATAAGCCTACTCTCTTCCTACGAAAGAGAAAGGGAAAAAAACCCACAACCCAAACTCATTAATTAATAACATATAGACAGGAATTAAATTTTGCAACCAAGTGTGTATTAGAAATAGTTCCTCAATTTTTAGCAGCCTTTTGCATAAGCTCTAATCTTTGACCTTCTAGTAGCTATGCTTGTGGGAGGCCTGGGAAAATACCATAGAGGAAAAAATGTTTCTTTTATTCTTACATAATGATGGTCTGAATCCTTCCACCTGTTATGCTTAATTCTTCTACCATAAAGGAATATCAGAAAGTATGATCTTTTGTTTTAATCTTCTTTTTTAAGAAGCAAATATTGAAAAGACAGTGAATCAAATAGGCAAAGATCACCCTATTTTAATTCAATGTTATTATAGTGCTATTCAGTAGTTCAGTCCCAAATCAGAGAATGTATGAGACTGGAGATGGCATATCGTTATATAGCAAATGTCAGTAGATATATTTTAGAGAGTTTTATGGAATTTTTTAGTAAGAATGCTTCATAAAATGATTTATCAGTGCAGCAAAATAACAAGGAATTTCTCAGTTTTTCTGTCAGGACACAGAAAAATCGTAAGTTTATGAACACCTACAAAATACCAAGGGTCCCAGCCTTTTTAAATCTCAGTGTGGCAACTGATTGTACTTTGGAATATTTTCAAAAAGGTGGTAAAACACCCTTAGTTAAAACTCCTTTAGGAGTCCTTAAAGAGAACAACAGGATGGATAGTGTGAAAACATAAGATCATCTTTTCTTGATGAGCATCAAATTATTTTGCATTTTGAATTCAAAAAAATGGTAAAAGTAGTTTGCTTGAAAAGTAGGAGATACATGGGAATAGCTGATTTTCTGGTCACTAGCAGTTATTTAAAAAAATGTAGAAAATTGTTTGAATAAATGTAAGTGAAAACTGCAACATTCCTTTTAATGAAAAAGTAAATTGAATAAAATGTAAGTGGATGAAGTGGAAACTCTTCTACTTAAACAAAATATTTTATTTTTATTTTGAAGTATTCTTGGTTTACGTGGGTTTTAAAGTTTTCTAGAAATAAGAACATTTTTAATCATATAAATATTTCTGAAGATAGAATTGCAAAACATTTTTTGTTCTCTCTGTCGACAAGTGGCTGCAGGAACAAATGAGTGTATAACCCTGGTTCAGAAAAGCACTTGGTAAGAATGCTCCTTGCTTAAAAATAAACATGTGACATCTATGTGCCACACCAGATTAGAATCTAATGCACCATAAATTTGTGTGGTATTTTGAAAGTCAGCAGGAGTTAAGCTCTTAATTCAGTTAAGTGCTTTTGTAAAACCAGTGCCTATATGCATCCCTGGGGAATGTTAGAAAAAAAATAGTCTTTTATATCCTGCTATTTAGTTGACACAAAAATGGGCTGCAAATATTATTTAAAATAACAAAATTAGGTTGCTTGCACCATAAAGAATGGCACATTTACCAATAAATAGGTCTCCAACACAGAGCACTCAAACTTTATCAACACCAGTGAACAAGTTCTTATAAGGATGGCAGAGTGTAAACAACCAGCAGTATTCCCTTGCTATGAAGTAAAAGCTATTTTAAAATGTACCATTTAGGTCAAAAAGTTGTCTGTTGCAGGGAGGATGAAGTATGAGAAGAAAAGAGGTTATGTTATCCATACCTGAAACTAGAGTTGTTTAAATATAGCTTTATTGTTACACTGTTTTTGCCAGGTTGCTTGCCTAGTTATATAGGGTAACATCCATCTTTGTGAAGGGCAAAAAAAGAGTGAAATCCCCAAAGACCCCGTTGCTTTCTTCCTTTGGAAAAGAGAATGAAGAAAAGAAAATACAGGCTCTTCATTTGACAACTCTGTGCATGTTTATTTATTTTTGACAGATGTTAAATGTCTTGATAATAACTTTTTAAGTTAAGTTTGCTTTTGCTTGCTTTTTTTCTCCTTTGCACTTCTTTTAAATTTGGAACATGTTAGAATTATTAAGAATTAAGGTAGCATGATTGCTAGTGCAACAGAGGGATCAGAACAGGAGACTGAGTTGTGTGGTTGAGAAGAGCAACAAAAATATCCACACAGGCAAATTCCTTCAAACAGATTTAGGACTTTATAAAATATGCAGAAACTGAACGGGGTATTATTTAACTTTTTTAACATTAACCTTCCCTCTAGCTACTCTTTCCGAAGAGTTTGTCCTTGCAAAAAATAATGTGTATAATCATCTACAGTAAAAAATACCTTCTTGGAGGTTTCATGTTTTTGATTTAATGCAGCACAGCAAAGTAATGATAAATCACATGCAAGTTCCATACACCTTCAGTGCACCTTCAGCCTGATCTGCAGTGCTCAAGCTGTCATACTCTGAGTCCCTTCTGGACAGAGCTGCCAATCATGCTAAACCATGTGAACGGCTTAGTGACACAGACAGATGTTCTCAGAGAATGAGACAGAGACCACCAAACTCACTCATTTGTAAATTTAACAGGAGTTGAATATAGGCCTCCAGTGTGAAAGTCTAGTTCATTAATCTGGTAGTTTCTCTCAGTTGTATTTTTATAAGATAATTTAGTTAACAAAAAAGCTCAACCCCTCACTATGGCTGTGCACAAACCAAAGCAAGCACCCTCAGCCCCATTCCAGCTTTCAAACCCTGCATCCTTTAAGATTTTGTGCAAATTCAGAAAACAGACTTTCATACTAAGCTCTGAACTGTGTTTCTCAAATCTTCTTTCAGTGGGAGAGAAACATGACACTGAGGTTTAAATAGAATAGTTTTAACAGGAAGAGAAACTCAGGACAAAAAAGGACCTTAATGCAAAACCTGAAATACAGGAACACAAGAACTGAACAGCCTACAAAAAATTACGAGACAAAAGTTATCCAATTGATAAATATTTACATAGGTCAGATTTTCATTTAAATAAGAAACCCAGAAAGGTTCTTGATAACTACAGTAAGATGAAAAAACCTTAAAAATGTTTTATCTGTGTCCCTGGTAAGGCCATAGACATAAAATGGAACAAAACCGTAGCAGGGATACATACAACTGAGCTAAAATATGCTATCACTGTACTTTTAAAAATTATTTTTAGTGAAGCCTAGTTCTGTTTCATGTAATAATGCATTTTGTTTGGTTATAGTACCATTTGTTTCAGATTACTTTCTGAACTAAACTGTTTTCCCCAAAAAGCTTACCCAACCATCCTTATTGAGGTTTTATTTGGCTTTTATGAGACTGTCTATAATACATACTGCAGAAAAAGAGTTGAGATTTTCATTTACTGTTTTTTCTTCCTTATTTTGCTTGATATTTTGCAGAGCAAGTAACCTACAGGTTCCATTTCCTGAGACAAAGCTAGGCAAAACCCAGAGAACAACTTAAATCCAGCAATGGTGAGCAATATCTAGTTTTCAGATAACTGTAAGCATAACACTGAAGCTGGACTAAATCATCCAGGGATGGTTTTATCTTCCAGGAATACTTCTTGGCTCTTTTAGACTCATGCACGACAGTTAACCTGTATGCAAACTCGTATTTGAGGCTGGAGTGCGTTTGCTCTTTAAGGAAAATTTAGCTGTTCCTTGTAGTTCTAGGAGAATCTATAGGTCTAAATTGTCTCCATATATGTGGAAAGTTAAGCACATAGGAATGAGATCCAAAAAAAATTTGAAACTTCAGCAGGGAGCTACCTAAATTAGTGAATGCAAATTGGAAATGTCTTCTACAGAATCTTCCACTGCAGGATTTTTCTTCCACTGCAGGGTTTTTCTTCCACCAGCAGTAAAGATTAATAAGGCTGAACTTTCTACCTGAACTACAAGTCTGTACTTTTTTTATATATTGTAGTTACAAAGGAAGTTATTAAGCAGTTCAGTAATCACAATATTAACCCCTATTTAAAAAAGCAAATGATAATTAAGAAATTTTGAGAAACAGTATTTGAACATCTCCCATCTCCCAATGAAGACTTCCAGTAGTAGCGGGAAATAATTGCTCTGTCTATCGCAGTGGACTCATATTTTGAATAGAATGTCCGATAAAGTGGAAAGAGACTTCAAGACACAGTCATCATGTTATTTCCTCAAAGAAGGGAGACATAGACTCCAAACCATCCTCCAATAGTCCCTTAAAATTTTACATGTAGGTAATTGAGAGGAAATTTAATCCCTTAACTTTCTGAATTTTTATCTAGTGACTGTAAGATTATGCTACCTGTTTTACTTTACCTCAAATAACTATTATGGAATGCAAAAAAAAATTGTTTAACTGGGAAAGATTGATAAAGAATCACCATAGATAATCCTATATACTGGAAGTTATTTAAGTAATCTACAGGAAAATATAAATTTAAGCCTCCTCACACTGAATCTGTCCATTCTCAGATGAGTGTTTCAAGTTACCAGACTAGAGAACACTGAGATGGTGAATGACTACTGTCTATAATTCATGGGTCTTTTTTTTCATCAGCAATTGCAAATATTCTGAGACTCACAGTAGGTATGCAACCCTGCAAGTGAGGTTGACAGAGGGAATCCCGAATTTTGGCCCTTCAATTTAGTGACTTCCTACTGAAAGACTTCAGTAGTTTTAGTAATTAAAAAAAATTATTAATGAAAAATTAGGTGTGCATTTGGTAGATGG
Organism: Gavia stellata; assembly: GCF_030936135.1. NCBI lineage: Eukaryota > Metazoa > Chordata > Aves > Gaviiformes > Gaviidae > Gavia > Gavia stellata. The sequence goes on along the minus strand of NC_082598.1, from coordinate 23,184,231 downwards.
CTGGCTTATCCAAAGCTAGGTGACACTTAAGCAAGGGTCAAGTGTAGCCAGCTGGTTACATTACCTTTCTAATTTTTATTTCAAAACTACTTTTTACTTCAAATATTTAATTAAATATTAATTTAGAAATTAAATTTCAGACTCAGTTTGATTTTTGCAAAAAATTTTAATATACAAAAAAATGAAGAATTGGCCTTTTCCTCTCTTTTCATGTCAACAAAGAGATCTCCTAGGATTAGAAAACTATTTCTTTCTCATTTCTAGTTAAAAAATACATTCTTCAATGTTAATACTTCTCCACATATTTGCTAAAGAAATACTTCTTTCTTATGTAAGGACTCAATCTCCTAGAACACAGTGTCAATGATAACTACAGACAGAGGGTAGGCAACAATTTATTTTCAGACACAAATGAAACAATTATTGAAGCAAAAGAGTTATATACTGTATCTGGAAGGAATGCATTTACATACTTTCATTTCTAAAATGAGCTTCTTGCTTTGAAATGGAAACAGTTTTCTAACTTAAAGTAGGTAATTACACACTCCATTAAACAAGTAATTAAGAGATTACAATTTTAAAAAAAACCTTGAAAATGAGCAATTCAGATGCTAAATGTGAAGCACACTGTTATAATTAGCATAATACTTTTTGAAATGGATTAACAAATACACAATGAAAATGAAAAATAAATCTATTTTCTCCATGCAAATCATACGCAACAAATAGCATTTTATGAGGCAAACAATACCATAGTATAAGAAGAACCTAGTGCAAATACATAGTGTTAAATTACTTTAAAAAAATAAGTAAATAACCTCTTAATTCCCTGAAGAAATAGCTAAAAGTTTTGCAAGTTTACTATTACATATGCACCATGCTGAGAGCATTCGTTATATGAAAAGAATAAAAGGTCAAATGCTGGTTTTTACAAGCAAATATGTTTCTTCTATTAACTTGAAGGTGCATTTGAAATTTTACCTACCACTATTCTAAATATCAAGAAAAGCTACCATAATGCAGAAGCATTATCCGATACTTTATGCTTCTATGTCTTGTGTTTATTTTGTACATTTGATGAAATTTCTCAAAGTAAAAGTTAATATGCCCAGATAGGATAGTGAAAGGCATAAATGGTTTCATGAACTAATTTCTTCAGCTCCTTCACTCCAGCTAGCACCTGGCACATATTGGCCACCTGTCTATTCCACCAGCACAAGATGTGTACTTTTCACCTGCTGCCTTGAAGCAGTGTTAACTCTGCTTCAAAATTAAAGAAATGGACTTTAACAGGAGCCAGATCCTTTGTATACATACAGTCAGCTTTTTTCATTCTCTTTATATTTCTCTGGTTTTATTTGTTGAAAAGAAGCTAAATATCAACTGTAGACAAAAAACAAACCAGACAGAATCTAGTTTAACCTCTTTCCAAAGATGCTTAATTTAGCTGTTCTCCTAGATGCTCGCTTTAATCATCATTTTACTTCAATATTAGTAAAAATTCTTCTACACTAACAATTCTTCTAAGCTACAAGAAGTTTTTAATGATTCAAACATTATTTTAAAATGTTCTTTCTTCCATAAAAGGGAAGAATTAGAATAAGTACTAATACAATTTTTCATTATTTTTATTAAATCAAGAGAGTTAATATAAGGGGTTTTTTTATCAGAAAGACAGTAGAATGAAATAAACAGTAAAGAAGAGTCTGCAAAACCAAAACTTTGGGAATACATTTTGAATTAAGTCCAAAACACACACAAAAAAATTAATGTTCTGTCACTTCTTTTTTTTAATTTTATTTTCTATGAATTCTTGAATCCAGCAACTGGCAGCCCAATCTTACTTAGTTTATAGGACCTGACAATCAGAGCCCATGGCAATATGGCTGCACAGGAGCAATGTTTTGTTGAATGCATTAATGTCATGATAAACTGAATTATTCTCTTGCTAATGAAGTTGACCCCTTCTGGTGTTATTGCTAGCCAGGGCAGTAGAGAAATTCAAATATCGTGGAATCAGTCAAGGATTAATCTGCACTGAAACAGAGTGACTACAAAAAAAAAAAAAAAAACAAAAAACCAAAACCTGAAATATTGTATAGTACTGTATCAAATGCAGTAACTATGAGTAAAGAAGACTGCAAAACTTACAAAAGGGAATTGTTATAGGGTAAATATGATATGACATGTCAACGTGATGGGTTACTCCCACATACAGCACACTAGTTTCTTCTACCCCACAGTTGTTTTGATGAAGTACCAGCTAATATGGCTGGGGGAAGAGGGGCATGAGATGGAATCAGAAGTGCAAACGTAGTTATTCCTCTAAGAATCAGCAATAACTGTAAATTTGGGGTTTTTTAACATGTCTGATGATAAATGCCAATGCCTAATGGGCCAATGTTATAAATCTTAGTAAAGGTCACAAGTGTCAATAAATGACATTGTTTATGAAATCATGTAAATGAAGCTCTCATTAGTGTCTTTCTTACACATGTCTTTTCCTTCCTTACCAGTCTTTCTTGGACCACTTTGACTATTTAAATATTATCATAGATGGTCCTCATCCCAAGATCATGCATGAGAGTAATGGCAATTTAGAAGTCTATCTTTTCATTCTTCTTGGTATTATTGAATGCTACAAAAGAAATGTGAGAATGCATTTAGAGATGCATTCTTTTACTGTATTGTATCTCTTTCCTCTGTGAAGGAATGATTTGTATGAAATTATCATTTTCTACCAGACTTCAGGAATCTTAAGACTCTGAAATTATGAATAGTTGAAACTAATTTCATAATCAGTTTGAATGTAATAAAGCCAAAGCCTATATATATATACACATAAATGGCAGCAAGGGGCACTTTACTCAATAGACTGATAACATGTTGTAAAATGCCCCAAAAGGCAAATTCTTCATAGTTTTGATTTTTTGTGGTTGTTGTTTTAAATCTGCAGATACAATTCTGGACTTGCTCCATTTATGTAGCTTTCATATTTACTAATGTTCCCTTTCTCAGCAATTATAGAAAACTATTATGGAATATTGTTAAACTGATTATTTTATTAAATTCATATTAAAATAATCTATTTTATAGAGTTATTTAATTTTTGAGAATTTAGCAAAAACTTTTGAGGAAAAAAATCTTATTCACAAATAATTTCTTTCCAAATATATGTTTTACTGGAGCATACAGGACAATTCTTTTCCTAGTTATTTCAGATATAGCTTTATTGGACCTGTAACTTTTGCTCCTGAAAAGAGATATATTTGAACATTAAGTATAGATGTCCCTAAAATTATAATCCATATATCTTCAGCAGCAAATAAATGTCCAAAATTCCTAGTGTTTGTATAGGAAATAAAACCTTAATTTTATTATCTACATTTGAGTTATTCATTTTGATTTCTATCATATTTTTAAATAGGAAAAAATCTTGATAACAGAACTATTAGACTAGGAATTAAGTAAATAGTAGCTTTGTAATCTAAGACTGTAATGTCTTAGATGTTACAAAAGCTATTGCAGGCAAAATTTTAATCTAGAAAAGTGCTGTACACAGCCGGCAATTCTGATCTTCTTTCTGCACCTGTCAAAGACAAAATCCCTCTCAGTTTCTATCTGTGGATTACTGTTATGATTAGTCCTCTTTTCAATGTCATACTTTACAGTATAATAATCAACATGTGGGGTGCAAAACCTCACCAAAAACCACTAGCCACAACAGAGAACAAAAAATAATAATTTTAGAAGATAAACCAATGCAAATTCACATGGCACAGAATCTGGATATCTTTCAATACCCAATTCCTCTGTGAAAACAAAGTAACATTAATAATCGAGTCTTGTAACAGACTTCAGTGTAACTCACAGTCTTGGTTCACTGCCTGAGGAAGTAGTTTGGAAGCTCAGTACATGAAGATAGCTTTTGGAGGAACTTCAACAGTTTTCCTGTTCAAGCAAATGGAAATAGTTTCTAATAAAGACAGGTAAGGGAACTAACTTTCTTCCTTTTCACTAAATTTGGAAAGAACAGATGGTAAAGGAGAAAATTCCTATTTTATTTTGTACATAATCTTTTTCACATAATATTCCTTTACATTTTAAATGAAACTGTAAAAGCTGTATAAGTAATTTATTTGTTATAGCAGAAGAATATGTCAATTTCCTAAAACCTGGCAATAGGAGAATGCTCTATTTTTGGTAAATAGCATTTATCAGTTTAAATGTCAAAATGAATTTAATTTAGATTTTGAAGAAACACACTATAAAAACATTACAGATAATGTCACAAAAATCATGATCAATGTATTTGAAAGTAAATAATTTAAAATTCTATTATGTGATTCCCTATTTTCTTCTACATAACACTAGCAGATGGCTCCTTCTTGCCAGAAGTAACTAAAATCCAGTGGATTCCTCAGGAACATCAATAACCAACTTTAGGGTTGAAAGAGTTTTAGCTTTAACTCCAAAGTGACAGATAGATTACATTTAGATTATTAACTATTCTGTCATTTTTGTGGTTTCTGCTGTAACCATTAGATATCAGAAATAAATGTGTTTTACTACTATTGCCAGATACTGCAAATTCTCAGTAACTTATGTAATGAAAGCATAACTTTGTTTCAGAGAATATCCCACCAGAAATTCTGTTCCTTGTACTGGACACCAACATGACTTGCTGCATCTTCCAGTGAGGTTTCAGAATATCATCTTTATTAGAGGCAGACACATAATATTACCCTATTAGGAAAGTGCAGAAAACTTTCATTTTACAAATGTCTGGCATCTGCTACTGCTTTCAGTCAGACTGCAGTCTCTCTCAGGTGACCTTAGTTGAGGTGTCTTCCTTAAAAATAGACACTTCTTATCATTTTGCAACCAATATTTTGTATTGATCTAAGCAAAATTGCATAGTTAAATGTTAATAAAATCTGCTGGATAATTTTATAGAAGTCTATTAATTTCTATTTAGATATGCTAGGTAGGAAACTGGTGACCTGCTCTAGTTCTGCTAGCCAGAAAGTTGTGGCATAGCTCCTCTGTGCAAACTGTAGCTGCCTACTCTAGTGATACTGCAGTGATTCTTCAGACTGCTGTAATAATAAGAAATGTACAATCTTTATAAAATGTGAATCAGGAGTATAGGTCTCATGAACAGATCCTTGCAGAGGTACAAGGAAAATGTACTCATAATCTATAGTCTATACCTGGGTCCATTGTTTGCGTTTCTCTGCCAAAAACTGCCAAGATGAGTTAGGAAGAACTTTGACTCCATGTTAAATAGACAGAGGCTTTCTGGATTTTGAGCTTCCTGTATAATACAGTGTTTGATCTGCCTGCTGGGATCGTTTGAGTGTCTTTCCATGCTCAATTCCCTTATGTGTCTGAGGCTTCGACACTTCCAGTATATTGAATATCTTGGAGGACCTACATGCTTCCACATTTCTGAAGAATTTGAACTTAAACTAATATATCTAGATGGCATTAATTATGAAAGAGAGGGATCACAAGTAACAAATTGGATATTGAAATACCTTTTCTCAATATTATACTCCAAGGCTACCTCTAACTTCAGGGTAGATGTACACTGAATGTAACACATCATAAAAAACTCTGGACTCCTAGAAGACACTGCAGTCCCATGTGTCCTGTTTTTGCCTTGTATGAAAACAAGGGTGTGAGGAAAAAGGAAATAGAAGAACATGTATAGAACTGCATGCCTTGGTCTCATAGTGACACTGAAGCAGAATCAACGGGGGGAGACACCCAGACATGAAAGTTGATATGTAGTTTTAAGACATTGATGTCTGCATGACATACAAAGTTCATGATGTCATATGACTGTAATCTTTATCTCATATGTTAACTCTTAATTAACTCTTCAGGAGGAAGACAGTAAATATTTATTCCATATTTTATTTAAACAAATATAAAAATGACTCGTTGATTAGGGTGGTGTGTTAAGATGGAGAGGTATAATCTTAGTAACACATAAATCCTGATATTCTGAAGGGCTAGTATCCCAAAGAAAAATATGGAAACCCCAGCGTTCAGATATTAAATCTATAATGGGTTAGCTCCTTAACTAAAAAAAAATAAATCGCAGAATCATAAAATATTTGAGCTTGGAAGTGACCTCTCGAGATTGTCTAGTCCACACATACCCCCCCACTCAGGTAGGGTCACCTCTTGGTTGCCCCGGATGATGTCCAGTCAGATTTTGAATATTTCTAAGGATGGAGACTCCACAACTTCTCTGGGCAACCTGCTCCAGTTCAACCAGTTTAAATGCAAAATTTATACACATTGATAAGATCTCTCTGAGACTTGTCTTCCCTAGGCTAATCAGTTCCAGGTCTCTTAGCCTCTCTTCAAATGATAGATGCTCCAGTCCCTTAATCATTTTTGTGGGCCTTTGCTGGACTTGCTCCGGTATCTCCATATTGGACATCTAAGTCCATGTCTTTCTTGTCCTGGGAAGCCCAGAACTGGACATAGCATTCCAGGTGCATCTCACTGGTGCTGAGCAGAGGGAAGGTTCACCTCCCTCAAGCTGCTGGCAGTACTCCTCTTAATGCAGGTCAGGATAATGTTAGCTTTCTTTGCCATGAGGGCATGTTGCCGGCTCACGTTCAACTTGCTGTCCACCAGCTGGTCAACCTGCAGCATATACTGGTGCATAGGATTATTCCTCCCCAGGTGCAGGACACTACACTTCCCATTGTTGAACTTGAAGATGTCCCCTGTCAGCTCATTTCTCCAGCCTGTTCAGGTCCCTCTGAACAGCAGCACAACCAACATGATTGTCCAATCCTCCCAGTTTTGTATCATCAGCAAACTTGCTGAGGGTGCACTCTGTCCCATCACCCAGGTCATTCATGAGAATGTTAAACAGTACCAGACCCAGTGTGGACCTCTGGGATACAGCACTAGTGACTGGCCTCCACCTGGATTTTATGGCACTGATCACAAACCTTTGAATCCAACTATCCTTCCAGTTTTCAGTTCACCTCACTCTCTACTTATCCGGCCTGTACTTTTTCAGCTTTTCTATGACGATCTTATGAAAGACAGTGTTGAAAACCTTACTAAAATCAAGGTAAACTATCCATTGCTCTCCCCTAATCAATCAAGCCAGTCATCTCATCATAAAAGGCTAATAGTGATTTCCAAATTTTTAAAGTATCAGTCACGGACAAATTTAACATGTCATCCAGACAACCCTACAGACTTCACATTATCTTTGAACTAAGTATCTTATAAAGGCAAGAGAGCTCTGTGGAACTTTGTGGACCACAGGCCATGCAGTCCTATATTCCAAAAGTGGACAGTTTGTGAAACTTTCCTCTAAGTCTTTTCACTGCATATAATTTTTCATAGAGGAAAAACAGTTTTCATTTTCCTACAATTCATGTGTCCAAGAAGGAAAAGACAAAAATAACTACTTTTAGTAGTTCCATCTAGGCTTAACAAGCTTACAGCTACAAAAAGTAAAGATTATAAAAAATGTTCCTCAACTCTTTATGAAGCAAATGAGCATTGAACAAGAAAATCTTGAATGTCCATTGCCTGCCTCTCTGGACTGTCATTTACACTCGTACAAAGAAGATGTGGAGTGCAGTTACACCAAAAGTCTCACCTATTCCAACTACAAAGTAGCATTTTCTGGTCTTATTATGCATAAAAATATGATTTCAGAAAAGATTTGAGTGAATCACATCAGAATTTTGGAAGAAGTTATAAATAACTTCTAAAATGTTTTCTTGATTTTCAAGAAAGATGGTAGAAATATTTGTTTTAATGTTTTTTGTTCCCAGCCTGAGACGAAGTCTAAATATTTAATCATGCACAGAAATACAAATTAAAGTGTTAATAAAAATTATGCATACCTCACTAAAGTTCCCTATAATAATAATTAGAGAGAGAAAGTGACTGCCAGTATGCCACAGGGGACTTTTCATTTAGTATGCTTGAAGCTGTAGGCAAAGCTCTTGCTTGTTTGTGAGAGCTGTATGGGAGATATTTTATATTTCATAAAGTACTGCATCTATTTATCTGTGATAGAGTCAGTGTCAAGGAGGAGATCCTTCTTAATCTGGCGTGCATCAGCATGTATTAAAAATCTTTGCTGGTCATACTTAGGTATGATGTATGTTTCCTAAGTGTTCGTGTTTCAGCAAAAGTGTCACACAGTACGCTGAAAAATCCCACATTACAACGATACTCAATAGTGCTACTTGCATATAATTGTTTTGTACATACCTCATCCATCCAGCTGTTAATATATCAGTGTTAAAAATAAGTTTGGAACACCAATGTCAGCATCTTGATACAGAGGGCTGAAACAAACACATTGGTTATGATTCTCAGTGCTACCTAAGAGATTTGAATGTTCAGCTCCCATTAATTAATATCCAAGACCCCCAAGTGTCTGACTATCTCAGCTTTCAGCTCCTGTGAATCTTTCAGGAAATAGTATGAGTTTTGACACTGCAAAGTTCAGAATGTTTAAACATTCATACATGGGATGTAAAATTCTTACATAAACAGAAAAAAAGTGTTCAAAATGCATAATAATATGCAAAAAAGTTAACATAGTTCAGAGATACTAGGTATGCTTGTTAGCAATATTTAGAATTACTCTGACAGCTTTCATTACAGTTCCTCTCCCATTAATTTCTTTAAATATTTCCCCTCTAAAGAAATGCATTCAACTATGTTATAATTAACTTGGCTGCCAAAAGATATTATATATCATCAGATGCTCACCGGCCTAAGGTAGTCAGAGTGGCAGTTGTATTGTTCAGTGTTTAATCAGGTCAAAGCTGTGGCAACTTTAATTATAGTTATTGTCAAGACATTGCTTAATGCTTGCAACAAATGTTGTCATATGTCAGCTCTTGAATCTTTTCCCTTAGCCATGTATAAATGAAAAGACTGTCCCTGTTAAATCTGACAAGCATGATTCTGTAAGAAATATTGGTATATTGCTACTTAAATTTGGGGTGATTTGGACATGTAGTGTCAGGATAGGAAGTGGGCAAACATATCTAGGCAAAATGCAAAAAAAGTCCTTACTCTTGTAGCTAACACAGAGGATGAGACACCAGCACAGAGAAACTGAGACCAGCAAACTACAAAATCCTTTTCTTCTTTTATATTTTAAATCCAAGTACATATAAAACACTAACAGCAATGCATACTACAATAATACAAATTATGATAACAATCAATGTTTGCAACAAGTTAGTAATCCATACTGTAAATACCCATCCTATTTTACCAAAGATATTTCCCAACCAAGTGTACTTTATTTGGTCCTGCAGCTCATGTGTGACTTCCGCTATTTTCTTCATCTTCTGGAGGTTTTCCCAAAGAGGTAGTGACACATTAGGAATTGTAACACAGCATTCTTCTTGTTCATGGTTCGCCTTCAAGTATCCACACACCCCTTGTTCTTTGAGTAATATCAGATCTAGCACAAGTCGATTTTGAAGTGCGACTCTCGAGACTGCTTGCACTTGGGTATTGAGCAATTCAAAATTGTCCTTAGTAAGGCCTGTTAATGTTTCCACCTGTGCAGTTAAATTGGACAACATAATTCTAGTTCTAAGTTTACCTATTCCTAACCCAAAGAATCCTTCAGCCCATACTGCCAATTTCTGGGATACAGTCCAATCAGTAACATCTGTACTTCGTTTGGTAGGGGAATGCCACAGTCCTTGAGAAATAAATTTTTCAGAGTAGTAAGAAGGACATAATGATGGTACTCCCAAAGTACATTGCAGACCGGGATGAATAGGGTTTAACATATCTGTAATAGTCCCATCTGAGCATATCCAAGTTAATTGATGTGGAGCATATATAGGTGAGTCACCGCAATTGCCCATGGTTCGAGGGATCTGACAGGAGGATTTCTTATGATATTTTAAATCTTTATAGCTTATAGTGGTGTTACACCCCATTACTGGAGGATATGGCTTTGTGTAATTTTGACACAAGCAGGCAACACTAATCAAATGCCATAATGAAGGGATTAACCACAACCAACTGTTTCCCAGATCCCTTCCGGTGGTACAATTTATAATATTTTTGCAATTCCACAGGGGACTTTTTACACTGGATTGTGTTGAGGCCGTTTGTCGAGACCGCCAGGGATAGCAATCCTCCTTGTCATCTCTCCTCTCCTCATGGACGTGAGACCATAAACATTCAGCAGGTGGTCCCTGCATTACACTGAACCACGTACATGAATTACTGGGTGTTGAAGGAAACTCAAAGCACCACTGGGTGTTTACCGGTTCCACATATCTGAGAACTAAACGTTCTCCCCAATATGGCTTATCCCCATACCGTGTATCTGCCCAAGGGTGTTTGGAACATGGCTGTTGGAAAAATTGTGGTTGTTTGTCTCTACAGCCCACAGTCTTATTGTCCCAACAAAGGGGAGCATAGGAACAATTTAGACTCCAAACAGAAGTTTGATTTAATGTATTGTTAAATGGCCACTTCCATTCAAATTCACCCCAAATAATAGACTTATTTTGATTCCAGAGCCAATCTAAATTCTTACCTATATCCACAGGGAGAGCTGTTATGGGGATCCCCTGAGTGGGGGTATGTGGTAGAGGTAAACAGTTTGTCACATGAGAAAAATTAAGCATATGAGCAAAACCTTGTATCATCTTATAGATCACATTGTTTGGTTCAGTGTGGTTTATAATTGGGGAACCATCAACATGTTGTTTAAAAGCCCGAGGCTGTCTGTTCCATATCCTCGATTGTCTACTTATACCTATGGTTATTAAAGAGCTAATCACTATTATTACAAAAGGCCTTACAATCATAGCCATGACATAGCACCTACTATTTAAAACTTAGGTTAACAAACAATTATCCTTATCAAATCAACGTGCAAAAATCAGAAAAGAAACAAACAAATAAAAACTTCTGGTCCACATTCAAGTTCTGCACAGCTTGTCCATTCCAGTTAGGTACAGTTCATACTTTGGGTCGACGCTTCTTAGGTCCCCACCCCGTCGTACTCCTCGTCCCTCCTTTTGTTGGGATGCACCTGCAAATAAATGAAAAAGTGCTGCTCGACCGTATATATGATCGACAATGAGTCAATTAGAAATCTGGTATGATCCATCTACTACTTATTCGATGTATGTGGTCAGAGTTATCTTTTGCTTCCCATGCATATGATCCCCTTGGCGTAGTCAATATCAGGGATACAACTCCAATTTGACGTAATTTGACCATTACTGGTTGACCAGAATGCAATTGTATGGGGAATTTGCCAATTTTATGTGGTTCCTTGGAGATTAAATCTCCAGTAGGACAAAATGCTTTTATCTTTGCATTTCCATTTTCACCCCATCTATTATTAACAGTATGAACTGCTTCAGATAGTCTCAGGTTCCAGTTGGATACATGGACCTTTGCGAATCTTTTAATTAATCCATTGATCTGTTCTACTATTCCATTTGCCTGAGGGTAGTAAGGGGTATGGAAGACCCAGTCAATACCTTCTCCCCTTGCCCATTCCTGGACAATAGCTGCTGTGAAGCGTGAACCATTATCACTCTGTATGACAGAAGGCATTGGTAAAATACTGAACCATTCCTTTAACACTCGAACAGTCCATTCTCCAGATGCTGTCACGGTTGCCGTGGCTTGGGTCAATCCGGACACCACCTCTACACCTACTAGGATATATCTATAATGATTAGAAGTTTTAAGTGGCCCAGTGTAATCAATTTGCCAAGTTTGCCAGAGTGTTTTCCCTGCCCTAATATGTAAAGGTGGGGCTTGATTTGGATGATTCATTTTTAATCATAGGCGACACTGTGGACAGTGTGTTATTTTCTTTTCACAGTCAGCCAGCGTAGCAGGCCACCATCTGGCTTGGCATTCCTTATACAGATCAGCTTTCCCAGTGTGGCCCCGCCTTTCATGTAGCCATTCTCTTAATCTTACCCACTCCTGTGCATCCGTACTCTCGTCAGCGTCTAATGTATGTATGCGGATGAGATAGTCAACTTTATTGTTCCATTGAGCAACCTCGGTTATGGCTTTATCATGTGCTTTTACCCATCCTATTTGTAGTGTCTTTTCCTTTCCCATTTCCAGTAGCTGCTTCCAGTCCTCTGTTCTCCACACTGGGACCCGATTGACTTGCCAATCATTATTTTCCCAATGCCCTATCCGTTCTGTTGCCCCTTTGAACACTGCATATAAGTCAGTATATACAGTTTGAGCTCCATGCTTCACAGCTAATAACACAGCCCTTAGCTCCCCGATTTGGGCACTACCTTCTCCTTTCTCAATCTCAGTTCTTCCTGGTTTTATCTCTAAAGCTACCACTGTATATTGCCACATTTGGGTCTTCCGAACTTCAGAAGCATCTGTAAACCATACTCCTGACTGGTCTGACTCAGCTGTAAAAGCGGGTGCTTCTAAAATAGGTGATGGCTTGTTAGGTTTGACTAACATAGAAAGGTCAGTGTTAACGTCCTTTTGTAATTTAGATATTTTTACTGGCCCTTCAGTAATAGTAACTAACTGACCAATACCTTCCAAATAGGAGTACCATTTCTGGACAGTGGGTTTTTGGGCAATTCCCTCAGGGGGAGGAGTCCCTTTCCTGACTGATTCCAGGAGAAGGAAAGGACCCTGGACAACCATATCTTGGCTTGTGCGAATCCGCTCAGCCTTTTTTACTGCCCGCACTAGTGATAACATACCTTTTTCCCAATCAGTATATCTCTGCTCAGTATCATTGAATGAATGAGAAGAGAATTCCAAGGGTCTATCAGGGCCTTCTGGTCCCCGTTGGTATAAATTACAATGGGAACCATGTTCACTGAACCCCCACTCAATCTGTATAGGGTCTGTCTGGTGTATAGGGCCTAAAGTCTGATATATGCGAAGCTCATGAATCAGCAAATTCAAGGCTTCCTCATGCTGAAGGGTCCACTGCCACCGGGCATTTTTCTTAATCAAATTATACAGGGGCCTAGCAATTATAGAAAAGCCAGGGACATGTTTCCGCCAATAACCTAAAGTCCCAAGCATCTGTTGTAGCTCCCTTTTGTTTTCTGGAGTTTTACCAGCTTCTATTTTTTCCAGGATATCGGCTGGTATAGCCACGGCTCCTCCTGACCACCAAACTCCTAAAAATTTAACCTCTTGACTTGGTCCCTGACATTTAGTGGGAGGGATTTCTAATTCCAATGAAGTCAGTGTGTCCCAAACCTTACTAGACACTTCTCTGACTGCTTCTTCATTATCTCCACCTATTAAAATGTCATCAATGTATTGGTACATGCTTACCCCATCTGGTACCTTTACCTCCTTCAATATTTTTGCTAGTGCATTATGGGGAATAGTGGGACAATGCCTGTATCCTTGTGGGAGCCGATTAAAAGTATATTGCACTCCCTCCCATGTGAATGCAAATTGGGGTTTATCTTCCTCCTGAATAGGAATCATAAAAAACATATCCTTAACGTCTAATGTGGACATCCATGTGTGATGTTTAGCTTAAATCTGGGTGACAAGGTCAGCAAGGTTAGGGACAGCGCCCGTGAGTGGCATGGCATTGTTATTAAGCCTCCTGTAGTCATCTGTGAGTCGCCACCTACCGTCCGGTTTACGTACTGGCCATACCGGCGAATTATAGGGTGAGTGTGTCCCGATTATAATACCACGGGCTTCCAGGTCTTTAATTACTTCCCTGATCCCCGATTTGGCTGCGGCTGGTAGAGGATACTGATGAACGTTCGTTACCTGGGAAGGAGGCAGTCTAACAGCCATCTCCAGTAACCGGACCTCACATGGTGGAGCTCCAAAACTCCACACCATCCCATCTGGCAGTTTCCAGACTTTGTTTGCTAATACATCAAATCCCAAAATGTTATTACGGTAAGCACCGATGACTGCTTTTATTTTAGTCATTCGGTTTTCTCCTGGAAGCCAAACGCACACTGTACCAATTGGTCTGATTTCAGGGGCTACAGTCACACCTATTACATTTATTTTCTTCCGGGTGGGGACTAATCCTAACCTTTTTGCTGTTTTTTCTGTGATAACACTTATTTGAGCTCCAGTGTCGATTAAAAAATTTACAGGAATTCGTCTGGGGCCTGTAGCTAAAATAATATGTGGGTCACTGACATGGTTAGGCCATTCTAAGTTAGATATTATGCGGGTGGGTCGGCCTGAAATACCCCCCACGCTTTCTAGTTTTTTAGATTTATCAAATCCTTCCTCAAATCTAAAAAAGGATTTGCGGGAGCAGAGGGGTTTTGTGTTTTAACAACATCAGTACGCTCTGTAGCTTTGCTAGTAGGCTGCTCCACCAGGTCTACCATTATACGAATATTCTCTGTGGACTGCCCATGTAACATTGATTGGGGTATTCCTAATGCCAACGCCTTTCTCCACAATTCGTTACGCTCAGTGTCGAAACGAGAATTGGTTTGTCGAGGGGGGCGGGGATTATTCTGCCCGACAAACTGTGCCTGCCGGACCTGGCACTGTAAGCTTGAACCTTCCTCTAACCAGCCCATCTCTCTACCATAAATCACTATTTCTTGTAATAGTTCCCCCCATGTTAAAATGGGCTGCGGTCGCTGATGAGGATTGCAAGTGTTATGATCAATTGCCTGTGCAATCTTTTCCTTTAGGTTTTGCACATACATTTTCAGAGATTCAGGGAGACCTCTAATCAACGGTTTAAGGTGGACTGGATCCACCGGAGTGGCAAGGGGAATGCCCTGCTCTCCGCGCTCGTACATGGCTTGTACACAGGCAGCCTTTTGCACTGATTCAGCCAGCCCGGATAACCCAGCAGTTTTAATAGCCAGCGGTTCGCCTCGCTCTCTAGAATCTATCCCGCCTGCCCAGTGGGCAACTCTAAGCGTTAAGGGTTGGTTGCCCAAGGGACCCCTATCAAGGAATACACTAGGACCCCAATATCCCCTAGCTTCCTCCTCACTCAGCAAGATTCGATCTCCTCCTTTTAGTGAAACATTCCATAAATATTCAGTCACCAACAGCAGGCACTGGGATGCCATCTGCCAAGGAATGATGGTCGTGGTTTAACCCTGGTAGGCACTGAGCCCCACACAGCCACTTGATCACTCCCCCACCTATTGGAATGGGGGAGAAAATCAGAAAAATAAAAATGAGAAAACTTGTTCGTTGAGATAAAGACAGTTTAATAATTTTTAAAAAAAGAAAAAGATAGAAAAGGAAACAATAAAGAGAGAAGAAAAAGAAAAAAAAGGGCTGAAAAGGGCTTACCTGAAAGGGCTGCAACAGCAGCCCTGGCCAGCCACCACACCCTGCCCAGTTTTATTGCTGAGCATGATGTCATATGGTATGGGATATCCCTTTGGTCAGTTGGGTTCAGCTGTCTCAGCTGTGTCCCCTCCAAACTTCTTGTGCATCCCCAACCTACTCATTGGCAGAATGGTGTGAGAAGCAGAAAAGGCCTTGATGCTGTGTAAGCACTATTCAGCAACAGGTAAAATATCCTTGTATTATCAACCCCGTTCTCAT
Source organism: Gavia stellata (assembly GCF_030936135.1). NCBI lineage: Eukaryota > Metazoa > Chordata > Aves > Gaviiformes > Gaviidae > Gavia > Gavia stellata. The sequence continues at coordinate 23,168,655 of NC_082598.1, read as the reverse complement.
CACAAATCTGAAACTCAGCCCCATACAAGCTACTGTGAAGAAATTTAACTCTGTGCCAGCCAAAACCAGTACAATGACTCTAGCACGTTCAGACCTTGAATATGGTACAGCTGTGTCTTCACGAAGGAGTTGTATGGAGTATCTTCAAACACTCCAATCATTTTATATTCCACAGGTTTAGCTGAAAAGAGGTCCTGGATGTGGCTATATACAGATTAAAACCCACTCTGTGACCTATGAAAGCACAGCAACAGCCAGCCAAATGGAGAATCCAGAAAGATAGATTTTTATAAATTGGACTTGGGAGGTCTTCAAGGCATAAACTTGTGAACAGGATAGACATTCACTTTTGATCCAGTTGCACAGAGGAGAAAAGAAGCACAGAAGGAAAAGACGTAAGTGCATGTTAAAGACAATGACAGGGAACATCAAGTGCTTTTGCATATTCACAGTTTCCTCTTTCTTGTGCATCTTATTCTAATAATCCTGTGCTTGGCAGGCCACAAAAGGAGCTGACAGTTTCTTTAGACTTGTTTGTAGATGGATTCCTCATTCTTTCCTCCAGCGTGTCCTGCTCTAGCCCATCTGGAGGGACTGAAGTCCATGTCTGCCTTTTCAGAATCCCAGTAGCCATCTTGCCAGCATTCTGACAGTGGATAGGTAAGCATATTTTCAGGAAGAGAAAATGGTTGTCCTATGTTTTAGGCAATGGTCAGATTCCCTACATTTTAATTTCTGAATGGCTGGCATTGTTTTAAGGTTTGGGATTTCTTGATATTTTTTTTTTATTTTAACTATATTTCAGTATAATTGTACTCTGGTGTGTCTTTCCTTTATAGGGACCTGTGAGTCTTCTTCCACATTTCCTTCCCCTGTGCATCTATGTGGTCAGTCACAGATGAAGGCCTTGCACAGGAGTTCAGACTATGTGGGACGGCTGCAGAAGTCTCCTTGAATTGCTACTTATCTGTACCATATCTGTGTATCTCACTGAATGGAGAAGTTATCTGCTAGGCTTCTGGGGTACTTGCATTATCCATGTCTGGCCCTATAGTAACAGATTCAAAAGAAAGAATGAGCTCATGAATATTAAGTATTTGGGAAGAGGAAGCCTAATTTATAGTTTATGAGTATATGAGTGAGTGGGGTGAGTAATTTTTTTTTCGTTTTTTGGGCTTTTTTTTTTTTTTTACTGTGGTGGAAAAGGAATTTCTATTACTATTTTGGGAGGTTTTTTTAGAGGTGGATATAAAAAAGGTCTTTTTTATTTGTTACATGTAGAGCTTTTATGCACTAATTCAGGTAGTTTACATTCTGATTGTGAAGGCTCAGAGCCATTTTTTCTTCATGATTATGTTATTGTTCTGAAGTACACATATGCAAGTAGCATCATGAATGTGCTGCCCATCCCAAAAAAACAGAGCAACTAACAGCCATGCATAGGTTAAAGGGAAGGTGCCCTTCAGCTATAAATGCATTTCTCACCATCTTTTTAATATAGGTGTACAAAACACAGTAGACTTCATGTTAATCTTGAAATCATAAAAATTCCTGTTGCATGTATATCATGTATTCCTCAAATTTTGCCATTGAACTTTCACCACAAAGTTCCTAACTGCCATGATTCATCCTGATTCAGGCTTGTCTTACTTCATCCGATTGGATGAGGTGGATTCCATGTATTCTGTGCCTTTGAACAGCTGGATCAGGGAGCATGATTATGAGACAAATGATAAATAGCATTGTGGACATGAACATTTTCCCGTTATAAAACATGTTGGTAAGATAACTTACTGTGTGTGGATTAGACAATACGCAGATATAAGTATACTGTACACTGCATGTAAAATAAGTCTTCTGGTGAAATACTGACCCAGCATTTGGTTTAAATTGATCAGGGGCCAGGGCTTACTTTTGACTTCTTGGTCACATGAACAGAATAGTATTGTATGTGGTTCAACCACAAGGAAAGAATGAAACACAATTTGGCAATTGTTTTCACAGATATATGCCAATGTGGGAAGAATGTGAAGATTTAAGAATCTTGGACTCTTCCATATTCATGTTATCACAGATCATAACCTCCCATAACTCTTCACTCATCTTTTTGTTGAATCAGTTCATGTCTTTTCCTCTGTTTCTCAGTGTTCAGATTATTCTCCATTTGCTGCAAAGATTGTAAATTCTAATAAAACTGTTCTTGTAGTCTACAAATTACTATGTATGTCCATATTTCCTACCATTGTAAAAAACAATGGATCAGCTATGTCTCTGTATTATGGAATTTCAGCGTCCTTTCTAAGAATTGCTTTAAAAAGCAATTTAAACATTTTTTTAAAAATTAGAAGTTCCCATTGATTCATAATCAGATATAGTTATGATAAGAATGGGCATTCATTTTCATATATTGCAACAAAATCTAGGAAGTTAACTGTAAATTACCTTTCTAATGATTGAAGAAGTGCTTTGTGTACCTCAGTGTAGCCTATTCTAAGCATCAATTTTTTTCTCCCTCTAATAAAAATAATAATCTTCAATTCCCAGTTATGTAGAGGCATAACATGAAACAGGGCTAAAAACCAGTCACCTGGATGTCCATTTCTAAGGAAGAGACATGATTCTTGGTGATTCATAGTGCTAGAAGCCATATTTTGTTTCATATTGGAGTGAGTTCTCCAGTTAAATTCGTTAAAATGACAGTATGCTTTTTCCAAGACGGAGAGAGACTTAGAGCAATAGAAAAGCCAGCAAGCAATAAAAAAAAGCTGGTAAGGGAAGACATCCAAAATTGTTTTGCCCTCTGTTTTCTCATAAAGCCTGAAATCTATAGGTTGCAGAAAGCTAAAAGCATCATGGTGCACACAGCTTGGGTGCTTAGGAACTATTAAGATACTTAGGACTTCTGAATTATTTATGTTGATTTTGGGAATTGGAAAAGTAACAGTTGACTTTGGAAACATCATGGAAACATTCATGATTTTTAAATCTTTATATATGTATTGGTAGGCTTTAGAAGGGCATAATCTTTTTAACTGAAGTTTTTACTAATGTATCATGTTTTTTCAGTTTAGAAATTGAAATGTCTTCAGTTCAGCATAATGAATGGAATTCATAATTACTAATGGTAGTCGTTTGGAGAATATAAAGATTTCACTGGAGTCTGAAGCATTATTAAAGGACGTTATCTGTTAATCTGTCATCATGATCTCTCTGAAGTCAAACAGGTTTTATTACCTAGGTTTTGGAAAATAGCCATGGGTAGGATGGATGTTTATCAATTATGAATCACTTAATTTATACTATAGCTATGTAAACCACTATGTTTTATGGTATGTCAGGTTTTATTCTCTTTACGAATTTCTTGAAGATAAGTTCTCAGGTCATAGCTACTAATATTTCAGATAATTTCTATTAGAGGATTATCATACAGAAATCATTGGACAAAATAATTCAAATAAATGATGATAATAAATAGCTTACATTTACATTTACATTTTACACCTTTCATCTTGACTGAATATGCAGTATCTAAGTAATGCCTTGTTTTGTGCGACTTCAAACATAATCCATGTCTCATGTACCTTCTCTAAGTGCTAATTGCTATTTTGCTGTGAAAGTAGGCAAGTAGACAGGCAGCTCTTCCCATGTTAAGAATAAATATTAATGGTCTTTCTGAAGGACATCTTTTGTAAAAAAATTTAGTGGACAGCTGTGAATAATAGAACCATTTATAGACAATTCTGGTTGCTTTTGACATGTCAGAGTGGCAGTCATGTGATAAGAAACATTCTGATTATATACTAATAACAAACCCACAAATTGGTCTTTGAAGTGTATTCTTTTCCTTTTCCTTTAGGGGTGCTTTCACATAAAATTGTATCAGAGATTATTACTAAATAAATAATGAATATATCTTCCTTATGTTGTATCTTCCTTGTGTTGGTGAATAATGCTTATCATATGAAGAAATGGGAATGTCTTCATAGTGGCATTATTTGCCCCTTAACCAGAGAATTAGCAGAATTAAACAGATGTACCAGTCTTCCCCAAAAAATCCTGAGTGTTTTCACAACCTGGTATTTAAAAAATGCATGATAAAAAAGTTGCATGAGATGACAACAGCAAACAGCAAAAACAACGAACAACAACAGTAACACAGACCTCCGTTTTCAGATGGTTAATAAAACAGAAATTCCAGCAGTGGATCCTGAGTTAAATATCACATATTTAACAGCTCTATATTTAGCACCTCTATCACAAAGTCAAGTCACAAATTCATGTGCTATAAATACTGAACAGTTACATTAAAAAATATATATTGGGAGTGATACAATGCAGAATGTTACACTTTATTGTAAATAGAATCAAAATCATGTATCAAATATTTTTCTTCTGTGAACTGCAATGATATCTCATCTATTAGTGATCATTTGTGAAAGAAATATTAATAATAATTTAGAGGTGAATCTCTCAAAAGTAATAATGACCTAATTCTACTTTCACTAAAGACAGTGGTAAATTGTCATTGAATGTAACAGGAAGAAAATTTGGCCAGTGCTTTGAGAACTCCACCTTTAGGCTAAGCATTATTCAAGTGCTTCATTAAAAATTCTGCATGTTTTCTACTTGGTTATTATTCCTATGGTGAGCTTAATTGCTGTTATATGAACAGTGCATTTGACTGGAGCTATTTATTAGTTTCCAGTTGATAAGCATTACCACAGCTTGTGGTAAGTTATAGAATCATAGAATCATAGAATCATTTAGGTTGGAAAAGACCTTTAAGATCATCAAGTCCAACCCTTAACCTAACACTGCCAAGTCCACCACTAAACCCTGTCCCTAAGCTCCTCATCCACACGTCTTTTAAATACCTCCAGGGACAGTGACTCAACCATCTCCCTGGGCAGCCTGTTCCAGTGCCTGACAACCCTTTCAGTGAAGAAATTTTTCCTAATATCCAGTCTAAACCTCCCGCGGTGCAACTTGAGGCCATTTCCTCTTGTCCTATCACTTGTTGCTTGGGAGAAGAGACCAACACCCACCTCTCTGCAACCCCCTTTCAGGTAGTTGTAGAGAGCGATAAGGTCTCCCCTCAGCCTCCTCTTCTCCAGGCTAAACAACCCAAGTTCTCTCAGCCACTCCTCATAAGACTTGTGCTCCAGACCCCTCACCAGCTTCGTCGCCCTTCTCTGGACACACTCCAGCACCTCAATGCCTTTCTCGTAGTGAGGGGCTGTGCTGGTTTTGGCTGGGATAGAGTTGATTGTCTTCATAGTGGCTAGTATGGGGCTATGTTTTGGATTTGTGCTGGGAACCGTGTTGATAAAGCAAGGATATTTTAGTTACTGCTGAGCAGTGCTTACACAGCGTCAAGACCTTTTCTGCTTCTCACACCACCCCACCAGCGAGTAGGCTGGGGGTGCACAAGAAGTTTGGAGGGGACACAGCTGGGACAGCTGACCCCAACTGTCCAAAGGGATATTCCATACCATATGATGTCATGCTCAGTATATAAACTAGGGGGAAAGCTGGCCGGGGGACCGCTGTTTGGGGACAGCTGGGCATTGGTCGGAGGGTGGTGAGAAATTGCTTTCATTTGCATCACTTGTCTGTCTTGTTTGTTGTTGTTATTTTCCTTTTCATTACAATTTTTATTATTATTATAATTATTATCATTATTTTATTTCATTTCATTTCATTTATTAAACTGCCTTTATCTCAACCCACAAGATTTCTTGCTTTTAGTTTTCCGATTCTCTCCCCCATCCTGCTGGAGCAGGGAGGGAGTGAGCGAGTGACTGTGTGGTGCTTAGTTGCCAGCTGGACTTAAACCACGACAGGGGCCCAAAACTGAACACAGTATTCGAGGTGCGGCCTCACCAGTGCCCAGTACAGGGAGACAAACACTTCTCTAGTCCTGCTGGCCACACTGTTTCTTATACAGGCCAGGATGCCATTGGCCTTCTTGGCCACCTGGGCACACTGCTGGCTCATAATCAGCTGGCTGCCGATCAACACACCCAGGTGCCTTTCTGCAGGGCAGCTTTCCAGCCACTTGTCCCCAAGCCTGTAGTTTTGCATGGGGTTGTTGTGACCCAAGTGCAGGACCCGGAACTTGGCCTTGTTGAACCACATACAATTGTCCTCGGCCCATCGATCCAGCCTGTCCAGATCCCTCTGCAGAGCCTTCCTACCTTCAAGCAGATGAACACTCCCACCCAACTTGGTGTTGTCTGCAAACTTAGTGAGGGTGCACTCGATCCCCTTGTCCAGATCATTGATAGAGATATTAAACAAGACCAGCCCCAATACTGAGCCCTGGGGAACACCACTTGTGACCGGCCTCCAACTGGATTTAACTCCATTCACCACAACCATTCGGGCCCGGCCATCCAGCCAGTTTTTTACCCAGTGAAGAGTGCATCCATCCAAGCCATGAGGAGTCAGTTTCTCCAGGAGAATGATAAATTATGTTAAACAGTACCTTACTTCTGTGAGTTTGGTTTATATGATGAAATCTGTAAATGAGAAACTGCAGAGAGCAATTAGTTTCTTTTGTCATTAACAACTGACAGAATACCATTATTTGTTCAGGTGCTGCAAACTCCTACTCTCTCTACTTGCATGAGTATTATTCAGGCATTGCATTATGCTCAGCGTGTGGTTAGGGATTTTCAGAGGTTCTACAAGTTTCACTTTCCATACATGTACAACATTCCATTCCAGGTTCATACTGGAAGTGTCTGGTTTTACAAACCATTTTTTTCCCCAGTATCAAACCCAGAAAGGACCATTATGGTCATAATGCTGGGCAGAAAAATTGCAAGAATTAATACAACTGTTAAATACAAGAAACATTTTTTCTAGCTTTTTTCTAACTGTTATATATTGATTCATTAAATGTTCATTCTTTCAGTCTTTAATATTTGACTTAAATATTTAATAATTCTTCCTTTTTATACTTTACAGTTCTGGCATACTCCAACATCCAATTTCTTGTTTAACTGTGGAGCCCCATCAGGAACATCAAAAAAGTGCACTGATCCCAAAAGCAGTTGGAGAAGCATAGGAGAATATGCATTTTCTAAAATACTCACAAAATTGTGAACTGTTCAATAAACAGTGTATGTAGCCAGGGTACCTATTTAGCCATCATCCTTTTGATAAAATGTGGCATTGTTTCAACAGTTACTTGTTACATAGGTGGGTAGTTCCAGACTGTCTTTAGTACATGAGACTGGAATACCTCTTTTTTTTTCAGAATTATTGTAATCAACAAATATACTTTCTGGAAATACACTTATTTAACTCCCTATTCTCTTTTAGTATCACTTCAATACAGGCATAATTTGATAATTTTCAGTATGTTTCTGTATTCTTCAAGAGGTTTTGACTGACAATTTCTATGTGTATGTGTATCTCTCTTGCCTTCTCATAAAGTCATTCACCATAGTGCATATATAGAAAAGCTGGAAATACAGATGTAGGATATTATACCAAATAAATGTTAACACTAAGTATGCTTATTCTTATGGAAAGCTTACTGCCTATGTTTAAAGGATTATATTTTGATATGCACTCTATTTTCTCATATGTAATGACCAATGCTACCTGTATTTTCCGCATGTATTTTTTGTTATATTTTATGTCTTCATTATGTCACACTGTAACATCAAGTACTCCTTTTTCACATCACAACTCTTCTTCAGGAAGATAGTGGTTTCACTTACTAAATACTTGTAAAGATGAATGTATTCCTGAAGTCTGTGCGCAGTTTTTTATTTTACTTAAAATGTCAGCTTTGTATACCTTAATTTCAAGGTACATTGAATTTAATGCATATGAGGGCATCTAGCATTCCTTCTCTTTCTTTTCTGAATTTAACTCATGTTTTTGACAGGAGCCATTTTCTCAGTGAAAAAAAATTGCTTTCTTAGTTACCTAAGAGAAAAATACATTTTTATAAGTTTCTAATATATGGGATTGTATATAATTCTGTAATTTAAATTTAAAGAATACTTAAAGAACTTAGTAGTTCTAATTAAGTTTCTAGTTTAAGAAAAAAATAGAAACACTGATCAAAATGCTAAACCAGTAATGTTTTCACAGTCATGCGGTTTATTCAAATGCACATATTTCTCTGGAAAGATCCACAAAAAGCTCCTACTCTTTACAGAATAATACAGCTATTGCATCTGTTTTCACTGTATTTGTCCTGGTATATGGAAGTTTTCCTAGGACACAAGAACTGGTTAAAGGCTCCTCAGATATTTTCCTGAAATGGACAGCTCAGTAGGCAAAGACAACTAAGAGGCCATTATGTGGATTAGTTCAAAAAGCCGTTTTAGCCCTTGGAAGATATCCCAGTGTCCTAGAATTAGGCAATGACAAAGTTGAGCTTTATGTCTCTTGTGTGCAATCACTTACTTCTCCACCTTTCAGCTGGCACTGTATGCCCTTTGGCCATTACTGAGAATGTAGCTGAGTCTTAACTCATTAATGTGATAACAACTCAGCAGCTGACACTGGAGGACTTGTGCTTAATGGGCACGTTCACTGAATTCTAGTGGGATTCCTTTGTTGTGAGTGAGAATGGATCAGAGAGAACAACCTGATTGCTCAGCAGCAGCAGACATACTGACTCTGTATGAGAGAAGTTATATGAATGACTCATGCCTGTTGTCTAAAGAAGTGGGGACTGTGACTAACTGCTGTAATGGCTTTTTTAATATTAAAATTTTAATGTGAGTAAGGAGGATGTGAGAAACATGAGGAAAATTAAAATAAGCTGGAAATAGGAATACAAACTAATCTTACACTCTTCTTTCTGGAAGATGTTATTTATTAATTCTATATTGTTGTCAACTGAGGTTTATGTTTTCATTCAAACTAATGAGACTGATGTCAATACAAAGTAAACAGGCTGTCAGCTGTCTTTCAAAAAAAAAAAAACCAAACAAAAAACCCCACCTCAATTGTCATGTTAGAGTCTTTTTTAACCCAAGTATCTTATACTATCTGAAATAATTTTTCTTGTACAGTAGTATTTTATGTCTCCACTTACTCTTTGAAGTATACTCTATGACATTTGCCCTATTTAGTCTCATCTGTTGCACAGTCAAGGATATTATTTGCTATTATTATAGAGATTTGGACTAAGTGTCCTCTATAATAACTTACCAAGACACTTTTGTATAGAGAGGTGGAAGTTCCTTGACAAAAGGAAGCTCTTTTGTTACATAGCACTACAGAGGGGTTTTTTACATATTTGACCCTACATCCAAATTTGTTCAGAGTTCTTTGGCAGTTTAATAATATACCTCCTACACATGAACAGAAAAGCAAGATTCCAAATGAGTAGAGAGGAAGGGTTTAGTGTGTATATCTCAATTACAGCAGATTACAGCACTGGATTGGAAGACAGTAACACTAAGTGGTCAGGCATTCGGACTAGATGATCGTTGTAGGTCCCTTCCAACTGAAATTATTCTATTCTATTCTATTCTATTCAAGTCAGTATAGGTACAAACCAGGGGTGGAAATCCATATAGTGTCTGTGCCAAATACAGAAGTCTGTAACCAGGGACAGGAGTTTATCCACAACTCAGAGGTTTAGTAGCAGATGGCTTTTCACAACTTGACATTTTGAGCAAGAGTAGCTTTATGAATTTCCCCAAAGCTTCAATAGAAAGTGACCTGAAATGTCACAGTTTAGCATCATTTTAGGAAAGATAGAATTTGGAAAATTTGGGAATATTTTGCAAACCAATTTATTATTTTTGCCTAATTCTAGTTACATTGAAGCAAAGAGTGAAGAGATAAAAAAAAAAAATTGGGTTTTTTTTAATGTGTGCTTTAACATTCAAAATTACTTCTGCTTTGGCTATAGTGGAAGTGTTCCCCAGTGGCATAAAGAAATGAATCACAGTACAACTGAGCATGTGGTAAAGTGTCAACACCAATACCATTCTTAATCAAGTGAAGTAACAACTTCCATCCTTACTGCCAATGCAGTTCTCACCTCTTAAGGCATTATCTGATGAGTTTAAATACCTCAGAAGACTGGGCTTTTCCACAGAAACTATTTGCTTTGGCATCTGTTTTAGGTCAATATGAATATCAAGCTACATAAAATTCTGCATAACAGAAATGGTAACACACGTTATTCACTTACTGAACTGTAGACGAACCGTATGTTCTATTCTACTGTTTCATGCTAACAATTAATGCTAGATAAAATTTTAAAAGGTTGATTTAGAAAATTATCCAAGTTTAAATTATTTTCTTATGTTTAAAAAATTCATGAAATCAAACCACCTCGTGACAATGCCAGTTATTCCCCAACAGGAAATAATATGAGAACAGGCATAGGGGAATAGATCCTGTAAATGTCATTCATGTAATTAGTCCCACAGAAACCATCTAAGCTATGGACATGGTAGGGATGATTAATGTGAGAAAGGTTTGCAAGATCAGTCACTTCAGGTATGTTGTTATGTTTTATTGTTAACTTAAAAAAATAAGAAGGCCAGATTTCAAATAATATGAAAACAAAAGTCAACTGAAAGTGTTAAATCGTTGGAAACATAGTTCTGGTAATATTAATGTTAAATCGGTGTAATGGCAGATTCTTTCTGAAATGCTAGTTTTGACACCAAACATTATTTTGCTGGCAGTTCTTACACTGTTTTGATTTCCATCCACATCCTCTTGTCAGCTGCTGCTTCTGGATGGTTTATATAGAACATAGTTGTGGAGGTGAGCCAAAGTTAGTTTTTGTAAAAGTACATACTCTACTTTTCCATTAGAATTGTAGGGAGTTTCATAAATAAAGAAAGTCCCCTTTTTGAAAAAGCAGTTATAATTTTCCCTGAAGAAACTGCAATGGGATGGGATGGGAAATATTTACAGGCTCTTCCTCTCTTTACCTTTACATTGTAGCATTACTTGGATTCTATTAGAAGAACAGCACATGCACTTGCATGGATAGTTCAACCAGGACCAAAGAGGATAGAGGAATGGAGACAGGACTCTCTGAACTTCTCAGTTCTTACATGTCTGGCCACAGTCTGGCCTGGCCTCCCAAATGTATTTGTAAGACATGACAAAACTATGCAATTCCATAACAAAGGAATTTTTTATCCACATACCATGGCACCTGTATACCTCCCAAGGTTTTATGGCTTGGTTTCTCAAACCATGGTCATGACTCCATTTGGAGTCACAAAAAAAGCTCAAAAGAAGTCATAAATGTTAAGACTAAAAGAAAAACAAATTATTACTCAGTAAAACAACTATTTTAAATAGTTTGGTTTACTCCTATCTGAATTTAACCTTGAAATACTGTTACAGGGAGTGCAAAAGTACTTGAGCCAAAAAGTGAGTGTATTGGGAGAAGGGAAGGAATGTCACACTGTTGGTTAGTTTGGAAAACATCACATCTGGTTTTATAGGTAGGACTCCCATTATATAGGGAGCTATTACTCCTAATATATTAAATTTTTTTATTAGGCACACAAGTTGAATTATGTATTGATACATTTGAAGATTTACATCTGTTGGAATGATAAACAACCAAATTACAGTTACAAGAGGACAAATCCAAAATAGATGAACCTATCAGTGAAACAGAAAGGATACATGACATAAGACTCAGGAATAAGACTGAGTAGCATACATTGCAAATTTAAACTTTGTAGTGTCATGTCTCAAACTGTGGAGGTGATTCTGATCTGTGTAGTAATTACATGCTATTGACGTCAGAAAATTTGCTTCAGATTTTTACAGTTGTCAAAAAGGCAAATAACATATACTATAGCTTTTGGAAAGGATGTTTTGGTTTTGTGGCTATTTTGGTTGAAAATCTAAGCAACAGCTAAAGCTTAAGGTCTTGGTATAAAATCAATATATAACAAAATAAAGGTGAGAGGTAGGAATAGGGAAAAATGCCCTGCCATGAAGACTGTGATCATAAAAACATTGTTAAAGTCAGTGAACTATGTATGCATATACTCTGCTGTTCCTGGGATTTGAGAAACCATGGGTGTAAGGATAGCACTGAAGTTACAAATCAAAGTACCACCAAGAAAGCTACTGAAATAAACTGCAAGCAACTTATTGGTTCATGGATTTTGCAATTCAATACATCCAAAAGGAATTGTTTTAGAAGAGAACATTGAAAATTTAACACCAAACAGGGTTGAAATAAGCATTTCACAATTTCTAACACTTGATTTAAACTGCCTTCTGTTAAGGATTAATATTTTGTTTTTAAGATTGCATTACATCTGGCAATAATTAATATTAAAAATATTGAAAAGTATAAAATTGTTTCTCCTGGAAAAGGAGTTGGTACTAATGAATGATTCATCATTTGGAAAACAGTATGCTTATCAGTATTGGCAATGGACTGACAGTAGAGTGAATGAACAGAAAATGTCACTGGAATAAATCAGTGACAATATTTCCTAAGTAAACCTAGTAAATTTTCTATGGAACTCTCCCATGGAGACAGATAGTTTTCATAGATGTACAATAGTTTTATTTCTATCTCTACAAAATTTATTTCTGAAATCAGTATGAGTATTTTTGTTTTGTTATTATGACCAAAATATCTTTTTCTTCTTTATTTCCAGGTGGTTTTGGTAATTATTTACTATTAGCTCATGTATTGATTTGCACATGTGCATTTCTAATGGTTTCTAATAATATTACTGAGAGTCACAAGGGGTCCAGGATCAGCTCACAGCCTGAATATTTTTGTCTCTCTCAAATTTTTGGCTGGGGGAAAAATATATAGATATATGATATGAGTTTGTAAGAGCAGTATCACAGGTTATATTTTGTGTTATTGTGTAGCATAAAGGTTCATTTCAGGCCTTTCAGATCAATAACATTTTTTTGGTTGGCGTTTTTGTGGCTTTTTTTTTGGCTTCCAATCCTAAGATTTCTTACTGTCCTAGAAATTTTGAATGACCTTTGGTGCTGTTTTTACTGTTTTATCTCTTTTTTTTTCTCTTCCAACTGAGTTTTCCTATTGTATGTAGAATTACAATGAAGGTAAATACAATCTATTGAGTATTATGTGGAGAGGTTCAGGTTCTAGAAAATCTTATGGCAATGTATGGGATGGAACAGTCAATAGTTTTGGGAACAGCTATGCCTGTCCAAACAGCTACATTCAACATCTTTTTTGATGTCAATAAACTTGAGCAAAATAGTTGTCCATTACATAAGGGATAGGCAAGGAAGGAGAGGCGGCGGGGTGGCTCTCTATGTTATGGAGTGTTTTGATTGTATAGAGCTCAACGATTGTGATGACAAGGTCGAGTGCTTACGGGTAAGGATGAGGGGGAAGGCAAACAAGGCAGATATCCTGTTGGGTGTCTGTTATAGACCACCCAACCAGGACGAAGAGGCAGATGAAGCATTCTACAAGCAACTGGCAGAAGTCTCACAATCTGGAGGACTTCAACTTACCAGATGTCTGCTCGAAATACAACACAGCTGAGAAGAAACAGTCCTGGAGGTTCCTGGAGTGTGTGGAAGATAACTTCCTGACACAGCTGATAAGGGACCCTACCAGGGGAGGTGTCCTGCTTCACCTGCTGTTTAAGAACAGAGAAGTACTGGTGGGAGAAGTGATGGTCAGAGGCCGTCTTGGCTTAGCGACCAATGAAATGATAGAGCTTTCAATTCTTGGTGAAGTAAGGAGGGGGTCAGCAAAACCACTACCATAGACTTCTGGAGGGCAGACTTCAGCCTGTTCATGACACTGGTTGAGAGGGTCCCTTGGGAGATGGTTCTGAAGGGCAAAGGGGTCCAGGAAGGCTGGGCCTTGTTCAAGAAGGAAATATTAAAGGCACAGGAGCAGGCAGTTTCCATGTGCTGTAAGAAGAGCCGGCAGGGAAGACGACCGGCCTGGCTGAACAAGGGGCTTTTGCTGGAATTCAGGAAAAAAAGGAGAGTTTATCATCTTTGGAAGAAGGGGCAGGCAACTGAAGAAGAATACAAGGATCTCGTTAGGTCATGCAGAGAGGGAATTAGAAAGGCAAAAGCCCAGCTAGAGCTCAATCTAGCCACAGTTGTAAGGGATAACGAAAAATGCTTCTATAAATACATTAACAACAGAAAGAGAGCCAGGGAGAATCTCCATCCTTTATTGGATGCGGAAGGGGAACACTGTCACCAAGGATGAGGAAAAGGCTGAGGTACTTAATGCCTTCTTTGCCTCAGTCTTTAATAGCCACACCAGGTATCCTCAGGGTATCCATCTTCCTGAGCTGGAAGACAAGGATGGAGTGCAAAATAAACTCCCCATGATCCAGGAGGAAGCAGTTAACGACCTGCTATGCCACCTGGACACTCACAAGTCTATGGGGCCTGATGGCATCCACCCAAGGGTACTGAGGGAGCTGGTGGAGGAGCTTGCCAAGCTACTCTCCATTATTTATCAACAGTCCTGGTTAACAGGGGAGGTCCCGGACAACTGGAGGCTTGCCAATGTGATGCTCATCTACAAGAAGGGCCGGAAGGAGGACCTGAGGAACTACAGGCCTGTCAGCCTGACCTCTGTGCCGGGGAAGATTATGGAAAGGTTCATCTGGAGGGCGCTCACAGGGCACGTGCAGGATAACCAAGGGATCAGGCCCAGCCAGCACGGGTTCAAAAAAGGCAGGTCCTGCTTGACCAACCTGATCTCCTTCTATGACCAGGTGAACTGCCTAATGGATGAGGGAAAGGCTGTCGATGTTGTCTACCTGGACTTTAGTAAAACCTTCGACACTGTCTCCCACAGTATTCTCCTGGAGAAGCTGGTGACTCGTGGCTTAGACAGGTGTACTCTTCACTGGGTAAAAAACTGGCTGGATGGCTGAGCCCAGAGAGTTGTGGTGAATGGAGTTATATCCAGTTGGCGGCCGGTCACAAGCGGAGTCCCCCAGGGCTCAGTTTTGGGGCTCGTCTTGTGTAATATCTTTATCGATGATCTGGATGAGGGGATTGAGTGCTCCCTCAGCAAGTTTGCAGGCGACACCAAGTTGGGTGGGAGTGTTGATCTGCTTGAGGGTCGGAAGGCTCTGCAGAGGAATCTGGACAGGCTGGATCGATGGGCCGAGGCCAATTGTATGAGGTTCAACAAGGCCAAGTGCCGAGTCCTGCACTTGGGTCACAACAACCCCATGCAAAACTACAGGCTTGGGGACAAGTGGCTGGAAAGCTGCCCTGCAGAAAAGGAGCTGGGGGTTATTGATTGACAGCCGGCTGAATATGAGCCAGCAGTGTGCCCAGGTGGCCAAGAAGGCCAATGGCATCCTGGCCTGTATCAGACATGGTGCGGCCAGCAGGACTAGGGAGGTGATCGTGCCCCTGTACTCGGCACTGGTGAGGCCGCACCTCGAATACTGTGTTCAGTTTTGGGCCCCTCACTACAAGAAGGACGTTGAGGTGCTGGAGCATGTCCAGAGAAGGGCAACGAAACTGTTGAAGGGTCTGGAGCACAAGTCTTATGAGGAGCAGCTGAGGGAACTGGGATTGTTTAGTCTGGAGAAAAGGAGGCTGAGGGGAGACCTTATCGCTCTCTACAATTACCTGAAAGGAGGTTGCAGAGAGGTGGGTGTTGGTCTCTTCTCCCAAGCGACAAGTGATAGGACAAGAGGAAATGGCCTCGAGTTGCACCAGGGGAGGTTTAGGCTGGATGTTAGGAAAAGTTTCTTTACTGAGAGAGTGGTGAAGCACTGGAACAGGCTGCCCAGGGAGGTGGTGGAGTCACCATCACTGGAGGTGTTCAAAAAACGTGTAGACATGGCACTGCGGGACATGGTTTAGTGGGCATGGTGGTGTTGGGTTGATGGTTGGACTTGATGATCTTACAGGTTTTTTCCAGCCATAGTGATTCTGTGATTCTGTGATAAAATGCAGATCCGGGGACATAGTTTCTCAAACAGTACAATTGGGTAATATATATATTTTCAAATGCATTCTAGAGATAGAAAAGCAGGAACCAACCTATGTCTAAATTTATTTTTCAAGATTTGCTTTGTGTGTTTTTTGGTTACTTTTTTGTTTTATTTGTGCCTTTTTTCTGAATGATAGAAATCTAGCTATTTTAATCAACAGAAACTCTGATGATAGATATTTCCTAGATTTGAGGAGAGATAAAATGCTTGCCCGTGAGTCTGGATAACCATTTTGTAGTAGATGACAGATGCTGAATCAAGCTGAATTACTATAAAGTTCATTGCAATCCTATTTAGACACAAGTTTGCTCTAACCCCAGAGCCTCAATAAGGTTGGAAGATCAACACAAGGGGAGATTTTTTTTGTTCTTGAAGAATATTTTGCAAGTAGCTTTTAATATTCTAAAGATCACTTCAGCCTGTGAGCTTGGCATAACTCATAAACTCCCATCGGCTTTAAAGTTTACCTTCGGAAATAGTCTACAACATTCCTTCTCTCAGCAAATGTAATGATTATAGTAAAGTAAGAGCTTTGCAGAATTTTTTGTAATTATATACTTTCAAATTCAGGTTTCAAAGTCATATAAACAATGTGTTCAATGCTTTCTTTTGTTCAAGTAGATTAGTCAGCAAAGTCTCCCACTAACAAAATAGCAACACGTAGCCAGAACATCAAAGCTTCTGTAACTAACAGGAAACAATTCTCTCTAGCTTCTTGGGAAAAAACACAGCTACTGTAATTCTGCCCACTGATCTGAGTCACTGTTGTGCTCTGCTGGGACAACTGATAAGGCAGATAATTTCTCCGGAAGTAGTTCCTGAAACATGAAGTAATCATAGCAGCAGGAATTAAAAAAATCAACATCTTCACCCATGTTAATACTCTGCTAGTACTTAAATTTTATATTGTGTATGGAACTACTTCTAGTTCCTTGTAAGTCAAAGAATACCTTGCCTCTAGTTGTATTGTTTTGTTGTTTTATTACTTTATTGATAATTGCTTAAATTTTACCATCACTCTTAAACTTCATTGTATTGCATGTACGATATAGTGTTTTATGTATTCTAACTCAGTAATGTTTTATTAATGTATGCATACTTAACGTAATAAAATTACTGTAGCACCTTACCATGAGAGCTATCACTGAGCTAGTATTTTCGTAGGCCTTTTATTAAATTTGGTGTCGCTAAGTTTTTTTGGCTGCATTTATACAAAAGACTCTTACTGAGATGTTCTTTCTGCACTCGTTACTCTCTGGATTTAGAGTTTTTGGTATCCAGAGCTGTACATTAAAGATCTTTTTTGTTGAATGCCAGGAACCAATACAGGGATGTGTACGTATCTAGCTGCAAAGAAAATGCCACTTAAAAATAAAGATATTTTTATTTTGGGCAATGATATGTGAGGAAATTAATTTTAAAATCCAGGACCCTTCTGTTCTCTTCACCACGTATTCCCCCATTGTATTTTACTAGTCTTAACAGTCTAGTTACAAGGACGTGAGGAGATTTTTCAAATAATCTTCTCAATATATCCTTATCAAGAGTAAGCTTCTATGTGTCTTTGTGTGTTCATGCTTGACTGAAGGATTAGTTTTTAGCCTATAATGGATAGCATGGCTCAGATGCCAACAAAGATAACAAGCCGTGGAAAGCTTTTTCATAATATTTGTATATTACTTTTTCTGCAACAAAATATTTCAAATCACCATGTTATATTATAAATGAACAAGGAATATGGATACCAAAATTGTATCAAACAAGAATTATTTTGGCTCTATTTCTTTTATTTTCAATACTACTTTACAATAGGCTCCATATTAACAAGACATGGGGCATGATTCTCTCTTTATTTACTTTTATTTCATGCTGGTGCATCTCCATTGACTAATGATTATAATACAAACACTGTGTAGCAGAATGGCAAATCAAGTTCCATAACTACTAACATTATTGGATTTTATTAGAATATTTTGATGAGTCTACTTTTACTGCATTAAGTAAATTCATTTCCCATGTGAACACAGCAGCTATTTATCAGCTCTTAGTAATACTAGATATTGGGTTGTCCCAGACATGAAGATGCCATCTTCATTTAAAGCTACCCTCTTGAGTTAATGACAATTAAGTTGACAAAAAATAATAGATTTAGAATCTGGCCAAGAAATGAGAGATAATTCAAAAGGCCTCTGAATGAAGTCACTGCATTTAGAACTTCAGAAGCTGCTGTCAATGGTCTGTGATATTGGTAGCCTGGAATAACTAACTTAATACACTGAATTATCTTACCTCACTCTCTTCCAAGTTCTGCCGGAAGCAAACTGACCATATAATATATACTTATGGCCAGGTAGCAAAGTCCTCAGATATTTAAGGACATAATGGATAAATAATTGTTATAAATAGTCATCCTAACTGTTTTATGCTTTTCACCTCATTTCCCTTCAGAAAGGGATGTCATTTTCTCCTGATACTCTGTAACATCTTTTTGACTAGTCATTGTACATGTCATTGTATCGTGTATTCTTCAGGATCTCCTGGTTGCTTACAGCCTTTTGTTCTTAACTTGTTTCTCTTCACAATTTCCTGTTAGTTGAATACCTCGTACATGCAACTAGACCAGTCTTTGCCCTTTTGAAGGTCACATTGGCAAGGTATGTATGTAAAATCCTTATACACCATGTTTCGCTATGCCATCACAGTGTTAGAAAAATGCTTAAATACCGTTGTCGGTTACACTATTTTTGTACACTTGTATTTGGGTTCAAGGTTTGCTAATATTAATTATAACCTGATTATATCTGTCTATTACAGGCTTTTGCTATGGATGCAGAATTAACAACTCACGGTCATCAAAAGTCAGATTATGGTAGAAAGCTAATCTAGCATAAGGAAGCTAATTTTCCACCGGATTAATGAATTATGTATGCACACGGAAGCTCCAAGCAACATCAGAATTGCAAAAGCAGAGGGCATGATTTGAGAGCTGAGAGCAAGGGAGAAGAGCAGGAGGAAAAAGTAAACAGAATCATCTTCTTTCAGCACAGATGAGTTGTAGATCACCTCACCTGAACTGAGAGCCATATGCTGGAAGATTCTAGTGTTACTGTTTACATCTCTGACACTCCTGAACTCACTGAAGCTGGTAAGTAGTGCTAAATGGATGCCAGGCAGGCTCCTCAAATTGAGAATTTGATCCTTGTGTGTAGTAGAACAGCTGTATGTCTAGTGCAACCATCCAGAACATATCTACATGTGACCAGAATGTCAAGGGAGGTGATCCTTCCCCTCTACTCCGCTCTCATGAGACCCCACCTGGAATACTGCGTCCAGCTCTAGGTTCCCCAACGTAAGAAGGACATGGACTTGTTGGAGTGAGTCCAGAGGAGGGCCATGAAGGTGATCAGAGGTCTGGAGCACCTCTACTATGAAGACAGGCTGAGAGAGTTGGGGTTGTTCAGCCTGGAGAAGAGAAGGCTCCAGGGAGACCTTATAGCAGCCTTCCAATACCTGAAGGGGGCCTACAAGAAAGTTGGAGAGGGACTTTTTACAAGGGCATGTAGTGATAGGACAAGGGGTAATGGCCTTAAACTAAAAGGGGGTAGATTTAGATTAGATATAAGGAAGAAATTCTTCATCATGAGGCTGGTGAAACACTGGAACAGGTTGCCCAGGGAAGTTGTGGATGCCCCACCCCTGGAAGTGTTCAAGGCCAGGTTGTACAGGGCTTTGAGCAACCTGGTCTAGTGGAATGGTGTCCCTGTTTGTGACAACAGGTATTTTTGACCAAATAGTTCATTAATACTTTCTGTTTCTCAAGCCTGTTTAGTGGCAAGGTTGAGATCTGGACATAATTAGTCCAGGATGGAAATCCAGCTGTAGATCATTAAAATAGCAAATATTGCATGCAGCAGAAAATTAAGATATTTCTTCATATTTTTTCATAATATAGTATATAATGTACTTCCAGTTAAGGATTTGCAGATAAAGACTGTATCTTAATCCACATAAGAGAACTGGCAGTCAGCGTGAAGCAGAGGTCACCATAGGTATATAGTGATTTCATTTGTGTTCCCGTCTAAGAGGAAATATGAAGGTTGTCTTCATCCTCTTACCTTGTACTGTGCATTGTAATTGAAGACCTAGAGTAATTATATCAAGGCTAAAATGACATGCATTTATTAGGCCAAAAGAAGTGAAATTACATTTTGAATTAAACTTCAATCCTATCTTTTCTAAGCATTATTTCTGAAAGCATCTTAGGGAATTTGCATCTAAGTTTATGTAAAACACTACTTTTTTCTCTGCTTTGTCTGCGAGAACCCATGTGTAGCATGCAGGAATGTCTTTGTGTGTTTCATGCTACTACCAGAAATTATTTGATCTAATCTGAAAATGTGTAAATAACCTAATAGATTATTAAATTTAAGGTCATGAAGAGAGTAATATGTAATAATTTGGCTCTTCTAACAACAGCAAATCAAGAGCCGTTTAACTGACAGAGGTTTTCTAATAGCTACATATTTGTTCTAGTTCTGTTCAAGGTTAAGTCATGCAGAAAAAACCTTTATGAGTTAGAGCAAACTCCTTATGAAGATGTAGCATTGCTTTCCATAGGCACCAATATCTGAAAAACCTTTTGAATGGTGTTGAGAAGTAGTAGCTTTTCTTGTGCAAGTACTGTCACGAATCCTGATTTAGGATCCTGCCATCTACACCAATTTGTCGCTGTGCTGGTTTTGGCTGGGAGAGAGTTAATTTTCTTCATAGTAGCTAGTATGGGGCTGTGTTTTGGATTTGTGATGGAAACAGTGTTGATAATACAGGGATGTTTTAGTTATTGCTGAGCAGTGCTTACACAGAGTCAAGGCCTTTTCTGCTTCTCACACCATTCTGCCAATGAGTAGGCTGGGGGTGCACAAGAAGTTGGGAGGGGACACAGCCGGGACAGCTAACCACAACTGACCAAAGGGATATCCGGTACCATATGATATCATGCTCAGCATACAAACTAGGGGAAAAGCTGCCCAGGGAACCGCTGCTTGGGGACAGGCTGGGCATCGGTTGGAGGGTGGTGAGCAATTGTTTTTATTTGCATCACTTGTCTTCCCTGGATTTTATTTCTCTTTTTTCTTGTTATTTTCCTTTTCATTACAAATTATTATTATTATTATTATTATTATTATTATTATTATTTTCATTTCATTTCCTTTCATTTAATTTAATTTCATTTCATTTATTAAACTGTTCTTATGTCAACCCATGAGCTTTCTCACTTTTGCTCTGTGATTCTCTCTCCCATCCCACTGGAACAAGGGGGGAGTGAGCGAGCGGCTGTGTGGTGCTTAGTTGCCAGCTGGGGTTAAACCACAACAGTTGCGAATCTCAATTTAGGATCCTGCCGACTGTGCCAGTTTGTCACGAAATAAGCAGTTTAGGCTGCTTAAAGAATCACCATCAAGGGTATTGGCAAAAGTGATTTTAATAGAAGTTTATAAAATGCAACTTAACAGAATTTGATGGCAAGGTTCACTCTACTACTTACTAAAACATACAAAGGAAAATCAAATTAGAATTGAATTGGAATGATATATACAGAGAGTCTGGAGAAATAAAAGGCAAAAGATTAAGGCAGACCCTCCCATTGAGTCATGAGTTTCAGAATGGCCCCCCTTGCTTTCTAAACTTCTCAATGAGGAGTTTAGATGCAGCTGAATCTAGACTTAGTCTCAGACTTGGTCAACGGTTCATGTCTAAAGGAAAGGAGAGGGTACAAGGAACAAATAAATCCTCCCGTTGAGTCACGGGCTTCAGAGAAGACTGGCTAGTTCCACTCCTAGTCCCAGATTTGGACAACCATTTATGTCTAATGGAAGAAGTACAAAGAATAGGGAAAACCCTTCTGTTGAGTCATAAACTTCAGAGTAGTCCCCCTTGCTTTCTAAACGCCTTCTCAGAGAGGAGTCTAGGTGCAGCTACGTCCAATCCTAGTCTCAGATTTGATCAAACTTTTTTATCTAAAGGATTATATGCATTTAGCAGCAATCTAAGGTTCATTCAGAGTTTAAAAAGGATCACAAGATTTTAGCAACACTTAATCATTGATTAGTTTAACATTTGCAAGGTGAGTTAATAGAATTTACTACAATCACAACAGTAGCTTGATTACAGATCTGAAATGGTAATACTACTCTTGCTATCGAGTACTCAAATTGATTCACACATGCACATGCACAGACACAAAGATATAGATGTATGTACAAAGGTACCTGTCAAAAATTCCCCTCGAGTTCTGTGAAATACTCACTTCAAAAGTCTCAGCATTTCTCAATGGGTGAGGGTTGAACCTTGACAAGGAGAGGGTTTTACCCCAACTCCCATCACCAGCTTTCGGCCCCAGTCCTCCAAATTTCGGAAACTGGAGAGTTTGCGAACTCTGAGACACATCCCACTCAGAGAGAGGTGTTGGTCGCGGCCCACTGCCGTCCAGGATAGCTCAAATGGCCTCACTTGGGACTGCTGTTTATAGGTTTGCAAGATAATCAGCTTTAGTCATTAGCAAAATGATGGAATTTCAGTAACAATGGTGTTGTTCTACTTGGGCTATGATCCAGATAAGGAATGTCCCAGGGCTGTCAGGGGGTGACTGATTATTCCATTATTCTTGCTCTCATTACCCACCTCAGTCAGGTGGCAGAAGCACTTGTTTTGGTCAGTGCTGTTCCCCACTTTAGCCATGCAAGAATTCCTGGTATGGTCAAGGGACACTTAACTGCCCAACTCACTACACAAAGGCCAAGGCTTAGCTGGAATTCCTGAGATTGTAGAGCGACCCAGGAGAGATGGTGTTAAAAATTATACTGAATATTCAGAGATTATTGAATTTTATTTTCCTTTTTCTCAGAGTTCTTACTCATCTCAGTAATATTACTCACAGGTACAGAAGATGTCCATCAGACTTTGTCGGGTCTTGGTTAGTCTGCAGGAAAAGAGCTAAATATCAATAGTAGGAGGATATATTTGCTATGGTACTGACTTCCCAATTAAAACTTACTTCTGCATGAATGAATAGCACTTAGTTTTATATGACATGGAAATTGTGAGAGGAGATATTATGATGATCCAGTGTCTAACAATATTATTATAAACTCTAGCTATTACATGCCATGCAGCAGCTGCTATGAAATCTTCAATCTTTTATCTTGAATGACTACATGACAAGGTTATTGACATGGAAAATAAACACGAAGTATTCAATTGAGAAATAAGACACCAACACTTAACTGCCCCATTCAACACCTAAGTTCAGTGTTAGACCCCCAAACAAATAAACATCTATGGTGAAGCCTAATTTCCCAAGGAATCTAAAAATACCACCGTGAATACTGACTTTACAGCCATTGGGAGCATACAGAATTTCTCAAGTCTCAAAAATACCAAACAGCTCAATGGCAATTTTAAGCCTACATACCAGCACTGTTCACAGACAAAACTGTTCTTTTTTCCTAACTCATGTGTAGGGTTTGAGCCTGTATATGTACTCTGAGCAACTTTACAATTTCTAATGCGAGAATCCACGACTCGCCTCTCCCAACTAAGTGCTCTAAACTTCAGGCTATAGAAACATCTGATTGTATATGAGTAGATAAGCATTTTATGTTGACTATTTTACCAAAGGGAGAAAAGAACATGTCTGTTTTGCCTTTCTGAATTTAAACATAAGGAAATTGGATGTCAAAATTGGCCTTGATGAAGACCATTTCACTCAATGAGATTACTTTGTTTTAAACAAATTTTTGCTTACAAAGCTGGAAAAAGCTTATATCCCATCATGACCTACATTTCCATTGAACAGTTAAATTGACCTTCAAATTTAAGCATCTTTTTAAACCTAGAATGCTCCTAAGTGCTTGGTATGCACTGACATCTCATGACAGGTTTTTTTGCTGCAGAAATAAAGCCAATTAATAACCCAATATGACTGTTTCTGGAAGAATTGTGGGAGAAATATTCTGTTCTAGGCATGTGGCAGAGTGCTGCAATGTCATGGTGTAAAATAATAAAACTCCAGTGTCAAAATCAAACAGGTTTGGTACTTGAATGAAAACATCGCCTATATTTTATCTTGTCGTCATTTAGAAAAAGAAACATGCAGCCAACCAAAGGGAAAGAGGAGCTTTTGTATGGGGTGTCCATGGTAAGGTGTTGGCAGCAGGGGGCTGCATGGGTGGCCTCTGGGAGAGGAGGCCAGGGGCTGCCCTGTGCCAGGCACAGCAGGTTCCAGCCGGTTCCAGCTGGTTGTGCAACAGACCTGCCACGGCACACAGCTGAGCCTGCCAGCCAAGCTGGTGGTGCCTCTGTGAACATATGTAAGAAGGGGCAAAAACACCACCCAGGCAGAGGAGAAGGGAAAAGAAGACATTGAGAAACAGCGGTGTGAACACAAAGATCAGAGAAGGAGGAGGAGGAGGTGCCAGAGCAAGTGCTTCACTGCAGCCCACAGAGAGGACCAGAGTGGAGCAGATATCCACACTGCAGCCCATGGAGGACCCCACACAGGAGCAGGTGGACATTTCCTGGAGGATCTGCAGTCTGTGGAAAGTCCACGCAGAAGCAGTCTTATCTTGAAGTATTGTATGCTGTGGGAGGGATCCCATGCTGGAGCAGGGGAAAAGCGTGAGGAGGAAGGAGCAGCAGAGAGGCACTGTTACGTACTGACCACAGCCTTCCATACTGCATCCCCCCAATGCTGCTCAAGGTAGGGAGAGGTGTCAGGAGTACCCTGTTCAGGAGGAAACCAGCTGAGCCTGGAAAAGGAGGGGTCTGTGGGTGAGCTAAAGTTTTGGTTTAAATTTTTTGTCTTTGTTTCTCAGTACCTGAATCTGTTTTGCCAATAAATACAATTAATCTTTCCCTCATCAAGTCTGGTTTGCCCATGACAGTAACTAGTAAGTGAGCTCACTTTCTTTATCTCAACCCATGATCTTTCTCATCCTATTTTTCCCCCCATCCTGATGAGGGTGAGTGAGAGAGTTGCTGAGTGGGCATCTGGCTGCTGGACAAGACTAACTCCACCACAGCTTTCTAAGCAGCAAACTATTACTCAAGTTAGATCTAAGAGCTCTGAGTGTGAAGAAGAGGGAAGTTACTGATGTTATGTGCCAGGGCTAACTCTTCAGTGAAAATGTACCAGACGAAAAAGTAATACTGTCAGGAAAAAGAGGGAAACAAAGCTTCATCCTCCCAGTAGGATTCAAAACAAAGGAAAGATACAGAATCATTCTTACTGAAGGGTATAATACAACCTTTTAAATGCAGACTGTCATATAACAAACTGAATTCCATCCCATTAACTCAGAAAGACAAATCTACTGAGCTAGATCAAACTCACAATAATTTAAAATAACTTGAAAAGCTTTGTGTGTGTGTTTGTTTTCTCATTTAATTTATTTGAAAAATCAGATTTTGTTGCAACTCAAAGCTGGTAGATGTCATGAGCACTGATAGCACTGAACATGTGTTTCACAGAATCACAGAATCACTAAGGTTGGAAAAGACCTGTAAGATCATCAAGTCCAACCATAAAAAAAATCAATAGCCATTCTACCTACCTTTTTCAATAATGAGTACTGAAAACAATCTTAATTGACAACAAAAACCAGTGGTGTCAAACTTGGGCAGTATCTTCTTTTACTATAGAAATATTTGGCATAATCAATACTTCTCTCCAAAAAACCTATAATGCTTTCTCTAAAGGCTTTTGTAGTTCTTTGAATAAAAATACCACATATTCAGTTTTCCAGGTTTTCATTGTCATAGGGAGGCAGTGACATCTGAGCTATAGCCTGCTGTAGACTTGGCTTGATCTAGATATATTTACTAACTGTGACTAAATACTTTTTTGGAAACATTTATTTTAGAATCATTGCATGTTTGGAGAAAAATGTTGTTTCAACATTGACTTGCTTCTTCTGTCCATAAACTTAAATCAGCATTGTATTCTACAACATATGACCATATGATTCATGGATGACACTAGGAGCAGATTAGTTAAATCATGAGTTCTCAATCCAATGTGATAATTATTTTTTGTTATATTTTGTGTGCTGACAGACATGATCAGGATAAGAAACCAATGACAGCACTAGAAAGATTAAATAATCTATTAGTTCTTATCTTTGATAGAATATACAGTAAGATATGACTTCTACTTAATAAGCAGAGGTGATTTTGAAAAAGTGAGATGACTAGAATTAACAATTATATCTAATGTGTACCAAAAGGACTGCTTCAAAATGCAGCAGTTACCATCTTCTTTTAAAACTGTTTGGAAATTGTGGTGATCCCCATTTATTTCCTAATAACTTTGTGGTTAAACTATTCACTTGGAGAGCAAGAAACTTGAGCTTAATACCTTAAAGTTCAAAGCGTCATTCCCCAAATTTCAAGAGAACAATTTAGCAACATGGTAGGGATGATCTTTATACATCTTGTTGAATCTGTGAACTTACAGAACAGAATATATTTTTTTAATGTCAAAGAAAAATCGTAAGAAAAGACAATTTTATGTAGTCAGTGGTCTAACATGTTCTTAGCTGTGCTTCCTACAAAATAAACATGATTCACCTAAGTTATTAGATAAAATACAAAGGCAGTTACAAGACTAGGACACCCAAAGCAAAAATTCTAATTCCCAATGAGTGTCATAACAATTAAGTTACAGTATCATAGTCTTGTTTATGCTCTCCTTTTTTCCTGTTAATCCCTAACTATTTCCCATACACTGCACTTCTTTAAAATGAATAAAGAGACTGCCTCTTTTCCACCCAGGCTAGGCGATTAACTGACAGTGCTTTTTGACATTGTGGAGATGAAGGACTGAACTCCCTGAGGCCCTGAAACCAAATGTCCTCTTCCTGGACAAGTGATCTATCAACTGGGCATTTTATAAAAGACTGATGGTGAACACTGTATCTCTTCCTATGGGTGCAATTAAAACAACCAATGGATTATGCTCCATTTTTTCCTAAAATATGGGTCTTATGGAATGATTTCAGAGTGTGGATCTTAATTAACAGGTGAGGATGTTCCAAAAGTTCTGAGTTAATAATATTGGCTCCAGGAAGGGTTTGGATTTCAGAAACAGCTTTCATAAATCACAAAAAAACCATGATTTATATTCCAGGATATTATTGCTACACATGTTGCTGAAATTTCAAATCAATTCATATGCATTGAATTTTCTGAACCCATGTCTGCCAGTCAGCTTGGTTAACATAACCCTCTCAGAACATCAGCCTAGGTGGATTCCTGAGGGTGGATTTTTTGTTTGTTCTTTGACTAGCTTCATTTCCCTTCCAAACTAGTGTCTCAGACTTATGTTGTTGACTAAATTATTCTCTTAACTACTGTTTTAAATACTGTTTTCACATTCTTTCCCACCTCAAGATTAGAAGATACATATCTATGCTAGTATAGGTATACCTGGGCTATAGGCAGTGGATTTATTTTTTATCAATTTGCTGCTATTAAATCTATTACCTAATTTATTACATTAGCTTGTGGTCTTTTGGAGATTTGGTTTGGTTTTATGGCTGTGCAGATGGAAACCTGTTTGTTTAGGCACTTTTTTTTTCACAGCTTGCACTGATAGTATATATAGATGATGACTTGCTGTACAATAATCTCTCTATCTCTTTGTTGTTTAGTCTTTCCTATGTTCTAGGCCTGACAACCGTGATAGTTAGTTGGGGTTCTGCACTTATTTTAAAAGCCATAACCATGGCTGAATGTTCACAGCTTGGAGAATATACCTCTAATGAAATCAGAAGGTCTTTGGGACGTATCAGTTTACTAATTATATTCAATAAAAGAAATTAGTACCTACCACAGAAAAAAATGTCTGACATATTTCCTAAGTCCAAGAACTAGCTCAGAAAAGACTAAAGGAAGAAGGACACAACTAGATGTCCATGAAGTCTGCCTGCAAATGAGCCTAGTGAAGCATTGCTAGGTAAAGGTTGGTATACTATTTAGAACTATTATAAAATGGAGTAAATCAACCTCAATATTCAGTGTCAGGGCCATGAACTACATGATCAGTGTGCCTGTCTCCAGTCCTCTCTACCTGGCGCTATCTCCCAGATGGATCTCACATATGTGCTGTAGTCCTGTCTCTAGCCTTGTCTTCTGTAAGAACTTTAGACTCACATTGTAGCCTTGTCTTCAGTCCTGCCTCTGACTCTGCCTCCTTCTGCTCCTGGCTGGACTCTCTAGATGGACCCTGAGTCTGGTTCATTGCTTGCCTTGCCAGGGTCAATCAATGGACCCTGCTATCAGCACACAGCTGTGCCCACTCTGTTCAGACCCTCTGGGACTGCGCCCTGTCTGTGCGGGTACTGCTGGTACTGTGGTCCCCCTTGGCTCCTGGCTGACCAGCCCTTGCTTTGAAAAGCCCCATTCCTGCTGCTCCATGCCATTGATTCGGTCATGCTTAGTGTAGGCAATTCAGCTATTCTTTGCCTTCACTTCTCAGTGAAAAACTGGAGTAACAGCAGATCCATACCTATTTTCAATTATGGGTGAAGAATGCAAATATAAAGATATGATTATGAGAAAAATCATATAAACATATTTTTAATTGACAATGTAAGATTTTTATTTTGTCACAAGACACTTCTGCTATGAATAGTGGCAGAGAATGGAAAAAGAACAATTGGTCTGAGTTAGCACTGGAAGCTATGTCAAAGCATGCGGAGGACAGGGAGATGATTACAGACAGCCAACATGGCTTCAAAAGGGCAAATCTTGCCTGGCTAATCTAGTGGTCTTCTACCGTGGAGTGACTGCATTGGTGGATGTGGAAAGAGCAACTGATATCATGTACCTTGACTTCTGTAAGGACTTTGACACAGTCCCATACAAAATCCTTGTCATTAAAGTGGAGAGAAGTGGGTTTGATGGATGGACTTTCTGATGGGTAAGCGATTGACTGGATGGCTGCATCCAAAGCATTGCAGGTAATGTCTCAAAATCCAAATAGAGATCAGTAACAGTGTCCCTCAGGGGTCTGTATTGGGATGGTGCTGGTCAATATCTTTATTAATGACATAGACAATGAGATTGAGTACACCCTCAGGAAGTTTATGGGTGACACCAAGCTGAACGGTGCACTTGATATGCTAGAGGGAAGAGATGCAATCCAAAGGGACCTTGAAGGGCTGGAGAAGTAGGCCAATGTGAACCTCAAGAAGTACAACAAGGCTAAGTGCAAGGTCCTCCACCTGGGTCACGGCAATTATCAGTATCAATACAGGGGGGAGATGAATGGACTGAGAGCAGCCCCGCAGTGAAGGACTTGGGAATATTACAGAATCACAGAATCACAGAATCACTATGGTTGGAAAAGACCTGTAAGATCATCAAGTCCAACCATCAACCCAACACCACCATGCCCACTAAAACATGTCCCGCAATGCCACGTTCACATGTTCCTTGAACACCTCCAGTGATGGTGACTCCACAACTTCGCTGGGCAGCTTATTCCAATGTTTTACTACTCTCTCAGTAGAGAGATTTTTCATAATATCCAGCCTGAACCTCCCCTGGTGCAACTTGAGGCCATTTCTTCTTGTCCTGTCACTAGTCACTTGGGAGAAGAGACCAACACCCACCTCTCTGCAACCCCCTTTCAGGTAACTGTAGAGAGCAATGAGGTCTCCCCTCAGCCTCCTTTTCTGCAGAGAAGCCTCCCCAGAGCCTCCTCTTCATCATTGGTAGATGAAAAATTAGACATGAGCCGGCTACGTGCACTTGCAGCCCAAAAAGCTAATTGAGTCCTGGGCTGCATAAAAAGAAGCGTGGCTAGCAGCTGGTGAGAGGTGATTCTTGCCCTCTACTCTGCTTTTGTGAGACCCCACCTAGAGTACTACATCCAGCTCTGGGGCCCCCAGCACAAGAAAGACATGGAACTGTTGGAGTGGGTCCAGATGAGGACCATGAAAATACTCTGAAGGCTGGAACACCTCTCCTATGAAAGAAAGCTGAGAGAGTTGGGGTTTTTTAGCCTGGAGAATGGAAGGCTCCATGCAGACCTTATTGGGATCTTTCAATATATAAGGGGGGCTTATAATAAAGATGGAGAGAGACTTTTTACAAAGGCCTGTGGTGACAGGACAAGGGGTAACAGTTTTAATCTAAAAGAGTGTAGATTTAGATTGGATATAAGGAAGAATTTTTTTATGATGAGCATGGTGAGGAACAATGGAACAGGTTGCCCAGAGAAGTTGTGGATGTCCCATCCCTGGAAATGTTCAAGGTCAGGTTGGATGGGGCTTTGAGCAACCTATCCTATTAGAAGATGTCCCTACCCATGACAGGGGGATTGGAGCTAGGGGATCTTTGAAGGTCCCATCCAACCCAAATCATTCTATGATTCTTTGGTTTTATTAATTCATCAGTATTATGGTTGAAATTCTAGCTTTATGGTGGCGGTCAGAGGAGGTACATGTTAGTAACAGAAAAGCCAATGTCCTAACAACTTCCCTGTCAAACCAAACAGGTGAATTAAAGCTCAGTTTACCAACCAGAATCTGCATAATACTAGAAGGAAGTTTGCTTTAACATCTCTGCCTGTAAACTAGGGTTTCCTCCCTGCCCCCCACCCCGTCCCCCCGTCCCCCCCAGAGCAGCTTAACATAGAATGAACTAAAAATTTTCATTTTATGGAGAAGAACCAGTAGTTAATCTCAGCAGGCAGTGCTTTCCTTTTTCTCCACTGCTCATGAAAGAAAGCAGAAAGCATTTAATATGTCAAAAATAATGGAAACCTTCCCTAGGAATATTTTCCATCTTGGCCTTTGCCATCATGCATTCTCACACTCACATTACTTTTCACATTGCAGGTTGTTGTTGTTAAGGTGGAAACATAAGTAATTTAAAAAATAATATCCACACCATTTTCTTGGAGGCCATTAGTGTGCTTCACAATCATGTTTTTTTTGTTTTCTTTTTATACTACTGAAGCCAACTTACTTTCTTTTTTCATTTCATTGTAAAATATATAATACTAATGGATTAGACTGATTTCTTCCCATGTTAAGTTTACCACTATGTAATTGTTTATACAGTTGGTTGCCTTAAAAATAGAAAAATGAAGGAAAAAAGGAATAAGAAAAGACCAATTTTATCACTTTTATCATTAATGGGTAAATTAATTGGCACAGAAGTGACAATGTTGCTGACAATGACTTTGGTAAAGCCATATCTCTTCAGTTTAGTGTTTGAGAAGCTAAGCAACAAGCAATGAGATGATGTTATTTGATTTGCAGCTATGAGTTAAAAGACAATGGATGAGCACACAAAAAAGGAGAAAACATTACCATGGAACAGCAGTTGGAAAGAATGGAAAAGGCACAAGTAAAGGCATAAGCTTTGCAAAAAATAAAGGTATATTTTATAGATATAAAGATATAAATCATTCTTTTGAGGAAAGGCTGAGGCACTTGAGTCTTTTTAGTCTGGAGAAGAGAAGACTGAGGGGAAATCTTATTAATGCTTATAAATATTTAAGGGATGGGTGCCAGGAGGTTGGGGACAGTCTTTTTCAGTGGTGCTCAGTAACAGGACAAGAGGTAAT
Organism: Gavia stellata; assembly: GCF_030936135.1. Taxonomy (NCBI): domain Eukaryota; kingdom Metazoa; phylum Chordata; class Aves; order Gaviiformes; family Gaviidae; genus Gavia; species Gavia stellata. The sequence goes on along the minus strand of NC_082598.1, from coordinate 23,137,059 downwards.
GGGCACAAACTTGGTCGTAGGAAGTTCCACCTAAACATGAGGAGGACCTTCTTTACTTTGAGGGTGGTAGAGCACTGGAACAAGCTGCCCAGAGAGGTTGTGGAGACTCCTTCTCTGGAGGTATTCAAAAGTCGCCTGGATGCGTTCCTGTGCAATCTGCTCTAGGTGAACCTGCTCTGGTGGGGGGGTTGGACTAGATGATCTCCAGAGATCCCATCCAACCCCTGTCATTCTGTGATTCTGTGTATATGTTTCTTTTTTTTTTTTTTTTTAATAAATTCTTTTTAGATCTAAGCTTCCTTTTCCCAAAACTGATTGCTTTAAATTAGTTCCAGGGGCCAGTTTCTTTGTCACTGTTACAGCTAAGCACGAATTTTTGTGTTTCCTTTTAATTTTTCATGGTAAATAGGAAATAGGATTACAGTGTTTACTCATGTTTCTAGATTTATCATTGGTACAAGCTACAGCATCACATTCAGAAACAGATCCAAATGGTGGATTCCTCAATATTATTAAGCTGTGTAAAAGATTCTTTTGTTTTTAAAATATTTTTTTCTTATGTTCTGGAGATTTTAAAGACCATACTCCCTAAGCCTCAAAGCAGAGATTAGCAGAAGATCTGATGAGTCATCTAAAAATGTAACTGAACAAGAATTGCATTACTGGCTCTGTTCCAACAATTCAATATCTTAAACAGCATTTATTCCCTCCCTCTAGGGATATTTTACATATTACAAGGCTTCCTCTGAATGTTCACTGACTAATTTTGACCAGCCTAGCTGAAAAACAAAGCTATATATAAATCGTGCATGCACAAAGAGATTCTGTCTGTCTTCGTAAATGTAGGCTTGGCAAAATATAAAATAAAAATGTGTATAAAGATGCTTCTTTGGCAGCTGAAGCTCTAAAATACAAGTTTTATTCACATTCGTACTTTGCTAGACTTTGTTAATTTCTTAAATTCATGAACATAAAGAAAAATAAATAAGTATGAATTCGGGAATTCATAATGTTCTTTTAGCTCATGTTCTTTTAGCTCATTACACTTGAAACAGGATTATTAACTCATAATTCTGGTTGGAGAGTTTTGGTGTCCTTAATCCTGACAGTCAGGAAGAAAATTGTGTACATAACGCAGACTCGATGAGGTTTATGTCTTCTCTTACATCTCAGCTGGGTTAGAAAAAGACAAGCTAGGCTAAGAAAGTCATGTTCTGTCCAATGCTGCTTGGTACATTTTAAAGGCTTGATTTGAATGAAAGCAACTTTCTCTGGTAAATCTAATATCATCAGTTATAATCTGAGAGCTAAATTCTTATGTTTTTATGCATGCAGAATAGCCCAATGACTAATCCCTGACTTTAGATGACTAATTCAAATGTGATACATGTACAATGAGTGTTGCTTTAGAAGCAAGGATTCCCAAATTAATCCTAAACGAAGAAAATATTCCATTACTTATCTAAGGAATAGAAAATCCACCTCCCCAACTCTTTTCTATGTACAAATTCACTAAAATTAATCCATGTACTATATTAAATGATACAATGAAGCCTGTGAAAGGACTGAATATAGATCTGGGAGTATATAGAGTAGGAGGAGTCCTTATTTAAACGTTAACTGTCTGAAATTAGAATTATTACAAGTGTGGCATATTCCCTGAATTTTTAATTTTCTGAAATATCAGATATATCTCCTTGGAGATAGTAAAAAGTACTTTGTATAATAGAACTGAAAGACTACCATCAGAAGTTAATGTTCATGCCAAGCCATCAGTTTATATTATCTGAGGAATTTTAACCAAATCCTTGAAAAAAAATGCAAATGGACTTTGGTTCAACCACAAGATATGAGTAAAACCCATAAACAATTAGGTTAAACACATTTGTCCATGCCATACAGGAAGTCAGGTAAAATAATGATAATAGACCATGATTACCTTAAAAATACATTGAAATAATGGGAAAATTTACTGAAAAGAAAACCAATCAAACCCAAACCAGTAAAAATTTGCTGCCCTAAGAAAGGCCTCACACAAGAGAAATAGAAAGAAGAGAAGCACAAGGACATCTTTTAAATGAAGGTGAATTTAATATTGATTGTGAGTAGATTGGCAATGGCTGAGGATAACATTCAGAGTTGGGAAAATTATTGGCTCTTACCAGATACAGTATAACTGTAGGCTAAAACAAAAATCACAAAGGATTTAGGCCCCAAAATCCTAAATTCTAGGAGTTTGTTCCATGGAATGGAAGTCAGTACTCTGTGACTAATGTTTAGGTTTAAATACATCACAGAAACTGTTAAGAACCGGATCCAAAATAATTATCTCACTAAGTAAAAAGATACTTAGACATTGCACTGCGAAGGTGGATTCATTTCATGTGACTTTAGATGGTACATCAAACAGAAGCTTTCTTCCAAGAGGCATAATAGAGAAATAAGTATCACCAAAAAGGTCTTAATCCCACAAGTTTTTGAGATCTATATTAGAATAAGGTGAACCACCTTCTGGAAGTCCTGCTCATTCTCTGCTGACTGATAAAGTGATTCTAGTGAAGTCATTCTTCACTAATTCTCAGCGAAGGCTGAGGTGAATCTGGGAGATCTTAGTGCACAGCTGCATAGAGCTAACTGGTATGAAACAACTAACAGCAGAGACAAGCTTTGACTCTTACCATACAGACATTTTACTTGAGGGTACATTTTAGCCTTCTTTTTAACTACAACCCTAACCTTTTTCTTAAAGGAAAAGGACCAAAGCTTTTCACAAATGGCTTCATGTGTCTCACTATACCTACGGTTGAAGCCCTCACCCAGGAAACGGAAGTTTCCATCTAGTGGCATTCAGCTCAGTATCGTGCCACATTCTAGGCCCCTGGCTATAGAGCACTCTGAGGCTAGAGGATCATTCCTCAATCTTCCAGTTAAAGCTGTGTCACTTCTGGATTCTATTATGAGACATGATCCAATTAAGTTTATTAGTGCCAGAAGTAAAATGTAGAGGAAACAACTTTTTCCTTGTTATTAGCAGACTCACCAAGAAGAATAATGATCTTCATTCTTCTCCCTGTTCCATTAGCTGTTCTATATTTTATGCAATGTCTGTTTCATGTAAATTTGTGGACAGTCTTACGAAGTTTAGGTTTGGTCTCAAAACGAATCACATTACATGTTATTCTTTCAGTGGTGACTATAGCAGAATTCTCAGAGTACAAAAGGTATAAAAGTTTACGTAAACTACTTAGTAAGTTTTTATCTGAACTAAAAAATCCCTGAGCTTCAAGTTCTTAGAGGCTAGAAGACTATCTAGGAAGCATCATATAAGCCTGCTTTTTTTTATACACTTCCTTAGGTATCAACTAGCAAACTCCAGCCTATTGCCAGAGACAGGCTACATGATTAGATGTGGGTTTGCTCTTTCCCATTATAGTTTGCAGCTTAGTAAAGGGAGATAATGCTCTTATTTGGGCAATATAGAATTTATGTACTTCTTACATTAAACCAGAAAGTTGAATTAGTTCATTTTCACTTGCTGTTGGACCACTGGTTCCTTCTCTAACACAAAGTATTTTTAATTCTTTTCTGCAGAATAACACATTTTAACATGACTGGTGTGAATGGCAAGAAATTGATTCTGGCTCTGTCTTTTCTTTGGTGAGAAAAGCACTGTAGATGTAAAAATAGAGGTAATGTCAGTGCCATAATTGCCCTACTGATATAGAAAGGAATAGCTATACCTGCAGTTTTCAGGAGCCTCACACTAAGCACTCTGTGAGAAAGTGTATAAGGTAAAGACTGAGACCCACAAAGAAGTCACAAGGAGAAATGTCTGGGTTCTGACTGGGTGTAAGAACTCTGTTATTGTTAGTTGTATAGACATAGAGGCCCACTGAACTGTAAGCCAAAATAGAGTTCAAAACTGACTCATGATCTCGAGAAATGAAAATAATAGGCTGGAATCTAAAACAAAGCAAATAAAAAGCTCCACGTTTTACATCAGCCCTATATAAGGACTGAAAGAAGCCCAAAAGCAAGTCAGTTTTAAGACAGATCTTGATCAAATTTGGAAAAAAAACCCACAGTAAGTATAGTACAATTAGTGTGGAACTGGATTTAGTAGCCCAGGAGACCCTATGGGTTGATGTTTTCCATAGAAACTCTCTGAATAAGGTTGCTATAGTTAAAAAATATGATGATGGATGGGTACAGACAATGGAAATGCATGGTCCATGATGGTGAGACCCAGTGGCAATTATATTGTCTTGACCCATGGCTACACAGCCCCAGTGGCTCTTACACAGACCCATCAATAGCAGACGCTTACCTTCAGAGAGGTCAGGAATTTTGCCATCTACTACAATCACAGAGATTTTAGCCTAGTCCTTCGTTAATGTTCATGTCAGAATTATTTTTTGTGATCTGGGTTTTACTTTTTGAATGGGAGGGAACTTCTATTTTTTAACATGACTCACACTTCTCTCATCCATCATACTGCTCTTTAGACTATACAGTGAGTCTCAGAAAAGATACAGACATCTTTTCATGCTAGTTCTGATTTTGCATAGAGACAAGCTCTTGCAAGCTTAAAAGGTAACTGTTTAGAATAAATTTGTCAAAACACAACAGCCTAATGTGATTCCACATATACAATATGTAATAAAATCATGCAAAAACCTAGGGATAGCTGCCACTTGAAACTTGAAAGGTCTATATATGTGATCCAGTGTGTTAAGGAAAAGAGCTAAGATATTCACTGCTATACTGAAGAACTTCATCAAGTCTTTGAAGCTATCCTTTCTTGACACAATTTTCGTAGTACTATTATCTTCCAACCTTTTCTGTGACTTCTGAAAGTCATACTACTCTTAGTGCCTTATTTCCTTTCCTTTAATGCCCCCTAATCTTAAGAGTTCACAGTATCCTACTGCTCTTTCCTACAAACTTTGAACAACTTGCTTTAAACTTTGCTTTCTTTACTTTCTTTCTGAGAGGCTCCAGGCAATTTGTCATCAAGCAATGAACTCCGATTGACACCCTGTATTTCAGTACTTGCACATCATGTTGCAACCCGGTAACTTCAACATTTTTTTCAGGTAGGTGTCTGTGTCCAGTTTAAATTCTACTTGCCTAAGGACTTTCCCTATTGGAACTGCCGTAAGCTTTCACACCTGTACAAGCAACATTCTCTCATTTAACCTTGACTCATATCTTATTGCATATAATTTAAGTGAGTGGTTCTTATTATATCAACATTAATTTTCTAATAATGCAGTCTGGAATTGTTTATAAGTCCTTAAACTCTGTAAGTTATGATGCAGAATCATTGGATGTGACAGGGTATCTGCAAGACTTGCCCTTAATTCCTATGCTCTAGCAATTAAGGAATTCTGAATAAAATGCTATGAGACTGAAAAGACAAGAGGAGTTTGACATTGACATATACAATGTAGGAAAGTAGTAGAGATCTCCTTTAAGTTAAACTAAAATAACGCACTCAAGTTTTTTAAATTGTGGTAACTTTTCCCAGAATACCTCTCCTTCCTCTTTTTTTTTTTTTTTTTTTTTTACTTTATCATGCAGGCTTGCAATGCTTTTTAGCTTTTCCCCACAATTTCCACATCTGAAGATGAAGGTCTTCCACCTGAAAAGTTGCCTCAGACTTTTTTCACCATTATCCCACCTTCTGATCTTACTATAAACATTTCCTGATCTCTTACTAAAAAGTGTCACTGACAAAAAAGATCCTTTGTATTATACTCCACTGTTGGTGACAAGCAGAATCTTGTCAGTCTTTATATATCAAAAGCAAACAGTGATTCTTAGACTAGCTTGACTTGCCTTTGTAACCTTATTAATTATAATCCTTGAATAAAAAATGTTTGCTGCAAGTAAATCACGCTTATATGACCCTGAAGTGAGAATACTCTCCTGAACTCTCAACTAATCTAGCATTTGGCTGGTTTTACATTTTATTTCATTTATTTATTCAAACTGTTATTCTCTTGCCATTGTGAAGTATGAAGATTCTGACCTTGGAATACAGTAAAATGAAACACTCTGAAAGTCCTGATGTACATTTCCAAGTGTGTAAACCTGCTGGTAAAGCACTTGAGAAACACTGTTGTTAAACTAGCTATGATAAATAATTTTTTTGCCATTGGAAGAACGCTTTAGAAAGCCATATTCCTAAGCCCATCTGAAGCTATTTTGGGATTATACTGATTTTAGAGACCCTGATACATTTCAATATGTTCTCTGCCAAAAACTTAATGTAATATTTGAATAGCTACAGAATTTACTTATAAAAATCTATATAAATAAGGGTATATGGCCATCTAGCTTGTTCTAGCTTTATAATATCTACATAAAAATAATCTTTGAAGATACATAGCCTGTCTTTAAGTTCAACAGCTATGATATTTTGCATTCAGTCTTTCTTGATGTTTTTAAGGACTATGTCCTTTGCAGGCCTTCTCTTTTGTACCACTTTCATAAAACTGATGTTTCCCATAAAAGATTCAAACTCTGTTCTGATCGGTAACCTTAATGACACAGAGATCCTTACAATGAGATTTTTAAAAAAGTAACAGAACATATTTTGCTTCATATTTCTCTTTTTTCTCTAATTATATGGGATTATATAAAAGGCAAAGCTACTGTCTATACATTCCCTACATATTAATAAACAAAAAAAAGTCTCTTTTGTGTGAAACAATTTGCTTTTCAAACAGCTTTATGATACTGCTTTTCCTTGGTTTTGGATAAATTTGAATGTGAAAGTAATAATACAATGCTTGCTAATAAAGTGACAGTACACAACGATACTCATTCAAACCTAAAATTAATGATTCTTTTGAACTAAGAAACACAAAAACATAACAAATAAAGCCATTTAAGCCTATAATGGTGGTCTCTTCTAGTCCTTTTATGGGCTTAATGGCTTTAAAATGCTCACTCTATGTGGAATTTGTAAACCTATCATAAAATGTAGTGAATATAATATTTCCTCACCAGAGAAACACTTAAAAAAAATTATTTTAGGGAGACCAAAATACTCTGGAGTTTTTATGATTTGATCACTCCAAGGAAACTGAGTGTGTTTTCTAAAATTCACATTTTAAAGAAGGAAGGCTTTTTGAGGGTATTCAGGAAAAATACCTTCCATAATAATTTCTCTGCCAAACCTGCAATATTAGAGAAGCTAGAGCATATCTTTCCAAAGAAGTGAATATTGATATAAAGATTTGGAGTGATGAAGAATCCATTTTTTAAATGCCATCATTTTAAAGCTTTTTTTATTGCAATAATAATAAAGCCTATTGAAAACAACTTAGCCTGGAATAAGCTTTATCAAGTTAAATTTCAGGGGATTTCATTGAGATCAAAGCAGTAGATAATAAATACCAAACTTAAATATGATTTATTTTTTTGCTGCTCCTTAACAGAACTTAGAATTCAATTCAGCTGAACTCCAATTTGAAATCTGCAGGAATTTCTTTGTCAGAATTTCAGGCTCTGTCCAGCTATGTTTTTTTTATTGCTAGTGTCAAAATTCTGTGGCACTGGAGCACAACTAGACTCACTCTACACAGCATATAAAGTAAACTGAACTGTGATGTCTAAAACTGTTACATGTACAGATGCATGAAAGTTTTGGAGTTAAAACTAAAACCAATCAGAAGTCCATATTTAAAAAGCAAGTTCTCTGAAGTTCAAAGCAATCTCTTCCCCAGGACTGCAAACTTAACCTACTCCTTGGGCTTAAGAAGTTTTTTCATGGGAAAGGGTCTTTTTTAATATATATATACTTTATTATCCCTTATTTTACTGCACCCCCATGCAGCTGCATACTTTTTTGAGCATACATAATTTTATTTGAGCATATACATGGTACTTCTTCAGTAAAATGTTGATCCTTCTATTTATCCCTGGTGTCCAAACACAATGAAAACAAAAATTCTTTGTCCCCTAAAAGCCCCCTTCTTCCAATTTGATCAACGATCAATCTACATGAATGATTCAGTTTTTAACTAAATACCAGGTGAAAGTTCCAGCAGAAAATATCTAGTAGTCTGCGCCCCAACAGAGGGAAGGTTTTCTGGACTTATACAGTATTGTTACAAAGGTTGGGTTTTCCAGTCAGTATCTTACATGAATGTTGAAAATCCATTTTAAGCTAATGTGATGCAAAGCAGTCTCACTAGGAAGTGCAGTTTTCACTTGTATAGATTTGCAATCTCATTTACTTGTGTAGACTCACTAATCTGATTATAATCATGTTACTTATCTTTTAATTTTGTGTGTGGCAGATGTACATCAGAAATGACATACAGGTGGGACTATCATATATTAAATCAATTTAATCATATTTAAATATTTCAAGGTTTGGTTTCTGTACAAAGCTGGTTCTTAAGAAGGCAAACTAAAAAAACATAATGAAGTCATAGTTACATACCTCTCTCTAAGCAAAGTTAAAATGTTTTAACATTATAATTGACCTTAAAATAATACAATTATTGCCCACAATTAAGAAGCCTCAGACATCTCTTTGATTATTTTAAGAGTGATAGAAGAATTATAATGCTTATTGATGCAAATATGTATTTTCCCCCATCCAAGGGGAAATTACAGTCTTTAATAAATTTATATTTATAATTTAATATTTCCTCTTAATAGAGATATTACTACGCTCTCTCAAACACATATACACAATGCCTAATTAGATTTCATCTCATTTGGTTACAGGCCAAGGGCACTTGGACTTGGATCAAGAATCCAGGAAAACTATTTAAATTCCTTGCATGATTTCAGGTGCACCTTAATTTCCTGTAGCATTGTCATTTGTGATGATGATACTTCTGAAGACAGGGTTCTTCCAGTGGCAGTAAGGCTGTTGCTACTTCATGTCGGGGTGGTCTTCTAGTGGCAGTAAGACTGGTAGTACTTCAGGTGATATCATCCCTATTCTGTCTGTCAGTCCCTTCTTCACTGTCAAGCTTTATGACATTTGCTGAGAGCACCTTATTACTGCCACTAAAATCTCTTATGTCTGGGCCTACTTCTTCAGAACAGTGACACATAATGCTCTAACAACTTATATACCTTAACCATGTACTTAAGAACACTATGTGCAAGAAATTTTTTATAAAAAATACATATGTAATGAAACCATTTATGCAAAAAAGAAATTACGTATCTTCCCAAAAAATTAATACATACATTCAAAATAGCTTGCATACTACTTGTGTAGATAAGTCACTTAGCACATCTAAATCTCAAAGACTTTATATGCCATTTTCTACATATATGGTTAGGGAGTTGCCAAATCTGACATCAACAGAGCAAGGCTGGCACAGCTTCATGCCCTTCGGTGCAACCAGCAGCATGTATTCCCCGTAGGCACACACATAAACACATGTATACAATACATGTTCACTTGTATACATAGCCAACCACACTGATCAACATATACAGGCACATGCAGCACTTGCACAAACACGAACACCACCAGCAACCTCATCTTGTTCCCTTTTTTGGCTGATCAAGATAAAGATCTGATAGTGGGAATAGATACAAGTATATAATGTTCACCCCTCCAGCAGCTGGGATCAGACACTCAGTATGCCCAATTGTTGCCCCTGGATCCCAGTCTCCCCAGTTGGTGGCACCTGGGCATGCCACCTCCAAGACCACAACCCCACTCCAGCTGCTGGTATTCAGACCTACACACGCACACATACACACTATGTATCCCTTGAGTAAGAGGTATTAGATGGACTAGTGCTGTATCCTCCCTCTCCCCCATTGTCCTCCATATAGATATTCACACACACAAACAGGTTTCGCAATCAACCTCCAGAGCCCACAGTCTCTCTAGCAGTTGACTGGTCCCCCCAGTAGCCAGCTCCTCCAGCTGCCTCAGCCACACACACACGCACACACACGCATGCACACATCTCTGGTCCCAACTACCTGCCAGCTAGTCTGACTTGATATTCGCTATCATACACTATGATCATACACTGACTTAGGTACCCACGCTCATCGTCATTGCTGGTGGCCCAGACACACAGACCCTCTGGCACTCCAGTCACTGGCACTTAGATCTCCCGTACACATATATGCATACACAAGAAAGCCCCTCACACAAGAAAATAATTAGAAATTGAATTTAATGAGAAGACAGGACAGACTGTGGTGATGGAGCACAGGTCATGGCCAGGCAAGTGCACTGACCAGCATTGTACAAGGAACCAACCTCTTCTATCACCTTCTCCCTCTAGAGAACAAGTCTCATAAGGAGCGGCTGAAAGAACTGGGGTTGTTTAGTCTGGAGAAAAGGAGGCTCAGGGGAGATCTTACTGATCTCTAGAACTACCTGAAAGGAGGTTGTAGTGAGGTGGGTGTTGGTCTCTTCTCCCAAGTGATAAGTGATAGGACAAAAGGAAATGGCCTCAAGTTGCACCAGGGGAGGTTTAGATTGGATATTAGGAAAAATTTCTTCACCGAAAGATTTTTCAAGCACTGGAACAGGCTGCCCAGGGAAGTGGTTGAGTCACCATCCCTGGAGGTATTCAAAAGACTTGTGGATGTGGCGCTTAGGGACATGGTTTAGTGGTGGACTTGGTCATGTTAGGTTAATGGTTGTACTCAATGATCTTAGGGTCTTTTCCAATCTAAATGATTCTATGATTCTATTTTCTGTGCTTGCTACTCCCCAAAACACCTCAAACACCCTTTCTGCTCCTTTGGTCCTTCCCTAAACATCCTATTGTCTTGTACAATCCCCAAAAGTGCTTCTCCTGCATCCAATCACAAATTCCACACCCCTGTAGGCATTAACCCCCCTCAGTCCAAAAGGTGAACTAGAGAGCTTCTCTGCTTGACTTACCTGATGAGTGTCACAACTGGCCACTGGGACTGGGGGTCCCCTGAGATGGCCCAGGGAGGGCAAGTGCAGGGTGTCCATTTCTCTGAGCACCTTACTGGGTTTCCCCTGCATGTTGTTCTTCTTCCTTGCTTCTTCATGTTTGTGAAGAAGGATCTTTCACGGGTTGCTCACTCTCCAGGTATAGGCCTGAGAACAACTGCATGAGGGTATTATTTGGGTTTTCGTACATGCTATTACCCCTCCATGCTCCTGTGTGTGTGGAGGTGAACTTTTTATCATGTAACTGGACACAGATCACTCAGCTATACCATGAAATGACAAACTAAATGCTTTACTTTGGCTGTCCATCATCAGATGAAGATGAATACTGATTCCATCTGGTTGTAATTGTCTCAGAATCTTGACAAAGATACCTTAAACAATCATCTGATTACTGTCCTGAGAGTTGTCCGTAATCATTAGGTATGCTTTTCCTACTATGTCCAGTTTTCAACTAGTTTATATAAGAACAGATATTTTAATCACTTTCTTGGAGTAAAGCTGCACTGATCTTGTAATGACAGCTTCATGTTCCTATTCACCCTCTTTTTGCCTCTTCCTTATCCTACAACAATGGAGAAACATCAAGATTAGTAGAAAAGTCACAATATTATGTGCTTTTATCTAAACTTTTAGTGTTGCAATAAGAGAAATCATACTATATATTTATTAATAATCTAAACTAATGTAAAGGAACATTCACCTAGAAAAAACAGGTAAATAAAAATACAGATTCAATCACAGAAATTTAAGGATTTATATACAGAGCAACTTAGAAAGCAACCTTAATTAACCTAGGTCTATATTACAAGCTAAAGCTAGCATAGTTATGTCAGTCAAACAGATTGTAGACAGACAGCACGCTACAACTGACATGAAAGTGGAAGACCCCTGTTACAGTTATGCCTTCCAGCTGCTTATTATTACCCTTTTGCCAGCAGAACTGGGAGGGCAGTAATCTCCAGCAGAGTGGTTCCTGTAATTGATCCCTCATCCTCTTCAGGCAAAATCACCCAGGTAAGCACGAGAAATTTGAATAGTTGGCTTGAGGCTAAGGACAGATACCCTCTTTCAGATCTAGCTGTGCTGATGAATGTCCCTAGTCCTCTGTGTGCTGGAGTCTATGCCACTCAGAATGTCCAACCAAGTTGTAGATGTCTCATGACTACTTCTGAGACAAGCTAGCTGAGACCTACATACACACTATTTAAGCTCAGTTGTTAATGTGATGGTAGCAGATTCTGTAGTAGTCTCTGTTATAAGCAGCCTGGTGTGGTTTTCTGTATTATTTGGAAACTTGACTGGCTTTCCTCTGAATGTGGATTAGACAGAATTTGCCAGAAACACTTTACCAGCTGAGCTGTGGAAAGGAGTAAGCTCCAGCCAGTGAAAAAGGGGACAGATAACTGCCACTGCTATATCAGCACCTGCAGAGGTATCTGTTTATAGCTTTAGGCAGTTAAGAGGGGCAAGAAATGTGATCCCTGACTGACATAGTTTTGTTCACAAGTGAAGAGGCTTTACAGACAGCATTATAAAGCTGCATTAGTTCTGTTGGAGCTGCATGTACAAAGCACATTTTTTCATCCACATTCATATCATGCTGCCAGTGAAATATTTAATACTGCATCAGATCTCAGGTTCCAAATGTACTACGCAAACAAATGCCCTTACTAAAAGAAAACTGCAGTAAAAGCAATATATAAGAAGACACTTTTACTTAGATTCTATCAGCTGGTATCAAACCTGAGTCATACCTAATTTAGTGCTATTAAATATGAGGATGTTAGGAAGCAAACTGCAAGTATTGCTGAACGTGCCTATTCAAAACACAAATCCTCCCTCCTATTAAAATCCAGACTTCTCAGAATGTAAGAAATATTCAGCTTGTTGTGCTTTTAAACAGAGGGAAATGATTTTATGGATAAATCTAACTTCTATTTTATTAAATACAAGAAAACATCTTAGAAATAGAAAACCGTATTTTAGTATTTGTGACACACAGAACACAAAGATTTTGTTAGAACTGAGTGTATTATAAATGCATTACCTATAAATATTGTGCTGGTTTTGTAACTGTGTTAAAACTGCTGCTAGGCAGCAGTGTTACCTTGGTCTGAAGGGATTTAGTAAAACAGACCTTTTACTCAGGCCTCTTCCTGCCACTCAGTAAGGAGGAGCTGGACAGAGGCACAGAGCTCAGCTGCAGTGCACACATACTAGAAGAGTAGTCCCTTTTGCCAATGTCTTTAGCCATTGTAGGTCAGTGTGCACTTTCTGCATGTGTCAGTGATACAAAGAGGCTGTGACTCCAGTCAGTGATTCTTAGACTGAAATGAACATCATTCAATAAAATGTACTGAAAACTTCTTCAGCAGGATTTAAAAAAAAATGCAACAAAGATACATGAGCTTAAGCGAGCTGATAAAGAGGCAACATGAATACAGTAGGGAGGCCTTTATAATGGTTGAGCAACTTTGTGCTAGGGTTGTTAGCAGAAACTTAAGCCGATATCTTCATTGATAGTTATGATACTTACACGAGTGAAATCAAGCTGGTACTTGTAGATTAACATGCACTGTAATCACACAGTCATTTTGTCATATAGAAGTACTCTAATTTTTTAAGTTTGCCCTGCAGTGGCATTAACTCTGGCAAATTCTACTTTTACTGGTGCTCGTGTCGCCTTTACAATACAAAGTAAATCAATTATGTGTTGATTAGCATTAATGCCTTTCTCCAATAGTCCCAAGACTCATAAGTGAAGTAATAGCAATGAAAAAATGTCCTTAAAGATAAGCTGCAGTAAAAGTTTCAATCTTAAATGCTGAAAAATTTACTGAGATATTTAGTTCCATATACCATTGATAGTTACAAGACTGGCAGATTAACTTTTACCTTGATTACTGCAACTTCTCCTTTAGTCTCTCTGATGCTAATCTTAGCTCTATTCTATTCAAATCACAGCTGCGAAAATGATCTTCCTCATCTCTCATTTCTTCTGTTACACATCAGTGAGGAGTCCAGGTACTGATGCCCTCTTCCACAGTGCATTAGATGTAAGATCTTCATCTTCTTCAAGACCTTATACAATTTAGACATCATTTTGGTTTATGATACCTCTTAATCTTTTCTCTGCATTGCCACAGATGAAGGTCTTCGTGTTCTGTTCTCTCTCCAAATTCTACTTCAGATTTTAACGCTGATTCATTTGCATGCAATATACTTCCTGTTCCAAAATTATCTTATTCAAAGCTTAAAAAAGAAAAAAATTATTCTCTGAAGTTATTATTAATTATATCAATAAGAGAATAGGGGAGAATAAAAAGCAGTGTGGTAAAGGTTTAAGTTACTATTTCTTAAGATTTTCCTGCTCCTGCTGAGAATACAGCATTGTCACATTTTGTACATTAAAAACATTCACTGACAATTATTAATAAATATTGATAATTAATAATAATTTATGATACTGTACCTACCCCTAATTGTCTTACTCTCAAGAAAGCCCCTATTTAGCAAAATGCTTTTCTGATTTAATATGAAAGATAAACTTATAAACCCAAAATAGATGCTTCAAGTTATCTTCCTAAAACTTTATTTAGCTGTGTGCACTAATGGCCTGCTTTTCGTAATGACTGGGTGTTCAGAGTCTTTCACTGGAGTTGCTAGATGCTGGAAATAAGCTTTCCAAATGGAAAGCCAAAAACATTCAATCTTCTTTCTGAAACTATTTTTTGTGTATTACATACATGCAGTAGCATTAATTGGCTTGCTTATCTGTTAACCCTCTTTGCAGCCCTCCGTACAAAATGTCTCTTGGAGTATATTTCAACATTCATTAATTCTGACAATTTATCATCACTACCTCATAGTTAGTGTGTCGGTGACAACAAGTCTCACAGAGAACTTCTAAATTATGTCCCCTGGGATGACATTCTGTGGCATACTCAACCTTACTGGTAAGGTCAGTGACACAGATTTGCTTTCAACAATGTAATCCAGGCCAAGAGTGACAGCCAGACTATTCAGCATGACAGAAGCAAGGAAGGTTTGAAAAGGCTTTTCATTTGTAAATGACAGAAACAAGCCATACCGGGAATTCCAAACTTTGCCCAGCTAGGAACATCTTTGAACAGAATGGATCACTACTTCTTCAACTGGTTTAAGATGTAGAAAGTGAGATGTTAGTGTTTTGCCTCATCATTCCCAGTATAACTAAGTAGAAAGGTATTCTTACAGAAATTGTTAATGTCTTCCCAATGATTCTGGCATCAATCTATGTATTTATAATCCTTCCATAGGGAAACACCACAGAATCACAGAATCAGTACGGTTGGAAAAGACCTGTAAGATCATCGAGTCCAACCTGGGGGGGGGGGGGGGGAAAAAAAAAAAACAAAAACAAAAAAAAAAAAACAAAAACAAAAAAAACAAAACTAAAACAAAAAAAAAACAAAACAACACACAACATCAAAAAACCCACAACAAAAAAAAAAAAAAAACACCAAAAAAAAAAAACACAACCACAAAACCCACGCCACACAACAACAATAACAAGCCACAACCCACCCAACACCACACAGCACCATGTCCATCAAGCTACATCCCACAATGCCACATCCACACGCTCCTTGAATACCTCCAGGGAGGGTGACTCTACCACCTCCCTGGGCAGCCTATTCCAGTGTTTCACCACTCTCTCAGTGAAGAACTTTTTCCTAATGTCTAGCCTGAACCTCCCCTGTCGCAACTTGAGGCCATTTCCTCTAGTCCTGTCACTAGTCACTTGGGAGAAGAGACCAACACCCACCTCTCTGCAACCCCCTTTCAGGTAGTTGTAGAGAGCGATAAGGTCTCCCCTCAGCCTCCTCTTCTCCAGGCTAAACAACAAACAACCACTTGCCATTGACAGTCTTTCTAATAGTTTATTTCCTACCCTCCTCTTTTAGCAAGCACAAATGCTTCTTTAAGCCCCATTTGATATCATTTGATATTATAATTGCAAAGTCTTCTTTCAGTTGCAAAATTTCTGCAACAGCATATCCACATGTTTAGGTATCAAGTCCTTAAAACGTATGAAGAAAATATAGAGTGAATTAATTCATCAGATGAAAGTTTTCCACATGCTAAAATAACTAGAATTATCTTAACTCATTTACATAGACATGGATACTCTTGTGATATACTTATGAGCAATTAGAAATCGAAAATTAATTGGCGTGAAGGTAAATGAAAAAAAACAAAAACATAGAGACTACAGGATCAGTTACCAGATCAAAATGGTTGATGGCCTCCTAGGACTTGTTCCTCAATACAGAACCCGATAAAGCTCAAGGAAGATAGGGGTCAAACTTTGTTTTGTTTATCATTTTCATTTTCATACAGTTCAAATGACTATTACTGGCTGCATGTTTAGAGACTAAGGTCAGATTTAAGCAAATATTAATAGCCAGCTCTGCCTTAGTTTGGCACATACATGTTACAAATGGTCAGTAAAATGTTTTGGTACCTCACCCTATGGTCTTTCATACCCACTGTATTTCGCCTGTACCTTACTACTTCTGTTTGGTTATGTGGTTAAAGTCTCATCTCCAAACACATGAAGGAACTCAGAACAACAATGACAGATGGAAGAAACCCAATAATTCAGAGTAAATGGAGGCCCTGCCCCTGGCATGGCCCCCTCCCACAGCTATCAGAGGGGAGGCATCAGCCCCATGGCCCAGGTGTGACACCCTTCACAGTAAGTCAAGGGAAGGGCATTATGGCTCATTCGGGGGTTACGGCCTAGAGGGCTGTGGGAATCATTATGGAATGAGGGGAGGAACATTTTGGGACTGTACAAGACTTATTACAGGATGTTTAGGGGAGGAACCAAAGGCATGGAAAGGAATAGATCAAGGCATTTTGAGAATGAACAAGCATGGGAAAGTAGATTTATAGGAGGAGAAAGGGGCTGGTCATGTGTGAACAGGTCAGTATGCTTGTCTGGCTGTGCCCTCCACCTGGTCACCAAAGTCTGTCCTGCCTTTTAACTGAACTCCATTTCTGACTATTTTCCTGGATGAAGGACTCTTTTATGTGTGTGTATATGTGTGCATAGGAGGTCTAAGTGCCAGCAAGCACTGTGAAGACCACAGATCATAGGTAGGGGGATGTGTGTAGGTCTGAGTACCAACAGCTAGAGTGGGGTCGCAGGCCTCAGCGGCTTGTCCATCTGTCTGCTGGATAAACTGAGTAGCTAAGACCAGCTTCTGGAGGGACACATACTGTGTATATGTACACATATACCTCTGCTCCCGCCCACTAACTGGCCTGATCAGCCAGATTGGAGAACAGGGTGAGGCCATTGGAGCTGTTGGTGGGACTGCTCTGTTTTCTGTCTGTGTTGATCCATGTGGCCTGTTGTGTGCATATGCATGTATGTATTACATGTATGTGTACATATGCACCTACTGGAGACTCAGACTCATTACTGGCTGGACCTGGGAACATGGAGCTGCAGCAGCCCCAGGTCTATTGGGCTATCAGATTTGGCAACTCCTAAAAATTTCTACTTCAGTCCTTCTTGTCCTTGCAATTTACTGTTCTCACTGCCACGGACTTAGAGGTTCTCTTGTTCAGCAGCAACAGAGGTAGTAATGGCTGTGTCTAACAGAATTAAGGCCTATTCAGAGCCCATCGAGGAGAAAAAAATTTGTCTCACCCTTCCTTTAATTGTACAGATTATGAATATCAACAAAACTATAGCAGCTGCAAGCTTGGCTTCAAAATCATGTAGATACCTTTATGTACTTTAGGTAAAGTCTCTAGCTTTCAACAAAACTGAAAAAAATAAAATAAACAAAAAAACCCACAACCCAATCAAAAAACCCCAATCCTCAATGTTATCTATGCCATATATTAAGAAGATTGTTTAAATAAAAAAATAATTTAATTTGAAAAGGAAGCAAATACACAGACATGCATATGAACTGCATAAAAAGCATTGAAGTTATCCTCAGATGTTACATGAGCTTTCTTCAGTCACTGAGTAAGAAGTCTTAGTAATAACGTGTTCCTTTTCACCACAATAATCTCAGTTATGAAAGGTTTTAAGCAAAACAGTAATAACTACTGTGTAATTAAAAAGAATGCAAGGAAATTGTTCTCTCAACACTGAAATAAAATACTTCCTTGCCATCCTGAATTTAGCAATTAAGATTTTGCCAGTGAAAAGGGAAGAGAAACAATAATAAAGGATTTAATCATGTTAAAGAAGCAGAATATTTTGCCTTTCATGCTAAGGTCATCATAAGCGTGATGTTCATGCAAGGTCATGGCAAGGAAATTCGGTCATGATTGAACATCAATACATCATTATATATTTTTTATGTTTTCAAATATCAATAGTATCTCATCACTGCAGTAAAAATAATAGAAAGGGCTAGATTCAGTAGAGTATGTAGGCATTTACAGGTCAGATTTCATAATACTTACCTTTTAGGCATTGCCTTGCCTGAAATCCTGTGTCAGGTGGTTAGGTTCCTCAATGAGACAAAAGCAAGGTAACCTTAAAATCGTAATAATTACCTTAAAAATGATAATAACTACCCAAATAATAATTATTTACTTGCCCATAAGTTTACTTAGAAGTGGATCATAGACAGTACTACAGAACACTCTGAAATCACACCTCTCCTCAGCTCTCATGACACGTCTTAGTCGTTCAGTGCAGTAATGGCTGTGCTACAAGCTGACTAGCTACACAATAAATGCACTAATTTAGGATAGCTCAAAGCACTACCAAAGTTAAGAAGATTTCCGGGGAATGTGGGCAAACATTTGCCACATGGATGTAAATAATGTAGGTGAAGGATCTGTTACCGAAAATCGTAACGAAGAAAACTCTCCAAACCAAATGACATTTTAGAAAGCCGACATTGGTTTATTGCAGCGCTGTGTGCATGGGCGATTTCTCCTCCTAACATGCACACCCGGTTAAAATCATGACAGGTATTTAAAACAGTTAACAAAGTTAGTTATGCCTACCAATCCTACCCCTTAATTAACTATTGGTTACCTTTCTTACTTCATCTTAAAGATACAGTTCTCTTTTAATTCAATACACATGCTCAGAGAGTAAAGGGCTTATTTGGGTTGGCGGCGTTTTCTAGCTAGGTGTGGTTTTCACATTATAATGAGGCAGGTCAACCTTAGGACACTATTTTGGCATTCTATTCTATTTTTCTAAAATTCATCCTTGTGTTAATCGTTATTGTTAGTTAGTGGAAAGTTAATGGAGACAGTTTTTATCTTTAATATGTCTAAATACCAGGTGCATTCATTACAAAGTTTCTTTACATTCTGTCTACTCTTTTTCACTTATTTTTTACCTTGTGTTTCGAGATGTTCTGCAACGGATCTATTCCTGGTACTTGCAGAGCAGAGGCAGCTTAGAAAGCATGTCCTTAGTCCTGTCAGCTGCAGTCACAGTCCCCATGTGAGATTGGGTAATTGACTGTGGTTGAGTTTCTGTTCTAGTTAAGTGCAAACTCTGTCATATTAGGTGAAATCACCAAAGGTGTTGTAAACTAATGCAGTGGACTTTGTCCAGAAAGGGTCTAGAAGCACAACACTGTCACATACAGATCAGTTAGTCGAAGAAGCTGCTCCTTTTTCACTGCTTTTTAGACTGTAACTGCCAACTCTTACATCAGAGATAGGCTTAGTACATGCAAATGCATCAGCCATGGATTCAAATTTGACTTGCAAGCCAATGTGCCATAGCTGAGATTAATATCAAGGAGAGGTCGTTAACATCATGGTTTAGGAATACCCTTAGACAACAGAATCAGGACAACAGGAAGGTTCCACCCTTTTTCCACCTAGTTTTGTAAACTAACTGGATTTTATCAAGACATGGGTGTTTCGTGTTTACATCCAGTTACTCAAAGGATTTAACAGTGTCCTTACTTTTAAACTTGGGTGAGGAGAAAAGCGAGCCTGCTACCACCTACTTTTTATGAAATATTTTGGAGGTATACTGGTTTTGGCTTGGATAGAGTTCATTTTCTCTGTAGCAGATCATATGAGGCTGTGTTTTAGATTTTTGACCAAAACAATACCTATAACACACCAGTGTTTTAGCTTTTGCTGAACAGTGGCTGCACAGAATCAAGGCCTTCTCTGTTCCTTACCCTGTCCCCACAGTGAATAGATTGGGGTGGTGTGTAACAGGTTGGGAGGGGACACAACCAGGCGCTGAT
Source organism: Gavia stellata (assembly GCF_030936135.1). NCBI lineage: Eukaryota > Metazoa > Chordata > Aves > Gaviiformes > Gaviidae > Gavia > Gavia stellata. Next base: position 23,116,878 of record NC_082598.1, on the reverse strand, counting down.
GACCTGAACTAACCAAAGAGATATTCCATACCATATTACATCATGCCCGGCAATAAAAGGGAAAAGAGGGGATTTTAGGAGGGTTAGCCATCTTTTGCTCAGAAACTGGCTGGGCATCAATCTACCCATGGAAGGTGGGGAGTGATTGCATCACTTGTTTTGTTTTGTTTACTTCTCTCTTCCACTAACCCTTCACTTATTAAGCAATTATTATTATTATTTTCTTTTATCTTGATGCACAAGTTTTCTTTCTTTTATTATTCCTTTCCTCTTCCCCCATTCCCCTGGTGGCGGCGGCAAAGTGAGCGAGTGGCTGTGTGTGCTTAACTGCCCACTGGGATTAACCCACAACAGGAAGATAAAGTGTTCTTTCAGCAAATGGGAAACCAGGATTCAGCCATGCTCTCATTCCCAATGAATTCAGATTGGTGTCTTCCCTGGGAGATTATGAGATGTCTGCAAGATTACGATTATCAGGTTATGAGCTAATTATGTAAATTCTTTTAGTGTCTCTTTTCAATGTTGTGCCACAAGCCCAATCATTTAGATTCTTTCCTATCATTGGTAGTGATGTCAAATCTTTTCCCTATATAATGAACATCTTAAAATATAGTATGTCTCAGGCCATCAAAAATTACATGTCAAATTCTTGTCATTTGTTCTGTTTCTTGCAACCTACCCTTTTGCTTTAACCTAAAAAATGAGCTCAGTAAATGGTAAATTATTCAAATGCTCTACTAAATAGCATTAAAATTTGGAGATAATTGCCAAAAAATATAAAGTAAATCTTCAACAATTTTGGTTAATTAAAGTTTTTTTCTTTTTTATTCCAGTAATTATATGTGATTTATTTTCTTTTGCTGCTAGTCAGAAAAGAAAGTTTATTTCAGTCTGAAAATTCTGCATAATTAAATCACTTTTTAATTTTAATTTTTCCTCTACTCTGTATGCTCATATTAAATTAGGCAAGTCTTCCCTGTTATTTCTGTTAAGAGATATTTCAGTTACTACACATCAATGCATATTTTAATGGTGGAGCTAAATGACAAAAATGTAAAATACTGATCCTATGGGATCCATATATGGTTTGGTGTCAGATTTTCAAATATATTAAAGTGTGCCAATCCTGTACAGGATTTCCTAATTAAAAATACCTAAATAGCTGAAGAGTCTAACTCTCATTGAAAATAAACTAAAGTTTTTTCTTTAATTTAGAGAAAATTACAGATTTTTCTCTAATTGTTCCTTAAATGATCTTAACTACTTTCTGTGTGCTTTCATTGTGTCTCAGAATATTCTGATTCCTCATTTCAGAAAATTTTAAACATTCAAGGTACTCTAATAGGTTTCTAGCTAACATGTTTTTTATCTCCAACCTAAGAATTCTCTGAAAGAAACTGGAGAAACTATCTTTCCAACACTGCACATAATCTTAATGGCTATAACTGTCTAGCTTCATAATTTTAGTGACTGCAGGTCAGTTTGGAAAGAAAGTTGTGTTCATGGTAACCCCATTTCAGACACTTATCTCTCTTTTGGGTTTGCTTTTTGTTTGTTTTGTTGTTCTGTTCTGTTTTGGTTTGGGGTTTTTTTGGTAGTCTATGTTGTAAATGCTTGCTAAGTCAGATTTACTTTAAAACTTATATACAGAAGTGTACTGGGGCATAGGGGCCCTTTAAACCCTCAGATGAGCAGCTGGTTCCATTTTAAGAAAAAAATAATCAGGGGGACTCAGTTGTGTGGCCTCTCTACCACCTGGAAGGCTTCAATATACTGGAAAAGGTGTTTTCCTTCAAGTAAAAATGGTTATTTCTAAGTAAGTTAGTTGCTTCCTAAGAAGTTAGGTGTTCCATAAGTTAAAGACTAGTTTCCTTTTGGAGACAGAAAAATGAGATTACTGGTGTGATTTGCTGTTTATCTAGAAGGCAAATCTGCTCAGGTTTATTAAGGTGTTTGGTGCTAAAGCAGCTGGGCTACCTGGCAGTAGGTTTAGCTAGCCTAAAGGAAGGAGGCAAAGGTGAGATGGATTGCACATGAAGCAAAGTAAGTCTGATAATGAAACTGTAACTTTTATTGTTATGGTTATGTATCCACAAAGGACTCCTTCTGTATTATTATGCTTACTGCATTGGTATAGCAACTCAAAATGTAATGATGTGTTTTTGAGAGTCTATTATCTTTGCTTTTGCTATTGCATACTTCCTTTTTACTAAACCAAGGAGAAAGCTGGCATCTAACTGCTCAAAACTGGTATTTATTCTCCCTCCAAAAAAACCCCAATTTTCTGGGTTAACCTGAAAACTCTTAAGTAGTTTTCTGTTTTCCTCTTGTATGCTCTGATTTGAGTAGATTGGTTCTGTTCCACTCAATTTCAGGATCCTGGGAAGGCTCCAGCAAAAATCATGCCTAGTATAAATTAATGAATTATTTTAACTTATCATGGGCTATTGGCTTCTATTTTGTGGTGTCTGCCTAGCTTTTATCTAGTAATCTACTCTTTTGAACATGTGCTGAGGAAAGAAGTCAGAGTTTTGTGCTATCATCAGGAAAAGAGGATCAAAACCCATTTCACATCTTCTTTAGGATACAGAGCAAATAATGGGATTTTCTTGCCTTCTTTTGAAGTCATTATTTTGTAGAAAGAAATATAAAACTGCCAGGGTCATGAAGCTCAGTTGGAATTCTGTAGTGCAGTGACTAAATCCCAAAAGCAAAGCCACATAAACAAAAAGAAGAAATTTGTTCTGCTAGTAAATAACGGTTACTGGTGTTGCAGTTGTGCATGCAAGCTCCACGTTCAGTAACTCCAGAGAAAATGGCCCTATTTGAATGACTTAGTTATTTGTAGTAACAAATAGAATACAACTGTATTAATGTTGTAGTTGCCTGTCTTAAGTCTTAATATAAAGTATGGAGAGGTGTAGGTGTTTGAAATGGGAACTAGACTGCAGGAAAGTACTTTTCTTCTGACTGCATTTTGGCACCCAATCAAGTTGGTCCTGACAGCTGCTCTCTATCACAGAATCAGAAGGAAGTATTCCAGGAATCACTCATCTGAACACTTCCACAGGAACTAGTAACTGTAATTCTATTTGATCCTTAACGACAGTATTTTAATAGACATTTTTTAGTTTGTAAAAGAGTACACTCATCAAGCTATAAGACTCCAGGAAGGAATTTCCTATTTCCCCCCCCCCCCTCAAAGGAAATCCATTTTTTTCCTTTTATCCTTTATGTAAAAGGAGACAGGAGATAAATACTATTCTAGTGGGTAGGACAGTTAAGTACAAAAAGAATGACTGTTATCTCTCCTGCGGAATTGAATATTCATCAAGTTTCAGTGCAGTAAGTCAGAGCACATTACTACAGAACTGTTTTGTGACTGAATAGGTGTGGAGAAAAATGGTGTTTAAGATGCAGGACAGGTGCTGCTTATTGGATATCAGCTCTAATAGATGGGAGTGTGCTTTAGTACTTGCCTTGAAGGAAATGAAAGCTACTATAATGATCCTATTTGATATATGGAAAGTCTGTTCCAAAGAATTTCTATTTCCTTATTAAAATCCAATTTGTTGTGTCTGGTGGGCTAAATGCTTCTATTGACTCAGTCTGTCATATTTAAACTGCATAAATGAAAATTGAGTTTTTACTATAACAATTTTTTCAGCTGTGTCAGCATTCTCCTTAAACATTTTACATGTGTATGTTGGGAGAATGTTCCTAACGGTTACTCAAAAGGTTAAAGTTGTCAGACAAAGCCTCCCAGGTTTGTTAAAGATACTTCTTTCACTTGGATGTTTTTTTTTCTTTTTTAAATGCTCATGTTCGGTGAAACACTGGAACAGGCTGCCCAGGGAAGTGGTGGAGTCACCATCACTGGAGGTGTTTAAGGAACGTGTGGATGTGGCATTGTAGGACATAGTTTAATGGGCACGGTGGTGTTGGTTGATGGTTGGACTTGATGATCTTACAGTTCTGTTCCAACCGTAGTGATTCTGTGATGTTTTTCTCAGTATAGAAACAACAGTTCTAATCAGAATAGTTTCTCAAATTAACTGAGATGCTTAAGCATTTAAAATATGACAAAGAAGCCCTCCCTTAAAATTGCTTAAATTTCCTAAAGTAGTATTACTAGTAAATTTATATCTTTACTATTTCAGAAGGTTTTTAAGCTCCTGAAAATAGCTTACTCATACAGTAAGAGATCTCTCAATAGAAATACAGTGTCTTTCTGTATGTCATTGTAGGTTTGTTTCACAGTGCTTGTTTAATTCCCCCTTCTTGCTTGTCCTGTATGACTAATCACTGAGCAAAGGACAGGAGCGGCAACTGCTTCCTTATGCTTCCTGCTACCCATGTTCAGGTGAGGCTTCTGGATACCTTAATACTACAAAAAGATACTGATCATTAAATTACTACCTGTAATGACTGTTACAGTTGGCTTATGGATATACTAGAAACTCTAGGGAGAAGAGGGGACCTCCTACAATGAACAAGTGAGCAGTAAAGATCAATCTAACCTTCATCCTATCAATAAAGTTAAGCAGTGGTGAGTCAGAATAAGAGTGTTTCAGTGAGCAAAGCAGAGAATTAAGCAAGAATAACAAGTTCAATTCCTTCTTCCCAGGTAATCTGTTTCCCTATTGTGAATTTTTAAGTGACTGACCATCTCTGCAGACAGGTTTGAATTTGAATTCAGGAATACTGGTAGGCCACAGGTACAAATATTTAAAGTTGACTTCCCCATGTTCAAATCAGTTAACCATGAAATTTACCTCTAATGTTGATATACACTTGAGTTGCTAGGGTAGAAGAATATTCACGTTGCGCCCATAGTCTAAAAATGTGTACTCTTCTACCTGTCTTACTGCAGTAATACCACACAGAAATATGTTCTTGCTAAATACTTAGCAGGTATTAAATGTCTGGGAGTTGATTATAATTTTTAGACTTACAGAATCATAGAATCATTTAAGATGGAAAAGACCTTTAAGATCGTCAAGTGCAACCCTTAACCTAACACTGCCAAGTCCACCACTAAACCATGTCCCTAAGCGCCTCATCCACACATCTTTTAAATACCTCCAGGGATGATGACTCACCCACTTTCCTGGACAGCCTGTTCCAGTGCTTGAAAAATCTTTCGGTGAAGAAATTTGTCCTAATATCCAATCTAAATCTCCCCTGGTGCAACTTGAGGCCATTTCCTCTTGTCCTATCACTTATCACTTGGGAGAAGAGACCAGCACCCACCTCACTACAACCTCCTTTCAGGTAATTGTAGAGAGCAGTAAGGTCTCCCCTCAGCCTCCTTTTCTCCAGGCTAAACAACGCCAGTTCCCTCAGCTGGTTCTCACAGGACTTCTTCTCTAGACCCTTCAACAGCTTTGTTGCTCTTCTTTGGACATGCTCCAGCACCTCAATGTCCTTCTTCTAGTGAGGGGCCCAACACTGAGCACAGTATTCGAGGTGCAGCCTCACCAGTGCCGAGTACAGGGGCACAATCACTTCCCTGGTCCTGCTGGCCACACTATTTCTGATACAGGCCAGGATGCCGTTGGCCGCCTTGGCCACCTGGGCACACTGCCGGTTCATATTCAGCTGGCTGTCGATCAACACACTCAAGTCCTTTTCTGCCGGGCAGCTTTCCAGCCACTTGTCCCCAAGCCTGTAGCGTTGCATGGGGTTGTTGTGACCCACTAACTAGCAATCAGGGAGCTGTATGTTGAGGATCAATGTCAGCAATACAGCAGACATGCCAATAGCTAAACACTTACAAAATGTTAATAGGTGACCACAAATTTGAGAACATTCTTGCTTAACAAATCCCCCAAAGTTTTAATGATGTGGACACATTCACACAGTCACATGCACTCCACCTGTGCCTCACAGGATATGTGGGTTACAACTAGACCCCATCTCTTGGCACCGTGGGGTATCCTACTTGCACACATCTGTGTTGGAAACGTGGAAAACTGAACACGGTATTCGAGGTGCAGCATCACCAGTGCTGAGTACAGGGGCACGATCACCTCCCTACTCCTGCTGGCCACACTGTTTCTGATACAGGCCAGGATGCTGTTGGCCTTCTTGGTCACCTGGGCACACTGCTGGTGCATATTCAGATGGCTTTCAAGCAACACGCCCAGGTCCTTTTCTGCCAGGCAGTTTTCCAGCCACTCGTCCCCAAGCCTTTAGCATTGCATTGGGTTGTTGTGACCCAAGTGTAGGACTCATCACTTGGCCTTGTTGAACCTCATACAGTTGTCCCTGACCCATTCATTGATCCAGCCTGTCCAGAACCCTCTGAAGAGCCTTCCTACCCTCAAGCAGATCAAAACACCCACCCAACTTGGTGACATGAGTGTGGAAATACTCTAGAAAGACAGGTGTGACAGACTTGGCTTCTAAAGCAGGTTTAGTCATGCTTGAGGATGACTTGCATATAGAGTGACAACTGAAACTTTGAGGTTTATCTTAAAAGAGGTTAATGGATAAAGCCTTCTGTGTTCAATGTTTATAAGTGTAATTAAACAACTCACACAGATGCCAGTTGTGACATAAGAAGCTCCACTTCGTTACTACTTCAGTATTGTATTCTAGTAGTTTAGATGCGTATCTGTTGGCAGAAAGCTAGCTACACTAAGTTCAAACTGTTGGCACCTAAAGTCATGTGCAAGCTCAGAAATATATTCTAACCAGCTATTCTTTCAATAGGTCCAACCCAATGTTCTTTGGGAAAACCTGATTAAATTACCACTGTTCAAACAGAAGATCTGATTTGGAAAATCTGTGTTGCAAATTAGCATTCTACTGCATGCTGAAATAGAGCTCTTGAGTAACAGGCTCTTTGGCCTCCTAGAAAGCTGTCTACCTAAAAAACCATAATACTCATGAAGGTATTTGAAATAGGTGTTAACAGGTTGATATTGCCTGCAGAAGCCTTCTAGTGCAAAAGGCCAACAACACTTATTAGTTTAAATACAGCGGGTTTTTTCCTGATTCTATGTGGAATTAGCTACCTTGACTGAATAAGTTAGCTTTAAAGAAGCAGCATACTTGGGTATGGCGGGTTTTTTTATTTCTATATTTGTGTGTGTATGTCTATATACACACATATATATGTACATACATATAATATAAATGTATATAAGAGTGTGTGTGTCTCTGTATATGTATTTATGTATATGTATTGTTATTTAAGTTATCTAAAGGTACCTGGCATGTGACCTTGACTTGAGTATAGAAGGTTTGAGTTTAGTGAACCCAGATCACCAAAATCACGTTATCAATTTAGCCAATTATGTTGTGAGTAAACTGCATAATGCTGAATTCTGGAAGGTCTGCAAAACAGAGTTGTTAAAGGTATGAGTGACAACAGCAAGAGCATGACTGTTTTACAACAGTACATATATGAGAAGAGAACATAAGGGAGAATTATGCAGCTAATAAATGGAGATTAATCTCCTGAAAGATAATCGCCTCTCATCATAACTTGGGAAGTTGCTCTTCAAGTGTAGGCAGTTAGGTACCTCTAGGGATGACTTAGCAAAGGTGTCTTATAGCTTTATACAGATGTCTCAATTCACTGGAGTCTAGATTAGCCAATAGCTTCTTATTCTTAGTAATTAATAGTTAAGATGTATTAGCTTTGAGAACACTGCAGAAATTGCAGCCATCTTGCTGGTAGTAAGTATGCTCTCAGCTTCTAACTTTAGATAGCTTTTGTTTCTTATCCAGGCAAATTACTTTAAACCCATAGTCTAAATAAAAGGATCATTTGTGGGTTTTTTTTCTCTGCTCACTGATGTAACGTTGCTGATATTAGTCCAAACAAAGAGATGTAAGCAGGTGTAACACTCATTTGTCAGTGTCTTAATTTAGTGGTAAGGTCACATCCCTAGTACCTTTAGAAAACTTAAAAAAATAAACTACAATGAAATGTGTGTGTGTATATATATATGTGTGTGTGTTGCACTGCTTCTTCAAATCCAGCTTACTCAGGCAAAATAGTTAACTCCAAGAAATAATAGCACATGGCACCAAATAAGGGTAAAAGCAGTTTATTGGTTTTGTTTTGTTTTTTAACAATACATGATTAACTAGCAATCAGGGAGCTGTATGTTGAGGATCAATGTCAGCAATACAGCAGACATGCCAATAGCTAGACTCTTGCAAAATGTTAATAGATGACCACAAATTTGTGAACATTCTTGCTTAACAAATCCCCCAAAGTCTTAATGATGTGGACACATTCACACAGTCACATGCACTCCACCTGTGCCTCACAGGATATGTGGGTTACAACTAGACCCCATCTCTTGGCACTGTGGGGTACCCTACTTGTACACAACTGTGTTGGAGATGTGGATGCTCCAGCTTTATGTGTACCCATGCAACCCACTCTCTGCAACTTACTAGTGCACACACAGGTGATGAAGCCCCCCAGGAGGCCAAATGCCACCCCATCCCCCAAAGGTGTGTGTCCCTATGTACTGTGCCCCATACTGTTAAACTAGGAGCTAGTGCAGACTCCTCACAGTATCCAATGGGGAGGCTGCTCTGTCCAGCCTGCCCAAAGACTGTTATGTCCCAGGGAACTTCTGGCAGCACCAAACCATTTTAAGTGCATTTCTCTCTTACTTACACAAATTTTCATGATTCTTTCATATCTTTTTTCAAGATGACTCATCTTTTTTGTTTGGTTGGTTTTCTAACCCAAAATATTCATGTTCATTCCCTGATTATTGTTTAATAGAACAGATGTTCATCACTTTTGGTGTTGCTAGTGTGGTTTTTTTGGTTAGTTTTTTTGTTTTGTTTTGTGTTTTTTCTTGGCAAGTATCTTCTCAAATAGCTTTGAATATTCCACTCATATACACTGTTTACATTCACATTCCTCTTATCAGATGTTGTTACCCAGGCTGTTTTACCAAGGGAAAGCCATTAGGGTTCCTCCACAAAGGTGTAGTGCTTCTGGTTTATATGCCACCACAACATTGTTACAAGAGCAGCCTTGAACTCAGGTTGCATACAGATCCTATCTGTCTTAGTGAAATATTGAGGTTTGACAACAAAGGACCCTCCAGATCTCTGCAGACTGTTTATATGGCAGAATGACACCATATATCCTATATTCAACCTGTACGTGTATGCGTGGTTTCTTTTTGCATGGTTAACCGTGTTCAAATTCTGTTCTTCCAGCCCTCTAAATATTAACATTTGCTTGTGGCTTGCATCAACACAGCATAAGAGGAGGTTTAGTGCCTATTCTTTTCCACATGTTGATATAAAAAATGCACAACTAATTTTTAAAGTCATCTTCCAGATGTGTTAGAAGCAAGGAAAACAACACTTAGAAGCAGCTATGTCTTCAGCTGTTGAAAGGGTAGATGCTTGGGGATTTGCTTTCTCCAGTTAGCTTCATGTGTAAGAGATATTTTTTTTTTTCCTGGTACCAGTAGTACACACATTCTATTTCTTCTCTGTGCTTTATGACAGCTATGATTGAGCCTATGTAGCCTCAATTTCAGCTGTGTTTTGTTTCTATTCAAGATATCTGAATTCATTTTACCAGAGTAATGTGAAGTAAACATAATGAGGAGGTTTAGGTTCTTCTCAAAGACTAGTCTGTGGAAAATTTGAGAATGTAGTGTATCTCTTGCCCTGCTTATACATCTTCTGGACAGATACTGTGTGAAAAACAAACTTGCAGTATTCTTCAAGGTATATGGGTCTTTGCTGTCTTGTGCGCTATGGCCAGCGCTTAGTGGAAGTGTGTATGCATGTAAGATGTCTGGTGGGAGCGTACTACTGTAACTTTCCCAGTTCTATTTTATCTAGCTAGCAGAACAGTGGCTGTCATGCACCCTGACCTCCAACACAAGCCTAAGGCTTTGCATGGATATCTCTTACTTCAGCTGCCTAAATACTTTCTAAAATCTAGCCAAAGGGTGAGATTATATGATGCGGCTTGAGCTGAACTCATGCCCCAAATATGTTGAAATTGAAAGGAGAAAGTTTTTATTCCTATTCTTTCAACTGGCTCTGTTTGTCTTTCTCTGCAGTAAGTCAATTCAGTTTTGCCAAACTGTTGGAAAACTATTCTTTTTGGGGTTTTTTGTTGGTCTATGGAATTTTTTTTTTTTGTTTGCGTTTGTTTTGGGGTTTTTTTTAGGTGTGTTTGTGGTTTTTCAATGTGGTTTTTTGGGGGGTGGGTTGGTTGTTTATTTGTTTGGAGTTTGTTTTGGGTGGGTTGTTTGGGTGTGGGGGGTCTTTTTTATACATGTGAGAATGTGTGAAATTTCAAAGACAGATATTTGATCAATAATTAAGCTGCAAAATAAAGTGGTGTGGAATTCTTTCTTTTGCTGTGATCTCCTCAATATATTACTCAGTTTATTATTGTGCATGTGTAAGTTTAAGAAGCATGAGCATTCTAATGCTCTATGCGCTCACTGGGGGATCAAGAGTGGTATGATCAGTCACGGTCACTGAGTTTAGTCATGAAAGGGAAGTGCACAGAAGGTGGAAGTGGTAATGGGCTACTTAGGAAGAACATAAAGATTTTGCCTGAGCATGCAGGAATAGAGCTAGGGAAGCCAAAGCTTAGCTGGACTTGAAACTAGGGAGCGATGTGAAAGGTATTAAAATTTTCTGTAACTAGCTTAGCAGCAAAAGGAAGTATAAAGAAAATGAGGCACTGCTGTTCAGTGGGACAGGTGAGGTGGTGGTGGTGAAGGACAGGGACAAGACTGAGGGACTGAAAGCCTTTCCACCACTTGATTTCCTTCCCCTCTCCCCTTCCTCCCCTACCTGCTCCCCCCAGCCCTCACTAAACAGGTATGACCCCAGGTCTCTTGGGCCCCTTACACTACTAGTAGAAGATGAGGAGAAGCAATTCCTCTACTATGGAGGAAGATAAGGGGAACCTAATCCTACTGTATATACACAAGTGCATGGGACTGGATGGTGTGCTTCCAAAGGTGCTGAGAAAGCTAGGCAATGTTGTTAGAGGGCATGTTTTTATTATATTTTATTATAAAAGGTTATGCTTTTTATAAACTTTTATAAAGGTCATGTTGATAGTCATGAGGAAGTTTGACTGTAAAAAGGCAGATGTCACACCTATCTTCAAGAAGGGCAAGGAGAACTCAAGAAGCTACAGGCTGGTCAGCCTGACCTCAATGTCTGGGTAGACTGTGAAGCAATTTACCCAGAAGCCATTTGCAGCCACCCAAGGGACATGATGATTATTGGGAAAGTCAGCATTGGTTTACCAAGGACAAATGATGTCTGACCACACTTAAAGCCTTCTGTGATGGAATGGTTGGCTAAATGGAACAGGAGATGCTGTATACCTTAGTAGTGCCTTCAGTAAGGCTTTTTACTTAGTTCCTCATGGTATCCTGATATCCAAGTTGATTAGTTGTGGACTCAGTAAATGGATAATAAGATGCATGTCTGGATCATTGGGCTCAGAGGGTTGTAAGCAGCAATATGAAGTCAAAGTGTTGGCTCATTACAAGTGGTGATCATCAGGAATAAATATGAGGTCCATTACAGTTGCTAATGGCCTGGATGATGCACTCTCAGCAAGTTCATGTGCAATACCAAACTGGCAGGAGCAGCTGATTTGTTGGAGGATAGAGCTGCTACTAAGAGGCACCTCGATAGTTTGGAGAAATATATGAACAGGACCCTCATCAAGTTTAATAAAGATAAATGCAGATTCCAAGTCCAGCATCTGGGATGTGCTAACCCTCTGCAACAGTACAGTCTAGCGCAGACTAGAGCTGGTGATGGTCATAAACAACAAAATGAGGTAAGTCAGCATTATGCCCTTACAGCAAAAGCAGCCAATACGAACTGGACTATATAAGGAAGAGCACAGCTCACAGATTAAGGAAAATAACTCTTTGCTTCTGTTCGCTCCTTGTGAGAGCACGTCTTAAATACTGTGTTAGGTTTTGGGCTCCTCTGTATGAGAAAGACATTGACATACCTGTATGTCCAGTGGAGGACCACCCAGCCACTTAAGGAGCTGGAATGTGAAACGTACAAGAAACAGCTGAGAAAAATGGGTTTGTTCAGCCTTAAGAGAAGACAAAGGGAGATCTTCTTGTTATCTGTAACTACCTAATGGGAGAGTATGCAGAAGACTATTCTTGAAGATGCACAGTCATAAGACAAGAGGCAATGAATGCTATTTGGAATGTGGAAAGCTCTGATTAGTTATAAAGAAAAGTCTTTTCATAACAAGACTCTTTAAATGTTGGAACAGGTTGCCCAGAGAGTTTGTGGAATCGCCATCCTTTGGAGATATGCAAAAACTTGACTGTACAAGTCACATAGGTACGTTATATGATTCTGTACTAAATATATTTTTGAAGAGGGCATGGCCCACTTCATGTGCTAAAGAAAAGTTTAAATTCTCAAAATCCCACCAAGCTCTGGAAATTTCTTAATTGCTTTAATTTGTGCCCCTTTTAAGTTAACTTTAACATTTATGATCCCCTCACACATAAATTCAGTGCAGAATACTATTTCTAGCTCTTGTCCTGCTGTTTTGAGTAACATTTTTAAATCTCTTTAGGAGTGTGCTCTACAACTTAGGTGTCAGAAGGTGCTGCTATAAGCCACCTGTCAACAAGTTCCTGTGGTGCTCAAACACCTGTAGTGGCCCATCTCAGATCTGTTCAAGTCTTATGTTCTCACCTGTTTGGTACCACTACTTCTATTACAACATTGTAATAAAAGAAAACCAATTTCTCTTCATGATTCTTGAGGTACCATTGTGACAACATCTTCCCAGCCTCATCAAAGAACTGTAAACATAAAGCTATAGGATTTATGGGGGTGGGAGGAGGGACATAAACCTCTATGAATGGGAAGAGAATGCAGAACCTGGTCTGTTCTGTATTCATCAATCTTCCAGAAAATTCAATTTTTAATTAGGGCACTCCATTCTTGTCCTTCCAAATAAGCAAGATGCTGCAGTCTAATAGAAACCTCAAAAATAAAAGCTGTGAGGAAGAATAGGTTTGAGGCGTATTGAAGCAGCACTGGTAGGTATACCATAGAGATATGCTATTCCTAGTCCTTGCTGAACCCAACAGAACTATGTTGGGACAGTCAGCATCACCTCTGTAATCTTTTATGAGCAGGGAAACAATCTCCTCCAACTGCAGCTCAAAGGCTGCTCTGAGTTGTTCTAACTCCATAATCAAACTCAAAGGATGTGGAGCAAATGGCATTGCATATTCTTAGACTAGCTTTATATTTTTGGGAATTTCTCGCTTTGTAGCCTTCCCCTGTGCCTCCTGCAGTGTTGATCATGCCCTATTCTGACCTGGAGAAATTTTAAGAAAGGCTATAAATTGTCACTTATTGCATAGACTGATCTGAGTAAAAGTATATTCCCTTCTAATTCTAATTATATACTTCAGTCTCTGGCAACTCTGCAGTCTTTCATATTTCATTTTTTGTGTAGTTTACTGAGATTTAAAAAAAAAATGTTGTTGAAGATCTGCATTTTAATTATGTCTCATATGCCCTAATTTTTAATTATGAAGTCCTTTGGCATATCTTGTTACATAATTGGTCACATTTCTGAAACTCTTGGAATATCCTGAACATTGTTGTGCTGCTGGAATTTAGGACAAGTGTACCTATGTATATGGAGTTGTAATATCTGCCTTACTGAATACAATAAGGGGCTTGCTAATGTTAGTTCAAAACAGCGGGTTTGCTATGCTTGACAAGTAAGTGATTTATTTTCTCAAACCTGTTTTATTAAACACAGTTTAACTGGAACAATACAAAACCAAAATCCTAGACCCTCTCCTTGAAGAATATAATGTTTTATATATCATGACGGGAATAAAAGATTTTTCCTTAGAACTAGAAAAAGGTCATATAGATCCAATGACAATAATTCAGGTAAAATCAGTCTTAAATGAGAATAAAATAGTTACATACTACATCAGAAAGGATAAGGCTTACTAATTTCCAAGATGATAGTTCATTGTATTCATCTTGATGTTTTACCTCTTGCACTCTTATTAGGGAGTTTTAGGGAGGCATATAGCAGGGCCTGCATCCAAAATTTGGACAACAACTATTCTAATGCAGATGGAATTGTATTTCTAATTATTCACGCTTGCCAAGTGGTCTATAAAAGATCAGCTCCAGTCATAGGTTTCATGACAAATGGGAAACTAAATTGTTCAAAATAAGATGCAAATTAGGGACAAAGTTCTGCTGACTACCAGACTATACAATTACATTTTGATATGTCACAGAGTAAGACAATCTAACTTGATTCAAATTTTGTAAACTTAGAATGTTTGGCTGGAAAATGGTAGGGGAGGGGTATACAAAAACTGTTAATTCTTGAGAAATGTAGATTTGACCTTGAAAAATAAATCCAGAGCAGGTTAGGAAAACACCTTTCTTGAATGCAATTTTAAATTACAACAGTGTACTGATGATTTTGTGATTACATTTGTTGTATGGATGAGCTGGAGTGTCCTTAAATGCACCACTGATCGTCTGAGGGACAAAGATTCTAACATATGAGCTACTGCAGAATACAAAATATACTGCATAATATGCTGATAACGAGCCAAAACCCATCAATAATGATGACAAAAAAATCCCCACCAAACAAACAGTAAGATTCCCTGAAAAGCAATCCCAGTACAAGAAGATTTGAAGGCTTGAATACAGTATGTAAGCAAAGAATATGATTAAGTGTGTATGGCTGCCACTTTGCAACACTTCAAGGGCTGTGCAACGTAATCAATACTGAAAGTCGACATTCCTAGAGTAGCTCACTATGATAGCTGTTAGGAACCTGATTTTGATCTACCATTCCTTGGCTATGCTTTTGTATGTATACCTGCTTACTGCACATTTGATGCTGTATAGAGATAATTACGTATGTGACCTGTGTCTGCATGCATGTAAATAGCCTATCACAATGTTGGTTAATGGATGTAAAGTCAGCTTTTTTCAAAGCTACTGATCCACTCTAACTCTGCATCTGTGGATGCCAGACTAATGGTAAGCATGTATGTAACGTGGATTTAAGTGTTCAATGTTAGACAACACTGGCCAAGCAATAGCTCAGCAGATAGAGAACAGTTATACTATGCTTTTTTGTATTGCTTATTTAAACTAAAATTAAGCGTGCCCTTAAGCACTTGATTCTCCCTTTGGTTTAAGGCTTGGATGTGTTAAGCTTTCCTGCTCCCTGGCATAACATTTGATGGAAAAGCAGTGTTTTCATTTCAAACAATACAGACAACCAAGAACTGGCCCTGAGTAAGTTGGATTGCTTACACAAAGCAGTGTGGTGATGTGCCGAGGTGCTCATCAACAGTCTTGAGTCTGCTCGAGTCTTGACAGCATTGTAGCTCTTTCATCAGTCATAGTGTTGCCTTTAGTCCTGTCTGCACAGCAGAACTACTTTGCTTATTTTTATCTCAGCTCAGAACAGTATTGTACAGTTTGGATGCAAATGATTCCTCTTCATTTCAGTTAAGGGGATCTTAAGACCAAACAGTACAATCTTTTTTCAAGTTTGCAAGAAACAAAGCAGGAAGGAGAGAGGTAGAGGCAGAAGGCTGATTTGCTGCAAAAGGCAAGATGATCATCAAGGTATTATGATGGCTGGAAAATAACATATGAGGCTTAAGGTGTAGTACACTTCACTACTGTGTTACCTACTGATCCTATACATACCAAGTTATCTGTGAAAACAATGCAGTCAGTCTCTGCATAGACTTTCAGGCTGGTGCATTTACTTTAATATATCCTATATGATTCTTTTATCTGTAGGGTGTCTTGTGTAGCAGTAGATCATGCCCAAAGCAGTATATGATGTCAATTAGATTAAAATGTTTAACGATATGTCTTAGAACAGTAGGATTTGCAGGACTGGGTAACAACAAACCTAGTTTTGAAAAGTAGACAAGTACTAATGGAGCTGCATCACTGATGGTCTCTGAGGATTTGACCTGGTTGGTATAAGCAATTTAATAAATTTTATTATGGTGCCTATAAATGAATATACATATTCACACATCTTTAAAGGGACAGGAGATAAGTAAATTTTTACAGAATTGTTTAAACATCTACGATTCCTACTTATGTCACTCAGCTCTGTGGAAACACAGCCAGGAGTTGGTATTTGTTCTCACTGAGGAACCTTGCTGAGGTTCCTGTTGCCCATTCCCTCATCCTGTCTACTCTGGATGGCCATCCTGCCTTAAAGTGCATCAACTCATCCAGCAATTTGACATCAACTGCAAACTTAATGAGAGTGCACTCCATTCACCACCTCTGTGTCATTGATACAGTTGTTAAACAGGACAGGGCCTAGGATAAACCCTTCCACTTGTCACTGGTCTCTGGGTGGGGAAAGACCCGCTAATTATCACCGTCTGAGTTCTATTAGATTTTGGAGTTTTTTTAATCCAGTTAGATTTTTTATTTTTATTCATCCATCCAGACTGTAATGTTCTAACTGGGATATAAGAATAATGCAGGAGACAAAGTTGAAAGCCTTCATTAAAATCAAGCTAAATTACCTCCACTGGTCTAACATCATCCATAAATCCATTTGTTTTATCACAGGAAGCAAACAGGTTTCTCAAGAATAGTTTATACTTGGTCGATACTTACTCTTCCCAAGCACTTTCTCCTTCATGTGCCCAGAATTATGTTTCAGGAGGACTTGCTCCTTGATTTTTCCCAGGCACCAAAGTGGAGCTGATTGACCTGTAGTTCTCCAAAGTTGATGTATTGGCCTTTTTGAAGATGACTGCAATATTTGCCTTTCTCCAGTTCTCAGGTCTCCATGACCTGACAAAGACGACAGACAGCAGCCTTTCAAGGACATCAACCATCAATCTCAGCACCCTTGGATGTAGCCCAGCTGATCACATGGATTTGCATGGGTTGAAGTTGTCTGAAGTAAATCCTGACTTTATCCTCATCCAATGCTGGCTGTTCTTCTCTCTCAATCCTTTCACTTAGCACAGGTGCCTGGGAGACATTCTCAGCAAAGACTGAGGCGAAGGTGGCATTGAGCACCTCAGCCTTCCACATCTGCTGTCACTAAATCACCGACCCCTTTCAACACTGTGCTTGCATTGTCCCTGTTCAGTCTTTCACTACTATTGTAGTGCTAGAAGCTCTTCTTGTTGCCCTTGACATACCCAACAGGTTTCAACTCCAGCTGAGCTGCAGCTTTCCTGACACCATCCCTGCATTCCTCAGCAATGCTTCTAAATTTCTCCTTAGTAGCCTCTCCCTGCTTCAACTTCTTGTATACTGACCTTTTTTTCCATTGGAGTTCAACCTTGAGTTCCCTGTTTAGCCAGGCTGGCCTCCTGAGACGTCTGCTTGTTTTCTTTGGAAACAGGATGGACCATTCTTGTGTTTGGCTGGTGTCCTTCTCAGCCTTCTTGAGCTCCTTTGCCCTTCAGATCTGCCTCTTCCCATGTGATCCTATCTACTAGTTCCCTGAATAAGCTGAAATCTGTGCCTCTGAAGCACAGGATATAGACTCTGCTTCTTATCGCCCACATTCTCCTCAGGATCTTGAACTTCACTAGTTCATGGTCATTCCAAAGTAACCATTGATTATTACCTCCTCAACCAGTTCTTCCTTGTTTGTGAACAGCTGATCCAGCTGTCCATAACCCCTGTTTGGTACCAGTAGTTGTATCAAGAAGTTATCCCTGACACCCTCCAGAAACATTTCCTGCCATGGTGCTGTTCCAGAAGATGCCAAAGAGTTCCCCCATGAGAATTGGAGTCTGTGATCCAGAATTCCTTATTTCAAAAGAGCTTCATCCATTTCCTCACCCTGATCAGGTGAACTGTAACAAATTCCCACCACTGTGTCTCCCTTACTGGCCTCTCCTTTGATCCTAAGTCAAACTTGTCTGTCCCACAGGAGGACTCACATGCTTCTGAACTACTCATTCACCTCCCTCTTTCCTCCCTCATCCTCTTCTTGACTTGTCTTCCCTGAAGAGCTTCTATCCACCCGTTGCAATAACCTACTTGTGTGAATTGTCCCACCACAGCTCAGTAACTGGAATGATGTTGTAGTCCTGTAACCATATGCAGAGCTACAGACTCTGCTGTTTGTTTCCCAGGCTGTGTGCATTTCTGTTCATATGATATGCATGAGGTGGCCTCTCTTTCACCCTGTTTTATTATTCTGGAGATTTCTCCTGTACCTGCCACATTGCACTGTTTGCCGCTGTCACGTTAAAAGGAATGCAGTTTCGAAATTTGTCTGTCAGAGTCCCAGGACTTTCACTGATTCGTTTATCAGAGCCCCAGCAAAAGGACTTGCACTGAGCAGATGCACAAAAATTGGAATTAGTTATTTTATTGAAAGTGACAGAACAGATTCAAGATTGCCGTTGATAAATTCACTAACTACTAATTAAGGTTAATATTGCTAGCAAACTTGATAGTAATACAAGAACCCGGGGATAACTTTCACCCAGAGGGTGAGAGGCGCAGCGCTTACCCTGAGAGTCGTCCCTGACTGGGGTGGAGGAAGAGAACACAGCCCGTCGACTGGTCCATCAGGTATTGAGGTTCTTCTCTCCCCCTTTAACAATCATTTTCTTTGTCTTTTATCCCCAAAACTATGAGGTCCCCCCCCCCCCATATGTGACATGTAGCGTGATTTGGGTGGAGAGATGAGTGCTATAGTCATACATGTTTAGCATGAGCTCTATAATCTTCTTTAGCATATGCAGGGTGTGAGTTGTAATATGCATTTCACTGGTAATGAGGCAAAGGTCAGTTATTGGACACGAAGCCTTTCGAAGAAACAAAGAACCATTCAGGTTTTTGTTATTTTGCTATCTTTGCTGACCACAAGGGCCCCTCCTCATCTGCACCCTGTGTTAGCCAGACGAGTCTCCACTCCCCCAGGCCGCACAAGAGATAGCAAGGGCAGTCTTTATGGTTCTTTGTGCACAGAAATCCCACCTCATTACCCAAATTCCACAGCTGCCCACCTCTGCCCACCTCTTCCTTACTTGACTGGGGGTTGTAATTTCCCCCCACAGCCATTCCTAGGTTAGAGCTCTACTCACCAGGTTGGCTGGCCTGCTGGCACATCTGCTTTTGCCAGCTTTGTCTTCAGCCCTCAGAAAGAGGGCCCTGTGGTCTAAAAGCAAAACCGCTGTTGAAGACATCAGCTACATAAGTCCCTAATCAATTTCCTAAAATAACTGGGACCAAATACTATAGTTTACAAATTTTTCTGATGAACCAGCTATTGAATAAAAGCTGTGGCAATAGCATCATCCAAAACAGAAAGAACACGAGGGATAATGGATTTCTCACCTATAGGTTATGTGCTGATTTACTGTAGCTGAGGATTTGGCCAACAAATCTCCATGCCACTCCTGTTAGATTAAAAATACATGCTTTAAAAATCTCTGAATAGCATGTCTATATGCATTTTTGGATGCAATAGGTATTAGAAGGTATTATAATTTCTCAGGACAGGTTTTAAATCTCGCTGCACTTTCTCTTTGAACTAGATTGCTGCTGCTGTTGGGTCACTATATTTCTTTCTTGTGGTTTGAGGAGGTGGAGCAAGGCGAGATTTGAGATACTGCTGTCATGTATATCCAACCCTTGCTGTGTTAATCCAACACTGACTGCTGCTTTTTCTCCCTAGGAAGCATTTTTTAAAGTCTTTAAGTGCTATTGAGAGCAAGAGGGTAAATGTTCTGTAATGACTTTAAGGTCAGTGAGCAAAAGCAGAAGTTTCTGGAAAAGTTTGAGGGGAAAAAACCTAACAAAAATCTGTCAAAGGAAGATTGCTTTTCTTTTCCTATTGGACAAAGGTATATTTTGCCAATGTAATGGGGTGCCAATGGTATGTATCAATAAACAACAAAATAATACACACCTATAGTTTACAATTGCAATAAAATCATGCATTCAGGCAGATCCTTTGTGGCTCTGAAATCATCACAATGTAGTTTTAAGAGACTTCTTTTTCAAGAAGAAAGATTTGAGAGATTTTGCATTTGTAGTATTCCAACCAAGGCTATATTAGAGTACACTAGAATCTGATATTTCTAGCAAGGAAGAGAATTTATAGGTAAAAATTTAAAAATACAAAGAAGGCTGGCTGTTTTTCCTCCTTCCTTGTAATTTGAGTATACTGGGACAAGCTCTGTTCAGATTTGTCCTTGTGTAGAGTAATTCCAGTTACATGGGTAAATTGAAAGCAGAATTTGAGTAGTTATTCTTCAGTGTATATATTCTGCTGTAGTGATCCAGAGGCAAGATTTTATTTCTGTGACTGAGAGATGGTGCAGATTTCTCTGGAGTAGGGCATGAAAATTTTTTTATAACTTCTTACTGAATAGCCTTTTCCTTCTAAAAGATTTCACTAAGAATTTGATCAATTCACAAATGAGTAGCAGGTAGATTCAAGGATTACAAATAAAGGTCTTTAGGCATACCTGATTCCTTTTCCTTTCCACATTTGTAGTGTGAAAACAAAGGATAGAAGCTGTAAGAATCTGCAAAGATTGCTATGTTTCTGCTGCTCAGAAGCAGAGGTCTCTCACTGAGGCATGATATCTGATCCTAGCTTTTTCTACAGTAAATTGGTACTCTCGCAAAGGTGATAATACATCTTTGTCAGAATGTATGCTTTAAGTTGCTCAGGTTTTAAGAGTTAAAATAGGTTGTCCTGTCTAATCTTCTGCAGAGTATACCTCAGGCCAGAACCCTGCGCCATGCATTGCAAACAAACCTTTTATCAATCCATATGAAGAGACAGGGACTAATTCTAAATTATTTAAGGTACCAGTCACCGATAACTTGGTTACCATCTCTGCACAGCGCTACTTTGTTAACAGTAGCAATACGCTTTGAGGGAGAAGGGAGTCTGCTCATTTCCATGCTGAGAATATTACTGGAACTTGTCTCTCAACAGAGATGGCAGATTTGGCACTTAATGATGTTACGGATGATAGTACAAGAAACTTCAAACACTGCGAGAGTTGAGCAACCTGGTTGGGGGAAAAAAAGCCTTTTTCTTTTCATCCTTAAGGTGAACTTCAATAGTAGTTTTCTTGTAGCACTAATGGCAACTATGTTTTGGAAAAACAATAAAGAACAAGAATAAGGTCAGATTTCTCTCCTTTTGAGAGCTAGGTATTAATTCACTTTGGTCACTTA
This sequence comes from Gavia stellata, assembly GCF_030936135.1. Classification (NCBI taxonomy): domain Eukaryota; kingdom Metazoa; phylum Chordata; class Aves; order Gaviiformes; family Gaviidae; genus Gavia; species Gavia stellata. The sequence goes on along the minus strand of NC_082598.1, from coordinate 23,095,632 downwards.
AATAACTGCATTTCTTTCTGTATACCCTTACAGCTATGTAGTCATTTAAGCCTAATCAAATTGTCCAGTTTCTCAACTTTGACCAGAATGCACTTTGTTTAAGGCTTATGTGAGTTTGTGTAAATGCTAACTTTTTATTTATTTATTTATTTAAAGGTTAAACAGTATGCACTACCCAGGTCTTTAACTTGTGCTGCTGCATGGGGTGTCGGGAGTAGTTTGTTTTGTAAACCAGATCTGGAGTCTGAAGAGGTTGCAATACCATTGCTGCCAAAGGATGATTTATACATAGATGAGGAACTCCTCTGGTATTTTGAACAATTCTTAAAAGAATATTAGTGTAGAAGAAATTAATGTATCTTCACATTTTAATCTTGCATTTTCCTGTCGTGTTACAACATGATTTCTAAAAACTGCTGCATGACTCTAAGTTCTTTAAACTAAAATAATATTAACTTGTATTCAGTGAAATATTTGTTATGCACATTAGATTTATAATTATCAATCTAGTTTTTAAATTTAATTTTGAAGTGAAGTAGTATGAAATCAAATTATTAGTATATTGCAGATTAACCTGCAATGATCCTAATGACTCCAAAATGAAGTCCTATTAATACACAATTTCTTTCTCCAATGGAACATGAAGGTGAAGAAACACTGGTTTTTAATTTCTTTGGGAAAAAAAATTGTGTCTTTTTGTTGTTATCAGAGGATATAGCAGAAGGTCTAATTAAATCATTGGTGTTAAAAGTTGTAGCTAGAAAATTCGATAAAACAGACATCTCCAGATATTCCAAAGACCACAAACATTGCCTGGTGAGAACTCACATATTGCTGTATTCTTCAAGTATTTTCTACTATCTTCTGTTTTGTACTTCTGTTCAAAAAGTATAAAGTTTGAAATAACACCCTTGGAAACTTGTTTGCAAATACTTTTGGTTTGCTTTGCCACACATTTTTTGTCTATATGAATCACTACAATCAGGAGTGCACAAGATAAATGCCTGTCACTGATTTCAGCAGGAGTTAAATACATGACTATCTTTAAAAACCATGTAATGGGCTGTTCACATGTCCGAATAAACCCAGTAACAGTCTGTTCTAGTGCTTATAACCTACATAATTCTGTGAGTCCAGCTATGTGTTTCCTAAGGCACAGAGTTTTGGATTTTAATTGATAAGTTTATTGCAGTTTGGAGAAAAGATAATCTAACTTCATTTTTCCTTTTTCTAACTTTTTCCTGCTGAAAGTTTTCTTAGGAGAAGACTTGTAGCTGAAGATTTCCAAGGAGTAATTGTGGTTAGGCATAGATTATTTTTCATCACTCTCTTGGGAAAACAGTAACAAAAGCACTATCAATAAGAACTTCCTGAAGCAAAGCTTTTTACTGTGTTGGATAACAAAATAGTGGTGTTGAGGGCTGGGGTTTTTGTGGGTGTTTCTGTTTGTTTGTGTGGGTTTTGTTTGTGGGTTTTTAGAGAGAGAAAGAGACTTTCAACTCAGTATTCTGCTTCCAGTAGTTGTTAGTGTGTCTCTTTAGGTAAGAAAGCAGGAGAAACCAACAGATATGTCTTTTATTTATGATGTTATTTTTAATACTTTTTATGAATGATGTAAGTTAATCTAGAAATCTTCTGGGTTTTTTTATTTTTTTCTTTATGTGAGCCAGATTCATGGGGTGCATCCCAAAAATCGATCTCTTCTGACAGTAAGTTGATCAGTTTGATGCACTGTGAGAAAACACACCATTTTCATATATCCTTGAACATACTGCTTGATAATTTCATATGATGCTTCATAGCCCGTTTATTAAGGGAAACTGATAGTTTTCCCCACCACTTTTCATGCCATTCATGATTTTATATGGACCACTGTCAAACCTCTCAGTTCTCTTCTCTAGGCTGAAGAGTCTTATTTATTCAAAAACTTTGATCACCCTACTCTGCATCTCTTCTTATATTTATATCCTTTTTCATATAGAGGAGCGGAGTTCAGAACTGTACAAAATATTCATGATGCACCTGCATCTTGATTTAAGCAGCAGAATCTATTCTGTTAGATAATCCTTCCTTAATTCTAAGCCTTCATTCTGTTTTTTTTCTGAGTGCCTCTGAACAGTAAACTTCTGGAAGCTTCAGATCCCTTCACTGTGTAAGGAAAGACAAGATGTATTATTTCTGAGTGTTGCTAAATTTATTTCATTTGCAGTTACTCAGTACAGAGAAATTATTCTGTAACTCTCAGACGTGACCTTCTCAGTCCATGACTAACCAAACTCTCACCTTTCTTTATTTCTTTCTGAATGCTTGTTTTGACTAGCTAAGTTTTCTTTCAAACTGAAAAGTGGTATTTAACTTTTAGATTAATACATAATAATGTATCTAGCTGATACATTATAGCACCACAGGGAGTTATAGTTTGAATGCCTTGTTCTCTAGGCAGCACTTTTACATAATTTCCCTCGATCAATTCTACGCCCTCTTAAATGAGCACGTCACGCTAGCTGTATCATTAATTAGCTGTTATCTTTGTACTGATGATACATAAACACAATCGAAATATTCAACAGGGGCATCCAAACTGATTGGGAACAAGCTTAACTTACCAGGGCTGGGCAAATGATTTGTTCTTTCTCGTGTATATGAAACACTGTTAACTGTACTTCAGAGGGACCTGGGGCATTTGTACATTTTCCTTTCATCTCTACATAAGGCACAGATTAGAGCAAGAAGAAATGCGCTGCTTGTTATTATAGGGTTATACCCAGCATGCGGTTTGTTCTTTATCACACACAGCAGCTTTTCAATCCTCTCTGGAATTCAGGATATTTTTTTTATCAGCATAGAACCAGATTATTCTAAATTCAAGGCATACTTCTTGTTCTACCACCTATAAGGACCCTTTTAATATTCAAACTCATATTTAGAGTTATGTGTGAGGGTGTCTACCATGATTTCATGCTCCTAAAGATAAGGGTGGCAACATGATGCCTGCCAGATGCACAGAGGTCAGACTGAAAAAGAATATGAAATCACCTATTGTTCCAGGGCTCTCTTCTAATTCAGAACAAGGTGGGCAAAAGCTAAGAAGGTGCCAAGCTTATTCCAGGAACTGTCAGCCAAAGGACGTGAACTAAGGTTAAAAAAAAAAGCTCTGACTTTTGTTCTAGCAACTTATATGAGATAGCAGGCTAGAAAGAAACTGAAGCAAGTTTGGTGGTTACCTTGTTTTCTAACTCTGTGATCACCATACCCTGCCACATCATTAAGTGATAGCCACTAATTTATGTATTTTGATCTGTCTTACTAAACCTTAGAATAGATATAGGACCTCATGCTGAAGGCCCCTGATGTCCAGTATTCTGTCTCTCTGACATTGGCTAATGACATAAGTAGACAATTTTCTGGAATCTTGAAGAGTATCTTAAAATCTGCTGCAAAAGCCAGAGGTAAGAGGGGGGGTGTGGGCGTGTGTGTGTATACATACATACATACACACACACACACTTAACTGGTATTAGGTCTCCATTTGTAATTTTTTTTTAATCCTCCTTTCTCTTTTTTGCTTATGAAATTTTCAGCCTCTTCTGTTTTGATCAGACCTAAATAATAAATCATTACAGTGTGTGCAGCAGTTTGTGGATCTTTTCAGACCAACAGGATCGCTTTCATCTTATTCTAATTTCTCCACTTCTGCTTGTCTTATCAAATATTTATTCAACTTACTTAGGGCAGACTACTACCACCATAATCTTGCCTTGGTTAGAATAAGCTTCATTTTCTGGAATCATGTAATACAGTTAGTATATAAGAAGAAAAAGCATCAAGAAGATGTTTATCCCAGCTAGACTTAGTACAAGTTACAAAATCTGCAAGTTCTTTTAGAAGAAGTGGAGGTGTACACCTGTGTGGGGAAAAGATAGACTCCAGTATCAGAGATTCCATTCATGGCATTTTCTGTAGGTGCTGGAAATCCATGAGAGGTAGGTAATAAAAGGACACAGCAATTTTTTCCTCTTGCCCTAGTCTTTCCTTCCTTCTCTGATTCTCCACAGGATTGGGAACAGCTTAGTTGATTCATTCTTATTTAAGTTGCTTTCTCCATGACACTGAGTTTGCTGACTGTAACATTTACTAAAGGAGGAGTAAACATAGTATATTAAATCTGCTTTTATGTTACTTTGTTCCCTCTGCAATATTCTGGAAAGCAGTGATAGTTGAAAGGTCTAGATTTGATGTTTTAAAATTTTTTTTTGATTCATCATTATAGTGTAAACATGAAGAAGTTGGTTGCATTGCTGAAAATAGAATAGAAATATGAAAACTGTATTTTTGGCTATCTTGTTCTTTCCAAACCTGCCTTCTCCTCCAGTGAATGCTGTAGAAGCCTGCTGAAATTTACTTCAGTAAGCTTACAAAGAGGGAATACTAAGATATAAATATTTTTAACCATTAATTAAATCTTTAAAAACACCAGCTTAAATAGAATCACATGCCTTATAATTAGCAACAATCCTTTCTTAGAAATTACAGTACCATACTGTAGATAGCTACAAATTATGCATTAATATCTCCCTATTTTAGGATCCTTAAATCAGTTTGAAAGTCCTAAAGGGATTTATTTCTAACACTTCTGTGCCAATTGCATTATACTTCTTTGCCGTTCTTTGTTCCCTTTTCTCCCAGAGGCTATTCCATACCACTACAGAATAGGTATTTTGCATTTTTTTTCCTGTTTTCTTGGTAAATATATCTAAATCTTTAAACCAGCCCTTCTTGCTTTAGAAGAAATAGCTGTATGAACTGACTGACTGGAATCCTGTCATTTTACTAAACAATATACTAAATATTCTTGTCTAACTCTGGTGTTGCTTTCTTCTTTTGAATAGGCTAGATGATTTGCACATTTATGAACTATTAAGCATCTTCTATACACTCCTCTCAGGAGGCTCAATAAAGACATGAAATTATTTCTGCCTAGGTCATGTTTATTAATTTCAGTCTCTGCACAAGATTTACATTTTACTGCAGCGCAGAAGGGAGAAATGAAGCCAGGGTTAAAGGGGAGCATAAATTGCCAGCTTTCACCAGTTTATATCATCCTCTTACCACTCTCTGTGGTTCAGGAAAAATTTACTTTATCTTCCTGTAATCACCTTCCTGGATGCAGTTGGTAAACAAGAAGAATGCAGATAAAGGCAAAATAAACAAACATAAGGTCACGCCTTGCATACCACATCTAGTATAAAATAAACGTGAAAGCTTGATTGAAGTTACTCATTAAAATACTGCTACTGCTGAAAGAGGTTGAGGGGTAGCTCATTTGACTGTGATGCGGAAGCTCTGGCGTCAGTTGGTGGATTGAATTCTCTCCATAGGCATGCAGATTCAGACCTCTGCTTATGGAAGGAAGAATCTTAGAGAAGATTAGAGAAGACCAGGCAATGTTAACTGAAAGCACAGTCAGAGAAAGAAATTTGCAATGTAAAGTTTATTTAAAAAAAAAAAAGGTTCCAGCCAGCCTGTGTTCAAAAAATCAAAGCCTAATCTGTAACTAAGGTAAAAAGATAAAACCAGCACTTTCTGTGGTGTTCAGTGGGAAATGGTACACAATGATTTTCAAGGTCTCTGTAGCAATACTGTATTTTGTAGAAAACAACAGGGAGATGGGTGAGTTTTAACCTTCAATCCCTCTCCCCACAAACATATTTTTCACATATTACAACTGATGTAAATCCCAACTTAATGGCTGTTTTGGAATCTGCTTTTTTAAAACAAACAAACAAAAAAAGCAGTGTGTGATCCAGACAGCTAAGGAATAAACTCTTTCTGCTTCTTAGATGTTCCTTCTTGAGGAGGGTTTCTTCTTGATCTGTAGTTATGCTGAGATGGATAACTTGATTCACAGCTAGAAAGAACTGGAGGTCTTTATTTCACATTTTGTTCTGAAATGCTGCATTAATTGTGGTGTTCTTTTCAGCATTGATGCTTCACTGACATTTTAGGATTTGTTAATATTTCTAAACTTCTTGGAAAAAATAACAACCTTGCTGATAATTAGAAAATTGCCATTCCATAATGGAAATACCTGAGCTTTTACTTAAGACTTGTTATTCCCTTTAATATGAAGATTTTAAACGCACCTTAATAAGAAGCCCTTTTGAACAGTAATCGGAAACAACTGCTAGTGTTACAAGTACTTCACTTCTACCGCAAAAATAGCTATCCTGAGTGACAATAACCTCCACTGAATTTCACTCTGTAGACAGGTAAAACCTCAGTTACATCAGCAGCTCAAGATGTGGCCAGTTACAAAGGCAGTTTCATCTTTGCCATGCAAAATACAGGTTAAATATGCAAACTAGCATGTGATTTAATCCAGTAAAAGTGGAATAGCCTGTCAGAGAAAGTACACTGGCAAATGGGTAACCAGTTGAACATGTTATATTTTAATTTGCAGAGACAAAAATGACAAGCAATTTATTTACATAAAACTGTACAAAAGCAAATTAAATTATGTAAATATTTCATAAATAGAGGTGGACTAGCGTTTAATACATTTTGCCATGTTTAGCATAGTTGCGTGCATAGTGACTCATAATAAACAATGATAAATTGTTCTCTGCTTCACTATCAACATCCAAGTTGCAGAACAATAGTCAATGATTAATATTACAAACAGATCGTACCACACTGAATGCAAGTGCTTTAAAATTTAGGAAAAAGTTGTCTGAAAGCATACCCCAGGTAGCTGGTGAACATTGTCTTCTTCCTTGTGTTTATGCTCTTCAGTCAGTAATACAACTTAACTGATGGACTTTCATTTCTATTGCTATTTCATCTGCTTCATTTCTTAAGGAGACACTGTATATTTATCATCAATGAAACAAAAGGAAAAATATTTTGTTGTTCAAGTTCCTTACAGGTGTTTGGTGATGGCTGGATTTATGGCAAGGTCTTTATCCGTATTCTGTCTGCTTGACAACTTCCTAGGGTAGCCTTTCAGCCAATCATTTCAATCCCATTTAAGTTCTTCCCCCACATAAAAATAACGTTTAACTTTTTTTCCTGAAACTCAGGCAGCAGGCCAGTCAGAAAACATGTTGAATAAACATAGTGGATCTGAGATCCAGAATGAGCATTAGATTTTAGACCAAAGCTATTGTATTTTCTAATACATATAAAGTTATATATTAATGCATCAATCTATAAAGGTGCCCTTAATGTAAAATACATGCAAAGCTCATTTGAGTTTCCCATGGAAGGAAATAAAAGGATGATTTCTATACTGTACAACTGAAATGTGATGATGGCTAAAAGCAATTTAAAAAAAATTAATTGTCAATTTTCCTGGCAACATGAACTCGTGACACCTTGTTAAATAACTATAATATAGACTGATCATAGTCTTCCAGGCAGCAGAATTAAAACCAAATGAAAACAACCCCAAAACCCACACAAATAGTAATTAAAAAAATCCTCAAGACCTACTTAAACCACAGCCTTGTGTTAATAATGTTTAAGACTGGTCCATTAACTGAGTTTGGCAAAAGGCTTGTTTTTAAATATATTATTTATAATTTCTCAGAAAATAAACACAGGTAAATATACAGGTTCAAAAAAGTTGGGAATAGCCCCTTTTCCCTCAGTGTCCAAACCCAGCTACCACTTTACCATAATAATAGGTATAAAAGGCACAGTTGCATATTTTGCATTCACCCTAATTTTTTTTTATAGTTTTATTTGTTTATTTTTATACAAAAGCACTCTATTTTATGGAGTGGCACCAGATTTAACCTATTTCAAATAAAGAGGAGAAATAGAAACAAAAAATATATTTGTGTGTCATGCCAGGTCAGAAGAGTAATCAGCATATTAATAGTGGCTAGTTCCACTAGAATTACTGTGAATACTTACAGTAGATAGAATTTTAAAAAAAATTCTTTCACACCCATTTTAGATCTAAGGAGGTGCACACAAGTAAAGTATTTAATGACTGTCTTATGTGGTGCAAAAATTGGTGAGTGACTGCTGATCCATTTAATCTGAAGGTCTTCTATGACCTGTATTATTAGCCTTGTAGAAAAAGGGTCTAAGAATATATGGAACCAAGCTACCTAATTTATTTTCTTGTGTGTAATATTAAATAAAATCTTATCAAAGGAAATTCTGTTGAACATTTGTGTTATGCAATTGTGTATTCTGTTGAAACGTGCAAGAAAAATGTGTATACATTACATAAGCATTTTAGAAGCATTTTTAAACAGGTACTTTACAGATTATACAAAGCAGTAATTGCTGTCTCATAACAAAGTACTAGTTTGCATCTCTCCGTATTACTTAAATAATTAAACATAAAAATGTTCAATCATTATTAATCTTTGATTTTAATATTTTCTTTCTAAAATGTGCCCATTCATCATAACTGCTATACACAAACTAATGTTTCTTGAAGGAAATAAACTCGAGAGAGGAGAATGAAATGGCCAAAAATGGCACATCCCACTATATGGAGAAGTGAATTCAAAAGATAAATGTGATGAGTTGTATTGATTTACCAACCTCTACTTCAGGCTGTTTAAGGTTATTTCTATGCAATTCTTCAAAGCAAGAAACTACCCAAAGCTACGTTGTGACTACAGTATACTAGAGAGCCATCTAGCCATGCCTTAACGCCAGGTTAAACAACCAGGGGTTTGAATGCTTTCCCCCTCCTTGAGCTGTCCTTGCTGTGTTGTTCGATTGTCGCTTTCGTCTGAATGTCTGAGCTCAGTCTGTCATTGTTACTACAGTATCAGCTACAAAGCAACTGGCTGAAGTTCTGCATGTTTTGTTGCTTTTATTGCACAAAAACCTGTTCCATTTCCTCTTCCTTTCAAGAAGCGCTCACCATGAGAATCGTTACAGCCCAGAGCTCTTGCATATCACAGTAGCTTGGACTCCTTTTGACTCATCTTGACCTGCTAGGTGAGTATCATACCACCGTTTATCAGACCATTTTCTACCTAGCCTAAAAGTTCCGAGTCTTGACATCGTTTAATATTGCACTTCTCTTGGTTTTAATGCACTTGTGTTCCAAGAAAACTTGCATTATATCTTTGACATAATTGAAGCAACTTGTTATCTGCAACACTGATGACAAAAGACTTAGCAATCATTCCTTGCACTCTGAAAAGAAGGCTTTGTATTTGACTTGTAATATTCTCTTGTCACTGCATCATCCCATTGTCCACCCTTTCCATTCCACCAAGCATTCTCATTAACACAGCCTTCTATTACTAATACTAGTTTTTAAATTTGATCTTAGAAATTCCCTGGAACTGGCATATGCAGCATATCATATGCAGCATCTGCTGCAACATACCATGTCGTTACAAAAAAACCCACATCAGTTCCTTTAGGCATTCAACTGAACTGCACTGGAAAAAAAATTATGTCATCTGTGCTTGTGAATTGTGCTGCTGTGCAAAATGTAACTGAAAGTGTGTTATAAGTACATGTGTGTATTTTTTAATATATCCGTTTTCTAAGTCAAACCCCAATACTTAGCAGTTCCCCTGATCCATTGTGTGATCTTTGGCCTTTTTGTTGTTACGATCTTCCCAGCTAGATGTTAGTCTTGCCCAAAATAATGATTTCAACAGTTTATCGTTACTATCCTACTGTATATGTGTTAGTAATTGTGTTTACGTTGAAGTAATCATTACAGAGAATGAGAGAGGAGAGAAAGAGACACAACAAGAACACATTTGTTCTATGGATAAAACAGAACCAGAGTTCATGAATCATAGGAAAGTATGCCATGTTTTTGACTGCAGTCTCAGGCTGAACGTATTTCTGTTGCTTCCAGCCTCAGATGAGAGGTGAGAATATTAAAGCTGTGGTCTTCACAAAGTGCCTATTAATGATTATTCCTTTATATTTATCTCTATATCTGTATGGTTTCTGAAGGATTGTCCCTGGTGGGGATCAGCAATATTCAGATGATATGTTTTGAATACATTTTCCCTGACCTGTTATCCTCAACAAGCCAGATGACAATCAAACAGAATGAGTGGCTTAACTCATGCTTCTGCAGAGGGGAAACAACAGTGTGTTGTGTTCTTTTTAATCAAGCTCATTACTATGGGAGGAATTTGCAACCATAGATTTAGGAAAATAAAAATCAGTGAGGGGGAATTAGACATGCAAGTAACAATGTTTTCTACATTGTACAGTATAGTCAGGCAGACAGTATAATTAAATGCCTGCTATGGAGGCAGAAGTGGCAGGCAGATCTTTTGTCTCTTTGGTGGCCCCCTTTTTTTGTTTCTTATTTTTTGTTAAAATTGTTTTGATTTTAAGACTTTTGCCCCTTTTTTTTCTTATAATATGAAATAATTTTGTTGCTGCTTTTTAGCCTACAGGTAAACTTCTCTTCTAGTTAGAGTGTTGACAGGAGATGGCTTGTATTCCCCTGTCTGTGTAAGGGGGATATCCTCTGGATTGCCGCCTTCATTTTTGCTGAAACTAGCCGCGCTGAAGGTCTCATAGGATGAGGTCAACTTTTTGTTAAGGAGGTTTCTGTTGCGATCACCCATGAGGGAGGCTTCTCCATTGGCCAGCTTTTCCTGACTGCCCCGTTCATCAACAGGCATGAAAGTGGAGAGTTTTGGCTGGCTCTTCTGCTTTCTTTCAGGAGAAGTGCGAACTGGCATCCAGCAGGAGTCTGAGTGGCCATATTCATCACACTCTCGGGTACACTTCCCCGTCAGGGCTACATCTGGTAGAGGCCTTGAATCTGAAAGTAAAATAGAGTTGTCTTTACAACTAATAATATTTCAATGAATTCCAGTGAAACTGAGAATCCTTAAATTCACAAAAGGTATTTTTAAAGGTCTTGGTAAGAATGTTGCAATAATAAATTGCTCAGTAACAGGTTTTTTCAAATTGCATGTGCCCATAGGCAGCAAGCATATCTTTACAGTTATCCTCAACAACTGAAAAATAAGACTATTAAGCCACTTCCTGTGCTTGTAAATCAATCTCAAAACCATATGGCATTAGGTACTGAATGAACTAAAAGAGTCAACCCAGCATTTAATTCCATACTGCCAATTTTCTCGACATTGTTAAAAATACCTTTCTTTGAATTTTTTGTAATGAATGCTTTGAATTTATGTCCAAGGAACCTGAGGCCCCTGCATCCTGCAAATATTTATGAACATGCTTAACGCCCTGCAATGTCTTGACAATAGGACTCAATTTGTACACAATGTAAACCTCTGCTTATATTTCTGAGTATCAGGCATTCATTCTCAGTACACAATATGTTTTATGAATTGTACAATCAATAAGTAATAGGAGCATACAAAACCCCTGCTATTGGTTATGAACTTAATCTAACATGTACAGATAAAGCTATTCTGTGTGTGCGTGTGGAGGGACAGGGAGAATCTGAGTGCTGCCTGAATAGATGCACTAACATTTTATATGTGACTTGTAGCATTAGAAGGTGTCCTGTTCCAGATCACTATGTCTAAGCTTTCCAGCTACTGTACTTGTTAGAGCTTTCACCAAAAACTAGCAAAGTTCAGGGGACTGCAGGATTGACTCCTACATGATAAATACACAACTACTTTTTAATGTTTGTATTTTGATACTTGCATTGTAACTGAATTAAAAAGCTGTCTCAACTGTTTTAAACACTGAGCAAGATTCTGAAACCTTGCTTTTATTCAGTTATACTGTACTTTATGGTCTACAAGAAATAACTGGAGCTGCCTACAAAGTAACAGCATGATATTCAAACCATTAAAGTGACAAAGAGCAAAAATTAACAATTAAATTTTCCAGTTTATTTGATACAACTTTCATATGATATGACTTGTTTGATGAAACTTTTAGGTTTGTTTTATAAAAAATCAATTATCTTAAAAAGGAGCAAGGACCCTCAACATGCGAACAGAGTCAGGTACTTCATATGGGCTGTGGCAAATTTCTACCTTCCCACTACAACACCCAAACTCATGTGAACAGTAATTTTAACAGTATTAACCTATGCATTATAAAATATCTTTCAAAGGTCTATTCAGCCTTCATTTTGTTTCTTCTATTTTGCCTATTTCTAATTTAATTTTGGCTGCCAGATGACCTTCTCAAACAGTGACAATTCCAACTGTGAAATATTTATAAATTCATAAAAAAGACTACTGCTGAGGTTAAAAAAAAAAAAAAAGGCAGCCAAAAATCCTTTGCCTCTTCTCGAATAAACTGCTTTAATTTAAAATATTTACAACAGCTGCTTGCAGAACAAGCGTATTTTATTTCAGCATCTGCGGATTTAATCTTGATAGAATTGCAAAAGCTCTTGAAAGTCAGATTTCTGTTCATCCTGTCCTGAATTTTTCATGCATTTAAACATTCATTTAATTATAATTTGTTGCAGTATTGTAAAGAATATGCATATTATTTATTACTAGCAGTTGTCAACATTTGTCTAGAAACTATTCTGTGTATTCTGAATACTGTATAATATTTCATATTGCAATATGTCACTGATTTTAATGACAAAACCAGCATGGATGTTTAGATATCTGAGTATCTCTGTAGCTGAGATGTGTAAGGCTGGGAGAAGGAACTGAGTGATATTATTTTTTCTTCCAGTTGTACTTTTTAAGGCTTTTGCACTTAGACTCAGCCATGATTCCCACATTTTTTTCAATGAAGAATGCAAAGACTATGGACAGTTATCAGCTTATCAATTTTCAGATGACTATGTTCTGGAGATGTAGACAGAAGATGGGGACTGTAACAGTCCATTTCTCTATTTGTCAGCTAAATCTAATATTATTCTGGCACTCCCTAAAGGTAAGAAGCATTATTAACTGCTGAGCTGCACCTGATGTGCTTTGATTTTTAAACAGAAAAACCCTCTTCATATTTATACAACAGGGCAAATCCCCTTCCATCTAAATCTCAATAAACTCTTCAAACAGCACCCTATTTCCAAACAATGACCATTAAACATTATGCTTGCTACTAGTATTTCAACTATTACTCTCGCAGAATATTAGCAATTGATTATCAAGGCGATACATCTGACCTATATTTAAAACATAGGAGTATGTGTCTATTGAAAGGGGGTTTTGTTGTTGTTGTTGTTGGGTTTTTTTTTCCAGATTGAAACAGTTAATGTCTCCTTATATCTGATGGTTTCCTTTTAGTGCAAACAACTCTTGAGCTAGCATTGCTTGGCTTGATAAAAATCCTTCCCTCGCTTGTGGTCTTTGAATCACACACTTGAAAATTTACCATTTTGCACTGTAGTGTAGCCCCTATTCACTTCTGGAAAAATATTAGAATTCCTTATTGCAAAGCATGAGGACTTGCTGTACAATTCAGCCTTATAGTGCTGTTGTATGAAGCAACAGCCTCTAAGTCAGCATGTGGTTGACATGCCCTGTTGTGTTATGTGATAAGTTTCATCTTCACACCCACAAAAGAATCACAGAATCAGCCTGCACGGGTTCATGAAAGACAGGTCCTGCTTGACCAACCTGATCTCCTTCTGTGACCAGGTGACCCGCCTAGTGGATGAGGGGAAGGCTGTTGACGTTGTCTACCTGTACTGCAGTAAAGCCTTTGACACTGTACCCCACAGTATTCTCCTGGAGAAGCTGGTGACTCGTGGCTTAGACAGGTACACTCTTCACTGAGTTAAAAACTGGCTGGATGGCCGAGCCCAGAGAGTTGTGGTGAATGGGGTGAAATCCAGTTGGCAGCCAGTCACAAGCAGAGTCCCCCAAGGCTCAGTTTTGGGGCCAGTCTTGTTTAATATCTTTATTGATGATCTGGATGAGGGGATTGAGTGCACCCTCAGCAAGTTTGCAGATGACACCAAGTTGGGCGGGAGTGTTGATCTGCTCGAGGGTCGGAAGGCTCTGCAGAGGGATCTGGACAGGCTGGATGGATGGGCCCAGGCCAATTGGATGAAGTTCAACAAAGCCAAGTGCCGGGTTCTACACTTTGGCCACAACAACCCCAGGCAAGGCTACAGGCTTGGGGACGAGTGGCTGGAAAATTCCCCTGAAGAAAAGGACCTGAGGGTGTTGGTCAACAGCCGGCTGAAGATGAGCCAGCAGTGTGCCCAGGTGGCCAAGAAGGCCAATGGCATCCTGGCTTGTATCAGAAACAGTGTGGCCAGCAGGAGCAGGGAAGTGATCGTGCCCCTGTACTCGGCGCTGGTGAGGCCGCACCTTGAATACTGTGTTCAGTTTTGGGCCCCTCACTACAAGAAGGACATTGAGGTGCTGGAGCGTGTCCAGAGAAGGGCAACGAAGCTGGTGAGGGGTCTGGAGCACAAGTTTATGAGGAGCGGCTGAGGGAGCTGAGGTTGTTCAGCCTGGAGAAGAGGAGGCTGAGGGGAGACCTTACTGCTCTCTACAATCACCTGAAAGGGGGTTGCAGAGAGGTGGGTGTTGGTCTCTTCTCCCAAGTGACGAGTGACAGGACAAGAGGAAATGGCCTCAAGTTGCACCAGGGGAGATTCAGACTCGATATTAGGAAAAATTTCTTTACTGAGAGAGTGGTAACACAATGGAATAGACTGCCCAGGGAGGTGGTGGAGTCACCCTCCCTGGAGGTATTTAAGGAGCGTGTGGACGTGGCATTGTGGGACGTGGCTTGATGTGCATGGTGGTGTGTGGTGTGGTGTGTTTTGGGTTTTTTTTTTTTTTGGGGGGGGGGGTGGGTTTTTTTGTTTGGGGTTTTTTTTGGTTGTTTGTTTTGGGGTTTTTTTGTAATGGTTGGACTTGATGATCTTACAGGTCTTTTCCAACCTTAGTGATTCTGTCATTCTGTGATTAAGGTTGGAAAAGACCTGTAAGATCATCAAGTCCAACCATCAACCCAACACCAACATGCCCACTAATCCATGTCCCACAGTGCCACATCCACACGTTTTTTGAACACCTCCAGGGATGGTGACTCCACCACCTCCCTGGGCAGCTTGTTTCAATGCTTCACCATTCTCTCAGTAAAGAAATTTTTCCTAATATCCAGCCTAAACCTCCCCTGATGCAACTTGAGGCCATTTCCTCTTGTCCTGTCGCTAGTCACTTGGGAGAAGAGACCAACACCCACCTCTCTGCAACCTCCTTTCAGGTAATTGTAGAGAGCAATGAGGTCTCCCCTCAGCCTTCTCTTCTCCAGACTGAACAACCCCTGTTCCCTCAGCTGCTCCTCATAAGACTTGTGCTCCAGACCCTTCAACAGTTTCGTTGCCCTTCTCTGGACACGCTCCAGCACCTCAATGTCCTTCTTGTAGTGAGGGGCCCAAAAATGAACAAAGAGAGACAATGGCAGGATGATACTAGCCCTAATAATACCCTGACAGGCTACTCCCAGGCCCATCACAGAGGCCATCACGTCACCAAAAGTCCATCTGCCCAGGCCCAGAGGAGCACAGGGGTATATAGTGGCAGATAGGAATGCAAATCAAGGACTTGGGAGGAACAACCACCTTGTCTGCCCCTCCTGCCCCCGGGCTATCCTAGCAGAGCCATCAGCCCCATTGTTCAGGTGTGAAACCCACCACCAGGAGTCATGGGCAGCTGCTCTCCAGATCACCTTTCCATCTAAGAGGGGCATTGCTGCCTAGGTATTTAGGACACTTTATGGGATATGGGGGAAAACCAGTTTGGGATAACACAGGACTTATTATGCGATGTTTAGGGGAAGAACAAAAGGGAGGACAAGGGAGGGTTTTACGTGATTTGGGGAGCAAAGAGAGTGGGAAAATAGAGAGACAAATAGAGAGGGCTAAAATGCAAATAGTTTGCTGGCTAATAAGTTTGTCCATTGTGCCCTGTGTCTGATCAGCATGGTCTATCCTACCTTCTTATTAAATTCCTTTCTAACAATTTCCTCGGTATGGGCTATTATGTGTGCATATGCATGTATACATATGTGCATGTCCACTCTCACTAGCGGACTTCCATCATGTCCATCCAGAGAGGGGAGCAGAATGAGGCTGTCTGTGTTCGTGCTCTGAGTGTCTGTGATCTGTGTGGCCAACTGTGTTTTGAAACCTGCTGCATTTTAACTGCTCTTCTGTTTAAAAGATGGACATAACTTCAGCATTTGGGGGGAGGGGGAAGTGATGCAGGTAAGGAGGGAAAGTTTTGTGTGTGTGTTTTATTAGAAGGTGGGTAAAACATCCAGTGCTGCCAGGACTAAACTATTACCAGTACCTAAACTAGTCTTTTAAGGGAAAATTGAGTACTTTCTATACACTGCAATAGATTAGATAACAGAGATTTAATCTTCATTTTGAATAAACTGCTACGCTGCTTTAGCTACAAAGTCATTAACTGTATTTCTGCTGATTCCCTGAACAGATTGACCCTCTTTTGCAGAGTAGTGACTTTATGCTCTTCTTTTTACATTATCTAGCCCATGGAGTTGTGAACAATGTCTGAAAAAAAAAAAAAAAAAATTTGCTCTTGTCCTCTAGCATAATTTACATCCAAACATATCTATCTCTAAATAACATGCTTTTTTAAGTACTTCTCAGTTCAAAAGTTAAACACTTTAGTAGCGACCACATTGCTAGCTGGCATGCCTAATGGAATATGACACATCAAAGTATTTGTCAGCACAATTGGCAAATCATCAAGGAAGAGTACAACAGATTTCTGCCACAGTTACGTATCTGGAAACTGACTCAAATAAGTTCCTAAAAAGCCAGTTATGAACAAACAAATTTTATCACAATGCTAATTAGTGAGAAAGTAAACCTGGAGAGATGATATTTCTTGTCATACAGAAATTTGTAGATTTGGAGTAAGGTTTTAATTTTTTATATGTAGACTGCTCACTTTTAAGCTTTTATTTGCATAAAATTATCTTCAGAGTTACAATGGAAGATGTCATCTAAGTTATTTTCAGACATATCCTCTTATGGTGTCTCTACATCAGAACTAGGTATTGCTTGGCTATTTACAAAGCAATTGTAAACCCACTCCCTAAAATGCAGATATTTAGACAAGTTTTTAACTCTCCATGCAAATGGAGACTTCAGAAGCGAATATTTATAAAGCAACTGCTCAGACTTCAGCTAAAAGAAAATTGGAGAACACTAATTTACAGGCTCTCACAATCTACTTTCTCCTTGCATCTGATGTAAGCTTCCACCACCAATTTCCAAAGTTAGCTGATAACTATAATTTCAAAAAAAAAATTAACTTTTATCATTAATCCAAAAAATCTTTAAATGTTTATGGCTAATTTCTGAGGCAGTGATAGCTTATGTTTTCCAAAAAACTTTGTATAAAAGCATGCAAATGAATGGAGTTATTTACATGTATGCTCACATTTTGGCTAATTGTAGCTGACTCTTGCTTTAGGGTTAGGAGGACTGCTTGTTATCAAAAACGGAAGGCATCTACCATGGCAGTGTGGAGAGAGGAAATATGGTGTTCTATATCCAGTTTAAAACCAAAAAAATTAACAACCGAAATATTCCACCCAAGCAATTTTCCATTATTTTCTCTCCTCCCATTCCTTACCAAAGTTTAATATATTTCATCAAGTACAGAGAAAGTAGTATGAACCCAACAGTCAACAAGTACAAATTACAAGTTATGTACTTTTTTGTACACACACATTGCAGAAATATAATCAAAGATGCACACTCACTCTGGCTCCACTCCACACATTTTTTAACAACCATTCTTGTACAATATATTTTATATAAACCCAGTATTATCAATTAGTCATGACACAGTCCTAGCACATACACTTTTTTGGAGAAAGATGCAAGGAGCTTTTCATTTTCTCATCTTTTGTAAACCACACACAAAGCCCATGGTAACAACAGACTTTAGATGTACTTAAGTAAGTAGTCAAAAGCTCTGTTCCACTTGTCCCTGGAGACAGAAAACCTGCCGAAACAATACTGACACCCTATCTAGATATAACAACTTGAACATTCCCAGAAAGAACTCTGTGCCCAGAAAGCATTCCTAGCTGTAAACCTTTTCTTGGAGTAGTATATGACCACAGTATCCATATAGTACTCCAGCAGTGCAACAGTACTACTGTAAGCCATGCAACTTGGTCCACAGAACCTGAGGAGTCATTGGCAGATGAGTTCTAAATAGTATCTATGACAAATCAATGACTACATGCAGATTTTGCTGCCTTTCCCCATTGATAGGCCCATAACATCCCTGCATGGTTCCAGTTATTGAGGACGTGTAAAGAATGCTGGTACAGTAGTTCCAGACTACTGTGAGAAAAGAAAAAGGAGTAGGAACTGTCATACAGTAATAATAGAGATGCTGGTTTGGATGAGCCGCTTTTCATGCCTCCTTTTCCTGCACTCTGTACACAAATATACTATATTCAGAGGACCATCCAAAATTCAAGTGAAACACTGGTAAGACTATGTAATTAAGCAGGAGTCCATTTACACAGATTTTATATTAAATGCTTGTCTGTTTTATGAGCTGTGTGACTGGAGACACAATAGAGCTCTTAAAGCATAACAAGTATTGACTACATGATCAGAGAACAATAATGCAGAAAACAGCTAGAGGGTACATATTGTAGAAAATCACTTTTTAAGGGGGGGGAAAAAAGCTAAGCTATAGTGATACACAGCTATAGCAGTACTGTCTTTGAAATTTCTGCCTCCTAATTCAGGAACTGCGTCCCAGTTAGTGCTGTGGCATATTCTGACATGCCAACATACTATTAAAATACTTACTTAAACATGTTTGAAGGCATCAGCAACTTCTTTCTCTGCACCTTAGGCTAAATATGGTTAAACAGCAACTGAACATATCTCAAGAAGCATTTAGTGCCCCAAGGCTTGGACTGCTGTCATTCTGAATGTGGCATTATCATGTACTGCAGAGATAGATAGCGCATGCCATCTCCAAAACAGTCCTACTGAATAAAGTCAAACACAAATCCACTGTTTGAGATATGCTGACTGCATATGCAACTGAAGTAATGAACATATTAATTGCTTTTGGACTAGAATAATTTCATGTATATCATGCCCAATTCTGAAATTCTTTTCAGTGCTTAAGAAAATACTTCAGAGTACAGAAAGGCTTACATGTACATTGATTGAATGATTGATACTGTGAGAGGAGGTATGACAGAAGGATATAAAACAGTGAATTCTGAACCTTTATTCTTTCATTATGCAAGGAAAAAGGAGCATAGAATGAAAGTGAGTATTTTCAATACTTTACTTGAGAAATGGCAAAATAAAAGTATCCCTTAAACAATTCCCAAGAACAGCAAGACTCACTGCTGTAGTGTGTCAAAAGTCCAAGTACTTAGCTGGTTTCAGGAGAGACTATAGTGGAATTTTCGAAAAGCAAACATGAAATGATATAGTCCTCTACCACTAAAACTAATAAAAATAAAACAAACAAATAAAGCAATAACATAAGAAAATACAAACAGGTAACTGATCCTTTAACATTTGAAAAAAGCTCATGCTAGATGAATGAAAGTGAGTTAGCCTGAAGAGAAGGCAGTTGAGGAAGAAAACAGCACTTTTCATGTACCTAAAAGGCTATAGTAAGCAAGAGGGGGAACAATCTGTTTTGCATGCCCATAGTGGAAAGGACCAAAAGTAATGTCTTGATTGCAACAATGGCAAATCAGGTTAGAAATTAGAAAGAAACTTTGAGGATAAATGTAGTGATGGAAGGTTATAGAGTCTCCATAGCTGGGAGGATTTTATGAATGTCTAGAAAAACTTCTCCAAAGGGTAACTTAAATGTGGCTAATCCTACCTTGGGAAAGCAAGGATGCACTAAATGACCTGTAAAGGTTCCCTTCAGCTCTGCAATTCTGTTAATATGTTTACTAACATTTGTGTACTTTGGCCTCAATCCAATCCTTAACTGTTTCTGGGTTAAGATTCTTGACTAATTCAGTAATAAATCAACCTTGGAAGTTTGGCTTAGGTTCAGCTAAAAGTCCATTTTAGAGTGACAACCTCCTATGTTAATAGAATTACAAACAAAAAAACAAAATGTCCAGACCATTAAAGACAGGCGTAATCAAAGGAATACAGAAACAAAAAGCCAATAATGCTAAAACAAATCCCACTCTCAAGTCCCAACATGATAACCTAACATTTATAAATTCTGCTTGCCTGAGTCCCAACACATCCATTTCATGCTACAGTTTCATCAAAAAGTTAAAGATTGAATACTGCTTCTACCCGTAGTGGTGCAAAACAAATATCATGTCTCTGAAGTCCATTAAACCTGTAACTGGTGTAAGAGAGACTCTGTAAAGCAGAAAATTTCACCAGTGTTTACTTCTTACATGAAATTTTGGTTTTGTTTACGCTTGCATAATACCTGCCTCTGTTTTAGGGAGGAACAGAGTCAAATAAGATAAAGAATGTATAAGATTTTTATGTATTTTCTTTGTTTAATTAAACAGATTGTACTAGACTATATAGCAATTTAACATGACTCAGACATGTGTCATGGTTTAGTCCCATCCGGCAACTAAGCACCACACAGCCGCTCGCTCACTCCCCCCAGGTGGGTGGGGGAGAGAATTGGAAGAGTAAAAGTGAGAAAACTCATGGGTTGAGATAAATACAGTTTAATAGGTAAAGCAAAAGTTGCACAAGGAAGCAAAGCAAAACAAGGAATTCATTCACCACTTCCCATCGTCAGGCAGGTGTTCAGCTATCTGCAGGAAAGCAGTGCTCCATCACGCGTAACGGTTGCTCGGGAAGACAAACGCTATTACTCCGAATGTCCCCCCCTTTCCTTCTTCCTCTCCCAGCTTTGTATACTGAGCATGATGTCGTATGGTATGGGATATCCCTTTGGTCAGTTGGGGTCAGCTGTCCCGTCTGTGTCCCCTCCCAACTCCTTGTGCACCCCCAGCCTACTCGCTGGTGGGGTGGGGTGAGGAGCAGAAAAGGCCTTGACGCTGTGTAAGCACTGCTCAGCAGTAACTAAAACATCCCTGTATTATCAACATTGTTTCCAGCACAAATCCAAAACACAGCCCTATACTAGCTGCTATGAAGAAAATTAACTCTATCCCAGCCAAAACCAGCACAACATGTAAACAAAGAAATATTACCCAAACAATAAAATTCCTGGCTTAGATTCCAAGGTTATTTCTATCAAAATTGCCTCCAGCAGGTTAGGGTACAATATTTTTTAACTGTTTCTATAACTATAGAATAATTCCATAAAAAAGTTTCTTACCTAGATTAATGATCGTACCAGCTCTGTAGTATTGCATCTGTGATCTTCAGGGAATCATCAATATTTCACAATCAACTTAAAGACTGTTTATATGAAAAAGAGACCTATGGCTTTTTTTTTTTTTTTTTTTACACTAAAAAACTAGTGGTACTCTTCCAGGCCCAAATCATATTAATCAGTTGGTTGTCAGTGGAGAACCATAATATAGGTTGCATACAATATTATGTGTAAGTGAAATCAAATTCAACAGACTTAATTCTAGACAAATACTAATTTTAAACCCTGATTACATTATGATATAAAAGGAAGCACATTAAAAACATATAGTTTTCTCCTGTTTAACTTGTATTTATCCTGGAGTTCAAACTTTATTATTTTGTTGTCGTTCACAAGACCAATTGCATATATATAATGAGGACTAAGAAGTATCAGCTTATGTGATACCAGTGGCGAGTACTGTACTAAATACAGCACGCTGAACTTAAATTCCCTAAATTTTAATTTTCTAGATTTAAACGTAATTGCTACAAGACTGCTTGTAATCCTGTTAAATCCTCTGATAGCCTGATTTACTTCTATCGCTGAAATGGCAACATATCCTTCAGAAAAGTAGCACTTACTATGGCTTCCTGAAGTAGCATAGACATTAAGATGTAGGAAACATTTAAGCTGTCTAATTGTTCTGCCAATCTGATGCTAAAGTATTAATCTGTCACTATGTCAAATTACATACCTTTATTTTTTTCAGTAAAACGTGTCAGTGCTTAACAAACTCTGAGCTGAAGCAATTCATGGAGCAATTAGAATGTCAGCTCTCCTAAAGATGACTTAAGAAAAGTCTGAATCAGGGCTCAGAAGTCAACATAATTTCCTTGATACTCATGCCAAAGTGATGGGACTGCAGGAGCTCTAAGGGAACAGAGTAGCTAGCAGCTATTATGAGCTCATCTCAGCTGTATACTGTGCCCCCCCTTTATTTTATTTCTTGGTGATAAGGATTAATTTAATAATGTATTTTCTTCATCAGGAATGGACACCAGGTAGGAAAACTAGTGCTTTTGCCACAGACAAGAAAAACAAGGTTACATGATTTCCCCTTGTCTCCCTCCAATTTATGCCCATCTCATTCAAAAGGCAACTTCTTTTTCAAGATACCACAAGTAATGTTTTCTAGGGAATATTGATGAATGCATTGCTTCCATATAGAAACTAAAAGAACAATTCCAAAAGACGTTCACTGTCATTAGACCTTATGGATATCTCACAAGTATCTCAGAGAATGTCTAGAATCGATAATGGAAGTTGAATATATAGAAAAAAATCAGTGACTTGACAGAATTGCAAGCTGTTTTGTAAGCTTGATATTTGTTGAAGTGATATAAAAATGCACTAGGTATGACTAACATTTAGGTTAAAAAGACACACACACACCCCCACACTCATGGCTGCTTAATTGTTTATCATAAGTAATGGGGAGCGGGGAAACAACAAGCAAACAGCAAAACTGAACCACTAGTGACTATGGACAAGAGCTCAAACTAAAATAAGTACTGGTTGAATGCTTCTGTGTTTAAGAGTTGGCTTTAAGGGAGAATACTGACTTCTTTCTTTCTTAACTTGCAGTGAGTTACTTTTTTCTTACAGAATTCTTCTGTCACATAAGGTAGCAACTTGAACTGATTATCTTGCTAGAACCACTGCATTCCTGAAAATAAAGTTCTTCATACAGTTCTACTTCGTGCAGCAACACATTGCTGGATTCTAGATCTTATTTCATTCCCCATATGCAGAACAAAATATTGTATAATAACATATATTAAACAGTAGTACTGCTTTCATAAGAAGGGAATTATTCGTGTTCCCAAGAGGTTTTCTGTGTGACCCATGTAATATTTATTTTGTTACAAGTCATAGACCCTCAAAGGTTAAACTTGAACAGTAACTATTTATATCACGTTATTTTCAAATGGGGGGAAGAAGAAAGTTCTCCATGCTCTGCGTGCAAATGATCATCTAAATAATGTAGAGCTCAGCATGAAGCAGAAAAAAATAACTTGTGACCACTTGTCTTTTTAGTAGCTGTCAAGAGGAAGTTGTGTTGTAAGAAGAAATATAGCAGTCATGTGAAGGCTCCATTTAACATTTTATGTCACATAAAGGGAACCTTATCCCACACAATGGAAAAAAATACTCACTTATCTGTTCATATCATACCTGTTTCTCTCACAAATACACATATAAATTTGTAATTTTACTTACTTAATCATACTAGCAAGATCTGGGATACAGAACCAAATTTAATTCAGTTCTGTGAATTGAAAAGTACAAAAAATGCATTTTCATTCCTTTAGCAGAAGATCTACATGATGCAAGACCTAAATGAGTGTTAAAAATAGAAAAAAAAAAAATTTAAGTTTATTATATTAATGTACATTTTTCCTGGTTGTAGAAGTATACCCCAGAAGAAATGGCTTAAATTTTATAAAATATAGTGCTCATCTTCATTAATCATGAAGCATTACAGAGGTATAAAATCATGCAACTCAGGAGTAAATGGTACTACTTCCACCTGTCACAGGGAAAGGAAATGATTAACTAGTTACAGCCTCCTGTCTTTTATTCCATGTCAGTGGCATGAGCCATAGTGTCACTTTGGTCTTTAGAACAATTATTTTGGAACCCTCAACTTTTTTCCTAAGAGGTAAAATCTACCCCAGAATTAATCCACGTAAGTAAATTTGTACTTTTGTTTTTAACACTGATGCTTTCTCATTGAGATGATGCAGGGGAGGGGGAGTGTTCGGGGGTTTTTTTGTTGTTGTTTTTATAGTAAGTATGTGGAAAAGTCTTCACACCTCAAAAAATGGAGAGACAAATAAAGATAATGAATCTCTCAATGTGATTTATATCCTGCTAAAAGGGATTTTTTTCATCAATTTTTTATTGATTTTTCAGCTGTGTGTGCAGATTACAGCTAGTGAATTAATTACAAACATCAGCTCAGAATGGTTACATACTTATGACAGATTCATCTGGGCTACAGTCCATTAGTAATTAAGTATTAAGCACAGCACTAATTCCCCTTGTGCATGTACGGTAGATAGACTGCAATCTATCATACACATGAATCATAGGGATGTTATACTAAAAGAGGTTAGAGTATCACTGTTTTATCTCACTATAGAATGGAAAAGTATAATGATTTTTTTTATACTAATGGAAAGTATAGAAATTTGAATGAAACAAAACAGAGAAGCCAAAAAAATCAAGTTTTACTTGCAAAGTCTAAGCCTGTCAGAAATAGCAGTCTCAATCCTTCTTGTGGGAGGGGCAATCTAATGGAGCCTGTAGTGTGTATCGCAGTTTTTTGACCCCTGCCCTTGACTCTAAGTATCCTACAGTGTTTCGTTCACTCAACAGTTATAGGAGGTAAAGAAGTAGAATTCTTACCTTACAAATCAAACTGTCTTGAAGAAAGTTAAAGGCAAGACTGGACTTGAACAGGGGTGTCTAAGCATATTAATCAGGAGCTGTCTATCATGCCTGAGATGAAGATACGGTGGTTTTGGTTTCTTCACCAGCTACTAGGTAACATTTTCTTCAGATTTCCTAAGCCACTTGCTTGAGTGGACAGTTGAGAATATCCCTCTATAGATTTCTCAAGATAGTCCCCCAAAATATGTGAAATAATTCCTAGCCACAAAGTAAAAATGGAATAATTTTTGTCAGAAGTTACTCCAGTGGAAGTACTCTTTAACAAATCCATTCTCTTGGTTTAAGAACATTCAATAGTGCAATTTGTCTGCTCTTGTGTTTCGTAGCACAATATTAAAGTTAGTAATTTTTTGCTTACCTTGGTTACTGAAGTGTATACCTGTACCCACACAATTTAAATCTCAGAAAATATTCCATTGTTCCTGTTTGTGACATTTCCAGATTTCTTAAGAAGTGTAGTACATATACTTTTGACTATTGCTTCATAGCTAACATCTACTTTTTCAAGAATGAATCAGATTATCGCCAGCTTGTTTCATTCATTTGAATATCAAGAAGTTTCTTATGTTATTAGTTTATGCTTTCACTCAGACTCCAGCAAAACTGAGAAAAGATTTGAAACTGGACAATGTTAAGCTTACTCCACTTGCAGTGCATGACTTAATTCTTGCCAATAGATAGGAAAAAACCCTAATTATATCTGCTAGGATAACATAAAACCCAGTCAAGCAAAATATATTAATTAACAGGGACATTAAACACTTTTTTTTTTTTAAAGAGTACATATACTGAAGAAAATGAATATATTAGTGTATTAAATGTATTGACTACAGTATAGGAAAATAAAATAATCCTCTTGATTATTTCCAGTGTAAATCCAGAGTAATTTCTGCTAATCTACCCAGTATCGGTTGCAGCGGTCATAATCACCTAGCAGCTGCTGGATTGTTTTGAAAATCTGAACAAGACACAGAAAAACAGTGGTGAAGGGGTCAAATATAGGAGTTGGGCAGAACATAAAGAAGTAGAAGATGAAAACAAGTTTATCAGACTGAATCAGACAGAAAAATACAAAATCTGCAGACTTTATCTGACTTGAAAGACAATTATTGTTAAAGGGGAAGGAGTAATTTGGTATTTTGGCAATTATTATTGCAGACAAGTTTTTAACAAACTCTTAATTTCCTTTTATTAAATGGTCATTGCCTCCTATTCCTCCCACAATGTATCATGGCTAGATCATATGGTCCATACTTCGTGCAGGCATCGTCCTTCCAGGTCATTCAGAATGTGGTTTCCTGAATGAAAAACATTCAGTAGAAAATTGTTGTCTGCACAGTGTTTTAGTCTCTGACTCCTTTCTGAAATCATAATAGAGATGCCAGTTGGGATTGTGGTTCTTGTGAATGTAAACCACTGGAGTATAACTAATTTATTCATACAATAGAGTGATTCACTATCAATGGTACGATTAGCTTCTTCGTGGGTCAACTTTGAAGCTGGAACTTAAGGCAAAAAATTGTATGCCTAAATATCAATCACCTGAGCCACAATAATTGTCAGATGATGTAATTATTCCCGGAAAATTATTCAGAGAATGGCATGCTCCTACCAGAGCTGAATGAAGTTCTACCAGAAACTGGGCATCACACTTGGATATTTCATGGTCCTTGTACAGGAGTGAGCAGCAGAGAGAGCTGATGAGCATATTTCATTCTCCTTTGTAAACAAAGCATCTCTGATAGTGATCCATTAAATTAGGCCTAGTCTAAGCATAGTGGATAAACTCACAGTCCACAGTGGCGGACACCAGTGAATAGTTTATGAAACTTAAGCTTCAAGTTAATTAATTTAATTGGACTAGTAAAGCATGGCCATATATAGATATATTCTATTATACATCAGAGATGAGTGGCTGGCTAGATAAAGTTGAAAATTATTTGCTTACTTTTGAGTCATACAGATAGAAAGTAAAAGGAAGAATCAATGTGTTCTCAAAACATTTTGACAAAAAATACTTACAGCATTAAAATTAACATTGATTTTATTCTGCTCTTTGTGTGAAGTTATTCTGAGAATCTTGTTTTTTATTAGACTATTTATGTATACTCTCAAATCTCTTTTCCACCAGGTATGTGAAAACTCACTAAATATGTAGCAGTGCAATAAACAGATAAACGAACTCTCAGTGCACGTTTTACCCTACCATAGACATGAACTGCAGTTGCATATATCTTGAGTGTTATTAAACTTATTTTGCACTGTTGCAGAAGTATTTTACGACATTTTCTCTGTTTCTATTTACTGATGCTTTTACTCACTGAAAGTAGACGAGGTACAGAAAGAGGTCAAAATTGACAGCAAAGCTGAATCAGGGCTTCTTATGCCAATGAAATAATGAAAACCAGCACTGTTCTTACAGCAACAATAATGAATATAAATAGACAAAAGGCTCTGCACAGCTACTGGGAGAAAAAGAATAAGGCATCCATTTCAAGAAAAAATCTTTTCCTGCTATCAGAGATAGCTTTGTGAACTGAATAAATTAGGATGCCCTTTAAACAATTTTCATGCTTCAAGAAATGCCTGTGAGAGACAGGTCTCCCTTATTTTCCTTTAAGGGATCAGACTTAATAGGTTGAATTTTACTTGGATTTTCTACACCTTTATTTCTCATGTCAATCTTTCCCAGATAAAATCTGTTATCTCATCTTTGACAAAGTTCAATACTTAATATGAATGCTTTTTCTGCTCCCTGGATTTATTGTCTCAAGGATACATATATCCCTATCTCTCTACAGATAACATTAGCAGGGTGCAAGTACCATCCAAATAATTGTCAATGAATAATAAAGATTTGCCCAACTCTTCTATCTCTTTCAAAACTAAATCTGTAAGTGAATGTGTAACTCTGCATCAAAATAATTTACTAGAATAACTCTGTATATCTGATTTTCTTCTGTATAAAATGCTGGACACTGCATCTGAAGAAAAATTAAAGAAGCAGGTATCTTTGCTTTTATGACTGATGGCATGTACTAAACCCACAAGTTTAAAAGTCATTGGAGAGATGCTGCATCAATTAAATTCCAAGAGATTATAAGGTTTTTGTCTCTCACTAAGTGATTCTATGGACTTAATGTATTTTACACCACCATCTGTTTGAGAGTCAGCAGAAAAATATCTTTCCTTTAGTTGATACTATCCAAAAATAATTATATCTTCTTCTGGAATAATAAAATAGTCATCTGTTACAATACCTATGAATCTTATCATGCTGTAAGAGAACAATTCTTCTTGTTAACTTATATCATTTTTATTCATGGGGAGGTTTTAATCTGAATTAAAATTTACAGATATACCTTAGATTTAAAATTTCAGGAGGTAGAACTGATGGCAAAGGAAAAAAGACCAGATCGGGAATAAAATTTCCTTGCTAATGTTACAAAAAACAAGTATCATTTAACTTCTCTGTTGCTAGATTCTCTCATTTATTATACTTCAGTCTATGAAAATTTGTCTAGCTGCAGGCATCTCTTATTCTTCAAAACAAAGCTTATACAGTTTTCTACAATAATCTGTATTTTGAAAACTCCCTTAGGAATTCTAAAATTATTTTTAAAACCTCAGCTACACAAACTTGCCAGAGGAGTGAGCAATGGCTCTAATTATAAATGTCTGGGATAATTTCTCACTGGTTCAGTTTTACATAATCTGTCTTTCAGGGAAAGGTAATATACACCTAAGGCATAGCTTTCACAAGATGCACTACATCATTAGCACATAGCATTTAGAATTCCGGTCAATCCAACTTCATTTAAATTTCTAAAAAGCACAAATATTTTGCATAGTCAGAGACTGACCTCATACTGCTTTGACATGTTTTGAATCTGATATTTCTGTCATGAATAAGAAGTGCAAATTCAAAGTAATCAACTAAAGCTAGGCATGCCACAAATCTGAAATAAATGTGAAGTGTGATTCAGATCTGTTCCAAGGACAGCAACTGACAATTTCAGTTGAACAGAAAGGAAAGATTAGGTCTCTTGAGAATTATGTATTTTGCATATTAACTATTATAAAGCAGATGAAGATTTATGCAACTTTAAACTCTTTGCTAAGGCACTGACACCAATAGCATACCCAGGGACCTGTTTCCCTGCCTCCAAAACTCTAAATTTATAGGTGATGGAAAGAGATTTCAAGGAGACTGTAGTTTATTGCATATATAGGAAGCCACTGAAGGTTGTTTGACTAAATAGTCTGGCAGGAAAGGATGTTAAAGAGGAATGGTAAGATGCATTTTCAGACGTTTATATTCTGTCTCACTCAGTTCTTTGTTTTCACTATTAAAAAAGAAAAATGTCTTCAGTTTAATACTTGGTGGTCTAATAAAATAAGGCTTTGGAGAATAGGATGTTTTTGGCATCTCTTAGTGCGTTACTTAACACTGCAAGACTGAACTAAGCAGTCCATCAAACAAACATAAACAAAGGAGCATTAGGAAATCAGCAAGTACTAATTTATAAAGAGATAACACAAAATTGAAGCTGAAGCTACCTATGGAGCCATACCAGCTTTGCTTTACCTAGGGGTTACACCCCTAAAAGTTCACTAACCCAGAAACTTAGTCTAATGAAACAAAATAAATTCTGGCTTTATTCACAAAACTTTTCTTTTGAAATTGCAGTGATTTATTTGTTGATGTTAATATAAGGTTCAAAAGGATGACTGTAATAGAAACCTGACATAATCCTTAATCATAGAGCAATATTGCAAATAACTCAGTATATAATTTTCAGGAAAAATTAATTTGTAAGAAAACAAATGCCTGCTATGATATATCATTCCTGTTTTACAAATATTATGTTTCACCCTATTAAACATACAAATTGCAAATTATATATGCCTACTTGCTGGTGGAACACAACTGACAGACTATAGAAGGGCATTGTATCATCTGAGATTACAGAGGGAAAAAGAACAAAACTAAAGTTTACATTATGGGAAAACTTCTTTTAAGTAATTAAGACTAGTTTTCACAAATTTTCTCTGTCTGCTATAAAACTGAAATACAAACAACATTTACAACTGTGTACTACACATATTGTTCTACTTTGAACTTTCTTCTGTCCTACTAGGATATTGTCAAGTGCTTTTTGGTTTTGGGGGCATTGTTTGTTGGGTTTTTTTTTAAAGGACAGCAAAAGAAGGTTAAAAATAACATAAAAGGCATTCCTGCTTATTAAGGTTTAAAGGAAATCAACTTTTACCCAAATAGGAGATAAGCAATTATAATGAAATTTATGTAGTGTTTTGAATAGCCATCCCAGACAGTAAACCTGATTTGCTCCAAGTAGTATAATTACCTCCTATATGCTTTAATATTCCATTGTTCATCAAATGAAATACAAAACAAGTTAACTCCAGGTAGTTCTGCAAATCTGGCTTAGAAAGAAAAGTAGTATCAATAACTATAGGTCATCTTATCTCAAGGAAATCTATCAGGTATCCAACACATCAAAGCACTTGCACTGCAGTTCTATTCTACTCTCTGCTTTTAATTATGAGGTTCTTCTCTGCAGGAATAAATTCTAAGAGAATTGAAACAATTTATTTTAAAGGCTATAAACATCAGAAGAATTTTGCCTCATACATTCTGAAATGCAGAATATCTTAACACCTCACAGCTTGTAACAGACACATACACAACCCTTTTCTAGGTAAAGAGACTTATTTGAAAACACAGCCTTTCACAATAACTTCCCAAATGAATTGCTCACTATCAATAACTGCACAATCTTAAGTTAAAAAGGAAAATAGTCTTTTATTGACCAAATGCAATTTGATTGTGAAAAGGTATAATTTTCTAATACCTCACTAAAAGACATATTTTGAATTTCCCATAATGTAAATACTGAGAAATAAATAATGTTGCAAGTAGAAGTAAAAAGAACTAAGCATTTTTTGCCATGTGCAGAAAAGAACTTGTGTGAAAATGTTAAGATATGGAGAAAAATGTTTCAAACAAAAGCAGACATTTTCAGACTTGTTTGTCTGTGAAAAGTCATAGTGACTCACTATTAGAAATATTTAACTTGTTCTGAGAGTACATGTTTTCTGAGCTCTGCTACGCACACCAATTTTAAAAACAATCTTTTATTTCCAATAAGCTGTATCAGCATATTTCAGGGAACAAGAAAGTTTATGACAGTTTGCATTATTACATTTCTTTATTATACTATCTGCCATGACCTTCAGTACTGGTCCTCTGCAAGATTTTGATTTTAACATGCCAGATTCAAAACAAATTGAAATGGTGTCATGAAAATATTCTGGTTTACAAGTAGTCAGTAAGAGTTACTAAGATGAAAATTGTCCCGACAAAGCATGTCATTGCTTAGCTTAATCTAGGTACAGAATTTGTATCCCAAAATAGAGAACTTAATAGCAATTTTTTACTTTATTTTTTATTTAATGCAACCGCTAGCTCAAGTCATCATGTCTGTCTTCAAACTTGTGTTTCATACACAACTCCGCTCCCTCCCAAGTAATGTCATGCAAGTGTTCTCTTTTCTTATTGATTATGGGAGAGATCAGGAACATGCTCTACCTCTCTAGCTGAATGGTAAGCATTCAGCTAGAAGGGGAGGAAGTGGTCTGTGGTCACATTTTAGAAAGCAGACCTCCGTCCCTAGCTGAATGCCTAACAGGCTACAGAGTCAAGGTCGCTATGCTTCCTTCTCTTTCGGTAACTCCTGATAGTGGCTGCACAGCACACAGCTACAGGATGATGATGGCTCTCACCAGAAAAAGTTGGAAGCTCTGGACCTGAATCCCCTTAGGCTAAATATAGTACCTACAACTTCCCATAGCCATGCTCGAATGAAAATGACTGGGGTTTCTACTCTGATTTTAAGCTATGTGCTGAGTTCATGTGTTTTAGGAGCATTCAGAACTTAACTGCTCTTTTTTGCCTTAATTCTGGTTGTCATCAGAACATGGATTTCCAGATGAAACAGTTCTGTAACTGTGAATCTTAATTTAGGTTCATAGATAACTGTGGTTCAAAACACAATCACAATTAGAGTAAGGTAGCTACTAGAGGACTGGCTTTCTGAAGCTGTTTCTTAGACACATATGCTTAAACCCTACCTCCAGAGCCAAAATAGGTGCTCTTGATCTCTCCCATTTGCCTGAAGAAACCAGTCATAAAAGCTTTGTCTGACACCAAAACTGTCAAAGCAGTGCTACGGTTTTTAGTTTGAAATTCCAAGGCCTAGACCTGCTCTATGACACAAATCATAATGCTGTTAATTAAACGTTAAAGCAAACACTACATTTTGAGCTGCAATAATTACCAACATTTTCTCTAGCGCTCAATATCAAGTACTTATTTCAATTAATTAACTGATATGACACCTTCAATAATATTTCAAAAAAGAGATGGTTAAAATTCAGCTGAGATTATTAATAAAGTCTTTGCCCCTCAAATAACTAGAACTTAGTTTATTACCACCCTGCTCTCAGCAGATGAGTAGCATGAAGTCCACAGCTATCAGCTCTCCTTCCAAAATTTTCAATATCTTGCAATAGTCTTTTAAAGTAAATATAAGATGACAACCGATTAGAGATCTGTCAGCTTGAGCAGGAAGACTTGACACTTTGTTTCTAGCTGAATTTCAAGTCCGTTAGTTTCCATAATTGCACAAATGAAACCCTTGCATATTTTTCTAAGATGTGATTGCTGTGAGCAAGTAAGGACCGTCATTCACTTATTAACATGATCTAAAAGTAACAGAATGAATGCAAGCCATTTGATTGGCCAGCTTTTCTTTTGTGAACCAATACCATATTGCTTGCTAGACATTTTGAAGGCCTCTGAGGGATCTGCATCAGTCATGATGGCTCATGAAAAGCGATTGCTCCTCTGTTGCAGTCATACTCCGCTTTCTTCAGTTCATCACTAGTCTCCCAACACTAATCAACATCTCACTAACCAGCATGATTGAACGTGAGTTGTAAGAGTATTAGAAGCAGTCTGACTAAGCCAATATTCATTTAATATTCCCCATCAGCCTGCTAGACAAATTACATTGAGAGTTTAATGACTTTAACCCTTCAAATTTTGTCAGAAAATTTAATACTATCAGTCAGGATGTACATTTAAGCCTCCATAACTATCACTAATTCAACATCTTGCAGGCATTGTAATATCAGTGTTTATTTTAAATAAAAAGAAACATGTTCAGCAAAAATACTCAGAGTCAATTTCTCTGGCCAGAAGGTACTGTTATGATCTTCCAGACAGTTCCTTGAGTGCACAAATTGAAGATTGTCCCCCTCCCAGAAGCAAGATAAAAGTACGTCTTCTAGAAAATAGTATGGTTTAGACGCCAAGCAATGTTGAGTTTATTCTATCCCCTAGTAAGATGCTATTTTAATTACCCTTACTCTTCCTCTTTGGAGGAGCTTGTGTCATCTTTTCCTTGTGTGCCAGAAACTTAACAAAACTGAAAAACCTATCTTACCATATAAATATATATATTGCATTATCCTTCCCCTTTCCTGTATACTTTCTTTCTTACTTAGTGAAGAAGTTCCTCTCTTCTAAAGAATAATCATGCTGAAAAAAGATCAATTGTAATGTATTTCCCTAAGTTAACAGAAATATCTAACCTGATAATTTCTTTTAGGAACTTGGGGCATTTTTCCAGGCTTTAAAAAGTGTTGTAAACAGACAAAGATTAACTTGCTAGCTGTAGTTTTATTTCCAAAAGAACTCAAGACCTTTAGAACATCTTTTTCCATTAAAACAAATGCTTTCCTCCTATTCAATCCGTTTTATCATACACATCCAAAGGTATCTTCTCGACATATTTTTGTTCAACTTTTAATTGCACAAATTGTTCCTCCTATTTTTCTTACACCTTTATTGTCTCTGAGTTAAATTGTGCCACATACAGCAACAGTTTGCATGACAGACAACATAATTTAATTGTATATATCTCTCTAATGTTGTTCTTTACTACTAAGTTTAAAAAAAAAATAAAAAAAGGAAGGGTAGTCACTGCTTAGCCTGTAAGACTTATTACACTGTTACTATACTTTAATGGACTTAGTACAGATGTTAATTTATGAAAAACAGCCTATCTATCTGAACACTTTAGTGTACCTACAAATTGATTCATAGATACTTCATTAAAAAAACAACAATCTAACTTTTATTATTATTTCCAATTTCCTTAAGACTTTTCTGTTCTAAATAACATATTAATCTTTGCCAGTGGATATTAACATATGTTTGATTACTTTCAATTTCTCTGAGTAAAACATAATCTGCTGCTTAGAGCAGATTAATGCAAACATGCAGTTTCCCAGCAAATAACAAAACTGGACAGTGAAGCAAAAGCCATTAGAAGCTTTCAATCTATAACTAGCAATTAAGAACTCTTTTTCTCATTTAAATAGATGTTCTCCAGACAGTAAGTTAGATATTGTAGTCCCACATTCCTCTTTATCATGGACAGTTTCTAGACAAAACAACTCCTCTGCCACAAACACTATCCTTCTGTATTATACCATATGAAACAATCTGCATTTCAGTCATAATGTTTTAGCAACATATTAGATTGTATAAACATAAAAAAACCTTTCAAAAAATATTGCAGTCAGAATGGTGTATCAGATTCTGCAAAACCATGCAGAGTAGTATCATTTGACAAATCCTAAATTTCTGTTTCTGTACTAAATTAAATCACAAGCAAATATTTGTTTCACAACCATATATTAAATGGCTCTGTCTTGCCCCTCTACCAACAGATATACACACTTCCTAGAACCCATTTCTGTGTTTGTTTCTAACTTTTCTCTATGCTGGCATATTTTTCGCTTGAGCTGGCACTAGTCGATCAGTACTTTTATACTTCAGCTGCTCAAGCGGCAGCTAGCAGGGCAGCCACAACAAACACAATTCTGGCAGCTCCTAATGCGTTTCCCTGCCTTTTATTAAGATGCTATATACACAGTGTTTACATGTAGACCACGTAGCTTTTATAAAGCTCAGAGCTTGGATTTTAAGTGGAAAGCTTATTAGGCTCAGGAGTTTCTCAAATTAAATCATAATAAGTTGCTACTTAAAATGTTTTGGAAGACATAATCCATAGTAATATATTTTTATACACATATAATGTTTGTCTAAAGAAAAAGAGAAAAATGGAATAGCAAATCTAATCAGTGAGATGTACTGGACACAGGAGTTTTACTGCTACACCATTTGCTTACAGTAGAAAAACCCAAGCCTTTGTTGTCTTATTTTCGTTATATATAGGAAATAGTGAGCACACAGAACATATAAAAACATAAATATAATTTCCTTAGCTAAATCTCCAAGAAACATACACAGAAAGGGTACAATACATTTCTACTGTTAATTTTTTATTTCTGTCCCAAGAATTCCAGACAAACCAACTTGGACTGCCTTAAAAAGCTGGGCAGTTTTCTTTCTGTCCCGCAATTTTTACTTTATTTTTAATTTTTTTTTTATTTTTTTTTTAAGCAAGCGATGTAGAGCTTCAAATTTGCAGTTTGTCTCAGACACGGGAATTACTCCAGGTTGGGTGACTTTCTCCTGTAATAACCTGGAATTCTGTCTGGGAATTAAGCTATGAAACCTATCGACACCATTTCCATCAAAACTTGTGTGTTCCTATGAAATGATCTGATTAAGGTGAATGGAATTTGCCTTGTGCTTGCTCACAGTTTGAGTGTGCTGAACCGATCCTTTAACATTCTTCTATTTCCTCTTCAGTCTATTCATCTTGAAGTGTCTGTGCCAATAATATAAGCTCTAGGAAAACATAAACTCTTTGTTTTGCATTTACATTGCAGCTATCTCTCGACTGCCTTTCTGGTCCAGTGTTGCAGAGATACTAATTTAGAAAAGACATAAATACATATCCTGCAAATGTGTGACCCTGCAACACCCCCCTGAATACAATAAACCTTTTGCATCAATGCCATTTTATTCAGAGCAGAATGCTACGGAGTTATCATTTCACTATGCTCTTAGTGCATACAGTTCACACGTGCAAGCAAAAGAGAAGATCTTAGAGGTTGAGATTGAGAAATTTGGCTTAGGCTGAAAATTATTTCACTGAGAATTGAAATGGTCTTGGAACATATACCCCTGAAACATCATATGAGAAGGTTGAATAAAGAGGCTGAAACCTTGATCCTTGAAGGTAAATGCAAGAAGTTTTAAAATTTCTAAAAGATTTTTTTTTGCTTACAGTTTTAGTTCTACTTCTCTTTGATCTGTTTTGCATTAGTAATGGATGATATTTTTCTAACATTAATGATTCATAACAGATAAAAGTTACGTTGCAAAAATATTGTCTTAATATTGGGGTTATTGATTGCAGATTAAAATGAGTTTCATCATGCCAGAGACAACTTTTCTATCTTCTTGACCAAATTATGTTTTTCTGTTTATCCTAGTAAGTAAAATAATATCAAGTATGCTGGGATGTTCATATGCAATCTTTTAAGCTTAAATTACTTAAAACGCTTGACTAGTCGAACATTCAAGGGAATGGGGTGAAATCTATCTTACTGTAATACACGTCACCAGGAGAGGAATACAAGTATATTACCATTAGGTTATTTTTTGGTGAGACCTCAGCATCAAAACTCCAGGTTTTTTACATGTTTAATTCACAGCAATGTCTATGAACAGTAGTTTAGGAAAACTCCTTTTTATGCTGCTCTGAAGATAGTGGTTCAAAAACCAGTACATAATTAAATACATGGGATGGATGTTACTGAGTGGTTAATGCATGTAAAATTTCCTTTGACAATTCAAATTTAAACTCACTTTAGTTCTTATAAATCTTGCAGGAGTATAATTGACTTAACATTTTCTCCAGTACAGCTAATACATTACTTTCATTTCTATCTGTATTTTCATACAAATTACAGTTAGGCCTGCTGAAAGGAATTAGCAATACCTGATAGCCAACACTGAAACATATGGAGAAGACTGGGCTTTTGGGGTTTTTTTTTTTCCTTAATCTTTCACCTGTAGCCATATGTGTACATAATTGATGACCTAAAATAATGATCTGTTAATGCCAGGACAATAATTGCAAGTAAAATTAATCTGATCAATTCTGACACTATACTGCTAGGGTCATATGCAAATAAATCACTGTGTTATGAACTATATTTTTAGGTCTGTTGTACATTCATTTTCCACATGTTTAATTAACAGAAAATGCATTCTTCTGATAGTTGAACAAACAAGAAAGAAGAAAGGCACTGCCTCCAAGTATAACTTCACATCATTAACTATTTTGCCGACTTGAATCCATAGTTAGTTCTATTGAAATTAAGAGTGACTTCAGATTTCCATACCTCTTTTTGCTTCTCATCTCAACTTCAAATATAGTCCTGAATTCAAAATTAGGTTTTTTTATTTTTTTTTTTTTAATTTAAGGATTTGTCTAGCACTTTGACTACTTATGATTAAATTGCTCCTTATAAGGGGCAAAAAAACAACTACCAGACACTTTTGGAAAGTTTAAAAAATACCCACACACTAAACATAAATAAATAAACAACAACAATAACAAAAAGCCAAATACAAAAAAATTTAAAGGAATCCATAGAAAGTAGAGAAATGATGAATTTTATGTCAAGATCCTGTAAACAAAGTTACATATACAACCTTGACATGTCTTTGCTTTGTCATTTCTCCTAGGTAATTGCAGCATTTCTTCTTTCTATGTAGTCACTTCTTTCTGGCTTTCAGTGTTTTAGTTGTAATAGAAAAGTATTTTTGGCAGCCTTTCAAAAAAATTTTCTGGAGTTGTTTTTTGGGTTTGTTTTCTGTGGGTTTTTTTGGTTGGTTGGTTGGTTTGGTTTGGTTGGGGGGATTTTTTTGCCTTTTTTAAGAGGGAAAGACATTTGGGGTAAGCATACTAACTCTGCCACCTACAGTGGAGTTGTTCATGGGATATCAGATTCTTCTTTATAAGTATAAAATAAACATTGTCCTTCTCAGGGAAGCTCTGCTGAGTACCCCCAAAACAAACAGTGACAGGGCTAGTAAACATAAATGTTCATTTTATAAAGCTTTCAGAAAGAACATCAATCTCCCGCAATTGATCAGTGTATGTGTACACTGTGGGAATATGCAAGAACCATTCTCCAGTTTGTTTACGTCTTTAAGATGGTGTTCATACCATTCTGGATTGTAAATCTAAATAATACTGAAAATCATTCTCTTCCTATCGAATTTAATGGGAGTTTTCAGAAGAAATAACATTAATTAATTGCCCTGATATTTACCAAAACCCCCAACTATTTAACCTACAAATCCAACAAAAAAATGAAAACAATCCTATCATTCCACAGGAAAATTTTATCATAGTTACAGCTATGATTCCTTCCTAGGTTCTATATTTAATTGTTTTCAAGGTGTTATCTTCTATTTTCTGAAATAAAGAAACCTGCCTGTTCCACCTTGTTTTTCTCAAGTTCATTTTCCACTATATTTACACTCTAGAATGAACTTAATTGCTCCTAAACTCTCTTTATAGCAAAGTCAGTCATTCCTGTATTATCAGCTGAACATGCATGCTTTTTAGACCTGGTGATTTTTGCTTTACATTGTCTCCTAAATCATTTACAGACTAGTCTGTCTTGTAGTTTTTCTTTTCTCCTTTGATAATAACTCTTTTACCATTCAATCACCTTCTTCTCAAGACTGAAGCTGAAACACTATATTCTAATGGTAGAAAATTTAGCCAAGTTGATCAGGTGGACTTTGTGTCACCCTGTCTCACCATCCCTGCCTCCTGTTACACTGTGTAACAGGATACAACTGGAGGAACACTCTCAATATTTCACTCACTAGCTGCAAACCTACTCTGCCTTTAATCATTTACCTGATCTGCTGTTCTTCTCTGTTAGATAAACTCACCTTTCTCTAAGACATTTAGAGTCCTTTTTAATGATTAATCAATGATCTTACCAATCATTTTTCCATCTTATGAATAGCATATGCAAATAAAGTTTATCTTGAACTGACACCAATCCCATTCTCCACTTTATCTACTCATAACTGCACTTAGAAACACAAAAGTAAAACTAAATAAGCCAATGGTTTGCACAGCTTGTGTCTTTATTACTATAAAGCAGATTCTGTTTTCACCATAAGCACTAATGTCTCAAGCAGTTGCCAATTCTGCCCCGGTAATGCCTTGTTTCTCAAGGTTTTGACCTCTTTCTTGCATCCTTTTCTATCTAGAAAATAAAATAAAATAAAATAAAATAAAATAAAATAAAATAAAATAAAATAAAATAAAATAAAATAAGAGATGGAAAGGAAAATTGTTTCTCAACAGCATTTCAGGAAATGTTCTCTGAACTGGAGAGTGAGCAGAGATTCAGAATGCCCCTACTAATATACTAAGTAAGCAAGTTCAACTCTTCTTGCTAGAAAACAGGAAGTACCAGCACGCAGAATTTTTGCCTTTCTTCTGTATCTGCCACTGTTAACTTAGCCTTCTTGACTTTTTTTTTTTTTTAATATTTTAAAAAGTATCTTTCTAAACAAGAAATAGGAAAGTAGGGTTATTTTTTGTTTATTTGTTTTGGTTTGTTTGGTTTTACCTCCTGTAACATGGTTTTGTTACATAAGAAAGCAGATTTGACTCCCTGTGATTCAGTAATATCTTTGAGCATTAAGAATGCTGAAAAGAAAATGCTTCATACTTAGGAGGCAGAGGGGGAAAACAGGTGTGAGAGTTCCAGGCATGTCTCATGGAAGAGCTTTTCCAGTGGTAGTAGAAAGTATTAACTGAGGAAAAAAACAAGCAAAAACCCAAAACAGAACAAAAAAACCAGACCCAGGGACAGCTATGTTTCATGCCTGCACTTTTAAAAACTCAAATGAGAACATGAGGAAAACAGCTTTGCTCTCTTCACTCTGAAGGGAATAGGGAGTGTGCATAAAAACATGGCATGTTTGAGCAATACTGTGAATATTATTAGGTTGCAAAGAACAGGTATATGCCACTATCTGTGCTTCATTAAGATCTCTTCATGCCGGATCCCCAATCTAACTGTCCTATGCAAATGCTGAACTTTTCTGGATATCATGAATACAAATGAACAAGTAGTTGTGACACTTAACTGGTGCATCTCTAAACTGAAATGTAATGCACAGTTATATGCCCTGAGTTCAAATACTCTGGTGATAAGAGTGTACACACCCTTTAAGAAATTGGCAATGAGACCCTAGTGGAGATGCCACCATGACACTGTGCTAGTTGTACAGAGCAGACTTATTTGTTACTTCTTCTTTAACTCTGGAGAAGAATCAAGGCATGAATTCAAATAAGCTTCAGATTTACCTTGGGAAATCTACTTCAGTGCCATATTTAATGTTACTTTTCTATCATATTATTTTTCAAGGAGCAGGACTAAAGTCTGTTACAGATCACACTACTTATTACTGTTTTCCTGTCACTTGGTTACCTTTACTTTAGCTTTGGGTGATAAGCTATTTTGAAAACTATAATCTGAGACAATATACAAACTAAAAGTGGAACCTCAATCTCCCAGATACTTGAAACAGACAATGGGAGTATGTAGAGTTCAGAGACCATCAATGGGGCCCTAACCCCTAAACATCTTCACTTACACTCCTAGCCAGAGCTTTGTATGCTGCCTTACTAATCAAGCTTTTTTTTTTTATTGATAGCAACAAAAGAACCAAAGGTGCAAAGTGGTGAAGTAATCAAAGGTGCACATGATAAGCCAACACTCAGCCACCAGAAAACTGCAACCCAGAGCTTCAAATGCTAAAATGAAAAGATCACCAACACACACAAGTGCAGGTTATTAGTTTAAATGTTTATCACTATGGAGAATCCTACTAATTCTTCATTCCCTTCAATATATTGAAAAATCACCTTGTAATCTGTATTTGCAAAGGCTTTACTGTGAATTTGATATCTCTGCCTTAGGATAATAAATCTTGAGAATAATGCACCAAACTTTATCAACAGCAGTTGTCTGCAAGGAGTTGGCAGTGTACGCGATAGGATGTTATGTATCATGTCTTCTTTAAAACAAGCTACTGAACTAGACTCCGTATTCAGCAGTGACTTTTGAAACTTATTCTTACTGTGTCTTCCAAAGGAGAGCATTTGGAAATGCTCATGCATAACATGGCAACAAGATTTCAGTAAAGTGGAGCAGGATGGAGAGGCAAAAATAAAGATGCATATTATGGAAAAAAAAAAAAATCAGACTGAACAAATATTCCCATGCTATAAATGCATCCCAGCTTAAATATTTCCCTTCTGTCCATTCACAAAAAAAAGGATTCATCAGAATGCTGTCTGTATACATCATAAGACTAAATACCAGATTATTCTTTTGTCACACTAACTTGTGTTTTATTTTAAATCCTATTTTAGCTTTTATTCACATGATTTTACTTTCCTTTTTCTAGTCGTCATAGCTAATGGTGTAGTAACATCTGTTAGTAAGATCAGGGCTCTGAGGCAACATTTGTACAAATAAATTTGGAATACATTATCTGATCTTTTTTTAAAAATATATTTGGGGGGATGTCTTAATCTATTTGAAATGGTGAGTTAAAATATTTGGTTTATTAAAAGTATATATATACACTGAAAATATACAAAAATAATATTATATATGCTCAGCTGATTTCTTTCATACATATACCAGATATATAACCATCCACAGGGGTGGCAGCTAGTAGATCATAAACCAACTGCAGTCTGGATGAATGCCTGCAGACCTCAGCAGGATGATGTAATGAGGACATGTACAGACAAGTTCTAGGGATAAAAGCACCCTGAAATAATGGAGAGGACTTAGACTGAACACATAGTTGAATGAGTAACGTAACACTGGCCAAACCACATCCCCGACCCATTAGAGGGAATTAATTCACTAGTTACCTACATATGCTTAAATTAATGGATTCAGATCTGCATCTGGTTTTGCTTTTTTTAAAACCAATAAAGCTTTTTGATTTCCAGTGTTTGAGAATATGACTTATAAATGCCTGATTAAACTGACTCTTGCCAGCACACAGTTGACTCCTGAAGTCGGTGATACTGTTCCATTGTTAAAAGCAAAGCAAGAAGGATAAACAGCAGCTTGCCTGAAATACAATTCCTCTGCTCTTTGTTCCCAAATTCCAAGAACTCTCATCTGCAATAAATGCTGAAGTTCTGTACAAAAATGGTTACTTTTCCATCTTATTGGCTCAGAGAGCATTCCTGGTCCTTTATAACATCTGTCTTATTTCCAGCTCAAGTTTGTACGCTCTGCCCAGGTCTGCAGGTTCTGCTTTCAAAGATGCAGAGCCTTGTTAGGATGGGAGACCAGCACATAGATTACCATCATGCAGCTCTAACATTTTATTGTTCTAATCCTCCACTATCCTGGGGTCTGCAAATGGAACAAAAAGAAATGTTGTAGAAGGGACCACATAACACCCTCTTACATAACTTAATGTATTTCTGCCTCCTTTCTAGCACAAGACAGGGCTGAAATGACATCTCATATTAAACTCCTTCTGGAGGATCCCTTTCATCGTACTCCAGATACTTCACAGATGATTAACTTTGGTCCGTTCACTTTAAGTGTCTCGATTACTGTTGCTTTTTCCGTAATTGAGCATGGCATATTGAAATCAAAAAGAGAAACAAAGATCAGGTTATACTACTTCCAAAACAGGTTAATAAAATACACCACTGCTGTACAAGACACCTGTACAACATATTGCATCTAATAAACAGGATTATTTATTTTCTTTTGGGATTTCATCTAAAAATATTTACTGTACCCAAGTTAAACAGCTGTATATTTCCAAGATTTTGACAGTACCAAACTGCCACAGACTTCAGAACTGGAGTTGTTTTAAACTCTGAGATGAATTATAGATAGATATACATATCCCATGTAAAAGGTTTTTATTTTTTCCTGTTAAATTTTAACAAAGGGAGGAAAGAATGAGAAGCTGTATGACTACTGTGTGTAAAACAAATAAAATAAATGAGTCAACTTTTTTTCTTTTTGACACGCAGAGAATCTCTGTGATAATTGGTAGATCAAATCACATTTGATAAGCTTCTCTCAAGAGTAGAATCTCTTTCCTGCTTACAAAATAGCATATGTTCACTTTGCCCAACATAGCATGCAGAACATAACATACTGTAATGTGAAATTTGGAATCAATATACGTTATTTGGAATCAACATACTTTATGTAGTTAACAAAAATACTTCAAAACCAAAAACCATGAAGAAATAATTTTTGTTGGGAGGGTTGGCATTCATGATATCATTCCCTTCCATTTCTATCGGCATGAATTTCAACTCTATTGATTTAAATGGCCTATTTCTAACTTTACACAGGCAGAAATAAAATCAGGATATATTAAGTATAGCCGCAACAAAGAGTTATCAGGAATCATTTCTGGCATAATGAGGCTTCTTCTCCATTAGTATAAACTGACATATTTCCAGTGAAGGCATTTTTGCTTCACTTGCACTTTTTTCTTTATACGAAATAAAGATCTAAATCAAGAGGAAACTGTAAATAGGAATCCAAACTGTAATGCTCACAGGCATGAGTAAGCAAAATGTTTAGTGATGTGAAGCTGGTGACCCTAAGTGTTCTTCCCCATGACCTGCTAGCTTACTATTGTTTAGAAATGCCACCGTGCAGCTTTTTAACTCCAGCCATTTAACTTCACACTTCCTGCTCTTTAACAATGACAATTTAATGGTAAATGGTAATGGTAGTGGTAAATCCTCATCAGATGGAAAGCTACCAAGCAAACACACATCTCTTTTGGCTAAAGGAAATAATCTATGTCCAGTCAAGTCTCTGCTCTTTCAATAGTAAAGTAAACCAGTTTGAAGCAATAAAGGGTGACGGATAATCAAAATTTTGTTAAAGACAGAAAAGACGACACTTATGGATGTTTTTAAGTTCATAAAATAAAGGGCTTAAATTATACTACAAGCTCATAATACCAAATAGTATATAAACTGAACAGGGATAAGTATGTCAACAGTCTAAAAAAAACCTCTTGCTGTCATAATATTATAACTTACGTACACACAGACATAAGTCATGACATATTTCACAACATTATCAGCTGAGTGGTTGATTCGCTAGTAATTATGGCAGCAAAATTTTGCTTTTTGAAAATCTGAAGACTTTCATGGCAATTTGATGACCTAAGTGAAACAAACCTTCTGTTTTCAAATGTGTCTACATTCTGTGTTACAGAAAAAGTTGGCCTCCCTCTGTCAACACTTTTGAATTTACTGGAAGCTGAACAGCAGCAGTAATACAATGCTGAGCCTGGCCCAGGAAACCATACTGAGGAGCAAGGAACGTTAGGTTGGAGTTGGCTCCACACTGATGCAGATACTGAGAGTTTTCATCAGAGCAGAACTGCACTCTGCCCACTCTGAGCAAACTCAAGCTTTCCCACT
Source organism: Gavia stellata (assembly GCF_030936135.1). Lineage (NCBI taxonomy): Eukaryota > Metazoa > Chordata > Aves > Gaviiformes > Gaviidae > Gavia > Gavia stellata. The sequence goes on along the minus strand of NC_082598.1, from coordinate 23,051,330 downwards.
GCCTGCCACATAGCCGAACTTCTGCCAACTATACTGCAAGTATCATCTTGAATTGACATTTACTGACTTCTTTGTTTCACCAGGTAGAAGAATTCCTATAGATCCTGATTTTAAAGGCTTTCTCACCCACAACCCTTGAAATTCTACAGTCTGTATCCTTTTAGGATCTATCCTACAAAGAGAAAGAATTACAATTAATATTAGTCTGAAATCTTTCAGCATTTTTAAAAGAAACCAAACAGCCTTGTGGTGACAACGTGATTCTGAGTTTTGGAGAAAGCAGCATAAAAGTAAACTATCTTTTGCAGAACTTCAGTTCCAAAACATGAAAAACATTGTCTTTTGGCCACAACTTTGGTGCTGTTTAACTGCAGTATCAAGCAACAGATCTTTGTATAATGAAGCACATTTCCCACAACTTTAACCATAAAGACATAAAGATAAATATCCTTTTCCTGACTATTCTGTTGTAGAGCTTTTGCCTAAAAATGATTTTTTCTTCACTTTGTGCTCTACTTTTCTCTATTGTGCTGCTTGCCAAAATTTTCAGCATTGGAAGCATCCTGTATTATTGCTAATTGATTGATATAAAACAGAATGATTTGGCAAAACATGGGTAGATTCTAAAAAAAAGAAGCCATATAGAATCAGTATGATTTTTTTTACAGTAATTTATTTTTTCCCCCTAGTATAAAAAAGTATAAGATGGGAATGGGGGGGGGGGGGGGGGTACACAAATAAGAAAGAAGGTAGCTTTAGGAAAAAAAAAAAAATTGCAATTTTCTTGAGCTCAGTGTCCTGGATTATTAATATTCCTGAAACTAGCAAGAAAGGTTTTATCCTCCCTCCCCAACACAGTCATTTTCACTTTGTATCTGGACAGTTTTACATCAATTGGGTTTGGCAACACTTAGATAAAAAAATACTTTAATACTTCATACAAAGAAATCCTTTGTTTATCTTGGATTTTGAAGACATGTATTTTTTAATCAATCAGTACATATTCTGTAACTCCAGAATTGTGCAAAGAACACCTATTCTTCTTCTTGTCCTACAAGAAATACATTCTAGCTGGATACTTATCAGAAATTATCTGATTTAATTTCTAGAATCTTTAATGTGGAGCTTACTGACTTTCGTAAGTCATCCAGTTCTAGCTTAATTTTAGCTAGCATTGGAGTATTTTTTCTAAAATAAAAAGTAAATGTCTCATGTTTCAAATCACAACTTTTTCCTCTGTCATGGTTTTGCATGGTTGAAGGCTACCATTTTGTCTCTTCGTGATCTCTTTCTTCTCTAGACTAGAACAAACCCATTTATTTTCACTTTCTGCTCTTGTATCATATTTCTCAGTATTCTGAGCTTGCTGTTTTTCCCCAAATTCTCTCCACTTACCTGACAACTTTCTTAAAAAGCAATACACAAATGATGACACATTACTTGATCCCCACTGCTACGAGTAGAGTAGAAAGATTATGTAGAATCATAGAACCATAGATCTTATAGCCATCATACATCTTACAGCCAATCTTCTTGCATATACCTTTATGAAATTGTTTGGGTTTTTTTTTTTTTTATTTCTCTGTTCCCCAGATAATTTTAGTTTTCTACTCCTCTCTGCTAAATTATTCAAAGTCTCCCCCAGAATGGTACCATCTGATATTTAATAAAAGTACACCCTTCTTTCATCCCACTTTTTAATGAAAATGCTTAGCAAGTCCAGACTTGGGACAAATCTCTCTAAAATTCTACACTAAATCTTCAGCAACTGTTCTGAAAATAGTTTTCCAACCAAGTGTAACCTGCTTCATACCAGCTTTATTGGTCATAGTTCCCTAGCTTTCTTAGGAGAATATCACACAAGAGTCAAAAGCCTTGAAGAAGTAAAAATATATCACACCTATCACGTCCATCCACATACTCTTACATTTCTCTAGTCATTTGGTGGATATTTCAGCAATGTTGAAGGCAGTGGAACTCTGAATAATTTAGTTATCTAACTAAAAATCAAACTGGAGGGCAGGAAGAAATGAAAAGGAAAAAATAGATCCTTTTTTCTTCTGGAAGTCTATATGCCCCTGATACCATCTGAGGTGCTGATTGCACAGATGTGATTAATCTTGGATGATGAAGGTCTAGTCCTGGTTTCCACATTCCAGTTTACAACTAAAGAAGGAAGGTAGAAAAGAGTAATTGTGTAGACAAAAAACTGTCATTACCCTCATGAGTTAGAGCTACCCTCTACATTCTGAAACAATTCTTTCAATATGGAAGTAGAATAATTTTCACTGCTTTACTGTTTGTCAAAGGTCAGCTATTTCAGGAAATGGAGGTTTGAAAGTGATAAAAATCTCTGGCATTATTCAGGCTAAAAGATCACATAACACAGCTCAGAGGCCACTTGGATTGGATCCCCCAAAACCTAGCAATAATAATAATATGCTTGTATAATAACTGTCAAAAATCCAACATGTTAATTTAGAGATTGGTTGTAAAGTCCTTTACAGATCCAACACAACTTAAATACAGTTCAGTTGCACCAATGAAGTAATTTGCTCTCTAAAATTTAATGAACAGCTTTTTGCTTCTATCTTAATGCTTCCCTACTCTGTTGTGATACTGTTTCCAAAAAAGGCTTCTGTCCCTGCTGTTTTGGGAAATGTATCTATAATGTCTTGATCCAAGCATTTCATATTCAACAGATGGTAATCTTGGCTGTACATTCATTCTGGTTTCTCTGAGCTTGAGTGCTTAATACCTTTTTTTCTGCCAATCACTTCCTAACTAGCAAACGAATCCTGATCAGACATGTACGCTTCCTTGTGTTTTCTCTCACCTTTAGTGAACACTGACACCTTCAGACATTAATTTGAGATGTGCACTTTTGATCTGCCAGGTGAAGGAGGAAGTCTGTTACTCTGTTCTTTAATCCTGCTTACAGGTAGGGAAGAATAGAGGTCTAAGTTTTTTACAGAATTAATATTTATTACTTCTTCAGAAAATGTGCATACTTGTACTTCTACAGGCTGAGAAGCTGACCCCTCAACCAGCTGACCTTTCAAACCCAAAGACCAAATCATATTTGTACAGGTGATTTTTTTCCTTCATTTTCAAAATGTGAGGAACACAGAGGAAGGAAGCTACAGGCTTCCTGTAACAGTATTTCTAATTTTTTCGGTTTTTCTCCACTTTTTACTTCTCATTCAACAGACTACTACATAGGTGGGGAAAGAAAAGTTATATGTTTTTAAACAATGCAAACAGTACTGCTCTGGATTGGATTATCCAGAGAGATGTCTTGAACTGCAAGCTCTATTCCTATGTGACAAAGTTTGCCATTTGTTGTTTGCATTGATGTTTGCCTTTTCTTTTAGATCCTTGAGTGAAGTTATTTTTAAATAAAGTGGAAATGACACCAACAGTCACAGTCCCCTTCCTTTTTTGTGTATACAGGAAGTGGCGAGGCAAAGCATTATCTGTTAATGTTGATGACTACATGGAGGTGGTCTTTCTTTTTGTTGTTGTTCCAGGGGTTTTTTGTTGTTGTTGTTGTTTGGTTTTGTTGGTTTGTGGGTTGCTTTTTTCCTTGTTTGTTTTGTGGGTTTTTTTTAATTCAAGGAAGTAGTAGAATCAATCTAGAAAGGTGAAAGATAGCAAAGATAAAAACTTATGTCTCGCCTGTGTATAAGAAACAAACCTGTTTGGTTAACATTTCCAAATCCATATATATGATCAATGGCAACACATGCACATGTTTGTAGTTCATCAGTAAGGCAAGGGCACCCCAAAATATCCACAAGGAAACATCTGTTTACAGAAAGAAATGGTTCCTGAATTGACGATATAAGTATATGCAAGAGATACAATTTGACAAGAGACTTAATCTAGACATGGTTTCCCGACATCATAAACCACTTTGCCAGATTTTTTGTATTTTGGTGTGAAATATGAAAAAAAGTTACCATTGGCTTTGATGATTTATATATTTTAAGAACTGCAATTGTAGTATTATTAGCCATATTATTGATAAAATATTTGATCAATAAATAATAATAATACTGTGACACCTCCCTGGATCTTTACCTTCTTCCCTACTGACTAAACTGGCTGAATTGACTTCTACTTTGTAAAAACAGGAGTCCAGTGAACTAACAAATTCTGATCAGATAATACTTGATTATGGAAAGGGGCTATGAAAACATTGGACACTTGCTTTACAGAGTGGGAATTCCTTTTCATTTTGTGCAATGTTTGGTGCAATATGTCCTCCTACTAAGATTAAGTCCTATAGTACTTAACACTACTTTTCAATATCATGAACATTGCTGTCAACATTGATTAGCATTATGCCATGCACAGCTACTATTACTTAGCCTTCAGTATTCTGAATCTTAGTAATGAATTTGCTTTCTGAGAACTTTGCAAAACAAGTCTGCTCCAAATGGTTTATATAGTCTGATTAAAGATCTAAACAGGGCAAATTTAGAGTTTTTGAAGGTACTGATTTTTTGATAGGCTATATCCATGCATACCACAGACCTTAAAAATCTGAAATATCAAGTATTATCATTCTAGGCACCACAGAAACCACTGTTTCACTCTATTAACCTCTAGATAAGACAAAAGAAGACAAATTTCTAAATTAACCATTTAACTCCTTTTAGTTTTCCCAATGACAGTTTGAAATGTTGATTACTTCAGGAAAAAATTGCATACTCAGAAGTTTTAATTGCAATTTTATATTCTCCGTGGGAGAAAATTCACAAGGATACTTTAAAGTTTAAGACTCTATTTTCTTATTGTTTTGCATATCATATAGTTCAGACTAGATGTAAAGTATCATCATCATCATCCCTAAGGCATTTTACACCATTATTCAGGTATGAAAAGATAAGAAATTTTTCAAACTGTACGGCTTGCCAGCTTCAATTATGATCCATGGCATTTCAGTTTCAGTTTTCCTGTTTACTTAATATTTCAGAACACAATTTGCAGATTCATTATTTTTAGAATTTTCGGTTAGAATCCTGGAATCTTTTAGTTTTCATTCTTGCTTAAATGGTGACTTTTTAACTCAGTGCTATTGTTATCTACTGTGGGTTTCAATATTAGCAAAATATTTTGGCATCTCCCCATTGGATAAACTGTTTTAATGGATTAATGAAAATAAATAACCAGAATAGGATAGCTGTGATGAGTTTTATCTGACAAAGTCTAGACGTTTGACTTCAAATAACTTCTGCAATTCTTTGCCACCGAAAAATGAGCATATCTGAGACAGGCTGGAGTAATCCAGTGATTCTGCAGGTTTTACTTAATCTTTTTGGAACACTTACAACATCTCAGAATGTCATCTTTGAATGTCGGAATTAACAACATAATCCTCAGATATCTGGCTACCATACAAATAAGTTATATTCTTCCTGGGTGGGGGGGCAGGGTCAAAATGAGCAGACGTTCTCACTTTTAAGTAACAGAAGGCAGGGGGAGGAGGAGAAAGAGTGTTGGAGCAATAACCAGATAGCAAATAACACTATGAAAGTCACAAAGTTTTAAGGCTAATGAGATATTTTGGGGAGGTGGTCTACTTCCTACATCATGCAAAGAGGCAAATATTGGAAGTAGTATACTAACAAAAGTAAAAAATGGACTTGCAGTACTCTATGCTGTTTCACAGTCATATTTTTTTATACATCACAAGCAAACCTTGCATAGTCAGTGAATATCTAGTCCACTGAGAAATATTCTAATTTAAGTGCTTAACTACAACTTTCTTTGATCTTCTGTTGTTTTATGTTTGTACCTTAAAAATACTTCAAGAGGGGAAGAGGAAAGCATAAAATTGAAGTTACATTCATAGCTCCCATTTCTGGGTACTACTGAAATATTCTTCAATAACATGAGCTGATCTTTCAGATCTCTTCTAAACCAGTTTATTATTTCTTCTCATTGAACAGAAGGGCTTGGTACTGTAATTCTTAACATAGAAATTTGTTATTACATAGCATAGTTAATACATAGAACCATAAAAATATTCCTAATTTTATCTTCAGAAATTAATCAAAGTCAAAAGCTATATGCAGACAAAAAGGGGAAATTTACAAACAGTACCCAACCATGTAGAGGAAGCATCAGGAAAGTGAATGTTCAACTGGAGCTGAGACTTGCAGAGGACATCAAGGGCAACGAGAAACAGCCTCCACTAATACATTAGTCGCAAAAGGAAAATGTAGGCCCAGTGGTAAATAGGGTGGGTGACTTGGTGACCATGCTGGTTTGGGCTGGAATATAGTTTATTTTCTTCATAATAGCTTGTATCATACTATGTTACTGATTTGTGATCGAAATAGTGTTGATAACACAAGGAAGTTTTAGTTATTGCTGAGCAGTGCTCATACAGCACCAAGGCCTTTTCTGCTTCTCACACTGCCCCACCAGCGAGTAGGCTGGGGGTGCACAAGAAGTTGGGACGGAAGACAACTGGAACAGCTGACCCCAACTGACCAAAGGGATATTCCATACCATATGACGTCGTGCTCAGCAAGTAGTGAATTAATTCCTTCTTTTACTTTGCTTGCGCATGCAGCTTCTGCTTTACCTATTAAACTGTCTTTATCTCAACCCATGAGTTTTCACACTTTTACCCTTTTGATTCTCTCTCCCATCCCACTGTGGGGGAGTAAGTGAGTGGCTGTGTGGTGCCCAACTGCTTACGTGGGTTAAACCACAACAGTGAAGCTGAGGTACTCAATGCCTTCTTTTCCTCACTTTTCACCTACAAGGCCTTTGTGCTTACATACAGGGATAAGGAGGAGAAGAATTACCAGCAGGGGATGAGGATTAATTCAGGGCTTACATGAGAGAACTCAATCCATACAAGTCCAGAACTAGAGAAGGGAAAATGTTACACCCATCTTCTAAAAAGGCCAATTGGTCACACTGAGAAACACAGTCCTCACTTTGGTCCCTGTGAGAGGAGAGTCCTCCTGGAAGAAATTTCTTAGCATATGAAGGAGAAGATGGTGTTTGGGAATAGTCAGCATGGATTTAGTCCAGGTAAATCATGCCCAATCAATCTGATTGCCTTCTATGATAAAGGGACAGTTTGTGGATAAGAGAAAAAGCAGTGGAGGTCATCCACCTCAACTTTAGAGGACCTTTCAACATTGCTTCCCACATTATTTTTGTATGCAAGTTGGGATGTTATCATCTGGATGGGTGGACAACCAGATGGGCAAAAAACCTGGTTGGATGATTGGGCAATGAGTTGGATGAGTGGTTAATGGGTTGCACTCCACCTGCACTCCAGCAATGAGTGGAGTACCACAAAGGTCTCTCCTGGGATCTGCCCTGTTTAACATCTTTATCACTAGCCTGGAAGAAGTGAATGGAGTGCACTCTCGTCAAGTTTGCAGGTGAAATCAAACTGGGGGACCAATTCATATGCTTGAGGTCAGGATGGCCATCCAGAGATATCTAAACAGGCTGGAGGAATTGGCCAACGGGAACCTTATGAAATTCAAGACAAACAAATGCCAAGTAGTACAGCTGGGAAGGAAGAGTCCCTGAGGTTACACAGGTTGAGACCTGACCGGCTTTGAAGCAGTTTTGCTGAGAAGGACCTGAAGATGTTTGTAGATGGCAAGCTGGGCATGAGCCAGCAATGTGTCCTGACAGCAAAGAAGGGCAAGAGCATCCTGGGCTATACTAACAGAAGCACAGCCAGGAGGTCCATGGGAGTGATTACCACCTCTCCTCATCACTTGTGAGACTGGAGTCAAGTGTCTAGCTTTGGACCTCCTGCTCAATACAAGAGACACTGGCAAACTGAAGTGAGTTCAAGCTTGGCACACTTGCCCTGTGAGGAGAGGCTGAATGAGCTGGAAAAGAGACATCTTCAGGGGGGCCTAATAACAGCCCCCAAGGACTTATGAGGAGGTCATGAAAACAGCAGAGTCAGGCTGCTCACAGGCATAGAGGGAGGATAAGAGATAATGGCCAGGATCTGAAACAAAACAGAATCCACCTGGATATAAGTAGAAAATTTTTAACCCCAAGGACAGTCACGCACTGGGACAGGCTGTACAGGAGTTTGTGCAGTCTCCACCCTTGAGCGTTTTCAAGACCAGACTGCATAAAGCCCTAAGTAGCTTGATCTGACCTCACAGCTGACTCTGCTTTGAGAAGAAGGTTGGACTAGAAACCTCCTGGTTCCTTCCAGTCTGAATTGTTGGGTGATCTTATGATAAAGGATGAAGAACACCGATAGTCATGAATGACCTTCTGCTGCTGAAAAAACATCTCACTTGATCAAGGAGAGAGAAATAATTGTCTGAATAGTTATCCTTTGTATCTTTTCATTAGGTAGTTTGCAGCATCATTACATTTGGGAATATTAATGCATACACAAAAAAAATGTCATTAGTGTATATATAAAGCCCCTGTATAATGAAGAAGCAGCTAATTTCCCTTTCCATTACTTTTTGCTCATTTCTCTCTGTCCTTAGAATTACTGAGGTAATTTGGGTTGGTTTAACAAAGGGAAGATTAGACTCATTCTAGAAACAAGTGTCAATGAAACTTGCTGAGATAATGCACTGATTTATTATATTTGGTTGCCTAGAAAATATTAGTCTAAATGATTACTTGTACTAAAACAACCTACAGTATGAGGACTCAGGGCACAGTGACTAATAATGGAAACCATAGATCGAATTTCTGTTAATCATATTAAAAAAAAAATCCTGTTTTCATCTTTCTGTTATAGCAGTAAATATTAAGTCCAGAAATCCCAGTTTGGTTTTTGGCTCCAGCATGGAATGAGCTTTGATTTGGCATGCCTTTATAGCCCAGTAACTGGATTCCTTAGTCTACGAAACAAACCTTTCCAATTCAACATGTAAAGGAGCTATTAGAGTAGGACGTAGTTTATAAGCATGTTACTCGAAGAACCATTTTTAAAACTTTATTCCATTCTAGCAAAACTAAGATTTTCAGTCACTAAAATAAGTATTTCGAATGCGGCATATTTAGACTAGTGTAAATTATGAATTTATCTTACATAATGTTTTCACCATGAACACGGATATTATCAGTTATTACATATTAAATATTTTCATTTTCTTTTCCTCACAAAAGAAATTTTCCTATTTATCAAAGCACAACACATTCTCCATTTATCTGTTTCCTTTCCTTACACTGACAAGCAAAAAAGCTATTTAAATGAAGGATAAAAATAATCCCTCTAGGGGAATTATTTTCCCAGAAGGGGTTAATATCCAGTATTCTGAACACAAGGTTAAATTATTGTAATTTAACACATTGAGAGAACTTACAATGGAAAGATATTAAAAAGATCTCTTAGGTTGTCAGAAAACTTGTATGTTTCATGACTGTTTTCCAACTAGGTATCATTAATAGCACAGTAAATGTATTAGTATCTGTTCACTTTAGTTCTTCTGACAAAATTGTTTAACAGGCTGAGTTTATCAAATAAATATCACAAAGTTTAAAATAGTATTTTATGCAGCTAGAAAGGAAACAAAACAGGCTCAAAGTTGAAATTGGTACTGAAAAACTTCTTATGTATCTATGCTGAAAATTTAGGTTTTTAGTTTAAATTTTTCCATCTGCTTTATTAGCATTTGTACACACACACACTAAATAATCACAGAATCACAGAATCACTACGGTTGGAAAAGACCTGTAAGATCATCAAGTCCAACCTGGAAAAAAAAAAAAGAAAAAAAAAAGCCAACCACCACACAACAACAACAATCCACAACACACCAAAAACCAACCCACCCAACACCACAGAGCACCATGTCCATCAAGCTACATGCCACAATGCCACATCCACACGCTCCTTGAATACCTCCAGGGAGGGTGACTCTACCACCTCCCTGGGCAGCCTATTCCAATGTTTCACTACTCTCTCAGTAAAGAACTTTTTCCTAATATCTAGCCTGAACCTCCCCTGGTGCAACTTGAGGCCACATAATCACATAATTGCTATGGAATTTTATATCCTTTCTGCTTTAAAAGTTTTCTTGAACAATCTGAAAGCTATCTAGAAAGTACTGAATCACTTGTATATATAAATGCACATTCTGGACAGAAAAGCAGGGTAGTAGAAACAGGACAGAATAGTTTTCAGAATATAAGAGTATTTAAGTAAATAAAGCATACAAAGAAACTCTGGTTGTCTTTCATACACAACCACATTTTTAAAAACTCAGCTCTAAGACATAATCTCTAAAAAACCTCTTGCTTGGCTCTTAACTAGGCTAAGAAGTCAGTAGGTACTCAAGCAGTCAAGAACATAATTTCCGTAATTGTCTTACGATCTGCTTCTATTCGTATACAGACAGGCCTCAGGGTAAACAGCTTGAAGTCTAGCTGAGGTTTAATCCACACATTTAATATATTACCTATAGCAACAACAATACATGATTGAGGCATTTTCAGAGCACATCTGCAGATGGTGAAGCTGTGCACATTTCACTTTAAAATTCAGTGGGTTTATGCTTATTAATAACACTGGAAAACCACATTCAGTTACATCCTTGGCTCAAAATACAGCCCTACTTTGCAGTCTTCAGCTATTCTGAACTTGGTGTTGGTGCACATACTCGTATTCCTACCTGATGAATGTTCTGTATCACACAAAATAATAATCATTGTTTTCCTCCCCCTGGCCCTCATAGAAATAAATGTATGGCTCTATAGCTTACTAGTGAAGATATTCTTAGGCTTATGTAAAATAATAAATTAAATATTGAAATTGGGTTTGAAGCCCAACCCTTTTTTTTTTTGCCCTCACAGTAAGCATCTTGGGATACAGCAACATGTGATATACCTCCAATTGTCAACCACGTGAATTATTTTCATCCATGTAGAAAAGTTGCAACAGAAGAAATGACACTATTCTGTATAAGCTCACTCTGTAACCAGCCTGCTAGTGATGCCCCCAAGGACAAAAGGACTATTTCAAAGCCACAGAGAGAAAAAGAAAGCCAACTCACACCATCAATATTCTGGATGTGATAGTAAGAGATAGAAGCAGCTTCTCCTTTGACCCTATTTTAAAAATAATAAAAAACGCACATAACAGCTGCCTCTTCAACAATGAACTTAAAGAAGGCACTCAAGCCTATGAACATTTACTGGAGAAATGCATCTCAGTCCTGTGTCTCCCTAACCTCAGTAATTCAAGCACAATTTCTGCTACTACCATTGGATTGTAACGATGCCTTTTTGGGAAGCTTTATGCTCCCTACTTAATGTACAGTGAACTTCCTCTGCAACAAGCTGCATGAAAGTTAAGGAGCTATACTGTTGCCTAAATTTCTCTTTGTATCTATCCCTATATTTTTAATGGGACACTAGGACATTTCATTAAAATGTACAACCTTCTTATACATTTAGTGCACACAGATACAAAGAGTATTCTTTCTGTTCATTTGGGACTGCAGAAAAGAAGAAAATTCAGAGCAGTATCAGTAAAAGTTTCTATAAACCAGTTAAGGTCATATGAGTTGCACTAGCTGGAAAATCAGAATGAAAGAAAAAGCAGAAGACTAACTCAGACTGACTATAGATCATCAATAATTTGGGAGTGAAAATGAATAGTGAGTTCAGTAATTGGAACAGAGATTCCTTTTAGACCCTTCTACTAAGGAGCTGGAGAGTAGGGCAAAGTCATTCCCAATTAAAACAACTATTTAGAACAATTTGGAGTGGTTTGAAGGAGGAATTTTTCCTGTAACCAGGCCACAAGATCAAGTCTCTTCAAAAAAGACAGTTGACAAGCCAGAATGATTCTCTCCTCAATTTCATCTGAATTAGCACCGTTCTATGGCATTGATTTTCAGTCTGAAAAGGTTTTGTTTGTAAAACAACATTAGAATAGTTTTTAATAAGCTACCTCTTTCAATTTCTTTTTCAATCCAAGTCAGGAAGAAAAGAACAAGAAAGAACGAAAGGAATATGTTTTTCTTAACTTCAAGAAAGTTTCAAATTTATCTTGAGTTTCAAAAGAAATTAAAATAATTTTTTTATTTGAGCTGAATCAATTTGCAGAGATCCTTGAAATGAATGGGCACAAAATAAGAAATCTTCTATAACTTATTGTAGTTTCATACTCTTATTATGGTACTCAAATAATCCTTTGGAAACAAGGGGAAAGATAGTAATGGGAGGACAAAGAGTCAGAAAAGAAAGCGTTCAGAATTAAAACTTTTTTCTTTCTTTTTTTTCCCCCTAGTAAAGGAATGATAAAGATCAAGTCAATAACCCTCCCCAAACTCCCCGCGCCCCCTCCCCCCCCAAAACCAGATGAACCTTTTTGTAAATTTGTAGTTAGGCATTACACAGTTTGTTGAAGTACTTTGTATTTTTTTCATAAAAATAAATCTTCCATTCTTTTGCTAAGCAAATATATCCAGATGGGGTACTATATAACTAAGTACATTTTTGACCTACAGTTTTGTTAAATGAAATGGACTTCACAATTACCAATTTATTAGCAATGATAGCAAAATTTTCCCTGATAATACCCAATAACATTGTAGTGTTTCAGTAAGCATAATTTAAAAGAAAGATAGAGTTTTGTTTCAAAATTACTGTTGGTCATTAAAATGAAGCTCTTTTTAACTATATATAATTCAATGGCTAATTACTCTACCAAAGAGAACACCTCTGCCAACTTTAGTTTCTAGCTGCTGGATCTTGCTACACTTTATCATTATTGTGGGTTTTTTGTTGTGGGTTTTTTTTTTTTAAAGCGGGATATAGCTAATTTATAAAAAAAAAAACCAAACAGTGAATTGCAGTTGCAAAAAGCATATGTTCATGACACTTATTTTGGTTTTATTTTCATACATTAACCTCACCTCACTTAAATAACAGTATTGTTAAAGTGTTTTTGTTGCACCTACAAGTTTACGTTTGAGAAAAAGGATCGTGTATAACCCACAGAATCATATGTGGCAATTTGTACTCAGTTTTTAGACCAGATAATCCTCAAGTTACACATGTGAAACTACAGTATTTGCATATATGCTGAATAATTGAGTCTTTACAAGCAAATGCAGAAAACCAACTAATTCTTCATGTAAGCATGTATGTTCTTTTCAATGTGTAGTGGCAGAAAACAGAGATGGTATTAGGTTTCTTGTTTTGTCTTTTACATTTAATTTCAAGTACAGAATTAAAAAAATGACCTTTCAGAAACATTGATAAAAGCATGGTCAAATTATGTTGCAGTTATAAGAATTATTTTATTGCCAGAAATACTGTAATGAACTCCCCATACAAAAGAAAATGGTACATATTAGCCTCTATATTCATTCTCCAAGGAGCTTTAGATGGAGGGAAAAATAATAGTTCGTTTGTGCACAATGCTACTATATAATAATGCTTCCTTTCCACTTCAGTGGAGGTACAGCCATTATATAAGATGATTTTAATAAAAAGACACCAATAAAAAAAAATCCTAAAATACAAACGTAAGCACAGACATAGAGAAACATTGTCTATATACCAGCATTTAACTGAGTTAGCATCCAAGCAGCACATTAGCCAAAAATATTCACAGGCATCATTCATTCTCATTGAATGTGGTGGACAGATACAGTAACAGTTGTGATGGTCATCTAGCTTGGCAAATTATTGCATTTCTAAAAAATCAGATCAGTGCTATGAACGGAAAGCCATGGTTTTCCATCAAATTGGCTCACCTTTGTTTTTTCCCTTAGCCCTTTGTAGACAAGTGTATGACAAAATGACTTGAACCTGAGTTTGTGGTCACGCAGTCCGTAGACGTATTTTGGAGATCTTTTAATTTACCGTGACACAGTAGCTATACATATTTTTCTGCAGTACAGCTATACAAGCCTAAGGCAGTTGGTGTAGACACAAGGTTTTTTGACAGGGTCAGTTTTGTCAGATACTGCTATCAAAACAAACTTTATTACAACTTGTTTAAACTGTGCAACCTAAGTTGCTACATGCCTCTAATAAATGCAGTTTACAGCTGTACATTTTATTATAAAAGTGGTGTCTGTGTACTCTGGACCAAAGTTTGATGTCTCTGTGCTTTGCCAAAAGAAAATTCCACTTTATACATACAAATTCCACCCAATAAATATGGGTCCACTAATCATAATAGGACCTTCAATGAAATTGGTTTACTGGTTTAAATTGCATGCTACTCAGTTACTTGGGAGGGTCATCTGCTGAACAGCTTCGTAGCCCCAACAATTTCACATTAAAATCCATGACAAAATGAAGATCCTTTTCTACAGTATTTGGACAGCTGTTCATTTACTGCATACATTTGTTCATTTTGTTTATAGTTGCTTTGTTAATATAAGAAAATAGTATATACTAATTAAAATCAGCTAAAAAGAACAGAATAGTCTCAGTAGATTTCAGCGATATTTTCATCTCTGATTACAGTTTTCTGTAACAGACTGAATTTTTAGTTATTTTTAAAACAAAAAATATTCAAAAACCAGAAGTTTATAAAGTGTTTTAGGATTATTGTTTCTATTTTTATCACATTAATGACTAGCCTGATTTCAGAATAATAATAATGATTAACTTTGAAATATATTATATATTGTCTTATATTTTGCAAGCTTATATTGAAACTTTCCACAAATTAAACAGTCGTTTATATAATTTATTTCAGCAATGAAATATTGATTTCTTGAAGTTTATATCTATTTTTAAACATGTTCAAGGAAAAAGTGTACTTTACCACTTATTTACTTAGATATATTTTTTTTTACCAAAAGACACAAAAAGAAATTGCATATTGCATGATCAGCAACAAAAACAGTACTACAAGTTATTCTGTTACAAGATAAAATAAAATTAATTGTATTGCAGTTTACAACTAAAACTCAACCAAAAATGTGTGGGTTTTGTCAGCTACAAGTTGTTTATTATCATATTCCCCAAAATAATTTTTCCACCCCATTTACTATGTCTAAGCCTGTATATTCTCATGAAAGAGAGACTATAGAAATATTTCTAAGTACCTGAAAATTTATAATCTGTTTAGTAACAAAGGTTTACTTCTCTCGACGTTTGAGAAACAGAACTCTAAATATAAATTCAAAGAAAAGACATGCTTCTCATTTGCTACTTAAAAGACAGATTACACTTATGCCTAGGAGTAGATTCACAGACTGGAATATAGTTCAGACTCCATTATTCCTATCAGGATACCTCATCATGTTTGATATTGTATATATGAGGCTCTAGTATTCTAAATTCTAAGCCAGGAATTTTAAACAGATCTGAAATACCTTCTCCAGACACCTGTGATCCAAGAGAGGCCAGTCTCAAACCCTCTATCTCAGAGACCATGACAATCACACTGAGAATGAACTCAGAATGGTGTTTCTTTAGTAATAAAAAAACAACAAAAAATGATGCTTATTCTTGGCAGGCAGCTTATACTCGGTCTTTCACTGGGGACAGAAATGGTGCTTGCCCTGATACCACACATGTGAAAAATTTTTGCTCATTTTCATTGCTTACGTACTGACTACTACTTCACCCTACTGAGAAGTACTTCAAACAGAACAGCATCAAGAAGAAATGTATGAGAGCAGGAGTTGAGAGGAGGGATAAAAGTCTATCATACACATCAAAATATATACATATTGGAGTATGGTTATAGGACATGGAATAAGAAAGTGTGGGAGACAAAAAGCTATTCTACAGTGGTTTTAGCCCTGACAAAGAAGGCAGAATGGGCTTTTAAATCTTCCTTGACAATTTTTTTCTCCCATAAACTACTGCTTTGGTTTTTCACGTAACTACTTGTTTAAAAAAAAAAAAAACCACACAAAAAAATTGTGCTAGATTATCAGAATAATAATTTAAAGTCTTAAAGATTTTTTACTTGAGAAACATTTGTGAAGAAAGCATTTCTATTTTTGTAAATAAAAGCACTTAAATCTTGAGTTAGACTTCAAGTGGCAAAGATTTTAGTAAGTCTCCAAACAAATAGTTACAATTATTAATTGACCTGGATGAGAAAAGTGTTTTATTTCTTATTTGAATATATTTTCTTTAAGTTTCCAATCACTATATACCAATATAACTTTTTTCTACTAGATTAAAGAACTATCTTCAGTCAGGTGTCTTTCCACAACTGGGTATTTTGAAACCATGGTGAAGTCATTGTGATTTACTATTCAGAATTAAATGTATTATGCACTAACGTTATCTTACTCAACAGAATTTTAAAAACTTAAGGCACTGGCATGCACATCCTACAACAGTTATATTGTTCCATTAGGGCTTCATTGTTAATGAGTGTACTTTGGACTCTGCACCATTCTTTCTCATCTACCAATAAGAGCTTTAGCTACTTTTTCAGGTCATGGTTACACCATCTGCGCATTTACATGCTACTGTCACCATAACATTTCTATTTGTGATAAGACAATAAATAAAATGTTTCTTGTTTTTGCATTAATCCTGTGAATCAATACTTGAACAAGTTTAGGCTTGGCCCGTAAAAATACATGCATGTGTGTGCATGAGGTTAAAATCTGGTAAACAGACCCAGTGCCAGATCAAGTCATTGAATTACCGGTATTACTAAGCATAGAAATAAGCATAACTGCAAGCATAACTCCACAGATACGAAAACTAAAAGTTAAAGGCATGGAATCCTTCCTGTTAATAGATCTTTTTTTCAAAATTGAAAACTGAAGTCCACCTGGCACATGCATAACTGTAAACAGAAAAATCTCTGGAAACCGCATGCTGCAACCCTCAATGAACATTAAAAACATCCGAAACTCTGAAAGAATATTAAAGCTAAAGTTTAAAGGAAAAAGATACACACTGAAAAACTGACTAACTTTGACCTTGAGTGAACTATGTATTTTGACAGCTGCAATAAACTAAATTGCCACATAAAGTCTATAATATCCTTCAATTTATAATAAACTGCTTGGTAGTCCATCAGCTGCAAAGTATGAAGTACCAAGAATTACTTGCAGATTCCTGGAATGTCTGTGCTATTTTCTGTGTCTGCAGAACTAATTATATAGTGATATTGTCATGTATGTGACCAGCTTTATAACTAATCAATGATTGCCAAGAAATACTGTGCAATAGCTTTTTCTATAAAGCCTGTCCCTTACCACACCAAATAATAATGATTTTCCTTCACCTCTATGCAAATTTTTTTCAGGTAGTCAATACATCAACCTGCTCGTAAAGAAACAAAACCCACTACCACCTACTTAATGCTGCTAAACATATTTTCAGTGAGAACTGACAGTCGTCTTAGAGCTGGATGGATAACTTGCTCCAAATAGATTAACGCTAACCTTTCTTAATGCTCTTCTGTAACGAAAACGGAGGGATGTTTTCTCCTTGTAAGAATCTAAAACAATTCTACCTGTGAACGGGCTTTGAATTACTTCTTTTCTGTCAAATCCATTTACCATCCCAACAGAACAAGTTGCTAAAAGCAAATATGGAGAAGAATGGCTTTTGAACTCGCTTTGATAGAACTAGGTTTTGCTCTGAGACAAAAGGTAAGATTGAACACTTCTATAGCACTCAATACAAGCTCAGCTAAACACTGCACAATTCCCTTTGTTTAAGCTTCTTTTTCTTTCATTTTGAGCTTGCAATAGTGAGAACTCAGTTTGGGATTATTGATTTGAGGGGGTTTTGTCTACTGACTAGCATGTAGAGCAATTCCAATTTCAAGACATACAGATGTGAAATGTATTTGCATATTTTTTCAGTAGTTTTAATTTTTACAGGCATTACTTAAGCTATATTAAAATGTTAATATCACTATGGTTAAGAACAAACAAAATCAGTTTCTTTATTAACAACTGTGTCTAATATGTCCATTTATATCTTAGTTTATTGTGGAAAATTTATCCCCAGGCAATAGCTATTGCAGTTACATTATGTGCATTTCTACAAGTATTTCTAGGTGCATGATGTCCTTGAAAACATTAGTCTAAAACACTAAAAATTCCCTTTGCTAATAGAGTGGCACATTCTGCAGTGACTCCTAATATAAACAGAAAGCCACCCTGTGTATTGCATCTTATAAGATCAATGTATACAATGAACATTCCCCAACTTGTTTGAAAAGCCTTAATCATCAGATCTCTGTCTAAATGCTTAAGGCTATTTCACTTTCATGAAACAGTTCAAATATTACATTGTTGACTAATTTTGTTAGTGTGATAGATCAATAACTCACGCTGCCAAATACATGCTGAAGCATATCTGGAACCAGAGAAGCATACTGGACCTTAGAGCTGTAGTTCATTTGTTCAGTGCTTAAAAGAAAAGATTTGACTATATCCTGGTTAATTTACCAGGAAACTGCAAAACATATATAAATAAAGCAGTCTTTGTCTTTTATAGGACCATAGTATTGTAATCCTATAGAATTTCAGATTTTACAGATGAGTCAGTAAGCATGACACACCCCAAATTCTTCACTTTTCCAGTGGTACTTTATAAATCAAATATTTTTTTTTTTAAACAATAATTTACAATCTGTAAATTCATTCCTCCTTTTTTTTTTTTTTAAAACACAGAAATGCCAACCTGGAGATGGGTTTGGAGAGTGCAGAACAGGGGAACAGGAAAATCAACAGTCTACATATACACAATATTGCTCATAAGCTAAGTGAGCAGACAAACTCAAGCCTTGAGCTGGCAGCTACTTCTTTCTTACACAATCTGGCTTGCACAGAGGTTTCTTGACCAGTGGAGTTATTTTTACTTGGAGAAGGGTCACAGTTGACCCGCAATCTAGCAAATTTTCATGCTGCCATCAGCAGCATGTAATAATAGCATCAGTAGTGGCAAGAACAATTTTCACTTTTAAAGAAACCTACAACACAGTACACTCGCTCTATTTACAACACTCTGCTCTTCAGACATGAGATGTTACCTTTGTTGGACACATTCACCTCCTTTGTGCATAAATGTTGCTTTTTATTCTGTCTAGTAGCCAACATTTATATATCAGGAGAAAAACAAAATACTGCTGTATTACCACTGAATAGCATGTCACAGGCAAAGGGAAGTTGTTACCTGAATAACCATCACTATCACTATCTATTTAGCAAGTTTTTTTCTCATACTATCTGATTTTTGTATTTTGACAAGATTCTGTTATCCAACAAGCCAAAACTGTGATAATTAATGAACTTTTTCAATTAAGCAGCACAAAAATAAAACACAAACCCCAATGTTTGGGGCACTTTTAGAAAACTAGCTACTCATTTGGTATGTAAATGGTAAGGAAATTTTATGGAAAATCTTAACCATAAAACCAACCTACCTGAAAACTGCATCCTTAATATTTTGCTACCCCCACCAAAGAGTCTAATTGTTTTCAATACAGTAATTATCCTTAAGAAACTTAATGGGAACCATAAATCAGTATTTCTTGATTTATTTCAGCAGTCAAATTCTAAAAAAGAGGACAAAACATGGATGTCTGCACATGAAGGCATAACTTCAGAAAAGGAAGGAATTTTAAATAGCAAACATCTCATCAATGAGCATAGCATCTACAGCTTTGCATGTCTGTAAATCATTTAGAGTTGAATAAAGCTTAGTTTCTTACTCCTTACTGTGTCTGTTTTGCAATGTCCCACTAAGATGCAGATCCAGTAGCTCAAGGATTGCCTCATGGAGTAAAAACAATGCTTCATTTACTCCCTATGGCATGACCTGAGTTCCTCTGCCAAGTTTTCTTCCTTCCTTTCTCTGTAAACAATATCTACATATCTCAAAAGTAACAGAAAATGTAAAAAGGTGCCAGCAACTTTCAACATTCAGATTTTTCTCCTTTCCTCAAATGCAAAGGTAGGCTATAAAGTAAAAACAAGCAGGAGAGACTGCTTTTTCAACTTTAAGCAGCCTATTAAGGAGCTGAAGTGCACCGACATAAAATTAAAAAAAATAAAATAAAAGGAAAGGCAAAACCACAATACTGCTAAAAAGCAGACACAGTATACCACAAAAATGGAGCACCAGCAGGATTATGGGGGCAAGAAAAGAAGGAAAAAGCACACACCGATAAATCTTGGTGCAGAAGTTGTCCTTTCACTTTTTCCCCACCTTGTCATCTGTAGCTCCCTACTTACAGAGCAGGTTAATGCAGTAATAAATTCACATGTGCAACCATCTGCCTAGCAGATGGGGCAGGTGCTGAGTATTGTCAATCAGCAGCTTCCAGTTGTGCTAGTCATTATCAGGAGTTAATAGACTCTAGGGCAGGAGGTGAGCCATGTACACAGCAAGAACAACAGCATGTTGTTCACCCAGGGTCTCCAGAAAGAAAGGGGGTGGTGAAGGAAGGAGGCAGAGGAAATAGGAAGTTTTTTTGTCTAATGTCATTACATAGTAGACAGTAAGTGTTAGCTCAACTTGCTAACAGATGTTATCTCTCCTGCGCAGCACATCCCCTCCATCTGACGGGTATACCCTTGTACTCTGAACTCATACAACACTATTCCCAAATTGTTAACACGTGAACTTATGAGCCAACACCATTTCTTTGTTGCTGTTTTTTTTTTTCCAAATGTGACCAGGAAAAAAATACAAAGGTAAGTTGTTGGGAAAAGGGGTGGAAAAACCCCACCTGATGGTAATGGGCAGCTGTAGACATAGACATTTGTTTGTGGTAAATATGCGAAAGAATCATGTAAGGGAAGAAAATTTTCTTTTCTGTCTTAGAGCTGAATTCCAACACTCATTTCTTACCCAGACTAGGTAACACTGAGTTTCAAGAACAGTCTCATTTTTTTCTCTGTAGGTTTACATTTCCATTATACATTTGATGTGACTGTCAATAAAAAGTCAACACTTACTGTAAAGAATCCCCACAGAAATCTGGGAAACTTCACAGCCTGTGCAATGTTTCTCACTGAGGTGTCAATGAAATCTGCTTGTGACTTACTGTCCCTACGGTACACTGCCAGAGGATGCGAACTCTGTTACTTAGCACCATGAAACCATGGCTCTCATAATCTGAGTCAATTAATTTCTCTGTATATTTAACTGATTGATTACAGAGAGAACTTTCCATTTTGAAAGGTGATGAAATAAACAAAGAAAATACACTCAAAACAGAAGTCTGAACTATGGATTTGTTTCTTCTTGATGTTAATTGTTTTTTTCCTGTTGAAAAATATGATAATAATTGGAACTGCTGGGGTTTTTTAATTAGCATAACTTTAAAATGTTATTTTAGGTTCTTTGCTAGTATAATTTTCATCATATTAATTTAATGTTGTAATGGACAGCCAACTGTCTAACAAAAAAAGATCTCTTTACCCAAAGTCAAGGTATCTTACTATCACTTAAATTTACTTTACAGCAAATATCATCACCTGAGCTTACTCCCCAAGTATGTGCTCCATAACCTCTACATTTGATAGCAGTTCCTTATTTTGATTTCTTTTTCCCTATTGAGCAATCCTATGTTTTACAGAAAACACACCTCATCCAATGGAGATCAGGAATTGCGTGCCTGAACACAGGGTAGATTCTTTCCCATTAAAGTCAAAGACTATATTCTTCCAGATTTTCACCACAGTCATATCACTAAGGTTAAATCTGTTCCAGAGCACATCTTTCTTGGATAGCATGATGACTCACCAAAAAACAGTCAGTTGGAACTTGTATAAATAAAAAAATGTAGATGAGGAGACCACAGCCATTTTAGTGTTTAAACACGAGACAGCTGAAAATGATAAAACCATAATCAGTTTCTACCCTTCTAACTTCCTTTGTAGGAAGCCCCAGTTGGCAGATTCAGCATGTGAGCAGTCTTTTTTTTACTACCAAATATCTACATATACATACAACTTTTTCATATATATAAACATACACACACATGCACACACAGAGACATCTTGTTCCCTCAAGAAGTTTTGCTGCTGATTTTTCTTTTAAATATATTGATTTCAAAAAGCCTACAAGCTCCAAAGAAAAATATACAACCACCAATTGACAATTGATGTAAATGAGAAAGTAGTCAGTAAAAAAGGGTGTCTAGACCAGGCATCCAGAAGTTTATTATAAATAATAATAAATACAGAAACATTTTAAACCATGCAAATTACTTAATAGGATTTTAGGAATTTTCCTACAAGCAAGTCTTGTCAATGTATTTTCAAGCTTTTTCTGTTCTGTTAGCTCATAAACATCTGCAGCTAATGCAGATTCTTGCATCTATTTGTCATAATAGCACATTTATCTCCCTTCAGATTCACACAAATGTACTCTCTAAACCTCCTAAGTATGCAGGCCCTGACTTAACCTCATTTTGTTGACTCCTATGACCCAGAGCTCAAAAGCTTGAAATCTACACCAAAAAGATGAGCACCAGCTGTTGACATTCTGAATCTCGCAGTCCGTGAAGGAATATAATTTTTTTTCTTTATGTTGCATACTCAAAGTGACACAAAGATAGTTAAAATTAAAAACAGAAATTGGGTGCCATGTAATCAGTCAGAGGGGAAAAATGAATAAATAAATTGTTTCACTTTGTCTGGGCCCTGTGGCATTTTTATAAAGTAGATCCAGAAAGTAAGGAGGAGAAACCAATGAAGAGTGGATCATGAATGGAGATGGAAATTGTTTCTATTGATTTTCACTGGGAATGGAGCTCATAACACAAAGATTATATTTATAAAAAGCAGATCCTGATTCACCAAGAAGCTCTATAGTCCAGGCAAAGTTTGTTTGTCATTTTTTAATTACTAGCATTTTCCTTATAACAAAAGAAAATAGAGAAGACATTAAAAAAAAAAAAAAATCACAACAAACATACACATTAAAGGAAATGGGAAAAAAGCTTAAGACTAGGGATATAAAATTACATATAGTGCTAATAGTATACAGAACAAGTGCCATCTGTATATAATATACAGTACTAATACTAGTGTATTATTGTGCTTTCAGGTACAATTAGAATCCCATTATGTTAAGTGTTACACAAAGCATACAGTAAAAAGCCTTCCTGTGCAGTCTTTTCGAGCAAGTAAACTGTGTAATAGTTATTCTTATAACCATTGCTTTTTTTTATAAAGGTCTTCACAGGACAGGACAGCAGAGTCTTTCACTCTTTATTTTATGTAATATTTTTACTCTCTAGCCTGCTAGAACAGTTTCAGCTGGGATCATGCTGATAGATTGCAATAACTGCTGTGCTGTCAGGTTTATCAGAGTATAGTGCAATGACTGTTTGATCCTTTCTTATTTAAACCTGAAACATCACAAAATTGCAGCCCCAACAGGTAATTATCATTCTCTCTGTGTTCTTGAGTTTGCAGATAGCTTCACTCTGCAAGACCAAGACCCTGTCACAAGGCCTGATTGTATCCTCATTTACATTTATGTACATTGAGAATAATTCTACAAAGGCCAGTGAAAACTTACTGAGGTAAAATTGGTGTGAAGTAGCTTGTGAAGTGAGACATGAATTCATGTTTTTTGTGTAATGAATTGCCTCATCCACAAGAAAGTGTGTGGAATTGGAACAATTCATAATGTACAAAAATAATGAATTATGTATAAATTATTTGGTTATAAAGCAGTGATTTTTTCAGGGCTGTTCCTTGTCTCCTGACTCCATTACTTTTTCTATTTCTATTCTCTTTCTACTTTATTATTAAACGGTTTCAGTTTTACTATCTTAACAAAAGAATATAACCCAATAGTATTATAAAGGGTGGGGGCAAAAAACATATCATTTAAATTTCAGTTTTAAACACAAGTCACTGAAAAAGATAGTTTAGACATCAATTTAGAAACAGTACACTATCTTTAACGCTCCTAAAAAACTGAACTTAAATATATAGGGTCTTATCTTTAACAAGAGAGCTGTATGCTTTCTAACCAGAAGCAACTGGAATAAAAGATGACTTCAGGTAAAGTTTACCTGAAACCAAAGCAATTTTTATTTTTAACACAGTTTTTCCTGATGGTAACTCAACATTATCAGAAGAAATTAATATTCTTAGTTGCTATGTAAAAGCTATGTTGTCTCCCAGTTCTTTGTATGGATATCCCATGAACATCAATGACCACCATGGTGAATCAAGAAAGAATGAAGTCAAGTATTGCAACCTGTGCTTCATAAATAAGCATTAAAAGTTCTGAAAGCATTTCTAGATTAAACTGTGTATTAAACATTTTTCTCATCTAGAACTAAGGCAAGGACACCATTACCCCGCCAAAAAAAAAAAAAAAAAAAAAAAAAGAATTAGAAAAAGAATGGACTGTTAGAACATGCTGCTCCCCTCTAAGTAGATGAGATTCCCTTTTGGAATCATATCCCCAAATATCACATCCCTGTAATAATGCTCAGCATTGCCTTGTCTAACTATTGGTATTCTAATTCCTAAAAGGAAGAGATGAGATATTGCACTCTCACGCACAATGCTTGGGAAAAAAGAAAAACAAACAAACAAACAAAACCCTCACAGCACCTAAGGTGAACTGAAAGATTTAAAGAACTAGTGCCCAGAAGTAAAATTCAAGACCACTAATATGCCAAATGCATATGTTTAAAACAAAGCAGAGGCAGATGTGTTTGAAAGTCCATTCCTCTAGGTGAATGATCCCTGTGCTTTCTAAGTGACATAGCATAAGGCAAAAGCAACTACCGCTGGGGACTGACCTAGCTGTTAAGGCCAGGTTGATGATGATGTGCTATGCTGTAAGAGTGATCAATTGTTTCCAAAGATATTCAGCATCAGTTTTGTCAAAAACATATTAGCTGCATTTAACATATCTAGATTTTTAGCATTTTGGATTTAGGAATCTGCTGTCTTTCTCCCCTTTTCAGATGATGCCTTTCCATTAAATTATGCAAAGTATCACAACACACACATACAAATACGAACTCAAAACTGATAATAATTAGATTCTTTCACCACTCAATAAGACAGATGGATAGTATGAAGAAACATCCTGATATTCTAACACCTAGTAGTGATCAAAGAACTGCAAGCAAAAATCACAGAATCTGAGGTTGGAAGGGACCTCTGGAGATCATCTTGACCTATGCCCCTGCTCAAGCAAGGCCACCTAGAGCTGGTTGCCCAGGAACATGTCCAGATGGCTTTTGAATATCTCCAAGGAGGGATACTCCACAACCTCTCTGAGTAAAATGCCTTAGTATAAAATTGTAATGCCTCATTTGTTTCATTCTGAATGCATTTTGACAATTTTAACTCAATTTGCCTTGCATAGTTTATCATTCCCAGGATTCTGCCTTTATAAAAAGCTCATTTTCATTTGAAGAAGGAAAAAAACACATTTTGACTATTTTAAAGATGACAGTGAAAAAAAAATTATAAATCATGACTGCTTTACCCTTAAAGAAAAGATGAATTGAAGAAAGAAAAAACAGGAAGAAATATGGGAGTAAGAATTTTGTTGTACAGATTCCACCAAAATGATGTTAAACATTAAATCAGCCTGCAGCAAGCTAGATAATAATTTCCAAATTTTCTCACCATAACCATCATTCAAAGGACATAGTTCACAATGGAATTCCAGGGGGATTGATAAGGATTGATAAGAAAAGTCTATTATTGTTGCATGAACACAATTTAACTTTACTATGTGGGGCAGGGCAAATACTGCAAAGCAACATTTAAAATCCTTGGCTGATAATTATACAGTTAAATTTATTAAAAAGGAGATAACATGTCAGATCAGTTAAATAAGATTATGTATGAAAGTTTATTGTGTGGTTAAGCAAGTCAGATCTAACCAGAATTTAAGTCTGGCATGTGGCCTGCAGAAAATTATTTTTGAAAGTATATTGGTGAAACATTTGCTATGAGACAGTACTCATACAGTAGAGTTTGACTAAGAGAAACATTTAATGGGTTGCAAAATGTTTTCAGGCAGGTACTTTCAGCTTTTGTGTATATACATTTAGGTTAGGGGTGGGGTGGGAGAATGTTTTTAAACATTCTGAAAACAAACACAGGAATTCAGGAAACTCTAGTAACAAAAATTTTAAAAATATTTTTGTAGAATTTACAAAGCATGGCTATACTTTTGAGATAGCATGAAGAGTAAAAGCCTAAATCAGAAAGTAACAAAACTTCTAATGAATGGTAATGAGATGGTAACAGATACTGATGTTATAAGTGTTTGAGGAATTACAACTAATTCAAGATTTTCAAGGCAGGAAACGGACTAGATGAGATAAGACAGAAGCTGACAAGAAATACTAGATCAACCATGTCAAATTCTGGGAAGAGAACAGTTCATATAGAACAGAAATGAAAGTGTGTGCATAAGTTATTTCTGAACATATTCTGGAATAATATAACTCCTTAATTTCAAAACCAACTGATATTATCTTGTAACAAAGACTGCATCATTCCAGTTCAAAACTTAAGGTATCCTCAAAGTACTTAGATTAGCAGCAATATATATAGGTAATGGGCAAATGCATTAGAAGAAAAAAAAATCAGGGAAGTTAAATAATACATATTAGCATGGATAGGTGTAAAAATTATGTTGATGTAACTATATAAACTCATGCATAAAAAAAGATGCTACACAATATGATCTTGCCCCCATGACAGTGCCATCATTTTTCAAGCATTTCCATCTTTGTGAGACTATTACTGTATGTTATCAGGCAAAAGTTCCCTGGCTGTTCAACAAGAACTATATTTTTAACAGTTTTTAACAAATTTTTTTACTGTTTCTTTTTCCATGCCATCCATTCCATGGATCTTTTTCCATTCCCTCAGACAAATATTTAGTAGTATACCTCTAATACTAACAATTGCTGTGCTTTTTCTTGTTTTGTGTGTTTGTTTGTTTCTTTTTTCAAATGAGCAACATGACAACAAGATTACCATTTTCAGCTAGAGTTCTAAACCCAGTCTGGTGGTTCTATTGTTATTGAACATTCTTTGGAGCTATACATTATGCACTTAATACATAAAGCTAGTGTATAGCCTGAGAAGCTTGCTGTTCCCTGAGTCTTCTCTTATAGGGGCAGAAAGTCTGCTTAGCTCTTTTCAATATGTTTCAAGATACAGAGTGAACATGATTGAGCCGAGTTTCCTGTGATAGAAACATCTTAAGACATTGATTTGTCTTTATTAAAGCACAGAAATAATCACTTCAGCTTCACATCTCCGATTCAAACTATGGATCAGAAAGCAATATTCAGAGTTAATTAAAGACTCCCAAAACCTTTACAAGAATGAGAATGTGTCTAACATATGCTCCTGCACTTCAACAAACAATTGAATTGATAAAGCAAACAAATGAGCAAAAAGCATAAACTGCTTAAGGGGGGAAAAAAGTAGAAAATCAGAGGAAAACAAACAAGATAGTATGTTCTGATTCATAAAATCAGACAAGATGGGTAAATTGCTACAGAAAATGTGATTCGCCACCTAAGCGCTAATAATTAAGCAAGTCAAAACCAAGCCACTATGTTCCAGAACATCCACTAATTGTACTCAGACATAAAACACCATTAGAAGCCTGGAATTGTATAAAAGCATGCAGACAGAATCGAAAGCTACATTATAACAAATTAGGAAAAGTGCTTCTGAAGTTAAAAATAGATGACTTGTGCACAGAGGTGAGATGATAAATAACTGAGATTATAATAAAACCAAGCCACAGATATAACATTTTAAATGCACCTTGTTCTTATGTAATTTAAACATCTAAAGGGAAAAGACTGTGGTACTATACATGACACCTAATAAAAGAGAGAAAAGCAAAAATAAACAACTCTTTCCCTCACCCCAAATCTACAACACTTTATGGGTGTGAAACAGGGTGGAGAGCTTGCAAAAAATACTACAGTGAAAGGATTGTATCTAGTCTGAAGCAAAAGTAACAAAAGTAATATGTGGGTCTATTTTAAGTGAATGTCAAATATTATATTAGAGTAAGACAAATTCAATGACATGATATTATTTTATGCAGCAATAAAGAAAAAGAGAATTCTTTACCAGCTCCTGAGACCAAAGCAAAACTCGCAGATATTTAATCAGGCCTTCTCCAACTTAAATCACACTATAAAGAAAACATTAGTAGGCTAGGTCTTCCACAAAGATTGATATAAACAGGTAGTGGAGGTAAGATACAAGCTAGTGATTTATAACTACTTTTCTAGAGGCTTTCCTATGATATGGAGAATCATATGTTGAAAATGAACTCATCCACCTCCTATTGAGGCTTTGTTACTCCAGTACTTTCTTCTGATCTTCATGATTTGCATATGCTGACACTGCTCACAGTACAGCCAGCATACACACTCTCATACCCATGGTATTGTAAGATCCCTATTCAGACCATTTTTGAATTATTAAAACTCTATAATTTTCTCTCTAGTCTATCAATTGCTAAAATATGCTTTTATTATAAAGGATTTTTAATATTATAGTGAAGCACTGATACAGATGGTATTACTAATAGCATTATAAGTAAAATATCAACATCTGAAAGGAAAAACACTAACAACATTACTTACATTTTATATAACTTAGATTAATAAAGTAAATCTATTTATTTTAATTAATTTTTTAGTATATCTGCTATTATACTACCACCTAATGGTAAAAGATAATTAATATAGCACACAACTACATAAAGATGCCTGACAACCCCTGCAATTCAAACACTTGCAACTAGCAACATCCTTTTCTTTGTCTTTTCCAGGTCTCTTATTTCTCCAGCTGTAAGACATGCTTTGTACTCCTTCATTCATACTTCTATCTTTTCCTGCACTTCCTCCTGCTTCAATTACATTTCCCAGTCATGGATGATTAGACAAGCATACATCATTACAGATAAGGTCGTGCTAGTCCTGTGTTCAACAGTATAGAAATTTCCTGTCCACATAGTTATCCTAACAGTTGCTTTGAGCTACAAAACTCTATTTCTACTTAGATTATTAACCTTCTTCCCATTTTATTTTTAAGACATATTCACTTAATTTTGTAGAAAAAGACCTAGAGGGTTGGGTCCTGCTGAACAAGTTGAGCAGGAGCAGCAGTATATCCTTGTGGCAAAGAAGGCCAACCACATACCTGGCTCTACCACTAAAAGTATTAACAGCAGGTTGAGATGTGATCATTCTCTGCTACTCAGCATGTTATAGGAGGGTGTATGTGTCTAGTTTCAGGCTCCTTAGTACAAGACAGACAGTCATTTACTGTTTTATCTCCAGAAGAGGCACCAAAATGATTAGGGGACTGAAGTATGTGACACAAGAGGAAAGACTTAAAGACTTTGGTTGATCTAATCTTAAAAAGAGACGATCAAGGGCAGATCTTGTTGCAGCCTTCAACTACCCAACAGGAGAATATGGAAAAGATGGAGACAGACTCCTCTTGAAGATGCACAAAAAAAAGACAAGAAGCAAAGGACACAAGTCACAGCAAGGGAAATTTCAATTAGATGATAATAGAAAAAACAAGTCACAATGAGGGCAGTCAAATATTGGAAGATGTTACTGGATATGTGAAATCTCCGTCATTGGATATGCTTGAAACTTGATTGGACAACACCATGAACAAATTGCTCTAAGTTGGCCATACTTTCAGGAGGGTTTTTAGTTACCACATGGAATGGGTTGTCTGCCATTTTAATAGGCTGGTTTAAACCATCCATCAAGGATTTTACATGGAAAAAACTATCACCATCACCTTTGTGAACTTCTTACATTCTCTCAACTTATCCCTGACATCACAACTGAAATAAATATACACAAAATCTTTGCCCAGCTTTTCTGCTAGTATGGCTCAGCATCATTTGCTTCAGAATGAAGATTTCTATTTGTTTTTTTTCCCCATGTGCATAACATTTTAGACCAGATATAAGGAAGAAATTTTTCACACTGAGGGTGGTGATACACTGGCACAGGTTGCCCAGAGAGGTGGTAGATGCCCCATCCCTGGAAACACTCAAGGTCAGGTTGGACAGGACTCTGAGCAACCTGATCTAGTTGAACATGTCCCTGCTCATTGCAGAGGGATTTGACTAGATGACCTTTAAAGGTCCCTTCCAACCCAAACTATTCTGTGATTCTATGATCATGTGATAGGCAATTTTTATTTTGCCTAAACAAACAAACAAAAATAAAAACCAAAAATATACACAAGGGTGAAACAATTTGTTTGCTGAAACATGTGTTCCTTGATAACACAAACTGCAGATAGGTTTAACCTCAGCTAAACAGAACACAATTAATTAATTCTGCAGCATATTAGATTTCAATAAAAAATATTTGATTGTGTTAATTATTGTGCACATATTTTTGAAGACTGCAATAACCAGAAAAATAAAAATATTGCACATAACTAATATTTTAGTTTAATTTTAAATTCCATTTTTTTATTTACAGTTGTTAATCTGTATTAAAATTAAACCTTCAAATTAAAAGCTTCCTTGATTTATGTGTTAAAGCTCAAATATGTGATTAATTTGTCAGCTCAACCAATTACTCCTGCAATTATAAAAAATGCATCTCTGTTTATCCATTTTAATATGGGGGAAATATACCACTGGTGGTAAACACTTTCAAAAGCTAAGCACTAAACTGAATACACTTGTCCCTCTTTCTCCACCTCTCTCTCTCAGTATTTGAAGCAAGCAGCTGACCACCAAAGTTCTAAATAAAGTTCAAAATGAATATTCCAGATCACAAAAATAATATACATACATTAATATATAAAATGCATGTCATTAAAATCTGCATGATAATATAACTAAGATATAAATTCAGTTTTAAAAAATAAGTAATTAAAAAAATATTAATTATAAAGTATCGGAAAGCTCTAATTAGATGATACTGGATACCAATGTTGCACAGTATCATCATTTTAAAGAAAAGAAGATGAATAATTAGAGTCAACTTAAAAAGAGCTGACTTTACTTAGATAATAATTCACCTCCATTTCAGCTTGAATTTCTCTTGTGTTACGTGCAATTCTAAACATGGCAGGAACTTAAATCTGTGTTCTTAAATGTTTTCCCTGTTTCATAACCTCTGGTTTTAATCTGCAACATACATCACGCACTTGGTTGTCCTTCCTGTGTATGAATGCCATCAAAATACTAAGAGAGCACTCTGTCCTATTGCGTTGATGTCTGTAGAAGATGCTTTGTTAAGACAACCTTCTGATTTAATGTTTCTGCTGTACCTCTTGGCTGAAAAATTCAGCGTGCACTTGGCTATAAGCATTTCCTTTGCTGCAGTGCAATAATGCCCTTGTTTGATGAATTAAGCATTCTGACATTTTTAAAGCACAGTTGTGATGTTTTATCCTGTGAGTACAGTATGTAGAAACATCAACTGTTACTAGTAAAAGCTTGAGGCTTATGACCACTTTTGTTGAATTTACCTTTCATTCCACATAAAGTAAATGAGTTGGAATTAACAAGTTTGTCCTTGCAAAACTGAACAGGAAGTCTGACAAAGTAATTCCCTGATCATCACAGCAAATTAGTCTTGAAGTCCACTGACATGAAAAGATTCTTTGTGGCATCAAGCCTGAGGAGTAGGCATAAATCCCTTATCATAAAATAGTAGTATTAATTGGGAAGCTTCAACTAAGGAGAAGTTCTTTCTTTCTTTTTATTTCTTATTCTTCTTTCTATTTTTATCCTGGTTTAGAAACACAGTTCGCCAAAAATTTTGTGTACATGCACATAGCATATATGCACACTAGTCAAATTTTGCATACATATCCATAACTGGAAAGTCTACCCACATCTTGCTTTGGAGCTGTGTGTGGAGAAGAACAAATTTACACCTACCAGTTGTGAATTTGGAAACATTTTATTTTCAAAGATATAGCATCTAACAATTACATGCAACTCAAAATGTTGCTCTCCAGACATGACAACTTACTCTGAGAGAAGCCTAAAAGCCTGATGTGGGGACAAAAAGCCAAAACCACCAATCCCTGTTAGCAGAAGCAAACATTCCAGAGTTTTACACATGAATCTTGAAGCTGTCAATCTCACACCAGGGACTGATGCCAATGAATTGACAACTGGTGAAGAAACAACAATCAGATAACTATGAGATTGGCACGCCAAGTTACTTTTGTAACTGTGTGCATGTTCCAGCATGTTTTGTAATTGTGCTAGTATTCCTGGTTTGAGTCTTTGTATATTTGTCTGTATATGTGTGAGACCTTAGACATAGCAGAGCAGTGAAAAAAACCACTATGATGAGGTATACATTATTACAGAAGCATGACATTCCTTTCTATATTCTGCAAATGCAGGATTTTGAATACTCAATATTGGTACCATTAACTGCAATGAAACAAATGTCATTATGACATGGGGTTTTTTTGGTTGCTTGCTTGATTTGGTTTGTGATCGTAGAGGGTTAGTGGTTTTTCTTTTTCAAAGAAAAACATTGGTAGTGATATTCTTACAGCTACTACTAATTGTCACATTGACAGGAGTTATTTGGAAACCAAAGCTATTTTAAATTCTTGTACAAATATGGTAAGTAAACTGCTCAGAACCTCCAAAGTTCCTAACCATCATAGATTTTTTTTCTCCCCTCAAAGTGTATGGATTTAGGTCTACACATACTAACAAGCACTGCCTCTGTCTTGCCGCAAGAGAGTATTTAATGTCATAAAATAAAGAAAGCCTTGTAGTCGCCAAAGTCAGTTCATAGCACTGGTGTGGATTAACACTTACAGAAGCACAGAACCTCTTAGGGATAAAATAACATCCAAAGCACATCAAAATTGATGGACATATGTATAAAAGTTTACACACCTTCTACATAAGTGGCCTCCTAACTATATAGAAAAGCAGAAGAGGTCTGAACATATTGATGATCATCTGCATGAAGGGAACACAGACAGGACCAAAAGACTGAGGTCTGAAAATACGAGGCATTATACAAACAAGAAACATTTCATGCCCTGAAAAACTTACATTTAAGATAGAACAGTCAACAAAAAGTGGACAGAGAATAGAAGTTAATGCCATCCAGGATTAAACGCTGAGACAGTGGTCAAGGTATGCACTAAACTGACATCATAAAAATACTCACACCCATATGGGTTGTACCTCAATGATCTCATGGTCCAAAGTTAACTGCTAGCCTTTAGCTCTCAGTTTGAAACTTTGAGTCAGAGGGACCTGTATAACAGGCTTGAGCTCCATTCATACCCACTCTCAGGGAAGATCTCTCTCAGCCAATATGAAAATTTTTAAAAATACAAAGTTTAAAGAACAGTCTTAGTCCAGGCAGTAACTGCAGCACATATATTCACAGACTCACAGAACTGCCGAAGTAGGAAGACACCTCTGTAGGTCATCTAGTCCAACCCACCTGCTCAGAGCACGGTCACCTACTGCAGGTTGCTCAGGGCCATGTCCAGTCAGGTTTTGAATATCTCCAAGGATGAAGACTCCAAAATCTTTGCTTAAACTGTTCCAGTGTTTGAACACGCTCACAATAAAACAGTTTCTTATGTTTAAGTAGGATTTCCTGTGTTTCAGTTCATGCCCACTGCCTCTTGTCCTTTCACAGGATACGACTGAGAAGAGTCTAGGTCCGTCATCTTTACTTCCTCTAATCAGGTATTCATACAGCTTGATAAGGTACTCCTGAGAGACCTTTTCTCCAGGCTAAACAATTTCAGCTCTCTCAGCCGCTCCTTGTATGACAGATGCTCCAACCTGCTCGTTATCTCTGCTGTCCTTTGTTGCACTCACTCCAGTACATCCATGTCTCCCTTGTACTGGGGACCATAAACCTGGACACAGCACTCCAGATGTGTCTCACCAGAAGAAAGGACCACCTCCCTCAACCCACTGGCAATGTTCTGCCTAATACAGCTAAGGAGGCTTTTGGCCTTCTTTGCCACAAGAGCACATTGCTGATTCATGTTCAACTTCTTGTCCTCCAGGACTCCCAAGTTCTTCTCTGAAAAGGTGCTTTCCAGCTGATCAGCACCCAGCCTGTCCTGGTGCATGGAACTGATCTTCCCCAGTTGCAGGACTTGGTATTGCATGTCATTGGATTTCATGAGATTCCTGTTGGCCCATTTCTCCAGCCTGTTGACATACCTCTGAATGACAACACAGCTACCTGGCATATCAGGTGTATCTTATGTCCACTGATGACCACAGAAGAAGCTTCTGAACAAAATGATCAATTCTTTGAAGAATGTACCTCAGTGAGTTTAAGTACATGAAAATTGGCTGGACCTTGCTACTCCTTAAGCTGCCAGTTACATATGGCAAACTTCAACACTAACTTAGGGCTTCCCCCCCTCCAAAACAATAACAACCCAACTTGTTCCTGGTCAATATGGAACATAATCATGTCTTGAGATAATACAGAATCATAGAACGGTTTGGGTTGGAAGGAATATGATTCTTTGATGATATCTTTGACAATGATAATCATTTATGAGACTTTTATTATGTTGTCCATAAATCATAAAAATTAGTGAACCTCCTCAGAATTAAAGATTTTCTGCCTATATCTATTCTAACTTCCAGAAGGATAGCAAGAGATTTGTAGAATAAATTCACATCTCCATGACCAAGGTATATTCTGAAATAAAAATCAAATCATCTTGCCAAACTACATATACATATATGCTTTCCGAAACAGGTTTCGTATATCACCATCATAAAAATGTAGAAAATCAGGAACTTCAAAAGACAACCAGATAAGAGATCGTGCCAAGCCTTATCATGCAGGTCCAGACTCTGAAAAATACTTAATCGCTTATCTATGTAGATATGTACTCAACATCGGTTTTGCTATTGCACAAGACCTAGTTCAGCTTACTTAACCTACAATTATGTGATTTGAAGCAGTCACTGAAATCCTCATCTTCCTCTCCAAAGAAGTACTCCAATCACCAGCTTGTCATATGGACAACAGAGGTTGACAGAGAGAAAGGAACGTGGAACTCCCCAGAAGGAATTCACATGCTCTAACAATTTGACTACTGAAAAAAAAAGAGAGAAATACATCTTCTTCTCTATCCATGTATTGAAAGATGGGGCTAAGGTGCTTAACTCAAGATGGTGAATCCTCTAGTAGACAGACATTTCTGTAACACCTCAGGTTTTTCCTACCAACTAACTCAGGGCAGTTTCACTTAGAATGCTGTCATCTGCGAGTCTCTCTCGTCAGCAGATAACTGCATGGAGAGAGGCATAAAGAGCTCAGGCACACAATCAAAGGTAAGCTCCACAGACATCAGGCTCTGAAACAAGCTTTTGGATTGTATGGTACACTTTTGTAGATCTATTCCCAGGTGCCCACTTATATTGACACCCAAATATCTCTGAAAATTATAGCTCCATACAGACAAATCAAGACAGGGTCATCGTAAGGTCTCTTCAGAGCCAAACTAATAAGAGCAAATGATAAAAGCACTGAACACTCAAAATTTTTCATCAGCTGGATTTCACCACTGAAACTACTTTGACTGAAAATTAAAGGCCAGCTTGTCAATAGAGTGTCAAAGACTCCCTGCAGAAATACGAGTTTTAGAACAGTGGTGAAAGTACTAAGAAAGACAAAAAGTTTCATCAATGGTATAAGGAGATGTATGAAATAGGAGGGAAAAAGTAAAACACAAACAGCTTTTTGCTTCGTTAGAGACACAAGAAAAAAAACAGAGGAGAGTGTGCAAAACAGGTGGCTAATGTGGACAGTTTTAGAATCAAGGGGTGAGAATTGCCAGTCTTTGGGGAGTAAGTACATCTCACGTAGACTGTAGAACAGCAAACTGCATTATTACAGGTATTGGTTTATTTATACCCTCATCTGTTATGCATCTTCTACCCAATAATTACCCTCCATAGAGCATAGCAGGAATTAGCTTCACAGGGAATTTTTGATTGGTATTACTATTTTACATGAGATGACAAAGTCCTTATGCTTTAAAGAAGGACTTTAATGTCAAGGTTAGTAACTGGTACTCTGCATCTGGAGGTAGTTCATGGAGGTTGTAGATGAAAATATGAACAAAATACACAGCCCCATTTCATTATCCCATTCCGACACAACTGCAGTCAACACACAGACTCTTAAGATACATAAGTAGCACATATTTGAAATGAAAATCTTTCTTCTAAAATCTGTACAGTTATATTTGTACCATGACTATTTTCCCTTGTCACAGCCACTGAAAAAAAAAAAGGCAACATCAAACCTCATGCTTTCCATAGCTCCCACTTTCAAATGAGAGAAGGAGAAAAAGTGGCTGTTTCACTCCCAGCACAGAATGATACTGATTATCCTCCCATGAAATGTGCATATTGTTTGCTCTTACTATTCATTGAGCATTCTTTACTAAAGAAGGACTTGTTCTTTGCCAGACAACTTCTTTATTAAAGCTAGCAATGGTGTTAACATGCTTACAGCAGAGTAGTAGAGATACAATCCTTCTTTGTCATGCCAAAAGCAGACAAATAATCAATCATGTTGCAATTAACAAGGAGAAATACCATTATCTTTATCAAGCTTTCTAGTCTCTCATTTCATAAACTAGATGGAAACCATACAGGAGAAAAATGATAATAGAACAACAACTCTACAAGCCAAGGCTTGGACGTTTACCCCAGGAACCTAAAGTATGGATATTTATAAAGCTGACAGGCCCATCAGTACCCCTTGTGGAAGGGGTTCTGATGATCAGAAAAACTGGTGGCTCTGCAAAGGTAACACATGATCAACTTTTAAATTAGCTTTCTTATTACTTTTGTTGCTTTTTATATCCTGGTGAGCCCCACACACTACCACAGATAACCAAATCTTGTTCCACAAACAACAGTGCAGTTGCTCTGCATATTAAATATTAAATATTCATGAATTCATTTAGCAAAAACATTTTAATAAACTGGGGGGAAAAATGCAAATTTGTAAAATTATATTCTTGGTGGTTTTGTGTCTTAAGTATGTTCTTTAATGTTGTGGCTTTGTTCAGTTACTGATTTTCAAAACTATGCGCAATTTGAGATTGAACATACTTTAAAGGTATTAAGTCTCATATTATAGAAGCATACCGTGTAACATTTGCAAAAAATTCTCTCAGGCTTTTTGGGTTTTGTTTGCAGTACTTACATACAACTAATAGTACATAAGAAAACTAGTACGTTAGCAAAACCTAAATTATGCTTTCAGGCTGTTACTTGCATTATAAAACACAGTTGGTACCAGGTTAATAGTAACTTTAGTCAGCATATTTCTCTCACTATCATTCTGTGCATTCCCTACAAGAAAGTATTGTTGTGTAGCCTACAGCACACCAAAGAATGTGGTTTGATACCCACCTGTCAAGCTAGAATTTGTAACCACAGTAATTAGTAGTGATTGGATTTTGACATGCTAAGCATGATCATGTTCCTTAAAATTGCTGAAATAGAAACCTGGAGGGAGGGGAAGAAATTTTGAGAAGTATTCTGGTATCAGTACACTATTATGCTGTGGCAAAGTTATTTGCAGTATTGTAATCTGGTCACTACAATTTCTACCAGGATTCAATGTATGGTCAAATGTATTGATCATTCTCAAAGAATGCCCCCCCAAACAAACAAAACAGAAACACAATTTTGTGTATAGCATATATCATGACTACTGCTGAAGGAGATGAATTGGCAGATTCATTAGTCAAAAATTTTCATGCATTTTTGACATGACCAAGTAGGACAGAGGAACCCTGCACAACAAATAGGGTATTTGCTCCCAGAGCCTATATATTTTGGGGAAATGTATTGCATGTGAATCCTCTTAGAGGCACTGTTGCTCAATATTTTTTGTGATACTTCTTTTCTGCCTAATAAAATTGTTTCAGTATCTTTGAACACATTGGCCTACAGGTACCTTGGAATATCTTCTAAGTAACAGTGTCAATATGTGGGAGCTCTCTGGAAAGAAATGTTAAATCCACTGAGGATTTTTAGAGGGGTTTTTTTGCTTTTGTTCTTTTTGCTGTGTAGGAAGGAACGATACCCTTGCACCATTAAATATAGAGAGCAAAGCAGTCTCAAAGTTTTATCTAGAGAGATATCTGTATTATATTGCATGAGGGAAAGCAATTTTCAGAGAGCAAATATTTAGTACTCTCTAAAGAAACTAGGTTTACTGGCAACATCCCAAACTGCGTATCTCAAAAGCAGAACCTCCCAAACATTAGCCACTCCTATTTGTCTGTGATCTCTTGTCAGTAGGCACAAATTTTGTAGTTGAAACTTTGACGTATCAGGCTGCATTTCTGGAAACAGCTCAACAAAGACCTAAATCTCTTTCTACCCTGAAAATTTCTTTTCTGTGACTATGGGTAATTTTGAATTCAAAACTGTATTTTTGTTAATTGGTCTCTGGAGCAGAACAACTTCTGGAAAAAATTAGTGCTTGCTCAGCACGTCCTATTTTCACAGTTAGCATTTAAGTTCCATTCTAAAGGAATATGGAAAGGGGAACGCAGACACAGAAGTTCGTCATTGCAAAACATTGCCACTCCCTTTATTTATATCACAACTGCTAAAGGTACAATTCTTCAAATCACACTTTATGGCACACCCAAAATGTTAGTACGATAAGACTAAGTACTATCTAGTCGAGAAGGAAAGTGGAAAGCTTTACATAGGGAGTACCCAACTTTTCTTTAGGCTCTAAGGAATCAACTGTTGAAGATTTCTTGATTTTTATAAATTGCAGCATAGGGTTCCAATTTAGAAGGAATCTAAGAGGAGGAAGAAATAGATAAACCTTATTATTTCCAGGTCCACCATTTTCCTATGTGCATGAATATAGATAGCATACCATATACAATCATATATACCACAACAATTGCTTATATCCTTGCATGTAATTTCTGAGGTGCATTGGGAATTTCTATTTACACTGGTATTTTTAGAAATATGATCTTCACTCACCTGAAAACCCTTTTGTGTGTGTAAATCTCGGTACAGGAAAGTACATCATGGAAACATGAGACATTAACTACCTTACACATAAAAGTCTACATAGCGAATACCTAGAAACCCACATAGCTATAGCATAACACTTAAACTACTGAAAAATATAATATTCTTTCAGTTGTGTTTTGGTGGGAGGGAATTCTAATACTGACAGAGCCTAACCCCTGCAAAGGGTCAAACCTGCAGCTCTTAACAGAAGTGTTTGCTACTTGCAGCTCAGGCATTCAGGCTCCTAAAGCAGTCTGAGATTAAAATCTCAGTAATATCCTTTGAATTTCTTATCAGCTCATTCAATAGCTGACTGACTGTTGTTGCATGCTGATTGTTGTAGAATTAATTCTTATTCATCTATGTTATGAATTGCATAGGGGGCTGAGATGTTTAATATGAGACTATGAATTCAGTGACAAATTCTGTACAAGTTTACATACCACAGTCATTTTCTAGATCCAGTCCGAATTGCTCAAAATCTTCCTAAGTACATAGTATCTCCCCTTTCCTCTTTGCCTTTATTTTTCCTAAAGTATAATGTTTGTTTTCAAGACACAGACTAAAGTTGCACTAATTTAAATCTACAGAAATTTTTACTTTTGTTTCCTTCTGATAACTCTACTTTTACAGACAGAAAGGTAGATGAGTTTAAGCCACATGGTGATCCCAGGAGTGATGGCTGCAAGGGATACTTAAATATATGCAAAACATGTTTAGCACAAAAATTATGGAGTTTGCATAAATAAAAAAAAGTGTGTCAAACTGTTGCAGTTCCGGTATTATCAATGCTTAGTATGGAAGTATCGGCATTGAATTATAAAACTAATTTACATGGTTATACGGAGAGATTTTAAATTCAACATACAAAAGAACTAAAAAAAAATAAATACATATATTAAAATGGCCTGACAGATCACTACCTTATTACTTGGGTACTAAAGAACTGGAATACCCTGGACAGTAGGAAAAAAAGATTAGTAAGAAGGAAAGAAAACTAAAAGATCTTGCATGGATCCCTCTTGTCTTTGCTGGTTTTAGCTCAAAGCTAGTGATTTAGAACAGTTGTAATTGGACTGACCCTAGCAGAAGCATTGAAGTGTCTGTGTACTCCATCAAAATAGACCTAGAGCATGCTACTCAGTAGAAATGTCCAGGTGTAAGCAAGCAAATTTGCATGTTTGCAGGTTTTATTAGCTCAGTTCTCATGCCATGCTAAAGCAGTAAGACTATTCTAGACTTAATTTGATCTTGAAAGCATCATGGCTGCATTTGCACAATACTTAATCTGACCTAATCAGCCTGGCAAAACAAGAGCAGCTTGATGTCACTGCATCTGCAGCACAGTTCCTCTACAAACCAGTTAATCCACCCACAAATAACAAAGAATTGACTGTTTAAGGTATAAAGAAATAAGCTGTAGGTTGATCATTTCTAACTGGAACTGAAGC
The DNA here is from genome assembly GCF_030936135.1 of Gavia stellata. Lineage (NCBI taxonomy): Eukaryota > Metazoa > Chordata > Aves > Gaviiformes > Gaviidae > Gavia > Gavia stellata. The sequence continues at coordinate 23,010,870 of NC_082598.1, read as the reverse complement.
ATTAGATTCTTTTGGTAAACTGCATATGCACATCAGTTATATTTATTGAAAGATACAGTAGAAAATAAGTTAAAGTGTGAAATTACAGCAGCTATAAGTTTAGTACAGAGATCTTCACAAAGACAAGAGCACTGCTGATTTTCTTCTCTGAGGGAAAAAACTATTTGATGATAAAGAAAAAATAGATTTTATCTTTTTAGACAATATTTCATTAAGAACTTGAATGGTCCGTCTACAATCTTTTGCGCTTCTGCATTGCTACATAAAGGAAAGAAAAAAGGGTGTTTCCTAGGCTTCTTATTTGTGTGCTATTCTAATACTACTCACACAAGCAATTTGTTTTAAGAGACATTCTATTTGTAGCTTGACTACCACATTACAATTGTGTGAAGAAAATTGCAACACACAAATCCCCTTAACCTCTATTAGTCTTCAGCTGTATGGAATGCATTTTAACCTGTCAGATCTTGTGTTCCACTGCTCTAAGATCAAGCCATATGTAATATTCATCAGTTTAAATAATGTTGGAGACAAACACTATTCACAGCAACTTCCTCAAACACTGAAACAAGTAGCTGCTGTTGAATATTATAACAACATTTGTTATCTATCTCAGCAACAGGGAGAGTTCATTATTGGACAAATTAGTTTCTAAGTTACGGATGCTGAGCCATAAATAATTGGAATCACCAGAACTGTTCCCAAGCATTTTTCTGCTGTGCTTTTACATATGGTGACTGCTTGGAATGGGTAAAAATTACGTATTTCAGGAAACATTTTTCCTCCATATATATGTGTTTCTATCACATTTACTGCAAACTATACAATATCAGGTTGATCTTGTAAATGAAACTAACAGAGACATAACTTTCCTTAGTATCTCAAAAATTTCTGATGACAACTTGTGTTTTATGAAGCTAATAGTTCTGCAAACACCACTGTTTTTAACGAACAGCATAAAGGTGCTGTAGGCAGGTTCAGTACATGCTGCAGTATGTTATCAGGCAGTTAAATTAAAAATTATAACATGCCAGAATAAGATGCGGAGTTTTCCTTCAGTAAAAAAAAAACATCCTTAAACAAACAAAAACCAATGGTACCTTGTATAGAACCACAAACATATATAATGAATGGTGTCTTGCTTTTGTAGATGACGCTAGCTCCTGATACAACAGTGCAAAGCAGGGGCTTCTGCACTGGGGCAACTGCTACGTTTCCTTTGATAAGGTAAGGACTCCTGTTTTCTAATAAATTCATAGATGCTTTGCTGATCTAGAAGCTTTATACACAAGGTCAATGTAAATTCATCTGGAACTACCGCCCAGCTAACGAATGCTGTTATACCCCAGTAGAGCAGCAGCTCCCACGTCTCCTCAGTTTAGCTGGAGTTAGGGCGAGGATGTACAAATGGAGTCTATAAGCCATGATGGGTAGAATAAGCTTGGGAGGCAAGAAGCAAAAAATTCTAAAAAGTTACAACATTTTTTTTTAAATCACTGTAAGAAGAAAATCTTGTGCGAGTACCTGTATAATCTCTCATGGCAAAATGAAATACACTCATGCTAAAATGTATGAAAGCTGCTAAAACTGATATTCTGAACCAGCTCTATTTTTTCATAACTACTGTCTGCCTACTAAATGCTTTTTAGCCTCTGTTACGCTTGCACTGCAAAAGAGCTAAGAAATTGAATTTTCACAATGAACTAAATTAAAATTTAGTAGCTATCTGATGGCATTGATCCTACTTTTCTTACTTCCTTGTTATTAAATATTTACCATCTGCTTCTGGAATTTTATGCTGTAATGGCTACCATTTTTCAGAACCTCCCACTGTTTTGTACCATGCATGAGGTTGTAAGGAAGCAGTAAGGGCTAGTATTTCTCCTGCTACATACCCAAATTTCCTCAATATGTTCAGTGGTACAATACACTCTCCATTCTGGAAACAGAATACAGCTTTATGTACCACACAGGTTATGTATCTCACCTCATTCTGCCTATAAAGTGCAAGAATGCACTGAGGATAGAAGGTTATCCACAACTGTAAAACAGTTTGTGGAAAATACAAAACATGTTCTCATCCCTGTGAGAGAATGATTTTATTACAAATAGTTGCTAATATCTTCTAGTTATGTTTGAAATACCATATGGTCTAGAATTGTTACGTCTCACTTCAGTCACAGCAGTGATGAAGGAAGGTACTTAAATGGGCTATAACCATATTGTAGAAGTCAGGTGAAAATGAAACAGACTTCTTCCATTCATTGTTCTGGTAAAACGTGACCCAAAGCACATTAAATCCACAAGTAGTTCTTCAGCTTTGGATCTAGTCACTTAGGCAGTAAGGCATGAACTATTCCTTTGCATTAAGACTATTAGCATATGTAACTCTCAAGATAAGCTTCTATTTTTATTCTTTTGCTGAAATTTATTGAAGGTACTGCATACTAAGTATTTTTTTCAGGATAACAAACTTAGTAGCTACTTGCCTATATTCAATCTTTTTTTGCAGCTCCATTGGCATTAAATATTTACCTTCCACTCTGAAAATTCAATATTTTAATGAACACCTTCAAGTTTTCCCTTCTAACTCCCACTGTCTTACATCATGCAGTTCGAAAGTAGTAGCAAAGGTTAGTGTTTCCCCCATCACATGGAAAATTTTACTTGTATCAGATAAGCTGATGCAGAAATGGTACTTTCATATAATTAGGTCTCAAGTGACTTCAAAACACACACAAAATTCCCAAAGGAAAACAAAATAACAGAATGACAGGTTAAAAAAAAAAAAGATTTCTTCTCAATTTTAAAATGCATACCATGATTCTTTCTTTAAAGTAGTTTCAAATTTGATCATTTCAAAATAGCCATTATGAAGGAATAGCCAGGTCTAAGGATCCCCTTTACTCTCTGGAGCTGATAACCTGTGGTAGAGTCAGTTTCAGAGAGGCTTCTGCATTCCCTGAGTAGGTGAGAAGGGAGCAGATGTGAAGCATACTGACTGAGCAAATGCCACCCCTCTCACTATGTACAGCTTTCCTACTATATTACTTCAGACTAGACCTAGATTTTTTAAATTGTCTTCCTGAACCAGAGGGTTAGAGGTGGCTTGCACATATGGAATCAAGAAATATAATGCAGCTCGAGATATGAAACTAAGCTGGTTGAAGCTTTCAAAACCCAATGAAAAAAAAACAACAAGCGGAACTGGAATTTCAGAGCAAATACCACAGGCAAATAATAGAACTCATCAGCATATGAAAATATTGTGTGTGGGAAGAGACAAAAGGTAGCCTACAATGGAAAGGGTTCTGCTTTAATTTTTGTTTTCTTGCACTAGGGCAGTAAAACATGTACAAACAAATACACATTCCAGATGGCTAAGGCAAGCATACTCATTCCTAATAGATTCAAGACATTAATATCAACTTCACTCTTGCAGAAGCAGAATTATCCCTGCAGTACTGCTAAGGTCAGTGAAAGCATAAGTTGCCTGCTGTGCAAGTATCATTGCACCATCCAGAACAGCTCAGGAGATGCATGCTAGGTAAGTGTCCCTGTTGGGACATATTAAGCCACCTCTGTTGATAAATTGTGCTTGTGTAGACATTAGAAGGACCTTAACTAGAGCACTATTACATGGAAATTGAGCAGTAATCAGGCATAACTAATTCATAAACAGACAACATATATATCATGGGTTTATTTGTCAAATCTTGCCATCTGTTGCATATGCTATAAGTAGAAAAATCAAAGAAAAGGAGCTGATTTTTCCTCTACAGTGATCAAACTCTTTTGAATTCTTCTATCTGCTTTCAGATTGTAATACACAGAAGTTCATTGACTTAAGGCCATTTTTCAAGTTTCTGACAGCCAAGAAACAATGAAAAATAGGATTATCATCTGAAAGGATGCCAAGAATTTGAAAACAAGTTAAAAAATCAAAATGCCTCTTTTCTTCTATAGTATTTTATTCAGATTTTTTTCCAAAGCTTTTTCAAACCATACCACCTGCTACATTAAGAAAGAAGTACATTATAAAACTCTTAGTAGCATTTGTTCTTTTTGGTGGCAGAAAAAGAATTCTCTAGTGAGCAGACAAATACAAAAAGATAAGTTAGTTTCCAAGGCTCCCATATTCAAGAAGACAAAAAACAGTATAGTGATGTCCTTATATACTTTTCATTTATTTTTTTTTTAATTACTGATTAGCAGGATGTGACAGCAAGGATTCACATTAGGCTAACCTAACAATAATCTATTTACAACTACCAAATCTATTTAGAACTTCATATAAAATGAATTTTCTGAAGATTAGCCTCTTGCCATGGTTTTCCAGTACTTTGGAATTACTTCCATATTATTCATTAAACACATAAATATTTATATAATGTGTGTTCATATATGCATATGTATGTATGTGTACACACATAAATACATACACACACACACTAAAAGTAATTATTATGAGTGCAGGTGGCTGCATGTAAAAGACATGCAGGCAGACACGTTTCCTTTACCCTTTCCTTCCAGCAGATGCCTGGGAAAAGCAAGTCAGATGGAGGGAAAAGCACAGGATAAAACATTATTAACTTTTATACGAAAGTGATGGGTTAGGGCTTTAAGCTGAGCATTCAGGAATGAGATGTTGAGGCTGCCATATATGTGTCTTTGACTGTACCATCTCATTACTTATTAGTAACTAAAAAGCAAATAGAATTAGAAAGAGTTACAAACTGACAAAGAACAGTATTGTACCAACAAGTATTTTAATGGCATCCTCAACATTCACACAGTTTTGCACCCGCCACACTGGGCTAGATGAGTCAATATAGTAGTTTTTAAGTCTCATAGCCAGACACCACTAACGGGCAAGCCTATCTGTTTACAGAACCAGATTGTACTCACAGTCTCTGTTTTTGGTGTCTACTTCTCCAGTAACTGATCAGTGAAAAGCTGTAAACAAAACCATCTGCTGGTGTCAATACTTTTTCCTAACCAGGTAATCACTTTCTCTGCACTAATTGCTGCTCATTTCCTTCCAATGTAATTTTTCAAGGGGAATGAGGTGGTTAGGATGGGAAGCTCAACAAGTTTTGGCTTCCAACTTCCTTTACAGACAGCAAAAACATTCTTTTAGGCAAGGTAATCCACCATGACATTTCCATTTACAACTAGCTAAACAAGCTATTAAGTGTACAGTGTTAAAGTTTTATAGGCCTTGGTTTCACAAGGAGCTTAAAGGCAGGCTCAACCTCTTTAGCCTTGTGCTAAAATGGCCGCACTGTAGCCTGAAATGACTGGTGGCTCTGGTCAATTTTAACAGATTGATTTATGAAGTGTTATAATGCAGCTGCACTCCTATTAAGTCAGAATGGGATTTTCAATCATGCTAATCCATCTTTATTGATCAACTTTGGTTTCTGAAAGAAAATGGGTTTCCTCTAGGAGTAAACAAAATGTTTATATAAGAGCACATGCAATGTCATTCCTAAGGAAAACTCAGTATTTTTAACACCATCACTTAGCAATAACATAAACAATGTCTTCCATCAAACTTTTCCTAACCAGACTAGAGGATCGCATGCTTGAGGCATATTGAAGGTTAGGCTAGCTTCTGGTTTTCCAAGATGTTTGAAACTGACACTTTACACTTGTCTATCTACAAAGATATTAAAGTGTCTTATCACATTCACATTCCACAAAAATTGAACAAGAAAACAGTTTGCACTTAAAGTTCTTTTAAAGTCAGTACCTGCTGTAGCCTTAACCAACAGCTAAGTAGGCATAATCTACACAGCATGATACACTTATATTAAGTGGTCCTGATAGCACAAATGGTTATGTGCAATAAACTGTTGTTTATACACACATGTTTATACGTATAAGGGCATCTGAATAAAGGCTCTCACAGGCAGAAAAGTATCTAGGTGAACTGCTGTTCTGAGAACAGCAGGCAAAATCATGAGTACATCCACCCTATTTCAGTCACCAATGGTGTTATAAGAATTACTAGTTAAAAATTACTTCAGTTATCATCTTCTAATATCTGGATGTTATCTTGCTAGTAGGTCAGCAATGACTTAAAATGAAAAAAGCTATAGTTCTGGCGCGGAGGAAAATGTAGTACTTTCTATTCAAAGAAAACAGAATATTCCTATAATATCTCTATAAGGATTAATATGTGTAAAGCATAATATAGTTTACTTCACAGCATTTTTCTTGTGCTAGCAAAGCTGCCCCTAAAATATATTTTACTAAGAAATACCTTCAAGGCATTGGGTTCCTTGCGGTATAATTCATACACTTCAAAAGAATTACATACAGGATGAATGTGGTCCACAATATCTGCCACTGGCATTGTTTACCTCCAGGTGGAATTGAATTCCCTGAACTCTGAAGAGCTGCATAACAGTAATGCAACATATGTGAAATCAGGTCATTTGACCTCTACCTGTATTTTAAATGATAATTCATCAGGAAATGATTCCAAAACCCCTTAAAGTTACTAGATGCACAAATTAGTCATTTTTTCTGTGCTAAATAAACATGACTTTTAATATATTTGAAAAACTAAAAATTTCACTTCTTTCATGCTGTCTTACTGTCTTATCATTTCAGGTCTTATGCTTTCCTGTTTAATATTTTCTAAGCCATCTTAATGAGTACAAATACATCAAGATATACCATAATGTTCATATTTGCTATTTTTATTAAGACTTTTTAAAATAAATACTTTATATACATTCACATACTCTTCTTAAACAGTTTATTATATTTATTCTTCCCAGAAGAGAGTAGAAGTTACATATTGGTAGGACCACATTACTGCTGTGGTCAGTTTTCAAGGATCAGGAAAACTTAACTTTTAAAATATATATTGATAGTTCTTGCTAGTGTTTCTGAGTAAGAAAGACATTTATGAACTCAGGAGTTCAAGAAAAAGGAGACTGCATAAAGAATTTACTACAATTCTCACTTCTATTTTTAAGTAGCAGCTAAATTAATGGCAACAGTAATTTCTTTTAGCCCCCACATTCACATTCTGGTAATGAAACACTTGACAAAGTGAGACGTGCTGAAAACAGAATCACACATTATGGCTAGAAGCAACTTAATAGTTTGCTTCTACAAATATAGGGAAGTGCAATTGCCAGGAATGGATTCTTTATCCTTCTGTGAGGCCCGTTGCTCGACTCATTGAGTCATTGCTACAGAAAACAATGTAAATACCAGATCCAGCGAAAGAGAGGAGATAATACTTTTGAAGTATGACTGGCAGTGAAATTAACCCATCTGGAAACAGAAAGCATTAGCCTGTCACAGCTGTAACATGGAATTTCCCCCTGAAACAACCTGAAGATTAATAAATAAAAACTGTTTCAAAGAGAAACAGAGTAGAATAAATGAAAAAGAAATTTGTTTGGGTTCCTAAGAAACAGTTTCAAAGGGGGTGGGGAGAGCATGAAGAGTGGGAGGGTTGGAAGCTGTTCCACTGGGAACAGTGGGGGAGAGCACAAGCTCTTGGGAAAGAAAAAAACAACAAAAAGTTTAATTGTGCAACAGAAGCATTTGAACCTTTTCACAAAGCTGAGTAGGTCAGATCTTAAGTCTTGACAGTAAGACCAGGTCCTTGGTTTGTTCATTTTGTAATGATTTACTTTCCTCAAGGGTGGGTTGTTGGGGTTTTTTTGTTTATTTGGTTTTTTCCTTTTCCTTAAAGAAACAATCAATTTATAGTCTTTGCTTCCTCCTTTAATGACTTTTAAGGAATCACTCTTTGGGGTTTAAAATTAGTTTGAGCTGCACACACGAAGGGCTATTAGATACTATCTGAAATATTTTCATTTATCTCCTCTTCCAGTTGTAACCTGTTAATTAAAAGAAGGGAGAAACAAAACAAAACATAAAACAAATTTCATTTTAAATATTAATTTCTATGTATTATTGACCAATGGAAATCAAAGTCTTTGTTTTACTGGTTGTAACACATGCAGGAGTGGGGTGGGGGCTACAAAACCAAGGGTTCAGGTCTTCTTTTGAACACAAGGCTGTTGTTTCCAAAGCCAGGTAAGCGTGCAATCAAATCGCAATAAGAACTGAGTGGGGGGCTTTGTTTGTTTGCTTTTAAAGAAGCCAAAATTCTCTCGCCCCTGCCTAGCGGAGGGACATAAGGCTTCCAACCCTTGTGCTGTTGTGCACAAGCTGTGCAAACCTTTCACTTCGACTGTAATCCCCACTTGGAGTCTGGTGCTTTAAAAAACCAGCGTATGACACATCTCAGCTCTCCTCAGAGAAACAAGAATGACGATGAGGGGTGAATAGCTTTAGACTAGCACCATCAACTCCAAAGAGACTGCGGTTTGCAATTATCATGAAAAGCATGATCTAGAAAGGGTGCTATGATGTTAACCATGCCAATACTTCAGGCCTCTCCCTATCAAGCTTCAGTCACTCCTCTGAACACTCCAGCACTGCATGAACAAACCAAACTCACATCAAAACAACAGCATCAGAGTGCTTCGCAGCAGTAGAAAACCAATAGTGCTGAATGACTTATTCTTCAACAGTAATTGCAAAATCATTTTAAAATGAGATCAGAATTGCTGCAGCTATTCTTGAGTTTCTCTGATTCTCTTTATTCAATTCCTGTGGTTACCCAGGAAGCATTAGAGTAACAATAGACATATGGAATGAAGTCAGTGAGGTTTTCTTCAGATTCTACTGGGGGCGAAAACAACTAAATATGCTTAGCAGATGTAGCTGATACAGTGTCACTGTATCTGGATAAAACTTCTTAAATCTCATGGTAAATCTCAGGAAAAAGAATTAAAAGTAGCCCTAAGGACTTGGAATGAAAGTTATTCAAATACATACATGTACTGCATTTGCAATGTTGCAATTCACAAGTACCAAGATGCCTTTCAAAGTACAGCCCCAAACATGTCTGACAAGACTTTAACCACCATCACCACTGTGTGAAAACTTTTTTTTTTAAAGTACTTTACCGTTCATACAAACTAAGCTTATGTACAGAAATAAAGAATCACTCAGCTATATGGAGAGCACACCAAATATTTACACTGTGTTAAACAATTTCCTCTGGGTGACAGTTGTGGCCAGTGAACTACAATAGCTAATCTGCTATGAACATTGTTTATGCCCCAATGGATCACAAGCTGACTACAGCTAGTCCTCTAGTAGAACTTGATAGAAACAGAAGAGCAGCTGCTACCAGGGTAAAATAGCATTCCTTGAATGTACAAAAAGCATGTGTTTTCCTGAGAAGCAGTCTCTAACTTCAAATATAGCTGCTATTCCGTTGGAATGCTATCTTAAAAAGTAACAGGCAACTTTTCCTGCTGCAATATTTGTAATTTGTTTTAAGTATCACATAGGACTGTATTTTATGTTGTTTAGACATTGCTTTGCACTACTACTTAACAAGAAAAAAATCTAATTATGCTGCTCTAGAATGAGAAAAGGTTCCCCCTCCACCCCTGCAAAAGAACATACGCAAACACCAATTTCTCCATTAATTTGTCACCAGAAAAGCAAGTTCAAAACTAATGTTATGATCCTTTTTCTGCAGTTTTTCCTCATTCCATAAAGGATTATAGAAATGTAGCTTAAAACACTTCAGTAAAATACCTACTCTGCTAACAATATAGAGCAAGATTTATTGACATAAAATTTTAAAATAATTTCACAAAAAATAAGTTTAGAAGGAGATTATCTGATAGAATACTTAAGAAATCATGCACACTTTTCACCTACAGAAATAAATCCAGGCTATGACTTAACAATTTCATAATCATTCTCTCTCAGTGCTGTATATGAATTGTAGCTATTAATAAAGTATTCTTCCCCCCAACAAAATCTTATAAAGAGGAATTGAAAAGTAATTAAAAGCACAGAGGTTCTATGAACACTATCTAGTTCATTTTTGCAGCTCCTGGATTATATCCACTCTGTACTTTTGTGACAAGATTTCAGTTAGTCAAGATCTACATATCTGTAGAGATGCTAACTTGATTAGAAGACTCTTCTGCTGCAATCCATGCAAGTTCTCCCATCAAGCATACAGCAGAGCTGTGCAGAGCTGACTGCAGAATACCAGTCAAGTAAAACTCACTGACTGAGATTTGTGGAAACACGTTACCCTTAAAACAAAAAGCAAAGTTTCAGTCAGACATAGGTCTGAGGACAGAAATCTAGTAAACACCATTCATGTTATTTAATGATAGTAATTAAAGCCATTCTGTTATCCCAAAGTAATCATATACATATCCTGCTTATCTTCTATTAATCCATAAAAAAAATGGAAATACATCAACAAAAAAAATCATCAACAAGAGGATCCATGAAAAGAAACTTTAAAAAAATCTGAGTATGGAAAGAGTGTCTATCACTATTATAATCCACTGAAATTAAAAAGTCAGATTACACAGATTCATCTGTATACTCAGGTAGGTTTCTGAGTCATCACTCCCATGAAGCTTTATCTCATTCCTTAAGATTTTCATTAACTCATGTCCACTTAGTTTGTAAAACCCATTATTTTTTACCTAAAATACTTCAAGCTCTTTCCAGAGAAAGCAAAACCAAGATACGTAAAAGGACTAAGTGAACTTTGCTATTCACCTGTAACACAAATCTGATGTTTAAAAATGCAATTTGATATTGAGTCATTTGTGACCTAAGTTGTTATTGACAGTGTTTTGTAGCAGCTACAATGACTATCTCTAGCCACAGCCTGAACACAGATAATTTTGAGCATGAAAGGCCTTCATGCTAAACTCTTCCTGTGTTCTGCCTTTGGGACTTGAGATTGAGGATTAAGTGTCACACACTGTCCTTTTCATCTGTCTATTACATTGCTAGACATACAGTTCACGCCATGGACTACCACAATCCTTCCCTGCTCATGGAGTCACAGATCCACGCCCCTTGAAGTTTAGAGTGCTCTCACTTAGTTACAAAGTCAGAGACATAATCTCTCTGCTCATACCTCTCTGCTTTCCAGGAAACATAAAATCATTAGGGAAAACAGGGGAATTAACCTGTGCCCTGGCTTTAAGACCTATTTGGACACTTTCCTGGGAACATAATGATCAAAGATACATTTTTTTAATAAATTTTAAATCAAGCATTCATTGAAACAAGGACTAGAATCCAGGTCTCCTAGGCAAAAACACTAACATTTCTCTCCAAAACATTAATATTCAAAAATAAATCAATGTAATAAGGACTATGAGGATTAACTATAACGATGGTGTTAGTCCTAGAGAGCTGCAGTTCACCCAAACAATACAAATAAAATGCATGAATTCTTCCCATTTGTATGATAAGTTTTAAGAAACAGTATTTCACACCATTTCTCAAAGATGGTTTAAACACTGCAACATAGTTGTAATCCTTGTTATGTAACACCAATAACTGAGCATTTTTTGTTGTTTTACAGAAATGGCAGCAAGTCACCAGTTATATCAATGCTAGCTAAGACTTACAAATCCTTAAGCTAATTTACTCTGACATTATCTTCATTGACTTCACTAGGAACTGTGGGCGTTTACTGTACTGAACATAGCAAATACCACTTCCAAGTGGCTGTCCTCAGATTTTTTTTGTTAATGAGGATAATCATAAACTGCCTGATTCACAGGAATATATTTTCTCATTTACTTTGTTTTTATTTCTGAAATGATTTTGTGGTAGAAGGGTCTAATTCAAAGTCTACCGAAGTTCACAGAAGTCTCTCCATTCTGTTCTACTGAGTGGTATTAACAACAGTCTCAATATGCAAGCTATTAATGCTAATGGCAATGGACCTAGTTCAGCAAGCTTCATAACATAAAACAAGTGTTTAAAATCATTATTTCCCTCAGAGATTCAACATCATCAAGCAAGTACATTTTTAGGTGAATCTGACCTGAAATATCTGTGAAATACTATGTTGTGTGTTGGATATTCCACAGCCTGTAACATTGCACACCATCACACAACAGGTTCCAACTCATCTCTTCTACTGCATCAGTCCACACGCAGGTCAGACCAGGTCCTTTCTCTAAACCCAGGTCCCTTTCTGGGATGCCTGGGAAAGTAGAGCATATCATATTGCTGTATGATATAGTACAGACCAGGAATATTAGCTACAAACTGTAAAATACAGAAGTTAATAATAAGGCAAATCTTACATAAGAGAAACAGTAATAAATACTTATTAACATTTGTTAGAATTGTTAGGTCAATTCACTTGGATTTCATTTTAAAAAGTATAAATGAGAAATTTCACAGGTTTGAATATGCTTTATTTCTTTCTGTTTATTGTTAAAATGTTTCATTGTTCTACAACCCTTTTCATATATCACAACACTTAGCCTTTTAAGATAAAATAGTTACAAAAGGGGAAAACACTTAAACAAAATGCTTTGATACATGAAAGAAATGCATTTCCTTCAGAGAGATTTTCAGTTTGTTTTTATTCCAAATCTGAAAGCAAAACCTGATTTGGAAATCTTGCAAAAGTCTTGGTGAAATACATTTGTTTATCATTGGTGTTCAGATGAGACTTGGAAACAAAAACACTTTGTGAACATTGAGGTGTATTTTTATATTATAGTAAAGTATCTCACTTCATTTAATTAGATTTAACCTCTTTAACTCAGGATTACTCTTGCAGAGACTTTATCAAGACGTTTCTTGTACTATATGTACAGTAGTTCTTAAAAAAAAAATGTAATCCATTACATTTTATCATAACTATTGCCCTGACAGAATAATATGTTCTTACTAAAGGTCTTCACACATTTTCTAGTAAGATTTAAAATAAGCAGACTTGAAAAATCTTCTATCTTTACATTGCCATGTATTCCCCTGACAAAAATGTTTATTCATTATATCATCACTTTCAAATCAAAAGACATATAGAGATTTATCATTAAAAAAGGCGGGGGGCGGGAGGGTTGGTTTTGGTTATTTTAAAACCATAATGTAAAAATATTATAGCTCCCTAACTAGGCTTTAAGATCGGGTTTTGCCATTTTAGCTGAGCAATATTAACAAAACAAAGCAAAGTTTTTCCTAAGCACTGTCTCATCATAACACATACATGAATAAAACCTAGCTTTTATGGATTCTTATTTATTTTAAAAACAAACAAACAAAATTAGTTCTGGAGAGATACTATATTTGGATTTGCTAAGAGCAAGACACACAACCAGAAAGCAGAATAAAAGTTACTCCCTTTGAGCAGTATGCAAACAGTTCTGAATAAAACTTATTACTCTTTACGTGCAGCTGGCGTAATCTGACACAAACATACCTCAACATCCACATACAAAATGAGTACAAAATATCCAATCAAAGTATTGTAGGCTCTTTCTTTGAAATAGAGAGTTCATTTGCTCATACTCACTTCTAATACCACATTATTAATGGAAAATAAACATTAACATACGTAAACATGTGTGTATATGTATATAATGAATGTTCTTTTTCTTCAGTTTTTTATACAGATTTAAGAAATAGTCAGACTAAGATAGTATGACTTTAATTTATACGCACATGGATTTACTGGGTACATGAGGGAGCAGGGACGACAATACAGAATAAAAACAGAGACTATGAAGGCTGTAACGTTTCCTTCTCCTTACTCCTTATAACAGTGCTGAAAATTCACATAGTCCCCAGCTGCTGCTTTGCACTTTGACTTTTTCCTCTAAATACTCCAAAGCTAACAGAAAATAAAGTGCGTGCCATAGCTAACAACTGTCTCCTTCAGTCTGCATACCTGAGCCAGCCAACCGTGCAATTCATTGGGTGACTAAAGCTTGGGAGCTTACACCCTCTCCTTTCATCACAATTTCACTTAAACTCAGATTCAGTTACTTCCAGCCACAAACAGCTTCACCAAAGATTGTATTACCAAGAGACATCATAATTCATCATGAACAAGGACTATATATCATGTATGATGTTACAAGAAATGCTACTGATTAGTATTTCCATTGATTGCTATAACAAAATGCAGACCTGATCGAAATTTGTCTTTAAGTACTATTGTAGAAATAAAAATATTTCAAAAAATATTCATAAATTGTAATACTTCAGGACATGTAAAAAGGCAAACTTCTCACTCCAGTTAGTTGAGCAGCAGCAACAATTATTTCTGGTTTTAAACAACTATTTATTTAATTTTTTTAGTCAAAGCTTACTCTCTTTGGTACAGGAATAATTTACATTCTAAAGCCTGATATAAATTGACTTATTTATCCAAAGAAATCTCAAGTAGGTAACAGGAAGCAGAACTCTAAAAAACACCCAAGAAAACTCAAACTTTATTTTTTTTAAAAAACTCTTTTCATATTACTATTTATTTGAGTAAACTGGGCGGGGGGGGGGGGGGGGGGGGAGGGGGGAATAGTCATGGCCTAACATTTCTCCAAATCTGAAATGCTTCCAAATGGATGCTGACAAGTGACGGCAATCTCACTTCCCATTCTAAATAAATAAGTAAAATACAGACCATGGATTTGGAGCAGAGAAGACATTTTTAAATTAGAAAAGAGTTCACTTTTAATAGCTCCACCCTCCATCATAATAAAGCAGTAAAAAAATTCAAAAGCTCAGCTGAGGTTTGTCAGACTATAACAGATGAAGATACACAAACTATTTTTCTTTCTTCTGGTAGATACAAATGAAATGAGGTCCTAGTCCTGTGAAACACTATTCTCATTCTAAATGGAGCATAGTACTCCCAATTCCCATTGAGTTCAAGTGCTCATGTTAAGTATTATTTGTTGCACAGAAACATTTTTCAGTCTCAGGAGGTTTAAGTTCCACTTGCATGAATAATATCCATCTTCCCATGCAACTGATAGATTCAGGGAAAATGGTTCTTCATGCAAATTAGGTTACACCATGAATAGAATTAACCTTAAAACAAAGGTATAAAAAAGTAATAGAAAGCTTCCCTTCCATCTCCAGTTCAAGTATGGGGGTTGGGAAATGATTCGATTCGCCGGGTGAACTGCAGTTCGTAATTTGGCTGCTGCAAAAAACTTAACGCAAACTGTAGATGTTGATGTCACATGCAGAAGATCCTCACAGTATTATTTCCCTCTTTATTTCAGAGCAGTAACAAAAGAAAGCAACTTAAACATATATTCAAACCTCCCTTACTAACAGTATCAGTTCTGTCCACCTTTTCTCTTTTCATTTTTTTGCAACTGCTGTTTGCTTGGAAGTGTCAAAGTGAAAATACAGAAACAAAATCATATGGGCACTGCTGATAAATACTACAGTCCCTAAAATATCCAGTCCATTTCCATATAACCTGATGGACACTCCAGCTCCCTTTAACTACCACAGGGTTCTACAGTACAAGTAAACACACCTGAAACCATAGTCTAATGTAGCTATAATCAATACCACACACACACTTATCTCACCCTAGAGAGGGAGAAAAACACTTTGCTCAGTCTTTGGAAGGACTCAGTGGCAAATAGAGGAAATACTCAGAAGTATTCAGTGGCAAATAGAGGAAACCGAACTGGCCATAAGAAGGTAAAATGTTAACCTTAGCCCACGCTCCCACCACCACTCCATCAGATACAGGTCAGACTACATAAAGTGGAGAATTAATGATAAACAGATGAATTGCAGAATATGTGTTACATACTCGTTTTGAAAAAGCTCCTTTTTCCCACTACTTCCAGCAGTATCCAGTATAACTTCCCCCATAGCACATAAATTTTATCCAAGCCTTTTTGCCTGATATGGAGAGCCTTCACTCCCTCTCCTTAAGGTTTAGGAATGACTTATTCTACAAGGTGTCTCATTGTTTGTCTCATTTTACTCCTGTCATATAGCATGGCTAGATACAGAACTATCTAATTAGGGCTAGATTCTACCTAGTAAAAGATGGTGAGGGAGGATTAAAGACGATGCTCTGCACAAAGTCTGTGAAGAAATGCAATCCCACATTACCTTCTTAATTCTTTTTTTCTGTTTCCAGTGCAGGTGTGTCCTAATTGGCATACTAAGTTCAATTAAGAGACCAGGAAACATATCTGTCTCCAGTTAAAACACACAAGGAAGGGCATAGCTCCTACCTTCATATCCTTTCCACCCAGTATTGAAGAATGCAAACATTTTTTCCAAAGTGGAGCAGGAAAAAAAAAAAAAACAGCAAAAAAAAAAAATTTCCAAGAGAAAGTTTAAAATGGCATGTTGAATCATAGAATATCAGTTAAAAATGACACTATCTGAATAATTTCTCACACAGAATATTTATCAATGTTATCTTTACACATGCACTGGTATATAATGTAGTAATTGAGATCAATAATGGAAAACTGTCATTTCATTTGACTTACTGGTCCATTAACATGGCTTGCTTCATGGTTGAAAAGTTACTTTAAGATTTGCTTGAACTGCAAAGTATTTTTCAGATGTTTCCTCTCTACTCCCAAGGGCTCCTTCTTCACTTGCACATTTCTGTATGTGTAGCTACCAAACGCACATGCAGCCTGTATGCACCTGATCCTGAATTCTGTTTAAAATTTCAGGTTTTAACTCTCCCTTGGCATAAATATAGCTTAGTCATCCTCACTGAAATATTCAGCAGTTCTCAAGAGAAGCTTTTTAAAGTGATCTATATTAGATGCAGTTTGGAGTGAAGCTCATCATAAATGAATTGTTGATTACAACACAGGTGGATGCATTTATCATGTCTTTCTCCTTCCATGTGTTATATTGATATGTATTTGTGTGCTTTAGTCTCCAGGTTGAAGGCATTTTTTGAGAAAGGGGTAGTATCACCCAAGATAGAAGCACTACCTGTGCTATGAGGCAGGAAGTTATATTCTGAATTGCTTCAGGTTTCATCAGTGGGTACAAATTGTGCTAGACCAGACAGAATGTCATTTGGATTATACAACTCTTTCAGTTAATATCACAATTCAGAGATTTTGGGTCTTATTTTCACAATGCGAAAGCCGAAGGTCTTAATGAATTTGCACAAACCATTAAAAAAAATTGCTGAAATATGTTTGATATCTACCAGTGCAAAAATTTCTTGAATTAACATGGTCTTACTACAGTAACTGTACATACAAAAACGGTGGACTGACCTTGGGCCTCAACTTCATGAAATTCGCACTGTTATGCTGCTCTTCCAGGAATCACTTGAATAAACAGAAAAGGCCTATTGAAACATGTATATTATCTTAGTCACTAGAAACAGTTATTATCTGGGTGCAAATCCTTTTATTGATAATGTTTAACAATTTCATTATTAATTTTGCTCATTAGTTTCCTAAATGAATGTCAGGGAATGTCACAGTGTTGCACAGGTTGATGATACGTGTCAGACCAGCACATTATCTGCATGTCAGAAACATATTCCAGCAGTAAACTCTGGGGGATTCAAGACTGAATAAAACTGAGATAGAACAGCTGAATATAATAGGGGAAAAAAAAAAGGAGAGGAAGACTTTGAAAGACTTGTGAGAAGAAAGGGACTAAAAGCATTAATATATTATTTTTTCTCATATAAAATAACAGGCACAACAGAAGGTAACTGGACAGGTCAGGAGCCAAAAGCTCTGCCAGACTGTGCAGGCAAGACTAGAAAAACTGAGCCAGTTTATTTACCGAGAATTACCGCACAGTTTAAAACCCAAGCAGTGAATAAGGTCAACGATAGTGTAGCAGTGCCAGATTGTGAGAGGGGGGGGAAAAGAAATTGGAATGGAGAGAGTCAGGCAAGACAAATCAACATTTTTTTTTTAAATGATTCAACTCTTTATGTTAATATCTAGAAACAGGAACTTCTCCATCAATTATATGGCAATGAACCAAGACCAGTATAAAGACTTAGCATTTGGACAATCTCTAGGGTGATCACATGCAAGGCTCAGTTGCTGGAAGAGTTTTTTATACAAATAGCACTATGCTATATTTTATATCTGAAATTAATCCTGATGGCAATGCACCATATGAAAGGTTCAGGAACAGCAAAAAATAGCTTTTTACAAGTACACAATAAGGAAAAAAGGAGCTAAACATTTTTACGACTGATGTTTATATAGAATTTAAACTCCTTAAACTTATCTTTTTAAAAATATAACACACTCCTTTTTTCTATTAAACTGTTATGCAAAACCTTTTTTTCCTTCTCAGCTTCTCCCACCATTTTCCCAAAATTCATTGTCAACTGTGTTTATAACACATTTGCCTGCATTCTGAAACACTGTTGTGAACAGAAGGAACTGTAATAAGCAAGCCCACAGTTCTGACCATTTAGATAGCTAATACAATAGAGTCTGCTACCCGTCCCTCGTTTTTCTTCCCAACTTACAAAATGAAGCAATAATTTTTCCCTGGCAGGCTGGAACCTCAAGTCAACACAAGATGAAGTTAGAAACTAAATAATAATACTGCATATGTTGCACACTCCTTACACACTGAATTTGAAAGCAACAAAGGAAAATAAAAGACAGGATAATAAAAGTATATTGCCCCACTGGAGGTCTCACACATTAGTATCAGGAACACAATGTTTACACAATACACAAATAGTTTCTTTTATCTTCAACAGATAGAAATATATCTTAGTAGGCTTTAAAAAAACAAACCCAAGACTACCAAAACCAACCAAAACTTCCCCAAAAACACTTCTCACAAACTATTTTGGATTCAACTTTTGAAAAAACTAGCTAGTTCTGCTGCTGTCAAATATGGTGGGGTTTGTGGAGGTTTTTTGTTTGCTTGTTGGGGGTTGGGGTTTTTTTGTTTTGTTTTTTAAATGTAAGCCAGCTAAAAGTTTGGACAATGGATATCAGCAGCTTTAAGTCAACTGGAAATAAGACCCGTATTCCATTAGCTTAGAAAAAAATCAATGCAAGTTAAAAAACTTACAAATGGGGCTTAGCCTACGGAAATGAAAACAAGGCAATAAAAAGAATAATTTCCTCACTTTGTGAGTTGGTGCAAAAGACAGATGCAATTGGCATTCATCAGTTCTCAAAAGTAAAAGGGTTGCTTTTGACTAGTGTCTCTAACACTACTAGTCAGTCAAAGGGAAAATGAAGTAGGCACAGCTGAAACAATTGCACTGAAAACACCATTGTTTATAATTTCAAGAGGCTTTCCTGGAGAAAGTAAATAACACTTGGGTGTTAAACACAGGTTTTTGCCTGTAACATTCCTGTAACATTCTTGTAACATTCCTGAGCTATTCCAAGGTTGCACCTTGGAATGCCTAAATGCAGCAGTATAATTCTACTGGAACTAAAAGTTGATTTAATTATAGTTAAAAATATTTTTTGATTCTTTCCTGATCATGGCAGTTCTTTAAAAAAAAGGCCAGAAACAGAAAAGACCCTTCCAGTAAGACAACTGGCTACTATTGTACTTGCACAGAAATTTCCTTTAAAGGACCAAGGAATGTCTCGGATAGAAAGCATTATGTTTTGGAAAACTTACAGAAAACTTTTAGAAAAGGGAAGTGAAGTTGCCTGAACAAGACAAAAACCAACCAACACTTTAGTTAGTACTTCTGTTGAACCATAGCATGTTCAACTCTCTAGCACTTGAGGCTAAATTCCATTTTTGGAGAAACCTGTCAAAGAGTTAGCCCAACAAATAATACATCAAAAGAAAAGCCTAAGTTTTCTAGATGATAGGACATAAGAACTGAAAGAAAAAGTCAAGGTACTCATTATCGTGAAAAAGACCACTTTCCCCCACATCTATCTTTACTTCACACCAATAGATTTTGTTCTGTTTGTGGTGTGTCATGCAACTTGGTTCAGTTGTCAATGTAATTGAAAGCCAGCCTATAACTCTGCATTTATTCTATGACTCAGGAGAGAAATATGAAAGTGTTCACTAATTCACCTAAGCTCAAATTATGATTTCAGTATAAGGAAGTTAATTTTGGATCTAAAAGTGATAATCAGAGCAACAAGAACTGTTTAGATCATGTGGAGCTTAAGTATAAAGGGAAAGAAAATAGAATAAGAAAATATAATTGCTGTAGGAAACAGAGTTGTAAACAGAAAACTGCTTTATAAACCGTAGGAACAACTATAAAGGAATATTTTTGGATAAATGTTACAGACAAGGTTGCTACACAAACATTACTCTAGACCTCTAAGAAACTAGGAAATAATTTATATACAGGACTCCTGGTTAAATTAGCAATAATGTCTAAAAAGAATCTTTCGAGACAGAAATTCCCCCCTTCTTTGAATCTGATCTATTAGTATTTCAGTGTTATTATGGTGGAAAATTTTATTTCAAATAAATGTCAGATACGTTAGAGCAAAACAGGTCTTTAAGGAATGAATAAGATTATCAGGTAGTACTCATGCCTTTCTAATTAAGAATAAAAGTAAACGCTAAAGGGATCCTGTCATGCCTTTAAGAAGATAGGTTTGTATACACTGCAATATACATCACAATGTGATTCTTATAGAGCCATTGTGTACAACTATGCCAATTAGTGTGTTAATTTTTTTTTTTTACCTCTCTACTGAAATTCAAAATTTGATTTTAGTTGTGTTATAGCTTAGAAACATTTTGATACCAAATGAGTTACTTGCTTCGCAGAATGCTATAACCCAGCGTGGTTCAGCGTGGTATGGAAACTTCGCTGTTTGTCAAAGCTTATAAATAAATTCTGCTGAATTCTATCTGCTTTTTTTTCAGACAAGCATTTAATATCAGAAGACAATCTGATGAGAAACACACTATATTTCAATTTTTATCCTTAATTTCTGAGCTCCTGTAATTTGAAGCACCTCTGTACATTGAAAATACAAGGTCTGAAAGGCAATGGTGATGGGTCCATGCCCTTTGATAATTTTGCTCTCTTTACTCTATGTCTATGTCCTGAATGTGTTAGCAGAACCAGGAGAGTGTTCTCAGAACTGAGCCAGAGATGATGCAACGTTGTCTTGCATTGCACTGATATTAAACTAGAAATGTATAATAAAAATATATCCATCTTAAGTCAAAGAAATACTCTAAAACACAAACATGAGAAAAAATGTAATATTAACAAAGGTAAACCATAAGGCATAAAAAAATATGAAGTTTCTATACATCTCACTTCAGGAGATAAAAGTCTTTACTGTTCCTGGGAAAACTTACACAGATACTAATGATAAAAAGTCTAGCTGAACCAAGTCCTGGTTTTAACTTTTCAACTAAACTCCTTCTTTTCGCTCTGCCTCCAGATAGCACGTTTGCATGTTCTTTTGTCTTGTACCAGGCCTACCACACAGCGATGGCCTCTGCCTTTGGGCAAGTCATCTGCCAACTTGCTAAAATAACTTGGATGATTTAGCAACTTTCTTACATCCCTCATGGAGCTATTAAGTCCTGTCTCTTCTTCATAATTCAGTTCCTTGGAGCTGGCGTATTTAACCATCAGTTTAATTATTTTACTGCTAAGCTTTTAAGTTAATCTGCTACACCCTGGGAACCCCACAACATACAGAGTGTTAATGGGCTTTTGCCCAGGCATGTTATATCTTTGTAGTTGTTTAGATCGCTCGCCAATTACCTGCCTGCTTTAAAGATAGCATATATCAGTCTTGAAACTCCATAGACCTTAAAAGACACCTCACCAAAACATGATGCTTCTTGTACATTTCTCCATTCCTATAGTGCTTTCTGAACAGTGAGTCAGAATGATTCACGTTGTATCCCAAAAGGAACACCACTTTTCCCTCTCAGTGCAGTCTTGCACATCTAGTTGAACCTGTTTTTAATAGAAACTTCTTTCTTTTTAAGGCAAATTGTGTATGGCATTATTATATCACTGTTCTGAATTGTAGCTTTATTTGTATAAAGAAAAGCTTTTATTCTTATAAGAAAGCACCTAGGAAAAAAAATACAAAACCAAAATACCCCAAAACAAAAGTCTTCTCTGATTCTATCCTGAGCCTAAGTGTATCAGTTTCATGTATAAGTTTTACACTAAAAAAATTTATAAAGCTGTAACCACCTTATTAAACCTGGCATGTTCTATGTGTACAATGAAGCCCAAACCTATTATGGATGTACTTAGTTAAGCAAGCAAGCACTGTTCATATACACGGGAAAGAAAAGAATTCCTCCAGCTAAACAAAATATTTTTACTACACTAGCACTTGACCTCTGGGTAGAGTTTTGTTGTGTTAAAAAAACATACAGGAAAAAAGAAATCACACACTCAAAAGTCATAAATATTTGCTGACCTCTTTCTCTATATGTCTGGTTTCTCTGTGGCATTTCTGCTGCAGAATTCCAGCTCAGTTTACTCTGACTCAGTAAACATGACCAATTCATATACCTATCCAGTAACAGTCATTTTTGACTGGGCAAAAGGTATAATTGCTGCATCAGAGAAACCAAGTTAGAACATAATACAATGAAATATTACAACAGGTTAGAGGACATAATTACAGAGGGAGAACTACAAAAATCAGTATTTGTGAATTTGCTCCATACTGCATGTTGATTCCCTTTCTACTTCTCATTGGACTTCCACTTTGCCTTTAATATAAAACTACTATTTGCTAATAGAATATTTTGATTTAGGTTCAGAGAAATTTCATAGGTTTCCTAAAAATTGAGGATACTTATATCATCTTGCAGTTATCTAACAATCTACTGTAAAAAAAACTTTTACAGTAGCTTGTAGCTACTTTTATTTAATACTGATACATTAAAATGATAACACTACACTCAGACATATCATTTACATAGCCCTTTTGGGGCTACAACAATTATATGAAGAAGGTATTGTATTAAAAATCCAATCTGAGGGAAAAAATCTGAATCATAAAGGAGTTTTTTGGCCTATGATTTACTGTGTAAAAAGGCGTCTCAAATTTTACAGTTGCCCACTATTGCACAGAATGTGAAAGCTGTGAACTCCCAGTGACAAAATTCATGCAATGTATTTAATAAATCTGTATCACTGATAGATAAAAATTAATACCTGTTCTTTTGATCATTCCATATTGAAATTTGTGGGAATTCATTAAGCATGAAACTTATTACTAAGCCATTTATGTCTTTAATGACAATACAGGGTTGTCTAGCTTTCTGCTTGTGATGCTTTCCCAAAAGAAACTTTTGCTGCATCTCAGTCAGTATTATCAGAGTTGTTTTTACAATTAGAATTTAAATTGCATGGTTCAGAATGCATCAATATATCATTAGCATCTTACCTGACAATGTAATATATTTAAGAGTCTATTCTTCCAAACAATGCTGAGAAAGTATAATCACTAGCTAAATTTACTTTCAGTTGCCATTGTCTAATTATCATTAGGAGTAAAATATTTATTCAGTATGTTAATATATATTAAGATGTGAAATCCATCTTAGGTTCTGCCTTAAGTGCTTTGCATAAAAGCAGCTTCCATAGAGGAAGCCATTGTTTAAGAAAGTAAAAAAACAAAGAACGCTCCTAAAAACAACTAAACAAACAAAATCCCAGAACACTCTGTACAATGCACAACATGATGCTATTTGTGAAACAAAGGGTTTTTTCCCCCCCAGCAAGGTGCACATCACTAATATTCCTTTATACAGGAAAAGTTCTGCCCTGCAGTCTATCTACCGTATGATAGCTGGCTGTACTTGTAGATTATTTCTGTTTGTGATAAAAAGTGGTTGGTGGAAGTAATTTTACTTATTTGTGGATATGATATGTTCCAGTTAAAACACAGATCACATTTTGTCTATTCATCCTGCTGAACACCTAATTTAGTAAAGTATTCAGTGTATATTTACCTAACACCTACATTCAGAACTTCAATGGGTATCTATGGAAGTGTAGTGTGCTGCATATGAGTATCTTAAAAGATAGAGCCTGCCCAAGACACCTTGCTGTATCTAACTGCACAAGGACAAAAAGATGCCCATAGTGTTAATTCTACAACACTGGGAACTAGTCTTTTTTTCACATTTGCACCTTCCATTTTTCTTCAAAAACACTGAATTGTGTCCTTATGTCTTTTGCACTGTGGGATAAACAAAAGCATCATTTATTCTGGTTCAGCTAGTATGCTCTTAAATTTTGAATAGTGACAATTATTTGGGCAGCTGATCATTAGTCGGTACAAACACATTCCCAAACCTAATGTTGAATTAAGTCTGCATCAGTGGAATTCCAGAGCTGTGTTTCCCTAACCTTAAAATAAATTATAACACTTCATGCCCCTTGGTCTAAACCTCAGTGTTTCAACAGAGAATTACTTCAATGTTCAAAAAAAAAAGGTTTTAGCCAAAATCAGATAGTTTAGGTTGTATTCTAAAAATACATTCTTTTCTAGATCTCATATTTGCAGGTGTATTTTACTTAAGCAAATGTAACTCTAAGTGCTATAACACTCCTTTGAAATATTAGCTGAACAGCAAGAAAATTATAAAGAATGCTTTGAAAAAAATGAAACTGCATTTAACTGAATAAGTGTTCATGATGAAACAAGTAAATACTGTGCCAGTATTTATAGCAGCTCATTTAGGGATCACTAATTTTATTACTTTAGTTCTCTTTGGCAATTAAGAACCTAGATAGTTATGGCCAAAGTACAAAATAATTGAACTGTTTTCCCAGCTCTGGTTTAAATCATTTTCATTGCAAGAAAGAAAATAATTCAAACAATGCTGAATGAACCTTGCACATAAATAAATTGTGAAGATGTCTCCAATTTATTTAGATAAATATTTGTATTATAAAATAATCTTAAGGAAATAATGAGTAGAAACTACAGTTACACCATATGTAGAGAACTAAGAAACCCCAACCCTTACATTATTTCCCTAATCAGAGGAATCTTCAAACACAGTTTTCACACATAAATGTACACCGACCACCCTCCTCACCCTTATGTCCATGAGTAAGAGTCCTACAAAAGCGAAAGAACAATGGAAGAAATCAACCTACAGCATTAATAAAGACAGGGACTAGAAAAGAGACAAAGAGGACATAAATGAATCATGTTCTAGACATGGTTTA
Source organism: Gavia stellata (assembly GCF_030936135.1). Lineage (NCBI taxonomy): Eukaryota > Metazoa > Chordata > Aves > Gaviiformes > Gaviidae > Gavia > Gavia stellata. The sequence continues at coordinate 22,985,843 of NC_082598.1, read as the reverse complement.
GAAATTCCCCCTGCCTGACATTATCTTATTTGCATCATGTCTTTAACATCTAAGGAACTACAGACACAAAAAAAAATCTGCCTTTTCTGATAACAAAAATGTCTTTTTTATACATAGGCAGTTGATACAAAGTCTGAAAAATACAGATCAAAGAAACCAGTTTCATTAAAAGTCAAGAGTCAAGAAAGATTTACTAAGTTACTGGGGCAGGGGGGAAACACTATATAAGCATAATTTAAAATTGTTTACTTAAGCAGAAAGAAGCAAACGTGTTATGCACATCCATGCATTAGGAAGTAATTATTTTGTGTCCTCATGGTGTAGAGTAGATTACTTTACATCACTATGTGGAAAATGGAAAGGTTAAAGATTATAAGTAATTATCATTTCATCATCTAAGAAAAATAAACCAATGTCAAAGAATTAACTTTACTCTTGAGAGGGAAATTGAAAGTATCTTAGTGAATAATTGAGAGCTTGAGATAAATCTGGTTTAGTAATACCTGGCATCCAGTTTGCTAAAATCAAATACCACCTGATTGAAAACAGAATTCCTATCCATCTACCTTGATTTTAATTTTCTGATTATAAGGAACAAGAATAACACTCGCGGTTTCAAATCCACTGAGAGAATCAAGACCTGCATTTAGTTCTAGAATTATTTCAGCTTTCACAGCAAGTGAAGTTGTTCCAGTGAGCACAAAATGCATTTACCTCTATGAAAGCACTCTGGGTTCTCTCCTATATGCTGTATGAAGCCAGATCTTGCTTTGCATTAGTGAGAACACTTAGATGACATCACTCTTAAATGTATCCATAAAAGAAATAATTCAGTTACTTAATGTCCCCTTGACATCCATTTTTCTTTAATTGATTGCATGCCTGAAATCTTACAGAGGTCCTAAGCAGCAAAAAGCATCCTTCTCTTTTTTTGGTTTTGTTTTGGTTTTAACACCTTTCTTTCTCCATCTTATAACTTAGTCTATATTTATTAAATACTTTGATGTTAACTTTTCCAAGATAAAGAGCACAGCATTTTCATTAAGTGTATGGACACCAGACTGACTTCTATACATTTAACTTTTCTAGGATACATGTTCATCTGTAAATGTCAAAAAGTGCATGCCATTAGTTTTTTACTAACATATCATTGCATCTTTTGTATAGTCATATAGTTATTTTGCATCCATTTTCAAGGGCCTAAAGGCTTAAACTACAGTATATTTAGCTTGGGTACATGTCATCACTCTTTATCATCTGTATAATAATGTCCTTAGTAATACTGGCACATGTAATACCTGGCAACTGCAAAAGTCCTATGGGTTAGCATTTCTAATTTATGAACAGGAGAGAAACAGTACTTTTAACATCCTTCATTTCAGTTTTAATTCTCTTTTTCCACTGTTACTTTTTTAAACATGAAATTGCTTATGGTCTCAAACTGTCAAAAATATTCTCTTTTACTCTATCAACAACTTTGCCAATACAGAATCCACACTTCCAAAAATCCTCTCTTGTACATTTTACGCCTCAAAGTCTGGAATATCTTAAAGCAGCTGGCTTTAAAAAGGACGTACACTCAGGACATTCCAAATATTTTGAAATTTTTTGAATACTTTGTAGAGTTCCTCACAGAGAGACATAAAAAAAAAAATAAGCCTAATTACTTCAGAGAAACAAAAAGCAAATCCTTCTTCTCGATCAAAAGGTATATACTTGCATTAAGAAAATATCCAACTGAGATATAAAAGTAAATGAATATGGATCTGAACAAAAATCTCGTCCTTCTATACCCTTGAATTATTTAAATTTAATGAGAAAATTGTATCTGTAGGTCCTAGATAGAAAGCTAAATACTGTGCTGGCCTGTAACCTTTAGGTAGTTTTAAATCAAAGCACCGGATTTACTTAATCAATACGTGAAGTATTTGGAATCCAAATCCAAATTCTTTTTTTTTAAGTTCTTTTATACATGCTTTAACTTTTTATTATGCTTTTCTTTCAACTACACACAAACATAGCAGGACTAAGTTGTTTCTGAGAGCATAAACAAGAATATGGTCCCTAATTATCTCTATCATCATCGAGCACCATTCACCCTGAACAAACTTTATTACCGGTGAAAATGCATTAAAAAGAAATACATGATGAATACATTTCCAAGAAAAGGTCTCATAATTTGGTCTCTTACACTTGTCAAATGCCTGAGAGAGGGGGTACTTTTTTCTTCCTTCAGACCAACCATGAGAATTGATACATTTCAAGAAGATTTAGCTTTCAATTTATTTGAAAAGTTGAGCTAGGAATGCAGGGCCAACTCAGTTTTTCTCCTGGGCATAGGGTTTTTTTTTTGTTTTTTTTGTTTGTTTGTTTAAATTGCATTTGTTGATGTTCCTTTTTTTTTTGTTGTATCCACAGTGACCGCATACTTCAGTACACCAGGAAAACACACCCAGGGAAACGATGCTATGTCATCAAAACTGTTTGTTGCATCAGACTATTAAAATCACAATCTCTACAGAATAAAGTTTTGTCAATATAGCCACTTTGTTCAAATAACACTTTCCACTCCTAACACTAATAAAACAGCTATGCCTGCAAACACCTGTTGTGACTGCACATACAATCATAATACCAGATACATACAATGATAATACTCATCTTATTGGAGATTTTATACTTTCTTCAACAAAATTAGCAGAAAAGGCAGATGTTTCTGCAGGAAGGGGTTGGGGAGAAAATATTTCTGAAACTTGCATTACTCCCTGGAGAAAAGATTCTTCCAGATAAATTTCAGAATCATTTCTTTGATCCCTACAAATGACTGTAGCAATAAAACCCAGGCACCTGCAGAAGAATTCCTCTATTGTCAGTTCTCATTAGTATACCTATGAAGTTTCTTTTCCTCCTCTAGAAGGATCTCATACTTTTCTGTTTTCAAATGCTTTAAAACAATAGAAGACTAAAATAAAATTTAGTGGAGGGATTAGAAAATTTTGGGTTTACTTTTATCTACAAATACAAAATACATTTGATTTGTCATTATGACAGAGTGATAAAAAAGTTCAAAGCCCAACATTTTAACATGTTTAACTGATTCAAATAAATTTCTTACACTATATAAACCAGTTTTTGTACACTCATGCCATTTTTAATCATCTATGTTTTTAAAATGTCTAGAATATATTTCAGTGTATTACTAATTCAGATTCTCTGTAACTTAAAAATTCTATTTTATTGCTCTTGGCTTGCCAGTTTGGGGAAAAAAAAAATCACTTAAATGCATAAATAAGGTCTATTTTGTGTTACTATCTGATGATGTTATGTTCCTGGATAAATGTTTACATATCAAAACATTAAAATTAATTAAAGAATATGCTGACAGTTGGCGATACACACAAAATAGTTGGAAATATGTCCTGAAGAGCTTGATTTTATGTGCCCACTCTGTAAGCTCTAATGTTTTATGAATCTGTGGTCAATCTACACCTAATATGACAACATGGTAGTTGTCTCACAGATTATGTTCCCACCATTTACATGCAAACAGTATGAGAGAGACCAAAGCAAGGCTGCAGCCTGAATCAGTTATATTTGACACTAAAGAAGCTGTATCAACCTACAGGTCATCTTCATAAGCTCAATCAGACATAGAAGGACTTCTTTTTCTTAAACCATTTCTTCCTTTGAAAGGGCTTTGAAGACTTGCAGAATATGAGTTAACTTAATCAGCCTCTGTAATGAGAGTGGTACTATGTTACCCCGTACAGCGTGTGTAGAGAGTTAGATAACGATGAACATTATTTAAAGAGGACACAAAGTTGAGAAGGAAATTGCCAAAGCAAGCTGGAAGCAAATGCCAGTAAGACAGGTTTAACACCAAATTCAGGCTGCATGCAGGATATTCACATATGACTACTCTCACTGGAGCTGTTCTTTCTTAACCACCTTAGGTGCTCAGTGAAGTAAGCCCCTTTTGAAGGGAAGGCCAGAGAAGGACAATCTCTTTTAGCAGTCCTGCAGTCACAGGAATAAGAGCGCACTTTAATTCAATGTCACTGCCTTTCATAATGACAAACTATTTACTAGGTGTGCTGGTTTTGGCTGGGATGGGGTTAACTTTCTTCATAGCAGCTAGTATGGGGCTGTGTTTTGGATTGTATGGGGCTGTGTTTTGGATTTGGGCTGGAAACAATGTTGATAAAGCAGGAATGTTTTAGTTACTGCTGAGCAGGGCTCACACAGCACCAAGGCCTTTTCTGCTCCTCACACCACCCCACCAGCGAGTAGGCTGGGGGTGCACGGGAAGTTGGGAGGGGACACAGCCGGGACAGCTGACCCCAACTGACCAAAGGGATATTCCATACCATATGACATCATGCTCAGTATATAAAGCTGGGGGAGGAAGAAGGAAGGTGGGGACATTCGGAGTAATGGTGTTTGTCTTCCCGAGCAACCGCTACGCGTGACAGAGCCCTGCTTCCCTGCAGATAGCTGAACACCTGCCTGCCGATGGGAAGTGGGGAATGAATTCCTTCTTTTGCTTTGCTTCTCCGCGGGGTGTTTTTTGCTCTACCTATTAAACTGTTTTTATCTCAGCCCACGAGTTTTCTCACTTTTACTCTTCTGGTTCTCTCCCCCACCCCACCTGGGGGGAGTGAGTGAGCGGCTGTGTGGTGCTTAGTTGCCAGCTGGGCTTAAACCACGACACTAGGTAAATAGAAGGGTGTTAACTTTTTTACTCAAATGTCTAGGGCACTCACCTTCACTGTGGAAGATTCAGTTTCCAGTCCCTGTTTTCCTGAATATTTAATGAGCTATGTAAATGTGAGTCTTGAAACAACGGAATATGGTAAGCATGTTGGGTCAGGGCAACCTCACTTCTAATGCAGAAATCACAGTGAAATAGCAGTTATCTTGATGACTTTAGCCCAAATGAAAGTAATGGAAGACATATTCACAAGGAATTAGAACAAGTATATATGTTTTTTACCAATAATCATGAGACTGGACTGAAAATCCAACTTAAATCAAATAAATGAAGCACACACACACACCAAATATTGCGAAACTCATTATAAAATCTGGAGAGTTGGTAAGCCTGGTTGCAGAACCTGTGAAAGGTTAGTTAGCATATACACTTACAGGTGTATTCAGAAAGTTGTAGACACACTGCAGACATACAATATTTGCATATAAAACAGACAGAACATGCACTGCTGCAGGCACACTACAGGTGGTAGGTATTGCAGCTATGATTAATGCTTATCATGTAAATAATAAATTGATCCATTGCTAATTAAAAATTATTATAACCCAAAATTCCTAACCATAAAGAAAAATAAGCTACCCCATTAGAAGGCTACTAAATACTCTGCCAAATATCTGTGGCTTTCTGCAGTTGAGAGATATGAAGAATTTATAGCTCAGTACTTCTAATGTACCAAAATGTTAGCCGTGTTTTGTTTTAACTGCAATTGCTTGATTTTCATGTGGGTTATCTTTGTACAATTACTGCAAGATTTTATGAAATATATGTATATATAGCCATTTGCAAAAATTCTGTCTACAAAACATTACAAAATACGTTTCAGATTAATGAATTTATGACTTGACTCAAAGCATTATAGATTCAGTTAAAAATAGAAAAATAATTAGAATTGTCTATTATAACTTCCTTTTGTGTACAAAGACATACAAAGAACAATGATTGATTTCTCAAGACACCTTACACATTTATCTTTCTGCAAAACTTTTTCTGGGAAAGACAGTGATTTGACTGAGATAGTTTATGGGTAGCACAGAAAAACATGCATGAACACTACCATTGCTGTAGATAGCCTGCAGATAAACTGAGGTCTTCCATTCCCAGTCTCATTTGATATCTTTAACTCTCAACGCCGAGGGTAGGATTTTCCAACACTAAGTTCTAGCATTGAAATTATCAAAGCTGTAGTAGTGTTTAGTGTTGCAAATCTCAGTCTTGCCAACGTAGTACGCTTCTGTGGCAGTTCTATATCCAATAGTATAATAAATCAAGATTTTGATTATTTTCCTCAGAATTTATACTTTTTTTTTTCATAAAACAAGACAGCTTAGGCTGAGCAAATACTGTATAGATAGGAAATATCAAAACAAGTGAGAAATACTTTAGTTTGGTTTTATCTTTTTTATCCTCAAGCCTAGATTCATCCAATACTGCATGTTAATGGAACATGAATATTAGAAAAGGGATGGAATATGACAGTGCATATGGAAAATGTTAGGTTTCCTTTTCTATCGAAACTTTGTTTCAACTTAATTCTGACTAGAGTGTTTTAAAAAGTTAGAGCTGGACAGTTAGGAAAGTGACAGTCTTTATATATTGAGTGTCAGAAGTAATCTGTTATATAGTCCAAACAATTTCATTGCTGTTTATGCTTTTATTTTAATTGTTCAGTAGTGTGCACAGAATTTGATTTGTGTGTCAGGGGTTTTTTTATTAAATGCTTTTGTTAGCATTCTCAATTTCATCTATAGGAAGCTCTTTTAAAAAGTCTAACACCTTTAAAGTGATTTGGTATTACTTAAAAAATTTTGTGAATTGCACCTTTCTAGTATTATTCATATAAAACAAAATTTTATTAAACAGTTTCTGATTTTAAGGGCTTTTAATTTTGGAGCAGCCCATTTTTACTAATTTGGGAGCTCAGCTTGATTTCATGTGTTTTCTTAATTCTCAGAACCCATGCTAACTCAGTGAGTATTTGGGAATGCCTAGGAATTTTAAAAATCACACCAAGAAAGTCTTAAACTGGTTAAAAATAAAAAAAAAATAATAAAAAACAAAACAAAACAAAACAAAAAAGCCCAAAACCTTAACAGTAATTGAAGAAATAAAAATTAGAGGTTACTCTTAAATCTCTGTGCTGAAAAATACTATATCTAAGTCGTAAATGATGAAAATGAATTATTTAAGTCCTGTATTCTACCCTATTCTTCGAGGGATAACATACAATAGTCTATTGAAATCAACAGGTCTTCTTCAATGCAAAAATCCACTCAGCAGGGAGGTATGTGGGCTCTGGGTGGCATGCAAGTCTCTGCCCTTCACATTTCTGAATACCAAAATACAAAGGATGCATCAAACTGTTTACAGAATTTTAAAAACATACTAGATTTTGGGGCAATATCTGTATGTTGAAGAAGCAATCATTAAACTGCAGGATCTTTTCAGACAGTGAAAACACTATTTGGGAAACTCTGTTTAGCATTTTCTGATCAAGTTCATCTATGAGAAGGCTCAGGGGTGACCTCATGGCAGTCTATGACTTCCTCAAGACGGGCAGTGGAGGGGGAAGTGCTGATCTCCTCTCTCTGGTGACCAGTGATAGAACATGAGGAAATGTTATGAAGCTGCATCAGGGGAAGTTCAGATTGGACATTAGGAAAAGGTTCTTCACTGAGAGGGTGATCAGTCACTGGAACAGGCTGCCCAGGGAAGTGGTCATGGCACCAAGCCTGTCAGAGTTCAAGGAGTGTCTGGACGACGCTCTTAGTCATATGGTTTAGTTTTAGGTAGCCCTGCAAGAACCAGGGAGTTGGACTCGATGATCCTTATGGGTCCCTTCCAACTTGAGATATTCTGTGATTCTATGACCTCTTTGGCACACTTTTACATTTCTTTTTATTATGTGACTCAAAGACTTCATAGAATAGCCATCTGAAAAAATGAAGTGACCTGTTTCCCTGGGAAGTAAAAACTTTATGTATCTCTGTTATTCCTTTTCTGTTTTATGAATGATCTTTATTATTAAATGTATAAATCTTTATATATTTACAACTTTAGCATGACCACTTAAACCTACCCTATTATATAACATCCAATTTTGTTTGTAAGGGGAAAAAAAATACAAAAAATACAAAAAATACAAATAACAGTGTGCTAGAGTATATTTACATTATGCATTGGTTTCATTGACTTTCATGTTCCTAACAATATCTGGAAGATGTTATAGCACTCAGAAGTTTTCTCAAGATGGAAAACAGCTGTAATTATGTTCAAATCATGACAAGAAGGAACAGTTTCATTACATTAGCTATATAGCGTAACTCTGTAACGCTGTTATCTACAGACAAATGCAAAACTACTGTTATGACTCTATTAGAAGTATTTATAACAATTCTGCTATATTTGATAAATGAAGTCACAGTAATTGGTTTCAGGATCTTATTCTGGCTATAGCACAACCAGTAACACTTTTGAATATGAAATTACATATTTCAAAATGTCAGATTTGTTACAGTTCCACATGGAATGCATACTGACTACAGCTACTTTATAAATAATAATAAAATCAAATAAATCACATTAAACTACTGCAGGTTGAATTTTGTCGAAATTCAATAAAAATAAATAAATAAAATTATAATTATATAGCATAAAAATTACTAACGTACTAGTTTTTGTGTATGAAGAATGAGAAAAACAGTTTCTAAACACGTGGAAGATTTCAGTAGTTGTGAGACTGAGATCTATTAAATCTTTTCATTCTTAAGTCTAGAAATAAAGCTAGTGATATCTGTGGGGGTAGACTTTTCTGGAATTAGTTATTTGAGATCTCAGTTTTGCCTTGCACTGTATCCATTGCTGCATATCTTGGAAAGAAAAAAGACAAGCTATTGAGTATTACTAATTATGCAATCTAGATTAAAAATGAAACCAAAAGAACTGTACAGGTAAAACTTCATCAGTATTATTTTATATGAAGGTTGTGTGCAAAAATAAAAGCTATTCCTTCCCAAAAACCTCAGCTCTTTTTTCACACCAGTACCCTTTGTTTCTGAAAGTAAACCAGTCTTGTATTATTTCAAAATGCCTGGAATGTACAACTTGTTCTGATTTTTACTTAACTATTTTTATCCCAATTCTATGGAAATGTTCACTGAAAAAATAATTGGGGAGGGGGGGGGGCGGAATCAACCAGCAGTATTTTGAGTAGAATTTTGACTGGGGTAACTTTTGGACTAAGATTCTTACTTTGTTCTAGAAATAATATAAAAGGACATCATTAGCACTTTCCAGAAATATTTGTAAGAAGTTATTGTAAAAGGTAATTGGGAATGCTTGGGTAAAGGGAAGAACATTGGTTTGATCAAGAGAGACTATGTTGTGAAATACCGAAATGTGCTAACACTGTTGAGTTCTCACATACACAAACCTTTACTCATCTTTTATCATCCCTTCCCAGCAACTGCAAAGCTATGTCAGAAAGTACTATGATTCTCCAATTAAGTTATGCCCATAAGCTTATACTCATGAATATCAGTCCAGCATTTTGAAAATGCAAAGGTTGCTAAAGTTATGATTCTTTTCTTATTTATGTAAAAAATATGTATTATTTGAACTCAGGTCTCCAAGATCAAAGTGCTACTTAATATAGCACCTGCACAAAGCTCATCAAATAGCTGTTTGTTTCATTTCTGAAAATAAAGCAGCTTAAATTTTTACTATAAAAGGGTAATCACTCCAATATTGGGTAAGAAGATTCAGACCATTAAACAATTCATATACAAGAGGCTGAAGAAAAACAGTGCATACTGTTATGAAAAATCCACTTATAGGATTACAGCTATTTTGTCCCACCACAATGCAATATAATAAAGACCAACCTTTTGGACTTCACTGCAAAAGCATATGGTGCGGTCTCATCACTTAGTTGCTAAAATGCTGCGTCTTTCATTATTGCTCTTCATATGCAAATTGTGTAAACGTTTCAAAGAGTGACAGAAGACTTGTGGCTTGACTTATGAAGGTGAGCCTTTGCTACTTTCAGATCTTTAGCCTGAATTCAGATCAGCAAAACCACATCGTTCTCAATCTCATCAATGTATTTTCCAATATTGAAACTTGTAACACTGATGAGTTTAATACAATCATCCATGTATTTTCTCATGTGGCAGAGATTAGAAATGACCAGCTGACTATTTTGTTTCCATCTGGTCTTGCTAGTCTATTCACAGAATGGTAATATCCACAGTATGCTGGTTCAGTGACTCACAGTGCTGCCTACCATTCAGTGCTCGCTTTCTTACTGAAGCTAAACTTAAACTGAAACAGGTCATTTAACACTTTCTGTACTACTACAGCCAAATCATATTGACACTTGCTTATAAAAATATCCTCATGTTCATGTGTAGTTTTATTTAAATGAATGGACCTGCTACTGTAAGTAAGGGTTTGTGGCACTGATCCACCAGAACAAACAAAATGTAAAAGAGAGTGTGCATATCTAAGGTCTAGGCCTTATTTATTGCCTGTCTTAATACAGTGACTAGAAGCCCAAGACCAAGACACTGTTTTACTACATATTGGCTATCCCCTTCCAAATTCACACCACTACGAATTTGTTGCCGTTATGATCTGATCAGAAGTAGGCATATCATACCCTATAGTTAAATAAAATGGTGACACACTCCTCTCTTAATCTTGCAATAGCATCTCACAGTTTATCCTTTCTTCCTCTATTTATTCCACTCATCTTTCTTTAGTTAATTTGTTTAAAATGAAAAAAAAAAGGCATCATCGTTTAAATTACCATTGATAATTCTTTAAGCCAGCATCTGTTACTAGCTCGTTTTACAACATATTCACATGTCTCTGTACAGCCAAGTGAAATTTGTTGCATAGATGGATTTTAAATACACTTCTTGTTCATAAGTATATTTTTACTTCTTTTACCCACTGCCATAGTGTACTTGAAGGGCGGGCAGATGCAGAGACAACTCCTGGTATGTGACTGGCAGCTGTTCTCTTTTCTAATTAAGAACTACAGACCACAGTTAACAGAATATACAAAATATCTTGATCTAAATGAAAAGCAAAAAAAGATCAAAGAAGACTAAATGAGAAGCTAGTATGCAATATTCTATTATTGCCTGTCTTTCAGGAAGGAGAGTAACTAAACTCCTAGTCACTTTTTCATTCAAATTCAGTATACGCATTGAGTTACCACGTGCTGTTCAAAAACAAAATACAGGTGTTTCTTAACATTTCAGTATGCTCTGGTTTAACATCACTGTGATAAATTGTGATTAGTCCTACTGTCAAATACATACAGTATTAAAAACTAAACAAGTAAAGTAAATTGGACACCTCTGGTGTTCACCTCAAGTAATCCATTACTGGACAAGAAATGGGTTGATGAGGTTAATCTACTGATACTCAGGTATTTGTTGTTCATCACAGCTGTAGGGAGTTATCCACTGATTGTCAAAATTTACAATAAGCTGTCAGCTCTAAATAAAGAACAAGCACTATAGCATAAAATGGTTTTCGGTTTTTTGGTTGAATTTTGCTTGTGGTTTAGCTACACTTTTAAGTAATATTTTTATTGTCAAAATAAAAATGAGAATAGGCAGCAGTCAGACATGCATACAGTACACTTGACAATGCATTCAAAATACAAATTCTAAATGTTTTTGATTCCATGCGCTAATCTGTGTTCAAGAATCTGTCTTCACCTAGACAAGAGGATGCAGTTGTTCTCTTAACATTTGGAAAAAATCTCAAAAACAGTCTTTCCATCTATGTTCTATTTTCGTACTGACATACACAGTGATTATAATTTTTCATTGTACAAACTTTTCTTAGTTAAAATATTTAAAGTGAAATGTCAGTTGATGGGATTAGATCAATATATTTATTTATTTTAAATCAGCTAAATAGTAATAATCCCTTGCCTGCCTTATAGGGAAATATAGGAAAAAATCATAGGGATTAGGAAACAATTAGTCACATGCAAAATAAGTTTCAGCAGAAAGAAAAAAAATAGCTCAGAAAGGAAAATTACATAGGAATAAAAATATTGGAAAATACATAATATCAGAAGAAATTTGGTAACAAGTGCACAGTAAATTTGGTGTGGATTTGTAGTAATTTATGCCGTGAAACAAAAGACCAGTGTGATTTGCAGCTGAGTACATAAAGTCATCACATTATAAAAGAACCAGGATCACTTAATTCTATATATGACTGATAAATTAGTACACACAAATCCTGCGTTTATTTATGCTGTGCACTAAAATGGCTGGAACAAGAACAGCAAAATGTCACTTCATATTTTGCTGTATGTTTTATAGACATGGCTTAAAAATACTGAATTTGTATAAGTAAATTAGACAGTCACCAGGGTCAGCTGATATTCATATGATGCTAACATTATGGAGACTTTTATTGATTAAATATTTAATCAAAATACAGGAAAAAAAATCTAGAAAAAAAGTTCATCAAATTGTGGGCCAGACCAGAATTAAAATAAGTACAGTCAACATTTGTAAGTGCTGTCATGTAAAAGAGTAGATCATAACTGATGAGGATTCCACAACGACACAGTACACATTTGGGGAATTTTACTTCCAGGTATGCTGGTCCTATGAGCTAAATACCTACTAGCTGTTGTGGCATGTTATGTTTTTTCCTGGAACACATCTTTTTGGCTAGCTTCACTCAAACGGAATCCAATTCTCACACTGCAACACTGCTCTGTAATAAGAAGCAAAGTTCTTTAAGTCATGGCAGTCAGTGGTTTAAAAGCATGGTCTTGCACAAAATAAAATTCTTACATAGATACACCCAAAGTCCAGAATTGTGAGACCAAAAACCTAAACTGATTTGGCCTTTTAGGGAACTTTGTTTTTTAGCCTGAAAGTTTTAAGACGCACTTCCAGGCACGCTCAGAACTGCATTGGTTTTGACAGAGCTAGGTATGTATGAGCTAGGTGTCAAGCTGCACCTAATCAGTTTCTGGAAATCAGGTGTTGTTATACCTATTAAGAGAAAGGAGGCCTTCTCAAGGCATGTACTCCAATATGGGTGAGAAAGATTCAGTTCTTAGTCAGAGGGTGTTAAATACCATATGTCTTCATTCCCCAACAATGACACAGAAACACCATGTGTAGTCTGTGTCTAGGACCTTTGCCTCTTGCTGAAGTTTGGACATTGTTTGTCGCAGGTCAAGCCTATTTGGGCAAAAGAAATAGCAAACACAGAAAACATGCTTCCATATAAGCATTTCGAACATCTAACTATACCATAGAGGCAGGAATGGAAGTGAAAGAGGATCTTTTTCCATGTTATCTTAGTATTTTATCCAACAACTGTAGGATACAGAAACAAAAATAGCCATGGGAACAGGGATCATAATCTGAGATGTTCCCCTCCCACATGCAAGTACAGAGCTGCTCATAAATATTATTATTTTTTGTTTCTTAATAACTTTAGCATGAAGAAAGAACTTGGCAAACTCAGTAAGCTGGGTTTGGATGTCATTTATCTGAAGGCTAATGCAAGCCCATCCCCCACTCCAAAACAATTTATGGTAGTCAGTGAAGTAAGTTTAGTAACGAACATAATCAGATCAAATTCAATGACCTAGTTTTTTCTTTATACTAGTAATATCTTGAGGACTAGCACTTTCAATGTGTTTTACCAGGGAAGAGTCTTTTAATATATTAATGAATCAGAGCAGAAATGATGTCACCGAGTCAGATAAAGACCAAACAGATTTTTCATCTGTGTTTGTCATGCACAGCATAAATTCTGAATGTACATCTCATGGTGCTGCAGAGACATTAGGAGGTACTGAGGGATCTTGGCTCGTTTATCCAACCTTAAGTACACAGTTTAAAAATAATTAATCTGTAAAACATTCGAGATTTTTTTTATCCACCTTACACCCCCAAAGGATGAGAACAAAACAGCTGAATTGTAAAAGACGATTAGTAAATTACTCTGTTTTCTCTATCTACTTAACCACACTGGGTGGTCTGCCCCCAAAATCTGTCTGCTAGCTCTCCAGCTGGCAAGTACAAACTACTCTCTGCTGAAACTACATCACAGCTGTATGAATGCCATGAAGGATTCTTTTCCTGCACATATCACATCCCAGTTGTTTAACCTACACTGAGCTAGGAAGGAAGCTGCATTAGACAAAAGAAATACATAACATGAGTTAATGTTTCACATACTCATGTCCATTTACTAGCATTTTTTTTTCCAAAATGCCAGTGAAATAATATAACAAATACAATAGCCAGAAAGCTATTTTGATGATTATGCCTGTACTTTAGCTGTGGTTTAGAGGAACTTGTAATAGTGCCTGCAAGTAAAAAGCCAAATTCCTTCACACTTTACTTTCACAGAAGTCTAAGGGATTGCGCTGAAGATTAACATTGACTATTGTTTGAATACTCAGCTAGTTTCATCCTTCAGGTATTCCATTGCGCTGAGCTCCCCGTGAAAGAAAAAAATTGTCAAAAAGAAATGGCAAGTCATGAACATCTACCACTTTATTGGTGTCCATAAAACACCCAGCAGAGCTGAAAAAGTAAGTGATGCTCATCTAGAAATGCTAAGGCACCTGGGGAAGTTACTTATTATGTAGATTCCTTGGTAACAGGTGCACAAGAAACAGCAAGTAAACAAGTTACATCATGTTCTTTAAGCTTTTTCCTTTTTTTCTGTCACTGAGCATGAACTGAAGGCAGTCTTTCTGCTAAAATAAATAGTTTGAAAACATTGACCATAAATATAAGGAAAAAAATTTGTTCTTAGATAACTCACATGGCATCATTTAGTCATATGGGCTAATCTTCCTTGAGTAACTGCTAGGATTTCCACTCATTTTTGTTTCCTTCACTGTTCTTTTGAGGATGAAAGATTGGTAAACAGCAGGCAGCACAAGTAAAATACGAAGCATGAAATCTGTTAATAATGACCACCAAAGGAATGCTGCTCTTCTGGCAGATAGAGCAGATGGCCAGATAATGCAGTACGATTAATAAAGAGAAGCTCATAGGGACGAAGGTTTTGCTGGGTGCTAGAACAGCAATGGTTAGCAGGTGAACACTAACTTGAGGGTTGCTTTTTTTTTATGCTGGCCTTTCTGATTGGCAGATTTATTTATTTTTTTAATACCAAGGGTAAAATTATAGATTTCTCTCTCCTCTCCCCATCCCCAAAATTAGGCACCTAACTCAATGCTCAACCATCTAAAGTGGTAGTCTTTTATCACCAGGTGCTTGCTCTCTGCTTTGTTTGAGGTCAGTAAGTTCTACTACAGAGTTTAGCATTAAGTTAATGCTTAAGCATTGTAGATCTTTATTTTTCATTTTAAAATGTATTCAACTTAAGTAATTTCAGAGTGTATGCTGATTATTTGTTTAGCCAATTTCTACTACTTAAAAGGTTAAGGTCAATTGCAATTCCATAACTCTATCTTATTTAGAAAATAATATGGAAGTGTAATCTTCAAACAGACAGTCCTTTCATTTAAGGCAGAACTATATCCATTAAAAACAAACATGTAAGTGTTCTCTTTATATTAGGAACACTTCAGTTACCAAAAATATACTCAGGTCAGCTGGTACTTTCATTAACAACATGTTCTAAAAAAAAATAAATCTAAAAGAGATTCATTTAACTGAAAAAAGTCATATTGCTAAGCCTGATGAGAAGCTGAACATCTGTCATGCCCATAAGATAAGAAATCCAATGTTGAATTTGGGAATTATTACATTTTATATATTACTAATACAAAAATAATACAGTTAATTAAACACAGTACCATTTGTTTTTATAGAAAAAACATAAATTGTTGTAGGAAATTAAAATTAAAAGGATAGCTACAAAATAAAAACTGAAGAAGAATGGTGCAAGAAGTATGATCTCTTCAGGTTTATGCCACATGTGGCATGACATCAACCAAAGATGACTGCTTTCCTTATCTCTTTATTTTTTTTCTCTTCTCAAATGCAACTTTTCTTCTTTCATTCTTATCCCAAATATGACATTTAAATATTACTTTTTTTTTTTTTGAGAAAAATCTGTATACAGGAAGTTTCCTTTGTACCTGAGGATATCTGCAAATACAAACGTGGCTTAATCTGTAGACCTTAAGAAGTTCACATAAGAAAATTAAGCATCTATTTTGCAGCTAAACCATGGTGTAGGGCACAATTTCCAGCTGTTTATGATGCAAAGCTGGAAATACTTTCCTAAGTAAGTGGTGTAAAGGAAATACATTTTTTTTTCTATGTACAGGAATTATAATATTAATAGATTAAAGGAAATACATTAAAGGGAAAATGTCCATTGACCCTCTGTATGAAAGTAAAAGCTGATCTACTAATATTTAACACTTCACTTCTTTCAGAGAAGTGAAACATCATTAAGAGTTTCATCCCGGCCACAGAAAGTTGTGCTAACCACGAAGTTACAAGTTAAGCTGAAGAAACTGTAAAGGATTGCACACTGGGTGCTCTTGTTTTGCAGTAAGAATACAAACTCACAGGGTTAAATACAAAACACAAGTCTGAGAAAGAAGAAATCTGTGTCCTAGTGCTAGACTCTCAGCTGCGCAGGCAGAACTCTTGTTCTCCGGAAATTCTGTATACTTCATCTAACCATTATTGAGCACATATTACTGATCCAGTCCTGGGAACAGAAACTACAATTCAGGACTCCTGCCTGTGATTACAGAATTCAAAGATGGAGAATCTTGTATCCCAGCCCAGCAGTTCTTTATTCATTTTACACAAGACAGTCACTGGATAATGCTTGGTGGTTAAGGCACTCCTGGGGGTTGTGGGAGTATGAATTTCAAGGCTCTGCTAAAACTAAAAAGACTTGAATCCCAGTTTGCCTGTACAGCTAAATTCTTTCATCACTGATCTATGCTGGCATAAGAGAAACCCATACAGATGGTTTAGAAGATCTTAGAGCAAGCTAAAGGAATCAGGGGAAAAAAAAAGGAAGGAAAATACCTATTCCGAGAATCCTTGTTCACAGTTTGGGCATTTTGTCTAACACCAGAGTTTAAGGGTGTTAGGAAAGTAGCAACAATTTAATGCCTTTGTATATACCCACCAATAAGAATGTAAATGCTTGAAAGATTATATTCAACTGAGTTGTTTTGAGGCTATCAGTGACACTTAAATGATAGATGAGTACTTAAAGGAAGGAGATAAAGAACTGCATATCTTTGAAAAATCTTAGCAGTAGTTGGTAGATATAACTATTTATCATAAAATAATTCTAGAAATGCCTATTGAGTTAACAGAGTAGCCTTCAAGGAAAAGATGTTCCTTGCTCTACAATTACAAATGTACATATGAGGCCTCTACCTCTTCTTTTGCAAGAATATTCTACTTCTTTTTATCTGTAAGGAAAAAAATATTGGCAGTTAATTTTCTTTCTCAGATTTAGTTATAAGAAATTTTTTTGCATCTGCCACACCTAATTTTAAGCCTTTTAACTGTCAATTCACCAAAAGGACAAAACAGGAAGTGGTTGAATTTTTATAATCACGCTAACTTACGTTACAGGAAAAGTGAAACACAGTGACTTTAACAGGATCAGGCTTGGGTCAACATCGTATGGTCTTCGAAAGGCCTATCTTCTCATGCATACTGAAAACGTTCATCCAGAAAACATTTCAAAGTGACTTCTGTCATGTCTTTGGTTTGGAAACTGAGGACGTGCTACAATTTAACTTAAAAAAAAAAAGTTATTTGTCTTCCCTTTTTTTGTAAAGAGGAAGTGTTAGACCAAAGGCTGCCTATCTCATGATAGCTAGTTATCAATCTGTAGAAACTATCACAAAACATTTTTTGTAGACCTATTTAATAGTAACATTCAATTTAATAGCCTCAATAGGAAAACTAGAATAACACGCAAAGGTTAAGAAATTTTGATTTTGTCTAATCATTTATTACATCCAATGGTCACTACTACACTCATACTGATATATCTCCTTCATATGAGAACCTGAAGGGTTATTAATAACAATCAAGATTAAAAAAAAGCCCCACCAAACAAATAAAATAAACCAGAAAAAAAACCCAAAACCAAAACCACCACAATGGATGGTGATATAATGAGGACATTTCAGACAGTGATACAGCAAATATCCTTCTGACCTTACTGGTAAAACAAGATGAACTATATTGAAAGAGGAACAGGTCTGACTAAACAAATAACCTGACTGCAATTTGCTGCAACCCATTAGCTGGTATCAATGCAGTGAAGGCCATGAAAATTGAAACATGGTTCATTAACTGCGTGTGGGTTTTTGATAAGCAACTCTGATATGTATGTTCTCTCTGATGACCAAGAATAATCTGCACTGCAGCAACCTGATGACGTGTTTCAGTGCACAGCCTATTGACCACCTGCTGCTTAATATGCTGCAGATGATACTTTAACAAATCACAAGAAGGTAGGAACAGACAAAAAAGAAAAGCCTCTCATCTGAACTTCAATCTGCATTACCAAAAAATCAGCAAGTTAGTTGACTGAAGAAGTTAAGGATGCTATAGTCCATAACAAAACTC
The DNA here is from genome assembly GCF_030936135.1 of Gavia stellata. Classification (NCBI taxonomy): domain Eukaryota; kingdom Metazoa; phylum Chordata; class Aves; order Gaviiformes; family Gaviidae; genus Gavia; species Gavia stellata. The sequence goes on along the minus strand of NC_082598.1, from coordinate 22,967,471 downwards.
TTTTTTCCCCTCCTGAACTTCAGAATGAAACCTTTACTTGCAAACAATAAACAACTAAGTGAATTACAGTGTTTCTACTAATTAATCTGCTGGAAGAGACCATAAAACAAGGTTACTGAGAAGTGTGAGGCTCTTTACTGAAATGCACAGTGGGAGACCAAGAGGCAATGGTTATGTATTAAAACAGGGGAAGTTCTGACTGAATATAAGGAAAAAGAACATAAAGTAAGCACCCAGTTTTTTATATATAAAGGTCTTAATAAAAAAGCAAAACTCTAAAAAGCTGTAGAATTTGAATCTTACTGGACTGAATCTATAGAACTAGCAAGCTTTTTGTAGTCGTGGTCCCAAATTCTGGGAGTGTAGATGTCTTTTTCCATGGGAAGCAAGTTAATGTTTGCCTGCGCATAATTATTGCATTCATTTTTTTTTAGTTCAAGAGCCCTTAAAATATAGTCATATAAAGTTTAAGGCAAATCCTGAGTTCTCAGGCACTTCTGATTCCAGGAACATATTATATATATCATTAAACCCTTACATATTATTAAATTTATGGAAAATGTCTAAAATGCAATATTATAATGATGATGATTATAAATCAAAGCCTTACTATCATCTCTCCAACTCCTATGAGTTTCCTGGAAGATGCATGTTTTTTTCATACGCCTGCCAACACTGCAAGCTTTTTTATATATCACCTACTAGTATGTTATTTTTGAAACTAAGTATTCTGTAAAATGGAAAACCTTTATCAGTTTTCCAGAAAAAAAAAACCACAACAAAAAGCCTTTACATGTGAATAATTATTTTCAAAATTAGCTACTTTTATCATATAGCCTCAAAAAGTTGAAAGGATCTCATGAATGTTCTAAGCATTGTCTTGCAAACCTGGCCATTTTCATACAATTTTTTTTGTCACCCTTTTTAAAACATGCCTACACAAGTCAGTTCTGTGAATAATTTGATTAACAAGTGCTTTAAAATGATATGACTCTACCTCTCCTGAATTAGAAAGCTCTGTTTTTTGCTTCAGTTATTATTTTGAGGAATAAAACTGATGTTGTTACCTTTTTCTTTTCCTAATTATTTCAAAAACGCTCCAACACCAGACTTGTTCAAGCCCTAAGCAAGTTGTTCTGACCTCATAGCAGGAGGATGGACTAGGTGACCTCTTCAGATCCCTTCCAACCTGAATTATCCTATATTTTACATATGACTCATCATGTTGTATAAAAAGGTTTAAGTACCACCCAAAGGTTTTTCTGACCACTGTAAAATTTATAAGCATGACTTCCCTCACTTGTCCCCTTTGGAAATTCTCTGGTGTATATTGAAGATGACAGCACATTTTTCTGGTAACTGGAGACCCCATAAGATCTCTCTTTTATAAGCAGCCTATTTTCATGAAACTTACAGGTGTATTGTTCATCATCATTGGAACTTCTACCCTGCAATTAGATTTAGCTGAAATCATCAGCAGAGTCAAGTTATTAAAGAAAAATCAACAGGCACGTATATAAACACAAGGAGGTGCAGAGCAAGAAACCATCTTTGATTTGCTTCCACATACAATCAAACTAAGAAGTAATTAAATCTTTTTCTCCAGTTAAGAACAAGTTTAATGCCAATAAACATAAAGGGAAATTCATGCTATTTTTTTGTGTTCTATAGACAAATACACTGTTAGAAATTTTTTTTTTTTTTTTTTTTAGCAATTTATTGATCTTTATTTTGCATTTTCCTAGCATCCATCTTAAGTAAACAGTTCTGGGATCAGTTTTACTTTTCTGGAGAATAGCATAGGTCTTCTCTGAATGATACATGCTGTTCCAGAATATTACATTCATCCAGTAAAGGTTAACAGAAAAGACAATCTTGAAGTTCCTTTTCCTCTTTGGGCCTCAACTAATATGTGTCTAATACTGGGTACACAGGGAAGCATTTCAAGTAGAACTTGAAAACTGCTTCCCAGATAAAGGCTTTTCTGCCCACTTAATATTAGTTTGCTTCAGATTAAATTGAAAATATCATTTTGAAATTTTATGGCAACTACCAACTTGGTTTATAGATCTTATATTTTTATTTAAAATGAGCATTAACTTTGTGCAGCAGCGCAATCATTTTCCACACTAGGACCACATGCTGCAAACCGAAAACTCTGGAAACAATCTCAAAAAACCCCCAGTGGAGTTTATTTTTTATGTTTAAAGAAGATAATTGAATATGAGGTAAATAATAATTTAAAAAAAAAAATAGTTGAACCATCATTAAAATAACTAAAAGCTTCATAAAGTCAAAGGGTAGCCTACTTTAAATTGCTATCATAATAAAGTTCGTGACTAAAGATTTGTAAAAGTTGGTGTTAATACAGAAAGGTTTTTTCCTGGAAACTTTATAATAGCTTGAGGAGATAGTGTATTTTACTGACCATAACTGTAAGATAAAAATAATCTTAAAAATAAGTTTTAGTGATGCTGTGAAATGGTCTAAAGGATTAGATAAAGAGTTACTAAGTTCTACACTGTAATCCCCTCTCTTGTTATGTTATGGAGCTTTGGTATAGAGTTTAACAAAGTCTGAGAACTTTGTGTAAAACTGAAAAGTTGTTGCCTACTATTATAACTCCGTAACTCCATAACATAAACTCCAAAGCAGGAATGATGCTTTGATAGCATTTTGGAAAACTTTTTTCTTTATTTTAAGTAGTAAAAAAGTTTTAATTATTGCAGATAAAAAAATGCCTATCTCCATCCCAAAGTATAGAGTCCTTACATTGCTAAATACGCCTCTGTTGATGCAGATCTCCAAAAGATGTGTTTGTAGGTTGATTAGGGTTTTTTAGGGGAGGGGGTGTGCGTGGGGGGGCATTAACCTAAATCATTCTTTGAAATTATCTATGGAAACATTGCAGTTTGTTTGTAGGTTGTTTCCACACTTGCAAAGTTGCAAATAATGAAACTCAGTATCCTGATATCAGCATATTCACTGAAGGAATATTGCACACCACCAGTGACCAGTTCTAAAATTTTGAATAGTAAAGTTTAAAAAGAGAGAGTTGGGAGAAAGTCAAGAGAAATGTAGTGTATGATCAGTTACTCCACCAGTAACATAAGCTAATATGCAAACTCAAGCATTCAGTGAAAAATCCCATTTTCCATTCAGTAGCCAAAATAAACATATTTGATGAAGAAACAATTAGATAGAAAAATAAGACATGCATGTCTCTTTCTGAAGAAAACCATATGCTAGGTATCTCATGTGCTAGATAAGTTTCCCAAAAGAGTTAATCCACATAAAAGTGATTTTTTTTTTTTTTTTATGCCAAGGGCAGTGAGACCTTGAACAATCTGCTGAGTAAGTGTGGGTCACGTAAGTTAGAGCTGCCTGGAGCCAAACTGAAGTAATTTTTTTCTAAGATAAAAATCAGAAAAAAGGAAAAAAACAAAGAAAAAACAAATGCATTATCATCTCTGTTTTCATCTGGCAAGTTTTGCAAAGTTGTTACAGCAGAGCATACACTGGTACAAACATGTTTGCATGATAAGATAAAGGTCTAGCTCTATTTATCAAAAACTATAAGGAAAATGAGAAAAAAAAGGCCAACAGCAATATGCAACCTATAAACACCATGCAATCAATTAACTTGTTTATGAAACATTAGATCAGAAAATATAGTATTAATAACATAGATACCTTCAACAGTAAATAATAGGTCATCTCAGGAAATGGAGGCAAAAACACAGAAAAGTCTCTTCATGTTTCTCTTCAAAAGAAAATAGAACTTGGCTACATTAACTGATGAAATGAAATCTCTAATGGCTTCTAGCCTCACAACGTAAGCTTAGTCAACGTCTGGCATGATATTCTACAATTGGAAGTCCTAGGCTTGACTGACTAGATTTAGGCATGAAGCCAGAAGAAGTGGTGAATCACTCTGCATCTCATCAGTCTAATACTGTTACATCAGAATTTGGGGGAAGAGACAAGTTGTTTGTTATAAGCCACCTAAAAGGCACAGTTTAACACTGAACTAAACTGAAATTTCCATTGTTAACACAGTCATATTTTGATTAACCTTTAAGTTGGTGTAACTGTATATATTAAATGGATGATTGTTTATGTTAAATGCAACTGTATATGTTAAATGAGGTGAAACTTCAATGAAGAAGTCCCTCACCTGGAAACAACAGAAATAATTTCTAGTCACAGAAAATGATGGCATAGATTTATCTTCTTTTTTTCCATGAAGATCCTACTACACTAACAGGACTACTGTGGAATTTATTCAAATAGTTTGAATAAATCAACCAACAGTAAATACCCACAGCAATAAAATAGTTCAGAGAGAACAAATACATATGACTGGACAATCACTTGGTGTAATTAAAACAGCAACTGCCTTAAGGGTGAGCTGAACATTGCTAGCAGTACAACAAACAAGCAGTCAGATTATTGGTATGAATGTAAGCTTTTCAGACTTACTTTGGGGCAATTTTTTTTTTAATTCATATGGCTCACCCATATTATTCCCTCCTGTAACACAACCAACAGTCAAAACTAAAGCAATTACAGAAGAGAAAGCCTTCTGCAATTGCATATCCAAATCTTTATTTCTCTTTCATAAGGATTTCCGTTTGAATCTGAGAGTAACTGAGTAAATTACAAACACATCTACATAACTAGAACCTAGTTTATGCTACAAGGAGACATGAAAGTTCAACTTACAGGTGAAACAGAAGTAACTTAATAGTCTGACTCTCCAATATAAACAAGAAGTTGGTACCTGAATAAACAACATTTATGTTACAGTCCATCAGTAGTTGTCTTGCAATTTTCAGAATTCCTGACTGTTAGACATTAAAAATCTCCGAACAGACTCATGGCATGTGCTAGATGTATCAATGAGAGCAGAAATTCATCAGAAGGCAAGAATCTAGTGAGCGTGCAAGTACAGAAACTTGCACAAAACCACATTAAATAGATTTGGGCAGTTTGAGAGCACAATAAAGATAAGCTCATACTTGTGAGAAATTTCTTTAAGTAGAAAACAAGCTGCTAACATGGAATTATCTTGAAACATCATACCTATTTCACACTTGATAGCAATACCGTTATTTCTTTGTAAAATATACTCCTCATAGTTGAATATAAAGAAAGACTAAAAAAGATACATGGTTTACTATCCACTAAGTCTTCAGAATTGTGTGTAGGAAACTGATTTGTATTCCAGAGTGAGAAGCAGCTGCCCTGTGAATGAGATTGGAAGCTCTCTGTGTATCAACCTGGTCATATAACTTACTACTGGGAGATGATAAAAGGACCTACAGCACCTTTTCCTGTCATCTCTCCTACCACTTGATAGCTCTCGTCTTTAAGTATCGTAAGTACCAGTGTAGTTTTCCTTTCATGGGCAGTTTTATGTAAGCATTTTGTTTTACTCATATGATAAAATGAATTATGTTTGGTATCTTTTAAGTTACTTCATGAACCTTTTGCCATAGAAAGATTATTCCACAAAATGATAACGAATATTAAAAAAGTGCATTTTGATTTGGTTTTGTACGCGGGATGAATTTAAATTCTTGCCTTTCAAACTTTTGTAGTTGAATCTGAAATTTAAACAACATACTGGCACGTATTTCAGAGCATAACTTGCATTATATATGTGTATATGTATACATGTATATGCGCTGGGTACAGTATATACCAGTATTAATTCATTGCCTTAGATTACTTCTGATACCAAAATAGGATGACTTTTGGTAAATGCTGTCATCTGAAAGCACGCCACCACATCTGCTGTTTTATAAATAAATAAAACAAAATAAAGATTTTAAACATTAAGAGTGACTGGAAAGTTTCTCTAACATTAAGTGGATTAAGTCTTTGCAGCCATTTTCATGTTTAAAAGCTTCATTTTCTACTCAAAGAGCATAACTGACTAAAAATGCTCAAATATGCTGCTTGAAAGGAAAAGTTAATCTTTTAAACACATAAAAACATCTATAGTGCACTCCTTCCCCATAAGACACATTGAAGATGAGCTAAAACTGATAAAGTAAAAAAGCAGATTAAAAGTAGATCATGTCATAAAACTGTGTTTCAATTTCTACATTGAAGAAAGAAGTATTCTTTGCTTTACAGAGGTATGTATGCTCCATGAAGCAGTGAAAATGAATATACTTTCAGTTACAGATGTAATTGAATGACAATTTTAAACAAGGATTATTCAGTACCTTTAAAAATACTTCTGTACAATATCCACTTCATTGGAACATAATCTCAGAAATTACTGTATACCACAGAATTAAAATATTATTCCAATTATTTTATGTGTTTGTTCTACAAGAAAACTCCTATGCCCTTAAAAGTGTTTGTATTTTGCCAGTCTTGGTCATCCAGAGCAGGTTTTTGTATGTATTTTTATGGGCTGAGAAGCACATCTGAAGTACGTTCTTGAAACATAAAAAATTCTAAGTAATCCTGATGTTTACTCTTTATGAACAAAACATACTGAGCTCTTGAACATTCTTACTTGTTGGACTTTAAAAAAATAATGATAATTTCATGGTTCTCATGTGGAATTTTTCAAATCTTTCAATATCCTTGTAAAATCATGCATACTAAAATTACATGAGCTTCTGAATGTGCAGTTCAGAAATCAGGATTCCCACCACCGACAACAGTCCTACCTACAAGAATTACATTTCTCTTGCGTATTTTTTTCTTCTGAGTTAATGAATTTTGTATTCTTTTCTGCGTTATGTCACACCTTCAGGTGCAGAAAGATGCTTCACCCGACCCTACTGCCTCCCATAAAAGAAGAAAAGGAGCTTGAAGAAACTTCAAATAGAAATTCTCTAATTCCCCTGTAAAAATTCTAATAATTATTCAGTGCAAACAATATTTAATTATACAAAATATAAAATTTGGTCTTGGCTACCATTCTCTTCCTATCATTTCAAAATAATTACTTTTATGAAAAAAAAAACAAAACCCAAACCCACTAAAAATGAACTTACTATAAAGACAAAACTCAGTGCTCTTTATCCCACATGAAAGAAATATCTCCTTCCACTTCAGCTTATGAGTACAAGCTTAAAAAATTGAGGCACTCTCGCTGTGGCCAGAGTTTCATATCAGCTAGTTCTGGACAGCTCACTTAACACATGTATCTGTTTTTGCTTTCCGTAGTTAGTTCATTTATTTGTTTAGGGTTATCTTCATATAACACAAAGCTCTGAGTTTGGAAGTCTACTCTTGATGGTTGCCTGAGAAGCAGAGTGTACAAGTACCTCCTTTTCTTCCTAAGTCTTCTACTAGCTCTAGCTCCTGTGGTCGGGCCTGGTGCGTTCCTTGTCTTAGAAGCATGTATTTTTATTTGAGCATTTCCCATAATGTTACTTTTAATAAACATGGTATTGATAATACTATGCTCAATAAGACCCGGCTCGGTTTGATACTTGTTCCCTTACATACCTTGAATATGACCATTATTTTGATACAAAGACTACTTGCGTGAATTCTAGAGGTCGTCTTTCACCCTCTGAAATGAAAAATATCCCTATCACTTCTCACATTTTTCAGTAAGGGAGGAAACATGAAGGTGTAGGCCAACAAAATTATTATCCTACTAGGAGATGCAAAAACCCTACAGGGAGTTTCAGGTTAATTACTGATGACTCACTGGGACAGCTGTGGCTCATTACAATCAACATTGTATATAAAGGAATAATAGGAGTAATATTCTCCTAGAAGCCCCAGTGGCCTGGGGATAGGTACTGAGGGAATGAATTGTACAAGCTTGTACTGAAACCCAGGGAAAAGGCTTGGGCTAAAAGTCTTGGCTGGCAATATTTGGCTTTACTCTGTTTTGCTGCTCGTCAGAGCCAAGAACAGTGACCATGAGCATAGCTTTTGTTCAGGGATGAGGAGAAGTCCTGCTTTTCTGTAAACAGCAGCAAGGAGTATGTGAAAGTATGTAACTATAAGCAAACAAGAGAGGAATACTAGCTCTACCTAGGCTGTATGGTTGAACCTGTCTTCACCACAGCACAGATTTTGGCTCAGCCCGACCTGTTATTGTTGGTTCTGTGCTCAGGTGAAGGTTCTAGATGGAAAGCAACACATCTCAAACTCATTTGTTGGCAGAAGCCAGCTGCGATTAGTATCTTCCAGTAAAGTCGTGTGCTTTTCTGAGTTAATAAACCTGCTTAGTTCTGCTAATAGACTCTGTTAAATTGCTTGATTTTAGAAACTGGCAACCAAAATGCTACATTTTAACTTAAACCTTTGTTTCTCTATGTATAAGTCATTCTGAGTTGATTCTAATTTGATTTTCCTTTGTATGTTTTAGTAAGTAATAGAGTGAACCTTGCCATCAACTTCTGTTAAGTCGCATTTTTATAAACATCTGTTAAAATAGCTTTTACCAATACCCTTGACTGTGATTCTTTAAGCAGCCTAAACCACTCATTCGCAATAATGACAAAGTTGTCTGTGAGAGAATGGGACTGCTGAGTGGGAGGCCTCTTCCAGTCCTTACAGTCTCTATTTTATGAAAAAAAAAAATAATCTCTAAAATAATAATGTTTTAGAAAAGGTTATTTACATCTAAAGCATCTTTCGTTGTTGTAGTTTCCTTCAGTAAAGCTATGCAGCATGAAATAAATGCTTCCTATATCTTTTAAGAATGTTTTTATTCCAACATGATTTGACTTGTGGATTATATTGAAAATAAAAACTGGTCATGTTAGAGTAAGCTTCATTGTTTGATCAGTAATTTACAAAAATCTGAGCTTTATAAATATATTCTGAACTGGTCATCCTTAACAAATAGATCTGGAAAACATAACTACGAAAATAAAAAGCAGCCTAGAAAAATAGTTTAGAATATAGATCTGGTTTCCTTTCCTCTTCTTTTTTCCCTACACACAGCATACCATTGTGCTACATGAAAAGAACATTTTTTTGAAATTAGAATAGCATAGGCTAGAATAGTTCCAGTAGGAAGGGACAGCCCTACAAAGAACATCTAGTCCAAGCAAAAGTTAAAGCATGTTACTAAGGGCATTGTCCAAATGCCTCTTCAACACTGACAGTCATGGGGCATCAACCACCTCACTAGGAAGCCTGTTCCAGTGTGTGACCACCTCTCAGTAAAGAAATGCTTCCAAATATCAACTCTAAACCTCCCCTGATGCAGCTTTGAACCATTCCCATGTGTCCTGGCACTGGATAGCAGGGAGAAGAGATCAGCACCTCCCTCTCCACTTCCCCCCCCCAGTCAGGAAGTTGTAGAGAGCAATGAGGTCACCCCTCAGGAACCTTCTCTCCTAGGAATAAACATTAGGGAATGATCCAATAAAGCAAAGAATCAGGTGATCTACTAGATCTTATATGTAATAGTACTTTTTCATGGTAGATTTGTTAGGGCAGTTACAAAGGAAAACCTATTATCTTTATGTTAGTTTTTGCTCTGAAGTTTTCATTTTCACTCCTCTAAACAAATTGGGAAAAAAACCTTAGGAATTATTTTTCACAGATGTCTCCATTTTATATTAGTAGTTTGCATGATATTTTACTATAAGCCAGGAAATCACCACGCAGTGATATAAACATTTCTGCTGCAGCATGTCCTGCTGTTTTATTTTTGTACCCCTGCAAGGCTAATAAGCTACATGATATATTATCATCACAAAGTGATGATAACACTCACAAGAGACGTAAGTATTTTGCCATTTATTATACTTGAAGTCAAATAATTTCCTTTATCATTAGGATAATCAACTATTTACTACAAAATCTTTATAGAACAAGGATAAAAAAGCCCATAGGATTTCCAAACCTACACAGGTAGCAAATGTAACTAGAAATAAAAAAAACCATTGGTTTTCCAGAGAAGAAATATACATTATAAGTCAATTGGATTTCGTCTTCATTTTTTCACATAATATTACAATAAAGGAAAACAATACAAATACTTAAAAAGTTAACTCCAAAACCTATGTTATTTGTCAAACAAATAATCCACATTAGTAGTGAAATAATGTAAGAAAGGAAAAAAAGAAAGGATTGGAAATTCTTAATACCTCAACAGTATGCATACTCAAGCAAACTAAGATCATTAAAAAATATACTGTAGTTTATTATTGCCTGTAGTATCAAGGAGGAATAATCTGTTTCATACATAGAATTCAATTCTGCAGAAATGAATTATTTAAATCAGGTTTCACTAAAACAAAATTTCTGTAATTTTTTTCAGGAAAAAACCCCCTAAACAATACCCCCCACTTTTAGAATGCTGACATATCCTGAAAAGTCAGGTTTCTTGTGAGGAAAGTATTTTTTTCTTTATTTTACTTTATTTTATTTTCATTTTTTTTAACTACCTCTACGGAAGGATTAAAAAATACCACTTTGAGTATAGGAAAATCTTGTATGCTAGTACTTTAAAGAAATAAAAATGTAGAAGAGTAAGTGAGCTTTAATCTACAGTAAAACAATTTTAATTCTTTCACCAGGGCTGTGATCCTATAAGCACTTCCACAAATAACTAATGACAGAGAGGTTCATGTTAAAGATGCACTAGGAAGGGAAGTGTGTATGTTCTTCGAGAATCAGAGCCCTATCTATCACTCAAGGAAAACCAACTATTCTAATTCAACAGAATAGATGGAATAGAAAAACGCTGCAGTGTACACCAAAGTATCCATGTGCTTGAAAGCTTTAAAAGCTATTTTCTTTTAAAAACTGCATAATGACACATTTAATGCAAACTTTTTTCTTCTTTAGATTATGATTTTTCTTAGCTAGCTGAACTTAACCTTTAATTGAAGATAATATAAATAATTTAAAATGCTAGATTTATGTCACTTTAGAATGTAGAAAAAACATTAAGTATAATCGTAGTATAAATATGAAATGCCCTTTTCATTCTCTCCAGCTAAAGAACCTCATTTATTATAATTAATGCTGGAAAGTTACTTTTGTTGAAGTCATTTTCACATTAGTGGTTATACTGTTGTCATGTAATCATCTGCTGCAAGTTTCTTTATTTCTTATAGCAACTATACAAATTAAAAAGCTACAGCTATGTTGGCTAATATGTTTCTGAAAGGTATGTAGAAGACACAGGATCTTTAAACTTATTAAAAACCTAAACTGAAACATAAATCTGCTTTTCTGAAGCACTAAGAGGCATCTTCACTAACACACAACTTCGCTAATGGCACTGCTTCTTGCTTTGAACTCCAACACTGTCAGAGAATAGACTGCCACTTTTATCAAAAGCTTAAAAAAATATTTTTAAAGCACCTACAAGGTTGATTTAACATTGTCTTAATTACAGCTTTAGCTATTTCTTCATGCGTAACAAAAGGGTAATTATTCCTTAAACCTACTAAAACATTCAGCAAAATAACCTGCATTATATTACTAGCAACAGTACTCCAAGATATTACACTAAAAGTAAGTTCTTGTTCAACAGATTGTTTTTCCTAAGTACCTAAAATACAAACACTTCTCCAAATGCTCCTGAAAATATACTGCATTGCATGGAAGTTCAGTGTTAAACTTAAGAAAGGAAAGACCTTGCAGGAATGCTGCTGGAATAGTGGAAGCTTTGTAAACTACTTCTCCTCGCCCCAGATACTAGATATATTTATTAGCAATAAAGAACCTCTTGGGGAAGAAAAACCAGCAAGGCTTGGAAAGGGTCAGAGCAACTCCATCTGAACTGAGCATTGCTAATTCACTTCTAAAATCAGTAGGACATGCATGTAGAGCTTAGCTTATTTAATACACTTTTCTCGTCTCTTCAGGAAAATATTTATTTAGGAACATTAATGTATTGGGCCATATCAAGTCACTATAGCTCCTTTTTCTTCAGTTTTAATATTTTTTTGCTTTGTTGACTGTTATGTGTTTGGAAAACACCATGAATATAGAGATCCTTTGGATAATGAGAATAGTCAGGGTAAAGGTTGAGCTTGATCAAAGTAAAATTTGGAAGTAACATACCTGAAAGTTGCAATTATCAGCAGCTTTCCCTTTGAGAAGCTCACAGATCTTTATAAAGAACTTCCTATTAATTTTATGAAATGGATTTTGCATCTGTTTTATGATTAACAATTTTTTTCATTGTCTCACACTGACTGTGGCAGAGCTGAAAGCAGAACTTAGACTCTCCAGCTCCCAGTATCTATTACCATTCATGCTGTGAAATGAACTCTTTAAGTCGGACTCAAAGGTGGAAACAGCTTACTGCTTGCTGATGCAGTGTGATGCAACTGTATCCCCTGCAAAGATTAGTATTTGGCTACCTGAGTTGCTGATTACTCATGGATTAATGGTTTGCTTACCATTTGGAAAAAGGAATAATTTTATTTACTTGTAAATAATTTTGCAACTTTTATTTTTTATAACCCATTATTTCAGAGAGAAGCCTTAAAAGCATTTTTGTTTTCATTCTCTCATTTCACCAAAGGAGGGCTCTTTGCAAAACTCTTACCTGCTAGAAAGCTGAGGAAAACCAAAATAAATAGTTCTCTCTGTGCTTTCCTTAAAAATAATTTTTAAAGTATCTTAACATTTGCCATTCTTTTCAGGTTGTACGCCAGTGATCAGAGGTTTTAAAGGCACAGACGCTGCATATTTTGCCAGGCTTTCCATGAGACACAACACCACAACTCTCACTAAGGTCAGCAGCATTTTATGTAATGATAAAAGACAAAAAGTCACACTATTTCAGAACCGACTGTATACATAGCTAAGACTGAAAGAACTAAAAAATGTAAGTGGTCTTTTGCAATGGACACATGACATTTTTTTATAGCAAGAAAATTTCTAAATATAATTATCTTTACTAATCATCTCAACAAACTACAGATTTTTCTTCTGTGCTTCCCAGAGGGGTGTCTTGTGGCACATACAGAAGTGCCAGCTTGCAGAATTTTATTATTTTTGCTGAAGTCATATCTCTGGGAGTTATGAGAAACACACACACACAAAATCCAGCCTTCAGGTTCTATGAATGAAGCACAGGAAGATGGAAAATAAATATGAAAATATATGAAGGTAAATAAAAACAAATTTGTATATGTTTATATGTTTTTTTGAGGTCAATCTATTGTCTGTTTTTCTTATGGGGTCTTTCCATGACTTCTGACATTAATATTCTATTATATATGTGAGCAGCTCAAGACTTGTAGGATTTAGACAATGTGTTCTATCATGCAGTTAATATTTGGTCCAAAATGTCTGTAATAAAATAAGTATAAAATATAACAGGTTTAGATATTTCCTATAATTCTATGTCCCTACTGATAGCATTAGTTACAATCTAGTCATCCACAACCCATAAATAATGGCTTGCCTGGTTGAATAGGTTTCTAATGGTTGTAATTCCCTTCTTTACACAGTTGCTATAGCAGTGTGGATGAAGTTTTAATCTATCTCCTTATAGCTGAATCTCAGAAATACTGTATGTTTAAACACTTTATCCCTTGTGCGGACTATAGTTCCTGTGGAAAAATAAGTTACTATTGTAGCATTATGTTAAGGAAATTTTAGTCCTGTGTGAGATGTGGAAAGGTAAGAATAACTCAAATTTAGACTGTCTAAATGAGTTTATGGTTTAATTGTTGTACATGAATAATCCCTTTGGGATTAGTAGTAAAAGAGATGATGCAGACAAGTCCCAGAAAGCCTTCTCAATGATCAAGATATTGAAGATCTTGAGACCAGATTATGAGGCATAACACAGGGATTCTCGGCTCTCCAATAATATGTCAGTGAACGCAGCAAAAACATTTAAAAAGGCACTTTTAATGGGGTTTCTTCATGTTTGATTGCTCTCTAAAGACCTATTTGGAAACTACATTGTATACATTTATATGCATGTATATGTGTACTTATATAAATGGACAAAGATGGGATTATTTATCAAAGAGGTAGTCAAGGCATTGGGAAAATCACAACACAAACAAGATGGTTTCAAGGCACGTTTGTGAGAGAAAATAATGAACCAATATGGTAAAATTCAGGAAAAAAAGTTCCTTTCTGCAGGAGAGCAGAATTGGTTGAAAATCTTGAAACTAGAAGAAAAAAAATTGTTTATTCCGTTCTGTTTTCCACCCTTTCTTGGCAGAGAATAACTGGATTTATTTTCAGCTAATAGAATGCAAGCACTCCTGAGTTCCACTGCTATAAAGTACCTTAACTTTCCAGGAGGAAACAGTTTGCATTTTTTAATTGTAGTAGCATTTCAAAACCTTTTTATATTGAGGTGATCTGAACTTGAAGGAGTCCCTTCACTTAAGAACACTTAAAGTTAGGTTAATACAAGCACAAAGAAATACAGGAATCAATTTTGCTTTGAAGCTTATGCCCTGACTAGTCTCCTTCAGTGGTATTCTGTTTAGTAAAACTTTTTTAATCAATTGTTGAAATTCAATCCTAGGTGGATTTTCTGTTCCCACATAAACCTAGTGCTGATGGGAAGTGCTAGGTTGTGGGTAGACAGAACACTGCCCATGGTATAAAGCCAGCCAAGACAGTAGCATTTGACAGCCATTGCCATTCAAAGACTAATGGACTTTGTATCAGGTCCATTTTCCTTAGCTGTTCTTAGCTATCCTCTTTCCTTAGCTGACAGTCTCAACCAGGATGCTAGTTAATGCTTTTGGGGGCAGAAGCACCTCTGCAGTAGGTAATATTCTCCAAGTGCTAACTCATTTTACACAAGCCACTTAACTGCCACCTTAGAGTAATGACTTTCTATCACTACTGACCTGGGCTTGATTCAATTCTTTTACTATTTATCTTCACAATAATAAACAAATTTGTCTTGTCAGTGCAGTTTGTTTACTTAGGCCCTTCTGAAAAAGCACCTTCTAAAAGTCAGTTACATGTGGCAGGAAAAACAGTACCAGATAGAGAAGAACTGTGTTAGAGAAAATATTTTAGTTTTATAACTTCCTTAAGCTCCTCAGTTAATATAGGATTTATCAAGAAACTTCAGGATAAGGTCTTTATACTTTAGAAAAGTTTTTCTGCTTAAAATTCATAACATGATCAATAGCACGTGGGACTCTACCTGGTAAAAGCTAAAGGCAATTGTTTCCACTTGAAGAGAAAAGCAAGAGAAAA
Organism: Gavia stellata; assembly: GCF_030936135.1. Lineage (NCBI taxonomy): Eukaryota > Metazoa > Chordata > Aves > Gaviiformes > Gaviidae > Gavia > Gavia stellata. The sequence goes on along the minus strand of NC_082598.1, from coordinate 22,952,321 downwards.
ATATTCACTTATCTGAACCTTTGGGGGCATCTTGAGTTTTTCTGTATTCTGCCATTACTGTTTGTGAGATTAGATCTGACTGTGTCTCAAGTTTCCATATCTATGCTCCTGGCAAGTGAGCTATGCCTCTAAGGAACATCCTTTGTTAGGAGCGGTGCACTGTGGCAGTATAGAGCCTGTCCTCTGTATTGCCATTTATAAAACCTAGTATGTATTCCTCTTTGACTCTCAGACTGCTTTGCTTCATCAGGGTCTGTCCGTGAGCCAGCTTCTTATGCCATTGTTATTTCCCAAAGTTTAATTCTGCAGATATGGCCATTTCCAGTACAGGTAGAAAAAAAGGGTGGGAAAAATCAATTCTACTCATGCCCTTTGCACACTGTTGTTGAGTCCCTCAGATCAAAAAAGACACAAAGACATTTTGGTACAGATTAAAATTTGATTATTTTTTTTTTTTTCCCTATTACGCTTTTCCCTGCACCTTTGGTGTCATCCAGGTAGAAAACTATGGGCAGAATAGACTATTTTACACTTGCTTCTAAAAAAAAAAGGATAACATATGGTATCAAAATTATTAAATCCTGTTTTCCTTTCAGGTTTCCTCAGGCCTATGCTAATTGATGAAATAGATTGCTGGCCAGAACATGCTAAGAGTAGAACCAAAGCCCATGCTGTTTCTTTCCTGTGCCAGTTCATTGTAGTTCTGTACACCAACATGTTGGAAACAGGATCTCAGGAAGGATGTAAGTCACATGTGCAGGTTCCATATGACTTGTGAGTTATATTGTGCAGGTTCCTTGTATATTATCAAATGTATTGATCACCTTTTCAGTGCTCCAGGACAGCTTAAAAATTTTCTTATATGCTTTACATGTCATTACGAAATTTCTATCATCATGTTATTACAAACTTTCAGTAAGCATAAAAAATTTTGGTACATATTTTTAAGCATATTTCATTTTAAATATTTTTACCCACATTTTTCCCAAAAAACATTTTATCTGAATAATGAAACGGTATTAAATACAGTATTTTAATCATGTGAGGCATTGAATCAGACAACCTCAAACAGAACTAAAATACTTAGATTGCTTGCATTTTAAAAATCAGCATATGTAATAATGTCACTCATGGTTACTCCTCTTTCAACAGCTTAACGCCCCCACCCCCAAAAACTACTAGAAACCTAGAAAACAACTGAAGTTAACTATTTTATTACTCTCTCATGAACTTGATCTGTAGCTGTATATGAGACGGCAGAAACAAACACATTTCCAGACCTGTCAAATCAACTGGCATATCACAATAATCCCTGTATTATTATTGCAATGCATGGCAGAATATGAAAAGAATGCAAATTATGTAATTCAGTAGCAGGGAATGATAGCCACTGCTAATGGAATTAAACACTGAAAGACATTAATAAAATAATATACAATACTTTCTTAAGTTTATTTCTCAAATATTCTGTTAAAGAAAACAAAAAGATTTCTATTCTCCACTTAGAGAACAGAAGTTTCTGTTATTAGCTAACACCAGTGGAAGGTGAAATTACATCAGATCTCTTTGCCTTCACAATAAAATCTTCCAATGTCAAATTCCACTGATAAATGTTACTTTAACATCTCATGATAATATAAATGTCATTGCACTGCCCCAAAAAGGGACACAGATTCTCCTCTTCAAAGACAGTATGAATTAACTGTGAGTGAAATAACCCTACATAAGAAAACAATCTACAGTGGAGCTCAAACAGTTTAAAGATAGTAGGACAGCAGGACACAAATACCACTCACTTTTTGGTTTCCTGAGATTTAATTTAAACAGCCTTTTCCCAATATTTCCTCTATGGACCCTACTAGTCTTTATAGCATTGTTACAATCTCAGAAAAAGACTGAAAAATCCTTGGATCAAGAAAACAAATCTGCCATAAAACCATAGGGAAAAAGCCCACTTCGGTACAAGCTTGTCCTATGGCTTGTTTACACGCAATTTTAGGTATTATACACTTTGATTTTACTTCCCTTGTTGATGAAATAATGCAGATTGCTTAGTAAAAGAACAACTGCCCCTGCAGGGCTCTTTAGGGTTGATTTGTTCCTTAGATATAGCAAAAAACAGGTTAAGACAAGCAAGTTGAGAAAGCTGGTATGGTCATGTTTGTTTGGTTGCAAGAGAGCACACAACCATCAAAATAAATTAACTCCATCAATACTGTTCTTCCTCCACTGTCTTCACATTTTACTTTTTCTATCAACCAAACAGAAATTTACACTCATGTCTTAATTTCAATTATTTTATATGGTAGAAAGAAGCACAGATTTGAAATATGTATCAAAAAATTCTTCATTATTATTTACTGAAATGGGTTTGTCCTTTCCATAATTCTTAAAAATAGTATGAGAATGGACAGCTCTTTTAAACATGAATGGATCAATCATTGACACAAATTTGTTTCTAACAGCATGTTCCAAGTTAGCTGCGATATAAGGTTTGAAATTAGTATTATTAGAATTTAATATTCCAGTCTAAAATAAAAAAAAAAAGAAACAAAAAACACCCTTAGAAAAGGCAGATTACTAAAATACATTTTCTCGCATAATAAATGTTGGCTTTGCTTTTATCTGTGCATAAAAATTATGTTGGAGCCTAAAATCATTTTTTGTTGGTGGTGGCGATTTTGTTATTTTTGTTCCTTGCCCAAAACAAGTCAACCTCCTCTGGAATTTTATTTTACATTACTGTACTAATAAATTGGTATTATGTCTTAAAAATCCTAATATTCATCTTGTTCTAGCATATGCCATGATTATTTTTCTATGTTGCTGCTGAGGCAAAAAAAGCACATATAGGTGATACCGTAGTAATATTCAGAAATAATTAAATGTCTGAATTTATATTATGTTGGTCTTGAAATCCTCTGGTAGTTAAAGAAATTGTTACTTTTCTCTGAAAAGCAATTACCCCCTATAAAATAGAACTTTCAGAACTCCAGATGTCACTTATTGTACTGGGGCTTCTAATTCCTTTAAATACCATTCTGTATATTTTGGCATACTACCCTGAGGTTAATATTTGCTAAAAGACATAAGAAATACAGACACTTCCTTTAAGTCTTTGTTTTTCAGATCTTATTTATTTCTGTTTTCCGGTATAAATTACTTGCTGTTCTCAGGAAATGAAATAATAACAGAAAAAATACTTCCAGAGACAACAACAAAGTTCATTATGGGTACAAAGCAAAACATTCTCATTAGAAGATACATATCTACTTGTCCCTACCAAGCTAGCAAGTTTATTTTTCTTCTGTTCAATCCAAGGCTAATGGGACACACAATCACTTAAAAACCCTCGTTAGGAAAAAGAGATATTAATAGTTGCATGCACTCTTAATGGAAACTGGACAAATTTGTGTATAAAAATCCACAAATGTTATTAAATTCACGGTATGTGGCTCAGCAAATCTGAGTCACAAACTGTTAATATATAGGAGACTACTTGAAAGATGAATCAATTTATCTGCCCTGCTATATCCTTCCCTGAGCACCCTGTTTTGGCCACCAGATGATCTTTGGTCTGACCCTATACATTGGTTGGGTTTTCCATATATATCAGATTCATTAATAGTTCTGTGGAAGGCTGGCACACAGGAATACTGCCAGGACCATGAACCTTTCCAGATTATGATTAGGCTTGAAGAATTAACAAGCAACTAGGTAAGTAGACTTGCTGTTCTAACTCTGAATTCACACGTCAGCAGGTAAAAAAAAAAAGTATTGCCTTCAGGAAACCTTTTTGAGTTGCTTGGATAAGCTACAGGCTGAAAATATGTAAAATTGGTGTTTTGGATGTAAAAAGAAATGCAGGATGAAGTCTTTTTATCTTTTTTATATGTTCTTCTATGTTTTGTCACAGTGAACTTCATATTTTACAAATCTTTATTAAAAATTACATTGTTTTAAAATGAAACAAAACAGAGCACTGTAAGAAGTGACTTTACTTAGATGTGAAAATGCAACAACTTACAAAACTAGTGTGTGTATCAGCAACTCAGACCTATCTGTTCTGTATACTTGCACTCCACTTTTACTCAAAGTCTTAATATAACAAGGGTAGTTTAATACAGTTTAATACACTTGAAATTTGAATTTGTTTGCAGATTTTTAAAAACAGATGTTTGTGAATGTCATGATTCCTTTAGGTTCATCATGTTGAAAATACATACAGATTTTTGTTCTGAATCAATAATTTATACTTGATATTTTTAAAAATGGACTCAAGGAAAATAAAATTTCTTCTCTTAATTTCATCAGTCTTTTTTTGCAACTACCCCAGCTTTTAAAACATCAAACCCAAAGCATCAAACGTATATGAGAAAGACAAAAGTAGTAAGATTATGTATTTTATAAAGGTAATATATAATAAAATATTTACATTTGCTGCAATGACTATTAAATAAGTAAATAAATAGAACAGTATTTGGGAACCAGCAGTAGAGAACAAAATGTATTTTTCACTGAAATGGAGAAGAAATACCCTTATAAAGGACCTCTTTTGGATCTTCATTATACTTGAAGACTAGAAGGGACAGAAAGATCTAATGTTGTCCAGGAAACTGAAGAAACTGTCATTAAATACAAATAGAGAACTGGGAAAATACAGCATGCTGAAAGGGCTCCTCTGAACTGAGGAAAAATAAATTTCCGTTGACTATCTGCATTAGATTTTTTCCAGGAAAGAGGCTGCTGTGGAGGCAAAGGTTACTAAATATTCCATTCATAAACCAGATGTCTCTTCTTCCTTGTGTCTGTAAATTTTGGAATGCATTTTGTCCTCTGTCTATCTGTCTACATTCAGGACTCCAACAGTATCAAAGGGAGTTCTGCAGTCTGCATCAGTGGGAGGCAGCCTGAGCTAGCAGCTGGCACAGAGGACTTGGACAAAAGCCTAACTCCACTAAGTCAATAGCAAAGCCCTCATCAGCTTGAGTGCAAACTGGAAATTGGTGTTCCAATTATTACTTTTTGAGGGGTGGGCAGTGTTTGGATCAATTACCAGATGAAAGATCAGTTCATAGCATGATATTGGACATACCGCTTCACTTTGTGATGGTTTAGTTCTCCACTTCTCAGTTTACTATGTTCTTTCATATCCACCTCAGTGAATTGATTTGAAATTCATAGATGAGGCAGGTTATGTAACTGCAACAGTCTAGATCTCTTGAGTATTTGCAGTAAGAACTGACTCACCAAGATGTGTACATGTGTGCACACCTACATGCACATATAAACACTTCCCTCACTGCTTCATCCTAACAGATATAGCTGCAGGAATGGTTCTTTAAGAATCCAAAATCTTTCTCCACTTTCAAATTATTGATTAAAAACTGATGGAATGTAAATATGGACTTCCTTTTTTAAAGGTGATAAAAGAAAACTGAATTTTAGTAAATGGCAGTTCAAGTTGTCTGGTATCAATATATTGCTTTTAAGAGTGGTGAGCAGTTACTGCTGTATGTATTTTCTTTTTAAGAGCAGGATACTGAAAACAGGAGTGGAGAAAGTAATCTTGTAATATAGCTTAAAAAAAAAGAGCCATATGCTATTCTTTACTATGAAGCACAAAGGGAACTAAAGCAAATACAATGGGAAAGCCACAGACAGAGAACAGCAAGAGCAATAATGCTATTTAGAAAATCAGAAAAATGTGGTATAATTTGTTAGCCTTGCTTTCAATGTACAGGAGTGGATTTCCAATACAGAAATACGCATTCATTCTTTGATTCCAGCAGATCCAAGCATACATTCTCTGAGAAACCAAAATCCTGATCAAGCTGAAAACAATTCACAGTGATACTCAGGTGTATTTCATGAATAGATAGCATACTGAAGTTGTTGGTATTTCTCTAGACGGTCATGGAAAATCAAAAGTAAGGATAGAAAACATAAATAATACACTATTCTGGTGGCTTCAGCAACAGTTATTTCTGCTCACAGTTGGCCTGTGTTTGGTCCTTTACTTTGCATTATGCATTTGAAGTACAATGTAAACATAGAATAGTAGATAAGATACAATAAGCCTTTAGTGCAATGATGTATAATACAAAATCTAAAATACTTGCTCATACTTCTGTAGTATGTTATTAAAATAAAATAATAAAGTTAAAATATACGTAAAAATATATATCATCACTAGGAATTTGTAACACAATCAAAATATAGTTCCCTCATTTCTGTTGTAAGTATACATATATAACACTTCAAAATGCAAATAACTGTTAAAGAATAAATACCACATAGTTTTGAAACTTGAATACTTGAAAGTATTACTGTGCATATAAGTTAGCAAACCACATACTCCTCTGCTGATGAAACTCACAGACATATGGGGTAAGGTCATCTAAAGGAACATCGTAAAAGATTAAAAAGGAAAAAAATTCAAGGAGGAAAACAGCCAGTGGTCTTCCCAGCCAGGTTCATTGCCTTACATAAGACTACATTAGTATAACAGGGAATGCTGCCCAGTGTGTCCCCTGTCTTAGGAACTGGGTTTTTTTTTCCTCTTATAAATGGTCTTATCAGAATACTCCATTCTCAAAACAAACTGATTTGTGACTGGACATAATCCATCACTGAATATGTATGTGTTCCAAAACATTATCCATGTATGTTGTAGGTTTCCAAATTCCAGAGTTCATTCTGTGCTTAATTATAGGTTAGGATTTATCAGAAATTAGGATAAGAATTCTTACGTATATTTATTATACAATGATTTGTGCAGCACTTTCCAGCATTTGGGGTTCATGCATGCAGCGTAACATTTAAGAAAATGTGGAAGTAGCAGCACTGAAAGATGAAACAAACCAAAAAAGGAACTATTAGCATGCAACCACTACATTGAAAACCTTTACTGTCTCAACCTCTCAGATGGACTACTTATATTAACATTTTCAGGACACAATTTTAAAAACAAAATTATTCACATGCAATTTGAGGACCTGAATTCAAGAGAACAGAACATCTGAAAATAATGAGAACTGCAAAAGTACAGTAATTCTATGGAATAAGTCAATGAATGTCTGGTTTGCAATGTTTACAAGGACATTTAAGTCTTCAAGAACATTAACCTGTGTTATTTACACTGCAAAAAGCTAAAAGGAAATGGATTCTGTAAACTAATGGATTCTTTTTTTCATTTTATTAACACTTTGGTCCAGAGAACAGATTAATATTCTCTCTTACAAGTAAAAGTGAGAGAATGCTTTTATAAATAAAATCAATTACATTTATTAATTGTCAAAATTCCTTTCACATTTTCAAGTCATCATCTCACATACCATGAACTCCTTGTCTATATTGACAGTGGAACTTTGACACTTACAGTCTAAATCTAAAATTGTCATTGAGAACATAGCATATTATCAGACTATATGAACCGAGACAATGCACTTCTCTTCCTTGCCTTTTAGTTCTTCTTATGTCAGCCAGAGTGTAATTTATCTACTGATTTCTTTGTGGGAGTCAAATAACTGAATCACAAAAATTCTGAGCTCCTTTTCAAGCTCTGCCCCTTACTTCCTTACGTGTTCTTCAGACATGTCACTTAATCTTTCTTTACTCCATTTCCCCCTGTAAAAATGGAATCTGTAAACCATTCCCTTATTTTCCTTCTTTCACAGAGATGACTGCTGTTCTCCAACCCTTACATATCTGATACTGAAACATGGGCTAATTTAAAATACTGTGCCACAGACCAAAGATACATTCATGTAGAAATACCTGAGCTAGCTTTAACACTGGTATCTCAGGTGTGGCAAAGAGTTTAATTATGACTACATGGAAACAAATCTCCAGGGAAGAACACGTGAGCCAAAACCTACAGTGCTGCAGTTTCACCACTATAGGTACTCTAAATAAATTAAGCAAAAATAAAACTGATTAAGCCACTACATGTATAAATAAATAGTAAATATACAGAAATCTGGAAAAAATAAAAGGAATATAATGAAATATTTCTAAGAAGGCTGCAAGAAACATGAGAGAGACCTGACAGAACCAGGTGATGGACATGAAAAAGAACAATTAAAAGCTCTGCTTAGAGATTGTATGTGTAAATAATAGTATAGGAATTAATATGAAAAGGCTGTATTGTCCATTCCTCAAATGGTGAGAATACACCTCCAGCTATCCTTACCTACATTAGAATAAATAGAAGTTCATGGAAAGAAAAAAATAACAGCTATATGACGATCAAAGACTGAAAAACCTAGGAATATATATAGTTCAGAGGAAAGATAAATTATAAGAAAAGTTAATAATCCACAGTATAAGTAAAATGGAATACTTCCATGCTCTTTTTCATAATGATAAAAAGGAACAGCCACTAATACTGTTAAATAAGAGAAAAAAGCAAATAAAAATAAAACCACTTTGATAGCTTCCAGAGGTATTTCCTTTTGAAAGATATCCTTCAGGCCTGTAACTTGAAGAGGGTTAATGACTTGTGATAAATTAGGTTCTATTATCATCATCATCATTATTACTATTACTGTTACTGTTGCTATTGCTATTAATTACTATTGCTATTACTATTACTATTATTTCAAAAATCACAATTTAAAGCACATGCTGACTGTTAACTGTTAGAGTCAGGAGGGTAGGTAATTCTGAAAGTATCTGCCACGGGGCTTTTTTTAATGTCCCTCGAAGATACGTGGTATTAGGTATTGTCAAAAAAAGCAAGCTATGACTAAAGAGCAGGAAACTCATTTACCATGGTAATGTCCTTACCCTTGATATACAAATTGAATGTAATGAAAATGTTCTCGAGAAAATTATTGTGCAATTTACATTAAGACAGTACCATTCTAACAGCAAAATTAGAGAAGGCGGCTGCAAATATGAGCAGATTTTCCTTGTAAGGAAAGCTCCAAGGGCAGGGGATAAATTAACTCAGAAGTTACTTCTGGTTCTGCAGATTTTACTAATTAACAAGATCTTTGCATACTGAATTTTCACAGTCAATCTGCTAACATTTCTTTTTTTCTTCCCTCTCTTTTTTTTTTTTTCTCCTGCATCTGACACCACAGCTAATCATCAGAACAAACCTTCAATCTACATCTGACAGTCATGTAGGCTGGTAGGTAATGTACAGCATATTCTAAGAAAACCAACTCCCTTACCCCTTTTTTTTTCTTTCCAGCATTTTACCCTTGCCTGAGAAAATAGAAAGAGGCCTCTTACCAGCAAACTGAAAGCTGAATTTCCTATTTACTCTGACTGTGAACTCAAGCTTCTTACATTTGCCTTAACTATAAAAATTACTTGTTTTCCTTAGTCATCTTAGCTTGCAAAAAAAAGTATCCAATGTATCAGAGGGTCTAGCATACTGTGCTGAAAATTATCATTTCAAACTTTAAAATGAAAGGAAAACCAAAGCAATTAGTTATAACTGCATTGTTTCACACCAACTGAAATTAAATGGTAAATATTTGAAGTAATAACAATTAATAACTAAGATAGATAGCTTCCAAAGTACTGTTTCCATGGAAAATCTGCATGAAAATCCAGTATAAATTCTGATTAAAACCTAACCAAGCTAAACACTGCAGTTTACCTAGATTCCAATTAAATATGACAAATGAACACTTGACAGATTTCAATTCCAATTCTATTTCTGTCAGAATGATCCATTAATATTGAAGATTACATTATCAGAATTTGAACAACACAATTGTTCTTAAAATTAAGAATCTGATCACAGAAAACTCAAATGTCAGATATCACATATATGAAGGAACAAAAGTACATTCTATCCTGTTCCATCATTATTTATAGATTAATGTTAACAAAAATTTCTGGAGGCAGATGACATGCCACTGTTGAAATCTTGTTTTTGAAATGTGATAGCAAAATCCAAAAGTCTGCAGATTATAATTTTCATCACAATGTCAGCCACCTTTCAAAGGTCTCAGTTCAAGGTTTTATAAAGAAGCAGGAATCCCTGATTACTATATGCAAGTCCTACCATGCAATTTTTTTTTTCACAGTAATTTTGGTTTCATTCACTTATTCATGGAATAAAATATTTATCCAGCTCTATGTTTCTATCTATCCTATCTATACAATACTAATTTTGAAACTGAATCCAAGAAATTCATCCTACCAAATATAAAATATCATCTTTCAAAAAAATCAATGTCTAAAATACTTTAATTATTAGAATGCAATGCCAGTTTTTGCATCAGCACAAAAACTTAAATAAACTGGTTTGCTTTAATTTTTTGACACCGCTCAAGCACTCTTCATTTTCAGTTACACTTCAGTAAGTGTGATGTTTTTCATTGGCTACAGAATACGTTAAAAATTGTATCCAAGTGTGGCTCTACAGTTTTCCCAGTATGGTTCAGGCATACTCCATGTTAGCATGCTTTCTGAACTCAGAATTTAATGTCTAGCAATCTACTACACTGCTATATGTCCAGGGGAATTAACAAGTTGCTTAGTTTCATTATCCTAACCACAAAATCTCACTACAAAACAGACAATAAAATAATCATCCCAATTTACGTACAAAGTCTAGAAACTTTTTTCTGACATTTTTCTAGTAATACCAGTATCACTTTCTCCCCTACCACACACCCAGAAAAATGAAATGTAAAGGGTTATAGTCATATAAACAACCGAGAATATATAGACACACACTTATACACATACATAACCTAATACATCTTCTTTTTAGATGGATAACACCATCTTTCTTTTTGGTCAGTTAGGCATTTGCTGTTGGGATATACATTATAAGCATATGTAGACTGCTGTAGCCATTCTTCAGTCACACATACTAGATTTGGCAAGATCTTACCATGGAGATTAATATACTTTTATTGGGTCAACGTGTCTATCTCAGGAAAGACAAAAACCCAAGAACAATTATCCAGTGCTGTAATCTCTGAAAAACTAAAACATGCATTTTGCCAAACTAATTAATTCATTTTATAACAGAAAATACACCACCCTTCTTGCATATACCCACCAATTCCAATTGGATTAGCAAACCCATTATTTCATCAATTATCAAAAAACTGTACACTTTGACATACAATAATTTATTTTATTGTTTATGGGCAAATGAAAAGACAATGAAGTCAGTGTCTGACTTCATAAAATTTTAGATGAAGCCCAATAAGTGGTGTAAAAAATTCAGGTTTTATGAAATACATTTCAAATGGAAAAGATTTTTTAAAATTCTAAATAGTTTTAGATAGAAAAGAAAACAAAACCTGATATTTAAATTACCTTTACTTTTTAATAGCTGGAGAATTACTATAGAATAAATAAGGATTCAGCGTTTTGTCCTTCTGCATAAGTAGACCCTGAATTTAAATGTTCTAAAAGTACTGTACAAAATAAAGTGTGAAGAAAAGGAATGTAATGTTGTTCTTTCCTAAATAATGAAGAATGGACTTGACACTCAGTGTTATTTTGAAAACAGTCTATATAACGTTTTTGGGAAAAAGGGAATTCTCTAGAGTGGGGTTTATAAATCCTACTTTCTTTTGCTGATGCTGTACATATTACATTCTGGGAAATTTTCCGAAGTAGTTGTTGAACCAAAAATGGAAGGCAAAGAGAATACATGTCCTTTATGGTCTTTTATCTAAAATGAAAAATTTGGAATTTAATTCAGTTACCATCTCCCCAGCCCTCTACTGGAATTTTTTTCAATGTTTTAACTGCTTCTGCAGTATAGTTTTTAAATCATGTAAAGAAAAGAAAGTGCTGGGTTTATTTATGTTCCATTATTTTGTATATCTGCATTTTAACAAACTTTAAAATAAAATAATTACAATTTTAACTATTTTATTTATTTATTTATTTATTTTGACTGACCTTTCAAAAGTCTACTTAGTATCACTTGCTAGTGAGATTATGTGTGTGAATGTCGTGTTTGCCCCTACCATTTTCCATATGCTCTGCCTCACCAACACTGCCATCCGGCGTAGTCCTTTCGTAGTTGTCCTCTGGGAGTGGAAGGGCACCCAGTCTTGGCCCTGATGAACTCTTACTGCTTGGTGTTTCTGACTCCTCCAGACCGCTGTCATAGCAACTCTGCAATGACCCTTGATGCGGGTCCTGAGGCTGACTCACAACAGAAAACGTCACTCTACGAAATGGCTGCAAGAGAAAAGATTCTGAATGTCACTGAAAAGTTCAGTCTTTGAACAACTGATTCTCAAAACATGACTTAAGCAAACTAATATTTTAACATTTACCAATTAAACAACTTTGTCTAAATTAAAGCAAACAGCAAGTACAGTCTTTAAAAGGCCACTGGACTGAGCATCTGTGGTTTTTTACTGTGATATATGGTCCAGAACCTTCACGCAGTTTTGCGTAGCCTCCTTTCAAATGGCTGCATGAGCTAAGAAAGCTGGTTTATAATTATTCATAAATTCTGTACAGTTTCTCTTTTACTCAATAGTAATAATTTGAATGGAGTTTATTTCAGAATGCATAAAGGTACTTGACAGTGTGTGCGTGTGTATGTGTAAGACTGTGTGGGTGGGTATAAATGCTCACCTGTAAACTATATTGTGGGTATTAACAACATAGCAAGATACCCATAAGCCTTTTATAAAATCACTTCCTGTGGTTTTGAAAGCTAGTTGACATGAGAAAGGAGAAAAAAAGAAGTAAAAAAAAAAAAGGGTTCAGTCTCTTAGCTCCTTTGCCGTAAAATTCAGTGCCTGGAGACAGGGTGTGTTGCCAGCTGACTTAATAAAGCCTTTAAAGTACTGCGAGCACAGCTGACACCACATGTTTCCACTGGGACTGTACAAACATAGATTGTTAGAGATTTGTATTCATTCAAAATGACAGATATTACTGTTGCTCTAGAAGCCTACACGCTGAACCCTGGCACCAGTGAGCATCCCAGGAAGTGGGATAGTCGATCCTTCACATTTCAGAGGACAATGAGGGCAAGCGGGATTTTCAGTAAGAAGCTAGGGGATTTTCCTACAATTTGAACTACACTCAAGCAGTAGTGATACATTTCAAATAATTTAATGATACATTTGAAATAACTGACTGTTCGCAAGGCTAGAAAACCACAGAAATATCTGATGTTCTAGAAAGCACCTTCTAAAACAAACACCAAAAGATCCATTTTATAAGACACTATGCAGACTTCCTATGTTTAAAATATGAGGTCTGAGAGTGCTGCCCACTTTTCGATTCAGATGTGTTTCAAGTCCCATGTTAGAATGAGACACAGGCATACATCACGCCCACTGGCACCTCTGGTCACTATAGGGTAGAAATGTGTATGCAGGCCAGAAGAGAGGAAACAGCAATTACGACCACTCACACAATCCCTGAAGAATAGAAGTCCACATTAGGTTTACAAGTAGAGAGGTGGGTGGAGTTTCAGTTAGAATTTTTACATTTGTTTTTGAGGATACAAAGTTTTGAAGCTATAAAGGTATTCAGTGCTGGTGATAAATAGGTTGGACTACAAATTTAACACTAAGTCTTCCTGGCACAAGTGGATCAAAAGTTTATAAATGTGAGTGTTGCTAGAAATATGAGAAAATTCTAAGGGAAGAGTCACGGCATTCTCACAGTGAGTCTTTGACCTCTTAAAGTTTCCTTCTATTCTTCAGCTGCAAAGTGCCTTTATACCAATTTAATTTATAGCTTGGTATCATCTCAAATGCAAGGAGAATAGAGGAGCAAAACAAAAGAATGGAGAGCACAAATAATGCACATTAAAAGAGCACATTAAAATAGTTTAGAGTTGCTGCTTCTTTCACTAATGTGGAAATAGTAGAAACCATAGAGGAGGATTAGAACTACTATGTTAAGACCCTATATTTACCATATACAATTTTAATATCTTCCCCATAGATGCTCAGTAAGATCTCTCCCTTCCAGGAGTATTCAGAAGGAATCCCTTCGTTGAACTGCACAGGAACTCTAAAAGCTTTCCTACTGGTTCTGAATCATGCAGGAAGGATAAAGCCCTTTTGCAGTAGTCTGTCCTGCAAAACGTCTACATAATTTGTATTGTATTTTCATATTTCAATAATAGCTTGTGTATTGTGTTATTGGTAATTTACACACACGTTAATTCCCTCAGAGAAATAACTAAATAAATGTAAAGAAAGGTAAAGTGTCTTTATCTAAGCTATGATGTGAGCATCCAATTTTCTTTTCACTTTTTTTTTTTTTTAACTTATGGAAGTAGTGATTTCCCTGCATGTGCTTTCCACAGATGGACTTGTAAGTATATAAAAAGATGTCAAACAAAGACAATTTTTCATACCTTGTAAACAGCCTCTGTTGTTTCTTTCCAGTATGACTATTCTCAGATTGCTTAAGAATACTTGCAAGCAGCAGTTAAGGTTTCACTAGTCCACTAACGTTTATAGTCATTACACCGACCAAACTCACAGGCTCTTTCCACTATCTTGACATTGAAGTTAAATTTATTTCTTCATATTATTACCATGTAAGGTGACCAGCTGCTCCTCATCCACATGGGGACCAGTGGCACTGTGAGGATGCTGGCTGTATCAAGGGTGACTACATGTCTCTAAGGAGAAAGGGTGAAGGGCACGTGGGACTTCATGGTGTCTCCTCAGTCCTGACAGTGAAAGGCTTGGGAAGGAGCAGGTAGGTCCTGTGGGACAGGGATTTTGCTTTTAGACCAATGGACCCCCTTTTGGAGGACTGACAACATCTGGGGAGAGAGGATCCACCTGACAAAGCTGGCAACAACATCTTTGCCACCAGGCTGGGCATCCTGGTGAGGAGAACTTCAAACTAGGAATGGCTGTGGAGGGAAATTACAACCCACAGTCAAGTAAGGAAGTGGTGGGCAGGGGTAGGTACAAGAGAGATCTCCAGAATAATAAAACAGAGGGAAAGAGGGTCCACCTCAAGGAGGTCATAAGTCCAATGAGTGAATAAGCCTCAGGAGTCTCTGCAAGGCATCCTGCATCTGAGCACCTGGCACACTGCAAACCTCCCTAAACAGCAGGTCAGGTCAGCAGATGGGGCCTCCAACCCCCTTAGAAGAAGGTCTCTCACTCTGATGCTTCCTCAGGCAGAGTTTCCACCATACTGTCTGCTCCCAGGGCACTGACCCTATTCTGCAGCTGCAAATCTGCAGGTGAAAGAGTTGTCTGCCCTGTATTGCAAGACATCAAAAGCCAACAGTGTTCCCTAGCTTGGGAGTCTCTCCAGGGAGCACACCCTCTGCTTGTTCCTCTTTCTGTGTGGTCAAGGGGTTCAGGCTGCCTGGGTGGTATATGGGTATGTGTATGGGTAAATGTATGGGTATATATACTATACTAGTATGCTAAATAGTATTTAGTAAAAGTAAATATATAGGCTTGGAATAGAGGAAATCTGCTTTCAATTACTATAGCTGGGTATGTAAGGAATATCCATATACCAGTTCTTGATGGAAAACTGTATTTTGCTTTAAAGTAAAATCTAGTATAAACCATACAGCTTATCTTTGAAAAGATATGGTAAAATATATTGCTGTGGAATCACACAGACAAGCAAGACATTACATGTGTACATTCTCTCTCATATTAATTTAAGCATACTAGTAAGCATACTTAGTATGTACTAGTAAGTACATACGTAACATATACATTTCAGGAAAAAAAATTAACAAATTTTACATGGTATGACCATCAACTTCTATGGAGTTTAGTGAAGTTCCATTTTAAGAAGTTGCCAATTTCTGAATACTGACGATATCTAATGGATATATTTAAATGTCTCCTAAACTTCCACTTAAGGATTTATCTTGACTAGAGTTCAAGATTATCACATCATAACTAATCTTATTGACCTCACAAAAACTAACTTTATAAATCCTTGTTTAGATCAGTACTAAAGCTGTGAAGTGTTTGGTAGACCAGAACTTCATGCAATGAGATCCTGTATTCTGTAACTATACTTCAATTACTACTCAGTTCTGGACCAATGATGCAAACTTTGGGAATCTCCCAGAATTTGGATTTACTTAGACCCTGTCCCATAGGTTATTCCTGAATATCATAGTATCTCTCAAGGAAGGAATTAGCTGATAGAGATACTGTGACAACTTGAGAAAACATGCAAATTAAGGAAGCAATTCCCATAATTTCCCACAGACTGCTATGTTTGCCTGTTATCAAACCTTCCAGAGGAAACATTAAAACCTCCATTTGAAAGGCCCTATTGACCTGATAGCCATATGATAACCTGATAACTCTCAGACTCCCAAGGAACCATAGGCCGCAGCTTAGCAACCAGTTTTTAAAAGATGCTGAGGACCTTTGGGTACAGATTGCCTGTGAAGTAGTGAAAGTCACACCCTGTAACTCAGAACTAAGCTCAATGGAGCCTACCCTTAAAACATGAAGATCCTGCCCCTTATTCAGGTTTCTCCTTGGAAAAATACACCTGCAGCTCTGACCGTGGATAACTAGAGAGTATGATACTTAGAGACACACAGAGATCCTGCAGAATTCAAGAGTAGGATGGAAAGGTTCATGGATACCACACACCTACGTGTTGGTCCTACTTACAAAGTATTCTAAAGACCACTTGGGAATAAGACCTCTTTGAAAATTCTCCTTAGAGATTTAATCTGAAGAGACAAATATTACCAACCCCTCCCCAGGGTTCTGCTTAAAGGTTTTTAAGGTTTTATTCAATGATTGTGATGAATCAATTCCACCTACTTTTCCAGATATAATCACCTGCCTGGGTTCACTTTGTGGTAAAGACATGCTGCACCGTAAACACTTTGCGTCATCTACAGTTATTACAAGAACAGATTGATGCAACTTAAAACAAGAATTAAAAGAAAATATCAAGTATTTAAAACTTTCTGTTCCCTTTCCCACTGATTTTTTGGAAATCAGTTCCAACTAGATCACGAGCGTAGAACACCTGGTTATCACATCTGCAATTACCTCAAGAATGTTAGTAATGTTATTTAAAATAAGTTTTTGAAAGAACTATCAAAGATTTAGGATCACCCTGTTCCTCTTCCCATATTCTTTTAAGGATATATGTCTCACCTAGATGGCATATAGAGAAGAATATCTGTGACATACGCCAGGTTGGGCTGTTTTATAGCTAAGGCTAAAAATCCCTAAGAATATCATTATTTATCCTCTAAACTAAAAGAAATTCGATGTGCCTTTAACAAGTTATTAATAATGAGTTTTTAAACAGATCTGGGTGTTCATCTTGCTTTTTTTCGTAAGTGCTGTACTGAGTAGGAATTATCTGACACAAAACTAACACATGCAGTATTCAGTTCAGTAGAGCCAATTCAGCCCATTCCACAGAATATCAATGATTATGACATAATGCTGACAAAATCCTTTCTGAAAGAATGATGTGCATGTTAATTGTTATTCTGCAGCATTTATTACACTTCCATTTCCATTACAGCCATCAGAATTCTGACCTCTATATTGCATATACTTCTGAGAACCAGATCTTCTCAGGCAAATATGTATTGCAAATTTTGAATGCATCAGGCCTTGTGGAATAACATCATGGCCTGTGTTTTTCTGATAAAAAGAAATAGACCTTGATCATAATATATGTTTGTTACCTGCATAGTTAAGGAACACCGTATTCAATTAATTTAATGGATTTTCAGAACAGAAAATATTGGATATCCACACTGTGGTTTCCTGTCTCCTTTCCGACATGTCATCCTTTCTGAGATGT
Source organism: Gavia stellata (assembly GCF_030936135.1). NCBI lineage: Eukaryota > Metazoa > Chordata > Aves > Gaviiformes > Gaviidae > Gavia > Gavia stellata. Next base: position 22,934,564 of record NC_082598.1, on the reverse strand, counting down.
AAAACACCATATACTTTAGACAGTATAATCTGGATAAACATAGTAATAGTCATAACAGAACCATCAGTCATAAAAGATATTGAGTTTTTATATACTTTGAAACCATTTGAGGTTTCAAAGAAAACTGCATATTAATGAGACAAACAGGAGGGAAGGAAGATGAATACCCGGATTCATACTTCCAAAAATTTATTGGTAAGATGCTGGTTATCTTGTACATTTATTGCCATGACAAAAATAAGGATATAAACTGCACTTTAACAAGAAGAAACAGACTACATCCTTAATTTTGTGCTTCCTTTGATAAAATTACATCAGTAACATTTCACAGAAAAATGGACATGAGAAATTTCCAAGTGCTGACAAAATAAGGCACAGACCCATGAGGGGAAAGGAGAGAGTTATGTTTAGCTTTATTGATTTTTGGTGCACAACATTAATACAGCTCCATCTGCCAGCACTGTGAATCAACACGGTAGAGCTGCTTTTACCTAAATAAGCCCACTAGCTGTTCGATTTGTCCTTCCCAGCAAAACAGCAACCTTAAGCCTTTACAAGTCCCTTAGTAGAGATAGTCCTTACTAGATTCACATTTAGTAAGAATGCAATAGGCCTGATAATTTTCTCTGCCTGAAAACTTATATCATATTTTCTGATAACAGCCTATGGAATTATTCCTAATTATAACTGATCATGGAGATGATCAGAGCACAGCAAAAAGATACACCTTTGCATTATACCACAAAGGTAGATCACCATCTTCCCTGTTTCAACAGTATTTCATAAACCAAATATTTTCTTTTCCCCTCACCAGCAGAACAAAAATTGCTGCAATGCCAAAGACATATACTTCTTGCAGTCTGTACTAATTCACAGAATCACAGAATCACAGAATCACTAAGGTTGGAAAAGACCTGTAAGATCATCAAGTCCAACCATCAACCCAACACCACCATGCCCACTAAACCATGTCCAGCAATGCCATGTCCACACGTTCCTTGAACACCTACATGTTCCTAGAACACTTAATTGAGCCCTATTAATTTATTCTATGGTACAGTGTTTATCTTAACCTGTATTAATTAACTCTTCCCTATCCTAGGGAAGAGTTTTTCTCTTTTTCCTATCCCTTTTTCCTAGAAAGTAAAATCATATTATACTTTCAATTCATGAAGAACCCTAATTTCAGAGGTTGGCATTAGGGACACACTGTGGATAGACTTGCTGAAAAGCAATATATCCATATAGCTGCATGAGGCTTAATCATGACACTTTTTTGCCATTATGAGAGGGATTTTCCTTTCATTTCCTAAAATTTCTAGTTTTGCATTGTATTTCCTGATATTTCACATTGTTTATGGATTATATACTCTCATAGTTTCTGTCCAGCAATTGCTATCAGCTTTGTAAATACTGTCGGTCCAAATCTTGGTGCATTTGGACTATAATGGTGCGGTGGAAGATTGAATCCATTTTACATTCGATTGAGAGCTAGGGTTGCAATCATCAACCCTTTCTCAGCCAGTTACGCCACAATTGATTCTGGATGTAAAGTGCGCACTAAAGTATAACAAGGAATACTTGGCAATTTTCTCTCCTAATTACTTAGCACTTGGATAAAAATAGTAAGATTCTATCAGGCCTTCCTTCTGTCACAACACCTACATCTCAAAAGAATCAGAGTTTTGAAAAAAATTTAAACAACTTTAAAATGCAATCCAAGAAGTAACTTACTTAATATGTTGAGAAGCATAAAAAATTAGCCCAAACTGAGTACCAAGTTAAAGCAAGCTATATTGTTTTAAATATTTTTACTAATCCATTCAGCATTAGCTTGGTTATTACCCAAAACCCTGGAAGATCAGGAACCAAGGTTCTTATTTTTCCCTAACTCCCAGATCAGCTGACTTCCCACTTCAATGACATGTGATATCTTGGGCTCTTCACTAGAATTTAAGCGGGCCAAAGAGCCACCTCTGGAGATCACCTAGTCCAACCTTCCTGCTCGAAGTAGGGTCACCTAGAGCACTTTGCTCAGGGCTGTAATCAGTCGGGTTTTTAATATCTTCAAGAATAGAGACTCATCAGTCTCTCTGAGCAAGCTGTTCCACTGTTCTGCCATTCTCATAGTAAAGAAGGTTTTTCTTGTGTTTGAATGGAATTTCTGTATTTCAGTTTATGCCAAAGCATAAAAAGCACTGGTGATGAGTCAAACCTAAATAATATTCTAATTCCTGTTAGCTTCAGAAAGTCGATCAATGTCAAACTGCTTGTAAGCCTAACACAGCGACTCTGAGATATGTATAGGGTAGATCTGAAAAATAGGCAGAAGAGATACATCAACTCATCACATAAATTCAAAGTGTCTCTTTAGCATTCACATTTTGATAAAACGTGTCATTATCCTTTTCTTTCTATTCATACTTAATTGCTGGAAGCTTGTTGGAAGACAAACAAAATATTAATGAATAATTGCTATTCTGCATAAATAGTTTCAACCCACTCAACTCTTTCCCCCATTCAAATCACATATTTCTACTGTTCTAAATTTCTATCATTGCGGTTAATATATAATTGGCAGGAAATTAAGTTAAACAGGCATTATTTTTCAATGAGAATACTGAAACACCTGAAACAAGTATTACAACAGGAGGGGAAAAGAGGAGAAACACACTGATAAGAGTAATCAACTTTTTCTTTTAAATTTAGCAAAAAGTAGTAACAATTGCAATTTTAAATAGGAGTTGAATAAAAAAAAAAATCTGATATAACAGTCATCACCTGTGATGAACTGTGATTGGCTCAGCTATCAGGTAAGAATTCTACACGCAAGAGAAAGACCCTCCGTCATTACTGTCATTTATTTTGGTAGCATTTTTATTCATTTTAGTTGCAGTAGTGAGCTCCTGGTCATGAACCAGAAGCGTATTTTGTTTGTTCTGTATGAATATGAAATACAAATCCACTAATATCTATTTGCTTAAGCCCAAGGCTACATGTTAAGATTTGATATTCAGGGTTAATATTTCATAAAGCATTTTACATTATGGGCTTCATTACTGTAACAAACATACATTTTTCCTTTTAAGTTCAGTGCTTTTCTCAAATAACCTTTCTTGCCTGTTACCCAAATTCACTTTTCTGAATCACTACAATGACTTCTGAGCAGCCCAAAATCCTTTTCATTCACCTAGCTCTGTCCATTAAGTAGATTCCTAATAACTCTCATCTCTGTTACAAGTAAACAAATAAAAGGCATGCCTATTATTTCCATGAATATCATCAGAGAAGACACCAAGAATATGAAGAACATCCCTTGCTCAAAGATGCAATATTCTTTTGTGATAGAATTCTCATATCAAAATATAACACACAAGTTCATTTAGAAAAATTAAACAAGATCTACAAGGCTTTTAAATGAAGCCGATAGTCTTAGCATTTCCAAGAGCTCTTCTTGGTAGTTATTGAAAGATGAGTATAAAGAAACCAAGAATAAATGAGAATCTGTAACAGAGATGGTCAAAATAATTCTATTATACTCTTTTGCCTGCTCATAAAAATATACTTTTGTTCTCACTTCAGTATCCCATTGTTTGAGAACCAAGCATCTACAACCCTGAAGTGCTCTCTTATTTTTCTACTATAAGAAAGAAATGGATGAAGTATCACTTTGTCTTCCCAAGAACAATTATAACATTAAATAAGATTTTTATCACATTTCTTTCGATTTTCTTAAAAAAACCTTGTCCTAAATCTTTCATGTAGGTTGAACACAATTTCAGTGTATCTAGTATTTTTTTCCTCAACTCATTGCATTAGATTCCAGTACTCTACTCCAACTCTTTCTAATAATTTTCATTAAAATCCTCTGAATACTTGTTTGTTTGACAAAAATCTATTACTAAGGCACGGGAACAGTATTCATTTAGGTAAGTGTCATTCCAGTATCTTATGCTACTCACAACTTACACCTTCACAAAGGCTAACGTTCTTCACTTTAAAACTTTTCTTTGATCACATCTTTCTTCTCTTTCAATTTTCTCTTGAAATATTTGGAGAGTCTGTCTTTCCTGGAGGGATTTGTCTGGGTTTCTTTTCTTTCTGTTTTTCAGCAGAGAATTTGCTGCCCAAAACTAGGCCAGGGATATTAGTTCACAGAGGTTATTATGTCTCTTAGCTCCTGCTTTTCAGCCTAAGTATGAGAAATTTTTATCTTTGTCTATTTGCCACACTGTTTCATTAAAGTTTCTCATTGGCGTAAATATTATTGTCTGAAAACAAGCAAACAAAACCCTCATTTCCATCCTACCAGATCAATCACCCAGACATTTGGGTTGAGATCCTCAGCAGCTTCTCTTGAATCTGGAAAATTATTAAAATAATTTAATGTGTTGAAAAGAAAAATATTATAATCCTTTACCTTAGTTATCAGGCTCTAAAAAGCCCTAAAATGGGAGGCATACATTCATAAGCCTACTTCAAAGTCATTTACACAAAACTGCCCTTAGAGAAAGGATGAAACCAAAAAGACTGTCCACACGTATTTTTCATAGGCTATAGAATGATGATCCTTTAGTAGTCTGTAGTCCCAGTGGGTCAAAATGTGATGTGACAGAAACAATTAATCCAATTTAGCAATACTCATCTATGTACCTATATCACTTGATGTTCTGGCACACCATTCTATTTCATGTATAGTTATATAAATTTATATATATAGAGATATAAAAAGAAAAATATTTTAGAACTACAGAATAGTTCACAATAGATATCAATTTTCATATTCTATACAGCATTTGGGGTGAATCTACATTAATATTTTATTTCACATAAGGTATGAGCTACAGAAATTAATCTCCTTATCATCCCCAATTATTGTACTTTGCTATCCTTGGAAGAACTACCTTGAAGCAAATATATTGGACTCTTTTTGGATACAATTCAAATGAAGGAAATGATCCAAAAGCACGCCTTGATAGCTTGAACTATCAGGAGCTCAGTTCACAGGATCAGACTAGAGCTAGTCCACAGTCAGTCTCCACAAAATACATATAGTATGAAAATCAGCCTCAGCACCCACTGTTTCACCATGCAGATCAATTTCTCTTGTGCCATTCTATTTTCTAATGTATACATAGCCATTTACAAAAATTGCTTTCTCTTTGGTTTTTTTTTTTTTTTCCCCTGCACAAAGAGAGGCTTGTGTCTGCAAAGGGATCTTTGCCAGAAAGCCATTTAAATCACAGATCCAGGTAACTAAAGCATATATGAACATTTTGAAACATCAAGCTTTAGTATTAACAAAGCACTGATGCACAAGAAGTAATGTCTTCTTATAAGTAATGAAAAATATTCCTGCTGCTAAGAATAGATGAAACGTTTTGAATATATGGCTAATAGACCACAGTGTTCTGTACAGAACTCATTAGATAAACAGGGAAAAAATAGCCATCAATAAAGATTTGAATTATTAATACATACAAAAATGCATCAAATTGGAACTCTTTCGGTCTTAAGTCTCACCTTTTGATCGACTTTATCTGCTATCATTCTTAAAAAGGTTAATTATTAATACTATTGAGAATATTTCCTTTTTAGTATCTGTTCACAAGAAAAGACTCTAGCCCAATAGGAACATGGAGAGTCACAGCATCAAATCCTGAAAAAATTCAGCAATAAGTCTTAGAAGAGTAAAATCAAATTCTAAATGTATATGAATACATAAACCAGGCACTTCATGTTTAATAGGGCAGATATGCAAATACAGATACTAATGCTTTTTGTGAGCAATTAGGAATAAGAATTTTTGTACTGGTCATCAAAACTGTATTGATTATGACATATTTTCCAAAATCTACAGTTGAAATGTTTTCCAAAATTAGGTAATAGACTCGATATCTTATATTATTTTTCTGCATCAAGTAGTCTTCAATGTTTATTTACTGTTCATTCATCTAAGTTGTCCAAATTATTCTCTAAACTTAAATGTCTTAAATTTAAAGGCATAGTGTTTTTTAAAGGGTTGACACATTTTGTATAAATTGGACAATAAAAACTCAGGAATAAAGTCTCAGATAATCAACTATGCTTCTCTACAAGAAGTGGAAGGACAGAACTATAGAAATGTATCTCATCTAGGAAGACATTGAATAGAACAGAAATATTCTTCACTAAATATTGAGGAATTTAAATTAGCTACATAACTTTTAGATCACTCAAGTTAGATGAAAAAAATGCTATTCTTGGTGAACAGTGTAGCTATGCAGTTACAATCATAAACATGCCACAGGCTCAGAAAAAAAGGTCTTGAAAGGGAAAACAGTTAATTTTATTCAGAAATTAGATATTTGAAAAGGCATAATAGATTTGATGGGAAAAAAGGAGGCATGAATGAACATAAAAATACAATTTGTTCCATTATTTCATTTTAATCAGGGTTGCATACACTTTCATTGTGACAAATAGATTGTTAGAAGAAATATATTTAAAAGAGGTAATTAAAGAGGAAACTCATAAAAAGGTAGTTACAGACAAAATAAATAACAGATGAGGTCCATGTCCAGAACTATACTCCAAGGTTAATTATCTATACAGCCATCTTGTATAATTAAAACTCATGCCAAAGATGTGGTGGGTTTTGTTCATTTGCTTGTTTTTTCACATTTCATACTGAAAATCTTTAAAACTATAACACTACTGTAAAATTAGAACATACTTTTTCTTCCATTGTAGAAAAATGTTTGAAGAGCAGTGGTCCACAAAACAATATAGAATTTTATGGGTGTTTTAAAACACTGATTAAAAGAAGACATTTAGCTGATAGTAAACTAATTGTTGCAAAAATATCCCAAATACACAAACAAAAATATATTTTTTCAAAAAATTAGTTACATAAATTAGAAACCTACTCATACGTAGATAAGGGTGCTTATTTCCTATTATGGCCATCTGCAACATCATGCCTGTTCCTTTAAGGTAAAAGTTACTTTGTAACTGTCAGTGACATCATTTGAAGCAAATTGCTTAAGTGTAAGAGCTGTTGAAATGTGAAACTATTACTTTACACTTGACTTAATGTCAGTAATTATTTGAGAATGTAGTTAACACAGTAAAGGTGCTTTAAATGTACAACCTCATAAGAATTACTGGAATATTTATCTGTGGAATTGATTACAACCATCAACTTGTTATACAATTATTACTGAATGAGAAAACAGTGTAATGTCACAGAAAAATATGTTTGTGGTTTAATTTTTTTTTTCCTTCAAAAGTCTTGTGGTGAAATTCAATGAAAACAAATTTTAATTTTGTTTTCTAATAAAAATAATCCTGGCATGTGTTTGGTGATACATGCTCCAGCCAATTAATATTGAAAGCATGACTTTTGAAGGAGGCAATGAGATGATTGCCCGGAAAACAACAGTGGGGACTCTGCTAACTTCTTGGATATGCCTACTTATATTATCCCAGGACTTGATTTCCACATGTGCAGTTTCATTTTCATTTTTGCATTCCAAATCAAAATCACTTTCATATTTCATTTCAGATTTGGACCCAAAAATGAAAGACATCTGTTAATCACTTAAAAGACTTTCATCATACACTTAACAAAATCATTAAAGAAGTTATGTATTGGAAGAAAAATTAAATTATTATGCATAAAATACTGTAAAATACAAACAGAAAAGCATGGTTTATAATAAAAGTAGTTAAATTAAATTAAAGTGTTCATAGTTAAAACTTTATAGATCTATTTTCATAAGAAGAACCTTACTATAGATAGGTTTTAATAGTCAAGCTAGTTGAAGTATTCTGGAACTGGTTAGCATAAAAAAGAACACCTCCTCAATTAAAAACATGGCTACACATGTAACATTTCGTCTCCAATTTAACAATGTTGAAGTGTAAAACTTTAGGTGTGATAGCCATCAATATACAACAATATGTTAAATATGGAAAAACACTTTCTCCTGTTGATGAATGCAGCATGCATTTCAGTGTTGAGAACTACAGATTGGTGCAAAGATTCAGGTCATTTGCTCCAGACCCTTCCAAGATCTTTTCAGCGCATCTCAGCTGTGGCAAATATTCATGGGTATTTCTTCATATCGTCGGTTTTTTGCTTGTGAGAAAGATGCATGAATTTTTGTTATCAGGAACATGTGTTTGCTAGAGCTCATGCTCCTTTTGTCTCTTTAAGGCATTCTGAAAATAAGGTAGTAGAAAGAAAAATACTCTAGGCTTAATAAATGGCTGGTTTTGATTGCATGTCTCACAAAAATACACCAGACAACAAAGGATTTATGATATATTTTGTTATGTGGCTGATGAAGGTTAAGTTCAAATTACAATTCATTAAACCCTACATTTTTAGTAGTCACTGCACAGTCATCCCTGTCAATCATGTTTACAGATATTTTTTGATCATAAGAACATTATGAACATAGTCCATGAATACACTGTTTGACACTCAAGAAAGTTCTAAGAAGAGTTCACACACTGGAGTTCATGTTCTTTTATTCCACAGCTATAGACCAGATGGGTAACTTTCAAGGTCAAGAGGAGAAAACAGCCTGATGGATTTCCTGGAAGAAACCACAGGCCCACAGAAGTGTACTGTGATTGAAAAATGGTTAAAAGTAGTCAGCATCATCTTTTCAGACAGCCAAATTCATTCTTCTTATGCACTCTCTCAAACATTCATCTAAGAATGTGTTTAATGCTGTGACTGTAATTCAAGACACTCACTCTGATGCTTATTATCAGTTCCAGAGTAGTTTTAAATATTAAGATGTTATAAAAAAAATGGGTCAAAGTGAAATAAATCTCCATCTGTTCTACTGTTGGAGGTGTCACATAGACAAGTAACGTTTTTGCCTAACCACCTCTCTTTCTCTCCAATACCAAAGTATGGGAAGTACCAAATGCAAAAATTGCTTTGGACGCTTAATGTAATTCTATTCTTTCATTGTACGGTGTCACGCAGAACAAAAAATGTAGGTTTTTCAGATAATTAGGTGTCACAGAAAAAGAGTAACTTGACATTATTTAGTAAAAACATAATTAAAATAAAATATCAGAATTTTTCATTCTAAAACCTAGTTTTTACAATATTGTCATTCAGAAAGAAATTAGGAACACATAATTAAAATAGCATGTCATTTAGAAAAGAATCACATAATGAAAATATCAAAATTCTCCATCAGAAATTGTCTTAAAATATCATGGCCATTTTCTACAGGGTCAGGCTGGCCTGCATGTTCTGATGAACCGCACTGTTAGCCAGTACTGGGATTCTCATAGGAGACAGTCATTCTTATGATTCACCAGAGAAAATACAACTCTTCAAGTTCCTCTCTGAATATTACAGAAATAGCCTTTCTGGCACAGGAGTCTGGGCTTAAGTCTCAACCTTGCTTTATATCTACATTGCAAGGTGTGCTGTTGTGTGAAGTCACCCGAGCGAACTCTAAATGAATGGCACTGGAAGGCTGTTTATGAGCTTCTGAAGTGTTGTATTCATACAACACCATATAGATGAATGTGTGCAATTTCTGCTTTGAACTTTTCAACTTTCAGAATTAATTTCACTATTTATCCTTCATTTACTTCATGTGAATGAATAAGATTACAGAGGTCAAATCCTCAGCTGATATAAATCAATGTACTCTTGTTGTCTGACTTTAGGCGTCTGTTCTTTCCCTAGTTATACCAAGATGTTTTGCTTTTTCCAAGCAAAACAACATAATGGGCAACAATATTGTCGTGGCTGCAGACAGTCTTGGATCTTGATTGGATGAAGCAGCATGCACTTCATAAAGCCAGCTGGCATTAGCAAGAACACTTTCTGGTCAATGCCCTCTAAAAATAAAAAAGTATCAATCTCACCAACAGCAGACCCGTATTGCAAAGTCCAGAATTAAATGTAGCTCTCCCATTTGGCTGCTTTTATTGCTGCCACTATGCCATCTGGCCAACAAAATTATTTAGCACTGTATCAGCTTTATGTCTGTTACTTTCAAAGCAAAAATATTTACATTTGAGGTTTGTCCAAAAATTCTCCTAGATAAGTGGTGGAAAAAGATGTTTCTCTTTCCAGTTCGGGACAAACAAAGCAGAAAGTCTGGGCAGATGTAGGGAAAAGAAACTTTGAGCAGAACTTCCTTCCAAAAAATTAATTCAAGAACTTTAAAGTGAAAAAGGAATTCAATACTTGCACTAGTTTAAGGCAGATTTGAATAAACTGATTATAACAGATTTTATGCTGGTATCTTCATCTTAAGCGACATTGCTGTCTTGGATTGTTCCATATGATTATAGGTTATTGGATCAAAATAGATGTAAAGCCACAGTCTGTATATAATTGACAGCTCTTATTCAGAATTGTGAATGGAACAAAGTTTAGAGGTAGTTAGATCAATTGACTATTTTTTTTATTTCATGCCTTCAAAGAGGAAGTTGTACCTTTTTTAAGCATTATGTAAAAGGTAACAGAAAATGCACAATTTTCTAATTGTAAAATAATTAAGTGGTGTTCATGTAATTACATTTATCACAGCACTCTTCAGATAGAAGGAAGGAAGTTGAAAGAAAAAGAAAAGGGTGTTGGAAAGTCTGTATTAAATTCCTGGCTCAGCACAAGTGTAATGTTTTTCTTTGGCAATGTCTTTCACGTGTCTGTAGATTCAAAACAAGGATTACCCTTTACCTTCGTATAATGGTTACTCTGACCTTGTAAGTAGACTTTGTAAGTTTGTGGTAGAGACTGTTGGGAGCAGAGATGGAAAAAAACTGCACAAGCTAATGTAATAGTATTTCAAATAACTGAAGTTATTGTTGGGGGCCACAACAACTTTAAGAATCCAGAACACAGAGGATACTGCTGAGTTCCATACTTATAATGTGCTATGTATCTTCTTGGAAATTGGAACAAAAACATATGTAAATTTCTGGCCAGCAACACTACTATAAATATGCAAACATATCACTGACATAATCTTACCAATGCTGCATATCATTATGCAAATTATCTTTCAATTGTTTCCACAGTGTAAGCCTCTGCAAATAAATACGGCAAAAATAACTGAGGGTGAGGGGCACATCACTAGGACATTACAAACATTGACTGTGTCCAACCTTCAGGAATATATTCTGAGGCTACTCTGTCTGTAGAATTTGTAACAGATATATGTGCTCTCAAAAAAGCTCAACTTCACTGAACCATGAAAATAGCTAAAACTAGAGTTTCTGTAGCTGCATGATTATGCTAATATTTCAAATTCTAATTTTAAGATCAAGCCTGAGTTCATAGATATTCTTTGGCACTGTCCTTTAATTTCATCATCTAAATTTGGCCCGATAAGTATCTAACAACATGGCACAAGTAGACATTTTACAACACATATACAAAAATATCTGGTAAGCCACGGGGAAAGAAAACAAGGTTTAAAGTGTTGAAAGACTATACCTTTCTTAAAATTTGTTAAAGCCCAAGAACACTGTGTAAGAGATTTTCTTTATGTTCACTTACTTTTCTACCCCGTTTTAATGCATACAAGGAGAAATTATCTTTTTAAGTATGCAAATATTAGAAATCTTTCCTATATAGATGAATATGCTTATAGTTTGCCAGTAAATAGATATATTCCTGAAACGTTTTAAAATATGTCTGTTTTTAAGTACGTATTTTTCGATAACACTGAGACATTTAAATACATCAAAGCTGAGCTGCAAGTGGATTCCTCCGCAAGTGGTTTGACACCAAAAGTATCACTTCATGGCAAAGAATTTCAGGGCAAACTTGATTCAGGTTTTTGTGAAAAAATAAGGATGAGATTTTGAAAGAATTTAAAACATTAATTTAAAAATAAAATATTTTTATTTTTTCTTTCAGAATTTATCTGGATTTTAAGCTGAATTGAGCAATACATGTTTCTAATACATATTTATAAAAGATAAATTATTTCCAAAACTGTTTCTTTAATTCCATTTTTCCTTCCACAAATTTTCATTTTGATAAGAAAAAAGTATGTTTCCGGATAAATCCAATGTTTCTTCTTCTCTGTATTTTTCTTCTCCCTACTCATCGTAAGCTGAAAAACCCTATAGGTTTTATAAGGTATCAGAACTATTATATTTCAGTGATCCCTGCACACAACCCCCATGCAACAGATCTAAAGCACTGAGATTTTGTGGCTAGAAATGCCCTCTCTACTGAATCCTACAGAAACAACCATTCACACAATTTGATTTAAAATATACACATATAACCTTTACGAAATTTCATAAATCCACACACACGCCCTGGGCATGAGTATATGTACCCAAAGAATCATTTGTGCAATCCCTTTTCTCATATTCACCATCCCTGTGCTTCCCATCTTCTTTCTTTCATATGAAACCACCTGTGTATGTCTGACATGCTGGTCTTTGGATCAGCTGATAGTACAGTGCTAGAAGTTACAAAAGCCCTAATCCGGCGGGTGCCCCACTCCCTATTGACAGATGGACATATCTGTCTGAGAGAATCTAAGATTAGTTTGTAGCTTAATATCAAGGACAAAAATGTGAGAAGACTGAGTTCATTTAGCTTTTATGTGCTTTTGCTACCTCAGGTCTGTGTTGTAAGTAATCATAGAATCACAGAATGGTTGAGGTTGGAAAGGACCTTTGGAGGTCATCTTGTCCAATCCTCTTGCTCAGGCAGGGTCACCTAAAGCCAGTTTTCCAGGACAATGTCCAGATGGCTTTTGAATACCTCCAAGGATGGAGACTCCACAGCCTCTCTGGGCAGCCTGTGCCAGTGCTTAGTCACCCTCACAGTAAGAGTGTTTCCGTATGTTCAGAGAGAACCTCCTGTGTTTCAGTTTGTGCCTATTGCCTTTTGCCCTGTCAGGTATCCTACTATCATGGAACACAATAGGAGGAGTGGTGCCAGTACATCAAGGGTGGTGATCCTTCCTCTCTACTCAGCACTGGTAAGGCCACACCTGGAGTGCTGTGTCCATTTCTGGTCTCTCCAGTACAAGTAATATAAAAGACAAAAGTGTAAAAACGAAAGGGCAGCAGGAAAAGAGTAAATCAGATGTCTGACTACCCATATATATATTTCTTGCCAAATAGTGTTTTGTTGATAAAACAACTTATGGACTATGTGTATTTTGGACTGAAGTAAATCTCTTATGAGATTTATCAGAAAATACTAAGCAATATTAAACATGCAAATATATTGATATAAAAAGTGCTTAATATGAACAAGCTCAGATATTTCCTAGGAATAATGCAATGATATGGTATGTTTTTACTTAAAAAGCTCAGAGTACTTCAGAAATACAAATTATGTTAACTGTATAACATTATCTATAAATAAATGATTACAGATTACTTCACCAAGGCAGAAACACAGGCTGAGAAAAGTAAAGTGATTTCCCCAACTATAGGGTTTACATTTTTCTCTCTGGAAAATCTGGGTACATTTGACCTATTGCATATAGGTGGTGTGCATAGGTCATTAAGGTATGATAAGTCTCATATCTAATGGACATATGTAACTTTTCCAGGTGTGAAGAATGACCTACCATGTAATAATTCCCACCAGTACAGAATAATTCAATTCACTATATGTGATATGCAATGTTTAATGTTGATCTATCCAGTAAGTCAAGATGCTAGGTAACTAGGTTAAAGCCATTGCTGATCAAATGGACAAATTATTCTTTTTTCACGCTCATTTCACACTTAACATCAAATAAGAAGTCAATAACCATGAAAAGAACTTTCAGGAATGTTAAAGCCCTTGCTATGATTACTGTTATTACGATATGTGTTTATAAGGTCACGTAATATCTGAATATAATTCACATAATGAGAATTATACTGGACTCTTTTAAAATTACACTCCTCCAACTTTACCTTCTTTACCCTGCACATTTAACTAAAAAACAGATTCAGAGGGATAACCAGTCATGATACCCATTGGTAAGGGAATTACAATACCAAATGGGTACCAAAAGCTCAGGTTCAGCTCAAACTGTCAAGAACGTACTCCAGAATTTCCAGTTGATTGCTAAGAACATGGCTCCCATGGCATCTATGAATTTATCTCTGGGAAATAATAATCAAACTGGCATCGCTGATTCCAAAGTTCATGGCAGTACTGCAGGAAAATTATTTCTAATATAATGCGTAGGGTTCACAATTCATAATAAAAAACCTCGAAATTAACCTGTATCCCCTGCAAACTATGGAGAACACATAAAATCCAAAATACGAAGATGAGAAACCACATTCTGCAAGTAAACACAAGAAGCGACATTCTATACCAGCTGGTGCCCAAGGGAGGGGTTTTCATGGCTAGCCCGATACCATTCGTTTCAATAGTTTATATAAGATGTAATGAACAAATGGAAACAAACTCTGAAGAGTTCTAATCTGAAGGAGCAATAAGGAAAAAACAAGTTTTAATGACAATTAAGGATTTTTTTGCCACTATTGCTTCCTGTGGATTTTAGACAGAAAGAAATGTAGCAAGTTCCTAAGACAGTCAACTACTTAAACAGATTTATCTGAGTCTAGATGGATGTGAGATTCCTCTGATGGGATAGTTAGGATGGAATGTTGTAAAATTAAAAATCTTCCTGAAGCCTCTAGGAATGTTCATGTACAGCACTGAAGCAAAGACCCATATGTTAATGGTTCTGTTTATACTTACTGCATTATTTGGCTTGCTAATAAACCTTTAATACATATATCAAGTTCAAGATATTTATACAGTGGTGCCAATGACATGATAAATGGAGTTATTTCTGTAAGCAAGTAGTTCATCCTGCATACAGTAGTTATGCAATGCATTTTGTAATACTTTAGATTTCTTTCGTATACACATATTTCCAGGGCACCTTATCAAAATGGGAGAAACATGCAGCTCAGAATATTATTCTAAATATGTATTGTTAACTAAGACTAATGAACTCTATAGCTATTTTATTCATTTATATTAATCTCCATTTTGGATGCTCCTAAAATGATATTTCACAATCAAACCCAGATTTTAGACCTCTTTCTACTTAGGAGGAACTACACTTGACAAGGAAGTAGCAGTTTCAATCACTTTCAGACTTGAAAAAAGGGTAAGAAAGTACTGTGGTGACAGAAAATTGATATTATGGGCACATACGTTAACAACACAGATGGCCATGTTTGCTGTCAACATACTGAAAAATGCTGCAATGACATCCAATCAGAGCATAAAAATTTGTAGGAACTAAGCTCAGAAAACATGTTATCATTCCAATACTTCTCATAGTCCTGGAATATAGACTCCTAAGTCACTTGTATACTTCCAGACATTTTGTTAACTGTTGGAGTTGTTACCTGTTTACTCAGCAAAAGCAGAATCATGGATAGTTTCCTCTTAAAGTTTATGTCCAACATTTTTACTCTCCAGTGTTTCAGCATAAAGACAACTCTTGGACATAGCTCTTTTGCAGTAAATAAGTACCTGCACTTCAAAGATATCAAGATATTTGTCAATACTTCACCTTTCTAAAAACAAGTTATAATTTTAGACTAGGCTATAACATTGTAATTTACATGTAATTCAGAATATGAATGCGTACCGGTAAGCTCTGTTTGTTCTTTGTAAATAACCATATCAAGTAAGCAAAAGCACAAGTTGTATGAAACTTCAGAGCAGCAGAGGATATTTTAATTCAATTTAATTCATATGTCATAACAAGGATATCACAGTGCATTGCTCTCTCCAAGCCAGTTGATAAATAGTCAAGCTTTAGCTCTGACTGTGGTCTTCCACAGATGGTCAATAACACCTCTTTTCCTGTTCAGTTAGTGGCATCACTAGTTAAGATAAATATCAAAAATTATCCCTTTGTGATCCTAGATTAAGATCATAGACAGAAATGGGACACAGAGACATTTTCGGAAAGGGATTCTGGTGTTCAGCGCAATTTAAATCAGAGGGTGACTTCACAGAAGTTATGGTGTTACAAGGGCATGAATAAGGTCAAAATCAGTCTTCTAAATTGCAAAGAATCTCTACTTTATTTGACCTCCCATAACTACCAAGAACAGTCTTCCTAATATGTTCTGTTCTGCATAAACATGGCAATGCTAGGCTGAAAAGGTAGTTACAAGAATTCTTTTTTTCTTTAAGCAGCTCTCAGGAGTGCCACGGGAGTGTTAGGAGCTGTACAACTAGTTCTTCCCAAAGGTATCAGAGAACATTCTAGAGTGCAGAAGAAATGGATCAGCTTCCATACATACTCTCAGGGAAGGAGTAATAGCTAAAGGGGGCTGATTTCCTTTGTAGGCTATAAATGCCAAGCACATTGTAACCAATAGTGAATTACACTTACACCTCACAAGAGATTAAATAAGAGCATATTTCTAGGAGCTACAAAGACTTTGAACAGCCACAGAGGGCTATTAGAATTGAGATTTCTTAGTACAGGTCATACTCAGCTTAATAACTAATAATTAATAATTAAATAAAATAATGAATAATACAATCTTTACCTTCTTGTTTATACAGAAATAGGTTAGGATCAAAAAGAAACTTGTTCTGTCTGCCAACATACATGTGTTCAAGCCTCTCTAGCCATTTTTCGAGTAGAGGGATTTACTGAGGTTTGATATATATACCATTAGCTCTGCCTGTCAGTATAACTATAAATGATGTTTAAAAAAAGGGAGGAAAAAACCATATGCAACTGAATTTTAAATTCCTGAAATACATTTGCAGTAGCAAGCTGGTACATTACTTGCTCTTTCCAGATCGCTCTCTTTTCAAGCCATTGTAAATTGGAAGCAAACCCTTGGCAGCAATACACCTTGAGTCTGCACTAACCTATTCTCCAACATTTGAGACATAAATAGGAATACTCAAATTTGAAGTGAGCAAGCACAGTAACAGGTGTCTCCTGGGGATGATGGGTCTCTAGTAAGTGAGCAAGTGAGTGCCTCCTAGGGGTTTAAGGGGCATGGTTAATTATTAACCTCAGCTACTGCAATTCTCTGCTATTTAGAATGCATGTTTTAAAATTCACAAGGTCAGAAAACGTCTGTATGTAGGTGGGTGTCTGAGTGGGCTCCCAAGGACTGGGGAAGACAAACAGTGATGAGAAATACACGCATTTACTGAGGCACTCAGTGATAGTCCTTAAGACAAACTACTTTACCTTCAAAGATAAGTAGTACTGGAGGAGATGCATTTAAAAATATTTAATAGAAAGAGTAGTCAATCATTTTTCTCCAGAAATTATCTCTTTTTGTTGTTTTTGAGAAGAGTGAGTAAGCACAGCACTAAGTTATTTGTTTCTATATCTGCTGCAATTTTACAGTTTTTTTCCTGTGGGTTTTTTCATACTCAGTTTTATTTCCTTCTTCATGCACATTTTATGGTAACATTGATTTTTTGTACTATTCTGTGGAGAAATTAGCATGCACATTCTTTCCCAGAGCTGCAATAGGGCATCTGTGGGTAAAGCAGCATCAAAAATACAACTGAAAGAGTAGCAAGCAGAGCTGCACACAGGATGCAAAGAGAAGAGCAAGACAGAGTCCTGGCATCCTTAGAGCTATTGGTCTCGAACCAGCCCAGAAGGCCTACAAAAGACCTGAAAAACTTTTATAAAGTTGAATTATGGAAGTTTTTTATGGTCTTCATTAGAAACATTAAAAGCACAAATTACAAATCTAGAAGAAGTTACAATAAATATTTTGCAAATTGCTACAAGTGTCTGACACGGAAGTATTGCTTCTAGTCTCACTGTCTTATTTCAATGTATTAATGCAAGATCTCTGTAACATGTATATTGACCCAACCCTAACTACAGCAGAGATTTGCATTGATTTGCATACCATGTTTTCCTTTCAGAATAAAATTTCCATGGAAAAGTCTGCCATGTTTTTTTTCAGATCAATTAAAGCATGCTTTTTGAATAAATCAACTGCCTTGAATACTTCTTACTTTATTTATACTATTAAAATGAAAAACTCTATTTTGACAATAGCAATAATAATAAATCTTTTGCTTCCCTGAAAAAAATGCAAATATTAGGACACATCTGCAAACTATCTTGAACTTGACAAATGACATTTCTAACAGAAAAGTGTTCCATGCGGAAACTTCTGAAAACACTCCATTTGATGCAATTTCTTTTTCATGCTATAGGTGTGCTACCTGGCCACTGAAAGTAATTTTATTTTATGTATTATTACAAAAGAATCTATCAGAGCTACCCATACACCTTGTATTTCCACACAGTCTTACACGAAAACACAAATAGTGGGCAGTGAGAACAGGGCCACTCTAGAGATAGCAAACTCTATCTAAAAGGATAATTTAAGAAATATCAATACCATCACAATGAGAATAAGCAGTATAAAATTGCACTGACAGGTGACAAGCTGGAACTGTTTTGTGATAAAACTCAATTGAACTAATGAGATATTGACCTATTTGAAATGCAGGATGAAATAAAATATTTAAGTATCGAGGTCTATGCAGAATGCTTAGTTTTTAGGAGAAATCAAAACCTCAAGAAAAATATTTGTTCTGGTAGAGCTCCTCCTGGTTCATAAGAGAATCCAAAGAATTACATTCTCTGTTCCGAGTGTTTCAGTACTCGTGCAATCAGGTATTATCATGAGTCTCAATGGCTACAAGCAGGATCAGTTAATGAACAAATATTAGAAGTTGGTCTTTGAGACAAATTTCATTGGTCATTATGCCCATAAAGACTGTTTTTTCTTTCTTTAAACTTTGATCATTATGTCAAAACCAGAAGAAACAGCAAGAAAAGAGTACACGATCTTATTCTCCTGTGGAGATAAAATATCCAGACTGATTTAATGCCTCCCTAGAATAAAGAATTTGAAATCCAGAGTTACTCCTGAAAAACAAGCAAACAAACAAACTCCTCAATTTCCACGACTGAGATGATCATTTGTGGTTGGATACACTGCTTGCTACAGAAATTTCTAGAGTGCTATTGATTCCTCAGGGGGGGAAGACTATCAATACTGTCTCACTCCAGTGACATCAGTTCTAGAAACTGTAGGTTGCATTTCAATAGGGGATGCAATTTTTCACTGCACTGCACTAGCACAAAATAATAGTATTTTTTTGATTGACATTACTATTGTTAGCATTGGTTATGGGCCTCAAGTTCTATGTCAATGATTTAAATACTAATGAGGAAGCTTTGTCTTCCCCTGCTTAACACAGAGAATAAAAATACAAAGAGGATAAATACAGTAAGTATCATCTGTAGGATCAATAGGGATAAAGTGACACATTGAATGCATACCACTGTAATTCTGGCTAGTCAGCTATTGTGATTTATTCTTATGCTGACTCAGTGCTTCAGAGAGAAATGCTGCAATCCCTCCCACTCCTCTAGTGCTCACCAAATCCCATTAGGAAATGTATAGTAATTAAGGTTAAATAACACCATGCTATCCAACTCTGCCCAGAAGGTACTCCAGAATGTCTCTAAAGTCAACTAGAAAGGAAACCTCTCAGTTCAAAAAATGCTTTAAAGATGCTTAATATCTGGGAAGAGCAAGAGCTGGGCTGATCCCTACAGGAAAGTGAGCCAGGAGCCCAGCGAGGACATGACACAGGCCAGACAATGACTGCACCAGGAGGGAGCAGCCCCACTGCACCTCAGCTGGGCAAGCAGAGCGGGGTGGTGACACCAACAGGTCCTGTCAACAGCCTAGTGAGCATCAGGCTAAAGCAAGGTAATAAGCCAGGTTCAAGGTCAACTCAGAAAATCCAAACAACAATTCAGGAACAGATAGGTCTGAGCTGAAATGGAGCTCCTGGGCCCATATTTTGATTCAGATCAATCAAAGCATGCTGTTCTAGTGCCTAGGATTTAGTGTTACTAATGACTTTGCCCCTCTCATTGCATAAAACCTGTCTTTTCCACAGATCTGATGTGAAACAACAATGCCCTACACAAATTTTGAAACAGATGTCCTTTAAACTTTCATGTCCTCAGAAAAAACAACTTTCAAGCTATATATTAGGAGATGTATCTTTCCCAAATATAAAGGCTCTAGCTACCAAGGAACATTCTTTCAATGAAAAAAAACCCCGCTGTTATGTCTGCCACACTATTTCACCTGAAATAGCCAGCAATAAAAGAAAGACTGCACAGGTACAACACAAGAGGTCTTCTGCTGTCTTGAAGTACAATGAAAGGTAGCAGACTGGACACCCTTTAGCTTTATTCTGACTGTCATGGGCAACAAGGGGTAACAGAGAAAGGGTGATGTCATGAGCACCCTCAAAAAGTAGCCTGAAGACTCACAAGCATTATGCACAGCCCCGATAAACACCACTATTTAAAAAAATCACCATCTACCACAAGAGTTGAATATTCACTTATAATATGTTCTGCACACACATGCTTAAACGAGAGCAAGGTTTGTGGATGCTTTATTTTTCTTAACTACTTATGGAACAATTTCAGTTACAGGCTCCTCAGTATCTTGGCACCTGTATATGCAACTGCCTAGCAGGGTGTCTGAAAACATTTGGCTTTACCCTATGACTCATCATGCACTTTAGGTGCCTGTTTATTAATCAACAATCACACACCCTGCTGAACCATTAACGTTCAGTGTTTCTTGTTTTGTATCTCACATCCAAGTCAGAATTAACTAACACACCTGAGATTTAATTATGCTAAGCATCAACCTATTTCACTCTTTCATGCAGTTCGGCCTTTCCCTGCAGTTCTAGGTGCTCAGGGACAGGTCTGAAAGAATTTCTATGAGTACTTCAGCAATATTCCCTATATGTTCATATTCACATTTTTAAGTTCAAATGGCAAATGACCTATTTTCTTCTGGAAAGATGTCTGTGATTAAAGTAAGTATTGGAGGAAAAAAATTGTAAGATTAATGCTTTACAAAGACATTCATTCCAGATACATTTCTAAATTACACACACACACACATGCACTTTCCACTATAATTGTGGAACGTAAATAACATTAAAACAAGACCAAAGCCTGATATCAGCAGTAATTAATATTTCCTTTTTTTAAAGACGCACTTTTTTTTAAATAAGTAAACTTTGTGGATACAATGCTGACTTTACCCATTCAGTTAGAACAGTTTTTCTACTTACTTTAAGGGAAACAAAAATTATGAAAGCCCCATCACGTATACTTGTCATTAATTTCCCTGATTTATAGACATAGCTAATTGCTGAAACTACAGAAATACTCTCTTTTTAAAGAGAATTCTTATCAAGTAGCATTTCATACTAAAATGAATGTTTGGTAACAACCATTCTGAAATCAAGTTGTTCAATTGCTCTTGTTTTGCTCATTTGCTCCCATGCCACTGTTTGTTAGTTAAAGTCTTGCTGATCTCATACCATTTGATATAGTCCCTCTACACTTTAAGACAGACTTAACTTCTAACAGCTCCCAATAAAACAGTCAGTAAAAGCAGTCCAAAACAGTCATGAGAAAAAAGAATAAAAAATTATTTATGATGAGGGAGTTTAGTGATATTTCAAGATCATCAGTATTATATCTCTTGGGAATCTACCTGTATCCTGACGGTTCATAAAAAACAAGTAATTACGACAGTCAGTGATACATATATGCCATTTAGTATACCTATCTGCATGTAACTACTGTTACATTAGTATCAATGTGATGGACATGATTGAGAATAATCATTAGAAATATCAAATTCTAACTTGTTTTTTTTTAAATAATCATAGTTAGCATGAAGAAATAACAGAATCAATTTTGCAAAACAGGAACTAAAGGAGAAGAATAAATATATTTAAAAAAACCCACAAACACCCATATTAAGTTTTATGTTTACACTGAGGTAAAATTACATGTCATTGCTTCAGATGCTGATTACCTGATTCACGTCTCTAACAATGCTGACATATTTTACTGATGACAATGGCTGTCTAACAGATCACAACTCAGTGTAAACTTAATCTCATAATATCTTCATACTTTTAAATGAAAGACTCAGAAGTTTCTTCCTTCTGATCTATTAAGAGCAAATAATAAATTACTTTCCCATTGCTTTAATTAGAAAAAGAATATGATTAGGCTCTAAAGGACTCCTATCTTTGTAGCTCACTTTGACACATAACCAAGTTTACCAGTATAATCCAAAGACTGTGAAGCTAAATGTGATCTTATTTAGAGGATTAAAAGCAATTAGAAGTGTATTACTGTATAGTCCCATTTGGTTTCTTCATAAAGGTGCATTAACTGCAAGTCACAATTGAACCAACCTCCTGGAAGTGTTTATTCTGCAGGTAATTAAGGCTATTGCAGAATTAAAGTTTTCATTCTTCAGGAGGAAGGTGCTAGCTGTGAAAATCAGAAGCATCCTCCAGGTTAAGGTGAAAAAGTTTTAGTCAAATTCCTCTTTGCACTCACACAAGAAATGGGGGTAAGAGAAATTGTAAAAGGAATCAGTGAAAACAATGGTATACATAGGAAAACAAATCACTTTGAAGGACCAAGACATTTCAAAAACCTTTAGAAAGCACTATCAATTACAATATATTTTGATTTGTGTTGTATTTATGTTCAGATAGCTTGACTCAGTCAAAATCTTGCATTATCCTACAGTACTGATGCATAAGCACAGAGAGCAATCCAAATGTATTCTATCTAATCAACGTTTACTGAAAGGAAAAAATGGCTGAATGAATTGTGGTCACATGTCATTATTAAGTGTTTTACCATAAATCAGAGAGAGGTGTAAATTGCCCTTTTTATACAAAGGGGCCTTCGGAATGTCAGCACACTTTAAAAAAAGTATACTACTTAAAAAGCAACTCTATATGAAAACATGTAATGTGAAAATTTGTATGGGATAGTTACTTAAATTTATGACACTTTTATAATGAAATATTAATTAAGTTAAAAATTCATGGATTATTTTCATCTACAGTTACTTTACTTTGGTTAAGATTTTCTCTGAGGCAATACACTGAAAATACTAAATTTACTATATACACTTTGAATATATAGTTTAAGGTACTAAAACTGATAGGCTTCTCCAGAGACATGCCATAATCTAGCATGATGTTGGTAATTAGTTCTTTCTTTTCAATGTTTTTGATATAATTTTCCTATTCCAAGTTGGAATGAAAAACTGATAATTCAGATTTTTCTTACAAAATAATAACTGGGGAAAAAAGTAGAAACAAGTCAATCAAAACCTTTTGCTTAGATATTCAAAGTGCGTCATTGTAATGTATCCTGTACCACTAGTACCAACACATCTCCAGAGTGGAAAGTAATTTTGAAATCAAGCATTTAACTTTGATTGTCTAAGCTGAAAAGCAGGATATTTCATTATTCTCAAATGTGTTAAAAAAAGAACAGAAGGTTTTTGAAACAGACTGAGAAGTGGTTCCAGCTCAAACGAAACAGAATTTTCCCATCAAAAATATATTGAAAGTATTATTATTAGAATGTTGGAGAGAAAACACCTAATTTATTTTACCATCAAGATTTCTCTGTTCTTTTTCTGGACTTTCCCTAGGGGTTTTGTTCTGTTTTGATATCTGTCGCTCTTTGTAATTTGTACCTTTATACTAAAAATTTACATTCACTTCAGAGCTTTATATTGAAATATCCATGTCTTTCCACAGACAAACTATATGGATCTCCAAACACCTCGAGAGTTGTAAGGATATTTGGAGTCTTTACCAGATATAATGTGTAGTTCTATTTTTGGTGATCACAACAGAACCTGGGTACCAGCACTGGTCACTGTTTGCTTAGTAAAATCATACACCAGTATTTGATTATCTGTAAAATAGTAATAATCCACAGAAATTGAGGACATGAATGATAACATTTTTCATTTTTGTATCTTTTTTGTATTTTGCATCTTTAGAAGAACTGGCTCCAAATGACAGAAATAATTTAAATAAATTTGAAAGAAATCCAACTTTTAACCCTGAAAAAATCCTCTCTCATGGAACATGGATGAGCTTAACAAAAATGTGGTATATCCTTTCACCCTATCTGCTTTATGAATTTTTCTGGTCATGGTTATAATAAGGGCATTTTACAAGCTTTACTTATTTGTTTTTATGAACAGTAGCTAAAAAAACTTGCAAAATATTCTTGGCTACAAGCAAAATCTTTGCTACTTTGAGCTTTTTTACATTCTCTCCAATGGCATTTATCTGGCTGATCACCTTCTGTTCTTTTGGTAGGATACTATTTCCGTACGTTCTGCATCTGCGGTACTCACAGAAAGTTTGCTGCATTTCAAGTACACTCAGAAATGTGTCAGAATTGAAGCTGATTAGACAGAACAGTGACAGTGGAGAACATATTCTCCTCTAGCACAGTTCTGAGGCTGAGTAATCCTTTGGAATCTCTCCCTACATCTGGAGTAACTACTTTCTCACATGTTTTATGTAAATTAATTCCTTCTAAACATTCACCTTCTCAAGCACTGTTGAAAAACCTTGCATGCAGCTTTGCTGAAAAATGCAGTGAATTAATACTTAGGATAAAATACGATTTATTGGCAGTATCATCTGAAAAAACACACAAATTCTAGAAAAGCCAAACTAAAAAGGCAAACTACTTATTCTCTGTGGAGACAATATATTAATCATTGTTGTTGCAAAAAACAAAGCAGTTTTAATTACAAGATAAGATAAATGTTAAATGACCACTTGATTTTGGGGTGTTTTTTTCCTAATTAGTTCTCTAAATGAGAAATCTACTATTTTGTGTTCGGTTCTGGCTTGCTGTATTAAAGCACATTTTTATTAAATGATTCACTGTTTGTGCCTTGAAAATCAAAATTCTGACTAAGGGATGCAATACTCTTTTCAATGGTAAATACTCAATTTGTATCCTTTTTGCCATATAATTTACATCACCTATAATTTCTGCAGCTCTGCCACCTGTTATAATCAAACACAAATGACTAGTGTATTTACAACCCACATCAAAACCAACTGAAGTCATCACACAGGTTTTGTACATCAAATTAGTTCTACCTTTGTGTTTCATAGGGATACCAGAATGAGACTAGTCACGTTTTAGCTATTCTGCAACAAACCTGGAACTTTGGGAAGACTTCAAATCACTATGTCTCATAGACTGATCCAGGCTGCTTACTCGCTAGCATTAGCTACTTTCTGACAGTGTCTAAAGTCAATACAAAGCATTAAATGCCTTAATTTGAAGCACCATCCTGGATGCTTTATGATTGGATCCCAAACTCTACAGGAGTCTGAAGACACAGGCATTTGTTGTGCTTCTGAGCTAAGCAGAAAAATGCATAAAACCTGTCTGGCTTCCTAGACAAATTTGAAAAGTTAGTCATGTGAGACCTTACCATAATATAGTATGGTATGAGCTATAAACATCTCTTTTTCCTAGGAACTTCACTAAACTCTTTGAGGGTAAAGAGATCCTTACATAAAATTTAACCTTAATTTCATTAGAAAGGACTGAGATGTCTATGGTAAATGTATACATCCATATGTATCTCTGAAATAAAAGGTAAAATATCTGAGTCTACTTTGATCTCAGATAAACTTTTGTTGATGACCTTAGTGAATTCTCAATGTACAGCTGCTTAAGGAGAAGCTGCTATTAATAACCTATTAGGACAGACACTGTTCTCTGTAGTTCAATGGACTTGTTCACTTATCACCTAACTTATTAAGTTTTAATTTTATTTTTATATGTTGTATATAACCAGTGATAAGCTTGCTGCTGCTAAAGCATCTAAAAATCAGATCAAAAAAGCTCTTAAAACAATGTGGAGAGACAGAGGTGGGTTATAAGCTATCAGAACTTATCTCTAGTGTCCTGAATGTCTCTTGGTCATGTTTTAACATAGCTCTGAAAAGAAAACTAAAAATCCTATTTCAACTCATCTAAGAAGAGCTGAAATAGAAAAAGAACGTTTGTATTCTGGGCACATTCAAAAAGATTGCTCTTTATTTTTAATAATTTTCTGTATGTTTTCCATTCTGTCTACAGTAAAATAACAAAGGAAAAAGAACTGTGTGTGCATGACTATGTAGCAAGGGAGGGTTAACCACCAGCAGAACTTTGTTAAGTCTACAATTCTGAATTTTTCATGAAAAAAAAATTGAAGAATAAATCTTTATAAAATTGCCTGTAAAATCTCCACTGAATTTGGTGGGAGGCCATTTTTTTTATACTACTTACTACTGTACAGCTAAATTAAGAGAAGAATCATGCTGAGTCTGACATTTAGAAACTTCCTACAGAAACAAACTAAATAGCAAAAGATAAGCAAAATGGTTAAATCAGTGATACAGAATCTAATATGTCAGTAGGTAGCCTATGAACATGAAAAAACAATACTGAGAAGCAATACTAACAAAACCAGCCTTGTCATATAATATATAAATAATAGAATTCAAAAATTGAACTACCAACCAAAAATATTTAAAATTTAGCTCATTTAATACAAGTTCTGATATTTTTAATCAATTTTCTCTCAAGGTTCAAGTGAACTCTCGATCATATTAATTAAAGGCTGGAAATACAAGTGGACTGTATAAATAATATAACCGAATTATAGGTGCCAACACTATGACCAATTATACAAGTAGTTATACTAACAACTACAGAAGTCCAACTGACAAATTACCTACACTTTTGAGGTGATCCATAAACACTATTGGTAATAACTAAATTACTCCCCTGGATGATATAACAATTAGTGAACACAATAATGGGTTGATAAAACTTATCAATGGTTCTTGATTAGCATATCCATTTAATGCTAGATTCACACAACTGTTTATATTACTTTTGCTAATTGTACTGTTTTCATTTTCAGTGGAGATGCAGCATATGAAACTGATGTAACCAACTGAAAAATTAAGCCTTGCATAGATTGCAAATGATTTCCTCAGGCTAATGCCTAAACAGAGCATTAACAAGAGATCAGGTAGTTCAGTAGTTTTCTGGACTGTTTTTTGGTTTTGGTTGGTTTTTGCCTTGTGTCACAAAGATGGATTTTATTTCCCCAATTCCTACAGTTGTTAACCAGCATTAACCATTTCCTAAACCTGTGCAGTATCTGAGTAGGAAAGATCCAGTATTGTCTCTAAGGACTACTGAAGAAAGAATTTGTTTGAAACAAAGGGGGCCTGTTCCCTAAAGTGATATCGGTGTTTCATTTCATAAACTAAACGACAAAAATAAAGGCTTTCAGGTGCTGAAGGGTTATTTTATTGTCCTATGTCTACCTAGGCTGCAGAAAGGAAAGGCTGCAGAATAAGGAAAAATACATATCTTTCCTCAATAGGAACATAAAAGGAAATTCTATCACTTTTTTTTTTTTACTGTAAGACATGGAAATGTTGGTAATTTTATTTTTTCCTGATGTTCAGATTTTTTTAGCTTGTTATTTTTTACTATATTTATAGTTCTCCAATAAGTTTGTGCTATAAAATATATGTGTATTGTTATTGTTATTAATATTTCCTTAATTGCTGATTGAATAATAGGATTCAGAGCTATCCTGTAGCAGCACAAAAGACAAATAAGGTACTTATTTACTAATTAAACCAAAATTTTGTTTCCATAAATCAGTTAACACAAGGTATTGGTTGACAATTTCTCCTGTAGCAATCTTCTAGATATGTTTTTCTACTTCCTGAATTAATTTACTGTTAAATATGAAAATACGTTTCTCTTTGTCAGAGCTCTGTAGGAGGAGAGGTCCATTTGTTCTGATTCTTAGCTTTGTAAGGTCCACGCTTATCTCAAGGGAATATATACTGGCAACTAAAAAAGCAGGAGTTGCATCAAGGAAGACAGTTTTTAAACTAATATGTCACTCTTAAAGTGACCATATTTGAAAGAATCTTGAGAATC
Organism: Gavia stellata; assembly: GCF_030936135.1. Lineage (NCBI taxonomy): Eukaryota > Metazoa > Chordata > Aves > Gaviiformes > Gaviidae > Gavia > Gavia stellata. Next base: position 22,906,641 of record NC_082598.1, on the reverse strand, counting down.
TAATGCTTTTAAACCAGAAAACTGATGATTTATGAATCAGAGAATCACAGAATCGCTAAGGTTGGAAAAGACCTGTAAGATCATCAAGTCCAACCATCAACCCAACACCACCATGCCCACTAAACCATGTCCCACAATGCCACATCCACACGTTCCTTGAACACCTCCAGGGATGGTGACTCCACCACCTCCCTGGGCAGCTTATTCCAGTGTGTCACCACTCTCTCAGTAAAGAAATTTTTCCTAATATCCAGTCTAAACCTCCCCTGGCGCAACTTGAGACCATTTCCTCTCATTCTATCACTAGTCACTTGGGAGAAGAGACCAACACCCACCTCTCTGCAACCTCCTTTCAGGTAGTTGTAGAGAGCAATGAGGTCTCCCCCTCAGTCTCCTCTTCTCCAGACTGAACAACCCCAGTTCCTTCAGCCGCTCCTCATAAGACTTGTGCTCCAGACCCCTCACCAGCTTCATCGCCCTTCTCTGGACACGCTCCAGCACCTCAATGTCCTTCATGAAGGTGAGGATACCTCCTATTCTCAGTACTAAGCTGTTAAAGAAACTACCTAAAGATTATTGAAGAATTTGAGACCCTGGTACAATTTTGTCCATTATTCAGAATAGGATTCAAACTTTTCAGAAGAGTTGGCACTATTGCAGAGACACAGGCAGTCAGCAGCAGTGCAGACTTGTGTAATAATGTACTTTAAGATCTGCTGTTCTGGAGAGTAATTGGTTTGTACGCAGTTTGTTTTTTCTTGTATTTACACACTTCTGTGTAAAAGAAGGTGAAAGTTGTATCTATGGGGTCAAGGCAGGTATATAAAAGCTAAATTTCCTCATACTGATTTGGGCGGGGGGGGAGGATTAATTTGTCTTAATTGGCTTAATTTTGCTTAATTTGGCTACTTACATTGGAAACTTCTTTCTTAACATTTTTAAAACTGGAAAGTTGGAACTTGATACTGTGGTTTGCAAGTACCACTCCATAAATTAGAGTCATGAATGACATGAACACATTTGAAGAAATTTCTCGAAGTATCTTTGACTATAACTGATATTAGCTGACTATCTTCAGAAACACTAAACTTTAAAATTATAAGGAAAATGGCTTCTATCTCAAGTTGAATGTCTGGAGAACATTTTTTCCCTCTCTTGGAATCCTAAAATTTGACCAAAATTGTTATTCAGTTTAAAAGATATAATCTGTATTTTTTTAAGCCTTTCTGAATTATCTTTTCAAATAATGACTGTTTTTGACAAAACAGTCAAATGAAGATGAACAAAAGAAAATCCAAGCAGGGAAAAAAAGGACTAAAATACTGAACAGTAAGAAAGAAGAAACCAAATAAGACTATCTGAATATTAATATTATTATTATAATTTCATTTAGAGTGCACGGGTATAGTAATAGGACCCCCAAAGAATCACAGAGATGAGGCATCCAAAAACAGTTGATGTCAATAATTAGACTTTATCTCAACCAAAACCATCTTTGCTTTCATCTTTAAGATCACATTTGCACACTGTGTTGAGTAAATAGTGACTGTTGATAGAAAATCTCGGAAGCATGTGGAACGTATTTAACAACTCAGTTAGGCTACAGTTTGGCTTCATAAAGGAAATAGAAGCCAGCTATGAACAACATCACAAATCTAGTACACTTCCATGATAAATGGGATGCCAAATTTTGCCCAGACATGAATACAGGAAACTGTGTTTTATGGACTTTTACACATTCATAGCTGAGTACAAGCATACTTCACTAAAGTATGCATCTAAGAAGATAATTGGAGTAAAATAAGCAGTGGAAGGAATTCTATATACAAGAAAGCAGGACAGAAGACCTCTTAACTGTGAAATAGAAGTCATATGATAAAAAACCCCTAAGGTCAGCTGTAACCTCAATGGCAATAATTTCCTAAATGATTCTTAAAGCTTTTTGGAAGTGTTTATCATAGAATTATAGAATTGTTTAGGTTGGAAAAGACTTTTAAGATCATCAAGTTCAACTAGTTAACCTAAAACTGCTAAGTCCACCCCTTAACCATGTCCCTAAGTGCCTCATCCACAGGTCTTTTAAACACCTCCAGCGGTGGTGACTCAACCACCTCCCTGGGAAGCCTGTTCCAATGCCTGACAACCCTTTCGGTGAAAAAAATTTTCCTGATATCCAACTAAACCTCCCCTGGTAAAACTTGAGGCCATTTTCTCTCATCCTATCACTCATCACTTGGGAGAAGAGTCCAACACCCCCCTCTCTACAACCTCCTTTCAGGTTTAAACAGACTTTTCCCTTTAGCATGCATTGCTTTCTTCTCTCATAATAAACTGTACCAACACACACGCACACAAAATTATAAAGATATCTAAGAAACTGATTCTTGTACAAGGGTCAATTTTTATCATAGTTATCAACTTCAATACTGTCTCTAGCCTCAAAGTGAAAAAAAAAAATCTCAGAATGGAAAATCTGGACATGTATTTTTAATTGTCAAGATACAGTTGAAACAGTTGTGCCAAATCCAAGTATGTTTCATCTGAGATACTACACCCTAAATCATTTCAGGAGAAATTGCTGACAATGGTGTAATTATTGTCAGGTGTTTTTGCTATAAACAAAGTTGCAATCACCTATCTCTACAATGGATAATGACTTGCAAACTGACAAAGAGTAGCTTTGCACCTGTAATGTTCATAGGCTATAGCATATTGATTTTTTATTGTTTTCCCTTAAATGAATGGCTAAATGTCATAGTCTTAATTAATGCTAATTGAATAAAAGGTGTTCTTTGAGTATTTCTGCAGGCCATGAGCACACTGATATTTTTCTTGAAGAGAAACTAGAAAGATTATCTGTAAAACTTTGAATCAAGTAAAACAAAACAGAATCCTTAGATTAATCATGGTGTGTCCTGAATTCGTTGAGTCACATCTCCTTAAACTGTATGAAATCAAATAATCATATTGCATTTCCAGAGCAGGCAAAACTCACACTATTTTAAAATCAGGCATAAAAAGTATACTGCTGGATCATTCAAAAAAATCTTTTTATTGTAAATGTGTGCCTCAGAGTCAGACAACTTGCTTCATATATAAGCTGATAATACATGAACTGTTACTGACTGTTCTGTAAATACTAGGGAAAATAGGAAAAGAGAAAATATTAAAAAAAAATCTATTTGCCTGAAAGACCCAAATGGTTGCAACCTAACCATGAATAAAACTTAGAAATCAGAAAGGTTTCTAAATGTTCAAATAAATTATGTTATTTCCACTAAGAACAGTCAGGGAAAACAATAGTTTTAAGATGGTATTTGATGACTTTGGTAAATGGGATTGTATGTTGGGCTTCGAAAAAGGGAACTGGATTTGATGACACTGGCAATTTTTTTGCAGTCCCATTTCTTATGTATGTGAACTGAATTGCCTTTTACAACTAGGAATTGTCATAACAAATCCCCCTACTCTTAAGTAAGCAGAAAAACTCTGTTTGAAAGCTCTGGTTTCCTTTTATACTTTGCACCCTCTACAGACATCCTCAAGGACATTCTTCTGTGTCAGGAAGGAAGCTAAAAGATACCATCACTCCAGAGATTCTTGTCATTCCAGATCAGGGACTGGAATGAAACGGTACCAGCATTTTTTCTGGTATCATCAGTTTCTGCATAGTTTATTATTAATTTTTAATTAGGTTTTGAGAACCGAGATATTTCTTATGCTGAATTTCTTATGATATGACTTTTTTATGTAGACAGACTGAAACTATCACTATAAAAATGATGAGAATTGTACTTCTGCTTTTATGTTGGGTGAATCCTAATGCTTGACAATTTAATGATCAGCTTTTCATACTGTAAGACTTTAATTTCATGAACACTTTTGCATGCTCGGTGGCAAGCCATACATTTGTAAAACTGTCTGAGCTAATTAGTACAATGTATCCACTTATGTGCACAAATATCTGATAACAGTGTGTTAATGGCCTGCACAAAAGTAGCCTCCCAAAATGTGCATGGATCTCTGAAACCACATAACAAAAATCTGAATGAGTGCAATAAAATAATTTAACTGTTGATTATTTTGGTGCTTAAATTATTTCCAGAGTTTGTAATAAATTCTGAGCATTAGCACAGAATAATAACATTCCTTTGCCCAGGCAACATAGTGTGCACACATATCTCATTCCATGGCAGTGACGATGACAAAAAAAATCCTACTGCACAAATATTTTTCCCTTATAGTTCTTGCTTCCTAGATTGACAGATTCCCCCTAAAAGAGGAACAGAGAAGCTAAAGACAAAGGATTCCTCTGTTAAACAACATAAAAGTGAGAATGTGATTCACCATTAATCTGAGTGTGGTACTAGAGTAAGGGCAATAAACAGACATTTTTACTGAGACCAAGGGGAAAAAGGGGGGTGGGGGTGGGTGGGAAGCAAAGGGCATAATTAATTTAATTATCTGATGCTGAGAAACTCCGTGCCCAACTCTTCCAATTAAATCAATAGGTTATAAGTCAGGAGAGAAGTTGGTCTGGAAATGTCAAAACAGAATATCAATGAGATTTGGGTACCTAGTTCTTTTAAAAATTCCAGACTTCTTGGAGACGAAGCATTAAGAAGTTAGCATACCTCTTCATGGGTAAATCCCATCTTCTATAGTTGAAAGGCAGCTATGGAACAGCATGATAACATTACAGCATGATGAGAACAGAGTATTTCCGAAACCCTTAGATTAAACACTTCGAAGTAAAAAAGAGATCTAACTAAATATTACCCACAAATTATATTTTAAAGGATACGAGAGTAGAGCCTCAGCTACAGTAAATTATTTAATCTTCAATGACATCAAATAAGCTATGTCAATTTATATCAGATGAAAATCTTATCCATAAACTTCATCTTCCCAGGGAGTTTGTGTCTGTGTTGTAGTGAACACTAACTGCCAATCATTGCCTTAGGTGGAATATGAAGTGTATTGCATAGTAAATCATAGCACGATTTAGGTAGGAGAGACCTCTGGTTCATCCTCCTGCCCCAAACCGGGACAACTAAGAAGCAGGTGCTTCAAGGCCTTGCCCATTAAAGTTTCTAGGCGCGGAGGTTCCACAACCTCTCTGGGCAACCTGTTGTAGTGTTTGATCACCCTAGCTGTAAAATTTTTCTTCCCAAAAGCTAATTAGAATTCCTCTTGTTGCAGCTTGTGAGCCTTGTCCCTTTTCTTGTTACTGTCCACCTTTGAGAAAAGCCCAGCTCAACCATCCATTATACAGCTGAAAATAGCATTCAAAAATCCCATCTAGCCAGAAAACTCAATTCTTTCAACCTCTCCTTGGGTGTCACATGTTCTATTCATTTTGGTGGCCGTCTTCTGGATTCATTCCAGTATGTTAAATAGAATGCCTGACAAAAGCCCAGACTTTACTGCAAGGTATCAGATAGGCTGGTCTTTTGCTTCTCCAGTAGTAGGATGATTTGAATGATTTGCTGCTTTGATTTTGCCTCCAACTTAGCATTAAGAAGTTAGCATACCTCTTCATGGGTAAATCCCATCTTCTATAGTTGAAAGGCAGCTATGGAACAGCATGATAACATTACAGCATGATGAGAACAGAGTATTTCCGAAGCCCTTAGATTAAACACTTCGAAGTAAAAAACAGAAAATGTTGTTTTGTGCTCTACATGACCAACTTTTTAAAGAATGCAGCAGCAAAATTATGGGCATTTTACTCCTTTGAACTCCAAATTTATATTTCTTAATTCAGTATGTGGGAGGCAGAAATAGAACAGATACAGCCCTAAAAAGAGTTAAAGTGCTTAAGCTTTTCAGTCAAACCTTTGGAAGGTATTAAAATTAACTGAGCTTCATATGCATGGACTAAGGAGATAATTTTTTGTGATGAAACTTTCAGTTCTTATAATGTTATTATTCTGTACTGTTTCATAAGTTGTTTTAATGACTATGGAAAACATAAGCAAAATCAAAATATATATGTGCACAAACAGGGATCTTGAGTATCTTTACCTTACAATCACACATAAAATGCATACAAACCCACACAATATACATATATTGGTCTTTGATGTCTTCCACAGAGCTTTACTATCAGAATGATAACTCTTAACATGCATGAGGCTAACATAAAGTCCTACAAAGGCTTGTGAACATGAAAAAATTTCCCTATTTAAGCACTACATTCAGTTTTAAGGGATTACTAGCAAAGCTTTTATATAAATATCTGTGAAGGATCATAGCCTCATTCTATCATATAATTTTGGATTTAATTACAAAGTAACAAATATTAGTAAATTGCAGGGTATGATTTAGGAGAATTTTATGACAAACACAAATTCTATTATGATGGGAAAAAATAATAGGAAACTAATCAATGGACACGATTACTATCTAGAGGAAAATGCAAATGACTAGAATAGTTTATTATTTTAATCAATTAATTATTAATTTGTACTTAACATTATCACACATGGAAATAATATTAAATAATATTATGCAAAACTGAATGATCCATTAAATGTAATCAAAAGCAGCAGGTAGTAATCAAAGCATAGGTACAGAAAAGTCATTGCAGAAAAAGAGACCATTTTTCTCAATATATAACAAACGAGCATCTTGAATCAATGGTATAGTTGACAGATTTTTTGCAAAAATGCTGATCTGAGTTGTGGTCAGCACTTGTCTGTACAATTTACATTGCCATTTTTGACACCTGCAGATGCCCTCAAACTCGATTCCCCTCTTTATAAAAGACTGCAGAGCTGCTGGCAAAGCATTCTTGTGCAAGGGACCTTTCCTCTGGAATGCTTTTCCTTGCCAAGGTCTAAAATAGCCATAAACTGTTGACATTCTGGGTATGCTACAAAGTCCATCTGTGTGAGCTGACTGAGGCAGTAACGGGTGGGATATCTCGTGGGAAGGTGTGATGGAGGTGCACGGGTCTTATGACTAGAAATTAAATGGGGTGTTAGAGAGTGGGAGGACAGAAGAGTGCTGCTTTTTTTGGAAGTTTTATTTATTGCAGTCTCTACATTTTGTTTTAAATACATGCCAAGGTTGCTCAAAGTCTTAGGTATCCTCTGGAGTGCTTATTTTGGATCAAAATCTAAATAAATGATAATTCTGTTCATAGTGTTAATGATTCATTTTATTTTCCAAATTTCTCAGAGATTTTTCATAAATTAAAACCTGAGCAGCAGACTGTTGTTTTTCAGAATCCTTCCACAATGAAATTGGTATGACTTTTTAAAGAGTAAGATACTATGCAGAGTGAGTAAGAATGCAAGAATCAACCCAAATGATTTTGACAGTTAGAGCATGATGTTTTACAGCAACTTTTTTTGTTAAAATGCCCATGTGAAGCAAAATGTATTACAGTGGTAGCACTGGTTGTTTCTCAAGTAATGTCTCTGGTTAAAAGCTTTTTTTAAAAAAACCCAAAGCACGTAGAGGTGAAACAAACAAAAACACAAGTTAGCATATATTTTAAAAGTTACTCATTTATTCATCCTGTTAAACACATTGATCATCAGTCTTCAAAAAAATTTGCTTGGTAATGAACAAGCTCACTTTCATTACCCTCCCCTTCTCCACATGCCTCTCTCTTCTTGATACTGACTAATGTCAAACCAGACAGCCCCACAATGACTCTCGTGCCGTTGTAGGAAACTATAAGAGCATAACTTTTGATTGCAGGCAGCCACCAGTAGCAACAGCACTTCAATTATGTCTAAATCCACCTAATCAAGATGAAAGCAATGTCTCTCCTGTTTTTTGTCCCCCTTTTACATATTTCTTTTCTGCTTATCTTTCTTTACAACAAAATCAACCATTCTACTTGAAGAATGCTATAGACTCACACTGAAAATTTCCAAAATATTTAAAAGCAACAGAAAACTTTCCTCTCTGATTACCTGTCCCTACAATATAGATTGCATTGAATTCTAGTTTCTACACCTTAAAGATTTTACACTTATGTCAAATAGCCAAGAACATTCCAGAGTGCTGAGGCAGACGAACCCAGTGTGCCTAAAGTATGTCAGATACAATCAGCTCCAAGAAGCACTGAAGTAAAACACTGAGACCTTTTGAAGCTTATTCAAAAACAGGGCCATAAAAACAGACAGACACATTAATCAGGCTGGCATTATTATCAGTGGTGTAATTAGACAGATAATATAATCCCATGACAACACAGAAGTGCCACAACAGAACAATTTACCCCCGACTCCTGCCACCTGAAGGAACAAGGTACAGTTCTCACAGGACATTGAGAATTTGAACCTTTCCAATAACTACTGAATTTATGCTTGAGTTCTAATTCATATAGTGGAAAGACAACTATCTCTGTTGTCTATGAATTAAGCAAGGCTTCACTACCAAAAAGTCCACACTTTCACTGCGATGTGTTCAATTCCATATGTCCATCATTCACACCATAGGTACACAAGCAAGAGCTGCACGTACACAATAAAAGTACATTCCAACTGAGGTAACGCTGAGATAACAAAATGCTGTCTGGCATCGAGTTCAAGGTCAGTCTTTTATAATCTCTATTTTGTAATGATAGTTTTTTTCATTAGGCTTATGAATGAGCTGAACAATTATAATAATAAAATTAATAGTACTAATAATATTTATTACTTATTAATAATAATTAATAAGTAATAAAACAACCCTGTCCCTCCCAGCAAATTAAACAAATCCAAGGATAATAGTATAGACGGAGAGCTGAAATAGTAGCCACTTATATAAATCAACAGTATTTACAGAAAAGTTTTTACTGAGGGGAGAGACATATTAGCAAAATGAAAAATGCAAAGCTGATTGCAGAAATGACAAATCATCTTTTGTATGACAGTCTGTATTTTATATTGCTTGGGTTTAACGTTTTGCCTTTGATATGTTTTAAGAAAAAGAAATAAGAGCTATTAAAACGACTCCTTCACGTGTTAAGAGTGACTTCAAAACACAGTGAAAAACATGTTAATAACCTGTCTTGCTTGCTTTGCTTACTCTTATGTTAGAACTCTTTGAACTAAGGCCAATACTGGCAGTCATAGACACACGGTAGCTATCAAGCAGCTACCTGGCTGCTGAACACCCTGCAAAAGACAAGCTAATTATGCTCTGCTCTCTCTGCTGTGAATAACTCAGCATTACTAGCACTCCCTTTCCTTTGCATTTTCTTTCATACAACATGATGCTGAAAAGTGCTAGAAGATGCAGAATGTGTTTTGTATACAAAAAAGTATTATAAAAATCTGGATTTCTAAATACCCCTATCTTTGTTCCTTAGTATTTAGAAATTAATTAAGACTGCAAATGGAAATGCATAAGGTTTTTGTTTGTTTGTTTAAGTAACATAAAGCAAATGGCATACTTTAAATTCTAATGCATATAAGTATGCAGATTATGCACACATACATATTGCTCCTTTTTTTTTTTCATTTTACAAATGCATTCTCTAGAGAGAGAAAATCCATTTTTTAGGGCTAGAAATATTCATCACTTCAGAACAACAGTGTCTTCCACATTGTAACAATAAAGCTGCTTATTGTTATAAGGTTTAGACCTTACATCATGTACAATAATAACCAAAATATTTAGGATCCAAATAATTTAGAAACGATACCTCTTTTCCAAAATTCATTATTTTCCAGGTTAGATTTCAGTCATTAGAACATACATTTCTCTTCCTATCTAAGTGCCATTCAATTTATTTACTCTTAATGAATGATATAGCTCAGCAGAAAAGAACCTGTAAAAGGTGAGAAATTCTGAATAGAAAGAAACTATCCACACACACAAAGTGGGAAACTAAAAGAAATACTTTCAAAAGCAGGCCTTCTCTTTTGAACCTATAGACAATGTACACACTGTAGATGCATCTGGAATACAGTAATATCTGATTTGCAGTTGTGAGCTACGTAAAATTCTAAAACTTCAAATGGAAATTATGCAGAGAAATGCAAGGTGTGAAACAGACTGTTCATCTATTATGTAAATGACACAATTTTTAGGGTAATGTACAGAAGTACCTTCTGATTAGACCTTATTGTTATAAGTTTTCTAAAAATATGAAGACAATCATAATTTCTGCTGCCATTTCTGGGGTGGAAAGACAGATTTTGTGTGCTGTAAGTCAATACAGCTAAATGCAAAAAGAAACTCATGGACTGATGAGTTGAACCTCCACAGCACTCAGTAAATTGAAATGGAAAATGGAAAACGTCTTTTAGTATTGCTAATTCTAAACATGGCAGTAGAAGCCCATCAACTGAAAATTTTGCCTGTAACTGCTGGCTTTTGTGTGCACCTTTGGTTAAGGATGCATTTGTACATGAAAATTTTGTGTAGTTGAATGTAACTACTGCTGAGGATAGTACAAGAATATTAAAACAACTGAGTAGACTAGAAAGCAAAGTAGTTTCTCTTGAGTAGGAATAGCTTGACGCAATTCTCCTACTTATTCATGTGTAACAGATACTTGAGATACTCTTATTTAAATCAATAGCATTTTCTTTTTTAGTTAATTTTTTTATTCATTTTCATTTAGTTCATTTTTAGTTTTAAGAAAATTATTTGATTATCTAAAATTTTACTGGATTTGTCCCTCCTTATTCATAAATTTTACCTTCCTGATCCCAGACTTTTTTTCCATGTAGTGCTTACTATACGTACAATTTAAACCAAAACAGGCAGAGCCTTCAACCCTTTATCATAACACTTTCTGACTGGGTAGACATACAAAAACTATCTATTAGCCTGTGTGTGTATATGTACATATATGTACAAGAAAAATAACTTATCATCATTGAAGCAACTGTCACATCACAAAGTACGCGACATTTAGGCCGTAATGAAGTACATTAAATCAACCATATTTTTGCAGGTTTTGCTGTGTTTTGAAGAAAAAAACAGGAGAAATCATAAATAATAAGCAAAGTTATATCTTTAAATATGCATGTTTAACTGGCAATGATAACACTTTCTAGGAAGTGTTTTACCCTGAACAAACTTCCGTTTTTGTTATCAGGGCTAGGGAGATTTAGCAAATGACTGAATGAAGCAGAAGAGCTAGTGTCAGTTAATAATTACGTTTCAGAATATCCTATGCATCCTTCCTTCTCCAGGAAGCCTGTGCTTTAGGAATCTGAAAAGTCTATATGTAAGACTAATGTACCTGTGAATGGTAACATAAACTTGGAGCTAAAAATTTAATTTCTAGTAAAGAAAAGACTTGTCAACCTTCTCTGATTCAGATGAATCTATTCTATCACAGGAACAAGGAAATACACTGTGTACTGGTAGCTTGACAGAAATAACTGGGGGCATTTACATAGCTCTGTTGGAGTTCCCTGACTAGGACAGTCATCTATGTTTGAGACACAAAATGCAGGACCCATATGCTTACATATTCCCTGTGTGTAAGTTGGCTACAAACACTATTCCTTGTTCCAGCCTCACCAGCCTTTTTTGTTGGTATAGGTTTTGCCCTTGCTTTCACTTCAGCAAAGGAAGAACTTGAAGCTCAGCTGATTTAGGCCCTTAACACCAGTGTTCGTTCCCAGAATATCTCAATGATGTATTTCTCTCTAGTGGTTCAATATGGTGAGCATATTTCTTTGCTTTACCCAACAAAAGAAATAATTTGAAACATAATCTATATAATACCTGCCCACGTTTTGTACTTACACCAGACTCCACTAAGGTATTCTTACTCCAGCTCTTGTCTATAGATGACTGGTTCAGATATCAGCAAATGGTCTAGAAAACAAGTGCAGCTAAAAATAAATAAATAAATACACACTTACACATATATTCCCACACACTTGGAAGACATGTGTTGGTAGCTGCCAGAAAGCGTAATGGGAAAGCAGCTCCTAACTTCTGTCGGTGCCTGCCTGCAGGCAGAGTTAGTTCCATTGCTGTGCATGTTCACATCAATTCACATAAGAGAGACTAGCTTATGCAGACCGTAGATTTACAGGATTGTTTGGTGAAAAGGGTATGAAATCCTAGCTCATACACAAAGGTGTTCCAAGCATATTACACACAGTGTTTGCATATACAATCCATATGTTTAATGGCATTTTTGCATAGACTTCAGTGATTATGCATTCTAGTTCTCATGCTATGCCATAGGCACAGGACCTTACAGACTGCATACCAATATGCCCATATGGTCAAGAGCCTCATGATACATAATCAGTGGTCAAGGAGGAGCTCTGGATGTATTTCACAGGTAGGAGGTAACAATGGTTCCTCAGAGACATCCTCACAGGGACTCCTGTGCAGAATGGAGCTTTCTGAGCATCAGGGGATCCCAGAGCAGTTGTTAATGTTGGTTTAATGAGCAGTTGCTGATCAGCTTTCTCTGAGTGGTTCAGATTACCTTGCTCCAGTACAGGTCTCCTACCACTGACATGAGTCTTATGAGGAAGCCACTTTTGAGCTAGTTTAAGCTGTATGTGGCACAGCTGCAGTTCAGGTAGCCTTGCTGTCAACCTTAATTTCACAACCCAATCGTGTTAGGCATGACTAACTTGATTTCAGCCAAATTTCAGCATGATTTAAATGTGAATATAGGATGCAGGGTATGACTTTGAAAAATACTCTGTATCCAGAAGAACAGACACAACAATGAGAAGTTTAAGTCTTTTTTTTTTTTTTTTTAAATTATAAGTGTAATATAAAGAGATTAATAGTTCTGTGGTTTCAACAAGAAACAAATCAACTTTCAGGAAAAATTAGGGAGATAAGTCTCAGTAACACCCTGAAATCAGAGGCACAGCCTAAAGAAAAGTACAGTGATTCATGAGACAATCTTCACATGGTAAGTGGGTTGGCAGAAAACACATGCATTTAATTATCTTTTCTAATTCAGCAAATCTCTGAAATAGCACTTCGTTTATTTTTAGATAATATATTTTTAGATATAAAAATACTGTGGTGTCTTTAAACATTTTCAGATCCTATGAAGACCTATTCAAACCAGTCCCTTTCTCTGCTTCAGACACATCATACATAAGCTACAATGTGATAGTAAGACAGGTGTTCTCCAAAATGGATATTAATTTTGAAATTATATATTACACAATATATTTCTTTGTAGCCGATCATCCCATGTAAATGACGCATATGACTTTTATGAAGCAGGCACTCAAATTTTAATGTGACAGTGGTCTATCTTTCCTTTTGGTGCATGCAGGTTCATGTGTAAAACATGAAAAAAACAGCTGGCTGCTAAAGAAAGGCAGACCTCAAGGCTAAAAATGTAAAGCATTTTACAAAATATAGGTTAGGAATGTACTGATATGTTTATACAGTAAATTCTTCATGGCAGGGAGTTTTCCTTATTACATCTATAAAGTGCCATTCTTCAGAAATAGTAGGACTGAATCTAATCACAGTTACAATAGTTTAGGCTAGTGTGAGATGAAGATAAAGCAAAGCAACATGCTCATAAAAGCAAAAAGTGTCAGAGTTACAAAATGGGTCCTTAGACTTTCACAGACATAGAGGACATCACTGTGCCATGTAAGCATAGCCCTGCCTATAAGGCAGTGTAGTGATGCAGGAGGATTGAAGTTCAAGCAGTATTTTACTGATGGAACAAAATTTTAGAAGCAAAATGCCCAAACAGAAAGCACCCAGCTGGGAGGAGCTTAGCCGCCTTCTCGTATGTACACAACAATTCCTACCAGCTCCAAAGAAGATGCAGCAAGAGCATTACACCAGCTGGGAGTAGCTCACACCAAAATCTTCTACAATGCTGAAGGAAGTATCTTGGTAAAAATAAAGGTAACTGTACAATGAGTCTTTTGCAGTTCTATTGGAATAGGGTTTGAAAGGAAGACAAATATGTCCCTAAAAGAAAGAATAATTTTACATTCAAATCAACAATGACAACTATGGTGTTTCCCTTTTCTCCAATGAAAAAACTTAACAATAGTCTGCACACAGGGCTTTTTTGACAACATCTTGCATTAGGAAATGCTGAAGAATACTTCATTTGTCTTTTATGGTAAAGGCAAAATTAAATATGAATAATTTCAAAGCTTTTGTTTTCCATTACAACTCTCTTGTATCTTGTAAAAGTCTATGTTACTCTATACCTTATTAGCAATCTTAATTAAGCAAAAAGGTATTGGAATGCTTTACATTTTCCATTATTATGGTTATCACAACTATTACAGCACAGCTGATATGATAATTTTAATAAGTATCCACATTTTTCTTCTCAAAAGTTCATCACCAGTTACTGAACTGAAAGGATTTTTTCCAACATTTCCTTTTATCAATACTCAGTGCAGCAAGATATTTAAATGTGGAGCAATTTTATTGTAATCTCAGTGGGATCTGGCTGTCAGCAAAAGGGTGGTGTAATGGATTGTAATCATTTTGCACAGAGTAAGGACAGGTCTAGCAGAAAATATTTAATGCTAGGTGATAGCTCCTGCAGAGTCAGTAAAGGGCACATGCTAATAAGGAAACTGCGGAAAGGCACTGGTTGGTGATGACATGCTCCCTGAAAAGAGCAAGCTCAGCAGATACAGTGCAGCTAATAGAACCATTACAGCCTGATGTCAAGCTATGAAAAATACCAAAGGACAGAGTCATCACAGTGAAGGGAAAAACAAAGCTCTTGTATATTATGGTTGGAAAAGCTTTACAGACAGAACAATGTTAGGATAACAGTGTTATCAAATGCATGAATAAAAATATGCCAAAAAGCTTGCTCAGTAGAAAGAGCAATTTCCCCTTTTTAATTCACTCTGTATTCCACGTGTTGTAGCCCTACCTTTCATTGTATTAATTTTCAGTTTGAAACTCATTTCCCACCAAGGCATCTGTTGTCTTCTGCTGATGGCAGCAGGTTTGCTTTTGCTTTTCTTTTTTTAACTTCAGTTTATGATAGACTCAACAAGTAAAGCATAAAGCACTGTAAATGAAGATGACTACAAGGCAGGAAAAGCATCCAGATGCTTTTACGGAGAATTAATTTTCCAGACTCTGATTAAAGGCATCTGTTACTACTGGCAAAGTGTTGGTCAGCTTCTCTCCTTCTAAAACTGGGAGTCTGTCCAGAAACACTGAGGCTACGAAATCTCCAGAAACACTAAGACTGTGGAATCTTCATAGCATGCTTGTGTTATGGCTAGAAGCACCCTAGGTGGTCATATTATACACAGATAAAAATCTGTCTTCATCTCACATAGCATTTCCATTGCAAAATCCTGCTTACCAAAATTTTACCACTAAATTCCAACTAGGAGGAAAAGACTGAATATATCCTATGAGGTATGCATAGGTATTTAGACATACAACACCATCTAAAGAACCTACTGGAAAAGAAAATCTTAATGGACATTTTCCTAACATCATTTTTCACAGCAAAGTACTGCTCGTAATTTTCCACAAAAACATAAACTATCTCCTAATGTATCAGAGAGCATATTACACTTGCATATTTGTTGGTTTCAAGGGAAAAAAAAATACTCATTGCTTGTTGTCCCTCTCCCTCAGTTATGTTCTAGAATATAATGAGCTGGACTCTGAGTTGAGTCACTACTTAAGAGAAAAGCAAGCTAACAAATGCCAAACACATGAGTAAATATCTAACTTTACACTCTTTGAAATTGCAATGCTGCTAATGGGATCTTTGTTTTACTACCAAAGGTTTTAATTAGCTAGGATTGTTAGTGAAACAAGTGTCTAAAGAAAAGCCTACTAAATCTATGGAGTCTTTCTATTGGCTTCCATTGATGCTGACTTTCAGATCAACAGTGTTAATTTGATGAGTTAGATCCATAACACCAAGTCTTGGAAATTGAGATTTACAGTGTGTTTCTGAAGTTTTATATTCTTAAAACTTACCAAAAGGTTGACAGCTTTATCATTAGCTGAAGAAGTTTCAAAGTAAATTTTTGTGTAATTTGCCATTATACTGTTTTCTTAATTTACTACTTAAGACAAGCTGAACATCAACGGACAGCTCAGATACCTCAGAAACCTCATAAATAGTCCTCTGGAACATGCGGTTTATGATCCCCATTCTTCCTTCTCTTTTTACACTATTCAGCAAGTATTTCCATAGGATATCCCTGGATACTGTAACTTTGTGCACTTCCTGCCCCTCTTCAACCTGTCAGAAGCACAGAACCACTGCAAGAAAGTAGTCAATTACAAATTATTCTCTGTACATTAATGTGTCTCATTCATCATGAAGATTAATTGTATTAGGAAACAATAATTACACCTGAATCTCATTTATAAGGAAGAGGAGGGCAAGCGCATTTTCAAAGAGCTTGGTCACTCATGTCCATGGGCATTCTTTACCCCCTACAAATTTTTGTCCTAAGTAAGCCTCAAGTAGTTAGTTTCAGCCTGGCTCAGATTACCAAATCGTTGAAATCAAAGGCTTGTGTAGTAAGAAACAACATATAATTCCCTTACTTAGTGATTTGTGCTGCTACAAATACCTCTTTTAGAACCTGGGAGCAACCCTACAAACCATGGTCACATGAGAAATCTTTTCTGACATGAATAGACCCATTAAGTTAATGGGGCTACTCATGTGAACAGAGACTGATGTCAAAAAACACTGATGCTGAGAATGCACTCTTTTGTATGTTTTTTCATTTGTATGAATAAGCAAGGGAGTGCACATGAGGAGTATTATGTGGCATACTACGCTCTTATTTCAGTATGCTAACCATATTTTGCATTATTTCCCATTAAATACTCTATGGTATGCCATACTCTCACTCGCTCTTTAAATCTGTTAAGTAATATGACAACAGCAGATGCTTTTCACTCCAGACACGATTGTAATACCATGGTAATTAGCAGACACTGTACATGTATCCATTCTTCCTTTGAAGTTTCCTATTGAAGATTTTTCATTGCAATAAAGCTTTACTAAACTCTTGTTAATCAATATTGTTGTTTCATTAATTCTCACATGTCTACAGGGACTGATCTACTCATGTTTTGTTGAGTGAGGTTCTGACCCAGCAGTGCTCAGAGAAAAAGAAGGTGCATTAAATAGTTTGGGTTTGTTTTTTTTTTTTAGTTTGTGTCAACTAAAGAGAAAAAACAGATGCTAGAGAACATTAGAAAGATACTGCACTCTCCATCATTACCACATCAAATATTCTCCTAACTGGATAAGTTTCCATTATAACTCCTTCATATATACAGGCTAAACATTGTTGCTGTCATCTGCCAAAATGTGTAGCATTAAGACAGCATGCCTGTGGTACTCCAGCTTGTGACTGCAGGAAGAAAGTAGGAGAAGTTGCCATCTGCTTCTTTTTGTCCTTCTCTGCGTGTAGATTACATAGCAAGACTATGGAGGAGATCTTGCCTCCTCTGGAAAATATTGTCAGAGTATAAAAATGGCTCTGACAATTTACTGCCACTTTTGCGATACCAGCAGTTGTGCACAGGAAACGAGCTTCACCACTCTGCAAAAAGTCAAAGTCCTTCAGTGAGATTTAACTGGCACTTGAGTATGATACTGACTTCCTCTACACATATATGCTTTATCTAAAGACAGGCAAATGTGAAAAGATCTCCATGAGCTGGTCTACCAATACACTTGTGCTGCTATGCTGTCCAGGCCAGAGGATTATTTAGGACATAGGCTGTAAAGCTATCTAGGTTGCTTAGGAGCAATGAGAAAATTTTAAAAGATATTTTCTAAATATATTAATGCATGCATCTTTGCAACTGAAATTCTGTCTTCCTTGTTTTCTTAATAGCCTTGGGAAAAAAAACAGGAAGTGTTTGTTAATTAAAATAAGAGCTATCATATTATTAATCTCTAAATGAATTGATTCAGGCAAAAGTAATTTATCATCATTTCAAGCTAATCTCTGACAAACTATGTTCAGGGCTCCATTTTGGTTCAGCCTTTAAAACTGGCTAGAGGGGGGTGAAAAAGTATCTAGCAGTATCAGAGCCCAGAAAGGTGTCTAGAGTGCTAGAGGGTGCAGAACTGTTTCTGAGGATGCAGAATTTGTTTGGCTGTTTCTGAGGTGCACCTTCATGCAGTGAGCTCTTCTGGCAGAGAGGTACTGTGACACAGTTATGAATAAAGATTCTCTTTCCTGAAAAAAGGCTCTGGGTTTGATTACACACAGAGGTTGATGCCTTTAATACCACCTGCAGACTTAAAGCTATGCTTAGCTAAAGTGTAGATGTAGATATACTAGTGTTAGAAACCAGACCACTACAGCTGTAAGGAAAGGGACAATATCTTTTGATGTGAGTCACCAAAGCTATTGCAAGCTGATATAACTGCCCACATATTAATGCTATACAATTCCACTGGGAAAAATATCATGCTCCTATATAAAATAATTTAACTGATATAAAATCTGTATAAAAATCAGTCAGTATCCAGTCTCCATGAAAATTTGAAGGATGGATAAGGCCTCCAGAGCCTTATCTTCATTTTCCAACTTTGCAGCCACAGAGAAGACTGAGCACAATAAAGCCTGTTGTTAAGACTTTACAGTTGTCATACTGTATTGTCTTATTATAACATTAAATGGTTACTACAATGAGACAGATGAGAGGGAACTGGAAATAGTCCCTCAAGACAGTTAAAATGTACAAACTTCACCTTTCATTTCTTGGGAAGAGAATCTCTCCTGCTTTCTTGTAAAATAATATTTCAATCACAGTTGCTGAAGAGTTGCAAACAGCTGCTTACCTCAGTGTGTACATGAAAAAACAAAAGCACTTCAGTGTAAGGGCAACAAGAACAAATGTCATGAGGGAAATATTCTCTCTCACCATCATGAAGTATTATTGAAAGTAGATAGGTCTTAACTGAATTAGTTGAAAAAAGCTGCCATTCCTGTCTCATTACATAATAAAAATAGCAATAAACTCTCTAATCTATCAGAATATTTTTCTTTCCAGTTCTTGGAACTGTTAGCAGAAAAAATACTAAGTAGTTTAGATAAACATATTTTGATTATATTCCTGCTGTTCTGTCCTCACGGTTTTCATGATGGTTCATTCAAAGTTAGCTTATTCAAAATGGCTTAAAACTCCTCATTGCCTTTATTAATATTGGCACAATATCCTTCAAAATCAAAATCATATGACTATGTATTCATGCAAAACTGCTCATGTTATCATCATGTTTTGTAGAGAGGTATGGAAAAGAGGGAATGACAGGGATAACTGAATAACCATTAAAGATGGAATTGAGGTACGAAAGAAAGTATGGGTCTGCAATCTATGAATGCAAAATGAAGATGTGACATTTAAGGCATAAGAAGGCATAAGAACAATCTTCAGCCAAGTGACCTTGGGAATCAATAAAAGTACAAGGTGGATACAGGCATGCTTAGCTTCCCACTTCTGTGCAAATATGTCTTTGTATGTCTTTGTCACCATATTGCCTATGAACACTTCATTTTTCCTTTAATGGTGATGAATGAAGGAGGAGGTAACTAACATCACAGGACTGCTGACTAGAATGTAATCTTCTTTAAAACTGGGTGGTGGAACACTACACCAGTGTGGAGAATTCCAGCACATTGCTCTACAGCTCTAAGGAGGGTATATCAGGTGGCCTTCCAGCTGCACAACCCACTGGAGGTGCTGGTATCTCACAAAGAATGTGCACATGAAGAATCATCCAGTGACCAAAGCTAACCAGGAAAACTCACTGATGTACTGAAGGACAGTGACAATTGAAGCGGAAATAAAAATTATCAGGGTTCATGTAAAGAATTTTACAAAAAATATAAGAGGTATTTCACAAAATGCAATTCTGAATTTGGTAATCATGTAATTTATCAGGGGAAATTTTCTTAAATGTTAACAATTGGCCTTTGAAAAAAAAGACTGTAACCCACGTTGAACCTATTTATTCATAGAACATAACTTCTTCCTTCACTTACTTTGAGGACATGCAATTTGCAGATGAATCATTTAATTTATTCTTGTTAAAAAAGGCATAGAATTCTATTTTTACTTTGTCTGTTTAAATTATATCTTAACAATGTGAAACTCCCATATAACCTCCAAATATAAGCATTTAATTCCTCATACACTTCATCCCCATGTCATCACCAGGCCAAGGCAATTCCAGATATATACTGCTGAATCAACATCCTGACAAATGAACTTGATGTATCACTCTATGGAAATCAGTAACAATTAGCAAAATGCTAATCTAATGGGTATATATTGCTGATGGAAATTACACTTACCCATGAAGGGTTCTTTACAGACAAGCTTTTAAGGCCAAAGTTTGCTCTGCCAAGCTAAGTTGTAGGATATGAATATACAGAATTTGAATATGTGGCCTTGTTTTTTTTATAGCAAAAGCCAATGGTTTTTGAAGACTGGTGTATGAACTGCTGTACAGTCAATGTATAGTTTGTATTTACAAATTCCATTTTAGAATGCCAATTATAAAAATGTTTAATCCTACAATACAATATAAGGTCCTCCCTGATCCCACATTTCATTTCCTCATGTGGAATTCTTATGGATAAGACACTTCAAAAGCACAGGAAATTCAAATATTTCTCTTTTCTAAAAGTTAATTGTGAGGGTGAAATTTATCAGTATTATGCAAAAAAAAAAATCATAAATACAGAGAAAGAAAATGTGAAAGTCCAAAAATGACTGAAAGTGCTATCATGAATTATTCCTTTGTATTCCTCATTATTTTTACAAGAAGGCACTTCAGTCAGATTTCCAAAAGCCAGTAAAATAATAATAGGTATTCACACTGTTGAGGGTTAAGTTAACTTTCCAGATAAAACTGATTTTCAATGGATATTGAAGTGCTGCTGTATTTGAAGGTTCATTACAACTCTTCCAGACAAAATGTGCATACTTCTATACTTCTTTTTTAAGCATGTATTAGGTGGAGTATTATATTGTAAAACAGAGGCTGATATATTTGTCATTAATATAAAAATTGATATTATAATCCCTATTAGAAGCTATCCCTTTGCTGGGGTAGGGGCAGAATGAATAATTTTCAATAGACTTCTTAAGCTATTGAATTAACTTAATTAAGTTCTGGACTTTCAGTGCAGTTCGTATTTATTCATACTTGTTCATACACAGCTTTGATTTATATATGGTAAACCAAGCCATATCCTTTAATAACTTTTTGTAACCACTCAAAAGCAATCTAGATTATTTAAACTGAATGGCAGTCTACACATATAGCATAAGAATAATAATTTCTGTTTTAGCTGAATAACT
This sequence comes from Gavia stellata, assembly GCF_030936135.1. Lineage (NCBI taxonomy): Eukaryota > Metazoa > Chordata > Aves > Gaviiformes > Gaviidae > Gavia > Gavia stellata. Next base: position 22,885,368 of record NC_082598.1, on the reverse strand, counting down.
TCTTCAGGAAAGGCCTTTATAGACATTTATAGAACATATAGAATGCCTGTTTTAAGATTACTACAAGAGAGGTGGGGAAAAAAACCCCAATAGTTCATAAACTAGCACAATTTGTCTTGAAATGTTTGTTTAATGTTGCAGTGTTTTGGATCTTTTGCTTTTCTAATCCATGTCAAGTTTTAATGACAACTTTATTAGTAGAATCATTAGCTTATGATCCTCATTTCTCAGTATCAAATGCCTTCATTACCCACAAGAAACTTGTTTTTAATGTGCCCAGAATAAGAGACCCTGGTCTATGAATGAATGCTTCTGAATCAAGAACAATAGTCAAAGATAGCTTATTGAATTTTACACTGAATGCAAGAATTAGCTTGGATAGGGAAGTAAAAGGAATTTAAACACAGGTCTTTCTTTAAAATGTGTTCTAAATGTGTATATGAGTCTGTAAACTGGCAAATTGTCCTGTTATAATTTACATACTCTATGTGTCTGAGAAAATGAACTAATGTGCCCTTAGAATGGCATCCTTTATAAAATTCTCTCCAGCTGTGTACAGGTGTTCCTCATTCAGCTGTAAACAAAAGGTCTTTAATGTTTCAACTATTTTGGCCATGTCTGCTACCACGCAGAGTACTAAAATGCATATGTGATTTATTAACATTGAAAAAGGCTAAGAATTTTATGATATAAATCTTATATTAAATTCTGTCATAATTCTATTTGCACAATTGAGTGGTGTATCATTACTCAGGAATCATGTTTGCTTGTCTGTTTTCTTAGAAATATCCTGTCAGCTAGAAAACTGCAGATTAACTAATGAATGTCATCTCATCCACTTAAGAAGATGAAAATTAAACCTATGTAGCTGTTTATTTAAAATAACTCCCCACCCCCAAAACACCCTGTCTTCACATGTGAATCAATTTTGCTGAAATTCTACGAAAAGATGTCAAAAGAGCTTGTTGAAACTTTTTGTTGAATGGCAAATAAACATTACATGCAAAGGAGAATTAAAAAATGTTGAATACAAGATAAGGAGAGAGAACTAAAAAAATAATGGGGAAGAAGATGTAAAGTAACTAAAAAATATCTGTAGAGTATGTACTTAATTTTTATTTATTCTTAGTGATTATTCCCTGTAGCTATTACATAGGTATATAGTCCTGTAAATATATTCTGAAATTATTTTCATTCATTCAGACTATATGTAAAATATTTTAGTTTCATTTTTCATACTTTAAAAGCAATTTATTTTGAGTTTTTTCAATCATTTCTGGAAAGAAACTAAGAACAAAATTCCTAAGAAAATAGGAATCCATGACTAAAAATGTTTTGTAATTTTACTGAAATTTTTGTATTATATATTTTACAGAGGCTCGTCATAAACAGTATACATTCCAATAAGGAAAAATCCTATATTCTTAGTATACACATGTATTTTTAAAACAACTTTTATGTATTGAAAATATCTATGCCTCACCTTCACAGTGAGGTGAAAAAAAAAAAGCCATTTCTAGTATGATAGACATAATCAACTGCAAGGTGCCTGATTTCAAATAAAAGCCCAATAACAGAAAAGAGAAAATATTAGCTGAGCAAAGGGTAGTGTAGGAGAAGAAAAAAAGGAGTATAATTATTACTATCAGAGAAGAAGGGATGGACTAGATGAAACTTCCACAACATTTCAAACATAAAAAAGTGTAGTGAAGGATAAAATGAATTAAAAGACATTTAATGAGCAGGAAACAGGAACTGGTATGGTAAGATTTTTCTTCCTCAGGTTACAGAGGAAGGGAAAGCTGCAAAAGGTTAATGCAGACTCAACAAAGCATGTTCTCAATATATGTAAAATAAAGAATTGATTTTATCTTTCTTGAATCCAGTGCGACATTTCAGTGATTTATGATTTCCTTGAAAACAAGATGTTCCTTAGTACCTCATTAAGCTCATAGTTTATGCCTTTTTATAAAATCCACATATTTATTATTATAGGACTAAACATCTCAAACTAGTATTGAAATGTACATAGTTACTGTACCAGGTCAGTCTGCAGGTTATATTCTTCAGACATTTATGGCAAAATTTTCAATCTGTCATTTGATGAAAAAAATCAATTGCTTTTTAGACTAAGCAGTATTTTAAATGAGCTCACATTTTAATGTCATCCCCAGGAAAAAAAAAGAAAAAGAAATAATTCCTCGTCCAACACTTACTTAATGTTTAAAATGCAAAATTATTTACAATGCAGGAAATACTTATCAATATAAAGCAGGTTTTTTGTTTTCACAACATTGCAGTTAGTTTTCACTATCTTGCTTGCTTTTATGAGCCTGGCATTATTTATTTATTATTTATTAACCTTCATTAACATCTCCTTAATTTTCTAATAAAAAGTATGATTACATTTATAGCACTTAGAGAATTCAGTATGGGAATGTTTACTAAATTTAAGAAATCAGATAAGTCATCTCCTTGCAAATCCATGAAGAGTTTATAAAAACAAGTAACAGGGACCCAGCATTACGTATGTATTAAACTCTTAGCAAGTGAACAACCACATGGAAGCCAATGGAGCTACACATTGATTTAAACATGTGATGCAATACCTAGAAAGTAAAGAATTGGCTTTAATACCATTCTCCTTAAGAAGGAGGCAAGTGGGTTTCATACCATTGAAGTCAAGTCAATGGAAAACATGTAAAGGGCTATCTAACAGCAGACCAAATAGCAACTGTCTGCTGACATACCTATATTTTACTGCTTTGACTGAAAGGAAAAAAAAAAAAAGGCTTATTTTCATTTTTTAAAATGTAATCAATTAAGATTTTTTCTTGGATTATCTCAACTCCCAATCAGGTAGCATAACTAGTTCTTTCAGCTTTCAAAAAGATAAGAAAAAAATTGAATTTTTCTTGCCATCGCTTCCTAGTGAGAAGGGCAGTGATTTTTTCAGGTCTGTAAGTAGAGTGTAGTGTAAATAATGACACAGCAGAAGAAACGTAAATTGCAATTCTGTTTTCCTGGACACAACACATCTTACAGGCCTGTTTCTCTCTATATGGACCTAAATGTCTGCTTAAACTCAGTGAAGATCACATTATTTAAAGATAGCTGCCTGTATGCTCTCTCTTTATGGACTCTTAAGGAAAGTTTCTGCATTTCATCTTGATGCCAGCAGAAGTGTTAATGAACAATCGGATGCATATACATCCTCAGCCATACAATACTTTAAAGTCTTAAAGACATATAAAAGCATTATAATACATATAATATAAAAGCCTTATAATACTTTAAAGCGTTAAATAAAACTTTGCAAAAAAACCTTATTATTAAAGAGCGTATTAATGCTGCATTCAATAATATGAGATAAAATATGATTAAATACTTTATTAAAACATTATGTAATAATTAAGAGCATCGTAAGAGTAGTTTGTCATATGAAAAAAATACCACTTCACACCATGTCTTTATATTCTGAAAATCCCACAACACACTGAAAAACAATGACTTTGATACCGATGATAGTGTAGAGGACACAAACTACACCTGACAATAAGATCTACATGCTCAACAAATGCTCAAACTTTGGAATGCAATTGGGAAAAAAATTCAGAATTAAATACAAATTCAGCATTAATTACAAAATTTTTTAACTTTCAAAATAACAGTATGGTTTCTATAGCTTCTGAAAAGCAGCATAAGCCAACTGCATTTACGTAACCTTTCACAGAAAGGATTACCTCCGTTCTAAGGGAGCCACGCATCCAAAGTACTCACAGTGTCATCACTCAGCAGCAGAACAAATCTTGATTTGAGGCAAGAACTGTCAGCCTTCCTAAGAACAGGGACTAATGTCACCAGTTGAAACATGCACAACAGGGTGATCTCTGCAGTTCACAGCGTGTTGTTTCATAGTGCAGATTGCACGAAAAACTTCAAATGCCTTATGACAGGGTAACCCTGATCTCCATTCTTTGTAAAATGAGATGTGTAATACATCATTTGAACTGAAGTAAATATGGGCAAGGAGAAAGTCTCTGCAATACAATGAAGAAACATTCTAATTTTACAGAAAACAGGGAACCTGGCAAGTTTGCTGCAAATGCCTGTCAAGAAACTACCAAAAATGTATTTGTGATTCTTTCACAATGGCCACATATGCACGACTAAAATTCTACCAGCTGAATACAACTGAAATTACAAGTTGGATCCATCTTAAATGCTCTTACTCCTGTTCTTTCCACACAATCTCGCTGTAGGTAAAGTTACGACTTTATTCTAAATCCATATGTGATATCTTATTTTTTGCTTTTGGCCCTTTAGAGATGTCAAACATAAGCAAAAGGCCCAGTGAAGATCTTCCCCATACCTAGCGGATATACACTCAGTTTGTGTTTCAGCTCAGTCACTCTAACGCTATTTGAAATAGTCCTCTCAAGCCCTTCCCCACTGATTCACTTTCAAAAAGTGCTGTGAGCACATACACTGTAATTTGGTAATCCCATATTCTTGTTAGGCTGCATCAGCAGCTTTGGCTGAAGTGCTCCAGTGATTTATTTAGTGCCCTAAAGTGCCCTAAAGTACTCTCAAACTCTATGCCTTTATCTCTTCTCCTGTTGCAATATTGACTTCTGAAAGGTAAGTTTGAAAAGACATGAACAAAGGTAAAAGTGCACGTAACAGTGCTGCTACAGAGGAGGCACGCCTGCCAAAAGATGATACTTGCTGTATCATCCAAACTCCCTCCGAATCCATGCAGAACAGAACCACAGATAGTATTGTAAGTAGCTGATATACACTTTAATAAGACCAGCCATCCTAAAATACAGAGATGGAGTCAAACCAACAGCAATCCAATTTGTACCACATGTATTTCCTGCACCATTAAAAATGTATATATTAGAATAGCAAAGCAGACAGAAGTATGTACAATGTAACATACTCCCGCAACAGCATTACAGAAAGCAAATGTGTGTAAATAATGGCCAATAAAAAAAAAAAAATAGAAAAGGTAGGCTTTTTATAATTAAGTTTGGAAAGGCAATTAAGGCATGATCAGAAGGAGAAATGCAAGTAGGCGGTTTCACAGAACTATGCAGAAGAACATATTTTCACACCAGCAGACACGACTCTGTAGGAAGGATGGGGCAGGTGTTAGAGGAACTGGATGAGAAGCAAAGCAAATGAAGATAGATGAATGTTTGAAAAGCTTTTAAAGTATTTGGAATTTGAATGGGAGTCAGTGGAAAAGTACGAGTATCAGGCTGCCATTGCTATAGTCATATTTAGTGAATTTTAGTGGTAATTATAATTACTGGTGTTTCTGAAAAGCAGGAAGCAACATTTGACAGATAGTAAGGTCCAGGAAAGAGGCAAAAAGGTCTCAGTCCTAAGGGTATATATCAGAAATGGAACAACAGCTCTGGTGAAAATTTGGCTACGATGACAGAAGAAATATGTGAAGAATAATTACATTCAGAGTCAGTGTGAACACTGATATTCTGGTATCATACAAGCACAAATGAATCAAAAAGGATGTGGGGCTGTTAGACACCTCTTGCCAAAGAGAAACAATTTTTCCTTGTTATGTTTAGTTGAAGGAGACTGAGACAATGCAAAAATCTAAAGCACGTTACTAGAGAAGGATGTAGATATTAAATTCCATCAAGTATTGACCTGTGAGAGACTTAATGATAAAAAGAGGAAAAATACCCCAACATATATTCATTTCCATGGAGTAGAAGTCTTTATGCCTAATATGAATAAATACACAGGTGTCCAGTTCAGAAACATACAGAATGAGGGTTTTATTAATAATATATCTGTCTTAATTTTGAAAACAAGAAAATTAACTTCCACAGTTACATATGTCATGATGAAGAGGAAAAAGATTAATTCTATCTTCCATGTTTAATTGCCTGATGAACTTACCCAGCTGTAGTATGAATAGTTTCTTATTTTAATGTGTTGTTTTCAAGGGGCCAGAACTAGTCTAAATAGCAACGATTATGTTCTTATTAGATGTTTTGAACAAGAGTAGAAACTGATGAATACCACATGAAAGGCCTCTCTTCACTAGTATAAATTTCATTTAGAATGTATTCATGAAAGTTTCAAACTTACAAGACAAAAATGTCCCTTTGAATGTTAATTTTAAGTATTTAAGGTGCAAAATAAAAATATTTTAGTTCCATCATTTTCCATTAGTAAAAAAACCCAACAACACTTCTCCAAGTGATAGTCTCTTTTTATTAATTCTACCAATAATATTCCACAGTGGATCCAGTAAATCCAGACAGGCATCTTTAGAAAACCTTGCAAAGCCTTCCTTCTTGCTATTCCAGGTGAATGGTCCTTCAGTTCTAGCAGGGTTTTCAGTAAAGATATTGATTTTATGTGGAAGATGATCCAATACATGGTAGTATTGAAGGGTGACGATATAAAATTTCCAAGTAGGTAGAAAGACTGATAGGGAACCAGGTAACAGAAAAAGACATATTTATCTATAAAGTTAATTGTAATAGTTCAAACCAATCTCACACCTCCAACTGGTTAAAATAAAATTATTGTTAATATACAATAAAACAACTGAAATTATACTGTGCTGCTTACAGTATTCTCTGCTTAAAGCGATATAGAACTATTTCTTTCCCAGGGAAGCAACAGAGATAATATACCTTAGACTTCTCTAAGCATAATGGAGACACATTGCAGCAGACTAGTAGATCACAAGGACTCCTGATCCTCTGTTTGTTTTTGGTTTTGGCCAAATAAGTGGTCCTTTACATATCAGTTATGTGGAGACTTGTATAATTCTTTTTTGGGGAGAAGTGTTGGGCATCCCAGGAACACTAGGAAGACATACAGAAATCTTCTCACAAAATAGTCTGCTTCACTTCAACCCACTCAGGTATTACTATCCTGCCCTACTATTTTAACTAGTAGTAGAAAGTCGATTACCAAAGAGAAAGGGGTTGGAACTCCAAACAAACCTAATTTATGCAGAAACCAATTTCAAATTTTCTCAGTGAAAATAACAGAGGATATAGGCCAAATACCTTTCTTCAGCAATTTTCCCTTAGGTTAGTAAATCCCAGGAGATAATTCAGGGATCCTAACTGGAATGCACTAACAGAATTTTAAGGTTTTACATGCTAATACAAGGAAAGATGAAACTTTCAGTGAGAAGCTCTCAACTTTTATTTCTGATAAACCCACTGAAGTTCAGTAAAGCTAGAATCTTAAATCCCTGCTGTATATAACTCTCAAAGCTTTGTATTCAAGTATCTTTGTGAAAGTCTTTTCATTACTCTGCCAATAAAATTGACAGCTAAAATCAGAATTTTTACACATTTATGTTATTGAGACTGTATGCAAACATAGACTTCATGTCACTGCTGATTTTTCTGCTATTTTTCTGCTGATTAATGAGGATATCAGATGATTGTGTAGACTGTGATGCAGCAATGCTTTCTGTTGGGGATGGAAAACAGCAGAAATTATGCACATAAATTCTTCCTCTGGTGGCTCAAAATTAAAAGTATACAAGCTGCAAATAGTCCCTACAGCCTGTCAGAGATTCAGAAAATTGTCTCCTCCACAGTCCTACTCTTTCACACTTGACCATTAAGCAATTTCCCACCCTCTGCACACCCACAAGGGATATTCTACTCTACGTCTTTAAAATACTGAATGAGAATAGTACAGCCACAAGACACATACATGCTGTTCACTCTGTAGTAGTGATGTTTTTCTAGCTCTCACTGGAGGAAAGTGTAGGGACAGGAGGTATAAACATTCTGGTCCCAACCAGCTATTGCTACTGGAGTCAGTTCTCAGTGAGACACAAGAATTCCTCTCCTTTCCTCACCTCTTTCTCTCAATTCTGTGCTCATTTACCTTTTCTCATACTCAAATTAGTCTTAGGGCTCTGGCTGGGACTGGCAGAGCTCAGCTTCAGATGGTTATTTCTGTCTGCTGGCCACCCCGCCGCTGCAGTAAATGTGACCCAGGGTAGCCAAAGTTTATAACACAATGTTTTAAAGCCAACTATCCCTTAAACAGTTCCTCAGAGTTCTTCTGAAGCACTAGAATGGCAAATGGGAAATTCTCGTTTTAAAAGGCTAATCTGGTATAACTGTGAAAAATACACACTCAGAGTTCATATCATGCTTAGATGAGAAATAAATGGCAAACCTAGGACAGGTCAAAAGCACAGTTATTGAGCATCTTATGTGGCTGATTGTCACATTACGATCCCTACAGGAATTTGGTGGATAAGGGAAGAAAAATCCAGGTACATATACTGAATATGAACATACACTTCCCAAGTGCTTTTCCTATGGATTTCAGAAGCCATACTATGCTGACTAGTCCACAACAGCTGTGTCTACTTGTCTCTCCAAAAATGGGTTAACTCTGTAAAGATCAGCATTAACTCCCACACACATTACTGCTGGAAATCTATCAGGTTGCTAGGGTAGCATGCTGTGCATAAAGGCTGCTCCCTGGCTGTGTACCCTCCCCGTAGGCACACGAAGCCCTAATTATGAGGTATATATACAGAAGAGCTTCTATGGGCTCAGTAGAAGCATCAACAAATACACTACTTCCTTTGCTCCATGAGTTACAGACCCTTTGAAGCATTTTTCTGCTCCTTTGCTTATATTTGTACCACCATACAGAAGGCTGTTTCAAAGTTCACATTTATTATTGTGACCAAAAAAAATACCTAATTTCTTTCTCTTACTCATTAATTCCATTTTAAATTTCAAAGTAAACAAATCCTGAATAGTAAGCAATAAACTAAAAACTGAAAGGGGATGATACAGTGATACGACAGCAGGACTGCACTTGCCCCATTTCCTTACCAATTTAGATGTTAATGAGACTTTTTTTCTTTTGCAAAGTCATTTGAAGACTATATAAGGAATCAGAAAACACCTCTTCATTTTTGGTCACATACTTGTGTTATAAAACTTTATGTATGTATGGATGTATGTGCTTTTTTTTTTGTCTTTGTTGCCTGTTGGGGAGTGGAGGGTAGTTTCTTCCCTTCAAATTCCATTTCACTTTGTTCCTGCTGTACCTATTTTAAGATTTCTTTGCCTGCTACTTCCTAAAAACCTCCTAATTTCTTAAAGTCCAGCATTAAGTTATTAAGGGTGAGCATAGGGATGATTTAAGCATCCTTACAGGCTAACCAGTATGTCTGCAGTCAAATGCAAAGAGTGGCTGAGGAACTGTCTACTGATGGATGCCAAGGGCTCCTATGCTATTTCTAGAACTTTCCCTGCTGTTCCAGAAGGAAAATGATGAGACTGAGATTCTTCTCTATCGCGACACTAGCACATAAATCTAATTGCCAAACACTTTGAGAGTCTATATATGCCAACATGGACAATACTCTGCATTTCTTAAATATTCAACAATTCAACCATGCAGCTCTTCTATTTCTAGACTATAAGAGCTGACATCAGAATAGAACAATCCTGGCACTGAAAAAAAGTCATAGGTGAATTTCTTGAACAGCAGAGAGGCACAGAGGAATTACCCTTTGATATACAGTATAAATCCTTTCCAAATCCACACGGGTTAAAAATGCTAGTTGTCATATTTGTTTTATAGCTTAGCATCTTTGTTTTCTTTATGCTTAAGATGCCCTCAACATATATCCTCACAAGTATAGCTAAATTGAAATAAGAAGGTTGGAAAGATTTATAATGTTGTCAGAGCTGTCATACAGGCTATGAACAGGGAATGTTTCATCGTAAGAACTATGAAAGTAATCTGCTTACCATTTCTTTTAAAATAGATCTCTTTTTTTTTAAACTAAACTACAAATATCAGTGCTTTTGAAACTAAAAAGGTAAATTATTCATAACAATTAGACCAGCTGCTTTGTCTCTGTCTTGTGGGTGGAAATCACAGAAAAACATAACAAACACTAATAGAATTGAGTTTGAAATATTTGCAGAATTTGTATCCATGAGTTTTCTTTTTCTTACACGTAGCTTATGTAAACTGAGCCCTGCTTAGTTCCTTTCTGCTGTTTTCCTATACGCATATCTACGTTCATAATGAAAGGGCTTCATCTCTTTATGCTTCATACATCACATCATGTGTAATAGGGGAAGAATTTTTTTTAGGTTTGCCAGGCTGGAATTCATGTCCCAAAAGACATGAAAGACAATAAGAACTAAGCAAAACTTTAAGTCATATTCTACTTCTATGTTTACTTGCCTGATAAACACAGAAACTATAATATTAATAATAGTATTTTTTAAGCATATACATTGACCACTGCATGTCTCTCTTATTTTAGCCAAATGCCTACTCCATAAAAATTATGATGTTGTAAGTATTTGGTTCAGTTTTGCAGTTCTTTCATGAAGAATTTCAGCAGGCAATCTTCACCAAAAAAAAAAACAAAAACCTAAACCAGCAACTTTGGGATACAACCCAAAATACATAGCTGTTCTCTGAACACCTAAAAGTGTGCCAGCCCTTCCAGGGAAACAAAAGAAGAGGCAACCATTCTGGGGTCATTTATACAAAAAACCCCAATCTTTCTGCTGATGGGGCAACTCCTCAGAGAAGAGGAATACTTCTCGTATTTAGAGGATGAAGCCCCTATATGGATCAGAGACCAGGGGTAGTTCAGGATTAAAAATATGAACAGACTAAAGATTGCCTGCTCTGGCAATACTGAGAAGAGAACAGTATTTCTAGGCTCAGCCAAATGAGGATACTAAGTACGTGGAAAGAAACCGTTAGGCAGGTCATAAAACTATACATAAGATTTTGTCTCCCTGAGCATCTCCTCAAACAAACAACTTGCTTAAAACCTCTGTTTCTATGTCAGAATAAATAAATTATACCAACATGTGACTAACTCCTAATCATTCTACTGAAGTTTTTTTATTTCTTAACAGCACAGTAAGAGTACAACCAAACTGCCATCCTGCAATGTACAGCATCAACAGTGATCAACAGCAGTCAATTAATTTTAGTTTTGTGCTCACTTCAGGACATCTATTATCTTATATTTTTAATTTAACACATATTAAAAATGATGCTATGTAAAAATGAAGCCGTGCAAAGTTTCTAGGGTGAAATGTAAAACTCACTTTCTAAACTTGATCTTTTGTGCTTGGTTTTTAAGTCTTCATTTTGTTGTGATTGGTTTTTTGCCAGAGGAAAGGATGTTTCCAGCTTCCCCTCTCAGGCATGGATGTAAGTGGAATATTTATGTGAAGGATTTCATCTTTTATTTTGAATCAGAGAAGTTTCTTTCAGCATTGTCCGCTTAAGAGGTATTATTATTTTGTGCTGGATTCAAGCCTGAGAATTGAAGCTTATTTACATAGAGACAAAAATGTTCCCTTTTAGAGAACTATGTGTTGGGTTTTGTTCATTATTTGTATTTTTCTCCACCTATCTTCCTTTGGCATTACAGTAAGCAGCCCCGTTTCAAGATGTCAGCTGTCTCATCCGTCTTTTTTGTATTCCTCCGTTGGAGTGTTCTCTACATATACAAAAGCAAAAATCTGAAATAGAAGAATCCCACTCTGTCTCCAATAGGGGACCTTAGTAAATGAAGAAAAAACTCTAGGGGGACAAACATAAGGAGAAACTAACTGCTGCTTTTTACATTTTCTTTCACATAAAACCAAACGGAAGCTACTTTGCCCTGGGCATTTTTCTTCAGACATTGTGTAGAATACACATTCTTGTCCATTTATATTCATCAGACCTAAATCTGGAAACTGCTATCATGCCAACAAAGAACCAGAGACAGAAGCTAACTCCTGTGTTGTTCTGTCTATGATAATGTGATCTCCATGACTGGAAATTTTCTTGATGTCCTTCTATGGGGTGAAGATGATATCAATCTGTCTCAGTGAGATTAACAATGTCCATTCAGTTTCCTGCCTGGACATCAGACAGAATGGACTAAAAAGCTAGAAAGTACCACAAAAGCTGAAACACCATTGGCTTGCCATTCCATAAATTTTTCAAGTTGAAGCAAAATGAACTGTGTGTGCTTCATGTTTTCTGACCCTTCTGTTCACCAAGAAAGCAGGAACTTCCTAAAACTTTTGAGCATGGACCACTGCTAGACTTCAAAGAGTGTTTTGGACCACCCGACATTCACATTATCAGAGTCTTATTAGAAAACGTGACAAAGATAACACAGCTCTGAAAAGCAAGTTGGAATATTATGCCTTCATCTAGTGTGAAGACTGCAGCTTGTCAATCACTGACACAGTCATGGGAAGACAGAATGGTAGCACAGAAGGAAGGATGTTTTCAGGAGCGTATCTCACATTAATGAAGTTCACTGGATATGGGACATTAAAAAAATCACTTTCCTACCGGCTTCTTACACTAACTCTTCTTAAATGTGACAGAAAGCTCAACTTTTCCACGTATGTCTCAGATTTTACATTAGCCTCTCTGTTCCTTGTGTTTGACATCACTCTCCTATGGGCATTTTGACTGAAGTTTATCATTTGCTCTAAAGGGCTTTACATGTTGATTTTCTGAAGTGGTATATAAATGAACGAAACATCAAACTGAATGATTGAATATTAAATAAATCAAAAGCAGTTTCAAAAACACTTAAAGTGGAAAAGTACTGCATTTACAAAACTGTCCAATTCATTACTCAAAGTATTTACCTTCCTAATACTCATCCCAGACTCTGCAAAGGCAAGAATATCACTAGCCCAACACGGAAAGGTAGAACATTGCAAACTGCTTTGTTTTTTCCTGCAAGACATTACAGTCAGGGATAGGTTAAGCTACATAGGACTATGCCTTTCTTTTCCACAAAGGCAGATAGTCAAGAGATGACAGACCTGTACAAAGGTGTATAACAGGGAACTTAAAGAGAAGGAGACTAAACTTTTGCCAAAAGCATTCCCAGGGAAGAATACTTCCCCGGAGAAACAGGAAAACAAAGAAGAAATTGCTATCCCAAGAACTTGCCACTGTATGTATAAAACTCACAAGCTAAACATAAAGCATTGAATGTTTAAGTGTGAATAAACTTTTTACCAAGTGAATGACTACATTTCATGGCAATAATTAAAATGATAACATAACATGCAAGAAGTTCATGATAAATATGGTGATAGAAGAAAAAACAGATTACAAAGTTTATAGTTACACGGTCCAAAAAGTCCAGCCAAGCAGGGATGAAGATAAGAAACTGATGCAGAAATGTGGGATGAAGAATGCAATAGTCACAGAGAAAAGGGATGGCTAATAAGAAAACAAAGTAAAAAAGAACAGAGTTTTTTAAAAAAATGGTAACAAAATTCCAAATTAAAATTCTGATTCCAGTGAGGATTTTTGGATGTCATTTAATTACTATGATTTATGATTTCCTCAGTAGAACTACAGCACTGAGACACTGTGAGTTTTATATTAATAGAAAATGATAAATGCCACTGCAATCAGTAACACCGACTTTCTCTTTCATCAGCTAGTGGTCTGGTGCTGATCAGATGATGAAATCAAGGAGAGTGAATTGGTAAACCAGCTGGAGAAAGCATTTCTAATATGATTTAAAACAACAACAACAACAGAAACAGAGGAGCATCCTCATTTTGGTTTAGTTCACTTCTATCTATAACAGTGTGATTTCATTTACACTTGTGAAAAGTGCGTATAAAATCCTTATCTAATACTTATACTAACCATAATTTATTCCCTCTCAAAGGGATAAATTACAGCACAATCGAAATACAGTGGAAAGATAAGATCTTATTTTTTTATGTCCTCCCCTGTATTTTTACAACAGGAAATATATATGCACAAATTACGAGAAATCAATATTTTTACTCCTTTCCACTCCATCAGTCAAGCAGTAAAATAATCAGAAAAGGGCACCACATCCCACTGTTTGTGATTTGAATTGACTGAATGAGAGTTTGATAAGTCTAAAAGGCCAGCAAAAGACACACAGAATTCCCCTCATTAGATTTTGCACAACAGTGACTACAGAGAGCTATGAATGCACAGTACTATGAATAATAAAACATCTGTGAATTACATAATGTCACTAAGTACGTTCCAAATGGTATGCATATATTAACCCACCAATACAGGCTGGTACTTATTTAATACAAAATCAGCAAAAAAATAATGGTGTTTCTCAAAGGCCTGGAAGTCCATTATGCTATCCAAACCTCACATATTACTCTAAGGAATGTCATGTTATTGTTATACCACAGTAAAAAATAGTCACATGAACAACTCTTAGTGACAGGTAGTGATATCTTTGGGAAATCCACCAACTTTATTGAAATGATTCAAGTAAATATAATTTCTTCTTGTTTGTTCAACTGCCTGGAGTCTACAGAGAAAAAAAATTAATATGAGGAAGTTTTAAGTATATTAAGACTCAATATTTTCACAACACTTCATATTGCCATTGAAATGCACAGTCAAACTAACACATAGCACCTTATGACAATCAGAAAGTCCTTCTTTGTATCACTGCAGACTGCACACAGCTTGATTGGAACCCTCTGTTTTAGAAGTGTCCCACCACTGGCACCCTCATGATAAATTATTTTATGATTTGCATGCTTGCTGTTAGCTTTAATAAATGATGTGCTGCTTTTTCATTGCTGAAGCCAGGCTTCTTTTTAAGCAGCTATAGTAGTCTCTTGACAGTATAATACAGAAATGGATCAGTAATTATAAAGGGGAATCAAAATTATGATTACTCTACTGTATATTATTCTTAATGACTAGTTCAGAAGCAGGAACATAGGACTTTTGTTTCAAATATGACTGAAACCCCTAGAGAATTAAATGAATATTACATTTAAAAAAAACCCTTTTTTTCTGTCTCTGTGAAAGTACCTACTCTTTCAGTTAGTAGAAACACATCACTTAATAAAAATACAAAGTATGTGTTATTATTCTGTTGTAGGTTGATACCATTACATAGAAAAGCCTTTAATAAGCAGTAGCACACTGTTTAGCCTCATCTAGTCATACTTAGCATCAGACAATTTGCCAGTTTACCACACTGAGACCTGATCCAAAACCCAGTGAAGTCACTGAGACCCTTCTTTGTTTTACTTTCTTGAGTCAGAAGTAGGCTTTTAAAAAGGCAAATGTTGTTCACCCTTTCAATCCAGCATGCAGCACTTCAAGCCCATCTCACAACTGCCACCTCTGATGTTGTAACCTCCATGGTAAGTTAATGTAGGAGAGGTTTATCCAGCACAAGAACTGAGGCTATAGGATTTATGAAATCAACAGATGGCCTCAGACTAAGTGTATTTAAAGGAGATTTTAATTTTTAATGAAAATAATTTGAGATTGGGTATGTAACCAAAACTCAGGTATGTATTTGATCTTATCCCAGAAATAGTTCAAGACAGATCATCCAGGTTACCATATGGACTGTATTTCATTCCTCCTATTAAAAGTAGATTACAGAAGGGCTAAAGCTACTTATGATATTTTAAGCTTACCAGTATTAATTTGAATAAGATAATAGATGAGGGAAGCATGATTGGCAGCCATTCCAGCTACACAAAGTACAAACCTCTTCAGCAGAATTTCAATGGCTTATAAAACTGATTATCAAAAGATCTAGTGATAATTTGATCTTCCATTTTTTAATATAATAATTATTCACCATATTTTTCCTACAAAAATTTTTGCAATATTTATATTCTGTCCTAAAATAAAATGCAGTATTGCAAAGAAGTATTATGAAAATTTTCAAGTATACACTGAGGTATTTAGATATGTGCAACATAAAAAAGTCTGTTGATGTGCAAAAACCATGAAATGCACACAGTGAGTTAGGAATTGGGTATCAGGTGCCAGCCATTGACATCCATGTCTGGGTACTAGAATTCCAATTGCCTTTTCTTTCCTGGTTATGGCATGTAGGGAAGCAGCCGCTGCAGCTGTACAGGCCCTCAGAGACAGATGCACAAGCCAGAGAGATGATACAGATGTCCAGAACCTTCCCACCTGCCGCCTGGCTGAATTCACACTGGTTATTGCAAGATGTGGATAACCATCTGTACATCTGTCTAGTACTGACACTTAAGGGTCGTATTTTTTAAAGAGTTAATCACTGAAGTAAGTTATAGTGAGCATTTTTGAAAATTCAACCTTATTTCCTACATTCACTATAATAGCTATTGTAATTCTCTCTCGGTGCAGTTCAACATGGCCAGAATATTAGAGATTCAGCAGCGTCAGTACCTAGTGCATTATAAGAGAAAAAATTTACTATATTTCCAATAAATTAGATAAAAATTAAATGGCTACATTTTTAAGGACAATTGTCTGCCTTTTTTTTCATCATAGTAATGGGAAAAAAACAGTATTCTGAAAATGGCAAAGCTGAAATTATTATGCCAGAGCTCAAGATTCTGATTTTTTAACTTCAGCATGCAAAAGCACTACACACGTGCAGGTGAATAGTGTTCCAAAACTTTGTAATATTAGGTAGGGCATCAATCAGCAAATTCCCATTGACACTCACAAATCACAAATAGTATTTACTTAAGCAATCCTCATCATATCCTGTAACGTAAGATGTTTTATATCTATTTAATACACCAGACAGTTAAGGCACAGAAAGCTAAGGTGACTTCTTTCACCCCACAAAAGCAGGTCAGTGTCATCAGCAAGAATGCAATGCAAGATCCCCAGTTCCCACTTCCCAGTTCTGTCTAGTAAACCACACTGTTATAGATTATTCATTTGAAATTAATGTAGCTCATGCCATAAATGCAACCTTTACTGAGATAAGCAATAGGACAGAAATATATCTTATAGTATGCCTTTATTATATGTGTGTAAAATCTAAAAAATAGTATCAAGGAAATTCTAGAAAGTTAATAGACTAAATGGCATTTTAAAAATCTTCCATCTTCTTTTAAGCCTTGCTAATGTATTAACTTCTTGCATCATTTACAGTAATGAATTCTATAAAGCAGAGGTCCTGACATTACTGTCTGATCTCCCATAGTTGTAAACCCTATTTTTGGAAAGCTCTTTTTACCTTGGAATGGCAATAAGCCACAAACTCAGTCAAAGGTACTACAAAAAACTTAATATAAAAATCAACCTAACAACATGTATAAAACCGGTATATATTTGTCAAAAATCATCCTACTAGAAAAAACTTTTTGAGTGAAATCAAAATCTGTCTGGCGCTGCTCAGTGACAGTTCTAATTTCAGTGAGAATGATTTAAAACAAAGTGCAGAAGGCTGCACGGAAGTGCTCCACAACACAATACAATATGAAATTGTGCTATATTGAAAATTTAATGCTATATTTAAAAACTAAATTTACTTTTTAAATGGGAGAATAAAATTTAAAATAGCTTATTAGTATTACACCTATGTTTTTATCATTTTATTATTTCAATATTAATGCCAGAAATTTACACCATCAACATTAGTAAAATAAAGGAAAACTAGAGACTGCTCCAAGTGAGTTTATTGGTTTTAGCTCCCTGCATACACTTCAAGTTCTTTGGGAATGCTCTGATGTCTGTACATAATACAGGCACAAGCTTTGCTCAAGAGCTATGGTGAAATTCATAAAAATATCCAAACAGATCAGCTCTGAAAGACAACAAACTGAACTCAACAGGCAACCAGCAGTTACCAACTCCTTATCACTGCAAGATGCTCAGACCAACTTCACATACTTTTAAGCATCTGAAACACAAGGTGAGCATGGCATGAAGTCACAACATGACATGAATTTTACAGACACATGTAACTGTACTATTTGCATTCTCCTTTTACTGTCCTGTCTACACTGCAAGTGCTTCATCATGCAGAGGAAACACCTGACTAATTGCACCAGGACATCTACCCTTTTTATTCCACAGTGCTGCCTATAGCTGCTTCTTTCAGACTCCCTGGAGCTTTAATTCACAACTTTCTAATGCCCTCCATGGGGAGCATTTCAAAATGAGGGATGGAAGCAGGATGAAGGCGAACAAGGAAAACATTGAGTCTCCCACAGCTTGTCTAGTTTCCTCTTTATAATGTAGGTTCCTCAGGACAAAGCTTATGTATAGCTGTGTCACTGCCAGCACTCAGTATATAATCAACAGTTTCACAATACTATTGAATTAGTTACTTCCATACTATGTCTTTTTTTCCAATTTGCTGAAAGTCTTTACCCACTAACAATGTCAATAAATTCACACTTCACAGTCATGAAATACTCGAATAAAAACAAAATGCTATCTATATTTGAAACCAACATAAAATAATAAGTTTCATTTGCTTCCCTAATATGATATTTTATGAAAAAAGGTAACCTATAATTTTTTTTTTCTTAAATGCAGCATGGTTAAATCTAAAGCATTCTTTGACGAAAGTGCACTGAAGTATATATACAGAACTGTCCCATATACATAAAGATGAAAATTAATATCTGTTCCAAACAATTTGGCCAGGAGGCAGTTTATAGATGTTAAGCAAAAAAGGATTTGCTCTGAAAACCAGTTCTCCCAACTTCAGTTAAACAGAAGACATTAAAGTATTTCTACAATGTCATACTACTCTTTACAGACATTTCTATGGATCTCATCACCATACCTTATAAACAGTTCACAAGACAAAATGGATCAAACAATTTTCTCTGATTGAGATAATGAAAACGTGTTCTCTGTTTTCACAGGTGTAGCCCCAAAGAGGTGGGTACTAGTGGCAGACCTAGGAATGAAGACTGAGTCTCCTGGTTTCTAGCCCTGCGACAGCTGGTACAACCCTAGCTTTCTGCCCCTCTGTCGAAATGACATTGTGAGGTCAGTAAAGTCAAATACATGAACTATCTTCTATCATTAGATGTATGTTAAAGCAAACCAAGTGAGATGAGCCGTTTCTACTTAAACGTGTTCCACGTTAACTAACATTAAACTTAAATGCAGAAATGTTTTGAGCTTGAACACATTCAAAGTTCCTCTGAGATCAAGTCTCTCTGTAGCCTCATGGAAGGAGACACCAAAAAGGGTTTCATCCTAAATATCAGAAAACCAACCCAGGCTGACAAGAATGGGCACCCAGAGATGCCTACTTCTCACCATAAAATCTCTCAATTGTGAAACTATACAGCTAGTTATGTGCTAAGTCCCTTCTTAGAGGTGGAAGCTGAGACTGGGGCAAGTCAGGCTAGAGCTATCTTTACTCTCTGTATTCTCTCCCTGTATTCCTACCATTCTCACTACACAGGGGCAGATAACAGAAGTAAATTGTCATTCTTCTAGCAGTAAAAAGGAAAAGCAGATGGACATTTACAATATAGAACTGTGCCCACACTGTCTTCTGAGATTACTTAGTCTATATACCACTCTTTCGCTCATATTTGCTAAAATAAAATTACTCTGAAGAGTATTCAAGAAGTGATACTTTTTTTCCCAGAAACAACAATTGTCTGTGTACAGTTTCACAGTTTAAAGAAAGGTTATTTTGTGTCAAAAGCCAATTTAAAGTCCTGTTATTTTCCTGAATAGGAACTCTGCAAAATGAAACAAAAATGGATAATTAAGCCAGATAAGATTGGCTACAGACCATAGTTAGGTTCACTGAAATCCTTCAGGACATTTTTCTCAGTCATATTTCTCAAAGATAATATAAAAAATACAATATTAATATATATAAATAATAAATAATAGAAATCTTTTTGAAATTGGTTTGGTTGCCACTTGCTATTCAAAATGGTGTTATTGGGCTAAACTGAGGCTGTTTAAATGTGAAAAGTAATCTGATTTGGAAGAAAATTAATTTTAAACTAGATTTGAAAACATTAATGCCTTCCTTGAATTCCATTGCTGAAGACTATTGAGGGCTCTGTTGTAACTTTCAGGGGACATAATGAACTTTTTTTTTTCCATTAGCATCATAACTCCCTTAGAAAGTGCAACAAACTGCTTTCCTGTGATAGATAGCTCTGATGCCATTTCTAGGAACTACAGATCAAAGTAAAACTCACTGCTGAAATAGTAATCTACCGGGGTATTATGAAGAATAGTAATTTGATTGTGGTTTCTTGATATTTTCAGACTCATTCTAACTAAAATAGCTTGATTTAAAACAATGAAACTGCATAGGCATGTTCATGGTGTTAGAAAGGGTTATTTAAGGCATTCATCACGTATTACACTCCTAATGTGGATTCTTGTAAAATATTGAGAAGAGTATAGAAGCTGGAGCAGCATTTCCCATAATTGTAGTTTTCCCTAAATGTAATGTCAGAAGTCAAATATAATGTCTGCAAGCACAATAGGCTAATTTTTTCCCCAACGCAGAGGGAGATAATCTTGAGTTTGTAAGTAAGCATAATAAGTATACATTGGAAATTTAAATGTAGCCACTGCATTTGAGAGTACAAAGCTCTCTTTTACTAGCTCAGCAAAATTCAGTCAACTTAATGACTCTCAAACAGTAAAATAAGTAATGGGTTAAAGTATGGATTATCACACCAGAATTTTAAATGGTGAGTGGGTAAATCCAAGCCTCTGTGTTTATGGGCCTAAATTAATCTTGCAGGAAGAGAAGAGACAGAGGATTTTAATAAGCCTGAGAAATTTCAAGTGAAGATTTTAAACTGTTTAATGAACCTTTGCAAAAACAATTTATTTAAATTAAATGATATTGTTCACCCTGAGACTAAAATGTAGTCTAGGTGGCAGAAGTTTGCTTAATTTAATCCTTTAGTTCAGGTTTGATGGATAGGTTAGCAAGTTGAATATTACTGAGAAGACCATATCTACTTCTCCATCTATATTTAAATTTGCAATTGGCATC
This sequence comes from Gavia stellata, assembly GCF_030936135.1. Taxonomy (NCBI): domain Eukaryota; kingdom Metazoa; phylum Chordata; class Aves; order Gaviiformes; family Gaviidae; genus Gavia; species Gavia stellata. The sequence goes on along the minus strand of NC_082598.1, from coordinate 22,864,544 downwards.
AGTGAGAGTGCCTCTACAAACTGTGACAGTACACAGTCCCCAGAAGTACAACCACTGAGAAGAGAAAAGAGATCTTGTGCCACACAGCTCCATTTCCCACTGGCTGCCACTTGCTATATTATCCCTACTAATAATTTATCTAACCTGTGTTTTAACTAACCAAAGTTATTGCATATCACAACTTCCCTGATAGTTTGCTACTGACATATCTTGTTCTTTAGTGTTCTTGTATAAAACAGACATGAAAATAAAGTGATACTAAAAGAAGAGTTGTCTTTACTCATACAAGCAGTCTCACTGGATTAATTGGGCTGTTCATCTGAGTAAGGCAAGTCAGATTTGGCTTTAAAAGCTCTGACTTAAGCTCGTAAAAGGTAGAAAAATGAGAGGCATATGGATGTACTTTTTTTCTCATCCATGCAGGAGAATGGCAAACAGAAAGCAGAATGTCACTTGTCACAAATAGGCTTTCACTCCCTCATTCTGACAGAAAAAAAGACATTGCCCAACAATGAAGCAGTCGTAGGAGGCAAAGAGGAAAGAAATAGTTGAAAAAAGCTATATCACCACTTGTAATTCTGAAACTTCCAGTGTCTTGCAAGTTGATGTCACACAAGAAAAAATCCTTCATTTGGTCTCCCACTGTTTTTCTGACCTTTCCCCATTGGTGTTGTAGCAGGAGGCAATATAAAAGCGCTTTTATTCCATACAAATCGCTTGGCTGCTAAACTCTGTGAAATCTGAAAATTACAGTAGTTGCACAATATTTTTCAAGGATCCTCTCTTGGTAATTGCTTCTGACCAGAAAATTAAATATAGAAGAATGAAATTGCAATGAACACAGAAGACATAATTTTGATTTCATTCCCAGCTGCAGAATAATTTTATTGAAGTACAGAGTTGCTGTAGCTGAGATAAGAATCTGACCAGAGGTCCTTTACACTTTCCAGGTTAAACTTTTTTTTTTCATAGTAAGATAATGATGTCTATATTCAGAAAAAGGATGAAAATTTCACAAATATATTTGCATAATTAATGCATTTATTTCTGCACAGTACTACATGCTAAATATTTTTTGTCATTTTTTCTCATCTTTAGATAAGCTTTGAAGCTGTTCTGAAGTCATGAAATGTGGTCAGTGGGTTGTAGGTATCACATGCCATTTCTAACCTTCTATCGAATTAAAGGAAAGGGCTAGAAAATGCAAAAGAAACAATCTGTATGCTGATATTTCTGACAAAGCTGTTGGTACTAATTTGTATAGGTTCTTTGATATTCCTAAACAATGCATCCCAACTGAGAACAATGCTTTTCTTGATCTCTTTTGCATCTTTTTCTCTCTCATTCCTGTATGTCTTAACTTTAATTTCCTTTCTCTCTGTATTTTATTAATTTCCACAGGTTTCTTTTATGCAAACTTACTGAAGGTCTCAATGTGTTCTCCTTTCAATGAGTTCCAGACTAGCAATCAAGGTTAAATAAACAAAGTACATGTAGAAAAACTGAATTAATTAAAAAATGAAAGAATTGATTTTTTTATTTTAATTTTTCTCATTGATTTTGTTCACAGAAAACAAAATCAATATAGTAGCAGCATACAGACTTCCAAGTTTAATAATATATCTCAGTACAATAAAAAGGTCAAAGCCCCTAATGTATCATAAATTCCTCCACTTGGAACTAATTATTAGAAGTGGAAAAAAGTAGCAGACTACCAGTTTTGAAGGGATAAACACAAAGGGTGAGCTAATTCAGACATAAATGCATAACAATCAGGAGAGAAAAAGTATTTTTCCTGTTTTTTATGAAGGAAAGCAAGTGATAATATACACTGTAGTTACAAATATAACATAGTTTCCTCACACAGTTATACCAGCTTTACATCAGAAACTTGACTGGGCTGAAGTTATGCTTTATTCATAAGAAAAAGAGCTTGTTGAAAAATTATTAATAGTCAAAATATCCTCTTTTGTTGTTCCTTATGATGAAGATGAAGGATATGAATGAATAAATTATTTAGGAGAAAATATTCAGCCTTTCCTTTCTCTAAATCATAAGCTGATATACTATAGAGTGTAATATCCAAATATATATAAAAAGTAAATATAAAAATTTTTATATGTATATATAAAATCGGAGTTGGTGCTATAGTCTTTGTTTTTATATGATGTATATAGCTTAATAGCAACTGCAGAGTCAGAGGTTTTCCCTATGTGTGGTTTTGATATTTGCAATTGTACAATTCTTGGCACAATTATTCTAGTCTAGAGTGCTCTAGCCAAGTGAAGTAACTTGTGTTTAACAACCAGACTACGTGTATACATGCAAGAGACTGTTGATTTCCCTATTTGCTGGTAGAGTCATTTAGCATGTTTTGGTTTCTTCTCTGTATCTACCTCAATTTCCTTGTACAGTCATTTTTCTCAGCAAAATCTGAAGGACCCAAGACTGCTTCCCCTAGTTCCTCTCCCCCACTCTGTCTCATGTCCCCAAGTAGTACAAAGATTTTCACATACTAAGACTACATGCATATTTCCAGAAATTCAGTCCTGAGGTATACATTTTTTTCTTTGTTTATCTAGCACATCATCAAGGTTGTTCATTTTTTTTCAGCAAACCACAAATACTTCTTTGATTCAAATACTGAAAATTCAATCTTGTTCACACTCATCTCCCAGTTACTAATTGAAGTAATCATCTAATCAAATTTCAGTCCTTTCAAAGATAGAACAAAGCAGAAAATGGTGAGTTTTTTCATCCTATTCATACTCCTAAATTAGATGGTATTTGATCCTGTTCCTCCACTTATGATCATTTCTGCTTACCAAACCTTTCTCACATACCGTTTGTTTTTCCGGTTTGCATTTGTGACTCTGTTTAATTACTCTCCAAATGCATCCAAAATTTAATCTGAATCTCTTGTTTTCAGGATTTCTTAAATGATTTATCATGTTTTTTTCTTTTTTTCTTTTTTTTAAAAAATACCTTTGCTTTCAAGGTCCACTTAGTTCTGCAGTGACCCTGCCCCCAGGAATCAATTTCTTAACATGAGAGTAAAGAGAGTTCATGTATTTTGTGATCCAACATCCCTTAGAGTTGGAGTTTCATTTCATAAATAATTCACTTACAAGCACATACATTCATTTTACATGATTCCTCAATGTGGCCAGGGTGCTGCGTAGTCTGCACTGTATCCACCTACAAAAAATACAAAAATATACGTCTGCTTACCGGGATGCGACTAGGGTTTGGCTAATCTAATCCTGTATCATGGATCTTATAAGTGAGCAAAAAGATTCCTCTTCTCTTCCTTAGGTCCAAACATACTCCATAAAATAACTATTTGGCAGTGAAATCAGTTAGAACACTGTTACATATTGTTTAAGAAAAAGAAGGAATTAAATGAACTATGTCCAGGAACAGGATGGTTTTAAATCACAGAGAAATTACAGTGATTTATATGTTCTTCCTTTTCTTACCTAAAGTAACTGCAGACAGAGTAAAAAATAATATAAAAGTTTCAGGTATCAGTGACAAGCAAAACTTTTCTCCATGAAGTGATGGGATAAATAGTGCAGTAAGTCACTAATAATATCAGATAGTTGAAAGAAATGAAGAACAGGAATTTTATAAGACGACAAACAGGCAACTCTTCTTCCCCCTCATCCACCTCACCCCCCACCAAAAAAAGGGCATGAGCGAGACAGATTTGGAGGGCAACATACAATATACAATGACAATTCTATGAATATCTAAGTTATTCAAAATGCCAGGTATCAACTATTATGCTACAAGGTGGACATAAAAAAAATGGAGAACTAAGGAAAACGTGCTTCCTTTGATTCACTTCGATCAATACGTTTTTGAAGGAAATGAGTCACTAAAGAGACATGCAGATCTACTGATAAACAGTGAAGGTTTCTGTCCAATATATTCTTCAAAAACAGCTCTTAAAATATCACTCAGAAATGGGTCATCTACACAAAAAACATTAACACATTATGTGTTAGTTACATAACATATTTGGTTGGCATTCACCAGACAGTCTTTTCAGCTTCTCCAGTATTTTTGTATTATTAATAAATTATATTTATTTTACATCACTCACTACTAAGTCCTTATTTTCCAACATATTAATGACTCACTTCTTCTAATCTATTACACATACACAAAGTTAAAACCAAATTACACAAGTGCAGCATAGCAATGATGTTGAGCATCTCTACAAAGCAGCTTTTGCTCTATGAACATAATCCATAAAAGACTCCCAAATGTCCTCACATAAGTAACGTCTGTTCCTCAATCTAAATATGATCTTCTTACAAGAAGCCATCTGGGACAAGCAAGCAAAACATTCTGTTTTGGTTGCAGAAGAAATATATTTACGCCTCAGTAAAATTCTTCATCATCATTATATGCAAATCTCTTTGTTCAGTTTCCACTGTCTTAGCTTGACTAAACAGCAAAAACACTAAACTGGCCAAAAAAGTTTTATAGAAATATAGGTAATGCACCTATTTATCTATCTATCTTGGTCGCTCGCTCTCTACCTATCATTTAAGTACATTGAGTACCTCAAAGTTGCTAACTTCAACAGTTATTTAAATTCATATAAAAAATAAATTTTGCTAACTTTAAGGAGAATGCATTCACTGGAATAGTAGACTTGTCCAGTATGCAATCAACAGGGATCTGCTGACATGTATTTTAAATATCTTTCTCCAAGATACAAACATAATTGTGACCATTCGGTGCATTCATAAGATATTTCTGAGGTCAAAAATGTTCATAAATGTAACAGATTTTTTCTATAATTAGAGCTCTCTTCTATGACAGATACTCATGCTATTTTTTCAGTTAACAAATCAAATCATAAATCAATACAAGAGAAAGCTAAAACAAGCAAAAACAATTACCTGACACATACTAGACAATGTTGAATCTTTTTATCAAAAATGCAATCTATTATATCCTCACAAATTTAATCATGGCAGCCTCAGTGTGTACCTATATTACCTGCTGATGCAGTATAAAAAGGGAAGGATGACAGTACAATTTGTTGTGCCTCTACATTGCATCTGAACAAGCAACAAAGTTTGTACTACTTGCCAGTTTTAGGCATACACTATGCTGGCGTAGAGAACAAAACTGATGAAGGACCTTCCATCTGCATTGCAAGTGCTACACACCACAGGACACCCTGAAGACAATGCTGGAAGGAAGACAATGCTTCAAAAGGATCAGTGGTGCACTAAAATACGTACAGCAGGACCCCAAATATAGACTCAAGTCAAATTCACACCCAAAAACCCCTTCCTGTGCGCCATATCATTAGTATAGATGCATCTATACGTATTGATTGAGGGAAAAAATTAGAAGATTATCTATCTCTTCTCCTTCTCTAAATTTATGTGAAATGAGCTGCTGTTTTCCTCACTTTTCTATGGTTGTTGAAGAACCTTGCTAATTTCCAGGAAACTGATATTACTGTCTCCCATTTCCTGGCATGAAAATGCACATACACTATAGAGTTAAATGAAGAATTGAGTGTCACTATCTCAGTTTTCATGAGCAAGATGCTTGCAGTTCTCAGCTAATCCAGTCCATAATACTGAAATGCAGGCCTGGAAGTTTCTTATTACATACTAAGTCCAGTTTCTGTTTATCATAGGCGTAATTTCACATATTTCCTTGATAGGTTACAATTTTCTTGCACAAATATTTCAGTGGGAAATCTGATCCAGAATTTTAATGCTGAAGTATATAAAAATTATTGTAATAACAACCCCAAATTTGTTCATGGGTATTTATATCTGTTTCTTCTTTTTCCTTAACTTACATATTCATTGCCATTGGGAAATGAACTTTCACTATTAGTGATATATATTTGCTATTATCTGTAATTAGTTTTCATTAAATAAGTGAGAAGCCGTACTTTAACAGAGTATAGATGATCACAGCCACAACATATTGCTGCAAACTCAGAATTATTAACTTCTGCAAGCACCTTTTTATCTTTTTTTTTTTGCCACTCATCTCACTTTATTCTTAGCACTAAATCTGTGTCTGTAAATACTTTATGATCGCAGTATATATTATATATTGATCTGATTGATGTGTGTATATTACTAAAAACTTCAGACATTACAAGTTTCTGCAACATTCAATGTGTCTTAAATGGAACTGAAAGGCACAACATGCTCGTTTTTACCCGCTACAGCAAATGCCAGATAAAAATAAAAAATCTCCATAGATTTCCTGTTACATTTCACAAGATGCTTCTAACCTATTTTTAAACTTCTTTTACACACACAACTTCATTTTCAGTTTGTGACAGAAATCAAAATAGGATATGGGGAATTATAGGAAGTTTAATGAATATATTTCCTTAGAATATACATGTTGAATAGGGAATATTCTTAAACAAACAAAAGAAAATGAGTCAGTAAATAAAACGTTTGATATCTTTATGTTATACCATTTGTACAATATTTGTGAATCATTAAAGGCCATATACGGAGTAAAAAAATAGGCAAATTGAAACTGATGAAAAGTTTGTCTGAACAAGAAATGAATGAGGACTGCTACATATGATCATAAAGAGATGCACAAATTTTAGTCATTAGGATTTCTGTAATAGATATGGTCTAATTTAATAAATAAAACCTATTAATAATCCTGATGGTGAAAGTTTAAAAGAAAAAAAGTTAAAGAAATCAACTTGAAGGGTAACACACCTAGATTTAATAAACAGTTTAACATGACTGTATCATCATTTAACCTTACTTAAATTCAATTTGCCATATTCTTATCTACTTTGCATCAGCTGGGTCTAGTTTTGCAACTTCATTGTGGCTACTGCTGACTCCTGTATGTTAGGTAAAAGGTAAATCAAGTCCATCAAAACTAAACTTTCTACTTCATAGCAAAAACAGCGAAATAAACAAATTATCATTTTTAAGCCATCATTACAGGCATAAAATTGATAAAATAAACACGTATTATTCATTACCTTTACAAACTCTCTGGCTTATTGATTTCCTGCTCACACTACGCCTGTGGATGAATTTTGAACATTTAGGCATCTGGCAAATCCCACCACTTCCTATTATTAGGATATTAGGATTATGTTCTGTTCATAGACACACTTTGCAGTACTATGGTGACATATTGACCACTCTTCATGTTAAGCACCAGAGGATTGCTGGCTCACAAAGATAGTGGTTAGAGGTGGAAAGAATGTGTCCATGCCATTGCCCCGAAACTAGCTCATTCATCCCCACAAACTAAAAATTTTATACCTTAGAAATAAAAAAAATCACATATACTTAACTGTTCAGCAATCAGTTCTTTCTAAAAAAAACCCAAAATGTTGTAAATTAATCATAAACATATACCTTCTACTAGTAGTAGCTAGGAACGTAAACCGAAATATAAAATATCCCATTTAACTCTCACACAAGCACTGTAATAATAAAAATGTTGCCTATTTAATGCTCTTTACTACAATGCCTTGCAATTTCTGAAGCACAGAAGCGTCTTCATTACAATCCAGTATAATGATATCATTGTTCTATTTTCAACACATATGCATTGACTTATTTCAGGTAGACAGTGTTCAGAAATATAACTATCTAATAGTTTTTTGAAGGCACAGAGTGGAATAACAGAGGATTAATCTACCTAAAAAGTCTCAATAATGCAAACTTCTATATGGTTTGCTTATTACTTCCATAATACATTTATTAAAATTCTGTCACCTTACCTTACTGAATTAATGCATTAAGAAGCACTGTAATAATAAGAAAGTTACCTATTTCAGTTATTTATTACAGTCTTAAGCCAGCAACACTCTGGACTTCCTTGAAAACTGAGTTATACTGCTGTGTCAAGAAAAAAAAAAGGCTCACAGAAAAACCAAATAGCAGCTATTGATATCCTTAGATGCCTCTGATGCTGCAAACCTCACACTGAGAGGTTTGTGCTGCTTTTTAAACAGCTTACAGAACATAGCCTGATCTTGGTATAGATAATGCTACTAATAGTTTAATCCATCGTTAAGAAACCAAGGCATGAAAAGCCTGGCCCATGTTTTGTTGTTGTTTCTTTTCTTTTTTTCTTTTCCTAGGAGTCCAGCAACATACTGGAAGGAAGATGTCTGTATAATTCTTTTCATAAACTCATGAAGTTCCATTTCCAAACTAGTAAGATTTTTTTACATCACCTCATACCTCCACAGGGTTGAAATCTTTTTTTCAATTTCTAGACTAAACATATAGTGGTATATTAATTGCTATTATATCAACATTGTTTTTTAATACTATTTACTGGTATTTATTCCCAATATTTTTATGAAGAGCAATCAAATCTCCTCTCACCACTTACTTTCTTAAGTAAGATACATGCAGCAGTGGCTTAAAACCAGATGGCAGGAATAGTTACCACCCTCATCCATCTGCTCCACCCTTTTGATGGGCATTAAAGCCTTCAAGGCAGAGTTATATGATACGCCTATGAATGAGCTCATGTACTATTGCAGTCTTCAGCTGGGTGTGTTAAAGTAAAAGAATTCCAGTTTTGGTTTACCCTAATATGCCAGGCAGTGGTTCACAAAGTGATTCAAAGGAGGTTCAAGTATTCATGCCTTGAGGATAGTAACAGCTTCTGTCATCCAGTTTTAGCCTGCCACAGCATGTCTCTTGGAGCCTTAAGTCTGAATAAGCAAAGCCCTTTTAGTCATCTCTTGCACAGCTAACTCTATATTCCATGGTTATTAAACAGCTCTTCCTGAATCTCTAAATGTAAGCTTAATTCTTCCTGAAAATGGTTGACCAGAATAATAGAACGATTTTTCAGATGAAGTCTCATGAATGGCTCCTCAAATGACATGAATATATCCATTTCTCTCACAGCAGCACACAACTTGATGCAGCCTTATGTTGCAGAAACAAATGTGCCTGTGTCACACTGGTGCTCGTAATAACTCTGCTTAATTCATTAAATTCTCTTCTTTTTCTACTGCTTCCATCTCATGATTTCCTAACTGAATTTACAACTTGTCTTGCTCTTGCTATTGTATTTTGAGTTGTTAAGTTTTATTTTAATTGCTACAGTCTAAAAAGTTTTCTAGTCCTTCATCTAGTACAGTCTAATCCTCACCCAAACTCATGATGTTTATCATATTTGTTTCATAATCAAGTTTCATTATTACATTTGCACTCTGTGCAGGAAGGTTAAACTATAAAAGAAAATCAGTCTTAGGACTGATGCTTGACTTGAGTGAGTAACTTTCCCTCCATTTATAAGGCTTACAACAGCAGTTGTCATTTGATTTTAGTGAATTTCTTACATATTTTGTAATTCCTCTAGTAATCCCCATCTTCCTCAGGTGCACAAATAATTTCCCAGGTGGCACAGTATCAACTGCTTGCTGAAGTCCAAAGAGAGAGATTACTAAATTTTATCTAGGAAATTGGTTATCTTTTCAAAGGAAGGTATCACATTGGTTTGTGTGAACCCCTTTCAGTAAAGCCATTTTCAATTTCCATTTTATCCCATCTTCCTTCCTCCTTTATGTCCTCAATTTTTTCGTATAAATTCTGCTCTACTGTTTGATAAAAAATGAGATCACACTTTTAGACCTTTATCCCTTCTTGTCCATCTTCCCCACTACTTAAATATAAATACTGTATTTGCTATTCTCCAACAAAACAGCACCATTTTTGCCCTAACAGATTTATTTACAAGAAGACATGGGATGTTTTTTTCTATATCACTCAGAATTCTGTGATGACGCTTATCAGTTCCTCCTTGACTTACATACATCAGACTCCAAGTTTTGCTTTTATCTCAGACACTTCCAGCTTTTGCCTCCCATGTACCACATTATTACCTTTGTTTAAAACTAAGGCAAAGTTTTAATTTCACTTCTGCGTCACATCTATGTTATCTTTCACCTCTAAGTGTAATAATTGTCCTTCTTCTCTCTTGCTCTTGTTTTCTTAATATAGCTTAATAAAGTTTTCTTGTAATCATCCCTTTAATGTCTATCTCAGTTGATATGTCAGCCTTTTATCCCTATACTGACCACACCCTTATAATGTACCTCTCTTTGATTATCTGACTTTCCTTCTCCTCCCTTTTCTCATTCCTTGTAATTTTCCTGATCATGTAATTTAGTCCATAAAAAAAAAAAATTCCTCTCATGCCTGTACACAGAATTAACACCTGTGCATCTGAGCCTCTAAGAAGGTATTTGAGATATTGTACCTCATAGACATGTGTATGAAAAGTATTTCCATGTCACCTTCCCCACCTTCCTCCTACCTGTCAGTGGCACTACAATCATTGTCTATACCTACTACTGAAGGCCAATGCTGAAGAGAATAAACCGTATAGATTGAACAGGGAATGTACTTTCCAAGTCCCAGAATTAATCTGCCTAAAGGCAAAATGTTTATGTTCTCTGTTAGTGATCCTTTGTCACCTCAGACACAGTCCTACACTTGTTTATAATTTCTCCAGCCATCATACAGTACTCGCCAAGACAGAAAGAAAGTAAAGATTGGCAAGACTTTGGTGCCTAATATACAGAAAAACTGAGGTGAATGACAAATATGTATTTTTTTAAATGCAATTTTATTTTTTAAAGGCATTAATAACTGATTTATTTTAAAGGGGACTTTTTAACCATTGCCTAATTTATAACCTGTATGCAATGTTGTCTGTCAATTAAATTTGTTGCTTACTGAGGTCTTCATTTGCACATACAAGGCCAAAGAGGACTTCTAGAGAAATGTTTTTCAGAGACAGAAACATTGTTCATGAAATTAAATGCTTTATAGATATATTTAAAACAGACTGCTATGCAGAAATAGTAAGCTGATACATTTATTGCTTACTTTGCAATGAGAAGTATTACTTTTCATCTCATGGGCACAACAGACTTCACAGGAATGATTTACACTTCAGGCCTTTGGAGATACTGGGCCAGTAATCCCTGTTCAGTATAGACCTTCCTAAATACCTGGGTTATAACAGGCTTCTGGGGCTTCTCTTGCCACACCCCCCCCCCACACATACCCCCCCCACACACCCCCGTCTGCCCTTGCTTCAGCAGGGCAAGCAAGAGATTGAATAGAGAGGAGAATAAATGCAATAATGCTGCGTGGGGTGGAGACACTGTCTGAGCAGCAGGAGACCTGCTTCACGTTCCTGGGTGGATAAAACTCCAGCCATCAGGCAGCAAAGAGGATTATGCCAAAGGCACAGTAGTGCTCTAAAGGTAGAGTCTCACAGAGCAGCCAAAACTAAAAGCAAAAATTATGGAAAGAAGTGAGAGGGAAAGATGTAAGGGGGGGCTGGGTTTAACTGCTTTATACAGGATCCTTAGGCAGGAAATGGCTAGGACAGACCTACCAGCCTTTATATCAAATTCCAAAGTACAATTAGGTATCAGTCTCACCCTAGAAAACTCACTGATCGTGGCAACACCCTACCTTGTAGGGATTTTGTAGTAAAAAAGAAAAAAAAAAAAAAAGCAAGACCAGTAAGAAAATATGTCAGAAGACAAAAGTAAGCAATGTTACCAGTCTATCACCAATTTGAAAAGAAACATCAAAGTAGGGATGGGCTGTATCTTTTAGATGGGCGTAGGTTGAATCCACTATTTGAACAGATCACAGGAAGCATGAATGTAAAATACAGATTCATAAAACCACATTATTTAAAGATGAGTGTAGTTTAGCAGACAATAACTGAAATTATGTTTCCCAAATCCCTCTTCAGTGTACCTCCAAGTTGTAGTCAAAAGATTTGTAAGATTTATAAATTCTCTGTTACTCCATACATTCATCTAAAGACTCACTTATGTTATGTTATGGAAGCATCATAATGATGAGCTAAGTTTATAGAGAATACAGTGATCCTTAAATACTATGTTATATGTATGCAAAATACTATGGAAATTATTATACTGACAGTGTAAACCTGTTTGTATTGTCAAATGTTCACTTCGTTAAAATTAAGTTCAAAACAAGAGGTTTTTTTGTATGTATGTCTTCCCTTTCAAAGGAAACATGAATTCCATGCTTCTAGATAAGTTGCAACTTTTGAAGTAACTTTATCAATGAGCAGTATGGTGTTTCCTAACAAATAAGAGCTTATTTCACAGTCTGTCTTATGAGCACAGCGTGGTAGATTGGTTTAATTAAAGTCTGTCAAATTATCATAAGGATTTTACATTCTGCAAATAATTGCTTTTTCTTCTCTATTCATTTTTTGTTAATGGAAACAGAGAAAGTTGGTTTTGTCTTTGATATATGATGCAGAATAAAGAAAAAAAAGAAAGAAAAATGAACAGTTAATGAAGTGACCTTTAATTTCTTGGACATCCTTTTACATTCAACCTAAAATGACCGAAATTAAGCTAGATTTGACAGTAGTTATATATGTGAAATTACCTCATGTGTCCAAACCAGACTATTGTACTAACAGTACACATCTGAAAGTAGCTGAACAGTGGAATGCAATGAAATTTGCATTCAAATATTTGTAAGATCAGTTAAATTAGCTCACATTAAATTGCATTCTGGTGATCCAAACATAGCTTAATTTGCATACTTACAGATATTAGGTGACCACTAATCCTTTTGCTCATAAATTCCTCACCACAAATTAATTTATGTACAGAACTGGTAGATGAAAATATGGAATTAACAGAATCAGAGAATCACAGAATCACAGAATCATTAAGGTTGGAAAAGAACTGTAAGATCATCAAGTCCAACCATCAACCCAACACCACCATGCCCACTAAACCATGTCCCACAATGCCACGTCCACACATTCCTTGAACACCTCCAGTGATGGTGACTCCACCACCTCCCCCGGCAGCCTGTTCCAATGCTTCACCACTCTCTCAGTAAAGAAATTTTTCCTAATATCCAGTATAAACCTCCCCTGGCGCAACTTGAGGCCATTTCCTCTTCTTCTATCACCTGTCACTTGGGAGAAGAGACCAACACCCACCTCTCTGCAACCTCCTTTCAGGCAGTTGTAGAGAGCGATAAGGTCTCCCCTCAGCCTCCTCTTCTCCAGACTGAACAACCCCAGTTCCCTCAGCCGCTCCTCATAAGACTTGTGCTCCAGACCCCTCACCAGCTTCGTCGCCCTTCTCTGGACACGCTCCAGCACCTCAATGTCCTTCTTGGAGTGAGGGGCCCAACACTGAACGCAGTAGTCAAGGTGCGGCCTCACCAGTGCCGAGTACAGGGGCACAATCACCTCCCTGCTCCTGCTGGCCACACTGTTTCTGATACAGGCCAGGATGCTGTTGGCCTTCTTGGCCACCTGGGCACACTGCTGGCTCATCTTCAGCCGGCTGTCAACCAGCACCCCCAGGTCCTTTTCTGCCGGGCAGCTTTCCAGCCACTCGTCCCCAAGCCTGTAGCATTGCATGGGGTTGTTGTGACCCAAGTGCAGGACCCGGCACTTGGCCTTGTTGAACCTCATACAATTGGCCTCAGCCCATCGATGCAGCCTGTCCAGATCCCTCTGCAGAGCCTTCTGACCCTCAAGCAGATCAACACTCCCACCCAACTTGGTGTCATCATATTATCAGTTGTAGTACTCATTAGTAAGACAGGTTAGAACTGTTACCCCATATCCTGGGGCAGGGGGGTGGGGGTGGAATAAAAATATTTTTCTGAGTAAGTTTCTAGAGACACCTGTACACCAATGAAACTATGATTAGCCTGGCTGGCAAGCAAAGTACACCAGCCAAGGTTGATAGGTGACAATTCTAGATACTTATTTCAAATAGAAGGATGCCTCAGAAATTAATAACCGGTGCATACTTCATGTATATTATAATTGGTTTTCTGCATCACAGTATAACATTTTACAAATGAAAGGCTTCTCTCTCTTTCTTCAAATAGCAAAAGTACTGAGATGATTTCATCTTAAAATTTGCATAACCATTTTCCTAATACATTTTCAGTAGTTATTTCTTCTAATTTGAGTCCTCCTTCTGTAATCAGGATGCCCACAAAGTGAAAAATTTGTGGAGAAATTTCTAAATTATTTTGAGACATCATTCTGGAGTTAGCTATCATGCACTTGTGTACTGAAATGCTGAAAAACAGCTGGCATCTGTTACAGGAAAAAACGGAAAGCCCAACTATCTTTTTTTCCCATTTTTCTATCTGCAAATGATATGGAAATACCAGCTCTGTAAACTAGACAGAAACTTGCTAGAAATACACAGAAACCACTCAGTCATTGTGCAGTTATTCCAGGACTCTCAATATTTCCACTTAGGAGGTGACAATTTATTCATCTTTCCCTGCAAGAAGTACAGCAGCTGAACCCTACTTAAAACTGTCTATTCACAAAGCATTTGGAAAAATTGTGTAACTACTGGGCAGAGTTTGAAGAAGCAACTTTAACAGTTAAAGTTTTTCAGTTACAGGTTTCTTCATTATTTTCAAAGCTGTGAGATGGCTTAGCTTCTTCAAGAAAATGAGACACCTTTGGAGTCCTTCTTTTTCTTAAAGCCTTCATGTCATGTATCAGGGGAAAAAAATTTAGTGGTTACTCTCCAACTTCTGGCTTTCCTAGAAACAAACAAATACATGGTTTAGGTCCATGAAAAAACTCTGCTCTGCTCTGCCCTCTCTGTGTATCAGGCAGGAACTTGAGAAATCCAAGGCTGTAGATTTTTTGATTGGGCCTGCTGAATTTAAAGTAATTCAAATTCATTTCAGGATATTGTAGAGGGGACTAAGAAGAAGGAAAATATCTATGGCAGATTTTAGCATAATAGAGTAGCTAAGCTCTTTTTTGGAGCAGAATACCAAATAAGACTGATTCATTGTGGAACACGAGGAAAACAGCAGCAAGAGGAACCCTGGCCTCTCCTTGTCTGTATCTGCACAGACTGTGGGTACCACACCAGGATAGCTTTCACTTTGTGGAAGGTGGGGTCTACTCCCAACAGAACTTTATAAATATCAGAAAAGTCTTTCTGTGTATTGTTTCTCTTCCGCATTAAATGTGAAGGAACACATGCTAGCACCAAGTCTGATACCACATCAAAATGCAGCAGGAGAGAACTATACACTGGACATATACTGCACTGTTACTAGGATGAAGAGGAACTTTATCGTGAGCAATTATATCTGCTCAAGTAGGAAGAGCCATGTTCAGTAAACTCTTCCCCCTCTCCTCCTTTTAAGGTTGGTCTTTTTAAAAAAAGTCTTTGAGGATGCTTGGTAGCGTTCAAGAATAAAACAAGCAGGCCAGGTCACCTTCCCGATTCTTGACACACAGAAGTGTAGCAGGAACCCATGAAACTGAGAGGGAGTAAAGTAAAAGCCACTAAAATAAGCCTTGTTTCAATGTTCCTTGCTACTTTTTATGTCTGCTGATATCAGGCAGGAGAAAACTACATTCTTTGTGACAGTGGCCAGGTCTTGGAGCAAAGACATGCAGTCATACATGAAACATTGTTACAAAATATATTCTAAAAAAAAAAATCTATGTCTTTTACATTAGAGGGTTTCAACTATGTCAATAACTGGCAAGGAGCTATTACCACCCTACGAAAGAGATGGATGTCATGTCAAAAATCTGGCACAGCTATCTCATTATTTATTTTAAAACAAAGTATTATGAAAAATTTAGAAAACCTGATCTGGCCAAAATATTCTCCTGATTTTATTCCTAAAATACAATTTGTGTTACTGAAATTAATTTGAACACACAACATTCTAATTTCTGAGCAACAACATAATTCTGAAGAATATAGTACTTCATTTCAGTCTCGTCTTACTAGATTTTACTCAGGTTCTCACTATGTAACTGTGTTTCATGAAAGCCTGTTATGATTCAAAACTGTTTAGAGATAACAATTAAACCAGAAAAATTACTACCCTCACAGTGTATTTTACATTTACTAAGTCAGTGTTCTCCCTTATGCTTTTAAGGAGAGAGGAGGGAAGAAAAAAAAAAGAAACTAGAAAGGTGGTGCATCTTCAAGGAGTGCAGACATTTTAGATATACATTATTTACTCTATTTGTTTTAAGTCAAAGAGTGAAAAGGAATCTTTGACAAAACTGTCATCTTTAAAATATGATGATATTTAATTTTCCCCCTTCTGCACTATTTAGATTGCCTGGAACCAAAATACTTCCAGCAGCCACTGTGTCCAATTTTTCAGAGCTGTCACTTCCTAGTAAATCTGCTTAGGCAAAATACTCTGTATAGAAGACAGAGCAAGCATATAATATAAAATGCTTTCTATACTCCTTTGCAGAACAACTGGTATTTAAGCACACAAAACAGCAAGAACATGCAAAAATCTGGAAGTTGACTTCTATAGACTCTTTTAAACCCATAATTCTGGTACTCCCGTGATTAGTTTCCAAAGATGGCTAGAATTAGCTCACTTTTTTTGACTTAGATGATTTTTCCTGCACAATAATTATAATCAACACAATACAATCAAACAATAATCAAAATGCTATTTCCAAAGAAACCACTCCAGGCCGTTAAAACTAAAAAGAACATTTCACCTGAAGGACAGTAAAACAGATTATCATTTTTAACCCTCTCTAGTCCAAGTGCCCTTTTGGGCAGCATTTGATGCCCTGCAAGGCAACACAAAATTGCTACAACTTTACACTTATGGGCCTTTAGTCTACAATATAAAGTAAAGAGAACAGACATTACATGAAATATAAAAAAACCTTGTATGCTGAAATGAACTACACTGACAAAAGTTAAGATCTTTACCTGGGATACAGATTACATTTTGCAGAAATAAAAAAAAATAAAAATAAAATAAAATGTTCCTTTTAAGAGTGAATTTTAAATTCTGGATGTCAAGAATTTCTACAGATGACAAACTGCAGAATGGTTTTGGTTTTTACAGGTCAATAAGTAGTCTATTTCCCGAATTTTTCTAAGATTTTCCAGTTTTACTAATTTAATTTCTGCATGATTATACAAAAATCTTATTAATCTTTGAAGTTTACACGACGAATTATGTAAGACTACAGTTACTTCCACTGCTTTAGAAAGCCTGTTATGTTACAGGAAAGTCAGTGCTTCTTACTGTGTACAATTCAAATCCCATTACTCTGATAGCCCGTTAACACCAAATATGTCACCCTTTAACATTGCAGAATCAATACACTGGAATGTCATGGTACCCTGACGGGCCACAAAGCCTCTGTATACATTTATTAGACAAAGATTTTATATTACTTCAGAGAAGAAATGTGTCAAGTTAAAATCAATTTCAAGTTTCTTACTAAGAAGGAAATAGTCCTAGGCAAATAAAAGATTTTTTTCAAGTTCCACTCAGTCAAACATAGGAACTAAACAAAGAAGGTAAAAGGCATTTCGACATCGTCTTCTGAACAAAGACACTTGCACGTGCACACTGTTATAAATTCTACCCTCATTTTCAATATTTGGGGTTTTTTGACAGCCCTTACCTAACCAGATCATCACCCACCCGGGACTTGCTGAGATCTCCTTTCAGGAAAGGATAAAAAAATACAAATATAACCCAATATAATTATTCTAGTATAAACGAACAATAATATCCCAAAGCCTAGGTGCAAAAAGCTCGTCTAAAGGTTACTTCATCCATTTCCTCACAAGATAATTTAAGTATTGAGACTACTAAAAGGAAGACCAGACGTTTTCTTACATTTTATAAATGTTTCTGTAGCACACTTCGAGGAACTCAAGAGCAAGTTATTGACCTTCCTGGCAACACTGGGAATTTGCATGTGAGACAAAATCGTTAGTATTTTCTCACAATTAATTCTTCAAAATATGTTTAGAATCCAAAACAAGAAGGAGTGTTGATCATTTGCCTTCCATCCATGTGGAGATGGATAAGCAACCAATCCTGGCCAATCCGAGATTCCTCGGATGTTTAACAGAAAAAGCATTTTTTAAAAAACCCTCCCTGAGCTGCTGTGCAGCTGACAGAATAAATACCCTCTTTCTTTAATCTCTGGATTTCAAAACTATGTCCATTCGACTATGTCCATTCACAGATGACACCGAGCTGAGTTGTGCGGTTGACACCCCTGAGGGATGGGGATCCATCCAGTGGGACCTGGACAAGCTCAGGAAGTGAGCTCATGTGAACCTCATGAGGTTCATCAAGGTCTTGCACTTGGATCAGGGCAACCCCCGGTATTAATACAGGCTGGGGGAGGAAGGGATTGAGACCAGCCCTCCAGAGAAGGACTTGGGGGTACTGGTGGATGGAAAGCTGGACATGAGATGGCAATGTGCGCCTACAGCCCAGAAAGTCGACTGTATCCTGGGCTGCATCAAAAGAAGTGTGGCCAGCAGATCAAGGGAGGTGATTGTGCTCCTCTGCTCCACTCTGGTGAAACCCCACCTGGAGTACTGCATCCAGCTCTGGAGTCCTCAGCACAAGAAAGACATGGACCTGTTGGAGCGGGTCCAGAGGAGGGCCACAAAAATGATCAGAGGGATAGAACACCTCTCCTATGAGGAAAGGCTGAGAGAGAGTTGGGGTTGTTTAGCCTGGAGAAGAGAAGGCTCCAGGGGGACCTTATTGTGGCCTTTCAATACTTAAAGGGAGCTTATAAGAAAGATGGGGATAACTTTTTAGGAGGGCCTGTTGCGATAGGACAAGGTGTAATGGTTTTAAACTAAAACAGGGTAGATTCAGACTAGATATAAGGGCGGTGAGACATTGGAACAGGTTGCCCAGAGAGATGGTAGATGCCCCATCCCAGGGAACATTCAAGGTCAGGTTGGATGGGACTCTGAGCAACCTGATCTAGTTGAAGATGTCCCTGCTTATTGCAGGGGGGGGGTGGTCTAGGTGACCTTTAAAGGTCCCTTCCAACTCAAACTATTCTATGATTCTATGACTGTTTTTTTCTTTTTCTTTTTCTTTTTTTTTTTCTTTTATTTCCCAGAATCCTGCATATCAAGGAAAACACAGTACAGGTCTCAGTACATAAAATTTAACATTTGAGCTTTACTAATCTACTAAATCTTAGACAACTGAGTAAGGTGATACAAAACTGTTTGCAGCCTGCAAGAGAACTAGTCCATGAACAATTTCTGTAAATATTGAACTGATATTTTCAGATCTAGCCCAGAGAGAAACAGAACAAAAATAAGTATTTCTGTAGAGAGTAAGAAAGTTCTAAACCTATATAGGCTTGATTACTTTCTAGACCAATCGGAAAGTTCCTTGTTACTGTCTTCATGGTATTTGTAATCACAAAACCCAAAAATGAATATGAATTTCGTGGATCAACCTTTATATTTTCTCTACACAGTTTCAGATTTCAATTTGTAACCGATACACAATTCTTCTGGACAAAGAATAATTTTGTGAATGCTATTTAAACCATTTGATGCAATAATTTCATGTGTGACACTAAACATGCTATTTTCCAAGCCACTATCCTTTATATCCTGCCATTTTTAAAGAATCATTACATGACTCCCCTTCAAAGCTCAACATTGCTTAGAAAGAAACAATGCATGTGTTCATATGGAGCTGAATTTTCTAGCAACATACAGCACATGTGTTGTGTCTTATCTTAAAAATTTCAAAGAATTTTGCTAAATTATTCTCACTCTTCTCATACAAATAGTCCTACCGAATTAAACGGAAGTACTGATGCTGTAATTCCTACCACATTGCCAAAAGCTAAACAATGTGGTTTAGCAACTTATGGCCTAGACTTCCAAAAGTCTTTTGCGAGCTTGTATTTGACATTCCCAAAGGAATAGTGAACTAGATCACATACAGGTTGGCATCAATTCAAACTCTTGACACAGCATTCACTGAAAACATGTGAGAAACATATAAGTGAAAGCTGTCGCATGAGTTATCAAACTAACCACCTAGCACATTCATGACAGGTCTAGTTTGTTATTTTAGTTTTTGTGTCCTTAAGGACTTTTCTGCATGTGGGATTACATATATAGGAAAATATATAGAATAGATGTTAGTTTCTTCTCAATAATAAGGTGATATATTTAGTGAAAATAAAGAAGCAAGTTACTGTATACAAAAGAAGAAAAAGATACTTACAATAAGTTTCCATTAAGGTACAGTAACTATTTAAATTTGTAAAATAAATGCTTATAAATCCATAGGAAAATTAGTTATTCTCTCAGTTAAATGGCAAATGGACAACAGAGATTAGCATCTATAAATATTTTATAAACCAAAATTCAAACTGGATTCTTATGAGTTTCAGTTTTGTATTAATTCACTACATCTTTCAGTACACAACAAACTACTGCTGTATAAATGTGATTCTTCAATACTTTTCACAAATGTGAATCTTCAACTTATTAAAATAGGTGAGAGAATAAAGTTATCAGTATTGAAGTTGCAATAACCACGTGCAGAGAAAAAAATTACATGTGAAACCTTTAACATGACCTATGTTTTTAAGATAGCAGCACAGTGTTTCTCACAGATACCAGCTAATGCCGCATATTTTTTTCCGAAAATGTAAACTAAAATATGTACCATCTCATGATATTTTTCTTTATACTGTCATTAAATACTGTGATAGAATGATTTTGTGGAAGTCTGTCAACACAACTGCTGATACTCCTATGTAACATAACCTAAATTGAGGGGATTATCAGCAGGACTTCCCATTAATACATTAGTGAATGTCAATAAAAAAACCTGGCTCAAAAGAGGCAATGCTGCCACTTTGCCATGTGAAATCAATGCATTCCATCTCAGAAGCTGTTTCCATACATGTGCTGTTCTCCTTTTCTCTCAATCAATGACACCCAGAACAAGTAAAGTTTGAAAAAAAAAAAAAAAAAAAAGAGCTGAATATTGTTTCTATCTGCTGTAATGAAAAATGAAGATTTCAAGCCATCTTGCCAATTTCCTTCCAAATACTGGGTTTGAGTTGTAACTCTAGTTGTGCAAGTTGCATGCTGTGGAGAAAAAAAAAAAAAAAAAAAAGAAAAAAGAAAAGAACAGGAAGACTCCTAAGAATATGAACATCATGTTTTGCCTCTTGTGAAGCATTCAGCACACAATATTTTCATTATTGCTACTTCCCCTGGATGCTTTAATATTTTCTATGACATCTCTTACCAACTCACAAGTGTCTCTTAGCAGACGTTGCTGTGCTTAGTTCTAAGTCTCAGGAGAGCTAGGGTACTTTTGCCAATCAGAAATAAGCAAGTTATTTAATTAACACACCCTTTTCATTAATGGTTTAACCCAAAGCTGACAAAGAGTCTTTACTGTAAACCATGAACAAAGAAAGGAGTACTAATTAAACATCCTGAAATTTCTAAAGGGATAGTTTCTTTCAGCACTCAAGGGATTGTTTGAACTCCTCAGAGGACCTCCAGAGCCTTCCAAGAGCACTTGGATTTTCTTGTAGCTGTCCCACTCACTCAGGGAAAAAAAAAAAAAAAACAAACAACTAACGCTGAAGTCTAAAGATTTTGAACACTTTTGATGTTTTACAGTTAAATTTGCATAAAGATAGATGTTCAAAGTCTTTGGATCAGACTGAAATACAACAGATTTTGACTTCATAGTAACACAAATCTAAACTCAAGCCTGGAAAACTGTTAGACATTACATGGGAGCTAAATTGATGTCTAGGGGAAGAGGAAAGGTGATTCCCTGCACTTGGCACTAAGTACCTATCAGAAGGGTAAACAGAGAGGTCTGCCACAAACTTCTTACTTTCTGCATTCTTTCAGACTTTCTGTGTGTATTTTATCATGTGTATGTGATGTGTACATTTTCTTAAAATCAATTGGCCAAGCTGGATGCGAGTTTGAACTGAGGGCTTCTGATGCAAGACAACTAGTAGCTTTCCTGGAGACAGCTAGCACTGACCTTTGCTTCAGCTGTCCACCCTAATGTCCCCTCACAGATCTCTACTCCCACATTTGGAAAAGCAAGACTGTTTTTGAGACAGCTGCTAATAGCTGCAGTTTACAGCCTGGTATAGTAAGGCAAAAGAGCACTTATTCTTTAATATTTGGCCTTCAATTTGCACTGCTCCAATAACTGCTGCATGAGCAATTATGCTGCCCAAGAGTGACAAAGGGATAGATAGACATGGGTAGTAAGTGTCATAAAGTTAGATATTCACACCCATGAATCAGGCCTCTAAGGCGGAGTGGGTATAAAGCACTGTACATGTATTGTGTTTGGAGGAAGCAGACGCAGTATTACACTATTTTAGTCTCCCTTATACCGAAGTGTACTTAGCCACTTCTAAATTTGACAGAGTCCAACAGAACAACAACAGAAGAAAACAAGACCAGAGTGTGGAAACCTGTTAGAGCTAAGACTCAAAATACCAGCCATCCAGACTTCCTTCACCTATCTTCCATTCTGTCTTAGTAGTGTAATATTTCCTTAATCTTTTCTATACATTTATTTCTATAGTAACCAGAAAATCAAGGAAACATTTTTCCTTCTGTATTTTATGAGATCAAACCTATGTACTTGCTTCTTCAGAACATGTATTCAGTTTCAGATGCTAAATTCAAGACTTTTGACATAATGCCAAGAAATTATTTTTTAAATTCAGTCAGATCCAAAGTTCCACATGTCCATCCATCATTACCTCAGAACTAGCTACAGACCAAATCCTGTGGGCTAGTGTCATAGAGAAATGAGAATCAAATAAGTTTGCACCACAAAAATTTATCTACTCTGTTTATTCAGTAATGGACCAGAACTTAGTTTATGAAATAGATTTAAAAATATTTATTTTGTGAATCTTGTTTATAAATACTTTATGAAATGTATGTAGAAATATTTATTTATTCATTCTTTTATAGTGCTAGCATTTTGGAAAAACTGTTGATAATGTCACTGATAGTGTTTCAATTCAGTGTTTCTAGACACAAAAAATCTGCCACCTACTACTGCATATATTAGAAAAAAACTCTAAGGAAACAGTATTAAAAACACTGTCAACTACATTCAATCACGGGATGTCTAGAGATCCAAAAGTATACCAAAATCCACTGATCCAAAGATTTCACAGTTTCTTGTTTTATGATTCAGTGGAAAGGATATAAATGAACAAGCGAGAGAAGAACAAATAGAAGTGAACCAAGACAAGCTCTGGAACTCTAACAGGCAGCTGGGCTCTGGCCAGGAGTTTGCACTTGCCTCTTTCTTCTCTCTAAGGAACAGCTCCAGCATACTGAACTGCTTCTTCAGCTAACAGAAAGAAGCAATTTTTACATCCCCAGCTTGAAATTTTAACTAACCCCTGTTGCATAAGGCAAATTCCTTAAAATCTAATCCCTACTTCAGGCTGTATTCCAAAATCCTTTTTAAAAAAATGTTGTAAAATACAATATATTATACAGAAAATATTCACTGTGAGGTTTCCTTTAATAAAATCATCTGTGGATGGGATACACAGAGGCTGAGTGGTACAGCCCTCTGGAGTAAATATTTCTTCTTCCAACTCTGAATTTTCTTCCTTTTCAATTCTCTCATCCTAACAATTAACACGGATCTGGTCTAGCCTGCAGGAGATATCTTTAGAGGCACTAATCACCCACTGCTCTTCACTGATTGTAATGAGAATTGTCTTTATTCATCTGCCTGAAAAGCAGGCTTTTAATGGTCTGGCATAATACAGCTTTATTTAATAGACTATTTTTTGTGACTTGTAATTTTGTAATTTTAATGTCATTTCTATTTCCTCAATTACCTGACTTCTACTCTGAATTTTACTTTACACTCGAATGAAAAACCAGAAAACAGTCAATGACACCAACAAGGCAAATAACTTTTTTTTTTTTTTTTTCAAAATAGCTTTTCTAGTCCTTGAATGTTTTCTAGTGGTTGGTCATTTTAATTGAACTGCTCCCACTGATCTGCAAATATTACATTTTAATAAAAGCAGAGGCGTTGTGCAATCAAATGGCATTAAAAAAGTAATCAATCTAAGGACTCATAAACATGAGAAACAAAGTGAAAAAAGTAAATAATGTTGAAAATTATCATTATGAATATTATGAGGAAATTGGGTATTTTTCTCCTTAAGAAACAAAGTGAGCATTTTTCATGTTTCTTTTAATAAATCTTAGATATGTTATTTCAGTAGATAATGAACTACAAAACATAGAAGCATAGCTGCATTTACCCAAACCCAAAGGAATAACAAAAAAGTACAGAAACACATTTATACAGTAGTTTTGGTTTTGTATGTCAAACTAAAGCTGTTTTGCAAATCACGCTTTATACATGGAACTTAAAAATCAAGAATATTAAATAAGACGTTTTTCTATTGTTGAACTTAAAAATCAAAGCCAGGTGCTGCCACAGGGGCTCAATTGTCTTCCTTTTTTTTTAAATTTCTTCTCACTCTGAAAACTACTTTCCAAACACGTGCACATGTGAATTAAGACCTTATTTTGGCAAAGGGTTCAACTGAAGTATATGAGCTGTACACTCATAAGATCCTGATCACATATGTAAATACCTACAAGACTGAGGTCTCGAGACAGTATTGTTCTTGTATATCTTGAAACAGATATTCCTTTCCCTTTGTTTCTATGAACAGTTTTGTTAAAGTCTCATCAGTCACTTTTTTCTCCTGCTGCCATTTCCTGCTCAAAAGAGTTGTAAGAATAACAAAGGCTTACAATGGAATAAATGACAAAGCAAAAATGGTGTGGAAACAAAACAGCAAAACTCTTTCTTGTTCCCCTTTTCTCTATCAGTAAAACACTGAAGAAATTGCAGATTCATTAAGGTCTCTCCCTGAAACCAACCAAAAGGTTTTGAAGGGCAGGAGAGGAAAAATAATAAATAAAATATTCTTTCTCCTTCAGAAACTGCAACAGAGTGAGAAAGCTCATGGGCATAACCCATGAAAAAAAAAAAAATTCATTCTTTGTAGTTGTTCCGTGACACCATGTCAAACTAAAAGGAAAGCCTTGCATTAACCGTGCTAATAGCAATCATGTGCCTACCTCCACAGCAAGAAGAAACTAACGTTGCTACAGCTGACTTACTCCACTCCTGCTTTCCTAATTTCAGGAAGAGCAAGAATACAGATGGATTTAATTAGCAAGTCCAGACAACTGGATTAACAGCCGATACACAAACTGCACTATCAGCTATCATCTACAGAGATGATACCCAAATTAACTCACACCAAAAAAAGGAGTTTGCAGCAGCAGGAGAGGGTATGACTGAACTAACAATATAGAAAAAAATAGCCTGTATAGCAGTAGCAAGTATTTTGGTCTGTAGGATCAGGCCAGTCTCTACAACTGCCAAACTTGGCACAAGTTCAATGATTCTCTGTCTTCAATTTACAGGCAGGCTTATGCTGCAGTGCCTGGTGTGACTGGATCATGTAGGAAAAGGAACCAGCTTAGTTCCAGTGTTAACCAACTGGCTAGCAGTGTGTGGTTGTGTGTAACTACAACACAGAACTCAGATATTTTTAAGGGGGTTTTTTTGCAGTTCATTCTGAATTCCAAAGCCAACTTGCTCTGTTGATATATCCCTATTTAGTGTATGACTACAATATAATCAATACCTTCAGTATCTAGTAATTGTCTCTGTGACGGGTAAGTATTTAGTGTGTTTTTAAACCATGGACTTTTAACTTTAATACACACATTTTGCAAAGAATATTCAAATTTTCACTTCACTAGAAGTGAAAATGGAAAAATACAAAACTCCGTCATTTGTTTCTAGGAGGTGGTTTGGGTTTGTTTTTCTAGGACTTGCACTAGCTTTTCTTTTTTTTAGTTAATGGCCATTTTTTGTAACTAGGTTTGTACATTCAAAGACTATCTGAAGTAAAGCAAGAATTGAAAGAATCTTAAGTGACTGAAAGAGGGTATAGGCTAGAGGTTGAATCCTACTTGCCCAGATCATATGGCCACGGTATTAATGTTCTCCGTGGTATTAATGTTCTCCATGGTATTGATGTTCAGTTAGTTGAAAAAACTGTCATTTGGTAGCTATCAACAGTTTGCTGGCAGGAAAAGGGGGAACTGCAAGTGACATGCCATAGGAATATTTCTTGGGCTTGGCTCAGTATTTCATTAGTCTTTAACAATGGAATACACTTCTGGAAACTGTGGATGACCCAACACAGGGAAAGGCTGTGAGCACCTGAGGAAACAAGATTTGAATTCAAATGACCTTGGGAAATCCACAGAACAAACTCAGTAGTAGACACTGCAAAGTGTAGCAATGAAAAAAGGAAAAAATCAAGCATACTAAGACAAAACAAATAAATTATTTTACATGCTGTCTCACAGACAGAAGTCATTACAATGGAACAAAAATTGTAGCAGAATGACAATTAAAAATGGGCCAAGATGTTCAATAAACAAGTCAAGCACCAGGAATGCAGGAAGAGGAATGTTGGTATGTAGGACTCTGAGAAAATAATTTTCTACTCAGAATTGGTAAGGCCTCAATTATAATAATAAGCACAGCTCAGCCACCAGAATTTGCCTGTGTGTATCAGTATCTGGTACCAGACACACTGATAAATCAGAGAGAATCCAGAGAGAAGTCCATGAAACATAAACTAGCTTTCCTGATGCTAGCTTATTCAAAAGTATCAAAGGACTAAAAACATTCCCAAAAATGTTATAAAAGGACAATGAAAAACTTTTTTCTGTGTACGCTAGGGAGAGGTAAAGATGAAGCTACCTTAGCCCTTGCTTCTACATTACCATTTCAACAGATCCGATTAAGGCATTTACTGCCTTCTTCAAACCACAATCACTGACTTCCCTTTTTGTCTCCTGCCTGCTGAATGCTTCCTATTTCTCTAATTCATTTCTCTCAGTCAAATGTTTCTACAAAATGGTTTTTTTATATTTTTAAGTACTTAAAGCATATAAAAACAAGTGGAAGTGGCCTCCAGATGTGGAGAAGGCTTGAGCAGTTAGGGACAGAGGTAAAGGGCTCTTAAACAGCACAAAGAATCACAGCAGCAGCAGCAAAGCTTTTAGAACAAAAAATACACAATATTTGTAAAACACTAGTACACTCTACCTAGGTAGGCAGTGAATGCTCCTTTTTGAAGGGTTTTAAGAATTCAGGTGCAAGATATCTAACACTGTACCTCTAATGCTACATTTTTATTCCTCCTGCAAGGTTTGTAGCCTTTGCTTGGACAAAAATATCTATCAAGTGATGTGCTGGGCAGCAACAAACTTCCCTGTGCCTGTCAGGCTCATTCTGAGTTTCTAATTCTGTGGCCAAAGCAATGTAGGAAAAGTTTTGCAAGCAATATTCATTACTTGAGATTAAATTAATGAAAAAATAGAGCTAAAACACTTAATGAAGAGGAGACATTTATGGGAGAAATCAAATGTAAAAGCCAACATTCAGCATTTGCTTAATATTTTCTGTTCCATTAGCCTCTTCCCCTTGTTCTTTTTAGGTACTGTCAACGTAAACAGAATGGATTATTATGTCTCCTCACTTGTGACTTCCTCTAAGTTATTGGTTTAATAGGCAAACCTCTCATAGGTAATAACTATAGCCTGAAGGAAAACAGTCCAACTACACATTTTTTTCTTTACTACCCCTTCAATATAGATCTCCATTTACTCTATCAGTCCTGTGATTTGCTGCCATGACCAATACAATCTTCAGACAGCTATTTTGTTTGGAAATCTCTTCCACAAATTTATCAGCTGTTCATAACATGCCATTTAGGAACATGCAAAAAAGCACTTCTTTTCACGTCCCTCCTCCAAGAAGCATAACTGGATTATGACTCTTACAATTAGATGACTCAAAAGAAATATAGATTGGCTTGCAAAAGCAAGCATTGCAGTCATCTATACACAAAGTCATAACGCAAAATCTCAACATTCAAATTTCTCAGAACTATAAAAAAAAACAATGAACATTTAGCATGGTGCCTAATTAAAATCCAATCCCTTATCGCCTTTCCTTTTTCTTCGGAAGACCAGTGTCTACATCTAAATGCACTTTGAAATGCCTACCACAGGATGACAATTAAGCATGCTAGGCTAAGAGGTTATTGTCCCCTGTTTTTACCAGCTGCTTCTTCCTACTTTTTCTGTTGGAGGTAAGAAGCTCCTCGCATCTGCCAGAAGAACCCTATGTGCAATTACTTCTTAATCTAGTTCTGTGAAAATGGTTCCCTTTTAAAAAAATCTGTTTCAGAAGTGTTTCAGTTAAACTGGAATTGTTTGTTTGAGTGTGTCCGAAATACAATTTATCTTTAAAGTTCACAATTAGAAGCTTCTGTTAACAATGGCAATGATAATCAACTTATGCTTCCCAAATGGTTCCCCAGGCCTCTTAAATGTTCAGGGGCTAAAATATGGAACATCTGAAGAGAAATAAATTGTTCCTTCTCTACTAGATCAAATATTCACATGTATTACAAAATATCATGCTGCCTCATACAGTTAGCTTCATCTAAGACTGTGGTCAGCATCCTGACAAATTAAGATATCACACTGGCTATCCAGAAGAGTGTATACCATGTTTTTAACTTTTCTTTATCATAATTCTGTATGATTGTAACATATTTCTTTGTCCAACTGTATGTTATACAGAAGCCTTCAGGAATTCTGTTATAAAAGACTCTATCACAAAGTTTGATATAATTTGACATTTGATGTAACTTCAGAAATAACTATTTACAGATGTTATTCAGCATACCATAACAACTTCTAGCCCTGACTAAGTAAGAAAAAAATACACCACAAGTTAATCCAAAGGAAATTAAAAAAAAAGGTTTGATACATGTCTTTTCTGCTATGAGTAGGTATATGCAGCTATGAAAAAATTTTCCTGACTTCATGTGAACTTTTAAATAGGTGCTGATCTAGCTGACTCCCAAGTCAATGTTAAGACTTCCAAGGGGTTTGCTATTCAACCTACATTAGGTTCTGAGACAGATTCCCCAATTTCTGTCTAATGCTCTGTGCTGCCTCATGACACAAGGCAAAACAGTGAATTTAATCCATTTATTTTACTGCTTTGAAGAGATGAACTTTTATTATCATTATCATTAACTTATCATTAAGACTTAGTATTTTGAGAAAAAAAAAAGACAGGAGAAATGGTAGCTCACCTAATTATAGGAAACAGCCTTACAAATATAAGGTAATTAAATAATTAGATTGGCTGTATGGCATCTGGCTTGGATGGAGTTAATTTTCTTCACAGCAGCCTGTATGGTGCTATGTTTCAGATTTGTGACTAAAATAGTGTTGATAACACACCAATCTTTTGGCTGCTGCTGAGCAGAGCTTGTACAACATCAAGGCTTTCTCTTTTTCCCACTCTGCCAGCAAGTAGGCTGGGGGTGAGCAAGAAACCAGGAGGAGGCACAGCCAGGACAACTGACAGGTTGACCATAGGGATATCCCATACCATATGATGCCATGCTCAGCAATAAAAGCTCAGGGAAAGGAGAAAGGGGGGATGTTTGGGGTTATGGCATTTGTCTTCCCAAATAACCGCTACACATGATGAAGCCCCGCTTTCAAGGAAGTTGCTAAATATCTGACTGCCGATGGGGAGTAGTGAATGAATGCCGTATTTCACTTTACTTGTGTGTGCAGCTTTTGCTTCACCTATAAAACTGCCTTTATCTCGACGCACAAGTCTTCTCACCTTCCTTCTGTTTTCTCCCCCTCCCATGGAGAGAGGAGTGAGCGAGCAGCTATGTGGGTGCTTGGCTGTTGGTTGTGGTCAACACGCAACAATGGCCAAAGTCATATACTATAATTAAAGAAAAAGCAATGTTAAAGCTGAAAACCTTGTAAGAACACCAGGACTACTGAAAATATACCAATGTGTAACACTTGCTACAGTCAATCTTCTTAAATCTTATATAATTCCCAGGACAGTATTATCAAGTGACCTTCATTTTTTTCAGCCAAAAAATACCCTAAGTTTGCCAAGATTTTTTTTTGTCAGACTAATAGGTCTTACATTGCATGAGAATTTCATTCCTGTTAAAAGCTTATATTTTAGTGCCTTCAATTCATAACTCTCATGAGTAGAAAACCTCTCAGATTCCAAACTATTTGAAATAAATCAATATGTATTTTCCCATAGGAAAAAAAAAAAAGAATGAAGTGATACATTTGTGCTCATATCACTACTGTAGTTGCCATGTGACAGCCATCTTCCCAGCCATTTGATGGATGACTTGTGAGTGTACAACAGCCTGTCCTGTGTGAAGGAAAAGCAATTTCAGGACATATTCTAATGAACCATGTCAAAGGCTAGTAGCTCACACACACCTGATACATTTTTTTCAAGCATTGCCAGCTGTTTTGATCAATCCCAAGCACTTAAGTGGATAATAAAGATTGATTGAAACCAGAAGCATTTGAATTTGAGCAACATGGGCTTTAGAATGGCATGCCACGGTGGTCTCACTGAACTGCTTTATATAGCTAGAATAATCCTCATTTAGTGTATTGCTTTTGTGAGTTTTATACATGGTGAGGTTGAAATAGCACTTTTATTCTCAGCAGCTATTTCTCATATAATTCTCTATTTTGTGTGCTGAAAACTCTCATACTTGACCAGATTATTTTTTTTTTCCTAATTTGAATATTATCCCTCCAGCCATCTGGGAATTATCGGAGTGTGAAAAAATGATATTTAGGTGCTTTTTTTTTTGCATTTAAAAAGCTATTCAATACTTCTTTCCTTAGTGATTTAAGCATGCATCAAACTGTGATGTTAGCAGTTGTACTGTATTTTTTTCACTGGTATTAGCTATTTCAGAGCTTTCATATCTACATTAGCACATTTTAATGAGGATCCCCAGAATGAAAAGGTTAACAAAACCTTTCCAGAGCTCCTACTGTTAACCCTAATGCATTTTTATTAACTTACTGCAATGGGAAATTCCAATCTTGCCTCAACAAGTGAACAAGAACCTGTCAGAACTTTACATTGTCAGAATTTCCTGAGGTTCACTCAATACCACCGACACCTGCTGGTAACTAGTTAGTCAGACCCTATTCAGGGGCAGATCTTGGCAATTTGTGGTATCCATGGCCATCCTGAGCTAGCATATTTCCCAATAACAAGAATTCAAGTTCCTACCCAACAGTAGGGATTTCAGTTTTAGTGTTAAGTGAGGGAATATTTCAATCGCCACTTTGCAGGGATACATGGTAAAAGTATCATGGGACATATTCTACTTTTAGTTATATAAATGTAAATTTAGGATAACTTTTCTAGTGTGATTTTATACCTAACCTGAAATGAGAATTTGAGTTCATGGTTCCATTGGTAATATTCCTACAAAAAGCAGTTCCAAGTGTTTAGTGGGAAATGCTGTGGGCATTATTCTTCCCATGAGATTTTGTTTAATAGTCATATATTGGAAAGAGGAAAAGATCCCTGATTCTGTAGAGCACTGTAACCAGAGTAGCAATGGTGATATTTATATTAGAAAGATTTTACCTACAAAAAAACTTTTTTAAGCTTTTAGAGAATCAGAAAAACAAGTTAAAACTAGTTAAAAATACACATACCTACCAAATGATATTATGGGTACCACTTTGCTTTGCTTTTTTGTTCTTGTTTTTACCTTTTCTTTTAAGCTGAGATCTGAAATTAAAAACAATGGGCCTACAAGTAATAGTCTGCACAGAATCACAAGCCTGGTGTTTATGAGTCATTTTTACAAGTGTGTGCAAAAAAATATATTTGTGAATGCAAAGTCACTTAAAAGTCTACTTGATCTTTTAAGTATATCTATATTCAATCTTCACATAAGATTTTATTTTCCATTTGGAAATATGTACATACATTAACATCTTGGCAAGTAGCTGTGACACAAAAAATATTTTCTTTTTTTTTTAAAAAAAAGAAGTCCATTACTGGAACATACTAAAAGCTTTCTGCATGGACATTAAAGCACTATCTATAGTAGTAAACTATGCAGGGCCATGGCACATGCCCAGTTTCTGACAAGTGAATATCCATAACACTAAATTATCAACATGACCTTCAGCATAGCTTTTGTTGATGCCAAACAGCGCTCAGTCCCCAAGAGTGCTTAGCTACAGTTCCGCAGCCAGGAACCATTCCCTATAGGTAGTTTGAACCCAGCCCTCCTGTTCTGGAGGGTAAGAGAATCACGGTAGCTGGTCTTACAAAGAACAGGTATGATTCTATGAATTAAGTTGTGCTAATTAAATCAGTTTTTGCATAAAAATGTAAAAAACACAAAATGAAAAAAATAGTTTTGAACGCAGTGGCCAAAACTCTGCAGCAACTGTAGCTGCATTAGCTACTTGCCTAGTACCTGGGGATAAGAGCAGAAAATAGATATTTTTGTATTTTATAACTGTACATGCATATTTATGTAAAGGTGTAACCTGTCTTTTTCTTTAAAAAAATATGCTAATGTTGCAGTTCATATGCATAGACAGAAAAAGGTCAAAGGCCTAGCATACAAGGTCAACTTTTAAAAAGAAATGAAAACAAACTGCAGGTATCACTGGCTTAGAGTCTATTTCAAAAGAAAACAAAAGCCTCTAATTTTCTTCCACCCAGATAGTATCAAAATGAAATTCTACACTAATATTGCACTGCAGGATACTACACAGAACGCATAATGCAGATTATCCTCAAGTAGGTCTCATCAGAGGATAAATGCTGAAACTGCAATGAGTATTATACTAACTTCTCTGGCATCCTCTGGGAATGTGATAACTTAGAAAGAGACTATGCTGACATTTGTAACTCCTTATCACAGATACCGTATTAGCTGTTCTCTTCTACTGGACTTTGCCTGCTGGGATTACTGGAGAAGAATGGGATACTCCCGAGTATATCACAGTGAATTTCAATCACTTCCGAAAGCCAGCAGATAGACACTTACATAAGGTACTTAGTCCCCGATCACTTTCACAGCGGGTGAATGAAACGGTTATACAATTATACGACTTGCCAGAATCTTTCCTTATGTAGGGCAGTAAGAATTTTTATGTCCAAAAATTTTAAATCATCACAGAAACATCAAAGAACATCACTTTTCAGTAGCTGCTAGAAATGTAACGAATTATTTTCATGCATTGCACTGAGACGGTGCCACCAGCAACCAATGAAACACAGTAATGATCAACCAGTGCATAAAATTCACGACAGAATTTTTTAGCTCTGTACTCTGGCAGGCTATGCTTCTTAAAATAAAACAAAAAACACAAAATAAAACAAAAGAAGGATGCTATAAACGTGCCATGTCTGGTGATCAAGTAACAATAAGCCTCTCATTTTGAACAGGGTCTGCCTTACCGCACAAATTTACACACACACATCTTTGAAAATTTCTTTATAAAATTAAACGGAAATGTAACAAACAGATAACACTATTCATTGTATACCTCTGAATATTCAGTCCTATAAAATATTATTGTATCAATGACGTTAACTAAAACTGTAAAGACACTCATACTACAAATCCTTTCCACTTCCAACTCTTTCTACTCTGAAATATTTCTCACACCTCTTCTTAATCCACAACCATTTAACTTCAGAGTTTACATGTCGTTGAGTACTCTTCTTTAAAATAACACATTTTGCATGAACGCCATCTTAATTAAAAAATTAAGCTTTAAAGGTTAAAAAAAGCATATCAAGTCTATGAAAAGATAAAATAATACACTGCTAGTGTATATAGAGATGACTTTTTTTTTTAATTCTAAATTATCTACTGCTTGAATTGAAAGGTTATACTAAAATAAATGCAAACTAGCTTAAATGCATGTGCAGGTGTTAAGTCTCAAAAGTTCCTTAATAGGTTAGCTAATGAAAAAAATCCAGAGTAATAACTTTTTTAAAAAATATTGTATTCCTCTTATATTTAAAGTAATTAAATTATTATAATTATATTAATCATTAGTTATTAAATAAGTATATTTACTTTAAATTATATTCAATATTATTCATAATTAAATTGTCATGCAAAAAATTAATTCAACGTTGCAGAATAATAATTTTTTTAAGTAAACAAAATTAAACACACTGAGAGGTGGCAAACAAAAAGCACTTTTCGATTAGTATTGGAGAAAACATTAATTACTGAAAAAACAGGCTTTTTAGGTATTGAAAATAACAACTCTATTGATTTAATAGTAAGTCTGAGGATAAACAGGATATAAAAAATAATAACCTCAAGTCCTGTAAACAAAATGTTCATCAGAGTATGTAGGACTGTGCCTTTTATTTGTTTCTATATGTTTCACAGGTGAACTCCGGTTTTTTGTTTTTAAAAATGGTAGCTAGATATACTAAACCACTGATATATGGGGGGTTTATTTCAAAATGTGTTCAGTTCAAGATCAGAGAAAGGCATAGAAAATACCTCATTTAAACCATTTTGACAGTCGTCGTCTTCTCTTTACAGGTCACCCCCGCAATGTGAATGACAGAAACAGCTATATTTCAGCAATTCACTGCTCCCCAAATGGTCTTTTGCTAGAACAGAAGTCAAGCCTGCATTAAAGCAATAGCTTGGAGACAGGCACAACTAAATCTGCTATATTTTCTCCAGATCCACTAAACCAGGGACTAATAACATAAGAATGATGACATTTCTAACTATATGCTCAGTCCGGCTCTTTGCTTGTTCTATGGCTCCATAGATGACCAATCTGTGAGAACAGGAACCAAGATGTGGCCTTCAAATTTTTTGCAGTGATTGACATTAACATCCTGTAATGTTAGAGAACCCAGTCACAGGAACTAGTTGCACAGTTTATAAAATTCTTTTCATGAGTCTGAGATTCATAGACCCCTACAAATTCATAGACTATGTCTAAAAATTTTGTAAAAGCTGACCAATAAGAGGAGGTTTGTTTATGTAATATAACTATTTATGTGTGACAAATATCTAGAGGCACCTATATTTGAAAAAATAAAGGTTAATAAAGTTAAAATTGATTATTCAAAGTCCAGGCAACCTATATATTATGTTGTTTGGGCATGGAGAGTAAACCTACAGTCTACAGGTCAGGTACAAGCAACCATATTATAATAACCACATCCTGGTCTCCTACATAACTCATGTGTGAAATAAGACAGTTACAGAATCTGCCATAAAAACTCATGGTACTGAGTTACTGTTCTGTATCATAGCCACTGCAAGAGTCTGTGAAGACCTCTGTCACAACATCTTACTCTTCACAAAGACATGTTCAATGACATCCCGTATAGCTCTCATCTGCAGCTAGGCAGATATTTATCAGGGACATAAGAATCCATGTTAGTCAGATGGACCCCTCTGAACCATTTCTGCTAAGATTCCTGATGCACCCCTATCTCCCCATTCAGACAGCCACTATATTCCTGTGTGCAAATATTTCCAAGTGTTGGGGTTTTTTTTCCTCTAGGGAAAGAAAAATGCACGCTTGTAATTTTCTCAGTTGAATCTCCTTGATCTACCCCATGATTTTTTTCTACCACAGAATTGTCAGCTGTTGCTCAGCAAAGAGGGAACAGGACATGACTTTGAATGTACAGACACAGATTCTGGAAATACATTGTATGACATTCAGAACACTATAGTTTTTCAGTTTTCAAAATGAAAACTTTGTGTATTAGAGCAACTGTATTCCCGCTTTCACTTTATTTCATATTTTTACAAATAAATTAAGTACTTTAAGGGTAAAGAAAGATCAATAACAAAAACAGTTTTTATAAAGTCACAATATAAGGAACACTGCAGAAATTATAACAAAATGCTATGCTGTGTTATTGCAAAGCCAAGATAGCATGTTTTTATTAAACAGACAGTTCTCACAAATTACTGTGCAAACAAACAGGGTTAATCTTACAAAGAGGAGTTTGATTTTTTTTAACTTCTTTAAATTACCTTTACAATTTCAGTTGTTCCTTTATTATTAACTTTTTGAGTATGAGCATTGCTAATATTTCCATCTCATTTTTGTTTCCCTTTTTCTTCCGGAAGAGGCTCAACTTAGAAGTAAATTTACCAAACCTCTTTCATAATCTTCAGCACTGACATTATGATTAAAGAAGAAACACTGCATTATCAAAATCAGATGTTCCTACAATCACAACAAAACCAAAACCCTGTCTTTGGCACATTTATATACAACTTATATGTGTATATCATGACATAAAATAAATCTACCTGGTATTTTCACTTGACTGTAAGAGTTCAAGCCGTATTTGTTAGATAAATGCCAAATAAAGGACAAAACAATGAAACAGTTAAAAAAGTTGTGGCTGCTGCATGTTTTCTTAGTTATTAGGAAGGCTATAGGTACTTTTTAGTATCTCAGTTTGCATATTCCTCATTTTCTAGGCTTGAATACAGAAACAGCAAAATCCATCAATGTTATTTATGACATATAATAAATACTACAAGTCTTTTTTTAAAAATTAACTCTGATGTTTACTCACTATAAAGATTGCCTAGGGCAAAAGGACAAAGCAAAGCATAAAATTCTCTGCAAATCTCAGGTGAAAGCAAAACATGCATAAATCCTAATGATGATCTCACAGCCTCTTGTATTAGGACAGCATCACATCACTGCTATCACTTCCATCATTGTCACTCTTTACTTAAAATAACTATAGTAAAGAGCTAATTACCATTTTTAGAAATAATCATATAACCTGGTATCTGGAGGGAATATCTATAAAGCACCTGCATTTTGCTTACTTTCCCAACTCACCTAATCATTTCCCACATTTCCAGAAAACATATGCAGCCAACAGGTGTGAGGGCAGAAGGATGCACAGCTGCATTCCTTCAGCAGGCCTATTCCCTGTGTTCCCACCAGCTGCTACGCTTGTCCACTTGTCCATGCTCCAACAGTCAAAGCGTACAGAAATACCTTAAAATATTTTTTTTATTATAGATCTGCACAGTGATTTGTACAGATAAAATATAACATGCACCCAGTAAAATCATAGCTGATGTCTGCTTCTGAAAAATCACAGTGCAGCTGGAATCTCATCTCAATTCAGTGACTTAGAAGCCACCTAAGCTACTCTTCTTCTATGATCAATGGAGAGAGAGGTCCAGGAGACAGTACATACCTAAAGTGGATGGAATAGTTTGACTTCTGAAGGTATCTATCCCTCTTCTTTTGAAGTGGCCCTAGATAAGTAACTTGTGCTACATGACAAGCAAGCTGAAGTGAGACAAATTGGCCTAAGGGCCAAACTACACCTTTAAGTAACAAACTTTAAAAATCTGATTCTTCATTAAAATTGGCATTTGTACCTCATTCTTACCTTGACAACTCAACCTAATGTACATACAGGGATCTAACAATAGTACTGTTGATTAAAATACATCCATATAAATGAGTTAAGCATAATTCTTCCCCAGTTAATTAAATCTTTGCAGGGAACACAGAGTTAGACTGGTACAGGGAACTTTTGAAAACCTTATCCCTGTACAGTCAATGTGCATGAAGTTAAGCTTATTTTAATGGTGCTAAATAAGACCACTATGCTCTAATATTAAGCTGAAACATCTACTGTATATTAAGAATGAAATACAGACTGAGAATTTAGAGAATGCAGAGATCTATTATCCTACTATCAATATAAATCAGTAAATAGGAATTTAATTCAGATGTAGTAAACAGGAGGAAAACATGTAAGAAATTTAATAACAGACACCATGTTCACAAGAGAATCAAATTTAAACCATGTTAAGATGTTGAAATCCATTACATTTCATACACTATTGTATTGTAAGCCATCTCTATAAACATATATAAGATACATCGTCTCATCAGAGCAATTTCAAACTGTCCTACAAAAAGTACCCCAAAAATTTCTAAAAGCTGAATATAGTAACCTTACAATTTGTGCTTGCTTGCACTTCCCTCAGGATGTATGACAGCACAACCAGATCAGGGAACCTGACTCTCACAGCACTTGGACTCTGACTTGCAGTCTAGAAACCAGAGTGTGGACAAAATTCTGTACTCAGCAAGAACACTGGTTCCGTTACTAACCTCTGTCCGAACTCATAACATCCTCATGAAGCAAAAAAAATGCGATTTATCCATTTCTTATGGACAAGAAACCAAAAAGGTAATATTGAGGGCATGTTTAGAATAAGACAGATCTGAACCTATGTTAAAGGACACTCATGAGAGCACTCTGTTAACAATGCATTCATTTGTAGGTCATCATGAAACATCTACTGTTTAGAACTAGTCCCAGACTTAGAACAAGTTTAAGCCCAGGACATAGAGTATAATAATACTGCATCATACAGTACTACATCATGCAGTAATGTAATGAACTAAATTGTATTATTGCATACTATGCACTGTGTATAGTAGTTTGCAAGGATTTTTATTACCTCTGCTCCGTACTTTAGATGCTAATCATTTATTCTGCTTAAACTCTAACAATAGGTCATCAGCGCGTTTCTATTCCTTTGTCTGTACCTTTCTTTTCTTTCTGTGCCTGCAAAATGCCAACATATAATTTAATAATGAACTGCCAAGAAGACAGGTAAATGTTTACCCAGAATTTTCCGGTCTGAATACCTTTCTTTTAAATTCTCTTAGCCCCCTTTAAGGCTGTGTGATTGTCGTGGTTTAACCCCATCCGGTAACTAAGCACCACACAACCACTCACTCACTCCCCTCCCTGGTGGGATGGGGCAGAGAATCGGAAGGGTAAAAGTGAGAAAACTCATGGGTTGAGATAAAGACAGTTTAACAGGTAAAGCAAAAGCTGCGTGCACAAGCAAAGCAAAATAAGGAATTCATTCACTACTTCCCATCAGCAGGCAGGTCTTCAGCCATCTCCAGGAAAGTAGGGCTCCATCACGTGTACTGGTTACTCGGAAACACAAACGCCATCACTCTGAACATCCCTCACAATCCTTCTTCTTCCCCTCAGCTTTATATGCTGAGCATGACATCACAGAATCACAGAATGATAGGGGTTGGAAGGGACCTCTGGAGATCATCTAGTCCAACCCCCCCACCAGAGCAGGTTCACCTAGAGCAGATTGCACAGGAATGCGTCCAGGCAAGTTTTGAATATCTCCAGAGAAGGAGACTCCACAACCTCTCTGGGCAGTTTGTTCCAGTGCTCTACCACCCTCAAAGTAAAGAAAGTCCTCCTCATGTTTAGGTGGAACTTCCTATGACCAAGTTTGTGCCCATTACTTCTCGTCCTGTCACTGGGCAC
The DNA here is from genome assembly GCF_030936135.1 of Gavia stellata. NCBI lineage: Eukaryota > Metazoa > Chordata > Aves > Gaviiformes > Gaviidae > Gavia > Gavia stellata. The sequence continues at coordinate 22,825,299 of NC_082598.1, read as the reverse complement.
CACTAAAAGAAGACTGGCCCCATCCTCCTGGCACCCACCCCTTAAGTATTTACAAGCATTAATAAGATCCCTCCTAAGTCTTCTCTTCCCAGACTAAAAAGACCCAAGTCCCTCAGCCTTTCCTCATAAGAAAGACGTTCCAGTCCCCTAATCATCTTCGTAGCCCTTTGCTGTACCATCTCCAGCAGCTCCCTGTCCTTCTTGAACCGGGAAGCCCAGAACTGGACACAGTACTCCAGATGTGGCCTCACCAGGGCAGAGTAGAGGGGAAGGACAGCCTCCCTTGACTTGCTAGCCACACTCTTCTTGATGCACCCCAGGATGCCACTGGCCTTGTTGGCCACAAGGGCACATTGCTGGCTCATGGTCATCCTGTTGCCCACCAGGACTCCCGGGTCCCTTTTCCACAGAGTTGTTCTCCAGCAGGTCAGCCGCTAACCTGTACTGATGCATGAGGTTATTCCTCCCCAGGTGCAGTACCCTACACTTGCCTTTGCTGAATTTCATAAGGTTCCTCTTTGCCCAACTCTCCTGCCTGTGCAGATCACCTGAATGGCAGCGCAGCCTTCCCGTGTGTCAGCCACTCCTCCCAGTTTTGGGAGGGCACACTCTATCCCTTCACCCAGGTCATTGATGAATATATTGAAGAGGACTGGACCCAGTACTGACCTCTGGGGAACACCACTTGTTACAGACCTCCAACTATACTCTGTGCCACTAATCACAACCCTCTGAGCTCTATCTATTAGCCAGTTTTCAATCCACCCCACTGTCTATTCATCTAACCCACACTTCCTAAGCCTGCCTATGACGATGATGGGGGAGACGGTGTCGAAAGCCTTGCTGAAGTCAGGGTAGACAACATCCACTGCCCTCCCCTCATCTATCCATCCAGTCATGCCATCGTAGAAGGCTATCAGATTGGTCAGATGTGACTTCCTCTTGGTGAATCCATGTTGATCCATCATATGGTATGGAATATCCCTTTGGTTAGTTGGGGTCAGCTGTCCCAGCTGTGTCCCCTCCCAGCTTCTTGTGCACCCCCAGTCTACTCTCTGGCGGGGTGGTGTGAGAAGCAGAAAAAGGCCTTGACTCTGTGTAAGCACTGCTCAGCAATAACTAGAATATCGCTGCATTATCAATGCTTTTTCAGCACAAATCCGAAACACAGCCCCGTACTAGCTACTGAGAAGAAAATTAACTCTATCCCAGCCAAAACCAGCACAGTGATAAACCCTTAAAATCTCTTAACCCCCTCTAAAGCTGCGCTATAAACCATGAATCTATTCATAGCTTGGATCATTAATGAGTAAGTATATTCCTTCCTTTAAAAAGAGCTAGCAAAGATGTAACATTGCCTCATTTTCCTCGTTCACTGTCAATTACACGCAAAGTCACAAAATAAGCTTCTCACAAATCAGGCTTCCTAGCTCTTGAATTATGGAAAAGCAGAGAAGATGGGCACTATTTCATTTGTGCTAGAAATACTTAAGCCTCTTTTGGAAAGAAAAGGTTTCATGAAAAACAGAGGATTAGTCATAAAACTGACATTTCCTCTGTTTACTCTTTACAGCATCGATCAGCCATAGGTGTTTGCCAGACTGATTCTGAATTTAACTTGGAATGTTGATACATGGAAACAGAAATCAGCCTGATTTGGGGGACATTCTTTAGTTTGGTTTGATTTTGTCATTATTATAACAGAGAAAAGACCCCTCTTTTGGCACAGTGTCCCAAATGTCATACAGACATGTACTGCTATTCTGTGGGAAAGAGGAATTCTGTAAATGAAGATCTTTCCTGTCTTCACTGTCTTATCTTTCACCATATATGCTCAGACCTTCAACTATTTAAGGTTTTACAGCAGAAGTTAATTATTTAAAAAAAAAAAAAAAAAACAAAACAAAACCACCAACAAGAAATTAATAACAACATACTTGTGGATCTCCAACACTTTCTGCAATCCAGCAGAAAGAACAAAATTTAAATAATGATGTTCAGTGTCCACGTTTTCTTAAAGTTTGACCCCTTAGGGTGCAGTAGTATCTGACTCCTACTATATGAGAAAAATTAACTGGTTTGGTGGGAAGAACACAGACTGAAATGAAAATCTAGAAATCTTCACACTGCCACTGGGAAAGTAAGATTGAAAACTCAGAGCACGATAACTGGGATTAGAATACAGATACTATAGGACTCCAAGGTACCTTATATGTGAGTAAAATTCCCATGTATGTCAGTATATATATTCTACTGCCTCCTCAAGAAAAGTTCTCCCTCCAAAAATACCCAAACAATTTAACAGATTGACTTTATTTGACTCTCAATACAGCTCTTCATAAAGCCAACATATAACTGATTATTTTAAGGTTCATTAGATTAAGTTATTTCATCGGAATCTTTATGTTTAAATAAAAGAAAAACTGGGGAGAAAAAATCTTGGAAGCAATTGTTTTCATCACAGGTTCACTTTGTTTTATTCCTTTATTTCTTTGTATTAGTTAGCTAGCTTATGCTTCATGTAAGAATCCCTTCAAAATCATTCCAAATATAAGCATAGAAAAAAAAAGTAGGCAGTCCTAAAAGCATAGAGAGATGCAGCTTTCCTATCTATATCTCCCAGCATCTTAAAGTGCACTGCTTTTGATGAAGAAGGAGAGGAAGGTAGAGAGCATCAGTTTTACTTGACAAAGTTATCCCAAAATATTTTTTCAATTATTTAATAAAAGAGTTTGTCAGAAACTAGAGTGCTAGAATGATTAAAAAATAGCTCTTCTTTCAGAGTTCCAAAAAAAATTCTAGGGCATAAAGAAAGAAACAAAGAAAGAAAAAAGAAAAAGACAGAACTCTTTTCTATGAGAAAAGTCTTGCTTAAATGCTAGGCCTTTCCTTTGGGAGACAAAACAAATACCTGCAGTTTTCCACTACAGAAAAAAGTGTTAGGCAGAAAGATGTACTTACTGCAAGCTGGATTTCCTTTTCTCATGACATTGTTCCTTTTCCTCCTCCACATTACAATTGTACAATGCCTTATACATGGGATACACATTACAACCTGTAAGAAACTTATTGCAGTCAAAGTCAATAGTCAGATTGCCTAATTATTGAGCTAGATATTCACTGACAGCACATGCCTCTTGGATCTATAGTTCTTTCTCATTAATCTTGTGATGAACTATAAACTGTTGATTGCAACCTATAACACCTGCCTTGCAAATAAACAAACTGTCCTCTCTGTATGTTTTTAAAAAGTTTGAGGTGAATCTCTCTTATGTCAAAAATAGGAAAGACAGCAAAATGTTTTCTTCAGAGATTCCGGGACTCTGAGACATGCCCACGGTCCAGATTAGCATGACTTTGATGATATTCTGAAAAAGTGAAAAAAATTACCAGCTCAGTGAGGATTTTAGAGAGGCTGGAGATGGAATGACAAAGATAAAAAAAATTAGGTACTAACATTTCTAGACATATTCAATCGCTTCCCTTATTCAGGACTTTTTCTACTGTATATCTACTGTATATCATAGGATTTGTTTTCTCTGTAATGGCTGTGAAATTTGAACAGAAATACTATAGATTCAGCATTCAGATTCTTTGTGTTCTGCTGTCTTACAGTACACAACTTCAGAATGATGCCTAATTATTACTGAAATCCCTGTTTCTAACCATAAAACAAAAATGCAGTTTCTGATTTGAAACACTCCTACCACACTGTGAATACCACAATCTCAAAATGGAAGACATGATCTACCACATTTTGATTTACGTAGAAGTAGTTGGGTAGTATACCTTTAGGCAAAACTTGTAATTTAGACTTTAAATGCTAAGGTGCTTTTAAAAAAAAAATAAAATTCTTCAAAGTCTGAAGAGTCTTTCTAACTTTTTTAATCCCAAATGTGCTATAGTATTTATTGACCTTTTGTAAAGGATCTTTCTGTGTGTGAATATATGTTGTATATACAATAGCATTCTGCACATAAACTCCTAGTGTCCCTCAATGTACATGTTAAGAAATTCACTAACATTGATAAGTCCTCTACATTTCATTATGCACAATGAAACCTTCCCAAACATATTCATGTTGGTATTAAATTAGTATTAAAGTTTATTAGCAGTGAGAAAAAAATGTTAAATTTTCAGTAAAGGCAAGACGCATTTTATGACTTCAGGTTTAGGGGCATTTTCTGACCATCTCTTACATTGAATTTATCAAGCTCATAATGATAAATACATGTTGTCATAATCTTTCACTGTCACAATGTACTGCTGCCCTAACAGCATCCACTCTTGTAAAACAGAACTGCAATCAAAAAGTTCAAAATTAATAGCTGTGAAATCTCAAGCACTCATAAGCATGTGTTTTTATCACTTCCATGCTGTGCAGATCGGGTACTCTTGTTATTTATTATTTGTGACAGTGAACAATTCCCACTTGCTTTAGTGAAGAAGTGAGGAGCTGTCTGCATAACTAGCAAGGTGAAAAAACAGGTTTCAAACCGTTGGAATCATTTCACAAGAACAATGTACACAGACCAGAAGACAGCTTTCCTTCAGCAAACTGTAATGTGCTGACTACACTATGTGTTATTCTACCCTCTCTGTATCTCTTTTTTAAAAGCGCCTCTTACAGTACATTCTGCATTTGTGAAGAGCCTGAAATGATGGAGTCTTGGTACAATACAAGGGCTCCTACGTACTCCAGTAGTCAGTTTCATCATCCTCACCCTGGAAAAATGTGAATGTTTATAATGTCTTAAAGCAGTAATATGCACGTGTGGTGTGTGGTTAGTATGTGGTCTGCAACTGATCCAAAGAGTACTCTGGGACCTGCACTCACAACACCTAGTCCACACACCACCAAGCTAGAGTAAAGCACTAGTTCCTGCTCCAATTTGTCAGACACATTCCTCTCCCCTCTAAGCCAAGCAGTAGAATACGTGATTTTACAGGTAAATACTTATTTAAATATCAACAGTACTTTACCTTCTATAGAAGTGACCATTTTAAGAGGATAAGAGGATAAGCTAAAAAAAAAGCATGGCTATTATGTTTTCCTTGAAATTTTTCTTTTCTTCATTTCTTTTCAGAAATGAAACATGGAGATAGTATCTCCAAACGTATGTATTTCAAATTAAAAAGGGAAGGTTAAAGATAGTAACAGTATTACAAAATGTCTCCATCTGATTTAATATTAACATACAGGAAAATCTATCATGGATCAGGACAGCGAGTAAGATCTGCCTGTGGGCAGTACTATTATCAGCGCACAATTAGTTGCAGACCGGAGACACCAGCCTTAGATCTGTTCTCATGCCAGTAATCGCTTTCCTACCTGATTGAAAACAAACGCCTCTTGATAAAATGTTACTTATTTAGCTACAGACAATTTGATTAAATGTAAGGGTAATAATAACAAAACTAGTAATGCCCAACGCGACATGAAATGTTGTAGGTCATATTTTAATTGAGACGTTTCAGTGAAGAATACAAAATTATGAAATGAAACAGGATATGTTACATGAGAAGCTTTTATGGCAAAGTCATTTTCATTCGATTAAAAAAAAAACCCCACACTGTGAATGCTAAAAAGAAATCTTTTCTACTGTCAATTACTATAAACCCATCATAAAGTATGAATTCTTAGTCCTTAATGCTAAGTCTTTTAAATCCTTGGACTTATTTAATTTATTTTTTTTTCTTTTATAACAGATGGATTTTCTTTTATCCTTAGTAATTTGCATCAATAGTAGATCATGAAGTCTTATAAATACATAAAGCCTTTTAGAAACATTTGATAGAGTGACACTTTAGCTAGTCCTTTCATATTTCTGTGACTTTAATTCTCCAGGAAGGTTACTGTATAATTTGAAGAGTTCAGTCGCTTTATATATTTAATTAAAAACTAGTAAAAAAACCCCCATAAATTTAGCATTCAAGGTTCCTAGAAAGGTGCACTAATATTCAGCATTAGAAAGTCCAAGATGAATTTTCAATTCCTTCAGCAGTGTCTGAAAGGCCAATTGAATATAACATCCTCCAGTGTCCTTGAATGTCACATAAGTGATAAAATATTTTGCAATATAACAAAGACAAAATCTTCTTAATTTATTCAGCACAGAGGAATTTCACACTGTTGCTTATCTTTTCCTCTGCACTAAAGAACAACCAAAAAGATCCAGAATACTAGCAACATTTCATAAATAAATGCTTAAAGAACCGGTGCTGCACAAAAAATGTAGGACAAATTATATCAGTGTCCAGTGATCTCTGACGAAATGCAGAATGGCAAAGACAGTGCTGTTTTGCAAACAGTTACACAAGTTGCCTTCACTTCTAAACTAAATCTCTTTTGTGTATTTTTTTAAATTCATGTAAAAAAGCACATAAAAATACCGCAGGCAGCAATTTTTTTAGCAACATACAATTCCACATATGGACTTGGAGAATTTAAACAGGATGAGTTACTGTGCTGCACCAGCCTATACTGGTTTTGTATCTGCTCAAGGGAGCTGCCAGCATCAAGTCTGAACCTACTGAATGAACCCACCCGTTACATAAATCCAAATCCTGGTGAAACACCTACTGCACCTTGGTGGTAGCTGTTTGTCATTCCTATGAAGTACTACTCCAATCTGCACTGTTGTTAGATATTTCAGATATGTTATTCTATTCCATTTTATATGTATATAGAAATAAATTGGGTAAAATACATGACCCAGGTTATGTGTTGTAATTTCTAGCAAAAAAGCTCATAGTTGAAAGCCACCACAAAAACAGGTACTGCTCTGTTTCACACCCATTGCTGTCACTTTTACTCATATGAATTACCACCTGCTCTAGAAATAGCTGGATTTTATTTGTATTCAGAAAAATTACATTAAAATAAAGTGATAGATTCAGGCCCTTTAAGTTGAAGGAAGCAGAATAAAACCATCAGCATATAGTCAGAGGAGCCTTCTGAGTGAATTTTCTAAATCTACATGACAGATCTTACCCAAGATCTGGGTTCAGTGGCTGAGCATGTAGTGACCTGTATTAAGTAGAGATTTCTAGTTTCCAGTGCAATTTTTCCTTCTGTAAAAGAACTCGCATTGCTTGAAAATGAAACAAATACTTCTCTCTCAAAGAAATCAATTACTGTCCTTCTGTAAACTTGTGCTGCAACTGGAACATAATTACATGCTCATTGAAAACAGCATTTTTCTGATTCAACAGAATGATGGGTATTCTCTCTCATTATCACGCGAGGCACATGTTATGTCATTACAACCAATTTAGAACACATGGATGGAGATAAGGAAACTGATTCACCATTTCATTACTTAAATTTTATGACAAAGTAACTCCACTTAGAACAGGAGTGACGTGGTGGAGAATGAGACCAAACATATGTTGAAACCAGCAGACATAAAAATTGTGAACAGTAAAGGTGGTAAAATGGACTTAATATCACTGTGAAAATGTTGGGGCCAGGTGAAGTAACCAATACTTTAATTTGCTGTTGGTTTATTATCTATATTTCCATTCTTTAGAAAGCTCACAAACTAGTGAAGTATTTTCTCTTGTTAAATATAGTGTTTAAAAAAGGACTCCCAAATAAATTAGACAGATTTGCCTAAGCAAATGGCCAGATTTCATCTGAGAGACAAAGTTTTGCATTATAAAATGGATATGAATTTTCAGGCCAAGTCTTTCTCACACATATGCCTACAAGGCGTAACACACAACTCCACGAATAAACACCATGACCTATCAGGTAACTGAACAAAGGTAGCTTGCCATATATACTCTTGCTGTACCATTAGTCTGAGTAAGAATGTGTTTAATACTAAAATTGCACTTTCTGAAATGTCATTAAAGCCACATAATTCCCAGAACCTGTTACAAAGATAATTTTACATTTGGATATAATACATGATTAAAACCTACTCTGTTATTTTGCAAATTATACATATATACGTGCTGGTAAGTTAAATGCAGGAGATGTGATTCATAACTTCCGAACAGATAAACTGGTCTTCTGTATCTATATATTGCTTTAATATAAAGCAGTCTCTGAATATTATATCACCTGATTTAACTTACAGTGATTGATATTAGTTAAGTTTGATTGACTTTTGTGGAACTACCTGTAGTTTCACCTAACAGGAGACAACATCAGTCTGACAGGTCTGAAGATGAATGGAAATTCATTTAAGCTAACTGCTGTGAGTATTGTTTCTGTGAAAACAGAAACAGTTTGTGTGAATTCAAAAATAACATGTTAATCTAACATCAGTATATATGAGAACATACATCTGCACATGCATGTTCTATTCATAGGCATGTGTACAGCACACACATTTGCAAATTGTGCTGAAGTTCTTACTTGAAAAATCATTTTCAACCTTGCCAAAATGCACTACATTCACAGAGTGCTTAATTTTATTTCAATTGTTGTTTCTTCGGGTAAATCAAAGGATTTAGTAATTGTTTTTTTGTTTGGCCTTGAGCTGCAGCTACAGAAAAGTGTCCCAGAAGATACCCAGGTCTTGAGTCATACACCCTGTCTGTGCAGCTCTGTGCAGGTATTTCAGAAACTTTAGGGTACCTAAAGTGGCACTGGAATGCACATGTTTAGACAGCTGAATCACACCCAGAACACCATGACAGTCTCCATAATTTCCTTTAGTTCATTTTTCAGCATAACACTGAACTCAGAAGAGCAATTTTACATCAAGTTGTATCCCTGTGAAAGTACTGTCCTGTTAAAGGATATTTTTCCCAAGGATAAGTCTCTGAGAATGTGTTAACGCAATCCTACCTCACATGGATTTCGTATCCAAAGGAAGTAGGGGCTTCTTCTCATATTTTACACTGCTCCAGGGCTAAAAAGTCCTTGAGATCTATACGTGGATAGCCAAAATAAATTGCGGCAGCCCCTCCCATTTCTCTCTGAGAAGTGCTAACACAGAGAAAACATTTGGCACGTACCACAAAAGACACACATCTCCTGGCCACAACCCCAGCCAAGAAACTACTTTTCAGGGAGTTTATGGAGGATTCTCCATAATCATCATGTGACCATGTAATGCAGGAATTTTTATCCTATCAGGTGACAAATATGTTGTTACTTACAATGTGGTACCATAAAGGAATTTGTTCAGACAAGGCTGCAAGATAAAATTCTCTCTGAATTTTGGCAGATGGAATCAGTATTTCTGTACGTCTTCTACCACATATTCTGTCAGTGATTTTCAGCATGTCAGCTAGTACCTATCTTCTGCACTTAGTCTTAAAAAAATTGACATTATCTACAATTTGACTTTATATTATCTGTAGATAATAAAAGACCCTATATAAAATACTTTGATAAATATTAATGTTATTGCTTCCTAATAGTCCAAGAATGCTACTTTCAACAACACATTTCTTTCATCCAAGGATTACAAACTCAGCCATTAGGGTGTTTGATTCACAACATAAAATATGTAACAAAATCTCATCTGACAGAACAATGTTTGCCTCTAAAAAATATACTCACTCTTGTCAGTAGTTAATAAGGTAAATTAAGTTTTGAAAGACAAACATAATGCTTTTGTTCAGCTTCTAATAATTGTGTCATTTGTGATCTACTCTAAGTAAAATTAAACTATACTTTTGAGGTTATGCTGCAGCATTTTACCAGCTAATGATCGCAATACAGCTGTGTTACCTAAATGAGAGGAGAGTTTAATTGATATAAGCAATAGTTTGATTGATATAAACAATAAAAAGCACAACAAAAAGCACATCACTTTCACATACCTTTCAGTTTTAAATGTGGCCAGAATATTATTTCTGTTCAAAATTCTAAAAACCAAAACCTTTACTCTTAAGTTTTCCCATCTTCTCCTTCCACAAAAAAATAATAATAAGGTGGTTCCTCCACGCCGCTCATATATGTTTTATATCAAACTTATTCCCTATTTTTTGAATAGAGTTTAAAGTTGCTTCTAATTGTAATTTTATACCTCTTGTCAGTGAAAATGGGCACTTAAGAGTGAGCAAATGGCTCATTTTAAGCACAATTCCACACAGCTGGACAACTCCACTGTGTGTCACTGACATCATTCAGGAACTTGACTAACTGGTACTTCGGTATAATCATGTTTTGAGATTTTGACATCTGTTCATGACCTGCTCTCAGTTAAATATTTATAGAGGAAATTGCACTAAAATAAGAAATGAAATGAAGTTTTAAATCCTCCTTTGTTGTCTTCTGTTGTAAATCACATTTTAGATGCCCCAACAAACCTTAGTTACTCCAGCACTAGTGTGATATTTTGTCATCCACAACAGTGAATAGAAGTGACCTTGGGAAGTCTCTGTTGCCTGAAGGATATGCAAGACAGTAAGTCAGTCCTAGCTTTTTCATAATATGTGTATGTTCTCTCCCCTCTCCTTAGACTTTTTTTTCATAGAAATCAAACCTCAAAGGGACCCTATAATTTTATCTTGTCTGCTGTTTTACTCAGACCTTAGATTCACAAATTATCTTTACTTACATTTGATTAAGATTTAAAAATTTCAAACCGTGCAACTCAGTACAAATAAGAAAAAAACATGAACAGGTGCAGGATATAGGTGAGTTTCATTTTTACTGTTTACCTAGCAACGTGCATTTTGTAGGATAGGAAGCTAGCAAGGCTTGATAGGACTGGATATTGTGAGATCAGCTGAAAGAAAATAATTTAAAGGATTTTTAATAACAGTATTTTAAATGTTCTCCTTATAGAAATACTGGGCCAGGCAGCGTACACTGTTAGAATAACTTGAATTGCACAGTCCACATTACCAAAACACTTTTCATTAAACTGCAAAGTCAATAAACTTGACATACACCCATATGAATGTCAGAGTTTTCTTTTACAGTCTTGATTCAAAAATTGGAATAATGCAAATTTATATACAAAAATAATTTTAAACTTTCTTTTTATTCTGGATAGTAACTGTCTATTTTTTGTTGTTTTAATTAGTGATTAAAATGAATATATAGTATACCCTAGCAAAGTCCAAAATCTGATAGTAGACAACAAATCTACTCTTCTAGGAAAGAAAAATCAGGTGAGAAAAATACAGAAATAGCATTGCCTGATTACACAATGAGATAAAAACACCCAAAAATGTAATAAATAGACATAAATGGAGAAATGTAGAACATAAATTACATGGAACATATTACATGCAGCCTAAGACTGAAAAAAGGAAACTGTTTTGCAGCTTTAACAGTTTCTAAATATCTGTTGGCAGCAGACTTGCTTAGAGAATGTAGAAAACCAGCCTGCTAAATACTGTACTGAATTGCTCATATGTCTGTATCGATATTTCCTGTGTATATAGTCACAGAAAATGAAAATTATGTGTCCTGTTAAGATTAGCTATTAAGTATTAAAATGTTCAGCAAATATAGCAAAGAGTTCACAGTGCTTGTGAAGGATTTAGTTAATGGACTCATAAGCACAATGCTAATTACTTCTGATGTCTGTTGATTTTCTTTTATATTTTAATGCAAAAACGATTCTGTAAGTTTTACATCCCAAAGTAGCACAGCAGATCACTAACTACATAAACTTTCTAAAACTTTTGAAAGAAAAACCTTAAAGGAAAATGTGCCTGAAGCTGCAGGACAGGCATCCTGGCCTGTATCAGAAACAGTGTGGCCAGCAGGAGCAGAGAGGTGATCATGCCTCTGTACTCGGCACTGGTGAGGCCGCACCTCGAATCCTGTGTTCAGTTTTGGGCCCCTCACTACAAGAAGGACATTGAGGTGCTGGAGCACATCCAGAGAAGGTCAATGAAGCTGGTGAGGGGTCTGGAGCACAAGTCTTATGAGGAGCGGCTGAGGGAATTGGGGTTGTTTAGCCTGGAGAAGAGGAGGCTGAGGGGAGACCTTATCACTGTCTACAATTACCTGAAAGGGGGTTGCAGAGAGGTGGGTGTTGGTCTCTTCTCCCAAGTAACTAGCGACAAGACAAGAGGAAATGGCCTCAAGTTGCTCCAGGGGAGGTTTAGGCTGGATGTTAGGAAAAGTTTCTTTACTAAGAGAGTGGTGAAACACTGGAACAGGCTGCCCAGGGAGGTGGTGGAGTCACCATCACTGGAGGTGTTCAAGAAACATGTGGACGAGGCATTGTGGGACATGGTTTAGTGGGCATGGTGGTGTTGGGTTGATGGTTGGACTTGATGATCTTACAGGTCTTTTCCAACCTTAGTGATTCTGTGATTTCTCTGAAACACAGCTGACAGTTGGTCTAACTAGCAAATATCCCAAATACTAGAAAACAAGGCAACTAAACATAACCTTAGTGATTCTGTGACTTCTCTGAAACACAGCTGACAGTTGGTGTAACTAGCAAATATCCCAAATACTAGAAAGCAAGGCAACTAAACATAAAGAAAAAGAAAAATAAAAATGAAAAGAAAAAGAAAAAGAAAAAGAAAAAGAAAAAGAAAAAGAAAAAGAAAAAGAAAAAGAAAAAGAGAGAAAGAAGAAGAAGAAGAAACACACATAGAAATACACTGCTACAGTACAAAGACTGAAAGTCTGACACAGCAATAGTCAAACTGCTAACCATGGTTATAACTCAGGTTTATGTCCTTATGTACAATGCCAGAGACCTGCCTGAGTTGATAAATCAGATTCTATCCTTTTAAAGATGTTTCTTGCTACCCTTTGCCTATAATAGTACAGTTCTTATTCAGACCATGAATCCTCCTTTACTCAGATCCTGTCCCTTTTGGCTCTGTACATCTCCTGGGAGTGCAGAATGATTCAGTGGTAACTTAGTCATTTGCACACTGTACAAGACGATTTTACTGAAGAGGAAAAAAATAAAGTCTGCGCTTATCAGTGGAACACTTTATGTTAAATAAAGATAACTAAAGCATCAACAATCCATCTATTTAATGCTTAATTAGCCTTTCATCACAATTTGTTACTGAAGGTCAAATGTGGGTCACTTAAAAACTAATTGTAAAATTTTTAATATAATGCAAATTGAGAACAGAAAATTGAAATATACTTCTGTACACTTTGCACCAAACAGTATTAAAGTTAAATGTGTGAAAAAAGTCACCAATGTAAATATTTGTACTTAATGACAATGTTCCCATTTTTTTCTCTACATTGCACTTAGTGCTACCATAACATTATTATTTTTATGATTATTATACTGTAGGACATTTGCTTAGCTGAAAGCTGTGAAAAATTTTATTCTTGAGAGTTGCTTTGTGATTATAAAAAGCAGTCTTTGAGTTAAGCCTCTGTGTGTGTGTGTGTGTCTGTACATAAGCAAGAAAAAAGATGATGCTTTCCTGCATGGTTAAACTGATTGCCCCCTTAATGGATGAATTTTGAGTCCTATTAAGGCTGCTGGTTATATGTGCATATTCATGAGGAAATCGACCCATTTAGTTTATAGATACAATTCACATAAGTAGTCAAAATGCTTCTACATTGCAACAGACTGATTAATGTTCAAAATGTTATGAAACAAATTAACTGGCAACCATACAAAGAATTTTTTCAAAAATTAATTTCTACATATTTCTCTTTCATGGAAATAAGACTTTACAGGAAATGCATCTAGTTTTGACCAGTGTGTCAGCACACTCTGGTATGATAAACATTTTTCTTCACGAAACAGTACATTTCCAATGAGAAAAGGCATAGGGATAATTCATAAAGGATTACAGAATTGGCCAGGGTGCCAATATCCCAAACAAAGAAATAATTCTGCTCAGAAATTCCTGTAGTGGTTCTGCTGATTCTACCGATGGTGACCAATATCTCTTAAAGAAAAAAAAAAAGAAAAGAAAAGAAACAACACCACAACTGCAGTGTTTGAAGGAGTCAATAATCGTTGTCTGTTGAGCAGAGCAAGTAACAAGAGCAGAGCAAGAAACCAAGAGGATATGATGGCCAAAAAATGTAAACATATAAACAGGGTTTAAAAGGCCTGTTCTTCAAACAGTGGTTGTTAACGTGCTAATCTCATATTTGTGATTAAAAGTTTCAGTGAAATAAACCTGCTCATATGCCACTATTTTGCACTATGAAACAAAGTAAACACCGTAAAGATATATCTGCAACTAACATGAAAAAATAAACAATTATTTACAATTAAAATCTATGATTAGACTTATGATTAAGGATGCAGCCCTCCAAGCTGCTAAGTGATTCCTCTTAGGCACTGAGCTTTCCCTATCTTTGGCTGTCTTTGCTGCGTGTTAGCAGTATCCAGGCTCCTCACAGGCAATGTGCAGCACCTGGAGGGTTCAGATTTCAAATCTGTGATCCAGAAAAACACTTGCTGAAACTCATTCCCATTCAGCAAAACACTTCTGTACAGCTTTAATTTCTGGCAAGTGATTAAGACTTATGGAATACTAAGTGATTTAAACATTTGTTTGCCATTAAGTAGATATGTTAGTGCTTACTGAATAGGAGATAATTGATAAATGGGAGGCTAAAAGAATATTTCAGAGTAATACCATGATAAATAAGACAATAGGAATCAAACTTGTGCAAGATCTTCCGCAAAAGTGACAGTGAAATGTCAAGTCTACTGAATAAAGAATTTAGTTTTAAATTTTATGTAAAATACCTGATGTCAAGAAGTAGGAGAGTTACAAATTGTTTGTAGTTTTCTCCACTGAAGTTCTCCTATACAGTACTGTATCAAACAAGATGTATTTGGGAACTCATAAGAAATTCAATGCATTACCTTAAAAAGGAAGTCTCATATAATCAGAATGAAAACAGCTTGTATTCACTGGGGTACACCAGTTGGTCACATAAGTAGAGACTTTATTTCCTGACTGTAGATATACGGAAGTATCAATTACCAATTCTAATTACAGTAATGGGAAATTAGTATTGCTCTCATCTCCAGTAACTTAGCGCAGGTACATTCTGCTGGGTCCACTCCTTTTTCTAAAACTTTATACACCTTCTAATGTCTCCTTAGAACAAGGGGAACTGTCAATGAATAAATAAAGAGATTTCAACTAGTCTCCCTATCATGGTCACGTCAGTATGCCACTGGTTCTATTTCACATGTACAGATGAACTATGAAACAATCTAGTATACAGCACATCAGAACACTTTATCTGCAACTGCTTCACATTTCTCTCTAAACAACGTGCTGAACAAGAGTTCCACGTGATTTGGGTGTTAAAAATCCTCATGTGTTTTGCCTGATAAACTGAGAAATGATCCACTGTCAATGTTTGAGATGTGAAAAGTCTACATATTTTTAATGCAAATAAGTCTTAATGTCCCTACTATTATGCTAAAGTGTGAACAAAACTATATAAATGTCACTCAGCAACAAGCTGGCAAGTAGTCACAGGAAAGCGGTAACAGAAATTTTGTGCCTGACAGTCTCTCCTATAAAGTCTGTTATTTAGCACTACCTTTACTGCTTTCGTGGACACTTTCCTTAATTTATGTGCGTGCTTTACAAGTGTACAAATACTTTCTACATATTTAAAAATAAAAAGACAAGGCATTAGAATATTGGCTATAAACTACTCAGGTAAACTAACCTTCATGACAATCTAAATACTTAGCGCAGGAAAACTATTGGCACTGAGAAACTGGTTTTGTAACTAACTAGATAAATAATGGAGCAATTCAGCATGTACTTTTTTCGGTTTGATTGTTGCAAGTAAAAGCCATTTTATTCTACTAAGTCTTCTAATGTATATCAAAACATATCCTTGAAAAAATGTTAATTCAAAATATATTTCTGTAATATAATTTTAAAGAAGTTTTTTATCAAGCAAAATAGCCATTTGTAGGGTGTAATCCTTCACCATTCCTACACTTAGCATGCAAGTCATTCTTTTACACTGAAAATAAATTACACTTTGACAGTTTATAATTCATATGTTTAGATGAATTGCAGCAGCAAGAAAGAAGTAGTATCTGATTAGCATATGTTCCACTGCTACTTTGTTGTTCCAGTGTTCACTAAAATGGCATAATCTGCTACGTGCTTAATAAGCCTTAGTTGATGGAAGCTTAGGAACTTTCTTAGTACTTTGTATTTTATACAGACTAATTTCAAACTGAAATTGTAATGTTCTCTGCAGGAGAGAGCTAATGAAATGTATCACCCAGAAACTACTGTCAAACATTCTGTAAATCTGTATCACTTGTTAAAACAACATACACAAAAATACTGGCAGATAATATATCAACCACACTTTTTTGGTGATCTGGACGACTGAGTGGCTCATATAATTAATTTTCTTTTACAGTACTTTAAGTATTTCTGAGCAGAATGCAAGTACTGGCAACGCATTGTAAAACTTCAATTGTAGTAGACTAGCAGACGTTTCAAAGTATAAAAAAATGCCAGTGTACCATATTTGCATGTTAAGAAGTTGAAAAGAGCATTTTTGTCAAACTAGTCAGAATTTCCCTGTTCCAGACTTGGCTCTGTATTTACATGAATCAGCATTCATTTGTCTCTATATTCTTGTATGACATGCGCTGCAGCTGAGGAAACATTCAGAATTTTATCTTCCATGGAAAGATGTCATGGAAATCACCAGGTGTTAAGTACCGTATTTTACCATCACCCAAAAAGTACTCCCCCAAAGAAAATGACCTCTGTTCAGGCTACATATGTGTCTTATAAAATAAACGAAACAGACGCTTTCACTTAGGAGCTTGATTCTCCTCTGTGCTATCCCTATTTTATTTCAAGGACTATAAAGAAGTCCCTCCCGTCATCAGTTTTAAGCTATCGGAGCTTCACTGAGCGGACCTCCGCCAACACAGCCGAGATCAGAGCCAGTCACTTGTGGCACTCCTGAAGGCACACCTCGCTCCGAGAGGTCTCACGGCAGTCACGCTCTCTACAGACAGAGCTGTGCAGCAGCTGGGCTGCCCGGTGAGGCCCTCTCAGCCTGAATGAATGAATTTCATGCCATATACAAAGGGGGGGAGGGGGCGGGAAGGCAATAAAAACATACTGTCGTGCGATTCTAAGCTCGCTAACATTTAAGTGTATTCAGAGCAACTGCTTCAGTGAGTAAAAGCTCTGCGGTGTAAATTAGACGGCAGAGAGGCTTTGTAGATTATTTAAGCATTTTGGTCCTAATGAACGACCTGGTAATTACAGCCATTAACGCTTCAGCGCGGCGGCTGCAAATCCACTCTCACCCACAGCTTTAGGAAGCGTCAGGCAGGCAGCGACCCCCTTTCCCCAAAACACCTGGCTACAGAGGTGAAACTTTCCTGCTCAGCCGGAGCTCACTGTCTCTAAGGCTGGGAAAGCATCACGGCGAGGGAAGTGCCCGCTGCCAGCGGGATCGGCCGCTGAAGGCGGGGTCGGGGGGGCGGACGGGGGACCGCGGCTCCGCCGGGTGTGGGTTCCTGACCCCACTGAACTGCCGGGATTGGCCCGCGGGCAGGCGGCTGACGAAGGCATCTCAGGTTGCCTTCCAGCTCGCTGTCTGGGCTGGCGACCGAGTCCCCGGCCCGCCCCCCGCCCCCGCGGCAGGCTGTCGCTGCGCCTGCGGCGGGGCCGCCGCGCCCGCCGCTCCGGCGGGGCGGTCCCGCCGCCGCCCCCGTCGGTGCAGCTGCCCGGACGGGCTGGTTGGCTGCCAGGTCTGAAAAGCGGAGGGAATGACGAAAATTATAATAATAATAAAGATCTCTGACTCTCCTTCCTGCGTGCTGTCTTTGGTCCGGGCACCTGACTGCCTGCGCAGGTGGGGGGGCGGGAATACCAGGCTGAACGGGTCATTGAACCTGACGGTCGTGTCTGCTTGTGCCGGTGTGGGCGGCGGGGGGAGGCGCGCATGGCCGCTCCCTCATCTGGTGTGGGTGTGGGTGTGGGTGTGGGTGTGGGTGCGGGTGGGTGGTGGGGGGTGTGTGCGCGTGTCGGGGGCTGAGCGGGGAGGTGCGCGGAGCGCGGCGGCACGGGGCGCAGCTGTCTTACCTGCTTGCTGTACTTGCTGCTGGCCTGGCAGCTGTACTCGGAGCAGTGGTCCGACCCGATGGAGATGTTGTCGCCGGCGCCCACGAAGGTGTTGGCCGGGGGCAGGTCCTGCACGGCCTGGTGCTTTTTGCCGGCGGTGGGGGACTGCGGGTGTAGCTGGACGGTGGGCAGAGGCGAGCTCGACTTGTAGTGCCTGGCCAGGTCAGGGCTGCCCGGACCACCGTTGACCGAACGGTACCGCCCCATACCGGGGCTGTCCGAGAGCTTCTCGTTGACGCTGTCATAGCGCTGCCCGTTGGGCTTGGAAGCCTCGACAGTGACGATGCTGCTGTAGAGGGGCTGCTTGCCCTTCTTGCCTTTCTTGTCCTTCTTGGGCTTCTTGGCCTTGTCATGCTGCTGCGGGGTGAAGAAATCCTCATGGTCCTTCTTGCCAGCCTCGTAGCCATGTTTGCCCTTGGAACGGCAGTAGCGGGCCATGACCACCACCAGGATGAGGAGGATGACGGTCATGATGCCAGCCACCACACCGATGACTATGCTAAGCCGCTGCTTGCTCAGCTCATAGCTGGGGTCGCCGGCGATGTCCTGGGCCAGGGGCGTGTGGAGGCTGCGGGCCACCTGGCTCTCCACCACAGTGGCGTTGGACAGGCTCTCGTTGACGAAGACGTGGAGCAGGGCAGTGGTGGACTGGGGTGGCTGCCCGCTGTCATTCACCTGCACCACAAGGCGATGCAGGCCATAATGCTTGGGGGCCAGCTTGCCCACCAGCGACACCACGCCGCTGGCCGGGTCGATCTCAAAGAGTTTGAAGGGGTTGCCTCCGACAATGCTGTAGTTGAGGTCGGCGTTGAGACCAGTGTCGGCGTCGGTGGCAACCACCGTGGCCACAACGGTGCGCATGTTGCTGGAGGGCGGCAGCACTGTGTAGGAGCTGTTGCTGGGGAAGGTGACCGTGGGTGCGTTGTCATTCTCATCCATCACGAAGAGGGACACAGTGGCAGTGGCAGAGCGCGGTGGTTCGCCTCCATCCACTGCCTTCACCTTAAAAGTGTAGCTGGTCTGCTGCTCCCGGTCGAAAGAGACGGTGGAGAAAATGGTGCCAGTGTCATTCTCGATGGAGAAGATGCTAGCTGCCTGGTCATGATCGCCAGGCTGGATGGAGAGGCTGAGCTCGGCGTTGCGTCCCTTGTCAAAGTCCATCACAGTCACCATGCCCACAGGGCTGTTGGGCTGCAGGTTCTCTTTCACGTAGAAAGTGAACACATCTTGCATGAAGCGTGGCTCGTTGTCGTTGCGATCCGCCACCCGCACCACGACCGTGGTGGAGCCCTGCAGTGACGGCACCCCCTTGTCCCGGGCCGTCACCTGGAACTCATAGGTGTCACGTTGCTCGCGGTCCAGCACCGCCTGCACTGACACGTCCCCAGAGTCAGGATCAATGCTGAAGATGCCGCCTGGTGCCTCTGAGGAGAGGGGTGAGGCCTCCAGGGAGTAGGTGATCTCAGCATTCTTGCCACTGTCCGCATCTGTGGCGACCACCGTGGCCACCCTCTCGCCAGGCAAGTTGTTCTCTGGGAAGGAGACCTCCAGCACGGCCTGGCTGAACATGGGAGGGTTGTCGTTAGTGTCCCCAACCCGCACAAGCAAGGAGTTGTTGCTGGACAAGCTGGGGCTGCCCGAGTCCACAGCCACAATAACCACGTTGTAGTCACGGACAGCCTCGTAGTCTAGAGGGGCTGAGGTGTGGAGGAAATACTTGCGCTTGTTCTGCGGCTCCCCTTCGCCCTCGCTGGCCGGCTTGAGCTGGAAGGGCACGTCACCCACCACGGTGCAGGTCACCACACCATTTTCACCTTGGTCCCGGTCTGACACCTGCACCAGGGCTATGGGGGTATCCACCAGGACGTCCTCAGCCACACTAGCCACCCCATCCCGGAGCGGGATGCGCCCAATTTTCCGGATGTCGATGGTGGGCACATTGTCATTCTCGTCGCGGATGTTCAGCACGACAGTGGCCTTGTCTGTCTTGGGGGGCTGGCCCCGGTCTCTGGCCATGACGGTGAAGCGAAGCTGGTTCACTTCCTCCCGGTCAATGCGGTGCAAGACACTGAGCCAGCCAGAGGTCTCGTCCAGCCGCAACAGACGCCTGACGGACTCGGTGGCTGCCCCGAAGACATACTCTATCTGCCCGTTCACCCCCACGTCCAGGTCGGCGGCTCGCAGCTGCAGGATGGGGGTCCCGGGGCTGCTGTTCTCCGCCAGGTCTGCCTCGTAGATGCTCTTCTCGAAGCGGGGGCTGTTGTCATTCACGTCGGTGATCAGAACCCTCAGGATAGCCTGCGAGGACCGCGCCGGGTCGCCGCCGTCCCGCACGCGGAGGCTGAGCTCGTAGGAGTCCCGCTGCTCCCGATCCAGCGCCCCCTTGACGATCAGCTGCGGCTGTTTCTCCCCGTCGAGGGTGTCGGCCACCTGCAGCTCGAAGACGCTGCTGCGGGCCGCCGCGTCCGCCTCCTGCCGCCGCTTGCTGCCGCCGGGATAGAGGGCGCTCTCGGCGCCCGCCGAGGCCGAGCCCCCCCCGCTGCCGCCGCCGCGGCGGCCAGCGTCCCCGCCGGGCTCCTGCAGCAGTTCGTAGCGCTCGATGCCGTTGCGGCCGAAGTCCCTGTCGGTGGCGGTGGGGAGCAAGTAGAGGGTCCCCACGGGCCGGTTCTCCTCCACGGTAAGCGTGAGGACAGGGGAAGGGAAGGTGGGGGTGTTGTCGTTGATGTCCAGGATGATGACCCGGCCCTCGAAGAGGTCCACCCAGCTCTGCGAGGGGCCGATGACCGACACCTCGAAGTCCAGGAAGCACTCGTTCTCGTCGAAGATCATCTGGCACTGCGGCAGCTTCTCGCGGTCGATGCGCCGCTCCGTGGTGCTCAGCTCCCCGGTCATGTTATCGATCTTAAGATAGTCGGAGCCCGATTCCAGGCTGAATGTCACCTCTCCGGAGCCCGTCACGATTCCCAGGTCGGAAGCCACGTTGCCGATGCGGATGTCGGCGGGTCCCTCCTCGGCCAGCCGGTACCTCAGGAGCTGCTTGGCCGCTGCCAGGCTGACCCAGAGCGGCGGAGGCAGAAGGAGCAAGAAGCAGCAGCAGCAATGCACAAAGCCAAGGAGAGTCCTCATCTTCCTCATCTTCCTCGCACCGACACCCCCCCCCCCCCCCCCCACCTGCCCTCCAATAAACTCCCCTGATAAGCCAACAAAGCAGCTGAGCGTCCGGATGATCAATTATAAATTCCTTGTGTTCCTAGAAACTTATTGTCTCATGGCTGGTGCAATTGGTGGTCAAAACCCTGCTGCTGGCTCCTCTCCCTGCCTTCCAATTGCGATATACTTACAGTTCACGGGACAGTGTATTTTGCTTTTTAAAGATTCATCTCGGTATATAGGATGGGATTTTCCTCCTCCTCCCCCTTCTCCTCCTCCTCTCTGATTTTACTGTAATCACTTTGCAAGGTTTGCAATAACAGCAGGAGCAGCACTGTGCGATTCGAAGCCCCCCAGGTCGTCTTCTTCGACACTAGAGTTAACTACAATTCACACACTCTCTCTCTCTTTTCTCTCTCTCTCTCTCTCTCTCTCAGCCGTTTACGACCAAGGCATTAGCTTTATTCTTCCCCCTCTCTGCACACACAGGAAAAAAATAAATGTGATTCGCTTTATTCAAAGGGCTTGTGTCCAGGGAAACTCCAAATCCTCTTAGCAATGGGCAGTTCTTAAAAAAAAAATAATTTAAAAAGGTAAAAACAAAAATCCCAATAATGTCGGTGGCTGCACAGTTGATAGGAGAAGAACCCCGTGTATTACAGAGCAGTCCACAGAATATCCCCTTTGGTTGGCAGAAAAGCACCCAAATCCATCTTCAGAGATCGCTTAAAATGTTCAGCTCTTTCTCCGGAGCGGATTTTTTTTAACAACTCTGCGCAAGGTCATTAGTCACAAAGCAACGATACAGAAACTGCAGAAGCCGTTTGCCCAGAATTTGCAAGGCTGTAGATATGAACATACACACACAACAGTCCCAAGTTTGGTTTTGCATCCGCAGTTTGTGTGTGTGCCTTACCTGCATTTGCACTGCATGTGTTATAGCAATCTGGATCTGCAGCACTGAGAGCGATTCACAAATGAGATTGCAGTCTCTCTCTCCCCCTCTCTCTCTCTCTCTCTCTCTCCTCTTCCTTCCCGTCCCAATGCAGGTAACCAGATCTGAACTTGATCCTTTCAGTTCAAAGGTTAGCAACAAAACTATGTGTCCAAAGGCGATTATTGGTCTCTCGTAAATATACCCGGAGCGGAACAAGATGTAACTGGATCCCCCACGTGAATTAACACAGATTCTGAATTACATCCATATAAGCGGAACGGCAAAGGGGAGGGGAAAAGATCCGCGACGCGATTAAAAAAAAAAAAAATACAGAGTTCTATTCGCAAATAAAATTATATCAGTCAGTTGTTTCCTGTGATCTGCACCGCCACGGTGGGTGAAAGCTGCAACTGTGTATTCCCTCCTGTGTCTTTCAGAGAAGTGTGGCTCAGGCGCTTTCACGGCAGAGCGGCTTGTGCTTTAAAATGTTGAATGGCAACTGAGAAGCTTCCCACTCGGAGAAGAAGAAAAAAAAAAAAAAAAAAGAAGCAGTAAACCGGCAAGTTTGCCCAAAGTGGTGGGAGCTGCTGAAGCCTCTCTCGGTATCTCTTCCCTGACGCTGCCGCAGCAGAGCCGCCTGCGCTACATACACACAGAAAGAGAGAGGGAGAGAGAAAGAGGGAGAGCAAAGAGAGAGCGAGCGAGAGTGAGAGAGGGAGGGAGGGAGGAGGAGGAGGAGGAGGAGGAGGAGGGAGGACGAGTCAAGCGCTGCACTCCAGAAAGCCCAGCCTTACCCTCTGTCTCTGCTGCTGCTAGTGCTGCAAGTGGGATAGCTGCTCATCACAAAACACCAGTTCAGTCCTCAAAACCGATCCTCGTTACACGCCCGAGTGTTGCTGCTGTTGCTTTCTCTGACCCGTGATCAGTAGTGATTCTCTCCTACCCTTTACCTCCCCACCTCCGCTGTAGACTGTGAACCGAGCAACGATTTCCAAAGCAAATGTTTGTTCGCCTTTCTTTTAGGCAGAGCTGGTGCACGTTCGGGGCTCTGCATTTTGCGGAATCACGCTGGTAAGAAAAATCGTTTCGCACAGATTTCCACCTTCCCCTGTCGTGTCAGTGCTTTTGTGAAATAGCTGCAGTCACTGTAACTGCATAAAACTCCAGGGAGGAAGGGAGGCTGCCTTAGGTCTCAGACTTTCCTCCTGTTTCCCAGTGCTGTTTGAGCCTTTTGGTCTTTGTGTTCATGTTCTTCCTATTACCATGATTTGAATGTGTCTTTTCAGCATGTTTGTGGGTTTCCTAGGAGAAAAAAAAAAAAAAAAATCCCTCGGAGAAGATGATCAGGAAGGGGGCGAGAGGGTTGGTAGAATAAACACATGTAAGAAGTAACAGATTTATTTCCGAACAGAGACTTGCTGCTTCGATGACTACTACAATGTAGCGTCACCTACCTGGGTAAGTGGGAAATAAACTTTAACGTTAAAGCTCTCCGCTCAACTTCGTTTATTCTAGCGTTCCTAGTTTGACTTTGTGCCATTTAATAGTCTATGGAGGTTGCGTGCCCCTGGCCCTGCGCCCTGGGTGATGCCTGACTCCTGTACCTGTCCTCTCCATTCGGATCCCGGAGGGAAAAGAGGGAGACTCCGGTAGGCTGGCAGGAGAGGGAGGACCTGGGCGACCATGGGGCAGCCAGCGGGAAGAGAACCGGCATGTGAGTGCGTGTGTGTGCGTGTGCGCAGCGAGGGGGAGGCAGGAATCCAGCTGCTCTCCCTCCCCCCGTGAACACATGTGGGAAAACAAGTTGTTGCGCGTTCTGTGTGTGCTGCGTGCGTTCCTCGTTTTAAATGGTTATTTTGAATGAAGACGCATGCAGACCAATGCAGTGAAATGTCTCTTTCATCGCGATGACATATTTGAGCAAAAAGCGGCCGGGTACGTTGAGGTGGTTCAAAGCAACGGTCACAGCGTGTCTTTGTCATTTGGGACAGTGAGTGAATGTGGGAGGGAGGGAAGGTTGCCACCTCTTTCCTTGGGGAGTCCAGAGGCACAGAGGGGCAGAGTCGCGCCGCGTGGAATCGGCGCTCGGGAGTGAGTGACTGCTGCTGTCTCTGGAGGGCTGCAGGGCTACTGCTGCTGCTGCTGCTGCTGCTGCTGCTGCTGCTGCTACTCCTCCGGCCCCGGCCCCGGCCCCGGCCCCGGCCCCGGCCCCGGCCGTTCTCCCTGCCTTGCCAGAACACGAAAACCCTCCCCCACAGATGCTGGAGACATACGCGGCTTTATATCTGCAGCATCAGCGAGAAAGCCCGGCTCGGCGCAGGCTCAGTGTTCACCGCCGCAGTCCCGGACGGAGGAGGGGGGCTAGGGAGCTCAGCATCTTCGCAGCGGGTTAAGTAGAATTAATGCCAAATCCCTATTATATTTGCCAAGAACTTGAATTTATCAAAATTCCCCCTCGGTGTTCTGGAGCTCCGAGAGGAGGAAATTTTGCCCACAGTGTAAGATCCGGACATACCAGTACGTAGGAATACCAACATACGGCATTACACTGGCTCCCTGCACTAGCAATACAATTGCAACCCGAAGCTCCCGCTGTTCCCTTCCCTTTGTGCTTTTAAACGCAGCCAGGAAACTTAATGTATTCGCCAGGGGAGGGGCGGGGTGAAAGCGCTTTTAACCTCCCCGCCATAAACTTTAATCGGATTCTGGGCTGTTGCACGGCACGGACACCTCGCCTCCTGTCTGCTTCTCCTTCCCCGTTGTCTCCCATGTCTACGTCTACTACGGCCTGCTTTGCGAGAGCTTCTTTTAAGCGAATGAGTGATTCCTTTCTCTTGCCATGTGCAACCGCTCCCCCCTTCCCTTCCTACCCTCGCTGGCCTCTCTTACACACACTACGCCTTTCACATGCGGTCTGCGCCCCCCGGCCCCCCTCCCTTTCTTTCTTTTTTGCAGTGCCTTCACATGCAATCTCTCTCTGAATGTGTAAATGTCTTTCCTGCTCGGCACTGCTGCGTCCTTCACAGTGGATTGGTTCCTCTTTCGGAGCAGAGGTAACGCCCCCCTCCCCCCCCCTTTCCTATCATTCCCCCTTCCTCCCCCTCCTTCTCCTTTTCTCCCGCAGGGCAGGCGGCCGGCGTGGGAAATGGGCCCGACGTGCGCTGCATGGTGGATGGCAGCGCTGGTCCCGGTCCACGTGCCCTGGCTGGCGGGAGGGGACGGGTCTGTGCTGGCCGTGTCCCCCGCCTCCGCATCCCGCTCGTTCGTGCGGGGGGAGAGGGGAATCACCCCCCGTCGCCACCGCCCCGGCACCGCGGACTCCCGATCCCGCGGCCAGTGCGCGCACAGCTGTTCGGGTGTCGGTAGGAACAAGCCCAGCTGTTTCAGGCGGGGGAGGTTTGGCCCTCTTGGTCAAATCTGTTGCGCAGTGTAACCCCCCCCCCCCCCCCCCCGCCCGCCCCCTTCCTGGCTGCCCCCTCTCCCAGATGCACACAGACGCCCACACACGCTCAGACACGACACGGCATTTGTCCTCCTGAGCTGGTGAGATCAAGTGGGAAGCGGGATCACAAATGTAATCGGCTGTAATAAATAAAATAACCCGAGATGCTGGAGATACACAGACGGGAAATAAGAGCTTGTGTCCTTAAAGGGAACATCTGATAAGGCCACCGAGGTGGCATCTTGCGTGTGGGAAGGAATCCGTCTTGCTGACATTCGCAGCCTGCTGTACGTGGGGAAATCCTAAAGCAGCCTGGGAGCTTCCCCAGCTCCTCTGCATCCCCCCCGCAGCTCCCTTTCCGATGCTCTGCAGCGGGGCTTTGTTGTCATTGTTGTAGCTGTTGATTGGAAAGACAGGGGTCACCGCTAAAATATGCAGATGCAATTAATGGCTAGTTTATCTGCATTTCTTGGCGGAGCCCGGCTTCTGCCGCTGGCGTCCGAACTCGCCTCCGCAGTTGGTGCTTTCAGCCCACGACAATTTGTTCTTCGCAGTTTAGGAATGTCGGTGGCTCTCACTGGAAAATTACTTCTGGGATCTGCAGTGGGAATCCATCTCGGGTTAAAGAGAGACAGATTATTTACGTATCTATACCACTCTATACATTAACCAATATATATTACGTAGTACTATTTGAGCGCACACACGCGCACACAGATGAAGAAGCAGCTCCCAAAGGAAAAAAAAATCAGGTGTACTTGAAAGTAACATGTTCATAATAATACAAGGAAAAGGTTAAATACAATAAACATGACAGCAAATTCGAAAGCAGGGGAAAAACAAGGACAAAAACCCCACAATGAGCAGTAAAAGGCACTTGGCGGAAGAGAGAAACTAACTCAAGAACTCCACCAAGGGACAAACAGATGAAATGACACCACAACAGCACTAAGCCCGCGTTGACCTTTCATCTTTCTAAAGTGTCTTGCTGATGTGGTGCAATTCTGTTGTGATCTCTTCACCTCCCTTCCCCACCACAACCTTCCCCTGGCCGCTTCGGAGCTCCCTTGGTTCGGTGCAGTGAATATACTGGGAGGTCGGCTGAATTACAGGGAGCGCTGACACTTGCCCTGTGTCTTTCACAGCTCTGCAAACATGCTTGCTGTGTAGTAGCATGTAACGGGCAGAAGTGATTAAATTATTCATTGCAGCAACAGCCTTTCTGATGGACGTTAAAACGTAAGACGTTAAATAAGGAAACCAGAGATTTACTTTTAGGCAAATAACAACTGCATCTGTGCTTATTTAACTGAATGCTAGCTAAGCATGGAACCAGTTCTTTTGTTTAAATCCTCTCTCTTTTACTCTCAGTGAGAATTTTGAACTAGATAATACACCATAAAAGTTACTGACAGAGCAAAAATAATCTGTGTTGGATAACAGTGGTTAAGTCTCCCATGATTATAATTGCTCATTCTTAAAGTAATATTTGAGGTCTGTTAAAAATAAAAGGTTCTTGCATAGGCATGATTCCATCAGCATTTCTGAGTTCTCACACTTATAGAGAATGATGAAAAGCAACATTTAGCAAAATTGCTTGTGATTCTGTTCACTAGGATTTTTGCAGTTTATATATATTCCTTACAAATCACAATGATTAAGTTTGAGGTTTTCTTTTTATTCTTTTTTAACGACATTATTATATAGAATCTGTTATGAAAGGTCTTTTACAAAGTGGGTTTTTTTCCCTAGACAATCACAAAAAATCTAACCATCCAAAATCATGCAGAAATGACAGACAGATTATGCTTAAAATCAGAAGGAAAAATTAATGAAAGGTCTTAAAAAAGCATATGAATTTTCATGAGGGAAGGCAGATTTTGGTTAGATTTATGCTTCATACGCAACTGCTGGCTTTCCTGGATTTGCAGGGATATAAATGAGTGCTGCACCCAGCCCCATTATTTTATAGATTTATTTTTTAATTAAACTATTGTTCAATTTCTCTAAATGAAAAGTAAACTATAGGGGAAAAAAAGCATTTAAGGTGAGTTTGGATGAATTCCTATCAAAAATAGAGGGAGGTTATGAATCATTAGTATATATTCTACATAGGAGATACAATGAGATATTCAGGGGAGATGATTAAAGCTAGATTTAACTTAAATGAAATGTATGAGAACCAGGTAGCACTGACAAAGAAAGAAAAATGTGGTGTACATTGTCCCTGAAAATATTAAATGGGTACAGTTGATACGCATATGGATTCACCAGCAGAGAACACTGGAGTTACTTTTGGAAATAATGTAGGATTTTTTTGATATGATTCTTCCAAGGTTTATATTAATAGTGAGTACACTGAAGGTCTCAAAGTGCTTTGTAAATTATCCCTATGAGGTAAAAGGCAGTGCAATGACCTGCTCAGTTACCCAGCAAGGCACTAACAAATGGGTCTTTCCAGATAAAGTTCATCAGACCACAGTTTTGCACTTCTGTAGTTTTTTTAATTTATTCTGGATTCACCTCAATATTTGTCTTTGAATAAGTGGCAATTTGATGGACTGCTGGAAAGTCAAAGAAGACCATTCTGAAGAGAGTTTAAAACAAGATTGTGTTCCAGAGAACTACATATACAAAGGAAAGTCTTGTATCATGAAATTTGATGCATAGTAGTAAAATATACTGAACTGTTACAGATATATTGAAATACAGTTATTCTCAAGCTCCTGTACCCACTTATTTCTGTCAGCTATCCCTTATATACAGAACTGAGTACACAGATTTTGTAAAATCATTTTGCCTTTTGAAGACTTCTCAACCTAGTACTAATTTACAGTTCTACGCTCTACATTTTGGGTTTGTTTTGTTTTGTTTTTTTAAGGATGCTGGAAATATCTTTGCTGTGAGTTAAAGTTTTCTTTCATTTTTCAATAAGAATCACCAGATCATAAAATCTTTTGTCTGATATTCCTAGTGCATCCTGTGCAGCTTTAATGTCTTATTAATATAATTTAGGATAGCATGAAAGATCTGGCATGTCTTCATGAATCCACTGTGTCAGCTGCCTGTTGAGTAGAAAAGAAAATACCCAAGCAAGATGGCAACTCTGCAGAGTTCAGAGGAAGAACCTTTGATATTAAAATTCAAATGCTGTTATGGATAATTTAATTGTGTGGCGCTCTATTCCCTTCTGTAAGTTAATGCCAATATATAGTATTGGCTATACCTAAAATGTAATTTTTAAGTCTATACATATACTAACTTACTTATTTGGTAGCTTTAATGTTTCTGTCTACTTCATCAAAAATAATCATTGCTGTCCAGCTGAAATAAGGGTCATATAAATACACAGTTATTATAAATTAGGGAAATAAATACGGTGGCAAGGAAAGTAATTTAGAATAGGACCAAGCTGTTGATTGCTTATTGGACAGTCTATTTGGCCTTGTTCTGCAGTGATTAAAACTGCTTTACTAGGTATTTTATAATGTTAGACTTGCCATTTCTTTTCATATGAAAAGTGCAGCATTAGAACCCTTAGAGGTCGTGTTGTTATAACCCTTATTTATCTGTACAGTGCAGTGCATACCATTTTTTCCTTAATCCTTTGTTTGACCCTAACAGAGGCATGACTATTCACTGAAAAAAAGGGCTATTCACCTGCTACCATCTACTGCTAACGATGAGCAAGAGAAAGCAAGCATGAAGAGGTGGAGTCCCTTGCACCTTTCCCTGAACTAGGTTAAAACATAAACATATATATACATGCCTGTACTACACAGGCCTAGTGAAGAGCTTTGGCATTTAGTCTAAATGAGAATTAGATGCTGGGGAAGTCCCTGCTTATATCACCCTAAACCAGGATCCTGTAAGCACCAAAAAGAAAAAAATAAAGCCAAGTCCATCCAGTAGCCAAATATATTCTAGGCTGTTAAGCACTGATCTATATGCTAGTACAACCCTGATCAGCTTTGCTTCCGAAATGTTTTGCACTACTACCTTAATTCTCCAAAATAAGAGTGAAGGGGTTGTAGCCACCCTTCCTGTGGGGAAGATTACATAGCCTGTCCTTGAAATAATTTGTTCTCCTGGTGCCTCCTTTGCACTTTTTGCCATGCCCAGGCAACCATACTTTTATGCCTGCTTTAACTGTTTTGCAAAGTTTCTTGGTGAACATCCTTCGCATAATTACATTTTTAGCTTCCTTTATAAGAGTAATAAGTACTGTACAGAGTGGGTTTTTATGACCTACAATATATATAGAGGAAGAGAGGTACTGATAAGTTTCCACATTTTTCATCTTCTGATAGAAGCCTGACATATCTTCCAGTTCATTCATTCTGTGAGATGATTAAAAAGTTGCTCTTCAACAAACTAAACCTCATCCAGGGCTCAGCAGGAAATAACTGCAATCTAAGCACATTAAAGAACAGACAGGGCAAACCAAAGTATACCTCTTTCTTTGCCTTTTAAGATCATGGGAAAAAGAGAAAAGCAGTCTAATATTGTGATAAAACTGGAAGCCTGCAGTAGCTGGTTGATGGGTAAGGATATAAAACCTAATCCAAAGCATATAGAAGTCAATGGAAGTACTTTGACTAAATAAGCTTTGCATTAGGCACCTAGTGAGTGAATGATGTTTAAAGCGTTGATGTAGGTCTTAAGCAGATGAGCAAAGAAGAAAATGATGTGCATTTTAATAAAAAGAAATTCCATTAAACCACTTGGTGGTGTAAATGTTATTTTGCCTGGTCACAGACATCATATTTATGACTCAGAATAAACTGACAGTGGATCCTTGGATGCTGAATCCTATCCTCCACTAGTGCAAGCACTCATGTTGCATAAACCCCGTATTTAAAAAAAAAATAAAATTTATACATACATAAGGTTCTTACGTTGATATTGATCTTGAAGTTCAATACATCACTATAAATATCGGCAGACTCTTTTTACCCATTCATGTGTTTACAGAGAGCATTTCTCTCATCTTAGTTTTGTTTGCAGAATAATACAAGATTTTTCAATTTCCTCTCACAAATTAAATTCTGTATTCCTGACAACATGCTGACAGACTTCTCCTTCACCTCCACTCCATTTTTAGTGAAGCTTTCAGTGAATCTTTCTTTCATATGGAGAACAGGAATTGTTCATGATTTTCATCATGAAGATGTACTCTACCTGATGTAATAGCATTAAACATCCATTTCTTTCCTAGAAATACCTTGTCTGATACTCCATATTAGCATTTTCCGTAGCTGCATCATGTTTTGGTGGTTGATAGTCCTTCTTTAGTAGATTGGTTGGATCATTCTTTTTCTCTGTCATTTTCAGCTGATGAACTCACACTTTATAGCAGAAAAACTTGTTACATTGCTCTTTGTACTATTACTTTTAATCCCATTTCTATGATAGAAATAATCAAAGTAATCAGATTCTTCCTGTATGTTTTTATTATTTCGATGATTCTCAGACTTGTTTTACCAGTGAATTTCAGCAGCATGCTCCAAGTTTTTGTGATCTAGTCTTTAATTTAAGTATCAAAACGGTCTATTGCAAGACTGCCTGTGAAGAACCCTTAACAGCTACCATGTAATGATGCAAACACCTAACACAATATGTTGTCCTCTCCTGATTAGTCAATTCTTTATCTTCTCAATCTTAACTAATACTTTTCCTATCAGATAGTGTCAAAAATTGTTTTGAAATCCAGATAGGTGAGATCTTCGCCACTTGCCTTGCTTAGGAGATAAATTGTTAAAGATATGAGGTAAATGGTATCATCTACTCTTTGAAACCTTTAGATAGATTTTATTAAGTTTGCTTTGTTCTCATTCTTTACTTCAAAATTTACTCCGAAGCTTTGCATTTTAAAACCATCTAAAAATCATATTGAGAGGTCTATTTAGTTCCTCCCTTCAGCTTCCCTTCTCAAATGTAGGCGGGCCATTTGCTATTTTCCATAAATGTTCATCCTGATATAGTTACTAAGAATTCTTGTTCTAGACCCTTCAGATATATGTATTAATTCCTTCAGGATTGTGGAGTGAAGGTTATCAAGTCTCTTTGGATTGAGTATTTTGTAGTCTTTGAATTAATTTCATTTCAGATGTGATAACTCTTCTTCCACACCTTTACTTTCATTAATAATTTTCCTCATTTCAACATCACAATCCTTGTTGAAAGCTGAAATGATGTATAATTTATTTGGGTACCTCTAGGTGAATAATTATAAATTTACTTATTTTTTGCTTATTTATGGCACGTTCTGCAAAAGTTAAGCCATTGCTTGCTTAGCAATTCTCTGAATACTATCTGAATGTTTACATTTGACATTTCATTAAAGTCTACAAGGTGATATACTATTTACATATTCTGCTATTTCACCACTGCATGTCTGTGTGTCTGTCTTGTCTATGTATTGCCTACATATTGTCTACATCAGTCATCTGCAAGTTCATTATTTTGCATGTCTGAATGCTTCATATTAGAAGGAGGAGAATGAGAGTGAAAAGGTAGGTAGATCATTCCAGGACAAAAGAGGCTGTATCTGACCAAAAGGAACTTAGCACCTTCAAAGAGCTGAATAGTGCATAGGTAAAAGGAGAACCAGCTGAAAAGAAACTGACCACACACATGGGTTTGGTGTTTTACAAGAACAGAGCTGTCTAGAATGTCAAAGGTCAATCCAAAAGAAGGGAGATGTTACCAGTTACTAGATGTTACCAGGCTGAATATACAGGAAGTATATATATATACATATTTTTTTTTTTAAAGTGCTTGATGAACAAGCAAGATATGGATATTAGAATATATCATTCCATGAAGATTCTTCTCTCAAGTACCTTAGAGAAGTTTAGAGAGATAGATTAGAAAGAGAGGATTAGAAAGAGAATAATGGGGGGTGAAGATAAGGAAGTGGGTTTTTTTAATTTTATGAATAAATACAATTAAAATTTTATAAGGGATAAATGAGAAAAAGCAGATTTCAGAAAGCTGAGGGAGTTCCAATTTTAATTTTAAAACTATGCATCAGCACAGCTGGATGACTCTATTTCTTGACCAAGTTATTTATCTTTTATTTATTAACTTTTGTTTTTCTTTTAAAAACATTTTGACATTTTTGTACTAAACTTCTATTTTTCTTTTCTCAAGAGAGACTACATGACTCATAGTGTGGCTAAAAGAGGATATATTTAATTTACTACAGTTCCAAAAAGTTCATGAAGAGAAAGTAATGAGAAGAAAAGTTTTCTAGTTTTCAT
Organism: Gavia stellata; assembly: GCF_030936135.1. Taxonomy (NCBI): domain Eukaryota; kingdom Metazoa; phylum Chordata; class Aves; order Gaviiformes; family Gaviidae; genus Gavia; species Gavia stellata. The sequence continues at coordinate 22,792,487 of NC_082598.1, read as the reverse complement.
CTAATGTGTCATTCTTGGAAGAAGTTATTGACCTAACTTGGTATTATTACTACTCTGAAAGTTATAAGTAAGAATGATAACATCAGCTATTATGACTTCATGACACTTCAAATAATATAGCTATTTTTTTTAGTTGTTTATTACTTTACTGCACTTTAGCACATAACTACTTCTTTCCAGGTCTGAAGCTATAGTTAAGTTTTTGAAAAAAGTCAGGCTGATTCAATGATATCTGATAATGAAGCTAGAATATTTTACCCATTATGAAATTTATAGACAATCTTATTTAAATAATTTCAGCAGTTTCATACATTTCACAATGAACTTGAGCTTTCAACAGGCTAGAGTATTTTGTCTGAATATTAAAATCCATCCACCCAAGTCTGTTCAAGTTGCAATCCACTAAAAAACTGAATTTTACATAAGATTGTTAAGGACTTTATATTTTTAGAAGATACATTCCTGAAAGGTTTCATTGACATTGGGTGTAGCCCAACATGTGGTTGACTAATATCTTCTTGACAATTTCAGCTCTTTGCCCAGAAACTGCTTTCCTCCGGTTTATGTGACCTCTCTTTTGGGACATAACAATGTGGAGCAGGAAGCTGCTATGTCTGAACAGAGAGGGATGAAAGTTAGATCTGAGTAGAGAGAAAAGGATGAAGAAAGGTTATTGGCTGTCCTAAGTATCAATGATGTCAAAGATGCCTGTAAAATTTACTATAAAATTATCCTATTCATGTTCTCCATAAACTATGGTACCATTGTACAATTTTAGTTGTTGTTCAAATAGCAAAGGCTTATTCAGCAGATCAAAATGATACAGTCCTGATGACCAATCATGTAAGCATCACTAATATAGCATATGATTAAACTTTTGTTCTGTTTTCAGTTTGTTTGGTTGGGTTTTGGCTGGGAAATAATATAGCAAATAAAAATAAAATAAAAAACCAAATGCTATGATCAAGAACATTATTCATATTGCCAGATCAAACACTCAGAAGTTAGACAATATCAGAATAATACTGTCAGCCGACCCTTAATTCAGATGGTACTGCACCACCCATTGCAATGTTTGTTTGCAATCTAATTACATGTTCTTTCTCCACTGGATTTCAATTTGGAATCAAATAACTAACTAAATAAATAAATAATTTAATTAAATACAAATGAACAAACACATATTAAATAAATACTGAAACAAATACATTTTATAAATTAAAACATTTTTATTTAATTACACAAAACAAATGTGTAAGTTTGCACTTTATAAGAAATTATTTAATATTTTTATTTTCCCATGTTCAGTGTTTGTCTCAAGACCTTATTTACTGCACATTGTTCAGATATCATCCTGGAAACAAAATTATTAAATGGCATTTTTTATGATGTACACCACTGCATTGTCTAAAATATTCAAAAATATTACTTAATTTGTGAAGAACTGTATGATACTGGGGGTTATTATGATTCCAGTATTACAAATGGGAAGGTAATACAGACATGTGGGTAAAAAATATCCACAGATTTAGCATATCTAATTTGAGCCTTTTAGGTCCATATTTTGGTGAGTGCTTAGAATTGCATAGCTTTTACATGTGCAAACCAAAACTTTCCCTGACATAAGGTATGTCTGAGGATTCTCACTGTTCTGCAAATCACTCTCAGGATTTCGAGTAAGAACTCAGAAATAGATGAAATCACAATCTAAATATTTGTTTTCTGCGATTTAATATCACGGGGAAATTCTATGACAGAAGTGAGTGTCAGTCTCCAGCTTTAAAGTACAATGTTCTAATACTATGAGACATTCTTCTCCTCCTTGATTTAACTTCAGAGAAGGTCATTTCTGTACAATGAAGAAAGTAGGGGCCTTGAGGGGACAAAAAATTACTCTAATGGAAGACTATATCAGACTGCACAAGTACAAGTGAGTGGAACTACGATTCCACCTTTAACTTTATTTTGATATTTTTCTAACTATGAAATGAGCATTTCAATTTTTAACCCTAATAATGTCTTTTTAATATAATTGTGTGGCATATAGGAATTTCTATTGCAGACAAAGGACAGCAAAGTTCCCAATCTCCACGAAAGGAAATGCATTTAGGTATACAACACTTTGGAGAAGAAGGAACTGGGGTGGGGGGAAGGACTCTTGAATAAGCATAAGCAGGAGATGCACAGATGGTACAAGTTCCCAAATGTTCTAGTCTTCTCTCTGGGCATCTTTTGCTATGTAAGTGTGACAACATTTGTTAGAAGGCATGATTAAGGCTTTATAGGCTTCACAGATGGAATGTAATTTAGTGGAAAGACTTGAAAGATAGAAGATCCAGACATGAAATGGATTCCATGAAAGGAATTAGAAAGGCTCAGGTCCAGAGAGGCAACACAGATGTAATAGCAACTAAATATTGTTCTGTAAACAAGTTTGGATCTCCAGTTAAATGGCCTTCAGTAATTTTACTGGGGTTAGGTTAGGTTGGAATACCTATCTGTGAAAGAGGTAGTCAGTTCCCTTCATCCAGGGGTATCTCTGTTTTTCTCAAAGGAATATGTAATGTAAAACATATAAGCAGTTCAGAAAATTATTTAAAGCCATTTGACATACAGCCACTCTATATTCAATTAAGCATCGTTACTATTAGGTTACAGAATTAGGTAAGTTTTCTGTCCCTCCTTTTCCTCCAGCAAAACTCATTTACACTTCCACCCTTCCTCCAACTTATGGCAAGCCTCTTGTCCACTATGCTATATCACAGGTAGGAAGAAAGCACCTTGAAGACATAGGTCAGTAAACTTGAGAATATTTTCCTGTTGAGGGAAATGGATGAAAGTCATACCAGATAAACTGATTTACCTAGGCCCAATTTCAGAGATTCCTACACAACATATATACATATGCTTGCATGTATATATTTGTAAATATATTTATATTTGGTTACCTGATAATAGCAAGAAAATATTTGGCAAGCAGCTGCTGACAGATGTAAAATTCTATAAACTGCTAGAGTTGTCAATAGGACGTTAAAATTATTTATCAGCAATGTAAGGAATATGGTCATCTTTCCTAGGTTATATTCATTGGTAGAAAGACTTGGAAGTAATAAGTTAGGCTGCTTTTGTTTCGATGTACTTTAAAAGCAGAAATAGTAGCTTTTTAGAAAATAGTTTTGTTTTTAATTATCAAGAAGGATTAGATGTCAACTAACTGCCTGTAGAAGAATGGAAACATCATTAGTGATACTCAGTCATGCTGGAGATTTAAGGTCTTAGACTGAGAACAGCCCATGTAATAGTGCTTTCTCACCACACAAGCACTTTCATCAAAACTACCATTCAAGGCTGCTGTCACATCTGACTTGCTGATTCAAAAAACCTGACCTCTGGGCCAGACTGAGGACCAATCAGTCATGGAATACTATTTATAAAATAATATTTTGCTCTTTATAAAGGCAAAAGAGAGCTTTTAAATATTCAGCTCTTGCCTTATCTTTACAGCAGTAAGATTTCTGTTAGTGATTCTTCATTAAACCTGATTGCAAACTGGAGAGAGACAAAAATATTCCCTTCTTGTGGCTCTTTCATGGGACTTAAGACATATTCATGAAGAAAAAAGCATACCTTTCTAAAAAAAGGGTCACATTTCCATTGTAAAGAAAGGTGTCAGAGAGCCAAACTCTCATATTTGATGTACAAGTACATTGCGTCCAGAGTCCCATTTGCTTGTAGACTGCTCTTGAGAAGGTGTTTTGTTTGACTGGCTGGCTTTCTTCAGTGTTTCGTTTCCCAGAGCTTTATAGCTTAACTTCTTTATAAAAATATCTATGTGCCAATTTAAGGCATTCTGAAGTCAATTTGTTGTAAAGTTGTAAATGTAAGTGTGTCTTACGGGACTTTCCTTCACTTTAACGTGGTTAATGAATATGTTCTCATGACTCTTAAATGGACTGGTGCCTCAGCACATTTTCAAAATTACTGTATTTGAAGACATTTCCATTTATAATGGGGCTTAAATCTCATTTCCCTCAATATCTGCCCTCACTTAGTCTTTTTTAAGGCTTCTCCGGAAAAAATTTTATCTCGGCTGCTGCTCCTGCTCTTAAAGCTTTCTTAGTATCGGTAAGAGCAGAAACCAACTGATGCCTCACTCTGCTACTCATACGGAGACAATATGCAGACACTGCACTATCTTCTATTCCTGTCTGAAGAGCTCTGTACTACCATTTCATATTATCTACACGCACTGCTTCTGCTTCCTGTGTCTGCTAAAGCTTCATGCCTCGCTTTAGTCTCTGCAACTTCACATTTTCCCTGTAGGAACTTAGAGTAAGACTGGTAAAGATTCCCTTAATTTCAAGCTACTTCAGATCCTAATTGAAAAAAAAAAAAAGCAAGTCACCTGAAATAGTAGTACAGACACAGTCCTGGATGAGTGGAGGGAGGGAAAATAGAAGGGGATATAAAGAAGGTGGGAAAAGACATGGAAGTTATACTATTTGATTGTGTCCTTCACTTGCTGAGTCATCAGGAGCCAAGAGCTCTGCAGGGGCACACTTAGCCTTCACATTTCTCCACAGAAACCCCATCTGGCCAACTAAATTGCCAGCAATTGAGAAACCATGCAGGAAGCTGTATCCAGCTATTCTCATTCAGTGTGAAGGTTACTGTGTTTTGGAGGTAGTGGGAGAGGAAATAAGGAAAACATTACAAGACTATGCCTCTCACATACAATAAAGAAAAGCATCAAATATGTGTCCAAATTTGAGCTGTGTCCAAATTTGAGCTGTTCACTGCTGTAGTTCTTAGAGACATAAAGAATTAGACATTCTGGGAAAATTTAGCTACTACTTTAGAAAGACCCAACGTCAGGCAATCTTGGAAAGAAAAACCTTCATGGAGAAAAAAGCTGAAGGAAATTGAATAATCAAATTCAAGCACAGAGAAGAGTATAATCCAATGACTGTATTAAGTTAGGCTCTGTGCCCAGACTGGTGCTGCCAGCAGTAGCAAACTGAAGGGAAGAAGATGGTCAAGTACAGCAGTGTGAAAAAATGGGAAATGGGGGAGAAAAGGACAACACAATAGGTCATAAAAGCTTGGTGCCAGTGTTTTGTCTCTCTGATCACAGGAAAATATATTAGATAAGCAAATATCCCTTTGTCATATCACTTCTTTAGTTGCCTGGTGCTAGTTGAAGTTTGGTGTCAGTGGGTTGTGTTATCCTGAAGATCTGAGATACTCTCAGGCGACTAGGTGTCTCAATGCTGCCTTATTTACCAAGTCTTCACATGATCCAAGCAGTTTACAAGGGGATCAGTTTTCTGGTTGCAGTAGGGAATGAGTGAACATTCAGATTCAAGATTGCCAGTCCTTTGTGTTTAATGTGAAGGATTTGGGTTTCAACAGGAGAATTTAAATTTTTATATCAGATTTTTTTTTTTTCACTGAGTGAAACTTCTTTTCCATAAGCCTCCCAAGGCTTTGACAACTGGGGACAAAAAAGTGTCCCAGGAACAAATTAGCCAGTTGTTTATAAGAACACTTCCCCCCCCCATGAGTTTTAAAAATCACCAGTTCCCAGCCAGTAAGGCTGGAGATACTTGTCATATCAGCAGTGAAGTGGAGAGCAGAACAGAAACAATATACTTCATTCTATTCATGAGCAGTTGAAGCTAGATAACAACCTTTTCTACCATCTTGCAGCTATTACACTGGTACTTGGGGCAAATTTCTACTAGTCTCAGTTAATTTTAAAAAGGTTTATGTAAGACTTTTACATTTTTTTTGCTAGAAAAGATAAAGAAATGGACAATTAACTACATTCTTCCTAGCAATGTAGAAGTACTGATGAACGTTAAGTTACAGTGAATACTGTAGAAAGAGTGTTACAGAAGCTGACTTGCTGCTAAAAGCAAGCAGAAAAAGTAGCTCTATTAGGCTTCTTCTAGAAATTGTGTTTTCTTATAAACCAGATTTTAGTACAGAAAGTATTTTTGTAATTCTCTGCAAAGATCATGTATTAAGAATGTCTGTCTTTAAAAATAAAACCCCCATAACTGCAGTACTAATCTTACTATATTTCTGTCCAAAATTGGTAATGAATACAGATCTAGGCATATTCAGTCTGTGTGTTTCCAAAAATTATCTACCAAACAACAATGTTCTTATTCAACTGGAAACAGTCCTTCAAGTATTGAGTCTGAGTATATATGTTTCTCTTTGCAATACAGTAACTGTGAAACACTATGCATATTTAAAACCATGTTTTTATCCATTGTAATCTTGGGTTAGCTTCTGAAATCTTCAGGACATGTCAGAGTGGAAAATAACAACCAGAATTAGGTTTTCTGCTGCTGTGCCCTGCCACTTTAACAAAGTGCTCTTTTACTGCAAAGATGCCTTCTTGCAATCACATCTGTATCATTTCTTTGCAAAACCTTTGGTGGCAGGATGGGATCTATCGCATGACCTTTGAGCAGAACCCAAACCTCAAACCAGAATCTTTTCTTTCTTTCCATGCCATTGGGAGTTTGCATGCATTTCTGGTGAGTCCCAAAGAGCTTCCTGGGGAAAGCTGATGCAGACTGACTTTTTTCCAAGCTTCAATTCCCTCTTGCTCACCAAAGCAAGGTCAAGAGCAAGCTCATTCTCCTGTGGACTTCAATTCTATTCCTAATTCATCAACAGATGGCAGTAGAAAACTCCCTACCTACCTATCTTCAGACCAAAGGCCTTACAAATGACCCTAATAATAACAAAAGAAGAAAAAACGTCCAAGCCATTGCTGCCTAAGTCTGAGATATATATATATAATGTGCTCTAAACTTTTCAGTGCGGTGTGAAAGTCTCCTGAAGATTAATTTTATGTTGAGTCTGAATGACCGGAAGCAGCTGCTGCTTTTCGAATGACTATCTTTCCTGTCACTTTCTTCTGTTTTTAAATGATTCTTTTATTGATGTACTTTATTTTTCTAGTTGTGAAAGAGTATATTGAATATAAATTATAGCAAATAATTTGCTTTTCCCACAGATAGATTGCTGTGATGAAAAATCAGTTCTCTGATCTCAGTAAAGACTTTTTCAAATGTCATCATTACAGTGACAGAACAAGTAATTTAGTAAGCAAGTTTTTGAGACATGCCTCACTAGATTTTGGCATTTCATTAATTCCTCCCCCTTCAAATCAAGTAGATGGTATAATAAGCTTAGTGAATTCTTTATATAGATCAAAACATTAAGATGCATGGAATATACAGTAGCTTCTTATTCCAGTTTTTAAACGATGCTGATATCTTGGCATTGCCAACCAAGGAAAAAGCATTACCCTAAAAATTTCTGAGAGGCGTTTTCTTGTGTAATGTATAATAGTGGGTGTCTGATATAGAAAACTTCATATTATATAATTCTCTTTTAGCCTCAAGGCACATGAATTAGGCCCAGAGTTCCCAATTTCTATTCCCACCTCTTTCACTAACTTATTTTAATAATTCTTTGCACTTCACAGTTTGCCAGTATGTTTCCTATGGTGAGAGAAACTGATTTCAAAGGAAAGGAAGAAAGGGAGAAGAAATGGCTTTTCCAGGCACTGCTGGAGGGAGTGGCTTACTGTTCTAAACATAATGGAAATGTTTGTATTCTCTGAGCCAATTTATATTGAGATAGGCTTGACTCAAATCTTCAAGACATGAACACTGATTTCCCTTCAATTCAGTGAGTGGATTTTTTTAGATTAGAATTTAAACACTGACGATGTGTTGGCTGTGCACGTATGTTACCAAGCCCTGGCATGCTTGGCAAAGGAAAGTGTATGTCCTAGAAGCAGTGTAGAACATTTTGCCTCCGCACACTGTTCTACAGAAGTTTTGGGAGAAAGCCAGCATAGTGTCAAAACCATAAAGACTGAAGTCTCATTTTTTTTAGAGTTTTTGCTTTTTGCTTTTTCACCCTTATTTCTGGTTTGGGTTGGTTTTTTTTTTCTCCTCTAAGGAAACAGCCAAACCTGCCATAGTAGAATACTTTTTGTTCCTATAGGCAGAAATATTTCTTCGCTTGTACTCTTTCACTGATTTGCTTTTGCTTTCTAAGTATTGTAAAGTTTCCCTGTAACTAGGGAAAAGAGATAAATAATATCGTAAATATTCAAATCCTTTCAAATAAATTTTGGCAGGTTTTTTAGTTATCTAACTAGTTTCAGGTTGTGTCATTTTCATATGAATAATTTTGGAAAAAATGAAAATAACATTAATTCTTTGGCTATAGGCGTAAATAGTGGTGCTGCCCCTGATACTATCTTATTCTTATGAAAAATACAGCCAGTATTATAGAAATGAGTTTTTAGTTCAGGTATATCTACTTGAGTGAGAAGGTTGATAACAAGATTACTGTGTGTTAGCTAAATGTAAATATAAACCAGTAATAAAAGATATAATTTAAAAGATATAATTTAAAAGATAAGTACTCATATACATAGAAATTGCGTCTGAATCTTCATTTAGTCCTATCATGCTGTCTTTAATATATATATATATATATATATTTATTTCCAAAGGACCCTGGATATTAAGCATACTCCCTGAATTTTGAAGAAATTTATTCCATGAATGAACCGTGTGTTCAAACTGTTCAGCCTGTGTCCTCTCGCTCCCTATGCTGTGAATAGGTAAAGAAGTTAGAGAATGAAAAACTCATCATGCATTCATTAGGGTTTTCTCATGGTAGTGCTAGTATTTGGAAGATAGTAGCTTCCTTTGTAAATAACTTTGAGATATGTTTTAATAAAATGTTATACAATATTAAATGTATGACACTGACAGTGTGAAGCTTTTGTGTTCTGAACTGAACCATTTTTCAACAATCCACCAACAAGTCCATCTGCAGTCCTGGGAACATGTTGCTGTTTAATATTGGACTCCTACACCTTTTATTTTACTTATTTGTTTTGAGAAACTATCACTGTGTGCCCAGCATACAGCAGGGCAGAACCCAGCAAGTCCTGTCTTCTTATATGAACCCTGCTGCATTCATTCAGGCATAGGAGTGGATATTCAAAATATGTATCTATTCAGTGTAATAGAACATCTACTAAGAGGTTTACTAATAAGCACTAAGCACCTCGCTAATTCAGCTGTACTGTTCCTGGCATTGCAGGCAATCTACATTGCTGTGGTCATCTAACCCCACAGGGCTGAGGGTGCTTGGGGAAGGCTAAGGCCCTGTGTAGCCCACAAGTAGTGTTTTTATAAAATTGTACCAAAAGTGTGTGTTGCATGGCTGGAAGTATGACATAAGAGGTCTGGCTTTGCAGTGGAAGACTCGGTGCGTACATGCATGTGTACGTGTGTGTGTGTTTGACTGGTGGTGCAGACGTGGAGACAGACCTGTTACAGTCTTGTTCGTATTGCCTATAGATTTACTTTGGAGTAAATTATCCCCACCCGAAGTTTCCCTGAGAGAAAACTAGCTGTGACAGTTCAAAAGAGAGCCCAGGAGCAAACTGAGATACAAGCAGTGTGAACAGTCAATGAACTGCAGAGTGAAGTGAAATGGAGTGCTAAGTTGTTTGACAGCGTGCATAGGTGACTGAACTCACATGTATCTTGTCAAATATTTCTGTATGATGTCCTGAGGAGACATAGCCTGAAACACCATTCTCATACCCTGAATTAATTCTGCAAAGATTACTGCACAAAGACATACACAGCATAACTTTCTTTTCTTTCCTATATAGCTCCTTGTTTTTGAAGACATTTTGGTGTCAATATCTTTAATTTCTCATACATTTACTCGCCTTTTTATGTTCAAAATAGTCAACTTTTTCACTTTCAATGCATCTCTGATACAACATTGAAAAATTAAATTACAATTTCCTTCTACTATAAATTATTATTTCCAGAAGGTGGCCTTATTTGCAAAGACCACTCTTTCTGTGTCCTGTGATATAATCTATTTCAAAGTTACTTTTGATAATTTCTATTATGTCTACTCTATTTTTAACATGCCTGTTAATTTTTCACATTTTTTTGCCAAAACATCCTACTTCTGTCTAGTTTTATCCAGTTATTAAAAAACTGTATTTGTCTTTACCTTCCCCTTATCCAAATTCCTGTAAGAAATTTTATTTCAGTAAAAATATGTTCAATAAGAGTAGTAGATTACATCAATATTTGTCTTGTATTGTCTAATCCATAACTGTCTTTTAAACAGAAATATTTTCCTTGTTCACTTTATAGAGATTAGACAGAAAAACCCCCAAAATTAAGAGAACTTTTGAGAACATGACACTGTAAATGCTCTTTCCTTTTTAGTTTCTTTAACCATAAGAAAGCATATGACTGTAACAAATATGAAGTATTCCCTTGTTTTGGAAAGGCCTGACATTTCAAACTCTACTCTTTGAAATACTGTTGGAAGAATATTGCCTAGTAGTAGAATATAAATTTTCAGATACTTGAATAAAGTATTGGTAGTGAGATTCATATTGGACAATCAAAGTGGACTTTAAGCAGAAATTAAACTCCTACATTCAAAACAACACTTCAGAATGTCTGTATTAGCGTTAGTTCATAATGGAGAAACTCTCATTTTGGACTATTAAATTTGAGGTGATCCTCAATCTCTGATACACTGTCTAAGAGGGAGAGGGAGGATTTTGGCCAGAAGAACAGGCAGGAAGGAGCCCAACGCCTAAATTTCCAAACTGCCCTCCCTTCATATTTGGTTTTTAGTTCAGTGTATTTCTGGTATGAAATGAACAAATTCAAAATTCAGACCATAACGAAAGTGCTTTGTCTACTATGCTAGAGAAATTGCATGCTCTTGTTCAGGCTAGGGAACTCCTGCATACATGGCTGAACTGTAGCGCAGCTTCAGTAAGAAGGATAGATCTGAGATGTAGGTTTGAATATCTCTGGGTGAGTTAAGCCCTTTTCTGGATTTCTGTGTTAATTGCTGTGCAAAACTAGACAACTAGCTACTGTTTAAAAAAGGCCAATTTTGTTTGGCTCACTAGGTACTCTCAAAAGATAAGTCTGCTCTGATTGAACAAGACACCTAACATCTAGAAAAAGGAACAGGAGCTCAAACGCAAAATTGTACTTAGTGTTTCTTCGTTAGATAGCTTTACATAGATTTTTGTGCAGCCTGTGCTTAATTTTTTATTGTACAGAGATGTTAAACATTTTAAATAATTGTGATGTAGCCAGTCATTTCCTTTTATGCACTGGGACTACTAAAATTGATTCTCACAGTAGAACATGATTTTCTGATACATCTATTGTTGGTGTCTTTTATGTAAAGAACGGCAGTTAAGAATGAAATTATGACACCCTTCCATCGGAACGTGAAAACACAGCCATCTGGCATGTATGTGTTTCATCATTTTGCCAATTTCGTTGCCACAGCCTATTTTAGTACTTGGGAGAACCTTCTTTTACCTGATATTTTTGTCAGAGTGAAAAATTAATGCTGAAAACCATACAGTTTGTATTAATAAGATCTCCTTTTCACAACCTACTTCCTGCTGAACAATTTGGTAAAGATTTAAAATTGCTTATACTGATAGGTTATTCTATAAATATGAAATTTTAAAGAATTGCTGAATTCATCTTGTCACCTGCATGATTTAATCAATTTCCCAGTACATTTTTTCCAGTGGATTTTTACAATGCAAAAACCTCCTTGCTATCTCTCAGTTCATTTACTGAATGTCTGTATAACTGTGTTTTTAAAGGAAACACAAACAAGAAGCAATTCAGTTGAGTTATGAAGAATCATACTATATAGCAATTGAATGTGTACGGATAGTCAAGAGTTATCCTTTCTCCTTCTCCAAAACTGCTACTACTTATGTTTTTTCTTTCCACTTTCTTCTCTTTTTTATGGAGTAAAAAGTTAACATGCAGTTTAAGGTTCACTTTTGTGGATCAACACCACTCTGTAGTACTTATAAATATATTACTGGTTATTCTACAAACATTTAATAGAGAAATTGCCATTTTTAACTGTTAATTTAGGGCTAGGTTAATCTCCAGGATAAAGGAATTGCTCCTATTTGAGCATTCCAAGGGGAGGTGTATGGTTCTAGGAAGTCTTTCCATCTGGAAAGGGAAGGAGTTAGAGGATGTACAACATTCACTTAATTTTGCATATTCCTGTATTCCTTTGTCTTAAGTCTACCTTACTCCAATGCATAGACATCTCATTGAACTAAAAATCTTGCCCTTATATAGTGTCTTTTCAAAAAATCTCTAAGTATTTTGCAAAAGTAAGAAAGGCAAGGCAAACACTTCAGAACATGCATGAAAAAAATAACCCCTGAACTGTTGCTCAGAAATTAGCTCTGGTCCATCTTCTCCACACTTTTTTAGCATGTTTTAAGTGCTTCCTACTTTGTGACTCTGGGCACATGAGCTATTAGTTTACTTCTATTCCAAAACTGCATTTTTAGGAATGACCCTCATTTCTATATGTGACATGCAGAGAACAGTGACACAGAGATACAGTCAAGAGGTTTTTGCATCTACCATTCCCTAGACAGGGAACAGACATCTGCATCTCAATGCATATAAAGCAATGAAATCTTGAAAAGCACAATTATGGATGAGAATGCTGAGAAAGTCCAAAAAATAGTGTCAAAAATACGGGGGTGTGAAAGCTCATCTGTATGATATCTGCATTCTCTGGGTACTTAAATTCTTTTGCCCCTTAATAGGGTGAGAAGTTTAGAATGCTATTTAGCTACCTCTCCCTTGTCAGTTATGCCAATAAACAGGGAATTAAACTAAAGGATTAGCCATAAAATAGATTATAGTTCAAAGAGTCTTTGTAGAAGACCATAGTCAGACAAATAGAAAAACAGCCTGTTCTCTTGGTACCCTGTGTGTCAAGGATTGGAAGAGAAGTGATAATGTTGCCCCATTCAAGAAAGTCAGTACTTTTTGAGGCACAGACAGAAGTTTTAAAAAGATGAGAAGCTAGAGTTGATAAGGCTTTTTGAAACACAGAACCTGTTACTTTTAGTGGCTGACAATCATTCATGTTGCCTTCAGTATTGTACAACACTGGTAATTTTAGCAACATCTGACAGTCACTGTAGTTAGGAGTATGTAAATATTTTCACTACAAGCAACATTTGTCAGACATGAAGACTTTAGCTATTTCAAACTGTGTAAGCAGAGTATTTTTTAAAGATGCAATAACCACCATCAGTGCTTAACTTCTTGATTATACCACAAAACCCATGAAGTCATTCAGGTCTGAACTGGAAATGTACCCTGTTGCTGAAGTTCCTCAGCAAGCAGTTCTATAAATTGTCACTGAAAAAGTTCAGCTACTAGGAAAGAAAGGAAGAAAAAGGTTTTTTTAGTGCCGGTATAGAAAGTGCAATTTTGTTTTAATTTATTCTCTTCTCTGTTGAAAATTTTTTGCTCTGTATATAAAATACATAAAATATACAAATACTAAAATAATTTCAGTACCAATTCTATAACATCATAATAGATCACCAACTGGTCAGTCTTAAAGCCCTTTAGGCAAAGCAGCTCAGCAAGTCTGGCAAGTTATTTAAATTACATGTCATCAGAGGCTTTATAAGGATAAGTGAAACTGCCATTTTCTGATACCAGTGGCAGTGGGTAAGCCTCTTGAGATTGTTTGAAGGATTTGTCAAAAATGTGGTTCCTTGAACATTAAAAAAAAACAGCTTTCACAGAAATTCCATAGGTGAATAAAATCAGAGCAGAATTTTGCTTGTAGTTTACAGTGTTATACAAGACATCAGTACCTCTATAACAGTAGTAGCGATTATTGTATTAGTATTAAACCATAAAAACTCCCATACTGAGTCAGATTAATCACCCATCTAATACAGTCTTTTTTCTATTCCTGTGCCACCCTCTCCTCCTTCTTTCTCCTTCTCCTTCTCCTTCTCCTTCTCCTTCTCCTTCTCCTTCTCCTTCTCCTCCTCCTTCTCCTTCTCCTCCTTCTCCTTCTCCTTCTCCTTCTTCTCCTGGCAGCTTGATCACAGATACTGACATAACTGTAGAAGTCACAATGTGCTTCAGCAAATTATTGTGACTTTTATTTTACCTCTTTTGTTAATATTTCATCATTGCTCTTACTAAAGCAATAACCTTAAGTCTAAAGAGGAAATCATAGTATCTGGAACCACTGTATTAAATAATCAGGATGATGTCTGACTAACAATAAGACTTTGATTAGCTGTAAGGGTTACTGTACCAAAGTTCTGGTTTTGGTTTTCAAAATACTGTTTTTCATGTACTTTTGTGTTTTCTTGTATGCATGTAAGACACATACTGTACTTTGCAATCAAGAGAATAAAGAAAAATCAAAGAAATGCCCACCTTAATGTGGTTAAAAAAATACTACACATATCACCCACTGCATTTCTGACTGACAGTTTTTGAAACTAAGATTGACAACATGTAGGATGTAATGAGTAGGAAGACGACTGGAGTGTTCAGCTTATAAAAGAGAGGTCTGCCTTCACAATAGCACTAGAAGTTGTTACAGTCATCTGTTAGTGCATTTGAACAAGAATATGATAAAAAGCGTCTGTGTAAAAGACCCCTAAATGATGTAAATGTCTGCTTTTTAAAATTACTATTTGTATTTATGGATCCCCACATTCACATATTTGCTTTCTAAGGGCAGTGCTGTACTATTGATATATTTAATAAAAAATTAATAGGCAGAGAGCAGGGGAAAGATAGTAATGGCCAGTGAATGGACAGCAACTTCAGACTATGTTCACACAACTAAGTAAAAAATGGTCAAGGAGTAAGAGTTTCTGAGAACTGAGAGTCTCAGTTTCTGAGATCAAGTGAAAAGGACTAGCTCATTTTCACACCAGTTAGAGATAGCCAGCCTTTATAAGTTTACCAGATCCACACTGCATAGTACTTGACTCTGTGTTTCAGCTAAACCCTTAAGGCCCTGAGAGATCATCTTTATTTTACAGGTCTGGGGATTTGCAGCGGGTGGTTTCCTCCCTTCTTCCCCCCAGATCAAAGTGCCTGAACTAATGTGAAGACTATGTTGATACTTCCTAGGATAGCATTTTCTATTAGAAAACTCAGAGGATCATGTATTGGAAGTTTTGAGGTGTGACATGAGGGTCTGTGATGTGCGACTGGGTGATTAGTCTGTGAGGATGGTATTGGAGGACTGTGTAGAATATATGGAGGGAAAACTGGTGGAAAACTGGCAGACTTTCATCTGCATAGACTTCTGGGATCCATTCATGAAACACTGTCTCCAAAAGCCCGCTCAGACTTTGTCTTGAAGAGAGAGATATTTGGAGCAGTCCAAGGCATAACTAGGGAAAGAGCTACCAATTAAGCAGGTGTAGGTGAATGGAAGTCTGGTGCTTGAGCAATCTACCTCTTTTATTTATTAGGACAGATGGAACTGCAGACACCAGGAGCGAGGAGTGGGTTCTTTCCCCATTGTCCAAAGATTAAATTAGGATTAACTCATAGGTTAACAACAATGATAATGCACAAGCCTAAAAAAAGTCACATCATGACTCAAAACCAGAGGGTTCTGTGTTCTCACACTACTTTCCCGCTCTCTTTTTCAGGTAAGGAAATATAGCAGTATGTATCAGTCTTTTATTTACAGCAGATAACTTTATATGCCTACTCAGCCCATGTGCTGGAGAGCTCTATACCATGTATGGTCAACTTTCTCGTTGACCATTCTCCATCCACTTGTAAAGATGGTGAATCAATGGCTCCTTGCTTCTAATCTTGATAGCAGTTATATAAGCAACAAATGTAGGCAGAATGAATGCTGAACAGCCTCATAATTCCTGGTGTGGGCACAAAGCCAGGATCACAATCTGGCTCTTCAAGACTTGACACATTCACAGAACACTGTAATACTGTATTGTTTATTTATAGAAATTTGGACCTGTTTGAACTTTCCTGCTTTTATATCAGAGGATAAAAGCGGAAGATATCTTCTATTATCTATAAGACATGGTGTATCTTTCTCTGAACTCTGGTAATAATTACAGTGTCCAAATGACTGTAGACCTTTAAGATTCCTATGTTAAAGCAATGTCATTTTATCCTATGTATTTTGCTGGTTCGCAGCACTAAAGGAAAGTTGTCTGATTATTATCTGACTTTTTTTTTCTATTTCTTTTTATTATACAGAACCAATATTTTAGTGTGAAACTGGTTCTTAAGAATTCAAGGATGAATTTCCCATATGTAGCAGAAATTTGATTGCAACAATTCTCCTGACACTTTTTAGAATCTTGAAACACAGTGAGACCCATGTTGCAGGAGTGATTTCCACACATTATACAAGACTGGACTGTGATGTCTCAGTGTTGTGCAGGACTTCAAAAGCCATAATTTGCACATACATATAGGCTTTTAAAATATGGTTAAACAGACATTTGAAAATATTCTGAAGAAAATTTGCATGTATGTGAATCCTGGTAAAGTTTGTAGGCAGTGAGTACTGTTTCTATACATGCTACCAAGAATCAAATATATTTCTAAAACAAGCTTGCTATCTTTCATTACTAAAATAAACATGCTGGGTTAGGAAACATGGCTCTAAACCCTGTTTCTGTCTTGTTTGACTTGGATTAAATTTGACAAGATGTTCAGGCATTGGGGCAAGCAGACAACAGAGAAAAGGAAGACATGATCTATGACTGACTGTTCTTTTGTCACCATTCTCAAGACGAGTCGTAATGTTTAGTGGAATCACAGCAGAAAGGATGATTCTACCTGCAAGGCACCATCTATCAATTAATATTTGCAATACCACAGTATAGCTTTAATGGGGATGTGACTTTGAAACTTTCACACGTTGCTGTGTTGAGTGCAGCAGCAGAAATAGGGTGCAGGGAAGAAACCCTTCACATCTTTTACTCCCTAACCAGCAATTCAGGGAAAGGTGCTTCGGTGCTTATTTATCTCTGAAGAAAGGCTTTTGTGCACAGGAAATTTCTTTTTCTTTGCCAACTTTATCAGTTGGTCTAATGAAAAAAAATTACTTTTCTCCATAACTTTTGCCCTCTTGTTCCTCTACTTCCAGATACCGCAGAGACCAGAGAAAGAAAGGAGAGGAAGGTTATCTCCCTTACTTTCTTTTCCTTATTCATACAGGTAAGCAGCATATAACCTCGGTTTATTACAAGTATTCTCAACTATTTCCATAAATCCTTTTTCTGAAGTATGAAAGACATATTTATACCTTTTCGTACTAACAGATGTTAATGAAGAGATATAATGTGCAAATAGTGATGTCACCATTCACAGAAAAGTCAAACCCTTAAATTAATACCAGTTCACTATTGTGTGTCAATGCAGGAAACATGGGGACACATGAAACCATTTTCCTCTAAGCAGAACACTTATCTCGCTCACATGCCTAAGAGCAGGCAGACACAGAAAGATATCCTTATTAACACAGAGCAAAATAAACTGAAGCAGAAGTGGGGAAGAAGCTGATCATGATAGAGTCAGCCTGATCCCATTTCTTCTTTGGAATGGTGCTGTGTACACACAGGTTGGATTTTAAACTTGTACTCTAATACTAGATTTATTACAAAATACTATAGCTTATCATAGACTGCATCCAAAACAATCTCCTAAAAAGCTGTTATATTGACTTTTGGACATCTTTACATATTTGGGGGGAACATTGGTCAGGTATGTGCTAATAAGTAATGAAGACTTATACCTTAGCTGGGAATGGGCTAGATTCCACCATTTTTCATTTTCTGGGAATTTTTAAACAGGTGAGTAATTTTTGAAAAGGGAGAATACTATTGATAATCACAGTTGGATGAAGTCCATCAAAACACATTCTCAACCCTGCATTGATTTTAATAGAGTTTATGCTTAAGGAATATGAACATATGCATGTGCTTGGTGTCTTTGGAGATGTGTCCATTTATCAGTGCAGTCACCCCCCAGACACAGTCAGAAATGGTGTAAAATTGTGGCAATTTTAAAAATTATTACTCAGAAAGGTACATATTGAATAAGACTGCTGTTTGGTAGATTTAATAATGTATGTTTTATGCCTTTAAATTTTGTCATTAATTTTGTTAGCTAACTCAATGAAATATAAGCGATTGAGGACTGCCCCATTTTCCATTGTCTTATGCATTAGTGCTATTTTTTAATCAAATGAAAGATGAAAGAATTATAAAAATTCAGTCATAGTAGAATCATAGGCAGATGAAAAAGTATATCCCCAAAAGCCATTAAAATATGCATAAAATAATTTTCCTTTTTCCTAGGGCTGCATTATTCCTTCTTTCTTTTGGTCTTTGTTTGCCTAACTTTTCACTATACAGTATGATTTAGATATACTTGATCTGAAAGATAACCTGATCTCTTGGTTCAAGTTACTTGCTTGGTTCTAAAAATACCTTTGAAACAAATCAGTGAGTTTCTGAATGGTGTTGGTTCTGCTGAATTCTTACCAAGGGCACCTGAAGTCCTACCTAACTTTTAAGCAGCTGTTTGTTCCATATGTGTGTATCCTTTTACAGCCCTGCCTAAACTTACAGGCATCTAAAGGATTAGGTGACATCTTGAACGCTTTCACACATTTTTAGAGGTATTTATTTTGGGTACATAATTATCTATTTCATGCTTATGTCTCCACTTGAGTAAGGCATAGCTAAACAGGCACCCAGATCTACAAGGCCGTTCTGAAAAAACAGGCTTACTTCTGATCATTTAGCTTGTAGTGCTGTTTGGCTACTTCACAATCGCTTGCTGCTTGTAGCACTTGTCAGAGAAACATGAAAATTTCCTTTTCAGGTTTTATTCATCTTGAGAGAGAAAAAATTCTTGTCTTCTAAATTCTGGAAAGCCACCTTTGCATTTCTACTGAACTGTAAAGAAACATGGTACTGAAAGAAACAGACTCCAGATGGTTAAATACTCTCATATAGGAGGGTCTACTCTCAGCAAATAGTTCCATTATTTTTTTTCAGTGGTGGCCTAATACAATACAAATATGTATTACAATGAATAGTATACAAGCTTCAGTTTTTTCAGTTTTGATCCTTCCCAGACAGGAGTAGAGCTCCCTCTTGTTCTACTCTGACTTCAGGGATTTTGCATTTCTGGCTACACAAAAAATTAAAAAAACCAAAACCTTTCAGCCCTTTCAGTATTTTCTTAAGATAGGAGTTTAATTCCCTTGCAGGAACAGAACCCACCTCTCCAAATTCCTAGGGAAGTGCTCTAACATAAAGTATTAAGCAAAAGGTAAAAAACACTGCTACAGCTCCTTTAAGAGAGTCACCTTTAGGTATCCATCTCAGAATAAGCTGAGACAGATTAGGTCCTGAGCAGAAAGAATTCCCTAATGGAAAAAGGTAGCCACCTAAAGTAGATATAGTGGATCACACCATTGAGATTTTTTTGAACTTAATATAGGTGTGATGGGGATTTTCAGAAATGCCATCCCTCCTTCATTGATGAAGTAGGGTATTTAAGCCCTGTTTTTTCTGAGAACTAGATTTTTTCCTCACCTCTCCCACAGAGATAGCTACCTAGAATTTAAATCTATCAGTTTAAAGCAGTCATCCTGGCCTCCAGCCTCTTTTAAATTTTTCTTTGTTCTTCCTTTATTTCCTTTTGAAAGTAATTTGAGCTTGAACTTTGAGAACAATGATCCTTTCAACTTTCATAGCCATAGCATAAAGTCTTTAATGATAGCATAACACTTCATTTCTTAATTTTCTTTTAAAACCCAGGAAATATTTCAGTATTCTGCAAGGGTTATACCAAACACTTTTCTGATGTTAATATGTGACAACTCTGTTTTTCTTAAAACAGAGTAGTAAGTGCAGCTATCTGTCTTTCATTTGAAAATCAAACCCAGTTCTTATCTGGGAGAAGGAAAAAGTAGCATTTTCTAAAATTTATCTGTAACCATGCTTAAAATACCTCATAGATTGGAAGAAAACACTTAGCTTTTTGAAGAAATAATATATGCTATTTAAGTGCATTTTAATAGAGAAAAGTACCATTGACTAGGTCAAATGTTGGTAAAAGGTCCATGAACTTTGAATCATTTTCCCCTCAGCAGTGAGTATTTCACTCAACACTAATCTGTAGTGTGCAAAAGAAAATTGCTTCAATGTTTCTGATTATAAGTTCTCTAAAGAACAGGAAAGAAAAAGGATTTAATTTGTGCCATTAATTTCTTAGCATAAGAAAAAAAATCATGGTCTTAGTTAAAGCTGAAGTCTCAGCTTTCCTTCTCTGTTTTATATCCTCTAGTGACTTTTTGCTATTATACTTCATGTATAAGTGTAAAGACACATCTTATATTCAGGTACACCCACCTACATGGATGATATACACACAGAGAACAATTTCATAGGGAATTTACTTTAGTTTTTTCCTTTGTTTTTCTTCTTTAAATATTAATATGTTCATCTTTTATAAATAGAGTATATAACTGCTCTCTAAATATGGAGAAGGATTACATTTACTCTCTAAAGGTATAGACTTTCAAAATCAGTATGTCCCTTGAACCAGTTATAGATGGCTCTTTTCTTCAAAGTAGCTGGCTACCTTTTTTCTTTGTTATGAACAAATTCCTTTCAATAAACTGCACATTTGTCCTATGTCGTTCTGTTTCAGCATTGACAACCCTAGGCAATTTCTTTCTTCTTTCAGTCATCTTAAAACTCAATGAGACCTATATTTATGGCTTGAGTTTTGGATCTCGAATCACATGCTAACAAGCTTATAGTGTGAGAAAGCTTAGTGTTTGACTTTTTAAAAAGACAAAAGGAATTTGTGTTCAATAGGTTTTCAGCAGTTTCAGAAGATAGCATCTTGTTTATCTGATTCTGTGCATGAAAAGCTTTCCGAAAGAAGTGAATATTACCTGAGCAGTGTTCTTCATAATCTTAAATCAAGAAATAATAGCACATTTCTTCACAAATGGCAGAACAGACAATTGAATGGCACTGTCTGATTCTACTGTGATGTTATCCCTTTTTAGGTCATTATCTTCAGCAAGAGCTTTGCTGTTTTATCAGCTGCAATTTAAAATACAGGTGCTTCTAAATGTTCTTTCCAAGACTTAGCTGATAATATCAGGTAATGTGAATTTGGGGTTTAGCGCAACTGATTCTTGTTACTTGAACAACCATTTTTTAAGAGATGCAAATCAAAATGAGAGCTAGAAATTATGTTCACAATGTACCGACTTTTTGGTTTAATAGTAATGTAACTCCAGGATGAAACTGGTGTTTTTCTGTTAATACCATTGCACAGTTTCACTGATGGTACCATTAGTAACATAAGAAAACATGATGCTGATTAGAGAAGAAGAAAGATGATAATTCAGGGAGCCACATTTTGTTTGAATGTGGAAAAAAACCAAACCAGTGTTGTGCCTTCAGTACAAAGCAGCTGTATGAGTGGCTAATATGTTTGGCAGCACTTCATAGCCTTCATGGGAATATCTTGACCAGGCCAACTGTGCTATATTCATACTACCATCATTCAGTAGGGCAGCTCTTACCCTTTTCAGCTCCAAAAGATCTTGTACCATGTGGTGCTCTCTGAGTCTTTCTACTTAGAAAAGACAAACTATTGCAGCATCCCTCATGCTTTGGTGTTGAATGATCATCTATGGGGCTTTTAGTGATTTCCACAATTTTATTTAAACAGCAGATGTCAGACACCACTCCATTTATTCTCCTCTTAAGAAATATAATGTAGATTAGTTTAGTTCATAAGTTTTTACCTTCAGATGGCTCATGTTTCATATTGTAAAATAAAGCTGCATGACTTAATTTTAAGATTGAACATATGAAAAATGAAGGAAAAAAGCAGGTATCTCCTTAGACTACTGGAATTATGGCTTTTGTCTCTGACATTTTTTTTTTTTTGTAGTCCTAGGAAAATAATTTAAACTAAATTTTTTAGAACAGAATATTTAGCGATCTTGAAATCTGAGGTGCTGAGGACTCTCAGCTGCAACTGAAATGAGATCTGTTTTGAACATGTGAAGTACCAGATAATACAGAGCACTGTGAAATTCATGTAATGAATGTCAGATTTGATTACCCTAAATTTATAGATGCTTCTTAAATTTTGTGTTTCTTTTCCCTACCTGACAACTGTCCCTGACCTTCCATTGCCTCACAAAGTTGTTGTGAAATTATACTAAAACATATTTGTGAAACATTCAATTAATTCAGAAAAGCCAATATGCAAATTAATAATTCTTCCTTCAGGAAAAATAAAAAAAATAAAAAATGATTGGTCTGCAGTAAATAAATCTGTAGGTCATTCAATTGAGATACAGAAGTGAGCTCTATTAATTTTGTATATTGAAGAGCCTCCCTGTTCAGCCTGTTCCAGTCTCTGTTCCCTGCTGTTTCTGGTTTTCCTCCGCTGCATTTTCCAGTTAGACTGGTACAATTCTGTACTAGGTCTGGTTGGGATGGAGTCAATTTTCTTCGTAGCATCCCGTATGGTGCTATGTTTTAGATTTGTGACCAAAACTGTGTTGATAATACACCAGTGATTTAGCAATTGCTGAGCAGTGCTTGAACAATGTCAAGGACTTCTCTGTTTCTCACTCTGCTCCCACAGGGAGTGGGCTGGAGGTGGGCAAGAGGCTGGGAGAGGACAAAACCAAGACAGCTGACCCCAACTGACCAAAGCAATATTCCATGCCATATGATGTCATACTCAGCAATAAAACTGGCAGGCAGGGGAGCAGTTTTTCCAAGGTAGCTGTTGCTTGGAGACTGGCTGGGCATTGGTCTGCTGGTGGGAGGCGGTAACTGCCTTTGCACTACTTGTTTGTTTCTCTTTTTCTTTCTTTTCTTCATTTATTAAATTGTCTTTATTGTGACCCATGAGTTTTTTCTCATTTTTTCCCCTTCTGATTCTCTCCCCCATCCTGCTGGGGTGGGAGAGTGAGTGGGCAACTGGGTGGGGGCTTCACGGTTGTTCAGGGTCAACCCACCATGGATTCTCAGTCAATTGTTCCTGTCTCCATGTCCACTAGTAGTGCTGGAAGACTTTGTAGGAGTCCAATGTCTTTTCCAGGCCAAATCCCCTACATACTTGAATCAAAGGGGTTAATCGTTCGTAATTTCTTTCTATCAGTAATGTGGATGGTAACTCAGGTACAGGAGAAGCAGATTCTCATCTTTTAATTCAAGCATTGGGGCTTAATCCAGAGCAGCTGAGAGTAGGAAAAATCCCCCTGTCCTGTCCTGCTTCTGAACTGGATGTTCATTTCCTACATATTTTGGTGTATGCACAGTCTGATCACACTTGGAGCTGTGATAAGAGCATATTTATTGAGGGGAAAAAATAATCAGAAACTTATTAGGTAAACACTATCAAGTACTCAGCAGCATGAATAGTGATTCTGGCATGCTTATGACTTTTCCAGACTTTGCAGAATTTGTTTTCAGATTTATATCTTTGCCACAAAGCCCCATTCCTCCTGCCAAATTCCAAGATCCTGTCCCAAAATAGGCAGGTGTTAGAACATTGCAAAAAAAGGTGTCAATAATATTTTAACACTGGCAACACAATATGCATAATTATTATTTTCCAGAAAAATAAAATAGACTTGTCCAACTTTATTTCCAAAGAAAACTGTGGATCAAAACATCATAATTTAGCATGCTAGTAAGTGTCTGTAGAAAATGTCTTAGGCCAGGAAGTATCCCAAAACATTAATGCTGGATAATGTTTCCAATCCTGTCAGTTTTGAAAAAGGACTTCTTATGAAACATACTCAACTAATATTGCAATAACTAGCATTCCAGAGACCCTTCTGAAGGCACTGAGCTTCACTAATTCAAGCATAATAGTGAAGCCTGATAATTCGCATCTTTCATATTTAATTTAAATTTTTCTGCATCACCTGCTCTTACAAGCTTAGATTTGTATCTAATTTTATATTAGGTAAAAAACCCAAAATTAGTATTCAGCTCAAGAATCAAGGATATCTTCCTTATCTGATATAGGTGTTGAGGTATCAAGGATCATGCAGTTTCCTAAGGTTGAGCACAAACATTCAACTATCAATATTTTTCAGTCTCCTTACACTTTTTATTGCACAGACAGGTAAACATAAAATACAGATTTTAAAATGTCCAACATTGATTTAAATCTGCTTCTCCTGAGTAACAGATTTCAGAGCTAGATCCATGAAGAAACTGCAGTGTAGCAATGCTAAATTTTGCATAACTCTAATATCCAGATATGTGGCTTCAAGGATTAATCTATTATGATTCCTTAAATGCTGCTGTCTTATTAGTGCCAATAACAGTCACAGAATATTTCCAACATAACAACATTATATCATGGCTAGAAAAAGCAATTTCTACAGATACATAATTATGTTAAGTTTTAGTCTTGCAAGGAGAGCCACTAGTGTGGATCCCTATTCCCATAAAAATTCAATTAAAGATCTAGTGAAAAGTGTGAAAAATTGTTGCATCTGTTTATTATTTCAACACTGTACAAATGTCTCCTTTGTAGTCTTACTACATAGTGATTAAAGGGTGAAAATAGAATTTCATTTGCAAGGTATTAGTTTACAATGAAATTTTTGTAGTTGTCAGGATAAAACTACAATTACATAGAAATTAATTTTTCTCTTCAGGATATTAAGTGAGAATGTATACCTTTGGAATGAAATAATGCGAATAAGTTCTAAAACCAATGCTCTGAACAATGCTGTAATTCAATATATATAAGAAGTAATGAAACCAAGCTGAACAGTGTAAACTTCAGTGGAAAAGTCATCTCTTGAGATGCAATCTTTTTGCAAAGCTCTTGAATGATTAATGCAAATGGTATTTCACTTGTGGTTGTTTTTCGAAGTGGGTCAAGAACACATATGTTTATATCACGTACAGAAATGATGTTAAATTTTAAAGGTCTAATAAATTCACAAAAGCCAGACATATTTAGGATTAAAACTTTGACTTTGTCCACAGTACATTCCCCCTGTGCCTTCATAATTGCAACGTTGTTAAGGGTTGAAATCAGTGCTTTTATGTTACAAGTTAAAGATTAATTGGAAGCCTTATCTTTGAATTTTCTTACTTTCTTGGGTTAAAGGCAAATCATTAAAACAACATTAATGCATTTCCTTTTCCTATATTAATTTCCTTTTATTAATAGTAGTTAAAATGGAAAAGAAAAGAAAAAAGGCTCAGAAGAAGAATCTTTAAACAAATGTATCCTGTATGTCTTCATCCTTATTTTCTCATTCAGAAGAATTTGATTTTAGAATTTGCAAAAATGCAATGCTATTGGAATTTGGGTAGGAAAAGCCACTCTTTCATTACACACGTAAACAAAACCATTCTTGAGGCATGTCTGTGAAACCTTTTGCAGAATATTACAAATGTCTCCATACACATACTTTGTACAGATGCAAACTAAATCTAAACCAAAAGCATGGAATCATGCCATGGAGTCCATGCCATGGAGTCATGGCTGTGGTGTTGCTGGGCTAATAAAGCTATATTGTGAGTGAGCCTTTAAAGGTATTCATAGCTACTCTTACTTATGTGAACTAGCACAACACTCTGTATAGTCAGGCAAAGATCATCGAAGTCATGCTTGCAAACATCCTTTTCTATGAACATTGCATGATTCAGTCCAGGGTTTAGTCACACCGATTTTAACAGCACACAGACAACTGCTTTGCCTACATTTGAACTCAACAGAAATAGTTTTAATCTTTGTCTCACCCTTGATTTTGACTTTGTTGTGGGTGCCAATTATCACTGGTCAATTGCAATTATTGCAATTATTGTCAACTAAGAAAAAAACTAAGACCGTGGTAGAATAAGATCTTTTTGAAGTACTTCAATACTATGGTTAGTTTACTTTTAAACATGAAATATGTGTATCCTCTGCTTATGACTGAATATTTTAAGTTCTTTTTTCAAGTCAGATAGCAATAAAATCTCCTAAAAGAGTACTTTCCTTTAAGACAGCTACACATTGTTTGGGTCCATATGTTATCTTGTTGGTAAGGCAGTGTTCCATGCTTAGAGATCCTCAAAGTAACATTTATTCCCACTATGATGTTTTAACTATTTTTAATTGTGCTATATTTATCTACATGTGTAATTATCTTCTCATTATATTGAATTGTTACTGTTTAATTAAAGTTGAGATGAATTAATTACTTTAATTAATGTATTACTCCTTCTTGAGAAAAACTTCTGAACAAAATAGAGTAAATTATTTAGTATTTTAGCTCAGGAAGGTTACTCTCAGTTGTTAATTGTAATGACAATTAGCACACATTTGTTGATGTTAAATAATATTTTATTATACCACCACTTGTTTGTCCTGTGGCATTTTGCACATAATGTAGAAAATCTGGAAATATGTAGAACATTATAAGGATTGACTGAGGAGCAGATAGACAATCATCTGAACACAAAAGCTACTATAATAGCTGTGGAAAGCTGACTCTATGACTTCACCACTTTATAGCAGTTAAAAATACAGCCCAAAACAAAAGGCTCACTCAGATCTATCCTGCAGGATGGGACTTGGGGGAGCTGTCGGTGACTACAATCTGAATCAGTCAGATGGATGGCAAATACAGCTGAGAAACATAGCAGGAAAAAGGGTCTAACAGCAGACCAAAATGGAGACAGGGTTAATTGTGTCTTCATCTAGACATGAAGGAAATGCCAAGCATAGGCAGGAGAGTATGCATATGCATTTTTTTCATCAGTGATTACTCCTTCTGTGTGCAAATAAATCACATTTTGTTTTCATAAAGTTGCATTCTAATCTTTGGATACTCATACTACTTGCAGACTTACAAGTGGAAATTCTTACTGTTCCCAAGTCATGAGGCTGACTGATTCTGTGTTTGGAAGCCGAAGAGGTATATATTGGAAGCTCAGTTAAAGACTGTTTGCACTAGGGACTTCTTTCTGACCCAAAAATAACAAGCGGAGGCCCATTCCTTTGAAAAGGATGCTTTCACAAAAATCTGAATGAAGTGTTTTGAATAGCTTAGCCACAGATCATGACAAAAGATTCAGTTGATCTCTTTGATTGATCTCTTCATTAACTTATTAGAATGACCTGATGAAAAAGAGACGATGGTTGCTCTTTTAGCATGTGCAAACCAAAGGACATCCTTCTTTGGCCAAAGAAAACATATCTAGCTTTCTGTACTGGCCACCTTCTATCAGATCAAGATCAATTTCTGCAGCTGCCTTGGCAGTGGAAGAGAAAGCCCTTTAGACATTGCAGCTGAACACTCTTGAGCCATTTTCTAAAAGATGCTGCTCTTTCCTCAACTTTTCAGGGCTTCCCGAAAGACAAGTTTTTGTAAAAGTTTTCTAAAATCTGGATGGGGACAAGAGAAAGGCAGAAAATACAAGTTTTAAGAGAAAAGAGACAAAGACCCTTTAAAACTGGGAGAGGCTTAGGCATTGCAGAGCTCAGTGCCTAGGCTGTGAGATGATCAATGTCTAAACTCTTCATAGTTAATCAGCAGGTGAGACCAGATCATGTATATAATAAATACTAGAGATGTATGCTTTATTACATGAATGGGGACCAGAGTCACCAAGGCCACTTCCCCACTTTTGTAGGCAGCCATGGAATAGATATTTTAATCCTTGTGCAATATTTAAAATGCATCTTAAAAGTAATCAGATCTCATTAACCCTGAAATAAAATAAGTTACTAAATAAGAACTCCCACTGTAGATCTTCCTCGCAGATCATTATTTTCTCCTATTCCGAAATAGACATGTTCTCCATAAATCTTGTGAAGCCAATGAGATTTATGAGTGTTCAACAGCCTTAAAATTAGTCTACTTAGATTTTAACATGCCTATAAACCCCATTTTGTCCACCTGTATATTTCGTAATTGGCCTAAAAATAATGCTGACTGATGTTTTTTAACCTCTTCCTTTTTTTGTCCTTTCAAAATTTGCATTTGGAATATTAAATATCAGCTTCAGAAGATGTTGGATTAAGCCCCAATGTATTTTTTGTTTTGCATTTAATATTATCTTGAATCTTAGAAGCTTTCTTCAATCTGAACCTCCAACTGATTCATAACCAGCAAATATTGAAAACCCCCTACAGTCTCAAAATGATCAGCTTGCTTGACACTAGGTGGCAGACAAGGCAACCAGGAAGATCCTTGAGCAAACTATCCCTACCTGTGTGTTCTGGTGTGGTTCTGTGGATCCTTCTAGTTTAGTGTCTCTCAACAGACAGGCAACAAAACCAGGAGTTAGTACTGCAAATACGCTACTTGCAGTACAGGCTTCCTCCACACACTATTGACTCACTATATATTTTAGTGTTCATGCTTGTTTTTTGAAGAATGGATAACACTTTGAGAAACCATGAAAAAATATACAATGATTAAAAAATAGTATTATATTAGCAGTGTAACTATATACATGTATGTATATACATGTAAAAGAATATATATTTCATAAGATATGAGAAACAAAGCCCAGCTAAAACTTATTGATATATAAATATATCTATATATCTCTCTCTATATATCATATATATCTATATATAAAGAGAGATAGATATCCATATATTATGACTTAAAGAAGTAGAATATATTCTTGGCTTTACTGCAGATTTGCTCGGTGACTTGTAGAAGGTCAATAATGTTCTCTGCTTCAGCCTTACAATCTGTGAAATAGAATATTACTTCCTTTCTTCCAGATCTGTAGACAAGTAAACTCGTTAAAAATTATGAAAAATATATGCTCAAAAATGGATATATGGAGAGATATACATATATATCTCGAGAAGGTTTAGCTGGGTTTTCTTCCATGTTTTCATTGAATGAGTATATAACATTTTTCCTCTATGGCAGAGAAAATGTCTGCCTATTGCTCCATTTTTTATTCTTTATCAAATACTGAATCATCTGTTGAATGTTGTGAAAGATCTGTTATTCCATGAAAATACACAGAAATGATGTAATCAGTCCAACTGAACTGAGCAAGAACTTTGCTATAAGCTTAAGAGAAATGATGAATTTGCTGAACATGAATAAAAGTTAAGCACAAACATGACTTTAGTGGACATATTATCAGTATTGATCAATTTAAAAAGGAAAAATCTAAAAGAGACATTAATTTGATCCTTCCAGATTATTTTGGATTTTTTTTTTCACACCAGGAACCATAGAGTCATAGAATCAAAGAATCGTTTAGGTTGGAAAAGACCTTTAAGATCATCAAGTCCAACTGTAAATGCAAAGTTGAAAGTCACAGACTTAGGAGACTAAGTCTATAATGTGATTTCCAGTTCTTTAGAAACTGTGTGGGGTGATAAACTTGTAATGAGAAAACAAACAAACAAACAAACTCTCTAAAGGGCTTGATCCTTCAACAGATTTTTTTTTTTTAATGAGAAAAAACCTGTAGGGTGAAACTTGAATTTTCATACCCTCTTAGTTGTGAAGGTAACTTTTCAATGTAAACACACACAATATCACATCCTTCTCAGATGTCAGCAAAACCAGCTGAAACAGCAGCAATGATAATTTATATAAAAGTTATCTGTCCAAGTGATCTAGGACCTTTGCAAAAAGACACATAAATAAATAGAGAACAATTTGAGCGTGGGCTGTTTTTCAGACAGTGTGGTGGGTTGACCCTGGCTGGATGCCAGGTACCCACCAAAGCTGCTCTATCACTCCCACTCTTCAGCTGGACAGGGAAGAGAAAAATGTAATGAAAGGCTTGTGGGTCAAGATAAGGACTGGGAGCTCACTCACCAATTACCGTCACAGGCAAAACAGACTCGACTTGGGGAAATTAGTTTAATTTATTACCAATAGAAGTCAGAGTAGGATAATGAGAAATAAAACCAGATCTTAAGAATAGCTTCCTCCCCCCACCCCTCCCTTCTTCCCGGGCTCAACTTCACTCCCGATTTTCTCTGCCTCCTCCTGCTGAGCAGCACAGGGGGATGCGGAATGGGGGTTGTGGTCAGTTCATCACATGTTGTTTCTGCCGCTCCTTCCTTCTTACACTCTTCCCCTGCTCCAGTGTGGGTCCTTCCCACAGGCTACAGTTCTTCACAAACTGCTCCAGCGTGGGTCCTTTCCACAGGTGCAGTCCTTCAGAAACAGACTGCTCCAGTGTGGGTTCCCCGCAGGGTCACAAGTCCTGCCGGAAAACCTGTCCAGTGTCGGGCCCTCTCTCCACAGTCCATGGGTCCTGCCAGGAGCTTGCTCCAGTGCAGGCTCCCCATGGAGTCACAGCCTCCTTTGGGCATCCATCTGCTTTGGCGTGGGGTCCTCCATGGGCTGCAAGTGGATATCTGCTCTGCTGTGGACCTCCATGGGCTGCAGGGACACAGCCTGCCTCACCATGGTCTTCACCAGGGGCTGCAGGGGAATCTCTGCTCCAGCACCTGGAGCACCTCCTCCCCCTCCTTCTTCACTGACCTTGGTGTCTGCAGAGCTGTTTCTCTCACATATTCTCACTCCTCTCTTCTCTGGCTGCCATTGCACAGTTGTTTTTTTCCCTCCTCTTAAATATGTTATTACAGAGGCGCTACCAGTGTCTCTGCTTGGCTCGGCCTTGGCCAGCGGTGGGTCTGTCTTGGAGCCGGCTGGCATTGGCTCTATCAGTCACAGGGGAAGCTTCTAGCATCTTCTCACAGAAGCCTCCCCTGTAGCTCCCCCACTACTAAAACCTTGCCACGCAAACCCAATACAGACAAAACTGAAGATATTTGGAAGTTATCTGAAAAACAATGTCTTCAATTTTCGCTTCTAATTAACTGTTAAATATCAGGAATATTGTGAATGACAGTCCATAGATAAAATCACTGTGAAGGCTAGGTGAAACATAAACCAAAGAGGAATAGGAGGTTTTCCCATTGTTTGGTGTTATCCATTTCTGGACTGAACTCATTACCAAAGACATCAATCAGGCAAAGGTATTTTTCGAGTGAAGCTGAATGTATTTGTTGCATCCTGACATTCATTCATTTGAAAATATGTTGCTAAAGGAAAAGGGTAGAAGCGCAGAATATACGGTCGAGTACTGAGCTCCTGCTGTGCAGCTTGCAGGATTCAGTGCCTCTGTGTGTGTGTATTTGTAAAATTCAATCCAGCCACAGATGCAACTCACTATAATGGTACTGAATTAGTTATCTCCACACACAGGACAACTTTTCTCAAAGTCCTCCTTTATGCTGCAGGTGCCAACAATGTCATTGTCTGCCATAGGCTTGCTTTCCAAACAGACTGCGCTCTTCTGTTGCATTCATTTTGGCTTCCAAGTGGAAGTGGTACTAATGGGTTTCTTAGGCACTTATTATAAAAACAGTTTGTCTTGTTGGCAGTTTCAAATACTCAGGAATTCTATGTACTTGTCTTCTTTTTGCGATCATCTTTTTTGGCACTTAAATATTACAGGAGACACTTCCTGACTGGAGATAGCACTTACCATATTACACGAGCTGTGCATACTTTTTGGCTCTAGGGCTACATGTAGCAACAAGTGTTTGCCTCCAGCAGGCAAACCGAAAAAGAATAAATGACGTCAGCAGAAAAATTCAGGTCAATATAATTTTGAGCTGCAAGAATTCTCATGACTTTTACTACCCTGATGAGATCCACGGATCCCATATTTTGACTGGGTTCTGTTGTTTGTTTTGTTTTGTAGTTCAGTCATATATAACTACCTACAATTTTAGCATTAGAAGATCACATTTCTTTTCATTACAAATAAATACGTATTTATTTCCTTTTATGAATACACTTCAGCTTCTAGTTCTGTCCTAAATGTTTTTAACTATCATTCCTTTGTTAAAAAGAGCAGGTTTTAAAATGAAGGCATGTTCTTTCAGATGTCATGTCTCCAGTGAATACAAACCTAAAAGGAAGCAATAACACTTGATTTTTACAATCAAAGTTTTCAATGCAAGTAATTCTAATTTGATAGCATGTCTTTTGAAGCTATCTTCTTAATATTTTTTTTTGCTGTGAAAGGCAATGCTTTATTATGATTGTTTCAGCAAGGAAATTAAGTACCTGCCTTACACTGAATATATAGATGAGCACTTTTTAAGAGATCTCTTTGTTTGAGAGCACTCCTCAGTATTAAGTGATCACGAGGAAAGGTAGAGGAAAAGGTCACAAAGTGGCATGCAAGGCATAATAAAGCTTTTAACTTTTCCATGCACTCTGCCCTTCTTGAGAAGCTGAATGTCCAATAAAGCAGAAACCAGAATTTTCAAAGTGAATGATGGTGATGCAACACATAACCCTCTGCCTAAAAAAGCAAGGAAAAATTAGAGCTAGAGAATGTGTAAAATCAAAGGGTGGGAGAAGACAAACAACAGCCTCCCAAGGGAATATGATGACTGAATGCTGGATGTAAAGTTCAAATGAAGAATAAACCAGTGCATATTAATAAAAAGTAAAATAAATTCATACAGAATCAACTTAATCGTTTGAATCAGACTCAGAGGAAGAAATAGTCAATGGTTTCTTTCACCTCTCTTTGTAAGTAAAACAATATAATATGTGTTAGAGGTAGGAAATAATATTAATAGCAGTAATGATAATGAAAAATAAATGTATGCTGTCATTATCCAAGTAGGATATTTCAGTAGCTACAGAAGGAAGCAGTACTGGAAAGTAACTGCAGATGCTGCAGCGCGGAGATGAGGCTGAATGTCTATGTCTGGACTGGTACATATGTGTCATATGGTCTCCATATGCTAAGATTGCTCCTTGGTAATCCCAGCCCCTTGCTAGGAAAGGAATAGAAGGTGATACAAACACTGATGAGTGCATTGTGGAGACACCTTGTAAGTTACTTATTACGTCCTCCTAGGGGTTAATTTCACAACACATTGGTTGTTATATACTTAAAATGCAATGAATTATTGCTGCAGCAGTGCAGTGAATTTCACACAGGTGAAACTTCTTTAGCTACTATAGTATTTAAAAAATTGAATCAAACTAGTGATTCAGTACACTGATATTTCAGTTTCCCAGAAACTCTACAAGGTTCCTATATTCATTCTGTTCATTCATTCCCTCAGTCCCTTAAAGGAACGTAGAATGGATTGTTCATTCAATAAAGCTGTGTGAACTCAGCTCTTCTTTGATTCTCTAAAAAAAAGTAAGTTTAGAACCTCACTTTCAAGGGGTATGCGATCTTCATGCCTAGGATATATGTTGTAGCCCAAAAAACTTCCAGCCTCTGCCAATCCAGTTTCAAGGAACTGAAAGGAACAGCAAATTTGGAAATCCTGGAAAGTCTCTATTCTATTAGTACATCTTATCAGTGAATGATACCCAAACTTTGCAAAGTTAATTCTGCTTTTCAGTATCCTTTTGCTTAGTATTATACTTAAGTGGTATTTTGTGGAATGTGATTACTTAGATGAGGCAGATTTTTGTTTTCTGTACATAGAACATGCGAATTTGACAACATAAACGACAAACCCATATCAGCTGCAGATAGCAGGTTCTTCAAAAGTGGAGCTTCATAGTTTTGGTTTTTTTTAATAGACTGTGAACACAGTGCAAATAAAAATAATTAATACTAGACAGTGGAGGTTACAAGTACCATTGTCTTTGTAGCTGTACTAGTTCTTCCTTCAGAGACTCAGGGAACTGCAAATTTCAGTCTTCAGTTGATTTAGGTAGAAAATTTAAATGTACAAACTTCAGAAAGAAGAGAGAAGTAAAAAAAAAAAATTCAACAGTTTATTAGAGATGATATTAGAGTTAGAATGCCTTACAAATACCTGTTTTAATATTGGCTGGCATTATGCCATAGTGGTTACCAGCTCCTCTGAAAAATAAACAGAATAAATAAAAGGCAGAGTCAGTATGGTTTTAATGGTTTGTTTGGTTGAGTTTTGGTTTTGGATTTTGTTTTGTGTTTTTTTTTTTTTTACATAGGAACTACCGTTACAAAATTATTTTATAACTACAGACTCACTAACAAGTGCAACCTCCCTACTAAAAATATTTATTTAAATAGTTCTGTTATGTTATGCCCCTTCTAAAATTTTCTAAGCACATTAGACATAAAACATCTTTTAAAACATAAATTTTATTCATATGACTCAAACTGTTCCTGTCAGCTCCGCTTCTGTGCATCTCTTTTGTGCTGATGAATACATGAAATATTAAATGCCTAGATATATTTTGACTTGATGTTTTATATCTACAAAGTGAAGATTTAAAGAAATTAGATGTCTTGGACAGGATCACAGACAAAATCCTGACAGGCCAAGGAACAGAGTGTTCAGAAAGTACTTTGGTAAATCAACAGATGTTATTAATGTGTGTTTGAATGGCATGTGTGCTTTACCACATTTGTCAATTATTATTGTTGCTATTTTACCAGCAGAACCCATCTGTTACAGTAAATAATAAAGGATTGTATGCAATTTTTTGTTCCAGATACCTACAACATCTAACCACGTCCTCCAAAAGGATCTAACTCCATATCAAAGTAGAGAATTCATCTGTTTCTCAATTAAGTGTTAAGCCCAAGCATTAGATTTTCTTATCCATTAGTTGACTCCTTATTTACTTGTAGAAATGCTTTTGTTTTTGAATAATTTGTTCTTTTTGTTTGTTTTGTCTTTGTTAGAAGACATCCAATTCTTCTTTTCTTCAACTTTCTCCTTCTCTGAAATCTTTTCATATGTCCCTCCATATTAGTCTTGCGAAACAGAAGACATTTACTATATTGAAAGAAAAATACAAGGTACATAATACACGTCATGAATATTAGCATAACCTGAGCTCTACCTCTGCTCACCCTATAAAAAAATATTTTACACTACAGCTTAAAATATCTAAAAGCAATGAAATAGCACAAGTAGTCTTCAGATTGGTTCTGAATTTTCTTTTAACGTATTTAAGTTAGCCTGAAGATAGAACTTTGTTTATGCGATTTAATATTTATAAGGGCAAACTTATAAACTCACAAAGTAGTACATATTTACATCTCTAAGTAATTGCTCCCAGTAATTAGTTAATTGAATTACTAAGGATTGCAAAGTGTTCATTAAAAATATTTTCTCTACATCCAGGGATTTAGAAACTGAATCTGGACTTCATCTAGACATAGTGTACCTATCATAAAATAATTATACATAATTTATATGTACTTATTCTTTATGCAGAAAACCTTTCTGATATCAAGTAGCTAAAACTAATTAATTACCAAGACATGCCTGTAGAATTTTTTTCTGTGCCCGCAAAGTTAGCACTGGTGTAACAATATTGTTTATACTCCTAGTTGCATTTTAAAGTTATTAGAAATAATGTCATATGAAAGTTTGATAGCCATTTGAATGCCAGGAGCACCGAAAAAATATTTCTTCTATCGATAAGATACAGAGAGAATCTTGTACCTCTTACATTCATTCTGGGACTTGCACAACAGCACAAAAAGGTTGAAAATGAAAATACTTTCTAAATTTTCTAATTGTTAATCCCACAGATTTTTTTTTAGATTATCTTTAAAAGTACTAATTATCATTCAGTATACACAGCAGTTTAAGATGCTACAAAATGTCAGACTGTTTTAATAATAGAGTGACTTCTGTTTAAAGGTCTATACCTCTAGAACTTGTGATGATTATGACAATTAGTTGACAAAAAGCAGGTGATTACAGCAGGTGCAGGGAGTATATACATCAATATGAAGAAAAAGATGTTACGGTTTACTCAGAAAGTAGGAGGATTTAAATTTTTCTAAGGTAGTTTTTTCTAAGTAAGGCTCTGATGCTGTACATTCTGCCAGAGTGCTAAAAATTATACTTTTTACTGAGGACAGAGGAGTCAGGTGGTTTAGTAAGTATACAGATCCAGATTCTAATCATGTGTAGAGTTGGTTATACACATCTTCCAAATCCATGCTGATAAGCTCCAACAAGCTTCTTTCAGGGATCAAAGCAGCTTTCAGGATTACGTATATTGCAACTGTTTAAGAAAAAAGATTGTAACTATGAGCAAGGTATGAAAAGAAGAGTGACAAAGAACTTTTTGAAAGCTGTATTATAATATTGCTTAACATTCAGACAAATATTTACAAACAAAGACCTGCCTAGGGGAAATCAATAGAAATTGAAGTAAGGAATCACTGCAAAAGGAATATAACTCATCCAAAGTATAGAATACCTTGAATAAATAAAAAACCTCTAAAGCTCCCTTTAAAATTGAATGCAAACATGAAATAAAGGTACCAATATCACCTGTAACCTTGTTTTTTAACAAAAATATAAAGCTTTTATTTTTCTAAGTTATACTGCCAGAAGTCGATAGGAAAAGAAATCATAGAAGTCATGTATATTTTTGTTTTGTCTCATTTTGCATTAAAATATGGTAGCTGTCACAAACTACTGTATGTAGAAATAAATAGCTGTTGCTGACATCATTCCATTCCCTCCATCACATTCAACATTGACGTTTCCTTCTTATTTGGACCCATTCTGGAAAGCTTCTCTGTCTGACCAAGTAGGTATGTAATGTCAGCTGAACAGTACAGAATGCACACTTTTGTTTTCCTTAGAATTCTGAAATATATTAGCAGAATAATATACTTCCAGTAATGAAAATAATACTGAGCAGTATAGCATCAGAGCAGCAACTGTAAAGCAAATTCCTGGTAACCGTAGAGTTTAGATCAAGTATTAGCAGTGCCCTGCATGACAGAAATACTGCAATGCTCATTTTGGCTATTTCGAAAACAGAAGGAAATCCGATTAAGCTTTATGAATTTTTGAATGCTCCTAAATATCTACTTTTTAGGCATAAGCTAGTGAACTGCATTGTGTTGTATACTTTACATAATTGTAGGTAATATCTCCTCAACAAAAGATAGGATGGTCCATAACTGTGCTTCATTTTTAGGAGGAAAATACAGCAATGGAAAATTATGATGGCTTTGATTCAGCACACTGATTAAGATCTGAAGATATCTTTCTAAAAGCATGCTGAGGGTAGATCTAAAATGGAAGCAAGCTGCCTCATTGATGGATATAATTTTTAGGTAGCTGGAACTTGAGGCTAACTTTACACCTTGAATGGAAAATTGAATGTGTTTTTACCATTTTGTGATGAAAATTTTCAGTGAGAAAGAAAGAGGCCTGGGTTCTTGTCCTTGTTTTTCCCTCTTTCGTTTCCGTCTGCTTCGTTATACAGTTAGTATACAACGTTCTGTGCTAAGCTTCCTCCACATTAACCTTCAGTGTTGGTTTTGCTGGTGAGGTGCTGGCAGTGGGCAGGGGCTGCAGGGGTGGCCTCTGTGAGGACACAGCTGGTTCCAGCCGGTTCCACCTGGCTCCAACAGACCCATCGCAGGACACAGCAGAGCCTGTCAGCCAAACTGGTGGTACCTCTGTGAAAATGTGTTTAAGAAAGGGCAGAAAACGCTGAAGAGGGAGAAGAGGAGGGCAGAAAAAGAGTGAGAAACAGCAGCGCAAACACCAAGGTCAGAAAAACAGAAGGAGGTGCTGCATGGTGGAGCTGACATTCCCTTGCAGCCTGTGGAAGATATGCGCCGGCACGGATTGATATTCCCAAAGAACTGCAGTGCATGGTGGACTCACACTGGAGCAGAGGAGAAGCATGGGGAGGAAGGAGCAGCAGGGAGAGACGCTGACCACAACCCCTGCTCATCGCCCCGGTGCCGCTCGGGGTGAGAGAGGAGTTCAGAGTGAAGGAGAGAAGTTGAGCCTGGAAGAGGGGTGAGAAAAAGTGTTGTTTTAATGTCTGTCTTCTTGTTGTTTGTATAAAAATCTATTTTTATATCAATATTGTGAATATAATAAACATAAATTAAAATTACTGTATTTATTTAAAAAATATCTACCTGCTCACAGAAGGAAAGTACTAACGTTTGGGACAATTTTACCTGATTTAGACTGCAGGGGAAAATAAATTTATCCAGTCTGAATACAGACAAGTTCATTAGTATTTATCCCCTCAGGGTAATAAACCTTTTATTCATCTAAGTGAAGTCAGTACAGGCTTTCTTAAAACACCCAGACTGCAGTTGACTACTACCTTACACGTGCATTTATCAAATAAAGAAGACAAAGCAAAAGGAAAAAATGCAGATTTTTGTTTTTTTCACCTGAGATATTCTGAGTCCTTCATTTCTGTCCTCAATAACAGGAGGTGAGAGGAGGCAAGTATATTTTAAATGACAAGGGACTAAAAGAATATTCATTCTATTGCCATTGTACATTGTCACATACTGGAGGGCATGAAATCCACCTCAAAAACTCTTAATCTATACTTTCAGTATAAAAATTCAAAAGACTCAAAAACCTGGTTTTCTTGGGCATTCACAATACTAGGGATCTGAATATTTTCATCTAGAAGGCAGACACACATCAGTAGTAGGCTCTGCTCTCCCTCTGCTCTGCTCTTCCAAACTTTTCAAACTCAGAAGTTTCTGCTAATCTTATATGGCCAAACTTATTCCTGATACCTTTTCTGCTCTTTGGTTTAGAAAAAGGTGTGAAAAAATACTAGTAGACAAGAGAACCCTCTTGATTCTAACTGTCTTCTATATTTGATGCTTTAAAGAAAGGTGAACTGAACCTCTATCACCCTTCATGGTGCCAAATGATGGCTAAGGGCAAAAAAAAATACTTCTGCACTGGCCAGCAGAAGCTTTGAAGAAATCAGTTAACTAAAAATTACACTAAAACTCTTATTATCAGTAAAGCAGACACATGAAGCGCTATTTCACAAACTTTAATTTCTAGGCTTGTCTTTCTTTTGCTGGTTCATAATCCATACCACTCCATATGACTCCACGTGTTCAGTGGAATGTTTCAGGCTTCCTCTTGGAAAAATCTAGGATCCTTGTCTCCATGATCCTCATCTCCATTATTCTTTTCTCACATTGAAAAAGTTTTTTAGGATATTATTCAGCTGTTTGGAAATGTTCTTTCGTATGCTATGTGGGTTTTGGCTGTCAGTTTATACTGATGGTAAATTTGATACTTGGTGACAATCATCCTGTAAAATATCTCCTGGCTTCCTGTTTTTGCCCAAACACAATTATAAAACTTTATTTTATCTTTCTTAAAGATTTTTTTTTTATTTTGCTAGGATTTCTTAATCTTCTTTTTCTTCAAGTTGTCTCAGCAATCTTCCTCTGGACTTTGCCAGACTGAATTTTTGTAGATATTGGTCGCAGAATTCCAGGTGAGGCCTCACTAGTGACTTGTATGACAGTATTGCTGTTTTTTATCTCTACTGGAAATAATTCTCCATCACATTTCCATAACATGCTTTTTTTCTAACTTTTGAGTCATGTAAATAACTCATAGCAATGCAGTGATTGAACAATGCTTCCAGTTCTTTCTCCTTCTGTCATTTCCAAATTATGGCATATGATCTTGTAGCAGAATTTCTTAAATTATTCACCAAGTTTATAATCTCATACCCTTCACTATCATATTTCTGATGCCTAAAATGAGTCAGATTCAGAAATTTTCTCAGAAGGGCTCAATTCAAAACTCCAAGCATAAACAGTGCACACTGATCTTTTCAGGGACCTCGGAAAATGCTGGTTCATTGTTGTCTTCTTTAAAATTCATACACAATCTGAGGACAGTTCCTTTATACTTTGCTCCATCCTTCATATTTAATCCATTCTAAGTTATAGTCTTCATGTTTACGTGTCTCTTTCAGATTTAAACTACCATTTCTTACCTGGACTTAAAAAACCTGTAGTTCCATTAAAAAGTTAAGAGCAGACAAATATCTTTGTAATAAAAAGAAATCTCCAGATCTTATCAGACAGAATATATCTACAATCTGCCACTATCTTTCTCATTTAAATTAGTGACCCCTACATCCAAATAAATCCTATTCTTTACTTAGATAATGTCTTGATTTTAAAACAATTTCTTTCTTGCTTTTAAAACATTATCATAGTTCACTCCTGCAGATTCTGAAGTATCCTTAACAAAACACTGAGGTACATTTGAAAAATAATTGGTAGAATTGTGCAAAGCTGCCAACA
The DNA here is from genome assembly GCF_030936135.1 of Gavia stellata. NCBI lineage: Eukaryota > Metazoa > Chordata > Aves > Gaviiformes > Gaviidae > Gavia > Gavia stellata. The sequence continues at coordinate 22,752,409 of NC_082598.1, read as the reverse complement.
TTGAAAAAAACTTTGGATGCAAGAATTGTTGATAATACAACATTTTCCAGCTAGCATGTAGCAATCCAAGTATTATGGTGGTTGCGGCTTTCCTAAATAAATTATTTTATGTCTAGCACTTAGCCCTTAAGGTAGGGCCTAAGTCCCTAAGTCCTTGAGGTGAATAAATCATTGCCTCTGTAAAAGGTTTATTCACAAGTTACACTGAATTTCTTAAGCAAATTATTTAATTCTGGGAAACTGAGGCCTTGACCTTTGAAGGTAGTTGTTTAGGGCTAGACTTCAGTGGATGGTAATATTATTGAGGAACTGGCTTTAACTGCAGCAAAAGTGACTCAAATAATGTCTGGAAAATAGATCCAAAGTTAAAAGTGATACTTCAAAAAATGAGATTAAATGAGTAAAAATTAGTTATTAGTTCTGACATTTGTGAACATCTTGAAAATACCTTTAATAGCTGAGTGCTAATTACATTAATAGCCTTGATGCTGATACATCTTTTTCTGGAAGGACAATCTTTTAAAAAAGAAGCTCTTTAAATATATACTACACAATTTTTATCTAGCTCCTTTGTAGTAATTATAAGTCTAAAGGTATTCTATTTTTTGTAAGTATTCAGTTGTAACTAAGCTGCTTTTTTGTTTTAGATGACCTTACAGTCTTATTAACATCCACTCTCTCAATACTGTTTTCAACAACATGAACACTGGCTGTATTTTCCAAAGGACTCCTGGTCTTGTTCATTGCAGAGCATTCTTCAATATATGGTCCATGTTTTATTCAATTCACACTAGTAAAAACCTACTCCGAATGGGTTTGTTAACAAGCTTGTTAATTTTAACATCACCTTTTACAGCAGCCATAACTTTATGATACTTGACTGCCTCACAACATATTATTGAATTTATTTTCAAAATATATTGGAGAGGTGAAGAGATAAAATTATCCTTATTTTATGACTGGGACACTGAGATGCATTATCTGATAAATCTAAGACTGGTTTGAGTACCTAGAAACTTATTTTTAGAGTACTTAGCTCTTCAGTTTGGAGTACTGTTCCCAGCATCTTCAACTGCAGCTGCAGGCATCCCATGGTTCAGCAGTTTAGCCATTCATGGTATTAACTGTACATCCAGAAAAGGAGGAACTCACAACCTGCTGCATGAAAAAAGTTTGGTGTAAATGGTGTGATTTAACTGTTCTACCTTGTATCACAAAGTTTTTGCATGGCTGGACTGTGACAAACTCAAGTAGAGGAGAACCTTGAGGGGAGCAGGTCTCCATGTTCCTTTCTTTAAAATGAGCACACCGAAAGACATCAAAGGCTCTCAGTCTTTAAAGTGGGATTATTTAGAATATAAAAATACATAAACTGAAACAAGGTGATCCTTTTTATAAAAAAACAAAGAAACCTCCCCAATAAACCCCAGACGTAGTCTGTTTCACACATCAGAATTACCTGAGAAGGTTTGAAACAATTCTCCCTTACTCCCACTATATCTTTTTTTCCCAGCTTTGCTTTTTAATCAAATAACTCCACAAGTTCTGGGTGAACAAACTCCATGGATTCCCTCCAGACTTTTAAGAAATCTTCTCCCTTCCAGGCTTGGCTTTTGTTTCTACCTAACAACAGGCCCTTTGCTTCTCAGAAGATCTCAGTCTCCCTCATCCTGTAGGCTCCCCCTCAGTGCCTGCCTGCATCACCCCCTATTTTTCAAGCTGACCAGATGCTTACCCTAAGAGAGCAGTTTTCCCTTCCCCATAAGCATTCCTTTTACTAGCCAGGCAGCAGCCTGGAGAAGTAGCCTTTTTCCTTGTTGTTCTACCATCCCCTATAAACAGAACATGTAAAGGGGTACGCATGCAATGAACTATCGCGTAGTTCAGTTCATCAGACTGTAGAAATCACAGTCTTCCTAGTCTTAGGGTGAGTGTTTCACCACCATAATGTGAATGAAAATCTCTTTGGCTTGCACTGATAGTTTGAAGAGTAGAGGGTCCCAGTTTGTCCCATTATAATTTGGTCATTAACCAAATTGCTTTTCTGCCTGCTCCCAGTTCCGTCCTCCAGCTCATCTTATTTCATGTATCCCCTTTATTCTTTCATCTAGGCTCTCTGTGCCATCAGTTAGGGTTCACCCAAATACATTGGCTCCTCACCAGTCATCTCCATTTCTTTTGTTCTCCTTATTCGCAGATCTCTCCTTGTCATTTCTGTTTACCATCCCAAGTTCAATGGTTTAGCTTTCTGTCCACCCACTGACCTCTCCTTTTTCAGTCTTTCAGTCTCATGTTCGTTCTCATGAAAAAGTGAGCTCTGAGCCTTATCTATCATGTTCCTAGCTCCAGTTCCCATATCCTTCTCTAAGTTATTGCAGGTGTATTTCTGTCTATGTAATGAAAAAAGCTACTTTTCTCTTAGAGTAGCCTAAGAAAGTGAACTTCCTGAATTTAGTACCAGTATGGCTGTCAGGAGTTCCAGGCAAACAATAGTAGTTATCTATCTGATGAATGATTCAGTTAATTCTACATAGCTTTTACTGTTAGCAGTTCTGTAATGATGAGCATGTGAAAGCTTTTCAGAGGCTTATACCTTGAGCAAATTTGAAGATTTTAATGCGATAACCACAGACACATTCTTGACAGACTTTGCAAAAATCTATTTTCTGAAATGTGTGACATTGCAGTTTTTTCGATATAAGGAAACTATATTTTATTTTGCTTTGTATTCTTTAGACGCTTTCTTGGGAATAGCAGATCTGTTTGATTGAATAGTTATGGTGGAAAAAAAGTGCAAATAAATCCATCCTGAGTTGTTCACTCAGCATGGAAAATTTGAGTTCAGACTGTTGAACCTGAGCAAGGTTATAATCAACTGAAAATACGAGCCACTGGGCAACCTTAATGATAGGTGGTGCCAGCAGTCCTGCTTAAAACCTTTATGATGTTCTTGTTGTCATGGAAGCAACTGTTCCAACACAAATTCCCCTAAGACTTCATTCTTTGATAATAACAATAATATACTACATTTAAATGTACTTGTGTATGACTCAGTTTCTCAGAGTGAGAATACCAGTGCTTTAACTCTCACATCAGTGTAAAATGTCATAACTAGATGTATATTCTAGAGATAGACATACTATGGAGTAAGATGTGAAGTATGGAGAAGTTGTGAAATCTCAACATAGGGTGACTGTGAAATCTGTAATACATATATATACATACATTACATTTTGGTAACACAGTGTGGTTTTACAAAATTAAGAAGAAACACAACTTCACAGGTATAGTGGCATTTACTCCTACATTCCTTTTCTGGTAAAGTATATTGATTACTATTAGTTTTTGTGTAAAGACTGGTGCAGTCTGCTATCATCTTATTTCCCTTAATTGTGTATCTGTGCAAACGCACATTACGTCTTCTGGCACTTGGAAGAAAAGCCATCTGTTTGCCTTTGAGGACTTACTTCCTGACACTCTTCCAAACAGTCATTGCACCAGAACTGTGGAAAAGGAGGGAAAGTTTACCTGATAGCAGGTGAAGGGTAAATGAAACTGAGTGTAAACAGAATAATACTTATGATTTTTATTTCATTATTATTGCTTTAAAAAACCCCAAACTTATTAGATTTATAAACCCACCTCTTTTTACCTTTAAATATAAATTCGTGTAACTCTATGCAATCATAAAAACAGTGAATACAGCAGTGATGCAATTCAGTTTTCTATTCAGCTCTAATGTTTAACATTCCTTACACCATGCTGCTGACAGTAGAATTTACCTTTACTTGCCAGCAAAGGAGAAATAAAACCAATAAAACCAATATACATTGAATCCCTTGGCTCCAGAACTTTTCATTTGGTTTCCAGAAGTGGTATACATTGCTAGAACAGATTTGTTTTCACATAAGGTACTTGTTGCAACTTTTAGTATTACTCTTCTTCTGGAAGAAAAAAGGGAAAAAACGCCTCCTTCATCATATGTTCAGTGATGTCTTCTTTAAATGTCTGCTCCTAATTTGCTGGAATTTAAATTTCTGTTACTGAGACTTACTGTGGCTGTGGTACGTATCTTGTTCTTTCTATAGGAAAATTTGCTGCTATAATTTTTAAATTGTACCTTCAAGAAGTGGTTTCTGAACCCTTGTTCACTTTTCCTCATCAGGCTGCTAAGAGCTTATTCCAGACCAAATGTCCACTAGATTTCATAGGTTTCTATTTTTACTAAGCTCAATTAAAAAAAAAAAAAAAAATCTAATGCACAGAATAGCAGCTTCTACCTATAGTGCTCAGGGATATTTTCATGCTATTTTTACAGAGAGACAAAACCAGTCCGCACTTAGGTATTAAATGGAATGTAGTCACCAATTTGACAATTATTTGAACCTCTCTAAAAAATCTTGGGAGCTCCTACGAATCCCAATCTACACTCAAAGCTGACTTTTCTAAAGATGTCATGAAGGAGTTCCCCAAAGACCTGTGCAGTTAAATCCCAAATGTCTTAGAGTTATCAACATGATGCTTGTTGAGGGTGTCCTAAAAGGCTGTCCTGCCAGCAAGTAGGCTGGGGGTGAGCAACAAGTTGGGAGGCGACATAGTGAGGACAGCTAACCCCAACTGACCAAAGGGATATCCCATACCATATGATGTCACGCTTAGGAATAAAAACTGGGGAGAAGGTTTGCCAGGGCTGCCATTACTTGGGGACTGGCTGGGCATTGGTCGGGGGGTGGTGAACAATTTTTTTTTTTATCACTTGCTTTTTGTGGTTTTGTTTGTTGGTGTGTTTTCTTTTGTTTTTTTTTTTTGTTTGTTTTCACTTATTAACCTGTCTTTATCTCAACCCATGAGTTTTCCCACTTTTACCCTTCCGAGTCTCTCCTGCATCCCACTGGGGTGGAGTAATTTGTCGCGAATGAGTGGTTTAGGCCACTTAAAGAATCACTGTCAAGGATATTGGCAAAAGTTTTTTTAATAGAAGCAAGAGCTTAGTCAGACAACAGCCTGCATTAGTCTGCAAAAGTCTGCATTAGCTAATATTTTCACTACAGAAGTGTATTTTCACTACAGAAGTGTCTTTTCACTACAGAAGTATCTGGAAGTCCCTGCTAAGGTTGAGACCTCATAGACTGGGTGACAACAGAACATAAGAGGGAGAAAGAATTTCTTGCAGGTATGGAGTGTATATAGTGCGGTTGTCAATCTTTACATTCCCATCACAGAATCACAGAAGGTTGAGATTGGAAGGGACCTCTGAAGGTCATCTGGTCCAACACCCCTGCTCAAGCTGGGTCCCAAGAGCTGGTTACCCAGGACCATGTCCAGAAGGCTTTTGAAAATCTCCGAGGATGGAGTCTTCAAAACCTCCTTGGGCAACCTGTGCCAGTGTTTGGTCACGGTATCATATATGATACACAGTATCAAATATAATCAAATATTAAATGATATGTATCATATAAGATCATATCACATTACATATATTTACATATAAAGTATTTACTTTCAACATATTGCGTAGACACAGTCACTTTCCATCCATTCATTCATTGCTTATGTTTCATGCTCAATTGTTCTTTATCGATTATGGTTTGCTCTCAGATCTTCCAAGGCCACTGACTCCTTACTTGTCTCATTCTGAATGCCTTCATCTATCTGTCATGCATATGCTGCACCTTCACTGACACATCATTTGCCTTCAGTTCTGTATACAAACAACTATGCATGATGGTGTGTATGAGTAAATAAATACAGTAATAGAGGGAGTAGATGCAAAGGTGGAGGCATACAATTAAATAAATGTATAAGGTTTGAAGAAACAGAATCGGAATTAAGCATATGTTCAGAAATCAGAGGGTTATGGTAGAGGAGCAGTGAGAAAGCAGATGGGTGGCTCATTTCAGACCACCATCTTCAGTGTCTTCAGTCTTTCTCTCCTCCTCATTCCCTCTCACACCTCTTGCTTGCTTCTTGAGGTCTTTCTGCATCAAGTAACCACAAACAGAAGAGCAAGGAGAGTCCCATATGAAAGATTCCTCAGGAAAAGAACAATTATCTGAACTCAGCAGGAGTTGAGGAGAGGAAAAATAACACTCTTGTAAGCCCTAATCCTCTCTTCTTGTCCCTTTAACCCTTGTACTGATGCTGCAGAACAAGGCATCATCAGTTCACCTTTTCAGGCATGCTGCAGCACTCCCAGACTCTATCACATTTTGTAAAACCTTGTTCCCAGACTAGTCTTGTGTATCCCCAGTGTACATTCCTGCCTTTCCCAAAATAACGTGTGTATGGCAGAAGGTGAATTCTCCATGCAGATAAATGATGCCTTACAAAGGAGCACGGTATTGTTAGCTTTTATACACAAGATTATCTCACATAGCCTAATAGTTATAGAGATTTTTTCTTTTTTCCTTCTCCATGCATAATTGCAAGCTAACATGGCGTGATCAACAGCTGGTTCAGTCTCCAAGCTCACTTAGCCCTTGGCATCTTTGTTCAAGCTGCAAGAGCAAAGTCCATTAATGTCAACTGCAGTGCTGTTCTTGTGGTATGGTGTGTGCATATGCTAAGACCAGAACAACCCATAGCTTTCACAGAAATCATTGAACTGTACTGTCTTTGATCGTGAATGAAAAGGTTATAGTATAGTGGAGCCCTCTGCTAACTCACTGCCATTTCATTCCACTTTTCTATGTTTTCCTTGTGATCCAAGGTCTCCTTTGAAAAAAACATTCTGTTGATCAGTGGGTTTGACTTTTACTTTCTAACCAAATTCATTGTTTTGCTTATATTTATCTTCCCTTGTTAGGAGATTAGTAAAACACATCAGAAAAAAAGACCAAACACACCAAGTAAGAAGCTATTAGTGTAGCCATTTATAAAATAAAATTTATTATAGTAACAAGCTTCAGTTCTGGTTCCAGTTACTCAAAATTTCTTCCAGTGTCTGCAGAAATGAAACTAAGATAGGAACTTAGTTTGCTGCAGCCTGCAGGTCTGCAGACAGGAACTTCTGCTGAGCCCGGAATTCTTTATGTATCTCAAAATTTCTCTTATAAGAATGGATTACAGTAGACAGGCAAGAAGAGTACTAGTTTATTCCTGTTATAAAAGAGGATTAAAAATGAAGGTGGCTTCAAAAGCTAGTGCCACCAGCAAAGTAAAACTGAAAAAGGAGCAAAGAAGTTGCTGTACAAATTGAAAAATCCATTGGATAATATTACTTTTGATACTAGAGCATAGGTATCACACTTCACAAATTGGTCATTATCACTGACTTCTTGTAGCAAGGAGACTCTAATGTACACAGTCTCTGACCACTTTATTCACTCTTAACAAAGCTAGAAAAAACCTTAAATAAGCTGCTCTTGCAGCTGAAAAACAATTTGCCACAATATCAGCTGAAAAAAAAAAAAAGATTCAATTCATTGGTACTGCAGTTATATCCTTGAACAACTTTGGGGATGGAGGAATGCTGTGCATGGATTCAAAAACAAGTAGAAAATAAACAGGGCAGATGTTACACTGACTTCTGACCATTAGAATCTGATAGGTGGTTTGGTTTATCCCTTTTTGACCAGATAATATTGCCTCTGGGGAAATAATTATCAACAGTGCATCTTTAAGCCAGGTGTTGTCACACACTGTGTATCTATATTTCTTTGGGATAAAATGAGTTCAGTTGAAAACCAAAACTGATTTTGATACTGCCGGTGGTGTATAACAATAAATAGAAGTTTATGCATAAATGTACATAAATAAATACGCATTTGCACATAAATATAGATATAGTCCAGCTGTAAGAAATGACTTAGTAGATGTTTGAGTTGTTATTTTTCAAATAATACATCTTTCTTCTTTTCATAATACTTTTACTGACAGATCTTCCTCCACATCATACTTCTAACACTAAAAATGGAACAGAAAAGAAAATGGATTGCTGTTCTAATGAAAAAATATTCTATAGATTCTTACCCCAGAATCTCTTCGGACTTGTGAATTAGCATTTGAATTGAATTCTTCTTGGTGGCTCTCTACAATTTTGGACCCTGAAATAAAGTAGTGATGAGATATTTTATGAGCTTTATTTGTCTGGCTGATGTCAAAGCAATATGTGTTACATTTAGAACACACAATAACAAAGCACCAGTGAAGACCTATTCCACAGCCTTGTGCAACCCTTGAAAAAAATCTGTTCTAGTGTCTCCTTCACAAACTGAGTTCCATCTTACCTGTATTCATTTGTGGTATATATGACTAGTGGAAGAATTTTATTTTTCCTTACCTTTACAAATCTTGGAAATCAGGATCGTTAATTCTCATAGTAATTTAAGGAAATCAGAGGTAGAGACAAAAAGACATGAATAGGTAATATTTCATGTTCCATGAATGAGATGGGATTTAAGTGCCTTTAACCTTCTACAGGGAGGGAAGTTTAACAAGAAGTCTAGGGCTGTTCAGCTAGAAGGGTGTTACTGATAAATAAAAACTAAAAAAACCCAAATATATCCATTTTTTCCTGGATGAAAAACAGATCTTTTGAACTTTCAAACTGTTGTTCTAGGCACAGCATATGCAGATTGGTTTTACACGTCAGAGGAATGCAATGTAGCTGTCTATCTGGAGTCATTAACAATATTATCTATTATCTGGCTCCATTTATCACTATTTTTTTTTTAGATTGAATTTTGCGTGATCCTTCAGGTACCAATATGGATCTCTAGTGGATGAATTAGGCTAATATTCTATAATATTGGCTAGCTGTAACAGAATCTGCAATGTGAAGTTATATCTACTTATATTTTAATTTCTTCCACAAAACCCAATACAATCAAACAACTATACAACTAATCATTCATTTCATTCACAGTTGCATAATTACCTATTGAATGGAAAGATAAATCTCACATTTATGTCTATGCCATAAGTGTATGTAGGATTATTCATTTAAATTACTTCATATACAGTATTTTCTGTACACCTATATACCATGTTCAAAGCAAGTGTCAGTGGATACTACAAAGTCCATCTTTTTCTTTCAGTAAGTTTAAGAACTTCCATTTTACAATTCACTTGGTAAATTTAGTTCATAAACTTCACATTATCACTGTTGGGAACAAGACAGGATTTCTCTATGATATTCTTAGCTTATTAAAATTGTATTTTTTGTGGGTTTTAGGAAGTATAAATTAAAATATAGGTAAAAGAAATAATTTACTAAATTTGGTCAGCAAGTCTCATTTTTATTTTCTGTCTCCTGAGTTTAAAACAGTAAAAATTAAACCCACAGAAATACTAGGACTTGAAAGTTCAACTATCCTCCTCACACAAAAGCAGCAATGCAGATTTTGTAATGAAACAAAATAAATGTACATGTTTATATCTGCATTTATATATCTATTATGCTATACAATATGAAAACCATATGAATTTGTCAATATGAATAGTTTATTACTATTTCCTGATTCTCTCTTGATCACACAAGATACAAAGACAAATCTTAGCCTTACTCAAAAATTACTTACTCTTTTTCTGATACACATATTTGTTAGGAAATTAAAATTGGTATTTTATGTCAGAAAATAGTGTTTATTGGCTCACAATATTTTAAATTATAATGTCTAGTTAATTCTTTACACATTTTTCTTTTTTATTGTAACTGAGCAGGCGTTTCAATTTAATAGTCCGTAATGATACAGTAGCCTAACTTTCTAAGTGGGTAGAATTAATGTAAGACTGCAAGTTTTTTGTGTATGTGAAATTATTTCATGTGTTCAGTAACTTCTATTTATCAGAATTAAATTTCAATTGTCATTATGGAAGTAAATTTCAGTTTCTCTAGAAATCTCATACAATTTCTGCAATCTTGACTAATCTGAATAACGTTGTGCTCCTAGCAAATATCACCACCTTCCTCTTCATTTTTTGTTCCATATCAATACTGAGTATATCTAACAACGACATTCCTCATACATTCTTTGGGGAATCCAGTTACTAACATTTTCTATCATACTGAAAATTGATAATTTATTCTTACATTTTATTTTCTATATCTAAATCTGTTTATAATGCATCACAGTATTTTACCTTCCATGACATGACTAGGAAGTTTTAGTAAAAGCTTCTGCGAAGGACTTTGTTAAAGACTTTTTAAAGGCCAAAATAAATTATATGAACCTGTTCTCTTCTATCCACTATTTTAGTAGATTAGAGGGGCTTGAATTTCTTTTGTAGATGCCATGCTGGTTTATCCTGCTTATAATGAGTTTATTGAGGTGGTTTGTAATTCAGTCATTAATAACGGTTTCAACCTAGAATCTAGAATGTCAAGGCGCGGCATGGGCTGGCAACTCCCTGGGGGCCAGGAACTGCAGTCAGTACCCACAGGCAGGGCAGCGGCCTCACCAGCAAGGGCTCATCCTACCACCCCCAGCAAGGGAGCAGGGCAGGCTAAGGTGGGAGGCAGCTGGAGGCAGCCCAGAGACCAGATCATCAAAAATGTCCATACTGATGAGGCAGGCCTGAAGTTAAGCTAGGAAGTGAGTCCATGGGTCAGCGTTAGGATCTGAGTCAGCGGGATACATGGTCAGGCACAGAGGCATGGCTGCAAAGCAGATGCAAAGTAGTTAAGTGGGGCAAATGGCCTCAGTTTAAAAGCAGCTCCTACAAGAGGGAGGTATAGGGCCTCACTGGAGCTTTTCCAGCTTTTTCTTCAGAACAGTTCTTATCAGCTGGCCTTGAGTGCAGTCAGCTAAAATCCTAGAAGTGTGAGTAAGCTAAGGTCGCTGAAATAGAAATTAATTAAGGCTTACCAGCCTATGTCAATGCAACCCAACCTAATATATTTTCATGACACTATATATTGGTATGAATACTTAGATTACCTTATTGAATGCTTATACGCATTTAAACCCAAAAAAGAGTAGAGGCTTGCTCTTAAGGAGAAATGTAAGAGGATTCCTAGGTGTATGGGAACTAATTTAACTCCATTTAAAAGGAAGCAAAGACAGTCTGAGGAACGCATCTGTGTTAAAATTTCATTTGATAGTACAGGCTGCAGAACCACTGCTATGTTTACAGTTCCGTTTTGATTCTTTGCAACTTTTTATCTCAGTTTCTGTCCAGCATTTCCAGGGTAACAAAACAGACCTAATAGTGGATTTCATTATTCTGCATTGATAGGGAAGCACCCTTGAAGATAACTTGTAACTTCTGTTCAAAGACTAGGAATCTTCCCTGGCAACTGATTTATTTGTGTATAATTATCTGGAAAGGTTGACTGGGTGTTACCTGACAGTTGGTGATCATTTTGTGCAAGGGTGGTGACACAATGCAATGATTTTATGACTTAAATGAAAAGAGGAAGAAATGAATGATACTGTATTCTCTGAAAGACTGTCCTGAATTCAAGAAAGCTTCTGGGGAAGGAGAGAAAAAAAATCTGAATATTTTTCTGTTTGTAGAACTATGTTTGTCATTTTAGCCACACAATGTCCATGTAAAGTTTGGGCATCTGTATCTGTCTCATAGTATGTACGTCTGGAAGGAAGAACTGTAAAAAAAAGAGAGTACTTACAAAATTGGAGGTCTGGGAAAACCTTGCATTTAAAGAACATGAATGATGCTGTTAGGGGTCAGTTCTGGAGGCAAAGAACACTTAGAGCTGGAAGCACTGTTCCCGCAAAAATGTAAGTTGTGTTGTTTTTTGGTTTGTTTGTTTTTTTCCCCAGGGGGCAAATCTCAACTGGACCTATAACATGGACATAAAATATTCAGTCACCCTTCTGAATAAAAACCATAAAATTGCAATGAATGCTAAATCTATCTTTATATCACAAGAAAAATTTTATTATCAGAGTTCAGGATGACTTCCAATTTGTGGAATAGGTTTCTCCTTCTCTCCCTTTATTGGAGATTTACTTTTCCATACTAGCTGCTGCCAGAAAACATAGCCTATATAAGCTTCCAGTATCATGCAGCCTAGCTGTTCCTATATTATTCTCTCTCCTTAAGAGTTTCTCTTCTTTGATGATACACATCATATTTTACTATTCTTTTATTGTCTTCACATTTGATGGAATTCCAAGGAAATAAAAAGCATGTGGGATTCAAAGCAAACTTAAGATAATGGAGTATTTCTAATTTTGTCCTGATTTTTATGTAGTTTCTCCAATGATATTCAACAATATTCATTCTTCTCCATTAAGGATGGTTTTATAGTTTCCTCAGGATCTATCTACATTGAGAAAGGGCTTATATTTTTGCCTTCAAATCTAGTAGCTAGTGAACCATCTAAAAACTTACTTGGTATTTCAGCTCTCAGTAAAAGAAGACTTTCTTTTAAATTAAGCAGAATGCAAGAGTTTTATGTGTCTCTTAGCACTTTCAGGGTGCAGGCTAACTTTCCATGACTTTGATGCATGTCACAAGATTTTCCTTGCTAATGAAGCAAGGTTACTCAAAGAAATTCTAGTAAATTAGACAGAGGCAAGGGACATTTTCAGGCTATGAAACTCTGCTGTTCATACTTCAAAATTGTTAGAATGATCCCTGAAATGCTTTTGCTCTTTGACATGTAGCATTTGCCCAAGCAGTCCCTGGACATGGTTCTGAAGCCAACATAGGTCAGAGAAAAATCCCTGAATGGCAGTCACTTGTATGAATGTGAGATGTTTCCCTAATTCGCCTCAGTGTCAGAAAATGGTCCCAGCCATGTTGATCTTGGTAGCATAGACATAATATCACCTCTGTGTCTTTTAAATACCAGCAAACACCCTATATTTCTGGCTGTCAAAAATGTTTCATGTAACTAAATTTTAGGATTGTCTACACAAAGGCAAAGGAAAAGAATGCTTAAGATTTATTGTTATTAATTAACATTTAACCACATAAGACAGCTGAATTAATATGAATGCAAAATATTTGTTTCCCCTCAAGTTTAACGTGACAAAGTGGTATACATTTCATTGGATTTGGAGAAGACTGTATGAGCCACACAGTCCTTCAACCTTTGTAAAAGTTTCCAGTTCTGAATGGCTTTGTAATTAATTTCTCATTCTGGAAGTTACTTGGGTTAATAATAGTTTTCTCTCCCTTTCCTCTTTATTTGTTATTCTTTAACCCAAGTAAGAAGGTGTTTAGTTGTATTTCCAACAAGCCACAGTTTTCTACCTTTTGATTTGAAAATGCTAATTGCATTATGAATGGACTGAACAATTTTAATAAGAGGTTTATGACAGATAGTTTATGACTGTCTGTGCTTAGCTGAGCTATTAACAAGTTACAAAGTCATTGTGAGACACAGCATTCTTCCTCTCTAGGAAATGTTCAAACCCCACCATGACATTTTGTTACATACAAACTTCATAGTTCACATTCACAAGATCTGTTAATCATACTTCTAAGAGTTGCATGAGTAAGTTAACTTAATATATCTCAGAAAAGACCAGAGATAATGGTAACTGTGATATTGACACAATAATGATTTAAGGCGTTTAACCTGTTTTGAGGGACACAATTAAAGCTTACGACTTTGTTTAATTAATCATCTCTAGTAGAAGAACAGAATTTTAATTTTTCTTTTACATGCTTTCTAGAAACCTAGTTGTGATTCTATTGTATATAAACAGTTTCTATATTCATATCTGTTTGTGTGCTTATGTACCATCCTTGTAACATGAATCAAACTATATGTTAGACTTTGATATTTGTTCTCTTTAGTTTCTTCATAAAGTGAAACACGATTCATAACAATGCTAATTATTGAATATTTATTTCCTTTTTTCTTCTGAAAAAACCAAAGCTATTTACAAAGAATTAAATTTTGTTTTCTCTCTTTAATTTCTGAAGGGAAAGTCTGTTCATGATAAGCTAAAATGTGTCATATTGTTAGGAACAGAAAACCGATTGACGCTGTCTGACCAAGTAGAACTTGCAGTTGAATTTCATAAACCTGAATACTGTTCTGGAGTTGGGCATTTGGATCCCAGCTAAATATTATCTAAATATCGCTACCTTCCCCTTTTATACCGGTTAGAGCACCTTAAATGTAAGAGATGCGATTTACATTCTTTCCTTTACCTGTGAAGAATTTAATCAGTTACTAGCAGAATTCTCTTAGCAGTATATGCCTAACCACCCACTTTAAGTGGAGCTTACTCATTTGCTCCTGTCTTGCATGAAATAATTAAACACTGATTGGCCCACAGCAGAAGATGAAAAGCGTGTGTGATTCTCTAGGCTTCTTTTTAGACTATTTGCTGGCTGACTTTACATCACTTTGCAAATGAAAAAGTAAAAAGTCAAATAGTTGGAAGATTCTATTCTGAAGGGACATGACTCTTTCTGACTTTTGTGCAATGACTGCTGTCGTGGTTTAACCCTAGCCAGCAATTAAGCACCACACAGCCGCTCGCCCACTCTCCCCACCTCCCCAGTGGGATCAGGGAGAGAATCGGAGAAAAGGTAAAACCTGTGGGTTGAGATAAAAAACATATAGTAGGACAGAAAAGGAAGAAAATAATAATGATAAAAGTATATACAGAACAAGTGATGCACAATGGAGTTGCTCACCACCTGCTGACCAATGCCCAGCTAGTTCCTGAGCAGCAGCCCCCACCCCAGTTTTTTGTTCAGCATGATGTCATATGGTATGGAATATGCCTTTGGCCAGTTTGGGTCAGCTGTCCTGGCTGTGTCCCCTCCCAGCTTCTTGTGCACCTCCAGCCTCCTTGCTGGCAGGGCAGTATGAGAAGCTGAAAAGTCCTTGACTTAGTGTAAGCACTGCTCAGCAACAGCTAAAACATCAGTGTGTTATCAACATTATTTGCATCCTAAATCCAAAACACAGTACTATACCAGCTACTAGGAAGAAAATTAACTCTATCCCAGCCAAAACCAGGACAACTGCTTAATGCCAAATACATAAAGAACAGGGACTCATATCCTGGCTCTCCGCTCATAACTGAGTTATCTGGACGTAAACTGCAGAGTTAGTTAGAGTTCTGCTTGCATATCTGTCTATAGATCTTCTATTCCTTTCAATATACTGACACAGTTTTGAGACAATAATGACCTTACTTCTTACCGCAAGTACAATAGTAGATGGGGCACTGGTGAGAAATATATGGGTTTGAATTTTCTTAGTTCAAGAAAAACCTGAAGTCCTCTTGATGCAGCTTTCTAACAACTGGTTTATCAAATAAATAGGCATAACAGTGTCACCAAAGCACTGGCTAGGTTCCTCAAGAGGAAACTAACTTTACTTAACAGATGAATATGTAAGCATGGAACTTTGAAAAACATAGTTTGTAGTTTGATATTTCAATTCTGCCTGAATCACACTCTGTGTAACTAAATCTCCAATTTCTTTTATGTATCTAGGTCCAATTTTTCAAAAATGCAATACTGATTACAGTATATATACCTGCATTTCTTTGCTAAGTTTTACAGCACACACTCTTAAATTATCTAATTGGGACTTTTTATAAATTTTTAAAAAGCAATTAATATTTCAGTAAGAAATATGCAATTATGTGATGCATATGATTTTAGTGTGTAATATGTTGTGTGCTTCTATTTCTTACAATGAATTATACTCCTGACAGTACTTTTCATAAATTATATTTATTAAACGATATGCTCAATACATGTTACAGTCTCACTGACATTGTTTTGCATTTAAAATTCAGATAAATTATATTAGTTACTGAAAATATCTTCAAATAATGGTTGAACAGCTGATACTAATTTTTTTCAATATGAACTGACCATCAATTACACAGATTCTTTATACTCATGAGAAAGAGAGAGCTAGTTAATTTGTAAGACTAATTATTCTGTCTTTGGATTGGGAGAGTTAATCTCTTCACTGAACCTTCAAATGTTGTTATACCGTTACACAAAATAAAATTTAGCAATTAGTACACTGTGTGAGGTAAGAGGTCCATATCATTATATATTTCTGTACGAGAAGAAACAGACCGTCTCTCTGAATTAATCAAATGAGCTAACAAATTACTATGGATAATTACAGGCATCTAGAGATGTGAGACTGCTAGCAATCAGACACTTGTAACGCTAAGAGAATAATTACATCTTGTAGTTTGCCTTGGAAAGGATTAAAAAATATTCTACCAAACTGCAGCAGTTTGAATTGTTTTACTGCTCATTAATGATCATTTGGGGGCAAGGGAAATGAAATGTTTCACTAGTCTTTCTAAAAGGCTATGAAGTCTTTTCTAACAAGGTATCACTTCATGAATATGACAACGACATTAAAAAATAAAAAAATAGAACGAAATGTGAGCACTCTTTATTAACTTCAGCTTAATTCCTAAACTGCCTGTAAATAGGGTTTGTGATAAAAAAGAGTGACCTAGAACTGAAGTATATTGAGACACTCATGTAATGCTGTATCTGTCTAAATTGCAGATGTAGTAAATTCCAGATTTGATAATAGTGCTAGAAGGGTATCTGTTTCTCCAACCATTCTAGATTGATCAAGATGTTTTTTCCTTGAGCAATAAGTGGTTGCTTCCAATAACTGATTCTATTTGTTCTGAATGAATTTGTAGATCAAAGTTAGCCTGATCTGACTCAGTCATGGGGCTTGCCTACCCCATTCACAACTTCCTCATCTGTTTGTTGAGGACTCTCTTCCTCCCCCATCATTCATAATTTAAAGATCTCTTTACCAGGTTGGCCAGCCCATTGGCAAAAATACTTTTTCCCTGCTTAGTCAGGTAGATCCTATCTCTTCCAAGCAGCTGTTGACCTTCAAAGAGGGTCCCATGGTCACTGAAACGGAAACTCTGGTGCCAACATCAGCTGTGCAACCAATTGTTGACAGGTAGGATGCAAGGTCCTCCTCAGGCCCTTCCCCCTCACCAGCAGGATGAAGAAGAGCCACACTTGAGGCCTCATGCCCTTGACCACTGTTCACAGACCCATATAATCATGCTTGGTACTTCCCAGGTGACCCCTGGCATTACTGCCTAAGTAGAACAGCAGTAAGGAGTAATGGAGAGCCATAGCCGCTCCACAACATCCTGGATGTGATTCCCTGGCAAGCAGCAAACCTCCCTGTATGACAAGTTGGCAGATGGGGGTCTCTGACCTTTGCAGCAGGCAGTTTCCTACCACTATCACTCAACTCTTTGTGGTCCTAAGTGGCTCAGGCTCCTCTGGCAGAGATCCTTCATTTGATGGCACTCTGAGCTCATCGGCTATGAAGGCAGTGAACCTATTCTGTAACTGACTTCTGAAGTCACCAGGTGGGGCATGATTCTTCCTCCTGGTGTGAGAAGTCACCAGTTTCCAGACTTCATCACAATGGGAGTTTCCACTATCCAATTTCATAAGTACAAGCTCTTCCTACCTCTCTGCTACAGTTGATGATTCAGGCTCTTGAAGCTGCAGGTCTGAAAGAAGATCCAGTAGATCTCTTTTAATCTGATGTTGCTCAGCCTGCTGATTCCTTCCTGCAGCTGTTTCACTTGGTGGCACAGCTCCTGAAAAACTGCACACCTCTGACAGGCTAGAAAGCCATGTGCCCCAGACTCAGTGAGAGGCCCCAGGCACTCCCTGCAGCCTGAGACTTGTAGAGCTGCGTCTTCCTTCTGAAGCTCCGTCTTGAGTCCAAGAGTCTGATAATGAAGGGCCATAGTAAATAACATAATATATACTGAATGTAGTAAACAAAAATGATTGTCTTTCTATATAAATTTGCTTTGCACTTCCACAATTTAGTCCAATTCAGAACTGCTTTGCTCTTGTATAAAACTGCATGAATTCTATTAAAATCAATGTGCTAGCACCAGATATTTGTTAAGAACCCCAAATCAATACTTGCTGATTGGCAATACATTTGTATTTGCTAGCGCAGGCCATTAACTATAAAAGAAGAACCTGCAGTGATATTATCTAAATTGTGTTAATCTGTGTATTTAAGCTGGAGAAAGCAGAAATGTCCAGGACATCATGTGGCCCATCACAAGTGAAAGCCATATGAGTATTATGGATGGAGAAGGGCAATAATAATACCCAGTAACACACTTATATACGTACTAGTCTTTGGAAGCTGAATCCTGCTGTATTGGATGTATGTGGCAAGGTGTTGGCAGAGGCAGGACTGGAGAGGTGGCCTCTGTAAGAAGAGACTGGGGCTGCCAGAAGAGAGTGGGCCTGCCCTGTGCTGGACACAGATGTTTCAAGGTGGTTCCAGGAGACCCACCACAGGACACAGATGAGCCCATCAGCCAAGCTGGTAGTGCCTCTAGGAAAATATGTTTAAGAATGGGAAGAAAATGCCAGGCAGGTGGAGAGAACACAAAGAGTGAGAAACAGCAGAGGGAACACCACAGTCAGAGAAAGGACGAGGAGGAGGTGCTCCAGGCACCAGAGCAGATATTTGCCCTGCAGCCCATGGAGGACCCACACCAGAGTAGAGGAGAAGTGTGAGAAAGAAGGAGCAACAGAGAAAAACCACTGTGCACTGACTGTAAGCCTCCCCCCTGCTTTTGCACTGTTCACTCATTGTGGGGCTGAAGGGACTGAGACAACCTCTGGCAATAATAAGGAGAGGCAAGAGAGGAGTCTGGAATGGAGTGAAGTTGAGCCTGGGGAAGGGGGGAGAAAAAGTGGTTTCCTTATGTGTTCTAATGCTTGTCTTTCTGCTTCCCAATACCCAAATCGGTAATTAAATATAGATATATTTCTACAGCAATAAATTAATTTAATTTTCCCAAGTTGTGTCTGTTTTGCCAGTGACAGTGACTGGCAAAAAATCTTCTTGTCTTTATCTCAATCAATGAGATTTTTCGCTTCTGTTCTTCCTATTTTTTCCCCCCATCCCACTCACTGGTGAAAATGAATGAGCAGTTGGGTGGGAATTTGACTATTAGCTAAGGCTAACCCACCACATCAATAAAGGAGAGAGGCACCAAAAAGTGGTGGCTAAAACTACTAACTCACTAGGAAACCTGCATGGAGAGGGTTAAGCAAATAATATCATTAGCCAATTCAGCCAGCCTGTTGAACAGGGAGATGTGAAGCGTTTGCTTGTAGTAAATGCTTATCATAGTTTTTGAGATGCTGTCTTTTGCCAGAATGTAAGCATCAAACTCTCATGTCCAGTCAAATGCCCTTATTCATTTGAGCTGCTGAGATCAGAATGCTATCCAGGGGACGGCTATATACATCTGTTCTGGGAACTGAATAGCTCTTCTCTGATAAACAAGGCTGAAAAAATAAGTTGTGGTTTGCACATTTTTTTAGTGGCTGAAACAACAATCCATTAATTTGAAGAAATACTCAAATAAGAAACATTCCTGATATTCTGATGGCATCTCCGTTACCCACATCTCAGGATCATGTCTGAAACATCTGGCAGAATTTTTTTGACTTTTGAACTCACACCACTGAGGGCATTTCCAGACCTCTTTTGTTTGTGTTTTAAAAAGGTGGCCACAGCTGTATTTTCTTAAAATATAGACCTTTTTGTGCTGGGCTTTCTTTGGCAACATCTACTTAACATTGATACCTAGTCTAGTTTCTGATTTCCACTGGCCTTGGGTGGAAGACTGATAGTCAGACTGTTTCTCTGAACAAAAAAAGAGAAATAACCATCTAAAAAGAAGCATATGTCTCAAACAGGAGGTGTCATCTACAGAAGTTAGATAGCTGCTGAATGGAATTTTTATGGAGGAATTATTCTGGACTTGAGATGTCACTAGGTACTGCTGCTCACCTTTAGAAGACTAAGACTAGTTTTGGACTTGATCTCATCACCTAACAGGTATTTTTTAAATTGACTCTTTGTAAGTAAGATACGTTCTTGTGGCAACATGACTGACAGAACATGAGTATTTTGAGGAAGTTTAATATACCAAAAATTGATGGTTTATATATTCACCTACAAATACAAAGTTTTGACTATATGTACTACTGTCATTTAAGTCCTTCATGGCATTTAACATGACTGATTGTAAGATAAGAGATACCTTTCCAGTTCATTAATTACATACATCTCCAAAAGCAGAATATTATGGGTATTTCATATTTGCTTCAGTAGTTAAATAAAACAAAATTCAGAGTTTTAAATAATTTCTGCTTTTTTCTCGCTCAAAATTCCTTTGTTTGAAGACATTGTTATATATTGGAGACTTTCTGATATTTGAATTTACTCTCAAAATTCCCTAGCCATAATAACAGATTCAATCAACATTCATCCTATAGTAATTCTTTGTTACATCACAAAGTTGAGTTATTCTTGTAAATATGTGGTACCAGAATGACTCCTTTCTGGAAAGCAATTACTGAGACATTTTGTGTAGAACAGATTTCTTCATTAGAATAATGACTCATTATTAGTAGCCAAACTCTGCTACTGAGTTGGTCTTTACTCAGTATGAAGTGATTGCAGAGAGAGGCTCTACTTAATGAAAATTAGTCTGGCCTACGTTGTGCCCATTAGCAAATTAAGTTACTCTCCTCTGATCAACTGTGTTTCTCTTTCACTTGGTTAAAGATAAAACCTTACCGTACAAAGACAAACGAAGCAATGATGAAACTTATCCTCACTCGGGAAATATCTATATGCTAATAAAAAAGTTGTAACAAAAGTGACAATTAGAAAATAAACCAGACTTGTCTTCAGGGCTGTTACCTCTTTTCCATAAGAATGAGTAAGAAAAGTGTTTGAAGAATAGAGGGCTGAAAGGGAGTTGCACTACATGTATGACATTAATTTCAGAGGCTAATTTGCAACTAGTGAAAGAACGATATCTTCACAAAAGCTGTTAGTGAACCATTTAGTTCATATATTATTTACTTCGCTTTTCACAAGATCAGTTTAAAATCCATTTGAATAATTTTAAATGCATATGATTTTTTTTTCTTAGTTCTTCCTCCTTTTTTTGGCGTTAGACTTCTTAAAACCACTTGATGAAAAAGATGAATAGCCTGTTGGAATGTAATGTAACAACAAGGTGCATAGGCCACTAAATAAATTTGTTATGCATTCTTGCTGGGCTTAAATCTGATGTTGCCCAGGCCAAATGTTTGGTTGGTGGAAATCAAGGTATATACAGATATGTCACCCTGGATTGAAATGTAACAGACAGCTGCTCCCATTAGCTACTGCTTAGCTGCTGAAATGTGTTAATTAATTATTTGAAGGCTTTTCATTTCATTTCAGTGCAAAGTAAAAACCTTCAGTGGGGTAATTTTTACTTTGCCTTGAAACAGAGCAAACCAGACACAGAAGTTCAGAATCCTGTTAATTTCTGAGATATTTGTGTTGTTTATGCTGACAGTTTATGCTACATCTACCAGAAAATACAACCAAAACATTGTTCAAGATAAACTCTTAAGTAGACTAAATAGGAATGAAATTAAGAACAATGCCCAATTCTGGCTACTCTCAGAAGTTTAGCTGTCTTTGCCCTGTTTTCTGTTTCTGGAGATGAATATCTGGGAATTTGAGGATTCTATATACAAGCAAAGAAACTATGACTGAACAGCTCATGCACACTAAACCATTCAAACTTGATAAATATACCCCATTTAACTCCATTACTGAGACAGTGGATGGAAATAATAAGTGAAAATACTACACACATTATCAATATTGCAAAATCCACTTATTCCTGGAACAGTTTTCAAAAAGATTATGATACCTTCAGTTTGATTTTGGCAAATAGTGATGATGTAAGATGGAGGAAGATAGCACCCCTTTTCTGAAGTGTATTAAATAGATTTTGTTTAAATTATATAAAAGAATAAATAAAGGTCTGGTTCTGAGGTTCTCATTTTAAGAGAAGGAAAAAATTTGGGTCTGTGAATGTGGAGGATTTATGAAATTTCTCTAGATCAAAATCACAAATATATTTGGAGCTTGAATCCCATGTAACAGAAAAAAACATCTTAAAAGACATCCTAGAAGTACAACAGCAGACAATAAGGGTTTTTTCAGCCAAAGAATTTGTGTATTTTTTAGATGTGTCAATAAATAGAGAACAAGGAAAGAAAAATCAGACATTGTCTAATCGAGTTGGTGTGGAATTAAAAATGACCTAGTTTTGGCCTCAGTAAAGCAAATTCTGTACTTTAGGTTTCAAACAATGATTTGAATGTGAATGCTGAGGATCAGATGGTTATGTTAGACAGAAGTGTAGTAAGTAGTTTTAGTAGTTATTAGACTTAGAACACAAGAATGTATGAATGTCTATAGTAGGTGTGACAGAAGTCCATCTCCTCTAGTACCGTCTTTGACACTGACCATATATTTACTTAGGGCAGAATAAGAACACAGCCAACATATCACAGAATCACAGGATCACTAAAGTTGGAAAAGACCTGTAAGATCATCAAGTCCAACCATCAACCAGCAAACACCACCATGCCCATTAAACCCTGTCCAGCAATGCCACATCCACATGTCCTTGAACACTTCCAGTGAGGGTGACTGCACCACTTCCCTGGGCAGCTTATTCCAAACCCATCCAAAATGGAGAAAATGAACATTCTGAGCAATTAGAGAATGACTAGAGCTTCCAAGGGGGAAGGGGGAGAGGTGAGGGGTGGGACACATCAGAGGCTCTATCAGAAAAGGTGTTTCTGTTACAGAAAAGGAAGTAGTCATGACATTTTACAAGGCATTGGTAAAATCCTATATAGAATCGTTTGTACTCTTCTGGATATCTTTCTTAAGATCAGGTATACAGAAAAGTTATTAAGATGACCAGAACTATGGAAACTTTATTTTAGGAAAGGAAACTCAACGAGCATAGTCTGTTTGGTAAAGTGAAGCCTGGGAGAGAATATGTTTGCTTTCTAGAAATAAACATCAGAGAAAAGGATAACTTAAGCTAAAAGACAATGTTTGCATAAGAACAAACAGGTATAAACTCTCTGTGACTAAATTTAGGTTATCAGTTACAGGAACATTTCTAAGCATGAGATAAATGGATATTGAAAAGACTATGAATGGGATTATTTCATTAAGTCATTTGGGATAGCAGGGCACATAGTCTATTACAAGAAAATGTCTGCAGTCGAAAGACATCTGTGACCTTTGAGTGAAGTAGAACTATATTTGCCTGCTTCTTCCTCCCCTTTGTTATTTTTTTTCTTTCTCATACAGGTTTGCATATATTTGCTTAGGAGTACACTTTTGGTTCAGTGAAGCACAATGATAATGAAACCTGGGGTAGCCCATATTGCATTTTGGCTTTGGAGTATGTTCCATAACTATAAAATCACAGTTTACTGAGATGCCCGAAGCTGGTGGGAGAGAACGAGGTAGAAGTTCAGCAGCCCACTGACGTGTGAAGGTAACTGCCTAGCAGTGGAGAACCTTCTGTATGATGTGTTAATTCATTCTCAGCAATAAGATGAACAGAGTTTAAATTAGTCTGTGGAAAACATTATAGAAAACTGAAATCCTAAAGAAACAGGAAATACAAATGCATCCATAATCAGGAGGAGAGCATGTAAACCACCAGGAATAGCTTAAGTAAAATTTATTTAAAATGAGGAAGTCAGAATAATGTTGATCAGAAACAAGTCTTTTCTTTTAGTTGCTCAAATGAATATAGACATACTGTACTTGCAAAGGAATTTTGATTTTGGGATAGTTGTATATTAGTTACCAGTTATAACATAATCACCATAACATTAAATTTTTTACCTTTTCCAAATAGCACTTTACTTCAGCCTTTGCATGCAGCTTATTGTATTTGTTCATTTATGTTTCTTTTTACACATTACTGAGGATACCACTTACAAGTTGCTCAGAGGAAACATTTAATTCAAACTTGAGGTTTGTGTGTACAAAGAGGCTAAGTGGAATTTAACACAAAGCAGCATTTTGCTACTTACAAAGAATACAAAGGAGAGAAGGAAGGTTAGTCACATGAAGAAACAACAAGAAAAGAGCCTTTGATCTTGTACTCTCTGCTGTAAGTGGAGAAAAGAAAAAATAGGAACTGAAGAATGACTTTTCCCCTCATTGCCCTTCACATCATCTCTTTCTTGTAAACTTTCATTTTTAACATTTTTCCAAGGAGATTGGCTTATAAGGGTTTTCCAGAACTTTATGGTCAACAGCAGAAACCTAAATAAAAACCTGAATTTTTCCAGCTTTTTCCTCTAGCTTGAAGGCTGTTAGTCATGCTCTGCCTTTCAATGAGAGCGGTGGCAAAAGGAGCATCATGCAGAACAAGAATGTAATGATGTAGTCTGACTGCCTCTGTTCAACATGCTGTGCTGAGCACCCTTTGCCATTTTAATGTGTCCTCCATTTTTTGTTAAAATTTTTACATTTTTACATTTTTAATTAAATTTTTACATTTTTAAAAAATCCTCATATCCATTTTTGCACATTAACATTTTCATTTCAAGGACGTATTGCATGTGGTTATCCAACAGATGTGTAATGTTCCTAAAATCCTTTAAAATTATTGAAACACTAAGAAATGCCACTGCACTTGTGAAAA
Organism: Gavia stellata; assembly: GCF_030936135.1. Taxonomy (NCBI): domain Eukaryota; kingdom Metazoa; phylum Chordata; class Aves; order Gaviiformes; family Gaviidae; genus Gavia; species Gavia stellata. The sequence continues at coordinate 22,727,915 of NC_082598.1, read as the reverse complement.
TATTTTATACAGAATGATGATTGCTAAAGCAGTAAAGGTAGTAAGTAATTTAATAAAATTTAGAAGATAACAAATTCAGAGACAAGTATCTGGACCCCTGCCTTTTCTTAGCTGATGTATGCAATGACAAGATTCAGGACACATCTATTTTTTATTAATTTTAGAAAGGATTTGTAAAGGAGGGGAGAGGTGAATGCTCTTACCCATAAGAGGGAGAAGAAGCATTGCCTGAGATCCAATTAGGGGTGAATTCTTGTTATAGTACTCTTATTAATACTTATATTATGGTGCCACCATAAAAAGAGGCCAGCTGTATAAAAGATATATAGTACAAATAGAGAGAAAAATTAGTCCCAGATTACAACCTATGAATAAGATACAAAAATGGATTGTTCTGCTAGTGGAGTGTACCAAATAAAGGTAAAACATGCAAAGTTGTGCATGGTCTAACTAAAGGAGGCATAATTTGAATTAGCAGTATTAAAATTTTCAACTAAGTATCAGGAAGGAAAATGTCCTAAATGTGAGGTATAACAATGTAATACATTCCCTAGTTAGGGTGCATGCAAAGGTACCTAATATAGAAATTACTCTGTATTGTAGGAAACCCATGACCATCCTTTCTAGATGAACCACTTTCAGTGAGCATGACAAACCTTTCTCATGCAACAGCGTCACTGCAATATGCAATGAAAAGAAACTACAGTGACCACACAGACCAGTCAGAAGTCTTAGTTACTCCACCCCTGCTCCCAATGAACAGTCTGAGTGCTTGCAAGTTTCATGTACCTTCTGCAAGGTATCACCATCATTCTGAAGGTTGTCATTATCAGGCCCACAATAAACACACTGTGTTTGGAAATTCCACCTGAGAATTTATTCTTCACATCACTATTTAAATATTGGTTGCTTTTCCAATATGTGTAGTTATTGAATGGTTCTCCTGGAAATAACTTCTTTGCAGCCAGAATAGCTCCCTTGCAGCTCTGGTAGTTACACCATTTTGCATCAGCAGAAAGAAATAAGCAACTTTTACAACTTGGTTAAGTATCCAATTTGGATGAGTCTTGTCCCTTGCTTTCTCAGCCTTAGAAAAGACTTGTTCAGTGAAAATATACTTTTAATAAATTGATTGTGGAGTTATTCTAACATTTAAAAAATAGGCTTCCCTTAAAAGGAACGGAGGAAAACAGTGGTGTTGTACTCTCTCTCTTTCACTTTTGTTCTTATTATTTTATATATTAGTAACTGGGCTTGATTGTATGGCATTTTTATGTAATTTCTAGCAGAAGGATTGTCTATTTGTAGTTTGGGCATTAGTGCCCAAATAAGACTGGAGTATGTTTTGTATAAAAATAAATTGCATTAGGAAATATCAAGAGCATATGTAATCAATTTCATTTCCAGCTAGAAACCAACCTATTACAAAGCCCACAAATATTCTCTAGCTTGGCAAAGATCTATTTTCACTAATTCTCATGTAGCAAGGATATTTGAATACTGAGCATATATGCAGTCTAATTCAGTCAAATTTCCTGCTTTCTTACAACATAATTGACAGAGGGCTGAGAGGAGGAAAATTTGTATATGAAGATTGTTATAAATTAATGAACCTTATGAGTTTGATGCACTGAAGCTGAAAAAGGGTGTATTTGAATGTGAAGAGATGGGAAATAAAGTATGAGGTTTTGAAATTTTCTGAGCTGTCTCAGCAAAAGCCAATGATGTGCCATCAAGTAAGTGTTTCTTCAGGCAAATGGTGAAGGGGCTTATCTCAAGCCTAAGTAGAAAAAAAAAATTCATTTTCTCCAGTCTTTTATTTTTGTGGAGTATTTTGCAAGATAAAGACTGTGGTGGCTCCTTTCTAAATATTCAAGTTCCTATCATTGCTTCATTGAAAACTATTTTGTTCTATAGAAAAGGCTTCTGTGACTCATTTCTTGTCCATATTGTTGCCTGACAAGCTCTGATCTTTTTAAAGGAAATTGGCCTGTTCCATGTCTGTGCCTTGTCTACCCCTTTGGAAAATAATAATAGAAATATTAAATCATATGTTTTATGTAGGGATTGAAGTACAAGAACTGTAGTCTGAATCTGTTATAATACTTGAATACAATTCATTCCAAGAAGATAGGTTGGCGATCAAAGCCTGCTTTTATTGCAACTCTGCCTAAATGAACAGTTTCAAACTTCCACCAGCCTTTACTTGCTATGCTGCCAACAAAGACTACTGGGGAGATCAGCAATGTATTTAGGTAATTTGGTCTCCTAGACACAGGAAAAGTGATCATGTTATTATGATATTTGTGTGTGCCTATTCCCTTACAATACTGCTTGTGTTCATTTGTAGGATAGGATGTTCTCTTCTACACCCAGTGGAGTGTAGAAAATTCAGTCAGCCATCTTCTCCTGATCCCTGGAGCTCATGGCACACAGGAGGAGTAATCTGCAAATCCAGTTCCTACCAAAATTCATTTAAGTGAAAAATATTCAATAGCTTGTGGGATCATGACTTTTCTATAATGCTTTGTCAACAGCAGCTTGAGTGAGACTGTAGAACATTTTCACATCTAATTTGTATCTCTTCTTCTCCCTTTTTCTGGATAACCTTCATCACACAGAAGAAAAATACTGTTTCTTTAAGAGGTAGGGGGTTGCTGTTCCTGCTGAGTTTACAGCTAATAGGTGTTGTAAGCTATTGCCTTAGAGCATGACAGTGCTGATTAGAAATATCTTGCCTCTGAGAAGAGGAGGGACTCCCACATTCCACTGGCTTTCAAGCCCAGCAGGAACATAGAGCTAGGAGCTATGGTTTCTTTCATATTTACCTCTGTCTTTGTTGTCATTTAATAACACTTTCATTCCACATAGAGAACACCCCTTTTAGGATTTCTGAGCTATTACTATAAAGATTGCAGAAAATCCTAGGAAGAATTTGTGAAAAAAACTGCACATGGAAACCTCAAAGATAAATGAATTATGAAAAGTTTCAGCAGCTAAAAATAAAGTGAAAATGAAATAGAATCAGCAATGATTTAGGATTAGAAAGACAGGAGGAAGTGGCATTCGGATAAAGCTGGTCACTTTAATTTGTCACAAGGAAACAATACTTAACAAAAGAGGTAGTTGTTATGCCTTCCCCACTCCCCATGTTTTGCTTGTTGCCCTTTTCCATCAACACTAATGTTCTTGTGGCTGTGCAGTGAGATGGATGAGGGAACTGATGTAGCTAAAAAATAATCTTTTGCCATTGTGTTGGTGTAATAATCAAAAAGTAAACACCAGCTCATGGAAATCTAATAAAGTGCATTTAAAAAAATGTTTCTGTTCAGCAACGGGTAGACCTCAGCCACAGCCCTTCAATTAGTAAGGAATGCAGCGGTTCAAAATTAACAGTAGAAATTGAATATAGTTCAGAGAAGAGAAACAAACATGATGAAAGGTTTGGATAATTGAACCTGGAAAGAATGGTTAAAACAGAGCTGTTTTTGTTTGGCCTGAAGAAAAGAACATTATGGAGAGATGTAATAACTATCTACGCAAATGTAAAGAGACATAATAAAGGTGAAAGGATCAATTATTTTCAATAACCAACAAGTACAAAATGAGCAGTAATGGTTCTTAAACAGCAGGAACAGAAAATAGTAATAGCATTTTATAACCTTTGATGTGTTCAAAATGCAGGGCAAACACTAATTTTCACAATGTTTCTCTGTATGAAGTGAATATTATCAATGCCTTTTAAAGATGAAGATGCTGAGGTAAAAATGGTTGCTGAATTTCCCTAGTTCAATTAATGAAAAGCCTAGACTTATATCTGAAAAGGTTTGTATTTGTTTTCATGATTGATGTATCAGTAGGTGCTCAAGATTGAATCCAAAAAGGAACTGACCATTCCTGAATGTTGGGTCGAACACCTAGGCTCCATGTATACTGAAAGGAAACAACATGCACTTCACAAAGGATTCCACAGAAAATAAAAGAAAACAAAAAACCCACTTTCTAGAAAAAAAGGCTGCCTAGAGTTATAGTCCATAGAAACAATATTAAAACCAAGGATTTTCTTGAATTTCATCTCTCTTAGGGATCAGTAGCTTTACTAGGGCTGCTCAGAGGTACTATTTTAGGTTGACAGCACAAAGACTTTCTCTAGAGGTGAATTCTTTGGAATTTGAGCCTTAAGGACTTAAGTTCTTCGATTTGAATTTATTCTTCAAAGAATGCACAACTCTTCAGAAAAAACAATTATTTTTTTGTGAAGATTTACATTCAGAAAAAAAACCTAAAATATTTATGAACATGTATATTATAGGGCATGTATGCCTATATTTAAAGATATTTTCATATTTGGACTGAAAGTTTGTCTCAAATGAGGTCAAAATCTTGCTATTGTCTTCAAAGGTGCTAGGAGTTAGTTTCTGTGTTTTATATTGTTATCTTCATCAGTCTAAATAAGGTCACTAAAGCTGTTTTGTAGGGAGCTTGTTTAGGGTCCATAGAAGTGTGTTAGATGCTTTACAGTCATGCAAGAAGGTAAGTTGCTACTTTGAAGTGCTTTCAGTTTAATTAGACAATTTGCATAAGAAAGGGAAAGGGAGAAAAAAAGGATATGACAATTATTTTCCTTTCCCCCCCCTTTTTAATATTTGACTCTTACTTGTTTGCTTTCACTTAGCTAGCTTAGAATGATATAATATTGCAGGGGTTTTTTCTTCAGTTTATAACAAAATAATAATATTTTCCCCACTTCATTATACAGTTTCGGTAATCTTAAAGTCCATTAAAGTAACTTTATCTTCAGCTTGTTGCAAATACTCTGATTTTTAAATAATCAAGATTTGATCATATAGAAGGGTTAAGTTTGATTAATAAATAAAAGAATAAAATACAAATATATAAGTTAGGATTGTTAAGTTTGAAACAATAACCATAGGAATCTCACCAGGTAGTCACTGTTCCGTACTAATGAACTAATAGTAACGAGATGGAACGATGAAGAATCGAATAGAGAAGTTTTGTTTGAGTCCTGTAACAATGTGACCTGATATGCACCAGTGATGCTGCTTGGAAAGTTCCTTACCTTTCCCACCTTGATTTGAATATCGAGAATGCCAATCAATAGATATTACTAGAAATAACCGTTGATTATTTCTAAGTACGGATATTGATAGAATGGTATAATCAAGAGAGTGATTAATGAAAAATTAAATTATGTATTTTGTGTAATGATAACTAGGTATGATTCATCTGTGATTTAATCATAAACTAACTGTTGAACAATGTAGCATTGTGAATAGGTAGGGTTTGCTTGTCAAGAGAATGATAAGTTGTAGGCCTGGTCAGTAAACCGAGGAAAACTTAGGAAGATTCCAAGAATGGAATTTTGCAACTAAGCTGAACATGCGTGAAAATTGGGTTCAACTAGAGGACACCATGAGGAAGACTATGGACGACCACCAGAGGACCTTAGATGACCACCTGTGTACCTGGAGGCGCATGCGTCATGAGCATTTACATATATTAATGAGTTCTCGGAAATTGTATGAATATGTTAATTGTTTCTTGGAAATACGATGAATATGTATACTTTGATTGTATATAACTTTTGTAGCAGAGAAACTAAGCACACACACTAGGTGGAGCGATCCCTTGTGCATCCAGCGCTGCAATAAAGAAATGCCTGCTCACCTACATACATTGTGTAGATGAGTTTTTATATTACAGATTTGTAACAAGCTGATTATCATTCTCTCTACATCATTATTTCCCCAACCTATGCTCCTTACCTCAGCATGGTTGAATTTAAAGTTGCTCTCATTGTATCTGTCAGTATGCCTTGTCAGGAACTGTTCTGGATTTTTTTATAGATTAGACCAAAAAGAGGTTCCATTTTTAACCCACCTGATGAAGAAATTGAGATTTTTCTTACATGTGCACCCCCTGGATGGAGTGCCAGTGCATTAAGTGAGAATTAGGATATTGTGAAAAAAAGACTAACCTAATTTCCCCTACTCTTTTAAACTCTGTAAATTCTCTTAGTACTTTTGACCATAGTATCCACCCTTGTGCCAAGAAACTCCTTGAATTCTTGCAGTATAGGACTCCTAAGACCTCTAAGCAACAGCTTAAAGAGAACTGCAGACAACTGCATTTGCCCAGGTTATCAGTTCTAACTCCGTTATAAAAGCAAAGAGGACGTAGCTTTTTGAATTCTTAATAAAGAATTGGAAGTTAAGTTTACTAGGAGAAGAAAAAAGAAGTTTTTTATTTACACAAATACTTCTCTGATTTGAACGGTTTGAAACTTTTTATCTCGTGGATGGTACTCAGAGACTTAATGTAGCCACGTTCATATACCTGACATTCCTATATTATGACATAATTTATTTTGTTAACTGTTTAGCACTGAAGCATTGGTCCTGTAGGTTTAGCCAGGTTGGTTTGAGTATTGAGCATGAATTCTGGAGAACCTGCTGTGGAAAGACATTTTTTTTATGACCTGTAAAAATATGTTAAATGGCTGAAATTCTAGCCAGTTAAATATTTACAAAGATATGCTCAGGAAATTTTCAGTTGTATGGCTTTAATTCCACTATATAGGAAGTCACAGCTAAAGACCATTGGCTGTAGCAGATAACAATGTACTGATGCTGTCAAATCTCATGAGCAAAACAGGATTGCTACCCAGTAGCACACTGGAGGAAAGCAGATGTAGTGAATCTATCTGTGGCCTTTGCAACCACTTGCCTGCCGAAAAGAATTGAACTTCTTTCTTTAGAAGCTGCAAAAATTGAATCCTCCAATATTAAATCACCAGACAACTCCATTGTCATGATGTCATCTAGCTAGCATGGTCTTTTCATTCAAGAAACCTGTTATAAACAAGCTAAGTAGGCACTACTAATGCTTATTAAAAATACTTCTTCCTGAACCCCTCTTCTTCTATCCTCTTCCCAGTTGTACACTTCTTTATAGAGTGTTCATCAATCAAGTCAAATTATTTGCAAGCTGCAATTCCAAGCTTTATTAATATTATCAACAAATCCTTACTTACAGAAAGGTTGGCTCCTACTCACCCTTATCTCTTTCATACTGTGATAAACCTCTCTGGAAGGGTTTGGCCATAGTAGTACTACCAATAATTCTTTATCATTTAAAACCCTCACAGAGAGTGATTTGTAAAGCTTGTCTTTTCCATTTTTTCCAGTAAGGTAGACTTATTGTACTGTAGCAGTTTTGCTTCTGTATTGTGGTAGATTCAGCTTCCTAATTCTTTAAATCAAAAAAGTTGATAGCCTTCTGTCATAGTGAAAAATAACTCTTTTTCAGAAAAATTAAGACTGGGAAGCTTTATGTTTATATATCTGGTCTAATAAGTGTGAAAATTCCACATGTCCAAACATCAACTGTGAAGTTTATTAAAAATATTTTAAGAATCAGTATTTATTGAGAAGGAGAAAAATCAACTGAGGTATAAAGGAACAACTTTGTGAGAAAACCAGCAGTATTTTCCTTCTTTTGGAAATTTCCCTTCATATTTGACTTACTTGGCTTTGTTTTGGAATTAAGTTCTGTGGTCCTAAAAGGTTAGTTACTTAGCAACTAATGGAATAAATTTAATACTGAAAGGCTGCAACAGAACTGATGCTACCAACAGACCATTTTGTATTTCATCACAGTTTAACACGCTTTCTTTTTCCATTCCCTTAAAAATGCCAAAAATTATCATAAGGGAAAGTTAGTTCTTCACTAGCTTCTCTAGCTCTTTGTTTAGATTTGTTAAATTGAACTGTTGAAGATAAATGGCTATCATTAATAAATAATTTTTCAGAGGACTGAACTCACCAAAAGAACCATGTATAATGTGTTTAATCCTATCTGCCTTTTCACTGTTTTCTTTTGGTTAGCATCAGTTATGGTGAGTCATTTGTGATGACTTGGACTATCTCAGTGCTTCAGTAATTCATTTTTTAATAGCGCCAGTCTTGTGAAAGATGCCAGTGTATTTATTAACTGCTGTGAAACTTTTGATGTCTAGAATTCTGGAATCTAAAATTGTGAAATTCTCTTTAGACCCAGCAGAATGTATAATACTGGGATAAAGCACTAGGACCTTCTCCTGAGGAAGTCTGACTAGCATGTATACATTGGAATTAAATTTTCCAGAAAATCTTTCATAAATTTAATTTCTGCCACATAATAATAAGCCAAATGTTCACATAAAACAGATTTATAGTGCTCTTAAATAAAATACATGATTTTACAGGAAAAGGTCTCTTTTGCTCTTTTCTCTTGTATACTTTAATTAGTGTCATGTTATTGGTTTTAGATTAACAATAATGATATTAATGGCAAGCAAAGTACAACTAACAGGGAAAAATGAATTAGGGACTCATTGACAGGTCAAAACACATCTTCAGCAAATTTGTGGGTGATGCTAAAATGGGAACAGCTAACACTCCAAACTTGAAATTGTTGCATGGAATTCAGACTGGACATTAGAAAAACCATTTTCACTAAGAAGGTAGTATGACATTAGAACAGGTAACCCAAAAAGTTTGTTGAATCTCCTTTCTTGGAATAGCTTTGCAGACCAGCTCAGAAATCAAGTTGCTGAAAGAAATGAACAGCAACTAAAAGAACCAAAATTTTGGTATCACTGGTAGAGCAAAATATTAGTAGAAGTGAATGACATAATACAACATAGAAAGCATAAGTAAAAAGGAGTGGAACTGTGTGAGAAAAGAAAGGTATATCCTAAGAAACCCAGCTTGATGCAGTTGAATGTGTTTGGGGATATGCAGAGAAAAGATGAGGGAGCGATATCAAAATAATGAACAGAATGGTCTTAGTGATTGTGTGAACTAGAATGGGCTTAGCATGTCACAGGCTGTTTAAGAGTTGAAAATAGCCTATGCATGCAGGACAAATAAAGGAAAGCAAACAGAAGGCAATCACAGCCCTAGAGGTATGAGAGCCATTATGGTGTTATCATCATAACTGATAAATGAAGAAAACAGAAGCTTCTGGACAGAAAGAAATGGCAAGTTCACTTCTGACATAATAAAACTTAGCCTTTTTATGGGCTACAGCTGATTGAAAAAGACAGAAAAAAGATCACAGACTTTTTAAAAAGAAAAATAACATTTTTATGGTTTATATTTTAAGGTTTATATTCAGATTGAAAACAAAAAAATGTTTTTAAGGGTTCAGAGTTTGGCAAAATATTGAAATTTTTTTTTTTTGTGAGTGTAAGTACAGGAATACAGCAAATGTATTAACTATGACATAACCTTAAATTCTTTGTCCTACCAGCAAGTGTGTGGTATTGCCAGGTATACAGATTAATTATAATCACTCTACAGACTTTCTTCTTCTCTACAATAACTTCAAAGACACAGAAGAAATTAACATTAAGGGTAGCCACTTCACATTATATATTCTGACTGCATGGGTATACAGAATCTTGTAATCCGATTTAGTAGACAGCCAAAAGAATACTTCTTACTGTCATTGTGCGATTCTAACAGGAGTAGTTTTAACAGAAAAAAATACAACTGCTTCATAGTTTAGAGCTGGTTTCATTTCCTTATTAATATCTCTATTAATATTTGTACATCTTACCACATGCATTTTTTAATAAGTAAACTGGTGTTGGAAAATAAGAATAGCATGGTTAATTATTTATTTTTAGTACTTTTCATTAATTTATTTCTTGCATAGCAAATCTGGCAGACAACCTAGGCAATCCTAGTTCTATACCTCAGAGATGGCGATCTCTATTCTATTGTTTGTGTCCAGCAGAAAATCTCTTAGAATCTGTACATTTAAATTCCATGTTTGCAAAACAGAGGCAGCAGGTTTTATCCATGTCTTATGATTATGAGTAATTTACAATGTAGGACAGGAAAGTCGCACACTTTTAAGGTGGAGCTTGATAAATTCATAAAGGTATTAGCCTGCAATGTAATTTATGATAGCAGGAGAAATAAACCTGATGACCTACTGGGTCCTTAGTGGTCTTACAGAATCACAGAATCAGTACGGTTGGAAAAGACCTGTAAGATCATCGAGTCCAACCTGGGGGGAAAAAAAAAAAAAAAAAAAAAACCACACAACGTCAAAAAACCCACAAAAGAAAAAAAAAAAAAAAAACACAAAACCCACGCCACACAGCAACAATAACAAGCCACAACCCACCCAACACCACACAGCACCATGTCCATCAAGCTACATCCCACAATGCCACATCCACACGCTCCTTGAATACCTCCAGGGAGGGTGACTCTACCACCTCCCTGGGCAGCCTATTCCAGTGTTTCACCACTCTCTCAGTGAAGAACTTTTTCCTAATGTCTAGCCTGAACCTCCCCTGTCGCAACTTGAGGCCATTTCCTCTAGTCCTGTCACTAGTCACTTGGGAGAAGAGACCAACACCCACCTCTCTGCAACCCCCTTTCAGGTAGTTGTAGAGAGCGATAAGGTCTCCCCTCAGCCTCCTCTTCTCCAGGCTAAACAACCCCAGCTCCCTCAGCCGCTCCTCATAAGACTTGTGTTCCAGACCCCTCACCAGCTTCGTCGCCCTTCTCTGGACACACTCTAGCACCTCAATGTCCTTCTTGTAGTGAGGGGCCCAAAACTGAACACAGTATTCGAGGTGCGGCCTCACCAGAGCCGAGTACAGAGGCATGATCACCTCCCTGCTCCTGCTGGCCACACCATTTCTGATACAAGCCAGGATGCCGTTGGCCTTCTTGGCCACCTGGGCACACTGCTGGCTCATATTCAGCCGGCTGTCGATCAACACCCCCAGGTCCTTTTCTGCAGGGGAACTTTCCAGCCACTCATCCCCAAGCCTGTAGCGTTGCCTGGGGTTGTTGTGGCCGAAGTGTAGAACCCGGCACTTGGCCTTATTGAACTTCATCCGGTTGGCCTCAGCCCATCGATCCAGCCTGTCCAGATCCCTCTGCAGAGCCTTCCTACCCTCAAGCAGATCAACACTCCCTCCCAACTTGGTGTCGTCTGCAACTTACACTACTAACAACTTCAAGAAACTTGTGTAGTTTTGATGAAAACTACAAAACCTACAAAGTCTGATATAAACTTTGAATGTAAAGATAGCATAAGAGAGGCAATGTGTTTACATGAGCTGTTTCTGTTGTGCTTTGCCTTGATTACTGGTGGTTTTCAGTTCTGAGAGATTCCTTCATTGGCATTCCAAATAAGTTTGTCATTGTATGAGCCCGGTCAGATAGGGGTAGACAACAGATAGAGATATACATCTGTTATAAAGGACCTTGGAGGTTTATTATGGTTTTGCAGGTGGCGTAATGAGCACAAAATGGTCAGAAAGTAGCAAAGAGTTTAGTACTGTTTCAACAACCAAGGAAACAACTCTTTCTTTGTGGTGTTCTGGAGTGAACATATTTTGAATATTGTGTTTCATATTAGATACTACATTCCAAAAAAGATATTGACAAACTGAACAAAGTTCAGAGGACAGCAAAAAAAATGATCAAGGAGATGGAGGGATTGATTTCTGAGGAAAGATAAAAAGAAGTATGTATAAGTTGACTCAGCAATTATAAAGGGCAGGGAGAATTAACAGGCTACAAATAGCCAATGGATTAAAATATTAAGTCAGAGAGAAATAATTTAGTGCAGGACAAGATGTTGTAGCTAGAATAGTGGCATGAAATTAAGGAAAAGAAACTGTAAACTGAATGCCAAAGCAACCATTGCGGAACAGATTTGTTGACCTTCTGATTGGACTGGAATTACAATGCAATAACAGTTGTGACACTAATTTGGTCGACCTTTGACCAGTCATACTGAAAACATCATAGAGTTACAGGACAACACTTGAGTCAGAAACTAACATTCTTTTATTTTGTAAACAAATAAATTATCCTGGCCTGTGTTAGGAGTGTTGCTAGCAGGTCGAGGGAAGTGATCCTTCCCCTCTATGCTTTTTCATCAGTTAGTTCCTTTGTTTTCCTTAGTAAAAAGAAAACCTCTGCATAATGTTTTCCCTATGAAATTCATTAATTAACCAACTTTAAATATTAATTTCTATCAGTTTCCTAAGTGCTTTCTAATTTTTATTGATTAATTAGAATATCTACTAGATAGTGAAATTGTTTTCATTTACATTAAACTTACACAATCGCTTATGGTATTACTCGAGCAATGTTACTCAAATAAGTTGTGTGTTGTGGGTTAAACCCAGTGGGCAGCTCAGTCTCACACAGCCACTTGTTCACTCCCCCACAGAAGGATGGGGGAGAGAATCGGAAGGGTAAAAATGAGAAAACTCATGGGTTGAGATAAAGACAGATTAATAAGTAAGCCAAAAGCTGCTCACGCAAGCCAAGCAAATTAAGGAATTAATTCACTACTTCCCATAGACAGGCAGGTGTTTGGGCATTTCCAGGAAAGCAAGGCTTCATCACATGTAATCTTTACTTTGGAATGCAAACATTGTAACTCTAAATGTCCTCTTTTATTGCTAAGCATGATGCCATATGGTATGGAATATCCCTTTGGTCAGCTGGGGTCAGCTGTCCTGGCTGCGTCCCTTCCCAACTTCTTGCGCACCTCCGGCCAACTCACTGATGGAGCAGTGTGAGAAACAGAAAACGCCTTGATGGTGTGTAAGCACTGTTCAGCAATAGCTAAAACATTGGTGTGTTGCCAATACTGTTTTGATCGCAGCTCCAAAACAGAGCACCATACGAGCTACTATAAAGAGAATTAAATCTACCCAGACAAAACCAGCATAGTTGTGTCAACATTCTTGTCCCAGAAAGAGTCAGAAGAATGGACAGTTCTTTTGTGCACTGTCTTAGCAGTTATAGCATTATCAAGAATGTGAAAGACTTGGCATTGATTTGTATTTCTGCCTGAAATAAGGACTTCTCAGAGGAGTGTTCGAATTGCGAGTTTGTTCTGGATTGGATAGGTTGATGAGGATCTAAGGTGTTGTTAATGCTTTTGGAGGCTAGAGAAAAAGCAAGGGTAAGCAGGGATGAACAAAGCTGTTTCCCAAGAGAGCAGAAACTTCAGAATTAGCATGTTTGTAAGTGAAAGCTATTCTTTTTAAACCATTAAAATAACTGGAGCATGGATTAGAATCCAGAGTAATCCGTGCGTCAGTGAGGACTCCAATAACTAGGCTGAAGCATTGAACTTGCATAATTTTCTTTTCTGTGTTAAGAAATCTGTACTTTTACCATGAAACACTGCAAATAGGTGAATTTGAACTTTGTCTTTCCTGGTGGGTCCCTAAATTCTTCACTCCCCAATGCAGAAATTTTTTAGCTTTGTAGTTTCCATGCCTTTCTTAGAGTGGTCACTGATCTTCCTAGGCAGGAGTGAAAACTGAATTGCGATAACTCCTAGGCAGATGAGATACACCAGGCTTTCTACTGCAGAATAAGAGATGTGGAAAACAGGGTCAGGAGAAAGAAGGTGATAGGGAAGGACAAGAGGACCTCACTGGTGGGCATCTTTTCTTCTATTGTCTTTTAATAAGGAGAATCTCAAATATTTTCTACAGCATAATAGAGGTACTTTCTTACTCAGTGTTCTGTGGATTTAATTCTCAGATATTTAACTCCTCCCAGATAATGACACTAGTTACCTAATTCAAAACATTGATTTCTGTTTTATGATAGCGACATTAAAAGTTAGATTTCACACATCTAGTAATAGCTGAACCTTTATGTGATGTTAGCCCGTAAGCATTCTTACTTATGAAACATTAAGTAATGAGCTTGTACTTGTTCTCACATCAGTGTTTGCTTCCAACTGCAAAATCAAGAACTACTTCTATGCCTGATTTCACTATATATAAAATGGCAACAATGGACCTGTATGCTCTAAGATGTCATGATGAAAGATGCAGAAGACAATCATAAAGGGTAATGAGAAGAGCTTTAAAACATGAAGAGAGAGAATAGAAGCTAGGTGACTAGATTATTTGGATGTAAAAGTACAGGTTAACTGTGTCAGGGCCCTGAGGACACTATCAGGCCTTACTGGCCTTGCCTAGCCTCACCTGGGGCCTCTCTGCACCCCTGCCCAGGGCCCAGGACCCCATTTCACCTCCCTGGAGCCTTCAGTCCCTGCCCCAGTGACCCTGCAGCAGGCCTGGTCTCCAAGTCCCCACAGCCCTGATCGGCCATGGGCCCCGCCGAGCCGAGCCCACCTGCAGGCCCATGTCCTGGCCCAGCCTCAACCCCTCCCCATCCCCAGGGAGGTGCCCAATGCTAAGGGCTGGGGCTACACCCAGCTACCCTGCTCCCCGGCTGGGGTGGTGGGACAGGCCCTGGCTGCCAGGCCCTGGCTGCCCAGCCTGGGGATTCCCCAGGGAGCTGCTGGCTTACACTTCTCCATAATAAAGAGTATACTCAGAGAACAACTTATGAGTGGGTGAGAAAGGATTCTTCTAAATCATCAGTCATTTGCTTCAGGGAAAAGGAAAAGACTCTCATCTGTTATTCAACTCAGGCCCACAGACAGCTTTCTGGTTTTTTTAGATAGGTGACACACTGCATGCTATTTTTCTCACACAAGCTAAAGTTTTCTGTGCTTTTTTCAGAGCAGCATGGTATTTTCTGTTAACATGTTTTCTGTAATCTTGTAAGGACTTCTTGGAACTACATGGCTTAAAAATAATGATGTTTTCATTCATATACATAAGATGTATGTACATAGCAATAAGATATATATATACACTTAGCAATAAGATTATGTTAGCATTGCATTTACAGTTACAATGCCATTGTACAGACAGCCCTTGAAAAACAGTTTCCATTGATTATTCAAATGAGTTTTGAAATTTGCTATCAAATGTACAGAAACCTATCAGTGTTCTAACACTTGAATTTAAAATAGCCAAGATTATTATAAACAAGTAAATCGTGGTTTAACATTTTATTATTTCCACTTTTTTCCACCTCTTTGAGAACTCTTCAAGTTATTGCATTGAATCAGTGTCCTTTGAAAGTGCCCTGATTATGTTGCCCTTGCAAATCCAGAAGTCATATTTTAAAAAGGTCAAAATGTTTATCTTTATAACAGAAAAAGTCATAGCTATTTATTGGTCTTGAAGTTGTTTCCTGTTCTGTTCCCCTGATGTTAATTTCAGTGCTTCAGCTTTCTTATTCTCTTCTTCTCTTAAGCCTGAGGTATGTACTTTTGATGTATATAATTCAAGACAAATAAAAATCAAACCAAATAGAAATGAGCCCTTTGATCTTCTAAATACGTTGCTAAATTAATCTCTTCTCCTTACCTCTATTTTTTGAAAAGGACACTGTTGCTTTTGAGTTACTGATGGAGGAATTTACCCTTTTGATGCATACCTCACTGCTCTTCTGGAATTATCTTTTTGTTCTTCCGTTTTTTACCCAAAAAGTCAAAGCTTGGCCTTTTAAGTGATGATCACCTTTCCAATGACCGTAAAGGAATCACAGGTTTTTCTTTTATAATTGTTTTATCCTGTTCTCTGTTTTATTCCTGAACACTTCTTTTGATAGCTCAAGGGAGAAATTTTTATCCCTGCAGAGCATGGTCCCATGTACAGTTGATAAATGTTTCAGCCCAACTCACAGAGGTATGGACGAAGCAGTGACAGCAGCAAAACTATGGAGCCTCTTAAAGTGGTTTTGCATTTAATGGCATTGAAACTTACTGCTTTAGTGAAGGATCCACTATTGGAAATCCTTGGTTCCACTTCAGATGCTTGTTCCCCTCACTAGTGCCAAATGCTGAACTGATTGACGTCTGGTCTTGCTCAAAATGACAAGGCTGAGATCTTTCTGGGAAGGTGAGGATGCAGAGATAGTTTTATATATATATATATATAAAAAAAAGATTAATTTCAGTTTGTGCTTTATGAAGCATAACGGATCATGTGAAAATTTTGGGTAATTTTTGTGATTAAAGAGAGGTAGGATCACGAGAAAGTTGTTTTGTTGAAAACATTGTATATAAGCATAATAGAAAAAAGTTGCCTTTAGCACAAAGAAAGCACAGATTTTATTAATTAGATGAAATTTAGAAATTTAGTTTCTATTAATGAAATAGACAATACTAAAGACTTGTGTTAATTTTGGTAACTTTTGAGAAGGTATTTGTGAGTTTTATCTATTTTTACAAATTATTAGTGAAGTGACTGTAATCCTAAGAGAGATAGTTTTATAGTTGGTGTAATGTAAAAACATTGACATAGAGCTAGTATAATGGGACTCTTGAAATACATAGTGAAATTATGCATAAAGTTGTAAACTGAAGTTATAATTTGTCACAAATAATACTTTTTTATCTGGCAATCATTTTGTTTTGTCAGGTCAGAAAGTTATATACTCTAGTATAAAAGGAATAAAAAATTGATAGGAAAATATTGCTTTTTAAATATTTTTATTTTCATAATAAATAATGCTCATTATAAAATATGCTCCCCATAGCCTTTCCTTTCATCTACTGTCCAAGTAGACAGCTGCAACATTTTTTTTAAAAGCTCATAAATGTATATATTATTAGCAATTCCTCTCCCAGTTATTTGGCTATGCTTTGAATAGAAGCCAATCTGATAATTTTGCCTGTGAGAATTCCAGCCAAAGTGGGACATAGACTGTCTTGTGGACACTGACAAACTTTGGGCCTAAGCTCAGTCCCTTGTTGCTTAGTAGTCCTTGGACTTCATGAGTTCTCAGTATTACCAAAAGTAGAAACTTGGCTAATAAACAAACTATGTATTTGGAGCTTAACAACCAATCTGGTAAAAGTCATATTTGTATCTACACAATCCTATGTTGATGCCTAAGCTAAGAAACCTGATAGTATAGTTAAGGTAATTTTGTTTCTGAGTCCAGCTTGATTAGAAACCTGTTTGGCTGAATTCCTAAATTGTGGTAGCAGGAAGAAGTTTAAAGGCTGTGATTATCAGAGCTCTTAAGATAACCATAGGTCTTAATGACCCTGACTAGCCTCACCTGGGGCTTCCACCCACACCATCTGCCTTGGGTTCCAGGAGCCTCAATTAAGCTAAGGCCTGATCACCTAGCCCCCTTGTTTGGGCTGTGGTTTAAGTATACCTGTGCTGGTTTTGGTTCTGTCTCCCAGATGGATCATGGGCCTATGCTGTAGGTAGCTTGTCTCCTGAATGGACCTCTTATATTTATGTTGTATCTTGCTTCCAGTCCTGTCTTTGGTTCTGTCTTCTGCTGCTCCTAACTGAATTCCCTGGATAGACCCTGTGCCTGGTTCATCTCCTTACCTTGTCTGGGACTGTTGCTGGACTCCATTATCAGCACACTGACCAGTCCACCCCAGTTGGTAAGGGCACTCTGCTGTTGGTGCTGTGGACACTCTTGGTTGCTCTTCCTTGTGGAGTAGCCCTGCTCTTTGTGCTCCATTATACTGATAAAATGTGGTGATTGTAAACAGGGAGGAAGGGGGATACTAATGGTAAAAAAAAAAAAGAAAAAAAAAAAAAAGGTGTCAGACAAGAGAATACAAAAATCTTGGAACGTAAAAGACTGGTGAACTTCACCTTGCCTAAAAAGTGAAAGATTGATGCACCAGCTAAGGGCAAAGTTGTCTTCTAGTATTGTTACTGGAAAAGTCAGTCATAAAAGAACTCTCTAACACTTGTTTGTATGTTAGAAAGTAGGCATTCTTCATTGCAGTGCTGGATGCATGTGGGATAATTCCACCTAGTGTGCATACCTAAACAGTGTTAGTTTGTAGCTTATATTGGCCTATTACATACGTATGCATTTGACTTTCCGGAATTCTTATACATATTCATCTTATTTCTGAGAACTTATTAACATATGCTAATGTCTTTTGTGCATACTTGTTAGTGTCTCCGGGTGGTTGTCGGGGGTCTTCAGATGAAGGCTTATACTCTTCTTCACTGTGTTCACTGATTGACCTTTGTTTCTGCACAAGCTCAGTCCTGGGATCACGTATATCATGGTTTTGTACGCATCTTACAACTTTCTTATCTTCATGGTTCCATGCATCTGTTCCTCCAAGGCCAAGGCTGTCTAAAGTGAGATCACCCCGGAGCTCCCTATCTTACAACTATTCCAACTATTTCTAAGTTACAAAAGAGTTCTCTTTTTGTTTTCGTTACATCTATTGAGTAATAGCTCTAATTGTCTGGGTGCCAGAATTGATATAGGTATCAGTATTCCCTGCTTGTCCCAGTGAAATTGTTCCACTGTGTAAAAAAGAAATTAAAGATTCATCAGATCACATCAAGTCTCTGTTATTGTTAAGTGAGGGCTTTCAAATTGGGTGCATGCTATTATCACTGTTCCTATGGTTTGTCCAACAACTACTGGTTATTCTAAGTTGGTACTTTCTCATTTTCCTAGTGCAGATGTAATTTTATGTATAATTGAACACTCTTTAGTGACTTAAGTCTTAAAAGTGGAATCATCCAAAACACATCTGAATATTTAGCTACTAAAATACAGAGTTAATTGACTTTTTTTTTCCTTCCTTGTATTTATTTTTACAAAAGGAGAATATTTTCCCCAAAAGAGAGCTGGAGAGACACCTTTAATGAAACGCTTCATAAGTCTGGTGATTTAAAGTATTCCTATGTTCCCAAGAGCATTTAAACCATCAGCTTTCTAAATAAGGAAATTTAAAGATGGGCCTCTTACCTGCTTATTTTTTTACTTATTTGCTTTTTTTTTTTTACTCTTTGACCCCTGGCTATTGTATTGTATAGCAATCTTTTTCTGTTTTCACTTAAACCTCCATCCTACAGCAGAATAGAACCATTTACACTGTAAAATAGCAGCAGCTAAAATGTTTTCTCTCCCATCATTTTTTTTTTTACGAATGAACATTTTTCTGATTGAAAAGCTGGCAGAAAATGTCTGACTAATCCTAATCACTTACTCTACATATTTGAAAAGTGAAATCACTAGAGAGTGTTATAGACTTGGAGCATTTGTAGGTGTAGCAAAAGTAGAAAAGAAAACAAGCATTGATCTCTGTTTGTTTCAACAAACATTGGCAACATGATACCTAGACATCTGAAATTAGTAAATGTATCGGGTTTTTGCCAAGATTTCTCAGTGTCAATTGTTGCTTTAATCTGGCAGAAGCTAGGAATAACTTCCCAGACCTGAGCAGCTTCTAAATTATTGTTCTTTTAAGGCCCTAAATTTAATCTCTGGAATATATCTTTACAATAATTAAATATAATTTTCTGTGCATCATTCATAGTGTTCCTATAAATGCTTGCTACGCTAATAGATATTCTATCAATATAATGATAGTCTCTCAACATTCTGAAACTGTTTAAAGCAAACACACTATATATTTTTGAAATGCATTGCATGTGTTCATTTTGATACATCTGTTTATAATTTACATTCCCGACAACCAAGCCTTATTTTGCCACAAACTTAAATCGCATCATATGGATATAGTGCTCTGAAACGTACTTTACTCCAATTTTATTTTTATATTATGCTATTGTACTGCATTAGAAGCTGATTTAACCACTTTAAAGGTATACATCTTTCTCTAGCAGCTACATCAAACTTTACATAAAACAAGTTTATTGTATGAAAGTATTTATCTCTGTATTTCATAAGTATTTTGGTTATATATCATTATGCATTTATAAACACCATTGCCCCCCCCCCAAAAAAAAAAAAAAATGGGGCTGTTGCCATTAAAAATTAACTGAAAAGAAACTGAAT
This sequence comes from Gavia stellata, assembly GCF_030936135.1. NCBI lineage: Eukaryota > Metazoa > Chordata > Aves > Gaviiformes > Gaviidae > Gavia > Gavia stellata. The sequence goes on along the minus strand of NC_082598.1, from coordinate 22,708,176 downwards.
GCCTTTTATATTATAAATCATTTAGAAACTGAATTTCTTTTGAACTATGTATTAGTTTGCTGTCTTAAAACAATGACTGTGGATAAATAATGATTTGCAGAGTTAAGAGTCCATGAAAAAGCAATTAAGGTTGTCAAACAAATGAAAAACTAGGGTAAAGGCAATTCTGGCAGGGGGAGGTCACGACCACTGCCTCAGAGACCACCCACTCAAGAAACCCACCAACTCAATAAGGAAATGAGATCATAAAAATACCTATTAAGCATGATTGACTATTTACATACTAGATGGGAAAATGTAAACCAATCATGTTGAGAGCAAGAGTGAATATGAATAAATTGTGTGTATAAATAACTGTTAACTTGTACCAAGGGTGTGCTGGTTTAGACCAGGCACGTGTATCTGCGCATTTAACTTGTACCGAGGGTGTGCTGGTTTGGAACAGGCCCACGTATCTGCGCGTTTAAGTAAGAAAAGAAAATACCTCCACTCTGTGTGTAAATTGGGCGATGCGCACTGGGTAACGAACCCAAGTTTTGGGACAACAGGGCCACCATGTAGTAATAGAGTCATACTTTTTGCTAGCCCTTAAATAATTGTGTAATTTTTTGGGGAAAAAAAAATAGCTACAGGAATAGCTGATCAATTGGTGAGTGTTACGATATTAAAGCAAAGATACTGCTGATTTTGAGACTATCAAAGCAATATAGTTCAGCATGATAGCTAGAAAGCTTTACTTAGCACTGGAAAGGACAGGCCTAATGCCTCTGCAGTCTTAATTTGACCCTCCTGTGCATATGCATTAGGACACAATTTTTAGTTATGAAATCACATATAAATTAATGGATAATTTCCTTGGGCTTTTTCTGATAAGACTGTAAATTATTTAATGTGTAGTATTCTTGACTAATAATGTAATGACTATGATTTTTTTTCTCCTTAAGGAAGCCATGTAATTATGATTAGTTTGTTAAGTGTTGACTTAACTATTTCTCAGTACTAGTGATTTTTACAAAGCAAAATCACCTCCCGAATAATCTTATGGATTTATCTCAAACACCTGTCGATGCCTCCCTAACTGCTTCTCCAAAATTTGTTAGGATTGAATTTAAACTTGAAAATACATTCAAATGCCTCTTTCTCACAAAGCAGTAACAAAGAGAAGGAAACTGTAGGAAAGCCACTTTTCAAGTATCTTATGTTTACTTATGGGAAAGTTTTAATTATTTAGCTTTATATCAATAGTAGTTGTACTCTAGCAATATTATCAAGCTTCTGAAAGTGTCTGAAGTCAGAAAATCTTTCTAATATGAACAAAACAGAGTTCATATCAGAGAAAAATGTCAGTGTGAGAACACATAAATTAGTAAGTAAGGAGGTTAAAGTAAATTAAGTGCATCATTTCAGTCCTTATATAGATAGAATTGTTGGTACAGAGGTACTGAAGGAGTGCATTATCATTAATAGTTTATTAAACTTAAACTCACTTATCTTAATTTAATCTTCCTGTAATTATAGTACAATTATGCAGTTAAATGATGTTGAAAAATTCCAAAGAGTTTTCAAGCAGCCTCGTTTAATAATCACAGAAAATGACTGTGCCAAGACAGGTGTTTTGTCCTCTTTTTTTGGTGAGTGTGATCAAGGTAACTGCTTCAGTGTCAATTGCTGTCTCATAATTATTAATAATTTATGCAATTTTAAGGTAATATACTTTGATGTGTCCCACATTTTTAGGAACAATTCCTTCAGATTTTTGGAGGGAAGACCTTTATTCTTTGTCACGCCTTTTGTAAATAAAATAGTTCTGTGTCAGTCTGCATTAGAATTTTTAGGATTGTAATCACAGACCCCACAGAGCCATCCAGAAGATTAACTCAGGAAGTGTCCTCTGTAGATGTAGGAGTTCTCTAATGTTTTGATTATAAAATTTATTACCTGCCCTAAGGTGTAGCAAGTCCCAGTATATAACACTGTAAAATAAAATGGCTAAGTAACTGGTCTCTCTCTACTTGTGTGCTACTTTCTCCTATTTTGCTCTGTAGCACTTAAAAGAACTCCACTGAGGTGCTTTTTTAAATAAATTGGTATAAATGGAGTGTACCCAGAAGTCATGCAATTATGCTATTCCTTAGCTACTTTTGCAAATGTATATCCTCCTTCTGACTCATGTAATTCTATACCACACAGAGTTCTCAAAGTAGCAAAAACATCCAAAAGAAAAATCATGAGGTATCTCCAGTTGTTCCATATATGTCAACTATGAGCAGCAATAGAACTATTTGTGTTTTGAAGGCTGTCATCTTGACTAATATAGTTGATACCAGGATCTTCAGCATTGAAGTATTGCATTAGTTTAATTGAGCTCTCTGAATTTTTAAAATGAGTCTTCAGGTGAAGCAGAAAGCTAAATTAATTTCAATTATTATTTTTTTTAGTAATAGCTATTGAAAAATGGCTATTAATGTAGCCCACAGAGACCACAGTTAGGATCCATGTATGAACTTCTGTGGTAAATCATGTAATATTTGTTCCATGGTTTATAATCTAGAATAAAATCAGATGTGATAAAAGACACAAATTTAAAATGTGGGATGGAGTACAACAATGCAGTGCTAAGAACAGAATCATGAAAGCAAGCACTTTTCATACTTATAAAATACATTGGTTTTTTTCTAAATTAAGAAAATGAAAAGTGAAAAGCCTCTTGTATCCATTCTGCAAGCTCTCTGCAGTAAGACAAATTCCTGAGGCTCATCTGGTAGTTCTTCATTCATACGGAGACTGAAATACTCTTTCATTCTTCTACAGCAAATTGTGGGGGAATGCATGTCATTCTGGGTACCAGGGGACTGCTAGTTCTCGTATTTGATCAACATAGCCTGTATCATCACTGCAAAGGGCTTGTCCACTATCCCAAAGGAAAGCTTCACATATACCTGAACTTATATCATCTGAGCACGCAACTTCATTCTGAAAGTATCACTCAGTTTCTTCTATTAACTTTCAAAGTGATCAGCCTTGCAAAAACATCAACTGGTCCTCTCAGCACCCTTGGATTCAGCCTGTTGGATCCCAGAACAGATTTATATCATATGTATTTATCATATTTACATTACTATTACCTTGTGATGATCCTCAACTGGCAACAGAACTTATGAACCATTCTGTCCAAAGTGATTCTTGGATGTTGCTGAGCAAGTCATACTCAAGCACAAGGGCCAGGAGGCTAAGGTGAAATTGTGCCTTATTCAAAGGCTGCATCTTTCCAGACTTTCTCACATTTTTATCTAATACTTTACTGCTACTGGTTTGGATCACATCATAAAATTTAGAAGGTTCAAGTAATGTGACATCAATGATTTTTTTTTTTCCTTTCAGGTGGAAAGATATTCCTGGCCTTTTTCCAGGAGAAAATTGAAATTTCTTGATACAGAAGAGACAGGCTTTCTTCATGCCAAAGTGAAATTCTTGTAACTGTGTAACACAGAGCTGGTAGATTTTTTTATCTGGTTAGATAGACATTTCTGAAGGACCCTACACAATATGAATTGAAAGGTTGGAACTTTTCCCCCCACTCATATTCTGTCAGCCTACTTTTTTTTCTTGAGTATATGAACATTTTAGTTTATGTGTTCATGGGACAATAAGGAAGAGGAAGATCTGTTGATCTGTGTGCCATGGCATCAGTTATCTCTTATAGTTTTATATAGTAGCAGAAGGTATTGGAAATTTTCTCCTTTTGCAGGTTTTCAAAAAAATCAAAGAGACTTCTGTTCATAGAATGTGCTGTTTTTCTTTGTGGCTAAAGCACTTGAGATAAAGGTCTTATCAGCACAGTTCACTGGAAAAGAAAAGAAACTGAGAGCCCTTTTGCCAAGACACATGTCTGACTTCTGCTTACAGTATGATAAATAATGCAAGTCTGATAGTGAAACTCTAGTAAAGCCCATTATTGATTTGCTAACACTGTGGAATTATCTTAGGCAACTGCCAATTCAAAGACCAAAATAATGGCATTTGATACAAAACTATCACTGATTTTTTTCTCTTTATTTATTATTTACCTGAAACTTTTTCTGTTCCTGTAGACCTCCCTGTGGTTATACTTGCATGAACACTTGATTCCAGTACTTCTGACTTAACAAAATCTTACATGTAATCGTGGTAGTTTTTTTACAGCTACTGTCAGGGCCCTGAGTGCACTTACAGTATCTGCAACATTTTTCTTCCTCACCTAGGGGGTTAGCTGCTTGTACTCAAGACCGGATCGGATATTATGCATCTGTGTAAACTTGGATCAGGCTGATGAGGAAAGATCCATGTGGAAAAACAGTTTTGAGAGGCTTTGTCAGGCCTTCCCCACTGCACGTGGGAACTACATTTAAGCTCACACCTTTGGCCTTGGTCCTTGTGTGACCTGTGCTGTAGCTTTACAGGTGCCACATACTTCCCTGATTTACTGACCTGACTTCCTGGTTGTATTGGGTTTGCATGGCAAGGTTTTGGTAGCTGGGGGGGCTACAGGGGTGGCTTCTGTGAGAAGATGCTAGAAGCTTCCCCTATGACTGATAGAGCCAATGCCAGCCAGCTCCACCGCTGGCCAAGGCCAAGCCAATCAGCAACAGTGGTAGCGCCTCTGTGATAACATATTTAAGAAGGGGGGAAAAGCAGTGCAACAGCAGCCAGAGAAGAGAGGAGTGAGAATATGTGAGAGAAACAACTCTGCAGACACCAAGGTCAGTGAAGAAGGAGGGGGAGGAGGTGCTCCAGGCGCCGGAGCAGAGATTCCCCTGCAGCCCGTGGTGAAGACCATGGTGAGGCAGGCTGTGTCCCTGCAGCCCATGGAGGTCCACAGTGGAGCAGATACCCACATGCAGCCTGTGGAGGACCCCACGCCAAAGCAGGTGGATGCCTAAAGGAGTCTGTGACCCTGTGGGAAGCCTCTGCTGGAGCAGGCTCCTGGCAGGACCTGTGAACCCATGGAGAGAGGATCCCACACTGGACAGGTTTTCTGGCAGGGCTTGTGACCCTGCAGGGGACCCACACTGGAGGAGTCTGTTTCCTGAAGGACTGCAACCCATAGAAAGGACCTATGCTGGAGTAGGTCGTGAAAAACTGTAGCCCATGAGAAAGACCCATGTTGGAGAAGTTTGTGGAGAACTGTCTCCCATGGGAGGGACCCCATGCTGGAGCAGGGGAAGAGTCTGAGGAGGAAGGAGTGGCAGAAACAAGGTGTGATGAACTAACTGACCACAACCCCCATTCCCCATCCCCCTGGGCCGCTCGGGGAGAGGAGGTAGAAAAAGTCAGGAGTGAAGTTGAGCCTGGGAGAAGGGAGGGGTGGGGGGAAGGTGTTTTTAAGATTTGGTTTTATTTCTCATTATCCTACTCTGATTTTGATTGGTAATAAATTAAACTAATTTCCCGAAGTCGAGTCTGGTTCGCCCATGATCGTAATGGTGAGTCATCTCCCTGTCCTTACCTGGACCCATGAGCCTTTTGTTATATTTTCTCCCCTGTCCAGCTGAGGGAGGGTAGTGATAGAGTGGCTTTGGTGGGCACCTGGCGTCTAGCCAGGGTCAACCCACCACACTGGTTGAGCTTAGACATCACTGTGGACTTATCTGATGAACCTGACTTTTGGCTGAACCTGGTTACTGTCGCTGGACCTGCTCTGCTCTTCTTGCTTGGGTATTGTGAGACTGTGCCTCTTGTTGGTGAGGATGTCTCTGCCTGCCCTGCTTTGCCCCCCACCTCCTGGCTCACAGTCTTTGTGGTGCAGCCCACTCTTGCTGCTCCCAGACAACTGCTGCCATAAACCAATATCTTAAAAGGACCGTTCTGTGCATCTTTCACATTTGATTTGTTGAGACATTATGAAATTAATATCTTGCCCTGAAAAAGTGCCCACTGAAACCCAACCCATGTTTTTGATGGTTCTTCTAGTGTCATCATCTGGTAAGTATGACTGTCAAAACCAAGTCCTGCTTACTTCTAAACTCCAATGATTTGCCTGAGGAACTAATTTTTACAATGTTTTGGACACCTGCTCTTGCTGTCCACTACTTGGCACCAAAATACTGTCCTCCAGACTGAGTATATTTGTTTCGTATGCAGTGGACTGACTCATAGCTCAATCTGGCCATCCACGTCAGATGTGAAATTCTGCTGTCAACACCTGTGCTATACCTGCAAGGGCTGAAGAAAATGACATCATGAACATTTTATGTGAATATATATCTGCCCAAATTGGAGAAAATGTTGAAACCTGCTTGTCTGGCCAAGAGAAGAATTCAAGCCCCCCTGATTTCTTATGAAATTTCAACATTCTCTATCATCTTCAGCTTGCCTTTTCAACGGCATCCTGCAAAATTAAAAAATGGTTCCAGTTACCAATGACTAAATATCATTATGTTTGAAAGCACATAGTTTGGCAGTTATGCTTTGTTCTTCTCCCTTGTGTTTCTCCTTTATCAAGATATATGCTCTGTCAGCAGACACAGATGGAAAGGTTACAAATTATCTGAATTACAGCTATCAGTTCTGATTTATATTTTAAAAGATTATTTCTCAGGTCAACTTTTGCTTTTTAATTTATTTATTAGTTGCTGAATCTCCATTCAATAAAGTAATGTGTTTAACTATTCAGGGAGCAGGATCTACATTCGTGAAAAACTATTCCAAGAAATGTCTGTTATTGTCCTCCTAAATGCAGTCAGAAACCCTAAGACTGTTTTGAAAAGCAGACAGAAAAGAAGTCTTCTTCAGATCCTTCAATGAGATTTTGAAAATGAGTTTGTGTGACTTGTGAAACACAAATCCTTTTTGGTTTTGTTTTTCCTGTCGAAGTTATGATCCTAAACTACCTAGGAAGCTGCAGCTCTTGCTTATGCTAAAACACTGTACAATCAATATTAATTTAGTTGACCAATGAAATCTGAGGGAAATATTTGGCATCTGCATTACAGATCACTGTTGAGGTACAATATTGCCATATTTATTCTAACAATATAAGGTTTACAGTTCCCAAATCTAGTGTGACAATCTTTAGAAATTTTAATATTTTGTGAAGATTTCTATAAACTGGGGAAAATTTCAGTTCACATGTTATTGTTATTTTTGAAACAGGCAGATTTTTATCAAGCACAAAGATGTTGTAGGGGAAGTAAGACCACATAAATGTCTAGGCTTGAAGAAATTGTTAAAAGCTCTTCCTGGGACACTCCCACCCCTACTGTGAGATCAAATCTGCCAGCAACAGGTACAGTGTTGCCCTTCTAGAGGCTCCTGTCTAGCAGGGCAGGCTGCCAGCTGGACAGATATTGTGGGAAACCCCTGGTGAGCAAGTGCAGTATTTTATAATATCCATCCAGCTGGCAGCCTACCTAGGATGGTATTTCTGTGCACTCTTCAAGACACTTTAAGAAGTTTATTAAGATTGCAGGCAGCAACCATGGCAACTGGTAGGAACGATATTTCTCAAGTGCACCAGAAAAACATATATACAAATAAATAAGTGTGCATTGTGGAAGGTACAGGTCAATCCAACACTCTATAGTAATTTCAATATATATTGAACAAGTTGGCGTGTGGAATCTGAGCACTACAGCCTAATCCAAGTGGGAAGGCTACTGGAACAAAGCCTTATACTAACATTTTTGTACTTGTTTGCATGTATCAGGTGATGTGTTTCCTGGTGCTGAAACATGTTTCTGGTCATACATACGAACTGCAGGAGGGTCAGTTAACACTTAATGATGAACCATACTGTAAAGGATTACTTAATGGAGTACTATTAGAATGTAAATAAGCTTCTATTTACTAAAAACTAACTAAGACCTCAGATAAACTGGGTCTGTTGATGGATCTTGTTATCAGCATCCTGGTCTGTGTGCTGTAGTCAGACCCTGTAGGGGTGTACCCTCCTAGTGAGAGCAGTGCCTGTGCTATGGTTATCTTTGGCTCATGACTCATCCTTCTTTGTGGAGCAGCCCTGGTCTTGCTGCTCCCTAACACACCCAAAAAACCATGCCAACAGTCATGTTAGGAAAAACTAAGTAGATAACAAAAAGAAACCCAAGTAATGACCAAAAGAAGAGTTGAAGTAAGAAGGAGAAAATGAAAGTATGGCCAAGCCAAAACAAATAACCCTCCCCCCCGCCAAAACAGGGATAAAGAGTGGTAAGAATATATAAGTTCATGTTATTTTTTTATTGTTATTTTCAGTGACTCTTATAGAAAAAAAAATCTTTAGCAAAAACCAAACCAAACCAAAAACCGAACCAACACCAAGCAAAGGAAATGAAAAGAAAAAAACAGTTCAGTTTAAGCATGTAAAAATAATAAAAAAACCCCTTTTCTCATGTAAATCACAACTTTTAAGTCAGTATTTTCTACCATTTTTCTACCAGTGATTTTAACCATCACAATTTTAAAAGCTAGCCTATTGAAAAAAATTCTGTTTTGAGTAGTCAGTAGCCTGGCCAATGCTGTTTATTTACAAACTTTTTCTAGATAAGCTAGAGAAAAAGAGAATTAGTTAATCTGAGGTAATGTGATTCCGATGCCACTCTTAAAGATGATTCACTTCTTGAAGAATTAAGTTTTCATTTTTATATTTTGCATAGTATTTGTAGCACACTGTTGTACACTGGCAAATAAGTAGTCCTTATACAAGTAGTGAAGAATTTGTTCTAAGATTTTTACCCCTCACCACATTTAGAAAAATTCATTCTCATTTGCTTTGTTGATGATCTAGAGGAAAAGAGAGATAAGGCAAGGAAATATAATTTTAACTGCGGTCAGATGTAATTAGGCTGAGAAATTCTAGGACTACCCATATCTTAGTATAGACCCAGATTAAGTACAAAGCAGCGTTAGCGTTTTCGCCAATTCATTCACTGCCTTATATATCCTTGGAAACAAGGGTACAGTGCCCTACATGACAGCCACACCCTAAGTGTTAGGGCAAGGCCAAATACAAATATTTTATCCTGGTTGGAAAGGCCAAAGCTGAATATTTACCCTTTGTTCTCAAAAAGACATTTCTGCCTGTGCAGAATTCTTCGGGACTGTTCATATTCTGTAGACTGTTAGAGTAGAGAAAAAGGTCTCTGTATAATGAGACTTAGACTGCAAGTGTTGTATACTAGAAACACCAAATGTTTTAAACCTATTTTAAACACCTTGCTTCCAAGAAAACAAATGTTCCATTTTCCCCTTTCCTTTAAGTAGTCTTAGTGCAGGAAAAACTATTCTAGAACACTCAGAAAATAAATGGCTGCCCTGTGATAGATGGCTCAGGATTGAAAAAGTAATGGCTTTTGAGATTTCTTAAGTACAAAGTCTGTTACTTGTTTCTTGCAAATTATTAAAAAAAAAAAATAGAAGACCCAAAATGTTTAGATAATGCTAAAGAGATGGCTATATTTGGAGTGTGGTTGGGAATACCTTCGTGTTTTAATTAATAATAATTGTTTATAATGTGGAGTAAGCATTGACAAAAGGAAGTGAACTAAATGCAGGTGAGATTAGCTATATTAAAAAAAAAACCAGCAAAAAACAGTCAAGCAATAAAGAGCAACTGAGTTTAACAAGTAAAAAGTTTAACAGTAGCAAGCACGTTACATAGGGCAATAGTTTCAAGCCTTTTCCTTGGATTGTTTGCTAAAGCTTACAGACAACATTCTGTTCTTAGGTATGCCTGTGTAATCCATTGGCTTCTGTCCTTGTGACTCCTACATGAGTTTTAGTTCCATCAGCATTTCTTATAATGACCTTACAGTCTTGCTGCATCTGAAGAAAATATCACTTGGGGCCAGATTACTCATTACTTTGGCTTGTGTACTCATTTACAACATTGCAAAACGGGTTAAAAATGTTACCTCTCTGATTTATTGGTCGATGATGAAGTGGGTCTCTTACAGTTATTAGAATCAGGGGAGAGGAGGGAAAGGAAGAAAACTCATTTAAAATGTTGTATTGATAAGCATTTCAGAAAACTATCCATTTTTATTTTTCTAGTAGATTCTAACAAGCCATTAAGAAAATAATTTTACATCTACTTATATGTTTATGAATATTAATCAAGTTTTACAGAAGTTTTGGTAGCCTTAATATAATAACATTGAATTCCTGCTTGTAGCTGCATGAGAAAACCACTCTGAGCTGCTAAAATAAAGTAAGAATATCCAGACAGTAGGAACATCTGTAGGGAGAACTAATTATTGAAAAATATATCCTTTGTAGTCTTGCATGAAACATTTATTTGATATCAGTATTTCTACAATAAAGTTATATTTCATTATGCAGAAAAGAGGCAGATGATGACTAAATAAAATTAAAGAAAAGAAAAAGAAATTTAAATTACCAACCTGGAGTTTTAAGTAACACATTACAAAATATGGTATACAAAGATATTCAGAAATCTTCAAGATATGGAAACGATTTTAGCTTTGCTAGATTCCTCATCTGTGGACAAATAGTCTGTATCTTGAACAGGTGGAGAGGATGACACATGCAGTAGCTGAGTTACTCATGCAAGGTCATACAAGAAAAGTATGATTAAGCAAGAAAAGGATCCAGATTTTCTATGATGTAAGCAATAAACAACCTTGCTGTTTGCTGAAAAGTAAGAAAGCTTCATCCGGCAATGTGTTGCTTCTTTAGACTTTTCCTTTCCACAGGTTTCTCCTACTTATCTGATTAGTGCCTCAATAAAAGCAGTTCTGTGAAAGGAAGAAAAATACAGGAAGGGAATTATATCTAATATATTCCTCTTATCAGGTTCCTAAATTAATACCTTGGACCTTATGTGAGTCAGCACCCTATTCAGCCCTGGCAGGAGCTTGTTCTGCATGTTGCAGTGCTGTTGAAGCAACTGAGATTTAGCACTTCAGATTTCTTCTAAGGAACTAATGAGACTCGGAGACATACCCAGCTAAACACTTAGCAAACATTTGATGTTAGTTTCCAGTGCTTCTGAATATGTTTGTGATTATAGCCAAGCTGATATTCGATATTAGGGGCTTTAACGTGCCAGCTTGTCGCGTTAAAGGGCAAGGCAATTTGGCAGAAAATAAACCCCCTTGTGTTCCAGCTTGTCCTCAGATATCAGAGGGGCTGGGGGCGGCTAGGCTTAGATTCTGAGTGATGCCCAATTTTTCTGTGTTACAAGTCCGGTTGCGTTCAATGTATTGAACTCTCACGATTACGGATACACTCGTAACACTGCACACTTTCAGTCTAGCTGTGTTCCATGAACTAGCACAGCCACACTTAAGGGATTTGGTGGCGTTCAATGAGAACTCTCACGGCTAGATTAGTGAATAGTGCAGTTTATTGAAGCAACAGATACACAAGTTCTTTTGGATTGCCGGTGATAAAATTACTGCTTGCAAAGCATGTGCAAATACCAAGAATGTGAGTAATATAGCCTGGCTACAAATGTGTTAAGTTATAAAGCAACTCTATAGAGATTTCTAAGTTTCCCGGGGAAGCACTCGGTATAACCAAGTGTTCGAATCTTACCCAAAGGCGTCCCTGTGGGGGGGAAGAGAGGCTCAGCCCGTCGACTGATCCCGGGCGTCAAAGGTGGTCTGCAATGGTATCTTCCCTGGCATCCTTCCTCTCTTAAGCCATTTTATATTACTTGTCCTTACAGGTGGAGCTTGAGTGACTCTAGTCATACATACCTCTGTTGTAATTGGTGTAAAAGTTTCTCGTTTACTTTTAAAGGTATAGACTAAGAAAAATTCAGAGCACAAGCTCAGTGAGGGGTGGTCGCACCTTGGAGGTGGGTAGCTTTGGGATGGAGGTGTGTTTTCTGGTATTATAATGAGATTATAATGAGCAAAGTTCACCCAAGGATAGTATTTTGTCAAAACATGACAGACTGTTGGCTCAGGGTGGTAAATATGCAGCTCAGGGTAGTAAATATGCAGCTTGTCAGTTCCATAGTAACTTCCAGTTCCCGTCTTATCACAGAGCCTGGCCGCAGTGTCTTCACTCCGCTCCACCCTCCGTGTAGTTTCTCTTAGAGTCAGCGCACCAAGCTCCCCTGGTGTTGCCAACATCTAAGGTTGCCTAGGGAACTTCTGTGGGATGGATTCCTTGCATATTCGCCACACTCCACCCTGAAGATTTCTTCAATGCTGTACCTTTAATATAAATTTAATTCCTAAATTACCTCCAGCAATTATTCCACACAGCTGGGCATTAATAATACCATTGCTCAGAAACGTCATCCTGAGTAAAGTCTTTTCAGCTGATAATAGTTCTCTCATTCATTTTTTGTACATTTTTACATTTTTATGTGAGATAAATTACAACAGTACCAGATTATCTGCTCAGCAAACAAATTATGTACGGCTTGTGATAGAATATCAGATCATTATATAGGTCTAGAAGAGAAGATGCCTTAAAGTTTAGCCAGTATCATTATAGCAGCCTGAACATTGTCATTATTGATAACATCTTCCACCGTCGTTTTGGTAATATTTTGCACAGTTTTAATATATTAAGGGTCAGATGTAGTCACTGATTCAAAGAGCAAAGATACCTCCAGGTGCATCTTCAGTATAAGAAACATTTGTGGTTCTTGGCAGGATTTTGCACAGCAAGCCACTGCAACAGCAGGGTTCCCTTTGCAGCTCCTGTGATCTTGCTGACTTGTTATCAGCCAGCATTTGCTAGTAACGGACTCTTATATAGGCTTTGGGGTGAGATACAATCTTCTTTAACTAACCCCATGCCTGAAGAAGCAACTCATCGCTGAGGCACATTGGCCATGTACCTCTGATCGTATGCTTGTTAATCATGAAGCTTTCTGTCCAGCTAGGTGCACGACAAGTTCCTTTATGTTTCTCCCATTTTCCCCACTCTTTACAGAGAAATTAACCTAAAATGTTACAATCTACCTGGGAAACAATTATTATATCAGCAGAGGAGATAATTAACAAGCTTAGCTGAAGTAAAGACTGTAGGTACTGAAGGAAAAGCTTTGTACAAAGGGCTGCAGGGCAAGGTGCTAAAAAGCTGAAATAAGAAAAACAAATGATGACATTAATCTAAAGAAAGAAAGTTTATGGGTCTCAAGTATAAGAAAATGTAACTGTAAAAAAATTTCTTACTTTTTGCTCTGTAGTCTGTGGAACAATAAGCTGGCAAAAATCAGCGAACCATTTAAAGCTGTGCTAGCAAAAAGTCATTGAAAATGGTGTAAGAAACATGTCTGGCTGTCTACAGGGCACAAAAAACTTAAAAAAAACCCAAAACCGATGTGTGTGCCCTACTAGCACGGAGACCAGACAGAATGGCATTGACTCCATGCATAGTTAATACAACTGCATGAAGAACAGAGGTTCTGTCAGTAGAATTGACATCAGGCCATGAGCAGAGGGTAAAACAAAAAATTGTTCTCACCCATGCATAGCCTTGGGACCATTCCAGAACTCTGAATTCCCCTGCACTGACCAATCTGAGGTCCCTAGAGACATAATTCTAAAGTTGGATCTGCTTTAAAGAGAAGAACTTCTTTCTTCTCCTAAACTGCATACATACCCAGATCTGAAAATTCAAAAATGCCATGTCTACAAATCAGTTAAATCTAGCCTGCTGAGTTCAGAATTAATGTTTTATGCTTTTGGAAATAAAATAACCCCAGCTTTATGATAGATATAATTAATTATCCAGTAAAGGACTAACATTTAACTTTAAACCACAGCTTTTTAAAATACCATAAACATACATTAAGTATACCATTAACATACATTAAGTAAAACCATTAACATACATTAAGTTGTGGCATATGGATTAACGTATATTTTGAAGTGTTTTTATAATTCTGTATAACATTTTAAAAATGTTTCTTTAGTTCTAGATTGTGACATGAAGTTGCATCAACATGAGTTTGGTGAGCCTCTATACAGAGGATAGAATTGCTAATGAAGAATGTGCTTCACAGTAAGTAAATGCCAGCTTTTTCAAAAGATTTTCACATATGCAGACATATGTTCTTGAGCATATACAATGTCTGGCTACATCCAATTATACAAATAATTCTTTCTAGCAAGCCTCATAACAGATTGCTGGTGTTCTAAACCTGCAAAATGTACATAGTTACATGAAATTCAGTCCGATCCATTCCCCTGCCCCACCCCCCACCAAGATTTACAACCACTTTTTCATCTGTGTAATTGTTAGAATAAAAAAAATTTCAGTGCAAAGGAATACATTTCCTAAGGAAAATGACAATAACCCAAACATCAAGCTCTCTCTCTTCCTCCTCAGGAGTGTTAAACTCTTTAATATTTTTTCCTAATCTTTTTTGTACTGTGATCTGTGACGAGAATAGAACTTGGACAAGTTCATGTGAAAACTGCTGGGAACAAAACAGTGCAATGTGTTCTAAATAACTGCAATTGCAGTTATGTTACTTATATGAAAAATCCCATGCTTCTTTAGTTGTTTACTTTGATTTTTTTCATTATAAGAATAACCAAAGTATCATTTGCTTCCTTTTAAAACCATGGTTGGGCTGTAGAAAGTTATTGTGTTGACATTTTTGAGACCATTAAGGATTTTTTTAGCCTAGATTTTATTTAGCTTGTATGCTAAAGTCACTCTTCAGAGCTGAGTGGTTCCATCTTAATCTCATAAAGACCTTTCTTCACACTTATATGTAGAAAACCACATTTTATTTAGTTCAATAAACTACATAAGACTTGTGGAAAGGAAGGGGAATTTTTAAAGGAAGTTGTATGTTTGGTAAATTCAATTACTCATGCAAAACTTTTTAATGTCTGAAGTGCTCTGAAGTCCAAAGTTATCACTGTAGTCATTCTGCTATTATCTATGTGCTTTTTTAATTCTGTATTTAGGGAAAAACTTCCCTCTTTCCCCTTCCCTTCTCATTCCCACTCCCCTCCGCTCCCCTTTTTTGATGGAATAAGACGTATGATAGATTAGAAATGAAACACTCTGTAGCATCAGTACAGTCATAAGCATGAAAGATTATGGCTTACTAAAATTGGAACTGTGGCATAAAATGAATGAATAAGTATTTTTTAGCCAATATTTAAAACCTAACCTGACCAATTAACATGTATGGTTCCGTATTCAGTTTCCTAAGTTTAACTTTAAAGTAACTATCTACCGTGATTCTGAATAGCTTAACAAATCAGAATTTGGCCATCTGAATTTATATATTCTTTATATAAGTTAGCGGAAGATGATTGGAGCTATAATAATGAAATTTGGTATTTACTACTATTTTTTCTTTGATTTGATGACCTTCAGAGAATACTACAAGATTTGATTATCATTAATGAGTAAGGAAAGGAGTTGGAGATGATAGGAAGAAACAGGCTGTAGCTTGCTTTACTGGTTCAGAGTCAGTTCTGTGTTCCCTGTGTGTGGAGGGATTTTTGTACATATTTATAATTAATTGGTCAGTATCTTATGTACTAGATAAGCATTTTTATAAGAAGACACAGAGAATAAAATAAATGCCAGGTTAGTAGTTGGGTGCCAACTAAACTAGATGGAAAAGTCACCTAAATGGAAGATTTACCCTACTGTATATTTTTCTGAACATCAAGTGACAACAGCTTATACTTTTTTAGATACTTTACACTGAATGTTAAAATATGATTTTTTGTGATAATTAACTTCTTTGGATACTTATCAGTGGTAACATTTCATCAGCTAATCCTTTAAGGTACTTAACTGATGTCAGGATAAAAACAGCAGTGCTTACACTGACCTTTATTTTCACTAAAAACTGTTTCAATGAGCTTTATACTGTGCAGTTATGTATGTTACAGCATGAAGTGTTCTGAGGCTTTTAATGCATTTAATGCATTAGAACTTGACATAGTTCAGAATTGCTTAGGGGTAATGCATTTCAAAACTTTTCCCAGGAGAAAATAACAATTCAAAAATTAACTAAAATTTGAAAAATACTTGTATAATTTCAGTTTTTATTTAAAAAAATCATACTGAAATGTTTAAAATAAAGGAATTCTTGTAATTTTAGATTAAAATTCCACTATTTTGTTTACTGATATCTAAAAATCTAGCACTCTTTCAAGAACAATGTGAAATTGCGTCACTTCCTTTGGCACTGGTGCACACAAAATTTTTTATTGCAGTTTTGTTAATTCTTGATTTTACTGTTCAGTTTATAGCCAGAACTTTTTAAAATCAGCTACTCTGTCCCTTTTAGAAGATCTTTATAAGTAAAAGCAATTTGCCTACTTTGCTTTTTTTCCCATAAAACCAGCAAATGGTAATGTAAGTAGACGCCTACCACCAGAAACAGAAAACATAAAAAAGGGCATTCAGCTCCAAAAATGGGGTTTTTTCCTGTCACTTGAAGTTTTCTTGGACATATTTCAAGCAACAGAAAGCTTCTGTAATATATGTTATAAAATGACAACGTGTATATATATACAAAAATAATAATATCTATATAAAATTAAAATCAGTAAATGCTTACCAGTAAACTGTTCCCATTAATTCTTTTTAGACTTTTACTTTTGTTTATGACTGCATCATGCACTGTGTTTAAATTGTAAGAGCACTGTGATATGCAGATGTTATCCCACTACATATCTTTTACTTTTCGGACAGCATATCCTTTACTATCAGAATGACCTGATACATGGATGGAATAAAAAGGTGACTCAAATAGTGTAAAAACCTAAAAAGCGATGAAGGATAAAAAGAGGATTAATTTTAAGAAAGTTGTCAATACCGCCTCACTATTGATCTAGGACATCTAATCACAGATCATTAAGTTAGTGAAACACCTCAGGGTCACCCTTGTCTTATTCCTTATTCACCTACAATTTCCTTTTGTATTAAGGAATATAAAAGGCACATATGAAAGGCTAATAGAGCAAAGCAACAGATAACTGGGTTAATTGGAGCAGAAACTGTGAAGGTCTGAGAAGCTGAGGAGCTTGTTAGATGTATGGTGACTGACAGCAAGACAGGCCTTTTCTCACTTTGAGGTTTGGAGATTCATACAGGACCAATATGCTTAGAATTTGCCTTTTCCAGAGGTGTTTTCTAGTTTGGGTGGATTTGATGCAGAGTATGAATCGTACTGTTCTTTAACAAATATGAGAGAGCTTACTTGACAGAAATCTTTAGCGAAGCAGCAGTGAAGTTCGACAACAGGAGAAAGTGATGAAGTTTCCAAAAAACTGTAAATACATTCCTCTCTTCTTGGAGTCTATTTTCAACTTCCCAGAAAAATGCTGTGACACAGAAATTCTATTGCAGATTAGAAGTGGAATTTTTCTAATTTGGTATACAGATGGTGATAAGACAAGCTCTCCAGAATGTTATTACATGCTATTTAAGATGATCTGTGTTCTCTGAGAAAATATGGATTTCACCCAACTATACTAGAAAATAATCAGATAAATCCTGATATCACACAAAAATGTCCCAGAAAAATGTCTAGGACACATTAAGTAGGCCAAAAAGTGTAAAGAATGCTCAGATTTTTTGTCTCTGCTCTGGAAAGTAATTTTCTATTTATCATCTGACTAATTTTACTAAACTGTACACCTGCACCCAAAGTCTGATTTGCAAAGATATGTTTTGTTCTCTCCTTCCTGTCAAAGACATTACAGTAACCTGAATATTTCATATTTAGTAAAGAATATTAATTTTCTAAGATGATACAGTTGACATTTTATATTTTGCTGGAGTTTTAGACTCTTTTGCTCTGAGAATTGACTGAACCAGTGTAATTTCTGCTGAAACACTGAGGCAGGGAAGGGGAAAAATCAAAGCTAAACTTTTTAAGTCCCTTATCCAAAAGGACATGTAGAGCTTTTGGATAACCGCCAAAAAGAGAGCCATACATTTCCTAGGTTTCTGGGTTGTTTGATGACCAATATAAAACATTTCACGATAACACAGATTTTCCCTTAAAGAAGACCACCTTCTTGTAGGAAATGGGGTGAGTCAGGGCTCCCCTATAACCTCTACCTCAGAAACTGTGAAGTGTCTGAGTAAAACTTTCTATCATAAAATACTATAATTATGAAGTGTAAGGGTGACATAAGACTACTTGGTGTGAGAATAAGGTGTAGATCAAGTGCTCTATGATATCTTTATGTTGCAATAAAGAGATTAGTTCACAGGCAATTTGAGGCTCTTACGGGCTGTTTAACTCCTGCAAAGAAAACACAAGAAAGTCCTGTAGAAATAAATTTCTGTTGCTATC
Source organism: Gavia stellata (assembly GCF_030936135.1). Lineage (NCBI taxonomy): Eukaryota > Metazoa > Chordata > Aves > Gaviiformes > Gaviidae > Gavia > Gavia stellata. The sequence continues at coordinate 22,689,929 of NC_082598.1, read as the reverse complement.
AATATTCTTGTGGGGATGACAATTACACTGTGTCCATCAACATAAGCCTTAAGGTCTAGAGGACACAGTGAGCTGGAGTGGGATAGAAATACTAAAGAAAGGCTCCTCATCTGTCTGAGCTTTCACTTGAGTGAGCATCAGTTATAATGAAGAAGGTATCAAAATAATTTAAAATTTAAACATAAAGCGTAAACAAAACATCAGCAAAATGTTGTACCAGAAACAAACAGCATTTACTGAGACAATTTCAAACCACTAGCAGTCTGTGTTAAACTGACAAGTCCAGGACAGGTTCAGTGCATTAAGAGCCTGTACAAACATGGAAGTAGCTGTGCTAAACTGGAAAACGGTATATGATTTCTGGATTTCTGTCAGCTGGGCCTAAAAATGAAGTAACCCTAATCTTTATTAAATATATGAAATCTCTGAGGCTTATATGGTAGGATGAGGTAAGATTCCGTACTTTGGCAGGATGCTCAGATCATTAGGTTTCATCATCAGGCACAACAATTAGAACAGGATACTGTTGTAGGACTCAACAACTGAAGCACTGTTGGAGAAAGAACCAAAGACAGAATGTGTTAGGAGCCAAAAGAGGAATGTAAAAAGAAACTAAGAGCTAAGGCAAGTTATAAAATTGCTTCTTTCAGTGCTATGTCAATGAATGGTGACGTGCACATGGACCCTGAACCCACACCTGGCTATAAAATTTCTTACTATGGAATATTAAATGTGACTGTTTAAGTACTGATATAGGAAATCTTCTTGAATAAACTCTGAAGTGAAATCACTTAAGCTATTCTTTACCCAGTTGCAGGAACAGAAACATGGATAGATTTTTTTCTGAGTAATGACTGTGATCACACATGAGTTGCACAATTGTCAGCTGAGAAGACTGAAAATGTTGCTTCACGGATTATTTATGGTTACTTTTTGCAACGATAGGATAGGATAGCCAAGACATAATAAAGCAAGAGCTTCTCTCTTTTTTTTTTATCTGAAACTAGTTCTTGTAAAACTCCACTAACAAAAATTATGAACAATTACTTTTCTAAAGTTTTTCCCAGTATAACATCATTATTGTTAAATAGCTGGCTGTAGTTACAATAAAGCTATCTAAAATTCCAGAATTCTTTTACTACACTTATTTCCTTTAATACTGCATATGTAGCAACCTTTTGCTGGTCTTGCAATGTGATCTGACTTGTGAATTAGTATTCTTACAATATGAGACTGTTTGTATGATTCTTTTCTCTCAAAAATGTAATCTCATTAGTGGTTGAGGCAAATTTCAGGTATAGTATTAGTTGCAAAACTATGCTTTCTGATAGGTTGTTTTCAGGTAATATGGTGTCCAATTGATTTATAGGATTCCATCATGTTTAAGAGCACCTTCTTTGTCAAGGTCTTCTGAATTATGTATTTTTAATTAACGAATTCTTTGCTTGCAAAATTCTTGCAATGGCATGTAAGATATTTTGAGATTTTAATCATTTATTTTAGATTACTTGAAGTAGTTTAATACTTCAGCCCTTTTTGTAGATCAAGAGCTAAATATTCTTATTAAAATGCTAACATGAACTCATTTCAGGGTATTCATTGTTGTATGAATGATATGAACACAATCAGTCCAATAAATATTCTTAATATTATTTTTTTCTTTTAAAACTTGATGGACTATTGGAGTAAAGATGGTAAACAAAGCATGGGGTGAAAAGAATCAAATCAGAGAATGCTAATTTTGACTGTGTTATTTGCTTCCATGTGTATATTTCTTTATATTATTCTTAAAAATGATATGATTTTAAGCTCTTATTATGACAATCAAAGTTTTTCTGTGAAAAAATTAGCATGATGGTAAAACTTTAAAGAACAATTAGTCATCTGAAAAGGCTATACTGATAAAATAGGTAAAATGAAATATCAAATATTGGTTACAATGAAACCTAAAGTTAAGAGAACAAAAATGTTCAGCAGAAGTATATCAGTTAAGGTGTAGAAATTGGTGGAACCAAATCAGCTTACTCTAACAATCAGGTTGTTCTTATATAACTATAAATGGAATTAAATGCATGCATTCCAATAAGAAATTTGATGTTAATCTTTTTGTGTTAATTTTTGGAACACATCTTTTTAAAAGCAGCTTAGCTGTCTCCCATGTTTCCTTCTAACTAAAGTTATCTTAAAGGCAATGATTTCTATCATTGATGTAAATACTTGGTTACGCCAAAACTGACCACTTCTGGAAAGTCTTACCCTAACATTAACATATGAAAATACCACAAATTGTGTATTGTAGGACAAAAGCAATTTTATATTACAGTTGCAATTGGATGTTTTTGTTTGCTTTCATGTTGCTATCTCTTAAGTACTCTATACACAATTAACAGTAGTTAAGTATTTATGGTTCTTTCTAATCTATTGTGGTTTAGGGATGTGTCTACTGAATATAAAATGGCATTTGCTTAAAAGGCAGGTGTTTCATTAATCTATTATGCTAAAACTTTTTCTCTCTTAAAAGCATATTTAAATCTTAAATCTATTAAACATTTTCTTGAAATTGTGTATGCAAAACATAGAACAAATAAAGACTAATCAAACTGTCATATTTATTAAATGTTTGACAGTGGTTGCTGAGTGCCTAAATTTTAATTAACTGCACATGTTTTGAAAGCTTTTCTATGTTTTTTTCTTACTCAAGAGTTATTCTTCTGTGATAGAGTAGAGTAGGTGATTTGTAAAATCTAATTGAGAAATACAGGATTCAAGCTGTGTGTAGGCGATACATGAATTTTTCACCCCTGCTGACAACCACATTGGCCTCTGTGTAATTCTTTAAACTGATTCAATCAAACTCATATTGTTTATGCTTTCAATTAATTGAATTAAAACATCATTTTGAACACTTAATGATTCCATTAGACAGGACTGTGTTTGCCTATTCTGTGCTCAATCCAGCACAAAATAAGCACATATTTCTTATTCACAAGGGATGATAAAACTGGTTCCTCAGTCTCTCGGTCTCTCATTCTTCCTTGTTTCGTAGCCTCATGTAAGCATCTTGCAAAGGAGTTCTTTCCTTTCTTGCAACGGAGACTGAAGATGTACTCTAGAAGAAATGTATCTATCAAGGAATATGAAGACCGTTTTGCTTTGGAAAACTGGGTGTGAGCATTGACCTATGAATTCAGAATGAACTAGGTAATAAGATTTATACACTGCTGCTTCCTAAATGGACCCATAACTCCATTCCTTTGGGTTTCCCTGTGGAAGGAAGCCTTCAGCAGAGTGCTGTCAGACTGGAAGACATAATATTTTCACAATATGTAATCTTTAAGGTTTTTCTTTACTTAACAGAGTAAGAACAACATACAGTCACATTCTCACATCAAGAATTCTTTGAGCATGCTGACTGTTAAGTCCTGAAGCCTACAAAGCTTGGTAGCAACTATAAAGTTTTTGAAAAAGGTAGCAACATGAAATGTCTAAACCACCATTTGGAAGCTGTTGAGAAAGTTCTCTGGCAAATTTCAATTACTTTCACAACTCCTGACTAGAATTCATAGTGAACTAAGATTTTTCAGCCTATATTTACTGATTAGATTTACTATTAATATTATATTTACCAACAATGGAAAAAAAGTAGACTGTTCTCTCTCTTCTTGTATTATATTTTCACTCTTATTATTTGCTTTCTTCCAACTTAACTGCCTTTATCTGTGGCTCCTTCACAAAGTAGAGTTTTTGACATCATTGTTGTATTTTAACAAATAACAAACAAATTATGATTTTATAATGCTTCTTTTTACATCTTTCTATATATTATAGCATCCATAAATATTTTTATTTCTGTAAGGTGGTTCCATAAACATATTTTAAAATACTGACTACATAGATGGTGATAAAAATATTTTGATAAGTTGCAGAGATAGACAGCAAATATCATTTTGTTGGAGGCAATATGAATGTGTCACATGCATGCATAGTTTATCCATATATTTTCCATTAATTACTCATCAATGCTGCTTATATTCAAACTTCTCAGAAGCTTAAAATTTTATCCATGCACAAATAAGACTATTTAATATAAAATTCTTCTATTTGTACCCCAAATATGGATGCTATTTGTCTGAATGAAATTTTTATTGGCTTAGGAGAAGTAATATTCTGTTCCGAGATGGTAAGGAACTTTTTGAATATATCCCTGCTCTAAAAAGTCACTGTCTCATGAGTTCTATGCTTGATACCTCTCAATGATATCAAGCATGCATATTTACAATGTTATTATATTTATTTCTAATTTCACTCCTGCAATCACAACCTGAGCTGTCAGGGTCAACCTGTGTTCTCTTTGCATCTTTCATTACTGCTAATAAGGATTTGCATGCCAAATTAGGCCCTTGGTTACAGATTAAATTCCATTACTTCCGAATTATGTCCTCAGTGATAACTCCATAATTTCGTAACCTTCATTTTGGTGCTACACCTGTAACTAAATGGATTTTAAGCCTGATCCAAAGGTTATTGAAAACAATGAATGTCTTTGTAGTCACTTCAATTAGCTTTAAATAAGACCTTTATTTAACAACTCTGTTAATGAAGTGCAAGAAGGATTAATACCCCTCTCATTCTCTCTTAGCTGTGTTGGCTAGTAACAACAATAAAAAGTATTGCTGGGTTTGGTTTTTTTTTTCCAGGAAGGCAAATTTTAAACAACTATCTGAAGATATGCAAGAAAATAACAGTGTCTTATAAACTTATCCTTAAAAGCAATGTAATAGACAGGTACACAGAAGGGTCACTATTTTGCAAAAAAGAGCTAGTTTTGAGTAATCACAGTGTGTAGCAAAATTGTACTTTAGGTTCCAATATGACTTATTTCTTAGTGTAGGAATGGATGTCTTTAACACTAAAAAGAGAGTAAAATTTCATTAGCACATACTTTTGAAAGAAAAAAAATGGAGAAAATTATCCATCTGATAAGTATAAAATGTATATGAATGTTTGAAAACAAGTCTCACCTCTAAAATATATTTTTATGATGGTGCACTAAGGTGAATCTTAATAAATTGGAAGTGTTTTTTGGTATGAGCACTTGTAACACTCTGCAATAAGAACATGCATTCTGGAAATACAGTAAAAAAAGTAATATAAATTTTAAAATGCTCTTAAATTGGTTAGTAGTCTATACATACATAAAATGCTTTGGGATACTTCAGCGTATTCTTAATCTGGATTTTATCTGACTTTGGATAAACACATGTACTTTATACAAAGAAGTTGGCTGCATATTTTTGTAAAGCTTAAGGTCATGAGGAAAAAAAAAACCCTCTACAAATTGATGTCCTTTTTATTTAAAGTATTTTTAGAACTTTAGTTACACTTAAAACAGCAACTTCTAACAAGTTTGTTCTTGTTTGAAAAGAAAATCTCTTGTCTGTCTTTTTCTTTTGTGATGAAGAACTTCCAGTCATTAAATGATGATAAAAGAAACAAAGCTTCAAAAACATGTTTCACATATTTATTTCCCCTTAGCAGCTTTAGTCCAAGTAGCAGCAGGTAACATGTTGATAATTTCACTGGATTTTTACTATAAGCGGATCAGATGACCAAGATGGAAGAGTATGACAAATATTTTTGTCTGTCATATCATAGTGATTTGTTATTGTGTTTCAGTAGATAAATATTTTTAAAATAGGCTGTATTTCCTAAGTAACCTGACTTACTTCAGTTAATCATACAGAGTAAGCATTGCCATGCTCCATTCCTATAAGTAAAAATGTTTACTTTTTCTTACTCAAACCAATGTCTTTATAGGACATGAACAGCATGGAGTGCTAGAATAAGCATCTATCTCACTCATCTTCTAATGGTCAATAGTACCTGTCAATGGAAGAGAATAAGAACTGGGTTAGTCATTCTTTTCTAGTACACTTTTCCACTCTACAGTGATATGCAGTACAGGTACTCTGCTAAGCAGAAATAGTACCTTATTTTGATGAATTTTGCATCTTTTTTATTATTATTATTATTATTGTAGTGTTTTTTTTAGCATTTTGGTGAAGAGCTGTGAAGGTTCTCCATTCATTCTAAGAAGAAAAGTTATTTCTTATCTTTCTTCTGAATTTACCACCTGCTCCTTTCAGCTCATGACCCCTAACTGTTACATTGGAAGACCCAGTGAACAGTTGTTCTCTATTCAATTTCTCCATGCCAGTCTTGATTTTAAAGACCTCTATCATGTTCGTCTTCAGTTATCTCTTCCAGACTGAAGAATATTATTCTAGGAAATATACGCTGAATGTGCAGACTGTTAGATGGATTTAAGACTGGGTAGACTATCAGCTTCAAAGGCTGATAATTAATGGCTTGATGTCTAGCGGTTGACAATACGTGGAGAATCCCCAGAGTCAGTATTAGTCAACAGAAGCTTTATGAAGCTCCACAAGAATAATGGTATGCATCATAACAGGCTGGAAAGGGGCTGATTGAGTAGGAGCCAGCAGAAAGAGATCTGACAAGTTAAAAAAGCCAGTGTGCAGTAAGGTGAGCAAGAGGAGCAGTGAGGGCCAGCTGTTGTCTAAAGGAGAGGGTGGTGGCAATCAAGCACAATAACACATCCATCAGGGCAGGGACCTTGTCAGCCAGAGCTCTGTTCCACAGTATCCAAGTGAGGCGTGCAGGGCTGGCCCAGGTATGGCAGCCAGGTTTAACCAGGTCCAGATCATCAGGCAAGTCCATGATTAATGAAGGAGGTCCAAGGTTAAGCTAAGAAGTCAATCTGCAGGTCAGATTCAGGCTCAGGCCTGCTGATGGTAACTAGGATCAGACATATCCCTATAACTGCCAGGCAAATCCAGTGTCAAGATGTCTGATGACAAGCCTGGAAGTCAGTCCACAGGTCAGGGGTTCATGACCAGACACAGAAATGGCACATACAGGCTATCTCAGGTCAGGACTAAAGGTCTCAACCTGAGCTTAAATGGAGCCCCTGGTCCAATGGAAGGAGGTTTGAGGGGTGGAAGCCACAAGGGAGGCTGCTCAGGGCCATTAAGGTCTATTAGTGCCATTATGGCCCTGACAGTATCCCCCTCTTCTTAGCACTGGGAGGCCCTACCTGGCATATTGTATGGAGTTTTGGGATAAATAAGAGGAATAAATAAGAGAAATGTGGAGAAACTGGAAACCTTGATAGCTGTCAGCTACAGAGATGGCCGTGGTCTAAAACACGTGTCCTACAGGGAGGAGCTGAGCCTGCCTAGTACATTGAAGAGAACGAATCTTTCATCTCTGCAATCAGTTTTACTAATTTGTTTGAGGAAACCAACTTAATTATGTGCAGCATGGCAAGCTGCTTACGGATGAAATGGCAATAGTAAATTTTTTGCTTTTCAGAAATGCTTCCCAGTGGAAAAAAGTTTAGGAATAAAGTGTTCCAGGCAAACAATACCACACTCTTCAAAATGCACTTTTATCAATCTACTCCCTTTAAGTGAGATCCTCTTCTTAATCTTTGCTTGGACTAGTTTCAGGTTGAAGTCTTTAAATATTTCAAGTTAGGGTAACATGCCCCGTAACATTCCACAATCCACAGCATCTGCAGGGAGAACTAGGTCATTTTAATGAACATTCCATTGAAAATTGTTCTCAACAGCATCACCTCAGTCACTCTTCATGCCCTTAGACTATAGAAGCCATAGAACAAAGTTTACTGTACTAATGTACAACCAACTCTCCAGGTTTCTGTCCCACATTCCTTAGCTGAACCTTATTTCAGTGTTTACACCAACAATCTTGAACAGAAGTCTCAAGACTTTTAAAGTGGATTTATTTCTCCTTTTGTTTTTTCTGCTTGTTCAAGAGCACTTGTATTATCTGGGTGGCCTTGTAAGCCTTCCTTCCCTACAGAAAAATCTCCATCAGCAGCAGGACCTTTTTTTTTTGGGGATCAAGCCCCAGCATGTTTCTTCATTTCCCAAATGAATGAAGGGGGAAACACCTTTCAAGCTTCTTTGTGCTCTTTCTTCACAAAAGCTCTTAGAGTACTTGAGCACAGCCAGTTACGCTCACAGAAAGGGTGTGGGAGGGTGGCAGCATGCTCTATGCCTTGAACTCATGGCTGAGATGTTCGTTGTGCAGTCATTTATAGGATGAAAGGACAAACAAAATAGCAGCCCATAATTACTTGAATCTCTGAGCTACAGAAATAACGAAGCCAAACTCCTCTGTAGTGGCAGATAGTATGACAATGGGCAACAATAGAAGTTGTGGCTTGGAAGTTTGAGACTGGACATGAAGAAAATTCTTTTTTGTGTGGGAGGGTAAGGCAGCACTAGAACCATCCAGAACAGGTTACCAAAACAGGCTGTGGAATTTCTGTCCTTGGAAGATTCAAGATTTGTCTAGACAAAGCCATGGTTTTCTTGATCCAGAATTCTAAATAACCCTGTTTTTAGCAGAATGTTGGGCTAGATAACCTCCAGAAGTGTCATCCAACTAACCTTTCTATGATTCCATGATTTCACTGCTTTCATTATGGAGGCTGTTCCAGATGTTTTGTCATCTGCGTCATCTTCTCTGAAACTTTTCTAGCTGCACTATTCCTTTTCTGCTATATGTAGTCTACTATATTCTTTTTTTCTTGTGAAATTCTAAATTGACTCCAAGTGTGCTATTAACTTTAAGTAACTAAAAAATCAGTTTAGAAATGATGAAGCAATACCCATTGGCTTTAGTATATTTTTTATTAGGTCCTTAAGTAAGTGTACACAAAGAAGTTATTCATTCATATAATTTGTTCTGTATTTTCTAAATTTGCATTTTGCATTGATTTATAGAATAATATTGCATACTTTTTTTCTGTCTCTGTACATTCTGAGGATGAGATACTAAGACATTAAAACATGAGATAACATTATATGTTGCATTTTTTCTTGGACTACAGACTTACTGAACATTGACTGAAAAATTAATTTATTCATCATTCAAAAGGACAGCCTACAAAAAACCCAACTGAACAAAAATAGTGCCCATGTAGAGCCTATGCAACAAGCCAGGGATCAGTCTTAAAGTTACTGATTGAGACAGCATATAGGGCCATATTGACTATATATTATTAGTGTAATGCTACTGCCTGAGCTGATGTTTGGAGTAATCTGTAAAGTTTAAGGAGGTGCAATCTCTGTCCTGACAATTTTAGAATTTCTGTATGAGTTGAGACATAACAGGACCTAATGCTGCTAATGCACATTAATGGAAGTTAAGGGAAAAAAAATAATTCTTTTTTGGCTTTAATTAACTGTTGGTTTTGTTCACTTTTAGTATATTTTTTTGAAATATCATGTGCAGTTATCATGTGCATCACTTGATCTAGTCATCTGACTTTTTAGTGTGAAACTTTCTTAATATGTTAATCTAAACGTATATATTAATAAATGATCAAATATCAGTAAGCAATATTTGTTATTGGAGAGTTAATTAATTTTCCACTAGCTCATTTTAATATTCACTAGCCTAATGAAAAAATGCAAAGTTAAATATCTGGAAGGGTGGCATTTTTCAAGTACTCCTGTGTGATTCACTTTGCCAAAATATTAAAGGAAATCAGTTGATATGTAATTTGCAAACTACCAATTTGCTAAATCTGGGCCTGACCTGTGGGCTGACATCCTGGACTGGCCTTGACACATCCCTGTCCTCACAAAGGTGCTCAATGCCCTGGCTGCGATGTTGGGTTTCTCTGGTGAGTCCCTCTCTTGCCACCCCTATGGGGAGCCTCTGCAGCTCCCCATCTCCAGGGGGGCAACCAGCCTCCACTGTGTCTTAATATTCTATTTTAAAGAAGTTTTTGTAGAAATCATAAGTTTTCCTATGACAAGGAACTGTAGTCTGATGGGTACTATATGCAAGTGAATAACTGACTGAATGTAGGAACCGCTGACAGGTCATTTACAGAATGCTATGCAAAAAAGACTGCAAGTCTGGTAGGACCCTGGAAGGTAATGTAAAGAGGCTGTGATAAGGTACTTTGAAGCTTCACAATTTGTTTTCTGAAAATTAAGTAACTAGAAAACCAATTTACCACTTGATCACAAACCCCAAAATTCTTAATTTCTCATGCAATTAAGCAAATCAAGAGTTTTGACACATCAATAAACACAATATCAGTAGAATTTGCATGATTATAGTAACATAGCTTACCACAAAATAGTTGTCAAATTTAATGAAGTACATCATGCTAAATAACCAAGCCAGAAAACTGATGACTTGTCAATCACTCTGTTTCCATTTGTGGTCAGGTGAAAAGGATGGGTGTATACAAGAAGAGGACTTAAGCAGAAATCAGCTGCAATACCTGAAAACTGGTATGTTTTCATGGAAGGAAAGAAAAAAGAAAAAGAAAAACAAATAGAAACACAGATACAGTTGTAGTGATTTGTAAAAAAAAAATCATTGGGACCTGACAAATTTAAATACAAATATTCTTTCAATATCACTGAAAATAGAAGTGTTCATAGATATTGAAGTCTTAAAGGAACATTAGATGTGACAAAACAAAGGAATCTTAAAAGAAATAACGACAAATTGGAAAATTTACTTTTCAAAAGCTAAGCGTGAAGTAGGGCAAAGAAGTGGGACACTGAACAACATAACAGATATTAAAAATGAAATTGTATCTGTCCATAAATCAGCATTTTGAGCTAAATTACAGTTGTGGTGGGTTGACCCTGGCTATATGCCAGGTGCCCACCAAAGCCACTCTATCACTACCCTTCCTCAGCTGGACAGGGGAGAGAAAATATAACAAAAGGCTCATGGGTCGGCATAAGGACAGGGAGCTCACTTACCATTACAGTCATGGGCAAACCAGACTCGACTTCGGGAAATTAGTTTAATTTATTACCAATCAAAATCAGAGTAGGAAAATGAGAAATAAAACCAAATCTTAAAAACACCTTCCCCCCACCCCTCTCCTGATTTTCTCTACCTCCTCTCCCCCGAGCAGCACAGGGAGATGGGGAATGGGGGTTGTGGTCAGTTAGGTCATCACACCTTGTTTCTGCCACTCCTTCCTCCTCAGACTCTTCCCCTGCTCCAGCATGGGGTCCCTCCCACAGGAGGCAGTTCTCCACGAACTTCTCCAACGTGGGTCCTCCCTACTGGTTACAGTTCTTCACGAACTGCTCCAGCGTGGGTCCCTTCCAACAGGGTGCAGTCTTTCAGGAACAGACTGCTCCAGCGTGGGTCCGCCACAGGGTAATAAGTCCTGCCAGAAAACCTGTCCAGTGTGGGCTCCTCTCTCTACGGGTCCACAGGTCCTGCCAGGAGCCTGCTCCAGCAGAGGCTTCCCACAGGGTCACAGACTCCTTTAGGCATCCACCTGCTTTGGCGTGGGGTCCTCCACAGGCTGCATGTGGGTATCTGCTCCACTGTGGACCTCCATGGGCTGCAGGGACACAGCCTGCCTCACCATGGTCTTCACCACGGGCTGCAGGGGAATCTCTGCTCCAGCGCCTGGAGCACCTCCTCCCCCTCCTTCTTCACTGACCTTGGTGCCTGCAGAGTTGTTTCTCTCACATATTCTCACTCCTCTCTTCTCCGGCTGCCATTGCGCCTTTTTTTTCCCCTTTCCTAAGTATGTTATCACAGAGGTGCTACCACCATCGCTGATTGGCTCAGCCTTGGCCAGCGGCGGAGCCAGCTGGCATTGGCTCTATCAGTCATAGGGGAAGCTTCTAGCATCTTCTCACAGAAGCCACCCCTGTAGCCCCCCCAACTACCAAAACCTTGCCACGCAAACCCAATGCAATGGTATACTGAGGTTGTGTCTTAATTAAATTAAACATTTCCTGGCAATATTCTCAGGCAATGGAATGTGATCATCTGTAGTAGTAAACTGTAAGAACATGACTTGAGTTTGTCACGTGCCTACTAGTGTTTTCCCCAGTAATTACTGGATGGAGTGCAACACATAGGGAGATCCAGGAGTTATTCTCAGCAGGTACTTTGAATGAAGACATTCTGTTTTGGGAACTGAGAAAACTTATGAGCATATGATGAGATTCTTCCTTGTCAACTGTCCTCAGTGCCAAAGAATGTTTTCAAAATGTTTAAAGTACTATTGGAGCTAATCGTTAATGTTAGTGTGTGGATCATCAACTATATACAGTAAAGAAGGCCTCCTAATACTGAGTAACCATATCTCTGACAAGATGTGAAGACAGCTTAAAAGTTAGAAAAAGATTTATAAGTAAATTTTAATAATATGTAGATGCAGAATATTTTAAAATAAAAATTTCAGATTCATGAGTTCCAGTCTGTTCTCCATTAGCTTCTTGACAGGGAAAAAAGAAAGAGTTTAATACATAGTCAAATAACAGATGGCTAAGGCATTGTTTTAAAGAGAGGGGGATCTCCTAGACAGTTTGAGCTAATAGTTTGCAAATATTTTGAAAGAAAAAGTGCTTTTTTAATGAAAACGAAAATCATGATAATGAATCATCGATGGTGGGAGCTAACATACACACAAATACAAAAGCAATAAACCTTAAATTTGGTGCTTCCATTGTCTAATTTAATATGCTAAATCCCTGCTTCTAATGCTGCCTTTTCTTTCTTCCTTTCTAGGTGTCTAATTTTATTATGCATTTACAGACATTCAACTTTGCATACTTAGTTGCTGCAACTAAGTTGCAGCTTAGTTTCTATTCCTCTTTTTTCTCCTTAACAAAAATAAATTTGCCAGAATTACAGATAATAATGAATAGTGGAGAACTAGATGACACAACATATGCAAGGATTTTTCAGATACTTTTGGCAAAATCTTCACAAATAGCTATTTATGAAGTTAAATTATTGCTATGTGAAAAGCAAGTGTTATCATAAATCAAAAACTAACTAAAATAAAGCAAAACAAAACATGAGAATAATTATTCTGTTCTCAATGGGAAGAGGATGGCTGTGGCTTAGAGCAAGAACCACTGTTAGGTAATGTGGTATTCACTGATGATCTGGAAAAGGTGGAAGCAGTGATACTGGAAAACTAAATAGTTTAAAATGGTGATTGAAAAGAGATAAAACTGAGGAGTTCCAAGGAGACCTAATGGAGATAAATGAATAAGAACCGTGGAGGAAAATCAAAGCTAACAGAGGAAAAGTAATGCAAAGGGAATTATTTGAATACTCGTGCACAGAATCAATAATTTAGTTGTATCAGCTCAGGATATGGAAGTTGACATTATACTGAACATATCAAGTCCAATAGCTAAGATAATAGCAAAAAAAAAGGTCTAAGTGAAAAACTAAATCAAAGAATAATATGGAAACATTGGATGCTTATATGCTCTCATCTGCAATACATGTTCATTTTTGGCTCCTTCATAAGCAAGTTTTAGAGGGCATTCAGTGTTAAGCTATAAGAATGATTAAAACTTAAAAAACTGTTTAAGAAACAAAAGATTGCCATTGTGACCCGCTGGTTTACTTAAGAGTTAACCAAGATGATTTGTAGGGAAAATACATAGGCTGAACTATCTGCTCCTTTTCCCATATCTTTCACATTATTTTTTTCTCTCTTTCCTCCTCATTATACTGACATTACTAGAAGAAGGCCAAGAGCATCCTGGCTTGTATCAGAAATAGTGTGGCCAGCAGGACTGGGGAAGTGATCATCCCCCTGTACTTGGCACTGGTGAGACAGCACCTCAAATACTGTGTTCAGTTTTGGGGCCCTCACTACATGAAAGACATTGAGGTGCTGGAACATGTCCAAAGAAGAGCAACAAAGCTGTTGAAGGGTCTAGAGAAGAAGTCCTGTGAGAACCAGCTGAGGGAACTGGCGTTGTTTAGCCTGGAGAAAAGGAGGCTGAGGGGAGACCTTATCGCTCTCTACAACTACCTGAAAGGAGGTTGTAGCGAGGTGGGTGTTGGTCTCTTTTCCTAAGAAAGAAGTGATAGAACAAGAGGAAATGGCCTCAAGTTGCGCCAGGGGAGGTTTAGATTGGATATTAGGACAAACTTCTTCACTGAAAGGGTTGTCAGACATTGGAACAGGCTGCCCGGGGAGGTGGTTGAGTCACCATCCCTGGAGGTATTTAAAAGACATGTAGACATGGTGCTTAGGGACATGATTTAGTGGTGGACTAGGTAGCGTTAGGTTAATGGTTGGACTTGATCTTAAAGGTCCTTTCCAACCTAAATGATCCTATGATTCTATGATTCTACTAATGCACTTTCAAATTTGCCAGAAAGAGTATGGAGTTGGTGTGAGTTTTCTAAAGACTCATGGTGAAATTTTATATCAGGCTGTACAAAGTGCCCTCTTTTGGCCTGTAGAATGTAAGGAGAATATTAACTTTATTTAAGAATAAAGTTTTTGAGAGATGATGTACAAGGTTATATAAACGGAGAATGTGCAGAAGCGGATGGAAGTATTTATTTGAAAATATAATTCTACCTCCTTTCCTTGTAATGAATGTTGATTAAAAGGAATGGCAATTGGCAGTGAAAGACCCAAAAAGTGGAAAAAAGGCTAGATTTATATGTAAACATTTTATGTATGTAATCTATATTAAGTCCATATAGATACATGAGTATATTTAATCACTGCCAACATGACTATAGCTAAATATTTATATATAAGTGCTTGTACATACATTTGAACTTCAAGATAAACGTGGAACTTGGAAACACATAGTAATATCATTAAATGCAGCAGTTCTAGCCAGAAATTTTATTCTCCTATATTTCTATAGCAGTCTTTCAATAACATAATCTAGCTATATTTATCTGACATAATCTAGCTAACAATGTCATTAATAACACCAAATCTAATATTTTCTCCAGATTGCAAATGGATTAGTTCTAATACGTTTCATTTGACTAAAATAAAAGCAATATTGTCAAAACCAAAAGTGTTTCTAGAATCATCTACTTTTTCTAAGCTCGTCCTGCATTTCATTGACTTTCACTTTGAGACATATATTTTGCCTCTTTCATTATTTTGGGTTTAGTAACACTACTTAGCCCGGTATTCTTCAATATATTCACAACCATTTCTTTCAGCATAATTTTTTCCACTGGGCTATTGGCATGATGATATTTATATATTTATTTGCTAAACTCTTACACATCTGTGGAATTTTTCATCACTAAGCTGTGGCTCATATTCTGTTCTGATTTAAACATAATACAGAATGATTCTGAGGAATAAATGACGGTTGAGCCCAAATTATCATCAAGTTTTATTGCTGCAAAGTATCATATGCAGTTGTCTATTATCAGCAAATATTAATTTCCATTCCAGTCAAATGGACTGGTTGTTCAATTTTGCCATAATCTCTCTGGTGTCTCTAGTGTGAAGTTTTGCCGGAGCCTCTGTGGTACTGGCAGCTTTTACACTTTTCTACAGCTTCCCCTATTAGGGTTTTTTAAAAATTTTTCTTCCTATTCTATGTCAGAATATTAATTTCCTTTCCTGCTGTTAACATTTCCCTATTTATAAGTGCATTTCTATATTTGATATCTCATTCCCAGTTCCATTGTCTGTGGTACTACTATTTCTCCCTGTGGAGCATGAAACCATACATTTCACAGAACTCATCTTTGGATTGAGTATGGACATGTTTAAGTCTGCACTTTGACCTTTCCGCAGGTTATTCTCATCTTATTTTCTGTACAGGTGGTAATTTTTCGTCTTTCCTAGTCTGCTGTTGAATTTATGATTTTGCTTTGCTCAGAGATAGACACTCTACCCTTGGTCAAGTAAATTAATGTTTATCTTTTCCCTTCATGTTACTATTCTGTAACCCCCAATCTTTTTTTATCTGAAATGCCCTCCCCCCCCCCCCCCCCCCACCCGCCCCCCCCCGCCCCGCCATTTAGAGCATAAATGTCTTTTCTTGTTTTACATAGTGCCTGACTTTTATTTTGTATACCTGTAGTTTCAGGAGATGCCACTTATTTCTTTATTCTATGAAACTCAGTATTTAATGAATTTAAATCTTCTATGCTTCCATATTTGCTATTAAACATCATCGTAATTATTGTGATATATGTTCTTTCTGAGGCACTTTCAGACAAGTAAAGAAAATTTTTTTTGCCCAAATAACAAAATATATTGCTGCCTCCTTTATTCTGCCTACTAAAAACCTTCCAATTTAGTATAATTCCAGATACCACCTAATTTAGAATTGTAATCCCAATGTAGTCAGATAACCGTATGTAGACAAGGGGCAACTGCAGTTTTTGAAATAGGTACATGAAAAATCAGAGATTTTAAAATAAGAAGAGGAGAAAGAGAATAAGGAGACACAGGAATATGACTGAATTAATGTGGCAGATTATAATTTTTTTTGGTAGGTTATACGTGATTCACAGCCATCATGAGCTTTAAAGTACACTTTATTTTTAATGTTTCTAAGTGCTGCTGGCACCTGAAAAAACTTTCCAATTTCTTTTACAAGGAGGGAATTGACAAAGAAAAAAGGAAGAGAAAGGAAATTAATGGAACAGAGTGTAAGAGAAAATGATCAGAGTATTAAGATGTAAGCTCTGGAGTGTAAGAGAGGAAGGAAGATAAAAATATGAGAATGACTGATATTTTCCAAAGTCATGTACATCACGTGGATTAAAGAGCTGTCTTCTGAGTTCAGGATTCTGAGAAGACTGCTGTCTAAACTTTTGAAATGGGAACATCCTCAGGATTTATGAAAACAAACAAATATGCCAGTATATATAAACTAGAGGAGGTAATATGAATTTAATTCTAAAAATCGTTGGTATTTAAAAAATATAATGTTATCAAGCTTGCTGTGCATATTAGATATGCATGCACCAAGAAAAAAAGCATAGTCAGTTTATAAGTATTACTAAATATTTCCAAGAGAAAGGAGAATCATTGAGAGATTCCTTGGTAGGAAAAACTGTTCGCATGTTTTATTTCCAGCTGAGAAAAAACCAAACACATCCCATGGTCACTAATTTAATCTTCACTGCAGGTACTGAGAAACATCAACAGTCATTTCAAAGAGATTTTGTATTTTGTTTTCCAGTAGGCAAATAAAAAGTCTGATCTCAGTAAGTCCAGCTTCATTGCTGCTTAACACTAGGGTAGCTTTCTCAAAATATGTCAGTAAAAAGATTTACAGATGTCCTGTGGTCCATTAAGCAGGTGTTGGATACAGAGATGCATTGCTATCCTGCAGGGCTGCAAAGTCACTAACGTCTTTGTACTGATCAGTCATTTAGCACAGATAGCTATCAGCATGCTATCTCATATCAGAGTTATTGCAGGGGAGCAATAGAACAGAAAGTTATCTGCAGTAGAAGTGATTTTGCTCGTGTAATAGTTAAGGACAAGGTTTACATGAGCCTGCATTGTCTCAAGTGTTCTAAAGTATGTTCATTGGTTTGCCAGCAGCTATAAGAACTGAAATAATTTGCAGAAGATGGGTAGTATGCTCATCTTCTTCTAAAATAAGGATCCACGTCACAGTAAAAATGAGAAATAATCATTTGCCCAAGTCAAGAGACTCAAAGACACACATATGCAGTTGGCTTTACCACATTAACAATGTGTTTAAACCTAAATGTGCAATTTAACCCTTATCAATCTACTGGATTTGAAATGCCTTTGTATGAAATGTTAAACATGTGCAAAATAGGCATTTATCATTAAAAAAATTATTGTAATCAGTTGTGCAAGCCTCTGATAGCAACTTAAAGTCTTAAGAAAAAAGAATAGGAAAGATTCACATACAGAAGATGCCTTTTCCCTTGAAATACCTTCCCAACTTCTGGCAACCAGAGGTTTAGCAGTTTTCAGAGTTGAATATTTTCAGCTGGAACTTCTGATTTCATAGGTCCTGATGAAAGTCTTTTCCATAAGTGTGTTTAATTCCACTTAACGACATTTATACTGGAGGCCCCTACAGTATCCTAAACTCCACGATGTAATTAGCTAGCATGTGACGTAGTATTTCTTATTGTTTCATTTTAACCCGCTGTTTGTTACACTGATTGCTGCCTACTTCTTGAGTTAAGAGGAGCAACAGATAAACTTTTCCCATTCAGCTTTTTCATGTCATGCATGATATTTTTAGACCTCTATTACAGCTTCTTTTGACTATATCTTTTCCAGATCAACACGCATGGTCTATTTAGTATCTCCTAATATGGTGTTATTTTCCGTTTTTCAATTCCATTTTAGGGAATCCCAGTAACTGATTTCCACTTCAGTGATCATTTTGTCGCTGTTTTCTGTATGTTTTCTAGTTCTTTTGGAAACAGGGAGACTAGACTTGAATACAATATTGAAGATCCAGGTCTATCAAAGATTAATATAATGCTATAATTATGTTGGGTTTTGCTTCCAGTTCCTTTCTAACATTCTACTACCACTTCCAGCTGTCACTGACAATCTCAGAACATGATAAAAAGTCTTTCTAAGGTTTCATTCCTGACTTTTAATGACAGATTTAAGACACATCACTGTGCATGTGTAATTAGAGTTGCTTTTCTAAATATGCTTTATGTTGCTTTTATCAATACTGAATTTCCCCTGCTATTCCATTATCCAATTGCTTTTTAAAGCCACCATTACACTGATTAACTTGAATAATTTCGTAGCAGCTTTGAACTTTGTCAATCATTTTCCCATTTTTTTTGTGAGATCATAATATCTTCACATCAGAGTCCATAGAACAGACATATGCTGCTGATCTTCTTCCATTAGAAAACCTAATTGCTTATTCCTATATTTGTTTCTTACCTTCAAAATATTTTAACCATGAAAAGACCATGCCACTTCTCTTTTGTTTCTATCAAAGTCTTTGCTGAAGGGCAATGTCCAAAATTTTTTTGAAATCCATATGTGCAATTGCAGCATGATCATCTTCACCTGAATGCTCTTTGACAATTTCAAAGAACTCTAAAGAGCTTGTCATTCATTATTTCCTTTATTTCCTGCATTAACACTACCTCCCTATATGGTACATGTTTATGGGATGCACCTACCTTTGTATCTTCACAGAATCACAGAACCACAGAATCACTAAGGTTGGAAACGACCTGTAAGATCATCAGGTCCAACCATCAACTAACACCACTATGCCCATTTTACCATGTCCCACAATGCCACGTCCACACATTCCTTGAACACCTCCAGTGATGGTGACTCCACCACTTCCCTGGGCAGCTTATTCCAGCGTCTCACCACTCTCTCAGCAAAGAAATTTTTCTTAATATCAAGCCTAAACCTCCCCTGGCGCAACTTGAGGCCATTTGCTCTTGTGCTGTCACTCGTCACTTGGGAGAAGAGACCAGCACTCACCTCTCTGCAACCCCCTTTCAGGTAATTGTAGATAGAGAGCGATAAGGTCTCCCCTCAGCCTCCTCTTCTCCAGGCTAAACAATGCCAGTTCCCTCAGCCGCTCCTCATAAGACTTGTGCTCCATACCCTTCAACAGTTTCGTTGCCCTTCTCTGGACATGCTCCAGCACCTCAATGTCCTTCTTGTAGTGAGGGGCCCAAAACTGAACACAGCATTTGAGGGGCGGCCTCACCAGCACCGAGTACAGGGGCATGATCACCTCCCTCCTCCTGCTGGGCACACTATTTCTGATACAGGCCAGGATGCCATTGGCCTTCTTGGTCACCTGGGCATGCTGCCGGCTCATATTCAGCTGGCTGTCGACCAACACCCCCAGGTCCTTTTCTGCGGGGCAGCTTTCCAGCCACTCATCCCCAAGCCTGTAGCCTTGCATGGGGATTTTAATTCAGACCAGGACGTACTTTTCAGGTCCATCTCCTGTTTAACCCTAATTAGAATCACAGAATTATTAAGATGGGAAGAGACCTGAGGAGGGTGCTGTCCAGCGTCCTGCTCAAACCAGGTTTGGCTATGAGATTGGACCAGGTTTCTCAACACTAGATCCAGTGTGATCTTGAAGACCTTCAAGGATGGAGACTGTGTCATTTCTTTGGGCAACCTCTTCCAGTTCTTGATGGTGAAAAAGTTTCCCTTAACTTTAGGTGGAGCCTCTCGTGTTTCAATTAACGCCTATGGTCTCTAATTCTCCTGTCATGCACCACTGTGTAAAGTCTAAATCCATCTTCTTGAAATAATCTGCATAGGTATTGGAAGGCCCCTTGAAGGTGAAAAGGTAAATGGTTGCTCTCTCTTCATGTGCAGATCCAGACATCTGATCAGAGAAGGTAATTAGACTCGTTAGGCATGTTTTATCCCTAGTTGATCCACGCTGACTGTTTCCAAGAACCTTTTCTCTTTCTCAATTATTTCCTTGCAAAGCAAGTCTTGGGCTTCTGGTGTTGTAGGGTTTTTTGTGAAGACCTGAAGAACCTGCAGATTTTTTCATCTTCCCTCAGGATTTTTGTATGGGTCAAAGCCTTTGATGGGCTAAGGGCAGCTGCTCCAGCCCATATTAGAGACAGTCATCATGTGTATTCTTTACTGGATAAAAAACTGGCTGGATTGCAAGGCCCAAAGAGTTGTGGTGAATGGAGTTAAATCCAGTTGGCGGCCGGTCACAAGTGGTGCTCCCTAGGGGTCAGTATTGGGGCCATTTTCTTTTAATATCTTTATCAATGATCTCGATGAGGGGATCGAGTGCATACTCAGTAAGTTTGCAGACAACACCAAGTTGGGCGGGTGTGTAGATCTGCTTGAGGGTAGGAAGGCTCTGCAGAAGGATCAGGACAGGCTGGATCAATGGGTCAAGGCCAATTCTATGAAATTTGACAAGGTTAAGTGCCGGGTCCTGCACTTGGTAAACAACAACCCCATGCAATGCTACAGGCTTGGGGAAGAGTGGCTGGAAAGCTGTCTGGAGGAAAAGCACCTGGGGGTGTTGGTCAACAGCTCTATAAATATGAGCCAGCAGTGTGCCCAGGTGGTCAAGAAGGCCAATAGCATCCTGGCTTGTATCAGAAATAGTGTGGCCAGCGGGACTGGTGAGGTGATTGTCCCCCCGTACTTGGCACTGGTGAGACAGCACCTTGAATACTCCATGTTCAGTTTTGGGCCCCTCACTACATGAAAGACATTAAGGTGCTGGAGCACGTCCAAAGAAGAGCAACAAAGCTGGTGAAAGGTCTAGAGAAGTAGTCCTATGAGGACCAGCTGAGGGAACAGGCATTGTTTAGCCTGGAGAAAAGGAGGCTGAGGGAAGGAGACCTTATCGCTCTCTACAACTACCTGAAAGGAGGTTGTAGCGAGGTGGGTGTTGGTCTCTTTTCCTAAGAAAGAAGTGATAGAACAAGAGGAAATGGCCTCAAGTTGCGCCAGGGGAGGTTTAGATTGGATATTAGGACAAACTTCTTCACTGAAAGGGTTGTCAGACATTGGAACAGGCTGCCCGGGGAGGTGGTTGAGTCACCATCCCTGGATATGGTTAAAAGACAAGTAGACATTGTGCTTAGGGACATGGTTTAGTGATGGACTTGATAGTGTTAGGTTAACTGTTGGACTTGGTGGTCTTAAGGGTCTTTTCCAACCTAAATGATTCGATGAGTCTATGATTCTGTCATCATCACTGAACACATTTGTGCCCAGCTGTGACAACTGCTGCCACTGTGTTAGCTGACCAGAAGCTGCGCTCTGGTATCTGCTTTGATTCATACCTTAAAATATTTTTGGAGAACATGAACTGGATTCCTTTTAAATAAATTAAACCATAAACCTTACTCTAGCATGCTCCTAATGCACTACAAATGCCAACAGATGTTCTATTCAAGGGACCTGACTAGAGTTAGTTCAAAGTAAAAACCTCTAAAACACTTAAAATGTTGATTCAGTTATGCAGGACAAACTGCTTATTCTACATACCCACTTCTATTGTGCTGTACAGCTCACTTATATAAATGTAGTGTATGTATCTAGGCAATGCATCATTCGTTATATACTCCATAATGCCTGGCAGAAAAATAAAACTTATGAATCTGTGTTCTCTAGATCACCTTTATATATCTTTCTAAAAATTGCAATTGTATCGGCCACCTTCTGTCCTCCTGATACTAAGGCTAATTCAAGCAGTACATTATATACCACAGTTATTTGTTCAGCAGTTCTGGGTGTGAGTTCCTTTAGAGCTCCTGGATGAAAACCATCTGATCTTTGCAAGATACTGTTCTTTGATTTCATTAATCTGCTTTAAAATCTCTTCTCCTGACTCATTGGTTTCAGAAAATTCCTCAGATGTATCTGTTGTTAATAGTCTCTGATATCAGTGTATTGTGTCCCCTCAGTGGTGGCCTCTGAGACAAAGAATTATATTTCTCCTGTGGCATGGTTTTGTCTTTTTGGAGTGATCCTTCTACATCTTTATCATCTGTTAGCGTCATTGACTCTCTGGAAGGTAATCCTGCTACTGATGGAATTGAAAAGTTTTTACTATTGTTTTTCACGTCCTTACCAAGTTGCTTTTCAAAGTAATTTTTTGTCTTGTCTTTTTTGTGGTTTGTCATATAAAAGAATTTATGTTCCTTTCTATTTCTTATATTTAGGTGCAATCTCCAGTTTTTGACATATATCCTTTTTATTTTGAGTCATTAACTACTGAAACACAGTGTGACTTTTTGGGGGTTGTTTTGTTTCTATGTCATTTTAGAGACTTTTCCAGAAAAGTAGTATATGTTTACTTTGAGTTTTAAGTATTGTAACTTGAAATTATTTCTATGCCGAATGTAAACTTTCTACCCTGTTAATGGATCTGTTTATTTTCTTTTTACAAATTTTCTCATTTTTATGCAGTTTTCCTTTATGAAGTTCTGGTTTTGTAGTGGACTTCTTGTTGCTTTTGGATTTTCATTGGTATAAAATGGTCAGTTTGAACACTTTGTAATGACTCTTGTAAATTGTTATTCAATAGTTACATCAAGTGCCAGATACAGGTCAGTATTGAAACAGGAAATAATTTAGTTTTTTCTCAGACTAGTTGCTCCAAGTGAGATCACTTATAGCATCCAAACAATTTCCTCTCTGCATCACCTCCTGCAAATTTAATATCCAGAAACTGTCCAACCTAGGGTACTACTACTGCTATTAGTACCCTACTAGTACTAGGGTACTACTACTGCTTTTTTTCTGATTTTGTGGTTTCTCTAGTCTCCTATAAAATGTCTCTGTCACTGGCACCATTCTGGTATAATACTATTGACAGCTGCTCAGGAATATTCTCTTCCTGTAGCGGGGCTAAACTTAATCCTTAAGTACTCTGTGTTAACATTTTAAATAAGTTAATTTCTATTAATATACTTTCTTAACATTTTGGTTCCACTTCATCTGCTGCAATTGACTTTCTCCTTGATATATTATTTATCGAGATTTTCTTAGCTCTGTCAATAATCTACAGTTCCAAAGTTTCAATTCCTTGAATATTTCCCTTTAAATCAAGTTATTCTGGGTATCTTTCACAGTTTTAGTCTTGCCTAGGAGAACTTACATGTTCAGTCTTGTATTAAAACTGTTTTGAGTTTTTTGACAATTGATTGAGGTTTATTTTTAGTCCTACCACCAGGAACACTAGAACATGTCCTTCTATACTGCTTTTCCCAAATACATGAAATAAGAACATATGTTTCCTCATGAAATAAGAACAAAAGAATATTTGAAAAGGATCCTGTTACCATATGAGTGTAAGGAATGGATACTGGAAATAAAAGAATAAATCTCCTCCACTGATAATTACAGTCAACTTAGTTAAACTATGGAGTGAAACACTGAAAATGTTCTGTAAAGTTCTAGATGAAAGTATGGATCACTTGATGTCAACGTGAAGAATGTCTTTCCCATTTCATTTTTGTTTATCATGTTGTTTCTATTGTTTTTTCCTTCACTCTTGGAAAGCAACTAATTGATCAAAACTAGATTTTTTTAATCAATCTTTTATTTCATTTTTTATTATATTTAAATGTAGGAATGTCAAGCTGCTATCTTTCACACAGAAAAAAAAAAGTCTTGCTTTTATGTTACTACTGTCAAAAAGTGTCTACAATTAGTCTGTTGTTAAAATAATGATGAATAACCTGCCTATGAATTTTAGAGAAAAAAAGTTGAAAATGTTGTTGTTAAGAAATAAATTATTTCTTCTTTTTACACTTGAAAGGTAGGTGCTTTGCTGGGAATAAAGCAGCTAACACTTTTTAGGAGGTTAACAAATTTTATTTTAAAATATTACACAATTCATCATTTAAAGTTATGTTTTTCATAGTTGTTTTCTGTATTGCTAGAATGGACAACAATTAATCAACTAAGTTTTCACAGAATTTGAAGAAATGAGTGTAAATTTTTATTTTAATTCTACAAATATTGATTTTAATACTAGAACTTGAACAAGACAGTATAGCACTCCTTTCAATTTTATTTTTATTTTTACTTTTTTAAAGGAACAGATGTTAGCAATTCTCTTGTCAAAGTAATGATGTTAGTTGTGAGTTTCCTGGAAAAGCATTTTAAAAGCTTTTGATAGGTTGACATGAGAGGTGTGTTCCTTAGAGCCAAATGAAAAGAAGCAGGCTATCTGATGAATCTCATGAGAAGCAATTCTTGATTGGCCCTTGAGCAGAAACTGTAAGTGGCTGCTGAAGAGTCCAGTTTTTAAAGAAGCAGGCAGAGAATGGGCTTAAAGCTAGGTTTTGAACATGTAAGGGTGGAGAAACAGTGATCAAGAAGAGCAGTGGGAAGCTTTAAGGAAAATAATATAGAAGGCACAATGATAGAATGACACCACAGGAAAGTCAAGTGAGATTCAATTTTTTGCAGCAGAGTAGTGAACTTTGGCAACTCTAAAACTGATGTGGCTTGTATAAACATACATGCAAGACATCAAATCACAAATATTTAAAGTAATTTTACTCTAAAAATACACCATTTAGCAGGTGAAATAAAGTTTATTGCACAGCTATACAAGACTGATGAATAAAATGGAGGATAAAGCAAAGTCTGGGCTGCCCCCCCCCTAAATAATTGAAATAGATTTTTAGGGAAGGAGTAGACACATTGTTTGCTACCTTTAAAACTTAATCCTACAAAGACCTATGCAATATATCCTATACCATTTATAGAGCCGTACACTCTAGGAAAAAAACCCTGTATTTATAAGAATTGGACTAAAGAGTTTGTCAAATCTTTACTATGGCTTTATGGTTTTATTAAGAATCTGTATTCAACTGAAATGACAGGAAACAACTAATTTTTGTTATTATTGGAATCAGGTGACATGATATACCAAATGATAAGAGTAATAGCAGAGTACACATGCTTTCTTCAAACACTGAAATATCACATCAGTAAGAATACTCTTTAGTCCTGCTGCAGGCTGGGTTTTAATGGATGCCCATGATATGCTGAGAGCTGTAAATATTTGTTCCTTATTTAAAGCATTATTTCTACCCCCATCTGTTGTAAATGGCATTTTATGGGAACGAGTTCTTGAAATAGGCAGTTTTTTTGCTTATAGTGTTATGCAAACAGTATCACATTATGCTTTAATTAAAATTGAGTTAAAAGATGTATATGTATGCTTACATCTGTGCACAGCTGTCCAGTTTCCACATACTGTTACAGTAACTCTTCAACATGCTTATGATATAAATTACTATTAGGTCATTTGTATGCATACCATTTTATAAAAGATTTGACCTCATTTGGAGCTAAATAATGATTTATTAAGAATTATTATGTATTGACCAATATTCTTTCATTTCAGCAGTTCCCTGGAAAATAATGCATTAATTAACCAGATTGCATTTTTTTTCTCTCAGCTTTAAATAAAGCATTTAGTCTCTACCCTTACCCAGCAAAGCACATATTATTTCATAAGTGTGCTGAGTGCTATGTGTCTACTCATCTCCATTAAGCAGGGCACTGTCATTCACAACCTATTCACCACAGCTATTAATCATATGTATGCAGAGAGTGCATTAGTACAAGGCTTTTGCAGATTTGCTCTTAGAGTAGGTATTTTTTTCTTTTCTTTATTTTGAGTGTGGAGAAGGTGAAGTTTATACAATTTTATTGTTCTGTGGATAGTCTTTTTAGTATTTACTTCCTCATGTCTTGAAATGATGCATTCTCACAAATTTACCTGTTTATTTTTGTCTCTCAAATTTCCTTTTGCCTGCTTTCAGTAGAATCAAATGTTATTAGAGAGAAATGAAAAAATGATAGATTTTTTTTTTAAGTTCCCTAAAACTAAAGAGGAAAATGGTGAAAGGAGGGAAAAGCTTACACGGAACCAAAACCATTTTTCCAAGTTTTTCTCAGTCAGATGGGTATATAACAAAACCTTTGTTCAGTATGGCACACAATGTTTTGTTTCTTGGGTCACTTAATTTTTTAAAATTACTTTTAAAGTAATTAGATTAATATTTAAATTAAAATACCACTTCAAAGTAGTTTATTTTGAAAATATTCTAATAAAATAATTGAGCATTTCCCAAGTGAAATATTTTAATTACACTTCACTCTTTATTTACCAATATTTACCAAATTTTTTTTCAGCTAAAGTGATGCAGCATATTTGATCCTAATTCACAAAAAAAAATTAACCTAGTAAATCTCAAATTTTCAGTGAATTTACCATCCTCTTAGCTTTGCTTCTGAGGCTTATTGCTCTGGTCCACACATAATTCAGAAAACAGGACTTAAAATGGACTGTTATATTTAAGAAACAATTTCTAACTGTTTACTACATCAGACTACCCTGAAATTGTAAAATGATGGCAATGGTACTAGCAAAAATAGTTTGTCTCTGAATTTTTCTGAAAATTAGAAATTAATCACAGTCCCTTACAATCAGGCAAACAACCAACTGTAGGGAGAAATATTTCTGAGGCTGTACTCAATGATGTTAACATTTATGTGAGGTCCCTATCTTTTTTCTTTCAACTGTCTGTACCTGCGTACACTCCTTTACTGAACCACTGGTGATTTTTCTTTACACAGGGTAGAACAGCTTAATAGTTTCTGTGATATCTGTCAAGTTGAATAGGTCAGAGTGTTAAAATACTGATATCTAAACAGATAACCCAAGTCTGAAGAAAATTCAGGAGGTAAATTGTTTAAACTGAATGCCTGTTTCATATATATTCAGGATATATATGTATGTACAACCACATGCAAACAGGAATTCTTTCTCTGCTGTTCTATGCATGTGTGTATGAATATAGACATAAAATGATTCACAGAATCACAGAATGGCTGAGGTTGGAAGGGACCTCTGGAGGTCATCTGGTTCAACACGCCTGCTCAAGCAGGCCCACCTGGAGCAGGTTAGCCAGGACTGTGTTCAGGGGTCTTTTGAATATCTTGAAGGAGGGATACTCCACAGCCTCTATGGGCAAGCTGTGCCAGTGCTGTCACCCTCACAGTGAAAAAGTGTTTCCTTATGTTCAGATGGAGCCTCCTGTGTTTCACTTTGCGCCCATTGCCTCTTGTCCAGTCACTGGGTGCCTCTGAAAAGAGCCTGGCCCCACCTTCTTTACAGCCTCCCTTTAGATATTCGTATACATTGATAAGATTCCCCCTGAGCTTTCTCTTTGCTAGGCTAAAGAGTCTCAGCTTTCTCAGCCTCTCCTCATATGAGATCACAGAATCACAGAATGATAGGGGTTGGAAGGGACCTCTGGAGATCATCTAGTCCAACCCCCCCACCAGAGCAGGTTCACCTAGAGCAGATTGCACAGGAATGCATCCAGGCAAGTTTTGAATATCTCCAGAGAAGGAGACTCCACAACCTCTCTGGGCAGCTTGTTCCAGTGCTCTACCACCCTCAAAGTAAAGAAGGTCCTTCTCCTGTTTAGATGGAACTTCCTATGACCAAGTTTGTGCCCATTACCTCTCATCCTGTCACTGGGCACCACTAAAAGGAGACTGGCCCCATCCTCCTGGCACCCATCCCTTAAGTATTTATAAGCATTAATAAGATCCCTCCTAAGTCTTCTCTTCTCCAGACTAAAAAGACCCAAGTCCCTCAACCTACAGTCCTACAGTCTCTTAATCATCTTTGTGGCTGTTTGGTGGGCCTCCATTATGTCCATGTCTCTCTTGTACTGAGGAGCCCAGACCTATACACAGGACTCCAGGTGTAGCCTCACCAGTGCTGACAAGATGGGAAAGGCCACTTCCTTTTACCTGCTGGCAATACTTTGCCTAATGCAGCCCAGGATACCATTAGCAGCGTTTGCTGCAAGGGCACATTGCTGACTCATGTTCAATTTGTCGTCTACCAGGACCTCCAGGTACTTTTTTGCCAAGCTGCGTTCCAGCTGGGTGACTCTCAGCGTATATTGGTGTATGGGGTTGTTCCTCCCCAGGTGCAGGACTTTGCACTTCTCCTTGTTGACCTTCATGAGGTTCCTGTCAGCCCACTTCTCCAGCCTGTCAAAGTCCCTCTGGATGGCAGCATGACCCTTTGGTGTATTAGCCACTCGTCCCAGTTTTATGTTACCAGCAAACACTGTGCCATCATCCACATCATTAATGAAGATGTTGAACAGGACTGGACCCAGTATTGACTCCTGGGGTATATCACTAACTACTGGCCAATAACTAGATTTCATGCCACTGATCATCACCCTCTAGGCCTGACCATTCAGCCACTTTTCAACCCATCTCACTGTCTGTGTATCTAGCCCATACATAAACAGTTTGTCTATGAGGATCTTACAGGAGACAGTGTCAAAGGCCTTACTGAAGTCCAGGTAGAAAATATTCACTGCTCTCTCCTTGTCTACCAGACCAGTCATGTCATCGTAGAAGTTTATCAAGTTGGTTTATCAAGGGACTTGCCCTTGGAAAGGCCATTCTGACTACTCCTGATGATTTTCTTGTCCTTCATGTGCCTGGAAATGGTTTCCAGGATTAGCTGCTCCATTACCTTCCCAGGGACTGAGGTGAGGCTGACCAGCCTGTAGTTGCCTAGATCTTTCTTCCTGGCCTTGAAGAAAGGAATGACTTTTGCTTTCCTCCAGTCTTCAGGCACTTCTTCCAGTCGCCATGATCAATCAAGGATTATGGAGAGTAGCCTCTCAATGACATCAGCCAGCTCCCTCAGCGGTCATGGTTGCATCCCATCAGGCCCATGGACTTCTCTATGTCCACTTTGCTTCAGTATTCACTGATCTGATCCTCTTTCACCAAGGCTATATCTTCCTTGCTCCAGCCTTTCCTATGGTCTCCAGGACCTGGGATACCTGAAGACTGTTCTTACTAGTAAAGACTGAGGCAAACAAGGCATTCAGTACCTCAGCCTAGTTGAGCAATGGGTCCACATTTTCCCTAGTCTTCCTTTTGTCGTCTATGTACTTACAGAAGCCCTTCTTGTTGTCTTTGACATCCCTGGCCAGATTCAATTCCATTTGGGCTTTAGCTTTCCTAACTTCATCCCTGGATGCTCGAACAATGTTTCTGTATTCGTCCCAGGTTACCCATCCTTGTTTCCACCCTCTGTAGGCTTCCTTTTCGTGTTTCAGTTTGGCTAGGAGCATTTTGTTCATCCATGCAGGCCTCCTCGTGTTTTTGCCTGACTTATTTGTTGGGATGGAAATCTCTTGAACTTGGAGGAGGTGAGCCTTGAATATTAACCAGCTTTCTTGGGTCCTTCATCCCTCCAGGGACTTACCACACAGGACTCTTCCAAGAAGATCTTTGAAAAGATCAAAGTCTGCTCTCCTGAAGTCCAGGGTAGTGAGCTTGCTTTTCATCCTCCTCCTTGTCCTCAAGATCCTGAACTCCACCATCTCATGATCACTGCAGCCAAGTCTGTCTTTGACCTTCACATCCCCAGTGAGCCCTTTGTTGTTGATGATTACGAGGTCCAGGAGAGCACTTCTCCTCATTCGCTCCTATGTCACTTGGAATAGAAAGTGATCATCAATGCACTCCAGGAATCTCCTGGATTGCTTATCACAGAATCACTCCAGTCATGGGAGCCATCCCAACACGTCTTCATGATCCCGACAAGATCACAGCCCTGCAACTGCACACAAATCTCTAACTCATGATGTTTATTCCCCGTATTGCATGCACTAGTATACAGGCACTTTAGAGAAGCATGCTGAGTTTCTGGAGAGTGTTTTGGGGGTTTCTCCATAATGGTGCCTTGTAAGTACTTCCTTGCTTCCATGCAAGTGCTGGGTGCTTAAGTCCCATTTTGTTGATTTTGCAATCCCTTCCTGTCACATCAACCCATGCCCTTTGCTCACTGTCTGTCACTCTCTGACAGGACTGCTGACTACTCTCTTTCATTCATAACACAACAAGGAGATTTTCAAAACATTTTTGGGAAAACCATTCTAAAGATTTTTTTAAATATTTGCTCTTTTTCAGTGAATATAACAATTTACTGGGCCTCAAAGTAGTTATCATCAGAGCTACGGGGATTCTGATAAATTTAAACATCTTAAAAGGAACAAGATACCAGTCCCAGTTTCAGTTATGGGATGAGCAAAGCCATGCTGAAGTGGGAGGGCATGGCTTGACGCTGTCCTTTAAGGTGTTAGTTGCAAGGTGCAGACGCTACTCTGAATAGAAATATGTGAAGCAGTAATGAGCCTCATTTCAAATATAGAGTCCCAGTGCTACTGACACAAAGCACATGAAAAACTATAGTTTGGAGGTGATTTTGTGGTTTATGAAAGACATAGAAACTGCCAAACAGAGTAAAAATAAAGTATGTAGGTAGCACAGAAGGACTGACAGCATGGTCAAGAACTGACAGAACACACAGGAGTCAGGCACTGGCAAAAAAAGGTGGGGGAATATGAATAACCACTGCTTTTCATTTGTTTCGATATTTTGTATACTGCATATTGAGAAACTTATGACACAATCAGAAATTTCTCTACATAGGAGTAACAACTTGAATTATTTTCTAAATATTCGAAGAAAAAAGGTATGATTCCATTTTTATTGAGATATGGCTGACACTGTGTCGTGGTTTAAGCCCAGCTGGCAACCAAGCACCACACAGCCGCTCGCTCACTCCCCCCAGGTGGGATGGGGGAGAGAATCGGAAGAGTAAAAGTGAGAAAGCTCGTGGGTTGAGATAAAGACAGTTTAATAGGTAAAGCAAAAGCCGCACACGCAAGCAAAGCAAAAGAAGGAATTCATTCACCACTTCCCATCGGCAGGCAGGTGTTCAGCCATCTCCAGGAAAGCAGGGCTCCATCACGCGTAACGGTTACTTGGGAAGACAAACGCCATTACTCCAAATGTCCCCCCCTTCCTTCTTCTTCCCCCAGCTTTATATGCTGAGCATGACGTCATATGGTACGGAATATCCCTTTGGTCAGTTGGGGTCAGCTGTCCCGGCTGTGTCCCCTCCCAACTTCTTGTGCACCCCCAGCCTACTCGCTGGTGGGGCGGTGTGAGGAGCAGAAAAGGCCTTGACTCTGTGTAAGCACTGCTCAGCAGTAACTAAAACATCCCTGCTTTATCAACACTGTTTCCAGCACAAATCCAAAACACAGCCCCATACTAGCTGCTATGAAGAAAGTTAACTCTACCCCAGCCAAAACCAGCACACACTGACTTGAATGGGACTGGTTTTTCTCCACACATTATTGTGTTTTGGCTTTTTTTGTGACTGAAATATCCAGGGCATTAGTATAAATTGGATTCAATAATTATGTTTTATTGAAGAAAAAAAATCAGGCTACTAATATACTTTTTCCATAAATTTTTTTACTGCCAAATAAAATAGATGTGTTTAAACAAAGCTTATCAAATAAGCTAAAACACAGGGGAACTTTAACTGTATAATGAGATTAATTTAATTTCAAAATGAACATATTATTTCCCACGGAAATATTTGGTGATGGTTGTTCAGAAAACAACCAGGAGTGTAATAATAGAGAGAGATGTGACTTGAGTTAAAACTGAAGGCATATGATTCACATACCCTCCAGATTTTTCAAAGTCAAATATTCTCTGACCAGGTTCTTTTTGATATTCCACACAAAGAGGGTTTAATGTTTTAACAGCAAGTTTACTTATTTGAAGATACTTGATGTTACTCAGGATTTTGATTAGCAGAGTGACACAGCAATGTACTGAAATCACAATACAAGGACAATATCGCAATTGCAATTGGATCACAATACAAACATGATTCCCATTGCCAGTCACTATAAGCTCACCATTACTACACTGGGTATCCCCAGTCACCAGGAAGAAATAATGTGGGTTGAAGCCAGTTGAAGCCTGTTGTTCTCTTCAAAGTTCATTTTGCTGGTTGCTCATGGTGTATACTTTATGTTGGATTGAGCCAAGCCATGTATAAACATGCCCCCCTCCTCCCCCTGTGCTGGTCTGGCTGGCTCAAGAAGACGTTCACACTTTTTTGACTCAGGGAAGGGCATTTACAGAACCAGTTCCCCTCAGTTGATATAGCCAGTTGATCCATTCAACTGATACAGACAAAACAAAGGTCTCACTCCAATCCTCTCTGAGTTGATGTAAGTTCTGCTGTCTTTACAACAGCTGTGGTCACTCTCTATATTAACACCTGAGCTTCATGAGCACATCACCTGTGCCCATCTCCTCTGAACCTTCTTCCATTCTCAGGGTTTGTTGACAAACAAACATTTTCTTTTTGACCATCTGATCCTCTTAAATTAATAAAATATGTTTGTTTGTTTTGTTTTAATGGAGTTATATGCAGGGAAGTTATCTTTGACCCTTCATCTGAAAATCATGCAGTGAAAACTTCAAACTGCTAAGAATATTTTTAAACAGGTTGCACATAGAAACTACAACAAATTACTGAGTCCCAAACAACCAGACATTTCATTTGAGGAGGACATTGTCATCCTGAAGGGATTTTATCATCTTGGGATATTGGATTATAAATATGAACAAGCTTGTCCTAATTGAAGAATAATGCTATTTTGCTTGCATAATGCTTATTCTGTAGGAATAAAAGCACAACTAGTACTGAAAGCTTTTGGAATGAGCTCAGAACCAAAAGAACACATTCTGAAAGGAAAATAATTAATTTTAAAAGAACTTTACTGACAAAAAAATTAATACTCAATACAATCAAAATAATGTAATAGAAACAGTGTTTGAAATCAATATATAATTGCTAAATTTTAAAAATCTGAGAGAAATATCTTCATTCTAAAAGACTTA
Organism: Gavia stellata; assembly: GCF_030936135.1. Taxonomy (NCBI): domain Eukaryota; kingdom Metazoa; phylum Chordata; class Aves; order Gaviiformes; family Gaviidae; genus Gavia; species Gavia stellata. The sequence continues at coordinate 22,656,778 of NC_082598.1, read as the reverse complement.
CTGATTTAAATTAATAAAAACTCTCAGGTGGTGTGTTAGGACTAATCTTTCCCAAGCTGTTACATTGCTAAGAAATTAATATCTCATTGCAAATGCAGGTGGGAACCTCATCATAAACATTCCAAAGGAACAAAACTCTAGGATAGAACTTATCTTTTACTATATAATCATTAAAATCAAACTCTTTTGGATGTGAAGATATTTATTTTGTCATATTGCCTTTAAGCAGACATAAGCTAACCTCTAGCATAACCTTTATATTCTGTGGTTATTTAAACCACTCTGATGTTGTGCTGTGACTGGTTGTACATGGGCAGGGAAAAAAGCTGAGTTTTTCTGTTCTTTTGCCTAATTTCATTTCCTTTGATTCTTCTTCCTTTGACATCTCTTTTTGGTTTAATTTATGTTAAAAGCCTTAGTTTATACAGAATTACAGAAAAGGCTTAGAAAATTCTATTAGTGTTATTACATACTGTATAATATTCTCTGTATACACTTTTTCCTCATTATTTTGTATTGGAAGCATGCTTTATATATTTACAGTATTTAAGATGTGTAAGAAAATTCAGAGTTCCTTGATCCTACTAAAGCTTTATGGAACCCATTCTTGCAAGAACTGTTGAACAACAGAGAAAGAACTACCAGTGCAATTCTATGATTTCTCTCAAAGAATTGCTTACACATCAGCCGTCTCATGGACATGGATAAAGGCTGAATGGTTGAATGATTTCTTTAGTATTGATAATGGGTTGTATGGGTGCACAGGATTTAAGAGGTTAACAGTGGAACCAAAACTTTGGAGACTATAACTTTTCTTTGTTTTAGCTAAGCTCTGTATGTTGCTGGAATGGATGGAAAGGGAGCAATGGGAGCTTGCCTCTGATCTGCTAGTCTAGCCCTTGTTGCGAATAAGAAGTGTACCTCAAACTTGGCTACCTGACATGTAAAAGCCAGTCCAGTATCTGGAAACCTGTGGAAAAGGGAGGCTCCTGAAAATTCCTACTTCAGAAAACTTTCTGTTCAAAGCGTGGTTAGGATATATGAAATCCTTATTACTGGGGGGTAAAACACTTTTAGATCAATGTATGATTTTTGTATAATACATCTCTAATTAACAGACATCAGCTGTCTTATATATATAGAATACCTATTGATATTCTTTAACCAGCATTGGAAACTTCAGAAAGACTACATTACAAACATAGCTGAAAACTGATGCAGTTTATAAATCTGCAGGTTAGGATTCATGATTAACTTGCTGTGCCTGCAAAAAAAAATAAGCATTTCTAGTGAGTGCTAATTTAAGAAAGATGATCAAAGATGACTATTGCCAGTCTTGTATGCTTAAACTTGAATCATTTTATCTGGTATTTCTATGAAAAGAGGACCACAGAATAGAAATAAGTGATTGATACAATTACAGAATCACAGAATCACAGAATCACTAAGGTTGGAAAAGACCTGTAAGATCATCAAGTCCAACCATCAACTAACACCACCATGCCCATTAAACCATGTCCCACAATGCCTCGTTCACACGTTCCTTGAACGTTCCTTTCAGACATACCTGGAAATCCTTTCGCCCATCAAAATTAAAAAGAACCAGTAGGGTAAGGCAGAACATAGCAAACTTCAGACCTAGGCTGTAGCTCACTCATAGGAATACACAGAACCTAAAGACATTACTGTAACAGGCAAGTCAGAAATTTTCAAGTAGTATTTCTACTCTTTGCAATGTCGTCAATAGTATTTTCTGTATAAATGTTATGTGAGAACATCAGTTAAATGTTCATAACACATTTTTGAAGAGAGTAAATGTCATTAATCCTGCTGAGGCTCAGTTATCACAAAGGACACAGACTCCAAAACTCAATTTGAAAAGTCAGGTCTCCTAGTATGTCTTATCTAGCTATCCCTATTTTAAAGCAGCAATCTCAAGCCCATCTCTTGTTTGCAAAATGATGCAAATGAAAAGTGTAAAGTTCAGTCAATAATAGAAGTGGGACTAAGTCTCAAGCATCAGATGTCAATCCTATTGTGTATGTATTGCTGTTGTTATCATCTCCTCATTGTACATCATCTTCTCTGGGTCACAAGACTTCTTTGGAATTTTAGATTAATTTCTGTACTGTTGCAGATGACTCTTCTTGCTGATCTTAGATATTTTTTTTTCTGACAACTTGAGGAAAATAGAGAAAATTATCCTCAGAACTATAACTGAATATGTCTATATAGTTTCTATTCTGACAAAGTGGTGTTGTGATGTTAGAAAAGGTTCAAGGGGTCCATCTGAAGTAATTATGAAACAACTGAAGGGTGTGGCTTTTTGTAAGAAGTATATAATGGCTGTTTTGTTAAATATAAAGTGGCTGCTGAGCTTTAGCTGCTGTAACATTATTGTCTGCACACAAATACAAGGATGATTTGATAGGTAGGATGCACAAGTAAGTTAGTTACACTGTATTTCAAAGCTAACTGACAGATTATTTTACAAAATATTAACAAAAAGATTGCTGACACCAGAAGCTGGGTGTAGAAATACATGTGCTGTTAATAAGATATTAACAGACAAAGTCAGATTTTTTTCCCCTGATTAGGGAGACTTAAGAAGAGCTGGATATTATTTTATTTTGCTCCTCTTGATCTGTGCTTTTTCTTTTCTGTTGTAGAATTAGAATTGCTGATGTCTGATACACTACTGTTGGAGAATGCTCATTCAGATTGTTCTTTAATAGCAAAGCATAATTTACTGATTTTATTTTTAGTTGACTGCTGGTGTCAAATTAGAGTTAACGTACAATGGATTTCTGCTCTTTTATTTTCTCTGACGAATAAAAACCGAAGTATTTATATATTATTATATTTTTTATGTAAAACTTTATTCACACACAGATTTCAGGACAATGGAAACATTAACTCAGTCCAAGTGAGAATTTTCATTTTGGCTTGATATCTTCTTCATCCTTCATCAAAATTCTTTATATACAAACTGAAATCTATTTTCACACTGCAACTTGAAACTTTTCATTTAAAACTATGCTAAATATTAAGACAACTTTGATACTGTCCCTCAGCTTTTGCCCCACCCCAGCTTTATGGTATCTGACTTAAAATTTGGGAATAGATTTAGTCAACAACAGCAAAAAAGAAATATCTGATAAGAAGTATTGGTGAACATACAGGAAAAACTACTCCTGAGAAAACGTACTCAGATTTTGCTGTCAGTAAGGAGAGCTGAGGAAGCCTTCTGACCAAGATAGTAAGTTCTGACATCTGCAGGAGATCTCTTATCTTAACTGTGTGTCTTAAACACATGACCATCCTAATTTCATTTGGTAACTTTTAGTAAATTTTATGTAATTAAAAATAAACCGATGCCACCATGAAATTCAAAATCAGAAAAAAATTTACATTTCATGTTTTAAAATGTAAAAATAACATAAACAGCCCCTCCAAAAAAAGAAAAAAAGGACTCTATAAACAGATTTCAGTCATATTTCCTAATTTTTATTCCTGAACAAGTGAAGTCAATTAAAATTATTCACTAATTCACTGGGAGGATGAACATTTCTGGATTGAAACTGAATGCATTAAATGCTTTATTATACACAAAGGAGAATGAAAAACTGTTCTTTACAGTATATAATACTGTAGAAGTAATTTCAAGTATCATGACAAAGTTCCTTTTCTCTTCACAGTCTCAATATAGAATGAATGTAATGTTTGGCTATGGAAATAGTGTCAGTTCCTTAAGTCCCGTGCAATTATAGTGTGTTCTGAAAGACCAACTTGCTTAAGCTCTTGGAGCTTTTATGCAGAAATGTTTGAGGTGTAGGCTAAAATGCTTAAAACTATCTAAATTAATTTAGGCTAAGCCAAGTCACATATTTAGACATTTAGGTAGGTCAAGGTATGTAGAGCTCATAAAACACTTTAAAGAACCTATTTTTCCAGAGCTACTTAAACTTGCAGAGTTTAAAATGAATGGTGGCCTCCAGTATGAACTACTCACCTAAATTTGGATGCCTGCACATTTTCAGAAATACATCTAAATGCAGGCAAAATTATCTGATATTATGGTATGCTTGGAAAATGTCTTACATCAAAAGCATTGAATTGCACTCTACTCAGTTGAATCCAGGAAAGTAGATTAGCAACTCTGACCATTTTCACTAAATTAAAAGAAAGAAGTGCATAAAATAAAAGTCTGGTTGAAATATTCTCCCAAAAGCAGGAGAGCTTATTTCACAAGATTTCAGTATATGAATTTTTTTTTTTTTAGAGGAATATCCCTATCATCAGGCTACAGATACAATCTTTTTCCCTCAGTCTGAATACAGATCATAGCACGCTGGAAAAACTACATTTAGAGATGTTTCCATACCAGAAGACACCAGAACCAGGGCTACACCCGGTCAAGACAGGATTCAAGTCACTAAGTTCTCTCCTGAGAGTAGAGCCTAACAGCATGGTTTTTCTGTTTTAAAGAGGAGCTGGAAGGGCGACCTCCTAATTTTTTTACTCCGAAGTAATAATTTCTGCTAAGGAGAATTTCTGCTAACTAGATTTAGTACTTGTCACCAAGACCACTTTTGCTTTGCCCTATGTTACCCTAAATGTCAAACTTAATCTAATTTTACTGGGAATACAATGAAAAGAGAGGTCAACCTCTGCTCTTTCTTTATAAAGCTTGGGCTTGCTGTAGCCAGGTATGGACAAATTACAGGTTCAGAAAAAACAAATTTACAGGTTATGGGGAGGAAAAAGGGAGCACAGCATTTGCATATTTGCTTCCAGGTTCTTTAGCACACATTGCAAATTCACTGGCTAAGACTCCAAAATTGTATATGCAACAGCGATGGAACTCAGCTACATCCATTCTCAAATGAGTGATGTAATCATCAGTCTAGGGCATTCACAATTCTTCACTTGAGTGGTCCAAGTTTAAGAACACCTTCTTCTCCTCTTACTTCTAGAGCTTCTTTTTTTAACATTATGGAACCAATAGGCAGCAGAGAAATGAAACAAGTTACACACTTCAAATGGACTGCAGTATATCAAAACTTAACACAGATTCTCTAATGCAAAACAAAATACAAAATACATGTGCAAATCATCATAGACATAATTGAAAATTCTGTCTTTTATTTTACTGCCTTCATGTATTATGCAATGATTAATGGAATACAGAACAAATGACTGTTAGGAGAAAACTATTGCAATTTATACATATCTGAATAGTCTCAACACAACAGCCCTCCTTTCCAATAAGATATTTTTTCTGAAAAATATGTGGAGGTTCTAGAAATAATGGGATGAATCTGAGCAAGAAACATTTATATTGAGAACTGCTGGAGTCCAATAAACTGCCTAATAGATTCCTCTGGGAAACTGTAAGAACCTGACTCTTTTTTCCTTGAAATTAAAATGGCTAAAAAGTTGAAACACACCTTAGGTAGTAGCTCTAGCAGATGGTATAAGCAATAAACTTAGTGGGACACTTTTAGTTTCAGCTCTATTACTGGAAAATAATTTTCTCTCAGGTAGTTAAAAACAATGTGCAAATACCAATTGTTTGCTGTGTGAGGAGAATATTGACTCCTTTATATCTAGACAGCTATATATATATGTAGACTGTTAAGTCAGAAAAGGCAGAGAAAACTGGGGAAAAAGCATCAAGGAAGAGTGCGAAGAAATGTTTGTGAGTATTTTATATAACAAATGGTTGTGTTTTACGATATAGTTTATATAAATATGTTTAACCATCCTGTTAAACCTTAAAAGAGTTACTGTTAGACATTTCTAACCCATAAGAATTTTTCTGACCCCAGGTCCCATTTTACAGAAAAGTGGAGGATCCCACACTAGACTGATACAAGATAATTTGCACCCCTATGAGCTTTCATCCTGATTTCTGCCATCTAGAGGAAGAAAAATACCTTTTTAAAATTTAAATTTTCCATTATTTTGAAAATGAAAGTATTCCTGATATCCACAGAACACTTACACTTACTGTTGAGGACCTGAGAAGTTGGCTCATTTTTGAAGTAAATCTTTCAAAATAAATGGTCCCTGTGTAAGCTTTCCCTTTTGTTGCTCAGCTCCATCATTGCGTCTGATCGAAGTAGACGACTTACCCCTCTGTTTCTCTGTGAACAGATCATTCCTGCTTTAGCCTTTGAGGTAAACCTCCTTGACTGCTAGCTTTAAAGTTAGAAATAATGTCATTTTGCTGCTACCTTCAAGATTTTTTTTGAAAGCCTTGGAAATTAACAGCATTATGTAACTGAAGAGCAGATACTTAAAAACAAAATATGGTCTGTTTTGCTAAAATCTTCACAGCAGCCAGAGATGCTTTTGAAGCAAAAATACACTTATTAACTGACTTACATTTGGTATTCCCTTCAGTCCCTACATAAATATGGTGTATATTGGTGTTTGAAGACCCAGTAAATGCTCATCTATTGTAAACCTTGATTCTCAATAAGTCCATGTCAGCCTCAAGAAGCTGACAGCTTCTGCCTCACTGTAGGGTCCTCCTCTTAAAAGATTACTGTCTTTTGATCAATCTTCTCTTGACCAGAACATAACATCCTCATTGCCAAGAACTGAGGAATGGTGTCTTCCCAGCTTTAAACTTAGCTATTGTTCTTGAGTGGATTTTTCTCACCAAGGCTGTTTTTTGCCCTCTTTTCTGCCTTCTTTATAATTAGGAAAAATGCCCTCCATTGCTATTCACTCAGGCAAGGCAATGTGTCACATACAATTTTGAGAGGCATATTACTTAAGACAAACCAAACATGTTTATCCTAAACAAAGATTTGAAAAATACATTTTATTATCTAACCTGGACCTCTAAAACAGTTCAGCCTGACAAAGAAATTCAAAGCATTTTACAAAGGATTTTTTTCCCTGTTAGAAATGGCATGTTACTGAAATGAAGTATTTATTGAAAATAGTGTCATAGTCCATAAGAATATATTTATATTTTGTTTTGATATTTTCTTATAGTCAAAATATCTCACGCTTTTTTATTAGAATGGAAGATTTCATTTTACAGTTTCTAATAGCTTTTTGTATAAAATATTTACATTCCATTAATACCAATCTACATGCATGCAAATATTATGATCATATTTTAAATAAAATTTTTGTAAATATCCTCAATTTATTACCATTTTATTAGAGAAAAAAATGGGAATTGCAGTTACAATTTTTTTCTAAAAAGTGAAGAATGTGATTCATGCATAGGTTTAACCTTACGTACTGTCAGTAATCAAGCAAGATAAGTAGAAACAGCTGTTGCATTCCCTGAAAAACAACAGTGCACTGAAGTACAGTAAGATAAGATTCTTTATTGCAGTTTGCCCAAATGTTTATATTGCCCATATTTGCAGCAGTTGAAATATTCTCTGAAACTATTAAGCTTTTCATCTGAAATTTGAATAATGTATCTGAGAAACAAGTTTTTTACATATAAATTCCCCAAACCTGATCTTATTTTGGGGTAGTCATTCCACTGTTGAAAAACAAAAAGAAACATGGGAACAGGAAAGAAAATTCTTGTTTCATTCTCCTCTTTGAATAGAGGCTTATTCTGACTTATCAATTTTATAAAAATGAATCTGTAGAAGTACTACAACACAATGTCCCCTCCCTTAAAATATTGTCTAAGCACTAAATGCAGGCAATCGTGCAGTTTCACCTGACGTTTCTCTACAGGGAAAGGGTCAATTAATCCAAAACCAGATTGTTTATTTTATTATATCAGAGATATCTGGGTTCAGCTGTTAGGTTAATTTTAATAAAATGCACTCTGGAAGTGCATAATTTTCATTGTTAGTAGTGTACAATTTACATTTAATCTATTTTTATTCGAAATAGTGTGCTGTAGCAGCTATCCAGTGCACGAGGTAGGATACCCAGGAGGACAGCTGTACCTAGATGGGCTACTGGCACAGGACGGCATTTGTGAATGTGCTGGAGCACACTGTTCTCAGTTAAAGTTAGGCCATATGCCTTAATGTCAACTTTACTTTAGCTGCAAGAGGAGAAATTATATCTCCTCTGACATAAAGTTTGAAGGATGAGAAATGATGATAAGCAATCCAAGATAAATCAGGCTTATACAAAAGCAGGCTGTCAACATCTTGTTAATAATCTATACAAGCAGAGAGAATTTATTCTAGATTAGCACTTTGCATCAAGATGGCTTTTGAAGACAAACTATGAGTTTGATCTCACATGTGAATATATGCTCAATTTTTTTAGGAAGATCTCCACAAGCACGTTTTAGTCTTTTAAGCAGAAGATTTCAATGATCATTTTACTGTTGTACGAATAGACTAATAGGACTGTGTAAATGTTGCGGGCATTAAAAATTTGTCCTTTGTGTTTGAATTTCAAACCTCATATCCAAATGTTCTGACCTCTTATTGAGGTGTTACCACAGAACAAGTAGAAAACAATGCTGATGTCAAAGCTGTAACTTGTTCCACATAGTTTATTCATTTCCTAAATGGAGGACCAATTTTTTAATTCTGAGGATTAGGTATCTTAAGTCTCAATAAAATTACAATACTTAAAGAATATTTTTAATATGTCATTATTTTTGGTATCTGCTTCAGGTTTGTAAGTTGAAAGTCCCCAATAATAAACTTTATAAAAAATAAATCATCACCTGCTCTTTTCTGTACGGCTAGGGTTATTTTCAAAATTTGCTTTCCAAGTGTTGAGGAGTTCTGGAGGTATTTCTATCTTTAAGGGTCTCTCTTGTTAGCTAAACTTTGTGATCTAAATTACTAGAATGAAGTATAATATAATGTGACAACTATTAGAAATTAACTCTCAAATTCCAAGGGAAAGATTTTTCTTTGTTAATCTCCAAGACATTTTAGAGGCCTAGGTTTGAAATAGAACTTCCAGAGTATCCTCCTGATACATAGATGCTGAACTTAAATCCAGATATCACCAGCCTGTTAAATATGTATGAATATTCTTGCTCTACCTGTTCTTGTCTTTAGATAACTACTCAGGGATAAATTAAAATGCTGAAGTTCTGAAATACAACAGCTTAGCTGAGGAAAGAAATGATTACTACTCTGTTCCTACAAAGACCTCACAGCTCACTGAAGATGTTGTGAATCGTCCATTTTCAGAGGCATTGAGAAAATTCAGGTGCAACTCCGGAGGTGTTCACTGGCAGCTTGCTCAGTCAGGTACAAATGAATCAAGTCTTTTTTTTTTTTAATGAAGTAACAGCTTAGACATCATCACCCTGGTACTGGTACTGGGAAGATACCACTGATACGCACCAGAGATCTTGATTGCTTGCATCCTATGTGTGGTCATGTAGAAAGTAATGGAAAGAGATTAATCCATCTGTGCTTTTGTTTGACTCTCTGGGTGTATCTTTAAAGAGACATATTTTTCTCCCCTTTTCTCCCTCTTGTGAAAGCTTCCCAGGGCCCTTTCTGCTGCTGCTCATTCCCTTCCTAAGTGAGAAAGAGGGTGAACTGAACTGGTGTGGAGTGGCTTCCTGCCATCTCTTTGGCTGCTCCCGCTTCTGCTGTGCAGCTTTGCTGCAAAGGGAGAACGTCAGGTCTGGTCTGACTCTCCCATCAGAGTTCTCTTCAGAGACAACTCATGAAGTTTAATCAGCCAGTCACTAGGGTAGGATACTATTGTGAGTTAGGTGGCTGACTAGATAATTTAACAGAAAGCTGTGGATGTGTTGCAGTTGTAGCAATGCTTGTAGCGAGGTTTGCAAGCAGACCTCTGGCTAAAGAAAAGTCCTTTTCTCTGAGAACGGTGTGAGAAGGTTTACATTTCTGAACTTTAAAAACCTGTTTCAGAAAAAAGAGAAAAATGCTTCTGTCAGAATAATGAAACAAACAGTTTTGGAGGGGAGGGAATATTTTAAAATGACAATTAACTGGTTAACCTAGATGGGCTTGATTTTCTAAACAAAAAAGTCGATGCTTTTTATAAATTATACAGGCACCCAGTAAAAGCCACCCAATAGTACCTGTAAATTCATACCCACCTAGGCACATATATGCATATGATAATGGTAAAGGAAAAAAACCAGCGTTTTACTACATTGAACCAATATCTTGCTCTCCCTGTCCTAATTTGTATGCCTTTCACTTTCAAATAGTTTCTTCTTTTTGATACTGATCTGCTTTAAATAGTATTTTAAAAAAAAAAAAAAGCTGTATGATCCTCACGTGCACTGCAACCTCATTAGAGGGATTTCAGCTACTGACCCATACTTTTAGTAATATTGTCATATATTTTGACTACAAAATCTATGGCTGTTAATTCTGGATATCAACTGCTTTCAAACTTAAATATCAAGTGCTAAATCCAATATTAGAGTTGTCTATATTATTTTAACTCTGGACGTTACTTGATCAAAAATAACCTGATGAGAAATAAATTTAGAGACATGCCTTGTTGGATAAGTAGAAATTAATCAGGAACTTTTTAAAAAGTAATATTTTACAAATTGGCTGGATGGTGGTTTTTGGTAACTTTTGCTGAATCCTCATGCATGTCTAGTCATGTAATCACTTGAGGACCGGGAGTGAACTGAAGAAAAGTGTTCAGAATTGATGTATCTCCTGCAAACTCTGCTTCTGGGAAGAACAAATTCACTAGAGATGAGAAACCTCGGAGTTGATCATTGAGGCCAATTAAATGAATTACTGTAGAAGAACAGAAAATAATTCATGAGCGACATCTAATCTATTCTAATTTAATTGCACAAAAACTTAATGTGGGTTGTTTCAGTGTCTGTAGTGTATTGTGTGATACGAGTATCACACTTCTAAAAAAGAATTTCTGGGGACCTGCAGTCAGTTTAGTGTTTTGTTATAAATGTATAATATATTGTTCTCCATTAGAAATGTTGTCAGAGAAGCCCCACGGAGATAATTGTCATTGTGTCATCTTTGTATTTTGTACAGGGAGACAAAGGGTCCTTCTGACCTGTGGGCATAAATTGTAATTTATTATGAAGAGTGCTCTTTTACCACAGATAAATCTGTTAGCTTTTATCAGTTTAAGCAGCTATGTCACAAACAGAAAAATTGTTTATGTTTTAATTCCTTTTCACTGAAGTGTCTTACAGCAAGCCAGACCTTGAAAAAATAAAATAGCAACAGTGTAAGATGGACAGGCAGAATAGACAGAATGAATGTCTAGACAGATCTTTTACCTTGTTATAAGCCAAAGTGTGGTTTGGTTTGTGTATGTCTGCTTAGTTAAGTGGGACATAAGGTACTACTTATTGTTGACATGCCAGTTGCTTGACCTAGATAGCAAGTAAGAGCAGGAAAAAAAAAATTATCATATGCTTCTTTATTTTTGCCTTCATTATTGGAAATGGGTAAGTAGTCTGACTTTTTCTACTATCTCTGCCTCACAGTGCCTTAGAAAAGTCAGTGTGTTATATTGTAGAGGAAGGGAAGTACAATGCAGCTAATATAGACACAGTAAGGTTCTGCTCTCTCTTATGCTGCTCCCTGTTCAGCATAAAACATTTTTTTCCATCTTCTGCCCCTTTTTATATTATGGTTAGACATACGTTAATCCTGAATGACAAGAAATCTATAATTAATATGTCTGAGGTGAATGTCGTCACTGGGGTCTCAGTCATTTTCTCCTTTATGAATCTTCATAAACCATTTAAGATGTCTGCCTTAATATCCTTTAAAATGTTATTCAGAATTGTCTTACATCTCCTCCAGATTGTTACATCTAGTTGATGTGATGGTCTCTCTGGATTATGAATATGTTTAGACCATATGTACAGACAAAAAATACGCTGACCTAGATACACACAGAAATGAATTTTTTTCCCTCACCTTGCGCAAAATCTTGGTGAGATTTCCTTCGATAGAGTTCCTTATGTAATTATTTAACTTCACCATTTCCTCTGCTACTGAATATGGTCTCTAAAGGGTTAGGTCATGAATATCTCAGGCAACTTGGAAAATATAAAAAGATATAAGGGGAATAAAAAATAAAAATTCTCATTTTATTTTCAATACAAATAGAAATTACAAGTAGAATTGCTCTCCTTACACTTAATTTGTGAATCATACTACAAAACTAATAAAGAACAACACTTTTCAAATCCTCTTTTGAAACACACTGTTCTACTGTGTGAAGATCTCATCACATAAAACCTGTTTGGAAACCTGCTGATTTCATCTTCAGATATAATTTAAGACTTTAACATATAGATAAAAAGCCATGGTCATCTATGCAAAGTTGTTTTTTACAAATTCTTTTTGATTTTTTACTGGATTGAAGGCAGAAATCTAGCAAATTGCTTGTCACAGTCACGGAAATCACTGGCTGGAAAAACACAAAATAATTATATCTCCTGATCACACCACAGTGCCACTACTATATCATCTGAACATGGAAAGGTTGCAACCTATTTTTATGCATTTAATCAAATATATCCTGCCATTAACATAAAACCAACATAGAGCTCTTGACTGTGACCATAATTTAAAGATATCTACCACTCAGTGTCAATAAGTCACTAACTTCACCAAAAAAAAAAAAACAACTTAAATATAAAGTCACTAACTTCACAAAAAAAAAATATTAAATATATGAATCTTCATCTAAAATACTTTCAGAACTGTTCTGCCTGTTCACAACCAAACCTTGTGCCCTACTGCCTGAAGATGAGAGAGAAGGCATCAGTAGTGGAGATATGTATAATAAAAACCCTCCCCTCCAAAACATAGCTTGATGTAGGCTACATTAAATTAAATAAAGGACAAAACTACCAGAACTAGAGTAGCAACCATTGCCTTTTACCTCTAATTACATTGAAGAGGACTACAATAGAGGATGCGATTATCCACCATTTTTATACCACAATGGGAACAAGATTATTTCTGATATAGATGTCTGAGTTTCTGACAGCTCCACTTTTTCATATATTCATCCTTTAACCTAAAATTGAGTTAAAAGGACTTAAATGTCTCTCAAAGGAGGTGACAAAAATAATTGTAAATTCTGCTTTTATTTTTTTTTAAACCACTTAAACATATGTACTATATTAAGCATGAATGCTAAAAGAAATTATCCGCTGACATTTTCCCCACAAGTGTCAAGCTGTACAGGAGTTTAATATCATGATACTGAAAGCCCACAAAATTGAAGAAGATAAGATAAAGGAAGAGATTAATTTCTGTTTAAGAAGAGAAGATAAAAATAGCATTATTTTGACTAATTTTAGTACTTGATTAACAGGAAAACATTTAACAAATCCATCTAGCCTTCCAAATGTTCAAAGTTTATGGAATAGCCTTTCCTATAGCTACAGTATTAGTAAGTGAAAAATTCTTATCCACTAGCAGTGACCATCTTATAGTGCCTGATTAGTTTCTTTAGAAGGAGAATCACCTCTCAGTGTTTGATCATGATGCACTGGCTGGAATTAATGCAGAAATAAAATATTTTTCTTGACAGTGTGGCTGAGGATCTGGGCATGGTGATTATCTTACTATACGTACTCATATAAACTCTGAAGCTCTAGAATATATTAGGACCACAAGAAACCTATTGATGCTTTTACCTCGACTATGCAAGAACATTACGCTGCAACACACAGTTACCAAAGAAGTGAGCTGCATGGATTTGATGCAGGATCAAGGTGGAAATGAGCTGAGAGTCAAAAAAATGGCAAAGCAAAATTAGCAGCATTTTACCCAAATGACAAGTGCATACTTAATTTTTGGCAGATGTATAAGTAAAGTCTTAGTTGTCTTTTTACACCACCAGCAGCAATTAAAATCATGTTTCAATTGCAGTAGTATTAGAGGCTATGATGCCTGACATTCTGAATCCTGAAAGACTTCCATTGCACTTTAAGATTTCAGGGTGACTTAACAGTCAAAAGTTAGGGAAACAGCAGCAGTGTGAACCTGCTTTGGTTCTGCGTCTCCCCAGGGCATCATGGCCTCTGCCCAGGCAGGCTGGACAGAGCAGCCCCTCCATCAGAGACTGTGAGGAGTTTGCACAACCTCCTTGAGTGACAGTATGGGGCGCAGCACAGAGGGATGCATACCTTGATATGTGTAACTGGCACAGAGGGGTGCTTTCTCACTGGTGTGAGCGTTAGCAGATTACACATAATGGCACAGGTATGCGTAAAGCTGGAGCACCCACATCTCCAACGTGCTTGCACACACCTCCATGAGTGTGCTGTAGTGAAAGCTACAAAGGTAAATGATACGAGCAAAATCAGATTTGTTTTACCTGTGCTATAAAAATAGCAGAATAGGACACAACTTGCGATAAGAAATATCAGAAAAAAAACCCCATTCAGGAAAATTTAGTAATTCTTTACAATTTTCTCTCAGTATCTTTCCTTGAAAACATGTGACAGAAATATTTTTAACAAATTAGCAAAACATTTAAGCAGCTGCTTCGATGCACTATGCAAGCAGCACTGTAATTTATTGTTCTGAATTACATTTCTTTGTTTGTTGTGTATTTCTTTTCTATTTTATAAGTACATATATTGATATTCTCCTTATTTCTTAAGAAATTTATGTTTCCTTTTTAAGGAATTCAGAAAGCTAAAAGCCAAAAAAGTAATGGTATTTTAATATAAAATGAGATAAAGTTATCTGACAGTAACTTCAGTCTGATGACTTTCCAGATAAAGAAAAAAGTCTTAAATCTTACACTCATTTTCTTCAGATCATGCAGCTCTGAGTAGGTTCATAAGGAAAATTCCAGCAAATTTTTTGACTAGCCAGTAAGATTTCTTCTTATCTTTTAAGCATTTATCTTTAGAAGGGAAAAAAAAAAGAATACTAAGTAAGGATTCATAAATATTTTAAGCTTACTGTAAACATGGTATCTCATCTTAGAAAGAGTAGCAGAACTATTTTGTTTAAGACACTGATATGCAGTCTTTCCTGTTTTATTATGTGTATTTAGAAAATAATGGTGTTTAAATAATAATAGCAAACTTATTTTAAAAGTAAAATGTAAAATAAACTTTCTTTTATGTGAAATAATTCCACTCAAATGAATATTTTTGCAAATATGCCAAAGTGCTTTTAATTCTTTGAAATATTTTTTATTAGGGAAGCCAATTTGCAAGATAACTATAAAGGCAAACAATTATTTCAAGATTACATACTGTACATAGTGTTCTTGTATGTTTTGTGGATCAATATTTTCTCCTTTGGTCTTCTTTTTGAAATGCAAGGGTTGCAGTATAGCTAAAATCATTCCCTGACAAGCAAATCTTTCTGTATTTTCCTTATAGGAACACACTTTTATGGGATTTCTGTGATTTTTGTTTCTGGACAAAGAAACCATCATAACTGAAAGATTAACATTTCAGATGAGACCTCAACATGTCTAAAATATTTTTGTGACAGAAAAAAACTTTTGTTGTTGCTGTTGTTGCTAGTAACTATACAGCAAAAAGCACATTTTTCATCATAAAAGGTTGCTACCCTAATATGGATGTTTTTAATACATTTCCCTAAAAGGGGCATTGCCTTTGTACTCACATAACACTGAATGGATAGACATTGGCTGTATTTCCATATGTTCTAGATTTTGCCTAAGTGTTCCACAGGAAAAAAAAAATATAAAAGGGAAATAAAATCTCTGTAAATGAAAATGGAATATATACTGTAAAATAGTTACTTTTGTCAATTGACCTTTTGGTTCACTGAGCTGTGTGAAGGTAAACATATGCATTAACTCAGACTTTTGGAATAGACTTTTATTATTTAACTGTATGTACATTAGCGGATGCATGATTAGTGAGGAAGTCCACATAATTGATTAGATTGGCCAGCCTGTGATTCAGCTAATCCAGGTTCGTATTTTTGCTGTGTGATGGGTTTTAAAAGCAATAGCTTCCTAAAAATACAGATAGAAGATGAATGGGATTTTTGAAAGCACCACTGCATTTAAGTGCCATTGAAATCAATAAATATAGGTAGTGAAATCCAAAAATGCACTTAGGCATCTGAAGTAAAAGATAGTCATCTGAGACCCAGAGGGTGATTTAAAAGCGCTTAGGTACTAAGAGTCAGAAGGTATTTTGAGTTTGCACCTGTCTCGTTGCAGTGAAGACCCAGGCGATACTGCTGCTACTTTGGCATAAGCATGCATTGAGGGGTGCCTTTATTCCCCATGGTAAGACTAGGCTGCTTTATGGTCGGTGGGGGAGTCTTATGGGGAGAGTCTGGAGGACATGTGACTATGAAATGTAATATTTTGACTATTTTGGAAGAAGGGCCAAAGCTTGGCTTCTCATTTTGAGACTATTTAATGCTTTTATCCAATGTTCCACACAAAATCTGGAGAGTGTTCATGTCACAGTGCTGCCTTGCACTCACTGGTACAATAGCCTACTAGCTAGAGTACAGTCCTAGAGAGTTACAAGGCTGACTTGAAATAAGGCCAGAGTTCCTGATTCTTGTAATCATAGAAAAAGTGGATATAAGCACTGTCCTCCCCTCCTGCTTCCTGTCTTCTTAAAATGAACAAGCAAACAAACAAATAAAGCCAGACAGCAATTCAGTTATGGCTAACCAAATAGGCACTTCAAGCTTCAGCATCATCAGTTCATTGTGCTGGCTGCTGTACATGTATGATTTCCCTCCACTGGATAGAGTTGTATGCCTTAGCCACTGCCAGCTTTCAAAATCTTGCCACACATGTCATTGTGTTCTTGTAAATCCACTTGTCCTATTTCACATTTTTGTGTACCTAAACATTTCTAAGAAATTTACTTTTTTTGCATCTGAGCTTTTTTATTTGTTTGCTATAATAATATTTCCCAAAGTCTTTTGGGTATTTTGAGGATGATAACATTAACGATTGCGAGGTGATTACATTTTTCTGTAACAAGAACAATGTAAATACCACATATTTCCTAGCATTACTGTAATACTATTTCCTAGTATTAAATTTCAAGAAAAGACAAGCTCATTCCAGGTAATTGCAGCCCAGGTAATCTGGGTCACCACAAGTATAACTGCTGAAGCAAGCAGTATTTTATCATTTTGTCGTGAAACTTTCTGGACTATGTCCTTTTGGGAATTATGGGGCAGATGCACAGTTGTTGGACTAGAGACAGTACTTTTCAAAGTGCAGTCAAGGTCAAAATGAGCAAATTGAAATAGAGTATGTTTCTAACAAATATCTCCTTCCAGAATAAATAAAGAAAGCCTAGTCCGTCAGCATGGAATAACAAACTGGCAGAACTTCAGCCTTTAAAAAGAAAGAAAAAATCAGTCACATGAAAATTGTTTTCCATAGTTGTAAGAAAGGACTACCCAAAACCAAAAGATGAATTATCTGAATTTGGAGAAATATGTGCAATATTTATGCTAAAATTCTGGCAGGAATTCAAGTTTGCTGGTATCTTTAGCATTATTTAGAGTTCTGGTTGCTACATCTCTATAAATGTATAATACGTACTTTAAAAAAATCCAAGTAGAGGTGACAATGATGATGAAATTTACAGAATGTCTTCCAGTCAAGGATGTAGATTAGGATGGTTTGGTATGGAGGACAGAGGAATGAGGAGGAATGATGTGGGGAAGTTCAACAGAGAGTTCAGCATTGTTCATTTTGCAAAAGCTAGTGGTAGCCTAAATGAGCAAGATTAAAATTAATAAAAGAGAGTAACCTAAGCATTGAGTTTAAAACAAAAAAGGAAGTACTGTGTTCTCATACACAGAACTCATATACTGTCTGTAAACTCTTTCCCTTGCCTTCCTTTTTCTTTCTTTCCTTTTCTCTCAGTTCAATAGCATTTTGAGTTTCATACCTGCTTGAGTGACAGAAGGGAAGTTTACTCCCTGTCTCCCTGTACTGGGTTTGCGTGGCAAGGTTTTGGTAGCAGGGGGCTAGAGGGGTGGGCTTCTGTGGGAAGCTGCCAGAAGCTTCCCCTATGTCCAATAGAGCCAATGTCAGCTGGCTCCAAGATGGACCCACCGCTGGCCAGGGCTGAGCCAATCAGCAACAGTGGTAGCACCTCTGTGATAAAATATTTAAGAAAGGGGAAAAAACAACTGTGCAACAGCAGCCAGAGAAGAGAGGAGTGAGAATATGTGAGAGAAACAACCCTGCAGACACCAAAGTCAGTGAAGAAGGAGGGGGAGGAGGTGCTCCAGGCGCTGGAGCAGAGATTCCCCTGCAGCCCATGGTGAAGACCATGGTGAGGCAGGCTGTGTCCCTGCAGCCCATGGAGGTCCATGGTGGAGCAGATATCCACCTGCAGCCTGTGGAGGACCCCACGCCGGAGCTGGTGGATGCCCGAAGGAGGCTGTGATCCCGTGGGAAGCCTCTGCTGGAGCAAGCTCCTGGCAGGACCTGTGAACCCATGGAGAGAGGAGCGCACACTGGACAGGTTTTCCAGCAGGACTTGTGACCCCGCAGGGGACCCACACTGGAGGAGTATGTTTCCTGAAGGACTGCACCCCATGGAAAGGACCTATGCTGGAGCAGGTCGTGAAGAACTGTAGCCTGTGGGAAGGACTCATGTTGGAGAAGTTTATGGAGGACTGTCTCCCGTGGGAGGGACTCCACGCTGGAGCAGGGGAAGAGTGTGAGGAGTCCTCCCCCTGAGGAGGAAGGAGAGGTAGAGACAACATGTGATGAACTGGCCACAACCCCCATTCCGCATCCCCCTGTGCTGCTTGGGT
Organism: Gavia stellata; assembly: GCF_030936135.1. Lineage (NCBI taxonomy): Eukaryota > Metazoa > Chordata > Aves > Gaviiformes > Gaviidae > Gavia > Gavia stellata. The sequence continues at coordinate 22,638,059 of NC_082598.1, read as the reverse complement.
TGGTGGGGGAGGTAGAGAAATCAGGAGTGAAGCTCAGCCTGGGAAGAAGGGAGGGGTGAGGGGAAGGTGTTTTTAAGATCTGGTTTTATTTCTCATTATCCTTCTCTGATTTTGATTGGTAATAAATTAAACTAATTTCCCCAAGTCGAGTCTGTTTTGCCTGTGACGGTAATTGGTGAGTGAGCTCCCTGTCCTTATCTCAACCCACAAGCCTTTTGTTATATTTTTCTCTTCCCTGTCCAGCTGAAGAGTGGGAGTGATAGAGCAGCTTTGGTGGGCGCCTGGCATCCAGCCATGGTCAGCCCACCACACTTCCCCTTTAAAGCTCCCCTGTTTCTTTGCCTCTGCAGGCAGAGTTTCTGCAAGTCATTGAGAGGATTGGTTTTCCTTGAAAACGGTGCAAATTAGATAATAAAGTATGTAAAATATACATTCTTATACAGTATTCTGTTAAATTATTGTAGATGAATGTGTGTGTACATATATATGCTATGTACATTATATACTGCAATATATATAGAAAGCATATATGTAACACGTATGCAGCTGGTTCAAAAAGGATACTACAGAATGCTCAAACATTGATGGCTATTAAAGAAAAAGGCTAGATATTATTTCTAGCTTTGGAAGCTAGTAACCTGCTGACTGCCAGAGGCTAGGACAGTATGCCAGGGAAAGATCATTCTGTACTGTTCTTACTCACTCTTCTTTAAAAATCGTCTGCTGGCCACTGTCAGAAGAGCACTGTGTTGTCTCAGATTCTTAGTTTGACTTAATACTGCCAGAATAATGTTATGGTATTAATGTATTTTAGGCTTAAGATCAGACTGAGACTTAAGTCCAAAAAGTCTGTTTTCCCTGAAACTTTTTGATGATTTATGTAACGTGTCAGTAATGGTATATAGAACTAGATGGACTTTCAGATCTCATCCAGAATAACAGCTTCTGGTGTCTCTATCTGACTTAAATAATATTGATGCAGTAGTTTTTAAGGTAATAACTTTTTTATTTGAGAAACCAAACAGTCTTTCTAAAAGATGGAAATCAAGAAACAGATCCTCCTTGCTCTGAGCAACCTGATCTAGTTGAAGATGTTCTTGCTTATTGCAGGGGGGTTTGGACTAGATGACCTTTAAAGGTCCCTTCCAAGCCAAACTATTGTATGATTCTATGATTATAAGAAAAAATTCAAAGGAATACAGACTTCTAGACTGCCGTTTCAAAGAAATAAATGAAAACAAATAAGTAAAACATATTGTGATTTGAGTTGCTAACTCTTTTTGAATCAAGTCAGTAAAAGACTATGTTATTGTCGCCATGTTTTAATGAAACTGAAGGAATAAAAATACATTCTGCTAAAATTCTCTGAATAAACCATGATTTAATTTGTTGAAAAAACTGAAGTTCTTAATGTAACATTTTGATTTTCATAAAAGGGGAAAGAAAAACAGATTTACTACAAAATGAAAAAGATTTTAGCCCCCTGGTTTTTTGAGCATAAATTTTCAGGGAAAAGCAGATAGTTTAAAACATATTACATAGTTTAAAGCAGTGCTTTCCATTGAAAAGTAAGTGTGTGTGTGTGTGTGTGTATGTATTTTCAATAAACTCTAGCTTGGTGCCTTTGAAATTCTCAACATAATGATTATAGCTGCGTATTTTAGGATTAAATCGTAAAAGAATTAAACAAAAAAAACCCTTTGCTATCTGTTTTATCTGATCTTAAAAAAATAGGTAGGGCAACCTAAGTAACAGAACTCTTATTATGTGAAATATGTCTAAAAGAACTGTATTTATCAGAGAAACATCTACATTTCCTGGCAAATACTCAATTCTCAGAAAGAAATGCAGGGTTACCTAGACAAGACCACATAAATAAGCAAATCTGCATATCCGATATCACAAATATTTGTTTAGAAACTCTGGAGAAAGATGTAACAGCTTACATTGGCTTAGCAAGAGGTCATCATTCTGCATTATGTATAAATGTAGTCACTTTGAAAAGGAATGAAGAACTGATCTAAAAGCCAAGCGTACTATTGATCGTTCAGTGACAAAACAATGTTTCTCATCACAGGAAATTTTCTCTTGATGTAGGCTGTGCTAATGATGCAAAAAAACCAAACATGTCATGGGCAAGCTAAAGATTTGCTGATTTCTCATAAGCTCACTTATATTGTAAGACATAAATTTGACACTAAAGCTCAAGTCAATACTATATGAAAAAAATACCATGGGCATTTGAAACACATCTCTTCCTATAGTAAATGGTATATCCATCAAAGCAGCTAAGAGCAGATTCACAGTCAGCATACTTCAGCTTCCTTCTTACAGTATGGGCATCTAGCTCACTGGTTCCCAACTTAAGTTTTAAGCTGAAGAGCAGCCTCCTCCAGCCTTTATAGACCCAGAAGGTTATTGTTGTTATACAGTGACTACTAAGTTGGTTGGACCTTTATTACATATTTCTGATGGATAAACATCAATTAGGAGCTTAACTTTGTATGTAACTATTTTATTTATATTCTGGTTGTATGTACAGACAAGAAACGTGATACACTGAGTTTGAAGTTAGTAATTTTCACTTCAAAGCCAGCAGTTATAGTGCAAGTAGAGAACACAGTAAAAACTACTAAAGCATTCTCAGAAGAGGAAGGAGGAATGAAGAAAGATTTTGCAGAGAATGACATTTCCTTGCTGCAGAATTCTTTCTTTCATGAGCTAGACTTCATAATATCTCATTTGAGTGATATTATCAAGTTGTTTCAGCTTTGAATTTGCAGTTGTGGCTTCCATTTTCTCTGTCAAGGGATGGTGAACAGCAGAACACTATGGCTTATAAATACTACACACCCTTCATCTTTTAGCATCACTTTATATTTCTTCCTGAATTATAGCACTATTTCTGTAAAAGAAATAAAATTCAGCACTGGAATAGAATCAAACTGACTCTACCTCACAGAGCAGCTGTACATTTTCCATGTTTTTGCAGTTTTATGACCATAGATTAATAAGAAATTGTTTTATGTAGCTACAATAGTATGCAGTATAACATTTCTCCACTGTTATGTAAGTAAAAGACACCTGCTAATTTCCCCCAAACTACAAACCTTTTTATTCTTATTAGTATATTCACGATTTTGTGTTCATGATGCTAAGTTTTCCAGTCTCAGGATGCAACCTGACATGATGTGCACCCTCAGCAAGTTTGCAGATGACACCAAGTTGGGCGGGAGTGTTGATCTGCTTGAGGGTAGGAAGGCTCTGCAGAGGGATCTGGACAGGCTGGGTGGATGGGCCCAGGCCAATTGTATGAGGTTTAATAAGGCCAAGTGCCGGGTTCTGCACTTTGGCCACAACAACCCCATGCAACGCTACAGGCTTGGGGACGAGTGGCTGGAAAGCTCCCCCGCAGAAAAGGACCTGGGGGTGTTGATTGACAGCCGGCTGAAGATGAGCCAGCAGTGTGCCCAGGTGGCCAAGAAGGCCAACAGCATCCTGGCCTGTATCAGAAACAGTGTGGCCAGCAGGAGTAGGGAGGTGATCGTGCCTCTGTACTCGGCACTGGTGAGGTCGCCCCTCGAATCCTGTGTTCAGTTTTGGGTCCCTCACTACAAGAAGGACATTGAGGTGCTGGAACATGTCCAAAGAAGAACAACAAAGCTGGTGAGGGGTCTGGAGCACAAGTCTTATGAGGAGCAGCTGAGGGAGCTGGGGTTGTTCAGTCTGGAGAAGAGGAGGCTGAGGGGAGACCTTATCGCTCTCTACAACTACCTGAAAGGAGGTTGCAGAGAGGTGGGTGTTGGTCTCTTCTCCCAAGTGACTAGTGACAGGACTAGAGGAAATGGCCTCAAGTTGCGCCAGGGGAGATTCAGGCTGGATATTAGGAAAAAGTTCTTTACTGAGAGAGTGGTGAAACACTGGAACAGGCTGCTCAGGGAGGTAATGGAGTCACCCTCCCTGGAGGTATTCAAGGAGCGTGTGGATGTGGCATTGTGGGATGTGGCTTGATGGGCATGGTGCTGTGTGGTGTGGGTGGGTTGTTTTGGTGTGGGTTGTGGTGAGTTTTGTGGTTTGTGGGTGGGTTTTTTTTTGTGTTTGGTGTTTTGTTGTTTGGTTTTTTTTTTTTTTTTTTTTTAATGCTTGGACTTGATGATCTTACAGGTCTTTTCCAACCTTAGTGATTCTGTGATTCTGTGATTCTGTGATTCTATGATGCAGCTGACTGCTTTCATCACAAAAAAAAAAAAAAGATGAAGGACAAGGAAGGAAATAAGGAAAATGCAAATGCTTGAGATTTTATTTTTAGTGAGCAATACTCAAATAATATCATTATAAATTCTTGAATAACTTAGGGAAATTTGTGGATACTGTTGCAAAAATCTTCTAAGTAATATAGTGAACAATTAATTAATTATGCACTGATAGACTCTTTTGGGTAGTGCTCAGCATACCACTCTGACAGAACATCAGTGTTTATCAGTGACTACAGTGTAGTTTATTACAGAGGTTTCCATTACCCTTACTAGGTGGTTGTTGCCAGAAGTACTGAACATATTGTATTTGTTTACACCTTCCAGATCCCCTGTGAAGTAATTTCCAAGCAAACAATACACAAAAAATACTGTGCCTGGGGGGGTTTTGACAAAACTTTGTAGATTTTCTTGTTTGAAACCAATAGGATTTCCAGAAAGCAAGAAAAATCTGTTGTACAAGTCTTACTGAACTTCTAGGAGGTTGATTTTTTTTTTTTTTTTGCTTTTCCCAAAGAAAGTACTCTGATCTCATAAATCTCCTGTGTCAAACATATGTATATTCTTGTGAAGATCCTGTCCCTCTCTATGAATTCTGAGCACCCATATATCATGGGGCTAAAGTGTTGTGGTTTTTTTTTTTTTTTTTTTAAGAGAACAGATCCCACCACTCAGGTAAATCACAGAAATAAGATGATGTTTTGTGACATACCCAGTAATAGGATTTTGTCATTACTAATAAAAGGCCACAGGCTTTATACTGACCTGGCATTGCAGGGTCTCAGGACCAGATGGGGCTTCCCTTAGCTCAAGCTGATTTTAGCTGGTTAAACTTGACAGGTGGCCTAGTGACCAGTGCCTCACCTGTTTCAGAAGCATCTCTGTGAGTACCTCCTCCCAACAAAAAACTTGAGATGCTAATAACTTGGTGTGACCTCCCACCACCTTCCTGTCTGAGGAAGACTGGTGCTATCAACCTTAGGACCCAGAAGGACAGTGGAGGGACGAGTATAGTGACAGAGGAAAAGGGCAAATATTAGCAAATCTTTTTGTACAGCAATTTTAAGGATACAGAGGCTTTTCTGTATGTGTTTAGATTATGACTGCTGGCATTTTTTGCTATATTTTGATGAGACATTTAAAATTTTAATCAGGTTAATGATAAATTTTTTGCTCCATGTATTTGGTGTATTTCCGGAATTCTGGGTGTAGGGGTATGGCTTTACACTAACTGAGAAATTAGGTAGCTGGCTTCCATAACTTCATGAAAGAAACCTCCATCTTAATTTCAGTGGGACTGTTTGTATGATTTTTAAAAGCATTCTTAGTTTGTGGGAATCATTTAAGACAGAAATATAGATTAGATATAAAATAAAACACAGACCTTTTGGCTTTGCATCTCTGTTGGAATACTCACACCATCAAGTTTAGACATTTCATTTGGTTTTAAGTAAATGGCCTATTTTCTGTAGAAGCCTTATGTGATTAATGAAGACAGGAAGCATTCACCTCTCCTAAAAGAATTAAATAGACTCCTGAATACCTGTAGGTGGATTATCTGTGTGGTTGCTTAACCTGAGCTTGCCTTTCCTGGTGCCCCAGCTGCTGGCCCAGCACCAGTGTCCTGTGCAGTCCATGGCTGTTATCCAACAGCCTGCCTTGCTTACAGTGTATGTCCTTATAACCTATTTTACATAGGTGTTATTTGATTTCTTTTTTTTGCTTTATCCTGATAGTGCTTCTTACCTAGGTTAACCACAATGACTGTGTAGAGAGAATTTAGGAAGACTAAGCCTCTAATTTAGGCAACTAACTAAAATAGTGGCTGTGAATACCCTCTCTCTTCCTATTATATACACAAGGATATTAAAGGAAAAGTTTGACAAGCTTGTATTATATATAACAATTTTCAACTTACCCTCTAACATGGGTAACATGCTGAATATTAGAATACAAAACTAGATTGGGAAAAACTAGCAACAAGATTACTCTATCAATGAAAAGTTGTCCAAGGAAAAGTAGAAGTTCCTGATGCTAGATGGTACTGTAGTTTAGCAGTCTCCTGAACCAGCAAAATGATGGGACGAACCTATTCCATTTAGTCTAATAGCAGAACATGAATTATAAATCATACTGTATTAGTTGCTTGTTGCTTGATAACCCAATTATATGAGAATTGCATTTACAACTTACCAGTGATCAGAAGGTTGAAAATGGTTTTGTTCTCGTCAGTGACCATAAAATGGTCAACATTTATTTACACTAATTTAAGGAAGAAGTAAATAGGAGCCTCTCTATTCTAAGCAAATGCTTTTTTTTTTTTTTTTTTAAATTTTTTTAACTCAGCTGGAAATGTGTTAGGGTTTTATCTTTAAGCAAAAAATGCATTTACCAAAAAATAATTTTTCGTATCATTTTCCATTTTTTTCATTAAGGATTTGAATTTCAAAGAACTACTCAAATGGGGGAAAACACAGTCACAGTCATATATGTTCTTCTCTCTGTTTTCCGAAAGAAATCAAACTTTCAAAAGGAGATTTATATATTATTACAGTTTTGATAAGCCCTCTAGCTATACACCATGTATACTGCTGCTGACATCTTGAGTGCTGTGATAGCATATTGGAGCAGTGAGAAAATTAAAATTATTTAATACAATAATACAAAATAATTTAATACTATATGGCCATAACAATCCAAGGTGGTTTTGGTTTTTGTTCTTTTTTTTCCTGCAGATGAAGCCCCTCAGAATGGCTTTTGAAAAAAAAGGTTATTTTTGCCTTGGTCTCTCATATTTTCTCCGGCAAAAGGACAAATTTAGTTATTGTCTACAAATTACAACTATTCAATTATTTTTGGCATCTTTATAAATCTGAGAAAATAATTCAGAAAATACAAAGAAAGCAAGTCTGATTAATGTTTTATCATTTGGAACTGCAAACATAATTTTGGTATTCACGAGGCCAAAACAACAGACTTCATGAATCTGTGTGCTTGTGTTGAAAGATACATTTTTTCCTAATAAATATTTCAGTAAAAGGAGTGAGAAAGAGAGAAGGAGAAATTAGAAGTTAAAAGAAAGTTTCCGGAGCTTGTTGTAGATTTTTATTTTAATTGATCCCTTTTAATTTACAGAAAACAAAATTATTGCCTTGAGGTATATTGGTCTTTGGAACGGGGTCTCATACAAAACACTGAAGTACAAAGGTCACTCATATGTTTTTCCCCAGTTTTCCATTTTTTCAAATGTGTATATAATTACAGCTGTTGCAAACAATATAAGTAACTATGGAGAAAAGGAAACAATAAAAGGAAGGAAGCGTAACTGTAAACCATGAATTGAAGAAATGAAGCTTCTGCAAATTGGTATTTTCCTTGACACAATTCAGTTTACTTAGGAAAGAAAAACAAGAAAAAAATGTAGTGCACCCAGAAATTTAGTGGAAATATATGAGAAATTAAATTTTAAAAATACATAATATTTTCCTTTTAATCAGTTCTACAGAATATGAAAATTAGTTGCCTTCCTGGACTATTGCCCTAGGAAATATTTAGTTTGGACTTCTCTTTTTCCTTTGGGCTGATAGACAATCACCTTCAGATGCAGGTTTTTCCTATGATCAATGTACTCTTCTAAAAGGATATACCAGCCATGAGGTCTAATGAAGTGACTGAGGAGGGGTCACATTGCAAACTTACAATTAAGATTTTTTAACATCCAGAGCTACTTTTTTTTTTTCTCTACCGAAGTCTGTTATGGAAAAAAATAAATAGACCACAGTTTTTTGATTGATTCTGATTTAGTAGAAAGAATTTCTGAAGAGTTAAAGCCATTCATGTGGGGGAACTCCTGTATTAAATTTACAACAGTCAGTCAGTTCTATAGGTAGCCTAAGTTTGGTTTGCTCCACAGGATTCTTTGCAACCAGTTTTATCTTGTTAGGTCTTCTAGAAATTACAGGTCTATCATGTGAATTTCCACTTGTCTAAAGAGAGTCACAGAATAGACATGGTAGTCTAAACAAGCTTTTATTTTTTAACAGGGTTAGAAATTTTGTAAAATTTATTTTTCAGATGTATTGTTCAGCCGCATGAATAGAATGGGTTCTGCATTATTCTATACTGTATGTAACTAAATGGTAATAGAGATTTACAACAGGACTATTGGGATCTTTATTATGTGGAATTGTACTTAAATGCCTAAACTTTTAGGAAGAGAAAAGACTTTAACAGAACAGTTTTAGCTAAACTACCTCCTGGTAAACAGTTTGTGACATCCAGAATAAAGAATTATCTGACTGAGCATAGGAAAAGAATAAATGATATGACATACACATATCAAGGCCAGCGATGTCTTTCCATGGAGGCAGCAATTTTTGCATTTTAGTCAATATCTAATTTCCTCCAAACTAATCAGATTGATTTTTGGCATGAAATTATTGCAGAAGGAATGCCACTTTTGTAGATTCACAGAGGGAAAGAGATATTCATGCAGCTTTGGAAATATGTGGGAATAATTTCATTGAGTGTTTTCATCAGTCTTCTTTACACAAAAAAATACAGGATGCACTAAGAAAATCTGCTAGTGACACAGAGCTGGGAGGTTTTATACAGAAGGAAATAAAAATGTCATACAGGAAGAATGAGATTATCTCGAAGACTTGAATAATAGAAACAGAATCAAGTATATTAGTACAAAGTGCAGTGCTAAGTACTTACGCAGTAATCATAAGCACTAACAGTCCCAAATACTCAGAAACTGTGAATCATGCCTTTGAAAAAGTCTTACATAACTGACTTAAAAAATTTAAATTATGCATTTAAGATTAATTTTCGTTGCTATTTATTGAGTGTTTGAGCCTTGATTCTTCAAGTGTAGTTCTATGATCATAATGGGTGAGAAAGGAAAAAAATAAGGTCATCACTCTATGGCAGGTTATAGGGTCCCTAAGGGAAAAAAAAAACAAAATTCAAAAAACCCCAAAAAAGCAGTATTAATATGTGACTTGTTGTAGATGAAAAATCATGTCAAAGCAGCAGGCTGTAGAACTTAGGTGAAAGTTTCAGATTCACATTTAACTTTTTATAAGAAAACACAAACTCTTTTTTCCTTGCTTTTCTAGAATTTTTTATAGTAGTTGTTTTGATAGGAGAGAGGATATTTTCCCCTCCTGTTGTTTTGTGGGGAATACAACTTTTAAACACTTTCCTTCTCCTTGGTCATGATGATTTGAATGGCCTTATACCTTTGTGGAATCTGGCTGAAGGCAAAAGATGAAGCTCAGTTTTTTAGGGTTTTTTTTTTGGGGAGGGGGTACTTTTTTTTTTTTTGGTGGGGAGGGTGGTTTTCTTCTTTTGTTATTTTGATTCCTTTGATTTTTGGTTTGTTTCCCCTGCAGTATATCTAGAGAAAGTGCCACTTAAATCCCAAGGAACACTAAAAGAGCAAAACATGAGGAACCCAAATTTACTGAAGAAGTGTTAAAAACTCTAGTAAAAGGCTGCTGCATATGAATTCATTGCAATTTATCCCACTCAAAATCCCAGAATCCACAAAAAAATTTCATCAAGAACATTTTTTGTCCAGACTTTAATTAAGCCTATGTTGATGTTTCATCTGTATGTCTGATTGTGTGGAGATATGCTTTGTTGTGCTTCCTGGTTCACTATTCACACAGCAGCATTAGATTCTTGTTTGCTATGCTTTCCAGACAGCCCACTACCTAGGGTTTTTTTGGTAGAACCATGAGACAGAGAAGAGGTTGATGTGGCTTTTCCTGACCTTGGTGTTTCTTTTTTTTCCTTTTGTTTTTATTGCTGTCTGGACACAATCATCTGAATCTAAGAGTTAGGGAGTGTTTACAATCCTTTCTATGTGTGTAACCAATGTATATACAGTTGCATCGATCTCCAAATCCTTCACACCTTCTGCAGAGCTGACTTTTCTGGGAAGGAAATTCGGAGGGGAGATTGTTTCACACTTCACACCTGCAGCTCTTTGCAGTGTGGATACAAAGGACATGAGACAATGAACTCCTAATTTGAAGGCAGTGCATTTGTAGTGTTTACTCAGCTCCTATGGTATGGGAGGTATTCTTGCAAAGTTCAATTGTTTACTTAATTATTTTTAAATTTCAGACACTTAAGAGTCTTTCTAAGAAATTTCGTATTGATGCAGCTTTTGTTTCACTTATAGTATAAGTGATTTGTCCTAGCGTAAACAAGGATTCATAGGTATGCCATATGCTTATGTAAGGCTGTGTTTGCATGACTTCTATACTTATTAGAACATGTTACAACTCTCTCCACAAATACAGGAATTTACATTTGCCTTGTCATCCTAATTACTTATGGCTTTCATAAAATAAAAAAAAAATCAGTCTTTTGATTACTTGATTGAATTTCAAAGTCTATTGCAATGATGAACAGTCAGTAGCAAATTGTAAGAAAGGGGGTGATTGTTGTTTTTTCATTAAAATATATTTACAAAATTAAATATTTCTGCTCTCCAAAATAGTTCTATCAGAGGCTTTTTAGATATTTCTAGTTCTTTTGTGTTGGACTGGTAAAGAAAACTGTAAACCAGTGAAGTGACATAGAAGCCCATTGTTGACAAGAATTACTATAACATTATACATGTGGCCTTTCAAAGCTTTTGTTACCTTCCATTTGATGATATTCTCTAAATAAAATTACATTTGGGCCTCCAGTTGATTTCTCACACAGTTAATTTCATATCAGCAAAAGTGGCTTCTTTGAGCTCTGATAGTAAAATTTTGGAAGACATATTTGAATTTTATTTGTGTGTTCAATATTTCTGAGGATATTTTATAGACAGGAAGATATTTTTTGTATACACATCTTTATTCTCATACACTGATATCTTAATATAATCATATCAAACAGATTTTTACAACAATTATCTTCTTAAGAACATTCCTGACACAATATATTTTATGAAACAATTTTCTAAAATTGAAACTAAAAAGACAGTCATAATGGTCTACTTCACAAATTGCTGTGTTAAGAGTTTCCATTTAAGTAAATTGTCTAAGTGCATATAATTTTACATGTAATTGTCACTGTTATAACACTGAATTGTTTTGGTTCCAACTATATATAAGTTCAATATACCCACCTACTTCATAGCTATGTTTGTTCTATTTAGTAATTTGCACTATGTGAAAGCTGGGAGTTTTGAACTGTGATGAAGCACCGTGACAGCAATAGCAGCTCAACATTTTACTACAGTGAGTTTCCCAAACAAAAGAAAGATCAGCAGGTAAACTCATGTAGAAGTTAATACTGCAGCCATGATTCACATGTTGAACACTGATTCAGAATAAATGCTTGGAGTCCATGCAAGCTCATTTGATTGAACATTCAGGTCTACAGTTATTTAACACTGACTTTCCACAAAGTATCAACCACAAAACTATTCTATGTTTGAATATTGCAGCTTATGATCATTTTAAGACTGGATGATTTTTTTTTTTTTGTTTTGGTTTAGTTTTGTAGATAATTTTAGACACTAAAAGGCTATTGAGTAGTGATCAAAAGCATTTGTGCATTGTGTCAATTTTTCCATATCACCTGAAATTTCCATTTCACCTGAAATGAAAATGAGGAAAAAAATAAAGGTTTCAAAGTGTTGAAATAAACTATTATTTTCATGCACTTAAAAGGGCAATAAAAAAAGTACCTAAACATTAGATTTGTACTGAGTTGTAAAGATTAATTTAGGTTTTCATCCCACCAGCATAAAAAATGTTAAAGTAGATGGTTCATTCTGAAGTTAGTACCAGGTGACCAATATTCACAGGCCAGAGTACCTGTTGACCGACTAGCACTAGGAGGAATGCAAAACATATAGTCCAACGCTAGGCTGGGCTAGGAAGCCAAGATGACTGTCCCATAGGAGGTGAAACTACTGCAGCCAATGCCATCAGGCATCTCTAAGAAATCAGGAGACTGACAGGTGAGCAGAAATCACAATAGATTTGAGCCCTTTTCATCAGACTAGTTCTGGTTGAAATTCCTTATGCTAGGAGGGGTTTTTTTTGTGGTTCATCTAATAGCCAAGTGGTTAGGCTCCTCAGCTAGTATCAAATTTTTCTTCCCGAAAGGATTCACAGCCATATGTTTTACTTGTTAAGTGAGATGTGGTACAATTATAATATTGGATACCTTGTGAGTTTCTCATTTTATACTCTTCATACTATTATGTTTTGCATGGCATACTTAAATATACATTAAGCATGGAATTAGAAACCAGGGGCTTTCCTCTAACACACATACATGAAAATACTCCAATTGCCAAGAGATAGAATTGATATTTTTTTTTTTTCCCCTGTGGCCTGGTTTAATGAAATGGCTTTTGGATAAAAGGACTTCTAAATTAAAATTCTTCCTTTTCCAGACATATTATGTAGTTCTTCATTTCCTTTGCTTCTGTTAATGGACTTGAAAAAGAAATTTTCCATTTGTGTTGAAAGAAAATGCTTTGCTTGTTCAAAAGTGAATAGTTTTTCTTTTCCAAAAATTTTATTAGAGAAATAAAAGAAATTATTAGATTATTTTCCCTTTAGTATTTCTGTTCATCAGTTAAATCACACTACCAGTTACTGAGACAATCTTCTGGATAATGCATGACTCTTTAAAGAATAATATACACAGTCAGTGTGGTATATGAAATATGACTGCTCTTGGAACAAGAAATTATGTGTTCTAGCAATGTTTTGTTTAGAGGAATTTGGAAAAATTCTACTGATGAAAAAACTACGAGAATTTTCTCAACCAATACCTTAACCTACTCCTAGGAAATTATAATATTTCCCAAGAAATATTACAAGAATATAGGTGAAAGTTAAAAACCCTGCTGTAAGCTCATTATTGTTTTCTCTTTACTTAATGGAATAATTTATTTTTTTAGCCTTGCTATTTAGAAACATACTGAAAATTAGTATTTATGCTATATTTTAGGGAAAAAAACCTATGACTTTCTAGAGGTCTGACCTGTGGATCAAACACTTTATGGACCCTTTCACTTTTACTGTGACTATTTTCAGGGAAAAGGAACAATCAAAAATTCTGATTCCGTTTCCTTCAATGTCTAATAATGGGGATTGATATTGTTCATAGGGTCTCACCACATAAACTTAGTGATGTGTAGATGAGTAGCTGACTATTGTGTAAGCTTTTTTCACTGCTTCTCTTTGTTTTGATGATGTTCTTTGTGTTCAAAATGTCAGTCTTGTGGATAAGCTAAATAATGTTAAGCTTGTAGACTTGCCAAGTTAGGAAGCACATTGCAAGTATGTTATTGTTGGTATGAAATATTGTATTGTACTACATATTTTCAGGACTGAGACATAATGCACGTATGAGGATCACTGATATTACCAAAGACATGAGAAAAAGAAGGGGCAACAACCATCATGTTCTCCTGTGAAAGTGTTGCTATTACTAATGTCCATAGTAGCAACAGTGTCAGTAGCGTCATATGATAAAGATGGCAGGTCGGGACAAAGATTTTAAGTTCTATTTGGAGCAAAGTGGGCTGGGAGCTGGCGTGAATAAGGGGTTAAAGGCAGTTACAAATAAAAGAATTAAATCACCTGCCCAAATCCAGCTGGTTACACTGACTATGCTGGAATGCCAGACTTGCTTTGTTTCTAATGATACCTGTGGAAAGTGTTTGGCATTTTGTATGCTTTACTGCAGTACTAAAAAAATAAACAGAAATTGGTACACTGTGTCAGAATTTTAAGGGACTTGTGAGAACAGCTTGTATCCATTACTCATTGGAAGTCTGGTATACTTCAGACTCAGAAATAATAAGATTCAGTGACTAACTATACTCAGTAGATATACAGATGAATGTAAAATTTGGAATGACATTTATTTAGGTTGTCTCTTTTTTGCAGTTCATTTTAAGAGTAAATATTTACTATTTTTATTAAGCTATTTCTATTAAAGTTGTTCATTGCTGCTTTTGAACTTTTGTTTTGTGAATAAATGCCATCTTAGAGATTGCTGTGGTGGGACTGTTTAGATAGTGATAAGTGTTAAGGCCAGTTTTAAACTTTAAAACTAAACTTTATTGAATTCCTCATCAGCAATACACCTCACAGTGTTTCCATCTTTCCTCTTCATGCTTGATGTTTTTATGCTGTTTCTTCCACTCTCAAAAGAAGGACCTTAAAATTGGCTTCCAATGCTCCTTCTCTTGGCTTTGTTTTTGACAGTACTCTCTCATTTATTAGTCAGGAAATATATTTACAGTCCCTTGCATGTCTCTTGTTCTTTGTTTTCCAACTTTCTTTTACTTGGATACCTCCCATGTACAATATCTTTGCCCTTTTGGTGGTCACGTTGCTCACATACATCTGTAAAATGTTAATTTATGTGTGTCACAGGGCTCTGCTTCTTCTATAAAATAATAAGCTGATAACATGTGGATATAATTAAATCTTCCATATCAATGTATCTATTGTTTTATGAGTTCAGAAACATAGATGTTCCTGTTTTATTAACATTTTATCTGCATATTTGGTTATAAATTGTACACAAACAGGAGAGATTTCTGTGTTAGAAATACCATCACAATAGATAAAGTTTAGTTATTTATATTTACCAAATGCTAGTTACTGGACAGCTAGAGTGATAGCCAATATTTGGTGGGTCACTGAGTAAACGGAGATAAACAATGATCATTTGCTGTGATTAAAAAGTGTCACTATTTGCTGTAGTGGTAATTTGGCTTCTGACAGCATGGAGGTGGCTGCATATAAATATTGTTGTATTGTTTTTCTAAATATTTTATAAAACATATATACTTGAAGTGGTTTTATCTTCTCATCTTTTATTTGCATTTGCATTTTTTATACAAATATGTTTCAGCAGTTTTGTTTATACTTATTTGATGAGGTCCTAACCATTTGAAAAGATTTAGACTCAGAAAGGACATTTCAGTAAAATATTCATAACCATAAAAAAGATGAACAAATAGTTTTTATGAAGTCACTAGAACCTCCCTAGTTTGTAGTTCTAAATGGTGCATCTGCATTCCTTAACTCATGTAATGCATAATGAAAATGGACAAATAAATTAGTGATAAATTCCCCAGCAATATCATACAGTAACAAGTCAGAAAAAATCTCTATTGTTAGCTTGCATTTAAGACCGCTAGTCATTTGAAGAAAGAATCTGTGTTCCATTTACTTTGAAGCTATATTGAACAGGCTGGGAACACACTGGAAAGCTTAATCAATGCCCTGTGTCATGAAGTATGACAAACAAACATTTACAGTATGTAGAACCTATATGACCTTGACAGTCTTCACTATAATTAGGTATCTTACACAGTATTTTTAAAAAGGCCTATTAAAAACACAATGAATGCACCTCAGTGGGGTACACTGGTATTATCTTAATTCATTGCTAAATAAAATTTCAGAGTAATAGAATATTCCAAACAGTTTCCATATGATGGGGGGGTGTGGGTGTGGTGGTGGTGGTGGTGTATTCCTTTGGCTGTGTGTGTATTCAGAAATGTTTAGGTAAAAGAGAGTTATTCCAGGAAATCTGTTTCTGAAAAGTATGGAGCCTCCTTGCATCCCTGACTTCAGTGGGAAAAGAACCTTTTTCACCTGATAGGAGACACTGAGCACCTTCCCAGAATAAGGCATCCTGTGTAATGCTGCAGAAAGAAGATTGCACTCTGCATTGGAGGAATCACATATTTTGTTTGCTGCACAAGTAAAACCTAAAGATTTCTGATATCTGTAGGGTAATGTTCTGGGTTAGACGTTGGAGGTCTGTGCTTAGTTCCAGACCAGAACCTCTACACAACTGCTCTTTCTACATTTTTCTTAATGGAGGCAATAGTGTTTAGTGCAGTCTTTGCTGTGTTCTCCAGGTTATCCTGCAACAGCTGAAGGTAGAAGCTTTCAGTTTGATTCCTGTTTAAACTGTAAGGAAGCGCAGAAGCAATTATTTAATATAATTGCTGTATGATATTTTTTGTCTTTTAAAAACATGTTTAGGAGGTCCAGATACTCATTTTAATTACAGATTACTCCAAGTCCTGAGATAATTTTTAATGTATTATATACATTGATAGTTCAGATGGTATAAAACAATAACTATTGTGTTGTATTTCATATACCTTTTAGGGCAGCTAAATCAAGGTAAAACTCAAGTAAATTAATAAATGACATATATGCTACCTTGGCTGTTATTTACAAGTATTACTTGCCCAGTATGTGTATGCAAGGAGTGTGTGTCCTGGGCAATTCTCCACAACTTGCAATAAGTAAATAGACTAATATAAGAAATTACTTTCTCTGTCGTGAAAATATGGGGAAACTTCAATACAAGTCACAAATTTAAACTTTCAGAAGTGATGTTAAAACAAACGTTACTTTGAGCATCCCTTGGTTATGAATTAGTATAACTAATCATTATCTGACCTGGAGGATAGCTTAGACCATCATAGAGATCTTTTAACAGGTAAACTTTTTCCTCACTAATTGTCATATTCAACAAAATGTCATCTATGGTAGAAGAAAGTTAACTTTTTTTATCTTGGGTTTGTAAGGCTGACTGAAGTGAAAAACAATAAAACCCACTGAGAGACTATTCTAAGGAGCTACTAGGACTGAATCTGACAGAAGTTTGGAAAATATCAAGATGCTTATTAGAAATTAAAATGCTTTCTCATTCCAGTTTCCTGTTTTCAAACTTGTGTTGCATATATCCCCTAAAATTATGAGTTAAGAATCATAGAATCATTTAGGTCAGAAAAAACTCTTAAGATCATCAGGTCCAACTGTTAAGATATCAGTGCTGTAAGATATATGTCTGTATATGTACTTTAAGGTCACAAAAGTCCTAATGAAGATAACAGGGTAACACATGTATACAGGTAGCCACTTACACAAACTTTTGCAAGACTGGGTCCTACTATAAACCAAATATGCACACAGAAGTAAATACAAAAGAAAAATTAAATTCATGGACATTCTAAGCACCTCTGTATATTATAACTTCTGTGTAAAAACAACTGAACTCAATTAAGTTCAAAGAATGAATGCTAGCAATTTTAATGCAGTTGTTAAAAAATACGCAATATACTTTGAGAAAAATTTGCTCCATAAAACATAATCACAGTAGATTCCCAATGTTCTTAAAACTATGGGGCCCATTGGCAGTCGATTCAAGATTTACCTGCTGGAAAAATTTCAAAGTACAAAAATTATAATCAAGTATATCACCTGGAAAACAGATAAATTTAAAGGAATTTCATTTTTGCCTCAGTTTCAGAATACCAAGTGTTTCACAGGACTCTTGTTTTTAATTTTTTTCTTTGCATTTGTATTAACAAGAACATACTTGAAGAAAATTTAGTATTTAGAGTTCATAGGAAGCTTAATTGACAGGTTTCTGTGTAGTCAAATATAAGGCCCAGAATAATTTATACTGCTTGAATAAAAGATCATTTTGATAATATTCTGAATCAAAATAAAAATATACTGGATCTCACAGCCTGATACAAAATTTGGCTAAGGATTAAAGAGCAGAGACAATGGAAGAACTATGGAATCTGAAAGTCCCTCTGTATGACTTCATATGCATCAGCTTTCTATGGGCAAAATGCACACCAAGGACAAGAAGCCCGTGCACATTTTATCATGAATGAAGTCAACCAAATTTTTCACAATACACAGATGCTTGTGAAAGGAAGCACACTAGCATAGTAACACAAAATCCTTGCTAAAATATAACGCAAATTACATTTGATTCTTGTAAAACAATTATTGAATGTAAAGAAAATTACTAGCAGGAGATGCCTAAAAATATAAGAGGAATAGTTATTATTCTCTTGCTATTCCAGGTATTAATTTACAGTACTACACTACTTGAAAACAATGCTTTCTTCTGTACAGCTTTGTTGTCCCCAAGTCCATTTAAACAGAATCCTTGAGCATTTGCTGCCTCCCATTATGCTTAATTCTGAGAATGCTTTTTCTTACGAATAGCTTTTTTGATACGTAAATATAAGTTCTATTTCAAAATTTAAAAAAAACCCTGTGTTCATGCACATGCATGCATGCATGAACAAAAATATAAATGACAGGTAACTGTAACTCTTTTGTAACTGTAATCTTTTAAAAGGTAAGCATACGGTCTCAGCTATTTGTCTTAATTTTGTATATAACCAATAGAGAAACAAGAATTATTCATCCTCAGACCTGTGTCTGAAAAAAATGGGACAAACTTTTCTGGAGCCTTCTCTTTCTGACCATTTATTGTTGTGACCTTTAAGTAAATGTCTAACTTTAGATGATAACCTGGATTTAGATCAGTTGAACATGCTTTGAATCTACACCTTGAGCTGGAACTAGCAGGGAAAGAGAGGGGATAAATCTTGATTGAAAGGTGCAAGGAGCAATTTTTATTGTGAAAGTCATTCGTAATGTCATTTGCCCCAAAGGACAAAGTGGATTAAATGGATCTTTCCATGCAGTTCTGACAGCCAAACTGAGAACTATATAAAATATACTATAATCCTACAGTTTGATTTTGCTGATGCATTATAAAAATCAGCTCTGAAAGGAAAAATTTATTGCGAGAGGAAAACTTAATAACATGTCCTCAGAGAAAGGAATGCATTTTTAAAGGATTTGAAAATTTCCCTCAAATTTGGGCAAAATGTGGACAGACACATATCCAGAAATTTACATGTATTTCAATGTAATAATTTGACATTTTGGGATACAGGTTTTTTTAGTCTCACTAGATATATTTGCTCTTATTTTGCTCTCACACATTTCATTTCCATTGTGCCATTCTGATTTTTCTTTCTAGAACATTTTCTGTACTTTTTCATCCTTTTCGTATTTCCTACTTTCTTTGCCACAATTATCCTTTCTTCTCTAGTCCTGCTGAGGTCTTCTTTCTTCCCTAGCCTTTCTCTTCAATCCAATGCTTCTCATTTTCTCATGTATGACTATCTATTTCCCATTTAATCTCTTCCTTGAGGTAAAGACAACTAAAAGACTAGAAAGGAAAGTCCTGTTTAACTAATTTGATATCCTTCTATAAGAGGGTCACCCACCTAGTGGCTGAAGGGAAGGCGGTGAAGGTAGCTTTTCTGGATTTTATTAAGGCTTTTGATACTGTCCCTCATAGCATCCTTCTGGACAAATTATCCAACTGTGGGATGAGCAGGTTCATGGTATGCTGGGTGAAGAACTGGCTGAAGGGCAGAGCTCAAAACGTTGTAGTGAATGGGGCTACATCTGGTTAGCAACTGGTCACCAGCGGTGTTCCTCAGGCTTCAATTCTAGGGCCATTTCTGTTCAATACATTTATCAACAATCTGGAGGCGGGAGTTGAATGCACCATTAGCAAGTTTGCTCCCAAACTGGGAGGTGCTGTTAACTCTCTTGAGGAACAAGAGGCCTTGCAGAGCGATCTGGATAGATTGATGCATGGGGCTATGGTTAATGGGATGAAATTTAACAAGTCCAGATGCCTGATTCTGCACCTAGGACAGAGTAATGCTGGGCGCAAGTATAAATTGGGAGAGGAATGGCTGGAGAGCAGCCCTGCAGAAAGGGATCTGGGGGTGCTGGTTGACAGCAGGCTCAATATGAGTCAGCAGTGAGCCCTGGCAGCCAAGAGGACTAATCACATCCTGGGGTGCATCAAACACAGTGTAACGAGCCAGTCAAAAGAACTGATTATCCCAGTGTATTCAGCGTCGGTGCAGCCTCACCTTGACTACTGTGTGCAGTTCTGGGACCCACAATTTCGGAAGGATGTTAAGAACCTTAAATGTGTCCAGAGGAGGGCAGCAAAATTGGTGGAAGGACTTGATGGCATGCCTTATGAGGAATGGCTAAGGGCTTTGGGCTTGTCAAGTTTGGAGAAAAGGAGACTAAAGGGTGACCTCATTGCTCTCTACAGCTTCCTGAGGAGGTGAAGTGGAGAAGGAGGTGCTGATCTCTTCTCCCTTGTATCCAGTGACAGGACATGTGGGAATAGTTCAAAGCTGCGTGAGGGGAGGTTTAGACTAGACTGGACATTAGGAAGCATTTCTTTATGGAGAAGGTGGTCAAACACTGGAACAGGCTTCCTAGAGGGGTGGTCGATGCCCCATGCCTGTCAGTGTTTCAGAGGAATTTGGACAATGCCCTTAATATCATGCTTTAACTTTTGGTCAGCTCTGAATTGGCCAGGCAATTGGACTAGGTGATCATTGTAGGTCCCTTCCAAATGAAATAGTCTATTCTATTCTATTCTATTCTATTCTATTCTATTCTATTCTATTCTATTCTATTCTATTCTATTCTAATTTGATGACAGACTATTAACCCTTCTTTTAATGCAAGACTCTTGAAGCATGAACTCTCAACTGAACTGAATCTCTAAGACTATAGTTTTGCATTCAGTGGAATTATGGCTTCAGCTGTTTTAAACATCTCATATCCTTATTTTCCATTTCAGCTACTTTTTCAATCCCTTACCATACTCTGACATGTCATATTAAATATTAGATCAGGGAATTGTTTGAAAACTGACTCAGGAAAGAAAGAAAAAAATGCTAATTTTTCAGGTGGTTCAGTTTACCAATTGATGTTCTTGCTCAGCCATACAGATACATCTCCTTTTGGAACAACAAAAAAGAAACTTTGTAAGCTGCCATTTTTTGCTATCCTAAAGGAATACGTACTCAGCTTTTGTAAGTTTTAAATTTTCACACTGCTTTCACATTTTTGGAAAATTCTTTGAGATGGAAAAAATTAGCAATGTATTTTCACATTTAAGTGAAAAAGTCCTGAAAAAGGTCCTGAATATTTGGAAAGAAAAATAAATAAGTTTCATAATAAAATGTCACTCTGTCATATTAATTTCTGACATCTGTTAAAAAAACCCACAACTTTAAAATTGTCATATGAAGTGTAAAAGCAAATTTTTAATACCTAAAGGACATTTTAAGTTGCTTAAAACTTCAGGTTTTAAATACAACTCTTTTATTGGCACTTTCCTCAACAGTTCCAAGCACAAAGGGTTAACAACAAAGAAATATCCTTAGTAATTCTCAATCTTTTTGCAGATAAGGAAAATTAATTAAAACTTTTAGCTAGTATTCAGTATCAGATAATGCCATGACTACTTTAATTTATTGCATTATACAGAATCTCAGATATTGTTTAAAGCAAATACTCTGATTTTCCAGTATTTTGCACACTGGTATGTCCCACTGAATCACAGAATGGTTGAGGTTGGAAGTGACCTCTGGAGGTCCCTCAGGAAACAGTGTCGAAAGCCTTCCTGAAGTCCACGTAGACAATATCCACTGTTTTCTCCTTGTCTACCAAGCCAGTCATTTCATCATAGAAGTTTATCAGGTTGGTCAAGCAAGACTTCCCCTTCATGAGTGCATGTCAACCAATTCTGATCACCTTCTTGTCCTTCATGTGCCTGGAAATGGTTTCCAGGATTAGCTGTTCCATCATCTTCCCAGGGATCAAGGTGAAGCTGACCAGCCTGTAGTTCCCTGGGTCCTCCTTCTTGAAGATAGGAGTGACTTTTGCTTTTCTTCAGTCTTCAGGCACATCTGTCAATTGCCATGATCAATCAAGAATTATGGAGAGTGGCCTCACAATGACATCAGCCAGCTTCCCTCAGTGATCATGGTTGCATCCTGTCAAGGCCCACAGGCTTATCCAAGTCCACTTTGGTTGAGTATTTCCTGACCTGATCCTCTTCCACCAAGGCTATGCCTTCCTGGCTCCAGCCTTTCCGTCAGTCTCTGGGGCACTGGATTCCTGAAGACCAGTCTTACTAGTAAAGACTAAGGCAAAGAAGGCATTCAGTACCTTAGCCTTTTCCATGTCCAGTGTCGCTAGGGCCCCTGCCCCATTCAGCAGCAGGCTCACATTTTCCTGGTCTACCTTTCGCTACTTACGTGCTTCTAGAAGCCCTTTTTTTCACCCTTGCTGTCCCATTTCAATGTTTTCACTCTCAGCTGCAAATTTATGATCCATCAGAAAAAATCAAGTTTTACAATTATAGTAAGGTTTTTTCACTTTTTAACATTTCTGCCAGAAGTATCTTGACACTAACAGGAAAAAAATTAACTTCCTCCTTTTACTTCCTGCATAACAACTGATGATCCTAAATATTTTGATATCTCAAAGGCGTGAAGCCACAGAGAAATAGGATTTCATTTCAGAGTCCATCTATTTTTCAGCTGGAAGAAGAGGTAAGATAGCTCTAGCAGTTCACTAGTGTTTGCCATACCCAGACTGATCAGTTTAGTTTTCAGTCAGTCCTGAACAACATTACCACAGTATCTAAGCAACCTGTGAATGATCAGAAGTAATTATGTGACACACTTTTTATTGGTTCTGGTGCAAGTGTTTTGTATCTGTATTTTCAAATTTCCTTACATCAAAGCCTTGAGAGGTTAGTTTTAAAAAGGCTAAGGTAGAGTTATTTTCTTGTTATGCCTGGAAAACGGGTATAACATTTGTTTTCTTGCCATTGGAAAAGTCTACTATGACCTCTCAAAGATGACAGAGAGTAGCCTAGTAATGACATTGATCAGTTCCCTCAGTACCCTTGGTATCCAGTCCCATGGACCTGTGCCTACCCAGTATGCTCAAGTTATCCCTGATCTTCTTGTATCATGAATAGCACTGTAATCCTTCAGACTGTGCCACTAGGCAACATAAACGTGGAATGCTTGAGAACAAACATTGCCACTAAAGACAAAAACAAAGGCAACACTGATTACCTCACCCTTTTCTGGGTCCATTGTCATGAGTTCTCCCACCTCTTTTTGCATGAGAATATAATTTTCCTTAGGTTTACTTTTTCTTCAGCTGTAAATGTAGAAGCCTTCTTTTGGCCCTTTGCATCTCTTCGTCATTTCCAAGTCCAGCTGAGCTTTAGCTTTATTACATTTCTGACTGTCTGGGTAATGTTTCTGTAGTCTTCCTGTGCTTATTGAACATTTTCCATGAAAGTACTGATGCCTGCATTTGCTGCTCACCTAATCATTAGTTAACATTGCCAGATCTTTTCTTCTTTGAATGCCATTTCCTTACTTGGGTTGCAAATACAAATGTGGAGATTATGATAATGTGCAAAGTGTCTTAAGATCATCCAGTATTTTCAGCTTTAAACAACACGAAAGTATCCTTTTGTTTTCTATTTTGTGGGATTTTTTCCTGGCCCAAATGTTGGCTGCCTACAGGCTCAATAATATACAGAAAATAATATTTAATCAACAGCAACATTGTTTAATGTTTCTCTGTGAAAGCTTGTTTGATTGATTCTTGCCTTATTATTCACTTGACAAGCTAATAAAATAAGAAATATTTCTTAAAAGAAGGGATGGGTAATAATTTTCAGGGATGACTCAAAGAAAGTGAGTATTGATTACATATAATAAACGATAGGTATGCTCCTTGCTACCCAAACTTATTCTGAATCCTTCTAGACACTTAAGTCCATCTTTCTCTAGTTCTACATGTATCTGCTTCTCCTAGACAAGCTGTTCTCTTTCTCACATCCATTAGTTTTGGCTGTGTTTTCTGTCTGTTCCCTAGCTCCTACCATTCCTCTCTTTCTTTCACTTACAGGTGCAATTCTATGGTCTTACACATATCTGTATTATTGTTCCCTATCTCACACCAGATGAATAGACTCTGTAAAAGATGAAGAATCTCCCTTACACAGAAAGAATCACTGCTGTCTATCACAAAGATAGGAGAGGAGCCAAGAGTTTGGATCAGAAATTGCTACTTGCATCATCTTTCCTTCCGTCATTGCAGTGACAATAGGAGTAACAATATTTAGAAAACCTATTTTCCCACGGTAGTGATCAAAGCATTTGCCATCACAGAGAGAATGCAGTGATGCTTAGAAAAGTGAAATCATGGTGGTTTCCTATTTGAGAATACCTAACGTTGGCTATGCCATGATAATTATTTATTTTATAGCCAGCAATTTAAACAATAGGTACAGAGGACCTTGCCTTCCTTTGAAACTGTAATTAAGTTTTATGAGGATGTACTTAAGGAGATTCCTTCTGAGAGAATTTGAATATGTTTAGAGAAAAAACAGCCTTTAGAAATTATGGAGCACCAAAGTGACAGAGCTGCTTTTTGAAATAATGTTGGAACAGCCGGTTATACTAGCACAAATAAATTGTAATATTCTTGAAATTAAATATGTGCAAACAGAGTTTTAAAGGTCAGCTTCCTTTCATATATGGAATTGAGTTCTGAATGCATTTATGTATTAATTTTAAAGCAAACACATTGACCTCAAACCTCAGCCACATATTTACTTTCAGGATGAAGTGTTTCATAAAATAAACTTTATTTATATGCCTCATATATCAGATACTAATTCAGATGTGTCTTGTGCATGAATTTGCAAGTATAATTAGTGGTCATTTCAACCCAACTGCTCACCTCTATTTATAATCATTTCTCCTCCTAACTGTGGGCACTGATCTTGTGTTCATGTCCATGCTGAAACCCTTAAGAAATTGTAACTGTAATAAAAAGTGCGGCTTTTATATAAAAAGTGGTAAAACTCCTGTTTCAAAAGCAACCTTTGAATAAGAGTTATTACTATCACCTGCTTCAGGTCACTCTTTAGTCTACCTAAATCACTCATCTGAATTGAATATATTTTTTACCTAATCACATCAGACTGTAAGTCTACTTTTTAACACTTAAGATTCTTCAAGACAGAATTTTCTGTTTAGTCGATTTCAAAAAAATCTGCCTTAATTTAAGTTACTCCTTTCCCCTCTTGATATTCCTTTTCCTCTCCGCATGAAAACAAGCATAATAGATTAAGGCAAGATCTGCTGAATCAAGGATTCAGACTTATAAGGAAAGGGAATTGTGAAGTTTGGTGGAAGAAGAAAACGGAAATTGAAAAGTTTCCCCTCAGAGATCTCTGATATGCAACCATAATGTATGGGGATGGCAAAGATACTTTACAGGAAAGCAGGAATCTGAGAGGACTGCTCTCCAGCTTGTCCTTCAAAGCCATTTGGTTAGAGCTTCATTATTAGATATTGCAATCCACTAGAAAGAGGGAAGAGCTGATTTTCTGTTCTTAGGCAATATTTTCCTGTCACTACAATTGGCCATTCATGTCAGCGGCAACAGATTGAGCCTGTGTGTAATGATCACGTTGAAGTGTTCTTAGCTTTTATCCCATTTTTTTTTTTCTATCATCTGAGTCAAAAATATATCTATTAGCTAGTTGATAAACAGGAATCTACTGAATCTATTTGCTATCATCTTCATTTCTTTGTTTGGTACATACTTGGGCAAATGTTGAAAATAATTTAAAAAAAAAGACTGTAAGATTTTTTTTTTTAATGTAGTAGGTATCATGAATGTATGTATGCATGTCTGTATGTGTGCATATATATGTAAATAGTTTAACATGTATGCCTTTGATTTAATATGAAAAAGTGCTTGGTTAGTCAAACTAGTCATATACAGTGTAAATTAAACTTCATAAGTATAAAATTATCTACAAGTAATTACCTAACAGTAAACATTAGGAGCCTGATTTTGATTCCTTAAATCTCAAAACCCTAGAAGTTTTCAATGTTCAACATTAAATCAACTCATTCAGGAAAGCCATATCTACATGTTGTATGAAACTATACATTTGCTAAGGCAGATATATAAGAATTTTGTCTCTTTTTTTTTAATCATTATTATACATAAAATAAAGGAGTCATGAAGTGAAAGGTAACTTTTCCATTACCTATTCTAAAGGTAAAAACTTCTACATTTTCCTGATCAAGTTACACTGGAACAGGCTGCCCAGGGAAGTGGTGGAGTCACCATCACTAGAGGTGTTCAAGGAACATGTGGACAAGGCATTGTGGGACATGGTTTAGTGGGCATGGTGGTGTTCGGTTGATGGTTGGACTTGATGAACTTGCAGGTCTTTTCCAACCTTCGTGATTCTGTGATTCTGTGATTTCTTTATTTCTGCTAAACAGAATTGAGGTTTCTTTGAAAGTTTTTGGGGTTTTATTCTTTTTTTGGAAGCACAAGAAATATGTATTAAGTGTATTTTTATTTCAGAAAGATTGAAAATACTGTTGCTATGTTTTAATATAAACCTTCATTTAAAAAAAAAAAAAAACAACATTATTTTAGAAAAAGAACTTTTTCTGAAACTGGAAATTCTATTGAAGAAAGATGAACTGGAACAACATTCTGAGTAATACTCTTCCCAAGATATCAAGGAACAGTTTTCAAAAATCGTGGCTGTCTCTAACACAGCTCGCTGGTAAAATTCTCTGGTGTAAATCACAGTTAACATACAGATTATAACTATGGGGAAATAACTTCAGTCATCTTATTAACTTTGTTTATGATTTTTAATAACAGCTTTAGGGATGTAAAAAGATCCTTAGCTCAGTAAAATTGTTGTACTACCAAAGATGTAGGAGTCCTAACTAAATAATTAGCTTATTCAACAAAAATGTGTTAAATAGTGAGAAAATGCATTATGCTTTTATGTACTTTAGGAATTCCAAGTTGCTCAATCTTCTTTTCTGAGCTTTGAGGACTGAATTTTTGTAACGGTAAATGATATCGCCAATAATGAGTCTGCAGGGATCTTTATTATAAATATCCTGATTCTTTCATTTTCTCTATTTCCAGTGCATGCTGGGATGCCCAACTGTGTGAAATCAACTCATAGATTATCTGTTTACTGCCACATTGTCCCACAAGAAATGAACTTGAAAACAAATAGGCTGGGCACTTCTAATAACTTCTGAACGAAACGCATTTCTGTGTAAGCCAAGAAATGACAATAAAATTTTTAAATTTGAAAACTTTCCACCAAAAAATATGTAATGGTTCCCCCTTGTGAAGAGTCAATTTAGTTGGCAGGGAAGGGATAGTGTACAAAACAAAACAAAACAAAACCCCAACCTATTTAGGGACAAGACTATAAAATAAATGTCTGCTTTTGGTACTTTAATCTCAATTTAATTGTTTTCATGCTTCTTTTCATCAGCAGCCATTTTATTGCTTATTTATTAAGGCAAGAACTTCCAGTGACCTCAAGAAAATTTGTTTGAAGGAGGAGCACAGGACTGGAACTCAAGTGTTTGGAATCCTTTTTTAAAATAAACCCCTGATATGCCTTTTTGGGACCAACCACAAATAGGACGTACGCATGTACACTCAGAAAAAAGAGCTCCATTGATTTTGGTTATCCTTTAAACAGTCTCCATGGGAACATGCTGACTGGTTAAATGATAAGCCAGTCTATTGCACATTATCCTAATCTCTCCATATCCCTATTGATAGTAAGCCACAAAAGAACTGATCATTATTTTAAGTCTTCGACATCTTACCATTTACTGCTAAAATTAGTGTTTTGATGTAAAAACATATCTTTTCATTATGTTCTAATGCACAGGGGGCACAAGAGGCAGTAAAGATATTCATGCCATATCTGTGATGAGATAAGAAATAAATGAATATAGATTTATTTCAATGTTGATTAAGAAATTATTCTAGTATTTACTAAGTATCTTAATACAATAAATTATTAAAAATCCAAGAGCATAAACGGAGAAGGGCATTTTTCTAATTTCACCATGCTGAACATGAAACACTTGGTTAAGAGAAACTTTTGTTCTTTAGACTTTTCTTCCACCCTTCTGCTGCCTAAGGTTCCTTTCACTAGGTACAGTTGATTTTAGGACTGTAAAATGCGTTTGTATCCAGAATGTGCTGTTAGGCTGTAAACTTCTTTGCATATGGATATGTTAATTGTGTGTATGTTTGTAGAATACTATTCTTGTAGTACCCAGGGCTAATAAAAAAAAAAAAAATAGCTTTAAAATTTAAAAGCATACTTACAGAATGTATTCCACTCACAAATACAAATTAATTCAGATGCTGTGCATGCTATAATCCACTCTGTCATTCAGGATTATAGGGGCCAATAGACCAACTGTGTCCTGAGGGTGTGAACTGGGACAGATCAATCAATTTACAGAGCTTTGGCAAAGGTTGAACAGCTGGTGCTGCAATTCTTTGTTGGAGAAATGACCAACCCACCAGAGATTATAGATTTAGCCAAGACTGATAGTTAAATCTTGCAAATAAAATCCTCTTCAAACGTGTCCTGACTGATTATAAAGCAAATTTAAAGGCATCATTCCACAGCACTTTTTTATAACAAGATAGTCATTAAACTTCTGGTGTTAAACAAATTCTCTCTGAGGCCTGTTGCTAGTAGCAAATACATTAGTGTTTTCATTTGCAGATTATTTTTAAAAGATCTCTGTCAACCAGTTTCTTTTTATTTAAACATTCAGTAGGGTGAACTTAGATTATCAATAATTACTTTCACATGCTTAGCGTAACAGAGGGTAAGATTTTTTTGCCCTTTGGACACTCAGCAAAAATGATCTGCTAGCTCAGAAAGTTTCTAAAGAGTTCATGAGAAAGGTTTGGTTATGTCATAAAGTAAGTTCTTTTATAGAAGAGGGTGTGATTTTCAGCTCAATTGAACTTGGTTTACAGTTGAAATGGGATTTGAAAAGAAACAGAAATATCAAGAGATCAGGCCTGAGAGAGTGGAGGTAGTAAATGAGCATGGGACAAGAAAATTTCACTAAAGTAGAGAAATGAGGGTATCTGAAACAATGGGGTAGTGCACAAAGCTGGGGTTTTTTTTAGGGAATGAGGAAAGGAGACCATTTTGGATGAAAAAGTAGCAGGTAGAGATTTGAATAACACGAGAAAATGAGGGATTTCTGAAAAGAAAGAGAAATGTGTTGTATGGCAAGCCAGGAAAAGTCAGGAATAAAGTCCTCCAAAAATATGCAGAATCTTAAGCAAAATAAAGAAGGACCTTTCATCCTTCTGGACCAGGAGTCTTGTGAGGTACTAGACGTGCAAATATCTATACATAGAAGAAAACACAGGCTCCTATAGTCAGTGTGTGTGTGTGTGTATGGTTATGTGTTTGTAAGCAAAATTATCTCATAAATTCCATGATTAATAGAGTATTGCATCATCTCCTTGACACAAGCAGGAAGTTACATTTATCAGCCTGTTTATTATCTCTTTCTCTTTTTCTATTATTTTTTCTTAGTCTGGGAGTATGAGTATGGAAGGGGTATTTGCTTGTTTATAGATAGTTGGGCTGGGTGGACATATTCTTCCTCACAGTCAAAAGGAAGTTGCGGGAATTAAAAAAGAAACCTAGACAGAAGATTGAATATTAGAGATGAATGGAAATTTCTGACTTGTAACTAGGCCTACAGAAGATTGTGGAAGGTAGGATATGTAACCTGAATGTTTAGATTCCATGATCTTCTTAAGTGAAAGAGTAAGAAAGATTTTTAGAGAACAGGCTTTAAAGCCTCACAGTGTTAAATAAAGTGATTTATTGTTGCTAAAAAAATCATGGAAGGAAAAAAACCCACAACCTATCTGAAAGGTGGCAGGCAGGGAAGGTGGAAAAAGATCCTTGGAAGTTTGTGTTTAAGGGATATGGCATCTTTGTGAGCAGACCAATGATTCTGCTTTATTTCAAGTTTTTGGTATGTGGTTTCTACATAAATCTCTGGCCTATTGTCTCGATATTTTTAAAGGTATCTAGATACGTTTCTTTAGTTCATTATTGTCAGTTCTTGTAGCCTACATTATATATTGTAGCCTTTCATCATATATTCCTTTAGTGGTATGAGTGGCTTCTCTGAGTGTGTTTCAGAATCTGAAGACCTGAAAAGATCTTTTGCTGCAGTTCTTTTGGAAGTTATTCTTCCTAAATAAAATGAATCCAGTTCCCTTAGTCTTGCTTCAGAATATATATTCCCAGCTTTCAGGATATTTTGCACTCTCCATTATGTATTCTTTAAAGTGATTTCATCTAATAAATGATAAATTGACAGCTATAAACCCTGCCGTTAAAAATAAGCTATACTTGTAGTGGGTAAAGGAAGCTTTGACTTCAAACCCACACTGACTACATTGACATTGAGGGAAATTCAGGATTCCTTATCTTGAATAGTATCTACTTCACTGCTGTGAGATGAATCTACAGACAAATGCCAGTTTTACCAAAAGTATAACTAGGATCACAGAACCATTTCTCACTGGCAAAGTGCTTGCTGCAATCGTTAGCTACAAACTTGCACACAAATAGCATTAGAGTTATCTGGAGAGACAACAGAGTTTGTATTACTCTTGAGCATTAAAGCAGCCTTATTAAGAAACAGTTTTGTTCCTTTTTCTCAAAAAAGAAGTAATAGGGATCCATTTACACACTTACTCCTCCTTTAAGGTAAATTTCTTGTGGAATCAGATCATATCAAAACAAAAAAATAGAGTACTTCATCTGAGTTACCACCACAAAACATGTACCTTATGAATGAACCATCAAACCCCATGAATGTTATATGAGATTATCCTCAATCCAATATACTACATTCAACACACAAAAGGGATTTACAGAAACGAGGTGGGTAAGACCAAGCAGCTAAGCACCTGAAAAAATTTTTACAGAGAAAATAATTATCCTTTTTATTTCAAACTAGATATGTAATATGTAGTTGTTATCTGTTTTCTGTGTGATTTCTCTGCAATTGATAAAACAATTCAAATATATCAGTAATTTTAGTACCTTTATATGCAGTTTTCTTTCCTACCCTACCCTACACAGGATAAGAGCTCAAACATAGAGGACTTGAAAGTGATGATGCTCAGCATTCCCCAAAGACCAATTTGTGTGACTGTTAGAGAGTGATGAAGGATATTGCAAGGATCAGACTATGTTTAGGCATATGCTTAAGACAATTCTTCAATTTGGTGGATAAACTGCAACACCAGACACAGCCTTTAAATATAATCCTTTGTACTGTCTAAGAAAGGGGGATCTGTTGTCTATGAAGTATTATGAGACATCTGTGGCTACTGATGTGTGTTTCAAAAATAAGACTAATTTCTGCTCAACAGAGCCACAGAAATGCAATTTCATGAATCAAATCAGACTCTACTGTAAAAATAACAGCAAAGACATATGTTTACAAGTTTGACTTTGGGCCAAAACATAGAATCATTAGAATGAAAGATGAAAAATCTAGCTTTCCATCCATCTCTCTAGCAAAATTAACACCACCTTCAACTAAATGCAGCATAAAATTTTCAAAATTTTCAAAATTCAGAGAGGTATTTCTGTCCATAAAGAACCTTATGCATAAAAGAAACTTAAGAAGGATTATGGTGTTTAGAAAATAAGCCTACAATATGCTGTAGAATTAACATTTCTGATGTCTTTTAAAATAAATTATATGCTGTGTTGAAACTGACAAAATTAGAGCTGATGATTAATGATTAGTTTTCAAGTATCCTCAATCCTGCAACTTCTCCTGACCTCATGGCTTTGTTAAAATACTCCTCTTCTTGGAAACAGCTTAAGATCCATGATGTTGCTTTGTAGTGCTACAAAGATAAAGCTGGATAGAAAAAAATATTCTGAATTATTTCCCTTACTTTATTAAATATTACAAAATTTTATTACAGTATCTGAAGAAAATTGTATCTTAACTGAAGGCATACATAAAACAAATGAAAACATAGAATCACTTGGACAAGAAAGAGATATGCTATTCTAATTTCCACCAAGCAAATGTTAATTCTCTAGAAGACTGCTTCATTGGTTTATTTTGGAGAAAAAATTTCCCTGTTTTCTGTAGAATATCTAATGAAATACTGTTTTCACCATTCTTTTCCAGAAATATAACTAGCAATGTGAAGATTTACATTAAAACTGTATACCCACATTATACACACACATATATTCTATTGGGTTATAGAATTTGAATTATGATTTCTAGAGGCGAAGCAGAAGAATCATTTGTTACATCCCAAAAGGATGTACACTTTAACTTGAACAAGTATACTTCATCTGCCAACCAACCATTTCTGTTTATGAGTACAACAGAGGAGTAGAGCAATGTCTTTTACTGATGGCAATATCTGGCAGTATCCTTACCTCAGTTGTTCATTTTAGCTTTACCTACACTTGTCCTGAATAAGTCAGCTTACAGAAAATTTTTATAGTACTCAGAATCCAGCTTGCCAAGCTGATCAGTGAATTGATGAGGACTTCAGGTATTCTGAACACAGACTGTCTAAATCCCATTATTCCTGTAGAAGCCAGCATTGAGGCAAGCCAATGTTCTTCTAGGAAGAATCCAAACCACCCTCCCCAGTGATTTTGTTATGTTATTGCAAAGGCAAGTGTACTGAGTCTGGCTGGGGTGGAGTTAGATTTTTCATAGCAGCCCCTATGGTGCTGTGTTTTGGATTTGTGAGTAAGTCAGAGTTATAACACGCCAATGTTCTGGCTATTGCTGAGCAGTGCTTGCACAACATCAAGGTTTTCTCTTTTTCCCACTCTGAATCCCCAGTGAGTAGGCTAGAAGTATGCAAGCAGTTGGGAGGGGACACAGCCAGGACAGCTGAGCTGAACTGACCAAAAGGAGATTCCATATCATATGATATCGTGCTCAGTAATAAAAGCACAGGAAAAGGAGGAGGAAGCAAGGACATTCATGGTCATGGTGTTTGCCTTCCCAGGTGACCATTGTGTATGCTGGCGTCCTGCTTTCTAGGAAGTACCTGGTTGTCTGCCTGCCCATGGGAAGGGGTATAAGGATTCCTCATTTTGCTATGCTTGCACATGCAGCTTTGCTTTGTTAATTAGACTGGTTTTTATCTTGACCAAGGAGTTTTCTTGCTTTTGGTCCTCTGATTGTCCCCCCACATCCTGCTGGGGGGGGAGTGAGTGAGCAGCTATGCACCCACCACAGCAAAGTCAGATGTATGGAAATAGTAAGGAGGGCTACGCTTGCCAGTGACCCTCTACATTTCTGGAATGTGCTTTCCTGAGAATGCTCTAGAACACAAATCATATTCACAAGTCATTTTCCTTGGGCATAGGAACTGTTCCACTCTAAACACCACCTTTAGTAATCTTCTGTGATTCAACAGTGCGTGGCCTCCAAATATGGTGTCAAACCTAGCTTTGGGACTCTACTTAAAATGCCGAGATAGGCTTAGAATGACATTTTATGACTTTCTCTGAATCCCTTTCATGTCATATACAGTCTAATTAAACATTCTTCATGCAAGCTGTTTGTAAATGATTTACAATTTTACCTGGCAAGCTCTGTTGTGACCTATCTGTAATGTTAAATTACTTTTCAGTCCTCTTGTTGTTAATAAAGTGACAATAATAATAATAGAAAAAATAATATTCAGAGGAATACATAGAATTTTTATCTGTAGATCTCTCTGCACTTTGCACGTGTGATAAGAAGCTAATAATTACGTTGTACGTCAATATCTCCTTTGTAAAGTGGAAAGTATTTAATGTTCATCCTTCACATTCTCTCTCCAGCTTATTCTTTCTGCTCTGTGGTGTTTTATAGTATGTTAAATTGTGTTGATGTAATGAGACACACTCATACTATGCTCATGAATATATCAGACAGTATATCTTTGTAGCAAGAGTCAAATCATGCCATTACTGAAGTGACTTATTTAGTTTCCTATGCTTTGTTATTCTAAATGTGATTCATATACAACAGTTAAATCTCTCTCATATACTAGGAACATAGGTATAACCTGAGTGTTAAAATATAGTAATTAATTCAAGTCACCTGGAAATTACTTCTATTTATTCATATAAAATCCTATTTTTACAAATCCTACTAGTTCTTACTTCAACTACACTCTGTGGGGGTCACAATCCAAGGATTAATATGGGTTTATATATATTTTTTTCAGAGTGAAAGCTTACATTTAAAAAAGAAATGTTAGTAGGTGAATCACCTTTAACTGTTATGGTGTGAAAGAAATTGAAATAAAATGCATATCTTCAGACTCAGATATACATTTTATTAAGTAGATTTGTGTTTGTACAATACTTTGCAAAATAACTGTGTTTAGGACTTTTGGACACTCATGTTTAACACTTATTTGTATATATGTAAGTGGGTGTATATATATTTGTATGTACATGTATACCTTATATATGTATAAATATACCCGCATGCATATATGTAATTATATTAATCATTATTTTCAGTTCATTCTATGAGCTATGTGTGTTTTAGTTTCTAATCCAAGAAAATGCTTATGCACATGTTTTGATCTACTGCAAGTTAAGAAAATGCTTAAATATATGCTTAGCTTTGAAGCAGTTATGGACTCACTGACTTAAAACAAAACTTTTTGTTAATTTACAAAGGAAGATGAAAAAATCTGGTGCTCCTCAGAATGGAATTGCTAATTTGAGAGACAGCACAAAGGTCACCAATTAACCTTACATTTTATTGCTATGAAAACAATTTCTACTTGTTGTATTCATAAAACCATGACATGAAAATATAACAAGGCCTTATACCTTATAGTTAAAGCTAGAAAAAATACCAAGTAAAACCTTTTCCACCCTTCAGCCAGATACCTACTATACACTATTCCCAGCTGCTGAGTGTTATATATTTTCATATGTATGATGAATTATAGCTACCAGAGTATTTTCTGGATTTCTTACAAGTTTCCTTGGAAAGCACTGTACACAGATCAAAACCACTGAGTTGATAGGAAAACCTAAATGATTTAAAAATGGTGGATATAAAAGGGAAAAAAACCTGACATTAGGTAAAATATGGATGGCAGTAGTGATATAACACTATTTGTTTGCTTGCTGTACAGACTGGGGAAAACTTTTAACTGTACTGAACATAAAATATGCTAGATATATAAAATATAAAAATAATTACATGTATGAAAAACAATGCCGTATATACTAATACTGACTGCAAATCCAATGCGAATAGTAATTTCTTTCTCCTTGCAATTCAATGACTGTTGCATGTACAAAGACAAAAGAGTACAAACAGCAGACCATTTCTTGTAAGCAGTCCTTGGCAAGTCAGCAACTTGTTTTATGATTTCATTCCCCTTGACGTATGGTTTGCAACTCCTCAGGCAGTACTGTATTTCCAACTTTTTTGTGTAAGTGCATAGCGTGAAGCATACAATGGGAGAGAATATACTTTTCCAGAAAAGTGAATTGCAAAGTTTATCTCAACATTTCTTATATAATCACATACAATACATAGTCCAATGATACAATACATATATAATCACATACAATACATAGTCCGGACTCGATGATCTTACAGGTCTTTTCCAACCGTACTGATTCTGTGAAAGTCTGCTCATGATACCAAAGAAATACAGGTAAGTATAATAAATAATCAATACGCTTTGAAATTATTTCAGTGAAACTGCTCATATGCTAAACACTGAAAACTCTAAGACTTGCAAATCTGGGCGGAGGGTGCTGTCTAAACAACAAGAGAAAAATCAATTTTTTTTTCCTGCTTTCTTTTTCTTCTTTTTTAACCAGATAAAGAACTGAAGTTGTGAGATTTTGTCCAAGGTCA
This sequence comes from Gavia stellata, assembly GCF_030936135.1. Classification (NCBI taxonomy): domain Eukaryota; kingdom Metazoa; phylum Chordata; class Aves; order Gaviiformes; family Gaviidae; genus Gavia; species Gavia stellata. Next base: position 22,602,245 of record NC_082598.1, on the reverse strand, counting down.
CACAGATCTAAGGCAAAGTTAAAAAATAACTCTCGTGTAACTTAATCCAGTGTTCAAATACTAAGATCATCCATCCTCCCAAATTATACTTTCAGATAAATCCCACAGTTAAGTGAGACTAAGTCTGTGTAAAAAATTCTAAACCTATAATTATGACAGTCTAAAATGCAACATGGCGCTCTTGTAAAACTTTTTAACATCAACAGATTTCACTAATAATAGGACATAATTAATTGCAGACAATATATACAATAAAAGTATCCAATAATTCTGAGTTTGTGATTTTTTTTATTTTTAGTTTGTAAATGATTACTAAGTCACCATGTTATAGATCTGTATTTCACATGAATATTCCTTTTAAAAGCATTTTGAAAACACAGAGAAATCACTTAAGTAGCAAGCCTTTGCTTCCCTGAGATCTTTCCATAGACTACCTGACTTTGCAAAGTGGGTATCTATGCTTAAAACTTCCATCTACTTCTCTTTAGTTACTAAAGCTAAAAAATTATTTGCAGTCAGTACTAGTAAATATTTTCTGAATGTAGCTGTCCTTAACACAGTAGAACACTCCAAGGCCTCATTGGCAGTTTCAGTTAGTGTACGAACTTCTTGGACAATGGCTTCTCAAATTATGTTGATTTTAACTTAGTGCCTTCAAAGCTTTGAAAAGATAACAGTGCTGCTCTCTTATCTGTTCTTCCTTTTATTCTCCTTGTTGTTTCTACCAAGGGACGTTGTAAAGCCTCTGACCCCAGCAGGCTGTGGGGCCTGGGGATTCCTCTGTCCCAGCTGCTGGAGCCCAGCCTGGGGCATCCTGAGACCCAGGGCTCTCCAACTCAAGCTGAGGGACATGGCTGCTGCTTTTTCATTTGCAGGTCCAGCCAGTGGTGAAGCTAAGTGTTTATATGAGACACACATGGAGAGGACACTGACATGGTCGGCTACACTGATTACCACAGACAGGGCACTGCCCTGGAGCACTAACATCACAAGCACAGATAGTCAAGGCCCTTTCCTCCTCTTCAGCCAGTAGAGACTGAAGCACACTACTGAAAGCACACCCTTGACACTCTCTAGATTCACAAGTGCATGCACAATCATGGATTCCCTGGTCCATGTGACACCTCTGATTGGATCCTGGGCCCATCTTACCTGCTAAATAGATCTCCTACTTGCCAACTGGTTCAGCTTGGTGCTCGCTAGCAAACACTAACGCACTGAGACAACCGTCTTGCAGGCACCCTGCACTCACAGGTCTCCCCAGATACCTGCACAGGCCCTCTGCCTGCCTGATAACCCTGCCCAGACCTGGGGCATCCTCCTGAATGGTGGGTCCAGTTTGATGTTCTCTAGCGAACAGACGCTCACACTCAAACTCATCTCACAGGCACTCTGGGGTGCCTCATCCACCTGAGAGAAAGGTTCTCCTCCTACATGCTGGCTGATTCAGATTGAAGTTTGGTAACAAATTATATACACCCCCCCACACACATTGGGTTAGGGTAAAATACAAACAGCCCGTTGGTTAACATCCAGGCACATGGTCCCTGGGACCTGCAGTCCCACACCAGTTGCTGGCACAGATGCACCAACCCTGTCATGCCTGGTCTGACTCCAGTTACTTGCCCTGAATTCACTCTCTTCATCTCTCCAGTTGCAAAACACTCCCTAGTAAGTTTTGCACATTCCCACAGGCCTCTATCAAATATCTGTAATGCTTGTGATCATTTTGTTTCCCTCTTCTTATCTGTTACAAATTCCAGGCTGATCCTCTCCAAAGGTATGCCTGGAGTTTCTTAACAGCCCATCAATTAGTTGCTGAAGAGTATTAGTCTTTGTTATTCCTTTTATAACTTGTCTATCATCAGGTGTGTGTGTCTGTGTGTTTTGTTTATCACTTTCCCTGTTACTTACAACTCTCTTAGAACTGGAAAGGTCATTGATCTGACAACCTTAATGAAGCAGGTGTTCTCACAGTCCAATTTTCCTTAGAGTTTCCATAGCTGAAAATGAATCCTGGACACATGTGAGGGGACAAAAGACTGCAAGGGAGACTGGTGTCAAAAACATTTTCCTTTACTGATTGAATATATTATCATGGTGCAAGACTCACCTGAAAAGAAGGCTGTTCTGAAAAGGGACATGCTCCATATTCAGTTTTCAACTTTTCCTATAGCAGCTGCTCAAGGGAAGAGTCTAAGAAGTAGGAAAATATGCAGTGATCCATCTTTTCCTACTTATTCCCAGATTCCAGCAACCAGAGCCACAGTCAGATTATCATTTTTAGCAGCCTTTTCTTCATAGTATACAAGCTGCAATTTGGGCTTGCCAATATTTTGTAGACAGCATATTTGCTAGTGACATGCTTTCCCGAGAAGACCACTGTTTATGGATTTCTCAGCAGCTTAATCATGAGTAGCTGGCAATTAATTGCACGCTTATCTGCCCACCCATGCAAACAGAGTACCTGCATATTGAATTTTGCCTTTTTTGCTTGCTTTTACCTGTTTTCAGAACAAGGTATGCTATAGCTGTCACAAAATTTTAAACAACTCTAAAACATCATTTACTCTTTAAAATTTCTTTTAATGCCAGTATCCTCTTTTTTTGTTCTACACTTTCATCTACTGATTTTCCATGAATAAATCTAAGTTTAACATACGTTTATTTACGTTCTACTTTCATCACCTTCTTCAGTGATTAACTGCATATATTTATTGCTCTCTGTGTGAAGTATTAAGTAATTTAAACTTGATTTCTGATCTCAATGTTAGGTCCCCTGGTTTTAGAATCTCTTACCACATTTCTGTTTAATAACTACTGTAGTTTGATGACTGATTGAATCAGAAATATACTCCTCTACACTTATGCACTTGCATTGCTCTCAGTAGAGCTTCACTGGCATGGTGTTGAAGTAACAGAGATGAGAAGTGGGCCCTGGATTTTTAAAGGAACTTTATTGAATTAACCTTATTCCAGATGTTTGGACCAAGCTGTCAGTTTATTTATTGTATATTTTCCAGTACTTTGGCTCACTTAAATAATCTTTCTGCACAGCAATGAGAAATATATTTTTTCATACTAAATGAAACTGGCATTACCTAATTTCGTAACAAACTTTTCAAACCTGAAATTTTTTTAATGTTTAATATAACTGTGAGGTCTCAGCTCACAAATTCCACCTTCAGTGGTTTCCTAGGATACCAACACACAAGCACAAATGGAAAGCAGCACAAAAAAACAAGGTAGAAAGCCCACAGCACTTCCATTTTTTTGAATCCTTTCAAACTCTTTGCATTCTCACAAACATAGCAAAGTTAAGAGCATGATAAACCTTAAACAAAACAGCTGGTGATGGGCTTGAACTATAGCTCATATCTGTGTCATCTGTAAAGGCAGACAAAGTTCTCTTCAGAATTCTGAAGAGAACAATTGAAACAAAGAATAAGAGCTTTTGCACACACTGCATTATGACTTTGGAAGAATGAAGCTTATCAAAACTAATTTCAGATCACTGCTTTAATAACAATTGAAATAAATGGGGAGATATTAAGTGACTACAAATGCTAAAGTGGTAGCCAACAAGTAAAAGGCAATTACAAAACACGTTACGGATGTTTGATGGGGCCATTTTCAAATAAAATGCATTTTCAGCCAAAACCAAACTTGACATTAGTCTCTCACACCACAAACATCCCAATGCACACATGCATGTATATACACATGCACAGAAATTTAAGCAATAGCTGCATAATTTTGGAAGAAGAAGTGAAACTTCAAAAAATTTCTTAAGGAATCAGAGTGGACAACTCACAGTTATAAAGTTGGAGTGCAATGATAGATTAAGAGAATAGAATGAGAGCTTTTGACATGTAAACCTGGCGTACTTAGATAAAGATAATGGTGATACCGATGCTGGAATGTTTTATTCAATTTTGTTACCATCTTTTAAAAAGGAGATGGCAACCTAGAAAGAAATGTAGAAAAGAAACCCTAAAATAATGTAAGAGCTAGAAAAAAATCTGCACAGCAAGAAATGAAATGTACTTAGTCTTTGTAGTTAATCCAAAGGAAACCAAGTGAAGACCAAAAGGTGAGGTGACCCGATTACAATGTATAAAAGCCATCATGGAAAGAAAATACTGTATACTTAAACAGGAAGGTTTAGCAATAACCAAAAGCAGAAAACTGAAGTTTGGCAAATTGAAGTAGGAAATAAGGCAAAAAATACTATTAACAGAAAGCATAATTAATGATTGAAATATGATCATAAAGAGGTGATGACTACTCCTCAGATCAAGATTTGTGAGATACCGTTCTGCTTCGTAATTATCTTTGTGTTTGACTGTAACATAAGTGAAATTCAGGAAGAGTGACATATAAGATCGTTAGATAAGATAAGTTTTTTGTTCTTCCGGGACTGAATGCTACAAATCTCTGACTTAATGGAGATCTGACTGTATTTACACCCATGTTGCAACATTAATAATTTTGATGGTAGTTCAATTTAAGAAATTTAAACCATACTACTTAAATATATTTAGAAATACTGTCAGTGTTTCAGTTTTATTTCAAAGCTAGTTACTTGTTACCAGGTTACTGGAGCTTTCATAATGCAGGAAATAGCTTTGATAAAAGGTAGGGTGGCTTTCCAAAAAAGGGAACTGTGAATGAAATGCTGGGATAGGGAATTTTATGGATATTGTAATGTTGATTTAACTAGAGCAGCATTTCACCCGTCTTTTGGATAGGTAGACAGAAGTAAATTGAGAAAAGACTGTGTGAGAGAAGGGAACAAAAACTTGCTTAAGAAAGCCTGGGATTTAAATGAGTAAGCACATAAACCAGCAGAAATTGTCACAGTGGATTTTTTTATGAAAAATGGTTATAGAATCATAGAATGGTTTGGGTCAGAAGGGATCTTTAAAGATCATCTAGACCAAATCCCCTGCCACAGGCAAGGACAGCTTCTACTAGATCAGGTTGCTCAAAGACACATCCAACCTGACCTTGAACACTTCCAGGGTTGGGTCCCATTAATCGCTTCTCTGGGCAACCTGTTCCAGTGTCTCACCACCTGCATCGTAAAGAATGTACCTTATTTTACTTTAAAAGCATTACCCCTTGTCATATCACTACAGACCCTGGTAAAATGTCCCTCTCCATCTTTCTTATAAGCCTGCCTTAAGTATTGAAAGGCCACAATAAGGTCTCCACAAGACTTCTGCAGGCTGAACAACTCCAACTCCTTCAACCTTTCTTCATAAGGGACATGTTCCAGCCCTCTGATAATTTTTGTGTCCCTCTTCTGGACCTGCTCTAACAGGTCCGTGTCTTTCTTGTGCTGAGGGTCCCAGAGCTGGATACCGTACTCCAGATGGGGTCTCATGAGAGCGAAGTAGAGGAGCAGAATCACCTCTGTACTGGTTTTGGCTGGGATAGAGTTAATTTTCTTCATAGTAACTAGTATGAGGCTATGTTTTGGATTTGTGCTGAAAACAGTGTTGATAATACAGGGGTGTTTTATTGCTTACATCGAGTCAAGGCATTTTCTGCTTCTTATACCACCCCATCAGTGAGTAGGCTGGAGGTGCATAAGAAGTTGGGAGAAGAAACAGTCGGGACAGCTCACCCCAACTGACCAAAGGAATATTCCATACCATATGATGTCATGCTCAGCAATAAAAGCTGGGGGAAGAAGAAGGAAGGGGGGGAATGTTCAGAGTGATGGTGCTTGTCTTCTCAAGTAACTGTTACGTGTGATGTAGCCGTGCTTTCCTGGGGATGGCTGAACACCTGCCTGCCATTGGGAAGTGGTACATGAATTCCTCATTTTGCTTTGCTTGCATGCACAGCTTTTGCTTTACCCATTAAACTGTTTTTATCTCAACCCATGAGTTTTCTCCCATTTACCCTTCCAATTCTCTCCCCCATCCCACCAAGGGTGAGTGAGCAAGCAGCTGTGTTCTGCTTAGTTGTTGGCTGGGGTTAAACCATGACACACCTCCCTCAACCTGATGGCCATGATTCTTTTTATGCAGCCCAGGATACAGCTGGCTTTTTGGGCTGCAAGCGCACATTGCTGGATCTTATCCAATATTTCATCTATGAATATCGCCAAGTCCTTCTCTGCAGGGCTGCTCTCAATCCATTCATCACTCATCTGTACTGATGGTGCAGGACCTTGTGCTTGGCCTTGTTGAACTTCATGATGTTCACATTGGCCCACCTCTCAAGCCTGTCAAGATCCTTCTGGATGGGATACTTTCCCTTCCTCTAGAGTGTCAACCATATGACTCACCTTGGTGTCATCTGCAAATTGGCTGAGGGTGCACTCAATCCTACTGTCTATGTCATTAATAAAGATAATGAACAGTACTACTCCCAACGCAGAGCCCTGAGGGACACCACTTGTTACAGAGCTCCATTTCGACATTGAGATGTTGACTGCAACTCTTTGGATGCGGCCATCCAGCCAATTCCTTATCCATCGAAGAGTCCATCCATAAAACCTTTATCTCTCCAATTTAGCAACAAGGATGTTGTGTGGAACTGTGTGAAAGGCCTTACAGAAGTCCAGAGAGATGACATCAGTTGCTCTTCCCTTATCCACCAACACAGTCACTCCGTCATAGAATTCCACCAGATTAGTCAGGCATGATTTGCCATTTGTGAAGCCATGTTGGTTGTCTCTAATCATCTCCCTGTCATCCATATGCTTTCACATAGCTTCCAGGAGGATCTGTTCCATGATCTTACTGGGCATAGAGACGAGGCTGCCAGATCGCTAGTTCCCAGGGTCCTCTTTTTATCCCATTTAAAAGCAGGTGTGATGTTTCCCTTTTCTCCTGCCGCTGAGGACTTTGCCTAACTCCCATGACTTTTCAAATACGATGGAAAGCGATTTAACAACTACATCTGCCAATTCCCTCAGGACCCTGGGATGCATCTCATCTAAACTTGGGTATGTTCAGGTTCCTGATACGATTTCAAAGCTGATCTTATCCTACAATAGGTGGGACTTCGTTCCTGCAGTCCCTGCATTGAGATTCAGGGACTCAAGAGATGTGGGAAGATCAACTGCCAGTGAAAACTGAGGCAAGAAATTGTTGAGTTCCTCAGCCTTCTCCATGTCATTTGTCACCAGATCACCTGTCTCAGTTATTAGGAGGGGGTATTCTTATAATATAATTACATATCTTCTTCCTTTTCAGACTAATGTAACTGCAGAAACCCTTATTATTCTTCACATCCCTTGCCAAACTCAGCTCCAGCTGTGATTTAGCTTTCTTGAACACATCCCTACACTCCCAGGCAGTATCCCTATATTCTTCCCAAGATGTGTGTCCCTGCTTCCACTGCCTATGCATTTTTGTCTTGTGTTTGGTAAGACAGTAATAGAATAGACTATTTCATTGGGAAGGGACCTACAATGATCATCTAGTCCAACTGCCTGACCAATTCAGGGCTGATCAAGTTAAAGCATGTTTCAGTTTGATGAGGTGGTCCTTACTCAGCCACTTACTCAAACTCTCTCTGTGTAGCTCAACTCTTCTCAAAAGCTACCAGTTCTTTGGGGAATGAGTAAGAATTGAGCAGTTTTGAAATCTTGACCTATGAGTGGCCATTGAGCACCTCTGATAAGTCTGAAAATAATGTTTACTTTCTGGTTATTTTAGTATTAGAGAAAACTACTTATTCCTGAAAGAGATAATCAGGAGCGAGGATTCTGAACACTCCTTGATATGAATAATAAGAGTTTGCAACAGGTGGGAAAAAACAGCTTATCTTTTCCAACCAATCAACTAGAAACAACTTTTTGTAAACAAAACAAAAGACTGCACAACCATCCTTAGGGTTACTAAGTGCCAGTGAAAAGTAGAGTGGCTTGTACCACAGTGTAAAGCTGTCATCTGCTTTGAAACACAAAAATATGTCTTTGAAATTATAGTGACAACATAAGTGTTCATATAAGTCAAGCTTCCAGGCCATTTAACTTAATTCTTACCCATCTGGGTCCAACCTGAAGTAATTTTCCTGTTGAAACTCCAGCTGCTACTAAAAGGCATAGATGTTATGCATTTAAAAACCAGTTCAAATAATAAATGATAATGAGAAGGTAGCACAATAATGATCAGAAAGGGGACTGTAATCTTTACTATCTTCATATTATTCAACAATAACACAATGGGCTTTTGTTTTTTAAGTGAAACCCAATTAGTTTTTTCTGGTGTCTCTCATTTGCCCAGGCCTCCTTGGATTAAAGCAATTCCCAAAATTATTGTATGTGGAAATCAAATTTTACCCAAGTACCCTAATTGAAAATACCGCACATGTTTGAAATCTGGGTGATTGCAGTACATAAGTGTGCATATATATATATGTATGTCACTCACTACACTTTTGTATTTAGGATGTCAGGTAGGTTTCAGCTGTATAGATATTTCTAGATATTTTCCAATAATGAACTGATCAGTTAGATTTTACCATCTCTAATACAGAGCTACAATTTAGAATACACAAAAAGAATACAGTACTATCTAATTACATCTCTGATTTCTGGAATTATGGCATAACACTAGGTAGTGGCTAACCTGACAAAAAAGAAACAATTTTCCATTTATATTAATTTCTTCTATTCCTAGATGTTGGAAAAAAATTATGATGTCTATAGATGACATGATATTGTTGATATGCATGTTGCTATAAATAACAACTCTAGACAGAGAAAAAATATTCATATAATACTATAGATAGTTTTGAACATGTGAGTCTTGCTTCTGTCTCATGAGAATTATATAAAGCAGATACAATTTCTAGGAATTAGGAAATAGGAAAAACATTCATAGTAAATATTTACTTATGAATTCCTTAGCATATAGGCTAATCAGAGTATATATGTTTTGTGTGTATGATTGTTGAGGATATATATACATATTTATTTAAATTAACTTTTCTTTAATGGTCTCCATTATTGAAACTGCTGTTCAAGTTTAGTTAATTTCTTTTCCAGCAATATGAATGAAGAGATTTAGGTTATATTTATTTTAATATTCTTTTGCCAGGATTTATATGTTTTGATTTTTATTTGCAGGGAAATTTGGCAGCGTTTTACAATTTTTTGTGAGTTGAATAAAAATATATGGATTACACTATATTGGGAAATTATCATACCCACACAGTTTTCATAGTGAAAAAATTGAAGACTATTGTAGTCGGTCAGTCTTACCTCTACTGTTGTCCCTTTCTTTTCTGATGCAGCATTGTGCAAAAGGAATGAAAAGGAAAAAACATATTCTGCACACATGAAATTTGTAGTATGTATCCCTGTAACTTCAAGGGAAACAAGAGTCAACACTAACTTAGCTCAGAAGGAGTATGGATAAGCGCATCACATATGAGGAGAGCTAAGGTAATTCCTGGAAAGGATGAATAAATGATCTCGGGCAGTTCATATTAAAATCTTGGGGTTTAAAATAATTTTCTATGTTTTTGTATCATACCTTGATTACAGTATGTAAGCCATATATACACCACAACCACAGTGGAATACATCAGAAACTTTATCGTCAACTGTTGATGTACATAAGGAACACAATTTTTCTTTTTGTCCCTTTGTCTCAATAAGTAAAAGATATTCCTGAGGTATTCCTAATGACTGCTAAGTGTCATAACATGTTTAAAGTTAATCTTAAACTTTAACATTTTGCTAAGATAGAGGTGTAAAAATTAAAGCTTTCTGTAAGCAGCCTGTTTTCCATGAGAACTTGTTTCATTTGGCACGATTTTCTCATTTGCGAGTGAATGATGAAGAGGATTGCAGGGAAAGGACACAGAGCCTTGAGGGCTAAAGCATATGAAATCTGCCTTCTGCCATGGAGTTTTTATGTGATGCCAAGGAATGTTTTAACCAAACATTTCATAATTGGTTGCTAACTGCATATTTTTCTGTCTTTTGGGCACCCAATTAAATACCTTGGAACTGGCAGTGCAAGTAAGTCAACTGAATGTTAGGACTGATTAGAAAAGTAAAAGAGGCCAATCAGAGAGCGATAACAGCATTTTATTTGCTAAACCAGTCTAATATGGTTATTCATGTAGAATACTATTTGCCCCTGCTCATCTCACTCTACTACAAAAGATGTGATAGGACTGGAAGAGATTCAAATAAAGATAACAATGACGACCAAAGTTACGGAAAAGTTTCTGAGCAGAAACTCTTTGAAGGTTAGAGAAGAGACACCTTAGAAGGAATGTCACAGAAATTCAGGAATAAAAGAAAAATCCTTGACACCAATGTAGCATTAAGAAGCAGGCATTTCCCTTTATTGCAGCGCTGGGTGCCAGGATGATAGTTCCTCTAATCAAGCACACCTAGTTTTCTACAGCTTCAGTTTATATATATATACTTATATATACATATGCATTACATTTCATACATATTCATCCTATTTACATACTTATTACACATGCGCCCTAGGCCTTTGAGAAACTTCTATAAGGGTCTTGTCTTAGCTCATCACCCTGTTTGCAGATTCCTCAAGTCCCTTATCTTAGTTCCAAGTGATTTCTTGCTGGCTTATCTGCACCCCTTGGGATGTGACCATCATGGTTGTGAAATCCTTGATTGCCATCTTGCCTGAGGCCCCTCGCACTTCTTCTTAGTACCTGGTAAATATATGCTTTGTTCCCCTACACAATAGTATCTCATTCTTGCAAATTTGGCCTATCTACAGGTCAGTATCAGGAATATGATGTTGTCTGTCAGATCATGAAAAGAATAAATAACAAGTAATTGTTCATTGCTTTAGAAATAGAGAAATAACAAAACTAGCTGAAATCAAGATGTGGAATTGTACAGTGAAACTACTTTGTACAAAATACAGTGTCTATGGAAAATTAAATTGTGTTAAAAATGGCTATATATTCAGAAAATTTCATCAAAGGGAACTAATTAAAAAGTATATCACATCCAACTCAAAACATTCCTCAGCCCAAAATCAGGAAGCTAAGTGATATTTCAGGTATGCTTGCACACTTTTTACACACTAACAAAGACACTCAGTGTTGTTCAGTGACAGGCAGAACATCGGGCTAGAGAAACTTTGACTTCTGACCAATTTTTAAAAATATCTGCACAAATTCTGAGTTCTTACAGTAGCAACTGAATCTTTGGGAGCTGGCCTTCAGTCATACATTTTCAGACCAAAAATTGAATACTCTGAAAGCATCGGCTTCTATTCACCCTAAGCTGGATTCCAAAATTAAAGGAAATTGGTTGCCTTGAAATCTCTGGATTGGATCAGTTAAAGGCACCACCACTCAGGAGATCACAGTGTTAAGCCAGCAAAAGCCCAGTTTTTTTAATGGAATGTGTATACCTGTAACATATGTGGGTAAAATTATGTACCTGAGGATATGATTAACAGAAATTCAGAACAACAGATGAGGAGCTGTCAAGTTGAAATGGTACAAGATTGAGTATGTCTTCAGGAAAGAAAAAAAAGAGTGATTTTTCAGTGGTATTGAACTCAAGGCTGGCAAATGTATCAGATTCCTGAGGGCACCACCAGGCCTGACTGGCCTTGCCCAGCCCCACCAGGGGCCTTCTCCCACTCTCCACCCAGCCCAGGACCCCATTTCAACCCAGTTTGGGGCTGTCAGTCGCTGCCCCAAGGATGATGTAGGAGTGCAAAGCCCCAGCACTAGCTCTGATTTTGTCTTCTGCATTGATGTTGTAGGTAGCTTGTCTCCAATGCTCTGTCCTGGATGGACCCCTTTGTTCCCATATTTGATTCTCACCTTGTATGGGATCACCCGGCTAAACTGGTTTCGGAGCACAAAGGTGAGATGCAGGGAGTTGTGATTCGACTCAGCTTTGTCTCACCTTGACAGATCTATGCAGAGATGACTTGGGGGGAGCTCAGCCCGGGGTTGCCTGAACACTGCCAAAACCCGAACTGAGCCGAAACCCGAATGGAGCTGTGAATCATCCCTTAACAAACAAAATGCCCCGAGTACCATTCCACCACTATTCAGTAACTTTTTGTGCTAGACATCACAAAATTAGCCATACAGCCTAAGGAACCATCAAGGCACCAGAGATAAACATTCGTGCATAATCCTGCCCCCACCCATCAAATCAGGGCAGAAAAGGGGGGAGTCTTTGTCCAAGGATACAGCTGGTCTGTAGGAGATTCTTTCCCCCTTGTCCAGGATGCTGTACAAGGTAATTTCCCAGGGATTAAGAGGCCTCACCTGAGAGAGAGGATAAATGATTAAGAAACATACGTGTGGTATTTGGCATTCTTTAAGATCGTGATTAGTGCACTCTTTTAAGGTAGTAATATCTAGCGCACTTGTGCTTGCTGTTAATACATTCCGGAAAGGACTGGTAGGTTGTAGTAGTGTATTTAATTGCAATAGAGCATTCCTCCACTGTATCCATAAAAACCTGCAATAGTGGTGTATTGGACCTGTGAGTGAAGTTCAAATAAATTGTTAATTTGAACCTGACAGTGAAGTCTCTTCCTCTCCCTCACACACCTATAAAGTGTGTCCAGCAAAAAGTACAGCTACACTTTTGGCCTCTACATTTACTTACAATGACTTAATAACTACAGTTCTTAATCCAGTTATTTAAAGCCTGAACCTAGATCTCTGTTGTGATTATACTTTAAATGATTATGCTTTCGATCCAGGCTGAAACTGGAAGAAGTCAGAAAAAAAAAATTTGAAAATGAGAGGCCAGTTAGGCATTTATAAATACTGTCTCTTAAACACCTTTCTGAGAGTTGCTTGTTCAAGATCTGGCCTGAGCAGAAATAGTTGGCAATCTTTCAATAGCAGACCACCAAGTATTGAGACTCTAGAAAATGTGACTCAATATTTTTCAGTTGGTTTTGATCTTGTTTCACTTAGTGTTCAAACAAAAGTCAGAGCAAAAAATGTTAAAAAATCTTCATTCTATTTATGCTTTGAGAACTAGTCTGTTAAAAACCATGCCATATAACTGTGTTCGAGATGACGACATAATTGTCCATACAGAAACAAACGTATGCATGAACCTACATCTGTGTAATTTTAGTCAGTTTCAATAGAAAACTTGATTTGATTCATTTGTTCCTTTGCAAAAACCTTCAGTTTATAGCAGTTGTCCTAACATTGTCTGAATTATAAAGAAAAACTCTGCTGATTCTGGTGACAAAACAAATCACCATTCATATTTTAAATAATAATAGGAAATATGGTCATAGGATTCAAATCTGGGAGAGGAAAGTGATAAACATGATATAATGTTGTTTAAAAATAAATCATCACAGACTGATACTTAAAAACCAACACAAGACATATTTAAAGGTTACATGATGCCAAAATAAAAGTACCTACACTGATCCCCTGCAGGGTCTACACTTGAATGTTTTTGAACTTTGCCAGGTTCAACAACAAAAATATAGAATTTTAGGTGTAAATTCTTCCTAGCCTTCTCCATTTATTTAAGGTTCAACACTAAGAAGTCTTTTCTTGTTATGAGTCTTAAGACATAAGTGTAGTCTTGTCTGCAAATTATGTAAGCATACAGGTCTGAATCCTTCAAAGTACTTGCAAAAGGTTTCATTGCAAAATTCCTCTGAATACAGCAAATTATTTGTTCTGGACCTTTTCATACGTAGGACCTACTGAAAAATCTGGCTCCTTTACTACTGAAAGAAATGAAGTTTTGTCATTTGATTTCCCTGCAAGTTGAAGCTGGAAATTTGTTACTTTGTGAGTGTGAGTTTTACAGTTTCAAAGTTCAATATTTAAGTAAATAAGTTTGCTTCCTTGTTTACTAAAGCCTGATTTAATGCCTACTGAATTTTGGGGATACTTGTTTTCTGATAGACTCAGGAACCTGATAAAAATCACTGTCTGTGTCGTGCCACAAAAAAACACAGGTCTATCCTGAAGAATCACAATATTATTTTAAATAAGATGGAGCATGCAAGTGGAACAGAAGCTTTAAAGGAGAGTAGATGGGAGGAATGGCAAAATAAATTATAATCAGGATGAATAATTTAATCCACCACTGTGGATTTGGACAATTAAGTCTTCCTTCTGTAGCTGCTCTTTAGCTTAATTTTCAATGGCCAACTGATTTCTTTTATTTGTAACAGGAGAAGGACATATTAAGAAGTGTCAAATCTAAAAGCAGCAACAATGAAAAGAAGGAATTAATTTAATGGTAGTAGTCAGAACTGCAGGACACAATATTTCAAAATCAACCTGAACAATAGAAATACAAGGTTTGTAAGGTGACATACCATCGTTTATTTTATCATGTAGCTAAAAATTGAGCAAAGTTGGCAGGAGAGAAAAAGCATAGCCACAACATTATCAATGGGTCTGTTTAAAGTGAACATTGTTCATTTGTACCAAATAACCTGTAACTATTTAGTAGCTGTTAGAAGGTAGCTTCAGGTAATGACACAAAGTATGAGTGACACAAATGTTTTGAAGTCACTAGACTTGAGATCAGCTGTCTTGCAGGGTTTTAGATGCAATGATATGTCATTTTTCAAGACAGAAAAATAGTATGTAATATACCCTATCAATACATAATATTTATAATTTAAAAACATCTTTGTCATTTCAGGGCTCTCTATTGCAATTCACAGGTATCACTTTCTGTTCTTGTCAGAATTGGAAACAGATAATATTTATTTTTTACATTCAAAGTGACCTGTTCTTATTGTTCATATAACTGTAGTAATTAACATAGTTGTTGCAGTCAGGTAGTGACTGATCTGAGAGTTTAATGATAGGATTGTGATGTCAAGATTGCAGTCCTTTGACATGCTTACTGATCCTGGTGAAGAGGAGCTGCTCTTGAGTGTGGCTGTGTTTTTTCTTTTCTTCTTTTATTGTATTTTTTTGGTTTGCTTTCTTGTTGTTGTTGTTGTTGTTGTTGTTGTTGTTATAAACCATCTTCCATAGTCTGCCATCTTAACTGCTCTAGGCAGAAGTGTGGTGCTTAATTACAAAGTGTCATAAATTCATATGCCGTTTGTAACTTTAATAGTAAATTGTCAGTGAGATTTGTTCTGCCAGCACTAGGGCTGTGGAACATTGAAAGCTAAATTTCACAAGTTAATGGCCTGCCCTTTCCTGACAGCACACCAAGCTTTCACACTATTAACTAACACTTCGCTTCACTCAACCACTGAACTGTTGACAAGAGCACTTTAGCAAGTCTGAACAGCAGAAAAAAATCAAGTAAATCAGATGCCAGTTTGGGATGAGGTAGAAAAATAGAGAAAAAAGATTGATCAAAGGAAAAAATTAACAAGCAATACAAAGCAACTTGATACACTTTGATAACTCTTATCAATAATACATCATTACAATTGTCGTGGTTTAAGCCCAGCTGGCAACCAAGCACCACACAGCCGCTCGCTCACTCCCCCCAGGTGGGATGGGGGAGAGAATCGGAAGAGTAAAAGTGAGAAAGCTCGTGGGTTGAGATAAAGACAGTTTAATAGGTAAAGCAAAAGCCGCACACGCAAGCAAAGCAAAAGAAGGAATTCATTCACCACTTCCCATCGGCAGGCAGGTGTTCAGCCATCTCCAGGAAAGCAGGGCTCCATCACGCGTAACGGTTACTTGGGAAGACAAACGCCATTACTCCAAATGTCCCCCCCTTCCTTCTTCTTCCCCCAGCTTTATATGCTGAGCATGACGTCATATGGTCTGGAATATCCCTTTGGTCAGTTGGGGTCAGCTGTCCCGGCTGTGTCCCCTCCCAACTTCTTGTGCACCCCCAGCCTACTCGCTGGTGGTGAGAAGCAGAAAAGGCCTTGACTCTGTGTAAGCACTGCTCAGCAGTAACTAAAACATCCCTGCTTTATCAACACTGTTTCCAGCACAAATCCAAAACACAGCCCCATAATAGCTGCTATGAAGAAAGTTAACTCTACCCCAGCCAAAACCAGCACATTCTCCACCCCTTATTCCATACCATTTACGTCATGCTCAGGTCTCACACTATTCAATACATTCTCATTAACCATCACCCCCCTTCCCATCCTTTGACAGAATACACATATACCATTCCCTTAGTCTATGGACCACCCCTGTAAAATGTCCATAAATATCCGCAAATGTCCACAAAATGTCCATTGAGTTCATTTGGTCCATGACTTTGGGCTCCATCTGTTATGGTGGTCACTCAGGACAGGAGAGGTGTTGTATTGCATGGAGCTATTGGGCACCAAAGCCAGCTCAGGTGGGGTCACTGCTGCACTTGCACTGCTTCTTGTAAGGCTTGTCCTCCATTGGTTCAGGCGGTTCCTGCTACAGTAATTCCTGTAACATGCAACTCAAATCATGGGTTACAACAATTTAAAGGTATTTCCATTACAATCTCTACCCCAGTCCCTTTGGACCAGACCACAGGGTTTAGCACTGCAATGAACTCCTCCCCTTGCTCCTAGCCTGGCTAGCAACAAGGGGTTCTTGCTATAATAATTCCCATAACATGCAACTCAAATCCTGGGTTACAACAATTTAAAGGTGTTTCCGTTACAACCTCCACCCCTGGTCCCTTTGGACCAGACCATAGGGTTTAATATTGCAATGAACTCCTCCCCTTGCCCCTGCTCTGGCTTGGACTTATCCACAGACTGCAGTTCCTTAGGATTGTACCTGCTCCAAGTGGAGCCTTATCTGTGTGCCACAGTCTCTTCAGGGGTATACCTGCTGCAGCAGAGAGCTATCCACAGCCACAGTCGCTTCGAGGTGCACCTGTTCCAGCGTGGCCTTATCCATGGGTCACAATGCCTTCAGAGATATACCTGCTCCAGCGTGGCCTTACCCACAGCCACAGTCCCTTCAAAAGTAAACCTGCTCCAACATGGCCTTTCCCATGGCTGCAGTCTCTCCAGGGGTGTACTGGCTCTCTTGTGGGCTTATCCATGGCCTCACACTTTGAGGTGCTCCAGCATGACCTCATGCACAGCCGCTGATGCTTCCAGGTGTACCTGCTGCAGCATGGACGTATCCACAACCACAGATGCTTCAAGGTGTACCTTCTCCTGCGTGGGCTTACCCTTGGACCACAATCCCTTCAGAGTTACACCTGCTGTGGCACAGACATAACCACGGCCACAGACGCTTCGAGATGTACCTGCTCTGATGTGGGTTTATCCATGGCCACAGACACTTCGGGGTGTCCTGCTCCCACATGGACTCATCCACAGGTCACAGTCCCTTTAACTCGAGTTCACACTGGAGTTCCGGCCTGTCCAGTACAGCAGCACAGAAACAGCAGCGATGCCCTGGCCATCTGCCAGCCCAGGCGCATGGCCATTGCTGTTATCAAAATGTTCCCAGGCACAGCAGAGTAAGATGATAAGCAGTATGGCAGTACAGCAAGCAGCAAAAGCAAAAAGCAGCCACTAACGAGCACTAGACTCTAATAGACAGTAAGGCAAGCAAACCCCATGGCAAGCACAGGAGCCTGCCGATTAATAGCTAAACAGCAATAACAGCTATAAATTTGATCTAGCACATTCCAATCAAACCTGTCGTTATCTTGAACCCTTCGAGCCCCACGTTGGGCGCCAAAAAGGACTGTCGTGGTTTAAGCCCAGCTGGCAACCAAGCACCACACAGCCGCTCACTCACTCCCCCCAGGTGGGATGGGGGAGAGAATCGGAAGAGTAAAAGTGAGAAAGCTCGTGGGTTGAGATAAAGACAGTTTAATAGGTAAAGCAAAAGCCGCACACGCAAGCAAAGCAAAAGAAGGAATTCATTCACCACTTCCCATCGGCAGGCAGGTGTTCAGCCATCTCCAGGAAAGCAGGGCTCCATCACGCGTAACGGTTACTTGGGAAGACAAACGCCATTACTCCAAATGTCCCCCCCTTCCTTCTTCTTCCCCCAGCTTTATATGCTGAGCATGACGTCATATGGTCTGGAATATCCCTTTGGTCAGTTGGGGTCAGCTGTCCCGGCTGTGTCCCCTCCCAACTTCTTGTGCACCCCCAGCCTACTCGCTGGTGGTGAGAAGCAGAAAAGGCCTTGACTCTGTGTAAGCACTGCTCAGCAGTAACTAAAACATCCCTGCTTTATCAACACTGTTTCCAGCACAAATCCAAAACACAGCCCCATAATAGCTGCTATGAAGAAAGTTAACTCTACCCCAGCCAAAACCAGCACAACAATGAATAAAAGCTGTTAGAATTTCTCAATTTTTGAATAGTTTTTCTTCTCAATACCAAGGAAACAATCAGCAAATAGTCCCAAATTATTTCAGATTGCTTAGAGGTTTGATTGTACATAGGTAAGATAGTGTTTATTTTATTGAACTAGTTTTGAAACATGAAGAAACTCCAAAATTTTCCTCATGGAGGTAACTAAATTTCACAAAAACTACTCACAATGGAAATACTGATTCTTATAGGGATTGCAGAAAGAGATCTCTTAAGAGCATTTCTAAGAACATTTTTCATTAATCGATAAAATCATATGTTTAGATGCAATCATGAAGATAAGCTTTTTGCAAACACAGTAAGTTATTAACACACAGACTAGAGCTCTTTAGTTTGAGACAATCTATCTAGAATTGTATGTAAGTATATCATTGTCTGCTAAATATATGCATACATACATATTTGTTTGCTGATCACAACTTATTCATATACAATAGCAGATCATTGAGAAAAATGTGTATGCAGTTTTCTCAAGAAAATTTTTGGAAGTAAATGAAACCTAATTCTTGTCCAGCAGTGGAGGCAACATAATATGAACATTTTGGTGAAGTGGAGAATTGTGTGATTACAGTATCAAACTTATTTGTGTATCAAAAGTAGCATATCAGAAGAGGTCTATAAAACAAACCTAAGTTTCTGATCCACCACATGGAATCTTGTGAATATAAATGTTAGGAAATGCACCTACTTCTTAGTTGAGTGATCTACATACTCAGATTTTTGGCAGATGTCCCTGTTCTTGTAGTCAAAATAATTTAACATTTGTTTGTAATCACTGTTCATAATGTTTTCTTTGCCATTGCATCAAGAATTTCTTACTGTCTGAAAGCATGTTGGAGTATTGCACCTGGTTTCAGTGAGATGTCTGTGTTACACTGAGGATAAACTTAGCTTCGTAACAAAATAATTTGTGGTCCTGCCTTCTTATCTAACCATTGTAATTTCCTCTCAATTAAGACCACAAATTTGCTGCAAAGCACTATGTTGATGGGTTTCGTGCAGCCCATTCGTAGCTCCATTCAAAGAATTAAAAAGCATTTGAGGATAAGAAAAATAATAGCACCTTTTTCATTTATTTTATTTCAAAATTTCAGCTTTGCTAAATCTTGACATCTATATAGATGTCTTAGAATCCTTACATAAAATAACAGTGGAACAATATAGTTTTCAAATTAACTTAAAAATATTAATGATATAATGAATATGACAAAGGATTAACCATATAATTGCCTAGGAAAGCCAAGGGGTCACAGCTGCCTTTTACAATTGCAAAGCTCAGCCACCATTATGAATAAAAGTTCAACAACTGTTAATGCTAAAGACCTCATATGCAGTTCAAATACTTAGTACATATTTTCAAAGTCAAGTCACAGCAACAGAGATGCCAGACAAATAGGAAAATGAAATGGGACATAGGTGGGTAATAAGAGAGAAAAGTGACAGAACAGCCTAAGGATAAAAAAAAAAAAAAAGGCAGTTTAGCTGTCAGTCAATTATCTCCTGTGAGGTACTAACAAACTTGGATAGGAGGGCCACGAAGATAATCACAGGGCTGGAGCACCTTTTCTGTGAGGACAGGCTGAGAGAGTTGAGGTTGTTCTCTCTCTCAGGAGAAGAGAAGGCTCCGGGGAGACCTTATAGCAGCCTTCCAGTACTTAAAGGGGGCCTACAAGAAAGTTGGAGAGGGACTTTTTGCAAGGGCATGTAGTGATAGGACAAGGGGCAATGGCTTTAAACTGAAAGAGGGTAGATTTAGATTAGATGTAAGGAAGAAATTCTTCACCATGAGGGTGGTGAGACACTGGAACAGGTTGCCCAGAGAAGCTGTGGATTCCCCAACCCTGGAAGTGTTCAAGGCCAGGTTGGATTGGTCTTTGAGCAACCTGGTCTAGTGGAAGGTGTCCCTGCCCATGGTAGGGGGGAGTGGAACTAGATGATCTTTAAGGTCCCTTCCAAACCAAACCATTCTATGATTCTATGACTACTTTCTGGTACTTTTTTCGTCTCATTTGCCTCAATTAAGTGGCTCTGGAAAGAATGTACACCATTAAAGTTGGTATTTAGTAATATGAAAAATTCTACTTCTTAAGATCCCCTTTGTTTGTTCAGTAATGGACACAAAATATTTCTGCTTTGCCATCCTCTGTCCAGTTTTTTTACTTTTCAGGAAGAATTCTTCATTTATTTCTAAAAATTTGATGTAAAATCACCAGACAAAGAAATGAGAAGATTATTGACGACAGCAAGCTATTTAAAACACTGTAAGATTTAGCCCTTGAGTAAGCATATTTTGAGATAAACATGGAGACAATTTTACTCTAATAAAATCAGACTGCAAAGAAAATAAAGGTTGAAATAAAGGTAGTAAATTTAAGAAATATATAGGCATTCAACATGAACACATAAGTAACTTTGGAAAGAAAGTAAAGGTATTGAATGTAGAGAGACCTCAAACTGAACAAAATCCCTTAGCTCTGTTTAAAAACAGTAAGACTTTGAAAAAGTAATTCTCCATACATATAGAAATGTGTTAATTCTCTAAATAGTGTTATTTATATAATTAAATCTTTAAAAAAGGACAGAGAGAGAAAAAATATTCAAAACACTAAGGGAAGGACTGCATGATAAAGGACTGAAAACTATTTCCTTATTAGATATATCCCTGCATTATCTGAAGGCAATGTTGTTAAATTTGTATTCTTTCACATTCAATGGATCAAGTAAAGGTTAGTAGAGAAGACTACCTTTGTAACACATTATGAGTTAGAAATAATGTAAGTTAGTAACATTTACAGTCTCTGATCTGACTAAAATGTGACATTCCCTTGGAAATTCCACTGTGCTTAAATAACAGTGTAGAGATGAGTGAAGTTGTATGATTTTCTACTTGCATATGAGTGACTTCAAGCAACTTTTTAAGTAAGTTTCATTATTTTTGATGCACTATTGGTTACTTTAAAATATAATAATAGTGTTTGATGTAATTTCATATATTATTGCAATTTTTTTTGCCATTTGAAGCAGTGAGTCTATCTTTTCTTCTCATACTAGGTGGTCTTCCTGCACTCACAATATAAAGGTGCTTTTTACTTTTTGCAGAACAGTCCATCTGTTTCATTTCAGTCTCTGATTCTCTGTAAAGAGGTTAACCCAAGAACTGTTGGTTGCATGACAGAAAAAGTGAATTCTAACCTCTCCATTTGTATTTGACAAATATATCTTTTGTACACAATCATGTAACAAATGAACTTCTGTGGCCCAATATTTAATAGCAAGCATAAGAGACACTTAGTGTACAATTTATTTATTTTTTTTGTAGACACTTCATTTTGTGATCTACTGATCCAAAATGAAAGTTTACTAAATTCATTACATCTTCAGAAAACCCTTACTTCTCCAGAGATCAAGTAATCAGTAGGTCATAAGGTCAAGTAGTATGAAAGTTATGTTCAATGTTTTAGAACAAACTAAATATGCAAGAAATTATTTTTGAGGTTTTGGGAGCTGCTTATGAAACATTTATGAACAACTGAAAAAAACACATTTCTATAATTACGCTTGCTAATGATGTTTGAATTTGCATAATCACTACAATGCTTCTTTTAATTTTTGCATGTTTCACATTTTTCTTTCCATTTAACAATTTCTCACATTGTTGGTGGGGCAGTGTGGCACATTAATACTGGAATATTTCCTTTTTTCTATAAATAGCATTATGCATTGCTAAATAAATAAAGTAAGGAGAGGGTTGTTTTTTGGTTTTGTTTTTTTTTTTGCCTGTTTTACTAATAATTTGATTATATGCTTTTCTGTTACACTTGTTTTGTTTGTTTGAAGAAAAAGCTCCGAGGCCAGAAGCATTATGAATCCCATCAGAAACATCTGTGAGGAGAATTCATTGAAATAATATTTCTCTGTACAACACTGTCTTTGTTCAATAACTTAGAAAAGTCATTCCACTTTTCACAATACTTGGCCAAACCGATAAAAGAAAGCATAAAAAAAAGTAAGAAGAAAGAAGTGTTTACAGCACTTATTTGCATACAAACAACTGAATTATAAGAAAAGACTAGTGGCATTTAGATAGAAAAATCTCTCTGAAAAAATGTCTAGGAGAAACTCCTTCCTTAAATTTAAGAGGCCTGTGGTAGGGTGTATATCTCATATCGTAGATACAGAGCATGTTGAAAATGCTGCTAGAACATAACAATCAGTAACAGTAGAAATGCTATATTCTGGAAGGCAGATTACACATTAGTGCAAAATTAATATAAAAAACATAATCACCCTAATTCTACAGGTTATCAGGTATGCTTGACAGATTTGTTCCCAAAAATCTGCAAGAAAAAGAAATAACTTTTAATAACTACATAATATGAGTTTATACAGAATATGTACTTATGACAGTAACAGAGAAGAAAATGAAGCAAAAATAGAAGAATGATCCTAAAAAAAAATTTAAAAAGAGGGAGGCAGAGAGGGGAGAGGAGAAAAGACTGAATGGAGGATACTGCTGGTTTAAAAATATTACTACTTCTACCTGGAGAACTTTCTTATGTGCTTAAAAAAAAGAGGTAAACTTGTATCTCAAACTTTGGTTTTTTCATCAAAATCATGAACAGTTTCTATATCTAGACAGAGAGAAAAGCCATATATGTGTGTGTAAGCTGATCCTCCATAGCTTCTTCATACTTTTAGACTTCTACACGTGCAGCCAAACTAGTTCAAATTGCTTGTATTTTAAATTTTGGCTGGAAGCACCTTTCTTACGGACAGTCAGTACAGATAATGGTTATTTTTATCTTCTGATAAATTGGTCCTGTGTCTAAGCCCTTTGTCTCTAACTTGTAATTCATCTTTCTTCAATAAAATTTACAGCATATTTTTACATTTAGCAATGTACTTAAGTCCAGTTTAGGTATAGTTTAAACATGTATATACACACGTTACTAAATTAATTCCTAGAATACTACGTGATGCCAATTGTTGACACATCCCCCCAATCCTGAGCCCTAGATTAAGTATATTTTGATAACTTAAAACCATTACAAATATAATGCAAAACAAAAACAGGAAAAAATATATCAAGTAGGTGTGAAACAACAGATAATTACTTTCTTTTCTGATGAATTGTGAGCTGACTTCAGTATCTCTTTCTCTGTTCTTTCTACCTTTTTAGTGTCATTAACTAGCAGTCATACATTGTTGAAAGCTATATAAATACCCCATATAGACAGCTTAGTGAGTGGAATTCTAGCCACTCCAGGCAGTAAGTCACCTTTCTCCTAGGGGAGACCAACTTAAATGCCTCTATGCAAACACACGTAGCATGGGGAATAAAGAAGAGGAGTTAGAGACATGAGCATGTCTGCAGGGCTGTGATCTTATTGGCATCACAGAGACATTGTGGGATGGCTGCTATGACTCGAGTGTTGGAATTGAAGGATACAGGCTCTTTAGGAAGGACAGGCAGAGGAGACAAGGAGGGGGTGTTGCCCTCTATGTCAATGACCAGCTGGAGTGCATGGAGCCTCCATCTGGGGATGGATGAGGAGCTGACCGAGAATTTATGGGTCAGGATTAAAGGGAGGGCAGGGGCAGGTGACATTATAGTAGGCATCTGCTACAGGCCACCTGACCAGGAAGACCGAGCACATGAGAGCCTCTATAGGCAGATAGGAGCAGCCTCACGTTCACAAGTCCTGGTCCTCATGGGGTATTTCAATCCACAGATGTTGGAGGGACTACACAGCAGGACATAAGTAATCTGAGAGGTTCCTGGAATGCATTGATGATAACTTCCTTCTCCAAGTGATAGAGGAGCCAACGAGGAGAGGAGCTATGCTGGACCTTGTTGTCACCAACAAGGGGGGGCTGGTGGGGAATGTGAAGCTCAAGGGCAGCCTTGGCTGCAGTGACCATGAAATGGTGGAGTTCAAGATCCCTAGAGCAGTGAGGAGGGTGCACAGCAAGCTTACTACCCTGGACTTCAAGAGAGCAGACTTTGGCCTCTTCAGGGGTCTGCTTGGTGGAGTACCATGGGATAAAGCCCTGGAGGGAAGAGGGGCCCAAGAAAGCTGGTTAATATTCAAGGATCACCTTCTTCAAGCTCAGGAGCGATGCAACACAACAAAGCGGAAGTCAGGCAAAAATGCCATGAGGCCTGCATGGATGAACAATTTGCTCCTGGACAAACTCAAACACAAAAAGGAAGCCTATGGAGAGTGGAAGCAAGGACAGGTAGCCTGGGAGGAATACAGAGAAATTGTGCAGCCAGGGATCAGGTTGGGAAAGCTAAAGCCCTGATAGAATTTAATCTGGCCAGGGATGTTAGGGGCACTAAGAAAAGCTTCTATAGGTATGTTGGTGATAAAAGGAAGACCAGGTAAAAATGCGGGCCCTCTCCAGAAAAAAACAGGAGGCATGGTCACCCGGGATATGGAGAAGGCTGAGGTACTCAACAACTTTTTTGCCTCAGTCTTCACTGGCAAGTGCTCAAGCCACACCACCCAAATTGCAAAAAGCAAAAGCAGGGACTGGGAGAATGAAGAACCGCCCACTGCAGGAGACAATCAGATTCGAGACCATCTAAGGAACCTGAGGGTGCACAAGTCCATGGGACCTGATGAGATGCATCCACGGGTCCAGAGGGAACTGGCACATGAAGTTGCTAAGCCACTATCCATCATATTTGAGAAGTTGTGGCAGTCCGGTGAAGTTCCCACTAACTGGAAAAGGGGAAACATAACCCCCACTTCTAAAAAAGGAGAAAAGGAAGACCCAGAAAACTACAGGCCAGTCAGTCTCACCTCTGTGCCTACCAAGATCCTCCTGGAAACTATGATAAAGCACATGGAAAAACAAGGAGGTGATCGGTGACAGCCAACATGGCTTCACTAAAGGCAAATTGTGCCTGATAAATTTGGTGACCTTCTATGACAGGGTTACAGAATTGGTGGATAAGGGTAGAACAACTGTTATCATCTACCTGGGCTTGTGTAAAGCATTTGACACTCTCCGGCACCGCATGACATTCTTGTCTCTAAATGGGAGAGACATGGATTTGACAGATGGACCACTCAGTGGATAAGGAATTGGCTGGATGTTTGCGGTTGAGGTCAACAGCTCGATATCCATGTGGAGACTAGTGACGAGTGGCATTCATCAGGGATCAGTATTGGGGCCAGTGCTGTTTAACATCTTTGTCAGTGACATGGACAGTGGGACTGAGCGCACCCTCAGCAAGTTTGCCAGTGACACCAAGCTGTGTGGTGTGCTTGACATGCTGGATGGAAGGGATCTCATCTAGAAGAACCTTGAGAGGCTTGAGACGTGGGCCTGTGCAAACCTCATGAAGTTCAACAAGGCCAAATGCAAGGTGCTGCACATGGGTCAGGGCAATCCCAAGCACAAATACAGGCTGGGTGGAGAATGGATTGAGAGCAGCACTGCAGAGAAGGTCTTGGGGGTGTTGGTTGATGAGAAGCTCAACGTGACCTGGCAATGTGCGCTTGCAGCCCAAAAAGCCAGCTGTATCCTGGGCTGCATGAAAAGAAGTGTGGCCAGCAGGTCGAGGGAGGTGATTGTCCCCCTCTACTCCCCTCTGGTGAAACCCCACCTGGAGTGCTGCCTTCAGCTGTGGGGCTCCCAACATAAGAAGGACATGGACCTGTTGGAGTGAGTCCAGAGCAGGGCCACAAAGACGATCAGAGGGCTGGAGCACCTCTCCTATGAAGACAGGCTGAGAGAGTTGGGCTTGTTCAACCTGGAGAAGAGAAGGCTCCGGGGACACCTTATAGCAGCCTTCCAGTACTTAAAGGGGGCCTACAAGAAAGTTGGAGAGGGACTTTTTACAAGGGCATGTAGTGATAAGACAAGGGGTAATGGCTTTAAACTGAAAGAGGGTAGATTTAGATTAGATGTAAGGAAGAAATTCTTCACTATGAGGGTGGTGAGGCACTGGAACAGGTTGCCCAGCGAAGCTGTGGATTCCCCAACCCTGGAAGTGTTCAAGGCCAGGTTGGATTGGTCTTTGAGCAACCTGGTCTAGTGGAAGGTGTCCCTGCCCATGGCAGGGGGGTTGGAACTAGATAATCTTTAAGTTCCCTTCCAACCCAAACCATTCTATGTTTCTATGATTCTATGATTATGTATACTGCATATTAATTACTGTGTGAGTAACAAACTAAACAAAGTTACAATATAAGAATGATATATTAAGAATGTATCAGTATGTAAAATAGTATTATTTAAATAGTAGTGTTCTTAATATATTAGAACCTGAAAAGTATTGTTCATCAGTCTTACAAAATGCAGGTATTGTTACGGTGGATATTCATGGTTTAGGTGTTTAAATAAGCATTAGAACTGTTAAAACTTTATTTTATATGAGCCAAAAAGTCAAAGTACAGTATATTCTTCATTACTATGTTTTGGATCACAATTAAAAAAGAAATTTGGTCTTGAAATATTCAATTGTAGTCAGTGAAATTCATTAAATATTTGCACACTAAGGTCAGTTTTGAAGATATTTACTACTTCCCTTATGGATTTCAACCTATGTACATAGATAAAAATGAAATATTAAATCCCTTTGATATGGACCTGAAGTGCTTTCAGCATATACATTGTTGTTTGTGTTACATGATTTGTACTACTAAATTATTTTATTTACTTAAATGTATATGTTCATAACAAAATATTTTTGTGCTTACTCTTTATACAACTGAAGATGTGTCAGAATGTAATTTGATTTATATTTTTATTGATTTTTTCCTCCTTAAAAGAAAGCATGTGCTCCTAGGTACATAGCATCTCCTACAGGCTGTAGTCAATGTGCAGTTTAAAAAGTAAACATGGAATGGCATAGAGAAGGTTTTTACGACATTTGAGGATTCTCTAAGGATCCCTGAATTCCTTGAGGATTTAGGATATGCTGCATGGAAGGAAACACTGGTTAAATCTGCAGAGATAACAGTGAGGCCATCATTCTAACACTTGCAGCACCAGGGGTCCTGAATTTAATTCTTCTGGCAAGTGAGCACAGGACAGAATTTCATGATCCAGGTGAACAAAACTAAGACCACGCTGCAACTGAGAGATGATTCAACCCTGATTGTGAGGTAACTACCAACTACTTATGAGGTGAGTTGGAACAGCTTGTTGAACTGTGTGAAATCTACCCTGAAAAAACCCCATAAAATTGGTGATCCAGCTCTTCCTGTGGCTGTCTGACCACTAGAACAAGGAAAAGGATATGTGGTCTGGTGATTAGTTAGGATGGGACTGTCAGACTAGTTCAGCTTCTACTACGTGTGGAATGTCATCCTTATTTTGACTGTTGATACATTTTTCAAAACTACAAGCAAATACAGCCTGTGTCATCCCTCAACAAAGGCTATGCCAGAACTTTACAGTTGTTTTAGCTATGTTGACCATGGACTGAAAAGTACAAATCCAGACGAGTGAAGCAAAATTTTAATTTAAACAAAACCCAAGAAGTCTGGAATGATTCACAAAAGTGGATATGGAAACTGAAGTTGAATTACTGAAGGAGATTATCAATGGATGAAGCATCATGAGAAAAGACAGAGAAAGCAGAACTCTGCATTTCCTTTTGGAAGGCAGAGGAGAAGAAAAGAGCACAATGTACTGAAAATTAATTGTAGACTTCCATTATTTTAAATTCATGTCTCATATTAAATTTACATAAAATATGAATTCTTTTCTAATACTACATATATTTCAACTGACTATAAATTTTACTTAAGTTGCATCTATAATTATGTTACGGGTACTGTCTCTAGTGTGCAGAAATGTTCATCATTGCAAAACAGTGATTTTATGAAAAGATAGACATAAATAGTCTCATTATTTATAATTATGGATTACAATTCTTCAGGTAGTACATTGTACACCCATTCTCTTAAAAACACACAACCTGCCAAGAGATCTTGACTTTTGGCGTTCTTACACGTTGTGTGGCAAAACTTACTAATAACCCTTCTGTTTGTTATTTGATAACATCATGCATTTTCATTCACATCTAAAAAAGAAGTTCTGTTCAGAATTTCCCAATGCATGTGAATAAAATAACCACTAGGCTGTATGTTCATACTGCCAACAACCTTCTCTTTGTGGTCTAGTAAATCTTGAAGTATTTCCTGTACAGGGGCCACACCTTCTAGAGGACAGAGAGGCCCACGTCACCCCTATATCTTATTGATTAGGGCACTATTCTAAGCGGAGTTTCCAATGAACACCTTTAACTTGATGTGTGCAGATAGTCTAAATTTCCTCCCCAGGAGCAGTTCTGCTTGCTCAACTCTTCTGTGAAAGGTGGGAACCTTGCTGCAATGTGAAAATAAAAAGGCACATGTCCACATATGCAAAAATGAGCAGTATAGCTTTTTCTAGAACAAATTCATACCTGAGGTGCTATGTTACATGCATGTGTTGTTGCTCTTATTATATACAGAGAGAATTCAAGGCCTACTTATTCTTCCGTTTTACCATTCACGTAGCAGGAACTGAGTGGGGAGCAGTAGGGAGTTGCCATTATGTGGTTTTTTAGCAATGACCAAGTTGTGTTCCCTTGAAACTGGATGCTGTCATTCCTGTCTTCCTGCTGAAGTATTACATGAACTTTTCACATCCTTTAAATGATGTATTGAAACACCACCAGGGAGGTTTTTAGACTTGATATCTTGACTGAACAGAGGAACCTGCCTTCATCCCAAGATACATATCTGAGCCCTTGCAGAAAGGCAGAAGTTCAAAAGCATCTCGTGTTCAGTATTTTCCACTAGTTATTGTAAATGTTTTATTATTACTTTGTAGGAATTCTGACAACTTTCAAAAATACCTAATTCTCCCATATACAGTGCTTAACTCAGAGGTTTGCATTCCATTTTTCAGGCTAAGCATAATTAGTCACTGAAATGGCTAGCTTGTAAATGCTAAATTTCCTGTTTGGATCTATCATCAATGAATATAGCTACCTTAAACATTCTTCTTGGGCTTTCTTACTTGGTTTTGTCATTCTTCCAGCTATTTAGACTGCAAGCTCTATAAAGGCTGTTTTCTTTCTTGTGGGATCATAACAGCAGAAAACATTGCTGGTGTTTAAAAAAACTAAAATTCATTTGGTACTTTTCTTCCGCTTTCGATGGTGGAAATTTTCCACTCAATTTTGGTCTCTGGTTAAACAGTTGATGCATCAAGTACACTTATTAGAATTTTACATGGATGCTACCTGACTACTGGCACCCTATGATTAATTTTTTTTTTCTTTTTCATATTTTGTAGCTATTCACTGCTCTCTCTTAGGGGCACAGTACTAGGCTTCTGCTATTTAAACTTTTGCTAGGTACTTATGCTCAAAGGTGGTGAGACGGAGAGAGGGCTTGTGTGTTCTCTAGAGAAAAGCATGCATAAGTATTTTTCACTGGTTATACTGTAACATGGAAAACATCCAGAGAAATGAAGAGGGTAGTCTTGTAGGTCGGGTCTACTTTAGCAAGTAAGGCAGTGCAATAGAAATGGACTTGTAAATCAAAGCAGTTGTCAATAAGTTGACATCCACCATTAGCACTTTTCATGTGGGCTTACTTCAGACTGTCTTCAGTATACTTTCATGGACTGAATGACATTAGTGACTGGAGTGCATTGAGTGTACTTTTGGTGTGCATCTTCAGATTAGTAAATGAACCCAGTTGTGCCCTGAGACTGTGCTACAAAGTAAATCAAAGCATGGTATATGGGGATGGTTAGCTTTAAAAACACTCTCCTGATCCAGACTGAAACTGTAATGTAGACATACTTAGCCACTCTATAAAACTAAAGGCAATTTCAAAGACCACAGAGATCTGAAGATGATGAGAACTTCATTAGATCTTTAAATATTAAAAGTGAAATAAAAAAAGAAGGAAATTTCTCTTGTGGAAATGGACTGCTGTTGAGGCTTTTTTGGCTACTTCTATGTTATGGCTGTTAAAAAGCAATCTACGGACCAAGTATGGTAGATGTTCTCATAAAGAATTTGATGTAAAACACAATTTATTAATACTAAAACATATCTCTTTTAAAGAAGGTAATGTATTCACTGGTGTTTTTGTACAGTGTATTAAGTAATTTCCATTTTGAATAGGGCTTCTTCTTAACAGAATTTCATCCATTGCTCTGATTAAAAAGGTGAACTTTTAATTTAAAACCTGTTATGTCAATAATTAAGGATTTTTTTTGTCAAAACTCTTTTGTACATTTTAAAAGAAGATGGTTATCTAAGTCCTTATAAAATATACTTCTGAATGATTGTAAATAATATTCACATCCTTATTTCTATGTGGTTGTCATTCGGGGTTCAATTCTACTATGCAGGTTTTTAATCTTTTTTTTACATCAAACATGCCTGCAGCTATTTGTTCATTGAGGGTGAAAAAAGCTTTATATATTCATAGTTAATGTCTATATTTTTAACTTAGTGGATCAGTTCTTTTGATAAATATCTGACATCTTAGTGTAAATTTTATTAATTACATAACATGGTGTTGCATTGCTAGATGTGCATGCAACTGATTTTGTTTTATAATGAGACACTTATATAACTGTAGATAAAAAATATTAAATAATTGTAACTTTTCCCAGTATTTATGGTAATTTGATCTCAGTTAAACTGTAAGGATGACGATTGGACAATTGGCCAGATTTCTTGCAAAGCTTTGAATCTTCCATGCAAAAGCACTGCCTTTTTTTCTCCCTGAATGCAGGCATGTATTGAGGGACCCAATGAAAGATAAAAACTAAGCACCAGTTTCTAGATCTCTGGCAGGTCAGTACAATGAGAGGAAATAAATTCTCCCCAGCTGTTCATTTGTGAGTTTTCTCAAAGAGGGCTCCTGAAGAAGTGTTCTTCATGATATTCTGCTCCT
Organism: Gavia stellata; assembly: GCF_030936135.1. Lineage (NCBI taxonomy): Eukaryota > Metazoa > Chordata > Aves > Gaviiformes > Gaviidae > Gavia > Gavia stellata. Next base: position 22,571,065 of record NC_082598.1, on the reverse strand, counting down.
TCTTCAAATAACAGGCAAGAACCTATTGCAGTATTTTCTGGCTAAGTCTGAGACTCATCACCTTCTTAAAGCTTGAACTAAGACTTTGTATACATATGTGTGTACATGTATATGTATGCATGTGTATTTGTGTGCAGCTTCCCTTGTTTCATCTATTCATTGGATTCATAGGGTAGAGTCATTATTTCAGCTCAAAAAAGTAGTGCAATTTGTATTAAAAGAACGAGTCCACTTATATAGGTATCTTCAATCTATATACCTCAGTACCAAAAATTAGACTCTGCATCTGCCTTTAGTGATGAAGCACCTAGTGAAAGTAAATAGGTAACTTCAATGTATAATTCAAAACCTGAATGTGTCAAGCAATGAATGATGTATATCACAAAAAGGGTCTGTCTGAAGCTTCTATGTCTGTGTCTTAGATACCTATGCTTTCCAAGCCTTTCTCGTTTTGGATCTATACTGAAGATTTCTGTCTTGCATGCTCATTCATAACTGACTGCGTCTTACTGATTTTAAAGCTAATAGCAGGGGTGAGGGTAGTCTCATATACGCTTTAAGAAATAGTATAATAGCCAAGGAAATGGGATAACTTGCTCGATGTCTCTGGTCCTGTAGCTTCAAAGCTCAAAGTAAGAACCTAGATCACCTCAATATAGTTTGGGGGGGAGGGGCACCCATGCCCCCCCCCCCGCCTTCTTTGTCTTTTGCTAGTTTCATTTTCCTTTAGAAGCCACATTGCTACATATAAAAGTCATGGCACTAGAAAGAAAACAATTAGAATTTTTAAGTTGGTGACTACAGTACTAAGTTTTGAAATGAGGGCAGCTTTAGTTTTATCAAACTCTTTAGGGTAAAATACATGTAAAATCCTAATTTAGACAGCAGGGTAAATATAGCAGATCTTGCTCATTGTTCTATTCCTGCCATTCCCAGAGCTGGCTACCTTCTCACTTATACCCACTTTCCTCAACCCATTCATAATTTTGGTTCTTACGACATTCTGGGCAGTGAAGTACATAGTACACATTAATAACACGATGGTTGCACAATACCAGACAATTCTGAAATTTCCTAGGAAATACAAATGCAAAGACAATGATAATTTTTAAAAGTAGAAAACTCAAATTCGTAAGAATAGTATTTCTAATGATGAATGATGAGAATAACTTTAATGTCACACTGTTTCTGTACTGAAAATGATTACATTTTTTATAGATTTCTTGATTCCTTGTGGAAAAAATAAAATACATTTTATTTATATGGAGTAGCCTTTTTTTCATGCTACCCTTTGCCTAGACAATTTTGTATAGAAAACAAACAGAAAGCTTAGGAACACTAACTTTTCAGAGAACAGTTGTAATGGTCATATTTTGGACCTGAAACATTGAGGGAAACTTTATGAAGTTAGACATTTTTGACAATTTTCCTTGGAAATCTTGTGAATTCTTTTGTGTTCTTCAAGCTAAAACAATAAAATCAGCACAAATTATATGCATGTGTATCTTCTTCAGATGTGTGAGAGAGTCAGCTTTTCTTATGTAAGTGGAGAAAGACAATCAGCCATCTTCCAGTCTGTCTTTGTTCTTTTCATACAATGGAAAGCCACATCTTCTTTGAAGGAAGTGTAGAGGATGATAATTATACTTCCAAATATTAAGCACTTACTTACTCAAGCAGCAGAGCAGCTACCTGACTTCCCATACACCCATCAACTTCTATATAAGGGCAAACTTTAGTTTCAGAAAACTCCTAAAAATTTTCTTTTTCTCATCCAAAACACCCTATATGAAATTATTATAAAGCCCTATATAAAATTATTTCCTCCAATTTTGTGAATTTAAATGTGGTTTTTAGAAGCTGGATAAATATACTATGGGTATTTTTATCTTCAAAGCAGAAGGAAAATTGCTCTGGAAATGAAAAGTCTGGGTAAGGTAGGGAGTGCTAATATTTTCATGATAAGTTAGAGAAGTGGAGATTTTGACAAAGCTTTTCAGTTAAAAATGTTACACCATGGAAACGGAAATGCTTTACTGTACCCTGTCTTTTTTGACAAAAGATAATATGAAAATAGCCTGATGATCATAATGGTCATATGGAAATGTGGGATGATGAGGTAATGTGCTTATTCTGTTTCAAGTTAGGATGGAACTTCAACTAGGATTTCCCAAATAGGCTGTCTATTGGTTTGTTTAGGTTGTTTCTTTTTCTTATATTTGTGAGGGACAAGGTTGGGTTTAATTCTGAAGGTAATTCAAAAAATGTTCTTATGTTTCTTAAATTTTGCAATACAGAAATATTATTTTTTGAGTATTCCTACAACTAATGTATGTAAGTTACTTATATCAATTTTGCTTGATGGTTGGGTGATTTGCATTAGTAGGCAATAGGTGCTGAATGAGTATTATATAGTCAGCTTGCCAAAACTTGTTCTGCAATGCTGACATGTCTATGAGAAGTGATGGCTCATTTTATGGTATAAATGGAAGATGAAGCTTTGCTAGGAATGGTTTAAAAATCAAAATGCAAAATCTAGCAAAAACGCTGGCTTTGCTAAACAGTTTAATAAAGTAAATGGCATTTTGAATGTGCTCAAATGTCATTTACTACCAGTCCAAGTGAGTGTCCCTTAGCTCACCAATCTAAAGGAGTTGTTTCTTGTACAAAAGCACTAGATTTTAAAATATTTTTTTAATAATAACTAATATTACAGGAATTTAAGCCCCTGAAATTTCCATACCATTCATCCTAGTAACAGGTTATGGATGACTAGCCAAGAGTAGCCTTCAGAAAGGATCTATTTTTACATAAAGGTCTAATATAAAAAATAAAATTGCGGAAATCCATGTAAGAAAGGTATATTAAAATTACACATAGAAATTCAAGCATCTCTAAACTTGTCAGTTTCCATGGCAGCAAACAATTTGTTTATTCCCTGGTATTTTAAGCACTGGATTTTCTTTTTTGTGATTTTGAAGTATTCAGAGACAATTTGAATCTGTTATATTTTTGAAAAATGAACTCTGATCCATCTTCTTTTCTTATGTTATAAGATTTTTAAAAGGTGCTTAATAATTTAATCTTTCTTCTCTGAATTTGGGCCCTGTATTTTTGTTGTTTTTATTATTATAAGGAAATGGCATTAACACATTCACAGCCCGCAAATTCAGTATGAGATAAGAGTTACAGACATACATAATGATATAGGAGATAGTGCATTTATTTGATTTTTCCTTAAATATTTTTATATACTGCATTATTTCATCAGAAAATTATCAGAAGGGTAGACAAAAATTGGAATTGAAGAAGATCCTGCATTTACAGAAGAGTAGGAGAATTTCTACATTGTTACATTCCTAGTAAATGGTCCTAATATTGCTCATATATGATGATAAACAATTAGTCCAGTTTCATGGGTGAAGCTAGTCTGTTCAGAGAGAACAATAAGACTATAATTAGCATTCTTTTGCCCTTTCCATTGAAGAATGATAATATAATCACAGAGGAAAAGAATGTGTTTTTTTCCTAAATGCTTTCATGGAACTAAACTTGCAAAGTGTTCTAGGAGATCACAGTCTTGAAACATTACCAGGAGATACCATCAGAATCAGATGGATTTATTAGACATAGTCTGATCCCACTCTGAGATCCTACATTTATGAAAAATAGTTCTTAAAATTTATAGTGTAAAATTTTATATTATGCAGTGCATCTTCTTATGAATGGCACCCATAGTTGGATTTTTTGGCCCTGAAGTCCAGCAACCAATAATATTAGTCACCATCAGTGACAGACGTGAGAGCTCTGTTTTGTCATACCATTTCTAAAGTGTCGTTAATGTTCAGCTGCAAAGAAGATAGAAAAGATAGAAATAACAGTTTTTCTTCTTTAGGCTAAACTGATTAAGTGCTTTGAATGAAAGGAATATTTAGAAGCTGTCTGTTTCATGTGGGGAATTTATGTGATGTATGTTATCTATTATTATAATTCATACGGAGATTCACTGCAGGTTGAAAATAAGTTAAAATGTATATAAACACCTAAAAATATTATATATAGTACATAGATTTAATTTTTCAAAAAAGAAATAATATTTCTATTCCTTTTTTTTTCTTTATCACACTATGCTATTAAAAAACCCCAACATCTAAGTGGAATCCTCATTTACATAAGAGTAATAGCAACAACATCCACATTGTTATGTTTCTAATAAATGAACAGAGCAGAAAGAAACAGATATGTAGTATTTCTCTTTTGTATTTTCATAGTCTGGTTCTTTCCAAGAAATGAAAGACAGAAGAAAGAGATACAGATGACATTTAACAACAACAGAAAAGTAGTGGGAAAGGAAGTAATTAGAATAAATAAAACAAAGAGCTGTACTAAAGTAGATTATGTTCCCCAGGTTTTTGGATGTTAGCGGAGGAAATTGCTTAAGAGGAAAATTAATTATCAGAAAAATTAGAAGCTGTTTTTAAGAAATAACTTGTTCTTGTTTAAAAAGTGCCACTAGAGCTTGGAATTCTGGATATTTCATGTTTGAAAGCTACATTTAAAAAAAAAAAGAAGAAGATATTTGGTGGACACCATATCCTGATTCACTCAATTACTAAATTCAATGGGGATGTGGAATTAAATTTGTAATAATTATGGAAAATAAACTAAGCAAAACAAGTTAGTAATCTTATTTCAGTTGCTTGGCTTTCGGATGGTTTTCAGTTGAAAATGAAATCTTTGTATATAAAAAAAGGTATAAATCTTAAACATTAGCTTTTCTAGGAAAAAAAATGTTTCACATAATTAGTGTTTATATTGTTGTTGTTGTATTCTGCTTTGATGGTCTCATAATGTGACATCTTGTTCTTTTGTGAAACTATTTTCCTTGACAAGCAAGAAGCACTATTCTTGGGGTCATCTGCAAAATGTATGCACTCTGTAATACTGTATTCAATGCATATATCTTCTTTTTTTCAGTCACAGAGACTCTTCAGTTTATGAAAGCACCTGTCTAATACATGCACAGTTGCAAAAAAGACTAACACTTAAATCCTTCTCAATTCAACTGACTTAAGTGCATCAATATTCAAGCATATGGCTGTGTGGTGGGTTGACCTTGGCTGGACACCAGGTGCCCACCAAAGCCACTCTATCACTCCTCCTCCTCAACTGGACAGGGGAGACAAAAATATAACGAAAAGCTCATGGGTGAAGATAAGGACAGGGAGAGATCATTCACCAATTACCATCACGGGCAAAACAGACTTGACTTGGGGAAATTAATTTAATTTATTACCAATCAAAATCAGAGTAGGATAATGAGAAATAAAACCAAATCTTAAAAACACTTTCCTCTCACCCCTCTCTTCTTCTTGGGCTCAAATTCACTCCTGATTTTCTCTAACTCCTCCCCCCGAGTGGCACAGGGGGATGGGGAATGGGAGTTTCAGTCAGTTCATCATTGTTTCTGCGGCTCCTTCCTCCTCAGGGGGAGGACTCCTCACACACTCTTCCCCTGCTCCAGCGTGGGGTCCCTCCCACGGGAGACAGTCCTCCACAACCTTCTCCAATGTGAGTCCTTCCCACGGGCTACAGTTCTTCACGACCTGCTCCAGCATGGCTCCCTTCCACAGGGTGCAGACCTTCAGGAACAGACTGCTCCAGTGTGGGTCCCTCATGGGGTCACAAGTCCTGCCAGCAAACCTGTCCAATGTGGGCTCCTTTCTCCACAGGTCCACAGGTCCTGCCAGGAGGTTACTCCAGCATGAGCTTCCCATGGGGTCACAGCCTCCTTTGGGCATCCACCAGCTCCGGCATGGGGTCCTCCATAGGCTGCAGGTGGATATCTGCTCCACCATGGACCTCCATGGGCTGCAGGGACACAGCCTGCCTCACCATGGTCTTCACCATGGGCTGCAGGGGAATCTCTGCTCTGGTGCCTGGAGCACCTCCTCCCCCTCCTTCTTCACTGACTTTGGTGTCTGCAGAGTTGTTTCTCTCACATATTCTCACTCCTCTCTTCTCTGGCTGTTGTTGCACAGTTGTTTTTTCCCCTTTCTTAAATATTTTATCACAGAGGTGCTACCACTGCTGCTGATTGGCTCAGCCCTGGCCAGCAGTGGGTCCGTCTTGGAGCCGGCTGGCATTGGCTGTATCGGACATAGGGGCAGCTTCTCGCAGCTTCTCACAGAAGCCGCCCCTGTAGCCGCCCTGCACTACCAAAACCTTGCCACACAAACCCAATACAAGCTGATTTTGCAGAATTGCTGTCTTAAGTCAGACAATGATCACATTGTTGTGGAATGTCTGACTTATATGGGCATAATATTAGACAACATTAAAGTTCTTTGTGTGTCTGTACTGGAAAATTTCTGGTGAAAACAATGAGTATGTTACGTGACATAATATATTTCTTCAGCTTCCTTTATGTTTCACCAGAATGGCAAGTGTTCTGGATTTCTTAGAAGAAATCTAGACACTCTCCATTATTTACACAATGCTGCCAATATCCATAGCATTTTATAAAAATGTTCTTGTCCTCAGATAAAACTATTGTAATTGTGTCCCATAGGGAATATTTATTTGTTCTGTCTAAAATTTAATGATCACACAGGATGTTACACTGCTGAAGGCTCACTGAGTGTTAGCATTTATGAAGTTTATTTCTAGAGAATTTTTGTATTGAATTGTCACATTTTCAACACATAGTGGATCTAAGGTTGTGTCACATAGAATCTGACTTTAAATCTCATTGTTCTCACAACAGTTGATTAGAAATTCAACAGCTTATGACAATAGCATTGAGTTAGATAATTAATTTAAAGATCATGCCAACCCTTTTGATTCCTTATTTAATTAACACATTTAATAGATCAAGTATTTTCATTAATTAAAATAAATAATGTAGAATGCAGAAGCCTCTTTAGCAGAGGCTATAGAGTATAAAATATAGAGTTTACAGGGTAAATCTCTAGATGAATATTCTACCCTCTAACCAATGATCATTTCCTTTCTTTCTCTCTACTACAAAGTGAATTTGTATTAGCAGACCAAAGAAACTTAGATACCTAAGACAAAATTCTGGAAAGTGGATGCCTCAGCCAATTTATGTTCTTTGGGTTCCTTCTCTATTGTAGATCCTACCAGAAGATTTTTTTTAGCTTGTATAATAAGTCATTATCAAAACAGAAATTTGAATTGATGACAAATCAAAAGATCATGAAGTGATTTGAATAGTGTCTGACAATTCATAAGGATAAGAAATATGAAGGATCTAAAATCCTGAAGCACTATATCTGAAAATTTCTGACACCCATGCCATTGCTGTCTTTTTGAGGCTATGATAAGAAACAGAATCATCAACTTTCTGCACTTATATCAGACTTAGGTTTATGTTAGGAACTGATGCAAAAATCTGCATCCAGTTCTCAATTTCTCTGATGAATTTTGGATTCATGGTACAATTAATATTTCACTGATTATCAGAACATATCTATTAGAGCTCTAGGAACCTCATGCTTTCTTTCAGAATTGGTTGAAAAGTTTTGTTTACTTTCCAGTGCTGACAGTACAACAGTATGTAAATCTTCTAGTTTTTCATTAAGAGGGTTAATAGTTACTGCATGATCCTGCAATCCTTGTTCCAACAAAACTGCAGACTTTTGCCTCAAGAAAAGTAGAAGGAATAGAATCCGTAGTAGAATTGAATGCAAATGTAAAAAGTCCCTTCTGAAGATAATAATGCTCACGTAAGTCAGAATAATGCAGATGGGTTTTTGCTACTAGTTATACAGATAACTAATGGGAAACTGGGATCTCTTAAGTCTCCGCTGAATTTGGACACCTAATACAGAAAGGTTACGGTTATTTTAAGAAAAAGAAAAGGGGATGGAAGCATGAGCAGTGACTTTCATCTTTTGCATTTACTGGCTAAGTCCCAAAAAGCAGACTACAAATCTGCTAAAGTGTGAAGGATTTTTGGACCCATTTTTCCCTGTGACTGATCTAATTACTGGCAACCAGAACAAAAAAAAATGTATTTTCTTTCTATGAATAGTGGCAACACCTCTTTCCTCCCCAGTCAAACAAAAGCAAATAAGGAAGAAGCAGTAACAAGCCCCATTAAATATATTTAATAATAATCTGATAGATGAAAATTTTGCATTATAAGGGAAAGATCTCCTGGGTCAGAGCAAAATTTCACTGTAAGTGGAGTACAACTTCTCAGGTGAAAAAGACTGAAATGTATTGAAGCAATTCAGGGATTTTGCTTTTCCACATGCAAATATAATTTTAAATTACGACTGCTATAGTGGAGTGAGTTTTTATGTAGTTTATGTATAGTTGCAGACCTTGGGCACTTCTTGTTTCCATCTTAGGAGTAAGAAATTGATTACTCTCTCAGTCAAAATTTACTAATAAGTCAAAGGGTTATGCATTATTTCTTATTGAACTCTGTTTCTAGTTGGCAGATACATATATATGGAAGTCCAAATTCAGTAGCTCTATGGTGCAGCAATCTAGAGTTTCATCATTTCTTCTCATGTGCACTGAAGAGACATGGTCCACCTAGAGGAACATAAATGAGTACGAAGCTGTTCAAGAAGTATGTGCTATCTGAACATTAATTTCTAGCCCATTATTTAGGATGCATTCTTCAGGATAAACATACTGTGGCGGACATCCTATGGGCCATACTTTTAAAGATGTGAGCAAAAGCAAACACATGGGAGAGCTGAGGATGGTTCTAGAGGAAAGATTGTGCCATGAACTCTTCAGCCCCATGGATTGTTATGCTTAAGTGTGCTCAGTATAAAAAAAGCTACAAAACTGGCAAAAGATAACTTTCATGTAACTTCATAGATTCATTCTGTGTACAGTCTGTCAACATGTTTTTTAATGTTGGAAAAATTTGCTATTTCAATAAATGTTTTTTGCCAAGGCGGAATTGCTAGAATATTCATATGAGGTAAGTTTACAATGCTCAGAGCATGCTTTAAGCAAATTAATTTAAAAATTAGATAATATTTTTCAGTTCTAAAATGTAGTATTAAATTGTTATTTTTTATTCAGGTTTCTGGTTCCTTAAAAGGTTCTGTACTCTTTAAATAAAGCAACCTCTTGTCATTCCTTTCTGAAATGATAATTATTAAAGAGACACACCAAAGAGAGAAAAAAATTGACTCTATTCCCCTTTTCTGCCAGGATGTGGAAGCCCATAAAGTCTCCTTCCAAATCCATAATGGTCAGGAAGTAAAATTGCACACAGGATTTTAAAGTTAAGTTTTCTGCATCAGGCTCAAGCCCTCATCTCAGATGCAACCCCTGAAAAAATGTCATTTCAGTAAGCTGCAATTGTACTAAGTAAATGAAACGTATACAGCACAATTACATGCTGAGTGCCTGACTGTGCTTGAGACCACCACCAAAGAAATAGTAAAACTTTAATTACATCTCAGCAATGTAGCTCAGCTATGTGGAAACATCCATGCTTAGCTGGTTTTGCACATGTTACTGGCAGAAAATCATGCATCTATGAGTTATTTGAGGGTGATCTGGTACGTTATTTTGAGGATGCCAGTGAACACACTGACCATGGTGAGTTGACCACCTAGACAATTAGGTGGTCGAGATCCTTATAGTCTGTCTCGTTTTGCACATAATGAGACCTGAAAATTAAAATAAAAGATCAACTTCACTCTTGCCCCTGCAGATTAAAGCAAACACTCTCTAATAAATTTCATCTTTTAGTACAACTGAAACTACATGACTTAAGACAGGAAGCTTGAGGGGAAAAGATAATATCAGATCAATAAGAGGAGCCTTTTTCATTAATAGCTACATCTCTTCATCCATCCTAAGCAAATAGCACTTTTACTGTATAGTGATTACAGTGGCATATACACAGGTGCAGGTTTATGCTATTTCAGCGGGTCTTTTTTTACATGCTAAAAAATAGACAGATAGTTACTTCTTCAACAATAGTAACAGTTGATAAGGGAGTTCACCAAAAGGCACATTGAAAAAGTTTCTGTTAGCAGTCTACTGATTGTCACAATTACCAGTTCACATTCCCCTTCAGAACAAATTACAGAGGCCAGTCATCAAGCTGGGAACCTTTCTAGGTTAATTTTTTAGAAAATGAAATGGGGAACATCCATCTAAACTGAGGATGTTTGGTGCTTTGTACAACTGATGGTGCCTTTAAGGATGTCTTCTACAGCTATCCTGGAACAAAGTGCAGGACCCGGCACTTGGCCTTATTAAACCTCATACAGTTGGCCTCGGCCCATTGATCCAACCTGTCCAGATTCCTCTGCAGAGCCTTCCTACCCTCAAGCAGATCAACACACCTGCCCAGCTTGGTGTCGTCTGCAAACTTACTGAGGAAGCACTCTATCCCCTCATCTAGATCATTGATAAAGATATTAAACAGAACTGGCCCCAATGCTGAGCCCTGGGGAACACCCCTTGTGACCGGCTGCCAACTGGATTTATCTCCATTCACCACAACTCTTTGGGCCTGGCCATCGAGCCAGTTTTTTACACAGCTATTTATATATATCTTTTTTTAATATATGTATATATGTTAAGGATCTCTGTGTTGATAGCCACAAAGATTTAAGATATCTAATTTCCAGGTTAAATGGGTAAGTCGTTAGACTTAACTTCCTAACAATTTGTCCTAAGCTCATCTGCAGCTACTGATACACTTAAAGTACTGATACAATTAAATTTCCATCAGTAAGATCCTTCTGATGCCAGCATATCTACCACTGGTAATGTCATGCATATTGAGACATGCATTCCACTGTATTCTCAAACTAGATATTCACCCATAATTGCTACTTTCAGATAACAAAATCTGAATAAAGGAGAGAAGAGGCCAAACTATTGATAGTATATTTAGTAATCAGTAGCCATATATTTAGATTATTGATGTAGGAAACCCTCCCATTTGATTTCTGGAAAAGACTTGACTTCCCAGTGGGTCTATCTGACTCCACATCTACGAAGACATTCGTAGACTTAGAAGAGCTTTAGTCCTTTACCTACCCAACTCGGGGATGTTCTTCTTAATTCCAGTTCTTTCCAAGCTGGAAGCTTGCTCTAGCAGCAGTTCAGACCTGTCTTTCCTCTTTTTTTCAGCAGGAATCTGGTCATACTTGTTCGAGGAAAGATCTGTGACAAAAGCCTATTTCATCCTGCCTTTTTTTACAACTCAAAACAGTAGAATATAACTATCTTTTATGCCTTGACAAAGATGGTTCATTCCATAAGTAATTGTAATTCATTAACTTTTGCTGCATTGAATAATTAAGGATTTCACTAGGTAGGATTTTTAATGTTAGAAATTGCAACACTGAATCTACATCTTTTTCACCACTGAAGTAATTTTATTTTTTAAGTAATCAATCAAGATAATGCCAATATGAAATGAAGATAAGCCATAATGATTTTACAGTCTCAGCAGCCTGAAGAAATATACTGATTGATACAAATTTCTGTAATGATCTTACTTTTTGTTTTGGTTGACATATTCTGATTTATAATAATGAAATTTTGTCATCTATTTAACTAATTTATTTTCTCTTTGCTTTAAAGAAAAATGTTAGAAGATAAAAAAGAAAAAATGTTTTGTTTGCAATGTATATGGTCTTTTTTCCACTAGCACTCTATGGTTTGCAAAACTTAAATTATATAAAGTATTTAGGTGGAGGATTTGTCACTAGCACAGTGCATGACAGTTTTTGTAATATCCTGTACTACTTTCATCACTTTGGCATCATAATTAGTTTCTTCAATTTATTAAGCAATATTACTAATACATTCCATATGAAGTTCATTTTCTTTCACATTCTTAGGAACAATGTACTGTACCAGGATTATTTTTAAAATGTAATGAACACATCAAACCCCACTACATTTTTAAGAAGGCAGGAATGAAGAAGTACAACTTGCTTGCAGAATAGTAAGACAACAGTCAAATAGGTTTCTTACTTCCACATGGAGTTGCTCTGCATTCTGCAGTCAACCACAAGAAAGCCTGTGGTTAGTTTTTTTGTTTGGTTTTTGTTTGTTTGTTTATGGTTTTGGTTTGGTTGGGGTTTTTTTCAGAGAAAGAATAATCTTAATAACTAAAAGTTTCTTTTATAACAGCAATGAACTCAACAGCCAGGATCATCAGTCAAAACTTCAGATCATCCTTTAGATACCTCTTTATATACCTTGAAGCTAGTAAGAAGTGCAAATATAAGCATCAAAGCCTGAATGTGGTTGCCTCATCATCTTTCCCTACCCAGATTTCACGAGTAGACTACACTCGTTAAAATATCTTGGGATGCATTAAATTACTCTAACAGGAAAGTCATTTAACTCTTGTTAACTAAGACTACAGTGAAAGCTACTTTAGAAATTTAAAACAAAAAAAGTGGAATTTGGTTAAAAATTGAGGGGCTTTGTCTGAAAAAAACAAATCTCAAAAACAAAAACCCAAAACCCCTAAAGCAAATAATAGTAATAATTTAAAAAATCCCACCTAAAATTCCAAAATTTCTAGTGATACTAAAATCCAAATGGGAATCCTAGGATTCTACTTGGTTTTGAAATCTTAAAAATCATATTAAATAAAGCAACTAAATTCAAATATAATCCTGAATATATTCATTATAAGAAGAAAAATATAACCAGACTATGGGCTGGTGGATTATTTAAATTATGTTCACTGGTATACTGAAAAACACATAGCTAAGCTAAAATAGGTGAACTTTTTTAAGGTTCACCTGGGCAGTTTGGAATCCTGAAATTCATCCTCACTGATATGGGTTTGGTATTGTTTGATATTGTTTGTGTTTTTAATGAATGATGTGGTATTTTCCTTTTGTGAGCCAAACTCCGGGAAAGAGAAGAATCTTTCTGGACGTAGACACATACTTATTTTCTTCCAAAGCCTTATATCATGCTGTCCTGGTCTTTAACATTGTATAGTATGTTATAAACAAGACAGATAACAAGTTCACACAGAATCACACAGAGTCACTAAAGTTGGAAAAGACCTGTAAGATCATCAAGTCCAACCATCAACCCAACACCACCATGCTCAGTTGTCTAACAGTGTAATGGTTTGTCCCTGGAGAATGAGATATTCTATGAGATGATATGCATCTTTGGCCAGTTGGGGTCAGCTGTCCCAGCTGTGTCTTTCCCAACTTCTTGTGCACCCCCAGGCTACTTCCTGGGGAACAGTGCAAGAAACAGAAAAGGCCTTGACAGCATCTAAGCACTGTTCAGCAATAACTAACACGTCAGTGTGTCATCAACACTGCTTTGGTCACAGGACATATCTCCTCCTTAGCACCATGTGGGCTGCTATGAGGAAAGTTAACTCCATCCCAGACAGACCGAGTACAATATTATATTAAATAACACAGTTTTCACATCACTAATTTGCTGGTAGTTGACACTGACACGTCCATCATTTGAACTGGGTAATAAATAAAAAGCCAGATTTCCAGAGGAGTTCTTTATGAACACCTAAACAGAAGCTGACCTCCCATTTATCAAAAATATGGCCCTAAGTGTTAAAGTTGATTATGAGCATTCATTTCTTCCACTACCTATTTTTGCCCACACTGTCTATGAAATTGAATGGAGAATAAGCTATGATATTTGTAAGTTATATCTAGAGAAAAATAAGCATATTTTTAAAATACTGTTCTATAAAATTATTCTCTGCATTTTAATACTCGTAGTTGCAAATGTAACATTTCAACAGCAAAGTTTGTTTTTTGTAGAATCAAAGGAACAGTTTTATTATAGAACAACTTGATTTTTAACCTAATTATGTTCTTCTTCATTATCTTGATTACATTGTCTTATACAATGACCCAAGAAATCGGATTCTTTTTTTCTGTGTTCACTGAACAAAGGGAACTTCAGGAAACATCTGCTACATCTAATAATTCCAGTTAAACAGGCAATTGGTTCTAAAACAATTACATTTTGTGTGGAGGGAATAGGAGTTTGCAAAAAGTTTGAGCTTACTTCCCAAACGTACAGCAATTCACACTGTAGCCTATGAAATTTTTAAGTCTTAATTATTGAACCTTCAAATCAATTTTTTTCTGATCATGAAATGGTGATTAGACAAAAAAGTGTTGTCTTTCTGTTTCCATATACTTTTTTTTTCTTATTTTTTAGAACACAAAATTGTGTGGATGGGATTAAAAAGTTATTTGCTGTTGTATTTCTGTCTCACACCAATCTGTTCACATTTTCATGTTAGTTGTTTTTTTCAATTTCTTGCATCTTCTCCACCAACTTCTCCTTGCTTCTTTTCTCCTTGTTATAACTTGCCAATGCTTTGTAAAATTGTTTAGATTTTCTTTGTGATACCTCTGGGATTGGAGAAAAATACTACTTTCTGCACAGCCAACGGAACAGAAGATGAAGATGATAGAGCAGGACTAGCAAAAGCATTTTGCAAAATGAAATTAATAGACTTCTCTTAGCACTCGTAGAAATTTGTTCTATAATTATGGATAGGAGATCCATCTTTGAAGCTCGGGATCAATTCCTGGCTCCCAGGTAGGTAGAATCTGCAGCAGCTGCAAAAGCAGCATTTTTAGCTTTTGGAGGGAGCAAGAAAGTCTCTTGCAGTTTTCAGTCTTTTTGTAGTTTTCAGTTTTTGTAGTTTTTTTCTTCCCAGTCAAAAGTCTTGATTAACAGACTCTGGAGGAACAGGTCTTCACCCTAGCTAGGGTCATAGATTCAGAAAGAACGAACAATGTGGAACTGACTCCTACATGACTCTACAGAGTGAGATTTCCTGATTTGGTTATCACCGGCCACCATCATCACCATTCAGATTGGCCTATGTACCTTCTAAAGCAGTGTAACCTCTAATCTTTTGAATATTCTGAAGTAATATTGCAAACATTTCTAATTTTCATACAATAATACATGAATTTCTCCTCATTCACTACACACTGAAATCAAGGGATGAAAAGTGAGTTGCAACTGAATATACATATGTACATGTTGGTCTGGGAAACAGAAGCTGCTCAGTGTTTAGAAGACTGACAAATTAAGCCAGCTTCAAACTTTAAAACATAACTTTGCTTGTTTCATTCAAAGCTCATGCCAATGGCTCATTCTTATACATTACCCATCTCTACCACTACATACACAAAGCAGTCGGTTCTAAACAGTCATCTCCTAAACAAATCATCCTAGCTTTGAGTATACAATACCGGGAGCTGATGTTGTACAGTTAGTGCTCATGGCTGTGGTCCTTCATGATGTCAATCCTGGAGGTGATGAGCTCAAAAGTTTTTTGGCAAGAGAAAATGGAAATTTTTTTTTTTGTCTATAGGCCCCTCACATCATCAGAGATTCTATTCTGTCTTTCTGCATACCCTCCAGTTCACTTTACATTAATTAGAAAGAAATAATTCCTGGTGACTGATGCTAGTTATGACAGCAAATTTCTTCTTTGGACTTCCTCTAAGAGTTTCATTCAGATTCTTACCACAATTTTATGATGAAGTTACATGAGATGGCAAAGTTAACCTCACAGATTGACAACACTGGGAGAAGGAGGAATCACCTTCCCTCCCAATGCCACAGCCTTCCCAATCATTCACCCTCATTCCCATCCCTCTGATTCCAGTTCATCTTTTGCCCCGACTTCGGTGTTGTTGGGGACTATGTAGCAATCTGGTTTTATCTCCTGATTTCTGTGGAATTGTGGAAAACATGTTTTTGTAAACTTCATATAAAACTATAAATTTTTTTTCAAGCCACTCACTGTAGTCTTGTGTTTTATTAGGACTGCAGGGTTAATTTCTTTCCAGTTCAGTTCTTTCTTACATTAATCATGTAGTCCAGCTGATGGGAATGTATGGTCAGAAACTGCTAGCATATGGGCAGAGCTAACTAAGTTGATGAGAATGTAGAAGGCCAATGACCAACTCTTAACTTCAAATGATTACCAACTAGAAAAATGGTGCAAGCACACTCAAAGCAAAAAACTGAGGTGTCATGACCATGGATGGACTAAACAGATGGATGCCCTGTACATTGAGATGGGGAGGAAATGCTGCAAACATATATATGCATGTAAAATTAACTTTCCCATTACAGAGATCCTACTTACTATGTTCCAGCTGAAATCAGTCATTTTTGTAAGTTTTGAAAAGGCATTTCTACATTACTGCAGGACTTCTGTCTGTTGAAATGAGTGCTGAAAGCTAAAAGCATACAGGACTGTACTAACAGGAGCGCAGCCAGTGGACTTACAAAGTGGTTATTCTCCTTTACTTGGTAGTTGTTAGATTGCATCTGGAATACAACATTGTTTTTGGCCTTGAAATGCAAGAAGAACATTGACAGACTGCAGTAAGTTCAGCAAAAGGCCACCAGAATGGTCAGGGGTTGGAGCACTTGCCCTCTGAGGAGAAGCCGAGGAAGTTCAGCTTGTTCAGCCTGGAGAAGAGACAGCTTCAAGAGGCTGAACAGCAGCCCCCCAATGCCTAAATGGAAGATAGTTAGAGAAGGGAGCCAGGCTCTTTACAGATGTGCACAGCAGGGAAAAGAGACACTGGTTATAAATTGACAGGTTATGGCTGAATGAGATACAAAGAGAAAATTCTTCACTCGAAGTATAATTAGGCATTGGAGCAGGTTGTCCAGATAGACTCCACGGTCTCCCTGCTTGAAGGTTTTCAAAACACAGTTGGACTAATCCCATCATTTCAGTGTTGACTTTTTGTTTTGAACAGGATGCTGGGCTTGATGACCCAGTGAATGCTTCTATGATTCTGTGATTTATTTATGCTGTCTTACATATCTTTGAAAAACTGTATTTAACTGTTTTCAGAAAGCAAGTCAATGTGTATCTAAGAATTTTCTGGATGAAAAATTTGTCTAATATCACCGTTAAAACCATCTACTTTCCTTTAAAATTTCCATGGGCTTTTTAATGAGCATTAAATCAAGACTTTGGAACACAATATTTCCAGCTGCAGAATGACCCCTTGAACCATGATCAGCTAACTGGAGGGAAAAAATTCAACTGCTGAACTACCAGCATAAGTACCTGAAGCCATTTGACTCTTCATCTTTTGTTTTTGTATACAGATTCAGATTTGGCCTAACACACTACTTAGCCTGTGAGATCTAAAGTCATCACAGCAAGAGGCCATATGAATATGAGATTTGTTTGTTTCTTGCTGGATGTGCAGTTCCCATTAGCAGAACATCAGTTCTTGTGCACTCAGCAAGTGAAAAATAGATATTTTATTTCATGTTCAATCAATAATATTATGGATTGACTTCTGTGTTTAAATATTTATGGAGAAAATCCAGCTGCCTACCTATTAATGAGAACCATTTTCATTATTTGTATTTGCAGCTTCTTATTAATGTCAGAAAAATCAAATTACTGTGTGAAAATGGTTTTGATTAAAGCAAAATTAGAAATCTGAACAGTTTACAACACTGGATTTTTATTTCATTTCCTAATGTGAATCTTACCTAGATCATACAACAGACTACTCATTTGATAAGATTTTTCTTTCATCTCTGTGACTACCAATTATGCTGCTTGCCTGGTTTACTGCAGTGCACTTTAAGCTCAATAAAAATTGACACGACTGGAAGCTGCATGGAATAACCACTAAGACAACTAAAAGCAAAGATGTTTTTTTTAACATATCTTCAAGCACCCTGGAAAATTAACGAGAATTCTAATGCGAAATACTGTAGCGCAACACTTGGCAAAGCATACACTTCCAATGACAGGTGGATTAAGCATTGATGAATTTGGAAATAGATAGATTTGTATGAGAACTGTATAAAGAGTTTCCCATCTAGTTATTTCACTTTAGCTCCATATTTTGTTGACTGAGAATTATAGTATGATTCGAAATACGGTTGTAAAATGTAATTGAAGGGGCTGTTTAGTTTTTTGCTTTGTTTTGGTTTTGTTTTTGTTTTTTTTTTTCTATTCAATAGTATATATTGGACAGAATACATACGTTACCATACATGTTTTGGTGGTTTGTATTCAGAAGTACAAAGGACAAAATTCATCACCTGAGCTTGTTTAGCACAAAGAAAGCAATAATTATAGGCTTCTGAAACTAGGTTATGAAGATTATGAAGATTAAGTCAGTAGTGCTTGCCTCTCCTTCAGTAGTACTGTCCCGTACCTTTTTAATACATGTATTTGGACACAGGCTCAAGGCGTTGCCCAAGTGGAAAAGAAAACTGTACTCTAAGAAAAATAAACACTTTGTGGCATCTCATTCTTCCACCCTTACTGTATATGCAAAAAGTATTATTCACAAGAAGTGAAAGTGGTTTTACAAGGACTAACCATAGAAAATATTCATATATGTTGTCACATAAATTTAACAGAACTTTTACAATGTGAACTATGGTAAATGGTAAATACAATGAGTAAACAGCACAACAGCAAATGTAAAAAGCACGACCTTTTCTTGGAAATCTAAGTACAAAATCTAAATATAATTTTAATAAAATAAATGCAATCTTTTGAATTATGCATTGTTAGGATGTGTCAGTCTGCATCTTGAACAGGCCCGGAAACAACATTTCCCAATTAAAGTCTACAGCAACAAACATAACATGATGTATTATAAAACTGTGAAATGTCTGGAATAGAAGATTACTTTCTTGAATAGCAAGATTAACATTATCATTTGATTAACAAATACCCAATACTGTTTTGGATGAGATTAGTTTCCCTTTAATTACGCATGTGTTCACAATTTGAGGTACTTTATTACTTGCACATTTCTAACCGCATCCATCTCTCCCGTTACACCTTTTCAATTACAATGAAAATGGTATAAAATTACATTATTATATTCACATTTTAATTTGTAGTATAACTATTAATCTTTTCCTAAGCCTTTAACCAGCTGGATGGTTATTATGACATAGAATTTTTCTCCACTAAGCACTCTTTTTCTTTTGACTTGCAACTTTTTGTTCTTTTTTTTGGGATGTGGGTCAAAGACAGTTTAGGTTCCATCACACCTGTCCTGAGACAAACATTTATATGTGCATTACCAAGGTAGAGGTGTGTTTTTATTTAACAGTTTTCAGTGGGTTTTGAATACATCAAGTTGAATTTCTTTTTTTTTTTTTCAAATCAGAACTCAGTAAGCATTTCAAATGTGATACATCAAAATTAATGTAATCATTTGGAAAACACAGGGCTAAGGCATTGATTAGTTATCATATTCTATTTTAAAAATTATGGGATAGTTAATTTCAGCAATGTCAAAACATTAGAAATACCATAAAAAATGATGGGCAACACTGGCCACGTTCAGCTCATTGAATTATGTCTGATCCATAACCTCTCTTTATATCACATTGCTTCCAATAGACCTTGTGAAAATTTTAGACTTGACTTTCGAATAAGACTTTCTGTATCAAATTTGTTTCATGGAAAATTTCTTAAAATGAGTAGGTAACTTTAAAGCCCTTTATTCCAATGAAACTGAATTTATTTGTGAAACACTGCTTTGTCAAAACAGTTTCACCAAGCAAATTAGGTGGTGAATTCCTACTGAAATGAGATCCTAATGTTTAAACACTTAGGCAGTTTTGATACCCACAGGCAGATCAAACAGAAAAATGTCTTGGCACCTTTAAAACAGGTGAACTTTAACAGGAGTTTACGTACCTCAATAGAAATTAGCTGACTAAATAACCTTCACCTAGCCGTAGATGTCCAAATTCTGATCACTTAATGAGTTACATCTGTGGTAATTTTCACCTTGGATTTTGGCTACAACTTCTGGGCATTTAGGCAGTCTCACTAGAGCTGATACCAGAAAATAAGAAGTAATGGAGCCTTAATCTGTGGTTGAAGGTAATTATGTTACACATACTTCCGCAGCACTGAAAATTAACACTAAACAATGCTGGATTTCATTAACTGCCTTGGCCAGTAAAGTTTCTGTTCATCTTCTAAATATATACATATTAATTACTGATTAGAAGGTTCCCCGGCTCATGTGATCTAAATAATATGATTTCATCAGTATGAGGGAACAATCTCTGAGAAAATTCTCTTTGAGAGCAATTCCACATTGTATAAACAGCTACATATTTACTGAGACTGTGATTATCCGTACAGCCCATATAAAATTTATAGCCCTTGAAATCTTGGACCCACTTTCCTTGTCCAGTCAATATTTAGGAAGGAGAGGACCAGACAGGCAAACAGAAAATAAATTATCCTAGAAAAAACAACAGCCTGCAAATAAAGCTGAAGAAACCCTGAACATAAATGTTAAACTCACCTCCTCCTTGAATGTTCCACCTACAGGCTAATTGGTTTATAATTCTGATGCAGTACAGTAAGTTTTAAAAATCTTGAGTACTTGTGTGGAAAGGGGGAAAAAAATCCCACAAAAAAAACCAAATGCAAAAACCAGTCAACCAAATCTGATCATTATTTTTTTAACTTGGCTTCTAAATTCAAGTAGAAAACTAAATGTTTAGAAACTAATAAAAAATTTAGATTCTTGTGAACAAGAAACAGAAAATGGGATGTGTATCAGATTCAGTAGTTTTCTAGATTAGAGTGTGCCCAGCCAAAAAGGCTTTCCATTTGTTTGCTTCATGGTGATATCAGAAACTAAGATATGAGATGCAGTTAGCCTGGGTTAGGAAAGCTAGAATATGCTGGCTATTTTGCTTATTATCAATAGCTCATGAAAAATTCTCTCTTATATGACTTAACTTCCAGAAAAGAAAATCTGTACTTCAATTCAGGGCTACCAGATATTCTTCTGTGTAAACCCTGACATCAACTAATTTAGTATTTCATACATACTGTTTCCAGATAATGAAAAGTCTAGAGGAAAATCAGATATCAGAATCAGATCAGTGGTGGGTTTGTTTATTTTTTAGAACTGAAGTGTGCAGAATCTTTCTATATACCCAAATGACATGAAACCATTTGGAAGGTTATCATATCATAGAATAACCACTGAAAGAGTGAGTTAGGGTGGATATTTCATCACAACAGACTAATATACAAGTAGATAAGGATATCACACTGTTACTAGCAGCTTGGATGGAAACTCATTTTTACACCTTATCCTTTCACAGGTGTGATGTGCAGGCAATACTGTGTCATGAACTTGGAGACCATGAATCATGGCTGCAAAAGAAGGGGAAATATGTCATAGCAGCCCTTCTATAAATAAATAGTCAAATATTCTCCCTCCTCCCCTTCACTCTGAAGACATGTCGGTTGTGACAGGAAGAGAATAATAAATTATTTTGCATTCAGTGCCTTAGACAAGCCTTCAATGTATTCAACAGTAGCTTTATTTGTTTCTTATCTTCAAATTTCTAATACGATTTACTGGTGGAGTTAATCTGGAAAAAAATACACATAAAATTCTTTTTCACACTTTATGAATTAAATAACACAATAAAATCAGTTCCATCCCTTGATAATCTCTAAGATAGTCTTTGATCCTTGTTTCACATATACTCTGTTCCTTTAACACGCCTATACCTTTTCATTTGAGCAAGAAAAAATAATTTGCTCCCTGCTATCAGACTGAATATAATTTGTGAAACTAATCCAATGCATCACTTAGTTACACTGTTCCTGTTCCCTCCTTGTAGATTAACTACGGGTCTGGTAGATTAATTGTTCTTGATGAAAAGTCAGAACAAACCCATTTTCTATGCCATTCTTCTATGAAGTGAAGCCTCAGTGATTCTAGTTTCCTTTTATTCTGTCACTTTTCTTGTTTTTCTTTTCTGTATAAAAGAGTTTCTTGCTGTATAAAGGGATTGAAGACTTTGAGGTATGATGGCCAAATCTGATTCAATAAAATAAAAGCTCTCCACTGTGTTGACAGCTAGAATATAAGAATATATGTCTGAGATGCCCACTAGGGATCACTGAAAGCAGGACTTTCACCTTTAATGGTGTAGTATTTTCAGTGTTATGGAGCATACTTAAAACGTGGTTGCCTACCCCAAAAATCTCCTGCATAGGTAAGTATAATGCCTGATCATACGTACTTCCAAGTACATGTAGGTGATTCTTCAGTGATAATATAATAATATCCTGTGAAAACACTTGATTTATCAGAAATTCCACCTTCTTAGTGTCATTTCAGGCAAATTATACATCCTAACTTGAAGTCCTGTCAGAGGTCAAAGAATTGCAAAAAAGTGAAGTAAAGTAATAAGAAGCAAAACTAAATTAAAGGGATCTCAGTAGTAGGCTCAGTAGTACTCACTAGAAGTAGTGGTATCCCTGTATGTTGCCTAAGACTTGTTATCTCGTGATTCTTATTTACACCATAAGATCTTCACAAATACCATTTGTAGAAGTGTTAGAGGATACTCTATTTTTTGCATGTTGAAGTTACTGTAATGTAATTCTATTAAAAGGTTTTGCTTTCACTGACATTTTTAAAATCTCAAAAGAAGAAAAAGAAGTCAGAGGAACTAAGTGTATAAAGTATGCTAAGAAGCTACCACCTTCATCTGGTAAAGTGGATTTTATGTTAGTCAGCTTTCCCTAACTTCACATGCTTTCAGACATGCAAACAACATAGTTTTCCTTACAAGAAAAGAAAAGGAGAAAAAAGAAGGGAAAACTCCACAAGACTACCTTTCCTAAACTCAACCTCTTTTAGATAAATTTTAAAGAGTAATTCCTTTTTAGCTGGACAATTTCTCCCTTGAATGAAGTTACAGTGTTGCTATCTAAACTTTGTAGCATTGACACAATCAGAAGAAAAAAAAAAATTAAATCAATCAGCTTAAAATCAGAAAAATAAAAAAGTCTTTCGTTATGACATTCAGTTGCATGTATTAATTCTGTTTAAAAGTTCTTCACTCTAGCTGAAAAATTAACCTATTTGGAGCTTGTCAGTGAAAGAGAGCATTTGGACTAAAAGTTTAGTGACAACTCTGCAATTTATATGTTTTTCAATAGTAAAATTAATTTAGACAAGATGGCATTTTTGTGCTTTGTAACAGTATGCAAAAGATTGAAACAAATAATGATTAAGTAAGTAAGTGTTGTATTTAGGTAAACCTGAAGGACAGATGTTAACAGATCAGAGAAGATATGTTTATTTCTCCAAATAAAAATAATCTGATTTCATATACTGTGTATCAAACTGCTAATTCAAAATTAATCCTAATTATCATCTAAGAAAATGAGTTTATTTTATTTGAACTCTTATTTTGCAGATACCTGTGTGAACATATGACACCTCCTGAAAACTATGGCATTTCTATGTGAGGGCATGAGTGTAGTCTTTTATATCAAAATATCAGACTGGAATCAAAACATAAGAATTAATTTGGAAGTGCTTGAAAAACTCCACATAGGTAAATATCAAATACTTACTGAAAGTTCCTTGGAACTGAGGTATTAAATTAATTTTGTCTCCTTTGAAAATTCCATCCCTAACATTTTTTAGTTACAGAACAGCCACTGTTGGAATCTCTGAGAGCCTTGTCTTATTTCATTAGGTGTTGTATTAGTCTTATATTGATTTAGAGTACAGGCCTTGGTACCATCTCAAAGTCTTATGAATAAATAAATAAATATAAAGTATCCCACAACTGAATCCAGTTAATCTGGGCCCTGGGAAACCCAACTAGGACAATATCCAGCAAATGGAATGAGTACAAAGTATTTCAATAACGGATAAACAGCACTCATATCATTTGGATGAAGCAGACAGAATTTTCTGCAAAATCATTCCAATAGGTAACCAGTGTTAACTATAGCTTACTAGCAACCATTTCCAGCTGTGTGTTCTTGTATTCATTTCATGCAACTTCTCTTTTCTCTTCCTGCCACTAAGCTAACAAAACAATTAAATTTGTATGCTGTTTAAAAAATAAAACAAAAATCTTTTTCTTAGTATGCACCTTCCAATTCTTGGAATTAAAAAATGGTATTTAATACCACTACTGTATTCTTATAAGTGTCTGATAAACAGGAAAGTTGTCTACTGGGCACAGTTCTGCTTTACGCAGGACACATTTATACAAATTTCTGGCTTATCTTTGTTGTTTAGTTAATTTGATTACAATTTTAATAGCAGAGTTTGTGTCCTTAAATGTTAGCCTGGAAGTGGCTGGGAATGCTTCAACATATTTTTCAATGGAAAATACATTTTTTTTTCAAAAGAGAAGTTTAGTCTGTCCATTTTGATTAGGTGTCCTAATATAGCAATAAAAAGGAACTTAAAATATGAAAGTGGGATCAATGCTATGGGGAAAAAAATCACTTTCTGGTTTGAGATAATATGCAGTGTGACAATATTTGAAATATGGTGTATAAAATATATCAACCCTCAATACATTTCCTAAGATTTTCTGTTAGAATTTTTTAAGTTATGTCCAATTTCAGTTTGAGACAGAGCTCATCTTTGGCCACATTTGTCTGAGAACTTATGCAAGCCATTGATACTTTAAAAATATTTACCACAGACATGCTATCTTTCAGAAATTCTATCAGGTTTTGCTAAAAAGCTTCCACCTAGGTAGCTTAGCTCCTCTACTGATTCTTCTCATGCACGAGAAGAATATTCTAAATATAACTCTCTGCTCTGGAATACCCTTGCATTTTTCAGTTAATACTATAATATACTAAACAGTAAATTTCCTTTATTTTGATCTTTTTCATCCTGTGACATACCCTATTTTAGCAGGTCCAGATGGCTTCAGAAAAATGTAGATATAGCATTTTCCAGTATTGCCAAGTTTTACTTCTGTGCTCTCTGCTCATAAGGACACGTGAATTTTGGCATACCACTATGGAAATATGCACATGTAACTTCAATACCAGAGCTACTTGTATATTTGGCCCACTGACTCTGTGCTCATCTGTGGTCATGCCCCCAGGCATGACCCCTGTATGGGTTTTAGTTTTTATCTTCAAATGATCTAACTCTTCAGTGGGTTTGTCTCTTATTTTACTGTTCCTTTGGAGTCTATATATATTTATGGAATAAAAATGTAAGTCTATATGTACTACAAAATGCATTGCAAACAGTCTTAACCAGCTCTGTCACTGAATAAATTTATTACGTGCGTTCCTGACTTTGTCTTTCAGAAAATCCTTTTAGGATACACAAACTGGTTATAGAAAAGCAATCAAGTTGTCAAGTCTACCAAGTTAATTCATTTCAGCTCCTTTGCTGTAACTGCCTGTATACCTAGTCTAAGCCTAAAACAAATTCAAACTAGATTACGCCGTGAAAGATAATATGCTATCTCAAATTTATCATAAAGTAAAATGGCCAGCTAGCACAGAACAGCTCATGCATGGTGATTTCATGCTCTAGAATGTCCTACAGTAATTTGTATGTGCATTCAGATGCAGAAATATTCTTTTTATTGCAAAGCATGTAAGTTTTTGGATTTTTTTGGAAATAAAATATCCAAATCAGCAGTGTCCATTATGATCCATTTTTCCAGTTTCTCTCACACAAGCTTCCACTGGTTTTTGTCCATTAGGACTTGTCTGTTTTCTTCCTTGTCAATGTATAAATAAAATGCAATCATTAATATGCATACCAGAATTTAATACCAATTGATGATATGTTAATTTCCTGCAGTGCAAAAAATGGATAATGCATTATGATCATGATATGGTTGTTCAAGTCTCTAAAACTAAGAATACATATGTAGTATAAATAAATTGTGCTATGTACTATTTTGGACTTTTATACTGTTGATTTAGAAGATCTGGATATGCCATAGATTAACAGGTAGATCCCTATATGTTAAGCAATATATTTAGAGACAAAAAATAAACATTTATTAATTGCAGCTATTTAATTGCACACTGAATGGGAACTTTGAATTCAGGAGACAAGCAGAGTGTCAGAAGGTACCTGAGAAAGTTCACTGTAATACTGTCTGCATGTTATGTTTAAAATATTCAGTCCTAGAGTAAATTAATCACCTCTTGAAACATGTTATTAAAAATGCACTTCAGCCTATGTTAACATTCTTTGCTACCTATAATAATGTCCTTTGCTGTTTATATTCTTCTCTATCCTATGTCTACCGAAGTTTTTTCACTGAGACTATGCTGGACTCTGTTTTAATCCTTATTTACAGGAAACATATTTTTTCAAATATGTATTTTATTAAAAGTCTGCTACCTGCCTCCCAAAATTCTCTCTGTTGCTTATCCTGATCAATCACTCTTGTAATTACTTGAAAAGACACTAAAATAATTTAAATACTGACATACTTATTCATTCTATACTAAATGTTCATAGAAAAGAAACAGAAATAAAGAATACCAAGGGTCACAGTTCTCCATATGAAATAGGACCAGAGAAGTAAAAAGGCTGGGAAAAATTAAGGTACCACTATGACTTCTTTGGGGAATAATTACATGGTCATCTATAGCAGTCTTTCCTAACAGATTAAGTTACACAATTTGATCAGTGTAAATGGATGAATGTATCACTATAAATAAGGTAATGATTACTTTTACCACTGTGTACATAGCAAATCTACAAGCAGACACCATTTTTTCTTTTTTTTTTTTTTTTCTCATTTTGAATTTCAGCAGAGGGATTACTTGAGGGCTTTTTGCAGCAAGCATGCCATACTTACAGATTGATATGTGAGCTCTGTAAGCTCAGTTAGCAGCTGATGATGTTTTCTGTTAACAGACCAAGCTTTCTGGGAAGCATTATCCTCTCAAGAAGAGGGAGCCAGCAATGGAAAAACCCCAAAGTTTATAAAGAAAGTAGCTATGATAGTACTGTAAAGACCTGAAAAAGGAAAAGACATCATTCTACTGCTACATATGCATTCTAAAATAGCATCCTGCCAGGCTGTTACTGTTGCTTGATTATTCTTTGATTATGCTTTTATTATTCAGTGTCAGTAAACAGAAGTACAGAGAGTTCTCCTTTATGCTAAGCTCCTTTTTACTTAGATTTTCGTAAGTGTGGAGGTGCCATTAGGATTCCACAATCATTCTAACTCTGCTTGCCACATAAATTCTGCTAGCAGACTGGGAATGAAAAGTTAACTGTGCACACTCTATTGTACTGCAGGAATTATCTGGTTTGTCAGGTATCAGTATTTTGAATTTAACTTACAGTGGGGAAGGAATTAGATATCCTGTTGAAGTACCTAATTCTGAACTCTATTATTCTATGTTATAATTCCCCTGGAAGCAGAACAGAAAGGGAACACTCCTGAAACTGTTCTTAATTACTCAGGAAGCTTTAGATTCACCCTTTAAAGTCTGTGAGCAAAGAGGACAAAAGGAACTGAAAGCCAGCTTTCCTTACTTGTTTACAGAATTAAGTGCCAGAAGAGTAATTAATTGGGTAGAACGTTCATATAGTGAGACTATCACCTTGTCTTCCTATGAGAATGGGGAACACAGCTTTGGCACTCAGATTCTTTATTAATGCTAAGGATGTAGTAAATTCTGTATCTGTAAATAAAACCAACCAAAACAAAACCCAAACTATAACTCATTTAAAAATATAATTATTTTTTAACATAAATGCTGATGAATACCATAATAAATATTTGCATTAATGCATTTTACATATGGATTTAAAATGGCATCTAATATCAGCATTATGTCACAGTTTAAATTGATTCTACTGTAACTTTTAATTATAAAAAAGAACAATTAAAATTCTATAAACAATCATGGTAGTTTCCAGTTAATGTTTATGCCATCTTTCTCTTTAGGAAAGTAAAAGATTATTATTACCTTTTGGCTAACACAAAAACAATGGACACTACACTTAGTAGTTTCAAAATGTTTCAGCAAGTCAGTGAACACCCTGTTTTGTAAAATTTGCTTTGACTGCCCTGGGATTTTACTATGTTTGGCACTATGTCTGCTCCTAGCATAACAGGAATCTCATCAAGTTCATCAAAGGGAAATGTGAAGTCCTTCACTGGGATTTGATAAATTCATGCTCCAAGAGAGGCTGGTGACTTGGAAAGCAGCTTTGCCGAAAAAGACCTGGAAGTTCTGATGGACAATGAGCTGAACATGAGCCAGCAAGGCGCCCTTCTGGCAAACAAAGCCACCAACCTAGCTGCATCAGGAAGGTGGTTGTCCAGCAGGTGGAGGGAGGTGGTCCTTCTCCTCTAATCAGCACCAGTAAAGTGTATCTGGAGTGCTGAGTCCAGTACTGGGCTCCTCAATACAAGAGACACATGGGTGTACTGGAGCAGGTACAGCAAGGTACCACAGACCACAAAGATTAAGGGACTGAAGCATCTGTCATATGAGGAAATGCTGAGAGAACTGGAACTGTTCAGCCTGGAGAAGAGAGCTCAGAGAGATCTTATAAAAATATATAAATATTTGATGGAAGGAAGTAAAGAAGATGGAGCCTCTTCCCAGTGTGGCCCGGTGACAGGGAAAGAAGAAACGGACACAATTTTTTTCCAATTTCTATTGCAATACAGTAATTTCCATTTAAACATTTAAAAAACAAACAACAAACAACAAAACAAAACCCAAAACCCACTCAAACAAAACAAAACAAATCTTTTTTTTAATGTGAGGGTGATCAAACATGGAAACAGACTGCCCGGAGAGACTGTTGAGGCTTCATCCTTGGAGATGTTCAAAACCTGGCTGAACATGGTCCTGAGGAACCTGCTCTAGACTTCCCTGCTTTAATCAGGATTGTTGGGCTGGATGATCTCCACAGGTATCTTCCTACCTCAACCATTCTGTAGTTCTGTTATATGGGTCTCTCTGAGAACATACAGCCCAAGTTTTATATCAACTAATGTTTTTGTTGTCAACATTAGGTTGTTGACACTTGTTTAGTGACAAATGCATACTGTAACTTGTGATAGTTAGAGTATCTATTAGCTAGTCTCAGCTCATATGATGAGAGATATGAAGTTTTCTATAGATTGAGGTATTCTCTCAGACTTCACCTATATCTTTGTGCCTTTGTTTCCTTTTGTTGAAGGCGTTATCTTTTCAATCCCCAACTTTATATCCTAGAGACTATTTTATTGCTTCTGAAAACCTAACATCACAGAAATTCTTCAATTTAGAAACAAAAATGAAGATACTTCAAATCAATAGTCATACAGTGCATGAGTGTGTAAAACCCATCGTTCAGTTTATCAAATAATGTCTACCGGATAATAATCTCAATGTCAATGTCAATGTGAAAAAATACCTATTCCCCACTGAATGTACAGTTTTCAAAATGCCTTTGGCCTTTGGCATCCCGTTACTTTAGATGTTCTCCCCACTTTTGTCTATACAATTACAACTTAACTACATTCAGTGAACTATTCACTACAAATAATTTGTCCTGCATAGTAATTTTGTAAACACTTATTGAGAGTAATTAATCTTTTATTAGAGACAATTGTGTAGCAAATACGTTTTACCACCTATGAACAATGAACATGCTGTGCTGCTCATATGTTGGTGCATCTGAACTTTATAAGCTATAGAATCACTATGCATCTTGTTCTTTCTGTCAGAACAAAGGGAAAATAACACATCAAACTTCATAAGAAGTGTCTAACTGAATGAGCCGTTTGTTAACTGAGGCCTTGGAAAGACCTGAACCATGTCTGTGATGGGACATTTTTGTTGACAGAACACATAAAACAAAACTGATCAAGAAAAACGTCTTTCCGCACAATACTGTGGTAAAGCAGTGACATCCAAAGATGTAAACTCTATATTGGCAACAAACAATCATACAGATGTGTAGTCATCAAAAGATCAACATTTTTGGTACCTTTGATAACTTTCCTATCTTGTCACATACCCTCCTCCAGTTCCGAATGATTCTAGAGAGAAACAGGCAAAATCAGACTACTAAACTAAACACTCCCCACTCAACTGTCCATTGAAAGAAAAAAAATATTTTTCCTAGAGACGCAGTTCAAGCCCTAAAGCAAATACTCTTGTTTGAAATAAAATTTTGATGAAAGTGCAAATTGCTGAGATTGCGTTGAGAGCTTGTGTTGAAGTCATTACTACCTTCAGCCATCTTTAAGTCCTTTCTGAATCTCAGCTTTTTATATACAAAATCTTTTGCTTTATTCTTAGGATATTTAAATGCATTTTTGCTACCTTTTTACATTACATTTTCTGAACAGAGCTTGGAACTGCACTCTGGTAAGCCTTGCTGCTTGACTTTTTTGTTTGTTTTTCACCTTGAAGGGAGAATTGGCAGCAAATGGTTAATGTTGCATGAGAGTTATATCTTCTGCAAGATTAGAGCTTTTTGTTTCAAGCTTCTTTGAGTGTTTTTTGTCCTTGGTTCTGGCATATTACATATTTTGTATGTTTTCTACGTGACCGCTTCTTCAAAAGAAGTTGCTTAAAACATCTAACTTGGTTGGAATGTTATTGTTCATCTCATATTATTTTACAGTACCAATTGCAGAAATATGCCCACCAATAGAGGATGCTGATAATTTCAATGTTTTGAAAAATTTTACCAATATTTTTTTCCAGCAAAGAACAATTTCCACTCCTTTAAAACATGAAAACACTGTTCTGCTTTTAAGCCGAGAGTATTATACAGAACAGAGTATACCAACCTAAGTTCTGTTACTATTTTCCAGCTAGTAAGCATATATTGACTATTTTAGGTCAGTATTAAGTTTATTGACTGGAGGATTTAATATTTACAGTGTTTTGCCAGAATCAATATGATGACCTTAAAGGGGAAAAGAAAATGTCTTTGAGTCAACTAAATAACAATGTTTTCTGTTTGTGCCACAAGCCTGCTGATACTTAAATATAACTACGGTGAAAAATTTGGAATGTAGTTACAGTTAACAGCTCATCATTCTTTGTCTCCTGGAACTCCAACTTTTTTAACACAAAAAATACTATTTTTGAAAAAATCTATGGCACTTGCTAATACTATCTCATGCTTCAAGTCCTTTTTTTAAAGAGAAAACTGATGTCACATGTGAGTCCACAGACTTTAATTTCAGACAAATTTTATTTTATTTTATGTTTTTAACATGTAAAGTGTTCCTTTAACTTTTTTGCTAGCCATTGGTGCAAATCAGATTCAACTCAAAGTAGATG
The DNA here is from genome assembly GCF_030936135.1 of Gavia stellata. NCBI lineage: Eukaryota > Metazoa > Chordata > Aves > Gaviiformes > Gaviidae > Gavia > Gavia stellata. The sequence goes on along the minus strand of NC_082598.1, from coordinate 22,539,936 downwards.
GAATTTGTTTATATTAATTTAGTCATAGTGGCTTTAAAATGTTTTGGAGCTCCTATCCAGTTTGGATTTTTTGTAATTGGGAGGATCAGAAAACTTCATGAGAATCCCATGAATTCTCTGTGTTTGAAATCCCTATTACTTCATTAAATATGGTATTATAAATAAAACACAAATATAATACAATAATTAATGTAACACAATGCAATAATTGATATAACACAGTACAGTATAACATAACGTAACGTAACATAACATAACATAACATAACATAACATAACATAACATAACATAACAAATGTTGATGGCTGACTGTTATTTTCCAGCTTCTGTCATATTGGCTTCAATGTTCTGCTTTAGGCAATATGCTTACTTTTACTCAGTTTATTATGAAAATAAAAATAAAATAAGAAGAACCAAATATGTTAAATTTTGCCAAACAGCTTATCTTGCACTGAATTAGCAGTGTTCATTGCACATCAACCTCCAGACTAAAACAATGTGCTACATAGTGGATTGATTTAACAAAGACACATAGGAAACTAGCAAGGTGATGATGCCATACTTTTTAATAATTGCATGCTTATGTAGCAATGTATAAATACTAAGTAATTATGTATTTATTTTATGGTCATTAGTGTATGGTATATTTTCTTAATTAAGAAAGCATATCTACATTTTCAAGTTTTGGTTTCACCATGTTTGCATTATTCAATTTTTTCATCTTTACTTTTAGCAATTCTAAACATTAAAAATGTCAGTGGAAGTCCATTCAAGAAGCCAAAGCTGAGGAAACTAAGGTGATTTAATTTTTCTTTTAAAATTTGCTCTATAGATTTTTAAGAGTTAGAACTGGTAATAGATCAGATTATTCTGTTTTTTATACTCAGACTTCAACTCATTTTGAGAAGATGTTGCAGAAAATCTGGAAACAGAAACAGAGAAAAAGGAGCACTAAAATATCTAAGGCAGCATATGAATCCCCCCTGCCCCCCAAATGAATCTGAAAAAACATATTTCTAAAGGGAAAAGCTGTCATTGCCCATGTGGAAAAAAAGTTTTGTACATTTTCAGATGTTTTTAGAGATGCCAAAAATCTAAATATTTTTATAAAAGCATCTGGCTACTTTGCTGTTCAGTATTCAGCTCTTCACAACTTGGTATATTCATGAAGACATTCATAAAGATACAACATCATAATTTGTAAAATAATTGAGGAATCAGTTTAAATGTGTATTTTTAATGTATGTAAATGATTTAGCTGTAGTATTCTCGCCATTGTAAAATAACTGAGTTGTTGATGTACTGGATAGAACATCTTTAGGGAACCAGAGACATAATAAATTTTTTTTTGAGTTGAAAATACCAGTTTTTCCATTAAGAACCTCAAAATGTCTTGGCATGAAAATGGAAACAAAAGAGCTACAGAGATGTCAAATGGAACACTCTATGATGTCCTAAAAGCTTATTTACTCTGAAAGAAAAATATAAGGGAGAAGAGAGAAAGCAGCTGTAACAATCCAGAGTACATGTGCTGTTGCTGAGATACAGTGTATTTCTTAAGGAAAAAACTTTGTAAGTATGTAATATGAACTCTTGCTCTGTGTTACAAGGCAAAAATAACATTTAGGGAATGAGAAAAAACCATTGCTCTCTTTTAAAACTTTGCTTAGGTTTGTTTTTATTTTCTTCCCCTCTGGACGCAAATATGCTTGTCCTTGTATTTTTATATAAATGACACCAAAAGTAATTGAAAGGTACATTTGACTTCATCACAGCATGGAATAAGGAGTAAAAATATCATCTGAATTTGTGTCTTACTCTCTAAGGGCCTGAGCATACAGACTTAGCACTTTACTCTTCTCCTCTTGCCTTGTCACCTTCTTTGCTTTTCTTCTACTTAAAACCTCTGTTTAAGCACAGGCTGTTATCTTTACTCCCCTTTTCAGCAAACATAGCATGAATAATGAGGAAAGCAAAAACAGAAGAAGATCTGTACAATGTCAGGTGAAAGGTTAATCTAGTGAAAATTTATGCTGACTCTAGCAATAGTCAGTAGCAGATGTCTAGCAAGGAGTGACAGAGTGGGGCAGCCACGCCATACTCTCCTAGAGTACCTTCCTAGTCTCCAACTGTTTTGGGCACAAACACTTTTTGAGCCGGAGGTATTTTATTTGTATTTGAAACTCTGCATGGATTTCCTCGCCCTCTCCCATGTTTGCCCAAACTGTCTTTTGATCCCATATAATGTAAATTACAGTAAGACTGATTGTGATTAATATTACTCTAAGGCAAATATTGTCATTTTCGGATGTTCTGCAAAACCTCTACACAATTCTGAACACAATAAATTAAACACTTATTAAGATGTAGAGATATATATATTTTTTTATTCTTAATGTTACGCAGATGACATTGCACTTGCTGTTCCGTGATTGCTATAGAAGAAGTTCTCAAAATAGCTCTCTCATACTGCCTTGTCTTAGGTAGTTTCCCTAGTCTCTTAAACTGTCGTGTTTCCTTTTTCATAGGGAATAAACATTTTCTTGCCTTTTTTATTGAACTCTTCCCCTGAAAAACTGCAATATGCCTGTCAAATGGAAATATATTCATTTTCACATTTGAAGTATTTTCCAGAAAATAGAAAATATTTTCAAACAAATGCTAATACTCTAGTAACAGAGAAGACTACAATCTATTATAGGGAAAAAATATTGTTAAAAAAAAAAATTGCCTCTTGAGCTATACTTTGAATGTTTTTCACCTATTGCATATATCTTTTTTTAACCTAAAACTTTAAAAAATCATATTAAATATACAACGTAACCACATGCTGAATTACAGTGTCTTTGTGGAGAGATTTGTCCAATTACATTAAGACTGACAGCTTCTGTAAATAATATTCAAGTTCCATAGCAAATGGACCCTAAATTCAGTTTTAAAACTATACTCCCATATCATAGATATTTTCCTACAATTACATGTAGGAAAGTATAGAAAAAATATCTATATCATTGATAAATATATAAAATGCTGGCATAGGTTAAATAAATACTTCCTGGTTTTCATAAACAGGTGTATGAGTCTATCTCTGCTTGATTTCTAGAAGAAAAGAAAAGAAATCACACTCTTTGGAAATTATTTAAAAATTAATTCTAAAAATAAAAATTTATCTTTTAAAGGAAATGCAAACTAAGCAGGGAAGTTGATTTGTACCTCTGAGGCCAGTTACTCTGACAAATGTCTCTAAGATTCTCTTGGTCAATCAAATCCATGTAATGCAGTTTGCTCTATTAGTGGAATTGCATATCATCTATCATGTTGATGTTTTGTAACATAAGCAAATCTGGAAAGATATTTTCACTGAAGAGTGTGATACAAACAAAATGTGCATTACAGCTAAGTTGTATTTACACCAGTAGTCCTGCCTTGTGGTGCAATATAATCCAAATATAAACTGAAAAATTATCTTTCAAAATATTTTTTTCATATTTGGATTTGTTGCATATGTTTGTTTTCTGACAGTCTGAAATTTAAAAGCCTACATGTGCAAATCTAACCATGACTAATTTAATGAAATCTTCCAAACTCCAAAATTAACATGAATTTGACACAAACAAAAGAATAGAAAGTATGTTTACATATCTTAAATCTATGGGGGGGGTGGGGGGGGTGGGGTTTGGATTTTTTTCTTTGTTTGTTTTTCATTGTATTTAGTTTAAGACAAAATTTGGTGAAGAACAAGATGTGGATGTTTATGTACATCATATTCTCACCTGTGTAATGTTGCTTAATGCAGACTATCTACTGTTCCTGATAAAAGTTAAGAGCTACTGAAAGGTACTTAGCACCTCTTGTGAACAGTCTGAATTTGACAGAAGAAATACAATTGCTTCTCTGCCCTCGGACAGTTTGTTTAAGACTATTACCCAACATGTAGCCATAGGCAGAAGTTTGGTTCAGAACTGATTAATGATTGCCTGATTTGAAAGAGTGTAAAGTATGGTATTGGAACTTGTCCAGGCTATCTGCATTAGAGCACTGTTCACCTTTCACAAATCCCTAATTTTAACAGTCTGAGTTTTCTTATTTATTTTAGTGATTTTAAAACATGGAAATATTGCCTAAAAGGACTGATTAAGATGAAAAAAACTCAATAAACAAAAAACCCCCAGGGAAATAGTGGAAGAAATAGGGAAGAAGAAAATCAAGCAACATAGCCACCACAAACTAAGCAGTGGCATAAGGGCCAGAATATGCAAATATGCAAAAAAGATGTGAAAAAAATTCATGAATGGATATCCAGTATATTTTTTCCATTATATTATACAGAAAGTCAGTAAAACTTAACTGAGTAAAAGCATTTATTTTTGAAAATAGTAAGTTTTAGCTAGAGTTCAACAAAGAAGTAACAGAAACATGGTAAATGTTTATTTCCCTCCATTTACTCTGTATCTTTAAATTAAAAAAGAATAGCCTTGCCATGTAAAAATGTTTACTAATGATATGTGTGACAAATAAAAAAAAAGTAAGCTGATGCAATTAGAAAAACAAAACAAAGTGTCTGAATGCAGCACTTTTAATGGAGTTGAAAGCTGAACCTTCATTAAAGCAGTATGAACTGCTGCGAAATAATAGCTATATGACTTGATTAAGGGAACAGTTGCAGGTGCTGCTGTGAATTTTGAATTGCTTTTAGAAGCTATATTTTGACAGGATTATTTAAGATAACTTTTTTAGTTTGTCAGCCATAAGGCCTGACCTTTACGATATTTTGACTGGGAGTATCAGTCACCTCTGATCTGAATGCTGAGATACTGGAGATAATGAGATGTTGAGGTTATAGTTGATATTCAGAAAATAACTTAATGCACTGAATAGGAAAATATTTACAGAAATAACAAATGAATGAATAAGTGAATGGATGGAAGGGAATTCGAATGTGCCATGTTGGGGTTTTTTTTGCAGAAGAACACATATATTATGGTGGGTTATGTGCATTCTCTGTTCAAGTAAAGCAATAGGCAAACTGTTCCACTTTTTTGTATATGCTGAAACAATGGCTGGAAAGATGAATTTTAATGTTTCTCAGATGACGGGAGAAATTTACAAATTTACAAATTCTTCTTATGCAAATTACACAGTACTCATGCAATATTTCAAAATCTAGATTAAATAGTAGCTTTAAGAAATGGTAAATTATTTTTTATACCTCATTCTCAGATCTTCTCAAGAATAATTTATTTTACTGTTGTGCAGAGAGCTGTAGCTGGCTAAGCAAAAGGAAAGTGTGTCTGTCAGTTCCAAGCATTTGCTATTATGTCTATAAAGTCTCTATCAGAAAATTTGACAAAGGCTTGAGCCATTCTGTGAACTCTGTGTAAGTGGCACTGCCCCATTTATTTTTACCTTTAAGTCCTGCATATTGCAAGACTACAGTCAGCATTATGTCATATTAATTCTGCAATGTAACAGACCCTTCATGCTCCTTGAGATTCTATCAAAAAGGTATTGAGCCACATACATACTTGCGATTTGCCTGCTTAAGCACAATTTGGCTCATTGGCTTAATGGCAAAACACAAGGAAACAGAAGAAATACACAACACATAGTGCAAGATGATCATAAAAGCATAGTTTGAAATATAAAAACAAAAGGGACAAACTACCTCTCCAAAACAGAATTAAACTGATGTTTCGGCTCCAGCTGACTCATTAAATGTTGAGGAAAAAAATTCCCTTTTTCCCCTCTCTTCCTTCCCACCCCACTCCTCAAAATACAATTTTTTTCTCCTACAGTAATGAGCCAAACAACAGGAAATCAAAAGTAGTTCCTAAAATAGATGACTGCATGGCCAGGTTTCATAGACAGTTAATGACAGTGAAAGAGATATGAGTGGGTGCCAATAGGACAGTAGTGAAAAAGTAATGTTCAGATAGAATATGATTTTGAAAGTTTTTCATTTGTGGACTGCTAAAACTTCAAATATTCAAATATTAGTTAGGATATGAATGCCAAACTGTACTGCACATACAGAACTATTCCATAAATTCAGTTTATTCTATTGTTTTACATTAGCCACATTCTTAAAACTGTAATGAACTTAAAGAAGTAAATACAGGAGTTCATTTCAGATATGACTGAGTCAAACAGAGTTTTCTTCTCTATTCTCCTGATAACTGACTATTTGCAGTAGAAGTAAATCAAGCAGTCAAGGGAGTGCAGATCAGTTCTCTTAACTGACTGTTCTTTAAAATACTTTCAAGTCTTTGATGTTCATTTGGGGAAGGCTCTCTTTGCATTCTCAAATACATCAGAAGAAAAGAGAAAAGACCTCCAGACTACAGTTTCCTCATCTTCTTGCTAGAGAGCACATCTGCCTCTGGGAATTCTATTTCCAGGAATATATTATTTCTTCTTCTTTCTTCCAGCATGAGACTTTAGCTCATGTGGCGATGGTGAAAAAGAAAGCTATTGCTGGCCTAAAAGTTGCCTGTGTCCACCCTGAAATGTACTGAAAATTTTGTGTGTAATCAGCTGAGTACCAAAATTGAAAATTTCAGAGCATTCTTTAATGCTTTCAGAATTTTAAGTAAAAAAGCAGAAACACTTTTAATCACAACAGTTGCTGTGTGTCATAATTCCATCTTCTTAGTACATTTGGGAATGCTGTAAAATTTTTTCTATTTTTTCTTAATCTTTCTATTTTACAGAATAGAAAATTAAAACATTGCAGAGAATACTGCAAATAAATCCTGAGATCTTCAGAATACCACAAGCATCTTGATCTTTTCTGACAAATGAATGTTTGCATCTTACTGTTTGTACACAATCTTTTACATATTGTAGATGACAGTCTTGTCTGGAAAAGTTAAAAAATAGTGATATAGCTTATATATTAAAAACTTTAATGAAATCTAAAATGTTCATGAACAGTAATCCCAATATTTTTCCTTAGTGCACATTAGACCTAATCCAGATTTTTATTAAAAAGTATATTGTTCCTTAAAGAAAAGGAAATTACTTGATTTCTTCTTCCTTAGTATTCAGACATCTCTCTTTCAAAATTAAGATTTGTTTTCTTATTCTTCATGGGAGGGTAGTAATGTCCTATTTCCTATGTCATGGGGAAAACACACTGAAGAAAATATAGTGACATATACTGAAGATAGGAAATTCTTAGTTGTTGAGTTATATAATAGAAAACAGAATGTATTCATCCTGGCTGAAAAACCTTTAGCTGACATTTTTCCAGTGATTCAATACCACACAGTGGCATCAAACATGTCATTTTCCTTTTATTGGCACAATCTATTTATGTTGGGAATACGTCCATGTCATATTTGTACTTAGATTGCAGGTCTGGAAAAAGTTACTGTGAAATATATAAGCAAGAACTTGGTTGCAAATTATTGATGGTAGTTGTCTAGCCACTGTTCTATTTTGGAAGTGACCGAGGGGGCATTTCAGTTGTGTTTTAACCATTGATAGCTTAACAAGTAATGTCAAAGACAGGTAATATGCATCTGAAATATTGTTTAAATTGAAGACTGTGTCCTTTCATCATTTAAAGTATTTGTATACTTATTATCGCAAACAAAACTTCATGTAGAAGTGGGGCAGATATAACTATTTCCTCTAAAAAAAAAAATTTACTCAGATTTAAGTGAATTAGGTAATTTTCATCCTAGCATCTGTTATGTTTTCTTCATGTTAATATTCTATTTAAAAATTCATATACATCTTTGAAAATATTAGATTCCAAACAAATATTAAAGAATATGAGCAGAAAATGAGCTTTGAATTTACAAATGCAAATTCAGTTATTAAAGCATTTCTCTCATCCTATCAGAGAGCAGCCTTGCAGCCTTACAGCCTATTTCTCAACACAAGCTACTCAACAAGCTCTGGATTTTGAATTTTAGATTCTTGCAGGAAACCCAGTTTGAAAGCAAATTACAGGCCAATACTTACTACTGGTAAATATACAATAAATAATTTTAGCAATTCATATTTTTGATTAAAAAAATCTGTATGAGCAGAAGAAGGATGTATTGGATAGGCAGAATACATTATTTGCTTAAAACTTATATTTATTAACATCTTTATGATCTTAATATCATAAATTACTACAATTTTTCTAGTTTTGTCTAATGTCTTGCAACTTAAGGGAATAGATAACAAAACTATTCCAGAGCTCTAAAGTGTTTCAGCAGATTATTTAGGGCCATGTTACCCTATAGTTGGTCAGGTGAAGGACATCACTCAAGATGTCCATGAATAAACTCAACATGAGCATCTGTAGTACAGAGTAACTATCGAAAACACACTAGATGTTATCTTTGAACCCTGAAAGTGTACTGCTTGAGACAATAACTACATGTGATTTGGTTATTAATGCAAAATAAATCATGGGAACATTGTGAATGATAAATTAATACAGGGAGGCTTCATACTTTTCTTGATCACACCGCCATTTGGAAACTGCAATACTGAAGTACAACTAAGTCATCAATAAATACAAAATCTCTAGACTTCCTTTTAGCCTCTTTTGTCACATCTGGTCATATCTCCTCCTTGCATTGGGAAAGTTGCAATCCCAAATTTCATAACTACAATTACAAAAAAGTTTGCTTGGTTTTGAACAGTATGTTATTTTCCTTTTTCCACATGTCCTTAACTGTAATTTTTTTGAATGAGAGGGGGAAATACATGTCACTAATTTGAACTGTGTGTTGAGGCTAAAAACTAGCTCCTGGTTTCATGGTTTCCTAACAATATCTATACTTTATTATATTGAATGTAAGAAATTTTCTGACTGAAGGTGAGAGAAAAGGAAAGATCATCAGTAACATTTAAAGAAAGGAATTATCCATGGTCAAGAAATCCACAAAAATGTGTAAGTTTGTATCAAGCATACTTGAAAGTAATGAGCAGTCTCATAAACACCATAGTTTTTACTAATTTAAGTTTTTGCTGTAATTTATCTATGTATTTATATTCAGGACTTTATTTTAATATAATTACTATAAAGCACAGGGCTTAATTTCACTTTTTAAAAGTAATCTGTGAGAAGTCCATAGGTCTCCTTGTCTTCTGTTTCAGATGCTACCAGATTATAACAGATCAGAAAATACGTTATGTAGAATCATAGAATCGTTTAGGTTGGAAAAGACCTTTAAGATCATCAAGTCCAACTGTAAACCTAACACTGCTAAGTCCACCACTAAACAATGTCCCTAAGCGTCTCATCCACACGTCTTTTAAATACCTCCAGGGATGGTGACTCCACCACCTCCCTGGGCAGCCTGTTCCAATGTCTGACAACCCTTTCAATGGAGAATTTTTTCCTAATATCCAATCTAAACCTCCCCCGGTGCAACTTGAGGCCGTTTCCTCTCGTCCTGTCACTTGTCACTTGGGAGAAGAGACCAACACCCACCTCTCTGCAACCCCCTTTCAGGTAATTGTAGAGAGTGATAAGGTCTCCCCTCAGCCTCCTCTTCTCCAGGCTGAACAACCCCAGTTCCCTCAGCCGCTCCTCATAAGACTTGTGCTCCAGACCCCTCACCAGCTTCATCGCCCTTCTCTGGACATGCTCCAGCACCTCAGTGTCCTTCTTGTAGTGAGGGGCCCAAAACTGAACACAGTATTCGAAGTGCGGCCTCACCAGTGCTGAGTACAGGGGCACAATCGCTTTCCTACTCCTGCTGGCCACACTGTTTCTGATACAGGCCAGGATGCCATTGGTCTTCTTGGCCACCTGGGCACACTGCCAGTTCATATCCAGCTGGCTGTGGATCAACACTCCCAGGTCCTTTTCTGCTGGGTCCTTTTCTGCCTTCTGCCGGGTCCTTTTCTGTAGCTAGGCCATGCATATTTAAAATTAGCTTTCATGGTTATTTTGAAACCTGGTTGTGTCCTTGAAATTCTCTTGTCTTCTTCATGCTTTATATAGAACACAACAATTATATCATTTCAGAGAAGAGAAAAAAATTCTGAATGAATTCTTCAAATTCATAATTTTTAGAAGCAACCAAAATTGAGAAGTATAAAAACTGTAGTGCTGGCTTATTGACATATCTAAATAATACCACAACAGAAAGTTGCAATTATGTCATACAGCTAAATGAAACAAAACAAAACAAAGTAACAAAGACATATAATATATGTATGTATCGCTGACCCCTGTGTCTGTGTTAGATCAAAAGAGATAATTCACAAAAGCTGAAAAAGCCACAGTGAAAATGGAGAAACACAATAAGTAAGACAAATATAGTACAGTTAATTTAAACTGTAAAATAAAGACAAGCAATTAGAATAGTAACCATAGAACTCCATAATGTTACTCTTAGTCTGAAAGGATTTACTGGATCTTCTTTTTATTACAGAGTTGATGAAATCTATTGTAAAGAAGAATAAGCTGAATTATTTTTTGATCAGTAGTTCCTGTTATTACAGGTTTATACCTAAATGTGAATCTCAAACAAAAAGGGCATTCCCCATTTGCCAGAATTATACTATAAATGTCATCCCACAAATAAATCTAGGTAAAGACAATTTTCAGCTCTATATTTTATAATACCTTTATCTTTCCAAAACTTGCAATTGAACTCCCAGATCCCTCCAACAAAACAGTACAACAGAAAACAACTATTGTAAGTAAGTCTGGCAAAAGGGTTTTGTTATTTGTAAGAGAAGACAACAGGGACAAGCCATTAGAGCTTCACTTGTAACACCCTACTAATTTCCAGCTGTTGCATTGGCTCAGTATAGGTGAAATTTACACTGGGAATCAGGTTTATAAGTTTGATGGCTAATAAACCCCACTGAATATATGAATTACTTTTATCTCTTCTAAGATCAGTTAAAAGATTTAATGATGGTTTAGATTGCACGACAGGTCACTGTCCATTTAAATTTTGCTCTTTCCTAATGTCTTTGTTATTTGGGAAGGAATAGTTTGAGTAATGGAAAGATATCTTCAATAATGAAATAATGAATAGTAAATAATAAAAGATACCTTGGACAATGGAAAAATGCCCATATAATACATTATGTAAAATGCACTATGATCTTAATTATAGGAGGTTTATTTGCATGACGATATAGATGCAGGAAATCTGGGGGTGATCTGAAAGCGGCTCAAGACTGCTACACAAATTGGTGAACCTTTTCTAAAAACCGTCATATTGTATAAAAGCAAGCAGGGCTAAATAAACTGTTTTTGTTGTTTGTATAGGCTGCAGTTCTTGTGAATTTGTGCTTGAGAGAATAGATTGATATGTGAATTTGGAAAGTAACTGAAATGATGCATGACCCACTCCCTGTATAAATCTAAAGTAATTATGCTGACATCTACCTACTGCTTGAGAACTTTAGGATTAAGTACACAGTATTTATTACAAATGTTACTTTGATTATGTTTGGAGTGTCTCTGATGATAAGAAAGCACAGTATGGATTTCACAAAAAAATCACATAAAAGTTCAAAACCACAAGTACATTGTTTAGCCTAAAGAAGTGGAGACTGAGAAGGCATGACAACTGTCCTTAAGTATACAGAGGAGTTTTGTAAAAAGGAAAGTAATAATTTGTTCTTTATGTTTGTGGTAGTTAAGGCAAAGGCTGATGGGTTTGTATTGTTGGATAGAAGGGTCATGTTAGATACAAGAAGAAGCATTATTATGATAAACATAATGAAACAGAGGGATAGATTCATTGGAAGAGAATTGGTGCGTTTTTCATCTATAGTCCTTAAGAACCAAATAAACTATCAGAAACTGAATAAACTGGCCCTCTCCTAGTGCAAGATGATTGCTCAAGATCTAACACTTTCCCTTTTATTGTCCATTAAGACAATTTATTTGAAAAAGGGAAAAAAAAAAGTGTTGCTGAGACTGTTTAAAATTGTCAAGTGGTATATTAGCTTTGGCAAGAAACAAACCAAACAAAAGCAGAAGCACTAGAAAAAAAATTAAACATTTTATTTTGACTTTTTACATGAAAATTAAATTTTTCAGGGAAGAGCTGACTGGACCAAACCAAGTTGTTTGCTTTTTCATTTCATGGTGAAACTGGTGTTGTGTTAATTCAGAAGATAGTTGGGTTTTCTTTACACTTTTTTTTTCAGAAAAACAAACTAATCAGAATCATTTGCAGTGCTCTAGACTTCTCTGCCTTTAAGATGTCATTGATGTGTGTAGGCATTGAACATGACAAGCCTTTGTATTCTACCACTTTCTGCACCCCATGTGAGAGACTACATGTATTTTACTTAAGATACAGTTTGGTCTTGATCAAAATCACATTGAATTTGAAGGACAGACTGTTACTCATTTCTACCCTGCTTTGGATCAGACTTTTTGTGAAGTATCACATTTCCTTCGGAAAGTTGCATGTATAATAATTATATGTAATATATTATACCACCATTGTTGACTGACTTCAGTGCAGTACAAATGAATAGGGAATACTGATGAAGCACCAGAGGTAATTTAAAGACAATCCAATCAATAGCAAACCATTTCTACATATTGTATGGAAATTTTTGGCGCTTTACTAAAGCCTTCTTCAAAAAGCCAAATTTTTTTTTCAACAAGTGAATGAGATGTGCTCCATATTCATCCAGGTGCCCTAAAGATGGGACTAAAGCAATATAAATTAACACATACGAACATCAGCTGCCTTAGATATTATAAAAAATATATATTTCCAAACCTCAAAAATATTTGCTACATAGGATTTTATAAGAAGTTCTCATTTCGAAGGTTACTTTGTTTGTAGAAAACTCTAGTACTTAATTTTAATATTTAATAATTCTTATTAATATAATCAGTGCTTGGGGGCAGAAGGAGTCTATGGAATAATTGAGCTATTGGCAGAAGATAAAGTTGTCTAGAGCATGTTTTAACATATGAATAATGCCTTAGTTGAAATATGCTGTTTGTCACAACAAAAGAATTACAATTAAAAGATTATATCCTTCAAAAAATGCATGCATAAATTGTGTCCAATTTTAAGACACTGGAAAGATGTATTTTACCTTAAAGCCTATGACTGGTTTACTGTATTATGATTTACAAAGTGAAATCTATCCTCTATTCTGCATGTGTGTAGCACTGAATTATTCAGCTCAATAAAGGTCATCACATTAATAGTAATCAAAATAGTAATACGGAGAATACTTTGGGTCTGCCTGAGGCATGAAGTTACAACACCATTTACTAAGTAATGTTGTTATGTTCTTGGTAAAGCTAGGGATTTTAGGACTGAGGTTTTGAGGTACAAAAGCCCTACTCATAGCTATTTAGTTGTTGCACACTATTGTTCACTTCAAACTCTGTCTGTGATGCCCCCCACAAATGTTTACACTTCCCTACATGCCAAAATTTTACGCTATCAGATTACACTGAGAACTGTTAAATGAACAGCAGTTTATGTTCAGTGTTTTCAAACAATGTTGTTTACCTGAGTTTCTAGATTTACGTGTATTTGAGACCTAAATGTGATCATTTGTTTATTTACTCTTGATCCTCACAAAGTTCAACCACCGGCTCTGCTTCAGGGTAAACAGAAAACAGAGATCATGAGTTGTTTCTGGTAAGACCTGTATTTTCTACTGCTGATATTTTTTTGTTTTTTGTTAATAGATTTAATTTGTGTATTACCAACAGGTTAATATTTTTGTAATCAAACAAGTAAAGCTTTTTAAAACAGGTGTTAATCTGCCTCTGGAGACACAAAATTTGTACAGATGATTAAGGCCATAGTGGTCAAAGGCTGAAAGGGATGATCAATTTCTGCTACTTCTATTTAGGGTATGTTACTGGAGACGAAAAAAGTCAAGATTATTGATTCAAAAGTCAAAGCAAAAAAATGAATATGTAGTTTACTTGCCAAGCTCTCACTGGCACTCACTGAAAGATAATTCTTGCACTGATCCTTGATTTTGGAGTTGTTTCTCTACTATGTTTAATATAAAATATGTACAACCTTTTAAGCAAGAGAAGCATTCATACCTCCCCCTCTCTAGTGTTTTCCCTAATACAAGAATCATACTTTCTGTTGGTTTCAGAGCAGTTTTAAATCTCTTCTACAGTGACACAGCTTCTCTGAGAGGGCTGGGGGTTGCCCTTATTACCAGAGCCTGCACTTTCCTAACTTCCCCCATAGGATAAATCTGTCAGAGCCCAGAGCACACACCCCTGGCAGTTTTATTGCTTGGACTCAGGGCCGACTTTAATATTGCAACTGTGCTGTGCTGCAAAGGGCTTCACAGCTCCCAAAGAGCTGTGGGAGACCCTGAAGTGGCCCACCCACCTTTTTCCTTCTCGCAGGATGTGCTTTTCAGCTGGGCTCTTGCTTTTGGTCCATCTCTGAGCTACATTGCAGCTACACCAGTGCAGAGCCACATCCTTTGTCGATCCAGACCCTGAATCTCACCCACAAATGTCACTACCTGGTTTGACCTCAGACCAGCCCCATCATTATGGGCTTGCTGATGGTCACGGGACTGAGGATAACTCTGGTTACCACCACCAGGCCTAAGACTCTCTCTTGTGGAATTCCTGTGCAGGCTTCACATCGTAACCTTCCCCAACACTATTGACTTGTCTGGTGATCTGGATTCCTGGTTGACCTTAGCTGCCACCCCTGGGCCTGCCCTGCTCCACTTGCTGGGGTGTGTTGGGACGTGGCCTACTCCTCCTATACCCTGATAAAAATCATTCTCCTGAGAATCATTAAAATATCTTAATTGCTTGGTGAGTTGGAGATAGCATCGTTGAACAACTCAGCTGTTTTCTGGGTAAGTTGTGCAATGATGATGTCACAAGAAAGGAAAACACACCTTTCTAAAGGAAAATGCAGCAGCTACTGCCAGAAAAATTGTCATTGTATCTGGGAAAGTGCCCACTGCTGCTAGAGAGTTAGGCACACTTTGCAAACACCTAATTGAGGATTTTGAGTGGAAGAATGTCAGCTTTTTGGATCCCTGTTACATCAGTAATGATATAATTCAAATTTATATAATTGAAACAACTATTGAAAATGTACTTCAGTCCCCTATTGACACTTTAAGGCTGCAAATTGCCATGACTCTGAAGCTGACACAGCGGGTGAATAAGTTTTAGGCATAAATGCTATGCAAGTTCTACATTAAAAGAAGAAGGTCATGCTTACACTGTACTATGGGGTATGATATAGAAATCTCACCTCCAGAAACATAGCAGTGTATCTGTGTAATTTTTGGAATGTGTCTGTTTTAATTAAATATGTTGAGAAATAGAGCTGATTAGTCCAGGCACCCTCCAATGACTATCCCGCTTTTGGGACCTGAGCTTACAATCCCTTATGGCGTGTCACAGCACGATGCAAATGTACTGGCTCAGATTGATGCTAGCTAGGGGGTGTCTCATGAAGTTATCCTTCAGTTCTGCATTATATAAATAACGAAATCTATGCAGTTTGACTTAACAAAGATCAAATCTGGAATAAAAAGGATGTAAAATACAGTAAAAACATTTTTAACATAGCTGTCATTCTTCTTGTATCTAGGAAACAAATTTTTAGCTCTCACAGTATTATAGTTCTTAATAAATAGGGTAAATGAAAATAGAATATTGTAAATTGCTGACAAGAACATGAAGAAAGAGGAGAGAGTCTATAAATTGTTCATAAGTCCTAAGACTTTATTTGAACTACCACCTTTCAGTGCACTAAAAACTAGGCAATTTTGTTTTGTCTTGGAAAATTCTTTGATTGTCCATACTTTCCATTCCACTTTTAAATAAATCCATTAAACGTGCTTGACAAATGCATTATTATTTATGGACAAATCTGTGAAGGATGTCTAATGTGAATATTCAGAATCTGCACAGATGTTTACATATAAGCATCAGGTAGATTTGCAAACTGAATAGTTTATATGCCACCTATGCATTCCTTTCCTGTATGGGAAAATGAATACTCTCTAGAAACCAAATCAAAATATATTTGTAATCTTTGTTAAGTTTTTCAGCATTTTATTGTTTCAAAATAGTCTGCTTTTTAACGCAAACATTTTTTATATCTGCTTTTGATACACACATACTATTATCCTTTTATTGTGGTTATGGACACTTTCCTACTTGAGTGACTGGAGATCCACATTAAGAGCATCATTTATTACAAAACCATTTTTATCATTTTCTCTGAGACTATACAAACAAAAAGGTGTTTCTAAGGTGTCTAAATGGATCAATCATCAGACTATACTTTAAGAGGTGAGTTGGAACAACCTTTCACCTCCTCATATGCAAAGAACATATGTAAAAGGAAAGAAGAAATGTTTTTCTGTGTTACAGAGAATGAGGTCAAGGATGATCATTAAACCTCATAAGGAAAGCAATTGCTACTGTGTAGTTTTCATATTAATAGACATTTATAACAGTATTCAAAAACACAAATTAAAATAAAGATGAATACAGTATAAAATATTTGTTTCATGAGTTTCTTTGGATTTATTCCACAAAACAAATGGTAGCAGAACTGATTCTTGCTTATTGTCTGATTGATTTTGTTTTCATACAGAAAGGTGAAACAGGAAAATTGCTTTGCATGTGTTACATGCATATAAGGAGATTTTGTCAGATTCATAAGAACACATAAATTTGGTTGAGGTATTTGAATATATGTAGAAAAAAGTTTTTATTATAATCAGTTTGAAAGTTGAACTTTTGTAACCCTAAATTTTTACCTTCTTGCCAAGACTATCATGAATTCAGAATCTAGAATTAATAAAAGGTTTACTGTAGGAATGTCAGTAGAATGACAACAGACAGAGACATTTTTCAGATGTCCAGTGAGATTGCCTGTCTTCTGATATGTGTTGTGTTACCTTCTGACATAAAGTTATAATATGTAGATAAGATCTTATACCTTGTTTTGTCAAAATAGTCCTACTGAGGTCATAAAGGAAAGAAATGTCTCTTAAACTAACTTTTATTTGACTTACAAGTGCAAATTCTCAACATATTTTCTAATTGCAACCCTCCTTTGTTCTGGTTACTCCATGAAGATTCTCTTGCAGAGCTTATGCCTATTTTTTCTGTATTGTGCATCCAAAGTAAGAACACATTGATGTCAGCTGTGAAATATGTGCATCCTCATCTGTGGCTTAAGGACAAAAAGTTTGTTTATAGAGCAGCTGGCATAAATACTTCACTGTGGAATCACCACACTCTAACAATGGAAAATTCTTTCACTTAAGCACCTGAGGTCTGATGTTACCCACAGTGATATAAAAAACCCCTTTATTTTAATTTGAAAAAGGCTGTTCTCTTGGAAAGAGACAAAAAAGGGAATTTGGACCTGAATTTATTAAATAAATAAATAGGATGAAAGATTTTATGTTTTTGTGTGCATGGACCTGGGTATGAAATTAATTTATTCATCTTCTTTCAACTTTAAGATTAACAAACAAAAAGATTACCTATAAGTGCTGTCCGTTCAATCTCTGTAAGAACATAAAGTCTACCCATACATTTTCTGAGGTATCTTTTTTTCCCAGAAGGAGAAGGCACGTAACAAAACAGGTCCTGCTACTGAATTGCCTTATATCCCAACTTCACACCAGTATGTTGGTGGAGCCATTTCATAATCACAAAACTCTCTACTGACTTACCTCCAGAGTCTTCTAGTCCCTCTCCTGGACAACACCAGCTGGAGACATAAAAAGCCTTGCTTTGAGGGAATGGCTTTTTGTCTTAAAATATTCTTAATTTAATCAAAATAAATAGTAATATTAAAATTTTGTTTGAAAAGTTTGAAACTTCATGTTGTTCAGTTTCCAGACAAGTTATTAGAACAATTCTCAGAAGCCTAGCAGGGGATTTAACAGCAAAACAATCTGCTATCCTGTTGCAGTGACTACTCTAAGTTCTGCTGAAATAATTGCAGATTTGCTATATCTTGGATCTGTTCAAACAAAAGCTCAACAAATCATCTTCCTGTCAGACTGTCAATTTTATACATCTCAGATGGTTTTAGGTATAAGCTGATTTCCTATGCCAAATTAAAGCAGTTCGATAGCTTTTTGTGGATGACAGTTTTGGAAGAAGACACCTAAATTCCATCTAAATTGTGTTTTCCATCATTAAAATGTATTCAGAATCTGATTAATTCTGTATCTAACCCTTGGAACATAATTCAACAAACTATTCAAACACATGTTTAACTGAAGAGCATGCTACGTTGTAACACCACTTGCACATGTATAAGGTTAAGTACTTGTCTGTGTTCTGAAGAGGTCTCAGTTGCTAACACACTGATAAGGTATCTATCTGCTACAGTGGTCAGGGCCTTGTAGCAGTGATTCTTCTGAATATTCTGGCTAAGTTTTGTAGACCATTGCTCTAGGTTACCAGAATGAGTGTCTTTGTGTGAGAAAATACGCTGAATTATCTGTCTTTTTCATATTTTCTTTTCAAGTTAATTGCCATGTTACAAAGATGAGTTTTCTATCTCTTAGTTCATCAACATTCATTTTGATTCTTCCCTTGTTCATACTCATAGGTGCACACTCACACACACGTAAACACACATGGCATCCAAATTACAACCAAGCCTCAAGGATGAGTGAGTAGATCAAACATCCAGTGTAATTTCTGTGGGCTAAATAAACACATCTTATGAATGTATATAAAATGTGAAGGGAGGTTGTAAAGAAGATGGATCCAGGCTATTTTAAGTGGTGCCCAGTGATAGGACAAGAGGCAAGGGACACAAACTGAAACACAGGAAGCTCCATCTGAACATAAGGAAACACCTTTTTCATTGTGAAAGAGTAAAACTCTTACTCTGTGTAAGAGTGGAAATTCTGATATTTCTAGATGTAGCCTTCATCATCAGAACAATGGCCCTGAGGCAGGTATTTGGAAACTCATCAAACCAAAAAAATCCTAAAAACCATTTCTGTTTCAAAAAGTAGTATTTTCCATAAGAAATCTTTGACTGTAGAATTCCTGTAAGTTTGAAGAGTTCTGTCATAGAAGGATGGGGGAAAAATGAGGAGGAGCCCTTTTACTCTTCTTGCTCTATGTTTATGATCTCATCAACAAAAGGAAAAGTAAGTGTTATAAATGCACAGGAAAAAACTCAGTGCTCCCTCTTTTTCCTTGTCTACTAAATCAGCAAACTTACCAAGAAAAAGTTTGCTTTTGTCTAGTAAAAGTTACCTTTTATACGTATTTTATAACCTTTTCTATGTTACTTCCATGGCTGAACTTCATCTTTTCTTTATCTTTTTTCTAAAAACTCTTATACATAGAAGTCAGATGAACGGACATCTGTTTGCCTGTATCACTTTTTTCCCCCTCTTTTTCTTAAATGCAAATAGTACATTCACCAGTCTCCAGTCACACAATGCAACTTATGTTTCAGTGTAAAATCCTTCCAGGTAGATCATTGATTGCAAATTTATAATCTAAATTATTCAATTCTTCCAAGTTCAGTGCAACACAATAAAAAAATGTTAGTATGCATTTAAAACTAAAATAGGACATATTCCCCGATGACATAGTGGCTGATTGCCCTTTTTCAATTGATTTTTAAACTGATTTTCTTCAGGCAAATACAGTGTCGTCACAAGCACATGGTTTGCTTAGCAGAAATATAATCAGTGAGGACATTCCTCTTGGACTGATTTCAGCTGATATGCCTGAAGCATAAAATATTTCATAGCTTCATAGTAGCCAAAAAGACAACACTAAAAAATAGTAATTCATGAACACACAAAGTTGCTTAGCAAAGGTTAAACAAGAAGTATATGCACAAAAAAAATCAGTCACTAAAATAATGCAGCTTTTACAGTTTGTTTTTCTTCTCTTGAGGATGTTTACTATTTCCTCAGACAGTTAAGGTAAGCTCAGGTGAGAAATGAAGATTTTTAAATGTCTGATGCCAACAAAAAGTAGTCTACTTTATATTTATTTAGTTAGATACAAATTTCATACCTTTTGATAGTGGTAATAGTAAAAAAACCCAACATTCCTGTTATTGTAAAAGCGAACAAAAAAACATTTGAATCTTCTACATGAAACAGAGCAAAATGTGAAATTTGAAATAGAATTTCCTCTGATGGAATGATCGAGAGCCTTAGTTGTTTAGTACTGTGTTTTACCCTACTTGATGCTGGAATGGACTAGCACTAAAGCCAAACTCCAGTATTTCCATTCCTGAAATGGGACAAGTTAAATGATCTAGGAAAACAAACACCACTTTATTCAAGAATGTTTTACTAGATCCATCTGAGGAAATAAGAAGAAAGGAAGAGGAGAAAAAAAAAAAAAGTAATGCCCTTCTTTGGATGTGTGTTTCTTTGTGAAATAATGGTGAACCTAATGGAGGATTTAAAAAATATAAAAGCAAACAAATATTTATATTCTGAAATTGTGAAGATTTTTTGTTTTCTTTAAAAAGCAACTTCCAGCCACTGTAGCTTTCTGTTCTTCTGTTCATCATCAAATGTCTGTATTACAGTTCAGTTTTAGAAAACCAGATACAGCATAGAAAAAGCACACTATTTGTTCAGTCACTAACTCAAATTAGCCTTTCTTTTTTAAGAATTGCATTCTATTTTTAAATATCAAGTTATTAATAGAGTGTAATATGCAATGATTAATGTGGTTTTACTTAGAATATATTTGGGGATTTACAATCTAGATTAGATTACTACTTTGTTAAAGTCAATTATTATTGTTAATGCATCCAATCATAGTCTTAAAAAAATACAAATTATAATTCCAGAAGAAAGAATTAGATAATATAGTTTGACCTTCTCTATAGTACAGACAATTTTTTTCCTGGGTTGAACCTAGCAACATATATTCATCTAAGTCTATCTTCTGGAATGATTCTGATGTGAAAAGTCTAAGATGGATAGAATTTATTATTCTCCTTTAGCATTAATTCCAGAAATTAATTACCTCACTGTTAAAAATATGCCTATTTCTGCTTTTAATTTGTCTAATTTAGTTGAAAGGCACTGATTCTTCCTGTATCTTTCTATGCCAGATTAAGCACTTTTTAGTACACAGTATTTTTTTCCTTTGAAGATACTTTAATTCTGTGATAAAATTTGTAAACAATAAAAAGTTCATTAAAGAGCAAAGTTAATTGGCTAACATTTAATGTATATAGGTAATTAGGAAATGTGTGCAGTCTTTTCCTATGCTGGTTAAAGAATATGAGATTTTCCCTCAGCTTTGAATGCATTTAGTGTTAGTTTAAGGTTTTAAATAATCCTATCTAACAGAGGTCTTAGATATGGACAAATTGTCATGATATGCCTGGTGTTCATCCATGTTTTTGAAGGAGAAGTGCTACTTATTTTAATCTTTAGACTGTTCTGCCTATTCTCATTTAGAGGTTCTGAAAAACAGTATTTCTGTTTATGTGAATTTAACTGTGATACACTCACTATAGCATAGCTTTAGGTTAATCATCTTTAGCAATGTTTAAATAGTTTAGATATTGCTGTTCCAAATTTGCATACGTAGGATTTATTCACGCTAAGAGTTTGCTTTTTTTATGTCCGCTTTTTATTTTATACATCCAAGTGAGGTACTGGCTTCCATAAATCATTCATCTTCCAATCTGCCATGAACAGTTACTAAAAACCTTTCAGATTTTTGTATGTGGAGTATGGGCAACAAAGATAACAAAAGCAAAGAAATGGTACTGGGGAAGAAAAAGAAAAAAAAAGAAGAAACATCTGTGCTTGGCTTTATTCTGCAAGTTTTATAAAAAACAATTTCACAGATTGCAGTCAGAAGCAGTGATTATTGAACAAAGTCTTCCCCAAAGCACTCTGATTTTCCTTTACAGTGACACTTCTATCCAGAGCTGAGCACTTTCATATTTGGAATGTACACTGAACTGTGACAATAGGCATCCTGATATTCAGCTGATGAGAACTATAGAAAATTCTAATAGTAATATGGCTTTCCATGGGGATTATTCAAGGGTACAAAAAAAAGGAAAAAGAAAGAAAAATAATATTCAGAATGATTTTGTCTATATTTAAAAGCTGTACTTTTAGGGTAACATAAGAATCGAATGGCTGTAGTTCAGAGACTGACTGCCCAGAGGACTACAAGGCAAACAAAATCTAGAAATTATCTCTTTGCATTTTTAGCCTGTGTTTTCATTACTTCAGTAGGACTACAAGGTACAGAGAGACTCAGTGGATTAGACTTTGTACATGATGCTGTAGATTTGAATCTCTTGTTTGGAATGAATTGTTATTACTTTTCAAAGTTTTAGATATTTTTATGAAAGTTGGGATTTTTTTATTCCATTAGCTATCTTATTTTCCAGTTAATTTCAAATTGTTTTACCAGTAGAAAACGTCAATGAGTGCATATAAGATCACTCTCGGCCTCCCTGGTTTTGATTTTTGGTTGTGGGATTTTTTTTCCTAGAACCAAATGATACAGAGTTAAGGCGTATAGGTTTTCTTGTGCAGATGGTTTAGCTAAGAATAACTGGCATGAATCTATGGCACAGATCATGGTCTGAAATCTTCTGTGGAACCTGCATGACTGATAATGACCCTTTTGTCTCCCACAGCTATGAACCTTCCTCTAAACCAGCAACCATGTTCCTAAGAGACCATAAAATCTTCAGTTTCAAGCAAGTATAAAATTTCTCATGTTATGAATGATTTCCACATGTCTCAGTGGGATCATATAAGACTCACTGCACTGTCAGCTGCCCTCAGCATTTCCACTGGCTCATGTTGCAGCAAGGTCATAGAGGCCAAGGGCAAAAAGAGAGGTTGAAAATATATGCAGGATATGTAGTAATGCAGAATGAGAACTTTCACTAACTTTTCCAAACAGGAATCGAAGTGGAAGTGTTTGCATGTGTGCCCTGTGTGACTCTGCTGTAGGTGACTCTTGATGCTGTTGAAAACAGCTTTCTCCATTACTACTGTTTTCAGCAGCCTAGGGCCCTGAGAAACAACTATATTGTATTCGTTTTGACTCACAGTATTCGCTTGGACTTAACCTCTGCTCCATAGTGTTAATCTTTCAGTCAATGTCAAAAGAGGATAACAAATAGTAAAAATGTACTTAAGAATAACTGAGCCAGTGTCAATGACAAAGGAATATCCTAAAGTTCTCCCCTGCAAGTTATGAAGTGATGTGGCAGAACAGATTATGAGTCCATATTGAAGAACGAAGGCTTCTATGAAACAAAGGTGGTAGTGGGAGGAAATGTCTTATATTAGACCAAATGATTTATTATGGTGTAGCAATAGGCTTTTAATTATTATATCTTAAGGAGATAAACAAGAAAACTAGTATGTCCACTAAAAAATGTTATTTCATAAACTGGAAATGAGAATGTTTAAACTATGGGAGTGGAAAGAAACATTATTTTGTTATTTGTTTGTTTGTTTTTAATAATGGAACTTATTTAGAGAATAAAAAGGAAAAGATTACACTGGATGATGAAGAGGTTTGGAAACAGGATGTTAAGGACTTTTATAACCTCTGAGAAAATTTACCACTCCTATTAATGTTCTCCAGGTTTTGTAAAATACAATTGTAAATGCTCAGAAAATATTTTTATTATATAGATATTTTAAGGATATCTGTTGTTTATTATTTATCTTTCTCAGCTTTCATAACAAAGGCAAGGTTTTTAAGTTCCATGATTTTCTATTTACACGTATTTTAAAAAAAAGAATGTAATTGTGTAAGTTTATGGCTGCTTTATTTGGTAAAAACTTCTTATAATTTTTTTTTATCCCCAAGGACTTTTCCAAAGGCAAATAATTTATAAAACAATCAATAAATGCTAGACTAAAACATACACAGCTTTGCTATACAGCTTAATAATTGAATAGGAATTGTATAAACAAGTTGCAATTATTAAGAAAAATAGAAAAGATGCAAAAATACTTTTTAGAAAACCAGTGAAATTTCTTTAAAATAAACCCACAATAAATGATTTATCTAGAAGAAAAAATCCAATCTTAATTAAGGAAAAAGTTCAATAAATATATATATACATCCATAAACACAAAAACTTTTAACTCTCCACGTAGGAGTAAGAAAAAATTTTAAAAAATCAAAATATTTTAACAGTTTAATGAGTAAGAGTTTGTATAAGTGGAACAGAACTTTTCTGAAACTTAACAGTATTTATATATAATGTCATTTTTAGCTATCCATATAGTC
Organism: Gavia stellata; assembly: GCF_030936135.1. NCBI lineage: Eukaryota > Metazoa > Chordata > Aves > Gaviiformes > Gaviidae > Gavia > Gavia stellata. The sequence goes on along the minus strand of NC_082598.1, from coordinate 22,515,710 downwards.
TTCCAAGATATCATTTTTTAGAATCCGGTAGAATGTGGCAGAAGTGTAAATATGTAATATGTATGCATAAAAAAATGCTAGGAAATTTTAATATTCCTTTCTGTCTTGACTCTTGGATGTTATTATTCTAGTCCTGTTTCTTCTGTGATATTTAATGTAAGTATCATTTCATGTCAGCATGTCAGGCTTATTTTCTTGGTATCATTAATATTTTTATCTTAAATTTTGCTAGAAAAGTCAAATCAGGGATTGGTATCAGTTATACGCACACAGTTTACAGTAGGGGGAAAAAGCTAATAATGTATGTGCTGAAAACCCAGTACTCCAATGAAAAATGCATCTTTCTCAATATAGAGAATCACATTACTATTATATGATCCTTCTATGTGTTTGTTAGTTTAAAAAAAAAGAAAAAGTAAAAAAGAATGAATAACAGAATGTGGAAATACTCTGAGATCCAGTAGATCCTGTAGGTTGTTGAGGACAGACACATTCTTCAGCCATAAAACCATGCTGGGATGAGGGATCAGTATTTCTCCTGTGTGTACTCTTCAGCTAACTTATAGCTGTAGACTCTTTAATCTATTAAAAAAATAGTTAATAGATAATATTCCAAATTAACAGCTTAGAACTAAAATCTGAATATTCCTGAGAAAAATCAGTTCTCTGAGTGGTCCAGGAACTCCCCAGCCAGTCTTCTTCATATACAAGATAATGGACAGGTTTGAGAAAATGGAGTGACTTGGTACTAGGTGACTAATTGAACTCTTAGCAACTCCCACAACTTGATTAATTGATGCTGATTGAACTCTTGACAACACTCACAACTTGATTAATTGATGCAGGAGTTCACTAGGTGGGAATTTCAGGCTGTCCTGAAAACTCCCTCCAGGCAGCTCCTTCTGTGCAAAGACAAAGTTGTGTGGTTAACTATGTTAACTAATGTCCTGAGTGGAGAATTTGGCCCTTCCTTCCAGAGACTCCCCTAAATGGTTCCTGCTACAAAATTGATCAAATTGTATATAGATAAAAGACTTGTAATTAAGCAATACAAACTTTCTGCAGATGCAGAAATGGTCACATCGGACAGTCTTTTGTACATACTTAAGAAATTTAGGACATGTGGATTGAGAAAATCTATGGCAATGGATTATACATGTGTTGAGGTGGTCACACAGGTCTATGGGCCACCTGCATTATGAGACTGCAGCAGAAGAGTCAGACCTGATCCAGCTGAAATTGCTGTTACAGAGTCTTGCAACAGCGACTTCCATTTCCATCTGAAGAGTGACTGCCTTGTTTCAGAGATTCCCTGCATGCGAGTTACCCTATTCAAAGGACCAAATAAATCAACTTTGCTTGCTTGCTTGCTTGCTTGCTTTTAAACAAACTGTCCCTAGTGTCTGTGCAACAAGGAGAGAAATTCTATGACAACTCCATAAGGATGTCAATTTAGTTATAGGTGAATTGCATGGGAATAATTTTATAACTACTGTAATGTTTACAAATAAATCCACAGTGACCAGACTGTATCTTACTGTTATTACTGTAGAGCTACATAATATCCTTGTTCTGTGCATTTTACCTATGTGTAATCATCACCCAGAGTCTAAACCTTGTTTTTAGATGTTTCTACAATGCTTTATATAACACAGTTTTAGTCTACAATTCTTAAATGCTGAAACAGCAACATCTATCAGTATTGTTTAATGGTGGGATTCAGTAAAGCTAAACCAACAGTGAACAAAGGACAGAAAACATCATGAAATGAACCATCGTGAAACAGTTGTCTATTTATCTATTTGATTTTCAAATACAATTCAAACATTCTTTACAATGATAACTACTTAAAAAATGAGATGGGAAGAAGGCGAATTTTTAATAAAATTACATGACTTCAGGAAAATAAAAACAAAATGCAAATTAAATTGAAAATAAATCATCAAGGATGGGCATATAAACATCAGTCTCTAGAGACCTGAAGAAGAGTGAAATGTTACACTTACAATTTTTTTGTGCAAGACACCTGCTTTAACAACTATAGTTGCCAATGGAAAGAATCTTGGAGACAGTAGTGGGAGTTATGTTAGGGAATTTTACATCAAATATAGAACAGCTCATGAAATATACCAATGTTCACCTAGGTCCATTTGTCTTCAAAATAAATATGCTTGCAAAAACCACATAGGATTAATTTTCAAAGCCAAATAGAAAGCTTATTTAGCATGTCTGTCAAGAAAACATTTGAATGAGAAGGCAAGCGAAATCTGAGATTGTTTCTGGAAATGAAGAGTAACATCTGCCATTTTAGTCACAGTAATCAGACATGTCTTCTAAGAGACTCTAAATAGCATGTACCTGTTAAACTTTCAAAGTAATCCATCTGCCTTGTTATATAAATAATTCTATAAATATTGCACCCCAAAAAAGAATATTTTATTAATGAAGCCTAAACATAATTTTTGCAAACACTTACACTTTAATAAACACTTATGGTCATTGAATCCTTAGAATAATTAGTCTAAATATTTAATGTTCATTCAGTATTATAATTATTATTACATAAAAATATTTTTCAATATTAATAAAACTATATCAGGAAATTATAACATACAAAATGATATCACATACACTGAAGTGTTGAAATAAACACAACGATTTCAGTCAGTGGGATTCTGAGATCTCAATAACTTACGAGAATCATAACGATCCAATTCCTCTCCTGCATCCTATTTCAGGCTTTAAAAATCTGACACTATGCAAGCACTGTCAGTTTTCATGGTGAATGTCTGAAAACAATGTGGTGGGAATTTAAGTCAGCACCACGTCATGCATTTGTTGTTTTATTGAAGTCACCTGTTTATTTGACAGATCCTGCTGACTGTATCATATGAACTTATGGTAACTTAGGGGTCCTAGACTTACATAAGAAATATTCTTGTTATGAAGTGTTAGCTTTGCAATGCGAAGTGCTAACAATGTCTAACTTCAATGTCTTTCTGATGTACATTAAACCCCTCATAATTATTGCGTCAGTAAATCAGTACAGTAAAATATTTGTTAATCAACAGATAGAAAAAGTTGGTGCTCGGATTCCTAACGCCCCTCTCATTTCTGTTTTGTTTTGGTTTGTTTTGGTTTGGTTTTTTTGAGGGAGGAAGCTTTAGTGAGTAAGATATAGTTTACTTGGTGCCAAATGCCTCTACTACACAGATGGTTCACAGCATTCTAAAGAAAAGATATCTCATAAACTTTTCCTTCCCCAACTCTGGGCTCTTGTATGAAGAACCATACTGATCTTTTATCTGTCTCAAAGAGGGGGTAACAAATTAGTGTCCCCATCTCCTTAGTATCTGAACCTTATTACTGTTCCTCCTTGTATTTTTCTGAACGGCTGAATAGTACCTGAAGACCAACCCACCTCCCAGCTATGAGTTTGGACAATGTGCAAGGTGACATAGTGGGAGAGTGTTAAAATCAGTTCAGTAGGTGCAGCAGCAATGCTGGGAGGACATTTTAAATGAACTGATGACAGTCCCCCTTCAGGTCCTTTCCCTTAAGGAAACGGGTATTTGAACAAGTCTAAGTCATTGCTATTGCTTCACATTTGGTTTAAGAGACAGTGGGAAATACCTTCATACCCTCTTACAAATCACTTCATTTATGATTAGCCATCCCTTTTAGACATGCATGATTACTATGATTGTTCTCTCTGTACAGTTTTTGCCCTTTTCTGTGTATTGTCAGGAAGCTTTGTCTGATATCTCTTCAGCCCCCAAGAAATACTCTTCTCATATTTCTTGAGATATGTCTGCTCACTGCACAGGCCTTGACTACAGTGGGTTTGGCTAGGAAAATGTTACAGTCAGTGACTGTAGGAGCAGCTACAGGAGGAACTTGGCAAAGGTATTGAGAGGAGAAGGTGAAGTTCCACAGAAGAAAAACTTTAAAGGAATTAGGCGTGTAAGGTACATGTGTAGCTCATCAAGGATGCTCTCTCCTCCTCACATCATGACTGAGACAAGAGCTTTTATCTGTTTTAGTTCTATGGAATTTTTTATCCTTTGTGCTGTTCATCCTTTATCTTTTTGAGTTCTCTGGATGCATCACCCATCACTCTTGTTCCTAGCCTTTGGCTATTCCTTAGCTTTTGGCTGAAGCACTCTATGCAAAGAATAGCCATGATGGCTCATCAATACCCCATGGGTGATGCTCCTGGCTCAGACAGTCCCCACAGCTGGACTTCTTCATTGCCAGGAGCTACCTTCATTCTGCTGCAAGCAAAGCACTTGCAGTAGAAAGCCTGTTCTCTCTGTCTCTATACTCCTTCCAAAGAATTATTCAAAGGCACTTTTTGCCTTTTGATGGACTGTCAATACACCTCCATGCTGTATTCTCCCTCCTGTTACACCCAAGAACATATATACAAGAAAGAACCGCAGAATCACAGAATCATTAAGCTTGGAAAAGACCTGTAAGATCATCAAGTCCAACCATCAACCCAACACCACCATGCCCACTAAACCATGCCCCACAATGCCTCGTCCACACGTTCCTTGAACACCTCCAGTGATGGTGACTCCACCACCTCTCTGGGCAGCCTGTTCCAATGCTGTACCACTCTCTCAGTAAAGAAATTTTTCCTAATATCCAGTCTAAACCTCCCGTGGTGCAACCTGAGGCCATTTCCTCTTGTCCTGTCACTAGTCACTTGGGAGAAGAGACCAACACCCACCTCTCTGCAACCTCCTTTCAGGTAGTTGTAGAGAGCGATAAGGTCTCCCCTCAGCCTCCTCTTCTCCAGACTGAACAACCCCAGTTCCCTCAGCCACTCCTCATATGACTTGTGCTCCCGACCCCTGGAATATAGTTTTTAGTGAAAGTTAAGCATAGGATCAGCTGTAGCTGAACAGAAAAGTGTCAGAAAATATTTTCAAACAGTAAAAGACTGATTTCCGAAGAAGCCAGTATGACCCGTGACTTGGATGTGTGATTTGGCTGCGGATGTGTGAGGAGGAAGAATTAGGAAATCTTTTGTGATCAAAGCAACAATCAAGGTTGGTATGTTTCTATGCCAAACAAATTGGTTTTGATGAATCAGTATTTGTAAAGAAAAAAAATTGCTAGTATATTCCTGACTAGCCTATTAGCAAGCCCAGTATATATTTTCTACTACTATATCTGGAATAGATCAGTTAAAAATTCAAAAGATGTAAGTGGAATTCAAATAGGTATTATACAATATTTAACCAGTTTTTAGAGTTTGATATGTTAGAACTGCATTTTTGTGTAACACTTTAGAGATAATTAATAGCAAAGTGGTGTTTCAATCATTAAGCATATATATGCATTTCCTATTTCAATATAAACTAATAAGTGAAAGTGTCAGGATTGATCTTCTCTTGAATTGCAGAAGGTTAAAAAATTGGTCAGTCCTGTGAAAAGTTGATACATTACCTTTCTTCTGAGACAACTGTTTTTGTTATTATTATTTCTCAGATGGTCTACAGGAGTGTATCCTTAATCATAGATTTTACAGGGTTGATGTATACTAATCTGATTATATAAGATCTATTAATATTTTTAAACAGGCATGATCCTTCATCTCCTCTTGGAATCCTCACTTAAGTTATGCATCAAGAACAGCTTTTAGTAATTGACATTATTTGATAAAATAGAGCTAATAGAGACACCAAAAGTGTGACTGATCATAACCGTTGTCGTTGCCCTTCATGATTATTTATGAAGCCTGTGCCTTTTCAGTGTAATAGCCATACATCAATCAGTGTTATGATGGCCCAGTTATTTTCACTTTATTGCATATTATCTCGTTAGTTTTTAAATAATTACTATAGTAATCAAATCATTCTGATCTCTCTCTCTAGTATTTCTGAGCAGTGAATGCAACCCACTACTTTCACACCTGCAGACTCAAATTATGTATTCTTTTTACCAATCAACATTCATAACCACGTATGTCACACATGTCTTTTCATGTAGTGTGCTGTATGGAAGAAGCAATTGAATATTTTCCCTGTAAGCATATTAGCTGTACTTGTGAATATTTGTTGATTGTCATATAAACTCTTCCTATAATTTAGACACTTGGGCCACTGGCTGAACTGATCCTTGTAGATCTATGCCTGCAATTTTGTATATTAATAATGTGATCCTGATGAAGGAATTGGAAACCATTTTCAACTTCTTGATATATTGCTGTGGAATGCATACTAATAACAGGTCAATCATTGACCACTTGTCCATGTGCTGTTTCCTGGGAGGATGAGTAATATGCTCTCAGCGCACATATTCCTTCAAATGATGCCCAGTAAAACATGTAGTCTTCCATGGATGCTACAATAGAGTTTTAGCGCAATATAAGCACTAGCCAATATGAAGTTCTGGATAATGAACATTTGTCTGTCTGTCCCTTTCCCTTCCCTCCCTCCCTCCCTCCCTCCCTCCCTCCCTCCCTCCCTTCCTTCCTTCCTTCCTTCCTTCCTTCCTTCCTTCCTTCCTTCCTTCCCTCCCTCCCTCCCTCCCTCCCTCCTTTCCACAAAGCCTAAACTTGCAAGCTGTTCTTGCTTGTTACTACATATGTTTTCAGATAGGAAAATTAATTTAACACGATCATTAACTCCTGTAACTCGTTTAATGTCCACATTCATACGACAAGGAATATACTTTTTAATTTGTGAAATATGGACAGCCTGAAAATACTTCTGCTAGAACATTTTATGATCATCCCTTTTTAATAATAAGACCAGTGACACTTGCAATCCCTACTTTCTCTTCTTTTTTATTTTTCTTTTTATTGCTACCTTTTTTTTTCTTTTTCTTTTTATATTGAATTCTTGTTCCTTAAGCAATGCATGTGATAGAGGAGAATAAGAGACTGCAGGACCTCAAGTACATACCCTCTCACATTTGGTTATGTAGAGCAAGCTAAACTTCAGTTCACAGCAACAGCATTCTCTGAATGGTGCCAAAAGCACAAAATAACTCATATTTTCATGTTCTAGGATTCAGGTAAGAGCAGAGTTACGGCCTTTCACACTTTCTGACAGGGTGGTGGGGTTTTTTTTGTAATAAAATACTTTCTGTGGCAACAGTTAATCATTTATTCACTATGTGAAATACATAATAATGATGACAAAGTAAAAGGGCTAATAAATTGCTAATCCTTCTACAGCTATAAAGTAACATAAAAATAGTGATGGAACATTTATAGTTCTTGACATGATACAGCATGTGGAGAATATTACTATCAAAGATTAATTTTATTTGGAAGAAGTTACCAAGGGCAAGTACATCATTAAAAACAATTGCATTTTAAGCTAGACGTTAAAAAAAAAAAAGGCGGGCAATTCATTTGTCTTGGATGAATTGACCGTATAACCTTGAATGAAAAAAAAAATATTACTATGCATCCAAAGGATTAAGGCAGACACTGACAAATTGATGGAAGCCTGTCAATGAATCACACAAAATTGTTTAATCTGCCATTGAAGAACTCTGGATTGTTTAATGGATTAAAGTGTTCCAACAATGTAATCTTTCAGCAGTTTTTACAGATGTAAAATGTGAGTATGTTGTATATTTGTGCTATCAGCTCAGATGGTCTTACAACTTTTCATCTCTGGGTCACAATATAGGCATCTTTTCCAAGTTGCAAAGAGACTCTGCAGGAGGGTTATGCATAATTTAAGAATACAAAGCAATTTTTTTTTTTTCTGTAAATATGTTCAATAGATGGCCAAGACTAATAATCTCCCAGATTAACATTTAATATGCTTGTTATTTGAGACGAGGCACTTAATGTGTCTTTGCTGGTAGACGGTCATTAGTCAGACAGGGGAAGGGTGGCCTTTCTTGCCCCTTGGAATGGGCTGATCCTCATAATCATTCCATATACTTTTTTTTTTCTTGGGATTTTATAGATTTCCACATCAGTGCTTTTCGTCTTTAATCCTTGAGTTGCTGACTGTCCTATCTCAATTATCCTACATTTTATCTCAATTATCTCACTACATTTTTACCCTTGTTGCCTTTTATGGTTTTTTTACGCACTTTCTCACAGTTGTTTCTCATAATTTATCAGTTTTCTCAAAAGTTTGAACCAAACTTACACACAGCTGGATTGTATCAAAACTAGACCTTGGATTACAGACAGTGGAACCACTTGGAAATTATTTACAGCCTTATTCTAGTTCCCTATTTGTTTACATAGATTTAGCATCCTCCATAAACACAAAGTTCGATATAACTGTGGTCTGTATGGAAGGAAGAAACACATCAGAGGATAACGATCATATACATTGTTTTAAGGCACCCTTACAGTATTTTGTTCAAAGGTTACCTTACCTAACCAAAAAGCCATTAACACTAGACTGAAATGATTACTTCAAATCAGGGGATATCTCTTTGTTTGGCTTTGTTTGGCTTTGCATCTGGTGTGGTGAAAGGGATTGACATACCATAATAACTAAAGAAGTGGTAGCTTAAAAATGTCATGGAACAGCTTGGTGGTGGAACATGTTAGATTTTTTCCCAACACTCAGAGTTTATTTGACCAAGCGCAGAGGAAAAAATTATTTAGGAGAAGGAAAAGAGTTATAAATTGACCAATAGCTATGTAGTAGGACAATATGAGTCAATGTAAATGTTAAAAATCTTTTCATGTAGCTTTACTGTTCAGAAACTGTAATTTTCTCATTAAAACAGACAGGCCGGAAAAAAAAAAAAAAAGAAAAATTACTTCCAACCCTACCTCAGTTCAGAAGACTGATTTCATGGCCAGCCTCTTTGAACATGCAGAACTTAAATTCCTCACAGACATAGGAAGTCACCTACAGAGATAAGCTGGCAAACAAAGGGCCTGGGATTTTAAGTTAATGACCTTTGTGGGAGAATGTGAAAATGAGTGAAGCACTCACAAGTTCTCAGAAGACAGATGTTATCATAACCTGTTAAAATCACTCAGCCCTCCACAGTTTTTCAGGTTTGTCTTCATTCACCATAAACTGTATTTCCAATTTGGTCAACTGAATGGAATTATATTTTTAACTTACAATGTTATCTGTGGTATCCCTCCTCATTGCCATATTCTTGATTACAGTGGCTAACAGTAAATAATACCTCTTGCTGGCTGTTTACAATAGCAGTTTGCTACTAGTTTAGGGCCATAATACTTCTAAGTGGACCCAACTTTAATGACAGTGAACTGTATTAAAATTAAATTGCTAAGAAAAATAAAGGAAAAACTAAACCATGGTTATTTTAGAATCCGTCTGATCCTTCCCTTGTGTAAAAATAAAAGCGGCAACAATGACTGAAGCCTTTACAAATCCCATTTTCTGGGGTAAGGTGTAGTCTGGTTAGGCCAGGGGAACAACTAAGAGCAGATTCCAACATTTTAAAATTGAAATGATGATCAAAGAGCATATTTGAGCAATCAAGAATTACTTGGAATACAAACTACCATAGGACAGAACAGTATTTTAGACATATTCTTTCTTTCTAATTGTGTTGTTAGGAAGATAGCTCTGAGCTGCTACAAAAAAATTTTGTCAGATAAAATGTCTACAACATAAAGAGATTTACCTTACAAAAATGAAATAAGATATTTCCATATATTGTGTTAACACAAGGAAGAGAGGTGAGCCATGGAATACAGGTTAAAGACATAATCTGCACAAGTTTCATGCATTTTCTTGCTAATTAGGTTATGTTAACACTTACTTTATAAAAAGCAGTAAGTTATGAATCTTATGAAATGTCATAAAATGCACACTTTGGTGGATAAATTAGCAAGAAAAAGCAAAATAAAGACTTTTCCTTATGTAGGAGTTGTAATACATTAGGAATAAATGTAAAAAAGTCTGGAAATTTGAACTGAACTAAAGAAACTATCATCCAGACCAAAACATTCCCACTCATTACAAACGCATCTATTTAATACAAGGTCTTTTATTCCAGAAAAGCAAAAACTAGGCATGCCTGTTTATATTTACTTGTCTATTATTACTAATTCATGCAGAGCACCTCTGACACAAGAAAATGCTGTGTCTCATTTTCCACAACATGAAATATAAACAGAAATAAAATTGTTCCATTTAATAATTATGGTTAAAATAATAATTTTCACAGTTTTGGGTTTTTTTTGTGGGATGTACTATGTGTTGTCCACACTCTTTTTCCAATTTTCCTTTAAAATTGTTTGCTTGAGTGTTCCCTAACGAGAGATATCTATTAAACTCCTAGACTTAAGGTGGAGATACTTTCAGCTTAGTGAAGGTCATTTTTTCAGTCATGCTTATAGGGCTCCATCATGATTTTAATCTGATTCTCTGGAAAGTTTTCTGGTCAAGGAGCTTTTATCACTTCTAGAAACAAAGGAAATAATTATTTTTTTTATTTTTTACCTTGGTCTTTTTGTCAGGTAGTAAATTCAGTACTATGCACTGCCTACCCAGAGGAATTAGGGATTTAATGTATTTCTACATTATACTATACTCTCTCCATGAAAAGCCAGCTGGCAGCTGCTGAACACCTGTTCTCTGCATTGATAGAAAAGAGAAACTATGTAATAGAAAATGAAGCATCAGAGGAGTGTAGATCTCAGAGTGATCCTCTAAATGAATGACCGCCTTACAATTGATCTAAAAACAAGCTACGAAAACAACTGAATTTGTGAGGGGAAAACAGTTACTATTTTCTTCATTTGTTAAAATATAAGTATGTTCATTGCCACAGCTTGAATTTTAAGACTTGGTTTGTATTTGGAATAGCTACAGGGTAGCTGTGTAGCATATAGGAGATGCAGTCTAGCACTTAAATGAAGCTTGATCCTGCTCTGAGGTAGCCAGCAGTCAGATATCCTCTCTGAACACCTACGAGTAGCATTCTATGAGGTCTCAAAAGAACCAGTCCTTGCTGCCCTTAACAGCCATCTTTAATAGATGTTACTGCCTGTCTTTTTTCATCTCAATTTATGTGAATGAATCCAAGAAGCGACACACCAGTGTTCCTATGTATAAAAAAAAAAAAAAAAAAAAAATTTTCAACTCTTAATATTTTTTTCTATAAAACCCTCGATTAGCTGAAGGAGTTTAAGACTTAACTGAACTAATTTTATAGAAAATAGGCATTTAACTTTTGACTGTTGTAAGTTCTGGGGCTTAAAACAAGAACAACCAAAAGAAAGAGATGAAGTCTTTTTTAATAAAAGAGTAAAGAATTGCTGAATGCAAACTCTAGAGCTGGCTGAGTAATCATGGTAGGTGGAAGTTTTAGGAGAGTGGCAAGCTTGCTTTCTGTAAATATTTGTAGGGTATGAATATCATGAGTGAGATCTTGACTCCTTTCAAATGCATGGCAAAAACCCAATTGATTTCAGTAAGACTGGAGTTTCAGCTACAGCAAGAGAGAGGAATTAGATAGTGGAGGAGAGGCATAAAAGGAAGAGATTAAGATGAAAGGGAAAAATTGAGGAGAACAACCCTGCCTCTTCAAAAATTACATATTTATATATTAAACATATGCAAACATACATATACATGTTCATATGCTAGGTCTATGGATTAATAAATTTGCAAGGAAACAGTGGAAGCTCATTGTGTTTCTGAGATGCAAAGGATTTCTTTTAGAGTAGGAGATATTGTGCTATAACACAGAGCTATATAACCTATTTGTTTTTCACATTATGTTATTATAAATATTGAGCTCTAAGGTGTGCTTATTTTTAAGATATGGTATAGATAGTTTTCTAATATTATGAAAAGTAGACTTGGTAGATAGCAGAGACTTCATTTTCTTCTTTGAGGCAAATACTTAAAGGCAAAATTTGGCCGAGATCATACAGCAATACGTACGCTAAGATTTCTGGAATAACTGGAGTTCCTTGGGAATTCATCAGACAGTACTTTATGTTTGCTATTTGCCGATGCCTCTGAACAAAACCTTTTGCTGAAATGTGTAGTTTCATTTACCAAGATTGTTCCTGTGCAGGAAGGACTTCTAAACTACTAAAACAGAATATGAAGAAAACAGATTCTTGTTAATCAATACATTATCCAGCTTGAAATACATTACAACTCCAATTAAAATTCACATCAATATTTTCTTGCATCCAGAAGTACAACTATTACTTTTATCAAAATCAGCCACATCCTTATGTATTTATACTCTTGTCATATCTCTTAGGTGTAATTTTCTTGTGAGTATTCTGAAAAACAAGGAATAATCCTGATGAAGAATATTTATTTTGCTTGATTTGCATTTCAATCTTTCTGCAGACAGGAAAAAATTCTCATCTGTTTTTATTTGTGAAAGTGTGTCTTCTGATTATTATGTATAAAGGAAGTAACTCTAAGAGTATGTACTCTGCTTCATTGTCTTTTTTGTCTGCTGGGAAGCCAATGACAGGCCTCAGACATCTCACAATGCTTAGGACAGAGGGAATGCTGGTATCATCATCAGGACGCTACCGTCAGAAGAAAGAGCAACACTTTCGAACTTGGTGATAACAGTAATATCTGTAACAACCTTTGTAAATCATTAAATAGTAAAGTTAAGCTTTGATATGCTGATACAACATTCTTATAGAATTCTGCTAACAGAACATTAATCTCAGCAGTAATTCAAGCTTAAACAATGATTAGCAATACCAAAAAAAAAAAAGTAACAATTAGGAAATTAGTTTAACAGGACATATTTTAACATGCTGACAACAGTTTCAACGAAGGCATTTCCTTCTCCTGCAGGAGATAGTGTCAGCAAAAAAAATAATCAATATCACTTCCAGACAATAAATAAACCCCGTAGCTTTCACTGCATGTGGTATCTCATATAAAGATATTAACTCCTTGTGTTCCCAAGAAAACTGCTTTTGTTTCTTCCTAATGCTCTGGAGCAGAGCATCTCTGAATCAACACTGGTAAATACCTTATCTTCAAAAAGGGAAAGAGGGAGGATCTAGGCTGGTCAGCCTTATCTCAATGCTTGGAAAGGAGATGGAGCAACTAATCCTGGAAACCATTTCCAGATACATGAAGGACAAGAATGTGTTTGGGAGTAGTCAGCATGAATTCATAAAGTGATGTCATGAAAAGTCAACAAAGGGAAGTGCAAAGTCCTGCACTGAAGGAGGAATAATCCCATGCATCATTATATGCTGGGGGCTCACCAGCTAGAAAACAGATTTGCAGAAAATGACCTAGGGGTGCCCTTGCAGCAAAGAAGGCTAATGGTATCCTGGGCTGCATTAGGCAAAGTGTTGCCAGCAGGCCAATGGAAGTGATCCTTCCCCTTAACACAGCACTGCTAAGGCCCCATCTGGAGCACTGTGTCACAGGGTCATAGAATCACAAAACGGTTGGGGTTGGAAGGACCTCTGAAGATCATCCTGACCAACCACCCCTACTCAAGCAGGGCCACCTACAGCAGGTTGCCCAGGACCATGTCTAGATGGTTTTTGAATATTTCCAAGGAGGGGAGGCTCCACAGCCTCTCTGAGCAATTTGTGCCAGTGCTCAGTCACTCTCACAGTGAAAAAGTATTTCCTTACATTCAGACCAAACCTTCTGTGTTTCAGTTTGTGTCCATTGCCTCTGGTCCTGTCAACAGGATACCACTGAAAAGAGCCTGGCTCCATCCCCTTTGCACCCTCCCTTGAGGTATTTATATACATTGATGAGATTCCCTTTGAGTCTTCTCTTCTCTAAGCTAAAGTCCCAGCTCTCTTAGCCTTTCCTCATAGGAGAGATGCTCCAATCCCTTGATCATCTTGTGGCCCTTTGTTGGGCTCTCTTCAGTATGTCCGTGTCTCCCTTGTACTGGGGAGATCAGAAATGAACACAGTACTCCAGGTGTGGCCTCAGCAGCACTGAATAAAGGGGAATGATCACCTCCCTTGACCTGCTGGCAATCCTCTGCCTAATGCAGCCCAGGATACCATTTGCTTTCTTTTCAGCCAGGGAGTATTGCTGGCTCATGTTCAACCTGGTTTCCACCAGGACTCCCAGGTCCTTTTCTGCAAAGCTGCCTTCCAGCTAGGCATACCCCAGCATGTATCAGTGCATTGGTTTGTTCTTCCCCAGGTGCAGGAGTTTGCAATTCCCCTTGTTGACCTTCATGAGGTTCCTGTTGTTCCATTTCTCCAGCCTGTCAAGGTCCCTCTGGATGGTAGCACAACCCTCTGGCATATCAGCCACTCCTCCCAGTCTGGTGTTGTCTGCAAACTTGCTGAGAGTACACTCTGCCCCATCATCCAGATCATTAATGAAGATGTTGAACAGATTGGACCCAGTATTGATCCCTGGGGTACACCATTAGTCACTGGCCTCTGACTAGACTTTGTGTTGCTGATCAACACCCTCTTGGCATGGCCATTCAGTTAGTTTTCAATCCACCTCACTGTCTGCTCATCCAGCCCATACATCAACATCTTCTCTATGAGGATGTTACGGGAGACAGTGTCAAAGGCCTTCCCGAAGTCCAGGTAGACAACATCCACTGCTTCCCCCTCATCTGCCAGGCCAATTGCTTCATCATACAGGTTTATCAAGTTGGTTGGCTGACTACTCCTGACCAGGGGTGTTCAATTCAATGCTCTCCACTAAAAGAGACACATGGACATACTGTACAGCAGAGGTATGGAGCTACTGGATAGCCTAACAAAGGGCCAGTAAGATGATTAAGTGACTGGCACTTCTTTCATATGAGGAAAGGCTGAGAAAGCTGGGACTGTTTAGCCTGCAGAAGAGAAGGTACAGGGGGATCTTATCAATGTGTATAAAAATCTGAAGGGAAGGTGTAAAGAAGGCGGGTCCAGGCTTTCCTTAGTGATGTCCACTGACAGGACAAGAGGCAATGGGCACAAACTGAAACACAGGAGGTTCCGTCTGAACATAAGAAAACACTTGATTATGGTGAGGGTGACTGAGCACTGGAACAGCTTGCCCAGGGAGGCTGAGGAATCTCAGTCCTTGGAGATATTCAAAGGTCATCTGGACATGGTCCTGGGCAACCTGCTCGAGAGTTGGACCAGATGACCTCTACGGTTTCCTTCCAACCTCAACCAGTCTGTGATTCTGTGGAAGATCTACTCAATTTTTCACCTGTCTTGTCATCTGCCATGGCTTGATGTTCTACAGATTTACATTAAAATGTAGGTTGTCAAAGATACTAGCAGACCACACTGCTACCTGATCAGAATTTTTTTTTTAGAATATGACTAAGAGAGATGCCTAAGTATTTTCTGGATGAAAAGTCTTCTAAAGTGAAATACCATTCTGAATTCATGTTTTTTGCATTTGTAAATTTGCTGTGACTCCAAGTAGTATATAAAGGAACTATGCAGTGGAATAAATCGTAGCCTGTGAGAAATACCACACTGGAAATATAAAGCAGCTTTTTAATAAGGTGCATGCTTCTGAGCAATCACACCTTGATTGATATTGTCTAAATTAATCATGGTTAGTTGATAAATCTAGTCTTACAGAACTGTTTTAGAAGTTAAGTTAAACCTCTTTTAACAGTTTGAAGCACATTTTGTTTCAGCCAATGTAAAGCCTAGCTATCTCTACAAAGGCTACTGTTGTCCAACTCACAGTTTTTGAGGACTGGGAAGTAAGCATGCAGACTATGCAGCTCATTAGAACACTATATCTGTATAATAGGGATTTACTTTCCCTGCCTTTCAGCTCAGTGTTTATTATTGTCTGTCAAGTCAGACTTTTGTGAATTGTGGTCTACAATATAATATTTGAAAGGGATGCGAAGTGCCAGAACTTTGTAGATGTGGCCCACCATTACTGGTTAGGCAAAGAAGCCTTTTAATTTGCTTAATGTATGGTAATATAAGTTTTTCTAAGATTCTGGGATGTCAAAAATTAGACAAGTCTTCAGTAGCTGATAAATTCCCAGTGAACTGCTATTAGGAAATGCAACAGGAAAGCCATCTTTACAGAGGCAGCAAAAATGAATATAGAGTTAATACCCTCAGTGAAGTGTTCTAAACTTTCGAATAAGAAAAAAAATCATACAGCAGCAACAGAGGTTCACTATGGTGTCTTCTTGGGAAAAGGTAATAATTCCTAGAATAGTTGATAAATAAGTGGGATACCACTTAATAGGTGTAATATTTTGTGTAGCACTGGGATTTATTTTATTGGATATCAGTGTTATTTAAATTAACATTTTTAATATGAATTTAAGATATGGCATAGCAAACAGCAAGAAATCTTGCTACCTGCTTCAGTCTCCCTAGATAATGTCAATAACTACAGCAAAATCTAAGCTCCCTTCACCATTAACTATGACAGACAGGCACGCTAAAGGTGTATCTGCCTATCTTGGGTACCTATTTGTAGAGCAAGATAAATAACTTTCCAGAGGTTCCTTTAAGATCCTCAAGCACCTTCTATTAAATCTAGCCCTCTGGTTGCTTACAATGAGCATAAAGGACAGAGCCTGAGAAGCCATCAGTTATTTAAATGTCAATTAAACATGCCCTAGCTCAATGACTTTAATAGTGTTGCAGAGCATTAATGGGAAGACCTGATTTGCTGCAGATTTATTTTTAAAGTGGAAACAAACCTCAAGCCACCATAGTAACTGCAGTGGGTTGTGTATTATATTTGAGATACAAATATTTTTGTCATAAACTTCTGTCATGGTTTAACACCAGCCAGCAATTAAGCACTACACAGCCGCTTGCTCACTACCCTCCTCCCTCATGGGGATAGCAGAAAGAATTGGAGAAAAAGTAAAACTCATGAGTTGAGATAAAAACCAGTTTAATAGAACAGAAAAAAAAAAAAATAATAATAATGATGATAAAAGAATATACAGAACAAGTGATGCACAATGCAATTGCTCACCACCCGCTGACCGATGCCCAGCCCATTCCTGAGCAGCAGCTGTGGCCCCCCCGCCCCGCCCCGTTTTTGTTCAGCATGACGTCATATGGTATGGCATATCCCTTTGGCCAGTTTGGGTCAGCTGTCCTGGCTGTGTCCCCTCCCAGCTTCTTGTGCACCTGGCAGGGCAGTGTGAGAAGCTGAAAAGTCCTTAGTGTAAGCACTGCTCAGCAACAACTAAAACATCAGTGTGTTGTCAACATTATTCTCATCCTAAATCCAAAACACAGTACTATACCAGCTACTAGGAAGAAAATTAACTCCATCCCAGCCGAAACCAGGACAACTTCATAAGGAGTTCATAAACCATCCATCTTTACTTTGAAAAAGAATGTGTAGTAAAGTGTTTCATATTATAAAAGTCATCAGATGGATTCCAAATATTGTGAGATGGTAGAGTGTGTCTATATGAAGTAGATTCTTAGTCTTATTCACTGATTTATTGTGAGCAGTGTGTCAAACTTTTTAGGGGAAAATAGCATACTATTTATAGGTGCTTTCAGCTTCCTACTTTTTTCCTGAGTCAATAGCTATAATACCATATAAATTTACCATATAAATTCTTGAAGAATTTTCATTCTAGTGCAATTTGGCAATGCTAGAAACCTATGTGAGGATTATAAAATGTGAAACTTGATTTGTTCTACTCTGAATATTCAATCATATAATTTTTAAAAATAGTTATGTCTCAGCCACCTATGTATGGTATACATAAAATAGAAACTGCACACCCAATTTTCACTTTAGGTTTAACAAAAAAAAATAAAGATACAAAAACTTTATTAACATTTTGACAAAATGAAATTAATATAAAATATAAAATACTTTTATAAAGATAGCATTAAGGAGGTTCACATCTGGAGTACTGTGTCCATTTCTGGGGTCCTCAGTGCATGAAAGATATGGACATACTGGAGCCAATCCAGTGCACGGACACAAAAACAATAAAGAGACAGAGGCTGAAGCTTCTTTCATGTGCGGAGAGGCTGAGAGAACTGGGTCTCTTCGTCCTGGAGACAAGCCCTGAAAGCTCAGAGGGAATATTCTCAATTTGTATAAGTACCTGAGCCTGACTCTTCTCAGCAGTACCCAGGACAATAGGCAATAGGCATAAATTAAAACACATGAGATTCTATCTGAACACATGAAAAGACTTTTTTATTGTGAAGGTGATCAAACACTGCAGCCTATCCAGAGAGGCTGTGCAGACTCCATCCATGGACATGTTCAAATCACAAATGGACATGATCCTGGGCAACCTGCTCTAGGTAACCCTGCTTGAGCAGTGGGGTTGGACCAGATGATCTCAAGAGGTTCTTTCCAACTTAAACGGTTCTGTGATTCTCTGATTTGTTCATAAATTATGTAAAAACATTTAGGGAATGATGTTTTAGCTACCATTATAAACCACTTGCAAACTAGAATGCACAAAATCATTTATAAACTTTGTGGTACTCTGGAAACCTTCTCATTTATTTCTAAACTTCTATTTTATTAAGCATTTATAAATATCAGCTGCATTAAACCATTATTACCACAGCTAAACTGGTAGGCTCCAAGTAATATTTTTTGTTAAACTCCATTCTGCTCAGCACCAGAAGTGGGGCTAAAAAGACTTGGCAGCCCATGCCGATGATCCCATTCAACTTACCTGGATTAAAGAACGGGTCATTTTGTAAGGGCCTTCTGAGTGCCCTTTCAATGGCTACAAACTGTGCCAAAACAGAGACCCTCTGAAGTCCATATAGATATTAATAACTAATAAGACAACACCAAACAATCTGGGAAATATAATGAAAAATTCAGCCATCGGGACTTAATATTTCACTCTTCCAAAATATTTTTTATATACTTTACCATGGCATGGTAGAACTTAGACACTGATATTTATCATTTCATTGATATTTGTGAAGTTCTGTTTGATTCTGTACTGGGTGTAGGTATCAAGGTGGAGGGGGCTGTGGGGTGGCCTCTGGGAGAAGCGGCCAGGCTCTGCCCTTTGCTTGTTCCAGCTGGTTCCAGCTGGCTCTAAAGGACCCACTGCAGGACACAGCTGAGCCCATCTGCCATGGGTGTGGCACCTCTGGGAAAATGTATTTAAGAAAGGGTAGAAACTGCTGTAGAGAGGAGGGAACAAAAAGGGGTGGAGACCCATGGAAGACTGGATTTTCCCCTGCAGCCTGTGATGATCCTGTGCCAGAGCAGGAAAAATTGTGAGAGGAAAGGGTGGTGGAGAGAAACTGCCAGGTACTGACTGTACCACCCCTGTCCCCCATCTCCCCTGCACTGCAGAGGGGAGGGTAGAGGAGTTGGGAGTGAAGGAGACAAGTTGAGCCTGGGAAAGGAGGGGAAGAAAGGTGTTAATGTTTGTCCTTCTGTTTTCCACTACCTGAATTAGTAACTATATTTTTATTTTAACTTGCAATAAATTAAGTTAATCAGGTTGTCTTGCCTGTGATGATAATTAATAAGTGATGTCCCTATCATTATCTTGGCCCACAAACTTTCTTATTTCCTCCCCCATCCTGCTGAGGGGAGAGTGAGTAAGCAGTTTGGTGGGAGTTTGGCTGTTAGCCAGGGGTAACCCACTACAAGTTCTTAAAGGTGAACATAAATTAAGAGACAGTAAGCAGTTCTTATTTTGGATTGGTATGATAATGGCTTCTGTCCGAAGTTTGCAGAGGCTTAATTGACCTCTGCTCACTTTGAACATTCATTTCTGATTTCTGTATTCTCTTTTGCTCTGTAAAATCTTCTGTTAAAGCCACTAAGTTCTAATTGTTTCATTACAATATTTCTGTGTTACATATATCTACTACACTTCATTTTATAAATATGTTAATCTAATTTTGGGGGCCTGAGCTGCAGCTAGAGAAACCACAGGAAGACTTTTCTATCAGATGGGTGGTAGGATAAGGGAGGAGTCCTTAACTACTAGTTACAGAATAGGAAGCTTGTGTCCAGCAACTCCTAAGATCCTTTCCCAAATGAAGAAATGCACACGATTATTTTTCCTGGTAACTAATACTAAGCGCAAAGTCTGTTTGAAACTTTCGTTCTGCAGAGGTAAAATATTTGTGTTTCTCAAGAAAGCTCAATGCAGAATTCAGACCGTTTCCTGACAGTGGGTACCTGTAAGTTCTTCATCCAAACGGAGTATGTTCTTTTCCTTTAAAGAAGAATATTTTACTTAGGCAGTATGGAATATGTATTTAGTGCTCTCTTTCCAGGTGTCACTTCTCGCATTCCCTAATATGCAGTTTCCTAATTTTCCTGTGGTATTTGCTTTGTATTGTCTCTTATCGTCTGCTGCAGAACTCATTAGCATAGTCCACATGCACTACATAGTATTTGTCAGGTCTCCTAGATAGTTTATGTACTCTCCATTCACAAAATGGTACAGTAGATGTATACTTTTATTACCCTTTACTATCTGTTTATTTACTATTTTACCTGAATTTCTTTGCAGTCTTTTGTCCACTTGTTTTAGCATATTTGTTTTGTTTTTTCTCATGGCATTAAATCTATTCTTTAAGCAATTATTGCTTTTAGGTTAAACTGATCTTTTGGCCTCTCCTGATCTCATTTGAAAATACATATAGAATATCTTGTTCATTAGTAACATACTGAGACAATGGCTTTCATGTTTAAGTAAATATGAAAAAGAAGGTAATAAAAGTAAAAAAAAAAGAAGGCAATATTTTTAATCATTATTTTGTTTCCTTTTAATAACTTCTCAAGAGGCTTCACCATTTATAGTAGTTCTCCAATGAGATGATACTGTTTGTGACACCAGCTGGCAGAAAGGGACAAATTTCTTGACTGTTAAAAAAGCTCTATAATATGGATAAAACCAGAAATACATAAATCAATTTTTGTCAAAATTTCAGAGAGAAAATGTATATTGACTTATTAATATTCTTTAAAGGGACAATGGACAAGATTAGCTAGTTCTTTAATTAGCCTACTTTTTCCTGCAACTATTCCCATGATATTGACATGTATGAAAATATAAAATAAGCAGGTCTTTTTTAATATAATTATTTATAAATGGCTCAATTGTGTTGTGTTCCAAGATTGTTTTTTGAAAGTTTAACACTGATCAGAGTGAAATAAAGGCAGAATCACATCTGCTGTGTGACAGACATGCTTGTGTACACACACTTTGTTTTCAAGCTAGAAATATCTCTGGCTACTTGAAGATACTGTGACTTTCCTTTTTGAACATATTTCAGACCTTTTGGGAAGGTTATATTTGGACTTGATTTTGAGATCTTGGAGGGTATTGAGAGCTTGTCTATTGATGACCACACATTTAAACTGTTTCCCGATGCATACTTTTTTCATAAACTTGCATAGAATTTTATTTTAAGCAATGAACTTTCCTGGATTAATTTTTTATTTTGGGTGAAAAATTATTTTATTAGCTAGGTTCATAACCTTTTTTTAATTTCACTCAGTGATAGCATTCAGCACTCAAGAGATTGCTACATGTGATGTTTATTTTAAATAAGGTTGTACTGGTCTTTCCCAGAATAAATCCACTGTATCTGATAAAGCTTCCTCCACTGCATGTGATATCTCATTAGTAATACTTGGCAACTGAAAAATAAATTCTCCCTTTGTTCATATTAAAAGATGTTTAAGAAACTTCTTCATTCATTCAAACACAATAGTGTATTTTTGATACACATGTATGTGCTATAATGTCATGACCATAAGACAGTGAAGGCAAGGTAGTGCATAGTAAAGAGTTGATGTAGTCAAGAACATATAAACCGATCAGATGAGGGCCATGAAAATGATCAGAAGTCTGGAACACTTCTCCTGTGAAGAAAGGCTAAGTGAGTTGGGGTTCAGCCCAGAGAAGAGAAGACTCCACAGAGACTTGTATTGTGGCCTTTCAATTCTTAAAGGGGGCTTATAAGAAAGATGGAGAGAGACTTTACCACGGCCTGTAGGGATAGGACAATGGGTAATGGTTTTGGACTAAAAGAGGGTAGGTTTATATCAGATATAAGGAAGACATTCTTTTCAGTGAGGGTGGTGAGAGACTGAAATAAGTTGCCCAGAAAAGTTGTGGATACTCCATCCCTGGAATTGTTCACAAGGTCAGATTGGATGGGGGCTTTGAGCAACCTGGTCTAGTGGAACATGTCCCTTCCTGCTGCAGGGGGGATCAAACTAGGTGATCTTTAAGGGTTCCTTCCAGCCTATTCTATGATTTTTTCAAAATAAAATTAGAAAAAAATATTCTAAAACCTAAGCAGAATTCAAATAATTTCACCCAACCTGTTATAAAGAAAAATGCAATATAACTTTTTAATTTTATGTTTTCATGTTTTAAATTTAATTTGGGGTTAATGAGTAGCCAAGCAGGTCCTATAGGCTCATATTTTCTATTCCATTTCTGTGCATCCCAATCAAGAATAATCCAATGAAAATGCATTTGTATTTCTAAGTAGTTGGCCAGTTAATGGCAGCCACTTTGATTACAAAGTGGGGCTTTGCTTGCAGACAAAATGTGAGGAGTTGACATCTGAAATAGTTAAGATTTCAGTGGGTGATGATGGCATATATGACCTCTTAAAATCACTTTGAGATGGCTGAAATAGCAGTTTATAAAAATCCCCTGGCCGTTGGTCCTTCCTGAGTGAAAAAAATGCTTTCTGTATTATGTAGAGCAGGACTAAAAATTAAGTTTTTGAAAGCTTGAACTTTTCAGTAGGAGACAGAAGCTTCTCTGTTGTTGTCACCCTGTGCTGTGGCCTTGTCTTAGAACTTAAAGTGTTTCCTAAAAATTAACAATAATACCCTCATAATTAGAGAAAGGAATTCTTGTAGGAAACTTTTTGCAACAGTAAAGCACATGTTCAGAGAAATGTCACTATCAAAAATAGGATATATCTCCTTTCTGCTCATAGTCTGTCAAATGGATTATGTTCAGGGCTATCTTTATTGAAGGTGAAATATCAAGCTCATCTCTACCAGTGTCGCTTGCACATCAGTTATGCACCATTGCCTTACACTGACCTCTGCTTGTTCTAATACTATTAGCCAAAAGGAGTCAAGGGAATGTAAGTACAACTAGCAAAAAGACAAGCAATCAGACAATTTAAAAGTAGAGAAAGAAAGTGAAACTCAAAGTAGAATAACACTTTTCATAGTATTTTTATGACTGCTAAAATCAACATGGTGACCTGATTTTCACATAATGAAGAAATATATTGAGAGATGTTTTATCTTTTTTCAAAGTTCAAGTTGCTCAGCATAAACAGTTGCTTTGGAATGATTCAGTGCCTACCATTTACTAAGGTTGTTTATATTGAAAGGAAGAATTATAATTTACGTATAATACAGTGATGTAACTATTATCTTGGAGTGTCATAGTCTTGGCTGCATTAAAGTTCTTATTGCTGAGACTGATCTAAATAAATGCAGATATGTTTTTTTGACCTGAGATCCATTTGCAGTCAGTGGAAAAAAAAAAAGTAGGCATATGCAGGAAGACACTCAGAGTTCCTTTTCCCCTCCATTAATTTCAAAGGAATTTAGGATAACTAGCTCTGTGTTTAGAAGTCAATGACAGAGGTGTATAATGTTATGTGAGATGAACTCAAATATAGAATTTTACCTCAGGGTTAATGATAATCAGATGTTTATTCTGTATTTAGATTTTTTTATCTCAGAAGGATTGTTTGTGATAGTGTTTGTTCTACATTCTCTCCTGTTGCATTGAAAACTTGAAGAATAAACTTTATCATAGTTACAGCTGTTGAATAAATATAAAATTGACTAGAAATTGACCAAGAGACTTCTGGATTTTTTTCCTTTTTTTCTTCCTTTTAATAAGACAAAGAATATGGTCAAAAAAAAGCTTTTCAGTCAGTCATCAGTGTAAGTACATGTACAATGCTACCAAGTCTGTTATCTACAGTAAGAATAGAGTTCTAATCCCAGTGAAAACAACATTAACAGCTTAACATAAAAGCATAAATCTTGAACTTTAATACTCATTATTTCTATCTTCAAACAAAAATTCATAGAGCCAAATCCCATAGTTTCAGTGAGGTGAAATTCCTGAGAAATGTGGCCAACAACAGAATCAGATTGGATTCCAATAACATGTCCATTCTAAGGGTCATAATTAATTAATTTAAGTAATAATTTATTTCTTGCACTATTCCTTCTTTTCAAATAATCCCATTCAGGCTGTATTAATAGTGTATCTTAGGGGACTACATTTTTCACAATTAAGAGGTAATAGACACAGAACACAATTCCAAAGGAAGGCACGGGGAAAAGCTTGTTATTGCCACTGTGGACATCAAGATAAATCTTTAAAGCAGTCATATGTTAATTAATGTGTTTTAACACATTTATTGCCATGATCATGACTATACTAACAGAAAAATTAGAAATTCAGTTTCTGTATAGATCCTGAATGTAACTTTCTTATACTTTCTGTTGCTATGATTATACAGCATTCTGCATTTCAATGCTATTGTACTAAGCTGTGCTATCAAGTTCATCTGAAAAACACTCAGTGACAGCAATAAAAAACCATTGTGCTAAGCACCTGACATCACTAACATAACAAGAAAAAACTTATTTGGTCCATGCTGAAACAGTTCTTGCAACAAAAGGAATTGCAATGCCAGTAAAAGTCCCTTGCCTTTTTCAAACTGAGAACCCAAAGATATTCACAATCCTTGCTACAGAAATCTCAGTCAGATTTTTTCCATGTCTGTCCTTTTGTTCATAGGGGATCAAAGGCTAGTGGCTTCCAAACTTATCTGAATTTAGACTTCCTTCTGGACATGTTTATTGAATATATTAAATTATGCCATGTTTCTTAAGTAAAACTCATGGTGTTTTCTTATGAACATAGCACTTTCTTTTACTAGTATGAAGAATGTAGTGCCTAGATGTTCCTATGAATATTGCTTTCTAAAGAGTGAATTAAAGACAGAATGAAGACTCAAGTTTGCCAAGCCAAGCATGAAGCTCTACTGTTACAGGCTATGACATGTAGATTTATACAAAAAGTCTGAATGGAAATTGGATATGCCTTGAAAATATCCAATCCACTGAAAAATATTCTTTCATTTTGTCTGCTTCTAATGAACCCTCTCTTTCTTCAGCAAAACTGCAAGTTTTTGTGTTTCTCTTTACTACTGTTTTGTGTGTACTCAAATGCTGAAGTGATCCTTCCTGCCTCATATAGTCTTGTACTATTTATGAAAAGGAGTAATGCCTTTCTAACATCATATTCATTATTCAAACTATTAGTTAAGTACATAAAGACGTAAGTGAGCCTACGAGGGGAGGTGCCCTGCTTGACCTGCTGTTTACGAACGGAGAAGGAGTGGTGGGAGAAGTGATGGTCAGAGGCCGTCTTGGCTTAGCAACCATGAAATGATAGAGCTCTCAATTCTTGGTGAAGTAAGGAGGGGGGTCAGCAAAACCACTACCAAGGACTTCTGGAGGGCAGACTTCAGCTTGTTCAGGACACTGGTTGAGAGGGTCCCTTGGGAGATGGTCCTGAAGGGCAAAGGGGTCCAGGAAGGCTGGGCCTTCTTCAAGAAGGAAATCTTAAAGGTGCGGGAGCAGGCAGTGCCCCTGTGCTGGAAGAAGAGCCATCGGGGAAGACGGTGGGCCTGGCTGAATGGGGAGCTTTTGCTGGACTCAGGAAAAAAAGGAGAGTTTATCACCTTTGGAAGAAGGGGCAGGCAACTGCAGAAGAGTACAAGGATCTCGTTAGGTCATGCAGAGAGGGAATTAGAAAGGCAAAAGCCCAGCTAGAGCTCAATCTAGCCACAGTTGTAAGGGATAACGAAAAATGCTTCTATAAATACATTAACAACAAAAAGAGAGCCAGGGAGAATCTCCATCCTTTATTGGATGCGGAAGGGGAACACTGTCACCAAGGATGAGGAAAAGGCTGAGGTACTTAATGCCTTCTTTGCCTCAGTCTTTAATAGCCACACCAGGTATCCTCAGGGTATCCATCTTCCTGAGCTGGAAGACAAGGATGGAGTGCAAAATAAACTCCCCATGATCCAGGAGGAAGCAGTTAACGACCTGCTATGCCACCTGGACACTCACAAGTCTATGGGGCCCGATGGCATCCACCCAAGAGTACTGAGGGAGCTGGTGGAGGAGCTTGCCAAGGTACTCTCCATTATTTATCAACAGTCCTGGTTAACAGGGGAGGTCCCGGACAACTGGAGGCTTGCCAATGTGACGCTCATCTACAAGAAGGGCCGGAAGGAGGATCTGGGGAACTACAGGCCTGTCAGCCTGACCTCTGTGCCGGGGAAGATTATGGAGAGGTTCATCTGGAGGGCGCTCACAGGGCACGTGCAAGATAACCAAGGGATCAGGCCCAGCCAGCACGGGTTCATGAAAGGCAGGTCCTGCTTGACCAACCTGATCTCCTTCTATGACCAGGTGACCTGCCTGGTGGATGAGGGGAAGGCTGTTGATGTTGTCTACCGGGACTTTAGTAAAGCCTTCGACACTGTCTCCCACAGTATTCTCCTGGAGAAGCTGGCTACTCATGGCTTAGACAGGTGAACTCTTTGCTGGGTAAAAACCTGGCTGGACGGCCGAGCCCAGAGAGTTGTGGTGAATGGAGCGAAATCCAGTTGGCAGCCAGTCACAAGCAGAGTCCCCCAGGGCTCAGTTTTGGGGTCGGTCTTGTTTATTATATTTATCGATGATCTGGATGGAAGGATTGTGTGCTCCCTCAGCAAGTTTGCAGATGACACCAAGTTGGGCGGGAGTGTGGATCTGCTTGAGGGTAGGAAGTCTCTGCAGAGAGATCTGGACTGGCTGGATCGATGGGCCCAGGCCAATTGGATGAGGTTCAACAAGGCCAAGTGCCGGGTCCTGCACTTTGGCCACAACAACCCCATGCAATGCTACAGGCTTGGGGAAGAGTGGCTGGAAAGCTGCCCCGCAGAAAAGGACCTGGGGGTGTTGATTGACAGCCAGCTGAATATGAGCCAGCAGTGTGCCCAGGTGGCCAAGAAGGCCAACGGCATCCTGGCCTGTATCAGAAACAGTGTGGCCAGCAGGAGCAGGGAAGTGATCGTGCCCCTGTACTCAGCACTGGTGAGGCCGCCCCTCGAATCCTGTGTTCAGTTTTGGGCCCCTCACTACAAGAAGGACATTGAGGTGCTGGACCGTGTCCAGAGAAGGGTGACGAAGCTGGTGAGGGGTCTGGAGCCCAAGTCTTATGAGGAGTGGCTGAGGAAACTGGGGTTGTTCAGTCTGGAGAAGAGGAGGCTGAGGGGAGACCTTACTGCTCTCTACAACTGCCTGAAAGGAGGTTGCAGAAGGGTGAGTGCTGGTCTCTTCTCCCAAGTGACTAGCGACAGGACAAGAGGAAATGGCCTCAAGCTGTGCCAGGGGAGGTTCAGGCTGGATATTAGGAAAAATTTCTTTACTGAGAGAGTGGTGAAGCATTGGAACAGTCCGCCCAGGGAGGTGGTGGAGTCACCATCACTGGAGGTGTTCAAGGAACGTGTGGATGAGGCATTGTGGGACATGGTTTAGTGGGCATGGTAGTGTTAGTTGGACTTGATGACCTTACAGGTCTTTTCCAACCTCAGTGATTCTGTGACTCATTCCCTTCCCCCACAAGTCAAGCAAAATTTACAGCATAAATCTGTGGTCATGAAGAATTAGACAGCTCTAGTCTTCAATTACTGTCTCTGCATAGACAAGACAGAGGATATGACTGCTTAATTGTGCATAGCTAATGGGTATAATAAAAATCCTATACCAGACTGCATGCGTCTTAGACAATTTATATAGTTTAAACTATGTATACTATTTTAATACATTAAACTATTTCAAAGTTACGTTTCTGCCAATATCTTCTGCTCTATTTTCTATTGACATCATAATTTGTAAGTATGTGATTGTTAAATTGTTTGCCATATGTTCCCAGATATTCCATACATGTTATTTCTTCTTTTGTCCTCAGGTAAATTGGTAGTGGTGGAGATTATTCTGCTTATGGCCTCAACGTTCAGGCTTGATTTCAGTCTAGACTGGTATAACTGTGAATCTAAATGAAAACAATAATTTCTGATTATTAACTAACATAAATTAACTTGAAGTCTTTGTCATAGTCTTAAAAGAACTTGAAATCAAAGCACAGAGCCCACATTATTCATTGTTACACTTCTGGAAGCGAGTACTTAGGAAATTCACACCTTTGGTTTCGTTAACCTCAGTACCAACTTTGAGCTGTAAGTTATTACTAATACTTTTGACTACTCTTTTTACCAGAAATTTAATTGGCTTTTGTTGTAGCTGCAAAAGTTTCTATAATTTTTCCTTACCAACTGAGCAGAGAAATTTCAGTTCTTGGCTTAAACATCTAAATTGCACGAACAGTAAAAGCTACAACGTATGTCATGGTTCTGATGTCTTAGAATACGAGACCTTTTATTTTATGCACAAAAATTTCCTTCACATAGAAATCAGAGGAACACAGAAAGGGGAGGCTAAGGCCAGGTAAGTTTCTCTGGGCTTCCTCACAACAGTGAGCTACTTGCTCTGATATAAGGTGACCTGTGCTAATTTTGTCAACATTTTTCTAGGTGCCTGATTACGCAGAAGACTGTTTTTTGAGCAATTTCAGTTACTGCCAATGGAGACATGTCAAATATAATTCAAATAAACCATCTTATTGCTGATTTTTTTTTACACACTCATAATTATAACACTTCAAATTTTATAAACAATTTACATATTTCCTCTTTTGAGATTTCATAAATCTAATGTTTGACTACTATTATCTGGCTAATATCTACTTCACTAAAAAACTGCAAACTAAACTGGAAACATTTTAAACTATATAAATCAGTTGTTCATAGAACTAGCTGTGGTTGCCCTGTGAGGCACATTCTTACAAACAGAAAGATAACCCACATGGGATTACTTAAGAGATAATACATTCACATTTTATGTGAAAACATTTGTTACTGGAAAACTGTCAAGATCATGCTGATGCCATTTAGGATAATCCAATATGCACTACATTCTTGTTTCTGTTTTCTCTCAAGAGTAATTTTCTAGTAAATTCGTTGGGAAAAGGCCCTTTAAGAGTGATTTTAAAAATATTTTCTTAAACACCCTGCTTTTTCAGTCATATTATTTTTAAGATTGATGGTTGTCCCCAAGATAAGTTCACTAGTTAGTGGACCAAGATATTTGCAACTTCATGAACATGACAAATACAAAGAATATATAATTTGCACTATTCATTTTCTTCATTTCACATTATCTACCATTAGCTCTTTCTCATTCTTCTTGTCTCCCTCTGAACCATCTGATGTCCATTGTGCCAGTGTTGCTTTAGATCCTGCTATGGAAAAATATGCAACTGATAAGAGATTGTAATAAAATGATTATTTCTGAAAAATTGATATCTCTAATTATAGTGGATAATTACGTCTGGTAAGGCATGACTACGCTAGCACCACAGATTGAATTCTTTGTCCTGCTCAAAGGGATCAAATAGTAGTAAGCAATTAAATGTGACTAGTCCTCTCAGTTATGTGTTCCTGACCAATGCTTTTGCTGACATATTTACATATGGTTATTGTAGAGAGTAAAACAAAAAATGCCAAATAAAACTATTTTTCTGCACTTTATGAAGATCTATATATCCTTCACTATTGAAACAAACAAATAGAATTTAAAGGCTCCAAACCTGGAAAGGTATACTTAAAATAAAAGCAAAAATGTTGAGAATTCATGTCGTTAAAAATGAACTATTATTTACAGCTAACAGGGAGACATGAAGTTGGCATGTTTTTGGGTGAATAAAGTGATGAATTGTTAATACTTAGCAAAGGAAAAAAGAAAAACCTGTTTGTTTATTTGTTTTCTGTTTTTATTAATGTCTTTAGTTTCACTGCAGTGTATCAAGGTCTTGAGGGCACTGCCAGGCCAGGCTGTTCCCACAAAACCTCCCTTTGGACCATCAGTCCCTGGCCATGACTCCACACCCCCTTTCAGCTCCCCCAGAGCAATCAGTCCCTGCCCCAGTGACGCCACAGCAGTGCCAGTCTCCAGCTCCCCACAGCCCTGCCCAGCCTTGGGCTCCACTCAGTTTGGTCCACCTGTAGGCCCATGTCCCAACCCAGCTTTGGCCCATCTCTGTCCCCAGGGCGGTGCCCAATGCCCAGGGCTGGGGCTACTCCTGGTGCCCTCCGGCCTTCCGTGCTCTCCAGCTGGGGTGGTGGGACAGGCCCTGGCTGCCAGGCCATGTCCTGCTGACCCCATGGGGAGCCCCTGCAACTCCTGGTGCCCTGACCCCAGGGAGCTGCCACCCCCAGTGCACCCTGACACAGTCTTACCTTCAAGAGTTGTTTTCTTCCATCATAAACTTAAAAACCAAGAAAGATGGAAATATGGAGGTTTTCCTGAGTAAAGAACCTAAGGATTTAAATTTTCAGCTTTGATTATCTGTAGCAGTAGTTAAATCTTACATCTTGTTCTATTTCATTGTGATCAATCTATAAAGGAAAATAAAGACAGAAACCCTTAACATATAATTGGTTACCAAACATATTCAACCTGTTGCAACTGGCTAATAGAAAAAGATAAATATGAAATGGGATGAATAATTATATTTCTTATTAAGAAGAAAAAGAGAAAAAAAAGTCTACTTATACCTGTAAAGGCTACAAGAATCAAATCTGACAAGGAGTGCTGATTTTCACTGTCTTTTTTCATCTCCCTTTCTTGCAATATTCCAGTCTATAAGCAATCAGTATTTCTTCTTTTTTGTTTTGAACTGCTAACTGTATATGCAGCAAAAAGAGGGAAGGAAATCAAACCCAATATGTACTATGACTGGCCAGAAACTCAGTTTTATTAAAAATTAATCTAAATACTACTCATGTGTAGTTAAGCATTTTCTTTAATGATGTGAAGGAAAAAGATGTATGTAATGCATGGGTAGGCAATATTAACAAGCAACAGAAAATCCTTTACTGTTAATGTGCTGACAGATATGCATGTGCAGCAAAGAAGAATAGCAGAACCACTAAAAAGGAGAGATGTGAATATTGTATCTATAAATAATATGTGAATAAATATAAGAATAATGTTTAATTGAAGCCAAATATATATGATTTTTTTGTACCAGTATACTTCAGATATGGCTGTTGCACATGCCAAAGGAGTTGAGTTAGGAAAAAATGTGTTAAGTGATTTCTATCTTAAAACAGAGAATTTATTTATCTTGTACTAACCCTATATCATAGAAGATAAATTTTATAGAAATAGGCAGTTCATCCTTTTGGTAACTTTTGTGGGAGGACTGAGACCAAAAAGGCTTCCATCATTGGATTCTAAGTGGGGCTTTTTTTTGTGCACAATTCATAACTTCACTGGAAAAACAGGAACAAAAATTTGGGAAACAAAAGTATTTAAAATTGATGAAGCATCCATAAAAAAGAGAGGAATGTCTAAAATCTTTGACAATGGAACAAGATAAATGTAAAGCTACAGAGATTTAACAATAATTCTACACAAACCCAAGGAACTGCGGGTGTCCAATGCCCTTGGATTCTTCCTTTTTAAGTACGTTAATTTTGCTCTCTATTAATAATAAAGCAGCTCCCGAATGAAACATTTTTCAAGTCATATTGATCCTTCTTTTGGCTGAGCCAGTCTTTCTACATGAGAACTAGGAGACCTGCTATTCTTCTCACTAGGATGTATATGTCTCTGCTTTTGACTATTACTTGAGTATCCACTGTGCAACAATGTCTTAATTTACTCAATGGTGATACTCCATGAAATGCTAGTGCATAACTTCAGCACAGTAATTTTTTGAACATCTTTAAAACACAAAAATTAATATATGAAATCTAAAATATATTTTTATTCAAGATATCTATGAAATGTATCATGAAAACCGTAGCATCCTGACCATTTCCTTCTTTCCCTGAGGAGAAAAAAAACTTATGAGAAAGATTATATGACATCAAAGTCTACCTATTTCCTAGCTTCACTTGATGCACCTATACAAATTTATGAAATGGTGGGGTAGAAGAAACCAATGGGTGGCAGCTGAATTGTAATATCATAGGACAGTTCAGGTTGGAAGGGACCTGAGGAGGTCGTTAGACCAACGTGCTGCTCAATGCAGGGTCAGCTCTGATATCAGAACAAATTGTTCAGAGTTTGATCCAGTTGGGTCTTGGAACCCCCAAGGACAGAGACTGCAGAACCTCTCTGAGCAGCCTTTTCCACTGCTTGTCTGTCCATATGGGGAAAATTTTTATCTTTATTCCCAGCCTGAACCACTCATGCTTCAACATGCCCGTTTACTCTCATTCTCCCTCCAGGCAGCTCTGGGAAAAGTCTCACCCTGCTGGCTTTGTGACAAAATCCTCTCAAAGCTGTTGCTTCTCCAGGCTGAATAAGCCCAGCACCCTCAGCCTCTCAGCAGAACTTGCTTCCGTTTATTGATGTATTGATGTATTTCCAGCATTATATTCCCTTCTGCACTTAAGAATCTTCAAGCATTCCCACCCTGAAAGTACAATCCACAGGAAAAATTTACTGTGACTATACTACTAACCATGCATCCAAATATGGGCTATATCAATGCAGAGTTTGTACAGAATAGAAATCAGATTACATCTGTTGCTGACAGATAGGAACATCTGGAATTCTGGTCGAAAGATGTGAGACTGATGCAGCTCAAACTGTGTACATTTACACCAAATCTCTCAATAACAAATCAATTAATTAAAAAACAGTTGCAGAAAGAGATATATTTTAGACAATAGCATGAGGGTCAGCACATCTGGCTGAGCATTCAGTGCCTGCACTTTTTTCAGATCTTTTCAATATAGCATGTGGCAATTACACAGGTTTGATGGAGTAAGGTTTGTGGCATTCAGCAAAATGAACCTCCTTATACAAATCGATTGTGGAAATAACCTTTCCACATTTTTGGCAGAGACTGTATTTGTTATAATACAAATAAAATAATAGAGGATGGGTGTGGAAGAATGGTATCTTCTGCTGATAGCATAGCTGTTGCTTGATACATTCTTGTTTCATGGCCAGTTTACTAGACCAGTTTGTTCCAGTTTGCAGTATTAAAGTGAGAACAAATGAAATAATAGAAAAATCTACAAAACCTAAATCAAAGTTTTGATTTTGTTGTAAAGGAATACAGAACTTACTTAATACCATGTTTTTTCAGAATTACTTCTTTTATGATATTGGACTTCTCTAGAACATTTCTAAAATGGCATTTGTTACATTTCATCCTCTGTCTAAAGTTGGAGTCTCCCAAATATTCTGCAAAATTAAATATGCAAAAGGATGTAATATATTGCAATGTTTTCCTTGTGGATTGTGTCTTAGGATGAATGTGGATAAAGCAAACACTCTTGACATCTCTATTTCCTCTCTTTAAGTCAAGTATGCGTGTTAAAGCTTTAAAAAGGATTTTCCCTTACCAATTTAATTAAGACAGACTACTCTGTAACCTCACTAAGCTGTTCTCTTTGCTACAAAACCAAAGCAAACTAAAATAAAACAAAATCCCAATATCCAAAAAAACCCCAACTACTGAAAATGGTCACATGATCATCTTAAATGTCTGCTCATGCAACTTTTTTATGCCTTCTGCCTGTTCTTATGCTGCAACCAGGACTAATGTTTCTGATATTTTCCTTCTGCCTGACCTAAATCTCATATTATTGGTAAGTCCTCTGATCTAATGTTAAACTAGCAAAATGATCACATTACTTTTCCTGCTGTTCTCTGACATACCACAGAAACATCAAAGAAATATATATCTTTAAATTGGAACTAAAGAAACCTCTTTGACACTTTTTGAAGAACACTTTATGTAATATTATTATCCAGTATTTTTTGTTACTAGTAGAACTTTGCAGTATGCCTAAAGCTCTTTGATCTCTTTTTTCACCTCCCTCTTACCCTTTCACTCCCAAGTCCTTTTCTGTTTTCTGAAACTTGCTGCTGATTGTAGCTGGTTGATACTTTTATACTGAATAAGATTAGGTTTTCTTTTGTTGCGTTACTGCCGCTGGACAACTGACAGTTCTGACTAGATACTAGTTACGGGAAAGTGAAGACTCCCTGATCTGTTAAGTATAATTTGTGTTGTCTAAACATCTAAATTTTGGATAGCCAGTAAAGGATAGTAATTCAGACTGCTTTTAACTTAACTGATAAATATCTCTTTTGGTATGATTCATTGTTCCATTCCAAAGTTGGAATATAAACTGAGTGAGATGAATCATGCTTTGGGAGGTTCTACTCTCTCCTTAGATTACAGATGTAGATTAATCAACTGTTTTTGAAACAACAGTTTTTACTGCGCTTGTCTTTTCTACCTGACTACACAATATTTTTTCCACTTAAACTCATCCAATGTTTTTTCTGTTGCCTCCATGCCACAAGAAAATATTCCTGGAAATGATACCAAATACAAAACTCAGCATTCATAATTAACTGTATCTGAACGCATTGCTTAATATTAGGAATGCAGTTGCCTTAGCATGATACCATCTTTTTTTCTTTTTTCTTTTTTTTTAAGTGTAAATACTTTTATTGTCTTATTTCTCCTGTAAAGCACTCTGTTTCTGTCTTTCATCACTCTCAGTTTCTGTTCTAGAGCAAGATAAAATGTGACAGTTATGAGGAACATAACTGGTTTTGCCATAGACTCTGTTTATGGTCTTCTGGGGACAAACACCAGTCTATGGAACACTGCACTAGATGTGCAGTGCCATTCTGCAATCACAGTACTCCACGTGCTATCTAATCTACCCTTCCAGTCAGTGAAGATTAGTATCTTGTCCAGAAAAGGTGTTTGGTTTGGTTTCGTCCTTAAGACAGAATTTGTTTTATTCTTTATAGCTTTAATTTTGTTTCCCGTTTAAACATATTGCAATAATTATGGGTTTTGTTCAGAAATTCTCTCTCACTTCCCCTTTTTCTTCTTTTCAAAATGAAAGAGAATGAGATTCTTTTCACTTCCATCATGCACAATTTTTTTTAACTTGTGTCTTTTTTTCTTCCTAGGATCTTACAGCAAGGATCAGCAAACTCAAAAGTCGCTGTGAATTGCTATATGCTGTTGTTGCTTGCTTTAAATGCTATCTAAAATGGAATCTTACATAATAAGGTTGACAGATATCATCCAAGCCATCTCTCCCTCTATTTTAGCACATCTAGTAGAATAATGCTGTAGAAGAAATACATAACAAGCCAGCAAGAAATAATAATCAGATAATTTTAGATGGATTGAACATTAGTGATAAAACCATTTAGGAGTAGAGAAGCTACCAAGACAGAGATGAAGAGTAGAACCCTGCTTCTACCAAAATAAACTAAAGAGCAGGAGACATATGGATTAATGTTACTGTGCAAATGCTAATTAAAATGGGGTATTTTGCCAATGAAAAAGATTCATGACCAGGACTGAGGCTTCCAATTTTGGTGATGATTCTCAAAACTGAAATAATTTATCCCTCTCAAGTCTACAGCTTGTTCAGCTCTGCAGGACAAACAAGTATTCACTTCTTGTTGTCAGAATAAGAATATCCAAGATGTTAAAGAAGGGACAATGGTGATTTTCTGTACAAATATATTCTTTAATTTACTTACTTAATTACTTAATTAGTACATAACACTGAAATGTTGACTCAAACTGGTTTCTACCATTCCAGATGAAATGAAACAAAGAAAACGGAAAAGTTCCCGATGAATATTATGGTAAATAGAATTAAAGTCAGCTTGGTTTAGAAAAGAAGAATGGAACTTTTATTTTCTATAACTTTAATTTTGTTTCCCTTTTAAACATATTGCAATAGTTATGGGTTTTGTATGTTCAGAAATTCTCTCTCATTTCCCCTTTTTCTTCTTTTCAAAATGAAAGAGAATGAGATTCTTTTCACTTCCATCACGCACAAGATTTTTAACTTCTGCCTTTTTTTTCTTCCTAGGATCTTACAACAAAGATCAGCAAAAAAGTAGTCTTTTCCTATTGAGAGCCATTGCTCTTCCTGTTAATAAATCAAAGGGAAGAATAGAGAGTTTATCCCTTAAAACACCATGTAGGTGGTCAAAGAAATTAATCCTGGCATGATTCGAACACAGTAAACAGAGTTTAGCAGATAGTGAATGATTATTATAAAACAATTTTCACTCTGTTTATGATAGTCCAGGAAACAGTAGAAAGCAGAAAATGAAATAATAAGTTATATGTTAGCATCGATGTTTACGAAACTCTGAAAGTGCTAGTTGAATCTGCAAAAAGGGATAGTAGAAATCCAAAGCTAGCATTAATAAGGGAGTCCCTGGCATTGCTAAATGGATAACTAATGCATAGCAATCAAAGTTGTGAGAGTCTATGATAGTTCTTATTGCATTACTCTAATTAAATGGATCACAAAGAGTTCAAACTTGCAAATACAAGATTCTTGTAGCTGTTTTAACAACAACAACAAAAGAGGATGGAAATGATCCAGGAAGCTGCACTGAAAAAAACAGACTTTGCTGATGTGCTAAATTAATTTTTGGTAGGTAAGGGAGTTGACTGAGACCTAATTCACACCTAACTTCACTAATAATCTCCAGTGTCATTCCTCTGGATAATATAAGTAACTAGAACAGGGAGTTGTCAAGGAGGAACATAATACTGTATTATATGATGACACCACAATCGATACAAGCTTGAAGCATAGTTCTTGGTATTATACAATACCTTTTAGCATAAACTCTACCAAAAGTACAATGTTTCCATTTTTATTGAGAACTGCAGTTACATGAAATATTAGAGAGAAATCAAATCACTGTGATTTCTCCTGAGCTTTATTCATAGTTCCTACAAACAGTTATTTGGAGAATAGCAACATACTAGGATTTAATGTGCTTGTCAGAGGTTTAGTAATGGGATAGTCATATCAGTAATTAATATCTAGTAAAAGCCATAAATGTTATTAAAGGAAGTAATTTTTGGTTGACTAAATCAAATGAAGAACAAATTGAGTCCATTTCTCAGTTATTTTTCTACTTTAAGAAATGAGTGCATTAATTAACTTTGGAAGGGTTAAAGGTTGTATGGACTTGAGAAAACAGACATCATAGGTATCAAGAAGGTGACAACTACTTGCTCTTCTGCATCTTCATGATCACAAGAGGTACTGCTTCTAGTAGTTTAAGTGGTATATTACTTGAAGTGGTACTTAAGAAGATTTGCCTGATATTTAACTCTAGTGACACTACTCAATGAAAAAAAAATAAAAATCCTTGGCAAAAAAGCTATACTTCTGGATCTCTGTATTTTGCAATAGGGCATTAACAAACAATGCCAACTATTATGAAATTTTACATACCTCTCTAATATTGATGTTATTGAACATGTATGGTACTATTGAAATACAGTATTTCACCTAACAAAGATGATTGTTTGGCACAAAAATGAAAATATGTATAGCTATGACTACTTCAAGCTGCTGTTTATAAAACAGCCCAGTTGGATTCAGGGTAAAAAGTCAAACCAGTCTGAACTGAGATTGTTTGAGAGTGACAATGTTTAAAACAGATTACAACTGATTTTTGAAAATTTTTGGACAATAGAGCGTCTTATTTCTTGATAATGTGTATTTTCCTGCATTAAATCTTACATATTAGAGACATCTTACCTATACAAAAAGATTTGTCTCTGTATACCTGGTCCTATTTTCATAAATAAAGGTGCAAAAGTAAAGAGAAGTGTTTTATTTTTTCTCCTGCGTAGAACATAAATATTTTCTAATCAACATCTGAAAAAGACAATCTTACACTTCTTGCATTATGTTCTTTAAAAATGTAGTGAAAAGGGAGGCACAACAAAACATACAACTGCTTTTGATTTAGCATAATAAAAATTTACACAGAACTGAACAACATGTTGACTAAACACTTCAGGAATTTCAGAAATAAATGAAAGCATTTCATGTAACTCCTACAATCTGTTGGTCAGTGTGTTAACAGTACTTTATCAGAATAATTTTATTTCCCTGATGTCCTGATTTTGGCTGGGGTGGAGTTAATTTTCTTCCTAGTAGCTGGTATAGTACTGTCTTTTGGATTTAGGATGCGAATAATGTTGATAATACACTGATGTTCTAGTTGTCACTGAGCAGTGCTTACACTAAGTCAAGGACTTTTCAGCTCCTCATACTGCCCTGTCAGCAAGGAGGCTGGAGGTGCACAAGAAGCTGGGAGGGGACACAGCCAGAACAGCTGACCCAAACTGGCCAAAGGCATATTCCATACCATATGACGTCACGCTGAACAAAAATGGGGGGGGCACAGCCGCTGCTCAGAAGTGGGCTGGGCACTGGTCAGCGGGTGGTGAGCAATTGCATTGTGCATTACTTGTTCTGTATAGTCTTTTATCATTTTTTTTTCTTTTCTTCCTTTCCTATTAAACTGTTTTTTTCTCAACCCATGAGTTTTACTTTTTTCTCTGATTATCTCCCCCACCCCACTAGGGGACGGGGTGGGGGAGGGTGGGGGGGGTGGGGGGGGGAGTGAGAGAGCGGCTGTGTGGAGCTTAATTGCAGGCTTGGGTTAAACCACGACACCTGAGCTGCAGGTGTGAGACTTGTAGATTTAAATTTCACCTTGTTATAAGGAAAGAAAGGCAAAAAAGAACCTCTTTTATGTTCTCAAAATCTTCTGAACCATTAGGTGTCCAAACATTAGTGCTGATACCACATAAATAGTTTGCCAAACATGGATGTATACCCTTAAAGACTATCCAAGGGAGGTTGAATGAGGACATATTTTTCACTCCTGGAAAAGAAATCCAAACCAAAAAAATATCAACAGAAAAAACACCCCATTAAATGCAAAACCTACATATTCTTTAAAAATGGTAATTTGCTTCCATGCAGTGCAGGAAAATAGTGACATTGTTTAATGATTTATCAAAATATAGTATCACCTTTTATGTCTTCAGACAGTTGTTTCTTTTATTTAATTACATATAATGCTCTAAATACAATATTTTTCCTATCTCCTGATGAGCAAAAGAAAGAAATGATGCCCTCTTTACCTTATACCTTCACTTCCAAGTAATTTTTTTACATAAAATTACTTTTCTTTGCCCTAGGAGAGACATTCATTTTTCAGAGACAATATTGCGTTGTCAACAAATCTTTTTTGTAATGAAAAATCACTGCTAAATTTGGGCTTCAGATTTATGACACAGACCTTGTGTCCCTGTGGTGAGTTTCATGAGAAACAGAAACAAAAGGCACTGATACCTAAAATCAAGAGGTGGATTCTTACATCTTTGTGGAATTCTTTTGATTTTAGTAGGCTTTTTATCAGATATTATAGTTGTATACTGCAAGGCTGTAGTCATATGCTTCTGCAAGGCAACAGCATATGTCTTCTTTTTGCTAAAATTTAATCCAGTAGCAGGTGAACTGGAGCTAACTGCTTTAAGCCTGCATCTGTCATTAAAATAATATTTTTTCTACAGCTGTCTGTGTGACCATTTTTCAACATTCCAACTCCAGAAGATTATTTTGTCAGTTCTTAATACTTGTGTTCAGATAGGTAATTAATTGTGTATACCCTGTAACATTTTTTGCATTGTTACCTTCATATTTAAATTTTCCTGCTTATATTTTAGTGCATTGCAATATTTTCATCTGTTTAAAAAAAATATTTGAAGCGATGTTAAAAAAATCATCCTCTAGGCAAATATACCATATATATATATATACATATAGAGGTATACCATTCTTATTGTTTAATGGAGAAAATCACCATTAATGCTTCTAAGGAGCCAACATTTAGGTTACTGGCTAGTCTTATTTTCCTATCCTGGACTTGTCCCTAGGGCTATGTTATTTACACGTATGCGGAGAGGCATTTCTTCATGTCTTTCTTACATAAACTAGTGCTCCTTGTCACCATGTAGCCCTGTAATGCAAGGCCATTGCCATAGCTGGTAGCAGTCCATAAGCTTTATAGCGGATTTGCAATTGTCAGACTTGCTCTGGATGAACTTGATCTGTCTGTAGCTTTGTCTCAGCTTGGTTTGGCTGTGACAGCATTTTCTCTAATTAACCAGGCTAAATTATTTTATTTTTGTTTGTCTTTCTGTAGTACAGTCATAATTTTATATAGTGAGTGGTAAAAAGCACTATGTAGAATAAGATATTTACAACTCTAACACAATGATGTAGAGAAGTGCAGGCCTTGAGAAGGAGAGGCACAAGATGAGACGTAGAGTGCAGTCATGGGGATGAGAAGGGATGGGTCACAGGCCTGGCACTGGAGGCACCATGGCTATAAGCATGGTCAGTTAAAGAACTGGAGACCTGGAGCTGGGCAGAACTGGGTTTAGGGCTAATAAAGAGAAACAAGAAGTAATATCTAACATATGTAAAGGTCACAATATATAGTAAATTTGGATGTAACCTGGAGCTGTAGGCTAAGGGAGAAAGAGAAAGGTGTAAAAGTGTGTTAGCAAACACGTAAAAATAACCCCAAGTTGACCCTAGAGGGCTGAAGAAGAAACTATCAACATGAACGTCATATTCGTCCTGGTGAAGGACTCTAGATGTTGACAATTTGTCATAACACTCCCTCCTCATTGGTGTGAAACCACAGACCTTAGGCCCAGAGGAGCAGAGGAAGGGTAAGCACAACACTAGGGAAAGGGGTAGAAACTAAGAAGTCTGTATAGAACAATTTTAGCTGCATCGTTATTCTTTCTTTTTTTGGTAACAATTGGATCTGAACTAATAATGATTAGACTCAAGATTTCAATTATAGTAACAAAAAATTCTTTTTTATTTATAGACAAGATGTGCTTCCTCTTTGCCTGTAAACAAGATTTTGAGCATAGCATCCTAATTCACTACATTCAATCTGGTCTAATTACTACTGTTGACCTAGTGGAAACAAGGTAAGTAGAGCACTGCTAATTAGTATAATATTAGCAAAAAAAAATCTTACTTAAGTGGAAGAATTTTTGTTTAAATCTTACAGCTCTCACAGATAAAAAAAACAATTGCCTTTTATGGAAAAGTGACCCAGATATAAAATCTACATGGAGATTTCTTTCACAGATTCTGCCCTCAAGGATAAATCCTACTTGCCAGTTTCATGTGCCAAAAAAGGGCAAAAAATTGTATTTGTGTGGTGCAACCATAGTTCTATGTAGATAGGTGTAACAAGCAGTTATTCTATGCACAATAAGATATTTGACTCCAACACAGTGCCATATTGTAGAGAAATTCAGGCTTCTTGTGATAGCAGAGGCCTTCAGAAATGGAGACACAAGCTGCAGCCTATGGATAACATTCCACAGTTTGTTGAAAGCTTCATGGTCTGTCGTCTTCTGAGGCGTTATAATAATCTGCTTTTATGGAGAACTGAAAGGCAATACTGTTCTTGAATTAATGTGAAGAATTACAAGTGTCTCAATATGATCATAGTACAGAACAATGTACTTAGACGTCTGTGCAATATATTTTTAAATGGACATAATATTAATAAACATTAATTTAATAAACCACAGGATGAAAAAGAAAAATCTCTCCTTCTAAATCTGGTGGACTGCCTCTGTAACTGAAAGGGAAACTTCCCCATCGAATTTGAGGTCTAAGTTATGAAAACTTCTACAATGGAAAGGGAAATCTGAAAAGTTTTCAACAACTTTCATCTACTCTCTGAATCAGAAGGGAAAGACACGGTAATGGTCCAGCGGCTAATTAAAACTCACTGCCCTGCAGTTATAATGATACCTATATTCTGAAGAATAAGGTATAAGAGAAGGTCAGATATCAGATGTTGCAACAGAATAATCAAAATAATAGTGTCAAAAGTAAAAAATGAAATAAAAGAAAGCGGCCAATTGCATTAGACAGAAAGAACAGAACAAGATGTGGGGACAGGAAAATTCTAATTGGCAGTATTGAGCTTCATCTTTACTACAACAAACTTTCAAACATTCCAAAATTCCATGTAGAGCAACAGAGAATCTTGTTAGTCTGAGCTTTAAAAAAAATTAAATTAAAATATTCCAAGACTAGGTATACTAGTTACATGTTAATATTTCTTTGTTAAAACTATGTCTTGAACATTATTTCTATTTTTTCTAGCATGACAACCATTTGACCAATAGATGACAAAATGACCAGAGGAAATATAGGCAAAAAAATGAGTCCTGAGTTCAGAAAAGTCCTTCATTTCTTGATCTACCTACATTTCAAACACTCTGGAGGTTATGCTAAGAGAGCTTTTAGGGCATATTTTTGCTTCCTCTGAAAATTTCAGTTTTGCAGGCTTACCCTCTCCCAGAATTAGTATCTGATCTTATGGGCAGCTTTTGGGAGTGAAACATCAAATGTATACTAGTCTATTAATACAATGATGCCCCAAGGTAAAGCATTTTTTGTTCACTTGCAAAGCAGTATTAACAGAGAGAGACATTAAGAGCTACTCTACAGAAGCTGCTACTGCAATTCTTTTCCTGTTGAGAAGTCTTTAGTTTTTTCTGTCCTTCAGCTCCGTATCCTTTAGAATGTACTGTAGTACTTTCCAGTGCCTCAGAGGTATATTAAAGACAAGCTTATGAAAAGGCTGTTAGATGTTTCGAGCTTTTATTTGTGCAAGCTATATACATATCTTAGGTGTGGGTGAACATGAAATTTACAATGAACATACTAAATATAGCTTTGATAACTGATACACAAACTGGTAAGGAAAAATAACCCACAAAAAACAGAACAGCAGCCAAACATGTTATTTTTAGCATAATGAAAATGCATTATTCTGTTATATATCATATCCACACAAGATCGTGATTTATGGTGTAAATCCATGGTTATTCCTGCCAACTATTCTCTTTTCTCTTTATATCATCTTTTTCACTGTTGATGTACTATGTAGCATAGTAGTTCATAAGGTTTTGAACTGTCTCTTTGACCAAGACCAAGACTGAGAAGGTTCCGAGTTCCAGCAAGACTTTCCTTATTGGCATATCTGTTCAGATTGTACGGGAGGGGGAAGGGGGGGCGGCTTCTTCTTCATTTTGTAGTATAGGTATGGAAAGCTATTTGCTATGTGATTTCAAAACAGCACAAGAGTATCCAAAATCTTAATAACTTGGGGAGTGAAACAGCACAAGCATGAGTAGTTTCCCCAGCTACCACTTGGAACAGATTTTTTTTCCACCCATTTAAACATGTTACCAGGCCACTGTTTAAATCATAAAAAATAGAATATCAAGACACATTAACTTTTTGAAAATAATAATCACATCCTTATGCTCACTATGCTTTCTCCTTGATAATGACTCACTCATGAGATGATTGTATTGTACAATGCAATCTCTATTTCCTTTTCTGTGAGAGTATTATTACTTTTCACTTTGGGGTATTTTACATTCCCTCTGTGTAACTATATAGGTATTTAAAAATGTGTGTGTCTGTTTTCCTTAAAAGGCAAATGTTCTTCTGACCTTTGCAGAAAACTATAATTGAATGCATGCACCAAAAAGTACTGTATTATTTAAGTACCATTGATATGCTTGGTGTTTTAAACATGTTTTAAGATGACAGCAAACTTTGCATCTTTTCAGAAAGTGTAGGTATAAGTATATTTATATGTATATGTACATGTACATGTGTGTGTGTGTACATATATACACAGTATACTTTTGATCTCAATTGCATACGCTAAAATAGAGCTTTAGGCATTAAATTTATTCCCAAATCCTGTAACAAATTTTGTAGCATTCTTATTCCTTTTTCTTCTTTTGCCCTCTAGGTCTTTCTTTTTACTCTACAATTCTG
Organism: Gavia stellata; assembly: GCF_030936135.1. NCBI lineage: Eukaryota > Metazoa > Chordata > Aves > Gaviiformes > Gaviidae > Gavia > Gavia stellata. The sequence goes on along the minus strand of NC_082598.1, from coordinate 22,471,897 downwards.
AAAAACTTACAAATTTGAAAATAAACTAGTCATTAAGAAAAAGAGTGAAACTGTTTAGCTAAAGTGCTATTAAATACTAATTGAAAAATAATTACAGTAAAGTACCAACCTGAAATGAACTTGCTTCTCCTTGTCTCTTAAAATTACAATAATCATACAAGTTACTGGTATTCTATGTAATATTATAATTATTATCAGAAACAAGTATGAGAATTAAAATTATTTATTTCTAACTCACCATCTAGTCATAAATATATCTACCAGATTCCAACTATTTAGTTTACTCTTTTATTTTGACTTGCCTTTCTTTAGTCCATGTATTATAAAATATCGAGGTATATATAGAGCCATATTGCTTTTTGCATGTAGGACTACCACTTGAATGCCCACTGAGATCTGAATTAAATTTATATGGTGATTGCCGTTAATTTACTATGGCATATATTTCCTGTATCATTTGCAAGAACTGTAGGTTTACAAGAGGTCGAAGAACAGAGACACAATGGAAATCCAGGTAAGTGTCAGCCACTCAAGAAGGGTGATAAAAATTAGTTTCTAAAACATTAAGCTATGATCTGCAGAACACATGAAAATGGGAGGAATGGTTAATACAACAGGTGAATCTGTTTCCATTCAGAGAAACCTTGACGGCTGGACAAATGAGCTGACAGAAACTTCAGGAAGTTCAGCAAAGGGAAATGAAAAGTCCTGCACCTGGAAAGAAATAACCTCATGCACCAAGACAGGCTGGGGGGCTGACTGGCTGGAAAACAACTCTAGAGAGAATGATCGAAGTGTACTGGTGGACACCCAGTTGAACATGAACCTCAATAAGCCTTTGAGACAAAGAAGGCCGACAGTCTCGTGGGCTACATTAGGAAATGCGTGGCCAGCAGCTTGAGGGAGGTGATTGTTTCCATCTACCAGGCACTGGTGCGGCCAAATCTGAAGCACTATGTCCAGGTCTGGGCTCCCCAGTACAAGAGAGACATGGACATACTGGAAAGAATCCAGCAAAGGGCCACTAAGATGTTTAAGAAAGTAGACCATCTCTCACATGATGAAAGACTAAGACAACGGTGACTGTTCAGCCTAGAGGAGGCTTAGGGGGAACTGGAATCTTGTAAATGTTTATAAATATCTGATGGGAGGGCGTAAAGATGACAGAGACAGGCTTTTCTCAGTGGTATCCAGTAGCAGGACATGAGGCAATGGGCACAAACTGAAACACAGGATATTATATATGAACGGCTGAGCCCAGAGAGTTGTGGTGAACGGAGTGAAATCCAGTTGGCAGCCAGTCACAAGCAGAGTCCCCCAGGGCTCAGTTTTGGGGTCGGTCTTGTTTAATATATTTATCGATGATCTGGATGAGGGAATTGAGTGCTTCCTCAGTAAGTTTGCAGACGACACCAAGTTGGGCGGGAGTGTTGATCTGCTTGAGGGTAGGAAGGCTCTGCAGAGGGATCTGGACAGGCTGCATCGATGGGCTGAGGCCAATTGGATGAGGTTCAACCAGGCCAAGTGCCGGGTCCTGCACTTGGGTCACAACAACCCCATGCAATGCTACAGGCTTGGAGACCAGTGGCTGGAAAGCTGCCCCGCAGAAAAGGACCTGGAGGTGTTGATTGACAGCCGGCTGAAGATGAGCCAGCAGTGTGCCCAGGTGGCCAAGAAGGCCAACGGCATCCTGGCCTGTATCAGAAACAGTGTGGCCAGCAGGAGCAGGGAGGTGATCGTGCCCCTGTACTCGGCTCTGGTGAGGCCGCATCTAGAATCCTGTGTTCAGTTTTGGGCCCCTCACTACAAGAAAGACATTGAGGTGCTGGAGTGTGTCCAACGAGACTTTGTGTTGCTGATCACCACCCTTTGGGCCTGTCCATTCAGCCAGTGATGACTATGCACTGAACAAGGATTTTATAATTAAATACTGTATCAGAATATGTGTGCACAAAAGGACTAAATTAGATCACACAGGAAACGTTGCTCTCTATCTTGTAATCTTTATGTTCTTTCAGCATACTTATCTTTTTTATGTAACATTGTAATATTGTAAATGAAAATAAGAAAATTGCACTCTTGTAAACTGATAATGGTGAATTGAGGTGGATAGAGAGATAGGAATCCACTTACGAGATGAAATGACTAAGTACGAGTGCTGCAAGCATGAAAACACACAAATTACCCATCAACTGCTATATTGTGTTCTTAAGGAAGCACTTAGAGGACAAAAATAAATAAAAAAACCTTGCGATTTCTAAATCGCCTTCTAACATGTTTGTTAAAGTCAGAACTAATAAATTGATCTTGGACTCCATTTGTGTGTGTGTTTAAAGAAACAGCACGAATATTTGAAATGGAATAAGTGTATTTCATCCATGACATCCAAGAAAATTAGAATAAGTTGTGCTTTGTGTGACAAAAAAATTGTTTTAATTATAATTTACAGGACTTGGAAGGAGATCGAGCTCTTGCTGAAATATCCACATGGAAAAGAAAATGCTCCTTTTTCAGAAAGAATAACTTTTTTTTTGACAACTTGGTATTGTATCATGTCATAACATGAAAAGGTGCCCAGTGCCCAGTTTTGTATTTGCTACTTTGTAACCATACTCATTTGTCTTTTAAGGTTTTACCCGAATTTCAAAAAAAAAAAGATAAGAACCCTTACTTCTGGATGACTGTCCCTATTCTTTGGATTTGCAGATATTTGTATGCACAATAGAATAAAATAGCTTAAACACCTAGGGAAAAAAGCATGAAATAAATTTAAATGTTGATTTTTAGTCTGGGGTTGATAAAACACTGTGAAATACAGAATAAGTCACAAAATTCTGAAACATATAGCAATCTTTCATTTATTTTTTCCACATGGTTGCAGAGTATAGATTCCTCTAGCTGGGTGATTGACTGATTGAGGACAATACCTTGAAAGACATCTAAACATAGGGCTATTTTATGGCTAGTAGCTAGACTTGTTAGTGATCATTCAAAGCTATGCACTTTCCCACTCACTCTTCAGAAACATCTGGAATCCACTGAAACATTGCAAAACATATTATGTTTCAAAGTCTTTGTTTCCTGCTGTTTAATAATTTGCCATTTGTATAATATTTTACCAAAGAACATACTGAGGTATGTAACTTAACAGCATCTGTGATAAACAGCAATCTTAAATAAACTTAGGGTCTCAGTGGTTATAAACCACATAGTAATTTTGGGTGAGATCCAGTGATTGTAGACTTGCTAAATGTTAATGTGTTATCAGCAATACCACCTTGATTTCTTTTCAGAGACAGAACATAAGGAGAATTCCCTGTGATTTATGGGTGAAAATTATGAAATGCACTTTTATATGTCTATGGATGAGAAACCAGTGCAAAGGATTTCTGTGTGACAGAAGACAGTTATACAGCATAAAAATTTCTTACCCTATGAATGCTGGATTATGTACCATAATCCTGCTGTTCCACATTGAGATGAACTGAAAACTTTATTTCCCTCATTTTTCATAGACAAGATGTGTTGGTTATCTGCTGATTTTGGGGGAAAAAAAAAAAAGTCTCAGTTTATGCTTACCTGCTTCAGATCTTTTCTGAGGAAACACCTGAGACGTGGCAGAGACGGATGTGTTTCACAACTGAGCCTCCTAATCAAATAAAAATGATGATGTTCTTAGGAGGAATTTTGCACGGAGCAACTACGTAAAATTTGGCCCAACTGCCAAAATGACACTTTGCCATTAGTTTTCTTTTCCAGAATTACATTAGTGTTTACCTTTCTTTGCCATTTAAGAGCTTGGAGAACATATGATTTCCTGGCATGTTCTCTGCTGGAAACAGGGCATTTGGCATTTACCCCAGATTTTGGTATGAGGGTCATGATTTATAATTCCTTTTAAATTAAATTGCCTTCACTAAGCAGCAGTTATGTGTAAGTGATTCCCTTGTTATTAATTCTGTAACACCCATTATTTTTTACTATTACACCTTTTTACTATTACACATTTAGAGAGCAGTATTAACTGTATTCCAGATCGGTCAGGGTTAAAATGTATGAAGCTATATGCAAATGTATAGTGAAAAGAAACCCCCATAAGAAAAGACATAGTTGGTAAATGAGACAAGCAAGAGCATGAAAGCAGAGAAAGGAGGCAATTCAGAAAAGCAAAAATGAAGAAGTAAATGAAATAAGGAACTCTATAGCTCAGGAGGCAGTGAGAGGGTTAACAATCAACTAACACATGGCATAGGGCTATGTCATATTTATATGTCAGATTTTAACATACATGTTATATAACAGTCAGCTATTGCAGTGCACTATATATATAAGAATGTGTGTTTGTGCCTTTTGAATATTCCAGTTATCCTGGTTATGCGAATAGCAAATAATTCAATAGCACCATCATTTAGCTTTCAGATATAATGAAGTGGTAATAGACATTCCTAGCTATGAGAACATTTGAGTTTCTATGTCTAATTACACTTTCTTGAACTGTAGTCATGAAAAACTAGTCATTCTGACAATAGTCTTCTAGATATTGTACTGTAGAAGCACAAAATGCAGGCAATTTAATGTTTGCTATGGTTCATCAAATTCAGACTCCTCATCCATAACTTGGTCACATTTATTTGTGCTCCACAGGGGTGTAACTCCAAAAGGGAAACCAGACCCAGAATGTGGTTCACAAAAAAATGTCGTTGCCTTGGCAACTAATACAGTACTAAATGTTCCAACAGGTAGAATATCACACAACATTGAAACACATTGTTCTTGTTGCAGAAAATGTATGCAACCCAAACTTCTATACTAAAAGCGAATGCAGTAGATGCTCCTTTATGTTGCACCCCAAAATGTTTGTCTTGCCCACAGAAAGTTGCCTCCCATTTTTCTGCCTTTCTGACATTTAACAGATATTTTCCCAATACATTCTTTATCTAGTGTATCAGTCTTTTCTCTCCCTCCAGCTGTTTCTTCCTGCCCCTTAATTTTCTGTTTCTAAGGTTCTGTTTCCCTCTATATTTCTCATTCTTTTCATCCACATGCATCTCAGTTTCTCCCTCTTTTCATGTGAGCTGAGGGAAGTCTTAGGAAAAATCTTCCCCTTTGAATTTCATTTCCTTTCCATTGCCCTGCCAATAATCTTTAATCTAGCTTAGAGAGGAATTTTCAGTGCCAGCGTATGATCTGGGTTCACAGGGGCCAGCTGGGACTAGTCTGTTGTGCCCAGAATCCTATCTTACAGTGCTTGTTGACCGCTCTGAGCTCAGAGCTTGAACTCTGCCAGACATCCTGGCTCAAAGTGATTACTGGAAAACATATGACACAAGAAATACAATATATTAAGAAAATTCTGTGAATGGAAAAATGGAACAGTCTTGCCAGTGGTGAAACTCTACAGGAATTTGAAGGGTGGCTGGAGAAGATATGTACTTTAGGAGACGTATATTCTATATTTACAGTCAGGGGGTGCAAGCAAAGACTAAGAAGAGAGCCACTAAGGTTGTTCTTTTTTTGATACTGACTGTCTTTTAGGCCTCCAATAATAAGTTTTCAGTTTCCTCAGTTATGAAGACCTAAGTGTGACAATATACTTTATGCATTTCACATGGCTTTGTATAAAGGAAGTTGCACTTGAGGCACCAGTTTTATATAATGGGAATATCTATTAGCTATTAAAATAAAGATTTTTCTGTTTTGAAGATTTTTTTTGTTAATTTTTTTGTCATCATCAGCATGTTTTTATCTTTTTTCCATTTTTCATAGAATATGTTTTCTTGTTTGGCTGTAGATTTTTTTTTCTCTGTTCACACCATGTATTTTCCACCTCTTCTTATTTTTCATAGTATAGTTTCAAAAATGTTGCAGGTTTTATTTTTTTTACACTCAGCATTTTGATTCATCAAACTTTGACATTTAAGAAAGCATTTTAGCACAGAAATTTAATTTAAATTTTGTTCAGTGTTTGAGATTTTTGTAAAAACACACATACAAAAGCATCCAGAGAGCTTCTTAAATTGATTTATTTTAACCTTTGTCTTTTCTTTAGTATTAACAGTCTTTTGAACTACTTAATGAAGAATAGCTTTCTGATTCAAAGCCCAAGCCAAGGGCAAGATCCTCTTTATCTTTTATAATCTTTGGCTGTAGCTCAAACTTATATTTTCTTAAGTACAGGTTAGATTGCATAGTCTTAAAAAAAGATAATGGAAACATTTTGGATAATAAGCAATGAGTATCACATTGTAGTTTTTTTTAGCGCTTAATAAAATTTAGTTAACATTTTCTATTTGCTTAGTCACATACTCAGATTCACTTTCATTAGCCAAAACTAGAAGCTAGGGAATTAAAATGCTGTGAAAAACAGAATTTTAATTTTTCTAACTTTACCAGTGGCTGATATTGCAGTAATCTCACCAATGAATGAATGAATGAATGAAATTTCAAGACAAAATGCACCGTCCCTCCTTGAAAAGCAAATCTGCAAAACAGTCTTTTGCAATTTTCCACTCAACAGAAAACACTGGATAACAGGTTGGAATGTGAAAAAACTTGGAGTTTCTCTCCTTACTCTTTAATTGTTTGTTGGAAAGGCAATTTTCTCTTGGAAAATGTGCGACATCATTGTTCTTTCACAGATTATCTCTAACACAATTTTCCCAAATTTCATGTATACACAAAGGGCAAAGGGCTACTGTGTTCTTTGTCAAACAACTATCCTTTTCAAACAAATACAAGCTTCTAAATAAGGAAGAACAAAAAGGAACTCAAAGCTGAAGATTTGGGATTATGAAGCAAAAGATGTGCAATAGAAACTTACAATTTTCAGGAATAGTTTCCCTATAACATGTAAGTAACTACTAACTAATACACTTCAAGTAACTGAGGCTTGGACTGTCACATTAAAATTCTTGGTATTGTAAGTTTCTGAGCTTTTTAGAAGATCTGTGTTTTGGTACACAAGGTGTAAAGAAGAATAAAATAAAATGAAGGTTGCAATGGGCAATGACTTAGAGCCCAGAAGTTCAATAATATTAAATAAATGTTTTAATTGGATTTCATAATCTAGGAATTTTTGTCAGTTGGTATCTGTCTCTTTTTTAATCTGTCTTCATCTTCTGGAAACAAAGACATCCCAGGAGCTTGAAAGATGGAACTGGGAATTTTGCTTTTTGCAAAAGCAATGTATATATGGACATCAAAGTTGTTTAGATGCCTAAATAATGTAGTAGGTATCCAAGGGAATTAAAAAAAAAAAAACCTAGACAGCTAACATTCATTTAAATCTACTCTTTGAAATGTTTCTGTGATGATGGCCTAGCGCTGTAAAGCCCTTTATAAAAGGCTATGAGTAAAATCATATTCTAAATCTAAATTTAAGCTTGAGACCATATATATGTAATGAAGTGAAATCATATATATGTAATGAGGTTTAATAGTATCTACTGCATGAACTGTTAGTGGTCTTAGAAACTATTCTGATCTCTAGCTTTTAGTCTATTATGCATTTTTTAAAACAAGAACAAAGAGAAGCAGGGAGTGAAGAATATGGAGACAGACTTTTCAGTGGTATCCAGTAACATGATAAGAGACAATGCCACAAACCAAAATGCAGGGAATTCCATTTAAACAGAAGAAAACACTGTTTTACTGAGAGGTTTGTTGAACACTGGAACAGGTTTCCCAGAGAGTCTACAGAGTCTTTGCCTTGGAGATATTCAAAAGCCATCTGGAGATGGTCCTGAGCAACCTGCTTTAGGTGACCTTACTTCAGCAGGGGGACTGGACTAGATGATCTCCTGAGGTCCCCACCAACCTGAGCAACTCTGTGATTCTGTGAATTTGGGAAAAGACGTTAAATTCTACAAAGGTTTAAAAATTTTTAGGGGTAAAAGTAAAATCATAGGTAGTTAAAACAGCACACTATAAACTGTATTTGCCATTTTTTTCCTTTCAAATTTTATTTTTTAAAAGAAAGAAATTAAAAAAATGGTTACCAGCAGCACAAGTGGGTGTTGCTTTCATGGACACCTCAGAGTGAAGGTAATTCAAACTGAAGATTTTAAGTGAAGTGTCAGAGCTTGTAGCTTTACGACATTCCTTTTGCTATTATATTGCTGCATTATGTTTTAAACATGTAACTACACTTCCTTTAGAAATGTGCCTACTGGTCATGAAAGCTATAAAGACATTTGAATCATATTCACTGACAGTAACTGACAACTGACATGGTGAATGAAGCAATTTCTATTCTGATTAAATTGAGAGTTTGGAAAATCTTTAAAGAATTCAGAAAGGTCAGAGGCCAGCAGCATAATAAGTTAAGGCACTTCAATTCATACTTATAAACTCCATTCATCGATACCACTATCCTTTCTAGACTAAAACTGGGTGAAATTACTAAAATTAGTCTTTTTTTTTTTTCTGCTCACCTCTGACTAAAGCTAAACTATGGATGTTGTTTTTTTAAAAATAAAGGATAAATTAGGAATTTATCTTTCTTTCATATACAGCAACTGTCATGTATAGTTAGAGATACATGTTTTTCAGCCCTCAGATATATGCTTATGACAAAATGTAATGCACTGACGAAGTAAAATGTTTGTAAACTGTCTTGTACATCTACTTTAATGCACATTGACATTTCCAAAATGAAGTAGAAGGGCTTTAATACAGTTAATAATCTAATACAGTAGATCCTATATTATAGATGCTTACTGTTAAATGCCAAAATCTTTACGTATTCAAATAAAAGTTGGCTGATTTTCAGTACTGCTTGGCACCACTTCTTCCAATTATCTTGTGAAATAGCTAGGATTCTGTGATGCTTAGAATCCATGAAAATGATGCACTGCCTAAGGACTTTATTGAAGGTTATCCATTTACCTTAAACTCCAGCCCTTCTATGAAATTAGCCTTATAATTACTTCTAAGTGTCTGGTCCTAATTGTTTTGCTGAATTGTAAATGTACAATTTTAATTTTTACCCATCTAACGGAAAAATTAAAGGAACAATTAGAAACTAGATGGATACGTAAAGAAAACTGCACTATGACTATTTTGGAGAATATTTAATAATAGATCGCATAAAGAAAAAAAAAAAGAGAAAAAAGATCCTGTTGGGAACAATTTATTGAAAATTTTTTTAATGATTATTGAGTAAGACTAAATTTTTAAATTTGGAGGCAAATAGAAATAAATTCTGTGTGTGTATGTATGTATGTCTGTGTATTCGTGTGCATTTAAGGAACAAAAATTAATGGTAAAAATCAGAAAGGGTGAAATTTATTGTTCCACGGTTATGCATTTGAACTTCATACAACTTCTTATGGAAGTCCCAGAATTCAGCATGTTTGAAAATACAGTTTCCTAAACCATGAAAAATATGCCAATCTACATCTGTTTTCTTCAATTCTTTTTTATGTGTATGCTTTATACATTTTCGCTGATTTTACTGTGGACCATAAACTCTCAGAAACAAAGATTGTCTGCCCAGTGTCTAAAATATTTTGGGAGTTGCAGAGTTATGGATTAAAAAAAAGAAAATGCAGTTAAATATTCCTCCTTGTCAATGTTCTATCACACACATAGCTGGTCAGATCCTCTGGAATGTTCTCAAAAGTAATACATGATTACTAAAGTGGACTGGGAATTTACAAATAAAATATTTTTTGTCTTCAGAATGTGTGTCTGAAACTGAAAATATTGTTAAAAAGGAGGTTTTTTTTTTTTTCCTATGGGGAAAGAGATTTTATTTTCCAAATAGAAAAAAGTCCACATGACCATGTAATAAGATGTTGTTATGTTGCTTTACATTTTTTTTTAATGTGTATGTTCATTTCTATTACATTTTAGTTGATTTATTTAAAATGCCAGTTTCAAAGTATTTAATTAAAACACACCGTTCCAGGAAGCTCATTTATATACTTCTTACTGATTGAAGAAATATTTATGATTTTGATTTTGATTCTGATTCACGGTAGACTTTTTTATTATAAAGGAGAGCTCATGAGCCAAAGATAGGGGGAAAAATCTGTTCTTCCTGATTGTTCATGCTATACTTACAACTTAACAAACACTTAGTCTCTAAAAGTTTTGAAATGGTTTATATCTACACAGAAAAGTCTCTGGCTTGCTTAAAATTTGAGGGCAAGGCTCAGCTTCTACTTACCCAGAAACTTTGGATCACAGCTTGAGTCATGACCCTCCCTCTGTGTGGACGTAAAAGCAGCCAGTCCTGAAGTCCTAGAAGAGGCTAAAGTTAACAAATGCATGAAGGTTAGTCTAAGAAAGCTACACTCACATGAAGAAGCTAGTCTAGCAATTCCTCTCAAAAGACCCAAACTGTCAACTACACTTTCAGCTTTTCTAGAGCTCCGTTAACTATTTTCACTTTGCTTCTCTCTCCGAAAGGGAGGGCAAGAAATGAAGGAGGTGGTAATAGCACAGAAATGAAATCCAGAGGAAGGAAAGTGTGTTGTGTGAACTTCTTAGCTGAAGGAGAATGACCTAAAAAAAGAAGTAGGAGGGATACAGGGAAATGTTATTTGCAAGTGTTTTAACCTGCTGACTGTGAGAAATGGGCAGACATACAGCTGTTGCTTTTCTGTAACTGATAGCCAGTTGCAGGGTTTGTAAATAGCGTTATCCCCCTTCTCACAACACTTTTTTTAAGCCAAAGGCTATCGACAATGAATGAAACTGTTTGCAAAGAATGCCATTTCACATCTTTCAAGTCTGTGTTCAGCCACAAACACTACTTGCTCTAATTTCTTGTAGTGCTTATCATTTTAAAATATTTCCTACATATTTATCTTTGCACTTTTTAGAAGTTAATCAGAAAAGAGAATTAGAAATTATCTGTGGAGACAGAAGTAAGATATACAAGGCGGAACTACAAATTGTCGTGTTTGATGCTACAACAGGGAAAAGCTCAAACCTTATGCCTACATAAATACATTCTCAAGCTTCCTGATTGCTATGGAGCCACATTGTGTATATGATGGGACTACGCTAAAACCGTATATATCAGAGAACATGCATGGTGGACTCAGATACCACACTTGAGAAGCACTGCCTAAAGGGAGGATGTAAAGAAGACAGAGCTCTTTTCAGTAGTGCCCAGTGACAGGACCAGAGGCAATGGGCACAAACCGAAACACAGGAAGTTCCCTCTGAATGTCAGAAAACACTTTTTCACCATGAAGGTGACTGAGCACTGTCACAAGTTGTGGAGTCTCTATCCTTGGAGACATTCAAAAGCCATCTGGACATGGTTCTGGGCAACTAGCTCTAGGTGGTCCTGCTTGAGCAGGGGTGTTGGACCAGATGACCTCCAGAGGTCCCTGCCAACCTCAACCATTCTGTCATTCTGTGAATTTGAATGCATTGAACATAGAACCCTACTAGATTCTCTTATATGGGTCTTAGAAATCTGTCCAAACCGAGGACCTGAAACCTAAATTCCATAAGTCTATGTCTTAAAATGGCACTGTTTCATCTGGAACTTGTGTGGCTTGATACCAGCCACTATTCTGGTTCTTGCTAGTAGCTGTGGGACAATAGAGGGAGCTGAAACAGTGAGGGAAAAGGAAGCATTGAGGTGAAACCTGGACATATGACAATGCAGAGTACAGGGAGGATCACAAAACTCCCTGCAGGATTGTTTCCCTACAGGAAATCAGGCAAAATACAGGCATTTGTTATGTATACCCATGACAAATATTTCTTAACTGCAGACTAACTGCAACACAGATAATCAAAACTTTGTTCCTTTGTTTCACTGAGCATATGGCTATTTAGACTACCCAACTTCTAAAGAGTGGACTTGAAAGTTTTGTTTGTGTGTACTTGAGAAAAAAGATTCAATGTGTGTTTCTTTGCCCTGTTTGCAAATTACATACCTGTGTGAAAATTAAACTGAAAAATTAGCATAAACATTTTAAGTTTGATGACATTACACTTCATAAAATTGAAGAAAAGAAAAAATGCTCTCTTTTTTTTGCGTGTTTTCACTTTGCAACATGAAACTTGAGCTACTTAGTCATTGTAATGTGGAAACATTTTGATAAAACTAGCAAAGAAAGGAGAGAATCCATGAAGAAATGTTAGAACCACTTTGAAATTGCAAGTTTCATGTACCCATGAACACCAAAATTAAAAAAGGTATGTGATTAAATTGCATGCATCTAAAGCCATTTAGACAACTTAATATGGCAATATAAGTATAGAGAATGTAATTTCTAGATAAGTTGCTGAAGAACTAATTTTTTGCCACAAATATTGCAAGAGGTGCTCATAAATTATTTTGATATGCAATTTACTTAAAGGTTTTCAGCATTTATCAGCTTGCAATGTAGCAAATATAGATTCATACTATATCAAAGATACTTTTGACAGATGTAGACTGCACTTGGTACCACACTTGTTTTCATTCTAAGCATATAAAATAGAAAGCTTAAATGACCAAAGCAGTTTTCAGCAGACTGGAACACATTGATTGAGAATACGTTAATTTGGAATGTCTGTGATGTCTGTGTCAGACTAATGAATGAATGCAATAAAAATCATATTGGTAATACCTGCATGAGGGAGAGCATGTTGTATAAAGTCAATGGAGAGGAAAAGATGTGAATTCTAAACTGCAAATTTTGTGAATGGAAATTAGTTTGTCTGAAATGTGCAATCTTTCGATTATAAACATTTTTTTCATCCATGTTTGTAGTCACTATTTTATTTTTAATTTCTTCATTTTTACATTCTGTTTGATTGTCAACTCATTAAAAACCTGCATGTAAATAGAAGTTTATGAAAAGTATGCTTTTGCATATTGATTGGTGTGGGCTAATTAATCAAAGCCCAAGGTACTCAATGGAATTAAATTTTTAATTGACACATTCAAACTGAGATCTTTAACTTTTTGTTTCTTTGCTTTCTTCCTTTAATTAGCAATGTCATTGTATTCTGACTATAAGGACATTGTTTTGTTATTGTGATTTATGAATCTGACATTATTTGTCTTGATAAATACAACTACCATTTTATTCAGTCTGTTCCTCAGTAAAGTTCAGCTGCTTATTCCCGCTGCTATTAGCACATTGTACTTCTGATGTACCAACGATGTCCTTTAGCTTGAATGCCACATTCTCTTTCTGTATCATTTTTTCTCTTTTTTTTTTCTGAGACCATAGCTCATGTGTGTTGAAAGCTGTAAGGTTTGTATTCATGGGAGGACTAAAGTACCTGTAAACTACCCACCACTATTCCAAAAAATGCTTTGAAAAAGAATTGGTAGTGTTTGCACTGCTTAGTGAACTTTGAAATATTGCCTTCACTCTGGTACCTGTCTTGAAAAAGGATATTTACACTTTCTCTAATATTTCTTTTTTTAAGAGGAGGATGTGAGATGTTGAATTTACTGTTTTGTGAAATGTGCCCAAACTTAGGAAACAGCCACAACAGACTTGAAGTTCTGAATACAAAATGACAAAAAAAAAAAAAAAAAAAAGGATTCACTATATCCTCACAACAGTAAGGCAAACCAATAGATAAAAGAGATGGTCCCATATATGTCAAAAGTCTAAATGAATATTGCTACAAGCTGGTAGATGGTCACTGATATGTGTTTTCAGTAGTACTTCATACCAAAATTGCTTAATTTTAAGTTAATATGAGGGAAAATATGGCAAATCATCTCTTTATATTTACTTTTAAAGATGGGAAGCTTGTAAGTGTTTAAGAGGGTGGAGGCAAAGATATGAATAAGGGTGTGTGCATGTGCGTTGGCGTTTATAAACAGCCCTAAGTATATTACAAAAAAAATCTAGATAGCATTACTGATTAGAGTGAGCAGATTATTCCTCACCAGTGCATCCAGTTTTGATTGATACAGTTAATTGCTATTAATCAGTTTGTATTGTTAGAGAAGTATAGGGGCTATTGTCATGGAAGTATAGCTCATCATCAATCACATATTGCTGTATTGCATCAACTGCTTAACAAGACATAGTAAATTATTGTAGTTAGTTTGGACTATTGATAAGAGACACACTTACATGCAGTATGCCCTTGAGTTAAAGGAAAAAGGTTTTTTTTTCTTGTATTCTAAAGCATAGTTGAAAACCACAAAACTTTTCAAACCACTGCACTGGAAATATCTGGAATTCTTCATGGTACAAGATGCATTATAAGTTATATTTGTCAATTTAAAAAAAAAAAAAAGTTAAGGCCTTTGTTAGCATACCTGAAATATGATTTCTTCTGTCATTCTGAGAGATTCAAGTGCACCCTACTTCCCTGTTTATTAAAGCATTTACTGAACATTCAGCTTGAAGAACGAACCATGGTAATGATATACCACACAGATGAAGAATAATGGTTGATTGTAAGGCACATACCTGTGCCTACTGCTCAGTCAGGCCTACCCCAAGTGCTATCTGTTTTCTTTATTTATTGCAATAGCTAAGACAAGAAGAGACAGAAACCTCAGCAATGGGTAAGAGAAAAAATTATAGAAATTTTGGGATGCTTTGAAAAGCACAGAATTTTCTTTGCAAACAGCAGCAAAATATTTGGAATTTACAAGTCTTATGATCTTGTTATGAGAATGAGAGGCTGAAGTGTTGCAATAAAATATTATTTATTATACAAAGTTTTAATTAATCTGTGAGCAAGTATTCAATGAAATAGAAGTCTAGTTTTCATTATTTGCATAATAATTTTATGTAAGGCCATTTTATTATACTTAGGGTGGCTCTGATTTTATTGAACTATTGGTTCCTTCTCAATAATGTTTTTAAATACAAAGTTAAACAAGTATTAAAACCTTGATTTAGCAGACCAGTGCACAGCAGGAGACTTTAAGACTTAATGCCCATGATTAGACAATAGAAACCTGAAGACAAAGCTGAACAAATAGTAAGAATATAATGTAAGACATATGTAAATATATGTAAATAAATATAATGCACTAAAGTGCACTATTTATCTTGTTTTATTTGAAAAGATGGAGTGTATGGAATGAGACTGACAGTTTTTATGTCTTATGAAATGGGATATGAAGAAAAGAGAGAGGGATTCAGAAACATACTGCTGGTATAAATACAGATAGTTCTTCCTAAGCTTGACCACGTTTTTTGTGAGACTTTGATGCCACGAAAGATCTTTTTACTAGAGTCCTCTAGCAGGACTGACTGCTTCTATGTCAACAGCTACAATTGCTTCTGTGTACTCCCTTTTTTCTCCAGAATAACTCTTTTTGGAAATAATCTGTTCATCACTCTCAGAAGGAGACTTCTCCTCTATCTCTTCTTCTCTTTTATGGGGCTGAAACCTGAAGTCTCATCTACAACTACAAATTTGTCAAGAATACTGAAGCTAAGAACATTCCAGCCTACATAGAACATGACTTACCTAGTACAGGAGCTAGGACAGCTGGAAATCAAATTAGTAGTTTTTACACATTATGGGTGTCCATGGCAACAATGACAAAATACTGCTTTTTCCTAATATTTAGAATGCTATTCCCAAAAAAAAATCCCTTCCCATTATTGGGAGGGCTTGGGGTAGCTGATAGTTTCTGCCTTATTCTCTTTTGTATAAAATTGCTATCTGAATCCTGAGTTTTTTACAGATTGTAGGCCTGAGAATAAAAATAAGGCAGCAGGAGATAAAGCATATGTAAGTGACAGTGCATCCATGGGCTCTAATACTTTGGATAACATCATATTAACACTGAAATCAAGAATTAGAAAAAGGTCATCTTAAGCCACACAAAAGAGTTTAAATTCACTAGTGCTATTTTGAACAGACAATAAGGAGTCCTGGGTAAGACTCAATAGGCATAGAACCAGAGAATCATAGAATAATTTAGGTTGGCAAACACCTTTAAGATCATTTGAGTACAACCATTAACCTAACACTGCTAAGTCCACCACTAAACTATGTCCCTTAGCACCTCATCCACATGTCTTTTAAATACTTCCAGGGATGGTGACTCAACCACTTCCCTAGGCAGCCTGTTCCAATACTGGCAACCCTTTCAGTGAAGAAATTTTTCCTAATATCCAATCTAAACCTCCCCTGGTGCAACTTGAGGCCATTTCCTCTTGTCCTGTCATTCACCCGTGCCCACTGAACATAGTGCTGTACTCTGTTAAATGTACATGAGCCAGATGACAACTAGTATGTCTGGAAGCTGATAAAGCATAGTGTCATGCATGTAGCCACAGAGTAAGTATCAGTGTAGTGAAGTACTTGGGCTAGTTAATATTATTTCTTGGGAAGGTCAATTAGCTTGGGTGTGGAAGTAGGTTTGAGAGAGGTATGTGGCTGTGATTCTGGAGTTGGTTCATTTGCTGCCTGCTACTTCTTGTCTTAAGCTCCACTGAATGATGTAACTATACCCTGTACTTCTTTTGGTGTGATACAAGCTACGCGTATGGCAGCTATATTGTAATAATGATCTTTCTTTGGAAAAGGATCCCTCCCTGGTACCCTCTATTTAGTTATACGTTAAGTATGTCTTTTCTGTGAAGAAAGGATCCTGGCTTTCTGGAGAAATTTTTCTTCGATTTTATAGTACCTTTGGTGTTCTTTGAAGATCTTTATTACTGAGGAGTTTTAATTCCTAGGTGTTTCTTTTTTTTCCTCTCGTAATTCTGGAATAATTTATAAACATTTTTCTACAACTGAGTGTGGATGTTGTTTTGACATTTAATTTGACATTTGCTTACAAATCTCGCATACTAAAGTCTGTAGGTGAGGCAGGACTAGGCTGTCCTATCTAAAACAAATTAATTCAATTATATGTCAAGATAGATACACAGAGTCTAATAAACTTTGAAGGATATTGTCATGAGTGCTGATTTAGGAGCCAGCCAACTACACCAATTTGTTGCAAATGCTGATTGAAGATCCTGCTGACTATGCCAATTTGTTGCGAATGGGTGATTTAGATGACTTACTTAAAGAATCACCATCAATGCTGTTAGCAAAAGTGGTTTTAATATGGTGTTCTAAAGGTGTGACTTAACAAAGTTCAATGGCAAGGTTCACTCTATATACTGCATGGAAGAAACATACAAAGAAGAATTGAGTTACACTCAAGTTAGAATCATTCTCAGAGAGACCAGAAATGCAAAGGATGAGGAAGACCCTTCTGTTGAGTCACGAGGTTCAGAGTGGACCTGCTTGCTTTCTAAACTCTTGATGGAGATCACCTAACACAGGACTGATGGACTCCTGATGTACCCTCAGCATCATTGTCTCTGACCTAGACATATTAGCAGGTTGTCTTGTTCTCTGCCCCTTTCACAATTATATGCTGTCTTTCCTCACAGGCTTTACTCTGTTTCGGTGAGAATGAATACAGTCCAGCTCATGTTCCTCTGACTTGATAAACAATATGGAACATTTTGTTTAATATATGTTTATTTTTTTATCTTTCTCTCTCATACAACAATCCTTACTAGAAAACTACTTTCTTTACTTTTAATGTCTTCTTAATCCACAAAGTCTGCACTGAGAAATTCTGGGACCAAGAGGATTGAGATCTCTCTTCTGGCCTGAAAGGGCCTCTAAGTTATGTTACTCACAGCATAATGTACTTTTGGAGTAAAGTGACTGTATTCTTTGATGTATGTTAACAAGGGGAGCTATATGAGTTTAAAAAACTACCAGAAGTCTCTGAATTTTCTACGTATATTGTAGATAGTCAAAAGACAAAACCAAACACCTCATTCCACACTGGTGAGTGAGTGGACAGGTGGGCACAGGGACACATTGTGAAGGCTGACTCCACAATATACTGGTACCCATTTTCTGAGCAATGAGAGGAACTTAACCATGCCAGAAAAAATGGGATGGCATAACTGCTTCGTCTTGGAAATGCAACTGAACTGTGATGAATATTTTGTCTGCCTCAAAAAGTAAAAGAAAAAAAAACAAAGCAAAAGAAAAAGAAAAATGAAGAGAAAAAGGAAAAGGGAAAGCAAATGCAAAAAAAAAAAAAGGAAAAGAGAAAGGAAATGCAAAAAAAAAAGAAAAAGAAAATGAAAATGAAAAAGAAAAAGCAAATGAAAAAGAAAAAAGCAAACGAAAAAGCAAAAAAAAGCAAAAGATAAAAAGATAAAGAAGAAAAAGAAAAAGAAAAAGAAAAAGAAAAAGAAAAAGAAAAAGAAAAAGAAAAAGAAAAAGAAAAAGAAGACATCCAACATCATAGTTCTGTCAAAGAACTTGGGATATTGACAACTCCCTGTATTGCTCCCACCAGACAAAAAAACATTAAAATTGGCATCTTGAGGGGCAATGGAAGGGTAAGCATTATACCAGGAAAAAGGGTAGAAACTAGGAAATGTGTGCATAATAATTTTAATTGTATTATTTTGATTGAGACTTTTTCTGTATAGTACTATTTTCTTTATTTTCCTTTTTTTTCTTTTTCTGTAATAAAGCTGGACTAGAAGCATTTCTTTAATTAGACTAGTAAGATTTTAATTAAAATAAAAATAAATTTTTGGCTTTACACATGAAGCATATTTCCTTTTCGCCCACAATAAGATTTTGAGTGTAACATATTCAGTAATGGCTGTTATCCTGGATAGTATACTAAGCTGAAGAAGATGAGACACATTGCAGGGTAGAGTAGGTAGAGAGACTTTTACAGTGCAGAAATCAGTATGGATCGCTAAGAAACAGGGCCGTTATGAAAAGGAACTGGAAAAAAATAACACTTTCATCATTTTCACCAGTTTTAAATAGACATCTCTCCTTTAAGTGCTAATACAAGATACCTTTTGGATCTCATTTGAATTGTTGGCAGAGAAGCTGGTGTCATGTTTTTCCTCCCTACATGTCAGTCTGGTCCTAGCTAAAAAGAACAGAAGGGCCTTTTGGAAAGGATTCTTAAATAAGCATATTGAAACATATATGTTTGCCAAGAATTAGAAGTGGTTAGAGGGAATAAATGAGACAAAGGAGGAACTCACTAACTCATTTATAATAGTTGCACTTTACACTTGTGTGCTGATTACACAGCAGTGGAACATATTTAGAGACAAATATGAATGTGCTGTTGTGTCTGTGATAATGAAAGCTGTGGGGTTTATACTCTACTTATAAATGACAACTGAAACAAGCAGATAAGAGGTCTGTCTCTTACATTTTTAAGGGATTCTTCGTACTTTCTCTGGCACACGTTGACCATGGGAAAGGAGGATAGGTCTCTTTCTTCCCTCTTCAGCCAGGTTTTTTTTGGGGGGCGCAGGGTGACTGGGCATTGTTAGGATTTAAACTCTTTCTCTGGTTAACTGATCTGCGGATCCTGACCATAGTGAGAAAACATTGATTAATGGCTACTATGAACTGTTCAGCGCATCTGAGTTGTTGGCTCTTTTCAAGTAATTTTTCTTTATTTTCCCATCAGTAATGGGTGAGGTAAGGGCAAATACCTGACATATGTATCTCTTGCTAGTTGAGCTCAGTGACATATTTCTTCTAGGCAAGAACTCATCCTCTATTTTGTGATCTTTAAAGCTGTCCCTAAGGTTATTGACATCTTCTGCTTGCAGTAGCTGGAGGAGTTCAAAGTCGTCTACATGGAGTTCAAAGTGGGTCAGAATGTGATGATAACAAGGTACAGGCAGGTTGTCTTTTTTTGTTGTTGTTGTGCTGGTTTGGATTTCTCTAGTCTGTGTCGAGGTGGGAAAGTGAAAGTGGCTCTTCAGAGATCAGAAATTTTGTCATTTTACTTTGTTGCCCACACACAAAATGTAATACAAGCAGAAGGAACAAAGAAGCAGATAAACAACCAAGGAGTGGGAAGAAGAGGAAAAAAAATGTAATGGGGAGTGGGGGAGTGACATCAGAAGGAGAAAGCTATGTGTGGTGGGGTATTTTCACAGCTAAAAGAACCTTTTAGATAAAGTTGTGGGTGAAGTGATATTTAAAGTAATGAGAAATTGTGTGGAACAAATGATGAAAGAATGAGCAAAAGTTCTGTATATCTGGTAATTTAGCCAGGGATGCTGGGGAAAAAGGAAACGAGAAAGGTAGGAAATATGACCTTGTATATCAAAGAGTAGCTGTGCATCCTGAAACACATTCTACTGCAGAATGAAACCAAATAACTTGCTCTCTCCTTTGCTGCCACACTCAGGTGCTGATTTTCCTTTCAGTGTGAATGTTTCTCTGAGACCTGCAACTGTGCTTCCATGCATGCTCAGAACTCAGGTGTAGCCTAAGTTGTGCAACTCCTGGTTAAGCTCCTCTGGAGCTCAGAAAAAGGCAGAACAGTAAGTCTTTCCTAAATGACACATTCCATAGATACAATCAGAGTATGCTGAGCACAGAGTGTCAAGATGAGATCTTAAACAATATGTAGTTCATTTTTAAAACAGTGGTGATGTGTACGTCATCACAGAATAAAAAGTGAAAGAGCTGAATCAGTCTGAAGATTCAAGTCCGTATCTTTCCTACCTTGAGAGTGCCTGAGGCAACATTTACATTATCAAATAGTGTAGTAGAATTAAATGCATTCAGCAAACCCATGCCTAGGAGTGGTGCTCTGTGATATAGTACTAAGGGCTAAATGTCAGTTAGCAGCTGGAGTGTGTTAGGTGAGGTCCAAGAGCCTTTTGTTTAAAAAGAAATAACTTTTATCTAAAAGGAATTCAGTTTGTGCCCTCTGAGACTATTCCACAATGTGAACCAAAGTGCAGTAAGTAAAGAAGCTCAGCTTTGCTTTAAAAATGCAAGAAATGAACTAAAATTCTGATGTAGATGCAACTTTACTCTTCAGGCTGCATGTTTTTATCCATCTCTTGTTGCCTTTTTGCATAGGATGGTATTTGTAGTATGTAGTGACTGTCTGATATGTAGTAATCATTTGTAATGATCAGTCTTTCATTCTTAGCACAAATTCTAGAATTTAGATCCCAAATGCACTTGCAGTCCTGCTTTGAGTACCTACATTCCAGTGAAGGATCAGAGGGAGATGAGATTTTACAGATGTGCTTAGCATTCTGTGAGTGAGCTATGAGAAACTTCCCATTCAGGCCACCGAATTCTTTAATTTTTTTATAGTACCTTACCTTCCAGGACAAATGTTTTAAAAGAACCTGGAAAACCAACAGTGCATTTTTATTTCTTTTTGAGATCCACTACAGAAGATACATTACATCAAGTAACTTGTAGACCCTTAAAACCTTTTCCTGGACCACACCCTCAGCTGAAAACAAGTCATGAATCTCATACTTACTGGTAAAATGGTGAAAAACAAGAAATCTCCCTCAGTTCTGACAGTAAGTGTTTGCAGTAGACAACGATATAACTTCCAGATGTGTTTTCAGTATTTTATTGTATGGAATTTTATTTTATGGAACATTGAGCATGGTCACATACATTGAAATAAACATAAAAACTCTCACCAATTTCAGTGGGCTTACATTCAGAATTGTTGTTACTGAATGCTATTATTTCTACATTGGGGAAAAAAAAAAGCCTAGAGATTAAGACTTTGTTCTGGTAAGGGCTTTGTATGTAAGAGCCTACAGTCTAAATAGGCAAGACAAAAAAAATAGAAGGTACAGAGAGTTAAGAAAGCTTTGTAAAATAATGTAGCAAGTTAATGGCAAAGCAAGAAGTAGAAAACATAGATTCTGAGTCTTAAAGCCTTTATACTATTCACTAGAGAAATTACATCAGTGAATAGCTTATTACAACGAATGGAGGAGGATGAACAAAGCAGTGTAGATTAAGAGATGACTTCCCATAGCTGAAGGATGTTCACTTGAATAGGCTGATTTAATGAAGCACTAGTACCAATGAATTTATGAAGTCTGTGACTAGATTAAGCTGCTCTGGATTAAGACTATAAACTATAAGGAATAGAGTGACAATCTAAATGCTGTGCTGCAGTATGTCAGTCACATTATTTAGAAAGGAGTTAAAAGGGAAAAGAAGATGTTTAAAGGAAAAGAGTGAATCTCATACAAATTGTAAGCTTAAAGACTGCTGTACACACACACACCCCCCAACACCAAAAAT
This sequence comes from Gavia stellata, assembly GCF_030936135.1. Taxonomy (NCBI): domain Eukaryota; kingdom Metazoa; phylum Chordata; class Aves; order Gaviiformes; family Gaviidae; genus Gavia; species Gavia stellata. The sequence continues at coordinate 22,449,853 of NC_082598.1, read as the reverse complement.
ACAGAACATTTGGGCTTGCTATTGAATCACTGTGTTTGAAAAGCTGTGCTTCAGTTCAGATACTTAGTATAGTTTAATCACATTAACAATTCTCTGACTCGCAAAGTGATGCAGCTGCCAACTTGTAAAATAACTCTGACCCCAGACTTTCAGGTACTCCTATGCAAATATTCCTAACCCTGGAGACATGCAATAAAAATGCAATGTCTTCTCTAATTACAACAGAAAGGTCAAACTCACATCTGTTTACTTTCACACTTTGCCAGACCTGATAAGGAGAATTAGATCTAGCAGTTTCTCTACTGAAGCTTTTCTCTTGACGGTACTGGCAGTCCAGAGGCACTGCCTTTGTCTGGTTTTAACTATGTTTAGCAAGCATAACCTTCCTTTATGCATTTATCTCCTCATTTTCTTAGCATTGGACTTAAACTTCTCACTCTACCTCTGCGCTCAGCTCTTGCAGACATGTAAGATCATGACTCAGTAGTTAGCACGGTTAGCCACTCAGTTGCAGCATAGTTTTGTAAGACCTGAGAAAACAACTGGCAGAATTAAAAAACAGGATCTAATGACAAGTCAAGAGATGGATGTCACAGTTACATTTCTCTGATTGTCCTGCGTATTTTTAAGTTGGACACTACCTAAGAAGGAGGGATAGACAAGTAGATGGATAGGAAATGGTGTTCTGTTCTGGGAAAAAAATAATGCTCCCCCACCCTTCAGATCCTACCCTATTTTGCTCACAAAATCTAAATGCTTTGCTATATAATGTTTTATAAACATTTGGAAAAAACAGCTCTCAATGGCTTAGTTTCCTTCTAAGATTAGATTAATGATACAGTCTAAAAATATTCTGAATATGGTTTGTTTATTTATATTTTCTATGTCTTTCCTGGGGTACCCATAAAGACTACTAGAATGATCCCTTCATTCAGGAATTCTAATGAAACTGTTGGCATACTGGGAACATATCTGACTAGAAAATTGAGGCATCTGGGGATTTGTGGCAGCTCCCCAAATAAAGAATATTGAAAATCAGCTTCAAAAGGGCTATTTTTTTATTTTCCTGCAAACCATACTGGTTTTGCATAGTAAAATACAGAAACTATAGTGTATGTTAGAATGCTTATTAGAGGCTGCTGCCAAGCAATTAAGAAATTGCTTGGCCTGAACTTGCAACTTTACTGAAAATTCTTTAGTTCCATCATGGGATACTATCTGCCTTGGCTATGCCTCATTTTGGGATGATGACTTAGAAACAGAACAGCAGAAGTATGGAATCCCCACCTGCAGCTATAGAAAAATTGTCCTCTCTATGAGAATAATCTGTTTGCATCATACCAAGAGCTAAGTGTGAGTGATGCTATTAACTGAATTACCAGCCTAAACATTTTTAAATATTCATGGTCCAATATTATTTGATTTACAAATAATTTTACTTAAATCAAAAAGAACTTACAAAAGACACTGTAGATCACAAAAATAGAATATCCAAGAGTCACAATGCTTGCTTATAGTCACAGGTCTCTGCAGGATGTCTAGGTGTTGTCATGTTTTACATGACTATTTGAAAACATTTTTAGAGAACACTTTTTAGTAATTGTGACTAGTTAATACAGGTCTTCAAAAAGTGAGAGCATGCTTTTTTGTCATAATCCTCTAAATTAAGTATGATTGAAAATTGAGTAAGTGGTCACCTGGTTTTCACAAAAGAAATGTGAATATTCAAGACATTGCATATGTTTTATATCAGTAGATACAATTCAAGTGTTTGCTTGTATAACTGACTTACCCAGTATATTAGAAGAAAACCTTTTTCTAGAAGCTTTAGAAAATAAAATAAGATCAGTCACTGCAGCCATCTTCTGGGAAAAAAAATATATTCTTTTAAGAATACACACCATTTTCTACATGCTCTAGTCACTTTATTATAGCAAATCAATAAAGTAATATTACAGAATAACACTATCATGAAATATGCTTTATTTTCAGGTGAGAAAGACAATTGTTCATAGAAGTGAACTCACATACCACAATGTTAAGACATTTCACACAGAAAAAACATATAAATGAACTCTGGAATCATGAAAAGCCCAGTTTTTGTTTTATTTTTATTTTTTTTTCCCCACACACGATCTTACAATAGCCGTAGTGAAAGAACTCAAACAAATATGGTGAGTGAGATTTCACTCTACTTTCCGTGGTTTTTGTGTTCATTCAGGAGCTAAGTTGTCAAGTGATTCCAAACAGTTAAACTTTCTTGAGACTCAAGTGATACAATGTATTTTACCTTCACAGAGTATCCTGACATTAGATATTCCAATATGATTGAATAGCATTTACATATTCCATATTTTTAGAAATGAAATAATTTTAATTGTGTTCACACATTAAATTTCATCCATGCAGTGTTTCAAAGCCATTTTCTGTGACATTTTGTGAAAATGATCACTTTCTATGAACCTGAAAGGTTTTCCCCCAATGACATTTTCTTGAAATAATTTGTTATGCCTCCTACAAGGAAGATCCTACCAGCTGCTTTATGCCTTGTTATGCTTTTAACAGTAAAGACTTTCAGGAAGACTTACTTCTAAAACTCCATTTAGTACTTTCTTTTGTATTTGTTCTTGTTTTTTTTTCTTTTCTCTTGTGTAAAGAAAGAATACTGGGATTCAGAAATCATGGGCTACTTGTGAGGGCTAAAGAAAAACAAAATCAGGCTAAACGCACTTGAAATTTCAAAAAGTGACATGATGTGAATCAGAACAATCGTTAAATCTTATTGTTCTTCATCCCATCAATTTAAGTGCAATAAGTACACTACAACGCAGAAGGATATTGTATGTGTTTGACAGTGTCACAAACAGTAGAGCAGTAGAATTTCTTATGGTTGTCTTGTAGAGCAACTTGAAAGAGCATGGAGGAAAACTCGATGTACCCTTTAAGTTGCATAGGTAGACATGTGCTGATTTTCCACTTCAAGCATTTAAATACTCATTATCTTAATCTGAGAAGTTCTTGGAGACATCAGATTAGTACCCTAATGACAAATAAAAAAGAAATTACACTTTGTCATCTACTTCATGATTATTTTCACTGGAATTGCTTCAACAAGAAAGACTAAGGGAGAGAGATTCCCAAAAAAAACAAAAGCTACCTATCAGAGTACTCTTCTGAGAGGTTGTAGTAGAGAGAACACTGTTCAGATGAGCAAAATTAAATTTTCCACATTTAAAATGGACAAGTGATTTAACTACTTATCATAGAATCATAGAATAATTTGGGATAGAAGGGACCTTTAAAGGTCATGTAGTCCAACCCCCTCTGCAATGAGCAGGGACATCTTCAACTAGATCAGGTTACTCAGAGTTCCATCCAACCTGACCTGGAATGTTTCCAGGGACGGGGCATCTACCACCTCCCTGGGAAACCTGTTCCAGCATTTCATCACCCTCACCGTAAAAAATTTCTTTCTTATATCTACTCTGAATCTGCCCACTTTTAGTTTAAAATCATTACTTCTTGTCCTATTGCATCAGGCTCTGCTAAAAAGCCTGTCCCCATCTTTCTCATAAGCCCCCTTTAAGTAGTAAAAGGTTGCAATAAGGTCTCCCCGGGGCCTTCTCTTCTCCAGGTTGAACAACCCCAACTCTCTCAGCCTTTCTTCATAGGAGAGGTGTTCCATCCCTCTGATCATTTTTTTATGGCTGTCCTCTGGACCTGCTCCAACAAGTCCATGTCTTTCCTGTACTGATGACTCCAGAGCTGGACGCAGTACTCCAGGTGGGGTCTCACCAGATTGGAGTAGAGGGGTAGAATCACCCCCTTCAACCTGTTGGCCATGCTTCTTTTGATGCAGCCCAGGATATGGTTGGCTTTCTGCACTGCAAGCGCCCATTGTTGGCTCACGTCCACCGTGAACTTGATGATATCAGAGGGAGACACCGCTTAGGAAGTAACACCTATGGACCCTTGGAGTTCCACATGCAATTAGGAAAGAAGAATAACAACAAAGTGTCCGCAATAGCACAGTTAAGTCTCCACAACAAATCTCCACAATAGCAGCAACAACAAAATAATTATTTTTCATTGGATTGTACACTTCAGGAGAATTCTAGGTATCGTTAAGTGGTCTGAACAGCAGAATAAACAAGGGTGATAAGGACTGGAAGTAAACATCTTTTCTACAAGCAGACAGTCTGTTTCCCTGATATGGATACTAACAAGCTAAACTTTTGTTCCATTTTCTAAAATTATTTAGCAGAGGATCTGGTAGAGAACACCAGGTTTTGCATGACAATTTTTTCTCTGATCGCCACATTTCATAAAGTTTTGAGAGATGCACTATAACTGCATCATTTATGGATATCTGTTGTAACTCACTAGAGAATATTGACAGAGTAAAACAGCTGCGTTTCTGCAGCAAAGAATGTAGAAGCTGTGCTAAAATTAGACCTTTCAACATAATTTACAAATTGCTTACATTTCAGACTTTAAGGCACATGAAAAAACAATAAATATTGAACAAATGTAGTTAATCTATTTCCAATGCATTTTAATAGATCAAAACAATTATTAAGAGAAAAAATCAATGCAAATTTGTTCTCTGTTGTGAACTCTGTTTGGTACAATAGGAAAAGTCTGAACATCATTTGTACAGACAGTAGCTTCTTTCAATGTGATCATTAAAAGAAACCTCTTTGGGTAATCTTTTACCCTTCCTTACTGCAACACTGCTCTGTTCTCTCCTTTGGTGTTAATTTTCTTTTTGCCTGATCTCATGTAGCGTATGAACACTGTGAAGCAGGGCTTATGTGCACTTTCTGTTTTGTGGCTATTTTGTTGTTGTTATGTGCCTTTTTTTTTGCTAAAAATCATAATGTGTTTCTTAACTGGTGGTAAGAAATTAACTGGAAAGACAAGGACTGCACAACAGGATGAATACCAAAAAGAATCATACATACCACTTAGAAATTTTCCTAGGGTTTCATAGCTGCACCTGTACTAACAATTTAAACAGGTCCAGGGGAAGACTTGAGCTATGGCATATATTAATCCATACTATTCAACTGTTAGCATACTCTCAGGCTTGTTTTGGTCTCTGCCTACTAATATTCTCTCCTTAAACAATGCTCAGGTAAAGTTCAGGGGATGGAACAGGGCAGAGTCAATTCTCAGCCAGTAAAACAGATGTGGTTGATCTGTCCTTTTTCGTTTGTTCATCTGGATTTGGGAGGGGCAGTGAGTTTAGCCCTTGAAATAGGAGTTCTGTTGTAGAATTTGCCATCAGAGCTAGAAATAAAGAAAAGTCCTGGTCTGTTTCATTTACCAAAACATAGGCCAGGGGATCAGATCTTGCATATGCTTTCTAGCATATCAGTTCCATTGGCTAGTAGTAGGAAAAGGTGGAACAATATATTTTCTTGACCCTATTCAAAATCTTTCTCTCTGTAAATATTACAGTTTTAGATAAAGGCAGGAAGCAGTAGAGACATTGGTCATTAATGAGCTGCCACAAACAGATTGTGGTTTGCATCAGGCTGTACACAGCATCTGGTGTGTAGCAGCCAAGCTGCAGCAAAGCCTGAAGGTGAGGGCACCAGACTGAAAATGTTGTGCAACTTATGTGGGCTAGGGAAACACACCTTTTGTGCAGAGGCAAGAGTTTACAGAAAGGGGGGTGAAATTGGGTCCTGGTCCCTGGGCAGGGTGGGGGGAGTGCCCGGGGACTGGGCAGGGACACTGAGGGCTGGCAGGGTCCTCAGGACCCTGACGTTGCATCAGGAAAAAGGGTCCAGGAGGATGTCGACAAGTGCTCAGCATCCCTGATCCCAGATCTTCAGCAAGGTGAATATGCTGTTGAAGGCAGGTGTTAAATTCTCTTTACTCTTAAGTCTGCTGGGTCTATTTTTGTATGTTTTCTAACACTGTCAAATTGTTTGCTCTTTATTTATTAAAACAACAATACAGTGATTGAATCGGCTATATCTAAGTTTTACTGTGTATGTTAAATTTTATCTATGTTGAATTGGTTCTTTTTTCTCTTTGTTAACTCTACGATCAGCTTCAGTAACCTACCAGTTTTTGTATCACTTGAATGACTAGCTGCTGACCACGGGTAATTGTTAATGATAGCCCCAGGGCTTCCCTTATATTCCTGCGCCTGCACTTCTAAAGCCTCTGGTCTCATCTTGCGCTTGTACTTGTTAACATTTATGAACTTGTGAACAACTCTCTGTTTTTCTTCAACAGCTTTTGAACTGTGGTTTTCTTAGAAACATAACTAACTTTTTATTGGCACAATGTAGTGACACACACATCCTTGTCTTACGGTCATTGACTTGTTCACTCTACAAAAATAATAATGCATTAGAAGATATGAATAGATTAGCCTTGATAACTACTTGTTATTAACATGTCTTAGTTATAGCAGTATCACTGGTGTGTTAATAAGTGTGTGTTACAATAGGAGAATAATAATGATTATATATTTTTTTTTAATCTAAATTAAACTTTCATTTCTGAATGGGGAAAAATGAGCAAAGTTCACTACAAATATTGCTGACAATAATGAATTTGACTAGATCTATGGATGATTTTAAACAGCCCAAGCAACATTCTATCGAACACTTGAGAAATTATCTGCTATAGAAGACGAAGTGGTCTTATTTTTATTATATCCCTCCTTGCCAGGATTTCTCCTGTGTAGGCCCATAATACTTCCCAGACTGACAAGCACAAAGTATCTTAGAAAAAATGATAGTCATATTTAACAAGGGTCTTCTGCAGAATCCATTGATGTGACTAGAAAGACTGTTCTCATGCCACTGGGCATTGGATCAGTCACAGACCTCAATGTGTATATACTGTAAAGGTTGAAAGAAAGAAAATAAACTACAATGAACAGATAGTGAAAATGCCAAGGATAAGTACAGGTGGCATGTAGATGACCAGGGTTCAAGCTGATATTCTAGCTTACTCTGTTTGGCTCAATAAACATTTTATTCAAATTGAAACAACTCCAGCAGAAGAGAGTGAGCCAGAAAAAAAGTTACCCTAGAGTACAGTGGTTAGCGCACATAAGTGACTGGAAGATGTGAAAATTTGTCAGCCTGAATATATTCCCTTGCAGCAAGACGATGAAAACTACCCTTGTAGTTGCAGAATGAATAGGATCTTACAGCATGTAAGGAAGAACATTATGTGAAGTAATATTATTTTTTAAAAAGTCTCTCTGCAAAAATTATGAACAAAAATGAATGCTAAATTGTGCTGGAATCCCCATGCAATTACATGCATATCACATAAAAATCAAATACTTCATCATGAATAATGTTAGTGCTGAACAAGGAGCAACAAAATAATTTTAAATAATAATTAGCCTGATGCTGTAGCAAGCTCCTTTAGTGTTTTGTTAAATTGAGTAGTAAGTTTATACTCCATTTGGCAAATGCACATTACAAACTAAGAATATTACTGTGTTTCAGAATCCTGATATTAATGTAGCCTGACTTACCCTGCACATAGTACAGCACATACAGTACTAGGCTGTGCCTCTCCTGTTATTACCTTTTTTTTTTTTTGCAACTTTTATGTAAAGGGAAAAGTAAGTTACTTTGCCTACTGTCATCATCTGTGCATGTAATGAGGAAGCATTACATTAATATAATATAGTCTGAAAATTTAAAATGGGCATTTCAATGACAGCAGGGCACCTAACTTCAAAGCTCCTAGTTTGAATCTGTTCATTCTTTCATTGACATATGGATTAACTCAATGTGCTTGCTTGCACTGGGTAAAGCTTGTTTTGTCGTAGAAGGTATCCACTTTCTGTTGAGCACAGCAAAGTAGGCAAAAAAAAAAACCTAGCCTGTTCTTTTTTCTTCCACTCCTACCCCTGACAATTCTTCACTTTTTTTCTTGTGTTGCAGTTCTCTGTTTCTAAACATTTATTTTGATGATCCAGAACTACTGTAATTGGATAGTCTTTTATTCTTTATAAAATGCCTATTTTGGGGGCTGCACATCTCTGAGGGACACCATGGTTGTTGTAAAATTTACATGTAATAGCTTTGAGGTTTGGAGGCAATAAGAAAGCTAGAGAACTTCAGGTCAGAGCTCGAGTAAATTCATTAATTCCTTTTTTAACAGAAAGCACATAAAAAATTAATGAATTGGGCCTGCTGAGCTTAGTTTGCTATATATTGCAGTAAACAATTTTTTTTTGGTCAAGGATTTCTTGCAGCTTTACATTTTTAATCTGCAGACAAAGATGTGGTAAGAGGGAGAAAGAAGAGAAATAACATTAAGGGAATAATTTATCCCACATATATTGTGCTATGTGTTGCAGTTACTGCTGTCCTAGAAAGAGATCATTCTAATATCCTAACACTTCAATCAGTACAAATGTAGATATTAACAGATATACACACAAATATGCATATACCTAAGGGGATGCGAGGATGTTCACACTGAAGTCTACGTAAGTGCAACAGTTTGGTATAAATTAACGCTGGAATACTGATACACAGAAAACATCCCACATTGACATTTTGGGTGTAGGTTGGTACAATGTATTTAGTTTATTACCCATCCTTTCATCTCCCCCAAGGCAGCCGCATACACATATATTAGTACCAGCTGTTGTGGCAAGCGCAGCAGCGTCTTAGATGAGGTTAGCCAAAACACCTGTATTGGGTCTACTGTTGTTTTCAGAACATAGTGCAAAGATACCCAAATGATTTGACAAGCAATCTAGCCACATTCACAAGGTGCTGCAGGCAAGCCTTATTAACTTCAGGGTGGCATTTCACCATGTTGATTAACTGGCTTAGGTTAGTGCTGTGCCAGTTTAGTGATTTTTATGCCTCAGTCCCCTGAAGAATGTAGACATACCCTAAGGACAGATGGAAAAATACAATAAAAATTATAATGAACACTAAATCATTATTTAAACAATTAATTGGAGCTTCTCAAATGCTAAGTTAGTACATTTTACACCTACAGTTTCTTTTGGTTCTTTAACAATTATGAATACTCCTAGAGTGAATACAACCAGTACTGTGTCATGTGCTTAATGGTACTATGCAGTGGAAAATCTACTAAAATTAAAAGTTGGCTTCAGGCCATTTGACTTACAATGAAAGGAAAAACCTTAGCAGTGCAGGTAAAAAACCCTCAAATTTCAAAAGACTGTAAAATTTCTGAAAAATACATGTATCATAAAAGCGATCTGAAACATCCAGAACAAAAGATTTCAAAGCACACATAAAAAAGAAATAAAACATACTTTAAGGGTGATATACAAAATAATATCATAAATTAAAACATTTTAAAGTTAGGGGGAGGAATATTTCACTGATGTTATGATAGATTTTTAGGTTACATTTTTCTGTATGATTGTTTTTTACATGCACATACACTCAAATATAAGCACATAACACACTAGTAAGAAAATCTGTGAAATAAGCTGAGTTTGCTGTGAAAAATAAAGCAAGCAAAACAGACAAAAATTAACTGTGGTACCTAAGTTCAAATTTCAGGATGAAGACAGAAAGTTAACACTTCCCATTGAAAAAAAAATAAACCTAATAAGGTAATTAATATTTTTAAAGGTATGGCAGGTAGATTATGAACATTATGATTAACTGTTTAATTAGTGCTTTTCAACAGCGGTACCATCCTAGCCTCCTGTCTTTTAGACCACAGTGTCTCTAGTCTTTTAGCGTTAGTAGTAAATGATGTTCCATAATAGGGATGATTACAGATGGCAAGAAGTCCTCCTTGAAAGACGTAGCTGATCTTATAGGAGAAAGCTTATGGTCACTCTAGCTGTTTCTGAAGACTGAGCGTGAGCCCAAGTCCACAGTTGGTCCAAACCCATGTAATAGCCATATTATCCGGGAACAAAAAATCAGAGAGATTCCAGACTGCAACACAGTCCTGCCTGCTCAGTAGATGACTGAATCTGGTCTTCCTTAAGAATAGATATTACACATTCAGGCACAAACAAGCAATAAGATCTACAGACAGCTGGCAAATGTAAGGCCACTCATTTATAGCAATAATAGGGACAACCATTGTCTTCTGTGAAAGCCTGGATCTGGAGAATGAGGAGACAAAAAATTTGTTTCTGAAAGAAATATGTGCATGAGAGGGAAGAAATATGTGAATTTAATCTTGTCTCTGCAAAAGTTAACAGATTACATGTATGCACAGTATTCCAGTTGTTTAGGGTGATCAGGTTTTGCCATTTATTCCCTGAGGCCATTTGAGGAATGTGTATCTGAGAAAAATTTAGTACCAGGTATAGTATCTTTTGGCTTTTAAATAACATCTTAATATTTGGAGGATATAATAATACCTTTCATTTAATTCAATTAGACTGCAGATGTTCAGAATGTCTGAAAATAGGTGTTCAAGGAACGTGTGGACAAGGCATTGTGAAACATGGTTTAATGGGCATGGTGGTGTTAGTTGATGGTTGGACTTGATGATCTTACAGGTCCTTTCCAACCTTAATGATTCTGTGAAAATCAGAAAACATCTTATTACGATTAAACATGGATTTCAGTGCTTTGTGTTTGTTACATACCAGTTTCTGAAAACAGTCTTCAGTAAATTCATTCAGAATGGTATAACTTGATCCTTTTCTGTAGTGTTGTGTATTTTTATGTACCATTTACACATTACTGCTTCAAAAAGGTGCTTATAAACCAATGTGATTTTCTCTATACTAGAGCCAAAGAGCACTAAAACACAAACAGGGAATGTACAGACAGGGCATTCAAGAACTGGTACATGAAAGTGAAGAGATGAAAAAGATGGATTTTTCAAATTTTTTTTTAATTAATTTATTCTATAACATTTGCAGTCTTTGTCAGTCAATAATCACTAATCACAATCAGATCTGATAAATGATGTTCAAAAACTAATTTGTTTTCCCAACAGTGGAGCAAAAATGTTCTTTTGTTCAAAATGGTTTTTACTTAAGATTAAAAGAAGGAATATACAGTAGATAGAGATCCCAATGAGAAAGGAAAATGAGTTTTGATATCTTATTGCATACATGTAGGGAGAAAGCAGGAGATCAAGAAGACGAAGTTATAGCAGAATTTAGTAAGACGGAGAACTGTCAAACCAGAAATTGTGCTGAAATCCTTGAAGAAGAATGAATACAATGCCTACTGTTAAGGCATATTAGGAACAGTGGCCACCTCCAGTGGCTCCAGCCCAGGACCCTCTGTCCTGGCTGCTCAAGCCCAGCCTGGTGCCCGGGGAGCCAGGGTCTCTGCCCAGCCTGAGGGACGTGGCTGTCGTTTTCCCGTTTGCAGGTTCAACAAGTAGTGAAGCTGCGCACGTGTCCCAGAGACACACATACACACACAGAGGCGCACACACACACAGAGGCACACACAGAGGACACTGACATGGGCACAGACAAGGCATTGCCTTCAACAGCACCTACATACAGGACTTGCATAAAACACAAGCACAGACAGCCAAATCCTCCTCCCCTTCAGCTGACAGAAGCAGAAGTGAAGGTGCACGCACATGACATTCTCTAGATTCACAACTACTAGCAATCCCCTGAGTTCTGGCATGAACCCTTTGTCAGTCCAACACCCCTGACCAGCTCCTGGGCCTTCTTTCTTGCTCCACAGATCTCCCACTCACTGTCTGGTCCAGCCTGGTGCTCGCTAGCAAACACACACTCATTTCAAAGGCACCCTGCACTCTCAGGTCTCCCTAAATACCAGTCTGGGCCCTCTGCCTTCCTGATACCCCAGCCCAGACCCAGGGTCTCCTACTTGCCAGCTGGTCCTGCTTGAGATTTGCTAGTGAATACACATGAACAGCCCACGTGCACCCGGTTTGGAGGAGATACAGACCAGGAGAGGTCTCCCTCCAGCAACCAGCACTGAGCCCCTCACTCACCTCATTCACAATGGTCCCTCCTAGCAGCTGGTTTTTCAGGACACACACCATTCCCACTCCAGTGGCTGGCAGCCATACACTCCAATAGCTGGAACTGGGACCCCCATGCGCTTCAGCAGCTGACACCCCAGGCCAGGGGTGCCTGAACCCCTTATCTGACTTCAGTAGCTGGCCCCAAATCCACTCACAGTGGTCCCCCCAGTAGCTGACACCTAGTCCTTGCAGCACTGACACACACAGAGGACAGAGAGTGAGATTACACTCACTGAGTATAATACACTCACTATTTCTCACTCAGAGAAAAACTTAAAAACCTAATTTAATAAGAAGATAGAACAGACTGTAGTGATCAGGCACAGGCTCAGCCACACAAGCGTGCTGACTGGCCCTATTTTACACCTGACTGACCCCTTTTATACCTCTTTCTGTCTGTTCTCCCTTTGTTCTGCCCCTGAGCATTCCCCCATCAGTTTGCATAGTTCCACCAACACCCTGCAACATCCTGGACACTCACCTTTTTATCCTTATCAGTTATGAAGTCCTGGTTTATGTGCGGTTTTTTTGATAGCCCATCAATTAGTGTGACTGACAAGGTTTGTATCTTGTCTTTGTCTCCCTTATATTTTCCTGTCAGGTTTGTATCTCTGTATATTTTGTTTCTGGCTTCCCCCTTTTCCTTAGTAACCCATTTAACAAAGTCCATGATCAGATAATCCTACAGAAATAAACATTACCACTTTCCACACACACTTACCAATTAAGGAGACTGACCAGGTTTGGTTCTTCTTACTGCATCCCTTGACATTTGTTGGTCAGGTTTGTGTGTCTGTATATTCTGTCTGTATATTCTTGCTCATGGGTTCCTCCTTTTCTTACTATCCTCTTTTGCATTTAAAAGGTCATTGTCCAGATACCCTGAAGAAGCAGACACTGTCTCTTACCACATACCCTGACACCTATATTTAAGAAATAAGGAAAAAGTCTGGTTTGGGAGTTTGGTCAATAATGGCATGCTAAGATACAATACAATACTCCTTAGGAAAAGATAATTAAAATAGGAAGTTATAGGAAAAAGGCTATACTGGACTGATTTTACTTACAGGTGGAGTAGAAAACTATAAAAAAACCAGGTGGTTGTAGTGCTGTTGATTTCTTCCACTTCAATCATTTCAGAGCTTTAACAAGTGTGGCCAACTTGCTGGCCCTTCCTTTTTTGTGGCTGCATTGAGAAAGGGATCCTACCAAAATCTGGAGTTCTTATTCCTGAGAAAAAGCAGAGGAAAGTGAAGAATCCCACATACAGAATGAAATGGGAAAGCACCCTATGTTTTGGGAGTTGGTGAAGACTATTTGGGGCATACTGGAAATAGAATAGAAGTGGGACGTTGTCATGGTTTAACCCTGGTAGGCAGCTCAGCCCCACACAGCTGCTTTCTCACTCACCCACAGCAAGATGGGAGAGAGAATCAGAAGGGTAAAAGTGAGAAAACTCGTGGGTTGACATAAAGACAGTTTAATAAGTAAGGCAAAAGCTGCATGCACAAGCAAAACAAAATAAGGAATTCATTCAGTACTACTCATCGGCAGACAGATGTTCAGCCATCTCCAAGAAAGGAGGGCTTCATCACACATAATAGTTTCTTGGGAAGATAACGCCATAACTCTGAACATTCCTTCCTTCTTCCTTCTTTCCCCAGCTTCTGTTGCTAAGCATGATGTCACATAGTATGGAATATCCCTTGTTCAGTTGGGGTCAGCTGTCCCAGGTGTGTCCCCTCCCCACTCTCTTGTGCACCCCCAGCCTTCTCGCTGGCAGGGCAGTGTGAGGAGCAGAAAAGGCCTTGATGCTGTGTAAGCACTGCTCAACAATAACTAAAACAACCCTGTGTTATCAACACTTTTCATCACAAATTCAAAACATAACCCCATACAAGCTACTATGAAGAAATTTAACTCTATCCCAGCCAAAACCAGTACAGACCTAAATGATGTAGTGTGTGGGTCCTGTGCTCTGGAGAGGTGGATGGAGGGCGAAAATGGAATTACAGGTCAGAAGCAGAGTTTGCCCAGAAGGTTATGAAAGATCAGCACATGCTACTGGCAGGACTTTGAGATCTAGGAGAACTCTTCGATTCTGAGATTTCTGTATTCCTAGATTTTAACCACCAGACTTAATGGATTCAATGGATTCAATTAGAATAACTTAAAAACATAGAAATTTCTATCTTAAATACCTGATGATGTTGTATCATATAACTTGTATGTAGTATCGCACTATCATATTATTTTCTTAATTCATTGTATGGTGCTTATTTTGAATTTTAATTCTAGTAACCATTAGAGGATCCCACTCATGTATGATAATTAATGATGATAGAAATTGTCTAAATATAAATTGATAGTCAAAATCTGAAACACTTAATCTCCTTACCAGGTGAGTCATAAGAAAAATAATAATGATTTAAAAAACCTTGATAATTTTCAACTTCTTTCTAAGTTTGGTTTAAAATGTGGTTTCATTTGTTCTTACATTGCAGTTAGACTTTGTCAGAATGAAACAAGTTTATTCTTCAGCTTATGAAATGAAGCATCAAAAATATAAATATCAATGTCATGTCATTTCCATTTTTGGTAACATGGACTCATGAAACTGTCATGCTTATTTCAAAATTTGGCCATTCTATTCCTGATCATTCTTGATTCTCACTGTAGTTAGCTAATGACTTTCTCCTATTTCCACTGCCAGAAGAGGAAAACTGACTGACTTCCAGCAAAGCAAAATCAGGCTCAATATCCAATAAAAATGTGCAATGGTTGGTAGAAAACAAGTCTCTTTTATTCATGTTAAATGTTTTTGTGTCTTTGAAATGTACCAAAAAATTCCACCGTGGATTTTCTTTATATTGTTCTTCTGCATCCGGAAAGTCAAGATGACATTAACAGAAAGTTTTGCATTGAAAAATTTGGGAGACCACAGACCTACAGAATGGAATTTTCAAAAGGATTCTATAGTGCTAACTCTGGTCCTATTGAAGTTGAAGGAACTTCAATACTGATCTCAGTAGGAAAGTGCTAAAGACTTTAGAAACTCCTATGATACCTGTGCAATGATAATATAGACACAACAGTACTGCCTAGGAAATGTTATTCATTCAGCTTAAATTATCTGAAGCCTCTAGTCTAGTATAATTTAAAAGCATACTGAGGTTTTCTAAATTAAATTATTTTATTTTTCTCTACACAGCTCAGAGAATGAATAATTCTTCATTAGTTGTTGCTTGCTATTGAAAAAATCAACATGATCTTTTAATAAAGTTGTGACAAGAAGCTCGAGGGCAATCAAAAGAGACTTCAGGGTCTTGGGACAACTGGTCAGGGGATCAAGAGAACAAGTGGTGTTATCCTCAATCCTTCCATTGGCAGTGAACAATGAGAAAACAAACAGGAAGAGCCAGGTGATCAATACCTGGCTCCAAGACTAGCGTCACTGCCAGAATTTTGGATTCTTTTATCATGGGTCACTCTATATGCAGCATGGGCAACAAACAGGAGGAGCTGGAAGCCATTGTCCAGCAGGAAAACTATGATATAGTGGCCATCACAGAAACGTGGTGGGACAACTCGTACAACTGGAGTGCTCCAATGGATGGCTACAAACTCTTCAGATGGGACAGGCAAGGAAGGAGAGGCGGTGGGGTAGCCCTGTATGTCAAAGAGAGTTTTGATTGTCTAGAGGTTAACAATGGTGATGATAGGGTGGAGTGTCTGTGGATAAGAATCAGGGGGAAGGCCAACAAGGCAGGTATCGTGGTGGGAGTCTGTTAAAGACCACCCAACCAGGATGAGGAGACAGACAAAATATTCTATAAGCAGCTGGGAGAAGTCTCACAATCACTAACCCTTGTCCTCGTGGGGGACTTCAACTTATCAGATGTTTGCTGGAAATACAATACGGCAGAGAGGAAACAATCTCAGAGGTTCCTAGAGTGTGTGTAAGATAACTTCTTGGCACAGCTGGTGAGTGAGCCAACTAGGGAAGGCGCATCACTGGACCTGTTGTTTGTGAACAGAGAAGGCCTTGTGGGGGATGCGACAGCAGGAGGCCGTCTTGGGCACAGTGATCATGAAATGATAGAGTATTTGATTCTCAGAGAAGTAAGGAGTGGGGTTAGCAGAACTGCTACCTTGGACTTCAGGAGGGCTGACTTTGGCTTGTTGAGGTGCCTGGTGGACAGAGTCCCTTGGGAGGCAGTCCTGAAAGGCAAAGGAGTCCAGGAAGGCTGGACACTCTTCAAGAAGGAAGTCTTAAAGGCACAGTAGTAGGCCATCCCCATGTGCCAGAAGATGAGCCGGCAGGGAAGAAGACCGGCCTGGCTGAACAGAGAGCTTTTGCTGGGACTCAGGAAACAAAGGAGAGTTTATGACCTCTGGAAGAAGGAGCAGGCAACTGAGGAGGACTACAAGCATGTTGTGAGGTTTTGTAGGGAGAAAATTAGAAGGGCCAAAGCCCAGCTAGAACTTAACCTGGTGACTGCCATAAAAGACAACAAAAAATGTTTCCATAAATACATTAGCAACAAAAGGAGGGCTAAGGAGAATCTTCATCTTTTATTGATGTGGGGAGAAATATAGTGACAAAGGATGAGGAAAAGGCTGAGGTACTTAATGTCTTCTTTGCCCCAGTCTTTACTAGTAAGACCAGTTGTCCTTTGGGTACCCATCCCCCTGAGCTGGAAGATAGGGATGGGGAGCAGAACGAAGCTCCCACAATCCACGGGGAAATGGTTAGCGACCTGTTATATCACTTAGACACCCACAAGTCTATGGGACCGGATGGGATCCACCCAAAGGTACTGAGGGAGCTGGTGGAAGTGCTCATCAAGACACTTTCCATCATTTACCAGCAGTCCTGGCTAACCAGGGAGGTCCCAGTGGACTGGAGGTTAGCAAATGTGATGCCCATCTACAAGAAGAGCCTGAAGGAGGATCCGGGTAACTACAGGCCTGTCAGCCTGACCTCGGTGCCGGGGAACGTTATGGACCAGATCATCTTGAATGCCATCACGTGGCACTTATAGAACAACCAGGCAATGAGGCCCAGTCATCATGGGTTTATGAAAGGCAGGTCCTGCCTGACCAACCTAATCTCCTTCTATGACAAAGTGACCCGCTTAGTGGAAAAGGGAAAGGCTGTGGATGTTGTCTACCTGGACTTTAGTAAAGCCTTTGACACTGTTTCTGACAGCATTCTCCTGGAGAAACTGACGGCTCCTGGCTTGGACTGGCACACTCTTTGCTGGGTTAAAAATGGTCCGGATGAATGGACCCAAAGGGTTGTAGTGAATGGAGTTAAAACCTGTTGGCGGCCAATCACAAGTGGTGTTCCCCAGGGCTCAGTTTTGGGGCTGGTCTTATTTAATATATTTATCAACAATCTGGATGAGGGGGTTGAGTGCTCCCTCAGTAAGTTTGCAGACACCAACTTGGGTGGGAGCGTTGATCTGCTGGAGGGTAGGAAGGCTCTGCAGAGGGATCTGGACAGGCTGGATGGATGGGCCAAGGCCAACTGTATGAGGTTCAACCAGGCCAAGTGCCGGGTCTTGCACTTTGGTCACAACAACCCCATGCAATGCTACAGGCTGGGGGATGAGTGGCTGGAAGGCTGCCCGGCGGAAAAGTACCTGGGGGTTGCTCATTTACAGCCGGTGGAATATGAGCTGGCAGTGGGCACAGGTGGCCAAGAAAGCCAACGTCATCCTGGCCTGTATCAGAAACAGTGTGGCCAGCAGGAGTAGAGAAGTGATCGTCCACCCCTACTTGGCACTGATGAGGCCGCACCTCAAATACTGTGTTCAGTTTTGGGTCCCTCACTACAAGAAAGACATTGAGGTGCTGGAGCGTGTCCAACGAAGGGCAACGAAGCTGGTGAAGGGTCTGGAGCACAAGTCTTATGAGGAGCAGCTGAGGGAACTGGGGTTGTTCAGTCTGGAGAAGAGGAGGCTGAGGGGAGACCTTACTGCTCTCTACAATTACCTGAAAGGGGGTTGTAGAGAGGTGGGTGCTGGTCTCTTCTGCCAAGTGATAAGTGATAGGACAAAAGAAAATGGCCTCAAGTTGCACCGCGGGAGGTTTAGATTGGATATTAGGAAAACCTTCTTCATTGAAAAGGTTGTCAAACATTGGAACAGGCTGCCCAGGGAAGTGGTTGAGTCACCATCCCTGGAGGTATATAAAACCTGTGGGGAATGAGGCGCTTAGGGACATGGTTTAGTGATGGACTTGGCAGTGTTAGGTTAATGGTTGGACTTGACAATCTTAAATGTCTTTTCCAACCTAGACGATTCTATGATTCTACGATTCTATAATTAGGAACCTCACTCTGTCAGATTTTGCATAACTTGAGCATCTAAAAACACCTATGACAACTGAGTGTCTTGCAAAACTGAGTCCCAAAACATCAGTCAATTTAATTATGAAAAATTTTCTGAGATAAATTAAGAGGCTCCAAAAAAATCCCAAACAAATTAAGAAATCTTCTCTAGCCATGTTTCCTTGCATTATTTTGCATGCATACCTCTAAGTCACCTAATTTTCAATAGACAGAATTGAAAAATAACAATTGCTTAATGGTTTATACAGCCTTTAAATCTTATTATTATCGATTAAGCAACTTTGTGAATTATTTTTGTTGTATTTTATTTGCTTAGTCTACCTCAACCACATCACTTAATATTCAAATACATACAGCAGCAACAGCTTTTGATAGAAATTCAATCCGATTTGTTTGGAAGCCACTACAAAATAAAATGTTCCTGAAAAGCCAAAGTTTGCCAACTGTTCTTGAAGCTGTCAAGAAGGAGTAGGTGGATGTTAATGGCAGATCTCTATTAATATGGAATAAATAATTTTCAGTTAAATAGCATTCTCACAAATTTATGTCTTAAACAACTAATAAAGGCAGATGTGGGAGCTGGGAAACATCCAATACAAAATTGCTCATAACAGCTGTTTTTTAGGCTTAAATATTTCCCTGACTTTTGCTGCTTCATCAATGAATTCTGTTATTTTTCATGGTTTTTCAGTTCTATGCTTTGAAAATAGTTCATTGAATGAATATGTGTTATTATCAGTATTCTATCATACTAATGGCTAGACGTTCCAGCTGAGACTAAGGACCTGTTGCACTATAGGGCCTATTGTGCAGATACGTAAAAGACCTGCTGCACAGCTTGTATAACGTAAACTGAGGACAAAAGAAAAATAAAAGCTGTTTCGTATCTTTTGTAAATTAAGAAGAACAATAAATGACTTGCTAAAAGTCATATTTGAGCGTTTTTGCAGAAATGCAAGTAGATACTAACCTTCTGAGGAGAGCTGATCAAAATACAAGGTTTCAAAATTTCAGCTGTGAAGTACACATATATGTAGTACTAGATATGTGTATACATTTCAATATGTGACATTACTTCTATATATACAGTTTTTCTTAGTTCTCTTATATTTTAAATAAAAGATTATATGTAAAAGTATTTTCTGTCATAGCTGTCTACCCATCGTGAAACTGACAAAAATATCAATTTCACTGAACATCAATTCAGGATCTGTAGTTACAAAATCTTTTCAGGGACATTAATCTTTTAAAGCCATCTCAAGACTGCCAATTTTTTTCAGTGTACAACTTCACAACAGGTAGGAGCCAGATGCCAGATGCCCAACTAGCCCTGATTGGCTAGGAATGCTGAATTTTGGTTTCTAAAGATTACTTAGGTTTCCCCAAGTGTTCCTTAGAAAATCTGACTGTCCCAGAATTATGGACCCTGGAGTTCTGGTAAGTCCCAATTGACATAAAAGTGAGATTGTTCAAATGATTTTTTTTTTTTTTTTGTTCTAACTGTAAGAAAGCATTTCCTTTTTTATATAATCTCACTCACTACATTTGACAATGAAACAGACTATTTGGGGATTAAAATAAAAGATTGTGAAAATTTTTAACCTTTCTATAGAATAGGTTACTACATACAATGTAGATTAGCATACAATTGCATCTTATGTTAAATTGCTAAAAAAGTTACAGTCCTGGCTTGTTCAAATTATTAATCAATCAGTTTGTTAAGAATGGAATATATCATTGAAAGCAAGGGTAGTAAAATAAATTACGTGCTTTAATTTTCTTCTCTTACCATGTCTCTACAGAGAGATGAGATCCTTTGAGCATTCTAAGTTGGCTGGATCCACACTAGTTAAAGTCTGAAAGACATATATCTGGATTAGCATAATGCTGTGCTGAGTTTATATACATTTAGAAGCAGGACATAAACAATTCACACAGTATTAAGAGAAATGGCATATTAGCTTGGCCATACTAGAGCAGGTATATAGCTTCTTACCAAAAAATTGCTTATATCAAGCAGACTCAGAATATGGGCAGAAAAGTATGAATATATTTAAAACCTACCCTGTAATTATTCATTTGTATATTCTGCTACCCAGCAGGACACTTTATAGCTTTATGTGCAAGATTTATTTTCTTCTTCTTTATAACATTTTTAGTGAGAATGTTCTTTTTTCTTCTCCTTACACTTATTAAAGGTTTGTCCAGTTTCAGACTGAGGGACAATGGAAAGTAGTCTCATGCATTTCTCTCTTCTTGTCTTTCTTGAATGGCCCAACCATTAAGGGGGAAAATAATTTAGATGTCCTGTGCTTCATGCTCAGAAGAGTAAAGCTGCAGAAACGATCTAGGAAGGACAGTAGACAGAAAAGAAATGCATTTAAATGAAATTTTGGACAACTGTGCCTCAATCCAAAATATAGATCTTTAAAACTTCCCTTCTCAGGGGACACCTGGATATTCTGCATGCCCTTAGATGTTGTAGGAAGCTGAAATTTCTGTATCCAATTTTCATAGCACCTTAAGCACCTGTTTTGAATTTGCCTAGAAGTGCTTCAGTCCTGCCCTAGGTTATTCAGCTTGGCATGTAGTAAACGCCCAAACCTGATGAGATTCCAGAAATTTCCCACTGGAGTTTGAATAAGGGAAGATGGTGTGAGGCTGCTTATACCTCTAGCTATAGTCATTCCACATGATGTGAGAGCATAAACTGTAGGAATCATTGCGAGTGAAATAATCTCCCTTGCCTAGGAAACACACCTCTTTCCTCTTCTGAGGTCCCTCATTGCATAGAACTTCTCATAAATAAAGCAGTATTGCCCTGGGCTTCCTTTAAAAAAATAGACTGAGGTAAAAGTCCTGTTGCCTCCTATTTCGTCCCTACTCAAAGGCCTATTTATTCTTTTATTTATGTGAAATGACCCATCTGAAATTGTTGCCACTATGAGTAAAGGACTTTCATACCAGAGGGGATGGGATTACAGTGTATGTCTAACTCAGTAAATTGAGAATTTAAGCCCTGCTCATCATAACTGGTTGGGTATTTTTGTTTTTATTTTTCTGTAACAGTTAATTCTCGTTGTACCTTGTATAAGCCTACTACCTAAGGCATGAGGGAAACAAAATGGACTGTTTCAAAACTGACCTCGTACACTTTTGGTAAATTTCAATCTCAGGAAGGCTTTTAAAAAGCTCTTTAGACAATTAAAGATGCTAAAACTTTTTAAAGTACTTAAGCAGTAAAAGGTGAGAAATGAAGATTAAAAATATTTTCTCCTCACGAGAATGTATGTTTTAATGAAAAAGAGGTGATTAGATAATACTGGAATGAGCTCATAAAACATTTCAGAAAAGCCCATATTGTAATATAAGAAAGTTTTGAACTCAGTTATGTGATGCACATATGAGTGTGTCTATGCTTATACTTGTTTTAAGACCCTGAGGACATTAAATACAAATTCAAGGTTTCTAGGATAATGTGAAAGAAACTGAGATCAAGCAGTGCTTAGGCAGTTCAGAGAAGTGCTGACCCTTCTTTCTTGGCTCCTGAGTGCTCACTAAGTGCTATGACTGAAGATGTAAACTCTTACCTAATATACATGTCTTTTAGATTTTAATTATGTATTGTATTTTATGTTCATAATGAAAATCGCAGAAGCAGATTTCTGCCGTTAAGCAACTTCTGTCCATCCACTGGACTTTAGCTAATGACAGGTATCTGTATCTATACAGGAAAGTAAATGTTAAATTTAACAACTTGAATAGGACCTTCTCAGTAAAAAAAAAAAAAGGTTCCTTATTTTCACTTTTATAGCTCCTCCCCTACTGTTAGCAGAGGCCTCTGAAATAATACCACTGAAGAATAATGGGAGCTGCTATAAAAAAGCATAAAGCTATTAAAAAAGCAACAATCCTAAAATAAAGATATTCCTGAGTGCACAAAAGCAGCTGCCGTATTGATGCTTGCAATCAATTACTATACTATAAGGCATTCACTCCTCTTGAAGAACCTATTATTTTGAAACATAATGCAAAGTCACAGCAGGTGTCATAGTACTGGGCCACGCATACTGCATCTCAGCCAGATACAGAGAGCCTTAAACAGGCTAGACTCTGTGTGTATTCCATGTAAAAAAAATCAACAATCCCTATATCACTGCTCTAAACTGTTTTAACACATTTGGTTTTGGGGTCATGACATTCATTATTGAGACTAAATCTGTCATTATGCAGTTTGTCGAAGTGTTTAGAGCAATACACCAGCCTAAACAGAAAAAGTGGAATTAACTTTCAACGGCTAGCTTCTCAGTTTCAAGGAATTTATATATTCACATGCCTAAATGTACAAACTATGTAGGAAAATCTCACTAATCAGAATTTTGCAAGTCTGTACTCTTTTTAATACACAAAAAGTAGGTCTTCCAATTTCTCAGAGATGTAGTATCAGCTGTTAATAAAGGGCTTAATTTTACTTACATTTTTAATTGTAAAAATAATTCGCTAAATAATTGGTCATATATTTGCTATTTTGTTGTGAAATAATAGCTTAAGTGGATAAAATTAAACTAAGTGTCAAAACAGAGTGTAAATAAATTTTGAAACATTTAAATAATACTATATACATATTCATATCCTCACTAAATAAGACTTTGTGAGATACTCAGTATTTGTGTAGGTTTCAATATTTGAAAATTTACTCATTTCCATTGGGTCTCATAGTTCCAATGAATTATTTACATATGTGTGTGTGTATATATATATACCATAGAGCTATATATATCTCTCCAGAGAAAAACTATTATGTATTTATTAAAATATATCGTGGTAATCTTATTGCACAAGTATTGCAAAGGGCATGCAATGATCCCTTTTTAGGATTAATATCTATGCAAGAAACAAGCTCTGCAACTTCTTCCCATGGTATGAATTATAGCTATCAGAACCTTTGATGATTCCCTGGATGTTAGTCCTAAAACTGCAGCAATATTAGGAACAGAAATGTTACTAGAGATGATTGTAAAGATTCCAAAACATAACAGTATGATTTTCATTTTCCACTGATTCTTGTAGGGTTAAACTATGCTAGCCAGACTTTAGAGGTAGAGAGGTGAAAGATAAAGTTTTTGAAATTCTTAAAATCACACCTGACAGGGTGTTTTGGGTCTTTTTTTTCTTTTTTTTTCTTTTAAATATGAGTTGTCTGGAGTACTTGCTAACATACTGGTTTGCATTCTGGATGAACTGCAACTTTTTTTTATTGTTTTTTTATTGGAAGGTACTCTGCTTTTTTTGAATTTGAATCTGAATACATGCACTACTACTCTACCACATCTCCCTTAGCAATCTTCATCCCAGGCAGCCTGTGAGAGGTGAGCTTTTCCATGCATAGAAGTGCAAGACGGAGGCACTTCCTTTCACAAGAAGTGCATGATGGAGGCAGAAGCACATTTGCCTGTTACAACAAATAAGCTAAACATGACATCAGAGACAGAGATCCCTTTGGTTCTCTTTACCATCAATAAGGGCTGCTCACTTCAGCCTTGATTCTTGTCATTGCTTCTGCAAGTGCGTATAATTGTAGAGTATTAAAAAAGCTTAAAATTTTCTTTGGTGGCTGTACAGGAAAGTAGGCAAAAATTGCTACTAAAGCATATCCAAGTAGGAATATTTCTATATTATGCTGAAATGAATTCATTTGGAAAGCAACAAAAGAATTTGGACTTGTCAACAGAAGAAGGAGCCATGATCTCTGAAGCAGAAAATTGCAACATAGAAAACAAGGAGAACAAGTAAATGAGAATCAGGAGCCTACAGGGTGCAGTTTCAAATAAGTGACCTCGTTTTTGTAACTGCTATCAGATACATCAAGTAGAGGTTCTTACTGTAAATGGTGTCTAAAGTAGGTAATTAGCTTGTTTTAAATATTAACTTGAAATAATCTTTTAGTTTATATGGATGCAATAGAGACTATAAAGGTCTTTCAAATGAATGTCTGTAGACACAATTTCCTTAAAATGTGAACCATGGCATGTCTTTACAGTCATTTATTTAGTAGATACCTACTCAGTTTCTAATAGCATCTGGCATGTCTGCAAAAAATCCCTATCTCCCTTGTGTCTGTACATGTCATGCCTGCTTAAACAAATTAACTGTAAGCATAAGAACTTATTTTATCACAGGTTAAAGAAAAATGTTGTTATAAATTTAATCTGTCTTCCCAGATCAGTAATGCCTATCCAGAGACAAACGCTTGAAGATTACCTTGTCTTTTCACTATATTGTAAGTTAGTCTATTATAAGCTCATTTTCAGAGCCTAAGAAGGTCAATTCTATTGAAGACAGGTAGAAGACCATCACCTAAATGCTTAGGAAATTAGATAGGACAGCCTTGAGTACCTTAAAGAAAAGTCATTCTGTGAAAGTGGTGTTCCTTGTGAGATTTTTTCTGTAGTATTTAAGGCAACTGTTTTGAAGATTCTTCAGCTTTCCAGCAGCTCCCTTACTCCAGAGATGTTCCCAGGTGTTTTAAACGGTCTTTCATGTGCCCCATCTTTTCTTACACTTTTGAATTTGGTGAATACATCTAGCTTGAAGTTAATATTTTATGTATCTGTCTTTTAGCAGTTATAACATTGGAGAGGCTTTTTTTTTAAGACATAAAGGAATAATGTAATTGTATTTAATCTGACACCTTTCAAAGGTCAATATTTTAGTTTCAGTCACAATATGCTCTGGAAAGCCATATATTATTTATTTATTCCAGAAATTAACATATTTTTTCTTAATAAAAAGTTAAGGCAGAGTTTCAGTTAACCTAGTTAATTTGGTTTCCAGAGATTTATAACTACGACATACAATTTCCCCTCTTGCCAGTCTTAACCAAGATCTCATAGATTAGAATCATTAGAATCATGGCTCTGGGTTATGATAATATGAAAGCTAGTGTGGACAAAGCCCCCCAAAAACTCTATTTTGTCTTTCCAGGAAACTATTCAGGATAAAGGCCAGTCTCTTCTCATTGCTACCCTTAGCCACCTCTCTGTAAAGACAGAAATAAGGATTTGAGGATTCTGACTTTTTAATGCTGAATTTCCATATCGTTGCTGCAATACGAGTCATTCTTTTTATTTTTATTTCTAATTTTTCGAATGTTATTTAAAGAAAGAACGTTCACACACACAAGATACAATTCATGGTAAAACTTTACTTACACTGTTGCAAGAAATCAATACAGGTGTAGAAACTTGTGGGGTAAAAATCATTTTTGTTTATCTAGATATCCACAACAGCAAACAAGAAAAACCACCTCATTTTATTCAGATTGGAAAGAGACTACTCTCGGAAAAAAGCATTGCTTCACCAAGAGTTTTCACGACATTGATCCTAATTTGTATGCCTCGTGCATACCTATTCTAGCTATTTCTGTATGGTTTTCATTGACTTCATGCTTGTAACTGCACTTTGTGTAAGATTATAAAGTAAGTAATGTTTTCTTGCATGCACTATTCCTCCTAGAAATAGGCATATGATATTATGTTTTAAGTAACTTAAGATACTAAAGCATTGTAGTCAAAGCAGAAGCCTGTGATGCCTATACATTAAAGTGTGTTATTCACTATATAATTAATATTAGCTTTCCTTAAACTCAAATATAAGCATACTGAAATAATGTAACCAATGAACGTATGTAAGCATTTTGTAATACTCTGATGGCATGCCAGACACAATGCATAAGCTTTTTCTGTAAATATGTGATCAGTGTGACCAACAAGAGAGAAATAAGTAGTGTGTAGTACACATGAGGCATACAAGTGTAAAAAAAGTTACTAGGCAAGGGCAAGATAAGCCCAAGGAACTGCAAAAAGGCTGGACGTCCTGAAAAATATACAAGAAGGATGAATGGCAAAAAAAAAAAGATAAACAGTACTGGGAGCAGATGCACTGCAAAAGGGTGTGGAGAGAGCAGACAACATAAAAATGTCAAGCACGAATAGGCAAGATGGGGTAAAAAGAAGACAAGCTTGCTTATGGTCCAGCTTCTGACAGGGAGCTTTCAAACCTCATCACTTCAACCCATGTGAGTAAGGCCCTAAAGAAACATAGCTGTCTGCACTAACTGTACAGTAGTAAGACCATGATATTGCATACTCACAGCTGATTAGTTAGTAAAAACTAACAGCTTTCAGAATAATATTGTGTAAGAACTAACCTTTAGTATGAAATATGCTGTTAAGGAGTGAAGTTAGTTAGGGTTTTCATCTGTGTTTTTTTTTTTTTCTTTAAAAAGAGTTTGTAACTGGCTCAATTTGTCTTCTAAGTATTCCCATCACAGCAATTTCTATTTCCCTGATATATGAATGTATATATTCAGTTGCAACATTATACTTTAAAGTACTGTGAACTCGAGTATGATTCCATTTGATACAAAAAAGTTTGAAAGATTATGCAAAACTTTTGGAATTAGAATGAAGTCTACATAAATGTCCACAAATTCTAGTCCTGTTTTTTATTTCTTTATTCATATTGAAACGTATTTTGTTAACAGATAAATATGTACAGTTAAATTACACAGATTGACAAAATATGGCCAAATGATGGAAAATATAATATAATATAATGTAATGTAATGTAATGTAATGTAATGTAATATAATATCTATAATTAATATAATATAGCATAATATAATATAATATAATATAATGTAATGTAATGTAATGCAATGTAATATAATATAATATAATGTAATGTAATGTAATATAATATAATATAATATAATATAATATAATGTAATGTAATATAATATAATATAATATAATATAATATAATATAATATAATATAATATAATGTAGCTCCTCATAGGACATGTTCTTTAGACCCTTCACCAGCTTCTTTGCCCTTTGTCGGACATGCTTCAGCACCTCAATGTCTTTCTTGTAGTGAGGGGCCCAACACTGAACTCAGAGTATTCAAGGTGCGGCCTCACCAGTGCCGAGTACAGGGGCACAATCACCTCCCTCCTCCTGCTGTCCACACTGTTTCTGATACAGGCCAGGATGCCGTTGGCCTTCTTGGCCACCTGGGCACACTGCTGGCTCATATTCAGCCAGCGGTCGACCAACACCCCCCAGGTCCCTTTCTGCCAGGCAGCTTTCCAACCACTCTTCCCCAAGCCTGTAGTGTTGCATGGGGTTGTTTTGACTCAAGTGTGGGACCACTTGGTCTCATACAATTGGCCTCAGCACAGTGGTGCTCCTGAATTTCATGGTCCTGATGGTATCACCAGGCCTGTCTGTCCCAGCCTAGCCTCCACCCTGCCCGTCGGCCCAGGACCCCATTATACCTGATCCCAGTGACACCACAGGAGTGCCTGTGTTCAGTCTTGCCTCTGCTCCTGCTCCCTGGATGGAGCTTGGATCTCCATAGTAGCTTTGTTTCCAGTCCTGCCTCCTGCTGCTCCTGACTGGCCACGTCCCCTGGATGGACTGCAGAACTGGTTTCTCTCTATGCCTTGCCTGCATCTGTTGGGGGACCCTGTTACCAACACCTGGCTCTGCCCACCCTGTGGGGTTGTGTCTCATCGGTAAGGGTACAGCCTGTGCTGGGGTCACCCTTGCTTCTAGCTAAACTTCCCTTAGGGAGCAAACTTGCCTCTGCTGCTCCCTGAAAATGACTATATGATTGTCTGGAGACATAGTATCAGAGTACCTTTGCAGTGACAACTCCATAAAGAAAACTAGAGATAAAAATCATGGTTTGATCTGTGGTAAAAATACATGTAGAGTGAAAGACTGAAGAGGATCTCAAGACACCTGCTAATTTATCTTTTCACTGAGGCATGGTCATGATATTTCAGAGTCATGTTCTTGAAAACTTCTAATCAGAGATTTGATAACTTGGAGAGAAACTTTGTTTCGTCATCGCACTATTCTCACAGCCAAAGTTTTCATTATATTCCCTCCAGATTTTGTTTCTTGTCATTTTACATGCTGAAATCAAATACCTAAAACTTCTACTTAGATTATTGTAGGAATGCAAGAAATTATGCAGAAAATAGGGCAAATCTAGGTCTGCTATGTGTTTGTGTAATACTGAACTGGTGTTAAAAGTTGAGTACTCATAACTTTTTTTTTTAGCTGAAATAATTCAGTTAACTACAACTGACCACATAAATCAAAATGGAATGGTGATACATCTAGGAGTTTATTATCTTGTTCATGATGTCTGAAAACTATATATAGGACAAAATAGACAAAGGATGCATTTCCCATTATGACTTAAATAGCAATAAAAATCCATAAATCCATTAAAAATCAGAAACTTAGTTAATGCCACTGATTTTGGTGGTGCTTAGCTTTCACTCATTATTGCAGAGTGCTGTTTCTTTCTCTTCTGAGGTCAGAATCAAAAGGATTTGGATAGCATGTTCTAGTAAAATCTCCCGTTTGCAATTAACTTATTAACCTTTTGATGATGTGAACAAAAAATAAATTAGGCTTTATAACACTAGTTCTTTATTTTCCCCAAATCAGTTAGAAAATATATCCATTCAGTTTGTTAACCAATACCTCATATCTCTAAGATCATGATGATTTTTTTAATTTTTTTTTTTAATTGATTTTATTTATCTTTAATTAAAGATACCCACACAGATTTGTAGCCAAGGGTTATAGTGTTTCAAGTATACACATACTCTGATGGCCCCTTCCTGGCAACTTTTTCTTGTTGACCTCAGGCACTTTCTAGCCTGAATGTTTTCTTTTAACTGTTCCATCTGGAAACCTGTAGCTTCTCTGTCCTTGCTCTTATTATAGCCGAAATGTAAATTTGCTCCATAAATGAGACAAGGATCTCTCATTTTCAAGAGCTTGAATACTATGAATTAAATCTTCTTAGGCAAGAAATTTAAAAGAAATCAAAATGTGTCATTTTGCTATGCTGAATGGAATCTTTTGAGCTTATCTTATGATACAATTAGCAAATCCCATTAAAAACCAGTAGATAGGTTTGCATGTATTTTTTTAGTGAATGAGGAAGGACCTATAAACTTTCAGACACGCAATATACACACACAAAAGGCTGAGTTGCCAGTGCAGTCTAACCCAATTCAAAGTCTTACTGGCAACATCATCATGACATCCCTTACCCTACAAATAAAAATACGCTTCACTCAGCTACAGTTACTACAGTTACTGTCCTCTCTTGGAGCATGGATTGATGAGAAAAAATAGTTACAGTGGATATTCTAAAGCTTTTCAATCTGGGAAAGGTTATTTTTCTTAAGGTGTTTTTTTTTTTTAGGGTTTAAAACTTATTTCTGTGAAGAAATTTAAACCTATATTCGGTATCATAAAAACCATTAGTTATTAAGACTCTAGAGAAATATTATCTACTGAAGAACAAGTTTTGCAGAACTCCTCTTATGTCAAATTTTTGACTGAAAGATCTGTCTGACCACATAAAACTGGACATACAAAAATAATTTTTTTTCTATTTCAAATTTGAAAAATATACATATAATACCAGCTAAAAAAGATTCAGAAAAAAAGTATGATGAAATGGTATTATTCTCTCAGTTTTTACTAACAAAGAAACAGCTATACCTTTTGTGAATTTCTTTTAACGTAGCACAAAAGAGAAGTTAGTTGGATCATTTCAAAAAGTAGGATACATCTGTCTGAAAGTCAGTGTGTTGTTTTGAATCTCGTAGGCATATACTACACTTCGTTCAGTCCTAGTGCACTACTGCACTAAAGTCTGCACACAGCAGACTTCAAGCAAGCTCCTGGTCGAATCATGGCCAGACACTTCACAAAATTTACTTGCTGTTACTAGGTAGTTGTATGTATACGTTGCACAGAGACATTATGCCAACATCTATGTATATTTATGTTAATGCCCATTAGCTTCTAATATACAACATTTCAAGTAACCATCATACTGATTTTACAATATTGACTGAGTGTTCTCTGGAGCTAGATTAGGACTGCCTCATTTTGTGAAGTTATCTAGGAGGTCACCTAGAAGTACATTTCATTTCTATCTGAAACTGTAGTAAATGGATATAGACAAAATTAGTACAACTTAAGCATGAAATTATTTCCATCTAAAGACGGGTGAAATGTACTACTTACATCTAGTTTCGTGTGTGGCACAGGCACAGGCAGTACGAACGTTCAAGTATTTTACTAGATTGCAAATTTCCACTAACTTGGCACAAGTTGACAGTTGACAGTACTCAGTTATTACATATATATAAATCCTCTATGTTATAGAAGTTTATCTTTTTTTCTATGGATGTTTTAATTTTCTTTAATAATTGCTATCTAAGCAACAAACATATAGCACATCATTTACAGCAAATTGATTTATGCTGAACCAAGATCACTGGGAAATAAAATAAATGAAATTGAAACCATCAAAAGCACATGAGATAAGGAATAATAGAAAAGGTCAAATGATCACACTGTCAATTAGTTATACATCATCAACATATTAGTAAACCTATAACCATGACTAGTCCTTAATGAAATTAGGCAGACTGTGCTTTAGTACTTTCTCAGTGCGAAGAATTTTACATAAACAATAATACAAATTTACTTAAAAATTCACAAGCAAAGTTATTGAAAAAAGATGCTTGCTTAGACAGTCAAACACTAATTTTATGGCTTTTTCTAAATGCTTTCACTTTTTTTAATCTTGTCTTTTAAAAATTGCAAAATGGAACAAAATAAGCAATTTTTAAAAGAAATAATTTAATAAATTACCTTGCCAACAAATATCCTCTACTTCTTAAGGATGATATGTGCAGAGATAAGTTGTCCTGATCACTCTATTTTAGTCTTATATTATTATAGTAGAATGTCCTTTTTTACTGATTCTTGTAGTTAAAACTGCAAGATAGATTGAAAACTTGTAAAAAACAAGAACTCTATACAAACTGATGTAATGATACAAAAATTAATCTATGTAAACCCTCCTGAAACAAATCCTGCAATGTATTTTTGTTACAAAAGGAAAATGACTCATCACCTCTTTCAGATTCAGGGTATATTTTGGGGTTTGTTTTCAGATGCTGAGAAGGATTTCCAATTTCCATCTTATTCTCATTTCCAATAGCCTTTTTTTCCCTGTTGACATCTAAGGATTTTTCTTGTTTTTTTCTTTTACATGTCGTCCAGAATGTAGCAAGACAGAAGAAACAAAAATCTCAAAATACCGGCCTTGCTTTATGTTCTAACCTCGTACCTATTACTTAGATAAAGTATGGAAAGAAAGTATATACCAGTAGTTCAGAAAAACTCTCAGAAAGATAATTTTATGAGTTCCAGGACACCAAAACAGAACATACCTACATCTCCAAAGGGATAGAATCAGGACAAAATTAAACTTTTGATAGACACTTCCAAATTATTTTTGCTTGAGTAAAAGGATTCTTTCTATTTCCAATCACAAAAATCAATTATATGTCCATAGTTTAGATGCTGCAACCTCTCAAAGACAAGTGAGAGCTACTAAGGGCTTCCAATCCATATTTATTATCCAATTTAACAAACCAAGTTCTTGCTTTGTCATGTTAAAAAAATGAGTTTCACTGAAAATGAGGCATTGACAAGATTACTGGTACTTCCCTACCCCCTGAATCCTGAAGGGACTACAAGTTATTTCCTGTTCTTTAGAAGGTAGTTTTCCAAATACTTGTCTTGCTGTAGTACCATAATCCCTTCACTGAAACAATTATGTTATGATTGTGACTAGAACTGCCTTGAAAAAGATTTTCTTCTCCATGGGAAAAAAAATCAAGTTAAGAAAATGAAAACATAAAGGATGTATCTTGAGGTTTTTTTAAGTATAAGGCAAAACCAAACACAAATTTAGATCCAGTCTAAATATTTTTTATTTTTTTTTTTATTTCAAAGTAAACCTTCCTGACTGTAAGATGTAATGGCTATGAAACATTTCAACCTGAAAAATGTATTTATCTAGTTACATAATTTCAAAGTGAATGCTTTTGAAAACTCTGGAACTTCTTTTCTGATTTTGAAAGAAGAAATAGAAAAAAAAACTTGGAAATTGTTTTCCTTTTATTGAACTAACATTTTCTTTTGGAAAAAAGTTGCATCAAAAACTTTCTAACATGCTCCAAATCTGAACCCCCTTAAATTATATTTTAATTAGGCTTATAACTTTGTAAAAAGTTACTTATTCACTCTGATATGAATAAAGAACCAGACCTATAGTGCGGGATTCTAATGTGCAGATATTTGTCCCAGAAGAAAGTATGGTATGAAAGGAGTGTTCCTGATGTGCATTTCTGCTGTGTAAAGTTCATTCTCACAATTTTTATTATCTTATGATACAGTTCAGTTATTCCTGTCCATTTCCTAATTCATCCTAAGATACAAAAGACAGTACATTTCTGGATGACTATATAATGCCTCAGGTAAATTTCTATGACAGAAGACTGAAGAAAAAGTGACTGTAACTTCTCAAAAACTTGATTAATGACATTAAAAAGTGCTGCCTGGAAAGTCTTATTAAAATAATTATGAAAATAATGAAAAGAGCCTTGTGCATTTGCTTAGGATTTTTGGTTTTGCTGTGACATGCCTGACAATCAATTATAAAGTTTCTATTGTGTCCGCTGTGGAGGTTTAGAACAATTTCATATTTAGTAACATTTTTTGTTGTTTATGTTTTAGTGCAGGTGTGACAAGCTGCTTGCCTGAAGCAGTCTCTCTATTATTAGGGATATTTCTCCAGTTCTTCCTAATAAATTCACATGTGGTTAACAATTCATGTCCTTGCCTGTGTTAGATTAACCATTAAAAAAAGTTACTCTGGAAAGCTTAATATCAAGTAGTGCTTGATACTATTGGATTTCCAATCAACGTTGTGAGCTTTCTTTTTTTGCAACTAATTGCTCTGCAGTTTTGGGGTACAATGCCTTGAAGAAGACTTCTCCAGGCCTATATCTAGAATATTTATTAAAATAACCCTCTTCTTTGACAGAGATCCACTTGTCTCTTCATAAATCATTACTAAAAAACCCAATATGTACCCTCTCAAAAATGGATGCATCTCTTCTTCCACTTAGAAGAGATTTAAAAAGTCGTTATGAAAATAACATTCATAAACAGTGATGGCTATCTGTGAAAAGCTGCATATAGGCTCAGTTACTAAGCTTGTGAAAGGCTGGTAAGGCTATTGAACATTGGTAAACATTTTTCTTCCACCTTAATTCTGAGTGATATATTCATAACATTGTTTTACTAAACTATTCCTCATGCCTTTGGGAAGGAGGAAGGCCAGAATGACATCAAGGATGTTTTGTTCACTCTGACTTCTCTTTCAGTCTTCTGGTAAATTTTTGAAGTTTTATTTTATTTGCAGCTATGATTTGTGAGAATGCAAATAGCAAATTTTAAAGGTTTATCTGGAACTGAAATATATACAACTTTTTTTATATATATATTGATTTGTTACAACATGGAGAGGTGGAGGTAACAAATAGAATTGCTCTTCCTCCGACACCTTTCTTTCTGACAACAATTTCACTTTGACCCTTTCCTTGTCTTCATAATAATTTAAACTTGTACAGTATAAAAATTAATATCTACAGGGAGATGTTATAAATCCTTTTTGTAGAGTTATTTCATCTTTAGAGTTATAATGGGCTTACGTTCTGCACCTTTAATAAATTTTTAGTAACCCTTTCCATCTCTTTCCAACTATAACCAAACCTTCCAAAAAATTGGAAAAGCTTCTCAACAGTTATCGTATAATTGCCTAATTCAATCTGTGGTGCAGGAAATTTATTATAGTGAAATTCAATGCAAAATCTTATGGAAGGGCAAGGTTATATTTACTCACAAAACCTCTAATTGAGTTGCTGTAACGCAGTCACACTCTCACACTCACTTACAGAATCACAGAATCACAGAATCACTAAGGTTGGAAAAGACCTGTAAGATCATCAAGTCCAGCCATCAACCAGCACCACCATGCCCATTAAACCATGCACCACAATGCCTCGTCCACACGTTCCTTGAACACCTCCAGTGATGGTGACTCCACCACCTCCCTGGGAAACTTGTTCCAATGCTTCACCACTCTCTCAGTAAAGAAATTTTTCCTAATATCCAGTCTGAATCTCCCCTGGCGCAACTTGAGGCCATTTCCTCTTGCCCTGGCACTAGTCACTTGGGAGAAGAGACCAACACCCACCTCTCTACAACCCCCTTTCAGGTAATTGTAGAGAGCAGTAAGGTCTCCCCTCAGCCTCCTCTTCTCAAGACTGAACAACCCCAGTTCCCTCAGCCGCTCCTCATAAGACTTGTGCTCCAGACCCCTCACCAGCTTCATCGCCCTTCTCTGGACACACTCCAGCACCTCAATGTCCTTCTTGTAGTGAGGGGCCCAAAACTGAACACAGTATGCAAGTGTCCAGTACAAAGGTACAATCACTTCCCTGGTCCTGCTGGCCACACTGTTTCTGATACAGGCCAGGATGCTGTTGGCCTTCTTGGCCACCTGGGCACACTGCTGGCTCATCTTCAGCCAACTGTCAACCAGCACCCCCAGGTCCTTTTCTGCTGGGCACCTTTCCAGCCACTCTTCCCCAAGCCTGTAGTGTTGCATGGGGTTGTTGTGACTAAAGGGCAGGACCCGGCACTTGGCCTTGTTGAACCTCATACAATTGGCCTCGGCCCATCGATCCAGCCTGTCCAGATCCCTCTGCAGAGCCTTCCTACCCTCAAGCAGATCAACACTCCCGCCCAACTTGGTGTCATCTGCAAACTTGCTAAGGGAGCACTCAATCCCCTCATCCCGATCATTGATAAAGATATTAAATATGACCAGCCCCAAAACTGAGCCCTGGGGAACACTGCTTGTTACCGGCCGCCAACTGAATTTTACTCCATTCACCACGACTCTCTGGGCTGAGCCATCCAGCCAGTTTTTTACCCAGAGAAGAGTGCACCTGCCTAAGCCATGAGTCACCAGCTTCTCCAGGAGAATACTATACTCTCTAATAGATTTAGTTCATTCGCAAACTCACATCCACAAACTCAAAAGTAATACAGAGATGCAGAACCCAGAACTTCTATTATGCAGGCTAGAGTACAAATGTATAGTTTTCTTGCTGGAGAGAAGGTGTAGACTCAAGGAACGGGAGAGGAATCTGAGGCAAAGGAGTGTTTAGCCAGCAGCAGATATTCACAGAAGACAGAAGATCACATATGGCTGCTGATTCACCGGTAAAAGAAAACTTGGTAATGGGATTTAAAGTTAACATATGTGAGAGTTTTTAAAGTTTGTTTTCTAAGGAGACAAAGATTAGTTGATTCCTTCCTTACCTCTGATAATTTTGAGGCCTTCTGACCAAATTGGACCAAGTGAAACGAGGAAGACATCACTAACATGCTAGATTTCTATACTATATGTGTAAAAATGTAACTGCGTAGATAAGAACACCACTAATATGTTCCATGAGGGAAAGAATATTTTATAAAATTTAAATTTGAAATAGTCCCAAGCATTCGAAGCTTTATACACAAAGAATGAGAAAGGGTTCTCATATTTCTGTATATTTATAAGGGCTCACATATTTCAAGTAGATGCTGTGGTCCCTTAAACTTTAACTAAATCAGTCAGACACACAAATTTAATATTGTATACGCAAGCAAAGACATGCAGGAATATTCTTTTAATTTTGAAATGTAACATGGATATGTTATTGACAATTTCCATTTTCTTACTACTGTAAATTCAAGATAGCTATAATCCATGCTGGTACCCTTTATCACAGTTCTGCAGAATGATATTGTGCATCTTGTTCAGTTTTTCTATGTTTTGTGTTTCTCATAATGTTTTATTTTGTACTTCACCTATCTGCAACCTACCCTTATTCTGCAAGGCAAGACTTAGCCCTGTAGTGAGCCCTTTAAACAAGAGCGTAAAAAGTCCTTTAATAACTATTTAAGTCTTAACTTACCATTTAAGATAGATTCTTATGACAACTTCCATCTGTTGTGGCAAAAGTGTGCTATTTTTCATTCCTGATACTGTAAACAAGATTTTTCCATGGTCTGAAACTTGAGATTATAGAATTATTGTTTCCAGAATATTTAATTTGAAAATAGAATTATTATTTTTTAAACTTTTCTTATCCATAAATTTCCCCACAGTTTCATTTATTAAATGGCTGGACTAGATTATTCATTTTAGTCTAGTTGTTGAATATGTAACTTGCACAAGACAGGAATAAATGCTCCTTTTGTAAAGTGAAAGAAAATGACAATGACTGTCACAGGACAAGTAAAATATGTATAAAACTACTTTTTGAAGTGCATAACATACCAAATATTTGGTTTTTGAAAGATAGTTTGCTGAATAAATTCATCTTTTAATTAAATTATTTTAAACTCAAAACACTGGTTTAGGTTTCTAATGAAAACTGCAGTACTCACCAGCTGACCAGAGGCAACCTTTTCACTGCTATTTAAGCCTTCTGAACTGGATATGAGTAACATAAAAAATTATTTTAGAAGCATTTGTAATAATAATAATTAAAAAAAAAAAAACCACACATGGAAAGCCAGCACAATTATTCAGAGTGACACATAAGTACTTGTATACACATACACAGCCTCCCAAAAGTCACAAATAGGCATAATGATAATGACTGTTTTAACAGAATATCAATAAGAACCTCACATTTCAGACTTCATTTTCTTTTCTGCACTGCTTCAGGGACATTTTATGTCTGGAGAACATGAAGCATCACTGGCATGTAGTTGGTTACTAAAAACTCAGCTGTATATTTTCATGGCTTTATCTAATGCTGCTTATAGCAATGAAAAGTTAACTGGTATTTTGTTTGGAAATGGGTGGGATTTTGTGAATAAAAGTAGGCATTTGTTGAGTTGCTGTCATTTTAAGAGATAGATGGTGCATTCCTACATTACAGCCTAAATTAAGTGCTGGTTCTGTCTCATGATTTTGGCTGCTGCATATCAATATTACTGCAAACGTCCTTAGCATCACAAGAAAGCAAGAGGTTAAGCAGATGAACTCCATGGAAATATGAAGTTACTACTTCCCTCCACGAGTTATCTGTTTGTATGCACCCTTTGAATATCTGGGAATGGGATGAATGATCAAAAGCTTTCTTTAAGATACCACGATCTTATTCTTTCCCTATGAACACTTTCCCTTTTTTTTCAAATTGTCCAGGAGGTATATGTATCTTTCTCTTCTCCTCAGCATACATGAACTCTTGCTGGTCTTCATTAACAAAATGATCCTGATGAAGACTCAGGTCCCAGTCATTTGTTGTTTTAAGGGTTCAGGAAAGGTTTCAAATATTTCTTTCTTCTTCCCTCTCTCTTTGTAATTGCATAGTACTGGCCATAGCAATGCTGTACAGAGCAGATAGATCACTTTCTCTATTCCATCTGCTTTTTAGGTATCTAATGTAATCAGTGCAATCAGTTCTTCTAAATTACACAGAGTACCTATGGGATTTCCAAGATAATACCCCCTTGTATTACCATCTAGATTACTATTTCCTAAAATTTCCCTCAGAACTTTACAGATATAACCTGCCTTCTCAATTCTCATGTGCATTTGATTCTAGTGAAATTCAGTTTTTTGGATGCAATCCATTTAGCCAAGATATTAAGATTATGGTAGCAGTATCCTGCCCTCTAATTTATTTACCTTCTCCCCAGTCTCTGTCACCAGCAAATTTTATTATCAAAGATATTTAGATCATCAATCTAGATCATTGATAAAAGAGCATTAGTTTCATACCTAATATCAGTTCTTGAACTACCCTATTAGATTATGCTATACACATTGATATCTCATCATTAGCAACAACAATTTAAGATTCCATATACAAGATATCAGACATGAAATCAGAATTCTACTCAGTGGGAGATAAAGCAGGTGTAAAATGTATCTTTTTTAGAGAAAGAAGAGGCTACTAGTTGTTTTAGGCTGAGCTATAGTAGGTTACTCTCTATTAATATGTACGTGGATATAGATAAAAAGCAAGTTCCTTGACTGCTGATTTATGTTTGTAGATTTTATTTACCACTTTCTGTATCTGAAACCAAAATAACCCACTTCTATCTCCAGATTAGAAACTATACTGTAGTCTGATTTATGAACAGACAGTTCTAGGATCTGAATCTCCAAACAAAAGAGAATTTTGTAATCTTAAAATACGCAGAAGCAAAACATGCACAACTCAATAAAATCCCACCCTTGACAGCAAGAAGTTGAGTCAGAAAATTAAGATAAATGCATGTCTGGCTGGCAAAAATTCAGAAGGGAAGAAGAAGAAAGACAGCTGCAGCTAATGTATCTGTAGTTTCCTCTCCAGTTCTTTTATTACCTTAATTTAAAATGAGTTTAGTGCTAATAAAGTTTCCAAGCAAAACAAAGTTTCAGATTACAGACAAGAGTTTGATTGTCTAGGGAAAAAGGCTGATGACTGCACAGGATCCAGCCCTCTGTTCAAGCACAGAATTAGATTAGTTGTAGAACGTTAGCTTTTTCTGCTGCAGAGATTGGTAAACAAACATCTTTCTTGGCTTCACGTGCTCACCTTTGTCATATGCATAGGGAGTTTAATAATTATATCTGCTGTGTAAGGGAAATAGCGATATCATCCATTGTGTGGCTTCATTTTTTCAATATGTGGCTGGCTAGGAAATAAATAAGTATGCTCAATGGAATTCACAGAAAAGCCTGAGCTGACATTAGTGTATTCAAGAGATTGCAATTTTGACCAAATTTAAACAGGTAATTGTGTTAACTTGTAAAGATACAAGAAGATTCCCAAACTTGATCTTTTTCAAATCAAATTATTATTGTTAATAACTGTAATAATTTTGTCTTGCTGCTAATACATTTTTGCATAAGGGCATCCCATTTGACCTTTTCCAAATGTCAGCAATAATATTTAATATGAATATGCTTCACAGACACTTTAAACACTCATATAATGTTTAATATTAAAAGATAATAATCTTGGTATTTGTACTGAAAATGTCACTGAATATTGCATGAACAGTGATCACGCTGGTTTAACAGCAAGGTGTGTATCCAAACCTTGATATTACCAGATAGCTTAAGAAATTAGTATGGAAAAGAATTCTTGTTTTCATGCTTTTTTGTTTTTTAATTACTCTTTATAGAACAATCTTCCTTTGTAAGGCATTTGGTCATAGGGATCTGTCTTGAATGACTACCTGGGAATATGTAAAAAGGAAAAGAAAATACTAGTTCCTTCTACTAATGAAGATGTATCTTAATAATCTTGGATTCTAAAAATTCCTAGGAATGAGTACATTGGAGACCATATCCAGTGAAAGACCTAATTTCAGGAACCTAGTTCCTAAACAATGTATTAAGGCACTCCAAACAAGTAGAAACCTCAGATGGGTGATTTGAAAAAAACCAACACTTTATTTGACAAGATAATTAAAATGAACCAGTAGGAAATATCACTTACATGTGTGCTTGAGGAAGATAAAGAGTTCTAAAGTCAGGTCCTTCAAAAAGCTTCTCTATCCACATTGACTTAAATCCTAGAATTTTCTTCCCATGGAAGGTTCCTACAATCACTGTTTTTGCTATAACTCAGTAAGACCTGTTGAGTTTCCCTAAAACTTGGATTCTGAACTAAAAGCCTTCTCTTTAAATTTTCAAAGCTGTCACCAGGAAAAGGGAGAACTATCTTTAAAGTTTTCCTCGGATTTAGGACCTCTAAGTCCATATGACCATGAGGAAAAAGCCTAGGAAGAGGGATGAGCCCTGAGCCTACCAGTAGCTCACTTTCTAAGGAGGGTGGATGTAAAACGTGAATTTGCAAGGCTTTGCACTTTAATATTGAGGTTAGAGGAGGGAAAATAATATTTGGATTAAACAAAATAACTAAGAACAAATGAAAAATACTGCTTAGAACAGGAATGAGGATTCATATCTCTCTTCATGAGTGCTCTTACTGCTACATAACTGTATTAAACACTTGTCTATTGTATTCCATTATTCTGCGAAGAATAACTTAATTGCTATTGAACAGACCAACTGCCTGGCATGTCCTGGAAGTGTCTGTGTATTGTCCATGTGACATAGGGTGAGCTGGGCAGGTATAACAAGTTTGAAGGAATTATGACACCTCAAATGTTGTGCATGATAAATCTTCTGGCAAAATATATGCAGAACATTTTAACTATGCAGGATTTGGAGTCCCTGAATATCCGTTGACCCAATACCCAAGTAGGGAGTTAAATAAAACTAATAGTAACATTATTATATCAATTTTGACACAAAATTAATTGAAGGTAATAAATGGAAGCATTGTGTTAGACGTTGTTTCTGGAGGTATATAATGACTGGTTTATCCCTGAATTCAGAAGATTGATGGCTATGAGGCCCAAGTCTTCATAGCCAAACCTGTTTTCAGTTATATTTCACTAGTTTACTGTATGTGTCTGGAAGTTTTCTGCAATTTTCCTCTGCTGTCTTATAGTTAAATAAAGCCTACATCCTACTTATCCACTATCAAGAAAATAACTCTTTACCAGAAAGCAAAGACACACCTCATTATCATTTAATTAAGACATGACACATGAAAACCAAATCAACAAACAAAAAAAATCTCTTGCCTCAGGCAATAATTACACCACCTGGAAATCAGGCTCAGATAACCCCTTAAAGTTGCTGGAAAACTCTTCAAACCTCCAGTCAAGGGAGGTCTTATTTTTGCGATACACGTTTTCCTGCACATCTTCATGGTTTTTATTATTATTTATTCTATTCTAAACTGATAGAGACTGGATTATAGTATGACTGGGTAGATATTTGCCAATAAAATAGAAGTGATTTATGACATGCTATGGCCTTTGTATAAAATAAATGGGCTTTTAAATCGTGATATGTATGTTGGTGTATGGCCAAGGGAGACAAAACTGAACATTTGTTCTAATGACCTTCTAATACACCATTTTTGTAACTAGAAGAAACAGCATGGATGCTTTGATATCAATAAAGAAAACAGATGTTCTTATGCTAAGAGCTCCAGTTAGTTTCTTACACTTTCTTGAGCTGCTTCCCTGACAAATTCTGCTGTTAAAACAGTTTTTATGCAGGAGGTGCTCTTTTACTCCATCTTTTTTTTTTATTTTTCTGATGGCCAAGAGCTTTTTCAAGACAACTTCTCAAACTTGAGATGAGAGATCCTTCTTATTTTTCCTTCTGACTGGGTATTCACTGTTTAGAAAGGTTAACAGACCATGGTTTATTCTCACAAGAAGCTCAGTGTTACTTGTGTTAGTAATTTACTAAAGCCAGGAATTAACAGTTGAATATGCTTTGTGACTCTGTGGGGTTTTATTATTATTTTTTCCTAATGAGAGGAGAAGGAGTCAGGAAAAAAACTTAATTTCTCCTCTAAAAGCATTTTACTTTGCTGTGCAGAAAAATGTTGGAGAGTTAGATGTACAGAAAAGCATCTGGAACAGTTTTGGGCATGAACAGTCATGTAAGGAAAGGGAGGGAAGAGTAAGAAAGAAGGAATACTTGTTTATATGAAAATCTTCCTTGTTTATATTAGAAAATTCTCTTTTGTTTAGCAGATGCAGAAGAAAAAATATCTCTTCATTGTCTTTTTTGGAATCATAGAAAGTACAAAGGAGATATATATATATATATATAGTGTGTGTGTGTGTGTTTGTGTGTGGATGGGTGCATGTGGGTGTGTATATATGTGTGCCATTCAGACTTCTATTACATGGCTGTCATTTGTAGTATTGTATAGTGTAATCACTACCTTTTTGGTTTTTTTTTTCCTTATAAAATGAAACCACCCAATTCTTATTTTATAAATTTAAATCTAAGAACAAGATAGATTGGGTCAGTTATCTATAGTATCAAATAAAGGCTTAGTTCAGTAAGTGTAGGACAAGTAATTAAAAAAGAAACAGGAAAGACTTGATATTCAGCTGCCTTTGAAGAAGTTCTTGAATTTAGCAGCGGAAAGGTTAGAAAAATCTTACAAGTAATGTTAAAGTTAAGCTAAAATGTATGAAAAGAGAAAGAAAACACATCAGAACATACTCTGAAAAGCACTTTCATTTGAATTGGTTTAAAGTTAATTTGTTTATATAATAAACTCCAAAATTAATAAAGGATTGTGGTATATTGCCTGTACAAAAAAAAGGGGAATACCATATGAATAAAAATTAAAAAATATTACAGGTCTCTGCAAAAGAGTTAGTCTTGAAATTTGCCTTTACTAATTGAGAAATCAAATTTACAGGAGAGAAATTATAATAAATTAAGAAAGGGACAAATCAAACCTTGAACTTATTAAGTATGAGAAGCTCTGAACATTGATCAAGACTCCAGAAGCAGTCATCTCCCAGGAGATGCTAATGGGAATGGGAACAGAAATTAGAGAAGCCAACAGAATACCCTTATTTAAGAAAAAGCCTAGGGACACAGCAGGAAATTAAAGACCAAATAGTTTAACTTCAATTTGCTGGAAAGTATTAGAAACTATTTTAAACCACCAGATCGGAAAATGCTTAGAAAAGCACAACTTGATTAAACAAAGGTTGGAATAGGAAGGTTATTCCTTACTAATTTGTTAGGTCTATGAAACTATCATTGCCAAAGTGGACAAAGGAATTGCAGTGTAGACATCATACTTAATAGCTGCTCAGGAAGCTTTTTAATATCAGAGGTTGTGTAAAGTGCAGAATCATTGAACAGGAGAGAGTCTGGCATATTAATTTAAAAAAAAATGGCTGAAAGACTAAAGGACAGAGAACAAGCCACTATAAAACCAGAACAATATTGTTTGGAGAAAGAAAAAAAAAAGAGAAAAAAGAAATGTGATCCCATAGAAATAACTTCTGGTCTAGTGCCTGGAAATGTAATACGCTGGGTTCAGGATGAGATAATACAAAGGCCTTGCGCTGTATATAAAATTCTATAAATAAAAGAAAGGTCAACATTTAATAAACTATCTCAAAATATTTTATAAAACTTTTTGTATGACAGGTTTTTCCCTCCAACTTCTAACAGTAAAGCAAAACTGTGATGGAAGTACAGTCCATCTTCCTTTGTGATACTCTTAAAGACCTTATCTACAGTATGAAACAGAAGTGCCAACAGATGTGCTTTAGGTTTTGGTAAGGGTTATAAATGTCAGTGTAGATATGGAAAAAATAAAATTCACTGCTCAAAAAGCAAGTTGTATTCTTCTGTCTGTTTCTATCTGGAATGTATTTAAGACTTTGAAGTGGGAAAAAAGACCATCTCATCTTAGAAGAAAAGTAAAACCGAAACAAAACAAGAAAAAAAAATGAAAAACCACTCATGTTAAATCGAAGTGAAAAGACCACTTTCGTCTTGCTCTTCTTCTGCTCGGAAGACTGATGTGGTTTTGACTTGCCAGAAGTTTCTAGTGAAGATGACAATAATATCTCATATAGCCTGAAAATTGCTGAGATTCCTTTTTTATCTTTTTCACTTTGTCTTTAGCCTGACAACAGTTACTTACCATTACAAAAGAGAAATTGAAAGAAAAAAATCCTTCTGGGTTTGTGGCCACTGCAATGTCAAAAGATTCGAGAAACTGAATTAGATGATGGCAATTTTAGTCCTAAAATAATATTTTAGATATTAAAAAAATTAAGGAAAATTTCTGCATAGTTTACAATTTGAAATTTGGTTTTTAATACAAGTATAATAGTTTGAGACAGGGAAATTAAGATTATTGTACCAGAATTATATATGCTTTTAAA
The DNA here is from genome assembly GCF_030936135.1 of Gavia stellata. Taxonomy (NCBI): domain Eukaryota; kingdom Metazoa; phylum Chordata; class Aves; order Gaviiformes; family Gaviidae; genus Gavia; species Gavia stellata. The sequence continues at coordinate 22,405,698 of NC_082598.1, read as the reverse complement.
AGAAATTAAACAGATTCTTACCTGGCTTTAATAAATACTATATAATATTTTATAATATCTTATAGATAACGTAAATGCTATAGAAATCTAGAATGAAATAGGTGGGTTTTTTCTGTTCTTTTTTCTCTTCAGCTTTGACTTGCTGAATAACACTTAATATTTGTGGAGGTTTGACCTTGGCCAGCTGCTGGATGTCCACCCAACCACTCTTTCACTTCCCCTCCTTAAGAGGACAGGAGGAGAAAATAAGATGAAAAAACTCGTGGGTTGAGAAAAAGACAGGGAGATCACTCACCAGCTACTGCCACAGGCAAAGCAGACTCAACTTGAGAAAGATTAATTTAATTTATTGCAAATTAAAATGGAGTTGGATGGTGAGAAACAAAGACAAAAACTAAAACACCTAGCCCACCCTTCTTCCCAGGCTCAACTTCACTCCTGACTCTTCTACCTCCCCCACCAGCAGCTCACAGGAGATGGGGGATGGAGGTAGCAGTCAGTCCATCTCTACCACTCCTTCCTCTTTACACTTTTCTTTCCCTTGCTCCCGTGTGGGTTCTTCCCGTGGGCTGCAGTCCTTAAAGATAAATGTGTTTCAGCATGGGTCCTCCATGTTCTGCACTCCCTGCCAGAAAACCTGCTCCTGCATGGGCTCCTCTCCCCAGGCTGCAGCTTCCTTCAGGACATATCCACCTGCTCTGGCATGGGGTTCTCCATGCGCTGTACTGTAGATATCTGCTCTGACTTGGTCTCCTCCATGGGCTGGAGGAGTGTCCTTCTGTAGTCCTCAAAGAGAAAGCCCATTGCAGCCCAGTACATTTTTTCCATTACTAGTAAAAGACCACTGATTTGATATTTACTTGACAGTGCAGGGATCTCAGGACTGGTCTGGGATTGCCTTGGACTGAGCTTATTTTTGCTTGTTTCAGCTGCAGTTGCAATAGCTTAGTGGCTAAATAACCACGGTCTTGTGTTAATTAAGCTTTAGTTTATACGAATTACATAATAGTAGAAACAATTATGTACAGGCTGAATTGTCTGCAGCTCTAGAATAAAAAGTGACATGGAAGAGTGCGGACACAGGATGATACAGGAGGTCCCGGGAAGGCAGCCTTGTGAATCAGGTTTAGAGATAACAAAGAGAGCAGAAAATTGAATGACTGTGAACTGACAAATAGAAAGAGCATGTAAGCAGAAATTGTATTAAGATAACCCCAGGTGGACTCCAAGAATGAAGTGGAAGACATGTTTAGTGCTAATATCCTAGGAAGGTTATTTTGACAACCCAGTTTGGAGGCCTCGTTTCTCTTGATTGGGAGGCTTGGTTTCTCCTTGAAACACTTTGGAACTTGATTTCTCTCTTGGTTAGGGAGGAAATTATGCTGTGCAATTCTTTCCTCCGGGCTAATGGAGAGGTGTAGAAAGCGGCAGCTTCTCCAGCCAATTATCCAGTCCCTCCAGGCAATTTGTTATTCTTGCATTGCTCCTGTTCTCTCTACTCCAGCTGCACATAATCCATAACATCTCTCCTTGTATCAAGAATTTCTGATGGTCAAGAGTTTATGATATTGACTCAGAAATCTTCTGTGTGAAGGAGTTTAACTAGGATAGTGAGTGTGAAGTTTTCATTGACTTAAGCTGTGATGCTCAGGAAAAGATGGACAATCCTGAGGCTCATCTGGACACTTGTGAACTCAAAAATCTGGTGACTCTTACAAAGACACCAGTATACCTATATCATAGCATAGTTACTTGAAACATTTATCAATTGTCATAAGCCAAAGACACACTTTTCTTGTGTCCAGCAAAATATTACTAGTGAATTTCTATGACTATACACCTATGTGTCATCAGTCACATTTAACTGTATGGCAGGTGTTGACCTCTTTTTATTACATATGTTTAAATGAAATGGCATGAAATCATGAGTTATATTGCCTCTGCATGCTACAGGTTTAGTATCTACTAAAGGCTAAACAAGCCATTCTGTCTGTTCTTCAATACAGTTAAAATAGTATCACTTTGTGGTTTATGTACTCCAACTGAAACACTCCCATGTTTCAAACATGCTTCAAACTTGTTTTTCTTCTGTTTTCCACCTGTCTGTGTTAGGTGAGCACTATTGGAACAAAACATAGTTAACATCCAATTATTCAGCGTTTCTGGGACAGGACAAAACCAAATTTCTTTTCAGGGGAAAGCTAGTTGTCTTGGAGATTTTTGCAAGAGCAAAACATTGAGGGTTTTCTGAAATAATACCAATATACCATTGGTATATAGAAAATAATACCATTACCAATACTGGAATGTAAATTCCTATATCATTGCCAAATATACTCAAAAGACATCCCTCAGCTGACCTGGAAAACGACTTTCCCACTAGCACTCTTTTCTAAGCAGGACACACGTGTCGTAGAAAGAAATGGAAGTTGTCTTCTGGCTAGCATAATTCCTCTGCCACTAAGTTTTCTGTAGCCAAAGAAGAGGCCTGTGACACCTGTAAACCATAAATGCCCTAATCAGGATATCATTAACATTAGCTTGCCCTGATCCTGAATGTAAGCATACTGAAATAGTGTAATTAACAACAGCATATAAGCACTTTGTAACACTGTGATTGTATAGTAAGACATAGTTTTAATGTGTGAATAGTGAGCAATGTGACCCCCAAAATGTCAAAGAAAGAGAGGTGTAATTGCATACAAAAGGCATCAAAGTAAACAAAAATTGCCAGACAAAGAACAAGATAAGCACAAGGTGCTGCAAATAGGCAGGACATCCTAATGAATATGCAAGAAGAATGACTTACCAAGAGAAAAGGAAAACAAGATAAGCAATATTGGGAGCAGATGAGACACCACCTCCCACTCCCCCTTTGGGGATAGAGGCCAATAGCATAAAAGCATTAGGTATAAACAAGGAAAATTGGAGAAGAAAGAAGACAGGCCCCCTTTGGCTTTGATGTCTCTCAACAAACAGCTTTCAAGCATGATCACTCAGACCTCAGTGACTAAGAATCACCAAGGGCTGCAGTTATCAGTACTAACTATATGGTATCAACTTTGTGGTATTTTACACTGACAGGTAAGTTAGAAAAGTATTCCTAAAAACTAAAAGCCATGAGTTTTCATGGTGCCACAAGTTAAAAATGGCAGTGTTAGTTCTTTGGTCTCTTTCCCTCATGTAGTGGAAAAGGTTTTGACCCTTCCTCCTCTCCCAGCAGCCAAGAAGATGCAAGACAGTGATTAGAAAAATTTGAAAGCACGAAGGAGAAAGGGAGAGGGCTTCTTATTAAACAGAGGTAAAAACATGCAGGGAGGAAAAAAGGCATTCACTAAAAGTATGTTTCATACATTGAGTAAAAAGGAGAGGGGAGTGCAAGTCAAGACATGTGAGTACCAGAGCCCTGGGATGAGCACGCTGAGAGGGAAGAACCTGCCATCATTCTTAACACCCTGAAACCTTACAGTTTTTCATAGCTTGCCTCTTCCTATGTGTGGACAGCCCATGTCCTGGAACCAATAGTGCTTTAACTATGCAATAAATGTTAGTTCCTTATATATATATATATTTATATATAAATACGTGTGTGTGTGTGTTACTTATATATATTGGATTTCTAGAACATTGAGAATGATAGTTAACTTTTTTTATTTTTAATATGGTAATGAGAAATTTGGGTTAGCCTTAGTCTTAGCAAGCTGAGTCTTTAAAAATGGGCCTTTGTAAACAGAAGACTTTGCTCATATATCAAGTGGATAGGACCACAACATATGCAAGGCTTAGTGTAGTAAGCACACCCAGGAATTCCTGCTAGAAAAATGAAAAGTGCCCAGTTTAACCATGCCCCTATGTCTCAGCAGAACCAAGCAGTTCATTGTGATCAAAATCTTAGCTGTTATGCTCTTGTTTACCATTGGGAAGTTATAGATGTAATGACTCCTACCTTTAGAAAACAAAAGCAGTTTCTCTCTAATTTTGTCCGTAACTGATCTTTTTTAATAATCTGTTCACCACACTTGAGAGTTGAATTGCTGTATTTTTGTGGACCTTATCACCTTTTAACATCCCACTACCTCCTAAGAGGCTTGTCTATGGTCACATTTCATATTTGGCAGGACTATAAATATGGCCAGGCTTTCCTAACCTCTTGTCTTTTTCTTTGCCACATTCTTATTATCTCATTCTTGACTAGCTCCAGCAAAGTACATCTACATATATCTCCAATATTAATCTGAGTCCATATGCCACATTGTTGAATTACAAATGTAAGAGGATGGCTGCAGCTTCTCTGAACACTTCATGAGTTAATTTCACCTATTTCATCTACTCTGCATTTTACAGAATTATTCGTTGTGTTTCATTCTTTACAAGCTGGACTGAAAGCTATTTTCAGATCTGGATGAATCTTGTTCACTGATTGTTTGGACTGCCATAGTTATAAGTGTCCGGAAAAAAAAAAAAAAGAAAAAACCTCTGGCAGCTGACATCCCAAAAAGGATGTATTTAAAAGACAGATATTCATTGTAGGGGAGAGAAATGCATATCTGGTTCAAAGGCAACTGTTGAATGGTAAGCCTTTGTGATTCATTAAAAGCCAGGAACATGCAAGAGGAAAAAAAGTCCCAAATGGTGCAAAGGCCTATAGAAACCTGAGGGGCTCCTGGACATACCTAGATCTGGCAATCTGTCTTGTTTGGTATAGATGTTTACATGATAGTAAACATAACAGATGTAACTTGGTTTAAAGAATGCTTCATATTTTTTTAACTCTGAATTTATACATATTACATCCCTTACCCTGTGAGAACATATTTCCTAAATATCAAAGCATTCTGTTGTTTGTGTTATAAATACACTTGCTTAATAGTTTTACTGAAGCTAATATAGTAATTCAAATGAATGAAAATTGCACACACTTCTTTGGGTTGAAAGATCCCTTTTAATACTTGCATGCCGAGTACTTTCTGGTCCCTGACATTGTCTGACTTGCTAATTGTGTCTTCTATGGCCTGACATTATTGGGAATGTTTTGCACAGACATTGCAGTGTCAGACCATGTATGACTCATACCCTCTTCAGACCTTCATGGGGATTTTTTCCTAAGAACAATCCTTAAAAGTTATAAAATAAAGGCAAAATATGAACTTATACTAGATACTATCTACATAACAGTTTGTGTTTTTCACGGTCTCTTCAGAGACCTACCTCATTCTTGTGTTGCACTTTTCAGCGGACTTTTTAGATGCTTCTCCATCTTAATTTTTATAAAAATAATATACAACCTGACAAGTCTCACACATTCTTCATTAAATTTGCTTATATCATAGAATCATAGAATGGTTTGGGTTGGAAGGGACCTTAAAGATTATCTAGTTCCAACCCCCCTGCCATGGGCAGGGACACCTTCCACTAGACCAGGTTGCTCAAAGCCCCATCCACCATGACCTTGAACACTTCCAGGGTTGGGGCATCCACCACTTCCCTGGGCAAACTGTTCCAGTGCCTCACCACCCTCATCATGAATCATTTCTTCCTAATATCTAATCTAAATCTACCCTCTTTCATTTTAAAGCCATTACCCTTTGTCCTATCGCTACATGCCCTTGTAAAAAGTCCCTCTCCAGCTTTCTTGTAGGCCCTCTTTAGATACTGGAAGGCTGCTGTAAGGTCTCCGCAGAGCCTTCTCTTCTCCAGGCTGAACAACCCCAGCTCTCTCAGGCTGTCTTCATAGGACAGGTGCTCCAGCCCTTGATCATCTTCGTGGCTCTCCTCTGGACTCGCTCCAACAGGTCCGTGTTCTTCTTATGTTGGGGGCCCCACAGCTGAAGGCAGTACTCCAGGTGGGGTCTCACCAGAGGGGAGTAGAGGGGGACAATCACCTTCCTCGACCTGCTGGCCATGCTTCTTTTGATGCAGCCCAGGATACAGTTGGCTTTTTGGGCTGCAAGCATGCACTGACTGCTCATGTTGAGCTTCTCTTCAACCAACACCCCCAAGTTGTTCTCCTCAGGGCTGCTATCAATCCATTCTCTGCTCAGCCTGTATTTGTGTTTGGGATTGCCCTGACCCACATGCAGGACTTTGCATTTGGCTTTGTGGAACTTCATGAGGTTTGCACAGGCCCACCTATCAAGCCTGTCAAGGTCCCTCTGGATAGGATCCCTTCCCTCTACCGTGTCAACCTCACCACACAGCTTGGTGTTGTCAGTAATCTTGCTGAAGGTGCACTCAATCCCTTCTTCCTATTGTCTCACCACAGTTCTGCCATCATGAATGTTTTCAAGATGCTAGGTTGTTCCACAGGTCATAAAATGGGAGGCCCCCAACTAGTGATCAAATATGTGGTCCCAGGAGCAGCAGAAGCACTGAAGTCCTGTTCTTCAACAGAGCACTGGAAGAGGATTCATTCTGGACTGGAGTGCTACAACCTCATGACTCAAGTTGGAGTGTATCCTAAGGGTGGCCCAAAAAATTGTTCATATGAGAAATGTGCAAAAAGGTTTACTCCATTAAATGGGATGTCTCATAATCCAGTGCATATATAAATTTACGTAAGATGCATATATGACTTCCATATGACTGAGAAACTCATATAAGTTGCAGTAAGCAAAAAGCATTTCCCATAAGTGTAATGTATGCTTCATTGAGAGCGGAAGAATGTCATTTCAGCAGTTTTAAAATATGTTCTGTGTCTTAACTTATGATTTAAACCTATAATCTTGGATTATATTAGTTTACGGAATCAAATCAGTAATGGCTTATCTTACATTTAAGCCTCCAACAGTATTAGGATTGATAAAGCACAGTAAAAAGATTACAGATCTAAGTGATCATCAAGATATAATGATTTTTTTTTTCCAGTCAGAGTTGCAGGAAAGCTGTCTCCTACATAAATTAATGAAAAAAATTTGGGGGAAATGGAAGATTGAGTGGTAGAAAGCACAAAAGGGGTCAATCAGCAAAATCATAAGCAACATAACAAAAGGAAGGTTTAAAAAATCAGGAGATAACCTATGTTGTTAGTTGATCCTCAGTCTGTTTCTCTTTTTTTTTCCCCAGTATGTATGTATTTACTCATTTAAAAAGTATTAAAATTTTGGAAAAATACGGAAGGCTATAAAGAAAGAAACACATAGGTTAGCTTGAGGAAAGAACACCAAAGTCACCATATCTAAAGTGTTTCATTATTTATTATTCACCACCACTATAATGGGGAGAAAAGCCAAGAATGATAAAAGGCTAGTTTACACTTTATAAATTGTGATATACCAGCATATTTATCGCTAATATTCAGAGATGGTATGAGATGCTATCTTGCTCAAAGGTTTAGTGACTCAATATCAACATGATTACAATGTACAGAGATAGATCTCCTATTAATTCTGATGTATTATAGCACATTAATTGACTAAAGAAGTCAGATTGACTAATTAAAACTTTATTCTATGTAAAACTTGAAAAATGAAATTGCTGCTCAGATTTTCATGTTATTTTCTGACAGTCAGCAGACAACTTCAGAGAGTAGCTTGAACTGTCAAAACAATTTATATATATTAAATGTCAATGCAACTCAGGAAGAAGATAAAAATTTGCTTTCAATATGACATTTATATGCCAGTGCTTGATTTAGATATGCAGAGGTAGCAAGACATGTTAGCTAAAAGTAGTTATGCAGCATATTTCTAAACACGATGTCCCATTTATGTTCAAAATGATGTGGACTGAATCAATTAGGAGAAACAAGTGAATTCCAAGAAGTACTTTAAAAAAGCTGTGGAGTTGCTTAGTAACCTGATGTTATACTTCATTTCCCAACAGAACTATAAAGCTGTCAGACCGGTAATGGGTAGCTCCCCAAGATAAATGGCCCCTCATGTGTTTTGCCAAAAACATGAATCTACTAAATATGTTATACCTAACTGTCGGGAGTCATGCATATGCATATAGTAATACATGCAAGAGGACAGTTATCAAAAAAATGACTTTTAGTTGCACTTTGTCATAAAAATCCCATACCTTCTCTCCTTAAATGCATTATCTTGTCAAACAGGAGAAGGCACTGAATCCAGAATGCCTAAGGGAAAATTTTAATCTGGCTCTTTCTTAGTTCTATATTTACCTGACATCTGCTTTGTTCTTCACTGACAGTAGTCTAGCATAGTCTACTGTATGCATCCTAGACTTGGAAATTTAGCTGCTTCTGCCTGAAACCTCTTTGAGGACCCTAAAGAAGTCATCATGTAGTCTTCTATCATAGGATTTTGCTTTCACAGGATAACAAAATAGATGTGTCTTAAATTTCAGTGAAAATTCAAACAATTTTCAAGTATATCTAGTGAAAAATGCAAACATACTGAGGGGAAGGATATCAGTCTTGCTTCCTTAACAATCGAGTTATCAGTTCCTAAGCCTACTTTCTTTTAAGGAATCAAAACAATTTCTCAAATTCAGAGAACTAAGTCTGATATTTCATGACCTTATCGCTCTCTACAACTACCTGAAAGGGGGTTGCAGAGAGGTGGGTGTTGGTCTCTTCTCCCAAGTGACTAGTGACAGGACTAGAGGAAATGGCCTCAAGTTGTGCCAGGGGAGGTTCAGGCTAGATATTAGGAAAAAGTTCTTTACTGAGAGAGTAGTGAAACATTGGAATAGGCTGCCCAGGGAGGTGGTAGAGTCACCCTCCCTGGAGGTATTCAAGGAGCGTGTGGATGTGGCATTGTGGGATGTAGCTTCATGGACATGGTGCTGTGTGGTGTTGGGTGGGTTGTGGCTTGTTGTTGTTGTGTGGTGGGTTTTTGGGGTTTTTTTTGTGTTGTTTTTTTTTTTTTTTCCAGGTTGGACTTGATGATCTTACAGGTCTTTTCCAACCGTAGTGATTCTGTGATTCTGAAAAATCTAGTGTAAAAAACAGCCATAGGAGTTCTGCCAGAGTCTGAGGTGAACTTCATTTATTCCAAAATACTTTATAAATAGGAAAGAACAAAAAATATCTAAAGTAATAGAGTCAGCTCGTCAGTTGAGGTGAAATGGACTGTTGAAGTCAGTCCAGCTATGTTGATTATATTTACTCCAGAGTTCAGCCTATTTGATTTTCTTTTTTGCCAAAAATATAATAATGACATATTTATAAAGAAGAATGACTAAATGGAACAGAAGGTTCTTGTCCTTTTTAAAAAGTACTTTCTTGTATTCAATCCAAGTAACTTTCACACTGTCTTCTGTTCTTAAGCAACTTCAGTGCTCCTGAAAATCTCCTTTAAGACCACAGTTAGTTGTTCACTTCTCTAAATAGCAGAACTAGGACAAGATAGTTCACAGTGCTGAAAATGAAAACAGCCCTAAAAAACATAGTGAAAGATTTAATGTAAATTTTTCAAAAAAAGTGTGCATAGGTAGAAATGTCAGATAAAACGGCTCCAGTCAGATCGAGGTGCTAGGTATTTGTGGGTTGTTTAAAACCTATATTTGAATTATAATTGAATTAAACAAATGTGAGAGGGTAGAGCACCAGAAGTTAATGTGGGCTACAGTAAAAAAGACCATATCTGATCTTTCTATCTCTTTACTGACATTATTTAGGATTTTTAGCATAACTTTTAAACCAATAATTTTTATATTGCTTAATTTTTAACCAGCAGAAATCAAAGAATAATTATTTTCCTACTTCCATTGAACATGACATTCATGAAAAAATTTTCTTATTTTCTAATGCTGAGAAATGGATAGTTGCAAGTGCATGATTTCTCAGCATAATACTGTGATAATTCATAGATGCATCAGGAAATTCTTCTTTTACATTGCCTTTCCTTGCCTTGCTGTTCCTCAGTTAGCTAATGGCTTCTCCCTTTTCAGTAAAGAGTCTAGAAATTATTAAAGGACTTTATGAAATTTAAACAGTAAATATTGAGATTGTTCAGATATTTAATATTTTTTTCTGAATGAATTCATTAATTTTGGTCTGCACCCTTAGCTCCATGAGTTAAAGTTAGATTAAAATTTACAGGCTACTTGGTTAAGTAATGTCACAACATACTTTTCTTACCAGTTTACTCATAGCTTGATATACAAGCAGCAAATTGTAAATTTCAAAATATATTTTTTTGGCTTTTAGTGACTCAAGTTGATGGCTGTATGTTAGCAATACAGCTAGCTTTAATTTCATTGGCAAATTCCTTTGCATAGTGTAATAACATTTCTTCACTTTTTTTAAAATACTTTGACAAGTCTTTCCATGTCTTACTTGGATAAGTTTTCTGAGCTAAAATATTTATGCATTATTCATCAGGTATAGTAGTTTTTCAACAAACCAAACAGCCTTTTTAGAAGACTTGAGTAGATGATTTACTACATGATATAGTTTTGATCGATAGCAACTTTATTCTTTAATATATGTTTTAAGAAAAGCATGAAGGAAATTTCAGAGCTTAAAATCAAAATACCTAATAACTACCTATAGAATAAACTTTAACTTGTTCCATCTTTTTGAGTGTGTGGACATACGGATTCAGGAGACCTACTCAACTCACAAAACAAATTAAGCTTTTTTTCGATAAATAGGACTATGGATCAGCTTACAAAATATTAAAAGCTGTTTACAAAATATGAAAAGGTGAAAAGATTTGTAAAGATTGCATTATGATCTTTGTTCCGTGCATGGAATACCACTAGTTCTTATGAATCTGGAGATGCCCATTGTAAAGGAAACTCAGATGTGATGCAAGGTTAATTCTTATTAATAGATGATATAATCAGTGTGAAAAGATTGAAAGTGCTCCAAGCTTTATGTAAAATTTTTCAAGGTGAAAAGGGGCACTTGACACTGTAGATCACCTTTGAAACGTGTCTCCAAAAGGCAATGCACCCCACTGACATTAGATGACAGGGCAAGATCACTTTGATAAAATGAATCCTATTGCAATCAGCAGCTAAGAAAATCATAGTTCCTTATTGGAAAGATCTGTTATTTATATGTGGATGTTTGGAGGGGTTTTTTTTCACTTTGAATTAAAGAACTTCTTGTTCAAAGTTTATCACAGAAAATACTGCAGACATTACACCAATGAGAGGACAATCGGATTCTTTCTGCTTTGTGTGTTTAGAGTGAAAGGGTAAGAACTCAGGAGCTTTTATTCTGTCATTGCCTACACATACATGTTTCGCATCAACACAGTTGCCTGTGGTTGGAAACTTAGGACTTAGACTTCTGACTTTTACCTTAACACACAAAATTTTAAATGTATTTCTTCCTCCTCCTTGCCACTGACCTTTCATTTTTGGAGAAAAGGTAACAGAAGGTATATGGAATAAAAGTAATCAGAGGCATTCACATTCAGAAAAATACATCAAAGTGACCCTAGATTTCATAGCATTAACATATAAGATGCCATTTAGATGCTGTCAAAAAGAGTAACTAAGGTCTTTATAATATGACAAATGGGATTCTATGTTCTTAATTTGGTGGTTTTTTTGCAAAAGTATTGTAGGTGATTTCCCTTATTATTTATGATGATTTATTTATCACATTTTTTGACAAACCAAGAAGAAATATTTATATTTTATAACTAAGATATAGTCAAGAAGGCATAATAAGTTATTTTTCCATATTTTGTCCCTCTACTGTAAGCTTATTTTGTGTGTCACTCCAGTATTGTTAATGCACACATATGCACACACACATGTATATGGACACGTGTATATATATACTATTAAAACCTGTATATAGGGAGAAATTTTTTCTGTGTCAGAATCACTGGAACTCCTCTACTGATTTATTGATGTGCACTTCTACAAATCCTATCTTCCAAATCCTAAATAAACTTTATTATTTTTTAATAAGAAATTAAGTACATTAATTAAAATAATTAATCTTAGAATACAGCTACAGGCACCACTCAATACTGGGTTTGGGGTTTTTGTTTGTTTGTTTGTTTTAATATTGTCTAATCCCCTGATATAAAATGTGGACAAACTTTAAAAGTAAGGAAATTTTTTACAGAAAGAAGTCTTAGTTTTGGATGTCGTTCTGTCTGAGGAGTTGGTAAATTCTGTAGGAATTCTGTTTGCATTCTTTCCCCACTTCTAGAGAATATACCAGATTTCTAAATTCTCCATGAGATTTATAGCTGAAACAAACTCAGCTGAGCTTGTAATCGTCTTTGTAAGTTTTGAAATTCATGACATGTCAATAGCAGTTTAGAGATCCTGTAATCTGTAATTTCTGTATATTTATGAGCTTTCTCCTATAACAAATATGTCTTAAAATATTCAGGCATTTTCAGTTTGATATATTTTTAAATTCAATCCCTGTGAATACAGCATATTTTAAATTCCTTCCTACATTAAAGTATGGAAAGGAAAAGAGTCACATTATTCCAAAACTTTTTTTTTCTTTAATTCTTCTAACAGTTTTTAGGCATATGGTCCACTGAAATTGTCCTAGAAGAATAATGGCAGCAAATATAAACAGAAAGAAATCAAATTAAGCTAAAGCAGTTCCTCTCCCCCAAAAAGGAATTTCTCCAAAAAGAAATCATAGATGAGAAGCCTCAGTTTGAAATCATTATGTATAGGTAGATATCTGTGAAATAAACTGCATATTCAAACGTTACAGCATGGAAATAAACAGGGAGCACATAAGTACCAGATCTAGGGATGGAAAGAATCAATTATTATAAAATACCTTATTTATATTCTTAGCCATGGAGCCCCTTCAGTGGATCTAAGTTGAAATTCACATTCCCTTACCTCAGCTCTTGTATCAAAAAGATACAAGATATTTTTGTGGTTTTGCTGGAAACTGACCAGATACAGTGAAAAAGAAAAGGAAAGGTGGTGTCACAGACATCAGCAAGATGTTTAATTTTTACTTTAAGGAACAAAGAGAATAAGGGTTTGTTCATGCAAATGTCTTTGGATTCAGAATGCAGTAATATGATTGAATTAATGACTATCCATATAACAGTTCCTCAGCTGCATAAGCATTTTGCTTCATCCACAGCAACAACATTACCAGCATTAAGTCCTGCTGACCTTTTGTGATGAGATGGTTAGTGCTGTGGACGAAGCACAGTGGATGCTATATATCTTAACTTTGGGAAGTCCTCCCATGTTGTCTTCTGTCGTGTCCATATAGTCAGCTGGCGAATTATCTCCTGGATAAGTGGACGACAAGATGGGTGGAAGACTGGCTGGACTGTGTTCTGCACCAGGGGCAGAGGGGAGTGAGGTGAAAGAGAAAAAGAGATGGTGCAGGGTTCTTTCTGGATGTCAGTAAGAAAGGCCCAATAAATGGCTTAATAAGATAACTGCTTTAATAAGATGGAATAAGAGGAGGAAGGCGGGTAAATCTTGCATCCCTTCAGATGTTGGGCACCCCACATTTGTGCAGCGTCCGATGGAGCCCAGCTGGATTTTCCTATGGTGCACTGTGCAGAGCAGACCCTGTTCATGGGCAGAAGCTCTCCCTTTCAGTCTTTCCAGCTGATGTATAACTTCCTTACAAGACAACAACTCTACTCCTATAGGATGCTCTCATGAGAGCTTCTTCCTGCACTTTTAGATAAAGGCAAGGCCATGCGGGTGGTGTGATCACTGGTAGTAAGTGGGAGCTGCCTGCAGGCTCCTTTGTCACAATGAGATGACCGAGTTTATCCTGTGGCCTAGGAATATGTACAGCACAGCACAAGCCTGAAGACTGCGATGGACGAGCAGCACAGCACAGGCCTGGGACTGCTCAGGTTAACTGTTGTGTGGTTCACTAACTCCTAAACGTGCAATGGACTCCTGATCAGGATCAATGCATTCCACCCCTTGATCCACAGGCAGTTTTTCTTTCCTAAAGACACATTCTAAATTACAGATTATATTAATAACATACAGGCTTCCCAAGCCCTAAGTAGGAGCCCCAGCAGAGCAGTCATGGCCTGTCCAAGTTCACATACTCCTCAAAGACAATGTTTTCAGCAGGGCTCCAATACAGACGGCCAGGCTCCAGAGTGTTGTCATCAGCGGTACAAGGTCCGACTGACAGATGGTCACTGGCGACGTCACACATAGAAGAGTAGTGGGACCAATACTGTTCAATACCTTTATTAATGACCTGACCAGTGGGACTGAGTGCTCTCTCAGCAAGTTCGTATATAATACCAAATTGGAGGGAGTGCTCAATGGTTAGGTGTTTGGAACACAGAACATTTGAGCGGCTGAAAGAGCTGGATTTGTTCGGCCTTAAGATGAGAAGGCTAAGAAGAGACCCTTTTGATGTCTGCAGCTACCTAATGGGAGGCTATAGAGAAGATAGATCCAGATTCTTCTTGGTAGTGCAAAGTCATAGAATAAAAGACAATAAGTACAACAACTAGGAATTTTTATTAGAGAAAAGGAAAAATTATTTTATTGTGAGAGTAGTCAAATATTGGAAGAGAGGCTCAGAAAGGTTGTGGAGTCTCCATCCTTGGAGATATTCAGACCTGGACTGGGGAAGTTATTGACCATCCTTGTTTAATTGTCCCTGCTCTGAGCAGGGACCTTCAGAAGTCCTTTACGACCCAGATTGCTCTGTGAGTCTATGATCAGTTATCACTCCTGAGTTTTCAGCTGGATGCAATTAAAAACCTAAAGCACAAGAATTATTCTTAAACTATTTGCTTCATTTTCTGAGACTACCACGTATTTTTAATTAAATACTATGTCTTCTGTAAACACAAAGAGTTAGGTTTTGATAGGAGAAGCACAATGTTCCTACTTATGCATATTTTTCAATGGGACCCAGGCTAAATTATACACTTCTGCAAATGCTTTGCACAGCTAACTCAATGTAAGAACTCATTTTGTCTACTAAAGCTGATGGCAGATTTGTATTTGTGAAATATTTGAATTAAGTGAAGGAAATGGTGCTTAAAGTGTGGCAACTGTTTAATCAGTAAGTAATTTACTCTTAATGTGTGAAGTATTTTTTATGGGCTCATTTATGATAATAGATGTTCAAGGCTTAATCAATGTAAGCAATAGATTTATGGTATATTTAGTCATAACATAATCCAACTTAAGTACTCTTATTTATTACTATTCACAGTTTAACTCTTTTTTTTCTCTATACAATTTACAGCATGTAACTAAACTCATATAAAGTACTTCTCAGAATTTTTCAAACAGCATTTATTCACATCTGTCTTAGCGTATTTTTACATTCAGATGTTGGACTTTGAAACAAAAGGCTATTATCTAATTTGCATAATTATATGACTAGAAGGGCGTCCGTCTTTTTCCCATTTCAAAGAAACAATTAGAGAAATCATTAACTAGGAAATTGATCCATTCCTCTGAAACATCTTCTTTCTTTTTGTCAAAATATTGGGGTCTATTTCTTACTTTATATATTTCTGATTTTTCTCATAAGCTGTTAATTTCCCTTCTGTTTCTTCAGAAACCATGCCAAAGAATTAACACTGGAAATTATGATCCTCTGGCTACTAACAGAGGCAAATAAACTGTAGATGCTTGGATACATCATATATATTGTTCCAATTTTACATACTGCAGAAGTCCTTCGTAATTATAATGTGTAGTCCACAAGAGTGTGTTTTATAGACTCAAAGATAAGCTAAGAGAGAAGCAATTGTCACCTAAAGGGATACATACCCTACGATTAATTATCCTTAATTGTTAGTATGCTACTTTTAAGTAGATAAAAAACTGATGTGATTTTCATACATCATTTACTTGAATTTTCTGAATTAGCGAGGAAAAGATATTGCTATGAGGAGTGCAATTCCTAGCGTAAGACATTTTATATGATGTCCAAGATGTCTGTATCATAATATATAAAGGCTAAAGACTTCTGCTTCACTAGCAAAGGACCATCAGTTAGCCAAATATTGTCTGGATATAAAAGTATTACTTGTGATTCTAGACTGCCAAATTACGCGTAGTGTCTCAAGGGTCTGTAAAAGAATGGACATCCTGACATTCCTCTCAAGCCCTGAGAAGTCCAGCTGATATGCAGGACACTTTATGACTATGCGATAAAGATTAAGAAAATACTGTCGTGGAAGATCAGATGTAATGTTGCTATATCCATGTGCAGAATTAAAGGGATTAATATTATGATTAAATTCTGCATTTAGGTAATTAACAAAAGTGTTAATGTACAGAACTTCCTAACAACTTTGATCTGAAAGTTAGGAGAAAGGTTCCAAATCTCGTTTGTGATGTTTTCTGTATGGTACTTAAATGACCTTTTAGTAGGAAATTGTAAGGTGTTTTCTATTTGAGGCTGCATAGGAACTATTTTCTTTTAGATCTACATGAATGGCCAAAAATTTGAATGGTGATAGATCAGAAAATATTTTCCCTTCCCCCCAAAATTGCAAACAAGTTTTCTAAGTGTTTTCAGTCTTAATTAAGTTTTGTTGGGTTTTTGCTTTTAAATTGGAGAAACTGAAATATAGTCAACAGCCTAGCAGAGGCCAAGGTCCAAGATTTTGTTTTATTTAAGCTAGATCGACATATGTTTCATAACAAATTACCTGTAATTTACTGGAACATCCTCCTGTTTCTTTTGCCCTACTTCATGTTACTATGGTTGATTTCAGCAAGGCTTCCCCCAGCTAGATCTGCAGCAACATTTATTTGTCCTTTCTCACTGTTTTAGTTTCTTAAGTTAAAAAAAGACTCCTGTTTATCTTCCTCAAAACCCATAATTTGGGATGGCATTAGATTAAGCATAACTTGTGCTCTACCCAACTTCTAAACCATGTGGCAATCAATCATGTCAGTTTAGTTGTGAATGTGCCAGTTTGTTCATATTTTAAACTACACAAATAAGATTAGTTTGCTACTGACTGTTCCGTAATACACTGTGAAAATGCTACTCTGGCTATGTAACTAAACTCAAATTCTTGAAGGTCAGTATGACCAAAACTTTCCTTTTGATTTAAAATACTTTATTCTTTCTTTCTCTAACTCTCTACTCAAGTCTGCTGTTACTTAAATGCATATGGGTTTCAGTGGGTTTGAGTAA
Source organism: Gavia stellata (assembly GCF_030936135.1). Classification (NCBI taxonomy): domain Eukaryota; kingdom Metazoa; phylum Chordata; class Aves; order Gaviiformes; family Gaviidae; genus Gavia; species Gavia stellata. Next base: position 22,388,675 of record NC_082598.1, on the reverse strand, counting down.
AAATGGGAGACTCCTAGTTTTCATTAATTTTTATTCTGGAAATGTCTTGAAGAGAATTATGAAACTGAATAAGATCTTGAATAAAAGCATTAGTTTTGTATGCAGTAAGACAGTTGAGAAGTGAGTTGCTGCCAGCCAGAAAGATACATGTAAGTCCTTGTCTAAAACTGGAATATTTTGTTGTACAGACTAGTAGCAAAAAATTCCAGAACCAAAGAAAGCTGAGTTTATTTCAGTTTTTGAATAGTTAAAGACAACGTACGGAACTGTATCCTGCTAAGTTAGTGTCAGCAGATAACCTCTAATCAGTACTTCCTACTTCCTCTGGAGTTATCATTAATCATTTGATATATAGATTGAAACTGGTTATTACTATCCAGTAACCCATTTTCAGGGGGTGAGTGGGGTGTCTAAGTGAGTTAGTGATTCTAATGAAAGAGATACCATAATCTTTCAGAATACTTACATGAATTCAAGTAGTGTTAGCCTGTATGTATTAAATAAACATCAGAATGCATAAATTACACATTTTATTGGTATCACCTAAATGTTCTTTACATCCAAATGATCATTTTCATTAGTGAACATATTTAGAACAACTGAAAAAAATAATATAAATGAATGATCACAACATCTTTATATTTGGATTATATTTGTAAAGTACTTACATTACATGAAATTGTATACTTGCCTACACTAATGACCAATTATAATGGACATGTGAGCTACTTTCAAATTAATTTAAATAGAACCTGTGTTTAAAAATATCTCTACTGCTTACAAGTCATCCAAGATTCTGGGTTCAAACAAACCTCATCTAATTAGCAAATGTATCAAACCTAACATCAGTAACTACTGTGAATTAAGAAAAAAAGAGTGGTACCATCAGATAGCAAAAAAGCAACATGCCTTTTGGATACTGATAAATGAGATACAATTTGTAGTCACTTCTGAAGACAAGAGTCCCCTTTCTCCATGTTTTAATATGTTTAAGTGCATAGGTTTTCCTATTTCCCTTTGCTTATGCCTGATTATTTACAGTGTATTCAAAATACTGCATTTAGGTTACAAAGGTATTTGATTTGATGCAAATAAATGCTCAAAAATATTAAAATATTAATTTAGGCTTTTGAGAGATAATGAACTTGAAGAAAAAATGAAATCTGAAATAAATTTCAGATTTTCTTACAAAGTACTACTCTTACTGAAGAAGTTGCATTCTATTTTGTTGCAAACATTATATGTGATAACAGGTAAATTGGTTGTTGTTTTCCAGAAAGTGATGAGAAAGTAAAATAAAATCAAACCATTTAACACTTTTTTTTTTAAAGTCTAAAAAAAATACATGATCTTTGTCAACCTAACGTCCATATTTGATCTACCTTTGTTTTCTGGAAACATTGTGTGCAGAGAGATTGCAATAGGTTAAAATCTATCCATGGATTTCAATTCATTTAGTCAGACATGCATGTTTCAAGTGAGGAGAGATTAAAAGTATGTGACACACAAATCTCTTGCTGGTACAGTTAAAATAAAACTGTATTTGCCAACATTATTTGAATCAACTAGATAAAATAAACTTTTAATTGTATAATTATCACATAAAGAGAGGACATTTCTTGAAAATTAATAATAGGTTATGATTTGTATTAAGGAACTGAGAGTCTGGAATTCCAGTCCAGAACTTACCCTACAAGTTAATAAAATTCCTGGTAAAAGTTTAAAGTCTCTGGATATGAACAGGAAGAAAAAATGGTTAACATCTTTTTTAGACTAAAAGTTGACACAATAAAGAAGTTTTCTGAAAAATAGAGCTATCAGGTACCCTCCCCCCAAACAAACCAGAAAAACTATTTTAAATAGAATAGAATATCATTACAATATTTGAATAATGAAAATAATCAATTAATTTTTGAAATAGATTTTCAAGATTAAACACTTAGAAATATTACCTTTACTATAATCTTTGATCTTATTTTGCAACCTATTTTTATTTTGCAACTAAAACATTTCATTTAAGTCTGAAGGAAAAGGACATAGACTGTAGAATTTGAAGAGTAAATTCTGCAGAGCATTAAGTACTGTAATATAAATTGTGTCCACTAATCATATAATGATGATTTTATTTCTGGTTTCTGTTAAGAACTACCTTTAAAAATTGATAAATTCTTACATGAAAAATGGCTGTGTATAGATTCATAATGTTTATCTTCCAGATACTTCATATTAATACAAATATACATGCTGAAAATGCAATTTAATTGTTATAAACCTTAAGTATTGTTTTTGTTGATAACAGACTAAGCACTTAAAAATACTATTAAGATTACATTCAGAAATCAGGTAATTTACTATTTCAGCTTTCAGAATGAGCGTTAGCTAATCACTCTGTAAAAGCTGCTATAATGTTTCATTTATTGCATAGTAATGTGCCACAATATCAAACAACTATATAAATAAATGTTTGGCTGATGCTATGATTGCATGGGACAATATGAAAAATTCAATGTATGTTATAATATATACAGAAAACAGTGACTTTCTAAGGGATTTCTTACCTATATAATTTTCTCATTATACATGGTGGAGTCACCATCACTGGAGGTGTTCAAGGAACGTGTGGACGTGGAACTTCGGGACATGTTTTAGTGGGCATGGTAGTGTTGAGTTGATGGTTGGACTTGATGGTCTTACAGATCTTTTCCAACCTTAATGATTCTGTGATTCTGTGATTTTTATTCAAGGTTTGGGTTTTTTCCTAAATCCTAGTAAAAAACATAATATAAAGATATTAAGGTAAAAATATGCATATCTATACAAACTTGTGATGAGAAACATTAGAGGAAAAGAGGCACAATAGGAAGAAAGCTGAAAAGGCTACATTGGGCTGAGATAGTAAGAGAAATTTTTGATAGTGAGATTAGTCAGAAACTCAATCAATTACCTAAAATGCATGGCAAAGAGATGTAGTGATTCTATGGCAAAACTTCTTTTGCTCATAACGTTAAATAAGTAGATGGTATTGTATAGTGACTCAGATTAGAAAATATATGAAGCTTCTTTCATAAAGCTTCCTTTTCTCCAATTTTGTGTATTTTGGGGGGATTTAAAGGAAACTTTTTGAATCTAAACTTTCTGCCTAGCAAATACAGCTACAGTGCCTTTGGAAGCTTTAGATTATGGAATGTAAAACATGTTACCGTGACTTCTATGAGAATATAACACTATAAAACCAGGCAGAATTTGTGTATACTGGATTTACTTTTAACTTTTAGTTTGAAAATAGTGGTTAGTTGGTCCAGATTTTTCTCCCTTTTCTTCCTTCTTTTCTTAATATCTGTTCCAGCTGCTTTTCTCCTTCCCTTCTACTCCTTGTTTGTGGGTTGTGTTGTTTGTTTGGTTGGTTTTTTTAAGTCGATGATTTATGCGATTTCATTGTTTAATATTAAAGGATACCTAAATGTTATTTTTGTAACTATTAATATCATGTGCTTAAAATGGCTATATTACTATAAAATTATTTTTATTTTTGAACAGGGAAAAACTAAAAGAATGGCTTTCATTAATGGCTTTCAATAATAATTCCTTAAAATAGATGGGGAACCAATCTCCGTTCATGAAAAAATAAATATTATTGCCTTTCCTTTTAAAATGCAGAAACAAAACCAAATATAAGTATATGTGTACATGCCTATATGTATATATACATGTTTGTGTGTGTACATCCAGATGTGCATCTAGATGTTATTACAGGTGTAACCAGCAATTAAATAAAAATCAACTGACCTAGCTTTTATTGCTGATGGTGCTTTCCTACAGGATTTGTTATTTTTCTGCAATTTTTATTTAGCTTTCTGTATTATATTATCATATTATCACATAATGGAGCAAAGAAAAACAATTTCCTAAAGGAATTTTATATATGAAGTTTTTAATAAGAAATAAAAAATTCAAGTATAATGAGATATTGGAATTTGAGGCTATTAATCCACTGATTATGTTGTATATCTAACAGAGGTGTTTCTAATTTTCCTATATTTAATATGTGCTTTATGTCTAGGCAAGAAATAGTGATTACTGTGTTGGGTGACAATCATAATACTGTAATCTTCATTATGAAGTTAGGGGTTTATGGCAACTACCTACTATCAGTACCCAGAATCTCTTCTTTGCTAAGAAAAACAATATCTGTGACTGACTTTCAAATATCTATGAGATAAGAAGTTATTTGGAAGACATTTCACACTATTGTTTCTTATGTTAATAGTTGCCATTAGCATATTACTTATTACCATTATTATTCATTTTGCTGTAGAAGTACAATAAGTAAAGGGTAAAGAAGAGTTCAGTCAATAATAAGTCATTTTAATTCTTTTAAATATAAATTATTACAAAACCTGTTTTAAAATCCTACACAGAAAGATATGAAATAAGCAATTTTTTCGCTTTTGACATCGAGAAACCCTCCCTGTGAAATTCTTTTTGGAGCAAACTTTAGGTCTGTTTTCTTCAGCTGGAGAGGTAAGCTTAATATATTGAGAGGAGTTTTTTTAATATACCTTGTAACAAACAAACAAACAAAAATGATACATTCAAGTTTTTCACCACCTAATGACAACCCTTTCAGAGGAAGATAGATAGAATTGTAAAATTCATTATTCTTAGTTGATTTTGTTTGCTGGTATTGTGTTTTTTGGAGGAGGAGGACAGATTGCAGAATGCAAAATATAAATTTACTTAGGGTTGCAGCTGAAGTTGTATCAACAGAGAGGCAAATGGGAACTTTTTTTGGTTTACATATTTGGACTTTATTTGTAACTTGTATTGAAGTTCTGATATAGATATATATTTTTAAAAAATCTGGAGCGTGTTGATCAGTTGTTGGCACTCTAAAAATATTAAATAATATAAACCATAAGTGATTACTGTTAATTACAGGGAGATTATTTAGGAGAAAAATTAAAATAGAAAAGATTAATTGTATATGCTCTTAGGGGGTTGTGTTAGCTGGGTCGTATAGAGGGAAATATAATGAGTATTCACTGTCAACATTGTAAGTCATTATGGAAATTATTATAAATTAAGATATTTACTCAGTCCATGCCAGACCGAGGGAAGAGATTTCCAGAAGGCAGGCCAGATGGTTAAGTGGGTTTTACTGCAGATCTATGCTGACCCATCCCCAGTGCTCCAAAAGTTGACATCATGTCTGTGAGACACTGTGAAATCAATAGTAATGTTAGCTGAAGTTCAGTGTGCTGAAGGATTGTTAGAGTTTGAGAACAGAAATTTTTTGCTAAAGATCCTCGGGATTCTTTACACGCTGTGAGGAATTTCCTCAGCTTTCTGAGTAATTTAGTGAACTGAGGACAATTACAAGCTGACCATATCATAAAGGCTTTTTAAAATAGTGCACTTCTGCATCTTTTAAAGTACACTGTGTCTAGCATATTTTCTCAGCACCCATGGTCACTTTTTTTGATTCTCTTTTTTGAAGGGGCAACTTTTATTTTGATAGCCTTCAGCTGTGTTACTAGCCAAATGTCTTGTCTTTTTAAAAACATTTATAAAATTTCAAGAATAACCTCAGTTAAAAGCTAAGCAATATCAAATTTACCAGACATAAAGGAACACTGTAGCATGCTAGCAGTGTAGTAGTGTAATGGCAGGCCAACCCAATATCCACCACAACTCCTACCACTTTCTTGAAAGCTTTTATTTGAGTGTTACTTTTCCCAGTACAGAGCTGTCCTCTTATGAAAAGTTGTTGCTGGAATGTCTTTCTGATACTGCCCTTAAATGTTGCCTTAAAGAGTAAGATATCTGTAACCCCACTCTGAACACTTTATAACTAGAGCACTTTTTTGATATCTCTTTTATTGATGCTATTTTGTCATAATTCTCTTTACTTTTTTTTATCTTGTTTACAAGGCATTGACCTCTATTCTCAAAGTTATTAAGCAGAAAAAGACTGAGGCAACAGAAAAGTGAACTAGTCACTTTATTTACGCAGCCAGTTCCCAATAGAAAGGTTTCTTCGGAAGGAGACTGACTAGGATTACTCAATTTCCTGCTTCATCGAGGATCATACCATCTTAGTTAGTTCCCTTGGCTCTGTGTATAAGGAGCTTAATGAAGAGAGAAATTAATTCTCAGTGGCAACCACCTGTAGCTACTAACTTATTCACTCATGCTGTCAGTCCTCCCTGGCCCACATCTGAATGTGAGAGCATTTGCACTCATCTAAATCTCATTTTCTGAGCACTCTAGAATGATACTTGGGTTTCTGTTATATGAACAGGGTTTAGTATAAAGAGGCTACAAATATTTATGTAATCTTTTGCATTAGGAATAAATTACAGTTTTTTCATTGCAGTCCCTCTGGCCAACAAGTCTAGGCACTTTCCAGGCTGCCTATTTTGGATGGGACTGCTGGAGTCCAAGCTATTGCTGGTACCTGGAGGTTAGCAGAACTTGAACAACTAAATAAGATACTGCAGTCCAAAGAGAAGTTCCTAATAGGAGATGCTTAAACTTAAGAAGAACTTGACTGCCTGATTTTAAATCTGTGCAGTTGTGTCCAGTACTGTGCTGGGGGTTGTGCAGTTTGGCATCTTGCTCACTCCTAGGCCCAAACACAATCCAGAAAGGAGGCATTCCATCAGTAAAATCCAGAAGACGTCCTGATTTTGTAGGTAATATCACTTAATAAATGCTGTCATGATCACACTCCTAACGAATCTAATCTTACCAATTTTTTTTAGATGTTAATTGTATTCCTCTTATTTTCTTTTGATTGGAATAGAATAGTTACTGTATTGGGTTTGCATGGCAAGATTTTGGTAGTAGGGGGGGCTACAGGGGTGGCTTCTGTGAGAAGATGCCAGGAGCTTCCCCCATGTCTGATAAAGCCAGTGCCAGCCTGCTCCAAGATGGACCCACCTCTGGCCAAGGCTGAGCCAAATCAGTGACAGCGGTAGTACCTCTGTGATAACATATTTAAAAAGGGGAAATAACTGCTATGCAACAGCAGCTGGGAGAGAGGAGTGAGAATATGTGAGAGAAACAACTCTGCAGGCACCAAGGTCAGTGAAGAAGGAGGGGGAGGAGGTGCTCCAGGCACCAGAGCAGAGATTCCCCTGCAGCCCATGGAGGTCCATGGTGGAGCAGATATCCACCTGCAGCCTGTGGACAACCCCATGCCAGAGCAGGTGGATGCTCCCAAAGTAGGCTGTGACCCCATGGAGAGCCTGAGCTGGAGCAAGCTCCTGGCAGGGCCTGTGTACTTGTGGAGAGAGGAGCCCACACTGGAGCAGGTTTGCTGGCAGGACTTCTGACCCCGCAGGGGACCCATGCTGGAGCAGTCCATTCTTGAAGGACTGCACCCCATGGAAAGGACCCATGCTGGAGCAGTTTGTAATGAACTGTAGTCTGTGGGAAGAACCCATGTTGGAGAAGTTCATGGAGGACTGTCTCCTATAGGAGGGACCGCATGCTGGAGCAGGGGAAGAGAGCAAGGAGGAAGGAGCAGCAGAGACAACATGTGATGAACTGACTGTAACCCCTATTCCCTATCCCCCTATGCCACTGCAGGGGAGGAAGTAGAGAAATTGGAAGTGAAGCTGAGCCCAGGAAGAAGGGGTGGGGTGGAAGGTGTTTTTAAGATCTAGTTTTATTTCTCATTATCCTACTCTAATTGGATTGGTAATAAATTAAATTAATTTCTGCAAGTTGAGTCTGTTTTGCCCGTGACAGTAATGGTGAGTGATCTCCCTGCCCTTGTCTTGATCCACGAACCCTTCGTTGTATTTTCTCTCCCCTGTGTAACTGAGGAGTGGGAGTGATAGAGAGGCTTGGTGGGCACCTGGCGTCCAGCCAAGGTCAACCCACCAGTCACACACCCCTCAAGGCTAGATATTAAGCATTAGCTGTATCCAGAGAATTAAGTCTCCATGCCCTTTAAAGCAGAACCCAAAATGTACATATGGCTAGTTAATAAGGTAGCTGAGAACATGTTGCATGAAATAAGAATTTGCCTGCCTTTCTCAGAGTAACAGAATCACTACCATATAGTCTGAAGACAGATGCCCATAATCATTGCTGGCCATCATATCTCCCAATTATAGACAATTTAGGTTCCTTTTCGTGCTATTAAGAGATGAAAATTCACTTCTCTTTTTTGCCTTAGAGAATTTATCCTATTCCATACATAAGTTTCCAAACTGCAAGAGGGGTCTTTTGGATGAAAGCCTTTCTTACCTCCATATTCAAAATGCTGCCTGGATTATTTCTATATTTTATAACCAATTTTGATAACAATAACTAAACTCAGGACTTTTTTCCCTTAACAAGTACCCTAGCCCACTGATCTATACATTCCCTCCAATTGTGACTAGTCAAATAGATCACTAATTTATGGAAGGTAGTCTGTAGACTAGATAACTAGATAGCTAGACCAGTGTTTTGGGAGATAAATTATGAATTGTATATTTTCAAACACAGAGAAAATAAACCTGTATCTTCTGGCAGTGTACTAATTAATGAAGTTTTGGATAAAACAAAGAGCAACAATTTTTCTGTCATGACATATTTCTTTTTTTCTTTCTTTTTTTTAATGGAGAAGGGCTTTCATGCTGACCAAGTAGGGTTTTCTTGGTTATGGAATTTGGAATGAATGATGGAATTTGGAATGAATGATGGCATTTGTTGATAGTACTTTACTAAGCAAGCAGATAAAGAAGAGAGTTAGAAAAATCCCACACTTTCTATATTTTCCTAAAGGAGAACATAGACAATACCTTCCTTCAAAAAGCAGATGATTTTAGCTTAAGTATAGACAAGTTAGTGCAGCTATCTCTTTTCTGGAGCAAGGTGTTTTAAGAATGGGTTAAGATTTAAGATTAAGATTATGCTGGTTATCTACCTAAGAATATCAGGCAAAAGGAGTTTTCTGCATTCATTGCTGAAGTCACTGGATTAATCTTTAGATGTTCTTTTAGAGAGAGAAAGGGAACAGGAAGACAAAGACTTCTATTCAGTGGTTGAAACATTCACCTGGGTTCAAATTTGCTTCTTCTTGAGGATTTGATTTATGAGGAAGTGAGCTGATTAGCCCAAAGCATCGCATTTTACAGGAAAATTCTAACCATGTCAAGAACATGCATACTTCTTGTGGAAAAGGTGTTCTCTACAGCATCTGTAATCTGCCTCTGAAAGACAGTTAGTCAAAAGTGTTAGGTAACATCTGATGCCAAAACATCTTTTAATAAGACTGAAACCGTAATTTTTGTAAATGTACACAAATGTAAACACATGCTTATATACGTCTTTCCGGCTTTCAAGGTCAATTCAGGTCTTGCCTACTGTTTGTAAGTATTTTGATGGGAAAATATTCCACCATCTGTGATTTGCATTGTAACCTTGTAAAGATAATTGTAAAGGAGAAGATCCTACGGTTGTCAGCTTGCTTATATAGAGAATGTTAAAAATCTCAAAACCTACATTAATATTGTGTTACATTTTGGTTTAGTTTATCCCCATGCTTACTAACAAGCACTGTGATAATGCACTTCTTTCTACTTGTTATGGCAGAGTTAAAAGAAACAATGATCCATCTTACTATTTCCAGAAGCTTCATTGCCAATATCAAGACAAGCATTTTGTATAATGCATTAAAAAAATAGAACAAAGACTGAACACTTCTACCATCAGTATCAATGTCACAACATATTTCAGAATCAACACCCACCTGTTTATACATAGTATTAAGTAAGAACAGACATGACATATCTACATTTTCATATAAAGAAAAACAGAAAAACAGAAATATACGCAGAAAATACGGCAGCTTGGAAGAGAGCAAAACACATTTTATTTTTCTTTAACATTTTCTTTTTATTTAGTTTATTCTTTTATAAAGCTTGCAGAAGATTTTTGAGCACAATACTATTAAAGCAATTCCTCTGTCATCCATTTCCCTTCTAGCTTTTGAAACTCTGTAAATACCTGTAAGTAGCTGATAGAAGTCAGAACAAGAGAAAATCCATGTATAGCAGAGTAACCGTCCTGTCGATGAGATTGTTTCAGCTATGGTTAGGATATCTAAATAAGTTCATAAGAAATTACTAAGACAATGAACTATTGTTAATAACCTGAGAGCTGCTTGGCAGAAGCTGGATGTGCACTGGCAAATGAAAGATGGTACGGTGTTAACCAGTCATAGTGCATGAAGTGACAATTATGTACATATATTTGTGACTTAAATTTTGCCATTTATTTAAAAACCTGTATTTTATTGGGACAGGGAAATATTTAGCAAGCTTTTACCCAGTGTTAAGAAACTGATTTTGTTTTCTTTTTGTAATAAAATATCCTCTTTAATTGTATTGAACATTGGCTGAGTTTGTTAATAGAGAGTTAGTACTAGAAGAATTATAAAGTGGCATTTATAAATCCATCTTATAACTTTCCAAAAAGATTCCTCCTAATTCCCATTAGAAGTAGTTATTTTACTCAATGAAATGAAGAGAGAGGGAAAATCCCAAGACAGAAATGTTTGTCCCTGCACTGTAAAGATGGTGACTGAACAGACCAAGCCTACAGTGGATGTGCAGGCACTTCATTGTACCAAATAGAAGAGATTTTCTAGGCATATATTCTATAGCTGATCTACAACGGACACATTAGGTCTGACAGATCTCACATACAGAGAAAGGGAAGGCACACGTACACGAAGTGCAGCTGATCTGAAATATATAAATCAACCGTTTGCTTGGGTTCTGTTTCAGGTACTGGCCAGTTCAAGCCAGCCTGTTCACAGCTTTAGCTGAGTGCTGGGAACCCAGAAAGACTGGTTTAGGAGCTGAATTCTCTTCTTCACTATTTGGAAAACAATTGTAGCTAGAGAAGGAGAACATATCTACAAACATATAGTAGTACTCAGATCAGGGTTAAACGCAAAAGTTTTGACAATTTTAGACTATAAACATACAGAAACTAACAGATTAGGAGGGAAAAGTGAAATGCTTTGTTTACAATTACCATGATAATTTCCCAATTTGCTAAAGTATATACCAAATAACATGTTGTCCTAATAACAGGCCTGTATTTTCAATAAAGTACAAACAATAAACCTAATCTGCTGTTTTAAACGACTAATTCCAAGTCTGAAGGAATGTGAATGGACAGGTTTTTTTCATTTTCTATCTGCTTTTGAGGTGCTGTAATTAACTTTTTAACAGGAACAATGTTTTTTGCACATGGTTTTTAACAGTGAATGGATGGTGCCAAAGAAAGTTCTGTGGAGTAAAACAGAGAATGTGAAGCGATTGAGAAAAACAGATTGTAAAGTATATTCTTCCACACTGTGAAATCCTAATGATGACAGATTGCTGTCATCATTAAAGACTGAGCTCTGGTATTTGCCAAAATGGTTACACAGTTCTGACAAATAAGCTGGAAATATTTCAGCACAGAATATTTGAGGCAGCAATATACTTCACAACAAAAATATTTGTGTGAATATTAGAATATGTAAAGCATCTCAGGCTGCATAGCTCCACGTACGTTTTCAGCTGTGCCGATCTGTCAATTTTCTTTAGCTCCACGAGAAGCTGTTAAAACCTACCTCCGGCAAACTTCACTCTTTCCCACTGATACCCCTTTTACCAAGAGTCGTGAATCCTGGTCTTGCTCAGCACCAGCTCTTCCTTTTCTACTTTCTCACCACCCACTTCCTTTCTTACTTTCAGACATTCCTCTGCTAACTTTCCTACTGTATATGTATGGCTAAATCATATGGAGAAGTGTGTTAGTTTTAACCAGTTGCATACACATTTGTGCCCTGCTTGCTTGTGGATTTGTGATGGTTTAAAAAAGGCAGTCACCTTTACAAAACGGAGAAAAAGAACACATGAGGACCACTGCATGTGTTTCTTATGTTTTTTCAACCTTACTGATCTCTTCATTTTTCTTCCTTCTGATTTCTTCCTCCCTTTGCACCATCTGTTTCAAATTTTTAAGTAATTTTTCACATATTTTAATTAGTTAGGATTTTATTTATTTTATTTAAGTGTTTCTACCAAGCATTGCTTCTATTACCTCGGTGATACTGGTTCTGATAAGACAGAAATATTTTTTCTTATTCTTCATTATGAAGAACTACTATGACTACTTTACTGCTATGACTGTTTCCTATCCACAGTTTCCTAGATACAATTTCACACAGCTTACAACAGATCATGAAATACATTTTACTGTTTCCAGAGTGTTCCAGATGTCCTATGTTAATAACAATTTTATCTGATGTATTGATTTCATAATGTTACTCATATATCCTTTGTTTTCTCAGCAGCAAAACCAGACATTTAGTTTCTATTTTCTCTGGCACAGTTGTAATAAGAAAGGAACTTTCATGGAGTAATGCAAACTTTATGGAATTTTTTTTGTTAAATGTTTTTCAACTCTACACACATGAATGCACAAAAAGAATGACCGCCACACTATTTGATTATCCATTTGAGATCTATACTGTAAATACAGATAGAAATCCACTGGATCATTTATGAAATTTAGAAAATTTAGAAATTATGAAAATTAGAAGCATAATATATGACCAAAAGATCAATATTGATGCTTTAAATGCAAAAAAAGGAGGCCCTTGTGCAAGAAAATGATATTAAACTAATCAGTGAGTATGAGTTTTATATTCTTTCTAAAATAGTGAAAATCATCTTATTTGGGGAGATTTCTATGCTGAATAATAATTGATATAATGTTGCACTTAAAAAAGCTATTTTTCAAACTGATTTGTTCCTTGGACTGTTTCATATATCAATCAATCTTCTCCAGTCAGCTCTGGCCCAACCACTAGTTGGGAAAAAAATGAAACATTAATCTGGCATTAACCAGAATAAGTCATGAATGCATTCATTCTCTGGTGAATCATCTTGTGTTGTTTTTAGTATTTGTTAGTATTTATGGTAGAAATAATTCTGATATCACATAAGTCCATCTGGTACTTAATGATGCAGTCAGTTAATGGCCCGGGACACCGTATTTGTCTTATGTTAATACCTCAGCCACCGTTTGTCTATACTCATTCCTTTGCTAATAAGGACCAGTGACCTGTCTTGTAGTCAAACACTGAAAACAGTGTTAGAAGATAACTCCAAAAATGTCACGTGTATAGGTTAGCTGGTAAGCAAGGATGGTTCTTGCTATGCAACAGTCACAGAAAGACTAATAGGCATATGTACAAAGTATGATTTATTAATTTTAACCCCCCCATCTTTAGTTTGCTAATAAAAGTACAAGACAGGGAAATATTGAGGGTTCATCTTCTCATTCAAATAGTTATGATTTTGCCAAAGATAGTTTACAATTTGAAAAAAAAAAAAGTTTGTTGCTGAAACAGAAAATTAATCCTTCATATATAATTTTGGAAATGGTTGTCTATTCATTCTCAATATAGTTAGTACTCTTGCTTTAGACATACGAAGTACTAAATTGATATTCTTTTTACCTTTACTTAAATGATCAGTTGTCCTTGACATATTTGTGTCCTCTAAGCAAGTTAACAGTTAATTTTTAATTGATACAGTATATGTAATTAATTTTACGTTTCCTTCCTCTCCTCAATCCCCAACGCAGTGACAGCTATCAATCCATGAACTTTAACTCTTCCTTCAAAAGAGGAATTGTTCAATTTATCAACAGCTGAAGGGATATGGCTTTTATTTCTAGTTCTAGTCATTGATGTTTATACCTATCTATATGTCTTGATTTAGCTTCCACACTTTTTTTAACCTCAGCTATCTTCTTTGATTATTAATCATTTGTTAGTTCTTATCTTTACCTTAAGTCCTTTACAGTACCCATTACAATAAGAACTGGGGTCTCTGTGCTTGTCTAATAAAACTGAAAGACAATACAGAAAAGGATCCCCCTGTGTCCTTGACTCCTGTCCCATGCTATAATAGCTACCAAATCTTACTATATAGTACAAAATAATACAGTTACATGGAGCTAGGAAGATTAGGAAACAAAAATTTTAGATTTAAAAATGACTGAAAAACAGTGTAAGAGTGTAGACTGATTGCAAAGATCAAAAGTAAATATGTTTTAAAATCAGATATTAAAGGAATATTTGGTATATGTGTACAAAGAAAATTCAACTATTATTTACAATGAAATTGGAGATTAAAATAATTTGGTGAACTTTACTCTCAAAAAGGAAATTGGATCAGAATATTTCCCATTTATTATGATAGCGAATACTCAGAAGCCAAAGGGGATATGAAAACGGTCCAGAAGATTGTAATTAGGAATTGTTACTTTATCAACAAGACAGCTGTAAATATTGATGACAAAGGAAATATTTGCCTATGAATATGCAATGTTCATTGATAAAATGATCATCTGGAATTTGAGATTTGCAAGATCTACATTGCTTATATATTACATTTTGGGGAAAAGGGAAAAATTTTACCTGTTACTTATTTTGAGGACAGAAGAGACACTGAACTGAAACAAAACCAGATTTTTATCACACTCTGACAAGCATTGTACTTGAAGGGGTGGCCCTGAGCATTTTAATTGCATTGAAATTCTAGCCCCCAGGTAAATAAGAACTGTGACAGCTATTCTCATATATGAGGAAAAGAGACACTGAGTTGTTATAAACTCACTGTGCAACCATGATAATGCCTAAGTTTCAACAGTACTTTGGCAAAGGACTATTGAATAGTTTAGATGGAAATAAAAGGAAAAATATAAAGCTGCTAATGTATAAAATGGATTTTCAAAGGAGTGTATTGTTTTGATCTTTATTTTTCAGTGAGAACCACTCAGTGTCATCTGTAAGAAGAAATTATACAGAAAAAGCATTTAAACAAATGAAATGTGAATACTATCATCAGTGAACAAATGAATTGTGTTACATAGAATCAAAGAACTAGGATAACTATGTGGTCACTCTCATTACATAAGCAGTGACCAGCTGGAAGCAACATAATCTGAGATGTGCTTCTGCAGCAATAACTTTTTTGTTGTTTGGTTTTTTATGAGCTACTTAAAAAAAATCTTGGCAAATTCAAGCAAGAGAATGAGCAAGGAGGAGAGCCAACATTGGATAAGAAAAACAATGAAAAAGTGAAAAATAAGACACAAATTTATTGATTATTATTTATTATTTATTAATTAATTATTAATGGACTTGCTTTGTCTTTCATGAAGAAAGATGTTCTGTAAATGCAATATTTTTTACTTTGATGCCATTGAAGGCCCCTACAAGAAATGATCTGACATATTTCTTAATTCTAGTTTGTGGAGTCATTTCTCATCTATAATGATTCATTGTGAGATGAGCTACCAAGATGACATAATGTTTTCCAACATTTTCCATTTTAAAACATTTTCCATAATTTATTAGGTTCCAAACATAATTATTAGATCTAAAACCAACCAACCAACCAAACACATTTATAAATAAGAATGCTGGAAAAGGAATTCAATGTGTAAGAAAATCTGTACTTTCTCAGATATTTTGGAGGTGTGTGAGGTCTTTCTTTCCAATAAGGAAATGCTGACACAAGAAAAATGTAAGAAAGAAATCAGTTCACCTTGAAAAAAATAATTATTTACTCATTTTAAACGGAAAAAAAAAGGGGAAGACAAAAAAAAAAAATCAAGTCAATGTTTTGATCATTTGAATGACAAAAAATTAAAGACTAAATCATTGCAGAAATAAAGGTTAGGAAATAGAGAGACCCAGCAAGACTAGCAAGAATTACTACCCAAGCTATCTCAATCATAAGAATATAGTGAATATTCCATTTTAACAGTAGTTAAACATGAACTCACTCAATGATAAACACTAATATTCTGATAGCCTTGTTTACAAGGCTCAGTGAGCAATCTCCTCTGAAGTTAATGCAACACCTCAAGGAGGAAAGCACTACTCCACATAAGTAAATTGGTCAGAATATCATAGATGAATAGTAGGGATGACTTCTCTGTAAATAATAATAATTTTTGACAAAAAATAATGCTCACTGATGGAATTTTAAGAATGGGAGTGTTTAGATAACAGAGAAAGCAATTAGGATTTTGTTTATTTCTATTGTTTTGCAGTACACTTCAGTCACACCTTTTGTAAGATTTTTATCTTTAATATCCCATGTATTTATGCAAAATATATAACTTCATTTAATAATTATTAATAAAGGCAAAACCATGATGTTGTAATCATTAATGAATTAAAAAAGCAACTTTTTTTCTGAGAAAATAGATGGACATGATAAACTAGTCAAAATCTATTATCCTACTTTTTTTATATGAGAAGTGTTGCCATGGTGATTGTAATCTTGATGTAAACCTACAGAAAACTACATAAAATTTCATCCTCACTCTTCAGTTCTGAATCATAAAACTATTCCATCAACTTAATGATAATATTATTTGGTTTTTAACTTGAACAAGGTTGTAGAAGACTCTGCCCCGGGTCATATTTTATATTAGTTAAAGTATCCTTATTGCTTATAGTTTGTAAATAATTGTGACTAGTACTAGCTTCATAGCTTGTGTTGATTAACAACAACCGTTTAATTTTTCTTCCTTTTCTCTTTTAATACCTTTCTTTTTTGCTTAACAGTCACATACTGAGATTATTTTTAAATTCATTTTTCAGTGTATGTTACTGAGGCCACTGGACGTAGTTTTATCTCATCTAAATTTAGATGAGGAAAAGTTAAATTGTTTAACTTCAGCTGTTCTCTGCATCACTCATGGGGAAAAATAGACATTTCACAAAGACAAGTCGGCCTACTTAATTTTTTTTCCTTGGGTTGGATAGAAAGGTTACATGTAGATCTAATGAGCTAGACCTTAGATTGGTGCCTTAGATAGATGAAATGAATCCAAACTTAAATTATTTAGAAAAAAATGTAGCTGTGAAATTGATTTTATTTTAATTAAAACTCTCACACATTTTTTAATTATATACTGAATATTAAAACTAATGAGAACAGCATTGACTTCAATTTTTTGTAATATATAATGTAAAAACAAGCTAAGGTATACTGTTGTAGAGCAGAACAAACAATATCTGGATCTATTTGGACCTGTATTTCTGCATGGGTTTTGTTTTTGTGGATTTTTACTCAGTGGAATTTTTTTTGCCATTAACTGATGTCATATTTTAAAGTGAAAGGAAAATATTACTGTCTAAAGAAATTGTCAGAAGAAAAACATTCAAAATACAGAAGGTATTTAATAAAGGGCTCTATTTTTGTCCATATTTTTATTAAAGGTTAAATAGTTTTGCTTCCTGGGGTGCATATACAAATGCAGGAGATGAGGTTGTTGAATACTTTTGAAGGCTCTTCACTTTTGACTTCCTGTCCCTTCTTTTGTCAATAAAAACTGTGCTCTACACTGATTTTCTTAGTTGATGTAATTTTTATTTAACAACACAGAAAACTACTGATGATAGTTTGCTTTTATTACCCAGCACTCACAGGTTTGTTAGTAGCAATGCTTGCAGGTTGAGAGTTGCACAGTCAGGAGAATGGAATATCAGGAAATGTGATGGATCTTCAAAAATTATTTTTATTCAATTTTTTTAATTCATTCTCTTATTAGTATATATGCAAGTTCTAACTCTTTGCAGAAAGTTATTAGAAGATTCTTAGACTACTAGGAACTTAATTCAATATTTGCAAGGGCTTCAATGCCCTATGGAGCCATGAAGAAGTGAATAAAAGTGTTCTATGGTAGAGTTTTTATGGTGTGCAACTAGATATAGAACTGGGATTACTCTAAGTTCTTACAGGCTTAAGGTCTGGAAAGAAGTTCTATTGTTCACCCAATTATTTAAGGCAAATAGATTCTAAGAGATGGAAATTTTGAAAGAAATATATATATATATATTAAAATATATATAAAATATATTTGTATTTTCCATAGGAACAATTTTTGAAAAAGACAAGAGACCCCAACTTTTAGGTAGTCGTATGCTTTTATTTCCTGCAGAGATTACTTATCTTAAATGGAAGTGCATATAGTTAGCTGCTGGATAAAGGAAGAATTAATTTTTTAATGGTCAGAGATAACACTAGTTTCTGAAATTAGTTACATCAGTTAGGGAGAATGAAATTCAAAAAATACTATACATCCAACTTTAATTTTTACTTACTATTATTTTTATTAATCTCTGGAAAACAACTTTATTGTTATTAGTCTATAAGATGTAAGTTTTGAAACTTGTTATTCTTTTATTTTTAATATTAACTTTGTTTTTGTTTGGGGTACTTTAAGTAGTTTCTTCACCATCTAAATTGCAATATCTGAAAAATTTAGGCTTATATGTAACTATATGCTTTAAGAAAATCCTTCTGGTTTTGACTTCCTAAATCTGCATTGCCAATTCTCTCGTGTATTTCAATAGCAATTATATTAATATTAATTCTGAAGTAAGCAAAATAAAGTCTTCGTTCTGTTGTTTATGTTTTTGTAGTACTAAATCTGGATTAATACAAATCTTGGTCAATATCTTCCCAAGCTCTATTTATTTTTTGAGGGGTTTGACTTCATTAAAATTTTAGATTTATTGCTCAATTCATCATTAGTTAAAGCAGGACAGTGAAAATTATTAGGATGCTCAATGTGCAAATTAATAGTTGTAATTGCAGAATACAGTCTTATTGTCATTGTTATCAAAGCTCATGCTTGGTTGTAAAATCCAGATATTGGTGGATGCTCATTCATGAGATCACTTACAAATATGATTGCACAAACAAGGGTTGCAGTGTCTACTCTTTATTGAGTTCCATGTGAGTATAAATAAGGCCTATGTATTGCGTGGACACAATATAAAGAATTATATAGATACTCTAATAAAGATTATAAAACAAAATCATAAAGATTGTAGCCACCATAATGAACTCAAAAACTAGTAAAACAGAAGCAGTTTGTTAAAACAGTTGAAGTTTCACCTGGTATTAAATTTTATTTTTCCACATCATTCTTGTTAACAAATATGTATGTAACAAATATATTTGTATCTTATTGACAGCAAATACCTAAGAACTTGTGCAGTGTTATTCATTTATTTAAAGGTGCAAGAGAAATGTTGAAGGTTGTTTTAGGTAAGCTTTCAATAATTTTGTACATGAATGATTGTGTATTTCAGTAGGCAAATATTATTAATATACAGTAAAATAGTCCTCTTCCAAGTAAAAAGAACATCTTTAGAATAGTAATATGATTACAGTAAATTTGTATTTACTTATGTTCAACAGATTGTACCAAAAAGTAATTTTTTTAAGAATACTTCAGTGACAATAGGCCTCACATGCAAGAAAATTAATAAATCATGAGGTTAAAGATTAATTTACAATTTAAATAAATGTAAAGGAATCTTGAAACAAAATGTTGGAAAAATAAATTTGAACAGATATTTCTCAGGGCATAATTGCATCTGTTTAAGCTTATACAATAAAATGTTAGAACACAAATTAGTGTGACTTTTTTGAATTAGGGTTTCCTTAGGCCACTGATCTTTATTTTTATTATTCTGTAAGGACTCAAAAAGCCAGAGACAAGGTAATGTAGACTGAAGAAAAAAATACATACATTTGACACAGAAGAGTGCAATGATTTAAGTACAGTTCTGAGACAGTGTTTCTTCAAAATAATAATAGTAATTGAGGGAATTAGCTACATCTTAAAGACATACCTCCTTGTGTGAAATTTGTATTTCTTGGACAGTTTACAAAAAACACAATTAAAACATGTGCATCTATCTATCATACATCTATCCAGACATTACTAATC
Source organism: Gavia stellata (assembly GCF_030936135.1). Classification (NCBI taxonomy): domain Eukaryota; kingdom Metazoa; phylum Chordata; class Aves; order Gaviiformes; family Gaviidae; genus Gavia; species Gavia stellata. The sequence goes on along the minus strand of NC_082598.1, from coordinate 22,368,842 downwards.
AATTGTTTTATTTAGATTTGCAATTATACAACTGACAATACCAATGAATGAATGTAAAGCACATTAAACTTATTCAAAGAAAGAGGAGTGGCAATGAAAATTTCACTAGATATAAACACTACAACTTCTTTCTTTACTATTGAAACAGCAGACAAGCTATAATTTGATTGCTAAATCACTGTTTAGGTCTGTTTGTGTAGGTAACAATGGTCTCTCAGAGAACGTAGTAAAAAATTTGTGATGAACATAAAACTACTGGTTTTCCTCTCTTTTCTCTGCATTGGATGACTATATTCTATCTGGGAATAAAAAAAGGCATCATGGAGCTGGTTCTGGGGGCCAAATACAAAGAGCAGTCATGTGGCTGTGATTGTTATGGTATTCAAACCGCTCCAACTCAGGATTATATTCTAGTCATTTATCCCTATAGTACTTGCAGTATTAAACAATCAAAAAGCACAGTAAGGCATCACAAAGTTTAAAACAATTCACAGCTTAGATCTTATATTTTCTTTGTACTCCTGAAATGGTTGTGCCTTTGGTTAGGTTTCCTTTGGAACTATGAGGTTTAGACACTCAGCAGCACAATCAACAACAACGAAAGCAGAAACTCCTGAGGAAGTATAGGACAAGAAGGTATGGGATGTAATATAGGCATCGAGCACTGTGGGTTGGTTGCTCAGCATTAGACTTTAGAATGACCAAAGGCTGATGCACCAATAATAACTGCAGTTCTCAGCTGTGGTCTTCAGAGACCTGGCAAGTTGCCTCATGCTGACTTCTGCTTCTTTTTCTCCCTAGAAAGAGAAAACCTGCACAAACAACTGAAGAACAAGAAGGGGAATCTGGCCAAAGTTCCCAAATCTCTGAAGTAAGGAAAACTAAGGCTTCAGGAGTGCATTTTGCATCTTAAAGCCAAACAGTGTTAGATTTTATGATGTATTTTTCTCAATATGTTTCTATATTGTAATGACTCCCCCCAGATTCTGGTATGGTAAGAAATTAGATACAGCAGAAAGGACAGTTTGTCTGTCATTCCAAGAACTAATGAAAACGTATCTATGTCATGCATAGCAGTACATAATGTAATCTAACTAAAATCCCCAGTTATGCCGGTGGTTTGAGCACTCTCCTAATCTGCAAAAAAATGCCAGTTGGTCTTCTGCCAAAATAAAGAGGATATCACAAATGGTAAGATGATGAGAAAACATGATCTCTGAGGAACAATCAGGTTTATTTAGATGAGAAAAGAGAAGACTGGGAGGAACACAATGGTAGCTTTGCAATATATTCAATGTCTTCATAAAGACAAAAGTGAAAACTAGCTCTTCCTGTCTGCTGTATTTGCGTCATTGAAGTAGTTTCAATTTGAGCGACATTACTTCCCTGTTTTCAGGGGAAGTCTGAATCTAGTGAATTCTGCAAAATTACTGGGCAACCAAAACTGTTTGTTAATTGTAGGCCTAACATGATTTTAATTCTTTCACTATGCCTATGTTTATTATTTAGCACAAGAAATGGTGTAAAATGACCATGAAATAAAATAATACCAGTAAAATGTTAGTGAACATGATTGACAGTTAATCGCCAAAATATATCCCACTCAGCTTTAATCCTTTTCAGAGTAACTAGAATGACCATCAAACATAAGAACTGAAAACAATTTGGAAATAAATAAATAGTCCAGGTTCCTCTGTGAAAGAAACAATAGAAAACTACTGTTTGGAGAATAGCTAGTATATTTGTTAGCTTATGTATAAATCTGTACTTGTAGCAGATATATATATACACACACACATGCCTTACACATATCAATATAAATTAGTATTAATAGTATCAGTCATTTTGTATTTTTGATGAAGCAACATAAAAAAATACTAAATGGATTGTAGTAGAGAACTTGTGATCATCTCAGGCTTTCCATCATTTTTGTTTTAAACACTGTCTCTTAGCTTAGTTTAGGTAAGTCCTATTTTATTCCTAACAGACTAGCTGCTTAGTAGTGTCCTTTGAAGTAAAACATTAATTTAGACACAGAAGTTTTTTCTTCCTTTCTCATAATCTTAAATTCCATGTTAGCATAGCGACCAATTTCCTTTTTCTCATTTTGATTCTCTGGCTTTTTCCTATTTTATTGGGTGATTAAAATTTCAAGTAAAATCTTTATATCTTAAAATTGTAACTGAAATATATTACTTTGTGATCTATGTTTCTCTGGATTCTCTTGTTTCCCAGCTGAAATCCGAGTAGGGGGGCTGAGGAGCTCATATAATGAAGGGTTTTATCACTGTGCTATTTTCTCATTACCATTGCTGTTGGCACTTCTAGGTAGAAATAAATTTCATGGTAACTGTGCAATTACATCTAAACCCAGTTCTGCCTGATTCACAAAATTGCATTCCTGGACCTCAGATATCATCCTGTGTCTACACTCTTCTACAACAATTTTTATATGAGAGTCAAACAGTTCAGTATACACATTTTTCTTGTCATTACTATAAACTAAAGTTTAACTAGAACAATTTTATGCAATAGGGAATTACTATCACAGCTATCACAAACTAAATTCAGCTCAGACCAATAAAAAGTCAGTGGCCTTTTGCTGGTATTGGCAGAAAACATATTTCCTACGCTGCAAGATGCCAGAATAGGAAATTAAATTGAACAAAGTTTTGATACTGCATTCCTTATTATTCCCAGTTTTTAATCTTAGTCAGATCACAGAATCACAGAATCACTAAGGTTGGAAAACACCTGTAAGATCATCAAGTCCAGCCATCAACCAACAAACACTACCATGCCCATTAAACCATGTCCCACAATGCCTCGTCCACATGTTCCTTGAACACCTCCAGGGATGGTGACTCCACCACTTCCCTGGGCAGTTTATTCCAGTGTCTCACTACTCTCTCAGTAAAGAAATTTTTCCTAATATCGAGTCTAAACCTCCCCTGGCACAACTTGAGGCCATTTGCTCTTGTCCTGTCACTGGTCACTTGGGAGAAGAGACCAACACCCACCTCTCTGCAACCCCCTTCCAGGTAATTGTAGAGAGCGATAAGGTCTCCCCTCAGCCTCCTCTTCTCCAGACTGAACAACCCCAGTTCCCTCAGCCGCTCCTCATCAGACTTGTGCTCCAGACCCCTCACCAGCTTTGTCGCCCTTCTCTGGACATGCTCCAGCACCTCAATGTCCTTCTTGTAGTGAGGGGCCCAAAACGGAACACAGTGTACTGATGTACTTATTACATGCATAAAACGGGTGAAGACAGAGAAAAATATTTGATAAAATTTGGATTTGAGAGTTTTGAATAACAAAAAGGAGGTTGAAAAATGAAAGAATATTATCAGGAAATTATATATTTTTTAAGAAAGTTACTATATTAAAATAGTTGAATCAAATCCGAAATGAATGATTAAGCATCTGCATCAAATTAATGCCACATTGTTTCTAGGAAGCAAGAATGGTCATAGCTTGACTTCTCTAAAATCCCCGTGTCTGTCCTTTAATGTTATGTTTGCCTTCCAAGAGCCTTAATACTTCTCTTCTTTGTTTATTTCTCTTCATTTTCTATTATTATTAATGGAAATGAAAGTCCTATAAAATAGGTTTATGTTACTTTCAAAGTTTATGTTTAGTTTTTCAAAGAGAAAATTTGGAAGAAAAAGAAAAGAGATCAGAGAAGGGCAGTGTTATAGAAACTGTTAGTTTGAATTGAATAATATATGGGGTTTGTATGTAAGGTGAAAAGTAGAGAATGAAGAAGCTGACATTGTTCCATATTCAGTTAACCTCTATCTTAGCACTTCAGGTATATCTGTAGAGAATGTGTGGAAGCATAATACTGAAAGCATGTAATCTGAAAGTGGCTTTGTTACACTGTAGTAGTTAATTTTTAAGCAAAAACACAGTTTGTGAGCTTGTGCTGGGGAAGAAATATAATTAGCATGCATTTTGGCAACCAATTTTTTTGTCTGAAACTCAGTCAATAGTACTTTAAATTCACTGATTTTTATGATGTCATATAAGGACTATGGTGATTCTCCTTTCACATCAATTACTTTGGAACTTGCACAAGTGATTTAGCTATATTTTTATATGAGCTGTGGTTTCATTAGCTATCATTAAACAATTAAAATAATAGAATTTAACATATGTGAGCACATGAAATCTACCTTGATTTGGGCAGTGGTGGCTTCAAGAACATAAATAAAATGTAACACTTTTAGAGAAGGCTCAACATTAATAATTTCTTCCTTACCCCAAGACAAAGTAAACATAATTTTGTTTATTAGTTGCATGTTCAGTGTCTGAGATAGCTAAGATATTAAGAAAAGAGAAATGAAAGGAAAGAATTACTAAGTTTTAAAGCTGCTTCATCAAATGCAGAATCAATGACTTTCCCAGTGACAGAATGTCACAGAAATGAAAATGGAGGAAAAAAAAATTAAAATAAATAAGAAGAATTGCACATTTCAACAGACAAGTATATCGTATTTACAAATGCCCTTTAACACTTCTTTCCCTTAGTCTTCACCACTATCTGGGTGCCTTTCTCCTATGCCCCTTCATTCATAGATTCCCTTTCCATGCCTTAAATTTTTCCTGGCAAGGGTGTTCTGTATATCCCTTATAAATTCCCTTACTTTTTTATAGAAGGAATGTGTTAGAAAGAAGGGTATAGAAGAGAATCATAACCACAAAATAAATATCCTAAAATCATACTATTATGTCACAATCGAACATCATAACAGTGTAATGATGTTACTGCTCTGCAAATAATACTATAATGTCAAGGCTATGTTAAGGTATTAAGCCCAAAGAATGACTAATAAAACAAGTTCTGAACCTATTTATTGAAGTAAGTGTATAGCCTAGTCCATGATATTAACATAACTTAGATACTTTTGCTCCTAATTTGAATATGGGCATAAGATGCAATGCTATTCTGGTTCTTACCCAATTTTCACCGAAGATAATGGGAGATTTTTTGACCTGATTCCAGTAAGCTTTAGATAAGATTTAGTGTATGATAGAATAGACAAAAAAGATATACTCTAGTATTATTTAGTGTTATTACCTAATTAAATTAGAGGGCTTTAGTTCTGTTGTCTTTTTCTAGTTTAGTAGGGTGAAATATTTCTTAAACCTTCTGAACATTTCAGAAAACAATTAAATTTGTTTATTTTATTAATTTTATTTGTGAATTTTTCTGTGTTACAGGAGTGGGTAGTACAGACACAAGTATGACATACAGGTATAATTTTCTACTTTTTATCCTTTTTTAATGTCTAGCTACATCACGATCTGTTGTATAGTGCCACAATGTTAAAATCATGTTCATTCACTTGAGATAAGTTATTGAAGAGGACTATTTTGCTAAAGTTTATAAGGAAAGGAGTAAGACAGCAATGTAATATTACATGTTTGTGGATTATTTAATTTTTGTATTTAGATTTAACACCTGAATTTTCAACGGTGTCCTTTTTGAGAAACAGAATGAAATCGTTGCTTACTGAAACTGTCAGACTAATAGCACTAGAAGCACATATTACATGGCAGCAGTGTCAGATCCTTGACTCTTCTGTTCTAAGGAACCTCACCTCTATTAGAGATTGCCCAGTGAAGTGAGATCATTTTATGTTCATAGCCACTCCTGTCTGGGGATTTTTTATACTATTTTTATTTTATTTTCCTGCCTGCTGACCGTTATTCTAAGTCATCTCTCTTGTAAAATGGTCATACCACAAATTAAGAGGGCAGTGGATCAAAACTGCCACTTTTGAACATGTAATCCTCCCATAAAATGATAAAAAACACAGCAAATGTTATGCCAGAACTAAACATGAACTGATGGCATCAATAATAAATACTCATAGCTTACACTTTTGTCCAAACTGTTTAATATGCTGCTTATTAAAATTGACACTTATTAGACAATTACACTAAGAATGTTATAATAAACATTGGTGCCACATTTAGGATTTTAGATTAGTTCGAAATTAAAAATTCTCATAGTATTTTTCTAAAATGTTTCTGGTTTCTTATGCAGAAGTAGGTAGGCATAAACTTCAGAATTTTATTGACTGATTTAGAAGGTAGTATGAGGAAAAGATTTTAAAGTTTACAATGCATTGAAGATTTATAGTGTTTTTGCTGTAGCCAACAGCTAGAGGATTGTCTGTATCTGAAACCATAGTTGTACTAGTCTGCTGGCACCAAAAATACACAATGTTTGGGGTGTTTTTTAAAAAAAAAAATAGCTGAAGGAAGCACTGAAAAGCATCTATGTCAGCATAAGACACTGGCAAACTATAGCAGAAAATCAAAAATATTCCAGAAACAGATGAGGGAAAAAAAAAAAAAAAAAGCTGAAATCGAGGGAATAGATGAGGTCATAGAAAGACAGAGAAAAGAAATCTAAATGAAGAGGTCAAATACACCATTAAATCAATATACACCTGAGCAAATGCAAAACAAACACACACAAACTGTAAATATCCATCACTTAAGTGGAAAAAAAAATTTAAAAAAAGAATTTTAATAGAAGAGGTAGGTCATTCCTGACTACCACTTGATTCAGGTGGCTAAAAAAAAAAAAACCCAATAGATTACTCCCAAATTAAGGTTTAAATAATGAATAAAGGTCATAGTAAACTGTAAAGGTGGTGGAGTAGCATTGCACATATAAGGTTGTATGGAATTTCAAAAATTTCTCAGTAAAAAAGACTATACAGTTTAATCCAATACATTTGCAAACAAATTCAATACTATTATGGGTTGTTTGGTTAGGGAAAAGATATTGAGAGCAAAGTTTGCCATGGACATGGAGAGCAGAAGCAACTAAATTTAATAAGGTAGTAATAATTGGTAACCAAAAAAGTTTGGATGTATAGCAGTGTAAAAACTCTCTTTTATGCTTGATGGGTGAAAAGTCTATGATGGATATAAATGCTTATGCTTCAGTGCATACACCAGTCATTGAATACTTGGAGTTAGGAAGACACTTCTATGAACAAATTATTTTATAATTATTTTTTTCAAAGGCATCTAATAATGTCGGATATCAGAGACAAAACAGGTGGTTAGAAAAAAAATCTGATGTATTATGGTACCTTATGTGATCTTTTGATAGAGGATATTGATAAAATTGAAAGCGCTTTTTGATAAACTAATTGTTGTAAAAATATCAGTCTTTCTAAAAAAAAAAAAAGATATTTCTGTTCTTCCAGTTTGCCCTGGAGGGATGCTGTAACACAGCAGTAGCACCTTTGCTGAATAGTTTTGGTATCACATACATTTATTTAATGATAAAACCAGGTCTGTGCAAGGATCAGAATAATTAGTTTCTAGAATGTCTCTGATATGAGTCAATTGGAGGTATAGAAAAGTCTACCTAAATAACTCTCTTCCAGGTCACTGATGTTATATCTGAATAGAAGAAGAAACCCACAGAATATACACAGCATCTAAGCGATGGATTTCTTCTCTTCAGGAAACTGACCTGCAACACTCAGAAAGCTGCTATTAAGGAGAAAGGCATAGTTGTCTAAGGGAGGAATATTTAACTTTGAAAGTGTCTTCATTGGGTTCCCTCCAGCCCTTTCCCTCTCTCATTTGTTAATAAAATTTCCAGGACCTCAGAGTAGTTTAATCCATGTGGCTTGACATCACCACCAGTTTTAAAAAATTCTGATCGTTTTAGTCAATGTACAGTAAGACTTATCTAATCTACATAATCTTTAGGAAAAAAAAATTAATTACAAGCTTCAAGCAAATATTTCCATCAGACAATGTATGTCCAGGGTGCATCATAGGTTTGTTTTGATGTCAGAATGACGTTAAATTAAAAAAAAAAAAAACAAAACATAAATACATAATATGACAGAGGTTTTGTAATATTAGCAGTAATGAGTTTCTGTTGAGACAGCTATAGCTTTTTTCCCCTATCAAGCAATTTCCAAAGCGTAAGTTCTACTTAAATGAAAACTATAGCAAACTTTCCTGGTTAATGAGGTTCCATGTTAATCCCCCATGCTGCAAATAAATTATTTAAAGCCTTTCACAGCTAATGGATCATATAGTACTTCCTGATTAATGCCAACAAGCTAGTTTTAACGCAGTGAAGCAATCAACAGTCTTAACTACTCTGTTTTAATAATACTTTTCTGTGGTTAGAGAAGAAATACCACAAAATATTTTTAAATAAAATATTTTTACATGAGAAAAACATGGAACTCAAACTGCAGCAGAGAATATGTAGTTGTGCTTGCCAGTAAGAGACAAAGATCCATTATATGTTGATTGCAAATTCTGTATCTCCTATTAAATAGTCAAATATCAAGGCTTAGCATTTTTCAGGAAAGCCTTTTACACTGAAGTATGTATTATATCAACTGTTTCTCACTAGATGCTGATGGAATAAAGTTACTAGTAATATAGTATAAATGCTAAGTGTTCTGTATATTCTACTAATACAAATTAACTTAAGTTTGTGTTGTGGGTTTAGCTTGGCTGGATGCCAGGTGCCCACCAAAGCTGCTCTATCATTCCCCTTCCTCAGATGGACAGGGGAGAGAAAATATAACCAAAGGCTCATGGGTCGAGACAAGGACAGGGAATGATCATTCTCCAGTTACCGTCATGGGCAAAACAGACTTGACTTGGGAAAATAGTTTAATTTATTACCAATCAAATCGGAGTAGGATAATGAGAAATAAAACCCAATCTTAAAAACACCTTGCCCCCACCCCTCCCTTCTTCCCGGGCTTAACTTTGCTCCCAATTTGCCCTACCTTTTCTCCCCACAGCAGTGCAGGGGGATGGGGAACGGGGGCTGTGGTCAGTTCGTCCATGTTGTTTCTGCCACTCCTTCCTCCTCAGGAGCAGGACTCATACTCTTCCCCTGCTCCAGCGTGGGGTCCCTTCCACAAACATCTCCAACATGAGTCCTTCCCCAGGCTACAGTTCATCACAAACTGCTCCAGCGTGGGTCCTTTCCATGGCGTACAGTTCTTCAGGACACACTGCTCCAGCATGGGTCCCCCACAGGGTCACAAGTCGTGCCAGCAAACCTGCTCCAGCGTGGGCTCCTCTCTCCACAGGTACACAGGTCCTGCCAGGAGCTTGCTCCAGCATGGCTCTCCATGGAGTCACAGCCTCCTTTGGGAGCATCCACCTACTCCAGCGTAGGATCCTCCCTGGGCTGCAGGTGGATATCTGCTCTACCATTAACCTCCATGGGCTGCAGGTGGACAGCCTGCCTCACCATGGTCTTCACCACGGGTTGCAGGGGAATCTCTGCTCTGGTGCCTGGAGCACCTCCTCCCCCTCCTTCTTCACTGACCTTGGTGTCTGCAGAGTTTTTCTCTCACATATTCTCACTCCTCTCTCCAGCTGCAATTATGCAGTAACCTTTTTCCCCTTCTTAAATATGTTATCCCAGAGGTGCTACCACCATTGCTGACTGGCTCAGATTTGGCCAGTGGCAGGTCCATCTTGGAGCCGGCTGGCATTGGCTCTGTCGGACACCTGGAAAGCTTCTAGCAACTTTTCACAGAAGCCACCCCTGTAGCCCCCAAGCTACCAAACCCCTTCCACGCAAGCACAGTACAGTTTGTATGTTTCTTCTCAACTCATCTCTGGTGCACCGTGGTGGATATTCTGCAATGGCGCTGAATGAGATTTTCTCAATGAATGTATGTAAGAATGATATATTATTGAGGAAGGAAGCTTGGGATAATAGGGAAAAAAAGACACCATGGTAAATTACTAGTTTCCAGGCACCAAAAATTACTTGATAAAATCTGATGTGCATTGAAAGGAAAAAAGTGGTTAGCTGTTGTACTGGTTTTGGCTGAGATAGAGTTAAATTTCTTCATAATAGCTTATATGGAGCTGTGCTTTGTATTTGAGACCAAAAGAGTGTTGATAACACACCTGTTTTAGCTCTTGCTGAACAGTGGTTGCATAGCATCAAGGCCTTCTTGGCTTCTCACACTGACCCACCAGAGAGTATCCTGGGGGCGGAGGAAGAAGTTGTAAGGGGACACAGCCAGGACAGCTGACCTCAGCTGAACAAAGGGATATTCCACAGCATGTGATGTCATGCTCAGCAATAAAAGCTGTGGGAAGAAGGAGGAAGGGGGGGACATTTGGAGTTATGGCGTTTGTCTTCCCAAGTAACCGTTATGCATGATAGAGCCCTGCTTTCCTGGAAATGGCTAAACACCTACCTGTTGATGGGAAAGAGTGAATGAATTCCTTATTTTCCTTTTCTTGCGCTTGCAGCTTTTGCTTTACCTGTTGAACTGTCTTTTTCTCAGCTCATGAGTTTTCTCACTTTTACCCTTCCAATTCTCTTCCCCATCCTGCTGGGGATGCATCAGTGAGCAGTCATGTGATGCTGAGCTGCCTACCAGGGGTTAAACCACAACAGTCCTTTTCAGTGCCCAATGTAGAGTACCAAAAAGGTCGGAGTATTCATTACATGATTCTTGTAACTACAAACCAGAAGTCTCTTCATCGGGGTCTGAAGTAAGACCAGTCCTTCTACTCTCTCTGGGGAATTGCCCAATAGAAACTGGAGCTGTCATTTTCATGGATGGCCCTTTTGGCCATTGAGTGCAAGACACTTGGTGGGGTATCCAGTACACCTAGAATCAACTGCCCCAGGGGTGGAAACACAGCCCTACCATTTGCCATGGACTGATACAGACTGCACTGGAACAGGGTGAAACTCCTGAACACCTGCAATATATTGATGACATCATCACATGGGGCAACACAGCAGAGGAAATGTTTGAGAAAAGGAAAAGAATAATCCAGATTTTTCTGAAAGCTGGTTTTGCCATAAAACAATTTAAAGTCAAAGGGACCTGTACAGAAGATCCATTTTTTAGAAATAAAACAGCAAGAAACTAATGTATACACAGATTTAGGTTTTTAGCAAATTAGAAACAATTTAAGATAGTGAATTTCATACAAGAACCTTTACCATGAACTGGAGAATTATAGGGGTATGTTTAGAAAAGTTCACAAAATCTAATTGAGTGCCCAACAGTGTTGATTTACATTCCCTTCTTTATTTCAGTTTTGAGCTTGCCTGTTTTTTTCAGGGAATAAGTACTGCAAACAAAGAGACAATATAATAAACTAAAGTGGTTCCTGAAAGTCATGTGGAAAAGAATCTTCATGTACCCCTTCAAATCACTGAAACATGATATTGCACGTAATATTCTAAGAAACTAAATAAAGTCATTGGAAAAAAAGAGAAACACCACACACCAAACCACCAAAAAAACAGAATAAAAGGGACACAGGATACAAATAAAGACTAGAGCTTTATGCAGCATTGGACACTTAGAGTTACCATCCGGTGAATTTTGTCCTTCACTTGATCTGGGAGAAAGAAAAAACAGATCAAGGTATTACACATACGTAGATCACTGTATTGCCATCAGTAAAAAGGGTGTTTGTGATGAACACTGAAACGAGACAAATTATGAAGACACAAAGTATTAATTACAGAGCATATTTATTTTTATACAAAATATTTTTGTATTTTAACACAAACACATACACATATGTACAGAAATAGAATATCTTTTAATGATAAATATTTCAAATGTGATTAAAGGGTCTTGTACTTAATTTAAAAATATTTAAGAGATTTTGATTGAATTCAGTGCAACTTTATCTTCATTCAGAGAAGGTCTTAGGAAGGAAGTATAATAAATGACAAGTCTGCCTAAAATATGTCCTAGGCAGACAACTAACAAATAGTTGATGAATTTCCTTAGAAAGGATCCTGCTCCCAGATCCTTAAACTCAGTCCGAGAAGTGTACTAATTCCTTATTTCCTGGGACTGCTCAGGAGTAAGGCAGCAAAATTCTCATGTAAGATCTTTATCCCTTTAGCAAATTTGCAGTTGTGCTGTGCATGCATGTGCATGGGTGTCACTAGTAGTATTTGAACCTTACTGCTTTTTTAGCTTAGAAAAGCAGGACAAATAAAACCAGTAGTGATTCTGTTCAGCTTTTGCAGAATTGTTAATTCTTAGGCAAATGCCAAAGAAGATCTGGGTACACTTTCCCACCACAGCACAAAGGAATTAATCTCCCATGTCACTTCTGAAGTTAATGTCCATAGAACATTCAGACTGAGGGTACCTTTATCTCTGTAACCAGCAACTGTAGACTCGTGGGATGAGAAGGATGGTAAGCAAGGTGGAGGAGCATCAGTCTGGTGTCGACTACTACTCACATATGGAAATGAACAGCTTGGCTGTGATGTCTGCACCAAAGGATTATTTTTGACTTTCAACAAATTGTTCTTGAGGTAAAAAAGAGAAACATTGCAGAAAAATGCTGCAGATAGACTATAAGAGGTCTACACGCTAGCTATGTCACTTACTCTTGAGAAAAAAACAGTGCAACAGCTCCTAGATAGCCCAAAGACTGCAACACAAAAAAAATCAGCAAGTGAATTAATAGGAACACCAATAAACATTTTAATTAGAAATATGGAAATATTAAAATCAGTTTTCTCAATTTGTTTTTTTCCCCACTTTATTTTACCAGTAGTTTTAGAGTTTGCTATCTAAATTATAAAAGCATTTGAACAATAACTATATCTAATTACTTGTTTTGAAAGATATCTCTCTCTCTTTTTCATGCACTCACAGAAAAATATTATCAAGATAATAATAATAACTAGTTTTGTGGATGTTATTCACATAGGGACTTAAAATGAACTGAGATATTAAATATGCTAAAACTTACCTGTTAATGTAGAAAGGAATTCTCTCCATCCCTTTTTAAATCACTTTTTCTACAATTGACCTTATGAATAAATCTACTATTATAGAACCATCATTAAAGTGTAAGGATGATGGTTACTATATATATTTTTTTCTAAAAGCAGTTAGAGTAGCCCAGCAAGATAGCAAATAATTAAAACTGTACTGTGTAAAATGCAATCAGCTTGATTCATTCTGCAAGCATACAGAAAACAAGGTGTTTTCTGCTCTGCAGTGATCTGTATTGATATGTAAAACAGTAACACAGATGAATCTTTTTTTTGATATACAATAACTTTTAGAGGAGTCTGCCCTTTTTGCCTTTACAAGTCTTTTTTATAGCTGCAAAGAACTTAGCTTTTTTGAAACAAGTTATTCGTATGAAAAGGAATATTTTAAGCTAGATCTAGATGGTAATGGTGTGGGAGGTTTGACATTTACAAGTTTCTACTGACCAGGCAGTAATTTTCAAATAACTTGCTAAAAGGATTTAAACTATTAGACCAAAGAACTAAGAAGGAACCTACCAAAGAAGTTACTGAAATATGAGTTGAAATGGGGTGAACGTAGGGAGAGGAACTCTTTAAGAGCTGTTTTCCCCTAGAATTTAATACTGACTTCCCATATGGTATAAAAAAATGGGATAAGTCTGCACTTATAAGGAACATTCTTACGGGGTGACTTCACTGCAACTGTCAAGATCTGTGTTTTGATGAATATAACTGGGACAGCTCTTAAACACCATGTGAAACTACAGTATAATTCACGGATCTTTGCTTTACTTACTCTATTTCTTTTATAAATGTATATGCCTGGTGGTAGAAACAGATTATGAAACAAGCCAACAAATGATAGTAAAGTCATATTTTTACTACTTTGTGTGAATGATAAATGATTTCCGTACAATTCAAATGTTTTTGCTACTATTTTGCTCAATAGTCACTTATTAGGAGTTTTCAAATGAAAGAGTGAAATAAGCTAAGACTGTTTCCCTTATTTATATGGAATTGTGTGTGTGTGTGTGAGCCATGAAGGAGCGGAGGGTTGTAAACAGTATAATTGTTTACTCACTGTTGTGATGCTTTTTAGTAATTAAGTACTGCACACATACAAACAGATATGCTTATAAAAATTCTCATTACCTCTAGAAGGTATTGTTATCCTCCTTTTTAGAGGTATGGAAGTGAAGCCAATTAGCCTATTTTTGCTCTAAATAGTGTTGAAATGCCAAGTGGTATTTATTGGGGATTGTCCTGAAATACAAATATTGCCTAGCAGCTTTTAAGAAAATCGTGCTTTAGTGAAAGTTGCCTACCAATCAGTTATTACAGATTTAGTTTTGCTAGTGAGGTCTGGGTTCTGACTTTGTTTCATCCTAACAGAAGAGTAGATACTTGCAAGAGAAATACAGTATGGCCTAATCACATACATGGTGATTGGGTGATTTAGGAACCCTCTGTTCACTTGAAAATTGATCATATCCTGAAGAAACGGTGATTCCATTTTGATTTTATTCTGTGAAAAATAAAATTTACTCAAGTTCAAATTAAAAGAGGGAGCTGCAAAGTGATAAAACTTAGCATGTGACACAGCTAAAAGTGCAGTCAGGCAGCATCAGTTCACAAAGGTAAAGTACACTAGGGCGTATGCACAGGCGACTGAGTGATGGGAACACTTTGGAGTAACAGAGATGTCTTGGGTTTTGTAGCCATTAAATGAGGCTATAAATAAAGCCTCTGAAGAAATATTTACTATTAATAAAAGCTAATGTCAGTAGCACCAAGTTAGTAGTTAGGTTATGTGCGTTCTGTTGCTAGTTCTATTCCCGTGTCACTTACACTGCAATCGAGAGAGTTATTGAACTATAAAATGTATGGATATAGATTTCTTTTAAGAACAACATTAGTCATCGTAGAGCCCCAAGTATAGCTGCTCTGAATCTACGTGCACTGTAGCAAAAATAAAAGTAAATACTGAGGACATTATTATATGCATATTGGTTGTTCCTATAGAATTATGACAGCTTTCATGATTGAATTTTTCTTTTAAAATTCACTTCCTCAAAATGATGCTATTAAAAGTTCAGAATGATTTTACTACCCCTGCACAATTTTTCTTTTGTGAACCAATCTGAAAAAGGTACATTGAACTCTGCACATTGTATTAGGGTAGCAGATTCAGACATCCTGCATCCTCACATAGAAAGGACAAACCTGGTTTTACCATTTCATTCTAAGATTAGATTATGCAATTAAAAATACCTATCATCTATATCTACAAGAGAATTTAGAGGAAACGAAGAAGGAAGACAGGCTTTGCTTTTATAATCAGTGCAGAAATCAAGATCCACTGCATCACCTGTAGTGGAATTACATGTTCTTATGTTAATAAGTTTTCTCTCTGAAAATTAATTGGATGAAACTATTCAAGTCAGAGTATATCTGACCATGAGTAAGTTAAGAATAGAAACTAAAATTCATTATGTTAGTTTATCAACAGCATGTTCACCCTGCTCCATGCTGTGCCACGCCAGATATGCTGATTGTAAGTAGCAGTGTTTCCATGTTTGTATAATATTCTGTTTGTCTAGCACACTATGCTTTCACACTCGTATGCTGGCTTGCTTATCCTGATACAGGGAGGATACCTTTCTGAAGCCTTCTTTGTGCCATGAAGGCTTAACCAAAAATGCTCTTCTTGTATGATATATGCTAGCAGTGTTGATCACAGGATCATTTGCTTTGGTAAAGGATTTTCATATTAATCTGTAAAGCAGACTCTATTCTGTAAATCAAGACTTCCAAATATGGATGACCAGGTATATAGCAGAGAGATACCTTCTCACTGACAGCTTGATTAATTTCAATTGAGTTACTCCCATAGATTAATTTGACTCATTAAATCAAAACTCATTTCTCACTAAAATTAGTTGTAACCCTCCTGCTTGTCTAAGAAGCCTTGAATATCTAAACTATTATTAGATCAGATAAATGAATCAATAGGCTTGAAAACATGTCAGCCAAAACATGAAGAACATTTTATGTTTCTACCCAGCTGGCTGCTTGCAACAGCTCTAACTGAGCAGGATATCTCTCGACTACAAGAGCAACAGCTAAATAGAATCATAGAACCATTTAGGTTGGAAAAGACCTTTAAGATCATCGAGTCCAACCGTAGATTTAAGGACAATGAGTATATCCTGAATATCAAGGACTCTGTGAGAAAAAGAAAGATGCAATAAGGCAAGTTGGTGCCTGATTACTTTTCCTTAATAGTTTGTAGGGTGGCACAAATTTAACTGTGCATTTTTTTTATGATCCAAAATTAATTTTCTTTGGGTCATAATAGAGGGGAAAAGCATCTAATGGACCTTAACAAAGATGTGTTTGTTAACTGAAGCACAAATCACAGATGCCTTAAGCACTGAGATTACATATTATTATTATTATTACATTATCTCTTTATTAAAGAACTCTACAGAACCGTAGAAAAGCTGAAAATTATATCCATGAGATCTTTTAAGTAAATCTGTGAGTAATTTGGTTTGGTAATCTGGATGAGGAATTGGGTGGAAAGCATTGCTGTAAAGTTAACATGCACTCCAAATTTGTGCTGCCACTTAGGTATATCTTCTTCAAAGTCAACTTAAAACACCTATCCTCAGTATCACAAGTACCACTGCATATATATTTATTAGCATATACATAAACACATATATCCTGATGCCTTCATTATGAACAGGATTTTTAAAGGAAGGTAATATCATTTATTGGCTAAAAGTATCTAAGGTTTTGGGATCACAATGCCTTTACCCTGCCATTGATTGCAACAAGATTTTGCTAGGAGATATTTAGTTGCTTTGAACCTGAAATCTAAAGCAAATCCAGCCATTTTCATCAAAATCCATCTATGAAATGAAAACTTCCCTATTCACTTTAAACTGGACTTTTAATCCTTTAGCTACTGAGCAGTCTTATTACTTGCTGTTACTGTTAGTGAGTGAATATTAGGAGCGTGACTGATATTTATTTGACAGTCATATTTTATTCATGACACATAACAGAATGTAAGTGGCTAATGACCAGGAAACGATCATTCTTTTACTGCATCCATGCATTTAGGTGTTTTATGAAGCTGCTTGGAATCAGGACATTCCCAAAAGAAAAATGCTAGTCAGTCTTTTGCTGCTGATATACATTACTTAATTCCAGAGGAACATTCAAACTTTTCTGCCCATTGCTAGCTATGATACTAAGAACTTACTACAAAGTTATAATCTGATAGTCTGCTCCTCTGAGTCCCCTGGTTTGTTAAAAAAAACCAAAAAAAATCATGTGCTTTCATAACAGCTTGTCCCATACTCACACAAATTGAAATTTAAAGTGGATTTTAATATATATATACATGTGCACAGGATGTAACCAAAAGCTTTGAAACTAAATGCTTAACAGTGGATTAAATTGTATTTGAAACTGTTTAAATTGTTTAATAAATTGGCAGTTGTATATGGGAAAATATTCATTTATACACCAACAGTAAAACCCAATGTGAATTTCTAAATCTATCTATATAGAGAGAGACATATGTATTTCACAAAGATTTCCCAATGTCCAATTTTTTTTCTCTGTATAAGTATTTCCATGCAACAGTAAAATAGCATTCCTTAATTTTTTTTCTTCAGTCTGCCCTAAGTTTTATCTTTGAAAATCTTGAGTCTGGAGACTCTCATGTATACTGTCTTAGTTAGATTTGCATTGTAACTAACTTGTGCCAAATTTGTACTCAACAAGAGAAGTCTGTGGACGTCTATACTATGAAAGAAAATAGAATTTTAGATTTCCAGGTGAATCTTCATAATTGGTATTGCAGTTGACACAAGCATTAGATAATAATTTGCTCTTTGTGGTAGAAGTGTAACTGTATTTGATTGACTTAGAGAAAATCAACAACAGCAAAAATCCTTAGTTGGGTTTTACAGCAAATGTGATGGCAATTTTCTGAAACACATCCTAAGAATTTCCTAGATGTCTGGTTAATATTACTAATATCCTGATCTAATACTTAAATGAGACTAGCTTAGTGATTTTATTGCATTGATTTAAATTTTCATTATTTTTGAAGTAATTATTGCCTTTATTGCAGTAGTTTATTATTCTAAAAAGGTGAACTAAAATACTGGTTTTGTGTTTCAGCTGTTTGTATTTTCTTAAAGTAATCACATTTCTACAAATGAAGGAACTTTTGTAAACTAGATTTGTTATCAATCACTCAATTTAAAATCTTGATAATTACCTTGTGATTAAGCTTTATCTCTCTAAAACTAGATTGTTTTAACTTTTGAAAAAAAAATTACACGTACTTTAAATAAATAATACACATACAAAAATACACACATAAACAAACATGTGCTTAAGGATTACGAAGTGTACTTTTCAGTAATCACACACTCAGAGCTATTTAAAACCCTCTCCTCTTAAGCATTGGATAATTGGACTTGAGGAGGGGGAAGACGTAGGTTCTGGTAACAGCTAGATAAAGAGAAATCATATTAGAATACCAAACTTCCTTAAAAAGCTTATTACACAAGGTTGCCAATGACAATGCTGCAATAGAAATGTCAGTGAAGCATATGCAGCCTGCCTTTGAAAGACATAAGTCAGAGAGCAAAGCAAAGCAAGGAACACATTTCTTTAGCTGAAACAAAAGTAACGAAGCAGGACAAAGAATTTTGAAATCAAAAATTATACTCAAATGGGTTCCTTAAATTAAGAAAGCCAAGGGTGGAAGAATACAGGTCTGTGTTATATGAGCAATTGTTAGATGTAAGTAATCTAACAATCTAAAAATAGCTATTTATTTACATGTAAATAAATTACTACTATGTGTTTTTTCATATATTCAAACTGTAATTTTTCGGTTAAAATATTTTAATCAAAAATTTTCTAGGAACATTTACTGAAGATGTGCAGGACCTTTGAACACCATGGCCAAAGTCTGAAACTCATCACTTCACAACTATGACAATTAGTACCAAAAGCCTTTTTCAAAAATATGACATTAAGGGCCAAAATGGTGTCTGCATTTTCCTTAGTAGTCTTCAACAGGAATAAAAAGAAACAGTTGGCATTTGTAAGATAACATTTAGGAAGTTACCTAAAATTTATATTAAGATTCTCTTCTGAAAGTTGTTTTCATACAGTGGAAAGACTATTTCTGATATCCTGAAAAGAGAATTTGCAAAAAAGCTAAATCTAAAAATTCATTCTTCAATATATTTTCTATTATTTCCTAGAAATTAAATTAATTTTAAAAAGACAAAACACAGATTTATTTTTGAAGCAATTTTCAATTTTTAAAAAATTTTTTGAAAGAAATATTCCAACCTACTCTACAGAGTTCTGAGAATGGTGTTGGAAGGTGGTTAGTGTTATTGTTATGTATTGTGCTTTGTTTCTTACAAGCCTGATACTATACAGACTATTGAACTTATCATAGTTCCTTGATTTGAATTATGTTTCCTAATAGTTCAGTTTTACACTTCCTCCTGAATTTGTTTTTTTCTGTGTGTCCTGTCCCCACTGGTCTTTTCCATCTGAAAATAAGTAAGACAAAACTGGACTTTGCTTCTCCATTCACAGAGAACGAGTAGCTTTCAGTGGATTATACTGTGCTTCACAATATCTTTTGGTCCTTTTCCAAGATCTTTACTTGCTGGCCTCAGCAATATGAACTAACACCTCAATTACAGAGGAATAATGTGGGCGTGGCTGGAAAAAGTATATCCTTAAGTAGTTTTAAAATAGAGCTTGCATGAATGAGATGAAAAGAGACAAAGAAATTCAGCTCAATATTCTAGGAGGTTCTTTTCCACTTATATGCTCCTGTATTCCTATATCTAAAGAAGGAGTAGTATTTTCCAATATTTATTTATTAAAAAAGGCCAATATTTAATCCTTCAAAGCTAGAGATTTGAGTGCGGTTTAAAAACATTTACTCTGTGTGTGTAGACTGGAATATAAATTTCTCAAAATATTTCTTTCATTTTTCTTGCTTGGTTGTGAGGTTTCTCAGGTTCAGGTTTATCAGAGAATTGGTAAGGCGAAGAGACACAGGTTGCCTGATAAATATTATTATTGTACCAGAACACAAAAAACTGTAGGAATTGTATCTAATTGTGTTGCTACCTTTGAAAATTAGGTAGGGAAGACACTTTGTATTTAGAATCTTGATGATATTCTATTTCTATACAAGTATTCTTGTACGATCAGTGGAGAATTCCTGATACTAGCACAGACATATCTAATCTATAAAGTATATAGCCCATTTAAGAACTCTCTTCCTAACTTCTTTGTACTCATTGAGTTCACAGAAGCCTGTTTCAGCTGAGCAATTCTGAAAGAAGTTTTTTTCACTTATCTTTTTATTTTTCAAAGTAGCAATATATTACACACTTTTGCTAGTGTCTCTTCTCAACTAGGCAAGCGTTAACTAACGCAAGGGAGGGAGAAAAGCTGGCTGTGTGATAGGAACACTCCCAGTCTGGTTATATTTGTGATTTTACCTTTGCAAAGCTGAATCTGGTGAGGCAAACTCTTCTATTACTGAGGCTGCTTGACAGATCAACTGTTAAGATCATATAAACCCTCCCTTTGCTAAGACTTTATATTGGTCTATGCTGGTTGAACAGGTAACACCAGCATGTTCCCTGGAATACTCCAGACTTGTATTGGGAAGCTTTTCACAATTCTTGTTGCTTAACTACCTACTTCAAAAACCTGAATAATGTGTTTGGGAAATATCAAATTCTCAGGCAAGTTCCCTATTCTAGACCTCTAGCAAGACCTTGCTATTATCCTTAGCAAGATCTTTCTGAGTAATATAAACACTGCTGACCACACTGTCTATGAGGATCACTCAGAAGTGGAGATGGCAAACGATTCAAGACATGCACTAGCAGCAAGATAATGGCAATCTAAGCCAAGACTGCATGATTCCTCTGGGGTCTCAGTGAGCAGGAGCTTTCATTTACATTGCACATTCCATAGTTGCTATGATTTTATAAGTACTGTCAGCTGACTGTCTTTGCAAACAGGCATTTGCTATGGCTCAGATTTAAGACAGTTGCAAATATGAAGATTAAATTATTTATGTGGTGAGCAGTTCTTGTTTTATTTTGTTTAACTATGTTATTCTTTAGGAAAAAATGCTTTCATATAAATTAACTGCAGTACTTCCCTTTTTTCACTGTGTTACTGAAATGAAGCTTGCTACAGAAACTGTCTAAACCAGGTGATGTAGAATCTTCATCCTGTAATTAGGGATGAATGAAGCTCAGAAAGCTTTGAGTTTTGGATAATCTTCCCAAAGTTAAGATGCTTAGCACAAGTTTTTATGAAGCTATCTGACTGAGGTGATGTGTTTGCAAGTAACATTTAGCTTCTATCACCTTTCAGATACTTCATAAACATTGAGTAGTTACTCCTTAATAATGAAAGCATTCTCTAAAGTAAGCAATTGTAAGCATGTATGTGAGGGGATATTCGAAGATCCAGAAGAGATCAGAAAGGAATTCAGCAAGTAAATATTTCCCATTTGGTCCTACCATTTCCCTAGTTAACATTTGATCTTTTCTCCGTCTTGAGAACAGAAAAAGGAATATACTTGCACTGCCCTTTTGCACAGGGTGAACTTTATTCTTTGCACTAAGACAACAAGTCTCTTTTTCTCTTTACTTCATCTTCCAGGAATTGTAAAGATATGACATAAGTGGATGTGTAAGTTTTGTGGCATATAGAGGCTTGCATCATCACTTAATTTATCCAACCATTTTAATCCTTGCAGATCAGACATATTACTGTGCGTATGACTTTGAAGCTGTTGCTATTAACTTTAGGTGTAATAAGACAGGACTCAGCATTTGCAATTTCATCTCATCCAGAACTCCTTTTGACAGAAGAAAATAACTAAGGCTCTTGACAGTCCTTGTAATATCCTATACCTACAATTCATCCTACCTCAAAACAACCTCTCTAACTCAATGTTTTAAGGGTTTTTTTCTTGCTTTCTTTTTTCTTTTTTTTCAAAAAGTTTATTTCAGCTTCTCATGAATTTACATACAATATACATTTAAAAAAGAATAGTGTCTCCTTGTCCATAGTGTCAAAATGTCTAGTTATAAAAGAATTCTGTCACTTTGAACATATCTGATTTATAGACATAAGCACTGTATCATGAAAGTTAGATTTATTAGGTACATTTAGGCATCATGCGTATTACTTGTCTAATAATAGTTCATCAGCTTGTACTGTAGCATGCTGACATTTGAAAATTTTTCCTCAGTCTTAGCAGGAGATTCAGTGGTTTAGATTTTCATTTGCCAGACAGTTACAGACTAGCAGTGTGAACAGATATTTTCTCTCATTTTTGTTTCTAGCAGAAATACTTTTATCAGGACTGTTCACTCATGATTAAAGAAAAACTAAGTGGACTTTCTCAAAGCTGAATGAGTGTGGTTGTGAAAGTGTAGGGGTTTTTTTAGGAAAGTACATCAAATAAATGTGGCTTTTTTTTTTCTCTTGAAAAATTCTAAGAGGTTTGCTTTCTGACCATGCTTTTAAAGGACAAAAATTAAGACAGTGAAAAAGCTTAAAAGTCAGATATTATGGACAGCATTTGTGTGTGTGTGTGTGTGTGTGTTATGGTTTTCTTTTAATATGCTTGGTAGAAGGAAATGTACACACAAGAAATAGATGTATAATCTGTAACTACACCTAATTTAAGCTTGTCTCTGATAGCATCCTGTACATAATGTTTCAAAATATCTTCAATTCCACTAAACATTATCTTGCATATTATCAAGTTCTGGGATGAAAAGGAACACCTTCCTGCTTTGCATGCAATTTGTCTATCATTCTAAATCACAATCTTCCAGTAAGGTTATAGTATTTTGTCTACCATGTGTTTACAAATATTATTTTTGCTCTGTTATGTTGTAAAGAGACTAAATACCTTTAACTTATTTTTTGTCTTAATACTTTTATATGGTAAAGTACCTCACAACTGCTGCACAGTATTTACTAATGTACTTAATTTGGTATGTTTTTGAACAATCTATTGCTTCTATGGTACAATAGTTTTCTCTGTTGCTATATTTTGAGTAAGAATGGAATAAGCGTCGGATCTCTTTTAAGTTCTCATTTATTTCTTTTTCTTGCTAAGTCCTTAAGTTTGTAAATGTTCATCCAGGTAAATGTGTAGTGACTTCAATGCAACTCTCTATATCTTTAATGTTTTCATTGGTAGTCTCAAGGAAAATGTGCAGATTTACAGCAATGAAATCTGTTTCTTATTGCAATTTTGGGGAGATGATTTGTGTGTGTTAGGCATGGCAGGCAAGGCAGGCCATGCCCTAGAAATCTTTATGATTCCTCCTGTGCTTATTGTCACTAAAATATCTGCTCAAGGTAATAAAAAAAGGAAACAAAACAATGACATTTTATTTCCTCCATTGTCCCTTAATATAAATTCTCAACAGAAAGCTTTACTGTTCTTTTATTTGTTTATGAATAGAAATTCATGGAACTCACTTCTGATCCTAAAGCTCCTGGTGGCAACAGCTTATTGGGCAGGATTTTTTTTATTTCTCTGGAGGTCTCATTGTGGAGTGGATTGACTTAAGTAAGGAAGCAGTGAATCGTGATTTAAATAATGAATTTTAATGTTTTTCTTTGAATTTAGGTATTTCCCAAAGAAATGCTGTCTCTCACTTACTGACACAAGTTGTTACCAACTTTATGCTTTACACTTGTCTTTTTAAGCAATTATGTAACTTAAGATGCATTTATGCTATGCAGATATTTCTGAACTTCTATTTTGTTTGCAAGTAAGGAATGAAGATCTCGATTATAACTAAATGATGGTTCACTTTTACTCATTATTTTTGTCACTTTAATTAAAAAGGAAATTGGAATTCAACTATAAATAAGCAAAACAGAAGTTTGATAAATAAAATACAATGCCTCAGACACATAAGGAAAAGAAAGAATATATCTAAACTTGTTTTTCAGTGAAAACTACTTGATTTATAATAAAGGAAGCACATGTAGGTTAGCAAATTTATTAAAATATATATCATCTTCCTGGACTTTTGGATCTCTTCTTATGAAACCTTCTTTCTTTTTGTATACTGGAAAAAGCTTTCCTGATTTTCAGTGGTCCTTTGTGACCACTGCCTGAACAAATTTAGATGAAATAAATGTTTTCTTTGAAAAGACAAAAATTTGTTTAGATCTTCAAGGTCTTTTTGCGTATCTCATTAGAAATCTAAATGAGTCCTCTGAAATGATACGGGTGTTTAAAAAAATCTTCATAAACGAATCAACAGATACGTGGAACTACAAAATGTAACTAGGAGACAAAGAGTTTAATATCTCAGGTAGAATATGCATTAACAGAGTCACACGCAATTTAAAAATACCAACATACCTAGCAGCCAACCTAAAGATACCTTATAACTTGATAGGAAAAACAAAGTCTTTGATACTAACAGGTCAAAGAAGTGTAATCTGTTTTCCTTCCTGAGAATACAAATGGTGCAAGAGATAGAATGGAGAAAAAAAAAATCTGTGACCATGCCCACATACAATTAGAAAGAAAAACAGTCTATTAAATTCTTGAAGTCAGGAGAGACCTGAAAATGAATACTGAATGCAGCAAACAAACAAAACAATTTTTTTGAAACATACCCATCATAAGTAACAATCATCATAATCATCATAGTAATAGTAAAACAATAATAAATGAAAAAAAGAAAGCACTGACAAGATTAATATCATTAGATAATTAACTAATTTTCTATAAAACTTCTTAAGGTAAAGGTCTTCTTTTTTTCCAAGTATTTGTGCCAATTTGTTCTTTCCCATAGAATCTTCCATATTTTCACCCCAGAAAAACAAAGTTATGAATTAAAGTATACGATAGAATAAAATCCTATGAAGCAGCTGTAGAAAAATTTTAACCGGTGAAAACTTTATAGCAACTTGATGTGAATAAGTCTGGTGTAGACCCTCAAAGATGATTTAGAGTTATGAGAATGACTCTGAAGATTTTTGGGTTTGAAGAAAAACAAATATGCCGTGTAAGTTTATAATTTCCCTCCTGATGTTCACTGGATGTTGCAGTATGTCCGTTTGTTTATTGCATGTTTTGTCTTTCCGTTCATATTCTTTTAACTTAGGGACAGTCAGTATAAAGTGAGTGGAGTTGCAGAAGTGGGGTGAAAGATCAAGACAAGAGGGTCATGGATGCCAATGTGACTCTCAGATTTTAATTGTATATAGCTAAACGATGTCTATGTAACAGCTAAAATAAAGCATTAAAATATTCTGTACTTATTTTTCCTACTTAGCTTCAGTCTCATTAATATTTTTAATATAATGTTATCTAGCCTTGTCTGTATCAAAAATGTTTTCAACCTGAAAATTACACCTTTCTTTTAAAGTATAATGTGCCCCCACCTTCCTTTCAGATCAATGGCACAGCCAGCAGAGGT
Source organism: Gavia stellata (assembly GCF_030936135.1). NCBI lineage: Eukaryota > Metazoa > Chordata > Aves > Gaviiformes > Gaviidae > Gavia > Gavia stellata. Next base: position 22,343,492 of record NC_082598.1, on the reverse strand, counting down.
GAACACCATTCTATTTAAGAGAGCCGTGAGTGGGAGAAGGTCATAGGTCTATGCATTTTAAACGGTATTATATGACGCAGCATCTGAGCAGTACAGATCTAAACACATAGTCTATGAAAACTCAGTCCTCTTTATACTTTTCAATATGTAAAAATAATTAATGCATAGTTTATATTCATGTTTGTGCTGGTTTTGGCTGGGATAGAGTTAATTTTCTTCATAGTAGCTAGCATAGGGCTGTGTTTTGGATTTGTACTAAAAACAGTATTGATACACAGGGATGTTTTAGTTACTGTTGAGCAGTGCTTACACAGCGTCAAGGCCTTTTCTGCTCCTCACACCGCCCCGCCAGCGAGTAGGCTGGGGGTGCACAAGAAGTTGGGAGGGGACACAGTCGGGACAGCTGACCCCAACTGACCAAAGGGATATTCCAGACCATATGATGTCATGCTCAGTATATAAACTAGGGGGAAAGCTGGCTGGGGGACCGCTGCTTGGGCTGGACATCGGTCGGAGGGTGGTGAGCAATTGTTTTCATTTGCATCACTTGCCTTTCTTGTTTGTTGTTGTTTTCATTACAATTTTTATTATCATTATTATTATTATTTTACTTCATTTCGTTTATTAAACTCTTTTTATCTCAACCTACGAGCTTTCTCGCTTTTACTTTTCCTATTCTCTCCCCCATCCCACTGGGGCAGGGGGGGAGTGAGCGAGCGGCTGTGTGGTGCTTAGTTGCCAGCTGGGCTTAAACCACGACAATGTTCCTTATGGAAACCTGAACTACTAATCAGCTGCTTTCAAAAGATTCACGTTTACATCTAAAAATTTCCTTGACATATTTCAAATAATAGATATTTAAAAACCATCATTTAATAATATATTATTCATTAACATATCTACCTCATCCATATCTTCTGCTAAAGATTAACACCTGTTTTGTAACACATTACTTTTGTTTGTCTATCAATACGATAGGTTTATTGCATGTGAAAAACTCAACAGTCAGACACTGTCTGGAATTTAAGTAATACCAGGAAATCCTTAAAAGCTGCACCTAATCTTTCATACATATTTAAATACTGGAATATGGTTACGTCTGGGGCTTTGGCTTGCATTCACTTCAGTAGATTACATAGTGTCTGGCCATATAAAAGCCTGAAATCTGTTTTAATGTAAAATAAATAATTTTCATTTCAATTAGTAGCTGTAATTCAATTAATTAGTATTAGCAAACAAATTAAAAATATTCTAATTTGGGCATAGATACATGTAAGTATAAAATATAATTTTCGTACTGATTTCTTAGCATGAATTTCTTTTTTTTTCCCTCAGCAGAGCAATTTTTTTCTTCAACACTTTTTGTCGAAACCCCCTAGAGAGACATTAGATGTTTCAGTAGGATATTAGCTGACAACCAACCTGAAAAGGAGAAGACATGATTCCCAATTAGCAGAAAGCCCAATAATTTATTGCTCTTGATTAGTTTGAGATTCTCATTTGTCTTCAAGGACCTGGAAAGCCAGTCAAAGACTTCTGGGAAGTGATAGACTTTTAAAAACTTCAATAGCTGCTGATCAAGAGCTTACCAATTGATCACTAAACCACAGGTTCACGAGATCATATGAAGTATTTTAACTGCTTTACAACTGAAATATTTTGGATTACTATAGTAAAATAATATTTAAAAAAATGTTAAAGAGTATATACTGTAGTGGGCTCATTGTAAAAATACAAAATGTTACCCATTCTTCAAATCACCAGAATACCTCTAAATGTGAGGGACAAGATAGTGGGGCAATGACAAGTGGCTAATTCTGTGACAGCAAATGCTTACCTCTCCCAAATTGAAGTGTTTGACTGGAAGATTTGGATTTTTTTTTTTTTTCTGAAGTAAGGAAATAAATCAATATATTTGTTTCAGACATGCAAGTCAAATGAAACTGAGGAAAAAAATGGTCTCACAGTTGGGTCATAGGAAGATCTGAAAATATTTCTAATTCTGCATTTCTAGTTGCTTTTGGTATAGCTGCAGTTTGCCTTTCTAGCAATCCGGAAAACAGATTTATTAGCTTCGGTGTTTTAATTGAAAAACATACATGATTATGTATATCAACGTAGATTGAAACGTATCAATGCAACCCTACTTTTCCATCATAAATTTTCCCAGAGAAGAATACAAAGATTGTAATACATGTTCAGATTAAAGTTAATCTAAACTGTTTTCATTCCTTCATGGTTTTACAAACAATAGTTCCTTTCCATCCATTCATGATTTTTCAGATGATATTTCCTTTCAGCCAGCTCTTTTCCTCATGTGTGGAATCTGCTTAGTCTCTCCTCACATCGAAAGTGCTTCATGAAAATGATATCCTGACCATCTAGAGTTAGCATCTTCAGAACAAAACTGAAAAATTGAACAGAAAAAGAAAACAGTAGCAGCTACTAGGGAAGGATTTAGTCATTCCTCATTGTAAAATAACCTAGGCCTTAGAGCATAGGACCATATTTTTCAACCTGGATCTAAGGATTATTTATTCATTTTACTTAATGATTGTTAATTAAAATGCCCATATAGTCAGACATTAAGTTGGATGTGAAATTTAGCCTAATCTATAACAAGACACCCCAAATACCCAAAATACTTGGGTCATTTTCAAATAGTACCTTCTGTGTCATAACACAAAACACTGTGGCAGATGAGTAACAGAATATCCAGATACCAGTTCAGTGTAATATGCAAAGGAGTGTCTTCTGTTTCAGTTGTGAGAGTGTTTCAAGTCAGTTTTGGATACCAGGCTGTGTGGGGGTTAAGAGTTATTTTAATGTGCACCTGTAAATGAAAACTCACTAAATGGGAATGTCATTAGATGTTTTTCTTTATTAAACAGGATACAGTGAGTTAAAGATGACATTTGATCTTTCAACTTGAGGCTGAAGTGACAAGGATGGTTGAACCATTCTCCTATCAATGAAGAGGTCTTGCTCCTTATTGCTACCCTGCCACCTACTCCCCCTCCTTCCTTCCTTCCTCTTGCCCTAGTTCTGACAGTACATTTTCTTTCTCTTCTTTATACCATTACTAGGTAACTCACTGACTCAGAAGAATACTATTCATTCTGGGGGGAGAGGGAGGAGAAAGGTATTAGTTTAAACTAGCTCACGGAAGAGCTATTGTGCTCCAGTTTTAGTCCAACATAAATGGCAGTTATAAGGGAACAGGAAAGGTAGAGGGATACCATGAAGAAAAAGGCTGCTTTGTTCAATGATAGTATGACATCATTAGCTCAACATAGCCTACCACTTAACCAGTTTTTTGTGAGTATACTTTAGTGAAACCACCACTTTTAGTTTGAAAAACTCACCATATGTATATATCACATGGTGTGTTTGCACAATATTGAACGCAGCATACTATGGAAGACCAAGACAAACCCTTAGCTGGTACAAAAGTGGTGTAACTACATTGAATTCAATCTATGTTGACATAGTTCTTGTGGTGGGTTGACCTTGACTGGATGTGAGGTGCCACCAAGCCACTCTATCACTCCCCTCCTCAGCAGGACACAGGGGGAGAAAGTAAGAAAAAAAACCCTCATGGGTCAAGATAAAGGCAGTTTAATACAGCAAAAGCAAAGGCTGCACGTGGAAGCAAAGGAAAGCTAAAGATTTATTCTCTACTTCCCATCAGCAGGCAATGTCCAGCCACTTCCTGGGAAGCAGGGCTTCAGTAGGCGTAACAGTTGCTCCAGAAGACAAACGTAAATAACAAATTCCGCTCCCCCCCACCCCCCCTTCTTCTCTTGGCTTTTATTGCTGAGCAGACATCATATGGTATGGAATATCCCTTTGGTCAGTTGGGGTCAGCTGTCCTGGCTATGTCCCCTCCCAAGATCTTGCCCACCCCCAGCCTACTGGTGAGGGGGGAATGTTGGAGAGACAGCCTTGGTGCTGTGTGAGCACTGCTCAGCAGTAGCCAAAACACTGGAGTGTTATCAACACCTTTCTAGCTACCAATACAAAGCACAGCACTATGAGGGCTGCTATGGGGAAAATAAACTCCAGCTCAGCCAGACCCAATACAGTTCTGATGGAATGTAATATGATTAATCAGCTTGTTAAATAAATTTTGTCCTAATGGACAGAGGACAAGAAGTTTCAGCAATACTAGATTATAATATGGCTGCATTAGAGGAGAAAAAGTTTAAGTAGTTGTATTTATACAGCAGAATAACCTGGAGCAGGGGAGTAAGCTTGATCATGGGATCCCTCCACAGGGGAAAACCGTGAATGGACTCACCGTTTAGTAGTTTTCAAAGGACCAGAGTAAGAGATCAGGTCTGAGGTATGAATCTTCAAGAAGACAGGTTTCATTACTTCAGTTTCTCAACAAACTGCTAAGAGAATTATTGTAATGTTATCATTTAATATGTCGTTTCATGTCTTGAATTTCTCTCTAAAGTTCATCAGTTGCACTAATGACAACATGAGGGAACAGCCTCAAGCATGAGGGAAATCTCAAATTGCTTTGAAGCGTCAGAAGGAAAATCTAAAATGTTAGATACTTTTTATTTTTATGGCTGTATGTGGACTTTATTCAGCCTTGAGCATTAATCAGTAATACCTGTAATCTGTGAAAGTGTATGCAGAAAATAAATGGAAATTTGTAAACTACGGCAAAAAGAAATGCATTCTTTCCCTCCATGGAAAGAGAGCATATTTTGTAACAAACTATTCAGATTGCTATTACATGGTCTCCTACAGATGTCAAATCTCCACAAGTGACACAGGATTCTGAGAAAGCATATAGCTTGTCACCAGATGAAAAAGCAGGGCATATAAACTGAGGGTTTGGAGAAATATGTTAAAGGAGACTAGATGCAAGCAGAAATACATAAACGCTCTAAACATAAAAGCTATTTCCTTCTTCCTGTGGTGGTACATTTTACAAAGTGCTTTCATTATTGTACTGCATTTCTGTATGACATTTGTTTCTGGAGTGCTTTCTACTGTTCTACTGTTGTTTTTCTCTCCCTGTTTCTTTTTTGCCCTTAAATAGCAAGAATTAGAATACTGACGTAATTCTGAGCAGAATGAATCACGTCTTTCTTTCAAATTATGGTCAAAGCTAGTAGCTGAAGTAAAAGTCTCCTTTGATAATATGCAGTCTTTTGCTGGACAGATTCATATTAAATGTTCATTGTTTGGATGCACTGTGCAGTGATGCAACTAAACAGCTTCTTCCATAAAAAATAGGATAGTCACTGTCCTTACCATAAAAGGTTCAGTGACATTAGATTTCAGCTAGAACACATGATATAACCCTGTATGTAAACAGATCCTATGAGTAATGTGATTGCATATAATACTCCATTTATCAAAGAGGTATTAAAGCACAAGTAGTTCATACATTTCCTTCTCATATATCATGGAAATCATAATAGCACACCCATGCACTAAGATATTAAGCAGGTTATATTGTTCAGTTTATTTCAGAACAGATTACACATTTGAGCTAATATATATGCAATATGAATAGCTAAGGCATTAGGTCCATGATTTCAAACAGGACTGTACCAATGTAACAGCAAGTTTGCATCCTAATGGATCAGGCCTTTGAATAGACTAATCTGACTATTGTTTAAACACTCGTATGGTTTATGCAGGACCTAGACCTCTAGCTGCTCCATCAGTGCAATTCTAGGCATGAGCACTACAAAGAATTTCAAGTTCTCAGGGAATTCCCTGGCCAAAATGAGCTGGGTTGGATGGCTGCAGAATGGACAGTTTGAATCACAGCTGTGTATTTAAGTATCCAAAGATCTTCTGATTGTAAAATGTATCCTAACAAAGAACTTACATTATGCTTTCTAAAGAACTGCCACAGACATTGCCAGTAGTAAATGGATGGTACTTGCAAAGTATAAATGCATGTAGCTAAAGCAGAGGCTTTTTGCACCTGTAAAGTGGAAGTACTTTAAGCAGACTTTAATGCTGGGTTGTTTTGAACTTAAGCATTAAGCACACAAACATATTATAATTGTATAAGCATTTTTGTACCCAGTGGTTCAGTAAAAATAGAATTTCCATTCTTTGTTGTGGGACAGAGGCTGCATGCTAACTGTCCCTTTTGTGCAAGGCCCTAGTCGTGGCCTATTAGGCTTGTTATCAACTAGTTACGAGAACTTGCTGTGTGAATCAGAGCTTGGTATCTGCTGCCTCTCCTTATGATGTACAATTTTATCATGGGATAACAGCAAAGGCCTTGAAAATATGAGCACAGGTTGAAAGCAGAGGCCCCAGAATAATAAACAATTCACTGATGGTCAATTACTGATCACTGAGACAACACAGCCTTGAGAGCTGGGTGAAGACAGGTTTTGCATTTAGAAAAGGAGCAGCAGCTAAGCAAAGTTAAAAATGAGCACAGCAACAGGAGAAGGCACATGCCGTAGCCTGGGAAAATAATCCTGCCTCAGCATTGCAGACTGTATAGTGCAGTTGGAGGGGAGACCAAGGGTTAGCTATTCTCTAGAAACTCAACTGTCTTACAAAAGGTAAACATACCAAATTTGAGGAGCTAGGGGGAGAGGGAAAAAAATCCAACAACTACTGCGTTTCCAGCTTCTCTTATCAATAAGCTCTGAAGGCTGACTACCTTGATAGCTAAGATTTATAAAGGGCTGTAGCCATTAGCTAAGCAATACTGTTGCATAGTCACGGCTAATATACGATGTGATTATTATGAACTGACTCTTTGGAATAAGTAGTGATAATGATAAATAATACGTAAGAGTTATAAGCATGTAGTGTATCATTAATGAATGCCAGTCTAGTTAGTTTTATTTTAAAGATTAAAACTGATTTATCAGTCTTCTAAACACTGCCATCCCAAGAATCTCTAATTTCCTAAGTGATACTTATAATCAGTTGCAACACTCAATGCATGAGGTTCACAGGTCAGGAAGGCCCATCAAAGGCAACAGAATCTTCGTAAAAATAAAAAAAAAATTACAGCTCTGCCTTGAAAGTCCTGAAAAACAGTGGCTATAGTGTCAGTCTGAGAAGTTATCATCTCCTTTTTGTTCCAGGCTCTCACATTTTGGCTGTCACTGGACTGGCCCTTAGCCATATCATTAGTGCCCTCTGCCTTAGCTCCACAAAATTATTATTTCTTGTTATGCTGCTTCATTTCCCTTCCTGAGGTACTTTTCTCCAAAGATACTATTGACTCTAATCAATCAGGTATTGCAATTCACGGACATTATTTCTCAATATTACTTGCTTAATATCTTAATGCATGGGTGTAATAGTATATACTAACTTTGTCTACCCTTCACTAAATCTGTATTCCTAAATACAATGAACCTTATAACACTTACCTATCTTTATATGTGTCACTACAGCAAGGAACTGGTTTTGCTATCATTGATTAATGAAAACAATGTCAAAAGTATTAACCGTTAGTGTCCAAACCCTGTACCTGTCTGTATTACCTGTACAACCTGCACATTGCTTTTTTCTCTAGCAATCATTCCATTCTGCGGTAAACTATTGTTATTGGCATTTATTTAATTTCTTTTTTTAACAGACCACTATAGTAGGCCTCAACTGAATCTATCATGCAAATACCACCTTCACAGACATTTCTTTATATAGCACTATCTAGGATGAAAGCACAAGAGGTTTTACTGCATGAATTTGCCACTAATTCGTAGTTAACATTAAGAAAAATATGTTTTTGCTATCTCGCCAACTTCTATTACCACGTATGCTTTATAATGCACTGAAGAAAAGTGTAGTCCAGCTAAATGAGCATATATTAAAAGGAATAAGCCTCCTCTACATCAAATGTAAGCTGCAATAAAGGTTTCTTTTCAAGTACTTTCTTTGTTAAAAAAGATACATTATCCATGTGCTAAACCTGAATTTATTTACACAGTTACCGAGGTTTTTTAAATAAATGTCTTTTAAAAGAATTCACTTGGCAAAAATAAACAAATACATGAAACACCAGGGTAAGAGGACCTTGCCAGCTTGTAATGTACTGAAAAACTGTATTAGTTACTGTATGTTAATTAAGATGGCTTTTTAGAAACCTGACAAATAACAATGTATTCCTCCCTTTCTTCTACTTCAGAAATACTAAAACATCATATTCAGAAAGCTTTTATCTTCATTTCTTTATTTCTTATTTTTTTAAAGTTACCTGCCATTATTAATAGGAACTTCATTTTGCCCCATTTGTTAAGGTGAAATACAAGCAGCTAAATTGTGTTTCTTTTCAATATAAGAATCACCTTAATAAAGTTATCTAAGTTATTCTGGAAATATGTTGTACATTAAGCTCAAAGTTAGTAGTATAAATATACTACTATATAATATACTGTATACTATACCTTTCACCAGCCAGGTAGGATATGAATCAGATTTACACGCCTTAAGTTAGACTCCTAGTGAATATATTGGGTGTGGGCAGGTTCCTTGCTGGAGATACAGAAGAGACAGATATACGTCAAGGTGGTGGGGGTGAGGGTGGCGTTCTTGATCTGTATAGTTTTTCCAGCATAGGATTATTGGTTCTTTTGCAAAAACAGTTTTGATACAGTTCGGGAATAAGAATGAAGGCTAGACAGAGGTTCTGGTGAATTGATGCTGTTGACAGAATCAGAAAAAAAGCTTCTTTGAGCCTATATATAGAGTAAGCTCCAAGCAGACTCATCTCTGAGTCTATATGTAGTATAGACCCAGCTTATGCCGAGGGAAGGTACATAATTTGGTCTGTCCATTTCATAATAATCTTATGCTGCTACCTTTTCTTTTTATGTGATAAATTAGTACTGACAATGCAAAGACATTTCCATGGGTGATAGAAACCAATCATTTGGAAATCAGCGAGCCAAAATCAATAGAACTGACATGTTATTGGGCTGTCTGACTTATTTTTTCAGTGAGACGTTTCATTAGAACAAGGAGTTAGCAAGGAAAATCTTTGTTCATAGCTCATTGTGATAATACACATAAATTAAGATTGGGCCATCTTTTGTTCATTTAGCACAAGATCTCACAAGAAAGGTTTCTCATGTCAGAGATCACATGGTTATACAGACATCTACTAATGCATGTTAGGGAGAGAAAAGTTGAGACTGAAGGAATGTAGAAGACTTAATGATCAGTGGAGGTGATTCAGGATAACGTGATTCCCTAATCAGTGCTGTGTGGAGTGTCACATGTTCCACACCATTTCAGAGGGGAGAAGCCGCACTCTGTCATATCACACTTCTCCCTTCTTCAATATGGCTACACCCAGCCCTGGGGGATTGATAAATATGGTAGTCCTGAGAGATAAAAATAACTGAAATGACTGTATAAGTTAGGGCAGTTAAAAAGAGAATGAATACATAGGATATGGTTGTCTAATAGTGTACTTAAATTATTCAATTTTATAACAGCAATCCTTCCAAAGCACCAGAATAGTAGAGATGAAGAAAGCAGGCTACTATTTGCAGGAACTTTCACAGAATAGAGAATAGTAAGTGAAATGATTTAAAAAAATACTGTTCTAAGATGTTATCTGTGCACTTCTCTAGTGAAAAAGCAACTCTAATTACTTTCTGTTACTTTTCTTGGCAATCTTACCACTCCTGTCTTGATTGTGTGCAATATCATTGTACTTAGTCATAGTAGCCAGCATGGTGACAGCTGTACTGAGCAAAGAAAAAGTAATCTGTAATCAATTACTTCCAAGTAATCAGCATTATACACCTGTAACATTACTTTCCAGATTCAGCAATCAGCAGCTGGTAATAGATTGGTTTCTCAAGGGAACTCTGACAATCCTGTACACCAGCTTTTGAACCACTATTAAGCCAGTGTGAAGTGTCTTTCTATAATATCTATAGGATTGTAGAATTCATAAATTCAAGGCACATGAAAACCAGATCTATAGTTTGTGTATGCTTGTTTATACTACTACTGTTAATGAAGTTTCAAACTTATAACACTATTATATTTCAATATTTAAAGATGATTGTAAAATACCTTGAAAACTACTAGAAATAAATTGTTACAACCATCAGGTATAAATAGTTTTGATTACTTTTTCTCTCAAAAATTCAGTTTCATCTCAATCAAAGTATTTAATGAGAATTCCATCTATTAAAAGAAAATGTAAAAACTGATGTGAAGTTTAGAAACAGAACAGAATCCATTAAAAATGTAATAGAGCATCTAATTTCAACTCATTCATTTTGTTCACTTGGATACAATTTCATTTCAAACCACTTTATGTATAGGCTTGTCCAGCCAGTCTCATGTTGTCTATATTTTCTTTCATTGAGTGACTTTGATTGTGAGTCTACTTTGGCTACTTTGATTGTGAGGTCACTGGTGTGGCAGAAGCGAGTGGTATCTCTTTGTATGACTTACCTAAGTTAGAAACATTGAAACTAGGGCTGTGATTGCACAGCTGTGAACTGGCATTATTGACAAAATGGAACAAAAGAACAATGGAAGAAAATGGAGTCACTCTATCTCTTTCTAGCTCCGGTGAATCTGCTCTTTAAACTAGTACTAGCAGATAATGTACTTACTGGTGTAAATAAAGGGAAAGGCTCCAGTTCCTCACCCACTTCTGCCCTCTGCCAGGTAAAAAGGGTACAAGGTGGCACAGAGTTACATACTATGATTCAATTAATCCATAACCTTTTAACAGTGGGATGTGTCCATGCTCCGGTCTCTTAAGTGTTGAATACTGTGATATTCTGAACATGACACAAACGTGTCATAATAAGACAGACAGTATGGACATGAAGACATGAAGAACTGGTGTATATGTCCACAGAAAGAAGAGAGGTTCAACCAGATTAATGTCTTAATAAAAACAAAGAACACAAAAGCTTGCTGAGCAATAATGAGATTGTATTTGTGATGTAATAGTTGAGCAAACACAGTTCTTTTTTTTTTACCTAATAATAAAATTAAAGTTATATGGTTGTGTTTGTGACAATGAGGTTTATGTTGAACCCTTGCCAATATGTTCATAATATTAGCTTGGAGAAGAGGAGGCTCAGGGGAGACCTTATCGCTCTCTACAACTACCTGAAAGGAGGTTGTAGAGAGGTGGTGCTGGTCTCTTCTCACAAGCGACAAGTGATAGGACAAGAGGAAATCACTGCAAGGTGTGTCAGGGGAGGTTTGGATTGGATATTAGGAAAAATTTCTTCACTGAAAGGGTTGTCAGACATTGGAACTGGCTGCCTGCCGCGGGAGGTGGTTGAGTCCCTGGAGGTATTTAGATTAAAAAAATTTAGATTTAGATTAAAAAAAGGAAATTTCTTTGCATGTTATATGTTATAAGATAATATTTTCAAACTAAACAACATGGTATACGTCTTGGAGAACTCGGTTGCAAAGAATGGCATGTTAATATTGCCTTGTTCCTTACAGACCATATACCACTGATTTTAACAATGGAAGAGTTAAAAAACAACCACAAAACTGTCACCCTGAATTCTCTTTGCAATATGAGCTTCATCATTATCATTAAGACTGCATTTGGTCTGCTAGTTTCTCACAAATATCATAATCAGTAAAGCTCCTGCCAACACCTTCAGTTACAGACTTTCAATGCTTTGTGCCTTTGGCTAAGAAAGCATGACAGTTAAGCAAACCCAATTGGCAAAAGTAGTCAGCTAGTCTATGATGCGAGAACTGGTCCAGCAACAGCAGTAATAACAGTCACTAATAGTGCTATTCATATAGAATCTCATATTTTCCCTGACATTTCTACTGCTGCTATTTTAAGGGAAATTCACATGTTCAAACCTAGAAATAAGAGAATTTCCTTGAACAAAAGGTGATATATAGTTTCTTTATACATTTATATGAAGTAATATTTGAAATTTCACAGACACAAAAATGAGTCTTTATTTAGAACTACAGTACAAATTAGATTAACAAACATAATTTTTTATGGATATGCAAAAAAAAGTTTCAATCATCAATTAATTAGATTCCCTCCTAAACTGATAACCAAAAACCACAAATGCAAGGAAAGTGATAACTAATATTATATGTACAGCTACTAGCTGTATTTCTGGTAGCAGTTGATCAGAAACACCATTATCAGTGTTATAAAGCTACAGTGTATATAATTAGAGTTTCCGCCAGTCCTTAGTGATTCAATGTGCAGCGTCCATAATTCCTAGGTCAGTGTTCATAGGGTGGAAAGGAATACCTCTGTAACAACTATATGCTCTGATGGAGGTCATAATTATTTTGGAATCCTTGTCCCACTTCATTTCACTAACAATTTTTCACTAGTCTTCATTTAATCCTAAGTATACTAGAGGCATGCTGAATTTATGACTTCTCTGACATAAAAAAATAGCCATTTTTCAGTCTGTAACATTCTGGATTCATCTGTGATTCATTAAAGTTAAATGAGAGAGTTAATTTCTATATTTAAGTTCTGCCTCGATTTTGATGAAATTCTGCAGCAGGTAGGATTGCGAAGGAGACTCAGAGCTAAAGGAATATCAGCTGGTTGCATGTTCTACATGCCCACTATGTGCTCAGTGGTAAAGGTATAGTCTGATTAGCATTGGGCCACTATGTGGCTTCCAACTGGAGAACAAATAAAGTGGCACAATTAGGAGAAGAGATGGGTGCCTGGAATATTCCTTTAAAACATTGTAGAACTTCTTCCCCTGAAGTCACTGGGAAATCTTTACCAACTAGGAAAAGTGAAAAATCCTGAGTGCTTCCAGCCTGCACATGCTGTACCTCTTCCTACATAAAATTTGCCCAAATCAGCTGAATGTGCTCCCCTTAGAGGCTGTGGAGCATCTGTGGAGCAGCATTGTACAGATTTGAATACTAGATGCACAACCTGCCTTGAACGTCCACATACTCTCCCGGAGCATCTGTACAATGCAGAATGTGTCTAGGCCCCATTTTACATTATTTTCTTCATTTGATGTATTGTATTTCAGTGTCTCATTATTCTTTATCCTCTTCCCTGAATGCATTCCGTTTCATCTTCTGGTGAGACATCTGTGCTTAATTAATGATCTGCAGACCTAATAAAAACAATCTGTAGGCAATTTAATATTTTTGTGCTCAATAGATCCAATGTCCACTAAAATAATTTGCATTGGTCAAAGCCAGGCTTTCATTGCTTGGAACTTAATTATATAGATCAGCATTTTATGTTGTGTTGCATAATGTTAATGTACACTGAAATGTGGAGGAACTCCAAATAAGTAATATTTGGTAGTGAAGACTGATGACAATTGGTTTTCTGGGTTGTTTTGTTCCCCCCCCCCCCCGGCTTTGTCAAAAACAGTAGTCTTTTTTGATTCATGCAATTTGTAGTAATGTTAACTGAGAAAAATCAGGTTTTATGGAATTGTGTTTCATAAACACTGGTGGACTTTTCAGTGATAATCCCAAGAAAGTATAAACAATGTTATTGTTAAATATTTTGTAACACTTTCAGAGGAGCAATGGTTGCCTCCCTTTATCTTAGCCAAATTGAAAATGCCAGTAAATGGTAGTTTTCTATTTAACTTTTCCTTTTTATTTTTAATATAACTTTCATCTGTGTCATCTCAAGGTCTGTTTTGCAGTCCTAAAAAAGAAACTTATCTAGCACTCATGTAGCCAACAACACAACAGAAAAAAAATAAAAAGCAAGAAAAACTGCCTTATGCTTAAACTATCTGAGCATCATTTGAGAAGTGAAGTTCTGATTTTCAACTGGTTTTGCTATAGGACTTGTGTTTGGCCTTAGATTTAAGGACAAGGTGAAAGAGAAAATTAAAATCCAAAAAACAATGTAAGGTTTTTTTTGACCTTATACATATATTAGGCAAGGAAATTGGCACTAAATGCCCATGTTAATCAGCCAATTTGAATGTCCTAAGACCACACAAACAGCCTCCAGCTGGGACATCTCACAGTTCCTGTGTCAGAGTTTTTGTAGATGCCTCAGATAAAAAGAACATCTTAAATGTCACTAGACACTCAAGATTAAGCAACTAAACTTCAGCACAGATGTTTAATCCCAAGACTGTGATCCTGAAAAACTTTGCTATAGCATAGAGAACTTGTGTCTGACTTAAACTTCTTAATATAATAAAAATACCTTCTGTTTATATCGAGGTATTTACTACTGTTCATTACTATTCTCATTTCTAAGCCTAACTAGGATCTAGAAGAAAGACACTTTTTCACCTAAATCCTGAGAAATTTAATCAAATCACATTTACCCAGCATGATGGTATTCAACCCTATTTATTGTTCTGTACAAAAATATAACAGTTACCCTGGCTTTTGTTTAAAATACAGAGGAGGAGATGGCACCTTTCATCCGTAGTATGCAAGAAAATGTTAAATTCATTCCTTTGAATTCAACACTCTTACCAGAACTATTTATATATTTTCCGAACTATCAGGAATTAAAACACAGGACTCTATCCTCCTGTTTAAATATCTTTATTATGAGCTAGCTGTTTTTTCTCTCACAAACATATATAGACACGTACACACACAGATACCCCTTTCTTTGAGAATTACTTTACATGTAATCCATTCTTACATATTGGTAACAGATTCTGTGGCTGTGTTTAAAAATAAAAGACTGTTCCTTTTCAGTTTTTGAGTGAAATGAAGCAGTTGCTTGCCTTCAAGGCAAGTTTCCCAGGTGCAGATCCTAAGCAGAGTGAGGAAGCTTCTTTCAGGGCTAACCAAAGTACTTAAACAAAGATCTAGAGCCTAGACTACCTTATTTCCCCATTTCTGCCTATAAAACTTGGAACAAAGAGGCTTGTTTAAATTCATCTGTTAGTCTGTCTTGCCTGTTTACTTTTTATGCTCTTTGGATACAGTCTGCTTCTTGCTGTTTATGCAGAACGTGCAAAATACAGCAAACCTGTACTTACTTTGGACTGCTAGGCACTTCTCTAATATAAATGCAAATAATAATACTGTAACTAAGAATCCCAAGGAGGTGTTATGTAATTCAATGCTTTAAAGTCAACTAGTGCTTCTCAAGGTCTTTCCTGAACAGAAGACTATTCCATTTTAATTGTGTAACTTACCTTTATCTCATTGAAAGTTTCATACTAGAATTATTTGTAGAAAATAAGAAACCTTAAAATGTACAAGGCAAGAATTGACAGCTTCCCAAAGGAAAAAAACAACACCCCCCCCAAACAAACAAACAAGCAAATAAACCAAAAAAACTCATAACCATTTTAAAAGATATATTATCCTTTGTATAGGCAAGTACTTTGGAGTTAGCTTAATAAAGCAATTTTATCAGTAAAGCAATTCAGCCAAAGAAACACCTGGCTACTTAGGAACCTAGTCCTACAGTAAGAGAAATCTTGTCCTCAGTACAGTCCACAGGAACCCAAGAGAACTACTCTTTCAATACTTGCAAGAAGAGAAAAAACTATCTAAACTAGTAACATGGAGACATCACAGTGTGTATACAGCCCCCAAAAGTAACACTTACAAAAATGAGAAAAACAATAAAACATACACTTTTACAATTCAACAATTCAAAAAGCCAGTAAAAAAAGCACACTAATAATAAAAATTCCTGTTTTGAAAATTAGTAGATATAAAATTAAAGAGAGCTGTCCTTACCAACCTTACTGAGAACAATTCTAACTCATTACTAATATTAATTATATTGTATAGAATGAAAGAAGTTAGTGCTTATGTTGTCTATCTACACAGGTGTGTAAAGCAACCATCATACAGTTCATAACAATGGCTGCATATAATCATGGTGCCTTAGATTTCTATAAATTTTTCTAGTTGGTCATTTAACCTTCCTGCATATGATTTTAGTCCTTTAGTCCCCTCAGATAAGGTTCTTAACAAGGAAACAGTGATTACTAAAAAGTATTGCAGGATAATGTCCTCCAGCCAAAGGTTTCTATAGCCTCAGGAAGAATGTAGTCAACGGAACTAGAGGATCAGTCTTTCCAACAACTTAAGCTCCTTGGAAGGGGCATGAAGCCAGTGGAAAAGTTTCTGTTTCTTAACTGTACATGAAGTCTAGGGCTTCTCCACTGTCTCTTCCAGATGTACTCCTTTACACATATTCAGGAGGGTTCTATAGTGTAATCTGCTGGATGTAAAATCTGTTGGTTTTGTTGTGACCTTCTGAGATGGAATGAACTGACAGGAGAATGAACAAACAATTAGCATCACAGATTTGAGTCAGAAATCTCTTACAATAATAATTAAACTTAATCTGATTCCTTAGTGTAAAATTAAGTATTTTAGCAGTCTTTGATTTTTTTCTCCTTATCTCTTTCAATTTATTGTATTATCCTTCCATTTTCTTGTGTAACTGAATCCAGATAAATAAGATGGATGGTTTTTAACAGCATTTCTGATAAGAAACATGCCTTAAGTGTTCCTTAACTAAACAGCATGTTTTGACCCAACAAAATCTGTCCAAATGAAATCCGTATCTTTCTGTGCAGGAATAAATTGTCCTTCATCAGAAAACAATTTGAATGAAAAGGAAAGTACTGATAGATCTTTCATAGTCTGTGTCCAGTCTTTCTTTATGAACCATGTATTTTGAAAAATCAGCCTTTGAGGAAATGAATAGGGTTTCCCTACAACACTCCATTGCATATGCATATGACTGAGAATTTTTGCATATGTTGCTTCAAAGAACATTTTTCAAACTATGTTACTATATTTTAACCAGTAGAGACTGGGAATGACCTGGAAAAGTCAAACACATTTTTTAAGCCTGGAATGAATGAGTGATCAGCTTTAAAGCTGTTCAGAAGTCAAGGATAGTGGATGAACTCCATTTTGTCTCTGTTTCTCTGTTATTCCCTTAATAGACTGGTTAGGCTAAACTGTGAAACAATGCTACTTAAAATCTTGCTGTCTCATATGTGGAACCATCAAAAAGGAACTGAGACAAATGTCAGACACAATAGCTATTACATTCAACTTTTAAAGCATAATAGAAGGTATGATATTGAAGGTCAAATAAGAACATAAGAAATAAAAAAAACAGACTGGGAATAGCGTTTAGAAACAGACTTTCAATAGTTCTCTACTAAACAGACTTACAGACATATGGTGGACTAAAAATGCATACATGGGCAGTTATTGCCCCTAAGCCGACGTGCAGCAACTTGATGGTATTCCTAAATTCTGTGAGACAGTAAATCTTTGATAGTGTTAAATTAAAAAAACTCACACCAAAAAGCATTTTCAGTGACGAGAGTGGCTAATAAACAGATTCAACTTTTAAAAGCCCTCATGTTCTGAATTTGTACTTACCTGTTGACCACCATGAAAAACTGTGCTTCACACTTCATGTAATTATATTCCAAACCAGAATATAATCCCATAAATTTTCTGCTTTCAAATGTTAACTGCAGTTGGTGTTTTTGTTGAGAAATTTTTTTTTGTCGAGAAAAGGTTTTTTTGTCTAATATTCCTGAAACTAATAAATAAATTAATAAATACATAAATAAAATAATTTTTAAAAAAAGCCCAAAAATGGAGAGATTTTATTCAAAGACTTATCTAAAAGCAATTTACCTTCAAACAGAAATCAAGTAAAGAATATGTCAGCCCCAGAGATAAATATTTGGGGTAGTTATGGGAAAGTAAAAAAAGGTTATAATAAGTTTTTTTCAATATTAAGTATGTCTCTCAAAACAGTTGCAAGAACATTAATGATATGTAAAAAAAATTAGTTTCGTTAGTTTAAAAGAAGTTTTCCTCCCATAAGGATTATAAAATTAGAAGTTAAATTATATAATAAAGTTTTATAGTTCTAGAATTCTGGACATGCATGCTCTATAGAGAATTTGTTATTGCGTTCCCCAATCAAAATATTTTATTATTGATGCCAAAAAGGGAAAGTCTAATAATGAAAGAGGATTGATGTAAAATGAACATCATAATTTTAATTTGTTTCTTTCATGTGGGAGGTGTTCAAATAGTAGGATGGAGAGATCTGCATAACCATTTTAGTACATCAATATAAAAGGTACGTTAAAGAACTAGGATAATGATACAGATTTCAAGAAGAAAAAAAAATGTTTATTTTTACCAGACCATTTTCATTTTAAAACGAACCTTTTATAGCAGGTTCTGTACATTTATGAAATTAAGATGTTTAATATAAATGAGTTAGGATTTTAGATACTCTTGAGGAAGAGAGAATCTGCACAACAAATTCAACAAAATTATTAATATAATTATTCTTTTTATTGTTCTGATTTATTTAATTTAGAAGATCTAATGCTTATAAATGTATATCAATATCTCTCAGGTGCAAACCACACTAATGTCTTATCTTCCTTAATCACTAGGAGATAGGCCATTTCATGCCTCACCATTTTATGACAGCACTAGACAAAAATGCTGAATTAATATAGGTAACAAAAAATGCCAAGAATATCACATCACACCAAACCTTCTCTTTCTTCTTAATCAGTTTCAAACTTACTGGCATTTTAAAAAATTAATTGTTTAGGCCTAACCTTCTTAGAGCTTGACTTTCATCTCATTCCACAGTGTAACATCTATGAGTATTAGGACAAAATGAGTGATTGTAATGATTTCTGAATAGGACTCCTTCCTTTAAAATAAACTGAAACTAATGCTAAGATATGCTACCCTTAAAATTTTGAGGAGCAGTGGACCTGTTCTAATCCTGCAGGACTAATGATCAAATTGGCATATGATTCCAGCGGTGTCTCCTGGGAAAATAATCAGAGATTTCTTTCCATCTCAGAGTCTTTATTTTCATCAAAAAAGAAAGAAGAAAAGCAGTTTAATTCTATTCTCCAGGACAGAAGTATTCTTCAGGTTTTCTGGAAATGATCCATATGAGCTGTGCTATCAAAGGATGGTTCAGCCTGCAGCATTCTCAATGCATCATTCATATGAAGACTTTAAATGTTTTAGGGATACAGAATTCTTTTAGCATGTTGCACTGCAGCATCAGAGTCAGCTTTAGTAAGAACTGTTACTGAGCTCATTAGCTATTTAGTCTCCTGGGTAATCAAAAGTTATCACAGTTGACTCTAGGTACTACGCATTTCGACCATAACTTGCAATGAAATGTTTGAATTTCATCTTGACACAACAACAGATTATTTCTTTTCTGACTTCACTTGCAATATGTTCTCCTTGCTCTTACCTTAGAGCATTTTTAATTAGAAAAGAATATAGAATTGTAGCCATTCAAATAAAACCCAAAGATGTTAAAAAAGTACTTCTTGCATTGCTTGTTAGGTAAGTGTATTTAAAAGCATGTGTAAGGACCACTTAAACAAATCTGAACTGCAAGAAAGCTTGGCAAGTTATACAGAATTATGTGTATTTATTTTCTAGGACAAAATTGGTCTGCCCTAAAGCAGCCACTGATAAGTTCAATCTGCTTCGCCAGCAATTTTCAATGTACATTTCTAGTATGCTTTATACAAAATGAATAAAACTAGATCTTGAACTAGTACTGAAGAAAATTCTTTAAATTAGAGTGATATTTACAGATACCCACTAAGATCAGGACTGCATTGTGCTAGGTCCTGTACAAATACATTTTTAAAAGAATAAGCTAGTGCTGAAGGACAAGAAGGATGAAAAATGCAAAAAAGTTCAATGATTTGTCCAACAGCACACATGCAAAGATTATGATAGATATATAGGGCTAATACTGGACCATATAGTTGGATCCCCTAAACGGTTTATTGCCACAGGCAGAGAAGCTGTACTACAGAAGGCATATTCTATGCTTACTCTCTTTCGTACCCTTTTTGCAGGCACCTAATACACTCACTGTTAGAGTATTTAGCTAAGTGGACATTTGTCCTGGTCCATTATGGCCATTTTATGATTATTGGTTTATAGATACTTTTCTTCAAAAAGTAGGCTATGAATCTGAACAAGTTCCTGCAGTTTGCTCCAAAATCTGTTCTATTTCTACCCATTTTTTAAAGTTCAAACTTGATCTGTGGTGGATAGGGAAATCCCTTTCCCTACAGACTGCTAATCTCTCCATACAATATCAACACTGATTGATTTGATTTAAAGTGTTATACGTTTACTTAACACCACGAACAACAGCTATGTGTACAAACAACATTTGTATTTGCTGCTCTCACAGTCATAATTGTAAAATAGAAGAAATAAGTATAAGAATTATATACAGGATATTTTATCATGCACAGAAACCTAGAAAGCAGCAAATATTGCCATAAAATTATTCTAGAACTCCTATAACCAGCTAGTACAGTTTAGGAGGCATTTGCCACAAACACTGTTTGCTCATAATATATTTCATCTGATCTGAAACCTATGGTGCACACAGTTTCAATTGCTTACCTGGACTACAGTACTTCCTAGATATACATAGGATCAGAACTAACCCCACAGAGCTTGGATGGTTGGGAGACCCTTAACAATGCCAGATGAAACTAGAGCCTGGCCAAGATTTTCTTCCTTACCACTTCAGAAAGGTATTCACCAACACTCATATCTGCAAGCTAAATCTAGCAACTGCTTTCTCACGGACTGAGCAAGGAAGATGATTCAAGCAGTCAGGCTCCCCTTTAACTTGGGAAGTGGTGCTCGTAGCTGCTTTGCTTGCTCCTTCATCAAACCAGCTGTGTGATTTCTTCTCTGTTGTTTTGATATGTACCAGAAGCACCATAGCTTAACCAACCAGTGAAGGGGTGGGTTCACACAGTAAAGTTTCTGTCTTATTTAAGAGTTTCTGGCACCACTAAACCTTGCCTCCAAGATGAGCCTGCTTACATGAGTGCCCACTTTACAAGCCCTTTACTTTAAGCTGATGACAGGCACTATAACGGGGTTGTTGGTAACAACTGTCTCTCAAATGTGGTGCTGATAGTGAAACAGCTTCCTTTAAATTACCTGTAGATCAAAGCAGAAGAGATCTTCATGCAAGAGAAAAAAACAGTGTGATATGAGAACCTAGTTGCTAATATTTTCTGCCTTTCAGTGTCTGAAACCTCCCAGGCTTGACTCTGACACTGCAGTCACAAAGTCAGTAAATTCAAACCTGGGTCGATTATGCAATGGCTTCCCTGCTCCCAATCTCATGGAGAATTATGTTGCCTAATATAGAGAAGAAATCATTTTCATGTTATCTTGCACACTTTAACTTAACGCCTTTTTGGTGTAGAGATATGAGTCTGTATCACCTCTTATTTAAAGCTGTGAGTACACTCTGCCATCTGTCCCAAATGGAGGAAGACAGCAGTCAGTCTCCAAATCCCTTTGATTTCTTTAAATGCTAGTATAGAAAACAAAAAAAATATGTTTTGCAATACTTATATTTCCTACAGTGAGTACAGGAATGCTTAGGTAAAGCATATCTACCTAAGATAAGAAGATCAGCATTCATGTGATTTTATGTTAACTACTTCCTTAACACTGAGAGGCCAATAAACACAAGCTTTTCAAATATGCATACAGTTCAGTAGATGCTGAGCTTCTAAATAGTGGGAAGATCAAATACCACTTACCAAAATAATTTCATATTACATCTTTGGGGATAGTTCACCAGGCCCTCTGTAGTCTGAGGCATACTCCTACAATGTGTTTGACAGACACAATGAGAACTTTTGAACAATGGCAACACCAAATTTTAGAAAAATACTGAGCTCAGAAGAACACTTCTTTCTGGAAAGAGTTGGCTCAATGGATGCACAACAGATGAGACTATGGAGAGAAAATGTTGCTCTGACCTTTTATCTAAACAATAAGTGTGTAATGTTTGGGAAAAATACCTCATGACTGAATCAATTAGGATCCTGTTTAACCAGAGAATATAGCAAATTTTATTTATACCATTGCAGCAACAAAAGTATATGAGTTCTAGCAGATTCCCCAGAGCTAAAGTTTTCCTGTCTTTCTGCATAATGCTCTTTGAGGATGACAGGATTTTGTTTTTTTTATTACATATACATTTTTCAGGTCAACTTTGCTAAAATCCAAAGTGTTATTAGTTTCTGATATTTTTGACAACAGATTTCATTCTTTCACTCAATCTTCCCGCACACTTATTAATTCTCTTGCATTAGTTTGGTATTTGCAGAAGATCCGTTTCTGTCATTATCAAAAGTTTCATCCACCAAGAAAAACTTAGGAGTATCAGCTCTTTTTAATAGTGTTCCATTGTTATTTGTATTGAGCCGAATGTGTAATTTAAACCATCAGAAAAGATGATACTTAAAATGGGTTCCACAGTTGGAATGACTCCTCAACTAACTTGCTTTCACCTAATAACTTCATAGAATCATAGAATCATAGAATCATTTAGGTTAGAAAAGACCTTTAAGATCATCGAGTCCAACCATAAACCTAACACTACCAAGTCCACCACTAAACCGTGTCCCTAAGTGTCACATCTACATGTCTTTTAGTCTTTTAAATACCTCCAGGAATGATGACTCAACCACTTCTCTGGGCAGCCTGTTCCAATGCTTGATAAACCTTTCAGTGAAGAAATTTATCCTAATATCCAGTCTAAACCTCCCCTGGCACAATGTGAGGTCATTTCCTCTCATCCTATCACTTGTCATTTATGAAATGATATCGACACCCACCTTGCTATAACCTCCTTTCAGGTAGTTGTAGAGAGCGATAAGGTCTCCCCTCAGCCTCCTCTTCTCCAGGCTGAACAACCCAGTTCCCTCAGCCACTCCTCATAAGACCTGTGCTCCAGACCCCTCACCAGCTTTGTTGCCCTTCTCTGGACACGCTCCAGCACCTCAATGTCTTTCTTGTAGTGAGGGGCCCAAAACTGAACACAGTATTTGAGGGGCGGCCTCACCAGTGATGAGTACGGGGGCACGATCACCTCCCTCCTCCTGCTGGCCACACTGTTTCTGATACAGGCCAGGATGCTGTTGGCCTTCTTGGCCACCTGGGCACACTGCTGGCTCATCTTCAGCCAGCTGTCAATCAACACCCCCAGGTCCTTTTCTGCAGGGCAGCTTTCCAGCCACTGGTCTCCAAGCCTGTAGCATTATACGGGTTTGTTGTGACCCAAGTGCAGGACCCGGCACTTGGCCTTGTTGAACCTCATACTATTGGCCTTGGCTCATCGATGCAGCCTGTCCAGATCCCTCTGCAGAGCCTTCCTACCCTCAAGCATATCAACACTCCCACCCAACTTGGTGTCATCATCCCTTTCAGATGAAGAAAAATCATCTCTCTTTCCTGTAGGTGGAGTTTCACAATTAGTTTTAAATTAATCCTTTTAAAGATATGGCCCAGATTTTTGCATATCCTCTTCTGTGTATAAACTAATAATTGTTGAGTTATGTGGTAATCCTGAAGTTTGATAATTCTGCTAAAAATTAATTGGGGGAAAAGGAGAAGTTTTCAGCAAGATTGTTAGACTGAACTCAACCCCTGCACATCTTCATGATCACTAATGTTGACTTAAAGGAGACATAATTAATTTCATGGGTTAGAAGGGAACAGAAGGTCAGTATTACCCTTTTTGGTATCAAGGAATCATATTCTGAAAGTTTCCTCATAGTCACTTACTGTTTCTGTTGCAGTTCCTGGTTTCTGCTTTTCCATTCTGTGATTCTTATTTATTTCATATTTTGCTATTTCATACTTGACTCTCCTGCCTTTAAAAAGCAAAGAAATAAGCAACCTTCCTTCCTCTATTGAGCTTTCGACCTTTTAGGTACAACATGAACTGAGGATGTCTAAGTGCAAATTTTGAAGTAATAGTCCCTGGTGCTCAGGAAAATTCAGATAACTTTGCTAGCATAAAGTAGCTTTTAATAAACTACCTGTGCCTGTAGAATCTCTCTTGAGTGGAAGAGCTTTCAAAAAAGGCTTTGTAACAGCACCTGTGCTATCTTCTTTTAGTTGTTATTATAGAAAGAGCTGCTTGAGAAAATAGTGTAGAACTGTGTGCATATTGGGCTTAATTTACACAGTATAGATTTTTGCCTGAAGGTGAATGCTGCTGTCTGCATAACAAACATTTTGAACATTAGTTTGTATTTTTACGAAGCTATAGACAGTATTAGAGAGTATAAAGTATATTACCCTACCTTGGTGTTTCTATTTGTAATACCTTGCACAAGAACACAACAGACAGTTTGTTTTTTAGATTATTCTTCTCATTTATGTAGCAATCATATTGGTTTGCATTACAGCTGTACAACTTTAATTTTGATCTTCAATTTTATAATTAAACAAAAAAATTCTATAAAAGCATATTTACAATATCTCCCTCATACAGCTTCTGCTCCAGTGCATTACTGCTGCTGTAACTATCACTTCTACTAGAATTTGCACTGCAGTATTTGCATTGCAAGGAGGATCTGGTTTGCATCTGAATTTTCACTGCAGTATGTATGTATCTGTGCAACTGTAGAACAATCCTTGTTTCCTTGTTTCAAAATATTCCTTCTAAGCCGTATCAATTATGTGAATTTTCTACATTTGTGACCAGTGCGGTATTCTCTTTTTGACAAGTCCGTTTATTTTATACTCTTCTGAATATATGAAAAAATGTCTTGCATTAATAAAAATGTCTACTGTTTCATCTAAGTGTATGCATTATATATGTGCACAAATATCTTTATTTGAAAGTACATTCTGGACTTCCCTGAAGTTTGTCCAAATCATATACAAATTATGCTCTTATTTTAATGAATTTGGATCTGTTGTAAATAATTCAGGTTTTTTAATTCACAGGTTCAGAGAAACAAAGAAACTATAGGTAAAAAGATAAAATATGTCTTGTCCAAAACTCCTATTTCATCCTTAGATTAAAACATATGGCTTATTCATTTTTTATGTGAGTGCCTTGCTTAGTCTTTCAGAAAATATGAACTGTTCCATACAACTGCTTGTCTTTTCAGAATTTTATAACAAACTGGGATATCTCGCACCATGATGAGTTTGTGGAAAATCAACCTTTTTAATAAAGAAATATTTCTTTTCACACAAATCTCATCATCAGTGAAGCAGAACACATAACCACTGAAATGAAGGAAGAAAAACAAAAATCAGATATGATTTGATGTTCCCTCCTACAGTAAGATCAGAGTTAACTCTGTCTCATATCAGCAAACATTTTATCTTGCTACAATACATCAGATCTTATTAAGGTTCTTATTATCATAATTAAGAATTGTACAAATGCATAAACCAAAATTTCAACAATTAAAAGAATAGCCTTTATTTGATCCAGAATAATTCTTTGTCCGTAAGAACAGCATTTTGACACACTTGAATTAACATGACCAACCTTTCTTCATCAACAGTCCTTACCTTTTGATAACTAGGCTGGTAAACAGTTAAACTGCAAACTGTCAGCTCCGAAAAATGGAAGAACTTATTGAGCTATTGGAAACTCATTCTTCATGAAGGTGAGGATCAGATGCTTCTCGTTGATCTATTTGTTTCTATTTAATTACGTAAGGAAAGTTTCTTTTATTGTCTGCAGGAAATGGAAGGAGATTAACGCAAAAATGCACAATTTTTTTCTGAACTATTGTAAAAAAAAAAAAAAATAAATACAAAGGAAGGACCTGATTCAAGTCCTTGAAATCAATCAGATACTTTCTTGTTATTCTTGGTATTTTGAATAGGGCAATACATACAGGAATGTAAATTCACATTTAATAATAATAAAGCAATGAAACAGATACAGTTTTTTAATAATAAAGGATACAAATGTGAGGATGTAGGCAAGCTTATCTTTGAATAAACTATTCAGCTGACAAAAGAATCAATGAAGCTGCGTAAGAAAGCTCTATACAGCTACTATATTATGCTTGTGCTTTAACAATAATTTTTAAGGCATTTTAGATCAATACAGAATAAGATAGATCACACTATTTTAACTTTCCAAGATGCAGAATTCTGAAATGTATTAGCAGCCACAAAAAGTATTTCTGGCTTGCCTCTTTTTCAGTGATGTATCAACTTCATTATTCCTCAGCTATAGACAAAGAATATTTTATATACAGCCCCATTTTTTTCTTTTTTTTTTTTTTTTCATTTTCCATGTATGCTATTTTCTGCTTTGCCAATGGAACACTTCCTTACTGTTTCAAAAGTAATATGGAGTAATTTGGTTGTTGTCGTGGTTTAACCCTGGCCACCATCTAAGCACCACACAGCCACTCACTCACTCCCCCACCCTTTCACTTAGTGAGAAATGTATCTCATATGGATCTTCCCAGGGCTATGCATAACTTCTTTTTGATCGTCTCCTCAAGATACTTGTGGCTGCTAAATGGGTTATGGTTCAGACAGAGCAGGACATCTGTTTGTGTGGCTTAAATGCCCTTGGAGACACTTCTACTTGGCAGGAAATATATGTAAGCTCCCATATCATATAAAAAGCAGTAACTTTCTTTCCAGTCACTCGGATTTGTACCAGGTTTCTGCAGCCTCTTCCATTTGCATTAAGAAAGGGATTCTGTCATTACTGCCTACTGTTTCTTTATTTTTATCCATAAAAGGCCTTTGAAACAGCTATGGATGTTCTTCAACTTTTTTGCATTTGCGTCCTTCATTTCCACCCACTATTTCCTGGAGAAAATAGAACAAACTTTCCTTGTACCATGAAAGAAAAGCAATTCAGAGACTAACCTGATACTAACCCTCATGAACAGTAAGAACTTCACATCTGCTGTCAGTCTGGAAGCTGGTGTACCATTTTATATTTTGGGTTATCAATTTATGATGGGTCGTGAATCTTCATTTTTTTAATATCCGTGTTGTTTCTTGGCGTAGTTGGGATTAAAGGTTCATTAGAATAATAATTGTGGTCTACACACTGAGAAACCTCAATATCTGCTTTAATAAACTTTATTAGCAAGATAGTAAAAATGTATTTTCATACATGACCGTTCATGATGTCAGACACTAGCAGCACTCAGGCATTTTCCATAGTATGCACTGTCATTTGTCCCTGGGCAAACAGAATGTAATGCTTGTCTCTTGGTTCTTCATCATTATCTTTAGTTGACAAAATCAGTAGCATCACAAAAAGCAACTCACATTCATGTACAGGTTTTTAAATTAATATTTTAACCATGAGTACCAGAATATTCCTTTATCACAATAAAGACATTTTATAGTCTCCAGACTAAAATCAGTGCTGTCTTGCCTTGTACTAAGGGAGAGAGGTCAACACAATTTCTATCTGCAGAATAAAAGCTCATTTAGAGTTGTTGTCATTGATTCATATCTAATGCAGGAACAAGTGAAGACCTTCAGAAGAGAGGCTTATCATTATCACTGAAGTGTCATAGGGATGGCTTCAGTTTTCTCCTCTGATAGCACCATGCAGATAGATCATTCCTTTCTGCTCACATGCTCCAAGACCACATTTAAGCAGCATATTTAAAAGTTCTTTCAACCTGCATATAGTTCAGCTAATCCTAAGTGAAAGGATCAATATATAGCACTGGATCCACAGCTTAATTTCAAGTAGTGTGTTTCAAATTATATTCCAAACAAAACTTGTCTTGGAGTCAGCCACACCTAGAAAATGAGACGTATTTTTTCATTTATCTGTGGTGTTAATTTGTACTTCAATGTATCCTAGTTCTAGTATAGAAAGGTATTTCCTGCTCGTTACTGATCCTAGTATATAACTATTTCACATGTAATATTAGGTTAATCGTAACCTAGAAATGCACTAAGACAATCTCTTAGAGATACATTGACTACCAGCTGATGATCACCTGTTTTTAGAGACCAATCATCATAGAATCATAGATTCATAGAAAAGCCCAGGTTGGAAGTGACTTTGAAAGATCACCTGGTCCAACCTTTTGTGGGAAAGAGAGCCTGGATGAGATTATCTAGCACCCTGTCCAATTGCATCTCTAAAACCTCCAGCAACAGGGAATCTACCACATCCCTGGGGAAAGCTGTTCTAATGAATGATTGTTCTCACTATAGAAAATTTCTTTCTTATGTCAAGATGAAATCTCTCCCAACTTGTACCTATTGTCCCTTGTATTGTCCATGTGGCTTTTTGTGAAGAGAGACACCCTGTCCTCTTTGTAGCTGCCCTTTAAGTACTGGAATACTGTGATGAGGTTCTCCCTGAGACTTCTTTTCTCCAGGGAGAAAAGACCTAACGACTTCAGTCTTTCCTCACAGGTCAGGTTATGCAGCCTTTTGATCACTTCCATGGCCCTCCTTTGGAACATCTCCAGTCTCTCTGCATCCTTCTTGAATTGGAGAGGCGGGGAATAGTGAGAAACAGGAGCTCCAGGCACCAGAGCAGAGATTCCCCTGCAGCCCATGGAAGCAGCCATGGTAGAGTAGGTATTTTCCTGCAACTGGAGCAGATGCATATTTACTGTAGTAACTGTGGCCCATGGAGAGCCCATGTTGGAGCAGATTTTTCCTGAAGGACTGTACCCAAGGAAAGCACCCACTCTGGAGCAGAGGGAAAGTGTGAGGTTGAAGGACTGTCAGAGAGGAATCATTATGTACTGATTGCAACCTCCCGTTCCCCATGCCCCTGAACCACTTAGGCGGGAAAAGTAGAGGTGTTGGGAATAAAAGAGTGAAGCTGGGCTTGGGAAGAAGGGAGGGGTGTGAAGGAAAGGTGTTGTTTTAATGTTTGTCTTTGCTTCTCGCTATCCAAATCTATTTTAATTGGTGATAAATTAAATTACTTTTCCCCAAGTCGAATTTGTTTTTCCTGTGATGGTAAGTGATCCCCTTGTCTTTCTCTTGACCCACAAGCTTTTTCATCTTATTTTCTCCCCCATCCTGTGAGGGAGCTGGGTGGGCATCGAGCAGCTGGCCAAGGTCACCCCATCACAACAGTCACATTATTTCTGATTTTCAGCTACTCACTAATAATATAAAAGTGCTTAATGGAATCTTTTAAATACTGTGGGCCCATTGTATATTTGTTTCCTACTTCTGTTGTCACCATCTTACAGTCCAGAAATTGGAGATGACAGAGAGAGAGACAATTTTTTTTTCCAAAGCTGAAGGATCACGGCAACAGTTGAGTAACAGAGTGAAAAATGCTGAAACACCTGTAACAACTCAAAAAGAATTCCATGAAATCAATGAGCCCCTTAGTCTGCAGCCTACTGATCCTAAGGGCTCTGGAGAATTTCAGAACCTGGGATTATAGGACTTCTTGCTTTGGTTTAGGAGATTAGCAAACTGATTTTCTGAATCAGGCTTGAGCTAAAATTTAAATGGATCTATAGGTATTCCTGGACTCAAGTCTATAGCACAATTAAAGGAAGGTAAACTGGCTTAAAAGATAGAGAGTTCGCATACATCCTCATGTTAACTATCTCCAATGAGATAAATTTGAATTTCTTTGCTGTTATCTTCACAATCAGATAGCTGATCTGCACATTTTTATGCACACACAGTTTTAATTTCTTTGTTCTTGAACTAGGTTAGCTTGCTTTGTAAAAAAAAAAAAAAAATGGTATGTGCAATGCACAGAAATATGATGATATTTAAGCCAGCAAAGCCTGTGCTAACACCAGCACCAGGTGCAGCACAGTTCATCAGTGTTGACATGGCATTACATTAACTATATTGCTTTGGGGAACAAACGTGTGCAAAGTGCTATATTCCAGCATATGAACACGCTAACTCCATTTTACGGCTGCATAAGGGCTTCCATGCTTCTCTCTGCCATGTAGCTCAGAGAAATTGATTTTTACTTACATAATGGAGCACCCATCTTCCAGATCTCTTTATCTGTAGCTTTGGTTAGTTTATTTATCATGCAGATAATCAATGACTGTTGCTTTCCCTGATCCATTCTGGATTTGACTCCTGTTTCCAGTGTATATTTTAGAATGATTTTATTTCTAGTGACTGCATTTTCACTCAGTACAATAACAAAAAGTTTTAATGTATCTTTTCAATTTCCCCTCTCTATTTTTAGTTATTTTCAGTAAATTCAATCAGGTGTTCAGGAAATGGTTTCCTTTAAAAAAAGGAAGGGGGGGAAAGAGCTATTTAATAACTGCATAAGTATCAGAAACTTCACATTCTCCAGTGTTCTAAACGCTTCAGATAATTTTTCCAAAATCAGGAAATGTTTTATCTTTTGTTGTAATGGGAGATGTTAAGCCGTGGTACTTTTGCTTAATTTTAAACTTGCTCTGTTAATTTTAAAGAAATAAATAGGACACAACATCCAAGATTCTAATTTGACCTTAATGTAATGAAATACTAAACAGCTAGAAATGTTACAAAATGGTTCAGTGTTTTGAGAATAGACAGTGTGGCCACTGAGTTCCATAGCAACAGCCACCATTAAAGCTCTTCAAAATTTTTCTTTAAAGATACAGAGAAAGGCTAGACACAGGAAGGAAGAATAAGGCTGGAAGGAAGGAAAAGAGAAGTAGAGGGGGAGAAGGAGAAAGAAGAAGGAAGGAAGGAAGGAAGGAAGGAAGGAAGGAAGGAAGGAAGGAAGGAAGGAAGGAAGGAGGGAGGGAGGGAAAGAAAGAGAGAGAGGAAGAAAGAAAGAAGGCAAGCTTTTGGTAAAGATTTCTTCTCCTGGCTCTACAAAATTTGCAGTGGAGTAAGGGAAGGCAAGGCGAACCAGAAAACAAACATAAAGAAATAACTCCTTGTTATACTTACTTGTATGAAGAGTGATACCAGTTGGATATTTTTATTGTTTATATTTTAGCGAGAAGTTTGACCAGGTTCTTCTGGAAGACAACACGTAAGAAAAATGTAAAAAGAAATACACAAAATGAGAAAAGCACAGGAACAGCATAAACAATCTTCTGCCTGTGGTGCTAGTTCTTGCTTACACTTTTGGTCCTGCAAACATGAGCAATACGCATTGGCTTAGCAGCCACTCCAAGACACAGCATGCTTCTAATAATGTCAGGCTGTTGAATACCTTTCCCCCCGTGCATTTCTGGACATAGACTCACAACAGTGTGTGTAGTGGGCTGACCTTGGCTGGCTGTCTGTTGCCCACCCAGCCACTCTCTCACTCCTTTTTCTCAACAGGGCAGGGGGGAAAAATACGATAGAAAAGCTCATGGATCAAGCTAAAGACAGGGATATCGCTTACCAATCACTATCACGGGCAAACCAGACTCAACTATGGGAAAATTACTTTAATTTATTGCCGATTAAAAATAGACTAGTTTGGTGAGAAACAAAGACAAAAAATAAACAATATTTCCCCCTCCCCGCCTTCTTCCCAGGCTCAGCTTCACTCCCAACTCTTCTACCTCCTCCCCCCAGAGCAGCACAGGGGGATGGGGAATCGCAGCTGCAGTCAGTTCATAAAAATTCATCTCTGCTGCTCCTTCCTCCTCCCACTCTTTCCCTGCCGCAGCGTGGGGTCCCTCCCATGGGATACAGTCCTTCATGAACTGCTCCAACGTGTATCTTTCCCACTGGCTGCAGTTCTTCAAGAACTGTTCCCGCATGAGTTCTTTCTACAGTCCATCAGGAACAGACTGCTTCAGCACAGGTCCTCCACAGGCTCCAGTTCCTGCAAGGAGCACATGGACTTTCCATAGGCTGCAGCTTCCTTCAGGGCACATCCACCTGCTCCAGTGTAGGGTCCTCCAGAGTGTGGATATCTGCTTCAGCATAGACTTCCATGGGCTGCAGGGGCAAAACTTGCTTCACCATGGTCTTCTTCATGGGCTGCAGGGGGAATACCTCCTCGGGCACCTGGAGCACCTTCTCCCCCTCCTTCTCTGACTGCGGTGTTCCCTCTGCTGTATCTCACTCTTTCTGTTTCATCTGCCTGTCTGTCCAGTATTTTTTGCCCTTTCTTAAACACGTTTTCACAAAGGTGCCCCCAGCTTGGCTGACGGGCTCAGCTGTGCCCCGCTGCGGGTTTGTTGGAGCCGGCTGGAACAAGTTGGAACCAGCTGTGTCCAGCACAGGGCTGTCCCTGGCCTCTCCTCACAGAGGGTGTCCTGCAGCACACCTGCCCCACCCCACCTTGCCACTTAAGCCCAATACAATATGGTAAAAAAGACTTTTGGATGACTAAGGACAACGCTTTTTAAATAAACAGAATGTAGGGAGAGATAGAAAAGTAGCAAGGAGAAAAAACTGTGGAAAAGAAAGGAAAACACTAGGAAACATAGCTTTGCTTTTCAGTTGCTTCTGAAAACTTCACAAAAACTGGTAAAGGTAACAGAAATTAAATTCAAAATTTAACTGAAAAATAACAACATGTTGTGTTGAAATATATTACAGAAGAAAAGACCAAGGAGGTTTTTTGCTACCTTAGGGCTAAGACTACCACATGTGCTAGGCACACTCTCTCTGGCCACATAAATGCTGTTCACAAGATAGCCAGCTCATGGGAGATGGGAGAGCTGGGGCTTACTTCCGTGGCAAGCAGCCGCACAGATAGGACAAAGTGAAGGTGAAAAATCTCAGATCTCAGGAAGCCATTTAGCAAAATGACAGTTGTCACAGTTTAATTTAGCTCTTCAGCATTTTTTTCCTAAATAGACTATCTGGAAGCTCTAATACATCAGTTTAGGCAGAGATGGGAAAGACAGCTATAACAGAGCTGCTGCTGCTTTGTGTATTTGTTCTTTTCTTCTACAGGGTGAAAAAGACTTTTATTCTGTTGCTGAATTAGGCCTGCTTTCAAAATGATTCCTTTTTAGTTCCTCGTTCTTGATTAGCACAAGCTATTTTAGATACAAATTGATGCATAGCAATGGGGGAAGTTTGTTGCTTCCCCCGCAAGTGACATAAATGTGGGATGGAGAGACTAGATGTGACTACATTTTCACATTGTTTCAACTTTATGAACATCTACTACTGAATACTTTAGAAGAGTTTTAGATTCCAAGTTAAATGGAATGAGAACAAAGAATAAAAGAAGCCAAGAAGTTCGGCACATATGCAGTTGGGAGGGCAGCCTCCCACTCTCTGTCTTCAACCTCAGTGAGGACAGGTGGTAGGATTGCTGCAGGGTGGGATAAAGGCAAATTATTTGTGAACTTAGCTTTCCTCAGAGAATGTTTATTAAGACAAATTTGACTCACACTGGGTCAATTATGCTTGGAAATATATAATTATAAAAAGTTAATGAAGTTGCAGTCTAATTAAACTACATTAAGATATGATCATCCTTCGTTCTGCTGTGTCCAAATCAATAGGTTTTTGATAATAAAAATCTTCGCTTTACCTTTCTAGGAAATATCATTCAATATCATTTAATTAGATGTCTAGATAGAAAAACTATTATATTCTCTAAGGAAAGATTTTATTTCTCTGCATTTTTTCCATGCTGACTTGTTTTGCTTATCTCAAGTTTGTACCACACCATCAACAATCCAATTGTAGTTATATCCAGCTTAGGATTTTTGTCACATTTGCCAACTTTAAGCCTATTGCAGTCCAATGGAACATTCTCTCTTGCACGTGGAGTCAGTGACGTATTACAGTCAATGACATTTTATAAGCATACAGGTGATGTTAAAAAAACCAAACAACCTAACAACCAAAACCCCAAGACCTTATTGTCAAAGTTGTAGATAAACACAGATAAGTGCTAAAAAAGGATACTGAAACCCTTAAGTTACTCCACTTCCATCTGAGATATCCATAAAGTTCTGGGATCTCAGCAATAAAGTCATGACAAATCACTTGGAGCCAAACTCTGAGATCTATTTTGAGAGTCTGTTAAGTAACTCAAGACGTACAATATTTTAACTGAAAACAGAACTGGAGGATGTCAGTGTAACGCTTTTAAGCTGGATACTGTGTCATGAACCTCTAAAATACAAGTAAGAATGGTATAGTGGTACAACATTACTTCTACAGATTAAGAATATGTGCATCTATTCTAAAATTACTTTATTCAGTGGTCACATTCCAATATGTTCACTGTGTGAGAAAGATGGCCTGCAGAAATAACAGAAGGCACACAATGTAATTAAGATTGCTTAAAAAAAAAAGTTAGACATTTAAGGCGGTATGTGAATTTTAGATATATAATTTTTAGGCTTATTAACAACTGCAGTGTGCTTTCTGTGGAAGAGATACTTTGTATTTCTAAATACTTGATGGTATTAAATGATTTATGTTTGGAACAGTATGATTGGCAGGAAGAGAAATAAGTTTTGCTTTTAATAAGTAAGCAATAGAAATAATTCTAAATATTTAATTCTTATAAATTAATTTATGTTTTAAAATCAGGTAAACCTTTTTTTAGTACAATAACATTTGCTGAAAAATAAGAATCCATGAGTCAATTTTGAACTTCCTGGTTTGTCATTTGGTTGATTATAGGCTCCATGGAAAAAGAAACAGCTAACATGTATAGACACTGTACATTTCTAGACTCATGTTTTAGTGAAAATGAAAAATAAATCAGTATAGGGCATGGGTAATTATTGTGCTTATTTCCAGAATTCTTTATACTCAAATTTAATGTCTAACATATTTTTTTACCCAGACCATTTTGATGATATATTTTGGTATCTATGCCTTTCTTTTCAAAATAAGATTGAACCAGTACACTTACTTAAATTTGGTTTATAATTTTCCTTTTCAGTAAATAAAGCATTGTCCACTGGATACAAAGACAGTGGTTCTTGTGCATCTTGTAGGTTTAAAGAGGAACAAGATAAAAAAAGATATGAACTACTTTTTACCTAAGACATAAGAAAGGAACAGAGGGTCTCAGGATCTTAATTGTTAATAGACGCATATGTATGATGTGGCAGTTGGTCTTTTTTTAATACAAGCCTACAAACTACAATGGCAGATAATACCATATTTAGCATCTTTGCCTCTGATTTGTTTATGGAACAATGCTTGACAATTCCATTGGAGACAATAAAATAGTTGTTGGCACATTTTAATTACTATATAAAGGCATAGCCATTTCATGGAACTTCAGGGGGTAAAGAAGCCATCAATTACTGTGCTCAGCTTGAGTTTATTTAAACAAATGATTTTCTATTTCTGGATACATAAACAACACACTTCCAGTCCCTTGTGATATTTACTACCAGGAGCTTTTCATTTGGGTTATAAAATATCCCGGGCTAACCATATATATTAAAAATCAATGTTACAAAGGACAAGGTGATTATAGGCACCCTACAAGTGCTTTGGAAACAAACATACATTTGTAGAAATCTCTGTGCCACTATTCATTGAGCAGAGCAATATGTTTAACACTGAAGCCCTCAGGCATTTTAAGCCTTTAGTAGCAGAACACAAAACCAATTTTGGCTCATGGGTCTTAAAGCTCCCCCTACTGATTCAGTTCAGTTTCAATAAGGTATAATAATACATAAATATATAAGCTAACTATGGGAACAGTACAAATAGAAGAAACACACACCAGAAAGTAAATAAGAGATGGCCTTATTCAGACTGACTGTTTGCAACACTTCATATTCTTTCCACATTCAGGATACTCAGACATTATGCATTAAGGTAGACACAAATGTTACACAGACATATATCTCTTACTTATATTAAAAATACAATTTGTCAGTTGTGACAGCATAAGGGGGGAAAAGTTACCTGGTAGTAAGCAGTGCACTGGTTGATATTTTCTAAGCCAGGTTAGGATCTCACTTTCTAGTTCAGGTTAATATTAATGAGTTAAAATGAATAGGGACCGTACTACTAATATGTATATATGTAATTATTTACATTCAGTGCTTGTGAAGGATAAATTATTTCATCTGTTTGGGACAAAAATGCTTTTTCTGCTTATTGCAATACTCACCTTGCATTGATGAATATATGTTTCATTGAAAGAAAGATCTTTATCATGTGCTTTACAGAATGCTGCTTTGACCTTAAGAGAGGTAATATTCTCCATTTGACAACTACTCTACTTGTGAATATTAAACATATAGGCCCTGGAAAATTCAAGGTTTGTGGAGAAAGTACTTTTAACTACTTTGGATAAGTATATTATCCTACAAATAATAATCGATGCCATAATCTAAATATAAAGTGCACATAAAAACTTGGTGCTAATAGACTGACTCATGAAAAATCTTAATATGAATCAGAGGAACTTAGAGTAAACTTATACCAAAATAAAGCTGTGTAATGATCACTGGGAGTAAGCTTAAAACCAATTAAACAATCCGCATAACGACCAGTGCTTGACTGAATTATATTTCTAGCTTTCCCCTCAGCTCCGAGTCCACCTGCTAAACAGACATCATAATTTAATGTAAGACAGATATATTAGATGAGTCCTCATAGTAGGTCCAATTTTCTGTTGAGTCAGGAAGGTTTGAACTTGGCTTTTCTCTTTAGGTGTTCAGATATCAGAATGATGAACACAGCTATATTAATGCCAGAATACACCGGGTTCCTGTCTGGGACCAAGTGGATTACCATGTGGGACTATGTTTGGTCTGTACACACAAACCCCCTTTCATTATGAGTGTTTAACTTCCGCTTGTACTCACTGGGCTTCTTCTTCATTTATTCTAATTCCCTGATCTGTGCAAATTTTTTCCTGGCTAATCCATGCTTTTTTTTCTGGCATGGTTCCTATGTCTGTTTATAGTATTTTCCTTTTGTTAGTCATTCACCTTCCTTTGTCTTTTACATGTATTTCTCAGACATAGCTGATTACTGCATTCATGCATTGATACTGTTCAACAGTAAGTGGTTGCTATACCTCTCATGCAATACTTACTGTAGGGCACCATTATGTAAAAAAAAAAACAAAACCAAACCCCACAAAAAATTATTGACTTTAATAGGCATAAAGGAAATAAAATTTTATTAAAAATATTGTAAATGGATTATAGTAGGGAATCAGCCACAATCTGCAGATCGGGACTGGCTATCTTTTACGTAAAGAGTAGAATTTTAGAACTTGTTTTGAACTATTTTTTTCTCAATGGTCATGGAACTTTTAGTTGAAAAACTATATCATATCCCAGTAACATGCTATCTCAGTGCATATCAACAGAGGCATTTAAATTTTGTCCTCAGTTGATAAAAGGAGAAAATTTCCCTTACATACAAATATATCATATCATTCACTGTAAAGCTATGCAAAAGAAAAATAAACAGTCCCAGTTCATGTGTGGGGCAGACACTATGATATACTGGCTAAATAACTATATAAATTTGTTATTTGATAAACTCCTGAATGCTTTCAGATGTCTTTGCTAGTATTTCTGAATTTAGTTACAGTTTCTGGAATACTTCTTAATTTGCTTCTCGGAATATCCTGTAATACCGCTTGTGAGAAGTGCTATGTAGAAGTATCCACTTTTACGGAATATGAGCTGAGTCCTGTAGATGATAGGCTTGCTCAGAATCCCGATGGAAAATGGTAGCAATGACAGGAATTTACAAATTGTACATCCATGTTCTAAGTTTTATTTCCAGGACTTAGACATGGAACAAATGGGTGGTGTGAGACAAATGTGGCTGGAGTTAGTAAGAGAAACCTGCATTCTCTCATGGGTCCCTGACCTCTGCTGTCTCTCTTTTCAGCTAATTTACTACTATGTCACTTTCTAGTGTCAGTCCTACTGTATTTGCTGCCTTATTCAGTCTCTTTATGATCCTGTCCTCTCCTTATGTATTTTTTCTTTACCAAAACCTCACATCTGATTTAGTTTAAATTCTTCTTTTTCTGTCCTTATTTGCAAATAGAATTTGAAATTATTTGAGAATACTTCTTCATCCTGTCAAAATTTTGAAGAGAAAATTAATTTCCAAGAGAAGAGTCATTTCCAGTCATGCAGACATTTTAGCTGTTCATTTCTGTGCACTTTAAAGTTTTTACATTCTTCAGATCTTTTTCATTCTTCAAATAATCTCAAAAATTATTGCAGCTGTTAAGACTAGCTTTACCTACATGTTAAAACAAGCAAGATAAAAGCCTTAGAGAAAGTTCCAACACCGCTAACAGTTCAGACCTCACACTCTTGGGACATGAGTCTATCTTGTCAGAATGATCCAGTCAACAAGCCTGATGACTAAATTTCTAACTCATCTAAATCTAGTCACAACAGGTAGAGGATCAAATTGTCAGTAACTGTTATGTTGGTTCCTTGGATAGAAATTCCAGATTATATTGTCTATTCATTCTGCATTAAGGAAAGATTATAACCTAATTAATAAAATCTCTGTAAGGCAAGTAAGTGCTTTGTTTTGATTCCTGTCTACAAATAAACTGCTTTGTGCCATATGCAGTACCCTTAAAAGAAAGGTAGTAAATGATCAGTCACAGCAAGCACATTGTCATCTTTAAGTGGTGTAAATCTCAATCAACTGAGGCTTACTAGTGATCAAAATAATTTTATTCAGCTTTTTAATTAAATATGTTAGCAAATGTACAGACTAATACAGAAGGCAAGATTCAGCAGAGGAGGTGTTTCACACTGACAGATGCATGATGAGGATGTGCTTTCACAGCATCTTCAACCTAACCTAATCAGAGTTCCCTTGGTCCTACTTCAACACTCTTATTTTTTACATTCACATGGAATAACTCTGTCCCTCCCTTGGGCCAGCACTTCTGCACATGTGCAGCAGCTTAGTTCAGAGATAGCAGAGTTGCCTGAAATCAGTCCTATAAAATGAAGTGGTTAGTTTTCAGACAGAACAGCTAAACAAAACACCTCACCAAACGATTATATCAATGTCACAGCTAGCACTAATAACTGAACTATGCAGCTGAGGGCTGAAAGAATCAAGAAAGAATCAAGTTCAGTAGGATTTAAACTGTCTAGGCCCTCTGAAGTACTTCAAAAGCAAATCAGTTATAGAACCTAGATATTAAGATTCAAGAGTTCTCACTTAAGATGTAACCTCAGAAACAAGGAATGCAGAAAGACAGAAACCCTGTCATGATAGTGTCAAATATATAAAGTCTGACGGACAGAGGAATTGAAGGACTTTTGACAAGTCTGTCTTAATGCTACTTTACTTTTATTTCTTCAACTGCATCTTTTATCAAAACAAACAAAGAACGTAGCTGTTTGTATTGGATGCTGCGAATGAACACTTTTATTTTTACTAGACTGTAAGCTGTCTTGAGCTCAGGATGACTTTGTAAATGCCAACAAGGTTTTCCTAACTGAAGAGTCTGACAAATGCATACAATGAGAGGCTGGGTACCTCAGCCACTGTCAGCTGTCAAAAAAGGGAGTAAAGTGTTTCTCAGATAGAAACTGTCTGGACCAAGAGGAGAGCTGCAGTCACAGAAGTCAGGAAAATAAGAACTCTGTTACAGTAATTGGAACTGACCAGGATTAATTTCTTGCATGTAACAAGAGAAGCAGAAGTGTACTTAAAATCAGAGGATACTTTGAGATTCTTTCAACACTTGGCTAATTTATTACATAGCTTTTCTTCAAGTGCTAAAGTCACTATAGCAGTGGCTGTATTGCAGAACTGTCCACATAAAATTTCTAGAATGTGTAGGTTTACTTTATGCAATATATATCTGGCTCTTGATGGATTGCAGAATATATGTATTAGTTTATGGTTTTTAGAGAATTGTTTGAATATTAATGACATAAATCAAACCTGATTTATAAGCTTTTTAGAACTGCATAGTAGCCATTTTTAAAAATAATGTATCTTCTTTTTATGGAGTGTACAATTTGTTAATATTTACCTCTTTTTAAAATTAGTAATGGAATAATTATTTACAGTCAAACTTGAATTATAACTTTATTATGTTTCTGTGTGCTGAATATAGTGTATCATAGCTGCAAGTATCTTACTCATTTTAGCCCATCAACTGTAAAAATTATTTGATTATAAAACATTAAGTATACTGAGAAAAAATCCTGGTTGTTCATTTAAATGAGAGACGATTTATGAGATTGTGTCAGCCCAGTCTTGTATACCTTGGTCTAACTTAAAAAATAGGAGAGAAGCTCAGGGTTGTTAATATAAAAATGTAAACTCAAAGTCCTAATTCTTCCTCCTAGGCAACATTTTTTTCCCTCTTCACTCTGTTTATTCTGAGAAGAAAAACAAACCAACCCATAACATGCATTAACTGAATTATGTGGGGAAATGAATTTATTTTGGTATACTTTTCAAAATTTTCCCATTTTCTTCAGCTAAACATATTCTAGGAGCACACATATAAATAAAGGGATTTTGCTGTCTTCCACCATTTGCATACAGTTAATCCTAGGCTGTGTTAAGTCAACTTAATGGTCCATAGTATCCCTACATACTCCTAAGGAGATTTTTGAGATCTGAAATGTCAGCAGAAGGTTACACCAGAGGAAAGGAAAGTATGTACTTCTATCTCCATGAGGAATTAATAATTAAGAACATATTACTTCATTCAATGGTGTCTTCCTAGAACTCCCAGTCAGAAGAATTAAATAGACAGAAATCACTAACAGCTAACTGCGAAGTCTAAAGATGTCCCTTTTGATATGGAAGCAAGAAGTCAGCTAGGCTCTGCAGGTAGCTTCCACTAAGGACAGTGGGCCTAATCAGTTAGTTTTCATAGTATTGAATTCTCCATCCAAACCCCATTAGTCTAGCCCTGCAGAAGTCCTATCTTATCAATATCCTTTAGAAGAAATTATTTGCCATTTTTGAAAAAACAAAAAACAAAGAAACCTCCAAGCTAAACAAAAAACCAACACCCCTCCCAAAAAAACCCCAAACCACCCAAAATAGTGGAATGCAGTTAATCCCATTGACTGTGACATTAAAAATATTGAGTTGGATTTATGTATTGCTGTCAATGGTATTAAGTAGTAGAGAAATAGTTGACAGTCTTTTCAAGGAGCAGATGTACACCTTATTTGTGACAAAACTGTCTCTACTTTGAAGAGCTGCATAAGAAATGTACTGGGGAAGGCAACTTGTAACTGAATGGAAGAAAAATGAGGAAAATTTTGGAGTAGGGCGAGCAGGTTTGAAAATGATACAGCATTTACGGAAGGGGATCAGAATTCTCTGCACATTTGAGTATCACATGTCCAAGTGAATTGTCAGTACTTGTCACAGACAGCTCCTCTGTATTATCCTAAGGGAAAACTCAATGCAATCCACACAAACCATTGCTAGTGTATATCTCCATCACCACACATTACTAAGGGGCAAACTGTACTCCCAGGTGATCTTAGCCATCATTCTTTGAAATCAAGGATAATACTGGCAGCTTATCCCAGGGCAAATTTTTTGCTCTTGCATGTTTTAAACACCTTCAAAAAACATTTTAATTGGGGTAGGAGGGGTAGCAACCAAGGTAGCTGTGCATCTATACACTTGTTCTGAGTTTCAGAGGTTGTTGTAATGAACTGCTTGAAGCAAACATTACAGGTTGTTTTTCTGCTGAGAGAAGTCAAATGAAATTACCTTCTTTTCATCTGCTATTCTTTTCAGCTCTTGAAGTTACTTCTTTTTGAAGAGATGATCCATTTATCAGTCATATCACCATGAAAGTCATAAATTTATCTAATAAAAATTCCGGCAATTTGCTTTAAGGTGGTCTATCCAGACTGCAGTCATTTACAAGTTTTGTGTTAAATCAATTAATGAACTCTTTAAAAAGTGAAAGGCTTAGAAAAGTTAGCATAAAAACTGGACCCTAAGTAAAATGGACTTCCTATAGCCAAAAATAGGAGTGACAGGAAAGAATATTTTAAGCTGTGTATTTTTTCCCCAGCGTTGGGTATTGCTCTTTACTAGATTGACTCTAATTTATATCAAGAGTTTATGGTGCCAAGAGCTGGTAATAAAAGATCATTAAATGGAATTGCTAGGCTGGTGAAATCCAGAGCTAGCAGGCAGAAAAGCTGATGGGAATTGCTAGAGGAAGATTATTATCTAAAGGTTTCTCCAGCAATTGGAGCCATATTTACATGTGAGCACATGTGAGCAAATACATCTATCAATACTGGAGCTGATAAAGGCCATCTATTTTTAAATATATACATAAGCAGAATTAATGCAATCCACTAGTATGAATTATATGATCCTCTCCCTTCAAGAACTGTTGTTTAATATCTAATTCAAAATTAATAACGCAGCAGGAATGGATTCATTATCTCTTGTGTCAAAATCCTTCTTAATAAATAAGATAAGGAGAGAGAAATAAGTAAGATACGGACAGAGAAAAAGAGCATGAATAAAAAAAGAAGAGTTTCAGTGACCAAATTACTCCTGTCCTCATCAATTCCAGAGAATAAAAATTTTGCCCACCCCAGTAACTGATTTGCAAGGCAGCAAAGGGAGAATGTGTGAAAAGGTTCCTAAACCTGCACCATCAGTATATTCTCAGAGTAGACAAAGAGTGAAAGAGTAAGTAAAGGATAAGATCAAATAAAGTAAATTCCAGTATAAGTTTTTTCCCATTGACATTGGAAACCTAGTAGAAATTTTTATTCTTCATTTACTCATATTGAATTGACTGTTCCTAATAAGTATGCAGCCTGCCTCTTATCAGAAAAAATTACTCTGAAAGCAAAACAAAATTTCCTTTGCAATCATCATAATGAATACTGAAATCACAAAGAAGTTGATCTAAAGAAAAAGGATTATTCTCTTGCAGATAGCTGACACAGTCTTCTATTTGACCTTGAAATTATTTCTGAGTAGGCTTGAATTATAGCAGTAAATATATAAAGATTTTACATTTACAATGATCACTTAATTTGGAAATGTGTTAGATGTGTTAGAAAAGTGTTTCTGTGCATAAAAATAATAAAATTAATTGTTACTATGATTGTTTTTATTTTCATTACTTTATTTGCACCACAGTAGCATTTGGAGATTTCATGCAACTGTTTTGGCAGAATGTAGAACTAAACCTGCATGAGATCAATTTTCCTGTTTGACAAATACCTGTAAATAAAAGTAGGAAAATCCTTACTTCACATCTGGATCAAGCCAAGATATTTCAAAATTACTTACATTCCTTTTAATGGAGACAGAGACACAAGAATGGTCAAATAAATAGGGAGCTCACTTAAGATGTTATAAATCTAATTTCAGCTTAATGCTCAGTATTATTTAGACCACTGTTATGATTTCAATGTTCTGTGTCCTACAAACGTATCTTAGCCACAGGTCTATAAAATTCTGGTTGTGATCCTCTCTGACCTTAACAAAAATTATGTACCCATGGAACTAAGACACCCTTTCTTTAGAACTGGCATGGCTGATTAGTTTTAGAGACTATGACAAGGAAAAAAATATGAAAAAAACCCAAATCCCAAACCAACCTAATTCCTACCAACTTACATTATATATGAGGTAAAACACATTCCTTATCCTGAACTTTTTACAGCCAATATAGACTAAAAATAAAAGGGAAGGAGAGATGAGAAAGCAGGAAGGTGACTTGCTAAAGGTCATGGAAATCAGCAGCACTATCAGACACAGAAACCATGCATGTTGGCCCAATAACCTATTTCTGACTGCCTGTTGTCTCCTGAATAGCTGGGCTTGTTATATCTTCCTTTGGTTTGGTGTTCAATGGACAGCTGTTCTCAGTTTTTTAGTTAATAGTTCATTAA
Organism: Gavia stellata; assembly: GCF_030936135.1. Classification (NCBI taxonomy): domain Eukaryota; kingdom Metazoa; phylum Chordata; class Aves; order Gaviiformes; family Gaviidae; genus Gavia; species Gavia stellata. The sequence continues at coordinate 22,299,957 of NC_082598.1, read as the reverse complement.
AGTGTAAGAATCCAGGTATACCTTAGACACACAGATGCTATAAAAATTGTAGCAAAGCATGAAATAAAGGTTAAAGTAGTTTAATATTTTCTATAGATATTAAGTGCTTGAGAGCTCAGTGTCATGTAAAAAAAAAAGCTCAAAGTGACAGTAAATCCTCAATGCAGAACTGAGCCCTGGCATGACAGGTGTGCCTGTAAATAATAAGAAATAACTATTGACAAATTACACAGACAACTTCTATGATAATCTCTTGCTAAATACAAGAAACTGAAGCAGTTTACTACATTTGAAATGTAAAGCTGATAAAGAAAAAAAAAAAAACCCACAACATAAAAATCTGAGAAAGACTGAAATATGCAAGGTAGCTCAGTAAGATTTTTGTCTTACTGTTTTGATGCTGATAGATACTGACCAAAGAACATTCATGGTTTTTTTGGCTGGGATGAACCAGTTGTTGCAATCCAGATAACAGGACACCTTTATCTGCTTTGCCAGTTCTTTTAGTGGCGGTAACTAGCTCCCTTGTTCACAATCTTGGCAGCACTATCAAGGATTTGCAGACTTCACTGACATCTGTGACCACCTCCAGATCACCCCTGTTCATCAGAGACACAGATGGCTGGATGGATTTACAGTTTGTAAGACAATCAGTCCAGCATGTGTTAGAATTTTCCAGTGAGAGGTAGCCATAAGAAACCCAAGAAGAGGTGAACTACAGCACAAGGGGGGATTAAGTATTTTAAGTATTTTTGGTTTAAGTTTTTAAGTATTTTCAGAAATCATCATAAAATAATAATAAACCCCACAAAATAATCTTAAAAAACACTGGTCATACAACAAGCTTCTAGACAATGTTCTTGCTGGTACTCAAAACCCAAGTATAAATCGATGAGGCATAAAAACCTGAATATAATTTTGTAATATGATCACACAGACACTCACATAAATATATGCACCTAGAAATATTGTTATTCCTACTAGTTATTATTACTATGGCATTGTCTGAAAGAACATCCCTCATTCAAAACTCACTCTGTAAAAACTGCAAAACTTTGAAAAAAATTTGATGTAGGAACAGGTAGTAAAATTCTGCCCTGTATTTTAACTCTACGTACTTGTTTTACCATCTTTTCAAGACTTTTCCTCTCCTCTCCTGTTTGCTCCTCTGTCCAAAAAATACTGTAAGAAAGTTTAATATTTTAATAGAACTCTTAAAATAAGCTTTCATTATACACTTACTAAAATATTAGCGAAACGACCATTACAAAATCTCTTTGTCTCTATCTGTATAGCGTATGCAGTTATTGTCTACCTTATTGCATGTCAGTTGTTAAAAATTCTGTGTGGTTTGGACACATAAATTGTTTCTTTTTCATTCTTTGAACATCTGCAGTTCAATGTAGGAGGGCACAAGTACACATAATTAGAATATTTGAAGCACGAACATGTAAAAGAATACTAATACATCACAGTTTTTCTACACAGTTTTTCTACAGTTCTTAGCTGTAGGTCTGTGTGGTTTACAAGGAAGTTAAAGTTTAATCCAAAGGACTTTGGTATATGTAAATCAAACACTGAAATATAGAACTTCTACGTACATCACCTGTGGAGTAGAATGCAGAACCATTTGTTAGATACCTATAATGCTAATATTAGCATACCTGTGTTGATTGATGCAGTATGCTGAGACAAAATCCTCATTTTGAGAACTGAATGCCCTTTAAAAGAAAAAAGCAGAAAAAGCACTTTGCTTCATGGTAAATTAAAGAATCATCATATGAAGTACTGTACTGCACTGCATTTTGTCTCATCGACTGCTGCTATGACATCTATTTCAGACACTACTTTGTCACCAGTAGCTTTACATAAAAACAGCTGACTTTTTCAGACTCAGGTGTTCAACACAGGGTAGGACACCTTTAATAAAAGTACCATTTATGGTCAGAACCTGAGTTAGCTTTTCACATATGAAATCTGATTTAAAATTATTAGAGTTTTGGTTTTGGTTTGGATTTGTAATTAAAAGTAAATATTAAAGACAGGACAAGGTATAATTGATTTTCCCCTGAAGTTTAGAGAAGAGATTAGTTTCCTTCATTTATGTTTTTAAAATAAAACAAATAAAACAAAACAAACAGACTGTGTATTTTGCACTGAAGAAACTCAAAATAAATGGAACTTTTTCAGCTATGTAAGTCTGAAGTATTTAAAAACATAAGGACACTATCAGCAGTGTGTTTTCTTGTGCCAGAAGCACTATATACGTACCAAACAACTGTACTGAATTAGCAATTAGTCTGTGCAGTAGCTCTTTATTGAAAACTTTTGCATGCCAATGACTAGAATTTTGAGAAAATTTGATTTTTTTTTTTAATCCCCTCCCCACCCCCACCCCCCCCCCGGGAAAATTGGAGTCAAATGGGAACTAGTGAATGTGTCTAGGGAAACCTGAATGCACGGCATCTCAGTGTCTTAAAATTGTAAAATATAAATGAAAAGAGAGAGAGAGAGGAAGGACTGATTGAACAAAGTTTATCTTTATGCTCTGGTTTCAAATCATTATATTATAGAACAGAGCAACATCCTTTCCACCTCCACACCACCACAGACTCCTGCTTTGAATACCTCATCAAGTTCAATGGATAATTTTTCTGTGCATAATCACTAGATTTCAGACTCCTCTGACTAAGAAAATTCTTTGTCTGGAATATTCCGTAAAGAAGACATGTAATATTTCTATAACTGGCTAGCATTTTAAAAACAGAACAAACAACTCTTTGCAGAACAAAAGAGAGTGTCAGATGGAACACTATATTTAGAAGTTATTTGTCAGCCTTCAAAACTTTTATGAGCCACTTGAAATGATTGTTAAGATATTGTGACTGTGAAAGTTAAGATCTCTTATCATAAGATATCTTTTTTTTAAACAATTGACACAGCATGACCATCTTCTGCATGGTGCTTTAATTCTAACAGGTCAGTGAGTGGTGCTTCATATACTGCAGGTTAAGTTAGTACAAAATTGACAATAAAATGTTTCACCACTTAGAGAAATTTTGCTTATAATTCTTTTGATGCTGTATAAGAAATTAGCAAGAATAACAAAAAAATGGTAGTGATTATCTGTGATGCCAGAAAAATTAATACATTTAGTTGAGATACTACCTTTTTGCACTGTTGAATAGAAACCTTCTTGGAGTGAGTGAGTGCTTGGAGACTACATTTCATGTGACTCATCTGTTAGCATCATAAAAAGCAAGTAAAACATAAAATGGACCTAATTTTTAAAAAACAAACAAACAAACAAAAATAATTTTTCTTAAGTTGGTTTTTGTTTGTTCGTTTAATTTACTAGTGGTTTAGGGATTTCATAATGAGAGGGAAAGACCAAAGTAGCTTGCCAGAATTTGTATTGCAGTGTTCCCAATGTCACAAATGTCCAGTCACCCTTCCCTCTGATATTTGTATGATACATTTCTCTAAGTCCATGCAGTTGAATCCATTCTACTCTTGTAGTAAGCAAAGATCAGTGTGTTGAATTTTGATTTTCGATGGTGGAATGGTAAATAATCTCTAAGATATGCTTATCTCTTTTACTATCTATCATCTTCCCTGTTTTCACCAGACTTTTTGTACACCTGCAAAATAGAAAAAATATTGAGCATAATCATATGTAAATATCCATTTTTTGATCTGTAAACATTCTTTTCCCAAAGAACTGATCTAGTGAAAAGCTTCATAAAGATAACACACCATTAGGGATAGAAGGGGTGTGTACTTTTGATAGAAGATACCTTTAACCATTTCTGCCACTCAAACAGAAGTGGCTCCTATTTTTCCTTAAGTTAGTAGAAGTCCATTTACTAGCACTTGTACTGATAACACAAGAGCAGAAATCCAACAGAGACATTGTTTAGTGGCTTCCATACATCCATCTACCCAGACAAAGGTATATTAACCCCCTGAATTAAAGATAACTGTTCTAATAAAGCTTTGACAATATTTATGCTAAATATGACAATATCTCAGTTTATATGGGCAGTTTGTATGTTCTGAGTTTTCACCTTTATTAAGAGTTGAAAGAAAGGGAAAAAATTAATATTGATGTAACTTTTCTTTCTCAAACATGGTTGAAACTTGAAAATATGTATTTAGGTACACGTATGTTGCCCCCATGTAAATGGCACATGGTTGGAATAACCTTTCTCCTTCTTTTTAGTGTTCTGGAGGCCGTGACAGATTTGAAGTGATTTGTAAGAGCTGGTTGCAGCTCTGTCCTTCAGTAGCAATATACAAAACACAAAAAATGTCTGTGATTATGCTTTCAGGGGCCTGAGTGCACCTTAGCTAGTGGGGATTTGGCTGCTGGGGCTCAGGTCCAGGTTGGACACATGGCAGGGCTGGCCTGGACAAAATGCATTGAGACATCTTGGGGGGGCTCCCTGCTCTTTTGCTCAGGAGCAAATGAGCAGATTTAAGCTGATGCTGTCAGGCATGGTCTCAGCCTGAGCTGACTGCAGCCATGCCCTGGCTTGACCAGGACCCGCACCCCCATCCTGACCCCTGGCCCAAACTCATCCTGTCCATATCCCCATGGCACTGCTGGGCCATCTCGGTTCTGTATCTCACCCCTGTTCCCCTCATCAGGTCTTATCCTGACCCTCACCTGCAGGCTGACATCCCAGCCTGACCTTGGCCTGTCCCTGTCCCCAGGGAGATGCCTAATGCTCAGGGCTGGGGCTGCCCCTCAGCCTGCCCTGCTTCTGTCTGGGGCAGTGGGAGCAGCTCTGGCTGCCAAGCCCTGCCCTGCCTGCCCTGGGGGAGACCCCACGCTCATAGACCCCCTGCCCCCAGGGAGCCGCTGGCCCCTGCTGTACCCTCTTGCGCTGTATTAGATAGAAGTGCTCATGGGTTTCTGATGGTCAAGAAAATGGCCTCATGCACATGAATCATTCTCGAGAATAATAGTTCCTAGACCTAGCTAAATTTAGCTCTCAGCTAAACTTAGCTCTGCTTTTCTGAATAGGAAAGAGAAATTAGGGTCCTTTTTTTGAAGATTCATTCATCAAGAAGTGGGTAAAATTTCAAACAAAAGCAGGAAATTCCAGGGGAAAGAAAAAAGAAGTTAGCAGATTGATGAGGAGAAACAGAGCGAAACCTGTGAGGTTAGAGAGGACTCACTGGTCTTTTCTTTCAAAACATCGAGGGTTTGGAGATAGATAATACAGATGATGTATCAATGAAAGTGGAAAAAATTTTAATATGCCTCAGTTGCTCTTTTTTCAGCTATAAAGATTTTTGGCAAACTCTTTTTAGATTTTGAGAAATATTTACTGTTTAAGACTTTCTATTTTAGCTCTATAATGTGTTTTGCATTGATCACATGGTGGATAGATTTCATGCTGCTTTTCGTCACCTTCTTCCATTCCGTTTCAGCAATCCTCACTTCACACTTCTATCTAGAGAGGCAGAGCTGGATGTGCATAAAAATGCTATTCTTAATTTTCTTTCCCTTTTCCCACATTGTTCAGTACTCTTAAAAGAGGATTAATAAATCCCTGGCTACTTAGAATTTCTCAGATATTATTATGCCTTATATAATTTATCTTCATTACAGCCATTTGACAAAGTGAAAAAAGCACAAAATTTCCTTAAAAAATAATTGAGCATTTCTGATCGTGTCTAGGACGAGTGCTACTTCCATGCTGCACTTTTAAAATCAGATCTTGAGTTAGCTGAATGAGAGTAAGCTGATTTAGAGGAATTTAAGAGCTGACTCATAAAGTGGCTTTTTCACAAGCTCTGTGAACCCATATTTAAATCTTAATTTCCAAAAATGGCTAAGCAGTATATTTTTAGTGGAGTTGTTTGATTTTAATAGAAACCCTCACTCTGACAAGAATACCCCAATCTGGCCCTAAATGCTTGGAATAGTAAATTTTTTGATGGTTATCAGTGATTAAATCCAACATATATCACATTTAATTTTATTTACCTAAATCATGGAGAGAAGATTATTATTTGATTTTTTTTAAAATGTACATGTCTTTAACAGAACAGAAAATTGTTATCAAAAAATTCCCAAAATATGCGAAAAAAAATATTTCAGAATCTGCATTACTAATGCAGAAGTAGTCATAGTACGTATGTTGCATATTGGAACCATTCTAAAAATGAATGTGTAGAAAAGACTGCAGAGATAACTAAAGGTACATGGAAGACGTACTTGACTGTGCATGCACAATTTTTTCTGTTCCTAGGTGTAATAGTATACTTTCTGTTTATATGAACTGTCTTAAAATAACCCTGATGAATGCACAACTTATTGGTATCTGATATTGCTTACAGTTAAAATATTCAAAAGGTTCACTTACAGAAGAACATTTATATTTATAAATAATGTGTTTATTAGTACTAGAGTAATTTAAGGACTTAATTATATGCAGTTTGTGCTTACAGGTATAAGTCCATTGATTTAAAATATTTACCTTAGGAAAGAATCTGACCTGCTTTTATGCCACCTGTGGACAGTCAGCCTAAAAAATATGTCATATAAAAGTCCTTTAGCTTCCCTGTAAGCTCTACATTTCCTCATGAAATAGTATGTGTAATGGGACAAAAGATATCTTTATCAAAGATATTCCCAGTACTTTGGTTTGGCTCAGTGTGGATATTCCTTAGAACAAGGGCTAATGAAGAGAATGTTTTTGTTTCTTCAGACTTCCAGAACATCACTAGCAACTGGGTCATGGTTAAAAAGCATTTTAGCACCTATCTGAAGGCTGACGCTCATAGGTAGAGTACAATTAAATGGAAAGAAAGATTTAAATATCACTGTGTGAGTGAGAATGGGTAACTTCTTATTGAGGTTATATGGGCAATGCCTTAATAAAGTCACTTTTAATTCAGCTCAGTCACTGATAAAGGTGAATGAAAACAACTTGAACCAAATCTTGAAGCAAACCAGATGACAAGAGTATCAACATTGGAGACTTCGTTGCTTTTTTTCCTTTTTTCTTAGAAAGAACCAAACAGAGAGTGAGAAAATCTATTTGTAACAGTATGGATTTCAATCAAACTATTTAATTAATTAAAACTGAGGATATATTGAAAAGGATCCTCAATTAAAATTTGTTTCTAAGCTTAGTAGTGATAGCTATTCATTTTTTATCTTTCTTTATTTACATTTTTTAAAAATGAGATATTTCAAAAAATTTCTGTTCTGGTTCTCAGACTAGAATTTCTCATCTTCTCAAAAATAGATATACCAGGAAAGCTGAAAGACTCCCCAAAATATATTAAACATCTCCATTTAATGCTTATAATGCTCTGATAGTTCAGGGCACAGACTATAATTGTAACATTACACAGTAGGTAGGATTATTCTCACAGCTGGAGTATCAATGCTGATTTGTGCATGGTAGGGAAAAAAGAAAGGGAAGAAGAGATAAAAAAGTAAGAGTAAACAAAAAAAGCAACTACATGTCATAGTGATAAAATCTGATCTTGAATGAGGACAGTAAGAGTGATGCAGTGGATAGATGGTGCAGTTTGGTAGGACACACTTGTGGTTATTCCATGATGCTGATCCTGCACTGACACATTACAAAGATGCAAGCATGAAAAAGACATGGCTTGATGTTTTGAGGCTGGATTTATCCTGCCTAGCTCTCCTTTTTTTATAGTGTTTTGATGGGTTTTGTTGCTATAGCAATTCACTAATTTTTAGTAATATTGACATATCTTCATCTACTCATGAAGTTTGCAACCAATATTAAATCTATTTCCCTTAACAAGGAAAATAAAGTATAAAGAGGTTAAAGGGGCTATATACAACCTGCAACTGTTAAAGGCTTAAATAAGACACAAACACTAGTAGTGGAAAAAACAATTTATGTGACTACAGTGCACTAAAAACAGAAGGTCAATATAGAATCAGCACTTGATTATCTGTTTACAAATAATTGAATTTGGAGAAATAATCATGCCATGGTGTAGATGGCTAAGTACAATGCACCCAGGTTGAATCCAAGGGATTTAGTAACCAATTTGTAGCATTGTGCAGCTGTATTTTCTCTAGAATCAACTCAAGTCCAGCTACTATCAAACAGGTCACAAGCTCACAAACTCTACCATGTCAAGTTGGCTTTATGCAGCATTAGCCTGGGTACTTCTGAGCTCTGCTTGCCAGTATGTAGACTATATGTTTGAATTTATATTGCCTAGATGTTTCCACTATGCAGAGTATTCCAACATCTCTGCAAATTACTATTTAGGTAAATAAAAGATTGTTATAGATTATTAAAAGGTATTCATCTTAATTCCATGGCCTGCAGCAAAACCTCTTATGCACTGATGATAACTTCCTGCACACTACTCTATGTTTCACAACAAGTGAAAGGATATAAATAATATTATTACTGTTATTAAATTTCACTGGTACTATTATTTTTATCTACAAAGTGTCAGTTTACCAGTGTCATGTGAGAGACAAAGCATGGAGATGCTTGCTGGAAAATTCAGCGGTCTAGAATAGAAATCATCATGATGGGCAGCACTGATGACTGAAAAGGCATAACAGAATAAGCCATGAAGCCAGTGAAATAAAAGGTAACCAGGTTATGTTTGGTGTAACAGAACAAAAAAAGTGGGAAAAGATGACAAGATGAATGCAGAGAGCAAGAAAAAAGATCTTCTGGATGAAAATATCCTAAGAATTTAAGCAAAAGTACAGTATGATATGCTGAAGTATAAGACAGTGGGAATCTGAGCGAGAGCTGTATTTGTACACATAAATGGTAGCCAAGAGACAAGATATGTTTCATTTTTCTCTGAAGCTACCCTTGCATGCCTGTATAAATATAAAATAAAAATACAAACCTTTACCATATGGTACATCATTATAATCTTGTTACAGTCAACAAAAAACCCAGTCCTCAGCTTGTAAATACTAATTTTCATCTCAATGTAATGTTTCATAATATGCTTTGTAAAGTTTTATTGCTTAGACTAAATATGTCTTTAAGTAATGGCTAAATGCTGACATCCAAGTGACATCCAAAATAGCTAAAGGGTACACTTTGCTGAGATTAGGAAGGAAGTTAATTTTGATTGCAAACTGCGTGCTCACGGATATCTAGACTTTTTTTAGCATTCATTGAGTCTGGGAGAAGAAGTCTTGAGTGTTATTGAATATCATTATCTTAAGAAAGAACCTGCTCAGATAAAAAGTGTCATAGATGATGTACAGGTTAGGAGGAAAAATAATTAGTATAGGAAGAATCTGCTGCCATTAGCAACTGCAAGATCATGTCTTTTTTTTTATTTAAAAAATATTACTTGAAGAAATTGATTTCTATAGTATTAGATTCAGAATTCCATCTGAAATTAGAAGGCTCTTTTGAATAAGAAGCTTTGTTAGGAGATACTTTAAGTCAGTAAAGTAAACTTGAACAGTTTGGTTTGGGTTTTATCTATAGCTGATATATGGTTAAAGAGAGCATGAACTGAAATTTTCCCAGGCTATAAAAGAACTTTTCAATTAGCATGTAACATTTTAAGTACAAGGCTGTTGAAGGCATTTTTGCTCCTTCACTTTCTCCTGTCTGCAAGCCTACCCTTACATTTTCTTTTCCCCCAGAAGACTGTGAATAGCTTTGGTACAACCCAAACTATTTTTTTTTTCCAGATTATTACCATCTGATGGAAGAAACTGTTCATATAAAAGATGCTGACTCTCAAGCTCTTCTTGGGAACAAGCTACTTTGTCCTGAAAAGATAAATTTTTGTTTAATTGAAATTATATGTACATACACCTCTTAAAAGCATAAGGGCAAAAAACCAGGGATTTGCATAATGCAAAATAGGCACTTCTGCTGTGAATATAGACTGATGAGCAAATATAAATGCTGGTATGCAACCAAAATAACTGCATTATGGATATCTCAAGCCACTATACATATACCCTCATACATAAAGTCACATTAGCAAAATAGGTGAGATGTGTATCTGTTCAAGAAATTGAATTTATATTGAGGAATAGGGACATAATGTCCTGATGTGCAGTTCTTTGAGCATTTCTGGGCTATCACTTAAAAAAAAACCTTGCAAAAAATTGTACTTCACCTTTAAGGAAAAAGAAGTTTAGTAATTCTATGTTTATACCTGTCCTTCTTAAGGATATTAACAGATGATAAATATTAGGCTAGATTACTCAATTTCTAAAATGTAGACCTGAGATCACAACAAAGACGATACTGAGGTTGAAATATATAAAACACTATTCATAATATGTAGCTCCTATTTTCATGCCTATTTGTATTTGTGTGTGTGTGTGTATATTTATATGTCTTTTCTTATCACTATATGTCAAGAATAATTTATAAAATATTAGTATCATCATCCTCATTTTAAGAAAGAATAACTGAAGCATAGAGGTCTGAATTAACTTTCTAACAAAACCCTCAGAACATGAAACTCTATTGAACAAAAGTAAATATAATGGATGGGGCCAGTCTTTTTTCAGTGGTGCCCAGTGACAGGACAAGAGGTAACGGGCAGACTTGGTCACAGGAAGTTCCACCTAAACATGAGGAGGACCTTCTTTACTTTGAGGATGGCAGAGCACTGGAACAAGCTGCCCAGAGAGGTTGTGGAGTCTCCTTCTCTGGAGATACTCAAAACTTGCCTGGATCCATTCCTGTGCAATCTGCTCTAGGTGAACTTGCTCTGGCGGGGGGGTTGGACTAGATGATCTCCAGAGGTCCTTTCCAACCCTTGTCATTCTGTGATTCTGTGAATCTGTAATCTTTTTCTGATAAATTAATTAGAACAGAACTTAATTGATTCTAACATGGCTATTCATTAGTTTGTAAGTATATGGCTTGGTATTTTATTACATTCCTTTTTACAGAAAGATGTTTTACATGAAATAGAATGTATCTCTGAGAAGCATCATAAAAATAAACCAAATCAAGGGCCATGATAAATAGCATAGATCTGTTTCATGTTTATGACACAGATGTGCTGAGCAACACTAGTACAGAATCTGCCAAATGTTTATGAGACAGAGCTGTTGTGAACAACTTTTTGCATGAAAAAAGCCTTCTGAGGAAAACACAACATGGAAAAAGAAAAGGCAGAAACATGATACATGAGACTTGGCTTTTCTGAAAAAAGTTTGGCTTCTTTTCATAAGTATAGAGGGAAAAACTACAAATTACATCACTGGGTTAATACAAAGTTTTAAACTTCTGTCTTTAGTCTCTATTTAAAAAGGTTAGGGATTCGGTGTCAGCTGTCTTATCATGAGCTTGAGGAAAGACTATAAAGTTATGAAGATGAGTTACTGCCAGATACACAATTGCCTGTTTTTTAAATCTTAGAATAAGAGAAACTGACTTAGCTGGTCTATATTTATTAAGTATTCTACAAAATCTTGTTTGATAAGTGAGACAGAGAATATTAATCAAGTAAGATCTGTAAGGTGTCAGAGAACTAAAACACCTTAAGAACAAATTGGAACCCCTTTCATTCCCTTTGAAATTTGATCAGAGGGAGACTGGCTATCTTGTAAAACTGTGCATTTTCTTAAAGCTTTCACATATCATAAATGATGACCTAAGGATAAACTTCAACTTTGTAGGAATTGTTGATGAAGCACTGCCATCTTTTGGTTGTACAAATATGGAATATGGAGGAAGGATATAATTGTCACAGAAATAAGGCCATAGGCTGAAATCATAAAATGACTGTTTTATTCTAACATTTATCTACTTTGCTTTTCTAGATGATGGCTGCAATTGTCCATTAATAAACTTCTTCATTACATTCTAATTTCACCATCCTACCAGTGAAACTAATACAACAAAATGGCTGTAATGCTGATGAAGAAGTTATTGTCTTTGATAGAAAATCAACAGCCTAGATTAATATGATTTTCTGTAGCTTTTTAACTTGCTCTAGTCTTTATTTTTATCAAGAACTAATTAGCAAGGAAAATTTTATTACATTCTAGGTAAATTTTGAAATTATGAAATCTAATAAATAGCAATGTAGATGACAATTATTTTGCAAGAATTATCTAAGAACTAGTTGGTGACTCTGAAACCAGCTGTGTTTTACATTAATAGCAATAAAATTTTTTCTCCATTCCTCAAGTTACGGTGTTCTGAGATTCAGTGCTGTGGGACCAGTAGCTTGCAAATGTATTTCACCAGTTACCCATTCAACAGCTTGCAGAGGACACGCAATTCTAAGTAAAAGTGTAGTAATATGACAGAATGTTTTTCTTGTATGTGGAAGTATTTGTCATATTTAGCAAGATAGTAATATTGTTAAAAAAGGCAGTGTATGCTTTGAATGTGCAAGCCCAGTATGAGTCTGTTGTATTTAAGATGTGTAGCATTTTGTTTCCAGTCTTATTGTCATATCAGTTTTTTATCTCTTATTAAATTCAATATTGGTATCACAACCTTATAAGAACCAAGCTTACAGAAGAATAAATATAATTTTCATATGAAGATTAATATTTTACCAAAAAATTTGCTAAATTAACAAGTAAAGGCCTAAAATGATCAACTAGTCTCACCTTGAATGTAAATGGATCAAAAATTCTGCTTGTAAGAAATCATATCTTTAAGCAATACTTTCAAGTTTGATTTGAACAGAAAGATGGGAATTCTGCCATATGCCTAAGACTTATGATGTGGCATTGTTCCTGTTAACTTCAATATGGGCAAAAGTGTGAAGTGCAAAATATGCTTGCACTGCTCAGGACTGACTATCAGCACACTTGTTTGAAAATTCAGTCAGCAGGCAACATTTGGAAGGTCAGAGGCCTGTGATATGGAAATCAAATAATTTTCTGATACTGAATGAAAGATGAGAGGCTTTGAAGGATTTTTAAATTAAGACAAGAAGCTTCTGCACATCTGCTACCTGAAATAGTGATAAAGGAGCCAATATCAACACCTGACAGGTCAGAACAATTGTTATTTCATTTCAGTTACACTGGTACCACTGGCAGAGAAAGTTGCCTAATTACAATGACTAATTACAATAGTAGCAGAAAGTTTGAATTCTGGGCAGACTAGGCATTTCTTGGCACACCTCGTTCTCCTGTCCTGCTGTCAAGCATCTTTTTGGGTACGCCATACTGGGGCATAACTCCATCCTCTCCCCTATTCCAGGTTACCAGCTTTATTCTTGCTCTATATAGTCTGCTCACACTAACAGTACCTGGATTCCTGCACTAGGCATTGCATGTGCTTCAGACCAGGGACCCAGCTGCATTCATGCTACCACTGGATACATGCAGACCTTTCAGAGAACAATTGTTCAGAAGTAATTCCTTATGTGGAGGCATTTGCCACAATACTTAGCACCTGACACCAAGAGACAGAGATTTCTTCTGCAACCCAAACTGAAGCAAGTCATGTGCCCCTGCTGGTAAGACTAGCACTATTTGGAAATCTTTGAACTAAGAAAATGATCTTTTCAGAATTCTGGTTAGATGTAAATAGGAGAATATTATCTTTATGAAGGGCATAGCCTTTCTAAAATAAATTATGTGGACTCCCATTTTTCCTCTAGATGACATGAGAGAATACGAGAATGGAGATGGAGACTTTGCCTTAATTTGGAGGGTTGAATGGAGGCTGAGCAATATCAAATAATCTGAATAACTGAATGACAGACTAGAGTTCCATTTCAGTTTCAAAATCTTATTCTGTCAGAGGAAAGAAATTATATTGTCTATATACATGTAGAGGACTCTTTCCTACAAAATGTTGCAGATTGAAACACTGAGCTCCATCATTTGTCCTTTAGATTGCTCCACATTGTTGCCTTTACCTTTTCTTTTTTTATTCTTTTTTTTTCTTTTTCTTTTTCTTAAGGAATACAGACTATTTACCAGAGAATGAAGTTGTTATAAATCCTTGTGAGGATTTAGTTTGTGAAAAATGTTCAGCTGAGACCTCTAAGGGATACGAATACATGGGGAAAATACAAATGAGCAATTTAATGAAAAGAAAATTAAAAGTGGGAACACCTGCACACTTTCAGTACTTTGAAGGCTGATTTATTTCCCTCTCAATATGCATACATAATTCTCACTAATGTAACTGGAGTAACACCCATATATTTAGTGAAAAAATAGCCATGAGTGTTTCTGTCACTTCCTTAGGTATCATCACCATTTCAGTCAGTTTCTGTAAGACAGGGACATAATGAGACTGCTAATAAATCTTCTCTTTTCTATGTATATCTGAATTTATAACTGAGCAGTCACTTACAAATGCACATTTAAGGCTTGGTTTCCAATGGGCAATTAGCCCAAGCTTCCACATACATAGACCTCCATGAACATTTCCAAATGGTAACATCTGCACATTAGTATTACAATTGATCGATTTTATGCATCTGGGTATCACTGTTTTATCATGTAAGAAGTTCATAACAGGAAAAAAAATCTTTTTCATGCAATGTATGGTTAATTATAGAAATTCATTTTTGTAAAAGGTTTTAGAAGACAAAGCTGACAAAAAAGAGGTTAGATACACTTCTTAAACCACTAGCTCCCAGAATATACTAATCCATATTTGCCAATTTTCTATATTCTTTCCCTGAGCACTTTCTGTTGCCCACTTCAGAGACAGGATTCTGTGCCAGATAAATCTTCAGTTTGACTCAGCATGATCATCTTTTATGTATGCACAGAAAGGTATATGTAGTTACACTTGAAGGGACAGCAGAGATCCAAGATCTTACAAACCTGCTTCCTAAGTCTTAGGAGTTGGATCTAACTCTAGTGCACTAGCCTTCTTCAGTAGGAACATACTCTAATAAAACTGCTTCAAGTTTCCAATTATATGGATGAGCTACTTCTCAGTACAGGATGACCAGTATACTCTCTTATAAAGGCATTGAAATTCTTATATGAAAGCAAAAACCTTATGAAACTGACTACTGAAACTGTGATAGGGATATTAAGGTTGCACAAGTAAGCATGTAAATGTCAGTGGTTTCCTCACAACCATAAGGGAACAATTTTCTTCCCTTATTTTTCTCTCATGCATTTTTACATTTGCAGAGTATCTTTGAGAACTTTAACTTAACTGTTATGTACCCGATTTTCCTCTTTCAAAGCCTCATCGTAGGCATGTTAAAGTCAAATAAAAGGTTTTCATTGGCCCCAGATGGCTTTCAGTCTAGTTTACAATGAAAAACAATGTCATAGCTTGTAAATGTCTTTTATTCTAGCAACACTGTTGTAAAGGAACTGATCAATCTTCAGTATCACTCCAAAATGAAATCAACAGTGCTTTGGGTGATCAGTATTTCTGTTTCCATACACACTGTTAAAGATGAGAAGTCAGAAGGCCACACTTTCCAGCTTTTTTTCCTATCAAGTTGCTTTATGCCTTAATAGGAAAGTTAATGCAAAATTTCAGGCACGTTAAGCTTGCTCATTTAAAATATTCAGGTCATTTGATGATTTTTCCTAATGATTCCTAACTGATGATGGTGAAAAAGTTGTCATGCTATCCCCAAAGTGGTGGATTGCCATTTCGGAAAACCCCACAGATCAAGAACCACTGTGATACATAGTAAAAAACACTAAGGCATGAAAGGGGGGAAATGCCAGAAAAACAGAGGTAAAAGCCTCTGTTCTTCTGCAAAATGTGAGAGGATCAGTAAGCTCATAAATAAATAGATAAGCTTTTTTTGCAGAGTTTCTTATATACTAGAGAAAAGAAAGCTTTAAAGAAAGATTGGCAGGCAGTAAAAAAGATAATGATATTAGTTACTTAAATGTGACTAGCTAAGTAAAAAAGCTTTAATATGCATATAGAAAAACATCACTTCTTTGTAAGAAAAACCTGGTACTAATTTTTTCAGATAAAATAAAAAAATATCAAAATACGCAGAATCACAGAATGATAGGTGTTGGAAGGGGTTGGAACGGACTTCTGGAGATCATCTAGTCCAACCCCCCTGCCAGAGCAGGTTGACCTAGAGCAGATTGCACAGGGATGCGTCCAGGCGAGTTTTGAATATCTCCAGAGAAGGAGACTCCACAACCTCTCTGGGCAGCTTGTTCCAGTGCTCTGCCACCCTCAAAGTAAAGAAGTTCATCCTCATGTTTGGATGGAACTTCCTATGACCAAGTCTGTGCCCATTACCTCTGGTCCTGTCACTGGGCACCACTGAAAAAAGACTGGCCCCATCTTCCGGGCACCCACCCCTTAAGTATTTATAAGCATTAATAAGATCCCCCCTCAGCCTTCTCTTCTCCAGACTAAAAAGACCCAAGTCCCTCAGCCTTTCCTCATAAGAAAGACGTTCCAGTCCCCTAATCATCTTCGTAGCCCTTTGCTGTACCCTCTCCAGCAGTTGCCTGTCCTTCTTGAACTGGGGAGTCCAGAACTGGACACAGTACTCCAGATGCAGCCACACCAGGGCAGAGTAGAGGGGGAAGATAACCTCCCTTGACCTGCTAGCCACACTCTTCCTGATGCACCCCAGGATGCCATTGGCCTTCTTGGCCACAAGTGCACATTGCTGGCTCATGGTCATCCTGTTGTCCACCAGGACTCCCGGGTCCCTTTCCACAGAGCTGCTCTCCAGCAGGTCAGCCCCTAACCTGTACTGATGCATGGGGTTATTCTGCTCCAAGTGCAGTATCCGACACTTGCTTTTGTTGAATTTCATAAGGTTCCTCTCTGCCCAACTCTCCAGCCTGTCCAGGTCACGCTGAATGGCAGCGCAGCCTTCCGGTGTGTCCGCCACTCCTCCCAGTGTTGTGTCACCAGCAAACTTGCTGAGGGCGCACTCTATCCCTTCATCCAGGTCATTGATGAATATACTAAACAGGACTGGACCCAGTACTGACCCCTGGGGAACACCACTTGTTACAGACAAGACTAATATTCATAAATGAAATCTTGTTTCATAATTTATGTCAGAAATATATTAATTGGAAAAGTGTGGTGACTTCACTTTCCCAATGCATTTTGTTTTTTCAAAATTATTTTCATTATTCAGCCCAATATTTCTGGGCTTGGTCAATGTCTCTGTAATTCTTTGATTATTTTTTTTTTTAAAACCAAAACCTTAATTTTAAACAGACAATGGGACAACTTGTAAACAGACATCTTTCTCTGAGAAATCTTGTGGTAGAAGGAAAGCCCCAAAAGATGCCCTTTGGACAGGATACTCAGGAGGGAGACTAGAAAATACAGTTTCCAAGTTTTCATTTATCACAGAATCACACAGAATCACAGAATCACTACGGTTGGAAAAGACCTCTAAGATCATCAAGTCCAACCATCAACCAGCACCACCATGCCCATCAAACCGTGTCCTACAATGCCACGTCCACACATTCCTTGAACACCTCCAGTGATGGTGACTCCACCACAATCCTGGGCAGCCTGTTCCAGTGTTTCACGACTCTCTCAGTAAAGAAATTTTTCCTAATATCCAGCCTAAACCTCCCCTGGCACAGCTTGAGGCCATTTCCTCTTGTCCTGTCACTAGTCACTTGGGAGAAGAGACCAACACCCACCCCTCTGCAACCTCCTTTCAGGCAGTTGTAGAGAGCAATAAGGTCTCCCCTCAGCCTCCTCTTCTCCAGACTGAATAACCCCAGTTTCCTCAGCCACTCCTCATAAGACTTGTGCTCCAGACCCCTCACCAGCTTCATCGCCCTTCTCTGGACACACTCCAGCACCTCAATGTCCTTCTTGTAGTGAGGGGCCCAAAACTGAACACAGGATTCTAGATGCGGCCTCACCAGAGCCGAGTACAGGGGCACGATCACCTCCCTACTCCTGCTGGCCACGCTATTTCTGATACAGGCCAGGATGCCGTTGGCCTTCTTGGCCACCTGGGCACACTGCTGGCTCATCTTCAGCCGGCTGTCAATCAACACCCCCAGGTCCTTTTCTGCCAGGCAGCTTTCCAGCCACTCGTCCCCAAGCCTGTAGCATTGCATGGGGTTGTTGTGGCCAAAGTGCAGGACCTGGCACTTGGCCTTGTTGAACCGCATACAACTGGCCTCAGCCCATCGATCCAGCCTGTCCAGATCCCTCTGCAGAGCCTTCCTACCCTCAAGCAGATCAACACTCCTGTCCAACTTGGTGTCATATGCAAACTTGCTGAGGGTGCACTCAATCCCCTCATCCAGATCATCGATAAATTTATTAAACAAGACCGTCCCCAATACTGAGCCCTGGGGGACTCTGCTTGTGACCGGCAGCTGACTGGATTTCGCTCCATTTACCACGACTCTCTGGGCTCGGCCGTCCATGCAGTTTTTAACCCAGCGAAGAGTGCACCTGTCTGAGCCACGAGTCACCAGCTTCTCCAGGAGAATACTATAGGAGACAGTGTAGAAGTCTTTACTGAAGTCCAGGTAAACAACATCAACAGCCTTTCCCTCATCCACTAGGTGGGTGACCTGGTCATAGAAGGAGATCGATTATCCAGCTGTTTGAGGTATTGTTCTATTGTAGTCAGCTATAAGGTTTGTGTTTTCAGATCTGTAAAGATGAGAAAAGATGACTTAGATATCATGAAGTCATGCACAGAATAATCTGGAGAAAGAAGATCCTTTCTGTAACCTGGTACCTTACGTGAACTGGCACTTCAAGATCATTTAGCAAATTTCTCCGAGGCTGCAAAGTAGAAACAGCTTCTAGAGGTTCTGGAGGAGCCTTCTGCAACTGTAAATAGTAAGCATCCAAACACTGTATTATGTTTGAAATAACTAATCCAATTCAGAAGCAGTTTGTGTTGTTGGGAATGGTATATAGTAACTCTGGGTTTTGGTTTTTTTTTTTTGTTTTTGTTTTTCTTCTCAGTAAAACAAAACACCTCATCAACACTTAGGCACTCTGCTGGAAATGTGATAAGTTTGGGAAGAAAGAACTGGGTAAAATTGAATTAATGGTGTTGTCTACATCTAATACTCTCACTTTTGGAAGAACACTTTTGCTAGTTCTTAACAAATTTTCTATGAAAAAATATACTGTATAATTACTGGCATTGATAACGTATTCACACCTTTGAACACCTTAAGGGAAAACGTTGAAAGAAAAGCATTCTGAATTTGAAGTGGATATGTAGTCAAAAGTAAAAATAAAAGTGAAGCAGACATTTGCCTAGTAGGTAGCTTTCAGAAAAATCCTACTTAGTCTTGTATGAAACGGAATATTTGTCTCTCTCTGAAGTAAGAAAATGCATCTGCTTTATTCATCCAATCTTCTTTTAGGCTTATAAAACATGCCTGTGTGATAGGGAAGCTGTGAAAGAGAAGGTGAAATGGTTCAGAAATACAGAGTAAGAAATGCACAATCAAATTGGAATAGCCCTTTTGATTTCAGCAAAGATTTATACATTAAAAGTTGATGGGTGGATTAACCTTTCACACTCTGCTCTGGTTACCCCTGTCATGTACCTTTTGTAATCATACAACTGCCATTACCTAGCTAACTCACTTGTGCATCTTGGGAAGAAAGCAAAGTTTTCAAAATATTTTTAGTTGAATTAAACATTTGTTTTCAGGAAGCCAGAAAATTACCATCATCTTTACTGAATAAAGTATTCATGTTCAAAATGAATGACAGACTGCTTTTACAACTCCTGATTGGATTTACTGCTTTGCTGTTAGAAATGTGATTCTTTACAATGAGATATCAGGGTTCTCTTGTATATGAGTATTCCAGGGTGATAGTCATTTTGTGGAGGGTTCAGGCCTTACAAATTTGTGCAGTGGCCAGAATAATTAAACAAGGTGTTTAAATTGGCCTTCTCTTTTCCAGAGCTTTCAAATGAAGATTGGCATTCTTTCTGGAAGCTGTGCTTTACTGAAACACAAATTCTTAAAATCAGTTTGGGGACAACTGATTAAATTTAAAAACCTGCAGTAAAAAGGACAGAACAGGGTTTATTTATATATAGACAAAATGGTGGTATTTTATACTCTTTGTAAAAAGCTACACATAATTTCATCAAAACTGCATTATGCCACAGCTATAAGGTTCTTGAGACACAACAGAATTACTAAACACTAAGCTACTGATTACAAGAAACTTTGATATTTTAACTGTATTACACAAATACACCAAAACCAAACACAAGCAAACCAAATCAGAAAACAGAATCATTCCTTGGGTTTCTTGTTTTCCTGTACTTTTCATTCATTTTGGAAAAAATAAACTAAATCTATTAAAACTAGAGGCTAATTTGAATCTACAGTAATTATTAGTAAATGATTAATTGTTTTAGTAATGTTCAATGACAGCTGCTTTTATCAGTATGGCATATGAATGGTTTTAGAAAATATGCTATACAACCATTACCACTGTAAGACACATGTTTAAATATAAGTTAATTCAAACATACATATGATAACAAATGTAAACTCAGAGGGCAGATACTGGTGAATGTATGAAATACTAATCCTAAACCACCCAGAACAATTTGAAAGGTAATTGTTATTACAAAGGAAATGTCCACAACTGTAAACTCATAAACACATATTATAGTAATGGAACAAAAGACTTTATCTGACAGGTATGGAAAAATCAAATAACAATACAATAGAAGAAAACGAGCCTGTTACAAATTGCTGTGCAACTAAATCTGAAAATCATCTGAATTATCCTGCTTTCCTTGTAGACCTTTCATGGCATATTACTAACATCAGAAACTCTTTCTTTTAAAACCTTAAAAATTACTTGTATTCAGTGAATGTCACATCTCTGACTTAAACTCTTTAAAGCAGCAGATTATAGAAATAATAAAACTATAGGCCCTCACTTTACATAACATTAGCTATACACAATTGTTGTATCCAAATGCATATGTAACACAGTACAGTCATTAAAAGTTTTAGGCAGGCTACATATCTACAAGAGTCCATTGCTGGCTAAGTCCTGCACTCCCTGCTCACATGAAACTACACTACACTAACTTGGAACTGCTGAAACAAATGACAGGAATAACACTCACGAGAGGCAAGTATTTTTCAAGACATTTAAAGATACTGAATTAAGGTATGCAATACTACCTTTGACGTCAGTTTTTTATATATATGTATTTATATACACAAAATTCTGCAAATTGAAATCCAGGGAAAGGCATCTTCATACACTTTCTCACAACAGGGAACACAATCTAAGATAAAGCTACACTGAACTTTTCTGATTTTTTTTCCTTTGAAAAATATCAATCACTCAAAATAAATATTTTTCATGAATATGCATTGTTTTCATTTAAAGTCTCCTCGGATTCTGGGGATTGATTAACTGAAGTTTGCAGGTCTTCCTACCCCAGATTAGGAATATCACTGAGTTATAAGAACATTTTCTTTCTCTGTGGCTTATTGAATGTAAAAATATTTAAGTAGATAGGAAAATGAAAAGTTTTAAGGATTACTTTCTACTTGAATGTTAGGACACTGACACAAACTGTGGATAATTGTGCTTCCTTCAAACAAGCTCCTTTGAATCAGATGAATCAAAAGTATTTAATGTAGATTACTAAAATACTAACTATTGAGATACTGGCTGCCATGGGGCTTCCCTTTTTTGACTGGCAAAGCCTTGATAATGAGAAATCACACTCTCTGTGATGTGATGTATAGCCCTACCATAGAATAAACTGCAGAAGGTATTGAATTGGCACGGTAAAGATGTGCCAAGAATTTTTCATAGAAATGTATTTCAATCTCAGAGACTGACAGTGTTACCATCAAAGCCAGCTGTGTGACGAGCATCAGAAAGGCACCTCAACAGAAAGGCAGAGGACATCCCATAAAGTACCAATGATGTAGCTTTGGCAGAAAACCAAAAGTCTTTTCTGGGATCAGAAGACTGGCTGAAAGCATGCTTCAGCTTTTGAATGGGGAAACTGCCTCTCATTGTTTGCTCCGTCTGTGTTCAGGAAAAGCATTCTTATACTCTTTGTAAATAGATAGGACTGCAACCAAAAATTTTGGATGCATATGATTAAACTCTATCCTGAAAGAAGCAATTCAGAAAGATCATTAATATTGACAGGAAAAATGGCAGAAAGATAAAGGCAGAAAAGATAAAGAGAATATAGTTGGAAGGAAAGCATAGTAAAATAACAAGCAGAAAGTAACAAAATACCATGGATTTTTCTACTTTCTAATACAGCAACTGTCAGTACAGTATTTTTAGAAGTCTAACCTGAGATAATGTACACTTCTCATTATTTTCATCTCTGCAATGTATGTCTTTTATAGTTATATTTCCAATGTTTAATGATCTGTCTCTTCCTCTCTACCGTACTTTTTCCTTCTTCCCCCTTACCTTGTACTCTTCTTTTCCTCTTCAGCCTCTGCTGTAGCTTTGAATTAAAGGAAGTTTTGTCAATCAGCAAAATGACAACATCAGCTAAAATGGAAGCAGAGGAACCAAAACCAAAGACCACAATAATTACAAATCAATGTTTGTGGGTGGAGTATGGGGTGGAACTAAAGATCCCAGAAAGAGAAATGAATGAGGAAATATCCTTTCCAATTGTGTCTTGACCTCAGTTAGGATGTATTTCCTTGTACTAAGTCACATTTCTTTTTTGGGGCTATAATCTCTTTGGAAAACAACTCCTACTAGTCATTTTAAATATACTCTGATTAATTACATAAACCCCAATGTTTTCTACACCAGTTGGAAATAATTTTCTCATGGATGGAATGGCATAAACTGTATGTTATTATTTTATTTTTTTAATTTCTAAGGAAAAAAATGACAAATAAACATAAATTTGAATAAATGTGACTGAAATTCATATAAATCTACATAAAATTATTAAACAGTATTTTAAGTATTATTAATTCTGAAAGCACTTTTTACCTTATTGTCCTACTACTAATTGTCTGAAATAACAGGAAAGTATCAAATTCAACTTTATTTTATCATAGTGTTGTGGAGTTTTTTATATAAGTCATATAACTACAAATTCTTTTCTCAGCAGGATGAAGGTAACAACTAGGGCATGACTAGCTGACTGTCTGAATGTGACCTTTTAACGTGTTGTTCGGACTACAACTGGTATAATTTAGACATCAAATTGTCTAATATCTAATATTGTATTTGAAAATATTTTTCTGAAACTAGCTTTAATAAAAAGGCCAGGCTTAGAGAAAGTTGTATTTCTTTCCTAAGAAAAGAATATAAAAGAAGTGGGAAAAAAATCAATTTGAAATGGAAGAGAGGTTCTCATTGGCATCAGTGTTAGACAACAGAAATGAGGAGCCTGTGATTGTGAGGAAACAGCCAAACTGCACTTGAACAAAACTATTAAAATGAAATAATCTCTAACATGTGAGAGTAGAGGATATTATGACAGCACGTGGTACATAGGAGCAAAATTTGTTCTCTACATGTACGTACAACTGAATAAAATATTGTCCGTACTCCTTGCCAAGTCTTTGCTGTATGTTTAATATTTTTCATTCAGGCTTGGTCATCACAAACTATGCTTTGGTTTCCACTGTAGGAAAAATGCTGGAGGGAAAATGTGAGAATGTTAAAATGGGAGAACTGCAAAACCCAAACTCCAACAACAATCAATCAAAGGGAAAACTGAGAGGGTTCTAGTTTCTGTGTGTACATAATGATACATAAACTAGCTAAAATATAGCATATGATCTCTTCAACATATTTTTAAAGCATTCTTCATCATTGTCTGAGAGGCCTTTTTTAGGGAGTTATTAAATCCAGCAGCTGCCAACAGAGGCGAGGCTGCTGCAGCTCCATGCCCTTCAGTTCCAGCCCATTGTGAGGATGAGCCTGTAGCCCAAATAATACATACTCTGGCAGGGGATAAGCGACAGCATCTCTGCCAAAAGTGGTCCAGCCCCCATGGGCAGGGGGTCGGCCCTGGCTGTGATGGCTATTGAACCCCTGAAGATTGCCCTGGAGCCTCTCCCAGTGGCCACCAGCAGGACAGGGTCGCCCTCGGCCATGCTGACACTGAGCTGGCTCCCAACCCAGGCAGCCAAACCACACCAAGGGATGGGCTCAGGACCCCTTATGAGGTGTTTGCCTAGTAGGATACAGTGCCACAAACCAGGAAAACTTGCCATGGGCAGAGTTTGTCTTCACAATGTCGAACTGACAGGCTGTTGCTACAGCGACAAAGAGAATTTCCTAAGTAGTGATGAAATACAAGCAAACAAACAGAAAAAATCCAAGCAGTGGATTTTTTGTATTAGATTTTGTATTTCTGTGCTGGGAGAATCTTTAAGTGACTTATTAGCAGCTTCAGAAGTAGAACAGCAGAAAAACAGATCAGTCCTACCATAAGAAAAAAAGTTATTCCTGCACATGAGGGTTATGAGGAGCTAAGCAGAAATAGAATAAGTAAGTAAGCAAGGGACACGTGGTGCTCTTAAAGTAAAATTTTGAAATATCTTAACAGAATTAACTGATTTTTGTAATGTTGTTCATGTCACGTCCTGGCAACTTGTCATGATAAGATAATGAAGGCTGAATTCATATTAAAAACCTACTGTACTTGTCTGCCATAAATACACATAAGTTCACAATGTATGCCACAGCTTTTACTGATATTGCCCATATGATGGCTGAATCTATGTTTTTCTTCATTGGTATTTTATAGACAAGTAATTCTTCTTTATGAGAGGAAGTTAGTGAACTAAAATGATAGGAAAAGTTTGTAGAATAGAGGAAGAATTACTAAATTTACTTACTTTTCAAAACTAAAATATATATTTAAGTAAAAAAAATTCTTCCAGAGAAATGTTATCAGAAGTCACAAAGACTATGAAACTTGTAACTTGCTGGCAGCAAACTTAGATGCATAAAAGGCCAACAATAATAAATTGTTGACCCTTTGTCCACATGGGGCAACTAGGAGTAACTGGGAAATAATTTTATTTTGGCTTGGAAGAAACTCTTGAGAATTCTTGCTCTCAGGGCCCTGAATGCATGTGTGGGCCTTAATGGCCCCAACCAGCCTCTCCTGACCCCCTCAAAGATGCACACATCCCAATACACACACCTCTGCCCCTGTTCCCAGGGGCTCCAGTTAAGCTCAGGTCTGAGCAGCAGGTCCCTGCCTGAGCCCTTGCCATAGGTGTCCCTGAGCTCAGCCCTGCTCCTGCTGATCCTGACTTGCTGACTGTGTTCCCCAGTTTGATCTTTGACCTCACTCTTCACCTCACATTTGTCTGGTGATGGCTGCACTGCTGGTGGGATGCGCTCCTGGGACTGCCCTTCTCTCCTCTGCTCACCTGCAAGATGGCACCACATCAGGGAGGGCACTGCCCTGCCTGCCCTGGGGCCACCCTCCCACCCTCCCACTCTTCCCTGGCTTTTATAACTTTCCCTAGATGAGCCCAGTCTCTTAATGGTTAATATTATTTCCTATACTGCCTGTGGCTGCTCGCAAGACTTCTGAACAAAGCTATTTTTTTCCTGAAAGAAAGGAAAAATGTTTCCATTAATTGGCAAAAGTAAGTAATAACCAAACACTTTCTTACAGCTATGCAATAGCTTTACATACATACATGAAAAAACATTACCTTGGTTCCTAATTTTGCTACTAGGAAGAACTTGACATACCTATTTAAATCAAAAGTCCCTCCTGTTCAGATGCAGTCTTTGCTATTATATGGAGTACTAATTTCTTGAGAAAGGAAACTAGAATAATGTCACATGTTTCAATGGTGTGCTGAAATGACGATAGTACCCAAACAAACCGTTTAATGCTGCAGATGATAATAGTTACTGCAAATTTGAACAATCTAATCTGGAACTCCTTTATACTTTCGGGCTGTGTAACATCCTGTGACAGAGTTCCACAGTTCATGAACGTGTGAAGAAATACTTGCTTTTGCATGTTTTGAAGCTACTGTTTAATATTCCATTGAGTACACTCTAATTCAGGTACTGCAGGAAATTACAAATATTCAGATTCTATTTACTTATGCTAGATTAATCATATTTTTATGCACCATTGTAATAACCTTCACCTACTACCTTTTCAAGAGTTCTACTATTTTAGTCTTCTTTGCATGGAAACCATTCCATATCTCTCATCACACTTCCTGTTTTTCTCCAGAACCCTTTTTTTTTTTTTTAATTCACTCTATCTTTTTAAAGATATAATGCAGCTAATATTAATGATGTAGGTATATATGGATCTTACAGTGATATAGTGATGTTCTCTTTTTTGATCTATATTTATTTCGTAATAATTCCAAATTTTCAATAGTGTAATAGCTTTGTTGTAGAAGTGATGAATCAGGAACGTGAGGCAAGCCCTGTAGGGAGATGTGTTTTATTAGACAGATTGTTACAAATGTAAAAAACAGATAAGTTTTTGGACACACTACCTTTTATTGCTTGCTGCTGCACAGCCAGGCTTGTGAGTGTTACAGCTACTACACAAAGTGGCTGTTCAAGTGGTGTTTTCAGATAGCTACCTACAGTAATTTCAAGATTTCTGAGTGATAATAGCTCATTTAGATCCCCCCATTTTGTACCTGTGGCTTTCATACGTTTTGGCACTACAGCTCAGATTCTTTCAAGGTTTCCCACCATGCCATTCCTTTAGTCTCTTGACAATTATATCTTTAAATACTTTGTGTATCCTATTGCCAAACTCAAAATTACTTTGTAGAGTGCACTATGGCCTGGGAAGCTATACAATTACTAGAAGAGGTGAGGAGTTGTGAAAGAAAGGCTTGCAGATATATCACATTTCTGAAGTAATTTAGCCTACTAGAAAAGATTCATTTATATTGTTGACTAGTTTCATCAGAATATTGTTGAAATTTAACCATTAAAATGTAAAACCTAGAAAATCTTAGGATTTGACAAAATCTCAAGTTTTTTATTGGTTTTGGATAGAAAATATTCAACTCATACTAATAAAAGCTGTAATAGCATAACTTCCCTTATTTAATGGGAAAGTTGCATCAACACAACATGGGAGAGAATGGAAAACTTCATGCCGAAAAAGTTAACAAATGCATAAAAAAATCACACAGTGAAGTTGAATTATTTTTTATTTCTTAATCAGAATGGTGTGGTATTCAATTTGCTGAAATAAGCTTGCGTTGTATTACTTTGGTATGTTTCAGTGAATTTAAGTATCACCATGACAGGTACTAGGAGTACCATAACTGCCTGTTAACATTTGTCACTACTTTATATCATTAAGGTAATCTAATGATATTCTGTAGGTGCAAAAAGAATTTCTTTAGTCATTCCTAAGGATAAATATAACAAATATAATAAACATAACTGCTGAATACATTTATTGATTTTCTGCAGCAACAATAATATTAGAGACTTTATCAGGATCATGGGTTGATACAGGAATGCATTTTAAAATCAATGATAGCCTCAGTAAGTCAAATCTCTTTCTTCTTCAGAAGCTATGGACGAGAACCTAGTTTCTGCAAAGCAAATCAGATGAAAATGGCCTTAGAAAAATCCCTTGCTTTCAGTATGTGCTGCTTACATTAGATCAAGAAATAGCTGATATTAATCCTAGCAAAGCAACAAGGGACATTGCAATAAACACAGACAAAAAAAAAGTTAATTTAGATGTAAGCATGAATTATTTGGAGAAAGTTGATGGAAAAAATGCCAATTGCCAAAGCAGTTGTGGGAACTCTGAATTATTTGTGTTGTGGTTTTAAGACAATATAAGGCAGTGGTGTTACACATGAATCTCAGCCTCTTTTATCTAATAACATCTTCTGATAAATTCTACTTTATCTTCTGATAAATTCTACTTTGTTGTTCTCAATCCACTTCACTCTTTCAGGGCAGTGTGATGGAAAGAACATTATGCTTTACTATTTGTTCCCTTCTAAGTTGTCATGGATGCTTGATGTCTAGTCAGTAGTAAAAAATATGTAAAATTTTGGTGAAAGATTATTATTCTGGGATTTGGATGCAAAACTCTTCTTTTATGGAGGCACTGACAATCACTTGTAAGTTTTCCAGAATAAAACTGGGTCTGCACTGGAGTTAGTTACTTTTTATGTCTTGACACCTTTCCAAAAAGTCACCTGATATGAAAGAGCCAATGCAGCTTAAGTTGTCTAAAAGGTAGACATATTTCTAGCAATGCTCATATCTCTTTCTTATGTCATTTGCCAAAGGAAAATAAAAGTAAGGATTTATAATCTGTATCATACCACATTAGATTTGTTATTTCAGCAGTGATGGCTTCTGTTTTTTCTGTCTGTATGAGTTCTCACTTGAAAACTTTAATTCAAATAAAAATAAAGTAGATCACAATAATTTTGTCTTCCTGATATCCCTTAATATGTATTAGTTATTTTTACTTGCATACATCTTATGAACAGCTATTAATTCAGAGGTTAACTGAGTTATATTGATTAATAATACTTCTAACATCCCATCTAATTAGTTAACAATAGTCAATTAATTAGAGAAAATTCATATATTTAAAAATATGACTACTCTTAAGCTGTTTATTTATAATCAGCAAAATGCTGCAAAATATCTTAGCTGATTTTGCTGATTCTGCTTAACAAAGTAATTGTCTATATAATCATTTAATTTAGTTTGTGCATCTTACCAGATCTTTGAACACAGTGGTAACACTTACTTTCCTGTCAAAGTGTTGAAAATCATTCCACTAAATATTTCCAGTTTGTTGTTATCTGTATTTGCAAACTATCTACAGCATTTTTGTCTGTCATAATCCTCATAAAAAATAATGTACAATAATCTTTTTTCTGTTCAAAAGCATTACCTTTTTTCATGTAATATTTTTGTGTTCAGTGTGTGTGCTGAAAAGAAAAAGCATGCAGATAAATTCCATTACAGAAGCAACCCCTGAAAAGAGAAGACTGATGATACTAACTCTTCTTGTCTGTTCAGAATAGTGTTAAAATGCGGAAGATATTGTTTTGAAAAGTAATATAGCAGTAAAATTGATCCTGGGCATATTTCTCCTAGAAATTTCTAATTAGTACTCTCACTCTGAGTAATTGAAAGAACTATTGAATTTGTGCAATGCTTTACTAAGCATTTTAGATTAGCCCAAATTCCTGATGCACTTTTCTGAAAGGTTGTTACCTCCTGTAGGTCTCAGAATATCAGGTAATCCTGATTATTAAAGTGAAGTGATTTTTAATGAGTGAACAGATAGCAACTTCAGTCCTTTTTCCTGAAATCAGTTTATGACTGTCATCTCATTTGCAACTTAGGTGCCAGAAGTGATGTGCTTTGCTCTGTAGTTCTCTCAACCTTGCTAGTCACAAGATGATACTCTTACAGTATAAGCTGTATTAATGTATAATTGAAGAAAGAGTGTGGTTGACATGAGTTCTTATCCTGGATTTCTAGTGTCTTCTTTCCAATATTTACACTCTTAGTGACAGTTCGGTACCTACTTGCTTTGAGTTCCAAAGTCAGCAGGTTAAAGTCTTAAGTTGACATTTCAGAAGTGACATGTTCTAGGATTACAGTTATAACTTTAAAGGAAAAGTGATGCTTTTTTCCCCCCACTCCAAGACTGAGAACAAAAATTAGGCTTAGAGAAGCCCCTGGAAGCTTGTGTAAGTAATAAAACTCTCTGTTCTTAGACTATGCAGGATGAAGCATCACCTTCTTTTTTATGAAAGCACCAACCCCTCTTGTCTTTTTCACGTGTAAATTTTTGAAAGAACTAGTGGATTCATAACCATGGTTGTATTGGGTTTTTTCTGCACTTCATTCCTTTCAGAAATTGCCTCCTGAATACTTTGTGTAACATAAACCATTTGTTTTCTAATTATGTGCAGCACAGAAGACAAGAAGAAAGACATTTATTAACTCATACAAGATTGTGATGTTATTTAAAATCCTACTCTAGTCTCAATAGTATCTTTACTGTATTAGATTCTCATTAACCATGAAGTCCAGTTGTCATGTTCTAGACTGCTCACTTAAAATTCATGAATGTTTCCACTATTACTTACAGAGCAAAGAACTATTTTCATCCATTCTTGGGCCTAAAGTCACAGGCAGATTTAGAATTCAAGTAGGTCTGATAGAGAGATGTTCTTTCGGGTTTGGTTTTCCAATTAATTGATTTAGAATTGACTTCTCAGTAGCATGAACATTCCACAAAACAAATTACAGCTATGAAATATGGTTTGAATTTTGAAATAAGGAGTTTCTATTTCAGAAAAGAATATTTAAGATTCAAGACGACATAATTCTCTTTTCTTCACTATCATAAATCTAGTGTAAGTCTTGACATCCTTTGGTTTACCCCATTCTTACACTGGGTTGAATGAGAGAAAAATATAACCATTTTCTAGTACGTGTCATCAGAGAAAATTTTTGAAGAAAACATTTCACTTCTAATGAAATATTAATGGTTTCTTGTTCTGTGAATAATTAAGTGAAAAGAATAATAATTTTGCATCTTATAAGGGTAAATTAATTGAGATTTCAGTTGGATGTTTCTCAGGTGGATCTGTATGTACAGAGCAGTAATAAGTACAAAATAATCAGTATTTTCCTCACTCACCAATATGGCAATAAAAAGGAAACCCTGCACATACAATCTACTAATGTCATGCATATCGGTAATATGATTAGGCTGGGTAATCTACATAGAGTGCTTTTGGAGTCTGTATTTCAGAAAAGGTTAAGAAATTTCGGACAGTGTAAAGAAAACAAAATAACTTGAAAATGAGAGAGGGGACAATGATTTGTATACACTAAAAGTTTAGACTATTAAAAAAAAAGTGGGAGGGGAATATTCTAAAGTTGTGGTGAAATGAAGTCCTAATTACACTAGGGTTAGAAAAACATTCCAAGAAATTATTTATACCTCAGAATTACCAGTTGATTAATGGGATAAAACACTTGTCAATGCTGACTGTGTTTTGGAAGAACCTAGGGAGATTTTGTAATCATTAACAGGTTTCACCCACAGGTCTTCATTGTTTTCTGCCTTCTCATCTATCCACTCATCATCCAGTCTGCTGTTGAGAGTTCGAAAGAAGTCTGTTCTAGGAGCTGTTGCTTTGAGATTTAAGGCTTTTTGACACTTTGGATTTTTATTACGAGGTAACCTTATTCTTTTGTACCCCATTTGCACAGGATCAGAGCTGACAGCTACAGGGCTAAGAAGTCCATGGCAACTGAGTATAAAGACTTCTCACTGTTAGAACTGCACCTACCTTTTAAAACAACCTAAGAATCTGCTTCTGTTTCAAAATGCAAAAAAAGAAGGCATATTTTAAAATTGCTAAACTTCTGTGAACAGAAATATCTTTCTCCACGTAACTCAAAATGGTGGGTTTTTATGATCAAATGCAAGTGAGAAAAATTTGACCAGGCTGAACACACTCTGACAGTATAGGAAAATCAAATATCAGGGGCTGATCTCAAATAATAGGTGGTTTTGTTGTTGAAACTTAATATCTAGTGGTAAATCACATGATTTAAAGCTCAAAATCAACTATTTCAAAGCTTGTTCAAAAAACATTGATATAATGAAACAGTGCTTTAAGAGAAACCTAGTATTTTATTCTGAGAAGGCACTTAAAAATGTCTTCTCAACATCAGGAAATGTTAAATGATGTGAAGTGGCTGCCAAAAGCCTCTTACTCTAAAAGAAAAAAAAAATAAAAATCTGAATCTGTCTTCCATCTTTCTAGCTCTACAGCATACAGGCAGTTATCATCTTATTTCCTGCTGCACTAACCCTGATTTTATCTTCCCTAAATTCCAAAAAGATTTTGATGTTTTAATCAAAACCAGAGCATTTTTAAAATACTGCCTTCCTTTTGTTATAGTCTGCTTCATCAGAACAGAGCACAGAATGTTGATGAGGCATGCCAGTCAAAAATCCCCAGTCAAAACTGACACATCCAACTTCAAAACTGCCAAATTTTAATTTTCTTACTGATGTTTCCATCATATTTACATGAAGGTAGTAAAAATCCACCAGATTTCTGATACAAAGAGAAATTAAAAAAACATTGAGAATCAGCCTTTCTGGAGTTTAGATAGTTTTCCATCTGGTTCAAACCAATATATTTTTGCTGCAAGGCACAATGTAGATTATTTAAATGTTCTTTGGAAACACTGGTAAAACATTAAGATATCATAATAATTCTACATTTACAATATAAGATATTTTAGTCTATAGAAATAACACAAATTACTAGATAATAGGACTCAAGTACAAAAAATTTAAGATCAGAAGGTACTGTACAATTGCTGTAAAAAACCATCATGAATTCAAGTCACTGTTCTTTCATTATATTTTGCACCAAGAATACATTCAACCAATGTTACTGCTCATTTTCAAAATTCTAATCATTTTTATGCATATATACTAAAAGAAAATAGGGACTTTATTCTGTTAAGGAAAGCTAGGCCTGCATATTTCATCTGTCATAGCAAACATTCTTGGCTGTTGCAAAGCATGCTGACAAGCTGTAATTCAGTAAAACAGGGCACATCATTCTTTATATAAGATAAAAAAAAAACAATGGTGGGTTGCTTGCCTGTAAAAGTTACAAGAAAGGTAAGGCTGCTATGAGCACTAGGTCAGTCCTTTCGCTGAAAGGTATGGAACATCTTTCCATAAGAAAAACATCTATCTATACTGGAATTTGGGGTTGAGGAGCTGTGATAATATTCTATAAAATAAAATTTGGAATAGAGAAGGTGAATGAGAATCAATTTGTTCTTCTAATACAAGAACTGGGAAGCAACAAACCATGCAAAAAGATTCACAATAAGTGAAAGAAGGCGTTTATTTTTACAGTGTCTACTAAAACTGTAGCATTCCTTTCCACAGGTTGTTGTGAATGTCACTAGTTTACATGGGCTCTAATAGGTGACCAGTCAAGTTAATGTATGAGAAGTCATGAATAAATAAATAAATAAATAATACAACCTCTCTCAGTCATTTGTCAGGACATTAAAAAATATTGCAAATAAATATCTCTATATTGCTGCCATGTTGTAATACTCCAACCTTCAGGCCAATGACAGGGACAAGGCAGTCTCTCTTTTGAGACAGTTCTTGACACAAAATAAACCTTTTTCTGTGTTTATGATAGTTTTTATGAAAGGCTTCATGTCTTTAAGAAAAATAGCCCAAAATTGTGTAATATGTTTTATGGACAATTACTTTGGTATAAATAGTTTGATTAAATTACTTTGGGGGCCAAATATATGTCTTTACTAAAAGCAAAATTTGATCTGTACATTCTGATCCAAAGTTGTTTGACGATTCAAGATAACTTTGGATTAGGCTTTAATACACTGAAGTTTTCTCTTTTTTTCTTTTGAATGTACAGTCCATTTGGGAGTCAAGGAGAAGGGATAAATCTTTCATTTGTTGTCTATCCTACTTACTTTATTAAAAAGCTTTTTACTATTCTTGAAATGTCTTGAAAAATCTTTCATTCTTTTATGTCTAATTCTCTGTTTCAATTTTACTTGGCCTGACTTACCTATTGAATTCCTTTCCCAATGTTGAACTGTTTAGTTGTTGTTTTCTTTATCCCGTTGTTTGTTTTCTTTCTCTAGTTGTGATTCACAAGAGACACCATTTCAGTTTTACTTCTCAGCGTTTGTCCTTTTTATTGATTGTGCATTTTTTTATGTTCGTAATTTCAAAACCACTTAATAAAATCTTAATTCAAAGTCTAAATTATAAAAAGCAGGAATTAATTTCAGTCAAAAAAAGGGAAAGACATGCAAACCACATTTTTTCTAAGTATAGAAGAATAAAAGAAATTGAATGGAAAACATTCATAATGACAGAAGATGAGAGAGAAATAGCACCAGAAAAGGATGATGCAACCTGAGCATGGTGTGGTCCAAATAGTAATGGAGTCTGACAACACGTTATAAATGAAAGCTTTATTGAGGCAGTAGGAAAGACGAGCAACAATGGGCCCATATGGCGACTCACCCAATCCCTGATAGCAAACACAGGATCATAAGTGGTGCTGTCAATCCGGTGGACTGTGAGAGACACTTGGTGTTTGGGTCATCTGGCCACAACAACTAACTGTACAAATGCCTTTTGAATGTGGGTAAGAGTTGTGCTGCCCCTTGGCTCCACCAATGGTAGTGTGATTTGAGACAATCATACCTTATGTGAATAATGTGGGAGATGTCCTGCCTACATGGCTGATACTGCTCCGGGGGCAGGATGTTGGCAGTCTCTGTCTATGCTGCCCATAGGGGCAGGCTGTCAGATGACACAGTGAGTGTTAATATACAGGTAATTACGACCTACTCTATTCTTAAATCTAAATGCTTCTTTAATTGGTAAATTCAAAGAACTTTGGAAGTATAAATATTTTTAGTCATAAATACTAATTTGAGCTGTTCATAAGAAAGAAGTTATTCTGCAAATAAGTTATATTTTCCCTTTCCATAAATCAATAGAAACAAATTTTAACCAGCCCAAATTTGTACACGCTAAGAAAAGTTTTGGCATCTGTTTCCTAAAAATATTATTTAAATCTATGAAGTATTTGCAAACTCTTCTATATATTAATTTTCTGCAAGTTGCTGTTTCTTTTTTAAAAAATGAAACTTTTATAACCAAGAAAAGGAGAAAGGAATAAATAATGACATTGCCAGCAGCAACTTCCAGGTGACAGTGCAAACATTCTCTATATGAATATTAGTTCAAGCAGATATTAGAATGAATACACAAAATAATTCTCAGTCTACAAGTATCTTTGTGTAGAAAACGAGTAGGTAATATTGTTATATATTTCCATTCAAAAATGGTAACATTTCACTTTACTGAACCAGCTCACAAGAAATAACAAAACAGTTCTACACAGGTTATCTAAGAGATGATTCATTATAACATACAAATAATTAATGGCTGTGACTGTGTGCTTTCCCCCACTCCCAAACTGACCTTTATCTCCTGTAACCCTGCTCAAGCAATAACCACTAGTGGCAGTCACAGAATCACGGAATAATTAAGGTTGAAAAAGACCTGTAAGACCAAGTCCAAACATCAACCCAACACCATTATGTGTCTGGTTGTGATGGCTGCATCCAGCTCAGCGTGGATTCAGGGGAGATAGATAACTACACAATAACCAAGGGCTAATTTGAGCAATGCACCCACCTAATCACAGTGCTAGTCAATGTAAAATCTGTGGTCGGTATGCAAATATGACTATGAGTCAATCGTCTTACCCCCATAAATAGTGAGCAGCCCAAGAGCCCTTTGAGCAAAGATGCATGGCAGCAGGCTGCACGCCAGGATCTCCTCCTGAGTAGGAACGCCCCTCAAGGTTACTCCTCGAAGTTGAGACATTCCTTGCTACAATAGATTCTCAGTAAGTGACTAATAGCATGCTAAACTTTGCAATCTTAGCTAAGTGATATAAAGGATTGATTGCGCATATATAATCCTTTAGACATAAACCATTGACCAAGTCTGGGACTAAGTCTGGATCCAGCAGCACCTAGACTCCTCTCTGAGAAGGAGTTTAGAATGCAAGGGGATCCTCATGACTCAACAGGAGGGTCTCCCTGACAGTTTTGTCTGACCCTGTCCTCTATGCAGTAAATAATCAAGTGTACCTTGACATGGAATCTTGTGAAACCACTGTCTCATTTACCATTGAACTTTGTTAACTCACTGTTTTATATCGATAAAGTATACTGTTGCTTCTCTCTTACGAGTGAAGTGTACTTTCACTCTCTCTGTGGCAATGGCACAAGTGCCTAGACAAAGCTACTGAAATGTAAACATTATATTTGATGTGGATTTTGAAAAAAATAAATGTATACAGAATAGCTAGAAAACTTCACACATTGATTAATGTTTGAAGACATAAACCCCTCTATTCTTTTTGTTGTCTTCCCACAGTCCCATTCTCCACTTTTGACAACTCTGAGGGCTATAAAGCAGTGAGACTATTAAACAGAGGCCGATACATGTGTGTTTGGGGATGAAAAAGGTAGATGGAAGAGGGATCTTGACATTTCTTGATAAAATTGATTGGATTGCTCCTATATACGTCACTCTGAAGTCTTTGAATTCTTTCTCTACCCAGCTGAAGAAGTCACTGTACTGTCTAAGTTTTTTCAGTCAAAATGTGAGAGCTTCATCACAGAAACTCTTCAGAATCTCTTTTTTTAAGGAACTCTTCTTTGGTGACTGGAGACAATGAAGTAGCTGTTACTGATAGTTAGAGAACATTGCACATTGAGGAGGATACATCCGTATCCTTCACCTGCTTAATACTAACAGCAGAAACATGCTGCTAAATCAAGACTGTTGATATCAACCTTTTTTCAATCAGTCTGTGAAAGCCTGAAATGATAAATGGTGCAAGTGAGCCAAAAGATGTTCTAAAGCAATAGTATCTGAATCAAAACTCTCTGAGACAGACCTTTTTGATGTATTTCTGCAGTATCTAGGTCAGTGGGTCTGCATCTATGTATTATGTTAATAAGAAAAAAATCATAAGAGTCACCTGGCTATGACCCGTTATGATTTTCAAAATCTGTCTTCCTTTACATGTTGTTGTTTCCAATCTGTACTTTATGAATATGAGTAATACTTTTTCAAGTTCAGTCCCGAAAGTGGTATTTTTGACTCAGCTGAACATTTCTAGTCCATTCCAAATGGAATAGTAGTATTTTTTTCTATTCATAACACAGGTTTATAAAAAATTCAAATAATGTCAGTATTGATACCTTATTGAAGTTTTCCCCAGAAAGTGAAAATGCTGAAAAACATTTGAGATAAGCATAACATTTACTTCTTATGATTCTGTGTTTTCTAGAAGGTCTGTGAAATATCCTGGTTTTAAAAAAGAGAAAATGTTCTGCTAATCAGGCAGCATCACCTATCAACTCTTTCCCTGAGTGATACTGAAGAAAAGTGATTTCTTTGGGGAAAAGCCACATGTCATCATCTCAGCATTAGGGATGACATTTTCACATACTGTATTTGGTGTCAAACATAAATCACATCAATGTCAACAACTGTGAGATCTGTTTGGGAAACACTGCAGATGAAAATATTAGCATTCATTATTTTTATACATGAAGCACTTGCTCTCAGAAAGTCAAAGTGGAATAAGGAAGTTAAGGAAGATTCAGAAAAACCTGTGAAAGGATGCATCGTCTGCATGAAAATGTTATCTGAGACCAAAACCTGTCATAATGACTGCTAATGAGATGATGTACTGAGAGAGATTAAAAAAGAGGCTGAGATGAAACTCTAGGAATAATTATAAAGCGATTCAAATAGGACCTGTTTAAACAAAGTAGGGAACGATCAATGAATTAAGTATCATTCAAGACAAGTAAGATCAGCAAAGGTGAGTCCCAAATGACAGCACAGACTATCTAACAAGATCTGATAATTAATAATGACAACTGTGACAGAAGTTTCTACTGTTAATAAACAAATCTTATCAGAGGCTTAGTTAAGAGGGTGTTGCAGAGCATTTTTTCTGCCTTCCTGAGTCAAGACTGTTACAAGAGACAGTATTGATCGTAAGCCAAATACAACAGATGCATTGACATTTTAGGTATAAATAAATGACTTAGTAGGTCAGCAATTATAAAACAAGTAAAAGTAGAATTTTGTTTAATTTATTAATGTAGTGTTGTGTAATTGAAAGTTCTTTATTGCATTCTTACTGGAATGTGAATTCAGCAATGAAATTTCTCAGACCTGCTTTCTGACAGAAGCACGAAAAGTAAAAATAATAAAATAAAATAAAATAAAATAAAATAAAATAAAATACAATACTAAAAAATCCTGCTATAGCTTATGTTTTGATTCTTGTTAAAGATTTCTGCTTCTTTGAATCATAGCTTTAGTATTTACCACTATTATAATTCTTCCTGTATTATGATTCTCCATTTCACCCGTGTCACTGCCAACCGATTTTGCAACCTGCGTTATCAGTCAACTTCCATCCATATCACTATCTTGAGAAACTTAAATTAAATAAACTTTATTGGCTCTTCATCTAGTATACCAGTATTTGAAGACAGTTTGTTTGGACCAAGATGATGAAAAATACTGCTTGCTTTGCTTGTCTTCCAGACATTAAACTGTTCTGTGCTAAGAAATTCTGAAGCATGTGGATATACATTCAGAGATGCTAGAAAGGGAAATAACCATGCTAATCTGTACTTTGTCATAGGCATGAGAGAAGCAGCAGCTGATCCTCACGATAAGAACATGTATAGAATGAGTAGCTTCAGTGTACTTTGAAATAAATTGCAGGTGGCACATGAACTCTGCACAGGGCGGGGGAAAAATTTCTGGCTTTTCAAATCAGGACTCTGAGGAGTTTGTTTCAGCAATTTTTAGCCCAAATTTTTGTCACGGTAATATCTGTTTGCCAGAAGCCTCAGACTCATTTAAGACTACTTACGTACTGGCTATTATCTTCCTTCAGCTTACAGAAGTCAGTACTGTTTCCCCGTCTGGAAGGGTTATTTCTTCTGGTGGTGAGGTTGCAATGATATTTCACTATCTGTCCTGGTGTTGTTCTTGCACTTGTTCTAGTATTTGTTCTTGCACAAAATTGGTTTTGCATTACTGGCTAGTGTTTTGAAGAGGGTTAGTCATGCATAGCCATTGATTATATTAATATGTATTTTCACAGTATTACATCTGGCTCAGTAACATATCTCTAGAACCCATTCATTACTGACAACGGAGTTTTTCACTTCTGAGTCCATATAGCAGTTAATTGGTAGTGTCTTTTACAACTTCACTTACACTTGATTATGTAAGATCACTGTATGGATGTTCCATTTCCAGTTGGATTGGAATGGATTTTCCTTGTTAGTAGATGACAAAAATAGGTAGATTCACTTATTGGTGGTTTGTTTTAATGATGTAAATGCCTGTCCTACAGATGAAATCATGAGTTCTTTAGATTCAGAGAAAAGATTCTACAGTTTTCAGTAAAGACAGAATTTTTCCTTATATATTTAGTATGGAAGACATTTGACTGGCATACTCTGCATTAGCATTCTTCAGTCTTATCAAATGCCTGTAAATTTAATGCTGGTCTGCTTACCAGCCCTTAGACAGGTATATTCTGACAGCTGTTGAATGTCCTCAGCTCCCAACTCTACTGAAGCTGAAGGGACTTGCAAACACTCAGCATAGGATTATCTAGTCAATGATTAAAAGAAAAAGAGAAAAATAAATCCTTGAAGGCATTGAAAAATTTTGGCAGAAGATGCAGTGAGCTATTATTGATTTGTACCCACTTCAGGCCTAAATGTGTCTTAATCTTCTTAAATATTACTTGGATTTGTGTCATTTCCATTTTTGCATTGTTGAATAACAGTGTAGCAATGCATATGTATCATAGAAAAAAGTAAATGTTATATATATAATTTAATTAACTTAAATTCTACCTTGCAGTTAAATAGGCTCCTGAACTACCTTTTTTAAAAAATGACACTGACAAAATGGAAAATGTCCAAAGGACTTTGCAATTCATCAAGTGTAATGGCCAAGAAAAGAAGTTTATTTACAGTACTCACACTTCTTTACAGCCACAGTGGCAGTAGGCTGAACTGTGGTCCTTTTACAGAGTTAGGAATTAGCTTTCCATTTGAAATCAATAATGTGTTGTATGAGGTCACTGCTCAGTAATCCCTAGAATGCTTTGTGACGGAGTCTTTCTGATAGATCTGAGTACAAGGGAGCTTCATAGGCTTTATCTGGTGATAATGAATTGACTGAAAATTGAAGAACCAATGAGGTATTGTGAACTACAGCTTTTAACAAATTCTGTCTAGTAGATATGCCTTTACTCTCTCAGAGGCCTTCACACCTGTATGGTTTACATATGGTGCTTGTGGTTATGTGATTTGCTGCTTTAAAAACACTGATCTGTGTTCAACAGAATAAATAAGAATAAACAATAAATAAAGAAGACAAATTAAAAATAGCTGTAATTCCTTCTGGCTGCCCATTACAAGTTATTTTAATAACTCTTCTTAGTGATAAGGTTCATCTTCTATAATTAAACTCTACTTATAAATTACATTCATAATTTTAATGGGATTGTGTTCTTGCATTCATTCTGAGACTTTCCCCGTGTTACTGTGCAACAACCTGAAAAAATGCTAGAACAATTTTTTCTTCCACTATCTGAATATACAATATAGTTTAATAATTTTATTATCTAGGAAGTCTGAAAAAAATGTTTTAGAATATGAAACATTAAAAATTATAGTATTAAAGACTGTAACTATGGCACTGCTTCAGATAATGTTTATTAAGTTTTTCAGTAATATGAAAAATAAACTTTAAGAGGCCTCAAGATATTACCTGGTCCATCCTCATCCTCTGAGTCTAAAAAAGAATCAAATATGCCTAAACAATTCTTCTCAGATGTTTGTATAAACTGAAATGTAGGCCTCAGCTAGTGATGGAATACATCCTTAGGAAACATCTGTTAATATTCATTTGTGCTTATAGATAGAAGTTGAACTTACTCTTCAACCTAAATTTTTCTTGCTCATTTTTAGCAGATGTAAAGAACTGTTTATTTCCCTCATTCCTGCATGCATCTAACCTAATGTAAAAGTTTTGGTTTATCTTCTTCAGTTCTCTTCATTTTACTTAACTTCGCTTGTTTACATGTATGTGTCTACATCTACTTAGGCTTAGACCCGTTGTCTCAGATCCCACTGACATCAGTGAAAATGAAATTAATAAAACAATGTGAGCACTAAAATATAGGTGCCTATTTTGTTTTTATTCTTTTAGATACTTTCTACAATAGGTCAAGATCTTCTTGAATTTGTCTTCTATAACCCTTGTTTTACTTCATTTTCCTTCAATTTTGTTTGATATCGCCTGCTGGTTACTCAGGATATGGCAGTTTAAGTCTTGATTAAAATATTGACTAATACCCGGATAAGAATAATAGCAAACTAAGTATTTTGTTGGTTTTAGTCTTAAAGCTACTGTACTTGTGTAATACTTTCTTTTTCTTTTATGGTCCTTGCCATCCATATCCCATCCCAAGCTTTGCTCCTCCTATTTTATTCCACAAATACAGATCTGTTAGTCTCACTCTCAACTACATGACCTACTTTATGCTGTCTGTTCCACACCTTGGATTTTGAAAGTTGAAAAACTTGCAATTTTACCAAATTAGTTTCTTCAGTTCATCTTTTTCCTCAAGATTAGGATAGTGCTTAAACTTTTAATATTACTTCTTTTTGGATCTGCCAGCTCCACTGCACTCTTTTCACGTAATATTCTTTTTCTCATCTTACTGATTCTGACTTTATCAAAAACTACTTTTTGAAATCTTTTGTCTTTTTTTTCTGTTGGCCTCTTTCCCGTTTTAACATTGCCATTTATTTTTTCTTGCCCTCTGTCAGAGCCCAATACTTTCTGACCAGGTTCTTTTAGATATTCCATGCAGCGAGGATGCAATGTTTAATAACAAATTTATTTATTTAAAGATAGTAGACATTACAAAGGATTTCTGATTTAGTAGAGTGATACAAAATATACTGCATAATGCAATAGAAATGTAAGGTACACTTAGCAAAATACAGCAATTGTAATCAATCACAATACCAATGTGATTCCTACTACCTGTCTCTATAATACGCTCACTGTCATGATGCTGGGTGTGCCCAGGCACTGGGAAGGAATACGTGGGTTGAAACCAGCTGAAGACCATTGCTCTCTTAGAAATTATTTTGTTAGTTGTTAATTTTTTATACGCTCTGTTGAACTGAGGCATGTATTCACTCCTTGCCATGCTGGTCTGGCTAAATCAGGGGGGGTGTTCACACTTTTTTAATAAACTAGGGGAGAAACATTTGCACCACCAGTTGATGCGCTCAACTGTTCATAGCTGTTTATCTAAAACAAAGTCCACCCT
This sequence comes from Gavia stellata, assembly GCF_030936135.1. Lineage (NCBI taxonomy): Eukaryota > Metazoa > Chordata > Aves > Gaviiformes > Gaviidae > Gavia > Gavia stellata. The sequence continues at coordinate 22,258,007 of NC_082598.1, read as the reverse complement.
CTTGTTCTCTTTGTCTTGAGAGATAGAGTCGGCTTCTTTGCCACAGCTGTGGTCAGTCACAGCCTGTATTGTTCCCTGAGCTTCATGGACACATTGCCCTGCTCACCTCCTGTGAGCCTTCTTCCATTGTACAGGTTTATTGGAAAGTTATACCCTTCTCTCTCTTAACTTTTTCTTTAAAATAAAAATAACCATCACCATCAATGCTGTAACCATGCATTTTAAAAACTTATTTGCTACTCTGTAACTATTTGTTCAGTTTGGTTTATTGCTTTTTAACAGCAAATGCCTGGGAAAAGTTCCTTGTTACTCTCCAATCCCATGGTCCAGATGATTCTGCCAGTTTCTCACAAAGTTCTCATCCACCCAATGAGATTCTCATCCATCTGATCTTCACAGTATAGTGACATACAATGTCTCCAAGAGCAATGTCCTTCTTCTTCAGCTAATTTATGTTTAAAGCTGAAGGACCTTTGTTTCCAAGAATTCAGAACATCCTTCTGTCATCGGCATAACCAAGGTTGTGTTTGATTATTTTTATAGTCTAGGTATCTTTAGTTACTAAATTGAACTACGGTAATTTGGTTCAAATATTTTCTTGCACAGGTGTTTGATGATGGGTCTATTTGATGGGAAGTTCGTTAACAAAGTTCCAAATAAATACATCCCATATGTGTCTATGTGTATAAATATGGATCTTTCTTGTATTTGTGACATATTCCATTTTTGACCTTCCATTTGATGCTAAGCCATTCTACTACACCGTGCATATGTCTGGTGTTAGCATACAGAAACTAATTGCAATGTTTTATAAAATGGTTAAATCATTATTGTCATGCAATATTAAGAGTTATTATTCCTCCGGGTTCCAGCACTTGCCCTGTGAAAATGCCTGTAAATTGTAAACAGAACCTATTAACTGTCAAGAAATCTTTTACATTTCTGCAGACAAAACAAAGTGATGATTTGATGATAATGTTTCAGTTTCCAGTTTTGTACTTGGCCTGTTCTATAGCAGTGTAACTGGTCAGTTAAGATGTTTGGTTAAAATGTATTGTTCTGTGTTAAATATATTTTGTTTCACTTAGGATTCTGAATCCTTGCCAGTTCCACCCAGTCTAGGCAGTCAACAAGAGAACTATATGAAAAACAATATAGATAATTATTAAGATAGGGCCCAGTGACTTTGTTTCTGTTGAGTACTCTGTAATAAGGACCTATCTACAATGTTGTCATAATATGGTGTTTTTGTTAAATTAACAACTCTAGATATAGGGTAATTAGGAACATTTTAACTTGATAATTTTTTAAAACCTACCTATGACAAATAACATTAAACCCAGCTATTATTATTATTATTATTATTATTATTATTATTATTACACCTTAATCTTTATTTCACTTGGCAAAAGATGTGAGGAAAGAGTGAAAAACATTTTTTTCAGAAAAAAAGTAATATATACACTTTCTATGCATAAAATTGTTTCAAGAACTGAATTTAATATTTTTCAGACAGATAAACTCTTTCCACAATTCCCTCCAAAGAAGCTAAAAACAAAAATGAAAGAAATAAACAACTGTGTTAGCAAAATTAATAAGAATATAATTATTTGTTGGGTGTGGAAACTGATGTGGCCAGTTATTCTTTTTATTCCCTACAAATTTAGGTACCATATACATTCACATTTTCAAATTTTCTAATCTTTACCACTAATTTCCAGTTATGGAACCTGGAGAAATCAAAATTTAATATTTTTTTAGTAATTGAAAAGAATTAAGATGTAGCTGAAGCATTAAGAAGTCATAGTAAATCTCCTAATGTTAACAAATTTGATCAAGTAAAATAGACTAAATTTTAATCTATACTTCTTTTAAACATTCAAATATATGTCTCTTTATAAAAAACAACATTCTATAGCTAACCTGTTTATAACTGCATATGAAATCATCAATAGATATTCACAAGAAAGTGACAGCTACTGCATAAATCTATGAGTATGTCAGCTATAGATGAAACAGATAAATTATGATAATAAAAATTTAATTAACTTATTTGAATGTACACCATAGAGCAAGTAATAAGGAACATACTAAATATCTTCCTCTTCCTCAACCATTTAATATCAAAGAATGGATTCTTAATTTTAATTGTTCCCAGAAATAGTTTCATAGAGGACGCTGAGAAAACTGCTGTATTCTTCAGTCACAATTCCTGTAAACCTTGAGATAAATAGCATCCATTTGGTAGGTTTCAAAGGAAGTTGCTTTAGGTCACTTATTTTTTGAGTCCTATGGGCTCTGGACATAAATTAAAAGATTCTAAACTAAACAGACAATTAAAGAAAGAATAAACAAAAATTAGTTTGTGACTAAAATAGTAAAATTACTTGTAGTAATATAAATTGTGCTTTGTTTAATGCTGCAAAAAGTATACCTACCAATATTTTCTCTTTATTTTCTCTAATGATAAACCTGTCAGCAGTGGCCAAAGTTGTTTCCCTATATAGTATCAAGTTTGTTTATATATTATGTTGCTAGCATAAAACATCAACATAAATGAAGATAATGTTGAAGCTGTTTAGCTGTTGTTGTTTCCTTTCCCACATGGAAGTCAGCACACGTCTATATGCAATTTCAGTAAATCAATGTTCTTTTCAAATTCTCAGAGGAGTTCCAGTTTTTTTTCTTGTTTGATAGGTTTTGGAGTTTTTGTTTGTTTGTTTGTTTGGGGAGGTGTTGGTTTTTTTAACTGATGAAGCAGTATGTGCATGATTGTTTTTCTTGGCATTTCACACTGCTAAGGCCAGAAAAGCTCAGAACTCCATGATTTTCAGCAAGACATTTGTCTTAACCATATTGCTCATTCTTACCTCCTGGTCTTTTAACTTTTAGGGTATATTTCGGTTAATGCTACAATACTTATTCCCTTGCTTTCCTTTTCTATTAACTCACTCTTCACAAATGTAACAAAAAGCTATGCATATCTAAAGATACTACCTGTTAGTGAGTCAATCTCTTATAAACTACTAACATTTTTCACCAATCTGTAACTAAGCAAAACCAGTAGCAGTACAACAGTAGCACTACATGTTCTATACAATAAATTGTTTCTGAATACGAAGAATCTGTTGATAATACCTAACTTGAACACTAATAATATCTAATAAGCTTATATCTTCATATTACATATAATTACAATGGGTTATTTAAACATTGCTACAGCACTAATTTGCTGAAGCAATTGCATAAACTTTGAATGGCCTTTGCTCATGGAAAATACAAAGCTGAGGAACTAGTCGTTAAAACAAAAGTAGAAAGGAAGGATTTTAGAGGGAATAATTCTGACTCTTTAGGACTACATCCAATTAGTCAGCTAAATCATCTTACATTAAAAAAAAAAGGAATGTATATGCTGGCACTCCTTCTGGGTCAACATGGCCCTCACTATCTAGAGAATATAAAATATATGTGAGCTTTCTTTTCTGTGAACTTGGAAATAACACTAATTCTTACGCTCCTGTTCCCATACAATGTCAACAGTATTTATGCATGCATTGTGAAGAGTTGCTAATTAAGTAGCTAAAGTTTTCAAATGCTTTGCCAATGAAAAAACTATTAAAGGGAATAGTAAAAATATTTTTTTCTTTTAAAACAAACAAAAAACGAACAAGCAACCCCCCCCCCCCCCAATTCTTAATTGATTCTACTCAGTCTTTATTATTCCCTACTAGAGATCAAGACATTAATATTACCAGGTATTAATACTACTAGGTGCTTGTGAAGGGCAGTAAAATCAGTAAACTACCACAGGTTGTCTAATATCACTATAGGTATTTACTTATGTGTTTGCATACAGATGTATACGTGTCCTAGTTTTTGAGTTGTTAATAGCCTGTTTTCCATTTACATGATAGAATACTTGATAGACCAGAAATGATAATCAGAATTTCCATTTTCAGAAAGAGGCAAGCTTGATAGAACTGCAGAGGTAGACATCTACAAGTCACTTAAATCCATTTGCTTGCCCAGTGCAGCTCAATTTTTTTTAGTGATATAAATAATGAATGGAAGTGTAGTTGCAGTACTCTCCCTGTGCTTGATTTTGAAAGGTACACAGTATGTTTCAAGGGACATTAAAACATGTTTCTCATGTAACTCATATAATCAAAAAAATTGAGCACCACATTTTAAAGTGGCTAATAATTTTTAATAATTATTGGACAAAAGAGACAAAACTTAGGAAAATAGCACACCTACAGTTTGAAACAGAATTGGAGTGTCAGAAAAAGTCAATAACATATAGATTTCCCAGTTTGCTTCATGGGGAACAAACATGCAGTATGCTTATATTTAAGTTTGGGGGGGTTGTTTTACCATAACATCAAATTACTGCATTCCTCTAACTAATACCAGTTTATTTGTCAAAATTTTCTTGTTTCACTGAAAAATAACTGCCATTGCAGAGACAAGTGGAGGGGAAAGAGTAAAGTAGCAAACTGAACTGTGAGCACAGCTGAGCATGGGACTCACCTTTGCAGAGTACCAGAGACCTGAAGTCTATCATCACCATTATTCTCCCAGAGGCGCTGTGCAAAGGTCAGATGCATAACACACCATATAAAACTGTGACAGCTATATAAAAATGTTAACTGCAGCTGCAGTCTTTTCCAATGATTTTAATGTATGCTTCAGTAGATTCCTTTCAAGTATAAATACATAAATAAATAAATAAAATTACAATTAAAATTGTGATTATAAAAGAAAAAAATTATTGTACTTGTCAATATCACCAGAATATGAATTTGTTTAAATTGTGAGCAATTAATTGAAATATGCAGAGTTAGTGCTAACAGCATCACTAGAGAGGAACTATGGAGATGTCTAAAGCAAGAACAACAACGTGTGCTAAAAACTATGTTACTGAAGAACGCAACATTGAATAGCGTAGTATGACCTCTTGTGGGAGAGGTGTATCTTGTTCTGCCTAAGGCATGCTCATCAGAAAGCACATGTTTTTTCACCTTATGTGAGCTTTGAGGAAGGGGTATTGAAAGATGACTGCACAGTGGTTGAGATCCTGGCCCTGTGATGGTGCATTCCTTTCCCCTCTCTTCCCTGGACCACTCTACGATCTCAGGAATTCCAGCTAGCCCCTGACCTTTCTGTAACCAGTTGGGCGGTTAAGCATACTTTGGCCATACCAGGAACTCTTGCATCGCTAGGGTGGGGAACAGCACTGACTGTACCAGGCACTCCTGTTACCTGGCAGAGGTGGGTAACGAGAGCAAGAATAATGGAATAATCTGTCATCCACCAACAGCCCTGGGACATTCCTTATCTGGATTATAGCTTGAGTGGAATGACACCATTGTTGCTGAAATTCCATCATTTTTGCTAATGACTAAGTCAATCACCTTGCGAACCTGTAAACAGTGGTCCCAAGTGAGACCCTTTGAGCTCTCCTGGATCACAGCAGGCTGCAACCAGCATCTCCCTCTGAGTGGGACGCCTCTCAGAGTTCACAAACTCTCCAGTTTGCAAAATTCAGGGGACCGCTGCTGAAAGCTGGCCACAGGACCTGGGCTAAAACCTTCTCTTCCTCGAGGCTCAGCCCTGGCCCGTTGAGAAATGCTGAGACATTTGAAGTGAGTATTTTCACAGAACTCGAAGGGAATTTTTAACAGGTACCTTTATATATATCTATATATGTCTGTATGCGTGTGTGTGAATCAATCTGTAAACAAGCTATTGCTGTGATCAACTTGCGTTGTAAATCTTAAAACTAATTCATGATTAAGTGCTGCTAAAATCTCATGATTTACCTCAAACTGTGAATGAACCTTAAAATTGCTGCTAAATACCTATAATCCTTTAGATAAAATCCGTTGACTAAGTCTGGGACTAGGATTCGACCTAGGTGCCCCTAGACTGCTCCCTGAGAAAAAGTTTAGAAAGCAAGGGGGTCTATTCCAAACCTCATGACTGAACGAGGTGATTTCTTTATTCCTTATAGCCTCTCTCTTCCTTTAGACATAAACCATTGACCAAGTCTGAGACTAAGTCTGGATTCAGCCGCACCTAAACTCCTCTCAGAGAAGTTTAGAAAGCAAGGGAGTCCATTCTGAACCTTGTGACTCAACGGGAGGGTCTTCCCTACTCTTTACCCCTTTTGTTTGTCTGCTCTATCTATGTATAAATCATTCTGAGTTGATTCTAATTTGATTTTCCTTTGTATGTTTTAGTAAGTAGTAAAGTGAACCTTGCCATTGAATTCCGTTAAGTTGCGTTTTATAAACTTCTGTTAAAATCGCTTTTGCCAGTACCCTTGACGGTGATTCTTTAAGCTGCCTAAACCACCCATTCAAGACAAATTGGTGTGGTCAGCAGGATGGCAAGTGATATCACTGATTACTTAAAAAAGCATGGAATTAGTCCCAGCCCTAAATTCTCAGAAGAATGGGCTTGTAATAACTGGCATGACTGGAAGACTGTGGAGGAACAGCTAGAATTGGCTAGGGGCCGTGCAAAAGATGGAAAAAGAAAAGGAATTATTTGCAAAATACTAGGTAACTGCCTAGAAGCCGCTTGTCAGTTTAGGAATAATAGTGATAAAAGAAAGCAGGACCTAGAAGAAGTAATAGAAGGCAGAAAGGCAGCTGAATTAATACTATCCCTGAGAATTGAGCAGCTGCAGAAACAGTTACAGGAAGAAAAGGAGAAAAACCAAAAATTAGAGGAAAAGATTAAAATGATGCTTATGCAAGCTCCCCATCCCCCTGACGTTGTATAGATCAGGAAATTAATTGCATCTCCTGAAGAATGGGATGGTGATATTTGGGGTGGTCCTGATAACTATGATGAAGGAAATTATGACCCCCTTGTTCCCCTCAGATTTCTCTGAATAGGAGGCTAGACCCATGATTAAAGCAGAACACATTCTGATTCCAGTTGGCCCTCAACAACAAATTTCAATATTAAGACAAGATGCTGAGGAGCTAGGCATATGACCTGGATGGCAAAGAGTTAAAATTACTGGAGCAAATGGAGCAAATATTATGTGCCAAACTGCACAAGTTAATTTATGGCTCCTGGCCGAGAAGTGCACGTCATCTACTCACTTTGCAATCAAAGATCATAATGAAAACATTTTGGGCTTTAATGTTTTGAATGGTCGTACCTGGTGCCTGCCAAATGGCAGTGTGTGGTCATGCAGTTCAAACATTAACTCTAACCCTGCTAAAAATTGGGAAGCGACAGTATGTGTCCTCCGCACTCACTGATTCAAAGATCACTAATGTATTGCAGTATCCAATTTCTGCTGCGTCACGAACTGAAATTTCTGAAGTAACAGCAAACTTGGAAAGTGACACATTATTTCCAGAACTCACTACCCATATAATTCACCAGTCTGCCCAGTCTGAAAACGATGGGAGATGGCATTTAACAATTGATTATCAGCACTTAAATACCAACACAGCTCCGCTAGCAGCTGCAGTATCCATTTCTTCTTTAGCCTCTTCCCTTGTTAAAAAGAAAGGTTTTCAATTTTACAAGGTCAGCAAATAGAACCAAGTGCAGAAAAAATTTTTCATTGTTATGAAAAATGTCTGTAAAAATATGAAAGTTTAATGTTAGATGTATAAGAATTTTGGTTGTGAATGTTACGAACTTTCTTAAACTGATACACTGTTTCATAAAAAATGACATTGTACTTTATTTTAAACATCAACATACAACGATTCTTGATGATACTGTATGTGACAACCATTTATGAAGTAATAAATTTCATATCACTCTGGGGTAAGAAAATATATTTCTCCTTTGCTGCTTTATTAAGTTGTTAAATGTGTAAGCACTCTGACTACTTTTAGCCTGCAGGTTCAAAATATTTGTAGAAAGCTTTGCACACACACATACACATGCAAAATTCCAGAATTTATATTTTGAATTTCAAGAATCTGAATTTTTTTATTTGGGATTTCTGCTAAAACAGTAAGCATTGTAATGATAATACACAGGTGTCTTACAGAACAAAAAGTCTTTCTGAAATATTTTTAATACATTTTGTATGAGCCTGCATTTCTGTATCTAGTAGCTGTGTTGTTTTCATAAAGAAGTAGTTTTCAGTTATATACTTCCTATTCATATTGAAGTGGTAACAAAAAGGTAGGTGTCATTGTGTATTTTTTATAATTTAATATATCTATAAGTAGATATTACAAATGTCCTAGATTAATAAGGAAATTAGCTTGGAATAAAAACATCTGTGCTGAGCTTATTGATAGAACTATTATGACAATAATTTCTTATATGTCATCTATTTTATAACACCAGTGTAAAGAATAGGTGATCTAATCTAGAATTCAAACAAGAGAATTATAACATATCTATCTTCTGCAGTCCATTAAAATCCTTGGATTTAAATTAAGACTATCGTGGAGAATCTAATAATGTTCAAGCAATGTGATGCTGTATGGTACAATTATAGATTGTGTATGCATGAATATTAGTACTGTTGGGGCATCAGACTTTCAATTTTCCATGTCATTGATTTCTTTTTTTCATTAACTGAAAAAGATAAAATAAAAAATCTTTATTTATTCACAAGGCAATAAAATGTAAACATTCATTTACCTGTTTTTAATTTATGTACTTATTGCTACTTTTGCAGAAAGATAGAATAGCAACATTTAACCTTACCAATATTTGAATAATAGGCCCTTGACACTTGAATAACTGTTGGCAGACTGTAAAGCAGAGTTAGACCTTGATCTTTTATGTATTTATGCACATCCTTAGTCTGTTCATTTCATTTGTGCTACGTCTACAAGACAACACCATAAAATGTAATTGCTCTTCATCCAGCTTTGAGAATAGTGAATTTTATTCTGTCCCATGCATTCTTTAAGTACACTAGGTCTGTCCTCATGCAGCAATTTTTTAATATAGCCAACATACGTAGTGCTACATTGAAGAAGAATACCTCAAATTTGAATAGTTGGACTCTGTTTCCATGAGAAGCATAGAGTCAAGATACACTACATTTCAACAACGATATAGCACAACAGTGTCACCTGCCACGGCGGGGAGATTGGGCTAAATGATCTTTAAAGGTCCCTTCCAACTCAAACTTTTCTAGGATTTTATGATTCTATCATAAATAATACAGCCAATTAGAAAAAGAAAAGGATTTTTTCCTGGGGCTGAAGAGGGAGGAAAACCAGCAAAACTTCTGGATGCAGAATCCTCATTTAGAAGCTTGTCAGGGCAATGCAGTGATGCTGCCAACAAAATACCTGCCCTGGTTAGTAAGCACTTCCTGTTCCTCATTAACCAAATGACTTTCAGGTCATATATCATATCTCTGACAATAAAGCCACTTTCATGGTTAATTGCTTAAATAAATGCATAATTAATGCCTGGCAAGGGGATTATGAGTCTGTGTAGAAATAATATTGTAACAATATGGACAAGTTACCTTGTTAGGCAGTATGTAATTAACATATACAATATATGTTGCTTGGTTTTTGTTCTTGTTGTTTTTAACAGCATTAAATAAACTATGATTTACTTTATATATAAAAGAATGTAGCTCTCTAGGAACTACAGGAATGTTTTATAGCATCCTTAAGAAGGTTTCACACGGTTAACACGTCACTTACCTAAGTGAACACAAAAAGTTAAGGAATGACTGCCACAGTAAATGAACAGTACAAGTATGTAACTGAATTGTTGCAAAGAATTAAAATCTTGGCATAAAGTAAATAGTATCATTTATAGCTTGACGAGTTTATGTTTGGGGTTTTTTTGTTTTGTTTTGGGGGGGTTTGTGGTTCATTTTGTTTTGGGTTCTCTTCCCCCCAACCCCCAATGTTGCAACAATATTGACAGGACAAAAAAAATGCTTTTTTGCATTAGCATAGTTAAAACTATTTTCTTAATTTCTTTTCTTTTCTTTCTTTCTTCTAAATTTAACTTCCTCTCTCTTCCTCTCACTCTCTTTTTTTAAGGAAGAGATGTCAAAGAAGTGGAATGTAGGACTAAACCATGACTTTGTTGAATTACAGTTTTGTAAGTGGTTTAATGGGATTCTACCCAAGGGGAAATCTGCGTCATAATTTTACCAGTTATTATACTTTAAGGCCTCTGTGTGTTGCAGTTGGTTGAAGACAGGAGAAATATATGTTTTCAACTTACTTTATGTATCTAATTATCCTGTACACTAAATGGCTCTTCTTCATTGATCTGGCACATAGCTACTTTCAGCGGGCTTTTTACTTCTAGAAAGAGTTTGAGAAGAAATTCTGATAAATTCTGACCACAAATTTCCATCTTTTATAAACATATAAACTAATCTATTCCTTAACAAAAACTTCAAGTTTACTGAGCTGGAATACCTAATGAGGTAAAATAAAACTGCTCATGGTCTAATAATAAAATATTATATACAGATGTTTGATATTAAATTAAATATGAAAATGTTAGGGTGATGGAAAACCTACCATTAATTCAGAGGGGCTGAAGTATTGAATTTAATACATAGAAGGTTTAAACTGAGCATACTGTTCTTTAGCCATCTACTGTTCTTTAGACAAACTTAAATTGCAAGAGTTTGCATTCTCAATTCCTTGTTCACCCTTTACCACTTTCAGCTATCATGGTGAGAAAGAATAATCTACTCTGATCTTCTGCATAAAAAAGACAAAGATTTTTAACACAGAAGTGTTCTTCAAGATACGACTTTTTGGTTGAATTAAAATTAATCTCTCAAGGCACACTTCAGCTGAAATTGAAGATTAAAAATGATGGAAAATGTGTCACATTACTACTCAGATTTTTTGAATGGTTAAATATGCTAATTGCTAATATTTTGTCTATTATTTTGAATGTAAATTTGTCTCATTTCAACATCCTAAACCAGATCCTCGGTCAAATAAAAGAGCCCTCAAATCAGATAAAATAAAGTTGACCTCAGTCAAGTCACCTTTTAACCTCTTTTTGATAATTAGAGACTAAACTGTTAAAGTTCTTACAAGTAGTGTGGTCTTTTCAGAATTTGATTATTTATTAGCAGTTATTTCTGGACACTTTCCAAGTTTTTTTTAAGATTAATCAAAAAGAACTGAGGGTTTTCAATACTAAATAGCATCTATCTACTATTAAAAAAAAATTATAAAAATAATTTATCTTAATTACTATGTTATGATATCTGTAACCTATAACGTGCTATTTAATGCTGTACTACATGACATAACTTGACAAGATATGGTACAAATGCTAAACATTATGAAATAAATGAAATGAAATAAAGACAAAAAAGTTCCTTCTAAACATGAGGAGGAACTTCCTTACTTTGAGGGTGGCAGAGCACTGGAACAAGCTGCCCAGAGAAGCTGTGGAGTCTCTTTCTCTGGAGATATTCAAATCTTTCCTGGACGCATTCCTGTGAAATCTGCTCTAGGTGAACCTACTGTGGCAGGGGGGTTGGACTAGATGATGTCCAGAGGTGCCTTCCAACCCCTATCATTCTGTGATTCTGTGATTCTGTAATTCTTAAACACATTTCATATTTTACATTATGTTTCCACATTTTTTTGGTTTTGTTTAGTTTTCATATGGTTATTTTCATATTTCATCTAGAATAAAAACAAATTTTAAAATTTCAGGATTGTCCATGAAACAATAATCTTAATATTTTGTCATTTTAATTAATAATCTTAATATTTTGCCATTTGCAATGTTTTGCAATTTTAATATTATAGAGGTCTAGTACAAAATCAGACATCTATACTTCTAAACCAAATGTGAAGCTTTGCAAAAAGGTGTATAAGTTTATTTGACAAAATATATTTCCCATATAACTATATTCATTGGTAATAGTTTTGTTCTTCATTGTATGCACGTCATTGTGCCACAGATCAATCACAACATTTTCTATGTCAACATTTCAATGACCAATGCTTTGTTTTCTCTCAGGAATAACTGTTTTCCAGTCCTTTACATGGTCCCCAATAATCTATTCTCTATTACAATGAGCTCAATTTGCATTATTTTAAAACACACCGTTTGGTATTTGGACACAGTTTTTAAGAAATGTTGAGTAAAAATCTTGGTTTGTTCAGTGTTACCTTTAAACTGTGGCTAGGTAATCCCATTTTCCACTGTCATGTAAAGAAAAAGTAAGGTTGCCTGAAAGATGCTGGAAGCCAGTGTTCCCTTACAGTTGTTTTAAAAGTCCAGGATTGCATGGGTGGTAAAAGGTCTGTTCATAACTTTATTTTCAATTTACAACAGATTTACTAAGAACTGTTCTGGAACTGCTGAATGATGGCTATGTAAATATGTAAAGCACAAAATAAAGCTGTCTATTATTTTGAATTCTAAGAAATGGAAGAATAGAAGCAAGGTTTCTGGTAAATGGAATACCTGAGAAAAACAAACAAACAAACAGAAAACTCCAAACCAACTTAAATTCCTACACCATTCAAGACATCAATATATTGAAATGTATTGAAAGCAAGTGAATATATGGGAATTAAAATTTACACAGAAGAATAACATGGGAATTCCAGGACTTGTTCTTCACAGAAATTTTTAATTACTGGAAATGCCAAATACATTGTCCAAGGTTTAATCATGTTAAGACAGAGTTAATGTCTAGAGAAACAGAAACAGAAAATTAGAAGTCCAATATATAATAACCAATCTCTTCTAAAATAGATGCCGTTCTCTTTACCAATTTTTTTCCAGAAATATAGATAATACAGTTCATGTGGTTCCATGGAAGTTACTGCTTGTGATTTTTACCAAAAACAATAAAGCTGCCATGCCATGTACCAATACTTCTTACAAATAAAATTAATCTTAACACAGACTGTGGATTACTAATCTTCAACCTTAACATAATTTTATTTCTAAGTAGAAGTCTTGGTGAGAAAATATTGCATGGTAAAAAAGGCTGTCATATTAAAATACAATACAAATTAAAGAATGATTAATACTTTATGCAAACAATGATGCTTAGAGTGCTTACAATAATTCAGACATCAAGATGGGACATTAAAAATGTACAACAGAGGACAAATGCCTGATTTAACATTTACACAGAGGGAAAGCCTGTGAATAGAATAATTTGTTAAATAGACTAATGTAATAAGAATATGCTAGGAAAATTAGCTCCAGATAAAAAATTCAGCAACTTTAATGTGTTAGGAGTGTTGAACTAAATATTAATAAAAACCAATAGGTCATGGACATCTGAAACTTAATACAAGCAAGGACTTACCTCTCAGCATTACCACGGAGGTTGTAGTTATGTCACTTCACCTATGTGTTATACAGTGTAAGTTTGTTCTTATATTTCATCCACAATAAAGTATTTGTGATTATAGCTTTGCACAAGCATTCCTTGGACGTCAAGTCAATAAAGTTATAACAAACATATGCCTTGTGATCTTTTATCTTCAGTCTCTAAAATATCTGCCATACAAAGGCGCAAAGATATACAAAGATATCAGGCAAATGTACAACAGAGTTGTTGGTTCTTCAGAACTCCTGTTCCTGGAATTGATAATTTTACACTGAATCTTAATTTAGAGCTGTGCTAGTGTGTTATTTTACAAATGATATTAAAAAAAAAATCACCTTCCTATGAATACATTTACTGACTGAAAATCAGCCTTGCAAAAATTGTTAAGTATGAGAGATAGCTAAACTTTGTGTTAAGCTAGTCATCATTGTGAAGACATAGCTATTACTAGCTGGAGACCCAGTTTTCTTGCTTAATGACCATTGTGTCTTTTTGAGACTCAAGAAATAGATGCTTATAATTTATTTTAATAGGAGAAAGACTCAGATGGTTATGGTTATAGTCAGAGTTATGGCACTGAAATAATGTTTCTGATGCTTTCATTCGAAAATGGAAATACATGAAGAGAAAGAAGTGCTCTAGATAACACTGTGAAGAGTTGGGAAACAGAAATTCTCAGAAAATCTGGTCCTAGATCAGTTTATAAATTTACATATAGAAGGATTTATTTGTTAATCCAAAATTGCCTTCTAAGAGGGAGACTTCACAGAACTTCCTTCGCAAAATCCCACTAACAAGGACTTACTGGGTTTGGCAACTTGTTTTCTGGGATTCAGAAATTACTTAATCACAGAACTAGAAAGAAAATCTTGTCCTTGCTCAGCTACCTGAGGTTTACATATACAAAAAAGCAATCTTCTCCCATTTATATGCCATCTACTTTCTGTCCCTTTTCCTTTCAACTTGTAAGAAAACAGCCTACAGGGTAACTGCTGAAAAAAAGTGGATAGATACACCGTCAACCAGAAATGAGTAAAAAAAATTTTCTGTGTTAGTAACCACAACATCTATTATAAAGTAACGAACTTGAAATGGAGTTTACTTCTGAAGCCTGAAATGTATCAATCATAAAAATAATTGATTTTGTAGCTCGGTTATGACATGTTCATTTCCATGATTTGTTCTAATCTAATCTTTGAAAATCTGGCATTTCTGGATGACTTCAAGGCAATACACTCATTCATGTTCAGCCAAGAGACTTGTCTTTATAGATTATAAATTTGCTCACAGCATGGAAAATATCCTGGTGGTGTTACCTAATGTAAAAGTAGAAAAGCAATATATTACATTCATCTTACCATTTGTTAGTTATATCCAATAGTAACTGGTGGTTCATAACATAATACAAATATCAGGTATCTTTATAGTGCGTATATAGCCCAAAAGATGAAGAACGTCAATCACATTTGTTTAAAACATGTTCATGTTAATTTAATGAGGACAAATGATCTGTTAGTAAAAGCTGGAGACAATAAAGTTCAGATAAATGAAATCAGATGCTGGTTTTGTCTTAAAATTTGAATTGCATTTTTAACTAAAACCTCCATTCTGTCATCTTGTATAAGGCATCCTGTATGCCTACAAGGTATGTATGATTCCTTTGTCTGCCTATACATTTTTTATTTATACATTCTTTATCCTCCATAGAACCTTAGAATCCATTTAAACATATATTTAAAAAAGACTCTAAATTCTCAAAGATAAAAAGAATCCATGAAAGTTAACTGTCGTGTAGAGGAGTTGCAGTTCATCAGGAAGGATATGTATATTTGCAAAGAAATCATTATGTACCTAGATCCAGGCACATGCTTATCTCATGCTCATTCGGGCATTAAACTGTAGGAACTAAGTGCAACTAATTGCTTAAAAGGAACTTACATCTGTTTCAAATATATTCCTCCCTTTACTATTTTTTGGCCAGACTACAAATGTTTAAATGGTACAAAGTAATGACTGTCACAGATTGTAATCCTAGTTGATGGCAGGATTGATTTTGTGTGGAGAAGTTTCTGATTTTTAGACACTATTGAGGATTTTATGAGGCCAAAAAAAATCTTCATATCACCAGACCTGAAATTCACTGGAACAAAATAAAACCTAGTGATTTAAACCTTTTTGCTTTTTACTTCTACTTAGATCATCTTACTTTTTCATCACAATTTCTCCTAGAATGATTTCTATCACTTATACATGAATATCTTTTAATGTAAGTAAACAATTAGGATTAATGAATATCTATCTGCATAACTGGGGCTGAGTTCTGAAAAAAGGTCTAGAAGTCAAAATGGACAAATAACTAAGCTTAAATTTCCATGTGGCAAAAGGGGATACTACAGTATTCAAGGTGGTGAAAAACAGGTGGAAAAAAACTCTCAGGACACTAAATATAATTGATAAGACTAAACTGGAATAGTGTACTCTGTTTTATTGCGTGTATCTCTATATAATTAACATCTATAGTCTGTAGGAAAAAAGCCACCAATATGAGTGAAGAACAAAATAAATCCTAGACATATGTGTTGGAAATCAGGTGCTGAAACTCAGTGGAAAGATACAGCAACCTGAGATGTTAAGAAGCAGTTGAAAGCAATTTAGGTGTGGACTGATGAAGACCTATTAATTTATCATTCCCATGAGAACAGATGTGGATTTGCTTAAAGTGACTGTGAATGATTTTGTATATGTTTCCTGTTCTTTCTTCCTTTTGCTCTCACATGCAAAGACACGTAACACACACAGAGTTACGAAAATGACTAAGTTTTGTAAGACCAATGAATTTTATCAGCAAATTTGAGGAAAATCTCAAAAAGCTCATGGACTAGAGATTAGTCATGATGGAATGGAAGAGTAGGAGAAAGGGTTCTTATAAGTTACTCCCCATGAGAGTTAAAAAAGGGACACAAGCTTGCTACAAAGTCCAGCTCTGTCTGTAAGCAGAAAGGGTTTTGCTTTTTTGCCTTTAAAGCCATCTAGAAACTCAGGATTTTTTCGGTGCTTTTAACTTAGAGGTGAATCTTCATAATTCATGTTGTAATAAGAGACATGTTGTCAAAATTAAAGGAGAGAAAGTAGATTCACAACTGCTTCAAGAACATTTTTTATTGTATGGGAATTTCTCACAATTCCAAAACCATTTTACTTGGGTTTCTATTAATTTTTAAAATCAGTTCTACTTGGGTAAGATGAAGGAGATGGAGGTCATATAAGGTGTATATAAGGGCAGTGCTGACTACCAGTTCAAGAAAAATCAAAGAACTTCATTTCAGCCTATGAGAATTGTGTTTGGTAGACATTCAGGAGACAAAGCTCTATTAGTCACAGGGTTACCTTAGCACTGTTAGCAGAAAATTGATCAATGCTGCTAATGCTACTTAGGTGCAGCAGGCTGATCTGGCTCGTTATTGTTCTTTTCTTCTTATTATACACAAAGACATATTAAATCACATAAACTTCAGGAACATTCTTAAGTAATAAAAACGAGGTTTGCATTACATATTTCTAAACACTCTTGGACTAAATTACACTTATTAAAATGAAATTTGTCTTTTACCTGAATTATTATTTATAAATTTTAAAGCCTAATGACTTGCATTTCATTTTTTTTTGTTTCAAAGTAAAATTAAATTTTGTCACAGTCTTACAATAAGCCACAACAATTTATAATTTCAAAGGTTAGAAGGTATAACCTGATTTAACCACAGACACTAGTTTTTTATCTCCCTGGTACTGTGCAGAATTCAGGGTAAACATTAATTATTCATGGAACATTTAGTTTTAATTAGCACTTTTGTAGAATCCCATATGGTTTCAGACATCACCAGTTCACTAATGCAAACTATTTGAAAGAAGACATTGTGAAGATTGAAAAGCTTTACTGGTGTCAATAAATGGCATGAGGGAAAAAAAAAAAAAAAACCCAACACGTTTCTTTGTATACCAAAGAAAAAGAAAGTTTACAAACACTCTTGCATTTAAATCCTTATTCTGACCTTTGCTGTTTCTGCAATGCAGAATAAATTGCGTAAGACAACTGTTTTGCCTCAGCAAAGAGAAATGACCTGAAAACAGAAGTATTTTTTTTTTCTCCTTTGGTGATCACATTGCTCACATAGTTTAGTAAAATTGTGTCTGATTATGCTATCACAGTGTTACAGAATACTTACACACTTGTTAGTTATAACATTTTAGTATGTATGTATTCAGGTTCAAGGAAAGCTAGTATTAATTATATTCTGATTAGTGAGCTTTACAGGTGTTAGAGGCTTCTGTTGGGCTTTCCGTTCTTCTCCTTCCAGCTTTGAGAGAAAAAAAAGAAACAGAAGAAATAGCCATAGAAGTAGAGAGAAAACAAAATTCCAGCTGTAATAAGTCAGATAGTTTTAAAGTGAAGGACTTTCAAATCATTTTGAGCAAGGGAGACAAGATTATGCTAGCAATAGAAAAGGCTGAAAACTAGAAATTAGGAGTATAATAGGATGACTCTAGGTGAGATAAAGTGCTAGAACAAGCATGCTCTGGATGTAGTTTGATAAGAGACAGTAACAGGCTTATTGGCTCAAGAGTACCAAGGGTACTATAAGCAATCATATGTTTCAAATCTATGATCTTGACTAAAACTTCTATGTTAGTTCATCGTTTGTCAGAGAAGAACTGACCAGTTACATTAGCATTTGTAAAACTTTTATTGTAGCCATCCCATGGAATTTCCCTCATAGCTTTTTCCTGCTCCCTACTCCTTGCTCTGTTAAACTGCTGGACTGCATCAAGAGACTTGCAGATCTTTTATTCAAGGAATAAAGCTATGCCCACTCCATTGGGCCTTGTACTTATGGCTTGAAAAGCCTATATATAATATATCTGCAGTATAATTCCATGTATATAATAACACTGTAAGGGAAATGAGCTGGAATACCCTGGATATGTGTTGTACCTGGATACAGTTCCTAGAACGTGTAGCTGGATATGCTCTGGTGGACATTAGGAAAAAGATAACATTCTTACCTGTCAAGACTTGACAGATAGTTTTGTTTGTTACACCAGACACAGGAAGCCACTGCATAGGGTGAAACTCTCCATGGATAGGACCAGTGCAGCATGCTATGACTGTACAGTAGAGGCCCATCCACTGCTGCACAACAGCAGGATTCCCAGCATCTGAAGGGATTTACTCACTGTCTGTATTTCTCCCCTTCTTCCTACTTTATTGTTAAAGCAATTTTATTATGCTATTTGCTGTTAAGCCTTTCTAACTGAGAAAGAACCTTGCACCTCCCCAAGTGCAGAACATGTACCTAAATGTCTTTTTCACTTTTCTAAAAATGTGGATCATAGGCTTTCACTTTTTTTTTAACAGTTTATGCGATGAGATGTCTCAGATCCTGTCTGCAAAACATTAGTCTCAAGTCTGAACATAAGAAGCATTGACCATATGGCCAACCACATATTCTCTGACATACAGCTGCCACAGTCAAAATATGGCTGAAAGGGAACACTCAGTGCTCCCATTGTCCAATGTTGTAACAACCTAATAATCCAAATAATCTAACACAGAAAAGCATAATTAAAAATACCATTTAAATTATTATACAAAATCCTTTCAGTGTTCCTCTGGGTCATCAGGCTGACAATTTCAGTCTTCTCAAAACAGTGAGGAGTGTTTATGACAAGGCTTTCTGAGATCTTCAGTAGGAGAAATGTGACATTGATGGCAGGGCTTTCTACTTCCTCAGCATTGGGATATATTTGAGGCTATTTTCATAATTTTCTTATATTTTCTAATTTCCTGGAAGTAGTTGCAGGCAGCCCAATCACTTACCAGTAAAATGACAGGCAACACTTTGAAGATGCTGTGTGTCCTAGCAAATAATATTTTGCCATTACTAATAAAGGACTTAGGCTTTATACTGACATGACAGAGCAGGGTCTCGGTCTCACCTGAGCCTGTCCTGCCTTGAGCTGATTTTCATTTGTTTTCACAACTGGCTGGTGGCCAGATGATCACTGCCACACCTGCTTCAGTGGATGCCTCCTGTGGTCAAGTCTGACCAAGTGAGGAAGTCATCACACAATGAAAAATTGTCTCTGTCAGTTCAGTTAGGGTGAGCTATTGTGCAGCTACCAAACAATCTCAAAACCAATGAGAAAGTAACAGATTTGGAGTCCACTTGGAGCATACAAATATATCCCCAAGTGGACTGCAATATTGAGGAGGAAGAAAATATAAATAACATGGTCTTCCCAATATAGCTTATTCCTGGCTCTCTTATGCTAAACCCAAAATATCATCTATAAATTTCTGGACACATTGTGACACTGTTATGTAAATAGAAGGCTACAAAGAAACAGTGGCAGGCCAGATACAGCTGCTTCCCTTAACAACTATTGGCCTTGAAAGCAGAATGCAGAGGCAGTAGGGATCTTCAACCCAAATTCTAATTTTCCAGGAATTGCAACTGGCAAACCACAGGAAAAGCAAACAGCTAGCTAAAAGCATACTGCAATACAGTGTGTCATGTCCAAGGCCCTTGCCTACATAAAGTGGTTGATACGTGATCATGCTAAGCCAGCAGTAATTCTGTTAAGCTGAGAATGTAACTGTACCTTGAATGACTTGCATGTATCAGCATGTGGAGAGAGGATCTCCAAGAAGAAATCTTGTCATAGTGGTTTCACCAGATGATCTAGATCTGCAGAGATAAAACTTAGCATCTTGTCAAATTTATGACCTTATTTTGTATCCTGTAGGGTAAAGGGATAAAGGTACTGAGGAATTAGGAAAAGAACTTACACCTTTAGGAGAAGAACAAAGTATCAAGGTAAAAACAATGGCTGTCAATAGATAGAAGTAAAACAACTCTCTATCGGGATGTAAGAACTGATTTGCATTGAAAAAAAGAAGAAGAGACTGAACAGAAGAACATGCTAAAGATAGAAAGGAGGAAGAAGATAAGGAGAGTCTATTTTTACATATATGGAAAAATTATTAAGGATCATTAAAGGCTGAGACACTTGGAACAAAGTACAAATAAGAGTTCCAGGATCCAACCTTATACAGATAGAACTTAAACTGAAAGTATTTTCCTCAGGATACTTCACTTTCTAAGAATGGAGAGCATTTCTTATTTAACCACAGGTTCAACATTTTAATGAACTGTTATTCCTTGCTATTATGCATGCTATTATGCATGCAGGTAGCATTCAAAATAATCCTCTGTCCAAAAGTTCTGCTCCTATTTCAGACATAAATGTATGTATTGATTTATACTTAATGAAATACTAAATATGGAAAATACTATGAGAGGAGGAAATTATTCAGAGTAAATTTGACAAACTTGTATAACATAAATAATGCATCATAGTTTATGGAAACACAGTTTAACTTAATTTATTCAAAAAATGACTGAATAACCTTTTATGAATTTTAATATTTTTCCACGTTGATATCACTCAGAAATTGCAGATTATATGAACCTAAATTTTTTAAAAAAGAAAATAATGGTAATGGCCACTCTTGATCTTACTAAGCTATAGTAGCTTGACAGTTAGCTTTAATGAAAGGAATGGGATCAGAGTTATTCCTAAGAGATATATTTTACAGCAAACAGCATTCACAGTAGCCTGACATCATTCCAGAAGTACCCAAGGCCATGTGTTGGAACGTTTACCTTTTTTTTTTGCTAGAATGAGTGGTGTCAAGAAGTGCCCAGACGGTGTCAGCAAAATGCTCAATGAGGTGTAAGGTGTGTATATGTGAATGGGCCAAATAAATGGTCATGCTATGGCAGTGGTCAGACCTCCACAAAGAATGAAAATTCTGTGCTATAAGCTAACACAGCCACTAGAGATCTTCATCTTCTTCCCAGTTTTTCTCAGTCCTTTGGCTATTGTGATAAACATTTTAAGAGAGGTGCAAACGTTTTGAATTCCTCTACCCAGACCAAGGGAGAACAAAAGCTGATCTGAAAGATCTGTTATGAAGGTGTCCTACTCTGAACTAAAAGCCTGTTTTAGCATGGTAGAACATTAGCTTTGGGATTAGAACTAAACTGTGGAGAGCTTAAACAGAGTCATATTTGTATCAATCTGGCCTATGAGTCAGAAAGTCTTATTTTAAAATTTATTTAAGGCTTTATTTGCTTATTTAATGTTGGGGATTATTTGCTTATTTAATGCTGGGAATCTTTTTTTTTTTAGCAAGTTAATAAAAAAGAGTCAGGTAAAAATTGGGAATTAAAAAGGGGGTAATATTCATTAAACATAGCTGATGTTTATGAAACAAGAGTTAGAATTCTACATAGGATAATGATAAGAGTAGGCAAATGCATGGAAGAGAAATCCATTAATAGTTCCTGGAAATGTAGAAAATACTTCTATCTCAGCTCCATCCTGCACTGAATAATTGGTCAACAAGGCATCATTAAGTGAAAGTATTACACAAACTTCCACTGTCCTTATTCTGCTGTGGATATTCACTTATGACCTTTATTGCAGTCTCAATAGGTCTTTGGCTTTATCTGCTAGAGCCAGTCTATGGTCTTATGCTACAATGCTTATGCTTGTACATAGGTAAGAATTCATTGCAATATATAAGGCACTGGTAGGCCTATAAATCTGATACCATAATTCCTAAATTTTAGGCATGTAATCTTTGGAATAGAATCTGAAGCTCAGAGTACTGTACAGGAAAGGCTACATGTTTCAGTCTGAAATAATAGTTACCTATGCAAAATATACTCTTTAGTATCTCTCAATTCAAGCACCATAACTGAGCCTTCATCCCTAAATCAGGACTGTCTCACTAAATCTCTGTTCTTAACTGGTTTTCAAACCATGATGGAGTTCCAATGCCTACATATTGTGTGGTGCTCTACTAGTTAGAATATTTGTCCAAGTAGAAGATACTAAAGCCAGAAGTGTCTCAAATTGATGCTTCCATGATTAGCAGCATACTCCACAGCACTCAGTCAGTAGTACGTCAGTTTTAAATGTGCACAGCACAGAATATAGATGCTTACAGGTCTCTGAGCTTAGAAAAAAGTGGGAGTTTAGAATTTTAAATGCTTCCACAGCCTACCTTTTTAGAAGTGTGATTTTATTTCTATTTACTTCAAATTTGTGAGTCTGAAGTTCAACCATAAATTATTCTGAGCACATAATTGAGTCAGTTGAAAAAATTTGGAATATTCATGCCAACCAATGCAATTTTGTTGACATCAAAGAATCATGAATCTACTGTTTAAACTTCATGTAAGTATATATGTTCAGATGAGTACCATTTTTCAACTGAGAAAGTTTGGCCTACCAAACTTTTCCTAGTTGGCTTAGAAAATTGGTGTTCTATTCAACAGAAATGGCTCTCTGGCAGAGATGTCTTTTCTCCAACTGGTCATACAAATACTCAGGTAATGTGACATGAGAGTACAGTTTTATCTCTTTTTATAATTAAGGAATTGTTGTTTTATTACATGACCATGCCCTATTCAGCTAGCAATATTGGTTACGTTTTACAGTAATTTTATACAATCTAGTAAAGATTCTAAACATATTATGTCAAGTAGCCTACCTACATGCTTGACGTTAAACAGATGCTAAAGTGCTTTGCTGGTTCTTGGCATAAATGACTGCATAAGGTGCAGTCAGTGAAGAACCATTTGCTTCTGAGACACGTGCTCTTAAAGTTTTCCTTGAGACATATTCTATGTGCAACATGATTAGAGCTTGAAAAATTATCAAACCGCAAACCAAGGTATACTGCCTTTCTAACATGCAATACAAGCTTTTTTTTTTAACTCTCAATATTTCACCACATTACTGAAAGAAGTACCTTGCTGGTATTTGGCTTAGATCCGTGTCTTGAGTTGTATTGTCTTCTGGGTCTCTGGCACTAAATCTGGGTAAGCTTAAAACCCCTAGTCATTTAATGCAACCTCTCTTACGTCAGTGCACATTTCCCTGGCTTCTGATGAAAGGTATTTTTTGTCAGACTTCTTTTTCAAGACACCTTCCACTTAAAATCTTTTGCAGGTCCCCATGGTATTTGCAGGTACTAAGACAATTGACTTAGGCTTAGCATATTTATAAGAGTATAAGAGCACTTTTTACCTCCTATATCACAGTGATATCAGTAATCCAATCTTTTCAGAAACCTGATATTCATCTGTAAATCCTGATATTCTGTTTAGTCTGGATCTGCTCCTCTCTTAGGATTACAAGATGTCCTTAATTTCCCAAAACAAAATTGTGGCATAAGTAACATACATTCTCCTTTTTTTTTCTGACAACGCTGTAAATAAAAATTTGTCACACTGTGGCAGATTAGAAAACCTGGTAGTGCACCAACATTTAAACAGAAAATGTCTGTGCTGAATGCTAAATAATGTTAAAATACAGTACAAATGATCTGCACAGACAGAATACCTTAACTGTAGTAACTTTCTTTGCCTTAAAATAGTCTCAGGCTGTAATGAAATATCTCACTCTTTTTGCCTATGTATCATGTTCATGAATTATGAGCAGTTTGGGTGATGAAAACAGCTATTATATTAAAGCTGTGTTAGTGGAGTCTCCACCTGGTCTGGCACGTGAGGTTTCAGCTTCAGTGGCTCCATCAGCACTTGGGTTGTTGTAGCTCTTTCCTTAGGATTTCCTCAGCATCCCTGCCACAGTGCAGCCCGCAGCTGGGTGGTCACACTGAATAGGCTGCTCTCAGACAGCATCCAGTCCCACGTTTCCCGTATTTCCTTCCGACGTTAACTGTTCCACATTTCAACTACCACTGTATTTCCATCAGTTTCAGAAAATATCAGTCTGGGTAATCTTTTAGCCACAGTCCAAACCAGCATAGGTTAATTTTCAGGAATATTATTCCACCATTGTAGGGCACTGGTATTCAAAATCTTATCTTGCTATCTTACATTGGGACAGACAGAAAGGTTAATAGTACAGGACTGGCTATGTCGTAGCATGGATGGACTAGAAGTTGTGGAAGTTTTGCAGCCACAGAGAAGAGTGGTAAATGTCAGCTACACAATACATGTTTATTTTTGTGCTTGGAGTTAGATGCCTCCCTCATTCCAGAGACTTTGCTACACAACTTGTAGAGTCCAAGTCAGCTTTTGCCGTTCTCTGCATGGCTTTGTCCTCAGGTCTAGCAGTCTGAGACAGTGTGCTGTCAAAATGGTGAATTTTTTTCTATTGATACTATTCCTGCCTTTTCAGAACTCACTGTTGGCTCAACATGTTTACCGTGAAGAGAGGGATGAACTTTCTTTTTAAAGATAATTGGCAATATTAATGAAAGAACGTACAACTAGTTCTCAGGTAAATCCATATTTGAAAAACCTTGGCAAAGAGCAGTCCATAGGTCACACCTTAGATGACCTTTTATTATAGAACAAATCATTACTTATTCAATTAACTAATGTTCCACTATTACACATCCAATTTTTTATGATAAATATGTGCAAGCAATGCAGACATTTTAGAATGATTGGAATTACAGGTATAAAACTAACTGATTCAGTTTCACAGCCAAAGTGAAGAGGAGAAAACATATCAGTCAACATATTTTACCTTCTTTTTCATGCAGAACAGAAACAAATTTCAACTTTATTTTTACTTTTTTTTCTTTTTTAAATACTTGAAAAGTAAAAAATCACCAGGCAGCTCAGGACAAGTTCAGACAGCGCAAGCTTGGCAAGTCTTCATCCTGAGGCCTTGCAAGCTCAGTACACCACCTGTGGCCTGTTAGGAGCAATGCCATAACTCATAAATACACAACAAAAAATACATACAAAATAAATACAATTTACTTGGATTCAGGGCTTTCTCAGATGTTGGACAAAACTGCAGATTTCAAACATGTATGTAGAGGACTAACTGTTCAGGTGTTGCAGAATATTTTCATTGCTGTGGCTCTTCTAATCACGTACAGAATGGCAACTCTCTCCCCCTCCCTTTTTAAAGGAATAAACAGTTTGAAAAAGACAATTAAAACTAGAAACACTCAGTACTAGTGGTACCTAAATAATATTATGTATCACTGAGAATTATATAACTTTTTGTCTTCTCATTTAATAACAGCTTTTGCCAAATCTCCAATAATATTAACAGTGGGATTTTTTTCAATTAAAGCACTCAAGTGTGGTCTAAAAAAATGTCTTTCAGAGTATGATTTTTTTTCAATTAATACATCAATATGAAATATGAAATTCAACAGAACATCAAACATATTGTTGCCAAGCAACTAATGACAGTCCATTATGTGTTTTGTATGTTTTAGACAACAAAGCCATGTTTTGAATTCCATTAAAAAATTTATTTATATTTGTAAAGTTCTTTATAAAAACCCAGCGTTTCTTGCTGTGCTATTTTTCTATGGTTACCTACATTTGCATATTATCTCAACTTCAGGTGGGAAATAACCCTGAATAAGACCCTGAAAACAACTCCAAATCTTGTCTTCAGTCCAGAATCACTGAAAACATTGGATTTGTGTTTTCTTTGGTCAGATTTGGAAAAACCCTGTTACTTGCCAAACATTTGGAAGTACTTTTGAAGAGGATGAGTGGGAAAATTAAGGCTGAAAGAAAAAAAAAACCTGTGCAGCAATAGTTTCTTAACTTCTCACAAAACACAAGGTCAGAATTCTCTGAGCACTACCCAAGACATTCTGTATTTGAGAGTCCAGTCTTGCTTTTGATTCTCCTTACAAGGCTGACTGATTATTCCTTATTCTCAATCTTAATCTGCCACTATGCTATTGCATCGTTACTGATTGCTTTTCCTATTCATTTCCAAGTGAAAATACATCTTGTGTTTGTCTATCTTTGAAAAAGTAATACAAGGAATAAAAGAAAACAACAGTTCTGTTCTTTGCATCTTCTTCAGAAACATTGGATCTGATTTCAATACTGAACGAATATTTGAAGTAGCTTTTGTAAACTACTGCATACGTTACCATTAGAGCAACTATTGAATTTTAATCTACTGATTAAAAAATGCAGAAGATCACAGAATAAAATTGTCAGTAATGTTTCCACCTCATGCTTGAATCAAATATTTGTAGGAATCATCCTCAAATGTAAAACAGACCTTTAAAAAAGAAGCTTATAAAAAGAGCTTCAATTAACGTGCTAATGAAATAAAAGCAGTTGTAAGAGTTTTAACAGAGCATTGATATCTGTTGAAGATTTCCTGACAAAGAGAAATGAAATGGCTGGATATTTCTTTCTATTGTTTTAATTTATTTAACTTCAGTATTATGGGTGTTCTGGAAAGTCTGGCATTTTATATTCCTGAGCAGTAAAAGGGACATCACTGAGAAAAACCACAATAACGCCGTCACTCTAAAAAAAGAGAGTTGCACTGAGTACGAAATATAAATTATGACCCTACTAAACATTGAAAATGCATTCTAGGAACATTCTCTTTTTGTCCCAGTAAGAGCTTCTGAGCTTTAATTTTCAATAGCAGATTATAATGTTTTATTATTTTTATTATACTGCATTGTTGTTTATTATCTGTATTGATTAATATGATGATATTGTCTCAAAGATATAAAAAAGCAGCAGAATTCAATTTTGGTTATTGTTTTGCAAGTGAATTTAAACATCTGCAATCAAAGTTAAGATAATGTCCCTGAATCTTTGTTTCAAGATGGCATATTTGCTATAAGTTGTCAAAAGTGGTCAAAGAGAGGAGTTAAATAAATTCAGCAATAGTCCTGACAGAGTTTATACCAAAATGCAATGAAGAAAGAACTTTGAGTATTTCAGTGGTGGAACCTCAGTTTATCTTGTTTTAATTTTTGACTCCTGAATTATAGAAATAAAAAAAGAAAAGCTTATTCTACTTCCGGAATTTCTGTTTCTCCGTTATGGCTCAAAAGCAAAAAAATATGGTGATACTTTGGTAGTATTTATTAATCTAGAGAGAAATAAGATATTTAAGTCTATAGAATTAGCAGTAATTTTACAGTCCATGAATACTTTTTCACTGTGTATGAAAATGGACAGCCCTAGTTTGTAATTAACTAGGAATGGTGACTAATTCAGTAATTTTAACTTCTATGAAGAGGCTTACTTATTATTACCCTAAATGAGAAAAGAGCTTTATGCCATTACAGAAAAGTAAAAAATCAGAGTATATGGGCAGTATCAGCATTCAATACTGTCTAGCTCGACCAAGACAGGGTCATGCTGACCTAGAATTAAACATATATATGTTTTATTTTTCTATACCCCTCCCCCCCTTAATTTGCTCTTCTATGTAATCTCGATTTTTTGAGACAAGAACCCAGTGTTAGACTGTCAGTTTTAATACATCTCCACTAATTAGGTTGACTGCAATGTACATTCTATGTACTAATCTAAAAAAACCTTCTTAAAACTTGAAGAAGAACTTTCTGTGGTGCTTCTCTCTCAGTTGTTATTGAGAAATAATGGTTGCTTGAAAGGAACTGTTCATTAAAGAGAAAAAAATTAATTAAAAACTTAAAAATACTTATAAAATAGGGAAGAGTTACCCTGATATTATAAAATTAAACTGACATTTCTGGAAGAAAGGTAGGTGATAAGGCTGGCCAAAGACAAATGTGGAAAATTGATGGCCAGGTGGGTTTAGAGACAAAAATGTGTTAATTTTTACTCACACTCTGGGAGCTAAAGAAATCATATCAGTGATATAAATCTGTTACTAGATCTGAAAGACAAAATTATCCATCATTTTGCAGAAAATTACAAAAAAGAAATGTTAAATGTTTCTGAATAGGTATGGAGCATGTCAAACTTGTAATTCAAAGTCCTGTATTTCAGGATTATTTGGGGAGCATTTCAGCCATTAAAATAAGACACTATTATTATTTTTATTATTATTTTAAATCCTGAAAATCATATAGATAATATCCATACCTTTTGAAAAAGTTGACTATGAACACTCTGACCCTTTTCATGAATATTGAGATAGCACAAAAATTCCAGAAAACTTGGAAAACAATATGATAAAATGAATTACTCTGACTCCCAAGCATTCTTTCTTTATAATGTAATAGAATTAATACACGTAAAGCAAAAAGAAAAATTACAGGAAAGCAGTATAATTAATGATTAATAATTGATAAATGGTTCTATGGAAAATAGTCTAGTAAAATAAACCTGCTACTTACTGATGTAGTTATAGTTAATAAGGGTAATTGCATCCTCACAATGGCCCAGTATTGATCACCTCTCAACAAATGAAATTGGCAGCATTAACTTCCATAGAAACAGAAGCAGAGACAACAAGCATGATGTTCACACTATGTCTCTTTCTCCCAACTGCTTCACTTCTTTTGAGATTCCACAAGCCAAGTGACGTGGTATAAACAAGTTCAGGTACCACAGAGGGAGTTACTGAAGGAGATAGGGCAAAGCTATATCCTGCAAGGACCACATCCACACAAAGGCATTCAGGAAAGAGCTCCTCCATAAAGTGTTTTAGGGATCTTGACCTTTTCAATGAAACATTGAGGTCTACACAGCAAGATCCAATCCAGGACTGCAGCTGGGAGGAACAAATATAAAAGCTGCCAAAATGAAGAACATTTGGATAATCACCTGGATATTTTGCCTAGACTCCTACCCAATGCCCATATGCTAGTGGTCTCCGTTTTTTTTTATTTCCCCTTCAATAATGTCTCCACTTTTCTTCCTCTCCCCCGTCCCCTGCCATAACATCATTTTATTTTGTCTTTCTTTTTAGTTTATTGACATTTAAGTGAACACAGTAACATAATGTTTTCTACCAAAAACATTATTCAGTCTGCCTAGACATTGATACCCTTTCCCACACTCTCTGCTTGACTTGTACGTTCACTGACTGCCTTTTGGGAGAGGGACCACCTGCTGTTTTAAATACCAATTTTTTTGTATTTTGCCTCCCAAAATGGGATACTTTTTGGGTTTTTTTGTCACTGTGTAATAACATGAATGATAAAGTTATCAGCTTAATGAGTGAATTATCCCCCTTTTGGAGAGGAAATAATTATGGAGGAAAGAATTATCTCAGGTAATTTAGGACACCACCCATGGGAAACTGGGACGAAAGAGTGTGCCAGTGGGACAGCAGATGCAGAATTTTCTTATCTTCCCTTATTCAGAAAAAACAGCTCCAAAAAGGAATTTGTGAAAATTACTTGACAACCCTGCCAAACTCCAGGCATAGCTCTGACACATAGACTGCTAAGTTTAGGTAAGTATCCAGATGGGGACTGTGGACTTTCGGGTGGGGAATGGGGATGGAGACACCATTGTGTTTGCCAGTGATTGGAAGTGATATAGAAGTAGCAGTACAATTGACTGATAAAGATTTGTGTTGTCATTCAAAAGAGATCTGAGGGATCATGGCTAAGGATCTAAATCTGGACCAGATGCTGGTAGAGGAGCGAGGAGGGATATACTCTATGGTGTTGTAATGTAATGAATCTTCCTGTTCCTGTATAGTGTGGTAGGCAGTAGGGAGAGACAGAAAGAGAGTCAGATAAAATACTGTTTTGTCCTCTCTTTGTTGGCATAAAGGAAAGTTAAGGTGTCCAAATACTCTCACAAGCCCAAGCCACTACGCCTTAATTCAAATAACAGAGATCTGTGTTTTAAGCCTTTGAAAGAAACCGTGTAAGAAACATGTCAGCAATTGCTTCACAGAGTGTGGCAAAGTGAATGCACGTTTGATAAAGGGGGAAATGAGACCACGGTGGAAAATAGGGATGAATGCAAACCTTGTTCTCTGACAACTGGGATAAAATCTTTTTGAAAGTTTTTACCATAAATTTTTTTATAATAAAACATTATTTTCCATAGCTGTTTCAGAATTAGAATTAAATTTACTGTATATACTTTACCATTTAATGTAAAATTAAAGATAATGAGGAAGAAGTGTTCCTAGAAGCAATTGAATAGCACCTGGAATCCCAGACCTCTAACAATGTGTTCTGCTAGTTTTAATTCACTGGTTTGGAAAGTGAGATGATTTAGATATTTAGTATCCAATAAGGCTTTATTGTGGAGACAGAAAGAGAGAAAACATAGAATGGCCCACAGTGTTCGTAAACCAGCAGACATCACAACCTGCCAGCTGTTCAGATTATTTTTTGTTAGTTTAACACATTTCTAAACTGTCACAGGTCACAAAATATTTTGATCAAGGAGGTATTTGGCATTAAAGATATGCCAGGAGAGGAACAGATAACCAAATAAACTGGTTTTGCAGAATCAAAGAAAGAACTTTATACAATTAATATCTGCAAAATACCCAAGAGTATCACAGGAAATGTTGACTATAAGTAAAATTATCATAATTATTATAACTATTATCATGTAACTTAAGCCTGTTTAGAATCTTTGAATTATGTTGTTATATTTTTAAGATGCATTTTTCTTATCCATGAATACATATGCAGATTATACACAATTTCCTTTCATTTACTGAAACATGTGGTGAGGTCTAACACTTAAAAGATCTGATAATGTTTCTGTCATAAATTATGAGTCAAATTCTGCAATGACTGAGGTTAACATTAATCAAATATATACATCTGCAGAACCTGTGATTTTCTAAGCTGTTGCTATAGTCAAGAGGAATTATATAGCGGTTACTTGCACAGTGGGCTTAATACCCACAAAGGATAATATTTCTCCTTTGAAAAAAACTTTTTTCTCCTATATTAGCAGTGACAAAATAAAAAAGCAATATAAAAATTCTCTTTTGCATTAGTAAACATGGAAAGGGAGGAGGAAGAGGGAAAGCTCTATAAACTGACCTGATTTTTAAGGCTTTAAAGCTTCCTTTATGTAATTTTACTTTATAAACATACTCTTAAGAGAATGCAATGCATTTGCAAAGAAAGCTGGAATACATCCAGGATTTACAAAACAACATCATCAATAAAGTGGTGAATGAAAATAATACTCATAGCAGTAACAACATGAAAATGAAAATGCCTTTGGAGAACTGCCTTAACAATTATTTCAGTACTTTTGAGTGTGTCTTCTGCAGATATAAACAATTTCTTCTGCAAAGTCTGTGGAACATGAATTTTGCACTTCCTGGTCCAGTGAGCAATTAAATTTCTTCTCATTCTTTATAAATAACTGGGAAGTGAATTGAAAATTTTATGTAAATAAATGGCCATGATACAAAGAAAAGCTGACATGCTGGAATTATGAAGCTTCTTCTGTTCATTTGTAGGTATATTTTCTAGATATAAACTGATAATAAATTCTAAAAAGCAGGTGGTAAGATATTAATGACAGGTAAAGTTTTTGTGTGACAGAATGTTTATTATTTTAGAATTTATCCAAAAAACTACTAACCAAAGTTTTCCACAAAAAAATGGATCTTCACCAAAATGAAACTGGTTTTATACTGTTTTTCAGTTGGATTTTAAATAAAATGCATATTTTGCTTTGACTCTTTATTTCCTTTATTTTGAAAGTGAAATCTTTTTAGAAAATATTTATTTACCCATTAATTTTCCTGTCTTCTTTTCTCCGACCTTCTATCTTTTTTTGAATAAATGGAAACAAAAGGAACATCAATGATGTACAAGACTAGACTGAGCCCTTCTTTGTCTTCATTTGTCTTTTTAATTTTTTCTTCTGTTTTAAACTTTCCTTAACTGAAAAAAATTATTCTCCTTAACTAAAAAAAATATTCCAGAATGTGATTATATAAGAAATTGAATTGTTCATAAATTATTGAGGTTCTGATTGATATTTTGAACTCTATGTATGACTATATTAAACTAACATGTGAGAATAAATGGTCTTTGCTTACCATTAATATCTTTAAGGTGAATAAAAATTTATAGAGCTGCTGAATAGTGAGCACTAACTAAAAGTTGTCCTTTATAAAACACAAACATTCAAAAAACAAGTAGCTTTTTAAAAGAAACGTTTTAGCTATAGGGCTAAGGACCAGAACCTTGTGATCAGCTGTTAGGACTGATGAGGGAGGTACCTGACAAAGGAAGCTGGAAGTTATAAAGGGCAGGAGAGCACCCTTCTGTAGCTTGATTTCAGCATGAGGAGAGGTGAACAGAGGGAGAATGGGAATAGGCTTTGTAGCAGCTTAGTGGTATGGCTTACAAAGGGCAGAGAAGACAAGCTTTAAGCTGTGTCCCATGGCAGTCATCCGAACATACAAATTTTAAAGAGAAATGAGATTTAGATTGAGGGGCTTTATATGCAAAGTGACTGCATTTCTCTAATGAGTAATATCTTCATGTGCTTTACTAGTAAGAAATGAAGAGTTTGGCTGTGTATACTGTTCTATCTCTTTGGCCTATGTATGTTCTCTCTTCTTACAGGTTAAACACAAACCAGAAAGTTTACTGGTTCAGCTTGGAGAAAAGGTGTCCTGTGGTTCACTGAAAGAAATCTGGGGAATTAGCAGTAGAACCTAAAGATAGATACTTTCCTCTTACAGGAGTAGTGGCTTAAAAGATGGCTTGCATATGGGAATTTTTTTAAGATCCTGAGAAATAAATAATGCTAGGATTTTCTTTTGATTGAGGGGGTGTGGTAGAGAAGGAACACCCAAAAAACATGAACAAAGCACCATGTAAGTATTCAGGATCTGTCTAACTTGGCCTTAAAAAAGGGAATTTATCTATACATGTATTAGAAATCTCATTAGAAGATGCTGACTTTATTCTGCTAAGGGGTGGCTGTTTTTGTTCTTACCTTTGATTAGAGTTTTCCCATTCCACTCTGTGTAATCTGCTTAATGTTTTTCACATTCTCATAGTGGAGTAACATGTTAGAAGTTACAAAATACAGTCTTCTTATAAGTGGTTTCACGTACATTTGAATCGCAGACCCTTGGAGTCTGTGAATGAAAACTTTCTGAAGAACCTACTGAATGAAAAAGACTGTTATCTCAACATTTTTCAGTATGTGTAGAGTGCATATTCTAAATTCTGCAGCTTCTACTCATAGTGCAAGTATAAACCAGCGTATTTATGGAAACAACTGTATAAATAAAACATTCATAATTATAAATTAATAGGAAAGTACTTCTTGGCTGGTATGAACATGATATATATATTACACTAGCTTTGCTTCACTAACTTGCAAATATATATTTGTCTTAAATGTTGCATAAATAGAAAAGTGTTGTCCTCTAATTGTCCTATTACTATTATATTAATAACTTGTTTCACTACAGTAAAACAGTAGTGTACAGTTTTAATCCTACCTCTATTCTCACTATCCTGACACAAGTCAAAATGCCTGAGAACCAAAAGGTTTATTAGGGAAGTGTCATTCTATTTTTAAGGCAAAGTTATGACCTACAGTTGGTTGCACTGGTTTTAAGAGTATTTGTGTTATTACTCATTGAAGAAGTATTGTATGTATTGGAAGGATGGGCCTTCAACACAGAAGTTGAATTCTGGGTAATTTTTATTTGTGAAGTGTTTTCCTACAACGTGTGTTTTCCTCCTTGTATTAAGAAACAAACTATATAGGCTAGGTTCTAGAGCTATTCTCAGCCTAAGGGAGCTCTTTCAGGTCTTGGTCCTGAAATTTTTTTTATATCATCTACTTAAAGTGAAAAAACTGGTTCATCTACCAGTCTGATTAAGGACTCCATGACAGCTGTACTTGTGCTTTTTTCATTCATCAGGAGTGATCATCTCTCCTGTAGTAATATGCTTAGAGTTCATGGGTTTAGTATCTGTTGGGGTACCAGTCTCTCACAATACTTAGAAACTCCATATCCCCATGTGGTCTGCAGTTGACATCACACGTATATCAAGTATACTATAATAGCACCCTTTTAACTTTTCAGAAATATCTCTTTCATTGAAGAAATCATGTGAAGGAGTTAATGAATCTAATTTCTTCCATTACTATTGAAGGAAATGGCTTTCCTTCTCTGTATTTTATAAAAGATATGGTTACATGGTGAAGAATCTATATTGCTTTGTCTGCCAAGACTTCAAAACCTCCAGAAATAAAATTATCTGAAGCCCAAAAATGTCTGCAATGTGGCTACACTCACGATATCCATTATAGATAAACTGTCTAGTTATGCAGTAGTATATGAACAATAGACTACAGAAAACCATTTCAAGTCCTTCTGCTCTCATGAAGGATAACTACAACAGAAGTGAGAAAATTAAATGAAACTGAGGAAGAAAGTTGTAAAACATAGAACTTTCATTTTTCCTCCATCTAAAATCCTTCTTTGGATGGATAGTGTTAATTAGACAGTGGGACACAGCGTGGAAAGAACACTGTAAACTTCCATGTGGGAAAAGGAGAATGTTAGAAGGAGTGGGCACAATCACATCCCTTGTTTTCAAATAGTGTGATGCTTCCCAAAGGGTTGGTGGGAGGACTTAGAAATCTAATTCTAGAGAAGGACTTCTGTCTAAGAACGTTCTCTCGTAGTTTGAGAGAAACAAGCAAGACATAAGTTACACTTCTCATCTTCTCATTTTCATTGGTTACATTGGGTGGCACTTACACAAACCTGGCTTCCATGAGCTCTAGGAAGGTTCCTAAATACCCAACTTAGAGCTGTGAATTCTAACTGGTGGTAAAGAGCTCCAGGATTCTTATGATATCAGCCACCAGGACTGACAGATAATGATTTTAAAAGTGCTTTTGCTCAGTCCTTTAATTGGATTTTTCAGGTGTGAGAAGCACCTGCAGTCACACTGAAATAGCAAGTGGTCAGTAGCTAAGAGAATGATACCCCAGAACATGAGGGGTGAAAAGGTAGACCTAATTTTTTAATTGGTTGCTATTTTAATTTCTCTACTTAATTTACCCTTATGTAAAAATGACAGTAATAGACCCATACTGCTTCTTACAGAGAAGTCAGACTAATCTGACATATAATGATAAAAGGTTCTTGCAGACTCTTAAGAAATATTGCTGTTCAATTAGCTTTGCCAACAAATTGCAATTTGAGACAAAAATAAATTTTAACTGCTTAAAATTACTTTTTATGGATGTGAGATGTATAAAAATGCAAACTTTTACTGAAATTTATCTTGTCCATTGGTATGTCATCTAATATCAAGGTGTTTGTGTTAAAGGTTTTCTTGGGTAATTGCATAAAAATTTCATTTTAACTAAGTCCCATCAGATTTCCAATTCTTGTAAGACAGTTATTCCTGTAGTATGTTATAACATGAAAGTTTCAGTGAGTTCTTTGTGGTTTGGATAAGCGAAGAGCACTGTTTCAAATACAATTTTTTTTTGCAAAGGATTAGGGGAAACTGTGGGTAAAGATTTCTTGTTTAAACAGAACTTTATCTGCAGCTTGCCCCCAGGCATGGTCAAAACCGGGACTAACAATTCATCTACTTTTTCAAGTACAGTTTTAAACTTCATTCTGTTGAAGCCATTTGTGTCTCCTACCACAAAACACTGGAACATCAGAATGACAAATGAAGCAAACAGATACCTAAGAGGTTGGGCCTCAGTGAAATGTAGAGTCCTTGCAGCTCCAGGCTTTGTAACATTGGATGAAGAAATGTTGATTGCACACTGAAGGTACAGTACAAGTTTCTGCTTATAGCAGTTAACATAACATGAAATTTTGCAACAGAACTAGTATTTCCACTTGTAAATCTGGTGAAGGTTTTAAAACGAAACAAATACAAAACACGTAAGATGTAGTTTTATATAAAATTTTGAAGACTTTGGATTTTTCCTTTTCTTAAAGCATAAGTTTGGGTTTTTTTTTTGTCTGTATACAAGCCCATCACACCTGCTTCTCTTTTCTACGTCTTTGATTAACTGCAGCTTGTCAGCTTTGGTAGGAGTTTTTTCTTTGTCCTACTAACACCTGGTTTAAAGGAGCAGAATACACAAGTAACAACTTGATTTACACAAATGTACGTATCCTAAAGACTTTGAACGTTAATTTCATGCTACATCTGGAGAGAGTGGGAAGACTCTACTTGGTGTAGTTATTTTTGTTGAAAAGATTATATTGATATGGCATTTCAGCACTTCCATGCTTAATGCATAAAACTACAATACCCTGGATTTAATAAACTGCAGGTCAGTTTCTTACAGTAAACTGAAGTGAGTCATTGTTCCTTTTCTTAATAATATCTTGCAAACATGGCATTTACATTGTACATTTTTTCCCCTTCACTAAACTTTGACTTTATTGCTCAGAAAATATACTAATGATTGATCCTTTACCATGGTATGTTAGAAACCATAGGTTTGTGCTCTCCTTCATGTAGAAATCAATACTATATATAAAATCCCTCAACATATTCTGTTTTAATTACTGGTTTGTTATACCAGCTGTTTAATGCAGATAACTGGCTTTGATACTTCAAATAAACAGACATTTCATAAGTTCCAGAAAATCAATGGTAGTTTAATAAATTAATAATAGTTATTAGTAGGAAAAAAAGGGATTAATAAGGAAAATATAAAACCAGTCAAAACTGGCTTTATTCTGAGTTTCATAAAGAAACATCCTCATCTGCAAGGTTATGGCTTTAAAAAGTCACGAAATATATTAACAATTCATGAAAAAGTGTGTCTTCATTTGAGTAAATGCAATTGAAGATTACATTCAAAGGGAAGGAAAAACAGTGAAATTGGGGAATAAACACTGTGCAGCTTTAATTAGGAAGAAAAATCTCACCCAAGCAAGTGATAATTACGTCTATTATATATTGGTGAGAAACTCAATCTGTACTATCTTTTGTGAGGCATTTTCTACGGTGCCTTTCTATAAACGGAGCAGGTAGAGATTAAATTGGAACTGTGAGGTGGGCAACCCCTCTGTGATGAAGGCTGTATGTAACTGCCTTCTATGGTTACTTCTTTCAATACTAATGAGCTTCTCATAGCTTAGCTGTGACACATGAAGATTTACTACTGAATATTTAAAAATTATTCTGAGCACGAGAGAGGAAATGGTTTTAATTATTTCTCACAAATTTTCTCACAGAACATACGACGTGCCTCCTTCAGCTACCAAGGAGAGCCTTTGGTTTAGAAGGTTAAATTGCTCTTTTGTCTGTTTTCAGAGTTGTTGGACGTTCAAACACTGAAATGTATTCATCCCACTTTGCCAATGATTTTTCCCTCTCCATTACCAGACATTCGTATGTTCACAATAATTTTCAGATTTAGTTATTTTAATTATTTGCATTTCAGAATGAAACCACTTGGTTTGATGTCAGATATTGAATGAATATGCTGAGATTTTCTTCAGTCATATAAATTACCGCTGCTTGCTATGTGGTGCTCTCAGAAAAACTCCATGCTAAACTCTGGCTAAAATAGTGCTGGTTCTAATAGTCCAGAATATATGCAGGATTCACCCTAAACTGTTTTAAGATATAATCTTACATTTTTGCTAGCCCCCTAACAGAAGTTAAAAATTTTGATTGTGAATAGAGGATTATTTTATGAAGATAAAGGAGATGAGTCTGAGACTATTTTTTTCTTTTTCTTCCCCCCACCCTCTTCACTTCTTGTCCTTGAACACACTCCAAACAAACAGGCTTAAAAGAGTTTCTAAGTTCAGATTTTGAACATCCCACGATTTAGGGAGGTTTCTTTTGCACTTAGACTAAGTCTTCTATGTGGTAAATATGATTATTTTTCTCCAGAAGCAAATTTAACTCTTAATTTTTTTTTTTCTTATTTCTATTTTTTCTTTACCTTTTTATTTCAATACTAAGTATTGGTGAGCATATTCTAAGTACACAAATTGTTTATTATAGACAAGATCTTGTGAATTAAGTTCTTTTCATTAATAGCATGACACATCACATTTTCTTCTTAAGCATGAGTGCCACCTGGGTTTTTTTGAGAATCTCTTCATGTAACTCATTGCTGAGTAAGAGTAAAATGGCTTGCAATTTTATCTGTCTTGTGGAAATAAGAGACCACAAAATTCAAAATTTTGTAGTGCATATGTTTATTCATCTTTATCATCAGAAGACTAGGGCAGTTCTTGGTTTTCATAACTATTATTCACAGTGCCATATTTGGGATAAAATAAGGTTTTGAGATTTACAGCAACTGTAAAACTTAACAGTTTTAGACATTTACACAGCGATTTTTTAAAATTGTTCCAAAATACTATATTATTAGGTATTCTTCTAATAGCTAGTCATAAATTATCCACACTGTTGCTCTGGACACATTCGCTCTTTTATACTAGTGCTAATATTTTGCATCTCTCTTATTTGAATGTACATGAAAATGCCAATTCCTATACATATGTTTTTCTACACAAATTGCATCTTTTAATAAATATGCATATTTATACTTTTCAAATTTACTATGAAAGACTTTTATCATCTATTTATATGGAAACAGGGTTTAAACATATGAGATTTATAATACATTAGTGTCATGATCACATGATATTTTATTAAACAAAAAATTGGTCTCTTTCTAAAAAGTTTACACAATAAATTAAAGAAAATTTTAAAAATAATAAAACAAAAAAAGAGAAGAATTTCTGTGAAGACAAAAAGTAAGGAGGAAAGTATTGCATTTAATGCATTTAATTAAGTGGGATAATATAGTCTATATCTATTTCTTAATAAAATATCAGGAATTATTGATGGTTGACATGAAGGTGAAATTGAGTTTATTATGTCAATGTTAATTGTGATATAAAATAAAATCAATGAAGCAGTAACCTAAAATATTATCCAAGTACTCTACTTGGAATATGGTGTAGCATCCTAGTCTCTATTTTTGTAGAGATTTTTGTAATTTCAAGATTATTGTGATAAATTTAACTACCACTTTTTCAACATACTACATTCCTAGATTTTTAAGGCCTGAAGAAACAGTTATGGTCATCTAATTTTTCCTGCTGTATAACATGCTATAAAATTTTACTTCGTAATGTCTGCATCAAACTCCAAACTTCTGCTTGATTGTCATTCTTAATATATATGTTCTAGTTTAATTGTGAAACGAAGACTTCAATTGACAGAGCTTCTATCACATCCTTAAAGTTATTCCTATAGCTGATTATATCCACTGAGCATATTTGTGGGGACTTTTTCCCAGATTTCTCCCTACTATTTCTTGTACTGTGGCAGCAAGATTCCTACTCTGTCAGAATTCAACTTTCCATGAGAGCAAATACAGAATTTAATAAATTAATTTCTTGCAAAGAAAAAAAAAAAAAATTGAGGTTGTTTAGTTTCTGCTGAAAGGAAGGCTTTACAGATATTGAATAACTGCTGTAATTCTTCCAAACCATTTCATTTTTTCACTTATATCACTAAACTGAGCAGCATGAAATTTATACCTTAGAGGCTGAAGGTCCTGAAAGTATCCAGGAAACATCACTGAGACATTTCTGAGTGGAAATGAATAAATACATTCAGAAATATGCTGGGCGGGGGGAAGATTGGCCAAGTCAGCCACAATTTGTTAGTACATTTCATATCTTGCCCTTTCTTTAGGGTAATTAACCTGGATGAAATACCTCTATTTTGTTTCATGTTTCTTTTTGGAAGGGATATATTGCATCAAAGGTGTTCTGTGATTTTCGCGTGTAGAAGATGACCTGGCTGGAAAGCCCAATCCGTAAAGTTGAACAGAGTCACAAAATGTCTAAGCATCAGTAATATTTATATAGACATATTTAATTTACATTTTGTGGTTTTTCCAGGAAGCTGTAAAGCAAGTTGAACTTTTTGATTTTTGCTTTACTAGTGATACTGTTAAGCAATACTAAAAGGCCTAATTTGAGAGGAACATGTCAATGGCATTTGTATTTTACTTGCACGAATTGATTAAGATCAAATTCTCATTAAAATCGTAACATCAATAATTTAATGAGAACCAGATGAGATTCATTATGAACTAACATGAAATATTGAAACAATGTGCTATATAAATATATAGTTACAAAATGTCAATAAGTTCCATCAACTCTATTCGCTTTGCTGATGCTTTATCTTAATTGCTGCTTGGAAATTGAGTGTTCATTCTGAATTAAGCATTATTTATATTTTTTTTTAATAATCTCTTTTCACTAGTAATACATGAAATCATAGGAAACCAGGAAGTGTAATCTTCTGAGTGGAAGCATTAACAGCACATTGTTATTGGTTTCTTTAAATGATGTGTTTGACAGAAGTAACTGAAAAATCATATTCATTGGCACCTAACTGAATACATCATCTGTGCAATATAAATAATTACATACATCAATTTTTTAATACATTTTAAAACATGTGAGTCTTATGTCCTCTGTATGACTTAATATTCTTAGTTTGCTGATTCAGTGACACTGAAGCAGCCAAAGTAAAATTTTAATAAGCTACTGGTATATTTGCAATTCAGTTCAGGTCTGTAAGTCAGACAAAAGGTCACAAATCAGTTCAGATTTTGTATTCTCCTTTTTTTTTTATTTCTGGCTTCTTTTTAAAGCTTTGCGTGTTTTTGCCTGAACTGTTTTTACAGTCTTATGAATTATCAAATGCATATGAGAAGAAGCTGTTTACAGCAATGTATGTAGATGATAGAGGTGTTTATTCTTGCTCTTTTATAATATAGTTAAGTATAGCCACACTGTTCTTCCCTTATTCTTTCCAACTTTTGTTCTGAAAGAGCTAATGATGCTGCCTTCTAAAAAAATGTCTAGAACCAGAGAATGTGAAAGAGCAGGGGGACAACTAGTGTTATATAGGGTCATTTGGAATACGATACAAATATCATTACCATTTCATTATACTCAAATTTAAAAAGAGGATTATTTTTTCATATTTATTGACAGTGGGTGACTACTTTACACTACCTGTGTCTGTTTAAAGCAAGTACTTATTCTTAGGACACAGATATTCTATACAAGTCAAAATTCAAATGCCATACATCTTTTTTCTCTGAATATACAACACATTTTTTTAGATTTCTCACTAGGAAATTGGTGTCAATTTTTAGTAACAACGAAAGAAAAATAACTGAGCATCAAGAATCCATCTGGCAATGCCTGTGGCTACTACAAGTTACATGACAAAATTTTGCATACACCAATGCTGTGTATTTTATATCATAACACCTTCAATAACACACTGTATGGTTTTAAACAGATCAGAAAAGTGAGTCCTATATAATTTTTTTAACCTTTTAGAGATGGACAACCATTGCTTGAAAATTGCCATATGTTACTTCTAAAAAGTTTTAACCCTTTATGTTGTTATATCTCAGAATTTTAAAAACCAAAAGTGGCTTCTTTTCACATTAACATAGAGATTTCTTAAATTGGAATGTGATCATTGCTGTCTCCCTGAAATCCTATTCTTTCTTCTTAAATCGCTTTTGTATTATGAGTATAGATGGCATAGCCATTCTTCTGTGCCACTTACTGAAATAGAGTTCTTGCACTTAAAGGAAGAGAAGCTATGTCTATCAGTTTTGGCCAGCCACAGAAGCTTTAAAATTTGATAACAGATAAATTGAGGTCATGTTTTTGTCTTAGCTTTGCCTAGGAAGCAAAAAAAGGTATAATCACATGAATCAATTCCCTATCTGAAATGAGTTAAACAGTACCTGAAAACTGAGCAGAGTACATTTTTGGCTTTTAATACTGAGGACAATTAACACTGTGAAAGAAGATGGTCTCAGTTTTATCTGCTTCTGTGTCACCAACCTAGGAAAATGCATTTGGTAAGGCATATATAGCTGAGACAAAAATCCATTTCTGTAGGGAAAGCAAGGATCAACCAGGACCCTTTCAAAAGAAAGGAGAAAACAGAATTTTGACTTACAAAATTATTGGAATCACTAAAACAAACTATATTCCAAAGCTACCAGCTAGAGCAGTGATTAATGGGATGAAATTTAACAAGTCGAAATGCTGGATTCAGCACCCAGGACAAAGTAATGCTGGGCACAGGTATAAATTGGGAGAGGAATGGCTGGAAGGCAGCCCTGCAGGAAGGGATCTGGGGGTGCTGGTTGACAGCAGGCTCAATATGAGTCAGCAGTGAGCCCTGGCAGCCAAGAGGACTAATCACATCCTGGGGTGCATCAAACACAGTGTAATGAGCCAGTCAAAAGAACTGATTATCCCACTGTATTCAGCGTTGGTGCGGCTTCACCTGGAGTACTGTGTGCAGTTCTGGGCCCCACAATTTAGGAAGGATGTTACGAACCTTAAATGTGTCCAGAGGAGGGCAACAAAGCTGATGAAAGGGCTAGAAGGAATGTCCTATCAGGAGCAGCTAAGGACTCTGGGTTTGCCTAGTTTGGAGAAAATGAGTCTGAGGGGTGACCTCATTGCTCTCTACAGTTTCCTGAGGAGGGGAAGTGGAGAGGGAGGTGCTGATCTCTTCTCCACTGGGATCCAGTGACAGGATGCGTGAGAATGGTTCAAAGCTGCGTCAGAGGAGGTTTAGACTGGACATTAGGAAGCATTTCTTTATGGAGAGGGTGGTCAAACACTGGAACAGGCTTTCCAGAGGGGTGGTCAACGCCCCATGCCTGTCAGTGTTTCAGAGGCATTTGGACAATGCCCTTAATAATTTGCTTTACCTTTTGGTCAGACCTGAAGTGGTCAGGCGTTCGGACTAAATGATCATTATAGGTCTCTTCCAAGTGAAATACTCTATTCTATTCTATGACCATTGTCTTTTTTTTTTACTATTTGCTGAGATGTCAGTTCTTAACAGTTCTAAACATAATGAACTATGCCTTAGTATTTGGTGTGTTTATCCAGATTATTCTGTTATTTCTGTTTGGTGCTTTGCATAGGTGTTTTTACTTTAATCTCTGAGGTGTAAAGATTGTGTAGTGTTTTAGATGCCAGTAGGGGCTAAATGCCATTCTTGGAAAGATACACTTTTGAACTGGCAGGGAGAGCATAATTGGCAACGACAATAAGTAGTTTTTATGTCAAGGTTGTCAAACCTATTTTGCTGCCAGCTCTTGGCTAGAATTCTGCTTAACACCAGATGGCATTGTTTTTTAGATGTTCTTGAACAGAGCAGATCATTAAGTCCCCCTGGATTTTCTCAGACACCTTATATGATGAATTTTCCTGCCCACATGCCTGTGCATTCCGTAGAAATCTATGTTCTTTCTTTTTATTGTACAAAACCCATGACTAATTCTTAAAAAAATATATTTACTCTATATAGGCTATGCAACATAACTACATAATCTTTGTTTTTTGAATTGAATGTTTTATTTTTCAACATACAAATATTTGTGGGCACAGTTGGCACTATTCAGACACCTAAAAGCACACCTTATTACCTTGACTGTTTGTACAAATCAGGTAGAAAAGAGGCCTACTGATAAAAAATATCCTTTCAGTTTTGTGAATAGACAGATATCTTGCAGTGTGAAAGAGATTGGCACACACTGGATTGTTGACCTGAAGTCCCTTCAACTCAGGCCACCTGAGACCAATTCTCCAATGCTTCACACATTGTACATTTCAACACTGTGTGCTTGATACCAGATCGTACTAGTGAATTCTCAGGTTTAGAGCCCATGAAGAGGGTTTTTTTTTCAGAAATTATAGAAATCAATAGTAATGTTTCCTTTGCCAAGAAAGCATGCAGTTA
Organism: Gavia stellata; assembly: GCF_030936135.1. Taxonomy (NCBI): domain Eukaryota; kingdom Metazoa; phylum Chordata; class Aves; order Gaviiformes; family Gaviidae; genus Gavia; species Gavia stellata. Next base: position 22,214,064 of record NC_082598.1, on the reverse strand, counting down.
AAATTAATAAGAAGGCCCAGTGAGGTTGCCAAGGTAGTCACTGAATTGCTTGTCCCTGTTGGAGGAGTTTTAATGATTAAAAGCTGTCTCTCTCTTTGCAAATTCTTAATGGAAATGTATTAATGGAAATTACTCTGCCCTTCTGTTGTGGGGGTTGGGGAACCAACCAAAAAACCGTTTCAGTATTTCTATTAAAAATAATTTATTGGTACCAAGATATCTTAATTTTCAGTCCGGTTCTATTAACAGTCTTATGTTTTAAAACACTTAAAGAAATCAGGTATTCCAGGGACACAATTAGGAGAGTGGATAATACTGGATTTGTATAGACAACACTAACTGGCTTTTGAATGATATTTTTTGTTAAATACCAGATGGTTTCTGTATGGAATCGCAAAAACTGCACCAAGGATGCTACTCAACAGACTTAAGAACACACTAATTTATGAACAGCTGTTTATTTAAAGTTTTTATCAAGTGAGATTTAGTGGAGAGAAAGAAAGATATAAAAGCTCTTGAAGAATTTTTTTCTTGAATTAAAAAGAAAATTTAGCAGTGCCTGAGAGAGTTTGGCTATCCCAAGCAGGCAGATTCGTGAACAGTTTAGGATACATCTAAGAGCATTCTCTGCTATAACAGTACTATCATCCTCTCAGTAAACAGAATAAACATAAACTCTTCTCCCTTCTTCTCCCTTCTTCTCCCTTCTTCTCCCTTCTTCTCCCTTCTTCTCCCTTCTTCTCCCTTCTTCTCCCTTCTTCTCCCTTCTTCTCCCTTCTTCTCCCTTCTTCTCCCTTCTCTCTCAGAATTAGAGACAAACTTCTCCTTAATTTATTTTTCTCTTTTAGATTCTTGTGTCAGGTATGCAGCCACACTTACCAGAAAGGTTTTTTTCTTGGGTCCTCTTAAGGGTTAAAGCTGTCATAGTTTTCCCTAGGTTTCTTCCTGTAAATCTAATCTTTCTGAGCTGTACATTTTAAAATACATTTAAAAGATTAAATATGTTGTCATGTCTGTGGCAAGGTCAGTACATATTGGAAAGAAAAATGTTAGAACGTCAGCACTATGAAGTGTGTGATGCAGAGGCGGGGAGAAACATCAGTCTGCTCTGAAGCACAGGAGGAAGCTGGTATCAGTTCTGGAGTGTTGCCATATTGAGTTCCACTGTGATGATTCCAATTTAGGAGACAGATAAGTTCCCCATGTTTTTTCGACATCTCAGCATCTGTATTGATTACCTCACATTAAATTGGCAGCATGGGCAATTTTATTAGTGGTTCTACAGGCTGGTTTTAGTTTGGTCATATCATTAAAGTCACTGAAAATCTCCAGGGTTCTTTTCAATATAGTTTCACAACTGAGGACGCTTATATTTTAGTTTCAAATATCATGATATTTTGACAGGCAACTGTAAGGAAATCATACCCGTGGGTATTTTCCTACTATCTAGCAAGGTTTACTATTTCAGTACTCCTCCATCTTCATCCCATCCTGTTTGTGCTTGATATACCGGAGAGAATCCTGTTGTTTGCACTGACTGTAAATTCACCATCTATTGTTCCTGCAGAGATTTTTTGTGTGTGTGTGGGGGGGGTTTTGTTTTTTTTTTTTTTTTAATAAATTCCTTATGGATGGCATTAGGACTTAAACAGAAAAAGTATTCTTTTTCTACTACTAAGCAAGGACTGGATTTACAGTCAAATACCTTTTGATTTCTGACTATGCAGAATTGTCTTGCATTTGAATTCTATTAATTGAAACAAACAAACAAAAATCTGCAGCCCCTAAAGGACTTACTTAGAAAAGTTTTCTTTGACAAAAAAATCCATTTACTAATGCAGAAGCAGAATAATCATATGCATACATTTAAATCTTAAATGATCATATTCTAACATTTTTTGTTCACATCCATTTCAATCTCTCTAATAACATTAGCAGCTGAAATAGCTAACTGCCATCCCAGTATCTCCAGCTACTCAGTTACGAGCCCTTTTGCACACAGAAACACAGAATGTCTCACACAAATTAGTCATTTTAGCATTTCCAAAGGTACAAGCCTTATTCATTCTTTCATGAGACTGTAGCTTACAAAATATTGCTGTTGACGTATTTTTATCAGACAAAAGCATAATGATCTGAAAAGAGTAGATAGTTTTACCATGACAAATTTCATTTAATCTCAGGTAAGTTAAAAGTCCTTTGAAATATGAACACAAATAGAGATTTGGAAAATACTGTCACAAGTTTAGAATGTTTCAAACATTTTCTTGGACATTACATGATACCAGTTTTGTTATGCCAGACTGCCAGCCAGAATCATTTGCACTGTTCATAAATGCTTCACATTTGGGGGTCTTGTTCGATGTCCTAGCAATGCAGCTGAAGGGAAGACAGTGGAAATGGCAGGGTTATTGCTAAAATTCAGCCCTCTTTAACTATCTGGGAGAGTAAAGGACCCAAAATGTGTGGTTTATTATTGACCTCTGGAGAATGTCTGCTTATTATATCCTTTTGGGCAGATGGAGCTGATGTTTTGCCTTTTCCTGTCATTGTGTATCTGCACCATTACTAACTTGTCTTTAGCATTCGTCCTTAGATTCATCTTTTAAGATTGCTGGTCCAGAACAACAGTCTACAATTATGCTACCAAACTCTTCACTAAAATGTAAAGAAAACACAAATGCCTACTATACTATTTGAAAGAAATTTCCTTGAAATAACTATGTTAATTTATTTAACAAAATTAGTTGTTGAAGCAATAGGAATGTTAATGCTATTGGAGGAATACAACAATGTGAAGAAGGAAGTAAAAATTTAAGATGAAAGAACAACAAAACAAAACACTGAGACCAAGAAGCCATTAAGATTTGAGATCGCCGATGCTTTTAAACAGTTGCAGTTTCTTGTCTTGGAATAGTTTGGTCCTTAATAATAAATTATTTTATATTCCCCTGTTAAGTCATTACCTTTTTCACAGACTTGAAATGTATTTTATTTTTATGAACTCTGCTGTGGAAAAACATATTCTTTCTTGTGCTAGGAAGCCGGTGGTTATTCTGTTAACATTGGCTAATCTCAGCTAACAGTCTAACTAACAGGTTAACTTACACTGAGAAGAAACATTATATTTACTCTGTTGTAATGAAAAACTTACTAATTTTTATTAAAGTACAATTATTATTTTTATCTTTAATATTTTATCTGAAACATGTTAAGAAACAGATTTAATAAACCAGTCATTCTGAATAAAATTTCATATTCTTACTGTTGTTGATAAATGATACAGAACATCAAAGAGATTTAGTAATGCATCAGTTTAATGTATTCTTATAATGGAAGCTCTTATTCACTAGCATTATTTTTGTAGCACGTCTTGTTCCTTCAATAGCTGTCATTTAAACATGAAAGGTTCCTGCAGTGCATTGCCTTAGGATACGATTTTCTAGTTTTATAAATAAATGATATCCAGTCTAAAGTGATGGAGTATTGGGCAAATGGAGGAAAATGCTTATGGAATACTGTCAAATTAAAATGGCAGTAGATAAAAATCTGCACTGGTACAAGATTAATTTAAAATACAATACAACTATTCATGACTTAAAAATGAAATTTGAAATTGAGTACTTTGGATATTAAAACTGTTTATTATTTTATCCAGTTAAATGTTTTTTCAGTAGTCTTCCTTATCTTTTTTTTTCAGCTGCTTTTCATGGCTTCCCAGTAATGCAGAATGAAGTCATTCAAAACTCCCTACTACAAAGTTAAGCTGTGTTAGACATTATGCCTTGGTTGCTGTGGCATTTGTGACGTTAGACAGTAACATTTTTTCCCATCGTTCAGTGTTTAGATTAAAGATTCTTATTTTTGGTGTGTCTTCATTAAAGCTTCTTAATAAGATGGGTGCCTGGTACCTCACAACTTCTTACATCCAGACAACTGAGATTAAATTCGAAGTGTATGTACTCCTTTGTAACAGTTTCCAGGAATTTTGCTACCACTTCATAACAGATTTTAAAGTAACTACAAAGCTGAACTGGGGCTGAGAGGAGTCAAAGTTTTTCTATATAGTGTTTTAGATTGCATCAGAAATATGTTTTTGAAACAGTCCTCCTAATTGTCTCTACTTACTGTTCTTTGATGATGAGAACCAGAGAGTCTGAGTGCATGGACTGGATTCCTCTTGAATGAAACTAAACTGGAAAATGTGTCCCCAGAGCACACCTAATGTGGTCCAGCCATGAATGGCCATTCAGACCATGGGACCTCATCAGAGGTAGTCTAAAGATTTAAGAAAAACACAAAACCAAAACACCCCCCCAAAAAAAAAAAAAACAAGAAAAACCTGAAATGTCATCTCACTATCAGATTCTCTTTTGCTTTAATGATCTGCTCATTTTGATTTGCATCGTTTGCTAAAGCAGACACAGGGTAGTGTTCCTTCAGTTTACATTCATGTAAACTATACCCCATTTTATTGAATATTGACCTTTTCTCATACAGCTGGTTCACGACCTGCTGTTGTACAAGTTTGCAAAACAGAGGAAAAATGCTGTAGGAGGATTCTGCTTTATTGGATGGCCTGCTCAAAGAGGACTAAAACATGACAAATGACAGTTCACTTCTAAATATTTGCTCCCTCTCAAGACTGTGGACAAGATAAGAAAATAATGAAACTATTTCACCATGGAGAAACCTATCCACATTATTCAAATAAAAGGCTTAGAGTGATTATTTTTGGGTGCACCAAGCACTTCCACAGAGCTTGGTTTAGGCTACTCTGAGGCAAAACATCACCACCTGTACGAATTCATGAGCAGTTTCTGAAACTGAGCTCGTTATTTATCAAACTCAAGAAAGTGAGATACAACAGTTCAGACCATCTACAGAGTAAGTGGATAGCAACAGTTACTCTAAAACAGTATTTTCTTTAAATTTCTTATATTTTTATGATATCTAAACAGTATCATATATAGCATAAGAGTTAAAATAACTAGTAAAATGAGGAAGGTACTGGTTTTCTCAGTATTTATTATCTTGTGGGGAATCATGAAAAGATATAAAAGTCAGATCAGGTCAGAGTGAAGGTCCTTCTGGATACAAAGCTTTGCATCCCTTCTCTCAGACAAGTTGCTGAACACGTATACCTAGGGAAGAATATAAGAAAGGACAAAAATATATACACTACTAAATTAAAAAGAAAAAAATAAAAAGTGATGGTGTCTAGGCTTATTTAAATGGTTAAATAAATCCCAAATAGATTATTTCTTTGAGAACACTTCCTAATAAAAACAAAATCTAATAATGGGTTTTGCACACCAGCTTAAACCATAACAAAACAAGTCACTGGGAACAGCTGCCTTACAGCTTGAAGACCTGCACTTAGGACTCTTCCCTGGGATATCAGAGATCCAGATTTAAATTTCTTTTGTGAGTAATTCAAAGAATGTATTTGTAATGCAGTTTCTATTTCCACGAAAGGACCCACAGAGTTGTATATTTTTGGGCTGTACAGTTGCACAGTTTTTTAGTAACTCAAAGTTTGAACTTATTTGTAAAAACTGTGGGGTTGAAGGTAATTATATGCCCCCATGATGCAGAAGGATAAATAGCTTTTCATTCTTATACAAAAAGCCAGAAATGTAGAAAACTGAAATTTTCTATCAGAAAAGTTCTGGTTGACATACCCAAAAATAAGACTCAATAATATTGGCCACATACTAGCTGCAAACATACAGCTAAGCAACTGAGAACAAGTGATTTCCTGTGCACTACAGGATGGCTTTGGGATAAAATAGGGAAGGAAAAGAATGTCAGTAAATCTCTGGCTAACTAGTAGAAAATTAAAAAGCATCCTTTCTAAAGAGTTAACTAACTGGAGAGGGACTTTTTACAAGGGCATGTAGTGATAGGACAAGGGGTAATGGCTTTAAAATGAAAAAGAGTAGATTTAGTTTAGATATTAGGAAGAAATTCTTCACCATGAGGGTGGTGAGGCACTGGAACAGGTTGCCCGGAGAAGTTGTGGATGCCGCAAACCTGAAAGTGTTGAAGACCAGGTTGGACGAGGCTTTGAGCAATCTGGTCTAGTAGAAAGTGTCCCTGCCCATGGCAGGGGCGTTGAAGCTAGATGATCTTTAAGGTCCCTGCCAACCTAAACAATTCTATAAGTCTATGATACTTGTTTACTGCATATTGACATATCTGAAGATTGCTCTAATAACCTGCTCATTATTTGCTTTTCAAAAGAACTGTATTTTCCCCTTATAAATAGAAATATATAAACTCTTTTTTTACTAATATTGATTCTTTTTGTGAAAAATATAGTAAGAAAGCTATGTGTTACATCTAATAAGAAGTCACTATGCTTCTGTTATCACTATTCCAAGGAAGTAAGCATGGATGTAATTAACAATTTTAAATGACAATGGGAAGTCAAACTACTAGGAAAAAAAAAAAAATCATTCTTTTTGAAATTAATAAAATATTCAAGAAATAAAATTAGGTCTTCAGGGTCACTACACTGAGCCATAGGTGTCCAATGACTGTGTTCTTTGTAAACGTAGACATACATGAATGGTCTTTTAAAGGAGAATAACACTAAGCAGTCAGAGCAGAAACCTGACCTTTTGAATAAACGATGAACTAGGATGACGTACTAAGGTCTCCTTACAGATCTTGAGAGAGTCTCCATAGATATACTGGCAGGGAATAGCAAGTTAATGACATATCCTTATATTTCTGCCAGTTACTGTGGTTCTTTCTATGCACACTTACCACTGGTCTAGATACACTTTCTATACCTGTTTTTGTAGTGCAGCTTTAAAAATGACACATCTTATCTGATAAGATTTCCACTTTTTTTTATTATTTTGATGAAGAACCTGAAGCACCATGGCCCATGTCTTCACTTTCACTTCAGAAATTAAAATTTGCCTGTTTGGATGACTCATTTAATTTAAAATAAGATTGATGAGGAAGTGGGAGGAGGGTGAGTACCACAGGAATCACTTCTCTCCTGTCTCTCAAGACTTCCAGCAACTTTCCAATTTGTCCAGTCTTAAATAACATCTTAATTTTCATTTGTCACCCTTTTTCACTTAAAAAGTTCTTAACCTGGTCACTATAATATTTGACAACCTCAAAATTATTTATACAGAAACATTCTCTGAGAAGATTATTGGCTCTTCTTGCTAAATATTTAATTAAAGTTATTCTCTTATGCAACTTTAAAAATCAGCATGGCATTTTATTTCTTCTGCTACCTTTATTCTTCAGACTTTTATTAAATTTATGTTCACATTTTAGCTGTCTTCTCAGTGTGGATTTGTATTTCTCTATCTTCTGATGGATAACTTGTTGGAACCAACTCTTTAGATGCTAATTAACCAACTCTCTTGATGACAACGTGGTTGTCAGTTCCTTATTTGCCTGTATTCATGGATCTATCATCCTATATTCCTCTATTTTCTTCATATGCATTTTTTTTATTTTATAAAGTTTGCACTTTAGGCAAAATACAGATTAATATGTATAAAACTAATCTGCCATTACCAAAAAAAAATGTAATATAACATTACTCTGATCATAAAACAGCAGTGACGCCTAAAAGCCTATACCTCACGCAGCTGGGTAGGTTTGTGTGGTAAAAGTAGTTAATTTCATTTAGAAATGAAAAACATATAATGTATATAAAGAATATCTGTAGTATCACTGAAAAATTTTGAATTATAACAGGCACAAACATCGTACAAGCCACTTGATGGATCATTGGTGATTTAAAAGAAGGAAGTAATAGTGATTAATCATGCTACGTACAAACATAAGAAAAAAAGCTTAATTGAATATTTCACATGTACCTACAACTTTTTTCATTGTGCTACAGAAAAGCATATTTGCAAATGTGAACAGACTGAAAGCAAAAGTTGACAGCCTTTCAAATGCCAATGACTAATATAAATTCTTTGTATATTTCTTGGAATTTCTTTGGTCTAGGAGCAAAAGCAAGCCATTGGAAAAAAGGAAATAATTTTGTAAACACCACCTGAGGGTGGGCAAAGAAGAAATGATAGGCTGAAATTATTTTGTTGGTATATGCCTCAAGAATTTCATAAGAATTATGTTAAATGCTTACAGAAGTACCTCTTGGTGTGATAGCAACATAGAGGAGACATGCATTTTCAAACATAATTAATATTAACTGTTCAAAACATGTAAGCAGAAACAATAAATCATATCATTCTACTTGTGGTTTTGCCACTGCACTGAATTAATTCACTTTGGCTAATGTTTACTTCCTTTGCATATAACTTGTTATTTTCAGTTTGAGTTATGAGACTGAGATATTACTAACTTTTAAGATTCAAGTCTATTATTGCCATTTTTTGATTTTTTTCCGATTTTCCAGTTATTATGAATGACTGTTGAATTAGTGAAAGAAGGCATCAAAAGTTTCTTTTTTTAATGTACTTCTATTGTTGCTATTTCTGCTTTGTTCTTGTTCTCATTACCTAAAAAATAATGAACTCATTCTAATTATTTGTATATTTCCCTGATACTTTCCCAAATGCATAGGCAACAAAATATGAATATCATGCTGTTTACCCACTACTACAACATAATAAACCCACTTACAGTCCTCTCAAAAGCCAGTGATTTTACCATTTGTGACAGTAATTTTGTTAGTCATTGACAGCTAATTTAATGTTAGTATTTCAGTGTGAGACAGTAGACCACAGACAACTGAGGAGTAATTTCTGGATCTAAATTATTTTTAGAGCTATTATTGAGCTGTCCAGCACTTCAGGTAATATTTATGTAATCAACTACGAAGCAATTTCCTGTGCTTATTCTCAGATCCTGTTTTAATGACAGACTTCGAAGGTTGTTTAGGTAGCCTAAAAGAACTGCTAGGAGAGGACAATATTTCTCTTGACAAAGTATATGCATTTGCACGCTAATAGTTCCACAGAGACTCATATAACAAGAATTCAGAAAGTCAGTAGAGTGAACTTTGTGTATCACTAAGAAATTCAATCATCTTTTAGGAAAGCCTAGGTTTTCAAGAACTAATTTCTCTTTTCTTTTGGAAACTTTCAAATTTTGTTCCATGTCCAGAAAATATATTTTTTCACAAATGTTGCCTTGGAATGTCTAGTAGTAGTAGTAGTAACTACTGGCAATTGAACATTAGCAAAAAAAAATTAACAATATTTATTCAACAAAGACTGAATTTATGAGTTTTTAGAAAGGAAATTAATAATGCTAGTCAGGTGATACAGGGTTATACACTTCAAACTCATTTGAAGACAATTTACCTTAACAAAAATAAAGGAGGGAAAAAGGTTTCAGTCTCTAGTAATATTTGTAGATAACATTAAGTAATGTCTGATATATTCCCCTAAGTTTTGAAAGAGTCTTTCAGCTCTAAAAAACCCCAACTAAACAAACCAAACCAAAACAAAAAAAATAACCACAACCAAACCCAGAAAAACAGAGGGGAAAAAAACCTTCAACAGTTCAAGAAAAGATATCAGCACAGTTTATATTGTCAAGGAATAGGACTACATGTTTTCTAGGTGATAAATAAATCACGTTATTTGTTCAACTATCGAATTAGTGACCAGCTGACTGTGCTTAAGTGTTGAATACAAGACATCACTGAAAGTACTACCCTAGCTGCACATAACAGCTTGATGCCTGGAATGGTATAATTTTTGAAGACATGCTTGTGACAAAGGTGAAAATGAAAGTTGAGAAGTTAGCATCTCAGCTGCCATTTCTTCAACATGAGAAGAAAGTGTCTGGTTTCTAGGTTGCTTATAAAGTGATAAAGGATAAAACTGGATTTGCACACAGAGAATTCAGCATGACTGTGTGTCCTTTCATGCCCGAATACTCTTGAGATGACATTCTACCATGTGAATGAACTACAGCTTAATATTCAAACAGCAATGTTGCTTTATCCATGTTTTTCTACTGTGCCAGGGTAACAACTGAGCAATATAATTCATTGCCTAAGGGGATGCCAAGACGTGGCTGAAATGTGATATGTTATAGACTTTAATGGACTGTTTTTCACAAATACATTAACATGAGAACTTGTGTAAGAGCAAGTTATCAAAAATCCTGACCTGTGCTCTTAGCCAGCCTTTTTCAGTGGTATGCAGTTGTTGTGCCTTAAACATACCAATGGCTTAAAAAATTGCTGTAACATTTGTTTTGAATGTGCCCACTGGAATGCAGTCTGATGGAGGTTTAAAGCATTTTGATATTGAAGTCAGTAGGCCATTACCATCTCTTAGCTTTAGAAAGGGTGTCAATCACTTTCCAGCACCTTCTCTAGTGCTTCTAAGCATCTTTCATTGTAAAGTTCAGTCTTTTTTTCAGAAATGGGTCCTTTTCTCCATTGCAAGTTGGTATCAGTGTCACATTTCTATCTGGAGTTATTATTTTAGTACTGACACAGAGTTTACCTTGTTCTTCCTCTTAACCTTGATTTTAGGCATTTTAAGAAGTCCTGGACAATTTAAAATTGCTTCCAGTCCTGAGTGAGAGTTGTATACTATAAAAGTATTAGATGAGTTTATCAATTGATTTCAGCTAAAATGAGAATGCTTAAAATGTCCAATTAAACATATTAACATGAATATTCCTGTGCCACTCACAGTATGAATATTTATTTTATCTTCTTGCAATAATAATTTCCTAGTCTCTGTAAGTGAAGTGAATGTCACAGGATATAAAGTTTTGTCCTTGTATTCATGAAGTTTTCTATCCTATTTCATAACATGTTTTTAGGACAATGTCACTGACCAATAATAATATTTGAAATGATTGTGTAGTAATATATAACATATAGCAATGTCTATGCTGTAACGATTATACCTTTTGTTTGCATTCTATTTCTCAAAAAGTACATCTCAGCATATAATTACAGTGCAACCAGCAGATACTTTCATATCTGTCAGGTACTAAGACTCCAGGGTAGATTGTGATGGTATTTATGGACTATAGTATATGCAGGGATTTTTAAACCTTTTATAATGTATTTGTTTTGGCTGTTCTACGTTTTGTATCAGACTATAAATTCGCTTCATATCTTTTTTCATGGGAACACAGTACAATTTAATAGAAAAATCTCATGCAAAATGAAATGCACAAGCATAGCATACTGTGGCATGGAGTCATAACTATTGAATTAAAGTCAGTTTTCAGCAGAAACCTCAAATGTCTTCTACTTCAAAAACAAATTTAATTTCCTAACCCCAGATCTTTTAGTTCTAGAGCTGTTCATAAAGTGCTTGCAAGATTTTACTTTTTTTTTTTTTAATAATGGAAAAATACATATTGTTCTCTTTAGAGACAGAAGAACTCTGAAGCTTTGTTGATGTCTCTTCCCAAAAAAATTCTGCTCCAGGCAAAGACAAATCACAGGAAACTGTTTAACTGAAATTTAAAATTTCAGAAGTTACAGCAAATGAAAATAGATAATTTAGATCCATAACTGTTATGTAGCCTTAACTGTAGTGATCACTGCCATGTCTATACATTTGACTTTCTGAATAGTAAACACAAAAAATTATGAAATGGAATTTTCATAACACATTTCAAATACTGCACATACAGTGTATTACAGACCCTTAAAAAGTACTTTTTCATATAGAGTATTTCAACTTCTGTATAATACTTGATTGTAGGCGTCTCATTTGAGCTCTTCTCTGACAGAAAAAGTCAGAACAGAAGAGGGAGCAGAAATAGCTGGAAGGTGGCCAATAGGGAAAAGAAAAATGTGCAATTTCATAAAATGTCATATAAAGATAGAGATGGCTAGACAGAAAGAGATAATACAGGCACAAAAGTATCCATTACTAAGAAATATTCCCGCTTTCCTGTATTCTTTGTTTTTCCCTCATACATTTTTCTTTGCCACCCCTCACTCCGCTTTGTGTCTATTGCTCTATTCTCTGCTGCTGTGTCGTATTCATACTTTTCCATTACTTTATCTTTCTGTCTCTCCTTACTTCTCTCTTATTTTCTCCTGAACTCATCAACTACTTCATCGTTTCAGCTGAGGTTTCAACAGATATTCTTTTTACTTGAGATTACCTCAGAATCTACTACTGCTGTACTCCAATCCTTTGCTATCAAACGTTGCTGGTTTATGTCTTGCAAAAGGACTATGTTCCATTTGCCTTTTGAAATTCTAAATGTTGGATGCCAGAAACAGTGAAATCAAATAGCTTTGAACTCCACCTTTTAACTTGGACTTCTTATTTTTGTGTTTTCTTAGCTATATGATGCTTTCTTGGTAAAAAATAGAATACTTAGCATATTCTGAACACCAGAAACTAAACATTTACCTCTTATAAAGTAGGGGGTCCTGGTAGACACCACATTGAACATGAACCAACAATGCACCCTTGCAACAAAAAGGCTAAGGTTTTCCTGAGTTGCATATAGGAGGATTTTTACCAGCAGGTCAAGGGAGGTTATCCTTCCTCTCTATGCAGCACTGGTGAGACACATCTGGAGTGCTACCTCTAGTTCTGGGCTCCCCAGTACAAGAGAGACATGGCCATACTGAAGAGAGTCCAGCACAGGGCCACAAAGATGATTAAGGGACTGGAGCATCTCTCATATAAAGAAAGGCTGAGAGAGCTGGGATTGTTCAGCTTGGAGAAGAGGAGGGGAGATCTTATCAGTGCATATAAATGCATATAAATACCTCAAGGGAGGGTGCAAAGAAGACGGAGCCAGGCTCCTTTCAGTGCCTAGATGCCCAGTGACAGGACCAGAGGCAATGAGCACAAACTGAAACACAGGACATTCCATCTGAACATCAGGAAACCCTTTTTCTTTGTGGGGGTGACTGCGCACTGGCACAGGTTGCCCAGGGAGGTTGCAGAGTCTCCCTCCTTGGAGATAGTCAAACGTTGCCTTGGCACAGCCCTAGGCAACCTACTCTAGGTGGCCCTGCTTGAACAAGGGGGATTGGATCAGATGACCTCCAGGGGTACCTTCCACTCTCAACCAGTCTGTGAATCTGTGATATAGCAGAGAATAAAAAAAAAAACAACAACGCAGTGTTTTTGATCACAGATCATATGCAGTCAGAGTACTGCATCATTACAAATACAGATTTTCCTGGTATTGGCTCTTATGTGCATAATACCTAGATGTGATTATTACAAGCAATCATACTAGAAACTAAGTCACCAGTTCAAAATAAGGGAAGAGGCTAGATGTGTGAGGACGAAGGCTAGTGATGCAAAGAAGACACCATTATGCAGCATGAAGTGTAGCTGTATATTTGCTTAGCAGCATAGCTTGTTACAGGTTTAGCTTCTAAACCTCCAAGATTTCCTGTTCTTCCTGACTACTGTATGGGTATGTAGTCCATTGCAAGGTCTCTGTTTTGATATTCATTGTGTGTATGAATACAGGGGTGGGCTCCTGCTCTTTGAGAATTGTTTTTCTTCCATGACCATAGGTCATGGCTTTCATACTCATCAGACAATGGAGGTCACAAGAATCAGAATTTTTTTAAAAGTAAGGCACCAACTTTCCTCAGAAGTGTGTGTAGAGCCAACCACTTGTTCTGCAGGTGGGAGCGTGAGGGACTGAACTATCTAAAATATTGGGCCATTCAAGGAGTCACTTGCTGAGGAATTCTTGGACAGACTGAACATCTTGGAAAGAAAAGCTCTCATGGATCATTTTGATACTAATGAATTTGTTGGTGGAGATCTTGTCAGAAAATTTTCAACAAGTTTATTTTCTATAGGCATTGGGATTATATGGTTGATATATATAGGGTTTTTCATAGCTTGGGTGGAACCCGAGACATGAGCTTAGCCCCAAAAGAGACCTGGTAATCAAATTCAGAACACAAAAAAAACCTTCAGAAAATGGATTTCATATTGGTTTGGAGTGAAGAAGATTAATTAAAAATAAAAATTAGTACTCCATTAGTGACTCTAAACCTCATATAATTTATATAAATGTAACATAACATTATGATATATTATATTAATATTAATATTTTAATATTATAGCAACAATGAGAATTTTAAATTGCTGTAAAATACAGTAAAAAAGTTAATATGCTAATAAAAAATAATAATTGCACAGCCTATTAAGGATCCTTTTTTCCAGCTTCAGATGGTAAGTGCAAGGGTCTCATTGTGGCCTCAGGGGTGAACCTCCATAAGAACATGAACATCAGCATGAACAAGTTTACGATTAACTAATAGCTGATACAAAGGCTTGCTATTACAAATATGACACATAGATGGACTTAACTTGTTACAAAATAGATTGTTCTAGGCTTTGGTCTCTTTTTGTTACCTAATTAAACTATTAAAAATTATAATTAGGCAGTTTCCTGTTTTGTTTTTTTTAGTAATCTGAATCTGTCTGACCTTCTTTTATGACCAGTTCTTACTCTAAGGTTGAAAAATTTTCTCCTTCTATAGCTCTTCATCTGTGACAAGCTGGGACAAGGGACAATTTCTCTTGATTTTTCTTCCTTTGACATTGCTTCTCATAACATACCAAAATTCTATGTCTGCTGAAAAGTCATCAAGAATATTTTTGTTTGTTTAGTATTATTGCATCTTTTCTAGCATTCTCTGTATCTATTTCCTATTTGTTCTGGAAGGTATGATTAGTCTGCTGTGTTGGGTTGACCTTGGCTGACCTCCAGGTGCCCACCAAACTGCTCTGTCACTCCTCCTCCTCAACAGGGCAGGGGGAGAATATACGACAAAAAGCTCTTGAGTCAAGTTAAGGACAGGGAGATGATTTACCAAATACCATCGCAGGCAAAACAGTCTGAACTTAGGGAAAATAGTTTAAGTTTAGTTAAATTAGTTTAAGCCAATTAATAACATAGGAATAAAAAAAAAACTGAAAACACCTTCCCCCCACTCCCACTTTCTTCCCAGGCTCAACTTCACTCCCAACTCTTCTACCTCCTTCCCCCAGGGCAGCACAGGGGGATGGGGAATGGGAGTTGCAGTCACTTCATAACAATTCACCTCTGCTCCTCCTTCCTCCTCACATTCTTGCCCTGCTCCAGGATGGGGTCCCACCCACGGGAGACAATCTTGCACAAATTTCTTCAGTGCCTGTCCTTCCTATGGAAGTTCTTCAAGAACTGCTCCAGTATGGGTTCTTTCCATAGGGTGCAGTCCTTCAGGAACGGACTGCTCCAGCATGGGTCCTCCATGGGTCACAGTTCCTGCCAGGAAATCTGCTCTGGCATGAGCTCCTCTCCACGGGCCACAGTTCCTGCCAGAAGCCTGCTCCTGCGTGGGCTGTCCATGGGCTTCAGCTTCTTTCAGGGCATATCCACTTGCTCTGATGTGGGAGCCTCCATGGGCTGCAGGGTAGATATCTGTTCCACTGTGGACCTCCATGATCTGAAGGGAGAAAATCTGCATCACTATGGTCTTCAGCATGGGCTGCAGGGGGATCTCTGTTCCAGTGCCTGGAGTGCCTCCTCCCCCTCTTCCCTCACTGATCTTGTTGTTCCTCTGACTCCTCTCTCCCAGCTGCCAGGCAGCTTTCTTTACCTTTTCTTAAATATGTTACCACAGATGTGCTACCATCATCATGGGTCCATCTTGGAGCCAGCTGGAACTGGGTCTGTCCGAGATGGGGGCAGCTCCTTGTGTCATCTTACCGAAGCCACCCCTGCAGCTCCCCCTGCCCCACAAAGCCTCACCACCTAAACCAAATGCATCTTCTTACTCAGGACAGCGTCTAGCATAATGTTTTGCTCTATAACAAGAATTCATAGGTATTGTTAGACAATTTCAACAGCAATCTTTATAAATAAAGTATGGCTCTTACTGATCATTCCCAGTGGAAACAGACTTGATAAAATGTGTTTGTTATCTTTGTGATATTATGCCATTATCTTACCCAGAAAGCCCTGCAAAATTGATGGTGAGAGGTGAATGGATGCAAGATTTATATTGGAAACATGAACAATATATGTGAGATTCATATGTAGAGTTTCTCTGAATTTTTGACTCCACATGGAGACAAGCTACGCTGGTTAACACAGTGTTAAGAACAATCTCAACTCTAACTTAAATAGTTCTGTAAGAATAAATAGTACCTGGAAGATGTCCAAATGCATAGAAGTAGCTGGTAATTTTCTTACTTATAATTGAAGGTCTGTGAATTATAAAAGGAAAAAATATTTGCAAACATATCTTTGAATTTTATAATGAATTTTGCACTCTATGCACACTCTACCACTTGCCATATGTGAAAAATACCAGTAGAATAAAAAGCTTTTTTTTTTTTTTGTCCCATTTCTTCCTGAAACGAGATTCTGGCACTTTTACTTGGATCCTGTGACCACAACTTGTGTAGTTGAATTTTTCCAAGTGGACTTTCAGAGTAAATTTTCAAACACTCTTGCTTATTATGTGTATAGCCTGTAGTGCATCCTGGCTATGGGTTTACCTGCAGCCTGCAATTGATATGTTAATAAAAATTAAAATAATAAATGATTTGTGATCAGTCAGTCTGGATTTTACAACATTAATAGCTTGTGAATATTCAAAGAACATTTTCCATAATCTGAGGTGTTATTTTGGTTATGTTAGTACCTTTTCTCTCTCTCTCTTTCTTTTTCTTTCTTTCTTTCTTTCTTTCTTTCTTTCTTTCTTTCTTTCTTTCTTTCCTTTCTCTTAGAAAAATTATGTATTTTACTTCAAAGAGCAAAGATGTCACTCACAAGTAATTCACACACCTTGGGGTAATAAATTTGTGATCATGTTTAATCTGGTGAATTTCTTAATTATCTTTCTAAAATACAATTATTTTGTGCTTAACTATATTTTCAAGCATTTAAGTACTCTGATATTTATCAAAGATTGACACTTTGAAAATTTATTTTTTTAACACTATGTCTTTGACCCTGCATGAATTTTCTAAAACTGTTTAATTATATTTATATTTTGAAAGAGTCAATTATGTGATGTGATGAAAAGCTAGCAAACTGTCTGCAGCTTACAGCCTTTAGAATTTTAATAACGTGGTCTTTTCCCAGTCCTTATTAAGTGGTGAAGAACACTGACAGGAAAAAGTGGTA
Source organism: Gavia stellata (assembly GCF_030936135.1). Taxonomy (NCBI): domain Eukaryota; kingdom Metazoa; phylum Chordata; class Aves; order Gaviiformes; family Gaviidae; genus Gavia; species Gavia stellata. The sequence goes on along the minus strand of NC_082598.1, from coordinate 22,196,954 downwards.
ATACTTTAGAGGAGTGGTAAGTTCATATTTTTATCATTTCTTATGAATGGCTTGTTTATAATATAACTTTGTTCCTGTTTCAAGCATAAAGAGTAGGTAGACAAGTAATTTTTGGACTCCAGGACAGATAATAAAGGTGTGAAAACCAAGCAGCAATTGAATCTACTTTCAAACTAGCTTTACCATTCAACTTAGTGTTCTTCATGCTTCACTGGCATTTAACAAGAACAGACTGTCAAAATATTGTATGTGATATGGTAAGTTAGACACTTGGTGTGCTGAGGTTTTGCAATGGTGAATACATTGCTCTCAAAAAAATAATGTTACATGCATCAGAGATTCTTTCCTTGCTTGTTCATAGGAGTAGGAATTTCTGTAATAACCAAGCAATTTTTAAAAAATGTTAGAAATGTAAAGGGAAAAGATAAGCAGACTTTTAGAAAGACAGACCATTAATTGATGTGGTACCATTAGTGTAGTTCTACTGATTTTATTTGGGCAACTCTTAATTTCTACCACTAAGCATCTGAAACACCTAAGTTGCTCCTATAAGCACTTTCTCAATCATATATGTACAAATTCTTTGCATAGCTTTAAAACTCAGCTTAATGGGAGAACAGTGAAACAGGTTAGTTGTCTGGATTTATGGCTTCAGTGTGGGATTTTTGTGTTATTTCTCATAATTTTGAAATGTTTCAGTTCTCTAAATGCTGCTTCTACTGGGTGCAGACTTTTGGATTAAGCTTGAGAATACTTGAGGATTAAGCTTCAGGATATTGGATGTTGTATTTTTTTGGTAAATTGAAAATATCCTTTACTCAATATTAAAACTGCCACATAAAACTGACTGAATTCTAACGTCCTTGATAGTTAAAATTCAGAAGACCAGAGGGGCCACTTTCAAGTTGCTTCAGGAATACACTAAGATTGATTAATGTCGTGGTTTAACCCTAGCCAGCAATTAAGCATCACACAGATGCTTGCTCACTCCCCTCTCAGTGGGATCGGGGAGAGAATTGGAGAAAGGTAAATCTTGTGGGTTGAGATAAAAACAATTTAATAGGACAGAAAAGGAAGAAAATAATAATAATAAAAGAATATACAGAACAAGTGATGCACAATGCAATTGCTCACCACCTGCTGACCAATGCCCAGCCAGTTCCCAAGCAGTGGCCATGCCCCCCTGTTTTTGTTCAGCATGACGTCATATGGTATGGCATATGCCTTTGGCCAGTTTGGGTCAGCTGTCCTGGCTGTGTGCCCTCCCAGCTTCTTGTGCACCTCCAGCCTCCTTGCTGGCAGGGCAGTATGAGAAGCTGAAAAGTCCTTGACTTAGTGTAAGCACTGCTCAGCAACAGCTAAAACATCAGTGTGTTATCAACATTATTCGCATCCTAAGTCCAAAACACAGTACTATACCAGCTACTAGGAAGAAAATTAACTCTATCCCAGCGGAAACCAGGACAATTATCAATGAAAGAAAAACTCATGTAGTTCAGAAATATCCAAGAATTTTTTTTCATTAAGAACATGCACATTTTAATATTTAATTCAATGGAATAATTGGAGACAGGCTTGCTTGTGCCATGCATTTTATTTTCAAACCACTGTTACATTAATTGTATTTTGTGCCATTTTCATGGTTCTATTCTCCTTCTAGCAGATACACTAGGTATTTTTCTGAAGTGACAGTGAGTTTTTTCCTTCCAAAAGCCCTTCTTGCTTTCTTTCCTTCTGTTTGAAGACTTTTCCTTAAATAAAAGTGCCAAGATTCTTAGAATGTGTTTGTTTTTCCCTTGTGGTATACGGATGTAGAATAAGCCAGTGAAATAACTAAATAAGACAAATGTACACAAATTAAGGTTAGTGTAGATGAAGTGATAGTCTCATGTAAACCTTTTTCTTCTCTGGACACAAAGTTTAAGGGACTAGCTTTTAAATTGTACTTCTATATGGATATATTATTACCTTAGAAAATTATTTCATTAGATGACTTCCAAGACCATGTAAGAGTTTACGTTTGTTTTAAACAGGATCATATTTATTATTAGTCCTACTAATAGTTATTCTTTAAGCGTAGACTGCAGTAATATGGAATATCATAAAGCATACACTTGTTATACCACATGAAGTCAAATAATGATATTGTCTTCTTTTTTAAAAAAAAATAAAATATTCACTCTAAAAATATCTGCAAGACCTAAAGATAATTATTCTAGTAACAACAATACAGAAAGGAATAAGAGGTGTCTGCGTTGGTTAGTTTTCAGTGTGGGAAGAATTCAGCACTGATGCTATATTACTTTTTAATATTGTCAAAGGGCACAGAAAAGCCATGAAGCACAGCTAGTTCAAATCATAAGCCATACTCATACAAGCAAGTTACTATTCCTTAGAGTATTACTGGCCTTTTCTGTTGCTGGTCATATTTTTTCTGACTAAGAACATATTTATTTGCTCCATTTTATACAATATGTATTTTCACGCCATTTTGAAAAGGCAGTGGTTCTAACACAATGAAGCTTCATGAGAGTTACAGATCTACACTAATTTCAGGAGATCAAGAGGATACACAACAGAAATTAAGCTAAGGAAATATCTTATTCCATTCTACCCCGGAATGAAAACTGATCTGCAACTCCCAAGTTATGGCTAAAACAATTTCAGAGATTAATGTTGCCTTTAAATAAATTAATGCATAATTTAATAGTAAAAAAAGCTCTAAGAAGTGTGTTTCACAGAACTGAGGTTCTTTAATTGGAATAATTCTTACTATAGTGCATTTCTTTCCCATACTCCTTATCTTATGTTGTCTTCTTAAACATATACCTGGTATTGTTTTAATGTTAATTCCATAGCAGTGGCTCAGAGAAATGTGGGGGGGGGGGGTTTCATTTTTTTGGGGGGGATGACCAAATAAAGAAACCTCCACAGCCTTAAAAATTTAAGTCATAAATATTTATTTCTATACTCAGTAGTAAGGAAGGGAAAAAAAAATAATTTGGGGTATGTCATCTGCTCATAAAACTTTTTCTCCTTTCTTTTTGAAAGCTCAGGTGATAACTATAATTTGTGTAAAAGCCATAATTTGAAGGCTAATAGGAAAAACGCCTACAACTTGAGGCCAATTTCTTATTACATTGGTAATTTTAAAATAGTCTCAAATGAATTGGGAAGGATTAAATGTAATTCCTTGCTACTCCAAACATTGACAAATGACCTCCGTGATGACAGGTTCTTTATTATTTACTTTCTCTACTTGCTTAAGGAAGGCAAATGTTCTTCATTCATTTTTCATGAAAGTATGTCTTTGATGAAGTAGTTGGTGAAATGATAAACTGATCTAAGCATGAAATGAGGCCTCAGTACCAGATGAGGAAGTTGACAAATATTCCTGTGTGGGGAGGGAGGGAGGGAGGGAGGATGAGAGGAAGGATGGACAGAAATAAATTTAGATTTCACATGATTTCACAGCTGAGAAAAAGATTTAAAAAATCTGGTAAGAGACTTAAAAAAAGCTGGTAAGAGATTTAAAATTATTATAATACAGTTTACATAAAGTAGTGATGTTCTTTTACAAATATCTCAGACAATCTTTAAACAGGTAAAGAGAGTTTCATAGGAAAAGTAACATTTTCTAAGACCATATCATATAATCAGAGGAAGAAGAAAAAACTAAAAATTACTTAATTACCCAAGAAGTTTAAGAAGTTCTTGTATACTCAAAAGCATCTCTATTTCCCAGGTATGACAGTTATAGTTTAATAAAAGATCGCAAGACTTGCTCACTTTAAATAAATATTTAATTTGCCATCTAGGAACCTAATCAGGCTTTTATTTGCCTGAAGTAGAATCTATTTTTACTCAGCAGTTGTTGCTAGTGAAGTGTTTACACTTACTATTGTGAAGAAGGTAAAAAAGGTGTAACAATTTTGTGACTTTCTAACCTAAGAAATACCAGCATAATATGTGGATATGCTATTTAATTAAGAATGCAAAAATATAAAAATACACAGGTTTTACTACTGTTCACCACAGCTTGAAAAGGAGTTGTTTTTCTCTGTTTCCAGAGCTGGTTTAATTTTTAGCTCAGAAACAACTGAGATGGTTTTGCGAAGTCTTTCAAAATACTGTTCAATTTTAGGTTTCATCCAGGATCAAAAGGTGTCAGATGAAAGGATGATTGAGGAGAAAAAAAGAATGGACAAAATATGTGACAATTAAAAAAAAATTAAATACAAACCAACAATGCAGTAATGTCAGAGTAACTTTACTGAGCATATGTGGGGGAGGGTGTGTGAGAGAGAGAAAGAGGGAGAGAGAGAAGAAAGAGGATTGAACTAGAAAAGGATAAGATTAATGTTTCCTAGCTATTTTGGCCATAATTCCTTAGAGCTTCAGAAGAAGGATCTGTGGTGACGAGATGTTAAAGTAATAAGCATAGTTATGTACTTAGAAAACAATTCTAGGACTGTAGCTATGTTTTTGTCTGATGTTGTATAATTTCCACCGTTGAAGGATTATAACTTATGACTGATGTAAGGAAAAAAACAGTGAGAACCTTAACTTCATCTGTCTCCATCTTCTTTGAGAAGATTTCTACCAGAAATACCAGCAGGTGTCAAATTTCACATGGTAATTATGAATTGCAATTCAGGAGGCTGAGTCAGCAAACAAAGTTCTTTGTGCAGTTTTCATACTTACTACTTTGTGGAAGGCAAAACACACTCTGCATAACTACCTTAATAAAGACAGGCCATATTTTTTTGAAGTGAATGCCCTTTTCCCCTGACAGATTCAAATGCTGGTTTCATCCCTATATGTTACACTCAGAATATAGGGAAAAAACCAAGCTCTTATGTAAAGCCAATAAATTGTTAGTATAATTGAAATCTTAAGAGACTAAGCAAAGTATTATCAGTACAGATTCAATTATTACAGAAAAAGAATGAAAAGTAAGACATTAAGATTACCAATATTACAGAAAAAGTCTCAATAATGATGCAGTTAAAATTGTTGTGCACATGCATACAGTTTCTACTTCTTTTGTCTACTTCTTTTGTCTACTTCTTTTGCCCACTAAGATCTTAAAGTTGATGGTTTCTGTCTGCTTGGGTGGGGCAGGTCAGGTTATCAAAATCCTTTATACTCCCTAAAGGGAGTTTAATACTGATAGTTTCTTCCTTCTCCTTCTAGAAAATGATTTGTGATAATTTTTGCATTCTTGCTAAAATACTTCTGCATCTTTCTCTTTCCTCATTGGTTCACCACCTATCGAGCATTTTATGTGTGTTAAATTCTTTTTCTTCGCTCTCGGTGGTACTCCTAAACCCATTTTTTTCCAGCTCCAGGTCTCCATTTCTTTAACTGAGCATGGGTGAGCTGTTTATAGCCGTGGGACCTCCAGTGCCAGTCCTGTGACCTGTCCCTTATGCCAGACCTGTGATCCTCTATGCCACATCCTGTGTCTTCGCTTCTCAGGACCTCTGCTGTCATACTAGGTCTGCACTGCATCATCATGTTAGCTGTAAATATCTCACTCTGCACAGAATGACAACTTATTACAAATGTCTATTTAAAAACTGCAGTGGAACTGTGCAAAATAAAACAAATTAGGCATAGCCTAGCATGATTATAATTAGAAAATTAGTTATATGTCGTGGTTTAGTCCTAGCCAGCAACTAAGCACCACACAGCCGCTCGCTCACTCCCCCCAGGTGGGATGGGGGAGAGAATCAGAAGAGTAAAAGTGAGAAAACTCGTGGGTTGAGATAAAGACAGTTTAATAGGTAGACCAAAAGCCGCGCAGGCAAGCAAAGCAAAACAAGGAATTCATTCACCACTTCCCATCGGCAGGCAGGTGTTCAGCCATCTCCAGGAAAGCAGGGCTCCATCACATGTAACGGTTACTTGGGAAGACAAACGCCATTACTCCAAATGTCCCCCCCTTCCTTCTTCTTTCCCCAGCTTTATATGCTGAGCATGACGTCATATGGTATGGAATATCCCTTTGGTCAGTTGGGGTCAGCTGTCCCGGCTGTGTCCCCTCCAAACTTCTTGTGTACCCCCAGCCTACTCGCTGGTGGTGAGAAGCAGAAAAGGCCTTGACTCTGTGTAAGCACTGCTCAGCAGTAACTAAAACATCCCTGCTTTATCAACACTGTTTCCAGCACAACTCCAAAACACAGCCCCATACTAGCTGCTATGAAGAAAGTTAACTCTAACCCAGCCAAAACCAGCACATTCTAATTAGAAAAATTAGTTATAAACTAAATAAAAAAAAATTGCTGGCAGTTCAAGACAACTTCAGGCAAAGCAAACCTGACAAGCCTTCATTCTGAGGTCTTGCAAACTCATTGTAATGCCTGTGGCCTCTTACAAGTGATGGCAATACTATACTTTGTTTTAGAGGCTGTTCTTATTTGTTTCAAGTTTTAGAAGATACTTTTCTGTGTTTTCATAAGAAAAGACGATTATGAATACAATGAGGGGTTTTTTTACAATGAGAAACTGTTTCTTGACTAAAACTCCCTTTTCTCTGTTTCAGAGCAGGTCAGAATGTAAATCTCCTTTCTTGTATGTCCGTCAGAAATATTGTTGATGAAAGATGCAGTTGCACTTTAAACAATTTCTTCATGCTTGGTTTATTGTCTAGATTGCACTTAAATGAAGGGTTGCACTATGTTTGAAAAGGGTTGGTTCAGTGACTTTTGAGTTTTGAGAAAATATAATTTCAATGTATCTGATAAAAGAATTTGTTATCCTCTGCTACGTACTTGTCTGTGCTTTGCAGATGAGGACACTGGAGTACTAACCTTTTTTGTTAAGTTCTTTAAAATGGTTCAAAAGAATTGCAAAGTTGAGAAATATGTTTAGACTTTTTTGTATTGTGTTAATAATGCATGGTAATATTGTGCTTCCTTACACATAAATTGCAGAAAGCATAAAATTGGAAGAGAGCTAGTGACACTTTATGTTAGTTTTACAGTCATAAACAACATATTTCTTCAAGATCTGATGTATCTGTACTTTCAATTAGAAAAATAGAAACTTTGTGCACACAGCAGATATGAGGTTATTACAAACAAACATCTAACTATACTACTACATATTCAGTTTCCTTGTTACCAAAGCTTTTACACACCTAACTGTGCAAATCCAAAAGAACCCAGTATATGAACTCCTACACTTACAGAATAGATTCTACTAAAAAGGGGAAGACACTATTAGACATAGTCCTTCAATTCAAAATTGCACTAAAATCTACCATTCTGGTTATTCTCCTTCAGGCATATTTAAGAGATTATCAAAACCAAGATGTATATTTTAAGAAAGACCATAGTAATTTGGATTCATTTTACTACCAAATAAGCCACTATATTTCCAGCAGCGTATTAATCTTGAGTAATACTAGCCCAGATTTACTTGGGGAACAGAAATAGTATTCTGCCCTTTTCTGTTGCTGATGTTTCAGTAGAGAACTGAGAAAAGGTAAATGCAGCAAAGTTTAATAGAAAATCTGAATGGCAATTGACAATCTTACGCTATATCAAATACATAGAAGGGAGTATTCAGCAGTAACCCATAATGCTAACCGCAAACTAAGTCATTAAGAATACATTTATGAGATATTCTACTTTCAAAATGTTTTGAAACAGACAAGTACTGCATCTGTTGCCATTCCTGGGCTCATTAAGCCGACAGAAGTTTCTAACTATCATAACTTTAGATATATTACCTTCAATACGGACTAAATGTAACATTTTATAGCACTATATATGAGTAGTACTGCAGTATACTGAAATTTGGGGAGCAGCACGGCAAAAAATGGTAGAATCTCTGATTGATACTGATCTCAAAAAAAAGATCCCTAACCTAAGGGTTGAAATTTACCCTTAAACTCACAGACATCTATGCACAAATTTGATTTTTTTCAGATGTCATATTTTGTTCTAATCTGTCTTAAAACCCAGAGACAGTTTTGAGATGTATGAGTGCTATTTTTTATAAAATTAAAGGTTTCATCAGCTTAAGTTTTGATTTTGAAACATCTGTTTAAAAAAGTGAAAAGAACATTTCTGGCTTTAAAGTATTGTAAGTTTTTAATTCATCCTGAAGCTCGATCAGGACTCTGTTTAGTCATAGGTGAAGAGACAGTGAAGTCCTGAATTGGCTTGAGGAAAATTTATTTCAACAAAAGGTATTTAGTTTGTAAGGTGGTTTATAATAGAGGAAAAGTTGTTTGCATGTGCTCTGTTAGAAACGGGACAAAGGCAAGTATATGGTTGCAACTGTGTATGTTTCAGGTAGAATTCTACAAACTTGCATAGGAATTAGCTGGAATTTTTTTATGCCAAGTAATTCTGAAGCTCATGGGACTCAATTACTAATTTTGCGAATGAAAGTTACTGGGTTTTGTTTCCTGACTACAATAAAAAATTGTGCCCTTGTATCTCACACAACTCTAGCTACAGCCTCTTCATGACCATGCCCATGACTTTTGGCCTTTAGTTTGCAGTACAAATATAATGATTGTAAATGAGGAAGGAACTATCGGAAAAAAATAATCACTCTCTATCACCACACCAGAGTTCAGCCTGAGTCATTTAAAATAGCGCAAATGCCTCATTACCAAATATTTTTTTATATGCCTTTAGCAAACCTTAACTTCTGTGGAAGAATTGTCTTTTACTGAAAAGAATAAAATTCAACATAAAGCTTCCATTTTGTCTGGACTTATTATTTCAGTGTTATTAGCTGAAGTTGGCTTCTATTTTTTTTGCATTTGGGACACATCTGGGAACTTGTCAAAAACATCAAGAGGAGAAAACAAGTTGGCTGGATTGTTATACAATTTGGTCTACCTTATATTTTTTGCACAAATAAAAGTATTTACACTAAATCTAATACCAGATGTTTCCATTTATTTGTCAAACGCACAGATGACTCAGATGGTTAATGAATTTTAACGCAAATAGTATGACAGGGCTGTACAATTAGTAAATTAATCTTTAAAATCTCATTGAGGGGAAAGTTCACAGACTTTCATGCCATCCTTTTCTGCGTTCACCATCTCTTCTGCAAAGTTAGACTGCAAGAGGTTAAAAACAGTGAACTCTATTTTTTCCTGTGTAATAATGCTTAATTCTATATACTCTTATTTGATTAAATTTTCAAAGCCTATATCAAGCCAATGTTTCCTATTGCTTCTGTGGCATACTCATTATTAGCATAGTTTCATAGATGCCATTAAACCAAGCTTTAACAACGAAATCTAACAATTTAAGTGACTAACAGACCCAAGCCCAGAAAAATAAGCAGATATCTAAGAGAGACACAGGCAGAATTTAAATTTCTGTTCTCAAAATGGTAACCTGGAAAAACACTATTCAGCTAAGTGAATTTGCTTATACTCCACTTCATCTTACATTCAGAGCTCCCTTGACAAACCCAGTTATGCTATTCTGTGCAACTTATCATTCCAGTTCAAAGAGTAGTAAGTTAGCTCAGGTTAAGCCGATCAGAGCACACAATCCTGAGACAAGTGTTTCTCTACAGGAGCATCCTCCAGGACTTGGTCTACCGGGTCTTCTAAAATCACATCTGACTTTTGCCAGCAATTTAAGGCTTCTTCCAAAATGAAAACACAATATTTGCTTCATTCTAAAACAGTAGCCAAGAGAGGGGTGCCCTCCTTTTATATAATGCTAGGAACAGTATTTTCCTTTTACCCAGTTTCAGCTCCTTCCTGTTTCTAAGGGAATTAAAATCCACAGCTTCCACCTCCCTGGAGATTATTCCAAACTCAGTGTTACAGACAGTTCTGAAACAGAGATATATTCTCTATCCCTGTTAAAATTGTGCTGTGGGGAATAAAAATAAATTGAGAATTGTTGGAAAAGAAGAGAGCATACAGGCAATGGGCAGATAAGGCGATTTTTGTTACACCATATCTAGGTCATAGCCCCAGACCTTTTTATTCAAAAATATTTAATACAAATACAGGAACATTATTTGAAGAACTGTAATTGGAAAACTCCCTCTAGGTTCAGTGTCTCAACCAGCACACTGCATTCTTGTTCTGGCTTCATCTTGTTCTCTTTTCCTCTCCTTGGTTAGCAAGTCTTGATTGTTTTCTATGCTTCAATAGTGGAGAAAAAAATTCTGATGGACTAGTTGAGAAAAGTGTGATAATTAAGGCAGAGAACTAGCTAGACTGGTAAGAAAAGTGTATTTGAAACACCAGAGGCTGAGGATGATGTTAAACTTTTCTCTGTTTTTTTACGTGTGTATTGTAATGACTGGAAAATCATCTGCTGTAGATTGAGACACCACCTTTACACAGAAATTTTAAAAGAGAAAAGCTAAGACTGTCTGCCTTTATAAGAAGTATTAGCCTGTGGGCATTGCTGGAACAGTTTCCCACTCCTTCCAAGGAATTGGCTGTTGGGAGGTTTTAGAACTGATTCTGTCTCAAAAGTAAATCTGCCTCTAACCATCCTTCTAGATTGCTCAAAACTACTAGAGACAGCTGTAAGTTATTACCTGTACAGGTTGCTTAAGTTTCTCTTCTGAAGCACTCATTCTACTTGCACTCTCACCAAAGCTGATATCCCTTCATCTGACTTACTTTCAGTGACACCTAGGATTTGTATACATGAACAAGGGCAGACAGAACTGAGCTTAAGGATTCAGTTTGGCCTTGAAAGCTGCACAATCACATGTGTATTGTGCTTTGTTCATGATAATATAGCAAGGGTTTTCTATTGTACTACACTGATGAATTTGTACTTTTCCTAGTACTTTTGTATGTGATATGGACATTGTTTGTTCAGAAGCCCTGTGTTCCCCACCACTGTATATTTCATAAATCATACAGGTACTTTCACCTTCCTCCCTTGCTCTCTTAAATAACATCACCAGAATTGCAAATGCAAGCACGGGACTATTTAGAACTCCCAAAAAATTCTTGGTTCCCAATGTTTTTCTTAGATCATTAAACTATAATAATTTTCTGGCTTAATTTTTTCACAATCAAAACTGAAATGAAGGAGTTAATAAAACCTATTCAAAATGTGGTCTTAATTTATAATGTAAAATGTCTTGAAGGAAGATGTTGCATACAGATCTTACCAATTAGCTTATCACTATAAAAAGATTCCTACAATTAACAGAACACTATATACTCGACCTACAAGCTCTGCATAAAACTGTGTTGCTATAAGGAAATATGATACTCTTTAACATGACAACAAGACTATAAAATTAGAATTGAAATTCCCAGAATTTGAGTAAAGACAAATAATAGTAAATATGGGAGAACACAGACAGCATGTGAAAGCTTTAAGCTTAAACCATGCTGAAAACTGATTGTGTTTACATACCTGATTTTCTTGCAGTCTCAGCCTCATTTCAGTACCACACAAGTCATTTCACACAGTTTAAATAAAATATTTTAAGGCGCCTTCAATCCATTTGAACTTTCAAGTTGTGTCTTTTCTGTGCAAATACACACATCATATGAGATTATGTATAATGTATCCTAATAAACATGATTGGCCATTACTAGTAAAAGGCCACATACTTTGTATTGCATGGACAGTGTGGGGGTCTCAGGACCTCTTTGGGATTGCCTTGGCGTGAACTGGTTTTAATTTGGTTAAACAGTTGACTGGTGGCCAAGTGACCACTGCTTCATCTGGTTTAGATGAAACTTTGTGAATGTCACCTATGGTAAAGGTATGACCCACCAATGTAATCACTGAACAAGAAACAAAAATTTTTTATATTGTTGTGTCTTGGGAGACTATTGTGCAATTTCCAAACTGTAACAGGGAATCAATGCAAAGCAGACAGACTATGATCTGAGAAGATACAAAAATAGTCACAGATGCATCCCAGTCCTGGAGAGGTAGAAAGCCCCACCAAGAACATCATGGTTCTCTGCAGACCTGGCTGATAGCTTTTGTAGACAGCTTCCTCCCCAGTTCATGGGAAGACTGACACCACTGACCTTTGGAGCCAAAACCACACTGGTAAGACAGCATAACACCAAGAAAAAGGGATAGAAACTAGAAAATTTTCTTGCACGACAGCTTTAAAGGTGCTATTAATGCCGCTCCTCTGTATTAGTTTGGGTGCCAAGTGGTAGTATTACCTTAGCTGGACTGGAGGTAATTGTGAGGTATTCTGTTTAGACTCTTAAGGTTTTAATCAAGCTGACAATTGTAATTTCCATCTATATATGGTGTGTTCTTATTTGCCCATAATAATATTTTGTGTATGTGTATGCATGTTTATAGATATCTATGTGTATACACCTGTGTAATATTTATCAATCTCGTCTTTAATAACAATAAATTTAAACAAATTTATTGTTTACCTTTAAATATCATGTTAAGAACTGGAGCTCTTCCCTATTGTTCTGCCTCTACCACACCCCTCACCCATCATAACTTTTAATGTGTTTCATCCACTTTCACAAATCCTTCTGTGGCAGGTATTCATAAATCTGTTTGCTCCCAGGATATATACTTACCCCCTAAGCTTATTAATTCATAGTCCCTACTTTCTAAACTTATAAGCTAACAGATTTTCCTTCCCTTCCGTAAATCTATTTGCTTCAGCAATCCATATGTTTTTTTTTCTCTTGTGCTGAGGTAGAAATTCCCTGTTTCAGACAGATAACCTGCTAAATGTCTCTCAGGGAGCTACAAAGAAGGAAAGCAGACCAGTTTCCTTCCACAGTTGTGGACAGCAAGAACAGGGGATAATAATGAAGCAGATTGTGTATTACTTGGGATTTAAGTTGCTTGATTAACTGGGTTTGCAACATAGTAGAAAAAGCTCCAACAGTATTTCAGAACCATCCAGCCCTATCAATAGCAACAGAGCACACTTCCTCTTGCTTATGCAAAAGCTGCCCACAGCACTTCAGGAAGGATATATACGTCAGGGAAGAAGTGGGGGGTGATCTTAATCTGTGTTCTTTGGAAAGGTGGCTCAAGTAGCATCTTAGAGAACAGTTTCAAGATTTCTGAAGTGAGATTTTTCTAATCGCAATTTTCATTTTAATGTTTTTCAAAGAATCAGAGGAAAATAAGAATATGAGGTGCCCAACCAGTGGGAAAAAAACCCAGAACAGTGATGGTAGCTTGAGATCGTGCAAGGAGTTATGAATTTTGATTCATGTGATACCATACACTCATGATTATTCCTGTAAATATCGGTTTGGGACATAAGGGATCAGCAGCTATACAATGCAATACAAAGAATGTTTGTGACATTATTGGACACTTGAAAGGACATTTGAATAAAGGGGGAAGCATAAGAAAATACAAAGCTGAAACAATGATAAGTCTACTCCTGCTACCAAGGCGGGTGGGGGGGATGTTCATCAGAACATCCTTTAATCACATTTACTTTACACTGTCACTGAGAGAGACACCTTTTTGCAGACATTTTTAATATAAAAAGCAACGATACTATAGGAAGGAGAATGGAAGAGAAGAGACAGGGGTTTGTATTGCAGTATGCCATCCTTGTGTTCTGTGAAGCAAGTTATTTCAGTTTCTTCCTTGTTTCAGAATGTAGGCCTATTAGATGCTAAAAATGGTAAGCTCACCCTTTAAAAAAAGTCCGTCATTAAATGGTATCAAGTCTTGGAAGGGAGTCTAAGAAGATAGTGTACATTTCAATTTAAATGAGGTCCTGTATTGTGATACTTATAAGAAAACCCACAGACAAATTGAGTTTTAATGAGCCCTTATACTGTATAAGGAAGGGAAAGCAGACAGATACATTTTTGAAATGAACTACTAAATGGTGCATCTAACCAATGAGAGGAAGCAAAGAAAAGACAGATTCATTGTCTAAAATGAGCTCTGCATGAAGTGAAAGCATAAGGCATAGGAAAAAAAGGTTCATCTTGCTAACCTCCCTACTGTTTTTTCTTTCAGAAGTTCAAATATTCACTATAGATGCATGACACTGCTGAGGACGATGAAGAATAATAAAGATTATACTGTTGTATAATAATAATAATAATTATTTATTTGTTTTACAAAGAAAGTTAGAAGGTCTAATTAAGCATTTGCCCTTAACGGAGATGAGAACTGTACTGCATGATGATAGGCAGCAGGCAAAAAGAAAAGTGGGAGGAAGTAAAGGAAGACAAGTTAAGGGTAAAGTAATTCTGACTGGGTTGTAATTGTACAGGCAATATAAATTTCATCCAATGAAAGGAATTTAAGATTTCAAAGTTTAGTTTAAGTCTGATTTATAGCAAGATTCTAAATGACTATCACTTTCCTTCTCCAGATAAAACATCTTTGATTCTTTTTAAATTTCAGTTTAATATTACAAAAACTGTATTACAATGAATATATGGATGATTATTTCAAAGCGAGATAGTTTAACTCTTTCATCTCAAACTCACAAATATCAGATGCATTTTAGTGCCATTAGGTTTGTTTTCTTCCAAAACTTAAGTAATAACAAAATTGATACAGTTCTGTGAAGCACTTTGATTTTAACAGAGCTTCATTTTCCAGAGGAAAACGGGTGTGATAGCATTTTCCTATCCACTTCTGTGAGCAAGTATTTTCTAGAAGCATTCTTTTGAAAGTTTTGAAGAAATAATTTGACATTTCACCTTATCAATGGAACCATAACTAGTCTGCTTTAAAAAAGCATACCTTCTAATAGATGAATAAAAGAAAAAAAGGTAATCAGTTAAGCTCTTTCATAGGAGGGTACCAAACTACTAATAGTCAGGTGTGAAAAAAGCGTGAAGGATCTGCAAAGATAAAATGAAATGCCAATAACAAGGTCAGATATAACCCAGAGTTAAATTAAAGAGGAAAACAACTCCCTAGCCTCGTGTTAAAAGCAGAAAGGGCTGTCTCTCTGCATAGCTAGCAGCAGTAAAATACAGTTATAGGTTAAGTGTGAAGTGTTCTAATCAGAAACATATCAGTTCACGACCTTGAAATCAAGCAACTGAATGAGGCAAACAAATAAAAATGAGGTTAGATTAAAAAGTTGAAGAAAGGTAACTAAAATAGAATATTTTAGTGTAGCTAGTAACTCTGTTTTTAGCATGTAGCAATGCTAACTTGCCCAGCCTGGAATTTCCCGTCTATCCTGTAGCCAAACTCCTTATCTGAAGTATTGTTTGATTCCCCATTTTGAATTTCAGAAGAGGTAAAGTATTTCTTTCCACACATAGCAATGAATTTTGGAACTTGCTTCCACCACAGGTTGTGGAGACCAAGGTTATCAGCAAGTTCAGAAAGACTAAACAAATTAGTGGACAAGTCCATTGACTGATAGTAAAAAGACTAAGTATAGGAAATAACTCGCTGAGAGCTCTGATAAAACATTTGGAGGACCACATGGAGAATGAGCTGCAGAAAATGGCTGGGTTTAATTGCTCTTCCTAAATAGCACCTCTTGCCATTGTCTGAAATACATATAGTATCCTACTGTCTACAAGAGGGAGTGAGCCTGACATAGACCATTGATCTGACACAATTAGGGCAGTTAATGTTGAAAATTCCTAATCAATGGTAAAACTGGGAAAGCATATGTAAGAAAGTATCATCTCTTATTCACAACGGTACCTCACAGAGGTTTCTTACTACTTGGCATTTAAATTCAAAACACAGTTAAAGAATGTTCAGGATAAAAATTAATACTATTTTCACAATAATAATTCAGGTGTAGATCACAAACATTTAAAGAGTGATGCAAAATTAATATATTTAGTATGTTTTTAACAGCAATTTTACTAAGATTGCCATTTAATACCATTGTTGTGCATAGCTAAGGCAAATGTTTGGGTTTGAAAAGCTACTATGTACAAGGCTTTCCTCTGTGCCCAAGCTGTGGTTCCAGAACTACTCATACCTTACATGGGAATTTAAGTACATGTATGGCAGCAGAAATTCTCCTGCTGGCCCAGTCACTCCCCTGGAAAATGTTGTCTGAGTAAACAAAATACAACATTCCTTCTCAGCTGATGCATATTTGCTTAAATACTCCTGTTGTGATGCAGCTATTGGATTTTTATTACTCATACTCATTGTATCTCCTCTTCTGTGACATTTGCAGAGGAGGCCAATATCCAAGGCACTTTGTAGTTAAAGCAAGTCCTTTCCTCCATACTTACTGCCCATGAACCAGACTGCCTGGTTCACTCCAGTGAAAATCCTGTGGCACAATTCTTTTGTGTGCAATGTCAGTGTTTGAACCCTGGTGGGAGGCAAGCTGAGGACAGCACAGTCTTCCCATTTGCTCCAGTGGGAACTAAATCATATTTTTGATCTGTAGACAACTTTAGTTATTTTTTAAGGTAGATTTTAAGAATGATACATGTTTTCATAAAAGCTCAAAGAGACATAGCCACAGTATGAGGCAAGGATTTAAGTTTCAAGTCTACTTATAAATTCTTAACTTCTCATTTGTACTATTCAAATGTATTGTTATTTAGAAAAGTAATAGCCTTGTTTACCCAGCTTTTTAACTCCCCTCACCTAAAACATCCATATTTTTAAACAGATGTCAGGGCATAAAGATAGGCATCTAGAAACTAACAGTATTTTGTCCTATTCTGTCTTTGCACTGTAGTAAATGACATGTTTTCATTGCACAGATATGTATTTCTGATTGAGCAAAATAATATTTTTCATGAATAAGACAACATAAAAAAGTAAATCACCCACAAAATAGATATATTTATGACTATGTACCCATACATTGTACATATTGATTATGAGATATATTCAAAATGTGTATTTCTACATTAATGATATAGAATGTCTTTATCAGAGGATAAGACTGAAGTTTTTCAGTCATTGAAATGTTGTCATTTGTGTATGAAAATTCCTCCAAAAGAAGTTCATTGGAATTCTTCCCAGTGAACACATTGCAGTGGCGTATTCCTTTCTTTTCATTCTTCCATGATCTTCACTTTTTAAAAATACTGGTGATGAATGAAGACAATGATGAATATTTTCTTTCCACATGTTTTTGAAGGAGGTTAAGTGACTGCAGTCTCATCTAAGCTACTGTGAATCCGTTGATCTTAGGTGGTTTTTATACTTCTTACGTATAGTGTTTGAGACCCTCAGAGCATTTATAATGTTTACGCTTGAAACACACTTGTGAGGTAGAGAAGTGCTACTATTCTCATTTAAAAAATGAGAAGAATAAGACGCAAAAGTGAGATTGTTGTCTAGAACATGAAAGTTAGGTAAGTGGTCTTGTAAATCTATATTTAAATGACTCAGTCATGGATGCAGTGAAAGACTGGCAGAACAAAAATTAATTTCAGAGTTTGAAAGCTGAGGCTAACACCCTGACTGCTAAAGTACCTTTCTAAATAAAGATATTATATATACAGGAATAATACTTTAAAGGGTCACAATTTCTTTTGAATGCCTCTCACAAGGGACTTAAAGTCTGCAAAAAGGAACAGGTGTCATACAGTTAAGTATATAAATAAATTCACTGTGCTGAATGAATGCACATGCTTTATACATGCTTCACATGTATAAAGGTCAATCATGTACAGCATATTTTAGATAACCCAACCATCTAAATATTAATCTCCTTTTGTCAAACATAGATTTATAGTTACATTAATACGTATATTTGTACGGGCTTAATTTGCTCCCACTGAGGTTTTGGTTTTGGGAAGAACAAGATTAAGCTGTTTAGGAAAATAATAATGAAAAGGTTTCTGATTATTTTTTAGTGGGGGAAGAATATCCCTTTGGACAGTATTTAAGACTGTATCATTTTTCTTATGTTCCAAAGGACCGGACTCCTGTCTATAGTTCTGTAAGCAGAAAGCCATTCCTTACTTACACTTTTCTATATAATCCAATTGACATATACTTGTTAAAATATTAAGTGTGAAATATTTAGGCCAGATTTAAATGCAGTAATAAGTAGGGGGATTTGCATAATATTGGGCACTGATGCCAGCTTTGAAATGCCAGCATCAAAATGCCAGCATCATTTTTCACAATTGAAAGCATGGTACCTTTGCAAAGAATCATTTATTAAGACCAAACCACTGTTTCAATAAAGCATTAGAATTTCCTGCATAGAATAGCCCTTGGGCAGCATTCTGAAGTAATAGTGAATTGCTATTCTAATCCACAATGGAACATTTTAATAAGTGTGATAAATGACTCACAAAGGGCTTCAGGTTTTAATGTCAGTAGAATTAGAATCAGGCAAAAGCTGGGTCTGGGTGATAGATGTAGAAGATTTTTGTGGTAAACAGTTTGCAATGTCAGGACAATACCAGCTTATTGAACTTTCAGAGGCTAAATTCCTGTCCATTTGTCACCTTGTTGCCAGCAGACATAGATGTACATGGAGTAATAGACTTACATTCTTTATCAGCTGATACATTTCTGTAAGTCCTGGACCACTCCAAAAAGATCAGAAAAGGAAACATTTAACAAAAAAGAGAAAAAAAAATCAAAATATGAAACATAACCAGAAATGCTTTAAATTAAAAGGTACAAATTAGTGTTGAACTTTTTATCCCCGGAATTTTTTTTATCTTGTAAGCACAAAGCAAAAACAATTCCTGGTACAGCTAATACTCACACTAAGCCACTCTGCTTTTTACAGTAGCTTCAAACTTCTATGAAATAAGTTTCTTTTGTTTCTTTATTTTCAGGCAAAAAGAAGGAATTAGATGGTCACAATATTTGTTGGTAAGGTATTTATAAAATACTTGTAGGTCTTTGGCTTCTTAATCTCAAAAAATTCTATTGATCTTTAGTTGTGAATTGAAGGATACATGGTAGGAGAAAGTGAAAGTTTCATTAACATTTAACTTTACTTTAATGGGCACTTGACAGAAATGCAAATGGTAATTTGAACGCATAAAGTAATATGCATTTTTGTGTGCTAAAATGGACATTTGATATGTAATTTGCACATCACAGACACGAATTTAGTTGTATACAACTATTTTTATTTTTTCAGGTATTAGCTTATTTGTAAAATTAATAAAATACGGTCAGTGAGGTAGTTTGTGTCACGAATATCATCATCATCATCATCATTAAGTGGGATCATTTTAATAAAAGCGTAAGTGGAAAATACCACCTCAGTTGCATTTCATTTGACATATACATAAGTTTTTCAGCAAGCAGCAGCAGCAGAGAAGCATATCAAGTTAATTTTCCTTCTGTATATTGTCCCTTCACTGTAATTCATCCTTCACATCTTCCATTTTCTTCCTTCATGCTTTTTATCTTCTTTTCCTGCTCTTTTTTTCTGTTCTTCACCTTAGCCATGGTGGCGGTGTTCATGCTTTGCCTTGCATTGCCTGACTGGACTCCAGTAGAAATTTGTGGGTTCTCAAACTCTCAGGATTTTTTTTCTCCTGCACAAGAGAACTGAAAGATTTGCAAGTTTTCAAGGTGTTTGTCTGAGTTGCACTTAGAACATGAAGAACAGGGAAATTGACAAATAAGAGCTATTTTAATCAACGTGGTATAACCAATATCTAAGTTAATAAGCTGTGACTAAGAGTTTCATCATTTTTGTGTACTTAAAATATTTTTTAACTCTGCCCCATCTAGCTAACTTTGACTCAGTCCTTCCTAGCCTACAGTATCTGATCCAATAAGGATTCTGGAATGAGTAGTTTGAGACAAATTCAAAGGTTAAAAAGAACACCCCTCCTCTCAACAAAACAATAAATCCAAAACTTTTTGCCTTTTTTGGTTTGTGTTTTTCTTTCCATCCTCTATAAATCCAGAGGCTGGAAATATTTATTCCTAAAATATATTCTAATATCTAGAAATAAAAATGCCACCTATATTTTAAATATTTCTAGATTGTCCCAAACCAAAACTGTGTGTGAACTGAATATAAGTTTTAGAAAATATTGTGCTAGAAATCAGCAGTCCATTATAAATTGTTTCCATCCTCCATAGTGTAATATCTTTATTATGTAATATGAAGAAATTTGATCAATGTAAGAAGAAATTTAACATATGTACAACAATGTTGGTTTAAATGAAAGTAAAAAGCTTGCTTATAACAAAATGACAAATTCATATACCATTTTATGAATTAAACCCACTCTCAGAATCTATATTACCTACTTTAGTACCTGGATTATTAGGAAAATAAATAAATGCATGTCAGTATTTATTCATAGGTAGACTATCGAGACAGGTAAGAGTAGAGTGGGGTTTTTTTGCTGGTGATACTAGATTTAAAAAATTAGGACCTAGTCTTCTGTACCACTGAAGTCTTTGTTAGTTTTCTAAAACTTTCTAGTGAACTTTGGATATCTATCTATCTACCCATTTTAATACTGCACAAGACATGAAATAAATTTGCAGTTCCAGTGTCAGCCTTGGAGAGAACTGAACAGTGAGAAACTTACTTACCATAGAACCCTACTTAGTTTTATTAATTTCTAAAGTTGAGGGGAAGAGGACAGGTGGTTTATGCTGGTGTTACTACTGCACAAAGTTTGTTTATGGTAATATATTTGTGGGTTTTTTTAGTCTAGTTTTATATGTCTGAAATAAATAGGATCTTCTATGAGTTTTTTACAGAAATTCATAGATAATATAAATCCAATCAGTTTCACATTTTGAAGTTTTTCCAAATATTCAGACTAAACTGAAAATTCTGCAATACAAAAATTGGTTCTATACCTCTATTAAAATAATTTTATTAAAACCCAGCTTTTTTTTTTTTTTTTTTTTTTTTTTTTGTAGACTATTGAAAAGGCGGAACAGAGTAAGTATGTGCAGAGTGAAGACATTATTATTAAAGGACAAAAATCCATGTCCTCCTTTTATCATAGCCTCAATATCAAGTACAGTGCTAAATGAGAATTTCTGAACCTGGAAATACGTAATAGAAATTTCAAAATATCTGAGCAATGTAGTTGTATTTTCTACTTCATGGATTTCTCAAATCTGGTTGTGCAGAGATAGAGGCTGGAGGATATGTCACACAGTCATAATGCAGTGCTTAGCAGTACAACAGAACAGTTCTTCCCATCTGCATGGGCATCAGAAGATGATTGACACCTGCTTTTGCTTCCTTCCTGTGTTTGCTAGGTACCCTTTCATAACTAGTATGATGTAGCCTAAAGTCTTTAAAAGGAAAGGGGAAAAGTAAATCTGAAAGCAGATATATAGGACAGCAAGAAAAGTACTTTTGTTGCAGTATCCTCATCTTAACTCAGAGTCCCAATGGCACATTTCAGTATATGGTATTGGCTGTGTTGGTACTATTCCATTGTGATTGACACCGATTTCCCTTTACAAGATACACTAAACTACGTACTTATAAAATGTGTGTTTTGTTAGTCCCAATGACAGCATTAGGACTTTTCTATCTATCATCTGAACCATTAGCTTGGATGCAATGCCTTGAAATTTGGTTCTTTCCTTAGACATATTTTCTGCTGAGCAAAATGCTTTTTGGTTTTCTTTTTTTATTTTTTTTAATCACAACTCACACAGCAATTTCAGCTAAATATGTTTCACCTAGATCTGCTTATCTGCACCTCAAGTCCTGACATGTATTTATTACTTGAGATCTGAGCCTCATATTTTAAAACTGTTTTTCTGTTATTTAAATATCTGCATATGAGCAATTTGTTTCAGGGTACAGACTTCTGCTGGCAGTCCTGTGCCCTTGGCAAACCAACAGATTGGTGATAAAATGTTTAAATTCTCATTGGGGTTTTTAATAATCCCTTAGATTTTCCACTATTTACCTAAAATAAGATTTTCTTGCGTAAGAAATGATAAATAAGACCCTATACTTTGTAGAAGTGTGGCAGGTGTTTGTTACAGACTCTGAGAAACTACACTTTTCAAAATAACTATAATTTACTAATCATCTAATCAGTGATATTAATCTAAATTCAAAGCCTGCAACATTCAGAATATTTTTAAACTTTTGGCCATGTCATTGGGAAATGCAATATTGCTATCAAATATTTTATTTTAGACTTCTCAAAAACCTGTTATTTTTTGATTTTTATTAAATTGAGTGGTTTTTAAGTACAGTACTGGAATATTCCTCCTATAATAAAAATAACAGTTCCTAATATAGTGCAGGCAGATTTTTTTCAAGGGGAAAAGAATAAAATGGAATTACATTTTTGGTTTCCTATAACCACAGACAGGTTATTGGTTAGAAATTATTATTAATAACTTAAGGGAATTAGAGAGTGCACAAAAATATAGGCAGAAAGCAATGGGTTTCACACCTGCAGTGCATCCATGATTTATTCAGTGCAATTCTGCTTTGGAAAGGTATAATAAAAATAAAACTTACTTCTGCTGTTTAAGTGGTTTATTGGATTTATTCTTCTGTATGTAGAAAATTAGTTTCTTATTACTCCCTTGGCATGTAGGATGAATTGACAGTAATTTAAATTATACATCACATGTGTAATGGTCAGAATGGAGAGGAACAAAACATAATAGAAAACTTAAAATGGACAGCATTAGCAATTCTTTGAGTTTTTAATATTGCCTCAATTATGGTATTTGTTTCTCATGTTTCTGCTGTTCCTTGGGACAAGGAATTTATCAGCCTGAGTGTTTATTCCAAGAGATCGCTATAACTTCCTGAATTTTTTAGCATCTTGTCAAGCAACAAATTGATAAAAATAGATAAAACTCAAACCAGTTCTGACTGATCCAGTGATACTCATTATTTGTATACTGGGTGATAGTTTCTGCCTTGCAGTTTATCCAAAAGGTAGGACTTTCCATCTTCACTAGGACATTTGGAGCTTAAGTCATTACAGAATCAAAGATGTTGTATTCATCAGTCCTTTTATTTTTTTCTTTCTTTTTTTTTTTTTTAATTCCCTCACCAATTGCTGCTGTTCCCACAAAATGACAAAGCAATACAGCAAAAGATCTGTAAAGGTCAAATTTTATAATCTCAGACGTGGAATTTGAAGATAATAATTCTGCAATCACAGAATCATAGAATGGTTTGGATTAGAAGGGACTTTTAAAGATCATCTAGTTCCAACCCCCCTGCCATGGGTAGGGACACTTTTCACTAGGTCAGGTTGCTCCCCATCCAACCTGACTTTGAACACTTCCAACGATGGGGCATCCTCAACTTCTCCGGGCAACCGGTTCCACTGTCTCATCACACTCATTGTAAAGAATTTCTTATATACAATCTAAATCTACCCTCTTTTAGTTTAAAACCATTACCCCTTTTCCTATCACTACAGGCCCTGGTAAAAAGTCTCTCTCCATCTTTCTTACAAGCAACAAGATCTCCCTGGAGCCTTCTCTTCTCCAGGCTGAACAACCCCAAGTCTCTCAACCTTCCTACATAGGAAAGGTGTTCCAACCCTCCGATCATTTTCGTGGCCCTCCTCTGGACCCGCTCTAACAGGTCCATGTCTCTCTTATACTGAGGACTCCAGACTTGGATACAGTACTCCATGGGGTGTCTCATGAGAGCAAAGTAGAGGGGCAGAATCACCTCCCTTGACCTTCTGGCCACGGTTCTTTTTATGCGGCCCAGGATACTATTAGCTTTCTGGGATGCAAGCACACATTGTCAGCTAATATCTAAATACTTTATCTAGTTTAAAGTGATCATAAAATCTGAAACAATCATATGAGCTTATAGTTAATACAGTTTCTTGCATTATTTACTTTCATAGTTCTTTGATACAAAATTGATTGGTTTAATAGGTTTCTTCGTAAAATAGCTGGAAGGAAGTTTTGTGAAATCTAAGTTGGTTTGATTTAGTATTAAACTAAAATCTTCAAGTTCAATCATCAAATTTATATATCCAAAATATCATATAAGTTTTTGGAGAGATCTTTCTGTGTAATCTTCAAGCCATTTTAAAATTGCACAGTTAATAAGCAATAAGGTTAAAAGTACTTTCTCCAAGTAAAATAGAGTAAAATAAAAGACATGGCTGAGGAAAAGAATGAAAATGCACTTTAAAAATTCTGGATCTGTTGCATTCTTAGTTGTGTTCGTGTGAACATAAAGTAGTTCCAATGATATTAAATTGGTTATTTCATAGTCATTCTCTGAAAACAAAAATTACTACTTTGTGAATATGAATATAAAGTTTTCTTCTATACATATTTCCCCCCCACTGCAACAATTGTCAGTAAGTGGATCTGAAAATCATTGGTGTTAGTTGCCAGCAGTCTCAACTCACAACACATTTATGCTTTCCTTGCCTTTCTCCTTGGTGACATGACTCCCTAGAGTATTGTCTTACTACCTCCTGCTACATACTCCCTCGTTCTCCCAAAAGACAAACTGTGAAGCTAAAGGAAAAAAAGTCAGGCCGGCTATAGAAGCATCAGGTCTTCAGGGATTCCTCCCTGAAATAACATGTTCCCTTAAGATTCATACAGCAGACAGTGTCTGGTTCCTACCTCCATTCTTTTCCCTCCATCACTCTCTGAAGAAATAATGCTGCAACTACAAGTTATAACATGGAAGGACAGCATCAGACTAGTGAAAGAAATATATAGCATTCCAAGCAAAGTAGGAACCTGAGCTGGTTCCTAAGGCATTATATGGGCTTTTTAGGAATCAGTTTCATCTTGCCTGAGTACCAAGTTCAGACAAATGTCATGAAATTAGAGAACTGGACTAACCCAAGAGAAAACATTTTAGTTAGATTTTTTCTTCCCCTCTCGCAGACTGTATTCAGCTCTGTAAGTAGTCCCATTATTGAAATAAGACTATTCAAACACTTTTTATGAATACTAGTGACAGAATCTTGACCTTTGAGAAGACTTGAATGAAAGTATTATTTTTATCGTAAAGATCTGGATGTTCTTTTTCTTGCCTGTAATTATCAAAGGGACAGTGCCTGTGTAAGGCTTTGTACCTACAGACACAGAACTTTTGTATGTTATATAATATCTATGTCTGTCTATACAGAGAGACATATACACCATTAGGGAGCTAGACATTTGAGGTAAAATGGCAGATCACTTGCGATCTCTGTCCGCTCTCATATGTCTTTTTCTAATCAATTTTATCTTTTTTGTTTACTTGTCTATGTTTTTAATTATTATTATCACAGGCATAGACACCTGAAAATAGACTTGGTATAATTAAAAAGGGAAGATTTGCATCAATTAATAATAAGCTTCCCCACATTTACATGTACTGTGCCCCTTGAAATTATGAAAAGCAGGGATTCTATCTGTTGCTACTGTAAATTTGGAAACAAGAATCAGCATTTCTCACTTTCAGCAACTGCATTATCTGTCCACTCAAAAAAATGTAATAGAAGGAAATAAAAAAGACAAGACATGCATGCATGCATGCAACTGTCTTTAAATAGCTTTAACTCTCTGAAGCGAATGTAAGTGCACTAGGTACCTAAAGGATTATACTATAAAGACAGTCATGCTTTGTAATTTTATTAAAGACAGGATTATGTTACATGTTTATATTTCGAATTCAACTCTAAAACAAAAATTCAATATCCATCTATTTGGACATAAAATTTCAAAAAGACAGTGTTTATTAAAAAAATGTCAATTGCCCTTTAATCCACAGAAAGAAATTCTGCAGTAGAGCATACAGCAACTGTTAATTCAGCATGTTCTTGCTGTTGATATGATTCTAACCCAGGAGAATATTAAATGAAATCATGAAGTAATGGAAAGGATGAGCATGTTAAAAGGGCTGAGGCAGAGACCAAGAGAGACTGATGATGCAATTACCCTTCTTCTAGGCTGTGCAGTACTAGTGTGATAAGGGCCTGCATAGTTCAACAGTAAGGATGAAGAGGCTAACAATAATTCTCAATTTAAAGTAGGTTTTCTTTGTGCTGGTAAAATACCCTGCATCTCATTGATTAGAATGCCAAGAAAGTTCTACAATGTGTCATGCTATTTGCAAAAGAAAATGCTAAAAGAGAGGTATTCAAATACTATTTAATAAGAAGTGAGAAAGCTAAAGAATGGAGGAAGAAAGAATTGAGCAAATGTTAAGTTTAACACCACCAATACATTACTAACAACAATAAGGTACTGAATATTTATAGAAGCAGTAGATTAGTAAAGCTCCCTGAAAATCCCCTCCATTGTTCCTCACAGGCAAAATTCACATTTAGAACCTGTCTTGCTCTCTAATAATATTTGACTTTGTGAGTATTTTTCATGTAAGAGGTAATGCTGCTATATTGACCACTCACTTACTGTGCCTTTTATAATCTGTTATGATTTGTAAAACTGAAGCTTCTTTTTGAGCTGAGCCAGAATGCAGTGCTGGCTGACTGTCTAGTGAAATTGATGTATCCTGAATTATATTTTTCCTGATTAACTTCAATTAAACTGAGTATAGAATCAAATCTGTAGTCCTTGTTACAGAGTAAACTTGTCCATATGTCATATAAGGTTTTTACAGTCATTGTAAAACAGTTAAGGAATCAGAATTGGTCTTATTTTGCATGAAAGGCTATGTTACACCATGAGGAGCTATGCTCTACTTTCTGTAATACTAATGTAAAGAACTTCATCAGTTCATTATCCTTTCTTACAATAAAATTTGGAGACATTTTAATTATTTTTAAGCAAAGATCAATGAATAGGTTGTGTGTTTCTTTCTAAAGTTGATGTTATCATGGCTTGATTTATTGATGCATCAGTCTTCAAATTCCACATTGATTAAATATTTTATACGCTGTTGTCAACAATCTTCTTGTAAAATATGTCATGACCATTTTGGACAAGACCTTTTGAAGGACTTACAATTCACCGTAAAGTGAGACGGGAATTTGTCTTTCAAGAGGATCAAGACTGAGGGCTCTGAAGACCATCACAATCTTCTGCTGTTTGCTCCTGGGTTTACTGGTAAGTATAACAGTCTTGCTTATCTCTGTATAATGACTTCTGGTTTCTTATATTCATTGCATTTTATGGAAAAGAATTTTGTGCACTGGGAAAACACGATATTTAATAATGTATACTACTGAAATTTAATGCTGTAATATTGTGTAAGAATGCAAAAGGCATGTTAACCTTTCATGTTTATGTAGCTTACTGTAAAGTAGATTTACATTTCTAATTGACTAAAGATTACTACCTTCTGATATCTCTTTGGCAGTCTAGAACTGAGTTTGGTCCTATTCCAGTTTCAATATTTATTTACACTTATTTCTTCAAAGCTGGGAATTGTAGGTATTGATCCAGTGCTTTGGGTAATTTCCCCCATAAAATAGGAAACAGAGTCTAAGACATAAATAAATGTTTGCCTGCAGATATACCAGACTCTAGCCACATCACCAACAATTTGAAGAAAAATGGGAAATAAAGGGGGAGGCGGGGGAGGGCTTCAGTGTGCCCAGAACATTAATAAATCTAAGCTTCTGTATATCAAAGCAATCCAGTTATATTCCTCACCCACTTACCTGAAACGAAGTCTATGAAAAACTGTCATGGTCAATGACAGTAAATTTATTTGCAGTTTCAGTAAATAAAAACTGGAAGATGGTGAAGACTGTACAGCTTGTCATTCACAAAGTTAAAATAAAGACACACTAGGGACCTTGGAGATGTGCATACAATGTTTTCTGTACTGCACTTCTACATATCTACACAGATGAATTCAATTTTCAGCATCAGCAGCCATGGTTGCAACCACTCTCTCACAGATAGTGAAAATACTTGTCCGGATTGTTGCTTTTTTCCTCGTAAATATCATTAGCCGATCAGCTGAGCTCAGTTGTTTTGAGTTGCCCCTGAAAAATGCCTGAATTCTCTTGTTTCTCCAGAACCAGTTATGACCCAGCTGATTTGAGGTTATGCTGACAATCACTGTTATGACTCTACAGAATCCTTTGATTGAAGGAATAGAGGACCTGTTCATTTTCTCTAAAGTCAAGCAGGAGGGGACAGCTACTCAGTTATTCATATAGGAAAAATATCACAGAAGATGGTTAACTACTCGCCCTTTGGACCAGTGTCCTCGAGTACCAGTTTTTCACTGTATTAATTCATCCCTGGGTTTCACTCAAGGGCAAACTGAATATTTTCCTCACTAAGAAACAAGCAACTGAAGTGAGTTTTCACCCGTAAAATGAATGAGGACAAAATCTGTGCCAGATCTCTCCTTATCTCACCTTGTCCTCCAGAAGGCATATCCTGAAGCTTCCTTAACCTTAAATGCTGTGTCTAAAGCTCATAGATTTTACTTTAGTCACTACAAAAAGCCCCAAAGTTAAATCTGGTGGACTGAGGATCTACAAGCAGAGCAAACAATGGATCTGGTAAATACGTATGTAAAATGTGGGCTTTGCTGATAAGCTTTGTAGATTTCTAGGAAGCAGCAGGTGACATAGCAAGTGATGTGGCAGAGGCAGACTTCAAACAAAACAGGGAAGCAGGCAAAAAAAAAAATAAAGTCACAGGCATGTGCTTGGCAGACAGGAGCCAGCACACAGCTGCAGTTAGTCATAGCTGTGCGTTCTAGGTCAAGCTGTACAAAACCTTGAGAGGACCTTCTCCCTGTGAGATCAGGGCTGACATTGTGTATAAGTATTCTTTGGCTACTCAGGCAAATACTTATAAACACAAATCATCAGACATTGAAAAGCTCCCAGAAACAAATCCAAAAGCACCTAATATCAGAGCACACCTCCAGCATGGTGCAGGAACATAGCTTATGTGGTTGGGAGAGATCTGGGAAAAAAAAAGAAAAAAGGTTTAAGCATGCAACACGTTGACTAACGCAGCAAGCAGTTTCTGCTGGTCAAGAGATGAGCATCATTAGGACATATTGAAATGAAGGAATCATGCTTGTACAAACAGACTCACTCCTTGTCCATGTTCCCCACAAAGGGACACGTGGGCTTTCCCAGCAGAGCATCCTGTGCTTTTTGCATTGCTTAGCTGTTGGGATTTTTCTTGATTTTCAGCAGAAGTAACAGTGTTTGGAAAGTAACAAAAAGATAAGAGAGTAATATAATCTCTAATTAATGGCCTTGTTTAGTAGTCTTTACTACCCCATACAGCTGGAAAAGTCTTACTAGGCTGCCTAGAGGGAATACCATAGCTATAAATTACGGAGAACTAGAGGGCTTAGAGGATGGTATTGCTTACCTCAGAGATAAACGGACATGAAAGGTACATGCTTTCCCCTAACATCATTGCAGATCACGTGATAGTTTACAAACTCCAGAGAGCAATGGTGATCATCTCCAATGCCACGATGAAGTTTCTGAAGGTCATTTGCTCACTCAAGTAAGCAGGCACCAGTTCTTCACACAGGCCTTCAAATGCAAGCCTATTAATCCTTAATTTCCTGAATTTTCAGGTGGTCAGTAGGTGCCAGCCAATGTTAATTCAATTAGAAGTTTCAGTGTTTAGGAAGACTAGTTCAAGATACGTTTCAGGGTTCGTAGTCATTTACAAAATAAATATGAGATCTAAACAAGAAATGATAAAATTATCCAAATGGTTACTCTCTGTGTGTGCAGCCACTATGACCAGCTGGCCTCTCTGTCTATGATCATGACCTGAGGTCATAGGTTTCCTTTATCAAAAACTCTTTTTACAGAAGTTAGGTGAAGGCAGAATTGCTACCTTTTGCTTCTTCAATTAAAATTATTGCAAAGCTGAACACATGTGTTGAACCCTCTTTGTAATATCACTTCCTGAAGCTGTTTCCTAATTTTGCTAAATAAATTATTAAACAAGAATTGTAGCTATCTAACTACTAAATTCATATGAGACAGAAAAAAAACTTAAAAAATTATATTCTACTCTTTATGTCACATTCTTCCCCATTTTCATATGTAGGGCTTCTCTGCAATCTTTTTCAAAATCAAGCTGAAACATAAACATTTATGCCAAGTACACCAAGGTCTGAGCCTACAAGAATGATAAAATCCCACCAGCAGGTGCTCATCTCCTTTTGTCAAATCAGTTATCCAAAGAGGAGAAAGCTGACCAGAGTCCTAACTCTGGACAAGGTAACACCTGGGACTACTACTACTACCTAGTAACTACTAACTGTTACTACGTTGGCTGGACTGCTCCACTTCCCTTACTGTCTAGGATGAGGAAAGTTTCAATAAATCCAAGTTCTACAGAGCTTTTTGCAGATCTCATTGCTTTACCAGGTAAGGTAAATGTCTTTGTAGTTTGATCGTTCCCAGAACTACCAGCAGTGCCCACTGAGTGCAAAGAGATGTTTTCATTGTACAAAGAGCAAAAAGGAGTGGAGGCATTGTGCCAACTCTGGGGACTTAACCAGAGCCTTCCAATGTGGTCACAATTTAAATTTGTAACAGAAGAATTGGACTGAGATGGCTGTGTTAGAGAAGTCTGTCGTTTATTCCCCTTGAATGATGGTTTAGGCAAAAATTGTTGTTTCCAAAATCTTTCCAAATAGCAGACTAGGAATATGAACAAGAGACAATCCCGTATGAGTTGAAGCAAGAACTAAAGGCAATCCCTGAGGTAACTACCAAAGACAGTATAGAGTTACAGTACCAGCAGAGATGGCAATATAGGCATACAACCTATGTATCCATTCTCTTTTCCTGCTGTTGCAAGTTCTTGCCTTTCATTAAATCATTTTGAGTATTGTTGTACTGTTTTGTTGACTAACTCCTATGCTCCTTTTCTGGGAGTTCAGGCATACTAACGTCAAACTCCAAGGATTAATTTATTTAGGAATGCAAACTAGTAAGGAGAAATGTGTATATTCTCAAACAATGGCACTTAATGCATCACTGGGACTGAGACATAGGCAAGCCTAAGATCTGAATTAGCTGCTACCAAAGGATGTGGTCCCAGAATAAACTGGTTTTTTTGATATCTAACTATTCACACCAGGACAGAAAGTCAGGCATATTGTACAGCTACAACAACTTTTTTTTTTCTGTAGATATAATCATTATTTAAATTGTTCACATATGTTTATCTAAGAGAGCTGTGATATAAACTTTACACCATGAATTATGACTTCCTTATGAAGTTCTTTTCAGGTTAATCTAAACAACCCAAGGGCAGAATGAAATAGCTACTGCAATAGCTTATTCAGCATAAGAACCCCATAAAAATACTATATTAATATGTTAACAAAGAAACTATTTAGGGGTGAATCCATCAATTCCTAAAGTCACTTATTTTTTATCAATGGCTGCACTACAGTTATATTGTGAGGTGATTTCCCAATACTTTATTGCTTTGTACTCAAACGAATAAGATACCCTTGGAACAGATCTAGTTCTACACCTTCTAGCCCCACCATACAGAAGTGATTTTACTTTGTTAGTTTAGTTTCCAAACATGGAAAATAATAATAATAACAATAATAGTAGATATTATTATTATTACTACTACTACTACTTCTTCTACTACTACTTTCATTATCTTGCAGCTGAATATAAACATTAATGCTAAAGTGCAAAGCACAGATGTTTGATCAGTTTTTACATAACTTCCTTTTTCACATAATTTAGAATAACCTGTAAATTTGTATTTATTGTAATCCATTTAATAACCTGGTAATTAATAAAAGTAATATCTTTAAGTATTCAGTACTTTACATGAAAAATCTCCTGAACTATAATAATTATTCTTTTTTTGCTTTCAGGAAATTAAAAATAGCGTGTATCGATAACAAGAGAAATGTCAGCTCCACCAGAAGAACAACAAATAACACAGGCAACAGTGGCTGCTGTGGGTGGAAGTGACTGTAATACAGCAAGCAAACTGTTGCTGTCTGGAGGAGTCACACTTAGGGCCCTGGCAACCAATGTTGCAGTCTGCCCAGGTAACTGAACCAAACATTTCACAGAATCACACAGAATCACAGAATCACTATGGTTGGAAAAGACCTGTAAGATCATCAAGTCCAACCTGGGAAAAAAAAAAAAAAAAAGAAACCCACCACACAACAACAACAAGCCACAACCCACCCAACACCACACAGCACCATGTCCATCAAGCTACATCCCACAATGCCACATCCACACGCTCCTTGAATATCTCCAGGGAGGGTGACTCTACCACCTCCCTGGGCAGCCTGTTCCAGTGTTTCACTACTCTCTCAGTAAAGAACTTTTTCCTAATATCTAGCCTGAACCTCCCCTGGCGCAACTTGAGGCCATTTCCTCTAGTCCTGTCACTAGTCACTTGGGAGAAGAGACCAGCACCCACCTCTCTGCCACCCCCTTTCAGGTAGTTGTAGAGAGCGATAAGGTCTCCCCTCAGCCTCCTCTTCTCCAGGCTAAACAACCCCAGCTCCCTCAGCTGCTCCTCATAAGACTTGTGTTCCAGACCCCTCACCAGCTTTGTTGCCCTTCTCTGGACACGCTCCAGCACCTCAATGTCTTTCTTGTAGTGAGGGGCCCAAAACTGAACACAGTATTCGAGGTGCGGCCTCACCAGCGCCGAGTACAGAGGCATGATCACCTCCCTGCTCCTGCTGGCCACACCATTTCTGATACAAGCCAGGATGCCGTTGGCCTTCTTGGCCACCTGGGCACACTGCTGGCTCATCTTCAGCCGGCTGTCGATCAACACCCCCAGGTCCTTTTCTGCGGGGGAGCTTTCCAACCCAAGGATTGGAAGGTGACTAACAACTCACACATATGTGCACACATCTGTTTGTTTGTCAGACATCATGTTTTAAGACATTGAAAGAAAGACAATTCCCCTTTATTACTGGCTATGGCAAGGAAAGAAACTTAAAAGGAGCATAAGAACTTGTCTGTCATGCTCCCAAACCCAGAAGATGGCTGCTATCAGCATCAAAAATAGCTACAACAACTTCTAAAAGTTGCAATACCTTCACACTTATCTCACTCATCAGTTGAGTTTTATTTATTTATTTATTTATTGCTAGCTGCACAGGCCCTAGGCAGTATACAACTCACATCTTCCCTAACACATAGGCATACACAGTAAGTCTGATATATTATTTTCTCAAAATAAAATCAACAGAGCCAGAAGAAACAATAAAACAAGAGACAGAGTTGCAGGGAAAGTGCAGACAGAAAAAACTAAATTAAGTTCCAGAGCCAGAGTGGGAGAATCAAAATGGGTTTGAAAAATGATTGACAAACACTGGAAAAGATTTGATGGAAAGAAAACGTAACTACTGCATTTGTGTAAACAACTAGACTAATTCTCCTCTTAAAAATACATATTCAAGTAGTTATTTTCCCTGGTGAAAATCTCATATGATGTGAGTATGTAGTACTTACCCAGGTCTGAGACAGAGTAGTAGGGTAACAAAAATTATGCTATATGATGGATTGCAGAGGCCAGTTTCTGATATATGTATATTGAAAAGCAGGTGCCTGACTCTTATTCATTTTATTGTCATTACTTTTGGAATAAATTGCTATTCCACATCAGAATCTTAATCTTTATACCAAACTTGTATATTCATTTAGATAAACATAGTTACTCAGAATACCTCCCACTGGAGTTAATGGAACGTTTTTGGTCATTGGTGGAAGTAACATTCATTCCACCTGGTCCTCTGCAATTAACTCACAGACCTGATCTGTAAAGCTATTTGTTTGACAAGATGTATTTATATTGACACTGCCATGTTTTTTTTCAGGGACCTGAACCATTGCAAAGGATGTGGGTTTTATTTTTACCAGCCAGAGTTCATGAGATAAAAAAATAAGTTAATTAAACATACTTTTGAAATAAGTGATCTATAAAACTGCATATGAACAAGGGGGGCACTTGGTGTACCATGCTGTACCAGCAATTTGTACACTGGGTTGCCATAAGACTTCTCTGTTTGACATATTAACTTTTAAAGTATGTATATATATAACAAAATTGAGTGTGAAGGTCAAATTCATTCCTTGTATCCTTTCAACCTTTAGATACTTGACCTACTGCCACAAGTAAGTCAGTAGGATCATTTGTATAGTGTTTGCAAGTCTAGCCAGGCATAGATATCCAAACAAATCTGAACTGTAACAGAATAATGAATGTGCAGTGTGCACACCCTACTAATACAGATTTTTTTTAAATACAGTCTTTTATTTTTCTGCAGTACAAGGCCCTCACCATTAGATGACAATTAATTCTCCCAGGTGAAGTCAACTTCACATATAAATATGCTTGTGTCTGTGTGTACATACATAAAATTTAAATATCCAGAGGAAGAACAGCTATTCTTTAAACAAAGTTTTTTAGTTAGAAATTTTTGGCATAACTTTCAAAGAAGTGTTATATCCATTTAAGTAGAAGTTCAGGTGGAATACAGGAATCCATTAAACACTAAAAAAAGGAAAAATCTAAATAGCTTTATTTAAATAGTGTTGTGAGGCCATCTTCCTCCTTATTTATTATCTTCCAAAGTACATTTACCACAATGTGATGAACATTTGAAGTCAATGTCTTTCATGCAAATAGCTATAGCTGTACATGCTCTCTACTGTCCAGACTTTTTTAACATTCTACACTTTGCTAATTCCTTCTGATTTAAAAAAATATATTTGGTGTTATTATCCTCCAATTATCTTAAACATATTTTTTCTACTTGTAAATGTTAGCAAATAAAATAACATGAGAAAAGTAAACGTAACCGGCTAACTTAAAATCACACCCAAGCAATTCTTTCCCAAATATTTTGACTGCAAATAACCTAAGAACTAAAACACAAGTGATTCAGTGTAATGTATATTACTATAAATCTTCAAATAAAATGGATTTGATAATCTAATTCAATTTTGTTCACATATGTGATTTCTACCTGAGACATGAGGTCAGTTAGCAATTTGCCTGATAAGTTTATATATTTGTAGATGTATTTGAACTTAATTTTCAGTGAAAACAAATTACTAACTGCCAGGAAATTGAATAAATGTATTCAGTAATGTTTTTCCACTGTGGTTCTTCTTCATGTTACTTATACTGTTTAAATGAATTACTGGAATCTTGACAGTATTGCTTAAACAAACAATCACGGAAATTTCAAAGTCCATTCTTAAATGATTTCCTTATTAACTACCAGTAAATAATGACAGCAAACAGAATACATGTGAGAGAACAGGTGGTTGTGAGGACAGAAAAAGAACCAACTAAACCTTATTACTGATAATTATTCAGAAGCAGGACAAATTAGATTACCTTTGTAGTTCCAGGTTTAGATTGCAAGTTAGAAAAATAAATACCAAGCATTTAATGAAACAACTAGGAGAATTACTTTCACAAAAATAAATTTTCTACTTGCATACAATTTTCAAATTAGTCATGTAAATCTTACTGTAGTCTTTTTTAAACTACTCTGGATAACAATGCCTTTGAAAGTCTAAATAAAATTTTTCTCACAACATGGAAAAAAATTAATTTCAAATGTAAAAAGGACCATCTTTCTTTAGTTTTTCATATATTAATATTGTGAAGTTTGAACTGTCAGAAACAGAAAGCATAAGTAAATATAGAATACTGAACAGTTTATTTCTTGAAACATTTTAGAAGCCATTCCACACTAATAACTTCATACAATAATAAAATAATTTTGAGCAGGGTTTATCTGGAAATTATAGAATAGTTGTGTAGAACTGTAGATGTTACCTCCTTCTTTAATAGACCTAGTTCACAACTTCCATCAAGAACCAGAGAAAAATCTGTTAAGTAGAAAAGGTCCCCTGGCTGACCTCACACTTGGTTATGATAAAGAGGAGTCTTGCAAGTCATAGAAAAGTAGCCCTTTTAAAAGTTTTTATTCCCCTAGGAATAAAAAAAAAAAAAAGATTAAAATTACAGGAACAGATTTTGCCTCAGCAGCCTCAGCTTTACAGGCAATTCACAATCACCAAGTTTACTAAAGTATGTAATTAGTAGTTAGAGAAAACTTTTCTCTCTCACATTTGTTTTTCTATGTTAGAATTTGCAAACTATATTTTTATTTGTAGAACTTATTTACAGTTGTTTTGACATTGGGTGATCTGTGGCCTGTTTGTGCATCACTTGGCAAATACAATTATAATTTGTGTATTATTTTGCAAATAAACATTTTTATCTTCAAGACAGAAGTAATTTCTGCGAAATTCAGTTCTGATATTGTTTTCTATTTAATTAATGCAACCTTCTAGATGGAATACTCTTTTTATTATGTCTTCAGAAGAGCAATCTATCTATTAATTTTCCACTAACGGTTCCAGTACAATTAGCTTTGGGCACAATACATGCCAAGAAATATATGGAAACAGACACCTTACATATTTAGCAAAACACCAAAAATCCTTTTCTATGCACTAAAAAAAAAAATTCAGAGAAGTGTTTCTAATTAATTTAAAGATAATCTTCGCTCTGTTTCTCATTGAATATGATGGCAGATATAATGTCATGACATTTTAACATTTCTACCTGTCCTGCAGCATATTTTTCTACCTAAAGAGTGAATTTCACTGATTAACACTGTGTTCCTGTAAAAGTGATACCTCTTGCATTCAGGACAAGTTGATTTATCTTCCTCTAATAGTATAAGAGAAAGACTGCTATGCATGAAGTGCATTGCATTATTTTGTTGAAATTCAATACAAAAATACAGTATCACAGATGACTCAGAAAAGCATAAGTGAAATAGAAAAGATACTGCTTCCAAGTGGAAGACAAAATAATAGAAGTTGGTGTCAAATTTCAATAAGTAATCATTTACTACTAGAAATGATAGATTAATTTTGACTTTGATCATTTTTCAGGTGATCTGGTAATCAATCTTTATTTTCTAGGTATGCATGCTTCCGCCTCCAGTGAAAGATCAAGAATATACTGACAACTTGTTAAAAGTGTGATAGGTGATTTATTTTGTGATTAGGAAAAAGAAAAAAAGAAAAAAAAAAAAGAAAAAGGAAAGAATGTGCACCTTAGCTTCTGTAGTAATCTTCCATAGACATGCCTGGAATAATTTAGGCAAAACACAGACAGTTAGTAGGCTACCACATGTGATTATTGTCTGCTTCATCCTAAATTAATGGTTATGAAGCATTACTGTTAATCAAGGGTTTATACAATCAGATCATTGTGCTCTTGTGACAACTGAACATTTCATTTATGCTGGCAGACTTTTAAAAGTGTTGTGAAACTATGCAGTGAACCCTAATGGAGAAAGTGAGGGGGAAAGAAATGCTTTTACCCATAAACCAGCTACATTTTTCTTTTTAAAGGTCAATCAGTGACAGCATGAACTTCTTCTTTTCCAATACTGAGAAGCAGCAATAAATTCCTTTCACCATACATGGTGGATCAGGTACACTGCTGGATGAGTTCTAATTCCAAAAATCATAATAAATTACCTTCTTTTTAAAATCACCATTGTTTATCTTGACAGTAAGACAGCTTATATGACTGTGAATCAAAAAGAATTTATATTAAAATCCTTCATTCTTCAAAAGTCTTCTGATATAGAAGTTCAAATATTGTCCATAGTGAGAGGGAGATCTATAAAGTCTAAGCCATACTATGTACTGCAAGATAAATTTTTAATCAAGATAGGTAAACATTTGAAGAAAAGAGCTAAACCAATTTATGTTGTTTGCACATTTGGCCAAATCCTAGAGTGATTACAAACCTATCAGAGTTTGACTGAGTAAAGGTTGAGTGAAAACTGAATAAGAACTTAAGGATATGATTCATATAGACATATTTTATAATTGTTCTGGAATATCTTGAAGTACAATTGCTAAAACTACTTCACGTATTGACAGATGTGGCGGCGAGCTTACAGTGAGCTTCATCCTGATGTAAAGCATAATGAAACTCCAGAAGAGAAAGGAGGTTGGCAAAGAGACAGGGACATTGTAGGTGCATTGTAGCTATGGAGACTGCTTTAAATCTAAACCTACTTTAATGCTTTGGGAACAATTAAATTCAGAGCAATCACTGTCCTAAGGGGTAGATTTCCTGTCTTTACATCACATAGACTAGTTACTCGGGCAAAGTAACACAGATTTTTAATTACTGAAGCTAATTAGAGTTTCAATTTATTTACACCTGTCCTTAAAATTAAATTTTAAATACCTAAATTTATTAATTTCATTGTCTTGTTCTGATTAATGAAAACAGTGATAACATGTAATTAGCATAAATGCTAAACCAGACAGTATTGTTGCTAAAGCTGGTGTTGAATTTAGATGTTTATGTTAGTTTATTTTTGGTTCTGGAACACTTTAGTTTTCAAAAAGACAACAATGGGGAAATGGAGATAATGGAATATATACTGTATTGGAATATGGTAAAAAGAGGCTTAAATGTGGTACAGTGAATAACAAAAACCTGTATTATCTGAGAAACTTGAAGAATATATTTTACTGATTAGACTGAATGAAAAAAAATAAACCTTTACTATGGTAGGACAATAATAGTAACATAAGACACCTTTGTGGGGCAATATTCTAGGAGGCTGAGGGGAGACCTCATCGCTCTCTACAATTACCTGAAAGGAGGTTGCAGAGAGGTGGGTGTTCACCTCTTCTCCCAAGTGACGAGTGACAGGACAAGAGGAAATGGCCTCAAGTTGCGCCAGGGGAGGTTCAGGCTGGATATTAGGAAAAATTTCTTCACTGAAAGGGTTGTCAGACATTGGAACAGGCTGCCCAGGAAGGTGGTGGAGTCACCATCATGGGAGGTGTTCAAAAAAAGTGTAGATGTGGCACTTCGGGACATGGTTTAGTGGGCATGGTGGTGTTGGGTTGATGGTTGGACTTGATGATCTTACAGGTCTTTTCCAACCTTAATAATTCTCTCATTCTGTGATTCTGTGATTATGCTGCCAGTTATAATTAGAAGAATTAAGATGGCAGTTAAAAGTTCATGGCTGGTGCTCTCTGTCTGTTTTACACAATGCTAGCCAGGAAATTGCCTTGTCAATTACAATTAAAGTATTGACACAATGCTTTAAGGTCACAAATGCTTTAGTACAGTGGAGTAAGGTAGACACACATGTTTATAATGTTAAGACATTGCTTAATGTTTAGATAAAGGTTATTTAAATATTTAACTGTTTATAAATTGAATTGAGTTTGTAACTAACAATGTGTCTTGATTAAGTGACATTATGTATGTTATGATACGTATGTTAGTGAAAAGAGATATAGAAAGAATGACAGGTTTCTCCCATCTTCCTATTTCAACTAACTGAAATTGGCTGGCATCCCAACAGAAGACTCATGCTGGCATAGATGCTGGCATAGGTACCTTATATTATGAAATACTTTGGGTGAAGGAAAATAGGAACTGAAGCACTCCTGTAACCTCTCTACTTAATGTAAAATCAACATTTAGGTTCCACACAGCTTTCTTCTCTCCTCCATCCCATTCACTTACACACATAACATGCACACACATAAATACAGGGAGTGAATGCTAACCACCTGACCCTTGCTGATGGAATATTAACTCATTCTCAATTTTGAGGCTTTGTGTATAAGATGACCACCAATTTTTGGTCTATTTCAGGAGAAATTATAATCAAAAAAGAGCTTATATTTGAAGTCATGATATAGTTGCTATATGTAGCAAATGTGTATCAGAAATGCATAACCCGAACAGTGCCTGAAAAACAATGTATAGTTTAACAAAAGATAGGTAATAGTAGTCTACTAATCTGTCTTCTGATGAGTTTGTTTCTGTACTCGTTTTGAGGTTTGGGTTTCTTTGGGTTTTTTCAGTGTATTTAAATACTTTATAGAAAAAGCCATAGTCAACTCCTTGATTATTTAAACTGTTACTAAACTATGTAAACTATTATTTAAACTATGTAAACTAAGACTATTTGCTGGGAAATCTCTAGAAAAATTCAAGGACCCTGAAGACATCATTACTCCAGGAGGTAAGGTATGGAGTTCAGCTGACTGAAGCCAAGGTCAGCTCCTTTGCTGACAAGAGCTGTTGTGAAAGCAGCTGGAAGTGGGGGCCAACTCCTCCTTTCCTTGGGAACTGCATTTAAACTCAGATTGTACTGCTGGCCCCTGCCTGTGCTACAGTGCAGCTACAATTGTGCCTGGTTTGCCTCCCTGACCCTGACTATGACTCACTGGTTTGGCTTCCTGGCTTGCCCTCAGACCTGCCTCATCAATGCAGCCTTGCTGGGTGATCACGGGGCTGTGTTTGATCTGACCTGTTTCTGGACCTGGTCCTGACCCAGGCTTGCTGTTCTGCATCCCCGCTCCTTGGTGCAGCCACTGGTCCCTCCTGCCCTGCTACTGCATTCAGCTCCCAGCTTACCTTCTCAAGTGGAGCAGCCAACCCTCACTGCCCTTGGCAATTTTGTCCTATGCTCTCAGTCCTCTAAACAGATGCATCCATTTGTCAAACAGCTTTACATTATCCATAGTATACTGAGAAAAACTGTAGTTTGCACATATGTGTGGGAGGTTCATAACACATGTGAATATCATTCATTTCTTATCAAGGAGGTAAGTGATGTCCCCTCCATTTGTAGGTGCTTATAATGTTATGCTGTTCTTGCTTATGCTTATGCCCTCTTCTCTGTCATCTCTCCTGATCTTTCTGCCCCCTCAGGCTCCTGCTCCTCACACATCTCTGCTCATACTGTTCAATTTCTGATTTATAGCTTCTTTTTTTTTATATGAGGTTATGTAGGGAATGAAGGTGAGAGTGTCAGCTTCTGAGTGCCATAAAGGAACGTAATTGTTTCTTGCATTTATCCCAAATAGCCTTCAGCAAGGTAACACACAACCTCAGTTGAAAAAAAGTGAACTCCTTGTCTCTGTAAATTAATTTTCTCTAGTACTTATGTGTAGACTTAGGAGTTTCTTAATTGATCTTAAGGCAGAGGAAAAAAATTGGAGGTGCTCTCCTTGCTTTTGGAACACTTGTTTGAATTTCCTGTGCTTTTATCAAGCAGGACTGAAATGATTAAAGAAGGGATTGGTGAAAAAATACTGAATGAAAACAAACTTATAATAATTCAGTAAGAGAAAAGAGGAACGTCTCTGCTCAGTCGCCTGTTCAACTTTTTTCAATAGTTCAAAAGACTGTCAGAACTAGAGCTTGAGGACTGGTGCATTTAATAATGCAATATATGTATTTTTCTTAATACTTTTTTTTTCCCCACCAGCAATAGGAACCTTATATGATGCACCTAGTTAATATCCAGTTTTACCCAGTCATATCTGAAAGCAGAGAACCTTTGCCCTCAGACCACAGAATTTCTACTTAGAAAAGAACAAAGTAAAAGACCAAGGCTTGCAAGTGACTGTAATACAGCAAACTCAAGAATATGTGGGTGTTTCTACTAGACACTTTTGAGTACTGTGGTTCTTTTGTTCACTTAAGGACAGCAAAGCTTATTATTGTCCTCTTAAGTTCAATCAAAATGTTTCAAATGATAATTCTGTGGGAGTGAGGCAAAAGGACATTGTTTGAACACCTATTTATTAGGTAGAGAGCAGAACTGTGGTGTCATGACTGCTTTGTCTGATCAGCTGTATCTTCTAATGAAAACTTGAAGATAAACCCCAAAAATAGCTTAGAAAAGGGGAACTGTGTATCCTCACTTTCACATGTCTGGTTCTTAAAGTGCTGTGTTAAGTTTCCATACCCAATTCACAAGGAGATTTAGGCACTTCAGAATTAAGTTCAAAAGAGTCAACAACTAAGCCACCTTCAAACAATGCACAGACTGTGGGTTACCCAGTAACCAAGAGGGACAAGAATAATAAAGCAAAAATGAATTGAAATGTAAACTTTAATCACGTCAAGAACTGTTTTGGTGAGGGGTTTTTTTCCTCCTTTTTTCTTCTTCTTTTTTTTTTTTTTTTTTTTTTTTTCCCCCTGGAGCTGGAATT
This sequence comes from Gavia stellata, assembly GCF_030936135.1. Lineage (NCBI taxonomy): Eukaryota > Metazoa > Chordata > Aves > Gaviiformes > Gaviidae > Gavia > Gavia stellata. Next base: position 22,155,121 of record NC_082598.1, on the reverse strand, counting down.
GATTCTAAATCTGAAGTCCATGCTCAGCCTGAGATGGAATTGAACCAAATATATATTTTCAGTTACCACTTCAGAAGAGAAATATAACTGAAAATTTGTATATTTCATGTCGTCAGCCCTAAAAACTCTCTCTAGATAAAAATGGGCATTTCAGGATTCTTCTTGGCTCTCTTGGTATATTAGTTTTCCATCCCTCAAAAAAGAAATAATTAATCTCTACTTCTTTGCCTTTCATTCCTCACTCTATCAACTTTTTAGGATTAAAAAGGCAAGAAATTTAGGGAAGAAGAATAAAGCAACTGTGTGAAAATGCAAGAAATCATGATAGGATACCAAGGAATTCCATACTGGGGCCAGAGGTGAATCTCTTCTTCAGATTTTGGAAGGTTTTAAGGTTTTGCTTGACTAATTCCAACTGGAGGGATCAATTTCCCTCCTGTCCCTTCCTAATCCACTTAAAATCTCTATTTTCTTAAAGGTATATAAATCAATTGCTGCTAAAGTATAATTTAACTTTACACCATTATGTCTATTTTATTTTCTGAAATTTAAGAGAAATCTGTAGTTTATGTATAAAATAAACTGAAAACACATTTTTCCTTTTTTCTGTATTATAGCAGCTATGTATTATTTCTCTAATCTCACTGTGTAACATTCAAGAAGCACTTTTTATGTCAGAAAATTAATTTGCAAATACTTGTCAGAGAGAAAAATAAGAGATAATGCTATACATTACTGAAAGTCTCTGGAGCAAGAGAGAAATAAAATCTTTATAAAAATATCTTAATTTTCCCCTAGTATTTACTTTAAATGATTCAGTCTAGCTACTAATTGTCATAATTTGCCCTGATAGTTAGGATTAAAATTACACTAAGATAAGAGAGAAGCAAAACACAAAAGCAGAATTTTCTTCTACTTTTATAACTGGGGTTTAAGTGAAGAAATAATCAGAGTTATTCAGCTGAGAGGTTGAGCAACCTTATTAAGCATGAGACTGATCAGTTTACTTTGAATAGTGGAGGTTATTTTTCTTGTTTTATAATCTCTCTATACTTCATTCTTTTTCCACTTATTAGAAAAAATATGTTTCTCAGAATCATTTCAGTATCAATTAAAAAGAAGCATATCTTCCTTATCTAGTCATTGGTGTTAATTGTGCCATTAGCTAAAATATATTTCTGTTGTTTCACTTTTTTCCTTTTCCTTTTTTCCTCTACGTAAATGATCAGCAGAGTAAGACATGAGAATTTCCATATAATTCAGCGTCTACATTCCAAGATCTGTACTTATTCCTACATTAGCATTCCTTTATTTTAAATGTTGTGAGAATGTTGTCCCTGGTTAAAAGAATTATGATTATTTTTTAATTATAATATAACATAAAATAAGATTCTCATGTCTTATACATCATTAACAATATAATGCAAAATCTAAGAATATGACTGTAAAGCTTCTATAATTATAACTAATTAAAGAAATTGATTAAACTGCTACGTGGGATGAATAAAACCAATGTAGTTAAAATTGCTACATGAGATTAATTCATAGAAATAAGAATATTAGGTTTTTGACAAGCTCCTTAATACAGAGTGAAATAGAATTCTTGGCAATTATGTTTGTTAGTCTTTTTGTATATATGAAAATATCAATCTGCCTTTTTAATTTACTGGTATTGTTGTGTGACATGCAAGAATTCAAGAAATAAATTAAGATTCTAAATATTATATTAAATAATGTCTTAGAGAAAGTTTCCAAAGCTATTTTGTAATTTTCTGCTACTAAAAGATTTAGAGTCTTTAAGCAATTTTACACATTTAAATTCTAATCCTGCAACTACTTACATGTGTACAGCTTTACATATTGCGCACTTCAACCACAGGCTTCTGAGGTCAATAAAAGAAAGAGATTTGAAGTTATAAGCCCACACTGTACACAGGTGACAATAGTTAATTTATTTCATGGTAAGGACATAAAAGATAGAAAGGAAGAATAAGCTTTCAGGTGCAGTTAGGTATTAAAATTTAAATTTTAATTCATCATTATTGTAGATGAGGAAGGGATGGGCTTGCTAGAAGTTTGATCTTAGTATTACTTTACAAGATAGAAAGCAAACCTTTTATTTGTGGTTTTAATATGAATATTACGTACTCATCAATACTCCTGATGAATGATCTAGTCTGAAGTTATATTTGTAATAGTAAAATTACTGATGCAGGTAACTGGAGTAGGTATAGGTAACTGCCTGAGTTACCTCTAAAAGTAATTTAAAAATAAAAAATTTCTTCCTGTAACTTAAATCTACTGAATAATTAAAAAATAAAAGGGAATTTAAAGGAGATATCAAAAGAGATAATTAACATAAAAAACTTCAGGAAGCAACACAAATCACGTTATTTGGCAGACACATTGTAGACACCAGATATGTTTCATATCAAATAAATTTCTCTGAAATAAATGTGTTTTAAAGTAGTTTTGTTAATGTTGTTTAATCTTTACACGTATGTGTAACTCTGTAAGAGTTTCAGCCTACTATGTCCTCTTTACCTGGATTTCTAAATCAATAATTTTTCTCAAATGTCACTATTACTGAAATATTTTCTCTAGAAGCAGCTAACCTAAAAGCAACTCTCTACCGTATATTTTGGTTTTGCTCTCTTTTCTATCAGAATAAGGTTGCTAGCATTAAGTATTGCATAATCATTCTTCCATAGATTACTGAGATAAAAACAAATATGTGATGTGATGAGAAAAAAAATATGATGTCATGAGAAAAGATTGAGTTGCTCGAGCGTGTCCAGAGAAGGGCAACGAAGCTGGTGAGAGGTGTGGAGGACAAGCCTTATGAGGAGCGGCTGAGGGAACTGGGGTTGTTCAGTCTGCAGAAGAGGAGGCTGAGGGGAGACCTTATCGCTCTCTACAATTACCTGAAAGGGGTTTGTGGTGAGGTGGGTGTTGGTCTCTTCTTCCATGTAACTATCAATAGAACGAGAAGAAACAGCCTCAAGTTGCACCAGGGTGGGTTTAGACTGGATATTAGGAAAAATTTCTTTACTAAGAGAGTGGTCAAACATTGGAACAGGCTGCCCAGGGAGGTGGTGGAGTCACCATCACTGGAGGTGTTCAAAAAAAGTGTAAATGTGGCACTTCGGGACATGGTTTAGTGGGCATGGTGGTGTTGAGTTGATGGTTGGACTTGATCTTTCAGGTCTTTTCCAACCTTAATGATTCTGTGATTCTGTGACAAGATTATATGGTACAAGAGCAAAAAGCATGTAGAATTCACCTTTTTATGCCTGTACCTCAGTAGTCTGTAGAAGGTATATAATGCTGAGAATATAGTATCAGTCTTCAATCTTCCCTACTTTCATTGTAATTCTTTCATTATCAATAAAATAAAGCTGAAGGTTTCTAGAAAACTCAAACTCCATAGCAGACCAATAGTACAGATAATGGTGCCATATTGCCTGAGCCTTATGCACACTTGGTTGCTTTTTAGTTGGTCAGTTTCTTCTGCTTTATACCAAATTTAGAATAAGAACTTGAGGAGCAAAAATGCAAATGTACTCATCTCTTTTCCCTATTTCTATTCTCCTTTCTTTTTAAAAGATTTTACTTTCCGTTATCAAAGACAATGCTGAGGCCAAGCTGGGAGTGTTAGTCATAGATGCTTACCTGACAGCTAAACTAGGATAAACAGAAAACATCAGTTTTCTACTCATAGTCTTTCCATAAGTGCATATTCTCCTGAAAGTTGTAAAATAACAGGTTATGTCAAAGTATCTTTTGGAAAGAAACTGTTCACAGAGTAAGCACTGTAAAGAGGGTACTAATTTTATGCATGTAAAAGGTGAATGGTAACTCAAATTACTTATTAAACGGAAACAATTATTCCAGCTTCACATATCTAAAATATGAGTGTTTAACTGTTATTGTTTCTGCTTCAAGCTGAAAAAAATTTCAGCTGCCGAAATGTGCTCCAATCAGATAACTGCAGTCTTAGTGCTCACTTGTTTTCTTAAGCTATGTATGGTCCAGATTATACTGTTTTAACTCCACAGTCAATGTATTTCTGTAGGCTTATTGCTTTCAATACACTTTCTCTCATACAAACACTGCCAGGTCATATAAGAAATTCATAGTCAAATTAAGTGGCATGAATCCCTTCTTCATCTTTTCTTTGTTTCAAGTCTGAATAACAAATTTAATAGAAAAGATAAAACGTGCCAGTAATCGAAACCAAATCTTATTTTGCTTATTCATTACATAAACTACAGAGCATTGTCCAAATCCTTCCTGTGAATTTACCATAAGTAGGAATTATTTCATAGTAAAATAAATAAATTTCATTCTAGACAAAGTATTATTTAATAAGAAGGCAATAACTATCAATATTTACTAGTAAAAATGTTATGTTCAATTGCCACTGTATTCTTTCCATTTAATTTTTCTAAATGAAAGAAATTGTGGGTTTTCTGTTTGTTTGTTTGTTTGCTTGTTTTCTTACAGAGAATAACAGCAGGTGGAATTCCAGCTGTTACCATTGAAAATTATAGTATTGAAGAAATAATAAGCCAGCTGTTTCAGGCCAGTATTACAGGTACATCACTTGTGAACTTACTGTGTTGGATTTACAGTACATACACAGATTAACTCTACATCATGTGTCTAGTAGATTATTTTATATTTGAACATTAAACTCAATTCCAGAGTAATTCAACATGCTTAGTCTCCTTGAGTTGTTTTGGGAAGAGCTCTTATTGATTATTAAAATGAGGTTTAGAAGTCTAGAGATTCATTTGTATTACCTAGCTTATTTTCAAACAAGGTATCCTTCAGGTGAATGCTTAATGGGAAATTAGTACTATGAAGCTTAAAACTGGTGTGTTGGGAGGTAAAGACCCTAATGTAAGAAAGAGTTAAGACTGTAGTGTGCATGACATATGCTATGTAATATTTATACTAATTTGGTTTTACACCTGTGGAAAAAAGGAGTGAGAGACATGAACTAGGAATGTCTTAATTTTGTGCATACTGTCTTGGGTTTGAGTTAGGTATAGTTCTCTATGACTGACTGTAGTTCACATGAGCTTTTTTATTAATAGAGGGTAAGATTTAAATAAGAATGGATAGTGAGAGATATGTAGGAAGGAGAAAAGAAGTTGCTGACAAGAGTATTTTGTCTAAATGTAAAATGAATTCTCATATCACTCTCTGCAAAACTTTCTTATTTTGGAGGTTTTTATTTTCTATGGTGATAGATATTGATGTTGAGGACTTTTAAACAAGATAAGGTGAACAAATAAAAGTAAAACTATATACAAAAGAAAAACATTATTATGTACAAAAGAAAAATATGAGCACAAAAGAAACATTGCATAGTGCTACTGAAATTAAGTTACAACTTTCTGTCAGTTTTTAGCCTATCTAGCCTAGACATAAAAAGCTTCAGCATAGGTAGGCCATAGGTAGATGTGTACAAATAAGTTATTACTATCATAGCTTCATATTTACATCATTAATATGACAATAACAACAACAGCAATGTACCTTAAAAATACATTGGGAGAAGCTCAAGCTGAAAATTCAAGTTGCCAAAACTCCTGATTCTCTGCAAAACTTCACACTAATGTTCTGCACAGATTTGGAGAAAGACAGGAACGTAGATTTCATATGAAGCTTCTACTATAACTGTATGACAGTATTTTCAGAAGCCAAACAAATTTTTTTGAGAACATGACCATATTTAAATTTATTTGAAATTTATATGTTATGCTTAGATTCAAAGAAGCTTAGAACTCACTTAGAGGTATGAAATCATGCAGATAAAATTAAGGAGAAGTTGCTTCCCAAAATACACTGGTTATTTGATTTCATTGAACTTTGGATAAGGTCTCACCATAGCCTTGATCAGTATTTCTAGCTAACTGTTTAATAACACCTAAGAGGTGGCTATATATCACACAAGAAGCAATAGTACTTGAATTCATAGAATCAATTGACAGAAGCTCCATCCAGGAGATACTAGTTTTGAGATATTTTATGAATCTGAATACTCCTTGGGAAGTATATTGGCCCCAATAGAAACAGTAAGGTAAAGATAGATAGAGCTGAGTGTTATCAAAATAACAGTGATGAATTAGCCTATTTCATTGGAAGATTGAAGCCAATGATAGATGGATGACAGCAATCAGTTTTGTGAGCAGGCAATCTCTCATGGAATGCAGATTTCTAAGACAAATAGACTATAATTTTTAGGTAATTTCAGGCCTAAAATCTCTCATATATTCACTGATCCCGGAACTAACAAAGGCTTACACGAATGAACCTAAAAAAGAAAATATTCTGTGTATGGCCAAAAATACAGTTTAAAAAGTTTATTAATATATTATTGCCTACAAAATTCACTGAAAAGTTAATAAAATTCACACATTTATAACCCACAGTAAAGTACGTGCTATTCCTTATTGGTGAATAAAACTTAACCCTCTTGGATAAAGAGGGTTAAATACATAAATCCTGTCTTGCACAAGCAGTGACTTATGGGTATATATTTATATGAGAGGAAGCTTTCATCTCTTTCTTTTTGACAACATGGCATACTGGCAACTATATTTAAATGCTGTACTGCATATTATCCCAAAGGGTTGTTATTAAAACTCTCTGCAAGATAAGATAAAGTGAAAAGAAAAAGACTGCCTCCCGCATTGCATGAAAGCATATCTGATTCTAACCATACAGGGAATGTTTGCTATTAGCATTTTACATACACTATTACTGAGACAGTTTCACCTTTTCAAAATAACTTATATGGTTATAATATGTCTCTATATTTATCATAAAGTAATTAAAACCACTAAAAAATCCTTTCTTATACAATTACAGATTATTTAATTGTAATGAGAAGATTTCTGGGGTTTATAGCAGTATTTATTAAAGTATATCTAAAGTTACAAAAATAAGATCAGCTTATGCATGCACTGCATTTAGACAGTGACAAATTTAATTCAACTGTCTAGCAATACATAACCATGATATATTTAACTATTTGCCCTAATATAATTACTGTCAACTATTAATACATGACTGTGACAGTTCTACGTGAATGCATAATATAGGGACACTTAAAAATATTTTTTTCCAATGCTCCATGGTATGAACTAGGGATTAGCTTCTGGGAACGCCTGCACAATACCGTACAGCCAGCTACACAATCTCTCAACAAGCTGATTCATGTTTAGAAGTACTTTAGCTACAATGATAAATAGCATGGTATAGGGTTACATTATAGGTTCAGTGTGGTGAAAAAGATTATGAGCATCTTCACTCAGTATGTGGTAAGAAGATGACGTATGTAAGGAAGAGGTTTTGTAAGCTGAACACAAGAACCTGAGAAGACTAAAGGAATCAACTTGCTTTGGCTGTGTATAGGCTGCAAAGCATGCTATGTTTTGCTGTGAACACTACAGTCCTGGTAATATGATCAGACTACACATTGGTAACATGATCAGAGTACTGCCTTTATGTCAGATTCCCACTCTTCCTTTCCTTGAAATTGCTGTCACAGAAAACATAGGTTCTGTTACCTGAAAGCAATGACTTCACATTTCTTTACCTTAGTGTTTCCTCTTTAAAATAAAGATGTCTTATTTACTTATTTGGCAAACTTGGACAAATGTGAGGAAAGTCTTAGTACTTCTTGGAAAAATCTAAGCATTTAAAGAGAGAGATTATTCCCCTGTGAAGTCATGTTGAACTGGTTGCTCTCTGCTGTATAGTATATGTGCATGGTGTGTGTGCTAGCTTTGACTTCCTCTGCCAAAGAGAAGAAATTATTCCATTAATAGCCATTGTCACACATTGATAAATATATATTGGTGAATATCAAGAATTAAAAGTATGTATTTCCAGAACCAGAATTTCAGTGGAAAGGGTAACATATGCTTTTTTTTTGGTTTGTTAATGTAACATGTTCCTTTTATTTAATTCCGAAGAATATAGTTTAGTGTAATTCAATTTTTGGCTGCCAAAACTCTATTAAACCAAACAAAACTAAGACAACAGTCTTCAAATAAGCAATTGAACTGCTTAAATATATCTTCAATTATTCCAAAAGTCTCTCTTTTCTAAGAGTTTGATTATGGAAGAACCATGACTATACAAATTCAGACTAGATATACTAGCCTTTGAAATAATGACCCTAATTTGTTTTTTTATACTTGTTAAGGTAGGGACAAGAAGTTAATACACTGTTCTGTTCACCCTATAATGGATAGTTATCTGATGTATCCATCTGGAAAACACAGATGATTAACTGATTCAAAAAATCTTTATAACCAGAAGCTGAAAACTTCCAGACATCAATTTAATTTTAGTATATACATCATACTCCTATATCCTGTGACTTTGAAGTTCTTCGTGAATTTCTGCTAGCATGTACTGATAGAATGTAGGATTTATTGCACTGAATGACCAAAATAATCAAGAAGTAGATCAAGAAAAATATTCCTCTTTAAAATAGCTTAGTAATTTGTTTTCTGCATGTAGAGGTTAGAAGAAAAAGACACGTAATATGTTCATTGCCGGGAGGATGAGCAAGTCTCTCGTGTCATTCACCTATGAGCTTTCTGGCTGAGGGATAATAGAAGATCTCCAGAATTAAAGAGACCTTTCAGATAGAAAAGGTTGGATAATCATCAAGGTTTAAAATGTGTTACCATTTCTTTTGTTTTATCTTTTCTCTTTACAAATGACTTGAATAAGAAATGGCACAGTCTTACCGATACTAAAACTATTTTCTTAGTGTAAGGAAAGGGGAAATTAAACTTTAAAAGGATTGAGATGTAATTAAGATAAGACATATTCTTCCAAGCTCACTTTAGCCCTCTAGCTATTGACTGTTGTTGGTGTTTACATGTTGTGCAGTAGATGAGGATAATATCACTCATTACAGAATTAACGTCAAAGAAATCTATCCAAAAGCCATGCCATTTACTCTGCAATATCCAGCATAAGAAATACATGAGAATGGTGTCTTGTACAAACTCCTATCAGATCATTCACTTTAATACTGTCCTGTCATCTGAAAAGGAAGAGTTTTACAGGAGTCATATCTATTTAACAGCTCAGCTAAAGCTAGATCCTTACCAATCCTATTGTTTCAAGACTTATTTTTTACTTCTATGTTTTATTTCACTTGATGGATTTGACATACAACTGTTCTGTAAATTTCAGCCTCCCTTTTGTTTGCTTGTTTTTCTCCTTGTTTATTTGGACTATTTGACATATAAGACGAGTAAAATTCTAATGTAAAAATATATTCTGACTTCAAGATCAGAGGGAATTATATCAGAAAATATTCTTAGTGATTTTAATAACTAAATTTCAAGATGAAGTATTCCTAAATCAAAATCACCTTATTTTGAAAATGTAGGATTCTCCACATATAGTTTTGTTATTGGTGGGTATCATTTGGTTAAAATAAACGTCTATAGTCACAAGCTGATATTTGCATGAAGACAAACAGCTTTTTGCATTACTTTAATTGGTAAATATATTCCTTTTTCTTTATATGTAACTAACTTATATGTATGCTTTCATTCAAATAATGCCTTGATTTAAAGGAGTATACATTACTTTAAATAAAGCTCAGAGTAAGAGTTCCTAATCTCTCACTTATGTTAGCTATTTATTTCAAAATCCATTAAATCCTTTGACAAGAAGTTCCTTTGGTATGGGGGAGAGCATGCTTTTACTATTTATATAGTACCTAAAACTAGTGACCTAAGAGTGGTTTGTATAATGGCCTAAATGCAGAATAGGGTCTCTGATTAACCTGGCTTAAAGATATATACAATCTGGAGGTTACAGATGAGTAGAGTGAGCTAAGTGCACCTTGTTTGCATATTCCTTGTTTCCCTTTCAGATGTATCCAGCAAGAAGAATCAGGATTTTTTGGCCAGGATAATTAAACTAGCAGTGGAGGTCTTCCTACAAGGAAAAAGGAAATTACCAGGCATGAGAAGGCAGGGTAAGAACTATGGTTTTCTGAATTACCCTAGCCCTTGAGCAGTGAATCTTTTACAGCGGTATTTTTTAGGTCAGTGTGAAAAGCAAAGTCACAGTCTAGCCAAAAATGCTGAATATATCAGGCTATCAGATTTAAGTACAAATTCAAATATTCTAAGAAATCAAATGTTTATAGGAAATAATATTATATTGAGGAAAAAAATTGTCCGATTTAAAAGAAAATAATACATAAACCATTTTCTTTCCTTGAACTGAGTAATTTTTAACTGCATACCATACCATCACCATACCTGTTCTCTCAATGTTCATATTAGCCTAATTAACTTTTCTTTCATCCATGAAATACAATTCTGAGAATCATGCAGAATTAAAGAGCTGATACTCATCTTTCTTCAGGCCATTCTGATTTCATTTAATAATTTAGTAATTAGAAAACAAACAAACAAGCAGGCAAAAATACCCTGTAAATCATCTAATAATCAGCAGTTCTTAAGCTAAAATAAACAAATCAGTAATATGTAAAGAAAGTGCCTTTCAGGTAAATCACCATGAAGTCACTAAGCTCTTATATTTTTCCATTTTTTATTGTTGAGAGAAAACTTTAAGATTAAATTAACATTATTCTATTATTATTATTTTATGAAAGTAATAATTCAATGCCTTTTAGAATCTACAATAATAATCAGACTTTGTTAACTATTGTATATAGCTTTGTTCTTTGAAAGGAGTTCAACTCTTGCCATAATGGTCGCTATTGCAAGCACCCACATAGACAGAATGATAAACAGGCACTTACATCCTAACCAACACCTTTTTTATAGACATTGGGGGGGTGGAAATTGGTGTGTAAATGGAAATTATATGTTTCCAAAGGTATATGAAAGACATTTAACATTGTCTAAGGAAGACACGAAATAATATGGTGAAATGTTTTAATATGATAGAATGTTGAAACTTATCCTGGTGTCCTGTTCACAGTATTTTCATGACACTTGTGTGAATTATCAGAAGTTTATGGAAACTTGTCCTCATTTTGTCTTATCTTTTGCAAGGGTCCAAAGCAGCAACAGGCTCTTTCAGTACATCTTTCTCTGTGTGAGCTAGATGGAATATCAGGCATGAGATGTTGGTTCTGTAGGCTAATTTCCACCTATGATCTAGCGCATCCATTCACAATTCAAATTTTATCACTTCTGGAAAGTTCTAATTCTTGGATAGGAAAGATTCCCACACCAGTGTCATGGTCACAAAGTTAAAGTCTAGGTTGAATGCCCTCGACAATGGGTTGTGGGATAATCTGTGATGGGCAAAAACTTCATCTGCATCTTCAGTGTAACTTCTTTTTATCCTGGCTTAAACTAGGAAAATATACAGAACATTTAACAACTGCTGGTCAGATCAGAAGACTGATTCCCCAATAGCTGAAGTCCAGAATGTATTTCAAGCTCAAGCAAAAATTTATGGTGAATCCTTACAAAAACAGACTTGACAAAAAGTTGGGGGTTGTTTGTTTTTTTTTTTGTTAGTAAGAATAAATTTTCCATTTTCATTTTATTGATAAAACTTTTTGAGCAGCCTTAGCATCTTTCCACATACCAAAATTTGCTGGAACCAATACTGCATGAGATAATTCATTAGGGACGGATGATGCAAATTCACTACTTCAGCATATCCCCAGTGAAGATGTTGCACTATTAGATGTATACAATTCTTTTGTTCTTCTTTCTCAGCAGTTATCCTTACTGATACAGTCAGTGTTTCATCTCAGCATGAAATAACATTAGATAACATTGCATTCTGAGGAAGCGGAAAAAACAAGGGCTCCACAAACGAGAATGAATTAGAAATGCTCTTGCAGTAGAAGCCCTGGAGTTATAAACGAGAAACTGATGAATGTACTTAGTAAGGGATTTTACATAAAATCTTTCTCCTGCTGTAAATTTCTTATTCTTCAGCATATTCTGCTTCTGAAAGGCATTTTTTGACAAGTGCTAAAGCAGAATTTCCATACATTATCTAGGCTTTCCTAATCAGGCTATTTTTTTTATTTTTATTTTTTCAGTAAGAAGTGCATGGCCAGAGGACATTTCAGTACTATTGATACTCTGAAAATGGACATTATTTTCTTTGCAGTGTAAGTTTCTCCTGTAGAAATACATACAATGAAAAAGTAAGTAATGTGATTAAGACTTAAAGCAAAACAGACCTAAGGGACAGGATTAATCTCACCTAACTTTAAACACCTAGTAAACTAACATCTCAGCTAGCTAATCAGGAACCTTTTATAATCAATAGAAGTTTTTAGGATATGATTAATTTAACCTGTTTTGGATACATATAGCACAGTATGCTAAACTGCATCACGGCCATAGCCATAGTGCTCTATTATCTTTAAAAGCAACTTGCATAACCAGATTGTGCCAACCTATATGCCAGGTCAGATGAATTTAACTCATACATTCTGTTAATACATGCTGCACAATTGTAAGCTATTTCCTCAAAACAAAATTTTTCCAGACAAGTGTAGTTTCTGACTTAATTTGATTCAGTCTATGGCCACAGATGTCCTGTGGAATATTTTTTTCCAGCTATGTAAAAGTCTTAGGCTTACTAATAATGCACCAGGAGGGACTATAAATACGCTATATATACACACACTTTGTATCTGTGACTAAGCACCTATTAATAGATACTGGTATCACTTCATCACTGCACAGTCAGAAATTATTTTTCACTCTTCGTTGGATAGCACTGTTCTGTATAAATATATGTGGCCATCCCAAGTTTTTGAAAAGTACAATTTTCTATTTTGACTTTATTTCAAATAAGAACAGAAAATTCTTTGATTAATTTTATGAAAGAAGTCATAAATTTTTTCTGTGGACCTATATAGTTGTTTGCAATGAGTATCATTGCAATATTGAAGTTGATTCTAGTAAAAAAAAACAAAAACAGTTTCCTTTAACCACTAAGAATTTGTTAAAGATAGCAACAAATTCTTCGTGCATAAAAGGAACTGGAAAACCTTGTCAAAGTTTTGGACCCCACTGCAGAATATACTAATGAAACTTTTTTCATATGCAGCCCATTTGTAAGTCATGTGGATCTTAACTTCAAATACAATCTTTCAAGATTTTTCTAACTGTGCTTTACTTCATTGAACTCCATTGTAGTTCATAGGAAGAAAACTAGTTACAATTTTTTAACTTGTGATTTTCTTTATAGCTAATATTAGATAAATTTGTGAAGGTATAAATTTACTAGACTTCATGCCTCTTTCATTTGAATGTTGTTAAAATTATTTCATAGAAATCTAAATCTAACTTACACTCATGCATACATATCTTATGTGATTTCTTGTGAAAATCCGTTTTAAAATATACTGTTATTTCTGTCAGGGAACTTAAGCTCCTTTTCTGTAATATTAATAGCTCTCCACTGGAATTAGCTCAAACACTCAAACCTTCTGAGCAGTTTTACCTAGTCATTTTATTAATACAAAAAATATTTTAAAAATTCACTTAAAGAAAGACTTCTTTTTTTTCTCATAATATAGAATATTCTTAGGAAATCAAAACCAAAAAACTGCATGCCACAGGAAGTAATTCTGTAGCAATCATAAATAAGCATCATACCCTAAATGGTATATAGAACATTGAATCATAGAATATCTTGAGTTGGAAGGGATCCATAAGGATCATTGAGTTCAACTCCCGGCTCCTCGCAGGACTACCTAAAACTAAACTATATGACTAAGAGCATCATCCAGACACTCCTTGAACTCTGACAGGGTTGGTGCCTTAACCACTTCCCTGGGGAGCCTGTTCCAGTGACCAATCGTGCTCTCAGTGAAGAACCTTTTCCTAATGTGCAGTCTGAACTTCCCCTGACACAGCTTCATTCCATTTCCTCGTGTCCTGTCCCTGGTCATCAAAGAGACCTCCCTCTCCACTGCCCTCCTTGAGAAAGTTGTAGACTGTGATGAGGTTACTGCAGCAGCTTTATATCATTTGTATGCACAGTATTTATTCCTTCTTAAACTCCCTAGATACTAAATTTTAAAATAATGACACTTTTCATGCACATTCATACATATAGAAGTAATCAGAAGCTTGTTTTCAAAGGTATCTAATAGCAGGTTTGTGTTTTCCTTCCTATGAAAAAAAAATGTGAGTCATGGTAATGATAGTCACTCAGTTTTACAGAACTGGATACAAATTATTTGCCATATAACTCAAACTATATAAATATACACACATTAATAGATACTGTATTGTACAAAAAACATTTTTTGAATTAAATTATTAAAATATCACAGAAGAAAAAACCTGCGTTAAATCCTTCTTCTGTCTCACTTTATGCACTGCTTATAACTTTTTTAATTAGTCCTAAGGACCTGATTAATTCTTCATTTGCAGGTATGTAATATGCATGTATGCATACACACACACACACACATTCAAACAGGATGTATATTTGAATACACAGACTTTATTACATATATTCAAAGACAACATGAATTCTTCAGAGTTATTCAGACTTATTTTTGGGAAACACATTGTCTATTATCCTGTGAATACCTGTGAAAATGTTCTCCCACAAAATCCCCTCACCTTTCCTATATAAGCAGTCCCCATCCCCTCTAATAATCATGTAGTGAGATGTTTCTTTTTCCCCCCCAGCAGTTTAATAAATAAATAAATTTACTTCGACCATCTTTGGCTTGCATAACATTAACATAAGAGTGATATAACTAAAAGTCATTGAAATATTTCTTTACTTTCCAGGAAACACAACAGTTGAAATCCTTACTCTAGTGAAATTCTTACCCTAATGAATTTTGGCACTGACCTCATCAGAGTAACAGTTCCTTTACCCAGTATTTTGTTAATGCAGTTTATGAAATATATGCCTACAGGATACAGTGCTCTATTTAACAACAGTTCATCCTTACCTTTGCTTCTTGATGATGAGCGGGTTGTAGTAAAAGCAGGGAACAAGGCCTTTTGCATTTGCACTAGATTTATGTGACGAAGCAGAGTTGCAATCAGATGCATAACTACTTTTCAACTGGCAAATCCTTCCCATTAGGACTCTTGAGGATGATTTCAGAGACTGCTGAAGCCTTAATTGCTACTAAATGGCCTGAATATTCTTAATTTTTCTCCCAAAACAAACAAGAATGTGATTCTTTTGTACAAAGTTGGTATGGCTCCACAATTTCTGTAACATTTTGAAAAGAGGTGTATCGGATGACGCCCTGCAGTTTCAGCATATCTTTTACTAAGTGTCACATACTTTTATGGTCATCATGGTAATACAAGTTTCAGATTACATTTAAGCCTTTTATAATTGGAATCTTTGAATACTGAATAAGCTTTTTATAATGCTAAGCATGGTATTATATTATGTAAATAAATTAACACAGAAAAAACTGCATGAACTCATTCCTTTGTCTCAATATATGTTCATAACTCAGAAAATCTGTTTTAAATGTTTGATTAATTCACCACGTATATCACTTTTTGTTGCTTAAATACTTCTGTGTGGTTCATAATAGTTTGATGTTGTTCCTGGAGGATAATTCATTGTCCCAAAGTATGCTTTTAGCTATCAATATTAAGAGTGTGACAAAATTCTGAAGAGTATAACACAGAATAATTACCTTTATGAGACACTTAATAGCAATGCTATATAAAAGTGAGATAACTCATTGCTCTTAAGCTACATCCTTTAATCATGATAAGGGGTTTTTTTCAGCAGAAGCTTGCAAGAATGCTAGTGTCTGTAATTCAGTGACTCTAAACTTAGGTGAGATTCACTATGAAAGCAAATAAAGATGCTGTAGCTAGTGGGCTTTGTGAGGCCTTTTCTGCTGTCTCCTTCATGCAAAAGCTAGCTCCTCAGCACTGTTTCCATGAGACGTTTGACTTCTAACCCTGTTTTATGGTTTGTAAGATAAGACAGGAAAGCTATGTAGATTAGAGATATGTAAACAATGAGAGTTTCTCCTGCATCCTGACAAAAAATCTGCCTGAACTTGTTGTAGATCATGCTTGCCTTGGAATAGCATTGTTTGAAACAATGCTTTTTTCTGTAGATTTGCTGTGACTTTTCACATACACAGACCATTGCTGGTACAGTATCAATATCTAGAATGTTGCTTTGCACAGTTTGTCTGGAGTTGATATTTTTCCCCCATAAACTTCAACGTGCACCCATTCCTGTATTGCATATTTCTCTATACATTAATTTATTGGCATAAAAAGAAACAAAACTCCCTGAATTCCTCTTTATTTCTGGTTTCTAGAAAGATCCTAAGTATCAGAATATAAATTAATATAGCTTTCTAGCCATCTACATTCTGTCATTGCAATTGTAAGCTCGGGAAGTTCTTTATTTTTTTTTATTTCTTCTGCTTACTGCAGCACACACAGATTCCAGAATTGGAGGCATAATTCCTGATTTCACAATTTCCTCAGAAGTTTGGGCATTTTAGCATGATGAGACTTGTTAGGATATCACAAGATTTTTCAGATCTTGGATTAGGATTTAGTAACTGTCCTGAAAACCACTGTAGTTAGTGTTAATTCTTAACTAATCTGCATTTGTCTTCTAAATATATTTCTACAATATAAACACTTACGCGTTATGAAGACTTTTGTTGCAAGGTTTTCTATAAAATAATGTGTCTGTGTGTTGAATAGTTATTTTATGCACCAAGTTTTGGAATCCCACTTGTTTAAATAATAAGTATCTATATTAGGAAAATTCCTGAAAAAAGGTTTTTAAACTGAATGGAGTGCTTAGCAGAAAGAGGAATTTTCATCCTTGTCAATAGAAGTAAAAGCCAAGAAAACAGTCTTGCCAAAGAATTAAGTTCCAGCTACAGAAGTTATGTAAGTATTCTGACAGCATTTGAGTTGAATAAGAACAAAAACCTCTTGGGAGTTGAACTTAAATATCAATAGCAATACGTGTGTTTTTCATTCAATTCTCTAGAGTTTCTAAACCTCATAATAATATTTGGATTGTAGCATATAAATTAATCGCTAATTTTTACCTAATTCTCAGAGTTATTACAGGACTAAAAAAAAACAACAATTGCAGGAACACAAGGCTACTTTCATACTGCGTAACAGCGCAAATCAAGATTTAAGGATGATAAACAGATACTGGAGTATTCCTCAACAAACTGTGTTGGTAATTCAGTATAGTGATTTGGGTCAAACAGATTCTACTGATATAAGCAGACAAAAGTTTACTTGAACCTTGCAGATCTGCAAGTTGTAAATTGCTATGTAATTCTGATATGATCTGAGTCTTTCTCAAAGTAGTTAGACTTTTAAAAAATAAAATGTTCCATTCAATAAAAGATAAATGTATGTTTCTCCAAGAATACATTTTTGCATGTGAGGCTACAATTCCCAATCCAGTCCATTCTGAGAATATGAGTGATTGCTGGAGATCTTCCAAAAGAGTTCCAACAATGTGGGGCTGGTAATTTGAGCAAATGCCATATTTCTATTCACAAGGCAGAAAGGAATGGGAAGACCTTCAAGTAGAAAACGCTTAACTGTAGAGTGAAAAAAATCTAGAACATGGCATTAATGATAGAGGCAGATTTTTTATTCCTTAATCACTCCACAGACTTTTTTTTTTAAGCAAAATCATATAAATTCGTACACTACCAACAATCTAGCAAGACTAGACATTCAGAAATTTTTCAAGAGGGCTTTTAGTGAGTTTTGTTGCCTAGAAAGCTGAAAACTAAGCAGTCACAACTGGAGTGACTGGAGTAGAATTTAGAAATTTATAAGTCCCATTATATCAAGTCTGGATTTATCTCTTAGTTATAGCATAATAATTGTATTATTTATTAATATGTTATCTGTGTACTGTCATTTTAATTGTATTAATATGATGCCATCAAGGAAACTGTATAGATTTATAACTTAGCGAAGCAGTTTAAGTGGAAAGATGCTGAAGTTATCAGAAATATATGTCTGCTAACTCTTATGTTGATTATTTTATCTTTCTGTTCTAATTTTTGTGGGAGTCAGTTAACTAAATAGTTTTCAAGGTTAGGGCCACACAGCTGCTAGTGTGAGAAAATACAAATTTTAGCTAAGTGAGATTTTCTGGAATGAAGAAGTGCGTAAGATCAATATTGTAGTAGGGTCAGGAGGGTCATTGGAAGCAGACTATTTAATGCAGTGTACCAAAATCAATTGACAAAAAAAAGTAAATTAGTAAAAGTCGATTTCTTACACTCTGACTTGGGAGTCTTAAAGGAATTGGATTGTGAAAGCACCATAAATGAAAAGGAAAATAAGAAGCTCTTTGATATAATACAGAGTAAATCTTATAAGAATAATTTATTGGGAGTTATTTGCAACTTGTTAGGAGTAATTTGCATCAGTTTATTGATCAAACAAGCCATAGAGAACAGGGGAATTAAACTTCTGTCTAGTGAATAATATTTGAAATGTCTGTTGAAACAGCTTTAAAAATTTTAAAGTAGGTCAAACAGTTGAGGAAGAAAGTCATATATTAGAAATAAACTGGCCTTTTTCATACCTGAGATATCAGGTCAATTTACCAGTTGATGGACCGATAAAAAATATGACATTGGGTTTTTACCTCTAAAAATTACATCTGAAAATTACTCATATTTACTTGCCATATTTTATACAGTAATTTAACAAAGCAAGACTGTGTAACAACACAGTAATGGAAGTGTTTTTCTCCTTTGGAAATAAGTGTTCAAACATTCTGTCAACTCAAGAAAACTGTGGCTTTATCCTAATTTTTGGTGGACATTTGTCCTTATTACATACTTAATGACAATCTGACATGACTAGCAGTCTTTGTTCTTGAAAAACTGAGGACCAGAAGAACAGAGGTGTTGAAAGCCAAGCCTGCAGAACACAGAGTGGGAAGCATGGGGAGGCTTGCTGTAGAGCACATGTAAGTCAGCTTTATTAAAGCAGGGTGCCTCATTTAGAATCCAAACTGGCATATAACCAAACAAATCTGAAAATATGTGCCATATGCTTTCTGAGGGCTGACTTTAAGCAATGGCCATAACTCCTACTATTACTAGCACTCACATCATCCTATCAGCAGAAATGAAATCCGATACCTGCATTGACAACAAAAGTATTTTTCATGTAGTTTGAAAAACGCTTTTTCAATATAAAGCCAAAATACATAGAAACTGCTATGGGCATGAAGAATTCTGACACAATTTTTTTCTAGGCATCAATTAAAAATGAAGACACTGTTCCTGAGTGATAAGATATATGTGTTATGCCAAAGAGATGTCAGTAAAGTTTCTGCAGTGCATCAAACATTACCCTGTTTAGAAATATTAGCTCCCCATTATTGCTGAGAAATAGCCTTGACAAAGCTTTAGATTGATTTATGGAGGTGTTAATTAGAATTCCAGTTTGAATTCCTTTGTTGAAAAGTCAGATATAAAGGTTTCTTCAGAAGAGTTCCTCTTCTACAGTAATATTTTACTATATGTCAAAAAGTTTAAATGGACCATTTTTAAAAGTTATTTTTTATTGATAAAAATATTTTTGTTGTTCTCACAATGGACTCATCACTTTTAGTTTGAAGTAAGAACAGAATACTTCTAATAACAAAAGTTCAATCATAAGGACTTTGCAAAAACCTTTTACCTGTATAAGAAAACTGATGTGAAACCACGGAACATGTTTTATGGTCAGTAGTTGTTCAGAGAATCTTATACATTTTTTGATGAAATTTCACTTTAAGCTTGTCTGGAAGAGACACACAGAGTGATAGTAACAAAGTCTAATCTGAAAACTCATGAGAACAAGAGGAGTACTCCATTAATTCAATTACTATTAAAGGTGACTGCTAAGTACTACACAGCAGCTTGCTAACCAGATTTCTGGATGTGGAGCTTACTGCTACAGTGAGAACTGCAATTCAGATTTCAAAATCCGCGTTTGATGAATGGTTGTTCATACTGGCACATATTTCCCCTCTCTAGAAATGTATGAGATGTATAGGAAGCCATGGCCAAGTCTACTTACTAAATCATTAATCCTGAAATTTTCAAAAACAAAAATGGAATTTCACAACCTGTTTTGACACTGAGTTATACTTTCTAAATATTTTAAAATGTCTTAATGTTTTGCTGAAATACAAAGTAAAGAGCTTAAAGAAAATGTCCTAAACATACCTCTGTTAACTAAAATGCCAACAATGGTTAGACTTATATTTAACTGGAAGCAGTGGTCTACATCAAAGTACTTTGCCACATTACATGGCTCATGTGCAGGAGAGGAATATCTGCAGTTCTGGCAGGAACACTGTGTGTCAAGGCCTGTTTCATCATTTGTCCATGACATTTCAAACTTGCACTGAGACATTTCTAAAATTACTTCCATGAATAGTTTCAATAAACTGAGCTTAGATATTTAAACGTTGCTGCTCACTGGTTTTGCCACCAAAAAAAAAAGTAAAATAAACATTTAGAAATTGTTTAAGATGCCTTTTGTATTCATAACATCCTTTCATTGATCCAGGTTGTTTGGATAAACAAGGAATAGGTGACACAGAAATATCAAAAAGTGCAATATGGCTTCCTCTTAAAAATCTACTTTTAAACATGACACATACAAATGCACTGTCAATGCAAATCCAATTAAAAAGGATTTCATTGTTTCAGTTCCTCGGTCTTGTTACCTTTTCATTATTTGAGCTTTTACAGATGTGATTTGTATATATGAGCTTAGTGTTACTGTATATTCTCAGTGTAAAATCTGTAAGTAGTTCATGTCCAACTTGATTCAACTTTCATATCATGCAAGTACCCAGTGGCAAAAAACATGAAAAGTAAAAAATACAAAATAGTAACACATCTTTGGCTGCTTCTTTTTTCCTTTTTTTTTTTTTTTTGTTGTACACTAAAGCACAAGTTCCATGTGTTATAGTTTGGGGTTTTTTCTTCGTGATCACAGAAAAACTCTTGCCCATTCCTGTTAAAGTAATTAAAATTGCACTTTACTGTGCTGCTATCAAAATCCAACCTCTTACGCAGCTGCAAATATTTCTGCTCTCTCAAGGGAAGAACACCTTCTGTATTGTCTGTTCCTATTCTGTCACTTAAAAGGATTAAAAGATTCAGATTACAGCTAAATAAGAATATAATACCATTTCATTTCTTACAGTATTTGCTTTGGTATTAGAGTCAGAAAACATTACAAAAGCCACTGGAATGAACTGTGTCACACATTAGAGTGAAATGCTCAATCTGTAACAGTGGAAGGGGCTGCTAAAGAGAATTTATGGCCTTGGAGACATCCTAGATGTCTAGATTTTAATCCAGTGATAAAAAGGAAAGTGCTTATTTCATTTCCCTTTAACATTTAGCAGGGCTTTTTCCACTCTCTGTGTGGATACCTGTATAATAAATACACATTTGAAATAATTCTTACATACTTGAAAAGTCCATTTTCATTTTTAGAAAACAGTTCACTTCTTCTTTAACAGGATTAAAGTAGGTAAACCATAGATACATTCAAAAGATTTGTATTAGCGTATTTCAAAGTACCATACAGTTTCTGCAGATGTGTATAGTCTCTGGACTGTGAACAGGGACACGTCAGAAAGCATTGTAACTGCTATGGGCTGATGGGATTGGGTTGTGAGGGACACCAGTCTTCTGATAAGCACAGGGAATACTGCTGACGGTACTAACTGAGCTGTTCTCTATAGGATTCTTGGGGCTTACTCCCTCTGCTAAAAGCAAAGATGTAAAGAATAGGGGATCAGCTGGAATTGATAAGCAAGTATTCACAGATGCCTAGATTCTTTCCTTCAGGCCTAGGTAGGATTTATGTATCTCCTCGGGAATACTAAAGCAGTCTTTGACTTTTCAAATAAAAGTAATGATTTTGTATTGTCAAACAATGACACTGATAACTTCAAAAATTTTGCTGGTCTGTTCAGTTATTTGTGCTTTTACCATTGTGAGCAGATGCATGACAGTGACTGTCAAACAGAACAAAGAGAAACAGCAGGGACTTTAAACATTTTGATTAATGCTTAAGAATTTTAACTCAGAGCTATAACAAAAGTATTTTTACTATGGATATTCAATTTCTTTCTTTTTGTAACTAAAAACAATTTGTGGCCCTTTCATGCAAGAATGGGTTTTCCTCATTAGCAATTTGGTGGAGACCATTCCATAGTTTCATAGTTTTAACTACATGTTGAATGAGGGATAGTATATGGAGTGATAAAGTTTTCTATAGTCCCACTGGGGGTGGGGGACATTGTGTTACAAATCATTGATAAATTTATGGTGTCAAAATGACTCACATAAAACCTAACTTGTTAAAGACTATGTAAGTCAATGTATTTTGTTCGAGGATTTTCTGGTAACATCTCCATGCTATGGAAATTTCAGCCTTTTACATTCAACTGAAGTAAATGTTGACTATAGTCTCGAGAATTTTGATACTGTGTCCTAGGGGCTTTGTTTGTCTCTGTTCCAGGTGAGTGGACATGTTCATACTCACTTTTAAACATGCCATCTCTTATCATCACTGATTATTAACACCTTAAAAATCAGCAACCATTGTAAAAGAATATCATTAAGGCATTTCTTTCACACATTCAGTAAGGATAAGCCAAAACTATGAAAAATATTGATTTGACACAAAACACTGTTGAAGAGTAGCCAAAAAAAGAGCTTATAAAGAATGACAGAAAAGAGTTTGAAAATTGCATTTAATGAAACTTGCATAATCTATGTCATTTTAATTTCGTCTGTATCTCTAGTTTTTGGAAAAAGGTAAAGAAATGCTTTTAAAAGAATCTATCCTTGATTGGCACTGTTTCTACTATTTCTACTTTGCCTTTCTGGTCTCACATCTGACAGTCATTCCAGACTGATTTTCAGGTTGGGAGGCAAAGAACAAAAACTTTTTTCTGTTTTAAAACACCCAATGAATTGAGGTGCCAGAAGTAGAGATAGGAAAATGTAGGTTTTCTAGGAAAACCTAGAAGCAAGACTGCATGACATTTCAGATAAGACAGCTAAATTGAAATTATGCTAGAGCTTCCTCTTACTTCCCAATATCCTCTTCAGTCATAGGCTACTTTCAGATGCTCAGTCTACAGATGACTCAAGTGTTTTCATGGATGGCTTTGCATGTAGCTTTCCTGTTGTTATGAAACACAGAAAGATGAAGGTTATTAATATCTACATGTATGATATCTATTTACTCTTAAGCAAAAAAAAAAATTGTCACTTTCTTTTGTTATTCACCATACTGTTGATGAAGTAGGCATTATATCCATAAATATATTTTGTCCTTTAATAGTATTCCCCATTACTGATTGACACATTTGCATGATATATTTACACATGTTATGTGGTAAATATTTGGTTGGTAGTAAGTACAGAGTGCTCTGTCTTTTCTAGAAGCCTAGTTCATGATAACTGAAGATTTACAGTAAGATGAGGTACAAAAAAAGTCAGACAGTAGAACTGTATCTGAGTACAGTTTTGGGACTGCATTTTGACTACATTGTACTTCACTGCTGTAAACATTTTACATTCTCCCATGTGTACTGATACTTTAGATTAAACTGTATGTGGAACTATGGAGATGGTTTAATCAGCTTTAAAAACACAATTATTTAATCAAAACTTTCACTAGTTCCCAAAAGATTAGAAAAGTTATAAAGAAACCACTATTTTGTTAAAATATGACCAGACCAAAAATTATGGAGAAGAGAAGGTTTCTCAAGAAGAACAGACCGCTTGAAGCATTTTCAATTCTTTCTCCATGATACTTTGTGAATTATGCTCCTTTGTGTATTTCCAGATCATGACTAAGGAAGAATTGTTGATACTGTTTCATGCTCTAAAGGTTTTGAAGCACCACATCTTCAAAATTATGCATAATCAAGGTCAATTGCCTCAGAACTAACGTGTACCAGTCAGATGATGTGGTTTATGTTCATTAACAACAGTTTGCAGACTGGTTCCTTTCTACCTGCATGGTATCATGTAAATGTTAAACAACCTTACTCTTAAAAATTAAAGAACTCATGAGCTAAACCAGTCATCTTTCTGAAACTATACATTCTGTGGGGGGTAACATAGGATGTTATGCTTCCCATTTTCTTTGCAGTTTTAATAGTCATAGAGTTCCATTTACTCTGATCAGACTGGGCAGCAGAAAGGGAAGGAAAAATGCCAAAGCATTTTGCCTTACACTAAACTCTTCAGTCATGCTTCACAATGAAACTTTCCTGAGGGAAGACAAAAAAGCAACAGCTGAATAGAGAGCTACAGCCAGCCTGTTCAATGTAGAATACAGTTCAAGTATTGTATGTTAGACATCTTGCACACTCAGAACCACCTTTTGTACTCAGAAGATGGTTAAATAAATCACTGTGACTTTCTAGGCACCTACAGAAGCTGAACATTCTCTGATATACCTCTTGTGATGCTACACAAGGGAAGAACCCAGCTGTCTGCAAAAAACAATAAATAAAACCATGCTATTTGCAGCCTAAATAATGAAAATAATCTCTTTCACTGATAAAAATGCTACATAAATATTCTCTGTCAAGAAGGATATTGTCAGTACTGCATGTCATCAAATAGCATTGTTGCAATCACTTCCAAGACTATGATTTCTTCTCCCTAATGAGGCTAGACACTGTCAATATCACTGAGAACCCACATATTTAAAATGAAAATGCATTCAGAAATGAATACTTATGTTGAGATTCAATTTTGAATGTGATTTTGTAAAATGAGAACATGAGAAATGTCACACTGTGTCAGATCAATGGTCTATCTAGCTTGTGACTGTGCCTCCAGCACCATGAAGAGATGTTGTTGAAGGAAAGCACACAAGTCTCACCAGTATCTTGCAGGACATTCTCCTTGTTCATTTTCCAGCATCTGCAGACACTGGATTTAGGGATGGCAGATGACAGATACCTACTCCTCTTTTTATCCATTTGTGGACATATTGTACATGAATCTGTGTAATCCATTTTTTAAACCCACTGATATTGTCTACCTCTACAACCTTATGGAGCAGCAAGATCCAAAAATTCTAGTACAGTGGGATTTGATAAATAACAGCATTATTTTCTCCATGTGGAAGAAATTATGACATTTGCAGAAATGGAGAAGTGGACAATCACACACAATACCCTCCTCATCGTGTCTAACGTTTTTTACTTTTGTGTTATTCCACATTTTATTGATGATTTCAGAGGAATGTAAAAACTGCCTTCAGGATCTCTTTCCTGAGATGTAAATACCAGTGACATGTTCAGCCTTGTATAAGCATGGCTTAGGTTATATTTTCCTTAATACGTTACTTTACATTTATCCATGCTTTGTCCATCCACTTCCCCAGCCAAAAGCATCATCCTTTTCTCCTGGGTCTCCTATCTGTTACTGTTATACTGAAATATATAAGTAATGAGGTGAGAAACAGGAACAAAAGAAGGTCTGTCAGTGTGAAATACCATTCTTTTCTTGTCATCCTCTAAATAATATCATAATCTGAGGTATATATATCACTCTTTCAAGGACTGCCATAAAGGGCAGTCGTTCAGTAATACCATTAGATGAAACTCACTGCTCTTCTGTGTTTCTTTCTGTTTATGTCAAAGGTACAACATGCTATTCTCTCTTAGTCTTTTAGATATAGAGAAAAAAGGTTTAAAGACTATTATTTAGATCATAATGGCAAACACACAGAACCGTAGAAATACCAGAATCAGGATTGTCTGTATCCCTTTTTGTGAAGGCTATATTACATTTTTTAGGTTTATGACATGAGGATATACTTTTTCTATCCTCCAAATCCCTGCCTCGTTCAGTTTAGAGGCAGATAGTTCTCATTAACGAGCAGTTTTCCCTTTTTTTGCCTTCATCTTGTTTAATAGTCTGTACCCAGCTTTATTCACTGAAGATTATTCAAATCCTGCCCTGAAGACAGAATTATTTATTTCTTCATAGCTTTTTTTCATAGTGATCATCCCTGCAGTACTGAATGCTTCACAAACATTACAAAACATGATGATCAAAGTTATGGAATGTCTTCCGTGCTGGGAATGATCGATAAGCTGGGATCCATGAGTTGTAAAGAGTAAAATGAGGGGAATATGCTAAAAATTTGCAAATCATGAGTGGCTTGGCAAAGTTCTATAGGGAGAGATCGTTTACTGTTTCTTCAGGTACAAGAACTAAAAGATAACAAATGAAACTGATATAAGTCAGGTTCAAAAAAAAAAAAAAAACCCACATTTTTTTTGAACAAAAGGCAAGAATTTGTATCTGAAGGATGTTGCAGATTAGCTATTTTATAAATCCATGGAGGAGAAACCCATTGTCAGTTACTAATTCCATAGTGACCTTGGCCAAATCAGGAAATTCCTGGGCTGAAACTAGTAGGACCCTGGGAAAATATTGAAGAAGTGGATCATGCATACTTTCTTATTTTTTCCTTAAACATGTGTTTATTGGTACTGATTGAATGAGGATTTGGGGCTAGGTGTACCTCCAGTCTAACCCCTTCCGGCCATTCTCATGTTCTTATTAATTAACAATCAGATGAATTTGTATTACTCTTCCTATTCTTTTTTTTCTTCTTTAAAATAAGGAAATGAGATACAAAAGAATATAAAACTTTTGTCAATGAAAGTCAATAAAAATTTGATCCTAATTAGTTCAGCGAGCTGAACTAGACGATCACTTCAGGACTTTTCCAAACTTAAGTTTTATGACTGAGGTATTACAGTCAGAGAGGTTCATTTATTTTTTTAAATATTATATGATACACTAATGTTGGAGGAAATTGTTCCAACCGTACTTACTAGGTCTTAACTGCCTTACATATTTAAATAAGCAGAGATACTTAGAATATTTAAAATGTGGTATCACCTTACTCAGAAAGTGAATCTGTGCATTATGATGCCTTCTTTTGACCAGTATAACATCTATTTCTCTTCTCCAATTTTGAAAAAGGTAAGCTATCTTGCTTATGTAATCCTTAGGAATCTGCCATCCAAACTGGTGTCCATTCAAACCCATTTTCAACCAAGAGGACATTCCTCATTATTAGAACTAGATTTTTGGTAAATTTGAAATCCACCAGTCTCAACCCACCTGTTGTATGCAAGACACCTGCTGAAGGTATGAGGAAGATACTGCAATTCCTTCTCTACAAGAAAGAGTGCTATTTAGAAACTAGGTATTTGTACAACTGAATTTTCAAGTTCTTTTCTTTATAAATCCAGCATTTGCCAAGCCTCCTAAATGAGACTTCCTTTATTTCAGTGAATCTGTCCATCAGTTCCTAGTACAAAATAATACATTCCTTATAGAATTTATAAGATTTAATTTAATATGTTAATTATGAATAACATCTCTTCTATACCTTCTGGACATTGATTCAGTTCCTTTTTTCTCTTATATAGTTACACATTTCCTCACTCCCTGAGACATACATACATACACTGTTGGATTGTGTGGCAGATGTTAGACCACCAGTTTTTGAAATAAGGTGTAAAAGACCTTGTCATTTCTTGATGCTTGAGCAGTCACAGAATAACATGTGTTTCCTATGGTCAAAATCAAAGCTCCTGCACACACATCATTGAACAATGAAGGTCAGAGGCCTAGCGGAGTAAAAACAATATTATTATGAGACTATTTTACTGAGAGAAGAGATGGATTAATGTGAGAAAATTTGTGTGTGTTCGTTGGAGTTTTCAGTGTACCCTTGTGTGCAAAGATTCACAGATTTGCTTTTATATTAATAATATTATTTTTTTAAACTATTAGACAGAGGGAGATCATCCCTCTACCAGTAGTTTGTTCAGTATTTATATCACTTTTTCATTGTTCAAATTCTGAACATTTTCATTTTACGTGCAAGAATTACTAAACCAAGAAACTCAGCAATGTGTTTACACTACAACTCAGTAGTGTAAAAAAAAAGTAATTTGAAAGAAAATATGGTTGTTTTATCTAGGGCACTGATAAATTTAATTTACTACAGCCAGTGACACTCACTGACTTGAGGTGCTAAACCGTTTTGGAAGCTCTAATAATGAACATACTTACAGGAGAACTATGCATTGCCTGTAAGCTTCCAAGAGACTTTTAAAATTAATCGTTATTTATACCCCTTTAATACGACTTGGGCTTTTACAGGTCCATTTCATTGACAGTAATTTCTTACTTTCTGTCTTGGAGTGTTTTGCAAATTCTTTAGATTTCACCTTAATTTTTTCCTTCTGTTATGTGATGCTTAGATATTAATTAACTTTCATTTGACAAATATTTTATCAGTTTTTTTCTTAGAGAAAAACCATTCTATTTCCAAACGTTTTGTAGAAGTAGATCTCAAAGATAAAATATTAACCATGGAGCTACAATATTTGGCCTCACATTAAAAAAAAAAAAAAAAGCAAGCCTTTTAAAACAGGGTATGCAAAAAAATATGGATAGACCTTATTTAACTTGAAATGTGAGAATTCTGGTATCTGTACGAGTCTTGTTGGAGAAATACCAAACTCCCTTTCTGATGTGGTTTTGTTTTTTGTTTTTCCATTTTTTATTCCTATGCTATCAGGTAAGCCTTGGCACTAGACGCCAGCAAAATAAACGGATTCCAGGTGAACATGATGTGAATGCAGTATGACAAATAGCCATGCTTTCTTTGGCTGCCTGCTCTGCTAGTGTCAGGTGCTTGGAAATCTAAGCTGGTTTGTGATTTTCTGCCCTTGAAAGAGGTTTCAGAGTTTTGTCTGGGACAGTAGATACCTATAGGCAGGATTTGGCTTCTACCTCTCTTCTTCCTTCTCTTACCCCTCTTGTATGCTCTTAAAGCTTCACCTGCTCCCTCTCTTATGAAGTCCTGTATTAATTCATGTGTAATCCAGGAACAAAAATCCATGGATACCTAATTTGCTAATACAAGGAAGATAAACCCATTTCTGCATAAAGTAGTGCCCTACCTAACCTCTCACTAAGATGCCTTTTACTGGCCATGAATACCTGGCTGTCCATTCACCTACGGGTTGGTAGGGAAGGTCAGTCTTTGGGGATGAGGTTTCAAATTACAATCCTTTGCATATCTGGCAATAGGAGAAGGGCTCTATTTTGGCTTCTGTTACTTTCAAACTGAAAGAAGTCCTGGATCAAGATTATTCGGTGTTCTTACATGGGGGAGGGCAAGAAAATACAAGTAAGAGAGCTGTGGGAATGGGATTCTTCTTCCCACAGTAATCAAGCTGCAGACTATAACTTATTATACAGATAACATAAATTTATCTCTCATAAATGGCTCTTGTAATGTATACATGGTACTGCGTACACTCAGTTTGATTTTAGTAAATGTAAGAATAATGTGGGGATATAGAAGGACAAAATATAAAAAAGGCTGACAGAAGCGTCATGTCAGAGCACCAGTATTTATTAAGTAGCAAGATGATGAGAAACATGTATGAGACATTTCACAACACAAAAAGCACTGACCTACGCATTATAGTTGCTATGGACAGTGACATTACCAGAGGAAAAAATAAAAGTCAGGTTCCAGAGACATCAATGGCACAAAATCCTAGTAAGTGTATTTAGCCATGAACTAGCCCTTGTTGTTTGTGAGCTGCTCGTAAGCACCGTGGAGCTGAGATATTGACTGAAACAGGACCGTAACGGAGGTGTCAACATTTGCATCTGCACCTAGATGAACACACAGCCCATGGCCTTTCCTCATAGAGACTGCCCCTGCAGCACCCTGCTGCCAGTAGCTCGCCACACCTGGCAATGATAACAGTGGATTATATCCCATTGTTCAGGTCACTGATGCAAACTTTTACCCATACCGGCCATAGTGTTAACCCCTGAGGAGCGCCATTCACAGCTAGCTGCCAGTCAGACTTCAAACCTCTCTTCACACCTTCCAAGCCTCATGGTGCAGCCAGTTTTCCACCTAATTCATATCCCCTCACAGATTCCTTAAAAAAAGCTGTTGAGTATCATGCGTTGGCTAAAAGCATTGTTCCTTCAAATCCAGGCTTATATAGTAAAATTGAGAGCAAAATTTGGGCACATACTACAAGATGCAATGGTAAAAATGATGTATTGTTATCAGTCTTATCAGAAGTAGAAAATTAATTCAACCGGTTACATCAAAGAAGATTGCTATAAGAGTATGATGTGCTTGTTTTATTTCGCTCCTCACCTCTTAACAAACTTTGGCTGATAAGCAGTCTGCTTGCTGTTCTTCAGTCTAAAACCTGCTATCACTTCTTTCCGTTTTCTCATGGGGACAAAAAACCCAAAACAAATGTGAAAGCTCTTCCTCGTAACAAATTAAAAGAATGGTTTTGTTTCTTTTATTGAATTCTCGTAACTAGACATCAATTAACAGGAATGTCATAGACTCTTATTTCTATACATGTTCCCCTCTTCCATTTTTCTTCTTTTTGGCTTTTGCTGTTTTGGGGTGATCTGCTTCGTTTTGAAGTAATGAAGTCAACTAGCACTCTGTATGCAAACTAAGATGTCCTTAAAAATGTTTTGTTGAGAAACAGTGTTGTCCTAGACTGCAAAGGCAAATTAAGTAAACTTACTATCTTTCATAATAAAATGGTGCACAATTGGAAAACAAAGTTGGTATAATATACTATGATACGGAGCCTGGGGAATACTAAAACTGGGTGAGGGGAGGAAAAAGAGGAGAAATCCAGAGAAAAGGATTCAAAGATTTTGTGGTGTTACATGTCTTCTTTCTGAACCCAGACAAGAGTTTGGAGCCAAGTAGGTATCCGTTTCTGGTAACAGACATCCCAAACACTTCTGTTAGTCTCATGATTCACTGTTGCTTCAGGGCTCCCTAGATATTAATGTACAAACCATCTATACATGCTGTTTTATGCTAGCATGTGACACTGCTAATAGTATAGATTTAGGAGAAAAAAAGCACTAGAGAAAAAAAAATTACCGTATTTTACAACAGTTAGGATGACACTCTGGAACTTAACAATTTTTCTGGCAGTAACTGATCCAGCTATAGACAACTAAATCAGTGCTAGTCCTAGACACAGCAGAGACAGCGCTGCTGAGATAGTCTGAAAGTCAACATTCTGCTTTGTTAACCATGTTTAGAAGAATAACCAAGTAAATGAAAAACCTTTTAGAAATGAAGGCTGTGTTCTGGACCACAGTTCTGGCAGGAAAAGGCCAATGGGAAATTATCTACAAGGTTCCAAGACTGGTATAGGGAGAAGACTCCTTATGCAGAATACCTGTTTTGCACCTGCAGATTTGTTCATAGATATGACATGAGTATCTATTCAAGGTTTGACTTATGAATTTCTGTTCACAAGAAATGTTGAGATTTCTATATTCTTTGGCGTATTTTGCAGACACACCTTTTTAGGGCCCAAATGAGACCACTGGGCATTTTCAGTGGAAAAAATAAAATACAGATATATCATGCTACTATTCAAAAACATCTTTTAGGGGTTTTTTTTAAACTAATGTGTATGTTTGGGGTATTTTCTCAGCTTTTATTAAAAAATATTTTATTATTTTAGTTTGTAAGTCTTTAAAATGAGATTTTCCAAAGAAAAAAATGTTTGTATAAAAACATGCTATGTTACTTACTGACAAATATTCTCTAATACTTAACTTCTCCTTTTATCCCATATTCATCCAGTTTTGGCTTCCTTCACTCTTTCTGCACAATCTGGTGCAAAAGCCTTCTCTTCTGCTGCTTTTGGCATCTGAAACAACATACCTCTACCTCTCCATATAATATCATTTTAAATCTCAGCTGAAATCCTATATTTCTTCCCACGTTTACGCCTCCAACTTTCACTCCCCTGCTGCTATAGTTTGATTTTTAGTTTTACAACATGCAAAGCGTAATTGCATACTTTATACTGAAGAAGCTAGGAAGAACAATTTTGTATTTTATTTTTAGAAGAGTTTTCCTCTTTTTGATAGTACTTTCTTTTTACAGGGCACCCCACTTGCCTCATGCTGTTCGTTTCTTGCAAGTATATGGCACTGAAAACTCAATTATATTTCTTGCATTAGGGTAATGGAGAATTAACTTTTTCTCATTAAAAAAAAAAGTTTGCTTTCATAGTTTTGTTTTTCAATCAAAGTTTTCCTAATTTGTACTGATTCAAATCTCAGCTAAGAATGTGAAAAGGCACAGTGGCTAACATGAAGAGGTGTTCTTCATCTGAATTCTTTGCTTTTAACTGGTGATTAAAAAAGATAAAATAATCTCATCCTCATGTTTTCTTGTGTCCTTGATGCCTGTGACAGCACGGCAGCAAATGTCAGATAACTGCTGCTATATGATATTAAGACTACCAATCTGCTGTAATAAAGTGATTTTGCTGCTATAGCTTTTGGACTTCTCTGTGTCTGCCTTCCTTAAGAAAAACAGTTTATTTTGCTGACTTTCTTTGTCTCAGGAAACTCTTCTTCAGACTCACTGTATTAGAGACAACAAACCTCTCTACGTTCTTTGGTTAAAATATATGCTATTTCACATAATTAACTGTGATATTGGGTTTCATTGGTTTTCTGCACTTTTTTATAAATAATCTTTTGCTAAAGAAGAAAACATCCATTGTGTTCTTGAAATGCACAGACATTTATGCATGGGTTCCAAATCTCCATCTAAGTGACTGAGAGCGAAATAAAATAATTTTTTTATGGCAGCTTTTAATTGAGTAATGGTGTGTGAAACTCATGTGGCACAGTGGGAAGCATACAAAAAAGAATCTGAAAGAGTGTAATGACTGCAGAACTTCCATGCATTTAAAATCAGGAAGATGTAAGAAAAACCTAAGTCTTGTCAGTCACATAGCATGAAGTAATGGGATTATGCAAAAAATGTGGTTAATAATGCTTCACTGGAAATGCACCACAACACAGTGTGAAAAATGTGCCCTAAACGACAATATATTATTCAGAAAAGTGATCTTCTTATTTAAAAAATTATTAAACAGTCAAATAGTAATCCACTTACAATCTAAATGAACAGAGTTTGTGGTTTATATTTCCAGGGTGTCAGCTACATTATTTTTCTGAGTTTGCTTTACTCATTATACTGAAAATAGTTATTTCATTTTTTCTATACATAGTAACTAAATTGTTGCTAAAAGCTCTGAAAAACTGTAACAATACTGACCAAGTAGGGTGTGTTTGTACATACAAGTGTGTGCATATGTGAGAAAAGTTACACAGATGTTTTTAGCGCTTCACAGATATCCTGGTGTTAAGAGGTAAGCAGACCTACATTTTTCCTGTCTCTCCTTAGAGAAAGTAGGGGCGAACTGGATGATTTTCCTGAGACTACACCACTATATGGTCTATCAAGCAAAGTACATTCTATTTTCTTCATCTTGGACTTCTTTTGTGATCATCAGGTTATATTTTTCTACACTGTCAGTTTGATTCACTTGATGTTTTCCTTCAGAGTCCCAGTCCGCAAATTGTCCACAACTGTTAATTTGCTCCTAGGCTTGGGTCCAGGAAAGATGGAAGTAGAAATTTGGATAGTTTTTGCCAGCACGCATAGCCTGCAGACTTTTTGGATATGGGCTTAATCTATTTATTTTTTGACTTAAATTCTCTATTTGAAAACTATGAATAATACTCCACAGGTATAATTTTGTGTTCTGAATACTGTATGTATAATAACAAATGAATGGAGAGAACAATGACTTCCTGTACAGACTATCCTATCGAGACATTATTTTATTGCAGGACGTCACTAGTTTCCTTAAAGAGCTATCACTTCAGCATGCTGCCTTGCAGGTCTGTTTCCAAATAAAGATTATTCATGCATGAATCATTTCAGCAGTTTGTGGTATATGAGTTTTCACTGAATATACACTTTATTAGTTGCTTGTTTCTTAGTATATTTGTTATGTTTACAGTTATTTAAACTGAAATTAAATTAAAGGCCATAACACAATGGCCCAGCAAAGATAAGAGGAACAGTGTCAGGCCAAGGACCCCATATAACCTAATCAGTGAAAAGGGAGCTCACTGAATTGGTTACTCCTAAGCCATGATTTTGAAATAATTCTCAAAAGAAACCAATTTTTCTATTGTCCCTGGTGTAAAACCCACTGAGCTGAGCCACAGCCAATCAAGGAAGCTCTTCCAGGACGATCTTGCAGACTGAGGAGGGGTTAATCCCTACAGGGTTATAGCATTCATTATGAGATGCAAAGGGAACATCACTTTGGGAGCATGTAAAACTTATTATGGGATTTTTAAGGAGTTTGTGGGGATGTGAGAAACGTATTGCGAGCTGTTTAGGGGAAGGATCAAAGGCAGAGAAAGGAGGGATAAAGGTGAATTAGGAAGAAACGGCATGGGAAAGCAGAAGAAAAAGGGAATGAGGGCTGGTCAAGGGTAAACGGGTTGCTTGTCTGGCCCCACTCCTAATCTCCAGTTTATCCTATTTTCATATTAAACTCTACTACTAGCTGTTTTCCTTGGTGAGGTTGCTCCTATTCTGTGTGTACGTGATGCTAGTAAACTTCAAGCTGGAGTAGCCAGCAATTAGAACAAGAGGTCTAGGAGCCAGGTACCAGAGAAATTGGAGGTCTGAGGGCTGGATCCTGGAAAGAGCAAGGGTCTGAGAAGTGGCTACTAGAGGGTCCAATTGTCCAAAACTGCTACTGAAGAGATGGGGGGGTCTGGGGAGACCATAGGTCTGGACTAGCTGCTGGGATATCTAGTAGTATCCACTAGTAATATTCAGTCCCTATCAGCTGTAGTGAAGGAACAGGATTAGGCGATCTATGCCCTTCATATTTGTGTAACTGCTGTGTGTTTTCTGTCTGTATTGACCAGTGTGGCTGGTCATGTGTGAGTAGTGTGCGTATGTGCTCCTATCTGGAATACCTGCTGGACCTGAGGACATGAAGCTGTACCAGCTTCACATCTACTGGGGTATTAGACTCAGAAATCCCTATGCTGTAATTTATTTTAATAGAAAGCTGATATTTTGAGAATTATGGAAACAAACTAGAGGAAAAATGGGAGAGGATGGCACTGAAGCAGTTCTTGAGAAGGAAGTGCTTCTAAGAGGAAGAGTTTGTATGGAAAAATGAAGAGGCTGAGGTTATGTAGTTCACAAGATAAGATAGTATAAGCCCCTCAGGTTGAGAAAAGGATCAAAGCTGACGTGAGAGCAGAATTCTAGAAAAGTAAAAAGGGATGCTAAAACATAAACTGCATTGCAGAAGTCTCTGATTTGGCAATCAGAGACTTGATATGGAGAAAAGGTGATATAACAAACTGGTATACATTACAGAACATTACTTTTAACTGAAACATATCATCTATGTACAATCTGGGGAAGTAGTTTTAGTTCTCAGCATTCCCCTCTGTATTAGATGATACTGGCATGGCAGCAAAAGTGATTAAAAAGGCACAGTTTGGAGATAACCTCAACAGAATTGTTGCATAATTTGTATATCATTCAGTTATATTACAAAACAGACAGAAAGGAAAAGGATTTGTCTCCAAATGTTGATCCTTTCAGTGAACAAACATTGGAATATTTAATAATTATAGCTATGCAAGAAAGCAAGACAGTCAGAGGATGAGAAGGAGTATTTTAATCCAGCATAAACCGTCTCTGGTAGTGCTAGACATGGGGGACTAAATGAGGTAAAAAAGTCACAGTCTAAACAGAGATAAATGACCTGTATGGCTTACTGCCTTACTTGCCTATAAAGATATGTTATGTGTGGGGATATACTCAAGTACAAGAGGAGAAAAACTCTAGAGAGTTTGCTAAAAGTTTTAATTGGTTTTGTAAATCTTTTAGATGAGCTTGGCCCAGCTTCAAATAAGGTAATTCAGCAATGTGGTCCCCAATTTACAATGAACGAGAGTAGACTGCAAATTTGGGGTGGAAAGTCTAAGTCTCTAGAAAATACACTTGAAAATGCAAAACCTTATAATGTATACAGAAAAAAATCAAGTTTAATCAACAGATGCAGAATTTAAGATAATGTAACTAACTACAAAAACCAGTATGAAATCTTTGACGTTTGTATGCTTGTAATTTAACGAAAAAGCAAAATTAGGTTCTTTTTCCTTACAAGTCTCTTCTAACATTTCTTGTAAGTATTTAATTCATATATTTGTGCTGAAAATTTCAGTGACTTCACCTTCGATTGTCTGTTCTCCTTCTACCCTTCAGATGAATGCAGTACTTGCAGTTATGAGCTTTCTCCTGAGGTTTATCATAAAAAGTCTCCCGAGATGAAAAAGGCATTTCTAGTTTGGTAATTTTATCGGAAAAGTTGTGTAATTGCAAAAATAAAACTTTTCAATAGGGTTAGGCAAACAAACAGAAAGCTTTGCATTGAAATGGAAAACCCACTGAAGTTTAAGTCTATTCTTACTTAAAAATTAGTTTTATATCAGCTGAATTCTCTGGAACTAGAATCAGGTCATAAAGGAACTATTTTTATTATAAAAATGGAAATTGCAACTGAAACTGAAGTTTCATTGTGACGTTACTGTAAATGTAAAATACAATGCTGCAAAAAAAAGTTCTATTCTGAACAGACAAAAGAGAGAGGGAAAAAACCCACATTGGTTTGCTCATTTTATCTATAGAAAATTGAGATACAATTAGTCTAAGTGCATTATGTGGTCCTACAGGAAGTCTGCTTTAGAACCAGGAGTTAAATTAAGCCAGATCACCAACACTGGGCCTTTGCCTTCCAAATAAAATAAGTAAAATACTGTAAAATAAAATCTGTCTTTTGAAATCATGAAAGGTACAGGCAACATCAGAAATACAGACACAAAATGTTTCAGTTTCTGTACAAAAAAAAGTTTGAAGCAACTCAGAAATAAGGATCTTTCAGGTTCTTTAGGATTTATGGGAAACTAGAGTTGCCTCTAGATAGTTTACTTGACTGACTACCTCTAAAATGCTCAATGATTGCTGAAAAAACAGACAATCTACACTATACACCCACACACATGACCAAAGGCTGTCTGCAATTCTTTTGGTCTTTTTTGGTTTGTACTGCACTAAGATTACATTTCCCCACAAAAAATCATTTCTTTTATGTGTATCATTGTCTGTTTTTTCCAAGCATGGATATTTCTTTTCAAGGCACCATGACAAATGGAGCATTTCAATTTATCCTTACTTTATAAATACAATAACACAGTACTCTGTTTCTGATTATCATGAATAAAATATCAGCTTCAGACCTTGAAAGTTTCTAAATCCTTCACCCCATTAAGGGACTCTCTGGCAGTGCTACCATTTTTTGGCAATTTTTTGATATATTAGGGAAATAAAAGAGGGAATCTCTATCTCAGACTCTTCCTGTTTCCCACTAGTTCCCTCTCCTCTAGTCCCATAAATGAAGAAGCCTTACTGAGCCCACAGTACTCTTCCTCCATCTCCTGTGTACACGCCCATCCTGAACAGACTGGGGACAACGGCTATTTTTGAAGCTCCTTTGAGCGCTGACATACATGAAAAAGATGACAGAGAGGGAGAAAAAGAGACTGGCACATGTAACCGGAATGGAGACAAAAAAATACCGAACAGCACACTGAGAAGAGTGACAGGGCTGGTTATGGTTAACACTGTTGGGTAGCAACAACTTGTAAAAGCAGACTTATGTCAGACATAACCCCTGAGAAATAATGTTTTTATTTCATCCTTCCCACAAGTTTTCTCTTTCATCCTCATAATTCTTTTATGTAGACTATATTCAGTAATGTAGGTGTCTGAGTGGATTAGGGTTTTTCAGAGAATATTGAACTCTGAAAAATTCTGCTACTGCAGAGGGTTCTGTCCCACAATTTCTGATGGTTGTGATTGACAGCTAGTAAGAGGCAGTTTTTGAGACATCTTACTAATGTGTTTATCTTCCCTTTTCATTCTGTGGTTGTTGGTATTCTTCAAGGTTTTCCACAAAAAGTATTTTTTGTATATATATGTAGGTGCTGAATTTTAGGCACTTCAGTTTAAACATGTTGATCAACATCCCAGTTCTATGTAGGAGTGTTAAGCCTAGTGTTTAAGATCCACCTTTATACTTTGCTTCTTTTCAGAACCTCTTCCCTGGTGAATACCTGTAATATACAGGAATCAAAGACCCAGCCTTCCAATCTACATAAATAAACCAATGGACACAGGGAATAGGATGGGCCTTAACAGGACCTTAGGTCCATTAAGGTTCCT
Source organism: Gavia stellata (assembly GCF_030936135.1). Taxonomy (NCBI): domain Eukaryota; kingdom Metazoa; phylum Chordata; class Aves; order Gaviiformes; family Gaviidae; genus Gavia; species Gavia stellata. Next base: position 22,116,791 of record NC_082598.1, on the reverse strand, counting down.
AAAGATGTCTTCCTTAATTCCAGAGTGCCTTGTTTTTTGATTCAAAGAGATGCTATTTCCAGATGGAACATACAAACACAAACTGTTTCTCAGTATTAAATATGTGAGTGTTTTTACTCATAAAATATAGCCACCATCCTAAAAACTGGTTTAGTGTAATGCCATAGCATTTATCCAGGATGTAGAATACCAAAATGCAATTGTCTTTGCCTGAACAAATCCAAATATTAGACCTTGTCCTCTCCAGCAACATGTGGGTTATTTGGTGTCATGAGAGAAATCTAGCACAGACTTGTCTTTATCATTAGTTACTGCTCACACTAAGTAAGTCTGTTTTCTTACTATTTAGTCTCCAGAATATGTATTTTGACTTAGTCTACCAATTCTAGCTAGTATTTTTGATACATATGAAAGAAATAAGAAACCCCAAACCTATTTAAGAATTCCATAAAAAGCAAGACCTCATCTAATTGCAGAGATTCTAACCTGCTCTTAGAAACAAGGTTAAAATATAATGTCAAAGCATTAATTTTCCTCAGTTCCTATTATTATGTTATTGCAAATACTGACTCTGAAAGAAAGCAGAGCATGCATATAAGCAGTCATATGCCAGCTCAAGTTTATTCCTCCAGTGACCTGAAAAATATGTTCTTGTGCTTAGCACTGTAGTGTATGTTCTAAATAAGCAGAATGATGTGTACAAACCATTTTGCAGAAAGAGTAAACAGAAATACATGTACCTGAAATCTTAAAAAAATGTATCACTAAAAACTTCCAGGGAAGTTCTACTTCCTGGTTCCTGGTGCAGATTTAGGAGGGCTCATACTCAGGGAAGTTTATTCAGTCTCCATCACGTAGATGTGGCTGCTGTAGTCACCGGTCTCTAGGTCCAGTTAGCAACAAGGTCAAGCAAAAATTACAAAGATACAGATATACATCCTAGACCAACATGGCCAGCCAGCCATACAGATCAACACTGATAGAGAACAATGCCTTTATCAGCATCCACATACACAGAAACAGCATTCACATGAGCCACCAGGTGGACTCGACTCATTCCTTCTGTTAGGCTAGTCTGTAGTTTGCTGGTGGTTACACACATGCATGCATATACACATCCTCCTAAGGAATAGACCTTAACAAGGAGGTAGGATAGTTTGCAGTGATCAGGTGTAGAGCTCAGTCAGGCAAATGTACTGACCAGCAGCTTGCTTACAAACAGTCCCTTTTATCCCCACTTATCTCCATTTTCCCATGCTTGCTCTTTCCCCATTCGCCTCTGTCTCTCCTTTCCTTTGTCCTTATCTCCTCCAAGATAAAAACCCCACCCCTAATTAGTTTCTTCTTATCCATTCCCTCTGTACGCAAATTTGTTATTTCTGATAAAGTTACCTACGTAATCTCAGGCGTAGATGGTATTTCTGATATGGTTACCTGGGTGCTGTGTAACTCCAAAGTGTTCTCCAATTATCCATGATATTTGGCCAACTTTCCCTTAACTATCTCTGAAATCCAGCCATTCCTCACCCTCATGGTACTATTCTTACACTGAAAACTGGTTTGTGAGCTTCTCACTCTGTTATTTGTTATGTCCAGAAATTTCTCATTTCATGTTCAGTAATTTCTTATGTTCTGTTCCATCATCTAACCTTCAGGACATGGGCATAATCTGTCTGCGTACCTTAACGACACCAAAGCCTCCTTGCACAGTCTCGCTTCTTTCATATATGTGTAATTCCAGACACAATCTACCTTGTAATTTACACAGAATAACACGAGAATAATTGCTCTTTCTTTTAAACTTTCAAATTTTTTCTAAAATTTTCTAAGAAAAAAAATAGTTCTATTTCTTACAATTACTTCCATTTTTAAAAAAAAGATACTTTTTCTGCTTTTAAAAAAAGTTTAGGTGAAAAGTTATCAATCAGCTATATCTACCAGTAAATCACTATCATTGTAAATAATTAACAAAATCTTTGTCAGGTTTTTAAGACTGATGGATGTCACAGTCAGGCTTCAAGTAGCAGAGAAAATTATACTTAATCCTCTAATACTTTTCTTACTCCATGCCTCATCATATTACCTCTAACAATTCCCTTTTCCCTTGCTGATCTGTGAAACGTAGCTTATGAGAATGCAGCCAGCTACCCTAGCTGTTTTCTGCATACGTATGTCATGCATTAGCATTTCAGTTTTGTGAGTTATGCTATAACTGTCTTATAGGGCTGAAAGGAATCTTGTTGGAATTTAGAAGTGTAAGATTTACAGGTCCAGATTTGAAAAGTATAATGCAGGTTGTCCAGCTGTCACATTGCAAAGAGTGAGTCACATTGAGAAGTAAGAACCTTTTAAACTATTACTTTAATGAGATTAAACTAAGAAACAGCTGATGTCAATGAAGACTGATGTTCTGACCATATTTTTGCTATTTTTAAGGAAGACATGCAAAAGGAGGCTGTAGGCAAAAAGAAGCTGTAGGCAAATGGGACCTGTATTGAACATCTGTGTTTGTTTTTTTTCTGTTACTAAAATGAATGTTAAGATGATGATTTAAAATGATTTAAGGTTGACAGTGTTAAGTCTAATAATAGCAAACCAAACAACATCTGGTGTGGTGAAAATAAAATGATTTGGTATAATACTTGAAAACCCCCATGTACAAGTAGGCAGCTTGTTTTGATCCTTCTAAAGGACATACTAGCCATCATTTTTAATGAATAATATGACAAGATGAGATGTGGATTCTTCATGAACTTTTTATTGCATAACTAATCATGTTTTCTTTTTTTTCATTAGGAAAATTATAAAGACAGGTATTATTCCTCCCCAAATATATTCTCTCTCTTAAGGAGATAATTATTTTATGGTTTTTTAATGTTATGGTTATTTCTGTTTTACTCCCTTTTCTGCTGCTTTCCTGAATGGTCAATGTTATGGCCATATTAAAAAATTATGAAGATATACCTGGAAGTATCAGAAATTGTGACTGAAAATCACAAAATCCCCTTCAGAAACTGCAAACAACTCTAACCATATGTGAGGGTGAAGTGCTAAAATTCATTGGTAATGATAAGGGTAAGTCTCACTGGGATTTTTTTCTTATTACCTATCACAGCTACTTGCTCTAAGACCTGTTTGTAACCTTAACTCTCTACTGTAAATGTAATCTATACATAAAATATTCCTAATCAATTTTTTCTGTATATAATTTATGATGATAATCTGTCCAAGTTCTATATATAGTCATAGAATTTCAATAAATCTAGAGAAAAGCAAATATTTATGTATGTATAATATTCCAAGCCTTTTTTATACAAAATTCTTACGATGTACAAACTCTTCTAGACACCCTATTTTTCTCCATAAGTAGAAGCACAATTAGTAAAATACCATTTTTAAAGTTACTTTTTTATGGTATTTAAACCAGGACAGAAAAAATTTTAGGAAATTCACCCATACATGAGCACTTTATTCATTGCTCAGACAGCACCTTAAAACAAAATGCTTTACCAAAGATAGTCTAGATTCCTTTCTTAACTAACTCCTCCATTTCATCATATTGAGATGATTTTTTTGTTTGTTTGACTGTCTATGTGTGTGTGCACGTGTGTGTATGTGTATATTTAATTTAATTGAGGCTGTAATGACACTAGAGGTGAATGCATAATCTGAGCCTGAAATAACATAGAAATACACTATTGTTTTGATTAAATAAAACATTATTGTTGTTCATAATATCTCTGACAGATCTTAAAGATTGCTTGAAATAATTTTTGTATTTTACACATATTATTTATTACACTTAGCAAGCATAGCTAATTGGCATAACTGAAGTACATGAATAACAATGTGGCTTAAAACCACAAAAGAAAAGGAAATTATGTTTACTTCTTATAAATAAATTATTAGTCACTGTATTATTTATATTATACAAATTTAAACAATGTATAATACATGAGGATAAATTTACTATATTTGGAGCAAAATTAACTGAGCTGTCTCTTAGGACCTTTATTAATATTGCAAAACCAGTATTATACTACTGTATAATTGATTTTTGAAGACTATTTTGCATATGTTTTCCTAAATCACATCACTTAAGCTAGAAAATGTTACATATCATGTGCTAGTCTGATAATACCATGACAAAGGTGTGTTGTGAAGCATGAAACAAAGTCCCTTAAAATTCTAGGAAACCATATTAACTTTGCACAAAATATGAAATTGTTATTTCTCTGTGAAAAACTCATAACAAATTACTTAAATCTTCTTAAGACAAAGCATTTTCTTGGCTGTCTATCTTCAAACTGCAATGTGTTTATATGAAAAATGTATTCTATGCAAATTATATTAATAAAATGTCAGAAAAATTATTCTACAGCTATATGAAATCCTTATATTGGAAAAAAATTGCTTCCACATACATTTGTCTTACAATGATCAAACTGGAATTAATGAGTTATCTCATTTCCTTAAAGCACCTAATAAAGCTATTCAGACCTCTGAACTGTTTTTTGTCCCAGATTGGTCTTAACTCCAAAACAAAATAAGAATATTTTCCTCACAAATGAATCTTCAAAAAAATAGAGATATTAAGTGTTAATCAAGATTTCCTTTCTATTTTAAATAAATATTTTCTTAGAAGTATATTTTATGTTTTTATTATCTCAGGACACGTCAGTAGAAGTGTTATTATATATTGAAAATATTAGACAAATTTTTCTATGCTATTTTGTAGTAAACAGTCAAGTTTATGCAACACAAAAAAAATCAGTTTTGTCAAAGCCTTGTTTCCTAAAGGAAAAGACTTTTGTTGAAAAAGTTCAGTACTGCTCCAGCCCACCTCTCTTGCATACCTACAGTGTGGGAAACTCAAATTACAGTATCTTAAGGGGGTACAAAACGCTGATCTCCAAAACAGCCTATAAGATATCTCATATCTGGTACCAACAATAAAGTTCTTAAAGTCACTGTTAACACTTATGCCGTAAATGTTTTAAAAGAAATTTATCATAAGGGAAATTGCCTTGTAGATGGCTCAGTTTGAAAAATTACCTGTAACTAAACTAAACTACAGCTGAATTTCACTACATACTATGAACTATAAACTTTTAAAGTTTTACCATTGTAATAATATAAAAAAAGAGAAGTGTGGAAAATACTATGAATGATATATTTTTTAAATTTTTGTTTATTTTTTGTTTTCCTTCTGTCATTTCCATTTTTATTTTTACTTCATTCCTGTTGTGATCAGCATAGTCTGAAATTAAATTTGATGAACTGAAACACATCTTTAGTACAAAAAGAAGCAGACAGTACAGCAGGGTTTATTTACAGTAAAACATTACATATTTATAACAGTGACAGAAAGATTTGTAATCATATCTGGACATAAAGTTTTATTTTGGTGCATTCAGCCACAGATGTTTTCATAAAGTTGTCTAAGTTGTCCTTTTCAACACGAAGATATTGTCTGCCATATTATTTTGAAGAAAAAAAAGTGGGTTCAAAAGATAGAAATGCAGAGAGGAGCAACTGTTTCTGTTCAAGAATTTCTATTTTCAGAAATGTTCTACCTAAATCAAGAGGATGGAAAACATACTACTCATGTTAAATGTCTTATCAAGGATCTCACTGTGCTACTATTAGAAAAACCATTAAATATACAATCTGACTGCATTTCTGAGTTTGGTGTCTTAATATGAAATTAAGTCCCCTTATGTACTTCACACACTTGATCAACACTGTATTCCACTCATAAATCAATTCCAACTTTTGTTCCATAATGTGAACTAGTAATGTAGGTACTTAAAAAGAAGCTTTCGTATGACCTAGTAAAATAAGAAGGATTTCTTCCACTACCTAAGGATTTCTTCCACTATTGTTACCATTCTTCAGATTACTGGTTCCTGAATATACTTTTAAATATAAGAGCTTAAAATAAAGCGTCTGAATTTTGAAAGACTTCTAAGAGCAGTAGGTGTCCAATAAAATAAGTGTTCATAAACAGAATTTCAGATTTTTGTAAATGCACAAAGAACAGTCTTGAAAACCTCTGTCTTGAAATGTTTGTCTAAGATATGAAAAAAACATTACAAAAAATCTATAAAAACAAAGCAAACCATATTTCTCTGGAACATTTTCACAAAAAAGTGGTAATGTCTAACTTGAATGAGGGAATCAAGAACATTGTTCGTTACTTTTCTATTTCTTCCCAAAGACTTTGTGACAGAAGCTGTGATGAGGTTTAGGCCGCTAGGAGTTTGAATATTTTCTTAGAAAAGTAATGGTAGATGTTAGTATTATTTTTGAAAGAGATTATGAGATCTAAGTGGTTGCATGGGTGCTTCTATAAAACAAAGGAAAGGTGTGAACACCTCTCTCTGAATAATTGGTGTAGCAGATGACAATGACCCATCTTTCTTCTATCTATCCTTTAATATTTAAAAATGGGAAGGAATCGATTATTGGAAGGTAACTGATTATTGAAAGTGAGATAATAATGGAACTTCCTTCCCATTACATGAGGCAAAATATTTTTCATTGGCAATGAAAAATGTTGAACATTTTAAAAAGCATTTTTCTTTAGTCTAAATACACATCTAAATCTGTATAAATGCTAAAAATGCATTTTGATACATTTTGATATGTTCCAGTTTGAATACTCACTTACTACATTTACATGTGACCTCCCAGTGTATGAATGGTTATTTACAGTTCAGTGAGAGGAATTTGATAGTTTCAGAGTAATTTTAATGTGAAAAGTCCTTTTGCTCTGAGAAAAACAGACTTCTTTGGGTTTGTGTCAATTTAGTCCCAGAGTAGCATTTGGAGCAAAGTGTGTCTCCTTTATCACATCAGATCATCCCATGGAGATAGTTCAGCCAGGAACTGAGGAGACACTAGACATTATAATCCTCTAATGATGAGAAAAAAATACTACTTTTGTTTTCCTCAGATGTGCTAGTTCTAATTAAGGTCAACTGAATACAATTTCTCATGGCCATTTAGAGGTGTGGACATAATGGACAATGAAGAAAAAAGTTTTCTAGACTATAATCCTAGCTCTTGCATTTTACCTCCCTATATTCCTTTCAATAAACATTATCAAACAGTACAATTTTTGCCACAGTACCTGCTGCAATATTTAGACACCAGAATGTGTGCCAGTTATGGAATAGAAGTACAGTCTCAGAGGTTCTTGGCTGCCAAAGAGTTAAAGCTCAGTGCCTTTTCTTTAAATTTAAACTATTAGGGCTTTTTGTGTTCAGTATTTTAACCAGCTGAAGATCTTTACTGATTGGACATATTAAAACTTCTGTTGTCTGCTGGGAAATGATTAAAGCCCTATGATTTCTGCACTTCCTCTAGTTATCTCAAATGCCACAGTGATTGATGGCAAAACATCTTTTCTTCTGTGATGTTTTGGACTTTGTTGCTTGCCTTAAAGTGGATAATGTAGCCACAGCAGAATGTGAAATGGCAGATAAATAATTTGTCTTGTTTTCTCTCCTAAGCTGCAACTAGAATAGCCAGGATACACTTGTCCACCTACCTCGAGATTGTTATTTGATAACATTCTGTTGGCTGACACCAGACATGTGCAACATGTAATAGGAAAATTTTAGGAAAAGGCTGCATTCCTCCTGGAAATGCAAGGTATTTTGTTGCCTAGATAGTATAGCAGTGAGTTTCTTACTCAGTTTTCTGTAAACTTTGTGAAAAAATAAGTTAAAAAACCCAAAACAAACAAACAAACCAGAAAAAGGGTTTAATTTTTTTTTCTTCCAAATCTTCTTATTCAAGAACATTGATTTATATGAAACATTCCGGTCTACAAATAACAGGATGATTTTTTTTTTTATGGTTTGTTTTCTTTTTTCCAGATCTGAGGTAGTACTGTGATACTACCTTGCTTTACAACAGACATAGGTGCCCAGGTGTCAGCTGTTAAACATGTAAGTTTGGTGTAGACAGACAATTAACAATGACTGCCAGTTATGATGAACTTCTTTATTTTCTCAATATCTTTATCAGCCCAGTTCTGACCTGTTCAGCTCAGAAAGGAAAGAGTAAGAACTAGAGAGAATCATGAGAAGGGTAGCACGGAAGATGAAATCTTTGATTGGCTTCTGCACAGGGAATAATTAAATAGACAAGAATCTTTTAGACTGAAAAAGACACGGTGCTGAAGTGATATGTTTAAGTCTATAAAATCATGTCTTGCATAAATAAAGATGAATACAGAACAACTTTTCATTGTTTCTTCAAATTAAAGAATAAAGTGACAAAAATATATAAACAGGTGTCATGTTCAAAACATGTAAAGACATGTATAGTTTAACTGTTGACCTTTGTCGTATGATATAAAGCCTATGAGTTCAAACCAAATTAGACAAAATAGTGCAAAAAGTTCACCAAGGCCTATTAAACACATCAGTACAAATTCAGACACCTACATTTGAATTAGCTGGAATACCCTTAAAATCAAAAAGAGGAAACAGAATTTTTCAGGGTATATATTATATCATTCTAAAATAGTGTGAGGACTCTTGAGCGCAACGACATGCCTCAGTGGCCCCAGCCAGCCTCATCTGAAATTAACACCCTCACACACACACACACACGCGTGCGCACACACGCACACATGAGCATGCACACAGACACACTGCTTCCGTACCCAGGCGCGCGCAGTCCCTACCTGAGCTCTTCTGTAGCTCAGTCCTGTGCTCAGCCCTGCCTTCTGCAGATCCTGACTTGTTTGGATTTTTCTAAACTAATCTCAAATCTGACCTTGTTACCTTGTATTTGTGTGATGATTACTGCTGTCAATAGGACCAACAGCTATCGCCACCCCTGCTATGCTTATCCTACACAGAGGTTGTAGGACTGTGCTCAGCTGGGGAGGGCACTGCCCTGCCCGAGCTGGGTTCAGCCTTGACTCCCAACTCACCTTTGTTTTATGAACAGCCCTGCTCTTGCTGCTCCCCAACAAAAGGCTGAAATAGATCAGAAGAATAACTCCTTAAGAGTGTCTATTTTTCTAGATTTAGATGATGATACTGTACATTGGGAAAATGCAACTTTTTATTTAACCTTGTCAAACACATTTCTCTGGAAATCCAGTGCTGCTCTTTGCCAGAGACAGGCAAAGTATCAGTCTAAACAGACTCTTGTTCTGAACTGGTACATTCTTGTGCTCTTAAGGAACCAGAAACTCCCTGATAGAATTGTTTGGGATGCCTTCTTCAACAACGTCTACCTGTAGCATCATTTTGTTTTTGTTGATAAGAGAACTGACATAAGAGTGCGAAAACTACTTTTAGATAGACACAATTCATTGTTTGTTCACACTGAACAAAATATGCTTTGCACACCTATAAAACACTTTGAATCCTGTAATTGCACTACAAAAAGTACACGTATATGTTGATCTCAATTGCATTTGCTCTGTTTTCTACTATGAGGAATTAGTAGGGCCCCTATTTTTTCAAATAACACTGTAAACAACCAAATAGTCTGTTTATTGAAATTTCTCCTCCTTTTCCTGACCTATCCAGTCATTGTACTTTCTGTATCAATCAATGACACAAGGTTAACTTGAAGGAAAAACTGTCCTTGTAGAACACACACAACTCTATGAAAAAAATACTAAGTGATAAGATGCAGGCAACTTCCAGCTGAGTGGGAGAATAAGAAGTGTAGATAGGGTGTCAGTCTTTGTAAAGAAAAGAATAAAATCTCATTTCTTAGATTGATGGCATAAAAGACCTTGTATAACAGTGAAACAAAGTTCTCTATGTAAAACTGAAAGTTACTTATAGACTGTGTGTCAATCAGACCATTTTTCATAGCTGACAGTTCCTAAAGGAATTGGAGGAAAAAAAATTCTGAGGCTCTAAGAGCAAAATGTTTCCCTTCAGATTCTTCTATCTCAATAGACTTCTGACGAGCTTGACTGATCCCTCTGAACACATGAGTTTGACTTGGTCACCTAGTAACACAGAAAAATCCTTTGGTTCATATTATATGATTTTACTTGCAAAACTCATGCTATTGAACAAACACATCTATATATTCATTATAAGCAATGGCCTGAAGAAACTATTAATGGTATGAACAAAAAAATACATATTGAGTTGAAAAAAAAAAAAAACCCTTGTATAGTTAAGGGACATAAATGCATTTTAGATAAACTTCTGCTGATTAGAGAAAGGATGAAATTAGAGCTGAAATCCATATTTCTGTGGATAGAAAGACAGTTCATATTCCCAGATTTAATGAATGTTTTTGTAGCACTTTATTTACAACTTCTTGAGTATGAAAATAAAATATCAGGTTATGAATGAGGCCACAAGGTAGCTCAGCAGTTTAGGAAATACCATTATTTCCTGGGTATTGCTAAAACTATATTCCCTAGATTATCGTTGCATTAAAGGACTGAGCAATTTGGCAGAAAATAAACCCCCTTGCATTCCAGCTTGTCCTCAGATATCAGAGGGGCTGGGGGTGGCTAGGCTTAGATTCTGAGTGATGCCCAATTTCCTGTATTACAAGTCTGATCGTGTTTTTATATATATATATATATATATAAAAAATATATATAATCCCAGTGATTATGGATGCACTTGTAACTCCATACACTTTCAGTCTAGCCGTGTTGCATGAACTGTCACGGCCACCCTTAAGGAATTTGGTCACATTCAATGAGAACTCTTATGGCTAGATTAATGAATAGTGTAGTTTATTAAAGCAACAGATGCACAAGTTCTTTTGGATTACTGGTGATAAAACTACTGCCCACAAAGGTGGTACAAATAGCAAGAATATGAGTAATATAGCCTGGCTACAAATGCGTTAGATCACAAAGGTTTCTAAAGCTCCCGGGGAAACACGTGGTATAGCCAAGTGTTAACATGAATAATATAGCCTGCCTACAAGCGCGCTAGATCACAAAACAACTCTATAGAGGTTCCTAAATCTCCTGGGGAAACTTGGCTATACCAAGAGTTAATATGAGAAATATAGCCAGCTACAAGCACATTAAATCACAAAACAACTCTATAGAGGTTGCTAAATCTCCCAGGAGGGACACTTGGTATAGCCAAGTGTCCGAATCTTACCCAAAGGCGTCCCTATTGGGGGGGAAGAGAGGTTCAGCCCATCAACTGTTCCCAGATGTCAGAGCAGGCCTGTGATGGTATCTTCCCTAACACCCCTCCTCTCTTAAGCCTTTTCATACTGTTTTTACTTTACAGGTGGAGCTTGAGTGACTCTAGTCATATATTTATTTGTTGTAATTGGTGTAAAAGTTTCTCGCTTTGCTTTTAAAGGTATAGACCAAGAATATTCAGAGCGCAGGCTCAGTGAGGGGTGGTCGCACCTTGGACGTGGGTAGCTTTGGGATGGAGGTGTGTTTTTTAGTATTATAATGAGATTATAAGGAGTATTTTGTCAAAAGGTTACAGACTGTGGGCCCATTCCCAGGTACTCCATTACACAGCATTGCACACACTAAACAGGTTATTGTATCTTCATACAGTAGCATTGTCTTTGACCAGGTACGTATCCTAGTTATCAGGGTGAGTCTCCATCTCATTGTTCCATAGTACCTTCCAGTTCCGGTCTTATCTCAGAGCCTGGCCACGTGTCTCCACTCCGCTCCACCTTCCGTCAGCACACCAAGCTTCCCTGGCACTGCCAACATCTAAGGTTGCCTAGGGAACTTTTGTGGGATGGAACTCTTGCATGACCACCACCCTCCACCCTGAAAGTTTCTTCAAAGTTGTACCTTTCCTAAAAAAGCAAATATAGATTTAATTTCTAAGTTACCTCCAGCAATAATTCCACATAATCCAGGAATGTGGAAATATTTATGTAATACTAACTAGTTATTTCAGTATTGTTATCTCAGTAGGTGTTAAAAAGGCATTCAGGTACCCTTTCTTTCTAATAATCACAAGACATGTTGACATAGTGTAATTCTCCACTGAATGGAAATAATCTTGTAATAATAAATTCATCCCCATAGCCTAAGAAAGTGTATGGCTGATGTATTTCTCAAATATGTGGGTATTCGCTACTATAAAAAAATTAGTTAACTATTAAGATGAGTATCATAATGGAGATACAATTAATAATATGGTCTTTTTCCTTTAAAAAGTATGCCTTCTTGATTCCTATGGGATTTTTTGCATATTTCATTTTGACACAGCCTTCCACATAACAACTTCTTCAGGGACAGTAGTCCTTTGATTTGTGCCCTTTGAATGGCAACTTTAAATGTGGGAATGCTTGAAATATCCTGTATCTCTCTTTGCATTCCTTAGAGGTTGAAGGGGTTTGCTCTCTTTGGAGAAACTTTGCAACTTCAGAGCAGCTGAAATTATTTCTGTTGACCCCAGGCCTATATTACATGAAAAGAAGAGATTTTGAAAGGACACAAGATTGTAATAAAAACAAGAAAACAAATAAAAACCCAAACACATGGCATACAGAATATGTCTCAATCTTTATTTCTCAGAAGTATTTTGTGCTTCTTTAGCTTATTGAATATGTTTTCTAATGTTCTTATGCCGTTTTTTCTTGGAGTGTTTTTTTAATACTATTAAAATCTTTTGACGTAGTAAGATACCTATATGTACAATTTAAATAACATCTCAGCATTTAAGTCTTCACTTAGTTACTATGGAAACCTTTCTTGCACAGCCCTTCCAGAAAGACAATATGAAGGCAACTAGCCCTTGAAAACATTTGCACTAAAAAATTCTGACTTTTGCTGGTTCAGGCGGCATGTTATTGAAGCCGGAGTAAATGCTTTGCTAAATTCAAACACCAATCCATCTTCTTCCATTCTAAGATCATTCCTCTGCTGCGCAAGGGTTCCTAAGCTTTGTTTCTGTGTGTAAAATTATCTGAGAGATAATGAGTTTTTTCTTTCCCATCCATCCTCAGGTGCAGCTAGACTCTGAGGCTCTTGATCATGATTTTTAAAATGGATTCTAATAAGCTGAGATATGCAAGCCTAGTGTCCTGAATTTCATAATGTAAATCATGGACTTTTATACTTAATTTTATTCCACAATTAATATTAATAGTTAACAGATACCAGGCCCACTGTAAAAAATGAACAATTTTTCAATTCAAAATATTGCCCCCTCTACACCTCCTATCGCATTTTTGTAGAAATTGTTCAGAAAATTTCCTTCATATCTTCTGTGCCATATAATAGATAAGAATTTTGCCATTTGTTTCAACAGAGCCAGATCTTCATCCATGTTACTTTGCTAATGCCATGTTCAAACAGACTTATGAAGACTTGCCAAATACACACAAAGGCTTCAAAGGCAAAGGCTCTCTTTTGTCAGCTGATGTGCTTGTTACAGGACTAACTAAACTGGTTACTCTGTGAGCCAAGATTTCTAATGCTTCCTGCAGAATTGTTTAAAATGTCCAAAAGACTATCTGACTTAGATAAGGATTGCTGAGGAAATTTCCATGCACAGGATGAAAGAGTACTTAGAGAAGCAGGTAAGAATAGAACCTGCAATACTGTAAGTCATATCTAAAATGGTATTTTATCAGTCAGAAAGGGATAGGGAGTAGGCCGATGAGCTGGTTCCTTTATGTTGCACTAGACAAGCAATTGGTATCAACTTTAACTTAATTAAAAGCATTGAATGCTTACTGTTTGTCTTTAGAAATAGTTACACTCCTATTATTCATAACTTGGCTTTCTGTCCCAGTAAAAAAAAAAAATTTAGAAAGTGATGTTTATAGGACAGAATTTTTGTTTTGTGACTAACATGTCATTCTGTCTGTTAGTAAAGAATCAACAGGAAAAGAAGCATGGGGTCACACAAAACACAAAGTGTAACATATAATAAATGTAAAACAGTGAAAGAAGAATCACAAAAAGGCAATTTTGAAAATGTGCAAAATACAGAAATTAATACTTTCTCAAAAACAGTAACAGCTAGTTAAAAATGTGCAATTGGAATCAGCTCAAGAGACAACCATAAATATAAAATATAAATTGTAAATAAAATTTATTCCAAATTTTGATACGTATATGTGAATAACTCAGAGAACCGTTCTTGAAAAGATAAGAGTTAATGTGCTCTTTCTACAATAAGGAGCTAGACCCAGCTATCAACAGGATTTCTAAATTCATTCATTTGAGCTAACACTCAAGGTAAGAACCTTTACCTTTGTCTTGAGCATCTAAGCAAAGAAGATTGCATCCTGAAATTCAGCTAATGGAAAATGGAAGTAATCCTGTGGAGGTATCCATTCCATATTTCTGACCAAGAAAAATGCATTAAATTGTGTTATGATGCAAAATGTGGGATTTTGAAAAATGCTACATTTACTAAGGACAAAGCTATCTAATAAAGCTCATTTTACATTAGATTCTACATCTTACCATTTTGATTTGAGAGTTTCTATATAAAATAAATGAAATTTATGACAGGTGTCAGGTACAATATTGATAGGGTCAGATTATAGGCCAGATATATAGACTATAGGTCAGATATATAAACAGTATTATAATAGGTAAGATGCTTACTTACCCATAATGAAAATCTCCACTTTTATTAATCAATATTTACTTCATTCTGTGTTTTAGTTTGATTTTGTCTAACAAAAGTTAACATGATTTTTGATTTAATGGAAATTTCCAATAGAAGAACTGAGAATTTCTGCTTGCCTATAAGCTGTTCTCCAAAAGTAGCCTACATATTTGAGGTTAATGATGATTCAAAATAATTTTTAGATATAAATCTGGTAAAAACTAGCTAAATCATATACATTGAACTTCCCTCAAAATAGCAGAAATTTGCACTGACCTTCCTAAATTCATTAATTCTGTCAAACACGTATGATCTAGTACTGGAACTGTTTGACCTGAAACTGAATCTGCTTTGTAGAACAAGGAAATCTATGCTTTCCAAATGAAAAAACAATGAAATATATTGTGGAGAAAATACATTTAACAATAGACCCCACATTTTATTAATAAAACTTAATTTTCCTCAGCAGTATTTCATAAACTTTTTTCATCCATATAATAAAGACAGGAATAATGACAGATTTGTGGGATGGCAATGAAGTATGTCTCAAATGAGAAACCAATACTAAGACGCATTTGAAGAGAGGAACTCTAAACTCAAATATTGGTTAAAGTGACTACATAACAAATTATTCCTTCATCACTCAAGGTTACAAAGTTTGCTTGTGTTTGCATAGCAGAAGTCTAATGAGCAGTGAAAATGATAACATATTGTGAACCCACAGCACTGAAGCATTGATTTATAAAGGCAATAAAACACACAAAAAAGCTATTGTTTGCTAATTCTCTTTTTTATGGTTACCAACAAATTCAGAACTTGGTGCAAGTGAACATGGTATTTCTTCCATTAGAAGAGTAAAGTTCAGCTGATGTCTCACAGGACTTCCTGACCTGAGGGAAGAAGTTGTTGTCTCAGTTAATTGAATTCTTTGGTGGGAATCCAACTAATTAGTCTTCTATTTCCTCAGCAAAAGGAAAACAGCTCTCCTATCAGTGGATGAGAAATAGGGGGCAATGGAGGTGAGAGGATGGGACACATTAAAGCAGTAGGACAATCTGGAATTCTTCAGCTTTCCCTCAAAAAACCAAACCAAACCAAAAAAAAACCCACACTAAAAAAACCTGAATAATCTTAGTTTATTGAAAATTGCACATTGGTTTAATGATCTAATACAGGTCTGCAAATTATAATATATACAATACTACAACTTCAGTTCAGACATCTAATAGAATTGATAACCTAGCAAGGATGTTGCACACAGCTGTCAAGTCAGACTCCTGCCTGGATAATTGGGGAGGCTCTTTGTGCTATCATTTGCTTATACATGAAATGTCGTCAATAAAACTGTTTCAAATGAAGATTGATTGTCTTGGAATAGAGTACGCTGAAAGAAAGAGGATCCTGTGCAGAAGGATCTGACTATCAGTCCACTTAACAGAAGCTTAGCATGCTGAAGAACATCTTGCATTGTTTGGATTCAATCCATCATTAAACATAAATGAGAGGAAGACTGAGATACACAAATGTGCAAATGCCACATGGATAGATATATTAAGGAATTTGTAACCATCTGGACTCAATATGGAACCTAAAATATGCCCATTTATCAAATTATAATTCCCATACAACATATCACATCAGTATTTCAGTGCTGATTAAAAGTAAATTGTTTGGAATTTATCAAACTGAGTTCAGAAGCAATCATGTATACTTTTATTTATATACCATATATTCTTCAGAGATAAAGTTATTCTCCTCCACTAGAAATATGCAGCAATGATCGTCCTGGTCCTGCTAAGACTTGTACATGTGCTTTAATAGCTTAAGGAACCAGTCTTATTAACTTTAATAGGACCGTTCAATCAATTAAATTAAACATATGCATGAATCTTTGCAACAAAAAAGTTTGAAAAAGAAGCATTTTAACACTGAAGTCTGTGTGAGAGAATAACTCTCAAGGAGCATGGAGTTATCAAGAGACCAGCCCAAAACTTGTCTGTGACTGTCTTTGAATATTAAGAGGTGAAACATAATGAGATAGATATTGCCTAACTTCTGAAACAAGGAGACTGGAACAAGCCACCTACTTTACCTGTTCCTCTTGTCTCCACCTCCTCATTCTGGTTAACTTTACAGATTTAAATTATTTTATTTTAAACTAATTGAATTAGTTAACTAGTTAACTCATTAAATTAAAATCATAGACAGAACAAAATTCTGTCTCTGAAAATAATGTATGTTTTACCAAGTAATAACTGAATAATGTTTTTAGCCTGGTCTGTATAACAGAGTAGTAACAACCTGGTGCCGTATATTGTGTAATGGAAATACAAGAATCACACTTGCAATATAAGTTTTGTTGGACAACATGAGACTATTGGACAAATGTCTAAAACTACACTTTGGAAGGAGAATTACATAAGCAAAAATAAAGTTTGAGAAGAAGAGAGTGAAAACCTTTTATCTTTTATAAAGTATTAAAACCTGAAATTATTTCCAGCAATTTCATGTCAGAGCTGTATGTACAACAATTTCTGTATCACAATTAGATATAGGAGTATAAATGTCGAAGTACAGGCTAAATATAGTGGAAAAAATGAAAAGAATTTATTTTTAAAATGTTATTAGGCAATGAGACTCTCAAACACCTTCACATTGTAAAAAAAGGTAAAGTGAAGGGCTGTAACACAAATCTAAACAACTTGGATAGTTGATTAAAGTAAAAGATTAACAATAAAAAAAAGACACTATGTAAAAACTTCCTAGAAGTAAAAGGATGTATAATGACAGAAACAATTTCTTTGTAAGTCATGGCTCATGCAAATCATAATGATCTAAGAATTAAATCCATTCCAGGAAACATGTTAATGGTGGGGAGGGGTGGAGAACTGTTTTTCTGGAGCAAGCTTTGCTTCATATGGAAACATATATATTCTTTTCACTACAGGACTGTAGAGAATGACAGATGCATTAGCTAGATTTTCTTCTGTGGAATTTTATACTGAAGGAGATTTTCATCACAATTTTGGACAAGGCTAGAATTTTTCTCTAGTAATGAAAATCTTCAGTGTCAGTCAAGTACTGTACTTAAAGAGTATCTTCTATTGACTGACAGCTTTTAAACCGATACTAAATTGCCCAAGAAACTATTGAGACATCAAACCTCATTGGGAGGCATCAAATCTCATCGTTAAGAATGCCATTTAGGAACTCCAGGGGGTTACCTTGTTCTTACTGTTTAACAAGAATAAGAAAGCACTGCCATAGCTCTATCGCACAAAATAATTTTCTGAGTCCACTTAATCCTCTTTCCTCTTTAGCTTCACAGCTTCACTGGTCACTTCTCTTTTAGATTGTTTTTCATGCCTTTAATCTCTGTAAGCAGTAGTAATAGCTATCACGACAGATGGAGTAGCTGGGCAAGTGATTTAGACTGATGAATATTTTCTCTGCATAATCAAATCTTTGGCAATAAAATGTACTACATTTTACTCCCAATTACAACAATATAAACCAAAGTTAAGTCCTTGGACTTAAGTTACCATTGATCTTCATTGGGGGATGCATCAATGTGTCAATGAATTCACATGAGTACTATAGTATTTGACCCACTGTTTAGCAAAGGGTTATTACATTTCTCAAAGTGCACTGTTAATCTTGACCTTTATTTTGATGTTTGACATTTTCATTGATTTTTCTACACTTATTTCCACCTGGCTACTTCTATTTTAGTTAAAACTTGACTTCACTTGCTGTCACTAATTGTTATACAGCTCATTTTGTCAAACAGTGTGGTCTTTTTCCAGTGTATGCATTTAGAGAATACATACTGAGTTATGTTTCCTCAGCCTTAGCATGATTGGCTTCCAGTCTGTTTTTACTGTTTTACAGTCAAAAGAAGGTTGGTTGATCTTTTTTTTGTGTCTCTTCCTTATCTTTATTTTTGACATCCATGACAAATTAGTATTAGTAGACTAGTTTGTCAGCTCAAATAACTATTAATTGTATTGATGTCACTATGATAATCAGGAAATGAAACAATAAATAAACCCCCCCCAATACATCAGATCCAACTGATTAGTCAAGAATTCTTTTTACTATAAATGCATGTCTGTACAGCTATTCACTATACAAACATTATTTCAGACCAGCCTATGGTATCCAATATCCAGCTCTACTGATCAATATATGTATTCATGTATATGTGTGTGATATGCTTAAGAAGAAAGTTAATGTTATCTTTAATCTCTCTTTGATACTCTAAACCCACACTTTTTCTAAATCTGCAAAACACCAAACCATATTAAGGCAGAGTACCCTGACCATCTCAGCTTAATTTGTGAAACACTGTAAGGTATTGTGTTACTTCTTGCTCCTGACATAGAATAAATATAACCTAACGGTTTGTTATTCACTTCAGAAAGAAAAAGTTCAAGGCCAAGAATTCTGATGTGAGATTCTATCTTGTTGTTAGATATTGCTTGATTATTTCCTTGTGGAAATAAATGGACTATCATATTCTAGCTTAAATATAGTTGCAATTACATTTCATACTAAATTTTGACTTTTCCAAAACCTCTGAATCCGAGCAAAAACATTTCTCATTAATTCTTACTAAATGAATAAGATTAAATAAATAAATGAAATAAATATTTCATTTATGAAAAGATGAAAAGATGAAGATACTTTCAAACTACATTGACACACTAGCATCAGTGGAACATCGTATGAAATGGTACAGTGTGCCACATGGGATTATGTATCACAACTGAATTATACAAAATACAAATGACAGAAAATTCTCAACAGAAAACATCTATGCTTCTACTTCAAAATAAATATTGGAACTGAAATATTTTTGGGGAAAAAAAAAGATAATAACAAAGAATTCTGGTGACATTGTTACCATTATAATTATTTTAGATTAAATGAATCATCATTACTTTTCACTTTTACAATAGAAATGTAAAAATAATAATACATCAAGATACATATCAAATTAATTTATAAGATATTTTAATGCGATTGTAACACAACATAAATTGAATATAGTGGTAACACCAATATTTTTCTTTTCAGCTCTCATCATTATAGTGTGTCTATATATATATAAAATATATATGTATATATATAAAAACTTCCCTGTTTGCTTTAGCAAAATACTATGCTTTTAATTTTAAAACCTAGCACAGCTACAAAATTAGTGAAAGTGACTGATGAAACTAATTCAAAATCAACTTATATAGGCAGGACTGCTTGGATCAGGTTCTGCATAGTTAAAACAAACTACATTGTTACAAATTAGAAACAGTTAAATACCTTCTTTCATTACCACAGAAGACAAAACCTGTGATTAAATTTACAATCCAGAGACTACCTCTCTGGGAATCCATTATATATTTAATACAATTCATATTGAAAATAGAATTCACTATGTATCACTAGAACACACATTGTAATACATACTCCTTAAAAAAAACCCCAAAACCACAAAAACGTAGGCATTTGAGAAGATCACAGTTCCGATAATTAAAAGTAAGTAGTCCATGTACCCTTGAAATTTGATTCTTTTTTAATTCTTGTTTTAGATTCTGCTGAAAGAAAAAAATTTTTTTTCACAAAATCAGTTGTCAATACATTTTTTAAAAGTTTTTCAAAAAAGGGCTATTTCTTTTCATGAGTGTATTGACTTTTTCCATTAATTACCATAACTGGCATGTTGGCATTCCATGGTGCAAACAGACTGAAGATGCTTATGTATGATATTCTGAGCTGAACTGTAAAGTCAGATTTATCAGGCTATGAACAGCACAGAGAAACATACTCAGGTAGGAGTGGGACCCAGCATATTAAGAAAGGAACTGATGAATCTGTTCTTGAGGAAACACTGAAAAAAGTCAGTCTCGGGGAGGGGAAGCAGTAATGTAACTGAGCTTTTTTATCCCCTCAAGACACACGGCTCTTTTCCAGATTTCAGTTAAGTAACATTTTTCTTTCAAAATTCTTGGACATATCCTATACATTTAGTCCAAAAAGAGAAGCAGCCATAAATAATTTCCTTCCCTATCCCCTCATATCCTCTTTCATCACTTCTTTTGCATCTCAGTGATTACACTGCTTGTCTAAAGAGACAGGTTCAATTACCCTCTTTATCTTAGAGGATATGGATCTGTCTCCTCCATTATACTGCCCTGTCCATTAAGTTATGGGTATTTTGGAAACACTTCAAAATACTTTTTTTAGAAATCACTTCATTTTGCATGGAATAGCTAAACATTAATTGGCCCCCAAAGAAAAAGAGGAAATAAGATGCCGTACCTCAGACAGGGGCACCCACTAGTGGGCAGAGATCTGTGTTTCCCCTCATTCCTTTTATTTCACAGATACATAGCATTTCATATTCAGTATTCACTTAACTCTATTGTCTTCAGTAAATTCAATTTGTGAGCTCAATCACAACAATTTCCAGATGTGCAAATAGTATGCCACTGACAACAGCACTACTGAGAGAAGCTGTATCATTCATATCCAGGCCTTACATCCCAACATGTTAAAAAAGATTACAATCCTGTGCATGCATTTGTGATTAAAATATGTTTCTTCCCTGTTTTTTTTCCCACAGTAAATATTTTGTGATACAAGTCTAATGACCAAATTACCATATCAAAGAAAACCACAGTGGCAAAAGACACTGATAGGTGTCTTTTTCAGCTGTATAGGGAGAAGCCAGACTTTAAAGAACGCCCTCATCCTAGATTTTTTTTTTTTCCTCAGGGCTTATAAAATTCACATTAGAGGACACTGTATAAAGCTTGCCACAGTTTTTCAAGAAAAAAAAATCTTAAATTTGATGACCAAACTGTTCTTAAATAATAAATTTTTTGTTCTCTCTAAAACACTTTTCAAATATTGACTTAATCTGGAGAAGTATCTCTCAAATTAATTTGGCAAGACTATCTCTTGACACAGGCAAGACAATGGCAGAGGTGCTCTCAAATCCTTGACAAAGAAAGGATAATTATGAAATACTTACAGATGTATCCAATCTGTTCAATGAGTATTTAAAATCTATTTCAGTTCTTTTGTTATCACAAATTACTCTGATGTTTTTCTTCTTTCATTATCACAAAGGACGTGACACATTTGTCAAATGTTAGAGGCCACTGGATAATTTTGAGGGACATATTAAACTCTCTAAAGGAGTTTCATGGCATCTTTCTTTGCTTCCTCAGTTTCTTTCTATTCTTTAGTATGATCTCTTCAAATTTCAGGCATTTATATCCTCTTTGCTACCCTGTAGACCTGTTACACGGTATTGCCATTGCTAGCAACAGGCCACAGGCATTGAACTGCATTTGCAAGGCCTCAGGACTAAGGCACGTCAGGCTTCTTTTCTCTTAACTGTTTTTGATCTACCTTGGTGACTTGATTTAGATGTAACAGCAATTTTTCCAACTGACCAGGTGGCTATGGCTAATTTGTTTATCTTTGTATGGTATGACCATGACTTTACAAGTCTACATGGAAAAACAGGCCTGGTGTGACAGTACAGGCCTTGAGAAGTGGAGATAGAGGATGCAGCATAGAGGAGCACAGCCCTGGGATGACAGGGGATGGGGCACAGTCCCTGGAACTCATGGCTGTCTACAACTCACCAGGTGTCAGTCAAAGAAACTCAAACCTAGAGCCGGACAAAACTGGTTTTAGGCTAAACACAAGTAAAAGCCATCATATAAAGTAAAACTGTGTGTAACATGAATCTGTAGACCAACAAAGACAACAAAAGGCATGAAAGCATGTCAGCAGACATGTAAAAATGACCCTGAGTGGATTTTAGAACTATCAATACCAGCATCACATTGCCCAGTGAAGGATGCCAGAGGCTGAAAACTCACCATAATACCCCTATCACCGTGGAAATGAAACCACCAACCTTAAGATCCAGAAATGCAGATGAAGAATGAGCACAACACCAGGCAAAGGAGTAGAAGCTGAGAAGTATACATATAACAGGTCTAACTCTGTTGTTAGTACTGAAACTTTTTCTGCATAAAAGCATTCTTTCTTTTTCTGCCATAATTAGATCTGGACTAATGTTGGTGAGACTGCTCAGATTTCAATTATATCATCAATAAATTCCTGGCTTTGAATACAAGGTGTGTTTTCTCTTTGCCCATAAACAAGATTGTGAGTGTTACATCTTGACAAAGAGATCAGAGTAGTAACTTTCAAGAACATATATTTATGAAAATTATCATTTGAACTTTGTTCCTTGAAACTATGAGTTCAGTTTTGAATCTAGACTTAAGGAGTCAAAATTTATGACGGCCATTGCCACACACCTGGAATGGGTTTGACTCCCTCACACCAGAAGAAGATTTGCAAGAAGAGGCTGCATTGGCTTAGACCTGCAGTGAATTTGTCCCACGGGATATATTTAAATTAATTCTGCTGGAATTTGTTTTAATGAACTATTCATAAAATATTATGAACAGCTTTCATAATTGCCTCAAATTTCTGCTGAAAAAATGTACTTCAGTAGATTCAAAGCACTACCTGGACTTTCCCAGTCTGTCAATATCTGTCAGAGGTATTGCCTAGAGGGATACCTAAAAGGAAGAGGAGTTAGATGGAGAATGTAAAAACCTGTCTGCTGGGTGAGGAATAATTTCTATTATTATTCTGTCTTTCTTTTGTTCTTTTCCTTTCTATATATGTTTATCTGCCTGTGTTTTTGCAATAATTGCCGTAGCAATAAAAAACAGATGATGTCCATGAGGGTTCATTCTAATGAAACTGTGAAGAGATTGTATTTCCGTGCTATACATTTCTGTTTCCTACTAAAAGAAACAAGGTATTAATATCAAAATAAATGCTATTCCATTTAATAGACTAAACGTCAAAACACATTTCTACGTTTCATCAGCTCAGAATACAGCCTGTTAGCACAATATAGTAAGAAAAAAGTAATAAGAATAATTATCAAAATTTTCATGGTGTTCTCTGAGGCACTGGTACCCATTCAGATTTATGTTGCTAGAGTTCCACCCACCTTACTTACCTACCTACTCTATGTCAATGACAGACAAATGAGAGCCTGATCAAGACTGCATTGAAATCATTATTTTAGGAAAAAGTTTAAATCTTTTCAGGGTAAAGTATGGTCTGTTGAAAACTGTACGTGTTTATATCTGCAATAAGACATAAATCATAAATACTGATCTTCCTCTCAAACTCCATAGACAAATACAATTCCATTATGGATATTTGGAGAAAGAAAGTGATCATTCCTTTCTGCTCTATAAACTGATTCACTGATGTGTATTCTTTGGTACCTCCTAGATACTGAGGTATAACAAAAGGAAGTATTATACTGCTTACCAAGCTAGCTGATGGTCAATCAGCTAGATCTTCTTTCCATCTGAAAATAAAATTTTCAACAAGTTTTTCTATACTTTTTTGAGGACCAAACCTTAGCATCTGAATATTAATAGTCACATTTAAATGTGTGAAGATAAATGTATTTTTTACCAGTAGACTAAGAGATCCCTAAATGCTACGCTTTTGTAATGTCAACATAAAACTGAACACACCGAGCATTAAATTAAACATTGTGGTTGGATAGGCTTAGCCCCATTTGTCATCAGATTAAGAAAACAAATCCAAAAGGACTCTTAACCTAAAGAAATAGAAACTGTATTATCTTTCTTGATTTTGATGTTGTTAAGAAAAAAGTCTGATTGCAGTTATTCTCATACCTAACATCAGTCATCAGTTTCATACAGCCATGAAAGGAATTGTGAAATTTTATTCGAAGGGGTTGTTGGTAACAAGCTTAAAAAATGTCATAACATGGGTCTTTTGGTGTTACATAAAACTTTTAAGAGGGCGGGTTTTTTCCATCTAGTTCCTGAGCAAATTATTAATATATTTATATATGTTGCCCGCTGGCAACCGGTGGGGAACACCTGTCTCTGAGGGGGAAAAGGATCCTGGAGCAGGAGTTAGCAGGGGTTATTGAAAGAGCTTTAAACTAGATTTCAAGGGGGAAAGGGATAAAATCAGGCTCACTGATGCCTGGGGGTGGCACACCAGTGTTTGAGGGGGGGTGTGCTGGCAAGGACCTTTGGACTGCCATCTCAGTGGAGGCAGGGGATGGGGACCCACGTGGCAGCGAAGACGTAGGGGTTGTTGATGTGCTAGAAACCAGGGAATAAACTGAGATTAGTCACATAGGAATTAAGGCTTCTCCTCCCAAAAAGGTGGCAGGGTCAATAGCCCAACTAAAGTGCATCTATACCAATGCATGCAGCATGGGCAACAAACAGGAGGAGCTGGAAGCCATTGTCCAGCAGGGAAACTATGATATAGTGGCCATCACAGAAATGTGGTGGGACAACTCGTACAACTGGAATGCTCCAATGGATGGCTACAAGCTCTTCAGAAGGGACAGGCAAGGAAGGAGAGGCGGTGGGGTAGCCCTGTATGTCAAAGAGAGTTTTGATTGTCTAGAGGTTAACAATAGTGACAATAGGGTTGAGTGTCTGTGGGTAAGAATCAGGGGGAAGGCCAACAAGGCAGATATCATGGTGGGAGTCTGTTATAGACCACCCAACCAGGATGAGGAGACAGACAAAATATTCTATAAGCAGCTGGGAGAAGTCTCACAATCGCTAGCCCTTGTTCTCATGGGGGACTTCAACTTATCAGATGTTTGCTGGAAACACAATACGGCAGAGAGGAAACAATCTCAGAGGTTCCTAGAGTGTGTGTAAGATAACTTCTTGGCACAGATGGTGAGTGAGCCAACTAGGGAAGGCACATCACTGGACCTGTTGTTTGTGAACAGAGAAGGACTTGTGGGGGATGCGACAGCAGGAGGCCGTCTTGGGCACAGTGACCATGAAATGATAGAGTTTTTGATTCTCAGAGAAGTAAGCAGGAGGGTCAGCAGAACTTCTGCCTTGGACTTCCGGAGGGCTGATTTCAGCCTGCTTAGGAGCCTGGTGGACAGAGTCCCTTGGGAGGCAGTCCTGAAAGGCAAAGGAGTCCAGGAAGGC
Source organism: Gavia stellata (assembly GCF_030936135.1). Taxonomy (NCBI): domain Eukaryota; kingdom Metazoa; phylum Chordata; class Aves; order Gaviiformes; family Gaviidae; genus Gavia; species Gavia stellata. Next base: position 22,091,158 of record NC_082598.1, on the reverse strand, counting down.
TGGACACTCTTCAAGAAGGAAGTCTTAAAGGCACAGGAGCAGGCCGTCCCCATGTGCCGGAAGATGAGCCAGCAGGGAAGAAGACAAGCCTGGCTGAACAGAGAGCTTTGGATGGAACTCAGGAAAATAAAAAGAGTTTATGACCTCTGGAAGAAGGGGCAGACCACTCAGGAGGACTACAAGGATGTTGTGAGGTTTTGCAGGGAGGAAATTAGAAGGGCCAAAGCCCAACTAGAACTTAACCTGGCAACTGCCATAAAAGACAACAAATAAATTTTTCCATAAATACAATAGCAACAAAAGGAGGGCTGAGGAGAATCTTCGTCCTTTACTGGATGTGGGGGGAAACATAGTTGAATGAAGGGTTAAATCACTGACGGTCCCTGGCTGAGACCCTACTGTGATACATAAAAGCTTTATTTGCATAGTTTTAGTTATTTGTTGAGCAGAGTTGATAATAGGATGTTTCAAGAAGTGTAACTCCCTTCCTGACAAGATCAAATGGGCCTTGAGGTAGCTCATTATGCCTTCTGAGTATATCATTGATAACAGGGACTCGGAGTCAGACTTTGTGTCAATATAAGTGGCAAAGAACTAGTTCAAACTGACCTTTTTGTAACATTCCGAGGCCAATGGATGGATGAGCCAATTCCATGACCATGTATGGACAAAGGAAACTCGAAGTTCTACTAGCGGACAGTGTGAGGAAGACTATGAAAGACCACCGGAGGGTGAAAAGACCCTAACCCTAATTATACTGCACATGCTTGGACTATGCAAATGAATTCCCGGAACTCATCCACATAAGACCGCCCTTTTTAGAATTCTGATGAATATGTATGATTTTTCTGTATATGAACTGAGGTGCTTTGCTAACGCGTTGGAGCACTCGTGGTGGACAAATCCCCAGTGCTGCCCAGCGCTGTATTAAAGAATCCCTGCTTAATAACAAACTAGTTGTTATTGAGTTATTCATCTCGGAAAACCGTCCCGATCGCGGGCTCGGCACCGACTTTGTTGTTTCATAGTGACAAAGGATGAGGAAAAGTCTGAGACACTTAATGCCTTCTTTGCCTCAGTCTTTAATAGTAAGTTTGTTGTTCTCAGCCCCCTGTGATGGTAGAGAGCGACGGGGAGCAGAATGAAGCCCCACAATCCAAGGAGAAATGGTTAGCGACCTGCTACACCACTTAGACACCCACAAGTCTATGGGACAGATGGGATCCACCCAAAGGTACTGAGGGAGCTGGCGGAAGTGCTCACCAAGCACAGTCCTGGCTAACCAGGGGGGGTCCCAAGTGGACTGGAGGTTAGCAAATGTGACGCCCATCTACAAGAAGGGCCTGAAGGAGAATCTGGGGAACTACAGGCCTGTCAGCCTGACCACAGTGCTGGGGAAGATTATGGAGCAGATCATCATGACTGCCATCATGTGGCACTTATAGAACAACCAGGCAATGAGGCCCAGTTGGCATGTGTTTATGAAAGGCAGGTCCTGCCTGACTAACCTAATCTTCTATGACAAAGTTACCCATTTAGTGGATGAGGGAAAGGCTGTGAATATAGTCTACCTAGACTTGAGTAAAGACTTTGACAACGTTTTCCACAGCATTCTCCTGGAGAAACTGACTGCTCGTGGCTTGGACAGGTGTACTCTTTGTTGGGTTAAAAACTGGCTGGATGGCTGGGCCCAAAGGTTTGTGGTAATGGAGTTAAATCCAGTTGACGGCCAGTCACAAGTGGTGTTCCCCAGGGCTCAGTTTTGGGACCAGTCTTGTTTAATATATTTATCAATGATCAGGGATTGAGTGCACCCTCAGGAAGTTTGCAGATGACATCAAGTTGGGCAGGTGTGTTGATCTGCTTGAGGGTAGAAAGGCTCTGCAGAGGGATCTGGACAGGCTGGATAAGTGGGCCAAGGCCAATTGTATGAGGTTCAACAAGGCCAAGTGCCGGGTCCTGCACTTGGGCCACAACAACCCGATGCAATGCTACAGACCTGGGGACGAGTGGCTGGAAAGCTGCCCAGTGGAAAAGGACCTGGGGATGTTGTTTGACAGCCAGCAGAATATGAGCCAGCAGTGTGCCCAGGTGGCCAAGAAGGCCAATGGCATCCTGGTCTGTTTCAGAAATAGTGTGGTCAGCAGGAGTAGGGAAATGACCATCCCCCTGTATTTGGCACTGGTGAGGTCGCACCTCGAATACTGTGCTCAGTTTTGGGCCCCTGTATGGGATCACCTGGCTAAACCTGTTTCGGAGCACAAAGGCGAGATGCAGGGAGTTGTGATTCGACTCAGCTTTGTCTCACCTTGACAAATCCTTATCTATGCAGAGATGACTTGGGGGGAGCTGTGGAAATGGCTCAGCCCGGGGTTGCCTGAACGCTGCCGAAACCCGAAACCCGAATGGAGCCATGAATGATCCCTTAACAAACAAAATGCCCTGAGTACCATTCCACTATTCAGTAACTTTGTGTGCTAGACATCACTAAATTACCATACAGACTAAGGAGCCGAGCCATCAAGGCACCAGAGATAAACATTCGTGCATAAGCCTGCCCCCACCCATCAAGTCAGGGAATAAAAGCCGCAAGGTTTGGGCAGAAAAATGGGGAGAGTCATTTTTTCCAAGGATACAGCTGGCCTGTAGGAGATTCTTTCCCCCTCGTCCAGGACGCTGTACAAGGTAACTTCCCAGGGATTAAGAGGCCTTACCTGAGAGAGAGGGTAAGTGATTAAGAAACATACGTATGGTATTTGGCATGCTTTAAGATCATGATTAGTGCACTCTTTTTTGAATCTAGTGCGCTTGTGAATTGTGTATTTAATTGCAATAGTGCATTCCTCCATTGTAACCATAAAATAACCTGCAATAGTGGCGTATTGGACCTGTGAGTGAAGTTCAAATAAATTGTTAATTTGAACCTGACAGTGAAGTCTTTCTCTCCGTCACAGCCCCTCATGACAAGAAAGACATTGAGGCACTGGAGCATGTCCAGAGAAGGGCGATGAAGCTGGTGAAGGGTCTGGAGCACAAGTCTTATGAGGAGTGGCTGAGGGAGCTGGGGTTGTTCAGTCTGGAGAAAAGGAGGCTGAGGGGAGAACTTATTGCTCTCTACAACTGCCTGAAAGGAGGTTGCAGAGAGGTGGGTGTTGGTCTCTTCTCCCAAGTGACAAGTGATAGGACAAGAGGAAATGGCCTCAAGTTGTGCCAGGGGAGGTTTAGGCTGGATATTAGGAAAAATTTCTTCATTGAAAGGGCTGTCAGACACTGGAACAAGCTACCCAGGGAGGTTCTTGAGTCACCATCCCTGGAGGTATTTAAAGGATGTGTGGATGAGGTGCTTAGGTACATGGTTTAGTGGTGGACTTAGCTGTGTTAGGTTAACGGTTGGACTTGATCTTAAAGGTGTTTTCTAAGCTAAACAATTCTATGATTCTATGATACTATTCTATCATCATAATGATATATAACTGAATAATCTTTGTAGAAAGAATATGCATATTGTTCGCTAAAAAACATTTTCACTTAAATCCGTGTTTCCAAAATGTGTTTCCAAAAGTATTTTCCCTCATGGGACATGAACAGTAATATAAAAGATTCCAGAAGAGAACTCGGATGTTCTCTGCAGCTTTATCTTTTACTATAAAAATGAAATCAAACTCAAAGCATGCTGTGCTTGCAAGGGAAGCCTTCAAAATGCAAGTGATAAAGTGTCACCTAGAGAGACATTTGCCTGAGGAGGTAAAGGGCCAGATGCCATAATTCTGAGCTGTGAAATGTCCTGTTTGTTTCATATGATGCAGAAACTGAGAAAGACATTTTACAATTTAGCATTATTAACGATTTCACTCATTCTCAAAGCTTGTAATAAAGGAAAAGTGTTATACTAGGAAGATTATTTCTCACAATGTTTGTGTTGGGGAGGGGAGGCATGAAAAAGTAGAGGAGCATGGTGTGAAAACGTATAAATTAAGATGTATAAGCTTGCAACACAGCATGATGGGGTTGCAGTGGGGGCTTTATTGGCTCTCCTAACTGTAAAGCAAAGATAACAATACTTTGTTTTTGAAAATCTTTAAGATATACAGATAGATTTCAATAGGGTCAGGTATGAGATAGTAAGAAATAAAAATTGACCAAATATTATTCTAACCCAAGAATGATGGAAATAATTTTGAAAACAACTTTTGAAACTGTCTAAATTCAAACAAAAGCAATAAAAAGCCCCAGCCCTTCCAATTAAAAATATGAACACATTGACAAGCCATTTAAATAACAGCTGAGCAATGTCTTCTAGTGCCAGCTGTGTGTCATACGTAGGAAAGAGAAGTTTTCTGCTGGTGCTATTAATAACAGATACCAATAAATAGCTGTGTTATTCTGTGTCAATACAATGTATTATAAAAGTGATAGAGATAACTGAGCTGCTATACAAAGAGCCAAGACGATTTCATCTACTTACAAATTAAATAGTCAAATACATTTTTATTTATGTAATTATTTAGTTAGCTATATGTATGAACATTATGTCTTCATCCTTTTCTATCAAATATCTTGGACTTCAAAAGCGATCATTTTGCCATTTCTATGGTACTTCTTTTCATCTACCCAACTGTATTTCCCTCTGTTTCCTTCAGTCTAACTATTGTCTACTTTATGCACTGAGGATAAATATTGGGTCTGCAACACAAAGAATATTGATTCATAGTTTCAAAGAAAACAGAAAGAACTATTTCAGAGGAACTTTATCAAACCTTACAGACAGGAAAGAGCCATTGCTAAACAGACATTGTACAGAAAAAGCTTATTTGCATTTGATACAGAAAAGTCTTGAAATAAATATAAGTAGAATTCATTTTGCCTAAATTTAGATATCTGTCATGTGAAAACACTGTCTTTAAGCTCGATTATAATCTCTGGAGATCTAATCAATAGAGTTTGTGCAGTTTTTGATGTAATATATTTGACTAAATGCAGGTATCTATGAAAAAGTGACATGAATGATTGGTATTTACCATTGATTTTACTGACTAGATTTTCAGGAGAACAGGCACTGAGGCTCATGGTATTTGTATAAAGTTAGACAAAATTAAACTTTCCCGAGATACATATATATACACACACACATAAAAATTTATCCCTGTATATATACACACACATAAAAATTATGAATGTATATACAAAAGAAAGTTCAAGAATAGTGTGAGCTGGCATAGCTATCTTAGGCTGGCTTACCCTGAGAAATAGATCTTAAAGGCATCATGGTACACACTTCAGCATAGTGTAGTAAGCAGAACACATTCCCAGGATTGCCACTGAGCTTGTAGTAAAGTATAAAATTATTAAAGAATAATTACCTTCTTTGATCAGTAGATGAAGGCCAAGATGAATACATCTATTCAAATTACATGTCTTCATCCACTGCCCATTCTCATTTTAGCATCCTGTTTAGTGATTTTTCTTGATGCCTTACTAAGGTATGGAAATACCTATAGAAGCAACAGCCTCACAAATTCAGGGATCTAGCTTCTTGTCCACAATTCTGGCATGGTGTTTAGTTGCTAAAATGATGGCACAAAACCATGTTGAATATCATTAAATAAGTCTTGAATTTGTTCTTGTACTGTACAAAGTCAATGCAGCCGAATATTATTTTTTTAATATAAATGAAAGAATTAATGGAAGACATGGTAAACATGATAAAAAAATCACCCTAGGTGTTGAACATTTTTCATACATTCAGAAAGTAACTGGGCAGACAGAAATGACTGGTTTAAACCAGAATGACTGGTTTAAAAGCATTTATTATTATTATTATTATTTTAATTATTTTTAGAAAATAGTGCATGTTGTGGTCTTTTTATTTGCCTTCTGGGTATTTAGGCTTCAGTATTAGCAGCCTCAAGGTTTTCTCCTTAATCATAGGACTGGAAGTTTACTTTTAAAAATTAAAGCTGATCTTCTCACACAGTGAAATTATTTCAGAACCTAGGGCTTTAGGACACGCACTAGCTTCTTTGAGGTGAAGTAAAAATGTGAGGTTGACAAAACAGCTATGTATTTCAGATCTATGGGATTTCAGTGGTTTAACTTGACTGCTTTAACTTTCTGATATGAGAACTGACACAGGCTCTTAGTCTCAGTGTCTTACAGAAACCTATGTTGTGCCATGCTAAGCATTTCAGCGAGTAGAATTTGGTGATCTCTTCCTGGGACTGAAGTTCACAATGGTGGACTCCATAGGCATCTTATGAAGAAAATTTCCAACAAGATGATTTTTCAGAATATTGCCAGGTTCTTTTAGAACAAGAGGGTGGAACATTTAATGTTTAATGTAGATGGTTTAATTTTTAATATCAAATTTACTTCTTCCAAGTTATTTGACATTACACAGGTTTTTGATTTAGCAGAGTGATACGGCAATGTACTTAAATCACAATGCAACTAAAAATCGCACTTAGCAGAGCACACCAGTTGCAATACAAATGCGATTCTCAGTACTGATCTCTAAAACATGCTCACTGTCATGGTGCTGGGTGTCCCCCGTCTCTGGGAAGGAATACATGGCTTGAAGCCAGCTCAAGGCTATTGCTCTCTTCAAGTTCTTTTTGTTGATTGTTTGTTTTTTTATACTTTATGATAAGTTGAGCCACATATACCTCCACCTCTGATCCCGTGCTTGCTGAGTCAGGAAGACATTTGCACTGTTTTGATTAATTCAGGGTCAAACATTTACACAAACAGATGTTCCTATCAACTGATACAGCTATTTATATATAATAAAGAACACCTTCTAGTTCCCTTTGTGTTGTCTGTTGGTCTTTGCAGCAGGAGTGGTCTGTCATTACACCTATTCTCCCCTGAGCTTCTTGAGCTCATTGCCCTTGCCCAGCATTTCTGAACTTTATTCCATTGTAGGGTTGTAACTGATGGGTCACAAACAGCCATAGGATCAAACAGGGAATAGAAGAAATGAGTGAATCACAGGTCGTCTTCTTTTATGGATGGTGGCACCAGTCTGCACTCTCTATTTTTTAATGTTATCCTAAACTAGTAACTCATTATAGTAGTGCTTTGAACACCATATAATATATTTTGGTGAAAGTCATGAGACCTGCAGAAGAGGAGGTTCTTAAACAGCTAGTTGATTTTTTTTTTTTTCCCAAACCAATCTGTTTGAGTGAAATACCTATGGTCTGCCTAAAGCGTGTTTATGCACTTTAATCACTTTTTGAATGTCAGTCTTACTGGCTTTTCTGAGAGCGTCACAACTTAACAAGTTTTTAAGCCAGACAGACACACGAAATGAAACATGTGAGTCTGCAAGTCTTTTACAAATTCTGGAAAGGTTAGCAAGCTCTGACACTAGCCTTTTTTGGAATACAAGCTTCAAGAAGATAGTGTTTGAAATAGAGTAAGCTCAGATTTTCTGAGTAAGGCATAAAAATAAAAAAAGTGTTTGAAAACACTCTTCCTTTTCCCCACTGTTTTCTTTCAGGATGAGTCATTTTCTTTGGACTTTCCATTTTACTCCAGCAAACTTCAGTGATTAGTAGTGCCTAGGAATACCATTTTAGTTCAGAAACTTACTGTATTAAGTGCTGTAAGAATAATGGTAGGATGCCTGCCCTCAAATGTTTTTATCCGTCTGTGAAATGAAATGAGGAGTTATATTCATTGGATGGATAATTTTATTAATAGAGATAGTTTAAATGGTAAAAATATAAATTCCAAACTAATTCAATTGCCATGTATGCATTTATGTGTACTTACCATACTTTCTAAACTTCTGAAGTATATTCTCATACAAAATTGAGAGTTTTTAAAACACATCATATGTAACTCATATAAAACTCATTTCTGTGAAAGAAGGAGTTATTACTACTCCACAAAAGATTAAAAAAAGCTTATCCATTGACTTTTCAACATATGTGTCTACTGTTTTCCACCGCAGCTCCTCCGAGAAATGCCATAGTTTCTCTGTATATGTGTATTTAGGAATCATATAATGATACTACCCTGACTAAAAGCTTTATTTCAAACTGACTATCTGAAGTTACTTAATGAATAATAGCCAGTATTCATTTAGCAGATGCAGAAATACTACTAGTACAGTATTTTTGTGTAAAAATTAATACTTATTGATGTGTGTGGACGTGGTATTGTGAGACATGGTTTAGTGGGCATGGTGGTGTTGGGTTGATGGTTGGATTTGATGATCTTACAGGTCTTTTCCAACCTTAGTGATTCTGTGTGATTCTGCGTGATAAATTAAAAAGAAATATATACGACAGGAAAATAAGAAGTTGCAGCTTTACATTTTTTTTTCTTTTTTAAGCACTATCACTTGTCAGAAAGGTTCAGCAAAAAGAATTGAGGATCTTGTTCCCTCTCTCCTCCCAAAAAAAAAGAAAGATATTTTTCCTAACCAGTCCTAGAATCTTCACCTGTCTACAGTTTGTTCCTGTGCATTGCACAAAAGATATGGAAGCTTTGGAAGCTTAAAATGGAATTCCCTACTCAAGCAGGAACTTAAGTTGTACAGTACTGAAATGTAAAGGAAGTAGAGCAAATGGTCAGCTGACATAGAGATAGGCACTAGTATGGGGCCAGCTGCACCTGTTTATTCAGTCAAGATCCCCAGTGTGCTAATTGTCTAACATTTTGCTAAAGATTCAAGAAACTTAGTTCAAAATTACCAATCTCTCTGATGCTGTGCAGGATTTTACTTCAGACTGAGTGCTCTATTTTCCATGCAGAGGAGTAGCCCTCCCAGGGTATTTTTTCAGTGTGTCTTTTCTTAACATAAATAATTAAAAAGTTACAGCGTGAGAGAAAATTACTCATTATCTCACTGCTCAGGGAACCTATAGGAAATGTGAGTTCAAGTCTCTCCTGCAATAAGTTTTGTAACATCGTGTATACCTGCATTTTTCTTTTCCCCAAAGCCCACAATATATTTGTGATAAAGCTAGCGAGTCTTCAGGCACTTTATTTTTAGCATTCATGTTAGTCATACTTTAGGTTTAGGCAGAATTTTACCCTCCTTTTCAGACTAGCTTTGTGGAGGAAAGGAACAAATTTTTTGTTCAGCAGTGAAGGGAGTCCGGCATGTGAGGTTTAAAAACTTTATTGTACCAATGTAACAATTACCCAATGTAGGTAATCATTCAAAAGTACTACTTCCTCTGTGGCAAGGACTAGCTCTGTCACAGTTACAGTGGGATTCCTGATGTTTGATGTATAGAGGTGATGTTTATAGTTTAGGACATGTAAGCTCCTCTTACAGTTCTTGCCATTTGGCCACTAATCATGGGGTCAGAATGGGGTCAGGAACTGCAGAGCAAACATGCCAGCCACAGAGCTGGAGGCATTCATATTTCCACAGTATAAGTTCTTTACAGAAAAGGAGAGAAGACCTGAGGACATGACAGCAGTTGGAGTGGGAAAGGGCTTGTGGTTTTCCTGTACTTGATGGACAAAAATGAAGAGCAAGGAGATGGTATACTTATACCAAATAGCATGATTAAAAGGCACATATTCTGTTCTGGATACATCACTGCCAGATAAAAAATATCATCGCCACCTAATAAAGTGAGAGGTTAGTTAACTTATCAGCTATCACTACCATCTTATTTTTCACTTTGTGGCATTCACAACAATGATTATGTTGGTAATGCACAAGGAGAAATAGAATCCAACCATATCAGCTTTACACCTTCTGATTCTGCAGTTCTGACAGAAATAAAAGTGTTAAGACTATTTTATAGTCAATGAAGTCAGCAGATTTTCTTCCTGATACACTTAAGAGAAAGTTCTGTTGAGTAAGGTGCCATTAAAACACATTTACTCTGAAAGAAACAACCGATTTATTTTTTACTTCCCTTAATATGCTTAGAAAATTCTATGGAGACCCTTGAACAACCATCCTGCACTATTTCTTACAATCTGTACGAAAATGGTAATGTCAGAAGATGAAAAATAATAAACTATATAAACATATTTTGCTGCCAAAATGTATGTAGTAAAAAGTCTTATACAAAGGTATTTCCTAACAGGGCAATAAGCCCATTCACCTGTGATCTTCATTCCTGAAAACTCTTCATCCAACCAACAGTATAACTAAGAAACATGGAATCATAGAATTGTTTAGGTTGGAAAAGACCTTTAAGATCATCAAGTCCAACTGTAAACCTAACATTGCCAAGTCCACCACTAAACCATGTCCCTAAGTGCCACATCTACACGTCTTTTAAATACCCCCAGGGATGGTCACTTAACCACTTCCCTGGGCAGCCTGTTCCAATGCTTGACAACCCTTTCAGTGAAGAAATTTGTCCTAATATCCAATCTAAACTTCCGCTGGCACAACTTGAGGCTGTTTCCTCTCATCCTAGATGCCTCATGCTTCACTGGATCCAACGTTGACATTCATAAGCTATAAGGTGTTACAAGGCACTCTTCCCCATGAATTGTTATCACTAATACAATGATCTTGGTTTTCAGTTGTGAAAGAAAAAATAGAAAATTATCAGAGAAAATAAAAAATGAAGAAAAATAAAGTATACATAGTGCAATGAAATATCACTCCAAAATAATCTTCAACGTGGCACCCAAGAGAAGAAGCTAACTAATTACAAGACCTTTTGTCTTACAGTTGTGAGACTACAGTTGTTAGCAGACACATCTTCAGTGGTATCTTTTCAAAGGGCAACCACCTAATAGTATAAATTTTCTGTTCACTTTGATGTGGTCATTAATACACAGATTCAAGTCATTTAACACTAAGTAAAAGAGAGTCGGTCATAAAATCTTTAGTAACAAAATCATGACAATTCAGTGAGAACAAATTTTCAACACATTACACTGAAACAAAGGTTGAGGAAGAAAAATTTAGAGGCACAATAAGAACAAAAAAAGATATAAAGCAATCTGATATTTGCAATAGATCTGTTTCAAGCATGATGTTCTCCCTAGGATAGAGATGCTGTTCAACAGTGTTGGAAATGAAGAAGCACGTAAATGTTGGATGCACTAAAAATCGAAAGCACATTACAAGTCAAATTTCATCTTCACTGCATGGGCAGTGATGTAGGAGACATGTGATTCACTGACTAACAATAAGAAGTGGCAGAGATGAAGATGTCCTTGAAAATGCCCTTAGTATTCCAGCTGACCTTTTCTCTCTAGGAGATAATATGGTTTATGAAACATTTGTCTTCAGGCAGGACAGACAAAAGGAGATGAAACACTGACCGGCTTTCCTGCCAGATTGTATCAATTGGCATGCACACAGGAGTGTATTGAGCTGGATCCTTCAATCAAAATGTACATTGTGTGTCATCACTTATTATCCAGGCTCTGAGCAAGCTCTCTGCAAGCCAGAACTCATGGCTGACAGATTTTTGAACACTAAATGAGTAGTGGTACCGGCAGAGATACAGACTCAACACAGGAAAAATGATGTGTGATTTATTAGCATACCACGAGGAACAAGACCATATTCCCAGAAAGCCAAGGCTCAAGAAATAGTACAGATTTTGAGATACTTACAGAAGCTGAAGCAGATATCCTACATTGGAAAAGATATTCCTGTTATACAGCTTTGCTAACAGTCAACACAGAAACAAAAAATACTTTATGGAGTTCATTCTGTCTCCAATCAAAATTACGGAGGAGTGTAGAAAAGATGCCATGGCAAATTTGAAAAAACCCAAGTAATTTAATCAAGGAGTATGGTAGTAAGCAATACAGATTCAGTGGAAACAAAATATATTATGCAAATCTCTCTGAAATGGAAAGACATAAAAGTAGAAAGTAAAAGGCAAAAATAAGGAGAATACTCAAGAAATACCCATGTTATTTGGAATATGATTTTGCAAGAGAAGAACCCACAAAAATTAACTGTGAAAAAAACCCCAAAAATGCAGAAGCTGGAATATGTTTCATGAAAGCAGATTTAAGATTTCAGGAAATTGAAAACACACAGGATGCGCAGGAGCAAATGGAAGAATTTATAAAAAAACAGAGAACATAAAGGTCTGGCAGATCAGAGGGTAAGAAAGGATGCATTGTCAAAAATAGATCAGAAAATAAAACACGTAACATACTGCTGGTAGAAATCTGAATATACGCTGATAGTAAAGAAGAGATAATAGAGCCTAACCTGTTATTCTGAATGTTTCAAGGATTTCAGAAAAGAAGACAAGGTGATTTGTAAGAAGGAGGGGAAATAGTAAAACGTTGACAGAATTCAGGAAGGTTCAAAAAGAAAAATCAGTTTAACTTTTAACAGTTCAAACTTTTAACAGTTCACTAGAATTATTAAGATCAAACTTCAATCTTATTTCAGAGAACAAAGGAAGCTGGGCAGCCAAGAAAGGATACCGTTCCTTTCTCTGAAGAAATACCTCAGTGCAGGGTAATGAAGATGTCCACATAATTAGAACAGTAAGAGTGACTAATATAATTTATTTTATATAACATTCACAGATTTATGACACAGAACAAGATATGATAACATAATAATAATGTTTGATAAGTTATTCACATCAGAAAAAAACCAGTTTGTATGTCATTTGTGTCATCTTACTTTCCACACCAGAGCCCTGAAAGCACTGCTAGACCTTATAAACCCCATTCAGCCTCCCTCGAGCTTCCCCCGACTCTGCCCAGGGCCCAGGACCCTATTTCAGCCCCCCAGGACTGTGAGTCCTTGCCCCAGTGATGCTGCAGCAGAGCAGGGCTCCAGCTCCCTACCACCTTGCCTGGCCATGGGCCCTGCCGAGCCGGGCCTACCTGCAGGCCCACAATCCAGCCCAGTCTCAGCCTGTCCTCAGCCCCAGGGAGGTGCCCGATACTGGGGCTGGGGTTGCCACGCTTCCCCTGGCTGGGGCAGTGGGACAGGCCTGGCTGCAAGGCCCAGACCTGCTGCCCCTGGAGGGCCCATTCTGGTCCTGGTTCCTGGACCCCAGGGAGCTGCCAGCTGCCACTGCTGTGACAGTTCTTCAGTACAAATTCAGTGTGGTACAGGCTCTCATTACAGGAGCCCTTGCTAATTTTTCCTGTGCTATGACCCTGCCCCTGAATCACTGATGATGATGACTTGAAACTATTTGGTTTTGGCTCATGTGGTGCACGCTCCTTTATTTGCTTGCATAAACTATTTATACTCTGCTGTGAATACAGACTTTTTTTTCTAGAACGACGACTTCATTTTTACAATGCTTTTCCAAAATAAGATAATGTAATTATTCTCATTTTACAGCTTAGATATGAGATGCAGAAAAATTATGGTGAAAAGCACACACTAATTTTGTGTGCCTGTGAGTTTCTTTACTAGGCTAGTACCACTAACTACATGTTTCAGATCTCCCACTGACTCCAATTAGAGGCCTGTGCTGGTTTTTGCTGGGGTAGAGTTAATTTTCTTCATAGTAGCTAGTATGGGGCTGTGTTTTGGAGTTGTGCTGGAAACAGTGTTGATACACAGGGATGTTTTAGTTACTGCTGAGCAGTGCTTACACAGAGTCAAGGCCTTTTCTGCTCCTCACACCACCCCATCGGTGAGTGGGCTGGGGGTGCACAAGAAGTTGGGAGGGGACACAGCCGGGACAGCTGATCCCAACTGACCAAAGCGATATCCCATATCATATGATGTCATGCTCAGCATATAAAGCTGGGGAAAGAAGAAGGAAGGGGGGGACATTTGGAGTAATGGCATTTGTCTTCCCAAGTAACCGTTACGCGTGATGGAGCCCTGCTTTCCTGGAGGTGGCTGCACACCTGCCTGCCGATGGGAAGTGGTGAATGAATTCCTTGCTTTGCTTTGCTTGCCTGTACGGCTTTTGCTTTACCTATTAAACTGTTTTTATCTCAACCCACGAGTTTTCTCACTTTTACTCTTCTGATTCTCTCCCCCATCCCACCTGGGGGGAGTAAGCGAGCGGCTGTGTGGTGCTTAGTTTCCAGCTGGGCATAATCCACGACAAGGCCGGAAAGCTAGAAATTTTGATTGCCAGATCTCAGTATCTCATATTCAACAAGTGAAAATTTTACCATTAACAGTGGCATCAGTCTTCTTTAAGCAGGGAAATGGTAGGATGTCCAGCTAGTCAGCAGTATACCATATTCTTCACAAGGAGGAATTTAAAGCTGTTGGTGGGGCCTCCTTCCTCCTCAGTCTTCGTGTCTTTTTAGTTTTACATTTCCTTATCACAGTTTACCTGCTTCTTCCTGACTCCCAGCTGAAGTTTGAAAGTTGTACATTAGCCTCTCCCAACCTCAGTTGATGTAAAGGTCTGTTGTTGGTTTTGTAATGACTACCTAGGTTTGTCAGATCTTTAGCATATGTTGTATTCATAAAGTTTCAGCAAGTCAGTTAGATTAGGCAATAATAACTTGACCATTAGCCAATCATGCCAAAGAAGTTCCACAGATGTCCTGAGACTGCCAGATCAATGAGAAGCCTACGGCTTTTTTTAGTAATGGCAAAAATCATGTTTAGTAGTTTATGTAGCAGCCACAAAAGTACAAAAGTTATGGCTCAAACTTCTAAAAAATTAAGTCCATGTTATAATTGATAATTGTTCGGTTTTTTAAAGTGATTTTCATGGTCAAATGTTTTATATGGCTGGTCTCACAATTTTTCTTTTCTAATCCAACATCCACCTGCTACGTATCTCTTAGAACAATTATTCACAACACAGTGTGTTGTGAAATGTGATTTTCTACTAGTGCAGGAATTCCCTTAAATTAGTAATGAGAATGTCACTGGACAGCACATTTAGAAAAAGTGTATTAATGAAACTGAAAAATGTAACAAGGATCATGCAGTCCTGTGAGCTCTACACATTCATTCTATCAAAATATTTTATCTTTAACAATGTAAACTGTGCTTTTTGATTATGTCTTTAACAATATAGACTTTGGGTTTTGAAACACGTTGTGACAGGGTCTCATATTTCCTGGAGACAAAGCAAAACTTCTCACATATTACTACAATCTCAAATATATCCTTAACCAGGAGACTAATGGTTTTCCTCACTTTCTGAAATGTCCCTGCAGAGTGACTCCAAACATCTGCATCAGGTCAATCAAGGTGACACTGTCAGCCACCCTGGCAGCTCTACAAAGAGTGTCAGCTCTCTTTAGGTCACTCTTAGTCCACAGGGGTACTTTTGGGCAAAGCCAAAAAACCAGTTTTGTGGTCTTAGGCTTGGAGGGGAAGTGATTGTAGCTAGGTATTCCATAAAACCAGTTTACTTCGAAGTGAAGGGCAAGGAGCAGTTAGCCATAGCTGCTTAGCTTTTGAGACAAGACATTTGCATTCATGTTAAAAAAGATGACCATAACATTCTTCTATCTTATAACAAACTAAAATTAGCTATGTTGAAAAACCTGAACAGAACCCTCATTGAAAACAGAGACAGAAACTTCCTCTGAAAACAGAGACAAACCAAGAACAAAACCTTAAAAAAGCCAGAATTAATAAAATATGAGTACAGAGAAACGCCCAAGTCAGGAACATACTTTTTTTCTTTAATCTTCCTAGAATGCTCTGTGCTTCAACTTTGACAGTTGTGGGGTTTGATGTTATGGCTGATTTTATTTAACAATTAAGTTAGTACATGTTCAAAAGACTTATTGTATTTGCGTAAATAATCAAAATGTCTTTTGCTTTAAAAGGTCATTTGGCTAGACTTAAATCAATAGAAATTAGGCACTTAATTAAATGAAGTAGTTTAGAAAACCTCACTTGTGGTTTGTATGTAGCTTTAGAGGCCATCTGCAAAAATACTTCTGTGGTGTTACGCTGTTCGTCAGAATTATGTCTCATTACAGCATCCTTAAAAATTAAGTTTGCTGAGTTTTATAAAATGAGTGTGATTTTTGATTTGAAATAAACGTTCAGACCTGTAGCAAGGATGAATGACTGTGTGATGTGATGAATAGGAGTAAAACTACCTAGCACTGCTTTGGGCAGGAAGTTTTAATACATAATCTCCTCAGGTTTCTTCCAACCTGAATTACCCTATGATCCTGTGACATACAATAAGAAGTTTGAGCAGAGATTTATGGTGACAGTGAAACTCTGGAGATGCAAAGAATGAAGACAAGATGTGGCTCAGCCACCAAAATGTCTCACCTGAGCTCTGAATCTCTTAACTCATTTAGTGAGGTATGAGGTATGGTGAACATGCAAAAAATCTTAATGTTTTAGCTTATGCTTATGTGTAATTTCAGGATGCAGCAAACCTTAAGAATAGCATTCAAAACTGACAAGTGTCTGTATGGCTGCTTAGTATCTTCTTTAAAGCCAACTGTATAGGGTTTTTTTCTTCTTTCCTATTTAAAAAGGCAGATTCTGATCACTGAAAGCTAGTCTCCAGGCAACCATCCAGCTCTTCGGTGGCTGGCTAGACACCACTTGAATCATCTCTTTATGTGTAGCAGTTAACAAACGACTGTCTGATGCAAGACACAGATTGAAATTACAGCAACGAAAGAGACACAGATTTCCTGGTTGAAACTAAATGGCTCCATCTTGACCTGTGTTAACATTATCCACTGCAATGTGTGCAGATGAAAAAACATGGTGGAAGCAGTCTTATATGGTTTTGTGTTTACAAATTCTGACACAAAAACTTACTGAGTTCTAAAAACAGAAACTCTTTAGAATCACATACACACATGTATATACATAATCTGCATAAGAGATAAATATACATGTATGTGTACACATACATGGGTAGCTACAGATATAGTTCTGAGGTTAAATGTGTCAGAAGAGTAGAATATAACTTATGGCAGCAAAATTCCAATGTATAACTTCGGCATTTATTTTTAACATGATGCATCATAAAGATTGTGAAACTACTCCAGCAGACAATCAAATCATATTATCCCTTTAAAAAACTACCTATTACAAACCTTTCAAAGCATGCCATATTTAATGCCCTCAACAGCTACTTATTTATCTGGTGTTTTCTGTTCTCATGTACAGTATAATTCTGATTCACAAGTGGAGAAATACTACTAGAGCAGTCCTAGGTTTAAGTCAAAATCTTTCCATAAAAGACTGTCTAGGTTTAATTTTGTATATGTCAAAACTTTATTTTTCAGAGGGAGGGGGAGGCTGTTTCCTATCTTTATTCTATTTTGATCTATTTACTTTTATTAATTTTATCATTTTTATGTCCACAATGTAGTTGAACCTTTTTTTAATCTGAAATTAGGGCAAGAATGGTTAAAAAAGATCATGTTCCCAATATGTTACTTATTTGTTGGTGAAATAAGAAGTCACAAAAAACAATTGTGTTTGGTTTCTTAAAAACTGTTTGATTTTCTCTTTCACTTTTTCATTTTTTTTCATATAAAGTAATCTAAGAAAAAAATACAGTTTTTCTTAGTATTTTCAGTTTATATTCAGTATCCTACCACTAAGATAGCTAAGAATCCTTTTAGACTGTTTTCTATAATGAATAGTAAACATTATTATAGGAATAAAGATCTGCAGAATTAGTTGTAAAAACAATAATCTGCCATTCTACTTGATCAAAACACATCTGGGAGAACTGGTCTTTTTCTGTTTATCCTAAAATAGAGTATCACAGAATCACAGAATGAATCACAGAATGATAGGGGTTGGAAGGGACCTCTGGAGATCATCTAGTCCAACCCCCCCACCAGAGCAGGTTCACCTAGAGCAGATTGCACAGGGATGTGTCCAGGCGAGTTTTGAATATCTCCAGAGAAGGAGACTCCACAACCTCTCTGGGCAGCTTGTTCCAGTGCTCTACCACCCTCAAAGTAAAGAACGTCCTGCTCATGTTTAGGTGGAACTTCCTACGACCAAGTTTGTGCCTGTTACCTCTTGTCCTGTCACTGGGCACCACTGAAAAAAGACTGGCCCCATCCTGCTGGCACTCACCCCTTAAGTATTTATAAGCATTAATAAGATCCCCCCTCAGTCTTCTCTTCTCCAGACTAAAAAGATCCAAGCCCCTCAGCCTCTCCTCATAAGAGAGATGTTCCAGTCCCCTAACCATCTTTGTAGCCCTTTGCTGTACCCTCTCCAGCAGCTCCCTGTCCTTCTTAACTGGGGAACCCCAAACTGGACACAGTACTCCAGATGTATAGGGACTTTAACTCTGCTTTCACATCAGAGTTCAGAACAAATACATGTTAATGTTATTGAACTACAGTTTAGCCTGCTTCTCATGCAGGAGATGGCCTTGGTTCATCTAAAATATTCTGTTGATGCCCTACAATAAAAAAGAGAATATTGTCACCTGACATCTTTTTTTCTGGTGTGCTTCATATAATAATAAGCAACATGTCATGTCAGTTCTGACTTCCTGGCACAATTATCTTTTTTTCCTATGTCTTTAAAATGTACAGGAAAGGTTAATAAGGCCTTAAAAATGGCTGAGGATTCAATATAAGTTCCAGCAGAAAACAACGAGATCACAGTAATTCTGCTGTTCAGCCTATAGAACAACGAGAAAGAGGAATGATTGTACTCAAGTATTAAACACTCAGTGCAGCTGCCTAGGTCATGGAGAAAAGGTATAACATGAGATTTTGGAGTGCTGGTTAATTTTTTCCTAGTATCTATTATGAAGGAAAAATTCTTCCTATAGTTCATTGACACAATATGTCAATCCTGTGAAGACTTTTGCTGCATAAAAAATGCTCCAAGCCCTATACTTACTTTGTCTTCTGATCTCTCAGGAGCACATGTCATGAGGAAGTAGTCTCCCTCCCAAACTATGACTACATGTGTTCCCCTGCATTGGAGTAACTTAGTGTTAGACTGTAGTTTATGCTGTCAAAACTTGTGTGTGTGAGCAGATGCCAGATTACCACAGAGTTGATGCACAAAGGGAAAGTGCTAGAGCTCAAACTGTCAACACCTCTATTTGTGAGCAGATGCCAGGTCTCGGCAGAGTTACAACACAATGGAAAAATGTTTCAACTGTCAACACCCTATATGGCAGCAGATGCTGGTTTTGGCAGAGTTAAAAGTAAGAGAGGAATATAGTATTAGCACCACAGCTTGCAAGGAAAGTCTGGGCTTTGCCAGAATTTATATCAAGGAACGTTATAATGCGGGATCTCTCCACTGACCATTGCCTCAGCTCATACGTTGAGAGTAGATGCCGGGAGTGAGTCAATACTTGGCACCCTCCTCTAAAGATTTAAATCAATGTAAATTGGGAGAACAACAAATACAAAACAAAACAAACAAAGAGCCAAATAGTTGTCTGTTTTCCCACTATTAAATCTAATTTGTGGTAGCAAAGGGTTGTTAAACAATCAACGTGTATCATTGTGGCTTGTAATGGTGAGAGAGAATATGCTTAAGTAAAAGGGCTAAAAGACAAAAACCTCTACAATTATGTATGAGGGTGTCAGAAATGGGTGATTTAGACTGCTTAAAGAACCATCACCAAAAGTATCAGCAAAAGTGGTTTTATTTATGTTATAAAAGTGCGACTCAACAAAGTTCGATGGCAAGGTTCACTTTATTACTTACTTCACAAAGAATATAACAATGATTCAAAACTACCAAGACAGAATCCAAGTTACCAAGGCAAAATCAAAGTTACCAATACAGAATCTTAGTGCACTCTAATACAAGGTTATGCGCGATATTGGTCACTTACCAAAGATCTACAGTTTGTAAGAGGTGTCTCTGCCTCAATGAGCAACCTGGAGAGGTGTCCCAGCTCAGGGGGAGATCGCTACCATGCAGCCAGCTGCTTAGCAGGGAGAGCTCAAGGAAGGCCCACCTAGGCTGTCAGATTTATGGAATAAAGTGGTTGGCTTGTAGTCAATTTATATGCGATGGGAAAGGTATGCATGAGACTCCTTGTACGCACAATTTTCTTTCTTCCTAGATAAATGAGTTTTGAAAAGCCACCTGCTATTCACATGTCAATCATGTGATTGGTGTTCCAAGCTCATATGCATCAATGCTTACTGTCTCACTCTGTTCCTTCATGGGTTTTCAGAGAACAGGTTAGAACTAAATAAGTTCTTGGCCCAGTTACAGCTTAGGCCTTTACCTCCTTTGGAATCAGTACCAAACTACCACTAGTTTGGTTAAGGAGTTGAGTGCATCCGTCACAGAGGGACAATGTTTTGTCCTGTAACACTTGCTTCTCCAATTACCTTTACATCCTTGTGAGTAGCTACAACCACATATTTTGGGAATATCAATGCTGCTAAACACTAGAAGGATTTTTGGGTACTTTGATTAGGAAAGAAATATAAGAGTAGTATTTTGAAGAAGTCAGTTCCAAGTCATAAAGTGAGGAGAATTTTGATGTGCTGTTTGAGACCTCCATGTAACTACATCTATACAAAGATTCTCAAGAAATAAAAACTGTTAATGTTATTAGATTTTATATATATAATTACTGCGTACAGATTTAAATGGACTTTTCTAAAAGAAGGTTATACTTTTTTTTTCATTTTGGGAGGTGCAAAGTAGTGCTCAGAGACTCAGACATGATGGCATTTAACATCTGATATGCGTTCTTTTCCTATAGGACTGAACTCAGTGCTGTATTAGGAATTTCAGCTACTGGTTAGATCCTCCATTATAATTAATCTTTTTCTGTTTTCAGGGTACGTGAAAGTTGAATCAGACTTGACTAAGCAATGAAGAATACCACTTCTAGAGATTAATCCCAAGGACTGACTCAGGAGAACAAGATTCTTCCATTTTTGCCACACAGTAAGTGCTGATAGAAATAAGAGGCAGCTCTGGATGGTCGCTCTGGGACAGAGTTTCTTGAATACCCGCCAGTCACTAACATAATTAAGAGTAGCCAGTGACTTAGGGAATTGAAGAATGAGTAAACTCTTCTTGTTCACTCTATATAGGAAGCAGGTAAACATGGCATTACCCAAATGAAAAGTGGGTAAACCTGCGTTTTTTCTCAAGTATGCCAGTTATGTCGATATGTCTTATGCCAGAGTCAGGTCAGAGCATAATCACTGTATAATTTCTGCTTATTATTTGCTGACCTTAGGCAACCGGAGCCAGCATAGTCTAACCTTCAGTCACTCATAACTTTCTGAAAAAGTCACATGTCAGTCTGAAATGGTCAAAATTTATCTCCATTCATGAGTAAACAAGCAGCTATGTTTTTAATTTTACTGAAGAATAATGAAAAATGAAATTGTACTTAACTTTCTGGGGCTTTCTTTTAAGGTAGCAGCTAATTAATATAATCAAGCCATTCAGGATGAGAATGCCAAAGGTAATAGATCAGAAAAAAGGTATTGTAAAAAAGATAGAAAATTGTGTTAGAGCTGCAATTTTAGGTAAAATTGATTTTAAAAAATACATGTCCTGCTTTATTTCCTATATTGTATAATATTCAACCTAGAAGTATCAAGGACCACCTAGAAAAAAACTTTCTTCTGATGTGTAATCCAAGCTTTAACAGAATTATAGACTTATTAAAAATAGATTAGACATTCCTAAAGCTTGTTCTTTAGCTGAGAAAGAGTATTTTTCCATAACATTACTCACTAATAGGACAGCTTGGACTGGAAAACAGAACCATAAAACACAACCATAGTTCCTATTCAGAAAAAGAATTAAAATGCATACCAATAATGATGAGCTTTCCTTAATTTTCAATCTATAGTAGAGGGAACTAGTTTCCTTAAGCATGATCTTTCTGTATTGCTATAAGTACTATATTTCTCAGTTTCTGATATTCAATGGTAGAGGGACTCTTCAGTGTTCAGTGGCTAAAGCAGATATGTTTTTCTTTCAGATACACAAAGCCAACTACAATGAAGGTGTGCTTCCTTTAAAACGTATATTGTACAATACAGCAAATAGGACACAATTATAACTTGCTGTAATGGCCAACTGCTTGAAAAACAAAGACAATATACCAAGCAAAAAATGGTAAATCATTATCTAATTTAAGGCCCCAGGCCTAACTTAAAGCAATGAAATTATGGATGCTTCTTTGATATTGATGCTTTTAGAAAAAGGCTATCAAAAATTATTACTTAATCCATGTATCCACTAATGCAAGATCTCTTGTCAAAAATAATTCTCTATGTTTTCTTGTGTACTGAGCGTTTAGTAGTGCAAACTTTCAGTATAATCCTTTCATAAATGCAATAAATTGTTCCAAAATAAGTCACATGTGCTTGTGGTTTGGGGAGGACAGTGGAGGGAAGGGAAACAGACACTATATTCAGGTGATAATGCACTTAATAATCTCACACAGGTCACAGGAATTCCTTTTCTGAAACAATATATTTTAAACTGACTATTAATTTCTATATCTGGAGCGTTAAACCACGTATTTTATAAATGGAAGCACCGCAACCACCACCCATCTCCCTCGCCCAAGACACACCAACCTTGGGTCCCCCTTACCTAGCTAGGGATTTCCTGGACATTTTAAAACAACATTCTGGATTTTAAAGAGAGAAATGCACTTGTTCCAATTATTTGCTACCATAATACATTATTATACCACCAGACTGAGTGCTATGAAATGTCATGAAAAATATGGTAGCTATGCTTGCATTGTGATGACTGAAAAATTATGTAAAAGCTCATGTTTAGTTTGCAGAAAGTTTTGGAACATTCAGAAACATTTACTATTTAGTAAGACCTGAGATATGACTAAATGATATTTGGGAAACTTATAAATGCAAATATGAAGAAATTACAAAATACTTCAGTAAAGATTATATTAACAGTGTTTTCCACAGTAGAAGCTTCCATACAGAATGCATTGAAAGACTGTGGGTTATGAAAATCCTCCTTACTAGTTTGAGAACATCATTCTTGTTCAAAAAGTGGGAGCATAATTTTTACAGTCAATGAAAAGTTTGCCTTTGTTTTCATATCATATCAAGATATTGCAGATAACAGTCATACATAATTTTTTTATGTAAATAAAATATAATATAAATTATATATAAAATAGATAGAAAATATAAATAAAATATAGTTTTTGTATGTATATAAAGCATACAATTTTAAAAAACGTTATCCTAGACCTAATGAAAATAATCACATACGAAGTTCTGTTTTAAAAGAGCATATACTTGAAATTTCATACATATCAAAATAGTGTGTGACAATTTCTTGTAGACCTGATGCCTTTTCCTGATATTCAACATACAATTAATCCACTTACACAACATTAAATAATTCCTTTTATCTCCTTGGAATAAGCTTCTTGAAAATACTGTACAGCTAATGGTTGGATAAGGCCCTACCAGAATACCCAGAGAACAGTTGTGCAAACATGAAAACTGGCTTGGTAGGAGAATCAATATGTTTCTTCTCTGTAAAATATATAAGAAAAACTTTGAGAATCTATGTAGTTCACATGTATCAGCTTGCAATCTGTAGATCTACTTGATGAGACATGTTAGGTGACAACATACACATGTGACAACATTTAGGTTTGGTGGACCACGTGCTCAGCTGTGAATAGAAGTGAGT
Source organism: Gavia stellata (assembly GCF_030936135.1). NCBI lineage: Eukaryota > Metazoa > Chordata > Aves > Gaviiformes > Gaviidae > Gavia > Gavia stellata. The sequence goes on along the minus strand of NC_082598.1, from coordinate 22,067,652 downwards.
GGAACTATTTTATCTGTTGAACTATTTTATCTCCTCAACTGATGTAAATAAATGCTGTTACCATCAAAGGCTGAATGTTCTCACTTCTGAAAAGAACAGGTCCTAAATGGACACTCTGGTTAGACATATTCAACAAATGAATAATCACTTGTTAAAAATTCTGTTACATTATTTATGTATCTATTACAAGAGCAGGGGAACTTGAGAACTTTCTACCTGCTCAGGGCACCGGATGTACTCCAGTTAAATGATACGCTTTTAGCTGTGCTATTGAGAAGCTGTTTCCAGCTATAAAGAATAAAAATTTAGGATATACCTAAAGTATTCCAGATACTAAGCCAGCCAGATATAAAAATGTTCAGACACTTAACAATACTTCCCCGTATAGTAATTTTCCTTTGCATACAGCAAAGTGCTTGTCCAAACACTCAGCATCATTTGATAATTAACCATACTATAAATGTTTGAACTTTTATTACCCCACTCATAGAACTCTGTGAATCAGTCTGTGTTGAATCACCTACATGAAATTTATAAATGTTTAACAGATTACATGCAAAGATTATTAAGGTAGAACATAGCCACCAGGTCAATATCTAATCTAATTAAAAGTTAAAGTTATGCAAAAATGAAAGTTAGCATTAAAAATTGCCGTGCTTTACAGTATGTGAGGGGAAGAGAAAAGAAAAAAGGAATTGTACAAAACCCACATAACCTTATCTACAAAGTTTCAGATCAAATGTTTGCCAAGCACAGTTTTGCAGATAATTAACAGTCTGTGTTAGAGAAAAAGAAGTATTTATGTGCTCTATGTAGATGATACTTCACACCTCAGAAGTACTTGCTTTCTGAGGAATATAATTAATCTTCACAGCATTCCTGTGAAGTAAATCAGCATTATTATCACCATATGATAGATAAAGAAAGAGATGACAGGCCAGTTGTCACCAGATGACAGGTTATTTAGCCAACATCATAGAGGAATTTTGAAGAGAACCAGTACCTAAAACCACATGACTAACTCCTGGGCTTTTAAATTCCAAAGAGTTTTCTGTGGCAAAATCAACTTTCTTTCAAAACTGTGGTGGAGACTATTGCTGTTGCATTTCTCAGAATCATATTGTCATCTTTTTTCAGTTCTTTTTCAAATTACTTCTCTCCTCTCTATGCTTATGGCCACCACTGAATTATATAGGTAAATTTAAAAAAAAACCAAAAAAACGCACAAAAAATTTCCACCATGAAAAAAACCGTCTTATGCAGACAGATGGGAAACAGATTAACACAGGTACAGTTTCAGGACAGCTGTTTTCATGATCCTGGCTGTATGCAGACAAGTCTGCTGTTCTCCTTCAGGCTTCTTTGCTATAATTAATTTTTCTAGGTTATTTTGCTATATAATCCTTCTAAAACCATATAGGCCTGAATCATGTTGATATTAATCAAATTTGTAAAGCTAATTTGTAAAGTAAAAAGTCCCACTGAAAGTGTATCTCTATAACCAAATCAGACTGGATATGAATTTTTTTAAAGCTGTAAGTTTACTTGTTACAGAAAAAGAATAAAATACAATGTTCTCTCTCATTTCCATTTGATCAGTTCTGTGGTTTATAATAAAATCTCACTGAAGTGAGAAGCTTCACTTCAGTTGCGTGTTATAGTACTTCAGAACTTGAGTAGGCTATTTGAAAAGCTACAGTAAGACACTTCCAGTTTTCTTTCTTGGCCACACAGACATGTGAAAGACTGCATAAACCAGACCTAATAGTCAATAGGATAGTCATATGAACCACTGCATGGGGTTTATGTTAAAATTTCTGTATTTCTGTAGTGTTTTTTGTTAGTTTTCTTCCACTGTGTTTCAGATGGTCCCAGGCAGAAAACAGCACACCCCTAACAAATTTACTTGTTTATTTCTGATTTTCTATCATGATTTTTTTATCAGCTAAATAATGAGACCTGACTGTGAAGTTCTATGTTCTTGAAACACATTGGAAGTGTAAGATAAAAAGTTTTCAGCAGATTGTACCCTACTAACTTATGATAGTACTTGTGAAGATCATTCTCCATTTTCTTGCAGTACATTGCAAAAAAGTGAATGAAATCTTCTGGCCCTAAATCAGTGAAAAAAATTCTGAGACCGTCATAAAATGTAAATTTTTGAGTATCTCATGATACTTTCAGCTTAAAAATACTTTCAGCTGTTTAGCAAAAGCTATGTTTATACCCCATGTCTGTCTTGTGTCAAGTCAAGCCTTGTACCACTGCTTGCCACCAGGACTGCAGATGATCACGTTTTAGTCTCAGCTGTGAATAGCCATCAATACTTTAGCCCTGGTAAAGGTAGACTCAGATTTAAAGAGACCTTTTTTTCCCTCCTATTAGTATTTAACTGGTATCAAGCATTGATCTCGGTGGAAATTATTACTGGCATGTATATTCCTGCAACAGAATGAAAGATGTTTCAACTGACTAGCATTTTTTCAATGAAATAGACTGTCTATTGTTCATGTCTGGCTAATTAAGTGCTTTCCTCTCACAAGGACAAGGGTGTTCCTGATTAAATTTCCATATAGTACACTGAAAATAAACACAAGGAGGATGACTTTTTTGTTGTTGGTGATGTGGGGCTTTTTCTTCAAAGTATTGAATTAAATTGTGGAAACTTTAAGCACAAAGGTATTTCAAAAGATTTTCAAGAAATTCAGGGAGGATAGATCCATCCCTGACTGAAACATCAAAGCCTGAATGTAATTTACAGATCAAGAAGATCTAAAATTACTGTTTGCCAGGAGGTAGTAGGGATGGCTCAGTGTGGAAGCCTTGTTGTTAATACTTTTTCCTCAATATCCACTACTAATATTTCTCAGAAAAGAAATATTTGGTTAGATATTCACACTTTGGTGTTACTCAAAAGTTTGAATCTTGCTTCCATTTCACATTCTTAAAGACACTCAAATACTGATGTGATGTTCCCTATATAGGCCTATAAAAAGAGAATGAGAGTAGGAGAAGTTATTGAAGACTTATTGCTGTGTATTAATGTAGACAAGATATGAATAACACAGTAATGAAATGAAAAAATGGATTTGTGCTCAGTTATTCAATAAGTTGTAGACAAAATGCACATTCATGCATGTCTTTATGGGATTGTGGACATAGAGCAAGAACAGCATGAAAAAAATACATCACTTTAATTTGTAAGGCTCTGTATTGGGTATAAAAGGTCAGGTTTGGTAACAGAAGCTGCAGGGTGCATGTATGGAAGGAGGCTATGAACTGCCCTGTGCCGGTTGCAGCAGGTTCCAGATGACTGAAAAAGATGGAAACAGACTGTCATGCCCCAGACCTTCAACCAGCCAGAGGAGCACATGATGCCTCTGCTCAGGTGTGCTTGAGGAAGGGTGGCAGCTGCTGGGGGCAGGAGACACAAGAAGTGTGAGAGGACACACTGGAGGGCACTCAAAAAAGGAGACATGAGGAGGTAAGTGAAGAGACAGGTTTGAAGAAAAAGGAGGAGGAATCTGGAAGGGGATATTGCTGGGGACATGACTGAAGACGGCCTCTTGGAAGTAGGCACTCCTGATGAAGGAAGGATGCTCTAAGGGACCGTGGCCTATAGAGGACACATGTGGAAGCAAGGGCACCCCCAAGGGACTGTGGCTTGTGAAGGACCCACACTGGGGCAGGAGAACAGTAAGAAGCAAGGAACAACAGAAAGAAACTGCTGTGCATTGACCATTGCGTCACTGAAGGGGTTGGAAGGGACTGAGTGTAATGTGTGTTGAAAACAAGGGGATTTAAAATGAGGAAGGGGATAGAGAAGTGCTGGAGTGAAGCTGAGCCTGGAGAGTGATAGAAAAGTCATTTTGCTAAGTGTTTGTTTAATTAACTTTTTTTTTTCCCTCTGTTGATACCTGAATCATTAAGTAAAAGTTCATGTTAATTAACAGTGAAGTTCCTCAAGTCAAGACTGCTTTGCTCATGACAGATTCATGTGTAAATTTTCATTTTCAATGTACCTAATATACAAATAACCTAATACACACTTAACAACTATGTACACATAGCATAAATATCATGTCTTCCCTGTTGATGCATGTTAGTTACCTTAGTATTTTCCCTATTACACACTTTTATCAAGACTCAGAAACAAGTCTCTTAATACTTCTCTTGCAGCATTTTTCTGGTGGCAGGAGGAACGCTTAGTCCCTTGATGTTTACAGCTTCGCATGTAAACACTTTCTGGCTGGATACCTTAGTTGTTCCAAATTTTTTTTAAGTTCATAACTTTTTGTCATTGAAATTAAATAGAAATAACACCCCAAAAGGTTTAAATTTTTCAGACTCAGAGGTAGCTGAAAAAAATGGAGGAAGAAACAAATCTGAAGGGCAGCTTTCCTACAGAAGGCCATCTCATTCCAGTGGGATGTGAAAGAAAAGTTAAAAAATTATCCCACCCATAGAATTTACTGTCTCCTCCACTTACACATATTATTCTAAAACAATTTTTTTAATGTCACAATGATATTTATTGCTTTCTGATTAAGTGTTGACTGAATACTAAATGTAGGAGTTTGGTGATAACTGTACTTTGATACTTGAAAGTGATTTTTATTGTGTGCAGAGGATGTGCATTCCAGAATGTGATTAGCTAATTACAATAAGTTAAGTAGAAGCTGAAATCAAAGTGTGGCATGAAGAAAACTATTGGTTTTGCTTGTTTACAAATACAGTTTCTGTTGATGAGAAAGCCTCATGAACTGTGCTTGAGAACAATGAAACAACATAATTTCTGTTAATATTGCATTTGACAGAACTTCTTAATCTTTGTATATATAAAAAAAATATTTCTAATATTCCAATAAAAATAATTCTAATTCTGTGTTCATCTTATCATTCCTCACTGTTGTTTCCTTTACCCTAAAAAGATAGAGGATGCTTTAAATATAGCGAGATTTATCCTATATAACTTTTAAAGAGCTACAATTTAGAAGTAAAAAACTGAGTAAGTGTTCTAGGTTTCCTTTTTAGTTGATGGTGATAAATAAGTGTTTTCAGGCTTTAATTAACTCACTCTGAGACAGGCATCTTAAACAAGTCAGATGACTAATTTTAGAAGAGTCTATTTCTCTTTTTGGCTGCAGAGGAAATTTTCTCAATTAGCATGAAGAAAATAAATGGATCAGAGCTTGTTTTGCAATATTTGCTTAATAATAATTTCTTTAGAAAACTAGAAAAAGAGATATGCTTTCCAGATTTACTACCAGTTTAGGTACCTGCAAATATGGAACATTCAGTAACAAAATAACTTTCAAAAGGAGTATTTGCTTGTTCTGCTGACATATATCATCCAAGGGCATAAAGTTAATGTTTTTTTTCTTTTACATATATATCAGTTCAAAGGCTGATGAATATAAAGAATGCTGTGATAATTTTTAATAACTCTTCTACATTTCAAATAAAGCTTAAAGAAGGTGTTTTATTACATTTCAGTAGAACAACACTTTATAACTGTCTTTTTTCTCATTAATTGAGTAGTATTAAGACTATCTTGCAGAATAGTAATGCAGAAACTGGAAACTGAAACATCTTCTGAGCTTCTAGTCATGCTGAACTACAGTTTGCCAGCCTTCTTTGAGCCATAAACAGGTAGAAATCTTTTCATATCTGCATTGAATTTCTTACTAGTTAAAAATATGTCATGGGTATTTTGAAGTACAGTATCAATATTTAATGCAGGAATTCCCATCAACAAATAGCCCCAAATGGGGCAGTGAATAGTGCAGAACCATATAACAGAGTCAGAAAGGAGACCCTCATTTCTGCTGTGTGAAAGTTATCACCACAAGCCCTCTGCCAATTTTCTTCTTCCACTATTATCTCTACTCTCTGGTGGATGTCATATTAGAGACTGCAGCCAAAACACCCTCCATTCTTGACCTACTGGTGCATGAAGGAATCCATGACAGATGCTGTGGCATCATGCAGTATTCAAAGAACAATGTATTAATTTAATAAGTTTTTCTGTAGCCTTATGCCCTAGCCAAGGATTGCATTTGTGGTTAAATGGAAAGATAAAGATTGCCTGCTACAGGAACAAAAGATGGTGTTCAATATAATGTTGTCAGATTTTTTTTTATGGCATATATCCAATGAAACAACAACAAAAAAGAAACAAGGTAGGCAAGAAATTTCTGAGTTTTATGAGACTACCGGTATTAAAGAAAATCTTAATAACCATTCTACCTAACACAGTAATAACAGTGGTGAAAAAGTATTTCGGGCTCATAGAATGACCTCTTTTGACCTACAGAGTGAGGTGTCATCTGAAAACTGAAACTTTTGAATCAGTAACCAACTGAAACTTAAGTTAGGTAATTTTATTTTTTTCAGATTTTGGAATACTTTTCATGTGAAAAATGAGTTATTTCATAAGGCAGAAATAGATATCTGTTGTTAGTAAATTCAAATGTATCTTTTCTGGTTTACCTTTGTTCCAAATAAATAATTCTGTTGGTGGTGAGACTTGATTTACTGGAATTTAATCCTATGATTATCTGGCCAAGATTCAGGTGCAAGACTAACTCAGACTTGTTGAGATGATCATTGCGACTGACTGGATAATCATAGCAAAGGAGCAAGATCTAAAAGAGGAGACTTGGAAGATTACAATCCTGTATAGAAAGACAGATAAGCACTTGAGATCCTGAGGCAGGTTAATGAAGAGTACCTTTGAAAATTGTAGCAGTGTATACAAAACCACTGGAGGATATTTTCCTAACAACTTAAGTGGCTAGAACTTAGTGACAGGAGTTGTGCTGCATAAACGCAGGCAAGAAAATACAATTTCACCAACTATTTTAAGCAACAGTGAAGCTGGATGGGCATCGTGGTGTTGTTGGTTGATGGTTGGACTTGATGATCTTCCAACTTTAGTGATTCTGTGATTCTGTGATTCTGGATATTGGGATCCTTTAGTGATGTTCTTTTTAACATGTAGATTTATTTAAATGTAAATATATGCTATATACAATGCTTGGTCAGCTGGGGTCATTTATTGAAAAGGAAAAGAAGTTACAAACATGACTCCCCTACCTTGTTCCAAAGAACTCAGAAAATAAGAACTTATTTTTTTAGTCAGTATTGTTGACTTGCACTGAATGTGCTTCAAATTTGGACTAATAAAGGGATCTTAGCAGCTGAAGTAATACAGACTACAAGGACAAGGACCTGGGGGTGCTGGTTGACAGCCGTCGGAATATGAGCTGGCAGTGTGCCCAGGTGGCCAAGAAGGCCAACGGCATCCTGGCCTGTATCAGAAACAGTGTGGCCAGCAGGAGGAGGGAGGTGATCGTGCCTCTGTACTGGGCGCTGGTGAGGCCGCACCTCGAATACTGTGTTCAGTGTTGGGCCCCTCACTACAAGAAGGACATTGAGGTGCTGGAGCGTGTCCAGAGAAGGGCGACGAAGCTGGTGAGGGGTCTGGAGCACAAGTCTTATGAGGAGCGGCTGAGGGAACTGGGGTTGTTCAGTCTGGAGAAGAGGAGGCTGAGGGGAGACCTTATCGCTCTTCACAACTACCTGAAAGGAGGTTGCAGAGAGGTGGGTGTTGGTCTCTTCTCCCAAGTGACTAGTGACAGGACTAGAGGAAATGGCCTCAAGTTGCACCAGGGGAGGTTCAGGATAGATATTAGGGAAAATTTCTTTGCTGAGAGAGTAGTGAATCATTGGAACAGGCTGCCCAGGGAGGTGGTGGAGTCACCATCACTGGAGGTGTTCAAGGAATGTGTGGACGAGGCATTGTGGGACATGGTTTAGTGGGCATGGTGGTGTTGGGTTGATGGTTGGACTTGATGATCTTATAGGTCTTTTCCAAACTTAATGATTCTGTGATTCTGTGATAATATTAATTTTATGGATAAGCAATCTGCAATTTGGAATTTAAAGTGTTGTGTGTATTTTTTTTTTTAATTTTAGAAAGTCACAGGGATTAATTTTGAATTAGTTTGTTTATTCAAGTAAAACAAACATCAATGACCTTATTTATTTTATTTTTTTGGCTTTAGCAAATTGAAGTGTTGATAATTCTAGGTTTTCCAAGTAACAAAATTCCATCAGTAATAAATATTTGTAAGCTACTGTATAGATGCTACAGAGTTTATGCTGTAAATCAAATTAAAAAAAAAAAGTTAAATCACTATAAAGAACATGCATTTAGGATTTTATCCTGGTCTACTTAGAAATATGAGAGGAAAAATATTTGATAAGAGAATTGGAATATCAATTGTTTTAACTCAGATCTAAATCATAGAGATTTAAACAAGATATATTCTATTTATATAATCTTTCATAAATGCAAAATCAGGTGTACTTCTTGTTTAGCACAATAAAATTTTTATCCTAATGAATGTAAATTTTCCTGGAAAAATAATTAATTTTTCCATTAAATCCCATTTTCTGCAAAGCATGCATCAAAATTTTGTAAATTTATCATGATTTATGTAATGTTTCATACTTGAAAACTTAACTATAGAGATCACTTTCCCATACAATGGTGGAAGAAAATAAAAAAGAAAATATGTAAAAAATCAAGTCAACATTATGAAAACCAAACAAAACCAAGATTCTATGCTGGTTTTCTAGATCAAATATATTTAGAACTCAATCTTCCACTTCATACTGTTTCATTATCAAAATACAGTACTATCACAACAGAATTAAGGTGCATTATGTCCTCTGTACATACCTCACTTTATTTAGAAGCAGACTGACTCTATTAACATGTAGTCCAGGTTTCATAACCCTGTACAATCTTTTCTACTTATTCTAGAATTTACAGATGTAGGCACAGAGATTCACTAAGTTAAAAATCACTCTAAGACTCTAACTAAATTAGTGGTAAAGTCAAGAACAGAATGAAGACTCCTGAATTCTCTACCATTGGTCTAATCAATAAACAGATTTTTTTCTCCTACTTTACAGCTTCTATCAGGTTACATTTTCTGGCTTTTCTTTGAAAGTCTGCATAGAGAGAGAAAAAAAAAAAGAGAGATGCTCCGAAGTCTCTTTCTTTGGAATCTTTATGTTGATGTTACCTCAGAACACACATGCAAATTATAAAAACTATGACTTATTCTTTACAGATCACTGAAAGTAAATACTAGATCCTTCCTTTTCTTATACATACTTCCCACTTGAACATTTACCTCTGCTACCAGTCGTAATTCTTTTAAAAAGAAACTCTCCAACCCATTATATATCAGAACCAATTGTCTGCATTGATATACTTGGTGTCAGTTCAATGACTAATTGTGAATTTAAAAGGTTGCAGAGCTCAGTATCATCTTAAAATTCAGCAATTCTCTACATCTGATTAGTCCATGCCAAGGGGCAATGAGCAGTCAGTGGGAAAAATACTGCTCCATTAAACAGTATCTCTGGGCTTCCAAAGCCCATTTTTTTTGACAGGCAATCTTTTTCTCAGTATCTGAATAATTTAACTCTTGAGAAAGTATGTTTTGATTATTGTAAATGATCAGGTGTTCCTTCTTTTTCTGTTCTCACATCAAGGTTCAACACATACATACATCTCATACATTGAGTTGGACAATAAAAGGCTGTCTAAAATAAGGACTATTCAGTACTGAGTCATTGCATAAATTGTCTTTCATATATATAAGCCTGATAGTCATATGCTTACGTCTTTTGTTTTCTCTGTCTAACCTCCTAGAAGATAAAATCTTAGAGACTTGAGTAATAATATCAGAAGCGAAGTCTTTGCAAACTAGTGAGATACAGAGATATTTCAATGATGTTCTTTTTCTCTATTTCCTGTATATGCTTACATCAAATGCTTTTTTTGAGGCTTTTTTAATTTTACAAAATGGCTAACACCAAAATTTTATTCTTAGTTCAACGACTCTTAACTGTGAAAAGATAAATGGATTCTGACTAATACAATACATGACTGTGTCATGTCATGGTGTGTCAATGCCAGAGACAGTTAAAACCCTGTGTCTTCTGCGTTCAGAGCTGAATAATCTCTGTGATAGCTCACTGTGAGATATCTTAACAAACTCCTTATATTCAGGTAAATTTGACAAACCACCTGAAGACTGTTTCCCTTGACAATGCCTCAAGAGGGATATGCAAAAATTTGAGTCAACCAGATGACTATTTCTGAACATTTAGATCAGTGCCTTTTCTTGTCTCGCTCTTTATGTCTGGATATATTTTTCTGCTTCCTGTGTATTTCACTACCTTTTAGTTTTTCTAAGATTTCCCAGAACCCACAACTTTTCACCAGACTTTCATGGTCAATTACTACTCCAAACTTCTGTATACTAAATTTAGTGTCTTTCAATTTATATAGATTTTCAAACAGGAAAAAAAAAGAAGTTAATAAGATGAGCATGTGTCTTACAATACTGTGGTGGATTGACCCTGCCTGGATGCCAGAGGCCCACCAAGCTGCTCTAGCATGCCCCATCCTCAGCTGGACAGGGGAGAGAAAATATAATGAAAGGCTCGTGGGTCAAGATAAGGACGGGGAGGTTACTCAGCAGTTACCATCACAGGCAAACCAGACTCGACTCAGAGAAAGTTAATTTAATTTATTGCCAATTAATAAAAGAACAGGTTAATAAGAAATGAGAACAAATCTAAAACCACCATCCCCCCACCCTTCCCATCTTCCCAGGCTCAGCTTCACTCACAGCTTCTCTACCTCCTCCCCCACAGTGGTGCAAGGGATGGGGAAGGGGGGTTGCAGTCAGGTCATCACATGTTGTCTCTGCTGCTCCATCCTCCTCACGCTCTTCCCCTGCTCCAGCATGGGGTCCCACCCATGGGAGACAGTCCTTCACAAACTGCTCCAATGTGAGTCCTTCCCACAGGCTGCAGTCCTTCAGGAACAGACTGCTCCAGCGTTGGTCCCCAGTGGAGGCACAGTTCCTGCCAGAAAAGTTGCTCCTGCATGGGCTTCTCTCCATGGGCCACAGGTCCTGCCAGGAGCCAGTTCCAGCGCAGGCTCACCATAGGGTCACAGCCTCCTTTAGGGCACATCCACCTGCTTCAGTGCAAGGTCCTCCATGGGCTGCAGGTGGATATCTGCTCCACCATAGACCTCCATGGGCTGCAGGGACACAGCCTGCCTCACCATGGTCTTCACCACGGGCTGCAGGGGAATCTCTGCTCTGGTGCCTGGAGCACCTCCTCCCCCTCCTTCTTCACTGACCTTGGTGTCTGCAGAGTTGTTTCTCTCACATATTCTCACTCCTCTCTCCGCTGTTGTTGTTGTGCTGCAGATTTTTTCCCCCTTCTTAAATATGTTATCACAGAAATGCTACCACCGTCGCTGATTGGCTCAGCCTTAGCCAGCAGCAGGTCTGTCTTGGAGCTGGCTGGCATCGGCTCTAGGGGAAGCTTCCAGCAGCTTCTCACAGAAGCCACTCCTGCAGCCCCCCCACTACCAAAACCTTGATATGCAAACCCAATACAAATACCTAGTCAAATGTGTATTTATTTGGCTAACCTTGCTGGTAAGTGCCATGAAAGAAACTAAATATGTTGCAAAATCTTAGTAGCATTCCAAAGATTTGATCTTTTTTTCCTGTGCCCTCCATTTTCAGTTTTTTAATTATTCGTTGTTTCTTTCATACAACTTCTTCCATTGGTGGGTTTGATTTTGTTTTGGTTTGTTTTTCCTTTTTTTTTTTTTTTTTTGCGGGGGGGGGGCATTGCAACTGCTAAATACTGCCACAGTCTAATAATATTAATACCACAAACAAAAATCATCATTACAACATTTTTATTTTTTCAGCATTTTTGGTGCTTCTGTTACTCCAGTGGGACATCAGTGATCCCAGGAATATTTTGCAAGTGACAGAGCACATTATTTTTTATAGGACCTTCTTTAACACTTGCTTTTCTTCTTGCTTCTTCAACATTAAGTTTATTATACTTTCTGACATTCTGGAAAAATGAATTGGTTTTGTGCATTTGGATATGATTTGGTTTATGTGATATAAGTGGTCAGATATTGAAGGCAGTGGGCAGATAGTGTGATATTATGTGGGCAGTTTAAAAGCTTTTTATCAGATTTTTTTTAAGATGTTAATCTTTTCCCTTTGATGACTATCAGAAGGCCTCAAAAAAAATTTTCTCTTTATGTCATGTAATCTGTTCCTTACTTATTACCAGCTTCAGTGCAGTTTTATGTGTAACTGGAGAGCGTTCATAGCAATTCAGGTTGCGAAAATCCAGGCCTTAGATTAGACTCTTTATTTGTTTAGAATTATTTGGGTAGTAAAGGTTTATTAATTTTAAAGCTTTTTGTGACAGATACATTCTGTTGCCTTGTATACACGTACACCATTTTGTGTAACAGCCTCTTCTGCTCAGCTTTCAGAGAAATACATTTTGTACTGTACTTTTAATAAATGTCATGTCTAAGTTATATTACCAGTGTGATCTTTTTCTACTTAATCTAAGCCAAAGTAATTTTAAAGTGATCACATGGGAATGTCAAACAATGTATAAGTTATTCATAAAGGAAACTATTAGGAGTCTGTTTGTATAAGAACATACTCTACCTGTTTTTATTCTGGCTAATAATAAACAAGATAGAAATCAGATACCAGATCATATAATTCTGTTGCTTAGAAGAAGATGGATGAGAGAGACAGATACAGGAACTGTTCCAAAAATCTTGCTGAGAGTTGATATGAATGCATGCAAGCCTGCAGATACAAAAAAGACACTTTCCAGAGGCAGGAATTAGTTAGGTTGATAAAGGCTTAAAAATTGTTGTAAAGAAATATTAAGATAGACGTTTGAGGAACCTAAACGTATGAGAGTACACTATTTGAATTTTGCTCTTCTTGCAAAATATCTTCAAATGAAAGAATAAATAATGTTTAGTTATGAAGAAGTCATTTTTATGGAAAAACAAAAAGCTCTAGGAGGAAAAGGACAGTTGCAAACAGGAAGGTATGCCCTTTTTAATATATATCTGAATGACCAAAAAAACTAACTTTGTGTTGCCATGTAACTGAAGCATCATAATTGGTATGATAATAGCAGTAATAATAGCAATACTAACAATTACCAGTAAAATACATTTTGTTCATTCCTTAAAGTTTATCAATAATTAGATAAGGCATTAAAAAGGTTGATACTTTTGTTACTTACAACTTAAGAACTTTTGCCCTTCTTACCTTGACAAAATACTGAACAGTGAAATAATTTGGAATTATATTCCTTATTTTATATAAGGACTGTGAACTAAAGAGATAAAATTAACACTTAGTTAATATTTTCAGGATACTTTCTGTAGTAATTTCTGAATACTTTGAAGTAGGTTAATATATTTGGCTTTTGCAATTAAGTCTAAATATGCAAAAAAAATATTAGAGCTATCAACTGAACTTAAGAATTTTTCATGTTCTTTAAGTACTTAATCTAATTATGCAGGTTTTTTACAATATGGTAGACAGCTTCAGGAAAGAAAGAGAAAGAGTAGTTACTGGTCCTGAGATTTGTACTTCTCAAAGCAATGAATTATGACACCAGCTATTGATACAATCTACATCACTTGTCCACTCTGCTAGCTATTGAAAGACAAGACCACATGTCTCAACCTTAATATGAACAGTGAGATTCCATTTTACACTTTTTATTTTACTTCAGCTATACAAAACCTAGACTATACTTCATGTTTTCCTTCTCTTCTTAATTACAAACCCATAACTTCACGACAATATTTTCTGCTGCTTTTGTTCTGGATTTTTAATGCAATATTTTGTGTTTAAAATAGAAGAGGAGAAAAGAGAAAAAATAATTCCATTATATGAAGTAGGTATGGTTCACCGCAGAAATATTCAACTCTAAATGTTGACCTACTGCAAAGGCAGAACATCAGAAACTTATTGGAGAGAGAGTAAGTCTAACAAAGCAGCTGTCCTTGGAAAAGAAAAAAAAAAAGGTAACAAAAGTATATTTTAATCTTTCAAAATGCAGGTGGAGGGTTTTTTTCTTTTCCCTCTCGCCTCAGTCAACTGTAAAGAAGTAAGATTTTTCAGTCTACTAGGCCAAGGGATTATCAAAGGGTATGAAATATCAAATTATATTTCTGTCTTTTACAGCTGGATGTGTTTAACTTCCCTATTAGAATCACCACAAACATTGCTATGGATTGAGAGAAGAGAAACTGTCTTCACTGGATTTACCTCTTTGTGCTTTCATGGTTACATAGAGAAGATGGTGTTGCATTAAATGACAAGGCAATTTGGCAGAAAATAAATGCCCTTGTGTTCCAGCTTGTCCTCAGATATCAGAGGGACTGGGAGCAGCTAGGCCTAGATTCTGAGTGGTGCCCAATTCTCTGTGTTACAAGTCTGGTCACGTTCAATGTATTGAACTCTCACGATTACGGATGCACTTGTAACACCATACACTTTCAGTCTAGTCATGTCCCATGAACTAGCACGGCCACACTTAAGGAATTTGATGGCATTCAATGAGAACTCTCATGGGTAGATTAGTGAATAGTGCAGTTTACTGAAGCAACAGATACACAAGTTCTTTTGGATCGCCGGTGATAAAATTACTGCTTGCAAAGCATGTGCAAATACCAAGAATATGACTAATATAGCCTGGCTACAAATGCGTTAAGTTATAAAGCAACTCTATAGAGATTTCTAAGTCTCCCAGGGAAGCACCCGATATAATCAAGTGTTCGAATCTTACCCAAAGGCGTCCCTGTGGGGGGGAAGAGAGGCTCAGCCCATTGACTGGTACCAGGTGTCAGAGGTGGTCTGTGACGGTATCTTCCCTAACATCCCTCCTCTCTTAAGCCATTTTTATATTATTTGTCCTTACAGGTGGAGCTTGAGCGACTCTAATCATACATACCTCTACTGTAATTGGTGTAAAAGTTTCTCGTTCTGTTTTTAAAGGTATAGACTAAGAAAAATCCAGAGCGCAAGCTCAGTGAGGGGTGGTCGCACCTTGGAGGTGTGTTTTCTGGTATTATAATGAGATTATAATGAGCAAAGTTCACCCAAAGGATAATATTTTGTCAAAAATGACAGACTGTTGGCTCAGGGTGGTAAATATGCAGCTCAGGGTAGTAAATATGCAGCTTGTCAGTTCCATAGTACCTTCCAGTTCCCGTCTTATCACAGAGCCTGGTCGCGGTGTCTTCACTCCACTCCACCCTCCGTGCAGTTTCTCTTAGAGTCAGCGCACCAAGCTCCCCTGGTGTTGCCAGCATCAAAGGTTGCCTAGGGAACTTTTGTGGGATGGATTCCTTGCATATTCGCCACACTCCACCCTGAAGATTTCTTCAATGCTGCACCTTTAATATAAATTTAATTTCTAAGTTACATCCAGCAATTATTCCACAGATGGGAAGAATGGAAATAGATGGATTGCATAATTGACACATAACAACTATTTGAAGATTATATTCCCATCAGAACTCAATTTATACTGTTGGCCAAAAGACCAAATTCCCAGTCCAAGATGTGATAGAGAGCAAAAATATCTTGGGCACCAAGATTAATTATGTTTCAAGTGTGGCAACAACTTGGCTACAATGAAGAGCTTCATATGCCTACTTATAAAATGCATCCTATAGATTCCGATAGACTTAGGTCTCAAACTCTTTACGGGCTATTTTATTTCCCAGCCACAACTGTCAAGCATTTGCAGTGCATTTGGCTCTATACTGGAAAAGTTTTACAAATGATTCAAACTTAGCATTCTAGGCTTCTCCTTTTTTAATTTATTTCCACTTTTTGACACCCTCCCCAATTTGCTAGAATATTCAGTATCCTGCTACAGCTGGTTCAGTAGCATGTCTTTGTCTCTCTTAAAATGCACCAAAATATATTTTGTTTGTATCACAAGCATCAGAATAATTGGATAAAGTTCCATGAAGACTTATGAAAGTACAATGCTTACATAATTTGTCAGATATTACTTACAGATATACAGTTTTTAATGTCAAAGCGATAAATAATAGGACTGTGATTTTGCTGACAGTTTTTAATTTTAAACATGGAGAATAACAAATGTATTTTCATATGAAATGTTAAAAGAAAACAAAGATTATTCTTAATTAAATGCCATACAAAACAAATTTCACACTCTTTTCCAGGCAAAAAAGGAGAAACAGTAGTGACAGTACATGTTAACCTCTCTCCCACCTCTGCTTCCCAATAATAAGGCATTTGTGTTTCAGAATATGAACAGATTGCAAATAGATGTCATAAGTAAGATCTTTCTCTCATGTTTCAATTACTGATTAAATAAAAAAAACAGTGAAAGTGAAACTTATGCAAACTCAAACCAAGCTGAACACCTTTTCAGTTGCCTATGCTTCATTGAATTCTGTACCATAAACTTCTTTGAGGCAGTCTCTTCCTGCCTTTGTATATGCTCAGGCACTAAGGTACATGACTTTGAGCCCAGTGAGAAGCTAGTAACCAGATTTCTAGTGCAAGCCTGTGTAGAAATATCCAGATTACTTATGAATGAGCTGATAGGTCTACATAGAAGTGTCAAATACTACACAGGGACACCAGCTCAATCCCAGAAGAGCATGAGCTGGCCAACAGCAACACACTCTGTTTATGCAGTTACAAAGCTTCTAAACCTCTCTGTAGAAACAATTTTGGGAAGTATTTAAGGATACTGATATTGCATTATATACATCAGTATCTTATGAACTATTTGGAAAGAGCTTAATTGCCATTGGTTCCTCATCCTCCATTCCCAGCTCTGTCCAGGAGTCCAGCTACAGGCTTGGGCTGCATGTGACGGTGAGGAGGACAAATACATAGAATCATAGAATAGTCTGGGTTGGAAGGGACCTTTAAAGGTCATCTAGTCCAGCCCCCCAGTAATGAGCAGGGACATCTTCAACTAGATCAGGTTGCTCAAAGCCCTGTCCAACCTGACCTTGAATGTTTCCAGGGATGGGGCATCTACCACCTCCCTGGGAAACCTGTTCCAGTGTTTCACCACCCTCATTGTAAAACATTTCTTCTTTCTATCTAGTCTGAATCTACCCTGTCTTAGTTTAAAACCATTACCCCTTGTCCTATCGCTACAGGCCCTACTAAAATGTCAGTCCCCACCTTTCTTATAAGCCCCCTTTAAGTATTGAAAGGCCAGAATAAGGTCTCCCTGGAGCTTTCTCTTCTCCAGGCTGAACCCCAACTCTCTCAGCCTGTACTCATAGGAGAGGTGTTCCACCTCTCTGATCATTTTTGACCATTTTTGTGGCCCTCCTCTTGACCTGTTCCAACAGGTCCATGTCCTTCTTGTACTGAGAGTTCCAGAGCTGGACACAGTACTCTGGGTGGGGTGTCATGAGAACGGAGTAGAGGGGGACAATCGCCTCCCTCGACCTGCTGGCCACACTTCTTTTCATGCAGTCCAGGATACAGTTGGCTTTCTGGGCTGTGAGCACACATTGCCGGCTCATGTCCAGTTTTTCATCCTCCAATTCAGCTGAGTCAGGACTGTATTTCCTTCTGTCTCCCTCGTCTCTTCCTCCTCCTGAGTCCCAGTAACAGCTATGTTTATCAGGCTGAAGCTTCACAGCACTTTTCTGGAACCAAAATACAGTAATAATAGGAAAACAGGAAGGGAGATCACCTGAAATCACAGTTCAAATATCTATTTTAATTTTAAAACCTCATAGGGAGCCTCTGATGTTAGGAAGGTATCAAACTTATAAGACTGGATATTTTTCTTCCAGGTTCCTCATCATAATCAAGACATAAACATAGTATAGAACAAGAAAATACAAGGAAACTTTATCACTAATCCTTCCATGAATAAAAAAAAAAAAAAAAAGGTTCTCCAAAGATAAAGGCAGTGTTGCTTCTTGGTAAGATAATAACTTAAAATTTTTGTTTCTGCAAATTTATTCTCCCACCAATTTTAAAGTAATGTTGCATTTACTAAGAAAAAAGAAAAAACAGAGAAAAACCAGAACCCACAAACTGTATGCCATCTTTTGCCCTTAGAGTTAAATAAAATTTAAAATATCTTCTGAGGAAAAAGAAAAGAAAATAGTTTGAAAACCTTGTCAAAAATTTTAAAAATTTTTTTTAGAAAACATTGACTTTTTATAAGTATTTGTATTATAAAATATATTTTGGAAAAAATGCTCAAAGCCCAATATATTTTAGTCTACTATTTTTTCTGTTTTGTTTTTTTTTTTTAATTAAAAAATGTCTAGTTATGAAGAATTCTTATTTTTGAAAGACAGCACTTTCTTCAGGAAAATATGAAAAAAGATAAATGTTGGTCAGCTCTAATTGTAATACCAGAAAAAAAGTAAAAATTAAACCCAGAGTTCTTTCCATGCTGATAAGATATTGAGCATGTTGAATTCTTCTATTGATGTCAATATACACCTGACCAGCTGAAATCTGCTTTCTGATCCTGCTAAAACAAACAGGAAATATTTTGAAATGGGCGGACAATATGTTGAAAAATCAAAGTTATGTGTGCAGATTTGAAAGGAGTAAGGTAAGTTCAAAATTTCTAACAGAAAACAATTTCATTGTGATGATTTAACTTGTTTTGTCTTTATTATTTGTGTTGTCCCTTTTAACACTTGGTAACCTCAGAAATTGTATGACTGAGGATTCAGAAATCCATTTCTCCATGAAATTCTCACATTGTAACAATTTTTTAAAAATAATCTAAAGCAACTGATTTATTTTATTTTTTAACTTGGAACTCAAATGCCTGCTGGAGTTCTGAAGTCTCAGCTTACCAACTACCATTGCAAAGCTGAATGAGTCTAAACCCAAAGAAGTCTTACTCAAGCAGATGCTGCCAGAACATCAGAAATGCAAAGCTTCCTACCAGCTCAGCTGAAGGATTTAGATGCCCTGAATATCCTGACAAGAAACCCTTTCTCCATGGAGTATCCTGGCTAACGATAAACCTCCTAGGTGATGAGGTATCCAGTTTTATGGCAGAGAGTTGACATTTTCAGATTGCCAATGAGATAGGCTTGCTGGCAAGAAACATTATCCTGGGAAATCTGCCTGGTTTCTGTCAGAAGATTCAAGAAAATCAACACCTTCCTACAAAATTTAACAATTTTGTCAAGCTGGCACTTTCTGATAGAAAAACAGAGAAAAAAAGATTATGTTCATTTTAGTCATAAGTATTCAAAATTAAGAGAGATCTGAAAAAACCCACAAAGATCTGTTCTTTTAGAAAGCTGCCTAAGTATGACTCAATGTTGAGGCTGCCACTCTGAACCCTGTCCTTAACATTGACTCAGTTATGTAACTTTAATGAGGTTGTCTTACTTCATAGATATATTTCCAATTTTGCATTATCAATTAAAATATCATTTAACCAGCAAGGGGGTCTGTGATAATAAATTATAATTTTGCAATTTTTAGGGAGGGTTAGCAGTTCAGTTTTTTCATTTTTTCACATTGCTTCTTTGGAAGATTATATGGTCCTGTTACAAGTATATAATAAAATCATCAACATAATAAAATATCTTTTCCAATTACATGCATTTTCAGTGTTTTACCCATTGTAGTTTCCAGATACCCCTGATGGCTTTCCTAGGGTATGTCTCAGTCTTTGGTGGAGAAATGTATCCAATTCAAAAGGATCAGTTTGAGCAACATGTTTTGGGGAAGCAGGACAAAATAGAATCAAGAACAATTTCATAGTCGATCTGGAATTATAAAATAACTTTGATTAAAATAGTTTAGGTGTCATGCTTCTCTCAGGTAAAGTAACAGTCAAAATAATTCTGCAATACTCTCTAGATTTTTCAGATATGATCAAAGTCAAAGCTTAAGTGACCTATTAAATCATTTTATATGTCCCCATGTTGGCAAAAAAAATGCTTACCTGTTTTATGACCAATTTATTTATATTATGTAGAACTGGGTGAACTTTTGACATTGGAGAAGTCCCAAACCAAGAAAATCTATAGGTAGGCTTATGAATACTTTAAAAAAAATAGCTTTGCTGATCCTGGTTATTTCCTCTTCATCTGTGATTTTGTGAGGCTTTAAGACATGTTCCCTTTCCTAGTGCTAGATGAATTTAACATTATTTTGAGAAGATGTGCTGGCCTTGGCATATTTCTAATGTTCCTACACCATCAGATATAATGTATTTCTCATCATTTTGGTGAGACAGTGTAATAAGCTGCCCAGAGAAGTGGTGGAGTCACTATCACTGGAGGTGTTCAAGAAACATGTGGACGAGGCATTGTGGGACATGGTTTAATGGACATGGCGGTGTTAGTTGATGGTTGGACTTGATGATCTTACAGGTCTTTTCCAACCTTAGTGATTCTGTGATTCTGTGATTTTATTACCCCACTCCAACTTTTAAGATCAGAGACTGTAAAAAACCTATATAAACAATATAGCTAGCTCAGAAGAGAAAATAAAATGTGGGTCTCTGTCATATCAGAGGGACCAGGATTCTAGATGATTTATGTGTTCCTTATATTGCAGAATTTGGTTCAAAGGTATGACTTCAGTCTTCATGCTGCATATATTATATAAGAAAGCCCAACAGAGTGTGGCGTTTCTGTAGTAAGAAAAATCTATGAATTTTGTAGGGACCTTTAAGTGTATTTATTCATTTATTTAATCCAAAGCTTCATTTTTGCTTAGCCCTGTGTTGAGCAGGGACTATACTTCGTTAAAGTTATAGAGTGAATTATTCATCTGATGGTCTCTCTTCTTTGAAACTCTGTATCCAATCCAGTTTCCAAAATAAGTTGCCCAAATATGCTCCAAAGTGGCCTATAAGGCATGTTCTCCTGACTGCAGCCTTCAGCTTCACCAGGCAATCTTTCAAATCCATTTTGAGCTACTACAGCAGACATTTCTGATATTCTTTCTATCAAAAATAATGTTAATTTGGCTTGTTATTCATTATTTTCTGCACAGGTCTTGTTTTCTACTTTCCCACTAAAGAGTGATTGTGTAAGATACTGGTCTCTAGTAAAACCATATTCAATCCTCCGTTGTTTCACTAGCTAAAGTGTGTGTCCAGGGCTAGTAAGTGAGCTAAGACTTAGACCTTTGTTTTTTTGAAGAAAGATTTGAGGTACAAGAGTCCTTTGGTATGAGATTGTGTTCATTAAAGCTTGAATCTGCTGCAGTTTTCTTCATAAGACTCATAACAAAACAAAACAAAACAAAGAATAATAATACTTCAGATTCAGACCCCCTACTAACTATAAAAGAAGACGAAGTTGTCATTTCAAAGTGCTTTCCTTTCTTCAAAGCCTCTAGACAGTTTTAATAAGGCTTAGCAAACTTTTAAAAAGCTATTTTTTAACTTAAAAAATGTTTCCTTAGTCTTTTCTAAATTTAGTTGTTTCTTCCAAAGAGATAGTAAATTATATAGAAATTCTTTCAATGACACCTTTTTTTCTTGAACTCTTTGTCAATATATTTTTTTCTGGGTGCTATTTAAACTTCATTTAAAGTGACCAGTGCAATAAAATTATAACAAAACTTTCCAAAAAAGAAGATTATAATTCTGTGTTTTCACACAGTCACAAATTTCAGTGTAGGTAAATATTGCATACTTCTGCATGTATAAAAAAGGACCTTTGAATTTTAAAGTGTTGTGTTTTAGAAGGTGATCCTTATCAGTTAAAAAAAAAAGAAAAATAAAAATTAATCAGTTTGTGTCTTATCTCTAAGAAACTGAATTTCTTTGGTTATATTAAACTTTATTATAAACTATATTTGTAATTTTGCATATTTGTCATGTAATAACCGGCTGAAGTTATAATTATTTAGATTCTGATTTTAGATTTTGAATTCTGAATTTCTTCAGAGGTACATTTGGAATTCAAGTGGACACTGCCTGACCAGAGTGAAGGAAACAGACATCAGAGTTAAAAACATTTACTGTCTTTACTTTCTCAGTTGCATTGGATATGTATTCTGGTATGCTTAGAGGCAAGGTTATGGTTATGGAAACAAGACTAATTAATATTATTTTAATAAACTGTGAAAAGAATTAACTTTTTGGTAGTATAGCAGTACCACATGGATAAACCACCATTTTCCACACAGGAATTTGGCATGAACAAAAAATGAAATGCTACCATTTTATTGCATTGTAAGAGCATAATTCATTTGAGTAATTAATTATTTTTATAATATGCTACTGGTAAGACACTTACAAAAGTTTATTTTATATCTTTAAAAATACAGGGGCTCATCATTTGTGTGTGTCTAAGTAAAGCTCGATAGGATTATTTAATACAAAAACAATTTATTTCAGGACATCTTTGGACATGATAAATTGAACTGGCTTATCAAAAGACTCATTTTAATTGATGTTGGTACATCAATTGATTTCATTCTGGTGTTGATCTAAGGTCTAACGAAGCAAATAGAAAACCTTGACTGAAAAATAGTTGTGAGCTTAGTTAGTATTAAGAATTGCCAGTATGAAGTCTGTTTTGTGCTGTTATGTTTCTGCCATTGTGTACTTGTTGTGTTGTGTGATTTATCTGTGTGAATGGAAATGTGATTTGAAGTTGTTTGTTAAAAATAATCTAACCGATTAAAAATTAATATATATATATGTAAACACTTGGATGCATAGTGAAACTGTTTTCCTTTAATACATCATTTGTTAAAGCTGTGAAAAGCTGAGTGTATTCTTTCTATCCATCTTCTCAAAAAATGTAAAATTATCTATGCCTCTTTGCATGCATGGGTTCTTCTGCCAGTACCTTTCAGTCCATTTTTTTTTAGCTGTCCAGAGTTTTTATCTTCTCTTTTTGGAATTTATAAAAAATAAACCCAGCCACTTTCTAAGCCTTTATTTTGTTTGGTTATACAAACCAAGCCAGTCAATCTCCTCTCTGTTGTCCTGGTAATCTTCACAGCTCTTTTCTGCATTAGTTTCTGTAAGACTTTGCGTGATTTTAAGTGAATCTTTCAGGAATATGAGTGACTATATGGTACATTGTATTTTGGAAGATGTATTATGGACATGCCTTCATAGTAATTCTCTAGAATACCTCTCCTGATATATTTCAGGGTTTATGTTTTTCCATTTTACAGTTTGTCCCTTCACAATATTTCAATGGAGGGTCATACAGTAAGTTGAAACCAATTCTTCATACTTATAGCTGATTTTCCAATCTGCATGAGAAAGAACTTGTTGGCATTGGGAAAGTAATTGTAAAATGAGAATGCTGTGAATGTAAAGCTCAGTAGACCTTTGAATATACTAGTAAAATTATGAAACTCTCAGAACTGACTTTAGGCAATATTTATCCCTACTAAATAATACTGAAAGAAATAGAAAACTTCTAAATACTTACAGAAAGAAAAAAATATTTTTTAAAATTTTAACAGTGAATGATTGCAAAGCAAATGAGATGTTAATTTAACATACTGTAGAAATAAGATGTTTTAGGGCATCTGGCTTGTCAAACGCTGAGAATAAAGGAGTTGAGAAAGTCAAAATATACAAAAATCAAAGTCAACATATACAAAAACCAAGGAAAGATAAACAGAAAAAGTGCAGTAGGTCATTGGCTTCTTTTATACTACACCTATTTATGCAGCACAGTAATTTAAGTCTATGTGGGCTTTATAATCTAAGTGAGAGTAGTTTTTTTAAACAATATGTATTGTAATGAAAATAAGGTTTGAACATGCATGTTAATACCTTTTTACTGCATCATAATAGCAGTTAATTATTTGTAATAATGTGAGAGCTAGTGAAGTTTTGAAATGGTGTAGGGAGTGGGTGCATATGTATGTGTGACAAGGGGTCCAACTCAATGCCACTTTAAGCACAACTGGTCATTCAGTGATTCATAAGTCATGGGAATTTAGGGGCAATTCAAATACATGAGAGACTGTGGACCTTCTTGTGCTATTTACTGTTTTGAAGTTGCAACTGCTCTGATAGTGTTTTAAAGAAATATCGCAAGGAAACTTAGAAAAGTGGAGAAAAGTTTCAAATTTGTCAATACCAAAAAGAAATGCAAGAATTCATTTGTCTAAAATTTCATATTTAAAAAGTCTTACTTTTTTTAGTGAGCCCCTTGAACTTTTGAAAGCCTAGTTAATTTATTTTCCAAATTTTAGGTTTAATAATCCTGCCAGGCCATTAAGGGGAATACAAAGTTAAAAAGACTCCTGTGGTGGATATGCATGGATGTTTGCAGGTAGTGAGGAAAAGAAGATAGATAATTTCTTGTTCTTCTCCACTCTTGGAAAATTTACTCTCTTTTAAGAGCATTCAATGAGATTCATATGTGAAATTATAGCAACCTATCTGACAGGTCCTTCTTCAAAGTCATTGGTCTAAAAAGCACCTCTCAGTTTTCTGACTGCATTAGATGTTATTCTCCCATTTTAAAAACTAAAACCTTTTAATTCTTTAGCATATTATTTTTCTGTGACTTATTTCTTTTTCTTTTTCTTTTTCTTTTTTTTTAACCAGGAAATGTCTTTATTTTTTCACATCTTTGAGTACTTTCCAATCCTCACATTATCTTTTATTTATGGTAACTCTTCATACTTTAAGAAGCTGTTCTTTGGAGATGTTAAACAGCTGCAGCTCTCAGTGATTTCTGTTAAAGAAAAAATATTGTAGAAGTATATCTAATGTGTTCTTCCTGTCAGTGTTTTGGGAGGGAGAAGTGCTGTGAAGACAGTTAAATTACTCTTCATATGTAAAAGCTTGATTATAAAAGAAGTACCAAATGCTTTTAAGGTTCGCTAGTATACCAGTGAATATGATGACTGTGTTTTATGGACATTTATGAGAGTTTTAAATTTCCAAGTCAAATCCATTTTGGAGAGATGTGCTTGTGTACCCAAAGTTGTAAGATTTGAGGTTTCCTGGTCCCTTTTGAACATCTCTTCATTATGGCAAAAACAGGCAAGTAGGTGAGCCTTGTCAGCATGGTCTAAGCACATCACACAGTGACTTCTCTCCAAGTTTTAAACTTGTAAAAATTAAATATCTACTCTAAGCTATTCTGATATGCTTCATCCCTGAAGCTCTCTTCTTCTTAACACTTCTCACATATTGTATGTTTTTAATCCGTGCAGATTCAGACACCTCCAGGGAAAACAGTGTCTTGTTCTTTGCATGCTCATGTTATTGTCAATCTGTGTCCTAAGCATCTCTAAGGATTCCCAAGTTTTACCATCTTACCAATGACTTGTCTAAAATAATTCCTAATTCGAATGTTAGTCTTTTTTGTTTCCAAATTGTGATTAAAGAAAAGGATATACTGATTGACAAATATAACTATTGTTGTGAATGTGAAATTATATTGCTCTCATCAATGTGTCATCATTTTAGGAGTGGAACACACTGAGCCTCATTTCCTGATTATATGAAAATTGCAGGTATAGTTAGTCATTAAGTTTCTAGATTCTGTATCATATATTATTTCATTTTGTCCATATGTATTGAGGCTACTCATATTTGACATTTATACTAAGTTTCACAACTAAGTTTCTTTCACAACTAGCTCTTCTTTCAGGGCTCTTAGTACTAACATATGTGAACATTGAATAAGTAGTTCTGTAAATCCTAGAACATGTGAGACCTAATTCCCTGAAGCTCTTCTTCCCTCTCTTTGTTGTATGGTGTCCACAATATGATTGACCTCATCTATGATTCTATAATTGTGACCGTTCTATGATTCTATGGTCTCTGAGTTCATATTGAGGGGGAAAGGAGTGGCAGAGAGGAGAAACAGAATAGCTTGATGTTTCTTTCATGCCCATAAAACATGCAGTAATATAATATATTAGATATCTCCTAGAGATATCTTAGTGAGAAGGGATTGCAGACTATTCAGGAAACCTGGTATAAATGGTAATTCTTCCCCAAGGGTTTACCATCTGGGATATAGCACTTTATAAACAGATGAGACAAACAAAGAGGTTAGAGTAAGGAGAGGGATAGTGTGTTTAGACATTTTTTAGCGAGCAATGGAAGTCACAATATATTTTTCTTGCCATTGTCAGGTTGTAGTTCATTGATAATTTGTTTTGATTTTTACTTTCTTAAATATTGAATTTCATAGCAATGCACATTTTACAACTTCATAAAACTGGTAGGCGAAGAAACTATAGAAAACACGGAACTTATTTTAGAAAGGGTTATTGAGATCTTTTTAAATATATTTAAATTATCATGTTCACGTGTTCACAAGGTACTCATATTTCAGGAAGGGCAGTTAAACCGTAGAAAAGGAAAGCAAAACTAAGTTCAGAGAAGTTTGTGAAACAAAAGTTTGAATCCCTGCTAAATGTTATCAGATAGAAGTGTAAAGTAGGCTTCAAATTGGGTAATTAATACTGTATAAATAATCATCTCTAAGGGTCTATTTTTTTTCCTGAACTAGTCCTGCACAGATTAAAATTGCTTCCCCCACCATCTCCACCTCCTTTCAAGGAGAAGTTAAGGTACAAATTCTTACGGAGCCCTTAGGGTTCAATTCACCTGAAAAGTAGCTATGACGTTCTGTACTGAGCAAGTCTACAAAAAAGCGGCAGGTGGTGTCTCCATGGCAGTTTGACCTATTCAGCTGCAAGGTTACTTGGCATGCAAAGTACACTTTTGTTATATTGACGTAAGGCAATCTGGTCCTGGGGAGGGGAAAGGGAAAACAGGACTGTGTTGTAGGAAATGGAAGAAACAGAGGTTTTATAGATGCTGTTTAAGGAAACTCCATTAAATTATTTAATGGAATAAATAGAACCTAGAATACCTCTTACGTCCACAGCAAAAATATATTGCCCTAGTTTTTAAAGAGTGACATGTAAATGTATAGCTCTGCATGGATAGCTACTACTACCAGTAAACCACAGAAGGAATGGTGGTGCAAAATCACTTACACCTATGACCTTTGATGGGCCTGAACTAAACCATACCAAAATAACTAGGAATTTTTTGTTCATTTAATGGGCTTTTGCCGTAGTAAACTTGCCTTTTTGAAGTGCAGTGGCAGTGCCAGAATATAACATTAGAGAATTAGGTCCAAAGCAACTCTTCTTAAGCTGTCTTTGTGGATGTGTGTCGTCTTGTCAAGCAAACAATTAAAAAAAAGAAAAGGGTCCTGCAGGAGTGAAGATGTTCCCTGCTGTTTCAATGCTCTGCATCCAATGTCCTGCATAACACATATTTTAAAAAGCAAAACAAAATATCTCATACAGCTTTTTTAGATGTATTGGGCATATGAACTTTGTCACTGGCCATACATATATGGTAACTATACAGTCAAATGGCCTGATTATTTGCAAAAGTTTTACGCTTCATTGTTTAATGGAACTTTACCTAAACAGTTAAAGCATTTTATATTTAACTGTTATAAAGTGCCTAATTAAAGTATAGCTTTGCAAATAATGAGAAGGAAATTTTTTGTTGTCTTGTTTCCCAGAGTTCCCTTTTTTTACCCTGTACTCTTTCTCAGATGGATTATGTGATTCTTGCACAAGATTTTGAACTTCATTGTCATATCTTGCCCATTCCCATTTATCTCACTGAAAATAAGGATAAATATCTGGACCAGAATAATTTTGACACTTACGTTATTAAAGCCTGAGCTGTTGGAATCAGAGGATTTATATTTTTTCACAGAACATCATTATTCTAGTCCTGGTAGAGCTCTCTGCTACTTACCTGAGGAGAAAAAAAAGCAAATAAATGAACAATATAAAAAAGATAACGAACTTGTCATAGAGATGCAGTTACTGTGGACAGAGGAAGAATATCAGAGATGAGAAGTAGCTTTGTTTGATCACCGCGGCTAGCTGTACATAATGGCAATCACTTTGCTTCCTTAATGTGTTTTGTTTGCTGTTTACATATCAAGTCTCAGAATTTAGTATCATTACAAACATAGGAAAAGAGAAGGAATCATGCCAGGGATACAAAAAATTTCAGTGGCATAAGGAGGATGTATTTTTAAAAAACTAAAATCAACAACACTGCTACTGAACAAAACTGAAGTACCGAGAAATTTTTTCCCTCAAAAAAAAAATCAAATCAAAGTAATGTTAACTAAATATCTAAATATTCAAATTAAGTTGGTCCACTTAGGTGATTATATTCAACTTCTAACAAGGAAAGAACCTTGTAAAATAACTCAAAGCAATTTCTTACAGTTACATTAGTTTACATTTTTTTATTTGGTAGGACTCACACAGATTTCTGAACTCCGGTTTCATTATGAAAAAATATTTCCTTTACATGGAAGTGTTTTAGTGCAGGAAAGTTGCATTACTTGGCAGTTTGAAATTTCTCTCCACAGATTAGAACTAATATATAAAGTATATTTAAAAACAAGGAGAAAAAAAAAAAAAGAACCTTTCAGTTTCTTATGGCTGGAAGCTGTGGAACTTCTCATGAGAAAAACTTGCAGCACTAAGATCACTGCCAAAGGTGATGGGTTCTACATTCCTCTTTACTGAGATGTGAAGAATCAGTATACTTCTAGGTCAGTTCTCTTTCAGCAAAAGGAGAAGTGGAAAAGAAGTAAGAACAGAGAGTGACAGAAGCATGAATTTACCAGTCAAATACATAGAACCTAAGGTTTATTTTTTTCTGGAAAATACATGTACTTTTATTAGTTGAAACCACACATTTCTAAATATGGCATTTGGTGAAACTTTCTGAGTAAAACATTTAAGATAGTGGTATGTAGTAAGATAACACTTTCTAATGAAGTATCATACTTTCACATTATTTTATTAAATGTTAAGATATTTTTAACTAAGAAATAGTACTTAAGGCCTTTCAAAAAAAAAGCAATAGTGAGGTTCTTTCCTCTCAGTAATCAGTACTGCAGTTCCAAATGCTTCTCAAACTGGATATTATACTGCCAAAACTTTGACATAAATCTATTTATGCTAAACCAAACCTATGCCTTATTGTGGACTCATACACAGACTTCCCTGTCACTCACTCATCTGCAGTGTAAAATCTTAAACTTGTGTTTTCTGAGAGCTTTTTTTCTGCTGCTAGATGGGATTTTTAGGCTGTATTATTAGCTTGTTGAAATGAAACTACAACTGGTATGCAAAACTTTAATGCAGAACTAGCACAGAGTAACCTGGTATCAGGGTGGTTTCATTGCCTTGCCAAAGACGTGTGTTCTGATAAGGTCTATCATGTTTTGGCCATGTGTACTGTATTGGGTTTGCATGGCAAGGTTTTGGTAGCGGGGGGCTGCAGGGCTGGCTTCTGTGAGAAGCTGCGAGAAGCTTCCCCTATGTCCAATAGAGCCAACGCCAGCCGGCTCCAAGACGGACCCACTACTGGCCAAGGCCGAGCCAAGCAGAGATGGTGGTAGCACCTCTGGGATAACATATTTAAGAAGGGAGGGGGGGTTGGGGGGGGGGGGTGGGGCGGGTGGAACCTGCACAACTGCAGCCAGAGAAGAAAGGAGTGAGATAATATGTAAGAGAAAAAACTCTGCAGGCACCAAGGTCAGTGAAAAACGAGGGGGAAGAGGTGCTCCAGGCACCAGAGCAGAGATTCCCCTGCAGCCCGTGGTGAAGACCATGGTGAGGCAGGCTGTCCACCTGCAGCCCATGGAGGTCTATGGTGGAGCAGATATCCACCTGCAGCCCGTGGAGGACCCCATGCTGAAGCAGGTGGATGTGACCTAAAGGAAGCTATGACCCCATGGAGCTGGAGCAGGCTCCTGGCAGGACCTGTGTGACCCCACTGGGGATCCACGCTGGAGCAGTCTGTTGCTGAAGAACTGCAGCCTGTGGAAAGGACCCATGCTGGAGTAGTTCTTGAAGAACTGCAGCCTGTGGGAAGGACCCACATTGGAGAAGTTCATGCAGGACTGTCCCCCATGGAAAGGTCCCCACGCTGGATCAGGAGAAGGGTGTGAGGAGTCCTCCCCCTGTGGAGAAAAGAGCAGAAGAAACAACATGGACGAATTGACCACAACCCCCCTTCCCCATCCCCCTGCACTGCTGTGGGGGAGGAGGTAGAGAATTCAGGAGTAAAGTTGAGCTCGGGAGGAAGGGTGGGGTGAGGGTAAGGTGTTTTAAGATTTGGTTTTATTTCTTATTATACTACTCTGATTTTAATTGATAATAAATTAAACTAGTTTCTCCAAGTCAAGTCTGTTTTGCCTATGATGGTAATTAGTGAATAATCTCTCCCTGCCCTTATCTCAACCTACGAGCCTTTCATCGTATTTTCTCTCTCCTGTCCAGCTGAGGAGGGGAGTGATAGAGCAGATTTGGTGGGCACCTGGCCTTCAGCCAGGGTCATCAAACCACATGCACATAGCAACTGATGAAGATTAAGACTTAGATAGCACAGTGTTAATGTTATAAAAGGTAGTCCCCGTTTAAGGAGAGAGAACTATATCACTTGCATATTTCTTTAGTGCTATTTAAGTGTAAAATATGCTGAATTGCAAATATGTATGTTTGATAAAAAGGGTGGACAATTACATAACCTTTCATCAGCAATAAATTATCTTCTAAAGATTCTAGCTCCAACAGCAGTGTCAGTATCTTTTTAGTTTAGTCACCATTTCCTTAAGCTTCCTGGGCATGACGCCCAAGTCTTCAATCACTGAAAGTTCCTGACACGTAAATCTAGATAACAAGACCTAGACACTTTTAGGAGCTTGTCGTGGTTTAAGCCCAGCCGGACTAATCACCACACAGCTGCTCACTCACTCCCCCCAGGTGGGGTGGGGGAGAGAACCAGAAGAGTAAAAGTGAGAAAACTCGTGGGCTGAGATAAAAACAGTTTAATAGGTAGAGCAATAAACACCGCGCGGAGAAGCAAAGCAAAAGAAGGAATTCATTCCCCACTTCCCATCGGCAGGCAGGTGTGCAGCTATCTGCAGGGAAGCAGGGCTCTATCACGCGTAGCGGTTGCTCGGGAAGACAAACGCCATTACTCCGAATGTCCCCACCTTCCTTCTTCCTCCCCCAGCTTTATATACTGAGCATGACGTCATATGGTATGGGATATCCCTTTGGTCAGTTGGGGTCAGCTGTCCCGGCTGTGTCCCCTCCCAACTTCCCGTGCACCCCCAGCCTACTCGCTGGTGGGGTGGGGTGAGGAGCAGAAAAGGCCTTGGTGCTGTGTGAGCCCTGCTCAGCAGTAACTAAAACATTCCTGCTTTATCAACATTGTTTCCAGCCCAAATCCAAAACACAGCCCCATACAATCCAAAACACAGCCCCATACTAGCTGCTATGAAGAAAGTTAACCCCATCCCAGCCAAAACCAGCACAGAGCTTTATAGACACTGTTCTTGCTTGTGAGCAGGTAACCTAGTAGACCTTTTTGAAGACTGTCCAGTAGTTTTGTTCCATGAAAACAGTACACTACTGTTATGAGTGTTGGTTTGGTTGAGCCATTATCTTCAGAAAGGCAGGGCAAGGCAAACAAGACTCTGCCTCCAGTCTAAGGACAGGAGAGAGGTCTGCTTCATGGGGGAGGGGACGATGGAATATTTCTAATAGAAGACTAGGAGGAGGGATTCACAAGAAAGGAGGATTTATTCCATAAGTAGGGAGGGAATTCTTGAAGAAGTTTGAGAATAAACTATTGTTTGGCCGCTACAGACCATGGCTGTTGCCTTTGTGCTGTCAAAGCAGCAATTGACCTGTGGGAATTTGATTGTGTGTTTTCATGTTGCAGCTGAAGAGATAATAAAGAACTTTATAAAACCAAATAAGAATACCTGCTGAACATTGATTAAAGTTAAATTATATATATCCCCTCTCATTTTTTTTTATTATTGATGAAACAATAAGGAAAGAAAGATCTTTTAAGAAGTCTATATTTTTTCTGTTTCCATCGGTGATAATTGCTTTGATTACCATGATAAACCTTTCCAATCTTATGATCACCTGTGGTGTGAAGTATAAGGGGCTATTGATCATAGTCCAAATCAAGATAATTCTAAGAACCCGTTAACAAAAAATATATTTCAATATAATCTCAGTTGCTTCAGTTCAACACAAACTATGCTCTTTTAGTCTGCATGCATTTATTTTTAACAAGAATTGTGTATTCTATAAACTTAAAGAGCTGTATTTACTTTAGAACAAAATATTGCATGTTGTTCAGAAATTATTTAACCCTTTTTTTTTTCTTCCTGGGTTTTTGTTTGTTTCTTTTATTTAATTTCATTTCTGCAAAGAATAAAGTAAAAATTTAAAAAAATTCATTTTCAGGAGTTGAAAATAAAACATACTGGCATTTCCAAATGGAGTCATTTTACTGAGAAAGTAAAATATTTTGGTATTTTCAAAAAATTACCCCTGATTTTTGCAGGGGTTCAGCTGAGACTATTTACTGAATTTAGCTTATTTCTTAGTCAAGTCCAATTAACTTCTGGCTTAGTAGATTTATTTCTTATAAAACAATGCAATTTTAAAGCTAAAAATAAGAAATGTGTGTATTTATTTAATTATTAAGGCATAGCAACATTTTCTTATGTTTACCACTTCAATAGTACTTGCCAAACTAATTCAGAAATAAATCTTCCCACTGTTTTAGGCATGCTACATGTATCATACACATTAATCACAGTACGCAACAGATTTACATATTCTTCTCAGTCATGAACTAACTAAATATTCAAATATCTTATAAGCCTGATTTTAGATCACTTTTATGGTACTGTAATTCAGCATTAAAACAGTTGCAGGCTCTTAGAAAATATTTTTTTCAGGAAAGGAATAGATAGATTTTTTTAAAAAATGCCCTAAACTGTAAAACAAATTATTATTCTCCTTCTCTGTGTCTGTCCTATAGTTGGTACAGTCTGTGAAACCTCATTGGATTGTACAGTAGGTACTGATTTGCATCTTTAATGGCTTCTTTAATTCTTTGAACTATATCAAGAGCATTAGCCAGATTTAAATCTTTCTCTCTTAACATGTTTCCTCTTTCTCTCTCTAGGCTTGAAGTTATTTGTCTTTTCAGCTATTTAAACATGAATCATTCTACAAGCCAGTGCACTAAATGTCCACATAAAGATAAATTCCTGCAAACCAGTTTCCTCCTTATCATTTGGTTCTCAAGGGTTTTGCTTTCCAAAGGCAATAACAGTTTCTGCCAAAATATTTGTCCCCATTCCAAGTTATTTATCAAGTGCAGCAACTGTTTTATCCAAAGCTGTAAAATTAAGAAGAGCATTTGATATGGCAGGTAAGTTATAAAATGTCTTTCCTTAATCCAGCCTCCCAAAAGTGCAGCAGAACTAAAAGTGACGAGAATCCCACAGAAAGGATCTTGATTAAGTGAAAAATCAATTAAGACAATCCCAGGACTAATATCACTCATTCATCTGTTGAATAAGGAAGTTCATAACCATTTAGTGGCACTTTCTTTGTTTATACTTTTCTGTGATGCTACTACTGCTGCATATGATTAGGCCAAAAAGACCCAAAAAGGGTAAGATTCAAAAAGCAGATTAACAAATACTGGCAAGTACTAAGGAATTGTTTATATTTATGTATATATAAAAGTATATATACAATTTCCTATGTAAATAAATCAAGATGAAAGTATGATAGCAGCTGTTATTTGTATTTGCAGCATCGATAGGCTAGACTGGATAAGTGACAAAGTATGACATATTAGCAACCCAAACATCTCACAAAATTATGGTCCTGATCTTGGTCTCCCAGAGATGCCATAGAGCTTATGGTGCTCTTTTGTTTAGATGGATGGAAGCTACAAGAAGAGGTCTGGAATTGTTGGAAGTGTGATTTTAAGTAAGAGAGAGATAAAAAAGAGCTTTTCGTAAAGGATGCAGAGGATCCCTGAGGGAGCCCACAGCA
This sequence comes from Gavia stellata, assembly GCF_030936135.1. Lineage (NCBI taxonomy): Eukaryota > Metazoa > Chordata > Aves > Gaviiformes > Gaviidae > Gavia > Gavia stellata. The sequence goes on along the minus strand of NC_082598.1, from coordinate 22,033,783 downwards.
CAGTGAAAGCAAGTTTGATATGCTTATACCACTAACAGATAAGTACAACAATTTCATTATTAATGTCATGTGACTATAATGTCTCCCCAGTTTATATTTAAAAGATGACTTTATCTTGTTTTAAAATTTCAGAATTAGCAAAATGTTTTATCCCCAGATACTATTAATGCTTATCTCAAATAGTAGAGAAAAAATAGTGGGAATGTTAATAGGATGGCACACTTAATATTGTGGTAGGCATGTTAAATATATTTTAATATAAAGCTTAAATTTTCAACAAGTCTTTAACAAGACTTATTTAATGTAGCCTGAATCTTTACCTTACCTGTAAAATCTAGAGCAGATGCCTTATTATGGACCAAAATGTGGAGTATTAAGCTCATCATAAAATGGTGGAGTACTAAACACGGTACAGCACAGATTGAGCTTGACATATGAAATGTAGGGACCTTTTGTAACCTGATGATTGTTTCTATTTTTAGTAAATAGGATTTAAGCATCTGCTTTGCTGCCTCATAATTTCAACATCTGTGGAAGGTTTCTCGTGCTTTGTCATTCAGTAAAAGGTGCTAGCAACAGTCTCTGACTGCTTTATTTGTTACTGTAACACTTGATAGTGCATTTTGAATTGATTGTTTCAAAGATGCAGACTACTCTGAATTCAGTAGGTAATTTTATGCATTGTCTGAAATGTCTTGCTTCATGGCAATAATAAAATCTTTTCCTAAGGTCTAAGTAATAAAACAGTTTGGAGTAGGCTTCAGCCTCTACATTAAGATACATTCCTTTTTTCAACAGAGACTGAAAACCCTGTATAGTGTTTCTCTAAGGAGCATCTCAGTTGTTTGAACTGTAGTGGTTAATTTGCAACAGAAGTCAGGATTTCTGAATTGCAAAGGAGAAACATGTGCATTACAGCACTGACTGATAATAAAATTCCTAATATGTTCCCTCTTCATAAAAATAAAGGATTTCTTATAACTTAATTGACTTTGTCATCTTTTTAAGCTTCTCTAGAGGCTGCTTTTTAAACCTTGAAAGTTTGCCTGCAGGCTGCTGCAGAGGAGACTGTTCTTTGCATATTACATACCACAGAAAAATATGTATTTTTTTGGAAATGTATAATGCAGCATTTTGTGCTGAGGTGAACATTTAGAAATATCATACCAATAATGGTCCAAAGTGGGAGTATTTTACTGCCAGGAAGGTTTTGGATATGGGAATTTAAATTCATTAACCTTGAAGAAAACTATTTTAAAGTCTGGCATTAGTTTCACAAGCCAGTCATTATAATTTTCAATGCTGTGAAGAGCCTTTTCAGTTGGGTATTAGAAGGGTTTTGTGTGCTCGAGAAAAAGATGTATCCTTCTCACCCACTGCCTTTCCTTGAGCCCTGGTCTTGTAAAAACTTGTGTGTTTATAAAGCATTGTGTGTTTGCCTGGTCTGAAAGTTAGTTTGAGAGCTTGAAAAGCAAATACTTGTTAACATATATTAATGAGGGAGGACGTAGGACAAAATTGAAATTTTTTAATATTAAACGTCTCTGTCCTATTTCAATGATATACAGTACTTCAAAATATGAACAATATTTTTGTCTTTGACAGCAGTTAATTGTTGATTTCTTTGGCTTTATGTTAGCGCTAGTAATATTTACTATGGAAGTCTTAAAGTTGTGTTGATTTTTTTTTTTGAATAAACTTTCTTTCATTAGCAGCTATTGTAGAGACAGTCTTTCTGTATGCCTTGTGATTCTTAAGAAATTAAAGACATGATAAAAGTTCCAGTAGCAAGGAACACTAAATTTTCTTCTTAAGTCAGGAACAGGAAGAGTAACAAGTTTGAATATATCTTTCCATATACTGTCTTTTTCCTCATGCCAGGGTGGTCAGAAGATGGATGAAGAACTAGGTGAAGTTAATTCTGGGGTTCACCAGTACACAAACTTCAGAACCAGCCATGTTAATGGGTGAGAGCGAGTTCAAATGAAAATGGAATTGCGCAGTTTAACATGTAGGAAAGTATTTTACTTCAGAATGAAGGTCAAATTGTAGAAGAACTGTAGTTTTCTTTTATTAATCTTTAATCCAAAGCACCAGACTTAGTGTTCTGAAAGTAAAAAGAAATAGTAAAGTAGCTTTTTTATTGGCTGAATTACTTGTTAAAGATAAAATACTTAAGTACTTTTTGAGAAGTCTGTCGTGTCCTACAGACATTGGAAAAGGCCAAATGAAAATTAAACTACCAAATTAATTTTTTTTTTTAATGTTTTTGTCCAGAACCGCAGTATGGGACGTGATGTGGTGTAGTACACCCATTCCCGCAAAATAATATGTAAAAGCAGTAATTATAAAGGAGTTCTAGTGAAAAATTTCTTCCCAACATTGCTATTGCAAGAATGAGATTAGCCCCAAAGAACCTTGGCAACTCTAATTTACTGCCCTTGATAACTCTAATTTACTTTGGATTTCTGAAGAGAACAGTACTCCATTTTCTGGCTATGAGTGAGTTCAAAACCTTCTGTGTTGCAAAGGCTAAGATTAGAAAAAAAATCACCTAGAAAAAAAATATCCAGGCCAGTTATTTTTTTTCCTGAAAATCTACATACCTGCATTTGTGCATACACAAGTTTAACGTGTCCCACAAAAAGGCTTTTCTCTGTTGAGAAAAGTATGTTTTCCCTGCCAGCAGGGACATAATAATTGTCAAGTATAAGCTGTGAAGTAACATGAAAAAACCTGCCTAAACCTCCACCCTTAATAAGTATTTAATACTCAAAAACAAACCTGAAAAAGCAAAACTTGGAAAATACAATAGTGAAACAAAAATCTCAGTAATTTTGAAATGGGGTTGCTTGACTCATTATAATACTATCAGAAAACCTCTGAATCTTTTGAATTCTTGCTATACAAAACACATTGATTTTTGTCTTATTCTGCCTTTAGATTTGTATTGTATCCATTCTCATACCTTCTATTTCAGAACTACACTTGAAAGGATACGTTTCTTTTTTTTCAGATAATTTCTCAGTTACCTTTTTCATTCTTTTTGTGTTCACAGTTTAATTTAGATACATTCATTATCTTTCTTTTTCTTGTTCTTTCTTTTCTTGTATCTTGGCAGTCTATCTGAAATTTCTGCTGTGTACATGTTATTGTAACAGTATACCACCTTATTAGTTTTGTTTATTACAGTGCAAACTTCCTAGAGCTTTGACCTTTTTCTGTAAATTGAGGTACAACACATGTTTCATATACTTGGGGGTTTTTGTTGTCTCTTGTCTGGAAGCTATGACCAAACAATTCTTCTATGATAGGTTTGTTTGTTCTAATACTTTCCTTTGCATTTAATATGGATTTCACAATGAGCTAGAGGAAAAGTATGGTAGAAAACTTAGATGTAAACCACTTTTGAAATTCCCTGATCCTCCTCATATACAAATGCATTCACATTCAGGAAGGAAAACTGAAGAATACGCTGTCTCTCTATGGAATTCACGCAGTAACTGTGACATTCTTAAATGTGTGGAAACCAAACCAATGTCCTCTCATCTGGGTATATTACTGGAATGGTCAACAACCTTGTTTCACCCTATCCTAAATTTCTTAAAAGACAGAAAACAGTGGGCTTGTGAGAGAGCAGTTAGCCTTAACACTATGAGTTAAAACATTTTATCAACCCCTATTTTATACTACTGTTTTCTAACATAATGCCATTTCCATTAATGAAAATTTCTGGTGGAAAGCTTTAGCATTTTTCCTCTCTTCACCTCAATGTTGGATGCTCACCTAGTTTGTATTATTAGTTTCTTTCACTCCAAGGAGGAAAATACTAGTCATTTGCTAACTCTGTAAACTCACCAGTCCTTCAGAATGATTCCATATTTTAACTTGCCCGGTTTAAAGGTAAAATACCCCAAAAAACCTGCAAGACCTACAAAATCAATCTTTACCTAAAACATTATTTGTTTATCTAGCTGTAAGGACATAAGGCTTGAATATGCCTATGTTTTACTTAGCTGAGGAGAGAGGTAAACCAGAGGAAGAACCACCCACAGTCTGGTGAGTTGTCTGATTTTTCTCTAGAGCTCAGATCTGAGGTATTTTATAGAATCTTTTTCCTAGATTTTTTTTTTTTTTCTGTGAGCAACACAAGCAGAAAGGGACAAGGAGGGAATGGATGACACTTCTGTCCTTGAGAAAGAATAGGAAGAGGAAGGCACAGATCTGCAGCTTCAGAACAGCTTCATCGACCTGGTAGAAGGTGAGGGAAGAAGACTCCATCTAGGGTGGCACCAGAGCCAGGCAAGACTGAAATAGAAGTCAACATCAAGAGAAAGCAGCAGGTAGTAGTAGTTGGAGACTCTTTCCAGTGGGGAATGGAGGCCCCCATCTGCCAGTCCCACTGGCTGTCTAAGGAGACTTGTTGCTTGCCAGAGGCTCAGATACCAGATGATGCGGAGAGACTGATGAGAGACAGAGATTTGGCTTTTATCTCACATGATCCTTTTTGAGGACTGAGGACTTCTGGACAGGCCTAGTTTTTAGGGTCCAAAAGTGGAAGGAAGTAGGAGTGCAGGAAAAAGGAAAGAAATGAGTGCCCCCATTCATATACTTTGCCATTTTAAAATGAAAATTTATTGATAATTTCCAAAACAGCAAATGCTTTTCTTGCTTCATCAAAAAATGTATTTCCCACAACCTTTTGTATACCATACAATTTATATTTTTTCCCCTGCCCCCTTTATCACATATCTGACATGAAGACCTACTCTTCCAATAAATACCTCAATGTAAAGTGCATATTATGTGTTTTATAAAGATTCAAGGATAGTATCACAATTTACCCTTGATGAACAGTGAGAAAGTCATATGTATTGGTAATCAGTGAAGATTCTTCTTCTTGGGTATATGGTAATCATAACTGCCTAAGGCTGGATGGTGTGTTGATAATGACAGGAATGTGCTTTATACAAGAAGAGAAGAAAAACAGAACAGAGATGAAAAAGAATGCAGATTTAGAGAACTGTAATGACATGAAGGAAGGTGCATATTTTCATCATTTGACAAGAGGACGTATTCTTTTTTAACCTCATCTAACTCACTTTCTGTGCTAATTTGAAGGGGAGGGTGCTTGGAGGAAAGGGGTTGCACCACACTCAAGGCTGCATGGTTCAATTTGTAAGTTTTACTCAAGATGTCATGATATTGTTCATTTCATACATATTTAGCATGGACAGTGCACAAGCCATTTAAAAGACAATATATCTCTCCTCCTATTTGTATATATGCTACCTCACAAAGAAAAATCTCTCCACCAGACCTCTCAACAATGAAAGCCCTTGTGGGCTTTCAGTTGCAGAGGCACTGGCAGTGGTGTTTCAACAGAATATTGAAGCTTAGAAGTGACTGAGGACAAGAAAGCAGTGGGTGTGAGGAGTTACTACAGAACTGATCTGCTGTAACCCTAGGATCTACATAAACTACAATATATATTCATAAAATGAGACAAATTCATTTAACAAATAAAGATAAATGGTCATGTAAAAATTGACTGATTCACCAGAATCAAAGGGTAGTGATCAATGGCTTGACACCACCAGTGATCTGTAACAAATGGAATAACTCAAGGGTCAATGCTGGGACCAATAGTGTTCAATATCTTACTCAATGATCTGGATGATAACATAGAATTCACCCTCAGCAAATGTGTGGATATTACTTTGTAAGGGGAGTAACACATACCAAATGTCAGAGCTACAGTTCAGAGGGACCTGAAGAAAGCTGACAACTGAGCCAACAGAAATCTACTGAATTTCAGCAAGTAGAATGCCCAACTTCTGCACTTTGGACAAAATAAATACTATGCATCAGTACAAGTTAGTATACCAACTGGCTAAAAACCATGTACCATGCATTTGGGTATGATTCCCTCTTACCATCTCCCTGTCTCCAGTTCCTTGAAGTTTAGAGATTATGTCAACCAACGGTGTAATCTTTGTGTAATCCTCCTGGGAAAAGTTGTAGGGAACTTCCAGGAGCAGAACTAGCTCTGGACAAAATAAATCAACAATATCCTGAAGGTTTTGTTCCTTTTTTTTCGTTCTACAGAATTGGAAATATATATGATGTCACAACTGATGGTTCATATTCATTGCAACCACTTGTTAGAGGAGACACTGGCCTAAACTGGGCTTGGGGGAATTTCACAGAATTTTTATTAAAATACAAGTTCCTACAGTAAATCTCTAACACCAGCAGCCTGATTCAAAGAACACTGAAAGCAGTGTACAAGGAACTAGAGTGAATTATATTCCATCTTAGTGTCAGTTCATTATTTATATACGTAGAATGGTCAGTAAATCTGTAGCAGTAGCAAGAAGGTGTATATATGTACATTCAGATGCATAAGGAGGAACATGCTCAGAAATTTACTGAGGAATTATGATAAGAAATCAAAATAATCAATTTACATCTATATGGCATCTCAAAAATAGAATAGTAATCACAGGACTCTTAGTGGAAATATTTCTTTTTAGTTCCTGATCTTGGCCTTTTAGTTGAGTGATAGAGGATACTCTTCTGAAGAGATGAAGAGGGCTGGGGATTGATGTACACTGATCTGTATCAAAGGATTGGATGAGGAAAGCAAGAAAATTGTTTTCTAGTATAACTAAACTTCAGTCATATATCTAGTAATGTGTAAGCTGTAATTCACGATGGGAAACTCCACACATTGTTTCTCAAAAGAACTTGGAAGTCATAGGGAAAAGTTAACTGAACAGAAAGTTCCCAGTGTGACACTGACCAAAGGGGCTAATATGTTGTATAAACAGGGCAATACTGGACGTCAGTACAGTGATTACATAATCTGCATATTTGCTAGTGTTGAACGTTATGGATTATCTGCAGCTAACATGCAGGAATGATGTGAGAAACTAAGAAAGGCTTGTAGAAAGAAGCACAGAACTGAAGACTGACTCTTGAAGTGCTAACAAAATCATTGTAATCATTGTGCAAAACGATTGGTGGAAGAAAAACATTACCGGTATAGTCTATATTTGTTTTCACAAGTAGTTTGGCACAAAAGGAGTCTATTGGTAGTTCAAAGTTGATGCTGGGGCTTATTTTATCTCCATCATATGCTGTTCGGAAGATTTCACTTCAGATTAGGCTTAATTTAGTCTCCTGGGTATAAAGTCCCCACTATACATGTAGTTCAAAGCTTTCTGAAGAAGAGCTATCACCTCATAAAACTTTGCTTTCTTGAGGGAACTTCTCTGGCTGCATCACCCCATTTTTTCCTCTGTCTCATGAAGATGATGACAGCAGATTAACAGACATGTCAGGTGCCCCCACCACCATTGACTATGTAAAGCTTAACGTATAGAAACTTTAATTCTGGTCCTATGCAATTTTCAAGTGGTGCCATGTGCCTGCTGCCTCCTCCACCTTCCCACTGAGTTTGGCAGTGTTCAGCATGAGGCACCCTAGACAGGGTATGGGAGATTTAATCTTGAACCCCCAGTCAATATATTTCCCTGGAAAGGAGCATGGAAAGTGCTGACTCCAAGGTCTCAGGACACCCTCTTTCCTGGAACAGAGCACATGGGTGATATAAATAAGGTCACTCAGGACTTTGCTTTCCGTGGGTTTCTCTGTTGTGGAGATAGGAGGGTAGAGAGCTTTGCGGGAATCTACATTGCCATAAGGTGTTGAAGCTAACATATATGTGAATACATAAATTGCAAGGCTTATCGCTCAACTATTTTGCAAGTATGCAGTCCCAGACTACTGAGCTGCTGTACCGAAGTGCTTTAGATGTCCAGATCTCCTGGGAGGACATGGGAGGCTACTAGGCCTGGAAAATGTGGCAATTGCTGGGGATTGTTTCATTCTTACCACCACTGCAACTGTTGTGTTTGTCCCTTTAGTTAGACCATATTGGCCACGTTTTTTAGTGTTAGTCTCTAGGGCATCATGCTGGTTAACAGGATGATGTTAATTTTGGCCATGTAAACCCCACATCTTTCTCCCAGTTTCCTGCCTCTGTTCTTGATTTTAGTAATTTTATGCCATGTAACCTCTTTTCCTCTACCATTCATATATTTATCCTTGTCAGATGACAGTCTCATGACCCAGTGGCATGCAGCATCTACCACAATGCAGAACACCACCAGAATGTCACAGCACCAGTTTCTCCTTTCAGTCTTAGTTCAGGAAGGTATTAGTCCTTCCTTTGAAGCCTGCCATGTTTTCATAGATATACCTCAGTCATGCACAAGGGTATGCCACAGTACATAGCAATCTGTAAGGAAGAAGGAGAAAATGAGATCAGGTTGATCTCCACTTCTTCCTATAGCTGGCCCAATATTATTACCTGGAAGCATGGTTTGGCAGCTCTGGCAGGAAGACCTCCTTCTGGAGCAGCCACAATTGGCACCTATCCACTGCATCCTGCTCCTGAGTTTCTGTCTGGTCTCCAGGTTGACCCAAAACTATAGATCCTGCTGAACATCCTGGATGACACTTGCGATGACAGGCTCAATGGTATCCCTCCTCTCTGACTTCTCCTCTGTCCAAATCACTACCTAGGCACTGAGGCACTGCAACATCTGATTCAGGATGGCTTTTCTGGTGCAAACTGCCTCCTTTCTCTGGTAACATGGGGACAAATCAGCAGGAAGGATATGGATGCTGAAAAACCTCTTCATCAGAGGAGAGCAGAAGAACAAGCCTGTCAGTCCTGAATCAGATGTATCTGAAGATACAACACATTAGCTTTCTGCCTAACATCATCCTTCCCACAGATCACAGCTTCTGAAGAACCCAGTTGCTGCAGATCAGAGACTTATTCTTGCCGTGATCAGCTCCTGTGAGGGATGGCTGAAAATAAGCTCTGAATAGAATAGGTAGATGAGGAAGGATTAGCAGTACCTCAACGAGTTGAGGGCTGGCAGTTGACAGCAAATATGAAGGCATTTGGTCTCTATACATCAAGAAAACCACTTTGTGGTGTCAGAGAAGTTTTTGAAGCACACCTGCTTGATAGGTATGAAGTACTTTGACATTCATTGAGTGGTGGAGGCATTTATTGGTTTCATTTCCTCTGGAAGGATTCCAGTGTGTGCGTGTGTTCTGAAGCCGCTTTGAGAGCCAACCCAACACGTAATAAGTTGAGACAATCAAGGGATTTTCTTCAAAACCTCATTACTGCTCCCATCCAGATTGCAAGTGCAGACATAGTCTTAGACAACTAATTTAATTCTGGAACTCTTAATACTTGTCTTCTAGTTCCCAAGTCTCTAGACTGCCCTCATCTTCCTTTCCCTAGCTTTTTTTGCTATAAATGATGTTTGAGTTTGTGGTTTTGTTTGCTTGCTTGTTTATTTTAAAGGCAGTTAGACTTCATGCAGTCAGATTCCAAGATCAGGGTTTTGGGAAAGACATAAAAACTGTGATATCAGGCTACCTTTGTAGTGAATAAATAAGTACTGTAGTTCTCTTGGAGAAACATCATATCCTTTGAACTACCTCATACTTCTTGTGCTCTGCTGATTGATGGCTTTATTGATTTATGATAAATATAATTAAACAACCTGTACATTTTTCATTAAAAATTAAAATGGTTTCTGAAGACAAAACAAACAAACAACAACAAAACAAAACAAAAAAAAACCACAGAAAAAGAAAGAAAAACCCTAAAAGAATGCACTTTGTTAGCTTTAGCTGTTTCAGGGGGTTGTTAATTTGTTTGTTTTAATGTTGAGGGTAAATAAGCTTTTCCTGCAGTGCAGGTACTGCCAGCATATGTACCTGTGCTAAATGAAAATGAGGTAAAAGGAAGTAATCAGAAATAGTCAGGACGTAAATTAAGTCTGCCTTTGGGCATGCATGCACATGCATATTAAACAATAGAATATTACAAGGGCTTTTGTTAAGTGTTTTAGAAAATAAAAACTTGTTGACCATTTTGTAGGGGACAGTTCTCAATGAAACATTTGAGAGCAGAAGTTTAGTACGTTTCCAGACCTGAAGAACCCTTTATATCTTTCATATTTCCTTCCAAAGAACACATTTAAATTTCAAACCATTGAAAGATGACATGTAAATATGTAAAAATATGTGGAAAGATTGCACATGTATTGTAAAAGCAAACACATTTGAAAGGGTCCAGTTTTAATAGTATATTGGTCCTTCCTTTATTTTGTATTTTAGAATAATACAGTTCTTTTAAAAAAAATTCTCATTTTCTCCTTCTTCTGTACAAATTGCCGCATACTTACTGCACACAATCAAATTCATCACACTTTAAGGGGAAGGGGTAAATGTGAAAATAAAACAAGACAGTGCTGTATATTGAACAAATTTGAAGAATCACCTCCATTGAAAAAAATTTTAAAAGCTTTAGAGTTTTATAGTGACAGACCTCATAGGCCACACAGCCTGTGTGAAATTGGATTCACTGTGATTATTTCTGGGCAATAATTCAGAGCAAACAACATCAAGAAAGGCTTCCATAAATACTGACAGAAAAAGTGGATTTAAATTAAACTAATAGGTTGCAAAACATATGAAATATGCTTTGTACTGTGCCTTGGAGACACATGGCCAAATCCATATTCAAAAAGTAAAAACAAACCAGAGTGATTTGAAGAATAAATTACTTGTCATCGTGATCTTTAAAAATGCCAGAATTTAATGCAAAAATATAATCCTAACATTTATTGCAGCAAAAATAAATGTCAACATATTAGACTTAACTGGCTAAGCCTTGTGGTAGCATTTCTACAAAGTGAAAGGAACATGACAAGTTGTATTTCACATTTATTAGAATGAGATTTGGTCTTCTTTATCATAAGCAGTAGATTTAAACACTTTATTTTAATTTACTTCACAGTATTGAGAAAAACATTGACTCAGATAAGAAGTGGAATACCATATACACTTTTCTCTGAAGCAATCAATCAATTTTAGAAGCTAAATACGTAATATGACAGCACTAGAGCTTTGCAGTAGAGTACAAAACATAACATAAAATGTTTGTGACATATCGCAGACACTACTTAGAAGCGTATCTGTTATACCTAGAACATTGTAAAAGTGATGGTTTACTATTGGTTATAACAGATATATCTTCACAAACATGTAAGTACACATTACTATACAGAAGGACTATATCTGAGAGCATCTTTTGACTGCAGCTAGGTACATAGACAGAGACATTCATTGTTCTAATTCCTTCTTAAACTTTGATATTGTGTAACACTTGTGTGTTCTTCTTTGCCTTCCATTACTTAGGACATTATTTATGCTTTGCAAAGTATGTTCTTACACTTATCTTTCCATTACTAACATAATTACACGTATGAAACTTAGGCACCATAGAGACATCATCAGTTTTCTAAGCCTTGTCTTCATAGGAAACAATCCAAATTCCTTGGAAATTAATACAATTCTTCCTGTTATAACAGTGGCAGCATAGCCTTTGAGGGCTTTAAGTTACCATTTGTTGCCTCACAGGGTTAAAATGTTTAGATCATTTTCTTTCAGACAACAAATAATATTTACATAAGTATTTTATCTAGAACAATAAAGTAACATAGATATTAAAACATCAATATCATAACTGCATTAAATATATATATGAAATAAAATTTTAAAAAGGGTTGTAATTGAAATTTTAAAAATACATTAAATTAATATGTTTAAATTTGCAAAATTAAGCACTTAGAAATTAGGAGATGATGGATTTGTACCTCTTCATACAATATTAATGCAACCTCTCAGTGTTTTCTACCTGACAATGACAGAGGTAGTTATCTCTTTAAGACAAAAAATACACAAAGAAAAAAGTATGTGGTCATGTAACTGAAGAACAAAAGCATACAGGGTTGTCAGAATACAAAAGTATTCTACATATTATTCAACATAGTATAGTTATCTATACGTGAATTACTATTTAGTACAAACTGTTCATTTTACTGCCTTGAAGGTTATTTATGCAGTGATACATAACAATATATGTAGATAGCATCTCCTAGTTTTGCTTTATGTTTTCTTTTAATGTTAAGTTTTCTAATTTTTTTTGAAAAGACAGTGGCAGAAACAAATATTACATCTGATAATCTCCCCATAGTTCTGGGAATATTATGTGTATTATGTAAAAACGAACTTACTGCAGTTTCCTACCTTTCTCACTTGAGGAGTGGCAGCGAAACAATCCTGCATGTGCCTGAGCTGCCAAGACTCGCTGCTATGTCCAACTGGGGTTGCTGCTGGCGGTGATCTTGTTGGAGCTCACTGTGAAACCTAGCCCAAGAATTGGGAAACCTAATTGATTTACCTGAGTACATGAAAGAGGAAAGGCTAGGGAGAGGAAAGAGAAAGCTGGAAATAATATCAAGTGGTCTGTAGCAATGTAAATAAGCCAATTAGGGGGGTCCAGAATGATAACTGGTCCTATTTACTAAAGCTAATAGGCACAGGTAATAGTAATCATCAAAGGACTGGTTTTCCAGCAAGTAGGTTAAAAAGATTCTACCTCAGAAAAGAGTAAGATCTCATGAGAAGATCAGAAAGGATCCAAGACTGATTTGAAAGATTTTCTTTTTTTTTTTTCCTTTTATCAATATCAACCAAAACCATTCATCCCAATCTTTTCATTTACATAAACTAAACATTTTTAATTTTCACCTAGTTTTCTGGCATGCATAGGCTTGGTTAGTAAGAGGTATAAGCAGGCTAACTTGTCATGAAGGAGTTGTCCAGGGAACTGGATATTTTCATTATCCTATGCAGGGGCTAAGGCAAGCTTTCTCCTTTCTAGTACTTATAGGCGGAAAAGGCTGGTGCAAACTAAGCTTTCTACTAAGTCTAGTAGAAAGTTTTACAACTTCTGAAAGTGTTTATTTTTGAAGAAACTCTCGTATAGATCATCTCCTAACACTTCTTTGGCATTTGGCATAGGTCAGCTTTGGCTCTCAGGTGTTTTAATGGATTTAATAGATTTCCCCTGGAATGTGACTGCTAAAATGGGCACTATGACTGACACGTTACAACTCCTTTTTAATTTTAACACTCTTATGTTTTATTATTTATTTCACCATTCATACTTCTGACGGATGGTATGTGCGTACCACTGGTAAAAGTATGTCTCCTAAAGGCCTGACATTACAAACCTGAGAAGTTTGCTCATTATAAGTGACTATATGACAGAAAAGTGTATGCTATATACTAAATATATTAGTAAGCTAAGGAGACGAGTAATCTTTCTTTTGAATGAAAAAATGTACAATTACACATTTAACTCTGAAATATGTGCTGTGAAAATGAGTTGCAACATATATGGATAATTGCATTTAAATTTGAAACTAGTTAGCACTTTTGATAATAAATAAGGCTTCCAAATGTCTAAGTACTACACTGTTTTGTATAAATAATAAGAATGACAAAAAATGTAATTACATACACTAAACATATGCTGCAATGAAAGAGTGATAAGTTATTATAATGTGCTTTTTTAGAGGAAACCAAAGTCCTGTTTTCAGTGGAATCTTATTTCCATATAGCATTTATATCATTCAGCTTACAGATATATAAGGATGTTTACAGACCTGAAACTGGTAGCCACTTAAAAATGTTTAAAAATTTCTACAGAAAAAAAAAAATTGAGCTTCTGACATAACACAAACTTCATGTACCTCTGGTCATATACTTTTGTAGGTTACATGAAAAATTCTCCTTTCTTTTCCTCTCCAAAAAATCCCCACTGTATTTTTATCTGCTCATAAAACATTCACTAAAACAAAAAGAATGTTCAGGTAGTAATATTCAATTTTATGTTTTCTCTGCTTTGTCAAGAAGCTTTTTTATTTTGATTTATGTTTCATTGCCCCTTGCTGTTTGACAAAGTACTGTTTTTATTTTTTTTAAGAGTCAACATCTCAGTCTATTTTCTTTATTAGTGAAAAATGAGTTGGACTTGGAATCATATTCTCTTGTTATAGTCTCAGATTCAATATGGGGTTTTTTCACCTGAAAGACTGAAGTATTCAAATAATGCAGCCAATGTAATTGAACTATTATGGCAACGCTGCAAAATGAAAAAATGCTTTCAAGTCCCATTTCCTGCCTTACAGACAATATTAGAAAATATAATATTATTTTCATATGCAATATCTCTTCTACTTTTAGTTACTGTTTTGGGATACAGAATGCCTTATAGGTCCATGTGAAAAGAGAGCTTTCCTTACATATGCAGGTCTATTAGCCCCTACTCCTTGAGGAGGATTCTGTTACTTGATGAAACTGTTCACTTAGACCTGCTCACCACCTTCCTCAGCAGGTGTTTTTCAAAATATTTACCTAAGAGAGCTGAAGAAGTTAGTGGTGTTCATTTTTTTCTTCTGGAAGTTATGCAGAAATTTTGCCCAAGCTATACCTGTTTATACAGAGAATAATACCTACAAGACTTTTCCAGTGGTATGATGTTACAAACCTGGATATGGCAAATATTGACTGTGTTGATCAGCAGAAAATCTGTATACCCTATGAATTGTTCCATTCTTTAATGAGTTTCCTTCATGCTAGGGAAGGCTCTGCTGTACCAGAATGAGATATTTTTGGAATGAATGAGGTACATAGGTAATGACAGCCAAAACTTGGTGCAAAAACTTCCACAAGTCACAAAATCACACCAGTGTCATCAGACTTGTGGGACTGTATTGAAAGTTGTGGGATTGCTTTAAAAACTGATTTTGGAAATACTACTTGGGCTTACCTGTCTTGTTTTTTCAGGCTTCTGTACTTCAGCTTTTCTCTGCAACAATAATGTCTAGCAGCTTAAAAGAAACAAAGATATTAAAATTATAATTTTTAATCCAAATCCACAGACATTTCATAAGACTATTGAAGCCCATGCAGAAGAGCAGTGGCATTTGTAACATTGCCACTACACCCAACAGGTAGTTCTACATACATGAAGGGTAGCCTGAAGGCTCAGGCTAATACCTGGTTTGTCTTGGATGCTGAGCTAGCCTGAATTTAAAAATCTGGTATCTGGCTGTACCAAACTGAGATAGCATGTCTTAATTTTCTTTCATTAAGATGTCATTTCACTTCACATTTGTCAGAGGCAAACTGAGAACATAGCCAATTAATTAGCTCAGATGTTTTGGATGACTTGATCATTTGTCTGAGCCCTGAGGCTGCTTAGTGAGTATCCACAGTTTGTAATGTAGTACAGAGCCAGATCAGATGCTGTGATGTTACATCAGTATAGATGCACAGCTCTATACAAGCTAATTTAGAGTATTCCCTGCTTAAGGAAAGTAGCAGCTACAGATAGAGCCACAAATGAATTTTTCTGCTTCTCAGCTAACCAGAATCACAAGTGCTTTTTTTGGAACATATTAACTGCCTCTGTCTGCCTACATCACAGAAGAGTGACAAACTAAGTTGATTGCACAAAGAATTACTTCAAAATTACCAAATGGCAGAAAGATTTACTTCAAAAAGTAGTTTTTGTGAATTTTAGCAAGGCTTTTGTTACTGTTCTTCAAACCATCCTTCTGGACAGGTTGTCCAACTGTGAGATGAACTGGTACATGGTCCGTTGTGTGAAGAACTGGCTGAAGGGCAGGGCTTAAAGGTTTGTAGTGAATGGGGCTACATCTGGCTGGTGACCAGTCACCAGCAGTGTTCCTCAGGGTTCAGTTCTAGGGCCATTTCTGTTGAATATTTTTAACAAAGATCTGGATGCAGGAGTTGAATACACCATTAGGAAGTTTGCTGATGATGCCAAACTGAGATGTGCTGTTGACTCTCTTGAGGGACAATAGGGCTTGCAGAGGGATTTAGATAGGTTGGAGCATTGGGCAATCATTAATGGCATGAAATTTAACAAGTCCAAATGCTGGATTCTGCACCTAGGACAGAGTAATGTTGCCACAAGTTATAAATTGGGAGAGGAATGGCTGGAGAGCAGCCCTGCAGAAAGGGATCTGGGGGTGCTGGTTGACAGCAGGTTCAATATGAGTCAACAGTGTGCCCTGGCAATCAAGAGGGCAAACCACATCCTGGGGTGCATCAAATGCAGCATGACCAGCCGGTCAAAAGAGGTGATTACCCCAATGTATTTAGCGTTGGTGCAGCCTCACCTTGAGTACTGTGTGCAGTTCTGGGCCCAACAATTTAGGAAGGATGTTAAGAACCTTAAATGTGTCCAGAGGAGGGCAACAAAGCTGGTGAAAGGGCTGGAAGGAATGTTCAGCTATGAGGAGCAGCTAAGGACTCTGGGTTTGCCTAGTTTGGAGAAAATGAGTCTGAGGGGTGACCTCATTGCTCTCTACAGCTTCCTGAGGAAGGAAAGTGGAGAGGGAGGTGCTGATCTCTTCTCCCTGGTATCCAGTGACAGGATGCATGAGAATGGTTCAAAGCTGCACCAGGGGAGGTTTAGACTGGACATTAGGAAGCATTTCTTTATGGAGAGGGTGGTCAAACACTGGAACAGGCTTCCTAGAGGGGTGGTTGATGCCCCATGCCTGTCAGTGTTTCAGAGACATTTGGACAATTCCCTTAATAATTTGCTTTACCTTTTGGTCAGCCCTGAAATGGTCAGGCATTTGGACTAGGTGATCGTTGTAGGTCCCTTCCAACTGAACTATTCTATTCTATTCTATTCTATTCTATTCTATTCTGTTCTGTTCTGTTCTGTTCTGTTCTACTCTACTCTTTATTCTTCTCCTCTCCTCTCCTTTCCATTATTCTATTCTATTCTATTCTATTCTATTCTATTCTATTCTATTCTAATTAGTTAACACTTACCTGGCCAGAATCTATGCCTGGTCTGCAAGAAATTAAAAAAGAGCCCGAGGCAAACAACAGAACACAGACAGCTTCTTGAAGGAGAAAGAGAGGATTAAGTAGGTTTTAAGGAGAAAAATGACTGTTTAGGCTAATGGAAGACTATAGGAACATGCTTTTAGTGGAAGAAGGTACAAGCAAAATAAACTTTAGAGAAGTAGGAAGGAGACAGTGGAAATTTGGGAGAGAAAGGAAAAAGAGAAATGTCTACAGAACAGAGGCATTTACATCTTTAGGAGTACAGACATAAATAGGAGCCCAAGTTCTAAAGCTGGAACCCTTAATAATAGTGCTATTATAAAGATTGGAGTCTGTATCCTGTTCCTCCTGTAACACACCAATCCATACATCTGTATCTATGTATTTCAGCTTTGTTTGCAAATATACCCCACTGGATCCAAACCTTATATCCATAAAATGAGAAAATATGTATTTCCTTTCCCAGAAATTCCTCCCACGATTTTTGGTGTAGTTTAGTGCTCCTTTGATTTTCCTGCATAGAGCACAATGTGTTGTTATTTTTTCTACTGTTTGTTTAAAATATCTTGATATTATTACCAACTAAGTGTTTGTTTGCAGTTTTGTCAAAAGCTGGAAATTGTTGCTTGCAAAGCTTGAAAGGACAAATTATCTTTGTTATTTATATAGAAAGCTTTAGCAAGTTATTACAAATCAATGGTTTTACTGTTTCTTTCTTAACATTCTGGATGCAGCACTTACTGTTTTGACATTTCTTAACTTTTACTTTACAGTTCGAGAATTCATTTATGCAGGTATTTAGTGGCATAGCTATTGGCACTAGAAACTTAAATCGCTTGCATGAAGGCTTCCTTTTGACCTATTCATAATTTACAAATAAGCATCATGTTGCACAGCCTAAGATAGATCCTAAGTGTGCATTTCCACATTTGGGATAATTTTTTAGTCAGTTCTGTTCCTCAGTAAATCTATGACACATTGCTCTAATTTTCCATCCTGATCATTGCCTTTTCGTGAAGCAGCCTTAACTGAATTGCATAACGTTTCTTATTTTAGTCACAGAAAGTTTAATAAAAGCCTCACTTTCTCTTCTGAGTCATACAATACAAATTCTTGCAAAAAACATTGAGTAATACAAAAGAAAAATAAATGTATGGCATAACAAAACATTCTGTCTGTTAATGGAAGTTCGTCCTTTGTTTTCAAAAGTGCAATGAAAACAGGATGCATTTCTGGGATGCAGAAAAGGGAAACAATCAACAAGACATTTCTAAGGCATGAAGAAAATAAGAAAACAACATTTTCAAACCTATCTACAAAAAAAATTGAATTTAGTAAATAATGAAAAACCCTTGAATCTTGCTTTTCAATGAAACTAAGGAATTGCACATAAAGACTTTGTTTAGAACTTAGAATTTTAGACCACTTACCTCTGAAGAATTCTGATTTTGAAATATTCAGATCTAAACCACTTCCAAATTTTTTCTGCAGTGTTGGTCTTCTCAAGTTTTGTCGTGCCATGTTCGCACACCTGCTGAAATACAATTCAGCAGTCTAATGCAATCCTTGGTAAACTCATCTTCTAGGAATATGAAGTAGCCAAGTTAAATTTAATGAAACCCAAGACCACCATTTTTTTGTGAGGTCTCTGCTGAAAAACAGCCAGAGATTTGTTTTTGTAAATCTTTCACAACATTTTACAGATATGTGTTCTGTCTGGTTTTCTTCCTAGCTATTTGACAGATTTCCTGAAAACTATTTTCTTAGGAAAAGCCTATTTGTGCCACTTTAACATCCCAGTCTTTCTCTTTTGTTTCTCTTAAGGCTCTGTGACTCTCAAGAGAGTTGTCTATTTGTTATCTTTCCATACTAACTTGCTGCTATATTTTTTACTCCTTCTAGCTGAAAGTACAAACATCAGAGATCATCCCCTTTGACCATTATATAGAAATTAAATATTAAGTCAAATATGTGTCAAATCTGAGGCTAAACTGTGTGGAGGCTTGGTGTCAGCTCTGGATGGTTTACAATACTGTGAAGACTGCTGGTTAGTTTTGTAGATATAAAGAATTCTAAACAACAGCCTTTCTTTGATGGTAGTTGCAAATGTTCCTATTCTCTAACAAAGCCAGTTGAATGAAGTAGAAAAGCTTCCTAGTTTCTATAGAAATGGAAGAAGTAATCAGTATAACTGCTTCTGTATAAGTTTCGTTTCTTTCAGTCACATTCTGGTCTCTTGCAATACACATGGGGTCTGGTAAACTTCTCTGACAATGCCAATTGTTCCAGCTTTTTGGGTTGTTAGCAGTAACAAAAGCTGTTTCTAGAATGTGATTTGGCAGAATATTTAATTATCAAAATAATTGAGCAAGAATGCTCATTATGTACTTATGAGACATAAAGCTATATCTGGAATATTTCTCAGCTTACATAACCTATTCTTCCCGCAGTAGAAAGTACACACAAACATTTGTATTATATAAATATGTCAAACATCTTGAAAACATATCCTAATAATATACCAGTCTAGACAAGGTGTATCTGTTATTGCAGGTTGCACGTTAGAGAATTTTTTAGTTTGTTTCTGTTCATCAAACAAAAAAGTCATAATAGAACAGCTCACCATAGCAATAGGTTTGACATGCTAGGTTAAGAATACACTTGACACAAATCTGAACTGGTCTGTGTTAATGTCTGTTAATTTAGAACTTGGTTTGAAAAGTAGATCCTTAATATAATTAGAAATGTGTTAGTGCAAAACAGTTTTCAGATTAAAATTTCACAAGACTAGCTGAATATGCCAGTTACAATATATCAAGGGATATATCTGGAAAAGTTACTCTATTTTCTTTAAGTGAAAATTTCTACATACCTGGATATGTTGGTAAGACGAGACAAGTGGCAAATGTACTTTTTAATTATTGTTTTCTAAAAATTCTGATCTAGATCACAGCCCTACTATTCTAGGTAAACTCCAAACAAACATTAAGAACTAGTTCTTGTTTCAACAGGTCATAATGTAATCAACAATATGGGAAAAAAAAAGAACCAGAGAAAAAACATTGTTACTCATGAGGTTAAAGAGAATTAGTGATTCATATCCCACAAAAGTCCCACAGAAAGTTAATTGAAATAACATTTTATTCCTGAAAGGGATTCAAGCTTGTAATTAGCTATAAGTTATACCCATGTAGAAGGAGAAAAATAATCAGACTTCTGTATATACTAAAAGAAAAAATATCACATGGTCTAATTTTTTTTTTTTTTGCATTCTTCTCTCCAGATATTTCATTTCTCAAAACAAGACTAGTTCCTTTTGTAGAAGTTAAAAGTATTATTCCAAAGCCAATATTGACTTCCTCATATACTTTTTCATTTTTTTTCATCTGCATGACAACACTAGGGTTATGAGAAGTGACAAGCTGAAACAAGCCAGGACGCTGAAGCAGTCTTGTCTTACAAGGTAAAATATTGATGGAGAGCAGATTCCCTACTCAGGGAGAGCTTCCATCAGATGGTTATAGGTAGATAATCCAGACTTTCAGATTTAACTCAGAGAGTTTTATTTTAAACCATTCAGGCTTCAGGAATAAAAGCCCATTTTACCTGGATTGTTGTTTACTGTCATGCTATCCTCTCTTTGTAATATTTGCAGGACTAGAGTAGATGGGTGCTGGCAAAATTTGGAGCAGAATGCTCTGGCAAGTCCAGGCACCAAGCCAAAAGAAGGAAGTCTGTTCAGAAATCTCTGCTTCTTTAAGGTTTACAGACATTTTTCAACAGTTTCAGGTTTATTTGTTTGACATTAGACCTGGGTAGAACTTTTGTTATTGTTTATTTTGGGTTTGGGGTGGAAAGCTGATAAACCTTTTTTCTCTGGAAGATATACTAAACTCACAGCCATGCTATGTGTGCCAAAGAAAAAGGGAATATTTGTGGCAGCATATATATGCTTATATAAATACGCATGTACATACACATACATATATACATACATATGTATATATGTAAGATCTGTAGACAAGTGTATAGATATATTGGTGTTTGTCTGTGTGTATAGATACATGTAAAGTGAGGGAAACATGGTTTTGGTGAGAATGTAATAAAGAATGTAACAAATATTGAGAAAGCAAGGCAGTTGTATAGTATTTCTCATTATCTTCACCATTAAATTCATAATTCTAACATATATTTCTGCATAGTGTCAAAGTCTACCCTGAATGCAGAATTACTCTTTTATTCATGAGGTTCTCCTTTAGCGTCTTACTATATGATTTTTTGCCATATCCTGTCCATGAGGTGAAATACTTACTGCAGATAGAGAAACTGCACAAGCCTTTTGCAAACTCACTGTCACAGTGAGGATTAGTCTTCATGATGATCTCATTCCCATGTCTTTATTCATTCTCCAAACTGCCATTTGCACAAATCATTGGCTCTAACCATTTGTTTTGTTTGCAGTGTCTTATTCAGGAAGCTCTCTCTTAGGTGGGATAGACTATCCATCCAGAAAAAGGTAACATAGTTACAAACTGCAAAAGTTGTATTTTAGGTGACTTGACAGATCAGGATCCTGTGACGGATCTTTGTGTTTCTATCTGATTTTAACAACTGGACCTTTTTGTTTGTTAGTTGATTTTTATATATTTGCTACATTCTCTATGCAACTTTCTAACTTCTGAGGCAAAACCTTCAGTACCTACAAAGCCATGATGGCCTGTGTACTGAAGTATTTTCTCAGCCTTATGTCCTGATACAATTCCAGAGAACAAATTCTATGATACATGCATCCTTTCTTTTATAAATGTGGTGGGTTGATCCCAGCCAGCAACCTGAGGTGGGTTGACCTTGGCTGGCTGCTAGGTGCCCATCAAGCTTCTCTATCAATCCTCTTCCTCATCACAACAGAGGGAGAAAGTATGATGAAAAGCTCATGGGTTGAGATAAGGACAGGGAGATCATTCAGCAGTTACCATCATGGGCAAAACAGACTATACTAGGGGAAAGATAATTTAATTACCAATTAACAAGAGCGTAAGATAACAAGAAGTAAGAACAAATCTAAAAAAACTTTCCACCTACCCCTCCCATCTTCTTAGGCTCAGCTTCACTCTCAAATTCTCTATTTCCTTCCCCAAAGTGGTGCAGGTGACTGGGAATGGGGGATGCAGTTGGTTCATATGCTTTTTCTCTGACACTCCTTCCTCCTCGCACTCTTCCCCTGGTCCAGCATGGAGTCCCTCCCATGGGAGATAGATAGTCCTGCATGAACTTCTACAATGTGGGTCCTTCCCACGGGCTGCAGTTCTTTAAGAACTACTCCAGCATGGGTCCCTTCCATGGGGTGCAGTCCTTCAGGAACAGACTATCCCAGCATGGCCCCCCAGCGGGATCACAGGTCCTGCCAGGAGCCTGCTCCAGCAAAGGCTCTCCATGGGGTCACAGCTTCCTTTGGGTCACATCCACCTGCTTCAGTGTGGGGTCCTCTATGGGCTTCAGTGTGGATATCTGCTCCACTGTGGACCTCCACGGGCTGCAGGGACACAGCCTGCCTCACCATGGTCTTCACCACAGGCTGCAGGGGAATCTCTGCTCTGGTGCCTGGAGCACCTCCTCCCCCTCCTTCACTGACCTTGGTGTCTGCAGAGTTGTTTCTCTTGCATATTCTCACTCGTCTCTCCCAGCTGCTGTTGCACAGTATTTTTTTATCCTTTTTAAAATATGTTATTACTGAGGTGCTACCAACATCACTGATTGGCTCAGCTTTGGCCAGAGGTGTGTCTGTCTTGGAGCCACCTGGAACTTGCTCTGTCTGACACGGGGGAAGCTTCTGGTGTCCTCTCACAGAAGCCACGCCTGTAGCCTCACCACCACTAAAACCTTGCCCCACATAAACCTGATTGATAGAAAACCAAACACCTACCCTTCCTTTCAATCACTGCCTTTTTCCAGGGGATAGGGAGAAAAAAACTGAAGGAAGGCAAAAAGACTTGTAGATCAACATAATGACTGTTTAACAAGAACAGCAAAACCACTTTCCTGGAAGGCAGAGTCTCAGCACATGTAACAGTTGATTGGGAAGACAAATGCAGTAACCATGAACATCCCTCCTTCCTCTTCATTTCTGAGAGCTTTTATTGCTGAGCACGACATCATATCCTATGGCAAATCCCTTTGGTCAATTTGGGTCAGCTGTCCCAACCGTGTCCCATCCCACCTTCTAGCCCATCCCCAGCCTACTCGCTTTGGCAGGGGGAAAGAGAGAGAAAACCTTGACACTGTTCAACAGTAGCCAAAACACTGGTGTGTTATCAACACTGTATTAGACACAAATGCAAAGCACAGCATCGCAGGGGCTGCTGTGAAGACTTTATAACTTCATCCCAGCCAGACCCAGGACAATGAACAATAAGACACATCACTAGAAGTGCTATGATATTCCACATACCCAGAGATTGTTCCATCCAAAAAAATAATCCTTAGAGTGTTATATAAAAATGAAATAAGTGATGAGCCAGTCAAGATACTCATATTTAGAATGATAGAATCAGCACTGTGAGATGTTTTTAAATGTATTAAAAGCAAGCAAGGTTATTCTTCAATAGTTAAGTTTAATAAGACATATTTAATTCTTTGAACTCCTGGCAATAAAAAAAATAAATAACTTTAAAGAAAAAAACAAAACAAAACAAAACAAACCCAAAACCAACAAAAACTCTTCAGGCAAAATGTTCAGCAAAGGAACATTTTTTTTCCGAAGAAGCACTGATTATTTTATATCCTATGATAGCTGAGCAAGAGAGATTTTATAATTTATTGGTAGCAAATAGCAAACAGTATTAATGGTTATGTGACAATGATGGTAGAGTGATCAATTTTTTTTTGTAAATGCTAGCAAATGTGATGATTCACACTCTTCCTAAGTTGAAATTCACTAGGGATTTCAGAACATATTCAAAACTTTATACTCCCAGATGAAGTCCTCATGTGCTATAAGCCAAGAAGACAGAGATGTCAATAACAAAGAAGATGGTACGAAGCCATTCCAGACAACTGCAAAAGGGAAGAATCTAATACACTTAGGTATGTTTAATTTAAATTAAGAAAAGAAGACAAAAAAAGAAACAAATCTCTTCCATTTCCCTTACTAGTTTTTTATAATTGCTTGGGATGAAGCAGAGAGAGAAATAAACACAAAAAACACTCATAAAATGCATGTTTGTAGAGATTGTGTAGAAAAGAAATTGATATTGTAAGTTTCTTACATTTAAATACAGAACTATGGGAAAGCATCAAGGAAACTGAAGAGGGGAGAATTAATATGTCCATGAGAATGTGAGACAGAGTGAGGGAGACAAAGATGCTGACAATATTTATGCCTCTGTACATATAATGTGTGTATATGAGTTCCTTTTTATCAGTACGAGGGAGAAAGAAGACTTCTTATAGCACTGAAGAATCCACAGGAAAACACCAAAATTAAAGGGAGCTTGCCTTTCCTTGCCTTTTTAAATTTTCAGTTGTAGACTGAGGACTATCCAGTGTTTTCACTTCACTCTGTTCTCTAGCTTTTTTTCTGAAGTTTGCACTTGTCATAAGTGCTTCTCTTTCTGAGTAAGTTAGAATATATGGGAGTATTAACATTAAATGTATTTATAACTATTAAGGAGGAATAAAAATATTAACATCTTCAGAAGCCTATGTATGAGTTCCATGTGAGCAATCCTAAGTACTGAGTCAAATTCTGTTAAACATATATATGTGTAAACATTTACAATCTGGTAGTCCTGAAACACTAATTCTGTAGGTGTTAGGTGTTAAATAAAATAAAGCTAAGGAATCTCTCTAAACTTGTTTTGTAATGGTAACTCAAAGTCAAGTCTTCAGCCAATTTGCTTGACCTTACCTTTACTGGTGAGAATAGTAACAGAAGTAAATTTCCCAGATATGCTTTTTAAGGTTACTGATAAAAATCAAAGACACAATGAAGACAACATGAACAAAAACCTGAGCTTTTCCCCTTTTTTGGTTTTTATTATTTTTTCTATCATGTATATAGTCATCATTTTATAACATTTCTTCTTGCACATTTTCAGTAGCACAATTTATTTCTCTAGGTTATATAATCCTTAAGGCTTCTCACTCACTTGCAGTAAGACCTATACATTTAGTAAAACTGTATGTAAAAATTAAATCTGAATGGAATTCTGTCTATCTCCCAAACTCATGGAAAGAATTTCCAAATTTTAAGCAATAGTTTTCATAAAATACAGAAATAAAACGTTGGTTTTCAATTTTTTTTCATGGAATGAAGCTCCAAAAAGTGCTAAGACATTTTTACTTCAGTAAAAGAACCAAAGATTGCTGACAGCATACTGACCTTCAATCTAAAAGAGTAGAACATGACACCCAAATTCTAGAAGATAAACAAATTTCAAGAACGTTAGCTCAATAAGACCAAGTATTCTAATCACTGAAACAGCTTATGTGGGAAGCAGTAGAATATATATTATTTGAAGACTTTAGATCAGGATATGCTGTAGCTGAGACAGATATTATTAGAAGGGTTTGATGAAAAAAAATACTAGACATTGGTCAACAATCTGCATTATTCAGAAGGTCACTATTCAATGACCATAACAGATCTTTTTAACCTTGGAAATTCTAACTGTATGAAAACTTTAATAATACATGTACTTTAATGGACTTTGCCTTACAAAATTTTAGTAGCAGTTTTCAAGTTTTGCAGTACCACAATACTTCAGTATTTCTAATGCTTTTGAAAAGGAAAAAAAAAAAAGCAGATATTGGCAAAATGCCACAAACCTATATTCTTTGATTTTCTGAAGCTTGCCATGCCATTCCACTTCATATGATACCTAACATAAATAGGGTAGTCTTCTAGGATTTACACTCAGCTCCTCTGAATATAATTCCATCTGCTAGCCTCATTTTGTGTTTTCCTACGAACTGCAATGTATGGCTCAATGCTTTTTGAGTTCTTTATAAATTGACCCAGCCAGAAAACATGTTACACGATCATTAATTTACTGGTCTTTAATGACAGTTTGGATGCATGTCAAAAGTATACTATCACCTTCATCATAGTGATATGTTTCTATACCTGATTTTACATAGCATATAGCATTTAATTAATTTCCTTTTATTAATGAATGAAATCACTTTAAGTCTCCACACATAAAGAATAATCAAGAAGTTTTCACTTCTTTTTTTTTTTTGCAACACCACTCTGTCCTGAAAGCTCAAATAGCATTGAATTGTATAATCATAATTCTGTGATTAAATCACATCATCCTCAAACACAGTAGTCAGGAAGGAGCTAATGAAGGAACTGAGTATCAAACTCACGTGTCACCCATCAGTCAAATAGAAACTGCTGTTGGCCAGGAAGAATGTGATTAAAATAGAGGGAGAAAAAAAGCAAGATTATTCCAATATAAATGCTAAAAGACACTGTGGGGAAAAAAGAGAAAAAAAGAAGGAAAAAAAAAGGAGAGAGGGAGTAAACAAGCTGTATATTCAGGTATAGAGAAGCTCAGACTCTGGTTCCCCTCACTTTTGAAGTAAAAAGCTGGAAAATTTAGTTCTATAATGGTCTCAGATCAGGGAGCAGTGGAGGAGTAGACAGCAGGTCCTCTAGAATTAGTGGCATGCATTTGAGTTTCCTGCTGTCTGAGAAAGCATGTCTATGTGGATAGCATTCAAACAATTGTTTTTCTCCCTGATATACTCTCAGTTGGTTATGCAATCCAGATCTCTTCTGGAAGATAGTTAAAATGTTTTAAGGAAATATACAGGTGAGCTGATGCATCCTATATCTAGTGGGACTGGTGCTGGCTCAGAGCACAGCTGGTTTGGATGTATAACATTCTAAATATCTTTGGTGTATTGCTTAGCTAGAGATCTCTTAAGATAAAACTGGTTCTGATTTCCCTGAGATGATTCTATGGTGGCTTTCAGTGTCACTAGGAAAAATTTGACCTGTTTTACTGAGCAACTGTGGAACTTCAAAGTCTAAAGAAATTTGTTTTTGCTGGACCACTCTGAAATACACAACCAGGTGGTGCTCTAGAAATGTCAAGTGGTATTTTTATTTTCATATGGAAATGCTGAGACTAATTAATAATACTTAAACCACTTAATAGAAATGTCTATTGTGGTTAAAGAAAACTAATGTAATTGCTCAACTGTCTTTAAACCTGTGTCCTCAGATATGTTGACCTAGCAATGACCTACTGGAAAGCATTTAAACTGCTAATTCCAGTTAATAAAAAAAAAAAAAAAGAAAGTGTCTAACCCTTTAATGTTATATAACAACGTGGAGAACCATTACAATTTATTCATGGCTTAAACACACATTATGCTTTCTTGTATGCCAAGTATGGAAAAAACCACAGAAAAATAACTTATGCTGCATAGGCCTGTTGTGTTTAAAGTAAATAAAGAATATAAAACCACTTTGTTGCAGTTTTTATTTTAGACAGACTTTAATGTTTTTTTTAAATGGATTAATTTGATCCCGGTCTCTTCAGAATGAAGTCTCAAGTGAGCAAGGAGAAATCAATATATATTTCTTTGTGGCACATTGCCATAGCTGTTAGAGAATCACTATTATCCTTCTTAACACAATCTGTATGCTATTGTTCCTCTCTGGTGCAATGTCATTGACAGTATGTTTTAGAATTTCACTAAAATTATCTTGGCACTTAAGAGATCAAATGGCTTTAAAAAGCACTTAAGAACCTCATATCCAGCTTCTTAGCAGATATAGATGTATTTATGCTCCGTCCAAAAAAAAAAAATTGTTTAAGTTAAAGAAATTTCTTTTCAGAATTAAATGTTTTTATGCACTTTGTAACGAATATTCTTTAAGTCTTAAAACATATTAATCTTTTAAGTGTCTGTAGACTATGGATTACGATGTACTCCTTGGGAATAAGGAAACAATGATATATAAAATGGAGATTTTATTTTTCTTGATATGAAGTCTAGACTTCTGTTAAATGCAGTGTGCTATTTTACAGGTGGAATTGGGGCGGGGGGGGGGGCACAATGACACTGCACCTCTGTTATAGAAATGAACAACTATGTTAAATCCAGAGTTTTTCTTAAAATGCTGCACCAGAATCTACATGGTGCTTTTTCTCAACTCAGAATAAATCTGTGGCTTTTTGGTTGCATAGTTTTAACACTCTTTTCTTTCCTTGCTCTGTAGAATTTGGAGATTTGTGAGGTCCCAAGCTACTTCCAGCTCACCCTAGTCACATCTCTATTACTTTGAGCATGGATTAAGATCTAGTTTGCACTTAAGTCCAAATCTTTTGCTCATTCATGCTGCGTGAATATAGAATCATTTTCAAGCATATATGTGAGGTTTGTCTCAGAGTGCCACCAGGCACCCCAAAGATTTTGCATCCAAAATCTTTAGAAAGGTCTAAAAAATTAGGGAAAGATCAAATATCCTGTGCCAACCCACATGTCACCAGGGATCCCATCCTATCTTTTTAGGAAATTCTGTTGGTTGGTGTTAAACAGGTTAATCTGGGCTTCTTTCTGGAAGTTTCTAAACTTTGTGTAGTGTGAACAAAGTAGAATTAATATGTTAATGTGGATGCATAAGCCAAGGGCAAGAAGTGTGAAGGAGTATATCCCACTTTCTCATTGAAGAGGTGACATATGGCATAATTATTATCTTAGACTTACAGAGTTTTATGCAGTATTACTTCCTTTGGTATTCATTGCTAAGCTTATCTAGTGATTTACCATCTATATGCAGAAGACACCTGTGAAGCTGATTTTTGGGGTGTGCACAGAAAACCTAGTGAGTTCCCTTGTACATGCAAAAGCGAGACTGCAGGGCTGAAAGTAAGAAAACAGAAGTTTAAAGGACACTGAAATATTTAACTTTCAAACAAAATGTGAAAGCATACAGTTGTAGGCATTGCAGTCTTTCAGATGCACAGTTATAGAACAGCTGAATTATTACAGGATAACTCTGGACAACTGATTTAAAACCCCTCTTGAGACTGAACTAAAAGTGACCATGATATATAGTTGTTTGGGCTTGAAAGAGGAAGGTGATTTGGAATATGGTGCTGTTCATAAAATTGCCATCTAGGTCTTAGCTGCATGCAACTTTGATAGTTTAATTATAAATCTACTACTTAAATCTTTCTGGAAGATGGGTTGTTGTTTAAGCAAATTCTGACTTAATCAAGCAATTGAAGATGAAGTTCTACAGTTTATAAAGGAAAACAGACTGGATTGTTATAATGTGTTAAAGATCCTTTACTCTTCCCAAGTGTGAAATTTGGATTATTATCTGATATTCAAGGTTATTTGGAATGCTATCCAGCTTAAGAAAAACAACTGTGTTATAGATCAGACTGCCTTCTAAAGTGCAACTTAAACAATTTTTATAAGGTTTTTAAAGTCCACATTTCCTCAGACTCCCTTGAATATTGCTGTGTCTCATGGGACTTCAAATTGGGGCAGTAGTGTAGACCTAGTGATCTGGCATCATTTCAGTGATAATTCTTGAGATTCCATTTTGATAACATCACTTATTTAGAGTCAAGTATTTTATATTTTTACACAACTAGGGCTCAGACTGTCTATAACCCTTTCAAAAGGATCTCAACTTCTTAAGAATTTATTTAATCATGAGTAGCTCATACTATCCTTTAAGGGAATCATTATTTCCTAAGTTAATGAAGTTAAATGAGAACTTTGAACTGGTGGTAATTAATGTAGCAAAAACAATGCATCATGACCTGGATTTGGTTCAAGTGTGGCGGGTTTGTAAGCAGTGTGTTATAAGAACTGGGTTACTGGAGAGGACACATTTGGATGATGCATGCTGTGCAGTATATGCGGCCAGTGTCTTCAAGACCTTGTCTTAAAAGTTGTAAATCTGGTCAAGGTGACTCAAACAAAATAAGTACTAAAGAAGTATTTACTGCAATAAGAATATCCTTGTAGTGTTTTATATATCTTTATATATATAATAACTTACATATTTATCTTTATATGTAAATAATTATATATACAGACACACACATTGAATTTTGATTTCAATTACTTTTCTGAGGCAAGACTTCCACAAAGCAATCTGTTGAGGGTCTGCTAATAGACTCTGCTGTTGTCTGTTAGACAGCTAATATACAGCTCTGCTGCCTAGTCTTCTGTGTGCCACACATGTCTTCCATGTGCTCGGGAAGTGTTGTAATTGCCCAAATTCAGTTGACTGAGAACCTTGATCCAAGCTTTTAGGCAAAACCACTCAATTTTCACAGGTGCTTTCAAGGCTACAGCTCCAAGTCTTCTAGTAAGATTTGCATTTATTGGGTTTAACAGACAAGCAGATATCTGCACATTTTATTAGGTCTTAGATCCATCCCAGACTGGAACTTCTTAAGCTATTGGATTTTTTGGAGGAACTGAGACACCAGTTCTAAGAATGTCTGAAGTGCCTGTGGCCCAGTACCATGTTTTCAGTAACAATCAACAGAAGCTGTCTAGGACAGAACTTAACAGAAGAAATTCAGTAATGTTTTCCCATGATCATTTCCTGGTTTCTAACAATTTCTGGCTCAGGCTTTTGGACCAGCTCTAGCATTAACTTTTTTTGGGGGGATATACAGTATTTAATATTAAGAGTTAACATTTACTATTTGAGTTCAATAGCAAAATGAACTATATGTTTCAGCTTAGGAAAGCAAGCACTCCCACGACAAATATTGCCCATTCATGTGACCCTTTGTTGTGTGAGGTTCTCGTTATGCCTTAAAGCTAGTTCACCGTGTCTGTTTCATCTATGATGAAAAGCAGAAGCAAAAGCTAAATAATGATGAATTAATTTGCAATGCTTTTTGTGTCTCTATGCAGTATTCTTAGTATATATCTAACCTTTCAGCATTGCGATACCTTAGATGAGGATAATATTTTTTATAAAAATAAAAACCTAACTGCATGATTTTAAAGAAATGCTGTTAGCATATCATAATTAGTGAAAAAATGTCTTTTTAATACTTTAAACTGGAACAATTACTATCTTTCCCACCAGGAAGTGCAGAAGAATGACTAAAGAATGGCTAAACAAAAGAAAAGCTAAAAAACTTCAATTCTGCCTTTTCTACCCTTCCCCTTCCCTTCACAAAGGAAAAACTGTATTGATCATTGACATTCTTCTCTCAAGAGATGCTTGAAATGACAGTCGTTGATAGCACTTGTCCTAATTTGTCTAATTAAAAGCCACATATCTCTTCATTACTTGCTCTCCTTTACAACAATTCTAGTGGTCAGGGCTTAGGATATTGAAGTTCTTCATGTCTTAGAAATATAATAAAAAAGAACAATGAAGCTTTAAAAAACAAAACAAAACAAAACAAAGAAAACAACACTTGACTTCAGCGAAACCACACTGACAAAATAAGAGTGGAAATCACTGCAAACAGCATAACTTCAAACTAAATTAAGATGGTTAAATTGCTATATACCATGATACTGTGTCGATGATGCATTATTAACAGGAACTATAAACAAGCACTTCCAATGGAAAGTTGGCTTTTCAGAGTTTGTTTCAGGTCAAATATTGGCACACATAGCCACATCCCTTGTATTGGTTTTAAGTGACAAAGTTTTGGTAGCAGGCAGAGGAGCTGCAGGGGTGGTTTCTGTGAGAATAGACCAGGAGCTGTCCCTGTGTTGCACAAAGACAGTGCTCGAAAATGGACCCACCACTAGCCAAAGCTGAGCTAATCAGCAAATCTGGTGGTGCCTCTGTGAAAACATATTTAAGAAATGGTAAAAAAATACTGTGCAACAGCAGCTGGGAGAGACGAGTGAGAATATGCGAGAGAAACAACTCTGCAGACACCAAGGTCAGTGAAGGAGGGGGAGGAGGTGCTCCAGGCACCAGAGCAGAGATTCCCCTGCAGCCCGTGGTGAAGCCCACGGTGAGACAGGCTGTATCCCTGCAGCCCGTGGAGGTCCACAGTGGAGCAGATATCCACACTGAAGCCCATGGAGGACCCCATGCAGGAGCAGGTGGATGTGACCCAAAGGAAGCTGTGACCCCATGGAGAGCCTTTGCTGGAGCAGGCTCCTGGCAGGACCTGTGATCCCGCTGGGGGGCCATGCTGGGATAGTCTGTTCCTGAAGGACTGCACCCCATGGAAGGGACCCATGCTGGAGTAGTTCTTAAAGAACTGCAGCCCGTGGGAAGGACCCACATTGTAGAAGTTCATGCAGGACTATCTATCTCCCATGGGAGGGACTCCGTGCTGGAGCAGGGGAAGAGAGTGAGGAGGAAGGAATTTTTTATTTTATAAGTTTTTATAAAACATACTCAGTGAAATGTATGTTCTTAGCATTCCTTCAGAGTCTCAGGATTTGGTATGAAAAGGAGAAAATGGTTGGTATCCAATGGAGTTTTTTCCCCACTTTGATTAAAATACACAGAACAGGTATCTGAGTGGGGAACAATGTGTAAAAAAGTATTTATTATGTATGACTATAAGTTTCTAGATGACTCTCCCAGCTTGTTGCAATGATCAACAATACACAATTCTAATCAAATTTATTCATATGATGAGGTATTACAGCAAAAAACCTGCTTAGAACTCTCACAGTTTTTGGCAAATTGGAATCAGACTGGTTTATTGTTGGTTAACTACATATCATCCATAATTCAATCAGTGAATTACACTTTCAGAATCAATATGCAATATAACAGAAACTGCAATAGTAGACACTTTCAAAATGTTAATAAGTGCCTACATATTTCTAAATACTTTTTCATAAGTAATCCCCAAAATTATATCTGCACACATAGTTATATGGGTGCACATGTGCATACACACTCTCCTGCATATGCACATACACACTCTCACACCACCTCCCCCCTTCCTTGGGACATGTGGTTTGTAAGGACACACACCCTCTCCTCAGTCTGACCAGCACTCTTCTAAAGAAGATGTAGTGGAATTTAAAAGGTTGAGAAATACATGGCAAAAACTACAAAATGGCTGCTACAGAAAGTAAGACCAAGTAGATGACTGAAAAGAGTTGTAGTAATATTAAATAATAATGGTTTGTAGACTGTATAAAGGAATGAGTAGCAATCTTGTACCATCACCCAGTACAAGAATTGTGTGCCATCAGACCACTGAGTGGGAGAGTCACGTGTTGCTAATATCCAGAAGCATGTTGTCATAGACCATGCTGTATTACCATTATTTTCACTAAATAGAGGCCATGAGTAGTGTATGGGTTCAGAAATAGAGCTGAAAATTCTGGGAATGTCTCAGTGCTTAACAGCTATAATGACCTCAGCGAAACTTTAAATTTGGGGAATCACTGAATACCTAAACCACTGACAGCATAGATTATCCTGACTTCTGACAATCCTTGCTTTCTTTCTTATTTTCTTTCTGCCCACTGCTAATGATGGCCTTATGCTCATGGGTACCACCCAAGACATAACAAGGCACAGGGATGTAAATCTCTAAGACCTTCCTTTTTCCCTCCCTCGCTGTTCAGACTGTCCCCACAGAAACAAGTTTCTATTTTCTCTTACAGCACCCCACAGGATGGCAAACAGAAATACTCTGTTCATGTTATTATTCCAAACCCTAACAATGCTGCTTAGACCTATTGCAGTCTTCTCTATTAGCACTGGGAACTAACCAATGGCTCTTACCTAATATACTGCCTCAATGAGAAAGAACTAATGAAAGGGACCACAAACTGATTGTGGATGCACTCGGTGCAGCCCAAAAAAATGATTCTGTAGATCTCAGTTGTATCCAAGCCCAACTATGAATGCAATCTATGGTAGCAGCAATTATAAGAGAAGGTGAAGAGGGCACCTTACCCACTGAAATTCAAAAGGCAATTCGGGATAATGCAACTAAATTTGAAAAGGAATTCCAATCTTGGTGGTATTTAGTCAATTTTACTTACAACTCCATCAACAATAAGGCCACAGCTTTTGTCTTAACAATGCACAATGCTTCAGTATACACCATATACCCAACCATTGTGTTAGGATTAAATCACAATGGAGCTGTACTGTATCCATTAGAACATAGAGTATGGGCCCAACAAACGGAAACAAGTGGCAAACTGTTGATGTTAACGCATGCATTGTATGGGAACAACAAGGATTTATTTGTGAGAATAACACCATCAAACCCCACGACATTTGTCTTGACACTGAACAAAATATTTGTCATTTTGAAATACGTCCCAATAAAACCCCTGAAACTGTACTTGTATATATTGGAAAAGGACATGTTTGTATTAGAACCCTTTGTGTTTTTTATATTCGTCGATAACATTGCTGTAGATACAAACAATCACTCAAATATTTGTGCATGTAACTTTACTAAAATTATAGGATGCTACTTTAATTATTCAGCTCCTGTTACATCTTATCAATTGTTACAATCTAATTATACATTGAGTCAAGATTTATTGCCTACCCCCATCAGAATGAATCTTACATTGGTGAAGAAACTACTACAACACGATGGCCTGTGTCAACTGCAAGAATGCATTCGAAACAATGGAAACAAAACTCTAATCACCATTCATCATGATACGGAAGAGATACACCGTGTCTTGGAAAGAGTGAAGAAGGATGGCGAACACCATCGGCGGGAAGCTCTTCTTGGATGGTCACTGACAGCAATGGGAGTTTTTAATTTCATGCTTCACCCAGTTGTAATTTTACTAACTCTAATGCGTCTGTTGCTTATAATCATATTGTATATAAAGGTTTGGTACACGATAAAACAAATAACCCAGCTCCAACCACCCAAAGCATACAAACTCATACATAGCAAATAGCAATACCTCACTATCTATTTGCCATAGATCTGTAAGCGCATAAATTATCAATATACTCTTTATGGCACACAGGCAAGACCGTACCACCACTCTGTGAGAGCAAGATGAATTGACTATAGTCATGGGGTGGAGTATGACTGTGTGCTCCCCGCCCCAACCTGACCTTTAGCTCCAGTAACCCTGCTCAAGTGACAACCGTCAGTGGTGGCCATAATGGATGTGTCTGGTCATGATGGCTGCATCCAGCTCAGAGTGGATTCGGGGGAGACAGATAACAACACAATAAGCACCTAACCACAGTGCTGGTCAATGTTCAACTCAAGCCAAACTTGGAAAAAACTAAAATCTGTGGTCAGTATGCAAATACGACTATGAGTCAATCACCTTACCCCCATAAATAATGAGTGGCCCAAGAGCCCTTTGAGCAAAGATGCATGGCAGCAGGCTGCACGCCAGGATCTCCCATTGAGTAGGGACGCCTCTCAAGGTTACTCCTTGAGGTTGAGAGATTCCTTACCACAACAAATTCTCAGTAAGTGACTAAAAGCATGCTGAAACTTTGAAACCTTTGCTAAGTCATATAAAGGATTGATTGCTCATATATAATCCTTTAGACATAAAGTGTTGACTGAGTCTGGGACTAAGTCTGGATCTAGCCGCACCTAGACTCCTCTCTGAGAAAGAGTTTAGAATGCAAGAGGGTCCTTTCTGAAGCTCATGACTCAACAGACAGTTTTGTCTGACCCTGTCCTCTATGCAGTAAATAATCAAGTGTACCTTGCCATTGAATCTTGTTAAATCACTGTCACATTTGCCATCAAACTCTAACTCACTGTTTTATATCAGTAAAGTGGGTTGTTGCTTCCCTTTTATGAGTGACGTGCACTCTCTGTCACTCCATGCGTGACACTTACCCTGTTAAGCTTCCTCTTCTGCTGCTATGAAAGGCGGGTTTGGACAGAAGACATTATGCACTAGGTCTTGTAACTTTGTGAGGCCATGTAAAAGTGCAGATGGCACCTGAAAAACAGCGTTTGGAAAAGCCAGAGGAGGGACCGCAAAATAACCTACTCCTTATGCATGTGTACCATGTCTCTCACTCCCTCAAAGTAGTGCATGTCAGGGTACCCTGTGGGGAAATACAGTTACTACATGTCATGAACAAAACTATGACTTCTGGTCTATGGACAATTTTTGAAGTAATGTCCACAGTGAGCCCAGCTTGGAGGACAGCCTGACCTATGTGAGCTTTGTGCCCTGTGTTATGGCAAGAGGTCTTTTTGCTATTCATGTGGACTGAACCAGAGGACCAGTAAAGGTAGTGTGTGGAGTGAAAGTGTATAGAAATGTTTCCTGGAGGTGATTCTGTGGCAGACACGTTGGATATCATGCAGTTTACTAGAGTGGCAAGTACATTGGTGGAGGCAATGGAAAGCAGATGTCTGAGAAGTGTTTTGAAAGCTTGCAGGATTGGATAAAAGGACTTCAGGTAAGAGAGGACTTCAGGGTTCCAGATGGGACTCGTTTCTTGGAACAGGTTGGTTATAATGGGTGACTGTGCTGTGTACTGAGAGAGCCCCATGGGATCCATTTTATGTCACTAACAATGATGCAGGGGGTCTTCCTGTCTTGCTGACACGTATTGATCACATCTTTCAGCACACTGAGAGAAAAATCTGGCTCTTGCACACAGAGAAAGTGTTCACATACTTAAACTAAGAAATGGCAACAGAAGTAGTGCAACAGAAAGTTTGGGGACGGTTGGGCCATAATGAACTGTGGGGTGGGGCGTGGTGTTCCATGCAACTGTGGTCTCCCAAGTTCCTTGGCTGCTGCTGAGCAAGTTAGCAGAGTTGCATATATTTGTGGTAGTGGTAGAAATAGTGATTTCTTTTGAGTAGCCTCCTCCTGGAGTGAAGTGCAAGTCAGACAGAGAAGTGCCATTAAGACAACTGCAGAAGCTGTTCCCTCATACTGGTCAAAGGGAAGTGGACAGAGCCATAATGTCCCCTTTCTTGTTGGAGATGAGGATTGTTGGTATGACGCAAAGCAGGTCTTATGGTCTTTGATTACCACTATCAAGTCCAGTGATCGAAAAGAGTGTTCTGCTGGATTTATCTCAATTACCTTCAGCAGTCGGAGAGATTCTGTTGCTGCTGAAAGCCAATATCTGCACTGGATGTAATTCAGAGGATTTTACTTCAGGCTAGTTTAAGTACCTCTATACCTGTGATCATTAGATGTGCTTCTGGAGCATATCTATCAGTTTAGTTGCATCTGGAAGGAATCTAGTTTATGCTAAAACTGAAAGCCAAACCCAGTAAGTATGATAAGAAAACTTGTTTAAAAAACACATTTCTGCTCGGAATTCAGAAAACTTGTATAGGTACACCTTGAATATTAAGGCAAATCTCAGCTTATAGGTTGTTTTCCAATGTGTTTTGTACCTCATGTTTCTGTGATATGAAGTGAGGCAGTGTTTGCCTTTCTAAGCATACCATGGATTAGCCTGTGAGATGATATCAAACCACAACACACTCTATGAAACATCACAGGGATTATATGATATTTCATCTTTCAGCTTCTTCTGGGCAATTTTACAAGGCCTGAGTTTACTGGTAAAAACTGAGAGCCATACATATGGCATGCAAGTCTTAGAATGTCACGATATTCTCCTGCCTTTCTCATGTTATATTTACCATATGTTCTCATGTTATATTTACCATATGTTTGGTTGGACTTGATGGTCTTACAGGTCTTTTCCAACCTTAGTGATTCTGTGATTCTGTGGTCAGTCTGATTTCTTTGATTACAAGGAGATTATGTCATCTGTTTGAAGAGATGAATCTTTACAGCTGTAAAATGCCAGTTGCAAAAGCAGAAACTCCTGACATGGTATAATCATATCTCACTTCGATAGAAGACATTAAAGCTTTCTTTGCTTGATAACACAGAAGTCGAGTTTAGACTAGGAATGCAATTCTATCTGCATGAGATTTTTCCTGTATTCATTGTATTTGGTTTTGAAGTGCTGTACTTTCTTCCTTTTCTCCTCCTAAAGGGAGTTCTCAAACACCCAGACTAAGGCTTTTTTTTTTCTTTTTTTTTTCCAACTCCTTCCTTAACACTTCACTTGCAATGAAAAATACAGAAACTTCAAATTTGAACAGATGCACTTCAACTATCCATCATTCCACACAGTAACAGATCACTTTTTTAACCCTTATCTTCCTGTATTTAAAACAAATTCTTGTATTCTGTAAGCATTATTCAATAGCTGCTTTAATACTAAGCAAATTTAATATAACATTTTTGTGCAGCACCAAGCAGTCTGAAGCCTGTGACTTCTATTAATGACAGTTAATAAATACAACTAAGTAAAATTGTGTGCTGATCATGCATAGAAGACACTAATTAATAAGGATCAAAACTTTAAAACACATCTAAAAATATAGGAATATTTTCTTAATAGTGGCTCCATATAATTGCTTCAGTGTTCTTACCTTATAGTTCAGTATAGAAAGTTTTTACCCTACTTCTCCTGTCCCATGAGTACCTTTTTCTTATTTCAACTGCATCTGAATGGAGGGATTTACATATTGTTGATTTGTTCCTTGACTTTTTTTTTAAAGCTTCTTGATTGTCCCTGAACAATACTTCTCAAAGTAAAGAATGGCAAAAGTACAAATTGGCAGAGGTTTGGGAACCTTCTTCCAAAAATTGGAGACTTTGCAATAGGAGAACGTAACCAAATATCACCCTCAGGACACAATGTTCAAAACTTCATTTACTAGCATTATAAATAAATTCACTCTTTAATTAGCAACTTGGAGTGTGAGAAGGAAATTACATGATTGGTAACATATGATGGAAATGAAGTATGAAAATTTTTTCTGGACCAATACTGCTGATATATGAAAATCCAGTATTATAAACTGTTACTTACCCTGGATTCTGCAGCTGTAGGCTGATTAAAACTCAGCAGGAAGAACTATAATAAACAAATACCACCTGCTGCAAGAACAGGTGTTTCTGTCTTCATTTAGAAACCAAAGTAAAACAGAAGATGCCAAGGGGCTGAAATAGATGAGTATTTGGATTGACATAATTTGTTACTACTTGTCCTTGAACTTAAAAACATAATATTCTGCTTTCAAGACTCCTTGATAGGGATTCAACACTCATTTCTAGTAATTAAGCAGCTCTCTGCCTTCTCTGTGCAGCTGCCCATTCTCCACACTATGTGCATTCACTGAGAGTATTTGTTTCTCCTTTCACTGGTGTATAACATCTCTTTGACTAAGAACATTGTACGCACAAAAATAAGTGAAAACAGCATTTGATGTTTTATTTAATTTCACTAATCTCATCAGTGATTTGTTTGACATTTGTAGTCCAAACAGATCAATATAGTCTTGGGAATCTATCATGTCTTATCTGTTCCTTGATGGATTGTATACATGTTTGCAAAAGAAGATATATATTTTTAAAAAGAAAGTACAAATCATTCTTCTTCTGATATTTATCTCAGTGGCACTTCTGATGCAGGTGAAGCAAATGAGTATCTCTCCCAATGAAAGCGAAGGTCTGTTCACTGTGTGTCTTTCATGTTTACAACTTCTCGGTGGCAATTTCCAATTGCAGCATTCTTTCTTCATGATAACAGAACTTAAGCAATAGCAATCAGAGTAGCTAAGTGTCTAGATAAATGCATAAATTGACATGCTATGTATTTGTTCATGTAAATAAAAAATGTAGTAGAGCACAAACCAATCATTGTGATATACCTTTAACTAAACCCAGAATCAATTAGACTAAATGGATTCAGTCTGTCCCAAAGAAACTACCAGGAAGTTACTTTCATGTTAAAACAAGTCTCAAGCTGCTTGGCAAAAAGATTTCACTCTTTTCAGATTGTAGTTTACAGTGGGTGACTTTAAGATAGTTCATGGTAGCAGATAATACTTACAGCCAGCAGGGAAGAGAACTCCAAGGTAACAAATGAAGTTTGTGAGAACTCTATATTTTTTCTCTTTTGCAGGAGATGTCACACATAAATAAGTGTTGAAATCCCATAATACTTAAAGCCGAGGTGAAGAGTTATTACTGGGAATACAAGCAATATCACAAAGTCATGTAAAATCTACACATTGCCAGAAGTGTGGATTATTAAAAGGAGAAGCTGAGAACTGGAAACCTTTTGGGAAGATTTAGCATATTTAAGATGTAAAAATTGCTTTCCTGTCTTATTTAGGGAGCCTGCATGGGTTGAACAGGAGCTGGAGTAGCATCCTGACAAAGGTAGGATTACCTGGGTTTTTTGTTTCTTTTTGAATTTCTGACAGGCTAGATGCTTAATAAACTTGGAGGTAA
Organism: Gavia stellata; assembly: GCF_030936135.1. NCBI lineage: Eukaryota > Metazoa > Chordata > Aves > Gaviiformes > Gaviidae > Gavia > Gavia stellata. Next base: position 21,993,694 of record NC_082598.1, on the reverse strand, counting down.
ATGATGTTTAAATCATTCTTAGATCAATATCCTAAGAGAGACAGTAGAAAGACTAAGTTATTTGCTAAAATGTCCATAGAGCATTTTGACAACAAAGTGACTGGATCTCTTTGATGTTATTGAGTATTGGAGGAAAAACTTCCCTCTCTGAAAAAGAGGCAAGAGGCAAATCTCATTAAATGAGTAAAATCCACTTGCACTAATATTAAAGATGCCTGGAACTTATTTAAAATTGTATTTTCTACATTAAATATAATGAGGTATTAAAATGAGATTTAATATAGGTGAGAAAGCATTTTATAGTAGAACTAAATATAACTTCTAATTCAGCTCACAAAAGCATACACATTGTTATAGAGTCTTTAGAATTTAACAACTATTATAGTTAAATCAGTAATGTAAACAGATTTTTTGAAGAGCTTTTTTAAAAATATAACTAGATATAAGTATGAACCAAACAGCTCGGACAGAATTTAAGTACATTTTGAAAACTAAGACTGAAAAAAAATAATCTTTGTTGAAATAGTTCTGATATAAATTATAGAAGGGTGTAACTAAACTGAGTGAATATTCAAATATATATGGAAATATAAGCTATAAGAATGGGCCTTTTAATATGGAAGTCAAACGGCATGTTTAGTTTAACAAACTGAAAGCTAAGAGAAAGCTCAATTAGTATGTAGACTAATTGAATGAATAAAACTGATCTGTCAACTATTTTGTGGGTAAAAACTTAAAATAGATGGGTCTGAAACTTAATTTTAGGTGTAGTTACCTACTGGCTGTTGTAGTTAAGTGATTTATTTTTTTGGTAGATAAAACTTTCACAGTGACATGTGAATTTGTTGCAGAATTTGGCTTATGTCAGCACTTTTTTACTTGCCATCTATGGAACTTTGAAATAATTTATTGGAAAATGAAGCAGCTTTGAATTTGGAAAACTATATCAATAAGTAGAACAGTGGAATGCATTCATACCACTTTATTGTGTAACAGAGTACTAAGAAATATCTTGCACCCACCACCAGAATCTACCTTCAACTTTTGTGTAATTTGAAATGACTTTTTATGCTTCTTGCCAACCTATTTCTTCTGATTAAGCTCCTCTTTTGCTCTTTTAAAGCTATCTCCTTGTTTATTTGAAAAGTTGGTTTCCATAATATGTATCAAAACAAACAAGACCAAAAGTTTGCCAATATTGGGGGGTACTTCAGTGCCAAGATCTGTTGTTTCATGCTGAGCAATAGTGTTGCATTTTCTTACCTCCCCTTCATTCAGGCTGAGACTTACAAAACTGAGCTTATTTCTTCCTTCAGTGTCACATGCAGCACCTATCACCAAATCTCTATTTTTTCCCTGTGCTGCTATAATACATATGCTAAACAATGCATAACTGATATCCCAACTATTTTTTTCTTTTTTTTCTTTTTTTAATGGTCTTAAACATTAAAGCAGTTGCTGTTGGGAAGTACTCAAATTTAGGCAGCCTAGGAATGTAGCATTGCATACTTGCCACGTTAAGGTAGCGAGAGACGGAAGAGTCCATGATCAAAGTTGATCACTAAGAGTAAATAGACATGAAGTGATGTGAAGGCTCCAACCCCAAATGGAACAATTGAAGGCTATCTTGGCTTAGCTTGATTTTGTTTACACATGTAATTTCTCATTGTACCTCATAGCTGATAGTTTTGGGACAAGCCAGGGTGAACCCTTCTGCTTGATTTTATCTCCAATGATGTAATTGGACTAGGCTATAAAGGTTTCTTATGAAACTAGGTGTATTAAAATCTTAAACTACCTGTATGTGTAGTGTCCTGACTGTGCAGAAGTACCAGCATCTTATTTTATTTTACCTATTTCTAGGGAATAACAGGAAACTTGATCTAATAGTTAGCTGGCTTATTTTCAGTTAAAAAGGTTATAGAAAATTTAATTTTAAACGTTGTCATGGTGTGAAGTCTACCCTAAATCATTGCCCAAATAAGTGATACCTTGGCTAAATCTACCAAGTCTGACTAGATTAGCTCAGGATGAGCTGGAAAACAAAGATGCGATAGACAAACTTGGTTATGTTATGTGCCGTTTGCTGATTTCACACTTTTATAACACATTTGAGGCTGGAGACCAGTGGGTGAGAGAAAGCCTGATGAAAATGATGACAACTGCTAATTGTGGCTGGACATAAAGCAAGTCAAAGACATTGGCCTCAGGCTACATGATTAGCAGGGCCATTAGCAGCTTGTGCTGATGTTCTAGTTTATAATGCAATAAATAGAGAACACAATTACCCAATGGGAAGTGAGATCAGCACACCACTTGTGGACCTCAGACACCGTGTCAAAGGCTGAGCCCAAGATAGAACTGTCTCATGCAGGGGCCAAACCCCACATTATGCCAGAGTGATGATGTGGTTCTGTTCTTGTAGACACTGCACTCAATTACCTCATCAAAAGAGTTAACTGCTTTTTAAATACCAAATGTCTCGGCAAAGGCGTTTCCTTGTCAAACTGATTGTCCTCTTAAAGAGAAAGTGGAGCATAAGAGTTTGGAAAAAAAAACCCAAATGCTGCTTCTGTAGGAAAAAAGATAAAACTCACTGATTGAAATAAAGTACTGAGAGGTGAGCAGCTGACACAGAAGTTGTCTTCTAGAAAGAAATATGTTTCCTTTCTCTTACTATACAGTTTAACTTATCAGTCCACATCTAAAACAAAATCCTACAAAATCTGATTAATTCTTTTTTCCACAGAACTGTGAAACAGAGATGTATATGAATACCCAAGATGTTATAAGTCCAGGATTTTATTCTTTTTTAAAAATTATTAAATCATACGAAGGATGGAGAGTGGTGCAGGGAACAGTTCTCTGTTTCTTAACCTTGGTTTCTTCATATTTTGTAGGTCCAGAAGCTTTCATGCACTGTATTCACTTAAAAGACAAAGCAATGAACCTAATTCAGTATTCTTGAAAGCACAGAGTGATATCTGATTATTAGGTAAAGGTTTTCTGAAAGAGTTGTTCAGGTTCTTCAAATTCTCTGAAAAGTATTCCTTCCGTTCTTCTTTATCTGAGTTTATTAAATTGCTTTTAGCCACAAATTGTACCCTACGACTAAGATGTCAGATGTATTGTTTATTCTGGCAGTGCCTGAAGAGCTGCTGGTGTCTCAGTGCTAGTATATGATATACATCCACTTGCATGGATATAAAGGTTAATCACTGTATAGTAGCAATTTTCCCCCCAATAATTTCTGTGTTATTTGAGACAGAATCAAAAATAGACTGTGATTGAAGTGTATGTTATTAGAAATAAACATTCAAGATGGTGAGAGATTATGTATCTGAATCCTGTTTTCCTGTCTTCCTCTGGGAAAAGCTGATGTTGCCTCCTGTTGTTTTACTGGACTTGAAAGAAGAAAATCAGTAAAGCTGCTAAATGTCTGCAATAACCATGTAGTGAGTACATGGTTCAAATCCAGAATCTATTTCTGAATTGTTAATATTTCATGTTTTCAGAATTTGTGTTCATATGGATTTTATTCTGTGGTCCTTCTTCCTACAAAGTCTTGCATTTGATTTTAAGTACTTAAAGCAAACATTCTTATTTTTGCTAATAGGGTGGAAATATCAGGCAATTGTCCCAATTTTCTGGCATTTGGCCAAATATGTTATGGTATCTGGAATTCTAGCAGGATCTCCAAAACCAGAGAATACAGTGGCTTGTAAGATTCTTTGTAAAGAGAATTTCTGTGAGAGATAACTACAGTTTGCTGATCTGGTGGATAGTGTCATAGCAATATCCCAGTTGACTTTATTTTACTTTCTTCTAAGAGGCTCTATGTGTGTATACTTTCCCTTCCCAGACTAATCTCTTTATCAAAAAATAGATTTTTTTACTTGTTAGTATCAGTGTAGCTTATTTAAATTCTGTCCTTCTTTTCCCTATTTGCCTCAATTATGATGATTTCTGAAGTATTACAAATTTCTATTTAAACTCCAAGTTATAGCACTGCATAAATGTTCATTATTACTGTTAAGAATAACAACAAAAAATAATGTTTCACTAGGTTTTTTTTTTATGGTATAGAAAGCAGCAGAAATGTAAAATCTTTAAGGATTTTTTGTGCATGATCACATATATGATAACAGCTTCAATACGTGCATCAGGTACTATAAATGTCAATAATAAATATATCATTAAAAATGTCACAGAGTTAAGTGAAAATATATTTGGTAAGATTAATAAGGTTAATGGCCTCAAGTTGCACCAGGGGAGGTTTAGTCTGAATATTAGGAAAAATTTCTTTACTGAGAGAGTGGTGAAGCATTGGAACAGGCTGCCCAGGGAGGTGGTGGAGTCACCCTCACTGGAGGTGTTCAAGGAATGTGTAGATGTGGTATTGTGGGACATGGTTTAATGGGCATGGTGGTGTTGGGTTGATGGTTGGACTTGGTGACCTTAAAGGTCTTTTCCAACCTTATTCTGTGATTCTTTCCAAATTACATACTGAAGATCTAGTTAAAACTAACAATAACATGCGGTATAATCAAATTACACATGCAGTGTTTTAATTTTGCTATGATAATATAAAGATCATCATTGGCATGAGCATTATCACCTTTGTAGAAAAATACATTGTAGAGCTTATGATACTACATATCTTATCTCGTGCTGTGATGAGAGCTGCTGTGGAAGTTATTGCCCTGTTTGTCTTACGAAAATCATAAAGTCCAGATTTCATAACTCCTTTTCCTGATGTGTGTTTTCACAGAATCACTAAGGTTGGAAAAGACCTGTAAGATCATTAAGTCCAACCATCAACCCAACACCACCATGCCCGCTAAACCATGTCCCACAATGCCACGTCCACATGTTCCTTGAACAACACCACGTTCTTTTTCTAGTTTTGTGTCTTCAAACTCTTCAGCCTTAAGCCCTAGCCAATTCATCAGTCCATACAGAGCATATCTTTACACTTGTGCACATTTCCTCTAAAGCCAATGAAGAAATTCTGGATGCAGAAGTCTGTACTTATCATTTTGTTTCCAAATTTTAATCAAACACAGACTTTTGCAGTCTACATCCTATGGGTCTTTGAAGCCTTCAATTTATGAGCCTAAGCATTCACTTATTGAGAGAAATGTCCATCAAGTTTTCCTCATGATGGAACAAAGTGAATTTATAAACAAACACAAACCCTTAAATCTTTGCTAGGAGAATCTGTGGCTTTGGAATATTAGATCAGTAATGTCCACCATGTCCTTATGTATGCAGTCTGGCTGGGACAAAGTTAATTTTCTTCATATCATCCCCTATGATGTTGTGCTTTGGATTTGTGGCTAAAACAGTGTTGGTAATATTCCAATATTTCAGCTATCACTGAATAGTGCTTGCTAAGCTTCCTACGCTGCCCTACCACCCAACCAAAGCAAGTAAGCTGAGGTTGGGCAAGAGCCCAGGAGGGGACATAGCTGGGACAGCTGGCCCAAATTGACATTCCATAGCAGATGATGTCATGGTCAGCAATAAATGCTGAGGGAAAGGGAGAGAAAGAGGGGTGAGTGAGTGGTTGGGTGGGCATTTAAAAATTGGTTATTTAAATTTTAAATCTGTAAAATATTTTTTTTAAAACAAGCTTAGCAAATTCTGCTTAAACTGTGCAGTGTCTTTTAAACATAAAGTAATTGAATAATTCTACTGTTTGCATGCAGTGCACTTCTAAAGGGGGGGGGGGGGGGTTGAGGCATCAAGCAGAAGTAGTCACTGAAGCAGTTGCTCTTATCTCTGTACCTGAGTTATCATACTTGGAGGAAGGAGTAGCAGGATAGAGTTCCTCTAATTACTTAGTTGCTAGTATACTTGGTAGTCTGTAGGACTTCCAGGGTAAGCAAAAATAAGAGGATGACAGCTATTTCATGCATTTCAAAGAGTGTCTCATATACGGATGTTCACTATCCCTGTCAAAGCCAACAGCAGTAATCCAAAAAGAAGAGAAAAAGAGAAGCTGTAATAATTCTTTAACATTTTGTCCAAGCAGTAGAACAAGTCAGAGCAGCTCTAATTGAGGAAGGCAAGAGACTGGCATGGTTGAGTTGAGACCTGCTGGCCAAACTAAAGGGCAAGAAGGAAATGCACAGGCAGTGGAGGCAGGGACAAGTATTCTGGGAATACAGGGGCATTGCCAGGTTGTGTAGGGAAGGAGTCAGGAAGGCCAAGGCACAGCTGGAGCTGAACTTGGCAAGGAATGCAAAGAATAGTAAGAAGGGCTTCTATAGGTATGTCAGCCAGAAAAGGAAGGCCAAAGAAAGCGTAACCCCACTGATGAGCAAGACTGGCAAACTGGTAACAATGAATGAGGAGAAGGCTGAGGTACTCAACAACATTTTTGCCTCAGTCTTCACTGGCAACTTCTCTTCCCACACCTCCCAAGTGGATGGACCACAAGACAGGGACCGAGGGATCAAAGTCCCTCCCACTGTAAGTAAGAGAAGATCAGGTTCGTGACCACCTGAGGAACCTGAACATACATAAGTCTATGGGACCTGATGAGATGCATCCAAGAGTCCTGAGGCAACTGGCTGATGTAGTTGCCAAGCCGCTCTCCATGATATTTGAAAAGTCCTGGCAGTCAGGTGAAGTCCCCTGTGACTGGAAAAAGGGAAATATTGCACCCAATTTTAAAAAAGACCCGAGGAACTACTGACCTTTCAGCCTCCCCTCTTTGCCTGGGAAGATCGTGGAACAGATCCTCCTAGAAGCTATGCTAAGGCACAGGGAGGACAGGGAGGTGATTCAAGACAGCCAGCATGGCTTCACCAAGGACAAGCCTTGCCTGAGCAACCTAGTGACCTTCTATGATGGAGTGACTACAGCAGTGGACAAGGCAAGAGCTATGGATGTCATCTATCTGGACTTCTGTAAGGCCTTTGACACAGTCCCCCACAAGATCCTGATCTCTAAATTGGAGAGATATGGATTTGATGGATGGACTATTCGGTGGATGAGGAATTGGTTGGATGGTTGCACCCAGAGAGTAGTGGTCAACAGCTCAATGTCCAGATGGAGATCAGTGACAAGCGGTATCCCAGGGGTCCATATTGGGACCCGTACCGTTTAATATCATTATCAATGACATGGTGGGATCGACTGCACCCTCAGCAAGTTTGCAGATGGCACCAAGCTGAGTGGTGTGGTTGACACACCTGACGGACGGGATGCCATCCAGAGGGACCTGGACAAGCTCAAGAAGTGGGCCCATGTGAACTTCATGAGGTTCAACAAGGCCAAGTGCAAGGTCCTGCACGTGGGTGGGGGCAACCCCTGGTATCAATACAGGCTGGGGAATGAAGGTATTAAGGAGGAGAAGGACTTGGGGGTACTGCTGCATGAAAAGCTGGACATGAGCTGGCAATGTGTGCTTGCAGCCCAGAAAGCCAACTGTATCCTGGACTGCATGAAAAGAAGTGTGGCCAGCAGGGCGAGGGAGGTGATTGTCCCCCGCTACTCTGTTCTCGTGAGACCCCATCTGGAGTACTGTGTCCAGCTCTGGAGTCATCAGCACAGGAAAGACATGGACCTGTTGGAGCAGGTCCAGAGGAGGGCCACAAAAATGATCAGAGGGTGGAACACCTCTCTTATGAGTACAGGCTGAGAGAGTTGGTGTTGTTCAGCCTGGAGAAGAGAAGGCTCCGGGGACACCTTATTGCAACCTTTCAGTACTTGAAGGGGGCTTATAAAAAAGATGGGGATAAAATTTTAATAGTGCCTGTTGCGATAAGACAAGGGGTAATGGTTTTAAACTAAAAGATAATAGATTTGGATTAGATATAAGGAAGAAATGTTTTGCAATGAGGGCAGTGAAACAGTGGAACAGGTTTCCTGGAAAGGTCGTAGATGCCCCATCCCTGGAAACATTCAAGGTCAGGTTGGATGGGGCTCTGAGCAACCTGATCTAGTTGAGGATGTCCCTGCTCATTACTGGGGGGTTGTACTAGATGACCTATAAAGGTCCCTTCAAACCCAAACTATGCTATGATTCTATGCTAATTTATGTTCATTGTCAGTGGGATCCAAGGGGCTGTATTCTCCCTATGGAAGGCTTAAGTATGTTTCCAGACACTCCCATTGTCAAGACTCTGAATTTCTCTTGTGTTGGAATCTGTCCTGAAGCATTGATTGTGTTCCCTTGGCCTTTTAGCAGCAGTAGGTATTTCCTGAAGAGGCTGAAAAGGCATAGGATGACTGCAGTGGAAAAAAATTTCAAGCACTTTGGTGGATATTGCTTGCTGTTTATGAATGAAAAGTAGTAACTAGATTATACTTATGCTAATAGGTAGTAGAAAATGAGTCTGAAAATCACACTGACTTCCTCCATTGAGAAATGAAATGTGATGTTGGTACTTCTACCCAATGGAGGACCACATTTAACCTTTTATAATTGTGTTTTCCTCTTCTCTACAATCAAATTTAGATTACAATAACTGAAACTGAACAGTTATTTTTACAAAATTGAGGATAATTACTGACATCTGTAAACAACTTTGACAATGCAGGCATAGAAATTAATATATAAATATATCTATCTTATTCCATATACATCTTAATTATATGTGTATCAAAAAGGATAGATGCCCTTTAAGTCAGCGAAATGAGTTCTATAGCAAAGCAATGTGCTAATAAAATACTACAATGCTTTGACAAAATTAAGCTATTTTTAGCTTTACGGAAATTCAAACAGAGGAGGTAAGACCCCTGTGTGATCTAGTTTACTGTTGGCATAAGGTGGCTGCTTGGCAGAGCTAGTTAAATTGTGGGCATAGTTGGTATACACTGACCTTGTTTCTTGGCTAAAATTGTGTATGACGGAAATATTTTAAAACACTAACTTGACAGAACAGTTTTTGACTATGGGCCATTCATGAACTTAAATTCCAGTGATGAAAAAATATATATTATTTTTATGGTAATTAAATTATGATATAATATATTTTTATATGGTTATGAACAAATGTTTTTTAGGAAGTAGGAAATAAGTTACTTTCAAGAAGCAGTTTTTTTCCCAGCACGTTTATTAGTTTCGTACTGTCCCCTTTTAGTTCACCTTGATAGAAAGGATTAATTAAGTCCTTAGCATGGAATTAGAACCTGTAAAACAGAAGTGTTAGTCTTACCCAGTCAGTGTGTATTGGGTAAAACTACTATTGCTTTTGTTTGCTAAAATAACATTTAATATGTGTATCAGACATTGACAAATATATTTGTCAATTTCTATAATAATATGAATGATTGCTCAAAGGGAAAAGATTGGCAAAGTTCAATTACTGAATAGGACAGTTAAGCTACAGACAAATAACTTACAGTTTGAGAACCTCTAAATAAAGCTTCTTAAAATGATTTTCTGAAAGCTATGTACCAAAGGAACAGGACTGTTAGAATTAGATCTCAAGACTTTCTTCCAAAATATGGAGAAGTTGGAAGGTAGTGCACATATAGTTCCCCCCTTTTGAAGTTTTTTTTAAGGTTTTTTAAAAATTATTTTTCTTTTTTCATTGTGAGTTAGAAATTGCCTCATCTTCTGACATTTAATGGGTTACCTACACAATATTCCATGTTTCTGAAGGACAGAACTCATGGAAGCAAGACAAATTTTATTAAAAACTTTTGTTGTATGACTGTAAAGTTTTGTTATTTGAGTTTGTTCATGCAGTCTTTATAAAAATTTGTATTCTTTTGCTATTTAATCTCTCCATCCTTATTCTCTCTTTAACTACTGTGACATAATTATCTAGCTATCATAGCCTAAATAGGCACTGATTTGTATTTATCCAAATCACAGCTTGGAAAATTATAAGCATATGAAATTTCAGGTAACCTTGAATTTTCTTAGGCTGTGCATTCCATGGGATTAAAGTAAGAGGATAGACAGAGTTTTCCTTTATTATGTTTATATATTTATATATTATTAATTTGTAATGTTTATACAAAATCAAATAACTTTAACATTATTCCAGCAGTGCAATTTGGAGGAGGGGAAATAGTTCTATTACAATAACAATTTATTTTAAATTATTACAGTTAGGTATAGGGGGGAAATTAAGACAATGAAGTGAACTTTCAAAAATATTTTCAAATTAATTTCCCACTGGAGAATTTAAGGATTAGATTGTAATAAAATAAGCTCTGGTAACAATGAGTTGACTTTTAGGCACTTATGCTGTTCTGCAGCATACATCCCTCGAAGTCAGGATATTTGTTGGGCTGAGAATTAAGACATCAAACTTCCTGCCCCACTGCTTCAGTGAACCATGTTCTTTTTGCTGTAGTTCACAGGACTGACTTTTTGCCATCCTCAAAACTGAAATGGCTCTGTATAGTGTGGCAATTTTATTTTTTTTTTTTAAATCCTTCAGACAATTGGTCCCTTTTTCACAAGGAAAACCTAAGAAGTTGTTAGAATTAAAGGAGAGGGGGGTGGGAACCAACCCAAAAAAGGAACAAAGAAAAAAATCTAGTCTTTTATTGTCTCATTTGTTGCTATAGAAACCTAGTTTCGTGCAAATTTACTCCTGACTGGGTTACATATGCTATGTGGACTAGTTAACTAGAGCTTGCATTGGTGAATTAGGATTATGTTAGCAGGCCTTAATCAACATAAAGAGAAGAGTATAAGCAGAAATGTTGACCATTGAATGATAAGATGTACCCTTCCTCTGTTATTTGATTTTGAATTAAATCTTTTTAAGAAATCAAAATATTAAACAGGAACTTAGAAATAGTATTTGCAATTCTACAGTTCTTTCAGAATCGTCTTAGTGCTGATCTCTCACCTGAGATAGTGATCTTAAAAATAGTCTATTTCATATTCTATATTCACTCATTTCCCAGAGTTTACACAAGAGTTTTGGCAATACCTCGAGAAGCAATTATTCAAATAATTGTTGTATGATATATAATTGTGGTGAAACATTCAATTGAAAACCTATTATTTCCTCTGTTCTCTGAAGTCTCTGAGACAAAAATGGGATTAAAAGCAAAGCATAAGGATCTAAAAGTATAACATGACTGTCTAGGTCAGACCCTTCACCTGTGTGTCTGTCTTCTATAGCATTTTATAAATGTCAGTTATGGTGCTAGATGAATGGTAATATCTTTTAAAGGCCTTGTACAAAGCTATGGAACATGATTTTGGAGAAATTAATATTCATATATTTTTTTATTCCAGTTCATTGGGCTTCTGAAGCAAAAAGTCATGATCAATCATCCAGAAATACTGTAAATTACTTATCATATTTAGAGCAGTGCAAACTTTCTCTCAGGGAAAAAAAAAATCTTGGATGTTACTGGAGTTAGTATTCAAGGTAATGAAGCTGTATAGTATTCTCTACTTGTAAACACCCTGTTTATGAAAGAAATGAGTGAGTGTTCTTCAAGGGAAGTTTTTAAGATCAGAAAAACAGAATTTCAAGATTTATAAATAATCATTTGCAACAAAATGGAAAACTATAAGCAATGTATTAAACCACTCAAAAATATAAACATACTGTTTTCTACTGTGTCCTCTCCCAAATCAATCAAGTTGCTTAAATCTTTGGTACCACATTTATTTTGACCTACATATAGTCTGAGAACTGAGAAAGTGCAGGACATCCTTTGTGCAAAAAGGAATTATTTAACTCAAGCATAACATTGGAGGGGAGGGGAAGTTGATTGATTAAGCTTCCTTGTAGAACAAACCTAAGACCTGAAGTCTTCAGGGAAAGCAGTAGACTAGACAGATCTAACATACACGGAGACTGTTGAAAAATTACTTGAAGCTGCTGCTGCCAAAAATGTCTTTGGAAACACTGTATCTCAAAAGCCTTTGGCCTAAATACTCCCATAAAGTAGACTAGAAACTCCTGGAGTTTTCTATAAACCTGTCTGTCTGCATACATGTGTGCCACTTCATTCAACTGGCAGGCGGTTTGATCAATACCTGAGTCACAGAGATTCAGAGATCTGAGCCTTTTCATTGTCCCTTTTCTGTGGCAGTGATGAGCCTAGTATAAATGTGAACAGAAAGATAGATGGGGGGGAAGTGTGGCTCAGGTAGAGTTATTACTCCCCATTAACCTTTTCCAAGAGAATTTCAGATCACAGCAAGAGAACCGGCTCCAGTTTAATGTTGACCTAGAATCCCTGTGGTAATAACACTGAGATGAGGCAGTGGATTGAAAACTATTTCCCAGAGCTCATGGTCTTATTTTTAACTGTTAAATACCTACCAGTATGTATGTTGTTATACTAGATACAAAGGGATGGATTAAATTCCCTTTAAAATCCTGGGAAAGTCTCCTAAACATTTCAATAGAAGTTAGTTCAGACCAGTAGCATATCCATTAAACCCCACCAAAAGCAGTCTTCAATATAGTTGTGGAGTACCAAACCTTCAACAAATGGAAAATATTGGCACTTAAAAGTAAATGGCTTTCCATTAGTGGGATTCATTCATGAAAAACAGTCATGAACTGTCTTCAGCTTAATCAGTGTTCTTATCCTTCTGCTATATTAAAATGTAAATGTTTTGAATGGCATAAAACTTAATACGGCTCCAGAGATAGGAATGTAGAGAAACAATGCACAAACCTTGTCCTGTAAATTCATTCTTGCCCCTTCCTAAGACTGCTAGCATCCTTAAATTTTTTTGTTCTGTCCATCTTGAATAGTGTTTCTCACATACAAATGACAAAAACATGAATATTTGCAAAGAACTCTAATATAAATATCTCAAATAATTCCAACAAGTAGAGAATATGTATCTTAACTGGCAACTGAAATTCTTACCTAATAAATCATATCTGACCTGGAGAAGATTCACATCATCTTAGTTGTTTGCAAACTAGGCATGGAATTTATATTAACCCTAACTTAAACTTTCTCAGTAATTGAATTGCAGAGAGACACTTTCAGGGATAGTTCATCCCACTTTCCACAGAAACACAGGAAAGGATGAATCTCTCTAGAGCTGAGTGACTGACCTCTCTCTCTCCTCACCCCTGCATTGGTTGTTGAGGGAGAAAGATGGCTATCTTTGATAACATGTCCAGTTTTAGAGACTGGTAAGAAAATCCCAGATTTCCTGTATCCTCAAATACTTGGATATGAAAAATTACTTGGCCCTATATCTCTCATGTTGAACAATCAAACCAAAATCTTTATTTGATCAATAAGTATTATTTTATCTCATTAATAGATTCTAAGATCTAGTTTGGCTGCTGCAAAGTAGGGGATGGAAATGTAATCTCAGGATAAACTTTGAACTCCAAGTGTTCAAGCAAAAGTACTGGATTTTCATAATCTAGCCAAATAAGAAACGAGGTTTGTAAAAACACAGCTTTTGAAGCAGGAAGTACTAATTAGCATCTAGAACTTGAAGAGGTATTACTAGGATAGAATTATCAATGAGACGAAGTTAATACTCTAATGGGATGGAACTTAATTCACAAACCACAAGGCCACAGACTTAGAAATTAGTTTCAAAAAAAGTTTGCTTTACACTGGGAATCATCAGCTAGAAACCGAAGAGTCAAAATATGTAGTAAATTGCATCAAGAGTATAGGCTAGCAATGGGATACCATTATAAAAAGAAAAAGCTATTTATCATAAGGTATATCAGTTAGAATATTTCCAGTAGTCAAAATAAGCCCCTTTTCATACATGATAAATCTATAAGAGCTTTCAGAGGTTATTTTCAGAAAAGGTTTGTCAATAGTAACTTTTGCTGCAACTATGTCTAGATTTTATTTAGTTTTAATAAATGGGTGAGTTTCACAGAGTTGAACATTGAGTCAGCAATGTGCTCTTGCCGCAAAGAAGGCTAACAGTGTCGGGGGCTACATTAAGAGGAGAGTTGCCAGCAGGTCAAGGGAGTTGATCCTTCCCCTCTACGTAGCACTGGTGAGACACATCTGGAGTGCTGGGTCCAGGTCTGGGCTCCCCAGTACAAGAAAGACATGCAAAGAGAGTCCAGCACAGGGCCACTAAGATGATGAAGGGACTGGAGTATCTCTCTTCTGAAGAAAGGCTGAGAGAGGTGGGAGTGTTTAGCCTGGAGAAGAGGAGGCTCGGGCATGATCTCATCAGTGTATATCAATACCTGAAAGGAGGGTGCAAAGAAGACAGAGCCAGGGTCTTTTCAGCGGTAGACTGTGACAAGACAAGGGGCCATGGGCACACACTGAAACAGAGGAGGTTCTGTCTGAACATCAGAAAACACTTTTTATTGTGAGGGTGACTGAGCACTGGCACAGGTTGCCCAGGGAGCTTGTGGATTCTCCATCTTTGGAGATATTCAAAAGTCATCTGGACATGGTCCTGGGCAACTGGCTCTAGGTAATTCTGCTTAAGCAGAAGGGCTGAGCCAGATAATCTCCAGAGGTCCCTTCCAATCTCGACTATTCTGTGATTATGTGTTAAACTTAGATCCTTGGGTCAGAGATCCTTGGGTAGGAACCTTTCCTGCTCTCTTTTGAACAAGTTTCTCTGCCTGGTTTAGTCTAAAGTGAGCCTCTTTATGGTCTCAGCTTCTTAGCTTCTAAACTTTTAGCTTCACTGTAGATTCTCGTCCTTGTAATGCACAAACCTTTTTATAAATCTGGTTACACATAATTCAGCTGTAGGCTGTTTTCTTAATTTTGTACTTCTCTGACAAAAATCACCTGATTAAGCAAAACCCATATTTTCATTGACTGAAATTCTCAAAACATTGTACTTGCAACAAGCTTTATAAGAAACATCTGTTCAGATGGAAATAGCTTTTTTTTCCACCAGCAAGCTCTTGCTTCTCTTCTATTTTTTGCTTTGCTCCTTAGAGTTGATGCCTTATTCGTGAGACCTACAAATACACTTTGAAGCAATTTAACATTTTGTTTTGAACTCTAATTGCTTAAACTATTATCTCTATGTCTTTCTAGCAGTCTTTCTTTACTATGCTTTCTGAACCCAACTAAAATAATATAAAATAACTTGTCTGTCTGAAATGGACTTTTAGCTTATTTCCTCATGTTTCATTATGAAACAGCAATAGAATGATACTCTGTAATAGTGTATTCTATAATTTCTAGACCTATAGAAACTATAAATGCTACTTTACACCTAACAATTACCCAATCTCTTACGTTTTTTACTTATATGTGGCTTATTTATTCCATTTGGGAGGCAAATAAAGTCAGTCTAATAACTCATTCACAATACTGAAAAAAATGCACCCTCATGTGGATAAGTGCTTTGAAAGCAAGTATGTAGAAAAGATGCTTGTACTGAGCAGTATTTGGTAAAAGAAAGGATGAGTGGGTTTGGGGGTTTTGTTGTGGAGGTTGGTGGGTTTTTTTTGTTTTTAGGGTTTTGTTTTTCTTTTTTTGAAGGTTTCACAGGCGGAGGGGTTTCAAGGTACCAGGAAACACTTTAAGCTTCTAGTATAATGCCACTGTCAGGGTCTTTTCTTTTCTTAAGCCTTTGATATAGAAGAAATGCTTGTTCTGTGATACTTTGGAGGGCAAAGCATAGTGTTAGTATGGGACAGAATCAAAGTACTGTGATGTATAAGTAATAAATTTTTTTGAGTAGTTTATCTGCTTAGTCTTCCTTTCATATGAGGAAGTCAACATTTCTAGTATGTTGATTAATTTATATTGCAGTTGTTCCATTAGCCTAACTTATTGCTTATGTTTGCACGTAGCAGTAAGATTAGTTTTCCAGAGAGATTCCTGTAAAGCTGCTTACCTACCATGTCTGTCTTCATTTCACAAGTACTGTACACATTGTTTCACACAAAATTTCCTATTGTGATGCCTTTTAGCCTAGTTTTTCCTTTAGAAAAATGTTGTGTTGAAAAATGAATGAGTTTCAACCATTTTGTTGCTACTAGTTTCACTTTTATAATAAAAATGCAGTCTTCACTAAAAGGGTGGGTTTTTTCCTTAGGCAAATAGATAAATTGTTGTCCTGTAAAGCAAGTCTGCTAGTTGTTTTTGCTTGTTTGCTTGTTTTTACTTTATGAGCTGCAAAAATATCAAATAATTTGTCATGTACTAAGCACACTTCAGATAGTGGCAAGTCACGAAAATCGTGGAAACTAGAATTCTTCTAATTCTTTGAATAACTACTTTTAGAAAACTCATTCTGGTGTGGTATTGTAGGTAGAAAACTAAAAGGCTACAGAGATTAAATACTTTTGTTCTTTAAACTACTTATATACAGCACAATGTAGCCTTACCATGACGAAAAGAAAAAAAGAAAGACTGTCTATAAAGTTGGACATAAATAACTGAAGTGGAACATTTACTGAGATACTGGAAAACTTCTTCATAGTTGCTATTTATGCCTATAGTTCTAAACCTACCAAATATCTGTCTTTATACCCTGCATTTTCAAAGGTCCTAAAGAAGTTTGGTTTAGTGTGTGTGTATATATCCCCCTCAACTGCATGAGTGGCTAGGCAGATGTTGTAGTAGGCCATTTGGTTCCTTTTACTCTTGAATGGAACTGATTAGTCCAGTTATCATTTTAAAATCACAGTCAACATGTTGTTTACAAGTCCTATTACCTGGACTGCTTAGAGAATAGACTTTAGAAAGAAGTTCAGATGATTAAAGTTAAATGTAGATGATTTTCCTGTATCTGGAAGAGGAAAAATGGATTCGGAAGAAAAGGAAGTCTCCTCTTCATGCCAATGAAACAGCACCATATGACCTAGCGTTTAGGGATTCTTTTGTGGCGGTGAAAATTTGCATTCTATTTATGGAAATCACAGAATCACAGAATCATTAAGGTTGGAAAAGACCTGTAAGATCATCAAGTCCAACCATCAACCCAATACCACCATGCCCACTAAACCATGTCCCACAATGCTGCGTCCACATGTTCCTTGGACACTTCCAGTGATGGTGACTCCACCACCTCCCTGGGCAGCCTGTTCCCATGCTTCACCACTCTCTCAGTAAAGAAATTTATCCTAATATCCAGCCTAAACCTCCCCTGGCGCAACTTGAGGCCATTTCCTCTCATCCTATCACTAGTTACATGGGAGAAAAGACCAACACCCGCCTCACCACTATAGTGTCATATTCATTCCCATTCTACCCTAATACTGTCTGTGCATTATATAAGACATTATTTTAAGTAAGTGAGTGTCTTAGCCAAATGAGTAGAGTTACACACATTTGTTCTCTCTTTCACTCTATAAATCTGGATTCTTATATAACATTGCAAAGATTTACAGGAAGAAAATGGAGAATGTCCTTCTCTTACCCCATCCAAAAA
This sequence comes from Gavia stellata, assembly GCF_030936135.1. Classification (NCBI taxonomy): domain Eukaryota; kingdom Metazoa; phylum Chordata; class Aves; order Gaviiformes; family Gaviidae; genus Gavia; species Gavia stellata. Next base: position 21,976,395 of record NC_082598.1, on the reverse strand, counting down.
AAATGTTTTATATTTCTGGCTGTTATCCAGAAAGGTAGAAGTTGTCTGTTGGAATACTCCTCAGCAGATACAAAAGCTTTAATCTGTATTTTGTATAATGCAATTACACAGAAGGCCGTCACTATGGAAGTATTTTACAAGTACTCCTGTGTAGTCATCTGCTTCCCTGAGGAACTTTATGTAGAAATGCATCTCCTTAAGATCCATATTTGGGTTTCTTTTCTCAGTTGTCTTAAACTTCTTATGAAGTTTTTGCAGAGTCAAGGTGTCTAACATGGCTTGGGCTCTACTTTACGGCCAGATACTCAATTCTTACCTGATTTATATTTCCTTATCTCTCTCTTCTTTTGAAGAAATTAAGACGTTGGTTCTACTTGGAGCAGTAGTAGCTTTACTATTACAAGCAATATGAAAGCAAAATGATCAGCATTACAATACCAGCCCCTATACACTATGTTATCAATATTATCTCAGTAGCAGTGTTTAAGAAGTGTTAGTCCTACTTAGTTGACGTAGTTTTCACAAAACAGTAATTGCAATTTGTTCCTCGTTTCAGATAATATCAATTAAAGATTTAACACAGACAAGGGTCTTTGAACTCTCGCAGAACAGGTATTTAAAACTAAACACATTCCTGCATATTTGGGCCTGAATATAGATCTTTGGCTTGCTAGATTATGTTTAACTGCAGGTTCTTTTGGATGGTTAATTTACCATTCCATTTTTCAGGGAAGATACACATTTACTTCCGTGTAGCGCCACTGATGATATGGGTGACTGATAAATAAGAGTGTAAAGCTAATATAGAACAGAAGTTGAAATTGTGTGATACATGAAAAAAGCCAGCAGCTCAGCCACTGAATTTATGGGATTGTGCCAGAAATGCACAGAGGATTTGAGGGAATTCTCATGATTTGTTTCCTTTAGATTTTACAGAACAGGCATGACCCAGGGAACTTTCCTCCAGTAATTGCTCTTAAAATCACTTCATGAAATCACGACTCTTCTGTTCAACAATTGTGGGTCAGGACCTAGTTATTTCTGCAAGTCTGACAGGCTTTGAAATACTGTTCTCAGTATGTGAATCCAGCATAAAGTGGGAGTGAATTACAAACTTCTGCAATATCCAGAAGTACTAGGTAAAATCCCTTTTGTGAACATCACACGATAATTACTCACCTGTAACTATTGAAGTTCTTACTACTGCAGAGATTGAGCTTGTGAGGCACAGACAACAGTTCTGAGATACAAGGGCTGAACCTTCATTTGGAGAACTGCTAAATAGGTATCCTGTCCACAAGCCAATGTGATAGGAAAGCAGTCTTGTGAACTAGCAAGAACTCCGTAGTTTATCTTTGAATATTAAGAATAAAATATTGGGCTTGATCCTTGTAGCCTAGTAAATGTGAAGTTGCCACTGTTAGCAACAGGTGACAGGCTTTGTACAACTTTTCAAGGCTTCAGGACTTTGCAGGTTTTGTCTGGTTTCATCTTGGCCTGTCTGAATAAAATTAACTTGTTTAACCATATCAATTTTTTAATGACTGGGTAAATATTACTCAATTTCTTAGTTTTAATTTAGCTTTATATAATCATGTGGTATAATTTTTCTATAGATAATAGTAGAGAGTAATTATTCTGTATCGAAGGAAATACTTATCACACTAACAGTAGTAGTATAAAGTAATACAGGTATCATATGACAGCAACAGCCTTGAAAGGGACACAGTGCAGTATAGAAAAGTACAGGTATGAAAGGGGAGGCATAGGATGACAGAGGCATGGGATGATAGATAGATGATATCTATAACTAACTCACCAGTGGTCAGTTAAGAAAATGTGGACTTGAGTGCTGGGCAAAAGCAATTTTAAGGTCAATAAAGAAAAATAAGAATAGTTACCCAACATATGTAAGATACTCCATACATTTGGCTGTAAAGTGAAGAAAAGCGAAGTGCAAAGCCTTTAATAGTATTAATTTCTTTATTTTCTTCTCATTCTGTAATAACTAAATCTGGCCCAATAATCATTGATGAGACTTTTAAGGTTTTAATTCTATGAGCAAAAATCTTTGGCTTTGCTTGTACCGGTGTGTTTCCTGTTTTCTGTAACAAAGTTTTTGATGTAACATCCTCAGTTCCTGCCAAACATTGCATGTAACTGATTTCAGAGTAGCTGTGTTGATTTGTAGCACTTAAGAGACTGGTTTATCTTGTTGAAAACTCCAGAAGAGTTCTAGGGTCAGGAGCTGACTTCTGCTGTCAACAATTTAAGTGCAGTCTATCTAGGTACCAATTAAGCATCTTGGGATCTTCTCTCTGAAAACAGAAAGAACAATTCCCCTCTACCTTTAGCCTTTGCTTAAAGGAGAAACAGAGCTCTTTATCATTGCATGTTCAATTGTGCGAATGTGAAAATGCTGTACTCCAGTACATGGTGAGTATATTACCATTCTTGCAACAGGCCACAGCTCTGCATTAACTCCACAAACACTCAGAATTTGAACTGATCAGGCTTGCTTTGTCTGAACTTGGCCTACCTGAAGCAATTCTGTCAATCCCTGTTACTGCTAAAAAGCTAACAATATATTACCTAATTTATTTCAGTTTTAGCTTAGCATAATTTTTTAGTGTAACACTTACTGTTATAATTTTGATATGTTTCTGTAGCTAATGAATACTAATTCTATTATACTAATACTATTACTAATATCTAGTAATAACCAGTACTTATTCTGTGGAAAGTGAATTATCTATGAGTCTAGAGTAATAATGTACAGGATAGACACCCTGAAAGTCTGGGCAAAGGATAAGAGCAGAGTCCCCAGGGCTATAAAGAAATCATCAGTGGTCAACTAGTAGGCATTAAAAAATGCTGCCTTGGAAGCTGGGTAGAACCAGTTTTAGAGATAACAAAGGGAACAAAGAACAAATGTCCAGCACATGTATAACATGCAGCACTTACTTACATAAAAATTGTAGATTATGGACTAATAAAGAAAGAGGAAGGTGTAGAGCATGTACAACCCTAAACAGACAATGGACTGAGTATGACATTATTCCCCTTCCAGTGAAGAACTTGAGAGTACTAATGACTTGTCATTAGTGTGTGTGTGTGCTGGTTTCTTTTGTTTTGTGATTGGGGGGTTTTTTTGGCTTGTTTTGTTTTGTTTTGTTTCACAAAAAAGGAAAGTTGAGAATAACACCAAAGAAACAGGCAGACACTAGACAGTTTGATCGGTTTTGACTGTATCATGAAGGGGAATTACCAGTAATTGAATACTCTGGTCTATGATTCTTACTATCACTGTAACTGGACTAACAATAATTCTTTTATTAGATTGTTAATACTTTAATTAGACTATCAATAAATAGCTGGGTTTGTATATGTTTCTCTAGCCCACATAAATTTTGTGATGCAGTTGGTCTGGTACCAAACCTTCAGGTTTGGTTGTAGTTTGGATACAACTGTGTGTTGCACTACCTGCTATTACAAGAAGTTGTGCAAAAGCTGAGTTGAAGAATGATACAAAGGGGAAAATACAGGTGACAGAACTATTTAGGGGATTTGGGTTACTTATTTCAGATTTCTTTCCTGTAACTAATTCTAGATTTGGTTCTGCTGACACTTGTAACCTTTCCATTATTATCCCATTTTCATAGTAAAGTCTGTACAACATATCGCTATGGTAGATTGGTAAGTAATTCCTCTGATAGCGAAATCCGTAGAGACTCTGCTTTTAATTAACATTGGATATTGGAGATAAAAAAACATAGACTACATGTATTTGCAACTGTAATAGCTGTATAAAAGGCAAATAAACTTAAACAAAAGTTACCGTATAGTAGAAACTCTAAGTTACTCTAAGATGTGAGTGGTGCAATACAAAGCTTTCAACATCTAACATGTTCAGAAAATGTTTTTTGTGGTTTTTTTTTCCACAGAGATATTATTTCTTAAAAAAAAAAAAAAGAAAAGATGAAGAAATCTCTTTCAGGAAGGACAGTTAGCACACAAATATATTGTGACAAATTACTATCTATCTGCAAGTCTTTATTTTGGAGAGAAAGTGAAAGCTGTGAAAGAAAAGTGTATCGACTTAGCCAAATGAGTGGTTTCTGAATATTTACTCCACAGTAGATTTATATTAAATGCTACACCTCTGCATTGTATGTCAAATTCTTGGCTTTGTTCAGATTTTTAGATATTTTGAAAAGTTTAGAGGCTTTGTCTAAGCTTTGCCATAACTGACAACTGAGATGAAATAGAAGAGACAAACAGTGTTCATATGCAACTGGCAGAACTGCTGAATACTGTTTTCTTTCTGAGCAGAATGGGTTGGCAGCAGAATGAGAAAGGGACTAAAGGGATCTGTACAATACAAGGAGAGAAAGGACTCATAGCTAAAGAATATAATGAAAATATAAAACATCTTTGTTAGGCCTTAAAAGGCATTGCACATAATAAAACACTTTGTAAGTTACAATATCCATTTTCTAATCTTTTTTCGGAATACTGCTTAATAAATGAATTTGCTTACTTAAATTGTGAGACATGTACACTTTGGTAAAATTTGTAGATGTAGCACAAGTTCCTAGAAGCAGTATAGCCATATTACTGAATTGTGAGGTTCAAACTAATTACTGGGAGACACAGTAAATTAATCCAATGAAATGCCTAATCTCTAATTCTGCTGTTATGGGATAAGCTATTTTCTCAGAATGGTGCTCCATTGAACAGATGCTGCAGCTCACAAATGATCGGAAGCACTAGCACTTGTTACTGAATGAGTGTTGAAGTCGCACCTTTGTGTTTCATTTGAATTCTGCATAGTAATTCACCAATGTCCAGTGACCATAAATACTGATTTTGAGATAAATATTGACTTATTCTTTTATTACTGGAGCAAAGAGGTGGGTGAGAGGAGAAAAAATTTGTTATCACCCTACTGAAATGTAGGTTTCTGGACAGCTTTAGCCTGTCACTTCTGTAAATGATGTTTCATTAACATTGTAACTTCACAGTTTTGATTTTTGAAACACACTTCCTCTAAATATCACCTTATAGCATTGGATTGCATCCTCCCTCCAAGATCAGACTTTGTCAGATATATATTATAAGATGTATAATCAACTGATCTAACAGTCAGACACTGCTGAGAAGGGTGGTTGAGCTCCATCAGCTTCTATTTCACTGGGCTCAGTGATCATGTGTGCTGGTTTTGGCTGGGATAGGGTTAACGTTCTTCACAGCAGCTAATATCGGGCTGTGTTTTGGATTTGGGCTGGAAACAATGTTGATAAAGCAGGGATGTTTTAGTTACTGCTGAGTAGGGCTTACACAGAGTCAAGGCCTTTTCTGCTCCTCACACCACCCCACCAGCGAGTAGGCTGGGGGTGCACGAGAAGTTGGGAGGGGACACAGCCGGGACAGCTGACCCCAAGTGACCAAAGGGATATTCCATACCATGTGATGTCATGCTCAGTATATAAAGCTGGGGGAGGAAGAAGGAAAGGGGGGGACATTCGGAGTAATGGTGTTTGTCTTCCCAAGCAACCGTTACGCGTGATGGAGCCCTGCTTTCCTGGGGATGGCTGAACACCTGCCCGCCGATGGGAAGTGGTGAATGAATTCCTTGTTTTGCTTTGCTTCTCCGGGTGTTTTTTGCTCTACCTATTAAACTGTCTTTATCTCAACCCACGAGTTTTCTTACTTTTACTCTTCTGATTCTCTCCCCCATCCCACCTGGGGGGGGAGTGAACAAGCGGCTGTGTGGTGCTTAGTTGCCAGCTGGGCTTAAACCATGACATCATGTAATGTGGTAAGTCACTTTAAATCTGGAAGGAAACTAACCCAGATGGAAGGGGATCTTTAGTAATCCAACCTTATAACTAAAAGCACAGATTGAATACCTACTTTATTAAAGGATATTGTACATATAAATGTTGATTTATTGACCTGTGAAAGATGTAATTCTTTATCAGTTCTTTCCTTCAGATACAGCTTAAGACTTTAGTAGCCTTATCAAGTTTGGTAATTTTTATTCTGCAGAGAGAAGATGCATAACAACAGTGTTCATAAAATAATTCTGAAATTCACAGACTGTGTTGCAATGCAGTCTCTCACCTGAATGGCTAATAAGCACACCCTAAAAATGTCAAAATCTTACACTGAAGATTGGCATAGCTTCAGGCAACCTGCTGCATTTTGGGAAAAGCCATAGAGAGATAGATGGAAATAGTTGCATATGACTAAAAGTGACAAAATTAAATAGTTAAATAATAAACTTAGTTAAATAATAAATACATTATTTTGAATCTATTAAGTATCATTATTAACATTTATTTGTGTATTTATGTTTTTATTATATTTGTATAATGTATTAAAATTTCTGGAAAGCCTCTTCAGAGATTTTAAAAAAAACCCAAAACCATAACACATGTTAAAAATGACAACTAGTGTATTTGCTTGGTGATAAAACATGCTTATTGAAAACAGATATTTCAAAGTGTTGTTCTTCCTTTCTTTTCTTTTTTCCTCATGCAGATGTGCAAAGATAGGCTAATTTGTTTTGCTTTCTTGTATCTTGCCTTTTTAATCTTCTAAAAATATTGAAATATAGGATCTGTATCTAAGGCATTGAATTAAAAATAATTGGGGACATATAAACTTGTGATAATGACCAAAGGGGGACAAAAAAGATCAACAGATGTAAGAATCACTATTAAGCAACAAAAATAACTTTGCACATTTAGTATTTAATATCAACAAACATGTTAATGGGATGGTAAATAATTAAATTATCTGCTTGTTGGAGAAAATAAAAAAAACGTAACAGACAAAACCTGGTCTTGCCTGTGAATAATAAAAAAATATTAAATTAAGACAGTCACAGTGATGATGTTAGAGTTCACACAGCTGTTTTTTACTTTTTTTTTTAGTACATGTAGGATGAATAGATATTAATTTTAGAAGAAAGGGGAAAGTGGACTGGAGTACAAATACTTATTCACATCTAAATAATGTTTCATTAAATTTACTATATGTTTGATCCAAAACAGAATTGTGTGGTGGTGCATTCCTCCTTCCCCCTGTCTCTCCTGGGCTGCTCTATGATTACAGAAATTCCAGGTAGGCCCTGGCCTTTGTGCAATGAGTTGGGCGATGAAGCATCCCTCGACCGTTCCAGGAACTCTTGCAATGCTAAGACGGGGAACAGCACTGACCATACTCCTGTTACCTGGCCGAGGCAGGTAACAAGAGAAGGAATAATGGAATAATCAGTCATCCCCTGACAGCCCTGGGACATTCCTTATCTGGATCGTAGCCCAAGTGGAACGACACCATTGTTACTGAAATTCCATCATTTTGCTAATGACTAAAGCCAGTTATCTTCCAAACCTATAAACAGTGGTCCCAAGTGAAGTCCTCTGAGCTCTCCTGGACCGCAGCAGGCTGTGACTCCCTCTGAGTGGGATGCCTCTCAGAGTTCACAAACTCTCCAGTTTGTGAAAGTCGGAGGACTGGGGCCAAAAGCTGGCCACGGGACCTGGGCTGAAATCCTCTCCTCCTCAAGCATCAACCCTGGCCTGTTGAGAAATGTTGAGATGTTTGAAGTGAGTATTTCACAGAACTCAGGGAGAATTTTTAACAGGTACCTTTGTACATATATCTATATCTTTGTGTCTGTGCATGTGTGAATCAATTTGAGTACTTGATAGCAAGTATAGTACTATCATTCCAAATCTGTAATCAAGCCACTGTTGTGATTGTAGTAAATTATATTAACTCACTCTGCAAATGTTAAACTAATCAATGATTAAGTGTTGCTAAGATCTTTTAATCCACCTTAAATTGTAAATGAACCAGATTGCTGCTAAATACATATAACCCTTTAGTTATAAACCATTGACCAAGTCTGAGACTAGGATTGGACCTAGCTGCACCTAAACTCCTCTCTGAGAAATTTAGAAAGCAAAGCGGTCTACTCTGAACCTCGTGACTCAACGGGTGGGTCTTCCCTACTCTTTGTATTTCTTTCTCTAGACATAAACTGTTGTCCAAGTCTGGAACTAGGAGTGGACCTAGCCAGTCTTCTCTGAACCTCATGACTCAATGGGAGGATTTCTTTGTTCCTTGTACCCTCTCCTTGCCTTTAGATATGAACTGTTGACCAAGTCTGAGACTAACTCTGGATTCAGCCACACCTAAGCTCTGTCAGGAGTTTAGAAAACAAGGGACTCCATTCTGAACATTCCATTCTGGAACAGGCTGCCCAGGGAAGTGGTGGAGTCACCACCACTGGAGGTGTTCAAGGAACGTGTGGACGTGGCATTGTGGGACATGGTTTAATGGGCATGGTGGTGTTGGTTGATGGTTGGACTTGATGATCTTACAGGTCTTTTCCAACCTTTTCTGTGATTCTGTGAACCTCGTGATGGGAGGGTCCTCTTTACCCTTTTGTTTCTCCAGTCTGTCTGTGTAAATCATTCTGATTTGATTCTAATTTGATTTTCCTTTGTATGTTTTAGTAAGTAATAGAGTGAACCTTGCCAAATTCTGTTAAACTGCATTTTTATAAACTTCTGTTAAAATTGTTTTTGGCAATATCCTTGATGGTGATTCTTTAAGCAGCCTAAACCACTCATTTGCGACAAATAGTTGACAAAATTGTATAACATAGTATTTACTACTGTGTTCTTTCTTAATATATAAAGGGTTTTAGTGTTTGATAGCCAGAAAGATGCAATTACTGGTGTTAAAGATACAAATGAATAACATGAAAAAGTTCTTGGTGGGTGATATATTTTCTATACACCTGTTTAATTTTAAGAAAGGTAGAAATTTGTAATTGGAGATTTGTTGACTACCTAACAACTTAAGCAATAGTTAATAAATAACAAATATACAGCATTATTGTAGGGTTTGAGGGTGGATAAAATAACTCTAGCAAGCTCCATACCTGTATTGAAGGTGACTATGATCTTTTTAGCAGCCCCAGTTTTAACTAGTGAGCTTATGTGTATTGACTGAAGGAAAAGACACAATGGCTACATCCATTAGTAGTAAAAACCATGAAAAGACATGGTCCTAGACACTGAAATTCTAATGTTTGTTAAAATTTTACAGTAGTTCTTGGTATGGCTTTGGCACAGAGTTCTCTCTCAAATTAATCCCTGGCAGGATTAAAGGTTTAGCATGGGTGAAGAATCTTTCCTGTTTACATGCAGCCATCCTGTTTTGACAGTTAAGTTTCATAACCTATATATCAATAGGCTGTCCTTGTTGATCTAAAACCTAGGGAACAGGTCACTAGCCTCCTAGTACAGCTGTAATCAGCAAGGGAATGGTTGTATTCTTGTTGATTCATGGTGATCTTTACTGCTTTACTTTGAAGCACACGTATACACTATATACCCATAGGTCCCATTGTATTAAGTACCATGGCATGAATTCACCTCACCCAATTTGACATATCAAAGAGTTCTTCAGTCCATATACAGTCTGAAGACAACAAACCAGACAGATTTCAGATTAACTGAATCACCCCCTAGAGGTGTATAATGCAGTGGTGGTGGTGGTCTTGTTTTGCCTGTACAGGTAGCTTTGGGTGTGTATACTCCTAAGTTTTGTCAGCATTAGCTGTGTACAAGAATCTACACACTGTTATCTACAATTGTAGTTCAGTTTTAGGTGAGGACATAATGTGGATCCTGTAGCACCTGAAGTCAGCCTGAAACAAGAAATAATTAGTAAACTCTGAATTTAGAAAGCTAATTCAAAAGAACTGAAAATTAACCTGAAATGTTTTCTGGATCAAGATTCCTGCATATGAATGACTATACTTACACACAGGCAAAAAGCTCTCTTATACATAGGAATTTTTAAAAGACAGTTTGTTAAAGGCACAAATCAGTTAAGACTGATTTTTCAGAACAAAATATGCTTTTGTACTCACTGTGTTTCCTTTTTTTTTTAATTGCATTACTTCATTATGAACTTTTGTCAATCCATTAGGATTTGTACAAATGTAGGTCTTACTCAAAAATCACATTTTCACAACAACTTTGTGTTTGTGAATATGTTTGTAAACAAGCCACCTAATAAGGAAATTGTAAGCACGATCCTTAACAAACAAACAAAACAAACCCACATAGTTCTTGCAGCTATGATGCACTGCCTTTCAGGCTCCCATTTTCACACTGAGCAAGTAAGCAGTAGTAGGAAAAAAAAAACCTCATACTTCTCTTTTTCAAATTTTCAAGGTTTTTCAGCTTTTCTTTTTTCATTCTTTTTCATTTGGCTTATGTTCATTGTCTCTGCTTTGTCCCACTGGCTATGAATAACATGCTTTCAGCTAAAAAACATTAAGGAGAGACTGATCCAGATGTCAGTGTGAGTTGGTTGTGAATTCAGGTTGATTGCAATGTCAATGGGACACTTCAAAACAGGAAACCTGGCAACTTAGAAAGAAATGTCTTCTTTTCATTCCCAGATCTTCTCTGGCTTGCTTATTAATGTGTATAATCACTAGCAAAGAAGAAAAAAGTCATTGCTGTTTGTCTATTGACTATAGAATACTCTGTAGCTGTACTTTTAGATTAGCCTTAAGATTGAATTCAGTCTGTGAATGACTGGAATACATAGAACTCTGGCATGCAACCAGCCCTCTTTGTAGTGAGGCTCTTTTATACAAAAACAGCTGCAACTTTCATCAAGTGTTTGCATGCAGCCAAGCAAGACAGAACAGTTAAAATGTAATGAAGAAGTGATAGAAATTATGATCTCCATTATAAGATAATCACCTGAAAGAAGGAGTAGTCTTCTGCTCCTGCAGTGACATTCACTGCAATATCTATACCTGAAAGTAATAGAATTTCAGAATGAAATTGAGGTTATGTGGTGTCTTTGCAACTGTTTGGTGTTTTCCAAGGACACAATGCAAAGAAACAGCAGCCTTCACTTCAAAGCATTGGTACTTTTGGAAATCATCAGGTCTTTATCTGGTCAAACACAAGGCAACTCTTTAGAGCTGCACAACATTTAACACAAATACAGTAATGAATCCTCATAAAACTGAAGTTACAGTTTAAAAAGTAGTTAATTACTTGCAGTGACCTATGTCAAAGAACTTTGCCTGTTCCTGACAGTCTGTAATGATGAGTTATTCAAAACTGGAATTTTTCTATAACCTTATTATATTATCATAAATTCTGCCAAACAATATTTTTTTGTTACAGCTTCAGTATGTTGGGTGTATATATTCAGCAATACAAAATGTTAGAATAGCTGAACACCATATACTCCAGATGGTTCCTCCTACATAGATACTGTGGAAATCCCATCACATGTACTGTAGATGAGTCAAAATAAAGGCCTTATATTGCAGTGAGAGGCTCTTAGTCATTATACTGAGTTGCAATTAGCAAGGCCCCTTTTAAAGTTTTTGTATTTTCTCTGCTTGATTATGATCAATTAAATTAAACTCACTACAGGAAGTTGTAGCTTTATTTCAGTAGAAATCAAGAAGCAAAGTTAAGAAAAGTTTACATGCTGTATTGTCATAATCCAATTGCTCTCTTATTAAGCAGCTTGTGTTTCACAACCTTGATTTGCAAAATAAAATTACCTTCAAATATTAAAGGTATCATCTACCTTTAACAGGCTGTGGAGCAATCACATTATATGTGTTTTGGTAGCTTTCTCCTGGATAGTTGTTAGATTGATGCCATTAAAAATACATTTTCAAATATTTCTGTACAGTGGAAGGAAACTAAAATAGTAATTTTAAGCAGCTTAAGATAAAAAAATATAAAACTTTCAGAATGTCAGGGGGTTTGCCTATTATTTTGTACACAATTCTTCTGTGTCTTCCCAAATACAACACCTGTGTGACAACATCTAGAAATATTGTGTATTACAGCAGTCTTTTCTAGCCCACAGTCAGGAGAGCTATATTTTAAAAAATAAACCTTAAGAAATATTTGCTTTCTCAGTGCATTGAAATGGAAATCTAGTCAGAAAAAGATCTTTAAAGCAATCTTCAGAAAACAGTGGCAGAGAACACATGGCTCCTGTACTTGCTTTAGAAGTGGGAGAAGCAGATTTAAATAAATAGATTGAACTGGACAAAGGGCACACTTCAGGAAAAGGTCTTGATTCCTGAGCTACTAGTTCATCTTGTTAACTTTCAGCTTCTATTTTAGTATGACTTATGTTACATGCTGGGATTGTATGCTAGAATGATCAAAAGGAAGTAGATCATCAGCTTAAATTAAATTCTTAGGTTTTGACACCTTAAGTCAAATCAAACAATTGTATCTTTATCTAAATGTAAGGTGCCTTTAGTAAGTGCAGTACACCTTAACCTCACATTTAAAATGAACAAATTGCTTGGTGGTTGTGTTAGGCAAAAAATAACTTACATTGTGAATGCTGACAAACATCAGATAATTGTGTGTAAATGTTCAAAATTGAACTTTTGATCTCTCAAGCAGAAGCCTGCTTGCTACTTGCTAGCTACAACTGGTATAGGCTGGCTGTAAATTTTTGTAACGCCTGGATTAAATAAAAAAGTCCTGAATACTCTAAATAATAAAAAATGAGACAGAATTCTCAATTAGAAAACTGATCATATGTTCTGCATATATAGTATTTAGACTGAGAAAACTCTCATCTTATAGTCCTGGAAAGAAGATGATCTTGGCTGAAAAAAAGATCTGGGAAGTGGGGGAGGATCCTGGAAATCAGGGAGATATATGAAGACAAATTCCTAGGTATGTCCAGAACTTTAACTAGTAATACCTGGGACTAATAACTGCAAGAAGCTGCACAGCAGAAACCAACATGATTTTCTACCTGACCAACAGCAATCTCCTTATTTGGGGAAGGCAAAGCTAGATCTAGGGAATATAGGCCTAGATCTCCTCTAGGAAGGAGGGTAGCTTGGTAGAGTAAAGGGTCTAATCTTGTAAATTCTGAAACTAACCATTACAGTTTGTTTACTTTGTCCCACCTGTGACAGGGCTTTTAGTTTTGTTCTAAAGAAAGAAGAAGAAAAAAAAAAAAAGACCATCCTACAGATTCTGTTTTTTTCTTACCAATAATATCACAGGTAAACTTTGTTTGACACATTAATAGCTCCTGCTTACAAGTTCCTGGCTACTGCTCACAAGTTCCTTTCTAAGATAGCCACTCCTGTTGAATTGCCAGAGAGAGAAAACATATTTTTGTAGTGAGTTTTAGGGACTGTACCTAACAAAGTGACTGTAAGGCTGACTTTTGGCTGGCAGGGATACATGCAATGCTTTATGAAACAGTTATAAATGTATTGCTTTCCTATTCTGCAACTAGTACTATTCTTATAGATTTAAGATGGTGCATCCTGGTTTAACCCCAACTGGCAACTAAGCACCACACAGCCACTTGCTTACTCCCCCCACAGTGGGATGGGGGAGAGAATTGGAAGGGCAAAAGTGAGAAAACTCATGGGTTGAGAGAAAGTTTAATAGGTAGAGCAAAAACCACACATGCAAGCAAAGCAAAACAGGGAATTAATTCACTGCTTCTCATCAGCAGGCAGGAGTTCAGCCATCTCCAGGACAGCAGGGCTCCATCACACATAACGGCTACTTGGGAAGACAAACGCCATCTCTCTGAACGTCCCCCCCTTCCTCCTCCTTCCCCCAGCTTCATGTGCTGAGCATGATGTCATATGGTATGGAATATCCCTTTGTTCAGTTGGGGTCAGCTGTCCCAGCTGTGTTCCTTCCCAACTTCTTGTGCACCCCCAGCCTACTCGCTGGTGGGGTGGAGTGAGAAGCAGAAAAGGCCTTGACTCTGTGTAAGCACTGCTCAGTAATAACAAACACATCCCTATATTATCAACACTGTTTCCAGCACAAATTCGAAACATAGCCCCATACTAGCTACTACGAAGAAAACTAACTCTACCCCAGCCAAAACCAGCACATTATCCACACCTTAGTCTATACCATTTACATCATGCTCAGGTCTCACACTATACAATACATTCTCATTACCTACCACCATCCTTTGATATAATACACAGTTATCACTTCCTTAGTCTATGGACCACCCCTGTGAGATGTCTGTAAAATGTCCACAAATGTCCATAAAATATCCATTAAGTTCATCTAGTCCATGCCCTTGGGCTCCATCCGTTATGGTGGTCACTCAGGACAAGTGGTGTGTTGTGTGGAGTTACTGGGCACCAAAGCCGGCTCAGGTCAGGTCACTGCTGCACTTGCACTGCTTCTTGTAAGGCTTGTCCTCCGTTGGTTCAGGTGATTCCTGCTATAGTAATTCCTATAATGTGCAACTCAAATCATGGGTTACAACAATTTACAGGTAGATCCATTACAATTTCCATCCCTGCTCCCTTTGGATGAGACCATAGGGTTTAACATTGCAATGAACTCCTCCCCTTGCCCCTGCTCCAGCATGGACTTATCCACAGACTGCAGTCCTTTAGGGGTGTACCTGCTGCAAGTGGAGCCTTATCTATGAGCCACAGTCTCTCCAGGGGTATACCCGCTGGGGCATACACTTATCCACAGCCACAGTTGCTTTGAGGTGCACCCATTCCAGCATGCCCTTAACCATGGGCCACAATACCTTCATAGATATACCTGCTCCAGCATGGCCTTACCCACAGCCACAGTCTCTTCAGAAGTAAATCTGCTCCAACATGGCTTTACCCATGGCTATAGTCCCTCCAGGGGCGTAACAGCTCTGTTGTGGTCTTATCCATGGCTACATGCTTTGAGGCGCTCCAACATGACTTCATGCACAGCCACTTATGCTTCAAGGTGTACCTGCTGCAGCATGCATTTATCCACAGCCACAGATGCTTCAAGGTGTACCTTCTCCAGCATGAACTTATCCTTGGGCCACAATCCCTCCAGAGGTATACCTGCTGTGGCACAGATGTAACCACGGCCCACAGACGCTTCGAGGTGTATCTGCTTTGGCATGGCCTTGTCCACGGCCACAGATGCTTAGGGTTGTCCTGCCCTCGTGTGGACTCATCCACAGGTCACAGTCCCTTTGATTTGAGTTCACACTGTATTTCCATCCTGTCCAGTATAGCAGCACAGGAACAGCAGCGATGCCCTGGCCATCTGCCACCCCAGGCACATCGCCATTGCTGTTATCAACTGTTCCCAGGCACAGCAGAGTAAGATGATAAGCAGTACAGCGAGCAGCGAAAGCAAAAAGCAGCCACTAACGAGCACTAGACTCTAATGTACAGTGAGGCAAGCAAGTCCCATGGCAAGTACAGGAGCCTGCCAATTAATAACTAAACAGCAATAACAGCTCTAAAACCTGTTGTTATCTCAAACCCTTCCATCCCCATGGTGGGCACCAAAAAGGACTGTCGTGGTTTAACCCCAGCTGGCAACTAAGCACCACACAGCCACTTGCCCACTCCCTCCACAGTGGGATGGGGGAGAGAATTGGAAGGGCAAAAGTGAGAAAACTCATGGGTTGAGAGAAAGACAGTTTAATAGGTAAAGCAAAAACCACGCATGCAAGCAAAGCAAAACAGGGAATTAATTCACTGCTTCTCATCAGCAGGCAGGAGTTCAGCCATCTCCAGGACAGCAGGGCTCCATCACATGTAACAGCTACTTGGGAAGACAAACACCATCGCTCTGAACATCTCCCCCTTCCTCCTTCCCCCAGCTTCTTGTGCTGAGCATGACATCATATGGTATGGAATATCCCTTTGTTCAGTTGAAGTCAGCTGTCCCAGCTGTGTTCCTTCCCAACTTCTTGTGCACCCCCAGCCTACTCCCTGGTGGGGTGGTGTGAGAAGCAAAAAAGGCCTTGACTCTGTGTAAGCACTGCTCAGCAGTAGCTAAAACATCCCTATAT
This sequence comes from Gavia stellata, assembly GCF_030936135.1. Classification (NCBI taxonomy): domain Eukaryota; kingdom Metazoa; phylum Chordata; class Aves; order Gaviiformes; family Gaviidae; genus Gavia; species Gavia stellata. The sequence continues at coordinate 21,960,495 of NC_082598.1, read as the reverse complement.
TATCAACACTGTTTCCAGCACAAATTCGAAACATAGCCCCATACTAGCTACTACGAAGAAAACTAACTCTACCCCAGCCAAAACCAGCACATGGTGACATTCCTTTCTGCAGAGGAATTGATGGGGCTTTTTCCTTGCTACGTCCAGTTGTCCAAAGGAATGACTGAAGTTTTTATGTTTAGGAAATATTTTTTTAGCAGTTGTGCTCATTAACCTGTTACAGTTAAGCTTTGAACTTAAGATGTTCAGAAGATGCTGTTGATGACCTAGTCATACACATCATATTGCTAGACTATTCAATACAAACAGCAATATGACTTAACAAAGGGAAAGGCATACCAGATGTTTTCCTTTATCTTTGTAAATACTGAATATTCCTATTTATTTCTTTCTCTCCCTTCGTTACATCTCCTCCAAGATAATATTTCCCGTTGAAGGTTTTCCAAAATTTGCTTCATTTAGTATTTTTGAGAAATTGAGAGTGTAATTTAGCTAGATATCTGACACAAGAATATATAGCACAAATAAGAAGTACATTGCCTCAATCATAGTACAGTTATTACAAGCATAAAATGTCTATTAAGATCAAGCATACTAATCGTGCCAAAGAGAACTTATACAAATTCTTAGGAGGGAAAGTATAAAGGAAATACATGAAGTACAAGGAGGGCTGGGAGGAAAAAGGAACTCTATAAAACTGCTGACTAAAAGCCCTTCTTGAGGGAAAGGGACAGAAATATATTGCAAAACAAACAAAGAGAATATACAGCACAATGGTTCAAAGAAAAATGCTCTGAAAGAATTTACTGCCTTGTGGCTAGAGATGACATTGAAAGTAGCATAGACACAAGTTGATTAAGCTGCTGTCAACATATTTGGCCCCAGGAATCAGTTACTATTGATTTACAGCTTATAGTAAAGGAAAAAAGGCAGAAACTTATGAAAAGAGCTGTATTCAGTAAATTCTATTAGCATATTCGCAGCAAAGAATGAAAAAAACAAGGTGGAATTAATCTGAGGAAAAATTCACATCAAAAGACTCTGTTAGAACCAAAAGTGCCTTTTGTATTGCAAGCCCATGAGAAAAATGAAAGTATAACTAAAAAATTATTATATTTTTTTTTACTTTCTGCATCCTTAAAATAGTGGCATATTTTAGGTAGGCTTTAAAAAAAGAGTATTTAGTATATAAAATCAGTGAGTTGCTAAAAATAAAACATGATTGTTTTATTCATAAGACATTCACATTATGTTTATTTAGACATTCTGAAATATAAAACACAAACCCTCTTCTCTGAATAAGTTACTGGCTTCCCAATTGTCCAGACCCAAATGTGAGTATAAGTCAATCAGACCTTCAGAACTTGTTGTGCCTGTCACATGGGCAGCTATAGCTGCCAAGAGTATTGTCAAAAGCTATCACAAAGCATCTTGCAAAAAAAGGTATAAATAGTGTGACTGTAGAATTACAAATAGAAATACAGGAGCAGTCAGCAGCTATAGGTCAAATAAATGGCCTATCAGCTAAAATGAAATGAAAGTATGGACAGCAAAATTTATAAGACCAAGACTTGGGAAATTGATGCTTTAGTAAAATTTAATTAGGTAAATTCTATACACAGTCCTAGAACAGTATCATAAAGCCAGTTGCTCCTTTCCTACATATTATATGGAAAAACACATTTTTACACTTTAAGTATGTGTATAAAGATATCATCTACCAACCTAAGCACACTCTTTCACAGAGATGCAGTCCTACGTGTAGTTCACATTTGTTCACTTTATTCCTTTAACAGCTACAGAGGTATAGATAGCACTGCATTTTCTTTTTTCTTATAATTTTTGCTGGTTGGATGTTTGGCCAGCAAACTCTATGTGGTGAATCACTCCATAAGACCAGGATTTTTTTTTTTTTTCTTAAACAAAATAGAGGTAATTAACAAAAAACTGTTTTAATGTTGAATATGTGTTGCGGTTCTTGATTGTTTTATATGGTTATGGCGTTTACAATTCCCCTATATTTTCTTTCCAGCCCAGCACATGCAGAAGGAGGAACACATGCAGTTGTCTGTTCTTGCTTCAAAAACCAAGAAATACTTGAAGCAGCTGGAGATGCTCAGATGAGAAGTTATAATGAACAGTAGTTTGGAACATTGGCCAGAGGTCTACTCTTACATGTTTAAGACAGACACACTCAAACTAGATACAGTGTGCTGTGAAAAGTAATATGGTTGTCAGGAGAATGGAGAGTCTATCACGCAAAAGAAGAGTAAAAATACTCATTTTGTGAATCTAATAAATAATGTGTGAAAGAGGATGTGGTAGCAACTCTGGGATAAATGAGGAACAATATTATTAAGCTTCAGGATAGTATTGTGGCAGCACTGTGTTATAAGATAAATAGTCCTTCCTGAAGATTATCAGTCTGCCCTTCACCTAGTATGGCATGTCAGATAAGAATACACCCGTATCTCTGAGGAGAGGTAGTGAGCATATGAGATAATAGAAAGGTGGTTCCAAATATCAGAATTATAGTGACACTATCTTAGACCACACTGCTTTCTCAGTTACCAAAGATGAACAACTTTGATAAATAATATAGCCTCAAAAAGGAGTGAAAGTGCTAGATGACTCAATCATACTATTATACTCAGAAGTAGATTTTAGGTAGTGTGAATCATGTGGAATCCCATCATCATATGCAATCCTACTCCATAAAACCAGCTGCCTGAAGTAACAAGTTGCTTTAACAGATTTATTAAATAACATGGTTACAAGCTTAGGAAACTGCTTGTTTCTTCCCGCAGGCTTGTTTCTGTATATTCACTAGGAAGTTTCTACTTCAGAAACTTGTTTCTACAAGAATGTTTTTTCTCTTTCTGCAAACTCAGTGAATAGTTTCTGCTGAGCTTTTTAATTCTACAGAAATTTAACAGAACTTTCATCCACCATGCAAGTTTTCTCTTTATGTGCAGTCACTTTATTTTGGGGAATGATAAAGGAACTAGATCTCACTCATGTTAGCTAAATACAATTAACTGATTGAAACACAAGCATATAACAAGAAATTCATCTTAATACTAGGGGTCACAAGGCAGTTTTTATTTTGAAGTGTTCACACCTGTCTAAATAGGAACTGTCAAAAGGTACTTCAAAGACAGGGAAATGTTCTCAGTGACGTACTTCTGGATTGTAACATTTCACATTGAATCACTCTATACAAAAACATGTTTACAGTTCGGGTATATTACCTCTGAAGTCACAATGGCACATACAACCACAAATCTAATTGCAAGTATAAAACAGCCATCAGCATCTAGATACCTGGAGGTAAAAGCAAAATAATTAACTTGTCTACTGATAATAACCACATACTTTTTTCTCCATGAGTGTTAGTATATACAATGGATCATTTTTGCATAAGCAAACAATTATATATTTCAAACAAAAAGGGAAAACGAACAATTACTGAAAATAAGAAATTATTTCCCAGGTAGGGTAAAGGAGTTTTTTTAATTTTCATTTTAGTGTACACTAGAGATCAAGATCGTCTTCACTTCTGAAGGGCATACGCCTAAATAAGTGAGTTTCTGTGATTACAAGGAAAAAGAGAGTTGGCTGGAGTTCTGCTCTTTGTTTCTCCATGAAAAGAAAAGTTCCTTACAAACTTGCAGAGATTCTCAATTTTACATATAGAGGTATGTTAGGCCAACTCATTCATCTGTATTCCATGAAGGGTTTTCTTTACAGTATGGTCAGGCAGTTTTTCTGAATGATACTTAGAAATTTATTTAATAGGTTAATCCTGTTTTTTCAGATGGATCCATTGCACAGAATCACAGAATCATTAAGGTTGGAAAAGACCTGTAAGATCATCAGGTCCAACCATCAACCCAACACCACCATGCCCACTAAACCATGTCCCACAATGCCATGTCCGCATGTTCCTTGAACACCTCCAGTGATGGTGACTCCACCACCTCCCTGGGCAGCCTGTTCCACTGTTGCTGTTTCCTAATTGTCTGCCACAAGGTGCTCTTAAAATATCCTTATAAAAGTTAAGATTTAACTCCAGTTTCCTCTTTTCCCACAGGCTAATCCACAGTATAGCTTTCCATAAATAATACTGTGATTTTTTAATTGTGTGGCACGTATGTTTGTTCATATTCCCCCAGAAAAGGTCCCTCAATTACTAAAAAGAAAAAAAAAGAATTTCAAAACTTTAGTCTCTGGCAAGGATATCTTTTCTTTTTCAGATACCTTGTAGATAGTAATATAATATCGAATAATGTTGTATGAATAATATTATTGCAAAATCCATATTTTCAATTTTAATGCAAGATGAAGTTCAAGTCTGTATTTCAGGATATGATTTACACTTGCACATGGTATTTTTTGTACTCTGGTCGTGCCACAAATAATCTCTGACTATCACAAACCCGCTCTGCAACTGGCAACAGGATGTGAAAAAGTAACATTTTGTTAATTAAGACAATAATTTTTTATTCATGGATAAGATACATGGGTGAATATATCATAGAAAATGGAAACATTGCTGCTTTATGGCAAGTGATTTATTAAGCTGTGAAAGCAGTGTGCAAGTAGTAATACTGCAGACAAAAAGAAGCAAAGCCATTTAAATAGTATTAGAATAGTACCTCCATGTGTTAAAATTACTATGCAGTTTTTCTGAAGGTTTGGGTATTTCCAAAGATTTGTAGTATTTTAGGCTTTGGTTATGCTAAGTGCAATATAGAATTTAATTTTTCTAATCCAAAAAGCATATTTATGATCACAATAACAAAACCAGCAAATATCTGTTTCAGAAAGTAAAAAGGGATGCTAATCAAATTTTTTACAGTATTATGAAGTTCCTAAGAAAATATTATGATACTATGCCACTGTGAAGAAAAATGCTTGTGATTCCAACAGTTTTCGAAATAGTCATTGTCACAGGCAAAACAGATTTAACTTGGGGAATTTCATTTAATTTATTGCCAATTACCAAACTTTTCATTACTAATTCAGTTATTGAAAAAAAAAGGTTATAAACAATTAAATACTTCAGAAAAACAATTCCTTCCCCTTCCCCAGGCTCAGATTTCCTTTTCCTTGCCTCAGTTTCCCCTTGTTTTCACCACACATTACATTTGGTCCCTCCCAACCCTTTCAGTAAGGCAACGGGAGATGCAGGAGGTAGGAGTCAGTGTGCAGCAGTTTCTTTCTGCTGTCCCGTGCTTCTTTCTTCTTCCCTGCTCCAGCATGTGTTGTCTGTGGGCCGCAGTCCCTCTGGGGGTGTCCTTGCTCCAGTGGAGGTCCTCCATGGCCCACAGTCCCTCAGCAGCATCCCTCCTCCATCAGAAGTGCCTTCTTCCAAGAGACCATCTCCAGCCGTGTCCACAACAATGTCATCTTCCACGTTCCTCCTCCCTTTTCTCCAAAGATGCCTTTTCACATACCTTCTCACAGGTCCCCTTTTCTGCATCCTCCTGTGTCTCCTTGCACATATCTCCTTTCTGTGCCTCTGGCCCCCAGCCACTGCCACCCTTCCTCAAACATGCTTGATCAGAGGCACCATGTGCTGCTCTGTCTGGCTGAAGGTTTGAGGCAGGTTTGTATCAGAATTAATTACAGTGAGAAAAAGTTTTTGGTTTGGTTTCTGTTTTGTTTCAGTGAGAAGAAAGAAAGAGGAAGGGGAGACTAATTTTTTTAATTAAATAAGAAAGGCTAATTTCTGATGCTTAATCTTAAAGTAAAAAAACAAACGAAACAAACCACCCAAAAACCTTCTATTGCTTTATAAAAAGAGAAGAAAAAATGTCATTTAAGTTGAAAGGCTATTCTTGCTATGATTTTAGTACAAATTAAGATTATAGGACAGAGTTTTGTTCCCATAAAAACGTTTTGTTCACATAAAAACATTTTGTTAAATCAGAAATATTCAGCAAAGATTGACTTTTTTTTAATGAATGATGATTATAGATATATGTAATTTTGTATTTTAGGATAGAAACTTCTCCATGGCAGCATTTAAATAATATAAATAATATAATTTATGTTTCTTAACTGCATTACACATTTTTCAGGGAATCAACATGTCAAAAAATGCAGGTGTTGCATAGTTGGGAAGAGACTTGTAACTAAACAGAATATTAAGGAAAGCATAAATAAAGTTGAATTTTGACTGAGTCAGAGTTAAAAGAATACAGAAAGCATCAAAATACCATGTAGCTACATATTATGTATGAATTTCATCTAGTTATTGCTGTCTAGTAACCTATCTCATTTGTAATTCATGTACATTTTCAAGAAAAGTATGCAGTTTTAATTAGCTGAAAATTGATCACCATATCAAACTATTTGACATCTTTAACATTGAAAATTTTTTCCTGATTTTTTGTTTTGTCTGCTGTGCACTTCCAGTGGATCCTTATTATGTCTAGTTTAAAGAGCCTTCTAGTATTCCCTTCTGATTAAGTACTTGACTCTGTACTTGTTTGCAACAGAATTCTACTTCACTTCGAAACAAAAGAAAACAGATTGAGATACAATGTTTAAGAAGATTGAAATGCAATCTTTAAGTTCCTTAAAATAGCTTAATGCCAGCCCAAGTGAATTTAATTCTGGACTTCTGTGTTCTTCAGCCATGTGACCCTATTCCTCCCTTACCTAATACCTCCTGCAGGGAGCCAGGTCAGGGGGGTGAGCTGAAAAATAACCCATTATAAAAAAGTGATTACTTTTAATCTAAGCTGTTCCCTGAGTCAGGTTAGTGCACGCTCACATGACTATTGCTGCTAGCAGAAAGTGAAGGGCAGTAATAGGAGCAGAGGCAAATGGAAAGGTAGAACTGCAGCAGCTTAGTCTTAGATTAGCATGAAATGGACTAGAACTATACCCTACATCTTCACTGCATAACACTTTATTTGGTCTTCAGTTATTTCTCTCATTCTTTCCTGTTCAAATTTTTCTCACCTCAAAAATGTCAACACTAGAACACTATGCAGTAGTCTACTCAGTCTCACAGGGCCATATACAAAGCTATATCCCCTTTGAATTTGCTACTTTCCCATCTATATATTGAACCACCAGATCACCCTTTCTTTTCATAAAGCAGTTTTCCTGTTATCATCCCTAGATTGTTTATCGTCATCCATTCTCAAAAAACAGCCTGACTTCTTTGCTTTTGGACATATAACTACATTTGCTTTAAGAGACCTAGCTTATCCAAGAAACAGTCTTGTTTCACATGACTGCTGTAGCTACCAATTTCTCATAAATTACCAATATGGTTTTCTGCAGATAAGTTTTTGGTTATCCAGGATGCTGATGAAAATTTTGAAATGTGTTAGGCTTAGTAACTATCCTGGTAAAATGTTGCTAGCAACGTCTCTATTTCATTGTCATTTTTTATTGACAAGTATTTCCTGAATTATTTTAGTTAGTCTGCTCTTAACTTAGATGTAGTTTGTCATCATAGCCTGATGATTCTGTTTTTCAGGAACAACAATATTAAAAACTGACCCTAAGGCTTGAGGCTGAGTTTGTTGTAAGAGGGATCACATAAAAGTCAATTGGAGGGATTTTCTGGAAGTGCTGAGACTGGACAGAAAATGTGAAACTAAGAGTATCCTACTGTTTTCATCACATTTAGCTTGCATTTTTTCATAGAGTTGGTCATATTCATTTTGAGCTACTTTACACATGACACTTCAAACAAAATAAAAGGCCAGTTTACTACCCCAAGCAGCACAGTGTGTAAAATCAACTTAAAACGTATTAGAAAGTACCTCAAGCATACATAGAACAGAGATTAGTAAACAATGTAATCAGACTGTATAACATATGAAAAACTGCAATTTCTTGTGGGAAGGCATAAATGAAAGTTGTATAACAGACTCATTAGATATGCTACATATATATGTGTGTGTGTTGTGAAATACTGTTTCAGTAGTGATAACAGTAGCACTGACCTTAACAATAGATTTCTTATATAATATTATGAATGTAAATTTACGTAGTAGTTTGTAAATTTACATAGTAGCAGAGCATTTTGTATTTTTTTACTAGTTTTTTATTGATATAACAAAGCTAAACCAAAGTCCAATGGAAGTCTTTACCATTGCTTTCAGAGACTTTGGGCAACCCCTAAGTGAGCTGCCAAAAGCAGTCAAATGAGGAAAAATATATCTAATGCAATATCATGATTGCTTTAAGGAATACTGGTAACATAAGACATGAAGTCATGGTAAAATAGAATGGGCAGGGAGGTTAAGATGAAGAAAATTTTTGGAACGAGTTAACTCTGCAGAGGCTGCTCAAGTAATCAATATGAGAGGGAATGTATAAAAATGAAGAGGAATTTGGAAAGACATGCATTCAAAGTGTCAGGTTTTTCATATCTGATTTTCTATAACATGGTGGAGACTGGCTGAAGAAAATATTGTGTTGATGATGATGTGCTCTTGGATGATATGGAAAGTAGTGGGATTTTCAAATAGCATTACTGATTATTGCAATAATGCTTAAACCCTGTAAGTCTGTTCTTTTTATTATACCTATGTCATGTTTAGGCAAATATAAACAGTGATGGCAACATGATTGGAACCTGTTAGGATCTCTAAACAGAACACTTCTTTCATGCCATGATAGCATAGTATCCCTAATTAGTGCTTACTTCAAATTTAGTACACTGCAGTTCAGATTTGCCCATAGTATGTCATTATATGAGAGCCTACCTTGCTACTTAGAGATGTCAGGAAATATCTCTCTATTTAGGAAGGAGTCAAGTAGTTAGCATAAGAATTGAGCAATTCTTTCCATCCTCAAAGATGATCACTGAATGATGAGCAGATCTGGTTAACTATGTTATAGTAAAACAAAATGATGAAATGTATATTTTGTAACAAGGTGAATTATAATATGTATATAATTTCAGGAAGAACTATTGTAAAGAAAACACCCATTCATGTGGTATGATTTTCTTGGTGGATTTGTGCAATAAAGCTTTAAATGGCTTTGTTCTTGAAGAGTCCTGACACAGCAACAGTCTCCCGTACTCCAGTGTTTATATTTACAGATATAAGCAGAAGGTACATACTTAATAAAAGATCATAGTGACATTTTACTTACAGTGTGGTGCAACCAGTAGCATCAATATTTGGCTAGGTATCTATATCCAACACGCAGAGAAATATTGATGTTTATACCTGGTATCAGGTATAAGTTATGATCCTAGGCTCACTAGTGAGTCAGTAGAGCACAACCCTAAATTTGGACCAGTTAGATTTTTTTTTTATTCCTATCAGTTTTAAAAGGTGTTGATCATTTTCCCCTCAAATAAAAAAAAAAAAAAATTAAAAAACTAGTTCAAACAAAATGACGCACAACCTGCACAGATTAATGTATGTATGTGTGGTAGTTCTGATAGATCAAGACACTTCAGGATCAAAATCAGGCAGTCCATCTTGACATCTTAGGAATCCAGTAACATAAAACTTAGTGGTCCATTTATGAACCGGCTGGGTCATGGCACTGTTTGTTTCTCTTATGTGTGCTAATTTTATTTTTATATTTAAAGTTGATTGTAAACTGTAGTAGATCTGAGAAAAGAGGTTCCAGTTGAAGTGTTCTTCTATTCAATCAGTTAATCATAATGATCTAAGGATCAAAATTCACGATTACCATACATCCACCATTTATGCAACTGTAGACAGAAAAAACCCCTAAATATATATCTTTCACATTCATTTTGTACAACTGCAATGACGTAGAATTTACTTCAGACAATTCTTAGGCTTGTGATATTATTTTATCCACAGTTTTGATATTCTCTAAAGATACATCAAACTAATAGTCAAAAACAAAGCAAAAAAAAGTCTTCAACTCTCTTGTACTTGGTCTTTCTTGGCTGGTATAGATTTTTGTTGGTTTTCTTTCAAAAATTATTCATTTCTCTTCAGTTATGGTCCTTGCTATGTTGATAATCTATTGTAAATTGAAAGGTTCTGAACTATTATTTTACCATAGGACAAAAAAAAAAGATATTTCAGAAATATTTAAGGAAAATAAGAGTCTCTGTAGGGCATATATATAACACATATTAATTAATTTTAAAAAGCTACCATTATATCACTGTCCTGATCTCTTGACAGGACAGAAAACAAAGAGCCACAGCTATACCAAATTTGTATCAGGTAGCAATTGCTTGGGTGACAGCCATACTTATTGGTGTCAACTCATCACGAGAGATACCCTGGCACTTAGAAAAGCAATTAACCTAAAATGCTTCTTGGCTAAAATTATACATTATGGTTTATATTTTTATATTTATTTATGTGGGATATGTAATCAAAACATTTTGTAAATCTTGGGCAAAATTCTAGGTTATAGTACATAACTGTTCTGTGGAAGACAATAAAAGGAATCAAAAATGGGGATGAAATCACAATCCTGCTTGAACTAAAGAAACAGATTATTATCAAAAGTCTGAGAAGTTGGAAGAAACACTCTACACGCTTCATATATAATCTTCTTTCTAGATATAACACTTCTTAAGGTTACATATCCTCCTAGCAAGAGCAATTTATACATTGCTTTTGAATAGTGTGTTTCTACATAAGAAGAATCTATCAGATTCTGTCCATTGCCCCATCTAGGGAAACTGCTTCTCCCACAAACGTACAGTTACTTCTGAAGAGGAATCATAGAACAAGTGATAGTAGCATTCCCAGAATTTAGTATTGAAGGTTAGTTTTCAAGTGTTAAAAATATACATACAACTGAAATGTCAGAGTAATACTAATAAGCAAAGTGAAGTATAATGTACACAGCACAATGGATTAAGCAATCTGTGTGTGAATATATAGAATGACGCCACTTTTTTCAGTGGGCTTTTCCTGCTGAAAAACATTTTTCTCCTCCCCCATGCCCTCACAAGAGAAACTGTTTAATGTTCATCTTAGACAATTTCCCTCTGTTTCACATGTTCTCCTGCAGTGACTAGAATGAAAAACGTAGTTTATAATCTGATGGAGAAGTAGAGCAATTTTTAACTCATAGATCCTCCAAAGTTATCCTTTCTAGTAAGTTACTCTTTTCACTGGTGGCAAATGCAATTTAGTCTGTCTAGAGCTTCTATTTTTCTGGAAGCTTGTATTAAATATTAACCTAATACAGCCATATTGCAACTGTAAATGATTAAACCTACTATAATAATTCAAACTTCTTATTCTTTCCAACTGAATAAAATCGTAATTCTAAAGACTGCTGTAATGAAGTGTGATATTTTTGCATTTCAAAACAATAATGACAGCAGTGAAAAATATTTCAAAATTCACTTTTTTTGTAAAAGCAGATATGGCTTTAATCTTTATTATAATGTCACCTGCTGCTGTCAATATATTTAAACATCTTTCACAGTTTTTCTATATCCTTAAAAAAATGTTATTCTTATGCATATCACCTGTAAAAATCATTCCCAGCTTCACAGGGGTGTGACATCCTGTGCAAACCTGAAGGCTTTTTCTTAGGCTGTTTACTAAAGAAAAGTACTTTATTCAATCTGTCTGGCTGTCTGTTTCTAATAATTTTCTGAACCCATTGGTTAATTTCAACTAATTCTAAATAAAATTACAAGAAAAGCTGCAAGAAAATTACCACTTACATATAGAATAGAGACCTAAGTTAGGCATCCCCTGAAAGGAACAGTGCAGAATCCTGTTTGCATACTTCTTTTAGTGTCAGCTGTTTGTCCAAAAGCACACACTTTCTCATCATCTAATTAGCTTCTATTTGGCTGCAGACTAGCATTGATGCTAGTCTGATAACAGAAGAACTGGCTAGGTGACAAAATACATGAAGTCATAGTTTTTTATTGCTGTCACCATTCAAAAGCAGCTTGGTTTTCTTTTCTACTTTATTTTCACTGTTTTAAGTTATGATAGAATGAAGGAAAGAGTCATTTAAAAGAATTCCTTTGTTTGAATACCTTTTATTCTTGAAGTGCAAAACCCCCTTGAAAATAATGTGTAGTTTGTAAAAAAACTTCGAAAGTTCAATGATCAAACGTGAACTTTCCACTTTTGAAAGAGATGCAGCGATCAAGCTCCTCACATTCCCAGGTTCAGTAAAATTATTGGCAAGTTTGCTACTATTATATGATTATTCTTTTATCCAGAACATATAGATTTAGTGAGAATTTATTGCCAGTGACCAGCTAAGCTACTACTCTGAAACAGCAGCACGGTGCCACAGAGATCAGATTCCTCTTCTGTGTATTAGCCAGGAATAGATCACATTTGTACACATGTATGATGGTCCCAAACAGACATTAGTGTATCTTATACCTCATCAGGATATATAAATATATCCTCTGGGTTATGTCAACCCAGCCACAGGGTTTCTGCCAGAGCTGGCTAATATGTGGCCTACTGAGATGGCAGGTAGGTACAGCTGACTGCAGTTGAACTTGTAGACCTACCCTGCATGGAGGCAGTTATAGTGACAATCACTGTGGCTTACAAAAACTTATAGTTGTGAAAAATAACTTTATTAAACAAGCCAATACCAGTAAGATTCTTTTTGGAATTAAGGTGGTGTTGATATTCTTAGTTCAGCCAGGATATGCTGAGATTGAGTGGTAACTGAAACCTTATCTATGAAGTTGGCATAAAATAGATGATACTTAGTTTGTGAACCCAAATGAAATGCTGAATGCATGAGGTTGTTGCTGAAGTGTTCAGTTTAGACCTGTGAAAACAATGTTGCTTTTGAGAGCAGGCATTTTAATTCAGGATATCTTAGATGTTTAATCTTTTAGAAGCCCAAGTAGTTGGGCAGAGACTATGTGAACTGTTGGGTCCCCTCAACCCCCAATCAAAAAATCTACCTAAATTTTACTTTAGACAGTCTGCTTTTTAGGGTCTATTTGTTTTCCATTTCCCTCATCTTACATAGTACATATATAAATGAACAGACTTATCCTTGGAACCGTTAAGAGTTCACGTATGATCACAATTTGTAAACAGCATTTGCCTACTTAAATAACTTTTCTTCTAAAGCTAATAAATATTCTCTAGCTATCATGTAATTTTAACCCATTAGAAAATTCCTTTGAGATAGAGGTACGTACTTACTGCTTTCAATTCTTACTTAAAGGAAGTAACCCTATAAAGCAACTGCAACATCTTGAACTTTGCTTCCTTTTGGCAGTGAGAAGGTTCATGTTAGAACAATTAATTGATCTTATAGTAGCTCAAAGGCTGAAATGTTTTCACCACTCTTTTATGAAGTAGTTTTCAAAAAAGTACAGTATCTCACTTTTTTTTTTCCTGCAGAATAGTGCAAGGTAAACTTTTCTTTACAGAATAAAATTTTTCCAATCACTGAAAAATACAAAGAGGTATCACCTACTTAGGAAAATTATTTCTTATTATTCAGCTAGATAAACTGGAAAAATAGTTCTCAAATTCATAAAATGGGAAATACGCAAGAGGAAGACAGCTGGATGATGGTAAAGGAATAAACTGAAGATTCAGCTAGATGTGAATCAGTAGATTAATTTCAAAATCTTTGCATGGCCTCTTGCATGTAACAAGAAATACAGGATGTAGATTAAAATCCTAATATAAACTTAAGAAAATTTCTCATAAAATAAAGGACAATTACAAACTATGGAAAAATGACTCATTTCATACTTGTGTGTTAACCATTAAGTTAATGAAGGCACAGCATTATGCTACTAGTGATTTATGTGATGAAAACATGAAGCTGGCCAGCTACTAGCATTTTCACAAACATAGTCCATTCGCCAGTGAAATCAGTTGCCTAATGGATTATGCAACAAGCCTTATTTGTATTTTGGGGCACTTAATCTTCTTTAATATGTAACTGGAAATTCCATTTGCTTTCCAACTCTGCCAAATTATGGAAATTCATTGCACTTAATAGCTTGTTTGGATTTATTTAGCAAGAAGGAAGATTTCTTTTTGTCTTAAAATACTCCTAAATTGCAAGTATAACCCTTAATATGAACTTAACTAGGATTCAAGGAAACATAGAAAAACAACCCAGGGATGACTTGGACGTACAAACCCAAAATAAAGACACTGTGGATTCAGAGATGCAGGTCCACCACAAGGATTTTGTCTGCTCATCAGTTCTTACTGATCTCTTCATACTAAAATGCAAAGCAGATGGTCCTATTTGCTGATTTTATAAGATATTTGTGAAATACAACCTTGTATCACTTAAGGAGTTCTGATATTTGTTGAGGTGAGTTTTCAGTTTTTTAAAAAAAGTGTCCATCATAGTAACGTAAGAGTCAGTGAGCCCAGGAACAGATACACTGCTTAAAGGAACTAATTAATTAAACAAGGTTGAATAGAACAGCATGGAACACAAGATATTTAAAGTATCTTTTTTTCCCTCCCTGTTTCTGCACCATGGTGACTAATGTTTATTAAGTCCCCATAGTGAGATATTGAGAGATTTTTCTCAAGATCTCATGCTGTTTTAAAAGGAAACAATGGCTTGTGGTAAAGTCAACTCATGCTGAGATACATTAACTGCACCATGTTATCAGCTGATAATGGTGCTATTAACACATTACCCACTGTGTATATTTGTGAATTAGGATGTTTCCTTGTTAATGGAATTGAGCCATTTTCTTTGAAATGGCAAGTATTGAGCATTTTGACACCATTTTGGAGGAGGGGTGGGGAATACAGCCTCTTTTATTGGGTGGGGGGGTTCTGCTGGATATTACCTCTTTAAACTTCAGGAAGTACATTTACTTTTATTCTGTTGTCTTGCTTTGGGATTTCATTGAGACTATTCAAAGGGCATAATTCTTACAATGAAAGAAAAATATAGAAATATGCTATGTTGGAGAATAATTGCCACACTATAAATTCTGAACATTCCAAAAGAGCAACAATATAATACAACAGTAAATAATGACTCTTAGATTGCATAATTGAAAGGCAGTTGCTTAAGTATAGCAATTTTTTTTCCTAGTTAGGTGGCACTGGCCACACTTTTATTCATTAGAGGAGAGTTGGAGATAAATACACTTCCTGTAAATTCAAAACAATCAGTAAGCCTGTCCAACCACATATTTCTTACACATGACCAAATAAAACAAAACATACTCTTCCTAAAAGCAGTGATTCAAAACATGCTGCTCAGATTTTCATGCTATGTTTGCTTCATTCTGAATCTGAGTCCATGGCATGCGTAAGGATGTAATCATTCTTCAAATATGTGGAAACAAATAACAGTACAATTATGTGATTAAAAATGAATGTTATTTGTGCTTTCCCATGTATGAAACATACATAATTACTGCTCAATTTGTAAATACACATTAACAAAACCAATGCAATATTTTTCATCTATGATCAATTTATGAACTTGCAATGAGAGGCACATTAAAGTGCTTTTAAAAATTTGACACTAAAACAATCCAAGGAATAGCATTCTAGACTAGCAAACCCTGAAATAAATCTATTTATTCTAGATTTCATAAGATAATGAAATTTTAGCTTTCTGTCTACTCACAGCTTCATAAATTTTCTTGAAAGTATTTCCAGCTGAAAATAAGTAAGTAAATAAATAAATAAATAATCTTAATGAAATAGAAATAGGTGCATCTTGCTGAAGCCATACATTTTGAGGTTAATAAGAAGGTTGCTGCCTTCTAATTTCGTTATACAAAGAGACTAAAGACTCAAAAATACAGCCGATACATGCTGCTATAAAGCATTGTATTATGTAATCTATGTCATACCATAGAAGTTCTTCACATTTCAGTACCATAAACCTATAACCATAAACCCAAAATGTCTGAAATACATAGCTTATTAATTATCTTATAAAGGTCTTGTGAATTAGCAGTAACTGATATAAAGAAAATATTGGATTATCATTCTGTTATGCATATTCTCCAAGATCTTGGGCTCCTTCTTCATCCACTCTTTGACTAAGCTCCTCATTTGTACTATGGAGGTAATCAATTTATCATTTGTCAGACCCACCTGTATTTGTTTGTTTGGTTTTTTTTAAATTCAGGCTCCCTCTTTCTGTATATTTGGATAGTAACAATTACAGTGCAATTCATCTTTACACAAGCTTCTAAATGTTTCTACAATGAAAATAAGTCATGAGGGAGTATAATTTTCAGTGCAGCCAGTGATATCTGAAGATCCAGAGTTTACCTGGGAGTCCTAAAGCCTTCTTGGATCTCCTGGACAGCTGAAATGGAGATAAGAAAACCATCTTTATACACTTTAGGAAACTTTAACTGAAGTCTTTTTGTTTCCTTTTTCCAAGCCAACGGGGGCTGGTCCTTAATTTTTTTTTTTTCCCCCCCAGATTATACAATATGAGTGTAAGACAAGACCATCTTTCACTTTTTTTTTTTTTTTTTTTAATCTTGAAGACCCCTGCTGCAGTTTATACAGTTCAGCCAATGCTTCATGCTAAATACAAACACCGTATTACAGGAAATTCGGAATTGTGAGTAAAGCTCTGTGTGGTTTTATAGACCTTTTCTAACATATAGCCCTTAAACTACCAAGCTCTTTACATTTTTCCATTCTGTATAGTGAAGTAGTCGCACCCAAATTCCACTGTTAAGTATGAGGACATGTCTAGTGAACAACTCATAATGACTTTTTAATATATAAATACACAGATATACGTTGTATATTTATATGTCTATATAATGTATACTAAAAGTAGACCCAGGGATTTTCAGTTTCTATAGCTTATATTTATTTGTTACATAAGACATAATGTTTCTAGTGCTTTTACTGATATTGCTGTACTATACATATCACCAGGGAAACACCTTGCAACAAAATGCTTCCAGGGGAAGAATGCGCACGTGCAATATTGGTGCTAAGTCTGACCAAGGGAGAAAAGTTATACTTTTAAATAGAACCTGTTCTGTTTTCTTTTTTTTCCCCCTCTTTGAAATCAAAATAACCAAGGGATATTTTATCCAGATAACACAAGCACAGAAGCATTTGCAACAGACAGCTTTTCTCAGGTTAGCATCAGTGTAGATTGTACCAAGTTATTATACCTAACTGTGAGAGGCTTGCACATCTGTAAGGGTTTCTAGAAGCAAAGTAATAATCCAGCTACTATTTCAGAGTGAGCTAGTGACATCCATTTTAGATGTCCACCCATTTAAGCTCTTGGAAAAGGTGATACCTTTTCTCTTTGCTTTATACCACCTTGCCAAATGGATTTTAAATAGCTTCTTTAGATACTGCTGTTGGAATTGCTGTTACGACCATTCTTAGAGCTCGTAGACACTGAATGCTATACAAAATGATCTTTTAGTAAAACTTAAAAGTTGGGCAGATAACTCAAAGCTGGAAGTGGAATTAGAAAAATGACCCAAAATGAGACAATATCACAGGTGACAGTAATAACTAATCTGGTGACATCAATCGTATATAGTTAAACTGAAATGGCAGTAGTTTCACTAAATAGATATTACTTCACAACCTACCTTTGCTTTTTCATATATTGTGATGATCTGGAAAAAATGTAGTTTTTCATGCTAACTAATAAATGAAAGCCAAAGTATGGTAACTGCAATGCTGGGTTTGTGCTGAGTATCTCTTAACCTGTATAATTTCTTCTTGGGATGCTTCATATGAAAATTCATTACCCACTCAGGAAAAGTAAAACAGGAGTTACAGAAGGTTTTTAATTGCTATCCCTGTTTGCTTTAATGGAATGGTAAGAAAGTATTTAGTACAAAACTATGCAATCATTTTTTTAATAAGTGAACTGAAAATTCTTTTGTTAGAAAAATTTTATGTCTAAATATATTTCTTTACAATAAAGCAAAGAACAGGAAAACACATATTTAGTTTGAAATTGAAACAATATAATATTGTTTTCTAAATGTACCATGCTTGTTAATTTCACTGCTACATTTCCTTATTAATTTATGCAGTTTATTAAGTTTAACTTGCATCTACAGATTAACTGATTTTACAACTTGCTTTGCAGCAGGGGGAGATGTGCTCATAATCAATATCTTAGTTGTGCTTTCCCCACATATTTTTAGTTAGGAAAATTACATTTACAGAACAGTATCCTCTAAACAGAAAAAAAAAAAAAAAATATTTTTTTCTCTTTGCATTTCCATTAAAAAAAATGCAGTGAAATGATGAAAAATAATTATGTGCTGTAAATTTTAAAGATTTAATAATTTATTTTTAAATGCAAGTTCTGCAATTTTAAAGCTATTCTGAAAGGAAGAATAAATGTAATGGTTTCTATGACTATG
This sequence comes from Gavia stellata, assembly GCF_030936135.1. NCBI lineage: Eukaryota > Metazoa > Chordata > Aves > Gaviiformes > Gaviidae > Gavia > Gavia stellata. The sequence goes on along the minus strand of NC_082598.1, from coordinate 21,942,182 downwards.
GTGCATACCTGTCTTAGGGATTGAGGACTGATTGGAAGAAATGGGACTTACCTGACTATGAATGATGGGTGACTAAGTAGGATGACTGAGAGTTTCTTACCTCAACTAAGGAAAAACAAAAACCAGTATGTAACTGGTGAACTCAATGTATGTACTTAAAACACAGACTGCTATAGATGAAAATTGTAATTTCATCTGATTTTCTTTCTTAAGACATGATTTTCTTAAAATCATCTGAAAATTTAAAGCTAAGGTTTAGCTGTGTCTACATATATGCTTCAGTATGACTGTTAACAGCAAGACCATGAGAATGAAATGTGACATGCAGGCACAAATAATATGATTATTTTAATTATATTATGAATGGTTAAATGTACCTTTGTTTTGCTAAAGCTTTGATAAGTACATAATCGAGGTAACAGTAGTTTAGTCAAGCAGTGTATGTGGTAATAGGTGAAATCTAGAAAAATGACCAGTTTTAAGATTTAGAAACCATGGTAATTAGTTCTTGGATAAGAGTTTCTCTAGAATTATTGTAAAAGACAACACTTACACAGTTGAAGACTGAAAGTATTGGCAAAGTTCATATGCAGTCTCTAAATCATGATGTTCTTTGTAGTTAAAGGGAACAACAAAATAAACAAACAATTAATAATTTATAATATGACTTTTTTTTTAAATGAATACTTAAGTTCTTTGCATTAGACTTGAAAAATCAGCAATAAGACAGAAGAAGAAGGAATGTGTTTCAGGTGGGTCAGATAGAACTAGGTTTACTTAAAATCCTAAGACAACCAAGTATTATTAGTGTAAATTGTTTTAGTCACTATTAAAGACAATTTTTGAGAAGCAGTCTCATGCCCACCAGAATGTTACTCTTGAAAACCTCCTGATGAACAACTGGCGCTTGAATGAACTAGGAGCCTGGCAGTTCTAGGACGACCTATGTTTTGCTCAAAATCTAGCTAAAGGCAGAAAGAGAAAATGCCCTATAAGTGAAAAGGAAAAAAAAAAAAAGTCACATTTTAACAGGGAGAACAAAATACAAATGGCTATTACTGTTCTTTCATTTACACTCTGAGTACACGCACTCAGAGTCCGAATTTTCTAATTAGCGCAGAAGAAACCTCATTAGCAAAGCTACAGTTAGAAGCTTTTATATGCAAAAAACCCTTATAAAAACTAAACCTTTCTCTCACATGCCAGGTTCAAAGATAATGACCAGGATCAGATACAGCCCAGTGATCGCAGGAGGTTGTTGGTGTCAAGGCAGGGCTGAGGTCCGGCCAGGAAGTCAGCCCGCAGCTCAGGGTCTCTGTCTGGATAAACGAGATAAGTAGCCCAGCCAGGCAGGGCTTCAAGGAAGCTGCAGGGTAGCTGAGATGGGGCCTGGAGTTAGTCTCAGCTGAAAGCAGTTCCCAAGGACAGGAGGTCAGCCACAGCCTCCCTGCTGGGTGCCTGGGAGCCTCCACTGAGGGCTCTGTTAGATTGTTCTTTCAAAGACACCATTGCACCATCTCTAAGTTGGCCCTGAGCCCCAGCAACCAAATCCAGCAGAGGAGGGGATGTGCTCTGTGCCATTCCCATTGTTCTCAGAGATTCCAAGCCAATGCTTTCAACATGGGTCCTGGGGGTGTCATGATGAGTTGCTGGCATTCTCTCAGTAGCCCAAGAGTGGGATGTTAATTAGGAGGTCTTCTTCCTCCTCTTTGCCAGGAAAAACATGTTGTGAAAGTGATACTTTTCCTCCTTGCTCTAGGGTCTACTTGGGACCATTAACAGACTTTATGCTTTGCTTTTTCTTCACTGTTCTGTAACTCTGTGCTACTCATTTGACTTTACCATAAATGGTGTGCTGTGCATATGCTGGGTACTGTTTCTTTGTTCTTTCTGTTACCTCTAAAATCAGTTTTGCCCAGCCTCTGAGTTTGCGTTATTAGCAGTAATGTCCACTGAGGAGCTGTTGATATCCTTGGTAAGTCCAGTATGATACTCAATGTCCACACCTTCAAGACCTATCTATGCTATCACCCTAGTCCTGTACTCCTAGATGCATCATGATTATTATAGGCCCATGGATCACTCATTCTCCATAGCATAACTAACTGTTGTTCTTATCTATGTAGAAATTATTAACAATATCATAACACAGTCATGCAAAGCCAAACAAACCAAAAACAAATTAAGTAATAGCCATTTGGTCATTAGATAACTGTTTTTTCAGTTTAACAGATTAAAGCAAAGCTCCAAGCAAGTCAAGATTGAGTCCAAAACAGGCAAGCCTCACAGCCCAGCCTGAGGCTTTGCAAAGTTAGTAAAAAGTCTGTGGCTTTTATTACCAATGGCAATACTGTATTTACAGTGCTCTAGCTATTTTTTTTTTTTTAATTAACAGTCTTGTTCATAGTTTCTAAGTTTACATAGAATCATTTCATCTGTCATTTACCTTCTGGGAAGTAGGTGTCATGGTAATAAGTTTTCCTATTGCTGATTTTCTAGGACATTTCTTAGTACAATGACATCACCTAAACTCAGAACCTATAAATGTAAATGTAACAACTTAAACAGTAAATAGTACATGTTGACTATGTTCCTTTTTTTGAAGTGTTTATTCTTGTAAGGCTGTTGAAAACAGGACTAGTATGGAAGAAGATAAATGATTTATTGATTTTGTTAAATAAAGATAAATTATGCAATAATATGTCCATTGTATATTGGAAATAGGGGAATTCCACTTTTCTTGAAGTATTTCTGTGCTATATCTAGAACTTTTATGAATCTTTAATATTGTTTATCATTGATACCATCCATGAAGTGTATTTGTCTGATCTTTTTTATTTGTCTATAGTTTCTTTTAATAAATATCACACTGACCCATAAAGGATCCAAGGACCCATAAAGCCTTTGTCTACATTTGTGATTCTGTTTTGGACCTATCATTTCACTGTGCTGAAACAATGATGGCAAATCTTTTAAAAACTAACACTGCTCAGTGTAGTGCCATATCTCCAAGTCCACAAAAAAATAATTCATTAGAACTCTCCTCTGCATATGAAGAACTGATCCCCTGATAATTTCCAGCTCTTCTAAATTAGTTTTGTTTTTCAAATATCTGTTTGCAATCTTACCTAAAACCATCCTCTGAACAGTCGTCATTTTTAATATAGCCCAAAGTATGAATTTATTTATATATTTTACTGTTCATAATGGTTCCCAAATGTACTTGGTGGGTTGTTTTTTTTTTTCTAGAAAAGGATTGTTTCTTAGCTGCAGTGTTGCAAATTGTGTATGATCTATGAACTTCTACCATCTGTGTGTAATTTTAGTCAACCACTTTTTGCTGATGTACCTACTCGGAGCTTAAAAAATACACCAGTGTAATACACCAGAACAAATAACAAAGAAATGTGACATGTTTAGACATATTTTAAAGGTAACATCAATTATTTAACTTTTTTTATTTATTTATGGATTAAAAACAACTCTATGTGCAGGGGGAGTGGAGGGTGAATCTGAAATAAAACATAAAATCAATAATGTTCTTTCCCAGGAAACTTGGTCCTTCTATTAGAGTTCCTAAATAGAAACTTTCAAGCAAGAATTTGACTGAAAGTGAAAATCTTATAGTCCTTTCTCATATCATCCTTTCTTTGTGAGCCACATGAAATTGCCTTCAGATGAAAGACTCCAGACAGAAGATTCATGAGAATCTACAGATGGTGCAATGTGTCATCAAAAAGTAAAATCTATCCCAAGAATTTCACAGGCAGCTGTTCCCTTCATCCCCACAAATATTTTTTTTTTGGCTGGGAAAGAACATGATATGAAAGCAGTGAGATGAGACAGAGATGGTAGCATAAGAGAGAACTGAGAGCAACAGGAAGAACTCACAAATGAAAAAAAAAAAAACCAAACCCAAACCCACAAACAAATAAAAAAAACCCAACCAAAAAATTTAGTACAACCAAGAAGCTGTCACATTAAGGTACATGAGATAAGGTCACCAAGAGACTAGGATGAAGGGGGGTAACGTGGACCTAAGACATTAGAATAGTGAACAGAGTGAAGAATTAGTGCTAGAGTGGCATGGGTACATAAAAGAGGAAAGAAAAAGACTTTGACTGCAAAACAGGAAGATATTGATGCAATTTGGGCAAAAGAGTTAAGGAATGAGAAAAAAAGTCAGGCCATTGGGAGCAAGAGTGGAGGGTAGAATTAACAAACAAGGAGAAGGGAATCATCAGGATAGACAGAATGAGGCAGGGTATCGTGGTGGTGGTCCTGCAGTGCTGCACTACTGAAAATTATCATTTAATCCAAACTGATTACTAGAATTCAGTGAAAAAATCATGTATGATTCAGGTGTTACTTTAAAGATCAGAAGATACAGGATAAATCAAGTTTAAGAACTTCAGAAGTGCTGTTTTAGTGTAACTGTTGAATGTTGTAGAAACTGGATTTTTTTTGTAAGGAAAGGACAATGTGAGGAAATTAAGGAAAATATGAATATCATAACAGTCATAGAGATCTCATTACAATGTGGTGGCTCTTGAGATGCATAACTTCTCTGTTGTGCCTCATTGTGTATCACATTAAGGAAGTAATGGTTGGAATTAATTTTATAAATGGATAGGTAGCAATGGTCAATAAATTCCTTGTCCTGCTTGATTTTGTATATGCACCTGTGACATCATTCATACATAATTTTACTAGCAAATGATGGCAAACCAGAGGTTGTTCATCTGTTTTTCCTTTTCTTCTTTTTCCCTTCTTTTCAAAAGAGAACATGTTTCAAAAGCTAAGTGATTATATAACACTTCCAGTTGAACATTCAAGATAATAAAATAGAAGGAAAACAACCATGTAACAGCCAAAATAATTTACTAATTTTCAGGACTGGTCCCCTGGCAATGTCCACGCATCACAGTTTAATATTATTAGCTTAAACATGTACCTTGTAAGTAACTTCCTTAATGGTACTGCATTATATTACTGTAGGTACACTATATGACTCTTTGAGGAGGACCCTGAAAATCTTTTATTGCCTGATAATTTGATTTATATTCATTCTCTACTGAATGACAATGTGTTTAACAAAATAACACTAAAGTAATTTGACTTGAAGATAACATGTTACAAAAATGTCCAAGAATTCCATGTCCATGAATGATAAAAGTATTTTCTGGCAATTGCTTATCCAAAAAATGGGATACATGTGTAATTTCAAGAAATGGGAATCTAGCTGTGCTACATTCACGTTTAAATTCTAGATCTGCCAAGTCCTTTTTACAGTGATGCTAGTCTGTCAATCAGATTTCTGTTTATTTCTACAATGTGGTTTAAACCTGAGTAGTTTTACATGCCTATGTCAGAACTTCTCTGTTTTAAGGTAAAAACACAATGTATTTCTGGAATTGTTTCTTCTACTTGATAGTTTCTCAGTGTGGGTTTTTCTCTTCCTTGTGCTTCTTCATTTAATTTCATGCAAGAATTTAAAACCCAGTTATATAGAATATTCACTGAGATTTGAGTCCTAATAATGGGGGAAAAAAACCCCTTCTCTCCTTTTTTCCTCTGCTCTTGAGACAAGATAGCTGGTGCCCATTTCTCATTCTCAATCTGAGATCCTTCAAGATGTCTTTGCCACCTACTACCCATGGACCTGAAAAGCCTTATCCCTGGTACCAGTACAAACTATATTTTTTGGACTTGTTTTTTCCCATTTTATGCCCTTCTTATCCCACTATTATTACAGTTCCACTAAGGGTCATATATTTGTTATTGTTTAAGACAGAAAATGGTGTTCAGAGTTGCCTTTCAACAAGTTTGTAATATTCTCAGTAATTAGGTCATGGGAATTAGGAGACAGAAGAGATGGATCTTTGCAGCCTAGAGGGAAGTCTGCTACAGCCTGATTGATTCCAAAGTTTTGGCATGGAAAACTTGTCATTTGATTATCAGTTTCCAAACCTCTCTTATGCCAAATATTCGTGTTAGTTCATAAAACATGCTACAATCGTCTCTCCCCAAGGCTCAGTAGAACAAACTATGTGACAGTAGAAAGTTGCTGAGGGCATCAGTACTTGCAGTCAATATGAGTTAACAGGCCACATAATTTAGAAATGCTATGCCTAATTAAAGAAAGAGAGGCAGATTTAAGTTTCACTTGTCCTGGGCATGGAAGCGGAGCAGGTGGCCTCTGGCCAATATACATATGTATATGTATATACACACAATATATATATTTATACATTATTAGTAGTGTATTATATACAGTATAATACTATAAATACTATAAATAATAATGTTGAGAAATCTGTTTAAAATATAGAATAGATCTGTAAGTTGTACATATGTATTTTATAAATTTATATATGAATGTAATCTTAGTGATGTTACAGGCTAAGTAATTTTCAATATTACAAAAATCAGCAAGATGGAAATAACTCAAAAAATATTTCAAAGGATTACTTGGGCACAAATTGATGACTTGAATAAATCATCACTGAATACTTTCTTTTAGACTGGATATTAGGAAAAAATTCTTTGCTGAGAGAGTAGTCAAACATTGGAACAGGCTGCCCAGGGAGGTGATGGAGTCACCATCACTGGAGGTGTTCAAAAACCATGTAGATGTTGCATGTCAGAACATGGTTTAGTGGGCATGGTGGTGTTGGGTTGATGGTTGGACTTGATGATCTTACAGGTCTTTTCCAACCTTAGTGATTCTGTGATTTTATATAGTAAAATAACAAAAAAAATTTTTTTTACTGGTGGTATATATTCTAGCCTAGAGAATTTTCAAGTCATTTAAAATATCTTTAGTCTTACAAATTTATCCACATAAATTTAGGAACAAAGTTTGCAAAGTTAACTAAGCTGAAAATTCATTTGTATAATTTGCTTTTTTCAAATTTACACATTATAAAGTCTTCAAAAAATCCTTTTCTACACAGTTAGGTTTCATACTAATTCACATTAGTGTGAGGCAAAGATTCCTGAGAGTACAAGCAAAGAATGATAACAAAGGCTGTGAAAATACAGTGATAGGATGATAACAGAGGCTCCAAGAATATAAACACAAATCACAAACAGTCACTGAAAGAATGCAGCCTTGAGATCTCTATTCCATAGCAAAGAGCAGAAAGAAATCATCCTATATATGGTGAAACCCCAAAGGATAAAAGACAGTTACAGCCCCATCGTGAGCAAAGGAAGAACAGAAAGAAAAGAGTCACACCAGCAGTCTGTCCACTGGGCAGGGATGCTGAACCTGATCAAAGCTACTCTTTCTCCTCTTTCTCATTCAGTGGAGAGAGAGAGACGTTTACTACATTTTGCAACTGTAACTCAGCACTTATATTTAAAATGACTTTAAATATAACTGATTTAAGTAAACTAGAATTTTAAAGAGACGTACGTGCTTGTGTGTGCTTTTTGCTTCAGCCTTTCATCATAACAAGGTAGTTGAAAACCAACTCTGAGTAAATCTTGATGCAACAAGTGTGAATGTGAAATCATTACTTCCGTGTAACAGAGTGTCACTGGATTTTTATTATGAAATTCTGATATTAAAATCTGATCTCAGGTTGCTCTGTTACTCTCACGGCAAGAGATTAAGGTCTGAAACAATATATTCTTGCATTAAGAACATGAATGATGATGATAAAAGATGACAAAGGTGATTTATACATCTGCCAAAATTAAAAAAAATGTCATTAGGAGATGAAGAACTTGGTTTAAGGGGTTAGGAAACCAAATAGAGAACAAGATAGGAACAAACTGTGGGATTAGTACACATTCTATCACAGATCACTCAAAAGCAGCGGCAATGGGAACGCATGTAGATTTTGTCTGTCAATGTTCCCAGTAACAGAAGCTATACTTGCTGAGAACTTAATTCTGTGGTGCTATATGGATCATAAATAATAATAAAATATGATAGTGATAATAATAGGTTGAAGGGTGAAAAGCTTTCATTAAGTAATAAGCAAAGAAAGAGCATGGAAGGCTCATCATATACATCAGCAGATTTCTTAGGAGCCGTAAGGAAAGGAGTAATTCCAGTGATGATACTATCGTAACAACTGTATTTGTCCTGCTAAAACAAGAAGGAAATATCCCAACAGTTTTAAATTATCATAACTCTGTTATGATAATATTGAGACAATATTAGTTTATATCAGCACAGGATATGTTACTCTATTCTGTAACAGTTCAAGACAGTTATTAGCATAACTGACACCACAGATGTGGTGTAGCAAAAAATGTTAGTGGTTTTGATCCGATATCTTGATACTATCAAATTGAATTGAAGGAGAAGAAGAGATCAAGGGAAAAAAAATGCTTTTGTGAAATCTAATGGTTGATTTCAGTCTTGGGTATTGCCAGAGTGATGAATGATCCTATACTAATCCATTAGGTTGTTATAGAGCTAAGCAAGTCTGGGGAACGATGAACCTCCTCACACGCTTAGAAAATTTCACAATAGCATCATCATCATCTGGAATGATGGATCTTGATGTTTAGGATGCCACAGTTTGGATTGTCTGAAAATGAATGTAAACCAAGGGATAACATGACCTAGCAAATGTCCTATCTGGCAAGGAGGGCATAACAGGAAAGTTACTTGAGACACAATGTAGAGTATACAGTGAGACTGTAGATATCTTTTTGTTCTACTACAGATATGTACAAAAAGATTACAGACATAATACTGTAATGCTGCTAATGAGGGAAGACTCTGTGGACAGAGAATTATTTACAAATCTTCAGTATTTCTAATAAATTAACCATTAACATTAACAGTTTCAAACCTTCTATCTGTAATAATAGTTAACATTTAATATACATTTAATAACATTTAAACATAATAAACATAAACATAATAAACATTTAATACATTAAAATATCAAAATTGCTCTCAGATTTGTACATGACTTTGGAAAGAGCAGATAAAATAGACAATGGCTTTTAGAAAATACTGGAGGAATGAATCAAATTTGTCTATAACAGATTGGGAAGCAATTGAATCCCATTATGTAGCTAAATTTATAGGAAATGGGGTTCAGCCACACAGGCCAGTGAAAGAGTTTTTGTGTTCAGATTATTTTATTTGAATACTGAACTGTATGTAACATGTCCATGTACCATTAAAAATGGTGATGTTGGTAGGATTAGGAAGCAATTTTTTTATTTATCTGGTGACAGTTACCTTGTGCACAAAGAAAACGGGTTGTTGGATAAATAAGATAATTAGGATTGTTGTGTAATAAACACACTATTTAAGCACTTCTATATTTTAGCATACTCAGTACATGCTAAATATTAAATAATGAGACCATGCTTTTAGCATCATCTTCATAAGGATAAAATCGGGTGGACGTTCATGTTCAGATGGATTTTTTCTTGGTTCACTTCTGGGTGAAGAATGAGGCTAGAAAGTTTGGGACATATATAAAAGAGTTTACTGTTCAGCCAGGCTAAGATAAGCTGTTGTATTAGACTATTGGTGATCAGTTTTCCTATTGTCAGCAGTCTAGTGCAAAGTGAAGGTTACAGAAATAAACCCACAGACTTATACTCTTTTATAGCAGAGGTACAAATAGGAAAGTATCTGATTTAAAACTTTGCCACATCTGTGTCACTGTCTGCCAAACCTCCAGCTCTTTCAACTGTATGTCCAGCTCTGAGCTATTCCACTGACACACACCTCTTGAACAAGTCAAAAAAATTATAGTTTCACATATTCTAGTGGAATTTCATATAAATAGCTAGCTATATGGCTTACATTAACTTGTTTTTCTAATCAGTTTTTGAAGTCCCTTCTTCATTACATATCCCACAAAACATTAATATTTAAATTAAAAACAAACAAGCAAGATAATGTCAGTGTAGTAAGAAGGGCAGGGTTCCATCAGGAGCAGAATTTCTCCCACAAGTTTTATTTACCTCACAGCTAGTTCATTATTATTCATTTTGTTACCTAACATAGATTGTAATGATTTTGCATTAGTTTCTGTTATGCTTCCAAGAATGTTATAAGGAAAAAAGTAGTTACAAGAAAGCAAAGACCAGAAGAGCAGAATAACTTAGATAAAACTTCTGCTGAATAACTTTGAAATGATGATGTTTGCAGTGCCATTATGTTTTTCAGAATCATCCTATAAGTCACATAGGGTATTTTCTCCTGGATTATCATTTCCAGAGTGATAGTCACTTCTAGAATGATTATAGAAGAACAGAAGATGTTTTTTAATGATGATCTCACAAAATTAACCTATGTTTTTCTCTGTTAATTGCTTGATATTTTTCCCTGTTGGGTGGTAAAAAAAGGATAGTGAGTAACTATACTGTGCATATCATCTTGTTATTAAACTGATAATCCACATCTGCTCTATAGGAAGGAAATCAACAGCAGGAGGCTGTATGTAATGAGATTGTGCAGATTATAGTGAATGACAGACATAAAGACTCCCAGCACATTTAGTAATTCATAGGGTAACATCCGAAATTTTGTTTTTTCCAATTTTCATAGTTTGGGTAATTTAGGACTCAGTTGTTCATGCAAAACTGTTCTGAAAGACCTGTCAGAACTAGTTCTGTCTTCTGTATCAGCTTTGCCGTGAGAAATACATAGGGCCTGATTCCAATTTACTCTAATTACTTTAAATGTACATGTTTCTACTGATTCAGTACTCTGAAATTATATTACTGTGCCACAATTATATATGATAGAATAGGCTTGTGTGTTACTAACTAGCAAGGAGCAAGAAAATCATTGTCATTTATACATTATCCAAAATCTACTGAATATACTTACCTTGTCAATTCTGTATCTTTCATACACAAATCACTGTTTCAGTAATGCAGTATAATGTAATGCTGAAACATAGTGGATGGCAGAAAATCTGATAATTATGTTATCACTCCCACTTTTAAACTAAGAAAAGTTGACTCCCAAGCAAACCCATATGTGACAAGAAAATTAAACCGAGGAGACATAATTTAAATAAAAAAACCCTTTTCCTATCCAATTATTTATAATAAAAATGTATTACTTATTTAAACCAATGTATTTTCAAGCTATAAAATAAATGTTTATTGCCTTTGACTGATAAGAGTGTTACAAATGAAATGTGAATGAGTATGGCTTATAAGAAAACCCATGTGATTTACCCACACCAATAGCAGTAATTGTCATTAATATCATTTATCATCTGTCAGGGCAATATACTATATATATAAACTGTTGTGCAACAATACATTTACCCTGGCAAAGTTCTTTTTCACATGAAAACTAATCCATTACAAACAGTAAACCTAGGTCACAAAATGAAACACATTAAGATAAAGAAGTATATAAAACATTTCTCTGCTGAGATATTTTTATTTTAAACTGTAGCTTCCTTATACCTCATTCTGTCTTTTAACGTCCTTTGTTTAATTATTTTTTGTTTTAAACTGTATAACAGAGAAAATATGAAAACTGATCACCAGTAGTCTAATACAACAGCTTATCTTAGCCTGGCTGAACAGTAAACTCTTTTATATATGTTATTTTAGGTTCATTTAAGTCATTGTCAAAACCCATTTATTTAACAGAAGACAGAATATAACTGAAGAAATACATATATTTCTCATATGCCTATAGACACTGATAGAAAAAATTAAGATTTTTATGAATTAAAGTAAGTACTTATTTCTTGGTTACTTTAATTATCAAAAGATAATGACAAAATGTGCTAAGCAAATAAACCACTTCTATGTTGCATAGATAGCATAATAAATGTAATACTTTTGTCACATTATTAATAATATTTTGCCTATGCTACAAGCGTAACAGTCATTATACTAACACCTTTAAAGTAATAAAACCTTGGAAACAGAATTTTTTCAAAGTTCAAAACTGGTATGCAGTACCCCACAATATTTTTTTTTCTTGATTATTGTTGGAAGTATTCACTGGGGAAACATTATTTTCTGTATTCCTTTTATGTATAACAACTTTTTTTTCTTTCTAAGAAACACTGAGTTGTTTGAACACAATTTCTGTCAGTTTTCATTTCACCTCTGGTTCCATCTACTGTATGTCCTTTATACCTGAACAAATAACTTTACAGGTTCCAAAGAATTAATGAAGCAATATTAACATTACATGTCTAAATCAAAGAGTAATAATAATACAGTCTATGTACTTATCCCTTCAGAACATCAGCCATTATCTATTTTGAGAGTCACACTTGTTTTTAAGTAGAAAAAAAAATACCCAAGAACTGGATTTTTGTTCTGATGACCCTTGTCACTTAGTGCAGGACCTCCTTTCTTTTCTCTATTTTTCCTTTCCCCCAAGCATAAGTTTTAATTTCACTACCTCATATGAAAAGACAACTTTTAACAAATTTGGCCCAGTACTTTTCATAAAAATAGAGGTATAAAGTTAACCGTTAAAACATGCTATTTATCAATTTGTTCTTTTGTTTATTCTTTTGTTTTGATACTTGTGTCAAAATAATGGACTTGTTTTAATAGGTTTCTGTCAGAAACTGTTGGTACCATGAGGTTTTCACAGCGGTGGAAGGGATTTTTCCCTACTGGCTACTCTATAAGATTAAATTTATGATACTTCTTCCTCATATTCCAAGCTGTCTTGGCTCTGACAGCAGACTTCAGCCTGTGGTCTTGTGTAGTTCATTCATGCTAGTGTCTAAATCAAGATAATTGTCTTTTCTATATCAATTTATGTGTTTCCTTCTTTTTCCCCATATATTTCCGGCTTTGTGACTATCTATCAAGTACACAACAAATATCCTTAGCATTCCTTTAAGAGGTGTCACCATTGCCTTATTTCGTCTCTGGATACCAGAAGATGTTTTTTTCTGTTTAAGAACAGAAGAATAGTTAAAGCAAGACAATGTTCACAATATCTAGATATCTTGACTGCTTACTAACCTGGTGATAGGCCAAGAAAAATATTATTTGCACTGGCAGTCTCCTAGTGGTGAGTGAAAATGAAATCTCCAGGTTGTTGGCAGGATTGGTGTGTTCATCCCCACATGCAGCTAGCATGCTCAGCAAAGTGCCATGTGATGGACCATGAAGTGATTTGTAGATCAGAGCAGACTCTGTGCAGTGTGTCCAGCCTTCTTTAGTTCCTAGAAGACATATACTTTTCTAGGCTTAGGAAAAACTGAGCCTTCTCTGAAGAATACTGAGTCTGACTTTTGCTTATGAACGACAAAAATGGAAGCAAAGCACAGAACAATTTGTTCTGTGAAAAAATATCTGCTTGACAATAAGAGCTTTGTTGCTTCCTAAAAACTTCTTTGCCCAAGTTTGCCTAGGTTTCATCTGGAACTCTGCTGTGGAGTTGCTTAAAATTTATCAATTCTAAAATGTTTTGAAACATATTTACGATTCAAATAATAATAACTTAAAAAAAAAATCCCCAGAAAATTTCTGACCAGCTTTATTCTTAAATGCCCAGTAGAGTTGTTTACTTCTCCAACAAGAGTTTTTAGCCATGCAAAATTTGCCATTAATGGGAGAGGAAAGACACAGGAGATAATGTCCTAATATAATTGTTTCTTCAATGGTTGGTTGCAGCCCAAATATGTACAACTGGAGTGAACAGCCTGACATATATACACTCCTGAATATCCCAGGAGTACTTGCTGCACTTGTGGTACAAGTTGCAGGCATTAAATATGCTTCTTGGTTTGTTTTTATCTAGAATGACAAAAAGCTGTCTGTGAAACATGTAAATCTTAAATCCAGGAATCATATGCTGATTTGGAAAAAAAAAAGGAAAGTAATACTGGCTCATCATTAATTTATACTTGCTTGTCTGCTTGGGATTAAATTTCAGGAATGGTGTCAAAATTCTATATCTACATCCATTTTTCTTAGTGCATGACCCCTGAAAAGAGACCTCAGATATGAACACCTAATGGAAAATCATGCTGTGGCACTGACCCACCCTTGTTCTTTGTTGATACTGATCTGGACAAGCAATTCTCATCTTTTCTAACCAGAGCATTTCTTCCGAATTTTATCTTTAACTGCCCATGTGGTGTGAATTCATCTTCAACATACTCCGTAGTGGTTGATCAGCCTTCTTAAATGAAGCTTTTTTATCTTTCCATAATAGGTTAGTGAGAGCATTAGTCATCTTTCCTTGATGTTTTCTCACAATATATCAATATGTTCCAGTTATATTCTAGTATGCTTAGAGAATGAAGGACAGAAATCCTATGATGATTTTATGGTAGTTATTGAACTTCATTAACAACGGAATAGAAAAAATAGGTGTAGCTTTTGTACAAATGTAGAAATAGGCAATCTGAATAAATATTTTCACTACCTGAATGTTTGTGTTAACCTTTTCAACTGATGTATGAAGAAGTGTGCAATATATGCTGTTTTGACTTTGTACAGCACAGTATTTTCCTGCTGTTGTATTTTCCTGATACAGTAGTATTATTTACTATTATGGGTTGGTTTTTTCTCCACATCCATAGCTATGTTATTATGATTTCATTTATCATCCTGGATCCCAAGAGATATGACAGTTTAGAACAGTTAATGATCTGTTTTATAATTGTCCAGAACTGAATACTGTGTATGTTGGCATATTGCAATAAATTTACATACCCAGAAGCTAGGAGGGCCATATGTTTGGGCTTTCTACTTAGAGGTATATCCTGGTGGAATATCTTACATTTGTTCATTTATCTCAGAGTTCAGATTTTATAGGTGGATTAGAAACAGTGGATTTAGCCTTGTCTCAGAGTATGCTCATTCAGTCTTTACTCTGGTCTCCACACCTTCATCACTTCAACTTTCTTGAGTTTGCAACAGGGATGTCTCCCTGATTGTGGAAAGAGATGCAGCACAGTTTTAATACATGTACAGGTATAATACATGAGTTCTGGTGGAGCCTGGGCACTGACCACATGCAATCAACTGTGAATTCACAGGAATGAATTGCATATAAATTGGGTCAGAAGCAGAGATTCAAGTTGCATTGCAAACTTGATGTTTGAAAACACAACACAAAACATTGGAGACTGCACTTGGTGGTTTGGCAAGAGTTTGGATCTTCTGAAACAGGAGCAGCTAGGAAGACGAAGAGGAGTTTAAATTATCTGAGACAGCAGAGTTTGGTTGTCATCATGAAGTTTCCTCTGCCCGAGTACTTCTAATACAGTCTTTTGGGGGACACACAAACAAAGCATAATGTCTGTTCCCAGATCTCCTCTCTCTCCACAAAACCTCTGCCACAAATATCCTTCCCCAGTATTTGCATTTATATATATATTTTTTTTTTAATCTCAGGAGTATACTCGTAAATATACTAGCTGCAATCACTGCAAAGCAAGGACAAAATTGTCTAAGTGTGCTAATTAGAAATCCAAGACATTCTGGGTGCTTCACATCTGAAGTAAGACTTTAGCACTATAATTCAGTTAAGTAGAAGAGACATTTATCTGGACCCAGGTATATAAAACTAGTTTCAACTTTTAATGTCTTTATCACAAATGTACTGAAAGTGGTTTTAATGTAGTGCATGAATCGCATACTGAGTTTAAGGAGATATAGTGAGTTTTTGATGCAAGCTACAAAGAAATAAAAGAACCAAGAAATTGTTTAAGAGTTCAATGAATATCACCTCATATCTATACCTCTACCATGACTTATATTATGTTACAGAAAACGAAAAATGCAGATCATGAAATATGAGTCTCTGAATAGTTCATATCATGCAAAATATTAAATTTCATTACTATAAGCATAGATCTCTTGAGAAAAAAAGTTATACAAATTGTAAGAAATGCTTTCTTTCTGGGAGATGGTTTTTGTCTATTACTTCCTCATTCTATCATTTTAAAGGATAAAATATTCTAATACTAACTTTTTTTTTAATTCTAGTTTGACATCTAATGTTTGCTAAGGTTATAATTGCTTCTAAGTTATAGCACAGTAAACTGACTAAAATTCACTTCCATTTTTATTCATTTTTGTCCATACTGAAGAGAAAAGCCTATGCTGAATCTGATTAAAGTAAATAAAAACCAAAACAAATAAGTGGAAAAAATGTTTAATCTATGATCCTAGAGAACAATCTTCATATAGTTTGAATTTAACCAGTTTCTTAGCTCATTATTAAAGTACTTCACGTTCACCATATATTTTATTTTATAGGTGTTATTACTTTATTTCTCCTAGTCATCTTGTATTGGTAAGATTAAAGTCATGGGGTCAGCTCTGTAAAGAAGTGTGGAAGTTATAGGATATGTGAATACCTGGAATGTAAGGATATCTGGTTTGTGAGAGTATTTGATGAGCAGTTTACTCAACAGTAAACAGAAACAAGAGACAGGATAAGTAATAAGTAAATACACAAACCCTAACAATCAGGAGATAACAGGGACTACAACAGAGATGAGAACTCCCAGGCCACTGATGGATGGGCTGCTGACGGTCACCCAAGTGTCACCTTGAAGAAGCTCAACCATAACTTTGTAACTGATAGGGAGGGGGAAACAAGATTACCATGGGACTCATGGGAATGTATACACTTTTTACGGGATATATGAAAGGCCTGATGGGATTATGAAAAACTCGGTAGGGGATGTTTTAACAGGATTGTGGAAATGTGCAAAACTACTGTGGGGTGCTTAGGAGAAGGGCCAAAGGTGGGAAAATGGAGAGAGAAATTTGGATCAGGGAGGAACAAGCATGGGAAAATGGAGAAATGGGGGGGAATAAAACATCACATTTAAGCAGGATGCTGATCAGTAAGTTTGTGTGGCCAAGCCCTGTGCCTTACCACCACAGTGATATTAAACTTACAAGTTTTATAAAACTTATTAAACTCCTATTTTCTATGTGATTTAGCTCTCTATTCTGTATGTGGGTATATGCGTGATTCACTAGTGAACTTCAAGTTGGACTAGCTGGTATGTAGGAGACCAGACCTGAGCTCGGAGCTTTAGATTGTATTAAAGGGACACAGGGTCTGAGCATGAATTCTAGATAGGTGGATTTAGGTGGAAAACTTTAAATGCAAAAGTTCTTAGATAGCATTATTCACAGGATTGCTTTATATGTCCAAGGAACTTGTGCATTTTTTCAGATTTTTTGTGGAAATTTCAAGAGAAATCTGATGACAGACCTGCTCTAATAAAAGGATATAGTTATGTATCATCATTCAGAATGTAAGTAACTTCAGAATCATATAAAAATGTTTTTACATATGTTTTTTTCTTCGAGTATATTCAGAAATAGAATCAGGATTGGTAAGCACTCTCTGGTGGGTTAGCCCTGGCTAACAGCTAAACCCCCACCAAGCTTACTCCTGCCCTGCCCCAGTGGGGTGAGGGGAGGGAAATAGGAAGAAAAGAAATGAGAAAACTTATGGGTCAAGATAAAGACAGGGAGATCACTTACCATTGTGTTTTACTGCCAATTAAAATATTTGGGTAGTGGGAAACAAAAAGACAAACATTAAAACAACACCTTTCTTCTCTTCTTTCCCATGCTGAACTTCACTCCTTCACTCCTGACTTCTCTAGCCCCCACTGAGTGGCTCAGGAGGGTTGGGCAGAGGAGGTTAGGATCAGTACATAATGGTTTCTCTCTGCTGCTCCATTCTCCTCACTCGTTTCCTCTGCTCCACCACAGGCTCTCTGTAGGCTGCGGGGAGAATACCTGCTCGGACACCTGGAGCCCCTCCTCCCCCTCCTTCTTTGACCATGGTGTTCCCTCTGCTGTTTCTCACTCTTTCTGTTCCACCTGCTTCTGCCTGCCTGGCATTTGCTGCCCTTTCTTGAACAGGATTTCACTGAGTTGCCACCAGCTTGGCTGAGGGGCTCAGCTGTGTCCTGTGGTGGGTCTGTTGGAACCGGCTGGAACCGGCTGTGTCTGGCCTGGGGCAGCCCTGGCCTCGCCTCACAGAGGCCGCCCCTGCAGCCCCCCACTGCCAGCGCCTTGCAGCATGTAGTGAATAAACCTTACTACTTTAGATTAGGTAAATAGGAATATCATTCCTGAAATTGAATCAGATGCCTTGTGAATAGGAATAACTGAATGTGTAACATTTTTCAAGGAAAGCTGTAAACTTTTAACTGAGAAATATCTTAAAAGTGTGTCTAACATGCCTTACACAGCGCTGCATAAAGTATAGAGGCATTTCAACTACAAAATAATATTTAAAAGACTTATTCAAGTTTCAAACTTAAAAGTTAATTCTTGAATAAAGCAGTCATATTTCAAGATATAAATGATTTTAAAGTAGTATGTGATTTTAGTCACAGAGACAAAAGTGTTTTTACATGCTCATACTTTGAAGTTTCCAGTTAGTATAGCTACACTCTTATTTCTCAGAAGTGAGAGCCTGATTGCTGTTCTCTTCCCCCTAGTAGCTTGGGACAAAATCAAAACAAGGAGATGCTCAGCATATCCCCCTCCAGGTTCCCCTTTCCCCAAAAGGAATTCACATTACCACCTACCTCACTTCCAAAATAAAATACTGAGTTGTCATATGATAGATGAAAGTGTTTTGATGCTGCAGATAAAGTATTTTCAAACAGTCCTTTGTGACTGGTTAAGTAGGCAGTAGCTCTTTTTGAGCTAACCGTAAAAGACGGGACAAAGAAAGCATTTGTTTCCCAAAGGTGAGTGCCTACCTGTAGCTCCAAATAGGGCCCACGGGATTATAGCTCCAAGTACAAAGCACTCTTTGGGATTTAGTTGCCTAACTATTCCACAGAAAATGAAAGCTTGGTTCAGTTCATTTCCTTAAAAAAAAAAAAAAAAAAAAGAAAAAAAGACTGCACGAGAGGATATGAGCTAAGAACTAGTGTGCTTGGTGTAGGAATGGGGAAATCTGGCTCCTGTGTCTCACCAGCCTACAGCTCACCCCATCTGGGACAGTGCCATGGCTGCCCACACATGTGGACATGTCCCCTGGGCTTCTCTTTAAACTCTTTTTGCCACTGCGCTGCCAACAGTGGAGACCCTGTGAAGATACAAGCAGGCTTAATTTATCTCTGGAATTCTAAAGAAACTGAACTTATTTTACTGGTTTCTGTTGCAGGAGAATACCCTTGTCACAATAGGCCATAGATGTGCAAGGTGAATATTTTCAGTGCTATTCCTATGTAAATTTTTAGAGACATTTTGGAATATTTGTATTTTCAATATGCAATAAGTTATTTATTTTTCTTGTCTATTTCTAATTAAACCATCAAACATAGGTTGTTAGATTTTCTTTTTAGAGACAACTTTGGATTTTCTTGTGTAATGTTAATAGGATATTATCTGTAAAGGGGCACAAAAACAAATGTTATGTGTAGTTGCCAAATTATAGCAAAAAGGAAAAGTTCCTAAACCATTATTTTATGAACCTACTTTTAAAAATGACTGTCTTCCTTTGGTGATAGAGAGCAATAGTATAGAGACACTCATTCAGTACAACTTTAACACTCATCAGTATTCCTTAAAAATGACAAAAAGTTAAGCATACCTTTGAAGGAAGTCAATATGATAAAAAAGGAAGATTTGCACATCTGTCTGGGGAATGTGTTATCTGAAGCAGAATGGCCTGTGAAATACAGAGGAAGAACCTGGAATTTCCTTTTTTTTTTTCATTAATTAATAAGTGATTAATATTTTAAACTGTGAGTAAGAGAAGCATGTCTTCTGTATTTTATTTACATGTTCGCACCCACTCAAATTATGCCATTATGAAAATAAGCATTCATATTTCTAATATTAAAGCAGTAAGTAACTGAAGGCTAGGACCTTCTCTTTTGTTTACCTATAAAGTGTGGTTCCCACTTATGACACTTGATAAATAAATGATGATTTTTATGTTAAATATTGATATTTTCAGTAACTTGTTCAAAACCATGAGTAGTGCATGTGACAGGAGGTTTTCACTGTCCTTAAGGGACTGCACTGCTGGGATACATTATCCTTGACATTCACCTGTCTAATTATTTGCTGGAAATGTAAACAAACAGACGAGATATTTTGGTTTAGTTTTTCAATCAGTAGACTTTTAAAATACTTAAACCTAAAATTTTCAAGTTTTAATTTCTTGGCTGATATGTTTGTTACAGTATGTCAACCCAGATTGCAACGGTGTGATATAGTATGCAAAGTAATAAGGTAACAGATAGTTGATAGTTGTGTATTGCCATCTCTTTATGATAATATAAATTGTCAATTCTTTCATTTCAGCAGTATCATTTTATTGTTATACTTATTTTTCCATGAGTAATGAGCCTAATCATCCAAATAGTACATCTGTAGACCAATTGTGTATTTTTAAGGTTCAAGCTATTACTTATTCTAGTGTGTAATCATTATTTATTTATTAAATTGCATATAATTAATAAGTAGCTAATATATAGTTATAATAAATGATAAATGTAAAACAAATTGTTAAGTTATTTATCATTTATTTATCATGAATTGACCTAGTGAGTCAATTAACCTTGGGCGGTGTAAAGCAAAAAAAACTTGTAGAAGATTAGGATAAAAAAATTTTTACTTAGATTAAAAAGCTACACATTTTTTAAGGATTTAGATGCTTCATGATATTTTGCACAGGGTGTATGTTCCTTAATTCCACTGTTTTGTGTAAAACAGCAACAATTCTGAATTTCAGTTTCTTATTCCAACTTTTAAATATCACTGAGATCTTCAGCATCTACTTATCTGCAGTTCTGAAATAGTCTGGAGTCAGTCTTGCTGCCAAGACTCTTCATGCATTTTATATTAATAGGCACTGAAAAAAACCAGAAATGACCTTGGGACTCCCCAGACTAATGAATATTTAACTATTTTAAATAAAAAGTGAAACAGCTTCAGCAGGATAGCTTTGCTTTTACTTACAGAAAAGAAAATGAATAAGGAAAAAATAGAGAAAATGCTAAAATTAATGGCAGTTGGAGTAAGATAATGACAGATAAAAAACTATGCCCAATCAAGCTAAGAAACAGACTACTGGGAGAACAATTCATAAAAGCATGTATTAAATTGCAAGTGTGCGGTACAACAAGGAAGTTGAAGTAATCAATCATTGTAGGGCTAAGAGAAACATAAACATCATAGTTAGCAAAACATCACGCCTGAAAAACAATATTAAAGTATATGTTGTGTCCAGAAATAAAAGATGTAAGTAAGCACAACAGTGTGCTGTAATCTGTAATGAAATATGAATGGATAACACAGATAAAACAGAATACGTTTGAATCAGGATTGGTCTGAGTCAGTGTGGTGGGTTGACCTTAGCTGGCCACCAAGGTGCCTGCCAAACTCCTCTATCACTCCCCATTATCATTAGGACAGGGAGGAAGAAAATAAGATTAAAAAAAAATTTATCGGTGGAGATAAAGGCAGTTTAATAAAGAAAAAGCAAAGGCCACAAATGGAAGCAAAGAAAAAGAAAAAGATTTATTCTCTACTTCGCATCAGCAGGTGATGTCCAGCCACATCCTGGGAAGCAAGGCTGCAGTATGCATAGACACAGAATCACAGAATCATTAAGATTGGAAAGGACCTGTAAGATCATCAAGTCCCACCATCAACCCAAGACCACTGTGCCCACTAAACCATGTCCCACAATGCCACGTCCACATGTTCCATGAACACCTCCAGTGAGGGTGACTCCACCATCTCCCTGGGCAGCCTGTTCCAATGCTTCACCACTCTCTCAGTAAAGAAATTTATCCTAATATCCAGTCTAGAAGCAGCCAGCTTCTCCAGGAGAATACTGGGGGAGACAGTGTCAAAGGCTTTACTAAAGTCCAGGTAGACAACATCCACAGCCTTTCCCTCACCCACGAGGCGGGTCACCTGGTCATAGAAGGAGATCAGGTTGGTCAAGCAGGACCTGCCTTTCATGAACCCGTGCTGGCTGGGCCTGATCCCTTGGTTGTCCTGCACGTGCCCTGTGAGCGCCCTCAAGATGAACCTCTCTATAATCTTTCCCGGCACCAAGGTCAGGATGACAGGCCTGTAGTTGCCCGGATCCTCCTTCTGGCCCTTCTAGTAGATGGGCGTCACATTGGCAAGCCTCCAGTTGTTCAGGACCTCCCCTATTAACCAGGACTGTTGATAAACAATGGAGAGTGGCTTGGCAAGCTCCTCCGCCAGCTCCCTCAGTACCCTTGGGTGGATGCCATCGGGCCCCATAGACTTGTGAGTGTCCAGGTGGAATAGCAGGTTGTTAACTGCTTCCTCCTGGATCATGGGGAGTTTGTTTTGCTCTCCATCCTTGGCTTCCAGCTCAGGGAGCTGAATGCCCTGAGGATACCTGGCCTGGCTAGTGGTTGCTCCAGAAGACAAACACCTTAATAACGTATGCCTCCCTGCATCCTCCTTTATCTCAGTTTTTATTGCTGGGCACGATGTCGTATGGTATGGAATATATCTTTGGTCAGCTTTGGTCAGCTGTTCTGGCTATGTTCCCTCCCAGCCTCTTGCCCACCCTCAGCCTACTGGCCTTTGGAGCAGAGGGGGGCTGGAGACACAGCCTTGATGCTGTACAAGCACTGCTCAGCAGTAGCCAAAACACTGTTGTATTGCCAACACCTTTCTAGCTACCAATACAAAGCACAGCACTATGAGGACTGCTGTGGGGAAAATAAACTCCAACCCAGACAGATCCAATACAGTCAGGAAGTCAGAAAGGTTTTTTTGGGGTGTCTCTGATAGTCCTTTGCAGCTTTTCCGGGATGGGTTTGCATGAAGAGTAACAAATATTACTGATAAGTGTGTTATTTTGGAGAAACATTCTATTAGCAGTAATATGGGTCAGATATTTCTGTATTTAATAACTGCCTTGATTCCTCATCATTTTGTAAACAAGCTATTAAGATTGATGTACACTTTGGATGTGTATCTGGCCAGAAAAGAGAATTAGAAAATAAGCTTTGGGCTTGGTGATCCTGTGATAAGGAAAGCAAATAGATCTATATTTCAAAAGGGCAAATTTTCAGGAACCAAGGGAACTAAATAGTCATTCAAAAGGAATTTGAAGTTTCTTTAAGTCAGAGTAGTAACATATATTGCAAACATGGTGGAAAAAATTGTAAACAGAACTAAACATCCAATGCATGAAGAAACTGGTACATGAAGAAAGCTATGTCTGACAGATCAATAAATATAGATAAAATAAGTACCACCAAATGGCAAGCTGATTTAGTCATTGCAAGGTATGTCAAAACAAATAGCAAAAGACTCTTCAGTTATATAGATAAAAAAGAGAAGAGAAAAAGAAGTGAGGCCATTTAGACTGTGAGGACTGAAATTAAGCATAATTATAGTAAAGTCAAATCAATGTTTACCCATGTTTTGGGTAAAAATGCGTTGTGGAAAATTGAATAATGCTCATTCTGAAGATGCATGTGATTCAGCCCATAGCGGTGTTCTCCTTTATTCCTTAATAAACTTCAGAATCAGGTAGCTCTATTTCTGGGACTGGTGTCAGCCAATATTAATACCTTTATTAATCCATACAAAATTTTCAAGTATTTTAGAAGATTGCTAGTTCATTTGTAACTTCTGAATATTCTGCACTACACAAATTTTATTTGAATAATTGTATAGATGTATATTTCATCTGTCATGACAACCTTAAGCATCCTTGTAACAAAAATAGATATTTGACACAAAATTTCCAAATCAGCTGTTATTCCTGCTCTCCAAAATTCTAAATTCAGACACTTTAAATTCATGTTGTGACTTTTAATATTTGTGATATGGATTTTGCAGTCCTTTCTTCTCTGGGTGACAAATTTCTACTACTGCTGGGTCCAGCACTCTCAGTGGCACTAATTAAATAAAAATTTATTAGCCAAAGTGAGAAAAATGTCAGTTTGTCTGTTGGGTTTGTCTGTTCACTTGGCATCAAGTTCTGGGGTTTTTACACCGAAAACATGCAATTTAATGAGAGCAAGGTTGTAATGCAATGTTATCTCATTTCATATCATGTTACTGGAACACTTAGATTGTAAGATTTTTTTTCCCAGCAACCTTTCTAAATACCTGTAAGTAATACTAGCAATTAATTTTCAAAAAAAAAAAAGCACTTGAATTTGAGTTGATGATTGAAGCTTCAATTCCATATTTTCTAGTCCTAAAATAAATACCTTAAAGTGTATATGTTAACTGGTATTAATAATTCTAGTTCATAAATTAAGTATTTAATTGAAACTAATATTCCTCAATGCAAGCATTTCTGATTAGAGAGATTTTTTTAGGCTGATGCAAGATTTTATTTTTAAAACACAAACTGACACACATTTGTTTGCATTTCCATTTTAATAAGATTTTGTAAGGCGAGACTGAATTTGTCATTTCAGCACTAATTCAAAATATCTCTAAATGAGGATTTATAATAAAGAATTTATTACATTGGTTCATTCCTTTACAATAAAATATAGTGGAACTAATTCCTTTCTGAGATACTTTCACATAACTATTTATTAAAATATAAATTGCAGAAATTCCACTGTTTTAAAGACAGACACAGTCTGTCTCTTTTATATCTATTTTAACCAGTCCTTGTTCAATATATTAATTTACCAAATATGAGCCTAATATGGCTTTAACTTTGCTTGTCTCTGAATCTCCTACCTCAGTTTTTCACAAGTTCACTAATGTCTTCTGTATGTAGACGTCTATCATTTGAGAAAGTTGTAAGGTTGGAAAGAACCATCTGTACCTGACTAATTTTTTAGACATTTTCCCTAATCATTCTTTTCCAGCCACTGTCAGAGAAAAAGTAAATGAGTAAATAAGCCGTTAATCTGCCTGTGACATTTGACTTATTCTACTTCCTATGCAGAGATGTATCATTTAGTTCTTGCATACCATTCTATGCTGAAAGATGTCTATTTAAAAGTAAGAGATGCTATATAACTTATTTCTACCAGCCACACCTAGTTTCTGTGCTAGTACTGTGTAACACTGTGCAATGCCGTGACTCTGAAAGAAAGTAACACCTTGAAATGGAAAAAGTATTCAAACCTAATTCATCACTAACAGGGGCTGTATGCAAGTAGATTGTGTCATGTGGTCCTGCTCCACATATTCAATGCTGACTTAGAGTCATACTGCATCTGTTCTTCACAAGCAAAAAAACCAACTAAAAACCCAATCTCAAGACTAAATGAGGTTTCTTGTCATACCTTGGTACACTCCTTGATTTCAAATTATCTGTTTACTGATTCATGGGAAATTACATTTCTCTAAAACAAGCCTCATTCTTCCCTGCCATTTATACATTATTGGAAAAACATAGATGGATAAGTATGCTCTGTCTTCCTGAAGCAACAAGTCTCCTGGTAGTGTCCCTGAGAAAGCTCTGCATCAGTTCCTATTTTAGATAATGCTACAACAAAATTTAGTCTAAGATAAGGAAACCTGATTTTTTAATATTATTTATTATGTCCTTTTGGGAAGTCATTTCATGGTAACACTTCAGTCTTCTTTATATGTAAGATAACAGCTGTCTTTTTAAAATGCTCTGAAATCTAGAATATAAAGAGGTCATATAAAAGCATTTAAATTACACACTCTTACTCTAAATGGCATGTATTTTTGGTTTTATTGTATTACTACTGGTTCCTGTCTACTTTCGTGTTCTCCAAATTTTTTTCTTTAAAAAAATGCCTGTGAAAAACTATTACCAATTGAAGTTTATATCTTATATGATATATCCTTAGACAGTTCCAGCTACAGAAATGTTACAATTACCTTTGATACTTATAAGACTGTTTAGTTTTTCCTTAACAATCTCTATTTTATACATCCACCTACTTCTTTCCTAGCATTTCTCTTCATGCTTCTTAGCAGACGATTTTCAAAAAACATTTTTAAATATGTTGGGCATTTTTACTAACAAGGCTATACAAACATATGAATGAACATTTAAGCCTCCTATTATAAAAAATATATGATTTTTCAAATTTTCTGCCTATGACAGTTTTTTATTTATACATATATAAATATGTATATATATCATGGTTTAGACAGGTGTACTCTTCACTGGGTAAAAAACAGGCTAGACTGCTGAACCCAGAGAGCTGTGGTGAATGGAGTTAAATCCAGTTGGCAGCTGGTCACAAGTGGTGTCCTCCAGGGCTCAGTTTTGGGGCCGGTCTTGTTTAATATATTTATCGATGATCTGGATGAGGAGATTAAGTGCTCCCTCAGCAAGTTTGCAGATGACACCAAGTTGGGTGGGAGCGTTGATCTGCTCAAGGGTAGGAAGGCTCTGCAGAGGAATCTGGACAGGCTGGATGGATGGGCTGAGGCCAGTTGTATGAGATTCAACCAGGCCAAGTGCCAGGTCCTGCACTTGGGTCACAACAACCCCATGCAATGCTACAGGCTTGGGGACGAGTGGCTGGAAAGCTGCCCAGCGGAAAAGGACCTGGGGGTGTTGATCGACAGCTGGCTGAAGATGAGCCAGCAGTGTGCCCAGGTGGCCAAGAAGGCCAACGGCATCCTGGCCTGTATCAGAAACAGTGTGGCCAGCAGGACTAGGGAGGTGATCGTGCCCCTGTACTCGACGCTGGTGAGGTCGCCCCTCGAATACTGTGTTCAGTTTTGGGCCCCTCACTACAAGAAGGACATTGAGGTGCTGGAGCGTGTCCAGAGAAGGGCAACGAAGCTGGTGAGGGGTCTGGAGCACAAGTCTTATGAGGAGCGGCTGAGGGAACTGGGGTTGTTCAGTCTGGAGAAGAGGAGGCTGAGGGGAGACCTTATCGATCTCTACAATTACCTAAAAGGAGGTTGCAGAGAGGTGGGTGTTGGTCTCTTCTCCCAAGTGACTAGCGACAGGACAAGAGGAAATGGGCTCAAGTTGCACCAGGGGAGGTTTAGACTGGATATTAGAATAAATTTCTTTAGTGAGAGAGTGGTGGAGCATTGGAACAGGCTGCCCAGGGAGGTGGTGGAGTCACCCTCACTGAAGGTGTTCAAGGAATGTGTGGACGAGGCATTGTGGGACATGGTTTAATGGGCACAGTGGTGTTGGACTTGATGATCTTACAGGTCTTTTCCAACCTTAATGATTCTGTGATTCTGTGATATATGAAAATAGAATATCTATTTAAAATGTGTTCCTTAAGTGGTTTTGTTTGTTCTTAAGACTGTTCTGGGAAGTATATTTGGGGGAAAAAAACCACTACCAAGAACAAAAAAAACCCCAATCATAGTTTGTGACAGAAAGCAAAGATCAATTAGAACTTGGATTGGTGATTCTAAAGACACTGTAGTTTTTACAAGTCTGACAAGTATATTGTAGTTTATTTTTTAGAATACTTTTCCTGTATGTACCAGGTATTTTGTTTCTACCATTTGTATAAAATGTTTATTCAATATCCTTAATTTTCACACCTTGGAATGTAACCAAAAAGAGAGATTTCAAAAAGATATATCATTACTTTCTTACAGTGTGGTGTTTTTCTAGTAAACAAGGCTTGAAATAATTTAACCTGCAATATTATTAAGTAAGCCTATAGCCTATGTCATTAAGATTTGTAAGGAGCAGAATTCTTTAGTTGTGTAAAGCAAGATGTAAAAAAATTCAGCAGCCTTATAAAAAAAAAAAAAAAGCCAACCCCCTCAAACCAAAACAAACAAAAAAACTTCACTCAGCATCAGATTATTACATTCTAAAAGATTAGGACTGTCTGACAATCAGCATTACCAAGTGTTCATTGTTTTCAAGACAAAAATATTACTAGCAAACACCAGAAATTACAAAATCAGAAGCTATAATTTTGGATAAAAAGAAATTACAGTAAGGCATTAAGAAACATAATGTTTAGATCTTCAACACCCTTTTCTGCTGCTAGGTTTTTAATTGGATTTGCATCTTTATTGGAGAGCAGCAAAATCAAGTGAACACTAGACATATGACTTCACATTTGGACATATTGGAACATACACTTCTAATTAGAACTTTGTTTCATTCAGTACTGGTGAACTGTCCTCTTTGTTATTAGCTATTCTTTTAATATTTCCTGCAAATTTCAAAATGTAGATCTTTCCAAGTCAGTAAAAATATTTACAAACACTTCAGACTTAGTTCTGCTGTCTACTGAAGTGTTGCTGTTGGTTTTTTCCCTTCAAGTAATATAATTTATTATTACAAGCCTAATATAATTAACCAAAATTTGAAAAATATAGTAATGAATTGTCCAAGACAAGCTCTCAATATTGTCTGGCACACCTCAGTAAGTTTCAGTTTGTCTGCATTTGTTCTTTTTCTTTCACTGGGCACCACTGAGAAGGGCATGGCTCTGTTGTCCTTACTCCCTCCCATCATATATTTTAACATGTTGATCAGATTCCCCTGAGCCTTCTCCCTTCCAGGCTGAGCAGCTCTTGTAGCCTTTCCTCATGTGACAGATGCTCCAGTGCCTTCATCGTCTTTATACAAAGTACAGAAATTCAAAGTACAAAAAGATGAAATTTGCAAATTGACATTTCAAATACAAGACTTGTTTAGCACATTATCACAGATTAATTTCAATCCATGTGGCTGTTTGGACCTTACAGAACATAATCTAATAGTAAAACTTGGTATGTTGCAAGCTGGCTTTGTGTGTCACAAGAGTTACTATGTTGCATGCTTATAGGTCTGGCAACACAATTACCCTGGACTGTCACAGAATGGACAGGAAAAAACAACGTTTTGTGCCAAACACAATAATAACATTTAGATTTCATATATCCTGAAAAGTGTTTCCAGTGTACATCTTCAAAGCTGGCACAACTGTTAAAGTAGGTATGAATTATCTATTATACAGTTTCATTAGTTATATTCTGAAGTAAAGAACAATTTCTGAGGAGAAATGTGGGAAAGTCATATAGCATTTTTATATTAAATATCACAAAACTGTGGCACTGCAAAAGTTAGTAAAATAAATAAAGTTTGTTTAAGTCCTGGTTTTCAGTGAACCACAGCTTCTCAAAATTCTCAGTCCTGAAGGGTCATCAGAATGATATATTGTTCGCTATTATGTCAGCATGCTGCATTATACAAGGAAACACAATGTCCTTTTTTAATGGGGTGTAACATCAGGTCATCCCAAGAAAGATACATCAAGTCAAGGAATTTAGAAAATTCATGGTTCACTGAAAGTAGTGGTTAAAAATATTCCCATTTAATTTTATAAAGCGAAAAAAGCTGAAAGAGTTTAACTTAAAAACATTTATTTTTTCCTTTCTCTCCCCATAGAGATTTTCTGCACCGGATTAGGAAATTCAGTATTTACTCTGTGTTCTGTATTCATATTTCAAAGATTTTTTTTTCATTAGTTTTGTCTGCTTTCTGTTTCAGGATTTCATGATGATTAAAGAAAGCTCTCTGTGAATATTTTTAAACTCTAACAGGACTGATTTTGACTGTTTTTGTAATCCTTCACTCAAGAATAGGTTGATACCTGGAATATGGATGGCTTAATGCATCTATAATTATAAGGATTTTCCATTGACCATACAAAATTAATCTCAAGCAATTAATAAGGGGAATTACATATCAGAGAAAGTTTTTTGTGTGAGAATTCATTTCTTGTCCAACAATTTAAATTTCAATAAAATTCTGAAATTTATTCTATGATGTGACCTGTTTCTTTTAAAGTCTAGCTAAAAAGAGAAGAGGAAGATAAGAAGGCTTAGTTAATCTGGCATAACCTTCAAGGATTATCTAATATACTATTACTATACTAGTACCACTAGTCATATTTCCTTTGAGGAAATTGTCTGATGCCCTAAGAAGAAGCGTGTTCATCAAAAAAAGGGCTTAATATAGATAATCATACAACCGTATATTTTCATGTGATTTAGTTAATATTGAAATGGGGGACATGCACATTCATAGGACTGACATTCCTGTGGCGTCTAAACATTTAACTGCCTCTTTTGCCTTTGAAAATTCCACCACAACATTTAGTTCCAGTGCATTTTTCCTATCATTAAACTTCCATCCAAAGTTCACCCTCCAAAGAAAAAAGATTCCTAGATAACAGGGAGGCACACACTGATTTAAAGAAGCAAAAAATATGCAACCAAGTTTCATAACTGTAAAACCTACTGACTGTGGCTGATTTTGGCTTCCTGAAACAAGTATTTCAATATGGAATTATAAAATACAAGACTCACAAAAGGAAAGTTTTGTGATACAGACAATGCACCTAATACATCATCTAAATCATCAAGTCATTGAGCAGTTGCACTTCTGCAGCTTTGTAAAGTCACAAAAAAGGCAATACATATTTTACAATACCTTATGGTTTATTCTCTCTTTCCAGTCATCAAAATTAATGTTAGAGAGAGAGATTTTTCCTATATTTTTTGTATGTGTATTTATGTGTATTGAAGCAATTTGATGAAAGCTTTGTTTCAGTATATTTAAAACTATTAATGACATATAATCTTTAATAAAAAATATTCCCAGTCTTGGAAGTGAGATGTAAATTATAGATCTTTTGACTGAATTGTGTGATTGGGTTAGCAAAAGAATTGGAGTATCTGGTTTCCTGTTTTCAGAGCTATTTTGAAGTTCAAAGTGTCCTCTGGTTGTTTTTCAAGACTTGTTCTTTTGCTAGAAAATAATGTAATATATTCATCGGGACAACTGAATCGGAAAAACTATAGGCTGAAAACTCACTCAAGGTAAATTATTTAAAAGCTTCAATGAATAATTGGATACAACATTACAATAGCAGACACACAATTCTATTTCATAGCTTCTTTTTTTCAATCTAGATGCAGCATTTGCCACACTCTCTGGTTTCATGAAACAGAACGACTTCATTGTAAAAAGTGCAGTATAAATGCAATGTTAATGTTTGTTGAGACTAACCTCATATTTAATGAAGCCTTTCTTTCGCTGTTTTCAAGTGTTTGAACTATTTAAAAATAAATAGCAATTTAACAGCATTTATATTCTTAAAGCAACAGGAGAATACCATCAAAAATTTAATTGGCCATACATTGTGACTGGCTGGACATTTGTAGGTGTTACAGCTTTATACTATATGATTAGAAAAGCAGCATAAGTTAATTTAGAGGGAAGATTAAAGCCATACTAAAAAACAAACAAAACCCAAACAAAAACTGCCTGCAAACACCCCACACTGTATAAGGTCAGACTTTTATTTTTAAAGTTGCATTGGGATAAAAGAACTTAATCTTCCCCATATTTTTTTT
Organism: Gavia stellata; assembly: GCF_030936135.1. Taxonomy (NCBI): domain Eukaryota; kingdom Metazoa; phylum Chordata; class Aves; order Gaviiformes; family Gaviidae; genus Gavia; species Gavia stellata. The sequence continues at coordinate 21,910,940 of NC_082598.1, read as the reverse complement.
CCCCAAGCTATACTGAGCAAAACTCTGATGTAAAGGATTTTTATGTTCTTTCCATCCTCTTCATTCCTTTTCACAATCAAATCACTTTCCATTGCAACTGAAACCGGTGCAAAGCCACAGAAGCTTTGAACATTCAGAATTGACTAACTCCTGCATGTTTGTTTAGTATTGGGAAAGGAAAATACATTTTGTATTGCATGCCATCATTAAATGACTGTGCTCATAATAGTAGCAGACAATGTCAATGGCTGTAAATAGCAATATGAGGGAAAGCAGTGGCAAGAGCAATTGATAATTGAAGCATTTTTCTCAGAGAACACAATGTAGTCAAACTAGTCCAGTTATTTATGTTCTAGCAAAGCTGATTAAGGGAAAAGATATGAAGTGCATTTTCCACTGTATGACTAATGCTGCTCTGCAAAATCAAAATGTTATTTCTGTCTACCTTGTATTTGAAATCTGCATTCATACGTCTCACTAACTTTGAAAGGAATAATAATTTTTAGTTTTCTTATTGAAAAATACACTTAGCTATAAACTCTCAAAGCTTTAAAATGGTATATAGATTTTTTTTTCTTCCCCAGGGCATTACTGAAGAACTATAGCCATAAAGTCATGTAACATAGGAAGTATTAGACAGAATAATGTGTTTGGCTCTCTGAAGCCTTAAAATATCCCAAATGGGAGGATTTTTCTAGCTGCTAAGATGCACTGGCTCTTCTTTCAGAAGGACAATGTTCTGAAGTTATATAGATTGAGTTTCACAGGGGATAGAAAATGGCATATGAATATTTCATTATACATTGCAGTGTGCACAGAGAATATTTCTCCCATATTTGTCCCTCAATAAAACCATAAAATAGATCTAAGCAGACACAGGCAAATTATAATACGATGAGTTCAGTTTTGCTAAGTTCTAGGATGAACTAGTCTGGTAGTTACATATTTGCAGGAGGAATTGCAAGCCACCCAACAGGAAGGATTAATTTTCAGGCCAGATATTTTTCATTAGTGAGAACAAACATACTTTTACTGCATTTCAAGAATTCCCACATGCATACATTAAATTGATAAGTGCAATTAGGTGCAAACCCAAACCAAAATATAGTATTCCTGAGTACATGTTATGCTGCCTGTCTATCTGATCTTGATCAATCAAAGCATGTACTCTACAGGAAACTTTAACACTGACATTTCAATAGCATCTAAGATTTTGTTTTCAAATTTAGGAATCTTTGTTAAAACTTCATGTATGGCTGAAGGGATTAGTAATTGAAAATGTCTATGAAAAGTCACAAGAAAAAACAGACTTCTTAACCATCTTAAGTGTGTCTATGTCTTTACATATATGTGTGAGCTCCATGTGTGTTTGCTCTCCAAGAACAATGAGCAGAGTTAACAAAGCACTGAGCAGAAGGAAATATACCCAACCTTAGGACTGTTTGCTATCATAGAGGTTAGTAATAAGTGCTGTGTTGACAAGGTTTCACACATATTTGGAGCATGGGCTAAACAAGACCACGTCTGCCTATGAAATTTAACATAGTTACCACTGCTACATGTTACTACTAAGGTTGGAAGCTTTCCATCCATCACAGAGACATCTCTTCCTTGAAAGAACGTAGTAGTAAAGCATGTGCATCAGTTACATGGAGAAGAAGAGGGAACTTGATGATATTTGCTCATAAATTTCACAGATAACTTGCTCACAGCAGAGGAGTAGTAAGATTTCAGAATCCTCCTTGCCATTGTAGATAACGGAGATTTTATTGAATGTGGGTTCTTCTGCAATTTTATTTTTTTTCTTCCATTCTCTTTGAATCTATTCTGGGTTCTCAAAGACACATCTTCCATCATCCTACTCAAATGGGAAGTCCAGTTAAATAGTTTTGGTTTTCACTACATTTACAATATGTGGCTCTTCATAACTCATTGTTCCTTAGTGGATAGCCTTCATTATGTAATGAATGAACAAAAAAAGGATAAAATTAGAAAGACTAAGAGACAAAATGAGTTCTTTGTAATAGAAGGAAAAGATAAAAAGAAATTTTTATGAATGTATTGTAGAACAAAGTAAAAGAAAGAGGGAAAGAGAACAAATTATGATTTAAACAAAGGGTGCTTAAGTAGAAATTGCTTCAGTCTTTACAAAATGAATTGTGTCCAAACACATAAAAACACTAATCTTAGCACAGAAATAGGACTGTAGGCCAGAATATGGAAAGAAGACATTGAGGAATACTTTAGTTCAAGACTTCAGTGCTTAATAAACTGAGGAACTAAAGGAACCAACACTACATTAAAAACAATGGAATAATCTGAACCTGTGGTCACACCTGAGAACTTCTGAAAAAAAGAAAAGGACACTTAAAATTGGAGGGAAAGGGCAATAAAAATGAGAGAAGGCAATTAAAAAAAATAGAATAGTAACCCAACTGTTTTCCTCACAAGGTCTGTGGAGCAGTGTTATTAAATAACTAAAAGATATATGAGTGGTAAAAAGCACCTACTATTGGTCAAGGACATACTATGTCGTATCAATCCAGTTTCCTTTCTGTTATGCTAACAGGATAATGAATGAGGGGGAAGAAAAGACTATGATATTTACTAAGGTCATAGTAAGGATTCGGGGACTCTCCTATATCACATGCTCTCATGAGCAATCGCAGGAAGTATGGTTCCTATTTTATCAGTGTAAAATTGTTGGACAGTTGGATAAAAAACTGCACTCAGTATTTATTATTGATTCAGTGTCTGTTGGAAAGATTTCAAGTGAGGTCCTTCCAGGGTTTGTTCTATGACTGATTCTGTTTAATATTTTCATTCATGAATTAGATGGTGATATACAATAATGTGTACAGATGACATCAAGATAAGAGGGGTTATAAGTGCTTTGGAAGATCAGAATTCAGTGTGATCTTGAGAAAATGGAAAACTGATCTGAAACCATCAATAAAAACAAAGTATGAACTGTCACAATTAAGAGGAATAAATAAAATGTGTACAAATATGAAATGAAATTTTCCATCTAGGCATTAGGACTTACAAAAATAATGTAAAACTGCAGTGGGGACACAAATTAAACAACACTTTATGTGTTGCTGTGGCAAAAAAGGCAGTTGCATTCCAAGATTCACTTACACTTGAGAAGTGTTTTACATCACATGTGGAGGATAACATTTCTGTTTGCATTTTGTCACTGGTGCTGTCTAAATAGGAATTATTATTTATGTTGGCCATATTACATGTGTTCTCAATAAGCAAATGGGACGTGCACCCTTATGTCTTGGACTGTCTGACATCAAAGAGTGTGACTGGACATACTACTGTGATTAAGATCCTGCATGATTTGGAAATCCCAGACAAAGCGTATAGTACCAATGAGCGGTGTGGTTTAACCCCAGCTGGCAGCTAAGCACCACACAGCCACTTGCTCACTCCCACCCCGTGGGATGGGAGAGAGAATTGGAAGGGTAAAAGTGAGAAAACTCGTGGGCTGAGATAAAGACAGTTTAATAGGTAGAGCAAAAGCTGCACAGGCAAGCAAAGCAAAACAAGGCATTCATTCACTACTTCCCATGGTCAGGCAAGTGTTCAGCCATCTCCAGGAAAGCAGGGCTCCATCATGCGTAACGGCTACTTGGGAAGACAAACACCATCACTCTGAACGTCCCCCCCTTCCTCCTTCTTCCCCCAGCTTCATGTGCTGAGCATGACGTCATATGGTATGGGATACCCCTTTGTTCAGCTGGGGTCAGCTGTCCCAGCTGTGTCCCCTCCCAACTTCTTGTGCACCCCCAGCCTACTCGCTGGTGGGGTGGAGTGAGAAGCAGAAAAGACCTTGACTCTGTGTAAGCACTGCACAGTAATAACAGAAACATCCCTATATTATCAACACTCTTTCCAGCACAAATCCAATACACAGCCCCATACTAGATACTATGAAGAAAATTTACTTTCTCCCAGCCAAAACCAGCACAATGAGAAAAATCAAAGGTGCCTTAATTTCCCTTTTTTTTTCTTCAGAAATGTGATCAACGAAGAAAGGTTGAAGGAACTGCATGTTAGCACTGAAAAAAAGAGTGATGTACAGAATGAGAGAAAAATGGGGGCATAGTAATAGCCTTCCAAAATGTAAGTTGCCCTTACAAAGGAGTTGTCTTAGCAGAATAAGAAAAAGATACCAACTTACTAAATGACAATGAATATTTCAGTTGATAGTAAGAAAAAATGGTCTACTTGTAATGTTGGTGCAGAGTGGAACAGGCTACATGGCAGTGCAGAGAAATATCCTTGAATAGAAGGGCTTTAAGGGAAAATTAATTGGATGCTCTCAGGATTGATTCTGACTATAAGTAATCTTACTTTAGTGAAGAGGGATTGACCAGATGGTGTTTTGAGGTCCTCCCTAGGGGCCTCTTCTTCTAATTCTGTAATAAACTTATATTTATTATTTGTTATTTTATAACACCTGGGAGACTAACTAATAGCACAGAATCCCTGTTGTGAGATATTTAGGTTTTATTAATGTGATTTATAACCATATCCACCCCCAGAAATATTCTCTAAAGTAAAAAATAGAAATTGTTACCATATTTTAATTGTTAATAGCATTTTGTTCCCCCCAAATGTTTCTTTTATGCTTTGTAATGGGTAGCTCTAAGTTCCTTTTGTACTTCTATACATTTTGCAAAATTGTATTAATGCCAAAAGGTATTAGTTGACTTAAACGTAATAGGAGAGAAAATAAATTCAAATTTTAAACTGCAATTTAGGTCAACCATTCATGAATTTGAAAAACAAAACTTTCAGTTTATATCAATTCTTTCCTATCTTAATTTTGAATTCTGTTTTTAAATTAATCTCAATAAGATGAATTCATCTTTCGTTACACAGAATCCAATTACCTGTTACATATATTGTAGAAAATTACATTTTCTTTCGCAACAGTTTTATGTCCTATGTCCTACTGGAAATGACACAAAAATATTTGTAGTTTGTTTATTTTTGATGCATTAACTACACACTGATGAACAGGTAAATTATTTAAAAAAGAATACCCTCACGAGTATACACTATTTCTATTTACTAGTATACCATACTGGACATCATTAATAGACTAGAATAGAATGTATTCTTTAAAATATAGGTATTTTCTTTAAAAAATACAAACCTATTCAAGAAGAGTGTTGTGCAGAAAACACTGGTTTGACTTTAAAGCATATTAAGTTGCCCATTGCAAATAAACATAAAAGAACACGACATTAAGTAAGCTCTGTTTAGTGTTTTATTAGACTGTGGAGGACAGACTACTGGCAGAGGCAGAAGGTATGTTGTTATAGGTGAGAGAACAAACTTCCTGATAGCAGAGCTTTGTCACTGTTACCCATCACACTCTATCCACAGCTTATGTTAAACGAGTGACTAAAATGTTCCCTTGGGAACACTCTGAACAGCGCAAGCTTCCTTAGCAACCAAAAGTGCCTACAGACAGCCCGGCTTATCACATTTGTAGTCTTTCTCTTTTCATACCATTTTGTTGCTCTGAAGCCCCAGTGCAGCGTTTTTCTTGCAGGGGCATTTTGCAGTTGACAGATAATAGAAGTTATTTTGCAATCCATTGCTGTCTTCTGTCTCCTATTCCTATCTTCTGCACTGTTTCCATTCACAAACTTTATATTAAATCTTCCTACTAATGTGACAAATATTACTAGAAATGGAAAGGAGGAACTTTGCCCTTGTTGTTTGGTTTTGTTATTAATGGGGTAGGCTAAGGACTCATTCTGTACAAGTGCCTAACTGCCATTTTGTCCTTTTAATACCTTAAAAACTATTCAGACCTTTTGATGCTTGACCTGGTGGATGGTTTTATAATACAGATCCTTAAAGATATTAATCTCGTTGAGAGTGAATTGCATAAATATCTTTGAGTAGCTGGCTATCACTGCATATATTTTGATTAACAAGACTACCTGGAGGTTTAAAATGTCTGAGGATCTAGTACAGCACCTGAGAATTCTTACTGTTGCTGCTGAGCCCTAGCTCAGCCCCTGTCTAAGCCCTTCTAAGTTCCTCAGAATGTGTCTTTCTTTTTTTGCCCTATCTTGGGGGCATTTCAATAATTCAGCTGGCATGAAAAAGAAATTGGAATGATATTTTAGTAGACATGCTACTAATTATGTTAAATACAGAAGCAACAGCAGTGTTCCCTGGGAATAAAAAAGAACCAGATATACCTCCCATAAGCAGTGACAGCAGCACTTATTGTCAGGTACATGAATACTCTACATTGAGTCTTTTTTTGTCTCCTCTGTGAAGTTGTTCCAATTTTTACAAAAAATAAATATTCATGATGATGTATTCTTTTTCTTTGAAAAAAATGAAAGTTTGGGAGAGTTTATGTTGGACTTTTTCACACGACTTGAAAACCTGGATTGTGCATTCAGCTTCAAGAGTTGAGGTTCTTTGTGAGAATCCGCTCTGCAGAAACTGACTCAGATGCCTCTGGATATTATAGGAGCTCTAGAAAGTCCTCTGACTATTGGATTGTGCAAATTCCATTCTTTAGACATTTAGCTTGTTTTACTCTGACTCAGAACTGTTGTTTCCAACAGTTTTTAACTCACTTAACTTTTAAGTGTTCTTCTAGGCATGTAGTTTCCTTTAATATCTAGTTTTAATTACCTGCAATTATTTTGAATGTTCTTCAGATAGCATATTTTTTGTTCTGATGGACCACTCCATAGTTATAATTAGTAATGTCTTTCATTTTTGTTGAGGGTAATGGTACTTTTACTATGGTCTGAAAGTGTTCAACTAAAGCTTACGTACCAATAGATGGGCTTAAAAAAAGGAGTGAAAACATTTAGGGAATTGTATTTTCCTTTTGTTTTATGTATCAGATGTATGAGGAGTTGTATGTTGTGTTATGTTCATGCAAAATTGTCTAAGTTACCTTTTTTAACAGAATGTAATATATAAACCGTATTTTTGTCTGAAACTTTGTTTTTGAAATTTCAGTCTGCAGTAAATCCTCCAACCTGATTTATAAATGTCTAAAAATAAAACTAATATGATGATATGTGAAAATACTGACAGATTATCAACCACAAGAACACCAGGGAATGTTGCAAAAATTAGATCTTGATACGCTTTCCTACAAGAATGTATTCCTCCTGCTCTCTGCAAAAGAAAATAATGTTCTTGTTTCTATTCAGTGCTGAAATTGCAACATTAAAATATTTGAGCATGTGGATGGCCTCTTGAGCACACTTTTTTGTGAATGATCTATGTAGCAGATGGTAAAACACCTAGAATGTCTCTGAATAAAATGTGCAGGTTCTGTTTCCATTGAAGTCAGTGGTAAAACATTGTTTTTACTCTTGTGGGACTCTTTTAGTAGACGGCTAACAGTATGAGATGTTAATTTAAAAAAAATGTTCCTTACTATCAGGATTATGAATAGGATTTGGAGAAGCGCGTGGACACTATTTTTCCCCACAGAAACAAGTTCGTAATGAATCAAGATTCTTTGCTGCTTTGAAAAGCTTTCCATCAGACTGTTTGAAACAGCAAAAACATGTTAAAAGCACCTACAGTTACAACTGTATTTGATATATTAGTAGGTATAGCATTATTCATGTGTGTGTGTATTTACTCTGTGCATGTATATTTATGTATACATATTTATAGAAAAGGTATAAATACATCATTTAATATATGTTTTATACTTAATGTGTGTGCACATATGGAGAGCGTGTATGTATATGGAATAGCTAACTATGGGAAATTCTGTAGAGACAAATGCTTTACTTACTGTGATAATTCTGTTTTTCCTATTATGATAAAGCTCATATTTAAAGCAATGAGAATAATTTTCTTAGAATCATTAAGTTTCAATTTGATGTGATTATATTTGTGTGCATATATGTATATATTTATTTACAGATTTTCCATACATGTAAATGTGTGTAGTTTTATTTCTTACAGTTAGGGTCATCTGAGGATTTTCTCTTATTAATATAATCGAATTTTGTTTGGGTCCCTACATGTGCTACACACTAGGCATTTAACATAACACCATTGGTAAATGGTCATCTTTTCTAGCATTCTTGGCCTTACATTATTAGCAATAATAATGTCATTGAAAGTTAGCCTTACCATGCAAACATTTCCCTATTTCTCAGCAACAGTCAGACTCTACGTCTTACCTTCCTCAGAAAATGGGAACTGCCACTAAAAATCAAAAAGCACCAAATTCAACCCCTCAAAGTTTTCACTTTTACTAAATTTGTTAATGGACACATGGTATCCTAGTTTTATATACATCTTATGTCGTTGTTTGTGTCCGCTAATATTAGCCTAAATTACTCTACATAAACTCACAGTTTTGTCATTAATGACCATGATCCTCAGATGGTCTTTGGATTCTAAGAGCACTTCCACTGTTCCTAAGCAAGCAAACATTTTCAAAGCTTTACTGTTTTCTAGGCATTACACAATGGGAGTGTAAAATAAATTACTGGGATCATTAGATAATGTGTAACTTTGAAAATAATATTTTGATTTGCAACGATTTTTCAGTTCTGCAATCTTATTTTCTGGAAGGTATAAGGAGGCATTAAAATGTGATGAAATCACATTTTATAGAAAATTGATTAAAAGTCACTTGTCCTTAGAAGTGAAATGACTGAATAGATCATCACTCTCTGGATAATATGAAGATTCTTTCTTTTAATTCAGAAATTACTGTTGTATAAATATTACTTCATTGGGCCCTTTTCTTTGCACCTGTGTTGAATGTACCATCAATTTACAGGAATTCCAGTTTCCCTTTTGTCTGTTAAGGAAGTTGGCAGAAAAAACAGATCTAGTACTGCATACATCCACAATTTACAAAATCATTTAATATGATGTCAGCAGGGTTATGGTGGAAGTTGCTAAAATAATATTTCATATATTTACTGAGTGTGATTTTTCATGATGCATTCAAAGAATTGCAGCTTACCTTTTTTTTAAATTCAGTTAGAGTTGAAGACAGTAAGAATGGAGTTCAAACAGCCTAAAGAATTTTTATAGACATAGAACTATAGAAGTAGTCATTTCGTTTGGCCCTTTCATCATTTTATACTACTACGACATAACATTCTTTTCATAAGGTGCTTAGACTAAGGATGGACTAATTTTATTTATGTATTTATTTATTCATTTATTAATGCATCCTCATACTGGAAAATTTTTTCATAACATCTGAGAATTTTTCATAATTTCTTATCACTGTTCATAAAAACTTCATTTTCCTAGGAAATTAAATAAGAATGCAGAGGAATCTGGACAGGCTGGATCGATGGGCCGAGGCCAATTGGATGAAGTTCAACAAGGCCAAGTGCCGGGTCCTGCACTTGGGTCACAACAACCCCATGCAACGCTACAGGCTTGGGGAAGAGTGGCTGGAAAGGTGCCCAGCAGAAAAGGACCTGGGGGTGCTGGTTGACAGCCGGCTGAATATGAGCCAGCAGAGTGCCCAGGTGGCCAAGAAGGCCAATGGCATCCTGGCCTGTATCAGAAACAGTGTGGCCAGCAGGAGCAGGGAGGTGATCGTGCCCCTGTACTCGTCACTGGTGAGGCCGCACCTTGAATCCTGTGTTCAATTTTGGGCCCCTCACTACAAGAAGGACATTGAGGTGCTGGAGTGTGTCCAGAGAAGGGCGACGAAGCTGGTGAGGGGTCTGGAGCACAAGTCTTATGAGGAGGGGCTGAGGGAATTGGGGTTGTTTAGCCTGGAGAAGAGGAGGCTGAGGGGAGACCTTATCGCTCTCTACAATTACCTGAAAGGAGATTGCGGAGAGGTGGGTGTTGGTCTCTTCTCCCAAGTGACTAGTGATAGAACAAGAGGAAATGGCCTCAAGTTGCGCCACGGGAGGTTTAGACTGGATATTAGGAAAAATTTCTTTACTGAGAGAGTGGTGACACACTGGAATAAACTGCCCAGGGAAGTGGTGGAGTCACCCTCCCTGGAGTGGCATTGTGGGACATGGCTTAATGGGCATGGTGGTGGGTTTTGGGGTTTTTTTTTGGTTGATGGTTGGACTTGATGATCTTTCAGGTCTTCTCCAACCTTAATGATTCTGTGATTCTGTGAATTGTACAGACTGTTCCAAAGAAGAATACAAGAAAAGGTCTCAAAAACACTGTGAAAGAAGAACATAAATATTTTCCTGTCTATCCTGGAGACAATTCAGCGCTATACTGGATAAAACTTAGCTTCTACATCATAGAATTGCATTTTCCTGCCAAACAGGTGCATCCCACAGTATTTGCAAAGTGAAACTGTGGTCAGATAGTACTCCTAGATCTTCCCTTCATCTGCTGTTTCCAGTAGGTGACTTACACACTCACAGTAAAAATTCTTGTTATTAATTCTTAAGGAGGTTTCATTTTGTTGAAATTGTATTTAATTTATTTATAATTGAATTTCAGGCCATTTTTATTATTTTAGTTCTCTATGTCAGACAGTTATTTCTTGATGTTCTATATTAATACTACTACTTAGTTTTGTCATTATCACCTTTCATTGTTGTACTAACACTTTTTTATCTCAATATAACTAATGAATTTATTAACCAAGATTGGTCACAAGACTAATCTTGAGGAAATTCATCAGTAATCTCATCTAAGCCTGAAAGTTCCTCTTTCCACACTATCTCTTCTGCTTCTCTTTTATCTAGTTTCCACATTAAAGATATTTGGCCAGTTTCTATTACTTTAATTATATTCTCTTGTGTAGCACCATTTCAGGTAGTGGATGAAAAAAATGATATCTACTACCTTCCTATGCCAAAAAATCAGTTAAGAAAGAAAGCTAATATGTCAGTTTGCATTAATCTGAGAATAATAGTTCTGTCGTTGTCACTTCAATAGCAAGTATTTGTTTTGCACTATTACAGGGGAACAAGTGGGCATACTGCAACGTAATGTGATAAAAAAAGCAGCAACCCCCTTTTTTTACATGAAATATAAATTTCAAATTTTGATTTTGATTCTTCATACTGTATCTCCATTTTACTAAAAAACCCCAAGCAAACAAAAAAAAAACCCAACAAACCAACCCAAAACCACTTTTCCTATATTGGTCTTTAAATAATCTCTGTTACATTTATTTTCTCTGTATATATGTTCTGGATGGTGTAGAAGCTAAATCAGACCACCTGCTTGAGCTTTAAAATTTACAGTCTAATTTTTTGAAATTTGCAAATTGGGTCAAGGCGGTATGTGACAGAAGTTCCTTTTCTACACATATGGTAGAATATTAGCAGATAAGTAAGTATCACTATCAATTGATTTATTTTCTCTAGAAGTGACTGCAGGATATTTTTGCTGGTATGTGATTAGTGGTAGCTCTAGAACACCGAAAGCTGAAACAACATACCTGTTTTTTTTCCCTCCGAGCTTTACTGCTTTAACTGTTCATCTGTAAACCATAACAGAAATGAATACAGGTAACATCAGCATATTAAAATGATAAGTTTTGGTGGTTTTTTCTTTTGTGTAGAATCTTCTGCAAATTTTGTGTTCAGAATGTGTAGGACTGGAAAAGAAATAAAATTTAGCTATATATGTGAGGAAACTAAGAAACAGAGGATGTTTTACAAACAGTCAAACATGGAGGAAGAGCAAATGTGTGTGTCAGGATGAAGAATCTTGTGGTAAGGGTTACTTTGGTAATAAAGTAGTGAATAATGTCCCAAGACAAAAAAAGATCACTCTAATAACATTTATTCCTCAAAATATTAATGTAGTGAATACCAGATTTATTAGTTTTGTCTTATCAGAAAGCTGGTATAACTAGAGACACTGTGGCAGAAAATATGTAGAAACTAGCAGAATTTAATGGTAATTTTTCATGGTACACATTTTTGATCATAAGAGCATTCATATATCCAGAAGTTCTATGATATTAAGTATATTTTTCATCTTGTGATGTGCAATTCCTTTTTATTTTGACTGCCATATGCAGACCAAAAACATGTGTTGTATAATCAATCTGATTACATCTACGTGATGAAACACTATTGTTATCATCTGTACAACCACCTACTATTTGACACCAGACTTTTTCATTAGTATTTCAAAATATGCTGTTGATTTTTCTCTACTTTTTTGTTCTGATTCCCCCTTCAACACAAGTTTAATAGAATGACTTAGGTAAGTTATGAATGAAGTAACTATTTTTTTTTTTAATTCTGGTGTTTTACATCTCTCACGCCATTTGTAAACTATGTCCAAAAATAAAGTGAAACAGTCTAAACACTAAATAACTTGATGAATAATATTACATACTATTTGCAGAAATTAGTTGAAAAGGTTAACACTGAAAGAAAATATAATATATTTAACAGATTTTTTGGCAGGTTAAAGAAAATGTTTGAAAAAATAGAAAGGACAAGTCCTTCATAGAAATAAGAATGAGGAGATTTTAAAAAAAATCTTATTTGTTGTTCACAGAATACAGATGTTTCTCAAAGTGGACTTCCACACAATGAAATGAAAATGTTTGATGAAGAGATCATAGATACGGTTCAGTGCTGAAATAAAATGTTTTCTCCTGGCATAACACAGGCAGTGAAGTAAATGCTTGATGGTGGTATCAGCGGGAAACTGCAAATTTTATTTCCAATGTTATTTTCAGTCTCTGGGGAAAAGCATCAGGATTTCCCATAAGACACAACTCTAGAAAAGAAGTTCTATTAGAAGTCTCCTTAAGAAGAACTGTAAATAAAGTGTGATATAAAAGACCTAAAAAAATATTTTCTCCACTCTCTCACTTTCCTCAGCACTCCAGCCTCCTTTAAGGTGCCTCTGGTCTTACAAGTAGTGACACATTTGCATGTTTATTAGAAATACATTTTGGTTAGCTGTGGCTGAGAGGAATAATCATTTTAAATACAAACATAAACCTATAGTTTAACTTAAAAAATATTCTGGATTGTTAATAGCTATGATACTGATGCTGACAAATCTAGGCCATTGACAAATGTCAGTGATGAAAAATGTGTATCATTAAATGCAGAGAAAACAAAGTATTTTCACAACAGTCTATGAAAATATGTGTGCTTAAATTCTATTATTATTTTATCTGACGAAATAATTCAGAAAGATGTAGCGGTAAATTTTCCTGTGGGTTGCATGTTAGCTGTATAGACTTCATATATGTCAGAAACAGAACAATGAGACTACATGTATATTGGGCTAACTTTCCTCTCTTTTCAATTTGAAAAGAATAAAATCTGTTTATTGAAATTTTGAATGTAAATGGTTAATCCCCTAAAGTACTCCACCTTTTGCATTTTAAAGCAACACTATAACAAGTGTTATATGATATTTACAAGGTTTAATTCAAGGATCATTTGATTAGGACATTTCCATCGATTTCTCCAAGTTGTTTTGTTTTGTTGACAATCTCTTTCTTTTAAGAAAGATAGGGTTTTTTCCCCCAGCATATCCGATAAATGTTCTTCATGTAAGTCCCATTCATTGGTTAAGCATTGGCAAGCAAAGTCATTTATTGTAGTTCACACTGGAATAGGATATGTTTTTAATCACATATTTATCTGACTTCTATAAAACAAACAGTGATCTAGTGACTAGAATATAAATACCAAACTACAGACAAATACAAGAAGAGTTGCATGATAATGTCTGCTCAGAATACTTTAACATCTTTTTAACAGTCTAAGATGGGGAGCTAACTTTTAATCTGTGACATTTTTAAAAATAATCCTTAAGAAAAAGTGTTTCTTAATATGGAGAATTTGTGGCCTGAACTGCACCAAAGATCCAGTGATTTTCATGAGAACTGGTATATTCAAAGCAGAATATCCATCAGGAGATTCTGCAGCCAACAGCCTTTTCAAGCTGAAGCTGCGCAGAACTTTTTCTGGAAGCAAGCTGCTAAGGAGAAAGGAAAGAAAGAGGATACATTGATAATAGTCATTTGCATGCTTTATTCTGATACTTTCCTCTCTTGATAATAGCAAAAACAGTAAAAGTCTACATTGAAATGTCAGGAACTCGGACACTTGAAAAATTACAGTAAATATACAAGCCAGAAATAATCACAGCAAAAGGATCTTAACCACATACCTCTGATATGTCTTCCCCAAAATAATTATTAGAAAGAGAGGCATGAGAACTAGCTATACTATGTATGCCCGTAGTAGTAACTATGTTTCTGTAAGGTGTCTTGCTGACTATTTATGCCCATTTTCATGTGGGAGTTGCAAAGAACAGTAAAAAGCATAGAAAATTTCCCATACAGTATGACAATTCAGTCTTCTTGAAAAAATATATTTAGATTTCATCTTACCTACACAAAAGCAGGATGAGGATTTCACTAGACTTTGGTTTTAGGTGGGAGATGAGTCATGCACTGAAGAATCCAGAATCTAGAATTTCCATAAATTAGAAATCCTATTATATTAATTATCTAGTATATTAACTATTAAGACAATCTTTTTGTAAATCCTTCAGTGTGGAGATAATGAAGTAAAAACCTCATGAAACTCTTGTGCATGAGCCACTACTGGTCAGTAAAGTGACTTCTATTCAAAAAGACCTGCTAAGGCATTTTCTTTTCATGACATGTTAGTATTTCTCAGTTCACATATGGTGTTAAATTAAGCTTAGCTGTTTGTGTCTGCCTGATTTGACTTTTTGACTCCCCCCCTTTTCCATCAGATACAGTGTTTTTGCCTCAAAGTGCTTAGATATTTCCATAATATGTGCAGTGACAGCTACAGTATTTTCTTAACATTTTAGTTTAAAAATCACTTTCCCCTTTGACCTGGTGGGTTGTATTGAGCTTATTAAACTCAGTAAGAAAAATAAAGTGTAAAATAGGAAGATTTTAATATATTGCTCTTAGGTTAGGGCTACCAACTTGATCCTGAGTCAACCAGAGAAGGTCTTACCAATTTCAGTTATTGAAGAGTCTGCCCATTGTTTGGATAGATGGGCATTTTTTGCCCATTTGTTTATAACTTCCAGCAATCTAGAATTTAAGTTATAAAACACTTTAAGATATATAATAGACAATTTGAAAAAAATATTAATAACATATTTTACTATCATAAAAACACGGTTTTATTTTTTCATTAAAATTTGCACCCTTAGATCTGTCATTGTCACCACTAATAAAAAATATTATTATTAATTTCAGAGAGTGAATGATAGTTGTAAAAGCTGCATGTTTCAGAAGTTAGTTAGACTTTGATTTTGTATAAATTATCATGACACAGTTAATTCTTTAAAAAACACAGCTATTGTTTAATTTTGGAATGCCAAGGGTAGCACTGTGGTTCTGAAATAACTTGGCATATTTGTTAACCCTACTAAAAATAATTTTTACAAAACCAGGAAAAATACTGATGTATCATGACATAAGACCCCTTTCCACAAGATTTCCACAAGATTTATTACTAAGTAAAAATGGATGGGGTCACCACACTCCTAAAACCAACTACTTATGGCAACACTATGTTGAGAGGATGGTAGCTACCAAATGAATGGGCAAGATAGAAACTGATCCAAAACATTAAGGGAATGTTCACTGGTTACATTTTTGTTGCTGGGAGGATTAAGCTATTGCACCAAAAACTAATAGAGGGGGAGGCTGGCTGGTGGTCACTTGGACGTCACTTGCTCAGTGTGAGGGATGTTCCCTCATCAGGCATTATCTCTGACAGCACCACAAGGATCACTCTGCTTAGATAAGAAAGTATAGTGCTCTTACTAGCAGGATTCTCTCAGGATTTAAGAAGTCCTGTTGAACCAAAGTGATGATTAGGTGTATGCCTGTCCAGGACTTCAATGGTGATTTCAGGGAGTACGCTTGCCGTGTTAGAAATGTACATAAAGTTGACCGAGCTATGAAGGTCTCATTCTTTAAAACCTAAAAACATAGAGAATTGTACCCTAAGTATATGCTTGTTTCTGTCTGACTGAGCACTTGATTCATGGGACAGAATGAACACTTAGGATGTTTGCGTGTGACACCTAACTGAGGTGAGACATTAATATGTGGGAGGGCAAGGTTGCCATGTAGAAGGACCTCAAGCAGGATGGAGGAATGAGCCAACAGGATCCTCATGAAATTCAGCAGATGTGTGAAAGTCTTGCACCTGGGACAGAACAACTCTGTGCATTAATGCAGGCTGCAGACTGGCTAGAAAGCAACTCTTCAGAAAAGGACCTATGAGTCCTGATGGACAAGAAACTGAACAAGTCAGCAATGCATGCTTAAGATAATTGCCTACTGGACTGTGTTAACAAGAGCATAAACAACAGCTGAAGGGAAACGCTTATTTCCTGTTACTCAGCATTCATGAGGCCAAATCTGAAACACTTTCCAGATTTGGGGCTCCCAGTAGGAGACACATAAACAAACTGTAGTCCGGTGGAGTGTCACTAGGCTTGTCAGGAGCCTGGATCACATATAATATGTGAAGAAGCTGAAGGAGCTGAGTTTATTTATCCTGCAGGGATAACTAAGGAAGGGCAAACTAACTACAGTGGTCCAAAAAGGAGGCAGGGGATCACATTAAAAAGCTGGAACCAGACACTGAAGTGCACAGCAAAAGGACAAGAGGCAATGGTAACAAGCTGCAGCAAGGAAAAGTTTGACTGAAGGAAAAAACACTTCATGGTGATGGTGATGAAATACTGGAGCAGGTTGTCCAAAGAGGCTGGGGAATATTCATCTTTAGAGATTTTCAAAAGTCAACTGGATATGGCCCTGAGCAACCTGATCTAACTTTGAAATTAGCATTGCTTCAAGCAGAAGGTTGGACTAGATGATCTCCAGAGAGTCCTTCCAACATAAATACAATTATGTGGTCAACATCAAAAGTGGCAAGTCCATCATCTTCCTTACAAGCTGCTCAGGAACATTCAGTGAGATACAATCATGAAAGTATACGTAAAAAATATACATGTATATACTTTCTTTTGGACATTGCTCTTGGTTAATTTGGCATTAAGCATCACAGCTGCATCCTGAAGAACTAAAAGTACACCTTTATTTTTTTGAGCTAAGGAACAAACCCTTTTAATTCCTTTGATAGATAAATGGATAAAAATGGGTAATAATGGTTAAAAATATAACTGTTAAGATCCTCTATTGATGAGAATAGTATTTGCATACATTTAGTTATATCTTAGAAAGGTGGTTGGTACTTCTACTGCCCTGTATAGCTCAGAATAACCAAAATGGACATAGAGGTGAACTGCACTGAGTAATTAGTTCTGATATCAGTCGAACAGAATAGAAATGTAATTCTGTTTTCTACCTCCTTGATTTGATTTTACCAGTTATTACCCAAACAGATTTCTCACTTAACAAGCAGCAGGAAGATCTTGAACGTGCTGGAGTGTAAGAAGAAAATCATTAAGAACGTATGCAGTAATAGAAAGCAGAGGTATGCTGTAGAAAAGAATTAGGTTGATGGACCCTCACTGCTTAAGGGCAGGGAATATATGATGGAAGGAGAGGGAGGAAAAAGCGCTTCACAAAAGTGCATCCAAGTAAAAGCAGACAGCTTTGACTAAGAGTAAGTAAAGAAATATGTATTACAGGCACTGTATCTCATTTGTCTTGAGGACAGTAAAGCATTTCAGAAATACAGATTCTGATTGAATAGGCACCATTAGGAAACAAACCATATGTAATGAATGACTACAGGTTTGAAGGAATCAGGCAGATTGCCAGGTGCCACATACTGCAAAAGAGTTTTTAAACAAATGAAACAGAACAAATGCCAGCTATTAATTTAATTCTTGGTGTGCCTGTATGGCAGATACCACTAGCTCCATGTAGGATATTGGTACCTGAAACATTCTTTTAGCTTCAGAATATTAATTTGGATCTATGACCTATAGAAAAGAAACACAATCAAATTCTGTATGCAATTCAATACTAGCGTCATAGGAATATTTTCTATAGACTTTCATTTGTGTGGTCTTCTACTCTCACAACACCACAGATCTTAAAATGCCTGTGTCACATATAATTCTCAAAAGACTTAAATGAATTCTAATGGAAAGGATTCTAACTTGGAAATGATGGCACTCCCTTTGTCTTTAGCAATAGACTGGATTAGAAGTAGAAAAAGCCTCAAAACAGTAGGGATACCGGTACAAGCGAAGGAAATAAGATATCAGCTTTCTCAAAGACTCCATTACTACCAGCTTGAGACATTTTTCTGATACTTTCCTATGTTACATTTCTAAGTATCAGCATCTATTTTCAGTGTCAAAGTACTGTCACAGCTGCGCATCCTAATGTAACTCCAATGAAACTGGACTTGCTCCTGAAATAATGAATGCATTTCATAATACATTTAAGGATCAAAGCAGATAGAAGCTTTGAAAAGAAATCCAAAGGGATACAGAACAATATAAAATGTTAATGGGCCTAAAGTATATTTAATGCCTGGTGGTCAGGACAAGTTGTGTATTTGTGTGTATTTTAATAGGTATTTAAAATAAATAGTATGTTTAAAATATCTTGAAATTGTAGCCCATTTAGATTCCTCTTTTATAGTTCAAAATGTTAAGTACATTACAATGAAAAATAATCTTTCCACACAGTTTAGCCCAGACGTTAAAGTACTTTAACAGGAATGAGAAACAATAGAAAGAAACAAGTCTTTCCTGCTAAAGTTCTGCCACTGGTTTTTTTAATAGTATTATCTGCTTTTTGTGACTGTACAGATGTCATTTATTGTTAAATTGATGAATTGCCTTGTCTATATGTCTATTATTTGTGCAAAGGCGTTTAACTAGACTCCAGTCGCTATTTATATGGTACTGATTGAAAATTTAACAATTACACAAAAATCATCCTAAATTAGAGCTTGGGGTTTTTTTCCTTCAAACATTTGCTGACTGAAAAAAAGATTTACCTACACCATGCTCTGCTTTGCCTATGGACACATTTTTCAATCTGTTAATGGAATATTTCTTATTACCTAAGAAATATTGCCAGGTTGAGATCCTTGCTCAATGTGAACAATTTGGAAAAACTAGTAAACAGATTTTTTACTTTAGGGGTAGATTATCACACATTTCACATCTTGGCATTTCTGGTCTATAGCTCATCTAAAAGGCAACAGCTTAAATCTTTGTCATAGCCATCTGTTTAACCATAACACTTTAGTTGTAACATATAAAAAATTGTTTCTAATAATTTATTTTTTTAATATAAGGTTAATTTATAATTATCTATTACTACTCCACCACTATTGGATCTTTTTGTATTTCAGTGATATCCAAATTAGGATGACATTAAATATTTTCTGCCTATGCTCTCATGGAAGTTGTGGAATTGTTTCTTAGAAGCTGTCATAACTTTTTGCCTGATCATGATTTAAAATTCCATTACAGAGATCTAGGCTTACCACAGCTTGTAACTGATGCAAGCATTACAGAGTTTATTAGCAGCATTTGTTACAAGAACTTCTGTGTCTTTTGGGGAAGACTGAGACTTAAATGTATTTAGGGATGTTATCGTTTGGGGATTGTGACAACCCTCCTTTGGAGCTATCAACTGTGAAAGAAGTAGTACATATTCAGGAGCACCTTTGAGATGCTGCACAGAATGGTAATATGATATGTATTCTTCAGACTGGTTATTGTCTTATGTAGGTTTCAAAACACAAGACGGGAGTTTGAATTTCTACAAAGATCAGCTGAGGTTATGGAGCAAGTCCATCATACTTTTTAACTGACAGTTTAACAAACACAGAAATAATATTTAAAAATTCATGAACTTTTAATAGTCTTCACTGAATTGTAGCAATACCATATATGCTCTATGGCATATTAAATTTGTATTATTTAGTATTTGCATTCTCTCTATCCCTTTCCAAGCAATGCAATAAAATGCTAATTAAAACACACATTTGTCACTGAGGAAACTCAATATTTGTCTACAGTTTCAATGATTAATTAAATTCTGTATATCCTTAGGTAAATTGTGCCTCTAGACATACTAATCATCAGTATAGATACGTATTTTCAGTGATGGATCCCATTAGTGGGAATGTGCAGAAGCCACCTCAAAAAAGAAACAACTAACTTTTCTGTCACTGAAGCAAGATTTCTAGAAATAATGCCTTGATGATATTTCTATAAACCAGCTAGAGGAACATTTAAGGTTGAATGACCCTTTCCATCTGACTGTAAAACACAAACAGTGCTCAAATCAGTCTGTGCATGCATTCTGAGTTTGGACTTGTTCCTCTGGGGGCAGGGATGTAGAGTGGGATAAGGTTACAATATTTAACCAACTTTTTCACTGATGCTTTACTTCTTTTATTTCTCCTAAGCCTCATTTTGGCACATGTCCAAGTTTATCATACATTGCTGTTCATTATTTTCTGTATCAGGAAAAGAAAATATTGTGCACTAACTAAACAGAAGTATAATACAGCTGCAGTGAGAGCAAGCTAAACCTTATATAAAGAATGGCTCTCAGAGGGGATATTGAGGGCAGAGTAGAGATTGGTTTATATTTCTTCAGACTCTGTTTTGCTCTGTACTGCTCCGTTTTCAAATTTATGTTTTCTCTGGGAAGTCATAACGCTTGCAGTTAAGTACATATGTGCTCTATAAAATAATCTTCAAACTAGATAGCGATCAATCAGTCAATTCATATTGAAATGAGTTACTTCAGGAAAAAAGAGAAGAAGAAAAAACATTACTGTACAAAATTGCCAGTATTTTGCAATATTCATGAGTTGGAAAATTCAGTTCAAATAGTTTGAAGTTCTTTCATATTAAACAAACAAAACAACTGTGAAAACAATTATTGTTTTTTAACAAGTTGGAACAGAAATGTGTATTTTATTCTAAAATTTATTTGGCATTGTGTTTTTAATTATCTGTAGAGATCAAGAGATTCGTGTGTTTGTTCATTTACTTCTTTGTGCTGGGGGAACGGGAGGGAAAGTGATCGGCGAGAAATAAAAGAATTGAAGAAATGAAAAAAACCAAACCAAACCAAACCAAACTTGTGGAGTGAACATTTCTATATATGCTTCTACTCTCACCTACAGGCCATACCAACAAATTGCTTTTGTTCAGGTATTAATTCCAGTTAAAGCTGATAAAAAGAAAATTTTAAGCTCTTACATTTTCATTTGAAGAGAAGTTATTCTTTTTTAATGAAAGTTTTGGTTTTGTAAAATTAGCATTTTCTAACAAAACCAAAATCATCGGTATTTCTCCAGTCAGACTTAGTAGCTACGCAGAAAAATGCCATAACTTAAAAAAGCTCAAGAAGGAATCATGACATAGATTACATGAATTACTGGTAGTAGATCACATATGAAGCAATAAATCTGTGGATTACTTAGACCACATTGGAAGTATTCTGTCTTTTTTTCTGATATGTCCAACATCATGCTTGCATTGTGGATTTATACTGTATGCTAGTCTTCACCCATTCTGTCTCATCTCAGAATACATTGAATTCCATCACTGCAGATATGTAGTCTAATGCTGAAATTTAAAAATATATGAGAAAGCTCTATCTTATTAAAGACTTGCTGAGAAACAGAGAGAATAATTGTTTTAAATGTTATCTTTTTTTCCTTTGTCTACCAAAGAAATCACAAAGAATCTACTAATATGGTAAGAGTTCAAATATCAGTAACATGAAATTCAACAAAATTGCTCTTTAATGGTAAGGAACTGAAAAAATAGATTTTAAAATCCATTTTGGAATAACCAGGATTGTAATTTTTCAACTGCTTGACTATAAGGGAAAACCTTTTTTCAGGTTTTCATTGTCCACTGAATGTCCTTCATGGAGAAGTGGGCACAGGAGGCACCACAGAAATGCAGTCTTAGGTTTAGAACGCTACATAAATAAACAAAGGTGCAGCTCTTCACCAGGAAAGCCAAGATGATAATTTTTCTAAATTTCTGAAATGGAGCGGTAAAATCTTAACTAGAAGGGTGCTGTGGTTCCTAAAGAGCAAATCTGATTCAAAGATGACACTGAGATCAGGAACATAAAGTCCTATTGCCAATAAATGGCACCATAAATGAGATGGGAGAAGTCAGCAGATGATGGGTGGAAACAGAATAAATTTAATTTTATCTAAACTTTACCTGTTAATTGCCAGCCTTTTTTTCTTTCACCACTGCCATCACCACACTTATTTTATGATGTCCTTGTTAACTTAAAATCAGCATGAACATCAAACAACTAGAGGAATTTAGATAGTCCTTGCCAACTAATTCTTATTTATGTTTCTGCAACCCTTTGTACAGAAAGTACTGCTGAAATTCAGTCCTATGTATGTAAGTTTAGAAATATATCTTATGATTTTCAGAATATTAAATATTGGCTTATGATTTCTCTTGGTATTTCTAAGGACTGTGGACAAAAAGTGAAAGAGAAAAGAAGATCTTTCTAGATAACCCGAGTTTATCAGAAATCTTTTATGGGAATTGATGGTCTATTAAAAGCAAAAGACTGCAAGAAGTAGATATAGTTTAAATGTTTGGGCAATTTTATCATATGCTGAAGAGTTATTTAATTTTGTTGTGATCTCCAAAAAAAGGACAAAAGGTTTCTACTATATTATAACTGTCCTGATAATTAATGATGAAACATTTAAAACAAATATTGGACTTCTTTCAAAAAGTATACTCAAAATTCAGCATAAGATCTGATTTTGATATTGAAGCCACCAGGTTTTAGCAGTCTGATTGCATACTAGTTGGGGAATGGAGCAAAATAGCATATATGGATTCTAACAGTTAAGATTGAAATTATTTCTAACCAATATTTAAATTATTCTATTAACAAATTAGTTTTTGATATTTAAGAAGACAGCTAAAATACTTCACATTACTTTTTCTATAACACTTAATAAGTTTTTATTTCCTTACATAAAATGTGCAGAGGCGAACACTCTTGCCAGCATTTCCAAACTTCTGTTCTTGACAGTAGTATAGTATTTTATTTTCTACTATACACTTGAGTTTATATATAGTTTCTATACAAAGGTTTGCATAAATAACTTAGGTGATTATATATTAACTGATATACTCATTTATGCAAATTTTAATCACTTCTGCAGGCTTTTCAACTCATAAGTAACAGATTTCACTGAGCAGAATGCCAGAAATTTGGCTTTTTGATAGCAGGCAGTGCTACCAGTGGTCATTATTGAAGTATCATATTTATGTTGTTGCCATACTTGCATTGTGGCAGTGTCTAATACTCCAGAAACTGTGTTCCCCACTTCAGAATCCTCAAAAGCAACCATTTATACTATCTATTTACTAACATATTTCGACACTTTAGATTTTGCTGAAAATTTGTGAAGTGTTCAAAATTTTTAGTGATTGTACATCTTGCCTTTAGGATATTACTAAACCAAATTTAATTAGTTTATCAAAAAACAGACTAAGAAGCGATGAAGTCTGTATTTAGCAATGAAGATATGATGTAATGGCTAATCCAGAAGCTATAGATAAACAGGGGTTTTTACTGTTATGATAATTAATGATAAAATAGAAAGTATTTATTTAAGTCAAGGTTGAGAATTGTTTTAGAGGGAGAACCAACCTTAAGCATACAATATAGTCTTAATTCAAGAATCAATGAGCACAGTATGTTTTCTTATGCCTCATTCCTGAAAAGCCAGAGCTATTTCTTTAAAAATAAAAAATAGATGTTTTATTTTCTTTGTGTCACGGACAAAATGCTTTATTGTTTATATCTAAGTACTTAGCTATTGATTTACTGGTAATGCTACAGATGTAACCACCACTTCCCATTACCAACTTTCATGAGTGGGGCCTAGTCTTTGTTTAAGCCATAGCATGATGTGATGAGCAGAATGTGATGATCAGAAGAAAGGTTTGTCCATATAGGCAAAACATGCACCCAGCTATTATTACTTAACCATAGTAATATAGAAAAAAAAAATTTGGATTTTTTTGTTTATTTTAGATAGTGCTTTAAGAAAGAATTTATTTTACAGTGAACAAAATAATTTATCTTATGTCAAGATCAAAGTCTTTTACTGAGAATCAGGCTCCATTTGAATCCAAGTATAATGTCTTTTGACATGAATAAAGATTGTCTTTGTAATCCTGCACTCAATTCATCTGAGTAAATCCTCCATGGACAAAAGACATTACTCAGCTTTCAACTAATAACAACACAGCTATTGTGAAAGTGATTACCGGCATCTCTGACCCATTTCTAGAAAGCAGGTAATGTCTGGATATGAAAAGAGAAGCCATACAACCCTATACATTCAAAGCTACCTTGGGCTTTCAAAACTGCTTTGATTCCACCCTACCAGCAATGCAAAATAAAACCCCAGGTAACATTGTCAAAAAGAGTAGTCAGAGAAAATCTGGTACAAAATTTATCAGGAAATAGTAGTGAGATATAGACTTGTCTGTGTCAGCATGAACTATGAAACACTAGGGCTTATATCTGTAATGAAGTAATGGTTTCCTTTTAATTCTCACGACTATAGTAAAGTTAGTTAAAGGGGGGATGTCAGCCACAAAATCAGATTTTGTGGGGGGTGTTTTGTGGTTTGCCACTAAGATTAATAATCATCTATTTGAACTTTAGATGCCTAAAAATTAAGTCTAAGCTAACTATGTAGGGTCTTTCAACATTAATGGAGAGAGATAGGTATTTCTGGGAGACAAAAGCATATCTAGCTCAGATATATGTGCTGAATGTACAATTCCTACACTGATACTGATAACAGGATTCATCTTACTCAAAGGTGGCCATCAGGAAGTTAGGTAACTAGTGCAAGATAATCGTTAAGATTCCCTCGACAGACAGTGGAAACAGGTAAGTACTTAGCACTTATTTGTCAATGAATATAGATGTTTAAGGTAGGTTGAACAACTCACTTTCCAGAAGTGCCACTCTGTCTTTACTGTCTAGAGAGAGATCCCAGATGTGTAGTTCAGGCTAGACAACAACACACAAAGGTATGTGAGAGAAAGTTCTCACTGGCCATTCCTTTAAAGGACATTGTCAGAATTTGACTGCAGCCAACAGTTCTGCATATGGTTAAGTATAAGCAATATAGAGATTTCCATGTAGTGATATCTATATATAGAACAGAAATATATTGAGTTCAGATAATCTGTAAAATGATAATAAGTGTTTACCTCTTTATTATTTTCACCTCTTTCTCAGTTGCCTTTCTCGCCAGCCTACATCAACAACAAGTCAATAAATTAAATCAATAACAAGCTCAATGGCAAGTCTCATCGCCCATCTTCTTCCCAGCAGGAGAGGTCTTCAATCCATCGACTTGCTGACAGCTTTTAGAGAAAGATGTAGACCTTTTTTCCTAACAAAAAATTTCCACCTCCTTCAAAAGTCCTGTCAAAGTTTCCCTTTCTGTATGTGAGCTTCAGACACATTTTGAAATAATCTATAAAAGGGATAAACCTAATCTTCTTCCCTACACTATTGTCTCAGGAAACAGAAGAAAGGAATTTTCCTAAGGAAGGTTGATTTTGGTTTTGTCCTTCATTATTTTTGACACTGAAGTATTGCTGAGTGGCTGAAGAGGAATTAGGACCAGATCTGGGCAAAAGAACATCCTCAGGAGATGTTTCTTCCAAGAAGTTCTGAATTCAATTGCAGTAAGATGGATGAGGGGCTATATCAGGTATAGAAGCAAGAAATTAAAAGATGGTGGTTTTTTAGAATTCAGTTGTACTACAAAATTGGATTCAGCCATGAATCAGAGCTGTGTTCAGCAATATATAAATGGTGTAAAAACACCCACATCTTTTTCTCAAAAATGACTAATTTTCTGTCCTGGGGAACTCACGTTAGGCTTGGGACAAAGAGCGGAAACCGAGAGACTAAGGTGATGGACAGAGAACTCAGAGTAAAATTGCAGTTTTCATCAAACAAGGACACACCTACTTTACAATTTATTTAGTTGCAATCAGTTGGCAGTCGGCATCAAAGTAGCTCCCTAGAAAGAATTTATGGAAGGACCAAACTAGTGAATTTACTGACGTACGTAAAAGAAAAATGTCAACAACATAGGACAAGTTCAGCCCCTTTCATAGACACCATCTCATGATTTCATTATTAGACTTAAGTGCTCAATCCCTCTTTAAGGGAAATTTTTTTAAGTAATTTTGTATTAGCTAAATTAGTACTGAAAACTGTCTTTTTTGTGCCTTTGCTTGACATTTTTTGCCTACATATTTTCAAAAGTTACTAGATGCTACTGCTGAGAATTATCAGAATGTAGGAGAGGAGCAATGAAAACACGTGCAAACTTATTGCTAGTGATGCAATGGTTCTGCCTCCTATTAAAATTTGCATAAAGAGTCACTTTGTGAGAAAATCTCAAGACTTTTTTAATTGAGATTTTCACTGTATTAGCTGATTGGAGAAGTAGCAGCAGTAGGGAGGAGTTTATAGCAGGAGTAAAAGAGCAACAGCTGCTTTGATCCATCAAAAATGAAGAGTATGACTGCAGAACCATTACACCTTAGCGATTGTTCAGGTGCTCTCTGTCACCATTATGATTACCCTGAGAAGTACCCTTACTTTTTCTTGTATGCTTACGTGTCCAGAAGAACGGTAACACGCTTGTACCCCTATAATGACTGCCTACACTAACTCAAATTGTGGGTCTCAAAGCAGATGAACAATCGATGTAGCTGAACTAAACCTCAAAATTTTAAAATTTCTCCACAGATGGAAATTAGTCAGATTTTTACAGAGAGAGAAAACAACACAGAGAAGTTTAAAGACCTATCTAACAATGAAATGGGCAACGTTAGACCTCAGGAGTTCTCTTGTCAATGTAAGAGTCAACATTAGCATTCAGGAATTTCTCTGTGAAGCCCTACTGTGTCTTTTGAATGGTTACATTGCCTGAAGGTCCCCCGACATAATTTAAAAAATTAGAAATTGAAAATAAACTGTCTAATATGTCCAAATAAAATCAGCAATATTAAGATCCGGGGAACTACAGGCCTGTCAGCCTGACCTCAGTGCCGGGGAAGATTATGGAGAGGTTCATCTTGAGGGCGCTCACAGGACATGTGCAGGACAACCAAGGGATCAGCCAGCACGGGTTCATGAAAGGCAGGTCCTGCTTGACCAACCTGATCTCCTTCTATGACCAGGTGACATGCCTAGTGGATGAGGGAAAGGTTGTTGATGTTGTCTACCTGGACTTTAGTAAAGCCTTCGACACTGTCTCCCATAGTATTCTCCTGGAGAAGCTGGCAGCTCGTGGCTTAGACAGGTGTACTCTTCAATGGATAAAAAACTGGCTGGATGGCCGAGCCCAGAGAGTTGTGGTGAATGGAGATAAATCCAGTTGGCAGCCATCACAGATGGTGTCCTCCAGGGCTCAGTTTTGGAGCCGGTCGTGTTTAATATATTTATCAACAATCTGGATGAGGAGACTGAGTGCTCCCTCAGCAAGTTTGCAGACGACACCAAGTTGGGCGGGAGCGTTGATCTGCTTGAGGGTAGGAAGGCTCTGCAGAGGGATCTGGACAGGCTGGATCGATGGGCTGAGGCCAATTGTATGAGGTTCAACAAGGCCAAGTGCCGGGTCCTGCACTTGGGTCACAACAACCCCATGCAACGCTACAGGCTTGGGGAAGAGTGGCTGGAAAACTGCCCAGTGGAAAAAGACCTGGGGGGTGCTGGTTGACAGCCGGCAGAATATGACTGGATATTAGGAAAAATTTCTTTACTGAGAGAGTGTTGAAACACTGGAATAAGCTGCCTAGGGAAGTGGTGGAGTCACCCTCACTGGAGGTGTTCAAGGAATGTGTGGACGAGGCATTGTGAGACATGGTTTAATGGGCATGGTGGTGTGAGTTGATGGTTGGACTTGATGATCTTACAGGTCTTTTCCAACCTTAGTGATTCTGTGATTCTGTGAAGATTGTTTGGTAAGGTAAGAGGGTGTTGCTTATAAAGATCTGACCATGGATGTGAAATGCCATTTCCATAGACTGTGCAAGCCACGGCATAACAAACACAGAAACTTAGGGCAATGTGGGCAATAGAATTCTCAATGTCTTGAGCTAAAAATCAGGAAATCTGAGTTTTAACTAACTAATCACAGCTCACACCTCCTGACATATAGTTTTATTGTTCACATTGAATATTTTAATAAAACAGTTAAAAAAGAAAATTTCAGTATTTCCCATCCCTCCAAATCCTTCTCTCTAATTTTCATCTGGATTCATACATACAACACAAACACACAAACATAGAGCAGCAGTTTTTAATAAGAATAAACAGAATAATAGATAAGCAGTCACACAAAACTATGATGTTAGTCTGTCATGGGATCTGTTGACATAAATCATTAGCACTTTGTTTTGTAAGCTTGGCTTATTTGTTTATTTCTTTAATATTTTAAATTTCTAAAATCTACATATAACATTCAAATAACTACAAAAATAAAGACTGGCTTTCCTCTCTTTTTTATCCTTAGCGATTTTCAGCCTCCTTACTTTCTCCTAACATTCTGTCCCATCTTTCTTTTGAGAACAATATCCTTTGGTTAAAGATTTTATTATGGTGACAGTCTAAGGGACAGAAGATAACAGTGGACACTGTACTTATTTTTCTATCTTAACTCCAAGGCAACTGTTACTTATCCTTTGTTTCCTCTCTTGTGCTTTCCATCATCTACTTACTAAATAATTTGAGAAAGAGTGTTGTAACTACCTATTCTAAGCTTTCCCTTCCTCCCTGTTTTAGTGGTTGGGGATACAAGACTCCAGGGACCAATTCTGATAGGACACAGCTGCCCATCCTTGAGTCACACTGCTAAGAAAGAGCTGTGAGAAAGTCTGTGGAGAGACAAGAAAGGCAAAATTGCAGAGCTGGGGTTGTTAAAATGCAATTCTTTGGTGCAGAATGATTTAGGAGGAAAAATACCAGCATAGAAGGGTATAAAATACTAAAGCGAGGAAGAGTAGTCAGGCTAGTGAGGAATCCTTGGGTCAAGTCGTCTGTGTCAACAGAGATAGTGGATGTTGTCAGCTGAACAACATTGAGAATTTATTCCAAGGGGCCGCAAGGGCTATTCCTTCTTCTCCCAACTGATGCCAGTCAGAGCAGCACAGACTGGGTGCCTTATCAGGGAGATAAGTGCATTAATCCTAAGACTAACAGCTCCGTAAAGACTGAAATACATTTTTGGAATAAGAATGCACATTTGTGTTTTTCCATTCTTCCCATTTGCTTTTTCCCCCCAAGTTTTCAAAACTGTTAAATGTAAAAAAGTGCAACAGCTGCCAGTGAGTACAACAGATTATGCATAATTATCCAACTATGAATATTGTGCCACTAAAATAAAACTTAGAAGATCTAAAAAATATAGAGACCTTATTAGAAATTAAGAAAACAGAAGAATCTCCCATTAATATGCTTAGAAAGCTGCTGGTTCTTCTGAGTCTTTTGTGTGGCATTCATTTTGGGTTCATTTGCTTTTCTGATTCACCATAATCTTTCATTTAACTAGGCAGCCTTCCTCCTGAAATCACTAGGTTTTTCTCTCACATCTTTTTCGTTATTAATTATTAGGCATATAGGTAGTTTTACAGGGTGTCAGAAGGGTCTAACAGTCATAGACTTCCCTTTACAGGATCAGGCTAGACCTATTCCTGGAGCCATATATAGAAACTATTACAGATTCAACCTTCAAAACCTGAAAGTCTTCAGCTGTTCCTATGGTAACCAATTGGATCACTGGATTAAGAGGTATGGCACATTCTGAAAAGACGAAGTTTTAAAAACAAGGACTCTATACCCATTTAAATACTGAAATAGACTACTGTCACTAACAACAGACAAGTACTCTCCTCTTTGTTGCTTTCTTTTGCTTGTCCTTTTGGGTTTGTTTTTTTCCTTTTAAACTTGTTGTGGCTTTGTGTGATTTGACCAAGCAGTCATGTGTGAGACTTTAAGGTCCACATGTGATATAGCAGGGTATCTGCAGGGTTGAAAATGTTAAGATGAGATGACTTTAAAGAATGCCTTCAAGATGGAGTTATTGCCTGATTTCTTTATTATTTTTCTTTTAAGAATTATTTGAATATATAAATCTCTCAACTCCCTTGAGAGCTGGGAGCTCTTCAACAGGGATACTTGATTCCTTTGTGCTGTCTAAAGAAGTAAGAGTTAAGCTTTCTGATCCTTTGTGGTGGGTTGACCTTGGCTAGCTGCCAGCTGCCCAATAAGCCACTCTATCACTCCCCTTTCTCAACAGGACAGGGGAAGAAAATATGATTAAAAGCTTGTGGGTCAAGGTAAGGACAGGGAGATCACTCAGCAATTACTACCACAGGCAAAACAGACTCAGCTTGGGGAAATTAATTTAATTTATTGCCATTTAATAAGAGCAGGATAATGAGAAATAAAACCAAATCTTAAAAACCACCTTCTCCCCACCCCTCCTTTCTTCTCAGGCTCAACTTCACTCCAAATTCTCTACCTCCTCCTCTGGATCAGTGCTAGGGGTATAGGGGACAGGGATTGTGGTCAGTTCATTACATGTTGCCTCTGCCACTCCTTCCTCCTCATGCTCTTCCCCTGCTCCAGTGTCAGGTCCCACCCACAGCCAAAAGTCCTTCACAACCTTCTTCAACGTGGGTCCTTCCCACGGGCTACAGTTCTTCAAGAACTGCTCCAGCAGGGGTTCTTTCCACAGGGTGCAGTCCTTCAGGAACAGACTGCACCGGTGTGGGTTCCCTGCAGTGTCAGAGGTCCTGCCAGAAAACCTGTTCCAGTGTGGGCTCCTCTCCACAAGCTGCAGTAACTGCCAGGAGCCTGCTCCAGTACAGGCTCTCCACAGAGTGACAGCTTCCTTTGGGCCACATTCACCTGCACCAGAGTGGGGTCCTCCATGGGCTGCAGGTGGATATCTGCTCCACCGTGGACCTCCACGGGCTGCAGGGACACAGCCTGCCTCACCATGGTCTTCACCACGGGCTGCAGGGGAATCTCTGCTCCGGTGCCTGGAGCACCTCCTCCCCCTCCTTCTTCACTGACCTTGGTGTCTGCAGAGTGGTTTCTCTCACATATTCTCACTCCTCTCTTCTCTGGCTGCTGTTGCGCAGCAGTTTTTCCCCATTCTTAAATACGTTATTCCAGAGGCACTACCTCCATAGCTGATTGGCTCAGTTTTGGCCAGCAGCAGGTCTCTCTTAGAGCCGTCTGGAATTGGCTTTATCAGACATGGGGGAAACTTCTGGCATCTTCTCACAGAAGCCACATCTGTAGCCCCCCGCTAACAAAACATTACCACATAATGCCATTACATCCTTATTAACGCTGTTGATTTGGGAAAAAAAAAAGTAAGTGATCAGTGCTTTCTGGAAATTTAATAGGATTAATGATATCTAGATCTTTTGTGGCTCTCATTAGCATTTTGATTTGCTCCTCCTGCCCTTGGACACTTTCTGTTCCTTGCTCTGAAGCTTTATCTTCCCACAGAACTTACAATAATTTTATCAATTGTGTGATCAGTGTGGACCAGAAAGGTAAAACAATACTTTATCACCTTCCTGACAACAGCAGGCAACGGTCTGCTCTTCTTGATTCTGTAGCTCTCACTAATACTGCAACTGGACAGATGGGATTTTCATTATTTTTTCTTATGGAGGAAATACCTACTTTTAGGTTTGTACAGTACGTGCCACATGGTTTCTGAACCACACTATTAGGTAGGTGTTTATACCTTTCTGTCAACTTTTAGAAACATGTTAACAATAGTAACTGTGGTAATATTTCCATAAATAATGTACAAATTGTTACATCACATGTCCACTGTTGTATCTTCCCAAATGGCAAATGTATGCTTATTTTAATGCAAGAAGTTAAAAACATAGCTGCTCTGTCGTGAAAAGAAAAAAAATTAGTGGGACATTTTATTACCATAGAAATTATTATTATTGTTGCTGTTGTTAATAAAATTAGTGCCACAATTACAGAAATCTCCAAAAGACCCATTATGTATCTGGCCTAGGATATACAGGTTCTATACAAAGCCAGAACACAAGGATAATAGGTATTAGGTTAAACCCTGCAGAATATGTAGATGCAGACAAATATCTTTTTTTTTTAAACCATTATGTGTCTAAGAATGGGGTTTATGCAGGCATGGTCAATATTTTAAAAACTAATGCATCTCTAAGTAGTTTACGGTACCTGGGAATGTTAACACTGAACTGATAGACTGAAGTCTATCTGCAGTTATAGGGTGAAAGGACTTAAGGTTACCCCACCAAGTTACAGATTTGGGACATGGTAACAGACACCAGAGCAACAGCTTTAGGGATAAACAGTTTATCACCAAATAACAGTACAGTAACAAATACAAATACAAATCAGTATTACAATTACCTGGGTTGTTTCCGTAGCACAATTATCCTGCTTGAAATGAGAACAAATCCTGTCATTCACTAACACTGAGTTAAACACAATATCTGAACAGACAAAGACTTACATAGCCAAGGTTATCGGGCAGACTAGCAGGAAGTAGGTCGTGTCTTCTTGGAAGACTGACTTGGACCAGCCCACAGGCTCAGGGAATTCCAACTTCCCTAATCAGGTTGTCCCTTTTTACTGTTGAATCATGGAAGCACTATCTGGACTTGTTAACGCATACCAACTCTGTTCCCCTTCTGTGCCAGTGCTGTCCTTGGTGTGCATAGTGCATGGAAATACCATATAAGGCAATACTAACCCCACATCTGTGCACAGTGCCCAGAAATATCATGTAAAGCAGTACTAGCCCCACACATGGCTATGACCTTACTGGCATCATGGAGATGTGGTGAGATAGTTCACATGACTGGATTGCTTTGTTGGAGAGATACAGGCTTTTTAGGAAGGACAGCTGGGAAGGCAAGGACATGGAGTTGCCCTTTATGTAAGTCAGCAGCTGGAATGCATGGAGCTCTGCCTTGGGACAGGTCAGTAGCCAGATGAGAGCTTTGGGGTCAAAATTGTTCAAACAACCAGAAGAAGCCTCATGTTCACAGGCCTTGGTCCTCATGGGAGACTTTAAGCATCCTGATGTCTTCTGGAAAGACAAAACAGCAGGGAACGAACAAATATGGGAAATTCATGCAGTTCATTGATGACAACTTCCTGACACAGCTGATCCAGGAGCCAAAAAGGAAAGGTGTTCTGCTACACCTCATACTTACAAACAAGAAAGAAATGGTAACAGATATGATTGTCAGGGACAGCTTGGCTGAAGTTACCATGAGATGGTGGAGATGAGAATCCTGAGGGGAAGGAACAGAAAAAAAAAACAGGGTCACAACCCTAGATTTCAGGAGTTCACTTCAGAGATCTGCTTGGAAGATTCCCATGGGAAATGGCCTTGGAGAGAAGAGAGGTTTGGGAGAGACAGTTGATATTCAAGGATCACCTCCTCCAGGCTCAAGAGAGGTCCATACCAATACTTAGAAAATTAAAGAAAGATTTCAGGAGGCCATCATGGATAATCAAGAAGTTCCTAACTGAACTAAGACGTAAAAAGGAAGCGTACAAGAAATGGAAGTAGGAGTAGGTGACCCAGAAGGAGTAGAGAGGTGCTAGCCCATCATGCAGGGGTGGGGTTAGGAAAGTCAAGGTAGACCTGGAGATGAATCTGGCAAAGGATATGAAGGGCAATGAGAAAGGATTCTACAAGTACATAAAGAGCAAAAGGAAGACCTGCTGCTGAATGGGACAGGGGTATCCATTGACAAAGGACACAGAAAATGCTGAAATTCTCAATGTCTTATTTCCTTCAATCTCTACTCGTAAGACTGACTTTCAGGAATCCCAGGCCCCTGAAACTAGGGGGAAAGTCTGGAGCAAGAAAGACTTACCCTCGCTGAAAGAGGACGAGAACAGGGAGCACTTAAACAAACTGCACATACATCTAAGTCCACGGCACCTCGTGGGCTGCACTCACAAGTGTTGAATGAGCTGGCAGATGTCATTGACAGGATGTTCTCGATTATCTGTAAATGGTCATGGCAAGTAGGAGAGGTTCCTGAAGACTGGAAGAGAGAAAATTTCACTCCCATCTGCAGGAAGGGAAAGAAGGAAGATCTGGGGATCTACAGGTCACTCAGCCTCAACTTAATCGCTAGGAATGTGACAGAGACAATCCTCCTGGAAAGCATTTCTGAACACGTGAAGGACAAGAAAGTGATTGGGACTAGTCAGCATGGATTTACAAAAGGGAAATCATTCCTGAACCAACCTGATAGCCTTTTACAATGAGGTGACTATCTTGGTGGACATGAGAGCAGTGGATGTTGTTTATCTTGACTTTAGTAAAGCTTTTGACACCATCTCCCTTAACATCATAGACAAGCTGACAAAGCCTGGGTTAGATAATCCACAAAGTGAAGTGGATTGAAAACTGGCTGAATGGCTCTGCCTAAAGGGTCGTGATCAGTGGCACAAAGTCCAGTTGGAGCCCGGCTATGTACCTCAGGGTTTGATACTGGGGACAATACTGTTCAGCCTCTTCATTAATGACCTGGCCAATGGGACAGAGGACACCTGTCCTGGAGTCACCTGGAGTGAGTCCAGCAAAAGGTCGTGAAGATGAGTAAGATTCTGGAGCATGTGTCATATGAGGACAGGCTGAGAGACCTGGACTCTTCAGACGAAAGAAGAGAAGGCAAGGTAAGGCAAGGCTCAGGGGGGATCTTTTCAATGTCTGTGAGAAGGATTGAAGAAGAGGGATCCTGACTCTTCTCAGCAGTGCCCACTGACAGGACAAGAGGTAATAGGCACAATTTAAAACACATGACATTCCATCTGAACACAAGACAGTGGTCAAACATTGTAAGAATTTGCACAAAGGTGTTGTGGTGGAGATATTCAAAACTCAACTTGATGCAGTGCTTGACAATCTGCTCTAGCTGATCCTCCTTGAGCAGCGGGCTTGGACTAGACGATACCAAGAGCTGCCTTCCTACCTCAACCATTCTATGATTGTGATATAATGACCTAAATTGCTGTGGTATAGTAGCATAATAGAGGGCTTCAGAGTTGCTTTCTTGGGCTTAGAACATCTACATTGTTTGTAAGTCCTTCTTTCTATTTCAAATCTGATTATAAATTTCTATTTTGAACTGGATTTGTCAGCTTTTGATCTGCATGTATAAGACTCCACAGATCTATTATATGAATTGTACTCGGTGAGTCTTTCAATAATTCTAAATCTGAAGGAAACAGTTTTAATAGGATACACCTTTGCATACAGAGATGTCTGTAATTTACTAACTTAGTCTTATGTCATTCAGCTATACTATGGCAGCTTCTGTCTCCACCATTGATTAATGAACTACCATAGGAAGTTTCTTCAAGTACATCAGAGGCAAAAGGAAAACTAGAGGAAATGTGGGTCTGCTGTTTAATGAGACAGATGCCATGGTGACAGATGATGTAGAGAAGGCGGAGTTGCTGAATGCCTTCTTTGCTTCAGTCTTTACTGCTCTGGCCAGCCCTCAGGAGTCCCAGACTTTGGAGGTAACAGAGAACGTCTGGAAGAAGTAAGACTTTCCCTTGGTTGAGGAGGATCAAGTTAGAGACCAATTAAGTAAACTGGACATCCACAAGGGAGCTGGCAGAAGTCATCGCTGGGCCACTCTTCATCATCTTTGAAAGGTCCTGGAGAACAGGCAAAGTGCCTGAGGACTGGAGGAAAGCCAATGTCACCCCCAGTCTTCAAAAAGGGCAAGAAGGAAGACCCAGGAAACCACAGGCCAGTCAGCCTCACCTCCACCCCTGGAAAGATGGTGGAACAGCCCGTTCTGGGCATCATCTCAAAGGACCTGGAGGAAAAGAAGGTTATCAGAAGTAGTCAACATGGATTCACCAAGGGGAAGTCATGTCTGACCAATCTGATAGCCTTCTACGATGGCATGACTGGATGGATAGATGAGGGGAGGGCAGTAGATGTTGTCTACCCTGACTTCAGCAAGGCTTTCGACACCGTCTCCCACATCATCCTCATAAACAAGCTTAGGAAGTGTGGGTTAGATGAACGGACAGTGAGGTGGATTGAAAACTGGCTGATAGATACAGCTCAGAGGGTTGTGATTAGTGGCACAGAATCTAGTCGAAGGTGTGTAACATGTGGTGCTGCCCAGGGGTCAGTACTGGGTCCAGTCCTGTTCAATATATTCCTCAGTGACCTGGGTGAAGGGATGGAGTGTGCCCTCAGCAAGTTTGCTGGTGACACAACACTGGGAGGAGTGGCTGACACACTGGAAGGCTGCGCTGCCATTCAGCATGACCTGGACAGGCTGGAGAGTTGGGCAGAGAGCAACCTTATGAAATTCAGCAAAGGCAAGTGTAGGGTACTGCACCTGGGGCAGGATAACCCCATGCATCAGTGCAGGTTAGGGGCTGACCTTCAGGAGAGCAGCTCTGTGGAAAGGGACCTGGGAGTCCTGGTGGGCAACAGGATGACCATGACCCATCAATGTGCCCTTGTGGCCAAGAAGGCCAATGACATCCTGGGGTGTATCAGGAAGAGTGTGGCTAGCAGGTCGAGGGAGGCTATCCTCCCCCTCTTCTCTGCCCTGGTGTGGCCGCATCTGGAGTACTGTGTCCAGTTCTGGGCTCCCCGCTTCAAGAAGGACAGGGAGCTGCTGGAGAGGGTACAGCAAAGGGCTACGAAGATGATTAGGGGACTGGAACATCTCTCTTATGAGGAAAGGCTGAGGGACTTGGGTCTGTTTACTCCGGAGAAGAGAAGGCTGAGGGGGGATCTTATTAATGCTTATAAATACTTAAGGGGTGGGTGCCAGGAGGATGGGGCCAGTCTTTTTTCAGTGGTGACCAGTGACAGGATGAGAGGTAACGGGCACAAACTTGGTCATAGGAAGTTCTACCCAAACATGAGGAGGACCTTCTTTACTTTGAGGGTGGCAGAGCACTGGAACAAGCTGCCCAGAGAGGTTGTGGAGTCTCTTTTCTCTGGAGATATTCAAAACTCGCCTGGACACAGTCCTGTGCAATCTGCTCTAGGTGAACCTGCTCTGGCAGGGGGGTTGAACTAGATGATCTCCAGAGGTCCCTTCCAACCCCTTCCAACCCCTATCATTCTGTGATTCTGTGAAAATATTTCTCCACTGAAAACCTATGCAAATCCACAATTAAAGTTAAGGGGGTTATTTTTATCAAATCAATCAGATATTGTATCTGTTTAAAACTGTAAAAGCATAATTTATAATACATAATTTGATTAACAATGACCATTAATAATTAAATTATAAGATGATATTATAGGAAGATCAGAAGAGTAATTTGTATTTTAAATACAGAATTGACTTTGTATGTGTCTCCAGTTAAATAGTCAGCTTTTGAAATGAAATTGTTTACATCTTGTTCACTGTGTGTGCCTGTGAGAGAGGACATTCTCATCCATACAGTACAATGGCCTGTATTTATCAAGCAAACAGTACTGTTAAATCACACAGTACAATAGCAAAGTACAAGAATAAGTCAATTATACTGAACAGTGTTTTCAAAGCTCATTACTTCTGGAATACTGTGTTATGTACAAGGTTGTTTCTCTGTTCTGGTGATACACTTGAAGATGAGTGTTCCCTTTAAGAAAGACCACATAATTATTCACTCAACCTGTTTTCATGCTGAGTGGCCTCATCAGCTGTACCTATGGCTAGAAATTTTAGGGGAAATCCAAAGGTGTGTTTTGAAAAGCAGACAGAGTCACCCTGGATTTTTCTGCTGAAAAATCTGATAAACTGATGTAGCTAGCAGGCAAGTACTGTTAGCCCTATTGGGGAAAATCAGTTATTGGAGACATAATGCACCTATGCTTAGGAGATATTCAGTTCAGGTAAGAATTAAGAGGAAACATGTAGATATGGAAAATGAAATTAGATTTTGAGAATATTGTCCATGTGATCACTTTCATTGCTTCATTGGTCTTACTCCTCTCTCTAAGACATGGGTTTAAACTAGGACAAGCTTTAGTGAAATGAGCAGAGTTACGTTGGTGTGAAACTGGGGTGAGATAATAGAATCACTTGCCTGGAGTCCTCATGTTTTTCTGGTTTCTTGAAAGACAAGACAGAAAAAAAAAATAGGAAAAAGTCATGCTATATAGGAAACAGTCCTGCTATTTCTAAGCAGTGACCTTGTAGACAGCTTCAGTGCTTCTGTAAGAAATTCTGTTTAATGATTCTATATACTTTTTATTTCACAATTAGAGTTTTTAAAATTGCTAAGCCTTGTATATATGCTAACTCAATCTAGAAAAAGAAAAAAAATAGGAAATTAAAAAGAGGACCTTTTCCACCTATAAGAAATTTGACAAGTGATAAAAGCATATGGATGTGAATACATAAAAATGAAACACTAATGAATATGCAGATTTCCTATTAATACGTTTTTCTATTCCTTAGATGGCAGAAAAGCAGAGAAGTCAATCTCCTTCTATTGTGGAAGTTCTTTAGTGCAAAAGATAATCTATTAGATACTGGAGTGTTCATAATATAAGCAACCCTTTTTGTGACTCTCTATTGCAGTAGGTTTGTAATGGTCCAAGGCACTTTAATAATTAGTCTACAGGGAGCCTTAATAGACTAGGGCAACTCTTAATTAACTTAACCCCCAGCACATGAGTTGACCATGAGACAACAAACTACATTTTAGCTTGAAGGGTATGTGAACTCAGAGGAAATCTCATTTTTTAACTACAGTGGTGCTGCATTCTTTCCTTCTAGCACAGTGTGGTTGTAGCTAAACACATTATGCCATTCTGTCCTGTGGTAACCAGAAGCCTTTATTCTCAGTAGAATTAATAATAACTGAAGATGGCTATTTCAGCATAACTATTTTAAGATGCAAAAATTATCTTAGTGTGATATTCATATCTTGGTTAAAATAGGTAATTAAAAGTGATTCTACATAGTTTTTGCTATATCTCTGTTGTACATTATTGATGCTTTAAAAAAAAAAACTGGACCTGTTTAAAATATGTGAAAACATGCTGATAATATTTTTAATTACAGTGGTTTTTAATTAGAAACATTCTATACTCTTATGATTTGGTACTGAGGGAAGTATTATAGTATATGATTATGCTGCAAGCATGTTTTATATTTATAAGGATTTGTTTTGTACTTTATATTGCATTCTTGCTTCTTATCAAGGTTTGTGATGACTCCTAATAGCAGAAAAAAAAAATGAACTTTCTGAAGAGAGCCAGCCAGCAGCCTTTCTGTTTTTATTTCTATGTATGTTACTATTCACATATTCAGTAATACTTTTGACAAAGTGAGTGTTGCTTTAGGAGTATTTTTTGAGGTGTCTAAGGCTGTATGAAAATAATCATTATCACTGCATTGTATGGAGTGCCACTGTGATCAGCCTAATGCTGAAGAAAGAAAAAATATCAGTATAATCACAAAGGACGAGTGTGAAAGACAGAGCTATACTATAAGGTACATACGTTTTTGAACAAACATTATTAGCAACAGAATATATTAAACACAGCTTTTTTTTATTATTCTTTACAGAGAGTTGTTTTGGCATTGGCCTTGTTAGCATTTGCTGCTGATTTCCAACCAAGCAAATGAGAGATATATTTAATTTAAAATGAGTTAACAGAAAAATCACTGGGCAAAGGATTTTAATCCAAGCCATGGTACTAAGCTACTCTTTAGCTCTTGCGTGAGGAAGAAAAAAATTATTTTACTTACCTCTCATTACTCCTGTTATAATTTGTCTGTCCCAGTTGCTGAATGTTTTGGGCAACATACCTTCCCTTAAGATGCATTCCATTAGTATCATAGCGAACACCTCTGATGCCACAAGTAAGTTCAAAAATAGTCATATTCAGGTAAATCAAGCCTTCAGCTTGACAATTACATATCTCATTGTCATCAAGGAAAGCTTACCAATTTAACAATTGCACAGGATCTGAATCAATGACAGAACCGAGAACATAAATGTGTTTGTGATGTGTAATTATAAGGTTTATAGGATATTTCCTGACAAGTGGTTTTTTTAACATTATGGAAAGAATTAACTATATTTGTGTGTATCGCATAATGAACAATTTTAAGTACTCAAAAATAGTATAATTAGGAAAAATGTACACATGTTTTTTCCTGCTATTACAATCAAATTTAATTTATCTCATTAAAACACTTCCCTTTTTATTTCAATACTGTTGCATGTATTCAAAAGCACTGCATTTTATAGTGAATTTAATTTCTTACATTATTAGTCCCCTTATAAAATGGAAAATTCAATCTCTTCCAAAATCTTGATATAGTCAGTTTAATTTCCATAACTATAAATATTTTATAACAAATGAGTTTTAATTAGTTTCTGTCCTTGACCATGTACAAGACCAAGGAATCATCTTTCAATTCATCTATTGTTAGGTTATACTGAATTAAAAAGTCCCATATGTTTAAGACAGCCTACTATGCTTCCAACTTAATAGTTATTGACTCATAAATTTCTAAGTAGTTTTCAAGTGTTTCTCTTTGTTTCTGTTTTAGAAGAAAGCCTATTTATTTAACTCGCTGTGCTGAAAGAACAACACTGGAACATAATTCCAAAAAAGTCCAAAGATATACACAGCTATAAACTGAATCAAAATCTCCAAACAAATATCCCCAGACTTAGATTATTTGAAATTTCAATTTTCCAACCTATTTTTATTTGGAGTATAAAAATGATGGGTGTTGGCTTGATAGTATGGTCTGACTGAATTCAGGAGTCAAGGAACAGACTTGATTAGTCCCCATCTTTAACTCATTTTATACTTTACCATTTTCACTTTACTTGTAGTCTTATAGAGCAATGCAAATTGGAAGATACCTCAGAAGGTCATCCTCTTAAGCCTTAGGCTCAAAAGAGGGTCAGACGATGTTGCTCAGGTCTTTGTGCAGTCACTCTTGAAAACCTACATGGATGGAGACTGCACAGCCTCTCTGAGCAGCCTGTTCCACTGCCTGATTTTTCCCATGAGGAAGAGGTTTCTCCTTTCTCAGCAATGTTTATCTGAGATTTTATGTTTGGTTTTGTTGAGAGCACCAAGTAGAAGAGGGACAGTAAAGATATTATGTGCAATTTTTTCATATGACATTGAAAAAAAATAAAGTTTTTATGGTGAAATTTCAAGAAAGAGGTTTTTCAAGTAACCTGGAAAGAAAATGATTAAATATTGTCTGAAATTCTGTTCAACTAAATCTCCCTTACACAGTTAGGTTCATTCTTTTACTGGAGAAGCCAAACACCATGCCTGCTTTCTATTATAATTATATTGACCTCATTAAGCAATGACACACCAGGGATTAAAGTATTTGGGTTGGTGGTTGTTGGGCTTTTTTCTTCATGGAACTTCTAGCAAGCTATTCCAATTAGATAAGCCATCTGTGAGCTAGAAAATGTAACATTATGTACTACAACTTTTGTCAGGGTGGCAAGTGAGATACTGTGATGGGGAAGCATAATTAGGAAGGCAGCACAATCGTCACTCTTCCCTTCAAACAAAAGGCAATAATCTTTGTCCGTATGGTGCCAATGAGCCCCATGTAAATGCTTTGTTCAGAGCCACATCATTACCACAATGATGTGCCTACAGTGGGATCTGAAAGAAGACAAATAATATTACAGGATTTCTTCATATGTGACAAAGCGAAAATGGATTAGTTACTTACCATTTATTAATAATTACTCAGAAGCTGAGACTGACTTATCTTGGATTAGCGTCTCTTTATTATCCATCTTGCCTCCTCTGTCATGATCCTGACACATATTCAACATCAAGAAACCTAGCAGGGCTATGCACTTTGATACCTAAAGATCCCTAGACGTCTAAAGTACCTCTCCTCTGCTTGGACCGCATAAATCACTTAAGACACCAGGGCTGTCACCTATTCCCAGTTAGTATTAGAATGCAGTGCTTTCTTTCAAGAGGTTTCAAGTCAGCAGTGCAGCCTTGTGGCAATGGAGGCTGACCCCATATGGGGCTCTATTAGCAAGAGTGCAGCCAGCCATCAAGGGAAGTGGTTATTCCTCTGTATTGTGCTGCTTGGGAGGCCACACCTGGAGCACTGTGTTTGGTTTTTGGCTCCTTAGTAAAAAAAGATGTTGACATCCTGGAGTGAGTCCTTCAGAAGGTCAGCAAGGTGATAAAATGAGCTTGACTACATAAAGATTAAGAAGATGCTAGGGAAGCTGGGTTAAGGAAAGAAGGCTAGGAGGGGCTGTTATTGTTCTCTTTGGTAACCTAGTGGGAGGTTCCTTCTCAGAAGTGCACAGAAAAAGGATATGAGGCAATAGACAACTTTTGCAGCAAAGGAAATCCTGATTAGATATTAAGGTGGAAAAAAAATCACAATGAGGGTGATAAAACACTGAACCAGGTTGCCCAGAGATGTTAAGGAATATCCACTCTTGGAGATGTTCAGAACCCATCTGGCTAAGGCCCTGAACAACCTGCTCTGACTTTGCAGCTGGCTCTTCTTTGAGGCCAGATCACTTCCCAGGGTTCCCCTCCAAACTTTTCTTTTTTTTTCTGTGATTATTGTATGATTATTCTAACTCCATGTTTAAAGATTCTATTTTTAGTTGTGGTTTTAGCCATGACTGACCCTTACTGGCCCAGCCTAATAGGTTAACACTGAGGCTGCTGCAAGAGTTAAAAGGTTCACACAAGATTTATAAAACTATTGGTCTCACACAAGCTTATTTTATCCATTGAGTTAGCAAATAATTAGCAAAATCCCTTTGCAAAGGGCTTTTTCCATGGGAGCTCTAGATCAGATAGTCATGGACTGGCTGATAGAAAGTAACAGACCAAGGAGGAGACTCTAGTACTAAGGTAGAAATAAAGCTAGGAACGGTTTGAATAG
This sequence comes from Gavia stellata, assembly GCF_030936135.1. Taxonomy (NCBI): domain Eukaryota; kingdom Metazoa; phylum Chordata; class Aves; order Gaviiformes; family Gaviidae; genus Gavia; species Gavia stellata. Next base: position 21,867,950 of record NC_082598.1, on the reverse strand, counting down.
CTATGCAGGGAATAGGAGAGGAGTTAAGCTTATTTAAATAAGGGATGGGCTAGAAAGTGCAGAGGCAGCACTGGGCAGCCATACTAGCAGCACTGGGCAAAAAGCACCAGACGATGGGCTGACAGAGCTGAGGGAAGCCACAGACAGAACTTGAGGAAAGTCTCATAAAGAGCAGCAACAACAAACCAGTTTCTGTACTGAGTGGCACTGAACTGTGAATAAAACATCATGGCATCATACCCATTATCACCCTGCCACAGGCAGTTTCAGCTACAAGGGACTCAAAAAGAGGCATGACTGTGTAACAAGAACTATGCGAACAAGAACAAATAGCAAGTACATGGAGATATTCTGGGTTAAATCATCTGAGCAGTTATGTCTAAGGTTAAAAAAATTGTTCAAGTCACAAGGTAACATGACCTAGACAGATAATAACACAGAGTAAATCAATCAAAATCTCATTTATATAGAATTTCATTCATGTAGCAACTTCTTTAGGTTAGTTAAATGCTCTGAAAATGGAAAGGCGATGCAGAAGGATATTATAATACAGTTTAGAAAGGTGGCAGATGAGTTTCAAGGTAGATAAAGTAATAGTCATAAATAAAGTCTGAAGTAATGTACTGAATTAAAAATAGAATCATAGAATGGTTTGAGTTGGAAGATACCTTTAAAGATCATCTAGTCCAACCCCCCCTTCTGCCATGGGCAGGGACATCTTCCACTAGATAAGGTAGCTCAAAGCCCCATACAACCTGATCTTGAACACTTCCAGGGATGGGGCATCCACAACTTCTCTGGGCAACCTGTTCCAGTGTCTCACAACCCTCATCATAAAAAAATTCTTCCTTAAGTCCGATCTAAATATACTCTCATTCAGTATAAAACCATTGTCCTTTGTCCTGTCATTATAGGTTCTGGTAAAAAGTCTCTCTCCCTCTTTCTTATAAACCCCCTTTAAGTATTGAGAGGGCCACAATAAGGTCTTCCCAAAGCCTTCTGTTCTCCAGGCTGAACAACCCCAACTTTCTCAGTCTTTCTTCATAGGCAAGGTGTTCCATCCCTCTGAACATTTTTGTGGCCCTCTTCTGGACCTATTCTAACAGGTGTTGGGGGCCCCAGAGCTGGATGCAGTACTCCAAGTGGGGTCTCACAAGAGTGGAGTAGAGGGGAAGAACCATCTCCCTCAGCCTGCTGGCCACACTTCTTTTCATGCAGCCCAGGATACAGTTGGCTTTCTGGGCTGCAAGTGTGCATTGCTGGCTCATATCCAATTTTTCATCCACCAGTACCCCCAAGTACTTCTCCTCAGGGCTGCTCTCAATCCCTTCATCCCCCAGCCTGTTTTGATACCGGGGGTTGCCCCCACCCAAGTGCAGGACCTTGCACTTGGTCTTGTTGAACCTCATGAGGTTCACATGGGCCCACTTCTCAAGCTTGTCCAGGCCCCTCTGGTTGGCATCCCGTCCCTCAGGTGTGTCACGAAATCCTGCAGTTCTGTAATTAAGGGGAGTATTTACTGAAACTAGTAAGAGTTTCAGCGATCAAACAGAAAAGAAAAGTTGTCTGGTTTGGTTTGGTTTGGTTTGGTTTAAACAGCATATTATACACCTCTAGAATTTGTTTCCATGAAAGGCTTCAGAAGCAGACTAAACCAACATGTTCAAACAGAGTTTAAGCACATTCACATGCAAGAGAACAAGGGAGATACTAAAGCATACAGGCAAGGCTGTATTTTCTACCATCACTAATCCAGTGCTTAGTGGAGAAAAAAAAAGGAAGTTAAAGAGTTGCAGGAAGTGGTAGGACTTGCATTTTATCTCACAGTAGCTTTTCCTGTTCTGGCTGTCAGAGATAGACTACAAGTTGGATGGATGACTGTTGTTCTGACCCAGTTAAGCATTTCACATGTACTTTTGTGCTAAGTTTATGTGATTTTAGGGTCATTTCAAATCAGCTGACTTAACACTAGAATATAGAAGAGGTCCTACATACATGCTCCTAATAAGACTTCTAGGTACTACAGAAGATTAAAAATTCTTCTTGCACTAGGAAGTTAGTAGTGTTAATACGCCCTTTCTCTTGAACTTTTGTTGAGGCAGTGTTATCCTCAGAAGTAGTCTTACATATGTGACTGCTTGAAAGTCCCAGCACATCAAAAGTATTAACTACCATTTTCATTTGCTTGGTATTGATTAAAAAATGGGGCTCTGTATTTCTCCACACTTTCCCTTGAACCCTATTTGTTGCTTCTTAATTTTATGTTCAATGTGTACTAAATACAAAAGTGAAAAGTAACCCGTGAAGTAAAAAGTTGTAATTTGTGCCCATCTAGAGCATAAACAAATTTCTATATTTTATAAGCAGGTGTAATTGTAGATGGGATCCAATGTCGCACCTAAGATAAACTCAGAAAGTGAATTTTCAAGAACATTATCTCATCTGTTCTGTTGTTTCCTTGATTTTTGTTTCCCCTTTTTTCCTGGAATCCAGTGATTTATAATTGCTTTTATCTGATTGTTTACATCTCCTTTACTCTCCCATTTTAGCTAAGTTTTCCCAATATTTTCCCATAATACAGAGCCTGACTGAAATCTCTGACATTGGAATAGAAAGCATTTCACAGTAAATCTTGCATTTTTGGGCTTACTCAGCAAATAGTCTGCTGAATGAGTCAGAATACTAGCTTTAACAATACTCTATTATAGTAGATTTTTGTTAGGTAAAGCCAATCATAGATGTGTCTATGGATCTTATGGTTCTCTGTAAAGTAGAACTACAGTGGAAACCAGAGGCAAATACAGAAGAGCTTTCAGAGTTTTCCATCATTCAATGCAAATTTGTAAGAGCTTGACCCTTCCTAATTAGAAGAGAGAAAAGAAGATTATTTCTAAAGCATCTGGAAACATGACTGTAAATGTTTTCCTTATCCAAAATATTCCAGTGCCACAAATAGCTGTGTCATCCTTCCATCTTCTCTTAGTGGTGCCATTAAAATATCAACTCTGGATTAATGAATAAGTTGATAGAAGGAAAAAAAAAGAAGAAAAAAAAAAGAAAGAACAAGAGAATAGGCTACTAGTCTTAGGGTAGAAAAACTTATACTACTTGTGTTATCTACGGACCACCAAATACTTTGATTAGCTGACTGCTCACAGTTAATGGTTTAGATGTTTGAAGGCATTAGCAATTAAAGATTAGTATTTTTGCCCCATAATTCAAAGCATAGATATGAAAATAAGGAAAAAATCAATTTATTCAGTTATAATTGGCATTGATGCTATTATTAATACATTTCAACCAGAACAAGAAAAAGCTACAACTAATCTCAGCAGTCTATAAATCCACATGCAAAACTTTTTTCACCAGACTTTTAGCAAAATACCTGTTAGGAAGTGGCAGTTTTCATTACTACTCCAATAGTTGTTCAGGCATTAAAATATGTGAGTTTTGGCAGTGCTGATTTATCAGGTAAGAAATCTGTTTCCTGCATTACAATAGAGACACAGGACCAAAGGATTAATATATGTAGAGAGAAGTGCAAATGAAAAAATGGAAGAAAAGTCAATTTCTCTAACATAACATGCATGAATGTATTTCTATGCTATCATCTATTGATAGTACTGTCTATTATGAGGTGAAAAAGCATTGGATAGATTGACTTTAAATATATATAGGCCAGATAAAAGAGAAAAAAACAAAAGATGAAAGCCAATATTTCCTGTTTAAACAGGCTTTTGCTAAAACTAAAATTGTTAGATCATTCTGACTTTAAGCATATGCTTCAGCTAGAATCAATAATGATTAACTACATTTGTATTGACAAGAACATACTAATAATTATTATCAGAGTTTCACTGTATGAAATAAAAAAAAGAATGTCCTTATTAATTTTTCCCATTATGAAAAGTAATTATTCTATTTTACCAATTTCTGTGCTTAGCAGTACACATATTAGACCAAACATGATAAATAATCACCTCCCATACTCTATTCATGTCTTTAATGCCGTATGCTATTTGTCTTTACTCTGGAGGAACAATTATAGAAAATATTTATATAACTGAAAACATTACTTGGTGAATTTTGGGACATTTCAGCAAAATTAATCAGCAGATTTTTCAGTTAACAATTCAACAATATTCATCCTGATCTAATTGTGAGGCATATATCTCTGTATTTTACTACCAGTAATAAGATTTCCTTTGCTTTTATTTCTATTAGAACTGTAGAATTAACAAAGTTGTAAGAAAATGAAAGTAGATTCTCTTCTTTCTCTTAATCAATGAAGTGATTTAATTAGAATGTCTTAAGTCAAAATCCTCTTCTCAGCCTATTCAGAGATGAACAGCTTCACACCTATTACACACAATTAGGTCAGTTATACTGGTGGTGGTAATTCAGCTGCATACAATGGAAAGTTTTTCAGATTCAAAGAGATAAGAAATATTTTGACCTGTGAGAAGCTTTAACTTAGATCACTAATTAACCAAGTTTGTTCACTTTTGCTAATGCATGAAGCCTATACAGTTTAGATCGAGACCAAGGTTTTACATGTGAGAGCTGGATTGTGCAATAATGGCCTTATTCCAAAAAATATTGAGGCAATAAAAAGAAATTATCAACACACTGTTAAACGTACTTTTTAGAGTATATCCTGATTTTAAAATGGAACTAAAACACCTTCTAGGCATTCAAATGCCTGGTCTGTAATAGAGGATTCCCATATTCCTACAGTCCTAATGGCAATCTACCAATTCAAAGATCTCAGTTCTCTGCTCCACTCCAAGCCATTAACATAAAGATATCAGCTTAATTTTACTTTTCTTCAGGAGGATTATTCAGTGGGAAATGACATTTCTGTAGGTCCTCCATATCTTTTCTACACTTGACAGCCTTTCTTCAGTTTATAGCATCCATCATTTCCACAAAATCACGATGTCTATTATCAGCTAAGTTATCTGAATAACTGAAGAAAAGTAGACTGAACTTAATATATATTCTTAAAGAAAAGAAAAAACTACTATTTCTGGACCAGAAATAAACCAGAGTTTATGCTCTTTATATAATTGAATGCACTGTGAAGAAATAGATTTAAATAGTTTCTATTGTTAAAAGCAGAGGAAAGAAGAGGCTTCTTTTCTTTTTCTTTTTTTTTTTTTTATTAAATGCAATTTTAATTTTTTTAAGTACTTTTTGTTGTGTGACTGTTAGTATTTTAATATTTGGGGTTTTTTCCTATAATTTAGCCATATACCCTGTGTATTTGTTAATGAAATCACTTGTAATATATTTGGAATCCAGGGGAATTGACTTATACTTAGTAACATATTGGTTGGGACAGCTCAGGTGACTATTGCCCTAAGCCCTGTTCCATCTGACAAAACACCACCCTGGCAACAGAGAGGGCTAAGCAGAATATGTATTTGCTCTCGGGCCCTCATAGTTTGCAGGCAGAATATTAAAGCAGCATTTGTCCTCCTTAGCCCACCAATAGATTTGTGTCAGCTTCCTAAATTTCTTTAAGCAGCTTATCTTAATATTCTAGGCTGTAAACATGTCAGGAGTGAACAAGAATCCCATTCAGGATATAAATATCCCAGTCAGGATGGATTCAGATATCCATGTGGTGGAAAAATAAATTTCGTCAGATGGTCAGGGTAAAGAGCTAGGACTGCTTACCACTTCAGCCTTCCCAGATACATCTGACTGTGAATTAGCACCTCTGCAATTCTCCATCAGTCTCTTTTCATATAGGACAGGACACCATCAAAATCTATATTGCATATTCAAAGGGAGCTCAGTAACCAGAACTTTCTTAATCTTAAAACCACAGAGTATTAGACCTACAAGTTAACTTTTAGGAATCTAAGTATATGTCATACAGTCTAATTTTGCACTTAGACAAAACCGAACAGTAAGTCCAAAGGGAATGAAAGACATGAGTCTTACATGCAAACTCAAACCAGCGAGCATCAAGATGTCAGTGAGAACACTCACAGACAAGACTGATCACACTCTCAAACTATTCTTTTGTCTCTGTGCTTCCAGATTGTTTGTTTGTTTGTGAAACTTCCCATTTCATTCCTTCTTTCTTTCTTTCATTCTCCTTTTTTGCAAGTGACGCAGTAAGAACTTTTAACCTCAAGAAGAATATTTGTTTGCTCTTTTGTTTGTGGGGGGAGCTAGAGGAGGCAGAAAGAAGAAAATCTGATGAGAGTGCAAGTGCCTTCTTGTGAGTTTGTGTGCACACACGGTAAACAAACTCACAATATTTTCATTACTGGCAAAGAGACTCAAGAAAAAGTCCTAGGAGAAAGAAAAGGCAGACGAGGTCAAAGTTGCTTGGTTAATGGCTTGATTTTCAGAAGTACTAAGCCTTAACTTATCTTCTACAGGAGCTGCAGGTGATTCACTTGTTGTGAGTGATCCTTAGGTATATATACAAGAAAATAAGTTTAGTACATGAAGACATTGTTTGCACCTGAAGTTTCTACTGAAATTAACAAACAGGTCTATTAGGATTTGTGAGCCTACTGCAGATAGTCGGATACGAAACATACAGCCTAAACACTGCTACCTTCGCTCACATCTTTTTAGCAGAAGATTGCCCTCCTAGTTGAAGAAAATATTAGAAAGTTATCTTTATTTTAGGAATATTTATTTATGTGGACTATTACTGAAGTTCCTGAGAGTTTAGGTATTCAGTCTTTCTGAACACCATCTGCTTAGATACCTAAAAATACAGAAGAACTTCGCCTTTATCTGCTGCTACTTTATCATTTGTTGTTTGACACTGTTGGCAGAGATCCTCCTAATATTATTTGTCCCTAGCTTCTTATTGACTCCCCTTCTATTGCTATTCTAGCATATTTTAAACAAGTCTCTGAAAATTTGTATTAATAGGAAAGATGTGTATTTCTACTGGGCTGGTAGAGAATAACACCTGAAATATACCTTGTTTTGTAAAGTACCTAGTTTCTGAACAGGGTGCTAAGTTAGGCATCTAAAAATGGATATGTCAATAGTCCATTAAGAAATCAGGAAGGATAATGTTAATGAGTTAATTACCTGTTTCCATTAAAATTTTACCCATAGGTAAAATATAACTGGTTTTATAGCAAAATGGTGCCAGTGCTATGCAAGGCCATTTTGTTCTGTTCTTTAAGTCAAGAATGTCAAGACACATAAGTGGTAGTGGGATGCCAAGGGAAGATACATGACCAAAGGCCTTCCTTTTACTCCATAAACTCTTATCTTCAGGTGACATCATAAATCATTGTCACTGTCAGAAGGCTACAGTGAACAGTGGCATTATTTCCCCAGCTATTGTAAAATACCAGGTGGTATTTTGCATAAACTACATGGTAAATCATGGTAACACTGCAGTGTTATTTTACAATAACACTGTAAATAACCTGTGTCTTGACCATAAATCTGTAGCACCAGCAACAGCCTTATCAACAATAGCAACTCTGAGACTAAAAATATCTTCCTCTCTACCTGTAAAAATGTTCTTAATGTTCCGGCTTTGTCTAGTGTCTAGTAACTATATCCTCACCTGCTCTATGAAAGTGAGTTCTGAATAAATACTTGAAAAGGGTAGTTTAAATACTTGACAGCATTTGTACTCATGACTCACTATATCTTCTGATTCAAAAAATGAATCATGCAGGGGCATCTTCCCATACTGCTTTTTTACTGTTATTTAAGTGACTTCCAACAATACAAAAGCAACCAACTACTGAGTTTTGATACAAAAGCAAAATATATATATTTCTCAAATCTGGGCCACAATGTATTCCTGGAGTTACTCAGAGAATTTGAGGAATAAAAATAAGAGACAGAAAACAAATGTATGGTCCTGGATAGAGCACTTCTTTTCTACATATTGCATTATGACTTACTAGGGCACTAGAAGTTGTATCGAGTATCTTTACATTCCTGTCCAAATTGCCAGTACTGGAGAAATCATTAACTTTACACCAGATACAGTAATCAGGTTATATAACTTTTTCATGTTTGGTATTCTGCTGTGTTTATTAAAACCAGCATATAAAATAACCACCCATTTTTCAGCAGAAGGAGTTTTAATGCTCTTGTTCAATTTAATGTGGTTTTCAATGTGCTCATCAGAAATCTGTTAAGGGAGTTATTAAAGCAATACCTGCCACTTTCTTACTGTCATTCTATTCAGTATCCCTTAAATACTACAAAAAGTGTCTACTAAAAATTCAAAACTGTCCTAAAATTAGCATATCACCTTCTGCTTTACCCATTCTGCCATTGTGTGTTTTATTCACAGTTAGCTTTTGCTTTGTCACTAGCCATTTCAGAAAGAGTTAAAAAAAAAAAAAGTATAGAGCTTTCAATTATTTCATGTTTCAATTTACATATAAGCAGATTTTCTTTTTCTTGTACTAACTTTAAAGATTCATCCATGCTTTTACTGAGTGGTCAGGGCTTTATTTGGGGTTTGGGGGTTTTTGCAGATTTAGCAAAGCCCTGCCAGAAGACATTTAATGCTGTCATCAATATTCTCTCTACTGTCAGGGATATTAAACTGAGAAGAAAGACCTGGCACACTGACTTTCTCTTGAAGCTTTGATAGTATGTTGGCTACAGTTTAGCAGTGTGAAAATAGTGTTGCACTGCAAGCAAAACCAGGGAATTTTCTTCTTGTCGATTTAGAAAAGTTCTGAGGAAAAAAGTCAGCTTCAGACCACATAGGCTTTATAGATTAAAAGATTGCAATTTTTGTTTCTTTTTTTTAAGTAAAAACCTACCTCTGTTCTTTTATCAAAATTAACTATACTGTTATAGAACACTGGACGTTAAGAGGCTATTTTAGTTTTCAGAATCACAAGGGCTTTCATCCGATTTCATTCCTTTATCTATTTAGTAGCATTAAACCATTAAAAAGAAAATGTGCAAAACAATTAATTTTAGCATATTCGATAGACAGCAATGAACCTGAAAGAGAGGAACTGGTTTATAAGGTGCGTATGTATGTGTAAGAGATCTAAATACCCGCAACTGGAAAGAATTAGCTGTGTTCCTATTTCCAGTGTCCATACATGTGTGTATGTATGTGTACAGGTGTAATTCACTACCAAACTTAAAGCTAAATTAGCAGATATGTTGGAGGAGACCTGCATCTGGAAAAATTGCACGCATGAACCAGTGGCTGAGTAGAGCACCCAGGGTCTGAGAATGGTGTTATATGGATGTAGAGGCCATGCTGGTATTCAAAGGAGCTGTGAATATGAGTGTGCTTGCAAATTGAGAGAGTGAAGGCATTTGTGTTTTCACTAGTTAGCTTCAGTCCTGGTCAACCAGAAAGAAGGAACAGAGCTCGACTGCCTATACTTATCTTTTCTGTGGGCTTTGATAGCGATATATGTGAGTGCTGCTAAAAGCAGTGGCCTATCTGTGGCAATCTGGTGGCCAGCCATGTGTTAGTGGTGTGCACGTGTGTATGTGTGTATGCTTCTCTGGGATACACACTCAGCCTCTTTACTGGCCAAATTACAAATACGATAAGCAGCCATGCCCATCAGACAGTGATGAAGAGACTCCTGGGGTCTCAGGATGGACTGGGCTTCAGGTACAGGGAAAAGGTAAGCAGGAGTCCTGGAACACATGGATTTGGTGGCTCCCCTAACAGATTCAGTGCCTTGGTAGCTGAGGAGGGGCTGGGAGCTCTATCCAGCAAAGCATCTGAGCTGGCTGAGACTGAGCCACGCAGCAGCTCCAGGAAGAAGCAGCAGGGGAACTGCTGTGGGGGATGGAAGTTGATCTCATTGGGATCATAGACATGTGGTGGGATAGCCTACATGACTGCGGTATTGCAGGGCTACACAAGCCCTTTATAGTCCAGGAAGAAAAGAAGGGGGAGTCACTCTTGATGTGAGAGAGCAGCTGGAATACGTGGAGCTCTGCTTAGGGAAGGATGGTGAAACAGCTGAGAGCTTATGAGTCAGGATAAGTGGGCAGTTGAACATGGGTGACATTTTAGTGAATATCTGCTACAAACGACCTGATCAGGCAGAAGTAGATGAGGTCTTCTTCAAACAACTGGAAGAATCCTCATGTTTGCAGGCCCTGGTCCTCATGGGAGACTTTAACCACCCTGATACATGCTGCAGGTATGGCAGGGCATATCCAGGTTTCGGGAATGTATTGATGATGATTTCCTGACACCAATGACTGAGAAACCAATGACAGAAAATGTTGTGCTGGACCTGACACTTAAAACCAAGGAAGAACTAGTTGAGAATATGAACGTCAGGGGCAACCATGCTTTCAGTGACCATGAAATGTGAAATTCAGGATCCTGAGAGGAGGGAACAGGGCAAAAAGCAGGACCATAGTTCTGGGCTTCAGGAGAGCAAACTTGGGCTGTTCAAGGATCTGCTTGGAAGAATCCCATGAGACACAGTCCTGAAAAGAAACATGTCCAGGAGAGCTCTATGATTGCCAAAGAACACCTCTTCCAGGCTCAAGAATTGTCCATCCCAATGTTCAGGAAGTCAAACAAAGGTGGCAGGAGGCCTGCATGGATGAACAGAGAGCTCCACAAACATGCAAAAGAAGAATATCTGAGGTGGAACAAGGTAAGGTGACTCAGGGAACTATAGAGATACTGTCTGAGTGTGCAGGGATAGTCCTGGTCAAGCCCAGAACCCACCTGTAGTTGAATCTGGTGAGAGACATGAAGAGCAACAAGAAGAGCTTCTACAGGTACATCATCAGCAAAAGGAAGACTAGTGAAAACATGGGCCCACTGCTGAGTGGGGCAAGAGAGCTGATGATAAAGAACACAGAAAAGGCTGAGATACTCAGAAGGAATCACCTTCTTGGTGATTGGAAGCAGTCAGCATGTATTTACAAAGAGAAAACTATGCCTGAACAATTTGATCCCTTTCTATGCTAAAATGATGAACTCAGTGGAGGAGGAAAGAGCAGTGGATGTTGTTTATCTTGACTTTAGTAAAGCTTTTGACACCATACCCTGTAACATCTTCATAGACTAACTGATGAAATATAGACTAGGTGAGTGAACAGTGAGGTGGACTGAAAACTGGCTGAACTGCCAGACTCAAAGTATTGTCATCAATGGCACAAAGTCCAGCTGGCAGCTAGTTACTAGTGGTGTGACCCAGGGGTCAACACTGGGTCTGATACTGCTCAGCCTCTTCATTAATGACCTGGCCAATGGGACAGAGGACACCCTCAGCAAGTTTGCAGATGATAGAAAACTGGGAGGAGAGGCTGATACACCAGATGATTGTGCAGACCTTGACAGGCTGAAGAATTAAGCTGAGAGGAATCTAATGAAGTTGAGCCAAAGGGAATTGCAAAGTCCTTTACCTGTGCAGGAATAAACCCAGGTGCCAGTGCATATTGGGGGCTGACCATCTGGAAAGCAGCTTTGCTGAGAAGTACCTGGAAGTCCTGGTGGACACCCAGTCAAACACGAGCCAGTGATACACCGTTGTGGCAAAGGCAGCCAACAGCGTCCTGGGCTGCATTAGGCAGAGTGTTGACAGCAGATTGAGAGATGTGATTCTTCCCCTCCATTCATCACTGGTGAGCCCCCATGTGGAGTGCTGTGTCCAGTTCTGGGCTCCCCAATACAACAGAGACATGGACATACTGGAGTGAGTCCAGCAAAAGGTCGTGAAGATGAGTAAGATTCTGGAGCATGTGTCATATGAGGACAGGCTGAGAGACCTGGACTCTTCAGACGAAAGAAGAGAAGGCAAGGTAAGGCAAGGCTCAGGGGGGATCTTTTCAATGTCCGTGAGAAGGATTGAAGAAGAGGGATCCTGACTCTTCTCAGCAGTGCCCACTGACAGGACAAGAGGTAATAGGCACAATTTAAAACACATGACATTCCATCTGAACACAAGACAGTGGTCAAACATTGTAAGAATTTGCACAAAGGTGTTGTGGTGGAGATATTCAAAACTCAACTTGATGCAGTGCTTGACAATCTGCTCTAGCTGATCCTCCTTGAGCAGCGGGCTTGGACTAGACGATACCAAGAGCTGCCTTCCTACCTCAACCATTCTATGATTGTGATATAATGACCTAAATTGCTGTGGTATAGTAGCATAATAGAGGGCTTCAGAGTTGCTTTCTTGGGCTTAGAACATCTACATTGTTTGTAAGTCCCTCTTTCTATTTCAAATCTGATTATAAATTTCTATTTTGAACTGGATTTGTCAGCTTTTGATCTGCATGTATAAGACTCCACAGATCTATGATATGAATTGTACTCGGTGAGTCTTTCAATAATTCTAAATCTGAAGGAAACAGTTTTAATAGGATACACCTTTGCATACAGAGATGTCTGTAATTTACTAACTTAGTCTTATGTCATTCAGCTATACTATGGCAGCTTCTGTCTCCGCCATTGATTAATGAACTACCATAGGAAGTTTCTTCAAGTACATCAGAGGCAAAAGGAAAACTAGAGGAAATGTGGGTCTGCTGTTTAATGAGACAGATGCCATGGTGACAGATGATGTAGAGAAGGCGGAGTTGCTGAATGCCTTCTTTGCTTCAGTCTTTACTGCTCTGGCCAGCCCTCAGGAGTCCCAGACTTTGGAGGTAACAGAGAACATCTGGAAGAAGTAAGACTTTCCCTTGGTTGAGGAGGATCAAGTGAGAGACCAATTAAGTAAACTGGACATCCACAAGGGAGCTGGCAGAAGTCATTGCTGGGCCACTCTTCATCATCTTTGAAAGGTCTTGGAGAACAGGCAAATTGCCTGAGGACTGGAGGAAAGCCAATGTCACCCCCAGTCTTCAAAAAGGGCAAGAAGGAAGACCCAGGAAACCACAGGCCAGTCAGCCAGTCAGCCTCACCTCCACCCCTGGAAAGATGGTGGAACAGCCCGTTCTGGGCATCATCTCAAAGGACCTGGAGGAAAAGAAGGTTATCAGAAGTAGTCAACATGGATTCACCAAGGGGAAGTCATGTCTGACCAATCTGATAGCCTTCTACGATGGCATGACTGGATGGATAGATGAGGGGAGGGCAGTAGATGTTGTCTACCCTGACTTCAGCAAGGCTTTCGACACCGTCTCCCACATCATCCTCATAAACAAGCTTAGGAAGTGTGGGTTAGATGAACGGACAGTGAGGTGGATTGAAAACTGGCTGATAGATACAGCTCAGAGGGTTGTGATTAGTGGCACAGAATCTAGTCGAAGGTGTGTAACATGTGGTGCTGCCCAGGGGTCAGTACTGGGTCCAGTCCTGTTCAATATATTCCTCAGTGACCTGGGTGAAGGGATGGAGTGTGCCCTCAGCAAGTTTGCTGGTGACACAACACTGGGAGGAGTGGCGGACACACCGGAAGGCTGCGCTGCCATTCAGCATGACCTGGACAGGCTGGAGAGTTGGGCAGAGAGCAACCTTATGAAATTCAGCAAAGGCAAGTGTAGGGTACTGCACCTGGGGCAGGATAACCCCATGCATCAGTGCAGGTTAGGGGCTGACCTTCAGGAGAGCAGCTCTGTGGAAAGGGACCTGGGAGTCCTGGTGGGCAACAGGATGACCATGACCCATCAATGTGCCCTTGTGGCCAAGAAGGCCAATGACATCCTGGGGTGTATCAGGAAGAGTGTGGCTAGCAGGTCGAGGGAAGCTATCCTCCCCCTCTTCTCTGCCCTGGTGTGGCCGCATCTGGAGTACTGTGTCCAGTTCTGGGCTCCCCGCTTCAAGAAGGACAGGGAGCTGCTGGAGAGGGTACAGCAAAGGGCTACGAAGATGATTAGGGGACTGGAACATCTCTCTTATGAGGAAAGGCTGAGGGACTTGGGTCTGTTTACTCCGGAGAAGAGAAGGCTGAGGGGGGATCTTATTAATGCTTATAAATACTTAAGGGGTGGGTGCCAGGAGGATGGGCCCAGTCTTTTTTCAGTGGTGACCAGTGACAGGATGAGAGGTAACGGGCACAAACTTGGTCATAGGAAGTTCTACCCAAACATGAGGAGGACCTTCTTTACTTTGAGGGTGGCAGAGCACTGGAACAAGCTGCCCAGAGAGGTTGTGGAGTCTCTTTTCTCTGGAGATATTCAAAACTCGCCTGGACACAGTCCTGTGCAATCTGCTCTAGGTGAACCTGCTCTGGCAGGGGGGTTGAACTAGATGATCTCCAGAGGTCCCTTCCAACCCCTATCGTCTGTGATTCTGTGTAAATACTGCAAGTCAGCAGAAAGACTTGTACCTTGATTTAAAGGCTAGAGGGCAGAAAGATTTCCTTGAACAACATAACACATTTCCTTGACAATTTGACAGATAAGATTCTAATATTCTAGCTAAATTGAGATTAAAAATATGCTGGTTGTATCACCTATCTAACCATTCAAAAATTGTTGAGAGTCACCTTTAACCAGAAGCTGGAAGTCATACAGACTGTAACAACCAACCAAATATAAGTAACCTCCAGTGGTCATCTTTCCTTAACCTACTAGCAAGTGTCAAATACATCTGAGGGCTTCACACACACTACTCTATTTCTCCACTGCCTCTCCTAACTTCAAATCTCTATTAGACACTGGTAATTTTCTCCTTGACAATAAATGTTGGGGCATCAGTCAGAAGGTTTCTCAACACAATGGACATGTTTTCTTTCCCTGCTTGGAATATGTGAGAGAAGTCTTCAGGACACACTAGTTGTGCTGACTGGTGACCAGGAAGATACTTCTTTCTGTGCTGCATTGAAGAGGGGAGGTGGTCTTGATTCTTATCTACTTTATTCCTATCCGTTGACTCATTTATACTGACATCAAACTCATTTTGTGGACTTAAAATAACATATAATATCGTTGTAGTCACTTCTTTGACTGTTTTCACTCTCAGAGGCCAGATAGTTGGCTGAAGTAAACTGCCATTGTTCCACACTGTGTCTTTGTTAGCACTCACAAAAATTTGGCTCTGAACTTTTTTACTGCTTTGAAGCAGAGGAAATTTTGCAAGCTTTGTATTTTGTTTAAATAAGAACTGTGAACAGGAAAACCTGTAAACCTGTACTGGCTTTCTAATGCTGAGTTTTAACTGAAAACTCAAATATGTTGCTGCTTCTAAGGTTTTATTTCATTGAGTTCTATGGTAATATATGTCTTAGCAATAGTATCTTAATGTTAATAATGTCACATGTGAAAGACTTTATAAACTGAGAATAAATGTGGGTATTAGTCCTCATTAGCAATGAATTATATCGTTAAAAAGCTATGTAATTAAAATTCATTAAAATTACATTAATTAGCTAATTAAGTTACTTTAATAGCTTCCATTTAAAAATTGTTTAGAAAGAACAACAGGCTTGTAATATCACAATCATACCAAACTACAGAGGATTTCTACTATTTTTAATTTTACCAGAAATAGATTAATGATGTGGCATTTCAGGTTTCATTTTTATTATCCAGAAAAAGACAGCAATATCTACTGCCTGCCATTTCTTATGGTTCCCTGTGTAATTTAGTTTGTTGTTGTTGTTGTTATTATTATGCTTCTCTCAACTGACTGTTCCATTTTTGTGCTTTGCAAGTAATTGAAACCTTAAAAAAGAAATGAACAACAATCATGGAATGAGACAGTAAAATAAAGGGCTATTTTATAACAATGTATTACTAGAAATCATGAAGTATGTTAAGCATAAACATTTTAATATATTATATTGGCGACAAAGATAAAGGAGACCAGTTTAATAAAACAGATCTGGTCTTTTGACAAACATTAAGAATGGAATCTGTATCTCAAGACCTTCTATTTCTATTCTGGGCTTACTATTATAGACTGCATTTTCTTTATGGTAACCCATAATAATCAAATAAAATATATTAAGCATTTCCGGTATTTTTGCATTAATTGAGCTTTAACATTACTGCTGTTTTTGAAACAGGCCTGATACAGTGCACTGATGTCACAGCCTGGCCTTGGCCCACGCCCATCCCCAGGGAGATGTCCCAGTCCATGGGCTGGTGCTGCCTCTGCCTCCCCCATACCTGCCCTGCTCCCTGGCTCACCTGCTGCTGCCTCACCTCTCTACACAGGCCCGTGCAGCATGAGGGACAAAGAGGAAGAACGGGAAGTCCATGGAGATCTGCAGAGGTATGGCATCGCTGGGATTGTGGAGATTTGGTAGGACAGCACAACTGGCAACTGATTTCTCCAGTGTGTTGGGGGCAGTTTTTTGACACAGGTTCTGATAGTGTACTGGTGGCATGACACCTAATAACAGCCCTGACTGCAGTGATCATGAGACAGAGTAGTTTAACGTTCTGAGGGAAGTAGTACATAAATAAACCCCTTGGACCTCAGGAGAGTGTATTTAGGCTTTTTCTGATAGGCTGCATCCTGAGGGGGTCTGTCCTGAAGGGCAAAAGAGCACAAATTAAGAGATTTATCTTTAAAGACAGCCTCCTCAAAGCCTGAGACTAGCCCAATGCGCAAGAAAATGAGCGGGTAAGGCATGAGCCTCCCTGACTGAACACAGTACTCTTCTCTGAGCTTGAACATTAAAAAAGGAGTTGAAGTGATGTGCTACCAAGGAGGACAAGAGAAGCATTGTTCAGGCATATGGGGATAGAATTAGAAAAAACAAACACTTTCTGAATAATCCCATACAATTGCACAGGCTGGTGGACAGCTGGGGCTTCTGCTGGATGAAGCAAAAAATGAATCAGCTTGTGCTCTTTTGGTGCTGAAGGCTAACTGCGTATTGGGCTGCAATAGCAAGAGCATAGCTTTCAGGTTGACAGAGACAATTATTCACTGTACTCAGCACTTATTGAGACACATCTGGAATGTTGTGTCTGGCTTTCAGGTAGTCAATGCTAGAGCTGAAGAAACTAGAGCAAGTCCAGTGGAGAAGCATTAAGAATGTTGGGGGGCTAGAGCACATGTTGCAGAAGAAGAGGCTGAGAGAGCTGTGTTGTTTAGCCTGGAGAACAGAAAGATAAGGGGAGATTTAGCTGAAAATTTCAACTGCGTGAAGGAGCATTACAAGGAAGACAGACCCAGACTCTTCACAGTGACATACATGAGACAATAGGCACAAGCTGCAGCAAGGGAAATTTTCACCAAGCAAAAGAAAAAAAAAAAGTCCCAATGAAGGTGTTTAAACACTAGAACAGTTTTCCAGAGAGGTTTTCAAAGATCAGTTGTCGGAAATATTTTGACTGGTCAAGGTCCTAAACAACATGAATTACATTTTGGGATTTGACCAGATGATTTCCAGAGGTCCCTTCCAGCATCATTATTGATTCTGATAACTCTATGATTACTCCAGTTTAGGTTAGTACTGAACACAAAAGATGACTGAGCAAAGAATTGGCAAACCATGCAATGCATTCTTTGCAGACACCTTTCATGTAGCCAGTTGTGGGAATTAATGAGTTAAGAGCATTCAAAAATTGAACTGGTTTTTGCAATGTATTTTTCATATCTACTTCAAATAAGGGACAAATAAACTCTCTTACAGGGTGGGGCTCAGCAAAGCCAGACTCAGTGTGGCAGAATTATTTTGGGAGATATTTGCATTCTAAAGGGACTGTTTACTGGAGAACAGTATTAGGAGTTCATGCGTATGCAACAGAAGCTGAAGGCTCAGAAAAGAGATAGAAGGAAAAGTTATTTCCTTCTAGCTAGATAGAATGAGCCACTATCTAATCAGGCCATTTTAAGTTGCAGCTGAAGAATTTATTGGGAGAATGATGGAATTTACTTAGGTCTAATCCTACTGTACTGAGACGAAATAGTAGTAATTTGAAAGTATTTTGGCTTTCTGTAAGTCTGCATTTTATAGTTAGTATTTGCAGAAGAAAATGTGTACCATTTCTTAAATCTATTGAAAAATTAATTTTGTTTGTGTTGGACAATAGAGAAATAGTAGGCAGCTTTATCATTAGAAAAAACTTTTTCTTCTGTATCTTTATGGAATCATTTCAGTCACATACATATACCACCACAACTTGGAGATCACTAACTGACATCTACAGACTGGAAAACAGAGCAAGGATTATGCTGAAAATCTACCTACCTGCCAGGTCTCAGAAAGCTGTAGGGAAACTGAAAATACAGAAGCCTAGGACCTGGCCAAATGGGGTTGATTCAAATTCATACTGCAAAGGTTTAAATGCTTTCTCAGTTGATATCCACTCAGTTGTAGATATCCAAACATATTGACATAGGCACATACACAAGCTGGTGTTTTCACTGTGTACAGTGAAAAGACAGAGTTCCCTTCTAGCTACTTTGTTCAGGCACAGGATTTCTCTCTGTTGTAGTTGGTCAGAGGGATAGCAATAGTGAAGGAATAAGGAAGCCAGCATTCCCTGTAAAGGAGGCTAACCTATGGGAGATATTAAGAAATGGAACATGTAGGACATTTATTTAGAAAACATCTGCATATTAAACAATCAGTAAGATATAATCCCCAGTATTCAGGCAGAACTCTGTCAAACAGTGCACTATAGAAGAAGAGGGAAAGCAAAGTGAATAGAAATTATAATCCAAATTGCACGGCAGGGTTATGCCAGCCCAAGCCATGTTCAGTCATTGAACTTGTGTAAGATCCCCACCAACACTGAATGTGGACATGGTATCATATCAGTCCATCTTCTTCTTCACAGTGTAGGGCTACTGAGGCCATTCCCAAAGTCACAGTACCAATAAGAAAAATGCTTTTTAGAATACTTCTCCTAGATTCCCTGTGGCAGAACAACAGCACATCTGGCTTCAGATACACTGCTTTAGCCGTTAAAGGCACACTGGTGATGAGTCAGGCTTGCAGTCAGTACAAGACTGTTTGTGCCATCCAATGCTAGAGATTGTGCCAGGAAAGCAAGTGATAGACATTGTCCAATTGATACAGGTGAATATTTGCCCATACTGGATGGAAGAATGGAACTCTTTTTTTTTTAATGAATAAACTGTAGATGGTAGTAAAAATTTCCTGAGTATATAAGATTCATGCCCATGTCCAGAGAGTTTGACATTTGTGCATGGGCAAACATTCCTCCTCGTTTGCAGTGTGATAGTCTTTTCCATTCAAATAATTAGATGCATAAGGCAGGAGTGCACTGAATGAGAGGGTGAGTCACATTTATGTCATGAAAATAGCTTCAGTTCAACTCTGCAATGGTTGTGTAAAAAATATAGACAGTTTTCAGTTATGGACAGACCATATGTTGAATGACTTTGTGGATTTCCATAATGCTTTGGGTGACACAAATTTTGATCACACTGAACTCATTGAGCACTGAATGAGAAGAGTCTCACTCAGAAATTACAGATTGAGATCTAGAAAAGGGGCCAGCTCTTTACATATGTACTTGAATTTTCCTTGCATACAGTGAAGCTGAAAGTGATTTTTTTGTTACCCACCATCTCAAGTCCCACTATGTTTCATCAACGCATATTAAATATTCTTATCCAGAACTAGACTTAGACAATGAATCTGTTCTTATGGCATGCTATGCTCAACATTTACTGATCCGTAGCTGACAGTAACTGAGGGCCATTGAAAGCAAAATTACTGTAATGTGGGTGCACAGAATACTCCAGAGATGGTTACTGTAGGATACTGCTAGGATTTCAACACCAGGTCATACATAAACTGTATAATTCTAACACAATTATATTTAAATGCAGAGGGAAAAGTTGCTTGATTTGGTTTTGTTTCTGCAACCATGTTGGCCTTTAATTCTGGTGAGCATTAATTTCTCCAAGCATATCTGAACACCTATTTTACTAGATGGTGGTAATACCACTTATTTTTAAGGTAGTCTGATTATTTTCATTGTAAGATCCTGCTTTCCTTTGCTCAGAATACCGATAAACTTTGTCTATTTGGTATACGTTTTCCATTCCCAATGATTGCCTCAGATTGATTTTGTTGGTGCTTTTCTTTTTTTTTTTTTAATTTTAATGTCATATAAAACAGTTCATTTATTTCTGATAATGAAAGTAGAAAAGAATATATTGTTTACCAATGTTAAATTATTGCCAGCCTTTTTTTAAGACACAGAATAGCATCACACTTTGGAGCATTTATTTAGAAATTGGTTGGGAGTGGCCTTTGTTTGAAAGATACTCATTTAGTCTTCTATATGAAAATCTACTGTAATCTGTTAGAAGTTTATCAAAAAGTAAGGTTAATATACAACATAAAGATGATTAGGAACTATTGTCTCAGACATCTTTGCTTATTTAGAACATTGTCTGCTTTAGTAAAAAGGAGGAGTTTTCAATTTGCAGCTCCAGGACATTGTTAACCAGCAATTGTAGATTGTCGATGATGTGCTGCTAGAGATCCTAATACTGAGCTCTGGCAGAAAGAAACTGTCCAGTTCAAGAGAAATTCAGTCCAGACCAGAGAGGGTAAATGGGAGAACAGAATGGAAATAAAAGTGTGGCTTTAGCATTGAAACAGGCAGAGCAAGAAGAAAACTAAATTTGAGCCTTGGGTTTCAACAACTAATTAGTCATGAAGACAAAGGATAGCAGTGTGAAAATTGTGAAAAGCCAGAGAGATTATTTTTTCACATGTAGCTTTCCATCTCATAAAACATACTGCACAGCTTCAACAACGGACATGCCCAGTGTTCTGCAAATAAAGCTATGCATAATTGTCCATCCCCATTTTATCCCTAGGCCATGAAGCAAAAGTGCCATGGTGAAGTCTCTTTTAAAGTATAAACTAAGGCAGACCAAAATAAGTCTAAATCTGCAACTGTCTATAACCACCTGGATGTTGGAGGGAGAGATGAGGCATGATAGAAAACATAAAGAAGTCTTTTCTAGGGCACCTGAAATGTAAAACATCTGGACACTAAGACATCAGGAAAGTATTTCCTGTTCTCTAAGAGGGTAGACTATTACTAAACTCCACAGTTCCTGTCCCTGGTAGACTTTAACAGTACTGTTTCTATGTATGGCTGGGGGAAACTGAGGGGAGAGATTAGGATTAAGTAACAGTCAGTAAGAAATGGAAAAGTTTATTACACTTAGCATTCAATAATTAATTGTATTATCAGCATAGGTTAATAGGGTAATTCAGTCTGGAAGGAACCTGAGGAGTTTTCTAGCCCAGTGTCCTGCTCAAACCAGGATCAACCTATAGATCAGACCTGGTTGCCTGTATCCGGTTGGGTCTGGAAAACTCTAAGGCTGGAGATTTCACAACCTGTCTGGGCAGTATGCTCCAATGCTTGACTCTTCTAATAACAGTGAAAAATTTTTCCCTTATATTCAGTCAGAACCTTGCTTGCTTCAAATTATGCCCTTTTTTGTCATATTTTTAGAGATTAAATGATTAAACAACAACAGAAACATTTTACAGAGATAAGGTAAAACTAGAAAACAGGAAAGATTTCAAATGACTTATGATAACATCATATGTATAAAGCAGAAATCTTAGCCATTCATCTTGTATTGCATGTAGATATTATCTATCTAGATGACAGTTATACTATCTATATTCACTCTTTAGTACATTATTTGTTACAGTAGCTAGTGGTTTGAAACAAAATGGGACTGTTTGGGTGATAAGATATGAGGGGGAAAAAAAAGCATTATAGTTTATGTAACTCTTTAAAACCAGGAAAACATTTAATCATGTATTAATAAAGATGGTAGAGCAGTTGGACAGATTCTAATTCCTGTGTGTGTGGAATAGCACCCTACCAAAAAGAAAACCATCTTGCACAAGTTGGGGAAACTCCTTTGACCTCAGGGAGGTGTGGAAGTGTTATGAGAAGACCTGGATCATCAGCTCCAGTGGAATAAGACTCAGTTCTTCATGGACAAGGACACCTGCATTTAGCCCTGAAGATGCCCTGAATATTCTTTCTAATGAAGAATGGCGTGTTTAGTAGATCTTGGTTACACCAACACTGACCTACAGACTTTATGATTTTCTTTTTCTTACTATCAGAAATATCTCAAAGAAAAGAAAAGTATGCCTTGCCATCTCCAACATGTATGGGTCAACTGCAATGAACCTCATGCTTTATCATAATTAAAAGAAAGTAGAGAAGATAAGAACTTCAGGTTTCTGAGAATTGCTATAAGTAGGATAGGTTTACACTTCTGATTCAGAAAAGTAAAACAGAAATTCATAAAATGGAAATTATTAATAGATTCAATATTACCATCTCACTGCTAATGGTTTAAATAAATTATTGGTATAGAGATTCCCTTAACTATTTAAAAATAGCAAGAGCGTCTCCAATTATTCATGTTTAATGTTGCTCAGTGAATGAAGGTGAATCTTTGACCCTGTTAATGTCTTGTTAGAAATGAGATGGATGTCTAGAATTTTGGGGATCACACAGTTCTATTATAGCAGCTATATAAAAGTACTTAGGCAAGAAGAGTTATAGAATAGTCAGAACCACTAAAGGCTAGAGCTTTTTAGCTGGTGGGGTTCCAAACAGAAAATTTTTAAATAGTCTTTGTACATGTACGTATGTGGATGCACATGTGTGTCAGAGCATATAATATAACACAGGTTTAAAGAACAACACCATACAAAACAAGATCACTACAGGTTATTCATTACCAAGATAATACTAAGAGAGACTATTATTTGTTACGTGTTGGAAAAGAAATAATGGCCTCCTTGCTGAAGGGTCTTGTAACTTGTTACCTATTTTCCCTTTTTACACTCTGCCCGAGTTACCAAATGCCCAACTCTGTGAACTTGGGGATAATCAACAAAATCCCAACGCAGGCCTATGACATAGGCAAGTTTTCTCATATTTCCTATGCATTGTGGTACACAGATTGTTGCAAAAGCACCTGCACAATAGGCCTCAACAGTAGGAAGAGAACCGGAAAAAAAAGATTAGTTCTTGTACATTTCTTGTGTTTGGTTCTCTTAATCTCTCTGAAAGAAAAGGCTCTGGCTTGGAGGGGTGGTATGCAGAACAGATTAATTACCCAAATAAATAGACAATGTACATTGTCTAAGAGAAGAAGAAGAAAGGAATTTTATCAGACTATCTTTCTCTGAGCTGTATCTTTTGATCAAAGTGTAGCTCATAAAGTGGCTTGATATATAGAGTTGTACCAAGCTGTGGAAGAAGTCAGATCTGTTCTGTAGCTGCCACTATAGACTTTGAACTATACTTGTACCCTTGGTACTGCTTTGCATTTTGGATTCAGGGTTACATTGCTCTTATCCTCATGCTTTTATGTCCTTCTTGTCCTGCCAGGGGATCCTTCCATTATTTTACACTTAGATTTGATACATAAATATATGAGTAGTCATACGAAATTTTGTGATGATAAAGATATGTGTTTATGCTACTGAAAAGAATTACTAAATTCACTGACAGGAGATAAAAGCAATTAACTTGCATCGTTATTTTGTCATTTTCATTTTTTTTTAATCTTTTACAGTCCCTGGTTATGCTGACTGAATTCAGAGATTAAAATATTCTGTCCGTGTTTGGTAAAACTGACAGCTTAGCTGCAGGAAAATGAAAGGAAACAAGCTTGCAGACGATTGCTAGACCCACCAGGAAAATATGTGACTTGCAGACTTGTAAAAGTTTTCTAACACTCCCTGTGTCTTCTCTCCACTCCTGTCCCAGTTCCCAGGATGCATACGACTCCCAGGATGCACCTGCATCACATACTGGTGTAGAAATCTCTGAGCAAGTAGAAACTTCCTCTATTGTAAAACTAAGTGGAAGGAATAGAACTATCTTGACTCCCAATTCAGAGGGCGCTTCTTATTTTCCTAATTGTGGAGTGTGTTACAAGTGTAGCTACCCACCTTAATCAGAGTGGGTAAAAGCATGTCCTCAGATTTTAAGAAATTAAGACAAATGTTAGTTTTATATTTTATCCTGTTCCATAAGCATTATAATGATGAACATAAAGAATAGAAACCATGAATGAATTATTTTTCTGTTAGGTATGGTACGATTTTTTGTGGAATTAATTACATAACAGAGTAAGAATAGCCCTAAACAAAATGCTAACAGGTTTTATAATTACCAACATTTTCAGACTGGAACAGGTGCTTAGAAGGCATTTACTGGCATTTGTGTGGGTTTCTGTGTGTCTATCAACATAAAATTACAAAGTGAGTATGATAAGTGCTCTTTTACACGTGGCTCATTTCATTTTTTTTAACTTACCTGGAATTATGTAGCACTAATTTAGCTTTTAGACAGGTATAAAAAGGACACCAAAAAGTTATGTGCAAAGGCTTACAAAGTTTCTGTGCATCTGTATATTTCTCCAGCATTGTGATTCAACAAGTAATTAATAGTCTTGGTTAAATAACTGGTTGAAGGGTAAAAATGTAATGTTTTTTGTTACTGAGAGAATATCTAATATGGCTTTTAAACCATAAATGAAGAACCATAGTCAGCTACCCCAAATTCCAATGCCCAATAGTTTTCATATTTTTCATTACATTTTATGTACTTTCAACCATTATACAGTGATAAGAGCTTTTTTTCTTAAGATATTAATATTTATGTACTTTCATTATTGCCAGAAAGCCAACATCTTCTCAACGGTCAGATGAGGTTGTCTGCAAATTCTAAAGCTACAACATTACTTCATTTATTATTAATAGAGCTCATAAATACTCATACCATCCAAAATAGCCTTAAACAATTGCACTTGAGCATGATCTGAATTATTTTCTTCCCCAGGGAGTTCTATTTTCTGGTATATAATTAGGTGTCATCAGCTGTGATGGGAAGAACTCTACTCCACCCCATTTCTTACAATAAATGACAGATTTTATAGCCTACAGCTACTAAAATTTTTGACTAACTAGAAAACAAAACCAAGCAATATGGAGAGGTTATTAATTTTTACAAAAATATAATTAGGTTAGTTACTAATAAACTTTTTTTTAAGTCTGCTTTCTACAAAATTTGGAAGACTGTTCTTGAAAGAGATAAAGTCCAGCAAAACCCTGCAGCAAATTTAAAGACATTGCAGTATAGAATGTTGTAAGTGACCTTGAAAAATATTTGATCCGTGAATTATACTAACCCTTGTATATATGAATGAACAGATTCATAAATAGCTAGAGAAAACATCATCCACAGCTGTACACTCTGCTCCTAATTTGGAGGTTTGCACTCCTTTGCACTGAGAGCAAACTACAAACTCAGAAAGAAGGAAATTTTCACTGGGGATATTTTTCCTTAACATACCAAGCTCTGAAGTGAAGATATTTCAGCATTTTGTGTTGGCTGACCTGTTTATGCATAAAGGAGGCAGAGAAAGGCAGGCCACGGGGTGGGGTCAAGATTTTCTGCAGCAACTCAAGTAAGCCATCATACTTGTGAATCAGTCTCCTAAGCTGTGATCCATTGCAGAAACCTTAGTTTAAGTCCAAATCCAGACTCATTATTCTTGCCCTCTAAACACTTCCTTGTTTCTTCAAAGTGACTGTCTTTCAACTTATGAGCTATGAATTAATAGTACATTGGATCACCAACATAAAATATTATCTAAGTATTTCTTAATTTGGTATTTAAAAATACATACTCACACTGTAGATAAGACAGGGCCAATGTTTGTCATAGACAGAAAAGCTAAGTCAGACAGGATAAAAATAAAAATGGCTAAGATTAGAGCTGAGGGGGCAAATATATCTTGACATGGTGCTAAAATGAATAGGCCACATACAACTTGGTCAATTCAAAATAATGTTTAAAGTCAAATAGATTCCTGGGAGGAAAAGAGGGAGCAAGCTCAACTTGAGGTGAATGTACATTTTTTCCTTGAAGTGCTAATTAAAATAATACGGAGAAGAATAAAAGTCCTTTTACAAGAAAATTTGACTTAATTCTGCACATATAACAATGAAAATTTCTATTTATTGAAGCTGAAAGTGATTGTCAGAAAAGTTCTCCAAATTAAAAGAGAAAAACAAGGAGGTGAATGGCAAATGCCTTTAACAACCAAAAGCTGTGTGTTATTTCAGAATGCATCTCTGTGGCCCTGGTCTTATTGATGTTAATTTTTATTTCAATGGAACCCTATGAATATATTTCTTAAGTGGTTTGGAGACTGAGGGTAAAAATGGAATGTGTTTGTTTTATGATATTTTAATATAAAATGAATCTTACATAAAAAAAAAAACACCTGTGAAGGAATGGCAAACAATCAAGAAGGCATCCTCTTGGCACACCACTATACAGAATATTAGACTTAGGTTTGGTCCAATCACATTTGCAAAAAATCAAGATGACATGCAGATGAAGAAAAGGTAACCTACTGGAGAAAAAATGTCAGGTGTATCTGACACATTGATTAGAAATGCTGAAGAACTTCTTAAACAAAAATAAATGTATTGCTTCTGTTACTGAGATTAAAAAAAGAAGACATTTGAAATAGTCCCTTCACAGTCTGCGGACTCCTTTGTGCACAACTATAATTGTTATTGTATTTCTCTTGTAAAGAAGTATTCAGTGGCAGAAATTTTAATTAAGAGAATCAATGACATCATTGTTATCCGTTTTTCCTTGGAGAGGATACGATCTTAAAACTAAGATAGTAGAAGAACTTGGATTAGACTTTAATTTAAACAAAGAGCTCTATCCATCTATTTTGCCCGTATACGATGCTGCATTAGTCTAACATAACTCATTAGAAGTAAAATAATGCAGTATAACCCAAAATGTAGTAGAGAATTGACTTCTGGGAGCTGATGGGCACACCCATTAGTAAAAAGAATTCTTCAGGTCACATTTTTCTGTGAGAACAGATGCTCCTGGTGTATCTATTATCCAGCATTTTCCTGGGTACTTTCTGTTAATGATAAGTTATCAGTGAAGTACTTTTATACTCAAGAAAATCTATCCCAGATTTATTAAGCACATTAAGAATCACATTAAATCATGCTATAGGAATTCAAGAAGCAAAAAGAGTAATAAGCACTCAGAAGACACAGAAAAAAATACAATTGAATGAAGCCAGTTTAATAAACTTAAACATAGAAAAGGCAATTTAATACAACTTGGTTTTCCTGGATAAGAAGAATAGTTGGGGTTAAAATAGGATTTCATTTCTTAACTGCTTGGGGTTTTGCATTTTTAAAAAAATAAATTCTGAATCATTTATTGATGAAAAAAAAAGCTATATACTACAAATATCAGGATTGTCAATAAATTAGTAGTGCACAATAGAAAAATCAATGCATAGTTGGTTCAAACAGCTTTTCCCTTTCTCTTATTCACATTTACACACAACAGAAGAAAGAATTTAATTTAATGTATGTCTTTGTAGTGTATTTTGAACAACATTTCCTTCAGCATCAGTATTGTCTTACAGAGTTCTCAACAATCATTGTAGCCTTTATGCCACCTCTTCGGTTAAGCTAGTACAACTGTTTGCAGGTCTGTGCCATTGGACTAGAAAATTTATCCAGAGTAAAAGTAATCCATTTTTCCTAGTTATTTTTAACCAAGGGAAATGAAGATAAGGAGTGTCAGATATGTAGAGACTGCCTGAGTCAGCACAGGCACTGAAAGAATTGTTTATCAAACTGTAGCCTTTCATGACTTATTCTGTCATATATGTGCAAAAGTAGCAAAGCTAAATTATATTTATCTTTTTTTTTTTTTCTTCCCCCCTCTGGCTATTATCAGAGCGTGGAGAAGGGCCTTAAAATAACATTAGGGGGAATCTAATTTTAAAATATATTTAATACAAATTTTACTTGGGCTGCAAAGCATTATGAGAGATGGAACATCATGAAAACCTCTCTAAACAGAAGCAGAGACAATAGGAACCCTGAGAAACTATAGATACTATGATAAAAACAACTGTACCAGTGTGGTAGTGCACAGCAAACAGAGCCATACTATATTTTCAGTGTAACCATTTGTCTGTTGTTTCAGAGCTACAAATAGGTCTTGAAATGTTGTCTTATACATCCTGGAGATTTTGACAAAGCATCCTCCTGCTCTCAAGAAGTGTAATTATAACCCATACGGTATGATAATGAACCTCACAAATCCCTGAAGCAGAACCCTGCATCAGCCTCCCTTGGTGCTAAACACATTCAAGGCTCTGTTGATCTGACAAAACTAGCTCTCTAATACAAGAAGTGCAGACTGTAATATGCAGTAGTCTTTCAACATAAGAGTGCTTTAAAAAAATCATCATAGCATTTATAAAGGAAGCTTTTATGAGTTTTCTACTGCATGGACACAAATCTTGTAGTTGCACTCCAATTATAATAATCAGGAAAGCTATTAAGATAAATTTTTGCTATTTCATAAAATGCAAATTCTGGTGATTAGAAGTGAAAAACACCTATTGCTCGAATTCTAATATATCATGATAACACATGCTGTTCTCATTTCATATTTTTGGCATGGGACTCTAAGCAAACAGATTGCAATAGTTTGCTTAAAACTGAAAAAAGAGATCTCAAAGGCAGCATGAATAACTGATTACCAGTATATAGACATTAATAAATAATGATTAGTAAACACAATCAGAGAATCCAAAATTCAGCAGAAGCATATATTGAAAAGAAATTTTAAAGTCTTATAATTTTAAATTTCTCAGAAATTTGGTTTCATAACACTTTGTTGAGGGTTTGGTGATTATCAGGCTTTACCATAAACAAAGTCAATAGCAATTTTGACTTTGCTGACTGGTCAACATGATTGTTTTGGAAAATCCC
The DNA here is from genome assembly GCF_030936135.1 of Gavia stellata. Classification (NCBI taxonomy): domain Eukaryota; kingdom Metazoa; phylum Chordata; class Aves; order Gaviiformes; family Gaviidae; genus Gavia; species Gavia stellata. The sequence continues at coordinate 21,839,250 of NC_082598.1, read as the reverse complement.
ATATAATGATGTTATAATTACACTTTATCAAGGCAATATCTCAAAATATTTTTTCTGAGTAAAATGTACATTGAAGTTCAAAAAGAAAAATAATTCTAAGACCATAGAGGCTGTAGGGAAAATACTATTTCTTATCTAGGTAATATGCATAAAATATTTTCTTCTTGTTTCCCCAATTTTTTAAATTTATTTTCATAATTTTGGTTAAAAGGTCTAGTCATATATGCCCTGATAACATTTTTATTTTGGTATTTCTAGTATTTTTTTGTCCCTATAAATTGACTTTTAAAGTTGAAGAGAGATATGAAAACACTTGACATTCTTGTAGATTCAAAAGAAATTCCATCCGAACAAATACTCTGTACTCGGTGTACCACATGACACAAGTGATCACCAAAGCTTGGCAGAGATCGTAGCATCAGTACCAAAAGCTGTACAAGTGCCTCACTAAGGCACCGTCTATGTCAATTAGCATTGCTAATTCCTCTGCACTGATTTTAGTGTCTAAATTAATATTCCTACACAGTGATTTTCTGTGCCAGGCAGCTATCCTGACTGACTTGATATTGGCTTGAACTTCTCTATGCCGTTCTCCATGACAAGGTATAGATGCACCCACCAGCCCTAGAACGGTTGCTGGAAACATCTGTGAGACACCTGTGGAACTGCTCTCCCTTAAAGCCACTTCTGTGTCTTCCTGAAGAGTCAGAGCTCCTGCATGGACCATCTGCAGAACTGCTGGAATCAGAATAATACTCTGTGTCGCACCATGTTACATATCAGTTTCATTACATCTCTTTTTAAAATCAGTCAGTGCATCCCTCCCAGAGACTGACACACTTGCTGCTTTGTCAGTGGTTTCGTGTTTTTGCTTATTTTTCTATAATGTATACACTCCTATTTTATCATCTAGACGAAAGCTCTTATTCATTACTTAATAATTGAGTCTTATAAACACAAATATTTTTTGTAACGTAAAACTTAAATATACTTCAATATTCCAATCTTTTTTTGGCCTTACTTTACATTTTGTACTGTAATGTATATTTCTGTATTGCTTTGTGACATGTTCTTTTCAAATCCCTACATAATTGTAGTACTCAATGTACCACTGAATATCATTGAAAAATATGTCTGTGTACATGAAACAGAAATCCATACTGGGAAGTCTGATATATTGTTTCTGTTCTAAAAGATTCTTCAAAGGAAACATGATGCTAACCAAAATGCATCATCCATAGTGCCCAGGAGCAGGCTGCAAATAATTCTTAACCTTATGATTCTACTGGGTCTTACCACTGATTTTTGTCTAAAATCAATTTGGGATCATGAATGGAAAGCTCCATATAATCTTTCAAGAATTCTAATTTTCTAAATTTATTATTTTTCTGCATCTACAATTGTGTAACATGCAAAGTGCTATCCAAGTCTTTAGAAATTATTTTTTAAAGTACAAGGAAGTTGGTCGGGCAATGACTTTTTCTTCATTTTTTCCTTTGAATGAATACGAATAGATTTCACAGAATGTACTCATTACCCAAACAATTTAATGACATTTTCAATAATTTCTTAAATTATTATTATTTCAATGGATAGAGTGAACAAAGTAGAATTCAATAACATGTTTTTGACAATATTCACTACTAAAAATTCAAGATAGATTGATTAATAAAGATTGGTCCAAAAGTATATTGTATTCTGGTCTCTTTTAACTAAGACTTTTAAAAAATTATATTTATACCTATTTGTACACTGTAGATAAACAGGAGAAGGTAATTTTAAACAAACTTTAAATCTTACAACCCAGAAGCTTGGAGCAGGCTATGGCAAGATACACTGGCCAGGACAAACACTTACTTTTAACTGCTCTTCTCATGTTTCTACTAAGTAATTAATTTCATTAGGATATATTGTCTTAGTAGTGAACTGTGCGGTCAGATCTCTTATCTGACTCATTTAATTGCCTCAATAAGAGCACAGTTAGAAGGTTTTGAAAGTCTTGTTCCTCGGTTGTATTTTAAAGTAACATTTCCTCTCCAATAAATATATGATTTCTTTTGTGAATAATCACTCAGATAAATAATATTAGATTATATAATATAAAAGAAAGAAACACACAGTTAAGGTGATTTAGGTGATTTTTTGTCAAATCTGTTTGATTATTTTTTCTGCTTCCAATATCAAACAAAATTCAAAACTCATAGATGGTACATGAATACAATCAGAGACCAGAAATACCACATAACTTATGAACTAACACTTATTAACACATTGTTTTGGTATTTTTCAGTACAACAAATGGTCAAAGAAGGCTATACTTTCTTCTTTTTTATTCTGATTTTGTCCTAGTTAAATAACTTCAAGATAAATTAGAAAACATTTTAAATTATTTTAAGAAATGTTCTTAGGGATAATGTAAGCCTGAAAACAGACTTTCCAGGCAAATCTCTTTAACATGTTTTAGACATTTTTATACATTCTGTGGCCAAAGTATTCTAAGAAAAATATTCACTATTTCTATAACCATTTCAGTTGTATACTGAGGGAGATAAAACTTTATATCATGGTTGGTCTTAATACCAGATCTAACAAAAGAATGAGGTGAAGTGAAGGTGACTAAAATAGGGTTGTACAGCAAAAAAAAAACCCATTCAGCTGGTCCCTGATCAGGCCACGTAAAACACCTTTAAAAAGACAAACACGAAAGCTGGATACAGTAACTGATGACTCATTTCTTTTGCACAGTAGTATTTCCTTCAACACAGGTGGTTGCAACAACAAGTACAGGAGGCCTTATTGAATTATTCTCTCCATGTTCTTTACTATATATGTGAATAGGGACCAAATAATATCACTATTTGGATCCTAGTCCACAACCTAAGTCACACTCAGTGAAAGGTAAGCTCACATATCTATCTCATTTCTGACATCAAAAGCAGTAAAATGCAATTTTTATTCCCCTCAGAGTCTATTCTTAGAGGGCAAAGTGTTTAGAACACTAAAAATGTTCTTGGAAAAATGTATTTAAAATATAATTTTGAAGTGATCCTTATTTTTGCTTGTTTTGTGTTTAATCTTCAGCATTATTACTACAGAAAAAGCAGTGAGTTCTGTTATGACATCTTTCATTTATTTCAGTGATATTTTTGAAAAAACGTTGGTGAAATTCAGGGTTCCAAATGAAGGTATTTTATATCCATTGGGTATGTGCTGTCCAGATTGAGTTCAAGTAACAGTCATAAAAAGCAAATCCAAAAATAAGCTTCATTGCTACTACTCAGCCACTCTTAAGTGTCTGATTGATGGTTGAACCTGTTAGGATGACAGGTATTTTCAAGAGACTAACGAAAGAGTGAGGTAGTTTAATGCATTAACTTTTCATTTTGTTTTAACTCAGAAACAAGTTGTGAGTACATTAAAAAGTGTATGGTGTTCTTGGTTCATTGTAAGCAACTTGAAATTCACAATTAGAGAAGTACAGATCTCATCCTGGTAAAGGTGTCACATAACAGGTCAATGTAAGATGCCCACATAGTTTAACAATGAATACTTGTAAGAATCACAATAATGATGAAATTATGTCTGACTCTAAACATCCCACAAATACACGGTATGGAATGAAAAGCATAGCTAACTGCAACTTCATGTAAGGAATATTCCAGTATCATTAACAGGAATGATTTAATAAAGAGCCTTTATCATATTTCCTATAAAAAGCAAGAAATGTATTTTTTTAAATACTAACAGATCCATGGTTAAGGTAAAACAGTAATTTATTTTTTTTTCATCCTGGACCACCTCACACATCAGAGCTCTCCTGTTCAAGACTGTGTCACCAACAAAAAAGCCAGCTCATTTTACCTTTTCACATTTAAATTAAATTTCATTCTCTTAATAAAACAGATACACCTTTAAGGGCATAGATTAATACATTCAACCAAATCAGGGCTGCACTGACCTTCAGGGAAGTTTTGCCAAGATTTTATCCATTATGATAATCCTTATTTATTTAGTGACTAAAGGTCTTGATCAAAGATTTGTTTCCCATTTTCACACAAGTTAGTAAAAGTCAATTCCTGTCTCAGTGACCTTTATTTTGTATGGAGACCTAAGAGAAATTATTCCACACATAATGTGGAATTTTTTCAGGAAAATTCATGATCCGAGTAACTCAGAAAAAAGATTTTTATGGTGAAATACAAATACATACATTAGAGAAGATATGCTGAAGTAACAGTTACTTCTACAATTGCTATGCTTTAAGATTGCTCCATTCATTCAGCAGAGTGAGCTAGAAAAAGGTTTACTAAACTCTTTTACTGAAACTTTTTTTATTTATAGTATATGGAAAATATTATTCCCTCACTTATACACTATGTTGCACTAAATAATCAAGTAGGAAGACTCCTCAATCTTCCAATTTCAAGGCTGTATCATATTTTTAATGCTTTTTTGCTGATGGATAAAAAAAATCCTTAGCATTTTTTTAAATATGTAAAAGACATTTTGAGAGTAACTGCCATTTAAAAACTTAAATTAAAAGGTTTTTCAAAGAAATGTAGAATCCTAGAAATATGGAGCTACAAAAGAACTCAGAATATCACATCATTTTGCTTTGAGTCTGGAACAAGTATATTTAAACCAATCTTAACAGTAATCTATCAAAACTACTCTTTAAAATCTCTAATGACAGGCACGTCACAAGCAATGTAGGTAACCCATTCTTAACTGTGATAAAAAGGTGTTCCTGATATATAACATAAATCTCTTCTATGGCAACAGATTATTTTTGTTTTGCTTTTGGTGGCAACATTGACAACAAATGATTGTTCTCCTTACAACAATTTGTATATTGGAAGACTGTTATCATGTCACCCCAAGGTTCCCTTTTCAAGACTAAAGAAGAAAGGCTTTTCATATTTTTCATTCAGCCTTTGCTCAGTGGTCATATTTTCCACATCTATTAACCTTTTGTTGCTTCTATCTCATCCCCTTCTTTCCTTAGTACTTAAATCTGCATTCAGTAATCCTGTCAAGGCTTCACAAATGTTGACTAGAGTGAAATAGTTACTCTATATGTCTCAGGACTTAGGTATTTTAAATCATCCTTTTTCTGCTGGTTTTGCAACACAGACTAATGTTCCATTTGCAACACATTGTAATCCTTAGCCCTTTTTCTGCAGTGAGCCATTCTGTATTTCACATTTTCTTTTCCTTTCTAGGCAGTTTGCATCTGTCTTTGTTATATTCTATTTTACTGCTTTGTACCATTTCTCCAGTTTATCCAAATCATGCTGAATATCATTCTACCGTCCAGAATGCCTATAACCTTCCTGGTTAATGCTATCCACAAATATTAGTCCTTCAACTATAAATGCAAATATTGCATAATGCTGCACTCAAGTATTTCTTTCAGTCTGACAGTGAACAGATGCTAAGATGTCTCTGCTAAGTGGTTCAACTGATTTTAGAGTAATTTCCAGTGAGAACATATTTCCATACTTCTGACAGTGTCACATGGAATCGTCATGTGTCAGCGAAGAAAAAGTATGTAAATACTTCCCTGTTACCCACTTATTTGTGCTGTCATGGAAAGATATCACATTGGCCTGTTGTGATTTGTAACTCTGTTGTGATTTCAGTAACTCTATCGTGGTTACTTTTAACCAACTTCAGATTTTCTAGGTACTCAGAGAGAAAATCACTGATTAATTATTTATTGCAGTATCATTCTATGTATAAGCTAGGCAGATGATACATAATACTCTTTTCCTTTTTAGTTTACTAGTTGTGTTTTTCCATTAGATATCCCCTCAGCCTTTATCTGTTCTGAAAAGTTCTCAAAGGTGACTGCTAATGGTACAGAGAGGATTTTAGTTCATAAATACTTTAGGGAAAAATGTTGTTAAGTCATGGTGATTTGAACAGATCTGGTTCATCCAAGAACTTTTCTGTCTGTTAACCAATTCTGGCTTATAGTTCTAGCACTTAGTTGCTAATATTAATTATGTTAAGCTTCTGGTCACAATTAACCTTTCTGGTGAAGAATGAAGAAAAACTATAGCAAAGATTTTGCACTTTGTTATGTCATCTGTTATTTGGTCCTCCTTTCTGTTAAGTAGTAGATATTTTATTTCTTTCATCTTTTCTTTATTTTAATGAATTTGTGGAACTTTTTCATATTTCTTTTCATGTAAGTTTCTTGTGGTATCTTTTTGTTCCTCGGCCTTTCTAAGTTTGTTCATGCACACTTTCATCTTTATTGTTAGAGTACCAGAGTACCTACCCATTTAATGGAGTGGATTCTAAAACAGATAAGAAGACTGAATCCTGTTAAAGGCAACAGGAATCTCACCATCAACTTGAATGGAGAAGGGATTTCATCCTAAAATGTGAAGGTTTTAATAGGGCCCTCCAGGCAGAGCGGTGCCATGCATAAGAGTCCCAAACCACCACCAGAATGAAGGGCAGCATAGTCATGTTAGTGCAGCACTCCACCTGTCTAATTAGGCCTGCCTCTCAGTGGGAAACTCTGACTCACAGTTTCTCAGTGTCTCTGCGTGGAGCTACTCTACCCCACAAAAATTTTTTCATTTATTCAGAGAAATTTATTCAGAGCAAACTAACTTTATTCAGAGCTAATTTCTGAAAGCAGTGCCACTGAGTAACATATCCTCAATATTTCCTAAATAATCACTTATAACTTTAAAAGATAACTTCCATTATTAATTACAGTCATGTTTTACTGCACATTATTTTCAGATGATCCTTTTTTTTTTCTTACTGGATAATACAAACATTAAGATCAGTACTTATGAACCACAAAGCTGCAAAGTTCTAGACACATTTTTATTTAATATTTTCTGCCAGCAGAACAGTCCATTTAATTAATTATATTATATTTTCTCTTTATGCAATTGGTCACGTGACAGTAGTTACCCAGAAGGCAATGCAAGTACTTTGTAGAAGACTTCTGTAGAGCTTCCATGAATGCTTTGTTAATATAATCTCCTGACTACTGAAAAGTAAAATGAAAGCTTTTGATGTTCAGTATGTCCATATTGAACCAACAAAACATAAATATTAGAGACCTGTAAATCTTTTTTCAGTCTTGTACACATTTTGAAAAAAATTAAGGAAGGTTTTGAGACTGATAGAGGCAATTGAAAGAGACTATGCATTCACTGAAATTTAGAAATTTATAATCAGCTCTGCTTTAACTTATGTGTTCAAGCCAGTTTCTTTCCCTGCCTGATTATTTTAATCCTTAGTTTTCCTCTTTTTTTTCTGTGGAAAGAATCAGATAGGCACACATTAAAGAAGATGGAGTTCAGGCCATCCACATGCTGTCTTAAGAAGGCACATTGTACATACAGGTCCAGCTTTCTGGAAGACTCACTGAGAAGGATCCCACCTCTTGGCCTCCGTCATTATGTTAAGAAAAAGGTATTTGCAGTCCTATATACTACAAACATGGAATTTACTCCACATAATCAGCTAACTTTCAATAAATCTTTTTGAGATGGTAATATTTAAATACAAATGTTCATTTATTTACCCTGATGTTACTGGGAATAAAGTGTAAGTCCAGCTCCATAGCCATTATGAATTTGCAAGAGCCCAGTAACTCCAAGAGAGCTAAATAAGTTTACGATGGTTCTGAAATTGCCCTAATAAGAACAAAAGACAATTGGAATTTGTATTATTTAACCATGTTCTATAAGGAAACACATACAGTTAACATTTACTACTACAGTACTGTACTGCAGTATAAAACATGGTACCCAAGAGTTAATGTAAACATGGAAGGATAAAGTTTCCCATCCTAAATTCTAATAAGCCCAGGGCCTTGGTGCAACCATCTTCTATTTATCTTTCCATTGTATCTTTATCCTTATCAACCTGCAAACAGCATCAGAATGCTATACATATACATGATGGATTATTGCTATTATGCTCATGAGAACGGCAGGCATGAAGTATAAGAACAGAGTTCAGCCAGCAAGTATGATATAAATTATGTATAAGTAGCTTTTAGTGTCTAGCACTTTGAAAAGTTCAGTAAGTGCATGTAACTGAAGTAAATCAGCTAACCCTATATCACCACAGGATTATTTCCTTTCAGAGTGTATGTAAGGCATTTTTCAACATGCTTAAAAAGTGTATGAAAGTAACTCATTTTAATTATGTAAGCAAGACACTGCTCTGGCCCTAGATGGAGAAAGTTTGCAGGACCATTGTAAGGCCTGAGGACCTAATTACCACTCAAGTCTGATTTAAGATCTAATCTAAGATTTTATGGCTTGAACTAGTGGGGTCTAACTGTTTGAGAGTCCAACCTCATCTTTTTCTATACTGTTACTGTTAGATTGCACAGAGATGCTTAGCATGATTCCCTTCAGCTTGAATTTTGAGGCTATACAACCTGGGAGGGGGCACGGATTCAGGATTTGTTTTCCTCCTTCAATCACCATATTTACGCACACTCATGTTGCATTTTTACATGCTTCATATTCATCCTACTGTGAAGGTAGGATGTGAAAGGCTGGGGACTGTTGAGAGGGTGAGAGTTGCATGCTCCCTTTTGTAGTTGTACCAACTCCTTTAATGTATGGTAGCCATTATACATTAAATAATAATCATACTTTTTTTTCCCAAGGTATTTAAAAACAGGTGAGATTTTGCAAAATGATAGGAATCTGGGTACATTCTTTGTTGAAAAATATACAGAATTGTGTTACCCTTTTTATGGTATAGTTTTTATGGCATAGCTTTTCCTTGGTTTACTTTAGTATAATAAATGATAACATTTTATTGTTCTTCATTCTTGACTACATAAGGAGGCAGACTAGTTAAAGGAATAGCATATAATTAAATATCCTTTCTTACAATCTTCACAGTGTTTGGAAGTGAAAGGATTATCTTTTCCTCTAACATACACATCGACATCGCCACACCAGCACACACACACAGGCACACAGAGCCTGGTGGGATTAAAGCACTGTATGTGGCTCAACATCTTGTGGAAGATTAGGAAACTATAGAGGAAAGTATTTTCTTGTTTGAAGATTTGAAAGAACCATTCTTAGAGGAAAGGGAGGAGGCTTCTGATGTTAGTGATCCTGCCCCTTTCATGTTTTAAAAAGAGTAAAGGAAAATTCCTCTTTCATCGGCCTGAGGTAGAAAAGAAGTGGCTTTCCCAACTATAAATATTTAAAGAAGCCCTCATAAAACTTGAAAAAGGTTTGAGCTGTTTCTTTGTGGGACTAAATTCTTAAGGGTCTAGGAAGACATACATTGATATTTACCTCTTATAATATTTTACTTCTCCTACAATAGTTGTATCATGGGGGTATTGGTATAACTTTGTAGACTTCGCAGCATCTTGCTTTTATATACTTTCAAAGAGTCTATACAGTGTAAGTTGTAAATACAAAACTTTTTAATACTTCCTCTTGTGTGAGTGTACATATGTAAAAATCAAAGGTGAAAGATACTGAGATAGATCCACGATATGTGTTTATCAGTAGATTTCACTGTTGACCTGAGACATCCGAGGTAAGGCTCATCACGTAGCAGAGGTCACACAGCATGCTGAATCGCACAAGGGATTCTACAACTGTTTTTGAATGCTTACAGAAATGGGGTGGAGATAGATGAATTTGTGGGCTAGCTCATGTTTGAGCTGAAATCGATCAAAGTGAACATCCCGGAGCTTAGAGAAGTCTTCCTTTTATTGACATTAAATAACTGAAAAAGGAAACAGTTAGCAGTTCTTATAAAGCGATTTAAAACATTATCATCTAATAATTTTAAAATTTTCTTCTTAGAAAACTACATTTTCAGAATATTTTTAAACGTTACCATTTTCTAGATTTTTAAGCATATGATTAGCTTTTCTGTCTTGAGCTGTATAGACATTCTTTTCATGTCAATATTTTTTAATTATCAGAATATTCAATACTTGTAAAATAAGACAGTTTATTGGACAAACACTGAGTTATATTCTCTCTTGCTCACATATATATAGCATAGCATTATTTACTCGTAGTACAAGGGTACCTACAGGTACCAGAAAGCGTTAGACATCCATTGTACAAAGCACTGCGCAAATACATGGAAGGGCACAAGTGAATGTGCTGTTTCACAGGCTAGCTGACAGCCTTCAGTCCTTCAGGCAGACATGACTATCAGCTCTGTCTGTGGCACCCTTGCATGCCTTTAGCAAGAAGTGAACTTTTAAGGCTGGCCTCTCAGCTGGCACAGCTGCGAAAATGGAAACAAAGCCGTATTTTTATTCCCCTGACTTTAGAATCAGCCAGGGGCAATCTAATCCATACTGCAATTTACAGTAGCCTGGCTGCCCAAGGAGCTATTCTGGCAGCTGAGAAGCACCACAGCCTAAGGTCATTCTCCATTTCTCCCAAAAGAGCCTGTATGCAAGGGTTAGAAAGTGAACAGTATTAAGCTTTGCTTTTGCTTTTTAAGCTGAAATGTCTCAGAGCAGCTGGAATAGAATTGATGATTGTCCCATTAATGTCGTGACTTAGTTTCATTTTTGCAAGAGAGTAGCCTTTGAGAAATAATACTCATTTCTGAAGCATTCAAAAACAGTAGTAGAATCCCTTGTGCTTTATTTCAATCATTGACCTATTTTTCATACATGTGTAAATTTCAGTCTCTGGTAATTCCACATATGGATATTTGATTATTAGTGAAATGCAAAGAAATTATTTCACTGGTTGTTAAAAATCATATACTGCAGACATTTTGCCTCATATTTGCAAAGCATTTTTATTGCTTGCTCCTGTGTGACAATTTGGGAAATCTGCCTCTAAAACAGCTGATGATTTCTCATTGATGGCTGGGAACTCTTTATGAGTGCTTGCATCAGGATGCAGTTTCCATTTTGAATATAGGAATTTCTTTTTCTACTCTTTAAAAGGACAATGATATCAATGTCACAGAAATTTAAATCAGAAATTCTTTCAGCTCCAGAAATATCACTTCTGTGTTTTAAAAATGTTCAGAGGTAAAACAGGCTACTTTCTCAAAAATCTAACTCCCCACAATCCCTTGTAGAGGGAAGAATATATTTTGAATCAAGATGATGCAGATGAGTAGTGAGCCACATGTTTCAGGGGACTGGAGAAAGGTCTCTTACCAGATACATTAGAATGAAGGAGCCTGAGACCAAGCCCAGAGCAGAAGGCAGATAGTGGAAATAGTGGAAGAGATGATATCACTTGTTCAGATGATAAGTATACTCTCCAGAGGAGCACTACGCCACATGAGAGAATCTAAGCTGCAAAGAGTGGAGAAGCCTGTGAGACAGAAGTTTAATGATCTCGCTTAAATCTTCAGATTTGATTTGCAAGCAGAAGTTAAGAGTTGACAGCTCACTAACATTTATGGCATCAGCTATCGTGGACCCTAAAGTGGCACACATTAACATACCCATGTACTGGTTTTGGCTGGGATAGAGTTAAATTTCTTCATAGTATCTTTTGTGGGGCTATGTGTTGGATTTGTGATGAAAACAGTGCTGATAACACACCAATGTTTTAGGTACTGCTGAGCAGGGCTTACACAGAGTCCAGGCCTTTCTGCTCCTCACACCACCCCACCAGCGAGTAGGCTGGGGGTGCACAAGAAGTTGGGAGGGGACACAGCCGGGACAGCTGACCCCAACTGACCAAAGGGATATCCCATATCATATGACATCATGCTCAGCAATAAAAGCTGGGAGAAGAAGGAGGAAGGGCGGGACATTCAGAGTGATGTCATTTGTCTTCCCAAGTAACCATTATGCATGCTTTCATGGAGATGGCTGAACACCTGCCTGCTGATGGGAAGTAGTGAACAAAGTCCTTATTTTGCTTTGCTTGCATGCGTAGCTTCTGCTTTCATATTAAACTGTCTTTATCTCAACCCACAAGTTTTCTCACTTTTAACCTTCTGATTGTCTCCCTCATCCCACTGGAGAAGAGTGAGCGAGAGGCTGTGTGGTGCTTAGTTGCCTACTGGTGTTGAACCAGAACAACCTGAAAATGTGAAATTCTGGAAAAGAACAGGAATTAGCTATTGAAATGTAGCTGAAGTAAATACCCTCCAGAGCTAGATGGAAAGTAGCCAGAGTTCTTGAAGATAAAATTCAGACTTCAACACCTAAATCTAGAGGCTGGTTTCCTCTTTTTAGAGCATCTGAGGATCAGTTGCATGGAATTGATATTCTGCAAGTAGGTACTCACTTGGTTACTCACTCACAGGTACTCACTTGCATTTATACAGTGTAAAAGGCCTTTGACCACATGTTTTCTTTCTTTAACACACCTCTGCTTAACTTTTCAAATTAAATATCATGGGCACTCTAATTTGGAGACAGAGAAATTATTTTCTGCAAAACTTGGTTAAAGAAACTCTCCTGGAATTTCGTTAGGGTTTCTTTTGGAAACTGGAGTTGATGTAGATTCTGTGCTTAGAGCAATTCTGCAAAACTGAGTCTTTAAAGACTGTAGTAATGAAGAAGATCATGGGAGGAGGATATGTGAGGACCAAATGTAAGTTGTCCTTGATGTTTTACTGAGCAAAAAGTAAGAGAGTTAGAGATGATGCTCTGTTATGAGACAAGGCACAATGTTGTCCGTACAAGTCTGGAAACAAAGGTGCCCTGATGTCACCACCACTGCAAGTCTGACCAGGCCCAGATTTCCTGAATCCCACAAGTATTTGAATGTCTTTTAATGAATGCCAGAGTATTTGACACAGATTCTGTCAGAGACTCTAGAAATGCTGGGCAATTTGCAATATTGCCAATTTAAAAACTTTCTTTTTTTCAAGGAAAATACTACTAAATAATTCTAAATAAAAAATGAAACCACTCTAAAACTTCTCCTTTTCTTACAGCAGAAGAAAAATCCTAATATTCCCAGATTGCATATATTGTTGCAAAAAAGACTTACTTGATATCACTGGGGACAAATGTGGTAAATGATTCTAAATCCATGAAGTATATGTATCTGCCTATGCGGGTATGGAAATAGAAGAGGTACAGAAGTGTTCTTGGTATAATGAACCAAAAAGGTTCTTTTCAGTTGCTTTCTACTCTGAGGAAAATGGTGGAAGTGCTAGAAGGCATATCAGAATATCAGTGCATTCAGATTCCTGTTATTGCCCATACAAAGTTATTATCCAAACAGAAAATCTCTATATTCATATTTTAAAACACACATTTTATTTCTGTTCAGTTCCTGGCAGATCTGAGTAGGTTCTTGCATAAATTTCCAAGATGAATAAAACTCTGTGTTTACAGTTCTGGCTGCTGTCTACTGTGCTGTAAGATAGCAAAACCTCTGTGCTACACCAAATGACATTCATTTAAATGAAAACCCAAGCAAGCAGCCTCTACCAGATGATGAAATGGTACCCTATGCTCTTAGAGAGTTTTATTCAAATTGGTGATGGTACTGATTTACCTATTGTGAAATTAATCTTCCCTAAAATGTCTAATAATATCTAATACTAATCTAATACAGTCTTTTTATCATAGCAAATTGAATACATCGTTAATATTTCTGCTTGGGTGGCTTGGTTACTGCATCCATTATTGTACATTGTAAAACTAGGAATGAGAACAGTTTTGTAGGGAGTAGAATGTGAACAAAGTCTGGACTGTGTGAAATACTTAAGGGTCTCGCAGCAATGACAGGAGCCTCCAGAACTGTTTGGTGTCTGTCTTTCAAAGGCTTACTGTAAATACCGTATACAACTGTGCTCTGTCTTTACTACTTCTGCATATGGCTTCTGGGGCTACAGAAATGCTGGATGGAGCTGAGATACTGTGAGAGACTGAACTGTGAAATATTTGTCTCAAAGGCTGCTTGTTTAAGGTGAACAAAGATTGTTTGTTTAAGCTGGCCATGGAAATCGACAGGGACAGCTGCAAGGCCATGGAGGCCTCCAGTTTGTGAAGCAGGTTTGTGAAGCATCATCCTGCCTAGTCAAGTGATAGTTGGGTGAGGCATGCACATATGCAGAAATGCAGTTGCATGAGATGTGTGTGCATATACAGGAATGCAGAGACTTGCAAGTACATACTGTTGTCATGGAAATCGCAGCCCCTGAATGGGGGGATAAAAGGAACTGTGGAAAGAAAACTTTGTGTGATTGCCCACCACGAAACCACCCAGAGGCTTGGACCCCCCGGGACACTGTGCATCCATCGTGGTGACTATTCTTGCAACTCTACCTTGACTGCTTGCTTCATTTATACCTTTTCCTTCCACTCTATCCCATCACTACTATTTTCTACTTTTGATAATAAAAAGCTGGTTTAGGCGTACGGCATTTAACCTCGTTTGTGTCTTAATCTCCCTCTTGGGATCATATCAAAACCTTCCCTGACATTGGATCAGGACAGATACCCTACTGGTGGCTGAATGACTAGGAAGGAATATTGTACCAGTTCATCCAAGCTTGTAAAGGCTTGATCTCATATCTTCTCAGGATCTTGGTGTATTGGATCTTGACAGTGTTTCCTGCAGTGGTTTTCATGGACTTGCTCTCATAGCAAAGGCCAGCAACAATACTTTTAACTATTAACACCTTCACTAAGAGCTTCAAATGTGCATGACAGGAAGATGAAGAGCATGCTGAAGGACCTTCGGACTGCCATCTCAGTGGAGGCAGGGGATGGGGACCTGTGCGGCAGCAAAGACGTAGGGGTTGTTGATGTCCTAGAAACCAGGGAAGCACCTGAGATTAGTCACATAGAAATTAAGGCTTCTCCTCCCAAAAAGGTGGCAGGATAAATAGCCCAACTAAAGTGCATCTATACCTACGCACGCAGCATGGGCAACAAACAGGAGGAGCTGGAAGCCATTGTCCAGCAGGGAAACTATGATATAGTGGCCATCATGGAAACGTGGTGGGACGACTCGTACAACTGGAGTGCTCCAATGGATGGCTACAAACTCTTCAGAAGGGACAGGCAAGAAAGGAGAGGCGGTGGGGTAGCCCTGTATGTCAAAGAGAGTTTTGAATGTCTAGAGGTTAACAATAGTGTCGATAGGGTTGAGTGTCTGTGGATAAGAATCAGGGGGAAGGCCAACAAGGCAGATATCATGGTGGGAGTCCGTTATAGACCACCCAACCAGGATGAGGAGACAGACAAAATATTGCATAAGCAGCTGGGAGAAGTCTCACAATCGCTAGCCCTTGTTCTCATGGGGGACTTCAACTTACCAGATGTCTGCTGGAAACACAATATGGCAGAGAGGAAACAGTCTGGAGGTTCCTGGATTGTGTGGAAGATAACTTCCTGGCACAGCTGGTGAGTGAGCCAACTAGGGAAGGCGCATCACTGGACCTGTTGTTTGTGAACAGAGAAGGCCTTGTGGGGGATGCGCCAGTGGGAGGCCGTCTTGGGCACAGTGATCATGGAATGATAGTTTTCGAATCTCAGAGAAGTAAGCAGGGGGGTCAGCAGAACTGCTACCTTGGACTTCCGGAGGGCTGATTTCAGCCTGCTTAGGAGCCTGGTGGACAGAGTCCCTTGGTCCTGAAAGGCAAAGGAGTCCAGGAAGGCTGGACACTCTTCAAGAAGGAAGTCTTAAAGGCACAGGAGCAGGCCGTCCCCATGTGCTGGAAGACGAGCCTCCAGGGAAGAAGACCAGCCTGGCTGAACAGAGAGCTTTGGATGGAACTCAGGAAAATAAAAAGAGTTTATGACCTCTGGAAGAAGGGGCAGACCACTCAGGAGGACTACAAGGATGTTGTGAGGTTTTGCAGGGAGGAAATTAGAAGGGCCAAAGCCCAACTAGAACTTAACCTGGCAACTGTGGTAAAAGACAAAAAAAATATGTTTCCATAAATACATTAGCAACAAAAGGAGGGCTAAGGAGAATCTTCATCCTTTACTGGATGTGGGGGGAAACACAGTGACAAAGGATGAGGAAAAGGCTGAGGTTCTTAATGCCTTCTTTGCCTCAGTCTTTAATAGTAAGACAGTTGTTCTTGGCGTACTCAGCCCCCTGAGCTGGAAGACAGGGACAGGGGGCAGAATGAAGCCCCCACAATCCAAGGGGAAATGGTCAGTGACCTGCTACACCACTTAGACACCCACAAGTCTATAGGACCAGATGGGATCCACCCAAAGGTACTGAGGGAGCTGGCAGAAGTGCTCACCAAGCCACTTTCTATCATCTACCAGCAGTCCTGGCTAACCAGGGGAGACTGTGGTTAGCAAGTGCTAACCCAAGTGGACTGGAGGTTAGCAAATGTGACGCCCATCTTCAAGAAGGGCCTGAAGGACGATCTGGGGAACTACAGGCCTGTCAGCCTGACCTCGGTGCCAGGCAAGGTTATGGAGCAGATCGTCTTGAATGCCATCACACAGCACATACAGGACAACCAGGTGATCAGGCCCAGTCAACATGGGTTTATGAAAGGCAGGTCCTGCCTGACTAACCTGATCTCCTTCTATGACAAGGTGACCCACTTAGTGGATGAGGGAAAGGCTGTGGATGTTGTCTACCTAGACTTTAGTAAAGCCTTTGACACCATTTCCCATAGTATTCTCCTGGAGAAACTGACTGCTCATGGCTTGGAGAGGTGCAGTCTTCACTGGGTAAAAAACTGGCTGGATGGCTGGCCCCAAAGGGTTGTGGTGAATGGAGTTATATCCAGTTCATGGCTCGTCACAAGTGGTGTTCCCCAGGGCTCAATATTGGGACCGGTCTTGTTTAATGTCTTTATTAATGATCTGGATGAGAGGATGGAGTGCTCTCTCAGTAAGTTTGCAGACAACACCAACTTGGGTGGCTGTGTTGACCTGCTTAAGGGTCGGAAGGCTCTTCAGAGAGATCTGGACAGGCTGGATCGATGGGCTGAGGCCAATTTTATGTGGTTCAACAAGGCCAAGTGCCGGGTCCTGCACTTGGGCCACAACAACCCCATGCAAAACTACAGGCTTGGGGACGAGTGGCTGGAAAGCTGCCCCACAGAAAAGGACCTGGGGTTGTTGATTGACAGCCGGCTGAATATGAGCCAGCAGTGTGCCCAGGTGGCCAAGAAGGCCAACGGCATCCTGGCCTGTATCAGAAATAATGGGGCCAGCAGGAGTAGGGAAGTGAGTGATTGTCTCCCTGTACTGGGCACTGGTGAGGCAGCCCCTCGAATCCTGTGTTCAGTTTTGGGCCCCTCACTACAAGAAGGACATTGAGGTGCTGGAGCGTGTCCAGAGAAGGGCAACGAAGCTGGTGAGGGGTCTGGAACACAAGCCTTTTGAGGAGCGGCTGAGGGAACTGGGGTCGTTTAGCCTGGAGAAGAAGAAGTTCAGGGGAGACCTTATTGCTCTCTACAACTGCCTGGAAGGAGGTTGTAACGAGGTAGGTGTCGATCTCTTTTCATAAGTGACAAGTGATGGGACGAGAGGAAATGGTCTCAAGTTGCACCAGGGGAGGTTTAGATTGGCTATTAGGAAAAAATTATTCACTGAAAGTGTTGTCAGACTTTGGAACAGGCTTTCCAAGGAGATGGTGGAGTCACCATCTCTGGAGGTATTTAAAAGACGTTTGGATGAGGCGCTTAGGGACATGGTTTATTGGTGGACTTGGCAGCATTAGGTTTACAGTTGGACTTGATGATCTTGAAGGTCTTTTACAACCTAAATTATTCTATGATTCTAAGGAAAATGTCATGGTACCACATCTGTCTGGAGTGACACTTCTCTGAAAGTGAGGTTTTATCTTATGTTCATAGCCTGCAATAAATAGCTGCAATAACAACATTGCACAGCTTCATTAATACCAACCCCAATCATTGTTGCTACAAAACTGAGCAGTTACTAGACCTATGACAGACTAGATAGAAATAGCAGCTTGATCCTGTATCACTATAAGTTCTTTCCAATGCATAATGGTGCCATCAGGCAGTTAGAGCAAAGTCTTTGCATAGTCCATGAAGTCTGGAGTCTCCGGTAATTATTGCAGAATTTCTGGTGTGTGACTAGTGATAATGCTGCATTTGCAATATTCAGCACACTTCCCTTCTAGTTTGTACGCTTTCTCTATAATACTTGCTATGTTAAGAATCTTTCATTAATTTCTGTACTACCACAAAAATATTCAGAAGAATCTCTTTCAACAGTTGTCTCACTTCAATAGCTGTCCAATAGCTGGACTTCATTTAAAGCGAGCTAATATCACTTTGAGAAAAAGTGAGCCGAGCAAGTTGTTGGTTGATAAGCCACTTCCAGTGATGCACTAAGTGATGCCCATTTATAGTGCGGTAGAGGTGTCAGTCATCCTAAGTGCATTGCAGACTAACTCACTGGAAATCAGAACCTTTACTCTACTAAGAAGCCCATATACATAAGCCTACCCTATCTTTCTGGATCCACCACCAAGTACAAGCATCGGTATGCTTAAAATGGACATATTAACCTAGGCTTGATTCTGGAAAATACCATGTGTATAGGAGGAAGGATGATCTGCCCACCTTAAGGTCTTACACCACACACTGAGAGTACATAATACCTACCAGAGTAACCAGACCAAAAGCAACTGCTCAATCCTAATCGAGAAGCAAATGTATTCCCCATCTTCTTACAGAAAAACTGAATTTAACTTTTATTTTGTTATAAATCCCTAAGACTAAAAAGTTGAATCTTGGCCTTTGCTTCACAGAACATACACAATGTTTGCTATGTACAGAGTGGGATCAGTGAGTGAGCAAGCTTCCTTCTTTATACCATTCTTTCCTTTGAGCCCCTGTTCTTAATTTACCCTTTGGAGAGGTTAATTTAAACATGTGTTTGTGTATGAATGAGAGGAAAGAAAAACAAATGAGACAGATTTCTGTTTTCTTTCTTTAGCTCTATATGTTGCTTTCCCTCATCCCCCCATTAATAGGGCAGGATACGTTTCCAGACAATTTGCTCAGGCTTTTATATTATATTTGTTTTTCAAAGTTGTAACAGTGTATTAAAATTAAAAGAAACAAATATAAAATTACCACAGCATTGCTGCTGCTAGGAGATCAGCTTTGCCTGACAATCAGAAGTGGCCATCTTAATTTGATTAGGCTTTTCATTAATTCTGTCCGGTTTTTTAGTCTCTGTTTTTATTTGCTATCACATATCTGTCCTTCACTTTAAATATTCTTAGCTTTGGTATTATTCTGAGCTTTTTTCTATTAATATATCTTACTTTAAGATTTAATTAGTTGTACAGAGTATATATCTTGATGAGAATTGTATCTGCACAGTTTGTCCCACGAACATTTACAAAAAGTCTATAGATTTTAAACATAAAAATAGCCATTTAACTTTTGTAGAAATTGTCCATTTCCTACTTTTCTGAAGTTGATTTGGAGGGTCAATAGTTCAAATAGTAAATATATTTAGTAGCTTTCCCTTTAACCTAATTAAAACATGCATCTTATTAAAAGTTACAAAGATTTTCAAGTCTTTTATAAACTTCAAATAAGAACATGTCTTTATCTTATGATCCAAAGCAGCATTCAAAGGACTGATGAAGGTGAACAGCTACAACTGCACCTTCATTTGAAAGAGAAGTAAAACTTCAGTAAAGATCAAAAGGTAAGCACACTTTGGACCAGAGACTTCACTGCTCATAATACTGCATAACCTACCAGTAAATTAAATGATGAACATAATGAATTGGCATGTCAAAGGCCACTTTTCTCCTAAGATGAAAAAGGGACAAAATTTATTACATGTTCACTTCCTTTCCTTGACATAGAAGAAAACATGCACAAATTTTGCAGGTTAATGCAGAAAAGAGTACCTAGAAAAAAACCTATAGATTGTCACAAATGTTGTCACAATATGGCAGAACAATAATCACAGAGAGCTAAAATTATTTCTGTATTTGCACCTGTTGTTCCATTGTAATGAATGGGTATATTCCAAGTAAGGAAATCACATTTTGACACATAGGATATTAATTTCTTGAAACAAACTGAAAAGCTCAAACTGATTTTGGCAGGGTTTAAAGAAAATAAGAATTACAGATACAGATTGTTACTCATACAGTGCATGTGTTTGTACACATATGTAGATGTATGTGCATTGTATGTACAATATTTTGGACTTTAAAAGGAAACCTATTAATTACCAGTGGTTGTAATCAGGTTCTCCCAGCTCATGGGAGTATTCAGAGATAAACAAGAGGCAGTGAATATTTTCAAGACTCTAAAAGAAGTGACTGAGGAACCAAAAGATATTTCACCTTGATCTCACAAAATAATACCCCTTTTCAGGGCTCTTTCACTGAAGAACATAAACCAAAAAATATCATGAATACTACTCAAGTCTCATGGAAAAGTATCTTTTGTCAAACAAAACTGGCAACTGTGTTGATATAGCATCTTTGGACTTCTCTAAGGCTTTTGCAATTTTGACTCATGGCAGTTTTAATTTCCTATAATGCAAGATTTTTAATCAAGAAGGCACACATTAGATGAATTAAAAACGTGCTTATTGGCAGATATCAATGAGCAGGGCTGTTCCAAGCAAGATCCCCTGAGAGAGATTCCTGGTCCAACAGTATTCAGTACATTCTTATAAACAATCTAGGTGATGGAATAAAATCTTAGCTGATTAAATTTGCATATGACACAAAGATTAATGGGATAGTAAATAAAAAGGAGGGCAGTTTACTGTTACAATTTAATCTAAATCACTTGGTCAAATTGTCAGAATCCAACAAAATGCAGGTACAGATTAATGCAATTTGCAACAAAGAACCACAGGTCGTACTACCAGATAAGAACAGTTATCTTAGAAAGAAGTAACTCTATAAAAGATTTGGAGGTCACCTTTTAAGGCTGCTTCACCATGAGCTCTCAGAGCAATGTTGTGGCAGGCATTACTGGAACAAAGTCCCTAGGGCACGATTTAGCAACTTTAACCTTAAACAACACAAAATATAATCATGATAATTAATATGGGAATAGCTTGCAAAGGATGGTAAGGGAACAAATGTAAATTTATGGCAAGATGAGGTAACTTTCTAAGTAAAGTATAGAGTTTTAGAATAATTTTACAGTTCCTACAAAGAACTTGTTTATTCAGCTACTATTGTGATCCCTGACAGCCTTTAGTCAATGAATCACTCTGGAAAATCCAATGGAATCAATCTTTTTACGCCCTTTTGCTCTTTTATGGCTAAAGAAGACTTTTTGCTCATGACCAGCAAACCTATCTATTTATATTATATACAAAATGTATAAGACAGATGTTGTGCAAATCTATCTATCTATCTATCTATCTATCTATCTATTTACATATCTGTATGTGGGTGTGCATATATACTTATATACATGTATAGACATATATATTTATATGCATGTCCACATACCCACACACCCCAGCTTGTTATTACTACAACGTTTTTTTTTTTTTACAACTGCAATATTTCTATACATTCTTGAGTCAGGAAATATGCATTCTTGAAATACCTTCATTTAAGTATTCTAGTATACATACTGCAAATAGATCCTTTCTTTTTTTCTTTTAGCAGAATATAGAGTCAAGAATGAATTTCAGAGAGAACTCGTATGTAATCCACGTCATGAACTAAAACTCTTGTGAAACTTCAAGTCCTGTTTTTCAAGCAGTATGTAGAAAACTATAAATAACAAGCTTTTGTATTAAACCTGCTCTACCAATTTCACAGTAGTTCTGTAGTTTCACAGTCAATAATATAAACAGTTTTATCTCTTCGAAGTGAAATATCAGAAAAAAGCATACAGTTATAATAAGTATCATGAAAAAGGTCTGTTCTGTTCTGCTCCTTTTAGGACCTTCTGGTGGTGGAAAAAGCACACTGTAGAATCCATGTCATCCTTCCCAGCAGCTAATCCTGTGAAGTGCATGTAGGATATTGGAGAAGTTACATGGGAAAGAAGGAAGGAGATGTCATTCAACTCAATTGTACTATGGTTATATCAGTGTATATATATCAGAAAACCAACTGAGGAACTTTGCAGGTCAAAGTCTAACACATGATGCTTTGAGCTGTAATATAATAAGGCAGTAGAAATAGAGAGCAGAAATCTGTGAACCAGGAACTAGGAATCTGCAAGCCAAAACTCCTATCCATCTCTGGAAGGTGGCACACTGTATATTTAAAGTACATGTGCTATGTATTACAGAAGGCTACTATTTTAAAGAATATTTTACTTTCGATTTTTTTAAGTCTTGTTACTATTTCTATTTTTGGTTTAAAAGGGGAGCACCAGGTGTTTAATTTTTTTGTTTGTTACCAGTACAGTCTTTGAATAAGTGACTGAGAACAACTAATTAATTAATGTTCATTAATTAATAATTGAATATATAACTTTTACTTTCAAGAGTTTCACCAAAAATTGATATTTGAGCCATGTGAGTAAAAAAATCTTCAACATAAAAATTACATATAACTCAAAGAGGTGAAAGTTTTAGGGTTTTGTTTGTTTGTTTGTTTGTTTGTTTTTGAGGGAGGGGATAAGAAATTAAATTAAGAAATTAAATTAAAACTTTTGTTTCTCTGGACATTGTGAGAATGCGTAAGCAAGCAACTGATGTCTCAGTTTAACCTTAACTTTTCCTTTGTGTGCCACAGAAATCTATAATAAATAGCATAAGCTGTCAAGTCTACATTTCATCCATTTATAAGATTATATGTTTGTTTATTTTTTCTCTGGAAGGATAAATGGGCAAATCATATTAAAGCCATACCTGACTGTCATCCAGCAAACCCACTGTTCTAGTTATGTAGTTCATTTTTCTCTTACCTTTTTGAATGAGTTTCAATGTCTAATAAAACTTTATTTACTGGGAGTGCCAAAAAATGAGTCAATAAATTTATTGAGCAAGATCTGAAAGAGAAATGTCAAAGATGAATAAATTTTAGCACAGTGTTTACTTTATAATTGAATTTTTTCATGAGATTCAATTCCTCTGTAGACTTTGAAGCATAACAGCAGCAGAAAATACAGTCAGAGTACCCAAGATGAAAAAATGTAAAAGAGTTAACTTAGTTTTAGACCAATAAATAACTGCAGACATTATGAATGTTGTGAGTATCTAATAAAATACAGCATTTACTGTATTACAGTCTTAATTCTAGTCTGTTCAGCTCCATCCAGACCTTCCTGGAAGAACTTTTTTCTTTCTTTGCATTTTTATAGCCAAATCGTGTGCTGGTTTTGGCTGGGATAGTTAATTTTCATCATAGCAGCTAGCATGGGGCTGTGTTTTGGATTTGTGCTGGAAAGATTGTTGATAATACAGGGATGTTTTCATGATTGCTGAGCTGTGCTTACACAGAGTCAAGGCTTTTTCTGCTTCTCCTACCAGAGAGTAGGCTGGGGATGCACAAGAAATTGGGAGAGGACACAGCCGGGACAGCTGACCCCAACTGACCAAAGGGATATTCCATACCATAAGATGTCATGCACAGCATATAAACTAGGGGGAATGCTGGCTAGAACACTGCTACTTGGGGTCAGGCTGGGCATTGGTCACTGGGTGGTGAGCAATTATTTTCACTTGCATCACTTGTCTTTCTTAGGTTTTATTTCCCTCTCTTTTTGTTATTATTATTATTATTACTATTATTATTACTATTATTATTACTATTATTATTACTATTATTATTACTATTATTATTTCGATTATTAAACTGTTCTTATCTCAACCCATGAGCTTTCTCACTTTTATACTACCAATTCTCTCCCCCATCCCACTGGGGCAGGGGGGAGCAAGCGAGTGGCTGTGTGGTGCTTAGTTGCCAGCTGGGGTTAAACCATGACAGTCCTTTTGGTGCCCAGTGTGGGGTTTGAGATAATGACAGGTTTGATTGGAATGTGCTAGATCAAATTTATAGCTGTTATTGCTGTTTAGCTATTAATTGACAGGCTCCTGTGCTTGCCATGGGGCTTGCTTGCCTCACTGTACATTAGAGTCTAGTGATTGTTAGAGGCTGCTTTTTGCTTTCACTGCTTTCTATCATCCCACTCTGCTGTGCCTGGGAACATTTGATAACAGAAATGCGATGTGCCTGGGGTGGCAGATGGCCAGGGCATCGCTACTGTTTCTGTGCTGCTGTACTGGACAGGATGGAAATCCAGTGTAAACTCAAATCAAAGGGACTGTGACCTGTGGATGAGTCCACACAAGAGCAGGACAACCATAAGCATCTGTGGCCGTGGACAAGCCCATGCCAAAGCAGATACACCTTGAAGCATCTGTAGCCGTGGTTACAACTGTGCCACAGCAGGTACCTCTGGAGGGACTGTGGCCCAAGGATAAGTCCATGCTGGAGAAGGTACACCTTGAAGCATCTGGCTGTGAATAAGTGTATGCCACAGCAGGTATACCCCTGGAGAGACTGTGGCTCATAGATAAGGCTCCACTTGCAGCAGGTACACCCCTAAGGGACTGCAGTCTGTGGAAAAATCCAAGCTGGAGCAGGGGCAAGGGGAGGAGTTCATTGCAATGTTAAACCCTATGGTCTCATCCGAAGGGACCAGGGGTGGAAATTGTGATGGAAATATCTTTAAATTGTTGTAACCTGGGATTTGAGTTACATGTTATGGGAATTACTATAGCAGGAACCCCTTGTTGCTAGCCAGGCTAGGAGCAAGGGGAGGAGTTCATTGCAATGTTGAACCCTATGGTCTGGTCCAAAGGGAATAGGAATGGTGACTGTAATGGATCTACCTGTAAATTGTTGTAACCCGTGATTGGAGTTGCATGTTACAGGAATTACTGTAGCAGGAACCGCCTGAACCAACGGAGGACAAGCCTTACAAGAAGCAGTGCAAGTGCAGCAGTGACCCGACCTGAGCTGGCTTTGGTGCCCAGTAACTCCACACAACACACCACCTCTCCTGTCCCGAGTAACCATCATAACAGACGGAGCCCAAGCTCATGGGCTAAATGACCTCAGTGGACATTTTGTAAACATTTGTGGACATTTTACAGGGATGGCACATACATTTAGGGAATAATATCTGTATGCATATATCAAAAGACAGGAAAGGTGGTAGTGATTAATTGAGATGTGGGATCTGGGCATGACATAGATGGTATGGAATAAGGGGTGGATATTGTCCTGATTTTCACTGGGATGGAGTTAATTTTCTTCATAATAGCTTGTATGGGACTATGTTTTGGATTTGTACTGAAAACAGTGTGGATAATACAGGGCTGTTTTAATTATTGCTGAGCAGTCCTTACCCAGCATCAAGGCCTTTTCTGCTTCTCACACCACCCCACCGGGGAGTAGGCTGGGGGTCCACAAGAAATTGGGAGGGGACCCAGCTGGGACAGCTGACCCCAACTGACCAAAGGGATATTCCATACAATATGACTCCCTGCTGAGCATATAAAGCTAGGGGAAGAAGGAGGAAGGGGGGGTGCCACACGTTGGGTGCCAAAAAAGACTGTCATGGTTTAACCCCAGCCGGCAACTAAGCACCACGTGGCTGCTCACTCACTCCCACCTGGTGGGATGGGGGAGAGAACTGGAAGAGTAAAAGTGAGAAAACTCGTGGGCTGAGATAAAGACAGTTTAATAGGTAAAGCAAAAGCCACACACACAAGAAAAGCAAAACAAGGAATTCATTCACTACTCCCCATTGGCAGGCAGGTGTTCAGCCATCCCCAGGAAAGCAGGGCTCCATCATGCGTAACAGTTACTTGGTAAGACAAACGTCGTCACTCCGAATGTCCCCCATTTCATTCTTCTTCCCCCAGCTTTATATGCTGAGCATGACGTCATATAGTATGGAATATCCCGTAACAAATTGTTAATTCTGAATAGTCTCCTTGCCCCTGTATGGCCTAAGTTTTTGTAGTGCATTTCACTTGTATTGTACCATAGGCAGTAAAAGCCAAAGATGGAACACAATGCAAGCTACAAATGAAAGTATGTTTTATATTCTGCTATAAGAACTTTCATTAAATCATTCCATTCTTGGTGATTTTGAACAAAAAACTGTTTCTGGGATATAAATGTATGTGTTTTCTCTCCCTATTTTAACCACAAAACCTCCTAATTCATTCAGTCTAAGCAAATTATTACTTTAACCTTCCTCTGCAGAGTTGTGGCTTATTCCTTCATCAGACTTACTACATTATCATCTGTGATTTCTCTGCATACGTACTATGCACTACACGCAGTGAGCACCTGCTTTTCCAAACATCCTGGATTCACACAGATAAGTCTCAAAATCTTTCCGGACAGCAGGAAGGATATGTATGAACCTTTGCCACCAGTGCCTGCAATACAGCTGCTGTAATTATAGTGAGATCTAGACACATGTGAGTTAGCAAGTAAGAAAACCTGTCAAATACAATGCTTGAGTCACTAGCCTTCACTGGACTTCAATGTTTTGAGAACTCAAGTTATCTAGCTAAAAACTAGTGCAGATAGATTTGCATTACACAAATCATGGTGACAACCACAGTATAGACACACAATTTGTTACCGTTCAGTGCTTTTTAGATGGTCTTAGTCTCAGCAATTCCCATTACAATGCCCACATACTAAGTGCAAGCTAGGATTAGTGAGTTCTCAGCTGCAAAAAAATCTCAGCCTCAAAATTATACGTTTGACAGCTTGTAGATAGACAACATTGAAACTATGTTATGTGACCCTCCAGCTCTTCTTGCTTCTTTGGACCAAAAAGATGGAATATTAGTAAATTAAATAGGAGTATTGATGGAACTGTCCTATAGGCACAATGAAATTCTGTTCTTGACTGAGCTTTGTAAGGGCAATAATTGCAACATTATAGCTCACAAAATATTTAAGCATAGATTTTAAATGAGTCACACATACAGCAAAAGGTAATCTTTGACTTCAATCATGAGAAAAATCAGAAATGCATTCCCAAGCTACTTTTTTTGCTGGGGTGCAAATACATCTACAAGGGGAGGTTATAGATAGGTACAGTACTGTGTTATCACTGACCAGCCTTACCAGTTTTTGCTCCCTAGAATGAGGCCCATTTAGATACAACATAAAAATAAAATGATAACAAGACTTATACAATGTAATTTCCAATTGCTTTAACAAAGAAACTAATACCTCCTTTAAAGAGTGAGAGAAAATGATGGAATTTTTATGAAAGACTTCTTGAAGCAAACAAAATACAGGATTTATTATTTATGGGAATGTATGCTATTATATATAGAGAAGTGCTGAAAGAAGATGAATGAAAACCATTAAGTAGTGTAAATTTTACAAGGGGCTGCAAAGGGATATCAGGAACTGCCTTTGCCTGCTGCTGCTAATATGGGCCTATCAACTGCTAAAGTATTTCACCTGAAAGCACTGGACAAAACAGGTGAGATCCTTGTCAAAACAGAAGGGCTGCCTGTTTGTCAACTATCTGGATTCCTGTCTTAGTCCGATAGGTGAAACTGTGAATAAACTTCAATAATTTGCCATAAACTTATGACCTGCTTCTTAAGACAGTTATTCTAGAGTAGCTTATATTTTTATTCTAATGGATCAGTACTCTTTTTTTCAAAACTGTTTTAACTGTATTATGATCTTATTGTCAACAATATAGTAGCATATGATATGCTATGAATTGCTTACAGACTACTCATGCTTTGTGATTCACTGTTTCTGAACTTCTGTTTGAGAGCCACTGTATTATGGTTAGCTGTAATGTCCTCTGCATCTCAGTGATATTCCACATGTTCTACAGTATCTGTAATGTTAAATCTCAGGTTCATTTGCAGTTGAATATTAGAATAAAAACTTCAGATAACCCATAATGTTTAAGGCGTAGACCTATATTGACTTTTTATGGTCAACATTTATCCTTTCAAGGATTTTTTTGTATGAATAAAATATTCCATGACAAAAACCAGATACAGAGATGTAATCGTGCATTTTTTTAAAAAATGTATTCCCCCTGAATACAGTGAAAACAAACAGTGGAGCTATCTTGCTCAAAAATCCACAGCTATGATTTCATCACACTTCAATCTCAAACATTTTTCTTTCTGATGCCTCTAATCATTATGCTCACAAATCTCTCTCCAGGATATATACTAATCAAAAAATCCCAGGTTAACAGCCAGGGAAATTTCTAGTCCACACTTTTTGCTTCCGGTCAGCTCTGGGCAATGGTCACATCCATGATAACCTTTGCTCATGGCTTTCTTTCACTCTTCACTGATGCCAGGCTTAAAAAAGAGATAAAGACTGGTTACTGATTTTACTTCTACTTCCACCTTCCTGTCACTACCAAATACAAAAGTCAAATTCCATGTAGGAAACCTTCATCTCCTGCAATGGGACTGGGAGTTATTTTAGGTGGTGGTGGAGATTAAAGTATTAGAGGATTTGATTGCTCCTTTTTTTAGCATGGCATTCTTTAAAAAGCTCTGTAATTATTATATTTTTTTAATTCACCCTCTGTATGCAGCTGTTATAACACTTCAGCATTCAAAAGTAGTGAAGATCAGATAGATGCTTTAATATTAGGGCATTACTCTTTTAAATCCCTAAGTCACCAGCACACATTATAGAATCATGTTTATGTAATCATACCCAGTTGTTAATAGCTCAGTTTTATCCCTCAAATGTTGTATTTTTATTTGCATTTGACTTAAGCAAAATATCTCTTAGGTACAACTTTCCTACTTACCTCTGTGAATTGTTAGAACAAAAAAAATATCAATTATATAGTAGAATTGTAGCTCAGTATTTCATTTTTCCATAGCAATTCTGTATTAGGTCAAAAACAATGTTTGTGAAGGTAGAATTGGAATAATGTAAAAGAAAAAATTACAAGCAAAGGGAAGCCCTCTACTTCTTCCTGTCAGCTCCTGTAATTCATCTCATATCTGATCTGTAGTTCTCCTCCTGTTCTCATCCATATTTCTGAGTTTTCCCATGCAAATCTGTGGGTTTTTAAAAGACACTTTGAATCTCTTGTGTGAACAGCTTTGTGCAGTTCTATTTCCCCCATACATATATATGCTCCTTAATCTTCAAATTCCCAACCTTCTTATTTTTAAAGATTCATGAATTCTATTTTATAGTCATAGGAAGAAAAATAAAAATTGGCTTCAAAGTCAAAGCAGGTTTTTTTTCCCCTCTCTATCTGCAGTGAATGTCAAATAACTTTAGGTATTGTAGTAATTTTCATAGCTATTTATGGCTACTATAATTCTTGTCAGAGATCTATATAATGAAATAAAGATTTTTAGGTCATGCTATAATCCATACCAAACTCAAGATACGTACAGTAACATGAGAGAAACACTTTTTCATCTATCTTCTACAGAGAGCTTGTTGTTTACTTTAAAGTTATTGCTAAATTTCATGGTTCCTAGGATAGCTTCAAACTGAAAATTGTTCAGTTTCTTTTTTTGTTACACAGCATTTCTGACAGCGCTCCCTTTGAATACTTAGATGCAGGAGAGCCCTTCTCCAGGGACAAGGTCAGTCCCCACTAGATATTTTTTTGTGCAATATTTCTAAGTATTGTTCGCCCTGGCCTTAGCACCTACAGTGCACCTGTAGCCCCAAACCCAACACCACGACACACTGGAACAAGAAGTAGAAATTGAACCTGGAGACGCACAGCAGAACAGGATGGATGCTGCAAAAGCACAGCAACTGTTACTGGGAGAGATCTCCACCAAGTAAGAAGCATTAAAGCCATCACTTCCTTTAAGGGTGAATGCGGGGGTCACTTGAACCTCTTATTCTTTGCAATCTGAATAGCATTTTAATAACTTTCTGGCAGTTCAGCCTATAATAACAATAATAAATGATATCTAAATTAGATATTTGTTTTCTGATGAGTAAATTCTAAACTTTTTGTGTGTGTGTATGTGACAACCTTATGCATCCATGAAATGGAAAATAACATTTGGAAGCTGAACCAAGTAATTAAAACAGTTGCATTTCCAGGCAAATGTTATGTTCCAGTATAAATTAATCCTCTGCTACAGCAAATTACCAAAACTGGTCTAGCCACTTTAATGAAAGCAGAGTTTTAGCAGGCAAATATAGAATCCTCTAGAAATGCAGTCCCCAAAATGCTGAGCTACTGGTAAGAAAACACTGAGGGGAGCAGAAAAGTCTTAAATTTATCCCTCTAAACCATGAAAGCACCTCTTTTGATGTGGGATGCTCAGCAGTGAATACTCACCAAAGTACTAAAGCCATTTCTATGATTTTTTTGAGGCTAGTTTCTCCTTTTTATCAACAGGTGGATAGTATGGGAAGTCATTTGGAAAATGAAAGGCATTAACTCACCTGTTTTTGTTGCCTTAGTCACTGTAGATATAGGCACCTGAATTCAATTTGATCCTTTCTGACTGTGCTGGTTTTGGCTGGGGTAGAGTTAATTTTCTTTATAGTAGCTAGTATGGGGCTGTGTTTTGGATTTTGCTGGAAACAGTGTTGATACACAGGGATGTTTTAGTTACTGCTGAGCAGTGCTTACACAGAGTCAAGGCCTTTTCTGCTCCTCACCCCACCCCACCAGTGAGTGGGCTGGGGGTGCACGAGAAGTTGGGAGGGGACACAGCCGGGACAGCTGACCCCAACTGACCAAAGGGATGTTCCATACCACATGACATCATGCTCAGTATATAAAGCTGGGGGAAGAAGGAGGAAGGCAGGGACATTTGGAGTAATGGTGTTTGTCTTCCCAAGTAACTGTTATGTGTGATGGAGCCCTGCTTTCCTGGAGATGGCTGAATACCTGCCTGCTGATGGGAAGTGGTCAATGAATTCCTTGCTTTGCTTTGCTTTCTTGCCTTCACAGCTTTTGCTTTATCTATTAAACTGTCTTTATCTCAACCCATGAGCTTTCTTGCTTTTACTTTTCTGATTCTCTCCCCTACCCCACCTGGGGGAGTGAGCAAGTGGCTGTGTGGTGTTTAGTTTCCAGCTGGGCTTAAACCACGACATTGACACTGCCAGATTATTATAGCTCTTGTGTATTGAATATCCTCTGTGAGGTTCTCTAAAGTTCATCTATTGAAAATTCAACTCCTGAAAGTCCTGAGAAGTAGATTAATTGTAAATTTGTAATTTAATTGTAAATTAATTGCAAATAGATTAATTGTATTCCAATACAAAACATAGTAACTTCAATTCTTTGCATTTGTAAATGTGTAAGAAATGTAGCTTTGATTACTAGGAAATATCCTGGAAGAGAGAGCTTCCAATCTACTCTTAAATTGGACAAATGCAATATTACAAGTACCTTGAAACTCAGGTAAGTGCTCTAGCAGCTAAGTTACTGGAACTGACTTATGAAGAATGGATTTCCTCCTTGCTATGATTTGTATGGTCTAGTTAAATATGTGTGTTCTGAGAACATATGTATATTGAAGTTTTGATGTTTTCTTTCAGCCTGCTAGAATTAAACAACCTTTAGTATTTGTGTAGTGACAAGCATAAACAGGGGGAATTGCAATAATTTGGTAATGAAGGTTGAGGTGTCCAAGAAACTTAGGAACCTCTAAGATCAGGGACTTCAGGGGATCCCTATTAATGTTTTATTTTAGAGTGGGAGTATGTTTTTGAAGAGAATCTCTCAATTATAGTCACTTACCATCCTTTGGTTCACATTTTGACTGCAGAAATTTGATTACATTGGAGTACGCATAGCTGGGAGACTCATTCCAACTGCTGATTACTAGCAGTAGTCTGAAGTAACCTCCACAAAATGAATAGTTTGTGGTTCTTATGTCCTCAACATCAACTATTTTGCAATACAGAAAGAAAATATACAAAAGGTGGAAGCAGTGGCAGGTGATCCAGGAGGAATATAGAGCTGCAGTCTGATTGTGCAGGGATGGGCTTAGGAAAGCCAAGGCCCACCTGGAGTTGAATCTGGCAAGGGATGTGAAGGGAAATGAGGAAGGATTCTGCACATGTATAAACAGTAAAAGGGATACTAGAGTAAATGAGGACCCACTGCTGTACAGGGCCAGGGACCTGGTGCCAAAGGACATGGTAAAGGCTGGGGTACTTAATGCCCTCAGTCTTTATCAATAAAACCAGCCTTCAGGAATCCCATGCACTTGAGACCAGGAGGAAAGTCTGGAGCAAGGAAGATTTATTCTCAGTGGAGGAGGACCAAGAGAGGGAGCACTTAAACTGAACATACATAAGTCTACAGTGCCTGACAGGTTGCACTCAGAAGTGCTGAAATCCAAAAACTACTTTATATAAAAGTTGCTAATATATATACAACAGCATGTGAAGAGATAAGGGCTTTGTTTTGAGATAAAAAAGAATAATGAAAATGTTAGTCATGCTAAGCTGTTCTGTATTTAAAAGTTGTCTTTGCATTTTTGAACTCCTCAAGTTCAAAGGAAGGAGAAACTAAAGTCAACTGTAAAGAAGATAGAACACAAAAACGACTCCCCAGTCCTTTGTGCTTACTTCCTGGAAGTGGGGGGAAGTAATCCATTTCGATGGTCAGAGCAGCTTAACCAGGAGAGAGGCAGGTAAAAAGAGTTTCTCAATTCTGATCTCTGCAGGAATGTGTAATATTCTTAGCTTGAAAGCCTGAGGATCTCAGTTATTGCAAATCAGCCAGGCTCTCAGTCTTCAGTTATACTGACATCATTTATATTGATATCAATGTTGGTTATATTTATATTGCCATTGTAATAAAAAGAAAAAAAAATCATTTCCATTGACTGAAACGCAACAAATAATGGCATTTTAGCGCAAATGATTTTGAGGTATACCATTGCTCTTAGCCACTTTACCACTAAGAAAAGCAACTTTAGTCCATGTTTAACTTAAAATGCAAAATAGTTGCGTTTATTCGGATGGAAGAGGACTTTATTCTACATTTGCTGAAGATGGCTGAGTTATTTTTCATTTTAAACCCAGGCAAGAAAATGACTTTTTGTGGGTTTGGTTTTTAAATAATAGTTATTTAAGAAAACTGAAATATTTGGGAGTTTAGTGGATTCCAGACAGCTATGATATACAGATTGTATATCTATCAGCATTTAAAAGCTGAATTAAAGTGAAATAACTTTTCTTCAGTAATTTTCTTGTTCTGTTTTGTTATATACTCAGCTAGTGCCACCTGATAATAACACTTTATATTCTTGAGTTATGTGGAATGGAATGTCAAATCTAAAATGAATCTAAGTAGTGCTTTTTGCGTTTCTACATATTTTCTAGTCAGCACAGCAAATGCAGAAAACAAGACTCGTCAGTATTGCTGTCTATTAAAGGTCAATGTAAAATACAAACATTACATTGCCGAATACAATATTGGATTTAACTGCTTTTATGCATGGAAGCTTTAAACATACTTTCTCTTACCACTTTCATTATTTTGTCCATATATCTGCGCACATATCTCTGCCTATTTGTCACATAATTTAAGTGTGTTTATAAATAATATGGAGAAAATATATGAATAGATAAATATTAACAAACTATCATGGCTTTTAATGGGAATTTCATCCATGCAAACATGTCAAAATGTGCCCTGCAGCTTTCTGGAAAGCAGACTTCTAGCCACCTGTGACTATTCCAGCTGTTGTCATAGTTAGGAATAATTGTTTCACTTCAAAACAGCCCAGTTCCTACATGCCTAGGGAACTACAGGGTACTGCGGCTCAGGGGGGAGACAGTACAATGAGAATGTCCCAACTTTTTATGGGCTTGCACAACATGTAGCTTAGTTGGGCTCTACTTTCAGCTGTTTACAACTGAGAGGTTAAGGGGAAAACAGCTTCAAACTCTTTTCTTACTCCAGAATTCACAACAGATTGAAACATCTTTGGAGTCTTCAAAAATATATTTCTAAATCTTCCATTATAAGAAGTAGCAAAGACACAAGTCCTGTCACTTTCAGATGAGCAAGCACACAAGAGTAAAGGCATTTCTTTTTCCGCATGAAACTTATCTTTCCCACCAGCCATTATATCAGGAAATTCAGAGACACAGTGGGTCTCATGGTCTCAAATTTCCCTCTTAAACTCACAGTTCATCTCCACTGAAGAGAGGTGGGAAGAAAAAAAACAATGTGTGTATAGTGTAATTAAAAGAATTTTTTTTTGTCATTTTTGGAAACTTTTAGCAGACGCTTACTTCAGAGAAAGTGCTTGTGTGTTCTGACCTGGTAATTTCTATGAACCAAATAAAAGATTAAAAGAGGACATACTGTGAAAAAATTACACTAACTGTGCTGTGCAGCTATCACTGCTTTATATTATACAGCAAGAGCACTTATTTGATTACAGTTTTCTAAAGGCAAGATTCATGTTTACAAGCAAAATATCTGAAAAGGAAAACACCTTATGATATGGTTTATCAGTAGTAACAGCATCTGGAGCCAAAGGCTGAAAGGAACTTGGCCTTCTATTTAGCCATTTCCAATGCCTCTCTAACCAGAAAATCAATTAAGTGACTTGAAACTAACACAGGCATATCTGCATAGCAGAGCAGAATTTAGCCCAGAGGTATTGCTTTTCTATCTCTAAGATGATGATCATCTGAGAGTTTGTCTGAGGGAGAGAAGCCAGAAACACAGTGAGACAATCAGATGGTAGGCAGAAAAAAGGAAAAAAAAAAAAAGGAAAAAAAAAAAAAGAAAAAAAAAATCTGTTCTAACATGAGAAGTGAGTGGGTAAATACAAGTTAGAAATTTTATTCTAATATTTTCTCATGGAACAGTGACTTTAGAAAAGAGACTATGAGAACAATAATTTGAACTGTGTCTGAGTTCATCTGTGTGTCAACCCATTAAACTGGAGTATCTGCACTGTGAACTGAGGTGTGAACTGAGATAATTATACTAATTGTTCTGACTGGGAAAGCTGATTGTAGTGGGATAAAAAGAACAATTTTTAGAGGGTATAGAAGAAGCCAGGCAATACAACTCTTTCCCTGCTAAAAAGATGCCACATTTTATTATGGGAATTGAAATATGGGCAGAAGAACAGAAGAACAATTGCCTTGCACTGCAATTGTGCTGCTTGTCCTGTCCTATAAGCATCAGGAGGCATTTGAAAGCCTCCTAAATATCTCCTCCTCCTCTCTGTTTTTTTCTCCATCCAAAACAACTGGTCACAGGAGCGGCTCAGTTACATTAGTCTGCTCTGACAACTTTACCTTCTCTGCTTTTGATGCATTCTGTTCAGTTACAAAGATGTACATAAGACACAGGACAATGCACATCTGCCCAAAATATCTTGAACCTACTACTTCAGGAATGAACAAGGAAAGGGTGTAAAGGAGACAGTAGGGATGGAGGAATTTAATGGCAATGCTGAGATTACTGCTGTGATCGCAGACTGTTGTTCCATGATTTTGTTACCACTTTTAGTTAGCATTAGTGCTGAAATAAATGGTCCTACACATACCTGTTTCTGACCATTTGCTCTTACTTTTGTGCCAGTACAAGCATTTGTATGTCCATTAAAGAAATTGGATGGACGAAGTAATTTGGAATAAAAATGGAAGTTTTTTCTATACTATTTCCTAATTTGCATTACTTTCTTGGTGCTATTTTTTCATCACCCTTCATTTCTTCGCTGCTTTTGAAAGTAAATTCTGTACTACACATAGAGAAACTTATATAAAACAGTGATGCTTCCATAAGATGTTATGGAACTTGAACTCCTCAGAAAGACCTGGATCACTCTTGTTATGGGCAGGAGAGACATGAAGAACCAGATCTTTTGTTGCTGCCAGTACTAGGACAAAGGATAGATGGAGCCTAGCGATCCAGCCGTAGCTATCAACTATACGCTTTGACCTTTCCTCAGCAGCAACAAGTTAATATTTCCAGGCAGTGGAGAAGCTGACTACTCTTCCTAGATCTAGATCTGCCTCAGAAATTGCAGAGCTTTCCAGTCTTATTAACAAGGTAGAAATTGCAATGGGTTTTGTAATCTAGGGGTTTTTCACTTTCTTAGGACTTGGCAGTGGCCTCCTGTCTGAAGGATGTGAGCACAAGTTCTGAAAAGACTCAAAACTCCTATTCAAACCCCTTTGCATACTTTATTATTACAAATCTCAGAGTCCATATTTTGCTAGTTTAATACCCTTGAAAAATGCATATTGGTACATTTTAATATCAAATATTTACTGGATGCAATGGTGAATTGAATAAGCTGGAACATTTTTTTCTACAAATCATCTGAGTCAGAAAAAATAGTCAAGAAAAAACTTGGTTTTTGAAGTAGGCTCAACCAGAATGAGAATATTGTGCTCTGGACTAAATGGTTGTCCAAGTAAATGCACTGGATTATGCAGAGGGATGTAGATGGATGAAATGAGGGAAAGACTGAACAGTTCCCTTCTGCACTTTATATTCAGAAAGACTTGGTGGCTCTTTTAAAACTTTCTTACATGAAAAAATTCTTACACAGAGCAATCTGTGTAGGTTTTCCTTATATTGCAACCCAGAACAAAGAACTTTTTTATGTGCCTATTGCTGATTACGTGCTTCTTGTAACACGTTTGGGGCTGGGGACCAGTGGATGACAGAAACCCTGGAGATAATGATAACTGCTAATCAGCCTTAGATATAGAGAAAGTCAAAGAGAATGGCCTCAGGATACATGATTAATAAGGCCATTAGCAGCTTGTGCTGGTGATCCAATTTATAATGCAATAAATAGATAAGATAATTACCCAATGGGAGGTGAGGGTAGCACGCCATGTGTGGACCTCAGACATCATGTCAAAGGCTGAGCCCAAGGTGGAACTCTTTTGCACAGGGGCCAGGCCACCAGCCAGGACTAGGACACAGCCAGAGGTCAGCATGAGTGCTCCTAGGTCTGTGCCGCAGTCCAACCTGGACCAGAGGTGCAGGGACTATGGCTGATGTCAGTATTATGTATAAGACAGAAACACTAGACTAGAAATTGCTATCCATCTGAGCCATCCTGCTTAATAAATAAATTCTCAATCCGTGGAATGGTGTGGTTCTCCACATGCCTAGTTTTTGGCCTCCCCACCCAATTCCCCCAAGAAATTAACATTTTTCATAACAAACAAGTAGGACATGGTTAACTAAACAATTTTCCAAAGGTAAAGCACACACAAGTGAGTTATTAGCTTGTCTGGTTCAATGGGAGAAAATATATATGTATGTAGGTAATACCTACCTACAAAATGGGAATGAAATTACCTATGAAAGAAATAGGTATTTATTACTCAGCAATGTGATTTGTCTTTTTCAGAGTCTTTGCGGCTGCTGCATTCCAAAGGATATTTCAGTAGAGCTTCTTCTGCCCTCTAGTACAAAACAGTAGTGGTAATGGGCCAGAATGACAGAAGAGATCAGTGGAGGTAAGGAACAGTCAAAGTCATTTCTTATTCTCTAAGAATTTATCTCTTATTTCATATGATAGTGACAAATTCACTTGTCCTCAGTCCCTGTTTTCATTCATTCTAACCACTTCAGTGGTCTCTGTTATCAGAAGTAGTTCAGTTGAATTCAACGACACTCCTTCATTCCTTCTACCTTACATTTATCCACCATCCCCAAGGTTATCAAAGAGACCTCTTCAGCCCTGGTAACACTCCAATCATTTGATCTATCTTCACCTCCACTCTGGCCTTTCCTTCTAAGGCTCATTGCCCTCACAAAGCAGTGAATCTAGGAACTGCAGTCAGGTTTTGGGGTTCCCATCCACCTGTCACACATTCGCATTTACCGTGTTCTCCCAAACTGTCAAGGGCTTATGTTCATCATTATAATTAACTGATATATATAATATCACTGCACATTTATCAGATAGCAGCTATTTCAGAAGAGGAAGAAGGCACTTTGAGCCAATTATTTCACTCTTGTCTTGCACAATAACACTTCTCCACTTAGTGCAAGCTGTAGCATAGATGTCTGTGATGTTGACAAAGCAATTGAAAAGCTACTTGAAAAGCTACAACTTGTGGTTAAGAATTACTTTTGACTTTCAGATTACAAGGAAAACAACATTCATAATTTTGGTTTTTTAATTTGTTATATTAGGAAAAATCTTGATTTGTTTTATTTTAATGACATAGTACTGACAATTTTCAGCTGAAATAGCCAAAAGTGAGTACTAGAACCAGTATCAACATACAGTTATCTGCCAGGGAATTGTCTTTAACTTCTGAAATGCCTTTGATAATATTCCAGACCTTATTGGAACTTTTCCCCTGCTGAAATGAAATAATATAACTTTAAAATAGTATAGGGATTGATTAATCAAAATTTTGTTCTCTGCAGGATTCCTTTTGATCAACATAAGGCAGGAAATATTGTTGACCAAACTTTACAGACAGAAGTGAATGATCTGGGCTTTCCCTTTGTTGGCTATGAGGCACTTTTACTTAGTCAATAAAGATGTACATGTACTTGCATGTCACAACTGACAACAAGAATCATCTTTGGAATTTTGGTTTTTGTAAATCCACCTATCCTGTGTGACATTTACTTTGTCAATTATGTTAATATCTGTAGAATGACATTATGGAAAATCACTGACATGTGAGAGAACATGTTCTCAACAGGGACTCTGGTTGTGATAACTTGCCACTGTCCTCTGTTCTGTGGAAAAGATGCAACTGATGATTCAGAATTGCATGTAATCCAGTCATCTGTCAACTACAGATATCCATTACTTGCACTTGTTCAGATGTCAGTTTTACATTCTCTTGTTCTTTAGCTACCAGCATTTTGGATTCAGATCTGTTCCCCCTCATCCCATAAAAAACAATAAACTTAAAGTTACTTAAGAATAGATGTAATGTTTTGGTTGCAGGCAGCAAAAGTGACCAAAAATCTGAAACAGTTGAATGCAAGAAAATCTTTGCAAATACATTGTTAAAGTTGGCAACAAAACAAAATTAAAAGATTTAACTTTCTTTCTGGCCATTAGAGTATAATATTTTCAGGGTTTGGTATCACTGTTATAAAAAAATTAGGCTAGTAAATAGTATCTATTGAATTTTTTGTGTACCTTTACTCTGTGTACATCCAAATAAATTTTCAAGTCCAGTCTACAGACCAGAAATTCTACCATTGCCATTGCAAGAACTGCCTCTTCTTGAACAAAAATCTGGAATAAAAATAAAGACTTATAACTATAGTTGGCTTAGCTGGAGACTAAAAAAGGGGGATTTCAATACTTCCAGCTGTTAAACTTCACTTAAATACAGAATAAACCCCATGGTGTGGATTCTGGGATTTACAGTGTGTATTATCTCTGAGAAATATTTTACACCTCATGGAACCCTATTGTTCCTCTGTTGGGATACCTGCTTGCCTTTGGCCTGCATGTGCAAACCACTCTTTAATTTTGTACCTGAAAGGCTGACATTTTCTCTGGTATGGATTTACCACCACAATTTTAAGACTTAAGTATTAAGCAAGGAGTTTTGACTGCAAATGCATTATGACATTTTTCTGTATTGTTCATTCCCCCATCTACAGGAATTTATAGGTATCAGTTCCTTTGTTATGACTGAGAAAAAAACAGTTTCTTTCCCTGACTCTCATATAAATCCAGAAAAGTATGATGCCAGTAAATAGACAGCAACAGGAGGTAGGTGAAAAAAAGGGGCAAAGTTATCTTGCATGCTTTATTATGCAATCAGATAAACATAATGTAAAATATTTCTAAGATCACAGTAACAAATTACAGTACCTTAGAGAACTGGTGTTTACATAATGATGGATCACAGAATCACTAAGGTTGGAAAAGACCTGTAAGATCATCAAGTACAATCATAAAAAAAAAAAAAAAAAACCCAAAAAAACCAAACCCACACACCCACAAAAAACCAAAACCACCCACAAACCACAAAACACACCACAACCCACACCAAAACAACCCACCCACACCACACAGCACCATGCCCATCAAGCCACATCCCACAATGCCACATCCACACGCTCCTTGAATACCTCCAGAGAGGGTGACTCTACCACCTCCCTGGGCAGCCAAGGGAGATGCACTGGATGTACCAGTGCATTCTGTTTGGGAAAGGAACACCAAGAAAAGGAATAAACACTTAGAAGATGTGACCTAGAGAATAAGGGGCAGAATTCACCTAATCTTTCACTGTCCAGAATGTAAGCATATAGTCTTAAGGTGTTTGACTAAATTCCTTCATGTGTTAGAAACCAAGGAGATAGACTTCTCTTGAGGACAATTTATCTTATCTTCCTTAAATGTTAGTCTTAAAATAGGATGAATCACCTTTAGGAGTCATCTTTTTCTGTTTCTTCCCTTTGAAGAAAAAGTTGGCATGAATGACATGCTTGGATTAGACATCTAACTTTGAGAACTAAATTAAGTGAATTGCAACTCACCTTTATTCAGAGCATAATTCTTATTCCAGGTGATACTGGCATTAATTTAGCTTCCTAAGAGCGTAGTTTTCAAATGTCTTTATTCAGGTACAGATAGGACTCTGATGAAATTTTGGAAGTGTATAAATGAATAACAACCTCACCCTTGCAATTACTTGGGCCCAGAAGCACAAGGGCTTTCATACTCTTAACTCATGTGTACATACTTAGTTCCTCCTAAATATTACTGATAATTAAGTATTTGAATGGGACTTGACTGGTTTGCTGCATATTTAGACTCCTAAATCACTTTGAAAATTTGGCCATACATGGATACAGCAACACTGGATTGCAACATGATGTCAAATTTTTATGGGTACCTTTAATTATT
The DNA here is from genome assembly GCF_030936135.1 of Gavia stellata. Taxonomy (NCBI): domain Eukaryota; kingdom Metazoa; phylum Chordata; class Aves; order Gaviiformes; family Gaviidae; genus Gavia; species Gavia stellata. Next base: position 21,798,536 of record NC_082598.1, on the reverse strand, counting down.
TTACCCCATGTGCCAAAAGCTAGCTCGTTTAGGTGAAATAAATACACATCAGCTAAACTACTCTGTTTCTTAGTACAAATTATACAAAAAAGAAATATGAAATAAAGAAACAAATTACCTTTTGGAAGGGTTAATCAACCCATGTGGACATTTGTGTTCCTTGCGCTTTGAAATTTGGTCTGGTTCGTTTAGAGCCAGAACAGGAGTCTATACATCATATTGCTGACTAAAGGACAGATGCACCCTGACAAGTATTCTTAAGCCAAAACAAACGACTTTGAATACTTGCTTTTCTTGAGTTGCAGATTCACATTATTTCATCAAATTATAGTGCATAATATATAATTGTCTAGCTTGAAGCACATGGTGGAATACCCTTTGTGTAGCATGATGCCCTCTTCAAAAAACCAGAAGTTGTTTCCCGCAGGTCTTGGAAAAAGCAGGCATACAGAGTTGATAATCATATAGTACTTCTTAACAATGAATGTCAAGCTATTCTTTTATTCTTTTACCCACACAGAGGAGAACTTTAATACACAGGTAACTGTATTGAAATCAAAGAAATATTTTATGCGATTGTTCGAGCTTAGTAAGGATAGACAAATTGCACTCACAATTAAAAGTGCACATGGCAAAAGAATAGAAAGAAGTAAATTAAGAAAAAGTGCATTAGTGCATCATATATATACACACACACACACACATATAAGAAAAATAAATCAATTCAGTGTCCTCAGTAATTCAGTTACGAAGCAGATATGTAGGGAAGCAAATAATAAAGACAATAAAGATTCATAGTCCACTACAATACCAAAATGGTAGTTTTCTGGAACAGCTTAATTTATTATTCAAGCAGACACTGAAGATTATCTTTAGGTTCTCCCTTTTAGGGCAGCACAAGTGAATGGCAGAAGGGTTTATTGTCTTCTCTGGATTTTAGGTGGAGTCAATATTTGCATCAGAAACATTGTAGTGTCCATTGATATTAGACTGATATTGATGGATAAAGCATTATCTGTTTTCTGTTAAATTAGCTTTATTCCAAGAGCATCATGTTTATAATATAGCCAGTTTCCACCCCATTGTCTTCTTTCTTATTGTCAAGGAAAATTGCAAGGCGGTAAGTATCATCAAAAATTCAATATAAGCATCAAAAGGAGCAGCAGTGTAAAGTATTTCTTCTGTTTTCTGAAAAGAAAGCAAAAGTAAAAAAATAAACCAGGAACACCCTCCCACCCCCTTTATTTCTTCCCATTCTAACTTGTATTGAAAGGTGTTGAAAGTATTTGAATACTTAATATGGAAATATTTATTGTTTCTGAACATGAAGAATAGTGTTTTGAGTTTATATTAAATAAAAATGAGTATATTATTGAGAATATTTTCTTCAATCAGTTATAATTTTAAAATTGTGTTATTTTCTCCCAGTTATTTATCCATGCCATTTCTACAACATCTAGAAATCAGTATCACATTGACATACTTCAAGAAGTTCATATGTAGAAAAGTACACACAGAGTTGACCCTCCTATGGCAAGAAAAGAATTATAAAAATATCTATTTGAAAATCTCTGCTATTATGCTATTTAAATGAAGACTTGGTCTTAGATTTCTAATAAAATATAAAACAGAAGAAAAACCCAAAACTTGAAATAAAAGGGTCTAATATTGCTGTATGAAATAATTTGTTATTTTCAATATGTATAAAGATTTCAGATAAGTATCAGAAATTCAGACAGCAAATACTTAGAGAAAAAAAATTTTACCAGAAGAAAAAATACGTGTAGAATGCCTAGTCTGTATAGAGTTCTTGGACCTCCATTCTATATGAAAGAATTTCTTAACATCACTACATAATGCAATTTTTATTTACCCTAGGAGACTGAACGGATCATCTGATTTACAGAGTCTGCATATTTCAATCTAAAGGCTCAAACCATTCCGCCATCCCTTTCTGCCAATGCTTCAGCAGTGATTTATTCTGAATATTCAAATTAATCATTAACTGTGCTCTAAAAAATCAAAAAAAGAAGCAGAAAATATATTGGTGCACTCTCAGCAGAAAGAACTAAGAGTGGAGTGCTGTCATTTCCCAGTGATACTGTCCTTTAGCAATCATTTGAATTTTTTAAAAACCTCTTAGCCGTACCTTGTGTTGCTTTTCTACCCAGAAATGCTTCCCTCTGTCAGTGCCAATAGGCTCTCCCTAGTACGCTTCTGAACTTGGAAGGCATCCAGCTAAGAGCTGCAGAGTTTACTTGTGCCCTACCAGGGGGGAATCAAGATATGGTGCATATGCAATGTGTCATCCAGTTTTCTTAGAACTTGTAAAAGATCCAGCTGTGCTGCTAATTTGGTCAGGCCTCAGGCCTTCCACAGCACATCAATTTTACTTGATTTACATTCCAGAGCCTACATTATATTTCTATGTCAGGAATCAGTGGGAAAAAGATCCTTGTCAAGCTCCTCATATTGCAAGAAAAAAGCAGGAGAGTCCAAAGAAATGTAATGGATATAATGCATTCTGTAAATATATTTTCTGCATGTTTGTTTATGAGAGATTTTTTCTAGCGGTATCCTTCTGCAAGAAGAAGCATCAGAGAGCAAATACTCTATTTTTCAACATTTGTAGGTTTTATTTTAATTTATTTTTAATAATTTTAAATAACAAAAGCAAACACAACTTGCCTATTTAGCTACTTGGAAATTATTTTCTTAGTTGCACTGAATATATAATATGGTTCATTTTATTCTGTTATTTTTAAGTTGTTATGCTGAAATAATTCTGACAGTTGTTACTACTTTTTTTCCCCTATCTTGACAAGAAACACCTCCTTGAAAACAACACAAATTAAAACAAGAAAGAACTTGAAAGAACAGAGGCAGCAAATTCAGATGATCACTGCAGGAAGTTTTTTACACACATGGAAATATTACTGAGAGTTAGTGTTGTAGTAAAGTGAAATGACAAATCATATGCATTCATGTACTGAAGGAGGATGTTTTCAAATGTAAGAATAGGGTACAAGAATCCACACCCTTCAAAGGAAGAAAAAAGCACTTTGAAAATTAAATAGGACTACTTACTTTTCCTTAAGGTAGTTTTGGAAGACAACTTTTTTCTAAGAAGGATAATATATTCAACCATGGAGAAATACCTACTGAAAATACTTGCTATTATCTCTTTCAAATATTTTATTGGTAATTGGAATTAATAATCAAATGAAACAATTGGAAATCAGAATGGTGGGTTTTATGTTTACGTACACATCACTTTTGTAGCATTCCTTAAGGAATACTGGAGAAAGTTAATGTTGAGGGGTTTTATTAGAATATGTAACTAAAACACTTTGTGACACATCTTTCCTTTGATATTGATATTCAATTATATTAAAATTTAAAAATAGTAAAAGGATAATTGACTCCCTGAAGCCTCTGGGGTACAATTAAATATATGAAAAAGGTTTAGTCATGTGTACATGTACAATATTTACAGTATCCTAATAACATAGATATGAGAAATTAAATACATTTGTTTGTAAACATGTGAGAAGCAACTGGAAGGAACAAGAAATTATATGAGCAGGTATATTAAATATATTGATAAATTACTTGATCTCGACATTTAAATACTTTAGCAGGTTGATGACAAATTTAGTACAGTTTTTGTAGAGCAAAAATTTCTAAAAATAATCCCAAATATTTTTAATTTACTGTCAAAATAATGTGTTTGTTACAAAATTAAAAATGTTTAAAAAGGATTTGTGAAAATGTGTAGATGACATAACTAGGTAAGTTTCTGAAATTTTGAATAGCTACTAAAAACAATACATTGGAGTTACCTTTAATTTTCTTTTGCAGTGACTACATTTGCAACTTTATTGTGGTTCAATATGACCCTTTCTTGTTGTTGTTTCCCAGCAACAAAATTGGGTATTTTAGTCATCACCTAAATACCCAGGCATTCAGATTGAGTCTGCAAAACAGTTTTGATGGAAATCATAAAATAAAATTTCACACTTGTTTCATAGAAATAAGGACGAGGCAACCAACTTTTATTTACTGATGCAGTTCTGAGAAGTGTCTTAATGAAAATAGGAAGCCCAGGCCCAGTCCTTCCTTTATCCAACTGGATTTGAAACTCAGTTTCCCAAGGAACAGTACTGATCTTATTTCTGTTTCTCCAGCTGTTGCTTTTTCACTTGCCTGGGTTAATTAGGGTTTCCATATGCCCAGTTCCTACTTCACACCATATGTGTTTCCTTTATATCTGTACTTGATATCTTGGCATTCTGATATTTAAAGAACCTTGAGCTCATTTGACAAAGTATCAAACAGGGGTAATATGATTAAAGGGGAACTTCAGTTTAAGATTTTACAACTTGTAACAGGAATCTAAATACTCAGTTCCTATTAAAGTTGTTGATAACTGTGTATGCAAATAAGTAGAAGCTAAAATTTACAGCCCAAAATGAGAACCTTCCCTGCCCTGCCCTGCCACTGAACTGAAAGTCCTACTATTTGTTCAATTCCCATATGAAGAACTGTGGCTAGCAGAGATTTTGAGGCCAAATACTTTTCAGAAAGTTCTAAAGTCATCAAAAAGACATTATTGTTTTAAATAATATTCTTTTTAACTAGAAAAGTACAAAATAATATATCTATCCATAAATCAAAGTTCTCAGTATTAATTCATGCTCAGGGAGTGATGGATAGAATAATGAAGAATAACCACTTATTTCCAACAAGCATCAGGGCCATTCATTGGGATTCAAGAACGATATTTCTGAAAATAAGCTTGGAAAAATTGCTGATTACAAAAGCTCTTACACTTTGTTTCTGTATTTCATGTTCTCTTTTTGTAATGACTATGTGGCTTTATTTACTTTTTTTTTAACACAGTTTCAGTGGAAATATGTGAATAATATAGATGATTGTATGCCCAGGTGCTTAAGAATCTGCAGGAAGCCTCACTTTGCCCTGACTTCAGGAATCATCTGTGTTGCAGGAGGTGCAAACTACTATCTCAGGATGATTAAGGAAAATTTATGTTTCCCTTCTGTTGTTCCAACAGAAGTCTTTGGACGGAAAATACATCATGTTGGAGGCTGTACTGTTGTCTGAATTCAAGTATCAGCCCTGACTTCCTAAGTAGTAAGAAGACAGCAAACTTAGAACAACTGAAACCTCTTGTCAATTGATGTTATGGACACAAGCATGAAGGTATAAAAATAACCTACAGTTCTTTTGCTCTTGTTGTGACTCAGTGAATCTCTCAGTTTTAGAAAAGGAAGGAGATACTAGATTTTGTTAAATATAGTTCAAATAAAAGATTTACACTAGCTTCATATTATCAAAATAAAATTGCCAAAACCCATGTAAATGACTGCCTTCTAAAAATTTTCATATTAAATTATCCATTTATTTCTCCCCTCCATAAGTTCGTACTGCTAGACAGTGTCTTTTAAAAAGTAAGCAGTATTTTTACCCACTGGAAATGCATGCAATTATTAATGTGATTGATTTTATGCAGGAGATACTGAGATACTACAGGAATGCATAAAGCCTTAGAGAATTAGGCAGTTATGACCTGGCCCAATGGATAATGCTGTGTCCTGACATATAAGAAAGGCCAGCACAAAATATTCACATTTCCCCAGAATTTAGGACTGTTCTCTCAGTGATGCACAATATGTTAGAGTTAATGAGTTACAGCACTGATTCAATGCACATTAAGGCAATGTGAGATCCCTGAGTTTCTGTCTCCATATTTTGCAGAGTTCCACAAAACGCGAGCTTCTGTTAAACAAAGTCTCTAGCTGTTCTGCTTTCAAAAAGGACTTTAATTCTATAAATCAGTGTACATATATATTGTTTACTCTTTTCCCAGATGGGCAGGAATAACAACTCCAACGGTGATGAAGACTTTACTCATTTATTTTAATGTACTGACAACAAAGCCAAGTATCAGGCAGTTGAAAGCTAGCATTGCAAGCATATATTTCCAAATAGAGGAAGAAATATAAAACAGAGGAGGCTGTCAACCTATAATATAGTTCACATTTTGAGAACAACTTTGCCTTAGATGGTATCTTTCATCTGATTCATTTTATCAGAATGGATAATATTGCCCTGAAAGGAAGAAGCTAATACTATTCCGTCAGTGTTTTCCATTATACCAGCATGTTCAACCTGTTCATCTGTATTTAAAACTTCTTTAATACCATAATTGCAATAAATGCAGATAATGTCCTGAATATTCAAAGGAATAGAGCATGAGGAAATTTATCTGCAGAATTTTTTACTTGACAGGAACTTGATAACTTTAGATTCGCTAGAAGTTTTCTATGGATTTCTGTATACTGTACGTCAAGCTTTAGTCTGCAAGAGATTGATTTTATTAACGTTGCAGATGTGCTGCAAGGTTGTTCTGATTTTGTATGTTATTTTTTGCAGTTTGGACATGAAAATTTAGTACGTGTTTGTTTGTGTGCTGACTGAATGCCCCACAAAGGAGAATTTGGTTTTACCCCATATAACTGGTAGGGTCACTACACCAGCACATGGAATGAGACTCCATCCTATTAATGTCATCAGCAATACCTCCTATCTGGTTTGGGATTTACTTATAAGTATGGTTAACTGTAAATAATTCTTTTTAGTACTGTAAGTACATGGAATGATGAGTATTGAATTTTTGAAAATTGTTCAAGAGGATAGAAAGAAATAATGATAATTTTAAAATACTGAATACACTCTAGAAGAAAATATTCCTATTCAAATAAAAAAGTACCTTTTTTTCTGTGTAATTCCATATAACTTTGCATCAGATAAGAATCAAAATGAAAATATAGTGTCTTAATACTGTTCACTCGTTTGATCGTTCGATGAGGATTTGCTTAAAAGGAAAACTGAACATCCCGGTTAGCTGCAGATCATGGGGGACGAGCTTCTCTGCTTCCATCTACTGGTGAATTGAAGGAAACACAACACAGGCAAGGAGCTTTGCTTAATGTGTCTTCTTCATATCCTCTCTCGCTCTCTCTGGGGCATTTTGTTCTTTTTAATTAAAATTCTTTTAAAATCAAGTTGGAGGAGGCATGGTAAAATTACCTCTTTTTATGATTAAACACCATGATCTGAGGGGAAAAAACCAAACCATCATAACCTAAGGAGTTGGGTAACTGAGAAGTGAAACTGAACAGTACTGAAAAAATGGGGAAAAGGTAAGGCTATATGCATTTAAGCTTGGGCTTCCTCCTCCTCTTAATGTGTGCAAGGGAGTCTCCACCAACCAACAGAACTTGCTACAACTGAATTAGGGAGTCACCCCAGTGTTTTAGCTTCAAGTTCTTCAATGAGACATTACAAAAATGAACTGTTGCAAGGTGTTGCCCCAAAGTAATGGGTGCCAGGAGAAGCTGAGCATCTGCATAACGACTGTACTTGCTGTTATATGTGTGTATGTCTACACGTGTACATACATACACATGCATACTGTCATACAACATGCATATATATGACTGTGTATTCATGTTCACAATTAATGTTCATAGAGGGAATAATGTTCATGGAGGAAAAGGGAGATTTTTGTTCACTTTATCGGTTTCAGAGCGAAGATGTGAAGGTTGAATGATGGCCAGTAACTGTGGGATACAGAAACACCTCATTTAAACAATGGTAATCTTTACCTGGGAATGGGTTTGCAGAATTGGTTTTCAAAGCATATCAAAGGATGGACACTGAACTATAAGTACAATATACTAGGGGGGGATGCAAAGTGCCAATGAGAAGTTTGTTAGGAAAATGGGAACACCAAGTCAGTGCTGGAGAGGGTGCTTTACTCATTGTTCATATAAAAATACTGTTGTTTTACTATTGTTTTTTCCCAAATCAGTTACGTATGCCTTTTGGCTGTTACAGCTTTTTCTTTTTTCCTTCCTCTTTCTGGTTTTACACCCATATACTTTTCTTGTGGAAATAGTCAAAACTGACTGCTGACTACCAGGGAGGGGAGGTTTCCTGGGTTGGGAAGAGATTGGAAAGGAAGAAGGTAAAGGAACAAGGAGAGAAATGGGACATGAGCTCATGATGTTTTTTTCACCGAAAACCAGATCACCTGCATATTTAGGCTTGTTCACAGTTGTTGCTGATAGTATGCAACAGAAAGATTAACCATTATGATTTGACTGCAGAATTCGCTTGTCATTTAATTGATGTAGTTCTCTACACAGGCTTATGGGGTAGGGGTGTGTCTTTTGTTTCATTTTCACAGGAAACAGGAGAGAAGGACTGTTGTAAGTTAACGTCAATTGAAGGACAAGTAGGGATAATTATTTTATTCAATTTAAGTCTTTGATCAAAATATAAGTAGAACATCTACCCCTATAATGTGTTTTGGAGTCTGATACCTAACGGTGGTTCTTCACTGATATGTTAGATAATTCATCTTATATTTATTGCTAGGTCATGCAGAGTCCTTTTAGCTGCTTCTGATGGTCTTATGGTGGCTCTGTACTTTAAACTCAAGGTCTAATGACCAAAACAGCTTCTATTTAGAAAATTCAGCTTCTAAAATGAGCACTGTACTTGTGGAGAGATACTAGGAAATCTCCTGCTGCTCTTGGGCTTGTTAAAGTCACTGGTGCTCACATACCCTGAATTTGCAAGAGTTTATGCATCCCATTTACAAAAGAACATTCTGATTTCAGCTGGAGTCCATTTGCTCATCAAAGTAGCATGACTATGAGTTTTACTCATTTGAGACTGTTACCAGAAAGTTTCCTCCCACTCCAGAAAGATTTAGTAAAGTTTGGGAAATCCAAGCCTTAAGAAAATTCTGGCAAAATTATCTCAATAGTGTGAATACTTATAGACTAGTGAAAAACAACAGGTATTTTCTGGGTTAAAAAACAAAACAAAACAACAAAACCCAAAACAAAGAATTTGGCTACCGGTACCTTTGCAATCAGTTCACCCTCCCTAGGGAATTGTGAGGCACACAGAAAATATGCAGTGAAGAGTGAGAGAAGCACAACAAAAAGCAATATTAAAAAAAAAGCATAACTGAATATTAGTGGTTTAATTCATTTCATATGCATCTCATCTGCAGTGTGACAAGGTAGATGTTGTAACAGAGCTAATGTTTCTTTGTGTGAAGAAAGTCTCAAAATATTTGAAAGCAGAAAGATTTGGAGCATATTCAATTAAAGACAGAGTAAAGCCGAAATATTTAGTAGCTATGCTAGTGAGAAAACTAAATTTGCACCCAAATATATGGATTTCTTTAGTTTCTTCAAACTAGGCTTTGAATTCTGATACCAATTAGTGATTTGCTATGCTGTTCTTCATAGCTTTTTCCAGAACACAAAGCAGAGCCTTTTGAGGCCTGACAGTGTTTGGGTTTTAAGAGCTATGAAAAGGTAAAAAAATAGAGAGATACATAGGCATAGATACACCCATATTGTTCTGCCAAGTGTACCTATAAAGCAGGGTGAAACTAACACTGAAGTTTTGGTTTTATTTTAAAATTATACAGTTTGATCAAGGCTGATTTTTAGCATCAGAGCCATGGAACATTGTTGGAGGAGCATGTGCTTATATTTTTGCTTTTCTCAAGGGCAAGGAATACCGGCTGATTTAAAAACTGGAAGAGCGAAGGAATCACAGAATCACTAAGGTTGGAAAAGACCTGTAAGATCATCAAGTCCAACCATCAACCAACACCACCATGCTCATTAAACCATGTCCCACAATGCCTCGTTCACACGTTCCTTGAACACCTCCAGTGATGGTGACTCCACCACTTCCCTGGGCAGCCTGTTCCGATGCTTCACCACTCTCTCAGTAAAGAAATTTTTCCTAATATCCAGCCTGAACCTCCCCTGCTGCAACTTGAGGCTATTTCCTCTTGTCCTGAAATTGAAGCTTTGAATTAATTTGTAAAATATATGTTTTCTACATTAAATTGCTGGATTGTTCTGTATTTTTTTTTCCTTTTGTTTAAATGGTACATGCTCAACAATCATGGCTGAAATGAGCAATTTTTGGCAGGCTAAATGTCTCAGGGTTAAAGTATTTGAACAAATTGAGTAGTTCCCACAAACTTGGTAAGAAATAACAGATGGGAATGCACCTGTTTGGGATGGGACACAACTGCCTCGTACCTATACAAATACTTACAATGGAAGTTCGTATCTCTGAAAGTGCTAAGGTGGTTGTATCATTTTGTCCTTGTCTAAGAACGTAGCATAAAAGATCCATATGTTAGTATGCTACACCCAAATGATGTTTTACTGGAAAAGGATACTGTTTAAAGCAGTGTGCGTTTGGTCATCAGTAGGTAATAAAGACAGTGTTATGTAGTGCCTTCTCCAGGAAAGACTTGTGTTGCCTGCCAGATAGGCCATTCCACATCTATTTAAAAGTATAGAAAGTGCTATCTTAAGAAACAATTATACATTTTATTATTTTACATGTCTAATTCTGAGTACAGAGTAGTTGTTATCAGCACTGAAATAATAAATTAATTGAGTCTTTTGGATGTGAAGTTGAATATCTGAAATCAAATCAAATCTAATCAGGGACTGCTTAAATGTAAGGCAGAACTGAAAGGAGGAAATAAATTGAGTCATTGAATTGTTATAAGCTACAAAGGTATCTTGGAGAAAGCTGAACAAGGATTAGGAAGAAATAGTAGAAGACATTGAGGTGGGAGCAGAATTTGCAAGACCTTTAGCGATAGACTGCGTTGCACTGTGAATTCAGTGAGAGTACTTCCGACTTTTGATCATATCCTTTTCGTGAAACTCATATGGGTAAATCCACGTGATTTTATGAGAGCAGTATTTTGGGAAGAGATTGCAGTGTTTGACGTGAAACATCGTAAATAGTACTACATGAGGGAAACCAGTGTGGAGGATCACAGAACACAGACCATATTCCGCAAATACTATTTACTTCAGTTGTGGTTTCTAAAGAGCAATGTTTTTTGGTAAGCTTGATTTACCACTATAAGTTTATTTTACTTTCAAAATCTTGGGACTCATATAGGCAATTTGAGATTTATACCCATGTAATAGGGAGTAACTTCTGCTTTTTCATGCTTGGGTATAAGAAGTCAACTATATGTTTTTGGTTTTTTAATCATATTTAAACCACTTCTCATCTCCGCTCTTAAAACATTATTACCCAGGACACAATATCTATACAACTTACTAATGTGCTATTTTAGCCCTGTCTTCACTCTGTCATACATCCCAATAAGATAAATACCTAGCATTTCTTCCACTTGTTTGACTGCAAAGGTACAGTACCAGAGTGAAGTGTAGAAGTACAATACCATTGTATTGTATAAGTACAATACCATTTTAAGGGAATTGCAGGAGGGCAAGGAAGGTTGTGGAGCATTGAGAATGACCAGCCACAATTCAGCTGGGAAACTGTGCTTTTTGGTAAGAAAACTGACCTTGAAGAACATTGGTATATTGTATACCTGCTGTTGTTTCCAGAGGGAGCTTGGGGGCTAAAGAATGACTTGACAAAATGTGACTATGACAGTTACTATTAATTTTTTTATTAAGGTTAAAAAAAAAAAAAATAAAACCAGTTTAATGAAAATATTCTAACAAGCCTTGCTGGCTCTAATCAAACATTTCTTTCTCATCCTTATACAAATAAGTCAACTCTACATCTGATATGCAGATGTGAAATGCACCCTCTTCATGTAAATTGTGCATGGTTATTCTCGCATAAGCTGTTGTAGTTGGAATAGTGAACACTGAAGATGGACTTGTATGAAACACTGATACTTTTTTGTTTGCTTTTCTTTACGTATATATATTCTTTATATATACAGAAAATTTTGTTCTTTAAAGGACCAGAGGAAACATATTTTGAAAAACAAATATGGCAAAAACCACAGAGACTGTATGAAAATAGACTGTGGTAAAGGTGAAATCATTGATTTTTACATAAAATCAGCAGATTGCCCTAGCAAGACTCACCACTGTGCAAGAAGTCCCGTCAGGAAGGGGACATGAAAGGTTGTTAGAAAATCTGCACAGAATTTAGATTAGCTACTTTAGTGTACTTATATAAGTTTTAATATCTTCCTTAATAATAAAATTCATTTATATCCCAGACGTCAGGTTATCGGTCTCTTGGCCTCTTCAAGGAAGTAATTGAGCACCTGTATGGGGACAATGGGAATTGAGGAGTTCTGATTAGTTTTCTCTAGTTATAAATTATTTATCACCTCATTCCATTTCCCTCTTACACCTATTGGGACATTTTCACAGTCATGTTGCATAATAAGAAAGTGAACATCAGGATTCTATTTGCTATGGTTCACCCTCATAAGCCATTTAGCATTTTGTAATTCCACAGAAAAAGCTATCTATCTGATCAGTGGAAATGAAGTGAGAGTTTTATAGATGTTTTCTGTTGTACAATTTCTTTTTTAAAAAGGTAATGACTGACTCATTTAAAAATGGGTAGATTGGCTAACAAATCCTAACCTGTGCTGTTATACAGGACATCTACTGCTGAAAGAGCAAATAACTTTCCTACTTCCAAAATACATACATCATAAAATACATACAAAATGCTTATATCTATTCATGTTGAAAGCAAACACCACATTTTAACGTAGCTTAACATATTTAAAGCATACTTCTGCATGTGCCATTTTGGAAAATAGCTTTCTTAGAGTGGAATGTTATAAAATGGTGACCTGTAAACTTCAGTGATTTTTCGCATCCTCTTCCTTCGGCATACCTTTAAACTAAAGGAATAGACCACAGTTTCTTTCCTACCATCTGCAGGTGAGACAAGATGGTGATGGGCATTTTAAAAGTTGTGAGTACATTGTAAGTTTTGTCCTATGAATAGAAGATTAACCTTTTGTACTCCTTGACCCCAGTCCACCAGTTTGGACTAGGAGCTGTAGACCAGTGCCTTCTCACACCTCTCATTTGTCACACAGAATTCAATAACACAAAATACAGTGTCATGAATTTGGGGATGGATATGAGAGAACCTATAAAGAATAAAACATCTATAAGCAAGACTTCGTTAGCTGGAAAAGACTCAATGAAAGAAGGATGTGGCTGTAACACTTGTTCACAGCATGGCTATGATCTGCCACTATGATGTAATTATAGAAAAGGCAAATACAATAGCATTTAGTAATAGTATACCTGAGCAAAGCTATGAAGAGATCATAAGCTGAATACTGTGTATGGCTCTAAGAGTTCATGTTACACAAGGATGAATTTAAATGTGACCAAGATCAAAGAAGTGCTAAAGAAACATTATCAAATTCAAGATCTACTTTTGAGAAGTGGTTGGCCTGACCATTCCAGCTCCAGGTTCTGCAGCAGTCTTCCAAGGTGGAAAAGACACCAAGCTCCCTGTAACTGCAAGTTACAAGGGGTGGAATGGATGCATATGGTAGCAGGCAATGGGGTTTAGTGGCCCAGGGGGCCCTTTTAGCTCAATCGTCCAATGTTCCTTTATCATTATTCTGATAAACCACCATTGATGCATGCCTGGAATACTGGATATGCCTAGCTTCCTCACATGGGTTCATGTCTGCTGGGTTCAGTCCCTCCTTATGTTACCTGGAGAAGGTGCCTGGTTTACCCCCAAACACACACTTGTTTAAGACCTAAGACAGGCAGTCTAGCTGTGTCTTGTGTCAGGTTAGTAAAAAGTTTCAGTCCAGTAATATTTTAAAAAAGACTCCAATTTAACTGTGGAGTCAGTTATAAAGTTTGCAATGACCTTAATAATTAGACCAGGCTATGGCACACCTCGCAGAGTAATTATTGCTAAATTTTAAGGGTGGCAGGAACTCCTCGTAGATTAAAGTTTCATCTAAAGAGAATATATGAATGGTAGTGTAATCCTCATCTCCTGTAGACAATGCCTCCCTGAGGCCACACACACACTTTCTTTATTGGTCTTTATCACAATAATAGCAGGCAGCAGTAACACTGAACAGCACACCTTGACATCCATTTGGCTAATTAAGACTAATTTGCATGTTTTGATGCCTTTGTTTTCTTCCCCACATTATAAAATTAAATGAAACAAAACTGGCCCTACTTTATAATGTCAATAATATGATATACTTTCAGGGAAAAAAATAAATTCCACGTGAAGTTACCAAATCCAGTTTTATGGGCAAGGACTGGGAGGAAAGTGCTGATGATGAGTGATATATTCAGTAATCTGATCACTAGAAACAAGGAAGCAAATTGAATGATTCTACAGCTAATTTAATTTGCCAGAACATATTAATCACATAGGGCCAATGCTGCCCTCAGTCTAGTAAATTCAGTTTCAACTAATACAATGGGGATTGTGATCAAATGTCCAAAGGCAAAATTAAGACCCCAATTTGGATATTCCCTAGACCCGAGTGGTTGTTTGACTGTCCTGTTCTTTCCAGTGTTCTATAGGAAAATAATTATTTTTGGTGGAACATGTAAGAAATCATCATCTCATTTGTTTTGCAGAAAGAATAGACACACAGTTTGAAACACCAAAGGTAGCTTTTCAGAGGGAAAACTGCAGGTCAGATCTTCACTTAATGCACTGTGATACAGCCAGGTAGATAAAACCTGACACGTAATATTTTTTAAGTGCTCCTGTTTTTCATTACATCAAATTCAAGTTTATGGTCTAATAACGTTCCAGTAAGAGCACTGTAAATTCTGAAAATAAAGAAGAGCTAGATAATTTCTAAAGAACAAGCCAGTAACTACTTAGTTTTAAGAAATGGCTCAATACCATTAATATATCCAAAAAAACCCAGTGTGATTCCTTTTTATAGATTGGATTCACAAAATCCATCTGGAAGGAAGGAAGTGGATTCTGCTGAATAACAGAGGTGTTTAATTAAGAAATAGTATATTATCTGTGAAATGAACACTCTTGAAAACTGAAGAAATAAAATTATTATCTATATATTGATATTAATGTTTTACTTACAGTCTTTGCACAATGCTAGTCCTTATTCTGACACTAATGGTGAACACAATATTCATACGGAATTGACTGATAGTTGAGAAATGCTATTGAAAGATATTTTTTGGTGGGGATTTTGGTGGTGGTAGTGTTTGGGTTTTTGGGTGTTTTTCTTTTTTTTTGGCTTTGTGTTTGCAACTAAAACTTAGACTTCATGGAAATTTTGGGAATAAAAGGGAGTAGACTTGTTTACTAAGTAAGGTTCAAAACAAATTGTATAAATTTATTGATTCCTAAACAATATCATTATTCTATAGTCTCCTCAGATTTTCATCTCATTGATGGTAATTGAGCCTCATTAGACCAGAAAAATAACCTCATTTTTTGTGTGTTCTGTTTTTAAACAAACCAGGCAACAAAGAAAATGCATCTACTTTCCATTCTTATCCAAACTTGACTGCTTCTAATACTGAAATAATTTTCTACTGGAATGTGAGACTATGTCAAACTGTGTGGAGCACCTTGAGAAAAAAGTGGGTTTGTGCTGAAAAAGAAATTTAAAATACTTTTATAAAAAGGAAATAAGCACTTAATAATTTCTGTTCTAGAGTGAAATACATTAACATGCATTGCGTTCACAAACATGAACGGAGCCATAACTGTGGTTCGTACTGTATGGTATTAAGTTAGATTTATGATTGCTACTTAGATAACTTTCCAGTCCTATGCAAATGAGGCCCCTTTTATATCTGCAGTCAGAACAGGATCCATTATAATCCCTTTTCTTTCTTTCCATTCAAAGGAAATAGATTAACAAAAATATTTCTTAAAATACTTCTAATATTTTATTTTCTTATTTCCCAATTTTTTAAAAAATCTGTTGCTGTTTGATGTACATCATTGGGTTTTTTTAACTCTAACACTTCAGTTCAACAATTTTAGTCAGCTCCTTTCAGAAGTTCCCTTCATCCATCTCCACTGCATGTTGAAATGAGAGTAGCATTGGGTCACTCATTGGGGAGGAGAACATTGGTGGAGAACTGATCCATCGGTCAATTAGTTTCATCTGTCAAATCATTCTGTAATATACGAATGTGCTGCTATTTTTAAAAATGTACATTCATAAAATATGTTAGTGGGTTCATGGTTCATATACACTTCCAACTAGAGATAAAGAAGACAAGAGAATCTAGTTCAAAAACGCTCAGTTTCTGGGGTTTTTTTCTCTTTTCTGCACATTCTTCTAGTCTGCTATATTTCAGATGAAAAGTGTAGACTAAGTTAAATTTATTTCACTGATTTTCATTGTGCAGACTATAATTCTGTGGACCACTACTACAAATCCTTTTTTTCCAAAGGATTGGCCCAGAGAATTACTTCCAATGGTATGTGTATTACTCCCAGTAGCAAACACCCTATGTAGAAGGAGACTACATAGACTCAGACTGCTTATTTGTCAGACTGTGCTATAAAAAATACAAAAAAAGATTTTGTATAAAAATGTTCCACTCTTTATGAGAAAAAGTATTAAGCAGCAATTAAAAATCTGGTATCTCTCTACGCCCTCAGAGAGCAGATGAATAAGATCACTAGAGAAATATTAGACATTTTACTAGTATCATATGTTAATTAACATTGATTAAAACAACACTTTATATAAACCAAAATATTATTTCCCTCACAGGATACAGTAAAAAATAGTTTTGAAATAAATTGTTGCATTGCAATAGCTATGAAAAAATAACAGTAGTTCATCATCAAATTAGGCAACTGCTAACAAATTGTTAAGGTAAAATACTATTCCCTTTATCTGCTCAGTAATGGCTTCTCCTTGCTCTATTCTTCTTGACCCAATTGTTTTTCCTGTGATTCCTTATCCTAAGTAAGGTATGGTTAGGGTTTGTGTTACATCTTGACCCAGGTGACTTTAGCATAAGTCTAGTTTTGTTCCTTCCCTTAGGTCTGTGCTATGAGTTTACATTAAAGTAGTAGTGAATGAGGAAAAAATTATAATTAGGGAGGGTTTCTCAAATGATATATTGTGTGTAATTTTTCTTTTTTCAATGAGTAACATGATTTTGTGGACAAACAAAATATTCACAAGATCTGTTCAATTTAAATTTAACAGGTGCATTTAAGAAAAAAATAATTGATAATGAAGAGCTGAACAAAACTGATCCTTTCATATGACTTTTCCCAATTGAAATATTTCAACTTTTGATTTTGAAATAATGTATCATTTTTAATTTTTCCAAAATTAAATTATCAAAATAATTATTAAAAAAAAAATCAAAAATAGAGACAAAAAACAGTTTAAGCAGTAATGAAAAATTATTATTCCAGATAACATTATGTTTGGAAGATTGGCCCAGAAACTCTAAGGAATGTCTACATTTGTGTTTTAGTTCACATCAGCAGTGTACTTTCAAAGCAAATTTTCTTATCTTCACAATACCATGCTCTGCTTAACATTATATAGGTGGTCTCATGGCATTGACACTGTATTTCTTTCCGCTGACTCTAAGCCAGAAGACAGGCATTAGGCATGTGCCTGATGTACCACAAAAGCTAATAGGCATTTGAACCACAGACAAAACTATTGCAAAGCAAACACCCCCAAACAGTGTAAATATTGTACATACACTCAGCACCAACTCTTTCACCCTAAATATCCATGCTACTTGTGCCACACCATTTGCTAATGTAGACACAGACTTTGAGCTCTTACCTTGTGAAGATGCAGTGGAAGGGGAGCAAATGCAAATGATATATAGACAAAGGTTATAGAGAAACTCTACCCAGAGGCTGACCCTTTCTCCCTCAAGGAAACAAATATAAGGCATTCACAGAAATGGTAGTTTCTGAAAGGAAATAATGGAAAAAAACCCACCCAACATGAGTTTTCAGAAAGGGTATTCCTCAAAAAGAGCAAATAAAATGGCCTAACATGATCCTTGAGAAGATAAACAGTGGAGTAGGACCAGAGATCCAAATTCATTATACATGGTACAGGTAACACGAATTTTGGAATATCCTTATTAGAAGTCACTTTTTTTTTTTTAAGTTAAAATTACAATCTATTTAAGGAAAGGGCCATAAACACTCAAAATCTGTAGAAAATACTATAACATGAGCAAATAAAAAATGTGATGTGTCTTGCTCTTAAAAAGGCAACAACTGAGAATTGATTTTGTTACACCGTGTAAGTAGCTTCACAGGAAGAAAATACATGCCACTAAAGGGCTGTTTAATCTAGAGGGGAAAGGCATATTAAAAATAATGTCTTTAAGCAAGAACTTAACTATATTCTGATAAGAAATAAAGCACACAGATTTAACAGTATGTCTAATTAACTACTGGAACAAATTATTAGCAGGCATGGAAGTTTTTCTGTCTCTTTGTATCTTTAAATAAAGACTGAAGAACTTTCTGAACAGGAGGCATTAGCCAAATACAAGTTAAAGAACATAGTATATGGTCATTGAGTAAAACTTAATCACCTGTGTTATACAGAGGGTTATACTGGCTGCATTAACAGTTTCTTATGGTCTTTAATTCTAAGAAGTTTTCAGTTTGGGGAAAAAAAAAGAAAAAGCCCTGTCCCAGTACAACTTTTAAATGCTCCACTGTGTAGTCCATTGAGATGATTGATGCTTCTTTCCCATAGTTTGTCAAAACTCTGAACGATTTTATCTCATTTCGTTATAAATGGATCCTGCATGATGTGTCAAACCCAGTGAACAAATTCAGTACATTCTTAGGCACTTTTAGTCAATCTTTAGTTTGGCTAGATACATCTAGTTTTACCCTCAGTAGGAGTTTTTCTGTAAGTTATTTAAAAATAGATAATGATGTACAGCTTTTTGTGAGATATATAACTATAGAACTAGGAGAAAGGGAATAGCAGAAACACAGTTTAAGCCTTAAGATTTGTTGGCTTGTGTGGACAAAAACTCTTGAGCTTTCTATATTGATGAAGTGGGAAGATTAAACATATGTTGGTACTTGCTACCATATTTATTTGCATATGCTGCCTTCTAGATGATCATATGGTCCTTTTACCTTTTGGCAAGATGACATATTCCAAAGAAATATTACAATGTGATCAAAGTTTGTAAAATGTAGTTATCCCGTATTATGCTTTCTTCATCTGTTTATTGTATAGAACTGCAAAATCTATACACAGCTATTTAAATGCACTGCAATTAGTTTTTCAGTGACTCCAGTTCAAGTATGCTCATATGGATGCTATATGGTATGTCAAGATTCACAAAAGCAATGGGATCCTTTGGAACCGTACCTTGGCTCTGGAATCTAGAATAACCAGTATCTTTAGACCTGTGGCTTTTGTAAGATACTCTCTCACCAAGTCTACTGGCTTTAAATCAACAAAGAGATTGGGAATGGTCAACTAGGACTCAAGACAACTGGCAGGAGCTGACAGCATTAGCCAACTAACTGGTGTGTTTTTGGCTTCGACATGGAAGGAGGGGAACTAACTCTGTCTGGCATAAGCAGATGACATGTTCACTGGTTATCCATGTTTTTAAACATAAAATTAGCTCTTTTAATAAACCACACTATGTTTTCAGCAATGTGTTGAGTGCACACAAGACACTGAGTATTACATTTGTCAAATACAATGAACAATCCATATCTTTGTGTTTCAGTTTGATTTACTTTTGTGTAAATGAGAAAATCATAACAGCTTTTCTGAGAAAACCCTTTGTGTGTCTATAATATTATTATATCTACCCTGAAAAATATCAGTTGCACCGGATCATAAAACACAATTCTACATAGAGCATAAAGGAAAAAAATACTCTGGCCCTTTTTTATATAGATTGGTTTGTAAGTAGATGAAAAACATAATGACCACGGTGGCTCAGACCAAGGATTCATTTAGCTCACCACTCTGTCTTTTAGGTGACCACTTGGCGTCCTCTGGTTTTGGAAGAGACTGTGAACAGCTAGTGCCATTTACTTATTCATTGCCACTCAGAAAATCACAGAAATCTGTCCCTTCTGCTCTCTGTTATCTCTATTGCAACATTAAGAGCCCAGGTCTTCTGAGTTTGTTTGGGTGTTTTTTTCCTTATATGGAAGTTGTCCCATGCTTTCATTTCTATCACCCTTCTATCAGTCTTTTCAAGTTCTTTGTTAGCTTTTTTTCAAGCTTTGCACAGTAATCAGGTTTACACCGAGACATAATGATACTTTCTATTTTATTTTCTATTCTACTTCTAATAAACTGTAAAATTTGGTTTCCTTTATTTGACTGCTGTTGGGCACTGAGACACTTTCACAGTACTATCTATTGTAACTCCAAGATTTCACTCCTGAGAAGTAATGGTCTGTTCAGAGTTCACCAAATTAGGTAAAAAATAGAATATGTTTTGCTATGCTTGACAGTTTGGGGTGAAGTATTCGTACAAACTAAATATAGATAATTCACTAAGGTTCCTGCACACAGTCAATGGAGAAAGGCTATTTCAGAGGTGATTCGGAGCAGGAGCCTGAATATGTTGCCTGTTTTCCTAGCTATATGATTGCTTAAGACACAAGCTGGCTTAATAATGGGGCTGCCTGAGGCAGTCTTATTTTTAAGGAGTGATAATTTACAAAACATAGTCCTATTGAAACAGAATCCTATTGAACGAATGAGCAACGGAGCCCCAGACGAATAATTAACCACTTTTGAGCATGCAGGTGTTAGTCTAGATCTTGTTACTAATATGTAGATGTAGATTTACTGGTGTACGAAGAACAGAAAGCTTTCCCATTAGCATGGCTGACTGAGGAGCGGACTTTTCAGTTGATGTGATGTGGCAGTTTTGTTCTGCAGAGGGCTTTCAAGCCCACATCACAGCTGGATTGAACTCACTCTGAACCACAGTGTCAATTTGTTACTTTCATCATGTAATTGTCAATCAACTTCCTTCATAGCTGAGAAAAGGGATATGAAAATGCTGAAATCTATTCTACTCTGAGGTTCTGCCACGAAAATAAGCAGTTGTCTCAGTTAAGTGCAAAATAAAATATAAAACAACTCTGGTAATGTTCATTGTAGGAAGGTTTAAAAGCTATCTAGCCTTTACAGTCAATAATAATATAAATCAATATGCTAAAGTAGCTGGGCATGAGGCAGCAGCTTGATGTTGTATCAGGCTTGGAAATTCATAAAGCTACATTGTTGGTTATGGAGGATACAGTTAATGATCTCACTTTTTTATTATTGAAATTAGTATGCCTTAAAAAATAAGAAATCTAAAATAAAAGTGATCTTTGGAGGAAGACACTGATTTAAAAAAACAAAGTGGAAATAAACAAGCCAGAACTCTATCATTAGAGTGGTACAACATAATGCAAAATTTGATGTGCTGTTTTAGCTATCAGACTAAATGTTTAAATGCATTAGACCAGAACAGACAATGATGAATGGACATACTGCTACCTGTACATACTAATTTCCAAAAGGACGACGCAACAAATAATGCCTTTAGTGATAATATATTACATAGATCTTGCTTAGGGGAAGACAATCCTAGCTCTGCCTTGCACAACAATTGTTCCAATTCTATTTAGGTGATCACAATAGCCTTATGCCACAAATACAGTGATATCTGACTCTCAGTAAAATAAAAACCTGAAATGGCACCTAAAAAACCAAATTCTGTGATAAAATACTGAACATTTGCTAATAATTAGGAGTGTTAATATTCTGCTTTTCTTCAAAACTTCCACATAGTTGGTTTATATGTGCCTTTTTGCTTTGAAAGCATTTTTATCAATAGCAAATTTCTTATATACTCATGGAAGAGACAAATGCATAGTCTCCTTAAAAAATATTTTTTCCTAAGGTCAACTACACTTAGAACTGAATGTGCATTCTTTTTCCCATTGTACTGTCTGTGTAATAATTCATGGTAAATGATAATGTATTATGCTGTAAGTCCATAACCTTAGAAAATAAGAGCCCAGTTGGTGCTTGACTTACAAGAGCAAAACAAGCTTACAGAGCACAGGTCTGTGTTGTTTGGCAAGTAGTCAATAAAACTGTACCTTATGACTTTCTTTCCTAAAGGTTCTAATCAAAACAATTTATTTCAGGCATGTAAACTCTGCTTTTCAGACTGCAGCTATTGTCAGTGTATGGTATCAGCATCTGCAGTAGCTGCAACCATGTTAAACCGAGTCCCAGAGCTCCCCCATCTGTCTCAGTAATAGACAGATTTCCTGCTAGATCAATGTAGTGTGTCAGCTACAGTAAAAAAGATGTGGCTTTTTTCCAGATTTTACTAACCTTTACAATAACCATTTGAATAACTGAAATCTTTTTCCATTCCAAGTACTATATTTCAGAGAGCTAGACAAAGGAAAACAATTAAAAGTATCATTCTGTGTGAGTAAACTATGATGAGAAAGGAATGCAAACTGAAAGCCCAACTATACATAATGAAATCGGACAGAGACGTGTAGGCAAATGTTAAGCAAATTAGAAATCTTTAAAGTGAGTGTATGCAGCTACAGGGAATTGTTTTTCATTGTTAAATTGTTCATGGTACGTCTCTAAACTATGTTTATTTAGGGCTGAAACAGAGTGTATAAACATGTATAGGCTAGCTATTTTTCTTGAAGCTTATGGCCATTTTATTTTAGTATAGTAACTGTCTGCTTTTCATGCTAGAGATAAGGTTTAGATGGCATATATTCTAAATCCGCAGATCAGTGAATGCAGCTGCCTTGGTAAAACCTGCAACCAGATCCCAGTCTAAGCAACCTTTAAAAAAAAAAAAACAAACTGTTTCTCTGCAGCCCCCCTAAGGGAAACATACTCAAAGAAAATGAAGAGTCTCCTATTTTAGATTCTTGTTGTGCAAACACAGTGGGTGCCCACCTGTCCTGTCACGCTGTCAAGCTTCAGAGGATGATATCACTCTCTAAATGAGTTCAGTTCTGATTTCTCCCAGATGAACAGCAAACATCTTTCAGGCTACATAACTTTGCTTGGAGATTAAAGGGAAAAACAAAGTATGTAAAATATAAAGTACCTATGGAGTAACACCTAGTGTACAGCCTGTTTTAAATCACCAACTGTCTCAGACCAGCTCCTAAATCATGGGGACTGCCCTTCCAGCCGAGCTCACTTCACTCTTAAAGGTGTAGTCAAAACAGAAAATAGCCTCACTGCTCTTTCATATTGACTGACCTTTTCCAGCTAACCTCCTGCCAAGGAATAAACAAGAACCTTAACATTGTTGGACACTCCAGTTTTGTAACTGGAGAAACAATATTAGTCAGTCAAAGGGAACATAGTACCTTGGAGAAAAGGTTTTTAAATAGTTAAACAGTTAGGTGGTTGACCTAAAAATAACATTAGTAACCAAATTCTTCAGGGTTTGGATATTTTGTGCTTTGTTAGGGACACAAATGGCAATCGGGCATATGTACATATGCAAGGGTTTGCAGGATTTCAAGTGATATGTATTTAACTTTTTATAGGAATAACATACAAGAGAGCAGAGAAACTGCTCGTGTATCTGGTTTTCTGAGGTAGTCGCTAACATCAGAGGGTCACTGGGTACTTAAAAATCTTGTTTTCTTCAATTAAACACATTCTATGCTTTTACCAGCACAGACAAACGGATACATCATGTCAGCCCATTGTTCTGTGGGTCTTGGAGTGTCCAGGTGTGGCCATCGCTGTCCAGCTGCGCACCCTGTGTCAAAACCAACAAGAACTGACATTACCTATGGCAGCAGGAACCTTTCAGAAAGCAAGCATATATTTGCCCTCCCACTTTATCTCTTCTAAGTGTATTTTTATCCTCATTTAAATTTTTACTGGAAGAAGATGTATGTTTCAGCAAGATGAGCAGGAAAACAGTTGTAAAACTCCACCACTCGATAGAAATTGCATATGTAGCTCTTTTTAACATTTTTATTGAAAATGTGCTTTATTAATTTTTCCTACATGAAGGAAATCAGACATTTATTCCAAAAAATATGCAGCTGACTGTTGAAGGCATAATAATAGTGTATCCTTACAATTAGAATCAGTTTGAAACTGTTCAAAAATGTTAATGCAGTCAGCACAGATCAGTTTAACACATACATGTTATCTCATGAGTAAGCCTTAGAAAGGCTACATTTATTTTATTTCTGACTTATTAAATAATTTCAGTACACTTTACATCTGGGCTAAAGAGGGAATTTCTAGTATGGAATTATTACAACTTCACTGGTGACACATTTCTGAACAAAGCTACCTACATTTACTGCTTTTTTTATTTTATACTGCTCTTTGTATATTCACAAATGTAAAAATGTCTGTCTAAAATTGTTTCAGCAACTCAAATCGTTATACTTCAGCTTCTTTGCCGACTCTTCCTTTAGTAGTTGTTCTTTACCTCATATAAGGTGAGTGATCAATATGTTCAGGTTTGATGATGAGGTGTCCATTATTTTCATTGCACTAAGAAGAAAACAAACAAGCTAAAAATATTAGTATATATTCTTGTGTTTTATAATAGGAAAATTATGCAACAAATATAGTCATTACTCTAAATCTTATATAAAAATTAAATAGATGTTGGTATGCCACAAAATCATAGCATCATGGAAATCTGGATGTCATCTAGTGCAAACCCCTGCTCAAAACAGATCCAACTAGATCATGTCTATGCAATCCTAGAGATGACTAATTTCAGAGATACAGAGAATATAAAATACCTCAGTAAATGCAAGCAATACAAAGTCTAAATGAATGTATGCTTATGTAAGCCAAAAAAGCAATATTCCTTTCTATTTAGCCTTCAATCAGAAACGAGCAGATAAAATTTACGCTAAATTTAGGAACACATGACATTTGGCAAAATCTATAGAAAAAAAATTAAGTAACTATTTATTGTTCTTGTTTACTTTTCTTGAAAAAGTAAACTAATTTTTCAGACGCTTAAGGAAATCTAGTATTAAACTAAAAAAAACCCCAAAAACATGTTGGATCCCTCTAAACCAAGCCAGCTAATGGTGAGAAGCATTCATTTCTGTGGGGAGGAAAGGAGATGACATAACCTCTTTCAAAGAGCTCCACAAGCTGTATGTTGCTTTTACCGCAATGCCTTTACTATGGTAATGCTGGAAGTATCATGGATGATTCAAAGAATCTGATCTGGAGCTGAGGACATGACACCTACAGTAAATTTATTTCAAAGGGTTTATTCCATACTAGCTCTAGTCAGGTCTGACCTGAACACCTATTAGCAATTGCAGGCTCACCTGTCTCCATGGAAGTCCAGTTGAGTTTCATCTGAAGGGAATTCAGCTTGTGTGCTCTGAGACTGCTCTGCAGTGCAAACAAAGGTGTGGTAAATGGGCACAACAATTTTGCTTTAAAAGTTCATTCCTCTTCTATCTAAAACACTGACATAGGAGCACCAAAAGATTAAGAATTACAAAATACCTTCTCAAATGGAGAATTAGGAACCTAAATTTATTCCAAGTCCTGAAGGGCAACCTGAAAAAACTGTTTGACTCTTTCTGCACCTATATTTCCCTTTCTGTTGGTGCCAGAACCTATTATTTGGTTTAGAGTGCTAACCAATGCTATGCATGTCTCAGCAGGGTCCTTAACCCCAGTGCTCATCCACCTACCTGGATCTAAAATCTCAGCGTGATCTGATTCCACCACCAACGTGACTTCCATTTCACAAATTGACAAGATGGCTGCTCTCATTCAAAATAACTGGAGTGGTTTTTAATAAAACAGTCAAGTTGTTAAAACAGTTAGAGAAGATATTTAAACTTGTGGTCCTTTCTTACCCATCCTTTAGGATGGTGGTTGTTTATTAAATCTTTTACTAGATTTAATCAATTTACTAGAACTCTTTTACAAGGAGAGACTAGATGCAGCCTTTCAATGGGGGTTTGGGCTGCTCATTGCCTATCCTGTGACTAATATAAAATCAAATTGTATTGAATATATTCAATGAATATATTGTATTGAATATTAGAATGTAGATTTCCAGTTCTGCAAAAAGGCATGTCTGAGGGAAAGAGCTGTATTACAATCCCTGTGCCAAAGAATGTTTGCACTGATAGTTTGACGTGAAATGCAGAAACTGGTTTAGGGTAATACCTTTCTCTCTCTGGGTGAGCATCTAAATCATAAAATGATATATACAGGTTGCTATTATTCTTCTGCAAGGTGGGATAACATTAGTAAGAGAGATATAAAGGCTCAGTCACCCCCTCAAAAAAAAATGTAATCAAATTTAGTGATTCTCCCCAAGAGATTAGGAAACGTAGCCTTGTTTTGGAGCAGGAACACATAACCATTTTTGCTGCCTCATGACTGGCTACTCTCACTACTTTTCAATTAATGGAGAAGTCAAGTTAAGACCGCCTTTTCTCCTATATTTAAAAAGTAAGTTAAACTTGCTCTGCTGAAAAACAAGGAAACAGAGCTACCTCTCATAGCTAAAAGATGGACACTGAAATAGTGGAAACACCTTTTTTCACCCCTGTGTTTCTTATTCATTAGTTTATTGATTCTCTGTTACCTTTCTTGGTGCTTTGGATTCTGTTCTGAGGTATTTGATTTCCTCTATCTTTATTTAGGAAAACTGGGCAAGACTATGGATTTGTAGACCTGGAAGAAAAGTGATAGTGGCTGGTATATTGATGTTCATTATTACAATACCTGAGTCCTTTTGTTGAATCAAACTTACCTTTCATTCCTAAGTATAAAAGTTTTGCAAGTCAAATAAACAAACAACCAGCACATATCTCCTCCCGCAATGTCATTGGATTCTTCTTCTTTCTAATGCTAAGAAACACCAGAAATCACCTTCTTGTCTTCTTTTTTTTCCCCCAGAAACGCCAAAGTAAGGGAAAGTTATGCAGCTGAGAGTCAGCAGTAAGGACTAGGGACAAGTAATCCCCTCTGCCTCATACTGCAAGACTTTCACATTTTAAGTTCATTAGTTCATAAAAAATAGTGTCCAGTAAAATCTAGCTGTAGAATTATAACAGCTTCAAGAAATCAGTCTTTATCATAGCAAAAAGTGTCCTTCTAAACCCTGCAGGATTAAACAGCAGATCTCTCCCAAACACCTTGTCCTTACTGCCACTGCTGGAATAACTTAACACTATGGAGAAACAAGGTTATTCAATGTATTAGCCGATACACACAGGAACAAGATAGTCCTTACTGTTAACTTTGCACTCTTTCCAGAAACAGAGATGCAGACCTCATGATGTCCAAGTATAATACTCTTTAAACTTATACACTCCCTCTCTGATGCACTGTATATACAGATATGCTGAACTGTTCACTGCTATTCATGTTTTCAAACAGGAATTTTTGCAAATCATGCATAGAAAGGAAGGATTTTTTTTTCCCTACATTTTTGTAGCTGTGTTTTAATCAATGAAATAGAGCACGCTCTTTTTTTTTTTTCCACCTACATATCTCTCTCTAGATGTATATATTGTTTACCATTATTCACCATGTGAAGAATCTGTGAGGCTGGTTTGTAGGAAACAGTGAGGAAAATTTTCCCCTTACATTATCATCAGCTTGTCAATAGAGGCTTTTTTATTTTTGACAGAGACAGTAGTGGTACACATAATGAAGCTATAGGCAGGCAAGAAGAAAAATGATGGGGTTTTTCTTCTTTGCAAATAGGTAGCAAAGCTGCTCTCCATTTGATTCTTCACTTCGGTTGTACTGTCTTGTACGAGTTACAGGTGCTGGACCTGTATTGCCCACCTTCCATTGCAGGTCCAGAGACTGGACAACTTGCAAAAGAGCATTGCTGCTAAATCCTGCAAAAGGTTTCTAAGTAGTCTGTCAAATCCACTATGATTGTACCAGTTTTTATATGCTTCATAGAAGGAAACAGGATTAGATATCAATGCCATACATATATATATGTGTGTGTGTGTACAGAGACAGAAAACGAGACACAGGAAGAGAAATAAAAACAGTTGTCAAAAATAACACAACCCCATGCAATTGCTACAACTGTAAACTGATCAGAAAGCCACTAAAGGTAAAAGATATTAATAATCAGTAGGGGTACAGTAAAAAAAGGTATAACACTTTCACCTGTCCTGGGGACTTCAGGTCATTCCTTTGTCATTCAATGCTTCTTTAATTGCTCATGTTATTAACTGACAGCTCCTGTGTTCAGCTGATGCTCTAGTCAGGTGAAATTCTTTCTTTACTTTGTCTTTAAAGGCAGAAAAGAAAAGGAGGACAGAGAAAAAGAGTAAAGAGATGTAGAATTAGTCACGAGCATCAAAGGTTATTTACCTTTACCATGTAACAGAGGCATTAGCCTTTCAGAAAATTGAACCTTGGGAAGTCACTTGGCTGGGAAATTAAAACAAACAAACACGCACAGCCTCTCCTTGGTCTTTATTGCAGAGAAAATCTCAGAATTTTCTTCTACATTGCTTCTTTGAATGCTAGAAGGTGAAAGGTTTCTTATCTGGCAAGAACTAAATGACCAGCAGTGAAACAACATAACAATAATTGGGGTTATTTACAGGTTAAAATTACTTTTGGAAGCCAATCTAGTGTTTTGCTTGTTTAAAGATAAAAGAGCTGGTTATAATCAGTGACTGAAAAAGCTCATCTCCAGGATGCTAAAAAGTTGGTTCAATACTTTGTTGGCTTCTTTGCTTTACTAAGTGTTCTCTGACAGCTCCAAAGAACATTGTCCTGAACAGAAAAAAAATAGTGATTTTACTCTCAAGCAGCAATTACTTTCCCCAAACCTCAGATGGCACTGACACAGCTCATTAACATGTCATGCCTACCAGTTTCACTGTTTCACCCAGTCCTACCTTTTCTCCTTTCCCTGAAGAGTTTTTCTGCTTAGCACAGCTATGCACAATTCTTGCCAGCTCACTGTGGGTCCTTCACACCACATGAGTGCTGCAAGAACATTTTTGATGTGTCTGTATGCATGCAGCTTTGCACATGTGCTTTTTCTTTCTGTCCTAATTGCTTAGATACAGAGGACTTGAAATGCCATCACAGCAGACTTTGGATTAAGGTTTATTTAGGTCATTGAGTAGCAGTGATGGGTTACATGCTCTTCAGAAGCCCTCCACAGTTTCCCAATGTGTTGTGTTTAATGAAGGGTAGTAATTAACCATGACCAAGGTTGTAATTACTAACATGCCATTGTTAATGAGACTGTAACTTCAGCTATTACTTTGTGAACACTGATTTAAACCATACAGACAAAAATAATTAAAAATATGTTGAAAAATGTTGGTATAATGACTATCGCAATCTTTATTACTAAATTACCAATTTTCAGTAAAAATGGAGTTTGAAGCAAATTGACACTGTTGATGCACTGAATTTTTAATTCATAGCAATAATTGGATGAGTTTCCAAATGTAGGTAACATTTTTTAAACAGATTTCCTCCTTGTTAATTAAGCCTTTTATCTTTCATTTTTGAAGTTTATTAGTTTGGATTGTGACCTTGATCACTCTGTCCACTTTTTGGTTTGAGGTTAGTTATTCATCCTAAAAGCAGTAAAATCCCTATGATTTTTAACTGAATTAACTAGTTATATATCTAAGAAAGAATAGCACAGGAGACTTTGATTTGGTGTTCACCTTTTTCTTTCTTTTTCTTTTTTTTTTTTCCCAAAGCTTCCTTTTTTATTTCCTCATCAAGTTTTGGTAATGGTAAGTATTGCATTTCAGAGTAAGAACTTCCCTATAAAGGAAACTTACAGGGTTTGTTTGTTTATTTGTTTTTCAAAATCACAGCTGTTTTAACATGGATCTCAGTAACTATTCCATCTGAGTTTCCATTAAGAGTCTGCCCTCCTTGGAAGTAAAAGTATCCTATTTTTTATTTTTGTTTACTCCATTTCAAAAGTAGAATTAAAAAAATCAATCTTAGTGAGATATGTCACAAAACAGAAATAACACAATGTACCTACAGTAGTATTCTGGGCTCTTTTCTTATGTAGACAGGTCCAATGCCTAGTGATGGGGAATGCAGAGGCCCAACAGAAGAGTTCTGATTCTGAAAGTACATGGTACCAGAGAATACCAGAATTATGTACTGTGACTACTGCAGTATTATGGCACCTATATTATTAACCTCATGTCCTGCTTTCAGCTTCCTGGGCTTGCTGTTCCTTTTCCTAAGCTCTTTCCCTTGCAGGACTTCAGATTGCAAGTGTTTTCCTTGTTTCTAAGTGTGGGTCTGAATATTTCTATGTATTCTGCCTGCTGGCAGTACAGTAGGAAATTTAACTTCTGTGTTTAGCTATGCCCAGTACATTTCTGACAATGTTTGATTCACTGGATTTTTTTTAAAACCTGGTTTGACATTGACTTTATTCCCAAAGAAGAGAAAAATCATTGACATTTAGAAATTGTTCCCTGTTACACAGTAATGTTCTTTCTCATCAGAGAAAATAAACAAGACACAGGTTGTCAAACAGATCTTTCAAAATGCCACTCAGAATTTTCATTTCAATTTTACTTATTCTTATCTTGAAACTAAATATTAGCCCCACTGAAGTCAGCGTTGAACTCCCTTTCTATAAGGTCAGCCACAAAACAGTTTGTGGGTGGCTTATGCCTCTTAATGTCTTTTCTAAACATCTGTCTCACCAAGTGCTGTTATCCTGTCACAGAGGCTCTCTGAGACTGACCACAGTTAACTATGCACTTCTATTCAGAGGAAAGGATTTAAAATCTTCTGTTGCAATGTCTTCCTCAGAATACACAATCTGAGGAGAATTGTGCTTAGGAATATAAGCTTTTTTTTTTTTTTTTGGTAGGAAAAAAAACCTTGAAATTCTGCATTAAAAACAAACCCAGGAAGTGAGATCTAGTATCTGTAAACTTTCTGTAATAGTACTTCAGAAAAAATAAACCCCAATTTTTTCATTTATATAGCTTTTCAAAAGGATGTTATGAAATTCCTTCATTTGAGTCTATAAGGATTGACAAAGCATCTCTGAGAGTAGCTGGCTATTTTTTTTAGCCAAAGAAAGCAATAGCTGAAAACAGAAGCCAATCAAATTCAGACAGGAAGTAAGACATTTTCTTTACATTAGGGGAGCAACGTCATTGCAACAATTTTGCTCAAAGTCTTTTTTCTTCTTTGAAGCCTTGATGAAGAGGGAGTAAATCCAGGCTTGTCTGTTTTTTTCAAGTGTATCTGCTGGTTTAATAAAAACTATTATATCTTCCCACAAGCCCTCCTTCCTTCATGTCAATACACTACATTTCATCCAAAAATGACAGCTTCCTTTCATAACACATGGAGCGAAATACCATGGACTTGGTAATAATTATCAAACCATGACCTTAAGAGGCCTTCAGAGTTTGATTTCTGTTAATTACATGTGTGAAAAAAAACCTGAATAAATCAAAACAAAAAAATCTTCGTAGTAGGAAAACCAAGAGTGGGGGAATCTATGTGAGCCACTAATTTCTCAGTCTATCATAAAACAGTTATATGGATTTTTTTCATAAAGTAACTTTCATTATGAGAATCACTGTACGCCAGACACAGCTAATGGCCTGTGTCTCCATTATTTGTGAAATAAGTTCTATAAAATCTAGGAAAGTGAGTCCAGATTTCCACAAAATACACAAAGTGCTCCTTATATTTTTAAAACTTTAAATTTCAAAATGAAAAACCCAGTATTTGTGATTTGTTTGAAAATAGAAAATAGAAAGCACATTTCTATGAGGTGTCCTCATGTCCTTCAAACGTTAGGCATTTGTATAAAAGGAACTAGAGATGAAAATTAACTCAGAATCTCCTTTTGTTCTGCTGTAGTTTTCAAACATTTAACTTTCCAATTTGGGAAGAAAAACCGAAGATTCAAAATTAAAAGTTCGAGTTTTCAAATGTGTCTCACAGCTGCAGATGAAAGCTATCAAGAATCTATGAGGTAAACTCCTATTCTCCCAGAAATGGAGGTACTGAAGTTGATGACACTGCCATACTAGTAAACTGGAATTTGGGATCTAGGATCTGCTGTTCCAAAACTGCTCCTGAAGCAAGGGCTTGCAGACCCCCAAAACAGCTGCAATAGGATGTCAGCTGCAATTATTTTGAACTCTCACAGATCCAAATGGCAGGGAAGACGTTACATCGTCAACTGCCAAGCCACTCAGTAGAGCTTAAAGACAGTGTGGGAGGATGTGTCATTGCAACTGCATTCAGCAGCATCAACAGTGTTTATCACTAGCAGAGAAAGGGCAGCTGAGGGTTAAACTGCAAATGTAAAAAATTATTCCCCATTCAATATGTGGCTAGGGCCTGCAGAATTGTGAGTAAAAAGGAAAGCCCTAGTGCATTGGTCTTGCTAGCACAGTTTCCAGAGTTTAAATTGGACCCTACAAACACTAAGCTAGCAATAAACAGGGCTCTTGTTCAAGTCCTAATTCAAACACCAGCTCTAATACTAATCTCGAGCACAGCTAACCACTCATGGCCCCCAGAACTGCTGGTATCATAGCCTTGACAGGAGAAGCCAAATAATTTGGTTTCTTCCACAGTTTTGACAGGCCTGTATGGAGAGTCTTTCAGTGGACATGTTAATATTAATATTAGATCAGGATGAAAGACAGTAAATACTGAGGCTAGAGTGAGGTTTGCATTTAAAATTACGGTTTGGTGAGCAGACACTGTCTTCATCCTGCTAAACCTCTAAAGCCAGGATGGGATGTGCTGACAGACACTGGGAACTGTTTAATGCCATTTCCTGGCTGGGTGTTTATCAGTGGTTGACTATTAGGAATGGAGACAGAACTGTTTTTAAGAACAGACACACACACACACAACTCCATGAAAATCTCAGTTCATCATTATACAGTAGCCAGATCACAAAACTGGCTTTCACAGGTAGTGAAAGGTAAGCAGCGGTTCAGTATGTGTTCCTAAATGGGTCACTGAGGTTATAGTTAGCATTGTGGGTACAATTACGTTTAGTCTTGGGAGCAAAAGAGGTAGAATAAGTTTATCATGAAGTTAGCAAAGGCTAAATTAAGGACAGCTGTTTGACATTGCAAAGGCTTTGTTGTGGGCTATAATTTAGGGTGCAGCTACGACAGTAGGTTATTATTAAGAGTATGTTAAAGGTTGGATACAGCATACAGTTTGAGGAAAAAGACTTTGATTTACTGCTGTGTTCTTCAAAGCCCACAAGACTAATCTGGATATTCAAGTCACAAAGAATAGCTTGATTTTGGGAGGCTACAGATAGGGTCACTCTTGGACTAGATTAGGATTAGGTATAGAGATCCAGTCATCAGGAGAAGGAGGCTTTGCTGCACTTCCAAGTTCTGTGAGGCCTATGAGGATATTGAAAGATAATTACTCCAAATCAAAAAATGAAACATTTATGAATCACCACATTACAACTGAGCATAGAGGTAAAATTAGGCCTAGAGCCATTTGTGATTGAAGATCTCAGATTAATGCCCTCACAGGGCTCAAGTTATATGAGTGAATACATCCCACCATAATATGTCACATTACTCTTTCTTAGATTTCTTTCTGGCGTGTATATGATAATATGTTTCTATTAAAATTGTGAGCATAGCATAAAAAAGAAGAAAAACCTCACCATTATGCATATATCTGTATAAGTCTATAGTAAATCAACTGCACCAGAGCTGATGGAAAAATCATCTCTCAGAATGGGGAAAAAAAATTCAGAAAAGTGAATTCAACGTATGTTAAATATGTCTCTCAGTTTGATTACCGAGTTCATTTAACACATATTTCTGAGCTCAGCTTGGCTTTCTTCATACCTTTGCAATTTGGTTTTACGAATTCTATGTTTGACACTTCATGTAAAATAATAATCACACTCCAAGACTTAGAGTAATATCGGTGTAAACAGGGCATAGAAGCACTGAATGAAGCAGAGTTACTCTGGATATATACCGATGCTCCTGAGATCAGAATATGTCCCACTCTCTTGGAACAGAATTATGAGAAAGGCTGAGCTGAGAATAACCTTGTGTACATATAACTGTCTGCTCTTCTGAATACATTCCTCCTAAATCTTGCATATTCTGACAGATCCATTAACCAACTGTTTTCCAGTGATATCACTAGTAATAAAGAACAGTACAGTTTCAGATATTTTCTCCCCTTTTTTGGCAATTGTCTGTCTGTTTATTTTCATTTAAGATGTATATTCTGGTTTTGAGATAGAAAATGAGATACAGAACATTGTGTTATCTTGTTGATAGTTTTGAATGTTTAAATAGGAGCTATCTGCTTGTCTATCTTCTTCCAAATATAAAATAACCTCTCACTATGTGCTTGAAACTTAGTGTTGTTTGCATGTGTTCAGAATTGTGATTCTCAAATTAAATTTTCATTAATTTTACCACTATTGTTTATTCATCTAAAAAGTCATTGAAGGATCATTATTGTTATTTTCTTGCTTGAAACTACTTTTTCATTTAAATTGATGAACAAAACCAATAATTTAAATGTCTAGCCACACAACATAAATAATGTCTAGTCAAGGAAAATAGTTTGAATTTAACCAATAGGAGGAAATATAATTGTCAAAGTGGCTTAAAATTTCAAATAACTAATACATTTCCAGGAACTGGCTTTGTTGGACAGCATAAACATTAATGCAATGAAGGTTTCAATTCACAACATCAACTGTTTGAAAATAGTACTCTATAGAACACATTAGCAAGTGTAAATAATCACATACAAGACTAAGAGCCAAATATGTGGCTATGTGCCACAGTGCCTCGGTGCTTCTGCTCAGTCTTGAAGAGGCACTGATGCCAAGGAGTATAGCATTAGCTACATTTCTGCATGTACTAGCCCACACAATAGAAAAGTATCTCACAGTATATTACTTTTTCCCTGGAACAAGCTTGTTCTTCCTCATTGTCCATTATAATTTAACCCTGTATAAGCCATAAATTTGTAAATTTGGATACTTATATATTTATATTTAAATAAATTGAAGTGAAGAAGTCATAGTAAAAGTTTTACACAGTACTTGTATCATGTCCACAGACACATGGCAATTCCTTTTAAAGCTTAGAATATGTATTGTGTTCTTTTTCCTTGTTTGCATTGTCTGAAATTCCACAAACTGCTTGCAAAATAGTTTACTTAGTGTACTGAAATTGCAGTGGTTATTTGTAATTGAGCATATAACACAAATTCTATTGTTTCAGTTTTCTGACTGGATGGCTGTATGTCACAAACAGGGAGAAATCTTGAAAAAAAACAGTGATGTCATTACTAAATTACTGGAGGTTAGGCTCTGAATAGGATTTCATAAATTTAAAAAATAATTAACTTTGGCTTGCTCATATTTTTCATATGGGATTATTCTTGGGGGAAAAAAAAAACATTGAAGGGTTTACCATGAAATTCAAATACTATTTGCTCTTATTCTATGAATCCAAACTCATTCTGCATGCAGTGTTTTCCTAATTATATTGAATGGAGCTAGAACATTTTTTTAGACTGAGATTACACAATTCATGTGTTCTAAAGGATTCAAAATGGGTTTTTAAGAACCTCAGTCCCCTGCTGCCTTATGCACTCATGCATTCCACTGAAATATTCTAACTGCATTACTTTTGTTGAGATAAAGTAATTGCAGGCACAGAAGAAGATGGACCAGATCTTTTGCTGTGATCCCTAGGTCTTCAGGGAGTATAGGAGAACGTGCACTTAATCTCCCTCTGGAATTGTTACAATGTGAATGAGTAGCAAAGACAAGATGCAAAACCCAGTGCAAGGAAGACATATGCCCTATCATAATGAAATTATTACTGAAAATAAATTCTATTTATATTTTAAAAAAGAAAAAAAGGAAAAAGTATATTGCACTCTTCATGAGTGAACCCCAGAATCTTCTTAGTGATTAAAAAATCTGACAAAATATTATACCTCTTTTTATCCCTGTGAAGGCAATTGTCTGGTGCATGCAATTAGTATTGGTGATCACTCCTAACCTTTGATACTGTGAAAGGTATACTGTGGCTACTTGAGTGCTTCTTTACTTGCTGTTGTGCCCCAAGTTAGTCCTCACATCTCTAAGGTGAAGAACATTAAATGACATCCAGGTTAAGACAAAATGTAAATAAGAACATTTATTCATACCATCTAGAACAGATGATAGAGTAACAAATTTTATGAAGACACAGATGAAAAAAGAAAAGAAAAAAAAAATCACATTTAATCCGATTATGTCAAAATTACCTCATAAAAATTTCTTTCTCTCTCTTGCTTTCTCACTTCAGTTGATTTGCCCCCTGCTTCTTACAAGATGGCAGTCATGATTTCAGTCTTGTGGTTCATGCTGCGTTTCTATTTGGAGACTCTGACAAAAGCACCCATCCATGAGAAAAAATGTCCTTCCTCTAACAGAACACATTTCAGGACTTACTCCTCAGGGACTACCCTCAGATACTCATCTTGGACGAGCTTGTTAATTCATTTAATCTGTTCTCCTTTCAGTTCTTTCAGGGAGTTCAGGCAGATTTAATGTCTTATCCCAAAGTTCATTTTATTCACTTTCATCCAGGAGTTCCTCTGGCTGCACTTCTTAATTAAAGTAAGTATTGGTCTTGTTCGGATATGCAAATGACACTCTCTAGACTTGATATGATCTCCTGTGATTTACTAAACAATCCGTTGCCTCAACAGAGGTTAAACCTCTTCCTGACAGAGTCCTGAGGGCATCTCCTGTTCCATAAGTTTATTTAAAGTAAATTGAGGACTTCAGCTGGCTGAGGCCAAGATCGCTCCTTCACTCATAAGAGCTGTTTGGAAGTGAGCTAGAAGCGAGAGTTTCAACCTCCTTTTCCCTAGGAGCTGCTTTCAGTCGGAGGATTTCTGGCTTGGTCCCCACATGAGCTACATCACAGCTGTGACAGGTACATCTTTACCTGGTCCCCTACCTCCCTGACCCAGACCTGGACATGACTTTCTGGTGTGACCTTGATTCATCACAATAGACTTGCTGGATGATGACTGGCCTGAGATTGATCAGACGTGATTCTGACCCTGATTTTCACAGAATCACAGAATCACTAAGGTTGGAAAAGACCTGTAAGATCATCAAGTCCAACCTAAAAAAAAAAAAACAAAACAAAAAAAAAAAAAAAAAAACAAACCAAAAAAAACCACACAACAACAACAAACCACAAGACACCAAAAACCAACCCACCCAACACCACACAGCACCATGCCCATCAAGCGCTATCCCACAATGCCACATCCACACGCTCCTTGAATACCTCCAGGGAGGGTGACTCTACCACTTCCCTGGGCAGCCTATTCCAATGTTTCACTACTCTCTCAGTAAAAAACTTTTTCCTAATATCTAGCCTGAACCTCCCCTGGCGCAACTTGAGGCCATTTCCTCTAGTCCTGTCACTAGTCACTTGGGAGAAGAGACCAACACCCACCTCTCTGCAACCCCCTTTCAGGTAGTTGTAGAGAGTGATAAGGTCTCCCCTCAGCCTCCTCTTCTCCAGGCTAAACAACCCCAGCTCCCTCAGCCGCTCCTCATAAGACTTGTGTTCCAGACCCCTCACCAGCTTCGTCGCCCTTCTCTGGACACGCTCCAGCACCTCAATGTCTTTCTTGTAGTGAGGGGCCCAAAACTGAACACAGTATTCGAGGTGCGGCTGGTTCAACAACCTGACACCTTGCAGGTGAGGTCACTGCTCCAGCTACCTTGCTGCCATCCTTGCTCCCAGCTCCCCTTTCTTCATGAAACAGCCTGCCCTTGGGACTCCCTGCCATGCCCTTCCCTTTGGTCATTCAACGGCATGTTTCACTGTGAATTGTGTTTGGATCTTTTAGTCCACATGAACTTGAGAACTATTATATTTGATAGAAACTACAGAAGCAAATAGTTCAATACTACTTCTTAATTAAGACCAGATATTGGCTTTCCCCCTGAATGCCCCTGTGGATTCAGTGTGTTTGAAATGACTGGTTCTCAATCCTTTTCCTATAACAACAACCATTGTTGCATTCTCCATCACAGCATCTAAGCACCAATTTGGGTTTGGTCCCTAAATGTCTGTGCATCTGGACATCAGTTACTTCACAGAGGGAACTTTACTGCCTGTAGAATGCAAGTATCAGACAGACACGTATATAAGTATATCCCCTACCTTTTGGTATGAGAATATGCACTATTTCTTGTAGTATAGCAACTGGTAATGCAGGAAGTTTATCCCAGCTTACAGTATCTGAACATTTTGAACAGTTGTAAGAGAGATGTTACAGGCCATGTTCACAAAAAGATGTTAGTCTAGATTTGCATCTAACCTCAGATATGTACATAATGCTCTTCATGTTAGCCTGAGGACAGCATAGCACAGGAGTAGAGAGAAGTACAACGACACAGTGGGGAATGGCACAAATTAAAATAGCAAATGAGGGGAGAATTTTCAAAAATTATAGAACTAGCAAAATGCATAAAAATAAGAATGCTTGAAAGTCAAAGGAGAAATAAGCCATTTTCATGAAGGAAAATAATGACCAGGAAAGCTTGATAACCATTACCACCAATATCTGGAAGAGATGCAAAGGGACAGTTTAATAATTTATTATTACAAAGCACAGTTCAGCTACTTTGTCTCCTCTGCAGTGAGCGCTAAAGTGTTTCACAAAATTAAAAGATGAAGGATATGGCTGTAATTCCATATTTGATATAAAGTATTCTAGTAAGATCTCTTTCTAGTTACATTTTTTATAAAATAGAAAAAGAAAACACTTAAAATAACTCTGCTTTTTACTACGTGTGCACACTTAAGAGACAGTAAAGTTAAATTGTGAAAATACATATACATAAGCTTAAATATTAAGAGATAGTATTATATTCTAGCTTATAACTGCATCATAGTCCCTAACAAATGTTACAGAAAAATCTGTATTTTCCCACCTTTTGTTACTTTTGTAATTTTAACAATAAATTCCAAGATTGCTTTGTCCTATTGCTTTCCCCAAAGCAACTTTACAGAAACAAGTGCAGGATCAGTGTTTTTATTCCAGCTCTGCTATGTGCACTTAAATACATGCCTATAAATGAGTGAAGATATCCATCTACTTATCAAAGGGTCATATCCGTTGTGCTAATTCAGATTTCAAGTAAAGTCACTGATGAATCAGATAAACACTGATTTGCTACCTTGACATCTAGCCAAAGACTAGGATTTCATGGTACAAACCCCTTTATGGATTCTTAGATACACCTCTGAGCACTTCTGAGAGGAATTCTCTTTGCTTTCAGTAGTTCTACTTCTTCAAATCAAATATATGCTAAAGAGATTTGCAGGGCTTAGCTACACAAGCAACTAAAAGTTCTACTTACCAGAAAAAGAACATTTACATTTGGGCAATTCCTACTTTAATGACTTTCTGATGGAAATTCAGCTTCAAAACTCTCAAGGAAATGTGAATTTTAAGGAATTATATTTTTTCATTCATTTAAGTGGGGCAGGAAGGATTTTTTCATGTATATGATTTTTGGTTTGGGTTTGGGTTTTTTTTTTTTTAAAAGTCTGATTTTCCAATCTCCCATGCTCAGTAAGAGAAATAAATGACTAGGGATGGTTTGGGCCAGAATCCCAGAGAATCCCAGAGGATTCTCTTGCCAAAGAGCAACTCCTCACAGACGTGACATTAGAACTGCCAGCATGTGTGCAACATATCTGTAATTTTTAATGACTGGGGATCCCAAAAGGACATTATGACAGTCATATATCTTACTGAAGACACTTGCATACTGTGTGCATCACCAGGTTTTTGTGGCATGCATTCGGGCCACTACAACTCCTTTCCTGATTGCCTGCAGCTCTGTCTCTGCTGCTGGATTGGGGACAACCTAATCATGGGAGAGACTTGGCCTTAGGCCATCTCCATATCCACAAATCTTTGCAGACAATTAAACGGGAACCAACCTGGGTATTTCTTATCTACACAACATAAAAAGGAAGCTGTAGTTAAATGTGACCCAAACATCTTCTGGTCTCAAATAGTATACAATACCATTTAAAATCTGATTTAGAATGACAGGCTTGTCTTCCCAAAGGTGAAGAAAAATAATGAAAAATCTATTAGATGTGTACAGTCTGAGTATAATGTCCAGGACATAAGCTATAGTTGTTTTTTCCAGATGGTTCTTCAAGCCAAGGCTTAAATACAAAAAAAATTGGAATAGTACAAATAACTCTTTGAGGATTACTTTTGTATATGCCTCAGAAAAACATACAATGGAAAATAAATAAAAATAAGTTACCGCAACACAGTATAAAAACTGACACTTCAAAACAGCAGGTTCTTTTATCCCTAGGGAGATAAACAGAACTGTTGAAAACTACAACAGGGATATTTTATGGTATGGTCTTAACATCTAGGAAGGAAGTTTGGCTGTCTGCCACCAACTTCTGAATTAGGCAAGCAACTTCTTACAGCAAGAAAACTCACACTTATTTGGCAACACTTTAGGGATGTTCTTTCTTCAATATATCAGCTTGTAATGGGAGTTCTCTTCAAGATGTTAATAAAGTCAGATGTAATTTTGAAACTTTTGGATAGAAAACAAAATTGATGTATGGTTTCTTTTCAGTTCAGTCCAGTTTCTCATTTCATATGTACCTCTTCTTGTCTGTCAGTTTCTACCTTTTAGGTTTCGAACATGTAGGTGAATTCCAAACACATTTCAGCCTGAATTCGTACAGATTTCATGAAAATTGGTACATGCAGACTGAAGGAGAAATACACAAAATATCTGCTTTGAGGTAAAGGCTAAAGCATGACTGTACTGTATTATTATTATTGCAAATACATGAGCATTTGCAAAGGACAGATATTATAAATTACACAGTAATAGAAAATATGAAAGCTTCTTTGGTATAGGTGAAAGCCAATAGAAAGCACTGAATCAATTGGACAAAGGTTCACAGTTTGCATTGTTCATGGAAAGACTTGTATGTATGTAAATTCACTTGGAATTACTTTTTCCATTTTTTCCATATCAGTTTATATGAATATATGAATTGCACGATGAGACTTGCAAATCAATACTAAAGCAAGCAAGTAAAGTGGAGATTATGTCTGCATCTCAGTAACACAAATGGCGGCTCAGTAGAAGAGAAAAATTTAAGTAAACTTTAAACTAGCTGGGCCAGGTATCACAAGTTGCGTAGACGCATGGTCACAGAACACACCGCAGGCTAACTTGCTCTGGTCCCCTCTGTATGCAATGTAAATTAGGACTTACTCTAGAAACTGAACGAGTATAAAATTTGTGTGTAAACAGGTTGGTCAAATACACATACCATGAT
Organism: Gavia stellata; assembly: GCF_030936135.1. NCBI lineage: Eukaryota > Metazoa > Chordata > Aves > Gaviiformes > Gaviidae > Gavia > Gavia stellata. The sequence continues at coordinate 21,757,196 of NC_082598.1, read as the reverse complement.
CCATGAAGCATTTATTTAAAGTCTTTGCAATGGCTACTCTCCAAATAAAATTTGCGAGCAGGGAAACCCAGACCTTTTATCATCATTCTCTAACATAGAGTTTTATCCACTTATGACAAGGGACACAAGCGCTGTTACTAATTTGCTGTTCTATATTACAAATGAAATATATGAGATAGGTAAGATTAAGTGAATGCTTCCACTATGCTAATATTCTTGTATGAGAGAGAGGTTGATTACTGTTGATCCTGCAATTATTCAAGCAGGGGAGAGGCTCCACTATATAATATGCCTTTCTTTTACAAATACTATATACCACACCCTATGGTGTGATGGGTGTCTGTAAGGATGTCCAGTTGTTCAACAAATCTTCATGTTTTATCTTTTTTCTTTTGTTCTTTCATTCTTTTTCTTTTGTGTGTGTGTGCTGGATTGCTATCCATTTTATCCATAAGCACATGTTCTTTTAACATGTTTATTGCTATAGCAAGGATAGAGCTGAGTGGCTGAGTGGGCTGCAGAATAATTGTAGATGGGATGCACACTGTGAAAAAGCTGATGTTTTAAATGTCAAGTCAGTTTTAAGGGGAAAATGGCCCAGAAAAAAATACAGATCTATGATTTTAGGACACTATTTTTAAACAGCTGATTGCTGGTAACTGAAATAATGTTCAAACTTCAAGCAATTATGAAGCAATCCTACGATTTTGAAATTCAAATTAGTACCTCATAAGGGAGAGTCAACTTTTCATTTTAACGTTACCAGATGGCTGGGTTTAGAAACTATGAATAAAGATTTCAGTAAATAATAATTTTAATTTAGTAACCCTCTTTTAACAAGTATGATTTACTTTCTTCTTACTTACAGACTAATTTTGATTACTTGGTCCTACATTGTAAGAATATTAAGGTTGAAGTTGAGCTCTAAACAGCTCAAAAATGGGAAAGTTCGTAACACAACTTTAATTTTTCCCTCCTGTGTATCAACTGAATGTAGTTGTATTGTTTTACCCTACAGAATCACACGTCATACAGTAATATTTATTTGTACCTCTTTCTGTCAGCTTTTTTAAAATATTTTTTTAACTAGACCTTATTTACCATGTATTATCCAAACCTACACTTCATATAAAATCAATAACTTGTAGTGGTGCTTTTTTAAAACTACTATTATAACGTCAAAACACTTCCTAGATATGTATTAATGCATTTTCACAATGACTCTGAGGTTAGGTGGCACTAGTTTTGCATTTGTTGTGTTTAGAAGTAGAGATGAAAACCAAAATTAAGAAAAAAGTGTGTTAGCTTTGCTTGTCCAATGTGGAAGAGTATGAACTTGATTTTTTAGCACTCTCAGCATTTTAATACAGCTGCGTCCATGAAAAGCGCAGGTCCAGTTAGTTTAAATTGCAATGAAAGAACCCAGAAATTCTGCAAATATACCTTCAAGTTGTTTCTGTAAGGCAAAGAAACTGCATTACAAATATTGTCAGACATAACTTTGTTAAGAACAGAATAACAAGGCAGGGAAATAATATACATCTCTGTAGTTTTTTACCTTAATCATAAAAACTTTATCTCGTTTTCTCTTTGCTTTCAATCTAAATACACATAATTTCTCCAACCATAAGCACTGATTGTAGCAGGGACCCTAAGTGTGTGGTCAGGTCTTAAATGTCATTCTGCAAGTGTACAAGCAGGTGAATTCATGAATACAGAAATTACTTCAATTTCTAACAATCCTATATTTCAGATCCTTGATTTTACAGTTTAATTGCATGGTAAAATTCACATTATAAATATTGAATTGCAAATGTTACATACAGGAGTAGTTTGGTGCTCCTGATTCCTATGGAAATACATTTAAGGTAATAGTATTTGAAGCCATCAGTGGTTGGAAGTACCAGGGTGCCAAGAGCCACAGGGGATCACCCCAGGGGTGGGCAGGGAAGGGTTGTGGTGGATCTGGAAACCTGTATCCTACTACATCCCTGGGGCAGGGACTGATGACCCCAGCCTGGGGGCTGAAGTGGGGCTCCGGATACACTGGAATGAGAGGGCCAGACAGCCTTATTGGTGCCCTCAGGGTCCCAACATTTAGAAGGGGCAGTAAGGTGAACACCTACCTATCCTGCACCACCACACTTCTGCCCCTGAAGGGTGGTCTTGCATCAAACAGTTCCTCATCTGCTTCCTTTTCTTGTTTGAGAGGATTCTCAATGTGTCTGCATTTACACCCACATATGTTATTTTCAGCCCAGTGCAGATGTTTCAGGTTCAGGTAAATATAACAGCCTTACAGAGTCTGTCATTTAAACACAAGGTACCGAGTTTGTAAGCTATTATCAACCATACAAAATATTGGCTGGTCAGAAACAGAAAACAAATTTTGTACATGTTCTCAAAGCCACTTTTGAAATAATGATAACATGTACAAATAAGTTAGAGGAAATTCAGCTTATGCTTGTGTATTCCGGAAAATTTAGGGGAATTAAAATATATACAATTAAAATTAGGAAAAATTTAATAACACTTAATAGTTAAGAAGCAATTTCCTTTCCAAGTACTGCAAAACATATTATGTGTTTCTGTCTAGTAATGAAATCGTAGTATTTGTGAAATGAAATGTGACATCTGATCTGCCATAGCCCTGTGAACCAGTTTGCACAGAAAGAAATGAAGAAATATTTCTTCCTTTGCAAGGTCAAAAGTTTGCAACTGTAGGATACAAAGGCAAAATGTAAATTTGGATCTGCCTAGAACTAGCGAATAACCATTTCTTTTCCACCGAAGCATTCCAAAAGATCTCTTTCCTGGCTAGGAGTGGTCAGTCTATTACTCTCAGGGCCCATTTGAATGATAAAATTGGAATGAGGATTGTACAGAAAAAGCATTGCAATAGATAAAATAAGAACTTTTTTTTAATTCAAGTATCGAAAATATTCCAAACACACTTCATTTACTTTGATTTTATATCACAATTTTTTCTGCATAATAAGGATAATTTGTCTATACGTTCCTTGTGCTTCACTGATTCCTTTTAAAGTTATGTATGCCTTTTGCAAATGCTTTCATTTCAGAACAAATCTTTCCTTTGGAAACTGGTGTGTTTCTGAACAGTCTACGGCTTGAAAAAATTTGAAACTGTGCAAAGCAATTCTGAGGGATATAACTTCACAGTCATTGCAAGAAAATTCATTGATTTCTCAGTTTTAAATGTCCTTTTTTTATATCTTGCTGCAGATTTCATTTTAGGTACGTTATCTCAGAATTTTTTTTCAACAATGTATCCCTTACTAGCTTAAAAAAGGTAAAACATTTAGCAAATTACTTTGAAATGCAAAGAATTAATTCTGGCTTCTCTGGTGATATTATGACACAGATAGTATTCACAGAATCACAGAATGATAGGGGTTGGAAGGGACCTCTGGAGATCATCTAGTCCAACCCCCCCATGAGAGCAGGTTCATCTAGAGCAAATTGCACAGGAATATATCCAACATCTTTTTCTAGTTCCTCTGTAAGACCTGTTCAGTTTGTTTGTTTCTCCTTTAAACTTGGCCATTGAAGAAAGTAAAAAACACTGCATATTTTACCATTTGCTTTGGACAATACATGGCATAAATAGATACACCTCATTGACATAGAATAACATCAAATTTTGCAGTGGCGTTATATTGGATTTTTGAATGGTTGTCAATAAATACCAGAATGTTGTGTACTACCAATTCCTATGAAAAATGTGTGAGCAGTTGCTCTTTCTGAGAGGAACTCATCAATAAACTAGAAAACTTAATTCACATAGAGATATAAAGTTTCGACATATGTAAGAAGACAAATGCAGTTTGTGCAAAATCCTCTACAAACTCCTTGGTTTTGCCTAGTTAGTGTTTAATTTAAAAAATGTTCTGCCACTGTCGTGGGGAAAAAACCCCAAAACATCCTTTTTCTTCATTCACTGGCTTTTGGTTCTTAACTTCTTGATTTTGCCTAATGTATTTAAGGAAGAATGCCATAATATTTTCTGCAGTCAAATGCTCCTCAAGCCTGAAGGTCTTTCCTTCATCCTCCCTGCAGCAGTTGAAGAAAAGGTACAACTATGAGGCAGTGGTACTCATAATTTCTCAGCCAAATTTGTTTCTAAGACTCTTTCATCAGGGCTACTCTATCAGTCTGTCCTGGGGAGATGGATTTAGGATTTCAGGTTTTTCATTCCATCAGGATGATAATAGCAACAGTTTAGAGTTGTCACTTTTCACTGAGTCCTTAAAACTGCTTTGGGGATTATTTTTCCTTTGTCAACTGGTAGTTAACTCTCTTTAATCCCAAATCTCCCAAACTTTGAAACACTTTAGCTGCACAGAAGTAGCCTCTCTGTCTCTAAATTACTCTCCTTCACACCTTCATATTCTGTCACTCTGTATATTCCACAAAAATATGTTCTCCTCCAGAAGCATACATTTCCACATTTCACACCATTTATATATATGAAAGTGCTGAGAACCTAACCTCTCTGCAAGTGTAATTTCATTGAAGAAGGTATTGACACAATGGGTTCAATTCATTTGCTCCTTGTTGACAAGAAGTCAACATGCATTTGAATTGCTTTGGGATATCCTGCCTGATGTTCATCTGTGAGTGCAGAATGGCACATATCTCCTGTAGGCTCTTTGTCAGATATGTCAGCCCCATTTAAATGTCTCAGGTCATCTCAGATGGTACTAGACAACTTTGTTTACAAGACAGAATGAAACACTCCACTTCAGCAAATAATTTTTCTGTGGGACTTAGATAAATGTTTAAAGTTAAACTCAGCTTCAGGGTACTTCTGAATATGGAAGGTATAGTCTGGAGTCTGTTCAGTAAAACCTTTGATTTGTCCTCATACAACTGAAAAAATGAGCACCAAAATATCCACTTGACACTTTTTCAGGAAAAACAACAAACATTGTTCTCCTAAATCTACAGGGCAAAAATAAAACATACAAACCACGGAACAGAGAAAGCATCCAAAAGTAAGAAATGTTAGCAAAAAACCCCAAATCAAACTAAAAAAAATTCAATATATTTCATCCACACTTTGTCTTCAAAGAACTATTTATTCCTATCCTGATGTTGATCTCATTTTATGATGGGGAAAATGTCAATAATCTTCAGTATGAATGAGGGGATGCAGCCTCAGAATTTCTAACTTTGCTAATGCAGCCTTCAAAAGGTCTACATTTGAAAAGCAAGGCTAAATACTTGGTGTCCTACTGACCTAAGTGTATTCAATTTACAGCAGCAGGTATAACTCCTGTTCCTTTTTTCTTCAGAAAAACTTTCAAGGAGCTTTTGTTGATGTTTTCACTGGCCAGTCTTACTGAGTCAGAAACACAGGAGAAAATACAGATAAAAATAAAATAAAAAAACATGAAAAGAGAGAAAATTTTCCTCTGTAGACAATTTACAAAAAATACATGTTTAGACTCCCTGAAAGGTTAGCTTTTCTGTGTTACTTAGCTAACAAAAAGATAAGGCCTTGCAGAAATAGCTTCTTGTTAAAATAAAATAATAGCATTTTAGATGGGCTCTGTATTTATGTAAACATTTAAGTCATAGTATGTTTTAGATAGGAAAACTGAAGCCTAAAAATGAAAATTACAGTCCAGCATTACCAAGTGAATCAGTGCCAGAACAGCATGTAGTTTTTAAAACTATACCTGGCTGTCTGAGTATCAATATAGTTTTGCTGATACATGGTCCTATGGTATCCTACATAACAGGTTTTGTTTGTTTCTCCTAATGAATAAAAGAAAGAGGACACTGTATTTTTGCACTAATATAAATTTCAGATACTGTAATCAGTATCTGAGTTAATAGAGGACCAATAAAATAAGTTTTTCCAATTCCATTAGATCAACCTTCACAGCTGCATCCTTTGAAGCCTCAGAATTGTAGTGCACTAATTTAATTTTTTATCATATCTAGTAGGTTTGAATGTGCTAAAGTGGAAACTAAAGCTTAACTTTCTAATCCTTTGCCCTTTTGGCACAATTTTATGGTATTTCTAATGTTTACAGTAGGTTACATCAGACAAATCACTGTTCTTGTCTAATTATCACATTTATGATTTTAATTTTGTTTTCCCCAGCTGGCTTAGGAAAACTGTATAACTTATTAAGGAATGCAGTAAGACCTTCACAGATTTAATGTTAAAAAAAGCATGTTGGTAATGATGTTATTCTCAAGTCAAAAGCAACCACTGATTTAAAACTATTATAACTTTTTCCTCAGATCTCTACTGTGCCATGTGCCTATATTACAGTTATTAATTACGCACGTGATTAGTATATTGCTTCATTATAATTCCTATTTGTTTTTCTCCATTTTGCTGTTCCATTCCTTTCTCTATATCTCCATTTCATAAAATGTTCTTCCCTTCTTTTTTCTTAGTATGTTTTATTTTGGAATTCTCTTTATTTTTTTCCCATTTTCCCTTTTTATTTATGTGTTTGCCTCCTTCCAGTTAGTTGGGATCTATTTCGTGTATTACCTCTCCCACAGGACCTGCGCTGGCACAGAGGAAAGGTGTGAAGAGGAAGGAGTGACAGAGAGAAACTACTATGTACTGACCACAATCCCCTCTCCCTGGGCCACTCAGTTCCTTGCTGAAGGGACCAAGCGTGGCCAGTGGAGACAGAAAGGTGAGGAGGAGAGGAGTCTGGAGTGAAGGAGTGAAGCTGAACCTGGGAAAGGGGAGAGGAAGGGTACAGGTTTAATATTTGTCTTTTTGTTTCTCACTACCTGAGTCAATAATTAAATATTTATTTTAATTGACAATAAATATAGCCAATTTTCCCAAAGTTGAGTCTGCTTTTCCTGCAATGGTAGTTGGCAAGTGATCTCCCCATCTTCATCTCAACCTCTGAGATTTGTCATTCCTGTTCTTCCTGTTTTCTCCACCACCCTGTCTTCCTTGGGGGGCTGGAGGAATGAGAAGCTGGGTGGGAGTTTGGCTGTTAGCCAAGGGTAACCGACCACACAATGTCAGCTCAAGATGTGCATAAACTTTTTTCTGCACCCGGCAGAAGAAATACTAAAACTTCATCTCAGTTACAAGCTTCAAAAACAAGGGTTATCCTGCACTGTCTCTCAAGAAGCACGGATGGAAATACCTCTACTTCTGGAAATATCCAGCCTTAAACCAGATAAGAACTGATCCAACATACTGAATTTTATTTATTTCCACTTTCTTTTCTTTTTCTCTGTTCCCCTTTCTTCCCTTTTCTTTCTGTCATTTTCTCTTAGTTTTTCATTTTTTCTCCTATTTTCTCTTCTCATTTTCTTGTGTCTTTAGTATCATGAAGGAAATATTCAAAGTAAATTTTACCCCCATGTACTATCATGGACAAGCTTTTAGTCATGTGTGCACTGACTTAAAACCACATCTTTAAACAATGTATGTAACTGTAGCACCATTAGTGTTATTGTAACTATGTTATTATATAGCAACTGAGATCTGGTCCAGAATTCCTCACGGTACTTTTAATGGAGTTTTTGCTTCATATGTAATCAATGGATAAATTAAATTATTGTGTTCAGACTAAGGACCTCTGAATAACAAACTACCATTTTTTTTTTTTTTGTCACCCCATGATGTAATTTAATAAAATCAATTTTATTAGTCTTGTCATGTTTAAGTTAACATAGTTCCCTAAGGTATAGCTCTTTAGGTAATTTTCAAAAGTAATAAGAAAAAATGAAAAATAACTTTTACTGATTACAAAATAGTAGATTTTTTTCCTTCCAGTTTTCCCTTGTGATATATGCCATAACATGTGAAACTAGTTATTTTTACTATTAAAATAATAAACACCACAGAATGTAACTTATGTTTACATAAAACATCAGATGTTCTTGTACAGATTACAGAAACAGATGACAGTTTATTGTCAATGGCATTACCTGAATTGGTTGTCAGTGTCATAGCATGAACAGTATGGTTTGAGTAGGCATTGGCATAATGTACTGGCAATTCTGAGGACAGCAATCTTCATAAACTCCAGCTAGAGCATACTATGCCAAATAATCGTAAATCTTGATGAAGATTTGTAGACCATGATCTGTGTTTTAACAGCAGTATGACAAAAAATATATTACAATAAATATTCCTTGGATTCCATGAAAACAGAACTAGAAATCTTTTTAAAAACAATAAATCTATACATAGGTACTGTCTCAGATGATTTGAAAGAAACATAGAGACCTACAAAATTAAATTTACCATTAATTCATCAAAGGAACATTTTCTGTGCCTGTAATTATTCAGGATAGATTTTTTGGAATGAAGATAAGTTTCAACCATTTTTCCTTTGTTCTTTTATGATTTGCAGTTTCCATCGTGTTATCTTTGTAACATGAATTCGTTCAGTCCTGAGATCTCACTATAGAAAATGTAAGCAGACACCTCTAAGGAATAATAAACTAAAACACAGTTGGCATAAACACATTTGGTGCTGACACCCAAATGAGTAGTGTGTGGGCAGCAAATTAAACACCAGCTTGCAAAGCAAAATGGTAGTATAACAGAGCAGAGAGGTGATCATCTATCTCCATATGGCTCTGCTGAGACCAGACGTACAACCCTGAATGCAATATTTTTCTGGGTGTTTCAATACCAGGGTGATACTGACTAATTGAATCTCTATTCTCAAACATACTCATTGATATAACTTAAGGTCTTTTGGAAACTTTCATGAGATATGCCCTTCTTTATTTCTGTCAGTGATATTCCATAATATTACCCTTATGTTTGCATTCCAAGGTGGCTTCTTTTACTATGTGTGCATTTCAGTGTTCCACTGAAGAATATATAATGAAAACGTGTCAAAAGAGTTCAAGCATTGTTTTCTTTAAAAAATGAACTAATTGCTTCAGAAAATATACTTTTAATAAAAATAATAACTAACTTTTTAGCAGAATTCATATTAAGCTTTTCACAAAACACAAGCCCCTCTGTTTTTTGTGCAATGTGAAAGCATAAAGGACCCACTTCTATTTACGTGTTTCTTTTTTTTTTTGCTCTAAGTGCTATACTTTCCAAAATGAGAGAAAATTGAGGGAAGCGGTAATTCATCTATAGTGATCTTCACTTATGGAGTATTTTGAGTTCTAGATTTGGGCTTACTATATAAATGACTAGTTTTGAGGCTATTTTGACCTATATACAGCTGCTCTAAGTTTTGTTATTAACGTGAGGTCACTAAAGCAGAAGAGTGAGCTAACTCCCGTTCTGTTCTGTTCTACTTGTATTCTAGTCTAGTGTAACTTAGTTTTTACTCTTCTCTCAGGCCCAGAGGATGTATAGTCACTACTTTAGAAGCTCATCACCTCCTTGATGACATGTTTGTGTCAGGATGTTTTACACCGTGTGAACAAAACAAAGTAGCCAAATTAGGGAATGTGCTATTCCCCTCCACTAAGAACAGAGTTGTGTGTTTACTGCTTTTGTTTTTAACAGTAATAAGGTTTTCATTATTATCATTGCATCTAATGCTTAACCAAGGGTGGGTCTACTCCACCCATCCATTGCTGGGATGTAAAGTACCACTAGTGTAAACTTCACCTACGGAAAAGAGGAGATATGAGGTTGAATTAGGAACTATAACTATCAAACTGCAAAATAAATTAGCTTTCTTTATAACACAATGTGTCCATTTTCTTACCATGAACCTAAAACATGACCCTCATGCCAAGGCACAAATTTATATTTCAGTGAATGTCTTGTGGTCTCAGCTGCCTATTCATGACATGGCAAAAATATTTTAAAAGAATACCTCTCTACTTTATAGGCATATTGTGAAGGAAAGTTCAGTAATGTTTCTTGAAGCAAAAGCAATGGTTACCACATTATAGAAACACCAAGATGACCAAATACCCTTATATTCTAAGGACAGAAAATACTTAGATGTTTTTATTATAAATATTTGAATATTCAATGGTGGGAATATTCATGTTTACTTGTTTTGTTCAAGGAAATAAAAGTGTAGTATTTCTAGGCCCAGATCCTGCAAATATCTGCATACCTGAAATCAAAGATATAAGAAACATCACTAATATCACCGAATTACTCCTACATATTATGTTCGGCATTGGTGCATTTGCAAGATTAACATTTTAAATTGCATTGTTATACAACCAATTTGAATTAGAATAAGCAAATTAACAAAAAAATTGCATTAGGCTTGTATTATGTGAGGTAATGTTAGCAATCACCTAAGTTGCAGGCAAATTGGCTCCTTCTACTAAATAAATGACCAAGACAAAATAAGTGAAGGCAAATAAGGCAGAATATGTAATTTTATTCAAGCTGTGACAAATCTTGGAACTCTTTTGCTTTTTTTAACAGATTTCCTGTTTATTTTATCACATTATTGAAGTAGGTATCAACATTCTCTCAAGGAGATAGATAAACTAAGTTTCTTGACTTTAACGTAAGGGAGGAGCTGTACATAAACATGTTTGGAAAGTAACTGCTTAGTACAAAATGTGCACTTTTTTTTAATATGAAGAAACCATGCAAAATACTATGCTTTACTGAAACAACCCACTTCTAGTTCTATTACAGGTAAATTTTGCCAGATGAAGTATTTTAAATATGGGGGTGGTGGGGGTGGTGGTGGTTTTATTTACATGGAATACACCAATTGAATTTAGTACTATGTTTGATCTAGCTAGCTTAAAGGTTCCTCCTAAGGTTTTAGGCGATATGATCTTTGAGGACAATCTTACTTCAGCAATGTGATTTTGATCATACTGGTTTACCACCACTATTTCATGCTATCACTTCAGTCAAGTCAGTCAGGGTTCCCAGTTCTTCACAATGTTCTGTGTCGAACTCTGAGTATCAAACTGAAGGACTTGACAGCTTTGACTTATTTCATCCTGCTGGCAAGAAGAATGGTTCAGCCAGTTACCATATACAAGGTTTAACTTGGCAAAGCAGTCCTTAACCAAGTAACTTTCTCGTCAGTAGCTTTCTTACAGAAACATGCAAGATGACTTATGAGCTTTTTGTGTTCTCTTTCCCCTAAGAAGTACAGACACACCCCAAAACTACAGGAACAAATACCTCTTGATAACTAACGTGACTTGCACTTTTTTCATCATGGATAAATTTTGATTTAACATAACTGGACAACAGTGACATAATTCTCTTGTCTGACTCTCTGACTGTTGCTATGGCCCTCAAGGTTGGAGGGCCAAGACTTTTCTGAATTCTAGAGAGCTTTCACCACTGTTAGTGGAAGATACTGTAAAAAATTTCTCTTGTAGTACAAGCTCTTTACCTGGGCTGCAAATATTTAATGATAGTCCTGTTATCCTTAAACTCAGTGGAGGATGTACTGGGGCACTGTTTAAAGTTTCTCAAGACTTTAGTTTGCCACACCCAGATGTTAAAATGCCAGGTTGAATACAATTACTTTAAATCACACTTCATGTAAGTGCTTGTTGAGTTACAAACCATTGTTATAACATCCCAAATAAATGATATGATTATAAAGTCTTGTAAACAAAATAGGTAAAGTGAAGGAAAAGTTACTTCTAATCTCACCGAGTGGTTACAGAGTGATCTGCCTCTCCCTTTTTCATTTGATTTGTTGTTTCCTTTTTAAGAAGACAATATAAAGAATTTCAGGCCTTACAAATGCCTTTTCTTCACCTTGGTAAATTAACTCAGTCTTTATTATCAGTAGGCCTTTGAGATTTCCTAGTGTTACGTGGATTGTTTAATTCTGTCATGTGAGAGATTTTTTTTTCCATAAAGTTTCCATTAAATTGCACAAGTGGCAACCTTCTTAGAGTAGAATTTCGCCCTTTCATGGAAACATGGAAATGTTTCTTTGTCAGACTAGTAGTCATCTTCTGTACTTACCTTATTATATATTATTCATTATTTCAAGAACTTTTAATTCTCTCTTCTTCCTTTGATAACCACTTGGTATTCTTAAGTGGCAAATGTATCTTTCACCAAATACTGCATTCTGTATCAATCTGCATGTTGAGAATGTACAGACATCTTAACAGGTTAATTGTAGGTCATTACTGGCTCTTGACTGACCTCAGAGAAGATAGTGAATAAGCACTGCTGTGTGAAAAGGGAATTGGTGTGACTTGCCTCCAATTTTTTGGTTTAGTCCTCCTACAAAAAAGAGATTAAACATAATGTTGTTTCAATATAAAAATGTATCATGATGAATTTACTACAGGAAAAAAAATCAGACATTTCAACAAAGAAATAATTGTCATAAGTCAATATGTTTGATCAAACATATTCTTCAGGATTTGTAGCTTACAGGCTAGAGTGGTGTAATATGGCCAACATTCACATGTCATTGTTTTTTATTTCCCAGACCAGATACATATCAAGTGGAATTGCCTACATATTTGCAGTGTTTGTGTAGGTCTAGAGCAGAGTTCATGCTCATACCTGAACTTACAGAGATTCAAAAATCTTTCTTGTATGACTACCATGAAAGAACCATGCTGGCCCCAAGCTAAGCATCAGGTTCTATTGCTTCTACATAAGGCAACAATCTTTTCTAAACAAAGGCTATAAGAAATGGACTGAATTTCCCATTTGCAACTTTCACAAATGAGTTAATAATTAGATGATAGAATGTGTGGTAAACAGGGTCTGTGGAGTTGAGCAGAGACTGCACATTTCTGCAGGATGGAGACCAGTACTGAGAGGCAACACAGGGGGACCCATTGCTAGGTTTCCTCAGATAAGGATGAGTGCAGTATTAAAACTAATTACAGTAACTGTGTTGAGATTACAGTGTTAACTAAACAACCAGAGAAATAAAATAGGCATCTGTATTTTAGCTTTTACTTGAAAGAGTTACTAGAGTCTATTCACTTTAACAGGTGACATGGATCTGTATTTCTCCCTAGAAGTAGAATTTCCTATTGTGTGTTCAGAAATATTTTAATAGTCTAGCACTTCTGTCATCATTCGTTCTTGCTCTTATTGGTATATCATATTATTTCAAACATTACATTATTCAGAAGTCGGTGTTAGTTTCTTTTGAGAGGAATATTTGCTTTTAGAAATAAATCCCCCCCCTTTAAAATATGTTTCTTTTCTTTTCTAATAGTAAGTAAAATCATCATTAGACTCATCCTTATTAACCTATTATTAAGAAATAAATTGCAAGTTCATGCACTCAGCTTAAATGTTAATAAAAAATAAAAAATTAAAAATATATTTTTTAAAAAATTGAACACATTGGTAGTACCTGTCACAATCATCTAGTGTTGTGCAAATTTAATATGCTGGAGAAGTGATGTCAGCATGAATCTTGGAGGACATTGACTCAGAATACACACTACCAAATTTATGTAAATGAGTCCTGTACTTTATCAGTGAATGTCAGGATGCAAAGAAACAAGACTCCAAAGAATTAAGGCATGAAAATCACTGGTTTAACTTTTTTGAAAGTTTAATTTAAGAAGAAGTTCTAAACTAGAAAATATCGTTATATAGTGCAAATGACATAATTTGACAAGGAGGTAAGCAAATGGTAACAAGTTTTCTACATTCAATACTCTTTTGACTAGACTAGATCATCATCTAGTTACTTAATATAAAGTGCACAGCATTTGGAAAGAGAGTGAGAACTTGCCATTTGATGTAGAAACGTTTAAGTACTACATAACTACATCAGTTTAGGTTTATGACTAAGATCTTTCTGGTTATTCCTACAGCAGTGGCAGTTGTCTTGACACACAGGCACAAGTGCACACAAGGTCAAAGTTGTAGTACAAAAATCCATGAACGATCAATTTCAATTGTATAATGTGGCTATGTAGGACAAGAAGAGATCCATATGCTGAATATTTGTAAAATTAGGTTGACACATTCAGCATGGGAAGAATTTGAAAATTCTGTTAGGACAAATCAAAACTGTATTGGGAGTGGGTTAGAAGGGTGGAATCATGTGCGTCAACAGCAGGTTTCTAAGACAGTGGTCACTCTTGTGAGTCTTGCTTACTACCAAAACACAATTATATTTTAATGTGGATTCACTAAATTTTCTTAGGTAACTTTGGTTATTAGCTAGACCTGACCCTGCAATATGCACATGTTTTCTATCTTAAGTTCTGTGCACAAACAAAATGTGTGGCAAGACATACATAGTGTAAGACATTTGGTAGCCCAAGACAAAGTAAGGAGATACAAACCCAATTTATTCTATTTTCTTAGCTGGAACCAAATATGTTGCAAGGTAAATCTTGAGTGGCCATCACAGATTGAATTAGTTTCTTCTACTTTATTGTCAATGGACATTTTCCACCACCAGTGACTACTTGGTTTTTACTTGCCTTTGTTATTGCAAAGTCAGAAAAACACCAACAAAACACTACTGGTTGACAATAATCTGTCAATCGGATCTGATCAGTGACATCTGACTACAGAGACACCTTTCAGTAAGCATGAAGTCTTTTGGCACATTTGGTCAAGATTCTGCAGTAGTATTATTTTCTTCTTTTACCTTCCTAAATTTGTCAATGTGTCAACTTTCATGCAGTTACACACAAAATTTTGTTGTGAGCAAAGGGAACATATCCTACATATGAAGATAAAAATTTATTGTTGCTCTAAAAAAATTTTTAATTATCCAAGCAAATACAACATCAGGTGTAACTATTATTAGTATAATTACCACAATACTAGCACTCACAGTCCAAATTATCTAATTTCTACTTAAAAATATACATACAGAAATTTCCTAGTATCTACCAGTGTCTCTTATGTAAGGTTCATCTTTCCATCCTTTGGGTCCTATAGTCAACGCTACCACCCTTCCTCAAGAAGAATAGGGTATGGGTGGGATTCAAGGCGAGTTATCAAAGTCCCGAGTTCTTTGCCAGGTAGTATTGTATTGGTATGATGGTAATGGGGGTCTTTTTCCATCTTAATCCTGGGTCTGCATATTTTTATATGGTTCCTAACACAGTCCACTTAGGTTCCCATTTCTACGTTATACTTGTTTTTCTGTTCTCTTTGTTTCTCTGAAAGCATTTTTACCTGACTACCAAGGTTGCACTCCTTCAGTGACAGTTGTCTGCTGTGATTTCAGTTCACAGTCTGAGGCCTCTGGTATAATTATGTATATGTAAGTACACTGCCACAATATATTTTTAGATAGGGTCATAGGTAGTTCACTCTTCATAGAATGACTGCTTAATTTTAGTATCCATTATTTAACAATAGGTGTCATGCCACAAAATTACATAGAACTAAAGGAAATTTGGGCAGTAGCTACCTGACTGCTGAAAAATCATCACAACTAGAGTAAACTAAAATCAGCTCAGGCTAAAAGTGACCCAAACAAGTCCTGAAAGCTGCACTGCCACATCAATGCAAAGTCTACGGCCTTTTATTAGCAAGTCAAAATTATATTTACTAGGTTAAACACCGAATAGAATTTTTAAGAAGATAGAGAATAACAAAATAGGTTCTTCACTGAGAGGGTAATCGGTCACTGGAACAGGCTCACCAGGGAAGTGGTCATGGCACCAACCCTGTCAGACTTCAAGGAGTGTCTGGATGATGCTTTTAGTCATCTAGTTCAGCTTTAGGTAGTCCTGCGAGGAGCAAGGAGTTGGACTTGATGATCCTTATGGGTCCCTTCCAACTTGAGATATTCTATGATTCTATGAAAATAGTAATTTAAAAAAGAAAATTGAAAATTTTGGCTTCTATTTATTCAACATTATATGTTCTTTATTGGTAAGCAAATTAAAATTTGCATCTGTTGTCGTTTAACCCCAGCCGGCAACCAAGCACCACACAGCTGCTTGCTCACTCCCTCCCTGGCAGGATAGTGGAGAAAACTTGTGGGTTGAGATAAAGACAGTTTAATGGGTAAAGCAAAAGCTGTGCATGCAAGCAAAGCGAACCAAGGAATTCATGCACTACTTCCCAATGGCAGGCAGGCATTCAGCCATCTCCAGAAAAGCAGGGCTCCATCACACGTAACGGTCTTCTTCCCCCAGCTTTATATACTGAGCATGACATCACATGGTATGGGATATCCCTTTGGTCAGTTGGGGTCAGCTGTCCCGGCTGTGTCCCCTCACAACCTCTTGTGCACCCCCAGCCTACTCGCTGGTGGGGTGGTGTGAGAAGCAGAAAAGGCCTTGACGCTGTGTAAGTACCGCTCTGCAATAACAAAAACATCCCTGGATTATCAACACTGTTTCCAACACAAATTCAAAACATAGTCCCATACTAGCTACTCCAAAGAAAATTAACTCTCTCCCAGCCAAAACCAGCATAGCATCTTTCAGCTATTCAGACTCCAGTTAAAACAGATAATTTTTAAATAGCAGGAAAAAAAACAATCTGGGATCATTCATAGAATCATAGAATCATTTAGGTTGGAATGGACCTTTAAGACCCTCAAGTCCAACTGTTAACATAACACTGCCAAGTCCACCACTAAACCATGTCCCTAAGCACCACATCTACACATCTTTTAAATACCTCCAGGGATGGTGACTCAACTATTTCCCTGGGCAGCCTCTTCCAATGCTTGACAAACCTTTCAGTGAAGAAGATTTTCCTAATATCCAATCTAAACCTCCCCTGGCACAACTTGAGGTCATTTTCGCTTGTCCTATTGCTTGTTACTTGGGAGAAGAGACCGACACCCACCTCGCTACAACCTCCTTTCAGGTAGTTGTAGAGAGCAATAAGGTCTTCTCTCACCCTCCTTTTCTCCAGACTGAACAACCCCAGTTCCCTCAACCACCCCTCATAAGACTTGTGCTCCAGACCCTTCACCAGCTTTGTTGCCCTTCTGTGGACACGCTCCATCAACTCAATATCTTTCTTGTAGTGAGGGGCCCAAAACTGAGCACAGTATTCGAGGTGCGGCCTCACCAGTGCAAAGTACAGGGGGAAATTCACTTCCCTGCTCCTGCTGGCCACACTGTTTCTGATACAGGCCAGGATGCCGTTGGCCTTCTTGGCTACCTGGACACACTCCTGGCTCATATTCAGCTGGCTGTGAACCAGCACCCCCAGGTCCTTTTCCGCTGGGCAGTTTTCCAGCCACTCTTCCCCAAGCCTGTAGCGTTGCATGGGGTTATTGTGACCCAAGTGCAGGACCCGGCACTTCGCCTTGTTGAACCTCATACAATTGGCCTCGGCCCATTGACCCAGCTTGTCCAGATCCCTCTGCTGAGCCTTCCTACCCTTAAGCAGATCAATACTCTCGCTCAACTTGTTGTCGTCCGCAAACTTACTGAGGCAGCACTAGATCCCCTCAATCCATATTGTTGATAAAGACACTAAACAGGACTGGCCCTAATACTGAGCCCTGGGGAACACCATTTGTGACCATTCACCAACTGGATATAACTCCATTCACCACAACTCTTTGGGCCCGGCCATCCAGCCAGTTTTTCACCCAGCGAAGAGTATGCCCATCCAAGCCACGAGAAGTCAGTTTCTCCAGGAGAATGCTGTGGGAAACAGTGTCAAATGCTTTACTGAAGTCTAGGTAGACAATAGCCACAGCCTTTCCCTCATCCACTAAGCGGGTCACTTTGTCATAGAAGGAGATCAGGTTAGTCAAGCAGGAACTTCTCCTTTCCTCTCCTACAAAGTAAAGCTGAGGGCATCTTCCTTTGTAAGCTATCATTCCATTCATTCTCTTTCTGCTTAGGGTTACTCTGGCTATTTGCCTTTTTGTCATAACACAGGTTTTCCTTAGGTAATACTTTACATTGGAAGCTCTTCAGTTTTGCTTTGTATCATTTGTTTTGTTTTTGCTCAGTCAGAAATGGAATTTACAACTGTTGGTTGTAGTGTTTTTACATGATTTTAGAGAGTATAGCAATATCTAGACTATCTACACTTAGCTCTAAACTTATCTGGTAAATGGTAACAAAACCAATATGTTGGTTTTAGAGATGATTTTAGAGATGATTTTAGAGAGTATAGCAATATCTAGACTATCTACACTTAGCTCTAAACTTATCGGGTAAATGGTAACAAAACCAATATGTTGGTTGATTTTGCCATATTTTTGAATGTGCCTGCAATATGCTTACCTGAGGATTAGAGGCAGGCAAAGAGAGAAGAAATTAATTTGAAATATTACTCATGGTTATGCTTTAGACAGTGATGCAGTGACTACAATATTGGGGAAACAACCAAATCACTATATTCCCTTCCCTAATCACTTATTTTAGATAATTAAAGAGATATCATCCATTTACTTCAATATGATTTTTTTTTTTTGATAAGTCTGGGCTTTTCTGTCTACACTACCACAAAGTGCAGCAATGTCAAAGATCTCTAATTTTTAATTTAGTAATAATAGCTAGAGAAGTAAGCTAAGTTGCCTAGAGCTGGTTAGAAGGATTTCTACATTACACAAGTTACAGGATTATAAACAAAGTTTATTCATTCTATTTTCTTTCCTATCTGTTCTATGTCAATCTTTTTCAAATAATTGATGATTATTTCATCATGCATATGTGGTTTTAGGTAGGATTGATATCTTCTGCAGCAATAGAAATAATAAATAATAATAGCACAAGGAAGGATCCAAAAATTGGCTGGAGATTGTCATCATTTTGGAGGCCAGAACATTAGTTGCACTTTGTGAGACACAAAATTTAATTTAGTCATTTCCGTGGTAATTCTGAGACTTAAGGTTTAACTACAAACACTTCAAACACGATCTTTTACAAAAGACAAAGATTTTGAGTAATACCAAGCCAATACAGGAGTTCTTCCAGCAGCTAACTGTGTGTGCTAAAAAAGTTGAAATTTATTTGTTAAATCTGTCTAGTTATAGTTCTTAAACTGTGACTTTTTTATCTGTTATGCTCATGGAGCACCATAATATGAATGGACTGTGATTAGATATGATTAACTTCCTTTTAATTCATTAAATAGATCAAATAACTCAAAATAAGACAAGCTTCCCAGAATTCATGTGTTTGGATAGTTCCTTTTTTCTACATCCCCCAGTTTTCCACATTCTCTATGAATTCTGGGACACAATGCGCTATTCTGTTAATGGCTTCACTAGTATTAACAAAACAGAAGTGTTACTACTTAACATCAGCATAGGTGTTACCAGTTACCTACTTTTATTTACTATTTCCCTGTTCAGATTTTAAAGTTTCTCATAAACCCTTTTTGTCATGGCATTGCAGTGGGAACTCATGTCCATGATCCAGTTTATTGCATACCTTGATACAGTTTGCCATTCCATGTTATTATTCTTTATTCTGTTTTTAGTCTTTAATCCTAGCAGCATTTTGTCTTGTTTTCAATTATTTCAGTTTATTGAGTGGTGCTGATTGTTCCATTAGCCTTTAATGATTAATGTGTTTACATTTTGTATGCCTCATTTTGCTAATAACTAGCTAACAATGAGATAAACAATTCCTTAATCCATAGGTAGGTTTAGTTACTCCTTAAAATGAAGTAACAGGTTGCTTTCTCAGTTCTGAAAACTTTGGTTTTGAAATATACTGACAGCCAGTGGATGTTGTTTACAATCGAAGAATATTAGCTCACTGATATTCTCCATAAAATACATGCAGGCATAAATGACTGTAAAATTGGAAAGGAAGCATGGAATTAGACATGTTCAGCATTATGTCCTCTCTTTTACAGCCACATTTTTTAAATGTTTTGTTTTCATTTTTTAAAAGAAACCAAATCGCCAAGGAGAGTTTTATGTACAACAACAACAACAAAAAAAATTGTAATGAAATAAAAAAAAATGACAAGGATTTTTTTTAATAAGAAAACTCTTATTGTATTCACAAGCTTATGTGGAAGTAACTTCCTTATGAAGTATTTATGGACATGTTTTATTTATAGAATGCTGTGGCAGTTATATCATGCAGAGGATTGAAAAAATGTCAAGGAATTTTTGTATTTTATAAAAATGTAGCCCATAAGACAAACTCATTATGCCATTCTAAAATTGATAAAGAACATTATAAACTCCAGAACCTGCTAATTTTCTTAAAGAAACATCAATTTATCTCAATATTCTTCAGTTCCACAAGTGAGAAATACGCATGTGCAGGACATGAGACAATCCTAACTGCATTGAACAGATGCTTCATGCTTTAGTGTTTTAAATTATGTATGATGCATGAATGTTTCTTTTCATTAATGTGCAAATTGCAACTGAAATTTTTCATGTTTTGTGTGTCCTGTATCCCAAGGAAACTGACCAATTAAAATGTGATTGTTTTATCCATATAAACACAAACAGACACACGCAAACATGCATTGAACGCTGTTCATTAGAATGTCAATGCTTTCAGTAGATCACACTTTCCCACAGAGTAGATACTTTTAATGTGGTACTCCCTAATTTCTTTCTAAAATGTTGCTGCCTACTCATTCATAACCTAGGGCAATATTTGGTTTTCTAGACCATCAACATAGAGTTTTCTTCCTTCCCTCCAGTTCAAAAACATGAACCCATTAAAGATATGTTCTCTTCAGGGAAAAAACCAAAAACAACAGCCCCCCCAGGTACTTTCCTCAAAAGCAATTCTTTTCTTCTGAATAACATTCACAAAGCTTATAATTTCCTCCTGTGGTCTTGAACCCATTTAAAGCATTGGTAACAGTATCTGTCAGTAACAGATCACTCACACATGCAGTTGCCTTCATGTAAGTGATTGAAAAATGACAAGATGTCCAATTATTCTGAAGTTATCGTGCATATTTTCAGCTAATAGAACATTTCAACATCTAGGTAGGCATTTTTAAAAAGTAATTAAATAATTAGACTGTGAAAGGGAAGACAGTTATCAAAAGCCAGTTCTTACCAACAACAGTGCCTTTATCCCTAGTTTTAATTTCACAAATATTTATCCTCGCAAATTTTTGTAAACTTTTGTAGCAGCTCTATAAATTCCTGAAACATGTTGAAGACAAGATTCATAGTGATAAGGTTTTTTTCACTGAAACTGTAGTTGTGGCATGAGAACTACTAAACAAGTGCTGTTTTGTTCATCAAGTATTTCTCTCTTTTTTGGTGGAGTTTAGTGCATGCCTGCATCCAAGCATGTGGTTATTTCTAGGAAATAACTTGGATGTAATGGCTATTCTCCGACACCTAACATAGTGTTTGTTCTTAAGTAGATAAAATACAATAATTTTCCTATGTATTTATTTTAAGTTGACAGTAATTGTCATGATATTTTAAGTCACTTTAATCATAAAGTTAAAGCTCTTTCAGCAAAATTATTATTTCTTCTTAGCATCAATAGTTCCCATAAGAAAATATATAATACCAATGTTTCAGGGCCAAAATTCTACTTTGATTATTCCTATACAAGTATCATAGTCAATATACATTATTTGTCTTTGAGATCTCAAAAGCTTGCTGTCTAAAAGAACAGATTATTCCTTCCTTCCAAGAATTAAATCATACTTTCTGTTTGCTGAAATTAGAAAAGGAGAATGTGTTAAACAAAGCCTAATATGAGCCTATTAAAAACAATAAAAGAATGTCCCATAATTTAATGTGCAGTCAATCATGCCTCCACCCTTTTTAAATCTAGGGCTTTTACTCACCTTGCCACCTAGCACAACTCAGAACCCTGAGTTACACATCTAGAAACACTTATGCAATACATAGAAATATTGGATATCTAAAACAGAGCTTCCCAAAGTGTTTAATTTAAATTAAAAGGGAACTCAGTGAATTGGGGATGGAAGGAGAGAGAAGAAAAGAAAAAGCAGAAGTGTTAGCCTGGTGAATGCTTGAGTTATATTGAATGTTGCTGACTAAGCTGATGAGTAGGAAATAGAGACCAGGAACAGAAGAAACAGATCTATATGTCTTTGTTTAGTAAGAGACATGTATTTCCATGTAAATGCTTCATCCAGCATTTACAGCTTTGAATGACTACTTGCACACACTGAATTAGTGTTTTCTTTTTCATATGTTGTATGCACTCTATTTTGCAGTTGTTAGGAATTACTTATTTAAGCTACTCGGTCTAAAGCTATCACCATGTCCAATGGTCAAAGGCAGAATATTAAAATTACTCTGCAGCTTGTCAGTTCTTAATTTACCTGAAAGGTATGTGTTCAGATTTCATAGTAATTACTATTTAAGGATTGTATTCAAAACAGTGATTATACCTCTGAATAAACAATAAACCAAGGCTTAGGTAAGTGAAGAAAAGGAGCAGAAGAGGCGTTTGTATTTAAGCGTGAAAAGCTGGGTTTTGTCACTGAGGATGACTTATTTAAACTGTGTATCCCATCGGGATGGTTGGTGTAGAAGTCACAGACACCGATCTCAACATTGAGGTGACACAGGTATTCCATAAAGATGATCCCTGCTCCTGTTTAAGAAAGTTAGGGCAACTAACTAACGAGGCACAGCCAATTCCTAGACATTTTTGTGGAGATTTATGTCCTGTGTGATTTATGTCATTTAATTTCAGTCATCCTAAAATTTCACATTCCAGTTGTTATCTTGCACAGATAGGTGTCTGGTAGAATGCTACCAAATTAACAAATATTCTACAAGCTTATAAGTTTAGTCTTTCTTTTATGAAACTTTGACAAATAAGCTAGAGAGACATACTATTTTATCTTGTTCTGTCTACTTTAAATGTGTAATATTCTGACTCATATTGAAAAGCTTCCTAAAATACAAATCCAACATCAAGATGTTCATTCTTGATCAAACCAAAGGAAAGCCATGAGTGAACTACAAGTTGGTTTAAAAGTAACATTTTACAGCAGGCACACTAGATCAGAACTAAGAAAAATGTCTTCCTAGACCTCAGAACTGTTCACTATCTTGCCTGTCAACAGCTCAGTCCTGGAAGTGACCTGTGACTTACACATTCAACTCAAATACAGAAGAGCACAGTTTGAAGCACAGTCATTCACACCCCAGAAAAGCATAGACATCATGGGAAGACATACATATGTTTCCAGTTGTTTATAAACGTGGTGTTTATAAACCTGTCAATCTTCAGAAAAAGGACATAGAAAACATGAGGACTGTGCCTTGAATTTTGCCTTAAAGTACTTTGTTACCATGGTGTGCTATCAGAACCATTTTACATATCTCCAGGAGTAGTAGTATTTTTTGCAAAACCTTGTTTTTATTCATGGTTCTTCATAAGCAGTTATGCATTTATGTACCTTGTGTACTTAATTGATTCTGAAGGTCCCATTAGGGACTAGTGTAATAGAAAGACTTTATTAGGAAGACTTCAATAAGAAAAGATAAAAGGAACCTTTCCTCAAAAATACTAAAAAATGGAGGTTGGAACATTGAATTGGAGCTGAATCTGTGACCCCTATGTCCAATGTGAACATCTTAAACACTGAGAAAATGTAAAGATGGGAAGATCGGAGTCACGACAGTCTTCTTTTTTGTTTTCCATGTAGTCTGATCCTGTAAATGCTTTCCAAGAAAGCTGACCAGAACAGTCCAGGCAGGTAAAAAGGAAGTCTATGCCTAATCTGAAGCTCTCAAAAGAACTAGTACTGCACTGTGTACCTCATTTCTCATCACTGTTGATGGTCTCTTTAGGTGTTCTGTGAGCATGCTAGAGAACACTGAGGGTCTCCAGTTCCAGACATTTTACGCATCTCATATGCAGGGCAGCATCTGAATAAGATTTTTTAGGATCTCAATTTGAAAATCCATCATTAAAATGGGCATTAAAACTTTCATACACAGAGTAGTTCAGTATGTAACATCCCATGTATTTCAATAGGACACAGTCACTAAATATTTCAGGCACAATCTTTTGATTTTTTGGCCTTTTGCTAGCAAAATATTTGGTAAAGAAACACCTACTGCTTAATCTGTTCTTGTCCTCTTTCCTGAACCTTCATTTCTCGCCTCTTCTAAATAGGTCTGGGGCCAAATGGTCCTTTGAGCTCACCCGCAATGCTTTTTCTTCTGGGATTTTCATTACTTCTATTAAACACTAGGCATCTAGATATTTTTGTGTTCTGTAATTATTTACTAGTACATCCTATTTTAACTAATAAATCAATATTTTAACAGATTTATATATATCTGAACTCCAAAATTTGAGCAAATTTATGAGAAATTACTGTAGTTAATTTATAAAAATTATTAGAAATATGTGCAAGGCACATTTGTGCAAGGCACTCAACTATTGTTTTTCAGCACAGTTCCTCAGAAAGCACATTTTTGAAAATAATAACTCCTTTAATGCTTTCATATATTTACATTGGTATCAGGAGATATACAAAGAGTTTAGAAAATGTTCGAGAAGGAGCTTCTAACACACAGATTATCCAAATACTCTAACAAGCTACTGTGGAAAGATGAAATAAGAAAACCATGCAGTAAAAACATCTGGCCTAGCTGTTAAGAAAGAACTCTGAAAAACTCCCCAAAGGATTTCTGTGTTGGCTTACAGACTTCCAATGAAAGCATAGACTGTGATGAAATACACACACACAAAGGAATTTTACTGAAAATTATCTGCAGATAATATAGAATTTTAAATAAAATAGGTAAATTATTAATCTTCTGTTTGTTTCAATGAACATCTCTTAAAAGAGAAAAAGTATCTCTCCTGTCCAATGCGTCCATCCCACATCTCTCAAGACCATAACCAAATGTATAAATTTGGCAAAGTTAAATTCAAGTATATCATGAAAATGCAACCTATTCTTTGCAAGGGAATTTTCTCATAAATTTGTGCTGAGATGGCCTCCAAAGATGACTAGCAACTTATTTTCAGTTTGAGGTCATTTTAGTTCAAGGTGATAAATTTGAGATAATTTGCTTTGTCTCCTTGTAACATGCATTTCTCCAGAACATGCTAATAGTGCTATAATCTTAATTCTGCAAGTGTTCAAATTTACTTCTATGCAAAGGGCTCAGCAAAAGAATAATGCACTTGAATTAAGTTTTAGATGTCATTTAAAAGGTTTTCATGTTATTTCTCTGAACAGTTAAGACATTCACCTCTTTTCTATATGTTTCATTCAGTGTGTATATTCATAATTGCTATTGGCATTAGCAGTGATTATAATACTCATTAAAAGAAAGGCTACTTAACATTTAACATGAAATAATAGGTTTAAGTAATTTTTTCCTAGGAGTCCTATACCCTTGAAATTACATTCTTCCTTTTTATCCTTGTATGCAATAGAGCTATGTTCTTGACAATGTTGTTCTTCCCTCTTTATCTGATGTTTCAGTTTCTTCAACTTCTAAATTCTTGACATGAGCTTTCTTGCAGAATATCACACAGTGGAAGTGCTAGAGTGGGATTTGACACATGACATCACATGATAAGCACATTCATGAGCACCAGGCACTTGAAAGCTGTATCCTCCTAGAAATGTTGAGTTATATCACAGGAACATTTAGTCTGCAACATGGCAACTTTGAGGTGACTACATGACCTAAAACTTATTCTCTTACAGATTACTTTGTACTAGGTTTCAACAAAATCAGGATTTACAAAAAAGCAATCAGTAGAAACAAAAGCCAAAATACACAAGTATGAACTTCATGCATGTGAAGAAAAGGAAAAGGAGTATTTCAGCTAAAGTTGTGCTTAGACATGTGAGTGAAGTGAACTGAAACCTGTAAAGGTCAAAGAGCCATTTCTGAATTGCATTTAGGAAGCTAGAAGGTGAAGATTTAATAAAAATAAAAATACAATCTGCTTCTGCTTTGGTTGCATATTTTAGTATGTGAAAGTCTTTAAACTAATACCATTAAAATCTTTTTTTGATTCAAACTTTTACTGAGTTTTCATGTCTCATCTTTGATCAGTACAGAATCCAGTCTATCTGCTAGGTAAGTAGAGGTACAGTGTGAGACAGAATAAAACATACAATATCAGGAAAAAGAAGTTTTATTATTATGATCCCAAAGATGGTGTAATTTACATATGAAAGGAAAAAATAAAGCAAGTTTTATGTTACTTACTGTTTGTTTTCTCTTTGAATGCCCAGGGAGAGCTGATTTTCAGAAGATCTTCACCATTTATGTTGGTTGTCATCTGACTACATAAATAGTAAGGTAGCTCAGACAAAGAAGACATAAAACAGCTGTATTACTTAAAGTGGAGAATAGCAATTTATTAAGTGCAACATCAGCC
This sequence comes from Gavia stellata, assembly GCF_030936135.1. Classification (NCBI taxonomy): domain Eukaryota; kingdom Metazoa; phylum Chordata; class Aves; order Gaviiformes; family Gaviidae; genus Gavia; species Gavia stellata. Next base: position 21,731,021 of record NC_082598.1, on the reverse strand, counting down.
TTCAAGGAAATCTTTGCTTATCTGAAAGACTTAGATCTACACAATGTGTGTAACAATATAGTTTTAACATAGAAGTGGGAGACATCCTTGAAGGTCACAGGGAAAATTCATCATGAATCCAGATATGGCCATTTAAATCCAAGAGAACATAAAGGGAAAGTATAATTTTCTCATAACAATGTGGAGCCTTCTATTCATTCCATCTGCTGAAAGTGAGATCTAGTTAAGATCTAGTCAAGAAATCAGGACCCAGCTACACCAATCAAGATATCTTTGGCTTAACTCAAGACCTTGGTTTAACGCAAGAACTATTTGGCCCATCCAGGGGTTATGGTGACAGCTGCAATGGTAGTCTGTGGATAGCAACTTTCCACCTCTCAACAAGATTTCCAATTTTACTGTGAAAAACTTTTCACAGTTGTACAATAAAAGAAAACTCCTCCTCTGTTTCAAGAACTGAATCGCTGTGTCCACTTACCTTGAAACTTGGCAATTAAGAAAAAGTTGTGGAATCCCTGTAAGGAAGGTACGAAGGAGCACATAACGTGACTATGTAGCATGAACAGGCACTATACTTGCTCCCTGAAGTACAAAAAAATGTTCCTGAACATCTCAGTATGACTTTGCTTGTATACCACAATCAGATGGCCAGAGAGGACCAGGCTTTTTACCCATGAGAAGTGCTTCTTTCTGTACATTAGAGAACTTTACACTCAGCATAATGATCTGGAAATCTCCATTCTAAGACACTCACTGTCATCATCTTGTGTGTTTGTGTACAAGAGCAAGCAATGTGCTTTGTCTACTTTTACTAGACAAAGTTTAATTGAGGAGCTGATCAGGCATGTAGATTATCCTGCTGGTGTCCATACCAGTTCTCAAAGGCTGTTTGTTCAAACATATGTGATTCCATATCCATTTATAAACCACTGTAAAATAAAATCTCCAGAGTATACCCCAAACTGGGAACTATTACTCACGGTACTACACTAAACTAAAGCAAAATGTCACACCTGTCAAAACAAAATCAAATCATTAATTCAAATAGGTTATGCCATGTGTTATATTCGTATCATACCATCAAAGTATTATTCCAAATGTTCACTGTCTATGTGTATTCCAAAATGTAAGCTATCTGCATAAAAACAGGTGACAAAGTTACAATAGTTTCAGTCTCTAGGTATACATATATAAAGAAATCAAAGTCAACATTTTTTAAAATAACATCTTTAGGAATCTCATGTTAGCTTAGGAAAAGGCTCATAATGTATGTAGGAAATAATATACTAAATAAAAAAAATTTTGTCAAGTACCATATCGCAGAATAGTGACTATTTGCTACACTGTATATGGCCAGGAATAAAGGAAATTATTTGCTTTAGGTTCATCATTAGATGTAAAAGGGTGGGGTGAAATAATGGAGCTCTGTGGAACTAAATCTCTGAAAATATGAAAGACAAAGGAAACAATCTCTAGTGCAGTTTCATTCTCTAGTTGGAAGCAATAAATGTAAGTAAAAAGAAAAATGTGCAATATACAGCCTTTTGAGAATTGTTGTTTCTGCAGCACCATTTTTCTACTTATTTTCAATTAGCTTACACAGACGATAATAGTGCAAAAGCATGGGACAGAAGTTAAACTGTAACCCAACCCAAAACCAAGTATAAAACAAAGGCACATTTAACCAGTTCAGAAGAAGGAAAGATAATGTATAAAACATCTTGTGAATAACTAGAGAATGATATAAGGGTAGATCTTACAACACTGGACTTAATAACTGATTCACTGAGATACTAGGTCACTAAGGGAACTTGGAGCAAAGGCCAAGAAATGAAAGTGAGGAACAGGGAGAGTATCGGTAAAAATGTGTCCCTGAGTCAGCAAGTCCGGAATCAGGAGTCTTACAATGTGAAGAAAAAGCTATCCTGAAAGAAAAGACTTTCAGCATTACAGGTCAGAGTTAAAAAAGAACATCAAGAAAGCTTGTATTCACAGTGATTGTCAACACAGTATATCGACAAAAGATGGAAGAAATGCAATGGATTCTACAATCTTCCAAGAGTTTGCAAATCCTCAAAGAGTGTGTGAAGCAGGGATTATGAAAATAGGTCATGCTTTGAGTGCACTCAGCAGCATAAGCCAAACGGACTGGGAATGTGCTTATAAATCGTTAAGGATTTCCACAGGAATCCTTACAGAAGGTTAGTAATACAGAGTGCTTAACATCAATCTTGTTGTTTTTACAGTGTAAGCTTGGAATATTTCCTTTAATAATTTTAATGTGACTTTTAAGAAGGTTGAATCCAATTTAAAAGCATGTATTTAACAGCCTGTCTTTATCTCTCTCTTTCTCTCACACTAAGCAAAAGAAATAAAATTTGAAATGTTCTTTAGAAAATCAAGAAATCGATAAAATGAAGCAAAATAAGTATAAAAGCAAAACTATTAACACACTTCAGGAGAAAAATCACATACAACGATAGAAAAGGTGAAATATTTTGCTTGGCAGCTGTACTGAAAAAAGACTGTGGAAAGATGTGGGAAATTGCTATTAGAATCTGAGTCACCTGTATAGTGACTCAGGGCAAAAGTTATTTTAATGGGATTTGATAGAGGTGTAAAATGTAAGACACAGATGGTAATTATTCTGCTCTACTTGGCACTGGTGAGGTTTCAGCTGGAATGCTGGTTTTTTGGACACTGAACTATAAGAAACATGTAGACAAAAATGGAAATCAAGAGCATGGTAACAAAAATGTTTAGAAGCTTTGAAAATTTCCCCAGAAAGCAAAAATAGACCAACAAAAACCAGCTTAATTTGGCCTTGAAAAGACTGAGAAAAAAAACAGATAGCAGCCCTCAGATATTTTAAAGAGAGGCTGTTCTATGTCCACAGAGAGTACACAGAGAATAACATGCCTAAATGGCAACAAGGTGTTTTTCCTGTATATGACCGAGAAAGGCTTCACATGGGTCAAAAAAGTTTATGCCTATTGATTGATAAAATGTTTGATAGGACAATAACAAAGTTGTCCTTCTGCATGTCTACAGTTATAGATATCAGTTCTAATAAGAGGGTTGAAATTCAAGTGAGTGAAGGTTTAAAAGGATCAATGTCATTTTCCAATAGCATCCCTCCAGACTATATCAATATTTCACTTCCATTACTAGTAAGGCTGAAATAGTGAACTCCTATGTCTATACAGTTATATTGGCATAAAAGCTACTCTGGTCTTATGTGCATGGCAAGAGTGCTCTTCTTTATTTTTATCATAATAAAGCAAGAGATCCCCATATAAATTCAAGTTCTATTCCCCATCACAACACTCTTGAACTTCTTCCTTGGCACCCAAATTATAACCAAAATTCCAAGATTTTGCAAATGATTTTCATATCCAGTCATTCTTTCATTCATTACACTAATGAAAGTGACAGTGAAATATTTTGTTTAGCTTTTTACATTACTATTGAGTGCCAATCTTTTTCAGACACAATGTGTGAAAGGTTTTAAATGTGTCAAAGCAGTTTCAAAGCAGGTTTCTCTTTTAACCTGGAGTTGAAGCTTCTGGATAAAACCCTGATTTTTTTTCAGCTATATTATAATCCATTACACTTTTTTCTTGCTCTACTAGATCAAGGTCATTAAGTCACAAGAAAACACGAGAGATGTAAGCAAACCTGTTAAGCAGGGTTTCACTTTCATGCTCATATGATAGATCAGATGAATGTTCAGGAAAAAAGACTTGCATTTCTGAACACTTTGGAAAAAATGGCAAGTATTTTTGATAGCTACCTCATATCAGAATGCAAGGCAAACCATCATGTTCACAATCCAGGTCATTACAGAAAGTTGAGAAGACATGTAACTTAATCAGTCAAGCTTTGATAAGTCCAATTCTTTTCATTGCACCACTCAAAGCAGTTTTTATATAGCCTGGTGTTTTCTTGCTGCCAGTGGGTGGGGTTTTTTGTGAATGCTACAAACCTCTCAGGAAATACTAGTAATCATTTTTTTAATTCAGCAACACCAGCACAGCAAGACTTGTCGTCACTGAACATAAACCGTCTGTGAAATTCGGATGTACTAGCCCCAGTCCACACCATTTTCCTGTACAAAACTATTATCCGCATTGTATATGTATATAAATATATATATATCTTTTATATATATATATATATATATCTCCTATATATATTAGCTTGCTTGAATACAACTTTTCATCCACCATAGGAATTTCCTCTTTTCTGCTGCAAGGTAGGTACTGGTCTCCTGTAACTCTGTGATCTTTTCTAATATTCATAATTTGATGGTTCATACAAAGAGATTATTTGAGCACTTCTGTATTCACAGGAGCAGCTGAACAGAAAATTTTCTTTCTTGTTGTAATTTTTTTCCAGTTCATTCAATTTATGCTTGAAGGAATTATCCCTATTGTCTTTGAAATAAAGGTGCCTTCTTTCAAGGTGGTGTCAAAGATCAAATAGTTTCCTTTTTCCATTAGCAAATACTTTGTAACACAGCTTTGAAATTATTGTTCATCAGCTGACACAGTTTAAGTAAGCCCATTTAAACATAATTTGGTCTATATGAGCTAGTTTTCTTTTAGGGTTCTCATACCATTCATCCTTTTGCTTTTAATGATAATAGAAGTTGAGAGATTATTTGAGGTTTTTTTCTGAACAGTACTCACAGCTAAGTGTTCATTGTTAAAAGACATTAAAAGTGAAATTTTTTTCTTAACTGTTCCTTTCTTTAGCCATTGTCCCACTCTTAGTCACAAGATGCACAAGCACAGTTTTGGTAGCTAAACTACCGGACAGTATTCAAAGTTGACAGCCCTGTTATAATAGTAGAAAATATATAATTATCACTGTTGGAATACAAGGAACTATGTCTACTGCTGTGATGTCATTGGTGCCAGCAAAATAAAAGAATAAATAGCTGAAGACATAGAAAACCATGGCTATGGACTCTTTGATTCTAACCTTCTCTGTAACTGTACCTCAAAACTGGAACAAAATAATGGTCTCGACTCAAAGCTGTGACAACTGTGTGACAAAACAGGAAGGAACTGCTTTTCTTATCACTATTGGAATTGAGCTGTTCCACTGGATTGTCCCTTCCCCTCATTTGTCCCAGCAGTTTTCTGTTTTTTAAACCAAAAATGATTAAACAACTTTTTGGACAACATGTCTTCTGAACCCTGGAGGCACATAAAGGGTCATTTTTTAAATTGCAGGAGATATTCATACCAATTTGAGATGTGATTGAACAGCAGAACTATAGAACATCTTGTACAATTTCAGCAAATTTCAGATAGCTAAATTTTTATGAATCTTCTACAGATTCCTAAGAAATAGTCCATGGATTTTTTAGATCAGTTAACAACAGTTTGGAAACTACAAGACTGTGTGAACCTTTAAAGTACCCTCCAGTTCTACTTTTTTTATAATTCTATTATTAACATTCCCCTAAATTAGCTTTACTGGAAGACATGACAGTAAAAACAGTGACTGCCTGCAAGTCAAAACTGTTTTTGCAGGACATGATAGGTTTAATATAGTAATGTCTGAGAATAAGTTGTAGATTACTCAAAGTGACTTCAAATAATATGCCATGAATTCTGGGTTTAGACGTATAGCCTACATAGTATGAGCTACTGGAAATCAGTGTCAAAATAATAATAATAAAAAAGCCTGCAGGGTGAAGCAGTAAGGTATTTAGTGTCCTTACCTTGCAGGAAGAGCAGCAAAAACTCACTGATTGACACCTACTGATATTCTATTTAACAGACATTTGAGATCAAGAGTATCTGTAATGTGAGAAATTGTGTTAGCTGAACTGGAAATTTACAGATGTTTAAAAACTCAGCTGAAGACAAACAGAAGTGTCAGTATAATGCAGGGTGCCAGGAGCTGCCACACACATGATTTATGTTCAGTATGAAGCACAACATCAGTATTACCATATGAAGTTGTCCGACTGCCTTATGAAATGGTCACCAAGAAAAAAGCACATAATAAGGAGAAATAAAGAAAACGTTCTTCAGTTTCCAAGAGGCAGGAAAAGAAAGGATCCTGGCAACAGGGCAATATATTGCTATATATTCTTACAGCAATCCATAAAAATAACATACTTTGCATTATATAAGTGGCTATTATTCCATAATATAGCAGAAATCCATTAAATAATTCAGTGATTACTGTATATTACATAAAGCATAGCTACAGAGCTAATTGCATAGTTTCTCCCTTGGAAGAAATTCTTATGTGGGACTAAACCTTCCTTCTGCAGTTGTAATACATAGATTAGCAAAAGACTCTTTTAAAAAAAAAATCAACAATTATTATTTGTAGAAGATAAACTCTGAGTTCTTAGGACTTCTCAGTTCGAAGTACAAAAGTCATTTGAATAATTTTATGATCAGATTGTTTATCTGTGAAACTCTCGTTACAAACATCAACCTTTCCCTAATTTTGGGTACTCATATCTATTTATACATATAAATGTTTACATATATAGACACACACATACATATATAGATATATGACAAACCTATGTATATATATTATCCATATGTACCTCATGTATACTTTTTTATACCTAAATTTGTAAATTTTTGGAGTTTTATAGTTTAATAAGAAATAATATGGGAATTAAATTATTTCTACCTGAAATTTCTAAGTTATTTCTTTATGCCATGCAATGTACAGACAGTGATTCCAGTATGCCTGCCACATCCAGAATATTTTCCATTCACTGCAAAATAGTCACATTCCTGAATTTTAAAATAAATCAGGGTCAAGACACAACTTGGAATCTATCAAGTTCTGAGATAGTTATACTTAGTGTGGTGGCAACTTAGCAAATTTTTACTTACTTGAGTACTTTAAGCAGCATCATGTCATATACCATAGAGACTAATAGGTATGACCCACCTACAAAACATAAGAAAGGAGCCACAGTGAAGAAACTGGCAAGACTTTCATAGGTTAAGAGATCTTGAAGCGTAATGGAGGACAGGGAAGGGTAGCAAGTCAGAGCCTTGTCACAAGGTTAACCAAAACCCACTGGAATTCTTATTGCTTATTTTCTTGAGACTCATCCCTTATCATTCCAGGTCTGTGCTCTTCTATGCCTCACACGGTGTCTCTGCTTCTCAAGGCCTCTGCTATCACACCAGGTCTGAATTTCTCTGTGCTACATCATTATTTTAGAGTCATAAATATCTCATTCTACATAGAATAACTGTTTTATCCGTATAAAACTATGGCTGGATCATACAAAAAAAAATAAAAGTAAAACAAATTAGCTGTGGACAGCTTGTCAATTAGAGAAATTGCTTTCACAGAGAGATCAAGTAAAACAAAGCTACAGGCAGGTCAAGAAAAGTTCGAACAGAGCAAGTCTGACAAGCCTCAGTCTGAGGCTCTCAAAAATCAGTAAAAAGTTTATGGTCTGTTTCTAGCAATGGTAACACAGAATTTTGTTCTACTCTCTGCTTGTTTATTTCTGTTTCTACCCATTTGCCAAGTCTGTTCTATCTGATCCTTTTTCTTATGAAACATGCATTGAGTAGGGGTAGCAATTTGCAGAAGGAATGTCATAGTGTATAAATATTTGTTTTTATCAACAAAGCCTATGGGTGTAACAATGTCAATCCAACATTCATTATGTTTGGTAGCACACTTTTAAAGCTATGTGCCATATGTTCCCTTCCACTAAAGTGACGGGGAAACTCCACTAATCCAATGCAAATCAGGGTAGGGTATAATCATAGTAAGCCTGCAAAAAGAAGCAAGTGGCACCAGGTGACCAGTGATTGCCTTGATTGTGTTGTATCCTTACCCAGTATTCATCCCTTGATAACACCACCTGATGGCTTGTCTAAAGAGGAAAATGTGAATACCTGGAGAAGGAAAAAGGCATAAAATATCACCTGGGAGGACAGAGTCTATTATGCCACCTTGAACGCTAGTGTTGGAAGGACAGGAAAGGGTAGAAATTCTGGTCTTTTTCACAAGGTTAACCAAACAACGCTGGAATTTTATTGTTTATTTCCTTGCAACTCATTCCTTGAGTATTTTTCCCGCTATGGGGTCCTTCAGTTGTAGGTCTTTTGCTTTCAGAGTTGTAGTACAGTGGAATTCCTAGAAGATTCACTGCAGGAGTTCTTAGTCTGGACTCAAATAATACAAAACTTCAATTTTACTTTGAAGAAGTACAAAAATCTGCCTGTGCTTTCAGTGAAACTATCTTGAAACCAATAAAATACATTTCCCCTGTAACCAACCACTTTATTAGAAGTATGAAGTATTAACTTTACAACATCAATATTTGGAGAGTTTTCCTAACATACAATATAAATCACTGTTTACTTAAGTTTCATTGATTTTTTATGTTGTTTGTCTGTGAAGGGGTGTCCTTACCACAATGGCCATTGAGATGATCATTCCTTTGGACCCTGTTACATTTTGTAAAATTGGAGCCATACCTTTTCTCAACCTTCTCTTATCTAGACTCAACAAATGAAATTCTGTGTCATCCACAAATTTTACATAAAGCCTCCAAAGTGCTCTCTCTGAAATGCTTAATTGTCTTAATCAGGAAATGTTGACAAAGAACAATTTTTCAACCAAATGTGCACCATCCTCCAGTCAGTTTTACTTCTAGCTCCTATTTCCATAGTTTCAGGCCATTAAAAGATAATTTCCCATCCAGTTTCTATATTTGCATCCATGCATTTTTCCACAGAACTGTTTTATCTAATACATTAATTTGCTTCAGTGATGTATTTGCAAACAGTGTATAAAACAATTTTCACTGAAATAACTGACTGATTAGAAAGCACATATTTTGTTTCAGCTTTAACAGTATCAGTATATGAATTAGAACAGTCTTTTTCACTAGAAGAATATCTCCTTACTGAATTCTCTAATATATTTCCCTAAATCAGTATGTGCAATAGATGCCTATAGGAAAGTAGAGATTGAGTCTCATTAAAGCTCTTGCTAAGAAATATGGACAGAGCTTAATTATTTTCCTTCAGGTTCTCTGAATAATAAAATCCATACAGATCATATTGCTCTGAAAAATTTCAAACTCTGAGAAAGGAACCTGCTGTAAATTTTAATCCTAATTAGTAGTCTGGGGATATTTTAGTGTGTTCCTGGTTCAGATAATTATTTTTTTTTTACTTACAAAATGAAATTGATTTTTTTTATTACATGAACAAGGAAAACTATAATATATGGGAGTAAATATAAAAGGATAAATTAGCATCAGTACTGCATTATCATTCAGACTAGCATTTGTTATTCTGATGTGCAATTTGCATAATGTAACTGAACAATAAATTGAAGCTTTTACTGATCATCTAATACCTACTTTATGAACTAAAGATAACTCTTCATAATGCTTTATAAAGTAAGACTTTTCAAACTTACATAAATAAAAATTATAAGAATAATTTATAATAATAATTTAACTTGTTGATGCTCAATGCAGTACAGAAAAACACACATGAAGACATAGCAAATCCCCTTAGACCAGAAAAATGGTAGTCCAAAATTGAAGCAGCACTTTTCTGGATCAAACTAATTACTGATTTATATAGTCACACTTTCATATCTCTAACTGGCTTTTCACTTGCTTCAGTGGAAAATGCATGCAATTATTATGCACATAAATCCTAGAATACATAAGGTTAGTTTTACAAAAATTGCTATGTATAATTTAAGTAATATTTATCTGTATTTGCAATCACATTATGTTAATATGTGTGTATATTTATATATGTTATAGTTGTTTCTTTGTACAGTTTTAATTCTTAAATGTCAGGTACAGTATCGAGAAGAATATCAGAGAAGAAGAAAAGTAAATCAAGTTTTCACTAGACCTCATGTAAGAACAAGAGGTGAATAATAAGTTATTATATCCCATGAATTAGTCTAGATGAGTAGTAAATTATTCTAATAAAATTTCCCATTTGCTGGATTTATTACCTGAGATTATTAGAAACAGAATGATGTTAAAAAACTTACCCTTTTTTAGTTTAACTTGATTTCTTATTGATTATGAACCTTTAAGTGCCATTGCTGTTAACTATTTCACCTCCAAGATATTTCAACCTGTATAGTGATTATACTCTGTGCTGTGACTTGCACTGTAATATACAGGCAATATCATTATATTCACTGCAAGATTAGTTAGTTGAACTAAAACTGTGTAAGGGCAAGAAGATCCAGGAAGATAGCCACTGAATTAATTCAAGAGAAAGAGAGGTCATCCACCCAGATACTCCACTTTCCTTTCAGTGTAAGAGAACTTATGCTCACTATTCAGTACAGCATGTTTGCTATCATTTAATCCAGTCTAATTTTAGTTCTCTTAAAGTGACGTGAATAAGAATTTCCACTCAAAGGAGACACACCTGTGAAAAAGGTTAGATTATGATGACGGTTGGGTGAAAGCAAGGAACCTACTTCCTGAAGCACCCAAATACCCTAATCAGTCTAGCCATTATTTCTTCTGATATTTCCTATCAGCTTGTAAAAGGAAACTGATTTACAACCTTTTTCCATTCAACACATTTCAATTTTGGACTTAAAAAAACCCAAACAACCACCTCTATTTGCTTTTGTCTTCAACAAACCCCGAAATATTTAATACTTATCTCCTTCTGGTACTCCTCGCATGAGAAAAATCAGATTCTTTGGAAGTTGTTGATTTAGACAATATTTCACATGTTTCAGACAGTGGTGTAAGGAGGAGGTGCAGAAAAGGCATAAGTTTGGGAATGTTGTTTAGGCCATTCTACAAAAAAAATTAGCCTCTCTTGTTTAGTAGATACAGCTAAACTATTCAAAAATAAGAAAAATGGTGTAGTGCTTCCATATTTAATATTGGAACTGTGTTAAAGTCATCAGATAAACATTAAGATCATTGTTTTGGAAATACCTCATATGCTATTGTAAATGAGGACTAAAAACTTCTATCCTCCTTTCAGTAATGAAGAATTTTTCTTAGACTTGGTGAGCTGAGACTTGAGTGGGTCACTGGCCTTGGTGAGAATATGTTTCACTATTTGGAAGAGAAGAGGAATTCATTCCTTATTGGCACAGTAAAAGTGTTGAAATTTATCAGAACTTTGACTGAGAGGGTAACTTTTTGTAGACTTTTATTAAGTAGTTTTATTAACTAGTTCCAAGTTAACTCGTCCAGATTAAACTAACAGTTATTGTAAATAGATAATTTTATTCTTTCAGAGAAAGTGGAAAAACTCTTCAAACTTTCTACCTTTCTCTTAATTTGGATTGCATACACCTAACAGCTAGTTATACCATGCAGACTAAAATTGTCTTTCCTGAACCAAAATCAAAAGACTGGAAAAAATCAGGGAATAGCAATAGTTCTTTCATTTCAGTGAAAAAAGATATGAATATTTTCTATATTTTATCATGTTGAAATGCATACTAAATCATTAATTCTACATTCTTGTGTCTTTATGGCACATTACACAATAGTTTAACAGACTGCAAGTTATGCTATGTATTTGCAACACATACCAAATGTTTCTAAACTGAGACTTAGACTGAGAACGGTAAGCTGAGATGTAAGTCAGTGAAAATAGACAGACTCTGAAATCAAACTAAACTTCTAATTTCCCATTTGTCCCAGAAACCAACGTTCTTTAAAAATTGGCTGAATATATTTATCTGAAACAATATTTCTAACATGTGTAAGAAAGAAGGTGGGGGAAAGATTAAAATTGTTAACTGTGCATTTTGAATATTAGTCTAAATTTGATATTGAGCAGGCTTTGGTCTGACCTTTCAGATACCCTTCCATTTGTGTTGGATGGCTGGGTTTCATATGCTACGAGGTTATTACTCCTTCAAAAGCAGCAGTTACATTTAAGATTTCTAGTCTGACTTTAGTTCATAACCTATTTCATTGGTGAGTCATATGTTGGTTCACTGCAATAGCCTTCATAAAGTAAGGAGTAATTGCCAATCAAATGTTTTCAGTGGCTAATGGTAATTTTTTTTGTTTAATCTCAAGTAGAAACAGAGTAATTAACATCTGAACACAACGATTTATTAGCAAATAATTTTAAGAGGACCTGTGTTGCACTGATAGTCCTCAGATTAATAAATGTAATAAAAATAACAAGGGATTTTGCAAATAGGTTTCATATTACACATTTTAGACTTTATTGAATGTTAATTAATTTTATGCCTCACCATTGTACTTTGATAGGACTTGAGCGATCTATCGTAACTTCTAAATGGCTCCTGGTGCTATGGGCACTATTTTGTCATGTGATTTTAAATTTTTTTTTCTAAAACCTTTGCAATACTTAGTGTTAGGCATCTGGAGAGGAAGCAGGAAAATTTTATGTGCAGACATGACCAGAAATAATTGGGTAACCTCTGCACACCGCTCCAGAATAATTTCCCAAAAAGAGCACCCTCAGAAGGATTCCCTTGTCAAGGTACCTATTTTCCTGCTTCCACTGATACACCTGAAAATTCTGTTGCCTGGTGGTCTTGAAAAGCTTGAGGTACATTTTAATATTTTCTGTTCTTCATCCCTCTTCACTCATTCCTTTCCAACTGCTCTGAAGTGTATGTCTGCAGTGTTCCCATTACCTTTTACGCTAAACACTAAGATTTAGGTATCTGTTCATAGGCACTCACTGAGGTTTTTTTCTCCTATCCATCTGTCTATCCACACGTCCCATATGTGATTGTATATTTCCCTCTTACACAGAGTATTTATGAATTAATATTCTGAAGACTGATAATTCAGAGGTTTCATATTGAATGTGTAGGCTTAACAAATTAAATTAGGATAATCTGGATACACTCAGAGGAGAAAAGAATTAAGAGGCCTTTAGGTTCACCATTAGTCCCTCTCCCATTTTCCTGCTGTTGTGCTTGGATTGTGTGAAGAATGGAAGTGACAGTGTGGCTGCAACTCTGCTCAACAGCCATGCCACCTCTCTGATTCAGCAGACCTCCATTTCATCCAAGTCTGTTTTTGCCATGCAGTACAGACAGTAATCCCTACATTGAGAAGGCTCCCCTCTTCTAAATCACACTTGAGCTGCACCTGGCCTTGAATATATTTTTCTTAGCACAGGTGTTTCCAGAAATGATTTAATCTTAAAAGTTGTCCCTTTTAAACAAGTAAAACTGGATAGATTAGAATTTTGTTTGAAAGAACTCCCAGCCTGTGTACATAGAATAATCCAAAAAAGAAATCTTCAAGCAAAATAGAAGGAAATCCATAGAAGGAAATCCACTGCCACCAAACAGTAGCAGAAAGGAAAATGTTTCAGTCTCAAAGTTCACAGATCACTTAGTGCTATGTCAAAACCAATTATTTGAACCTCATCCTCTAGTAAATATTCAGGTACTGCAAATGGCTTTGTAACACTATAATGTACTAATGTGCCGAGCAAAAAGTTCACTTACAAGGCATGATGATGCAGCAAGTATAATTGCATTTACCTGATGGATATCAAGCATGCCCTGGTGTACATATGCTTTCTATCCAAAATTTATATGATGATACTCTGAGGCACCACCATTAGTGTACAACAGCTCATCGTATGGTATCAGAATCAAAAAGAAAGGAAAAAATGTCTGTCTTATTGAAGTACTGTGACGAAGAATGTTATGTTTATTAGAGGTCTTTGCCTCTATGGTGAATTTGCCAAGGAACATGTAAGGGTGTTTTCTTTATCTGACAGCACATTTTTAGATTTAATGTCAATCTGTAAAATAATTTACCCAGCAAATCAATAAAGCTAAAATCATAAATGTTCTGTCAGACAGCAGGAAGATTTCTAGTGTCTCTCTGAGATCATTTCAGGACTTTGGGATTATACTACCCTCTCATACTGAACCTGAAGTAAAGTGATACTTTATGACACATATGACCAGCAAGATGTACAGAAGTGAGCTGACAAAGATTTGATAAAGGTGCTGAATGGGAAAGTTATACTTATCATTTATTAAGATACATTTTTTCCTGTATTTTTCCAACAGTTTCCTATTCTCCTTTTCACTATATTTTTTTTGTTCTTAGTGTTTGTGAGTTCAAAATAACTAATCTTAAAACCACAAACTTAATTGTCCAGTAATTTAGATATGGACTTAATGGGATGTAATTTAAAAGCCTCTCTTGGGAACAAAATTTTTAGTTACTATTAGCAATCTGTCAGAAAAAAAAAAAAAGTTAGACTACTCAGGCCTAATCATATCTTCCATGCTGAACCTAAATTATATAAAAGCATTATTTAGTACATTGATTTAAGCATTGAACTCAATTATAGCTCAGGGTATAGGAGACAACAGAAGACAATAAGAAGTGTGAAGGTAGATGGATGGGACAGGAAAGAGATTTGGAAGGATATGGGAGCTGAAAAGATATAGTTTATGTATATCTATGATGATTTGTGAATAGAGGAAGTAGAAAGGTAGACACAAGTTTAAATCTGATTGTGTGATAAGACAGGAGGTAGCAATTTTCCAGTCAATGTTTGTGCTACAGGAATCTAGCATGGATGAAATTACAAAGATGCGGAAGAAGAGACTTCAATAGCACTTAACAGTAGAGAAGCTTGAGACACTGTAACAGCAAATTGAGACGGATCTTCCATGGTAGGTAACAGCACTATAACCAGAGCATTCAAAATGCTTTATCCATAGGGTCTTAACCACGTTTTTCCAAGAAAGAAAATAAATCACAAAATTGCACAAGTCTGCTTTTTGTTTTAATCAGAAGTCCTTCATTTTTCTCTCCTTCTCTGTCTTTCACTCTTTGTATTAGCCTCAACTGACAGAAATCAGCATGAGAAATAAATTTCAGCTGTCTTAGTTCCACTATGTCAGGTCGTTCTTTCACTGAAAATTTTTTACAACAGAAAAATTTGCATGACTGTTCAAAAAGAATTAATTTGAATCACCAACACACTGATTGAACTCATTCAAACAACTGATGAAATCAAACAATACATTGTTTTTTATTTATCTGTATTCCAGTAACAATGTTGTTTAGCTTGTAATTTTTGCTAATACATTTAGGTCCATTTCAACTAATCAGGTAAATTTAATCTAAAATAATTTGAAAAGCTTCCAGCTAAGCTGAACAAATTCCTGTTTAATCAAGAATGCTGGAAATGCTTTCTTCTTTGTTCCCCAATGGGGACTTACTAGATACGTATACTGTTGAATCCACCAGTATGTGATGTTATAAATACATAGATTGTTACTATTTTAAAATCTATTTTCTTTAACCTTTTAATGATTTTTTTTATATAACCTGGATGTCTATCACTACCAGATGTAATGTCAAAACCCTCAGGAATCAGCACTGCTCACTGCACATATTCTAAGACAATTTGTAGTTCATTCTGGAATAAAGTAGAACAATTAGGAACAGATTTTAGAGTCATTAAACAAAAATATAGGATTTGTGGCAGAGAGATTCAAGTAGCAGTCTGATAGTTCCTGCTTTGTTGGAAGGGTATAACCATGCCTATTCTTGAGGTTTCTCGGATTTGTCTAGAGGGATTAGATACACAGCAAAGTGTGAACAGAGATGGCCAGCTCAAATAAAATGCACAAAAGCTCATATCAGCATCACACAAAATCACAGAGAGTAGGTGATACAACTGGAGTTGTTTTCTGCTAGTTGTCTGTCTCTCTGGGTGAAACAACCTCCAAGACAGAAAACCCATTTAAGAAATAGGGAGGATAGAGAAGAAAGCATCGCGTGTGAGAAGCTACAGTGGAGTAGGGTTGATAGGGAGAGGAAAATCGAGTATCTCTGCTCCAGAACTGACAGCAGAAAATGGTGTGTTTGTGAGGTCTCCATGTTCTTCAAATGTGGATAATTACAGGTCTGTGACACACTATAAAAGTAGATTTAGAAAAATTAACAGGTATAGTGATGTAGATAATGGTAGTCTAAAGAAATAAGGGGGGGGGGGATATTTTTTTATTTAAGCAATTGATATAGTTGAAAAAAATGGACAAACTTCTGCTGTATAAAATTAAAATATTACCACTCTCCATAAAACTTTTCTTTCAGAGAATGTGTGGAGGTTTTGTTCATTTCTTGGTTTTTGACCTGAGAATAAATGATACAGAACCCCTCAGTCTTGTTTGTAACTGGTGCTATAACATTTTAATTGTGCACACTTGAACAGACAGGTATAATAGAGCCATTTGAAATACTCTTGTGACACACATGGATAAATTACAACTGCAGCAGCTCTCCTGATCAATATACCTTATGATAAAAACATCACTCGTGCCGCATAAGTCTGTATTTAGCAATGTGATAGAGTAAAAAGGAGCAAGAAATATATGCCTGAATCCTAAATATTTCATCTTTGACTAAAAATGTGTACTAGAACTGTCTCTTATAAACATACACTACAGGATCCTGTGGTGGAAGTGGTTGTGATCTCAGTGCTGCCTGCTGATGACATATAGTATGGGTGATAAAACCTTACAACATCATTAGGAAGTGTTCATGAACACAAACTCTTGACTAGACCATATTATATTCTTTTAAGATTTTCCAATACAGGGTAAAGAAACAGATGACTATCAGCAGTAAAATGACGTCACAGGAATGCTTATTTTAAAATAATGAAATCTGAGAACTTGTTTATAGAAACAAATCAGATCCACAGCAAAATCACATTATCTTGGTGTCTCTGAATTATATAGCATCTTTTTATCAGCCTATGCTCAGCTATAACCTGTAGTGATTCTAAATAAACAGTATAATGAAAAAATATGATATTTGCTTGAAGACTGCTGAAAATCTATGCTTAAAGATATTTTAACTAACCTGTCTCAACATTTTTTTGAAAAATAATATAAATATGGACCTTCTATTCTTTGATTTCCCCTAATTTTAAGCTCTTTATTTATCTTTCAATTCTACATAATTCATATGGTGAGTTCTTGAATATTATTCTTGCAGTCCATTGACATTTTGGACAATTTTTTGTAGGTATAGGCGGATTCAAATTTAAATCCTAGACTGGGAAAACCAGTTCAGTAGGAAATATTGATTCTGTTTTTTTAAAAAAAGTACTTAAACAGGGCTCTCTTAAATGTCTTGAAATGTGGATTAAAATTTGTGTCCTATTTACTCAGAAACTTTGGGAAAGATGGCTGCAGATATAAACACAGACACTTCAAATGTGTGTACATGTATACGTCATTTGCTTACTTTAGATTTTGTGTCATTATTAAAAAAGGACATAACTACATAGATACACATTCAGCCCATATATATGAGACATCTATCATTATGTAGACTATACTAATATGTGTACTTCTTGCAATTAAAAAAGCCTTTAAGCTATCATAAACAATCTAAGTAATAATCTGGCTTTGCACATTGTTGTAAAATAAAAAATATCTAGAATAATAACATTCTACAGGTGGACAAAGCATGGAAAGAAGGTATTGTTTTACAGTGACAACTGTTCTGTAGTAATAAAAATAAAGGTTGTGTTCTGCTACCATAACTCACGTTGAGTGGAATTATTCTTCCAAGAGTGGTGTAATTGAAAGTAGATCAAATATAGATCATAATTTAATATTTATTTGCATAAAAACATACCAATTTATAATTGTTGTTAAGGGCAAAAACCATAATGACAACCAAAGAATTAAAATTTCTATTTGATGGACCTATACAATGACTACTTAACTCACAATATGTTTTAATAGCATAGGAATTGGGGTTTCATGGCACAAGAATTTTGCCAGTTGTAGGTCTAAATACAAAATAAGATGGCTTATTTTAGTTTTATTTAGATAATATAAATTCTTTCTTGTGTTTAACTGGCCTAGCAGAAAATTTCCCCTTTTTATATAATGCAGAGAGAAAAGAAAATATAATGATCATGTCTGATATTATCATGGATGAAACTGTATAACTACAGGTTTAAATCTGTCAGTCCCGCACTAATGAGACAAAAGACTGTTTGCAGTGAAGATACTGTTAAAAGCAAAATGAGTGCTGCAATGGTCTTTTAGCTCTAATTGTGTTGTGCTGACATTTGGTGTAATTATCTGCAGTTGAGTATAATTTTATCTTTCATGCCACTCAAAGAAATTCTGGAGTAAATTGAGATAGCTATCTGTTTTCAGATTAATTTGATCACTTTATTTTACCCCAGTCTCAGAATTTAGTTGTAGAGGTCTGAAACCCAGTGTTTATCATAAGCTGCTTCGTTTGTTCAGTCCCCATGCGGCAATACCAATTAGAATTTTATCAAAGTCATCCTTACAGCAATAATGATAATCCTTTAGCATCTATCTGGATTAGGTCTCTGTTTTATTCTACTAATGAATACTCTAGAGGGGTCTGGGCAATTTTACAGAACAAATTAACCTTAGAGCATAGCCATTTAAAGTGTTCATTATACTGGACACCTGCAAAGTGCACTGGGTTTAAATGCAATTTAATAGACCCTTCTAGGCCTATTTTAAAGTATCCTGAAGAGAGTATGAATAAGATTATATTTAAATTATGATGGTTAGAATTTTTTTTTCTAGATTTTCAATAAATATCAGATGTGCTATATATGAAATATCAGTTTTGGAGTACATCAAACATCATCACGTAATTGCTGCTTTTGAAATTTCAGATTAAAAGTTTCAAAACACTGAAATCTGGAATGAATTTGTCTCTTCAATTTCACCTTTGTGTTTAGCATGCTCAAAATGAATGTCCTATATGTGATACATTTAGTTTCTTATTCAAAGACTCCTATTACCGCAAAAATATATTAACTGCAATTCTGAAATAGGTCTATAATGGGAAGGGACTGGGGAAGAGAGGGCAGAAGCACGGAGGGAAATGGAGAAGCTAATTGGTATTCTCTGTTTTCAACTATTCGTATCCCCAAGCCTCTCTAAATTAAAAAAAAAAAGTCAGAGTCTCTTCATTATCTCATTATGCTACAATTATAACATACTCCAGTGCCAAGGCCCAAGAGTGATTCATTTACATTGTTCATCAATCTAAACTTTTACCTCTAGAATTAAATGCAAACCCTGTCTGAGCACATCAGACACTGCTTGCATGGCTACTAGTGTCATACCAATTCAACAGAAAAATAATTTGGTCTTTATTAACAGTCATAAGAGTTAAATAAATAGACATTATATTTGAATATTTTAAGTCAGCTTCTAAAATCATGAACAGCTTTTTTGAGATGTAACCAAATTGTGGTTCTTCCATGTTATAAAGCTTGCTGGCAACACTGCGTTGCGGGAAGACTTGCTGCATCCTTGGCTAGAATGAGACAGAGAATGCAAGCAAAACTGAAAAGCAAGCAGCTTTGTGTATCTTCTAATTTATTTCAGAGCAGAAAAACTTAAGCAAAAAAGTAAGTATATATTTCGGTGTGAAAGCATATATGTAAAACTAAGCCAGTGAGTGTTTTCCTCATTAAAATCCCAAATAAGCTGCTGTGGTAGAAGACAGTGACAAAAAGCACGGAGGAGGCTAGGTTTTCTAAATTCAGAAGGCACTGGTGGGCAAACAGTGGAATGCCAGGACTGAGAATTTCTGAAAAAACTCATACAGTTATTCTAAAAACTCTCTTAGCATTCTTGCTTAGGACAGAAAAAACTACTGTAATCTCACAAAGGTTTTCTTCACTCTGTTAACAAATTCTCAAACTCTTGTTTATATAAACAATATGATTTTTCTCCATGTTCTCATTTTTACTTTTTTAATGTGCTACATATTTTAATGTACATTTTAGCTATGAATTGATATCTATTAATCTATGTCTAGGTTTACAGGGTTTTTTTTCCGTACATTCTAAAAGATTGTTTGCACCCTCTGCTTCTGCTGAAATCATGAAACTGTTCTTACTTCTTTGATTCACCCAGCTCACAGTGATGCACCAGTCATCTTCTGCAAAGCAAAAATGTACAGAAATCTATTGCTAAGATGGTCTGGAGTTTAAGTCAAGATTATACTTGTCTGTAAGTCTTTTTTGTGACTAATGTGATATACATGTAAAGTCCTAATATAGACACAGCTGAGTTAGCTCAGGTACTGTGACATGCAAATTAGACTAGCATGAAGATGAGACAGCTGTGAAATGTTTGTGAGTGCTGTGTAGATATGTCACAGGGGGACTTAGGGTGGGATTACAGCAAGGAAAGAATCACATCACTCAGAGACATAATCTGAAATTTATTTACTAAGCAGGATGGCTTTAGTGGATGGATAACAATGTCTACTATAAAGTTTCTAGTATAAGATTTCTATTCTATGGCACTCACGTGCAACTTGCCAAGGCTCATGTTTCTCCAGCCCAGTTTAGACCACCAGTGTAGACCCAGGAAAACAGCATCTTACTGCTCAAGATGTTTGCGTCCGGCTAGTATACTGGCCCCTGTGTGTTGCCCATACTGGGGCTGGATGTGCATGCATAGAGCCCTTTTTTCCCCACCCCCAGGGGGCTATTGTCTTAAAAATATATTTCTTTTAAAATTAGGTTGTCAGCATAAGCCACCAATGGTCTTGCTAGTCTTATAGCTCCAGGCCAATTTCTTTGGCTTTCCCTACATCTAAAGCCAACCAGTCATCATTTTCCAAGTTATTATCACCTCCTGGTTTCCTACACCAAATGTGCTACAAAGATGTTAAGTCCTGTGTTTCTATGCTTTCTCAGCTCATACCAGAGTACAGTATGCCTTTACAGTTAGAAATGGGCAGATGTGATCTTAGCCTCATTTTACTGTGTGATGCTTTCAGGAAGTTTTTCGTCCATAACAAATCATATAACAAAGATATAATCAAAAGTGGAAAGCAACCGAAACCATCTTTATACCACCGTTGTTCTCTATATTTTCTGTAATAGACGGGGTCTCTTACACATGCAGAGAAGAATTTGTAAGGTTAACACAGCTATGAATCTCTTCCTCTTTCTAGGAAAATTGCTATGACTCTGTCCTACTTGAGCATGAGGGCTGCTGTTTCAGGGCCACATCACCACACCACAACAACTATTCGAAAGTAAACCCAAAAATTTTACCCAAGGTTTGACACAATATTTGAATTTTTCCAGACTAGGGTTGTACCACTGTTGGCTGTTTTCCATTTCCATGCAGTTAAAAATACCACCATTTCCATTTTATTGTGACCAAACCACCTTTCCTATTTTTTCAGTTCAGAAACACCATTAAAAAAAAAAAGCAAACAGAACCCACATTGCTTTCCCAGCTGTAGATGATACTTTAAAATAAATTTCTTATTAATTAAATTCTATGAAAATATTGTATAAATCCAACTAATAACATTCTAAAGGTACCAAATATCCAGGTTCTGATTCTCTGAGGAGTAAGTAATTAGTGGGAAGTCAGCTACAATCCCTTTCTTGGTTCTGATCTTAGTATACACTGGAAATACATAAGGCCTACTCAGGAAATTAGTATAATATCTACAATAGCACTACAAAATTAGGTATATCTCACTTTTCTTTCACACTTCTTTTTCTTTCTCTTTACACCAGGTGTTCCTTCTTTTCTCTTCTGCAAGGGTCATCAGGGCATAGATTGTTATCCTTACCAATTTTTCCTGAGCTTGAAGATATTCAACTACCCATGTGTTAGTTTCTGAATGGTACTTTTATGGAATACAATGACTTTAGCTGACAGTAGAACTTGCCTAATTCCCACTGTTTCTCTAGGTGGCAAATCAGTTCTATTTTTTTTTCCTCCTCATTTCAAACACAGTTTACTCATTGATCCTGGGTTCTGCTTTGACTGTAAATCTTTGTTCCCTAGTACAACAAAACAAAACAAAACAAAATGTCATTTTGGAAGGACTTATATTCTGTGGCTTGATGTTTGTGGTCCAGTTTGGGACATAGTAAAAGAGACCACCTTTCAACTGGTGGACGCTGAGTGTGAAATTCAACTACCTAAATATAGACTACCTGAGATGCGCTAGGGTATTTGAAATGAGGCTAGTAGGTATGACACAAGACCTACCTTCCTAAAGTAACAGATGGAGGCCTGATATATCTGGAACTTCTCAAGTTGCACTAGTTACCTGTGCTTAGGCAGCTAACTGCTGCACTCAGATGCTCTGAAAAGCTGGTGCTTGGCAACTGTCCTGAGCTGAACCAAAAATGAGTTGTAGGAAATCATTACTTCTGAGTATTCAGGCCAGAGGTTTTATTTAGCTTTTATTTTTCTGTAAATAAGAAAAAAAGATTAAAGATAAACATCACAGAAAATGTGCCTTTGTTATGAGTATGCTGGAATACTTCTTTCAAGTTTCTTCACTTACACCTTGAGTTTTCTTAGGCACTCTGCAGGTACAGTGCTAAGATTCTCTGTTACGGCATTTCATCAGTGACTCATTAAATAATCCCATCTGCCTGAAGCAATAACTACTACAGGAATAAAGCGATTATCCATTGTTGCCTGATTTGCACTTCCTCTAAATCTAATGAATTTAAACACACTTTACTTGGTGTAAAATATCACCATAACATTAAGTAGCTGTCATTTAAATATGTTCATATAGTATCTACAATTCAAACTAACATGCTCTGTGATATAAAATCTGGTCACTTAATGCAGCATGGAAAAGCAATTTGAACTAAAGTGAGAAAAAAAAAATTAAAACATGTTGATTTTAAACTGACTTGAAAGGACAGAGTATTAGTAATGAATGAAAACATATTTGCTGCTGGTCTCAAAGTTATTTCACATTGTACATACATAGTGGTGGTGAGCCTAAAGTGCAAGCAAAATTAGCATTAAAATCATATAGCAAACATAGACAATTAGATTATAAGCCTACGATACTAAGTCTAGATTCTCAGAAACAGCACAAGATAAATGTCGTCTCAGTCACCTAACTTGCACTTGTATGAGAGTTAAGTGAGTTTATTCAGGCATTAGATTGCACGTTCATTCCAGAGGCCAGTTTGAAACTCCAAGCGGTTTTTTTTTGGCATTTTACTTCCTAGTAGAGAAAAACAATTAATATTCCTAAAGTACAGAGTGCCTGGTTATGCGCACTTAAGTTCTTGGTTTACACATCAGATGGGGCCAGCTCCAGCCATGTCCTCCTACCTGCTTCTAACGGTGTATTTTGTGATCCAGCAGGCATCACTCCGTATCTAGCCAAAGATGACTTTTAGGAGGAACAATGAAAGTAATCGTCCAGATCTCTAGGCTGCAGGGTGGAAAAGTGTAATTCCACTGCAGCAGTGCAAATCAAGTGCAGTAGCAATGCACGTCTGGCAATGTCCAAGTCTGAGAAACAAGGGATTTATATCTGACCTCTGTAGGACAAGAGCGAGATGGGGCAGAACACTGGTCATTATCTTGCACTACTACTACTGAATGAATACTTCAACAAGTTTTGAAAATAATGTACCATATAGCGAATTGCCATTTAATAATAAAGAGCTACGCAGTTACCATAGCCTGTATTCATTACAACAGCAGCTAAAGTTGGGATAAAACATTTCGATAAACCCTAGTGAATGAAATATCTGCACAAAATATTTACTGAGCATAGATGTAAAAGGAACACAAGAGGCTTGTTCATCACCTGGCAGAACACTGGAGATGAACTCAAGAAGAAAAGATTTAGGTATCTGTAAAATGCCTAATATACACATCCAAACACATGAGAAAACTTGTCAAACACTCCTAGGACACATTCCTGGAAAACAGAGCAGAAGAAAGACCAGAAACTAAGCACCAGCACAGACACCACTTTTTTTATTCCAAGGGCAGGGAGCTTGCCTCCGATATGCCCTCTCTAGTATACTTCATTATTACTAATAGTAATAAGAACACCCTAAAACCAAATCAACCCACTATATCTAGTGCTCTAGAAGCTAAGATGAGAAAACAAGCAACAGGTGAATGATATTAGTCATCTGGCTCAGTATTTCACTGGAAGATTTTCAGATCCTGCCATGATTAACAGTAGAATAGGCTACCTAGAAAGCAAATAAACTAAATTCAAATTTCATTCTGAAGATGATTCGGTGGGTGGCTCATAAAGTCCAAGAGATTCTACATGTCTGGCTGGCTGTCTGTCTCTCTATCTTAATGGGAAACTTTCATCTCCATCTTAATTTGGGTTGAGAGATTCTGAGTATTTGTTGTCATGCTGGTTCAAGTGCTACATAGCTATACACGGGAGTATTCCACAGCAGGGTAAAAAAGAAAATGTTCACAACAAATTACACAACACTACATTGCTTTTCTGCACCCATGTATGAAACTTATACTAAATAATCTCTCCAATATTATTCCAGGAGATTTATAATTACATTTCAGTCAATGCTTTAAGCACTGCTTGAAAACAGTCATTCACATTTTCTTATCACTGGCTTTGGGGTTTGGTTTTAGTTAATTCTTATACAGCAGTGGATGTGCTCTTGGAGTCGGGATTATATTTCTGTCCAAAACACAAACTCTTCAAAGTTATATTTAATACACAAAAGGACTTTGTCAATACTAGAGAGACAATGGAACCGTGTATTTGTGAAGAACTTAAAAATTAAGGAAAACAGTCTAGGATCTAGCACAACCTTAGGTAATATTTATTTGCTGCACACTCCATTTTCAGCAAGTAAATGGTATTCAAAAGATGAGGCAGATAAATGCTTTATTTAGAAGATAACATTTTGGTTTTCAGCAGCTGCCTTCCTTACATTGTACTCTGAAGATGGTGGAGACAGTAATGTTACAGCATAAATAAAACGTTTCTTAAACCTGCAGAGAACTTTGAATAGCATTTTTTCTGCTAAAGAATGGTACACATGTGATAGTATTACTTGCAGAAAATGAACTTGCCGCAGCTGAATTTCAGACACCAATCTTCTCCACAAAAGGGAGTGAAGGGAAAAAATTTAATATGTATTTTCATTGTATGTGTAGAAAAACAGACAAAGAGGCGCCAAGATGAGGCTATTAAAATTAAACATTGAAAAATATGCATTACTTTCACAATCATATTTTGTAGAAAACCCTGGATTAAACTAGTTTGGCACTGTCAGAAGCTAGTGCTTAGTGCCAGTATCAGTGGCTGTCTCAGTCCAGCACAACAACTGCTGTTTCCATTTCTTTTAATTTTCCTGTGCATTAGTGTGAGGTGCTTTATAGTTCTTCCTTTCTGCTTTCCGCAAATTACCATCTTTTTGGTTACTAGACTGCACACGTTTTTGTCTTGACATGGCCAATTGCAGTTGACATTTCCAGTCGCCCAGGGTTAGCCCAGTATTAACTAAAACATTGTACTAGACTATTATAATTTTTCTTCTTCATTGTAATGGATCTTATGCTATTTTTAAAATTCTGCTTCTTTCAGATAGAAATAAATCCTAATCTTACATTCCTAAACAGAAATAGCAGGTTAAATTAGCAATCTCAGTGCCACTTAATGAAGTCCTTACATTTATCTTCCCTCTCCAACCCTTATTATTGGATTACCCTCTATCTTTAAACTTCTCAGAATGTGAAAGGAAAAAAAACAGAACACCAAATTAATTGTTTGTGATATACACTGCACATCAATTTTCAAAACACCTAAAGCTAACATCTATACAGAAATAGCTTTTGCAAATCTAAGTCTGATTAAAACCCTAGTTGATTATTCAATGCATTCAGAAGACACCTGGAATGGCTGTTATTTTTTAGAAGCTCATGGGTCTCATTACCAACCAGCATATTCTTCTAATAAAATTCACATGTTAAAGAGTAGATTTACTATGAAGAGTCACTACTCAATGACTATACATTCTTATACTTCCCACTAACTCCCTAGCCATATCAGATCATGATCATGCTTGCTTATCTTCATGACAATAATTAGAGTCAATTGCTTATTGCCTCAGTTACAACACCAAACCACCTGAGAGCTCGTATTGGAACTTATTCCATCTGATACCTCAGTCCCTTTACTGGGCAAATGTGGAAACAGAGGAGACATTCTTACATGTGTCAGTGATGCCATGATTTGAAGAGATTGGATCAAATTCCCTTAACTTTATGCCCGTATAGTCTGAATTTCATCATTATTAGTGAAAATCCATTATTCTGTAAAAAAGTTAATAGCAAGAAAGATGTCTCTAGGTAGGTCAAGAGTCAAGGTAGACTATTGCACTGTATGTCTAGTTTGCAAAGGATAAGCATGTTTTGCTTTTTATGTTCTGAGTCACTGGAAATCTCCTAGAGCAAAAAAACCTAAGACATTATAATATCATTCCTGGAGCAAAAACAGACTTTAAATTTGGATTTTCATGTCTCTTGGTACAGAAGGCAAGAGGACATATGATGTGACCTGGGACCACTGAGCCTTTAGAATCTGCGCTATTCTACCCTCAGAAAATTTGTGGTTTTGTTCAGACACATTTGTGTGTATGGATGTTCTTGCACCCATGTGCTTATAAGGCATATGTACTAGCAATATGGGATTCACTGTCTTGCAAATACAACAAAATTTACTAGTGTCACCAAATAATCAAAAGGGAAAAATACTATTGATGACCCTTGCTTTGAGTAATTAATCCCTACAGGGCTGGAATTCACTGCAAAATCTCCACTTCAGCAGATTGCAACACCATTCTCTCAAACATCAGTATCTCAGTAAGACTTCAAGTGTGCCTGTTTTGCAGGCATTGCCTTCAAACTAAGCTAGCAAGGGCTATGCTTGTGAATTAGTTGTAGAACAATGCTATGTACCTTGCTTAGTAGAAAACACGAAATTGTTTAAGAATTCTTTAATTCAGATTAAACCAATTTTGTCAGTAGCAATTTGTATAACATGAATGGAAGAAAAGATGTCTGAGTGCAAACCAGTTTTTCTGCAAAAAAAATATTGTGAGTTTCTTTTCTTTTCTTTTCTTTTTGCAAAATGTTATGAAAATTGTTTTCCTGTGAAATTCCCACTGAAACAGATCTTAGCATTTCCCTGCTATACAACTCAGCTGTCAATGGTTACTATTTAGAGCTGAAAGTATTACTTTAGAAATCATCATGAGCTAGTCATCTTTACAGATTTTTCACCTAATCTCATCTGCTCAACAAGCTATGATTTTTCTAGTAGTTCTAATAAATTTTGCAACATCCTTCTGCAAAAAACCCACAAAATTATTGTTTTAATGCCAGCTTCATGCAGCACTAGTTCAAGTATTGAGCTTCTGCTTTTAGTGATATTTTCTAAACTAGCAAAAATGGTAGCTCAGAATACTTTTTTTCTAAAAAAATAAGTTGCTTATAATTTCAATTATTGTTATGAATAAAAAGAATTAATATTTACTATGTGTCCTGATTCTAAATTTTTTTATAAATCTAATACTTAGTACTTATGTTTGGAAATTTCCAGCTTTTCAAGAGATATTAGTAATTAAAATTAATTAGTTTTACTAACTGACAGTAATGTTTTCAATTTCTAGTATAAAAACATCTTTGCATTCATTCTGGTTGCCACAACAACAACATGGATTAGTTGTCATCCCACAAAATATTCTTGGAGCCTTTCATTATTTTGCAGTTTGAGTTTACTTGATAGAAAGGGTCAGTATTTTGAATTCCTTAGTTCTTTAATTTGTTTTTGAAGAGACTATTTTTATATCCTCTTGGGAAAATGTAGTTTGATGGGAAGAACCTAGTGAAAAATGAAGACAATTTGTGACACACACTCCGTAAGCAGCAATGTTCTGTTCTTAAACAGTTGAGTTCTAGCAATCTGGCATAATTATCACTGTATCTTTTAAATCAGGGGCAAAAGAGGCACATTCAGTGTCATACCCATTTTAATCAGATTTGTTACAGAAGTTAGACTTTAAGAATGGTAATGATCATCTCCTTAATTGAAGCAGCCAGAAACAGAACATGACACAAGCATCAAGAGAAGTGCTCATTAAAATTTGACACCAAAAAAAAAAAAAAGCAGCCAAAACTGGCATGACTCTCTATAACTTAAAGATATAATGTGATAGATAATTTATAATGTATATAAATTAATTCGGAAAATAGAAAAGCTGTTACTTTCAGTGTGCTTATTCTGTACTCATAAGGCCAGATTTAGATGTGTTGACT
This sequence comes from Gavia stellata, assembly GCF_030936135.1. Lineage (NCBI taxonomy): Eukaryota > Metazoa > Chordata > Aves > Gaviiformes > Gaviidae > Gavia > Gavia stellata. The sequence continues at coordinate 21,702,878 of NC_082598.1, read as the reverse complement.
GTATTGATATTAAAAAATTTTGAATTCCAGAAGTAGATCCACAAAGGTGTTGATATGGTGGTGTTAGAAATTGTGCAGAACATCCTGCATGCTGAAGGGCCGAATATATTACATAGAAGTTTTAAGCAGCACAGTAGGGATTTACAACAGATTCCATCTTGAACTCGTCAGCAGAAAATAAGAAAGCAGAATGGACCTGAAACCCTATACCTTCCATGGCCAATAAACTTAATTCTGAGCTGTAGGAAGAGGTTATTGTCAGACTTGGATTACTAGTCTGAGATCCTCTTCTCAGACTAGATGTGTAAACTCTTCCTTTTGTAAAATGAGAAGAGTCTCTCCTTTTCTTTTAATACTGTTTGTGGTTGTGTCATTGTCTTTGTATATATCAGCTGAGAGATTGTACCAGTGAACCAAGAAGTAAGAAACCTGTATTCTGTACAATCATCAGCTTTAGAGAATTTTTACCCATTGTTCTCAAAACCTTGAAGAGGATTTAGTCTACTCATGGTGCCTTCTACCCTGTGCTACAGAACAGTGCCATCCTGGGATATATTTTGAGACTTAAGGGATCAGGAGGAGAAAAGTATGGGGATGAAAGAGCCTAGAGATCGGAGACACAGGCCTGGCAGAATGGATCCTCTGGCTCCAGCTCCATCAAGGCTGTTTTATGTATTTCCTGTAATAACTGCTTAATGTCAACTGAATTATCTGAAACTTCTGTTCTCATACGTAGTTTCCAAACATAACAGTGTTTCACAGTGCTTGGAAGTCAGATAAAAAATATGAGCATTATTTTTTAGCAGGAACAATAAGGAATATAAGTAGTGAATATAAACACAAAAAAGAAAAAAGGGAAAAAAGAAGGGAAGGGAAGGGAAGGGAAGGGAAGGGAAGGGAAGGGAAGGGAAGGGAAGGGAAGGGAAGGGAAGGGAAGGGAAGGGAAGGGAAGGGAAGGGAAGGGAAGGGAAGGGAAGGGAAGGGAAGGGAAGGGAAGGGAAGGGAAGGGAAGGGAAGGGAAGAAGATATATTGCTTGTCAGCAGGATGGAGAATTTCTGTGGCAGCCAACAGTACCACAGTTTCTACCTGCCTAGAAGTAAGTATTTTCCCCCAAAGAAATCATAGGTCTCCTTTATTTCAACTGATAAACTTTTATACTTTTAAATCTATTCCATATTGGCCATGTTAATTACATACTGTTTGCCCAGTTTATATACCATGTTTTACAACTGAGTTAGCCTGAATGTAAGAAAACCCATCGAATCTATTTAAGATTTCTTTATTTTCCTCCAAGACCACCTTCTTCATTGCAGTACAGCTATGCTTATAACTGCTGGTGCAAAATTTGATCCTAATCTATGAAAGAATCTTGAGGTAATCAATATGAATAGCAAAAAGTGGTCTGAGGTGTTGTAGTCCTATTTGCAGTACCTATTGGTAGTGAATATCTCATTTCCAGCATATGACTATTTAAGGATGGAATTTTAGAGAAGTTGTTACTATGGTACAATCAGTCTTGATGTATGACCACAGTTTAGCTAAATGACTCCCTCACAGAACTGGAGCTGTGGCCATTAGCTGAACTTGAGCTACAAATGTGGCACTTCACATAATAGTTAAAAGAGTTACAACAAAATAATGTTTTAGGCCATTAATTTTTTACTTTCACTCTACATCACCAAGATTTCCACAATTTAAAAACCATTCGTTGGCATGGAAACATCAGCTTAATTAAAAATGGATTAAACTAATTAACCTAAAACATATCATACTATGGAGTGTTTGATTTAGAGTGTATTAGAGGAAACAGAACAATTTCCATTATCATTCTGTGTCTTTTATCTATTGACAATGTTTTGCATCCATGAAAATTTACATGCTTGACCTTCAGGCTGTCTCCCAAAGGTAAGGATATTGTTGACAAGTAATGTTAAAGATTCCTGTTTCATCAAAGGTGAACCCTGTGTGTATATATATTGTCTATCCCTCATGATAGTTTTGCTTTCTAATTGTCCGTCAGATACCACCATGTGGCGTTTCATTTTCTTTCCCAGCTGCAAATTTTATTTCAGATTTGATGTGTTGACGCACCAGATATTGATTGGGTTAAACATGAAATGAAGATATAAAGTAGCAAAATGATCCATTCTCTTCTGTCAAATTGTTAAATTACAATATGACAGAAGAAAACAGTAAGTATTTCGCTAAATACATTCCCTGGAGAAAGGAGCCTTAAGATTCAGAGCTTCTTTCCCACAGCTGCCTTCTCTCCCTATAATCCCATCACGCAATGTGATCTTCCACTTGTATAAGGGTCAATAAGCAGTTGTTTCTTGTGTAAAATTTCCTTTTCTTTTCAATGGCTTTGGATATTAGCCACAGTTTTCAAAGAAAATATTAAAAATTTCATTCAGTGTCTGACATTACATCAGTGATTACATCAGCATTACTTCATGGATCCACATATATTACTTAGTGTAATTCTGGCTTGATTCTGAATTACTCACTATTAACTTCAATAGGAAGGTCAACTCTTAATGCAGTCTGCAACCTAAGCTTCATGAAAACAGACTCTCTCTCTGCAAGGGCAAAAGAATAATGACCTGGTGGTCAGGCTGAGAAATAAGAGTGCAGGGTCAGACTTGTGAGTTACTTTTTTTTCTACAATTTAAAAGAAATTAAATTCAAAGGGTGCTTGCAGATTTTTTTTTTCCTAATATGAAGCAACAGCTCTTTGCAAGAGAAATCTTGTAATCCAACAAGCAGCTGCTGCTTCATTCAAATGCAGAGCTCAGATAATGTCAAAATGTCGTATCTACGGCATGTAGCATGACTATAAATGTGGAGTGAAAAAAACTAATATCTCAATGCTGCTTGAATTCTTGGATTTCAATCCTCAGTTCTCCTTACTCTTCTTATTCCCAGCTGGGGGCTGAGGAGATAGAAGACTGAAATCCCATTTAAAAAATATAAATATTGCAGTGCTCTCTTGGGTGATTATAGATGCTTGTCCTGAAACACTAGGGTTTCATTTCTTGCAGGATGTGAAAGATCTATTTTATTGAGCACCTCAGTGTCAACCTTGCCATTCAGCCCTTAATATGGCACATCATGAATGCTGCTATGCCTAGCAGGTGGCCTGAGGGTTCCCTGTCAGCATTTTTGTCAGGCACTGCAGGAACAGTAAAACCATTCATACAATTCTGAAAACTCCGAACACTTTAATATTGCTCTGAGTTGCCACTTAAAATATAAGTATCACTGACCTTTCAGAAGACTTTTTATTTTAAAAAGATCTCATTTGCATGACTGGTTGGTAAAGTGACATCCATACTCAAAACAATTTAATGCTACTGGTTTCTCTTTGCTAGCATGAGGCTTGCTGGCTAGAGCATCATAATACTATACCAGGGTCAAAAATACACCAGTTCAGTGGCATAGCATAAACGTTTGACAAAGAAACACATAGGAAAATCCAATGTGCCCAAGCCTTGGGTTGGTTCAGATGAGGCTTCCAACAAGCAGAGAAGATATCTCATACTCAATACTAAAAATGTAAAGAGTTGAAAAAAGTTCTAGACACTTACCAGGGATTGTATCCTGTGCGCTCAGCTGAAATCCTGATTGTGGCCCACTGAGGAAAGGCTGAAAGCTTCTGAGCCTCTGTTTTGAAAGGAAACCCCAAACTCTGAAAAAGATTAGATGAGACTCAGTTCCAGTTATTAAGAGTTAGGGCAAAATATCCATGCCTATGTGACCTAAAACTGTGGCTGTGATTTTAATCTGAGAAGTGTATAGGACCTATAGAAGTGAAAAAAAGGATTTAAGCATCTAAGGGTATAGATAGTAACTTAGTTGGGTTTCACAATCATCTTGAGCACCTGGATACCTAATTCCCACATGGAGGTGCTACATTCTATATCACACCAACACATTTTTTAAATATGACTTAAGCTTTTCTATCTCAGAGACACTTTTGATAGTTTATTCTAATCACCTTGTTAAAATATCTGAGAAAAAGACTATTTATGTCCTAATCCTATTCTCCAAATACAGCATGAACCCTTTAAGTGACAAATAATCAAACCCTAATACTGATTGTGGAAGAGAAGCATTAGGGATTTTGTAATGCTTTGTTCAGCATCTGTATCCTTAACAACAGACTACATATTTTAAAAATGTCACTGCACACATTTATGTCACTATGTATATTTTTAAGACTTTGTTCCTCAGGGGAAGAAAAGGATTGTTTTCTTTCATGGCCTGAGAAGTATCTGGTAAACAGTTAAATGTCTGTTACTTTCGCTACAATATACCCCCCCCCACGTGATGGGGACCAAAATTTCATGACCAAAATTTATGTCTGTGCAACCAGCTTCTTGTGCAGGTGGTTTGATCCTGACCCATATTTTTCTGTGGCATATTACCAGGCAAACTCATTCATGTAGACTCTTTTGGAATCAAATCTCATAAATAATGAAGTAGAAGTGACATAAATGAAGACTACATGCAAAAGCATAAATAGTAAAAAAAGAAGCCTAATTTGGCTAGATTTTTGCCACTTCAGAAGCCTGAAACATAAACACTTACGTTTTCTAATAAAATACATGGTTCCTTTTCTTCTATAAATACTAATCTGTTAAGGAATACTAGCATACCTAACCATAATTATGTGTATATTTATTTTATGATTCAAGAAGGTTACCCATTTTTTAAAGATAGACACATCCTTGCATACCATGTTGAACAGATATCTAAGGTCATGTTTATGAATTTAGAGAAATAACTTAAATAACTGTGATAATATAGTACATTCTGTCCAAGATGTGGAGCACATCTTATTTTGATACAGATAGACAGATGGATGGATGGATAGATTGTACTGGAACCAGAACATTCAATCATTTGTGATGGAATTTGGTACTATAAACACAAGCAAGCTGGAATTTACAACCATATAAAGCATATTGCACCATTCTTGCAGCTTTTGAGGTCTTCATATGAGGCTACTACTTGTTTCAATAACACTTTTTTTTTGTCAGCCCAGCACAAGAACTCTTTCCTCTGGTTTTTGCTCAATCCCTGTAAAAAAAGGCCAGAACTGCAGGTCTTATTTGGGTCAAAGTTATTGTTATTCTCAAGATATTTTCCTTAGACGATACGTTCTAACAATCTTGAGGTGGGAAAAAAAGGCACGGTTTCTTCAAGTAACAATAAAAAAAAAAGTTGGCTAGACGGAAGTATTCTACACTTGTCAAGTGTGGGGGTGTAGTACATTGCAGTCACACACTTCTCAGCACCAACAGGAAAACTGGGGAAGTATCATATCTCCCCCAGATTTGTTTCTTTCGTTTTTTCTTTCAGTGCTAAGCATGTGAGAACAATATCTTATTTGGGCCAGATGGACATTTCAGTCAGTTATTACTTTGATTCATAAAAACAGTGCTTTGACAAGGCATTTGTCCAAGATTAGGTTTGACAGTTATAAATGAAAATAAAAGGTGGGGTTAATATTCCCAATTTTGAAAATTTTAACAATCTTCTGAGAACATTAATTCAGAGATTAAGTAAAACCGCTTGCATATGTAGGAACAAACTCCAGTCCCCATGAAGAATCAAACTTCCAATGCCATCCATGGCAGTATAATTTAATTCTCAGCCACTTAGCTACAGACAGGAAACGGAACATAACAAACTTAAAATTGCATTATTAATCCCTAGAATCTGGTCAGAATCTGGATATAACGCACATTGCTCTTTTTGAGGTGAATGATTTGCAAAGACAACCACAAGGCAAAGACACAATTTTGCCAGAAGCTCATTATCTGATGTCAAAGCAAATTTTATGTTTTATGTCTGTGGCTGACAATGTTCTGGCTTTTGCAGAAAAAGATGCGTTTTCTACTGCAGCACTCCTCTAATAAAATGTCGCTGTGCAGAAGGAAAAGAAACCTGCTTAGAGTCTCTCTTTTTAAAGGATCAGACTCTTTTTAAAATAAGTTTAGAACACAAGGCTGGATACTGATTTTTTGTTTGTTTGTTTGTTTGCCAGCTTGCTTGTTTATTTGCTTCTTTAATAATCACTTGTGTATTAGTTGTGTGCCCACTCACATGGGTGTTGTATCCATTCATATTTTTGATGAAGGGAAGGAGATGATCAAAAATATCCTAAGGCAAGTGTAAGAGGTCACACAACCCACATATTGGCTTTGTTATTTGCTGAATTGTATCTGATCATCATACTTTGATTCTTACCTCGCTATAATTTCACATTGTTCTGACTTCAGTAGCATTATTCAAAATTTGCAAAGATCTGTGAGAAAAAAATTAATTATCTTGTCTGTTCAAGGAATATTAAAAGAAACGCTTACTACAAAAATGTGACAATTGTATTCTCCAAAAATTGAAATAATGTATACATTTCACAAGTAGAACTGAATTTTAATGCAATTTATGTTATTAAAATTGCTAAAGTTTTATAACACAAAGAAGGACAGGTAGGTATTTCTGTTTCTCCTACGTTATAATTCGTAATTTACTGAATTAATAAGCAATAACTTTTAAAAGGATAAAATGATCTCTATAATTCGCTATAAAGCTTCAGTATTCAATGAGTAGGTATGATGTCTATACAGTGATTTGGCAATACACATTACATAGGCTGGAGTTCAAAGGCACATCTGGTTTTCGTGGCTTCTTGAAGATTTACATTCTGCTACTGATTTTTGCTAAGTAGTTTAATAACTGTAAAATGGCACTACAGTCACATACTCCTTTTGCCTCTCTGTTTGTTCTTTCAAGGGGAAAATTAATCACACACAGGAATAAGTGTTTAGGAAACTGAGACTATATCTGCATTACCAGGTAGTGTTCCATGAAAGGAGCAGACCTGCAAAGTGAAGCAGCAAAACTTCCTTACATTTTGGAGTATTCTTATTTTCCAGTTGAGCCAGGAGGACAGTTTTCCTCAAAGTACTTAGAAGAATATTTCCTTTGTCAATGACAACTGCTATACAGCCTAGTGATGAAGAACAAAGCACTTTAAAATTGTAGCTGCATGAAGAAGTGAAAAATAGATAAAATCAGGGAGATTATTTTCCAATAACTCTTTTAGGGGCCAATGCAGAATTTCTTACATACTACTGCACTATGCAAAACCCTAAGGCAGAGAAAGAGATATATGCTGATTTCCCCTTATGTGATGCAGACAAGTCACCATATCTGAGACTGGATTCAGATATAAGCTTCTTGTTCTGTATATTCCACATGTCCCCATTTCCATCCTGATATTTTCCATATCATCTGAAAGAATAAGGGGGCAGAAAAGGGACAGTCCATGCACAATGCTGAATACAGAGGCAGCCTTAAGAGTTGTATGACACTGGGATGTACTAGATATAAATAAAATTTCTGTGAGTTTTCCCCCATTCACTGTGTATTCAGAACAGTGGGTCCCATTCTGTCCTGTCTTGACACAATATGCACTCTAGAGTTATACTTACCAGAATTTTTGAAAAATAATATTCTACATAAGCTATTATTGTACCTTTAAAATCACAAGTATATGAGATAATTAACTTGACTGCCATGTCTACAACTTTTTAAATCCAGTTTATTCAGGATAGCTTCTTTTTAATTAGTTCTTGGCAGACACTGCAGCTTTGACAGTAATTCTAAGCCATATTCCAGTGAAGTGTTTCAGCAAGTTTCTGTATCTTAAAGCTGCAATATAAAACTTGCAGCAAAATCCATTGTCCTGGTTCTGTAAAACTATCTCTGGTGGCTAATCAGCCAAAGATGAGGATCATGCATATGTGCAGAGTTATGCAGGATCATGCTCGTAATTGTAGGTACTAATTGCAGGTATTGAGATGCTCATTACATTATTATTTTGGTTTTAGCTACAACCCAGAGCTCTAATAAATAGAAAACATACAGAAGTGGATTGCTCAGTGTGCATAGTTTCTTTTTTGTTTTTCTGTTTGTAGGAAGCAAATATACTACTAGCATCTCACCCTGGAAATTTTTCTGGTGTTCATCACCACAGAAGATCAAATCAGCTTTAGCAAAAATGCTGAATCTGGCCTATTAGAAGCATAGATCTGTATTTCTAACAGCATTTCTTTTGTATGTATATACCATAATAAAGCAAGAGCAAATTAGTGATGGATGTCGAGAGGAAGCGTAGGACATTTCTACACCCTACCCCAGCTGAGAGATACAGACTGTCTAGATAGGAATTTACAAGATCTAAAATAGAATTGGAAGCTGCACAGAGCACAATAAATCATCATTCTGTACTAATTACTGTGTTCTTCTTTAGGCAGTGATGAAATATCATTGTGACAGCTGGGATTTGATTCTAACTTGGCTTAAACCAGTTTCTGTACTGAATTAGAGGACCTCAAATTGGCTTTCTCATTGTGCAGACAATCTCTACATTAGTGGGCAAATCCACAAGTATATGAGATACTGAGAAGGTCCATTCTATTTGCTCATGTTTCAGCTTATACTAGTGGTATCTGCTGCGTCTCCACCCAGAAAAGCATGAACTCAACAGTTCATGATTTCATTAATTCTAATTCTATTCCATAGGCAGACAAGAAAATAAGATAGTAAATGTGGACTTTCACCCATGTAGTTATACTTAATCTGAGAAAAGCCTAAAGAGCATACTTGAGTAACACCTGGACAAAAATGCGCCTGCCTTTTAGGAGCATGTACACATGCATTTTTTGCACTTTTCTGGTATACATAAATGCTGTCCTGTATACTCTAAATCATATGTTAATGAAAGTACACTAATCTGCTAGTAAACACCAATCAAAATATATACCAGTCATTTTGTACTTCTACTGCCATCAAAATGGATTGCCATCATTCCTATTTCTGCTCATATGGTATGATTGTCTTTTTACAACAGAAACCAAACAATATAAAGAGTTATTGTCAGATTTAGCATAGATCTTAGCAGAGAATGTTTATATCGATGAAACTTGCCAAGTTTCATCCGTTTGCTTCAGTGTTTTCTTTCCATTTGTATGACCCAATTTTAGCTTATTGATGATAACACATTGTGATTTAAACTCACTTTAATGTCAAGTCAGTTTGATTCAAAAATACTGTTGAATTTAACTCATTTCAGTGTTTCCTGATGTGATGTTCTTGAACATCAGCAGTTATAGGAAGTTTATCTTTATATTTTTCTGAATTAGCAGAGAATGGTTACCTATAAAATTGCCAAACATTATGAAATTGTTATCTAGCCATTTTCTGCTCACTGATGAATAATCAGCTTCACCTCTCCCATGAGATTTCCAATCAGTTTTAACTTCATTCTTAACTTACCAAAATATTCTTTAGTTCTCACTTTCATTTTACTTCATTCCAACATTATCTCCTGACAAGATGCCGTATTATTTAGACATCAATTTCTTAACAAACAGAAGGAGAATATGCAAACATGATGTGCCAAGAATGTATGTCAGTGCCCTGAAAACTAGCAAGTTTCATGGATGATGATTTGCCTTGTTAATTATTTTGACAAGACTACCCATTGCAATAGCCTTACCACTATTTTCCCCCATTCCTAGATATCCTTAAAACTCACACCTAATATTTTCAGATAAATATCAAGCTCTCTTCTGTCTTCTACTGGCAGAAATATGTGAAGCCTGGGGCTCTAGAACTGGCAATGAATTAGATAGAGAGAGTTTTAGTGCTGCAAGTTTTAGCTGTAACCTTTGAAATTTTAAGTCTGAAAATTATCAAAACAATTTCCCAGGTACATAATGTTTTGCATAAAAAGTTCTGTTAGACACAGTCAATAATACTTCTTAATAATTTTTTTAATGTATATACCATAATCAAGATTCTGATTTAATAGAAAATGCCACTCAAGGTAATATGAAGAATATATAACATTTAGAAGATAAAAAACCTTTTTTAAAAAATTTCATATCTTATAGGAAAATTGATAATGCATATCCTTCACTTTAAATCAGAATCAGTGTTTGGTTTTTTAACATTATAATTTTATTTTCTGAGCAGCTCAGAGTTTCACATCTGGTTTGGGACAAGATAGTCTACCTTTTGTATCAAATACATGCTATCCATTAGTACGGAGCCAGTTCGCTTAAAACATACTGCCTTTTTAGAAAGAACAGAAAATGGAGGCCTCATGAACCACAGTCCTTACTGGACTAATCAGTAGATTTTGTATTCAAAAGGGACTACTGTCATATAACCTGACAGCCTCTATTCTGGAATCATAGGACTGTTTCAATAAATCTCAAAGTCAGAGCTTGTAGGAAAAAAATCAATGTAGTAGCACTTCATTTAATATTTTAAGTTTGAAATTCTAGAATTAGACTCATTTGCATGAACAGTAGTCTGTCTTTAAGCAGAGATCCAGATTATAGCATCCTGTGTTTTAAATGACATACTTACAATACACTGTATGAAAATATTTTTAGAGTTTTTTTATTCAATGTGTACAAAATCCATTTGCTTATTAGGTGTTGCTACAAAAGCATTTTCTTCTAGGATTCAACCTTAGAAGGCACACAGCCTCAAAAAAGCCCTGTGACCTGCTTCAAAACACTCCAGAACTTCTCCCTGAAGCAGTAGTTAAATTCACCTTCCACTTTGGTTAATGATGAAACAGTAATGCAGCAAAGCACTGAGAAATCATTTAACCTACAGAAGGGTATTGGTACAGATACTGCAATTCCTCTCTGTCCTCCATCAATACAGGATAATATGGTATATTCAGGATTCTACTATCCTTAGCATAACTCCACTAGCATTAGTGGATTTCTAGCAGTGGAGTAGTTTTCTACAGTAAGTCTGTGCAACTAGGGAATTAGTTACAATTATTGATCATTAATTTGTTTGTGCTGCTGTTCCAGCTGCTAATCATTAGTTGTATGACTGGTCAGAACACTGTTTTGTGCTGCTAACTCTGACTTTCTTATTTGATAGATTATCTTTGATCAGTAGAATATAAGATATGGCTGTGTATTGTCCAATTACCATCCTTACAAAAAAAAAATCTTGTAGTGTTATTTGATATGTCTGTCAAGTGAATTGATTTGCTTTATTGCTGTTCTACATAAGTTGCCAACCTCACTGTGAACACTCTAAGTCAGTTCTTACAGTTCTTTTAAATGTTTTTGACAATATGATTTTGTGTTTTCTGAAGTTTCCCATGATGTAGTGTTCAGTTTAGTGGGTTTCTAGAGTAGGATGAACTGAGTTCCCCTAAACCTCACCGGAAGAGGACACAGAAACATGGAGTTAGGGAGTCCAAAGAAAACTACAGATCACAGCTGAGACTAAAAGGGACCAAAACCCAAGATTATTTGCTGGAATTCTGCCTTTTTCTGGAAAAAAAATTAAAAAATCAGAGATTATCATACAAACCTTTAATAGATGGTCAACCAAAGCAAAACATCTGGTTTATGTTGGCTATACATAGGATATAGCAACATCCAGATGAAAACAAGGAAAGGCAGGATTTCAGAATCCTGCAGTCAAATTCTCTGAGTTCTGTAAAATGAAATGTTAATGATGAAACATTAATGTATAAAAGCATTATAAAATCATTTATCTAAGGGTGAAAATTAGGACATGTACTTTTGCCCCTATCAGTGCAGGGCTGTTCCTTAATAGCCTTTCATAACAATTTTGTTGTAATCAGGAAACATAATGGTTGTCACTTTGACAGGAACCATTGCCACTTAGGTCTAAGACATAAAAATCTATGGCAGAGATTTCAGACATGTAAGATTACTTACACTTAAGGAGAACCTCCCCCCCCAACAATATTAGCAGTAAAAGTCACTAAAGTCTTACAATTAAATCAGACTCTTTCAATAAGGGCAACAGTTCACTTGCCTATTAGAAGTTAATCATGTTATTCTTGACAACTTTTTTGACCTAAAATCTATAACCAGAATGACTGGAATTCTTTAGGTAATAAATGTCTCACTATCAATAAGTTATGCTCCTGAAAGGAAACAAAGGAAGTAAGATCATTCATTTTAAACACATTTTTTAAATGTATGGCAAATGAAAACCTCAAATATTGCAGTGAAACTGCAGAAAGTTCCTAATTCTGCATCTTTAAGCTTGGATCATATTTTACACCTATTTTTTGTCACATGCCAGCTTTCAGCGTGCATCACTACTTCTTCTGTGTCAAATTCAACTGACTGTTGCAGCTTGGATGTGGAAGAGTGTCTAATTTTGATAGGAAACAACAACATTTCTTCTCTCCAGTTCTTCACAGAAACAGACAAGCAGCAGAAAGGAGTGAGGCAAGTGAGCTATTAACCTAATGGATAAAGAGGGAGCTCATGTGCTGGAGTTTAAATCTCTGCGGTATGGCTCTTTGCAGCTCTAATCTACCAATTTGTTAAATTTCAAATACAGCTAAGAAACATTACAGCCAATTAGTTCCAGTAGGGCTATAAAGCTATATATTTAAATACCCCACTTGTACTGCTTTCCTGATAAACTGAAATACATCTCATCTCTTTCCAGACTGTTCCACAATAGCAGCTGTTTTTAAATTCTCATTTGGGACAGAAGTTAAAAGTCCTTGAATATTAAATTAAATTCATTAAATTAGGCTAAAGAAATGTCTAAACCAACCATTAGTTAGAGGAATTTTATTTAGTTTATTTCTGTCAAATTGGAACTTTAAAGGGACTTCAAACTATCAGAACTGCTGCTATGTGAGCTTAAATGGCAACTGTAATTTTAACTCTGTATTGTTTATTTATTTATGTTCAGGCATACAAAAATATACATTTCATGTGAATCTGGAAAAAAGAATTCAAAAATAAACAGTACAGGGTTGCCTAAAGAATGTTTTGTAAAAATAGCAAATACCTTTTCACTGTCCATCCAGTGAGACTGTTACCCATAAGACTGTTATCTATGTTCTTCTGTCTCATAATGTTTATATTTTCTTCAACTTTGCATGTTAAAAATCAGCAGTCCTGTCCTTTTTGGAATTTTGTAAGATGTGTCTATTTCTTCGTCCCTCTAAAATATATCTTATGGCCTTGTACCTGAAGAACTTAACATTTCAAATGAAAGCATGACAGAGAAAGGGACATGACAGAACGCACAGTTGTCTTCTCTTAGCAAGCACAGAAAAAGGAGACAATGAAGGCATATTAAAATAAATAAAGAAATATTTTTTAAAAAAGCCTGACCCCTAAAATTACTTGCAGTCACATCCTTGAGAACATTTCCTCTTTGTTATTCCAGCCAAGGGTGTTATGTTCTGATCCAAGTCAAGCATGAATTGTCATCCGTATTTTAACTACACTGGCATCATTTACCATAAAACATAGGTTACAAGTTGTATATACTTATACATATATATGTATACATATGTGTTTACCAAAAATGTATGTTATATAAATATACATGTTCATAGATACACAGTCACATACACACACATGTACACATACAGACATACATATACATATGTAAATGAGCTATCTTTACTTGCTGATAGCGTTAGAGAATTTAGAGATTATAACCTGCACCTTCAGGAACATTTAGGACACTGACTACTCTTGAGTTGAAATCATCAAAAAATATCTTCCCAAACTCCTTAAAGGATTTGAGAGTCCGTTTTGCAAGACATAATTATTTTTTTAACTGATTCCCAGGGACCTTCTTTGATATCAAAACCAAGCAGTTTCTAAAAACCCACCCCAACTATTGCATCCTGCTGGAGTTCCTTCACCTTAGTCCACAGCATTTTAAGAGATTCCTGTATCATCCCTTTTCACAACACAAAAAAAGAGAGAGGGAAGTAATTCATATGTGTTTTCTATCACCAGAGATTCCTTAGTCAACCCATTGTCTCAGGTCCAGATTATACAGACTGAGAGGGAGACAATAAAGAAATGTTAGGACAATAGAGAGGTCTACTGCCACATAATGTCATTGGAGTCCTTGAAGAGAGAAAAAAATGGACACCCAAGAACAGATGTCAAATTGTATTTCTAACAAACACGTTAAGTGTAATAACTGCATTTCATATATAACACACCAGAATAGAGACAGATTAGTTTAGCTTTACTTATGCTGCTCTTGGTTAGTCATCCCACACTCTGGATCTATTGTTCTCATGAGAATGGTGATAATTAATATCTTCTCCACACATCATGGGGCAACAGGGGCCAGCAGATTCCTGGGGCTGGGAGCCAGGAGCTTCAGGGTCTCTCTGGGGTTGGCGAGGCAGGGCCCTACCAGCCAGACCCCTCCCACCACCCCAGGCGGGGAGCAGGGCAGGCAGAGGGGCAGCCGGGGACAGAGCCAGCCCTGGGCATCAGGCACTTCCCTGGGGATGGGGATAGGGAGAGGTTGGGCTGCTATGTCGGCCTGCGGCTGGGCATCAGGATCAGGCCCAGTGGGGGGAACCAGGGTCAGGCACAGCGCAAGATGGCCAGGCTGGGCCATGGGGACAGGGATGGACTGAGGCCAGGCCAGGCCATCAGCCCATGGGTCGAGGCCTGCGCCTGGATCAGGGACCATGACTCGGCACAGGCCAGGCTGCAACATGGTGGGGGCTGTTGCCCCAGCAGGGGCCAAGCACCGCTGCCTCAGCCAAAATCAGACTCCATGGGCCGGGGATTGCCAGGATGGTGCTGAGCTTCAGGGTACGCTGCACAGATCAGCTGTACCCATCACTTTTCTACAGAGAGTAGCTTGATCAGAAGCCTTGCATGGTGCGAGTGATATACAGGTTGTTATGCAGAGTCTCTCAATCCTTTTGTGATCTGGAAAATTTAATTACCTTAAATACAAAAGACCCTAATTAGTTTTTTTATCTCAAGATGGTATACTTAATATGAGAAGCAGCAACTGACCATCATGATACAAATTTCCAATACTCAATTTTTTAATCTTGAGAATTTTGGTCTTCAGTTTATTTCAAATTTTACAAAATTATCTTTGGTTCCTTTGATCTTCTCCAGCTGTGCATGAAGGCAGTGCTTTGCTCCAAATCAAGGAACAAAACAAGCAGCAGCATCTGCTTCTGTAACAGTTGATTCCTACCTGAAGAAGAGAGGAAAGAGCTTCCTCTGACAGAGCTGGCTTGCAACTCAGCCTCAGACTGGGGACTATGCCTTCCTGATGTAATTACATGCCAGTTGATGGTAATTACATGTACCTATTGTAACTGAAAAAGGGAGCATACGAGAGCATTTTTAACTCTTCTCATCTTTTATTCCTCTTTTCTTATTTCTTCATTTATATGAGAAATTTTACTTAGAATCATAGAATCATTTAGGTTGGAAAAGACCTTTAAGATCATCAAGTCCAACCATTAATGTAACACTGCTAAGTTCAGCACTAAACCATGTCCCTAAGCACCTCATCGACACATCTTTTAAATACCTCCAGAGATGGTGACTCCACCACCTCCCTGGGCAGCCTGTTCCAGTGTCTGACAAACCTTTCAATTAAGAAGTTTTTCCTAATATCCAGTCTAAACCTCCCCTGGCACAAATTGAGGCCATTTCTTCTTGTCCTATCACTTGTCACTTGGGAGAAGAGGCCAACACCCGCCTCTCTGCAACCCCCTTTCAGGTAATTGTAGAAAGCGGTAAGGTCTCCCCTCAGCCTCCTCTTCTCCAGACTGAACAACCCCAGTTCCCTCAGCCGCTCCTCATAAGACTTGTGCTCCAGACCCCTCACCAGCTTCGTTGACCTTTGTTGGACATGCTCCAGTCCCTCAATGTCCTTCTTGTAGCGAGGGGCCCAAAACTGAACACAGAATTCAGGGGGAGGCCTCACCAGTGCCCAGTACAGGGGGACAATCACTTCCCTAGTCCTGTTGACCACACTCTTTCTGATACAGGCCAGGATGCCATTGGTCTTCTTGGCCACCTGGGCACACTGCTGGCTCATATTCAGCAGGCTGTCAATCAACAACCCCAGGTCTTTTTCCACTGGGCAGTTTTCCAGCCACTCTTCCCCAAGCCTGTAGCGTTCCCTGGGGTTGTTGTGACCCAAGTGTAGGACCCGGCACTTGGCCTTGTTGAATCTCATACAATTGGCCTCGGCCCATCGATCCAGCCTGTCCGGATCCCTCTGTAGAACCTTCCTACCCTCAAGCAGATCAACACTCCCGCCCAACTTGGTGTCGTCTGCAAATTTACTGAGGGTGCACTCAATCCTCTCAGTCAGATCATCGATAAAGATGTTAAACAAGACCGGTCCCAATACTGAGCCCTGGAGAACACTACTTGTGTGTGACCAGCCATGAACTGGATTTAACTCTATTCACCAGAACCCTTTGGGGCCAGCCATCCAGCCAGTTTTTTACCCAGTGAAGACTGCACCTCTCCAAGCCATGAGCAGTCAGTTTCTCCAGGAGAATACTGTGGGAAATGGTGTCAAAGGCTTTACTAAAGTCTAGGTAGACAACATCCACAGCCTTTCCCTCATCCACTAAGCGGGTCACCTTGTCATAGAAAGAGATCAGGTTGGTCAAGCAGGACCTGCCTTTCATAAATCCATGCTGACTGGGCCTGATCACCTGGTTGTCCTGTATGTGCTGTGTGATGACATTCAAGACGATCTTCTCCGTAATTTTCCCTGGCATCAAGGTCAGGCTGACAGGCCTGTAGTTCCCTGGATCCTCCTTCCAGCCCTCCTTGAAGATGGGCGTCACATTTGCTAACCTCCTGTCCACTGGCACCTCCCTGGTTAGCCAGGACTGCTGGTAGATGATGGAAAGTGGCTTGGTGAGCACTTCTGCCAGCTCCCTCAGTACCTTTGGATGGATCCCATCCAGCCCCATAGACTTGTGGGTGTCTAAGTGGTGTAGCAGGTCACTAACCATTTCCCCTTGGATTGTGGGGGCTTCATTCTGCCCCCTGTCCCTGTCTTCCAGCTCAGGGGGCTGGATACCCCAAGAACAACTGGTCTTACTGTTAAAGACTAAGGCAAAGAATCAAAAAATCTATCATTTCATAATCACTGTGCCCAAGACAGCCTCCAACTGTCACATCCCCCACAAGGCCTTCTCTGTTCACAAACAACAGGTCCAGCGGGGCGCCTTCCTTAGTTGGCTCACTCACCAGCTGTGCCAGGAAGTTATCTCCCACACAATCCAGGAACCTCCGAGACTGTTTCCTCTCTGCCATATTGTATTTCCAGCAAACATCTGGTAAGTTGAAGTCCCCCATGAGAACAAGGGCTAGTGATTGTGAGACTTCTCCCAGCTGGTTATGCAATATTTTGCCTGTCTCCTCATCCTGGTTGGGTGATCGATACCAGACTCCCACCATATCTGCCTTGTTGGCCTTCCCCCTGATTCTTACCCACAGACACTCAATCCTATCATCACCATTGTCAACCTCTAGACAATCAAAACACTCCTTGACATACAGGGCTACCCCACCGCCTCTCCTTCTTTGCCTGTCCCTTCTGAAGAGCTTGTAGCCATCCATTGGAGCATTCCAGTTGTACGAGTCTTCCCACCATGTTTCCGTAATGGCCACTATATCATAGTTTCCCTGCTGGACAATGGCTTCCAGCTCCTCCTGTTTGTTGCCCATGCTGCGTGCGTAGGTATAGATGCACTTTAGTTGGGCTATTGATCCTGCCACCTTTTGGGGAGGAGAAGCCCTAATTCCTATGTGACTGATCTCAGGTGCTTCCCTGGTTTCTAGCACATCAACAACCCCTACATCTGCTTCTGCATGGGTCCCCATCCCCTGCCTCCACTGAGACGGCAGTCCAAAGGGGCCAACTTGATGGACAAAACCACTGCGGTAAGGTAATCAGTGGCTGGTTGAAAAAATAATGAATGCAGTTGGGTTATCATTAAAGAGGAATGCATTGTGATGATAAAGAGAAGTGAAAGAAATATTCTCAAAAATTTGTCCCAGTTTTTGTTTTCCATACAAACTTGAGGTTATCAAACTTTGAGAAAAAAAATTAACTGTGAGATATATTACATGCTTTAGCTGAAAAAACTCACTAAATATTTCAATCATTCAAGAAAAACAGTTGTAATGAATCTTTCTGGAACATTTTTAAGTCAGTAAAATGAGAAGGGTTATTTCAGGTGTAACTAGTAAAAGAGTAGATCATGGAGAATGAATGAAACCATGTTTGAAACAGATCATGAGATGCACTAAACAGCAATCTGTAAAGCATGGCATATCTTAAGTGGCCCAAACAGTTTGATTTTTTTACATTTCAAAATCTGTTCAAATACTACTGAGAAATTTTGATGTTGGTTTTTTTTTGTGTGTGAACTCCTATCTTTAGCATAGTCTTAAAAAGATTTATTTGTAAAACCTCTGCTAATATCCTCAGATTTTTTTAAGGTTTTTAGTTTTTCAGTGTTCTAACCTGGATGTTGTCAGCATCATAAATGGTTAGATTAGAAAAGTGTGCATGAATGAGCAACTGACAAAATGTTAGAGTAATTAGATGCTTGGTAACATGTATGGAATTTTTCATTTGAATGTTATTGGACTTTATTATGGGCATTAAATGTGTGCTCAGAGAGGAAATAAATGCTATGAGTTTATGTGCAGGCATAATGTAAAGTAACCATTACAAAAATCCATAGCTACAAACAAAGAATTATAGGAAACCATTAACAAAAACCAGTGTCCTGTAATGGAGTTGTAGCTCACACACAAATTGAACTTCATGGTGTCACAGTGTCCTGGTGTTCCTTTATCTCCATGACAGAAGTATTCAAAATTCTCCTTTTCAGTCTTCTTTTTTCTATACTAAGAAAACCTTGTACAATTTGCATGGCTAGGTCACTTCTATAAAACTTTAATCATTTCTATTACTGTGCTTTGTCTTCTGTCTAGTTTGTCTTAACGCTTTCTGTAGCGTGATCGTCAAAACTCAACACCATATTTGCATTGTTATCATAGTATCATACGGTAGGACTCAATAATAAATCTCTGTATGCTACATAACAGTGTTGTTAAAAGTATCCCAGAATTACGTTTTCCTCTCTACAAGAGCATCACCAATTTGTGATTCTTTTTTAGAATCTTTCTATTTGAATGTTAATGACTGACAAATACTTCTTATTTTATAATTGTATGTGTGATGTTTCCAAGCTAAGTGTGATTGTGTACTTTGTCTTTATTGCATTTCATAGTCTTTATTTCAGACTGTTTCTCTGATTTATGAAGAACATTCTGTCTTCTCAAGTGTTTGGAAAACCTCATGCTTTTTTATCACCCATATAGCTTATTCTTGTATTCTCAATACTATCATCTCAGTCTGTCATGAAAATACCAAATAATGTTCAATCAAGTACAGATTTCTGTGATCCATGGCATTTATAATGGAATTTGGCAACACATTATTAATAACAGGTCTTTGTGTAGATTTGGGGTTTCTTTTTGTCTTGTTTTGTTTTAACTATGTCCAAATAAAACGTAACACTAATTTAAAGAAAGCACAGATTTATCTTCCCTGTGCTATTGCTCTGGAGATAATTTCTATCTGTAAGGCAAAATGCTCTACTTAAATACACCAGGAAATGTCTTAGCTGTATATTAATGCTAGTGTCTCAGAATGATTCCCTTAGCAATAATGGATTATGCAGTAATAAAAAGAAAGCATTTCCCACATACTGTAAGAATTAGATATTCCATATAACATGCTAAAAAGATTTATCTTGAATTTGTGATTCTAGAACTCATCATAATGCTGCAGCTTATAAATTTGCAGTGAGAAAAGAGAGCTATTGGTAATGGAATACATTCAGAGCATGATAGGTAGAAAATTAACCTTATTCTACTATTAAGTTGGTCATAATCAATAGCTTTCACAAACACTATAAAATGTCCCTAATTTCAATCTACACGTCCTAAAAATTACATCTAGAATAAATTACTTTTTTATTATTATTATTGTGAGGCACCTTCTCCTTGAAGTTACTGTTAATGTCACATATATTAAAAATACGTCTTTAAAGTACAAAATGAATTTGATAAGGAATGCAGAAGCCAGAAGGTAATGGTTCCAGATAAGCCTACATTTCAAATATATTTGACATACCAGCAAATTGTCTGGATAGTTCAGAAACTGCAAGTGCTGGGGAAGTATTTCATACTGCAAATTCACGGCCTTTTTGCTTGCTGAAATATAATTAATTACAATCCTATAGATCAGATGCACATTGTTAAAGTTCACAAAGAGGCTAATAGTTTCTTCATTTATGAAAATAGGTTGCTTTAAAATGCACAGCCTGAACCTCATCTTACATCCACAGGTTCTCAGGATCCATTCTTTTCCACACAACTATAGGCATTTTTTCAATGAAAGACACCAGGACTACATCAATTAAAGAGTAATTTAAATATATATGCACACAATAGAGAGAAGAATCAACTGTGAACAGAATGGAGTCTTTTCATCAATACAATACATTATTTCTTACAGGATAAAATTCACTTTACTCTGAAAGCCCAAGTAATCATTGTGTGAGAGAAAATGTGTGAATGGGATGAAAAGATAAAAATCAGACACTCCTCAAAGTAAGCTAGGGTAGGGGGCTGTAGTGGAACTTCCCTGTGATGGCTATAGTAACTAATCCAACCTAAGAATTAGGGCATCATTCATACTATGGCTTTTAGAGAGCTTGTTGCACTTCCCTAGGTTTTATTGCATGATTTTTAGGCAGGTCTGCTCAGACCACCTAAGCTGCTTTTCTTCCTGACTTAGGATTGATACATCATAATATATCCCTCTTACCCTGGACTCCCTACTATTTCTTTGTGCCATGATTACAAGACCATATTACAAGGGGTTTTCGTTTTTGTAAGTTATATTTCTCTCTCTCCAGTTATAAAAACAGAGGTTCAGCTTAGACTGGATTTTGAGACTTCCGAAGATATTCCCAAGCAATTGGGACACTCTCCTTTATCAAGTGTTGATTCTGATTAGAGAGATATATATCGTCTATATACATCATATGTGAGAAGATGGCATAGGTAAACATGCTAATTTACAAGCCAGATTTTGCCTTGGAGCTACAAAAAGAAAGTCTAATTTTCTAATGTCTCATTTTGGCGTGGCCTTGTTAAATAGATGGAAATATCACTTGCAATTATTCAGCCAAATGCAGTCTTCGTGTTTTATTTATTGATTCCTGTTAATTAATGTAAAATATGAAAAATCATGGAATTTGGTCCATTAGGATAAATCAGAGCCATTACAACTCTAGAAAAGGAATGTAATCACCAAACTAATATTGTATGTAATAGAAGTTTGTGAAGAATCAGTCTTCTCCCAAGTTCGTCCACTCATCACTCCTTCACTCCTTTTTTCCTCCTTCATTTTCTTTATTCTTCCTTAAATATGCATTTGTGAAGAAATCAATAATACACAGCTAGAAGACATCATCTAGACACTGTATCTCAACGTTTTCTTGCAAAGTGCTGTTGATCCTTACAGCGTATGATATGTATCTGATACTGAGTATGTGTAATCCTCACAATTACATTTAAAAGTAAAGTACAGTTGCTTTCTGATAATCTCAGAGAAGACTTTTGAGCAATGTTTGGATGTAGGTTACCTGTGATCAAAACCGCTAGAAAAGGCAATGGAGTTTTAAGAAAAGTAAATGCCTGATGTTTCCTTTCGGTGACTAGTAAATTTTGATTTGGTTTTAGTTGCGAGAACTTCTTTCTCCATATCTCCCAAGCCATGCATCCCAAAAAACAGGCTTTTTGACCTGTGTGAATTACGTTATAAATTGTTATGGACAAAGATTGACCAGTGAGTAACTGTTTGTTCCATCTCTGCATGCTTGCTTGATTTCTTGTTCTGGTACAAATGAGAGCCATTGCGAGATTGAATGAGCAGATAATTTACTCTTGGATTGGTTTTCAAGTTTTGCTCTCAAAAGAACACAAACTGCTGTGAATTAACTATAAAACAATTTGGCATATAGGTGGCAGGAGGTATGACACATAGAAGAAGAAGATAATGGCAGAGGTAAGAACACAAAGCTGAGCAGGAACTGGAATATGAAGTTGCATATATTATCTGAGCAGACATTTTTTTATCAAACAACCAAAGACCATACATGAGATTGTGTCTCTGCCATGAGACACAGATCTAACATGTCTGTTGTTTCTCACCCAAAAGCATCCTGAGAAACATACTGATTCAATGGATTACATTGGTAGCCCCCTACCAGTTATTATGTTGAGGAACTTTGCTGCAGGAGTGCTGTCCATAACTTTGAGGAAGGAAGGCAGGACTTCAGTAATTTCTGTGCCTGCCTATCTTTGATATAGTTCTGTAGTGGAAGGGCATGAGTCTGTGGAAGGTACTTCCTGCAAAATCTACGGCACTTTGAAAGGCATCTGATGTGAAACTGATGGGAACAGATATACTGCTATTTGCTACTTATATGCATCCATATTTATTTCAGCTTGTTAGCGCTTTGAAATTCTAGCCCACGATTCCTTGTCCTTTAATGTAGCACACTCTGTCTTGCCAGGCATAAAATCTAATATTTAGGTTTCTTTTTTGGTTTGTTTGCTTGCTTACTTTTTTGTTGTTGATGGTGTTGGGAGGATGTATAAGATGATAAGCTGGTTCTACAAAATAATTCCAAACATACACAAAATAATTTAATCTCAGTGATCTACATTATGAAAATGTTAATGGAGTTACATTTGATCTAGTGAACTAAAGAGAGCAGTTGAAATTTGACCTTAATCTTTCAGAACAGTAGCTAATATTGAGAAGAGTAGTTCAGAGGTTTAGGAAAACTCCCTCTGAGAATTCAACGTAGGACATTTTCTTATGTGATATCCCTCAATGGAGTTTTTCATTACCTTTGTACAGACAGCTATACAACATCCAAAAGGCATTTGACAGTCTAATTTGGAGGTATAAATGCTGCTATCATGTGACTAATTTTCTTCACCTACTGATTGTGTCTGACACAGCACACTTCAGAAAGTCACAGTGCGTGCAAATAACATGACGGAATAACAGTACTTACTTAGAGTATTGCACTTACATTGATTAATCATGGTGTAACTTACTGGTAATCAATTATCAGCAAATGCAGCAAAAGGACATTGCTGTTGTATTAGAGAGAATCTTATCTATCTGAATAGGCAAGCAAGATTAATTGCTATTGTTTTTATTACACAGAAAAATACTTGCTTTCAGTTGGACTATATAAAAATGCTTTGGCGTTTGCTTGTATTTATTTTTTTTAGCGTTCATTAGGATTTTTTCTTTTCCTTTAATGAAATATCAACACCAGATGCGTACTGAAAGAAAGAAAAAAATGTTAGCTATAGTGCTTGCAATTGGTTTCACTAATTGTAGATAACTGCAGAATAGTTTTTGGTCCCTGTGATTTGTGTATTTTCTTCATTATTCAGGGGACAAATCCCAGGAATCATTGGAATAAAACAGGAGCAATACCACTGAGCATTCCCAGAATTATATACCGCAGTAGACTGATCTGATACACAGAAAAATAAAATTTCAATATTTAATATGTAACTGAACAATCATAACAAACAATAACATTTGAGAATGTATTAATTTATGCCATTACTTAATTATGTGTATGATACACATTATGTGTATCATATAGTTTCTTTTAATATTATACTTACTACTCAAGTGCCTTCCAACATATTCTGTAGTTTTTAGCAGACACTCAAGAGGCATAAGAAAAGGAAGAAATAACAGAAACAAAGAGTGGCATGTATGTCAGAAAGCGTTATGTAGGTAAATTTCTACCTGCGTATTAATTTAATAATATCAGTAAAATTTGGTGCAATTTCTTTCTTTTCAAAACGTCCATTGCTACTGAACAGAAATGTTGAAAAAGCTCAAAATGAATAATGAAAAGACTACTTAAGAACAAGAACCTAAGTTAATTTGTACACATTTTTGAATTGTTATTAGTATCAACTATAGTGTGAGGGGTTTTTTTTAAAACCAAAGAATTCTTTTTAGAAGAGAGGATGAGAGAATGTGCTTTCATTTAAAGTATGAGTTCTGTGGGTGTTTCTTTACAGCACAGGCAGGACACTTCTTGTTCTGCTATTTAAGGCTGAGAAGGAACTAGCAGTTTGGAAGCAAAAAAAACTGCTTTCACAGAATCACAGAATCACAGAATCACAGAATCACTACGGTTGGAAAAGACCTGTAAGATCATCAAGTCCAACCTGAAAAAAAAAAAAAAAAAAAAAAAAACCACAAACAACCCACGCAAGCCAACCACCACACAACAACAACAAGGCACAACACACCAAAAACCAACCCACCCAACACCACACAGCACCATGTCCATCAAGCTACATCCCACAATGCCACATCCACACGCTCCTTGAATACCTCCAGGGAGGGTGACTCTACCACCTCCCTGGGCAGTCTATTCCAATGTTTCACTACTCTCTCGGTAAAGAACTTTTTCCTAATATCCAGCCTGAACCTCCCCTGGCGCAACTTGAGGCCATTTCCTCTAGTCCTGTCACTAGTCACTTGGGAGAAGAGACCAACACCCACCTCTCTGCAACCCCCTTTCAGGTAGTTGTAGAGAGCGATAAGGTCTCCCCTCAGCCTCCTCTTCTCCAGGCTAAACAACCCCAGCTCCCTCAGCCGCTCCTCATAAGACTTGTGTTCCAGACCCCTCACCAGCTTCGTCGCCCTTCTCTGGACACGCTCCAGCACCTCAATGTCTTTCTTGTAGTGAGGGGCCCAAAACTGAACACAGTATTCGAGGTGCGGCCTCACCAGCGCCGAGTACAGAGGCATGATCACCTCCCTGCTCCTGCTGGCCACACTGTTTCTGATACAGGCCAGGATGCCGTTGGCCTTCTTGGCCACCTGGGCACACTGCTGGCTCATATTCAGCCGGGTGTCGATCAACACCCCCAGGTCCTTTTCTGCGGGGGAGCTTTCCAGCCACTCGTCCCCAAGCCTGTAGCGTTGCCTGGGGTTGTTGTGGCCAAAGTGTAGAACCCGGCACTTGGCCTTATTGAACTTCATCCGGTTGGCCTCAGCCCATCGATCCAGCCTGTCCAGATCCCTCTGCAGAGCCTTCCTACCCTCAAGCAGATCAACACTCCCTCCCAACTTGGTGGCATCTGCAAACTTGCTGAGGGTGCACTCTATCCCCTCATCCAGATCATCAATGAAGACATTAAACAAGACCGGTCCCAAAACTGAGCCCTGGGGGACTCCGCTTGTGACCGGCCACCAGCTGGATTTCACTCCATTCACTACAACTCTCTGGGCTCGGCCATCCAGCCAGTTTTTTACCCAGCGAAGAGTGTACCTGTCTAAACCACGGGCCGCCAGCTTCTCTAGGAGAATACTGTGGGGAACAGTGTCAAAGGCTTTGCTGAAGTCCAGGTAGACAACATCAACAGCCTTTCCCTCATCCACTAGGCGGGTCACCTGGTCATAGAAGGAGATCAGGTTGGTCAAGCAGGACCTGCCTTTCATGAACCCGTGCTGGCTGGGCCTGATCCCTTGGTTATCCTGCACGTGTCCCGTGAGCGCCCTCAAGATGAGCCTCTCCATAACCTTCCCCGGCACCGAGGTCAGGCTGACAGGCCTGTAGTTCCCCGGATCCTCCTTCCGACCCTTCTTGTAGATGGGCGTCACGTTGGCAAGCAGCATAATAGGCAGTGTATACACTATATTACAGCAGTCATAATAGGCCTAGTGTATAATAGGCCCTGATCTTCTCCCTGAATAATGCTTGACAGGGTAAAAATATTTTGCTGCTCCTGGGAAAATACTTCTAAATATTTTTATGATTTTAACTACATGTTACGTCCAGTTGAAAGTAATCATTGTTCCATGGTATGGTACATACAGAATCATTTCAATGGTAAATGTAATCTTTGTGCCAAAATTGAGAATTTAAAGCACATTTAGATATGGGGGGAAAGTTCCAGACAGTAAATTCATACTAAAGAAACTCCAGCACTGTAACTACAAACAAAAGTGTGTTTAACTCCTCTCGGATTCCCTAGCTGATTGTAGTACCATGTTTTTAAGGAGGAGTAATACTTGATGGTGACTGGAGTGGCAGATAGTACTGTTTTGTGACAGATTTGATGCTTGCAGAAACAGTTTTTTCTACAGTTCCAAAAGTCCATCCCACACTAAAATCCAGCTATTTTAATAGTTGTAACAGTAGTTTCTTGCATCCATTCTTGTATTGTTACATAAATTCTTAGATACAATAACTGTATAAGAACTCTTAGATTTCCCCAGCAAACAACCATTTCCTGAGAACTGTATTGTTGTCTAAAATACCGTAACATCTGTTCCTAACTTTTGCTCTAAAGAGTAATAGATTCCTTACTCAAGAAAGCAAGCAATTTTTTCAGACTTCATTTTTCTTCTTCCAGAACTTTTGTCCTTAAACCCCTAAATTTCAATCTATCAATTAGATCTCAAAACACAGATATTCAAGTAAAGATATCATATTGCTGATGTGAAGAATTTCCAGGCCTTGGTCTTCTGAAGTGGACTATTCTGTATGTACTTTTCAAAAATCAATTTGACAGCTTAACTTTTTTTAATTATACTGTGGAACAAGAAATGACAAATAATATCCTTTCTAATTAACTCCTAAGATTTGGAGAAAGATGTAATTCCTGGAACTGAAAATGAATACAGCTTTCTATTGTCTTTAGTATATGTGAATACTTGCTCTGAATTTCTGGATTGAAATTTTTACCTATAGTTTTATCAGATCCATAATTTTCCTTTTTACAGAAGATAAACAATGGTTGCTACAGTAATGCACCTAAAATTCACCTCTGATAGAAATCTGAGTAACCCATCCTTTTTGGCAGTATCAGAATCTGGCCTTCTGTTGATAGACTGGTGGAACCATGCTGTGCCCTCCCTGAGACAGACACAGGAACATCCACCACAAAAAACACAAACTCAAGGGGATCCTGTATCCTCCCCCCACCAAGTAGAAGGCTTAAAGGAAAGGAGTCAATGGAGGCAAGTTACACTCGGGGCAGCAGGAAACCCCCTCCTTGCTTACCTCACCTTCCCAGGTGTCTCTGTACAACAGCTATGAGTCTCTGGATGTGAAAGGTCAGTCAGCTGATTATGTGGTTGGTGGTCCATCTACACCAGAGGTGTTGCCAGGGTCAGAAAGGCCTATCCCCCATATCACAACCACCTCCACGAGGAAGAAAAGATGGGTTATAGCTGTAGGTGGCTCCCTTCTGAGGGAAACAGAGGGTCCAATATGCAGGACAGACCCTCCTTTTAGAGAAGGAAGTCTGCTGCCTCCCTGGGGCCTGGGTTAAGGATATCACTAGGAAACTTCCTAGCCTGGTACAGCCCTCAGACTATTACAAGTAATTGTTCTTCCATGTGCGTGGCGATGAAGCTGCAACACATAGTCCAAGGGCAATCAAAAGAGATTTCAGGGCCCTGGGACAGTTGGTAAGGGAATCTGGAGCACAGGTTATTTTTCCTCTATCCTTCCAGCTGTGGCCAGCAATATTGCGAGAAACAGATGGACCCAGTCTATTAATACATAGCTCCGTGGCTGGCTTAACTGGTGGAATTTTGGGTTTTTTGACAATGGGATTGTTTACACAGCACCAGGCCTGTTGGCATCCTATGGGATTCATCTTTCTCAAGGGGGGAAGAGGGTTGTTGCTCATGAGCTAGCGGGGCTCATCATTGACAGAGCTTTAAATTAGACTTGAAGGGGGAGGGGTATAGTATCAGGGTCACCCATGACAAGCCATGGTTAGAGGGATGGGGTGCTAGCGAGGGCCCTCAACCTGTTGATGTGAGACATGCTGGGTACACTGGAGCACACTTGAAGTCTCACAAAGATGAGCCAGGGGCTCCTGAGGTAATACGAGCCAACAGGGAAACACCAGTGAAATACCTCAAAGGAGCTAAAGGGTGTTCCTCTAAAAAGGTGACATGGCCAACAGCCCAGCTGAAGTGCCTCTAGACCAATGCATGCAGCATGGGTAACAAAGAGGAGGAACTGGAAGCCACTGTGCTACTAGAAAGCTATGACCTAGTTGCCGTTACTGAAACCTGGTGGGACAAATCCATGGCTGGAGTGTGGCTACCGTTGGCTTCAGAAGGGACAGGTGAGGAAGGAGGGGTGGAGGTATTGCCCTCTATGTCAAGAAATGGATAGATTGTGAAGAGCTGCCTCTTCATAGCCATGAACAGGTTGAAAGCTTATGGGTAAGAATCGGAGACTGAGGCAACAAAGGGAACCTTGTGGCTGGTGTCTACTACAGGCCGCCCGATCAAGGGGAGCCTATTGACGAAGCCTTACTCCAGCTACAGGAGGCATTGTGCTCGCAGGCTCTCGTCCTGCTGGGGGACTTCAGCCACCGCGACATCTCCTGGAAAAGTAGCCTGGCGAGCTGTAGGCAATCCAGGAGACTCCTGGAATGCACTGAGGATAACTTCTTAAGCCAGATAACAGACAGCCCTACCAGAGGGGAGGCGATACTGGACCTGTTGGTCACCAAGGCAAGTGAGCTAATCAGCGGTGTCAAGATTGGAGGCAGCCTGGGCTGCAGTGATCACGCACTGGTGGAGTTCGCAGACCTGAGGGATATGGGATAGGTGAAGAGTAAAGTCAGGACCCTGAATTTTAGGAAAGAAAAATTCCAGCTGCTCAAGGAGTTAGTCAGTAGGACCCCTTGGGAAACTGCCCTCAGGGACAAGGGAGCAGAACAGAGCTGGCAGACGTTTAAGGATGCTTTCCATAGAGCGCAAGAGTTCTCAATCCCCATATATAAGAAATCAGGAAAGGAAGGTGAGAGACCGGTGTGGATGAGCCAAGACCTGCTGGCCAAAGTAAAGGGCAAGAAGGAAATGCAGTCAGGGGAAGCAAGGACAAGTATCCTGGGAAGAGTACAGGGGCATTGCCAGGTTGTGTCGGGATGGAGTCAGGAAGGCCAAAGTGTAGCTGGAGCTGAACTTGGCAAGGGATGCAAAGAATAATAAGAAGCGCTTCTATAGGTATGTCAGCCAGAAAAGGAAGGCCAAAGAAAGCGTAACCCCACTGGCAAACTGGTAAGAACGGATGAGGAGAAGGTTGAGGTAGTCAACAAGTTTTTTGCCTCAGCCTTCACTGGCAACCTCTCTTCCCACACCTCTCGAGTGGATGGACCACAAGACAGGGACCGAGGGACCAAAGTCCCTCCCACTGTAAGAGGAGATCAGGTTCGTGACCACCTGAGGAACCTGAACATACATAAGTCTATGGGACCTGATGAGATGCATCCAAGAGTCCTGAGGCAACTGGCTGATGTAGTTGCCAAGCCACTCTCCATGATATTTGAAAAGTCCTGGCAGTCAGGTGAAGTCCCTGGTGGCTGGAAAAAGGGAAACATTGCACCCATTTTTAAAAAGGGTAGAAAGGGAGACCCTGGGAACAACCGGCCTGTCAGCCTCCCCTCTGTGCCTGGGAAGATCATGAAACAGATCCTCCTAGAAGCTATGCTAAGGCACATGGAGGACGGGGAGGTGATTCGAGACAGTCAGCATGGCTTCACCAAGGGCAAGTCCTGCCTGACCAACCTAGTGGCCTTCTATGATGGAGTGACTACAGCAGTGGACAAGGGAAGAGCTATGGTTATCATCTATCTGGACTTCTGTAAGGCCTTTGACATGATCCCCCACAACATTCTTCTCTCTAAATTGCAGAGATATGAATTTGATGGATGGACTATTCGGTGGATGAGGAATTGCCTGCATCCAGAGAGTAGTGGTCAACAGCTCAATGTCCAGATGGAGATCAGTGACAAGTGGTGTCCCTCAGGGGTCCGTACTGGGACCAGTACTGTTTAATATCATCATCAATGACATAGACAGTGGGATCGTCTGCACCCTCAGCAAGTTTGCAGATGACACCAAGCTGAGTGGTGTGGTTGACACGCCTGAGGGACGGGATGCCATCCAGAGGGACCTGGACAAGCTCAATAAGTGGGCTGATGTGAACCTCATGAGGTTCAACAAGGCCAAGTGCAAGGTCCTGCACATGGGTGAGGGCAACCCCCAGTATCAATCCAGGCTGGGGGATGAAGGGATTGAGAGCATCCCTGAGGAGAAGGACTTGGGGGTACTGGTGGATGAAAAGCTGGACATGAGCTGGCAATGTGTGCTCACAGGCCAGAAAGCCAACTGTATCCTGGGCTGCATCAAAAGAAGTGTGGCCAGCAGTTTGAGGGAGGTGTTTCTGCCCCTCTACTCCATTCTCGTGAGACCCCACCTGGAGTACTGTGTCCAGCTCTGGAGTCCTCAGCACAGGAAAGACATGGACCTGTTAGAGTGGGTCCAGAGGAAGGCCACAAAAATGATCAGAGGGATGGAACAACTTTCCTATGAGGAAAGGCTGAGTGAGTTGGGGTTGTTCAGCCTGGAGAAGAGAAAGCTCTGGGAACACCTTATTGCAGCCTTTCAGTATTTAAAGGGGGCTTATAAGAAAGATGGGGACAGACATTTTAGTAGGGCCTGTAGTGATAGGACAAGGGGTTTTAAACTAAAAGAGGGTAGGTTCAGACTAGATATAAGGAAGAAATTTTTTACAGGTGATGAAACACCAGAACAGGTTGCCCAGAGAGGTGGTAAATGCCCCATCCCTGGAAACATTCAAGGTCAGGTTGGACAGGGCTTTGAGCAACTTGATCTAGTTGAAGATGTCCCTGCTCATTGCTGGGGGGTTGCACTAGATGACCTTTAAAGGTCCCTTCCAACCCAAACAATTCTATGATTCTGTGACTCTATAATATTCTTTGGAATGCTGATCATTTTAAACAGCCTTGTGAGTTCTAAGTAAAATTCTGTTTATTATCTGAGATACTGAATTATGATATCTGCTAAAAAAAGAATGTCTATCCATTCTTCCCCCACTGTCTCTTCATTCCAGAAAACAAGAGTTTCAAATGCAAAACACATTTCAATTTGAAATTTGCCATAAGTTTCTTTTATAATCAATCAAACACTCCTTACTTCTTCAGAAGCTTGAATCGTTAGAAAGGGAGATTTAGTTAATTTGGCATGAAATACTCTCTCATTAGTATTGAGTCTTTTTGGCATACCATTCTAATTATTTGGGGTCAATAATTGCCAGTTTTTCCAATATGCTGAAACTTCTTTTAACAGTCTGCTCCACATCAAAATCCTGACATTAGACTCTCATATATATTTCTGCAATGCCTCTGGAATTTTGCCGTAAATCATGACACTGTCATTAAATTTTACTGCTATTTTTAAGAAGTTATTGCCCATTAGAAAATGTCTATTACAGTAGCATGTGTACAGAATGAAGATGGAAGTGTTTGAAAATCCTTTGTTCTTCCAGTGATGAAAAAACTACCGCCTTTAAAAATAGAGCAGAAGAAACTGTTTTAAGGCTATGACTTCCTTGTTGTACCTACTTTTACATTTTTCTTTTATCTTCTTTCTAGATCTTTGGATTCTTGAGAAGGATTCAGAAGTGGCCAGAAAGCAGAGTTTAGGAATGTTTGCCTGGTAGGGATATTCTAGACCACCTGAGTCCAATTCTTCTCAATCATAGGCCACACGACACATTTTAGTTTTGACTTCTGTCTGTAACCTCAAGTCCACATGACCTCACATATCACCCACCACCCCATGCTCTGTAGCGAACTTAGGTCCCACAATTATAAGCACAAGCTCAGAATTCTAATTTGACATCAGAAAACAGCAGGAGAGATGAGGAGCATTCCTGGTATCCTAAGTCCCTGCTTTAGCCGGAATTATATAAGTACTATGACCAGATAAATGAAGGAAGCAGTTAATCTCCCATACTACAGAAGAAAGCACAGGCAAAATATCCAATATCAATAAAATATAAGTCCCTGTCAGCAAGACAAGAGGAAAAATCCCTCTTTTAACTCCGAAACTGGAGATCAGTTTAGCTGTGGGCACACTAACACTGTTGCAATACACTAACAGGCTACCTTGCCTGTTTTAGTATGATTTACAGGTCAGCTTTCTCCTTTCTGTACACTATCTCTAGCAGAGACTTATTGTCAGGACTTCATAGGAAGGTAAATTCTGAATTCCTCCAAGCTCTTCGCTGCCCTTGTATACATGAAGTTCAGGCTGAGCATAAGCAGAAACCCTAAAGTATGGATAAACTTTTATTTTTCTTTTCAAGGAATGAAAAATTATAGAGGACTTTTAGGAAATCTGTATAGCAGCTGCACATGTTTGGGGTACTGAGTCTCTATTGCTAACTATTCCAGATCATCTAATAACTTACTCGTGTGTGATGGTACATCAGAAGGATTAGCTATCTGAATGCAGAATTGACTCATATTCTTCATGTGCCAGCTGACCTCAGTCACACCTAAACAAACCTAAACAGTGGCCATAGTTTCTGACACTGAAGGTTCATAGGTCCCTAAAATTCCCCCCTGTATTTACTTTCTAGTGTCTAGGATCTAATTCACCCTGAGGACCCTCAGAAGTCATAAAAAAGACATTTTTCTGCCTGCCTTCTATTGACAGGGTCTGGTCTGATAAAAGTGCTCTGAGACTATCTCAACAAAGGGCTTCTAAAAATATAGCACCTTTTTAAAACATATTATGATTCCTGTTTCTACTCAGTATTTTAGCTTCACAATATTTCTGTAGAGTCTAAAAAACGTGATTTCAGTCTCTGTGTTTGAGGGGCTTCAAACAAATATGTCCAAGTTTTCAATATGTCTGACTGTAAAACCTAAGATGAAATAAATTCAAGAGTAAGCATGACTCATATTTACAGCTTAGTGTATTCCTTTGGGAGATGCAGGTTCAGTCTTTTCACAAAGACTACAGGATTCAAGTCATGAAGAGGAAGAAGAACTTAAGCAGTGCTCTGTCCTTTTTGGGTTTTACTTACTTTTTTAGTGGTTCCTTATTCAGCTTATCACAATTTTGAGCACCTAATTTCTACAAACATGACCAGTCTGACTAACTGCCTAATCTGGGTGTTGATTAGCCAGGTTGGCACACTGTGAGATTAAGAAAGGACCATCATAAATGCAGGGGACTTTTGACATTAATCTTTGGGGAATAAACCAAAAGGTGGTATAATGGCCCAAAGTTAGTGTTGAAGTATGATTTATTTTCATTGTGTTTTCTAAATCTCATTATCATTAACATTTCTGGGGTTCCTTACTATAATCTGAGAACCTTAATAAAAACATACATTTTTAATAATTTATAATCCAGAAAATGCAGTACAATAAATTCTAAAATAAAATTAAATCATACTGTGCCAAGTTGAACACAATAAACTGTCCCATTACAAATAATGGAAGGTGAAGAATGAGAGGGAATATGAGAGGAAACCAGAGTGAATATTCAAATGCAAAGAAAAATATACACCCAGAGTAAAAATCAGTTGTGACCTTGAAACTTTACTGAATTAATTATAGTTATGTTGTCGGGGAGGAAAAAAGGCATTTTTTTCCAAATGCAAGAGCCAGTTAAAAAAAAAAAATTACTGTAATTTAGAAAGGTATTAATGAGCTTTTCTTATCTTGGGTTAGTTTTATCAAGTGTGGTATTTAAATCTTAATCAAGAACTTAAGTGAAAGCCTTTTTTAACACAGCTTAGTGGATATTCTCCTAAAATAAGCAGCACAGACTCCTTTTTGATTGATATAAAGTGGACATTGATGCAAATTTTGCATAATTTATACTGTTGTCTTTTTCTTCCATATCAGCTTCTTAAGTTCTATGAATCACAAAGTGCTTTTTTGTTTTCTCAGAAAACCTTAAATACCCAGGACCTGCAGATTTCATATACAAGACCTCTGTCCTAGTAGCTTTAGGTCCTATAAATAGCTGTTAGATGTTCAAACATTCACACAAAAGAAGCAACATAGTTGTTTCAGATTAGTATCAGCAACTAGGTTTGTATTTGTATAGAATTTTACATGCTTCTACCTCTTTCTTTGATTTTCTTATATTCACTGCAAACTTTTCACTCTACTAACAGCTGGAAAGGGAGAGGGGAGAGAAGAGGCAGAAAAGTATCTATTACTGCCTTGTACAGTATCTCAAAATTGCATGCTGAATTAGTATGGTTGGTTCAAAAACAGTTTTTAGAGACTGAAGCTATGTCTGAGCTGTCTGACATGCCTTATTCATATAGCATTTATGTAACACTTACAAGGTTACTACCGTTGCATATTTGAACAAAATACCATTTTGTACTGACAGCTTTCTCTTCAACAGATAACAGAAGATGGCAATGTGCCCTCCTAGCCATACAGTGTTGTAAGCTTAATCACTTTCTGCCTGGTCTCATCTTGCACAATCAGTATGACCACAGTTATTCTGAGACCTGATTTGCTATTCCTTTTTTTTTATTTGTACCTAGACTTTGGCCGATGAAACAAGCCCAACTTCCTGTATCCTATGCCAGCTTCAGAGGTTACAAATGCTTTTTCTCTCTGCATGCCCATTCTAGAGTCTACCAGAAATTTTCACATAAATCAAATTTATGGGTTTCACCCCACTCCAGATGAGAAGGGAATTGAATTTATTTTCTTGGCTCTTGATCATCTGTACCTCATAAAGATATCTTCTGTAAATAATATGACCCTCCAACGATGTATAGCTTTGGAAGCATTTTGTGGTGGGTCCAGATCCTGTTGGTATGCACTGGCTTTTTCTTCCAACAGGTTACTTTTGCAGAAAAAAAGGCTTTCATTCTGCATTTTTATGGAAGTGAGATAATGAGCTAAACAGACTAAAGCAGTTCTGGGTCTGCATGGGAGAAGAGCTATAAAAACCAACAGATCTTTATAATCAAAGACTGAAGTTCCTAATGCGTCTACGCTGCAGCTAAGAGGATGATGGGGGATACTGAATCATTACTTCAGATTCAGGCTTCTCAGTTATCACTATAGATATACAGAATTCTTTTAGTTACCTAATTCTTTCATTGAAGTGCCCTCCTGCAGAGAGGAATTTTTCTACTGTGCAGGGCAATACGAACCTTTATTTTTAATGATTAGAGATTAACTTCTGGCTCTAAGTAATATTGTGTTCCATTTCTGTATGGTAAGTTAGCTTCTAAAAAAGTCTTGGTCTGTTTTGGGGATTAAATATTAATTTTGAGTCTGCTGAAACTGAGGCTTAACTCATTTGTCCACACATTTTTTGAGATCACAGAATCACAGAATCACAGAATCACAGAATCACTAAGGTTGGAAAAGACCTGTAAGATCATCAAGTCCAACCAAAAAAAAAAAAAAAACCAAAACACAACAACAAACCACACCACACAACAACAACAAACCACAACACACCAAAAACCAACCCACCCAACACCACACAGCTCCATGCCCATCAAGCGCTATCCCACAATGCCACATCCACACGCTCCTTGAATACCTCCAGGGAGGGTGACTCTACCACCTCCCTGGGCAACCTATTCCAATGTTTCACTACTCTCTCAGTAAAGAACTTTTTCCTAATATCCAGCCTGAACCTCCCCTGGCGCAACTTGAGGCCATTTCCTCTAGTCCTGTCACTAGTCACTTGGGAGAAGAGACCAGCACCCACCTCTCTGCAACCCCCTTTCAGGTAGTTGTAGAGATACTCTAGGGTAAACAAGTTATCTGCATGGGGTGGCAGATATTACAATGCCTGTAGGAAATTTATACACTTCTAAGGTTGGATCTGGGGACCAGAGAGTTTTCATCCTGTCAAACGGTATTAGACACCTGTATATGACCAACACTTAACTAAGTGTTAAATAATAGTTTAATGCTCTTTTATCCTGTGCAAAACAAGTGTTTACAGTTCCTATTATTCCAAGGACCTAATTCAGAATAAGTCTCTGCTTTAAGGAGGAATGTAGTTCATGATGAACAGATCTTATTTTAGTTCTAAGTTATAACATGAATAAACTATTCCCTGTATAATGCATGATACATATTTTCTTATAGTCTTAAATATCACTACCTTGGGTGAGTAAGTGAAAACTGTTGAGCCTTGAAAGTGTAATTTACTGTTTCTGACTGATAAATTAGTTAAAGTAAACTGACTGTTTTAAATAATTACATTATATTCTTGTGCTGAGGAAAGTGTGATTAAAGATAAGATGGCACTTCTTTTCTCACTTCCTTTCTACCTAG
The DNA here is from genome assembly GCF_030936135.1 of Gavia stellata. Classification (NCBI taxonomy): domain Eukaryota; kingdom Metazoa; phylum Chordata; class Aves; order Gaviiformes; family Gaviidae; genus Gavia; species Gavia stellata. The sequence continues at coordinate 21,666,680 of NC_082598.1, read as the reverse complement.
GGATGCCCTGATTTTATTTTTTATTTTTTACATCCCCTTCTTCCTTAACTACAGGGAGAGAAGAGTTTTCCACAAGGGTCTCCAGCGACCTTTGTCCAGCTAGCTCAAACAATGACATTGATACTAATATGGAGCACTACCTATTGCAGAAAGTGTTTTAGGACAAGCCTAACAATATAGGAGTTTCAGAAGCATTTTGTCAGGGACCAATGATTCAAGTTATTATTATCGGAGTTACTGTGTCATTCATTTGACTGGTTTGTGCTGAATATAACAAAGAGGAAATTCAGTGCTTTGGGGAGCTATGAAGCATATACAGTTTCCTGTGATTATGAATATGTGCTTTTACTATTATTTGATCAATTGAGGTCCTGTAGATATCTTTAGTGTGGAATATGAAACACTCTCAGACAGAGAGGTCCCTCTGGTTTTAGTGAACCTGCATGCGGAATTCAGCACCACGGACTCAGAAGGAAAAAAGCAGAAATGTCTCTGTATAGTGTAAGCCTGAGTAAATACCACCTTTCCGAAATGATGACAAGTGCTTAACTGTAATTACATACATTTCTAATGCATTTTTTATCTGCTGCAAACCCTGTTGCAAGTTTTTTATTTTTTTACTTATTGTAAATCTTGGGCTGAACTTTCCTCCTTTCTGCAGTGTGATAACTTCAAATTTATCCTCAGTGCCTTGCTGATATCAGTTCTGACCCAGTAGCATCCTGCTGAATTGCATGAGGCCCTGAAAAGTAGCTTTTATGTTTTAAGGTGCAACTACCATAATCTCTTAAGCTATCTGATAAAATTTTAATATCTCTGCCCTTCTTTTTTAGAAGTCTGCCCAGGAAAGATGCCTTGACAGCATGTTATTTTATTTACTTTTTCCGAATCCTTATCTCTGCCATGTTTAATCGTTTATCTTCTTCTTCCAGTTTTCATCCCCCTCCCCCTCACTTCAATCTTTTCTCTCCATTCAGCTTACTGTGGTTGAAGTCCAGCTTTGCCTTATCCTAATCATTGTGCAGACTGTATTCCATTATCTAAACACACTCTTTGTCTCCTAAAATTCTCCTGTACTTTATCATTAGATTCTCTCAATGTCATCACTACTTGTGCTTTTCCTGTCTTGATTATTTGATCATTGATGACAGAAAGAATGAGCTGCAGTTTATTAGATTTACTCTGTGGGCCATGTTGTTGCTAGGTGATACCCCCTAGCCACTGCTATAAATACTTAATAATCTTAAGGTTAAATTTCCTTGTTACTTTTCATTTAAATAGTGTAAGACACCTGGACTTCCATGATTTAAAGCACATTATAAAACTATTTGGATTAAGGGACAATTCTGATTCGCTGCTAGATTATTGCTAAGGGATAGATTAATTTGTATGAAGCCCACGGTTCTGCACCGTTCTTCAGTATTTCAAATTGCTAACCTCATCTTTTTCCAACAGTTTGACGTACCTTTTTTTCAAAATAGAACTGTTAGGGGAGAATAAGGCACAACTAAGCAAGCTATTTATTAATCAAGAGGTAACACTCAAGAAGGATTGAAAGTATGAGACTGTGCCGGGTCGTATGATTGCCCGACAGTAATCACATTCCTTATCTCACCTTGCTGCTTAATATTCATCTAACTAAAATTAACTTCATGATGCTAATTAACTAGTGCATGATCTTGTAAATGTTCCTGTGCGAAATACAGTACCATGAGTGTGTATACATGAGTGTACTATGGTAGTTGCTATGACAGTGTCTGCATAAAGTCGTAGCCATTTTACTGTCTGGATTGTTTTGTAACTAGGAAGTGAGTTATCTGGCTTAAATGAAGATTTTTACCAGAAACTGGAATCAGAATGGAAAAATTGCATGTGCTTTACTAAGCTAAATAAAAATTAAGTGAATAAAGGTTTTTCTATCACTTCAATATTTGGAGATCTTGACTTTAAACTTCAACCAATCAATAGTGAAGGCTATATACATTTTATAATGTCTATTACTCTTAGCTCATTCCATCCTCTGTAATTAAAAATTTTATCTGTTGATTCCTTGTAATTGATTTCATGAATAAAATCTAACACTAAGTAACATTTCATATTTTTTTATCCTTTATATTAGCTCATAGGCTATATTCGTTTTTCAGAGGATACCTGCTCAGCATATTCCTTCTCATTTTGTCATCATCAGGAACTCCTTGGCTGTTTCTCCCCTGAACTTTTTTGTCATTCGTTCTTTGTTGCTTCCTTTCTGCCACTTACCTGCTCTTCAGGGCAGAAAACATATCTTGTCTATCACATAGAAAGCAGAGTATAAATATAATGTAATAATATGATGTAAATAATGCTTTCTACCATTAGAAAAATTGATATTTTAAAGGCAAAAAGAGGTTAGGAGACCAGAACCTGCAGAAATTTTCCTTACACATTTTCCAGCATATTTTCTACTAAGAAAGGTTGCAGTAGTGCCTAAAATTGCCAGAGCTACTTAATATAACTGATTAAGTTTTGCATTTCCTATCTGAAACATTCATAACTGGAGGGAGATTTGTGGAACAACTGTTTCCAAAGCAGTCATTCATAGTCTGGGACTGTTACTTACAAATCCATCATGAAAAAAGTTTCATCTATTATTTTTGTTTCAACTGGGGCAGCTTAACTGATACCACCTTTTTTGTCTTGCAGAAATGTCATGGCCAAGACGATGAGATTCAGCTGCACTCAGAAACCTCAAACTCAAATTTAGATTCTAAAATAAGCTTTGAAATATTTGAATCCAAGGCATGCAAACTGTCAGTGTAGGTTTTGCGAAGTAGTTAGTCTGAAAAGACTAATACTTCTTTTCTGATTTTTTATGACCTTCGTAAATGAAAATCTCACTCAAAAGTTTCACTGCTGCTATCAAAATACGATTTGCCTGTAGCTGAATTCACTGTCTAATTTAGAAGTCATCCTATTTCATTTCTGAATATCTGAAAAGAGTTTATACTTCACTTTGCTTCCAATTATGTAATTACAGTTGATTGGAAGAAATGAAAATAAACAATGCAGAGGTGCAAATCACTCTGTGAGAATATTACAGACATGTCTGTTCCTTTACTCTGATATTCAACTCTGATTGCAAAAGTTATGGTTCTGGGAATAAAGTCCTATTTCAAGTATCTTGATCCCAGTACATAAAAATGAAGAAACTTAGATACATCATCCATCTTGGAATTTTTCAGTTGCCTTCCATTTCATAATATTCTGATTTTGGTGAAATTCTAGATAACATGTTCAAAATGAGAATGCTTGTCAGAACACAGTTTTCAATAAATTTTTAGAAAAATGAAAATAGTCACTGATGTATTTTTACCACAACAATAAAATTGTTATGCGCAGGTATTCAGAGTTATTTGCATCACTGAAAGTAACTTCAAGGATGCTTTTCTGCTAAAGAGTATGTAATTAGATTGTTTCCAGTGAGAATTTTTTGTGTGTTATTGCAGTAAAGCTGAGTCAACTTTCTCTGGGATCCATTGTGTGGAAATAAAAAACTATGCTCTGTATTTTGACTTTTCAGTCATTTTAGTTCCTCCCACTTTTTCGCCAGTAAATTATCTCTTTCTGAAATAGATTCCATTTTCTTGTCTTTTTCTTATCTGACTTTTTTTAATTCCTTTTTCTTTGTTTCTCCTCCTCTTCTTGTATTCTTTCACTCAGAGGAATTCAAACCTAAGTAAGTGTTTTGCTACATAGGTTCAATACATGGCCATCAACCCATTTGTGCACAAAAAATTAAATAACATATTCTGTTACCTCAAAAAAACTTTGACAAATTACTCTTCCTCTCAAAAACCCATACATGTATTGAATGAAGTGTCTCAAAATCATGATGAATTTGTTTATTAACTTCAATGGATTATACATTTCCAAAGTCTTTAAATAATTAACTATAAAATGTTTTCTTATATTATTAATTTGAAATTTTTGTTCAGTTTTATTTAAAGAACAAACCTTTAATTTTATTTAAATAGCCTTTCCACTATGCATTTTTTTATTATTATGATTTGTCAGTTTGCAAAGAATACGAAATACCTTTTTTTAAAAAAGAATTATATTTGACTGACTTTTGGGTCAAAGTAAAAAATAAACCAAATTAAGATAATATCTTCATATTGTTTCTGTGGACTGTTAATTGCTCTTGATCTTACTTTTAGATAATTGTCATTCTTTTCAGTGAGGAAAAGTTCAAACACATTTTGCTTAGGTCTGTGCTGTCGTTCAGGTTAAATCCCTGTTTCATAACCCTGTCAGTATAAAGGAACCATAAAATAAACACATTTTAAGGCCAATTATGTTGGCACAGGAAAATAAAGTAGCCTTTTAGTCTAAATGAAAAGTGGGCCTCGTGTCTGTTGTTTCAGCCAGACGCTTCACTTCAAAGATATCTATTATTTTTTCCCTCCTACTTTGTCTTCTGTTCTTGCTTAGTCCACTTAAGGGCTTTTGAAATATTACTGAAGTACCCAGTTTACTGAGTACATTTTTTAAAATATTGTATAAATAATATCCTTTTCTACTAGGATATGTCCAGAGAAAAGAGGAAATCCCTGAGCAATAAATACTGCAGATATTTAAGGGATTGTAGTGAAGACTGTGGATGAAATCAACATGAAGCCACAGAGACAAAATCAAATGTGGCCAATTTTAATTGACTACACTGGGGCAAAAGGTAGCACATTTAAAACAGAAACAATCTGTATATTAGTATTTTCACAATAACAACGCTGTTCTCATAAGAAAGACAACAGAGAAGGGAAAAAAAGATTGTAAAAAGAAGATAAAATTGATCAATTAAGTGGAGTTAATGGGAAGTCTTCTCTGAGGTAAGCTGGCCGGCCCTCAGTTAAGAGACACAAAAAGCTGAAGAAAATGTTCAAAAGCGTTAATAGTCTTCAGTGCCGAAGCCACAAATTAATTAGGCAGACATCCCACCAAATGGCTCATTTAAGTAACATGTATAGCTTTATTCAAGTAAATTCTGAATGCTTAATCCTCACTAAAGGTGCCAATGTAGAAAAATAAAATTACAGAAAAAAAATCAGACATATACTTGAAAAATATAGGAAGAAATTAAACTGGAAATAAACGTGTAAATGAATGAAATTCAGACCTTAGTATAGCGTAGCAATACAATGAATCAAAATATATGGGAGAAGCATACAAGATGAAGAAAAAATCTCCCCAAAATGAAGGAAACATGGAAAAAATACAGCATAAGAACAAGATTTCTCCATATTTTTATTTTGGTTTATTAAAGAGAAGGCTGAGAATTCATTTCATTATGGTGCCTAAGCATTTCCATGTGGGAAAAATAATAAGTGTTAAGGCAGTCTTAACCTAAGACATTAATACAGTCAGTATAAAAGGAAGAAACATTCAAATAAGAAACCTGGCAGTATTCTTTAACACTGACAGTATTTTATCTCTGGAAGAATTTACTAAGAGAGATACTGAATTTTCTGTCACTGGAAGTTTCTATATATTTGTATATCATGTACCTTGAAGTTCAACACAATTTATTAGTCTCAGTATGGTGTAACCGGGTAATATTCAAGGGCCTGTGTTAATTTAAGGGTCAGACAAGATGATCAAGTCATTATAAATACATATATATACATTCAGGAGAGAGCTTAAAAAAATTACCACGTCATAGTAAAGAAGGTAATTAGATAAATACCAACCCCCTAAATATTTAAATAAATAAATAAAAATTCAACAAAAGTAGTAGACAATAAATAAAGCAGTTGGGATAAGGCAGCAGCACAACACAAATTATATCCATGGCATAGTGCTTGATGTTTTCTGTCAGGGATTAGAATCCCACTGTACTGAATATAGCAAAAAGAAATAACACAAAGATAGAGACTGTCCCAGATGGCTTATATTCTAAACAATTGACAAAACACAACCACAGAGCAAACAGGTTCTGCAGGGGAAGATAAGGTTACTGTCCAGGCAGACATGTGTGAATAAATTAGATGTGACAGTGGCTCAAGTGTCATATGTGGTTGACATCGACCTAATCAATGGCAACATAGCAATTATTTGTAGGAATATTTTTTTACATATTTTCCCTTACGTTTAAGACAGCCAGTTTAATTAATTGTATTTGTCTATATCCCATGGCACGCAAAAATAAAATTTCATGGTCATGTCTATTTATCATTTTCAGGCTTACTAATGTAAAATAAAATTCAGAAATCAAAGGATGACCTTGATTTGCACCAATAGATTTTCCCCTGTCATTGCTTTAAAGTTTCAGGTGAAGAAATATACTGCTCACCAACACTTCCCTAGATTTGCTGACTGTAGGTTAGCATTACAAACCCTTAACTTTGATAGGCCAATTTGATAACTAACCTCTGCATTTGTTATTCATATTCTCACTACAAATATGAACATGTAATCTTCAAAGCCATCTCTTCATTATGTCAAAATATTTCACCTCAAGTATGCAATATAATCTAATAATAATGGGACCTGCGCATGGTGAGATCAACTTTTCACCAAGGGACATGACAGAAGACAGACAAAACTTCTGACAAATATTTTCATTAAATAGCTCTAAAAGCAACAGCTAATCTGAATAGATTTATGGTAGCTAAGCAGAGTGAAGGATGAGAAGCTATAAAACTGTAACAATAAATACAATAATATTCATTAATGACTTAAGAATTAATGTTTTTGTCTCCATAATAATTATACCATAAACTGACAAACCTTCTGGAATTTTGCTTCAGCGTTTACTTAACAAAAAATATAGTTATTACCCCATAAACACATAGTAAACATTCTTAGCCCATTGCCAAACAAATGATACACCTAAGGGGAAATTTTAGACAGAAAACAGAAATCTAATAATTTCAGCATTTACCTACTTCATAAACTGTATACTCATTAAGTAGATTATTATTTTGATCATAATTTTTACTAATAAGCCATGGTAAAATTCTGTTTAGAATCCCTGCCATTCTTGGTGTGACACCAATGTAAGACTGAAGATTGTATTTGTTCATTTGAGTAGACAGTGTGCATGACTCTAGAAAACAGTCTTTTTCTTGTCCCTATTTTCCTCATATTTATTGCAATATATCATGATGCATCCACAGGCTATGTACAAAACCAGTGAAGCCAGAAGTAATTCAGAAGGCCTTAGAATTATCATTGGTGAAACCATACATAGAGCCATAGGCTTTGATAGCTCTGAAGCATGTGGTGGTGATTTGAATACACATTTTTATTTTAAATAATAATAATATAAACATGCTGCAGTTATTTCAGATATCACTTGTATTGATGTATTGTTTCTGAAAAATGGTGAGTACTTTTTAACACATAAGGCTTTAGTTTTTAATACAGGAGGTTTTAAGGAACCATAAAAAATTATTTAAAGACAAGATTAAAATATATTATTTTAACAGCCATTTATGCATATAACGAAAAAAAAAGAAAAAACCTGTGATAATTTTTCCCAGATGAATTGCAGATGAATTAAAAAATACTGCAAATTACTGAGTGTTACATTCAACAATATATTTAGTAAAAAACTCATGTTACATAATTAAAATCTTTATCACTTTTTTAGAGCCAGAGGCTTTGGTATTCATGTCTTCAGATTAGATTAACATGTTCTGTTTCATCAGAGTGTATTTGTAGAAAACAATCACAGTTCTATTAAATTTTTATTCCTCTACATACAAGGTCACCATTAGCTTCTTTATATTGGGGAGTTTAACATGCTTTACTGTTAAAAGAATATTAGGGCATTAGGGCCAAGGAGATATGTAAATTAATGTTTCTTCTCTACGTAAGAAAAACACAGATAATAACATAAAGTAGAGAAGTCATGTATGTCCTTTTATATGAATTCTTGACCGAATCTTTGTAAGAAGTGGTATTTATTTCTAGAATTTTCAGACAAGATAGGTATTATTGGGAAGATTCTTGAATTCTGAGGTAACATTTCTTATTTTAATTCTCAGAACTCCTGAAAATCTGGGGAGTTAATTTTTCATCCACTGAAATGCCATTTTAAGAAAATCTATGTCATATTATCTCTTTAGAAACCCAGAAAAGCATGTGTATGTTGAAGGAAGCTCATTCCTAATCCTTGAAGTTCAGGTGGAAAGAGCATTCAGCCTGCTTTTGGTTCACTTTCCCCCCTCTCTTTGCAAGGAGGAATAGTCAGCATGAAATAGGGGATTTACCTTTCATTCTTAACACATGTATTTTCACATCCACTCAGAGATTAGCTAAAATATCAAAAGCACAAGAAAGCATTGAAGAACTGAAGAAATAGTCATAAATATTTGGAAGCCCATATTCCCTCCCCCACTTTCTTCTCTATAAACCTCTTTGGAAATTTATGTTCTAGGTCACCTCCTCAACATGGAAAAGTACTATGAAATCTAATAATGATCCACAGAAAATGAAGACTGTTACAGAAATTACTGCAGAATAATAGATTTAAATATGACCCTGTTAAAGATATGTATCTTTCATGGATTGAAAGTATGTTATATGTTGCTGACTATAAATTTACTATAATAAAAATTTATTTTCCCATCTTTTTCATGTTAAGTAATGTCATTAACATCCATAGGACAACCTAAATGGGTAAGGTAAGCTAGATTTGTCCCCAGTTTATTTTCTTCTCTGACTTATTTTAATGAAAACATTTTTGAAGACTTTGTATAACCACTTCAAAAATTTAAACAGAATCTCAAGAGAGTTTGTGTAATTTTCAGTTCACTGAACCAGAGAATAGTCTCTCAAAGCTGTTTCAGTGTTGTCGTTACTTCCACCTACAAAAGAAACAGTGACGACTCAAAGTCGGAAACAAGAATAAATAAGCAAATGCCTTCAAAAAGGAAAGCTTTCAAAAAGTGCTTATTCAACATTTTTCTGTGTTCTAGAAAGTTTTACCTATGGCAGATAACTGGAACTTAATTTCAGTATCTGAAATACACTGAGTGTCTTTCAATATATTTCGTCACTTTTATACAATAATACTCAATCTGATTTCAGTCCTAAACTTTTCTATTAAAGAACCAATCAGAATAAACACCTTGCTGAAAACCATAAATTTAAATCAGGACCAAAGTGAAGTCTCCAAGCCTACGTAAATTATGATGTATCTAAGGAAGCTGTAGGTTTGATGACTACTTGTGTGCATGCTTTCAAATAGGAATACAAACAGACCTTTTTTCCTTAGAGAATACGGTCTTTTGAAATCTGTGTTTTAGTGACCTGAAGGCTGCACACATCCCGAAGGACATTTTCATTAAAATTACATTAAAGAGAAGCTTATGTTTCAAGAAAATTATACTTTGACCACAAGTTACAGACTGGCTGCAGTTATATTTGACTAAATCAAATTTGAAACATCTTATTTTCCGTGAAAGATAAATCTTTGGCAATATTGTTTGTGCAAGAAAAAAAATTAACTATTTGAACTTTCAGATCCTATGAAAGTTTGAAAATATTCTGCTTTTTATATTTGCTGTGCACATTGTAAATGAGCATGATTTCATACACTAATTCCAAGTAACTAGTCAGGACTCTATATCGAATGATGCCATATGCACTTGCATATACACATATATGTGCGTATGTGTATATACTTACATAACAAATGCTGCCCATATGTTATGTGGAAATTCGTGAAGTACTTGAAAGGTGTTAGGCTCATTCACGTTAGCAAATTCAGTGAAAATTCATTACATTAACAAATGCAGCAAAGAATTCATTTAAGAAGACTTGTGACTGTTCTCATATTATCTTTACGGAATAGTCCCCTAGAAGTTTACTTCCTTTTGTAAGAAATTGTTATTAATAATCACAGTATCTCTGAAATGCTTAACTAGCATTTCTATAAGTCACATATAGAATTTTATACCTACATAAATCTTAGATCCATGATAATAGTTAATAGATAACCAAACTAAAACCTCTGAGGTATTAAAAGATCCATAAAATGAGGGAAATTGTCAACTTAATAAACTTGACCTAGTCCAGCATGGAGCCACCAAGCCAGATGGGGGCTGGACCACTTGCCCCATAAGAAGAGTCTGAGGAACCCAGGTCTGTTCAGCCTGGAGAAAAAACAGCTTTGGGGGGGGGCCTAAAAGCAGCCCCTCAGCACCTACGGGGAGGTTGCAGAGAATACAAAGGTTAAGTTTTCACAGTAGTGCATGACAGAAGGATAAGAGGCAACAGGTGTAAGTTAAAATAAGACTGGTTTAGACAGGGTATAAGAAAAGAAATGCTGTGAGGATATTCTGCAGCCCAGAAAGCCAACCATATCAGGGGCTGAATCAAAAGAAGCATGACCAGCACGTCAAGGGAGGTGATTCTTCCCCTCTACTCTGCTCTCGGGACACCCCCACCTGGAGTACTGCGTTCAGCTGTGGGGCCCCCATCATAAGAAGGACATGGACCTGTTGGACAGAGTCTAGAGGAGGGCCACAAAGATGATCAAGGGCTGGAGCACCTCTCCTATGAAGACAGGCTGAGAGAGTTCTGCTTGTTCAACCTGGAGAAGAGAAGGCTCTGGGGAGACCTTACAGCAGCCTTCCAGTACCTGAAGGGGGCTACAAAAAAGCTGGACAGGGACTTTTTACAAGGGCTTGTAGTGACAGGACAAGGGGTAATGGCCTTAAACTGAAAGATGGTATTTTATCAGGTCATACTAATATTTCAAATATCTGTTCACCCCTTTCCATTATTTTTCCCATTGCTGTACAAAAGATATTTAAATGAAGTTTCTCTTAATATAAGGAGTTGAGGTAAGAAGTTTTCAACATAGGTTGCCAGTGAAGGTACATTATTGTCTCTTTTGGGAGCTCTGCCATGCAAACATATTCATGCTGAAGAAGGGAGTAAGTAATGAAATGGGAAATTTTGCTAGTCAATCAAAACAATTGAGATTTAAAAAAATAAACATTGGCTGCAAATAGTTGCACAAAGTTGTTTTATAGGAATGGTTATTCAGTTAGACAGCACGTGAATAATTTAAATAGAATGAAAATAAGGCACATAGTCAAAAAGATAACTGCTACACCTACCCTGTGAGGTAAATTATCTGAATCTACTCCATAAAGACATCTTACATTATTATGAGCTGCTATATAAATATATCAGATTCATGTCAATAGCAATGAAAGACAAAGAAGAATGTAAAGTATTAATAGCAAAAGAATTTAGAAACCCCGCAATATTTAATTACACTGTTGTATAAACCCGTGGTACATCCACATCTTGAGTGCTTCATGCTGTTCTAATCATCCTATCTCAGAAAGGTACAGCCACAAAAGTACAAAGAAAATGACAAAGATGATCAAAGACATGGAACAGTTTTCATGCGAGGAAAGACTCAACAAACTAGGACTCTTCAGCCTGCAAAACAGACAGTGGGGGGTAGATGTGATAGAGTTACACAGCATTGTGAAGGATATGAAGAAATTAATTAGGGAACAATTATTCACTCTCTTTTGGAGTCCAGGAAATAGGAGCATCCAATGAAATTATCAGGCAAAAGGAAGTACATTTCCACACAGAGTAAAATTAAATTGTGGATCTCATTACAACCAAGTGCTGTGGAGACCAAAAGTGTAAGTAGGTTCAATATGTGATTAAGTAATTCAGTGAAAAGTCTATCAAGCCCTACCAAATACAAGGAAGCAGGTATAACCTCTCAGTCAGGAAAAAAGGCTTAAAGATACTACCTTGTTTTTACATTTGTTCTCAAAATAACTTCTTGCTGCTGCTGTGTTCCATATTGCCTTAGATATTCCTTCAGTGCCTTCATTTTGTTTAGCTGTGTTTCTTTTCAAGTACTCAATGATATCAATCCAGCACTGGAAATCTCAGTATTATTACTCTTGTTGTGTGGGCTTAAAATCACTTTGACTATTTAAAGCAGTCTAAATTATTTGAATATTGATTGCAGATACTGATTATAGGTTTCTAATTGCATTCAGTCCTTTCTCATTTCAGTACTCAAGGTTTCAAGGTTTACAAAATCATGCAGGCAAAAGATAACCTGAATGACAAATCCAATAATGTAAAAACTAGGGAACACTTAATGAAACAAGCAGGAAGCTGATTTAAAACAGATATGAGTAAGTACTTCTTTCTTTCTGGAAATTTCTGCCGCAGAAAGTTTTGAAAACAGCACCTGGAGATTCAGAAAGGGATTAGACAAATTGGTGGACAACATGATCATAAGTGGCTACTAGTTTTGAACATAGTCTGTAGTATCCCTCATAAACAAGTCACAGATACTGAGGGAATGCAAGGGAAATGAAAAGCAAACAGTGGCCAGCATCTCCTATTGCTCTGTTGGTAACAGAAAACTAAGCTGAAAGTACCAATGATTTTACTCAGCAGAATGTTTCTTATGTTGTTACTCCAAGTGGAACAGTTTATGCTACAATGTCATATTACAACTTTTTGACATTGAACAACATTTTTCAATAAATGACTGGTATAAAACCTTCCAGAGAGGGAGACCCCAGAAACCAGTCAAATTATCCCAGAACTGAGGGGGTTTGGCCTGGAGTCCATGTGGGTTTTCAGCAATGGTCTAGGAAACAGCATCTAAAATATTCTACTATCATTTTTATTCTACCAGGATGGCTATAACAATATAATTATCATTAAGGAAGTTTATTATAATGTGTGGTTTTACATTATTTGAGGACAGGATCTATTTAATTTCCTCTTTTCTGGCTTTTCACATCTCTCCACTTTCTGCAAGACAGGTTTTGTGTTGGAGGAGTAGAACCAAACATGGAAGTAATATCCATAGTAACAAAACATTACTTGATATATCCCAAAAAAGCACGCATAATCTCATGTATCTGTCCAAGTGCTTGTAGTAAAGTTTAGAGGAGTGTTGATACATAGAATAATAAAAACAAAGGGCTAGAAAATCAGCATGACAAATCTCTTGTTACCAATGATAACTAAATCATTTCTGGGAAATGTTTGCCTAAATTGTTCTGAAAGATTTCCATTGATAAATATTCTACATTTCCTCAGAAAATCATTATTATTAATTTCTTCTTAGTAGGTAATAACAATGAAACAAGTAAGGCATTCAGGTAGACCCTATCTGGAACAAAGGTCACCCGATGATCAAGACATCTAGCAAGGCTGTTAGAGATATAAGACTGCTTGGGTGAGAAAGGCTTTCCCTGGATGAGATTAAAAGGGACTAAAGATGAAAATGGATACATCTGCTTTCTACCGATGTGTCAGTGCAACATCAGGAAGAGAGAAAAGATATTTGAGATGTAGAACACAACACACATAAAAATAGAGGTTTAAACAGGCTGTGTTTCAATATTGACTGAAATACAAAATTTATAAACATGGAAGATGTGAGGATTCAGGACCCTGTTAGGCACAGCTGAGCAGAAGTCAGTGTTTCCAGTTTTCAGAAAAGGTAAGGATTTCATTTAGCTTTTTATCTTCTTGTTGGATAATATTTATCAGAAACTATTTTTTGGGGGGGTAGCAGACTTGCAGAAGGTGTCAAGACTTTGGAGTTTCCCAGTGTAAATGTTTTCCTTAAAGTTTCATGGCTAACTCTCAAAAGTAAAATTAATATGTTTTTCTGCTGATGCCTTGTCATGGTTTTACACACATTAACACCTTGTTGAAATGATCATATAAAGGTCTGTCACATTGAACAATAAACCTTGACAAGTATTTGACACCAAACTTAACCTGTAATCTTGTTTAATGGAATAAGGTTAGCAGTGGTGCCTCTGAGCATTTATGCCAACACTGAGGTCTGTGGGTTTATAATGCTACGTTGGAATACATATGTATTAACAGCAGCCAACAGCTAAGAACAGGTACTTGAGAAAAACATAGGATCACAGGATAATTCAGTTTGGAGGGGACCTCAGGAGGTCTCTAGTCCTGCTCAGAGCAGGACCAGTTCTGAGGTCAGACCAGATTGCTCAGGGCTTGATCCAGTTGGGTCTTTAGAACCCCCAAGGATGGAGACTGCACAACCTCTCTGGCAAGCCTCTTCCACTGCTGAAATGCCTCCTTGGGGAGAAAAAGGCTCTCCTTACATTTAATCTGAATCTCTCTTTTTCATTTCTCTTCCAACTTCATATCTAATATTCTTAACCTGATGATTTGTATTTATATAAACTGCAGCTGGCATGTAAATGATGGAAAAGCAGCTAATAGTTTATTTGAATTTCTAAAAATATTTATCAAGGTTCCTTACCAAATACTGTTAGAGACACTGAGAAGGTATAAGACGCAGCATTAACACTTAGTTAAGCTGTTGATATTCTCGACACAGGATATAAAGTGTGTATGAGACAAAAAGAGATTGGACAAATTTATGGAAATCTATCAAGGGTCAATTTGCACAATGAAATTATCTCTAAAATAGGTTGTGCCTAAACCACAGACAATTGAATGCTCAGGGAGGCAAAATGTCATTGTGTGTTTATTCTGGTTTTGTACTTTTCCCTAATTTTCCATTATTGGAAACTATTGGAGACAGGATATTGAGTTGGGGTACAGCAGAACAGTCATATAACTATGAAATCATTAAATTCTCCATTTCACTACTGGGTACTGATCATCTGATCATTCTCAATTAATTCCTGGGCTGACTTTCAGAATAAATGAGCTGATTATCCTTCCTGGCTTTGGAATTGCCTCTAATAACCAGGATCACACCTTTTTTCTTCCTACTTTCCCAAGAATTTCTACTCCTCTTTCAGGTCAGTCTTCACTCTCATACAATCCACACCCTCACATGCCACACCCTATGACATGCAGCCCATATTTACAGCATCATGCTATAAATTAGTTAATTATATTTACTATAATTACATTATAATTATACAAGAATAATTACATTATTCCGAATATTATGGTCACAGATCCAAGACACATGACCCAGAGAAGACCTGAGCAAATGCTAGACCATGTGGATGCACTATGTTCTTCCTGATGCAACTAGCCCCAAGTTGCATGGAGGTAAACCACACTGGACCACACATTTAACAGTCTAAATGTAACCCATATGGATCTTTAGGCTGGCCCGGGAGACTAATTTTGATCCTCTTTACATGAGTTTAATCTGGAATTACAAAATGCACAGTGTGTGCACAAGCAGGAAGGCTTCTGGCACTACCTACATGTGCTTGTTTTCTTGTTTTTTCTTTAACACTTCTGCTAATACCACATTAATCTCTACATCAAGCTTGCTTTCAAGTCCCAGGGTATCTTTTGTGCTTGCATAAACCATGGAACTGATGTTTATGATGACTGTGAAGGAAATGGAAAAGAATGGGTATGCCAAATATCACAAAAACCAAGGAATTTTGTCAGCAATGGAAGGATATTAATTTTTGCATCACCAAAGCTTCTTTTACACTTGTGAGAGCCACTTGTCACTTGACTGTTAACTGAAGAATCTTCAGGAATGCTTAACAAAAGTGTCTTCAAGCACTCAAACTCAACCTGGAAATGAATGTTAATTAAAAGCAATTAAAAATTGCTTTGTACAACAAAAGCATTTCCTTTGCCATGTTACAGCTCTTGATATTGAAAAACACACACAGAAATGACACAGACACTTCAATTAGCTCTGAAAGTTTTCCTAAATTGTTAGAATAAGGGTATGGGTTTACAGATTTTCACCACATATTTAAATGTCAGAAGCATAACTCTGAACGCGAACAAATGACAAACAATTTTCCGCTAATGTGTAAACTATACAAGTGACACAGGGTTTAAATACTCAGGGTTTTTCTTTTCTTTTTTTTTCTTACCAAGAAGTTTCTATTACCACTTTCAACATTATCTGAGCTTATAAAGTGGTGTTTAGTTTGCTGTTGTAGGCATAAAAGAAATGGCTGCTACAATCTTATTTATATGTGCAAATTTTATGTATATTTATACTACAAGTGAAGGATGTCAATCAATACAAATTCAGAATTAACTTCATTTTATTTCTCTGTCAAATTACTGCAACTGTGATACAACCCAGCTAAATTAAAATGTCTTTTCCTTGCCTTTTCAGCTACTTTTACAATGGTAAAAGCAGCTTCTTTCTGTCTTTCTTCTTTTTTTTTTTTTTTTTTTTTTGGTCATATCTAAGTTTTCTAGTTGGTATTAACAAATTCAAGATTCATCTTCGGCTCTGCAATGAAGCCCCTCTATCTGAGGTGTCTCTGGAAAATTGTCAGTCTGTACTATCATAGGCTGACGCATACTGAAAGAGTAATCTTTGTCACTTTGAGAGCTGTGAGAAGGAATGATTCTCAGTCAGTGAGATGGACTTTTGAGAAAATAAGCTTTATCACATATAGGTTTAGTCTCTAAGGGGTTAACAGTTTCTTAGTGTCCTGGTTTCAGCTGGGATGGAGTTAATTTTCTTCCTAGTAACTGGTATAGTACTGTGTTTTGGATTTAGGATGAGAATAATGTTGATAACACGCTGATGTTTTAGTTGTTGCTGAGCAGTTCTTACACTAAGTCAAGGACTTTTCAGCTTCTCATACTGCCCTGCCAGCAAGGAGGCTGGAGGTGCACAAGAAGCTGGGAGGGGACACAGCCAGGACACCTGACCCAAACTGGCCAAAGGGATATTCCATACCATATGATGTCATGCTGAACAAAAATAGGGGGTGCACGGCCTCTGCTTGGGACCAGGCTGGGCATCAGTCAGCAGGTGGTGAGCAATTCCTTTGTGCATCACTTGTTCTGTACATTTTTTTATAATTATTATTTTCTTCTTTTTTCCTGTCCTATTAACCTGTTCTTATCTCAACCAACGAGTTTTACTTTTTCTCCAATTCTCTTCCCCATCCCACTGGGGAGGGGGCTAGTGAGTGAGCTGCTGTGTGGTGCTTAATTGCCAGCTGGAGTTAAACCACGACACCTGGCATGGTCATAAGCAGTCTTTGAGGCAGCCTTGGGTAGGCTGGGGGCAGCATTAGCTCCACTGCTTCTTCTTCCAGGAAGCTGAATAGAACAAATTAGAGAATTTCTCCCAAGATAAAAAAGTTTGAGAACCACAGAGCAAACACCTCCCAGGAAACACTGTTTCTCTTTCTCCTGCCTTAAGCAGGACGACTTCTGTTAATGTCAAACCTTCATTCTATGCTAGCATGTCATGAGAATCTGCTCTGATGGAACAAGTTTATCTGGAAATAAAATGTTTCTCCCAAAGTAATCCACTTGTTTGAAGGGCAAATGAGGTTTACACCAACCATCCCACATGAACTTTCATATAGAGGGCAGCTATACAATGTCACTGGCATCCTGCTGGTCTTCCCTAGAGCTCACCAGTATGCCCCTGGGAATGTGTACACTGGGTCGCACACTTTTTCATATGCCACCCTGTCTTCTTTCTGGAATAGCTATATTATACATAAAAACAGTAAAACAGAGATTATTTTCCCTTTTTGTCTTGTGGTCACAGGGCAAATCCAAGGACAAATATGTTAGGCAATTTGAATATGTGACCCACCTAGGTGAGTCCTCTTCAAAATTAAAATCTTATTTAAATATACACATCTTCCATTTTCTTGTTTTCTTTTCCTCTCAATAAGCCATTTCCTGGTTTGAACAGGAAATCTGGAAAGCAGGCGGGGAAAAACATATCTGTAGAAAGCAAACTAAATCTGTCAAGCATTGGCAAAATGACATCTCAGAAAGAAATTGAGAGCGAGACCTCACTATAGAACAGAATTGCTCTTCAGGTGGTTCCACAGAAAACATTAGAAACCCTGTCTGAATATAGCCTCACAGTATTTATTAAGGGACATTAGGAGCAGACACCACTTCCTGCAGCTCCAGCCCAGGACCCTCTTGCCCAGCCGCTGGAGCCCAGCCTGGTGCCCGGGGATCTGGGGTCTATCCAGGCTGAGGGACACGGCTGCTGCTTTCCCTATTGCACATTCAACCAGTAGTGAAGCTGTGCACATGTCCCAGACACACACACAAACACACACACACAGAGGACCCTGACACAGCCGGTCACACAGACTGCCACAGACAAGGCACTGCCTTCAACAGCACCTACATACAGGACTCACATAAAACACAAGCACAGACAGCCAAGTCCCCTCCTCCTCTTTGGCTGGTAGAGACAGGAGATCACTAGTGAAAGCATACACTTGACACTCACTAGCTTCACAAGGACTCACATCTGTGGATGCCCAAGTACTGGCACAGACCTAGTGTCCATCCAACACCCCTGCCCAGGTCCTCAGTCTTCTTACCTGCTCCACAAGTCTCCCACTCACTGACTGGTCCAGTTTGGTGCTCACTAGCAAACAGACACACACACTTATATGCTCATTCCACAGGCACTGACACTCGTGGGTCCTCCAAACACCAGCCTGAGCCCAAGCCCTGCCTGATAGTCCTGCCTGGACCCAGGGCCTCTTACTTGCCGACTGGTCCAGCTTGAGGTTTGCTAGTGAATGGTGCACACACACACAGAGTGTAGGGGAGATACAGACACTTGCTCTCCCCCCTCAGCCAGCACCAAACAGCAGCTGGTTTTCAGGGGGTACACCATTCCTGCCCCAGTGGCTGGGGCCAAGAGCCCCACTCGCTCCAGCGGGTGGCACAGAGACCCCACTGTCTCCAGTAGCTGACACCACAGGCCACGGGTGCCCACACCCCCAGTCTCACTCCAGCTGCTGGCGCCAGATCTACTCACTCTGGTCCACCCCTAGAAGCTGGCACCTAGCCCTTGCAGCACTCGCACACTGATATTACAGAGAGATCGTTAAGAAAGGATTTAATCAGAAGATCGAGCAGACTGTGGTGATCAGTCAAAGCAGCATACTGACCAGCTCTGTTTTACATGTGACCAACCCCTTTCGTACCCCTTTCTGTCTATTCCCCCTTTGCTCCCCCTGATCCCCTTCCACTGCACATTCCCCCATCAGTTTGTGCAGTACCACCAGCGCCCTGCAACATCCTGGACCCTCAGGTTTGCAACCTTATCAGTTGCAGAGTCCCAGTTTGCATACAGTTTCCTGATAGTCTATCAATTAGTGTGAGTGGCAAGGTTTGTTTCTTGTCTTCATCCCATTAGATTTGTCTGTCATGTTTATGTCTCTGTATGTTTTGTTTATTGCTCCC
The DNA here is from genome assembly GCF_030936135.1 of Gavia stellata. Lineage (NCBI taxonomy): Eukaryota > Metazoa > Chordata > Aves > Gaviiformes > Gaviidae > Gavia > Gavia stellata. Next base: position 21,647,492 of record NC_082598.1, on the reverse strand, counting down.
CCCCTTCTCCTTTTCATTGCATTTGACAAGGTCCTAGATCAGATAATCTCATTGACATAAGCATTCCCGTATTCCACATACTCTTACCAATTAATGTGACTGACCAGGTTTGTTTCTCCTAACTGCCTCCCTTATTACTCATTGGTCAAGTTTGTGTCTTTTTATGTTCTTGCTCATGGATTCCTCCTTTTCTCATTGCCCCTTTTTGCATTGAAAAGGTCCTTGACTAGACACCATTTAAGGAGCAGATGGTCTCTTCTTCCACATAGACTTACAGTACTCAATGTTTTTAATGGAAGTTATAGCCACAAGCATAAAGTCACAAAGACTGATAAAAGGTGTATTTTACAACAGGTAGATATCTAGCACGTCTACATTTATTCATCTGAGTTAGTCATAGATGAGCTACATTTACATTCTGTAAAAGGAATTAGGCATTTCTAGGGTGACTTATCTGATTTGAGACAATCATTCCCTAAAAATGCCTAAATCTCTCTCTTGAATACAAAGATGTCTACATACAGTCAGATGAATCTTCAGGGCATGGTTGGAATTCATGAGGACTAGCTAGATTGCTAAACTGAAATATATTCAAATAAGATGTGTTTTAACATAAATAATATAAAGTTCATCATCTAGGACCATGGAATGGAGCCCACAACCATATATATTAGTATAAGAAATACCTCCTAATCTTTCATAGGAGTGTGGTGGCAAAAGAACTAACGAGGACCATGAACATGAAAAATGAAATAGTCCTTATTAAGAGCTTCTATCTCTTCAATACCCATTACAGAAACTGATATTGGACTAGTCCACTCATTTCTGCTGTGCAGATATTTCAAAGGATATTGGGGGCAGGGAGAAGAAAATCAGATAGAGAAGTGCCACAAAAACTAATAGAGAGATGGAAAGAAAGAATCGTTCAAAAGGAAATTGAGAGCTTATTTGATATAAATAATTTCACAAGGAAAAAATAATAACTTGTTAGTTATTTGTTAATTTCTTCATTATGAAAGGCCTATCAATAACCTATGGCTGTAAACTGAAGTCTGATAAACTGCAAATGAAACAAAAACTTCTATCTTTAAGAGATAGTGATCTAAGTGATCTTTAAGTGATTTGCCATTGGAACAGAGTATCAAGAAAAGGTATGGATGTTCACGGTCTTTAAATTACAGAAGAACACCTGCTGGAAAGTATGTTTCAGAAAAGTACAAGTCACTGGCCTTGCTATGGAGCAACTGAGCCAATCAATAGCCTGTGGTATACAGTGGGATCAGGCCAGACCTTTCTGTCGTTAAGGTCTATGAATCCATGAAAAATCACAGCAAAGTTAAAAGCTTACTTCAGAGGTGCCTGGCTAATCATTTAAAAAGAAACAAAAAGCTCTGACACTAACAGGTAGCTCAAAGATGGTGATAAAAAGTCAGAATAAAAGCAAAAATGTCCTTAAGACATTGACTATAGCTTTCTGGTCATAAAGGAGGGACTTGCTATAACAGCAAAGCCTTTTTAACGCTCTGGAATGACTTAGAATATTCCAGGGCTTAAAATGGCAATGTAATTTGTTAATGGCCATCTAGATAAAGGTGAAGAAACTATATAGGTTCTTTGAGTGTGATTTAAAAACATGGATTTCTGTTTCCTGAAGCTTATCTTTCCAGAAGACCTAGTGTACTATAGAGAACATTCAATTAATAAGCAGGCTTTCTTTTCGCAGAACATGAAGACACCAAATCACTATAAACATTGAAGGTTAGCATAGGAAACAAAGCAAAAATCTGAAAATTACAGCTTTAATTTCATATGTAGGTTTTCTAGAGTAATCCACATTTTAGATTATACATATTTTAGTTCACCTAAATGGAAATTAATGCTTTCTAGGTAGGCCGAAGCTAACACAGTCCATGATGTTCTATGCAAAACACACTATTTGTTAAATAGACATTCAGTCCAAAAGACTGTTTCAAACTGCTTGCATCCAGGAGAGGTCTAAAAAAGTATATTTTTTCTCCAGAGTGCTGTGTAAGAAACAGTTTAAAAAACTGGGTAGCTCATATTTTCTTGTTTATGGAAGGTGATTAGACAACTGAGTGAGTGGTCTAAAATTATATCTTAATCTAGATACAACTCTAGGAGGTGTTGGAGAAACGTGATGAAATTCAAATCCTCATTGAGCAGAGTCTATTTCAGGGCTTCTACTGACTTCCAGGAAACTTAAAAAAAAAACCCAAGATTTATCATTCATGGAGCCTAACCTTTTTTTCTGTTTAATATTTTGCTTCTTACTGTTAGTTAAAAATGTGGGAACAGCAAAAGCAAGTAGTTTGCTTCTTCCATGAAATACCTTCAAAATTTCCAGCACAGTGCACCCCTTCTAGTTGGAAACTGATTATCAGAGATCCTCAAAATAGCAAATGCAAGAAACAGTGTATAGTTGTTTAGTTGATCTCTTTTTTTTTTTTTTTTTTTTTTTTTTGACTGGCTTATTACCTTGCTGGGCTGATTGGCCCAGCAGGTGTTGCTACATGTCATTCCTGAGGAGGCTTCCTGCTGGCAATTTGGTTTGAAATCAAGAATTGCGTTTATAATCTTGACAATAATACCTATGAGAAACATGCTAGTGAAGGCTGGATGAAAGGCAGATCATCTTTTCTTCCAAAGCTTAAGCATAAGTTTTCAAACTATGTTCCCTCTTATTTCTAGTAAAGAACTTTTGATATACTCTGCACCAGCCAGAAAAGTTAGGCCTTAGATACTCTTTTTTTAAATATTGAATTTGTACATACATTTGATAAATCTGAGAGTCAGGTTCATAGTTTTAAGTCCTGACTAAACACTATGACCTCTATTACGTACATGAATATAGCAGAAAAGGATAGAGATACTGGTGATTCTATGGATTTTGAAATTAACTGGTTTCTTGTGACTTCTTATTGCTTATATAAATATTACACTTATAACTAAACTTTTTTAATATCTCTGTAGTTTTCTGTACCTTAAATATACGCTTCTCTAGTCAACCCCTGTCATCAACATGTACTCAGGCAAAACTCATTCTGAAACAAATGAGAACTTTGCTTGTGCCTGTGTAGGAAATTTGGATAGTTAATGCAAAATATATGTGAAGATTTTGGGAAAAAAATAAAATAAGTTTACCCTAGAACAGGAATTTCTGTTCACTTCATTGCACAGCTCCTGTTTAAAGCCTTCAGTCTCTTAGAACAGGTAATGCCTGTAAACCCTAGACAAGGGATCAGTAAGGAGGAAGGAAAAACTGCACAGTTTGCCTTGCACTCTGATCGTACCCAGATGGACATAATAATCTTTTAGGTAGGATTCATTTTCCTTAACTTTAAATGTCTACGGTCTAACTACCTTAAGCTACTTATAGGATATAGGATGGGGTTCTTTTGACTAAACATGCACTTGGAATTAGGGTCACTAGCTCTGATGCAGAGAATTGCATTTAGTGTAAAAATTCCACCTTTAGGGACCATTTCCAGTTTATGCAGATTATGTTAATCTGGGCCAGTGTAAGGCAGTAACCAGAGTCCTTGATACTTCCTTTCTTTTCCATTGCACTCTGTGAAAATGGAATGCTGCAGGTAACATCTCACGAGGAATGACAAACAGAGGAACTTATCCTTTAGTTTGATACCATTTGATTCAAATAACTTTCTGACCTTGTATGGACAGATAGCCCAAAGTGAACTTTTCATATCCAAAAATCCAAAGATAAACAAAATTTCAAAGGCCATATGGCACTTGCTTCTCCTGCTGACTTCAGCAACAGTGTTTTTTAGTAGATTTTAAAACAAGTTTACCTATGTATGTAGACATTCTTCTTCTTCCTTTTCAACTGGAGCCATCATCATAGCAGTCTACTAGGATTCATAACCATACTTTGGCTGAAATATGCATAAATGTTTTCATAGAAGAACTGTCAATCTAATAGGTACTAATGGATATAATAAGCCTTCCTTAGTATTGAAACAAAATGAGATGACAATCTTGTCATGAAGGACAGAAAATTACAAAGAAACAGGCACTGGGAAAAAAACAAATTAATTCCTCTGGTATGCTGGTGACATCATGATGGGGTTTGAAGAAGAAAATCATAATCACATTGTTAAATGAGATTAAGACACAGACAATATACAGTGATAGTGAAATACACTAAGAATGTTGAAGAAAATAAGCAGTGCAAGAAAGAAGAGAAAATTTTGAGTAAATTTTGTTTTCATTCCTTTGAAATCTGGTTTACAGACAGTACTCTATGTCTCTAAAAGATGAACAATCCTGCAGAAGAAGTATAAGTTTGCAATATGAAGAGTCAGTCCCATTGATTATCTAGATAGTATATTTTACATGCCTCATTTAATATGCTGCTCTAAAACAGTTCTCAAACTGTCAGACAAGTTAAAGTGCTCAGCAGCATCCATTGCAATATGCTAAAATTGCGTGCATGAATTGACATGGCTCCATGAACTCAAATAGATCTGTTTCAGTTCTTATCAGCTTTCTAGACACTGCATTTATGTAATTGAAATACTAAAACTAAAAGATCAATGTGTTTTAAACTCCTCTGAAATGCACTGCTGAAAACTAAATCCAAAAATGAGGTCAGATTTGGTTACACATTCAGGCACTCCTGACTGTGCAGAACTAGAATGTCTCCACAGATTTCTTTGTGAATGAGATTTGCTTAAAACAGATAAACCTGTGGAAACTAAACTCAAGAGGAGGAAGCTTGCTGTTGATTCTACCTGTTGAACAGGGATAAGAGTGACGCACTGATGCAAGAATTACAGAGCTCTCCAGGAGGGAAAGATTAGGGCCCTGACTACACCAGTATCGCCCTTCTCAGTCTCATTTGGGGCCTCCACCCACACACTCTCTTCCCTTTGGGCCCATGGCTGCACTTGAGCTCAGGTCCTGGCCCATGGCCCTTGTCAAGCTATACTGTATGTATGCTATGTCTGACCTTGAGCATCTTGACCTTGTCTTGATGATTTGACTTTCTAACTCAGCACTACTGACTCATCTGGTAATCAATGGACTCTTGGCTGATCCAGGTTTCTGCCACCAGACCTGCTCTACTCATGGTTAGGACTGTGTCCCTGCCTTGCTGTCTCCCTTGGCTCCCATCTTGCCTTCCCTTGTGAAGACTCCGCTTGCTCCCTGAAATAAACGCCATTACCTCTCCTTTCGGAAGGAGTACACTGAAAGAGAAAACACCTTTTATCCAGACTTTAGCTGTATTTTACTGATATGCTGGTCAGTAAAGTAAAACAGTGAGAAATCTTCAGTTTCAGAGAAATACACACAATTCCCTTTTTCGGTATAGTCACAAGGCAGACTTATCTCACAAGCCCAAAGACATCTGAAACAGGACGGCATTCTGCCAGAGGCAAAATGGGTTCAGCCATGGGGAAAAAAAAGACTGGGAAGTAGCTTCTGCAGTCTTTGGGAGGTTGTGCTCATGACTGGGTTCCTGATAGAGTACCTGTATACCATTCAGTCCATGGGCACGCAGTCAGCCCTGAGGTTTTGCTGGGTGAAGTTTGCAAGCAGCCTAGCTGAGAGTGTCTGCAGAGAGCTTTGCTTAAGGCGGCTCTAAAGAAACAGCTCTTTACATGCAATAGTCCAGAGATCCTATCCTCTTCTGCTAATGAGAACCAGAGTGCTAAAATTTTAGCATACCATGATAACTGAATGTAAGGAAGTATCTAATGTTACTTGGTCATCAACTTACTTGTTCACTTACAGCCAGGAGGGAAAGACTGAATTAAGTGGGAAAAGGGCTGAGGCACAATAGGTAGTAAGAGTTTTAACTAACGGTTGGCAATTCTGTTTTTCAAAGTGTTTATGCATCATTCTTCCCCATCACCAATTAAAGTTGGGGTATTTTTGAACTCCGGAATCAGAATATATGAATAAAACAAGTGTTGTGGGGTTTTTTTTAAACAAGGCTATTTTCCTCCCTTCTTTGCAAAAACTTCTGGATATTAGTTCACTAAGACTATTTAAGATCGTGAAATGAACTCCCAAACAATTTAATTTGAGATTTTATATAATCCAATAAATTGGCAAAAGAATAGTATTGCAAGAGTACTGAATATTTTCTTTTATTGTTAGTTTAAAGACTACTATTCAAACAGCTAAAATTCTTTCTGTTTTTTTTTTTTTTTTTAATAGATAACAAACTAAAAGGAACAAAAAGTTAATTTTTAACAGCAGAGACAGTCTTCATGCTGGCCTAGCTATTTTACCTGTGTTTACTGGGAGTACTTTGCTAGACATTAGCAAACAGAAAATTTTATTTCATAGGACAAGTTGTACACCTTGCAGAAATCCTTGTATCACGACCTCTGACCCCCAGGCCTACATGTCAGATTTGTGCATGACGTATGAGGTCTTCCTAAGTGAACTCCTCATACACATGCAGACAGTGTTTCACACAACACTCCAGGGGAGACAGTGGAGAACTGGCTTCAGGAACAAAGCTGGCACAAGAAAGCCTGTGCAATCAGCCCACTCACATGCCTGTTTTGACAGATCAGCCCTGGCATGAACAGTGGCTTTCCTAGCTAAATTAGCTCTTAGCCAAATGTAGTGACAGCTGGAAAAGAAATATTATAGGAGGTGAATGCACTGGCAAGGTACTGAGAAGCCTTCACTGCCCTTTGACCTCCAGCACCTTTGGAAAAAGTGACCTCCAAACTGGAGAGAAGGGGAAGGAAAAGGAAAAAGAAGCGATATTTGCTCTTCCTGGTAAATGAAATTAATGGAACACAGATGTACCATATGCCCAAGCAAACAGTAATATGAACTGAAAAAACAATGCTTAAATTTACCTGCGTCTTACTGGAAATGCTTTCTGTTTATTATAAAATTTTTCATAATAGCACTTAATTTAATTGTAGTAATTACAAACTTTTTTGGATTTGTCTTTATCCTAGGAACAAGATTTAATTTGCATTAATATTTTGCTTAGAAACAGTAAATATTTGAACTTCATTTGACTCTATACCAAGATGTCAGTTTTTCTGGTCTACAGTTTGATTACAAACAGGTCACATTAAAATCTGAAAACCAGAGTAACTAGATGGAGTCAAAATTTCCTTTGAACAGAATCTGAGTTCAGATGAGAAGCTTTCCTCCATCAGATACATTAAAATAATGGATGAGGTAATTAACAGATCTTTCACCATACTTTTTGACTCATATTTTTTCCATTTAATCACACTAAATTTGGTCCTAAACCTACCAAACCTATAGTCATGCTTAAGCACAGGAAAGCAATGTTTTTTAACTTTGGCCTTGACTCAGCATTCCTTTGCTATTCTGCTTTTTTTTTTTTACTTTTAACAACTAGAAATGGAATCACATACTGTTCTGATAAGTCTTATGGCCAAGAAACATTAAGGTGACAACTGCATCTCATTTCAGCTACTCCTCAAAACCCTCTGAGGAGTTCTTCAAATTTAGCACATAGTGAACTACAGCAAAGGGATTTTTTTTCAGGGTTCAAACACAGCACTGAGTTAATGGGGTTTAATGCGTTACTACTATTCCTTAACTGATCCATGTCATAAACGGTTAATGAAACAAGGTAGTGTATTTTACTTCCTAATTACAACAGCTTGAAAGAGCATGCACAGATCTGTTACTGATATCCAACTGGTATGTGGCAATGACTTTATTACATTGTGGTAAACCATCAGTGTTGATTGAATTTAAATAAATGTTGGAGGGAGCGCTATGGCAACATTGTGGATTCAAAGCATGTCTATTGAGTCTGGGGAGCAAAAGGTCATATTAAAAATGTTCTTTAGTTCTTCAGAATGTATTTTGTATTAGGAGAGATGTTTGGGTCAGCTGCTAAGGATATAGAAGCAGCACGTAGTTTTCTTTTCTCCAAGATGCTATTCCCCAGTTCGGATGTTGAAGTTGGGGAACAGATATGCAGACCTGTACCTGTGACAATTACTTCCAGCACAAAATTCACCCATGATGGAAATAAGGCTGTTAATCTCAACTAAAAAAGAGTCACTAGAGAATCTGACCCTTTGGGTGCTGTGTTGAGGTTTTTTAAAGTAATTGAGCCCTAAATACTCCTGTTAGAATAAGAGATTCCTGTCAAGAATCTGAAAAGTAAAACTTTCAAAGTCACAGCATGATGAAATTTATCTCAGCTGTCTTGATTTTCCTCTCTTCATCAGTGCATTTTTACTCTGTTCTGCACACACATGTCCACCCAGGCCACAGTGAAAATTGTACTACTCTGAATCTAAAGCACAGGTGACTAGCAGCTGTACTCTGCACCCACACACAAAAAAGCAGCATGTGAGACAAATGTTTGGATGCATTTCACATTTACATGCAGTGATTATGAAGTATGTATTTACTATTAGTGCTTAAAAATCTTATTGTCTGCCAACTTCTCTATATTGTGTCTTTTTCCACTGCTGTTTGTATCATAACTATTCCAAGCTAACATTCCCACATGAAGAATTTTTTCTTTATTTTTCTAAACACCAGCCTGTCCACATTTCCTACAGTGAGACAAATAGCCCAGTAGTCACCTATAAATCTGGGTGGCATTAGGAAGTGGGTTGTAAGCAGCACAGATGAGATGCAACTGTATGGACCAGATTTGTTCCAGGAAGCAGCACTGTTATTTGAAGGTGTCCAGTGACTATCTGCATAAGTTTTCTATGGTAAATCTTTCTCTAGCCAGAAAAAGATCCTGACACTGCCAAAATCCTTCAGGTTTTCCCACAGGAACTTCTCCATCTCTGAACTACTATTCCTGTTCTGCTCTCATCTCAAAGCTATAGAACACTGCCTGGTCTTCTCAACACTGCTGAAGGTCCTTGGGCATTTTGCCAGTTGGTCTTTGCTACCACTGGACGTCTGTGTCTGGCTCAGGCAAGAACAAGGAACCTATTGGGCTGGCTTTGTTTCCCCTTGTGTTTTGTATCTGAAGTCCATGTACCAAGCCATAAGAAAATTTTCTTGCTCGTATATTCCTCTGAGATGGTGGTTGCCTGTCAGACCTTCCACTTTTTCTTTTATTGTTACTAAATCAGTCCTGCATTCCCCTTAGTTTACAAACTGGGCCTTGAAAGATCCTCAAGAATGAATTAATGAATGGACACATAATTCAGAAGAGGAGGAATGGGTATGGTTTTTTGTCTTCTTATAAATATGCAAGGCTATAAAATGCCAGCATCGGGTAAAGGCAAAATAGGTTAACACACCTTTAACCCCAGCGTTACTCAGATCATTGCTTCTTATTCATGATGCCTAATGTTTTTCTGGGCATGCACATATATTCTGCATATGATAATGTTATTGTTACTTTCAAGATAAACAGTAGCTTTCTTAGTTTGAGACGTTCTATCTTTTCCATGGTACTTGTTAAAAATCAGAGCAGAAAAATACAGAGCTTAAATTACACCTGACTTCAATAAAATTTTGTTTGGTACATAGACTAGCGCACCCTACTGGTTAGTACTTAGTAAGACAGTAAGAAAATTATCTCTTCTGTCTCCTTTAGTCCATGTGTATAACTGAAACAAAATACTATTTAAAGATAACTAAGAGCAGTATTGTGAGATAAAAGGGCAATTCAGAGCAGCAAGAATGCTGATCAACAGGCTTGAAAAGTATTAAATGGTTCATATGGTGACTAATTAATTTCAAGCAGTTCATTACTCAAAATAATGTTTCACAATCTAATAAATGCTTGGAAGTAAAGGTCCTCTCTGCTATTAGTAGTTTTATGGCACAAACAGATGGTTTTGAAAGTTCCTGGCACTCTATTTGTTATTTAATTTCTTCCCACTGGTAGTCTTGTCAGATTTCCAGACTATGCTAAAGTAACAGAAAGAAAGGCACAAAGGAAATAACCTTGCATTCAAGACCACTGGCCCATCTCATTCAGTATCATATTTCCAATAGTGGCCTGTACCAGATGTTTCAAAATATGATTTAAAAAAGCACCTCATATTTATGCCCACATTACCAAAGCCATTTGGAAACCTAAGTCTCATTGATACTAACCTTTGTGAATTTAATCTCTAAGGAATAAATTGCCTTGAGCATCTCAGTTGACCTGAGATAGCAACAGAACAAAATAGATGTTTATTCCTAACCTGTGGCAATGACTAGTTGGCTTATTCACTGCAGCATAAGGGATAATGCTTTTTCTGAGCTCATTTGTGAACTACCCTATCTACTATGTACAAGAAAGAATGATACCTTTTGCTCCTCTGTGCAAGAAAATATAAATAGAGATACTGGGATACAGAAGCCCACTGCCTAGTTGCTGTGCTTTGTGCAGATACTACCTTCTGTTAGGATTCTCAGGTGCCTAGTAAAATATGATGTTATTAAAGCTTTTCCTCTGACAACTTTCGTTGAAATTGGCCAACAGCTTCAGAAATTGAAAGAAGGGAGTATACTTTTTCATAATTGTCTCCTGCATAGGTATTATATACATGCCATCAGGACTTCAAGCCTTAGAAAACTGAAATGAAGATAGATACATTCAGTGTTTCAAACAGTGAGAGAGCATATTTCTGGCAATGGATCATCACTTCATTCCTAGCTCATAATTTCTTAGGATCCTTTAATAACTTCTACCTGATCCAAGAGAATCATGTCTCTGTAATGTGGTTTTTTTTTGTTGTTCTCTCTTTTGTTAGCATAACAAACTGGCAATATTTCACAATTCTGAAAGTCAGAGTTCAAGACCTGCCACAGATGGATGGGAATAGAGTTTGCCATAACACGCTTGACAATTTCTTAAAATTTGCAATAAAAATCTTACATTACTGCTACTTAGGTTACAAAACCGAGCAGTCAAACTGTCTCAGCTCAGAAAATCTCAAAGCACCAAATATCTTTGCATCTTCTGTTTGTCACCTTTATTCTTTGTGATATTCTTTGTGATGCAGGATCACATGCAGGTTTGGGGCTTTTTTTTTACCCCCAGAATGCCTTGTTTTTTCAGTGCTGAAGACAATGCATGAAGGAGAATTAAGGATGAGTAAGCAAGTGTGGAATTTCCAGGTCTTTCTTACACCTTGACATTACAACACAGATTAATTTACTTTACAGGGTTGTTCTTCATTTTTCCTACCTTCTGTATAAAATGAAAGCATATGAAATAAAAAATAATAAAGACTAAAACCAAAACCATTAATGTTTTTAGCAGAGATATAGCTATTTCAGGGTATGGATAAGAATTTCTGTGGTCCAGTTCAGTGAACCATATGATTCATATCAACATATATGGATCTTTTGCTATGGGCAAAATAACCTTCTGAATGACAGAAAAAGTCCTCAGTTGTAATCAGTTTAGCTTTTGTAATTAATTTGCTATATCAAGATCCAAGGAAAACAAAAAAGGCTTATTTTCTGTATAGGAGAATTATTCTACCTACTTTTCGTGAGTGCAGTTTCGGAGACAGTCAGAGGAAACTAATCTAAGTATCTTTTGCTCCTGGAAGTAGGAGTCTCAGATTTGAACACATCAGGCCAGATGTATTATAGTGTTGTTAAGTAAACAGTAATATAGAAGACTACCTCCCAGTTGAATCACAACACCTGTTACAGATGAGATGCTCTAATGAACAGTGTGATGCCAGAAATTCTGACCAGCAGGCTCTCTATGAAATAGCAGCTACATTTCTGACCTTATTAAAAATTAAAAAAAAAAAAAAATGAGGAAAATTATACTAATGAAAATGTGGGACTGTATTGGGTTTGCGTGGCAAGGTTTTGGTAGCAGGGGGCTACAAGGATGGCTTCTGTGAGAAGATGCCAGAAGCTTCCCCTGTGTCTGATAGAGCCAATGCCAGCCGGCTCCAAGAGGGACCCACTGCTGTCCAAGGTCAAGCCAATCAGGGATGGTGGTAGCACCTCTGGGATAACATAGTTAAAAAGGGGGAAAAAAACTGCTGCACAACAGCAGCCAGAGGAGAGGAGTGAGAATATGTGAGAGAAACAACTCTGCAGACACCAAGGTCAGGGAAGAAGGAGGGGGAGGGGAGGAGAGGCTCCAGGTGCCGGAGCAGAGATTCCCCTGCAGCCCGTGGTGAAGACCATGGTGAGGCAGGCTGTCCCCCAGCAGCCCATGGAGGTCCATGGTGGAGCAGATATCCACCTGCAGCCTTTGGACAACCCCACGCCAGAGTTGCTGGATGCACCCAAAGGAGGATGTGACAAGTGGGAAGCCCACGCTGGAGCAGCCTCCTGGCAGGACCTGTGGACCCGTGGAGAGACAGGAGCTCACACTGGAGCAAGTTTGCTGGCAGGACTTGTGACCCTGTGGGGGACCCACACTGGAGCAGTTTGTGGAGAACTGCAGCCCATGGGAAGGACTCGCGTTGGAGACATTCATGGAGCACTGTCTCCAGTGGGAGGGACCCCAGGCTGGAGCAGGGGAAGAATGTGAGGGGTCCTCCCCCTGAGGAGGAAGGAGAGGCAGAGACAAAGTGTGATGAACCGACCGCAACCCCCATTCCCCATCCCCCTGTGCTGCTCAGGGGGAGGAGGTAGAGAAATAGGGTGTGAAGTTGAGCCCGGAAAGAAGGGAAGGGTGGGGGGAAGGTGTTTTAAGATTTGGGTTTATTTCTCATTACCCTACTCTGATTTTGACTGGTAGTAAATTAAATTAATTTTCCCCAAGACAAGCCTGTTTTGCCCGTGATGGTAATTGCTGAGTGATCTCCCTGTCCTTACCTCGATCACGAGCCCTTTGTTATATTTTCTCTCCCTTGTTCAGCTGAGGAGGGGGAGTGATAGAGCAGCTTTGGTGGGCACCTGGCCCACCCCTGGCCAGAGTCAACCCACCACAGGGTCTGTTGCTGAGAGATGTAGAAAAAGGAATAGAAAAGGAAAATGAAAAGGAAGACATTAATGAAATCATTTTAGACCTTAAAAAAACTTGTCTTTCACTGAAAGAAGCAGCAGCATTTGAAATAATTTTCACATTTTCCCATTCCCTCTGTTATTTTCTGAAGTGGAGCATGTTGGCCTTACAGCAGCTTTAGATGCATGATCTGAGTATAATGAATTTTCAGGGGTTTGTCTGGAGAGCAGACATGTAAAATGCACATGTAAGATCTTACTCCAAGAAGAGGACAAAGTCTTGGACAAGATGGAGGAATGTTTTCATTAAGGATCTCATAAAATACCTCAGAAACGGGTCAAGGAAAGGGACCAATATTTTAACAAAGTGAAAATAGAGTAAACAGAGCTCCATATGAGTCATCTGACTTTCCTGTTCTTTCCTCTCTTCTGCTTTCTGGTGAAAATGCAATACTCCTTTATCTTAGTCCTCCCTTTTATGATATCTCCTTTCCATGTGGAGCTCCTCTGTTGAGCTTGTTTGGCAAACGAAAGAGGACAAAAGAGCAGTGCAGTCCAGATGAGATACAGCAGCATCCTTAGTTTCAAGCCCGTGCTGGAAAGAAAGTTAATGGAATCCTGAGCTGCATTAGACAAAGTATTGCCAGACGTTTGAGGGAGGTGATCCTTCCCCTTTATTCAGCACTGGTGAGACCACACCTCGAGTACTGTGTCCAGTTCTGGGCTCCTCCGTGCAAGGGAGACACAGACATACTAGGGAGATTCCAGTGAAGGGTCACTGAGATGATGAAGGGACCGGAGCGTCTCTCCTATGAAGAAAGTCTGAGAGAGCTGGAACTGTTCAGCCTGGAGAAGAGAAGGCTCAGCGGTGATCTCATCAATGTATACAAATACCTGAAGGAAGGGTGCAAAGAAGATGGAGCTAGGCATGTTTCAGTGGTGCCCAGTGACATGACAAGAGGCATGGGCACAAATGGAAACACAGGAGGTTCCCTCTGAACATCAGGAAACACATTTTTCGCTACGAGGGCGACTGAGCACTGGAACAAGTTTGCCCAGAGATGTCATGGAATCTCCATCCTTGGAGGTATTCAAAAGCCATCTGGTCCTGGGCAACTGGCTGTAGGTGGCCCTGCTTGAGCAGGGGCAGTTTGGACAAGATGACCTCGAGAGGTTCCTCTGGACCATTCTGTGATTCTGCAAAGCTGTCAAAAAATATGTATCAAATTTCTCAAAACATTTTTTGTTCTCAAAACATGTTTTTAGGGACAAACCATTGCCCTTTTTTCTAGGTTTTCTTGTTCACTTCTTTCTACTATCCTCAGTTAAAGCCTGAAAAACTTTCTGATTGTTGAATTAAAGCTTAAAAGTTGAGGAAGTTTTATGGAACTGTGCAAATAGTGCAGCCACCGAAAAACAAATATTATTTATTTTTGACAGTATGACAAAACTGGGAAAAGAGCTTTATTCTATTAATAAAAATCTAAGGATCATATTAGTGCAGAAGACTAGGAAGTGTTGTTTGCAGGTGTAGCTGCTTCAACTGGATTTGTGCAGAACATGGACAAAGGCTCTAAATCAAACCCATAAACTGATTGCAGATTACCATTGTACCACAGGTTACTGCTGCTTTACCTTCTTGCATGTTCTTCTGAGAGATAATAACAACCTTAAGGCATTTTTATTAGAAAGACTCAGACCCATTTTGCCAGTTTTTTAAGTCTGGCTTCACTGTCCCTATGCACAAAAAATTAGCTGCTTATAAATTGCAAGTCCAGTTCCTGTCACTCATATAATAAGAATATATCCTACATTCATCTTTGATTAAATATATGCAATTCCTCAGTCTGGTGATTTTCACAACACCATAGGGATATTACTTATTATAGTCAGCTGTCACACACATACCTTCATGTCGATCTTCGATGGTGGCAACTGAGGATGTTATAAAGTATGTGCTACCACATCCTGTGGATTATCAGTCCACATGAAAGTTAGCTTCCAGGAAGCAGAAAAAGTCTTGTGGTAAATGTTATTTGAGCAGCACTAAATTAAGGAAATATAAGTGAAAAGAGGTATTTAAAATAGTAATACTTCCTTCAACAATTCTAGAAAGACAGGAGAAGAGGGCAATGTAATTTCGTATTATATATGGTACGCAGAGAGGCTCTCTTGCTATCCGGTGTAGGAAGACAGTGTGTGAAACCAATATGCTCCACAAAAGCCTAGGACATACCTGGTGGAGACCCCATTACATAATCCAGAGTCTACATGAGCTGCCAAAAGCCTGATTTCAGGAAGCAACTTTACTAAAAGTGGGGTTTCTTCCTGTACAGTTCTCTCAAAGAAAATCGCAAGAGACAGTGTTTCCTTGTCACGTGCATTTCTTCATTGAATTCTTTCACTGGAAACACGCCTGCCTTTGTCCATTTTTCTCATATTTTTCTGATTTCACTGTTTTTATTTTTGATGTTCCTTTTTGCTGTCTTTTTCATAATCGGTGGGTTGAGGTGTGGGGGTTTTAGCTGTTAATCATTTTGTGGTTTGTTTTGTTTTGGGTTTTTAATTTGTCTTTTTTCCTTTGTCCTTTCTATTCTGCCTGTCTCATCTTTTCTTCCTCATTAACATCATTTCTTCAAAAAATTAATATTGGGCTCAGCTTCATGGTTATGAGTAACATTTGCAGAAAGGAACTGAGTAGTTAGAATTCTTCATGCATCCTTTGCATATACATACTGCCTAGAGACCTAGATAATTAGAAGATAGATAAATATTTTCAATATAATTAGTGATAATTAGGATATGCCCATTAGAATCAGGTAGGAGGAGACAGAGAATGCCTCTAACAGATTTCCCTACCTGGCTAGATTTTTCTGGTTACAGCTGTCTACTTTCCAGTTAGAAGAATACAGAATATTTTTATTATTGTTGTTACTCCAGCTAGATAGTTTTTTCATAGTCTCCAAATGCTATTTACTTTTGAGAATTTCACAGGTCTCTCCAAAAGTGTAGTCTATGACAAGTTTTCCCTATTAAAGTTATAACAAATTTCTAGGCAAGTCACTACCTTGTCAGACAGAAGCAGCATAACTTTCAATGATTCACAAAGAGTAGTTAGTTTAATGAAATGTACTGTCAGAAAATACTTACCATTTGTAAAATGGCTATAACTTTGAAACAGAAAGCTTAAATCAAACTCAACTATTAATTGTTAGGCCAGTAAACAAACAAACAAACAAACAAACACATAAATAAATAAATCCAGCAAGCACCTAGCTACAATTCAACCAAATATAAACTACTCATAATCCTTACACACAAGTATGTATAACTGCTAATGGCAGTGCAGTCGGTAGGGTTTGTTTAAATTAGATCAAAACTATTGATACAATTTTTAAGCAACAGATATGTCAATTACTGCAGTTCCAATTTCCTTTGATTACAAAAGGATATGAGACAGGGCTGACCACTGTCTACAATACTAAAAGAATTTGTTGGTAACACAGGATTCATGTCTCTTATTTAGAGAAATGCAAATGCCTGTTTTCCCTGAAGAGAAAACAGCATACATTTTAGCTTCCTTTGGCTGTATTTTTGTGACTATTGCTTAATAAATTCTTCCTCTTTTCAGTTGAACATTCATTGATAAATAGAACAACTGATCAGAAGAAAAAAACTAACTGAAACTACTATGGAAAAAATAACTTTAAGCTGTTAATACAGGAGAAAACTCTTGATTTTCTTTGCTGTCTGGACAGATCCTTTTTGCAAAGCTGGAACTGAAGAGCTTAGACCAAACACCTTAAATACCCAGAACTGGGTCAACATAAATAGAAAGAATGATGAAAAATATTTTACTTAGCAGCATAGCATGTTTCTTTCAGAAAAATGTATGCCAAAATCCTACATAACTTAAAGGATTTTGCATTTATATCCTCATATATATAGGATGAGGACATAGCTTGTGTAAACTGGATTAGCTCCCTGAATTCCAGGGCCATTAAGTCAAATAGTCTTCCCTGTGAGTTATTTCTTCATTTCCATCCTGATGGACTAAGGTACATTTAGTTGACAATCAGAAAAGAGATGCTGGAAATAAAGAAAGTCTAACATTCCTTTCAAAGTATCTCTTCCTTAGAAGAAAAAAATTGCTTGTTTTCTTATTAAGGATTCGTTCTGTTTTGTGGCAAGGTGTTTTGCTGTGTGTTCCTGACGTACCTAAAGTCTCCACAGTACCAAAAGTCAAAGTAATTCACTGTAAGCTTTTGCTAAGATTTATATAATGTTAAGAAGAATATTGAAAATTGGAGTGGGTCATTATCACTGAACCCAGTTGTATATATTGGCTTTTCAAGGACAAGTGCAATATATTTGGGTTTGGTGGATTCACAATGGTAAAAGACTATTTACCAATCTTTATCATGCACCATTTAAAAGTGAGAAAAACATATACATTTTTCATAGTCAAAATACTAGCTTTCAGTGGAAAAAGTGATTGCTGAAGAATAAAGCGATACACTGCATGATGTATGAGTGCCTTAAACAACAAAAGATTCCTTAACAGGTTTGCCAGGCTTTGAATCAAGACTTGTGTTTTGCAAGTGGAGCAGGAGTATGTAATATATTTTTTAGCTTTCATTTCTTCTCCTTTGTGCAGGCATTTAGAGGTAATGAAAGAAAGAAACATGACTTCACTGGCTTGAGTAAGCCATTGTGTGGGTAGTTAAGAAAAGTTTTTCATTTCATTTCTGTAGAACTTTTTTCTCTTCTCTATCAAACTCAGGCATTTAGTTTTTCTATGTTCAAAGTGGGCAGCTTCAAAATAGTCAGTGTATTGTTATTTCTTTTGCAGAGTATTGTAATAATATGAATCAAAAAGATTAAGCTGATATCATGTAAAACATGGGAGAAAACTAAAACCTTCTAGCAAAAATGTCCCGTGCATACACATGTGAGGAAAGAACCCATAGAAATGACTGAGAAAGGGGATAACAGAGCACCAGAAAAGCAGACATTGGGTCGAGGGTAAGATCAAAACCATTCATATCAGAGCAGTGTTAGGCCAACTTTAAGTGATTCTGAAAATCCCACCACTGTCTTTTTCTTTTTCTTTTTTTTTTTTTTTTCCTGGAACCTAGAGAGCCTCAATCCACTGAGCAGATTTTTAACCACCAAAGTGACTAATTGACCATTTGAGTAAGGTCCAGGTATAAGCTGGAGCATCTCTGTTACCTCCAGGTGGCTGTCTTTCAAAGACTGTAGGCTGAACTCACCTCTGTGCTGCCAGCCTCAGGAGAAATGCCCAGGGCTACCTGGTGCATCAGACAGACGCATGGCATCCAGGCCAGCTCGGAAGCTGCATCTCCTGAGCTGTGCATCAGGGACTGTACTGCTATTTCTGCCTTGTGGCTCCAGACTTTTGAAGGTGTCAGTGACTCCAGTGAAAATGAAAAACATTTTTTCTGTCGCTAGAAAGACCAAAGCAAAACAGCCAGAAAACTGAAGCTTCTCAAACCATGAGGAGAAATGGAAAAACTCTCAGCTTTTAGATACCGGACTTTTGTCATACAAGCCTGTTCTGCTGTAACTGGTCTGTTTATACACATGCCAGTCTTGAATTAAATCATACCAAACACTGTATCTTGGTGCTGGGTGATTTTCCAAGCATTTGTTTTGCACCCATTTTTAGTATTAGGGTCCAGTTGAGACTTAGGCTGAAGCCCAGTCTTCTGCTAGTCTTACTTTCATTGAAATTTAGGATATGTCATAAAGGCGATCTATCAGGAAGGAACACAACAAAAAGATTGTGACCACATATATGATTCTTCTTGTCACATAGTCATAATATTTGTTGGGGCACTTACATACAGTTTACTCCCAGATGTTACTAATGCCACAGGCAGGTCAATTGTTTATTAATAATACCTTTCCCAAATGTCAGTCCCAGTATTGGAAAGGAGTACTGAGATTAGCCAGTAGCATCCTTTTAACACAGTAGAACTGCCATTAGGCAGTAGGCATACGTCCAGCTCACCAGCACTTTGACTCATGACTCCCTCAAACCTTCCAGCCAATTAAGGAAGATGTAAAAGGCTAATCAACTCTAATCTGTGCTCTTGTTTGATGTCAGGAAAAAAATTTATTTCCCTTTTTTTTCTTCTTCAACAGCAGAATATGGGCTTTCCAGAAAAAGAGGAGACATGACTTGGTAACATACTGGCCCTGTATGACATTTCACAGAAAACAGTCTGCATGTTGAGCTAGAATGATCCTGGCAGCTAGTGCATACAATTCAGCAGCAGTCACCATCCAAGAGTAGGCAGGGCTGCTGTGTCCTGGGGTCTTGCAGTTGGCATGCTGCCACACTCACTCTTACTCCTTTCCAAAGAGTTAAAAACATACACTAATGCTTCTGCCATCCTCTCTATCTATATCCATTACCCACCACTCCATACTTCTCTTATCATTTGGTTATATAGACATGTTGGTATTTTATATACACATACACACACACACCATTTTATGGAGGCATTCATTAGCCTGTAATTGAAAGCCATCTAAAAACAGCCAACAGACCCTATTTTGAACCTCCATTTCAGATACGGCATAGCCAAAGTGCTTGTTTTACTAATCTGTGCTATTTTATGCCTGGTGAGAAGGTTTGGCAATGCCTTTCGAATGCTTTTCTGAATATGATTTCCTCTCTTGTAACCTTCACCTGTACCCATTCCTTAGGTTTATGACCAGGCTGCTGGGCACCTCCCTGTTTTTTGACAAGCTGTGGTAATAGGAAAAAATTTCAAGCCTCTGACTTGAAAATGAAATGTCAGTCCACAAAGTTGCTGGTAGGGAGAGCTGGTGACAGAAAACCCCAGGGTATGAGTGAAAGCAGCCTTGTACTGTGACAACTGCAGATTCCAGCCTATCAGTTACATTGACCTTAACATCAAAGCAGCTTCAGGTAAGAGAGGTAGGTAACAGCAGCAATACTGTAATCTTACCCCATTCTATGTTGTTGTAACAACTTACACAAATGATCAATTTAAAGAAAAAACAAAAAACATTGATTTCTTCATCCATTCAAAGTAGTTTTGTTTTCTTCCTTCCCCTTGCCCTCCTCACAACCAATTTCCCATGAAGACAGCAGGTACATGGCACCCTTCGTTAACAACAGGACATTTTTATCAGTTGATTGGAGCCTTTGCACTAGATGTAAATACCAGTCTTGGGAGAGGAGAACACTTCTTGAAGGGTGCTGTGTGCTTTAGCTGCACCCACTGTAACTGGTGGGAGGTTTCAGCTACTTGCACTGGCTGCTTACCACAGGGCTTGAACGCTGTAAATCTTTGTTGTAGGAGACTGACTCAGGAGAGACACAGATCAAAACAAATTTATTAGAACACTTATTTAATAATTAAGCTTTTATTATTAACAGCAGATAAGTATTGACATGGTTCATTCAATTATTACCTCACACAAATTTATATGTATGCAGCTGCAGTAACAGCTGGAAGGCTAAACTCAGCTCTTTACCAAGGGGAGGGTCATACTGACTTGCCAATGACTCTTTGGTACGTGGTGATAAAGTGCCTCAAAGGTTCTTTTTTCAGATGTATATATAATCCTATAGGATTGGATGGGGCCTGAGTTATACAACCTGTTGTTGGTGCCAGTGTGTGCTGGTGGCCTTGGACAGACACTTAGTGTCCTGAGTTTAACAGTTCCTGCAGATTCAGCAGAGCCACTAGGCTCCAGGGCTTATCAGTTCTGGTGCGACATTCAAGCAGTACCTCTCAGCAAATACTTTTGCTCTCTTTGGCCTGTTATTTTCTGATAAGTACTTCTCCATCCACACCTGTATGTACTTGTGGGGCCTGTTCACAACAGCTCACACAGAAAAGGCCTTTGTGGCCTGTCTAAGTCAGGATACACTTTTGAGAACACACTGTGCAATACTCCCACTTAGTGTACAGTATTAAAAAGCTTTTACAGGTTTTCCAAACCTTCCTAGCATATTCATCTTCAGACACTTAAGAACCCTAAAAATCAAGGATAGCCACCAATAAGAAGCAAGATCTGCAACATTAGGTGACGTCTGTTTCCTCCTCAACAGTCCTCAGTGCTCAGTGCTCTATATAATAACCTCCACAAGTCATTCTGGGTGAAGTTTTACTAATAATAATGAATCCCAAGTATTTTGTTGAGTTCCTCAGAAGCAGTGCTATCATACTACATGTATAATCTTAAGTCCCACCCAATATTGTTAACAAAGACTAGATACTTTCATGTATCTTCTTTACTAACTTTATGCAAGGCGTTGGCAACACATTTCATACCAGAAAATAACTGCACTGTGA
This sequence comes from Gavia stellata, assembly GCF_030936135.1. Lineage (NCBI taxonomy): Eukaryota > Metazoa > Chordata > Aves > Gaviiformes > Gaviidae > Gavia > Gavia stellata. Next base: position 21,626,244 of record NC_082598.1, on the reverse strand, counting down.
TAGAAGTTCTGTACTCTGAGACTTGCACTGAAGGTCTCTATATTGGTCACTTTATGTCCTGCTGAAGATGAAAATTGTAGTTTTAAAAATATGATTATGATATCCACATTCTGCAAGTCTACTTGTAGGGATTGTGTGTGATGCAGTTTACTTCTTGACACTAGCTTCTTCATTCTCTGTTCAGTATTCTCACATTGTGCTGTACTTCTTCACAAAAACTGTCAAACAGCACAGCTGGAGTTAATAAACTGAGGAAGGATGCCCATTACCAGTTACAGACATCCCTGTTGTTTGATGCTTTCAGGATTTTATTATCTCTGCATCAGCACTGGTAGTCCTGGAACTGAAAAGCCATCAAAATAACACAGCTTGAAATGATAAATGAAAGTAACAGAACAACTGCAGCACAGGGCATGCAATTCTGTGGACTTTTCTAGGTGAACAGAGATTTGTATCTGTGCTGTGGCAGTCTTATGCTACCATACAAGAGTTTTATCCAGATGTGTTTGTTGGCTTAAAGCCATCGGACTCATTCCACATAGACAATTTTCTGTAAGTGCTAGAAAACCTAAGAAATTACATTTGACTGTTCTTCCTCAGAAGTAGATTTTAGAAAGATATGAGATTTCATTTTTTCCTTTTCATCATTAAGGAAAGAGAAGAAAATACAACAAGGTCCAGGAAAAGTCCATATCAACCACAAATAATCTTACTGCAAAATGATTGTCACTTAATTAGAACTAGTCAAATTAGTTAGTACATTCATTCCTGAACTGAGGTCAGGTATGCGACTCAGGAAGGTACCAAATTCTCAATGAAGAGTTAACATACTGGATCAGAATTCTCTGACCCAGTTTAACAATTAGCTGGAGGTGACGTGATGTGAAATTTAAATGTACACTCCAGAGCAGGGAGTTCTTTCATCCTTTTCACAGAATTTCACAGAAATTCTTTCATCCTTAATAAACATGGCTAAATTTAAAACTGGAATGTGTATTTCATTTTATTGTTATAAATGTTATCTGCTTAGTGCCAACAGCATATTTCCAGCAACTAAAAGTGTTTTGCTCTCATCATTTGTCAGATCTGCAATGTACTCATATAGCTGCTGTATATAATTAAGCATGTAAAGCAGAAGACTGAAATTTATAATTAGCCCTCAAAATTTTGAAGTCGTCTTTGGGAATTAAGCCACACAGTTCCCATTATAGTCCAGAGAAATCACACAGCTAAAATTCTTTCACTGCTTAGGAGATCAGAACACAGCTTGTAAAGTATTCTTACTCATGAGAGAGTATGTTGCACTTTCTGATTACATATGGATCAATGTCTTTTCATTACGTATTTTTGTGTTTCAATTTGTATGTTTTTCCAAGAAATTAAGTTATTTATTGTGATTTCAGCTGTTCAACATCGAAGAGATGATTCATCACAGCTCTTTACTGATAAACAGCAAAAAAATCAAAAGTCACGGACAAAAACCCTAAATCAAAGACCCCATAGTTCTGATTTTTAAAAAATTGCCCTTTTATTAGTATAGTAAAACACTTTCTTTTTGGGTATTTTGTTAATGTGTATGCTATCAAGTGCAGCTAATAAGATGGTTTTCTAGTTTTAGACTCTTGTTAACACAAAGAGTAGGGAATTTCAGGGATTCTTAGAGCTTCATGAAGACTCAGTTTGCTTTGACATTTGTTGAGCAGTCTCATACATTTCCACGGCAGAGAATGTAATTATAATTTAAGTGTATGGAAAAATAAAAAAAAAAAAAAAACATTTTTTCTTCTCACAATTTTGCATTTGGGCACATGCAGTATGTATTCAGGACCTGGCTAAAAATTGACTCCTATCACTGTTTTCTAGTTTTCTTTCCCTAACAGGTCTTTGCCTATATGTATATAATTTACATGGCATACGATAACTCAGGAAGTATGCATAATCCTAAGTGTACAGACTTAGTTTTGTTTCTACCAGAATTTAGCTTTCTTTTTTTAAAAATGGTGGAAAAGAAGACTTGGTAGTTAGATATAAACAAGTTTGATACTGAAATACTATTCAGAAACATTAAGAATACTTTGGATGAATGCACATTAGAATCAACCCTTTGCCTTCCAGGCCAAATATGTGTGAACAAACTAGTTATATAGTTCCATCCACTTTTATTCATATTTTATTTTTTTGCTCAGATATTGAGTGCATATTTGAAAATCTTGGGTTTCAGTAAAGGTTTTATCAACATTTCGGTGTTAAGAGTCGCATGTTTCTTATAAGGAAAAAAAAAAAGAAAGAAAAAGCAACGGATTTTTTTAGCCCATAGTCAGAGTTCTAGAAACAGAAGAAAACTATGCCCTTACTCACACTGACAAATATTTCCTTACCATTGACAAATATCTGGGTTTTTAACACATCCTTTTATATTATATAAACCTCAGGTTTCCCTATTTGGAAAGTCAATGAACTGACTTGTGTGAGACTGACTGCAAGCTGCACACAGACACCTTTTTTTTCCCCTCCTTTTTGCAAAGTTAATTTGAGGTAATTATTTTTCTTGTACCTGAACTGATTGCTGAAATACATTTTCTCTCCCTTCTCCACCCCCAGTCACTTTTTCTGTTAATCCCCTTCAGGTATTTAGAATTAGCTTTCATGTTGTGCCTTAGTCCTACTTTCCCCAGGCTTTGCAAATTCTCTTTTCTTAATAAACTTTTTTTATCATTTTTGTTATCCTCTTTTTTGGATTCTTTCCAATTCAGCAAAATCTTTTTTGTATTATGGAACCCAAAACAGTGTAAAGCACTCAAATATGGTCTTACCAATTCTGCACTGAGATAAAAAATTAATTACCTGCCCCCCTTCTCCTGACCTAATTCCTCTCATTATACTGTACATGCTCAATATGGTATTTGGTGTTTTGCAGCATATCACTCTGTATTCTTCTGCAGAGTTTATGGTTTGCTCTGAGCCTGGTCTTTTCCTGTAGCCATGGAAATTTTCAAATTAGTCTTTCTCCATGTTACACATTAGGCTCTTTAACACTTCGTATTTAACATGATTGAAGGTCATTTTTGTTGTATTTAGACCCTGATCACAGAAGGGCACATTGGGATCTTCCCTGTAGTCGAAGGTTAGAATAGACAGAAAAATTATGGTGTAGTTGGATGCAGCAAATTCTTCCAATTCTATAGTTATACGGGAAATGCAGATATCTCTTTTCTGTTGAAGCACACTGCCAAGGCTATTTTGGAGAAGAATGACCTGTGCTTTCCTGAGAAGCAGGGCTGTAACTTAATTTTTTTTATTTCAAGTCTATACTGGGGTATGCTTTCTTCCTAAGCTTTACATATTATGCCATCAAATCAAGCCTTGTTTTCCTGAGTTTTGGTAATTATTCTTACTTCTTCATCTACTCTCTTATTTTATTTTATCTTTATAAAAACAAGATGATTTGTTACAGAAATTCCCTTTAATCACACGGATCATGTCACCTGGGTCATGAAAGTTGAAAGAATGGCACTGTACTGAGGGAACATGAGTATCCTCCTTTCTTCCTTTACTAGTTAGTCAGGCATACCTTAAGCAGCAGTGTAAATGCTTTCTATTCGCATGCTGTTACTCATACAGCCTCCGGGACCTTAGCCAGTGTACAAAGATTTTATCACAGCAGTGTGCAGCAGATGAAACCCTGTGTTTGCACACTTAAAGGAAAAATCAAATGTTTGGTTTAACAATAATTATGAACTTGACCCAACAATTTGACTCATTTATAGAGTCAGGTAAGAGGAAACATGATTAAAATATTCTTACATGGATCTGCCCATCACTCTTTTACTATCTCTAGTTAACATATTCTATTCACATGTGTTAGCAGTGTTAAATTGTCTAAATAGATAAGACAGATTTAGTTTGGGATAGGAAAATAAAGCCAAAGCGTGTCACACTCTTAAAGCACAGAACTTGTTGCCTAAAAAGCAGTTTATTGTACAACTTCATAGTGATTCCTATGCAAACTGCAAAGTATGCCTGATGAATAGCATTGTACTAGAAATGATGGGGTCCTTAACCTGTAAAAGGTTCATAGCCACATCATTCCATAAGACCTGACAAATTCACAGTGATGAGCACTGCAGACAGGTACTTGTGAACCCAGGAGTCATCAGAGCCTACAAATTTTATTAGTTCAGTTTTATATTGATGCTGTTGCTTTTGACCTTACAGTGATATCTCAAGTAACACAGGCCTCTAAAAGTTTGGGTGAGTAGCCTCAGCTCTAAGTTATCTAGGCTTTCTTGCTCTTTAGTCAACAGAAAGAGAGAAGCATCTCCCAAGGGGCAACTCATTTTTTTACAAACTCTTACAATACTGTTGATTAATTATTTCTGAGAAGCAACTCTTTCTCTGATGATTCAAGAGAAAGCCTAGATAGACTAATTCAAAACAGGTTCCTAATTTTCAGAGAGCGAAGGGGGATGTGCAATAAGTGACACCAAAAGTCACTCCAGGGAGCAGTGTGAACTGTCGCATTTTGCTAGCTGACAAAAAAATGCTAGAATCACGCAAACAGTTGTATGAATTGGCCATGTTTGGCTGTTGGTTGAGTTGTGTTAACAATGTGATTGCTACCAATTATGGAAATTAATCTGAGTAGTTGGTGACCCTGGCAGAACTGCTGATGACCTCTGCTGAGTACTGATTAGTCAGCAGACAGACACCAACATGCAAGCTCACAGCTGAAGATCAGTTCATTATGCTAGTGTCAGGCTCTCTGGCCACAGCTATGAAGTGCGTCACTGATGAAGCTAGAGACATTGAAACTCACCTGCATTAGTCTTCTGATCAGTGGAGTGCTCTTATTCACATCAGTTTTCTTCTGATGTGGTACTTTGTTACTTTGAAAGCTTAGCACCAGTGGACGGTGATATTACTTCTGCCCTCTAATGAAGCATGAAGTTGGGATGATGTTCCTGTGAGTGCACCCTCAATACGGAATAGAATATTTGCACAGATTTAGCCTGGTAGCTGATGGTCCTTGACTTTTTAAATTTTAAACACACTACTTTCCATTGAAATGCTACACCTGTTTGTTTAATTATTTGTTACTTTGGACCACTAAAAGTAGATGCACAAATTCTTTGAACGGATTCCTGAAGCAATTTATTTCTTTATAGATGAAAAATTCAGTCAATTTTTGTTAGTAGATGAGTATATGTAGAAGAATATGGAGGCATCTGAAAGCAATGGGTATAACGAAGCTAAGAATGCACACTATTTTTTGAGATTGTTGTTGACTTGCCTTGTGAAACTGTTACTACTGTTTCAGATTTTTAGTTCATCCCTGATAAAGTTCTCTGATAAGGATACCTGCAAGATAACAAGTATAACCTGTTCTTCATAAGACGTCTGGTAAAATGATGAATGAATGGATACATACAGACATAAGGTCGACCTCTTGAATTCTTCTATTCAGAAAAATAAACTGGAATAGGAAGGAGTTTAGCATTCAACTCCTGTAATCCCAAAGCTTTTGTAACAGAAACAGAAGCATAGAGCCCAAATCTCCAGAAATTATTTGGAATTGGGCAATCACAGAAGTTAAAATGTCTCCCCGCTTCCAGTTTGGGAGTATCTTTCTGATTATAGAGATTATAGACACAAGAAGTGAAATATGTAGGAATAATAATATGTATATATAAGTGTATATGTGAAATAAACTTTTTGAGCCAGAATCATTACTGATCACTGTTTAGCCTTTTCACTGTGAGAAGTTATACCAACAGCGGTAAGTTGTTCAGACTCTTTGAGGAATTTCAAGTACCCCCACCTTAATCTTTCAAGTAGTCTCAGGAGGAAGATATTTAGTCCAATCTCTCTTAGGCTATGAAGGAGCACAGAATCATAAAACCTAAAATTGGGAAAGATATACATTGTCATTAGTCCAGCTCTCTGACAGCACATAATACATCTCCATATTACATTTATAATCTTTTCTCCACGCTTGTCTTTAGTTAGACAAACCTATCTGAGGAAATTATTTTATTATTTTATTGATTTGATCAGTAATTTTCAATAAGCTTTCTCCCTCAAATATTCATAGACCTGTCATTATAACCCCTTCTAACTTTTATTTGGCCAACATGATGTATATTTAACTTTTGTAATCTTTTTTTCAGAAATCAGTACTTGAAGTTCTCCAATCAATGACCATATTGTAAATCTCTCCTTCCTTTTGGTAAGACAAGAAATTTAGTCAGAAACTACCTGGAGTGAAAACACTGTTTCACATCTTTCCTTGCTCAAATCTGGTATAACAGAGAGCAGAATCTGTTTCCTGCAGTGTGACAGAAACAAATAAAAAATGTTCTGTATGATATCTGGATGATGATATTTAAAGTTATGTTCCTCAAAAGGAAAGAAACTCCACCTTACGTAATTTAATCAGCTCTACTTTTGTTATCTTCTTCTGGTGTGTTCATGAAGATGTTAAATGAGATTTGAACAGCATTGGGTTTTGTAGATTATTAGTAACACTACTGTCCAAAGTAAAAAAATCTAATCAGAGATCAATCCTAACCAAAGATAATGCCATTAATTATTATTTTTTTTTTTTATTTCAAGCTCTCATTCTACTCACTGCTATACATGCCACATTTCTTGTGATTTCTTGAAAAATATTTCAAATTCGCCCTTGATTTAGTAGGTTAGAACTTTACTGAAGTCAGAGGAATTACGCAGTGCCTGTTATGTCCACTGCATTATTAACCCTATCTTCTGTAGCAAATTGTAGAATTTTCTGTGATAGCAGGTTAATTTAATATGATTTCTTGCTTATGAACTTTTGCTGCCTGCAATTTTGCTCAAGTTGTTGAAGGATTTATTGAAGTATTTCTCTGTTCTAATACCTACTACTTAAGTAAAAACTGATTCTATAAATGACCCAATCTACTCCCTGAATTCTCATAGATGGCATTTAATAGTTCTGATTCTGATACTATCTTAGTAAGTCTGTTTATACAATTTGGCCACGTTAATTGCTTCATGTATGTAACATTTAAAAGACACATTCTTTGCCACGATTGCATGATTGCATGTTTTACAAATCTTTCTGTATGCTCTGGATTTACTATCAACCACTAATAGTCTTACCTTCCTTCTCAAAAAAAAAAAACCAAACATATGAAATACATTTAAAAAACAAAGCGTCATACGCAAAACTCCTGCTAGCAACAGTCCACCTGCCTGAAGCACGATTATAAACTATGGAACTGGAAACTAAAGAGGAGCGAAAAAATCAATGTTTAATATTTAGACGCTAAGAAAATTCTACTCATGTTCGGCCAAAGGGAATCAATAGGTATGTTGATTATCCTCTGCTTCCCCACCCAAGTTTTACAGGTGATAGGATTTTATAAACAATTTTTTCAATAATTATATACAGGAAAATAGTATATAGAAATAAAACAAAAGCAATGTAATATGGATTCAATTTTAACTTAAGTTATAATGTAGTTAATATCTGAGGTAACATAATAAAGCAAGAATGTTTTAGAGATGGTATACTTAAGTTCAATTATAGCTTTCAGACTTGTTTTGTTTTGTTTCTGGGTTTTTCTTCCCTTCTGTGTGTCAATTTGATCATACAAGAAAATAATTTGATCATACAAGTGTCAAAGTTAGATTCTACTGCTTCAGAACAGTGTAATAAAATGTTGTGGAATTAAGATGGTTTTAAGTAGCAGTAAGAGATATTGATACAAGGCTTTACAATTCAAAATGTCTACCAGGGCACTGTACGGCTCTTCTCAGTATGGCATTTGAACACCTCAGACATCTGGTGCTTTATCAGCTCCTATAAAAGATTCCTAAAGAAACCCTCAAGGGAGAGAATGCCTACAGTATGAAAATGCTTTTTAGACTCAGGTTTCTGGCCCCTGCTTGTCCGCATCATTAATAGCACCAATTTTCAGCTGAATTGAGAAACCGAAAGTGCAATTAATCCTTTCCTTCACATTAAATGAATAGTTTATGCATGCACAAATTTCCTTTAAACTTTCAAGCCAGTGATGATGAGCAAATACAATTTTATCATTAGAATTTGACTTACAGCCAAAAATGTAAAGGAGTTCAAAATCAAACAGAATCAAAATCCTTCATTCCATCCATGTCACCCTGTATTATTCCCACAGCCAATATTTCAAATGTGAGCCATATCCAGTTTGAAGAGTCATATTATGTTAAGTTACTGTATGTAACACAATATGAACAGTGTAATAGGCATGAAGCGTCAAAGAAATAATGTGTCTGCTGAAAGTTGATGAAATTTTCGTTTGATGATAAGAAGTGCAATGAATTTTAACCTGTTACTATGAGGTTTATTGATACTTTCAGGTTATTAATGCTCTGAAAAATGAATTACATTGTTATGTGCATTTGAGTACAATTATAATGTGCTTCAGCTCCAGTGGGAATGATGAAACTTCCTAAAAATAATCATGTAATTTCCTTTTCTTCCTGCACCGTCCCTTCCCTGTCAGTGTGCCATTATGTTACAAGAACTTCAGGTACTTGAGCTCAATACAAGCAGAAACAAATTAATGAAACTTTACCACAGTGTGGGATTTGAACCTATTTATTATGGGTCCACTGAATTATTAAGCAACTCATCTGTCTAGTATCTGGGAAAGAAGCATTTGATTAAAAATTCTATTGAAAGGTGGTTTTAGTAAACTTTAATTCATGAAAACTTACTGAGTTAAGTACATTGGTGATTTACAATTACAGATCTGTTTTATGATTGTATATATCTGTTATGTCTACATCATCACAGTAAATAATTTAAATATATTTATACCTATTATGTGGATATGAGTGTATGTAATACATGAATGTATAGGCTTGTGTGTGTTTTTATAGGCCCATGTAATACACACACACATATATATGCAGAAAAGAAAGGGACAAAGATGAGATGACTATTAATATGGCCACGGTTTTATTAATGTAATGTGGACAGATATTGCTAAGGCAGATTATATCCAACTTTTCAGCAAACTGACAAGTAGGAATGAAAGGTCCTATTTAGAAAATACTCCATGAGAGTGGGAATATATACTAGTAGATAGGTAAGAAGAAAATAATGAACTCCTGCATCTGTTTCCAAATAGCCATTGAGTAACACAAGTAGAAATGAACTCTAAAGAATCTGTATTGATGCTCATATCAGCTTTAGGTAGTCTTGGCTACACCTAACTAGTCGAGGAGTATACTCAACAACTGATAAAAGCCTAACTCCCTTATTGATAGATGTAGCTCTTCAGAAGTGTAGACTTTAAACACCTCCAAACAAGTGACGACAGGTCACTAAAGCAGAAAAAAATCTCTTGAAACTAAGATTCACATCAATTCATGTTCAAATGTTACCCTGCCCTGCCCAGTGAGGTCCTGTTTAAGCAATTTCATAGTCTTTTAAACTTTATACACATCCTTATTTAGTAGACCATTCTGTTTCAACACAATCTGGGAAATTTCTGGTAAAGTTGGATAAAGACAAAGTTCATAAAAATGCTCTAATTGGTTCATCAGTAAATATTGCTAAAACCACTTTTGGCTTTGGTGATTTCTCTATGGAATTGGCTGGGATGATCCCTTGGTAGATTTACTCCTTTAATTTTGGAGAATGACAAAGACTCACCTTTTATTCTTCCTATCCAAGAGCTCTATTAACAAATTTTTTTGCAGTTTTCTTCCCTCTCTCCTATTTTGGTTGGGATTTTTTTGTTTGGTTGGTTTGTTTGGTTGGTTTGGTTTGTTCTTTAACAGTAAAACAAGAATGCGGCAATGTTTAAGTTTGTAGTGTCATCAATAATCAAAGTAATTTTGGTGTCTTGGCTAAAAGTGTATAAAAAGAAGAGCCATTTGACTCCAGCAAGGCAGGAATGGGATTTCCAGAAAATGGACTTCTATTCAGTACCTATAGGACAGAAATGATACTGATGAGCAGACACTCCCTCTCTCCCTCTCCCTGTCTTATTGCCATGTATAGTTTGAGCATTCTTCTCCAAGGTTGAGCTGAAAGCAGAAACCCTCATCCATGCAGCCCAAACACCACCCAAAACAGTTATTCTACTATGTTAGACAAACACCTGGCAAGGGCAACTTAATCTAGTGGTAACTGTAGTAATTCATATTTGGAGTCAGCTGAGTTATTGTGAAGAACATTTTTAATGCTTGCTGTCTGACCTGCAGCAGCTGTATTTTTATTTTTGGGTGCAATGCACTATGTTATCTATCCTGGATATAGCCTCAAGTAATCTAAGACTCTCAGATCACAACCAGAGCTAGTATTGAACTCTCTAGGATGGAAAGATTTTTTTAGTATAAGACTATGGTTTCTATATGACCTGTTTCACTGTGTTTTGAAAGGTTGTGTGAAATGTGCTCATTAGAGAAACCTGAATTTGGCATTTTTTGATAGCTCCACAGCCAGCTTAAATCAACCTAAACCAGGCAGCCATTAGAAAAGGTAATTCTGTCCATAATTACCTTCACCTGCTCACCAGGGCTTCCTTGCTATTCCCTTGCATTAGCTTTACTTATTTTGAGCTATGGTATGAATCATATATCAAAAAAAAAAAAAAAATCTGCTGGGCTATATGACCACTCTAACTGTCGAAAACTGGAAGGGGAACATGTGTATAGGTATGAGAAGAAAAATTGACCTAAGTGCATATCATTCATTAAGCATAACCCAGTTCAAAAGTGGGCCATCATGATCTTCTACTCATATATTTTTCCCAGTGCCTGCTTAGTACCAAATATAACATGTAGGTAGCTGCAGAATGAGCTGGATCAGAAAGGTGAGCCAAACAAACAGACAGAAAGAATTAAGAAGGGCAGGATCATATGAGGAGGGATGACAGGAAGGAGAGCAAAACCACCTGTGTTAGTAGCAGTTCTCAATTAGATTAGATTAAACATAACACAAAACTTCCCCCTTTGATCAGTCTAACGTGATTGTGAAGCCTCAGGGCTAAAAGTTGATTATGTCTTGATTCAAAGCTTCTGTGAATTAAAGTCAGCTGTGAAGACAGTAGTTCTAATGGATTTAATTTATTTCCTATTAACACAATTTGCAATGAGCACCAACAGAATGTGTCATTCAAGTTATCAGTGATACAAATAGACTCAGGTGATAGCAAGCAACAGATGCATTAGAGAAAGGTGCTGAAGATAGAGGTGGAATAAATGCTTTCTGACCATTGTTTCCCAAAAGCCCTGACTTGGTCTCTGTTGTTCAATATAGCCTTAAGTACTAAGGTATGAGATTTTTTTCCCAGCATTTTTCTGGCCACTGGGATGAGGTGACAGTTAGTTTTAAAGTCCAATTTGAATTTACTGCCTTCTAACTTAAACAAATGTCTCCTATTTCTGAAGGATAGGGCATAGAGAACAGGTGTTCTGGATCACCTCTTTTTTACTGCTTGGGATTTTGTTTATGCTTTTATCATATCAACTATCAGTTACCTCCTTTCTAACATAGGAGTTCCAGGTTTTTCCCCATCCTACTCATATGAGAGATTTTCCTGTACTCCACCTTCATCATTCATCAAAGATGAAATACTTTTCTTGAAATGGGATGAACAGTGTTACCCAAAGTATTCAGGATCAAAATATAGCACTGAATTTCTTGACAGGATTACATTGTTTCCTTATGTACTGATTCTTTTCCTTATGAATCATCAGGACTTAAAATATTTTTAAATGTAAATGCAGATTAAGCGAAGTTCTTTACTGAAGCATCTACAGGATAAACTTACCCATTTCCAGTAAGGCGTTCTCCACAGACTTCATTGCACTTCAGATTTGGATTTTGGTTGGCAGGCAAACAATTCATAATATCTGGTAAAATTCTGTAGTAATGATTGCCAGTGTTGAGAGTTTAACTCTAAAGTTAATGCCATTTTTTATAATAGAAATCATATTCAATATAGACAGCAGAGGCTTCAAACAAGCTATTGAATGTAGCTAGAAAAAAATGTTTCAAATTATGTAGTATATACACCATGTAATACATGGAAATTATATGCATTCTTCCAGTGCTAGATGTAAAATCAATTCTTTTGTCAAGTGCTCCTATTGTAGACTGCCATGTTGGAGACCTACATTCAAACAAAGACCTCGGATGGCTGGGCATTTAGCTTCCAGGGAGAGGAGCCTTCTGTCGTTCAATAACTCTCCTCAGTTGCAGACGACAAACGAGCTACTGTGGGTAAGACACTTCAGACAAGCTTCTGAAAGCCCTTTTGATAAAGTCTCATATCTGAGGTTAATGACAATACCTAAGGTGTGGGAGTCATGTAATAAGCGTAAATTTGACTTGGAAAATTAAAAACAAAGAGCAGGAAACAAAGAAAAAAGTAGCACTAGTTTGAAGAGAATGGCATTATAGTCAGAAGGAGTAAATAATGAGGAACAATGCGGTATGATACATGAAGACTTAGATGATATAAATACTAAAAGATGAAAGCTAGTTCAAAGCAGCTAAACAGAGAGCAGTGACAGGTTCCTAGGGAAAAAAAGGATATCAAACAATTGGGTGTGTCATTAAATATAAGAAATCAAAAGGTAAAAAGAGTCTAAAAGATAATTCTGTGTGCAGCATTAAATATGAATGATAAGTAATAAGACGAGAAAAGAAAAATCTATGTCTAACATTAAAAACAAAGGAACAGTACCAACTATGCCTAAGTAGGGCAAAAAGGAGTCAGGTACAATTTATTAATATAAACAAAATCTAGAAGAAACAGACTAACTAAGAAGTGAACAAAGGAAAAAGAATACACTTTCAGTTAAAAAATCTAGAAGGTTATTCACTCCTAGAAGATAGGAGTGCAACAAAGATATCTACTTCTCATTGTACAGTTAAAAGCTCTGCTAGGTTGTAGCTTTTGCTCACTTTACTAATGGCTCAGCTAAACTATCAATGCTGTGAGCTCAAACATCATGCCTAGAGCTTGCTTTGCCACTGTACTTATTTAGAGGAGACATCTGAGGCCCATATGATGATTCTGTAAGAAAAGCCAAAGCAAAAGAGACGGGATTTGCAAAAATAGTTGAGGCACCAAAAGGTACAGATTAGAAGCATCCCAAAATCTCACAATGAGATCTCACAAATACCTGTGAAATTCTGGACCACAAGCAATGCTAGTAGAATTCTTAGCACTATGAGTTCTAATGCATGAAGTCCATTAATAGTAAATCCCACCAGTGTTAAATCCCGCAGCTCCTGCTATTCTTAATTATGACATAACAACATTAAGCAATTGACATTTCATTTTTTCTCTTCTTCAACATGGATAGTCTACACTTTCATTAAGAGAATAACCCTGTCATAGTTGGAGTTCCTAGGTTCTTCTTTTTTATGGTTTTGAGCCCATGTGAGTTTGCTCATGACAAATCTTTCCTGGCATATCATTTATGACATTACCATAAAAAATTCACTTGGGACTTAATTTTGGCATAAATGGTGGGTGGTCAAGAAAAAGTGTTGTTTGAGGTTTTTTTTTAATTAAAATGTTGGAACTCTTCTTGCTTTTCTCTTTCTAAATTAGAAATACAGAGCACATCAAAACTTTAAGAAGTGAAGAAATTCTGGCTGGAGTAACCGCAGTAACTACTGACTGTAGTAACTCTTAGGAATGTGATAACTGCAGGAAATACTACTATCTCCCTGTTTAGCCTCTACTTTAGTCCATTTTTATATATCGCTTACTAAAGGGACAGTGCAGCTCAGAAACTGATTTGTTCCATTTTCTGGAGGCAGGAAGGTTCACTGCAGCTTTAGTTAGTGCTTTAGTTCAGTGCAGCAAGCTCTGTGAGACTGCTGGTGGCCATCTTTTAACATCCTTGATCCAGGTTACTGTGCAAAGATAAGCTGCAGTACGCCTATATTGATAATTCAGTCTAGCTTGGCAAGATTTTCATGGGTGTAATGCAAGGCACACTGCTAACTCCAGGGTTATATCTTGCCCCAGTCAAGAGTGCGGGAGAATTATAAATTCTAACTGAACAGAACATATGAATTGCTTATAGCAGGCAAAGCAATATCCTTTTCTCTAGAAGAAATAAAAAGCAGAACTATTTTTTTTAACTTAGAAAGTAAACAAAATTCCCTCCACCTCCTCTCCCCCCAAAAATAGCCTTCCAGAATTCTTTACCTGCTAAAACTGAAATTTCCAATGCTAAACAATTAAGAATTGGCATTGGTTGGGGTGGGCCTGGGGAGATTGCTTTTGGTTTGTCTTTTTTTTAATCTGAAAAACCTAAAAATCAATAAAAAGAAATCTGCCGTACAAAAATGTTTAATAACCTCACTAAAGGCCAGCCCTCACTAGGTCAGAGTGTTGAAGTTAGAAAAAGCGTGGTATGAAGATGAGAGAAGCAGGTAAAATATCTTGCACAGACACAAGGGAAGGATAAAGAAAGAATAGCAAGCTGTTAAAGTGGCTATGAATACTGTTCTTGATAGCACCTCCATCTTCCAAGAGTGGATGTAGATGAAGGAGAATGGTAGTTGGTCAGCAGTTCAGTCTTGGATTAGCTTGGATTTCCTACTGTTCCCTTGATACAGTGGAGGTGTAGTTTAGTGTGGAAAGGAGACAGAAGCTCTAAGATATACTAAAAATAAGATCTTTTTAAACAAAAGATCATTTTAGCTATGTACTGTAGTGAATGGGGAGCAGAAGAAGGCAAAGAAGAAAAAGCAGGTGTTCACAAAGCCCGATTCTTTAGGACTGTACTACATCTCTATGTTGTCTTATGCAGTTTAGGCTCTTTTACAGAGCTGTGATCTGTTAACAGTCCAGAAGAAGGGATCCAACAAGCATACTGCATAACAAGCAACCGCACACTGGACACTTAAGACTCCTGAGAATGAGGGCTTTGTGGGATGAAAACAAAAGAGGTTACGTGATACCAGAGAGAAAGAAGAGAGAACATTTTTTTAGCAGATATGGAGCAGAGCCAGAGTTGTACCTCTGAGCTAACTGTACCTATGTATATGTAGCATGGACCAGAATGCTTTGAAGTCAGGACATCTTTGGTTATCACCAGAACAGATGCTGGAACCTCTGCCTGTATCTATGTTAGTAAATTAAACTGTGCAATGCTGTCTAATTGTTAGCATGGTGCCTGGCACTGCTTTTTGTCTTAGCCAGTTAGCTTTTTCTATTGAATGCATATACTTCTTTTATACTATCAAACCGTGTTCACAAACCTTTACTACCTGCCATGTCCTTACAACCAGATTGACCTCATTACTTGCTGTTAGACTAACTATTACTTGCTATTAGACTAACTATGGTTATTGTATCTTGCCCATATGGGTCTCGCAAACCTGAATTTTCTTTGCTTGATCATCTTGGTGGTATAAAATCTCAACCCAAATGATGTTTTATATCCCTGGAAAACATTCTGCTGTTCTTTTCAGTCATAAAAAAGGCATAGCTGACTCACAGAAAACATCTGTAACAATTCAGTTTGGCAAAAATCTTTTTAATGTCCTGTTCCCTTTGACATTCATGTCTCAACAGCATAAAGTAAGATGCTGAAGACCAATACCTGCAGCTGTTTCATTTCACACTTTATGCTAATACCTTTGCTTTTCAAAATGTGACTGAGCTTCCCATAAGTGGCAGTTGTAATTCCAGGTCTGTATAGACTCCCTGAGATCTATTTAAAATCCGTTAAAAAGATAGTATTCACCTGCTTTAAGGGTTTAGTACATTCCAACTCATCTTCATATTTACATAACAATAATTTTGTCATTTCAGTAGACTTAAGTGTCATCATTCTTTTTGCTATCTCTCAGTGAAAATGTACTGCTTCCCCTCCTACTCCTTCTAAATTTTTCTAGTCTTTCTGAAATTACACAATTGCTCTACACCATAAGCAATGCTGTGCTGACTGATTTTTTTGTCTCTGAGCATACATATTTTCTAATTTTCTACCAATAACTCTTGTATTTTGAGAGAAGAGGATCTTTTTTTTCTTTTTCTCCAGACAATAGGTAAAAAGAGTCGATAACAATACACAGTCCTGCCTAATATCTGTTCTGAAGTTAAATCAATCATTATATTCCCTCTGCATGAACATCAAACCTCTCTCACTTCACAGGAGATAATTTTTAATCTGCTAAGTCTAGCAGATTCAGATGTAATCATCCAGATGTGATCTAACACTTTAGGAAAATCTAAAGAGCCCTGACCACCTCCATGTTATTCTCAGACTTTTCTCAGAGATACATACGTAATTCCTTGTTTCACTGTTTCTATTCTTAGAATGGCTGAGGTGGGAAGGCACCTCTGGAAATCATCTAGTCCAGTTCCCAGCTTAGGGCAGAGTCAGCTACAACAAGTTGATCAGGACCATGTCCAGCTGGGTTTTGAATATCTTCAAGAATGAAAAGTTCACAGCCTTTCTGGGCAACCTGTACCAGGGTCTGACCACTCTCACAGTAAAAGGGTTTTTCTGATGCTTAAATGAAATTTCCTGTATCTTAGTTTGTGCCCATTGCCTCTTGTCCTTCCATTGACCACCACTAAGAAGAGTCTAGCTCATATTTATACCATCCAAACAGGTATATATACACATTGTTTATATCCCCCATGGGCATTCTCTTCTCCTGGTTCTCTCAGCCTTTTCTCATATAACAATGACTCCCATTCCTTAATCGTCTTTGTGGCCCTTTGCTGGACTTGCTCCAGGATGGCCATTTCTCTGTTATAAAGGAGAGCGCTGAAATGGAGGCAGCACTTCAAATGTGCCTCAGCAGTGCTTAGTAGAGCCCTTGACCATCTGGTAGCACTCTTCCTACCTGTGCAGGCCAGGAGGCTGTTGGCCTTCATTGCTGCAAGGACACATATGTTAAAATATCTGAAGGTATCTCCTGTCTGAATAACCTGTCTTACAGATAGGAAACTGAGGGTGATATCTTTTAAATATGCTTAGCTGTATGTAACTAACTGATTTCAATGGGAATTTGGCACTTACATATTTCAGAGAATGTGTACCAGCAGAAGCTTGTTTATTGTCATGCAGGAGGTTACAGCAAAGAAAAAAAAGAGTCAGATCATCAAATCTCCCTATTCCTAGACTTATCTTCCTACTTTATTGGATATATTTGACATTAATATAACGGATTGCAAGCTACTGACATTATAATAGGTATCTAAAGTTTACATTAATTTAGATGTACTTTTAATCTTGGTAAATCTGAAAGCAGAGGCATGATTAATTCCAAGTGAAATAAAATACCAAGAAAAACAATACCAGTATTTTTCAAGCAAACTGTTTACATATAGAGCTATGCAGCAGCAGGAGCTCTGACCAAGGAAACATATAAAATACAAAAGCTGTCACACCCTCAAACATTTTCCTTCAGTCTTGATTTCACAGAAGAAACTATATAAGATTAAGGTAATAGTTACTTTATTAACTTATAGGAATAACATTTTCAGAAACATTGCTTGTATTAAGAAGCCTGGACTAAAACTGAAAGATGCCGCCACAAATATATACTGCAGTGAGAAAAATAATTAGCAAATTTTTGTGCTCCATAATTCAAAGGAAGGTACAAATAACATGACAGAAAAAAGGAAGAAATGAAAACCTGTATTGTATTAGCAATGCCTTCTCTATATTAACCACAATGTTCACATATTAATGAATTTTATGTTTACTAGTAGAAAAGATCATTGCTAGCATAATTCATGAACCTCAGAAGAGTCATTAATATGATATGGCTACTCTAATGAAGCATTCATATGTCACTCAGAACAGAATTATTTGATACAGAAGTATTCACATGCTGTAGTGAGTTTTGAGGATTTATTTATTTGTTTCTAAATACTCACCATCTCTACAGGCAAGAAATACATATGTAATATATGTATTTGGCAATAATTGCAGGAAATTTATACAATCACAGTTGTTGGCTAAGGACTTGATCCACTGAGGATTTGACCTTTGACTCCCACTAGACAGAAGGCAGTTTTCCCAACGGAGAATAGGGTGTTGAGATGATTAGAAGCTGCAAGGTCAGGCACAACTCTTGTGTTTGGAAAAGTGATGATTCAGAAAAAATTCAGAAGTCACAAGCTAGAGGACCACATAACTAACCGAAATAGTATACTGCAATGGCTGACTTTAACTAAAGCAAGCAAATTCAAGGTTCAACAGTTTTTGTAAATCTACATCGTGTTCAGGGGCCTCAGTTCACTTGGGTGTGCTATTGGAAGTGCTAACTGTGAAATAAAGATCATACCCTGTTCCTGTGACCATACATGCAATGTAATAAAGGGAGGATGGAACCAATAAATTAGAAGGAAAACGTGAGAAGCACTGATCAAGTAATAGTCAGGAGACCAGACGGGTTTTGTAACCTGAACAGTTGTAAAAGAAGGAAAGGAATGGAGGTCCCATTTCTATTATTTGCTATCTCTTTTATCTTTCCCTCCCTCTTGGAGGAAGCAGAATCCACCTCACCGTTTCAGACCCTGGAGGTAGGTGGCAGTGCTGCAGTTCCATGGGAGATGGCAGGACAATGTTTTCAGCCTGCTCTGCTCCTGGCCCTTTTCTACTCTGCCATGAATTCAGTCAGCAATGAGCACACCAGTTCTTCTGTAAGTTTTTTTTAGGATCTGGGAGCTAATTAGATGGAGGAAGAAGCATTAAGAATACTTGGGTGACAACAAGATTTCCGATAAATGCAGTAGCAAACCTGAGCTCGAACTATTCAGGTTTATTTGCAAGTTGAGTGTGTTAGACTTGCATGTCAATGGTGAGCATCTGTCTCCCGCAGAGAGGCAGTATTTTTTAGAGACTACTAACAACCTTAAAGCTGAATACATTCCTAAGCTATTCATTAGCTTGGTCCAAAATACTAGTCTGTCTTAATTAAGCCAATTCCGTATGGACCAAAATAGGTTTGCTAACTGAATTTCAGTCTAAATGGAAGCATTTAGGACTAGGAGTATGGTATTAACGAGACCCCTTTAATGAAGGTGGTGATTTTCTCAAAAGCTAAAGAAAGGGGAAAGAATAGTACCCACAAACAGTATCCTGTATCTTCCTCATTTTTTGTGAAATGGTGTAGTTTTAGCCATAAAAGGTTTTCATGACATTCTTACCAGTATGAGCCACTGTCATGTACCTATTGTGATATGATAGCAAAATGGCATTTTTT
Source organism: Gavia stellata (assembly GCF_030936135.1). NCBI lineage: Eukaryota > Metazoa > Chordata > Aves > Gaviiformes > Gaviidae > Gavia > Gavia stellata. Next base: position 21,607,007 of record NC_082598.1, on the reverse strand, counting down.
AATACCACAACAAACCAAGGATGTAGATATGTAGGATGTTCTCCAATTGTCTGTATTTCCACAGTCAGAACTGGAGACCATGGTAGGTTACTACTATTAAAAAAACAAATGGCACTTTAACAAAAATCAGTGCAAAGTAACTATTTTCTCTCCAGCAAAAGTGGGGCAGTGAAATGCCACAGTTTGCAGGGTGCTGAGTCTCCATCTTTCTGTGATTTTCTATTGAATAATAGAAAGTTCATGGATATCTTCACAGTACCCATCTAGGGCAGGAGCATAGCCAAAATCCATTTCATTTGGTCTCAAATCTTCTGTATAGGATTTGCAGTTCTTCTGACAGACTGAGGAGGCTGCATTAACTCACAGTCTGAACTGATTCTCCATTTGCACATTTTCATTACTACTGGGAGAACACAGTTGCACTTATGACTTACCAACTTCTTGTTTTCTTAGGCAAAACTGTTAATTTGAGGAAGAGGGAGAAGGAATTGTTACTGTGAAAGGAATATCCTATGTTTGTTAAAGCTTTGAAAATTCAGCTTTGCTTGATTGAAAAATTAATCAAATTTCCCTTGAGGTACTGTTAAAATCCAATAATTTGTGCTATACACCTAATTATTTTGATAAACCTACTGTTTTAATACGATACTTCCCTTTTTTATATGTTGTGTTTAGTTGCAAAAAATACACACATTTATAGTGCCAGCATATGTCCTAATTTAAGATGATCTTATAAACACAAATTGGAAGCAAGTATAAAAAAAATTCTTTTTAATCAAAAGCTATGGACTTATTTGCAAAATTATTTTCAAAATTAAACTGGGAAACCACTGAGAAGCAGGTTTTACATATCCACTATCTTCCACCCTTGTACTTTTTAGGAAGAACATGCATTACACCTTGGGACTGCCTGACCCAAATGATTTTTATCATTGTTCATCCTGGAGGAAATATTCTGATCCACTGCATTAACTGTTAAAATTGCTCACCTACATTGCAGATGACTCCCCATGACAGTATTGCAATACCACAATTTTGTGCGATGATACCGGTCATGTCAAAACTGTAAAGGATGTCTTTTTTAAATAGCTGACTTATTTGCACTTTAAACTCTGCAGAACATTCCCTGTTCCCTAAAGCAAAGGGAAAAGAAAAAATAATATTTTTTTTAAAAAAGGTAATTTCATTATCTCATTCACCAAATTTGGAATCAAAAATCTTTATATTTTGAAAAAAAAAATTGTGTTTCATAATAAAGGAGAAAATCATTAGCTCAACTAATAGGAAATAATTTTTGAAAGAATTACTGAAAGGAAAAGGCTATGCACTTGAAATTTCCAGCCAATATGAATGAAATGGAGAGAGAAATTGCAGATGATGCTAAGAGAGGGGAAAGAAAATAGATTAACAATGATGACTGAAATGATTTATCTGAAAAGGGACATCTTTCCAAAGAAAGACATATTATAATCTGTCTTCTTATTAAAGTGGAAGAGAATAAAAAATTACATAAATAAGCAACTACCATAATGGCAGAGAGTATTATAGTACATTAGGGTGATAAAATATCCTCCCTTTTGCTGCTTTTCAACATGGTTTTGTCTTTTTCATGATAGATGAAGAGAAAGGCAGACAAACAGATAATTTCGTTTCACTGTGTCTTGCTGCTGACACTCAAGTGAATGCGTTCCAAAAGAATGTAATTTTTTTCAGAGGACAAGCCTATAAAAGGAAGCTGTAAAGGAGAGAAGCAAGGAAATTTATGTTAAAAGAGGATTCCTCTCCACTTTCAGAAAATATTGGCGTTTTGTTCATATTCTGTGTATTCCGGCAGCTAATTGTAGTTTTCTATGAAGTAACTAGGAAGAGGTGTTTTTATAGAACACCTAGGATTTTTTTTTTCTCTTGAAAAACATGGATTGCTAGTTTTTTCTCTCAAAGCTCTGTGTTTTTTCAGATTCAATGATCTAGTTCCTACATAGTTTATGTTTCTGCTATACAATGTCCAGACCAGGTTTTGTGTTTTGGGGTTTTTTTTAATTATTATTATTTTCCTTTCCTTCTGTTTGCTTAAGCCTTCAAATATATAATTTATTTTTTGGATTGTAAGTGACTGGTTTGGGGGCTGTGATCTCTATATAAAGCTTGTCATGTACCTAGCACAGTGGGACACCTACTAAGTTGAGTTTCCAAATACAATGAGAAAAAAATTCAAGAAAACCCCATTTCTGAATAAAAAATTATGTAGGCACTCTGCAGTTAGTCAGACCTAAGTTCTCCACTGCCTTAGGGTCATTTTTGAAAATAGCAAATGATCACTTCTTAAAATAAAATGGGTTTGAATTGAAGATTACAACGAAGTATACCACTGACTGCCATTAAGCAACATATGCAATAACTGACATCCAACGTATTTAGCCTTTCACACTAATTCTATAACAACAGAATAAGTATTGCTAAGGAATGGAGACAAACACCAGAAAGCCATCATCTGCACTAATGTTAGAAAGGTTTGTGGCACAGCTTTGTTCTTGCCTCCTACTGTTCACCAAAAAAATCCAGAATGTGGTGTGTAAGCACACAGTTTTGGTGGCTAAGAGAGCTTAATGATAAGGATGTGGCAACAGGTCTTTGACACTGTGGCCAAAAAAACAGATTCTGGCACTAATTAGTTCACTAGTGCAGGAGTAGCCTTTGTGTTTGTGTCCAGCTAATAATTTTCTCTTTTATCTCTATATGAATGAATATGATCATTTCAGTGTGATTTTTTTCTTTGTTTTTAAATTTTCTCCTAAATTTAATGTTTCATTCTCCTCAAGTAATATGCAGCCTTCACAAAGGCTGTGTATTTGATGTTTGAGTTATAGCTGTTAATTGTGATTGATGCAATGGAGTGCACAGCTTTATTTCCATTCCTGTACTTGATAAATGTTTACCAAATTCAGGTAAGAATATTCATTGCATGTATTTAAGACAATAGCTTTCACCTGTATTGAGCGAAATGTATTTTCTGATGAAAATTCATGAGATGAAATGTCACCTTCAGGAAGCTTGTGAAAAACGACCTGCGAGGGTGAATCTTTCTGTCTGAATTCAAGTTTACATAGTTCCACTGGTGTACCCTGCCCATTTCCAGTGACACAGGAAATGTACAGTGTGATATGTGTACCTTCCCTGAATCTATTACATGCCACACCTCTGCACTGGCTTTTTTGCTGCTGGAAACAAAGGCTCAGAGCACAGAACAAGCAAAGTGTCTCGATACTGTACTTCTCATTTGAAAAGCATTTACTTGTAGTTTCTGTATGATATCTGAGCTCATGATTTTCTGTGCTTCTTTAAGAAATCTGAAATCCCCTGAATGCTGTTTTGTGGCAATATCTAGCAAATAATTTTTATTTTATTGTAGGGCACAGGGCCTCTTGAAGAGGTGGTTAGCTTTTTATTCTAATGCCAGGTGTATTGATGCTCTCTGTTTCTCACGTTAATGGCAAAGAACTAGTGGCGTTGCAGGAGAACAGACTAAAACACAATGGACGCACCAGTTTGCCAGGTCTGACAGCATGAATTTTAGATGTAGAAGTGCTGCGAAGTGTGCTTAGTCCTTTTGCTTCTCGTGGCCTTTGAATTACATTGTTCATGTCAGATCATGAAAGGACATGAATGCTGGAACTTTGAATGTTCACTTTTGTTTTTCTACTTCTTTCATGAAGATAAAAGTACTTCTTTTTGACACAGACAACAACATTAGGGGCTGTATTTGTTCTCTTTCTTACTCTTTTATCAGAAACATATTGATTACCTTATAATGGTATTTCTTTTCAGGTTATAGAAGAACAAAGCTTATTCTGTTATTCCAACTTTCTTGGAAGTGCTCTTTTTGTAGTTTACATTTGCCTGCAACATTTCAGTCAAACAGCTAGCACTGCTCTTACTCACTTCAAAGGTATGAAATGAGCAGTTGCCATTACATCAAGGCTCTATATTCTGCTACATTTTATCTGCAATAGTCACATAGTTTATTGTCTTATTATTGGGTCAAATTCAGTTATCTTTATTCAAGTTTTCTGAGTAAAATAATGGACTAAAGAGTTCATAATTTGGCCAGATGTTATTGTCAAAAAGTTTTCTTGTGATACTGTGGGGAAAGCATTCTAGACAGGATATTATCCTTAATTGCTTCCATATTCTAATTTATTTTACATTCTGAGGACAAATGCACATGCACATTCACACACACAAAACTAGGACAAATATGTTCAAGACAGTCTTGAATAATGGACTGTTCCAATATAGATGAGTCTCCTAGTTATACCTCAAAAGAAATATGGTTTTCATTGTCAAGGCTTTTAACCTGAACATATTTAATTTCAACACATGAGGTAAGAAATTGAAAATGGAACTGCAAGTTGCAAAAACTATAGTGTTTATCTCCCTGTTTGTGAAGAAAGCATGCAAAGAGCCCATGCAGTGCTTCAGCCTGACTGTTCTGTGCATGGCCAGATCCAAGGAAAAAAGAAAGGCCTTGCAATAAATAAGAAATACCATGAGGGAACAGAAACAAAAATGTTGCGGTAACAAAACCAAGCAATAGCATATGCAATGGCATAACAGGGTAGTTATGAATCACTGTTATTCTTGTTGACTCTAGGTAAACAAATTAACAATGATTTAGGATGAAACATAAATGCAGACAAAGGAGAGAGATCTTGATCACCTAGAGATCATAAATTTTCCTTTTCAGACTGGTGGAGTTTGACAGTTTCATCAGCTCTCCCCTTTAAAGCAGGGTTGCTTTAAGTGATGAACCACAAATCCTCCTTTTGGAAGAGCCAAAGACCACTGGCTGCAACTCAGCTGCACTAACCAGGGGGTTAGGTCAGGCTGGGAAAAGGTCTGGAGGTCAGAGGAGTCCGAGGAGGGAATATATATACATTGGAAAAGATGTGAGCTGATTCTTCTCTGTTTCTTCCCATCTCAAATGAGGAATACATGATGAGTTTTGAGAACTCTTGCCCCCTCATTGCTTTCTCTGTGTTTCTTTCCTGAAGTCTAAGGAAGTACATAATAGGACTGTGGGCCAGGAAAGAGAAGTAATAGTATTTTATCTTGAATATTTTCTTAATTTTTTTTCTATCACAGATATCTATTTTCTAATTTTTACAAACGTTGCTTTGTCTTGCAGATGAACACAGTAGAAATAAATAGACTGAATTTTTTTCCAGAGTTATTGCAGTCTAATACTGTACACACAACACGCACCCTCATGTAAGTGTGCATTTATAAGTACATGTAAATATATCTAATTCCATAGACAAGGAAATTACGATGGGATTTCCTAAATGGAATAATTAATTATGCAAAATCTGATAATTATTCTAAGAAACATCCTCAGTTTATGTACTACTGCAGAACTGTTCAGAAAAGACTGTGATTTACCACAGCAAGCATTCAGAAAAAGCAGAAAATAAATTAATCGACACTGATTGCATATTATTCAATGATGACAGTCTTACTCTATCTGAACACTGCTAGGTTCCTTCCTCCCCCAAGGAAACCATACGTTTTTATTCAATAAAAAAAGCTTATTTCTGCATTCCTGTAACAGAAAACATGAAACTTCAGTTTTCTTTAAAACATACAGTAGGAAGATTTCTCAACAGAAAGGGAAAGTCTATCTTTAACATACTCCGCATGTGTGGATTTCAGCACATTTATATTCATACAGACTCATATGATGGATTTTTTATTTTATTTGAAACCTTTTCCTTAAAGCAAGCGTTTGTATTTTTAACTTTAGGTAAGGTTCTAAACATTAGCATTTGCATGCATTTCATTCAGCCTACCTCATCATTTTCTTGTTTCATGCCCAGGGCTTAGCAGTTGGAGTTTAAAAACAGCCAGCTTTAATGTCTATGACTGACATGTAATTTCTGCTTACCTTAAAGCTTTTTTTTGCTAACTTTGCCTTTTTTAATATTCTTTCCTGTCCATAATCACAAAGCTACATAAGCTCTTTTGTAGCTTAATAAATATTGTCAATTTTTTAAGGCTCAACATGGTGTGTATTATTCTTCAAAGATAGTTATTAAGCATATAAGAAGAAGCTTATTAAATTTGTAGATTTATTTTTGTTATTATTATTCCTACTTCTTAGATTTAAATGAGGAAAGATAATCCATTAAAGAGGTGGAACTGTCAAAAATACTGCCATATCTATAATTAAGTATAACCTTCCTCGGTTTAAATAACATTATGGTTATGACACAAACCAACAAAAGCCTCTAAATTTAAAATTAAATGCTCTACCTTCCATTAACACTGTTGTTTTGGTTGGAAACTCCGGAGTGGGTTGACTCTGGCTGAATGCCAGGTGCCCACCAAAGCCACTTTATCACTCCCCCTTCTCAGCTGGACAGGGGAGAGAAAATGTGATGAAATGCTCATGGGTCCAGGTAAGGACAGGGAGATCACTCACCAATTACCATCACAGGCAAAACAGACTCAACTTGGAGAAAATAGTTTAATTTTATTACCAATCAAAATCAAAGTAGGATAACGAGAAAATAAAAAACTAAATCTTAAAACACTTCCCCCCACCCCTCCCTTCTTCCTGGGCTTAATTTTACTGCCGATTTTCTCTATCTCCTTCCCCCGAGCCACACAGAGGGAGAGGGAATGGCGGTTGCAGTCAGTCCATCACACTTTTTCTCTGCCTCTCCTTCCTCCTCAGGGGGAGGACTCCTCACACTCTTCCCCTGCTCCAGCCTGGGGTCCCTCCCACGGACACATGGCTCCAAGATGGACTCACCTCCAGCCAAGGCCAAACCAATCAGCGACGGTGGTAACGCCTCTGGAATAACATAGTTAGGAAGGGGAAAAAAAACTGCTGCACAACAGCAACTGCAGACAAGGAGAGGAGTGAGAATATGTGAGAGAAACAACTCTGCAGACACCAAGGTCAGTGAAGAAGGAGGGGGAGGAGGTGCTCCAGGCGCCGGAGCAGAGATTCCCCTGCAGCCCGTGGTGAAGACCATGGTGAGGCAGGCTGTGTCCCTGCAGCCCATGGAGGTCCACGGTGGAGCAGATATCCACCTGCAGCCCATGGAGGACCCCATGCAAGAGCAGGTGGATGCCAGAAGGAGGCTGTGACCCTGTGGGAAGCCTGTGCTGGAGCAGGCTCCTGGCAGGACCCATGGAGAGAGGAGCCCACGCTGGAGCAGGTTTGCTGGCAGGACTTTTGACCCCGCGGGGGACCCACACTGGAGCAGTCTGTTCCTGAAGGACTGCACCCTGTGGAAGGGGCCCATGCTGGGGCAGTTTGTGAAGAACTGTAGCCCATGGAAAGGATTCACGTTGGAGAATTTCATGCAGGCTCCCTCCTCCCCCTCCTTTTTCACTGACCTTGATGTCTGCAGAGTTGTTTCTCTCACATATTCTCACTCCTCTCTTTGTCGGCAGTTGCTGTTGCGCAGCAGTTTTTTCCCTCTTCTTAAATATGTTTCCCCAGAGGTGCTACCACCATCGTTGATGGCTTGGCCTTGGCCAGCAGTGGGTCCGTCTTAGAGCCAGCTGGCATTGGCTCTATCAGACACAGGTGAAGTTTCTAGCAGCTTCTCACAGAAGCCACCCCTGTAGCCCCCCCGCTACCAAAACCTTGCCAATCAAACCCAATACATTCCACCCCTTACCTCTGTGAATCACATATTTAAGAATTATCATTAAATCCACATTCATAACACAATCTTCATAGTCTTCACAAACTTCACTCACATCAACAAAAAAGAATTCCTCACTCCAAAATCAAATAACATCATCACAACATGGAACAAAAGTGAACAATTTACACACAATCCTCCCCACCCCGTCCCTTCACCACAATTACAACAGAAATTCACCATGACAATTCAACTTTTCACTCTCTAGCTGTGTTCAGTCCATGTTTTGCTCGTTACCTCTCCCAATTACTATCCTTATCTCAAATTTCTCATGCCCCACGTTGAGCACCAAAAAGGACTGTGGTGGGTTGACCTTGGCTGGATGCCAGGTACTCACCAAGCCACTCTATCACTATCCTCCTCAGCAGGATGGGAGCTGAGAAAATAAGATGGAAAAAACCTCATAGGTCAACATAAAGACAGATTAATAAAGCAAAAGCAAAGGCCATGCACGGAAGCAAAGGAAGCTTCCTGTCACTAGGCGATGTCCAGCACTTCCTGGGAAGTACGGCTTCACTGCGCACAGCGGTTGCTCCAGAAGACAAACATTGTAATAACAAATGCCCCCCCACACCTTCTCTTAGTTTTTATCACTGAGCAGACATCACATGGTATGGAATATCCCTTTGGTCCGTTTGGGTCAGCTGTCCTGGCTATGTCCCCTCCCAAGATCTTGCCCACCCCCAGCCTACTGGTGAGGGGGGAATGTTGGAGAGACAGCCTTGATGCCTTTCTAGCTACCAATACAAAACACAGCATTATGAGGGCGGCTATGGGGAAAACTAACTCCTTCTTAGCCAGACTCCATACAAACTCAAAGCCATGTGAATGCAAAGGATGTATTTATCTCATAGCTACAAATGTATTATCTCCCATTTTTAAAAGTGAACAATAACAAGTAACATGCCTGTTTGTAACATAAGTTACATCTTAGCACCTTAGATTACATATTTAATGACATGCATATATCTTAGTTCTGCAGAAGTGTTACTGAGAATAGAACAGTTAAAGACCCAGCAACATAGCTATGCACTCAACTTTGCTTCTCATTATCTGATCAAGTAAACTATTCTGAAAGATACAGTGGAAGCAGTTTTCCTTTTCACACTGCCGAAGAAGAAACTTATCATTACAGCTGGAGAGATAGGATTCCCTCACCCGCAGAAGTTTGTTGTTGACTTGTTTTTTGCAAAGCCTTTTAAAATTTTCTGTAAAATGGAAGACATGCATAGCTGAATTATTTATTACATAGATTTTGCCATAATTCAATTGGAGTTGCTGGCAGATCTCATTTGTTATTTGCAAATGTATATGAGTTTTAGATTAATAATAACATGATTTTAATGAATCTGTTAAAATTTTGCCTGCCATGATCTTTAACACCCCACTGCATGGCAAAATATGTGTGCATAACTACCTGCTGAGACATACACATCCAAAGACAAACAAAATACATAAAGCCAGCATCTGTGAGCTTCCTAACTCATCCCTTCCACACTGCAGTTAACTAATAATGGATCTTTCAGTAGTGCCCCGTGACAGGACAAGAGGTAATGGGCACAAACCTGGTCACAGGAAGTTCCACCTAAACATGAGGAGGAATTTCTTTACTTTGAGGGTGGCAGAGCACTGGAACAAGCTGCCCAGAGAGGTTGTGGAGTCTCCTTCTCTGGAGATATTCAAAACTCACCCGGACACATTCCTGTGCAATCTGCTCTAGGTGAACCCGCTGTGGCGGGGGGGTTGGACTAGATGAACTCCAGAGGTCCCTTCCAACCCCTGTCATTCTGTGATTCTGTAATTCTATGATTCAGGTGGTAAGCTGCAACCATTTGTTTATAGGACTGCATACATCCATTCTTCTCTTTCCTACACAATCCATTTGCTTAATATATGTTTATGACTTACTTTTTTCTAATTGTAAACTATTTCACATAGAGTACACATCACTAATATTAGTCTGTATTCTGAATGACTGATAAGGGATCATTTAATACGAAAATATGGTGCAAAGCATTTCAAACAAGAAAGCGATGGAGGAGAAAAAAGAAATGAGTGGCAAAGTATTCCAATGGAATATTGGAAAAAAATATTATTAGAAAGCACTCACTCTCTATTAAAATTTCCCCAAAATCCCATCCTGCCCTCACTGAATATTTGAATGAGGTTGTTCAGGTCAGAGAAACAATGATGCAAGACCCGCTGACACAGTAAACTTCCCCTTCCAAGTTCCACTTCCCTTACTGCATGAGGGGTCCCATCTCCTTTCTGAGTTGGTTCCTTTCTTAAAACAAAGAGTAGAAATGAACCTTCAGCAATTTAAGTTTCATTTTTATGTATAAGTTTAGTTAAAATGCACATTGGTTAGTGCATTGCATGTATAGTACCATGCACTAGTCAAACTGGATATCCTACAAAATGAATTCTCTGTGTTAGGCTTTGCATTTCTTTTAAAGTAGCTGTAGGGCTTATAATGATGTATATTGAGAATACATTGCTCATTTGTTAGAATACAATAGAATACAGTCCTATAAGTAGTCACTGCAAAAAATATTTCCATAAGCTTCTGTACTTATCATTGTATTTAATATATTATATCCATGTCAAATTGTAGCAAATTTCAAAGTAAAATAAAAATGTTCAGGACTAGAAAAAAAGAAATTAATTTAATTTAAAGTCAATCTTAAATTATAAACCTACCAAACAGCATAAAATAACATCAAACATCGTTTTCACAACTTCAAATAAAAGACATTTTAAAATCCATGAGAAACCTTCCAACTCACACTTCAGAGCAAACCTTTGTACTACAAACTGAAAGAGTACAGAAAGAGCTGTTTTCCTTACTACACTGATTCATGACTTCTAAGGCCAGTGAAAATACCACCGCTACTGTGTTTTCTTATCTAGCTAGAGAATTTAAGCTGCCTCTATAGCTCTTAATAATCTGTTTAACTGGCATTTTAGCAGCAACATTAAACCGAGGCACAATGTTGGTCTCTCCATCCTGCAAAGATGAAAAGGAAGGCTCATCTTTAAGCACATGCATAATAATACTGACTCTAGGCTGTTCATGCACATCAAGATAGGATCATCTACAATTTTTTTGTGTATTTGTTTTTCTCAGGCATAAAGAGAACTTTACTATCTGAAGTTCAATGCTTTGATTTAGGAAAAAAAATATATTGGGATGCTAGTGCTGTACACAAAAACATCTTCTTCTCACAAACACACAATAGGGTGGGTGGACATGTACATACATGTCTTTCAGCTGAAGGTTAAGCCTATCAAAGCATCTTGCTCTCAAGGGTCTTCTGAAGTCCATCCAGAAGACAAGCTTATCTAGTACATCTAACTTGACTTTGAAGTAAAGTAAGTTTTGATAATGATCTCTAAAGTCCTGAATAATTTGTCTTGGTCATTTGAGATACTGTTCCTTTTTCTGTTAAGGTTACAATTAAAATATATTGAGACTTTCGTTTCTGTTTTTTTAAGTTATTTTCCTGAACTGGTAGCACGCTAGCTATAGAATGAACTTACTCCTTAGCAGAAGTTTTGAAACTCTACTGATAAGGAGCTCACAAGTATTTTGAAAAGTCAAGAAAAGCTGGAAAACTGAGAAATAAAGACACAGATGTAGCAATCTTCAAAAAAGGTCATGAAAATAGCTTCTGTCAGTTACTAGTCAGTAGCAGAATGGCTGTATTACTAATCCCATAGCATGACCTACAGCATGAGGCAGAAAAATCAGAGCACATCAAAATTAATAAGACCAAATATAAAAAGCAGCTTTGACTTCACACAGTAAAACTATTTATGGAGAAATCAAACATATTGTACTGAAGTTTTTTAATCCAATGCATTCATAAGAATTGGGTACTTCTTAAATTTCAAAAAAGAAAAAAATATTCTCTGATTGCTCTTTGACAGACAAAAAAAAATTGATGAATGGTAGATGAAGTCACAAAAGTACAAAAGCCTGATGCAGCCTTGAGTAAGTGAAGAAGGCTCCACCTTTTTCTCATTTCTCTGTTAGAAAATATACTGTATCTAGTACTAAGTCTGCTCTAAAATATCTCCATTAATTCTTTGGAAGAAACAAAGTAAAATACTTCACTTATTGCATTACATTACTAATTTAGTCCTAGAAAAGCTACATCTTTTTTCTTCTAATATAATGCAAGGGTTAAGTACTATTTACTTATGTAATGAGGTTGGAATCAAGTAAATAAGTCCTGTTATTGCTACCCCAAAAAATAAAACAGTTTTAATATCTGGTATTAGAGTTCCTGCTGTGTTCCTCTGAGGCTTTTTCATACCAGAAATGGAACTAAACTCTGTTATGGAATCAAAGTAAATAACATCCCAGCTGTTATTTGTTGACACCCCAAAAGAAGAAGTTATTGTAGCACAAAAAATAATACAATTTATTTTAAATAACAGAACATGTAAGTGTAGGAAAAGTGAAATAATGTTCACTGACCTTTTTCCTTAATTTTCATTATTTTTCTGGTTTATGTTAAAGATCAATGGTAAGCCACATGTGACTTAGTTACATCCCCTGGAATAGTTTGAATCTGCAGGGAATAAAGAAAAACTTAACAAGCTCAGAACTGTGAAATGTTCACTTTGTTTAAAGATCATTTCCATATTTTATCAGACTATAGGGATGATTTTTAAAATGTCATGGATTTTTCAGACTGACAAGTTCCTTCACATTACAATGTGTTCTCTATTAGAGTGCAAAATCTTGTGTTTTCCTTTTATGCAGCTTCTCTTCTATAAATTTGACTTATTATTCAGTACTAGCTGCCAAAGCAGTATGAGGGCTTTACTTGGAAGGAAGCTGAGAACTGATGTAACAAGTTTGCTTTGCCCATCGGCGTTGCCTGAATAAGTCCCAAAAAGTTCCAATTTCCTCTCCTTTGCGCATTGGCTCTCAAGGCATCAAAACCACGCAGTCTATGGATGGGAAGAAAAACCCTTGCATCTATTGAGACTATAGAAATGAAACCCATTTTAAAAAAATAACCACTAACAGAATGTGCCTTACAGGTTACTGTAAGTTTGGACATTTTACTACTGAGTAAATGTTTCTTTTTCCCTCCTTTTCCCAAGAAGCAATCATTTTCTTTCAATGGAAAATATGTTAGCCAAATGAAGCCAAATGAAGTGGTGGATTTCTCAAATTTTGGCTCTCAGAAAGTGAGGAATGGGTTAGTCTTTGTATATAAACAGCTAATACATTCCTGACTCCATGAAAATTGATCTTAATAACAACATATATACCTTTCGTTCAAGTTATACCTTAAGCAATTTCAATTTGAGCATCAGTGTCTTTAAGAATTAATTTTTACATCCTGTTTTATATCTGTCACGGTTTGCCAACAAGCTTCAAAAAGTATGTATCAAACAGGAAGAGGGAAATGAGAGTAACAAGTCACACAAATATGTAAACAGAAGTGTGATACTTTTACCTTCAGCGATAATGGGCGCCAGTTGACATTTTAAGCAACTATTTGACTGCTAAAATGCAGTGTTTGAAACATAAGAAAAACTTAAAAACTGAAATTATCTTGGGTTTCAGCTTTCAAAATGTTGGTTTTATCTTCAGGGAGAAAATTTTGTTTTAAAAACATCCAAAATTTCATTGTACCTGGAATCTACAGAGCTTTTTTTTTTTTTTTTACCCCCCCAAAAAAGTTGTCTACATTAAAACATTTTGATGGAATATTATCAACTGCTTTATTCTATAAAACCCAAGTGTGCATTCTTTTATTAGAGGATCATAAATGTTGGTACCCTTTACCTACAGCACAATATGAAAGCAATAAATTGCAGCTACTCCTTCCCTTTTTTGCTATTTCAGTAGACCATAATACGCAGAAAATCAGCATTAGTGAGTTTCAATACCCTCTTTTATTTTGTATTCAAATCAAATTTATCTTAATAGACAAATATTTTATTTACCTTTTTTCCCAGCTACTTTCCATAAAGAAATATTTTTGGAAGTAGACCTCTCATGAGTTCTCCAGAATTAGTTTATGAAATGTGGAGCTGGATAAAAGTGAGGGTTTCTCCCATTCACTGTATTTTTAATATGCAATTCTTCTCAAAGTCTCTGAAGAATGATCTATCAAATCGAATAGCTGATGCACTTTGAACACTTAGCTCCAAAAGCTAGATGACATTTTTTTCATTAGTTTAAAATTTATATGCTACCGTATCTGTCACAATAATAATAAAATCTGACAGTGCAGATCATATGGGTATTTCGCACAGCAGAGGTAATGTGTTCTTTGGAAGATAAAATGACAATTTGTTCAAATCATAGATTTTTAAATTTTAGACAAACAAGGTAGCTCTCACTCTACATATCTCATTCTTTCAGAATAATTTCTTTGCTAACAATACTATGGCAGGATCCAGACCACCCACATTCTGTCTCTGTGGGAATCCAACAGATTGTAGATGTCCAAGAAAATGACCCAGAAAGCCTGCTGTGCAGTGCTGTTTACCCCGGAGACATCAAAGCCTTGCTAGGTGCTGCTGTGCACAGCCTGTGAGTTCCCATGATCTCTAAACATCAGCTGTAGCCTATGCCCAAAATCACCCTCCATCAGCAAAGGGAGGCCCGTGGCTCCTGCATCCCTATCCAGGGGGTCCGGCATGGCATGAATACTAAATACCCTCACCTCTTTCATAGTGATGGGGTGTTATTCAATGCAAAGCTCAGCAGTCATAACCACTTTTATTTAAAAAAAACATGTCGATGGAAGAAGAGCAAGGTAGACATCCTTTGAATAACAACTAATAGTAAGGTCAGGCTGCCAGGAACTGGAAGGTCTATTATCTCTGCCTGAGGGAACTTAACTATAGCTCCTAATTCCAGTTGCCGCCTCACCAAATCATTATTATTGTGTAGACAGGAAAACAAGAATCCTGGAGACAGTACTAAAACAAAAATGAAAGGGTCTCTGACTCCATTATCTGGAATTTAAGACATTTAGTTGTCATTAAATTCTGACAGGCTGATTAGCTCTACAGCTATACCTTAATGCAGCATATTCCCTCTACAACCTGAGCTGAAGTCTGTGTATAGCACTTGCATATATTTACTAAAGCTGGCTTATTTGGAGCTATTTATTCTCCAACAGAGGGATGCACTGCACAATTCAGACACACCTGAACATCACAATTTCCTCATTTCCTGTATTTCCAAAATTAGTTCTGTTCTCCACCCAACCACGTCTTCAAAAACAAAATCAAACAATACATGAAATTTATTAAATTCTTAAAACTGTTAAAGGAGAGGAGGATAAAGCTCTTTACAGAATAAATGCAAATCTTTGTTGTTGTTATTTTCTTTCCTGGGACATGCACCATTCTTGTCAGTTTGCACTGTGCACAACAACACAAGTGTTTAAGGACACACCCTCAGGTAAAGAAACACATTTTCCTAGCATGAACAGAATTAATCACAGGTAAGTCTAACACTAACCAATAGTATTTACAACACCTTTTAAGTCCTACAAAAGAGACATTAACCCAGGAACTTCTGGAAAGAAAATAAAAACAGCTGATTAGTGTTTACATTAATTGCCATTTGCAGCAGAAACCTCTGAGGTCATCTCTTAAAGCCTTTAAGTTCAGAGCAGTCACCATGTTTTTCTTTTTGTGCAAGAACTAAGTGGGAACCCATGACAGTTCTTATTCTTATTTCAACCTCCATAAAGCAAGCCCACTGTAACAAAGTAAATGTGTAGTCATTGCATTTCAGAATCTGTCTTCTACCCAACCTTTTAGAGTAAGGAATTAAAATCCAAACACAATAGGATCCTTGAATACCGGAATAAGAATTCCTATTTTTCTTTTAACTTTTAACCTATTTCTTTAGTCTAAACTATTTGTATGAAAAAATGATCACCAACATTTCCCTATGCTACCTCTTTAGTTTCATGATTATCCAAATAAATGTAGAGGATTTGATACTATATTCATTCACTATTTGAATATCCAGTATTGCATAGATACATAGATAATGTTTTGAAATCTTTTAAAAACTGATTCCACAAAAAAGGAAAAAAGACAAGAAAAATTTCATTCAAGGCCTTCCTCAGGTAAAATCTTTGCAAGTTTTCAAGCAATTTGTCTATTAAAGGAAAGATTTTATAAGTTTCAGAAGGAACGAGCTTTCCCCTTACATTTGCGGTTCATTGGTCAGCAACAATATTGTAAATTGCTGTAAAATATCTGTTAGGGTTCCTATGCCTTATATTCCTGTATCTAAAATATCCCTGTCTGTGAGGTAATATTTTTTTAATAATTTTAAAGTAAAGCCTCGTTTGCTGGTTCTTCTTCCTGCTGAACCTCTCACATCTACTCCCAGCTAGATATCTTGAGCTGGATAAGAACCAAGTGTGACTGTGAAAGGTTCTTTTCTGAAGGCTTGCACCATTTCATCCAGAAAGGAAATAGTACCCATGTCAACTCTTAGTGTAAATATATAAATGCAACTTCTGATTTAATAGTGGTTGAAATTAAAGAAATCCTTGCATTTCAACTAGAGGATTTTCCTAGTTACCGGGCCGTTTTGAAAAATATCCCTATGCTGTATCCTAGTCCCTGGCTGCTATTAATTTTATCTGGACTTGTGCCATTTCATATCTCTGGAAAGGTCTATTGCTCTACTTAAATCAAGATATCTTCCCCAAGTGGTCAGTCTTCCCTGAGCTTTTGCTAAACATACTCCAGATAAATTTGTTATCTCAAGCCAAACGATTGATACCACTCTTGTCAAAAAAATACATGATTTTTAGGCAATAATTTTAACTCCACAAGGTATTTTATGGATATGAAATAAGCCCCTGCTGTGCTCTAAAATTCACAGGGTGAGAGTTTCAGCTCCTGTAAGCCCAGATGTACTTTTGAAAATGATGGATCTGTGCTACCTTAGATTATTCACAGATCTATCCCAATAAGACAAAGACAGGGATATCTTCAAGGGAGCTGTACTCACCAACTTGGCTTGAAAGACCTTTCCGAATATTTATAAATACCTCTTTGCTTTTCAGCTAAGATTGGCATGTGACTTTAATCAATTGGATTTCAGTAAACTTCACACCTTTGTTCTGTAGTGGTCTATTAAGCTGTTAAGACTTCTGAAGCTTTGTAGAATTTCAGATATATTGTTTTTGCTGACAGTGGCTGTTTCCAGTGTATAGTAGCTCCTTATATAGGAATGACTCAGGCCTGAGAGATTAAGTAGAAGAGCAGATTTTAATATTGCTGTGCACAACCTTAAAGAGAATTGAATTGTTAAAATATGAATGCATCTTTAATATTTAGCAAAGGTCCAAATGTTCCCGTGCTAATGTTATATACCAACCTTCAGGAATAGAAGATTTGGTGATCTAAATGGCCATCTAAATCCCTAAATCACTTGAATGGGAAGAATTGTCCATGTTTAAATAGACCATCCAAAACACCGTATGGTGGTTGTGAGGACACCTAAGACAGGCCTCAGTAAATACAGAAAAAAAGGGGGTGGCTGACATCCTGCCCCTGTCTGGACTTAAAACTAGATGAAACTGGGATTCACAGTCCAATACTGCTCCCATTATTTACAAACCCATCCTGATCATGGCTAGAATCCTTTTTTTTTTTTTTTGTACAATTAATTCATTGTACTTTTAGGTGCTCCTCCAGGGTCTAAATAATGTGTCTCAAAATATCAGCTCCAATATCTCAAGAAAGATGTTTTGTCCTGCAAAATTATGGTCTGTTTGAACAGCAGGCAACTCATGTGGCAAAGAGATCTTTCTCAATCTGTACAGCTGAGACTGGACCACCAGGTAGAAAAGATATATAAGTGACAGACTAAACAGTCAGCAGGTGTACCAGAGAAAATTGAAAGTTGCCAGACATTAAGCTATTCTCAGACAGCAAGGGGGAACGGGATTCTGTTTTGTACTTTGGGGGCAGCTTATTTATCTTCTGCATTAAGAATCAGTAGATGAAATGCACAAGTGGTCCAGGACTCAGGATTCTTTGTCCTCCAGGACTATCAAACACTCAGAGTAGAAGTTTTCTATTCTTACAGCTACTTTTTTTGTCCAAAAGATAGGTCCCTGGAGCTTTCTTAGACTACAGCCACATTAGCAAACCGATCAGGACTTGGACACAGGCTATAGGGATGGCTGTCCATACTGCTTGTAGGGACAAATAGCAATCTTCGAGAAAAATTCCAAGGAATTGCTTGGGGAATAGCATGGACTGAGGACTGTTCCTAGTAGGTGAAATTTTTCCAGTGTGTGTAATGGCAACCCTGTTTTGGAGAGCAAGAGGGACAGCATTTATTCAAATGATTATAACATGAACCATATGAGTTTTAGGGGTGGGAAAGGGAGCTCTGTTTCATTACTTTCCATGTCTGAGTGGATAAGCAAGGTTGTGGAGGTAGCGGTGATGTATGTAGTCATCTAATTTTCCCATCAATTATCCTTAATTACGTAAGCATCTGTGTCTCAAAAATACCTTAGCATTTTGTCTCAAAGGTACATATACTAAAAATTTATAAGCCTACAATTAATAGAACCTCCTCAGTAGGAATGAGAAGACTTTTATACACCATATTATGGAATGTCTGTGGTTTGAAAGTTTTCATGACTTATTACCTCATTTTCAAAATATTTTAAAACAGTACATCCTGTAAGTTTTCTTAGTATGGAAATTTTTATACTCCATTTTTATTCACACTATACAAATAATAAGTTGAGGTTTAATTTTTCTGCCACTGTTTTGAAAATACAGGTAATCATATAGGTCATGATCCCTGCATTTAATTAGGTGACCATACTGAAAACATTTTATAAAAATACTTAGATAAATAAAACAAGGTCAAAATGCTAACTCATTTTCCACAGGAGAAATGTCCCCTATGTGTAATTTTTGCTAGCAAGGCACTTAGGTTGCAATAACTTGTACCAAAAGGAGTCACAACAGAACACTGTGAAGTAGAAGAAAGATTTTACAAATGTGATGTACAATTTTAAAGGAGAAAAATCTAATTTGCCTGTAATTTTGCCATCTGGAAATGTTTGTTTATGATTTATCTTATTGTTGCAGCTGGAATCAACTGTGAAAGTAAATTGCTGAAGAAGCAGTTTACTAACCCAGTTTATTCCCATTAGACAGCACTGCCTTATAATGAGTAATGGGAAAGCAAATCTCATTTTTTTATGCATGATGTATCCATTTATGTAGCCTTTACAGCCCCAAATATATATATCTGCATCTATGAACACCGAGCCCATTCTGCTTTAATTTTTATTAAAATAAGTTTCTATACTTAAACAAAATAAGTGTCACTGATGGTTTTTGTAGTAATGTAAAATGCTTGAAATATGGCCTAAAACTACTAAACCTCATGTTATAATAATATTTTAAAATTGCTTCATGCTTTCTTTGTAGGACAAGGATAACCTCAATTGGATGGGCTTAAGTAAACATTTCATCATGCAATATATTGCAAAATTTTCTATTAAGCTATCAAATCAAAAAAGAAACAGAGGAAACCTCAGACTGAACTGTCCCTTGAAATACCTTGGCTCTTGCAATCATTCAGGGTTGGAGGATTTTCTAAACCAGAAGCTGTATCTCTACATTTTGTTTACTAGCTACCTGTGTACTCATCCCCCCTAAATTTGTCTAATCCTTTTTTGAACTGTGGCTGTTTGGGGGTCTTTTTTCCTTTTGACATTCACAATAACCCAGGATAATGAGTTCTACAGTTTCAATACTAGGACTAAAAGTTGTGCAGAAATGTGCATAATGTTAAATATTAAGACATTTTTTGATTTAGAAGTGCAAGAACTGTCCAGAAGGTCAACGCAAGGCCTCCTGCATGTGTTCATTTTCAGTGACAAAAGACAGGATGCTCAGACAAGACCTGGGGAAAGAATGCATGACAGAGCAGTCAACATTAAATATTTAAATATAGAGGGTGATCTGGAGAAAAAGAAAATCATGTAGGATGATTCAAAAGCTTTACTTACATTTAAACAGACTTGTTGAACGAGTCTGCCAAGCAGGCTGTCTAAATGTCCTTGTCATAATTCCAGCTTGGAGGCTGGAATATCACCCACAGGGCATGTGTTTACACCTTTTACCTCCCCCCAGGCTCTTTTGCAAGTGAGTTATGTAAAGATTTAAAGGAAAGTCTATTTTTACTCCCTCTCACACCACCCTTTTTCACAACTGAGAATGTTTTGTTACACAAGATAGAGTTACAGAGCTGGGTGAGAGCAGGATGAGGAAGGTAACAACAAAATACAGGCAGCTGGGAATGGTTCAGCTGCGATCCGGAGTAAGTGCAGGCAATGAAGAAACAGTATGTCAGAAGGCTGCCAAAAATCGCAGGATCTTACAGAGGAAAGGTCTGTCTCACACAATCTGCCTGGGGGACATGTCAAGCAGCAAAAGGAATGTGAAGGAAGGGGCAGTGTGATAAGTTCACCTTGCTTCTTCTGATCTAAAAGTAGAATGGTGTTCCCTGAGAGATAAATACATTATTCAGAAGCCATTTCAGGCCGTGGCCAAGGCTGGACTTGAGGTTGTATATAGAAGTTTGCATACAGAAGAAACTATTTCATTGTTAGTTGTTTACTTTTACAGAATGCATTAGAGGAGGGTGGGGAGGTTTTTCACATTGTTAGTTGTTTACTTTTACAGAATGCATTAGAGGAGGGTGGGGAGGTTTTACAGCATTGCTAATGTAAGTGGCAGTTTTTGAAGAGGACATGTTGGAGCTATCACCTCAGCCTTTTCTGTAAGGGTGAGTGAGGATGTTGCAGGAAAATGGAGAAAAAAACGCTTTTGCTTCCCTTCATGCAGAGGAGGGAAAAGAAAACTGAAATTGGAGACTGAGTTACAAAATACCGATGCACTACGCTGTTGCTTTTGTTTGGTTTTCAGGCCAAAAAAAGCCTGGGCTGTGGGCCCTGAGATGCAATGGAAATAGAAAAATATTGTAGCTTACAATGGTAAGCTTAATGGTAGAGTACATGATATTTAAAGTGAAGATGTAAAGCAGATGATGAGTGATATCCAGTGAGGAGGTGGATTTTTGTGAATACCAATATTTTAGTATTGTTATTTTTTTAATATATATGTTAATAAAATAATAGCTGAGTGGTATAACATTTTTACAGGATAAGAAGAAATGTTTTGCACACTGTGTAAAATCCATGATGTTGAAAGTTTAGTTCTGCCTTCTGAGCTCTACAGCTCTTGTTTCTGCTGGATATTTCAGCACCTTATCTCAAGTTTTTTCAGCTTGTTTACCGAATTTTCAGTCTGCTTGCTCAGGAGATTCTTAAACCAGAGCAAGCAGACTAAAAATTCTGTAAATAAACTGAAGAAAATGCAAGATAAGGAGTTAGAGTGTTCAAAAAGTAAGAAGAGCTACAAATAACTTGGCAAGGAATTAACTCTTCACAATATCTACACACATACACATATGCTATATGCATGTGTGCTTTCATCATGTGCATTAAGCAGATTTTATATGTAGTGGCAGGTGTGGTTTGTCCTAGATACCATGAATAGCAGTGCATCAGCCACTCTCTGTTTCCCATTTAATTAAATAAGAAAGCCATAAGTAAACTGCTGACAAAGACACACTATCAGAGTCAGGCTCAGTGGTTGCCACTGTATTTAAATAATTTAAATATAATACAACTAACTGAGTAGAGAGAAGGGAGAGCAAAATCTAAGTATTTTGTAATCCAATTATTCTCATACGTGTACAAATGTAATAACATGCTCCTAAAAACACATTAAGAAACTATAAGTAGAGTTGTGGAGAAATACATTTTAAATGTTCTGTTACTTTTCTTTTAGAAGGTTCATTCCACCCAAATTGTTTTTTGTGAGGTCTTAAGGAATAAAAAGCTCCCTCATGCACCACTTTTAATTCTCTCTTCATCTGTAAAAACAAGCTGAGAAGTGGTTTAATTTACTGTTGATCACTGGGGGGGGGGGGGGGGGGGGGGGGGGGCGGGGGGAGGAATGCAAAATTTAAATGACATTCATACACAAAGTTAATAGCTTTTATCACTCTCAGAAGGAAAGTGTAGAGGAAATATTACTTCATATATAATACAACCTGCTTTCAGCTTTATAGTCCTTAATAGTTAAGGTACTGTTCTGCAAATATGCATGGACTTAAGACATATGGGTATCACAGAATCACAGAATCACTAAGGTTGGAAAAGTCCTGTAAGATCATCAAGTCCAACCATCAACCCAACACCACCATGCCCATTAAACCATGTCCCACAATGCCACGTCCACACATTCCTTGAACACCTCCAGTGATAGTGACTCCACCACCAGCCTAGGCAGCCTGTTCCAATGCTTCACCACTCTCTCAGTAAAGAAATTTATCCTAATATCCAGTCTAAACCTCCCCTGGTGCAATTTGAGGCCATTTCCTCTTGTCCTGTCGCTAGTCACTTGGGAGAAGAGACCAACACCCACCGCTCTGCAACCCCCTTTCAGGTAATTGTAGAGAGCAATAAGGTCTCCTCTCAGCCCCCTCTTCTCCAGGCTGAACAACCCCAGTTCCCACAGCCGCTCCTCATAAGACTTGTGCTCCAGACCCCTCACCAGCTTCATCGCCCTTCTCTGGACATGCTCCAGCACCTCAATGTCCTTCTTGTAATGAGGGGCCCAAAACTGAACACAGTATTTGAGGTGCGGCCTCACCAGTGCCGAGTACAGGGGCACGATCACCTCCCTGCTCCTGCTGGCCACACTATTTCTGATACAGGCCAGGGTACTGTTGGCCTTCTTGGCCACCTGGGCACACTGCTGGCTCGTCTTCAGCCAGCTGTCAATCAACACCCCCAGGTTCTTTTCTGCAGGGGAGCTTTCCAGCCACTCGTCCCCAAGCCTGTAGCGTTGCCTGGGGTTGTTGTGACCCAAGTGCAGGACCCGGCACTTGGCCTTGTTGAACCTCATCCAATTGGCCTGGGCCCATCGATCCAGCCTGTCCAGATCCCTCTGCAGAGCCTTCCTACCCTCAAGCAGATCAACACTCCTCCCCAACTTGGTGGCATCTGCAAACTCCAGCACTCCGTCCTCTCATTCAGATCGTCAATAAATATATTAAACAAGACCAGCCCCAAAACTGAGCTCTGGGGGACTCTGCTTGTGACCGGCTGCCAACTGGATTTAACTCCATTCTCCACGACTCTCTGGGCTTGGCCGTCCATACAGTTTTTAACCCAGAGAAGAGTGCACCTGTCTAAGCCATGATTTGCCAGCTTCTCTAGGAGAATACTGTGGGAGACAGTGTCAAAGGCTTTGCTGAAGTCCAGGTAGACAACACCCACAGCCTTCCCCTCATCCACCAGGCAGGTCACCTGGTCATGGAAGGAGATCAGGTTGGTCAAGCAGGACCTGCCTTTCATGAACCCGTGCTGGCTGGGCCTGATCCCTTGGTTGTCCTTCATGTGCCCTGTGAGGGCCCTCAAGATGAACCTCTCCATAACCTTCCCCGGCACCGAGGTCAGGCTGACAGGCCTGTAGTTCCCCGGATCCTCCTTCCGACCCTTCTTGTAGATGGGCGTCACGTTGGCAAGCCTCCAGTCATCCGGGACCTCCCCCATTGACCAGGACTGTTGATAAATGATGGAGAGCGGCTTGGCAAGCTCCTCCGCCAGCTCCCTCAGCACCCTTGGGTGGATGCCATCAGGCCCCATAGGCTTGTGGGTGTCCAGGTGGCATAGCAGGTCATTAACTGCTTCCTCCTGGATCATGGGGAGCCTATTTTGCTCTCCATCCCTGTCTTCCAGCTCAGGGAGACGGATACCCTGGGGATACCTTGTGTGGCTGTTAAAGACTGAGGCAAAGAAGGCATTAAGTACCTCAGCCTTTTCCTCATCCTTCGTGACAATGTTCCCCGCCGCATCCAGTAGAGGATGGAGATCCTCCTTGGCTCTCTTTTTGTTGTTAATGTATTTATAGAAGCTTTTTTTGTTGTCCCTCACGACCGTGGCCAGGTTGAGCTCTAGCTGGGCTTTTGCCTTCCTAATTCCCTCTCTGCATGACCTAACAAGATCCTTGTACTCTTCTTCAGTTGCCTGCACCTCCTTCCAAAGGTAAGACACTCGCCTTTTTTTCTGAGTCCCAGCAAAAGCTCCCCATTCAGCCAGGCTGGTCATCTTCCCCACTTGCTCTTCTTACGGCACATGGGTCTGCCTGTTCCTGCACCTTTAACATTTCCTTCTTGAAGAATGTCCAGCCTTCCTGGACCCCTTTGCCCTTCAGGACCGTCTCCCAAGGGACCCTCTTGGCCAGTGTCCTGAACAGGCCAAAGTCTGCCCTCCGGAAGTCCATGGTAGTGGTTTTGCTGACCCCCCTCCTTACTTCACCAAGAATTGTGAATTCTATCATTTCATGGTCGCTAAGCCCAAGATGGCCTCCGACTTTCCCTTCTCTCACCAGTCCTTCTCTGTTCGTAAACAGCAGGTCAAGCAGGGCACCTCCCCTGGTAGGCTCCCTTACCAGCTGTGTCAGGATGTTATCTTCCACACACTACAGGAACCACCTTAGCATCTTACCAAGGCAATAGCAGTAAGTCTAATAGTGTATTGTATTCTACAATTATCACAGATTTATTTAGTGCTTTTCATGCATAAATTTCAAATTCCTTACAAAACAACTAAGTGACTGTCATTAACACTATAACAGCTATCAAAGGCAAAGTGCAGAGAGGTTGGGAGTCAGAGTCTTAGAGACCAGAAGTCTCCCAGAAGATAAGGGACACATCTCCAGAGTCCTAGTCCAGTGCACCTACTTGCACATTGCTTCCTTCAAGGAGGGGACGAGGAGGAGCAGGGGGAATAAAGGAAAACTGAAGTAACAGACTAAGTGACATGAAGTAAAAACTTATTCGCATTTTGATCAAAATCTGACTGATAAGCATTGCGAAAAAGAGT
This sequence comes from Gavia stellata, assembly GCF_030936135.1. Taxonomy (NCBI): domain Eukaryota; kingdom Metazoa; phylum Chordata; class Aves; order Gaviiformes; family Gaviidae; genus Gavia; species Gavia stellata. Next base: position 21,582,283 of record NC_082598.1, on the reverse strand, counting down.
TATTTTTTGTACATTTCTGTTCCTACTGGGGTAAAAGCTGAGCAATTACTTGTCGGAGTTCATGAAGAGTAGTAGAATAAACACCTTATCCAAAGTGCAAAAGTTGCACAGATGAAAGCCCCATCCTAGAGTACAATTTATCTCCATATTTAAAGCACACTTTTCATGAGTTAAGAGGGCTTCAAATCCTTCTGATGAATTGGTCAGGGGTTTAGCCTTGATCAACTATAGACAGAAGATATGGAAAAAGTCACTCATAAAACTAGCTCTTAGCTGTTACATAAGATGGGTCTCAGAAAGACAAAATATTTAATTTTTGATCCAACATGGAAATTCAGCCTAGCAAATTCAGTTCAGTCACTCAGTTGATCAATTTCTACTCTTTAAATTTCTTATTTGGAATAACCCCATGACCTAAAAGAATAAAAGCTATGACAAACATTAATATTGTTTGAAACCTGATGTTGTATTTTTCCTACTTATGCAGTAGCTGCTTACGTTCATATATTTTATCTGGGAAGTGAACGATCTAGTATCTGCCAACATAAATTCTATATGAGTACTCATAGTTACTACTGCACATGTTACTAATTGCTTCCTTTGTGTTGTGTGTTTCAGGAAGCAGTTTCTGCCTTTAGACTGGACATGGTTTCACTGAGCTGTAAATATAAGTCTCCAGCCAAACGATCTAGATTTCGGGGAGTTTTTTTTCCTCCTCATCATCTGAGGGTAGAAGATGTAATTAATATGATGGGAGTACAGCAGATATTCAGTAATGCTATTACCAACTGGATAGCTCAGCAGTATGTTTTCAGCATTTTTATGGCACAGCAAACATGAGAGAGATCCCTTTCTGTCAGACCAAATCAGCTGCATACTCCAAATAACAGCAATAAGCATACACAGAGCACCAGCAGAGTTAATGCTACTATCAACATGCTTTTCAGTTTTCTCTCCAAATCCACAACCTGCTTCTTCTATGTATAAAAGAGTCTTTTTCTGTTTCCATTTGTTACTGTAGGTAATAACAATAATTTTCCCACTGATACCTTCCCCTATGAAAAAAATTGTCTCATAGAGAAGGATGAATAGTATGACATCTTCATTAATACAAGCTGAATCAGTTAAAATCCAATGAATACCAAATGTACTAATGATAATGTGTGAATAGTAAATAGAGTTTATTGTAACTTACACCAAATAGTGCCTTATTTATATGTGTTTTGGTAAAAGAGCCTCATCAGAGTATGACCCTAAAGAATGAATTTATGCCTTCCAGCCCATCAGCACCATCTACTGCAACTTGGCATAGAAAGAGTTGTTGCCATAATAAGCACAAGTTTCAACTTTTTTTCCCTTACATCTGTCATTCTTGGGATTTTCCTTTTTATTCCCACTTATTGCTCCAGTGTAGCCTATCAAAAAAGGTTTTAATTTGTCATTTCTGCAAAAGTTTCTGGAAATGTGACTTTTTTTTTTTTTTTCAGAAGAAATCATCCCACAGACTTCAACTTGTTAAACTCAATAATTGTAGAAGTTTTGAAAATGCTTACGGTCAAAACATTTTTTTTTTTTCAGTTTCTCTTGCTTTTACCTGTCAGGGTGAACGGGAAGAAGGGAAAGAACAAGGAAAAAAAAGTTTTAAATTCAGTATAAACTAAGTCCCTAAAATCCGTTCCTGCAAATGAAACAATAGTCCTCTCTCATGTCTGATCAGCATTGAATAGGAAAGACTTGGCAGAATCTCATCAGGTTATCAAGTAGATCCTAGACTTTCAACATGGTCCTTCCACACAGTGCATTCATAATTTTGCTCCTAAGGCAGAGAATTCCCTTTATAGCCCTAAATACCATAAGGAAAGAGGCTTAACCCATTTGATAAAGGCTAGAGATTTGCTATCTGTCATCATATTGAATTTTAGCTATATAACTTTCTCCTTTGTCTCCTTCCTTTCTTCCATTCAAAGGTAAATGAATCTGCAAATTTCTCTGCAGATTTTTGTCACACTGTACTGGACTCACTGCCTTACAATATCATGAGCTAAATCTCACCAGTTTATTCAGGTTCATTCTGGCACAATACTGATGGCTGCAGTGACTGTTGTGACTCCAGAATCATGCTTGGGTAACCGAAAAAGAAACATGCTTTCAGATGTGTTTCAGTAGGACCTGCCACCTCCTTGGTTATATAGTGCATAGCATTTATGAACTCATGCTGAGGAAAAGAGCCACTGTGATGAAAATAGAGAAAAATAAGTTATGAGAAAGAAGAGATCTACCTTTTCCTCATCTAAATTAATGTAAATCTTAAATTTCCCCCTTTAGTTCACCTCACTTTACTCCAGAATGAGTACCCTAGCACAGGTTACACTGGTACCTCAGACAAGCCTGTCAAACAATGAACTTCTTCGTGACACTTACAAAAATATGCCTACACATGCTTGCCCTCATGGGATTAATAAATTTGATATGCTTTATTTTGTGGATTTTAAATAATTTATAACTGGTTTTCTTGTAAGAATACCTGCTATGTAAGACATAGATTTTAAAAAAATGTTGTGAAGTAGTTTTGATACAGAAAGAAATGAGGTCCTCAGCACACTGCATGCAACAGAACAGCAACCTTCCAGGGAAAACAAAGTGAAAAATCCCACAGTTGTAAATTGAGCATGTTCCTTCCTTTTCCTTCTCATTCAGGCATATGATAATTTCTAAAACCTTCTCTATACTTTCTTTTAGTGACTTGAGGATTACAAATTCCTAAGTTTATATGACTCATTATGTGCCATTCTGGGTTATACAATGGCTACTTCCTTCTCAGGCAGGCAGGCAAATCTAGGAGAACTCAGGAAACGGAAATATATAATTGTCTCTTTCAAACAGATAAGCAAAACAAACTAATTTTTGATATAAGCTTTTCATTCTTAGAAGTCAGATATTTACTTTTGTTACAGTCACAAAGTATTGGTGCAGGAACATTTCCTTTTCAGTATGTCCTTCACACTCTCCCCTGCAGTCTCTTGATACTTAATATATTCTTTTCTTTTAGCTTCCAACTCCTCTTTTACCTGTCCATCAACCTTCTATTCCACAGATCCAAGCATGTTTTTCAGTCTTTTTTTCTTTTATTTCCTAGACTAAAGAAGGTTGTGTTTTTTATTCTTTTCACTGCAGTAAGACGAGATGGAACAGTAATGGCTTTAATAAAACTTTTCTCCTATACTCCAACGTTAAGTTATCCTTTCCACATATTGTATTTTGCTGTCTTAAAACTTCTTCTCTACAAAAGGTAAACTTTCCCTCTTTCAGTAATTGATTACATTTTTAATATTCACTAATTCATTCATATTGGATATTTTCAGTGTAACCCATACATTAAATTATCATTATGACTCAGGAGTTTAAATGAGCTAGTGATAATCTTGAGATTAAGGACATCCACACAAAAAAAACCTCAGGACAAAATGATGCAACACTTTCTCAAGCACTGACTGATTTACATAGCTCCAAATGCCAAAAATAAATGTATTAATATTAAAATATTTATACTGTATATTTTACCAAATTTGTGGTATGTATTATGAATAAAAGTCAAGATCTTTGTCCAATTTGAAATCAGTGGGCCTACTACAATACATTTAATTCAATGGAATATGTCTAACTAAATCACTGTAGGATAATGTTTTAAGCAAGACTACAATTGGTGAGGTGGGCAGGATCTGGAGCAGGTGAAAGCATTTTCCTTTCAAAAACTGACAGAGTGTTGGATTTTCATTCAGGTAGCCTCTGCTGAGTTTAGAGAATAAATTCCCAAAATGATGCCATGTGGTCTCATGAAGGAAGAGTCCTTCAATATTTCGAAGAATCACTAGGTCAGCATTGGCTGAGCAACAAAAAAAATGTTTTTTGATTAAAGGTTTGTCAGCATTAGTGCATGGATTAAAATACCTTAGATACAATTGACAAAGGCATTTGAAGTGACAGCAGATATTTAAAAGGTTCGGACAAGAAAGCTCAATGATGTCGTTCAGCTTCTGTAAAAGAAATTACTAAGTAGACCAAGACTCTTCAGTCTGGAAAAGAGGTTAATTACAGTATAGAGTGAATAGAATATAGAATATAGCATAGGGTATCTAAGTGCCATGAGCTGACTGGATAGGTATTAGTTGTTCTCCGTCTTTTACAAGGACAGAACTAAGAGGAATCAAATGAAGGTAGCAGATACAAATAATAATGACATATTTGTAGCAGATACAAATAATACAAATAATAACAATAACAGTAATAACTAATAATTCATGGGAGACTTGTTGCCAAAGGTTTTTATAGGTGCTGTTATGAGGCCCAGGGGAAAACGCCACGGGAAAAAAATCCACTGAGAAATTATAAATATCTCAAAGTCCCCCATGTTGAAAACTGGAGACTGAAAAATAGGAGGAAGGTACTCTTTTCCAGCCATCCTCTTACGGACACTCTTGAAGAAAGGATAAGGATTAAAGAAACCTATCAGAAGTGAGAAACTTTAAATTGTACTGAAAATTTGGGTGTGTACGAAACTCATTGTAATAAGCAAGGCCTTGCATTAATCTTGGGTGTGATGCATCCCTGAGGTCCCTTCCAAACTTGGAGTCCTTTATTTCTCCTAGATGTCTTTTTTTGTTTCTTTTTATCAGCAGCTATTATCACCTGTCAGTAGATCCTTTAGGTCAGCCAAATTCATTTAAGCTTTCTCTGCAGGCAGAAATAACCAATGTGAATTAGTCCCAGCCAAACACCAACCCCTCTACTCCGGTCAGGTTCTACACAAATCGTTACCTATCTTCTAATACATGCTTTAGCTTAAAGTATTAAAGCAATTTAGTATTAATGAAAAGTGATAACTTTTCAGTAATTGATCATGAACATGCAGCCACCGCCCTCTTAACACCTCATGGTTTTCGTAAGCCTGAGTATTGCTGAACTTCATGTTTGGAAATGGGGCCAGTTATAATCAGACGAGCCTAATTTCAAATTAGTAAAGCTTTCAGGTGTCGTCTTTTTGTTGTTGTTGTTGTTGTCTAGTGAAAGATAACGGCTTCTTGTAGGGTAAGTCCTCACATACACAGTGATGTTAACACATGAGCCTGTTGTGATGTTCCTGCCACTACTTAAAGTTAATTATATTGAAATATGCCTTGCTTTTCCCAGTTTCACTGTGCTGGAATGGTGACTATGGCCATGAACTTTTAAGAAAGGTGTTCGTAAGTGAAAGAAAAAGCATACCCCAAAATCTTTCCAGTTGTACTACAGGACATTGTCACTTCAGAAAGCAAAACAAATTAACAAAAAACCTAAGTCTTTCTCCTTTTCTTCCTCCTTTTTACTATTGCCAGACATGCTGCACAGCATGAAGCATGTATCCCAGTCATCCTGAATTCATCTGTTTTCTCCGTTAGTTCTTCAGCACTCTGGGAGCACTGGTATATCAGGTTCCACCTTATTATCTGAAGCTCTTTTCTGATGCCTGGATTCACACTGGCGGAAAAAAATTACCCTCTGATCAGAAGCCTATGTTATGCAAAGCTACCAAACCCTTCTACAACAGCCTAAATGAGACAGTGATTCAAATGCAACCCAATGATCTAACAAGTGGCTTTAGGTGGCTGAGTAATGCCAGAACAGCCCAGGTTGGAAGGGACCTCAAAAGATCACCTGGTTCAACATCTTGTGGCAAAGGGAGCCTAAATGAGATTTCTAGCACCCTGTCCAATCACATCTGGAAAACCTCCATTGATGGACATTCTACCACATCCCTGGGGAGGTTGTTCCAGAGAATGGTTGTTCTCACTCTAAAAAATTTCTTTCTTATGGCAAGATGAAACTTCTGCTGCTGCAACTTGTGCCTGTTGTCCTTTGTCATCTCCATTTGGCTCTTTGTGAAGAGAGAGCCTCTGTCATCTTTGTAGCCACCCTTTGAGTACTGGAATATTGCAATGAGGTCCCCACCGAGCCTTCTTTTGTCCAGGCAGAAAAGACCTAACTCCTTCAGTCTTTCCTTACAGGGCAGGTTCTCCAGATCTTTGATCATCTTTGTGGCCCTCCTTTGATTCCTTTTTGGTCTGTCCACACCGTTTTTGAATTGTGGGGACCAGAACTGGACACAGTATTCCAGGTGCAGCCTGACAAGCGCTGAGTAGAGTTGAATGATCGCATCTCTACCTCTGCTAGTAATGTCCCTGTGGATATCCAGAGCAGGATCCGATTTGCCTTCATTGCTGCAGTGGCGCACTACTGACTCCTGTTCAGCTTGTTGTCCACCAGGACCCCCAGGTCCTTTTCAGCAATGCTGCTCCCCAGCCACGCAGGTCTGAGCCAGTACTGGGCTCTTTGGCTATGTCGTCCCAGGTGCAGGACTGTGCATTTGTCTTTGTTAAACTTCATGCTGCTATTGCTAGCGCACTCTACCAGCCTGTCCAGGTCTTTCTGTAAGATGGCTGTCCTTTCAGACACGTCCACCTTATCACCTCAGTTTGGTGATACCAGCAAACTTGGTGAGGGTGTCTTCAATCCCATCATCCAGATCATCTATGAAGATGTTGAACAACATGGGGCCCAGTATTGATCCCTGGGGGACCCCACTTGTGACAGGCTGCCAGCCTGAGTAAAAACCATTGATCACCACCCTCTGAGTGTAGCCCGTTAAACAATTTCCTACCCATCTTGCAGATCAGCTATCCAGTATCTTGCCAGTTTTGCCAGGATAAGGCTATGGGAAACTTCTGAACACTTCACTGAAGTCCTAGTAAACAGCATCCACAGCTCTCCCCATGTTGACAGAAAATGTTATTTTGCTATAGAATGCAATCAGGTTAGTTTAGCATTATTTGCCCTTGGTAAATCCGTGCTGTTTTTTCCCAATCACCTGCTTCATTTGTTTTATAATAGTTTCCAGGAGGACTCATTCTATTACTTTCCCAGGGACTGAAGTAAGACTAATGGGCCTGTAGTTTCCTCAGTCCTCTTCTGCACCCTTCTTGTAAGTGGGTATGACATTTGCCCTCTTCCAGTCATCAGGGGTATCCCCTGATCTCCAGAACTTTTCAAATAGGATTCAAAAGTCATGCAAGAAAATTTCAGGGAGCCTGCCAAGTCTAACCACATTTCTGTAGAGTTTATATTTTGTGGGTTACTTCCTGAATCAGCTCATTAATCAGCCCTACCTTATGGCACCTTGAAGAAAAAAGGAAAGAATTGTCTGGCAGGGAGACAGCAGGAGGATGGTGTCATGCCAGCCCTAATTCTGACCAGTGTAAGCTGTGATGGAATTGCAATACAGAGGCTGAGTCAGACACATTGAGAAAGACAAGAACACCATTAATTCATTCACTTAAAAGAAAAGAGAAGAGGAAATCATTTTACTTCAACATAATAAAAGAGTCTTCCAGGCACCAACTACCCTGAGGGAAGAGAGGGAATCAGAAACCTCTAGAGAAGGGTGCAGGGGCAGCAGAAACAAAAGTGATGTCCAAAGAGTGGGGCTCACACAGGACCACACCACATCTCAACACAGAAGGTAAAAGACATTACAGAGACGCAATGAAACACAGGCAGCCCTAGAACTCCTACCAATGGTGAACAACATCAGGGAAGAAAGTATACATGAATAATTCTGGATCCTACTTATACCATCCCACATCGATTACCAGTTCTCCTAGTCTCTCCTCAGAACTTAAAACCTCTCCCTTTCATACTTTCTTTCAACATTTGTCCTAAACCACCGAAATTCCATATCATAGCTCTAAATATATCTTCCTACATTGTTCCCACTAATCCTTTTCTTTTCTGCAAGCACGTCTATTTGCATTTAATATGTTATTGGCTAAATGTAGTTCATGGTCAATAGCTACTACCCATCTCCTCGAGCTGTCCTCTTACTTTGGCATACAAGGAAAATAACATGCAAGTACAGCATCCAAACTATTCATGAGATAAGCTCAACCATAAGAACACATCCCTTACATGAACACCACTGTCACCCAGAATGCTGTTAAGTGCCTTGCCCTCAAGGGCCAAATGTTGATCAACAGACACATGCAGAACACAATTAGATTTATGGTTTCAACTCCATGCAGTTGTATAACTGTCTACTTCAAGAAACCTCGAAGGGTTTTCAGGAAGGTGAACCTTAGCAATGCTCAATACACGGTTTGAGGTCAAATAACCTCAAATTCAAAAAACCAAAACCCACTAAATATCCCTATTGGGTGTGTGAACTTTCAAAGGAACTGAATGCTTTTAGGGCACATGAACAAGTCAGTCTTTAAACTGTGATGGAAATGGTCTGTGCTGCAACAAAGGTATAGCTGTTTACAGTATAAAGCACAAATATCACTGAATTACAGAGTAGGAAGGAATATGATATTAGCCAGTCTTTATCTGACAAGCCCATTGCACAGTAGGCTACAGAATTTTGCAAGAAACAGGCAGTGTGGGATGGTGAAAAATCTTCAAAGAATAACCTGGTAAAATTGCAACCTAATCCCAGAAATTTTCAGACCTTACAACCTTCACACCAGGAAAGCAATCATAGCATAAATGCTTCCTGCAAGTCTGATCTACTGACACTTAACTGGTTCACAGTATTCCACTTTTCCAAAAATTTCAAGGTTTTAAAAGCTGTAACTAAATGGATCTTTACAAGTATCTTGTAACCAGAAGAAACTCGGGGTCTTGTGGACATGCCAAAAATTCCCGTGGAAGCTGTCTTTACTGCATTTCTGCAAAATGGTTACTTACACATTTTCAGTATAGATGTAACTACCTACTGGTACACATAGTTGTAAATAACTTCACAAGTTACAGGTCGGTGGCAATTCTACTGGGTCTTAAGACTGAAATTTTATTACTGGGTTCATGGCCAGTCAGTAATGACAAGAATTAACTTCAGTGACCATCTTAGCAGATACTTTGGTTTACTTTCATTCATGGTGCATTTAGAATTAACTCCTCTGACTTTTAGAGAATGAAATAAAGAGCTGCAGAGAGTAATGTACTTGTAGTGTACATCAAGTTTTATTAGTTGAAAAGACTAAAATACTGTGATGCACACACTGGAGCGCATCTAATGTAATATCATACATTATATATTACCTTTTTGCATTTTACGTTATATTATACCATCATTCTAATCAAGCAATGATGGAGAACATTTCTTGTATCATAAAAGAGAAAGCTATTGAAACAAATAAAACAAGTGTCATATAGTCTATTATTTCAGATACTCTTCCACCATGAAAGAGTTTGGGTTTTTTTTAAGGAACTACAAGACAGCATTTGCTGAATCTTATTATGAATCTTACTATGTTTCAACTAGGAAAACTATATTCCCTCTCATCTTGTACAAAGCATTTCAGAACCACTTTGATTCAGCAACATTTTGGAAAAAGAAATGGAAATCCTTACAAAATGTGAGTCTTATGGATAACTGCAAGCTATAACAGATATTTGGGGAAAATTACTAATGTTCTGAAATAAAAAGTTAAGTGGCAAGTGTAATTTTCTTTGGAAATACAAAAGCTTTGCATACTTCTGCCTGGGGAAGAAACAATCACCAAGAACCAGCCAAGCAACTGCAATTCTTAATTACATTGTAGTTTTTTTTCATGTTGTTCTGCTTAGGCCTATTAGAACTCATTTAGTTGTAGTTTCAACTTTCATTCTTGCTAATTTAGTTTGTACCCATTAATTACAACTGTCATGAAAGGAATGCAGCCATTAACAATGCCAAAATCCCAACACATGTATACACATAAGCTTGGGATGTGACACTAATTGTTATGAAAGCTTTGGCTCTCCTGAAGCCATGAAAATTATTAGCTAAAAATATTGTTGCTGGAAAAAGACTTTATAGCTACTTACACCAAGTGAGCAAAAGGAGGCCAAATGATTTCAAAACAGGTTAATGAGTTATAATAATTACTGAACAACTATTATCTCACAAACTGGAAGAAACTCCCCAGAGTAATTTCTTTTTACACTATGAACTTTGAAATTGGATCCGGGCCTGGAAAAAATGGATCAAACTAATGTGACTGATATAAGCACCAAAGTTCAGTCATTAGATCTATATTTAAGAGAGAAATACAAAACAGTTCACGATGGCCTACATATTTATTTGTCATTACATAAATGCAAAATAGCTGTAAGCGTGCCTAACCTAAATGGCGATGGACACTATTTGATAGTGCAAATGAAGATGAAAAGGCAAAAAGAAACTCTGCAGCAGACAGTGTATTTTTATTCAGATGTATCGGCATAAAAAAGAGATATTAAAAGAGGTTAATCTGATATTTATATCAACCTCCAGGAGCAGTAAAACTTGATAGTCACTAAAATGAGAAGGGCCTTAAAATGCACTAAAGCAAGACTACAAATTTTTACTTCAGTCATGACAGCATGTAGAGGTCAGATATGTAGAACCAGAACATCAGACCAGGCTGTCTAAGGCAGATCTCTAGGTTTCCCATAAGGTCAGAGAAAAGCGAGAGAGACAAAAGGAGAGAGAAAAAGGAGAAGAAGAAGAAGAAGAAGAAGAAGACGACCTATCCAGAGAGACAGTACATATCATGTGGAAAGTCATCATAATCAAGACAACAGGATAACACATCAAGCAAGAAAGCAGGAAATCCTGCAAATTAATAGGTACTCGGCTTGGGAATTGCTCCTACACTTGTTCAGGGAAACAATCTGCTAAGAACAGTGTTCATTTTGCATTGTACAATCTAGAAGTCCCTCCATGCCCATTGTCAGGACGTAAGCCTCCAGTTCAGGTAGAGAAATGGGAGACTCTCCCTGTCGCACGTGCATACACTGTGGCTCTCAGTCTTATTGAATGATGAACCAAAACCTTTCAGGTTGAAGGATTGATTAAGACGACAGGTTCCACTTCCTAGGTTAGCACCCTAATCAAAAGGATATTATGCAAAATATAAGTGGTTTTGAATAAACATTACAATCTATATTTCTGTGGATGGACTGAAACTGTTAAATTATATTGTGCTATTATTCCTCACTTTCTTATCATGACCATCTCCATGTTTGTGTGATTCTTAATTCACAAGCAGTGGGAAAGTGTCTCTGTGCATTCAAGTTACCAGTGAAATACCTGGTGAACATAGGTTTCTCAGGAGTTAGGAAATGATGAATACTAGGCTGTTTATGTAACTCTAAAAGGGACTGATTCAGGTTCCATTAAAGTTAATAGAAAGCTGTCCACAGATTTCAGAAGTGCAATGAATCACTGAAGAGTGCTGTCTTGCCTAATAAGTATTTTGATCTTTATAGTCAACATCCATTTATGTAGGTTTTTAGATGTAATTGATACTAGTGCCTATATACTCATATTAGCTTGTCTAGTTAATTCTCAATTAAAAGAAAAGCACAATTAAATTGCATGCTTAACTTAAAATAAAAATATTTCATTATGTTATTTAAATCCTATTAGCTGCAATTACTTCAGCATACTAACTTTCAACACACACTAAAAAATATTAAAGATTTTTTTTGTTGGAAAAAGACTTTTCAAAGGGGATACTAGCTCTCAGGGAGGATACCAGGTATCAACTCTCAGCTTTTGGTAAATAATTCATGAACAGAAGATTGCATGGAAACAATCTGAAATGCTTCATTAGCTAGAAGAGTTTGTACCCCACATATCACACTGTACTTCATACCACATGGTCATAAGGGCCAGTTTGAAGTCCCTATGGAAGAAACTAAAGCTACTAAGGGAATTACTGGATTTACTGGCATTTGAACCAAATTGCAGTTTCAAATTTATAAATGCATTGAGAGAATTACATTTTTATTGTGTGTTTAAACCCACTGACAGATATTCATCAATTTTATTTAACAATAGCTTTTTTCCACCTTATCTATCTTTTGCTCACCTGACCTCATCTGCCACCACTGTGCTACTAAGTTAGCCCCGGGGACCAGCTCATGATGAGATACTCAGAATCAGACTGCAGTTCCATTCACCTTTTTTGGGGGGTGAAGCTGATTTAAGAAGTCCGTGATGCAATGCAATCATCCCCCCCATCAGTTACAGTTTGCCACCAGTTCAGTTCTCCAAGTATGGCTACCTATTACCACAGTATATATATAGTATTTACATATTATAAATACATTTCTAGATGTTATTTATATAATATGTATATAAGTATAGTGTGTGTGGGGGTGTTTATGTGTACTTATTAAAAAATATATTGTATACCAAGTCAAAGCCATGAACCTGGTTTAAAAAAATAAAACAAGGAGAGAGGGGGAGAGGGATATGAGTAGGAATGAATAGACAAAACAGAGAATGTCTCATGCTGTCAGAAATCAAAGGTATGTGAAACCTTGTCTACACATATATTATCTTGTTGTTGATAAACATAACTTGACGACTAAGTAGTATGTAGGAAGAAATTTAGGGTCCAGGCCTGGGGAAGAATGTTCTATAGCAGGAACAGTCACTCTCTGGCCCTTTCTAATCTTTCCCTAGTCTTCAGTCTTTCCCTCTTTCCCACATTGGTTCTTTATATAAATTCCATTCTTGTTTAATTACTTCCCCTATTTCCTCCTTTTTTAGGGGTTTTGAATCATTATACCTAGGATGCGTTGGCACTGCAGACCTCAATGTAGCAGAAAAATATTTGAGCTATCAATAAAAAACCTGCAGTAACTTTACAGGGCTCATCTAGCCTGTGCTGCTATGGCCAAACAGTGCCAGGGAGCTGAGTTAACTCATTGGCAATACCAGTCAGACAAACAGCCAAGTTGTTTCCTGATCTAATGGTTAGAGTGGCACATACTGTTAAACCACTGAATCAATCCTGACATTGTTTCTTTGGAATGCCTACCATATGATAACCTAATATTCCTCATGGATATCTATTCATACAAATAAATCTCATTATAGAAATACCCGATAGCTAGATCTGAGCACAGTCACATTCTCTTGTTTCAAAGTGAATGAACGGCCTTTGCCTAATGGAGGGGGGGATATTTCTAACGGAAGAATCAAGACAATTTTGACAGAAATGATCTGCTTATGGTGTGCAGCTGTTCCATGTAAGTTTCCAGATGAATAAAATTTGTGTAAGTGTAATTTTTGTAGACTCAGCATGATCTGTAAGGTGACAGGAAACAATATGTGTCTCTTTAATATGGAACAACAGATGAAATCCCTGCGAGCCTTCAGAAAACATCATTGAGGCTAATGTGTTATTGTTAATGATCCTATGGCTTACCATATGTCCAGGCAGTAAAGTTAGCTAATGCGCTATTGTTTTTTTCCAACTTCAATTCCTTCATAAAACAAGCTGATAGGAATATAATGGTATTAACACTAGAGAAAGGAAAGAAAACTACAGAGGAGAAGACACTCGGTTTTGTTCCAGGGTATCAGTATTCAGACTATATTACATTCATTAGTATTTACAAAATTTACTTCCTGACAGGAGCTGTTTGTATAAATTCTGACCTCGATTACAAATATGACCTATATGAATATGCAAGAAGGTGGCATTAGAGATTGCTCATTTCCAATAACAACAGGACACGGGATTAACAAATTGATGAATACTGGATAAGAGATTCAATTAAAATTTCACAAGTAGTAAGAAAACTAAAAAACACAAAAACATGCTGAATGCAAGAAAATGCAAAAGACAAACACCAATGAATAATGATTAAGATGCTCGGTAATCACCTCACGGTAATTTCTGAGCAGTGGTAAATGTCACACAATTTTAGTTCTAGAAATTAATAACTTCACAGAAAGAGTCTAGAGACAAAATTTGTCTTGTTCTCATTAGTATAAAGACAGAAGAGCTCCGGTGTCACTGGAATTACCCTAGAACTACCTTGGGCGTAACTGGGATCAATACCCAGACTTCAAAATACTAGAACTATACAAAGCTTTTTTTCACAAAATTACTTATTTTATTTTGTACTTTTGTGTTCTGCGTTTTCAGATGAAGACTTTTTCTCATTTCTTCTTGTTTCATAATTCAAAGAGCAAGGGCAAATATGCACATGTGAGCATGCTCACACACAGCCACATGGATACACAAGTAAGCTGTGAGTTTTCCAAAGGAAAAATGTCAACTTCAGAGAAGAAATCAACATTTTCTACTTTGAAAGTCACAATTAGGAATTCCTCACAGCCGTTTTGGAAAACTGTATCAATTTTAAAATGCTGAATGTTTCTGTTAAAGTGAATTTGAAGCAACTATTAAAAATTTAATTTTTACTTTTGCCTGCATGTTCCATCATGAAAAAAAAAAATCATTCTTTCTGGTCAGAGTAAACTATAACCTCTTCTGTGTTACAAAAAGAAAAAAGCTTAATTGACTATTTGTGTAATTACACCATGTGGTAAAGTTTATAATTAATTATTCCTCTCATGAGGTCTAATTTCCCACTTTGCCTTTCTGCCAATCCAAACCAATAAAATGGCCCATAAAAGCATTAAATTACAATGTTTTTTACTAGGATGGAGCAGCTAAGGAAGTCATGTAAACAGGTATCCAACTGTCCTGAGAGCCTGTAGGTACTTGTCATGCTCTTTTCAGCTGTTGGTCATCACCTTAATGCCAAGACTGGTGCTAAAAGGGAGAGTTGCTTCTTTTCTGCTTCACTCTATTGTAAAATCTAATAGCTTCATTTAGTGCTTTCATAGCTTTTGCTGGAAGACAACACTCACTTTTCAGGCATCTTTATTACAGAAGGGGGCAATTTAATAGTTAAGCAAGGAAGTCTACTTAGATAAGACTCTCCACACCTCCATTCAGAGAAAACAGCTGGAAGCTGAGGCTTCAACGTCGCACTGACATAAAGTCAAGAAGAAACTCTCTCACAGTCAGGCATTGCTCAGACAAGGGGGATGTTTCACAGTAGTCTCACAGCTGTTGGTGTCTGCTTTCCAGCTGAGATCATGGCTCAAGGTGTGAGTATTTTTTCTTCTGTTCCCTACCATAGCAAAGATAAATAGCATAACTAGAACAAGCAATAGTCTGCACATACAGGAAGGGAAAACAGAATAATTACAGCCTGGGGCAACAAAAAGGTTGCTACTGTTTTTCAGTTCAAATACATCAAATGTGGATGCATTTTGCATGTTAGCAGGCATGCTATGTATGAGTTTGGGATTAGAGTTCAGTTCCTAACTGTCAAGACCTACCCAGTATTTTTCACAAGAAGATAGATTGATCTTGAATACTAGGCTTGTTTGCCAAATTTCATGTTACTTTCTCAAGATTTTTCTCTCTATTGTTTTAAACAGCTATTTTTGTACAAGGGGAAAAAATAGTGAGGTAGGAATGAGATAGTATTCATTTCTATAGCATCCATCCATACTAGGGTAGTAAGTTCATCTTCAGTCAACCGCTAGTCAGCCAAGAATACGGAAAATATAATTGCTTTTACACATTGCCCAGTGAGTGCTGCTAACTATTCCAAATACTATGATGAAAAAATTCTTGTCTCATATAGATGCTTGCTCACACTTAGCTTGTGGAAGCTCTCAAAAGTTTAAAGGGATACCACTATAATTGTTTCAATGAACTGTCATTTGTTAGAAAAACATCCCCACTTACAAATTTAATTACAATGTTAATATAGCTTTAAAACTCCGCAATAATCGTCTCTTTTTAGGAGAATCTCATCACACAGGCCCTTTACTGGTGTTATTAGAGCCATCTGCTTTGTCCACTAACTTTAATCACAGCCTGAGAATGTTTACATCTTCTAAATTTATGCAAAATGCCACTATGGCTAATACAGAGTCTTCAAGAGGTGCAGAAAAACATATATAGACCAAGTAGTTAAAAAGCCACCATAATCAGCAAAAGCACCACAAGAAACATACTGCACCACACCTGCAATAAGCAGTTGTGCATTCAGATAACTAAAGTAGAAAGATCATTCCTCATGTTATCATTCCTCATTAGTTATAGATCTTATCTCTTTTATCTGCTTTCCATATTATTTGTTTTTATTTCCAAGACTACATTTGTCCCTTTCATGTACTGTGGCATGTTCTGGTGCCAGTGTACACTATTTTCAGTTCCTACACACTTTAAATGATGTATTCTGTTATGACTCGGGCGTGATTTATGGCCATATCTTGTTTTTCCACTCTTTATCAGACAATACAAGTAATATAGATATGTCAGTTTCTTTCAATTTATGCCCAGCACTCTCTTCTGTCGCTTCTGGTTTTAATACCATTCACCAGTGGACAAAATAGAACTGACTATGCCTAATCCTAATGTGTATTATGGAACAGCTATTTGTCATCTCAGCAGCTTTTCTCCTCTTCTCCTTCAGCTGTTCATACAAATGTCTTCTTACTCTTAGTTCAGAGCTTTATTACACATTTTTTCCATCAACCACAGCAAGTCACCCTGTTTATAATTCAGATATTAAAGAAAAAAAAGGAGATGTGAACACAACCTGAGGACTAAGCATTCAGGTTTAATATACTTATATTGCTTATCTAGGACTCAGATTGCAGAATCTTCAGAATAAAAGACAGGGTGTAGAAATAATAATTTTCTCTCTGTTGGTACAGCTCTGGCATAGCCTAATTTACAATAGCGGGAGACAAATTCAGAACATTTAAACCTTTTCATATATGTCTGTAATGTTAGCTCACAATCTGGTTGATACTTTTCACTCACAGTGGACATAATTTTGATTTATTTTTATTTTTCCTCTTCTCAGCTTTTGCAGAATGCTGATGTGTGCATTTACTTCCAAATACAATGTTGAGATTGCCAAAGTTCTTTTATAAACAACTTTTTTATAAAGATTTCAATGAATTCTTTCTTTTTTAAATCTTCATAATCATTAATCATGTTGAATATCAGACTTGAATTCTTCATTGGATTTGGAAATGTATTTGTAGTGTTGTAGTATTTGAAAGCTCAATGCTTATATTGTATATTTGTGTACCTTTTATAAACCTACATATATCACTTCTGAAACAAAGGTTAGGATTTACTGACTAAATATATCCATGACCTAGAAAACTATAATGTGTCTTCTCCAGTTTCTTGACAGAGGCTGCAAAAGCAACAAATACATATATTTCTTAGTAGACATCATTGATATGTCTACCACAATCTCATGTCATAATGATTGGACTAGGCTTCTTCCTGTGTTTGTAGAATTGCCAAGAAAAGCAAAAGTTTTACTATAAAACCAGAAGTTTGATCTTTATGCATTTAAATGGCAGTGGAACATCTGGTTCTACACTTTACTACATTAATCTTAAAAAAAAAAAAAAAAAAAAAAAAAAAAAAGCCAAAAAAGGAGCAATAGGAAAACTCTGTTCAATACCAGAACAAAATGTTTTTTATAATTTTTTACTATCACAAAAAGAACTATGTCAATGTTTTCTAAAAGTTAACTTTGATATTGCCACATTTAAGTATTCTGGGATTTTACACTGCTAAAATCTTTTTTTTTGTTAGAGTACAGAACAAAACCACACTTTTAAATACCAGAATTTCCCACAAAAGAAAAGTATTATTTTCTATCCAGTTCTAGGACATATTAGAATTATTTAAAGAAAAGTATTTCAGTCATTTCTATCCCTATATTTGTATGATGCTCTTTGTGGAATAAAATCAAAAGGTAAAAAGATGCTGTAATGCTGTAGGACCTTCCAAGAGTATTTATGATTCTAATAAAGGAATACGGGTCTGAAATGTTACAAAATATGATTTGAAAAATCAGTTGCCTACTTCTCATGCTGTATTTAACCAGTTACATTTACAGCTTTGCCTGAGAGAATGCTTTTATTTACTTTTACAATTTGCTTGTTTTGTTTACACTAAATACATTGACAATGATTTGTGCTCAGCCCTTGATGGTGTTAAATATTTCATGGTTTTCCTTAGAGCAATTATTAACTTCTCATTAATCAATGCTTTTAAATATCTGTCTTCACTGTAAGACTTAAGAACTTTACAGCATGAGCTGCTTGTTCCCTGAATGTCGTACAAATCTGCATCTCAATTAGCTCATGTCGATAACATCCTCTGTTCCCTTTGACTTCTACAGAAATTAGGAATACTCAAAAGCTCAGAAAAGGTACATAGAACTCTGCAAGATCAAGTCCAGCTTTCTACAGCTCATGAGATGCTCATATATAAACCTTGCAGCACACCATCTTAATAGGTCCTAACTTCATCTGACTGTTCTGGTAATAAAAGATGGGACAGAAAAACTAACAGAAAGAAGGTAAGTATTATGAATAGGGAATTCTGGTTCTCAAGGAACTTCACATGGCGGCATACATGTGCATTAACATGTATCAGCATGGTGCAACCCTAGTTTTCCACTCTGATTCCTATAATGTTTCCATTTAGATTTAGGAACTGTATTGATCTAAAAATAGAAAATGTAAATCCTTCTTACACTATACTTTGAAAGTGAATGCTTTTCCTTTTTTTTTCCCCTAATTTAAATACAGAGAGGTACTTTTTGAGGCCTCCAGCATTACCTGAAAGATGCACACTAAAAACATTCCAGGTGCAAATATGAATTATTTTATATTACTTGCATAAAAACGTTCAGCTCTCTGCACCTCTCTTCCTTTTTCCTGCAAGCAGATCAAGGTCTGTTCTCATTCCCTTTCTGATCGCACTTCTATTCATTCAGTTTTGTTTCCCCCCATTCAGAACTGCGTGCTTTGAAACTTCTCAACAACTTTGCAGTTCAGGAAGTAATTATTGCTCCCATTTGACACATGAAAACCAAAAATACAGAAAATGCAGTTACCCAGACAAAGCCACTAGACAGTGGTTCCAGGAGACAAACAGACATCTCTTGAAGTCTAACCTTCTATCAAAAAGATAATTTCTTAGTTGATTCCTGACTTAGCAAGTTAATGAAACACACATTTAAAGCACTATAGATGATTCCAGCATCTGAACTAGCTCTAAGTGTGTCTATATTTTATTGTGGCAAGGGTGCATGCCTTCAAACCCAACTTTCCATACAATTTGGTTACAAGTCCTTCTTGGGATCGACGTTTCCATTAGTAGAGCCCTCCACTCAGACAGCTGGATCTACAAAGGAATGCTGGATACTACTCAGGCAGACACATACCTGATAATGACATGAATGCTTGAAGCCCCGCAGACTCAAATTTTCTTCTGGTAAAGATTTTTGAGTGCTTTAAGCTATTCCTGATCATCATCTTCACAGCCATCAAAGTCCTGATGGACATAGTTCATGAATATTCTCCAGCTGCTAAGTCCAGCTGGTAAAGTTAGTCAACACATGTGTTTCATAAAGGCACCCCCTCCTGATTTAAATCACAGACCAGCTACTAAGTTTCTAGGTCTGCTGTTTAAAAATATATAAGATTTTTGGTCTATGTTTACCATTCTTCTACCATCAGAAATCTCTTTATACTGTCATTTACACAGCATTATCAGGTTAGTTGCTCTATTTGAAAGCTAAATACATTGACTTTATAACTTTAAAGTAAATTAAGTAAATTTCAAAAAATTTAAAGTATTCTTGCATTTCTTTCTAGACTTTTTTTTTTTCAAATTTTAACCATCACTTTTCAATATGGACCCTAACACTGGCACAATATGTTGTTATTGGTCTCAGAAATCATGTCTGTAGAATAATATTATTATTCCTTTAGGGTTTTTTGAACTGTTAAAATTAGAGGGGTGCCTATGTTTGAAGAATGGGACATATACCTACAATTTCAGCATAAATAATTACACCTTTGCAGCAGTATAATGCAACATATATATTTGTATAATATTCTAAGAAACTGTCTGCATTTAAATGTTTAACACTCTGAATTACTCTGCATCCCATATTGCCTTTCTAAAAAGGATGTTACATAAACAACCATCATTTGCTATATCAATTGCAAAATAGAGTACATCATTGTTGCTTGCATGTGAAAAATCACACCTATAGCTGAAAGTCCTTTGGAGATTTATTCCCAAATTTCACTTCATATGTAATTATTAAGTAAAGCCAATATCTCAGAATGGGCAATCCATACAACAGGATCTGAGGTCTATCTGAGAAACTGACAGTGAGTTCTGAATTGCATTATTGTAATGTGTTGACTTTCTTGTCTTTGCTGTAGTTGCAGTTTTCCAGCTGTACTCAATGTAAATTGATGAGTTTCATATGAGATGTTGTAAAAATACCCATTCCAATGTTTGGACTGCTGGCCAAGCGATTCTTTCCCTTTCAGCATCACTAGTGTAATGTTCTTTCTCTTATGAATTTCTATTTTTATGAGTTTTTGAAGGAAACTTGCCTACAAAATGCAGTGTGGGGCTGCTCAAACAAGTCTAATAACTCCTAGTGTTTTGATTTGATCAGAGGTGCTGGTGTAAATACAAAAGAAGTTGTCATGGTCTCCTCAGCACAATGCCCCGTCAGCTACAGGCTTTGGTTTTGTTGTGTAGGCAGAAAAACTATGGGGAAAAGAAAACTGAGTTTTCAAGATATTAGATGCTTTTTTCACTCATCAGACAAAAAAGCTTTGAACGAAAGCATCCCTGTACAAAGTATTCGCTTGCCTAACAACAAAAAAACAAGCAAGTGAAAATATAATAGAAAGGTGTAATCAACAGTTTGTATCCTTCCTATAAATGCATATGATTGCTACATGATTATCTTCAAATACAGATGGCTTAAAATTATAATTAGGATTGAGAAGTGAAAATAATATAGAAGAGTAAAATCCTGCAAGCCTGTAGGCAAACTACTTGCCAGTTTTAAGTACCCCTGATCAAAAGAATAGCATACAATACAAACTGATGAAGGGAGGACACAAGAAACACCCTGCAAAGTAGTGTTTCATTCTGTTAGGCACTGACTGCAGACATAACCTCTAATCAAACACTTTAGAGAAGTGCCGGAAACAGGGTGAGAAAAAGCAGAAAATTCCTCCACAGAAGACTGTATGGCTGAAATCACCACTAAATGAATTCTGATAGAACTAATGGAAAGTAGGTTCATGCTACATACCTCCCTCATTTTTGTAAAATTCACTGGTCCACTTTAAAGATAGTTCATGTAAACACACATAAATGGATTACTGATTGATACCAAGAGCTATCTAACCCAGTGACTTAGCTCAGTGGTGGCCGAGTGGAGGCGCAGGGAAGCATAGGAGCAGGGCAAGCACAGAGGTAATTTCTTCCAAATATCCTTCCAGGCTCCAGCTAAGGTGCCTTTGTCTGTTCCTTTTTGACCCTGGTTTAAAGGCTAATAAATGAAATACCTAAGTGTTATTTGTTGCTCTTCAGGGTAGTAAAGGCAGAGGCTTTCTGTGACACTGAGCAGAGTTTTTGTCCCTAGTATAAAATTTTGAAGGCATAAAAAGAGAAAAAATGGTTCAAGTAGTCATAACAAAGAAGAGTAGTCAGGGGGCCATTCAGAGACCAAGGTAGGACAACAAAGCTTTTAGAAGCAGGTATGGATAAGAGAACTAGTAACACAGCTGGAAAAAGCCCAGCAGCTAATGTAAAAAGAAATGCCGTCACTAAGGTAAGGCATTGAAGGAATTCACTGTGCAACATGCCTCTTGTGACCTGTGTGGACCGTGTATTGGAGAAGAAAAGTACATCCTTTCCAATAGTCACCAGAGAATGACCACCATATTAGCTTCTGCACAATTAGATCCTTTGAAGAATCCTGACAAATACTGAATGCTTTGCCTGTTGCCAAACTGTGGTGGTTTACTAATTTCAAATTAAATGTTTGATTTGTGTATTGGGTTTGTGTGGCAAGCTTTTGGTAGCAGCGGGCTACAAGGGTGGCTTCCGTGAGAAGATGCTAGAAGCTTCCCCTATGACTGATAGAGCCAATGCCAGCTGGCTCCAAGACAGATGCGCTGCTGGCCAAGGCCGAGCCCATCAGCGACGGTGGTAGCGCCTCTGTGATAACATATTTAAGAAGGGGGAAAAAGCTGCTGCGCAACAGCAACTGCAGACAAAGAGAGGAGTGAGAATATGTGAGAGAAACAACTCTGCAGACACCAAGGTCAGTGAAGAAGGAGGGGGAGGAGGTGCTCCAGGCACCGGAGCAGAGATTCCCCTGCAGCCCATGGTGAAGACCATGGTGAGGCAGGCTGTGTTCCTGCAGCCCATGGAGGTCCATGGTGGAGCAGATATCCACCTGCAGCCCATGGAGGACCCCACACTGGAGCAGGTGGGTGCCCGAAGGAGGCTATGACCCCATGGGAAGCCCACGATGGAGCAGGCCTCTGGCAGGACCCATGGAAAGAGGAGCCCACGCTGGAGCAGGTTTGCTGGCAGGACTTTGACCCCGTGGGGGACCCACGCTGGAGCAGTGTGTGCAGAAGGACTGCACCCCGTGGAAGGGGCCCATGCTGGAGCAGTTCATGAAGAACTGCAGCCTGTGGGAAGGACCCACATTGGAGAAGTTTATGGAGGACTGTCTCCCATGGGAGGGACCCCACGCTGGAGCAGGGGAAGAGCGTGAGGAGTCCTCCCCCTGAGGAGGAAGGAGAGGCAGAGACAACATGTGATGAACTGGCCGCTACTCCCATTCCCCATCCCCCTGTGCGGCTCGGGTTGGGGGGGAGGTAGAGAAATCAGGAGTGAAGTTCAGCCTGAGAAGAAGGGAGGGGTGGGGGGAAGGTGTTTTAAGATTTGGGTTTATTTCTCATTATCCTACTCTGATTTTGGCTGGTAATAAAATTGAACTAATTTCCCCAAGTTGAGTCTGTTTTGCCTGTGATGGTAATTGCTGAGTGACTTCCCTGTCCTTATCTCAATCCACAAGACTCTCCTTACATTTTCTCCCCTGTCCAGCTGAAGAGTGGGAGTGATAGAGCAGCTTTGGTGGGCACCTGGCATCCAGCCAGAGTCAACCCACCACAGTTTGTCAGTAAGAATCATTTAAAAGTAATAAATGCAAAAAGATCAGATGTATGGGGAGGGAGAATGATGTGGTTATTGTCATGAGGGGGTGGCAAGAAAGCAAAACGCATTTTTTTAATTTATTTATTTATTTAGCAGTCAGTAAGAAAGCCTGGCACTATCTGTTTGAACTTGTGATGATTTCAAAGGCAGAATTCATACCTCTGCCATTTTGGAGTCTTAAACTCCAAACAATTTTTTAATCATTCTTTTATTTTATTATCTCCAGAACAGCTTCTGAATTGAGATGGTTTTTTTTAAAGGAGAAAAAAGAAAAAATTCAGGATCTGCTTAGAAGCCCAGATGGTAGACTGTGGAAAGTTTCTCTCTTATTTTAATGAGCTTCAGATCACTCCTTTGTAGTACGAGCACTTTTCCATCCAAATATTTTAAAATATTTTTAAGATTATTGTATACCCATGACACTTCATGAAACTACATCCACAGTAAAACAGAGTAAAAACTAAGTGGGAAGCCAGCACACAACGGCATATTGCCTAATACATTGAAAAGAAAATTTATTTCTAGGTGACTGAAAAATCGTGCAAGTTTTATTCATTCTCTCTGTGCCCCCTCAGCAAGGAAATGGTAATAGAAAGCAAAGTCTTCATTCTCAGTATTTCTCAGAATGACAACAACACAAAACCAGAAAGAGAGTGAGCTTCTTGGAAACAAAAGTATCTACTTCAGAAGAAGAATTTATTGAATCAACAATGTGTGAATCTGAGCTTCCAGGAATCTTGAGCAGCTAGATCTGATGATTATATTCCAAGCGATCCCTTTTCTAAGTTGGCAAATAGTATTTTAAAATACAGAGACATTTCTGCACTTAGGCAGTGTTAGATAACAGCAATTCTTCCTTATAAGTAGGTGAACAACAGCAAAGACGTAAAATTACTGTTTCTGTGTAGATGGAAAACTATACAGTTGCACAAACTGAGACTTATAAACTAAAACCCAGCACACTCCCAGAAGCAGTGTGCAGGGTAGATGCAGGGGTTTCTGACATGTGTGTCTGCTTTAAACAACCACAGTGCTTAACATGTTTTAGAAAGCTAGACCTAGTTAATAGCTATTCCACATTTCAAATTTAAAGCACATAAATAATAAGTCTTCATAAGGCTTTAATTTATCGTTTCCAAGGAAACAAATGCACATTGTTTCTACCATCATTGTATCTTAGTAGACTGCAGCAAACATTTGGAGTGAACTTACCACCATCACCACATTCACAAAATGTAGTTTTAGAGTAAAAGAAGCAATACGCACTTATTTTGGTAAATTATTCTGTTACAAAGAGGAAAAGAATTAAAAGACAACTAAACCTAGAAAATGTGAAAATTCTCATTTTTCATGGTACTTTATTTCCAAATACCCCAGATATTTTTTTTTTAAAAAGGAAATTTTGAAATGGGACAAATATTTTAAGTCAATGAAAGATTTGATTAAAAATGTTTTTTACTTTTATTACCTTCTCTCTTTTTTTTTCCTTTAAGCTATACCCAAAATGAAGTTTATATAGTTATTTTTCTTTGACAAAATGGAGAATCTGTTATTTGCATTGCCCAGGATCCAGTCTGATAATCTCAGCTACTTTATTGACTAAATGGAAAAAGGAATTCCCAAGCAGAAAAAAGTTCTTAGCTGCAAAGCTGCTTCATGTAACAGTGAAAAATACAGTGTTTTAAAAGTCCATTTTCCTTATTTTTCACACATTCAACCACCGTTGATTTCATAGTTCCTTTGCTTTCAAATATATCATGAGAAAACCTTACAAATCTGTTGCATGATCTTGAATTATATTGAGTCATGCTGAGCATTGCATGATGCTGAGTTATGCTTGCCAGTACTGCAGCAGTGGGGTATGGTTCCCTGGATGAAAAGACATTGGGAACCAGAAGGCCAAGACTTTATTCCTTTCGTTGAATTCCCTGAACTAAAAGCAGAGAATGGAAGGCAGGGATGTCCTCACTCTTCCACAGAATTTTTAATGTAACTTTGATCTAGTGGCTGGTCATATATAAAACCAAAGGCAGAGTGAATTAAAAATAAATCATTTTGGGATTTCCATTAGTAAATCTAGTTTATTTAAGATGGTATGTTCTCTTCAGGAAACTATTAATTTTAATTAAAGTGTTTGGGTTTTTTGGCTAAGAAAATTTAGAAAAGGAAAATTTCCAGACAAGATACTTTCCTATGTTTTCAAACTCTCTATTCCCATCTATTTCCAGTAGACAAACCAGTCAGGGTAACTTAAAAACATTACAAAAACCTCAGTAAGCTTTCTACTTTAAATAAAAATGTATTTTTCTGTAAATAATATTTTAATATATTTTGAAATTTTAGGCAGTAAAATAGTGTCTCAAATTGTTCAATTTGGTTTTTGTTGCCCAAGTTGCTATGTTATTTTCTATTTTTTTCTAAAATTTTGCTATTCTTAATTGCTTATTGCATAGATTGCCCTTTGAGAAAAACTTCATGGCATGTAATTATAATACAGTATAAAAACACCTACATATTCACATGCATAAAGCAATACATTTAAAGTAAAAGAACAGGAGCAATCAAACAGAAAAGTTTCTGAAGTTTCTGTGTTCCAGTGTATCATTGTATACCTTACATACACTTACAACCAATGTATGCAAAACTAAACTTGGCATCTAAGCCAGTGTTTGGATTTTTGTGTTCAGAGCTAGACAGTTCAATGCTAAAGGGCATGTTTTTTGTAAACGCTGCATAACTAATAGGCTGTCCTAAGCATTACACCAAAAAGTTTCCAAGTGTGTCTGAGGATGAGCTGTTTTTCTTTTGGATCATTTTAATAAAGTGAAGCCTCAGGAAAGAAAAGAGGTTCATTCTGCATCAAAAAGAGGTGTTAGTCATTCAGTTTTGTGTATTTTAATTGAGGGTGCCTATTAAAAATAAAGATTAACAAACAGCTATGTCATTTCATACAAGACAAGAATGTTAAACATAGCAGGATCAGTTGTAGTGTCCCCTATTGTGCCGAAAGCAGAGAGCATCTATTTTAAAGCATTTGGAAGTGGGATCTTTGCTTTTTAAAAACGAAATGTGAAAGAACTAAATACTTCTGATACCTATTAAATATACATGGAAAGCAGTTTTGGAAGATGCTGTTAATAACTGCTGCTTCCCTTTAGTTTGAAAGTTAATCAGAATACCTTTGAAACATGTATTTATTTAAAAGAATTTCATATTTCTTGTTTTATCCTCAATAAGTATGTAGGTCTTCACATATGGCTGATTTACGGAGACTGTTTCACAGAAGGAATTGTCACTCTCTTCTGTTTAAATTGGGGTCTGGAAGGCTATGTGTAACAGCATTCTTGATAATTGGTTCTATTATGAAGCACTGTCATGGCAAATTTTCCAAGCACAAAACACACTGCTTAACACTACCTCCCAAGAAAAAAAAAAAAAACAACCCACAATGCTATCCTGTTTCAGCAGCACAAATTTAAATTCTAATTGCATAGAGTAAATGCAATTATACCTCACATAATGCAGGTGCCAAACCTGAAATTTGGAGTATGTATTTTGAACAATACTGAGTTGCCACAGAGCTTAAAACAAAGACATGAAACATTACAGTTTCAGTTCTTCTCTAAATAAAAAAGAAGAAAAGAATCCATCTGTCTATTCAAAGTGTACTACACTGCTACATGTTTCTTTTTAACTCACTCTCTAGAAGACCTTTGTTACCTCATTAAAACATTTTTCAACATGTCATATATATTTGTGGTGTAGCAATCCATAGTTTATTCATGTTGAGTGGCTAACCTTTCTCAAAGCAATTTAGCAATGTTTCTCCTTCCTTCCTTTTGTAAAATCTCATCTGAATGGCTCTGAAGCAGAACTGGGCAAGAATTGACCTAAACATAAATCTTTTTCAAGATTAAAAAAGGAAAACTTGGGGATTTATTTATTTGTCTTGCTTCTGGTACATCAGCTTTGCTTTGATTCTAATTTTCATGCCTTTTTCTGTCATCCAGGTCCAGCTAGCACTAGAAAAAAAATGCATTGCAAAATTGTTTTCGTAATATTTCAACAAAAGCAAGAATTTTCCCAAAGGCTATCGCATAACATGATCTTACAATATAACCAGCTTAATTTATAGTTGCCTTCACACATTTTAAGATTCTCCTCTGAAACATCAACTAAAACATCCATCATTATTTAGGACATGAAACTTCACGTTGAGGAATGTTTGATAGTTTGGATGGATACGAAAAGTCAGCTAAAAAAATTCCAATGAAGTTAAGTTTAAGTAAAAAGCAATTCAAACTTTTGTTACAAAAAGCAATATTTCAATTTTCATAATTCATTTGGATAAATTGCATATTTCTTTTTAACATTTCATCACTATATTTCCTTATTGCAGACAACATTTTACCATATTCAGTCAAAAATCATAATGTCTCAGGAGAATCCTTGCTTACAAAATTTTATGCCAAATATCCTTCATTAGCTTCATATATTAGTGGTCATTCAGATAAATAATGAAAAATCCTCACAAATGTGTATACTATAAGGTTTTTTGGGTTAAAAATCCTATTTTTTACTTTTATCTTGCAGTTGAAACAGCAGCAATTTGAAGTGTAGATCTGAGAGCAATAAAAGGAACCCACAGAAGTACGTAGGCAAAGCATAATGCACTGCAGAGCAGTTTTTTTCCTCTTGGGGATTCACAACTACATTTCTTACCAATCAGCTGTGGGGTAAGTTTAACAATAGAGATAACCTCTTCCCATTTGGCTGGGAAAGTAAGGTATCTGCCTGGAACTCAGAATATTTATTGGATAAAAACAGAGGACAATGAAGGTTTATTTGACCACTGCATCATCCACGGTGATGTTGAAATTAAATGCTTAGCAAAAAAGAAATATATTCACAAAACTTTTAAATTAAGCCTTGAAGTCTGAAGACAGTTCAGATAAGCCACTCTTTAGGCCCAATAAAGCTATGACATAATAATTTCATATAGGAACAAACAACTACACGATGTAGTCAATTGAAGTAGTGTTGCAATCAAAGACAGTATATGCATATTTGCAAGTCCACTTACTTTGTAGAGCCAGGAGTGCCATTAAGTGATCATCATTTTTCTTTTTCTCTGTCATTTGAGAAAAATCTTTTACGTTCGCAGGCTTTTATTTCTTAAGATCTTATTCACGAGTTAAGGGTAGAGTACACAAAGCTCTCAGAAAACAGTTTAAACCAGTATTTCATTCACTTTTTGCAACAGCAGCAGCTTTTCTTACTGCTGAGCCCAAATCATTTCAACTTCCCCAAATTGGAGGATTCTACCTCTTTGGTATACAGTCTGTTTTTAATCATATCCACTCTTCACTGGACTTCATATTTTTACATGTATCACAGCATTGTCAAGCACAAGTGTAATAGGCTGGCTAGGCTGCTTCCCCATCCTTTCCAGGTGAATTAAAATCTTCTAACTAACCCGTGTGTTTTTTCCTTAACCATTACCAGTTTCAAAAGAGTACATAGCCTTCAGCCATGCTAAATCCTTTGCATTTCTGCACATTGTCTTTCCCAATCATCTATACTGCCTCTTCCTTGACCTAGAGAATTAACTACTCGTCTCACTTCAGAGTCCCAAACACCTCCCTCGCAAGATCCCTAACAAAAACACACACCCCTCAGGCCTACTCAGAGGCCTAAATTAATTATGCTAATCAGACCACCCTGGCTAACCCAATTAAGTTTAATTAGCTGATGCCTTTGTTCCTAAAACACCTTGCCTTAGGGACGTTTTACCTCTGTTTTTAAGATAGCTGGAGAAGTCAATCTCCTCTTGCAAACTTGCCCCTTGGCTACAGACTTTCAGCAGGGAGAGGCTCACAGCAATAAGCCACTCGAAAGCCTAAACGAAGCTTCTTGTTTGCTAAATACTTAAAACTGGACTGTATTCACATTGGAATTTGAGCTGTGATGAAAAGCAGCTTATTTAGCAAGTCCAGTTTCTATAAGAAGCCAGGAATGCTGTTAATAAGCACCCTTTCTTGGCTTTCTCTGTCATTTGGGAGACATTGTAGCTCTCTGGTCATACTCAGGAACACCTGTGTCTTGAGATAGCGGGGCCATTGACCATCTACTTCCTACCTGATCCTGAAGCTGTGCATTATTTCACCTATGCCTCCCTTCAATTTCACTTCAGGAAACCTCATCTTCCTATATTTAACTACACCTGTCTACGCACAAAATGCAGTGATGCAGAAAATCTCCTCTATGGCAGATCCTGGTTAAATTTTCTCCTGCATGAGACTGAAACTAACGGCCCTCACTCCTCTGTAGAATATAGCTGAACAAAAACTTTTGAGTTTCCAGTTCAGAGAAAAATTCATTCTTTTCAAAATTTCTATCAGAGCAAACCCTAAACAAAAATCTGGAAAATTTCTACCAACTGGAATTCCAAACTGGTGTTACTTCAGAAATACTGAAAAATTATATTTTCAGAAAAATGCAGGCCTCTGGAGTTCTTCAGATATTCAATTAAAGTTAACATTCTTTTCCTACTATCTGTAGACTGTTCTCTATATTATTTCCAGGGATAAACTGGAAAAACACTTATTTCAAATCACAGGAAATTTTAAAGGAAGCTAGAAGACATCCTTCTTGAAGTGCTTTCTTCTCATGAAAATGGAGTTGTGAAGTCAAAGCAGGAAGAGAAATAAAATGGTGGTGTATGTTGATCAACCGACTTTTTCACTAACATGGAAATCCCTAAAGAAGAGTTCAGAATTGCAAAATATTTTTAAATTTTGAAGGGGTTTTTTTTTAAGTTTTAAAAGTTGACATTATTTTATTCTGGTTATCAAACTTTTTCTATTGTAAATAAGGTTAATAATAACTGAAAAATTTCAATTGGTTCAGTAGAAACTTTTAGTATAACCCAAACACTTTTGCCCAACTAAGTCAACAGTTTCCATTTTACTAAACAAATATGGGAAAATTCTTTACTTTGACAATGATAACAAAACCTTAGTACTGTATTTGTTGGGTTTATATTCAAGGTTAAAAGTAGCTATTGTAATGAACATACTCTTATTTACAAGCACTAAAAGAAATGTGATTTTGGAGAAATGGACACTACTTAAATACTGAAGTGACCAGTATTGTATCATAAATGATGATCTAGGAAGATTTAATAAGTGATATAAGATTTTGGGAACATCATTGCTCAAATATTTTATCCCATTCAAATCTCTGTATTCTAAAGTAAATGTTGAAAACCAGGAGAGATTCCTTAAGATCTTCTAAGGAATATAATGCTCTGCAATGAATAATAACACAACTTACCTTCCTATTAAAGTGTAACTTTGCCTCACATTACTGTCTGCTTAGCTTTTCACCAGTATAATCAAAGTAATGAGAGGAATATATGGACTTATTCTAAATATTTCCACATTAAGATGACAGTTTCAGATTTTTATTTGTGGTTTTGTTTGGGTTTTTGTAATATGCAAAGGTACAAAATACATTGGTCTCTTAGGAAACATTTCTACTGATTTCAGTAAGACTTTTGACTAAGTGAAGATTGCAAGATTAGCTCCTTGATTTTACATTCCAACAACATGAATATGCTTTGCAACTGTGGCTTCTATACAGGCACAGTTCTTAACAGGCTGTAAAATCCAGAATACTTTGTAGAAGTTCACTACATTGCAGAATGCCAACTACTTGTATTTCTCCAATTAAGTACATTAGTAGTATGCTCTTAAACAGAAATAGGAATCTCTGACTGACATAAGGAAGACCCTTATAAAGCTAAATGTTACATTTCCAATTATAATGCTTGGGAAACAGTGATAGGAAAAATATGCTGGCTGTTACATACCAGAAGAAACAAGTCAAAACTGACTTTCTTGGAGGTTTTCTTTTTTCCCTTATCACAGCTCTACACAGTGGCACCTTCTGACCTCTCATGTTGAAGATGTTCAGGCTATTCAGCTGTTAGAATAAACTCCAGCAGCAAGTATGAAATGAATTTCCTATTGAAAACGTGTAGATAAAATATTGACAGGTAGAAGTAGTGGCACATGATGGAAAGAAAACGACTTTGAAAATATCCAATCTAATGTTCACATTTGGAATTAAACAAGTAGTTGCCTGAAGCTTCCCCTGTAATCAGGAAACTGCATATCTTGCAAATTGTATTAGGAGATGGATTCCTCAAGCCAAATAAATAACCTGCAGTGCATATGAAGTACAGATAGCATGTTTCCAAAACGGCTTATTTGGGATACATCCATTATTATAACCAAATTCTTCTGTGGATTGGCTCCCTTAGCTCTACTAGTGTCAGGTTGTCTGTAGCTTATATTTAGTTCTTAAAAATGAGTATAGCACTGAAAAATAAAAGATTGAAATGATGACATTAACATAGCAAAAATGAAGTCACAAAATAGGTAGCATATCACTGAGTCAATGATTTGTTGTTACTTTAAGTTAGGATTTAGACTGCTTAGCACAGTACCCCATCTACTCGAGAAAAAAAATCAGATGTATGATGCCAGTACATAGAAACTACATGCTATATACTCTTGTATAATATGTTCAAGTGGCAGAAGAGTTTCCTATGAAATGTGTATATTTCTAGTTCCAAGGAGACTGGGTGAATCTCTAGAAATTCTTCCTGAATCTATCATTAACGTGAGTCTCTTTCAAAGCTTTAGAAGACTATCCTAAAGTTAGTAATATAGCTTTCTAGATAATCTCCAAAGTTACTTGTACTGTACAAATCATCTCTTTCTAATGGTTTTATGTAGGCTCCAAAGTGAGAGAATGTGGTGAATCATGCAGTAAGTCAAGGAATTATTAGAGTATGATAGTGACTCAAAAACAATCGGATGGTACATATTTCTCTTGAAGGCAGAGGGCACTAGTGGAGAGGAATAGTACAAAACAAAGGAGTAAAGTTCAGAGGAAGCATTCCTTTTCAATTCTTCTCACTCTCTACCTCATAGTTCCTTTTAATCCCTCATGGGTACTTCTATTTTCTGTGATTTCATATCACAGTCAAACAACAGTGAGTTAGAGAATGCAATTTAGAAGGATGGCATGCTATAGTAACAAAAGATGTGGCAGGGGAGCTGCAAATGAGAGGTATTGGTCTCTCTTCACTCAGTGTTGACTTCTGAAGATTTGTAGGAAGAAAGAGTAGCCCTCAAGACCTGGAAAGATCTGCAGGCATATTTTTGGAGAGACACAAAACCTACTTTCCCATTGACAAGCTTTCCCGAACTGGATTTATTTTCTGATGTCTTAACTTTGCAAGCAAGAGGCTGAAGTAAATTTTCAAGCTCACTGAAGACAACCATCTGCTGTGATGTTCCAGTTTCAAAAGTTGGTATGCTACTGTTCTCATCAGTCTTTAGGCATCATTGCTAGTCAGTAGTGAAATTTTCAATGTTAGTCTATACCTGCTCTTACATCCAATCATCTGCTATAGAGGAGGAATAGGAATTAGTCTTGGTGAATATTTCTGTTTCTCTGGTGTCATGACTCAGTAAGTTCTTTATCAATCTCTAGAACTTTTATAGAGAAATCCTGCCTTGGTTTCAGAATGTGAACAGTTAAAAATTAATATTTTGTGGTGATTTTCATGTATGGGGCAAACCGAACAGGGAATGTGGTTGGATGTGTTGTGTGGTTGGATGTGAGACATAACATGGACTAACAAAATATACCTCAGAATACTTACAAATTGCTGGATAAACTGCTCTACATTGTGCATTGCCAAATAGATCTCTCCCCTTCCTGCTTTTTTATGATATTCCACTGAAAACTGAATAATATTTTACTTTTTTTTTTTTTTTTTACTTTGAGCACTATTTCTTTGTGAAGCCTTAAGGAACATGAATACACTTGGTTTAAATGATTCTCACATACAGCAGTACCCTGTCTCTTCAACATACAGTTCTTAAGACCCTACTGCAAATGGCATCCACATTTTCACTCCTTCAGGGTATTTTTTTAATAAATGACTGAAACATCTTTTCTTTTCATTATCAATACAAATTAAAAGCCAAGCATATTTGGGGATTAGTTGGTTTAGCATTTATGACAGTTTTATAAAACAGCAAGTCAAAACGGTGGAGCTTTATATGTGGCATAATATGATTATCTTAGGCTGTGCTTGTATTAGCAAGTAATTCAGTGTGATAGGAATAGATGAGGAGAGCAAAAAAATTGGTGCTGACGACCCCACATCTACATTATACAGTTTGTTGCTGCACCTGCTTTGCCCTTGTCCAGCCAGAGGCTCTAAACCTAAGAGACCGGCTTAGCCTGGGAAGATACTGCATGAGATCCGGAGTGCTTCCCCCAGGTTTTCAGGTTGCCATGAGCTGTTGTCATGACTTCATCATAACCAGATAAAATTCCAAGAGCCTTACCTATGTTTAAGAAAACACTAGCGCTGAGGAGAATCTAACAATACTAATGTACCTCTCCATGGAGAGAAACAGCCACTTTCAGAAAGAAATTCATCCCACTGTGAAACAACTGACAGAGAGGGACAGACTAGAATGTATGTCTTGCTGTATAAACTATGGAAGTTCAATCGACTAGCCTAGTTATCTAATATCTAGAAAGTCAAATTTAGGAAGCAAATATCCAAATAGCTCCTCCTTCATTACTAAATTGTTTTTATGTTTTAATTAATGTTAAATCAGTTGTAAAATAATAGAGGCAATGTTTATTCAAACTGGTAAACAGTGTTTTTTTAAAAAAAATTTTCTTTAGAAAAAAATCGCGAAATATGGAATGTTCACTGTGGTATATAAAGGGGGAGAAGGAGGCATAGTAACTCAAGAGAAAAAGGGAAAACACACTGGAAAAGAAATGTTCAGAAAACTGGGGGAAAATGAAAAAGAAATAGTGTGAACCCAAAATGTTTCATTCAAACTCACACACAATCTATTTTCTTAAGCTTGTGTGAATTTTTAGCTCAGTTTCTTTTTTTCTTTTTAGTCCAGGCAATGAAACATACTTAATTAAATCTAAGTTATACATTTTTCCATTTTCATTAAATGTTATTATTTTTTTTAATTTCTGTTGCTCAAGATTTCGATATTGTCTAAATATTTCCCTGGTTTTTTTTCTTGACAACATTATTCATTTTACTTGACTGAATTTTCAGATAATTTAATCTCTGTAAAACTTCTCTTTATTATTTTAATTGGAAATTTAATTGGAAAATTTTGTCCCACTTCTTTCAAAACATCAATTGTAGAGCATATGTACACGTATGGACAGAGTTTGGCCAGTTGTTACAGAGATAATTTTATCTTCAGTCTTTTTTGGTTAAAGTAGTGCTATAGTGGTGTTCACACTCGTTCTAACCTTAAAAAAATCTGTACTTCGGTGAAAAAGAAAATGAATTGTATATCATACGCATTTGAGACCTGTTATTTTCAATAATAACATGTGATAAAAGCATTCATTACAGACTAGAAATAACTTATTCCGACAGTTTGCCATGGTAGAGTTCATGCTGAGTGTTGAGACGCTGACAACAAACAGAAAGAAAGCAAATACAGCTGGCTCTTTTCCAGTAGATGGCATTCATCAAAATAGTATATTTCCAAGACATATTATTTTTTCTCCTCAATCTGCAAGTTCAAGGTAGCATCTTAACACAAGAGAGTCAAACAGATATTTCTCTTAGTTGGCAGCACTGTTCGTTTCCCACCTCTGCAATAAATCTAATCTATTTTAAGAGCACTTCTCCCTCAACTTTCAGGTCAGACTTTATTTTCAGATGTCATCCATGGGTTACTAGAAATATGCAAAGACACCTGAACTTATGAGTTAAACAGCTTTTCTAAAGAAACATGCTTTTGTCAGCCAGACAAATGTTCTCTCTCGTATATTTTTGCAGATTACGGTACAGTGTTTTGATAATAAGTATGGGTCAGATCTTTGGCGAGCATAAATCAGAAAAGCCCTTCAAGTCCTAGCTAGTTCTAATCCCAGCTAAGGAAGTGATTTACACCATCTTGGGACTTTTTCAGTCTGTGTATTTTATTGTTCCTTTCTCAGGTATTATTCAAAGTAACACTTCTTGGATTTTTAATACTGTTACTGTAGTGAAATCATAAGCTGGAAAATTCTAGTGAATTAGACAGAAATAATCTGAAAGGGTTTAGAATAATCGTAAGTTTCTGCAAGAGTAACGTTTTTTGAAGGAAAATAGGAATCTTCAAAATTATGGAAATTATGTTTTAAAGAACACCTACAGAAGCTGTGCTACCCAAAGCTTTTAACTGCTTGAAAAGCAGCAACTTCTTCCCACAACCATACCAGTACAGCACTCCAGCCGACTTCATGTTGGAGGGGTGGCTCTGCTTCTAAACAGGACTAGTCAAGGACTGGATTAACACCTTTAGTCTACTTCAAGTGTTGGAATACATACATAAATAGTGGGCATGACATTGAAGTAAGACTTTGGAACACAGCTTTGAATATTTTTGAAAAATGTATGATAAATTTTAAAATCACTTACAAGATCAATCTTCTCAAGGCTAAATTAACCCAGCATATTTTGATTCAGCCTATACTGTGCAATGGAGACTAAGATTGCTGCTACTGGCTACTGTCTACATGCTGCCACTGGCTACTGCCCTGCCTACTTCAGAAACAAGAGGGTCACCTCAGCTGGTGACATGTTTTGTCCAAGCCAATCAAGCCTTGCTATGAGGCACAGTCTTGCACTAATATAGCTTTTACGCTTTTTAACCCTACTTGCCATCGGTGTTATGCCGTGTGGAACAGTTGTGTTTCGTGAGTGTATTGGCTCAGATCAGCACAAATTCATGGATCTCTGGTCTTCTATCTGCTATATGAAAAATACTCCTGTAGGTTCATTTTGTAAAATTATTTTCCCTCATTACTCTTTGTATCTCTTTCAAGTAATTTCTATTTCTTGAACTTTCATGGTGAAGGTCTTAGAAGATATTCCACAAGGAATTTGTACAGGGATATTCATCCTTTCCTTTTGTTTCCCAGAAATATTAAGCTTGATGTATCCAAGGACCATATTTACATTCTCTGAAGCTGCATTACGTTGATGGCTCCTCATGATATGGTAGTTGTTAATGGATTTTTCTCTTTCCAGTTGAAGAGCTACAAGCTTATAGCAAGCATTCCCATTAAGCCTGAAGCTGGGATTCATGGGGATCTAGTCTAAGCGGACATCTAGTTTTCCTCCAAACGCAATGTAGTGAGAAAGGCACCTCTAAAAGCCAGTACAACCTATCTATCTTAGATAACTATTTTAGCATAGGATAAGTGTCCTTGTAGAGGCATTTCTCTATGATTATTTGAAGGAGCCCAGGTGAACAGCTTAAAGTAGGCCTCTAAGTTTTAGACAGGTAATGATGGCTAAGATGAAAAGGCCAAATTCTGTGACCTTTTATTTTGTACTATTAAATCTTTTTCCAATTCTATTACTCTAGTCCTCAAGGTCTCTTAACTCTGCACAATATTCAAGTGCTGCTTTGTATTTATAGTTCCTCTCACCTTTATGCCATCAGCAAATTTCATTAAAACATTTTTGCTTTTTGTGCCAGGGTCATAATGAATATATTAAATTGCATCAATTCTGAACCAAGCTTTGAGGAACTCCACGAGTAACCTACTTACAGCCCAACACTTTCCCTTTCAGCATATTTTTCTATTCTTTTTAGCCAAGTCCTTACACAGTGTAAAAAAGCTTACATTACTTTGCATCTTCCCAGGCTAGAAATATCAGAAAATTATAGACATTCAGAATTAGACGTTGGAACACCCAATTTCTGCAAATTAGTAAAAGGATATTTAAATGATCTGGTCAAGGACTTCAGGAGTGCAATTCAGTTGTCTACACATGGGCATCTAGTGCCCTGATCCTCAGCTGCTGCTTTAGCAGGTCTCCTGTTCATTCTGTGCTATATTTGCTGTCTCCATATGGATATACAGGGTAACTTAGGATATGTCAGATGAAACAGGCAACTGATTTGTGCCCTTTTTTAATGTATTGGGTGTAGGCAGCAAGGTTTTGGTACAAGGCAGGCTGCAGGGGTGGCTTCTCTGAGAAGAGATCAGGAGCTGCCCTGTGCCAGACATAGCTAGTCCATGCTAGTTCCACAACAGAACCACCACAGGCCAAAGCTGAGCCCATTAGCCAAGTTTGTGGTGGTTCTGTGAAAACATATTTAAGTAAGGGCAGAAAATGAGAGACAGTAGGAGGGAACAAAGAGTGAGAAACAAGAGAGGGAACAGCAAGGTCAAAGGAGGAGGAGGTGCTCCAAGGAGGAGGAGGTGCTCCAAGGTGGAGCAAGTACATGCACCCCTCCCCAAAAGGGACTGAAGCTCATGAAGGACCCATACCGAAGCAGGTACACCCCTTGAAGGGACTACAGCCCACAGAGGTCTTACATCAGAGCAGGTACTTCCCAAGAGGGACTGTGGCCTGCAGATAAGCCCATGCCAGAGACGGTATTATTATAATATAATAATGATCATATGATATTTATTATCATATCACTTAATATTAAATTAAATTACAATTTAGGGGCAATGTATTTATTACTAACCAGAAGGAAAACCCTTCGCTTTATAGCACATGGTTGAGTTGCAAAATTCTGAATCCCAGGGACACTGGTATATAAGATACACAAGAAATGGAAAAGGAGACAGTCTATATCATCACGGCATAGAGCTGCAATGGTTTTACCTAATACTTAACATGTATAAGATAGACAGATACCTACATTTATTGTAAGTATCTGTCTATCTGTAGGTATTCATTGGCTCCCTATAGCCACTCCAAAGGCCTAGGGGAAGAGTCTGTAGGTTCAGTAGATGGCTTTCTACAACCATTGACTATGCAAGGAGCATAACTATTTAGACTTTATGCCTATTTTTTTGACAGCTAAAGTCAACAGGTTATTGTGGACAAGACCATCAAAATCCCACCCAAAAAATATTGGGAATTTGATATGCCTCCAATACAGAGAATATAGCTAAGTGATGGATCCCTGTATTCAGTATTACTTCGGTCTCTGAGGAGTGATACATTGTACCTACTAGGATTATCCCTACCATTTTGGTGAAAATGAGTTATGATTTGCATCATTAACTACGATTACTGCTTCAAAAATAGACTTATAATGTTCATAGTCCCCATTTTCTGTTAGAACAGAATTCAAAGCTCTCGTATGTTCAGAAACACATTATTTTAAATTTTTCCTAGAATACTGCTACTTTACAGAATTGAATAGGGTATTTCAGGTTGTTGATCTAAACTCAGGCCAGCTGTGGTAGGAATATAAATAAGGCAAAATGTTTCAGAGCACCTGTGCAATAAAACTACACTATGCAAAGACAGGTACTATTTAGGAGGGATGTACAAGAGAACCTAAATGAAGGTCTCTTCAGTAACCTCACAAAAGGGGATATAAAGGGATATAACTGCCTCTGTGGGATAATTCATCACTTTCTCATGATTATTGAGGGGCTGTCTAGAAAAAGAAAATAAGAAACATAAGGTTCAAATGTCTGGATGGGCACTTGGCTCAGGACAGTTGATCCATATGGGATTAAAAATTGTTAGCCCCTTTTTTAAGATACACATCAAGTAAATGAGGACAACCAACCTCTATTTTTCACCACTGCTCACTCATTAAAGCTCATGCCAGGAAATAGGATGCCTAGGTTCTTCTGAGTGCAGCTCCACTTTCACAGAAGAGTTCTTTTCAGAATTAAGCTGTTCCCTAGCACTGTTCATCACAAGTGTTGCTCACTTGCTGAAGATGAGCCATGGTACAGGAAAGAATGGGAAAGATCTTCACTGATCCTAAATAGTGATGAGCAACATATCAGTACCATAGTAGTATCACAGTTTCACAGGTAACAGATACTAACAGTCTTTGGTACTAATTCTATTCTGATATCAATGTATCTGCAGCCCTAGCCTTTTATCTGCTTCACTCCTACCCTAGTGGCCCAAACCTCCTGAGACTCTGCCTCCATTCTTCCCACTTCTCCATTCCAGGCCTATAGCAACCTGGAGCTGTGTTGCAGGAGTGTTATGGACTAGGTCTCAAAAGAGCTCCCTTTTGCCTTCACTGCCACTTCAGTCAACAGCTCTCATTGCTGTCTCCAGCAAAATATCAAAGCTAAAAAGAGTTTGTATGCATGCAGCTTCACTGGAGGGACAGTGGGCTCCAAGAGAGGAGTGGTTGAGGGAGACAAGTTGGTTGGTACAGGATGTTCATGCATGTGAGTTTCAGGGTGGGTGATGAAAAGGCAGTCCCAGAGCTTCCAGCAGCACATTCTACTGAAATGTTCGCTGTGGAGTGAAATCAATCAAAAATTGCCTTTAGGCATTCAGTGAGGCAAGATCAACTGTAGAGTGGGAAAAATGCACCACTGAAAAGAGACAGCTTTCCTGCTCTCCATAGTCTCCCAGAACTCCATCACCCTTTTCAAAAGGTTTAATATCATGAAATGTGCTGATAACATGATTTTTATTTTTTTTTTCTTTTTCACTGAAACACCACGCAAAATCCAAACTTTATCATCTATTTCTAACTCCTCATTTTTCGGAGTCTTTTCTCAATGATAATTGATTCCTTTAGGTTCTGGGAATTCCTTGGGTTCTTCTAATAGCTAGCAACAACCCAAGGAATAGTCCTTTAAGTGTAGAAATTGACAAATTTATTTAGAAAAAAAAAAAAAAACAACAAAAACCACAAAGCCAGAACAAAGTATTTCCATTTTTCCAGTTATTTTTCCAGTGAAGGGAAAACCGAAGAAGTTCTTATATTCATTCTCATTCAAAATGAAACTTTCTTGAAATACAAAAATTTCGTCCAGAAGGGAAATTCAGTGTCAGTCAGCTCTGCCTAAAAGTACCTTTCATTCAACCTCAGAAGCAAGTCTGTGATTCTTTCCAAAGGTTCTGAAAAGCTGTATCGTATTTTCACTTTAAAATGCACATTAAAGCATTACATATGCTCCAATGTGCATTCTCAGCAACAAAAATGCTTTTAACCCTCAACTTTTAAAAGCAGCTGCAGGGATTTATTCCCCAGAGAAGACAGTCTTAAAAAGGCTAACCGAATTTCTAGGTTCCTGTGGGACCATGCCAGGCTTGTTTGGGTTTTCTCTGGGGTCTTTCATACAGTTCAGCTGAGGGAAGTGCAATTTGTTCAGTTATGTTTGCTGATCATTCTTTTTTAACCAATTCAGCAAGTACAAATAACAAAAAAAGTGGAAGAACTAGACAACATAAGAAACATCTAAAGCGCACACACTTCCATTCTACAATTACACCTTCAAGAATTGTATCAATTAGAATCTTCCCTGCATGTATAAGGAAATAAGGATTATATAATTTTTCTTTCCCTCAGAGATGACACATTCACTATCGCTCACTAGACTGAGTTCGGTTACTTTATTCATCTCTTATAGGAAACAGCAAGAAGGAATTGTCAGTTACCTGAAGCTGTTGGTCACACATGTCACCAAATTACCTCAGTCAATAGTAAACTTTCAGTTATGTTCTGTGTAACTATTAGAAGAGATTAAAAAAGTCTACAGGAAAGTACTTAAAATGCCTTTTTTTTTTTTCCTGAGGACTTGGAATGATACATTAATTGCTTTAGCACATAATCAATGTTGGTATGAAAGCTGCTTTAGTTTTCATCTGTGAAATACAACACAAACTGCTTCACAGGAAGTTCTTGTGATTATTGCTTTGGAGTATTGGAGAGAAGCCTCAACTAAAACTAGGATCCTATTTCAAAGGCATTGATTAACACATTACAAAACAGTCCCTGATCTAATTATTTTTCACTTTAGGTAAATCAAATAGATAATAGCTGATAATTAGAATGGTTATATGACTTACTAAGCACAGTCAGCTGGTCAGAGGCAGGAATAGAACTTAGATTGTCAGGTCTTGGTCCAGCACCCAGATGTGGTTTGTGGAATAATCCTTACTTTTTTTCTTCAACATTTTCTTCACTGTTCTAAAAAGGCAATTTCAGGACTCTCATCAGAGAGAATTTTTACACTGAATTCTAATGGCTCTGGCATGGTCAGAAGGCAATGATAACTGTAAAGTTTAGCTTCACTTTTAGATAAGGCTGGACAGAAAGACTCTTTAGTTTACCCTTTTTTGCCTCTAAGATGGTCTATGCACTAGCATGTCATGGCTTTTACCTTCAGTTCCTGGAACAACATTTGCAGCAGCCTAATCTGAAAATGCTAGTACAAATTTGACTGGATTCCCATCACAAAAGGTGGAATAATCTTTTACTTGAAAAATAAAGCATTATTAAAAGT
Organism: Gavia stellata; assembly: GCF_030936135.1. Taxonomy (NCBI): domain Eukaryota; kingdom Metazoa; phylum Chordata; class Aves; order Gaviiformes; family Gaviidae; genus Gavia; species Gavia stellata. The sequence continues at coordinate 21,540,938 of NC_082598.1, read as the reverse complement.
AAAGCATTGCATGTGTTTTAAATATTTTTTCTTATTACTGAAGGCAGAGGTTTCAAATAAATCTATCTTCGTGGAAAGGAATAGTTAAAATTCTGAGTAGCGCAATAGCAATACATTGTTATGGTAATAATTGTAACAAGGATCGAAATGGTACAGAGCCAATTCTCATTATCACTTGAAAAATATACTCTGTCTTACTAATAAAAATAAAAACTTAAATGTCTAAATCAATAACATAGTGATATGTTTTACTTCAGCTTTGCAAATGTTACTGTAGTCATCACTGGAATGCACTCTCATAGTCAGTCAATAAAAACCTTTATTTATTCTTCCCTTTCCCCCAGTTATGTATAAAATATCTCTAACAGATCTGTGAATATAACAATCTACTCAAACTGCATTATTTAGTTTTATGGCAGAGTCAGTATGTCAGCCTAATACTAAATACACTTTTTTATGTCCATGCCTACTACCTTGGCCAAAAAATGAGAAAGAATGCCTAACAATGTGAAATAGGTCCGCTTCAGATGTGATTTCTGTCAAAAATAAACAAAAAGAACTACCTTTTTGTTATGAAAGGTGACATAAATCATTAGTGAAAACATGAAACGACAAGCTTAGTACAGTGTTACTGAATAAAGGTCCTTAGGACCAGAACAAGTTTTTATCATATATTTGCAATTGCATAACAAGAGATTACAGATCCACAAAACCAAATTTCTAAGTACTAACTAAATGTAGTAAGCTAGTTTGGAGATTGTTACAACTTAATTATCCATGGCTATGGACAAAAAGCGATGGAGCCAGCAACTAAGAAGCACACCTGAACGTGGAAAGGGACATAATCTATCATAGTATGATAGTAAGCAACCAACCTCTTGATCAAAGTACCAGGATATTACACTGCCTCCTTGGTCTGAGGACAGAAAATATCATAAAGAGGGATACCGGGTTTTACTGCTAGTACCACAACATTTGAGAACAAATAACAAACAAGAAGGGTTTTGAAGCAGGAACTATCTTTCAATGTGTATTTTTTTACAGCTCAATAGGTTTTCAAATCTGTCTCTATAGTATACATAACGGATTTCTTACAGTCACTTTGGCAGCTCAGAGGGAAGTAGGAAGAAGCCTTAAAATTTGGAAGAAAACATGAGGACACTCTAACTAAAGAGTTAGATCAGCTAATGAGATAGGAGGTCTTCATAACTTTCATTCATAAAACCACAACCAATTCAACTGTTGTTATGATTTTATAAACCCCAAATTTAAAACAGTTCTTTTCTTCTAAAAGAAAAGCTGTTCCACAATTCATGGAATATGTAGACCACACCAAACACAGAATTAATTTTAAAAATATTATTTATGCTCCACTTGTCAGAGCAGTGTAAGGAGGCACCAACTAGAGTATGAAAAGGCGCAAAAGATGAGGAAGAATTATATAGAATGATCAAGGAGGATATAATGAAACACTATGGAATCAGTTTAAGAAAGTAAAAAACAAAAAAAAAAGAATGTCTAAAGACTTTGTTGTCAGTGAGTTCTACTAAGCAATAGAACAAATAGGAAACAATAGAAACTATAAATGTTGGCACTTGTGGCATTTAGAACTCAGCAGGAAAAATATTAGCACAGAAAATACCTAATAGGGAAAACATGATTTACTGAATACAGAGAATTTGGCAATCTGGAAAGCTGGATTTTAGTCTAAATGTAAGCTGCTGTCATCTTGCATGAGTGTAGACAAGATGCTTTAACTATTCTTCCTGTCCTGACTTCCGACTGTCTTGTTGGCTTAGATTATGAATTTTCTATGGTTTAGACCTCAAGTTCACTTGTAACATGTGCTTATACCATCACCAGCACAACACAGCTTCAATCACATCTCAATCAGTGCCTTTTTATGGCATGGAAAAATAAATAATAAAAACTGTTTTCAATTATTTTAGAGGGCAGAAACTTGGTATAGTGAGATTTTGTGAATTTTTAGGCTTTATATTCTTTAACATGAAGACTCAATTAAAACATTAGCAGCAGTGGTGTAACAGATGAACAGTATTTATTAGTTTAAGCATAGACTTGATAAAACAGAGTAGATGAGACTAGCCTACAGGAGTAGCTACAGAATATATGCTTCCCCAGGCAGGGGAGAAAGTGTTTGACAGTTCAGGGATCTGCTTGAAAGAATACCGTGGGCAACAGTCCTGGAGAAAATGTGGGCCACTTCTGCATGGGGTAGGGGACCTGGTGACAACAGACATGGAAGAGGCTGAGGTACTCCATGTCTTCTTTGCCTCAGTCATTAATGGTGAGATTTGCCTACAGGAATCCCAGGGCCCTGAGAACAGTGGGAAAGTCTCGAGCAAGGAAAGCTTACCCTCAGCAGAGAAGTGCTGAGGGAGCTGATCAATGTAATTGCAAGGCCACTTCTGGTTATCTTTGAAAGGTCATACCAACTAGGGGAGAGAGGAGGGATTCTTGAGGACTGGAAGAAAGAAAATGTCACTCCTATTTTGAAGAAGGGCAAGGAGGAAGATTTGGAGAACTACAAGGTGACAGCCCCATCTCAAACCCTAGGAAGATGATGGAACAACTAAATCTGGAAGCCATTTTCAGACATATGAAAAACAGAAAGGTGACTGGGGTTCAGTCAGCATGGATTTACAAGGGGCCTGACCACCGTGAAATGACTAGCTCAGTGGACAAGGAGAGAGCAGTAGATATTGTTTATCTTGACTTTAGTCTATGACATTCTCATAGACTAACTGATGAAATATGTACTTCATAAATGAACAGTGAGATGAACTGAAAACTGGCTGAACTGCTGGGTTCAAAGGCTTATCATCAGAGCATGAAGTCCAGCTGGAGGCCAGCCACTCATGATATACCCAATGGGTCAATACTGAGGCCAACACTGTTTAACAACCTTATTAATTACATAGATGATGGGACAGACCGTACCCTCAGCAAGTTTGCAAATTACACAAGACTGGGAGGAGTAGCTGGTACACCAAAAGGTTATGCTGTCATTCAGAGGAAGCTCGACAAATTGGAGAAATGGGCTAACAGGGATCTTATGAAATTCAGCAAAGGGAAAGGCCAAGTCCCACACTTGGGAGGGAAGGACCCCATGGACAAGTACAAGGACCAAGTGACTGGAGAAGGGCCCTGGTGGACAGCAAGTTGAACGTGAGCCAGCCACATGCCCTTAGAGCAAAGCAAAACGACAGCTTCCTGCACTGCATTAGGAGGAGTGTTCCCAGCAGGTCGAAGGAGGTGATCCCTCCCCTCTGTTCAGCACTGGTGAGGACATACTTGGAGTACTGTGTCCAGCTCTGGGTTCCCCAGTACAAGGGGGACATGGAGCTACTGGAGGGAGTCCAGCGAGAGGCCACTAAGATGATCAAGGGACTGGACTATCTGTCTTATGAGGAAAAGCTGATACAGCTGCGACTGTTTAGCCTGGAGAAGAGAAGGCTCAGGGGCTCTTATCAATGTGTATCAGTACCTGACAGGATGGAGTAATGAAGATGAAGCCAGGCTCTCCTCCTTGCTACCCACGGAACGGGAAAGACTAAATGGCCACAAACTGAAACACAGGAAATTCTATTTAAGCATAAGAAAAAAGTTTTTTACTCTGAGGATGGTTGAACATCAGAACAGGTTGCCCAGAGAGGCTGTGCAGTCCTCATCCCTGGAGATATTCAAAAGCTGTCTGGCCTTGATCAACCAGCTCTAGCTGATCCTGCTTGGAGCAGGTGGGTTGCACAAGATGATCTCTAGACATCCCTTCCAACCCCAGCAACTCTCTGATTCTGCATTTTATGCAGCTATTACAATCCGAAAGGTAAGAAGCACACAAAGACAGCTTTTCAGCTCCAGTGCTTCCAATGATGTTAAGTAAATTTACATTTGATGAGGATCTGGCTAAGAGAGCTTTAGAGCATTAGATGCAACAATTCTCATATAAGCAGAACTGGAAAACAGCAGCATAAGAAAATGAGGCTGAGTCAAGGAAATGTGCTGACATTTAAAGCATGCTTCTCGCAGCAAGCATTCAGGTTTAGGGAAGGAAAAGTGAGCTAGCACTTACCATTAATGGGAATAGTGGGAAAACTTAAAGGAGTGTTGGGGAAAGTGTGCACATGTGGAAAGATGTGAGGTAGAAATATCCTACATTCACTTATTTAGCAGAAATGTTAAAGGCTTTAAAATAGATAACAAAGTACATGCAGAGAAGCAGCCAGAATGCTGAAAGCAAGGAGCCAAAAGACAAAATAAGAATGATTTAATGATAAGAAGGATGATAGGAGGGGTCAGAGCCATTTCATCTAATAAGCTGTTGTTTTTAATATTTATTTCTAATTTGCTTTTCCTTTAACATCCATGGAAATAGCCAAACTCTTTACCTCTCCTGTTAAGGAACCTGGGATATCACAGAACTGCAGGAGAAATTCAGGGAATAATTTAACTCAGTATAAATTTAACTGCTCTTCATATTCAAAGCACACAATTTATTCCTTCCTGTATTCTTGCTGGCCTAGGGAAGGGGATTGAAAGTCCCTCCTGTCATTCATTTCCAAAGTTACTATTGATATGAGGCACTATGCGGTACAGCAAATGAGGAGATAAGAATCAGTTAAATGTTAAAGCAGTTCACTGAGAGTTCTCAACTGTCTGTGTACCTCAAACCATCAGAAATACTTTATGAATTATTCTAAAATCCTTCTTTTGAGATTCATTCCTATTTCATTGTTAAATACATTAAATTTTATTTCTAACTCTAAAACATACATATAATAAAGCAGTTTAGACATTGTCTGAACATATGTTTATTTTAATCCTTTGCCTTTTATTTCTTTTGATGAGCTGAGAATTTCAAGACAAAATAAAAACTTGATAAGACAAGGGGTGGTATCACTGGAGACAGAAGTTTCCTTCCTTCAATTCACTGAACTGTAAATAAAAAACTATCCTAATAATTTTGTTTTCTCTATTCTTGATTCCATCTACAGACAGGAAGAATTCTTTAGACATGCTGAGACTGTGGGAATTAATTCAAACTAAGCTTCCTTCTTGCTTAAAAAAAAAATGAGATCTATGTACTAGAGCATTGCCAACATAAAAATAAATGTAATGTGCCTTAATTTGACTGACTTTCTGCAAAACACTGTTGCTGACAAAGATGATGTTTGATAGATACTAGCTGATATTTCTCACAGCATAAGTATCTCACTGACATTTTCATAAATCTTCCTTTTTTTTATTATATCAATAAGGGTGGCTGGAGGCTCTGGGGAATGTTTTGATGCCATCTTCACAGTACAGCTAACGGGAAAAAATGCAAGCTGTGGGGGTTTTAAATATTTTGGTGTGCTCAAACTTTAAAATCACAGTAAGAACTCTAATGCAGCTTAAAGGAAATAGGAGAAGTTTATGAAACTATACTCTTTATCAACAGCTTTAGAAGCATCTCATTTTTCATTAGAATAATAGCTAAAATTTGACCTTTGAAGTACTTTTCATCTTAGAGGGAAAAGTTAGTTTTCTTTCATGGACTTATCCTTTATAAAGAAAGCAGACAAAACATCTGTTACTAATTATTATTTATTCATATCACAGTAACACTGAAAGGCCCTAACAAAAATCAGAGGTTCCATTGTTCTTTATGCTAGAAAATACGTTCAAGGAGACAGTCTCTGCTTCAAAGCCTTTACAGACAAGGCAGACACGTTCTTTCTTCTGAAGATTAGAGATGAGGTATTGTAGCACAGAATAATTGCATTTCTCCAAGTTGCACAAAAAGTATGTGATACAGACAAGATATTCTATGGATAATCTTAATTCTTTTATCACTGGATGCCCCTTCATTTTCAAGTACAAAATACTCCCTGGATAGTGGGCCTAACCATGGAGGCTACAAGGAACCTTTTTGGACATATAACTAAATCTTTTGTATCAGTTTAATCCATGATCAAAATAAGAAATCTCTTCCTAACCTGGAGGGAGATAAAATGCATTTTGAATTTTTGTTCATACATGTAAAAAACTTAATTTTTCTTAATAATTCACACCATGCACGTTTGGATTTATTCTTCATTAGGATTTCATTTTTGCACTATTTCTTCTGTGATTAACCCTCTTTCACAAAACCTGTGTTATTTGATTTCCTAATAGGCTAGATATCATTACTAAATATGGATCAATACTGATACAGACTTTCCTTTACTGTATATAATATGCTTTCAGTATGCATGAAATATTCAATGAATAAAGACTTTCCAAATTGCTTATTGATCCTGGTGCAGTACACGGTAGGGACACAAAACTGATGAAAACTTGAGTGAAACTAAAAGAAAGAAGATCCAGAGCTTGAATCTTTATAAAAATCACAAAGTAAAATGAATGATAGCATGTTTTCTCCAACAGCTCCCCAAACTGGCTGAATGTGTATATCTTAGCTATCATTAATAATAATTTAATGTCCTTTTTTTACCACCCCTACTGCTTTAGCAGGAACTGGAAAACAACTCATGGAGGTAGAGATAATAAATTATTACATTAATCCTACATCAAATGCAGGATACTCTGCACTAAGGAAAGAGGAAGACACTTCTTAAAACACTGTGTGTTCACATTTTGTGTCCAAATTCAAAGGAGTCTAATGTTCAGATGATTGGTTCAAAGCTATTTCTGAAATTCAGGTTAATTAAAGGTATCTCTGCAGAAAACTCAGATGCGAATGTGTATTTATATATCACAGAATCACAGAATGGTTGAGGTTGGAAGGGACCTCTGACAATTATCTTGTTCAACGCACCTGCTCAAGCAATGTCACCTAAAAACAGTTGATCGGGGCCATGTGCAGACAGCTTTTGAATATCTCCAAGGAGGGTGACTCCACAACTTGCCCGGGCAACCTATTCAAGAGTTCAGCTACCCCCACAGCAAAATATTTTTTGATATATATGATACACCATATGTATATGGGTTATACATATATAATACACCATTTAGAAACTTTCTACTTCATTAAATAACAAAAGAAACATGCAAGAGTTCTTAGCATTTCATTGAAAATTTTCTGAACCACTAAAAATAAAAGAGAAGAACTGACTCCACACAAATTTCTTTAAATACGATTGAAAAAAACCCACCACAACTCCCAGGAGATATCTTAGTGAAGGACAGTTTAAAGAATGGTCAACAGATTTGAACACTCGAAAGTATTGTGAAATAATTGAAAGATAGGGAAAGGAGAAGCATACAGACAGAAACTTTTACCTTAGATTTGTAAAAAATGGAAAACAAAATATCTAGTTTATATAAATTGTGAATTTTTTTTTTTTTATTTTAATGACTGATTTTCAAGTTTGCTAACAATAAAATCAAGACATCTGCAACAAATGCCCAGGTATTTGCTGTTTGGCTGGAAGATATTCTTTGTTAGTGGCTTTAGGCAGAGGCTAACATTGGAAAAAGTCACATTTTAAATTGTATGGATCTCTTTGACACAGATAGTGTGTGATATAATCATATATAGTTTATCAGAACACTAGATATTATATCCAGCAGAGGTCTATACTATACATTTGTACTAAGTATTGTATTACAAGCATAGTTAAGCAATATAAAACATCAAATGTAAGTCTCATTGGTTTTTAGGCCTTCCATAAATTGTTCTGGAATTTATAATTTTTTTCACAATTACTTGATGACTTCAAAAAGATGTGATTGTTAGGCATAGTCAAAGCAAATTTTGACAAAGTTGCCAAAGACAGGATCTGGGAAAGAATTTAAGTACTCGAAGTGGAAGAGCAGCATATTTTGAAGTCTTAGTCTAAACCTGTGAGGTCCAGAGCTCCCGCAGAGCTCTTTTTTATATTTGACAGGTCTGTAATCTGTAAGCACTTTAGTTCTTGACCTCATAGTTGCCCAGATGCTTAAATCGCTGTTACTGCAGTTATCAGAAGTATCTCAATCCTGGTAGTTCAGCAATTCAGCCCTAACTCAGGGATCCAGAAACTAGGCACCTACTGCCTTCCTCCTTTGAGGGGTATGATCTGCTAAGCTTCCTCAGACTTACTGATTACTGAGCATGCAATGATAGCTGCTGCTTTCTTTTAAAGCACAGCTAGAGGATAAATCTCCCTTTTCACTTAGACATTTGGTAATTTTAATATGACAGTGTGAACCCAGGTTCATTTCTTCCTTTCCTGAAAAAAAATCAAAAAAATCTTATGCTTCTTATCTCTTTAGAGTCACCAACTTGGTTTAGACTCTATTAGCCTCAGTGCATATGTTTGCGAGCACAAATGCTTTCCATCTCAAATACTAAACCTATGTCCCTATGATGAATTCCTGAATCAAAACAGCTAGAAAAATGAAAAGAGAGTTGACTTGTTGTCCATACAGCTCTCCCTAAGGAAGGAAGTTTTGTACGTTTTATCCAATGATGACATGATGTCAAACAAATGTGGGTAAGTCACTAGGACCATATTGCATTCAGCTATGAGTTTTGAAGGAACTCAGATGGGAAACTGCTGAATTTCTGTTGAACTTGTGTAAACTATCTACTACAAACAGCCACCCTGTCAGAGGACTGCCATGTTTCCAGCATAACTTTTATCTAAAAAGAGAATTTTAAAGGAAATCCTGGAACTACAGGATAAGTCTAACTTCCATTCCTTGCAAAATGACAATCTACAATAAAGAATGACGTAACAAGCACAGGTGTAATCTCATTGTATTAGGAGCTCAGCAACATGGAGTTCTGTGAGAGTATGAGTAAGCAGATGGGTAAAGGAGAGGCAAAAGACATAATATGTATGGATTTGGAAAGTAAAATCCTTGAGCAGTTTCTATACCAAAGGCCATTAAAGAAATTATGTTGCTATGGGTTTGGAGGAAAGGTACTTTAATGGCTTTACAGGATAGGAAGATAAAGGATAGGCTACAACTTACTCTTCAGTAATTTACTTTTAGATCCCTTTTCAGGGGGAAGAAGAGTATGGATCCCCATGGATCAGCAATGGGTTCATTTTTATTGAGCATTTTCATGGATGACCTTGGAACAGGGAATGTGTAATCAAATATGCAAGTTTGCAGATGTAACTAAGGTCTTTCAGGCAGTTAAATGTGACACTGATGGTGAGAAACCCCAGGAGGACATCACAAAACTGAAGTATTGAGCAAAGAAATGCTAGATGATGCATTATGTGAGTAAATGGGTGGTAACACAACCTAACTCATGCTTACATAACGGTGAACTTGGAAGTGGAAGTCATAATTCAGGAAGGAGATCTTGGACTCCTCACTGGCAGTTTTCTGAAATCATCAGCTCAGTGTGCACTTTGTTCTCAAGAACAAACAAAATATTGGACATCATGAGGAAAAATATTAAGACTAAACCAGAAACCAAGATTTTTTTTCTCTGAAAAACGTTGATGCACTGCATTACTTGATACAGTGCTTTTCCTTGCATCTCCAAAAGAGATACAATGTCGTTAAAAATGACGCAGAGAAGGCAATTGAAATGATTATGGGAATGCAACACTGTCTTACAATAAAAGATCAAAATGCTTGAGCCTTTCCATTTGGGGAAGAAAAGCCTGGAGAGAGAGATATGATAAATATTGACAAACTCATGAAGACAGTAGATAAGGCAAATACACTGCTATTATTCATCAAATCCTGCAATTCCTGCTGTGAATCTTGGGAGAAGGTGAGGAGCATGGACAGCAGATAGTAGAAGGGCTTGTGTATGCTCCCTAAATAGCATCTCCTGCTGCTGGAGAGAAAATACTGGGCTATGTTACTGTTCATTAAGCTTCCTTAGAATGACTGCTGAGATGGTTATGCCAGTGGCTCACCAAGGTTAATATGGTTGGTCCATAGAAAAGGTAATGAGGTATCACAGGAACCTGAAACACCTTATTCTTCACAATCAGTGAAGAATAATAGTGGAAGAACAGTTTGAGGTAACTTTAACTGTATAAAACTTGAGAGATTTAAAAAAAAAAAAAATAAGCAAAGCTAAATTTAAGTTCTAAAGCGATACACTTTCCAGCTGATCTGTACTCCAAAGTTTACACATTAGAAAAAAATAATCTGAAGTTGATGGTTAAACTGATAATATATTTTTGTTACATATTTAATCAGTGGGGGAAAAATAGTCTTAATGAAACTTCCTTTTATTTCTACTTATTTTTGGCATGGACAATATATTTCAGTTAATTCTTAGGGAAAGATTCAGATTTGGAAGGATAACTCCAGCTGTCTTCTGAAGTCACATCTATTTTAACATCAGTAACTTAGTCATCTCTGTAAAGTTTCCACTTTTTCTTCCTAATTATCTCCATATGAAACTCAGGTCTCTCATTGATTTTATTCCTACTTCTTCTCACCTTCATTTAAAGTTTGTGGGGTTTTTTTGACAAAGCTATTCTCTTGCGAGTCATAAAATCTTAAAGCATTAAATTTAAACTGTATATATATAAAACATTTGTCTCTGTAAATTTCTTCCTACAGACTTCAAAATAAATGAATTTAAATTCACATTTTAGGTGCTAAAAAGTACTACTGGATAGGAGGAATGGAGGGATCCTAGCTTTTTTTTTTTGACATAACAGTATAAAACAAATCAATTTTTATGTCAAAAAATCTAGTGGGCCTATGATTATTTGCTGCCTAGCTGCAGTCTGTTTTCAAAATGTCTTAACTTTATCTGCTCAAACTTAATGAAGAAGGCAAAGTTTTGACTGCAGTCAGCCATGTCGAAAAAGCTGAAGAAATATCATGTAACATGGCATCTTTGTTTCAGCAAACTTACTAACTTGACTTCATCTCTGGGCCCACAGAATGAATCAGAGATTTAAAACAAGCAACCTTGAAGACATTTGTTTTGAGAAGTCTTTTTAGTATCAGTGTAGTATTAGACCTTTTTAAAAATACAGAAATGCTGTAAATTACTCCTGTAAAGGTAGCTTAGCATTTTTTTCCTGTAAGATACTGTGGCCATATTGGGAAAAAAATCATAGGTTAAATTGCTTTTACTGCAGAGGAAATATTCTCAGACTAAACATCACATATGAGAAATAATGAATGGGGAGCACCCCATAATGAGAAGAAACACACACTAAGTAACATAAGTAGCAAAAGGAAGGCTAGGGAAAATGTGGGCCTGCTGCTGAATGGGGCAGGGGATCTGGTGACACAGGACACAGAAAAGCCAAGGTACTGAATACTGACTTCTCCTCACTCTTTAGAAGCAGGACTGGCCTTCAGAAATCTAAGGGCCCAGAGACCAGGGGAAAAGGCTGGAGCAAGGAAGATGTATTTTTGGTAGAAGAGGATCAGGTCAGGGACTACTTAAGCACACTGGACATATATAAGTCCCTGTGCCCTGATGGGATACACCCATGAGTGCTGAGGGAGCTGGCTCATGTCATTGCAAGGCCACTCTCAATAATCTTTGAACAATCGTGGTGACTGGAAGAGGTACCTGAGGACTGTAGGAAAGCAAATGTCACTCCTATCTTCAAGAAGGGCAAGAAGGAGGACCCAGGGAACTATGATGAAATAACTGGCTTGGTAGATGAGGGGAGAGCAGTGGGTATTGCCTACCTCGACTTCAGCAAGGCTTTGACACTGTCTCATAGAGAAGCTGATGAAGTAGGGGTTGGAAAAGCAGGCAGTGAGGTGGGTGGATTGAGAACTGGCTGAATGACCAGGCCTAAAGGGCCAGTGGATCCCAGAGGATCAGTGGTATGGAGTCCAGCTGGAGCCCAGTAACTGGTGGTGCACCCTGGAAGTCAGTACTGGCTCTAATCTTGTTCAACTTCTTTATTAATGATCTGGATGGTGGGGTAGAGTGTACCCTCAGCAAGTTTACTGATGATACAAAACTGGGAGGAGTGGCTGATACACCAGAGCGTTGTTTCATCCTGAGTGGCCTTGACAGGCTGGAGAAATAGGCTGACAGAAATCTCATGGGCTTCAGCAAAGGGAAAGACCACATCCTGCACCTGGGGAGGAAGAACCCCAGGCAGCCATATACAATGGGGGCTGGAAAGCATCTTTGAGAGAAGGACCTGGGGGTCCTGGTGGACAGCAAGTTGAACATGAGCCAGCAATGTGCCCTTGCAGCAAAGTAGGCTAATGGTATCCTGGGCTGCATTAGACAAAGTATTGCCAGCAGGTTCAGGGAGGTGATCCTTCCCCTTTATTCAGCACTGGTGAGACCACATCTAGAGTACTGTGTCCAGTTCTGGGCTCTCTGCAGTACAAGAGACAGATAGAACTACTGGAGAGAGACCAGTGAAGGGCCACTAAGATGACTGAGGGGCTGGAGCATCTGTGATATGAGGAAAAGCTGAGAGAGCTGGGGGTGTTTAGCCTGGAAAAGAGAAGGCTCGTCGGGAATCTTATCAATGTATGTGAATATCTGAAGGGAGGAAATAAAGAAGACAGAGCTAGACTCTTTTCAGTGCTGTCCAACAAATTTACAAGAGGCAATGGACACAACCTGAAATACAGGAAATTCTGCTTAAATATGAAGAAAAAAATATTACACACTGTATTAGAAAAGTATTTCTTTATATTTCCCTTCCATACTCTTATTCTGTTGTTATCCCCCTTTATCTTGTCTGTTTTTAAAATCAGAAATATCCTGTAACATAAATAGATCAGAAATACTTTTGCCTTTTCATCACAATAAGAACCTAATCTGATTAACCCATTTTAACCTGATTAACTTGGGTAGTACTGGAGAATGAATGCATAAATGATAAACACATACTAATAGTAATTATTTTACTGCAAAAATTACTCATTGGCTCCTGGCATTGTAAGAAGACTTCTGACATTCGTTAAAGGTGTTGCTCACTCACCTCAGTGAGGTAGTTTGTTCATTAATTCAAAGTATTATTGAAACTTGATACTCCTATCCACATCAGAAAAATCCACCAAATATTTCGTAACACTTTGTTCATGAATTCAAAGTATTATACCAACCTGTCACTGCTTATCTCAACTTTGTTAATTCAGAACATTTGCCTACAAAAGCACTGTGATTTGAAACTGAGAGCATCTATCACTGTAAATCCTTGCCTACTAAGACACAACGTGATAAATTCTTTTTTTATCCCTTTTGAACACAAACCTTGATTGTTACAAGCAGTTAGCCTTTGAGTCCTAGGAACTATGCCAATCATCCAGTCTGGCCTCTTAATGTTCACACACCATAGAAATTTCCCCAATAATTTCTCCATTATAATCCATATAAGCCCATATCTCCTTTTTTAGCTAGAACACCTCTTTTTGTAAGACACTGGATTTATTTAAAGTTTTCAGGCAGTGAAAATCCACCACTTCCCTAGATAAGATTTTATAAAGATTAATTACTTTTACTTTTAGAAATACGTAGCTTCTTTTCCAACCTTGAATTTATCTAGATTTAGCTTTAAATAAGATCCCTGGATTTCATTATACCTTTGCAGCTAAATTAAAGAGCTTGCATTCTGTAGTATCTTCCTCGTGAATGTGCTTATAGGTTATATTCAACAGGTTAACTGTATGCCACATGTACCCAGTGATATAAATTCAAAACATGTACTCTACCGTACAGTTTAATATCAAAGAATAATTTTGCGATGATCATTTACAATGTTGCTAGATCAGCATGACCTTCATATAACTTTCAAAGAGAGCACTTCTATATTCTTAGGGAAAAAAAACCTTAACATTCACTTTTGGACTTTGCACTATGCACTTGACCCTAAAATATCAACACAGTTGTTATCTACCTTCTTGTTGTATATGGTTCCCATTCAATATATACTGATTGCCATATAAAAGTCCTGCATGAAAATACTGTTGACAAGACATTGGCACTAAATGTTATTATATAGAGTTGAGAAATGGAGAATTGGATTGACTTTCTATCTCAGTGAGACAGGGACAAATTCATCAAAGATTGCCCGTCATCTCCATAACTGCCAAAGGAGCTACGGATTAGGTCAGGGAAGATCAAACACATAGTGCTTCACTTGCAGTATCTTCATCTCCATGTTCATATGCTGGGAGAAAAACGTTTCCAAATAGCTTTTTACTCAGCTTCTATGAAGAAAAATAACATTTTAAAAAGTAATATTCTAAAACAAACATTGTTTTTAAGACAAATACAATGCTTCTGCATTATTCTATTCTATTCTATTCTATTCTATTCTATTCTATTCTATTCTATTCTATATATCTAAAGGTATTGAATAACATAGTTTATACTAGTAAGTCATTTAGCACAACAAAGGAAGGCCAGTCGATCAAAACAGCTGGTGATGAGACCCAGCAGCAACACCCTGCATGGTCTGTGATTTTATTTCAGACTAGCTTTAATCTGGTCCCCTGGACCAAACATCATTCCCATATATATGTTATGAAGGATCAATCACTAGATTGAACTTTTATGGTGATGAAGTGCACAGCTAGAGTGGAGCTCGCAGTTTAATTTCCTCTAAAAGACAGCTGGTTTGTGTGCACCAAAATTTCCCTTTGAACCAAAACAATGTGTAATAAGTGCAATTGATTAGAGGATTAACTTCACAACTGGTCTACTGCTTCAAGTCAAAATTCTGAGGGTGCTCCCATGGAATAACAGCTGTTTAGATATCTGATCAAGGACTAAGTGCCTCTAAAACAGGAAGGTACATGAATTAACGAAGAAGTTCTATAATTATTTAATAATTTATTGTACTTTCTGGAGTGTCAGCCAGAGTGGTCCATGCTGAGTGAGAGCTGGTCAGAAAGAGGGAACTGCTCCCACATTTATTATCCCACCCCCTAAAATGTGGCAGAACTCTATGATTCAGGTTTATATAAAGAAAAAGTCTGTTCAAAAATATGAGTCTCATTCTAGCCTCTAAAGCTCAGGCACTGACAGACCACAGAAAGAGAAAATTCCATAACTTCACAATATGTGTTTGAATTTCTATTTCTTCTGGCTTCACTTCTCAAGCCATTACATCCAGGAAGAATCTACATGAATGTCTCAGCCTGATTTCAGCAGCTGTCATTTAAGGAGCCAGTGCCTAAATTCAGAAGATTTAGTTTGCACCCTTAAACTTGTGTGAGATGCTCTAGTATCAGTCCTCTTGATTAAGCCAGCAGTCAAGTGTATTCTACACTCAATGAAGCACCTACATATTCTAACCACCCTGGATACAGCATATCACGAAGCCTTAAACAAGATTATTTGGGAGTGTTTAAGTGATCACCATTGCCCTTTCTTTAGCTACTTACAGTAACAATATAAAAGTATCACAAGTAAATATTATCCCCTGAAAATCCAGAAGTATACTACTATTTAAAAACATACAAGTGGCCTAAATTTCGGTGACAGGATTATGGTCATACTCACCAGAAGATCCAGAATTCACATCAAATAGTCTATAGTTGCTTCTTGTCAATCACCATTGTCTTTGACTCATCCACAATAGTCCTTTGGAGCCAAAAGATCTATTTTTAAAGACACTAGATATTTCTGCTTCTTATCATTCCTTTCATGATATGTCACCATGTTTTTATTGCCACTCTTCAGAAAAATATTATCACCAAGTTTAAAGGTCTGAACAGTATTAATTTATGTTTCTTCTTTCTCATAAATCCTCTAACTGGATTACCAAAACCTGTTTGAAAACTTTTCCAAAGGGACTGCACAAAAAAAATGCAACCTATACAACGTTTTCATCCTCTTAGCTGATAATTTTATAATCCTGAACTTTTTTATTTAATTACGTAGATAACAATGTTCCATGTTTATCTATTGGTAGGTACCAGGAGGTTCCAGGTGTAATGCTGAGCAGATACACAGCATAAAGGGTGTTTGCTTTTTCTCAAACAGCTCCTTCAGTTTCACCACAGTTATTTTTAAGTTATTGTAAGAAACCTTGTAATGCGTCCATACCTTTGTGCTGCAAACTGACTTTCAGCTTCCTACAGAAAAGCAGGTTTTAATGTATAAACAAAAGAAGAAGATTCCTTCTGCTTTTCAAATTATCTTCAGACATAGAGATGCTGCAATTATTATGTAGAAGGGGATGCAACTGGCATTTTCCTGAGCAGGGAATACGCACTGCTTAGTATAGTGTCACAACAGATTATACCCCATGAACAATACCTGTGAATTATAGTGGTACCCATTAGCACTGCTGTGGTCACAGGTCTGTCAGCTGCGGTAAGAGGGATGTTATTGCCAAGAGATGTGGGGAGGTGGGGGTGTTAAAGCTCAGCCACTGACATTCATTGTAGCTGGAAAATTTAGTGTACAGATTCTACTCTGGCTTTTTCATTTGTCTCTTTGCTGTTCTGCTATTTGAAATAAGCTGTTGTCACATTCAAAACCAATGTGAGAAGGATGCAAGTTCACCTATATGTATCTGTTAGGTTGTGTGAAAAAAAGGCTCCTCTCCCCACACACAGACGTGTGAGGCACAGGGTCAGGCAGGGGAACCTCAATAACCCCATCAGAGACACAAGCCCCACCAGCTTCCCGCCTCAACCTGGAGTGTCCCAGGGATCTTCAGCCCTATGGGTTGGGGGTGACACCCCTCAGACTGAGGGGGCTGCAGGATTTGTGATGAGATGCAGAGGAGGATCTTCTTGATGTTGCACAAGAGTTATTATGAGAAGTTTAAGGGAGGAGCCAAAGGCAGGAAAAGGGAGGGATCAAAGTGGTTTGGGGAGGAACAAGTATGGGAAAATAGACAAGGTGATGAAAGGGAATGGGCGCATGTAAATAGTGATATTTATATATCCATATTCCAGCTGGTCAGTATGGTGGGCTGGCCACGCCCTGTGCCCATCACCACAGTCTGTCCTGTCTTCTTATTAAATCCCATTTCTAACCCTTTACCTTAGTAAGGGACTCATGTGTGTGCTTGCAGGGACATGATCTAAGTGCCAGCAACTGGAATCAGACCATGGGTCAGAGGGACTGTGCATCTCTGGTGCCAGTAACTGGAGAGACCAGACTGCATGCACACTGTGAGTGTATGTGTGTCACCGCATAATCACCAGCAAATACCAACTGAACTAGTC
Source organism: Gavia stellata (assembly GCF_030936135.1). Classification (NCBI taxonomy): domain Eukaryota; kingdom Metazoa; phylum Chordata; class Aves; order Gaviiformes; family Gaviidae; genus Gavia; species Gavia stellata. Next base: position 21,523,844 of record NC_082598.1, on the reverse strand, counting down.
AGGGAGTAGGATACGTGGCTTGGGAGCCAGGTACAGAAGTGGCCACAAGTCTGGGGTAGATACGTATGTGCACCTCTGTGAAGGAGACAGCTACTGGAGGGGCCTGGAGGTCCAGGCTGACTGCTAGAGAGACCATGGGATCCAGAGACCGACTGAGAGAGAGAGGGTGAGTATGTGTGTGTGTGTGTGTGACAACCAGAGACAAGATGCACAAGCCAGTCACTGGGTAGAGTGTCTGACTGGTTACTGGAGGGATCTGCAGTGTGGCTGTCTGTGTGTCTCTGTGTCTGTGTGTGCACAAGGAGACCTGGGGATCTTGGAGGTTGCATGCCCAGGTGCCAGCAACTGGGGAGACTGGGATCCAGCGGCAGCTACTGCACAGATCGAGTGTCTGAGCCTGGCTGCTAGAGCGATCCACCTTGTGCATGTGTATGTATATATATTCCCATTAACGGATCTTCATCCTGATCAGCCACAGGGGGTAACAGGATGAGGCCACACGTGCTGTTTGTTTTCGCATGAGTGCTGAACGTTTCTGTTTGGTTTGATCTGTGTGGCTGAATGTGTCTAAATATAAATACATGGTTTGTGAGTATGTGTGCCTATTAGGAATGCACACTCGTTATCAGCTGAACCTCAGGAAAAGGAGCTGCAGCAGTCTCACCTCTATCAGGCTACTGGATTCAGCAACTATTAACAATACCTGCCTTCAGTAGGTGGACAGGGAACATGCTCAACAAAAACATTTTCTGTATACACACGGTTTTTATATATAATATAAAAATAGGTATAAAAGATACATAAATATTTTGACACAAAAATGCCCATTAAATATTATACCAGTTACATATTCCATTCTGTGACATTTTAATGTATCGTATCAGAAGTTCATATACGCCTAAGGCAAAAATTACTGCCTTGCAAATGAGAAGTCTGCTCATAGAGTTACCCCCATTCAATTTGTGCAACAGTGGCACTATAGCTGTTATAGTCAACTCAATCAATTTCACCCATATTTGAAATATAACAAAGATAGATAAATAGATGTATAGCATCCAAAAGCTCAAATGTTTTCAAACTAGAAAGGGCCAAATCCTGTCACTTCCATAAAGTTCTCGAGAACAGTGTAACTACCATATGCATGTCAGACAGACAAGATTTGGCTTCCAGTCAACATTAATATTCAAGCCTGATTAAATCAATGAACTGGCTTCTTTAAGAGGTACATGCATTGGAAACAGCAATAAAGACGTCCTCCATCCTGCTGCAGATTACTGCTGTCACAACAGAGCTATTGGAAGGGATCATGCAAGCACCAAGTAGATCCATGCAAAGTATAACAGATAGATCTAGATACCTAGAGCTAGACTCCTAGAAAAAAAAAGGAATTCAAGCTCACTTTTACTTTTTAACTAAAAAGTAAAGCAAATATTTTTTAAAACTGCATTCAAATGTCCTTAATGAACGTCTGAATGTATCTACTAACAGCAGAAAAAAGTTGTAGCCTTTAACTCTTTTCTGAACTCACTACACAGAGGTTAAAATGCTACAAAATCTTGAAATCTTTGTAAGCTTCAGCAGAACTAAGGAGCCAGGGAGCTATAAAGAAAGCAGACAGCACCTCATAGGATGAACCTGTATTGCATAACACCTGTATAATAATATATAGCTTGTGTTAAACCTCCTTGGATATTTCATACTCTGCAGTAAATTTTACTCCCACAGGTAGTTCTATTACAATCATTAGATTCTTTCACATGAATGCAAGTTCAGTGGATGCAGAAAATTAGTTTCTGCCTCAAGTTTTCTTGTTACCATAAGCATAAATCACACTATGCTAGTTGAATGTAGATTCCTGCCATTTAACAGGACAAAGGTTTTATCAAAAAAAAAAATATTTACTTTTATAATTCTTTTTTGTGTCTACAGACACTTTAATCAATAGCTACAGATTCATTTTCTCTGCTTCTTGATACAATAGCCATTTAACATGCCTCCAGTTTTAAAGCTTAGAATAGGAATGACTACACCAGTTTTATCACTACCACAAGGTCTCCTGAAAACTACTTAAAAGTCTTTCAGCCCAGACTCATACCTCCAAACTACAGTCACTTAATGGCCTCTAAGTTAAATCCCTTCTCTGTAGCCAAGAGAAAGTGATTCAGCCTACCAGTCTGTTGGCTCCAGTCGGCGGGGTACGTTTTGCATTCCTTGTGTTAAAGCTGTGCCGTGATGCAGCAGAGGATTCTAGATTTGTTTGCACACAGCGGGGAAAACCTTCGGGTCATGATAAGGGGGACCTAGGTTGCAAGTTTTGCTTCAGATCCTGTTTCTCCGCTGTATCTAGTGACTAATGCACAAATGCATTTAGGTGGAGAGTCTGTCCCCCACCTGGTATCACCGTAGCTTTACGCCTGCTAGTTCATGCCTTTGCAAGGAAGCAGCAGACACAGTGTGGGCTCCTCCGTTTGAGGAAGCTCTGCTGCAAGCTGGGCACACACCAATTCTGCCCTCACCAGCCGGTCTTTTCATTCCACAGACCACAGCCTGCTGCTTTGTACCATGCATTAGGGGGAAAATGCTAATAGTTTCTTGGCACCCAGAAGAACAATTAATGTGCCTAAGTCCGGTTTGAAGCTGTGAATTCCAACTTCACACAGACTGCTAAATATAGGAGAAACTGAGATTTCAGGATATGTTGTTCCTACTCCTAAAGCCATTTGCAGAACTTGGCCTTAATCCTCACTGAATTCACATTCTATTACAATTCAGCACCTGAAAAACCCTGAGAAAGCTTTTTGCTTGTTAATTGAGATCTATTTTAGCTCCAGTAGTCATAAAAAACCATTTATGGAGCTGAGGGCTCCTATTATCCAGTTTGAGGTTATATTTAATATTCTGGTCAGTTGTCTTTTGCATATGGATTTGCTAGATAACAGAGCTGACAAATTGGAGCAATACAAAAATTAAGAATAATCACCCACTTTGTAACATTTTAACCATTTCACTTTTACAAATGAGAGTCTTTTCACAAAGGATTACCTTCTTTCCTATTGAAGCAATTGATAAAGAATTCTGCACTGCACATAAGGTATGCCAGGCACTACTTATTCTTCCCACATTCCAAAATACTGCTATATCTTACAAAATCACTTATGGCAGATTGTTACGGGTAAAATGGGACAATGCTTTTGGTCTTTCAGGCTTTGTGTGCCCTCGGGGTAGTGATTTACTATGCATCCATAATTTTCAGAAGCACTCTCTAATTTTGATATAGCTTAGTCCATAGATGTTCAGTTTCAAACAAATCAGTTCATGGTTTTGGACGTAATTACCTGTCTTTTTATTTGCTATTGTTATTTCACAAAAAGGATTAACTTTCATTCCAGGAAGGAAGACAAGTTAAGCACTACTGTATCAAAGAAAAGAAAAAAAATTGCATCTGTAACTACCAATTAACATGTCTGTAGACACAAAGGATTTCAAAATTAACATTTTTTTTTCATACTGAAGTTTCCTAAGATTAAGCCACAGTAAACAGTAAATAGCGTGGTATGTGAATCAGGACAGGGCAAAGAAAAGCTAAATACAAAAGGTGGTCTTTCCTTCCAAGAATGCTGTGTTTGTGATATTTTATTATTTGTAAGAGTTGAAGATTCCAGTAATGCTAGTTTGTGTATACTTATTTCCCAAAGCATGAGCAGTAAGAATCAGTGTTAAAACTCTATTCCCTACCTAATTATTTTGCCAAAATAATGGACATTAAAAATTAACCCATTTTGCCAAATTCAGTATTGCACATGTTTAGATCTGTCTTGACATGTGGCACTAAGGGTCTTATTTTAAAGTGATTTTGTGCATCAGGCTTACTACTCTGAGTATGGCAAGACAACTTTGGGTTGGGTTTAATTTATTTTTAAGCCAACGGTTGTTACCAGTTATTCGCAATAAAATTGACTACTCATCAAATGCACTTGTTGCACGTGGAGTTGGTAGTTTAAACTAAAGTGAAATTTTAATAACGTTATTGCAAATGCTATTGCTAGTCTATTGACAAAAGTGTTAGCCAGAATTTGGGGATTTTGGGGTTGTTTCTACCACGGAAATCGAAGTCTGCTTTTGTTTTAGTCTTATTTATGCAAAGTCACTTCTACTGAAAAGTGCTGGAAACCAAGAGACAGTAATCTTTCTTCAAAAAATATGAATCTGACAACACAGTAAGTTAATTGTGCATGAAGCTCTTGCGTTACTTTGCTGGACATATAGGTCCAGATAAAGGCTTCACCAAGTACAGGGACCCTTCAGGTGTGGAGCTGAAATACACCATTTCCTATAATTTTTTGAACTGTGAGAATAATATGGCTTGTACCACATTTGGCCACTTTGAGTATGCAGCCTAAAAGACTCAGTATCCATTTACACCCAGACCAGTAATCTAACTTAAAGCTTAAAACCAGTATATCAGTGAAATACTTGCTCTGAGAGGAGCTAGCTGAGAACTGGTAGCTAAAAGCCAAAGTTCCTACTGTTCCTAAATAGCAGGAGGAATGAAAAAAGTACAATGCACATACAATATAATAACATCCCTTCCAAATTTCAGTAGCTGTCCTTTACACTAACTGAAAACAGCTCACTGAAAGCTTTACAGCACGGCATACAATAGTGTAAAGGCACTATTTCCTACTGTTTCTTCTCTTGGTTTGCTAGCATGTGATAACACTGTTCTGTACACTACTGATATATGCGGATGCCAAACAGCAGAATGCTATCACCTCTGGTATTCAGGGCAGACAGGAGCGACCATCACCCTACCAGAATAACTTGTAGCTACAATTTTAGCAATGTCCATACTGAAAAGAGACCAATCATAAAAAAGTAGTACAACTTTATGTTATAGATTGATATGAGAGGTATTGGTCAGTTATCAAGGACGACTCCAATAAACAGCCTTTAGTACTTGCCTTGTGCGCAGCACTATCCCAAACTATAAGCTTGAATATTTGCACTCATTTTGGTATTTACATGTTCAAATTACATTTTGGGGGAGAACATTTAGGTATTTAGGTATCAGCAGAGAATTTAGTTGCTAGCCATTCAAATGTGGACAGTTTAGCTTTGCTTCTGCTATTGCTAGAATTGTAACAGACATTTTGATGAAAGTTATTTAAAAAAAAAAGTCAGCAAATTTTAATAATGGTCATTTTAAAAATAAGCAATAGTAAATAAGTACCTAGTTTCTTAAGAAAGTGTGATGATAGTATAATTATAAATAATTTTATAACAATACTAATTGTTTAACTATTAAACTTTTCTTTGGTAATCCATAATTTCTGTAGATACATTTTAAATGAAAAATCTATTTATCAATTCCACACACATAAAATTTACAAAGTCATGTTATAGTAACACAGACAGTTAGAAGTGTTCATGCTTCCTATAAAAGAACTTTAAATTTTATTTGAAAATCACCTTTCCCTCAATGACAACTAATTTAACATTCCAGTTGTCAGCTACAGTTTTGTCAGAGAAATGACTACAGAAAATGTATGTTATAATCCTTTTAAAGTAATGGTTTACTAACAGCTATGCATTGCACTCAAAAAGAATTGCATGCTTCTTTTTCATTCTAATATGGCCAATTAAATTCAGAAATACTCGTTCCTTTAATATCAGGTTATTTTATTTATTTTTTTCTCTATAATGGAGAACTGACCCTGTAACTGAAGGTGTGCTTATAAACCTCACCTAAGCCTTTGTTTGGTACAAAGTCATATCATAAGTTTCAGCTTGAGTTTTCTGAAAAACCGTCTCTGTACTGCCTGGAGTTTCTGTCTGATAACTCCAAAAACCTTTTCACACACTAATTCATCAAAATGAAAATTTCCAAAATGTTTGCTGACTATGACTCTTCAGTCTCCATTTCCTTAACCAGGGCTCCTTTTAATCTGGCCTCTTTTATGAAATAGCAGAGAATTTGAAGCCCTGGAAAAACTCAATTAATTTTTACCATGGACTAGTAGGAGGCATCGTCATAATATATGCAAATCAGGTGTCATTTCAGAACGATGTTTTAATACAGTCCAGATAGACATTCAGAACTACTAAACAATATGTTGCCACACAGGGCAACTCATGGGCCCTCTGATTCAAAGGGTAAGACTCTTCCGAGTTTTCCTAATTGTTTTTAAGACTGTTTTAAACTTCCTGTTTTTTCTACTGCGTGCAAGCACGACCCAGTAAACAGGCCATTTTTGACTACCAGCAAAGTGAAGGATTTCCACCCAGCCAGTAAAAATATCTCAAAGCCACACAAAGACAACACGGGAAAAGGACAGAATCAGCCAGCTAAAACGGGGCTGTCCTTCAAGTATTAATTTGCCAGGAGTCACAAAAGGTTAAGATACAGAGACATGAGCTTCAGTTTCCCAGCTACATCAGGTCTCCAATAAAGACAAACAGTGCTCTGTAAATTCAGTTTAAAGATGCTCTGTGCGATTCAGGAGGAATAACCATGATAGAATCTGTTAAATACAATTCAAAAGATTTCTTTGAATTGCGAAGTTTTTCGTCGCAGAACAGGAACACTTACAATACACACACAATAGATAAAGTGAGACCATATTGTCATCTAATGCGTCAACATGCTGGTGATGCTGACAACAGGTAACCAAAAGTCTTCATGCCATGGATGCATCTTTTGAATCCCCAATGAACCTCATTCACATATGACTAAGTTATAAGTCTTTGAAGACACTTTTTACAGGACCATGTAGGAGCTCTGAAGCAGAAGGATAGAATTCAGTCCCAAAAAGCAGCACTGGGAACCTGGCCTCTCTTTTCCAGCGGTTCTCTCTCTTCCTCATATTATTAGCATAGACAGTCTTCTGCTACATATAACAGACCAGGCAAAGGGTTTACAGAAAGCACAGCTGTTTCTCCCCATAAAAACAGTAATGCCAACACACTATTAATGGGGATAATAAGGAAACAAATTAAGGTTGTCTAGGCTTTAAAACCATAATTACTTTCCTTTAACTTACATGGACTCTTTTTAATGCATTGTGTTATATCAAGCAGGAAGAAACTTTTTTTTTAAACTGGAAGCATATATGCTATTACAGCCCATCTTTTTAGTCAATATGACTTTACATACAGCATATGTAAGGTACTTGCTTGCCTTTGCCTGTTTGTCTTAATATAACAAAGAGAACGATTTGAAGCAGGAAAGAGATCCTTTAAACTTCACCATATTTGAAGTATAGTACATAGTTTATAATACACAATAGGAGTGAAATGAAGTAATTTTTCCATACCTTAAACTCTGTAAAACTGGTGAGCAAGATATATTAATATCACAGTAATATGTTTCTGCCCATGTAACACCAATAATGATGACACAATGGTTTTGTAGATGAAGTTCCCTATCTGTGTTTCAGTCCTGTGATCTAACTGCTAGCTTCATGAAACTTCAAACTATCCACAAGCAATTACAAAGAGTCTGAAGTCAGTGAAATCAGATGAATTTCAAAAGAGCTAGAAATGAGAGTCACCCTGTAATTCCTTAATCAGCATCACTTACCCACTGAAACTTATTTATGAACATTTTCCTTACTAACATATAGCAGCTATAATTAATGACCTCAGGCAACCTTTATTTTCCAAGTAGAAGGTTTCAGTTCCAGGATAAGCAGCAAATTTGTATCATTTTTTACCAGTGTCAAATATAAAGGTCAAATAGGGGACATTTCAAAAGCCACAACCCATAATGAATAAACAAATCAAATTTCAGGAGCCTTTCTCCTGAAGAGCATTACAAATTAATGACATCAGTCAGTGAGTGACCTTTAATAAATTTATAAACGTGTTTAATCAAAAAGTGTAAGTGGCAACTCAATGGTTAAAGTGGAACATAAACTGCCTTTCCAAGTCCTGCTTAACATCCTATTACTTTGAAGTTGGAGGAATTAATTTATCTGCAAACTATACAGCACTAAATATTGAGCAATATATCGAGGAAGATGTTTTCTGAGAATTAATGAAAAGCGGATGAAGTATACTTATTTGCTCTTTAAATACAAATTACTTGCTTTTAAGGTTCCTTTTTTATAGTTTCTCCCACTCCCTAGGAGCAGCTACTTCTTGTACCCATTCCTCCCACCCACTTTCACTCTCCAGAGCTACAGCTCGTACTATGGTTCCATGAAACAGTCAATCTGATATTAAGTAGAAAGGTACCAAAGATGGAAGTAAAATAAGACAGTTGTACAAAACAAAGCTTTGAAAAATTCACTTTGTCAGTTCAAAAGGATTCCAAAATTTTGAAGAGCTAACTCTTTTCTATATAGACATTATTCCAGATCACGTATCACCCGTTCCACTGCTTGCAGAAAGCTTGCATAAAACTGTATCGGGTGGTCTTTGTGAACCGAAATGCAACTGTGTTATATCTGATCAACTTGGGAGCATCAGGGAATTGAGTGCACAAATCCAGCGATACTGAACATAGAGACACGAATTTAATAGCAGACGTTGCCTCTCTGGTATAGATTAGAGAAAACCTGAAAGAAGCTGAACTCCCCACACTATCCTTCCTATGGTCTGAATAAAAAGCCAGGGATACATTATTATTTCAGTTCCCAAACTGGGTTACTTCTTGCTTAAATAGGTAGAACAGGCTGGTGAAAGGAAAGCCTGAAATTTTCTTTCAGTTCTGTTAAAAGTTCTACATTTGTTTCCTTTAAAAGCAAGTTTCCTGGTAGACTCTATGATGAAAGGGTAAGAAAATTAAACAGAAAGACCCAGCAAGGATCTAAGGAACAGTGATGAGTGGAGGAACCATAGTAATATAATCAGTGAAAATGTAATCAGTGAAAATTAAAGCACACTGCATCAGCTGCTCCTGTGACTATCAAGAGAAAATTATTGTCCCTGGTGTGAAAACCACTGAGATGAGTCAACAGCAGAAACTCTCTCTCTCACAAGCCTTCAGACTAAGAGGGGATTATTGCATACAAGGGTACAGGATTTATCACAGGATAGAGGGGGGAAGAGGATTTGTGGACTGTGTAAAAGTTATTATGGGATGTTTCAAGTGAATTGTGGGAATGTTCAAAATTTTTTATTGGATGCTTAAGGGAAGGACTGAAGATGGGGAAGGAGGGTGATGAAGGTGAACTGGGGAGGAACATGCATGGGAAAATAGAGAGGAAAAGTGACAAAACCAGTTTCATGTGAACAGGCAGCTGGTCAGCAGGTTTGTCTGTGCTGATCACGGAGGGGAGGAACAGGTTCAGGCTGTTTGTGACACTCATGTTTATGTGAGGGCTGTGTGCACTTTTGTGGGTGCCAGTACAGGCACCGTTCTTCATGGTGGTCTGTGCGTCCACAGTCATGTTAGCCTTGTGTGTACACACTGGGAGTGCCTCGCTTCTGGGGACAGGGAGCCGCAGCAGCTTCACATGCACTGAGCTGGGGCAGGAGGGTCCCCAGGGCCTCCTAGTCCACCAGATTTGGCTGCCTCTAGCAATTCCTGCAGAACAATTTGGAAGACCAGAAACAACCATGTTACTACTTCTATTTTTCAGAGAGGTATTGCAGACAGTAGCCAAATCCTTTTTTGGGCTTAGAAAGTTGAGAGTATGACTCCAAAGATTCTCCATCCCTGGGGATATTCAAAACCCAACTAGACATGGCCCTGAGCAGCCTGCTCTAGCTGACCCTGCTTTAAGCAGGGGCTGGGACCAGGTGGTCTCTAGGGATCCTTTCCAACCTCAGCCTTCCTGTGATTCTCTGACAAAAAATGCTGCCCGTCTTTTCCAAATGTCCTAAAAATTATGCAGTAAAAAAAAATGTTCATTGAAAGCTCTTAGGGGACAAAAGCTGCTTCTGAAGAAGCTCTACGGTCTATATGGCATTGGCACACAGACTTAAGTATTCTCCACCTATGCTGTGAACCATATGCCTCTGTAGCTGCACTAAAGCAATGTTCCCAAAAAAGCATGGCAGACTGGATTCCTCCCATACCACTGCAGTCCGGTGGTTCAGAGCTGCTTCAGATTCAAGCAATTCAAAATGTGGAAAGATCATGAAAAATATAATATAGACATCTAAAGGAGGATCATTAGAGATAGATACAATTTAATCAAACTCCCTCTTTTTCTGTAGGGCTAGTAGAAGCCAATTTAAAAGAGTAAAACTAAAAGCAGAGTCTGTTATCAACATAAGGTATAATATGTTTATGGCAAAACATTGCCTCAGTGGAGAAACTGATACTTTCAAAAATAAAAATAAAATGGTTTTCTATAAAACCTTAACTGTTAAAATATTTATATTCCACTTGAACAGACTTGTCTAATAAAATACTTCAAGATCAAGAGGAATCACTGAGTCATTTAGTCTGCCTTTGCACGTATCTCAAGCTAAACAATATACCCAATTACTCCTGTAGTCACACCAGTAATAAATGGGTTTCACTGAAACATACCTTTCAGAAAAAACATCTGGGACTGATCTGGAAATATCAAGAGATGAAGAATGCACCATTTCTCTCTTTAAGTGATTCTGATGGTTAACACCGGCAACAGTAAAGGTGTGTGCTTTATTTCTAACTTGAATTTGTTTGATTTTATCATCCAGCCATTAGTTCTTGTTATGATTTTCTCTGATAGATGAAGGAGCCTTTAATACCCAATATTTTCTCTCCATGAAACTTAACAACTGTAAATCACTCAAGATGACGGTGTAATGTGCAGAAAAAATTACTTAACCTCAAAGAAAATTTAAGAAGCAAGAAGAAAGAAAACCAAACAAAAGCTCCTGGATGTTCTTCCTGCCACTCTCTAACACTTGTAATAGTTAGCATTCAGGGTCTTTTTACCATTTTTGTTGGGGTTTTTTATTGTTTGAGGATATCACACTACCATTGAAATCAAAAGTGGTCTAAACTGTATGGTTCAGGTAGGTCAGAAACATTATCCAAATCCCAGATATGCTTATTTGGGTATGAACATAAGATTACTATTTCTAAATTGCCACAATAAAGGATTTCAGATTTAAGATTCAGCAGTTTCCTATTTTTATCACAAGTTTTATCAAAAACAGAAAAAACCCTTTTCATTTTTCTTGGGCATGTGTACCTAGGAACCTAATTCTGTGGCTCAGTGTGTTTAGTTTCAACTTCCCATATTTAGCTTTTAGCATTATTTAACTTCTAGAGACCAATCTTAAATATTGTGATTTTTTGTTTCTAAAGATATTGATGTATTTTCTAGTATTATATGGGGGCACATTATATCAGAGATAAAGGGACTGCAAAGTGGAGTGGGTGGAGGATATGTGGATATAAACTGCAGAATTTATGAAATAATAAAACTGATACATATTCTTGGTGAAAAAAAGCAAAAAGGAGTACTAGCCTGTCTCTGTGATAGAACACAATTTAATGCAGAAATATGGTATACAAAAATAACGAGCTGATGGTCTCAAAAGACACAGCTTGAATGAGACACTCTGTTCTTTTATCATCTAGCAAGTGGAATAAACAGATCAATACTGAAAAAATAAGAGTATATTTGACTTGTGAAGGTTCTAAATTATAATATCACCCTGTATGTCAGACATTTTATTTAAGATCACCACTGTCAATGTACTCCAGGATCTCACAGGCAAGAAAAACAAAGAACTCTCACAAAAATATATTGTTTTGGGTTTTTGGAATTCTTTTTTTAGGTCATTGGAAGACAGAACAGAAGCTAACATAGTGTCATAACAAAAAACACCAGTTATTGCACTGCTTCATTGTATTTCCTGAATGGCTGTTTTGTTTCATGCTTATTCAGAAAATCATTTTCTCCAAGTATTATAGCAGTTAGAGACACCCCGTCAGGTAAGTCCCAGGTTGGACTCGATGATCTTACAGGTCTTTTCCAACCGTACTGATTCTGTGATTCTGTGTAAGCATATACCATAGATAACCACTACGGCCAACTTTTAATCATACCCTTGATTCCTTTAGCTCCTCAAAAGCCTTCCTTCTAGAGTAACACTTCTGGTCTTAGACTAAAGGACAAGGAAAAGCAAATGTCTCTGCTTGAGTTACTACAGCATAATAAAGAAATTCTGATTCAAAACAACATGTGACAAGATAGACAGTGAACTGGTCTGATTTTGTGGAGTTGACTGAGATCTAGTATTCATTTAACTACTACTGGAATCATTTTACAATGAGAGAAAAATGCATTTAAAGGTAGGAATATATGTAGTCACTTTTGCATCTACCTTTAAAGATATTGTTAAACAGAGAGGTTTAATTCTGTAAGTGTTCTCATTTAAATTTTATATTTGATTGAGTTTTCTCATTCAAAACAAAGCAGTAGCAATTACTAAACTCCCTAGAACAAGCTGAGGTCCCACTGAGAAAAAAATTATTCTTCATTCAGAAAGTTTTGACAACAATTACACCCCAGTAATGTCAGGCCAGATAGTTTAATACAAAGGGTATTTTGAATCTTGCAGGCTTAAGTTTCCAGGTCCAGGATTTTACATGGTCTGCATGTTAACTGCTTCCACCTGTACGGGATTTCTAAACTGGAAGCCCATTTTGTCAAGAGATAACCCACTCCTCATCCCGGAGTGAAACTTAACTTTTCCATGATACATGAAAAGTGAAAACCTACCAAGACGCAGATTCACAGACGCAGCGAGGAGCTTAAACCATGCTGAAATCAAAGTGACTTAGGATTCTCAATGCTAGCCCCAAAATCAAACAGAAGTTAAGAAATCCTAGCAGTTACAGATGAATTGTACCTTTACCTTTCCTCCTTTTGGCTGGACATGAAAACATGTTTATTAAGGACCAGTAAATAAAATCATATTTCTTGAGATATGTAAGCATACAGGTGCCTGACACACTTACCGGAAATTACAGAAACTTTTCTGTGTCCATCACTGACCTTACTGAATTTTGAAAGCAGCCAGAAGTCATTCCAGACCTGAATCAAAGAAAAATTTTATGCTCCTACAATACCTTGCTTCCATCATTAGGACATTGCTCATGCTCCTTAAACTTTTTATGAACATTAAGGAGGCGAGACAGAGCTGTATGTAGCAGAAGTTCTCCAGGCCTCCACTACTGTCAGATCCACAAGGAATCACTCAGGCTAGCCTATTCCCAAAATTCCCAGGACAGCCTGATTTATTACCTGAGCTGCATCACTTCTCTGTCTCTTTTTCTCTTCCTACCCTGTTTCTGCCTCTTCTAGATGGCTTTGAAGTGGTGACAATGAATGATCTTCCATCATGTGTTTGAATTTGAGCGAAGGCCAAGCAGCTCTGCTATTGTTAGGGGCTTCTAAGCTTTACTGTGAAAGGTAGTAACAGTAGGATGGTTTAGAGATCACACTAGTGTTTTACCTAATGATACCTGTTACTGGGGCCCAGCAAGCTGTTACTGGCACATCACTATATTCAGTGACTCGTAATTAATCATTATATCACTAACCAGAATCAATTGTTATGACTTTGAGGATCTGTCTTCAACCTTCCCATTTAATAACTTGCACTGGCTTCAAGTTTAACCTAACAGGAGGCTGTTTAACCTATAAGCTCTGGGGCTGTAGGAAAGGACCCTGGGGTTTTGTCGCTATGATGTTTACTGGACTGCTTTTAGAAGCTGGGAATGCAAAACGTAGAGAGAACTATACTTACCTACCCATACTACAATATCTTATTTTTCCTTAAATCACTAGCTATTTGAGTTCTGTGATGACAGAGTATAGTCACTAAAAAATAAACAAAAAGAAATAAAAAAGGGAAAAAGAAAAGGTAATAAAAAAAGTCCTCAGATCTCCACCTTGTGTGGTTGATGGTAAATGACTATATAAATAGCCTTGAGGATCTTGGTTTAAGACTCTTTCAGTACTGCTGGAGAGTTAAATATTAAGATGTGGTTCCTTATGCTTATATTTTTTGTCATGTTGGAGCATTCCAGGTTTCACCTTAATGTTTAGTTTATCCTCAACATCCTGTCTAAAGTTTGCTTATTAGACCCCTTCACAAGAGAACATGGATGCAAGGGCAGGAGCATTACAGCTAAGTCCTTAAGAAGAAAAGTTATAGTGGCCAAATAGGAGTACTACTGGTTTTTTTCCTATGGTAGTGTTAAAACAAAACATGGATTGCTACCTAGTGGCGTAGTTCAGTCAAATACATCAAGTTTACCTGTCCAAAGCATAGCATGAACAGATAGAAAAACATCTGCACATGTATCTTCTGAGTAGTTAGTTCTTAGAAGGTCAGGCTGAGTGCTGTGCCAAGGTTTTTAGTCACTGTCTCCATCACATTCCCACTTATGTCAAACACTTTCATTTTTTAATTGAGTTACATTTAAATGTAACTTAATTGAGTTTCATTTAAATGACAGCTCCAGCCTGGTGCTTTGTGGCAACAAGGCAGCTTACGATTGTGATGTTGAGCTCTTGCCTGTATAGATTCCATAACCAAACTGTCAGACGCAGCCTAACTTCTTTGGATGTATTTCCCTGTCACATCTTATACATCAGAACCTAGTTTCTTGTTTTCATACACCAAAGTAGCAATTAAAAGGCTTACTCTCTTTTTCTCCATTATACCAAATGTCATTAAGCAGACAGAGGAAGGCATTTTGGTATTTTAGATAAGCTTATGTATGAAAACACAAGAGAGAAGATGATTTTGGAAGAAACATTGAAAGACTAAGCTGGTATGAAAACATCTCAGCAAGTCTGTGGCATTAGAGATCAAGACAATCACACAGTAAAGTAAAACATGAAAAATTCATATTGAAAAGCCATGGATGATAACTCAAGTTCCATCGGTTTCAATTCATTTATCTCCATTGCATAGAACTTACTAATTACAGCTCCAAGAACTGAGCCATATTCCTTTGTTTCTGAGCAGAAATGGTCTAAATTTAAACTGGAATGATAAGGAAGACCAAGGGTTTTATTAAACCCGAAGGAGCTAGGCATTATCAGATGAAATTTTAAAGAGAAGGGGAAAAAGGAGCAGGAAGCAACCTCTGAGTCAACCAGACCAGAGCTGACACCAGTGGCTAAAATCAGTTCTCCTTGTGCATTCAGATGACATAGACATCCAAAGGTCTGACAGAAGATAGGTCCAGATAATCAGGCAGTTTCAGCTAATATCAGATCCCAACCACCAGAGATACCATCAGGAAACTAGAATCCATCCATCTAGGACTTTACCTTAGGGCAAGGTGAAAATAATACCAAAAAAATGTGGAAAAGTTACTCCATCCTATATCCTGGAACTTCCAACAGATAAATATTGCAAAGATTATTTTTACTCTGAAATAATGTTAAAATCAGTATTAAGAGCAAGTCCTTTTAAAACAAAAGTCTTGGCCTAAACCAGGATGAGCAACACAAGGAATTTTAACTTTTGGTATGAATTTCTCATCAACACTATTAGACAACTAATAAACCAAACATTTAGCAGATCAATGAGCAAGTTAAGCTAAAATTAAGTTTTCAGACTCTGAAAATTTGTAGGGTTTGAATCCTTGAGCTTTGTGTTTAAGAACATTTTTTTTCCATTTATTTTTAAACTACAGTAGTCATAGCTAGAAGCTCTATCTTTTCCTGTTTATTTCATTTCCCCATGCTGCCATTTCTATTGACTTCACTTAAACCAATACAGTCACTGAAAGACTGGGAAGATGAATGAGATATAAGAGACCCAAAAAAAATGGAAAGGGAAAAAGAAGAAGAAAGCAAGCAGTGTTTTATTTCTGATACTACAACTTTCCCTCTGAATAAGCAATCATTGAACCAAATACAAAGTAAAGAAAAAGGGGGAAGCAAAAGACAAGCAAAAGAGGAGTGAAGAAAGATGACAGAGACAAAGAAGGAATGCATACCACCTCCAGCAGCCTTGATTTTTCAGCAGTACAAGCTATTACAAACATAATTGACTTTTGATGTTGGCAGCTGCTGCTCTTTTGACAATAATAGGCAAAGAGCATAATACTACTCTGGTTTATCCGTGACATTAATTAAACATTCAGCTCTGCATCACCCATGATGATTCAGTACTGCTGGATAGTGTAATGAATATACATTCGTTGTTCATTATGATGGGTAAAAGTGAAGCATAGAGTCCATGCCATAACAAATCATTTTGCAAGCAATTCCACTTCATCCAAATGCTTTTACAGTAGATGAAAGTCAGCGAAGTATAAACGACTTTCGTAAGACCATCCCAATCTCCACCACAGGCAAATGGCTTCAGAAAGCATGTCTACGTTCAAGAGTTTCTTTTCCTTTCCAAATCAATTCAGCACAAGCTGGTGAATAAATATGGCTATGGGACACAATGGGATCCACATTTTGGTATAGGAAGTGATTGAAAGTCCAAAAAAAGGATCTAATACAAAGTCTACTAACTTCATGAGAAATATTTTTACTATCTACCATCAGCATTCATCCATCTTCCATGGGTATGGAAGCTCTCCTGTTCAGGGGCCAGTTTAAGGGATAGAACATAGTCTGAGATTTTACTGCATTGCCAACAGAATGAAAGATGCATTATACCTGACTATCCAAGCCTATCATGTATCATGTTTACTTACAGATGTCCATACCAGCGGATGGAGCTCTCAGGATACTTTTGTACATTTAATGCAGAAATTGTTATATCTTCATTGAAAAGAATTTTAAAAGGTCTAGTGTACACCAGCTGATGATTAAGCCAACTATCCAAATTACTTAATATAAAGTAATTTTAAGAAATTTTCTATTTAAACATGTGATTGCAAAACTGTTTTGAACACTTAATCAGCCTAGGAATTATCATCCTGCAAATTATTATTTGCCAATGCACTTGCGTTACAGCAAGAGTTATCGTATCTTCTATTTCCTTACCATTGATCGCAGTAGGGTTCATTGTGAAATGATAGTGCAAATATCTGATAGCAATACGTTGATAGTTCTATGAGGGTTTTTTATGATACAGCAACCTTTATAATTTCTTGCCTAAGGAGCAGAGGTAATATTGAGAAAACACCCACTCTTGGTCCTGATTTTCAGCAAAATCAATGCTTTCGAATTATTTTGAAGTGCAGAGACTAGGAAGCCTATGAAATATTTACGAGAAAGCTCATCATGTCTACAGCAGTTCTAGTCTGTGACTGCAACATATGGTTTATAAATTGAAACAGGTGTGGGAGAACAGGTGGTTGCAGCCATGCAAGGGCATAGCTGGAATTTACCATGAGGCGGGGGGAAAAAAAAAAAAAGAAAAAAAAAAGAGGAAGCTTAAGTAACTCAGTTAGCTTCTAAAGCAACTTGCAGACTTAATGACAGAAATCACAGCTCTTCATTGGGGAAAGCCTGAGGCCTTGTGATTTTGTTACTAACTTCCTAGAATGAGTTTACAATAGCTGTCTTCTGCCACTACTCTGTTACCTTACCCTAACTGAATTTTTGTCACAAATGTATAATAACCTGAAAAAAATAGTAGTGTTTCCCCATCTTAACTTTCAAAGAAGTTAAACCAATGTTTAAGGAAAAAATGACACAGACATATAGTTGTATATTCATACAACTACATATTCATATATAATATACTATTTTCATATTGAATATAGTAGTATATTCATTCAGATGTCAACCAAAATCCTACTATCAACTGGTTCTTTTATTGACTGTATTTTAGACCCTATAGTAGATGTTGCCTTGCAATAATATTAACCTTGGTGTAATGCTTGATCTACTTTGAGTTTACACTTAAGTCAATTTGCTTAAGCTGTACAAAATCTGCAATATATCTAAAACAAATTCGCATGCAAGAGACTAACACATGACCAGTGCAGCTCTCACACCACTTGAGTACTCAAGTACATTTTAAAGGATCATCCATCTTGTACTTTCCTCCTGTGTAAGGATAAGTTTCGTCATTCAATAGATTCCCAATATTAAAACGAGAGCATTTCATGGATCTTTAATAAAAGTATCAGTGCTTGGATGGTTCAGTAGTTGTTCCTTGGATCACAAAGAATGATCACTTCTGAAAACACAAGATTCATGCACTTTGACACTGAAGTACAGTAAATAAAATAAGCTCACAGAATCACAGAATCACAGAATCAGTACGGTTGGAAAAGACCTGTAAGATCATCGAGTCCAACCTGGGGGGGAAAAAAAAAAAAAAAAAAAAAAAAAAAAAAAAAAAAAAAAAAAAAACACAAAACCCACGCCACACAACAACAATAACAAGCCACAACCCACCCAACACCACACA
Source organism: Gavia stellata (assembly GCF_030936135.1). Lineage (NCBI taxonomy): Eukaryota > Metazoa > Chordata > Aves > Gaviiformes > Gaviidae > Gavia > Gavia stellata. The sequence continues at coordinate 21,505,547 of NC_082598.1, read as the reverse complement.
GCACCATGTCCATCAAGCTACATCCCACAATGCCACATCCACACGCTCCTTGAATACCTCCAGGGAGGGTGACTCTACCACCTCCCTGGGCAGCCTATTCCAGTGTTTCACCACTCTCTCAGTGAAGAACTTTTTCCTAATGTCTAGCCTGAACCTCCCCTGGCGCAACTTGAGGCCATTTCCTCTAGTCCTGTCACTAGTCACTTGGGAGAAGAGACCAACACCCACCTCTCTGCAACCCCCTTTCAGGTAGTTGTAGAGAGCGATAAGGTCTCCCCTCAGCCTCCTCTTCTCCAGGCTAAACAACCCCAGCTCGCTCAGCCGCTCCTCATAGAAGCTCAACTTCAAATATATCTGGAGTCTGCATTTCTTTTCTAAATCATCAGCAACTGTTGGTCTGACTCTGGGAGCAGCTGAATTCCCAAAAGCCCAGAAAGGTAGGAGGCTGAAGTCATTTGTGCTTTCTTAAATGTATTGGACTTATGCATTAAGATGTATGCCGTCTACTAAAATTGATCATTCTATTTTTTAATATTCCCAAACCACAAGAATTTAAAAGAAAATTAACTTGTTCTAACCTCTGTTTGAGACCAAATTCCTTTTGGCATTTGTGTAGTGAAAAGCTATTTCAGGAACATAGGAACTGACATGCCAGATCAAACCAATGGTCCATCTAGATAGTATATTAAGTGTGCTTATCAACTCTCACAGTTTTCCTCTGAAATTTCTGATTCAAAAACTTCATACTTATTTTTAATCATGTAGACAACAATCAAATCAGACCATTAATTCCAGGGAGCAATTTACCATATATGCTTCAACGTCTTTCCTATGGATCTCAAAAACGCTGAAAGTGGGGTGCCTAAATGGTATATTTAATATGCTTTCACTAAATTGTGCTGTCGCATGCAGTCAGAACAAGTATTGTGCCAACAGTGGACCAAATTCATCGCTAGCAACACTCCACAGAAGGCAATGGAGTTGCACCACGGATAAAAGTGGCCAGCTGTGTTAAAGAAAGAATACTCATTACTTTTGCTACTCCTAAAGCAAGTCAGCTAAAATTACTTTAAAACAGTTCATTCACTAGGCAGGCATAGCATTGTAGCTGGAAATTTACAGTTAAAGCTTTTTTATATAGTAAACTTTTTAAAAAAAAAAATCTGATTTACAGGAAGTTATCTTATTCGTTGAGGGTGCTTGCATATGTAATTAAGTTCCATTAAAGTTGATGAGATTTAAGCAATGTTTAAAGTTAAGCACATGTTTCAGTACTTCCCTGAATTAGTCCTATAACTGTCAAACTGTGTAAGTATCAGTAAGCAACCTAGGTGCTTCTCATACTCTTTTAGGACTTCAAGACTGACTCACATGGGACAGCATCTTTACAAATAATGTATTGCTGCAGAAAAAAATCTAAATTAAACTATTAGATTAATGGTTTATTTTCTTGGACAGGTCTGGGTTTTGTAGCATTTTTCAGGATCAGTTTTATGGAAAAATAATGTCTAAGAGAAATTTTTAATGTTCCATTATTTTCTAGTCTCTCAAAAATACTTTTAATCTTTAATCTCTTGCAGGAACTTCACTTGATCCTATGCATGTAACACACATCAGATCCAAGAAGGCATATCAGTCAGTCCTTTGTTTAAAACACTTAAAAGAAGCTCAATACTCAAGGGTTCCCATCTGTTGGAAGTACAGTTGCTTAAGGCATTATAAGGCAGGCTATGATTTAAAACATCTTCAACTATACTTTACATAAACAAATCATTCTCTGCTTATAATAATATGTCAATAAATCTATTTACCCTATTTCCAGAAAATTTTGTGGTTTAGCCACCAAATGAAAATACAAAAGCAAAGAAATGCTTAACCCAAAGGAAGAGTTGTCACTGGCATAAAAAATAACAAGAAAGGACATGGAAAGAGGAGTTTGCATTGATGTATTTGTTATTTATTCATTTTCATCACAAAAAAATGTAAAATTAGCCTGGTCTTTAAAATTCCTGGGTGGACAACAGGAATTAAACATATTAGGTATCTAACCAGTCAGTATTTCAACCACAAGTTATTTCATTGACATTATGCTCTTTTACCTGAGACAGTTACTGAAACCACTAATAGTGAAACAGGGAGTATGTGCAAAAGCTACAGGTAATGATATGCTGCCTCTGCAAGTACATTATCAATGCACAACTGAATAGTTTTGGATGTGTGTTATATAAGCACGACTATGGTTTTTGTTAATGTTACCAATCTATTTTAAAAATATGACATGCATTCGCATTGAATGTGAAACAAAACAAAAAGCAGAGCTCAACAGATGTCTAATGTAAGTTTAACATACAGCTGTGAATTAAAAAAAAGGCAGCTTTGCCATACATAATCTTCTGAAACTGCACGGAGATAGTTGTAAGTAAACCCAGAGTCTAATCATAATTATGTCCCAACCTGTTTTGGAAGATGAGTCCATTTTCTCTTCACATGCTGGGAGGAAATCGATCTGTCTATTCTTGTTCTCCTGCAAAAGACAGAGGACTACACAAGGGGCTAAAATGAGATCAGACTTTACTTTGAGCAACTTGGCAAGTTAGAGAGAATCTGCAGAAGTCATTCATTCAGTGGTAATTTCAAGTACCAAATACCACTTTTGGGATTTGTCATCCCCAGGTAGAGTGTAAAGCTGAGTTTGTGGAGGTGGGCCTGGGTAAAATCTGAAGAGTTTAATTCACACCATTTACTTTGCAAGCTACTATGAGAAGCAACCTTCATGCTAATTATTTAAATGTACAAATATGAAACCCAAAAAACCCTGTTGCATAATTATATCCTACAGAAATTAAAATTCCAGGATACTGCTGTTGAAGAAGCTCACAGTAGTAAATCTAAATGAGCAACTAAAACAAGAGACAATCCTAATTAAAATAAAACCATCACAAATCATGGGAGCAGAAGACATTCTTTCTTTTGGAAGATGCTAAGCCTATGTATATGTGCCTATATGTACATATATGTATGTGCATGTATATACAATATATGAGGTGAAGTCTCTGACAAGTTACATTACATTCTGCTAATATTGCAAGTTTGCATAGTGCCTTGGGTTATTTTTTAATTGAATTCCTCTATTTGTACATGAACAGTATTAAAAAAAAATCCCTGAGGACTGCACTGTTTGATACTGGATGATTTTCTTCAACACCACATCATTTTAATTTACATTGAAGGAGAACTTGTTAGAAGTAGGCTGTAACTGCTTAAGCTTTAAATGTCAAGTAGGGTCGGGGTGGGGGGGTGATTTTTAGTTAATGTAAAAGACAGTTTCCTAAGTAGAATTAAAGAGCATAATTTGTCAGATAGACTAAGTAACATGGAGTGTCCTTTTCAGCTCACAGCCTATTAAGGGGAAAAAACGGAAAAAAACCTCCAAAACCTCAGTTACCAATTGCATTTCTGGAGTGTACAACGAGCCTCTAAATATATTCTGTAAGAGACTGAAAACTCTTATGTCCTGACCTGCACTGCACCTCCATAGAGTAAGAAAATGAAAAACAAAAAGAGAGGAAATTATTTGGAACAATAGAAAAGAAGACATGTATTACAATTAGAATAAAGAGTTGTACAGTTGTTTAACTGAATTTGGTTTTCTGAAGTTGGATACTTGATTGCAGTCTCTGAAAGAAAAGAGCTTGTAATTTACAGTAAAGTGACAAACCTGAAACCCCACTGAATAAGAATTCTTTGGGTGTCATTCCAATACAGCCTTTTTCTTACTTTTCTCTTAATTAGAACCATAAAATAGTGCAGAAAGTTTAAATATGAACAACAGCAATAATAATAAAGCCTCATTACAGAACCACTTTCAGCCCTAGGATCTCAAAATGCTTTAGAAAGGGAGGTATTTCTATCCAATATATAGCATGGCTAAGAATAAAACCTGTCTCCCAAGTCGTCTTTGAGTGCTGCTTCTTTCCTCTCCCTCTCATATTTCTTCCCAGCTGCTGGAGAAAAATGAGTATGACTGGAATATTTAGTCAAAAGCAAAAAGTAAAATAGGTTCAGGACTTCACTTCCATTTCAATACATCTGTGCAGAATGGAAAATCAGGGTTCCCATATTTCTTTCCAGGACTTCACAGGTGGAAATCTGCCTGAGATATGTAGCATTTATTTAGTGAGTTTGATTTGTCCAAGGTGCATCTCAGTCACTGCACCTAGTCTTTTTCCATTGATCTGTCCATATAAACTCAGGCATAGATATAAGGTTGCCTGAATTACTTCAGGCTGTTCAGATAACCCGAGACAAGTGCTCACAGTTTTCAAATTCTAGCTGGATAAGTCTTCTGAATGGGAAAAAGGAGCAAATGTAGATAAACATAGATATATGGTAACTATGTGAAATGCAGTCATTTTCACTTATGGGAGTTTAACAACCTTCCTATGCATGACTGTAATTACCAAGCCTCAAAATTCACTTGTCAGAATCTGGGGAGAAGCTGGGATGTATATATTTCAGTTTTTTATTTTGCTAATCATGTTCACTAGCATTCTTCTCCCTACCTCATATGTCCACAAAGAAAGCAGACATCCTAACTTCAGCGTTACAAAGATGGCTTAAAAAAATCTCTAACAGTAAGTTTAAGTAAATATTAGTTAAAATTAACTGCCCCAACACTTCCTAGAACTTACTGGGGCCCCTTGCAGAGTTCTCAGGTATCCCCCTCACACTCAGCCCCAGGAACTTCACATGTTCCAGCTCCATCAACATATCCCTTCCTTTAGCCTCTTTATCTCCCACTTGTATTGCCTTTATGGGGGAAAAAAGAAAAAAATAAGACCTAGTGGGGATGTTAAAACTTTTCTGCTTGGCTGCTTCATAGACTGTTAGGGCAGCTTCCCTCTTTTACATCTCACTGCTGACCTCTGAATGGATGCTCTTCTTCATCCCCAGGTGTCTGCAAGGAGCATTCCTCCCCCCTGAACCACTATAAAGTGTGACAGAAAACCACTTTTGAGTTTTCATGGAGCAGGAGGAATCACTGGCTCGAGTGTGTCTCATTATTTCTGAGCTCAGATCCCCAGATGAATGGAACAAACTGTGACTGTGCACTCTCATCTACATGAGTTGGGATCCTTTTAACTCATTGGCTTTAACAATAATATAACTTAGGAGAAAAATTTTCCCACTGGTTTTACTCTAAAACTCTCTTTGAAAGAAAATGCATATTTCTATAGTTAATTGCTTTGGTAGAAACAAGCCAAAATAACTTATTTGGAACATATTTGTTAAAGTCAGTAGGCTCAGGCTACCCCTAAAATAAGAAAAAGACCAAGAGACACAGTTTATCTGTGAAGTAGGTCTTTGAAGTTCACTGTGTCCTGTTGTCTGCTGTGATGGGTTGACTCTGGCTGGATGCCAGGTACCCACCAAAGCCACTCTATCACTCCCCTGCTCAGCTGGACAGGGGAGAGAAAATATAACAAAAGGCTCGTGGGTCCAGGTAAGGACAGGGAGATCACTCACCAATTACCATCACAGGCAAAACAGACTCAACTTGGGGAAATTAGTTTAATTTTATTACCAATCAAATCAGAGTAGGGTAATGAGAAATAAAATCAAATCTTAAAACACCTTCCCCCCACCCCTCCCTTCTTCCCGGGCTCAACTTCACTCCCGATTTTCTCTACCTCCTCCCCCCAAGTGGCACAGGGCAATGGGGAATGGGGGTTGTGGTCAGTTCATCCCATGTTGTTTCTGCCACTCCTTCCTCCTCACACTCTTCCCCTGCTCCAGCGTGGGGTCCTTCCCACGGGAGACAGTTCTTCATGAGCTTCTCCAACATGAGTCCTTCCCACAGGCTGCAGTCCATGAACTGCTCCAGCGTGGGTCCCTTCCACCGGGTGTAGTCTTTCAGGAGTGCACTGCTCCAGTGTGGGTCCCCCACGGGGTCAAAGTCCTGCCAGCAAACCTGCTCCAGCGTGGGCTCCTCTTTCCATGGGTCCTGCCAGAGGCCTGCTCCATCGTGGGCTTCCCATGGGGTCACAGCCTCCTTCGGGCACCCACCTGCTCCAGTGTGGGGTCCTCCATGGGCTGCAGGTGGATATCTGCTCCACCGTGGACCTCCACGGGCTGCAGGGACACAGCCTGCCTCACCATGGTCTTCACCACGGGCTGCAGGGGAATCTCTGCTCCGGCGCCTGGAGCACCTCCTCCCCCTCCTTCTTCACTGACCTTGGTGTCTGCAGAGCTGTTTCTCTCACATATTCTCACTCCTCTCTCTGGCTGCTGCTGTGCAGCACCTTTTCCCCCCTTCTTAAATATGTTATCCCAGAGGCACTACCACCATCACTGATGGGCTCGGCCTTGGCCAGTAGTGGGTCTTGGAGCCGGCTGGCGTTGGCTCTATCGGACATAGGGGAAGCTTCTCTCAGCTTCTCACAGAAGCCACCCCTGTAGCCCCCTGCTACCAAAACCTTGCCAAGCAAACTCAGTACATCTGTGAAAATTAGCAGTCTGTTAAGGAAATTTATTAAAACAATGCACCCAACTTTAACAAAAATTCCCAATAAAGGCTTTCTACTAAAAGTGTGGCATGGAATATTTTAGTTTAGCTGAAACATTGCAAACTCTGCAGAGCTTAATTTGGCATCACATTTTTTGCACAGCTCTGCTACTAGCATAGTGCAGTATTCATATTCTCTTTCAAAGCTTAACATATAAAATTTCTTTTTTGATGGCTTTCTAGAAAATGCAGCCTTACAGGTCCGGTAATAAGGAATGCCTGCCAGCAAAATCCCTGCAATGATCATCACCAACACACTTTAAGAGAGTCCAACTACTTTGGTAATTCTCTCATCAATTTCAGTAAATGTTCACTTTAGAACATAATGTATTTTGTAATTATGCATTCAGAAATATGGGCATATTGATTTGTGCAGGGAACTGAAATGCTGTTCTTCACCAATTCTCAGCTTCGTCATTGCTGAAGCTTCTGATTTTCTTATATTTCTTACTGTTTACACATATATCAATTTCAAACATTCCAGACTTTTTAAAAATTTTAAAAAATATTGAGTTTTTTCCAAAAAATTTATACTAATCTCAGTGTCAAGGTATATATATATATAAAAGTGTTAATTTTTTTCTCTCATAGGTCATCTAGCTTCAGCTGAAAAGTTTTATTATTTTAGAGAGAAGGATTCCTCATCTCTATAAAGCATTTTTTTCTGTATGATGTTTGGACAGTTGATTGGACCCTCACTTTCTCCCAACCCCTTCCCCCTGGTAAACTGAAACTTTGGTGAGGTTGGAGGAATAAACAAAAGTCAATAAAGGTTGTCTTTAGCTAGAAGTCAGAAGAATTGCTCCAAGGGAAAGTCTTAAGAAAGCTAAGTATAGGAGCTACTGCTCTTACCATATATTAAAAAGAAAATATAGTTTTACTTAAACTGTTTACAGTATTTATCATTAAGGCTCGACAATGAGTATTTGGTAGCATTCTCCCCTTATAGCCTACATATAGCTATGTACTTGCAAAAAAAAAAAAAAAAAAAAAAAAGAAACAACCTATGCTGCTACCCGATGCCGATGCTGCTATCCTTCTAGCCAAAATATCTGCATTTGGAATCCCCAGGTGGCAAATTAATTGACCACCTCAAATCTCCTGTTAAAATCATATTTACTGCCAGAATTTAGGAGTCAAACATTTTGCAACATTGGTTTTCTCTAATTTTTGCTCCTACTCAGGTATCCTCAGGATTATGAAACTGCAGTTTTTATGTGGGAAAATGCAATAATTGTAAGAAAATGAAACTAGCAAAGCTCAATCCATATACACGACTGAAATCTCATACTGCTATCCCAGTTAATTACTGTCTGGTTTCCTGATGTCCACAAGTCTTATCCATAAACAGTACCAGCTCACCCACAACCATGAGTCTCACTTACAGCCAATGTGGCATTTACAGGCTGCTTTCTTTTTCTGTCTTATCCTATCCGGTCATATTTGTGTGAAGTTTTACTCCAATCTTCAGCTACCAGGTCAGATCACACAGTTTCAGTTCTATCTACACCTCAGCTGCTGCACAGCAACATTTTATGTCTGCAACATTAAGCCAGTTTAGGGTGATGAGCTCTATGAATAGGAACCCTAGAAAAATACAAGACTCTTATCCAGAGTTTCAGGTGTCCTACATGGAGCATGTCATCTACCTTGGGTCCATGATTCAAACAAAATCACCTAAATTACCATGCAGCCTAATCCTCTTTCCTCTCATATGAGTAAAGAATTTATTTTGCTTTATAAGCTCCCTTACACACTCTATTTTCCTGTATATAATCTGGATTCAACAGTGACTGGCTTCCTGGCACTATCTACTAAATTTCCTGGTTCCACACTGAAAAGACTATTTCCACAAACCCAGCCTCTTTGAGTATTTTCACCACCTCCCTTATTAAGACCTGCTTTCAGAAGCATGAAGTTTAAAACTCAAAAAAACCCAACAAAAATCTCTTCTAGAGATAGATTAACTACTACTACTACTGCTCAGTAGTAAGAAGATTAGGCTGTTTACAGTTTTCTGCTCTGACTCAGATTTCCTGTGTGAATGTAAGCAATATTTTCCTCCCCTATGTGGGCAAAATTCCCAAATCAATGTCAAGTTATGAAGATAAATTAATTTATTGTTTTTAAGATGCAGTTATTATTATTATGATGAGAGACACATAAAATCAATGTTTCCAGTGAAATCATTTAAAATTGTTACTTATATCCAAATAAATACTAAACTAAACTTTTTCTGATGCTTATATAATTGTCGTCTTTTCCCTTCACTTTGCTTTTCTCTCTGCCTTTCCGGTGTAGAAACCTGACTGCTTCTGTCTGAAACTTGCAGACTGGCATTACCACATTGCTCAACTGCCTTATTCATTAGTGCCCATTGCCCTTCCCTGTTTGCAAATTTCCACCTCCATTGGATCACTGAAAAAAGGCTCTAGGAAAAAAGAAAACATTTTCATCTCACACCATTTTATTTTATAGACCAACCTCTCAACTGTTTGTTGTTGCCCAGTAAAGGGTAATGCAGAAGCAAGATCTGAAGTTGACTTTACTACCAGAGGCTGTACCCTTGTATTCTCATTATTTTTGGTTCTTTCAGCAACTATCCTTAGTATAACATTATGCTTTCTATCATCTGCCTGAACCTATTTTTATTGCTTCTTGCTTGCTTCCACCAGTTTAGCAAATAATACATTGTGGTATTTTTGTATAATCATATTGCAGCAACGCCACTAAGTTTTATATTCACTAACTACTGCCATAAATATGAAACTTCAGTAAATTCCAGTGAATCTTTTCATTTTTCAATTAGAATAAAGTCTAATTTAAACTTTTCTTCTGTATAGATCCTTACAGTCTGAGCTTATTTTTTTTTACCATTCTGTGCTCTCAAAGTCAGTGGCATACACTGCAAAGTTGCATTACACCAGTACTTCATGCTATATTCAAGGTGAGGTGTAACCACAATCTTAGATAGGAATCCATCATTGATTTTATCCTTCTAACAGTATAAACTGAGAAATCTGTTTGTCTTCAGCACTACAACTGCAGTACACTCAGGACTTGACAGACTTTTCACACAGTAACTCCCAAATCTTTTTTTGTTTCTTGGCCAGAATTCTGTACCATATCTCCTTTTTGTGCATACAGTATTTTTTCATTTGATTTTGTGATTTATTATCATATGCTTGTCAGTATACCTCTGCATTTACAATCAACACACCCATCTAAATCTTTCTGCATTATTTCTACTCATGTTTCCAGTTTAATAAAGGGATTTTTTTTTTTTTCCCCTAAATGTTACTATAGAATAACAGATTGTCTTCCTATTATAGAACTAAAAGGTCTACATTATGTTCTTGCATTGTTTGGGAAAAGAGACAGTGGGAAACAATAAAGAGGTATAGTCTAATTCCGCATTCTGGAAAGAAAACGGTCTAACGTTACAATTTATGGTGTCAGAAGTAGTGTTTCTGGGCAGGATAAGGACAGGTTATGACTACGATCTATCAGTCCCCTGTAATAAATAGTCCACAGAGTAGCTATCAGGCCAGTGTTTTCAGAATCTGCATTGGAAGCCCTTCACATCATACCACCTTTTCACTAACTGCGATTATTTCAAATCTTAAGCACTTAGGAAAGTATCTCTTTATTTATGATACACCTCATATTTTTATTTGCTTATTATAAAATATCAGGAAAGTAATTTATATCAACAGGGACTGATTTGGCCTTACTAGTTACAGTGTAGTATTTCAAGGATACACACATTTTGGTTTTTCAGCCCACTGAAAATCTGCCAAGCAAGTATTTTCTCTCGCATCGTAGTCAGAGACAAAGGCATCCTCTGTTACCTGTGGAAAGGTGTGGATATTCTCCTTTCTTCCAGGCCAAGTCCTAGGGATGAGGCCACAGTCACATCTCTATTCATACAAGAGATTCAAATATTTCCAGAAAGCTGAGGCCAGCCTTTATGTAAAATTGATTTCAGAGCTAGTGTGGGTACCAAGGTAACCTAGGTAGAGAAGAAGCAACAAAGAAAAACTGATGCTGCAACAAAGAACATGTAAGTTGGAGGCAATCTAATCTAATAATGATATTGGTTAGAGTCAGGCAATTTAAAAGCAGATACAGGCACAAAGGAAGAAGAAGCAGGTGATGTGATGGACAAAACTTCAAGATCTGAAAAATAAGGGTCAACACTGTGTGGTGGACTTGCCAGAGCCCCTGCCAGGTAAGGGAAATAGGAGCCAGAGATCTAGACAAGGTTAATAAAGAGGTTTGAAGAGAGGGGAGGAGAAAACAGAAGAAAGATGATGCAGACATAGCATCATCAAAAAAACCCCTCAGGCTCCTAAGAAATACTACAAGGATCTAGACTCCTCTGTAGCAATTAATGAGACTTGACAAATCTTGCTCAGCTGTAGCTTTGCTTATTAGTAGTAGGTGCTAAGTAAATTTAATGCATCTTATAGCCTTTGATAATAAAGTAGTACAGCGGGTGACATGGTGTATTTCTGCTTTAGCATCTCTCAGTAAGAGAGAATAGCAATTTTTTTCACTGTGAGGATTCCCTCTCCCATCTGCTTCAGCCTGCATCTAGAGGGTGGACTGAAAGTGTGCCCTTAATTAGTAAGCCTAGCTGGTGAATGGCATGTGTTCCCTCAATCAGCAACCCAGGCTGGTGACTGGTGGTAATCAAAATGCCTTGCAACACTAGCTATGTCTTCCCTGTTCCAGATTACAGTAACCTGCCATTCCCTGGGCCCTAAAGATGTAGGCTATTTCACTTCCAATCATCCCAGCACTTGCAAAGAAAACAGATAGAGTGATTTGCTACTCATATGTATTAGGCGGGATCACAATTACTAACAAGCATGGCCTGTACTTTCCTGCTGGCTATTTGAAGGTTAACATCTTTTGCTACCTGCAAGGGTAAGCGGTATCTTTCATAAAGGGTGATTCTTGGATGAGTTATTCTTTTTCCCATTTACTCTTTTGTGGCAGAATTGCAATGGTTTAATTTTAGATATAAAAATTATGGCTCAAAAATATAGTGATGCAAAATAATGTAATTTAAAATATCTTTATGTAAGTTCTGATGTCAGCACTTGTCCACAAATATGGTAAGGACCTTATCCAGTTTCTATTGGACTGTCCGTTGAAGCTCCTTTAAACGCGTATGAAGCCCCCTGCAAACTATGTTTATATCTCTGAATTAGATTAGGTTATGCAGAAAAAAATATATATAAACACTCGTGCAGAAAAAGAGTGTGTTTCTTGATGCAGAGAGTATGCTGTGCTTTGCAAAGATGGTTACAGCAAACGGCAGTAGTCCTGCATGAACTATATGGAAAAGGATTTTATTTCAGTACATCGCATTACAGATCCTAAGCCCAACCTTGTCATTATAATTTGTCATACAATTATGTGTGGGTCCTATCTCCCTAAAGATTCCATCTTTCTTTTACTGCCTCTGGCTGTCGCCTAGAAGAAAGTTCTCGATCATAATGCAAGAGACTTTCCAAACCCAGAAGTTAATAACCATAGCGATAACTGTTATTTATGCATTCTACTCCCCAAAACCTCTGAAGCATCAGTGACATCTGCAAATTCGGAAAGGCATATGCCTAAGCATGTGCTAACAGTAGCTTACTGGCAGCAGCATGATGATGGATTTTGGACCTTTTTACCTTAAGGATCAGCCTTTTCCAGACTCCTCAAGTGGTTTTATTTGGCTGGCTTTACAATAGCTTACTTCAAAATTAATTTGGTGATCATATACCTACTCCTAAAACAAGAATCTAAGTTACAGAACACCATGGCAACTTTGTTCTCTGTCTCCACAGAAAACTTAAAGGTGGTGCAAATAGAGGGATTGACAGACACTCTCGTCCTAGGCTAGTTTAAAATAATTAGGGCAGGATTGTAGTGAAACTAAACTGGATGTGAAAATATGGATTGTTCTGACTGCTCCATTTTCTGGCATCTCCCTTTCAGCACGATGTTCTAAGAGACAAAACATTCCTATATGATGTGAGATCTTTCGTGTTGAATGCATAATTTATCTATGCATTTCCTATTTCAGTATCTATTGTTTTGAAGAAGTCTCTTGTTCAAATATTCTTTAAAAAATCTTCCTCAAATTATCTGCTGCATTTCAGGGTTAACCCTCGAATTACTCTGCCATTCATATTCCACACAGCAAATCAATGACTGCTGCTCCTTTCTGATTCCTGCCAAACCGCTATGCTCTGCGCAGAGTGAGACTAGCTCAAGACCCTAATTTGGTGACAGCTGCTGGGAATGCTATTCTGTAAACTGAACAGCTGAAAAATATTCTATCCGCTAACAGCACAGAGTCTTCTGAGATCTTATTTGAATATAGGTGGTGATTGCACATTTCCTTGTAACCCATATGTACTTCACAATATGCTGAGTTTGTACTTACTGCAATCGTTATAGATGCTTGCAATTCTTTAAATTAAGTTCATACAAATTCTTGCAGGATTAGTGTCAAAGTTTAAAATTAAGCAGTCAAATGAAGGTGCAAGTTCTTTTGTTAACTGGTTCACATCAGCTAAACTAGTAAATGCATTTGTTCAGACTAAATAATGATAATTTAGGAAACTAGAATATGCATACACAGGAGTCTGAGTTAGAACACTTCCTAACATAGGCAACAAAACCATGTAAATCGTGCTTTTCATAAACCAATCAATCTTCAGATTAGAACTCGTTACGTTTTTTACCTCCACTATTTGTGCTGGAATTCTATTCCACACTTCACTGCCTTACAGTACATATCCCTTTGTCCCTAGAGCATTTTTTTTTAAAAAAAAAAGCTAAACAGCTCCTATAATTCTTTGTTGTTAAAAACATGGAGTATTTACAAGGAACAATCACTAGCTCTCAGCCCCTGCTCTATAGTCTAAAGAAACATATTTTAGTCTTATACCATAAGATAGGTATTTTCTATTGATTCTGATATCTTTCTCTGCCCTTCTCCAAATCCTTTTAGAAAATATGTGATCAGACCTCTATAAACAGTGGTGCCTGCTATACATACCTAGCATAGGGTGCTTCATAGAACAGCCAGACTGGTATTCTGTGTCCAAATCTGCACTAGTAGCTTAAGTTGACTCACTTCAGAGAGAGAAATTTGGGTATTCTACAAAAGATGATCAGTGAGATCAATGGTATATATCAATGAGTACTGCCTGATTGTACTGTCAGGTCTGGCCACAGGGAAGCAGGAATAAGGGAAGACTAATGCCACTGTTACATCGTGTGTTAATCTTCAGAAAGCTTAGAAAATTAGGGGCATTCTGCCTCCTTTCTTAAACTGAGCTGAAAATTGTAACCTTTCCCATCATACTGTCGCACGTGGGCCCAAAGTGTAAACCAAGCCACAGAAATGACCCAGGCAGAAAGAAACCAAAACCAAACAATCCTCCACACCACCGAGCCCCCTGCCCCGTGCCCTCAACCCCGGAGGTTACAGACTAGGATATAGGGGATAGCAACAAGTAGCCAGGAGCTGGAGAGGTAGTCATAAATAAATACAGTAAGAGACAAAATAATTACAACCAGCTTTTGTTAATCCTCAATGTCTTTTGTATTTCTGCAAGTAAGTATTTTACCATTGATTTTCAGCTAGATTCTTAACAATTATAGGGACGGGGGAGGAGTTGGGTTTTGGCTTCTTTTAAACAAGGCAAGTTCTGAAAAAGGAGCATCAAACTTGAAGGTAAGTGAGAAGCTGAGAGCAATTTCTCTTTCTCTAATTTAATTAGGTTAATTTGTGAGGGAAAGGGTTAGTGCTTAAGCAGGTACACGGCACCCTGTGAAGCAGCAGGTGAGTACTGGTGAGACTGAGCATTAGATATAGTCCTACAAATGTATTTTGCGGGAACAAAAGGAAACTTACTGCAAAGGCATCCTTTAAAGACCTAAGAAGTAAAGGACTTGAAATACGTTGGCTTTAGGCAAGTCCTTTCATGTACATTTAAATTATCTACGGACTGAAGTAGAGACTCCAGAGGGGGCTGGCAGGTTTCACAGCCAATGTTCAAGCCCTGTTTTAACATTGTGAACAAGAATAGAACAGGCCTGAATGTAGGGTTTTCGGCCATGTGTAATAAACAATGTCATTACTCCCTACAGCGGGAAGATAGGCCTCCTGCCACATCTTGACTCCTTCTCCATAGTTAAAAGAGTGATTCAGAGCAGGAAGCTAACCTAGGTGCCATGAGCCAGCCTCTGGACATGACCTTTTTCTCTCCACTGCCTTCACTAACCTCCTGGTTTAGGCACCTATGACCACCCCAGAGAAAATCTCACTCATGCCTCACAGAAGAGTCATCTGAGAATTTTCCCTGCATTCAACTTTGTGCCAAGATCATTAATTAAAATTTTACATAACATCAGTTGCAAGACTGATCCTGGAGGAATTTCATTAATAATATTTCCCCTTTAACAAAATCCATTATCATCTCTGTTTTAGCTGGTTCCTCACTTCCTTATAAATCCTGTACCCATCTCTGTCTTCAGTAGTTTAGCTATTGATTGCCTGCAGTAGATCTACTTCTCAAAACTTATTCAAACAAAGACAACAGGTTAACCAGGCATACTGCACTTTTGGGAAATACATATTTCATTTTAACCTTTTTTTTAAGAAGTGGGATACTTCATTGTCTTCCATTATCCTCAAGTGCTTTCAGTTGTTCTTTTCTCCAAGAAACTTCACAAAGCCTTGCCGATTATTGAGCTCAAACCAATAGTTCTGTGGTGATGTGACATGCTTTTGCCCTTTCTCTTCATTGAAATTTCATTGCATTCAGATTTCAAGGTCTAGGTTCACTGTAATACAGTATAGGAACCAACAGAGCAGATTATCCACCTTTTTGAGCATATAGATTGCATTTACACCAACAACTAGGGTCAACCTTAAAGTTAAGTTATGCTCTTTTTGTATCAGCCAGGGTCAAGGACCCAAATTTCTCAGGTCAACAGTCAGAAATACTGAGCAAGAAATATCCCGTAGGTATAGTCTATTCACCTTGACAGCTCAGTTTATACTTGATAATTCCTTGTACCTATGCCTTTGTTCAATGCTAGATTATTACTCTTGAATTTATAAAAATGCGATCCATGTTTTACAACAACATAAAAGTGCAAGAACTGTAGATGTTACTTTAAGAGAAAATATTAAAAGTGGAGGAGAGTTATATTTTGCCGACAGATTGCAGCAGAACACCACTAGAAAATGAAGTTATTTGCTGGTAGTGTGGCAGTGTAAACAGTGAAGCATGTTGCCTACTCCCCCACAGTTTGTCGACCCATAAAACTTGAAGTCTTTAGCTCCATCCTGGTTGTCATCCAGACTGCCCTGCCCTGCCTGCCCTGCAATCCTGCCACACTTGCAGGAATGGTAACGTTCACAGCCTTCTCTCGCTCTAACCCTGCTCCTTTCATTGGCACATCTCTCAGCTTTGCATGGTACGACGAAGCAGTCAGCACCATTCCCACCACACGTAAAAACCTTAAACCGCAGCTCCTTCTCACATCCCCTTCACTGCTGCATGAAGTACAGAGCAGCCTGAAAAGACCCTGCATCATAGAAAGGCTTAACTTTGCATATGGATAACAGAACGTGGACAAAACAAGCATGAGAGATAGGTAGGACACAGATGAAGACTGAGGCTCAGATAGCCTAGAGGGGACTATGTCAATGCAGACAGACCTGTGGTGGCAGCTTGCTTAGGAACAGGAAGACCTGATAGAGTTGTGAATGTGATTCCTGAGCATGCTACTGCTTTACAAACAGCCTGCCAGTGCATCAGGAATATTTTTACAGAAATAAGGGCTTTTTAACAGTGTGGCTACGTAGTCAAAGGGGAAAAAAAAGAGGTGTTTAAATATGCCAAAGAAATATATAAAAAAAAATAATTTTTACATGTTATCAAAAAATAGCTAATAACATAAACAGACAGATAGGGACAAAATGAGATGCAGATGGGAACCTGAACTGGTATTTCTTATCTTCTGAGTGCTTGATTTTTCAACCTTAATACTGCAGGTTTTGAATGTGCAATTTCCTTGTTTTGTTTTAAGAACACTATAGCCACAGAAAACACATCACACAGAAGATTCATCAGCAGGGTCAAAAGTTGGGTTATCACTTAATTTTACATTTTCATAGAGACTACCTTCTTTTCTTAAAGTGTTTGATTATGTTTGAAAGCTGAAAAATACCTCAAACGAATCCACCAATAGCCTTCACTTTTTATTTACAATTTTTCAGGGAGGAATGGCTGTAAAGGGGCTTTTTCTGACTACTTGAAAGCAGCATTTACATAGAGATTAATATACTTGACACATTCCACGGGACACAAATCTGTTTAATTGGTTTCTCTTGGCTGTAATCATTCTACCCAAGGTATTTTGTTCAGCACTTGAAAAATTACAGACAAAAAATCCAGTTTGTAATCATCTTGCTGAACCATGCAGCAGTCCTCTATTAATTTTCTATTGATACATTCTTTGCTCATTGGCTGAAAGTGCGGCCCTCTCTGTGAAGTTATAATATGAGCAAAAAAGTAAGAATAATCTCTACAAAGCAATGGCTGATATGAATGGCTGGCTAGATGCTGTGCAAACCTCCATGCTGGTAACTGCCACCAGCTGACTCAGAAACTGTCAAAAGCTTCTAATCTGCTTCATTTTTGCCTCATTTGCTGCCGCATTTTTGCTTGGTGGTGAAATCTTGACAAGGCATTGCTGTGGCTTTGTTTCAATTTAGTTTATACACTGATCTAGCTATACCACAGCTTTGGCAGCTACTAAAATATACTTCATTCCCCCATATCCCCAGTGATTTTACAGTCTTCATAATGTTCAGATCTTATCAGCCACTGAATTTCATCTTCTCAGATAAGTGAAACTTTCCATTCCTTCCTGTTCTTTACCAGCAAACATTCCTTTTTATCATTATTTTCAAACCTTCATCTTTAGAGCATTTATACTGAGGTCAGTGAATTTGTCATTTTTCCTTCTACAGAGATGCTCCTGTGCATCCGAAAGAGACTACCAAACAGTTCTCAGAGGACACAACACACTAAACCCCAGCTAGGAGGATTTCTTCGCAAGATCATTATTCTATGAAACCTCTTTCATGACATTTATTCAATCAAATTATTATTGACTTCTCTTACCCCATCCCCATCAAGAGTTAAATATTAAAGTAGTGCAATAAAGTGAAAAATAAAGGCTTGGTGTATAAGGATCATGCATTTTAAAAATAGATTGTTAATCTGTCAATAAAATCAATAAATGTTTGTGGGTTTTCCTATCTATGGAAAAGATAAGTATTTCATTGTAGATGTAAAGAAGACAGCTGCAAATTCTCCTTGTCACTGCAAAGGCACAATGTATGGTATATTAACCTTTCAGCCCATAAGCATTTGTCTATGTATTGGCACTAACTGACACCAGCAAACATCATATGTGTCAAGAAAAGAAATCATTTTCTGCTGAATGCATGATGAGGCCAGTCAAAGGGAAATTAAGTTATAACCACTTTCTTCTTAGCATGCCTCTTAATTAGAGTCAATTTTTAAAACTTTATAAATTAAATATTCATGACAAATAATAGCCTAACTAGAGAGCATTCACTGAAGAGGCTTTTTAGCATATTGCACAATGTTTGTACAGCTGTTTAATCCTGTAATTGACATCAGGTCTTCTTGTTGATTTTTTCAGAAAATCCAGCTCAGGTAAGACAAATTTTTTTCAGTCTTCTTTCAAGAAACAAAACTGAAGAAAAGTATATTTAAAAGGGATGTTTGAAGTAGCATGCAGGAGCTAAATCCTGTTAACAAATAATGAAAAGTGTGTTTAAATCCCATAAACCTCACTCAGTTTCTTTTAATGTTTATAAACTGTTTACTGAAATAATAGTGTTTCTGTTAGCGATGAATGCAACAGTGAAATATTTCTTCTCTAAGGGAAAATATAAAAGGTAATGCTTTTTTCCTAATAAGATTTGTACTTAGTTATGGCATAGCAGTGCTGATGTCGGAGGTTTAAAGCTGAGTAACAATAAGATTTTATTAATGTTTAGTGACAGTGTGCCTAGCAGAAAGGATGGAATTGATGGATAGTCATGCTTTTTTACACTGCTTGTTCTGTGACTCCATTATCTCTGTGGAGCACAGAATAAGGCTGTCTGTTAGGCACACGTAATAACCCAGGTTTACCAACACCAAAAGGGATGCTATGGTAATTTCATCCTCTACACTTGGTCCTCATTCCTCACAACGCGGGGTTTTCAGGCATCAAAGTAATCGGTTTTGTTGTGTTTTTTTAAAGTCAGATTAGTTCCCTAATTCTCAATTCACCTAACAGATGAACAAAGACTTGTGCTGACACAGCACAAAGGAGGGGAGGTGCTGCAGGGAGGGAAGGAGATAAAACAAAAGTCAACAGGCACTGAGACATAACACTTTGTACCACGAAACTACAGCTTAAATCAGGAGCAGCTTAATTTCTCTAGAGTGAGGAATGATCAGCAGCTGTAATTACTGCCTGCAAGTGCAAACACTCACTCATTCCCCTGCCTCAAAGACGCTGAGATGCTGCTGGCCATTTAAGACAATTCACAGTTCCCTTGCCAGTGTAAACAGTTATATCCAATAACGCCTCTCACTTCTCCCTTTCTAACCTACACCATCTCAGTTACCTGGTTTACATCAGGGCCTTGCGAAGGCAGAGACAAAACTGAATGGGCTGCAAACTGCAGAGCAGGCACAGAAAAGCCTCTTGTTAAGCTTATAGCCCACAGACTTGTGGGCTATTACAGGCAGTAATTGAGGATGACAGATGCTGGACCAAGTGTCCCCAACGTCCCCCACTGAAAAGGGTTCCATGACAACCTTATGTAGCTTTCCAGAGTTGGTTGGTTTTTTTTCACCTCTAGTCAGAAAATCTTTCCTATTTTGATTTAAATATTTCTGTTTTCAGAATTAAGCAGATTTAACATCCTCCCCCATTGGACAGTACTTGGCTTCTAAGATTTATAAGAGGATTTTGAATGACAGACCTGACTCTACACTGCGGGTAGAGGGCAAATATTCTGGGCAGCCTTGAATGTATCTGAAGTGCACACATCTTATGAAGTAGGTTTGGTCATAGGCCTCCTGTAAACTAGTTCAGTGCACTCTTCTCAAGCAAGTTTGGGTCATGTTCTCACCTCTTTCTAGGTGGTTTCATTTTTCTGTCTGAGCATCAACAACACTGATTGAAACATAGGTAAAATATGACCCTAAACTACGCAAGATTACATGTATTCTACTTACTGTCACTTCCAAAGCTTGTACCAAAAATCCACTTACTATTGACCAAGTGGAAATTTCCACTCAAGTCATAGTTTGCTAAAGCATATGATAGTTTTTAGGTCTTAGCAAATACTTTTCATGCTCTGGGACTAGAATGAGGCAGATTTGCTCTATTTGAATTTGAAAGGCTAATTCATTAGCACATTACGCCTACATCAAAACATTCATCCTTGGAGGTGCTAAAAAGTCATCTGTCAGTTTTCTAGAATTTTTAGTTCCATATCATCTTTACCCATATTACAGGAGAATTTTCTTTCATGCCAAAAATGATAGCTGTGTTTCGCTTTATTTGCATGAACCCAGTATATCTTTCTCTCCATGTCTTCACTATGTCTTTTCTTAATTCTTAAGTAGACAGATTGGACTGCTTCTTCAGCTGGTAATTCCACTGATGCCAGCATAGTTACACTACCTTGGTACTGTTGTGCGAGTCTCTTTTGATAGACTGGTCAACACAGCAAGGACATAAGGATAATTCACTCAAAAGAGTGAATACAAGCATGGCTGCAGGAGGGCACCGAGGCAGCTCTCCACCCACTGCTGATACTTCAGCCTCCTCAGACAATTCTGTTTTCTCTCTGGCAAGCAGTTACATGCTTAGCTCTCAGTTACATTCTTCTTTCCTTTTTCTTCCCTTTATCCTCAGATTCCTAAGGGAACAAGAAATGTTCCTGAGAATGTTTCTATTCTCATTTAGCCAATTAAATTCTCTAGTGGATGTGCCATACACAGACCTACACACACTCATTCAACAGTAAATCAGTAGCTGTATTAAAGCATTTTTCAATAGGAATAGCTGGGGCATACTCAGGTTCATAATGAAGAGGATTTTCTATCTACTTTTTTTTTTTTTAGCTTGGTTTACTTTATCACCATGATAAATTGCAGCAGGCTTTACAAGTCTGAAGGACAGGTGAGCAAGCAGAAAGCAGATGAAAGACACTTTTTGAACAAGTCACTTCTAGCAGCATGGCAGAGGTTGATCTGAGAGGATAGTCAGAGGAGGAGAAGATAAGAGCTCTGTGTGGTCCTAGGACAGGTTCTAGGACAGCCTTGTGCAGCTGCTGTGCAGGAGGCAGGTAACCAGCAGGAAAGACCAGGAATACTCTTCACACCCTCAAGATGGCAACTACAGGAAGGGAAGAAAGAGAAAGGAATGGAGGAAACGCAAGCTGCAGTTATGTTCAAAGTCATGCTGAAGTTTGAAACTGTAACAAGAGGTTTTATTCAATACAATAATAGAGAGACAGCCATGAGGATTTGAAAAGAGGAATTACGTCTCTGTGTCAATAGAAAGCAAGATTACTCTGGTAGCTTCATTTTGTAAGAACAGAAGGGGTAAATAAGAGATTGGGGGCCTATTTGTGATAATAGATTCAGAGCTCACATCTAACACATTAAGTTTAATAAACAAAACTAAAAATGCCTTGCCACACATTCACCATAATTGTAATATATTTAGCTACTGAGAGTATTTGTTGATCTTTCCTCTCCCCCTCACTTGCCCTTATGTCCACAGATGACCAAAATCTTTTCTTTCCAATTCTTTCTTAAGTGAGAAAATGTAATTGCTATTGAAGATGCTACCACCAGTATTGCTTTTCTTTAATCATAGCGAGACATTCAGCTGAACCCTTACCAATTGAATTTCAGAGCGTTTACATAACACTTGACGGGGATACAATTCATTTCTATGTGTTGTAAAGACAATGGTTTTTATTCTGCAAAATGCAGCACATTTCCATATTTATCATTGTATGCATAGACGCTCCTAAAGGCAGCACATCTTTAATTAATTTTTACTGCAGTGTGAAAAGAATCCTAAATCATTAATCATTTGCCTTTCACTGTCCTGTCCTGTTCTATACACACACACACACACACACACAATCTTGTTGAACTTGACTTTTCAACAACCTGGTTACAAACTGAACACCTTTCAACCTCTTGATCTAAGCTGATCTACCCATCAGACAGTAGTCTTCCAGTAAGGTTGGGGTAGTTGGAGTTGCCAGTGGCTGGACAGCAACTTCTCCCAGAGTCTGTACCAGTTTCCACAGGCACAGGCGCTGGATTGAATTTAACATCTAACATCTATTTTCTAGCTGATTGTTTTTAGCTTTCATTCACCTTCTATAATTGGCCGACAATTGTTTCCTCAGCCCAGCCATCCTTCTGTCTTCTACTGTTTTCCATTGCAAGAGGTGAATTAATAGCTTTCCGTCAGAGAAGGCAGTTGTATTTCTTCCGCTTACATATTTTTTCCCTACATAAATGTCAACATATAAGATGTTACACTTAGTAGTCTCCAGTAGGGCAGCTTAAATGAATGTACCTGATCATTCCATCTGCTGCCTAAACAAAACCTGGCAAATCAATTTATTATACATTCCAAACATTGTATGAATATTAACTAATCTTTCCAATAACCCTCTGCCACAGGCAGTCATTACTGGCCCCATCTGAAAGATGAAATAATGAAGAAATAGAGAGAATAAATTATGCCTCCGAATTACTTCTACAACTCAAGATTCTAAAGAGTATCTTAAGGAGCTGGTGAACCTTACAGGGTTAGGCAAGTAAATTTGGTGGCCAAATTAAAATCTGGCCCATATAAGGAATTCAGGGTCATACACAGGCAGAACGGGATACATACGCTGAATTTCAAAGTGCCCAAAACTATAGTATGCACCAATCCGTGATCCTTAAAAAAACACCAGCCTCCATATTAATCTGAAGGACTAACCTTACAGTTCTTTTTTTTTTTTATCTTTAAAGTTACCGATGTATTAAGGATGTCTGAATATCTTAAAATTCTGCTGTTCTTGATAAGCATGAGAAGTTAACTAACTTTACCGTACCTAAGCATGATCAGAATCAGAAAGGAGGCACCTCTTTGCCCAGGTTATACAAGTGAGGTCCCATTTAGGGAAGCAAGTTTATGTCAAGCCTTTGTGCTGCATTTTATAGCCAGGGTGAGCAATTTTTACTCAGTGAAGACTTACAGACAATCTAGCTGAGGAGGCTAGCCCACACAGTGAGCCATTTGATCCACAACTCCTATGGGACAATACAGAGAGATTCAGTTTCACATCAAAGACAGCTGAATACGTTGTTCTGATGACTTTTGACAAGTGAAAATAAATCTCCTTAATGCTGAAATATAAATAGCTTTCATTTGTATGTTGCAACTAAGTGCATAGCTATATTTTAACATTTCCTAATCACAGTTTTTCTGAATTCAGCATTTTCCTTACATTTCAACCAAATACAGGATAAAAATTAGTGTCAACAGATTTTAATATCACATTGGATAAGAATTTCTATTTTCAGGTGGCATTAGCACTCTTGCTTTGAAATGATCTTCTGAACCACAAAGGGAGATTCTGAAAACCATCTTCTGAGTATGCTCACAAGCTTGCCTAACACATCCACGTTACCCTCAAGGTTAACACTTTAGGGCCAAATATCAGAGGAATCATTTCAGTAATGAAACACAAATTGAGACCACACAACTTTCTGCTAGCATACAGGCTGTGGTAGATACTAGCTTTTCTTTCCCTTCACAGTTAATATTTCCTGTGTGTCATATCAACAGATTCAGGCAGATAGTTTCTGAAAGTTATTGCTAAGATGAAATGCTACTCTTCTTACTTTCTTAAAAAGAATGAATATGCAATAAAAAGAGATGAACAAAGATAAGAATTCTCTACAAGGGCTTTATGTCTATCATATGGTATTTATAAGTCACTCAGTACTAAATATACCACATCACATTATCTTCTACCCACATACAAACTCCTGTGAAGGCTACTCTTTAAAAGGTGACATGCCCTCTGTGAAGGCAGCTCTTGAGAAGGGGATCTATATGATCTTGGCATCTGAAATGGATTAGAAATATATTTAAAGTAGATGATTGTTTCCTCATACTTCATGGTTTCATGATGGCCTCTCCTCAAACAAGCATGCTTCTGGTTTTGTTTGAAAGTTGGAAAATGCTATTTTCTACATGATCATAGTACTCTTTTATATATTCAGAGTATATATTCATATATATGAATATGTAATGTATTGTGTATTCAGAGTACATTTTTTATATATTCAGACTATACACAGTTCAACAAAATTACTGCAAAATTGCTGCTTCATAACAAGAAATAATTCCCTGTATGTGAATAGAATTAGGAAAAAGTCATCTCCATTTGGTACTTAGGGGTATATCATTGTTTAACTGAGATCAAAATAAGAATAACCACATCATATGGCACCTCGGATCAGATCAGGTCTATGTCATTTAACATAATCCTTTATGTCCAAACCCCAGATCTTAAAACCATACATCATTTAATTAAGTAAAGCATACAAGGTCCTGAAGATGAAAGTTTCTGGAGCTATCTGAAATTACAGAACACAGCTTTGAAGTGTAATAGAACAAATAAGAGATCATAAACAGGGAAAAAATCCAGTTAAATTGTGTCATAGAACGGGTCAGCTCAGCAGGAAGTATCATTTGTCTGTGAGACAGTTTAAAGCCTCCCTGCATTACTTATGTTCAAGCACTGATGATTTAAAAGATTTTTTTGTGCCTTAGATTTCCATAGCACTTCTTACAAAACTGCCTCCCCACCAAAGTATTTTAAAAATGCTAAATATACTTTCATGTTGGAGGCTTAAGAATAACCCATTTAGGTCTGTTGTAGCAAGTGCAGCAACTGGCACAGCAATAGTCTGGGTGTTATTTTCAGCTCTGATATTTTGCCAGTTCTTTTGACTTTTAGCCAAGAAAAGTTTAAATCATTTTAATGAACTCCTAAAATCCTTAATGTGGCATGTAGTTGCACTTCTTGTTATTTAGCAACATTCAGATTTTTAAATAAATTGGTTTTAAAACATGTACAAGTAATAAAAAATAATTCTTTCTCTCTGCTCGTTTTGGGTTTTTTTCAGAAAAAATTTTTGCCTTTCACAAAAGAAATGCTTGAAGCTCTTACATGATTTATTATTTACATTATAATAGCATGTAGGTATAAATGACAAGAATGAACTCTCCCTTTTCCAGACAGAAAACAGAATACGCATAAACCATGAGACAGGTTGAGTTCAATAGAGTAACAAAAATACCAGAATAGTCAAATTTTTTTATGCAATATGATTTTTAAACATATTATAGATAAAGATACACCTGATGAAACATAATTAAAGAAGAATAAAATCTGGTATCTTGGTATTATAGTACATGTAGTTTATTTGTTACTCAGGAGTGTTATTTTCCCTGAGCATGAAACATAAATTTAAAGGACTGAAAAATAATACCACCTATTACAACTTTGTTAAAAAACAGAAGAAAAATAATCTGACCAAGGAAAAAAACAGAACTTTGAAACAAGCAGATATCTTTCTCAACATTTATAATGGAATAAGTAGCAAAGGATAAAAGATAAAAGATAGAAAGTCCAACTACATTGCTGAATTCTTTCAGAAGATTGTCATCATCGGTACCAACCTAGGTAAAATGGGGTTCTCTTTAAAACAGTCCTCTTTAAGTCTAAAAATCAAATCATGACAGAGAGGACTTCATTATTTTAGTATGACAGAGGACACATAATTTTAATCTTGGAGATTTTAATGGGTCAGTCAATCTGCCTCAGCACTAACAAAGTCTCTTCAATTATGGCAGTCATTTTACATATCGCAAATTCATCCTCTCAACATCAGGTTAGAGTCGTTACCTTGAGGTTTTTTTATCTATGTTCAACAGATGGGAGATTAAACTTGTGATATCACATATTTGAAACAATGACATAGAAAGGAAAAAATGCATGTTTCTGCTCCCAAATCATGTCATATCCAGTCAACCAGGGCTTAAAATCTCCATGTTCTATCAATAATAAAGAACAGACATGTTAGTGGAGCTGCTCCAGAAAGGGTCTCAGGGGAGATTGTTAGCCATCAGACCTAGCATACTGAAGGGACATCAAGTCTTCTCCATTAACAACAGGAGGACTGTAGTAGGTGTAGTGTTGTGGGGAGGGAGCAAATAGGTATCACAGAATTCCTAGAATAATCTCTCTTCCTTATCTCCCCTGCCTCTTTTTCTGATTTAAATAGGAGCTATGATGACATGACACATTCATGAAGAAATATGGGGGAGAAACAGGAGAAAGGGATTGCTGACCTCATTTATGGAGACTCTTACTCTGGAATGTTATGTTGCCAGGTTTCGTCTTTCTTGGAGGTAGTACATCTCAAGTGGGAAAAAATAAAGGAAATCCTGTGAGCCCGCCAGTCTTGCAAATAGCCTGAATGACTTTTTTCACTGAAGGAACACCTCTCATTGTCTTTGACTCAAGGCACATCAGACAATTTTGAAATGATCACATAAGAGCAAGATAAGGCTGTTTTGGCAAATATATTGCAGGAAATAAGGAAAGGTATCTGGGCTAATAATAGCAATTTACGAAGTTCAGGAAAGAGGTGTCTGAGGTTTAAAAAGTCCACAGTTCAATTAAATGCTAGAACAAGTGCTGCAAGAAAAGGATTATCAAATTTGGAAAGTATTTTTAGGCCTCAACAGGAAAGAAAAACATAACCCACAAACTTTATTTCTTGCTAAAGCTAGCAACCTATGTAATTACTGAATAGATTGACACAAAACAATTGGCTTTCCAGAATCTGTTCAGAGTATAGAGCAACCTCAGCCTCAACCTAAAGATAGATGTAAGGAGCCAGCCATCAGGTCAGCAAGTTTTGACTGCCTTTTGCCCCTGCTTCCCATATCTTGCTATGAGAACAGAAGAGTTGCCACTTAAGGAAGGACTACAGTTCCTTGATACTACAAGCTGCTTCAGTGTTTCCAGCCTGATAATGTCTTTGGGAAAAGAGCTTCAGAGGGTCTGTGAACAAAGGGGATGTTCAAGGCTCTAAGTGTAAATGTGAATGAGACAAACATGAATTTCTTCTTTCTTTTTTTTTTCTTTTCTTTCTCTTTATGGAGGGAGGAGGAGGAATTGAGTGACAAAAGTCATATTTATGGTCTGTTTTTTAAACTGAGATTGTCAATACTGAATATTCAAAACTTCATAAATATTTATTCTGAATGCACCTTTACGTTTCATTCACATCACAGCCTTGTGCAGGGTCTGAAGGGCTGCACTGGATGCAGATAAAGGAATTGCTTAATGCTTATTATTTATGTACAAGTTTTGCTGGATTAGGACCTTGGAAAACACAACTGTTTCTATAACTATTTCCCTCTCTTAACTTCTCACAACTTAATACAAGTGATACTACATTCTCCTCATATTCTGCTCATGCAGTCAAAAGTATTTTTCAGTAAAGAGTATTGCATTGAAGAGCTAGGTTTACAATTCTAGATAGGAGGGACTTTAATTATAGATACATACTCACCTTGAAACTATTCAGCATCACTAAAAATTGGTTCTCTCTTATTTTTCAACAAGAAGCAGCTCAGTACAATATAACTTACGCCACTGCAGTACAGCTGTCTTTAACAACCCACCACGCCAGCCCAGTGACTTCTCTGACAACTCCTTTTTCAGTCCTTAACTGAATTATATAAGAATGAGAAATATAAAATGGAGTGCACCCCTGCTCCCATTTTCTATAAAACACATATTTTTTTCTGATAGTCCATTTCAGAGGAATTAATAGCAGAGATAACATTTCATAACTATGCCATCTTATCTGTAAGAATAAAATCCTAATACTTAAATCATTCTATATGAAATTCAACATTAATTACTTACCAAAATATCAATACCACATACTTAATGAACTATTTAAAATGGCATCTCACTAAACCTAACATGATCTTTAAGATCTAATTCAGCTATGCCTTACTTCAAGCTGAGTGCTGTCACTGCTAAGCTACAAAATTTATGCTCTGTTACACATGTGCTCTCTCACTGTCTGCTTCTCCCTATTCTCTGATCTTGGCACCCTTCTCTCTCTTCTGAGGTGTCTTGCTTTGTTGTCCATTGATCATCATTTTTTCCACAATACTAATACACCAGATTTAAATCTTACAGCATGTTAATTCTACTTTATCCATATGAAGAATAAGAAATTATTTCCTAAGGGAATAACTGGACTTCCTGGCACACACTTACAGGTGTTTTACTTCAACTACAAGTTGTCCATGTCATTGCAGAAGTATCTGAGTCAAGTTGTAACGCAAGAAGTTTGTCAATGTCCATAACAATCCCCTGGAAAAAGTCTTGCCTGGGAATATAACATGACACCTCCAGATAATTGAATACGTTTTTTAAAATTTCCTGTAGCAAGAAAGCCGTAGTCTAATGATACACCTTTTTTTTCATACTGAATCTTTTTACTTGCTAATTGGTTGGAGGAGATTATACATTATGTGATAACTTAATATTTATTTTATGTACAGAAGCTGATATTTTTCATGAAATATCACCCCCCTTGCATAACAAAATGCTTAAATGTGCTTAAAGCTAAGCACAAACGTAGTCCCTTTACAGTGAACAGAACTAGTCCCATGCATCTGCTTAAGTAAGTACATTGAGGCATGATGATAATGTAGTTGAATGAAATGGTGTCTGTTATTCATTCAGATATTCTAAAATAAATGGACATAAAAGAATACTGAAGAACCACTATTTTTTAAAGATAACTCCAGGAGTCTGTGACAGCTGAACCTTTAACTCCATTATGATGCTTTGTGAATCCCGACCTTTTTTACTAACGCTCAAAACTGCAGTAAGACTTCATTTTACAAGCCCTGTTAAACACAATAAATAACAGGGTCTGTAAAAGTCTGATGACTGGAAGTACTTCTGGTGAATTCTGCAGAAGGGCTTAACTTTATGGGAACATGTGCAATTCACAAGGCAGTGCAGACCTAATTATGCCAAATGGTTGAATGGAGCTCTGAAGCTCTTATAACCATATCTACTCCTTATGGTCATGCGAGCCGCAAGTGCAGCAGGACCAGCGCTGGCCTCACTTCAGCTGGGGTGCGGTGAAAGACGAAATTATGTTCTGTGTGAACATCTAAAGAATTGCCCTGCTCTGCAGCACACCTTGTTGTCATTGTAGCACACAGTTATTTTAAGCCCTGTGGCAAACAGGATCCAGCTGGTCTTCAGACAGAGGAGGGGAGGATTAGAGCCCACTGTACATTTGCTGTGCTGAGCAGCGTTAATGGGAGAGGAAAGGTGTTAATCCAGTTAAGGAGACCATGGAATTTTCTCCTTGATAATCAAGGCCTAAAGCATATGTCCTCGATGGATACTATTGTGAAAGGAAAACCTTCGTATCTTTTTTCTGGACAGATCTCAGCATGCCGAAGAAAGCAGCCCTTGAGGGGCTGCTGAATCCACACGTCATGGGGAGTAAGCGCATGGAATAAGGAGAGGTGCAGCCAATACACAGAAAAAGGTCACCTTCCTTCACAACCTCCCATCCCTCTCACAGCAAGTAAGAATCCGTGATGGCCTGTGTCCACTAAATCCTGTATGTTGCTGAAGCGTTAAATCTATGGGCTACCCTTTACTCGCAATGTAATTGAATTCCACATGACTTGTTGGAGAAATGTAATATAAATACATTTAGGCATTAATATGTCACATTTACAGAGCTACACTCTCCTAGCCATTACTCTTGGAAAGCCTGGAAAGCGTTCTGTGGTCACTGACTCAGAACAACAAAAAAACAATTCTGCAAACCACAATAAAGGTAAGGAACAATCTTGAATAGATGGGTATTATTATTTTTAATGAGAATCGGGCATCATCACTGCTTCTAGCTGTATTGACAGATAACAGCTTTTAAATAAGAAAAGCAGAATACACATTATTTAAAATCATGTATGATAAAAAAGTATTGTCCACCTATTAGCCAACACCTTTAAATCTAATTTTGAACAAACTGCAGAGAATGATTACATGACAAAGTACTTCATCAATGTGATTTTCTTTTCCATAATGCCACTTTTGTTTGCTGAGCTTGCTGTCTATAAACAACTTATAATGCTCACTTTTGATTTAAACAGTGCTAACATTTCTGCATTTACTGCAATAATACTGTGTGAGCTATAACACCGTAAAGTAAGACATAAAAGCAATTTGCTCTCTATATGATATTGATTTTAAAAAAAAAATGAGTAAAGTTTGTGCTTATTCCATGTAGAAAGCAAAAACAAAACTAGAATTAATAAAATTACACATACAGCTTTTTCAAACTTATCTAAAACAGAGCACTAGTGATGGAAAAGGTTTCTGGATACATCTGTAAAAGCCCACAGAACAGTGTCACACCTTCACTGAAGTGCTTCAGGAAGGAACATGTCACATTCTTTCTAAAACTTAGGACTTCTGTTCCTCTAAACATCTACGAACATGACAATTTCTGGACAAGTTAAAGCTTAAAGTTTGGGAAAGGAATACTTTAATGCAAATACTTTGCCAATATATGAAGCTTCATTATGAAATCTTACTTTCCTTCCAGCAGTATACTTACAGACCAACCTCACTGAACCTCCTAGAAATCACACCACCATTATTTCTTCTGATGTGCTTATGGGCCCAGAGTAACAAGCATTTTGAGTCAAACAGAATTTGTTTCCTGATTCTCCAAACCGCAGTTAACAGGGAAAGAACATCAGAGAAAATCTGGTCCAATTTTTTCCTGAGTAGCTCTTCCCTGAGTCCTGTGTCTGATTTTAACGACAGGCAGAGAAAACTTTTTATGGCACTAATTGACTTCTCATCTATCACTGATGGAGATGGAGCTGTAGAATGGATTAAGCAGTTCACTCTGAGTGACAAAAGGAACAGAAATTTCAGCCAAGAAATTCCTGTTAAAAAAAAAGGATGACAGGTTTTAAGATTAGGGCTAGGTGATAAACAGCTTCCTGGGTTTGGCAGTGAAAAACAAAGAAATCCATATGGATAATCAAACTGGGTTTTTAATTTTTTTTTTCTTGCAAAATTAAAAAACAAGTTAGATATGGAATGAGCTGTCTGAAATTAAATTGTGTGTTTGATTTTATTCAACTTGTAAAAAATGGAACTAGGTAAAGGACCAGATTCACCAAACTGAAGAAGATCATATCCCACTTTTGCCTAGGAGCCTATTGATTAGAAGCCATGGGTGACCTGTGCTCATTCCAGCTTCTCAATAAGCAGAATTAACTGCATTTTTGAAGGAGGTTACCAACAGAGTTCACAGAGATCTGTGCTGGGTTGCATGCTGTTCAACACAAATATGAAATAAAAGGTATGGAAAAAAAGGATGAGTAATGAGGTAACAAAGTCTTCAGATGACAGATAATTACTCATAACAGTTAAATTTAAAACTCCAGAGAATCAGATCTGAAGATACTGAATGAATGGATGGAATATGGCAGATAAAATTTGTTGACAATAAGTGAAAAGAATTGTACATGGGGAGAAAAATCCTAGGTGTGCCCATAACATAATGGTCTCTGAATGAGCTACCACTCAAGAAAGAGATCTTGGAGCCATTGTGGATAGTTTTCTGAAAACAGAATCACTACAGCTAGCAGTAGTCAAAAAGGAAAAAAAAAAAGCACATGTAGTAGAGAGAAAAAAAGAACAAAAACAATGCCATCATGTAAATACAGAGTGTGCCCACTCCTTGAACAATATATACTGTTTCAGCCATCCCACAGCAGAAAGCGTAAGTGGGAAAAAGGTACCATGGATGGTCGGGGTTTGGAACCCTTCTGTATCAGAAGAGATAAACAAACTAAGATTTTTCAGCTTGGAAAAGAGTCACTGAAGAAAGGATGATTTACGATGTTTTAGAAAACTGTTCTATAAGGAATAAATAGTTACAACAACAGTACATATTACTCTGATTATTGAATCATGAATAGTATAAAGAGGGTGAATAGGAAATTACTGTGGCAGTTTACAGATACTAATTATAACACAGCAATAACAATTAACAATATATATACCCATTAGTTAAACATATAACAATGTAACAATACACCATAACAATTAATTATAGGCACTTATTACAATGATTATTACTACAATGCTATTAAATTGTGGGACAGTGCCACATGATGCTGTGAAAGCTGAAAGTAAAAGTGATTTCCAGAAAGGACTGGAGAAATTCACAGGAGACAGGGTGTCCTGGTTTAAGCCCAGCTGGCAACTAAGCACCACACAGCCACTCGCTCACTCCCCCCCTGCCCCAGTGGGATGGGGGAGAGAATAGGAAAAGTAAAAGCGAGAAAGCTCGTGGGTTGAGATAAGAACAGTTTAATAAGTGAAATGAAATAAAATAAAATAATAAAAATAATGATAATAATAATAAAAATTGTAATGAAAAGGAAAATAACAACAACAACAAACAAGAAAGGCAAGTGATGCAAAAGAAAATAATTCCACACCACCCTCCGACCGATGCCCAGCCCAAGCAGTGGTCCCCCGGACAGCTTCCCCCTAGTTTATATACTGAGCATGACATCATATGGTCTGGAATATCCCTTTGGTCAGTTGGAGTCAGCTGTCCCGGCTGTGTCCCCTCCCAACTTCTCGTGCACCCCCAGCCCACTCCCCGGTGGGGTGGTGTGAGGAGCAGAAAAGGCCTTGACGCTGTGTAAGCACTGCTCAGCAGTAACTAAAACATCCCTGTGTATCAACACTGTTTTCAGCACAAATCCAAACCATAGCCCCATACTAGCTGCTATGAAGAAAGTTAACTCTATCCCAGCCAAAACCAGCACACAGGGCCATCAATGGCTAGTAAACATGGTGCTTTTGGTCCAATATTGGCTTAAAAAATTCTCTGTTTGACATAAGCTAGGAGAGAAAACCTGGGAAAGATTTTGTCTTCCTTGGATTTTTAACCTTTTTCTCTATGTATCCAACATTGGTCACTGTCAGTGACAGAGTGCTGGTCTAGGTGGATCTTCAGTTTGACCCAGTACAGCAGTACTTATATTCTGGAGTCTATAAAGTTCTGTAGGACATAACACCAGCCTTCTGTTATTAAATTTATAGATGCATATGAAGAAAGAAGAGTAACCTGAGAAATTTAAGAAAATATTAGGTTGACACTTAATCTTAGGTGTTAGAATTAAGAATGTTTCAAGATTATTTTGTGCAGATTCAAAGGTTTTATACACAGTAGTAATGCAAATGATTTATACGCAGCCAATATTAAAGAGTTCCGACCACTTGTAACAGACAAAAGATATTTTTTTATTGCTTCTGAAAATATGTAATTTCATTTATCATCTTCTAAAAAGTTTTTCTAACAGGAAGAAAAAAGTCTAAATCAGAGTATCTATCATCCAGCAGGTTATACATGTCATTTGTTTTTGAAAAACAACAAATTCTATTACTTGATACATTTTGACTTATGTTCCCTCACTTTTTTATTACTGTTGATTTCAGACTACCACCCTTTCCAGGGGCAGCTCTAAGGTTCAGAGGGCATTAGATAGTCTCATAGATTATTTTACCTACTCAGGAATAACCCTCAGAAACTTAAGCTTTATCACAAGTCAGGAGGTACATTTGACTGTGGTCCAGGCAGTGCTGTCATTTCCACAGAGCTCCCCTTACTTGTGCAGAGCGCTACTGAAGTAACCAAGTCTCTGCTATATGGGGATGTCGGAAATTAAATAGTGCCGCTGTCTGTATGATGTCCATGTCAGACAGAATTCCTGGTTTTGGCTTGTAATAATAGAATAAAAGCTGTTTAATCAAATGTCAGTCTTTTATTGTTTTAATTCTGAAATCTTGTTGATCAGAATGACACATACATTATTTTTGTTCCTTTTAAGCCAAGGAGTATTTTGTCACTGGTGTCAGTGGGACCAGGGTTTTACCTCTGATATCCAGAAAAGAAATAATTCTCTTCTTTGGAGAGCAAATATTTTGACACAGACAGGAGATATGATGACTAAGTTTGCAATGTTTACTTACGCGTTCTGCTATATGAGAAGTATCTCAGATGTAATCAGTTCAAATTACTATTTTCAAGTCATTTTTACTGCTGACCTCCTTTCTTAGAGTCCTTGACAGTTCCTATCAATAATATTGAAATCTAATATTTACAGACCCATTCATTTTAGAGGATGTAGGAACAGAAATGTAAAATTATATTAACTCAAGCAACAAAAAGTAGGTTTTAATTGGTTATATAATATTACTCTTTTTTCTGAGAAATTTAGACTTGGAAATTTCTGAGGAACTTACTCTAAACAATCAGCTTTCTTAAACTGATTTTATTTCTGTATATCAGAGTGAACCTTTTGCAATGATTTCTGTTATATTGCCTCTGTTCCTCTTTCTTAACCTCCTAGCTGTGTTGTGACCTTCCGCACAGAGAATACCTGCATTTCCTTGACTAGTGAAGACCTAGTTCCTGTACCTAACTCTGTCTACCATGAAGTGATTGAAATCCTGGCCTCATTGCTTCCTGCTGCCAGCTGCACAGCAGGGACTGGTATTCAGTGTTCCTGGAGCTGGGGCTCTCCTTCTTGTGTTTTATCCAAACAGCTGCATGTGTCCAGAGGCATCTTCTCTGCTGCTTGGGAATCTCATACAAAATTGCTGTTTCTGAGCCTAGCTATTCCTCTGAATTGTCACCTTCAAATTATTTAAAAGCTTTATTCTAAAATTTAATATAAAGAGGGGTGAGGACTCCACTTTCTCTGAATTGTCAGTTCACCTTCAAACTATTTAAAAGCTTTATTCTAAAATGTATTATTAAAAAGGTGTGGAAGGCTCTATTTTAATGTAGAATGCTGAGAATTACTTGTCTCTGTTCTCATGGGAAACTGCTACAAACTACAGGTACATTTCTTAAAAGAACAATGTAATTCTGAAAATCAATTTTGCATATAGAATTGGTAGTTATTATTGTTACTGTCCCCAGTATTATACCTGAAGAAAACTAAAGAAAAACAATTTACACCAGTTTTCTCATGTTATTTAGCTTTAGGCTGGGTCTCAGATGCCCAGCTTCCGCTGATTTAAATGGAATCTCCGCATTGCACTTCTTTTCTCATTTTCCCTCTGAGATCTGGGCACTAGTCTGGACCTAGCCAAATCTTCAAGCCCTCCTGGAAAGCAAAGTGCAACAGGAAACAGAAAGAGAGAGAAAACAACTACATCAGTGAAAAATGTGAGAGAATATGAGGGGGACCAGAGGGGAATCCTCTGCAGAGCAATCCTGACAGCACCCACTGCCCCCAAGGGTGTCCCTGGAGCTGGTGAGTGCCACTGCATGGCGCTCTGCATGGAGGGGTGGGAAGACGAGGAGGGTTTTCCAACCAACGGTCCCAGCATGCTCCAGCTTGAGATTCAAAAATAAGCTGTCTCACCAGGACTGCTGACCTTCTCAAGAGGGAAAGATCACCTCTTGCCATGTGTTTCATTGCAGAGTGTCTAAATACCTTTGCAGTCAGTCTGCTTGCTCCTTAGTGCTTTTGCCATTTTTGGTGAAATTCTCATGCCATTTAGCTCAATGTGAGTTTTGAAAACCATATCGACATTTACATATGGTACATCTGTAGAGTTAGAAGTCCAGACGCTTACAAACTTCACAGAAATATTCATAGGTTCCTTTTGAAGTGCTTGCCTTTGGATAAGCAGACATTTTGCACAGGGTTTTCACCCTGTTTCCGATCACCCGATTCCTCCCCAGTGTCTTTGAGAATGCCCAGCTCTACCTCCTTATGGTAGCTGTCTTATGTAGTGCAAAATACCACAGTCCTCCCCATTTTAAACAAAGACGTTGGGTGTGATACTCTCTCCATCACTCATGCTTACTCCAGCTGGTTTGATAAAAGCTGTTACTTACAGTTTTCCTTCCTGGAGCATGTGATCAGAGATAAACAGTGGCCAGATGGTCTTCTTAAAATTAGGCTATTCTGCTATATGAATTGCCAGATAAAAGGTCTTATACATTAAAACAAAGGCTTAAAACTCCAGAAAGGACTACAGCGTGACTTTCTACCTAAGACTGTAAAGAAGAACTTTCTCAATGCTAACAGACAAGAAAACAATCATTAGGCTCAATCACTTGGTTATATAGTATTTTACCTTGGTTTAAAGCAAGCTATATATTTTTTGTTCACAATTTGTCACTGCCCAACTTGATATTTCACACATTAATACTAACTTTGTCACAACAAATTCTAATTCTGAAAATTGCACTTATAAAAATTCGGGTCTTTGCTAAAAATTTGCATCCATGCTTAAATCTAGATAACTATAGTCCTGAGCAGTAATTAGTATTAGAATTACCACTGCAGCTGGTCAGGTTTTGGACTGTGAATGCAAATGCAGGACTAATTACAGCAGCTCTAAATACTGCTAATGTTGATAGGACTTTACAATGGCATAAGAAATAACTTGTGCACTGAGAGCAAGAAGGTACAGAGACCAGACAGCAAATTTATCCTATGATACCTGATTGTACTACTGCATGTACATCAGCAGACTTCTCACAAAAAAAATTCTTATTGTCTCAGAAGTATGAGGAGCTGCTGTTCCTAGACTCCATCTGGACCTGCCTAGTAGCTTCTTATGACTCTAGGCAGCTTTGGGACCTCAGAAGCATTTTAGAATGACCTGATATTTTGAAATCCTGAGAGCTGTTTTAAAATTCCATGACAGAAAAGGATTGCAAATCTGTGTTATCTTAACATCATTATTATCTTGTTGAAATGTTGTATCTTTCTGTGGTATAGTTTCAGAGATTTCTAATTACAATTTATTTTTTACATTAACCTTTGATTAACCAATTGCATGTTCTTTCATAAGCACCAAGGTTAGTCATTTCTTCTAACAAGCTCCCACTCAAACCATCCTTCTAAAAATCATCATTGCAAACAGAGGGAAATTTTCATAATGTCAAAAGCTTTCTATTCCCTCTCTATATTGTACTTAATAGTCTAATCAGGCTTCTGACTTTCAGTAAATTACTTCAAAATGGTTAAATATCCTTGATACAGTTACAAATAGTTATCATGGGACTCTTATTCTGTGCTAACCCTAGACTACAAACAAGAGAAACTATCCTTTAGGTTAACTACACTATATCTAAGCTAGAAACAACACTTGGAATTTAATTCTGGAAAAATGCAGTATGTCATGATTTCAGTATGTTAGTTTCTATTTGTTCAAATAATAAATGTACACTCTCTGGCTCTGGATGGCATCCCGTCCCTCAGGCGTGTCAACCACACCACTCAGCTTGGTGTCATCTGCAAACTTGCTGAGGGAGCAGTCGATCCCACTGTCTATGTCATTGATGATGATATTAAACAGTACTGGTCCCAGTACGGACCCCTGAGGGACACCACTTGTCACTGATCTCCATCTGGACATTGAGCTGTTGACCACTACTCTCTGGATGCAGCCAATTCCTCATCCACCAAATAGTCCATCCATCAAATTCATATCTCTGCAATTTAGAGAGAAGAATGTTGTGGGGGACCATGTCAAAGGCCTTACAGAAGTCCAGATAGATGATAACCATAGCTCTTCCCTTGTCCACTGCTGTAGTCACTCCATCATAGAAGGCCACTAGGTTGGTCAGGCAGGACTTGCCCTTGGTGAAGCCATGCTGGCTGTCTTGAATCACCTCCCCGTCCTCCATGTGCCTTAGCATAGCTTCTAGGAGGACCTGTTCCATGATCTTCCCAGGCACAGAGGGGAGGCTGACAGGCCGGTTGTTCCCAGGGTCTCCCTTTCTACCCATTTTAAAAATGGGTGCAATGTTTCCCTTTTTCCAGCCACCAGGGACTTCACCTGACTGCCAGGACTTTTCAAATATCATGGAGAGTGGCTTGGCAACTACATCAGCCAGTTGCCCCAGGACTCTTGGATGCATCTCATCAGGTCCCATAGATTTATGTATGTTCAGGTTCCTCGGGTGGTCACGAACCTGATCTTCTCTTACAGTGGGAGGGACTTTGCTCTACCAGTCCCCGTCTTGTGGTCCATCCACTCGGGAGGTGTGGGAAGAGAGGTTGCCAGTGAAGGCTGAGGCAAAAAAGTTGTTGAGTACCTCAACCTTCTCCTCATTCATTGTTATCAGTTTGCCAGTCTTGCTCATCAGTAGGGGTATGCTTTCTTTGACCTTCCTTTTCTAGGTGACATACCTATAGAAGCCCTTCTTACTGTTCTTTGCATGCCTTGCCAAGTTCAGCTCCAGCTGCACCTTGGCCTTCCTGACTCCATCCCGACACAACCTGGCAATGCCCCTGTACTCTTCCCAGGATACTTGTCCTTGCTTCCCCTGCCTGTGCATTTCCTTCTTGCCCTTTACTTTGGCCAGCAGGCCTCGACTCATCCATGCCTGTCTCTTGCCTTCCTTTCCCAATTTCTTACACATAGGGATCAAGAGCTCTTGCGCTGTCCATAAAACACCCTTAAACATCTGCCAGCTCTGTTCTGCTCCCTTGTCCCTGAGGGCAGTTTCCCAAGGGGTCCTATTGACTAATTCTTTGAACAGCTGGAATTTTGCTTTCCTAAAATTCAGGGTCCTGACTTTACTCTTCGCCTATCCCATATCCCTCAGGACTGTGAACTCCGCCAGTACGTGATCACTGCCTCCAATCTTGACACCGCTGGTTAGCTCACTTGCCTTGGTGACCAACAGGTCCAGTATCGCATCCCCTCTGGTAGGGCTGTCTATTACCTGGCTTAAGAAGTTATCCTCAATGCATTCCAGGAGTCTCCTGGATTGCCTACAGCTCGCCAGGCTACTTTTCCAGGAGATGTCGCGGTGGTTGAAGTCCCCCAGCAGGACGAGAGCCTGCGAGCACAATGCCTCCTGTAGCTGGAGTAAGGCTTCGTCAATAGGCTCCCCTTGATCGGGCGGCCTGTAGTAGACACCAGCCACAAGGTTCCCTTTGTTGCCTCGGTCTCCAATTCTTACCCATAAGCTTTCAACCTGTTCATGGCTATTCTTCAGAGGCAGCTCTTCACAATCTATCCATTTCTTGACATAGAGGGCAACACCTCCACCCCTCCTTCCTCACCTGTCCCTTCTGAACTGCCTGTAGCCATCGATAGCCACACTCCAGTCATGAGATCCATCCCAACAAGTTTCAGTAACGGCAACTAGGTCGTAGCTTTCTAACAGCATGGTGGCTTCCAACTCCTCCTGCTTTTTGCCCATGCTGCATGCATTGCTGTAGAGGCACTTCAGCTGGGCTGCCAGCCGTGTCACCTTCTTAGAGGAACACCCCTTAGCTCCTTTGAGGTATTTCACTGGTGTTTCCCTGTTGGCTCCTATTACCTCAGGAGCCCCTGGCTCATCTCCATAAGACTTCAAGCGTGCTCCAGTGTACCCAGCATGTCTCAGATTAACAGGCTGAGGGCCCTCGCAAGCACCCCATCCCTCTAACCTTGGTGTGTCATCCCACAGCTTGTCACAGGCAAGCCTGATATTATCCCCCTCCCCCTTCAAGCCCAGTTTAAAGCTCTGTCAGTGAGCCCAGCTAGCTCGTGAGCAAACACCCTCTTCCCCCTTTGAGAAAGCTGAATCCCATTTGACACCAGCAAGCCTAGTGCCGTGTAGGCCATCCATTATCAAAAAACCCAAAACTGTGGAGGTGACACCAGGCACAGAGCCATGTATTTAAAGACTGGGTCTGTCTGTTTCTTCCAATGTCGCTGTCCACAACTGGAAGGAGAGACAAAAAAATAACCTGTGCTCCAGGTTACCAACTGTCTTTTGATTGCCCTTGGACTATGTGTTGCGGCTTCATGGCCACCCATATGGAAGAGGAGTAATGGGTAATAGTCCAAGGGCCGTACCAGGCTAGGAAGTTTCCTAATGATGTCCTTAACCCAGGCCCCAGGGAGGCAGCAGATTTCTCTAAGAGGAGGGTCTGTCCAGCGTGATTCTGTCTTTTAGATGGAGTACATTTTAGCTAACTAAATCTGATTCTAAAAGGCAGAGTGCTGGAATTTAAGCAATTTAAATAAGATTTGCTTCAATGATTCTAAGGAAACACATCTTTTATACAGAAAAGTTTTCAGCATGATCGATGCAATTTTGCATGCATTTTTCTAACCTATTGAGATTATTGCCCTATATGTTATCAAGATACAGCAGTATATTGTGTTATCATATTGTCAATTTAAATAGGAAATATTTTGGTATTTCTCTTTAACAAATTCATTCCACGTACATATTTCATTTAGGGAAAAGGGTTAATTGGCTTATGTTCACTAAAATGTTTTACAGACAACAATTTGACTTTATTGCAAAATGAAAACATCTTTTTGGGAACCTCATTCTAGTGCTTTAAGGATTGTCATTATGTTGAGCATTCAGTGGTAAATGTGTCTCACTGGAAGTGAGAAAGAAAGTCTATAAAGTCAATATACTGTCATGCTAAATATCTTCCTAAAGCAAGATGGGCTGCCAATTCCTCCTAAAGAAACCTCAAAGGGAATTAAATTATATTCTTCACTGCCTAGAAGTCCCTAAACACAGGTTACAGCAGGTTTTATCAGATGCTGTGCTTGCAACTATATGCAAGTACATCTAAAAGGGTACCTTGCTATTCTTGCAACTGCCTCACTCTCATCAAATCCACACAGCGAGCACTGACCAGTGACTGAGGTGAAAAAGTTCACAACAATAAACTATTAAATAGCTTTATACAGCAAGCATTAAAGTGAACAGAAAACTTTCCAGTCACTTCAGTAAAAATCGAATTGGATCTTACATTATGAAGGATAAGGAATAAGGAAATAGGCTCTTACAGGGTATTAAGATGGTCTGGGGTTTTGGGGTGTGGGCTCCCCCCCCCCCCCCCCCAGCAGGATATTTTAACTTCTGTTTATATGGCAATTATAGTGGAGAGCATAAAAGAACATACAAATTTCAAACATGCAAAAGGCCAATTTAATTCCTGATCAAGCCCGAAGAAATTAAAGGGAAGTTTTTGATGCATAAAAGCAATAAAAAGTTATATTAGAACCTATTATACTCTCACTTAAACACTTGGCTTTTTCCATTTGTTTGTAAGGGAGCAAGAATAGCTCCATGACTGCAAGTGCATAGAGATAGAAGAACCCTGGACCTTCAAGCTCAAGAGGCCAAGTCCATTTTGTTATTCACTTTGTTGCTTCAAAGCAGGGTAAGCTATACCTGTATTATTCCTTTGGCATGAAGACATATTCTGTCAAGTACTAGTTGTTACGAGACCTTGACCCAGAGCAGTTACGGATCCTTTTTAAATTGAACAAACCACACTGACCTGAACACTCACTGATAATGTCTGGGATGACTAAACACCTTCTCTGATCTTCCTTTAATTGTCTTTTTTTCCCTACTAACAACCACTGAGTCTCCTCATGAAACAAAAGAATACTTCATGAGAGAAAAGAATGGAAGATATCTTTGTTTTGGGAAAACACAGAAAAAAAATCATAAAACAGAGTACCTTTGACTACAGTCCATTGATCTACACACCAGTGCGAATATCTCATAGTCAACTTCCCTTTTCAGCATCACTGCCACATCCCCAGGCACTACCATTAGTCAT
Organism: Gavia stellata; assembly: GCF_030936135.1. Lineage (NCBI taxonomy): Eukaryota > Metazoa > Chordata > Aves > Gaviiformes > Gaviidae > Gavia > Gavia stellata. The sequence goes on along the minus strand of NC_082598.1, from coordinate 21,464,038 downwards.
GCAGTTTCAGATTCTTGAAATTTTGGCAGTATATTAGGAAAATATTGATTAATTCTACCTAGCTGCTTCATCTCAAGGCAGCAGAAATGCTGGGCACAATTTACCCTCTCTTCAATTCCGTCCATGGCTGTAACAGGGTAAGCCAAATAAAAAGACTGTTTCACTAGCTCCGCTAATAGTACTTTCATTTGGTGGATTGATGAGGAAACCTCCTGTTGCTTCTCTTCTTTCTGGAAGATTTTGAACACCATGGCAGTCTACAGTCACCTGAGGACAGGACAAGAGACTCTTAAAAGGCTGGGCAGAGGTACAGAGTGAGCACATGAAGCACAAGAAGCCTTTCCCCATTCTGTGTTCCTTGCTTTGAGAGGTATGGTCTTGTCCATTTAAATGGTATCTGTTTACTCCAGAAGCTGATTGCAATGAGGTCGCTAACAGAAGCCTGGTGGCATATTCAGCCCTATTTTGCCAAGCTTGCATGTTCTGGAATTACATCAGTTGTGCTATTTTAGTAAGGTTAAAAAAGACAACAGTTAAGACATTAGACATGTTAAAGGTGATCAGACACTGGCCAGAACCAAAAGCTTAGCAATTTGCTGAACAGCTTATGATTTTCAGACATCCCCTCCATATAAGTCTGAGTTTTCTAAAAAATCTCTGTTTTTTAATTTGAGTCAAATTTTACAAGAGAAGCATTTTACACTTTGAAGAATTCTGTCTAAATCACTTGAAACTATTAAATAGAAATATCACAAACTTCTGTACAATACAAAGATGTTAGAATGTAATGCAAAGCAATTAAGACTTGGATAAGGATCAGCGGCATCAAAATGAGTCAAGTAACTTAAAGGCAATCTCTCCATAACAATGCTTCTATACAATATTTTTCAAATTTTGCAAGTTATAGATACCTTGTAGATGGAATTGTTCAATATTTTTCATTAAAATTAATTTTTCCTTTGTGTATTCTTAGCTGTAGAGTAGATAAGTTGGTGATCCTATTACTAACTGCAATTAATGCTGCTCAGACAACCACAGTTTTTACATTTCTTATGTCTTGGTTTTATAACTCTTCAGTATTAAATTTCTTGTAACATAGATCTTTTGAACATACAACACAAACACTGCAAGTTTGTTCTTCCCTTCTGAGAAACCCATATTTTAATGCAGACATACCTGTGTTACACAGGAAAGAATTCAGATATGTAGGAACTGCATATCACTTGTAAAGAGATCAATGACGAAAGCTTTTCTGAAATCAAATACATTTCAAGGAGTATTGAAAGGACCCTTTTTTGACCTAAGTGGTTAGCCCAAGGGCTATTTCAGTTAGAAGGTGAAGCTGATAATAGTCAGATATTTCTTCAGTGTCATCCTGTTTATTTACAAAGAATGCACAAAGTCTGGTTCCCCTGAATGCAGCAGAAATCAAACAGCAAGAGATACAGCTCCTTTGCCCATGGGGTCAAGACTCTTTCTAGCTAGCACTTAGCCCAAAAGATCTTTCTCTCAGCTTTTCACAAAGCTACATCCTCAATGTTTGTTCTCACTGTCTCCTCAAATGCTTTTCTCTCCACTTCTCTGCCTTTTCTCTTGTTTCTCTTGGAGACAGATACATTCTCTTTTACCAAGCAATGTCACCACAGTGTGACCATCTAAGAAAAGCTCTAAAGTTGCCTTTGTACTGGGAAGTCCTATGTTTTCAGTGGGTGCCTCTGCTGTTTCAGCTATCCAATTCCATAGATACTTTAGCTATACACACACACATTTATTAGTAATGACTATCAGATTGACTAAATTTCACACAATTCATAAACACACAAGTCTCTTTCTACAGGAGAAAAGATACTTCATTTCAATCACACAATGTGCTTCAAAATATTGAAAAAACGACTGGATTTTATTACCCCTAGGCAAGTTTGCTGGCATTTAATTACATATTCTCATTGGGTGAATCTTAAAAGGGCTCAACATACAGCTGGCAGCCCTGGAGCAGAGATAGACATATTTTTAAATCTTTCCAATATTAAGCATTTCAAAGGAATGATTCCTGACATAATGTAGACAGATGGAAGGTACTGCCTAAAACTGAAGAGAGGCCTCCCAGCTCCTTAGAACTCTGCAGCTCCTGTGCTATCGTGCTCTCAGCAGATCTTCCCTCCTAAAGCCCTGTACCTGGTTAAGGCAGTTAGTCTTCTGAGGCACAGTGAGTACAGATGTTTTTCGTGAACAAAGTTTTCCCCTTCCAAAACTACAGGTAAAGTAAACAATATATTTTCAACAACCATTTACATACAAAAATATATATCTTGGCTATTTCATGTGAAATGTATTGCTGTAGGTTTACAGGTCCTGGGAGAGAATGCAATTAATTGCTTCACCTCACTTGTGCGTAATTGTGTGATAGAAAGTAAGTGTATAGGTGCCAATAAAAAAGCCATTTTTGTTTCTATACTTATTTGACTTCTTGACTGTTGCACAGCATAACTGACATGGACTAGCCAGAGACACAATGTGAAGGACAACTAGACAGCATGTGATTTTTGTGCTGTTATTCCCAGCTGTTTATCTGCAGGTTTTATTTGCACTGATGCTTACTGCTAAACCAGCCTCTTATGCTTGAAACAGCATTTTTATGGGCTTTATCTATGTTACCCTCTGAACCAGAAATCATGTGGAGTTTTTATGCAAAAGATAATTCTTAGCCTATAGCTAGGAATGGTCATACTAAGATGAACACTCCTAAATATTACTGTTTGCCAATGTAAGTAACAAAAACATTAAATGAACTGATTTGTACTAGTTTGGCCATAATGATTAATTTCTCGCTTGACAGGACATTGTGATTATAGGGCCAAATGCAGAAAATATTCATCTTTTTTTATTATTTCACTTTCCTTCAGGCCACATGAGCTTTACTCACCACGTTTATTTACCACCATGGGGTTCCTTCTGCAAAGCATTGTTTTGATGATCACATGACTAGTGAATGACAGCAGGTACCATTAGATAAACAACAAAGTTAATTGAGTATGAGCAAAGACTTCAAGATGTACCCAGCAATGTAAAGTCTATTAAAACAGGATGAATCAAAACACAGAGATGAATTTCCTTTCACTTTACCTGTGCAGAATGCTAAAATTATTAGGTTCAAATTAATACCACCTTAACATCTCCTGCAGAGGTATTTCTGGGTACAAGGAGCTCAGTAGGAAAGCCAATTTAAGTACTTGTTGTCCTTTTCCTCAGTCACAGCCACTCCTTTCTGCCCTTGCCCCATGGCACCAAAGGTACTCAGGACATGTGATCCACTTGTACTGAAATAACTGCTCTGGAGTTCTGCAGTAAACTGGATCAGTAACTGATCTGGGGCAAAATAACCCAGCTTTTTCCTGTTCCAACAAGGCTAATCCTAATGCAGCCAGCTGTGTGATTTTGAAGCAGTGCAGGTGTAGGAATCAGAGGATCTTTAAGACTGCTCCTAAAACACCTGTATCCAAGATCTACAGCTTAATTGTCCCCTCCATAGAGCAGCCTTGAGAAATTAAAGGAAATCATTTTGTTTACAGCCAAGAAGCAGATCTGCAAATAGGAAGGGCTTCAGTAAATGGATAAATAAAAATATTTCATTTTTTTCTGATAAAAATACTTTTATCAGAGTATAAATCTCATCATTTGCATTTCCTATGTTGCTCTGTAGACTGTTTTCCTCTACCAACATTTATAGGTTGGTTTGGGGGCAGGGCGGGTGTTTTGTTTTTCCTAAAGACAACAAACTGAGTACTACAAACATAACAAACGTGATATATCACATTTAACTCTGTCTAGCTATCTGCCTGTTCTTCCCCTACCCTGGGGGGAAGGGGGAAGCCCCCTGTTCATAATATTTGAACCCTACTGTCTGTATTCAGCTACATATGAAAGAGAAGTATTGAAGATAATTATGTTCCTTCAAGTATCATGAAAATCAGCAGTTAGAGGGAAGGGTAGGGCATAAACTGCTGTACTACTGAGAGAAAGACAAACAGATTTCTGCTGGTATACACTCCATTTGGCAGCAGCTTTCTAGCAAGTCAGCAAGTGCATGCTGGCTGATCAGCACAGATATAGTGCCAGAGTAGGTATAGCATTGCTGTCTCTTGCTTGTAAGGGATATCATAGATGACATGAAAGAGAACTCAGCTGGAAAAGGTTAGAGACAAAAGGCACAAATTATAAAAAAAAAAAAGACTTCATTAGTTCAGCTCTTCATGGAGTAGCAAGTAATCTTGGACCATACAAATTATATCATGCAAGTATGTCTCATACAAGAATATATTTTCTAGAAGATTAATTACTTGGCATAGTGCAAGTTATGTGGCAGAAAAGAAATGTTAACATTAGGACGACTGAAACTTTTCAGCCATAGCAAAGTTACATTGTAGAATATGATTAAGTTTGATGCTTTGTCCTGTTTCTCCTGCTTTTTTTTGCCTTTTTTCCTGACTTGGAAAGTTCTGCTCTTTGCGGAGCTGCTGCTGCATTTTTATTCTCTCAGACGTTTTGTAGGTCACAAGGGTATCGTTCTGTCTGAGATGTGGTCAGAAAGAATAAGAAAAATCGATTTTGGAAAACCTCTGTTAGCACTCTTTCATGAACATTTTGTTACATCCATTGTGAGCTTTTAAAAGACTGAACCTGTGAATTTGCTATTGCTATGTCTTTGTATGATTTTCGTAGGCTTATAAGCTAAGAAAGAGCAGCACAGCATAGGAAACACCCCAGTCTTCATGTGCACTGGGACAGATTCCCTTTTGTATTAGATTGTAATTTAATATTCTGTGCGCAGGCATGCAGAATTTCTTGCTGGGCGCTGAGTTATGCAGAGAACTGTAGATCTGCAAACAGGAAGCTAAGCTTAGAAAGGATAATGTATTAAAAGTGCCAGTGAAAAGCTGTTCTGCTTTCTATGTTCTTTAACTCCCCCTACAAGTCCTCTGTCCTTTACTAGACCTACAGGAAGATATGTGGTACAGATGTATTGAAAGGTAAAGTTTTTTCAAAGACTTGAAAACTACCGGTCCTATCTATCTGCCAAGCTTTTCTATGGTTCCCTTCACCATAACACCTTGGAATTTCCACTGATCAGGTCTCTGAAAAATCAATGCAGAAGATTAATTAAGTATATCTGAATGTTTGTGTGAGACTGAAAAAGCCTTTTGATTCACAATGTCGGCACTGTTTTTTAGTTTTATTCCACAGCAGCAGAGTAGAGGAAAAAAGTAAGGACTTGTGATTAGATAAACTCCTTTTAATTTTTCCATTCTGTCTTAGCCAGATGGAAACACATGGACAATTGGTTTACAGAGATCTTTATCCTCTCTCCTTCATTAGCGCCACAGGGAAGTTTCCATAGTGGCTAATGCACTTACTGACATGGTTTCAACAATTTAATCACCCAGAAGCCTCTCTGTAAGGTCAATGTTCTCTACATTTGTTCCAACTCATTTACTGAGTACAAAGGTGAACTTTTTCATTCCAGGTGTGTCATTATGGAAATCATGTTAATGAATCAAGACACTGGAGGGCATATGTATCTCTGTTCGTGCAAGATTAATGGAGACTTTGTCAAGGAAGATTCAGTCTTAGATTCTTCTGGTAAATCCAGGTCTGAAGTTTAATTGTACATTAATAGCCTGGATTTTATACTGGCGTAGCAGCTTCCATCTCAGACAAACTCAAAACGTTTCACAAACATCAATACAGTACACATAAGGAACAATTCTTCTATTACTAAAACACAACAACCTAAGAGCACAAAGAAGTTGTAGCACACAGCACTGCATGGTAGACTGGGATGGATGTCAGGACATGCATATTAAGAATCCTATTCCTGACAGAAAAAGCTTTTGGTCAATTAATGGCAAGCAAATTTTTTTATATTCATATATCATATATATCTTTTATACTCTGTTTTTAAGCTTACTGGTATAGAATCTCTATTGTTTGTGACTGTAGAGTGAACTGAACAACAAAGTTAGCATGTTGTCACAATGCAAATATTCACATAATATTCCCTAAAAATGTGCTGCAGAAATGATCCTCTGATTCCAGAAAAAGTAATGAAAAGTGTTTTGTAATTTAATCAGCTTTCTTGCTCATTAAAGCTTCCAGACATCAAACAGAACAGTAAGAATGGAAACAGAAAAGAGTAAGAAATAGTAATCTAGAATTAGTGACATTTCTAATTCTTCCCATACTGCGTTATCATTACTTGTTGTTCCTTCATGATTCAAAGGCCTAAAGGAGAGAAGAGGAAGCACAGGTGCACTGAATATAGACATTCTTTATAGCTGAAAATGATGGATAATTTCTTCACTTCCCAGGTAGCTTCAGGTCATAATGTGATTTTAGGCTCTATATCCAGCTCTATTTTAGAGAACAATTTGAATACAAATGCAATTAACAGAAAGCTATATTCTAAAAAGACATGGTTTCTCTGATACAACCTAATCTTACTTTTTATTAATAGAATTCAACATCGTGCTATTTGGAATTAGCCTTGCTTCTTCCCTTTGCTTTACCACTATATTATAGGAAATTGGTAAAATCAGACTGACACCCGTTAGAGTTCATGTGTTTAGGAAAAGAAACACTCACTGCTGACCTTTTAATTTTAAATCTTTTTGCAGCAAAAGACATATAATCAGTTTAAAAAGCTTTCTATATCCAGAAATTCTGCTCCTTTCAGTATTGTTTTCCTTTTTTTTTTTTTAGTTTAATAGCTTTGGGGACAGAAAAGATTTAGAGTTTTCATATTTTCTGTAGTTTCAGATAATGAAAAATAATCAGGCAGATCAATATAAAAATGTAGGTAAAATCCAAAGGGCAGCCCAGATTTCACATTCTGCTTAGATGTATTTATGTATTACTGTAACACTGTCTTGGGAGAGAGAGCAAATATTTTGATCTTTTCATGTACTACAGCATTATATCATATGCAGTGGATCTGATGAAATAGGCAGCCTCTTCTAATAATAATTGTTGTTATAAATTTTGTTTCTCTATGTTTAAATATATAACTATTATAGTAGAATTTTACAGTAAAGTCCCTCAAATCCTCTAATGCTGACAGAAGCGTGAATATATGATAACTCTGGCTCTGAAAAATAGAAAAGAAAAAGACAAGGTGTATACGTTGTTCTGCCATATAAACCTACCTCTGTCCTGTGGAATCAGTTATAAACACTGGGAATATACTCTACACATATTCTAGCCAGGGCTATCCTAAAAAATAAATGCCAGGAGGACCATTTCCCATATTAGGATGTACAGTATTTCCCACAGAACTGCCTTCTGTCATTCCTCTTACAGGAATTCCACCTGTTTTTCTCCATAGTAGCAATAATGTACTGACTGGTGAAGAATATGTATTTTAGCAGGTTGCCAGGACTCAGGGTGTATAAGTGCCTCTTCATCTTAGCAATCATAGATCCTTTGTTCCTGTGCTGAGTTATGTATGTGAATCATGCACATACAGAAGCAGAATGATTTATTTTTGCCAGGAGGACTCAAGTAATCTAGTTAGTTGCACATACAGCAGTACAATGAGAAGAAAGAATCCCAGGGTGAATGTCAATGAAAGGTTAAATCTGACAAGGTTAAGTCTGACATGCTTTGCACAGAAGTAGTGAAATAGTTTCCTTGAAGTACAGCAAGCTCGTGTTCAATGCCTTTGTCTTCATGTATGTATTGCTGTGAAAATGTCATTGGGACGGACTCGCTCTCCTATATATGATGTAGGTTCCTATATCTGATACACAGAAATCAGATCCCTTTGTAGAGTTAAATAAATTCTTAAATTCTTAAATATTTTTGTTTCTCTCCAGTCTTAATCTTTTCAGGAGTCAGGTGGCCCATAAGGAATTCCTTAGAGATGGAGGGACTGGAGCCAGAGATGGAACCAGCTCTCTGGGTTTGAACCCAGACAGATTTGTCACATCGTAGTTTGATGTATGGTGATCTAAACCAATATAGACCAAAGCCTCATTGCTACTAAAACTTGTTCTACAGTAACATCTCAGGTACCCATGTGCTAGGAACTATGTTAATAGACTTTTCCCTTCATTAATAGAATTAACTCAATTCCCCTTTGAGCAGAGGAGCATTGCTGGTGGGGCAGTTTCCCCACCCACAGCTGTATGTTCCTGAGAACCATCTCTGTGGGTATAAAGGATTTGTACATCTGGGAAAAGAAAAGCAGCAAAATAACTTCAGAATTTTCCTCCCACACCTTGCTCAGTCTCCTGTCTTTCACAGTAAGCAATATGCATGAGTAGGGGAAAGTACAAGAACAGAGCAAGCATACATTATAATTCTCCAAAATACCATTTCCAACCTTCAACCATTTGTGGCTCATCCTGTGCTAGATGTGTTTTCCACATATTTAGTAGCCCCCATCATGGATCTCTTTTCCATGATTTTCCCCAGTCTCCCTTACTCCCAAGTAAACATTTAGTAGCTACAATATAACACAGCAAAGAATTCTATAGCTTAATGAGTTTATTTTTACAAAAAGAGAAATTGCACCTGGCCGTTAAGATGGCTTCCTGCTCCCACTCTGCATCATACCTTACAGTTATCCAGACCCTGAATTCTCTGGAGTTGCGATCAGAGGCAATGGTGAAGGGTGGAAGAATAGAGACAGAATGTCTTTCTTCTGCACTAATCAGCACCTAAGGAAAAAAAAAAAGGGCAATACTATATGAAAATGCAAAGAAGGAGCACAAAGTGGTAGCTACTGGATCACCTTTAATCTGTTTCTTGATAATTTGCGGTGGGGGGAGTTAATGGTAGAAAAATGGCTGTTTGCACTGCTTAAGAACTCATCTCTTCTGTTTAAATATAAAGTGAGTCAGAAATTGTCATTTTCTACTCTGCTATATGTTTTGCATTTGTGAGAGTCATGCTTATTCCTTTCTATTGATCCTCTGTACCCATTTTCTTCACTGCAAGATAAAGTAACTCTCAGCTGTGCATTGCTGTGATAATTGAAGTAGATTGTGAGTGATTTGATAGATATGACAGAGGTAACCTTCAAATCATTTTCTTTTATGATAGACACAACAAAACCACTGCCCATGCTGCCTTAGCTAGGGGTTATAAAAAGGGTACCCCCCCCCCGCCCCTTGCCAATATGGAGTTCACAGAGCAACGTCTTATCAATGCCCACCTCACTGCCTAGTGTTATAGATTATCAAAAAGTGCAGAGGTGCAGTGGCTTATCAAAAAAGCCGTAGCCCTCCAATGATGGAAAGAGACAGGGACTTCCACAGATGGTGCCAGCAAATACAAACCGAAAAAGAGAAATCTGGGTCAGCAGAAGACTACTGTATCCATGTTATTCATAAAGCAGTAGTCTACAGATCGGTACCTTTGGATTCAGGTGTTTAATAAGCTTGAAGAGCACTGCAGAACAGAAGAGCCTCTGACTGACATCCAGGGATCTTGTGTCTGCTTCTGCATGAGCTGTACTGCAAAAGACTCAATACAAAAATGCTTTGTTTTGCATGGAGTACTCAGATTCAGCTATAATGTACAAGCAAGAACTCTGGGCATCTTAATCAAAAGAAGATCTAATTTCTGTTTTAGCATTAGAGTTCCATATATGAGAGAGCAAATGGAGCAAGGAGGAGGAAGGCAGAGAAAAGAGGAGGCAGGAGTGATGCCTTATCATCCATGAATAAAGAACTAACTTCAATTCACTTTTATTCAGGGAATAAGGAATAGGGACAGAGAAATTATACAGGGGTCCTTCCCAGGGCTTTGTGGCAGAGTAGAGCCACAAACTGTGAGTGTTTGTTCTTTTTTTTCCTTTACATTAAATCAGTATATTTCTTGCTAAGAATGCTTTCTTTGAAAGAAATATACAGGCTGACTGCAACACTATTTGTTTTACAGCTACTGTTCCACAGATTTACTGCATATGATTGAGTACAACAGCACAAAAAGAGTCAAATTGAGCCTGCACTACAGAAAGTGAATGCATGTTTTTTATTTTTTTTCCCCCTTCTAAAAGAAATATTCCTAATGTCAGCAATTTATTTATCTGATTGCAACTCTCACCTGCTTGCTTTTCTTTTTGGTTTTAATTCAAAACAGCTGCATGAAAACTTACATATGGAGTAGTATACTGAAGAGAATCAATTGCTTTGAAAATCATCATCATCAAGATTTTTTTTCTGAACCTAAGTCCTACAGCTTTTATTATGTGTATTTGAGTACATTGAAGTTTAACTAGAACATTGGGAGAATCTCAGACTCATAGAGAAGTTTGAAAATAATTAAGGGATTTATTAAGTAAATGGTTTATAACAGATACCAGATATAACCTTATATTTAGGTATTTTTAATTTTAGGTATTTTTCTATTTTATACATATTTTTATGGTTTTATATAAAGTCGCTACCGTTTCTTATTCCAAATGGTATAAGACTCTTCACATCTTCAGAGAGCATTTGTTTTCCTCTTGACAATGGTAAGAAAAAGCTTTTCACAAGGATTTTGAAGAAAAATATGGTCAGTAATTTGCTCCAGTAGCCTTCAGAAATCTCTGAATACCCCAGAATATTGCTAACAACCTCTTGGAGTCTCAGATCTCCAGAAAAGTAAAATTCCATTTCATACATTTGTCGAGACTTTTTTTTTTAGTTTTCCCAAGTAATTAGTGTTGATTTGAGAAGGGAGATAAAAACATAAACTGGGATATCAAATTATTCTCTCACACACAAAAAAGCAAGTAGCAGATTGTAATTCTATCCCTCCTGAATACCAAAAATAAACCTGAAGGGGAAAAAAAAGTAAAAGTTAAGTCCCCAATCAATCTCTTCTTAATAAACCCGTTCTAAATGGATTTCCATTTGCCAACAGTATTTCTTTTCAGAACCAGTCATGGCTTTCCTTCATTGTATTCTCTCCTCTGAACAGGTTCTACCCCAATACGTCTCATTAATTTTAAATGGTATCTGTTAGCTTGCACCTATTCTGTTCTGCTCATCTGCATCCCAGTCCCCCATTATTTCAGTTTATTGTCATGATGCAGGATGGCGTTGAAGCTTTTTGGTATACACTATCATCCTCTGACTCTCTGGCCTCTCAGCTGGAACTCATTATTGCTTCAATACAGAAACCTTCATCCCTAAAACTCCTCACATTTAAGGAAGAGATCTCGCTACACTTCAGACATAGCATAACTGATGAAGGGCAAAGCTCCTTTCCAAAATCTGTGCTGTTATCTAGAGAGAAAGTGGGAGACTGGGAGAATGACTTAGTAACCTAACATGAACCTGAGCAGCACAAAGACACCTGTGCTTATCACGGAAAAACTGTCTCCCATGGTAGACTTGCTTAGAGCAAGCTCTTTGGTGTGGAGATTGTTTCTTCTTCCCTGTTTATGCAAGGATAGTACAACGGGAAGACAAACTTCATGGGTGCCATGGGGCATCAACATGACATGGAAAATGAGCCTCTGAAAGAAAGAGCAACTCTCATGATAGACTGTGTGAGAATGATTGCCCCCCAATTTAGTTTCAATCATCGAATCAGTCACCTGCTCCTACTTGTTGGTAGGTATTGGACTGAAAAGGAAGCATTTTTGTTTCCAAATGAAAGTGGATTAAGAAAAGCAGGTGTCTGAGACACTGCAGCTTCCCCTTTTTCCACACTTTTGGCTGTTCATCTCATTTTCAATTCTCATAATTAACAGCGCTAACCTCCAGTCAGTACTCTTTTTTCCAGTTCGTTGTTATAACTGGCACACTACTCATGGTTTCTGGGCTGATCACAAAAGAATTGCCTTGCTGCTTCTCTGCCTTGTGCCTTCCTCATTTAAATGATACAGGGTTTTGTACATTTCCATTGGCTCAGACTTCCCTTGCTGCTGGCTGCTGCCTCTCTCCTCAGCTCTCTCTGTTTCGATGCTCTGCCTCCAGAGGTATGGATAGGAGGTTGAGCTCTTTCCAAAGCAACTCAGTGAGCTTAGCTGGAGTGAGGCAAAAACAATAGCAATTGGCAGCAAAGGGTAGACAGACTGACAGAGGCTTTTAAATAGTATGGTGTTAGAATGCTTACAGGGATTATACACAGGAAGAAAATGGAAGAGAGAAAAATATAGGACAGGAGAAAGCAAAACATGAAAGACAATGAAGTGGTCAAGTGACAACTTCAGCAAGCTTCGAACAGTCTATTGTATTAGTCACGAGAAACCTAATTTACAGGTAGACAGACAATACTGCCTAGAGAATGACAGGACACTTGTTTCCCTTGTTCTGCTTTCATTGTCCTCTCTTTGTTCCCTCCTCCTCCTCTCTCATTTCTTTTTTCCTTCCAGTTCTTTGAATTACTTCTTTACACTATAGATTTTTCAGCTCTTCAGTTTATCTCTCTTAGCTTTTTGCTCCTGTTGTTTGTCCTGCTTGGACTTTGAAGCAGCAATGGAGAAGGAAACAGTAGAGAGAGGAAAGCACTTGTTTATTTCTCTAGCTCTGGTGTTACATTTTGTTCCATTATCCTATTAAACTTTTTTTTAAACATAGCACACATTACCTTTCACGCATTCTTTGCTCATTTCCAACAGCACACAATTATGTATGTATGACCCTGGCAACAACAGGTCACTACTGTGCATAAGTGTTATTATGAGTTCTCACAATCTTATCACCATTCTTGTAATATTTAATGCTTTTCTTGAAGCCCCATCTCTCATATTCATATCATTATGTGACAATCTCAAGTTATATTCTTCGAAAAGTAAATGAAGGGTGGGATTCATCTCACCTAATTTAATATGTGTAGAATGTAGACATCTACATCTCAGCTAACCCCCTAGGCTGACTTTACAATCAGAGAATTACGCAATTTTAAAGCATGGCTCTTCTGATCTATTTTAGAAGTCTATTTTAGGATGAGATATGCTGCACCCAAAAAGTGCCTATTTCTCCCCACTGATACAGAGGAAGCCTGGGATGAATAGCTGAGCTGTAGACGATTACATGATGATTACATTTGGTCAGATGAATCCTTTTTACCTCTGGGCTTTGCAGAAAAAAAATCAGAAAGTAATGTGTAATATGGATGACCTTCTAATGACTATAAAATTAATATGCAAATAAGAATAATCCCAAATATTTTATTTTAAAACATACACAATCTACAAGAATTTCAGGCTTTCATTTCTTGAATCTATTTCATGACCGGGCTCTTTTTTGTTGTTTTGTTATTTTTGAATACCTGAAACTGATATTAAATATTCCTTTATCAATACCATTTCCCCTTCTCTTCAAATCATTCCTTGTCTCTCACTTCACCCACCTTGCAGTTCACTTACTTTTCAGGGCTTTTTTCATTTTCTGAGATTCACTATATTGACTTCTACAAGGGTATGTGGAAGGCAAGAACATCTGCTTCACAAGGTTATCTGATCAAGGACCTTTTCAATGCAAAAGGAGATAATAAGTAAAGGGGGAAGGGATAACACAGAAAGACAAAGTGGTAGACAAAGGATAATAGAGACAATGGTAAAGACCAAAAGTCTCCAGCTACTAATTGCTGGACCATTAAGAAACTCCAGGCACAGCTTTGGAGAGGATCAGCCTGTACTTTTTAAATGAGAAGAAGGGGGAAACGTGACTACTCAAGATTTTTCTGTGGGACTATGCAAAATTTACAAAGCAAAGTTTAGGAGAAGGAGATAAGGGAGTAACAAAGAGGGGATTAGACAGAAACAGGCATAAAAGGGGATGGTTACATGTAAACCATGGCTGGTCAACATGCTTGTCTGACCCAGCCCTGTGCCGGATCATGACATATGACCTGTCCCCTGACTAAATCCTTTCTTAACGATCTCTTTGTGTACTCTCACTCTCTATCCTGTGTCCATGTGAGTGCTGCAAGGACTAGGTGCCAGCTGCTGGGGGGACCAGAGTGAGTGGATTTGGGGCCAGCAGCTGGAATCACATCAGGGTTGTGGGCACCCCTGGCCTGGGGGGTCAGCTACTGGAGCCAGTGGGGTCTCTGTGCCACCCACTGGAGTGAATGGAGGTCTCAGCCCCAGCCACTGGGGTGGGAATGGTGTGTGTCCCGAAAACCAGCTACTGCATGAGTGGGGTGGGCGTGAGTGAGGAGTGTGAGAGGCTCAGCACCAGCAGCTGGAGCAAGACCGTGGGTCACAGCCTGCGTGCCTGGTGCCAGCTGCTGGGTGGGGAGTGCCTATACCTCCCCCAAATCATGTGTGTGTGATGTGTGTATTCACTAGCAAACCTCATGCAGGGCCAGCCGACAATTAGGAGACCTGTGGGGCAGCAGGCAGGCCCAGGATCTGGGCAGGGGTCTTGGACGGACAGAGTACTTGGGGGACCAGTGAATGTACAAGTGCTTGTGAATCTAGAGTGGTGCCTATGTGCTTTCACTAGTGACCTTTAGAAAACTTTAGAAAATAATTGAGATTTTTATAACTGGCTTAAAAAAAGATATCCCTCCCTCTCTCTTCTTTTAGTCAGAGTTTGAGTTTTTTCCTCTTGTTTATGCACTACATCTGGCTGCATTTGACACACCTTGTAATACGTATCCCAAATAGAGCTGTGTGCAACTTGGCAGTTTCACTTCCCAGGGGCTCATGCAATTACAGTCTGTCAAATATATATCACTTAGCTAAGCAACAACTAAGGAGAGCAATAATAACCTACAAATTTTTCATGGGAAAGCATTACAGAAGGAGAGGCACTATTCCAAGTGACAAAAAAGGGTTATAGCTCCAGGAAGAATAATGAGGTAAAATTAAGGAGGGCGTTTGGTTTGATTATTTTGTTAAATATCAGGGAGGGAAATCATCCTGACTGGGGAATTATTCACCTTGTTACTCCTCTAAGAGGAATATTAGAATCTCTATCACTTGGAAAATGCATTGGCAACTGGACAAAGGGGAAAATAAAAAATAAACCATGGGATAAAAACACAATACGTTTTAGGGGGAATTGGATGCTTTTTCAGGCTTTTTAAAATTGTTTCAGGCTGTGCAGCATATTCTGTGAATGTGCAAGCAGCTTCTTACAAGCTACTGAATTTCTGATTTTTTAACAGAATCCTAGTGGAAAAAATATTCAAAAACATTGATTGTAAGTAATTTGAATATTGTATTGTCTGTTTTAGATTGCGAGGGAGAATTTTAGTTTTGCCATAGTATTAAAATGATTTGGGATGGAAAGGGATAGGAAGGGATGTGGAGGTGGGATGTTAATACCATGCTGAATAATAAGTATTATTCATGATGAATAGGTAGTGAAGGCTGGACAACAGTATGAGTAGGGGGAGCAACACTGCACTGTGAAGGATCCCCAGAGCAAAGCTGTGGTGAAGAACCTGTCCTGACTGTGGACAAAGTCTAAATATCTATCACCATCCTTCAGATTGATGAACAAAAGACTTCTTTTCATTTAAGCACTGTTGGTCCAACGCCTTGTGGCGACTGTTGTAAGCAAAGACCCCATGTCTTCTTTTGTGACGCCAGACAAATCCTGGCTTTTTTGGGGCAGAAAAGATTGTGAAACTATGTTCTTTGTTGTCTCTTGGTATTCACTCACTGTCTACCGAATTCTCAAGAGATTAGACAGCCCTGTATTTTTTTCTGAGTTGGTGTCTGTAGTACAGCTTCACTCTATTTTCTCGCTTCTGACAAAACAAAATACGTACTTGGGATTTTTTTCTTTTCTTCTTATTTTTCAATATTATTCTTGCTTTATGCTAAACAAATCATTGTTCAACAGTTTGACTATGAAGAAAAGAGTAAGAAGTTATTGTAGTTTCATCTCAAAATGAAAATAATAAATAGTCTGCAAAGAGCAAAGGTTGACTGTTTCTTGCAGAATCTAATTTGCTAAGTTTTGCAAATTAGACCAAGAAAACTAAATATGTGTGAGGTTTTTACCTCATTCTATACTTTGCTATTCCATAAATGTTGCAGGATAAAACTATTCAATTAAGATAAGGTACTGTATATTGTTCAGAAAACATATTATGCCTTTTTGAAAGTAAGTTTCTGTTTTCGTATCTCTTTTTTCAAGTTTTCTTTCTTATGGAAAAAGTTTCTGCTTTCTGTGTTCTTGTTTAACTCAAAGTACGTTTTTATGATCTGAAATAAAAAATCTGCATTAAAAACATTGTAACACATTAAAATATTATGTATTGGTTTACTGACCCCTGGCTTCAACAGTAAGACATATGTCATATTTCTAGTGACAGTGTTAAATCTGTGATATATTATTTGAAATCATATATACAACAAACATCATATTATATATAATTCTATATTATCATACATTCAGATCTATAATTATATAATGTATTATAGTGTTATTATATCTTATGATACAAGAATAATATAATATGTTCAAAGAAAGAAAACAGGACAGTTATTACGACACAGTAATCTATTACATATTAAAAAGCACATGGGTCATAAGTGAAGATGAAACCATGACTCAAACAATTAATGTTTTAAACTTAGTAAAACCCTCTCTGTCAGCAATTTGTAAACATATTACAGAAGACATCTGCAAGATATCTTCGTGGGAATAACTGCTCAGTGAAGAAATAAATGCACAGATCTGATCATTAGCATCTACAGCTGAGTGGATGAAAAGGACAATAATCTCATCCTACTCATTTTTATTTCTCCTCATAACTCCAAAAAATTCACAATCATCTTATATTCATGGGGTTCCCTTACCTCACCACCGTAATACCAGAGCATGGACCTACATACATGAATATGTTATCACAATACATCTCAGAAGTATATATGAATTATCAGATATAAGAGATAGATAAAAAATAAAGCATCCCAACGTTGCACAGAAATTAGACAGAATTGTCCCACTCTACAGTAGCAATTCAATTTTTAAAAAAAACAATTCCACATTTAGAAAAGAACATTGTCCTGTAAGGACTGAGCATCCCTGTGTTTGATTTTCAGATGCACAGTCCTGCAGGTGAAATTTGGAGTCCCAGCCCAGTTATCATGGTGTCTTAGAAACTAAAGTGCTTGGGAGTGGCACCCATTCACAAACCCATTATGTAGAGTTAAAAAAATTATAAACACTGGAATGAGAAAAAAGAGTTGCATGTAAAATCCTACTTCTGCTGTGGTCATAAACACCTCTGTCAGTGGTTACATGCATCTGGTACGTCTACCTGAAATAAGAGTTTACTGGGTATAGAGTTTACACTAGACTCCAGTGTCTTTTCTGTGAAATCTCAAGCAAGTCTTACACTCTGGCTAAGAAAAATTTGTAATGTTATAAAAGCAACATGTAAGGGAAGTTGCTTTTCTTTCTTTCTTTCTTTCTCCCTCTTTCTTTCTCTCTGTCTCCTCTCTTTCTTTCTCTCCCCCCCGCCCCCAACCCGACCCCCTCGTCTCTCTCTCTTTTAAAAAATGCAAACCCTGAGAGGGATTTGTTGCGAACTGTTCCTGGGTTCTGGTTCCTCCTTTCAGAACTGCCAATGTATTCTGCATTGTAAAGACACTGAGTAAGTATAGAAAAAAAATGTAGAAGCCAAATGCATGTTTTCTGCCTCCCAGCTGAGAACTGACAGTGCTAGGCCACCAATTCCAGTACCTTGAACCCTGCATCCCCTTCTGCATAGCAGGACAGCTTCAATAAAAAGAGTCCATGCTGGAATCTACAAGCATGTTTCAGTTTCAAAATCTGTAGTTTCAGTGATAGACTACGGATGATTATAGCTGCAATATGCACCAAGCCGAATTAGTGCTGATGTTGTGAGTGGTAAGACTGGTGTAATAAGAAGAAAAGTTATTTTGCTCTTGCTGTTACAACCTTCCATTCCTGGGGAGAGAGGGAAGGCAAAGGTTGCTTTCCTGATCAGGCATCCCAGAAGCAATATATTCTCTGTTACTAGAGGTTAAGATTAACTTGAAAATTGACAGCGGGAAGCCCCAAGCTCTCAGTCACAAAAAAGATACAGAATTATCCTCCATGAAATAAATCCTTCCTCACAAAAAAAGCCCATCCTATGTCTATCATTTGACTCAGAAAACTGATGAGCATACCCCGCTCCTGGTGATTTTAAGAGGTAGATATGACCTGAAGATATTGTACTAAGTTGTACAATCATTAATTACCTTCAGTTACATGGCATAATGTGATCAGTGGTTTTCAGCTTATCTTTCCCGCAGAATAGTAGCTTTGTCTACTAGCTGGTGGTGTCGGAAAGCTTGGGGAGGACACTGAGGAGATAAAGTCACCAGCTTAGGTGACTTTAGACTCTCAGTTCTTGAGATGGAATCCACTGCCATTTCACAGAGTCAGTTTTCCTCACCACTACTGGAATAACACAAGAAACAAGTTTAGAACGCATTATAGTGATGTTATTGCATACCATCTACTCAACTAAATAATGGTAAAATACAGGTAATATACTTTATGGTCAAAAAAGTCCCATGCACACCATAATTTAGTCCACTGGGTTTTTTACTAGGCAGAATTCAGCTTGCCCTGTCAGAAATGGACATGTAATAAGTTTTTATCCTGAGCAAGCAGGAGCAAAACAGAAGAAGGTATGTCATAAAGAATACGCAGGCAGAAATTGAAGTCAGATGCACATGGTCTGCACTGCTTTCCTTTTCCTAAGGCTCCAAGACACATCAAAATGCCTGCAGTGCTACGGTGTGTGCAGGCCCACCAGAGGCAAAGTCTGTGCACAGGTATAAATAAATTCTATGGCATCACTGCTACAAGAAACAATTGGTGTAGGTGATTTGGCTTACCAATTAGTGTAGGCACCCCACAGAAGTACAGTTTATAAGTAATTTAAGCAATCTGTATGTAAAAATTAATGAATAGAAACACATGGAATCTGAATAATTTTTAAGCAAGTGAAGTAAGCCATTTTCCGTGTTGCACAAACATAATAAGGTCATTTAAGAAACAATTATAAGGCACCACAGGGTGAATAAAGTATAAAACTAGAATGACGGATGGCCAATATAACCTTTCTTAGTTCCCATAATTGCCTATGTGTTCTACAAAGTTAAGTAAAGGGACACATGCAATTTAGTTCCTCCAGTATGATTAGCTATTACTGAGGAAATAGGGTGATTCTAGAGCAGGCATTTGGCTCAAGAAATATAGAATTAAACAATAGTTTCTTCATACTGCTGGTAGGCTTTTTTAAATCTTGTAACTTTTCTTAATTTATACTTTGTTTGCTCACTCTAAAATGTCCATCAGCCTTTCCAAATCCATCACAAGAGTGCTAACACAGTAGCTGTCATTCAGAACATAATTCTTAACAATTTTCTACCAGATAATTCAACCTACCATGTTATCTTCTCCAAGGGAGTGAAATAGCGACACAACAGGAGCTTAAATGGTGGTGTTATCCAGAAGATTATTTTGCTTGTGAAGCAGCCAATTTTGAAACGTTAGCAGTCCTACAGATGCTTTACATTCTGCCAACAGCACAACGTACTGATAAAAGTAAAGTTAAAGCAGCCTCTCCAATTACCATCAAATAGCACAGGACGTACTCGTATAAAGCTTCCAAAGTCTGCTAACTTACCTGTGCTTCTCTGACTCTCAGATACTTATGACTACACAGTTTTGCTTCCTATAAGGAGGAGCAGATTATACTTTATCAGTTGCTTGGAAAAAAATCTTGATTTTACAGACTATCAAAGTCTGACATAAGAAAGACTTAAAACATTTTCATGTATCATTAGTGATAGAAATATTGATCTTATTTTAAGCTAGTTAATATAACTCTTAATTAGGGATTTTACTTAAAGAATGATAGCATTTCTCTAGTCTGTTACAGTTACCAGATTTGATGCAATCAAACCACAAAGCTTTGTGAAGTAGAAAATAACAGTACAGAAAATGTAAACAGACTCTTATAATAGAACTATTACATCCCTGAGATTCAAATGCACGTATTTAAATAAAAATCTTGATTCCATGCAAAAATCCAACAGCAGAGTTGGAATGTAGCTGTCTTTTGATACACTAAACCTGGATGACTTATTTTAAATTAATCAAAAATGTAGAACTCAGCAAGTGAATGCTTATTAAAATCCCCCTTATGTGGATATTCCTCATTAACTTTGAAAAGCTACTTATAGCAAACACTTCTCTAAGCTGAGCACCTTTCCATTTTGTTTGAGTATTGCACTTTGTGGTTTCTTTTACAGAATCTGCAGAAAACTTTAACCTATTTTTTTCTACTCCATTGAATGAAAGGACTGTCATAAATAGCATTTCTAACCAAATTCATAATTTGTTGTCCAAATAACTGTACAGCCCTCCTCAGCACTGCCTCATAAGATTAATGCCATTTATCTTTACAATAATCTTGTAAGTAACTATAATTTTCCCATTGAATAATTGAGGCAATGGGAAATGAATGCTTTATCAAGGATCCTACCAAAAATAAAAGGCAAGATATTCTTGCAAACAGCCTAGGTACTAGTCAAGATAAAATCAATAATCCAAAATATTTGACACAGCGCAAAAAGAAAGCTGACAGTTTTTAGACAGCTCACTTTTTTCCGCTATAACCCATTCTGGTTTAAGGTATTGTCATGGTTATCTCTAGAATCACATTTACCAAATTTCCTTTTTTCTGACATAAACCGTCTGTAGTCGCAAAACAAGGTTCTTCTGTCTCTGCTGATGGAAAAGGAGAGATTTTAGCCAGTTTGGAAGTTTAGGGTTGTGGTCTGAAGCCCAGGCAAGAAGAACCTGCTAAGCAATCATTTTTTCTTCTTGTAACTTCAATCCTAGAGAATTTTTGAAAGGCAAATTAGAATCTAAATAGATAGTACTGCTTTGGGTGAACCTTACCATGAGAATTTTGAAATCCAGTGGACTCTGCTCTATAAATCTATTCCCAAATATCTTTATCTCCCAGTCAGAATGAGTACCTCAGTCTACCTAGCAACTATGCCCCATAGCAGCCTCAAAATAATTTACCTGGCACCCCTTGAGCTTAGCTTCCACATATGAAGTCCCATCTATTCCTTTAGCAAAGGAGTTTTGCCTCTTAGTAAACTACCTTTCTTCAAAGGCTTTAGCTGAAATAAGAATGAAATTTTCCCTTTGTGTTCAGTTTTACCATTTAGGTTTAAAAAAATTCAAACTTTTATTCTGAACAACTGTAATTATCCGTTGCCTCTCATCTAATTTGCTCTTTGGGGCAGGAATTGCCTAAGAATTGTCCTCGAAACCAGACACTTGGCCCAAATGGAAAGCAAACCTGTACGCACAGCCTGCTTGTGTCTTCCAAATCATGGAAGTGTGCCAGACAGGTTTGTATACTGCTAGGCATGCTGCTTGCACTCAAGTCTGTGTTTCACATGTGGATGGCAGTCAAGCAGGATACAGAGCACATTGGATTCAAAACCTCTTCAGGGACAACTCTTTATGAGCGGTAGAGACATATCCAGTGGGTCACATAAAGCCTAAGCCACTATGGAAATAAAAAATGATGAAGAGATGATACAACATTTCTAAGACAAAGGGAAAAAGTCTATTCGGTCCCACACCATATACTTGTGTTTCACACAAACTTTATAATGATCACTGAGCTGTGCTGTTCAAGAAATACTAAATATAATAATAAATTACAGAGCTTTATTAAATGGTGCTAACTAAATGTTTAGCAGCTAAACATGTTAGCCAAAGGTATAGCCCTCTCGCAATTTGTAAGATAAATCTAGGGTAATATATTTGCACATAAAATAGCTTTGTCAAGAATCTGTAAGTATATAGGAGAGGACTTGGACCTCCACTCTTGCAGTCCTTAAGCTGCAGGAGGAAAAAACTTGTTACATGAAAATACTTACAATGAGCACTTTCAACATTTTTCTAACTCTTAGAAAGTATTTTCTAGCTCAGGCGTAAAAGTCCTTCAGAAAAAATGTCTGTCTTCATTCTTTTTCCTGCAATGCCTAGTACAATGGGACTGAGATGTCTGGCTGTAACTACTGCAAACAATAATAATGCAAATGAGAAATGTCTTTTAAGTCTGCAAACACTTGCTGACTCTAAAGAACGTGGTCTACAGTATGTAAGTATCCAGACTTTCATTACATAGTCTTAAAAATCATTTATTTGGATGATGCAAAGTGTTCTGAGGGATCTTGTATTCATCTCTCATTGAGCACTGACAGCAACAACCTTGGAGTATTTCCCTCTCATTTGGCTTACTGATGCATAGGCAGTACACCTGTCTCTGAAATATAAGATTCTCCATGAGTGGTAAGAGCCTTTTATAGAGTAAAACTCAACATACAGGAGTAGGATTATTCATTGGCACAAGTACTTATCTGGAGATCAGTAGTCTCAAGGGCCCCATGCATGTTCTGCAGTTTGTAAATCACCTCTCACTCTATTTCTGGCAGAAAGGCCACACTGTTCACCTTCAAGGAGTCTCTTTCCACTGCATTAGAGCTACCAATTCTAGAACCAAAACCAGAGGACGAGGCAGTTCATGACCTTGCTTTCTGCTTCTCGTGCCTTGGGACCCTGTCAGTCCCAAAGGTGTAGCTGGACAATTTTTTTATATGGTCATATGATTTGAAAGTAACATGGAATAAAACATTTTCTGGAAGAAAAGAAATATCTATTCACAAAATGAGCGTGAGATTAATTCTGAACAAGGAACAAAATCCCATTAAATTAAGGCCTGAAAACAGACAAGGCCATTTGAGCTCTGAACAAAAACACATACCAGCATACTTATTTTCCTCCCCCTAGAAAGAGAAGAGAAATGGTTATATTCAGTAGCTAACTTCCAGTAATGCACAGGTGCCCATCATCATTGTATGATTGCTAGTCTGTCTGACAATTAGCCAATACACTGATTTTTATCACTGGCACAACAGGGTCACATTTTCTTTTCTTGCCGAAGTTCTCTTTAAATAGCATCTTTTGGAGACAGCTGAAGTTCATCAGTTGATGACAGGAACTAGACAGTGCCATCTGCCTTAGCAGCAGTTCAGGTAATAGCAAAGAAAAGCTAATTGCCAAATGTGAAATGTGCAGGAGTGGATTTTTTTTTTTTATAACTTCCCATTAAAAGTGGATCTATGTGGCACTATGTGATACTTTGAAGAAGCACTCAAGTCTGCTCTGAAAGAGCTTTGCAACTAGTCTAAGTATCCTGTATTAAATATTATGTTATCACAGTTTTGTTGCTTTTGATATCTGAAGTAGTTGGAGATCTTTGGTTAATACCACAGTACTTAGACACAAGCTTTATACCAGCATGATAACTGTACTTAAGAGATATGTACAATTTTGCTCCTTCCCTGGACTAACAGAGGTATCTCCATGATGCTGCAGAGTAGAGGAGGAGCATTACTGAAGTCACTAAACAGGTGTCGCATTCCCAGTTCTCATGTATCCCAAGTTAGAGCAAAAGTGCTCAAACCAGAGGAGAAGCAGGTATCTAGAAAAGAGGGTCTATGAAGCAGACACTTTGAGGAACTCAGTGCCAGCCATGACAAGAAGTGACTGCTGACTCTGGGGCCACAGAGGCTGAGACGGGTAGCCCAGAGGTGCGGTCCTCTAGGTGCAAGGGGACAGCAAGCTGTCGTGATGGAAGGAAGCTCTAGGCAGCCTCACAGGGAAGGGGCACAACACCTTCATTCCTCCACAGAGCAAGGCTGACAGCTCAGGATTCCTTTTCTCCTTCTGAGGTCATTTTGCAAGTATGTCAAAGGGAGAGGAAGGAACATACTCAAACTGTGATGAAGATGACAGTAATAATGCTTCTGTTTTTCATTCAACAACCATTTAGTTTCAAAGGCATAAACATATCTGCAGTTAGGAACAATATCTCAAGCCTACCTCATCCCAGATGTATTTTCTCACTTCGAGGTGACAGATTCAAGCTTTCTTCCCCCAATGTTTCCTATCATAGATACAGAATTTTTTTCACACAGTAGCCCAGGTTCAGCAGGATAAGCTTCTTAGCATCAGGTAGTCTGCAGCAAAAGATGGGAAGTACAGGATTTGCCTATCAACAGTGAGGTGATCCATGGATCTGGACCTACTCTTCAAGTGATCATGTACTCCACCACATAACCTAGTATATTAAGAAAAGAGAAGCACTGCTTCAAAGGGGAAAAAAACAAGCTCTGGTCACTCTGGGTGACTTACCTGTGCTCAGGAAGAGGTTGGACCCCCCGGAGCCACAGAGGTCTTGCCAACCTTGCAGCTGTGGCTAGGTGGGCCTGGGAGAGTGCTCCAAAATCGCAAATGTTCCCGCACTTAGATGAATTTTAGCACACAGTATGCAGCATCATGTAAAAAGTAGGAGCCTAGGTGTCTGGTGCAGGCCTGTGAATACTATCCAGGGAGCCAACTGCCTAACTCTGAGGAAAAGTACAGGTAAAAACAGAAGTTTACGTGAGAAGATTATCTTCAAGCAAAGAAAGGTTGTTGGGAATAATGCTTGTTTCTTAGAGGTTACAGTAGTAAAAATCTGCAGTAAAAATTTAGAATACACCTTTCAACATTATCTTCTAATCAACCTCCAGTAGGTATTTATACTACTGAGTAAAACTATTTCATATTTAGAAGATCCTTTTGCTGGCATGTACACAAAATTTCTTGGACTCCTGCACTGATTAGAATATAATTTCTATATTGGGGATCATCAGAAAAATTAAAACAATGTCTCCTGTAAAATTAAACATAAGCTGCATGGGGAGTATTTACAGCCCAGTTCCCACTTTAGAGTCTGGCAATAACACTCAGCCCTTTGGGCCAGTATCTGTGTAATCTAGATGTATTATTATTATTATTTCTGAAGTGTCTATAACACTGATATCTACACACTGAAGTTTGCCAAGAATCTGAACTCCCAGAGCAATGCCTTTCAAAAACTATTAAAAAAATTAACTTTTTCTACTACATTCTAAACTGTAGCATACACTTAAAAAGGTCACATTCTGAAGGTTTGCATGGAATAGACTCCACACAGCAGACATCAAGTGGAGAAAGACATTACTTCATCTTATTACTGCCTGTACAGAGACAGTCCAACTAATTAAAAACATAAGAATTTTTAAAGAAGAATCATGTCCTGCTCTGCTTCTGAGTCACCAGGCATGAGAACATGCAGTTTTCTGCCCACTAGTTTTAAGTTTAGCATCAGCAAAATCTTTGCTCCACCATAGATCTAAAAATGAAAATCTGTCCTCTTCCAGAATACAGTATGCCTGTCCTTTTATTAAACTTTTTAATCTCTTAAAAAGTCTTTTTTTTTTTTTCTCCCCCTCATCCTCTGAATCAGAACTGGACATCTGGGAAAATTCTATCAAACTAAGTTCATCTTTAAGATAATACTTTTAATCAAGATTTTCTCCAAATCAGTGAGAACTACAACCTTCAGCCTGTGATAATGCAGACTGTCTTTGACAGGGTTACAGGAACCACGTCTAAATTATGGTTCTCTATGAAGTAGTCTTGGACTGCCACATTCTGATCCAAATTCCCATGAGCCAAAAATGTTAGATTTGGCAAGCTTGCAGTTACACATGGCCTCCAGCTGTTCTATGACAGGTTAGGAAATAAACTGGCCTCCAGCCAGCCCAAGGGATTCATATCAAAAGCTGTGTCGTAAGTATTATATGTGTGCAAATGTAAACATTCACATTTTATTCCCCTTTTCTCAGCAGTCCACAGATAATTTTCATATTACTAATAGAACAGGAAATAATGGCCAGGACTTGAAAAAGAAAAGGATTTATTTAACTCAAGCTGAGAAATATATAAGTGGTAAATATATATAAGTCTTCAGCATTAAGCACAGCCTCCTAATAAGCACATATAAAAATTATAGCTATTCCACAGTTCAAGCAACTTATACGCAGTTTTCATACAGAAACAGTGGTTCAGAAAAGGCTGAGCATTCATTAACAAATGTGTAAGCAGTTGTATTTTTGTTCCAAACATTAGCAGTAGTTTAATGGTATTTCTCAATATTTTAAAGCCACACATACATTACAGGAATTTGTGTGCATTTTGGTATAGGATATTAGAGTGAGTTCAGTGATAGACTTTAGGGACAGTTAAAAACACCCTTTCAAACCTTTTAAAATTAAATAAAAGTGACCATAACCCAGCATAGAAATGAAAATCCATCCATTATCCACTGATTCTTATCACCAAAAGGCACTATAAATAGCACCTAATAAAAGACCAAGAACAGTGCTCTCTGGCATGCTGTTTCTGAAGCAGCAAAAACAGTTGAGTTAGAGAAACCATCTGAACAGGACTCACAAGATTAAATTCAAACCAATTTGACACTTAAACAGAATGTGTGGCATCAGTTCTTAAGTGAAATAATAACATAGAGTGACAAATGGTATCAGAGAGATGACTAATCAGACTAAAAAGTCTAGAAAAGTAAGTTATTAATTGCACTAGTGCTTTTTGCTAGTAAATCACTGTAAGAATCTAAGCAGGTCTTACCATAGTAGTCATTTTGCTAGAATCATGACTGAAATTTGTTAGCTACTCAGCATGGACCAAGAGAATGAAATACAATGAAGGAACTGCACTTCATAAAAGTTTTAACAAATAATAATATTCTGAGCCTTGTATGTGCCTTGAATGTAACTGGCTACATTTCAGTAAGATTACATTTTTATTAAAAGACTTTTTCCTCCTTTTTTTCACCCTACTGTGAAAATTTGTATACCTTACTGTTGTGGCACAGTTCTTTTTTCTACCAGAGAAAAAAATAAAAAGGATTAAGAAAAAAATTACCTAAATAATAATAATTTACATTTCCAATAATAAAAGCTGCAATTTGAAAAGTATTTGTATCACAGCTGTCTCTACACAGCCCAATTGAGATTATGCTAAACCTTACCTCAACAAATGGTGAGGTATAGACCTGAGCCTAAGAGTTTACAGAATAAATGAGAGGTATCAAGAACTACAGTAATTCTGTAAGTGGCAGCTACTAAGTTTCTATTAGAGATTTCACTACTGCTGCTGACATCGTGTAGAGAGTATTACAGAGGGTTCAAATAGTGTGCTGCTGGCTAGAGTAGAGTCTTAAAATGGATTCCAGGATCCTAGGATATCTAGGACAAGATAATTAAGATATATATAGAAAAAAAAAAAAAAGGGAAAATAGAGGAGACATGTCTACCCAGCTGGGAGATGTGCATATGCACCACCAGCCCTCTGTTCGCACTGTAACCCATATTTGGGTCCCCTGGGCACTCCCACCACTGCGCGCTGCCTGCGAATCAGGGGAACCAAGAGATCGGGACCCTGCCAAGTACCACAGCACCCACCCACAGATCAGCTCAAACGTAGCCTAAGTGACTTGTTGGACATCAGAAAAACATTTAGGGATCATTCTGGAGGAGAACCAAGGATTCCTAGCTCCTGGCCAAAAGATTGTATAGATTTATGTTGTGAAAGCTGACTGGGAAGAAAATGAATATACAGTTCAGGAGTATCACAGAAGTGCGTAGAATTAAAGGACCTCCTAGCACAATCAGTTTGTTACCAGATGCCCAAGCAGGCTCTGGCTGCACTTTGCAAGGAATGTTACGCTACCTCCTTTAATAGATTTACCTTCTGACCAATAATAAAGAATTTGTTTTCCCCAAAAGGCCAGGCAGACTAGAAGTAAAACACCTTTGTGTGTACTCAAAGGTAAAGGAAGCACATGGAGCTTTAGCTGATTAGCGATTACAAGATGAGCCCTGAGAGGAAAAATTCTGTAAGATTTATAACGGGAAAGCACTTTTATAGGCCTTTGCAGACCATCTGGTAGAATTTAACAGAAAATTATGCCTGCATCATAGAATTCTTTGCTGGCACTTTCTATTACATCTAGGGCTTTTTCTGTCAAGGATTTCTCCATACATTTTGCTGACACAAGGATTGCCTGAGTGAAAGAATGAGCTCTGCTTTCATTATAATGGGCAACTTCTCTCCACTCTTCCATTCTATCACTGGAAATGAAGTAGTGACACTAAAAAGGACATTGTGGGCTGTTTACTGGCAAGACATTATGCAAATCTGTTCCTTCCTTAACCTATAGGGCAATACGCACTGCACATCAAATATGCCCTACAGCTTCTCTGCTGTCCCCTTTACCAGACTTTTCAAAAAAACCAAAGGCATGGTATTGCCATTACTTGTGCCCATAGGACAGCAGACTATTGCAAGTTAGCCTGTATTTTCAGTACCTGAAACTCTGCTTCTTTTTCCTCTCCTTCAAACTAAAGTCTTTCCTTCCTGTTCTCTGCTCGAGACCAGTTTCTCATAGGAGACCTACTCTGGCACAGCAGTGCAGTAAAAAAGGCATCATGATAGATTCTCCATGACGTAAATTAGAGTGCTGCAGTCCAATCACATCCCCATCAAGGTCCTCAGATGAAACCTCCCACTGAGATAGAAGCCATTGGATTTCCATCTGTGTGTCTCTTGCTGTCGGTGGCTATTGTCTAAGTAAACATTGGTTTGCAGTACTTTCTTTTTTTTTATTCAATACATGTTGATGCCTGGTTAAAAGGAAAGAAAATTGCAGTATTAGAAGACTAGTATTTTCAGCGTCTTGTGATGTAAATTGCTAATTTAAAACCCAAAATATTGTTAAAGTGTCTTTATTTAATAGCAGACGATTGCAAGCTGTAATTTGCAAGCTGTAGTTGCAGATGGCAATGTTTTTCTCTCTTTTCAGCAGTACAGTACAGTATTTACTGCAGTGATCTGCAGACAATGACATACCAACTGCAAAAGAAATGCTCAGGGGTAATACAAACTATCAGGATTCCCATGAGGTCCAGGATGTGAGGTACTTGCCACTAAACCATGAAATTTAAATGCCAATTAAAATGTTAAAATCTCTTACCTTGTCTCAAACAACAACTCTTTGCAATATACATTTTTAGTAGTTTCAATTGCCAAGTATGTTTCTCATACAAAACAACAGCACTTGTTTTCTTTCCTGATTTTTAATCCCTTTGGATTGAACACACTTATTTTCCAATTCAGACCTGGAGGCCCAAGTCTGGATCTGAAACTGACAGCTACCATCTGGACCACACTAGCAGAAAGGGTTGTGTGTGATTTGGCACATGTCTAGCATGCCGTTCCACTTTTTGTACATAAGGACATGCCAAAATACCAAGCATGTAGCTTATCGTGCATTTATTAAACAAAATCTTTGCCTTTTATTTCATTTTGTTAAACAACTCATTAATGTTTATTTTTCAAGAGAAAAATTATTTAACATTGTCTATTTAACAGCATAGTATAAAACATTTAAATACTGTATTCTGTAGTGCCATCTAGGGGATTTAAAACCTGGAATAAAGTGCTCATCTGATAAAGAAACAATAAACAATAAGAAATCAGCTATGACTGCCAGGGCAATTTCTTATGTATATCTAGTGTTTTGGATTTTCCTGTTACAATAGGAATATTTGAACAAGGTCACGCATATAGTGTCATATCTGTAGAATCCATAAATAGGAGATGTATTGTGCTATGCTTCTGCTTTATAGACCAATAATTCACAAAAGCAATCTTAAAAAAAATATCCCCAATAAAATCAGTGTCATGCTCTGAAATAGGATTTAGAAAAAAATTCTAGCTTTAGTTCAGTTACCAGGAAATATATGGGATTTGTGCACACTAAAGTTATTTATAAAAAGATTAGACATATTATTGTATAAAATTATAGAAAACTGAAATAAAACAGGAGAGCTACTGGCACTTTCTTCAGCACTCAACCTCATTCAGATTTTTTTATCTTAAGTTTCCTGAACTAGATGCCATTACATAGTAATTTCCAATGCATCACTGAGTAAATTGTTAAAATTATTGATTTTGTATCATATTGATAGCTAGAATGATCTATAAGCTCTTTGACGACATTTGCATTTTTTGTTCTTAAAGAAAGCAACTATAACAAGTTCACACATTAGGTAAGTGATCATTCAAAAGGGAAATGCAGAGCAAAAATCAGAGACTATAAAAACCAGACAACTATAAGGCTATCTTCACTCAGGCGACAGAAATGGTTCATTAGTTCATACCAACACATAAAACAAGACATCTCTGGATCATCAACAGGCATCAGCTGCCAAAACATCATTGAAATTGTTGGATAATTTACACAGGTAGAGAGCCTAGCTACACACTCACATGATATTGCATTTTTTCATAGTCCCAGTAACAGATCAGTTTCCAAACATCAGGATGAGAGACAGGATCACTACTTTGCTTTTGAATCTCCAAACCTCACATTTTGGCATTCTCTCTGGAAACCATGTGCGTTAAACATTTACAATGATGCGCTGAAAACTATTTGCTCATAAGGGTAAGATTTGAAAAGCACCTATAAATTGTCCTAAGAACACATATAGAATGGCTTTAGATGTGCCTTTTTTTTTGGAACTATTTTAGGCATTTGTCAGCCTTCGATCCTGAGACTAGCTTCCATATTCAGCTGATTGCCCCCACCTCCCCCCTCCTCTCACTGCAGACTGTCGTCTAGATGAATTATCCTTTACATCCTCCAGCCATCCACTCTACATCAAAAAAAACCATATTCCTCCCTTCTCACCTCCCTAGCTCATGCTCCTCTATCACATTCTCCACATTTTTTACCACGTTGCACCAACCCAGTGCTACACACTGTGCCTGCCAAGGCCCCTAGCCTGTGCTCCCACTTGGAAGGAGAAATTGCAACGCTGCCTTGGGCACTTGAGAGTGCATAAGGGAGCAGGCAGTGGAGCCAGGCCGTTACTACGCATCTTCTGATCAATAGTAACTGTAGTTTATTGGGCTCTTGCCCAATGCAGAACAGGTATGCCGTAACTTAATGAAAGGAGAGGCAGAAGGCTCAGATGCGTATTTGTATGGGAGGTCATTCTACTATCTGTACATAGCTCTAAAAGGGATTTATAAGGGATGATGCAGTATCTGAAAGTTTGATTCTGTTAAGCGATGTTAGCTCTGCTGCCGCCTCCCTCAGGAGCTCCAGCCCAGGACACTCCTGGCCAGCTGCTGGAGCCCAGCCTGGTGCCCGGAGACCCGGGGTCTCCGTCCAGGCTGAGGGACATGGCTGCTGCTTTCCCTGATACCTGTACCAATTCAGGCAGTCAGGCACCTAGAGCTATTACTCAATAGATGTAACCAAAACAAAAGGGAAATCTTTGTAACTTGGAAATAGTTAGAATAGTTGTAAGACAGGGAGCTCCGAAGTAATCTCACTTTAGACAGCTCAGCCTTGAAAGAACAGATGCACGGAACCATAAAAATAAGAAAGTTTCAAGACGAGTACAAAACCGGCCTTAAAGGACATGGTATACGTGATCCCAGGACTGAGCTTGCGCAGAAAGAGAGGTCAGTTGGCGAACACAGTGAAGAAGAGTACAAGCCTTCATCTGAAGACCCCCAACGACCATCCGGAGGCACCAACAAGCATGCGCAAAGGACATTAGCATATGTTAATAAGTTCTTGGAAGTAAGATGAATATGTATAACAATTCTGGGAAATCAAATGCATATGTATGTAATAGGCCAATACAAGCTACAAACTAACACTGTTTAGGTATGCACACTGGGTGGAATTATCCCCCATGCATCCGGTGCCACAATAAAGAATGCCTGCTTTCTAACATACAAACAAGTGTTAGAGAGTTCTTTTACAACCGACTTTTCTGGTAACATCCCGATTGCGCATTCAACCAGTAGCGAAGCTGTGCACATGTCCCAGAGATGCACACAGACGCAAACACACACACACGCACGCACAGGGCACTGACATGGCTGGTCATACAGACTGCCACAGACAAGGCGCTGCCTTCAACAGCACCTACATACGGGACTCATAAAGCACAAGCCCAGACAACCAAGTCCCCTTCTCCTCTTCGGCTGGTAGAGACAGGAGGTCACTAGTGCAGGAACACACATGACACTCTCTAGATTCACAAGCATGCATATATTCACAGATCCCTCTAGTACCAGCACAGTCCTTCTGTCCGTCCAGCACCCCTACCTGCATCCCCAGTCCCCTTACTTGCCTCACAGGTCCCCTGCTCAACAGCTACTCCAACTTGATGCTCACTAGCAAATGCACACACACTCACCCCTTATGCACTACACCTTCACAAGTCCCCCTGGGCGTACCAGCACAGACCCTCCACCCACCTAATACCCCAGCCCAGACCCGAGGCCCCCCTCCTCACTGCCTGGACCAGCCTGAGTTTTGCTAGCAAATACACACACCCCCACACACACACACACCCGGTTTGGGGAAGATACAGCCCCCCAGCAGCTGGCACTAGGCACAATGGCTGTGACCCACAGTCCCACTCCAGCTACCAGTGCTGAGCCCCTCACTTGCCTCACTCACACCAGCCCCCCGACAGGAGCTGGGAGCACACACTGTTCCCGCCTCAGTGGCTGGAAGTTAAAGACCCCCACTCGCTCCAGTGCATGGCACAGAGACCCCACTGGCTCCAGTAGCTGACACCACAGGCACCCACACGCCTGGTCTGACTCCAGTAGCTAGCACAAAAACCACTGACAAACATACAGGTATCACCAGTAACTGGGAATTAGTCCTTGCAACACACATGCACATGGGATAGAGAATGAGGATATGCAGAGAGAGAGTTAGGAAAAGATTTAATAAGATGACATAAGAAGATAGGACAGACTGCAGTGATCAGGCGCAGGGCTCGGTCAGACAAACATATTGACCAGCACCATTTTACAACTGACCAGTCCCCTTTACACTGTTTTCTGCCTACCCACCTCTGTTCCTCCCTCTTCCCCTTCCCCTGTACGTCCCCCAGGGGTACGTACAAATCTATTCATTCCTGCACACCTCCTGGTCCGGGATCCCCCTGGTTTACAATTGTATCAGTTGCAAAGTCCAGGTTGATCTTCCTGAAGCGGCATCTGTGGTTGCTTGATAGCCTATCAATGAGTGTGAGTGGTGAGGTTTGTTTCTTGTCATTGTCTCCATGTTTGTTTTGTCAGGTCTGTGTCTTGGTATATTTTAGTTTCTGGCTTCCCCCTTTT
Organism: Gavia stellata; assembly: GCF_030936135.1. NCBI lineage: Eukaryota > Metazoa > Chordata > Aves > Gaviiformes > Gaviidae > Gavia > Gavia stellata. The sequence continues at coordinate 21,430,913 of NC_082598.1, read as the reverse complement.
TCCCCTGAATTCCCGGCTGACAAGGTCCCTGATCAGGTCCCCAGACAACCTCACTGGAATAAACATTCTCACACCCTCACAGGCCTTCATCAATTCGTGTGATTGACCAGCTTTGGTTCCCATCACTGCCTCCCTTATAATTTGTCGGTCAGGTTTGTGTCCCTCTATGTTCTTGTTTACGGCTTCCTCCTTTGCTCATTATCCCTTGCCACACTGAAAAGGTCCTTGACCAGATACCCTTAAAGCAGCAGACACTCTCCTGCTGCATGCCCTTGCAGATTCTGCCACCTTGTGAAAAGGCATACCAGCAGCTCTGCCCTCCCTGTGCTGGCTGATGTTGCTGACCCACCTGCCTAGTTCTTCTCACTTTCTTTGTGGAACTGCTTTCAAAGTTTATTCACAGCTTATTGTTTCCTTTACACCAGTGCTGACCATAGAGGGAGCAGTGCTAGTGGAAGAAGGAAGTATCTTCAATTTTTTTTTCCAATAAGCACAGAACAGCTATGAAGAATATAGCACAAAACCAGAAAAACAGTCAATATGTTTGAGATTCTCCAGGGTACAGGACCTGGATTGGCTTGAAAACTTTGAATGAAGTTTGAAGCAGTGTTGATATAGACAAGGATACAAAATACAGGCTTTACAACAGCAATTATTTTTGAGGATAACAATCTGTTCACATAAAACACCATCTATATTTAAAACAAGAAGTCACAGGAGATCAGGGTTACAAAGCAATGAGACTTACTGTGGTTTCAGGGAAAGTAATTAAGAGCCTAATTAAGGACAAAACCATATAAAAACAAAAGTAAAGCTTGATGGGGGAAAACCAGCAAAGCTTCCAGAAGAGGAAGGCACTTTTTCCTACCCTGATATATTTCTTTCAGGCAATGAACACTCAAACAAGATTTTGTAGGCCAAACTCAGAGACAAACTTGCAAAAAGGCAACTAATCCATGGAAAGGGCAACTTTTACTTCATAGTAGTATAAGGTAGAGTAATGTACCCAAGCAGTTAGCTGACAGCCTGGAAAATTACATCTTGCCACACTCCTCCATAACTGGATTGTTTACCCAGAATCTGATATCCATAATAAAGTAGGAACTTAAGGTGATTCTAATTGACTTGTTATACTTTGCATGACAAAACTGACAGTTAAGGTATCTATAACAGTATGTAACAGCTATAACATCCCTATATGGATAGAGTCATGAATTATACATTATGGTTTTATTTCCCATATATAGGACAGGGGTAGATTGCAGTTATGTGTCTGGTCTAATGTCACAATAAGTAAGTGTCAGTTTGGGAATAGTACCTGGGTGTCCAGTTTACCACTAACAACTGCATTTTTTACTTTTCTTTACAGCTCTATACCAATAGTTAAAATATGAGGAGTGAGGCTGAAAACTGACTGGAGCTTCCAGTGTATTCCCATAGAAGACTGTAAGAGATCTCACGGGGGTCTATCTAGATTGACTGAACAGGGAATGCTTTTGAAAGATGCGAGGGAATAAAGGCAGAGCATGGGTTTGATGGACAATCAAGGGACCAGAATTGTGCAGGCAATTTAGACTCATCCACTGAACTGTCTGCTCTTGACTACAGGAGGATCAAGGCAAAAGCTATGCCCAAGAATATACTGCAGTTCAATAACATCCACGTAGAACATCCATTCTGAGTTTGTTCATTTGTTTTTTCAATTAACATTTTCCAACCAGAACTTTCTGTCAAGAAGATTTCTGACAGGCTTAATCTGTATTGCTTCAGGGGCAATCAAAATGTCAGGAACTCACAGACAACACAAGGGATCCCTGCTGAATGGGAAATCTCCTGGAGGGTCATCAAGGGTAGCCTACTGCCCCTTGCTGCTAGGGATAATGGTGCAAAGGAAATGCGACAGAAGTCAAAGTGGTGTGCTCTTCCATCCTTCTGGTTAAGGGGAAAGACTCAAAGAGGAATAGACATATGCAGCAGAAGAACAACTGGACGCCTATCTGAGTCACCAGTAAGGCTTTGTTTTCTTTCTTCAGAGTGCACTAGGAGACAGACATGGTGACCTAACGAGGAGAGCTTTGAACTAGGGGGTCTACATCCAGAGGTAAGTTAGAAAGCAGTGTATATGGAGAAAGTCTGCATGGGAGAATGCTGCATAGGCACATTCCTGCTTCATGTGCTTCCATGCTAATGCTCACAGCTTGGGTAAGAAACAAGACATAGAGCCAAAGTTTTCTTGGTATAAAGGTAAACAATAACACAAGATGCAACAGCCAGAAGCTGGACCTTGGGAGGTTCAGACTGGACTTCTAAAGCACTTTTCACTGGGAAAGTAGTGCAGCACTCTCTCCCTAGAGAGGTCGTGGAGCCTCCATTCCTAGCAGGTTTGGATATTTGGCTAAAAAAACCCCTTGCTGAGCCTGCTGACAGTAGTCCTTTGCTGAGCTGCAGATTGGACTAGAGGACTTCCAGGTGTTCTTTCCAAAAAATACTTCTAGGATCCTGTGACATATTTAATGTGCCCTGCTGCTAATTTGAATTTGGTCTACGGGACAGGACCAGAACTCATCTGAAGACAAACTCTCCAAAACTAAATAATGTGAACATCAGCTTCTCAGCATCATTTTACTCTACAGATCTGCACCTACTGTGTTGCACTACTTACTAAAATAAACATAGCCAAATAAGACAATTTTAATACCTGTAGGAACTTAAAGGCTACTGATACAAACCCAGTATGATTTTCAAGAATTTCAATACCCACCTCTATTTCTTTTAATACAAAGCTGAATGCTTCTGAAAAATCCCCTTTGGCATATATTTGAATCTTCAGGCACGTTTTAAAATTTAGCCCTAAATTCTCTAAGCTCCTTTGGAAAATCCCAGCCTTTATCCTTTTAGGAATGAAAAGAATGAACTGCACAATTTGGAGTTAAGAAAAAGTAATAATCATGCGCATAGTATCAGCAAATTAACTACAAATACGTGCTTAACATTCTTCAAGAGAAAAGCCCTGCAAGAGATAGGACACATCAAAAAGCTTATAAAGCAAGATAACAATTATTTTCAATATAATTCTTGTAACCTGATTCTGAAGGCCTCATTTTAAATTATTTAATGGTTTTGATCAGGCCACAGTGGTTTTTTTCATCATTCGTTTCGCTGACTAACATAAGAAACATAATTATCCATCAATTTTATAAAGTTTGCATTTCATCACATTTTTAATATTATAGAATTAACCATGCAGGAAACTCAAGTGCAGAGACTAGAATGCATCATATTAAATGAATGATAATCTCGAAAAAAAACCCAACTTGGTTTTTAAACAAAATGGCAGGCTAGCAAGACTTCATGTAAAAGCTGTTACCAGTTGTAAATGATTTCTTATTTCTACCAAACAGACAAATAAAACTTTTTAAATAATATTTGTAAAGCTGTGAGGAAAAACATAATAATAATACTTAAGAGTTGTGCTGCATCTTTCATCTAGGATCTGTGATGATCTTCCCAGCCATTCAAGTGCACTAGCTATGCAACTCCTTTACAAGGCATTTGTCAAACAGAACTGGGTAAACTGAGGCAACAAGAATTCTCACGGTAGAGGCTGAAATAGAAAATAAGTGTCCTGCTACCCACTGCTGTACTTTTATTTCAAATAATTCTTTTGCTAGCTCATTTAAGAAAAGTTAATCCCTAATTTATTTTTTTGGGGGGGGGCTTCACCCAAAGCCTGACAACATCCCTGGGGCAGAAAACACACTGATTTTACATGACTTTGGATCATCCAGTCTCAGACTTTTTTAGGTAAAGAAGGACCATGACAGATTTGTGTAGCACACTACACTACCTAATAAACTAGCAGCAGAAGCAAACTGCTGATGTGTATAAGGAGCAAGAAGCATTTGCAGTTATGTTGTCAGGGTACAAAAAAGCAGGTTCCCCGTTCAACCTATGCTACAGATAACCTTCCTCGTGTGATATTCACAGCCCAGACTTCTATCATGCTATTAGCAATCTCTTAGCATCAGAAATAATGCTGGTGACACTTGTCATCTAATCCTTTCATTACATGTTAGAGTAGGATCAGCAAGGGAGAATTAGTGAAGAAGCAGTATTTCTCTGAAGTTATCTCTTTAGAAATGACAGATTTCATCCTAACCTTCAGTTTATCAGTTCATAACTTTGTCCTTTGCAAAAAGGAACTACTTATAGAGTATGATACACAATAGTCTCTATTAATATTTTCATCTTTTGACACATTGCACATCCCCACTGTAATGAGACAATTAGAAACACAATTGTAAATTTTCTGCAGCAGCCAAACCATTCTGAATGCTTAGAGTTCCGTATCGAGCAGCTAGCTTGGGACTTCTGCCCCTTGGCTTTTCCCCCCATGGTGCAAGTTAGACAATTGAATAGTGAAGCAGTCATTATTACAACAGGTCAAGAGAGTACAGAAACCATCAGTGAATTAAAGATCTGGAAGCACGGTAAGTGATATGTAGAACACCTATTTGCTGAGTTCAGCAGCACTTAAATTAAACATTGCTTTTGTGACACTTCTTTCACAGGACATGTAGCGTTTCAATGTCTCTCCCATCACCTGGCAGTCCTACACATATTTAACTCTTTATACCAGCCTGTATGCCAATTCTCTGCAGCATCCCATCTGTGTGCTATTCTTCAAAACACCCCCAGCTTCTCTGATTCAATGCTGCATCATCATAATACCGAGAACTGGCATCATCTAACTGGCATGATACTGAAGACAACAGCCCTCAAACATAGGACCCCACATACCATGATTGCTACCAAACTGCATGAGAAGCAGGAAGAGAGTGACCCTACGGCTGGGGCCAGCTGCAGGCCAGTTATACTGAATCTTGCTAGGGCTAAGTTCTTTGTTATACAGCTGTATACCAATGCCAAGTGACTGGTTGTTTCAGAGGTGTTTAGCCTCCCTTTTGGCATTCTGTGGGTGTGGTGCAATGCAGGCTCCATGGCAGTTGTCGTTTCTCACAGTTGCTCATCACCTCCAATTCAACAGGTTCTGATCACTTAGGACTCATTACACAAGGAAGAGGAAACAATAAAAAAAATGGGCCAAATCATTCAAGCGAATACAGAGGGTAATAACATATTCTAGGGAACACCAGCCAGCTGAGAAAAAAAAATAGTAATTCTCCCTTGTTCTCTTTTCATGCTCTTTTCCCTTCCATCTATTTTCTAGTATTACAATACTTTTTTTTCTGTTGAATTTTGAACTCAGAAGCAGTAGGTGTGTTGTGAAGTGATTTTCTTTTCATTGTCTGTTGCCTCCTTTGTTTCTTGTTTCTCACTATTTGCCCAAGCCTTTTTTTCCTTCTCAATCATTCACTCCCTCCTCATTTTAGCTATTTGTTTGATTCTTCAATATTCCTCCTCAATATTATGTCCCTTTTTCACCTCCACAGAGATCTCTGCCTGTTGTTAGTCGTACAGAAAAATCTGTCTTACGTGATGTGCTGTACAAATTTAGACACTAAACAGAGGCATGTCCATATAAAACCATAATTGTGTAGATATGTGTGTGATCGGCTGTACCCATCTATTTAATTTCCATCCCAGGCAAATGAGATGCTGTGACTTCATTTCATGCTCTGTCTAAAAAAGCAAGATTACCATACTACAAAAGAGGAGCAATGGCACAAAAATATCTACTGAACATGCTGATGCTGTCCTTGATACTTGAGGTTAAAACATACCATTAATGCCCCAAAATAAATAAGCTAAGTGATCATATTTCTACAGCCATTTTTCTCAGTCAGGTATGTGCAAGTTAATGAATCTGTTACCTGACCCTAGTACAGATTACCTACCTAATATTCTACTTATGATGGGTAAAGCTCAGGAAGGATTTTGCACCACCAAGAAGCTATGACATTGGTCCTTTAGGAAGGCAAGAAAAGAAAAAAAGGAATTCTAAAAACATAATGTATATTCCATGCCAAGAGTTAGTAAGCCATTAATTTAGTTGTCATAAATTTAATAAAAGAAACTATAATTAAAAGCTATCAAGATGCTGAGCAATTCACAAGCAAGTACTATCAAGATGCTGAGCAGTTCACAAAATGAAATACTGACTATCCTCAACAGCATGCTAGAGGACCTACATGTATTTCATGAAACGGTTGAAAGGCCCTGTAAGCTGCACAACATATCTGCACAGATGCCAACAGTTCTTCAAGATGCTCAAATAATCTGTTTAGGATCAGTCACTTGCATGTGTTTTTAGGAATGTTACAACAATTGTTTCAGTATTGATTAATTAGAAATATTTAATTGACACTGTATTGTATTCATAGTGCTGCTGGCAGACACAGATTTGTAATATGGCTAAATGTAGCAGAGAAAGACTAGATCCAGAAGGGTTGAGGTCATAGCTGGATGTTAAAATTAAGCTTGAAGGCCCCTCTCCCATACCACAGGGTCCCATTCCCATATTCTCTTTTCTTTACTGGACCATGGATCAAGCTATGTTTGAACCAGGAAGAGGAACGTTTAAATACAGACATTCTGGGCTGCTTGCTAGATGGGTCCGTTCCCTGCTTAGGTTCACTGAGAAGCTGCAAAAGCACAAGTACTGACACAACCATGAGACCAGTGTGGGGATTCCCTGATGGTCATGGAACTGTCTTAGAAGAGAGGCAATGTGAATTTGTATCCCAACTTCACAGGGGAAATACTAGCTATTAGGTTGTAACACAGACATAAACTCCTCCAACTGTGTTTCTGAACTGGATACACCTTTCCTTGAGTCTAGGACAACATTGATCTAATAGGTGAGCCCTGTGGGAGTTCAGGTGAAAAATGAGTGCTAAGTCCTAAAGTACGTATCATAAACTAGAATACAGACTGTTCTTTGTACAATGCACTCCATGCAGCAAGTGAAGGCACATAGCAGGAAGCAAAGGAGAAGCAGCAAGAACAGAAGCAAATATGAAGGATAAACTGAAACGTGGAGGAAAAAAGTGAGAGGGAGAAAAGGGCAGAGAGGAAAATGGCACTTATCACCTGAATGACGCTTTGCATTTTTAGACACTGACACTTTCCTTCAGAGGCCTTTCTCTGCTTTGTTATTCTGCTTCTACCTCCTACTCTCTAATAAACCTGTTGTTGTCTCTCCCTTCATTCCCCCAGTACAAACCAGGGAAAACACTACAGGCATTACCACGTCCAAGATGATAGGCAGGGACTCACTTTCAGAAAAATTTTTAGAAAAAATTAGAAAAATAGAGATGTGTGCTTCAGAAACTTGCTCAAGGAGTTTGACATTCACATTTCACCTACAGTAAAATTATTAGCTGATATGGAACATGCTCTGTACTCCTAAAAGCAAATTTATATATTCTTCATTATTGAGATAGCAGGAAATAACACCATGCCTCTATTTAGATGACAATACATTAATTTTCATTCCCAACCAAAATCCAGCAAATAGAGCCTAACAGACAAAGCTAGCAAATGTGGCCTTTTTGGCAAATAGTCTTATGTTATTTCTAATTATTTTAATTACACAATTTCTTCTGCAATCAAGGAAATCCAGTTTCACCCTATCTGCAGTGTGTGACTGGTCAACTACCTCACTTTGTTTTGTTTCTTATGTTCTCTGACTGATTCAACGAATAGTGAATAAAAGATATTTTTCTTCATATATAAATATTCTTGTTCTAGTCTAAACACGAGAAATTCCCAGGTGTTTATGCAATCAAAATCCATTAGTGCTAACTTAGATCAACAGCTATGAAAGAGTGATAGGGACATGGTTAAACCAAACAGCTGATCACAGGTCATTCACTTAGAATTCATGAATGCACTGTTGGAGGTATTTCAGCACTCCTGACAAGATGTATGCCAGACAGGATTGGATAATCCAGAAAACAAACAAGACACATACCCTGCACCATTGAAGTTGATAGGTGCATTAGCACTATAGTCTAGATTTTCAAACATAACTCAAAGACACCAATATGGAGACAGGAATCATAAGCACTTTAGGATCAGGCCTTGACTGGAGAGGTCGCTAGACCAAGATTCAGTGGTGATTTCAGGAAGAAAAGTGCTTCTACTTTCTGTTATAAAGAGTAATTCTATTTCCCTTATAAAGAAAAGAATAATCTCTTATGAGTAGTTAGTTAGGGCAGCAAGTGTTTTCGCTGGTCTACAGAAAGGCCAAGATAGACATTCCTAACACTGTTCATGGAGAGATAGTTAATGAGAGAGCATCCAGCTGAAGGCCTCATGAGAATATTCAGCACAAAGCACATCCTTTAAATTTTATGAGCTAGGCACAAATAAACAAAACTTTTTTTTTCTGGCAGTATATATGGCTTCTCAGGATGCACTTATTTCTTCTCTGGAAACCCTTCACCTAAGTTATACAGCTTGCCTAATATTTTGTCATTGGCTATTTCTTCTGGTGTGGACTATCAGCCTTGTCCCTGGCTGTAAATGTCAATCCAAGCATTTCTGGCGACACCATTACAGCCAGAAAATCATTAGCAGAACTAAATTTGGCAACCTTATCTAATTGCATCACCTCAGTCAACCCTTTCAACACCCTCAGGTGAATCTAATCTGGTCCAAGGTTTGAATACATTCAGTTTCTCTAAGCAGTCCCTAACCTTTTGTTCCCCTATCCCCTCTTGTCCCTCCCCACCCCGAGCTGTGTTGATACAGAAAATTTTGCTTGTGAAGACAGAGGCAAAAAAGGCATAGAGTCATGCAGCCTTTTCTGTACCATCTGTTTCTCCTACACTTATCAATAGACCCACATTTTCCCTGAACATCCCACTGATTCTAGCATATACTCCCGTTATCCCTTATGTTCTTCAGTACTTCTACCTGCAGCTGGTCTTTGGTCTTTCTGATTTTGCTCCAAATGCTTAAGCAATTCTGTTTGTATTCCTCCTTTGTTGCCTAGTTTCCACTTCTTGTGTGTTCTTGTGTTTCAGTTCATCCAGAAGCACCCTGCCTAGCCAAGTGACTCTTCTGCCAAAATTTCTCATCTTCCTGCAGAAATGGAAAAGAGTTCATTTCTGAACTCTCAGTAAGTTTTCTTTAAAAAAAGAACCATTTCACTTATGCACTTTTCCCCCCTCATGGTAGCTTCCAGAGGGAATTCTACCTAACAAATTGAAATTTGGGCAAAGAAATTGCCTAAACAGATTTAAATCTACGTTCCTGAAGGCCAGAGTCCTGACTCTGCTGCATATCTTTCCAGCTTTCCTTCAGACCATGACCTCAGTCATCTGTGAACAGCAGGTCATGTACGCCATTATACTGTTTGACCCCTCCACTATTTGCACTGGGAAGTAGCCAATATGCAGTGTAGTAGCTTCTCGGATTGCTTGCAAATTGCTGCCCTTCCAGAAATTGTCTGGGTGGTGAAAATCCCACACAAAGATGAGGATGTACAAGCAGCAACCCCCTGCTAATTGTTTTTAGAAATGCCCATCTCCTCTTGGTCAGGTGGCCTGTAGCATACCCCCAGCACAATATCCCCAACATCACTCATCAGAAGGTCTAGACAAACATATTTCCAGTTTCATGGGAGAGGTCTCTAACACAGCGACAGAGACCTTCTCTACTTCTTTTCCTAATTGTCCTAGATAGGCTGTAACCACTCATGACAGTGTCCAAATGGTGCATGGTATTGCACTCGGTCTTTGTGATTTTGATCTGATCACAGGCTTATGGAAGTGCATGGACTTCCAGGCCTTTCTTGTTAACCAAGCTCTGCACACTGGTGTACAGGCACTTGAGGAAAGCAATGTATTGGCTTATTTACCACTTTCCCTCCTACAAATGGCTTTGTTCCAAGTTATGTCTGTTCCCTCCCAAATTTACAACAAAATAACAGAGTTTCCTAAGCCGTTTAGATACTTTCTCTAACCCCACCTTTGTCCTTTGTGCTTTGACTCCACACATCAACATCTATGGCAATGCATTTCTGTCAGATCTTCCTTTTGGTTTGATCTCAGAATAGTCAGGTCAAGAGCCGATGGAAACAAGGCAAAACACCAAGGGATACCACACCAGTGATGTAAAAGTGGTTGACAGGAAGGAAGTAGCAGTAAATCAAAGCTCAGACCATGTGAGCACCAAAGCACACCACTATAGCACAGCCTATTTCTGTGCATTTTGCCTTGAAGCTGTCTTTAAAATATGCCCTAAAAAAATAGCACCCACTTTGTTGAGTCGAACACCTGGAAAATGCATGGTTTCCCGGTGAAGGTGACTGTTTCCTCCTATAAAAAAAGCAAAGGTGATCAAAAACCTTCCAAAACCAAACTGCAAGCAATGAGAAACTTCTTTTTATATAGCTATATTTCTTTATGATAAGCCATTTCCTTTAAAGCCTATTGACTAGTTAAACCTAAGCAACCTATCCCTACAGTCTGTTCCCCTAGGATGCAGAAAGGCTAGAAGAAATATAGATTTTTAGATTTGTCCAAAGTCTAGTACCTTGAGTAATTTTACTCAATAATAGGAAAAAAACCACATTGGGGGGGAGAATAAAAAAAAAAAAGAGGCAACTCTTTCTATTTTTCATACTCCCCATGAGGACATTGAAATATGTCCAGACTGGATGCTATAGTAAGTCTCATTCAAAGAGGTATGTCTCAGCTTAATAAGGTCCACTTTATTTGTCAATGAACAGACTCCTGCAGGATGTGAGAGAAAGAAATTCCATCATTTGCACTCCAGAAACTGCTAGCATCACTTTTGGTGCATATTAATGCAGCTCAGTACTGTCAATGAGGTGATTATTTGCTCCCTAGAGAGCTCATCTCACAGCTAGTTTCTAGGATCCCTAGGAGTTTTCATTTCCTGTGGTGCAAGGTATGAATTCTATTCTACAGCTGATTCCAGCAATGCAGTCTCACAGAGAAGCCATCTCCAGTTCTGCTTTTAGCCACTAATTCACAAAGGTACAGAAACACATGCATAATTTTTGTTTTTACAGGGTTAAATCAAAACTTTTGCTTCTTACACCTGTGAAGCCATTTTACCTCTGCAGAGGTTTCATTGCAGTTCATATAGGTACTCTGACACTTCTCTGGGTACCAATAGCTGTAAAGATACAGTAATACTGACTTCAGTAGAGCCAGATTCCCTAAGTGCAAAGGGTTTTGGTGTGCTTGTGTAAGCAAGTTTCCCTGCTTTGGTACACAAATCAGAGCAACTGAAGCTAGCTGTGATGTGCCTAAACAGGCTTTGATTGCATGTCAGTATTTTTTTAATGTTGGGCTGAATAGAGTTACTGTATTGACTGGGGGCTATGGGGGTCTTAAATGATGCATCTACATTAGTGCTTTAATTCAGGAGCATACTTTGAAAGGATTACTTGCTGCACTTTGGCTCAAATCACAGAGGAATCTTGGAGCACACAATCTGGATATCTTTTGGATGAAACTGGAAGAAGTGCTCCAGGAGCTCAACTCACACACTCCAAACACAAATGGGCATTCAGCCCACTGGGCCAGACTAGTGCTAATCTGAAGCAATCCCTCTGAAATTCATGCTGCAAAGACATTAGCTCTCAGCACTGATCACACCACTCTCAAAACTCACTCCTCTTGAACATACTGTCCTAATACAAACATAACTGAACTACAATGAATTTCACAGCTTCTTGTGTTATGAAGAAATAATATTTCAGCCATTATTCTATTCTTTCAAGCCACTGCAAGTTACAATCTTTTGTTAATAGTTGGATGCAGTTTACAGCAATTGAAACACTTAAATTTTAATGAAAATACATCTCATTTTTTATATCCACTTCCCATTTAAGTCCTCCAAATTCTTTTTGTAATCATAACCTGTACATAATTGTGCACTCAGGCCAACATGAAGATATCTGTGACATCTTTAAAGCAATTCCTCTGTCACCCAACTGACAGCAGTATTTCTTTTACTTGATACATGCAGCATAAACACGCTGACACATACTGAAAACCAGCAGCCTGTTCAGAGCTCTGTCTAGAGTATATCTGAAAGATCATCCAGTCCTGGATTGTCAAAGTAGAGCACCTACTAGAGCACCTACCCTAGAGCTCTCATAACCAGTTGCCACTATAATCCTTATTTTCTCCCTTTAGAAGAGAAGCAAAAGGGATAGGTACTGGTTATGTAAGTAGCTGATTGTGTGTGTTGCTTGACTCCAAATAAGACTCAGAATAGGATTTTGAAGTCAGCTACACACAGTTAAGTAGCTATACCCTATCTATATCCTCTGCATTTTCCTTTCTGCATTTAACAGATTCTTGCCTGGTGAGTTTTGATGTTACATCAATTTCACAGTGCCTCTTTCTTGCATAGCAAGAATGGTAGGGCGGCTACCTACGCAGTATTTCAATAGGAGAAGTACCAGTTCTTCCAGATTTAAAACTTAGGTGAACTTGTTTTATATTCTGAGGACTAAGACAGAACTTAGCACAGATATATGTCTGTCTTCTGCCTTATTAAAATGAAGCAGACATTTTGAATATTGTTCTTAAAATAGTCCCAAAGAATTTCCTCTGCATGATGACAAAGAACTACCATGATGTAAGAAACTCTGTATAAAGTTATGTGATTCTCTATGTTCTCGTGCCATTTTCAAAGGGAGTACTTGTGTCCAAAGGTTGGGGTTTCACCTGGTTATTGGGTTTTTCCATCATCCAAATTACTAAAATGAGGAGGAAATGCTGTACCTAAGCACCTTTCTAGAGGCTTCCTTTTCATACTTTACATAAAATATTGCCTTCTTGTCACCAAAACACTTAATAAGCAGCCTCCACTTTGTATTCCACAACAGTTCCTCTTAGAGGCATAAGATGCTGCAGTAGTTACGGAAATTAGCTCTGTGTCCCCACTAGTACACATTTTAAAACAGCATTATCACCACAGCTTTGTGGCATATCAGTTTCTGCCAATGTTTGTGTATCTTCCTGTAAACAGTCCCATTTAATCTTCTGAATGCAGAATCTGTAAACTCGCTCAACAAAAGAAACAGCCAAAGTGCCTGGTCACAATGTCACATACACAAATCTATAGATGTCAGCATCTACACATATAGACCCATTAAAACAAATCCCCTGTATCTAATTCACAAAAGTTAACTCTGATTGGTCTCAAAGAACAGAATTGATGTTTACTATTGCTATAGATAGACTATAGCTAAGTATCTTCTTTATTTATCTTGTTATTTTTCTAGGCTCACCCATCAGTGTGTGCCATTTTAGGAGTCATTAGATATAAAAAATGCCTCCTGTTCATAATGGTATTTAAATGAAAAGGCGAGCTTGATTCCAGTGCATGCTGTATAAATTTAGAACTATTGCATGTTTGTCTACATCAGCAAGCACAAAAGAGTTACCGAAGAACATTAATCCCAGCTCATGAGCACGCTGAAATCAACAACAAAGCTTTTCTAGCCTTTTGTTGCACAGCTCAGATCTCCTATAAATGACTATGAAAAATCCTCCTCCCTGTACGCCAAAAAGCCTCTTTAAAACTAACCCCTTAGAATAATTATCTTCCCATTGTAGTATTTATCATAGAATGCAACACTGATGTGTGTGAAGGAAAAGAAAATGCTGTATTTCTTCCGCAAAAATGAAAACAGAGTTTTTCAAGCATTTTATCTTTGCTACCTAAAATCCTTGGACATAAATGCTATGACCATTACCCTATTCTGTGTTAGTCACAGGGAAAATCTGCTTAGTTTTTTTTATCATGCTCTTCACTACAGTGCATTAAGTGACCTGATTAACGTGTGTCCTCTTGTCAGAAGAGACAATGTACATGAGTGCTTCATTTAATAGGATTCTTAAAGTACTTTTAATGTATAAATATAAGCATACTGCCATCTATTTATTTCAGGGAGGAAAGGCCACAGAAATATATGGTCCACTTAGAGCAAACATGAATTAATCAGTACAGCAGGCACTTTGTGTCATTTGACAGCAGAGAGCCTGCACAGCTGCACAGCTCTATCACTGCTGTCCAGCTGCATCCCAGCTGAGAAGTGATGGATCTTTTTGTGATCCATACAGGAAAATCATGCCATACTTACAAGCTCAGGTTTCTGAACAGATAAACGTTATACTATCATGGAGAGTTTTATTGCGTCAGAGTAAGGTTATCTAACATCCTCCATCAAGCATCTTTATCCTGGAGCTTCAGGTGATTGGAATGGGCTATGCTTAAACTGCATCACCCAGTAGTATTTCCTAGGTCCTGGTCCTGGCACACACTCTGATCACATCCAGGCACACAAGAGCCCCAGCTGCTTGCTGCCTATTTCCCATTAGAAGAAAACATGTCTATATTAGCCAAAAGAAATCTTCAGTATAATCTAGCCTGGCCCCAGTTTGGACAATCAAGAGAACAGCGCTACAGGACAGACCCTAGAATATATCTGTCTATGTGCTAGCCTAAAGTATGTTTTTGTCGATGTTCATTGGGAGGTCTACACAGAAAGAAGAGAACAGAGTTATTTAAGAAAATAGGTAGATTTAAAGAGCACTGTAAGCTCACTGGCTTTCCAAAGCCTTCTGTTCAAAGTGTCATAGTCCATGTGAGACTCAACAAAGGCATAGCAATGGAGGAAAGGACATCTGTCAAGGTGAGATAGAGTCTTCTAGCTAACCAAAGACAGTATAAACCAAAACTGAATGTATGAGTGGCCTCAGTACTCACAAGTCAAATTTCTTTATATTGCTGTGTAAATTAACTGCTCACAAATTGTGCAGAGTATCCCATACTCCTCTTGCCTAGCAAAAATAGTCAACCACCTGCAGATGTAGCATACAAATTCTCTGAAACGCAGCTACTGCTCAGAGCTCTGTTGAGACAGTATAATTGGGTCTGATTAAAGACTGCCTAAGTAATATCCTAGTTATAGAGCTAAATAATGTATTACAATTGGCTAAAAAAATAAATCAAGAGAAGGCAAAGCCATTTTCTCTCAACCAGCAAAGTTCAGGTGTTTCTGTGCAAACATGCTCATTGTTAAACAGTGTCAGCATATTTGGTTCTGCAAGCTTTTTTGACTTTGGCTTCTTCTAGTTAGCTCATTAGTGAACAGCTCTTATAATCTATAAGTTGCCAACTGGGAAGCTAAGAGTTTCTTATCCACAGCTTTGCATGTTTCAGTGTTCTCAGAAATATTGATGAAATTGCATCCTGTTTTCCTTAAACAGCATCTCTCTTTTTGGTTCATTTTAGGCTGTGTATTACAGCAATTAGAATATTCTTGATGTCATAAATAGTCTTACTTGTGCCCAGAGTATTTTCTCTATACGCTGAAAATAGATGCCCTATCTTCTGTATTTTGTTTTTCAAGAGATATTTGTTGTCTCTCCCCAGTGCCCTCAAATTAAATCTATGGATGTGCTGGTTTTGGTTGGGATAGAGTTAATTTTCTTCATAGTAGCTAGTATGGGGCTATGGTTTGGATTTGGGCTGGAAACAGTGTTGATAAAGCAGGGTTGTTTTAGTTACTGCTGAGCAGTGCTTACACAGAGTCAAGGCCTTTTCTGCTCCTCACACCACCCCACCAGCGAGTAGGCTGGGGGTGCACAAGAAGTTGGGAGGGGACACAGCCGGGACAGCTGACCCCAACTGACCAAAGGGATATTCCATACCATATGACATCATGCTCAGCATATAAAGCTGGGGGAAGAGGAAGGAAGGGAGGGATGTTTAGACTGATGGCATTTGTCTTCCCAAGTAACCATTACGCATCATGGAGCCCTGCTTTCCTGGAGATGGCTGAACACTTGCCTGCCGATGGGAAGTAGTGAATGAATTCCTTGCTTTGCTTTGCTTGCATGCACGGCTTTTGCTTTACTTACTAAACTGTCTTTCTCTCAACCCACGAGTTTTCTCACTTTTCTGATTCTCACCCGCATCCCACTGGGAGGGGAGTGAGTGAGCAGCTGTGGGGTGCTTAGTTGCTGGCTGGGGTTAAACCATGACGATGGACATGCAGAAAAGTTATTGAAGAAATTCTAGGGTTTGAACTTGCAGCATGTCAATTATTCCAGTGCAATTATGTGGCTGAGTACTCTGACAATTCCTGATAAAGACGAAGCATCCCTTTGCATATACTGTGGGATAGATAAATGGACACTTAGTGCACAAGCTTTAATGCATTCTTCGTTCACATCCCAGCTTACCCAGCACTAATTTGTCCACATCTATGCCTTCAGCAAGTAGATGTTTAGTGTGGGATTTTTATAGGTTATGTAAGGCAAAACTGAAACAAATTCTATGTTGGGTTTCTTAAGAAACACCTTTACAGCTTTCTACATGGCTCTTAACAGGTTTTACAGCAGCCAATTTCATGCTATATACAGTATTGCATGCTATACTATTAATGGGGCTCCAGAACGTCTCACATAAATTTATCCCACTTCTTTGACACGGGAATTGTTTATAATGGATACCAGGGTCTGGCCCTACATATTCCTTCATACACTTGTCAAAGTACTTTAAAACTAACAACCAAAATAGGGAGCAAAGCTAAAATTCAGTTTACTTATTACTGAAATGGATGTTAATAAAAATTGCTTCTGCCTAAAACATTTTTATAGCCAGTCTGACTATCAACAAAATATGTTGACTAATACTTTGAGCTCTCTAACTACAATCTCTCTCCAAGCAACCCAATTCATTGCCCCATACATGAGTCGACAGTGCATCTGGCTAAAATTCCTTACCATCAGGAATGCCTGTTAGAAGCAATTTGGCTCTCTAATGATGCAAGTTTAATACTCAGTGCTTCTTAACACATTGCTTCATAATAATTCTGCTTTCCCAGAGCTAGATGCCAACATATTTACTAATATAGAAACATAGGAATCAAAATATTAGATCACACCAAGGTCCATCAAGTCTTAATGATCTCTAAGAGCATCCAATGCAATTGTTTCAACAGAAAAGTGTAAAACCATTACAGACTGGAAATTACAGTCTACACCAAGTTTCATCCTGGTCTCACATCATTAGAGATAAGTTTAAGCTCTGAAATGTGAGACATAATATGGTTTGCAAAGTTCTTATAATTAATTGTAATGACTCTGTATATAATGATTATCATCATAAACATGCAATCCCTTTTAAGTTTTGCTAAATTTTTGGTCTCATCATTTCTGTTGCACTATAGTTCTACCATTTAATTACGTTATGTGTGGGGGAAAAAATATCAGCTTTCAATTTGCTATCTTTATTACACATGCTCCTGAAGTGTTTTCTGTACATCATGTAGATGACTGTCTAAGTTCTTGTGGAATAGGTTACCCTAAGGCTGCTTAGGTTTTATGTAGAGATATTTATTGTGTAATTAAGTAAGGAAGCCTAATGTCTTGGATAGACATCTGTATTACTCTAAATCTAAGTAAATAAAATAAATGTTTTCATTAATGCCCCTTTTGTTCTTGTATTATAAAACAGGAGGAAAAAATGCTCTTAATCTTTCTACAGTAGCCAGTATTTTGTATACTTTTATTATGTCCCCACTTATTGCCTTTCCAAGGAAAACCCTCTCAATTTTCTTATATGAGAGTTATTCCAGATTCTCTATGATTGTTATTGTCCTTCTCTGAAGCCCCTTATAGTTCTTCAGTATCTGTCGGAGATGGGGTGATCAACCCTGCACACAGTACTGTACAAGAACCCCTATTACTGACTCACAGAAGCATTATACTAATCTCTGTTATTATTCTTCATCCTACCTCATATGCATCCCAGTATCGTGCTAGCTTTCCTGACTATAGCTGTGCACTGAACTGCCTATAATTATTTCTCTCCCTTTCTTTAAGCAATACTCTTAGCTTAGAATGCTGTAAAGTGCACAAATAACTTTAATTTTTAACTTCAGTATGCATTACTTTGTATTTATTAACACTGAATTTCATTTGCTTTTTTGTTACGCACCTAGCTTTTTTACGTCTCTGAAATGTTCTAGTGTCTTCTCTGGTCAAGTAAATTTCCTCCATCAGGGATTAAAGTGACTATTAGAACAACTAGATCTACTTGACAGGCCAGAGTATTATGACTAGGATGATAGATCAGTCAAACTGGTCAAGGGATGGGCTTAGATAACAGCTTTTAAGTAAACCTCTCAGTTCTCAGTAAACACAAAAAAAACAGTAGTTGCCAGGAAATGCAGATAAATATGAAATCCTTTTTGAGTTATAAACAAGTGACATTTGAAAATACAGCAACAGAAACACTATACATGGTAATATGGAGGATACATCCCATGTATTGAGCAAACAGGAGATAACTCTATTAGCATTCCAGACTTGGTAATATGGTGGTAGCACAGAGTATTATTATAAATGCATTACTATGTTACCTGGTATTGTGGATAAGTTTGGGGTTTTTTTACAGCTGAATCAGAGCAGTAATAAATTTGAGTCCAGCACTGAATTACATTTTTAGTCTTTTTCCTTTTCTAAAAAAAAAAAAAAAAAAAATATATATATATATATATATCTGTTAGCCATCCACTTCTTTTCTTATTTGTATTCTTATAATTCTAGGATCAATAAAAGTATGATTCACCTTCTAAATGTAATCACTTGCTTTAGATAGAGAAACCATTTCTGACTAAATTGTCAGTGCTTCACATCCTAGTAATGTGTAATCATGAATTTCAGAACCATTTGTATAAACTACAAGCTTTCATATAGACAAAGAACTTAAATTTCCCATAACACTTTAAATTTGCATGAAAAGAAATTTATGGAAAGATGTATTTTGGAGAGCATGCAGTTTAATATTGATCTTAACATAAGAACTCTGATCTATGTAGGTCTGACTATGCCCTGAAATATTTTTAATAAAGAAAGCTACATCATTACAATAATAACTAAATTCTCTCATTTGCCCTACACATTCTGACTGAAGAGGGGTTTTTTTTCCACATACTTACCCATATTGATGGACTCTTTTTGCATTATTTGCAGTGTAAACCCAGAGGCATCAATGACTAAGAAGAGGAAAAAGCATAAATGTCACAAATTACCACATCCCACCTCTGGATATGTCTTCAGTTCATTATACAGAATTTACATCTCTTTTTGAGTCTGCTTCCATGTGATGGCATTTGCTCAGCCTAAACATTTTGATCAATTAAAATAGAATGTTTTGTTTGTTTGTTTTTTAATTGGGGAAGTTTAATCTCAAAATTTCATTTGGGGTAAAGCTAAACATCTCATTTTTCTTATTTTGTGAGAGGGAATGAAATATGTTTGTTTTGTTGAATCGTGTTGTTTGCTTTTATTTTTTCTGAAGCTATTTATCAACTGCATTAAGATAATAAATCAATATGCTTTGTGGTTTTAAAAACCATTCTCCTGAAATGTTTTGGCTGGGTCTAATTACGGCATCATTTAGTTTCTTCTCAAATTATAATGCTCAGACTAATTGCATTTACCCTCAAACATAACTTTCCTTATTTTTCTTTCCATCATTCCCTTTTCCAATTTTATGACTCGCTTTTCATGAATGCAAGTGAAAATAGCATAAAGCTGTTGGGGTCACTCAATTCAGAACTCTTCTTTTTGTTTACACATAGTTTTCAGAAGTTTCAATATAGTAAGAAACCTCGATACTTAATCCTTACTCCACTAAAACTAATCAATGATTAACCATGGCCTTCAATCAGACCAGGGCTGCATCCATTATTTCTGCACAATGCTAAAATGCAGAAGCAAAACCAACTTGAATAAAACCATTTTGGGCACTGTTACGGAAAAGAGGGTAAAATGCTTGCATTTCCATTACAAAATAATTCTTGCAGCACCTACTTGAAAAGCTCTAAAACAAAACAAGTTGTTACACTGACCTAAAAATCTCACAAAAAAAAATTATTTTGTATGTGAACTATGTCTCTGGTGAAAACTGTTTTGATTTTTTGAGGTTTTATACTCTTACGTGTACTTATCTTCTGTGTAACATGTTTCACATACAGCTCTTTTGCCAGTAAATACCTGTAGAATACCATAGGACATGGTATTAATACAAATAGAACTAGTATAGCTCCTAAAAATATGAAAATTAACAAAAAAACAAAAAGCAATCCACAGAAAGGGATATTGAGAAGGGAAACATTACTCCTGCCAAACCATGAACGTTTTTCAAGAAAGGCAGTCTACTTTTTTCTTTTTTCTCACTTTGAAATGTATTATGATATTATATATCATATATTATCTAACTGCAAATACATGTTATAGTATTTTGCCTATGAAAGGCTTCATTGAAATGCCTTGCATTATAAGAACCATACAAGAACAAAATATAAACAATCCGTGCAAAAAGTGCTATGCATTATGAACTGAACAAACCTGAGGTTTACACCCCATGGTAGACATGCACACACAAAGCACCACAACAGCTTGCATACATGACCCAAGGAATGGCAACAGAGTTACACCAGGAATGATTTGGATCCAATGTATGATTATATCAATTTAGTGGCTTCAGTAACGGAAACTCATTACTTTCAAAGGTCCCCATGCACTTTGAGGGGGACAAAATTTTGCCATAAGTTTTTGAACTGGAACACAAGTCTTATGAGGAGCGGCTGAGGGAACTGGGGTTGTTTAGCCTGGAGAAGACGCGGCTGAGGGGAGACCTTATCGCTCTCTACAACTACCTGAAGGGGGGTTGCAGAGAGGTGGGTGTTGGTCTCTTCTCCCAAGTGACGAGTGACAGGACTAGAGGAAATGGCCTCAAGTTGCGCCAGGGGAGGTTCAGGCTAGATATTAGGAAAAAGTTCTTTACTGAGAGAGTAGTGAAACATTGGAACAGGCTGCCCAGGGAGGTGGTAGAGTCACCCTCCCTGGAGGTATTCAAGGAGCGTGTGGATGTGGCATTGTGGGATGTAGCTTGATGGACATGGTGCTGTGTGGTGTTGGGTGGGTTGGTTTTTGGTGTGTTGTGCCTTGTTGTTGTTGTGTGGTGGTTGGCTTGCGTGGGTTGTTTGTGGGGTTTTTTTTTGTTGTTTTTTTGTTGGTTTTTTGTGTTTTTTTTTTTTTTTTTTTCCCCCCAGGTTGGACTTGATGATCTTACAGGTCTTTTCCAACCGTAGTGATTCTGTGATTCTGTGATTCTGTGAAGTTGAAGGGAATGGGAATGGGACAAGGAAGGCAAGGGACAGGGACTGAACTTACAGAGTTATGAAAATGTGGGGAGGGGTTGTCTTTCTATTTAGGAGTCTGGTGATGTAAATAACTAGTGTCTCCCCTTTCTCCCGGTGTGATCAATTAGGACATCCTAATACTCATATGATCTGTACACATCGAAAAAATGCAAACAAATGAAAAGAGGTTCTTTAAATGTCATTTT
The DNA here is from genome assembly GCF_030936135.1 of Gavia stellata. Classification (NCBI taxonomy): domain Eukaryota; kingdom Metazoa; phylum Chordata; class Aves; order Gaviiformes; family Gaviidae; genus Gavia; species Gavia stellata. The sequence goes on along the minus strand of NC_082598.1, from coordinate 21,409,526 downwards.
GCATCCAGATGGAGGGATCATGCAGGAGCTCTGCGAAGAGAGGCCTAGCAGATCAATCAGCTTTTAATTCACAGTTTTCATTACTAGGTATTTTCAGTGAAAGATGGAAGGAAAATCATTAGTGACACTGGAGCAGGCTGGCACCTCTGTATGTGAAAACCTGCTATTTCTTCTTACTCAAAAAGCATGGTCAGTTGAAGTTATTCCTGTATATTCACGTTGATACTTACGAAGACATTAAATGATTATAGGATAGCAATGCTGTCAGCAAGACAGTCCAACAATTCAAATTCCTTCCCTGAGTCTGAGATGAAGTGTTTAGTCTTCAATAAGCATGAATGTGAAGAAAAAAATGCAGCCTGAATGATTTTCCAAGTCAGAGCTGATTAAAACTCAGTATGAGCTCACAGGACATGAGCAGCTCATACTGGCAGAACAGGTGTTCATCTTTGTGTTTAAAAATCCAAGCCAATGGGAAGATACAATGGGGTTGCAAGAGATCACAGTATGAATTAGGGAAGAGCAGCAGGAGCTTGCAGTCATCACACAGGACACAGGTTATGTCCTACACCAAAAACTTGGAATGCAATTCCAAAAAGCAATCCTAAACTGTGCTACATACAAGGTCCCCACATATCCTTTAAGGCAGCTTGTTCCAAAGTAGCATACGTACTTTGCTATTGCTTGCTAATATCTCTCTAGGCTTTTACTCTGAGTGAATGGCTTTTTAAATTTCACTGAGATCCTTTCTCACTGCTTTTGGCACTCAGTGTTGCATGAAGGTTTTCCTCCCTACCGCTCTGCCCTTTCTACTGTTTTTTCCTGTACAGTTTGAATAACCCTGCAACAGTTCCTTTAAAAATTCACTAAATTTGACACCTAATTTTAAGTGAGATCTGATGTACCAGAGGTACCAAGAAACCACAAACTGCAGAGAAAATACCTACTTGTGGCATCTTGCTAGGACCTTTGTTGCTGGCTGAAGTATATTGCTATAGTTTTCTCTAACTAAATAGCTGACAGGTGCTTTGGGAGTCCCCTAGACTCTTACCTACATGCACACCCAGAGGTACCTTTAAGCATTTCATTAAGTGAATAACTACTCCTTATTACTTCAGAATACTTTTCTTCCCTTTCTTCTTGCTTTCTGTCCTTTTCATGTTAAAGTACTTATTATCTTTGTTGCTTTTCTTCTTACTTCACCCCTTTGTATTTTCATTTTTCTTTCCTGTCTCCTTTTTCCTAAGCCTCACATACCTTGCACTCATTTTGCTTGCTCTAGGTGATTTTGCAATGTTACACTTTAATATCTAGATCAGTGGAAGAAGAGATTGTAATTTGATGATAAACAGATCAGTAAAGGAGAGAATAATAAATCATTAGCTAGGAGGAAGTAATTAAGGTGGACATCCCTATAAAAGCATTTATAATCTTCCACTTACGTGTTCTGTGCTAAAAATTTTTGTCTAGAATGTGTAAGAAAGTTACTACTTTTGTGTGTCCTTCAAATTCATTTTGAACACATCTTCTCAGTTACATGAACTTCATTCAGAATCAGTCCCCTGATGTACTGAAAACTGGATTTGGGAAGATATGTAGATTCTGTTGTCATCATATCATAGGGCCATTGCAAATAGTACAGCAATAGACACTGAAACTATAGAAAACACAACTATGTTTCTACACAAGAGGAATCCATCAACCAGAGACAGTTCACAGAATCACAGAATCACTAAGGTTGGAAAAGACCTGTAAGATCATCAAGTCCAACCATTACAAAAAAAAAAAAAAAAAAAAAACCAACACAAAAAAACCCAAAAACAAACCACCAAACAAACAAAACACACACACCACACAGACAAAAAAAAAACCACACCACACACCACCATGCCCATCAAGCCACGTCCCACAATGCCATGTCCACACGCTCCTTGAATACCTCCAGTGATGGTGACTCCACCACCTCCCTGGGCAGTCTATTCCATTGCATTACCACTCTCTCAGTAAAGAAATTTTTCCTAATATCCAGTCTGTATCTCCCCTGGTGCAACTTGAGGCCATTTCCTCTTGTCCTGTCACTCATCACTTGGGAGAAGAGGCCAACACTCACCTCTCTGCAACCCCCTTTCAGGTAGTTGTGGAGAGCGATCAGTTACTACATCTTATAACACTGCAAGCAAACTATGTTCAGTGGGTTAAACCTTGGCTGGCTGCCAGATGCCCACCAAACCATCCCTGCAGCACCCACCCTCACTCCCCACCCCCCTCCCCCCCCAAGGTACCAAACCTTGCCACATAAGCCAAATATACTATGAAAAATAAAGCAACAGTTGGTTTGCCCTGTTTATACCCCGGATTCTTTCTCAAGTCCCTTGGAACATCTAACTGTTTTCTCAGCTTTTGCTTCTATGGAGGTACTTAGAAGTCAAAAAATGGCAGCAACCAAAACTTGGAGATAATTTTAGCAATAAGAGGGAGCAAAATGAGAGAGCTGCAGGATAAACAATGAGCTGAATTTTTACTGTAACTAAGACACTAGGAAAGGAAATCGTTAAATATTTGACAGGTCCTGACAAGTGTGAATCTTGCTAATAGTGAATGAAACCTGGGGTATGCAGAATTATAGGAAAAGCTTGCCAGTAAAATGTTCTCATTTGGTACTGAGACTTTATCATCAACATAGAAGTAGTAAATCGGCATTTTTTTGCAAGTATTTTATGCATTAAAAATTATCCTTAATTTCAAAGTTATCTGGGTATAAGAACTGAGCAAAAAGTGAATTTACTGGAAATACAGATAAAAATACATTTGATGCCTATAATCAAGAAAGTCAAACAGAAATGTTCCGCTAATTGCTTGTAATTCGCTATTGTATCCCTGTATCTACTCAGAAAGCCATCCTCAGAAAACTAAGCTGGATGCAGTTTACTCACACATTTGAACAGAATATATGAAATTATTACTATAGCCAGAAGCAGATTTTAATATTGACTAAGAGTGAGCAGCTTGAATAAAATAAGAGGGGGAAAAAAAAAACCCTAAACAAGGGAATGAAGCATACATGGAATAGTGAAATGGTTTCAGTAACATTTTTTTTCCCCCACAGTGCACTGCAGTTTTATACATGCTTTGCTTTCAGCTGGATCAACAGTAAAAAGAGTTGAAGATAGCCTCCTTCTGCCTAGAGGCCATCTTCCTCTTCTTTTATCTTCCCTAGCACTCTGACCAAGAACAGCATCCCACCTTCAGACAATCACAGCCTGAGTCTAACCATCTCCAACACAAGGATGTGTTTTACTAGGGAAGTGGCAGCACAGGAGCCTGTTTTCCAAGATGACACAATGAAGTGGGTAACAAAAGAATAAACTGACAGTTTAAGACAAAGAAAACAGAACCAAGGTTACCTGATGGGGAAAAATGTAGCTCCTATGGAATCTCAATGACAAGGTATTGAGAGAAATACCATAGGGGACAAAGCAAAGCAAATTACATTGTGTGTATTTCAAAGGTTTTAATTTATGAAGTTCACAAAGTAGGCAAGAAGAATACATTTCCTGTACTTGTCTTGATGAAAGTTGGTCCTGAGGCAGGATTATCATTGCAAACGGATATCAAATACACCAAAAAAATCATAAATATTTATGATAATGTATTCCATAAACACATAGAGCCAATAACTGCAATCCTAGATAACCTGGTGCTGTTAAATCTGCAAGTAAGGATGTTACAAAGAAAATGATGCAGCATTTCTGTGTAAAATACCAAATGACATATTCAAATAAGCTGTAAGAGTTATTATATTGGATATAGAAAGAAAATGAAATAACTGTCACCCATTACAAAAGACTTGCCAATGGTTCAGCACCAGACTGCTGTGTCCTCTCAGAAAAATAGAAATTACCTTGAGGAGTGGGAGAAAGCAATAATTTAGTCTAAAACTTTAAGTAATAAGCAGAAAAAAGAGTACTACACAGTCATGTCATGAAATAATCACCAAATAGATAAACCAAATCAAATCAGTAAGAAGCACTGGCTAAAGGAGATCCAATAAAGAATGTCTGAACAAAGTACAGCCTCAGCTGCTGTCAGGATTTGTCAGGGGAAACATGTGAGAATGGAAACTGAACTCTAAAGAAAGAGTTAATTTCAGAAAGGGAAGGGGAGTAGGAGCCCAGTTCTAGTAAGCTCACGGCTCTTCGGAGGTCAAGTGAAACAATCAGACCTTTAGAAGGACTCCACCCAGTCACTTTCTGGAGGGGCTGCCACTTACTCAAGACTTTGGAAATCTAACCCAGAGGGTGAAACAAGAAAATGTCAAAGGTAGGCAGAGTTTTTCATGTTACATTAGAACAAAAGCAGCACCAAAGCAACCAAGAGCCCTGACTCTGTAGTGCTTTGCACACTGGCCCAGCGGGGTAAGCCCAGAACAGGGTCAGCAAGAGGAAACAAAAATTGTTCATTAAACAGCAAGAAGAATCAACAGCAACCACATTGCTAAAAATTAACTCCCTAGAATATAGGAAAAGGTCTAGAATGACAACAACAAAAACACCTAATGCAACATACAAATGCACATAATCCCAGGATTTCAGTTTTAAATTCTTCTCGATATGTCTACTATACTACAATACTTACTTTGCCAGAAATAACAGCTTGGGGAGGTCTAAAAGACCTATAATTCAAAATTATCTATAGTTTTCTTATCACAGCATGAGATGATCTGGCATCTCAACTGTTCAAAGAGGAGTTTTGTTTTCTACAGCTGCATCCTATGTTTATTTTGTATTTTGTTCTGCATGAATACCATCCAAAAAATAACTGCAGCTAAGTTTCCCCTATCATAGGTAGTTAAACTTTTGAAGTATTTAAACACATCAGGAAGGAATAAATCATCACTCCTCAGAATCACTGTGTTTTCGTACTTATAACATAAAGCATGAAATTGTTTGTGTTCAAATAATGGATGAATGTTAGATGACTTTACCTGCAATTGTTGACCAGCTGTATTGAGGCACATGTGGAATTTCTACAGAAAACAAAACACATGACTTGCTTTCTGCTGCCATAGGGATATAACAATTAATATTTTTTTATAAAATTTTAGGATGTTCTCCAAACAAACTTCCTACAGAAATGAAAGAAAGTCTTGATTTTCTAAACCCCTTGGCTATATGTAACGTTTATAAGAATACAAGGCAGGAAATTTTCTATAGTACATTTCACACGTTCAGTGTCTACCTTAACATGTATATATGGCCAAATGGATTCCACCTAAACAGTAAATGAATATGACAAAGTTATTCTGAATTAGTATACGTTACAGAAAAACTAAGCCAAAGTAACAAGCAAGCCAAGATTTCAGTCAGTAATATGTAAGAACATGCACACTGACATGCCTTTGATTACATAACTTCAGCACATTTAGCTGCGGTTCTGAACAGGCAAATGCGAATTTGCAGTTTTTCAACAATTTAATCAATTCCAGAGATTGCATGAGTGTAATGTTGCAGTTGCTATAGTAACCACACTTTTCCTTGGAACTCGGAGTAGATACATATGTAAGCGGTTTCTCCATCTCACTGTCTAAGTTACTGTTGTGCTGTGATGCTGCAGCAGTAACTGCAACCCAGAAACTTAACCCAGCTGGTAATTATTTAAAATATATTTAACACTTTCCAAAATATCTCTTTCTGAATGCTTAATTCTACCGTATGCTGTTCTGACTTTGCACCCTTTCATAAATCCGTTAGATGACAATTCAGAGAAAGGAAAAAAGTTGAACAATTCCAAAAAAGTGGTAAATATATCCATTGATAATTTATGAATTATATTTAAATTATAATTTCTATGTATAATATATAAATATATGTCATCATTTATTCTTAAATTTTCTTCAGAGGATGTTCTTTGAAGTATACCTTGGTGGCAATGGATCCTAAAGGATTTGACTCTTAAATATATCATCGCTTATTGATCGTCACTGCAAAGCATTTTTATTTTGTGCCACATTTTCACTTAATTCAGTCTTAATCAAAATAGGCCAGAATCGAAGCCATGTTGGTAATTTACACCTTTGTAAACGCATTAGCAGACTGTTGTTTTGATGCTTGCCTTTCTGATATAAAAGGTGCAAGTATCAGTCTACTTGCATTTAGTTGCAAAAGACTAAATCTGCTAAATTTGCTAGAGGCGAAAAGGTACAGCAGTAGAGGAACAAAAAAATTTATGTCAGTCAATACATCAGCATATTAACGAGCCAAAATGTAGGGGACTGTGCACTAAAATCTGTGTTGAAATGAAAGGAACAATCTGAATACATGGTGTCAGTGTTACAGAACATCTTGAAAAACAAGTGTAAAAAACAAGTAAGAAGAATTAGAAGAATGTAAAAGAAGATACTTCGTAACAAATGCACCTGGCACTTAGACATATTAAAGATAAAGACTGTCTTCACTAACTCTCTACTAAGTAGCAATAACGATTAACGCAAGGACGAATCTTAGAAAAATAGAATGGAATGCCAAAATAGTGCCCTAGAGTTAACCTGTCTCATTATAATCTCATTATAATGCTAAAGAACACACCTCCCAGCTAGAAAAGCCCCCAACCGAATTAAGCCCCTTACTCTCTGAGCATGTGTGGTAAATTAAAAGAGAACTATAACTTTAAGATGAAGTAAGAAAAGTATTAACCAATAGTTAATTAAGGGGTAGAACCAGTAGGCGTAACTAACTTCGTTAATTGTTTTAAATACCTGTCATGATTTTAACCCAGTGTGCATGTTAGGAGGAGAAATCCCCCATGCACCCACTGCTGCAATAAACCAATGACGGCTTTCTGAACTATCATTTGGTTTGGAGAGTTTTCCTCGGTACAATTTTCGGTAACATCAGGGATTTCAGGGGTGCTGACTGTCCACAGCTCCAAGTGAAAAGAATGGGAATTGACGTCAGTGGAATTGTACCAGCTTCCAGCAGCTGTGAATTTGGCCTCACAGTGATCTAATACATCTTTTCCATCTTCCATTTCTGTTTGACAGCACAACCAAAACATTTACTCCCCTTTAAAATTAAACTAAGCAAGTAAGCTATATAGAATACACCATTCAACATATTGAGGTAATATCCTATGTAAGAATTGTTAAAAAAAATTGTCATTTTCTTGATTATCACTATCCCAATTCCTCCATGAATATTTTTCTATTAAAAATTCCCATAAAATCCTCCCAAGCAAACAAGGAAATTTAAAATTCAGATAGTGTATAATCATTTTGGCTGGACACAGAGTCAACTGTTTATGTCTTATCTCTGAATGAGTTAATACAGATCTTCAACTACAATTTTTGGTCCCTGTATTTCCAATTATAAATTCATCATTTGCCTTTTACAAAGGCTCTTTTCATTTTAAGTTTGTCAGATGGTACTAGCCTTGCCCACTACACTTCTAGAAGCAGGGAACAAGAAGCTGAGGCTTAAAATCTGAGTACCAGGCTCAAACAGGACTCAGTGGAGCTGTTGATGCAGCTTTAGGGAGGCTTGGTAACAAACTCTCGGTGTCCCAAGGGGTTTTATGGCCTTCATTTCCAAAAGCTGGCGATGACTTCCATGATACTAAATGTACCTTTCAAGTTGGCTGTGACTGCTTGTTACAAAGCACTGCCTCTGACACAAGCAATGCCCTCTTTTATGTAGTAATAGCTTGCCTGATAGTGCCAGGAGCCATCAGGGAGTGGGAAATAAGGTCTTGGTGTTCTCCTCAATCTCAGATTATCCTTATCACTGGCAGAGCTCTTGAAATGGGCATTTCAAGAGCTCTCCAGAAATGGGCATTTTACCACTCCTGTTTAAACCAAACCGGTCACAGGAAATAATTCAAGATCTACTGGTAAGCAGAAAGAGCAAAAATGTCATTCTTCTGCTCATGTTTGCATATCCCATGCATAATCCAGCTAAACTGGTAAGGAAAACAGATTAATCTGGTGACAGCAGCTTCGCCATGGGCTTCTGTGCAGGGAGCTCCAAATAAAGATGTGCACAGGGGTGAATGTTATCCGTGCCTCAGGAGCTGTATTGGCGGGGACACCGCAGAGCCTACTGGTCTCTGTGTGTAGACACATCTGGGTACTTTGGTATCCTGACTGTAGCTGCAGAAGCTCCAAATGTATATACTCCCAGTGTCATCTATGTCACAATACTGAGCAAAAAGATGCTTCAATGGCTTTAAAAGTCTCTAATTTTCAGTTTTACGCTCTGCAAAAATGATGGTGTTGGCAATGTTGAAAATAATGATCTATTTCACAGATTTATGGCAAGGACTAATTAGTTAATGTTTATGCAGTACCTCAGATAGCAAGTAATGTTGGGAGGATAGATGATTAAGTTTGGAGCCAACATAAAGCTTCAGAAAGTTTTCCTACTTTTGGAAAATGAGAGTGTTCTGATCTTGTGCAATGTGACAAAACACTGTTAGTTGCCAATGAGTGATGGATAAGACAGATGTCTTTTCCTGCGAAGAAGGCTGGTTGTGCACCCTCCCCTAGTTACCATTCTGAATTAAATTGCATTTTGTAATCTACTCATATGTGCAGTGCAAAGGGCAGATATTTCTTATGTTTCTCAACCATAGCAAACCACCTGTCATCTTTTTCTATTTGATTTACTACATAACAGCTTCTAACTGCACCAGACCTTGTGATGATTTCCTTAAAGCAAATTTGCTATTTCTTATCTAATCTAAAGAGCAGTGATTGTTTACTATACCCCTCCTATCATACTTAAAATACGAAGCCACTATTGTCAATAAAATTTTGATTTCCATGTAGACAGCACTGTTTCTTGGTACAAAATTTTCATTCAGCAAGCTGCCTGTTTCCATTACTCAAAGTTAAACTTCAGATTCCATTTTGCTACTCTTTCTCTCATTCAGGGTTTTTTTCCCCTGTTCTTCCTCAAGCTTCTTTCTCCTACTGCCAGTATACATGTATCTATTCAAGATTAAGAACCAACAGTAAAAGAAAATAAACTTAGTTTCTTGCAAAGAATGCTGGGATACTGACAGATGAGTTAAACTGGAGTTGTCAGAACATTTGTTTTCAGCTTGAACCCAGGTCAGTTTTTCCTTTAACTTAAAATAGTATTTCTGTAACTCAGGTCATTGTGGCAAATCCTAAGGAAATCACCAAGAAAGTACAACCAACGTCCTAACACAGCTTAAGTGCTCGCAAATGGATTTCTTCTGTGTCCTTACTAAATTAAATTGAAGTGTAATGATTTATAGTATTAACATGTGACAACAGTCAGTACATTAGATGTTGCATTATCCATTAAGCTCAAAGGATTTTATTTATATCGCTTTGGTTTTAGAAGTGTGTGATGACCTCCACCAGTAAATAAGTATTAAGTCACTATAATGGATTCCACATGTAAATTGCAACTCCATCTGTAATACAGCTTTCCCTAGCGTGCCCAGTTTTAGTCAAATAAATATTCTTACTAAAGCAAGTAGGTTGTTGTTCCTATTAATCTTGAAGATGGATTAAAGTTTCAGATTCCTTGAATGTTAATCTTTTTGCCACTTTTTGCTAATATTTTCTGAAGTGTTCAGAGCCCACATGCATTATAGTATTTAGGCTCCCACATGAAACCAAAGGGCTTGTATGATGTGAGCTTATGGGATTTAGGACTTCATCCCATTTCAAAAGTGACCCAGGCCCGTAGATCAGATTCCTAGGGCTTTGGGAGAAAGATCTTTGGTTCTGCCTTCTTTCCAATTCACAGAAACACAAACCGTGTCAATTTCTAAATATTTAAAAGCAACTGTGATAGAGATGTAGAGCTCCAACTTGGAAATCAAGAAGTTGTCAAATGGATAATTTCATATTTTAGCAGAAAGAAGAAGAAAGATCAAGAACAAAAGGAAAAGGCAGGACTGATAATTGTCTACATGATAATCACATTGGCATTGATATTGTTTTGCACTGAGAGGACATTTTCATCAAGCTATTTGTTGTCGTGCTTTTAGTCTGCTAGTGTATTTTTCTCAGTTTGCAAGCATAGGCAATGTAGACTTAATAAAGATGGATCTATTCCAGGGTTCAGTGCAAGTCAAAGATTAAATGCCATTAAATTTTCTCCCTGTTTCATCAGAATGAATACAATGTGCTAGCAACTCAACACAAAAGCTACTGTACTCAGCCATACATGTTATAGGGAGGCCATAAACTGTTACCACCAGCCTGGGAGTGTAACACTGAATATCCCTAACTTCCTTTGTTTAACCTTTTCAGCTTTTTATGAACAGAGAGTGGGGTTTTTGTGTTGGGTTTTTTTTTTTCCTTCTAAATAGCAGCATGAGTGTTGGGGGGTTTTAATTTCTGGTTTGCTTTATAAAATCATGTAAGTTACAACATCAGCTCCAAGTAAGTGAAACAAGAGGACTATGGGTATGACGATGCTTTTACAGAAGTTCTACTTCAGTTAGAGTGATATTTTCACTTAATCTGAATGGAAATTTATTAATTGCCTCACAAATGAAATCATGTCCTATGGAATCAAGCTGATTTATGGGAGACCCCCATAAATATAGAACAAGCACAAACTAAACATTTTGCTTTGCTTGAGGATTACAGTGGTTTCAGCTACCACCATACATAATACCCTTTGGAATGATCTATTTGCCACTTGTTGATCATTAAGAGTCTGTGCTGGTTTTGGCTGGGATAGAGTTAATTTTCTTCATAGTAGCTAGTATGGGGCCATGTTTTGGATTTGTGCTGAAAACAGTGTTGATACACAGGGATGTTTTAGTTACTGCTGAGCAGGGCTTGCACAGAGTCAAGGCCTTTTCTGCTTCTCACACCATGACACCAGCGAGTGGGCTGGGGGTGCACGAGAAGTTGGGAGGGGACACAGCCGGGACAGCTGACCCCAACTGACCAAAGGGATATTCCATACCATATGATGTCATGCTCAGCATATAAACTGGGGAAAAAGCTGGCCGAGGAACCGCTGCTTGGGCTGGGCATCGGTTGGAGGGTGATGAGCAATTCTTTTCTTTTGCATCACTTGCCTTTCTTGTTTGTTGTTGTTGTTATTTTCCTTTTCATTACAATTTTTATTATTATTATCATTATTTTTATTATTTTATTTTATTTCATTTCACTTATTAAACTGTTCTTATCTCAACCCACGAGCTTTCTCGCTTTTACTTTTCCTATTCTCTCCCCCATCCCACTGGGGCAGGCGGGGAGCGAGCAGCTGTGTGGTTCTTAGTTGCCAGCTGGGACTAAACCACGACAGAGTCTAATATGATTTATATGATCTTTACTCCACGAATCCAACACCAATGTTTAAGCCACCCTACAGGCACAGAGAAGAGCATTAAGAACAGCAAGTCTTATTCTGATGTAACTGCATCTGTTTCAAAATACCTCATGACATTTATTTCAATAGACTTAGACCCAGCACGACCTGGCTTAGATGATATCAGAATCCACCCTTAACATAAAAGCGGAAGGGTTTGATTTAATTTTTTCTGACTTTTTTTTTCCAATACTGCCACAGAATGATCAGCATCTGCATAACAGCAGAAAATTAAAAATAGATACTATTTTTTAAACTGACATAAGATTTACTTTCAGATTGATGTTTAGAGACTATATTGACCTAAACCTTATCATTGTGATATTGTTAAATCTCCCTGGCTCATGCTTATCTCTTCTTCATTACCATAGGTTTTCTGATTTCTCATTCCAAGTTCTCATTTTAGTTTTTATTCAGCAGGCTTCTGATTTCCCTCCACCACCTGCTAATAGCTAAAACAGTGTTTCACAGATTTGAAAAAAAAAAAAGCAACAAGGACAGAAAAGAAAAGGAATTGGCTGCTGGCCTCCCTAAACTCACCTGTGAGACCTTTCAGTTTTGTAGGCATGAGAAAACCACCAAGCTACCCATCCTTGTGGCACAACACGAGCACTCCCACTCAACCAAATTCTGCTTGCATATACATTAGTGCTACTTTGATTTCTGAGGACAGTGGTCTAATAAAATCATGCAAGTGTAGTTGCATGATTTAGGTGATATTATGCAACAACAAGGTATCATGCAGTAGCTCAGGAAAAAGCAATAACAAATCTAAATATAACACCATCACCCAATAACAGGGGAGACCCACATTTACTTGATTAGTAAAACACTCCATGGCACTGGCAGACATCACATCATTTGGTTACCTGACTCCCAGGGCTGTGACTACCAAACAGTTTTGCTCTGTATTTCTAGTTGCAATGAAAGAAGGCTACCTGACACATCCTGAGACTAGTACTATCTGTTTTATGTTAACTACTAATGTACCAGTCAATAATCCCAAAGTCCTTTCTGTATGTGAAAGGAAGACTAGGAAAAGTTTTACCATTTCACCTTGCTAGCTTGTGCTGATAAATATTTAAATTTGGTCATAAGAATTCATACACATACCAATGAAAACTACCACACAAAATTCCTGAAAATTATTTGGCAATATGAACAGAGAAGAGGAGAAATTTCAAAGAGAAATTCATACTTGGCTGTGGTTTTCAAACTTTCCAAAATCCAGGAGGCAAGACGCAGATATGGAGGGTTAAATCCAAGTCCATTTTGAAGAACCATTTTATCATAAAATTGCTGAGAAAAAAAAATATTAACAAGGATGATTCAGGGTTAAAGAATACAGGAATATTTCTCTTTCAACTTTAATCCCACCAATTGCATAGAAACATACAAAGATTTGTAGTCAGACATAAGATTAAATTTCCCATACAATTGCATTCCAGACTACTCTTTTCTTCTTTCTCAGGTATTCATCCCCTAATTAGGCCTAGGAAAATGACTAAACATGATTTTATTTCTATTACCATGTATGCAGAATCCAACTACGTGTTGTTAACCACAGACCTTGTCAGATCCATCCTGCAATAAATGTGCAGATGACTTAAATTCTGATCTATGCATTTTTTATATTTTAAGTTATTTGGTGCAATTTAGTGTTTTGGAAAATCTCTGGGTTTATTTGCTTTGTGAAAGATAAATCCAGATGCAATGTACCAATTCTCATTGGCTGTGCAATTAGTCTTAAAGTCCTTTTCCTATGCTACAAACCAGTACAGCAAAAAACAATTTGCAAGTGCCTCTTATAAACTCTGTTAAAACACACAAAAGCCATGAGAAATGGAAAATGAATGGAAAATATTTTAAACTTAACATTTTCATTGTTTCTCATCCAATGAGTTTCCTTGGGAGAATGCAACTTTTCTTTGTGGACAGATGTGCAATAATGTACCTCTAACTGGGATTTAACTCTTTGAAACAAAAAGATTGTCTTTGGTATGCCAATTTCATAATTGTGACTGTCAAGTCTGAGCTGCTGCCTGAGAAAGGAACAGCAGGGAGATGAGGGAAATACAGCATTTTTCGATCAAAAAGTCAGGTTCAATTTCATTTAGCGACATCTCCTTTCTCCTCACGTATTTTACATTACCAATTTACATCATAAGCAGCCGACATTCAGACATACTTGTATCCTCTGTAAAAATTCTGGACATTTCTTTTTTTCTGTACAAGTGCATATACGTACAAACAGAACAATCAAAACACTCAGAAATCAAGGTTATGTGTAAACAGACATTTTACATTCTAAAATAAAAATCTGTCATCAGAATAGGATTCTGGAGCTTTTCATACTGCTGTACTTAAAATGGGACAGAACATTTACAGAACACATAGTATATTGAATTTCTCATGAAACCATTGAAGTTAGAATATACTTCTTTGTATTATGCTGAAATATTAGTTGCAAATGCTAAAAATACACTGATTTCTTTATGTTTATATGTTGCCAACAAACAGTCACATTATATCTATGGATATTATATATAACCACACGCAACAGCAGCCATTCACTGTTGAGGACACTGCATGTGCCTTCTCAGGTGCATATCTGTAGAACTCAGTGCAGGGCCTTGCAAAAATACTTGGCTAGCACAGACACCAAACACAATACTACTGTGTTTATTACTGCACTCACCTTAATTTTACGTTACTTGCTGACAAGCACTTATTAACCTTGATAGTGCCACAGTAACACCTCTATATTGCTTTCAGGATCCTTGATAATACGCTCAAGCCTAACTGTAGTATCTCTGTGCAGCTCTATGTTGTGCCATGCAAACATAGTCTGGAAGGACACTTCAAGAATTAATGGCATTGTTAATTTTGGACAGTTATATTCATTACCTTGCAAGGCCAAACTTCACCTGCTTCAGCAGATGCCACCCCTCTATATTACTCTAGTTTCCACTGGAACTAAATGATCTTAAAAATGATCTCACAAATGATCTCAAATATTTCTCGTGATGGCATGTTAATGAGCTTCGGCAACGACCACCTTTCTCAGACAACTTCCTTAAACTTCAAAATTATGCCTATTTGACTGATGCAGTGTAAATAGCACCCTCTCCATGTGCAAGATAATCCCCCAAGTACTACAGCTCCTCTCAAACACTTAATTATCACTTTAAAGCCCTCTTGAACTGTCAGGTGAATTCTGAAGTGTTCTTTTTGCAGAAAGTGATTAATTTTAACTATTTTCTGAATTATTTAAACAATCCTTAATCTACACCACTGCAATATCTCACTTTTATATATCTGGTTTATCACATAACCTTTTCCATTACAGTTTCAAAAAATACCTAATAATACCTATACAGTGCTGTTCAGTGCATGTTTATCAGTCCGTTTCATTTCCTTTGATAATTCTTTAACTATTGGCCAGCTAGAACAAGTGTGACCAAGAAGGAGAGGTGTCAGAGTTCGTCTTCTACCTAACTTCTATGAAAATATGCAGCAGGATAGAGGACAGTTCCTATTAATTTCCCCACTTATGAAAAGGCTGTAATCTGAACTCACATTCATGAACACTTTTGATCACCTAACAAGTACAGCCCCTCATACCTATTTGTTAGCACTGTTGTAGTGTGAACTCACCTCCAGAAAGGTGCTCACTCTCAAGACGTAAGTCCATTCCAGCTAGGCCTCCTTATTGCCACTGCTCATTGAACTACTTGTTATATGAAACTGTGTCACACAAATATATACCAAATCCTGGTTTTTGTTGAATATTCTTTACTAGAATGAATATACTACGCTATTCATAGTATTGCAAGCAGAAGTATAAACCTAAAATTGTGGTACACTATTGTTACATATTTAGTGAGTGATCACAAAGAGAAATAGATCAGTTTCCCAAACTGAATGTATCTGATGAAACATCTATGGTGAAGTGCCAATACAGACAAATTGCAGGCTGACAAGCAACATATTCACTACTTCTTCTTGCTTTGTGGCTTCTAGGCAATATATGAATACAACATCACCAGTCAAGAGAGCAAATCTGCTGATCACAGACTGTGACAACATAAGGCAGTCAAACATTTCAGCATCTGCTCTGTTTCTGTATGGCTGCTGAGGGTGATGTGTTAGGCTACATCTCCCCCTTGCTCACCAAAGTGAGTCAACAGGGTGAAATCTATGCAAGACAACAGGGAAGTTACTCTGGATGCCATCTCCACTGACATCTAAAAAACAGGTCACAAAGTCCCAGCTGAACAATTGCATTGACTTTCTGTTTGATTTACAATCTGTTAATCTTCTTACAGAACTTACAATACCAGCTACTGTTAAGATATATAAGACAAACAAAAGAAATCGAGCTTTAGTAGTAACAGCTGCAGACAGCGCAGGCACTCCCAGCCACAGCTGGGAATCCTCTCTTGGATTCCCAGATGCTATTGCTACACCCAAAAAGCTCGTGACTCTTGGAAGGTACTGACAAACCACAGAGAATTTTGCATGATTTTCACTGTTCTGCAGATCTGAAAGTTGAAAGAAAAATCTCAATCCTGCATAGTTTTCACTGATCTGATAAAAGCCATTGTCACATTAAGCTGACTTGGACTTTGGAGCCTCACAGAAAGAGCATCAAAGTGTGGGAAACAGGGTCTCTTGGAAAGAATAGCATGCCAGGGGGAAAAGCATGTCAGGTAGAGAATGCACTGTCAATGGATAATTACAGCTTGTTGAGGCTATCCCAAGGTACACCGCCTAAACACTTCAGTATAGTAATAACTCAGGGAGTAACACTGTTGTACTGATTCTAATGCCCTCTAGATAAAATGGTGTTCTACCTGATTTACAGTACTTAGAGAAAAAAAGCTTACATGTCTGAATCTCTCTAAGGTTTTCCAAACAGTTTCTGATCTCAAGAGAATCATGAAGACAGGAAAGTGCTTATAGAAACACCAACTTCTCTTTCAATTCTTAGTTTCTTCCCTAATTTGACAAGAGATTAGATGGGCTTCTGTTGTCATGGGAAGAAATGTGAGTTGGAGTCCAAAAAAAAAATTATTTGAAGTCAAAAATACCAATTTTAACTCTATTTAGTTTCTGTTTACAAGAAAAAATATTTACTTTGCTTTAGTAAATTACATTTGTGCAAGCCAAACATCATTACGCCACTTTGAATAACTCAGAAAATGATTTTCCTACCACTGACTGAATTAAGGCAATAATATAATCAGGATTTGAAATATATTTTTTCCTCCATTGATGTATTTTTTTATTCTGTCCTTGCTGAACTTTTTGGCCATTCTTTATTCAGGTCATGTCAAATAAAAGAGCAGAATGGACCGGTGAGTAAAAGCACTCTAACAAGCTAAGATAAGATGCTCCATCACTTTGTGATGAAATATTCAAACACATTGCCCACTGGTATCAACTTATTCATGACTGATTTAAATGATACACTGAAAAGTGTGCTTTAATCTTCCATATAATAAGTCTTAAAAAATTAAAACTGAAATCACAGTTTAAAGAAAAAAGCTAGCAGACATTTCAGTCATCATTTACTTAACTGTACATTTTCTGCCATTGAAGTGGCTGGTTTCATTAAAGAACTTAATATAGCTGCAAGTGTAATGCAGTTTATGATCTAGAGTCGATAATTTGTGAGCTATTGAATGTCTTGGTGGGTATTGATGTCATTACCCCTCACATTAAAAAAATAATGTTCTTCCCAATTATATTCACCTGTGAAAAACTTGCCAACAAAACTGAAAAGAATATATGTCCTTAACCTGTTCTTTGTCACTTTAAGCATTTTTCTTTAAAGTTCAAATGAGAATATTTAGAATAGCTACTGATTCAAAATGCTATACCTGACTTTGAATACCCTTCTGTCACATATTTTTTTTGTGATATATACTTGGCACACAGAATGGCTTCTTTACCACAGGTTTAATTAATGCCAATAAAAATATATGAGTGTAAAGGATTAGAACACATGGGCAACAGAACTACATACAGAACTGATTCTTCAAACAGCCTTTTTTCTCTATGAAGTATTTCCATTTTAACGAGAATTTTGGACTCCTGTTTTTTAATCAGTTCTTTTTCTCCAAAACTATAGTCAAAACAGAGAGAAGTTAACTGTGAAATTCACTATGACTCTGGGATAAACTGGATAGACCTTGCTTGTCAATTTATCAGTGAATATGTTACTTTTGCCAAACTCCATTTCTCTTTTTATTTAGTTGGGTGATCAGAATAATTTTTTTAAAGCATTAATTTCTGGGGACAACACAGGCAAACAATTAGCATTTACCTGCCTCAATTAGATCACTGGTATATATCTGTAAATCAGGAATTTTCTGCAAGAACTAATCAAATGATAATCATTAACAATTATCCAAGCATGGAACTGACAGACAGAAATTTGCAAGTTATAACTCCATCCCACGAGTCTCATCTGCTCATCAATTTATTAAAATTTCATGGAAAGGACAATAAAACCTTGCTATAATAAGACCCATAAACCTCAACACTGTCTTCCTTAGAAAATTAGTCACAATCTTTCATTTTGTATTTAGTTGTATATTTTTTTCAAATACAAAAAGAGGAACTACAGCACAACTAGGAAAAACCATTTCAGGAACAGATTAAAAGCAAGGGCATTAAAACCAAAGGAATCCTATAGGTTTACAGAGCTTTTCACTTCTACATTTGCCAGCTAGTTCAGGGCAGCATTGACTGAAAGCTGTTTACCCAAAGCAATCACACTTACAATGTGAAATCAATTGGCAGTCTCTTTCAGTTCTCTTTCTAATACTCAGAAATACTGCCATGTAGTTAGCATCCATGCTGGTAATGGATGCAAATAAAGAAATCAAGGTCTGAATAGGTAGGAGTCAAACTTGACTGATTCCTGAAGATGATCACCACAGATCCAAGTTAAAACAGACCGAATGAAAAGGTTGGTCTTCCAGTTTTTTCAAGCAGCCTCACAGACATTAACTCTTCTTAAGGTTTAAATTACAAAACCTGATGAAAGGCTCTTGTCTTAAAGTTTTTGCATTTTTCTAATTATATGAGATGATTTTTAAAAAAGATACTATCTCTGCCCATAAACATTGCATCTTTTATAGTCCCAAATCACTACAGTTACCATAATACTACTATCTAGAATAGATAAAAAGGACATTGTCAGAAAGTATATGGAATTATTTGCCTTGGGAATGCCATATTCTGTTGAGTAAAATGGAATCCATTTTCCAAATCTTAAAATCTGAAGTTGCTTAAAGCATGACTAGCAAAAAGCAGCTCTAGAACCTCATACAACTTTGTGGATTTTGGTGTATTTTCTGTCCGGTGGACAATGACACATACACACCTTGTGAAAGGCATAATGATAACAATAGAAATACTCCAAGTATGCCTTTCTGAAAAATCCATTGCCGATTAGAAACAAAGGTTTTACACTTTGTAATTTTATCAGACAGTGTGTTTTCTTTGTGTACTAAATGCTCAACTATACTTAAAACTATGTTTTCAATTATGTGATTAACTTAATGCATTTGTGTAGCCCCATTGAGCTTCATAGAATTACTCAAGCAGAGAAAAGTCAGCAGAATTACAGCTCAGACTTGTCAATAAGGGTTTTTTCAGTGAAAAAAAAGACTTTGTTTCACAGTTCATTCATTCATTGAGGAATATGTAGTTGCAAGTATTTTATTGTTTTAATTACAGTACGTTATAAAATAGAAAAGATAGTATTTCCCTGGAAACTGAGTGTTTATCTCCATTCTGTAATTTTACAAGGATAGAAATGTCACTGTCTCTACTACAAGAATGGCCCTTCTGAATTGGTTTCCATGAAAGTAATCATTGAACATTATTCCGAATCGTAATAAATTGAAGTAAATCATCCATCAGAATGAATAAGCCCCAAAGTTTCTTAGAACATCATACTATAGAAATACACACTGATTTTACAATTTCTGCAGAAACAAAAAGAGTTTCACTTTCAGGGACTGCATTTGCCTTCTCATGGACAAAATGTACACTTCCACTGAAAAAAGCAATCTTGTGCAATCTTTTTTTCCTTTTAAAATTTGTGCCATTTTTTAAATACAGTTCTCCACAGAAGTAAGTCAAATAATGATCTGACAGGGGACTATATTGTTTACAGTATTTTCTAATTTACTGATGCAACACAAATATGCACAGCAAAGAAAAAGTGGCTATAACATAAACATGAGCAATAAGAGTAAGCTGACACAAAAGGAAAATTCCAGACTACCTTCATTGCCTCAAACTAATTTGGGAAGCTAAGTAAGTCTTTAGCTACATCATTTTCTCCAAATCCTGTTTCAATCTGAGGTCATATCCTATTTTTTGTTCATGCAGCCAGGGCAATTTGATCCTGATGTAGAAGCATCAGAATTTCTTTGAGCTGAGCTCTGTCCCAAGATGCTAGCAAGAATGCTTTTGTGTCCCTATGTTTTCTTTTTGATCTGCTACTTGCAGTTTTATATATCCATGTTCTAGCGTGAACTCCAACGGAATCAACTGTCCTGGTATTGTCAAAATCTGTTACAAATACTTCATTACAGCTGGAAATCACACTTATACCCATAAAGGGTACATATATACAAAGTGGGAAGAACTTGTCTTGCAGTTAAAACTCTGAACTGAAACTCTAAAGATCTGTGTTCATTCCTGGCTCTGACAGACATCTTTTAAGTGATTTAATCTTTCTGTGACTGAGGTCCCCAAGTGTAATACATCCTTTTATAGTTCTTATGTAGAAGGCAAAGTTCCTTAAGTCCGTTTTCTCCTTACTTGCTATATTTACAAAAAATTGTAGGCCAAGTTCTTTTTTGATCTTTCTAGATACCTCTGTAGGAAAAAAAAAGTATTTTTGTTCTCAGAAACAACATACAACAATCTTGTTCTCTTTACCTTCCACACGAACTGACACTGTGGACAATGGATAAAATGTTTTCTTCTCTGAAGTTAACGGTTAAGCTACTCTTGCCTTCAACAGAGAGTATGATTTCACTGAATGTGTTTGCAAAAGATCAATTAACTGGATTTTTTCTGTTTTGCTCTTCTCATCTTAATCTGCCCGCAGTAGCTGCAGCATTATTATTTCTGCATCAGGAGAGTTTGGACTTGCTCCTGCTTGCACTGAGCCAAGTCTCTCAAGTGGTCCAGTGGGAACAGAACAAATCCGTTGTCAAATTCAAGCCACAAAATTAACGATGGATTGTTATTAAGAGCTACATGCAGACACACAAGCAGGAAAAAGCCAACTCCACTTTCACGCTGATTTAAAGAATTGCACCTATCAAGGCTACCCTAATGATAGACAATTCACTTTATCAATTAAAACAAAAGTCAGAGTCATTATACCCTAGCATGATCATTAAATGATGGTGATCTTCAGACCGAGACAATATAATCTTATCTGGATGCACCTCTAAAGTGATTAGGGCCTTATTGGGTTGTATAATCCAGACATCAGGCTCCTGTACTGACACTCAGCCACACATTTTATTTTCAGAAAACCAGCCTGGCAATTCAGCATCCAGTTTACAATTTTCAGGTGCCAATCTAGTCACATGAAGTACATTTTAGTGACTACATAGAGAACAGTTCAGCTATACAACAGCCTCTACTTAGCATTTCTGAAGACCAATGTATTCTAAACACCTTTGTAGCAGCTTTTAATTGGGAAAGGACATAGTACGCTAGATGTTGTACAGCTTTCTTACTTCAACAGCTTCCAATATGTAGCTGTAATTTTTCTCTTAGCACTGTCAATGCACATGATATCAGAATCTGATCGTTACATTTCAAAGAAATAGTTTTCCATAACAACAGAAAAATTAAGTCAATGTTCACGTCACAACTGGGTCTTGAATTCCAGTGTTTCATGATAGGCATAAAGTTCATGTTATTTCTAAGACTGTCTTTCAAATTAGAGCCTGTAACTATTTCACTCATATGTAATTAAACAAGCCATATATGGGACTTGTTAGTGAATGGTGTTCTCAACAACATCCATTATAACGAAAGTTAATTATTTTTAACACAGCATGAATGTTAATGGATATCTGTGTAAATCCTACACACGTTAGTGAAAGATTACAGCTAGATCTTAATGTACAGAGAAACAAATTCAGTTGCAAAAAGGCGCCACACCAGCGTCTGACATTAAGACAAAGCACAACAGTCAAAGAACTTGGACTGTCCCCAATTCCTCTTTAGCCACACCAGTATACTGTGATGGAAAATATCCTTAAGAGATCTGCTGAAGGGCATGAAACTTCAAGTCTACAGAAAAAGCACCAGTACAGCTTAATTTCCACCGTTTCCAACTGATTGGAATCCCCATTAGAAAAGGTCAGGCTTAATTTGACACAGTTGCATTCAGGAAGTCTGTGGTCCATCATAGTTCAGGTAAGATAAAAAAAAACAAATGCTGTTTAACTCACCCAGTAGGAAATCATTCTATTATACTGTGCATACAAAATATGTACTCAACGGCATGTGGTTTTATTGCATTACTACTGAATGTTAAGGGTATGTAATATATAAATGTTGTTCCGAGGTCATGAAAGGAAGGAGATATCTGAAAAATAAGACAGGCATTTTTGAGCATATATGACAGAGGAAAGCCTAGCAAAACTTAACAATAGGTATTATTACTGCAGCTCCCATATCAGGATTTCGAATTTTTTAATATCCATTTTAAATAGTTCAGAGCTATTTTGTGAAATCCCTGTTACATAATTAGCTTTAAAAATTACTCAAGTCAGCATTTTGTCTATAAGGCACAAATGGAAGATGGAAGTTTAAAATAATACTGCCTGTTCTTTACACAATTGAAAAGCTGTGACAATATTATCTTTGTTGTGGCAGCAGCTACTTGCTTTAGAACTGATTTGGGTCTCTGTCATGTGCTAATGGAATCAGACACAGGCTTTAATAGCGCGTGTTCAACATATACAGTTCCTGGGTGATCCTACCAGAGCAGATAATTTCCTAGCAGCACACTGAGTGTGCAATTATAGCATCGTCATATCTGCATGGATTTTTTTTTCTTCATCTAGAGCTACTTTTTTTTAGCATCCCTCTTCTCCTTTAGCCACCCCTGGTTGTTAACTGCCTGGGTTTAGCCACATATATTTGATATCTAGTTGCTGTCTTGCAGCTAATACAGAAAGAAAAGAAAAAGACCCAGAGAAACTGATTCCAAATAAAGGACTAAAAAGCAGGTCAAGTAAATATGTATCTTTCTCCAGTTTTCGGAATTTTGACAATTCCTTTATAATCAAAATTATTAAGGAAGACTGTCACCAAACACCTCTTGAATCAAGTCTTCATATTCTCTTGGGGATACACCCAAGATTCCTGTTCTTGGGCAGCAATTCACAGAATCACTAAGGTTGGAAAAGACCTGTTAGATCATCAAGTCCAACCATCAACCAACAAACACCACCATGCCCACTAAACCATGTCCCGCAGTGCCGCGTCCACATGTTCCTTGAATACCTCCAGAGAGGGTGACTCCACCACTTCCCTGGGCAGCCTGTTCCAATGTTTCACTACTCTCTCAGTAAAGAAATTTTTCCTAATATCTAGCCTGAACCTCCCCTGGCGCAACTTGAGGCCATTTCCTCTTGTCCTGTTGCTAGTCACTTGGGAGAAGAGACCAACACCTACCTCTCTGCAACCCCCTTTCAGGTAATTGTAGAGAGCGATGAGGTCTCCCCTCAGCCTCCTCTTCTCCAGATTGAACAACCCAGTTCCCTCAGCCGCTCCTCATAAGACTTGTGCTCCAGACCCCTCACCAGCTTCACCCCTTTCAGCGTCACACCATGCATCTTGCCCTGGCATCAGTATTGCCAGGCAGTTCCACAGGCTGTAACTCCCACTGTTCGAAAAATCTGTGACTGACATGGGCATGAGAAGCCCACGGCATAGGCACATGGAACTGTCTGACCTATGTTACAGCAGCAGAATGAAGGGAGGTAGGAACTGAGGGCTGTGGTAAGGAATAGCACACTGCGCTTACAGTGACTTTCTGCATAAAGCAATCTAAGAGTCCCTCTCATTTTTCATATGTATTGCCACTAATTAATTGATGTTGTTCCACTTATTCCTTGCAAGTTGGAAACAATAAGGTAGACAAAAGGACACTGAAAAAGGCCCGTAGGAACTGAGGTTTTAAATATGTAGTAACTCTCAGAATGTGGGTATGTCTGTCTAGGATTTGACAGAAATTGTTTCAAATTATATCAAGTATGTGTGCTTTATTCACAGACAGTTCTTTTAAAAACTTACCCATTTAAAAATAATAAAAATAAAATCTACTGTCCAAAGAAAGTTAAGACAAGCAGAAAAATTCTTGTCACTCCAGACTGGCAGAATGAGAGCAAAGTGAAAATTGTGTCAGAGGCATGAATCAGGTAGTCATTATTTTAAATAAATGCTGATCTGGTTAAAGAAACTACTGAAGGTAAATTAGGAGTGAGACTGAATGTCTCCTGTCTGTGCGGTCATCCCATTAGCACTAGCAGAAGTTTCATTCAGAAAGTGTTCCTGAATGGAGTCTTATTGTCATGGGAATAACAACACAGAATTAATGGTATTGCTTCATACCACTGGTCCATCAAAATGTAGTATTTTGCTGTCCACCATATTTAAAGCACTATGCTCCACTACATTCTCCTGATTCAAAAAGCACAGCATTTTTCAAAGATATATTTTCAGTTGCAACAACTGAAAAAAAAAAAAAAAAATCACAGTATGGTAGCTGAAGTATAAAAATACCAGCAGTTCTCTGGAGAAGTGATGACTCCACATGACAGCCCCACAGACTACACTGCAAAATTGATGACCTTGTACAACAGTTTAATGAAAACTCTTTTGCTTATAATCTAAAGATTGAGATTTAACATATTTTACCTGGATATAGTCTAGTACTATATATACAAATACATCCCTTGGAAATGAAATCAGACTTGTGGGCAAGATTATGAAAAGTGCTGAAAAGTGATTATGAAAAAAACCACATACAGGCAAACAGAAATAGTCACCTACCTCAGAGAAATCAACTGAAGTTAGATGTCCAGTCTGCTTTAGTGATCTTGAAAATCCTATTAGGTACCTCTAGCATCTAAATGTCTTTGAAAATGTATCCCTCTGTGTCTAACATTATTAGGAATCACTGGACTTGAAAGGTTAAAGGGACTTAGCCTCATCTGCAATATACAGCTGTACATTTCAAGCAGAATTCATACTATTCAACAGTGCAGCTGTCCAATCAAAGATCCCTCCACCGTCAACAGAGGCAGATAGCCACCCATCATAAAATCTCCCATAAAGGATAAAACACTGTCTGGAAATACCCTTCTCAGACTTGGTATAAATTGGCCTCTGGAAGACACTTAGAGGGAGTTTAAATGACTAGACACATAATTCATACCTGCAGTCTAGGAACAGAATGAAGAATTGTCTATACTGCTGATTTCAGAAAGTCTTTTGTTGAGCTTCTACTCTGCCCCAAACAGTAATTAGGTTCATGTTTTAACCTGTATGATTGTGATGGCTGTCACATTAGAGGAAAAAGTTTCAACCTACAGATAGGTTCCAGGCACCAATTTTTTCTACATCCTCAGACATGAATCCCCAATGAACTGCAACATACCCACATGTTAAATCACTAAGTGAATGTATCAGGTCATGTAAAGGCACAAAGATGCAACCACGCTGCAATCTGAATGCTTATTTAGAGAGGCAGTAAAGTTGTCTCTCCTCTCTCCTACTCTAGGATTACACACTCAGCAAAGCTGGTCAGTGCAGTCTGTTATTGGAGAGCACAAGACTTGAGTCAGTTAAATTTGAGACTACGTTGATGAAATGAAAATAAAAATGAGGCCTGTTCATTTGACAAAGGGGAAAATTTCAGAGTTCACTGGGAAAATTTCAGAGTTCAGGGTTACCCAGGGAATTCTCTGAAATACTGATGGATGGGAGGAACACAAAATTTTGAGGTATGACAGGCCAGGGGCAGCAGGGTTATAAGCAGAAGGAAATGAAGGGAATTCGTGAATTGGCTTTGAAAAAATGGCAAATATAATAAGGACATGACAGCAATAAAAAAATACAATTTTTTTTACAATGCTCCCTATGCTGTGAAGTCAGGCAACAATTCATTCTGAAGGCACAAAAAGTAGGAGGGAGAGAAAGAACAGGCATTCTCATTCTTCCCACACTTTCCATAAAATCTTATTTATTCAATAGCAAACAATTAATGGAGACAACTTTTGCAGCCATTTGCTCTCATTGCAATAAGTTTTGTTCTGCTTTTAATGCTGGAAATGCAACCAACCTGCAAGCAGAATAGTAAGTCAGTTCCCTGAAATACCCCATTTATTCTGTTATCAATTATTATCATTACAATAAGTGTATTGTATTTTGCTGCAAAATTGACTTTATGTGGCATGATCAGCATTTGTAATATCAAGATAAACATCTGAATTTTAATGAATGTTCCATTTTTAATGCATAAATAAGTTAAATAAACTTGGCATTAAAAAAAAAATGTCTACAAACACTATTCTCATAGAAGCTTAGAAAGCTGCTTATTACATTTCACTATGGATAAAGAAAAATTCCTCCAACATTTGTTTTCAGTCATATATAGCCTGGTTCAACCTCTTTTAAACTATGTAACGTCCATTAAATTCACAGGATATCTCAACAAAACTATATTATTCATTACTTACCTTTCAGATTTATTGAGACAGATCAGAAATAACAGAAGGAAAAGAATTCTAATGTGAATTTCTTGAGTGTGTGGATTAGGACTTTTCATGCTCACAAAGAAACCCAGCAAAACTTTTGATCTGAGAGACTGGGACATTAATGATCAGAAAGAATGTCATGGAGGATTTGTTTATGTTTTTAAAACTGTACATAAAAATTATTTATAAAGGAAACAAAATGCAGGCAAGAAATGAAAGACATTCTTTGATAAATTAAAAATGTTTGCTCTCTGCTATAACGTAAGAAAGCTAGATGTAAGAGAAGTATATTGTGTGTATGTTCAAAGGCTTAACAGCATGAGGCATAGAAGTATTTAAAATGGTAACAGCTCAGAAAATAGTATAGGTCTTGAAATTAAATCATACTCATAAATAAGTCATCAAATAAAGGTAAAATGACAAATTGGTATTAGTCTAATACAGACTTAGCTGAAGTACTAATATCCTTTTTTTTCCCTCCTCAGAAGGAAACTTGCTATTAAAACTTGAGTTCAGATAAATGTCTTCAGGTCTAAGTATTTGTGGTGCAATTCTTCATTGCTTTTGGTCACTAGTAAGAATTCTAGTGATGTCAAACCATCCTTAAGATGCCAAACTACAGAGCAAACACTATGATCTATCTTTGAAATCTGCTCTACTATTTCTGAAAGGAAAGTACAGGTTCCATAGCTCTCCTCTTACACATTAGGCTTTGCACCAATGTCCTTGGGAAAAGTTCTCCCTACTCCTTGATATGGACCCACACTCTTAGTGGCAGCTGTATGTTTCCTCCGTGTCTGGAGGACCATGTGCCACCTTACAATTGTGTGTAAAAGCCTGGTAGACCTGATATACATGAAGGAAAACATGTCCCACTTTGTATGACTGACTGAACCCAGGATTTCATGGGAATTTTCCTATGAAAGACAGATGAACTTGAGAATATAAGGCACAGTATTCAGAAGAGTATCTCCTCATAAAAAAGCAGTCATAAGTATAAGGAAAATCCCAGCTGCCTAGTTCTTATCAGGAGATAATTGTCCTCACTGTGTGCTGCTGGAAGGAAATTTCACATCATTTGTCTTTTCAGCATACTTCATACCAGCTATTTTTTTCCACATAGCCTTTATTCATAGAACTCCTGTGACCTTTCTTGCTCCTACTGTCAGGCTTCTAATTGTTTGTACTAAAACCATCCTAATTAGATGGTGAGATTTGTAGGGTGTGGACCTTGTCTAATTGTTTGTTTTATAACACTGTGAGTGTATAGTACTTATACCAGTAATAAAACTAAATCTTGTCCTGTGCTTTATTATGCTTGTTACAGAGAAACAGACATCTTGTTTTCAGCCTGCTTCCTAAATTAAACAAGGTTTATATGATCAAGGCTATGTATATCTGCATGCATGTTTGTACTCTCAAAATTTCAGACCCCTCTGAAACCCCAAGTTCAGCTACATTAACATTCCCACAAGATGGGGGTGAGCTCAGAGATAATAAATACCTACGATGCTTCATGAAAATAGGTCTGTTGAAGCTATTACTTCCCTGAGAAAAAAAGCTGCAGTACATGCTCAATACTGTTGAGATATTATAAAACAACAGATAGGTATACTATTTACAGCTCAAATCTGTGGGAAGAACATCAATCAGAGCTCACATCTTTCATTTGCCAGAATCAAATATGCGTCACACACCTATAGAAAAACAGATTCACTAGTTGAGATGCTCACACGGCTACTTAAGAACTTACAAGTGGATTGAGTGAGTCATGCCAAAGGTCTACTTTGTCAGGCAACCCATTACTGGCTATGATTAACAGCAGGCACTCAGTGAAAAGCAGAGCAGGGGAGATACATAGCGGTATTTCCCCAGAATACTGCCTCCAGCAATGTATGGATCAGGGACATCCTGAGCCTGGGATTATGTCCGTGTGCTTAATAGCCCTGCCCCCCTCACAAGGATTTGTTCAATTGCTTTTGGCACTTCTGTAAACATCTGGCATCCATAACTTCCCATAGCAAAGGAGTCCCACAGCTTACCTACATGCCTCACAAAGAAATGTCATCTTTTGCTTGCCTTGTACTGCCACCTGTTAGTCTTACGTGATACTCCCTGAGCTTATTTTTTAAAAAAGAACAGCTCGCCCCTGGTTATCCACAATTTACAACCTGCAATTCTAATGACCTTGGTCATATTCTCTCTCAGTTGCTTCTTTCCCAACTGTTTAGGGCAAAGATTTAGAACTGATTTAAAAGGCATTGGAGCTTCACTGACTTCAGTAGCCTTTGGATCATGTTCAAAAGAGGTATATGGTAAACAGTACACTAAGCATATGATTAATTACCCTCTGTGCTGAAACCAAACCACTACCTCTTGAGATATTTTTAATACTCTATATTTTATTTCTGGTAAAAAATATGGAGATATTTCTGTATTTTTACATCTTGAATTTATATCAGTATGTTGAGATAAGTCAATTCTCAAATTTGAAAAGAATGGTACAAACATTGCAATGAAACTATATTTACCTAATTAAAATAAGTTTCTGGTATTTACTATCTGAAGAACAGAAAGGAAAAAGAAAGAGAAAACACCTTTCACCTTTTCATCAAGGCATAAGGTGTAAAGGAAAAGAAAGCAGTATGATAAACAAAACAATGGGGATGGGGTGGCTTAGCACCATTTCCAGGCTAAGTTCCAAGTCATTTCTATAATCAAGTTCCAATCCAAGTACATGTTTGCCTCATTTCCTTTGGACCTGACAAACTTAAGTATAGGAAAGTCAAGGGCTTATTTTTTCATTTTCACTTTGATGAAAGCATTCTTGCTTTTTGTGCAGTTTTCAGATCAGATCAATTGTTTTATTTTTCTAAAATGCCAAAAACAGCATAGCTAGGAGGAAACTTATGCAGGAAAAGAATGAGCTGTTGCTTCTGTACTTATTGCACAATGTCACTTACTTTTTTCATGTGTTCTATGAGTTCTAGTAGATCCCACACTCTCTAAAGCTTTATTTCAGAAAGGAAAAACTGCAGTAATTAGGGCAAAAGATGTCAGGATACACAGCACAACTATTCTTTGCACCACGACTCAAGGAATATGGCATTATTTTGTCACATACCTCTTAAACATATGTGTTCTGCAGTTTGTCTTACATCAAAAAACACTTCTTAATGCAATGCAAAGAGACATTTAAAAGATAGCATCAGTAGCTGTGAGCCACTTAGTCTGGAAATAAATCTACAGTATTCCATCAGAGTAGCAAAAATAAAAAAGCATCTTTTGAATACCAAGGCCAAACATACAATACTCTATAGGCATGGTGCTTGCTATGCCCTTTACTGGCAGATTGATTTTCATGTTCTGACTAAACTAGCAGTTAGCAACATTACACTGCTGGTTGGATAGCAATGACGGCCCAATTAGAAAACACAGTCAATGAATAGGTCAGGCAGCTGGGGTCCAGATATTCTAAGCAAGACTAGGCCTTTCAGGCTGTAAAACTTTCTGTTGACCTTTTCCTCATCATAAGTGACCCATCATAAAAACATGCCAAAATTGTGTGCAGAAACAAAACAGAAAACAAACTATGACTTATCCAAATAACCAAACAGCTTAGGGAAACTTCTTGAGGAATTGTTAGCATAGAAAAGAAAAGAAATGTGTTATAGGGGGATTCCTGATTTCCCCATAAATATGTGCACTGTACTGTTTGTTGGCTTTGGGGAAATGTTTTTGGGTAGCCTATGCTAATCAGACATATAACAATCAGATATATATTGAAGGCTTAGAACCACCAAAACTAGTAAATGGTATGGCTGTATTATTTAGCCCACTTAGCTTTCCATATAAACACAGATAATTTTGAATTTTGGCTTGATCCCACTTAAAATATATATTTATTTTTTTATAATGTACAAATAATTCCATATGGATTTGAAGTTACGTAGCCTGAAAGCAGGCAGCAGAGATTTCTCAACATATGATATCTACAAAGTAGATGAATGTATGGATCAGGAAAGAGTTATAAACACCCGTGTAGGATACTACATAAATTGCTGTGCTTTTAAACTTAAAGGGGGCAGCTAGTTTTTTTCTATCAAATTGAGAGTTCAATTCTGAAGGCACAGTATTAGCACTAGGGCTGTGAAATCTACTACACATAAAAGACATGTTCTTGGAGACAAAGTTCACACCCCTTCCAAATCAACAACAAGGCCCCCTTGGACTTTCAAAAGGGCCAAGATCTTTCCTGAAGACTACTGATCTTTTTTACTCAATGGATCTCTCTGTAATACACCAGTGTGGGCTTTATTGTCATAAATACAGCTTTTCAATATCACTGTTATTATCTTCATTAAAAACACCTTGGCCATGCCTTTTTGCAGAGGCCTCTTATGTTCAGAAATGCTTCCCCTTACACCTTAAAACCTTCTATCACTGATGTTTCCTCTTGCATTAGCTAATCTCACCTTTGTGTTTAATCTTGAACATAGCTAGACTTAATGCTATATGTAAGCAAGAACAGTTCTCAACTTTTATTGTCATATGTCCTCAGCTTCCATCTCCCATGGCTGACTATGTCGTTGTGGTCTTTGCTATGCTGCAGCCTTTTTAAGAGATGGACTTATTTTCCTCTACATTTCCATGCTAACTTAATGGTTTCACATAAATAAAGAACTGTAACAATAACAGCATATATTACTGCTCATTAAGCTCCTTTCAAAATTGTGTCAGTGATTTTTGTTGCATAAGCAGCAATGTCAGGATGCCATTACAAAATCTAGGAACGGCATTAACTGAAACTGCACAAATGTATTGAAGACTCTGGTATGTGCGTGACGCTGTTTTCTGAACTGCAGTGTAGGCACATCTGAAATCTGCTTGCTTACACTACAGAAACTACTTATTAGCATCTGTATATAACACATCATCACCACAGGGAAAGCTAGTTTAAAATCATAAATGTCAAGACATAATTAACTTAAAGGTCAGGTTTAATTACAGTTGTTGAAACTGAAATATACTAATTACCATTACTATGTCAGAAAATTTCTTAAAACGATTTGAAATGTTTTGTTGGTACCTGTACTTTTCCATAATTGACATCTTTTGTTCCATTATGGAGAAGTTTCAACAAGCATTTTTTTGCTAACTTTGAGGGAGAGAGAGAGAACAAAACAGAAAACTGATGAACAAAGCACCACCACAAAGCTCAACAAAACCTGTTCTCTGCATTATGGTATTATTAATTACTTTCTTCTAATTGGCACTTCAGATAATCGTTTAGATAATGGAATTATTTGGAGAGTCTGGTGCATGGATGAAACAGATTTAACTGTGTGGCTTTTAGGTTTAATGACAAAACAAATCAATAAGTGAAACAGACTGGTGAGAAAATAATTCAATAACTGAAAAATTTGCTCTACCTGTAGACTTTTCCAAGGATTCTATTGGGAATAGTTATTGACTTACATAAGCATTTTAGTTCTCTCTTTCCCCCAAGGTACAGAAAGTTTGAATGCTGTGATTTCATTTTCTCTTCTGTTACCTAGTGTTTATTCTCCCTTCCCCACTGCAGCCAGGATTTCCAGCTTACTTTTTCCTATTCTTTTAGCAGAGCAAAGGACATAATTTTTTCCCTGAAGGAGCTGTTCCCAGCTAGGTAGAATGCAGCAGAGAAAAGGTTAAGCTATATAAAGTTGAATTCCCCACAACAGCATAGATTTTAGCTACTGTATAGCCCCTGTGCAAAAATTCAGAAGTCTGAAAGTGAATATAGCAGATGACTCTGGAGGAAAATACTGCTAGCTGATGAAAAGAGGCTATCAAATGTGCTGATAAAAGAGACATGCTTGTTTATTAAGTTTCATTCATCCTGCACCTGAGGTCCTGGGTCATAACAGCAGCCCTGGTACTGCGAAGGGTGCCGGTGCCCTCTGAAGCATACAAATCACCTAAGATCAGCAGTCTTGTGCCACTGGAGGAAGTATTTCTACTAGGTAAGTGGGCAACTCCCTGTCCCTTTCCCCCTCCTATTTCACAAGCCCCAGTACTTGGACCTTCGCACACAGCAACAGAAAAGAGCTCAAAAGTCTGAACATACTGAATATACACATCAACTGAAAGACATAGTGAAGGACGGTCTCAGGTACACAACACAAGTGTAGCAGAAAGGTGGCTGGCAGTTCAGAAACCATCCACAATACACCAATAAAAGCCTTGACTGTGCGACAGCGAAAGGCAAACAAGGTAAGGGAGTTTGTGTCGCCTTGCATCTCAATAAACGGGAAAGAATGGCATTTAATTAAAGAGTTTCCTGCCTCCCAGGTACTGATGACATTGAAATCAGTGTGGACATAAGGCATTAAAGCTGGCATCACCCAAAAAAGTCTCTTATTTAAGATTTACAGCTGACTGTTAGAGAAAAGTGAAAATTTATTAAAGGCTTCCATCTGGCAGAATGTATCATTAGTATTCAAACTGATAGCAGCAGTGATTTAAATTTAATAATCTGAGTGGAGATATGCATCAAAAAAGAATTCTTCTAAAATATGTCTAATAGCAATAACTGATTTCTTTATTATAGTATGCCTGTGAAAAATGCCAGATATCAAAGAATAAGACATCAAATGTTAATTTCAGTGTGTTCTTCCAGCTGAAACTCACATTAAAATAATATACTCGGTGTGAATCAAGTAGCACAGACTGTACCTGTTTGTACCTTTTCCTGAGCAAGATTTGAAACATCGGGACCCAGAAAAAGCTTGGAAATGTTCCTTAGCTGAAGAGGGGTCATATTGACTGTAGGTGTCTGGGCGCTGGCAGCGGGGGAGGCCTCTGTGAGGAGAGGCTGGGGCTGCCCCTCTGCGAGGAGAGGCTGGGGCTGCCCCTCTGCGAGCAGAGGCTGGGGCTGCCCCTCTGCGAGCAGAGGCTGGGGCTGCCCCTCTGCGAGCAGAGGCTGGGGCTGCCCCTCTGCGAGCAGAGGCTGGGGCTGCCCCTCTGCGAGCAGAGGCTGGGGCTGCCCCTCTGCGAGCAGAGGCTGGGGCTGCCCCTCTGCGAGCAGAGGCTGGGGCTGCCCCTCTGCGAGCAGAGGCTGGGGCTGCCCCTCTGCGAGCAGAGGCTGGGGCTGCCCCGTGCCAGACACAGCCGGTTCCAGTGGACCCACCGCAGGGCACAGCTGAGCCCCTCAGCCATGGGGGTGGCACCTCTGGGGAAAATGTATTTCAGGAAGGGTAAAACGCTGTCCAGGTGAGAGGAGCAAGTTAAAAAAAAATAACAAAAGTGTGAGAAACAGCCCTGTGAACATCAAGGTCAGGGAAGAAGGACGGGGAGGAGGTGCTCCAGGTGCTGGATCAGAGATTCTCCTGCAGCTCATGGAAGAGACCATGGTGGAGCAGGTATTTCCCTGTAGCCAGTGGAGAGGAATGCACCAGATGTCCACACTGCAGCCCAAGAGACCCCACCCGAGCGCAACTGGATATTCCCTGAAGGAACTGCAGCCTGTGGAGAGCTCTTGCTGGAGCAGGTTCTCCTGACAGGAGACGCGGCCCGTGGGAGTGCTATGGGCTGACCGCAACCCCCATTCCCCATCCCCCTGCACAGCTCGGTCAGTGGGGGAGGCAGACGAGTTGGGAGTGAAGGTGTGAAGCTGAGCCTGGGAAAAAGGGTGGGAGGCTTGGGGGGAAGGTGGTTTATTTTTTGTCTTTGTTTCTCACTGTCCAACTCTATTTTAGCTAGCAATAAATCATATTAATTTTTCCCAAGTCAAGCCTGTTTTGCCTCTGATGGAAATTGGTAAGTGATCTCCCTGTCCTAATCTCAGCCTCTGAGCTTTTTCATCCCACTTTCTCCCCACGTCCTGTTGACAAGGAACGAGAGAGTGGTTGGGTGGCTACTTGGCAGCTGGCTAAACCTCCCACAGACGTGTTACCTAATCATATACTTTTATGGGGAACACATCCTCTGAAGCAGTGCTTGTGTGTCCTGTGTGAGAATTACGCCGAGGAGGCTGCATGTAATGCAGAAAGGTGATCCCTAACCTAAAGCACTCTTTTGATTTAATATTATTACAATACCAAGCTGTATTATGTTTTAATTAAATGTATGAAGCTACTGCTCTACTTTCGAGGTATGCGGCTGAGTTTTCATGTGTCAGGTAACATCCACCTCTCATTCTCATATTATAGAGCCTTTTTAGACATCATTCTTTCATATATCAGTTCTTACTTGATTACATGGGATTAAAGAACAGCTCACATGAAGCCGAGGTGACCACACAATGCCCCTGCAGAACAGTTTCTCTGTTAATTTTTACTAGTGATACCAAGAACACTCTAAAAGTCACAGATAGACTCTGCTCTATCATCTGGCAGGTAAACAAGCAAACAAATGGAAAAGGACAATTTGTTGAGGAAACAAATAAACATAAAAATTAAGGCAAAGTGCAAGCATCACAAGTCAAAGAGGCTGGAGGAAAAAAAGTTGTATTCATTATAAGAACAAGCATAAATTAACTACCTAGTGCACAATTTACATCATGGGTGTTGCACAAACAAAAATACCCACATATTAGTCACCCTTTTAATGTTTTTTCTTAATTGCAGATTAATGGGCAGTTCAAGTTTACAGGTTGGTGATTTGCCACTGTGATCTGCTTTTTAAAAGTTGAACAAGAAAACGACATTAGAATGTTCCAAATATGCTGCTGGTAAGAAGCCAGGTTAGGGTGTCTAAATTGGACCAGGTACTTTAAACGTTCCACAGCCTTCTTGCAGGAAGGAAGGCAGGCACTAGTTCTGCATTGGCAGTGTTAAAACAAGTGATCAATATCAAGACATTTACTTTTTTGTCACTCCTAGCTCAGCAGGAGTCTGAAGGAAGGCGGCTTTCACAGTCATCAGGCAGCTGTACAAAGCATCCTGGGCACATCTAACAGAGGCTAAGGGGTAGAGGCTGCGTGTGTGATAGTGACTGAGGCCCCCCAGCCCCTGCTCCTCCTCCCCCAAATACCTGTGAATGCTCAGCACTACAAAAAAAGCTAACATATTTGACTTTTTTATTATTTTTCCCAAGCCTTTTTTTCCCCAGCAATGAATATGGATTCACATTAACCACTCTCAAAACATGATGCAGGTTTACCAAAAAACGGGTTTTGATTTTCATTTAAAAACTGTGAAAACCTACGCTGAAAATTAGGAAGGAGTTCCTTCCTATATTCTTCAAAATGAAACATTATATTTTTCCACTTATATGAAATGACCGTTTCAGAACATCTTGATTTAATTTTTTAAATTTCAGTTTAAAAAAGCCAATTCGATTTCCTCCCATAATGCTTTCTTCCAATTGATGCATTCTCAACTCATCAGAAGAAAAGTTTTAATTTTTATTATAAATGAGAATTATTTGTTGCATTCTTCACAAAAACCCAATAAACAGGAAAAAGTCTTTTTTTGCTTAGCTGTATGTCAAATTCAGGGAAAAAAATGTTAGCAATTCAGATTCTTCACCAGTATTTATTCTACAATAAAATACCATACAGCAGCACTGAAGGTGCTCATACTATTCCATGTATAAGTCTCAGCTTACAAATCACAAAGTTTCCACACAGTCTTTGAACTCAAAAGCTCATTATCTTATACAAACTAGACGTTGAAAGCTGAGGCATTGTTAGGGAGATAATGGATGATGTTACACTGGGAAGAGCAAGTGCTTAAAGAACACAGGACTGTCAAGAATACATGGGGAATGCAGCCATTCTAGCTAATAATATCAAATTCTTAAAGCTACTGAAAATGTTCCTTGCAGTGGCAGATCTCAGCTTTGCACAATTTAGAGCTCCGCTGCCAGACCCCACACCGTGGTGCCAGAAGGCCCAACTTTACAGCCAGTGAAGACGCACTCTAATTGGCTCTGTAGGAGCCAGTTGTGGTCTAAAAACTTTGGACTATATTTGAATTAGTAAGTTAATTTGTAAAAAAAAAAATTGTCCTTATTACCTGAAGCTCAAAACTACATGAATGAAACTATGCTGCTCCAACCAAACTGCACTTTGTAGAACTATAACTAATGCAGTACTCCAAGCATCATGTTCCATGCATGACTGTGTATGTCTTTCTTTACAAAAATTCATTAAAAGAAAAAAAGCATGATGACGGAAGTATAGAGTTCATAATAAATAAGCCTATAGAGCTGAACCCCACTAACTGCCGTAACTTTTTCACAAATCTTTGTCAGCCTTTCATAAAATTTTATTGCATATTTGTACCTTTTCTTAAATCCCCAAAGCTGTTTGAATCAGTAAGAACCTCATCTTTTCTTGAAAAAATATTGTTCATGACTAACCAGCACACAATTGTGGGGAAAAATCATTCTTTAACAGCTCAGAAATGACAAGATAAATAAATAGAATCAAGCATGTATTATGTTAAAATAAAATCTCAAGATTTCCATGCCATGAGTGTGATTAGTAAATATGTGGCATCAATACCAAAGCAGAGAATTTTTCTTTTGTAAGATCAGAAATACTCACTTTATTTAAAACCAAAAAAGCAGAAGTCATGTAAAGAAAGACATTTCATAGAGCTGGGGCAGGTGAAGACATCCACAATTTTATGGTACCACCAAGTTAATAATAATAGGATACCCAATATAAGTGCATGCTTCTGCTGTATGCACATACGAATTGGATAAATCCTCTACTGAATAAAATAGGACTGGACATAATCTGCTTACCCTTGACACTTAGCGACGCTTGATGCAGTAACATAAGCATAAGCAATATATGTGCCATCTGAAGTTCATTGAATATGATAAAAGTCTGTATTATTGTTAAAATCCCCAGTCTAAGTAATCTTACATTTCTGCACTGGAAAAGTTTGAAACGTACAAAAGACTGTAAACAAACCAACCAAAAAAACAACCCAGGAGCAAAAAACAACCTTCTTTGGTCTATTGGTTGCAGCTCAAATTTCAAGATAATGTATATAGGAACACAGAGCCAGATTCATCAGAGCTTTATTGACTCATTAATGTAGCTCTGAATAAATGAGATTTTGTGTGTAGATTTAGTTTGAACGATAATTGCTAGGATCAACAGTGTGATACGTATTTAAACCTGGGACTACTGCCACTGAATAAATGAAGGAATCATCTCTAGTTAATCTTTGTAGGACAGTGTGTTCCTGGTTGGACCACAAAGTATCAGCAATAATTTCTGCAATGACTGGAAAAAACTCCATCATTTACAATCATTAGAAGATTTTACCATTTTGCTGAGCCAGAAATATTGTAAAACTTTTGGAAGATATTCTAAGCATATTACAGCTAAAAATAACAGCAGATAATGCAGAAGGACAGACTGCCCAAGTGCTTTAAAACGTTCCTATGTTGTAGACAACAAAGTCAGTATTTTTAGAATAATACATGTTCTATAAATACTTTCCATTCATTTTACTGTCAGTGCCTAGAATGAGAGAGACTATCTGAGGGTTCTGATACAGGAATTGGTTCCTTTGGTCTGGAAACAACAGTCACAATCTAAAAGAATTTTTCAAATCCTCTGCTCTGGAATATTTTTTAAAACACATTTTTAAAAAATTGTGGGCTATTATGTCATTTAATCTTAATTTTGGATGGGCCTCTGTTGTATACAGCTCCGATTTGGAGTATCCAAGCCTCAAGATAACAAAAGCAATCTGATTAAGGATTTTCTGAAAAATAGTTTTTACTACAGCTTGAAAACTAACAAAAATTGGAAAAAATGGCAGAGCACTTGCACGCCGGTTTTGAATGGTGGAAGTTATTGGGTCCAGGCTAGATTTTCTGATGTGAGGCAGAGGTATCCTCTGCAGAGAAGCCATTAGCTCAGAGTGCCCTGCCTGGGTAAGGAAGTCTCCCCTGATTCAGGCTGGAGAGGTGAGAGATGTTTCCTGCCCCTCTCTGTCAGAGGTGATTCACTTTCTCTTCTTGGCATGACTCCACTCTGTACAAAGAATTTATTGCTCATGAACTCTGGCTTCCCAGATCCCATGTGACTTTCTGCCCACTAAGCTACAGAAAAAGTCTTTCTTTCCCCTTTTCTCCATAGCAAATGAAATGATGTTGTAAAATATAAAGATTTTGGTTTAGACTCAATTCACAGTGAGAAACCGTTTGTTAACTAGACCCAAGAAAATTACTGTAAAACAATTATAAAATGTAAAATACTTATTATATTTTAATAAAAATTATAAATTATCTACATTAACACAACCTCCAGTAGAATATTTATCTTTAGATGGTCACTAATATCATCCACTGAGATGAACAAAGAGGTTCAGCCATTCTTAGATGACTAGTCAACAAAAGTTATTTTCAGAATTGTAAACCTCAAACAAAATTTTAGATTTTACAGCTTTAAAATGACAAAAAAAATGAATGGAGCTGACTTCCAGGACACTGACTGCACACCTCCATGCGACCTAGGAGGGTTGACCACAAAGGTAAGGGACTTTACACTGGCAATTTCACCTTTCATAATAACTACTTTAGGTGACAGTAATTTTTAGGTAAACACAAAATGTTAGAACAACTCAAACCTATGAATGCTTTTACATTTCAAAGCAATGAGAACTTTTTGAACTTGATCTCCAAAATAAATAGAAATATACAGAGGAAGCAAAGAAGAAAAGAATGGATTTGACTAAGTTATTCCAGAAAAAAAGACCATTTTCTGATTACAATCAACCAAAAATTATGTGAAGAAGGAAGAGAGACACAGAGTCAACCCTAAGCATTGAAATAATAAGCCATAAATAACTGAAAATTTCTAATTCTGAATATACTCAGGTTTTCTGAACAAACTAGAGAAGATTTTACTAGGTCAAAATAATAAAATTGAACACCTAAGCACGCTTTGTACCTTTGTGAAAGCATCCATCATATCTAAATTAAAGTCAGTCTCATTTCTCAATTATAATTAAATGTGTCCAGCTCTTCATTACTGTTGCACATTTCAGTAACGTTTTTAACAGCTTCATTGTTTTCTCTGGATCATCCAGAGACACCCAGGTCAAACTGTTTATAAAAATATTCACACTAAATGTGTTGAAGAAAATAACTGGTGATGGAAAACATTGAATACATCAAAATCAGTTTGCTATAGTTAAGATTATGTGCTAAATTTAAAACTACAGCATTTGCATTCAATGTTAGATCTGGTTATAGCAAACTGAAAGAAAATACTTTACAAGCACTGCTGGTTTTTTGGTGTTTTTTTACTAAGTACAAAGTCATAATTTTATATTCCAGTAAATATAACTAATTAACCTAGCTACAAAAACACATTAGCATATATCTAATGCCCAAAATTTTACACAAGAGACATCATACAGTCACTGATGAATGATGATTGCAATGGTGAGGAGAATGAACAAACAAGCTATCAAAAAGTGAAATCATCAAAATGACCTATTCCTTCTTGCTGTCTCTCCACCACCCTCTTACTCAGTGCTACCCTTGTATAAAGAGCAACTATCTTTGGCAACACATACGCAGGCTCACTGCAGTTAACAGAATTGCATATAAACCTTAATACCCAAGCTAACTTGCACAAGTTATAGTCTGTTTTTATTTTGCACAATGCCATGTCACTTCAGTTCCCTCCCTCCATCATCAATGGTACCATACACAAGAAAAAAATCTAAGTCTCTCTCTATCCACTTCATATATCTTTCTGTGTTGCTGTTGTCAGATTTTGTCCACTTCTCATGTCTCCTGTGTCCAGTCAGGGTCATTTTACTTGTATGTGGTTTTCTGTTTTTATACAATTATGCTAAAATTTTAAGATCCCAAAGAAACTTTTTTTGTCTGCATTCAGCTTAGTATATGTGTGCATATATATGTGTCTAGATATTCAGAATGCTCAAAATAATTCAAAATTCAGTGAATCAATTTTTTCCTGCTCTGATCAACTAATTTTAGCCTCTAAGTATTACTATTAATAAGTAATTATATTGTATTTACTCCTAGTAGCACTGGTCAAGTAAGAGATTATCACTGTGGTAGGATTTACGTAGAAAAAAAGTAGTTCCTAACCTGGAGACCTTGCAAGCAAACAGTCTTGTCAGTCTTCTCTGGAAGTCGCTTCAGAGGTCTAACAAGCCGTCTGGTGATGTGAAAAGGAAAAGTTATGCAGTATCAAAAACTGTCCCTGTCCCTTGCTGTTCTTTCCAGTGTTGCACTGGATTGTGTAACTTCCTGTAGCATCTGTAGAATCCCATTATTGGCAGTGAATTGTAGAGGTTTAATGCTGCATTTAAAGATACATGGCAATACATATTGCACTTTCAGGATTAGATCTGTTTCTTTGCTTTTGTTTTTGCTGGTTTTAAATTTTTGTTGTGTAGAACAAATGCATTGACGGTGCTCAAGCACAATACATTGAACTGGTGTCTTGCCAGGTACTGTGTTAAAAGTGAAGCCCAGAAAATGAGTCTGTAGAGCAATTATGCATGAAATGTCTTTTAAATTTATTTATTCATTACTACTAATAAAAAAGCTTGTCTTTAATGACTTTTTCATTTGTTCCAGGCGCTAATATTTCTAACTGTCCAAACCATAAGCATCTCCTGTTGAAAATTATGTTCTTATGGTTATTTAGAGAAAATTATTTCAGAATATGAAGTTGTGTCATTCTGTTTAGATAGTTACATGTAATCTCTAATATAATAAAATGCAACATTCATACACCATTTTTTTCCAGCCTAATGTTTGGCAATCATTGACACTAATGAAGTAGACCTTCCAATCACACAGCAAGTGTTATTACTATTTCACAGATGAGAGAATTGAGGTAAAGAGAAACAAAGAAAGACAAATAGCTCCAGCACCTCCTTCCCCTAGAAAAAGATTCCAAGTTTGTGACTCACAGGCCTGAAATAAGATCACAGCTACACTATTTTTCTGTAGACTCCAAATTATTTGTAGATCTTTGTCATCACAGAGTCAAGCGTACTATAAGGAAAAAATGTCCATTGCACTGGATATTCACAGATAAGTAACACACAATTTAAGTTTCACTTGAGAAGTGTTTGAAGCTTCCAGTGGTAAAAACACAATCCCTGTTAAGTGTTGATTTCATCCTCGTAATAAATTGGACCCTGATATAACAACATGTGAGAAAAAGAAGGAAGAAAGAAAAGTCATGAAAGCCAGGAACTAATGGACTCTACACTGTAGCAGTGCCTAGACAGCTCTGTGGTGGAGTTCATTGATTTAGACTCTCCATACATGTTAACAGATAGCATTGCCCGAAAGCATGAAGTTCAAAAAGATGGAGAATTGGTAACTAAAAAATAGATGTTAACCACTTAAGGATTCTCTTACAGCCTGGTTCAACGGTTGGAGACACTGCACAGTGAAATGCGTACATGCCTTGCCAGCAAAGCCAGCCCAGGAGTCCCAGCAGCCTTGTGGCTTGTCCCTGCCTGGTAGACCACAGCTCATCCCCCACGTATTTGTACTGCTGTTCCTGTTGCAGGAGCAAGGCTGAAAATTATCTCAGCAGGTTAAAAGAATAAATATTCTGGTAAAGTCATGGGGAGGGAAGCACACCTGAACTCCAAGAGTCCCAGGGAGCTGATGACAATTTTCAAAGATCCTGGTGGAGGTATAGGAACACTTGTAAATAACTGTGGTAACAAAAAGTACCACAAATAGGTCTACTGGCTGCCAGAGTGCCCAAAAGGTTTCTCAGACCTACCTTAGCACGGCCTCAATGCTCTGCCAGATGAGAACCTGCTGGCACAAGGCCCTGCCATCCTAGATTCTTTTAGGCCAATTTTTGACTTCACATTTTCACTAGTGTTCATTTCGCTTGCCTTCTCTGTGAGCTGGAGCCAATATTAACAGGGATTTTTTTGGTTGTTTTTCTTCACTTTCATAAACTACTATTTTAATCATCCTTTTATCCAATAACTGCAAATATTTGTTTTATTTCTCATCTTTATCTGCTTCCAAATTGCCATAATCACCACATACATCTCTGTTCTCTGAACACCGTGGCTGAAAGCGAAATAATCATGTCACAAGTTGGCTAACTTCAGAGAAATCACAGGTATCTGGTATATATCTAAAGTTGCAACATCACTCCACATTTACTACAGAGAAATAAAATTAAAGCTACCATTGCCTTTCAACCTGTTGTGATCCTTTCCCAGTTGCCTCAAGGATTAATGACACTGAGTTCCCAAAACATCTGAGTTTCTCTTTTTGAAGAGCTATGCAAACTGGAACGTTAGTCTTTACTCTCCTGATTTTAATTGGTACACCGTCATGCAGATGGCTGCTAATAGTAGCTTGTTTTGTAGATTAAGGTCAACAGACCCAAAATGCACAGTGTTATTTGTTTCAACTAAAAAGATCAAAACCATAGAATAATGATAAAAAGCACAGAGTTCAAATCAGAGGCGAGACTGGTTCCTCATCTTCCTAAGGGTCCATAACCTCAGCTAACCATTAATCTGTAACAGGAATTGGATTAATTTTGTCTGCCTGGTCAAATAATTTCTGAACAGCTGGCAAACTGAAATTATTTGCCATTTATATAAAGATACTATTGACAGATCCTGGGATCTTGCTGAAAGATAGGCTTCCAAGTGACAATGTCAAAACTAATGGAACAGTTTCTAGTGCTGGGAAACAAA
Source organism: Gavia stellata (assembly GCF_030936135.1). NCBI lineage: Eukaryota > Metazoa > Chordata > Aves > Gaviiformes > Gaviidae > Gavia > Gavia stellata. The sequence goes on along the minus strand of NC_082598.1, from coordinate 21,366,656 downwards.
CATTGGCTTTTTTTCTGGAATCAGTATTTCAAGTAAGTATTTTTCAGGCAACTTACAAGCTACTTTGTCACTTTTGTCCCTCATACCAGTAATGATTGCCATGAAAATATCTCTATAGCCACAAATTGCCTTCCAAAGTGTATAAATAAAATTGGTAGGAGATGCCTATGAAAAAAAAAAATTCTTATGGACTCTAAAACGCAAACTGTGGGAAAGAAATTCTCTGAGTATTAACTTGAAGATTTAATAAAGAAATTAAAATATATATGCCTTAAGGATTTTTTCTGATGTAAAGTTATCCATTGACTTTAATGAGCGTGCTAGAATTTACACCAATAACAAGGACAAAACCAGGTTTTATGCCTGATTGTCTGATTTGATCAGAGGAGTTAAGACAACTAGAACATTGGTTCAAAAAGGGTTGGTTCAGAAAGTTTCTAACTTCAATATCTTTATTTCTAAATGCCCCTAAAAAGGGAAAGAATGGAAATGAACCATTCTTGTTTCCACCTAATTGTATCTCTGTACCACAAGAGTCTCTCCTAAAGAAAAATTAAACACTACAAAATACAACTCAGTATGCTTCTGCAGGTCCTCAATTAACACAAAACTATACCTCCCTTCATCTCAAAGAAACTATTCAAGTTAAAAAGGGCATGCAGTAAAGAGCCCCTATTGTTCCGCCAGACAGGGCACGTAACAACATACTCACACCACACACACAAAATGTACTTCAATTCAGGAGAAGAGAATTCCCGAACAGAATGTAATTAATGTTACATGCCAAACCAATTAGAGAAGTGTCATTGGAGGCACAGCCGTTGCATTTACCGCTCCAAACTTCTGGGCCAAGATCCGGAAATTATACCACTTGAAAGCCCTTAACAGGAAATAATGAGCGTTTTTACGGCACCAGAGCCATAATTCATATCAGCCATTTAATGTGTGAACATAATTAAGCAGTCAATGTACTTTGGTGTAATGGCTGGTTTCTAAGCTCTCCTCTCCCACTCTAAACATCACAATAAGGAGCTGAAGAAATCATCAAAGGGATTTAAGCATCATAGGGTCTAGCAAGATCCTAGACATCAGGATACCAGGGAGATCCTCAGTCAAGCATCCAGGAGTGTGTTGTGAGGAGGCTGATATTATGCAAGCTGATTGTCATCTTATTGAAACGAATAGAGTTAAAATGGAGTTAGAAAATACAGCAAAAGGAGGATAATTCTCAAAGGCCAAAAAAAGAAAAAAAAAGTCTGGAGGGTTTCCTTAACAGGAATTAAAACAATTACCCTTTTTTGGTTTGTGTGGAAGGCACTAGACTTAGACACTGTCTACAGTATGCCCGTAATTGTATTCTGAAAACCATTTCTATTTATATGGCTTTGTAATACAGGCATGGGGAGACACTGGATGAAATTAAAAGAAAGTAAATTTTATATGTATAAAGGAGAATAGATTTTATGCACCGTATAATTACCATAACTGCCTCAGCCCTATAAGATATTACTAAAGAAATAGCTTGGTAAGGCTAAATAAATTACAAAGGTCACCACGCCTCATGTTTATAGTACGAACTAATAACTAGCTGAAATAAGAAGGAAATTATTCTTCCTCTGCCCCTTTGTGAACAAACTAAAAATAATATATAGGATTGTGCACGGCTGTGCATGAGATGTGACTTACCACCTCTGAAGCACATAAAATATACATACTGTAAGAGGAGAAAATTACCCATGCAACCTATTTTGGAGTAGAAGTCCCTGCATTCCTAAACTGGAATAAAGAATCCAGCTCTGTAACTTAGGGAGTCTTTAGTGCCCTGGCAGTGCCCAGACTGCACTTACTTTGCTGGAGTTGTAACGATTGAGTCATTCAAGAAAAGTATGATTTCGATATTAGGTCTTCTTGGAGAAAAAAAAACACATAAGATCAAATATTATTTACATATTAATACCATAAAACATGATGGTATTAACATTTTCTTTATGCTTCTAGCTTGTGCAGTTTACTTTAATGGTTATGGCTACACCGTTTTCCACACTGCAGGCCTAAAAGCAGATTTGCTGTACTCTGTGACCCACAGGCTATGTTTCTATAGGGTCACAGAATGACTTCTGTAGCTCCATTTGTAGGCTGGACGGTGCTAACGTTCAGCCATTCTGGGAAGGAGTCTGCTTGCCTTGATTGTCCAGTGTCAATCACAATGCATATCAGCATTTGTACTAAAGAAACTGGTCAGATGTAGCTGTATCTTTGTCTTTCCCAGTCACATTGAAGGTATAGCAAGGCCTATTGGTACTATACTGAGGCACCACAAAGCTCAGTGTTTTTCCCTAAACATACTTCAGAGCTGGCTCTAGCAAGATTGTATTTGATCTGCGCTTTAAAATACAGGATAGGTATCTGTTATGTGCAAAGTTCTTTTCCACAATGGCACCTTCATTTCAGCCAGGAAAATTAGGTTTTACTATTAAAAAAACCAACTGCATGAGTAGCCACCTCAGCATAGCACACTTGCCATAGTGTGTATGGACATGAAATCTGACTGATCTTATGAAATACGCTACTGTAGGTATGAAGATATTGAAAGAAGACAGTCAGCAGCCAACAGTCAGGTGCTCCTGTCTCAGCTATTTCCCTTGAGCTAAAATTAAGATTATGAGTGTAAAGAAGTCCACCACAGTAAAAAATGGAACTACAGGGAGGCTGCGTTTAATTACACTCTGAGTTTGGCCTCTCTACATCTTTCCTTGAATCCCACTAACAGAAAACATGCCAGGTCCTCAGCATCTTCTGGAGCACAGAGTTCTCACTGCACTCCCTTGTAAAACAGAAGCCCCCATATCCCTCCATCTTCCAACACACAAAGTCCATTAGAACAAATTACTAATGTTTCCTTTGTTTTCTGAACAGGCTGAAAAGCAAGGGAACCATCAGCCAGTTGGAAAAACACCAAAAGAAAAAAAAAACAATTAAAAAGTGTGATAATTCATTCTCATGTCAAAGACTGTGAAGAGGAGAGAAAATGTGATAAATTAATCCAGTCTAATAAGGAAAGATTGTAATAAGAATAGAGACTCATTCAAGTAATCCACTCTTAATATAATCCTATAAATGATATGGACCTCCCTGGATACCATATCTCAAGATATGACAATTCTTTTTTTCTTAGCCAGCAGTTCCTGATTACAAAAAAGTAATTAGGCAAAACTGTCTAATAAAATGGCATTTGAGAGATAATCAAAACATAACACAGAAAGGACCAATCTAAAAGTGTAGCAGATTAGTTTATAGGACCTTCTTAAAGAGGCAGGTCCCGGGTAGGGTAAGCAAACTGACTCACAGCTTGATTCAGATTCTGGCTGAGACAAGATTTGTTTTTTACATCCACTGAAAATATTCTGGTTTTAAAAAAAAAAAAAAGTGTATTCATATTAGCTGGTTCCTCTATATACAAAAAGAATTTAAAAAAATATGTAGAAAAGATATTAGAGGATATAGGAGAAATTGTTTTTCATGCTTATTATATATGACCCAGGGCCAATGACTAAGAGTCATAAGACTCTTCCACAGGCTTTTATTATCAGTTAGTTTTCCACCGAGCAATGTGTTAAGAATAAAATGACAGGATCACTGAAAAAAGTTAAAATGCAATGGTCTAGCTAGTTAGTTGCACCAGAAGTCTTCAAGATCTGGCCATATACTAGCAGGCTTTACTATACCTGCACCAGTCGTTGTTGCACACCATGCCCACAGTTCACCTGTGCTATATCCAGCAAGTCACTTGAAATAAATAAGAAAAAACTCTTATTCTCTGCTCCTTGATGCATAGACACACCATAACACATATCCTCAAACCTACAGTACCAAATCTCCTGCCAATTAAAAAAAACCCCACAGACTGTAATGAAATCCCGATATATCCTCCTCAAGAGCAAACCCAATCCTATCAGCCCATTAGACATAATGCAAAACTTGGATTCTGCTTTTCTTCCCCTGTCCATTGCATTGGCTCAGTACACTTTACACTGTATCATGGTTTATATTCTGGTTAATTATTACTTGGTTAATTTTTGATTGAAGTTTGATGATACACGATAAGCACAATCTTTTGGAATCCTCTTAATTTGCGTGGTTTCCTCGCTGCAATGGTTACTAATGAGGGCTGGCACCTAGCCTACATTTCCTTTTTTTGTTAATTCACATATTAAAATATACAGTAGACCTGTGTTGGATCTACTCAAGTTCCTCCAGAGGTGTTTCTGTCACTTCATATAATGGACACAACATAAGCTAAAATTCTCATTAAAACTTCAGTCTTCTTAATTGCTTCTGTCTGCATCTATTTTACAACCAGTTCTCCATAGCTGCATGTTCCATAACACCTTCTTACTGCTAATTTGCCCTTTGAAAAATCACCAAACCTGATGTACTCACTAGTGCATATAATGATTAATATTGGGAAGACAATCTTTTATGTCATGAAAACTTGCTACGTATAAATTGCTGTTATATAATTTAATATATTTTTACACAGTGCTAAGTTTAATATACACATTTCTGTTACAAGGGCATTTCTTTTTCCTTCAGTACTAGAAAAAAAATTATTTTTTGCACTTTCAGGGCACTGAAAGAAAAGTAGTATTTTGGTGATGGGTTTGGATTTCCTAAAAACATATTTCCTTCTGATTTTAGGATTTTTCACAGCATAGAGGTTGCCCTGTGAAACATGGCTAACCACCTGCTTTCAACGCCAACTGGCATTGCTACATTTATTATCTTAGATCTTTCAGTAGCATTTGACATCAGTTGACATTGCTCATCATGGGATTCTCCTGGAGCATCTGGAATCTTGTGTTGGCCTAAAAATCATAACTCTACACTGCCCAAAGCAGTCAGTTTTAATCTTTTTAATTTATATGTCTTCAGTGCAGTGGGCTTTGCTGCTAGGCTCATTTTTTTGTCCCCAGTCTCCAGAAGTCTGCATACAGCTCTTGGCCATAGTGTTTAAGTAGCAGGGCATTTGCTACAGCAATTAATTAAACAGTGGCATCCTAAAAGTGTTCACTGAAGAATGATAAAAAATAAAATTTTAAAATGATAGTATAATTTGTATTCTGCAGCATATGAAGTCATGGATGGCCATTCTTGGACATAGCAGTAGAAGAATTTCTTGGTAGCGAGTCGTTCAGTGAATATCATACACTTTTTTTTTTATTTTCTATCTATTCAGTTTAAAACTTTTTTATTAATTGTATTTATATAGTAACTATCAAAATAATGGTGTTTAGAAAGGGAGCTGAACTATGTTCTTTGTTCAAGTCACTGTAATGCATAATTTGCCCATACACCTCAGGATAGTGAATTACTAATATTTTTAAAAAATAATTAAGAATTATATTGTGAAGAACAGAAAATGGTAAATATCAGATACTCTTTGCACATACATAATTTACACAGATATAAACACTAGTAGTATTATAAACTACTGCTTACCAAGCACATCAGACAACAAAGCCACTGCTTCTTTAAACAATTAACTGGCATTAATTTGGCCAAATCAGATAGCTTTGATTCCTTTTTGTTGTTGTCACTAAATTCTGCCTTGGAGATTTAAGCTTTATGACTCTGAACTGGGTTTCCAATCATAGCTTTCAGTAGTATTACAGACACAAAATGTTGCTGCAGGAATGAATGAGAATTTGGATTGGTAACTTTTCATAATGCGTATCTTTTTAACAGACACATTGCTTGAGAGTTACATTAAGACTGGGGAAGCAGCGAGAAAGAACAGGGTACTGGAATGGGATGAAGGGAAGAAAGGTAAATAGATTTATAGATTTTCAACTGGAAGACATATTAGGATGTCAGACTATCAGACTAAACTAGCACCACAGAGAAGAGAATCAGTGTTACCAGCAAGACATCAGGATGGTTTCAGAGTGCAGAACTGGATTATCTCTATCTCCCAGTTCCTTTTTCTAGACAGTTAAAGTCTTCTTTCCCTCCCCAGCTGATCTCAGTCTGACTTTTTTTTTTTTTTTTTGGAAAGACACTGAGACAGACAAGCAGTATGAAAATTCAGAATTTTTAACCACATAACTATTTTGTGTGTGTAGTGGAAATACTGATGTATCTAGAAGCTTAAATGTCTTGAACCAAAAACAGCAAGCCAGTGATCTGTAAAAGCCATGGTTCTGATTTGATGTACAAAAGCCTGAACACAGGATATGGGAGCACTGAACCATTGCAATTCCAGAAATAAAAAATTTTACTACATTGCTTTGCTGGAAAATTACTGTCTAACTCTAGTACTCTGTGCTGTGTTCTTGACTTTTTTCACTGATGTGAAAATGGAAAAACTATGATAGGTATGAATAAGTTCCAGTGCCTAGTCTCTGGGCATAAAGTATCTCTAGATCACTTAACACAGGTTCTTTTAATAAAAAACTGATCAATCAGGCTTAAAAATAACAGCCCTTGGAGTTTATTCTCTGTTGAGCATCTTCAATACAGTGCCAAGAAATGCTGCTGAACTGAATCGACTGTCCATACAAAGCGCAGTTTTTTCTCTTGATTGCATAACAGATCGATTATTATTATTCTCTGCTTGCTGTTCTTCCTGCCTTTCTGCTGAAGAGAGACCAGGTAATTCCAAATGCTACAGCAAAAATGCTGACCTAGAAAAAGCATCCCAGTGTATTAGCCCTCCTCTTAATACCTCATATTGGCTTCAACCCAAGGGCCCGATTAATTTCATACACCACCATCATCTGCCACAAAAACATCTATAGCTCTGGATTTGGTAGCCAATTAAACTTTTTTTTTTTTTTAAATGTTTCTTCCCAAGGCAAGCAATTTGGTGATGTCATTCACCACTCCTGATTATTCTGTAATTCCAGCTGATTGTTGATGACTCTGTTTCTGAAGTTAGCTACTGCAAGGGCTTTTTACCATTATATTATTCACCTTTGCAATTCAGCTCCTTCTGACATCAGGAAGATTAATGCAAAAGCAACTTTAAGGCTAAGTTTAATTCATTCTGCCTGAAACAGTTTTTAATTAGATACCATCTTATTTTTTTTTTTTTTAATTATTTCTTGGTGCTTCTGGTCACTGAACTCTGTAATATGCCTTAGTATGATAATGAGAAGTATGCCTTAGAAGTTGAAATGCTAAAATACTAAACGCAAAATCTACTCTTAATATTATTCTTAGAGTCAGAAGAATTCTATCATTTGCCTTTTTCAAATTATTTTAATAAAGTTTCTAAAAACACTGTGGTAAAAAAAAAATAAATTGCATGACCTTTCCAAATCCAGAGACAGTCTTTTTACAGTGCTTTTGGGGCGGGGAGAAGACCCTAGAGTGGAATTCAGATGGCAGGGTAAAATCTTTTACTTTGGGTAGAAGAAGCTGAACTCAAAAGATAGAATCAGCGGAGATTAAACTAACCATGAAAATAAAAAAGACGTACAAAAACAGTTTTAAAGAAGTCCTTTCTGCCTATTTCACTAAACTTCATACATTCCAGAAACACAGCTTATACAGTTCTCTTTTGACTAGGACCATCTCTATACAATTTCTGTACAATTTTTTCTTGCAGTGGAAATTTTCTTTTGTGGAAATTGTAGTAACATACATTTAAGTTAGAGGACAAGAAGTTTGGGTTTTCTTAATAACTACTAAGCCAAACGTCATTTTTGGTACTGAGTCTACTGACAAAATTTATTTTTTTATCACAAGCACATAACCTTCATTAGCAATGTTGGGTAACTGAAACCAGAGATTCCATAATGGAAGTAAACCCAACATATTGTATGGCTACTGTCATTAAGACTTCATTCTAGTAGCTTATTAGAACCACAGAAGCTAAAGAAAAGTGCGGAAAAGTAACATGGTGATAGACTGACTTTGCTTTCAGCAGTCCCTATTATACAAAAGAAGCTGTCCTTCTCAGGAGAGCTAACTCTCAGTAATAAAAAGGTAATAAAAGCAACCAGTTTCATCCAAACAACCAGAAGAAAAATTTTACTTTATGCAAGAAGCAGGTGTGATCAGTACAATCCTACTGGTAAAACACTCACAGACCTCATTAATGATCTTCTCACACTGCTGTCACAGGCACCCAGAGCTCTCTACAATAAAATATTAACTCTCTCTCACAGTCCAGTTCATGTGTTCATATAGTATTTTGATGCAGATGCTCTGAAAGCAATGAGAGAAAATTGTATTTGCACAGCAATTATCCAGAACAGGAAAGACTACAGCATGAAGCACGTCTTCTCCATCTCTGAATTCTATGACTCAGATATAAAATCTTTCCTACAGTGTTGCGCATCCCTGCTCACATCATTATGTATAGGAATAAACAGATACTCAGTGAAAAAAGGAGAATGGAAAGATACACTGTTGTAGTCACTTACAGAAAAGGGGAAAGCAGTGCTTTCCTGGAAATGTTTGTTTCAACCCTGTTAGTATATTCTTTAGTATTATCCTTACATATAAATTTTATGAGCACACTGTGTGTCATTAACACCAGCTGGAATACAGTCAAAAGTATGAAAGTCACTTGTATAACGCATACCACAGAGGTGGGGCATATGGTCACACTGTAAACTCTCATATTTCAGACACAAATTTTCTGTCTCCAAGAATGATTGGAAAGCTATGATCAAGGTGTCAAAGGGTTAAATGCTTTGGCCAAGACCAGACAAAATTTTGTGCCAGAAAAGGGATTAGAGAAAAAAAAAATCATTTTAATGTAAAGACACTGAGAAAGGCAAATCAATCTTCCTTGTCCAATAAGCATCACACACACAGAAAGAGGACTTAGTCTGCAACAATTCTCATTCAACACCAAAAAAGAAGTTGTTTTAATAAGTGCATAGAAAGCATTTTCAGTGGCCATTTACATAAGGTTATCTTCCTATTGACCTGAATGGCATTGGATCAGACCTTTAGTTGACATTGACATCCTCTGATTCATTCTCAAAAGTCTACTGTGTCTGGGTAAATCACTTAGTCCTTTAAGTCAATCATCCCAGTTTCCTTGCCAGTCACAGAAGATGATAACTGAAGCCTTGGGATGCTATCTTTTAGTAAAAATACAGGAGAAATATAGAGTTACTTTAAGTGATCAAGAACAAATTGCCATATTTGTGTAAAAACTAGCACAGATATTTCTAATTAAACTTGTCATCAGAAGAAGCAGCTGCTAATTATGGTAGCAACAGCAGTTTAATCGACATGGGAGCTTAATATCTTTGTTTGATTTCATGCTACTGACAAATAACAAATTGAAAAAAATGAAAGAAGCAACACCAGGCATTTGGTTGGAATTGATTAACATTTAGATATGATCAATCCAAGACATGAAGCATCATTAATCCAGGTAGTGACCCCTAGTTATGTTGCTCAATTGCTCACAGTTCCACAAACCTTGTAGCTGAATTAATAGCATTAATTTTATCCTTTCCAATATTGGCTCACTACAACAACTGTACATTATTAACAGTGGCATAAGTAAAACCAGTGACACAAACATCTTGACACAATGTAAAAAAATTTATGCTCATTTTATATGGCACAGTGAGCCAATGCTTTGGTCTTCTGTAGATCAACTGCATAAGGCTCCCTCATTTGAGGAATCAACTGTCAAGGAACAATTGCAGATAGGACATTTTCACACTTGAACTCAATTATATAGTTAGATTTCTGACAAATTTAAAAGCAGAGTCCTACATTTCTTTCCACTGTTCTCAAAGCAAATAATCTTTTACCATATGGCTTGCTAGAGATGGATTACTCACAATCTTTCCTATGAAAGCCATGGTATTTGGAAATTCACAACCAAAGCATTTTGTTTACTCAGAAGGGAGTATACTCAAAGACACTAGTGTTTCAAGAAGGCATTACTTTTGATCATATAATACTGAGGCACAATATTAGTCACATATTTTTCTACAAACTTCCAGTTGCAGACGTCTAGGTCATGATAGAAAATCTAAGCAAAAAAACAACCACCACTGCAGCAAGCATGCACAAGCCGTGAAAGTCTGTCCTGGCTGCAGAATCCTAAGAGCTCTCTCCATTAAACTACACTTTCTAAGATGACACTGAGAAAGTATGAAGCATTTAAAATGCAGACTGAGCAGTCACTGGTAAAGATGTAAGGAAGATAAGTCTTTTATGAGCAGTTAAAAGGAAACCAAAACCAGCATGTAAAAGGCTTTGGTATCCTGGCCTCACCAAAACACTCTCAGGTTTTGCCATTGAATTCGGGGCAAGCCAGAAATTAAAAAAAAAAGGTGTGTGTTCACAGTAATATTAAGGCTGTTCATTAAAAAGCTTACCTAGACACAGATATCTAGATACAGAAGACTTTGGTCAGTCCTTTTGCTGCATGAGCATATTCCTGTAATTCCAACATTTCTATTACAGCACTGGGCCATCCCGAGTTTAACTTAAGCTGTCTGAAAAGTCTGCAGCCAAAAAAACTGCTCAGTGAAGAGGCACTAGTAGAAAATTTGGAAGGACACAAATTCCATTCTCTCATTTACCGAAAGGTTTCTGTCTGCTCGGGGAATAAATTCGTTTGGGCCCCTATCCCTTGTGGGCCAGTACTGCTACAGAAAGTTGTTAAGGAACTTGTTCCAAGTCTGGATTCTGTATAACCAAAAAGCAGATGAAAAGATTTTTGTACTTCACCCAGATATCAGAAGAATGATCACAATGTATTTGGTCACTCTGGTGATGGTCACGTAAGTGTCACTATCTTGCGGTAAGATGTGTTGTTGGAAGAGCTGGTTGAAACCCTTCTGATCTTGGCGAAAAAAAAAGTGGTAAATAAAATCTTCTCTCTACATAACTCATTGTCCTTTCTAGTAAGAATTGTCAGGCCCTGAAAGCATAAAATCTGGGAAGTGCTCTCTGACAATGTCTGTCATTCTTGATGGTTTTGGGAAATGAAAAGAAGGTTTAATCAGGTCATCTCCAAATGTCCTGAAATTATATTCTAGCTCCACTGAAGCTAGTCACCCTAAGAACATTAAGATACTTCAGAATCCCAAATTAATTTCATACAACTGCCACTTAGCTCCTGTCCTAGTACTTTCTGTTTGCTAGGCACAACAAACTACTTTAACGACAATTCAGATAGTGCAGAGTTAAGGAAAAATACATAATGTGCTTTTAGAGAAATTATTTTGTTGCCTACAGCATGACTAGACTCAGACTTCTGAGTAGAAATAAAAAGTCACACCTTATATTTACAGGAAACACGAGATGTGCTATACAACGTGTATGTCATTCCCACTTTGTAAAGACAGTATTGTGATTTCATTTAACCTTAGAAATGACCATTGCTGCTGTTAAACTTGCACTCTTTTACAGTCTGTAGAAAAGGTATTATTTTACAGCTACTTGGTACTTTCCTTTTTACCCCTCAGTAGTCAAAAATCTTATATTTTTGTACAGCTCATCTTCAGGATACAAGCAACTCCCCCGAAGTATCTGTCGTTAAGGGCTACAAAGCATGAACAATTGGATGCCTATTACCTTGTCTATCCATGACGCTAACACATCCCCATTACCATGGTGCCTGAGCACTTCACAATCTTAAATGCACTTATTCTCGTAAAACAAGAGAAGCAGTACCGTCAGCATTTTCTAGAAAGAGAACAGGGGCACAGAAAGTCTATAGGACTTTCACTGAAGTCAGCGACAGAGGACAGCACTCAGACTAGTGGATTCACCTCTCCATTGTTTTATTTTGCCCCAAGCAAAGTATTCAGATAGGAACAGTCTATATATAAAGTTCTCTGACACATTAATCTGTGTATGTGCATGTGTAATGCAGAGAGCCTAGTGAAATTGTGCCCTGACCTAGTTAGAGGCTCCAGCTGCTTCTGTAGGCTAAATAATTATGATAGCAATTATGTTAATTTAGAATAAAGTTACTGAAGCCAATCAAGTTATTCCAGCATTACATCAATCCGAGATGAGAATTGAGCACTGAGTGACACATCCACTAATGGTTTTGGACCTTTTTAGAGTGTTCACAGCCCACATGATGCATTCAATTGCCTCCTTAAATCTAAAGTGTGTCCAGAGTAATGGGAAAGTGCTGTCCAAGCAGAAAGCCTCTCTTGTTCAATAAACTCTGTCCTCTGAAGAACTAGTATTACTAGAGGAGAAAAGCTTCTTTAAGCTTTCTTCTGTTATTTCAAATGTTCTAGAACTGTGTAAAATTGTTTAGAGGTTACAGCAGCATTTCTGCTTTTACAGCTCATTTAACTATGCAATTAGACATTACAATAGATATGGAAGATTTAAAATTAGATATGCTTATCTTCAGTGCATGGGTCAGTACGTTTAACTTTAAAACAAATTAACATTTTCTTTCTCATCCCTCTCCCCTCTCTACCACAAAATGAGGGTGTTTATCTTAACTCGGCAATTCTCATGACTTCCATCAGATGGTAGGAGGCAAAGGGATGAGTTTTCTAGACTTAAAAAGAAAGTGTTGCTGTAAAGCAACTGCAAGATAGCCGGACCAATAATGCATTTTGTAAATGTGGAGGGAAATGTGTACGAATACAAAATTTCCATGATAGGAAGGTGAGCAGCCTGTCCAATGACTGGTAATTCAGTGCTGGAAATTACACCACCCTGAACAGCTATACAATATTACTTTTCGTTTTCAAATGGAGAAACTGAATGTCAGCACAGTGGGGGACAAAGTAGTAGAGGAATATTGCATCTTTAATAGGATTTTGAATTCAAATATGCTGAGCAAAACTGCTTAAAATTGTATCTGAATAATAAACAGATAATGTTTTCATTTAAAAAACAAACCAGCTGCTGGATCAACACGTAGCTATAAAATCCATTCTTTTATGAAGAGGATGATAAAATATACCCTGAAAATAGAAATGAGAAGTGAAATCTCATCCATGTGGCCTTCTTTAGGCTATGGAAGGAAAAATATAACAAGGTTAACTTTGCTCTTTTTTGTCTGCAGCCCAAAGAAAGTCTCAAAGCCACAATGTCGCTTCTCATCACAGTTTCTATTTCCAGCATAGAAGATAGAGGTTTTGGGGTGGAGAGGGGAGAGGTTTAAGCTTTTTTTCCACCACCACCTCCCTCCATTTTCTTTCACTCTCAGAATAGCATAGCTTGTATTTAACATTCTACATAATCTTGGAGTATTTTATGTGAGAAATTATGTATATTTGTAAATGAGAACAGTGTCACAGGCTACAGAATATCCACATTTCTGGGAGATTAAGAAGTCTACTGAACCCAGAAAGAGTAATTCCAGTGACCAATACCAAGTATGACTGAGACAGAATGGAATAGATCTTTCATTCACTTGAGGCTTTATCTAGGACACATCAAAATCAATAGAAATTTACTTTTTTTATTTCAATGGGTGTAAGATCAGTTATTTGTCTCTTATTCTCAGCAGTTTCCAATGATGTGTATGTCAATAATGAACCCTTTATCCTCATTGATATTGAGGCACCGTTGGAAACAGATCATCTTTTCTACACAGAAAACAAAAAACAACCCCCTAAAGCATCCCCGGTTGTAAAACAATACAGAAAGCATAGTTTTAGGAGTCAGAACATTTGTGGAATTAGGCACAAATTTTCAAACAGCAATGTTTTTTGGATGTCCAGCTAAAGAAAGTAAGGGCTGAATTCCCAGCCTCACCAAGGCCTCCTTTGGTATCATTTACAGAGCTGAGTGTCCAGTATCACTGGAATGACACCTCTCAATCTCAAAATCTGGCACTTTTATTAGAAGTGTTGCCATAGCTCTTGGCTTCTCTCTCAGCACCTGCTAATTGAGACAACCAGCAGCTATGCAACAACATACAGATGAGATACGCAAACTGCTTTTTGTCAGACAGGGATCCACCAACTAAGGTGGCACATCCACCCTGAGGGATAGTGACCCATATCACAAACAGGAGAAAAAAATAGTCAACCACTAATTCATTAAATGAAATGGACATCTGAAGTCCTGCAACGAATCCCTCAATGTCACTATTGGAGTTCGACAGCAGTACAAGAACCTACATAAAGGATTTTACTGCAGGATCAGGATTTTAACTTTTTTTTTTTTTTCCCCTTCTTTTTTTAACTCAGGAAAAATCACTGACAGATTTTCAGGTATTGCCCCACTCCACCAGGCTTTATTCTCAGGAATTTAAGATATTTGCACAACCATGTTTAACTCCTGAATTAATTTTGTCATTATTTGATTAAAAGTAGTAGAAATTGTTTTCTCTTAATCAGATCTTACTTGAGGTCTGGCTAGAAAACTGATATGAACTGAAAAAATGGGAAATGTAGAGAAAACTCAGGTTTTCCTCATCACTTCCCTTTCCAAGCACCATCCCCATGATTTTTTAAAATTGTTTTTTAATGAAATATTTCAGATCTGCACCCATTTGGCTGGTAAATATGTTTGGAAAAAAAAAAACTTAGTGAACATGCTGAAGGTAAACACATCTTCATAAGCACATTAAACTCTTTCCCACAGGGTTGCAGAGGTGCTGAACACGAGAGCATTTTCATTTAAAGGACTGGTAAAGCTCTTGGTGTTCTTGCTATTGGTGCTCACCTAGTTTAGCTAAGTTATTGAATTAAAATTTAATGAAGGACCAAGTTTGAAATTCTGCCCCACTGCACAAAGCTTATAAATACCCTACAACGATACTGCATCGTCATGATAAATTATACATGTAATGGTGCTGAAAGTTATGTAAATTCAAAAAAACTTTAATAAAATTGTACTCACTCTGGCATTGATTGTGTACAGTTGCATATACAACTTTATCAACTGATTCTGAGCTGCAATAAAAGAGAAATATGTATTTTCTTCTCTTGTTTATTCCCTGGAAGAATAAACTGAAAATCACCAAATTATCCTCTCTTCACGACTGTCTGAATATTAATTGCAAGCTTGAAGGGCAACAAAACACATACAGCATCGCCAGGACTAGTAATTAATCTGAAAGTTTCAGATTCTGACATATTGTGTACCCAGTGCTGAAGTGATAACCCAGTGAATGTATTCCTCCTTTGCTGCTGATGGTCTATGATCATTCTTGTAGACACATTCAGAATTCAAATTTTTCAGACTACAGACAGAATAAAATGCAGACCTTTAGAAATTAACCCTAAGCAAAAAAGTCACTATGGAAAGGAAAATTCTACGTTATTGGTAAGTAATTTTGATGTTTAAGTTTTAATAAGGAATATTCCTACCTTTTTTTAGAAAATTAAAAAATGTGGTGCAACCTATGGTAAAATAAAATTGTGGTTAAACCACCATGCCAGTCTGTCAGTTCTTCAGTGGTTTCACTATTATCCTTTACATTCCAACATAAACAAAATCTGGCAATGCAGAGAGCTCACAGAATGCTGACAAGCAAACTCTCCCACTTTGGGGAAAATATTTGCACTTGTTATTGTTGCATTTACTACAGCATCTGCTGGTAAGGTTCGTTTTTCCTTGCTCTGATTATTTACACAAGCACACTGTAAAGGACTAAAGGAGTCTGCTGACATTGCTCTTTAAGGAAAGAATTTCCCAATGGGCTAGTAAGAGACGATGAGGACAGATACTAAGTAGTCCAGTTTTCTCCAGTCTTTCTAATTTCTTTGAAGAAAAAAAAAGTCTATTCCTGTATAACTGCAAACTTGCTTCCCTCCCAAAGCAGAAACTCATGTGTAAATGATGCAGACACCTCAAAGCTTGCAGGGAGTCTGCAGCAATAGCACTTAGGCATCAGCTGCACTGTGCATGTTGTTGGAGAGTAGATCATTTTACTCATTAGAAAAGATGTAAAAAGAAAGGTGAAGACACAACATGAATGTACAATCCAGCTCAGTAACTTCTCCTATTGGTATGCCTTTAACAGGTACTAGAGGACTTGATTCTTGATTGATACCATTTTCTGAAGAACAGTTCACTTTTCAAAAACTGGGAAATACGTCATATAATTGGGTTGATGGCTATAGGCACACTACATTTCAGTATGTCCATATTTGTTTCACTTGCTTTACCCAGTCTGGCTAAATGCAAGACACTTGTAATCTGGAAGCAACAGAAATATTAGTGAAACACTCAGAGAACATAAATACCTCTAAAGGCAAGATGCACCTTGCATTTTTCATAATCTTTCTAAAAATCAGTGGCAAGCAAGATTTAATTATCAGCAGAAGGCCTTAGCTTTATCAGAGCACAATGTTATCCCACCTGTAATGCTTAGCATATATGGCATAATACATTCAGGGCACCTTGCATGCCACTGTATTGTGGCCATGGGTACACAGAGCAAGGATGCTGACTGAAAAATGTAGCATTCTGGGAGTATTAAGCATTCAAAGCCTAGACTTTTGAGTTCCAGGTTATCTGGGGTAGACTGAATTTTGGATTTGCCATCTTATAAAGTCTAATATCACCGAAAGTTCTTGAACATAATAATCATTAAACAAGGAAAAAATAGATAAAAGACATGACACAAAAGCATCATCAGATCATTTCATCAAACCAATCAGAGATCAGTGATAAGAAGATACAGAACTCAGACTTTGAAAGCATCACAGTTCACTTGTATTCAGGCAGTGACTTAATTCATCTTATTATAAAGCGAGACAAAAACAGATTGGGTTCAGAACAGAACATATCCTAGGAAAAGAAATATTCAGATACACATTTTTGGGGTGGACTCATTTGTCCTTCTAGACAAAAACAGTAAAAATGGCCACAAATCACAGTTCTTAAATAAATAACAGTAAAACTCTTATTGACAGCATTAGACACAAAATCCACTTCTAGCAGGATATTCTTTAATGTGATGTCTCTCTAGAAAAAACTTCTAAGGAGACCTCTCTTCTTGCTGGGTAATGGTATGGAGAGGCAATTATTCCCTCATTCTCTGTGGTGGCCAGCTGGGAGTTTCGGGCTAACACCTGCAGTTGCCCTTTCTTTGCCCTCTCCCATGGGCAAATGAACTACACAAGCCACTAAATCTTTTCATCTTTATCTTTTAGCTTCCTAGGGAAAGCTAGTTTCACCTGACCCTCCCAAGACCTGGAGTTAGGGTGGAGCATTTCAGAATTCCAGGGCTACCAAAGCAGAAATTCAAAGGGCATTCCTCTGACTTCTTAAAACCTAGCCACCAGCAACTCAGTAACCTCTGGCCTGAGATGCTTTTATATAAAAGTACCAACAAATCAGTATGACACCTCAGTACTATAACACCTCAGGTGATTGTTTCTGAGCTTTAAGATCAGAAGTGCAAAGAAACTTTTGATAATCAGGTGTCAAAAATAATCAGAGTAAGAACTATGTTGTTTGTAGTCCTAAATCATAAATGCTTGTCCATGAATGCTCAGCACCTGATACAAATTCTCAGATGACCAACATACCTTAACCTCCACACCAAGCCAAATAAAGTTCTCTCTCTACGGTTATGTGTATATTCATTCCTGGAGAGCCTGGATGTCAAACACAGTATTTCTGGTGGGTAGAAATATTCTCATTTCCTCTCCATATCTGCAGACGCTGTTTAGTTTATAAACAAATCTCTCTTTCTCTCTCTGACACATGCATATCCATGTGCACCCATTGTGACCATGAAAGCATCTTATAAAAGTGGAACTAAAAGAAAAAGAATTTCAGATACTTTAAAGGTGTGGATAGTTGAGCAGTGCTGAAACAAGGCGAAAAATGGAAGTTAATCCCCCTTCCAAATAGAGAAGTAGTACAATTCAGATCTCTAACGCTATGTAGAGATAGCTCTTAGCACTTGTTTTGCAAGGCTAAGGTTTTTCCTCTGTCAGCTTTTGACTCTAGTCTTTCATTTTCTTTACTTTCTCACAAGCGCCTCAGAACAAAATATTTTATTTCACGGTGAATGGAACCTTTTGTGTCAAACTAAATGAAATGTTTCAGTCTTTCATTTCAGCAAGAAATATTCCATTCATTACTATTTGAATAATCCTCTCCCTTTCTATTTCTCTTCCCCTCCCCTTAATTTCATAGTCTGATTTGGCAAGGAAACATCTGACATGACTGCACAGGGTGGCAGACATTCCTCTCTCTCGTTGACTAGTTTCTATCAAATTTGACAGACAGAGTTCACCGCTACTATGTGACTTTTGTGAAAATCAGTGTTTCACGAGATGGTAGAGACCATATTAGTACTCCCACTGAAGAAAAGGCAGAGAGAACTTAGTATTTGAGAGCCACCGCTGAACTGGTCAACACATATTTACCATCTGGTCGATTTGTACATGTTGTGTTCTAGACCAGCCACAGCACATACGCTGTCTCTCACCCAGTGAGCAAACCAGAAGCAGGTTGAGATTCAGGGGGACTGGCAACAGTATGAGGATGGGTCTCAGGAACAGAGAAGAGATCTAGAAATGCCTCAGTGCTGAGTTTGACGTTCTTGCAGTGGGATGGGAGGGTGTCGTAGGAGACGTAAGACATAAATGCATCATAAACCAGGGCTCTAGTGCTCCTTTGCCTGTAGAACTACTTGTTTTAGATTAGCTGCCAAAACAAAATCGACTGTTTACACAACTTCCAATTCCACCCACCTCAAATTTTGAAAAATGGACAGTTATCAACTGGGAAATTTGGGGGTTTTCACTGCACAGTGTCTCTGGCTCTGACTTAATTTCTGCAGACACTACCAGCAAGACAGACAAGAACCCCTGTAGGGCTATTTTCTCTGCAGAAGCAGTGAAAATCATTTGCTGTCCCGGAAGTCTCAGGCACAGTGCTCCCTCATACATACAAATGAGCTTCCAGACCAGTCCAGTCCTCCTTCCCATGAAACCCTGCTGCACTGAATAAGGCATTGGCCTGCATTCACTAAAATTTCCATCTCTTTATTTGCCCTTAATAAAAAATTGAGGCTGGCCAGAATTAAGGAGGCCAAGTGTGAAATATCCGCCTTGAGGGCAGATGATTAAGGCCGAGTTCCTAGCTCATGCAACGCATTCCATTTTCTTGGATCCACCTGATCAGACATGTCAGTTTACTAAGGGCAGTTGTCTGTCTGCCTCTGTATTCAAATTCCTCCCACACCAGAGAGGAATTACACAGAAATGTAGGTTCTCTTTTTTGAAAATACTTTCAGACTGTGTATAAACCAAGGAGTAATGAAAGTCCTTAGTTGATATGTTCTTGAACCTACAGTTCTGCTGAAAAAAAAAAGAAATATATAAGTATATATATACATATATCTCCTTTCTTCTCTGATTCACAACAGGAACGGGATCCTTTAAAAACCTCTCTCCTTTCTCATGCAAATCTTACCAAAGTCATCCCATACACCTGTGAACTGTAAAAAATATAGATTCCCAACTTACTTGTGAACATAATTGTGCTTAACTATCCTCACTCAGGCTAAGTGACCCATCACATTACTGTATAGATAATCCTTGTAATATTTAGAGTACTACTCAATACAAATAAGGATGCAGACTTCACAACCTGAGTATCTTTTTGGGGTTAAAAGCCAAGAACAAAACAAGGCAAAATAAATAAATAATTTTCATGATATTGGTATATATTTATGGATCCAAGTGACTAATTGAATGGCTAGCATAAAAAAACACTTATGATTGGAAATTGATTGTTTTTTTTTCAAACAGAGCTGGAGCTTTCCCAGGGTTTAACCTGTCATTTGCATAGGTTAATTTTAAATGGCAGTGCAAATTTAGCTTGAAAAGATAATTATAATATTTCACCTCCTTTCATCTCAGGTTATGTAAATGAGACTTTAATCTTTTTGCAGTTCATATTATATTAATAAGAAAAAAAAATCTTGATTTATGTTATGCTGTCAATCACTTGATAGCAGCGGACGCAAATGAAAGCATGTGGATACAAATCAGGCTAATTTCCAACTACTCTCTTATGTCTTTCTTTTTATCTATAGGGTTATGGCACATATTCCAGATAAGGAAGTGAACAGAAAGATAGTTTTGACAGGTATCTTGTTAGATTGATATGTCATTTTTATCAGTAGTAAATTAATTCATCTCTCTGATAAGCAGACTATTTCTTAGACAGATGGTTCTTTATGCAGTATTTCATTGTCTAAGAATTCACAGTTCTGCTCAGGATCAACCACCTCACACACATATACTTAGAGTTGCTAAAGGTCTTCCTTACCCTACTCTTTTTGGTTGTCCGTGGTGAGATTAAGTCCCAAATCATTTTGCTCTGGTTTCTCCCTTCCATTTTCATACAAGTTGTGAATCTTACTGCACACCTCAGAGCTTCTGGCACATTGCAACATCCATTCACAAATTGTTTCAAGAGTAGTGCAACTCAGCTGGAATCAAGATGGACCAAGGCACTGATGACTTAGCTTTGCTTTCAACTGGTGCTTTTATTCCAAGGATGTGAAATGGATGAAAACAGGTCCAGCTGCTAATGATCACCATCAGGTGACAACTGTTTTTTACCTGTATGTAAACTTCATTCCCCATTTCACAGCTGAAATAGTTTCTGGGCCTTGTGACCACCAACCTACAACAGCAGGAATCAATGCTGCACAGTTAGAGATTATCTTATTTTCTTACTGTCATTTGATTTCTTTGTTCTACAAAACATAAATAACACCTGTTTCCTTCGGGAGAAATACTGTAGAAATCATTTCCTACAGAAAGTCTGGAAAAGGCCTTCTGTCTCTTTGGATCACTCCAGAACTCCCATTATAACTTCAAAACAGATCCAGGCGGGGAAACACTTCTGTCTCGCTGAGCCTGACATTTACTCCTAGGAGAAGGTAAACGTGCACAATGTGATCTGGACAAGATGTGTCTCCATTCACACAGCTTCTCTGGGGGACAAAGGAAGACTGACGAGATCTGATAGTCTGAAGAAATGTAACTGATTTAATGAGCAAAACCAAGACTTTTTTTTTTTATATCCCTTATCCTTTCTATAGGAATTTCATGTATAGAAGTATATGCACATTGGTATCATCAGCAGCCTAAGAATAATTTCCCATTTAACCACAGAACATCTCTTACCAGTTAAAAATCCAGTTTTCAGGACTGTTGTCCCATAGTTGCAGTTTCATCAGGCCTTGATAGACCCACCTGTCACCTGAGATGTTTTTAACATGATTCTTAATGCATAAATGGCAATACTAGAGAGTTCAAATAATCCTCTGACTGCCTGAAAGTATTTTAATCCAGGCCATCCCCTTTTTTAAGATTTTCAAAAGTGTATTGTTCTCTAAAACTAGTTTTTCACATTAAAGTGTTCTCATGTTATTATCTCCATCAGCTCAAACCAAACCAAAGGCAACCAGAATTCTAATCCTTCTGATGTGTTGTAAAATAGGCCTTGATAATCATTGTCCAGTCCTTGAAAAGAAGATTTCTTATTGAAAGGAAATGGTGGACTTTGTACAGCTGTGTAAGATAACCGACACCTGAAAAAAGAGATCATCTAAGAGAAGAAACTGTACAGACAGATTCTCAGTTGCTATAAATAAAAAATAACTTTTATCAGTAGAAAATTTGGCTTATGATTTATGTATGAACATCACCTAAGCCAGCCTTCATACCTCTTTTACACCAAACTCACTCTTTCTGCAGATTTCAAAGTGTTTTCTGTATCATTTTATAGATTTCAAGGAGAAAAGTAAGCAGAAATGTTGGAATGAGAAAGTCTTTTTCCAATATCTGATCTGGATTGAAAGAAAAATCACCAAGCACATTCTTATATCAATCAGAAGTTTTTTTGATTACCATCAGACATTGTAGTTGGCATATATCCAAACTACATCTGTAGTTTGAAATTTGCTTATTATATTTGCCCTTCCAAAGTAAGCTATCTTAAAATTTTCACAATGGTTTTCTAAAGGAAGTAATTTAATAAAATGTAACATGATGTCGTGCTTCCTGACTGTGTGTGGGGAGGTTCCACCTAATTACTTTTCCTTCATTTTCTCCCACACATGTGCAAATGCATGCACTCTTCCTCCCACGTTTTCATAAATGTGCAGTGTAGAATTACTTCACTGACAAGAAAATAGAAATAATTAAGCCCTCTGCTTTGCCACTAGATCATCCAGGTCACATTCCTATGATCCACTTGCTCTGTAATAAAGTAGTATTAGACACTTTGACCCATTAAAATCAATAGGACTACTGCTGGACATAGTTGATATTACATTTGCAGAAAAGCATTTTTCCCAATGAGAATATGGATCAGGTTCTTTTATTCTCTTCTTCCCTCTCTTGTTTTCACTGCTACTTACATGAAAGCAATGACAATTTTGAAAAATTAAGTAGGGCTTTCCTTAGCTGCTACTCAAAAAAGATTTTTTTTTCTGAAGGTTAAACTATGTTTGTTCAGTAGACTTTGTCTTTCAGCCATGCAAAACAACCTAGTTTGTATGAAACCTCTTCCAAGGCCTAAAATTCAGTGTAGTGAAAAAATCGCCTTTTGCCTTCTCTTACAAGGTGAAACAAAGTACAAAAAATTAAAAGTTCAGCTTTGGTAATGACACTAAAATATTCAGGAATGTAAAAAGGAGAGAGAGCACATGCTAGAACTTTACTCCATGGCTTGCAATGAAAGTGTTTTACAGTAAAAGGTTGTTTTACTCTTGGGAATTAATCTGCTCTCTCTTTTTAATGTGTTACATAGTCTATTCCAGAGTAGTAAAATAGTAACTCCAGTACTGAAAGCATTTTTGTTATTTGTTTGTTCTCCAAAGAACAAATTACCAGTTTTCACCTGGGAAAAGCTCCCAGCTGAAAGGCTCAAATATTCAGTGGATCAGGTTTTTCAAAGCAATGTTCATTCTTAGTGGTTTTTTTTTTTCCAAGAAAAAATTCTTGTTTCTCAGAATTACATCATAAGGCAATCCTGCAAAGTAAACAATCTTTTTCTTGTAACAGAGATTAAGAAAAATAACTTTAAGCACCTCATTCATAGGACCAGAGTCCCCTTTTTAAAATAAAAATCTATACCTTTTATGCTTATCACATAAGCTCTTTTCTTGAAGCCAATCAGACTGTAGCTAGTGTATTGAATAGGAACATAATAAGCAGCTGCCGTTTTACTAAACTAATATCCTTCAAACGAAATGGTCGTAAGTGCATCGATCTAATGTAATAGCAAAAATGTCATTGAAATAGAAAGTTGTCACAGAATCAATGTCCCCTACCTTGAAAATAAACATTGTGATTTCGACGCAGCACTTATCAAGCAGCAGGAGACCATTATGCTGTGATAACATCCTATTCTATTGACATTATCTGTTAACTAGAGATACTCAGGTAGCGAAATATCAGCTCTGTTCACTTTGGATAAAATAAGCACTCATTTTACATCTGCTATGCATAATTATTGGGCGTGTGCATTTCCCACAAACCTGAGTGACTTTAAAAATACAAAAAATATTAAAAAATAGTTTACAACATATACTACTACTTATACGGCTGTTGAATCTTCTTAAATGAGCAAGAGGTAGTGAAGCCATCAGAATTATAGTTACCTTCATATTGTTTTCTACTGCTGCCAAAATCCCTTCTCTGGCTATTATTCTGTCATTTGCTCATCACATTGTTGAGCTATGATTTTTCCTTGGCTAACCCCTTGTCTGAACTACCTTTCTAATATCCATTCTGACTATCATACAGTATATGGGATTTTTTGGATAAGGAGGGTGGGGTGTGGGGCACATTTTTTGTTTTGGTTTTGAAGGAAAACGTTTTCCCAGATCTGTTCTAATTAAGCAAGTACATCAGGACCAGACAACATTTTGACCAACAAATGAAGGATTACTCATCATAGGATGAAATCTTCCTGCCACTAAGACCTACATGCATCTCCCATAGAAGTCAGCAAATCATTGGAGCACTGCCAGACCTTTTACAAGCACCTGGTGCATTTCCAAATTCCACCTCTCCTTCACAGTTTAGTTACTAACTAACTTCACAGCTGAGGCTGCTATCTGGTATGTGTATTACTCATTCAAGGCATCATGCCATTCACAGACTAGGACCTTGGCCTCCCCTGTCCATCATCCTCTCACTCAGGTGTCCGTAGATATTCACTGACAATCGTTATGTGTTGCCTTATGAGGTCTTTATTTTCCCCTCCTTTTGTGTGATTTTTACACCTAGAAAATAAAAGCTCTTAATCCTGCTCCTTGAAAGTATGGAAATTACTTAAAATGTCATCTAGTCTTCAAGAAATAGATCCACCTCTTCAGAGCATAAGAAGCTTGCAACATTATTGTAAAAAAAAAGGGTAAGATTAGTTTGCACATTCCAAAGTGAAGTGTTCTTAATTTATTGCAAAATTACCACATATTTCTATTTTTGATTAAATAACAAATACAAAAGACCAGATCTAATTACAGGCATATGATAGGCCTGTTGTCTAGGAGGAGTAACTACTACACAGGTTTTTTCCTGTGGAGCTGAAGTAGCTGGTCTGCTACATAATATGGTGTAGAGTACTGAAGTGGAACAGTTTTCCTTGTTGAAAGTTTAATGTCAGATGTATTCCTCTGCATGCATAATGCGTTCCCTACATTACTCGTTGATATTCAGGCCAGAAACACTTGCAGAAGTGGTGAATGAGGAGTGAATTACCTTAAAAAATGAAAATAAAATGAAAAAAAAGGGGACATCTTTTATAATGAAGAAAACGAAATTTATGCAGCTGGCTAAGCATCCTTCTACTCTGCTACATGTGGGCAAGTTCTCTCATGACAGTCCACATCACAATGCCACATTGCATTATATATTGCAGTTGAGCATGTTTGGCACAAGGATTTTGTCCTATCTTTCTTAGCACTAGACAGATTGGAGCTTTCCTGTGAACTGGCTTACAATGTACTGTGAAAGTTTTTGCCTTTCCTTCAAATCTCCATGACTACTTGACACTTATTTGAGATTTTCTTAAGCCTGCACACTCCTTTCTTTGGTCTTTTCCTGCTACCTACTCCTGCTCTTCAACTCCCATCTAAAACAAGCTATATCGTGGTCATCTAAGGCTCCACAGAACTTTTTTCCTAGCATACTGATGTCCCATCAGCACCACCTAATCTCATGACAGAAGAGGTGTAGGCCTACCATCTGCATCTCACCATTTCAACCAGGTCCACACTTAGATGTCTCTTTCTTGCACTGTTTCAGCTAAAGCTCCTCAAGTATCTTCAAAGAAAGAGGGAAAATAATGCAGGAACAAGAATAGTGTCGATGGGTGAATGGCAAGTATTCTGTCCCTTAGAGCCTCCACTGAAGCAATGCTCTGTGGCCAAAACAGAAGTCAGAGGCAAATATTGTATCCTATTCATACTGGAATCTCCACGAAAACAACAATTTAAATAGTGCCTTGGATTTGCTCTTGCTTTTTTTTTTTGGCTTTCCTTTCTGATCAGTCCTTACTGTTGATCATAGCAATCTTTAGACTCTCACCAAATAATATATATAGTGAGTAGATTCTACCTGAAATTGAAACTTTATCATTGGAGGTTAATTACTGAATATATTCCGGTACATTTCCAATTATTGTTCAAGATGGACAAGCCAAAGTAACAGATTTTGTTTCACTGGAGAAGAAAACATGCTCTCTTACAAAGGCATGGGGAAGAGGGTAGGTGATGCTGGAATCAACCCACAGGTGTAACAAATCTCATAACTCATGACTTACTCATTATTCTGGCATGTCCCAGTGTATTCACTCCCCTCAGCAAGGCACTAAAGAAACCAGCCTGATCGATACATAAAGCACAGCAGAACCATCCCAGACATATGTGAGAAGAACATTTAGATGTTTCCCACTTCACAGAGTAACAGAGAGGCTAAAAATGGTAAGTTTCAACTGTTTCATGCATTAAGATACCATAACGTTGCACAAGCTAATTTCTGCATCCCTCCTGGGCCTTATTACCACAGAGGTACAGCAGAGAAGGACAAAGGGGTAGCTAAAATCTATTGCAATTACACATATGCAAGAAATTAGGGGAACTTCTGTTTGCCCATTGTGAGAGCACACAGTAGGAGTTGCAAGTACAAGAAATACCTACACTCCTTGGTATATTTTTGCTCAGTATCTCAGAGCTCACAGCAAAATTTAGGAAACGAATGGTTACTAATATACACTAATATATAAAATGAGGTCATGATTGCATTTTTGTTGTACAGGGGGCTTTTACTGATATTATTATTTTGTAAAATTGGTAGAGAACTACACACAAAAAAACCAGAAATATTAATTAGGATTGTAAAGGAAGAATCCTGTGAAAATATTTGGGTGGGAGAGCAAAGGAAAAATGGTTTGGAGTTACTAGGTTTCATGGTGGTTTCTAAAACACTGAGCAAAATTTTTAGTCATCTAATGCTGCTTCTTTCCCAGAAAGAGTTGCTTCTTGGAACGTCCAGCTCTAAAATAATCAGTGGCTAAAAGGCTTAGCCATTCTTGCCTGGCTGCAAGTCTTTTATATATCCTCTTTAGACCAGAGATTCCAGCCAGTTTCCTACATGAGGTCAGTGCCTTTGCCAAACGGGCCCTTAGCTACTTTGAGGTAGATCTCTCAAAGTCCTTCTTCGATCTGTTCTGCTCTATAAAATTAAAAATTCATTCAACCACATCAAGAGTCAGTCTGAGTTTGTATGACAGTGATTAGAGCACTTTAAGATGCAAGAAATTGATGTTAGAATACTTGTTCAATGGAAGTTTGATTAGTTAGTCAAAATGGAACAGCCCCAACAAGAGAAATGTATCCCTGGAAACAGAGCATGGCAGTAAAGGCACTCAGATGACTGAAGTTCAAGTCTGTAATTAGAATGAATTGAGAAAAATTCATGTAGCATCGTTTGCAGTGAATGTCCTAACATTTTGAGCATTTCCTATTAGTGTGTACACATGTGGTTCTTGCTGCTTTTTCATGAGTAGCTTTGAAAGGTCACACCTTAATGTTAAAAAGGAAACAAAACAATTAAAGAAAATTCTACAGCTTCTAATCAAGCTCCATTAGTCACTAAAGTCTGCCCTAACTCCAGACCACACTTTTCAACGTTGCAGTGCTAGCAGAACACATACAGCAAAATTCTCCATTCTGTTCCAGCAAGTTTATCATATGTTTTCAGTGGTTCTGCAACAATTCTGTTCAGTAATCAATCATGATTACTAGCTATATACAGTACACACAGCAGAAAAGATTAATTCGGGACAGCCTGGGGTAGCATGCTAATTAGCGATACGCTGAAACAGCATTTGTGCGTGGCTCCTTGAAACTGCAGTTTTTCCATTGGCACAGTTGTCTCACCTTAAGTATCTCACCTTACAAATGATGCACCATTTTATCAAATTAATTGGCCTGTTACGTCAACACAGTCTGGAAGGAGACTGGTTTTGCCTGTAAAATCTGAATAACTTTATTCTTCATATTGCATGCTGCATTTCACCGTGTTTCTAAAGTATCACTAGATACTTTCTACTTTTTAAATCCAAATGGAAGAGCAATAACTTTTTCACATGATTATTATACTTAATAAAGGAGGATACATAGTAGTATCCTAGTAGCCTTTTGCTGTAGTACATATTAGTCATCTGTCTCCCAATATCAAGAAATTTCGTAACCATATTTTTGATGATGTTGAGTCACTTTGGAGAAAGGAGATCAGAGGAAGGGTAAAAAGTGAAAATTCCAAAACCAGTGGCAAGTTTCAACCTCTGCCATCCCAGGAAATGCTAAAACCAAAAATCCAACAATGTAAATATAGTTGGGTTTGGTCTGCTATTTGTTTTTTTTTCATTTCCCATCTCCCAGGAACAAAGGCTGATCTTGAAACTACTAAAGAGAACAACACAGCTCAAGTAGCCATATCCCAAAGGCATTTATAGCCTGAAGAATCAAGAACTAATAGGTCATTGGCCACATAAGCAAAACAGCAGCCCTTATGCAAGCAGCAGTTATATTCACTACAACGTTTTCCTTGAGATAAGGGCTGTTGGCCTGGATTTCTCAAAAACTGTCTGAAGAATGCCCGAGCAGTCTTATGGTAGGATTTCACATGATATCTGGCTGAATTGGTACTGCTGAATTACATCCTAAACCGTACTGTGGTATTCCATTTCACTCCTTCACCAATGGTCATAATAGACCATATCCAGGACTGTGGATTTGATCTCAGGACTTTCTGGTCCTAAATAAACATGCATTACCAAAAGAATCATGTCTGCTTGAAAGATATCAGATGACACAAGAATTAGAGCTTATAAATAAAATTGTTTTACATAAACTTTCTTAAAGGGTACTTATTTCTGCTGAACATGGTGTTGGAACAAAAGTATGTTAAGTAGGGGGTTTTCCTCAATATTTTGCCACATTTTGTGCAAGGCAGAGGGAAAGAAGAGTCTTTTCATTGTAATTTCTTTCCTAAGATTCCTTCCTTTTTTTCTTCAGAAGAAGGAAAATTCAAAACTCTGTGAGAAACAGTTTTTTGTGGGGAAAAAAAAGATAAATTTCCCCTGAAATTAGCAAGGTGTGAAAAATAAAAATGTTGAAAAAATTCTAAAAATTTAAACAGTGAAAATTCCATTTTTCTTCTACAATTTTAAATTGAAACTATATCATCCTACTCTGCAGGAAAGATATATAGCAAGAGAAGTCAGCTACTGAGTCCAAAACAGCTCCTGCTATTTCATATAAATGAAACAAAACCTACTAAACTTTAAATTGAGTACTTTGGAGAAAGAGCCTTGGACATTTGAAGCCATGGTTCAACATTTATCGATACTTAATATATGTATTGTCTGACCCGCTGGCAGAACAAATGTGATCTGGATCAAGTGCAAGCACACAATTACATATTTCTCCAGCCACCCACACAGCAAGCAGTACAATGCTTATGCCAAATCTATGCCTGCTGTGGGAGGACAGACGCTAAATGGCTGAAAAAGAACTGCTGAGACAGCAGAGTGAACTTACACTCTTTCTGTGCTTTGCTTTGGATTTGAGCAATCTTTTATTCGTTGCTCTCCACACAAAAACCGGATTTACCATCTTATGGAGCTGCAGCCTGAGGCACTCTGTTCATCACATCAGGTGACACACACATAATCAGCAAATTATTACTCTTCAGCATCTACTGAGGTGGCCACCTTTGGAGAGAAAAGATACCTAGTCCTAAGGCACTTTCAGTGTCTGTCTTTTTATTGAGAGTGTTAACAAGGGGCAATTACAATCAATTCTGACAATGCCTTTTGTGCTACTGATGCCCATCAACTGGAAAACGGTCTGAGAGCGAAACAGTTGACAGAATTCAAGCAGCTATTTGAGAATAGATAGTTTTCAGAGTCTAATTACATTCCAAGGCCAACTTGGCCCTTCCTGATATTTCTCCTATACTATTTTTATACAAAAAGCTTTGATACAGTTTGTTCAGTTTTTAAGGGCATGCTTCTGCAGTATCTGCCCACTTTTCATCACACTGAAGGCAAAATCAACCTAGTATTTATACGTATCATCTCCCCCATTTTCCCCCTAAAAGACAGACAAGTTTTTCTAGAAGTGATGGAATTGACTGGAAAGAAATCCTGCAATTTCTCGGTACAATTAAACGTGAAAGCAAGCCTTGGCCTTCTGCTAAGTAGCTATACTGTAGGCAATCACTTGTACACAAGTTAACTTATTCAAAGGGTCCTTCTACATCGTTTTCGGTGCATGAAAGACACAGCTTCAGCAGCTATCCACTTGATACAGAATTCAAGCAACAGTTCATGGATTAAAGTTTCTTCAATCCATTATCTGTGCTCAGAAATACCCAGTCACCTAAAGAAAGCATCTGCCTACTGAACTGTAAGCATGACCATCATGGCATTCTGAAAAGCTAAGCTAAATACAATAGTTATAAAATATTATATATAAATATAAAAAAATATAAAGTATTAGGCTCTTAAGCAAAATTGGAGGTGCAAATTCAACTCTTTAAAATGTAAGGGTTGAAGAATACAGAAAACACATCACCACCATAGTTGGAGGGTTTCTGTAATATTGAATTAATTATAGTTACATAATTTTCATGTGGTAGTCACTAGCCTTCTGCTTAAGTGGCTTTAATAATAAAATAATGAAATAAACAGAGGGGTGATTTCAAAGTACACAACTCCTAATGCTTAAAGATTCACTGTTTCACCTAACACGATGCCAAACTTATGATGGGCAAATCCTACTAAAGGGCTAATTCCCATCTACATTTCCACAATATCAGCAAAGCACAGAAAGCATCCATTCCCTTGAGAAAGTATGGAAAAGGTCTATTTATTATCAGAGACATGAAAAACACCCTGAGTAAAGAAAACCAAAATAGTAACACTAAAGTAGAGCAACTTAGTAGTCTGCTTCTGCCTTATAACTAACTAATCTCAGCATGAAATGGTGGGATTCAGAGGAACACATGTTATTTTCTGAATTAAAGGCGACATTTCCATAACTCTTTCGTTAGTCCTAAAATATTTTTTGAAAAAACAAAGACAACCAACAAACATTTCCCTGGTCTATGGCTGTCAGAAGCCTGACTACTGAATAAATGTAGTTTATTTTCATTTTAATCTACTGAAGAAGTTTTGGATGCTATCTTACAACAGTGTTGCAGATTTTTTCGAAGGTGCAAGTTAAATGGGGTACTCACTTTTCCATGAAAATCCATTTTATTTTCATATCTAACATCTATTTGTTTATATCTTATGTAGTCTATTGACACTGAAAGTAATGGTCTGTAGGAGAGGGCATTTTGCCTTATCTTTCTCTTACTACATTTTTTCCTACTTTTCATAAGTTAATAATCTATTGTGCTCTTAGTAGCCTTTCTTCTACCACAAAAGCATCCATAAGCAGTGGTGTTATTTATTGGCTTATTGCCCAGTGTTTGAAACTGTTCTCACCTGTATTAAAAATGTAGAAGTCTGAATTAATTTAATAAGAATTGACGATGAGTCACTTGAAGGTTCTTGAAAATCTCAACCTCCCTAGCAATTTAGGAGTCTAATTTTAGACTCTCCCCCCTCTGGGCAGGGAGGATGTAAAATGCTTGTAAAAATATATTGTGTAACAGAGAGTGGTGAAGTTTGCTAAGGTTTGTTGGGCATTGAGATATATGCAGAACACAGCTGACACCTTGGTACCACAAAGTTATTGCTGAAGTTAACAAGCAAGTGGACAAACAAGCATTGCAATATTACTAGCATATTGACCAACTTTTGCACTTTAGCAGAACTCAATCTTGGTTGAAGACACAGAAACAGTTTTGGGTTTTTTTCCACAGAGAACATTCTTCCCCATTGTCCCTCCAAAGGTGAGCAAGGAAAAAGAAATATTTTTCCTACCTGGAATAACATTTATGATCATAACCATGGAGACACAAATACTCTTCCATCCCAAAGACACCAGGAGATTGAGGGTTAGAGTAATTGCCTACGATGTGGGAAACGGAGATTCGTGCTGTTGCTGGAAGGCCAGAGTAGGCACTTGAATTTGAGTTACCTACATCCCCACTAAACTGTAAGCATGAGTAATAGGGGATACCACTGTACATGTATTACTTTATGCATGAAAATCATTTGATCAACAAAGGCAAAAGAGAACACAAGAGTGAGGAAATAATTTATAATCCAGGACTAAAGACAGATAACAATACTCCATTTCCCAAAAATATACAAAAATGCCTGCAGACTCCAAGACAATACCTATCTATTCACCTGGATAGGAAATTTGGAGTTAGACCTAATTAAAACTATGCACATATCCAAAATATGAACCTGTTTGGGGTATGTGCATTGCACTGACAGCAATGTTAGTTGGATGTTATGTTTAAACTAGCATTAGATGTTTCACTTGGCACTAGATTTTACACAGCTATATTTCTATAAAAATAGATGTTTTCAAATATTTTTATAAAGCTTTTATTGCTATGAGAGAATTTTTGTAACCTGAACCAAGTCTTTATTATCTTGAGGAAGGGAGCTATAAAACTGCTGGTTTTAAAATCAGTTTATTCTCAATTCATCCTCTACTAGCAATTGCAACCTTGCTCACTGCTACCTTCAGTTTAGTACTTGCATTTCTATAGGAGTTACTGCAAAATGCACTTTTTTTCCCCCCATTCTCAATTACAGGTTTCAGAAAGAAAACTACACTGACAAACTGACACTAGAGAGACCTTTCAGCAAGTTATCCAAGAAAGGGTCAGCTTTAGTCTCTGAAGTACTTAGAAATTTATTGTACATGCCTCTACCATCATAATAACTGAGAATACTGCTGCTGGGTATAAAATCCATGGTCTTCTCTGATATTAGCCTTCACAGTGCTCAAAACATAGTATATTGAATGCCATTTTTGATGAAGTGCCAGTTGAAAGTGGAAGGAACAGGAACAGCAGTGTTGAGGAGCTTACGAAACCTTCTGGGGGCAGGGGAGGGTGGGGGTGGGGTGGCGGGGAAGAGCACCTCACAGATGCACAGATCAAATGGAAGATCTAAAAACATGGTATTCTAGCCAGATGGTATCTACAGTGCTCTGGTGATAACAGGCAGGAAGATCCCAGACACCTCTGCCACACACAGAGGAAATGCTTCTGTGCATTGTGCAAACCCAGCTGCTACAGTCTTTCATCTGAGGGTGGAGCCTTTCCCCCATTGCAGTACTTTTGCAATTGGTTGAGGTGATATGCAAAGAAGTCTACATTTGGTATTTCACCCTTGCACAATTTTCCAATCACATTTTAAGAAACACAAGAAAGTCTATGGCAGAAAAATAAAGAGATGTCTCTGTTTCAAAATTTAGCTTGCAAGCCTGTTCTAGGGCTAGAATTTGAAGAAGGATCCTCAATCCCAAAGGTCAGTGCCTTCTTCACTAGGCTGATAGCTATTCTCTGACAAATGCCTCTTTCTCCCCTCTCCCTCTCTCTCCATTTCAAACCTGAGATAACTTCCCGACAATACTTTTGACAAAACTTACACCTCTCTTCTCTCTTCCATTTAGTATGCCTCCAAATAATACCAGCTATGCTTTGAACTACAGAGTTGAGCTCACATGTTAGCATTTTGTTGACAGAGACATAATAAGTAGTTTAGAAGAATTTGTTTAGGAAGTAAGGTACACATTTAATTTTCATACTCAAATACTGTGTGCTTCTTAAAAAGTCATTCCAAAGATTTCAGATTGTCTCCAGAATAGCAAATACCTTCCCAAACTTGTAAAAAGTATCAACTTTGCCTTTGTTGTGAAAGACAAAGTGAGGTATAAACAGAAAGATCACAGCAGATGAAGTCAGATCCATTTCCTACGGAGTCCTGTCCTCTCCTGTTGGGGACATTTGTTTTGGTTTTAGGATTAGCAGTTTGCCAAATCCACTAAGATAACATTAGAATACTAAAGTGCAAGAGGCTGCCCCATCAAAACATTAAACTTCTTGCAAAAGTTGCTAAGACACAGTCATGACAATGAATTCTTACCTGTATGGTGTAGTACAAAGTTCCACTGATATTCAACAGTCTAAGTAAATGGATTTCAACTCATTGCTTTTGAGTATGAGTTCACCACAGCCAAACATTTACTTTGTTCTTTCAGAGCTTAAGTGCCATTGGGAAATGAAAATTGTGACAGTGAAATGTTCAAGACAGTTTTTTCAGCTCAGGTTTATTTCTGTTCTCTAATTATTCCAAACTCTCTATTATATATTTTTATAAGAAAAACAAAACAAAAACCCAAACAGACAAAACCCCACCAGCTAAGGAACAATAATGTCTGGGGAAGGGGGGGAAAGGGGGGGCGGGGAGGGAGATAAAAAAAACCCCAAACCCCAAACAAGAAAACAGCTTCCACAAATTGGAATGCTAATTGGCTTTAACATAATACAACTTAATGACATTGAAAAGATCACTATGGTTAATAGACTTCATGTGAAGAAGTAAGTAAAGGAGTTGTTTCATCTTTTACGTGCTGGGCACTGGAAACTGAGACCAAATATTCTAACCTTCCCTTCCTCCCCTTTGAGAAATTTCTCTAGCAAGAGAAATGAACACAGAGGCCTGAAAAGAGATTCCATGTTAGCAATTAAAATCTTGTCTCAAAACCTCTTATTTCACAATTGTATTTGGTGAAGGCTGGTGGATAGTAAGACAAACAAGGAAAAATGTAGACTGTATTGCTGTGGGCACTACCTGAAGGGGCAGAAAAGTCAGTGAGTACCTAAAAAGCAGTGAGGAGGAGGAGGAAATTATGTCTCAGATACAAAGCTTCTGTTTGATTGGTTTTCTACCAGCAATGAGGGGAAAAAAAGAAACACCTTATTAGATATGAACTGATACAGCTCACAAGGTAGCGACTTCCAAAGGGCCCTGTTAATTCAGGAGCACCCTTATAAAAGGGCAGTCTGTGAGTATCAGTGCAAGAAAGCACCAGGGATGCATTCCTGGCCAGTTACAACTTTTAAAATAAGTAACTGCCTCCACCTGCAGTGCCTCAGCAACCTGATAGCCCGTCACAGATCCAGTGCATCCTTTTACTCCACTGCAGAAACCGTCTCTCTTCTATGCAGCTGCAAAGATGTGGAGTATAAAATCAACATACATGGTAAGTGCAGAATCTTTAATTACACAGCAAGAGAAAAAGATCTAGTCAAGGCTCATTGATCCTGAATATGTAATATTGCCATTCAGAATTACCCCTTACTGCTGGCAAGTCTACTTCCCTCAACACAACAACTAGCATTCTCTCAGGTTCCATTTGTGGAGATCATAAGGTGAACACTCAGTCTGGATTCTCTCACTACCTCTTAACCATCTAATGCCTAACACTTTCTGAACATGGACTGCTCTTGGTCTGGAGGCCTTTGGCTTGCTCTTTCTAATGACTGATTTTACCGTGGGTCAGGGGCAGGTTCTTCCAAAAAAATCCACCTCTAGGGAGCCTCATTGATCAAACAGGGGAGCCTACTGGAGTGTGTCATGCTTCTTCCCTGCCCAAGACCAGTTCTTCCTTTCTTCCAACGTAAGGTCAAAGAGCCTCTGTGTATGCCAGGGCACATTGTGAGTGTACACATTCAGCAGCATAAGAATAGGTTAAAATACATGACAGTGGCTATGTTTACAGGTACCCTCACACCCACTTTCGCAATTTGTTCAGCAAGTTCCTCTATCATAGATAATTTCTTGAAGTTCCACGTATTTCTGAATTTTAATACTTTTTTCCCCATTAAGGATCTGATACTTATCTGCCCTTGGGATTACAGAAATCAAACTTTTTTCAAAAATTGTTAAAATGACAAGTGTTTACCAGCGTAGTGTTTCTGGCTGAGTTACAGACTGTATGAAATTGATTGTATAAGCTACTAGTCGCAGAGGATCATGCAACTTAAATGTGTGTATCGGTGGAAAGACATACCATTTTATTTTGTATTTCTAAATAACAAAGCTTAATCACAGTAAAATAAGTGACTGAGCAATAAGATTAGAATAATTTCTCAGTTCAGCTTTTCTTTTTTAATAGTTCAGTCATTTTTCACAGCTGGATGACAATCTCCATATCTAAGAGCAAGATCTGAGCTCTCAGATTATTCTAGTGACTGTAACCTACCAGCCCCATCAAACACAGTACCCATACACTCCACCTCCTATAGCAGTATCCTCTAAAGTGAAATGCTGGTCATACTTCTCACATAGGCAGTTCTACATCCTTTCTGTGAAGGATAGTGTCCTCACCAGGATAGGGCAGAGTTAAGGGAACAAATCTCAAGGTTCAGTGCCTTGAGAGGATGAAGTCATGGGTGACAATACTTAGAGAAAATCTCACTAAAGTGGCAAACATATACACACAACTGTAAACATAACTGCAATTAGATACCTATATATGCTGCCGCTGTTGCCATGAGCTAAGCTTCCAGAAAGCTGGAGTAGCCTACAGAGACTAGCAGCCATTTGAATTTCATTTCAGTGAAGGCTGTGAAGAAAAAACAAATGCACTCTTTCTGATGGAGCTTTATTTTCATTCTTATTTTGCTGTCCTTAATTTAAAATGAGAGTCATTCCAACAGAAAATATCTGATTGCTCTTTGAATGCAGAGAAACACAATGGAACAGATTAGCAAGGTGGTTTGCTGGTACTGATGCCTGTTGCTGGAATCTGTTGTCATGAAAGTATTTTCAGAAAGCAAGTAGAATCTGTCGAGTCCTCAACATTAGTCTCTTTCTCTCTAACAGTATTGCCACAGATTAATTAACTCAAATGTCATTCACTTATAGCTGCACGCACTCTACAGAAGTACTTGGTAGCTGCTGTGTGTTTTGGATCAAACAAAGCTCTGCAGGGATACAATCATAACTCCAGTAAATCACTATTGCAGTAGAATGCTACAGAATAGCTTTTCAGATATATTCTGGGAAAAATCTTAGCCCAAATGCGTTTTCAGAGCCAAAGATTCACCATGGCCTTTTCTTCACCATTAGAGGCAATCTGTAGTTGCCTTTCTACATACATTCTGAGGACAAAAGATGCTACGTTTTTGTAGATATGGGACGTCCACTTGGACCATTACACCTCAATGGAAATACTTTATTTCAGAACATTCATACCTAAGGTAGAGCTACATAACATCTATTTAGTAACGTGGGGAGCTGCTATGAATAACTCCTGTTTGTCTGTTTAATTGACCTGCATCATGTAAACAGCACATGCACACACATCCTCTTGTGCAGTCTTGCAAGTTCAGTCCTGGCACCAACCTTTGAAAATCAGACCCAAAATTAATCTCTACATTCAAAATATCTGAAAGACATTCAGTAACATATATAAAATTTGCTTCTTGCTCTGTTCAGGCAAATCCCCTTGTGTTTTCAAAAATATAAGTGTGTCTTCATCTTCAGGGAATAAAACGAAACAGAAATAACACAACCATGCTGGTCACTATGAACATAAGTGCTAGAAAATAGTTCAACAGGCTCAAATGCTGCAAGTGACTTCACACAGACTTTCATTGCCCTTTGCTGACTTTGGTAAGTCTGAGTCTTTCTTCCTCTTCATCAATGGCTCTTTCCTCCTTAATGTCCATCCTCATGACAAAAGATCACAATCTCTTTTTCAAAAGTTTTTCCTCCCCCCCCCCCCCCGTTCATTGCCATTCTTAACATAAGACCAAGAAAAGGGTGTAGCTCTAGTTATCGCCTTCCAAACAGTATAATGATTTGCCCTTTACAATTTTTCCTGCTATGGTTAGAATGCAAAGCAATTATCCACTGGCATTTGAGGGTAAATGACACCTAGTATAAATCCTACATAGGTAAATCAGTAAATATACAAACAAGTAGCAAAAATACATTAAAAAAGCTATTTCATATTTGAACCTTATACAAAGCAAGTCTGAATATTAGATTTATTTTAACAAAAAAACCTATCCAGTATAATATAATTACTGTAGAAGCCAGAGGGATAAAAAGTCCTCTGAATTCTCGCCATACTCTGAGCAACTACTAAACTAACAGTTTTAGGGGCTGAACGCTTTCTAGGCTAATATAGGGAAGCATTATGACAATCCTGCTCCTGAGCTTCTCTGCGCTTAAATCAGCATGGGTATATTAAAATAATGTCACATAATTTTCCTCATGAAACTATCATTTCGCTGTTACCTGGAGGGATACTGTAAGATACACTATAGTACTATAAATGTAAATATTCTGTACACCAAGCGTTCCGTGAGAATGGAAACTTAATGATGTTTATATTACAACATCACTGCTGGAGTTAGGGTTGTATTAGCATTTCTGTGATAACCTACCCCAGCATTTCCCAGAGGTTTATAACTCAACTGTAAAAATTTACTACAAGCTGAAATTTCACGTATCAAGTCCACCCCAGGAGCAATTTTTTTTTTTAAAAGGAGACAACCATCTGCATGTTTTGAGATTGAGAATGTACCTATAAATATGTTAAACATACTTTTTGGTGCTCAATTTAATGAAAAAAACCACCACTAATAAAATTAATTTAAGAAAAAAAAATCCATAACCACAGCCTGATCTGAAAGCATCAGGTGGAATAACATGATGAACAATTAAAATACAATTTCAGAAAACAGTTTATGAAGAGACAAAGTAACAGCTAGGAATAAAACTTGATGAAAAATGCCAAGATCCTGAATTTCTTTAATCTGTATTTATTTTTCTGCCTTGTAAAGACCTAATTTTCATCCTGTTCTGTTTCAGGACTCAGCATTGATTTTGCTGGTGCAGCTACAGGTTCAGTCCCCGAGTTATTGATATGCTTTTAAAAGACAGGATACACTGTAACATAAGCTGAGTCATAAGAGTTTATTCTCCTCAAACACGCTTCTTTCTACCCAAAGCTCAGGATTTCCATACTACAGTTTTAGCTCACCCTGGTAGCCATCATGTCCGGCTCAAATCCCAGGTAGCTGTGTAGGGATCAAAGCCTTCATCTCCTTATTCTAGTGCCTATAGTTTTTGAGGGTAGTTCTCAAGAGGCCTTTTGTTTGCTCAGATCATACCTAATATGACTAAGACAGACACAGTTCTTTCTATGCCTACACCTGTATTGTGAAGCTTTGATACTCATTTTTATTTTCATTGATTTTTCTTTGTTATTGCTGCTGTATATGTTTTACCTTCTTGAATATAAATGAGGTTTATTGCTAAGGTCTAGGTTATCGCCGTGAGCTGTTCTAAGGAAATGTAAACTATTCTTTCTTCTGTAAGACTCTGGGAATGATCTGAGCCCATACTCAATACATATTTTTCCTCAGAAGAATAACCATGAAGTTCTGTAGTGTAGCCCAAAACTGGGAAATTGGGGGTGAGTGAACATATGCAAATTTGAAACTAAGATTTGAGAACTACCTTACACTTTGCTTTCAGAAGATCAAATTACCTCTGTGAAGCTTCATTTTTTGCCTAGAAAGTTAAGAAAAATCTTAGTATTTTCCCATCAGACTATCAAATAGTGATGTCTACTATCTGAAAGAATTTGCTTGCACTTTGTGACCAGTCACATGCTATTCCTCTCCTTAATAGTTTCTAGTCCTAGCGCTCCAACAATATGACAGTATTTCTTTTTCTTCAGATGAAACCACTGCATATAATTCACACTACAGAAGTGTCAAGGAATGATTGCTATAGAGTCATTTAAAAGGTAGCCAGAATAGACCTTGAGAAGGCAGGACCTGTGCGTAAGCATTACAGACAGATCTTTGCCAAAAGTGGTCTTAAGAAACCTTTGGTGATGTAGATACCACACCCCTCTCCAGCAGTATTTTCCTGCCCACCAAGTGGCCCTGAGCCCAACAGCTAGCCTCAGCTAGGTGACTAGCCCATCTGTAGGAGAGGAGGAAGAACATAGCTCCAAGTTAAGTATAAATTCAAAATCTGGCCTTCCCACCAGACACTTGCTTTCCAGACAAACTGTGTATCAGCTCTCCAGTCTCAAGTCTTGCCAGCTTTGATAAAGTTGCTACTTCCAGGCTTTCAGAGGGTCCTTTTTCTAACATTTCTCATTTTTCCCTCTTATATCTCCTTTTGCAGATGCACTGAATGATAATGTTACACAACTCAGCCTGGACAACTCTCATGGAAATCAATTTGGCTAATGCACACACAGCGTAAAAGAGGATATTTAACTGCAAAGAGGACGTTTTTTCCCCTGGACTGGAGAACAAGAGCAATCATTTGCGCTAGAGTTTCCGTATGGAAGTTGGAGAGAACTGATGGTTTCCCCATGGATTAACATTTCCTGTCTTTGCTCTTCACATAAAGGTTACAACTACTTATGTTACGTGCAAGCTATGCATAATAATTAGAAACAGGGCACACTGTCTAAATCATCATACTTGTTAGCATTTCAATGCAGATATCATTTTAATCCTTGAATTTCTAATGTCAACAGCAGCTGCTTAGAGTTGTCACTGAAATCTTTAATTTCTCTCCTTTTCATAGTGCATCTATGTGCACACATTGTTCATTGATTATGGTTTGGCATTTCTTCTAGGTTTTTATAACCTTGAAGTAGATTTATGCACCTAAGAACTTACACTGCCAACCTACTACATGTTATACAAGAGAGGAGTTACATTTGAATGAAAAGTATTGAAGTTACTTAAGATCCTATTCAGCAGGATTATATAGCATAATAAAGGTCAGCTGTGATATATACTATTATGTTACATGCAAAAGGATATGTAGTAGTAGATGATGGGAAGGGTTTATTTATTATAAAAGCAGGTCACGCTTTAGGAATAAGTTTCAGATAGCAATAGACAGACAGTGACAGTGGATTACTGTAGGCTTATGGGGAAAACCATTTTCATATCAGATGAAACAATCATTTTAAAACTGGAGTCAGAATTCCAAATCCTCACAGAGCAAAGAAAAATACCTGAGGAGCTTTAGAAAGAAGCTTTTGTAAGGTCTCTGATCTGCTGTGGTTGTTTTTTCTTGGTAGTGGATCTATCCATTCATATTAAACTCATACTGAAACGTCCTCACAGTGACTTCTGCATATCATGCATCAAGAATTCAAGTATTTTCTGTGATGTGCCACAGTTAGTAACATCTAACTAAATCAGGACATTCCCTGATAAATAAAAATAAGCATTTTGGACATTTTTTGACCAATGATTGCCTCCATCACCATTCTTCCAGATTTTCTGTGGTTTGGAAAAGAAAAGGGGAAGAACTTCTCTTCTCTGCAGTTTCCTTATCAAAGGTGATGAGTGTTGCAAGGTACTTAAGGCCCTGTACAAGTCAGTTCTGAAACACAGTTCATGCATTACTTATAAGATTTCACTGAAATGTAAATCTGAGTGATTTTCATTTATTCCATTGGTCTTAAATGAAACAACATTTACTAAGTCCAAGGAATCATTTTCAGAGTTCAAATTCTGAAGAGATATGTGT
This sequence comes from Gavia stellata, assembly GCF_030936135.1. Lineage (NCBI taxonomy): Eukaryota > Metazoa > Chordata > Aves > Gaviiformes > Gaviidae > Gavia > Gavia stellata. The sequence continues at coordinate 21,325,673 of NC_082598.1, read as the reverse complement.
GGTATGGTAAAAATTATTAATAAAAAATAAATACATGTCCAAGCAAATAAAGCTTCTGCACTATAAAACTTCACATTTGTCTGTATTAATGTTTAATGCATTTGTAAAAAGCAGTCCTGCTTTGCAGAGTATAGCCACAAAAGTGTCCTGCAACCTACTAGCACTTACGATCACAGCATGGGTCCAAAGAGGATTGTCAGAAATGCATCATCCATGTTTGATAGATCAGAGGAACTGTACAGAGTATATTAAAGCTATATTATAGTTACTACGGAAAGTGAATGAAAAACTATTTCTGGGTTAGCTCTAAAACTAGATATTAACTTATCATTTGATTGTCTTAAGCACACTTAGGAAATTAGCAGTAGGTGTTGGAGCTTGCTAAAACTTCAGTTATGACCTAGAGAAACCAATTGCACAACAGGAACCTAAAAAAAAATAATTAAAAGAATTATGCTAATCATAATGTTTCATAAATGGCACGTCTTTCCATTATAATAAAACAAAAATACACCTTGAAAGACTCTGATGTGCTTTACCATAACCAGTTTACAACCATGCTATTGAGAGCAAAGCATAGCCCATAGTTCCCTAAGCATCTTTAAAGAAATGTCTAATAAGTTATCTGGAATATATTCTTCCACCTCTGAGTTACTAAGATATGTAGCATTTAAAAAAAAATTAATTTAGAACACAGGCAGGATATATCTGCTTTAGCATTTATTCAGATGGTTTTGCACAGGGTCTTTTCAGTGATACTGCTGCTGTTCCTGCAGTTGTGTCAAGGTAAGAGTACCATGATCTGCCAGAGCAATGGAAAATATTTCCAACGACATTTACAAGCTCATTTTTCTATTTCAACTGAAGAAGACATTTAAAATTATTTTTTTAATATGTGAAGACTATAGATATCAGTAAAAATTAAAGCATTGAATTGAGTAATTGCACAGAATTTGAAAGAAGTGTTAATATTTGCAGTAAATGTGATCCCAAATAAACATGTTAGATTCAGACACCTTGTAGAAATGCAAGCTCAAGTTATTCTCCCTTGAAAGATAAAAAAGGGCAGGGGATCTGAGCATAGTCTCAAGCTTTTTATACATACACACACGACTAGTTACAATCTGAACTTGAGACTTGAATTCTGTGTTATTGAACAAAATCTTAATGCTCCAAACTTCTTGGGGAAATAGCTTTAAACAGGTGAAAATAAAATACAATTAACAAAGTAGTAAATGGATATGAAGAGCCATTTGAGGCAGCAGTACAAAAAAAAAAGTCAAAATAAAATGTTTTGCAACCTAAATAAATCTTTGTGGGAAATACTAAAACAAAAAAGGATAACAGGAAGAAATTAAATAGATCTGAAATAGGTCTGAGTGCACTAGAAAACACAGTACAATAAACTTCAAGTCAGCCTCTTGGGGAAAGATTAAAAATAAGAATTGTAAACTACACAGGAAGTATTTTGTAGAAACTGTATCTTGTTCAAAAATAAAGCAATCTAACTTATCTTCCCAGATGCAATATTCTACAGTTTAATTTCGTAAGCTAAGTACTGGTTTTGATCTTTTAGCTGATTTTTGCCTAACTAGCTTTAATTGTAATGTTTACTTTTAATTGACACTCAGCGATTCTGTAAGTTATTATGCCAACAACAGGTCTTCACTATGTAAAAAAGCTCAAAAAATACCTTGAAGTCAGAACAACCAATTCAAATGCTGTTCAGAAATTCTCAAAATACTAAAGAAGAGGTTCTAAAATGGTCATAAACTTTTTCTATCAAAGGAGGAGTCCAGAATGACTTACAATCCACTCTTGTAGTTAATGGTTCACACACAAGAGAAGCAGGGTATACCACCACCACATCTCCAAAACTGTTTATGATTTAACTGTAATGTGTAAGATAAGAAGGTTTCCAAATATATGTCCTGTGATTAGGAATGCACTTTTGTGCACTGTGCAGAATTCACTTGTGTTCGGGCAAATTGGTCTTAGAGGGGGATTTTCCAAAGTCTTCAGCATAGTGGGGCCAAGGGACCAAGTAGATGTTGAGCATTTCCAAAAAAATATGGTAAAGTCAGCCAGACCAAGATTTCCTCCTATCGGATTCCCTAGGATTTGCCCTCAGTAAGGGTAAATTCCCATTTACAGGACAGAATGGGTGGAGAGTTGAAATACTAGAATATCATATCCTTTACCATTAATTTGGCAGCAAGGAGAAGTTAAGCCAAGGTCTCCAGTTCCATAGGATAGTTTACATCAGAGAACGAAATGTACATGGGTATCTTTGTGCTAGCTTCAATATGCACCGTAATACAGCAATGGAGATGCAGTGACAGATTGGCAACCACGTACTTTCAACCCCCAGAGACTTGATTTTTAGTTATTAGCCCCTGTGTTCTTGCATATGTAGCCGGAGAGATATAAGTATATTCATTTTATTCTTAGTGTGCTACAGTCACACCTACATTTTACTTTGCAGTTAGACCTTTAGGGAGTAGCTCTCAGGCTGATTATGCTGGGAATCTTCCCAGGAAAATGTCATTCAGCCTTTGTATGTTCTCTCTTATCCCTCTCTGCCTTATCCACCTCTCTTCCTCCTGAAATTTTCTCCTTCACATCAAAAGTTTACTGTTATTTTGAAGCAATAGGAATCAAGGACAAGGGAAAGAGCTGGCTCTGTCAGAGCCTGTGTTGAAAAGTTCCTGAAGATGTGGGAGAGAGGCAAGAAACATGAACTGTTGCAATCCAAGATGAAGAAGTTGGAGGTCGGGATACAAGGATTTTTGGACAAGCCAGTGGAAAGAGGGGTGAGGTATACATATATTTACACACATATTTCAGAGGCAAAAGGAAGTAAGATTGCATAAAGTTTCTGACGACTTCTGCAATAAGCTATTCATTAAATCCTTGCTTTGCCTCCATTCAGTCAACTTCTTGGTACCATTTCAAAATGAACCCAGGCTTAAATAAAAGAGTTATAGAAAATATCTGCAAAGCTCTTCAGAGTGAGTACAACAGGCGACAACTTTTTGAAATGACAGAGAGAAAATGTTGATACGTTTTTTTTCTTTTATCAAGTATGTTTTATTTTTTATAAGTTCCTAGAGCTAGAAAGAGGCCTCTTTAATTATAAATGTGAAAGAATAAATACAAATCTTTAGCTTGCAACATTTCACTTTAGATTTAAGAATAAATGTGATTTAGAAAATTCCTTTATTGTATATCAGTTTTGAGTAACTGGAAGTCAAAGCCACTGAAGACTGAAAGAGCAATGTAACCAGCTTGGCTTTGAGAAATTCAGGGCAACTGAGAGGCTCCTCTCAGATAAAGACACAACACACAGATGTCCTCGAACACATCTGGAAGGAATGCTGTGCTCCTCAATATACATTTCTGCAAGTAAAAATGCCTTTTCTCTGTTTGTAGTTTACAAAACCTGCTCATTGCAATCCTATCAATATTCCTTTAAATCAAAAGGAGGTGTAGTTGCTAATAGCCAGCCTGATATCCCAACTTTTAAGACTCTCAGAAGAGAGCAAACTTTCTTACTTTTCTCTTCATCACTACAGGGATCATTAACAAAGATGAGAAGGCACCACAATAATAATAAAGCCCCATTTGTGTCTCCAAATATATGCAGGCAATTCCAACACTGCAAAATCAATAGCCCTAGCTTCACCCAGAAATGAAAGCAGCAAGGCAGAGATTGTATTTCAGTGATATGAACAGACAGGACTGCAGCTCTGCCAGTCATCTCACCATCTGGGCTTGGATGGAGCAAGGAAATACAGTCTGGAGCACAAGCTATTTGCCCTAGCCACAAAAGCAACAGCTTTTCCTAGACCCTGCACAGTGGTAGATGTCAGGTACCATTTAAACAAAATAAATATATGGATCACAGCAGAGGACAGGGAGTGGAACTGGTACCTTTGTGCTAACCCTTCTCCTCTGAGAAGCAGCAGCTCTGGTTTCTCTGAACCACTTATCCTAGAAATAGATCGAAAATCAAGAAGGTAAGCTGAAGATCAGCTGCTCAATGACATCAACTCAGAGTGATTCCACCAGCTTTTCAGGAGACTGAGTATCAACTGTGCATATCTGCAAGTCAACATCAGCAACAGCAGTGTGAAACTTCAGTGTTTTACCCAGACACAACAAGGGGAATAGGTGTTGAGTAGTGGGGGTAAGGAAAGCTGAGAGAGTGTTCAAATATATGCATAATCCTTGATCATGCACATCGTGCATGGATCCCGCACATTTTTGCAGCTTTCTTCTAATTCTATGGAATTTCACCTTCAATGGGAGGCGGGGAGGGGGGAGGAGAGAAAAAAGCACACTCTAGCTATCACAGCTACAGAGAAATCCTTCAAGTCTTAATCATATTCGAAAAGCCAGCAAGAAATCCAGAGATACAGGACGATCAGAAATGAAAGCTATGCTACTAATCACTCCTTGCATGAGCAACATTTCAATTTGAGGGTGAGAGTTAATGCCCTCCTCCCCTCACCACAGCCTGATACATGAAATAAAAAAAGAGGGAGGGACCAAAATACACAGTTAGGAACTAAACTGAGAGACCACACCATCAAAAGATGAGATGTCTAGTCTGCTTGGGGCCAAAAGTGGCCCCATCATCACCTCCCTTGAATTTATCAACTGCAAGTACTCCTCCCATTGGATTCATCTCCACAAACATCAGATCACATCACTGCATAGATTGCAATGGTCAGGTCTCCTCTCACAACCAGGAGGGCAAGAAACATGATACCCAAGGATTCAAGCCTAATTAAATTCACATTACTGCCAGGTTTAAAAAAAAAAAAAAAGATTCCTGACTCATGAGCCTTTTATATATCCTTACCAAGGGGGTACTAAGCTTGGAGATTTCACAACAGGAATTACAATCTTCTTCCAAACACACGTAGAGCCTTTTATGTGAGGATCACAGGATAATTCAGCTTGGAAGGGATCTCCGGAGGTCTCTAGTCCCACCTCCTGCTCAAAGCAGGGCCAACTCTGAGGTCAGACTCCTGGAGCCTGGCTCCATCTTCTTGATGACCTCCTCATAGGTACTGGGAGCTGCTGTGAGGTGTCCCCAAAGCCATCTCTTCTCCAGGTTGAACAAGCCCATTTCCCTCAGCCTGTCCTCACAGGGCAAGTGCTCCATCCCCCTCACCATCTCTAGTAGTTGAACATTAGCTTCTAGATAGAAATAGAGTACCTTACAAATTCCTTCATTCATCCAGTAATAATTTACAGAAGAAAAATAACAGAAGGGTTAGAAATGGGGTAAGATACACTCTTTGATAGCAGTGCTAAGAGCTATACTGGTGCAGTCAAATACCAAGCTGCTATATTGAAAAATATTGCTATAGCATCTCATGTAGGAGATAATTCATAAAATCACAGGAAAATTCAGGTTGGAAGGAAGTAATCTAGACCAACCTCCTTCCCAAAGCAAGGTCAGTTAAGAAGTTAGGGTTTTAATTCCTCAGTCATCCATTATCACTGGCAACAGATGAAGAATTCAACCTTCTTTTAAAAAAAATCCCTTTCTTGCTAACTCACATTTCATTATAGGATTCTAAGGAATGAAAATATTTCATTATGAACACAGGAATTATAAGGCAAGAGGGAGGGGTAGCCATCTGTAGTAGAACACGCTGCTCCTGTTTACATTCATCTCATCAGTTTGTTTACAGTGAACCCTCCTGAACCTCTCCTTGCTAGATAGGATGCCTTCCCTTTGTGTTAAGCAGGCTTATGCTTAAAGTCAGAATGAGCAGATGGAAAGAAAAGTTTTAACAACAAGAGTGCCTTTCCATTGTACTTGTGATGACAAAACAGTACAAAGTGTCAGCAGTAGGCAGAGTCTGCTGCCATCTACAATATTAGGTATATTGCTGGTTTTCTTAAATCCAGAGTAGGCTGTTTCTGAGCAACTTGAAACATGCAGAAAAGATTAAAAAAAAACTAGTCAACTGAGGACAAAATTCAAAGGAAGGCTTTCATTCCACATCCTATCCTTTTGTACATAATAAACATAAAAGAGTTAGTCAACCTACAGCCTTGGTTCAGAGGTAGCGCACGAGTACAATTCATCTACCTCTCCACTTACTATTTTTCAGTCAGGGGGCACCTTAGGCACAGGCAGGAGAAGAAATGAATGCCTCAAACAGGCAATTACAACCTGCTTCTAGCTGACATCCTCAGTGTTAAATTCAGACACAGCAGTTTGCACAGCGGTTTCTGGGCTCTGCTTCTAGATCTTCCTGAACTCCTGGGATTGCTGGAGGACTCCTGGGAACTCTCTGAGGAGCATCGAGGTTCCTGCTGCTACCAGGAAAGGATAGCTACAGGAGACTGCACCTGGTAGCAAGTTCTAGCACCTTCTAACAAGATCTGGCAGCTGTTCTTGATCAAAGGGTGTTCTAGCCCTAATCAGGAGATTAGGAAGGGTCAAGTACGCTTTCAGCAGGTACTAGAGAAAGGCCTAGAGTGCAGCACTTTGCGCAGAAGGGGGACAAAAAAATCTTTATATGTGACTATGCAGCAGCAGTGACATGGCATGGGGCATGATCCTCATCAGTGACTGGAGCAACTAGCCCTGGCATCTCCTCTTTGATGACTGAGGACTACTTGGAAGAGACAGGATCCACCCAACCAAGTGGAACAAAAGTATTTTGGCCAACAGGCCAGCCAGCCTGGTGAAGAGAGCTATAAACTAGGAACAAGAGGGCCAGGAGAGATGGCAACACTCAATACAGCAAGGAAGTGGTGGACAGGGTTGGCAAGTAAAGTGTGCAGCGTGATGTGGACAGTACACACACCAATCAATGGAACTGGGCTGAAGGGGCTGAAGGGGCCACTCCAAGTCTATGCACACAAGTGAAGCGCCAAACAGATTGCATATGTTTTCTCAGAAATCAGTAAACTGGTGCCTCTCACAGCGTGGAGAACAGGCAGGAGTAATTAGACATCTGTGTGCAGTTACAGGGCTACAACCTCATTTGGATCATGGAGACATGGTGGGGTAGCTCACTCAACTTGAGTGCTGCAATGGTGGATACAGACTTATTAGGAAGGTGATGGAGGATCCAGATGGACCCACCATTAGGAAGGCCAGGATGGTGGGGAGGGGTAGTTGCCCTTGATGTGAGAGCAGCAGACAGGTGATGAGCCAGCTGACAGCTTATGAGTCAGAATCACTGGGCAGACCAAAATCAGTAAAGTTGTGATGAGTGTCTGCTACCAACCACCTGATCAAGAGGAAATATTGAAGAAGGCTACAAAATCCAGACAGCTGGAATACGCCTCACATGCACAGGCCCTGGTCCTCATGCAGACTTTGACCACCCCAATATCTGCTGGAGGGACAATACAGCAGGGCACAAGCAATTGAGGATGTTTCAGGTGTGCATTGAAAATGGCTTCCAGACACCAGTGATCAAGCAGACAACAAGGGGAGATGCTCTGTTGGACCTTATCCTTATAATCAAAGAAGAGCTGATGAGGGTGTGTGAAGGCTAGGGGCAACCTTGGCTGCAGTGGCCATGAGATGTGGAGTTCAGGATCCATGGAGAAGGGAACAAGGCAAATAGCAGGATCAGAGCCCTGGAATTCAGGAAAGTAGACTATGGCTTGTTCAGGGACCTGTGTGGAACAATCACATGGACTATGACACTGGAAAAAAGGTTCCAGGACAGCTGTTTGATTTTTCAAGGATCACTTCCTCCAAGCTCAAGAATGGTCCATCCCAATGTGCAGAAAGTCAAGAAAAGGTGGCAGGGAGCTCCTGAAAAACTCAACTGTCAAAGAGAATAATAAAAGGTGGCAGCGGGGACAGGTGACCCAGGAGGAATACAAAGACACTGTCCAAGTGTGCAGCGATGGGATTAGGTACACCAAAACCCATCTGGAGCTGAATCTGGAAGGGAATCTACAGGGCAGTCAGCCTCACCTTGATCCCTGGGAGGATAATGGAGCAAATAACCTTGGAAGCTATTTCCAAAAATCGTATTTGACAGGGAGTGGGTAGTCAGCATGCATTTATGAAGCAGAAATCAGGTCTGACCAACACAATCACCTTTTATGATGAAATCACTAGCTCAGCAGATGAGGGGCACACAGTGTATATTTTTATCTTGACTTTAGCAAGGCTTTTGACACTTTCTCCCATAACTTTCTCATAGACATATTGATGAAATACAGACTAGATTAGTGGACAGCAAGGTGGATTGAAAACTGGCTGAACTGCTACGCTCAAAGGATTGTGACCAGCAGCACAAGGTCCAGCTGAGACCAATCACTAATGGTGTACCCCTGGGGTTGATACTGGAGCCAGTGTTGGTTAACATGTTCATAAATGACCTGGAGCATGGGCCTGAGTACATGTGAATGGGGAGGAGTGGCTAGTACACCAGATGGTTGTGCTGCCATTCCAAGGGACCTGGAGAAATGAGCCAACAGGAAGGTCATAAGGAGGGAAGGGCAAAAGTCCTGCATCTGGGAAGGAATAACCCCATGCACCAGCACAGGCTGGGGCCCAACTGGCTTGAAAGCAGCTCTGCAGAGATGGACTCTGCAAAGGAGGGAGTGGACAAGTTGACCACGAGCCAACAATGTGCCCTTATGGCAAAGGCAGCCAGCAGTCTCCTGGTTTGTGTTAGGAAGAGTGTTGCCAGCAGGGAGAGAGAGGTTATTCTTCTCCTTCACTCAGCACTGGTGAAGCCACTAAGTGCTGGGTCCACTCCTGGAATCCCCAGTACGAGAGAGACATGGACATACTGGAGGAAGTCCATTTAAGGGCCATGAAGACAATAAAGGGACTGGAGCATCTCTCCCATGAGGAAAGGCTGAGAGAGCTAGGACTCTTCAGCCTGGAGAAAAGAAGGCTCACACCTGATGGTGTGAGTAAAGAAGGTGGAGACAGATGCTTCTCAGTGGTGCCAGCCACAAGTTCAAACATTTAAGACACCATTTAACCATCAGAAAAAAAAGAAAGAAAATAAACACCACATTTTTACTGTGAGGGAGATTAAACATTGGAACAGGTTGCCCAGAGAGGTTGTGGAGTCTTGGTCCTTGGAGATATTCAAAATCAGATTTGACACGGCCCTGAGGAACTTACTCTAACTGACCCTGCTTGAAGCAGGGGGGCTGGACTGAATGATCTCCACATGTCCTTTCCCACCTCAATGAGTCTGTGGTTCTGTGATCAGTTTGGTCGCCTTTCCAAACATATGACCAAAGTGCAGAAACCTTTCATTGTGTCATGTGTACGCTTGTGGTAACTCGATGGGAACGCTCATCTGTTTTAGCTATATTACAAGAGTGCATTCACATCCATAACAGAAGAGGATCATGACCTATAAGCCCTGGAGTACTGTAGGAACACGTGTACACCGTACTGCGCCGGAAACATTGGGAACCGCTGACAGAGTAGATTCTTTTAGTTAAAAAGCCTAAGCAATAACAGAGACATTATAATTAGCTATGGATTCAAAGCTATATTTGCTGGTAGTGGAATGCACAGGAAGAATTACTCTGATTTACAGTAATTTGCCACTAAGGGTTTCAAACTTCACCAGAAAAAAAAAAAAAATCTAATGAGTTCATAATATAACAATAGAGATAAGGAAGCTCCCCAGGAAGGTTTTCTGTGTTGGAATAGTTTTGCATCCTTCTTCCACTCTGATTACATACAAGACTGTACTTGCTAACAAAAGTATTAGGAAGATTGAAAATATATTCACTATGGGATGAACAAAAATGGCTGTCTACTTTGCAAAATATTTCTAGTTTTCAGATTTTTTTTTTATTTTGCACTGGTTTGAACCAGAAATCATTCAAGACAAAAGCCTCAAAAAAGAAAATCCCACTTCAGACTAACCCGTTGAATCTGGCACCTGCAAAAGAAAGCCAAGATGGAAGTTCACTGACCTGCTCTGAATTAAGCAAAGCAGGGACTTGAAGTTTTGTCTCCAGAATGCCAGACAATGCCTTATGGGCTAATTCAGTGGAACACGTTAAGCGAAAAAAAAAGGGGGCTAATATGACTTTACTATCCCTTTACAATATCAAGCACTAAAATAAATCAGAGTTGTAAGGTTCGCACACTTCAGCTTCTTAGCAGACGATAACCATTGTCATTTTTTAACATTTTATGGAAAATAGAAAAATAAGCAAAAAATAAGTTGAAATCTAAAGGGAGGTATTTCTAGATGGGAGTTTGTTTGTTTTATGAGGGAATCTTTTTCTACCATGAAGCACATTGCACAGGATGATTACAACATTAGCAGAAGTCCTCTTGCAGAGACCAAGGCATTCTGCAGGAAGAATTAGGTTAATTTTAAGAACAAAAAAAGAACAAGGCAAAATAAGAAGCACCTACAAAATAAAAAAGTTAGAACATATAATACCTGTTTGTGAATCTTATACCACCACGTGTTACAGTTATATGATGTACATATACACATACCTGCACACATGCACAGCAACATGCGGTATCACTGCTGTTTTCATAGACACACCAAAGCTAGCTTTAAAGTAACTAGATAGTTGTTGCTGTCGTCATAATCACAGTAGCTCAGTGCCGACTGGAAGACCTACTTGAGAAGATTACTCAAGACCCTTCAGTAACCCCTACCAAGACCTACAATTCCAATGCAATACTAATAACCATATTTGAAACAGAAAGCTTAAAACTAACCTCATATTTTGGCACACGACATAGTCAATTCAATACCACTGGAAAGATATTCTCTAACACATAAACCATCCATGGACAGACAAAGAAACGGGGCAGACTGTAAAGCCGCCAAAGAGGCAGCGACCTTGTAAACGTATACCACTTATACCATCACCTAAGAAACATCTATGCGCATCTTTGTCAAAGGTTCACATCACGATGTTTCAGAAGACCCAGTCTTACCTGACTAAGAAGCAGTCATAGCAGGGGTCAGGAGGCCTGTAAGAGCAAGACATTAATTTCAGACAACTGAGGCCAGTTAAGCAAAACATCCTCTAGGATCCCTTCTTACTCCAACAGTCTGATCAGTCCCTGTCTCTCTCCTAAGCCCAGGTTGTCCAAAGCCCAGAAGTATCTTGAGGGATCCCAGGATGTGGCAGGAGCTATGAAATTCAAGCTCTTCAATCCAGCTTCCCTCCAGAAAGGCAAGAGGTAAATGGACCGACATCTAATTGTTTCAACCACTGGTAGTGTTTAATCACCAATTAGACCTCATTTCTCATCTGCTGAGTCCAACCTATCGATTTCCAGTCAGACACTCTTCTTGTTTACTGTAAAGATACACCTCCTCTCTGCTCAGAGAAAGCAGCCACGTGTGGGCCCCACTTCTGCCCCGAGGCAGCTGGCTGTGAGCCCGCTCCAGCTCAGCACCCAGCAGCTCCATTAGCACACAGCTCTGCCTGTGCCTAGACGTCCACCCGAGGAGCAGGGCATTTTATTGCAGGCGTAGCTGCACAATAACAGGTCTGAAAGCTTCAGGCTGAAGTTGGCTCAGAGCAAGCATCTGACTATGCAGATACTACAGGTGAAAGCAGCCCTTGGGTGGTGCCTGCAGAGCTCTCTGTTCACATTCATTTTCTAACTTTTTCAGACTTTTCTTAGAATAATTTTACATAACAGGTTGGGATGGCATTTGAGGTAGGTGTAGCTACATACCCCTTTATCTAGGGGCTGTATAGAGGCCTCTGTACAGCATAAGTACCAAATTAAAAGCAACACTCATCCTCAGTGACTGGCTGTTAGCTGTTCTGGGGTGAACTATTTTTAGCACTATCTCAGTACTCCTGATGCTGAGACTCCTTCCTGATAAGATTTTATTAAAGTCATTGTTTCCACAAAATGTTTCAGCTTCAACAAAATAGTCTTTCCTGACAAAAAATAGTGCGTCCAGTAATGCCAAACAGATCTACCAGCTTCTTAAAATAAGGAAAAGCATTGGTATCGGAAACAGTGAACTGCAGTCATATGCACAGTAGAGGCAGGGAAAAAAGCAGAGAGTGACAATGTAGTGCACAAATGAAACTCAAAAAAAAGGCTTGCTTTTATCGTCTGGCTATTTTATATGCTAACCAGTGTAAATCTTTTATTGTTGCAAGACATCAAGTCATCTCAGCTATGTATTATACACTTTCCTGTTGCAGAGAACTGAATGGGACATTCTTATCTACCTTTTCACAGTTTATATAGCTTATTGATACCATGAAATCAGATTTTTAGCAACAGGATAGTCTGTCATTTTGTGGAAAGAGATGTATAACAAAGCTGTGCTTCTGTTAGTTTATCTGCATCTATCAGATTAATCTGATTATTTCTAAGCTTTCCTAAACTATTCAGAAGGAAAAACTCTGTTAGAATTAGGAGTTATGATTATTATGTCATTCTAATGTGTTTAACAAGACAAATCATTACAGAATTCAAACACTTTGGCAAACATATATTCCTGGAAGGGGAATGGACATTAACATGGCAGCAAAAGCAGCTTCTTATGCTCAGAAAACACTCTAGAGGGCTGTCCTGGAACAGAACTTTAGTTCTGGATGGGCTTAAGTCAGATAAAACCAGGTGAAAGAAATAAAATAAACAAGAATGTTGGAGAACAGAAATTTCAATACTTCCTACAAAGAAACGAAAAAATTGTAAACCTGCCATCACAGATAGCTGTAGAGACAGAGGCTGATTAAGGAAAAAATATAGCATCTGATCCTGTGTTTGGCTAGATGCTGAAAAGCAAAGTCCGTTTATTTAGAAGAACAAGATGACAATGATACAATCTGTTTAGAACAAGAATGTAATTTTCAGTTGCATGTCCACTTTCAGCAAGTGCAGTTGCTGGGGGAAAACAGGAATCGAATCACACTTGCTGCTAAATACATATTTAATTGCTTATGTTATTTTTATATTTTGTTTTGCACCCGACTGTTTACTCTGCGGCTGATGATGTGGAATCAGTGCGGCAGTTTCCCGCTGCCCGTCGTCGGTCTTAAAGTGCCCCCTAGCGGAGGCGGGGGCAAGCAGCCCAGCCTGACACAGCTGTGCCCGCGTTGAGCACAGGGAACATTCGGGCGGATTTTATTTCATGTGAAAACATTTCATCACCTCCCTCCGGACGATTTCATCAGATTTTAGTGGCTGAAGTGGATTCTGCATCTCTGGGAATGTGAATTAGTAAAGGTGAATCCAGTAAGGTCCTAGATTGGCGTAACGTAAGTAGTACTAGTCCTCTCTAGGCTTCTAACCTACACAGCGGTGACAAAGGAGATCTTGTTTCTGAGGCTGGAGCACTCCGGCATCACCTCTCGGCACCGGCTCCCTCCTGCCAGGACACTTGCAGTGCCATCAGCCCGACACAGCGGGCCCGGACCCTGCCCAGGGGCCGTCATCAGCCCCGCAGAGGACACCCAGGCTCCAGACCTTCTTTCCTCTGCTCAGCAAGAAAGGATGAGACCCTATGACTCTGTTTAGATTTAGGAAAAGAAAACTTAAGGAACAGATTTACCTCTTCTGAGGCTTCGGAACAGTGTGTCAGGGCCTGATATCCATCCATAAAGTTACAGCTGGCTGCACCAAAGTAAGCAGCTACAGCAACAGATATTGCTGAAAACTGCAGTTATTTAACCACATGCAGACATAGCATTTTACATCGTCGTAACAGTTCATGTTTTCCTCAAGGGTGAGCAAATCACCAGTACTCTGTGGCACAGTGAAAGGAAGATAAGAGAGGGATTATCCCTTTTTTAATCACAAAAATAGAGAGACATGACTTACCCAAAAACCTGTCAAGAATTGCATGAAAAATCTGAAACTACCTGAGCTTTTGGTTACCTGACTTTTGCTTGAACCACAGACTTCTCCCTCCCTTCCAAAACAGGGTACATACAAAACGAGCTCTGCTTTTCACTCCCTGATAATCTTAACACTGCAGTAGTACAAAAGAGCTTGTTTCTCAGACGCTTGAATATTACTCCTGATGTACAGGGATCTACCTGTCTTTTGTGATATGTTCTGATAAGCTAATTTCTTCTGCAGAGCTTTCCTGGAAAGAAATTGTACTGCAGTATAGAACTCAAATGGAAATAAACTGTTACAACGTTTTCAGCCCCACAATAAAAAAAAAAAGAAAAATTTAAGAGAGTCCTTCAGTCATCACTATCGCATATAAACCCAAAAACAATTGAGGATCAATAAATATAACTGGCTGGCAAGTCTCAGTGACAAAATGTCTTTATAATTAGGGCAGCAGCATCTGTGGCATGGTTTCTAACTGCTTTCCCCATCCCTCCTTCACAGAAATCACTTCAATCTTGGCTGTTTAGATATTTAGCATTTGCACTGATGGGAAGAATATGCATTCCTAAACAGAAAACACTGCACATACACATGAAGAATACTTTAATTCCGCTCAGTTTTCTCTTCTCTTTGGGATTAAATCAGAGTACATACTATGACCCTGCATTTTGGAGTTTTATTAATTTGTATCTAGTACTTAGAGAGCTATTTTGGCTTGACTTTATTCCTACTTGGGTTCTGTGAAAAGATCTTCAACAGCTGTTCGAGATCAGTGTAAGAATTGATTTCACATCCATTTTATCATCAGAATTATTAATGAAGAGAAAGAAGCATCTGACTTGCTGTGTGGTCCATAGCAAGTGGCTTTGTCTCTGCTTGAGTTTCTGCATCAGTACCACCTTCACAGATACTTACCAGGAATCACTTTTTTACATTCGTACAGTACTAATCACAAAAAAAAAAAAAAAATGCAGAGAAAACAACCAACAGCATTCTTATATGCGTCTTTTAGTGGTGTATTTAAAATCTGTCTAGTGCGGATTCCAAATATTTTAAAATGTTGTCAGATCATAGATAATAGGGCCCAAAAGATCATTAGTCCATCTGGTCAAACCAAGACAATAAGACTTTGTACTACAAGATTTGAAAACACCCTATCATGCCACAGCAAGAAGTGCTATGCAGTAATGAATTAATTGATTTATATTTGCCACAAGCAGCTTGTTCTCTCATTCTCTTCCCTGTAACCAAATTACATATGCAAAGTAGGATCTGGTAAGATTGTTTTTGCCTGCACAAATATGTACATGCTGCTGTGTGCTTATATTAGAGAAGTCAAGGTCAAAAAAATATACTTTCCATTTGAAGCAACAACTCCCACTGCAGTTCCTATAGGAGATTATTAAAAAACCTCTGCTGAAATAGACCTTACTTTCATACTGAAGAGCAATACTTACCTGGAGAGCCACAGTGTCTATGTCTGAAGGCTTTCTTCTGAAACTTGTACTTGGTGGAGTGCTGAATGGACCCAGCTTTTAAGTACCTTCAAGGTCTTGGCGGGTTCCAATTGGGTCAAGTAGACTGGGAACAGAATCACTGAAGTGTTGTTTGTAAGAGACCTCTGAAGCTCTCCAGTCCAGTCTCGCCCTCTGAATGGGATTATCAGCAGAACTGAATCAGGTCATACATAGAAAACCCCTGAAGATGGTCACCTGCCTGGGTGCTGCGCTGCACTCCTGGGAAGAAAGGGTGGCTAACCTGACCATCTCCCTGCAGAAATTGTGGCCATTGCCCCTTGTTATATCATCTACACCTTCTGAGGAATGTTTGGTACTCTCATTTTCATAACTTCCCCTCTTAACATAGTTGTAGGCATCTACTAGATCTCTTCTTAGCCTCTACATGAGCAAGCCCAGTTCCCTCAAAGGGCATGTGCCTTGTACTCCATCTTCGTGGCCCACCAACAGACCCTCGCTATAAGTAAATTATGTATTTACTTTATTGAAACATGGCTGTGCTCTGAGTGAAACTTCCTGAATCACTGGGTTTCACATTTAAACATGCTGTATTGCTGTAGACTCCAAAGCTGCAGCTAAGACATCATCTGCTGGACAGGACACTACAGGAGATGGTAGAGGGTCTTTCAGATGCTGTTATGCAAGAACTCACACAGAGAATTTATCCTCCCCACAGAGAATACTGTACAGTGGCTGACAATACCTGAAAGCACAGTTTAGGTCTGCATTAAAACCCTTGCGTGTGTCTTCACATTCCATATAGTCATGCTTTCAGCACCTCCCTCTGGATCATTTTGATGGGAGTCATATCACCTTACATGACTGAACAATGCACTATGTCATGCATTAAATTGCTCGTATCTTAGCTCAGCTCTTTTTAGATATTGTCAGGTTGCATAACGCCACAGTCAACTACGCCATCCTAATGGATCTTCGTAATATCACCATGTAAACTTTAAGTAGGTCTGGAAGAGGATTGACCTTCTTGAGAGCATTGAGCCACATGAGAGATCAGTTAGCAGAAGCCTAGTGCTCTTGATACCAATGTTTGTCTTGGAGCAAATATATACAAGTTCTGGATTTACAGCTAAAATCTGAAGTGGACACAACAACAGAATAACGATGGACACAACTTCTTTATCAAACTGAAATGCTAGAAATTAAAATGTGGAATGTATTTTTAATATATATTCTACCATTTATACTCTAGCTCAAAGCAAGAGCAGCAGTGTCTCGCCTGCAAAGTGGCCCTCAAATACAGTCTAAAGCTGAGGCCAACATAGGATCTTCTTGCAGCTCTTGTGTCAGTCACTTCCTTTCCAGTCACTGGTCTAAAAATTGCCTTTTTATCCCTGGACTTTTTGACTTCGGAAAACCACTCAAGTAGCTTTAGTTTAGAACTGTGTCAGCTCCCCTCTAGCCTGAGCTATATCATATTTTCCTCAGTCAGACCTATTTGATCCAATGCATCCAGTTCACTGGTTGTTTTGACATCTGCATTCAGAGAGTCATGCCTTTCCAATATGGCAACAAACAAAAAAATCAGACTCTGACAAGTAACAAACTTCTCAAAACAGAGAGAAGCTGGGACAAGATTTATGACAGACAGCACATCTCAAAATTTCATGTAAGAGTTGGAAGATGGGCTTCTATTTGTAAGTTGTATGGTCCAATTTATAGTTGCTGTTCTGTAATTTTGCATGTGCATGCAAACAAATGAGAAAACAAGATTTTACTTTTCTCTTCCAATAAAAAACAGTTTAATCCTGGATTTGAAAAGTTTTTTGGCTGCCCAGAGGCAGTGATAAAACCTAACATCTACCCTACCGGCCAATATTTGTGTGCAGATAACTCATCTAGAATCACAAAGGTTTTGGCTTTGTTTTAATCTAACTGTTCCTGAGGATTTCCATCACTTTTACACAAATGTGAATGTTTTCCATGCGTTGTTGCACACCAGCAACATTTTCCAATGTCTTTCTCTGATAAATTTGTACAGAAGACCACAGCAGGAAATTCGCCATGCCCCATTGGGCTAGCAATCGTTAAATATACAACATCCTAATGAAAGGCAGTTTACAGTACCAGCAAAGAACTTTTCACACATTGACAACCAGTTTCTCAGCTTTTGAAAGCCGCATAAAAAGGCTTCCAGCTGCCATACAATATTTGCAACCAAACAAAAACTAATCCTTGGCAAATGTCTTTGCAAAAAATAACTACAGAGAATAATAAAGTGGTTAAAAATGGAGTCACACCAACAGGAAAAACAAACATTAAAACAATGCTTTTTAGCCCCTGTTCCCATTTCAAATTGATATGACTCACTCTTCCACGGCATTCTCCCACCTGTGCAAATTTTGAGGCAATATACCAATTTCCAGTCCTTCAGCACAGACAAATATGATAACAACTGTCCTGGACACAACCAGATTTCCCATATCTCAGCATTCAATAGTACACAACCCCCATTTAGTTCAGGAGAAGCCTAGTGCAGGCTGACATAGTAGTATTTTGACATTCAACTATGTTTTTCATAAAATTATGATCAATTCATGAGTGAATGTCATTTCAAAACCCTGACCAAGACAGGGGAGAACAGATTCTCGAGGCTCGTGCCTTCCCTTCCCCTTCAGCTGCACACGGACCTGTGACAGCCCTCGGGTCAGCAGGACCATGGTTATGATCTGGACATTAGCGATAGAGAGTAGAAACCTTTCACAAGAGCTTGCATTTCACTTTTTCAACTGCAGGAGCTAGTCGACAAGGCAGATGACGACGCTAACCCCCTCCAATACAGCTAGAGGAGCAGGTGAGACCTCCACCCAGAGGAGGAATGCCAAGGGGCGAGCGAGGCCAGTGAAGTTGAACGGGGAGTATTTGGGGTCATTATGGGCTGAGCATCAGCAGGACAGCAGGGGCCATGCTTGGCACTGCACCAAGGTACAAATCCAACCTGGCAAGAGTAACGAAAGAGGCAGATGATTTGAATCAACATCGACGGCTTTATCACAAACTCCCCATCCAAATACTACCCAAAAAGTATCTCAGCATTTGGGAAGGAAACTTAACGTGATACTTGTGGAACAAGTCCTTGTGGGAGCGAGACTATCATGCTGCACTCTCGGTAAGAATTAATCCTCCCAGCCAAAGCCTGTATTCCCAGACAGCAAACTGCAGCTTTCTCAGAGAAGGCGGTGGGTTTGCAGCTATGTGATATGACTTAATACAGAGCCAAAGGGGATGGCACGCATCTGACCTATTTTAAAACACAAAGTGTGGAAACAACTCTCAGCAAGAAAATATGAGCTTTACTTTTAAGTGCAGGCAGGGCAAAGCAGCCCAATTATTTACCACCCAAGATGCTAAGGAGGAAAATAAGTCTCTCAGCTTCCAGCATTGTTACAGAATCTGAGAAATATTCATGTCTCTAATTACTAGATGATGTTCCTAATATCCTTCACCAATGATCTCCTCTCTCATTCTTTTTTCCTGGTCATCAACAAGCTCAAACTACAAATCTCATGAGCTGACCCCATTTAATACAGCAATGTTTTTGTCTAGATTGTGTTACATTATTTTCTTATTTACTTTGGAAATAAGTAATATATTACTTAAACATAAATAGTTGGGATCAGAGAAATACAATGTTACAAAGAAATAATAAAGGGACAAATGTGTGTTTAACTTTTAACTCAGTTTTATTTTTGTAGTTCCACAAAAGAAAAACAGGCTTTTCTTGCTCTAACAAAAATATCACTAATGCAGAAACAGTATATTGCAAAGGTACAAAAATTGTTTCCCTATTTCTTTAAGCCTGCTCCCAAGAATGCCATGTGAGAAAAAAGAACACGAGTAGAGGCTCCTTTTAAGCATTTTGACTTAAACATCTCTTTTTCCCTTGTATTTTTAAACATAGGGAACAAAGTTGTTATGTGGTGCCTTTGTAACTTGCACCTTAAAAAACCAACCAAACAAAAAAATCAATGGCAACACGTTTTTAATTTTCTCTCTTGCAATGAAACTTGTGCAAGAATCGCCTTTCAGCGTATCTGCTAAGCTTATTGGCCTGGTCATAAAAAAAAGGCAAAATAAAAGCACCGATGTCTGACACCAGAACTACCTAAGGTAGCAAAAGCCAGCCAGGAGCCTGCCTCCAGTGACATCTATGAAGATGTCCTTTCACAAAAAGGAAATGTTTGCTCCCTCTCATCACTGATTTTAATAAGATTCATTGGCTGAGACAGCTATTCATGCAGAGCAGTTATGATCCCCTCAGACTTTCACTGACCTTCAGAGAATTACAAAAGAAGAAACTGATTTCAGTTCCTGGAAAGGAGGAGGGAGAAAGGCGAGCCCCCTCTCACAGGGTAAAGGTAAATACTTCAACAGAAAGAGCTCTGATGTTATAAAAGAATTCCTAACAGCAGGGAAGAAGGCATCAAATCAACTGCTGTCATTTTAAATATTTCCTACAAAGGAGGAAATATGCTTTAGTGCAATGAGATATCCAGCAGCGGATTTTTATGCAGCATGCTCAAGAATTAATCTCTACGTTCAACCCTGCACTACTACAGCTGAGTCAGCACCATTCTTTTAAATGACCTGATTCTGTAATCCCATTATTAATATCATGAAAATTACTTTCCTCTTTGCTGTTTTGTGCTATCAATGGAAAGCCACAGAACCAAAATGCATTAGCTCTCACAGGTCTCCTCTAGGATTATTTGCATCAATACAAACTGAATTAATCATGGAGACATTTGAATAATCACCACTCGCATGCTAGTGCCAGAGCTATGTCAGGAGCTGTGGTTCACTTCTGTAAAATGTTGCATTTTATTTGTGTTATTGTCATCTGAACCATGCATATTTTATCATTCTCTATCAGGATGATATCTTGCAGTCTACATTGTTATTCTTTTCTTATTTCTTGGCATATTATATACACACTGTCTGCTTTATGTTCCCTAATCAGCAAGCCTAAATTTTTAAGTGGCACGTGCTTAAATTTATGCATCTGAAGAAGGGAATTCATTTCAAGAAATAAACACAAGAAATACCAACATAATGGAGATCCCCTTTATTTTTGCAAGACGTTGACTCAACCTTTGATTTGTAGTGTTTTATATAGCTACAGCTTTTAACTGCAAAAAGGAGAGAGTCTACTAGGGTATCAGAGGATTGCTTTGATGGCCAGTAAAGTTTAACTCTTATTTCTGAGTACTGCTAGAATTCAAGTGGACTGCAAATGTGAAGAGTGAAGTGCTTTAGAAAAAAACACCCATGATAAAATTGACCAGTTCTAATCCAGCTGAGTTGGTAACCGGTGGGTTCAAGGCAATTGGTGGACCCTGCTTAGCAACCTAAACTCTAAAGACTTCAGCATTTGTAGCAACATATAGTAAGCATTTTAAATGCAAAAAAGACTCAGAAAGACAAGGTCAGAACTCTGATAAAAGTGCCATACAGTTTGTCTGCATATTTATTCTGCAAAATAAATTACAAAAATAACATGCTTCATGAAAAAAAGCCACCAAAATTCTCACAAGACAAAGGACATACCAGGAGCTTGTCAAACATTGTGATATACTGCTGAAAAAATCACATTTGCCTCAAAAATAATGCATAAATACCTCTGAAAGAGATGCAACAGGCACAGCGATAGTGATAACAAACAGTCTTACACATTTACACACAAAAGCAGAAGTCAAACAAATTACTTGTACTGAAAATGATCATAGAAAAACACGTTTATGTCACTGTGGTTGAAGCAAGTTTTCTGCTGTGAAAGAAAGATATCATTACCAAAGAGAATTCAGAATAACTAGAGTGCCGCACAGTTGCCACGGGCTCTGGAAGAAGGACGGAGGTGGTAGCCATCGTCCCGTCGGTCATACCCACCACTTTTCTGAGTCCTTCCAACTTCCAGGCCGCCTGTTGCAGCAGTATTGCAACATAAGCACGATTTCCCAGAGACACAAAATTTCATGATGCAAACACCCTCTAAGCAAAACTATGGAAACAATAAAAGAATCACCATACCAGAAATAATAAAACTGGAATAGCAAAAAGAACAATGTATTAAAAACCTCCAACCAAAACAAACACTGACTTTCAGTGGAGTAAATATATTCATCTCCGACTGAAGGGAGGCAAGACCTATCGTTTATGAGGGGCAAGGCCTTTCATGAAAGTACAACAGCCAATTTACACAAACATTCAACTGGGCTATTTCCTCATTAATTTTCTTCTGAAATGTTTTTTCTTCTTTGTATGTGGAAAACAATGCTTCACAAAAGTCCACACAGGGAAAAAAAATCAAGTATTTAATCCTACCCTATTACTGTACAGCTCCAGTTACCATAACAACTTGCTGTAGCTCTTCTCATAATAGGCTTAGGGTAGCTTGTCCACAAAGCCGTTTTGTGACTGGAGCTACCGTTAGTATACTATTTCACATCCATGCAGCCTCTCTGTTGCCAAGAGTCAAATCTATTTTATTTTAAGTGTAAATATAATTCACAATATTTTGAGATTTCACTGCTAGAAAAGTCAGACCACAGAAGATGTTAATAATCGCATCACCTATCACTCAATGTGGCACTGGATTCATCATTTAAAAAAAGAAAAACAAACCAGCCTTTACCCTACTGGTGCTCACCAAATGCTTCAGTATTTCACTGTCTTTGTAACAGGAGATAGACAGTATTTTGAAAACATATGTGAATTTGTAGCTGTATTTTCAGTCATTTCACCAGTTCATTTACACCAAATCTGTAGTTCTTTCATTTCTATATTTTAAAATTAAATGTTATTTAAGCCTGCACTATATAACAACTCTTTCTCTGGTATCTTTTACTCCTGTTCTTTGAGAAAGTACTTCAGCTATGGAGAATGACTGTGAAATCTGCTAAGAACCTGTGAGGAAAGTTGGAAACCCAGTGCTCAGTTTGGGGCTCAAATTTCTTTTTGAGCTCCATTTCACAGTACAGACATTCTTTCATGTAATTTATTATTAAATATCAGTTTTCCTCAGCCTAATTTTGGTAGGAATTGTTTATACAAAAGCTAAGACAGAGCTTGATGCCAAAGCACTAGGTTTGAAAGAAGGATCTTCAAAATATCTTTCAGATGTTTTGAGCTCTAATAATTCTTTAATGAAATTATGCTGTGTTTTCAAGATAATTATTCACAGTGCCTCAGTGCAAGGGAAAATGTGTACATCCAACCTGGCCTGGTATTTGGTGTTTGCAGTGGAGCATGTTGGAGCAAAGTGCTGGGTGAATGCAACTCTCAAATGTTCCAGGTCTTCTAGACACCTTTTAGTGGAAGGGAAGATAAAAGATTAAACTAAAAGCTCCAGAATTTTCTCTCCTGAAGGAGAGAATTAACCCTTTTCTCCACAGGAGAAATCTAAAAGCAGACAGCTCCAGATTTTTCGCTCTGCAGAAAGTCTTAAAACCTTCTTTTAAGCAGGGCATCAACAGGAACTCATAACTTTGCACCTATAGCTGATGGTCAAGATCCATCCACATTCCCAACAAAATTTTCTTCCTCTGGCTCAGGCCCTTGAAGCAGGCTATGTTCCAATCCTGCATCTGGTTTTGGTGCAACAAGACTAACAAACCTTACCAATAACAGGCATCTGTCCATCAGATCCAAGACCCAATAGCATCTCAAAGTAGCGAAGGAATGGTGCCCTCTCTAATCCTACAGGATAAATATCAGAAGATCTGTGTGAAAGTCTCTGCCCTGGATGTGCCTACTTCCCCATGCGAGGGAACTCTCAAACACTCACCAAAGTGTGTGTGCATATGGGAACCAGGATGAAGGCGGGAAGTGGTCCTGACTTACAGAGATGCAAAATCCCCACTGGTTTTCCATACAATTTTCCATACTCTTTGTGAGACATTTCAGCAACCATGTCAACAGATACAACAAAATTAGAGTCCATTTGCAGGGTTTTTTTCATTTCTTCATTTCCTTTTTTAAAGGCATTTCCTAATCTAAATCCTCCCCCACAAAAGTTTATTTCTATCTAAATCATTTGTATTTGCAAAGTTCTTTGAAGTCTTCAGATTTGAGGTGTGTTATTTTATGAAGCTTGATGTTTAAAGCATTCCTAAATCAGAGTAAACAACGTGACATATTTGGACTTAATTTGATTTGTAAAGACCATTATTATCTAGTTAGCAATCTCATCTCAATTGTAAGTATTTTAAAAAGATCACTAAGGGAAAAATTCTGCAGTGTTACAGTCAATACATACAAGTCATCCGCTAACACAGTATCTATCCTTACCTGTGGATAGAATTGTGTCTCTTAAATTAACAAATGATGAAGAGCAGCAAGAATTTTTGCATGTAGGCATCCTAAGTGGTTCTAGTCAAAGTGATAAGCGTTTCCTGAGCAGAAGTGGCAGGCTAGCAAACACTACTTTGCTGATGTCGTCTTAGCTCTGACATCAGTAAAATCCCTACTGCAAGCTTTCAAAGGATGGGTAAGTACAATGAGCAGAATTTATTTTGGACCCATTAAAATGCTGGAGATTGCATTGTCAAATAAAACCAGCAAAATGGATATGAAAAGCATTATTTCCAACTGTAAATATTACAATGAAGAAATGTAAACTAAAATAAAATTGTACTTGAAGCTTCCTTGGAAAAACAGCAATATCAAATTCTTCAAAATTCATTTATCTGTACAACATGGTCCAGCTTAATATGACAAATTCCTCAACATGCATAACTAAACAGCCTTCTGTAGAGGGAAATGCAATGTAAAAGACAAGAGGTGATGAAATAACATCAGTACAAACCGAAGGTTACCAAAGCCTTACAATTCTAGTCACCTCCATGTTTAGTAGGTTTTTACTGTATACAAGCTAATGCCTTATTTCTATTAAAAGACAGATGTGTGATCCATGGCAACCACTAGGCACTAGACAGTCCATTTAGACGAGGGGACAAATAAACACTCCTTTAGGAACACATTGCAAAAATCAAAGCTGTTGTCCAAGACACTGCTTTGTAAGAGACAGCCTGAGCACACCTTGCAGGCAGGGTGAGAAGGAACTCTCCGAGACTTTAATGCAAGTGCAGTGTTTGGAAAAATAAATGGGAGCTCTGAGGTTCTGGCACAAGGAATGGTGGAATCCCAATAGAATTTTAGTTAGCAATAGTCTTGGAAGGTTTGGAAATATGCAAACACAGAAACTGCTTCCTGTCTAGTAAAGCTAGACTTCCATACATCATCTTCATACATTTGTCATACATATGAACAGGACAGAGAAATGTTTGCCTCACCTCGACCCTCCTCTGAACAAGCCTCAGTGTGGTCAATCATTTCAAAGACCAAGAATGCTAAAGGCATTCATATCCTAAGATGCTTTAACAGCTATACATCTACAAAAGACATGAAGAACCAGGTGCAAAGCCACATTCAAGGGTACATGCAAAGTCTGCTCTATTGTCAAAACATGAAAAACGTGTTTGACCAAGTGAGCTTATCCTTTATGCTCTTCTAAACACAGACTTCATGCTGTATCTTTTAACAACCAGCTGGATGTTGCACCAATTCATAATACCTTGAGTAGCACCACTTGCAAATTACTTCCAAGGAAATGAGTACTTAGGAATTTGTTGGAGACCTGATTAGATGGTGAAATGAATCAGTGTTAGAACTGCAATAAACTTTGATCAGTTTAAAAATGGCTTGTTTGAACATTTGAAATCATTAGCAAGGTGCAAATGGGAGTGATACAATACAGTGTTGAGAGCAATTAAATTGGAGTTCATTTTGTAGTGTCTATTGAGTACATTATTTTTATCTGGTTTAGAAACGTTATAATACTTGCATAATAGATGTGACACCCATTCTCCTTGAACATTATTATAGATGTCTTTTCAGTAATATTCATACACATGAAAGCAGCAGTAAAAATAGTATTTGCTCATAACTTGATCCTTCTCTGAGAGAAAGCTGAAGATTTCGGTGGATCAAATACTTATTCTGCCTTCCAAGCTCTTTAGACTTGTATCCGAAGATCTGCTAAAGCAATCAGTGCAGATGGAAATGTAGAACTAGGTCTTAAAGTTTCAAGGTATTTAGATTGAATTGGTCTAGAAAAATCTAACTACACATATTAAATAGAATACAACTTCCTTACAAAATACCATTAATCTGGAAGTTATACCTCCAGTTTCTCCCTAAATTTACAGTATTGCTTTTAAAATAAAGACAAGTAAAATGAACGTGCTCCAGAGAGACCCCATTCAGAAAATATAGAGATCAAAGTCCCAGAGTTCTCTGATACTTATCAAATTAATTTCATATTTTCTATGTGAAATTCTGATGGTTGCCTCCCTGCCCCCTTCTCAGCAGTCCTGCCTCTTTCTCCAATAACAAAAATTTAAAGCTCTTTTACATCACTTTGCAGTAAAAAACAGTTGGGAAATATAGCTGTTTTAATGGTAACCTTAGAAAAATCACCACATTGACTGTAGTGGTCTGAAAATCAAGATACGTAGCTCAAGAAGTGACCTACTGACAGACAACAGGGTTTTCAAGATCTCATTGTTTCACATAGTGTAATATCTTCTTTCATTAGAGTAGATCACACTAAGGGCCGGATCCAAACCATTTCAAACTCAACAGCAGCCTTTCCATTGTTATTAGTAAGCTTTGGATCAGACACCTCAGCATGGAAGTCTATATACATAGAATAAAAAGTGCCATTTAGAAACCCGTAGCAGGACTGCCTCCATGTCATTTATGTGCAAAAGCAAAACACACGCAGAATCAGACTAGTAAATGGGTGGGTGGGGGTGTGTGTGTGTGTGAGTTTTTTTCTAATGGCTGCGTTCACCATGAGTCATTTCTATTACACAACACTTAACGTTCAATGGGCCACTTCAGTTTTTCAAGTAGTCTTACTCACAGTACCTGCATATGAGGTATGGAATTAATTTTATCTTCATTTATATACAAAAATTTGAGGCATTTAAATATGCACATAAATAGAAATTCTGCAACAGTAAAGAAAGTTACTAAGCCAAAACATAAAGTTCATGTAAGCAACTTTTTCATCCCCACCTCTTAAGTCTCTTGCTTACTTAGGCACTGCTGCAATATTTGTCTCTGTACTGTTCCTAGTTAAAAAGCTACAGCTTCCTTCAAGGAAGCATTGGGAGTTCAGACCAGTGGCACCAGTGTATTCCACAGTGGCTCTGGATGGGGATTCATCCCAAATCAGAGGAAAATTGCCTGTTCCTCAAAGTCTTATTCCAGGTTCCAAGCAGGTTTTGTTGTTTCTAGAGCACCAATGACATGGAAATCTGCTTTGGCACATTAACGAGAGGACCCGTAGTGGCTCTGCTAACAGGTTGGAGGAAAGCAGCTTATAGACAGTAACCTTCGCTATTTAATGTTGCAAAAGCCCCTCATCTGCCAGATAATTTATGCCTTTTACTGAAGATAAATCCTTAGAATAAACATATTAACTACATACAGAATCAATTTCAAATAAATGATGACTTCTGCCCCAATGCCAAGTTTTCACTCAGGAGCTTAAATTTTTATTGTCAGGCAAATCAAAAACTGCTATCAAACAGCTATCAAACTATTCTCATTCAAATCCTTCCTAAAATCTCAGATTGCTTAAACGTGTGATTGTTGGGGACTAGGTCCATGAAATTTTAGTAAGCTTCATTCATTCTGCTTTTTCAGTCAGATATTTTATAAAAGCCACACAGAACGGTCTTTGTCATATGTTTTGTAAAGCACAGAGTACACCAATAATCAGTAAAAGTAGTAACAAAAGGTTAAGAAACAGAGTCAAGCTAATCAGAAAAAGACACTTTCCCAGCATCATAGGTATTGCCAATATTTTTTGTTATTGGTTTTCCCTCCTAGAAGACGTGGCAACATGAAGGGCAGAGCAAAGCAAGGCAATCCAGCTCATGAGTTACCTCTAGATCCCGTGAGGCAGCTGAGAAGAACAAGATTAAGTGGAATCATCCCAAAATATTTCAACTATGAATTATTTTTCTAAAGAAAAATGTTTCATTTTGCCTGTGCAAAATAAAGATTTGTATAAACTTAAATTTTTCTTTAGAAAATTGACCATGTTCAAAAAGTAACAAGATTCACGTTTTTCTTCCGCAGACGGCCAGATGGAAAACAAACCAACAAGCTTTGAAATGCAATTTGTCCAACCTACATAGTTTCATTTTTTTGGGGAGGGAGGGGTTGTTAATATTATTTTATTTTAAACAATCAGTCCTTCAAGAACATCAAGTCACTCAAAACAGAACCAGTAAAAGAAAAAAACTAGTTTCCGCCCTTGTTAGAAGATGGGTAATCAAATAAAAGCTAACAACAGTGAAAGCAAGATCATTTCAGAGAGAGTTAAATAGAGAGAAGCTCCCAGAGGACCTTACTAACAGATGTGGATAGTATATTACACCATTATTATCAGGCAAAACTATTCTCTTTACTTGTAAATTAAGTTAATGTGTTGGTATCAATACTTAGGGATTTGAATAATAAAACAGATTTCAACTACCAGCACATCTCTACACATGGTGAGGATCGAGTCCCTTGCATCAGGATGCATCCTGCAGAGTATTAGTTAGTTACAAGTGATTTCCCTGTTCACCCACCTCCACTCTTTGCAGGACAGCAGGACGGGAGAGGGAAGGGAGGGGAAGCTGCCGTGGGTGCCAGCAACACTGCTTCTAACAGGCCCCAAACTGAGGCCCCACGTAGGCTCCCAACACCACCCACCCATGCAACAGGGCTAAAAGACAAGTAAAATTAGGGCAGGCCTTACAGCAGTCAATTCAAAATATCTCTAGGACTGGTGTGAATAGACAGTGAAGAGCTAAGGGCTATGACATGCACCCAAGTGGTGAGAAGCAGCACTCAAGGGCCTCAAGTCTGACCCATTCAAATGCTTCCTCACCTCACCTCACCTGCTGCAGCCTCACAGCTCGTTTGTGTTCTCCAGTTTGACTCCCCCATGGGCCTTGACAGTGGTATCTCCTCACATTTGGGCAAGGACCCCTACCCTTTATATCCATCTCCCCCTGAGCGGCTCCACAGGGAACTTCCCGTGCCAGATCCAAGTGGTGCAAACCAGGGCAGGAGGCTCCTCAGTAAAACAAGGAGCTTTCCCCCCACCTCTACAGCGAGAAACAGGAAACGTCTATAATTAGTTGAGACCCTGTAATGAACGTTGGTTTAAGTTCTGACATTAAAGAATGTAAGAATCATTTAAAACCTGGAAGGCAAATTCACTGTTGGTGCAAACAGCTGACTTCAGTGACATTCAGCTTGTTTATGCAAGCAGCGGATTTGGCCTGCATGTACTTTTTGCTCAATGCTTCTGTCAGACAATGCAGAGCAAACAATATTTGGCTTCATCTCACTCTGGGCAGATCAACTATTTGCACCCAGGACTTTTTCCTCTGCCGCCAGTTTGAATTTTCCCCCAGTCCAGGCTTTGATGTACCTTTATAACAGCTGCAAAACACATTTCATGCCAAGGAGCAATTTGCAGGCACAGCACTAGACATTTCAGAGCATTGCTAGTTATTCATACAGTGTTTTTTGGCAGCTTTTCGAAATATAATACCATAGAACTGTCGTCTCTCACAGTAACAAGTATTTTCATGCATTTGTCTTTTCTGAGAAAATAATTTATAATTTTTTACCACAACAGAGAACTCATCCTAGCAACATACAAATTTCAGAATCCCATAGTTTGCTTTTAATAGTACTAATTCTAAAGCAGTCTTAACAAAAGCTATCCTGACACGTGTGTACAAAGCATTTCTTGCAGGTAACAGAAAGGAGGCAATAAAAAAAAACCCCAAACCTTACATCCCCCACTGCATGCTTCAGCTGACCTACCTTCCCCGCGGGAAAGAACGCAATGCCTGATAAATCATGTGCACACTGTGAAAGCAAAGGCTCATCTCTCTGTTCCTGCTTTTTCTGTACAAAATGTACAAAGAAGTACTTTTAATTCTGATAATAATTCCACATAAGAAAAGGTTTCTGTTAAGCAGGCGTAGGTCACGTGTACTTCCTTTACTTGAAACTCCTAGAAGTAGGCTAGGAAGGCTCTGAACTTTGTAACCTATGAGTGATTTCACCATAAAGATATAGTAAATATTTTTTTTTATAAAAAAACATACCTTGCACTCATACTTTACTACCAGCAGCATTACCAGCAAAAACCAAAGCTGTTCATAGTAGCTTTCCTCAATGAGAAGAGTTTCCATCACAGGCTAGCTTCTGGAGTATGAGAGGATGACTCAGTTTTGTTGCCTTGTAAGACCCAAATGTATTTCCTACAAAGCTGTCCAAGGACAGTTTCATCACAGAATTTAAATTCCATTGATATTCAACTATTAGTAATGCATTCCTACAGGCCAACAGCCACAGGGCACCATTTCTAGCTTTCTAAGTTTCCTCAGGCCAGCAGGTACATCACTGTTTTCTTACTTTTTGTTTCACGTCACAGGCAGACCTAGCCATCACCCTGAGCTACATTATCAATGTAGAAATCAGACATCTGAATCTCGTGTTCTGGAAGACTTCCATTTCTACTCACCAAACCCTCCCCACCTCATTCACCTTGTCAAAAACTCATCTCATCAGACTTAAAGGCATCCTCATATTCTGGCTTTCAGGAAAGTACTAATTCATCCCTGGGGGCTGGGCTGGAGGCATTTCCAGGAGAACCTCCCGAGAAGAGCTACCTGCAGCAAGTTTCAGCTCGCCTTGCTTGTCTAGGAAGGGATGTGCTTCTCCCATTTGCTCCAGCCCCAGAACATCTCTGGGAAAGAGAGAAAAGGATAACCACTGCCAATTCACCACTCTGCTCCTGCCCCCTCATGCACCGTCCCCAGCTGCCAAGCAATTTGATATTCAGTTGGCAGCAAGCATCTTGTTCTCTCAGAGAAAGTAAACTAATTGCCTTCATTATTACTGTTGTTTTTCATATCCCATTTGTGCTTTGTGCCACTTGGCTCTTTTGATCATTCATCTTAAATATACACAGACTTCAATCCATTTAGAATTATCAGTGTTGTATTCTGCAGGTTATTACTCTTTCCAGAAAGTAAGATTTCTTATAATTGATAGTATTTGGACAAGTAAGGAGTCAGTGTCTCCCTTTGCACCTTATTTACTTTTCCCCTCCCTCCACATATCAGTTAATAAAAAAATACGGATGCAAAAGGGAAGAAAAAAATCTTATGAGATAAGAGCGACTGCAGAAACATAGAGAGAAGTTAAGCACCATCACCTAGCAAATCAATAGCAAAGTCAGAAAAAATTCCAATCTCTTGATCTAAATCCTAGACAGTCTCAAAAAAAGTACTTTATTTCTAACATCACCTTGGTTTCATTTATGACATATTTCTCATTTCAGTTGCTTGAAACACTTTCAACAGTGAAAGCAAAAATAAGTGATGAGCACTTCTTTATTTTCCTGGTTTAGTTTTAAATTAAAGAGAAGAACCTAGCATGATCCCTAAATCCTGTATTTCAAAATTTAGGTTTGATTAAAAAAGGAGAGATCAAATGGACAGCAGAAAGCGTGTAAGTTTTTTGCTTAAAATGAGGCAGTTTTTATTAAAAATGGAAGGAAAATCTCTACAAGTATTTCTCAACTGTAACTTGCTGAAGATAGATAGATATAAAATACAAATGTTTGACTCCAATTTGGTGTACAGAATGTTAACTACATAAGAACTACAGTCAAAACCTGAAGATACAGTTTTCAGGATCTTCTAATATTGAAAACTTTACTTAGAAGCATTTTTGGCTAACTATTTCATAGATGAAAGAGCTACCTATACCCAAAAAGATCAGAGCAGATAGCGCAGCAACTAGGTAGCCTTCAAGTTGTCATTTAAGAGACTCAGATAGCAAAAAATACAGCCAGCAAGGCAGCTGGATGCACAATTTATTTCCAGTCTCTTTTCCCATATTAAAGACTATTTCTCTGTCATAGCAGCAACATTCATTATATTTGGAGCAGTGAAACAACGAAAACATCATCACACCGTAATTGGTCTGTGGGATGCTGGCATTAGGGCATGTCAATTCTTTCCGTCAGAGGAAGGTTGTGGCTCATTCCTCCAGCGATCCCCGCCCAGAAAGAGCTCTGCAGCCAAGAGCTGCTACACCTTTCTTATAGTTATTAGTTTATCCCGTCAGGCTTAGATACCCTAAAACACAGTAAGCAAACTCAAAACGAGCAGTCAGTCATCCCTACTGGGTTCCACTCTGGCTTGTAACAAATTGTGGGTTTTATGAGCAATTACAATTAAATCATTTTGCGATGAAACTTTTATTGAGAGGCACCATAGGAACAAAATCAGCAGCATAATTCAATTTGTTTTCTCACTAAAGATACATTGTTGATCAGTATTTTTCAAATCAAGGCCTTCTACCCTTATGTCTTGTAAAAGACAGAGGACATTTTTCTAACCTCATTAAGTTCATAACAAAGACCAGAAGGAATACTGCCTTCAGTTTTCAAAAGATGACATATGGTGTGTTCCACAGGATTGTCAGAACTAATCTCTGAAATCTTCACCTTAAATTGGCCGACAACTGTGCTAAGCTAAATTTATTTTTGCATTAACCCTTAGGAATACAAGCACTTTCTAAATTACCAGCAAATAGTAAAACTAGTAACCTTTGCAATTCCGTTTTGCTGTTCATCCGAAAGCCTCAAGGCAGTATACATGTGCCAATCTTCAGAACATCCAGTAGGAGAAATACTGAAGCCACTTTAAAGATAGAAACACAGAGTAACAAATAGAGTAAATTAGATGGCAAGATGAGATTGCAATTCAGGGACAAAGCTATGGAGCTGATTTCCCAAGTCCTAGCTCATAGCTGGAAACAGTCTTACCATTAAAGGAAGTATGTCCTAAATGTTTGCCAGACTCACTACAATATCAGCATCAGCCAGTTTGAAAACTTCTGAAAATGACCATTTTTACATTCACAGAAACCCATCCACACAAGGCACTCTGGTCTTGTTTGCTTTATGAAAGCTGTTCTGGTTGGGACCCAAAAAGATACTAATTCCAACACTTCTATTCATGTATGTCAAGAATTTGATGAAACCTGGGAGTCCTCTGCCTCGCTAGAGAATCAAATTGCTATCATCCTGAGCAAGGACCTGAAAGTGAGATGCTCAAAAGTATTAAGCTACTTGTTTCCCTCACCCACCCACCCCAGATCTATAAATGGATAAAACATCGTTCTGTACTTCACAGATTCTATGAGAAAAGCTGATTAAATACTGATACTCAGTTATTACAGCCAGCAATCATGTAGACAGGAGAGGACATGAGTAAAAGTGCAGAGCGCAGAGTCACCAGGTAAAACTTCTCCTTCCATCATTTCAGGTGGTCTCTTCTAGCTTTTGCTGAAGGTTGTTTTCAGCATTACACTGTACAGCATGTGAGACTATCTAAAAAGATCAATAAGATCAGTGAACACTAGAAAAATCAGTTTTAACAACACATCCAGACTTATATTTCTCAGAAACCAGACAATGTAGGCTTTCTTTGGCTTAGTAGCAGAGAAAAGGAAAGCTTACATCTCTAGAAATCACTTCTTTTTGATTATTCCTCAATCAGACACAACAGCTTCCCTCAACTCCATCTAAAGAAGTTGCCTTAACCATTCCTAGATTTTCTTCGCACTAAGGCGTATTGCTACATACTACTGTTCCAAGGTGAGGTATTTTTCTCATAAAACATTTGACTCGAAGAAAAGTAAAGCCTTTTTGGAAGCAAGGAATACCTGTTGTTCCCAAGATATTTTTGTCCCCTCACCTGTAAGTTAGAGGTACCTACACATTATCTCTAAACCTAGCTCCTCACAGCTTCTTCCTAGCTGTATTTCCATAAACAGCTACAACCCATACTTATTTTTGATCTGCACGTTCATTGTGCTTCACTGTAATGTTAGAAATCACAGCCCATCTGGATATGGCTTTTTTCTTTATCTGACTACTGTTTATTATGGCTAATGAGAATTTATCTCTGCATTCTTCCCAAGTTGTGAATGTGGTTATTCAATCATGATACATAAAGATCCTTTAGGAGATAATCTCAGATTCAACAAAAAGTATAGGCAAAAAGTATAGGTATTCATTTCATTAATAAAAAAAAAAATCTTCAGCTGGTGTTGTTCAGGCAACAACATCAACCTACACGTAGTCTTTGGGAGACATCACTTGGATTCTCTGTGAATAAATAAAGCCTTCAGAGACAGGGAGACGTTGTCACGCACCAAAAATTAATCTTGCAAGATCCTCTAGGCAGAGAGGAAGAAACAAAGAAAACATTCAAATTCCTTTTACATCACATACACATAATATACAAGTGAGGGAGCAAAAATAACACCAGTATAAACCCTTCACTTAGCAGCTCATCACCTCCATTGGAACTCCTAAAGCAAAGACTTTGTGTCAGCTTTATATTGATCACAGATGGAAATCGGTTAACCATTTTCCCCTCACAAAGGTTCTCGCCATGAAACTGCAAGCATCTTTGTAATATAAAAGCTACTTGCTCAACAACAGAAAAGAAGCTGTAGCCCCAACAGTCCTGAAAATTAGGCTGCTAACTCCATTGTGCTGCAGCCTATATTCAAAACTTGTGATATTCAAAGGAATTAGAGATGGCTATCTACTGTTCAAAATTATACCTGTTGATTTTATGGGTTTGGGGTTTTTTGCTGCTGTAGAATCATAATAGCATAGGTATGTCTAGATTTTTGTAAAATGTATTTCAATTATTCCCTAAAAATTAATGGCGACCTTTTGCAGTAGGCTAGTATAAGTTCAGTACCTACAGTCTTTCTTACAGAGCTCTGCAGAGGCATTCTCAAAAGAAATACAGACATTATTGCTGAAATTCACATCATCAGAATACATGAAGTGTTACACTGGAGAATACTGTAAGGTTGTAAGATCAGACAGGCACAGTTGGCCTATAATTAATATCACTGCACTGACAAGTGTATGCATGTGTGTATATATTGAAAATTAGTTATACGCATAAAATGTTTGTATCTTGCATAATTTAAATTTACATATAAAGTAATATGTAATATAAATAATTCTCTAAATCAGTCCTGGTTAACAGGGGAGGTTCCAGACAACTGGAGGCTTGCCAACGTGACGCCCATTTACAAGAAGGGCCAGAAGGAGGATCTGGGGAACTACAGGCCTGTAAGCCTGACCTCTGTGCCAGGGAAGATTATGGAGAGGTTCATCTTGAGGGCCCTCACAGGGCATGTGCAGGACAACCAAGGGATCAGGCCCAGCCAGCACGGGTTCATGAAAGGCAGATCCTGCTTGACCAACCTGATCTCCTTCTATGACCAGGTGACCCACCTAGTGGATGAGGGGAAGGCTGTTGACGTCGTCTACCTGGACTTTAGTAAAGCCTTCGACACTGTCTCCCACAGTATTCTCCTGGAGAAGCTGGCAAATCGTGGCTTAGACAGGTGCACTCTTCTCTGGGTTAAAAACTGGCTGGATGGCCGAGCCCAGAGAGTTGTGGTGAGTGGAGTTAAATCCAGTTGGCGGCCGGTCACAAGCAGAGTCCCCCAGGGCTCAGTTTTGGGGCCGGTCTTGTTTAATATATTTATCGATGATCTGGATGAGGGGATTGAGTGCTCCCTCAGCAAGTTTGCAGATGACACCAAGTTGGGCGGGAGAGTTGATCTGCTTGAGGGTAGGAAGGCTCTGCAGAGGGATCTGGACAGGCTGGGTGGATGGGCCGAGGCCAGTTGTATGAGGTTCAACAAGGCCAAGTGCCGAGTCCTGCACTTGGGTCACAACAACCCCATGCAATGCTACAGGCTTGGGGACGAGTGGCTGGAAAGCTGCCCCGCAGAAAAGGACGTGGAGGTGTTGATTAACAGCCGGCTGAATATGAGCCAGCAGTGTGCCCAGGTGGCCAAGAAGGCCAATGTCATCCTGGCCTGTATCAGAAACAGTGTGGCCAGCAGGAGTAGGGAGGTGATCGTGCCCCTGTACTTGGCACTGGTGAGGCCGCACCTCGAATACTGTGTTCAGTTTTGGGCCCCTCACTACAAGAAGGACATTGAGGTGCTGGAGCGTGTCCAGAGAAGGGCGACGAAGCTGGTGAGGGGTCTGGAGCACAAGTCTTATGAGGAGCGGCTGAGGGAACTGGGGTTGTTCAGTCTGGAGAAGAGGCTGAGGGGAGACCTCATCGCTCTCTACAACTACCTGAAAGGGGGTTGCAGAGAGGTGGGTGTCAGTCTCTTCTCCCAAGTGACTAGTGACAGGACAAGAGGAAATGGCCTCAAGTTGTGCCAGGGGAGGTTTAGGCTGGATATTAGGATAAATTTCTTTGCTGAGAGAGTGGTGAAGCACTGGAACAGGCTGCCGGGGGAGGTGGTGGAGTCACCATCACTGGAGGTGATGGACACCGCAGGACATGGTTTAGTGGACATGGTGGTGGGAGTTGATGGTTGGGCTTGATGATCTTACAGGTCTTTTCCAACCTTAATGATTCTGATTCTGAGATTCTCTCCTGCAACAATAATGGTTTCCAGTTAAACCTCATATACAGTAAAAGCTTATGCCTGTGCCAAAGCATGCACAAGCACTTTTATGCTAAGTCAACACTACAACACTGCATCAGCAAAGCATTTGGGAGCCAGCAGGCCCTAGGTTCTCAAACACGTTTGAATACAGGCTTGTTTTACACCAGCTATATTGTTTTGCTTTTAAACCAAAGTCTTGGTCTTTCTAGGGCAACAAAACTTTCTACTGTGCGTTGCCATTTCCAAATATAGGCAAGAAATAGTCCTTTCTGTAGCAGGTTCACAGAAAGGTAGTCCAGTTCATTTTCAAGTGAAATACAAACCTATTTTCCCAAGCAAAGCAGTGAAACACCAAGGATAGGGGAAATGGTTACTGCTGGCCTTCAGTAAAATGATGTCTACTAGGTGAAGCTACATAGCCGTCCAGGGTCTATGTGTCCCAAGACGTGTTTGGGACAGCCTCCAAAAAGTACAAAGAGTGATAAGATACTGTTTCAACAGCGTATCTAGGCCCTAACTTACAGTGTCTTTCCTACTGGTTTCAGTGATCCAATTGATTTTACAGCACAAGTCTTCTGACCACCCTCTGGTAGGCTCAGACTCCCCAAATGTGTTCAGCTCTGCCTCTTTAGGAGGGGAAACAGCTCTTTAAAACAACAGTACACTCTTGTACGAACATGTAACTGCTAGAAACTGAGACAGCCCAGCACAAGGTGACAGTCTCGCCCCGCCCCACCCTCTCCCCCCATTTCCACGCTTTGGTGTTTCAGCAAAAGGTTCGTCTTCATGACCATAACATATTTAGAATTCTCCTTGATGACTGCAGAAGCACAGGACCCCACACACACCTGCTGCCTTCTCTTGACTTTCAATTCAGCAAAACTTTAACTAAATCCTATCATTTAAATAATCATGACATTAACATGGACACTTGCCACCATTATGTTGCTTACTTTTCTTGTATCCCCATCAGGTCCATTTTAACTTATAGCACCTCTGAAACAAGGACTAATTATTGCTTTGTGTTTGCACTCCAACATGATTGAGCCCTACTTATGAGCATTTAAGATAATAATTGCGTACTTGTATAAATTGCCACAGAGACAATTCAGGCACCGATACTTTTCTTCAGTGCACGTAAAAATCCTACTTTACTTTGGTGTTATTTAGAAAACAAGATATAGCATTGAGGACAATAGGAATTAGCAAAAAAAAAAAAAGTATATGTATTGAAGTCCCCATCTAAAAACTTCAGGACCTAGGACCAAATTTTCATGCCTAAGTCTGTTCCTATCTGAATCAACCCTCTAGTGAAGGCAGAAAACAATTAAGTGAAGCTCATGAAGTAGCCATCCATGAATTTTTGGTTGAGGTTGAAATTCCATGCAATTTTTATTATTTATTTTCCACTATTCGGGGTTGAATTAGCTTAACATTTGCTAGATGTAGGCATCATTGAGTCTAAACTAGAAACTACATCTGATCTGGCCTCAAGTATCACAAACATGATCAAGTCCCTAATGTTTTTCTAGGGGAGCAGATTTTTACATTGAAAATAAGTAAAAATGTTAGTAGCTCCGGTTTCACCCAATACTTCATATAAATTACGGCATACATTAACAGGACACAAGCTTTCCAAAGAGTTCATGATAGAAACATTTCAGTGTTCATGCATCAGTGTTCAAAATTCATTTCTAGCAGCATCACAACTACTTATTTGTTGTGCTCTCCATCAGACTATGAAAAGTTGTGCTGGCATAGTTTTCATTCTTCTAAAGCAAAGAACCTGAGAAAAAGTGGGTATTTTGATCTATTTAGATATAAAACTACAAAAAATTACGATGAGACTGTTAAGGTGATACAGATTATTAAATTAACCTTCCTCAACAGCCCATGAGGAAGGAAAGCTGGGCTATCAAAATCAGCTGTAATTGTTTAATGTGGATGAAAACCAACAATTCAGAACTGATCACGTAACTCAGTGTGCTAGTGTTAATGTGCAATACCTACATGAGATAGGCTCTATTGATATATTTTGAAGATCCAAAATCTATTTTTTGTAACAATTGTTTAGAGACATGGGATTTAAACTATAGTTTAATATCTTAGAATTTGAACAGCTTAATATATGATTGTACTAAACATGCCAGTATTTTCAGAGAACAGGAGAATGTTTGCTTAATTTCCTGAGATATTATAGATTAAGACATTAAAATTGCATAGGAAAGCATAACTGTGCCCCCTTGTGTGCATTAGTATCATCATACGACAGGTCTCAAACACACTACGTGCTTTTCTACCAGCTTAGTTTTCAGTTTATGAAACTTTTCATAGAATTTAGTTAACTCTGGGAATAATTCCATAATAAGTAGCACAAATGTGACAGATAAGAAGCAGCAAAGGGAGATGCACTGTAGGCCAGCCCTCCGTCCCTACCTCTCATGAGCGCTGTTTGCCCATGATACCCTCCAACACCGCTCACAGGCAGAGGAAATTAAAAAGCTGAATTCAAGCTGACGGGACGAACAAAGTACAATACGCCTGCAGCACATGACTCATTCAGTATCACTACCCCCAGGCCAGCAATGTTGGGGAACAATGCCACAGGCAGTGTTTAATGCCTTCGTTAATATGCTTAGCATAAGCCTTTTTTTTTTTTAATAGGCTATACAGAGTGAAGAGACTTTTTTTTTTTAAATTAACAATAATGGAGCACAGTATCCAGAACTCCAAAGAGTTTTTCCAAATAATGAGTAGTTGCGGTGACAGCCACTGAGCTTTTCTAATGCAGTGAAATAAGGTAACTCGGGTGTTATCAGAAAATGACATTGGCTGCGGTATTCAGCTCTGTCCACAGGATGATGTGCTGCTCAGAGGGAGCTATTGAAGTTCTTCAGGCAAATTTGTTCCCCGTTCAGAGTCACATGACTAAATACCACTTAGATTAAGTCAAAACCAAACGTTATTAATTCTCTCTGCTTTTAAACAAGCTAATTTTGAGGTATCACATGGATGAACAGAGTACATGAAAGTCTGGCTGGGTACAGCACTGGAGTTCTCTTTGTAGACCAGCTAGATTCCCTTCCTTTTCACACAGAATTAAAAGAAAGGATTTCTAATTTAGACAATAAGGTTCAATTGCATAAAAATCATGTGTCCAATTCTAAGCAAAAAAAAAAAATCACCACAACAACAAATTTTAGGAAGGTTTCAGTGTGTAAAGCAGGAAATAGTTTTCTTTGTTGCCTCCCTCTTCCCACCACAGTATTTATACTTTTGACACAGTGTGACAGAGCACTACCTCAAAACAATCAGGAGGCTATAATTGCTTTAAAATATATTTCAGTACTGACTTGGTGTGACTAGGGTAGAACCTCACCACAAGCGTTGGTGTCCAAATTATTGATCTACAGGAGAAGGTGGTCTTTACAGATGATTGCTTGACCTTTGTAGGAGGTTAAAGAA
Organism: Gavia stellata; assembly: GCF_030936135.1. Classification (NCBI taxonomy): domain Eukaryota; kingdom Metazoa; phylum Chordata; class Aves; order Gaviiformes; family Gaviidae; genus Gavia; species Gavia stellata. Next base: position 21,286,247 of record NC_082598.1, on the reverse strand, counting down.
CATGTTAGACCCTTTTCCCACCCACATATTCTGTTCTCCCTATTGCTGGTTTTCTGGTTATCATAACCGATAAAAACAACTAATTGCAGGTTAAACAGCATTCCCAGTTATCAAAGTAACATTGCAAATATTGGGATTAAGGCAATGAATACAGACTTGCAGCACCAAAAATTTTCAAAGATAGTACCTAGAAATCATGAGAACGTATATATTCTCATATACAGACATACGCACATGAGAGAGAAGGTGATGCCTAAAACACCACCTGACTTTCAGAAGTAATAGGATCTGACCCTTAAAAAGGAAGAAAAAAATTCTGAAAAAGTATGCGTGACATTGAAAATACATTACCAAGCTACAAACACAGTAGCTGCACTAGGTAGCTGGTATATTGTCTTTTCTGTGTATATGACCTGTCTAGTCTCTCCAAAGACACTCACCTCCTTGTGACCAGAAGTTGTCCCCCATGCTGTTGATACCCTCCTACACTGTGCGACCGACCGTGTGTATTGCTTCAGGAGTTCCATTGGAGACACGCAGACCCATAGACACCAGAGTTAACCACGCCAGGTAGGCTGCTTTTGGGACTTACACGAGGCTGCTTTCAATCTCCCCCGCTTTTACCTTCCCCATTCCAGCAACCATTATAGAGGGGGAAGAATGTAAAAGGAAAAAAACCCTGAAGCCTACAAAAGAAAAATTAACAAAATAGCAAATCCAGGTCTGCAGAAGAGCAGGTAGAGCCTCATTGCCAGAAATGGAGGAGCCTGAGACAAGTTCAGCCATCCTAAATATTAGAAAAGATAGGCTTTTTGCTGTCGAAAATCCTTCCACTCCAATTACTACAAATAAGTATCATATTTTAAGAACCTGTTCAGACAAAGGTCATGGAAATTATTTTTGTAATCAGATCTTGAAATGTTTGGGGTTTTTTTTCCACGTTGATTCAAGAACTAACTTAGGCCTCTTCAGGTAAAACATCAGGTATTCACATGTATTACTGAGCAGACATTAGAAATGCTAAAAAACTACTGAAATACAGGCAAACTGGTATTGACCTATGTCAAGAGAAGCTTAAAAACCTATTTCAATGTGTAATGGAGAGAGTTTTAGCATATTGAACAAACTTTAAATATCCCATTCTTGTGCTGTTTGCAGAAAAAGAAACCCACGCAAATTACTCCCTGCTGCCAGAGAGTCTGCTCTGATAAGAGTTTTATGTGGCTAAACATGATTTAAGATTGAATAGTCTCCTTTCCATATAATTTGCTGTTTCTCCCCATTCTCCCTCCACCCCAGAAGTTCATTTTTAAGCAAATCAAGAGAATTAGTTTTCCCTTGAATTGGATTTTAAACACTCATCATTACAATTCTGTTAAGACTGAAAGGACAAATGCCTCTCTCAGTCAGGAAAAATCCGTTGTGAGAAGTAAAATTTTAAAACTGTTTGGTTTTCAGGTAGTATCTTCACTTGAATTGCCTTTAAAAAAAAAAAATGAAAATTCCATAACTCCTGAAAATCCAGCCTATAAATGGATCCAGTCTGTTCAAGGATCTCCAATACCCTGTTGACATAATAATCCTCTTTTTTTTCCCATGATCCTTCAGCTTCCAATGTGTGCCACCTATACAATCTCGACTTTGCCGTTTTCAACCATTAATAACGTTCTCGTGTTAATCATTCTTCAAAAATAGATGAATGATGCATCTGCATGGATTTTGAAGTAGAAGGTTGAATCTTTATCAGCTGCGAGGCAATCTTCCTCTCCCAAAAACCTGATACCTTACTGGGTCTAGGCTGAAGTTAAATGATCCTTACACCAGTCAAGGAATCGCAGTTAGCACTTTTAAAGCAAATCCCTTGACTCCTCTCCTTCTTACAAGGATAAGAATATACCAGCTATACCCTAAGACTCTGTTCATCATTTACCCCTGGAAGCTGGTTTTCTCAGCTTTACCTTCCTTAAAAGAGTTGTAAATTGATAAACTGTGTCCCTGTAATATGAAACAAATCCTATTCTCACTTCCCTTTAAAGCAAAACTGTCCCTTAAAATGGAAGCAGATACACAGCCACCTGCTCTCTTTTCTCCCAGATAGCAAAAACACACTTCAGGCCAAAAATACATGGGCAAATCAGACTTTTAGGGTCTAGGCAATATCTCCATTGTATGGGAGAAGGACAGGCAACACTAGCAGAACAACTGTCCGATTCTCAGGAGTGCCTTAAATGAGGAAAAGACTTGTCAGATCGCCAGTGGCTGCAGGAGGAAGACCAGACCCTCTCCTCCTTTGAAACTTAAAGAGAGTTATCATCCCATAAACAGCACATTTTAAGGGCAAAGCTATAAGGTAACTTTAGCTAGGGACACATTTGAGGTAATCCAACAATGATGAAATATTATGATTTATAACTAAGTAATATTCCAGCATGCATCTAACCCCATTGAAACATCTTTTGAGTCCAAAACATTTATCTTTATTCTGAGTAACCCCCATTAATGCATGGGGGTTCAGCATTTACTTCAGCATTTACTGTATTGTAATATTCCCTTTTAATAACTGGATTTGAGATGCAGCATAGACTATATATCTTTCCTCAGATAATATTTTGAGGACCACTCAACTTTGAATTATTTTTTCTGCCTGTCAGCTGGTAATAGAACTTCCTTCAAAGGCTCTTTGTAGGTCTAAAATCATCAGATCTAGAAATCATTACATTGCATGTCCTAAAGTATTCTTATGCTATCACAGTTTTCTCACACCTCTCTTTCCTCTGTAGGGCATACCACATGTAATGTGACAACCATCCCCTAAAACGGCCTGTGCTTCTGTTAAAATATGTTTTCTACGGAGAAAAGCCTCAAATTGAGAATAAAAAAACCCTGAAAACTGACTTCTCTCTTTTGATTAAAAGGCAAAATATTTTAGCTAATACTTTTTTCTAAGTTGTCTCCATGTTTTCTCAGTGAAACTACAGCAGCCCCACTGGGCAGCCGGTGTTAGTTTCTGGAAAGAGCCGTGGCCGGGCTTTCCCCCCCAACGGGCTCCGCAGCAGCAAGGCGGCTTACCAAGGTGGGCAGATGTAAGCACAGCACATTGGTTTCAAGAGGCAAGGCAAATCATTTCAATCACTGTGTTTGAGCAGTAGAAGACTGAAATGATACTGCTAAAGGAAAATGAGGGGAACATTGATACAGAGGAAGGTCAAAGCACACAATCTGACATCTTGGAGAGAAGCAAACACAATTTTTCTTAATGCCATGTTAATAAGGGTGGAATAGATACCGCTACTGTTTGCAGCTCATATAAATAAAATTGTGTGCGATACTTGGTAAAGTGGTGGGTGTAAAGGTTTTGCTTATGCATTCTCCGGGATAAAACGCAAAGTCAAAAACCTTTTGTAAGATAGCTTCATTAACATTAGGAAGATGTAAAAGTATGACATTCTAGTACAGAGAGCAGCTACAAAGGTAGTAACCCTCACCTCCTGAACATCACTTTATGTTACTTGATAGCAAACCCCTGTGGAAAACACATTAAACAATATTAGCATAGAGCTTCCCACTTCACAAAGAACAGAATCTCCTCATGGCGACTAGAGCAAGCTAGAAGAAAAATTATATTGCAAAAGGTGACCTCTGAATAGTTTTATAGAGAAGTGATAATACAAACCTATTCACCCAAAATAGAACAGCACAAGAATTGCAGTTACAAGCTAAAGAGGATTAGATTCAATTGTCCTATAGCAAGGAGAAAGTATTTTGTTTAACATTAAGAAAATACAAATTAAGAAATATGATTACATTAAGCAGAATTCAGTTTGGTATGACCTTTCCCATTGACAGCAGGGTATGAGTAATCTATAGAAACACCAGTCTTGTCATATCAAGCAGTGCATAGCAGCATTAATGCTGTAGACCTTCAAGACTCCCTAATGATAAATGGTTACGTTGCCGTAGCACTAGTTAGCATGCAGAGTGCCAAAACCTCTTGAGTCAAAATATTCCCACAAATATGTATCACCAATTACAGCTTTGTAAAGCAAACACAACAGAATTCTTACAAATTGAGCAAATGAAGGCAGTCTTCAATTTTAGTCAGTAATCGGGTTGATTTATTTTTTTAGAAGCAGTAAGAGTACAAATTCATACCAGTTTTAGTCAATAAAAAGCTGCTTTTATAGTCTATAGAAATACTAAACTTGTAGGCTTTGAGGATTTATATGTAAATAAAGCTGAAGCTCAAAAATAGGGAAGTATTCTTTCATTCTGGTTTAAAAATATTTAAGAGTCTTTAAGCCAAGCTGACTGGCAGTTTTTTCATAAATTCAAATATTCATATTTTCCTGAAACTTTTTCATTAAAAATTTTAGTTATTCAAACTTTCTTTTGCTTTTCACAGTTAAAAAACCCTCAGCAGCATGGTTTTCCTATAATTTATTTTTTTTTAGATCAAAAGGACTTTGTTAAGGGACATTGGGAGCAGCAGCCACCCCCAGCAGCTCCCACCCAGGACCCTCCTGCCTGGCCACTGGAGCCCAGCCCGAGAGACACAGCTGCTGCTTTCCCCGCTTGCACAGGCAACCAGCAGCGAAGCTGCACACATGTCCCAGAGACACACGTACGCACACAGAGGACACTGACACGGCCGGTCACACAGGCTGCCACAGGACCCACATAAGACACAAGCCCAGACAGCCAAGCACCCTCCTCATTGGCTGGTAGAGACTGGGCATCACTACTGAAGTCACACACACTCGGCGCTCTCTAGGTTCACAAGCACACGCACATCTCACAGAATCACAGAATGATGGGGGTTGGAAGGGACTTCTGGAGATCATCTAGTCCAGCCCCCCGCCAGAGCAGGTTGACCTAGAGCAGATTGCACAGGAATGTGTCCAGGCGAGTTTTGAGTATCTCCAGAGAAGGAGACTCCACAACCTCTCTGGGCAGCTTGTTCCAGTGCTCTGCCACCCTCAAAGTAAAGAAGTGCCTCCTCATGTTTAGATGGAACTTCCTATGACCAAGTTTGTGCCCGTTACCTCTTGTCCTGTCACTGGGCACCACTGAAAAAAGACTGGCCCCATCCTCCCGGCCCCCACCCCTTAAGTATTTATATGCATTAACAAGATCCCCCCTCAGTCTTCTCCAAACTAAAAAGACCCAAGTCCCTCAGCCTTTCCTCAGAAAAATGTTCCGGTCCCCTAATCATCTCTGTAGCCCTTTGCTGTAAAATTTGCAGATCCCCCGAGTACTGGCACAGCTCCTCTGCCCCTCCAACACCCCTGCCCAGATCCTGGGCCCTCTTACCTGCCCCACAGGTCTCCTACGGGCCAGCTGGTCCTGCTTGAGGTTTGCTAGTGAATACACACACGCCCCTGATCTGGGGGAGATAAGCTCGCCCCACAGCAGCCGACACCAGGCACGCAGGCTGTGACCCACAGTCCCGCGACAGCTGCCGGCACCGAGCCCCTCACTCGCCTCGCTCACACTGCTCCTGCCCAGTGGCTGGGGCCGAGACCCCCACCCGCTCCAGTGGGCAGCACAAAGACCCCACCGGCTCCAGCAGTTGACACCCCAGGCCAGGGCTGCCCACACCCCCAGTCTGACTCCAGCTGCCCCAAACCCATTCGCACCAGCACCCCAGCAGCTGGCACCTGGGCCCTGCAGCACTCACACACACGGGACACAGAGTGAGAGTACATGGAGAGATCGTTAAGAAAGGATTTAATCAGAAGATTGGACAGACTGTGGTGATCAGGTGCAGGGCTCGGGCAGACAAGCATGTTGACCAGCCCCATTTTACAAGTGAGCAACCCCTTTTATACCCCTTTTTGTCTATGCCCACTGTAGTCCTCCCGGATCCCCTTCCCCTGCACACTCCATCAGTTTGTGCAGTACCACCGACCCCCTGCAGCATCCTGGACCCTCAGGTTTGCAATCTTACCAGTTTCAAAGTCCCAGTTTGCCTGCAGTTTCCTGATAGCCCATCAATTTTTCTTTCTTGTCTTTGTCCCATTATGTTTGTCTGTCAAGTCTGTGTCTCTGTATTTTGGTTATTGCTTCCCCCTTCTCCTTTTCATCACATTTGACAAGGTCCTTGACCAGATAATCTTACAGAAATAAATGTTCCCACGTTCCCCACAGCCTTTATCAGTAGTGTGACATACCCCTACGTACTCCCACATACCCTTACAAACTTCTGATTGACGTTAAGTGAAATAAAGTAAAAATGCACTTCAAAAGTATCCATGGATAAATTGCCATGGGAGTCTTCCACCTTCTATTCTTGCTTCTGGTGTGCTCAGGCAAGGACTGTATTTATACTTGTGTAGCGAATTTATACTCCCTGCATTTACAAAGTGGCTCCATTTTATTTCAAAGAATCCTTCAGGGAGGAAAGTTATCCGCAGTGTGAGTAAAGGGTGCTTTCAACTCAAAATACTGCAATAAGCCAATCCAAGAGGAAAAAAAAAAAAGTCTAGGGTAGTCCACAAACCAAAGGCAAGCATTTAGTCAACAATTCCACTTTCTGTGAGAAGCAGAAAAAAAAAAATTACACTTTTTCCAATTTTCAGGAGAGGTTTGCAAGCCCATGCTATAGCTGCTTTACTTTCTTTTTAAACCATTAAAATACAGGAAGTTTTTGGTCAGATGTAGCATAATTTTGAAAAAAGGCTTATTGTTTCTTTCCCTCATGTTCCAATAGTTACAGCTATGTGCCCAGCTAACTCTTCCCACCTTGCAAAGAAGGGCAACATCAGTTTCCGGAATAGCACTACGCAACAGTGCTTAAAACTTCCACAACAGTAAACCTGCAAGAAAATTTAGAACAAATGGTAAGCACAGTGAGAGGATTTTTCCTAAATAGTTTTCATTTAGGAGTAGTAACAACATACTGGCTAAGGATGGCCAGGGAGTGTAACAACGTGGGCAATTAAAAACACATACTAAACAGAAGAACTGGCATCATTAAAGCTGGAGGCGGGGGGGGGGGAGGGGGGGGGGGGAGCGGAAATTACATCTTTGGAATTCTCCACTCCCCTCCACAGCTCCAGAAAGAGTTTCTAGACTTCAAATGTCTGATCTCCTGAAGAGTCTAATTTAATTCTACCTCCTCCTGAAAGCATTTATTGGGGGTTTTTTTCCCTGTAATCTGAAGTTCAGAAACACTGTCATAAAGACACAAGAGATTATGCTTAAAATTTATTACATTGGGTAACAAAGAAATTATAACCAATATTCCAAAACAAAATTATTTGAATTAGAGGATCCAAGTTGGAGCTTTTGTCAAAGCGTTAATCTAGGTAATCATCAGACCAGCTCAATCCTTCCAGGCTCTTACAATGCACCTGACAGACAGAACCCACACTTGCTCAGCATATGCATACATATTTTAGCCTAGAAGGGTTGTTTCCTTACAAACGTGTCTGAAGCGCCCCAGCTCCCTGTTTAACAGGCATTTTGTGTTAGAATTTAATTCCCCCATACGCAAAGAATTTGACATAACACTGGTGGAAAAATTAACTCTTCCCCCAACCTCATCCCCTCCTAGAAAACTATACATACATAGCAGTTCATACACGTTCCCAAAACGTTGCTCCAAGTATCAGCATTTCATAGCAATTATATTTTAAAAATATTCTGCAGCTTCTAATTTAATCAGGCAGTTTTCATGAAGAAAGGGTTTTTTTTCCCCCCCCTTCTTAAAAAACACAGCTTATGAATTCTACCTGCTTACTGATAAATTTGACACTATTGGAAAAATAAAGCAGCTGATTTAGGAAACAAGAATTATTCACACTGGGGAGGTATACATCATTAACCATTTTTTGTTTCTTAATCTGCTTTTCATGTGCCGTAGATAGAACAATTCTGCCACCTAGAGTAAAATCCAGGACCAAGATAAAAAGATTTGGTGAACAAGCACTATCCGCTTGACTAATTTGAAATGGAAGAGATACCTTCTGTGGCAGATAATTAAATGCAAATATTATGGGTTTATTCGTTTTTTTAAATCGTGCTACAAAATACTTAGTAGGCTGCTATCGAAATCAGCAGCATTGCCAGAGAACTAGGTGAAATATGATAAATACAGTTGAGATAATTTACATTTTTATTGGCCCTTTCATTACACACATCTCCAAATATTTCCAAAGCTTCACACAGTTGTTATCCATTTCCCCGTATAAATGGGATAGAATTCCCCTAACAAGGTTTTAAATTAGGAATTGGTCTATTTGTGCAAATCAGGAAATCGTAACCCAATTTAACAGAAAAATGGTTCCAGTTCATAGATATCTCTCTCTCACGTTTCCAAATACTTCTAATTCTGAGGCCAAAAACTGCTGCCAGTTGATATGTAAAACACTGTCCGTTAGCTGGGAGGGAAGAAGTGAGGTAATAGCAAGGAAAAGCAATTCCTTACAAAGACCTGATGATCTTTAGTTTAATTTATATAAAAGCTAGGATTTTAGCATCTTATTAATATGGATTAATGCATCTAACTCCAGTTCTCCAGCTCACAAAAGTGAAGAACTGATGTCTCCTTGGATATGAATCTATGGTTTTAAAGATTCAGATAAATTTAAAGCAATAAATCATCCTATTCTGAGGGCTGAAAGGACATATGCTGAGCTCTTCCATGAGCAGTTATGTCAAAGTACGAAATAGCACATAATTTTTCCTCTAGTGACTGAAATACATTTGTCATTGCGGTAGATGGAGATTTACTTCCAACTAAACAGACTAAAAATATTCTTTTCTTCCTCTAGGTTGTCTCTCTCGGACAGAGGAGAACACCTTAGAGAGGGTATACAAGGTTAATCCCCCAGCTCACCAAGTGCTGGTTGAAAAGGCATGGACAAGAATTCCCTTCAGAGACAGGTTCTGGATGTAACCTCCGGATCACAAAGTCTGTAAAATATTTGTTGCTAGAAGCCAGAAGGGTTTGCCAGATAAAGCATCTGTCTTTTTTTGCAGTTCTCTTCCTATTCTTGGAGACCAGATAGTGAGATAGCTGGACCTTGGCACCACCCATCATGGCCATCCTCGTGTGGTTGTTTTTGTGACAGGAAAAGCACCAAGAATGAGTTGTTGCTGGAATTAAGAATAGCCTGTGCTTATTGGCAATGATATGTCGCACCGGATGCACATAGCACACCTCATCTGAGGATCCAAGTGTTTTGCAAACATTAATTAAGATCTGCACTGCTGTTATGATTCACAGAATGCCATTATCACACCCAAGGGATGCAGGAAAGAAAGGCGGTGAAGCAAAGTATAGGGAAGCAAGCCCTTGAAAACACTATGACTCTGGTTCCATTTCAGATCACATCAACCTACACACATCCCAGGACAAAGAAAGTAAAGTCAAGGATTACTCAGAACAGAGCATTTCATTTTTATATGATTTATGAAGCACAGAGACTTGAAAAAAGTACTGCTTTCTTTTGACCATTCTTTCTTTTCTTGTCACTTCTGGGATTATTAACATTTCCCAGTCCTATTATTATTTCTGTTTATTCTGATCTCTTCCTAACCTTGAGTACATTCACCTTTCTTTTCAAATCTGCTAGTCTTGACCTACTTCCAATCATTTGTCCTTTGAGTGTCACATTTCCTCCAAACACCCTATCCCTCATGTACTTTCACTTGACATTCCCCCCCAGAAGTTAGAGAACGTTTTCTTCTCTCAACCTTTACCACATTTCTCAATACTGCACTAATCATTTTTGACTCCCTGGGGAGCAAACCACTTTCTATTGCTAGGAGCAGGGAGTAAATAGGCATAGTGGATCTCTGGAGCAGAAAGCAGCAACTAGCATTCGTTGTCCTCCACTACTTGCTTTCTTCTCATCTCCATTAAAGCAGAAATAAACCCATTGAAGAACGTGTCCTCAGAGTTTCAATAACAGGTTTGGTTTGTGCTGTGATAGGTCTTTATAGTATCAGTCCTGGTATCAACAGCAAGCCAGCATGACTGAGCAGCTCTCTGAACTGCCTGCACACTAACACTCACAGCATGCGGAACAGACATTAAGACTTAGAGGTCTGCATGCAGTTGCAGGGCTATGATCTCACTGGGACCATGGAAACATGGTGGGATAGCTCACACCGCTCAACTGCTGCAATGGGTGGATACAGGGCACGACAGTGAGGAGGTGGAGATGCCCTTGATGTGAAAGCACTGGGGGGATGCATGGAGCTCTGCCTGGGGATGGGTGATGAGCCAGCTGATAGCTGAGTCAGAATCATTGGACAGATGAAAATTGGTAATGCTGTAGTGAGTGTCTGCTACCAACCACCTGATCAGGAGGAAGTAGTGGATTTTTGTGGCCTTCTTCAGACAACTGAAGAAGCCTCACATGCACAGGCCCGGGTCCTCATGAAGACTTTGACACCCCCAATATCTTCTGGAGGGACAATACAGCAGGGTAGAAGCAGTTGAGGATTCAGGAGTGCATTAATGATGACTTTCTGATACCAGTGATCAAGCAGTCAACAAGAGGAGACGCTCTGCTGGACTTTATACTTACAAAGAAAGAAGAGCTGGTGAGAGGTGTTGTGATTGAACCCCCATAAGCAGCTCAGCCCCACACAGCTGCTCACTCAGTCCCCCCACAGAGGGATGAGGGAGAGAATTGGAAGGGCAAAAGTGATAAAACTTGTAGGTTGAGATAAAAGACAGCTTAATAAGGGGTGGAAAAAGAAGGGGAAAAAACCCAACAAAACAAAGAAAAAATATACAAAACCAATCGCTTACCACCAGCCAACCAACACCCAGCTAGTCCCCAAGCTACAGCAACCCCTGGAAAAGTCCTCCCCAGTTTTACTGCTGAGGAGAGTGTATGGTATGGAATATCCCTTTGGTCAGTTGGGGTCAGCTGTCCCGGCTGTGTCCTCTCCCAGTCTCTTATCCACCTCTAACCTACTCACTGTGGGGGGCAGAGTGAGAAACAGAGAAGGCCTTGACACTGTGTTAGCCTTGACACAGCAAAAGCATTGGTCTGTTATCAGCATCACTTTGGTCACAAATCCAAAACAAAGCACCATACAGGCTGCTATAAAGAAAATTAACTCCATCCCAGCCAGACTAAGTAGAGGGGGTGTGAAGGCTGGGGGCAGCCTTGGCTGTAGCAACCATGAGGTGTGGAGTTCAGGATCCAGACAGGAGGGAACAAGGCAAATAGCAGGATCCTGAACTCCAGGAAAGCTGACTTTGGCCCATACAGGGATCTGCTTGGAGAAGTCACATGGAGCATGGTCCTGGAGAAAAGAGGGGTTCAGGACAGCTGTTCAATTTTTCTCAAGGATCACCTCCTCCAGACTCAAAAATTGTCCATCCCAATGTGCAGAAAGTCAAGCAAAGTTGGCAGGACACCTGCACAGATGAACAGGGAGCTCCTGACAAAACTCAGCTATCAAAGGAAACGTAACGAGAGATGGTAGCAGGGACAGGTGACCCAGGAGGAACAGGGAGACACTAAGTGTGCAGTGATGGGGTGCAGTACGCCAAAGCCCATCTGAAGCTGAATCCAGTGAGGTACATAAAGGGCAATAAGAAAGGCTTCTACAGGCATATCAGCAACTCAAGGAAGATGAGGGGCGGTGTGGGCCTGCTGAATGGGACGCACAGCATATGGTGACAGCCAGCATGGATAAGGCTGAGGTACTCAATGCTTTCTATGCTTCGGTCCTTACTGGCAAGATCTGCCTTTCAGGAACCTCAGGTCCCTGAAATCAGTGGAAAAGTCTGGAGCAAGGAAAATTTATTGTCAGTAGAGAAGGGGTGCACCCACAAGTGCTGAGGGAGCTGGCCAGTATCATTGTGAGACCACTATCAATTATCTTTGAAAGGCCATGGGGATTGAGGAAGATTCCCAAGGACTGGAAGACAGCAAGTGTCACATCTTCCAGGAGAGCAAGGAGGAAGATCTGAGGAACTACAGGCCAACTCACCTCTCCTCAAACCCTGGCAAGATGATGGAGCAAATAATCCTGGAAGCCATTTCCAAGGACATGAAGGACAGGGAGGTGATGAGTCAGCATGAACTTACAAAGCAGGAATCATGCCTGAACAGCCTAATAGCCTTCCACAATAAAGTGCTGAGCTCAGCAGGTGAGGAGAGAGCAGTGGATACAGTTTATCTTTACTTTAGCAAGGCTTTTTGATAGTCTCTCATAACTATTTATAGACATACTGACGAAATACAGACTAGATAAGTGGACAATGAAGTCGACTGAAAACTGGCTGAAGTGCCAGGCTCAAACTGGTTGTGATCAGCAGCACAAAGCCCAGCTGGAGGCCAATCACTGATGGTGTATCCCTGAGGTTGATACTGGGGCCAGTACTGTTTAACTTCTTCATTAATGAACTGGAATATGGGACAGAGCACACCAACAGCAAGTTTGCAGATGATAAATGAATGGGGAAGAGTGGCTAATAGACCAGATGGGTGTGCTGCCATTCCAAGGGACCTCAACAGCCTGGAGAAATGAGCCAACAGGAACATCATGAAATTCAGGAAGGGGAAATTTCAAGTCCTGTATTTGGGGAGAAATTACCCCATGCACCTACACAGGCTGGTGGGCAACTGGAAAGAAAGCAGCTCTGCAAAGAAGGGCCAGGGGATCCTGGAGGACAAGATACTGAACATGAGTCAGCAATGTACCCTTGAAAGACCAACAGTCTTCCAGGATGCACTTGGAAGAGCCTTGCCAGCAGGCTGAGGGAGATGATACTTCCACCGTTAATACACACCGTAAGTGCTGTGACCAGTCCTGCGCTCCCCAGCACAACAGCGAGATGGACATACTGGAGCAGTTCCAACACAGGGCCATGAAGATGACTGCAGAACAGGAACATCTGAAGAGTGGCTCAGAGAGCTGAGATTGTTTAGGTTGGAGAAGAGAAGGCTCAGGGAGACCTTATCAATGTGTAACAATACCTGATGACAGCAAGACTAACCCAGACTCTTCACAGTGGTACACAGTGAAAGGACACGAGGTAATGGCCATAAATTCAAATAGGAATTTCCATTCAAAGTAAATACTGTTTTTACACCGAGGCTGATCACACACTGTTACAGGTTGCCCAGAGAGACATTGTGGAGTCTCTGCCTGTGGAGATACTCAAAACCAAACTGAACAGAGTCATGAGCAACCTGCCATAGGTGACCCTGCCTTCAGCAGGGGTGGTGGATTAGACAGTCTCCAGAGGTTCTTTCTGATCCTGAAAGTTCCGTGATTCTGTGATCCATATTCTGGTGACTGAATAAGGTAAAAATAGATTAAGAAAAGGAAACTGACTGTTCCCCAGTATGTTTCAAAATCAACATATGGAAAGAGATCAGAGATCATTAGACATTCTCAGGAAACGTACACTAACTGCAATCCACCAGCAGGTTAAGCTATCAGTCATCTCACCCAGAATAAGATCTCGGACTGCTTTTGAAAACGCTAGGTGGGCTTACTGAGCACGTGGAGTTCCAGTGAAGTCAAGCTGCAAGACTCTTCCAGGAAACGACACACAAACTCCAGAAACGGGGACCATGCTTTAGCAAAGTACATGTTAATGTCTTCAGCTAATGAGCTGCAATGACAGGATAAGCTTGAACATATATAATAGTGTCTAGAATTCAGAATAGTACTTTCAATTAACAGAAGCTTAACATTCATTCAGCCCCTTGCAGGAAGCCAGTCACTACTGCCTTTATTTTACAGAACAATTGAACTGTCTAATTAAAAATCACAAAGCAAGTAAGTGACAATAAGAACTAGATTTCAACTTCCTGTCTGAAGCTTAACTAAGTGTATTATGTTATCTATTTGTATTCATTAAAGCAAAGGTCCAAAGGTACTACCTTTGTCAATACTCGCCTTTGAAGGGCCAAAAACCAACAGAAATCTTTCACTTCAAAGTGACAATAGATAAAACAATACAAATTTTCACTCGAAACATTCATTGCTCTAAGGTGTTAGTGGGAATTCATATGGATCCTTAGCTGTATATTTTATACATATGCATGTATGCGTATTTAAATAACACATACACACAGTTAGCTGAAGTTGAGTTTGAAGCAGACAATGTCAATTTTCTTTTAAGGAAGTTGTAGGGGTTTTTTCCCCTGTCTTATTACTGTGAAGATTGCTGTGTGAGGTAGTAGCTATTTCATTTAGACTGAGCCTGGCTGAGCTGCTCTGGGTTGTGTCCTATCAGGTAAGGCCCTCAAAACATACAAAGCACAATCAAGTAGCAGTCTAGGCAGAGCGATCAGATACTAACTTGGAGTGCACTGGGAAAGCTCAGCTTGGGCTGCTTTATCTGGCTGCTGAAACAGTAAAGAACAAAATCCTACTGGTTCATTAAAAGCAGCTTTGAAAGACCTGTGGTTTTGTAGAGTATTTCCAGAGCAGCCGTCACCATATAAGATTAAGAGGGGTGTTTAAAGAAAGGTTCATGAAGCAAATGTCTTGAGACTTATGAGCAAGACATTATTGCTATGTTTTACCACTGAAAAACAAAAATAAAGATCACCACACTACCTCATTTTCACTACATGATTTGCAACAGTGCAGAGTATATGTAATAGTAAGTTAAATCCTTACGCTATAAAGACACAAAGTGCAATCTCATACACAACAGTCATCTACGTATTTCTACAATCCAATTCTACAGGGCTGTGGAGGGAAAATGTAAATAAAAATTTAGTAATTAAGGTTTTGCTTGCACTTCCAACATGACTTAGCAAGAATTTGCTAGTTTCAGCTGACCATATCATACTACCAGAGATGGGGGCAGAAGTATAATAGAAACATTAATAATAATCTTATTGGAAGACACTTAATTTGGAAGAAACACCCAAGGTAACTTGCTTGAGCTAGAATTTCAAGTTGGCAAGTTGACAGAACACTATTTAAGTGTTTCAAATTTATAGGATACTATTTTAAACCAACTTCAAACCCACAGGTGTTGGTAAATCCTTCTGGTGTCCATACCAGTAAGCTATAAAAGTTCAAGAAGGCTTCCAATTATAGATTCACAATCCAACAATACTTTCCTGAAAAGTAATACCGATGTGATCTTTGAATTCCTGCCTTTCCTATTATTTTCTCTCCCCCAAATTCTTCATTGTTCCAACTACACCCTACAGTAGAGTACTGATCAAAGTAGGTGTCCTTCGCTGCTACAATCCCGTCTTTCCTTGCATGGAAAAACATCCACCGGTAGGACACACAGATTTCAGTAGGCAAATTATGAATGTGATACATCATGAACACAGCACTAAAACAATATTCACCAGTGCAAGACCCTCAAGAAAAAAAAAAAGAGGAAACAGCTAGTGTTTCAGCAGAGTTCAGGCTGCATTTAAAGTGAGGGAACTATTTGTTTAATTTCCAAGTCTTTCTGTTCAAATGAATGTTTGACTTCCCCCAGACAGGGAATACAGTAAGAAATAAAAGGCTTTTTCACAAACAGCTAAGAAATTGAGCCGCCTGCCTAGTTTATATAATTCTTTGTAGAGGAGTCATCCTCTAATGTGCATACTAATTTTCCCTTGTGAAAAGGAGCAGCAATAATAACTAACAAGTTGAACGTTAGCATATTTGCGACCTAGCTGTCAAATCAAAATGTGTGAATTACAGTGCTGCTTTCTCCATTGATGTTCAGAATTTAACATATGCCAGCTTACACAGTGCTTGGAGATGAAGAGCATCTTTAAAGGGATGGGAAACATACACCCCCTTCTCCCTCCGGAACAAAAGAAGAAAATTAATGTTTGGTTGTAATGCAACAAAATCAATCACAGCTCTTTGATAACAGGTTTGTCTGAGCTCCCCGGGGAAACAGGACATTTGAGAGCTCTTTACTGCAGTAGATACAAATCCAGAATAGCCTTTGCAGTTGCAGGAAATTAGTGCCAAGGAAGGCTGAATTATTTCCATACCAATCTCAGAACAGTTTGGTTCCACAGGAATACTGAAAGATCTGGCAGAGGCCAATAAGACAAGATGATCATCCGTACCAAAATACATCACCTTTTACCTACAGATGTGTATGGCAGGTAAGCAGCATGGGGCAAATATTCTTCCCGAGTTAGACAAAGGGTGTATCTAAGAGAATCTAGAGAAGGAATGAATGAGTACGTGTTATTGGGGATCTTGCACTTAATTTCAGTAGCTCTAGATAAAACAGGGAGAGCATAAGCAGCAGAACCGTATTCTCTGCTATATGCTCAGGAGCAAGGATTGGGAAAGTATATGGTCTTTAGCCGTGTTTAGAGAAAATGCCAGCAGGAGTTTCTGATTTTGTGCAGCTCCCCTTTACAGGACTCCTGCAGGACCTTTATTTTTAAATTACAGGATCTCCAGATAATCCTCAAATTATTACCATTCAACGTTATTAACGAGGGCTCTGAACAGCAGGAGTCTCTTCAGACATGTGGAAGAGCCCGGTTTGGTTTTCTCTGTAGCTTGCTCTAATGCTGAAGAGCACACTATCTCTCTCAATATGATTGATTCAGAAAGAGCAAAGTTAGCTCTTATAACAGAAATTAGCATCACAGCAGCTAATGATTACCTTGCACAACTGGCCATACTTTAAATGTCTTTATCACTGTATTTTCTACACACCCAATTCCAATCCCAACATTGCACGTGTTCAAGTTGATTAGCAGCTCAACACCAAATTCTACATTAGGCTGCCAAGTCTCTTTCCTGACTTCTAAATTACATCTAGAGCATTCTAAGAATAAAGTTGTTGACATTTCTAACATACATTTATCAAAACTGATCATCTAATCACTTGTCTACACTTGTTTATACACATTCCATCTTTCCCATCTTTAATGAAGCCTTGAGATGCCTTCACTGTGCCCATCAGCTATGCAAGCATATTACTCCTTTCAGTTTCTTAACTCCTGGCTGCTGTGTCACCAACACTTTCTTTTGTAGCCCTTTGCAAGAGGAACTACTCTATTTTCCTTTGCTCACACTACTTTGGGATGTTGAAGGACAAAGTAATACTAAATTTTTCTTCTCAAGAAAATAACCTGATTCAAGACTGCAGTAACTAGAGCTCCTTCAAGGCTTTTTCTTAATTTATATTGGCATGATTTAGATAGAAAAAGCCTCAATATTTTGGTGAATGAGAATTTTCTTCACTTCCTGCACAGCCTCGACTCGTATACCTGTATATGGCTAATATTAGCAATGGCACTGAGTGGCCTCAGACACACGATCCCTAGCAATGCCCAGTAGCTCTGGCCAGACCTACCAGGAATGAAGTATTCCAGGCTCGACAAAACAAAATTCCAATAAAAAACTTTGAACTTGCCAAAAAAAAAAAAAACCTTAGGTTTGCCCATAACATGAGGAGACACAATGACAACAGCAAAGCCGCAGAGGTATCCCAGGCCTGATTTAGACAATGGAGGCTGCAGAGGTACACTTAAGGGCATAAATCGCACTGCAGAAACTTTTCTTTGGATTACACAAGACAAAAAGAAGTCAGATTTACTACAAACCATAACTTCATGTTGAGGGAGACATGGGTTGATGCAGCTTATCAAAAGAAATCTAGATCACTGATACACAACTAATTGTTGTATTTAGCTATTTTACACTAGAAAACTTGTCTTAAAAGGATGTATTCTTTCCTACTTGAAGTTTGCCAACTAAGGTTTTTAAGCTTGGGAGTTTGGTGTTTTTTTTTTTTTACTTCTACATATCAAATCTGGAGGTTTTGCTGTTTACAGATCTGAAGACATACATCAAAGCAGAAACTATACAATTAAAGCACACCTTTGGGTGAACAATTCAGCAATGCCTAGATGTATGAATGCAAGGACTTTTTAGAGTGTCATGAACCTCATTAGAAAAAGTCCACGTTCAGAAGCCCTTTGCTTGTTAGGTACTGGTGATACAGTAACTTTATCAACCTTCATCAAAACTCAGTGTTTCTTTCTTATGTCTCTGCTGCTTCTTCCACCCTAGACAGAAATTAATCAAAATCTCTGGCAACGTAAACTACAGTTATCCAGGCTGTTATATGCTCTAACTAGGCAACAGCATACTAAAAAAAGAAAACACTGTGAACACCACAGGGTTTGGTGGTTGGGCTTTTTTTTTTTTTCTTGTCGACATTTAGGGTAGTCATCTATCTTGGAGCATTCCTGGCAGATAACATCGGATATACCACTGGAGATAAATAAAAATCAGAAATAACATTCTATCTCTCTCAAACTATTTTATCTAACATTGCTACAAAAAGATTAACATATTCTATAGGTTGAGCAAAAAGCAGAATGGATTTTTCCACAGCAGTATTTTCATGCACAATCCTCTTTAGGATTTTATCTCTACACCTTAAAAAAAGGGTATATTTCATGAGAGCAGGAGTAAGGGGGGGGGGGTGTGGGGGGTGTGGGGGTGTGGCGGGGAGAGAGAGAAGAGCATTACAGCAATTACATAGTCTGTGTTCAAACTTCCCTCATATATACCTCATCTTTCCAATCATTCTTCCAGACTCCTGCATTTCAGAGTACAAATAATGGTATATACTCTTTTGCCTGTGGCCCTGTCCCCAGTCTCTTTCTTCATCCACACATGTATTCAACATGCCTTCACCCATATGCTGTAATTGTGACTTACAATTTCTCAAATATTTTCCTATTGCTAAGCCTCCTCTGTATAAAACCAATGAGAAAAACTGGAGAATGAGTAGCTTTGTAAGACATAAGTAGTATACAGAACAAATGGAAATCCAGCATGAGGTTCAGAAATTACTTCCAGAGTATTATCAGCCACTAGCTGAAAGATAAGACCTCTTAGAATATGGACAAACCCTGGCCTTCAGAACTTAACTATATTTGTATTTTAGATTCATGAGTTCGCCATTTAACTTCCTCTGGGAAACAATGGGGAAAAAATGATCATTTTAAGTACAGAAGTAGGAAAGAAACAGGATTGAAGACGACAAGAACTGCAGCATGAAGCTGATAGGAAAGTCAGCTAAACCTTACTTCGAATACAGATAAACTCCTTGAATAAATAAATATTTTCCCCTGTACAGCTATGTTAGCAGATACTTAGCACATCCTTACAAGGCACTCAAAAAGAACAGAGGGGATGGGAGACCTTTATGAAACTGATCCATAACCAGCTTAACCAGGAGCACTCAACCTAGGAACAGCTCAACACCCAAAGGACCTTACAAGAGATTACCTGTCCCATTTCAACCCTATTCCACATTCTCCATTCTCACCGAGGGCAAGCAGGATGCTATAGATTTCACAAGCAATGTCACCACCACCAAGCGGAACTGGTAAAACCGTCAGTTTAAAAGCCGAAATTTGGCAGGGTAAGGAAATGGACTTTAATTCAATAGTAATCAAAAGCAGTTCATCTAGAAAAAAAAAAAATCTGACATCAGTGACTGAATACCAGCTTGCTGAAGTTGTTAATTAACCAAAGCTCAGCAATATCCCATGGGATTAGAATGCTCTGTGTTCCACTTGCTTGGGTGCCAAATCTTGCAGTAACATAAGACATTTCTTATAAGCTATGCTATAATAGCTCAATTAAAATTTGCAGGAGAAATTAATAGTAGGTCCCCAGCAGAAAGGTATTTAGCTCTCTGAGGATGCAGAGCTGATTCCCAGCCTATATCCTTTTTCCATTGATAAACAGTCACCACTGTTCAATCAAAAACACTAAGGACAAACTGAAGTGAAACGAGTGACCAACTCACACACCCCAAGTTATCGCTTCTGAAGAGGGCTGTATTAGACAACTAGAACTGAAACTGATTTTTATACAGATTCAGTTACTAATATCCTATTTTTATCAATAAAAATGTAACTGGTTTATTTTGCAGTAAGTTTTCTAAACACAGTTCACATTGATCCCACGGTCCACACCTGTATTGTCACTTCTCGTTTATCTCACTGCAATCTTGTCACCTCCACACAGGTGGGACTTTTGGTTACAAGAGAAGCCACTTTTAAAAAGCTATTCTTGATGTTTAGCTAGTGCTTCTTCTTTATCAGAGTTGCTACAAGTTAAAAGGAATATTAAACAACAGCAAGGACTTTTTTTTTGGTAGAGAGCCACAGGTTCTCGAACTAATCCTCACACTCAAAATCACAAGACTATGCATTATTCCAACAGTCACTTGGAAAGGCTTTTCACCTTGTTTGGAAGAAAAAACCCCAAATTGCCAATCTTCAAAACATGAAGCAACTTAAACTCAGAAAGGCTCTTTCAAGCAAAAGCAGTTAAGACTCAGGATTTCCAAGCCTAACTGTAGCACCCTAGCTGCCAAACAAAATTGCCTCCACCTTTCCCTTTCCAGTAATATTGCTGTCAAGCTTTAATAATAGCATGAAGCACAGAAACATTGGCCAAAATCCTAAGCAGAACAAAGAAAAATTATCTCAAGTTTAAAAAAAATAAAAATGTGAAGTTTCTATACTCTGGGAACAGTCTAAGATGAATTAACATTACATAACATTTTCACTAACACAGTTTCACTTTTCAAAATGGAAGTCAGATTTATTCAACATTAAGTGTAACAACACATCAGAAATCAATATCCACTTATAAAATAAAGCAAAGTAACATGAATAAACACAGGAAAATACTGTCTGAGACTCTCCAAGCAGGACACTTCTCATAAGACTCACAGAAAAAAAAAAAAAAGATTTATATGCAAACAGACTCAATTCCCAAAAACTTAAGTTTTTTCCAGTTGTAAAGCAATATATAGCTAATGGAAGGTAAAATAGAAAGGGGAATGAAATGCATCATGCTGTACAACACTAAAGAAATACTCCAACTGCATTTGTGTACAGCATTAACAACATGCAGTAGATGAGGTTAAAAGCAAGTACAGTGTGTATATATTAGAGAGACAGAAACTAGTCAGTCTGAGGGCTTTGTTTCTTATTTTAGTTCAACTCATGAAAACAAACAGAAGCTAAGAGCAAACAGAGGAAGAGCAGAAAGAATCTGCATGGAGAACATCTCTTCCCAGAACTGTAAGGAATCTTCAGAAAGATTTAAATTGTGCACATATTTACTTGTGTTGGTCCTCTTCTTGCTATGTCGTTGAAACATACCTAGATCCAATGACGGGCTTTATGCAAATATCTACATTTTTATAAAGCTGTAATTAAACAAAACAATGCCAGTCATTCAAATTCTGCTAATCTTTTAAGTCAGATATTAATATGCTGAACACTCACTACAACTCAATGTTATTTAAATTAAAAATAAAAACAGGGCAAGACATGTCCCAAATAGCCTTGCTGAAATGTAGGTATTTTAATTATTTTTGTTGCTTGGAGGACAGCAATGTGAAAATACACATGCTACTCAATTAATTTCATTAAGACCTACATAAACAATTCTTTTAGACAAAAAGCTGTGATCTTTGATGGTTCTAGTCGGTTCATAGCCTGACAGATTTCTCTTGCTGGTCTTTTTTTCTTTTTTAAAACAGCAATTTTTTTAGACAAACCCCCAAGATCTCCTACAGCTTTTGTCAGCTATTGAAAAGCAAGCAAGCATAGCGAACATGCAAGTTATTAGAATTAGATAGCCAAATATAATTAACTACAAACTTCCAAGCAGTAAATACAGCTACATACCCTGGGGAGACTCGGTCTTATTGGGAGATGGATTTGAAAGCTGATAAAGAACACAGGTTACCTGGTTCACTTCACTTCAGGTGACCCATTCTACCACCTAACAAGCTAATAAGCTAGTACAAATATTCAAGAGTTTAATCCATTTCAGTAAGAATGGACTGATGACTGACAATTGAAGACTGACTTCTGTAGGGCTGGACATACTGACCTTAATTTGAAATGAATTCAAGTCTGAAAATAATTGTGCAGCATCAAGTTAAGATACAAATAAAAAAACAAAGGAGAATTTAAGAAGGATAACTTTACCACTCATACACAAATTGCACCAGTCAATGCTGTACCTCATTCAACTGAAGTACAGCAGTGTTTTTATAACAATATCCAACCATCATCTAGTCTTGAAAAAGCAACTATCTATCTACCACTTATCTGTTAGTAATTATCAGCTGAAATAAAAATACTGTATTCTAAACATGAACTTGAATCAACTATTAGTACCTGTTTATTTTTTTAACAGTAGAGGGATCACAAAGAACTGAGTTGAATTAAAATAAAAGGAATGTAAAGGAGAAAGTCTTAATTCAGATGTCTTCAGCATATATTAAACCAAAATTGACTTTAAGACACACTACTGAAATAATCATCTGAAACTGCTCTGAAGTCTGACAATCACATAAGTTAGTGCTGTAACTGCCAAATTTAATGCTGGGTCAAAAATGGAATAGAAATATGAAGGTAATGCCCTGCAGAGTACATCTAGACTAGAAAGGATTTTTTCTTGGATAAAGAGTTATTGATCTGAAAGCTTTGAGATTAAATGTACCTCTCATCTCCAGCAACATTAAGTCGTGAGCATTCCTTAGTGTTCTGACTTAGGAGCAGATTAAATACTTCTGAACTCTTTTTCATCCTCTGCAATAAGCAAGAGGAATTTCTTTTTACCCTGCTCAAATGTGCTTTCCTTAACATCTAAGCAGAGGCCAACGTTCCCACTTTCATTTCAGTGAAGCATTAAATACATAGAACACGCATACAGTTTGGTAAACTTGAGATTCAAAGTTGTAGAGAAAAAAGGTAACACAAATCCATTTTATTTCTAAAAAACTGAAGTGGACTGATAAGTACTGCTATCTTGCTTAAGTAATGTCAGATGTAAGAGCAACAGGAAATAACAGTTTAAAGGGTAATATTGTTACAATTTACATGAATCAGTGCACTGAGTTTATGCAAGAAAGGACTAAGTTGAGTTTCAGATCAGCACCATCTCTACAGGGCTGGAAGGGAAAGCTATCTGTTGAAAATATGTATGACACTGTTGAACTGCTATTGAAGCCTCGAAGAATGGTTACCTAAACATTTACACATTGTCAGGCAGTCAAACTCTACTGGCAAAAGCCTTTTTTGGTTATTGGTTATACCAACATCTGTGTTTAAGTCACTAGTAGAAAAGTTTACCAGCACTTAGAATCAAACAGCCTTAGTAGGCTTAACCATTATTCAATGAAGATGCAACATCCAGGATTAAAATGCCTAAAGCAATTCAGAGCATGCAGTGTTTCAAACATGAGATAGTAATGCATCACTGTAGTCAGTGCAGCTGGAACAGATTAGAAAACAGTGTTCACCCTACTTAACATATTGTACAAGGAGATAAGCAAATAGTAAAGAGGTCCAAGAACCAGTAATTCCTCTATTTGGCTTACTTTTTTTTTTTTTTTTTTTTTTTTTTTAAGTTAAGCATTCAGTTTATTTACATTCTTCTCCCCTGCTTGTAAGTAAATGGAAAATAAATGCTTTTTTGCATACATTATAAAATTAAGGTAGTAATCCCTCTCCAACGATGTACCTTGGAAATGGAAAGAAACTATCCCGGAGCTCTAAAAGCTGGTGGTATGAGAAACACTAATTAGAGCTTATTTGTCTCCTGTGCATGCTGTTTTCCCATTCATTGGGAAGCAAAAGGGCAAAATCTTGAAAGTTTCAATTTCTAATTAATTTTATCTTTTTAGGTTTTCAATCAGTCATAAGTTAATGCCTAACTCAAGCTGGCATCCATAAATATAGTAAGAAAACTGGTCAAGTATCCTTGGCTTCACCATCTCTTTAAGGCTTCCAAATAAGGAAATGTATTCTTACTGTAACATTGTTACCTTGACTATGATGGAGAATCTTCCCTCTTTCAGCAAATTGTCATCAGAAAGTGGAGGATAATCTGCTACCTAAGTACCAGTGAAGTGGGGAAAGAAAAGTTGACATATGCCTGGAACTGCCGATGAGCAATTTTAAATTTCATCACTGAGCAAGGAAGAAGAATCAACTGTTTTAATCTCCACTGTAATCTGTTTTAATTCCACCGTAAGCTGGTCAAAACCATTCCCGATGACAACCAGAAATGCCTTTCCTAAAATTTTTACGCTATTAGGGAGTGTCACATAGCTTTAGTAAGAATTGTGGAAAGGTTTGGGTTTGTTCAGTTTTGGAAGAATTGGGTTTTTTTTTCTTCTTCTTTATATAGGATCATACACTTGACACTTCTTCCTTTTACAGGTGAAAGACTTAAATGGTAACCTCTTCAGGGAAAAGCCTTTTAGGCAGTTTCCACAAAGGGGCTGCTGTCCTGACAAAGGACTCTAACAAAATATTTAAGAAAGCAAAGATCCTCATCTTCTGAAAAAGACTGGATAATTTAAAATAGAACATGGATTTTAGCTATAAAAGCTCAAAAAAATACTCTGATCGCAACCATTCTGAGTTCAGAGCTTAGGAAGTCCTCAGTCATTTAAGGATGATGACACTAGATTGTCTCAAATGACTGACATGTCATACAGAAATCTAAGTGGCTGGAATGCTGGCTGGACTCACTGACTGCCAGCCAATTCAAGTTGCACCTTTAAACAAAGGTAGGAAAAACAAAGGCCCTTTTAAAGCACATTGTCTCACTTCTGAGATGTTGACATATGCCAGGTACTTCACCATTAAGTGTGGATTTGATGTTTGCCAGTGAGGATCTACCTTAGAGTCAGTGCTCTCAACATACCTTAGCAAAGAGATGCTAACAGTTTGAAGACAAGCATTTCTACAGTAGCCACAGTAGGAGCAATGCAGGTCACTTAGATGGTGGACAAATTTAGGTGGCAAGATGTGCAAGGGGTCTATTAAAATAATAAAAAACCCAACTCTTTGCACTTAAAATTACAGTTTGTGCTCCAACATCGAGTACTCACCACTTCTGATCATATTAACTTGAGCTTTTAGTTCTAGAATATTTATTAAGCAGCAGCTATAAAGTTACAGGACAGCTGGTGATAAACTGAATGTTGAGAGCAGTCTGTGCTCCAAAGGTTTGCCATTTTGAAGACAAAAACCTATCACTATGATAATCTCATCTGACTTGTTTGTACAATACCATAACATATTTTTTCCAGAAGACAGTCAAATTGTGTATTTTAAAAAAGTACTTAACACAAACTCATAGACAATGAAGAGCCCAACACTTCCTCTATTTCAATTTTTAGTTATACTTACTACAGAAAACTGAATGTCCGTTTTGACTTCTCAATCCTGACATCAAAGTCAGGCAAGCGCAAATACTGAGAAGTGCTGTCCTCCCACTCCTCAGTACCAGATACTTTTTCCCATGTTCAAGTATTTACTCTTGAGTATCAAAATGCCACTTCATCTTCTTTGGTAATGACAGAGACAGAGTTCCTCAAATCTCACACTGCAAGATCTACTATCCAGCCCCAGATCTTACTTTAGACTCAATTATTGCTATAGCCTTCTCAAGTGCAGACATCAAAACTGAACATTTTTCTGGTAGTAGTATTCTCCATGCTGTTTGGGAGGCAAAATAACTTCCCTACTTTTACATATTTTTTTCCCTTTGTACATGTTCAAGTATTTCATCAGGCTTTTAACTACAACTCTGAAGGCTCAGCATTGAGGTGATTCTCCAGCACAAGTCTTTTTGCATGGCTGCTTTTTTTTTTGTCTACCATGTAGAGTGTACAAACTTTGTTCAAAGAGACTGTTGTTACCTTGTGATGAACAGCTATAGCTGCAAAAAAGGCCAATCTGATGATTCAAAGAATAATGGAACAATATAATGTTCTCATTATTTTCCATTCCACCAATTTTTCTCTTCTCCAAACTCTACCAAACAGTTTGATTCCTCATATGCTTTTCTGTATAGATGACATACAACCATTCTTTGTTAGACAGTAAACCTCTGGATTCCTTCTGTTCTCTTAAGGAATTAATCAATGTACCAGGATTTTTAAGGTACTTGCACATGTAAGGTCTCCATCCCATTTTCTAACCCTCCTCCTCCTCTAACCGTTTCACTAGCCATAGTAAATGCTTCTGTTAACATCACCACTGCTTCTTGAGAACAGAACTAACGCATTGGTTATGTACAGCAGAACCTAAATAGAAAATGATAGAAATGATACATGTATCATTTGATTTCAGTTGGGTACAGGTTTTGAAGGATCCTTACTAGAAAAAAAAATTTAGGGAGTCAGTGAATTAATTCTTTCATACAGTACAGCATGTACATATTGGCAAGAAGTGAGCCCCTAATCACAGGTCCCTGACAGTGGCACCTGTTACTGAGGCAACTAAAATACCCCTATGGAAGAGCTGAAACTATTTAGTTATCACTGGGTAAATTGCTTGTGTTCACTAAAGTAAAAAGAATTTCTTTGAAATGTACCTCAAAAGAAATTCCCGCTCATTATTAATATTTTCAGACAAACTGAATAAAAGGCACTGTTGCTCAAGCAGTACATTTGTCTTCAACTGTTTAAAAAAAAAAAAAGATGTTTTTGAACAACTAGCTACTGTTGCCCTAAGAAGGCTTCCTTGTTACCTCGTAGTAATTCCATCTCTCCCTATAAAAGCTTAACATAAAAACTGCTTTTATCTGAAGCTTATAGAGTCTCACTTTTAGATCTATCTTTATATCTAAAATTATGAGTTAGTATAACAGTATGCATTATAAAATTATACCATTTACTTCAGACATGTCTGAACAGCTAAATCTTCAAACTATACAAAAATAAAGTGTATGAAATCTTACAAAAGGGGGACATTAAGACATTAATAGCTAATCCAAAAAATATAATAACTTATACACAGCAGTAAGCATAAGCAATGTAGCCTACAACAGCTTTCAATTAACAGGACCTCTGAAACACATCTTAAACAAGCATCAGCTAAAATTGGAACATTCCCAAGCACAATGTTTCCAATTTATTATCTTTACCACAGTACAAACTTTCACAAACCAAATATCCATTGTCTGTCAGTCTGTAAACAAAAGCTAGTATTCCCCCTCCTCATTTTAAGAGGGTGAATGTTTTCAGTCCTCAGTCAAGTTTCATATCCATCACTTGCATAAGGAATCAAGAGCCTCTTCTCTTGTTAAATTACTTTTTTTTTTTGTCATACAGCCTGCAGTGAAGTAAAAATCACAGTGAAAGTCCTGGGAGAAACATGATCTTTACAGCAGGACTTGAACCATTCTAATAATAAATGAATCTAACAAAGCTTCCCATAATAAAAGCATGGCATTTCCATTTCCAGAAATCAAGTCAATTAGAAATCCTAAGTTCTACTTAAAAACCCCAAAAGATCTAAAAGTGAAAAGATTCATCTTCTCAGTCAAATACAAGTCTTTCAGTTTCACTTGCAGAGAGACTTTTCCAGTCTGTAAAACAGTAGTGCAAATTAGTTCTACTTTTTCTTTTATTTTTCTTAAAGTCCAGTAGATAAATGTCCTAGCTCTACGGAAAGATAGGAAGATGCTCCAGTAAACAAGAAACTTTGGCAAGCCCAGGAAGGCTTACTAGTCCATTAAAGCTTAGAAGTCCAAAGTGGCTTAAAAATGGTTTATGAATAAACTAAAAAAAAACCAACAAAAACAGAATTAAAAAAACTAAAAAAGAGAAACTAAAAAAAAGAAATAAATAGGCAGAAATTAATGTAAACTGTCTGAACTTTTTAATGATTTCTCATTGACAGCTGGCACGATCTTTGACAGTACAGTCAGTTAAATATAGTTGACCTACAGAGCATTCCATTAGGGCATCCAGTTTGGAATGCCCAAATGGAATTACATTCCTAAAGATTTAAAAAATAGAGTTCTTATAACATTACTATAGGTTTCTTCTGCCCAGCTCACTTACACTTCTTCTTAAAAAGGCTTTTTATTTTCGATGACTTTTTGTTTTTTTCACCATTTTGGTACAGGTCCTGTGGGATGCTACTTATCCTAGGGACAGAAGCAGCTTCATGGCTGGGTTTACTATCGCTGCTGGCTGAAGAACATGAGGTGTGCCGAGGCTTTGGGACTGGGATCCCAGTTGAAAGCTGGTTCATGCTGCAGGACTTCTCCAGGATTCCATTATAAACTTTGCTTGCAGGACTAAAGATCATGCTCTTAGTTTCTGCCATGCCTACACAGTCAGGAGAGCCCCTAGAAATATCTGCAGTTAGAGAAGAGTCTCCTGTAGATGATTCCTCCAGTGAGAATTCTTCTGGAGATACTTTTTGAGGAGAAAGTGTCTGGTACATCTCAAGACTTGCTGGAGGAGACTGCTTCCTTCCAGTGGATGAATTTAAGGAGTCACATTCCGAACCTGTTTCCTGGACTTCCCTGAGTCAGACCAAAGAGAGGAGAAAACATAATGAAACTACTATTTCCTTCATGCAGTTAAAAAGGAAATTAATTTAGAATCAGTAACATTAGTCTAAAAGCACCACCCACACTTTTCCTTAGTAGTTAATTAACAAAAAACATTAAGTTAAACATTTTAACTTACAACTTGCATTACATCATTTTATTATCTAAAGATAATTAATTTGTGCAATCTTGGTTTTGTGGGCAGCAGCATCTGCCCAGAATCATTTGTGTCTCACTTCAAAGAACAAAAACTATCTTTCTGGCACGTGAAGTCAGAAAAGTTATGAAATGAAAGAAGGAGATTTAAGCCTATCACATACAAAAAGTTTCTTCAGGACAAGTGTCCCTACCTTTCAACAAGCTCATTTGCTCCTTCCAAAAGGAATTTAACCTTTTCCTATGAGGCCATGTAACAAGAGTAGGTACACGCTCAACATGCTGTAAGAATTGTGTTACCATCCATCTTCTCTTCGCCCAGTAGCTGACATTGCTTTTGATCCTAGTTTCAGATGTAAAAGCCAGTAACATATTGTAATGGAGAATCAGGGTTAGTTCAGTGCACCCTGGATTGTAACATTACTTAACTGTATATGACATGCTAGCTATTCACATACACATACCAGACAAGGACTCTCTCTGTTCCATGTGGACTATATTAATTTATATTATCCTACAGATTACTTTAACTTTAGAATTAGAGGTTGAACCAAGCCAACTGTTAGTCTCAAATAATCCTATCAGAGTTCCATGTGCTGTTTGCTAATCTCCATACCATTGTTTATCAGCAGAGAAGTAAATGGCTTCCTCCTCCTCTTCAGTTCGATAAAGAGCTGGGCAGCTCGACACAGAAAGGATGTCAGGGTCAGGAGAGTGCAAAGCATGCTGAGACTGTGGAGATGATGGCACAACATTGCGTCTCGATCGACACAAGCTACTGCTTCTTGCCAGTGTGCTGGGAGGTTTTACAATGGACCCTGAGGCAAAGAAAAAGCAAACCAAACCCCTCCAAGTGACATTGATGTTAACAATACCTACTCTGAAGACTAAATAGCAGGTATCTGCTTCAGCCACAGTGATTCTTAAACAACTTTGACACTGTTCAACTGTTTAGAGGGAAGAAAGACTGGCATCACCTTATAAATTCTACGGTTAGATGAAGCAGCTAACCAAGATGCAACTGCAGCAGTTTTGTGCCTGCCAAACATTACTCTGACCATGTGCACCAAAGCTCTGGCTCACTATGCTCTCTTGAGAGCAAAGAGAAAGATTCTACTGGAACTCCCAACCCTTTATAAACTAAAAATAGCAATGCTGAAATTAGGATGTTACACAATATCCTGTATTTTACTTGTGTGGCAATTTGGAGCTTAAAACCATATGTAATGTAGGTATACCTAACCAAACAGCCAAATGAAATACACTGCATTAGTTGAAAGTTACGTTAGACGTGGAAGACCAATTTAAATTTATATAACATGATAGAAAATAAGTAATTCAACCTCATTTTAAGCTCAAGAATTTCCTATTTGATAACACTTTCTTTTGCCAGGCTGTGAATTTCCGGAAACAAAAATATAAGAATGGGTGGAGACAGCAACACAAGACTTGACCAGGAAAGTATCTAACAGGAAGTGACAAACTAAAATGTTCCTAATCCAATTCCTCCTTCAAAAGATGATCAGGCAGCAATACTTCTGTAGAAATAAATCCACAGACCTGTTTTCAGGCTAGCTGTTATGAGCTTCAAGATTTCTCATACCCCTCCTCAAACTGTCCCACAGAATGCATCACTGCTTAGGTAAGACAGACCATACCCTAGTGATGTTCAAAATATTTACCAAACACAACACACTAAAAAAGATTCAATTATTTTTGTAGACAAGGATGTCTAGCCTGACAAAATGCGTTCTGTTTTTTGAGATGCCAGTTTAGCATCAGGTAAATCACAGTTTCCCTTCCTGGATCTCAGAAAAGGTTGAGTTGTCATTCTGCTTTCAGTGCAGGAAATCACAACTTTCACAAAACAGCAAGCAGCTGTACTTTTGCCAACACTTAGACTTTGTTTCCTGCCAGGCTGAGCAGAAAGGAAAGGTTTACAAGTCCCAACATGACAGTCGTCATGTAACTCAAGCTTTTGATTTTACTTTTGATGAACTTCCTACTGATCTGAAAAGCAGGTGTTGGCAGCTCAAAAATAAGTTTGTGTCATTACAAAAATATTCCTAAAAAAGCAGATGTGAACTGAGATAAGAGAGTAAAAAACCCTTTAGGAAATTTGTACTATGTATGCAGGTAAATCAGACGCCATCCTACTCACTGGTGTAAAAAAGAACAAGATTGCACCATCAGTGAATTTTGAGAGACGTTACAAGCATTTTGGTTCCTTGTAGATGTATACACACAGGATTATGATGGATTCAGCTATGACAATTTAACATCTAGGAATCAGCTGAATTGCAATTAGCGAATGGAAAAGTAGAAGTCATCACCTTCCTGTAATGACTTTGTTCCAATCTCATACATCTATTTCTTTACCCCCTTTTGTTCTTCAGCTCAGGATTGACAAAACATATCTATTACTTCACACCATTTTAGCCTATCATCCCAATTGCTGCAGCATGAAGAACCCTGTCTGGCAGACTTCACATTTTGTCAATCTTAAGAGATCAAGGGATGCTGGGGCAAGATAACAGCCCAGACAGTTCAGTTTAGGTCCAGACACTGAAATAGTCTTGCTCATAACTGACCTGTCTGCACACTGCATTTTGCCTGAAGCCTCATGAGTGAGACAAACCATTTTGCTTTTGTCCTTCCTCATAGGCATTTGTAATTTTTGACTAAAGGATGGGGATAATTTAGCAGTTCACAAATTAACCTACAAAAATTTGACTTGTGAACTGGTTTCAACAACAGATCATTTAGCATATTTTCCCTTTCTTTCCCCACTCCCAAGTGTTTCCAGTTTTTTTTACTGAGTAGAAATTTTAAAAGCTAGTAAATTAAGGAGAAGCTACTTCCCTCATGAGATCACTTTAACAAAAACAGGTTCTCATGCCTTACCAAAATTCAGAAAAAAAACATTTAAAGTTTTTGTAATGTTACTAAGATTCAGATAATTTTCATCACTGCCTTAGACAACATCCGTTAGCTAAATACTTCCAAATGAATTGAATTTTAACAAAAAAATTAAACCATAATTGCAAAAGCATACGGTAAAGTTTCAACTAAGTACGCTCTTACAAGCTGTATAGTCCTCTAATCATAGTTCCTCTGAACCAACTGCACTTTGTTCTCACTTCTATGCCAGACCTATACGACAAGAGTGACTAAAAAAATAAAAATCACAAGTCTGAAGTCATATATACATATCTAAGTGTTTTGTCATTTTAGATCATCTGGAAAGTGGTGATAATACATGGAGCTCTTCATTGTGAAATCAGACCACAGGTTTTTAGACTTTGTAGGGAAGTTTTACTCTAGGAATCCATATTTTACTGGGCCATCTAAGAAATTTATTGCTAGGGTTTAAATCAAACCCTTCACAGTGAAGACAACTAGAGACAGTATTCTTTAAAAGTGATCAGAACTTGCAGTAAGTAGTGTCGCAAGGGGATTAATGAACTTTTCAATGTGACCTGTAGAAAAAATGTTGGTACACTGCAAAGAAAAACGCGTGCCCAAAGCACACTAAACAAAGCCAGCAAAGTGGCAACTATTGTTCTCATGCTATTTTAAAATACAGTTCTAATTTCTTCTGAGAATCCCAGCCCCAGGAAAAAAAAACATACACATATGCCAAAGTTTTCTTCCCTACTCATTTATCATCTTGATATTGCTTGTTTGAATAGCTACATGGGAGCTCATCTTTTTGATTTGCCTCTAGAGTCCAGTTAATCACAACTTCCATGAAACAAGCTCTTATACTGACGCAATGACTCAAAATACGAGGGTGGTCTGAATCCCCAGTGTATATCTTTTGATCATAGTTTAACCAAAGCTGGATTTCCCTCCCTCCAGCACTTGGCCTTTCTGCCTCACATTCAAACAACCCACTGTATCCAAACACAAACATTCTGCCTGAAAGCTTCCCTTGGACAACAGGAGGATTTTGTTCCAGCCACTAAAGAATGTTTGAAAAGCTGTGTAGCATGTGGCCTCTCAAAGGGTGTGATCTTCGTAGTAGCTCAAGGGACCCTAGACTAACTCCATCCCTTCCATCTGAAAGAAGAAATGTGCTAACAGAAATTCAGCATTAGTCACTATAAATTTTTGTCCAAGTGGCAATGCAAGCATGACAAGCAGACTTTCAAAACCTTACCTGGATTTGCCCCCTACTCCCCCACCCTGCAACTGAAAGGGAATAAAAGATTTTCCTTCATGTTATCTTTATTGCAAAACCTAGTTTTCAGTTTATGCAAATCCCAAAAGATGCATCTAGATAGAATTTTGGTCCTTTTGACTTTGATCCAATCCTGTTTGATTTCAGCACTCTTCTCCCACCTGATTTTAAAATCCCATGCCTCCAGAACTTTTCCCCTTTCTTTTTACTGAGCTCACCCACTTACCATGAAACTGTGAAACTATTGGAGGAGTATCTTCATCTAAGTCATCAACTCCCCCTGCAATTGGGTAAGGAGGAATGGAAACTCGAGGCATAACTACCCAGCTGTGATCAGAGTAGAGAGAGGAGGTCAAGCTTGGTAGCCCAGAATTGTGTGCTATTTGAAAACCACAAATCTTCTCAATCTGTTGCCATCGATAAAGACGTTCTCGCAAACATGTCGTCAACTCAGAAAGTGCTTTCCTGCAGAAAAACACACATTAAAATTACATACACTGTTCTTAATGATAAAGAAAAGCAACACAAGTGCAGTCATTCTAGCATACCAGAAGATCCATTAGGGCTGTCCAAATAGTCGCACTTTAATATCTTTTAAACTGTTTTACTCAAAAGAGCAAAACCGCTAAGACACTGAATTCCATAACTCTCAAAAAATTACATTGTTCCAGGAAAAAATAATCACAAAAGAATATGTATCCTGGTAATACTCTTACTTTGCTTCAAGGATTTTATGGTCCACTTCATCCAGGGAGGAGCTGTGTGCAACATGTAATGTTCCAAATACAGTGCTTCTCTTCTTTTTTATCTTTTCTGCCTAAAAAGCAAGATAAAATGAAATCCATAAAATGAGAAGTTATATCCTTAACACAGATGACAAAACATTAGCAGTATTGACAGGTAGCAAACAACAACTCAGAGGAGAAAAAAAAATATCCAAACACTTATCTGAATAATTTGTATTTACTATTTCATATATCTAGCCACAGATCAGAAAAGTCTTTAAGTAGGTGAAGAGTAAGAGTTAGTACCTCATCTTTGGCGATTGCTAATTGCATTTCTGCATGCTGTCTTTTGATATTGTAATACTGTACTTCAACTTCATGCGTTAACTGAAGCCACTTCTGCAAAGCTTCAGGAACAGACCAATTACTTCTCAGTTCAAACTCCTTCTCAGCCTTTTTTAAAGCCATGCGAACCTAGCAATCAAAAAGAAATAAAAGTGTCACCAAGAGTGTCATTAGAACTGACAGCAGAAGGATGTGAAATATAAGCACCTTTATACCCCACAGCAACATACTAAGGCTTTCCAGAGCTTTGGTGTGTGCCAATTGCTGTCAGGAAGGCAGATCAGGCATTTCTGAAATACAGCATACGAATTTCGATATACTATATTATACTCAGATTTTTTTTTCCCCTATGATATATAGTCCCTAACTTGAAGCTTAAATAGTTTTGTAAGACAGCATTTTTATTTAGTACAATAAATCCAATCTATTGCTACTC
Source organism: Gavia stellata (assembly GCF_030936135.1). Taxonomy (NCBI): domain Eukaryota; kingdom Metazoa; phylum Chordata; class Aves; order Gaviiformes; family Gaviidae; genus Gavia; species Gavia stellata. The sequence continues at coordinate 21,252,064 of NC_082598.1, read as the reverse complement.
AAAAGAGTGAGAGAAAGCTACTATCTCTCATCTGATAACAAGACAGAAAAAAGCTTTTGTATCTATTTTGTTTCATGAATCTAGCGATATTATGATAAGCTAATATACAAAGTGTATGTCTTTTCATAGTTTCAGGATTATTTTACCAGATAATGGCATGACTGAAAATCATTAAATGCTCTTTAATTTTCCCATTCAAATCTAGCATTAAAGAAATGCTGTTTTAAACAGTCCTAAGGATCCAATAAAACCAGGACCAATTTAAAGTCAACACTAAAATTATATAAAGTTTGCAGATACCTGTACTAGCTCTTCCTCTGCATATTTGAGCCTGCTGAGCTCACATTCAGCTCCCTCCCTCAACTCCCTTAGGCGATGAGCTTCCCGTTTTGCATCATTGATCTCATCCATCATTTTGCGCTCCAGATTTTGCTTTTCCACAGCAACATTCCTATTCTCTTCTTGTGCCTTCTCAAGTCTTCACAATTGAACAAAAAATATGAGAAAATACACAGCATATTTGTTAAAAGTTGCAGTCGTCAAAAGAAAAAAAATGTGTCCAGCAACAGGGCAAGAGGCAATGGGCACAAACCAAAACATAAGAGGTTCTATCTGAACATCAGGAAAACACTTTTTCACTGTGAGGGTGACTAAGCACTGGCACGGGTTGCCCAGGGAGGTGGTAGAGTCTCCATGCTTGGACATATTCAGAAGCTGCCTAGACATGGTCTTGGCCAACCTGTTCTAGATGATCCTGCTTGAGAGGGCGGGGCTGGACAAGATGACCTCCACAAGTCCCTTCCAACCTCAACCACTCTGCGATAATAAAGACTGTGCAAGCTTTATAACCAGAGGCAATTACATCACACAATGTGATGTCCACGTCAGACAAAATATGCGAACTTTTACGTAAACCTTCATTAAAGGTGTAATAAGATCAAAATACAAGTCTTTACAGACAACCGAGTTACAGGTGCACCAGAAAAGACTATCAACTCTCACACTGCTAAATAAGCAACAGAAAGTAATCAGCCCAGGTCTGTTTCAGTCTTAAGAGCTTAAAAACAGAAGAAATGTTCTCATTTCCATGTATGTTTAAGTATTCCAAAGTAAACTGTAGTGATATGAAAATAACAGTACATACTTCTAAATCTGTAGATAAAAAAGATTGAACCTCTATTGTCTACTTTAATCCACAAGTTCATCTTGTCTGCTAAAATACCCAGACGCAATTTCTACCCAAAAACCCATTGTCACTGAAATCACAGTTTCCATGCAAAATGAAGATGAACAAAATCCAAAGGCAGCTTAATGCAATTATGACTGTAAAGGATGTGTATTTGTATTTAACCTCCAAACAAAAGCACAAGTAAACATTAACTTCTTTAGGTTTTGTACCTTTCCTGCAAGTCAAGAAGACTTTGCTCTGCTGTTTGGAGACTTTCTAAGTCCTTCATCATTTTTGTGATATGTTCTCTTGAGGTTCTGTTCTGTGTATATGCAAACCAGCAGCCTCCAAAACCAATAACTATAGAAACTGTTAATATAAAATCCTTCATCCAGTTGTGAGGGGGACCTGTGCAAAGAATAACATGATCATTAACTAGTTCATTGATACAACAGACTAGGGACTTTTTTTTCCCCATAGCCTAAAAGGTGACAGAACCTGATGCTAAACAGAATTCCAGTTCATTTATCTCAAACCACCTCCAACAACTACCTTTCAACCTTTCAAATGGATTCCAGAGCATTTTCCATACAACATAAGCAACTCTGCTCTAATACAATCTACTTATTCTGTAGTAAAACATACATTAGATTGAGGAAAGCTTACTAAACTTCTACAATATATAGTCTGTATCTTTATTTAAATTAGTTGAGAGTTTCCCCAATTACACTTTATCAAGCCAGTAGGAACTTTAGTTATGTTTGAGTAAGTACTCCACGGTCTGTGCACTCTGGAATACCCAGTGCTGAGTTAAAACGCACTTGTACAAAATAAAGTCGATTTTAAAAGGGTAAGTAGCTAATAGCAGCACTTTTTAAAAGCAAAACCTGGATTGTCAAAGTATTATATCCAAGATTCCAATACACTTCTTTGTTAGTACAACTTTTTTAGCCACTTCCACCTTTGTAAGATAAGCTTTTAAAAGACAGTTTCTGCTAGCATCAAAGGTATAATGCAAACACAGGGCTTTTTTTCCCTAAAAATCTCCAGCTCAGATCTGTCAGGCTAACTCAGATCAGTCAGGCCAGCTCAGATATGGACTGATTTGCAAAGTCATTCACTAGTCTCCAAACTGACCACCAAGCTCTGGAAGGGCCTCCTAGTTCAGGAATACCAGACATGCACAGTACCACAACAGATCTGTAACTGTGTACAAGCATGCAGATCACTGGTGATGCAGTAAGGAAATGTCTGCATATGCTAAAATGGGTCATATGTGGAACTGCTGCATTAAATTTAACTGCACTTAAACTTGAGTCTGCACAAAAGACACTTATATTGGATTTGCACCATCTCCTTTTTTCTTCCTTGGGGAAGGTCATCCCCTCTCGTTTCAGCATCCCAGCTCACACTGTCCAAGCTAATTGGGAAGTGAATGTAACATTAGCTATCAGTGCAATTTAAACAGTCAAAAACATCTAGAGGACACTTCTTGTGACACAAAAGCCAACATCCATCTGTCAAGTAGGGTTATACTAAAATTTCTACGTGTTCTTACGTACAGAAGTGAACCTTTGTCCTGATCCCAGCATCTTGATAACCCATTTTAATTCATTGCCCAGTTCTACAATGCATGACAAGCAATCCATCAGTACATCCACAAAATAGATAAGCTGTCCCACCTACAGTATTCAAGCATCACTGAATGTATTCTCTGTTGAATCCTCACAAATAAGAGAATAAGAAAAAACTCCAAAAAGTTACTAACGTGTGAGAGGTCCAAATAAAACAACGTCCAGAGCTTTAAGCTGAAGCTTCTGTCTATGGCTCCGGTCAATTATTTTCAAGTGAGAGATCATGAAAGCATGTTCATTTACTGCTATCCTGTTAATAAGACAAAACATTACCTATTGCACAAGCTATAATCAAAACCAGTCTATGGAAAGAAATACATCAATAGCATTTCCCACAGTTATAGAGATTATAGTTATGCAATTAGAGTGAGTGATATAATACAATGACAGCAACACTATATAAAAAAATGTATCAGCATGTGGCAAATGAAGAACATAAAATCACTCTCCTATTCTTTTCTTTCTGGAATAATCATGAAATAAATCCATTTAGCATAGTTACAGGTAACGATATGTTTGCAGACTTGTGACACCAACTCTCTGAAATACATGCAATACTCAAATTTAGTAGTTATGCTCAAGAAAAGGGGTTCTGCAGATAGTTTTTGATGTATACCCTTACATTAGATTGGAAGTTGTTCAAAAGAAAATCGCTACCCTACAGAATTATGTGATCATCGATAAAAGCTTCAACAGCAAGAAACAAAACTAAGACGAAAGGAGTGGCAAGAAGCATTTATATTTTGAAATATTTTGGCAGGAAAAAAAAATGCAGCCTGCTCTTCAAAACTGCTTCTCTTTTCTTGCATTTGACCATATCTTGTTAGGCTTTAGGTTCACATAGTTCCCACATACAGACTGAAGTAGCAACCTACAGGGAATTATTTGAAACTAATTCAGAAGGAATGTTCACCTGGGAAGTGTTGTTCCATTGACATTGCTGTCTCTAAAATTCTTTTCATATTGGGGCAGTTCAACAAATTCTGACAGCCACTGAAGAGTGTCCTCTTGAGTCCAGTTATGAACTGAAAGAAAAAAAATCAGTTTAATTACCTTTAATTTTAATAGCAAGACACAGAAGACAAGCAGTAGAAAAGCAGGTTACAGTGAGCAAGAGGATTTAGCCCAATATAATTGCTGAAAAATTAGCATTAACATTCACCAAGGTGTTTCTGGCATTCTGCCTTTTTCATTATATGCTTCTCAGAGGAAGCTTAGGCAAGCTATAAACAAACAAGCATGGAACCAATAGAAACATTTCTTTATTAAAAATTCCACAGAATAACTTAGTGTTTTGCTTTAGTTTAAATCAGGACAGCATCTTGTGACTTTTATCTACTTAAACTATCTAAGCCTCAATCCTTTTGTCCTTGCTACCCTTGCAGAACTAAACACATGTCAGCAGGTGCTGTAGCCATTTAAGGCAATGTACCAAGATCTTTCCCAGGATGATGGTTAAGAACTTGTTTTCACAAGAATCTTCACAGAGTACATGCCTACTAACCACAAAATGGGAGCAGAGAAGAAATGAAAAGAGAAGATTGAAAGAAAATACTGAAAGACAGTAGAAATTTAACAGGAAAACAATTAAATCTCTCTCAAATACGCCCAGAACAGCTGTATTACATGCAATAATATTCCCACTAAGAAAAATTATTTAAATATGTAGAGAATAATGAACAATTTTCCTGTATAATAGCAACAGTCTACATAACCTCTCATAGATACAGATGCTCTAAGAAAATAAGGAAATACTACCCATAGATTTTACCAAAAAATGCCCGCACATGTCTGGCCCTTACAGACCAGCTGCTACAGCTTACAGCTTCACACTGACAAAGTTGAAGGGAAATTGTTCTTTCCATTTATGAAGTCTGCAAAAGTTTGTCTGAACATGAAAGAAACAAAGTGACAGCTCCTTCTGGACAGACATATCTTTGCATGAACAACTATCTTTTTCTTTAAATATTGCTCTCTCTAAAACTACTTGCATGTGACAATGCTGGGCAGAGATCTCTTCAGAAACCTTGTCACAAGGACACATCCCCAGTAGTGAATTTTGACAATGATCCTTTATAAAGAGCTGCTGAAAGCTTGACAGGTAAGCTGCAGGCAATGCAAATTTTTATGAGTTCAAATTCGTATTTCAGTTCGCACTGAAACTGAAATAAGGACTTCTAGGTCTCTTGCCTACACCCAGCATAGCTAAAAAATAAGCTTAAACATTTCAGATTTTCATCATTCTAGATAATGAGAGACAGAACACGTTTCACAGACCCACTTATAGCTTTAAAAAATAAACTTGCAATACAAACCACTTGTATTCTATCTGTATGAATGGCTACACCTCCTTCCCAGCACGCTGTCCCATTTCTTTCTCTGCTTTTGAGCCACAAACTGTTTTCCAGGTATTGATCTTGCAACAGACTCAGTTTGTCATATTACTCTAAGCTTTTATGCAAAATGTCTGGGTTCTATTTGTAAACAGATCATTTCCACATTGCAAAGATTCTTAACTGTTTTGTGAATAATAAGTGATCAGATTTACAAGTCATTCCAAGCATCTAAAAAGGGTGGTAAAATCATCCAGAAAAATATCACTTTAACTGCATTCTGGAAATATGTTCATAAACTGGTCCAATGCAAAAGCATTGTTTTGATGTGACATAGGAAAAAAATCACCTAAAATAACTACTAAACACTACAGACTTTACCACTGACAGTACAGAACATGCAATTTTTGAAGGCACGCAGTTCACTGAGTTTATAAATTAAGGGGGAGGGAAAAAAAAAGAAAAAATAATATTGAGATTTTTCACTTCTACTGCTGAAAGTATTTTGTAGTCACACTCAAAATTTATGTAAATTTGTACTTTTTTATAATTCAGTAGTAATTTTAAACATTATTGTGTAAGAAATGAGGTACATACTGAAGTTGTTTACAGTAGAGTCAATCACATCTGTTCTACTGCTTAGACTGGTGTGATGTTTCCTTCATAGATTATCAAGGAAAATTCCCCAAACCAACCAGTTATATTTAGGAAAAAATACTTTACTTTTCATTATCTATCACCATTTCAGATACCTCCACTAGTACAGAAACTGCAAAAAGAAGCAACCGAAGTCCATCCCAGACTAGAATCAGAACTTGTACTTTCTGTATTCTTCTTACACTATTACCTGTTTACATAAGTTAGTATCAATTACTTTTCAGTATATGTATATTTGTATATACTATAATACATATATAAATAAATGTGTATATATATTTGGTATACAGGGCTCAGTATTGGGGCCAGTTCTGTTTAGTATCTTTATCAATGACTTGGACAAGGGTATCGAGTGCACCCTCAGCAAGTCTGCAGACGACACCAAGCTGGGAGGGAGTGTTGATCTGCTCGAGGGTAGGAAGGCTCTGCAGAGGGATCTGGACAGGCTGGATCGATGGGCCCAGGCCAGTTGTATGAGGTTCAATAAGGCCAAGTGCCAGGTCCTGCACTTGGGTCACAACAACCCCATGCAGCGCTACAGGTTTGGGGATGAGTGGCTGGAAAGCTGCCCCGCAGAAAGGGACCTGGGGGTGCTAGCTGACAGCCAGCTGAAGATGAGCCAGCAGTGTGCCCAGGTGGCCAAGAAGGCCAACGGCATCCTGGCCTGTATCAGAAACAGTGTGGCCAGCAGGAGCAGGGAGGTGATCGTGCCCCTGTACTCGGCGCTGGTGAGGCCGCACCTCGAATACTGTGTTCAGTTTTGGGCCCCTCCCTACAAGAAGGACATTGAGGTGCTGGAGCGTGTCCAGAGAAGGGCGACGAAGCTGGTGAGGGGTCTGGAGCACAAGTCTGATGAGGAGCGGCTGAGGGAACTGGGGTTGTTCAGTCTGGAGAAAAGAAGGCTGAGGGGAGACCTTACCACTCTCTACAGTTATCTGCAAGGAATATGTAGAAAGGGGGTATCAGTCTCTTTTCCCAAGTAAAAAGTGATAGGACAAGATGAAATAGTCTCCAGTTGCACCAGGGGAGGTTCAGATTGGATACTAGGAAAACATTCTTCACTAAAAGGGTTGTCAAGCCCTGGAACAGGCTGCCCAGGGAAGTGGTTGAGTCACCATCCCTGGAAGTATTTAAAAGACATGTAGATGTGGTACTTAGGGACATGGTTTAGTGGTGGACTTGGCAGTGTTAGGTTTACAGTTAGACTTGATGATCTTAAAGGTCTTTTCCAACCTAAATGATTCTATGTTGTGTCCTTTTAAATGGCCACTCACCATTTAAGCTAAGCATAATCAATACAGTCAACTCTTATTCTGGGATTTCACGGCCTGAATCTCAGCACATATTTCAGAAGAAATTTACATTTATTGTGTAAACTAACTCTGAATTAGCAGAATTTCAGTGTCAGAGCCTGCAAATCCCCAAGTTTTCCACGTGGAACCGAACCCTAAACTACCCTGTCCTCCCTTTTCTACAGCACCGCAGTGGAGCCCTGAGAGATTGATTTATATCAGTGAAAATGTTCAGACTGTTTCTTTCTGTTGATATCTTCTATATGCTATATATTGGTAAGAAGTATTGCTTGACTTGTCTCCGGTAAGACATTATGACCAACTTACATGTTTATTCTACAACAGCATACAGTACTGAGAAGCAAACTGGCTTTTCTTCACCAGAAAGAGTTATGGTCTATTGAAACATGACACAAGACAAATGATATACACCAGGTGTACTGAAAGTCAAGCAGGCCAGCTGAAATTCGTCTCAATCAGCATTGCCAATTAGAATGTGACAGCTCCTACTAATTAGCTGAGGTTGTAACTTTTCCTTACTTTACACACCCAAAAAGAATATACTGCTTCAGACAGTGGAGGAGCAACTGACAATTACTTGAAGTTAAATGCATATAGCATTATATAGTAATCATATCACCCTTCCCTCTCACACTTATTTTCACAAATAGATATCTTGAGAGAGAAGATGTCAGCAAGATGCCTTGGGCAGGCAGGTGTAGAAGCCATGGCATTTACACCCCAGTGCAGCCCTCAGTCTCTAGACTTGCATCAGCTGTTCTATTTTGGATCACAAGTTTAGGGGTTTTGCCCCTTTTGTTTTTAAACTGCTATAATAACATGCCTGAAGGTGAAGAAAGCAAAAGTAGCTTCAAACTGGCCCTGTATGAAAGCTGCTCCTTGCTAACCCACATTAATGGCTGATTAGAAGATCAGGCTATATATCCCTTTTTCATTTTACATTTATCATGTAGCACAGTGCTTCAGGGCAGGGGGGTGTGAGGTAAAACAACATTACAGTGTCAGCTCCAGTACTCCTATGGGCTTCCTACTCCTTTCAGAAATCAGATTACATTTGATAAGAGTATTTCATGCCAAGGAGTGAATGACAGCCATATATTAGGCTTAAAGTTGAGAACAAGCTGACCAGGCAATATAGGAAAACACAAGATTGTTCCGAATCAAGCACACACAAGGATTCAAAAGTTAGTTTTGTTTTAGCAGGACCTTCAGCAGCAACCTCAGCATGAAATATGCTGCCACCAGTAGGTTTTAAAATAGCATGAAAAAGCAAGAGAGGAGTGATCCTGACTATCTTTTCAACAGTTTGATGTTACAACCCTTGTTTCTTCTCACGCAGAAGGGCCAGTCTGCAGTACTGTAGTGGTCCTGCCTGGAACAGCACACAACATTATGTAACTCATCCTCAGTCAAGCCCTGCTTGCATGCATTTCCAACCTCTGGATATTTAAAACCTGAGACAGCAAATGATTAAGAAAATGCAAGGCAGCCATAACGTCTTTGTGGCATGCAGTTTAGTCCCAGTTGCTGCAAGAACACTTGTGCAACATTACCTCAGAATATAACAGGTGATCACACATACAAACAATACTAACAATAGTAAACCATTCATGAACTCCAGGTTTGACCACTACCGTTTTACTTTGCTACAAAATGAGGTCCCAAGGGACAATGCTACCTCACCAAGAATGCAGCACCCTACCTATTCACCAAGACAAGTCAGACAACTACCCAGACTCCCATACTGTTGAGACTAAATACCTACACATCTCTCTTCAGGCAGCAAATTCATACAATCTTAGCCCATTACAGGGGCAAAAAAAAGAGAAGGCAGACACCCTTGAGACACAGAACTTTCAAAGACAATTGTACAAAAACCGGTATTCAGACATCAAAACAAATGTTCCTTTGTCACCTTTGCTGCACTCATAACTACTACCTCTTCAAGGCCCTTGTAGAAAAAAATACTGAAGATGCACCTTTCATTTTAACCCAACGATATGCTATCCTAGTTCCTAGCCATTCCTCTAAATAGAATTCTCTCTGTAGAATTAGATTATGAAATTAAAAAACTTAAATCATCACAAAAAGCACAAGCAACATCAACTAAACTAAGTGACAGTCTTGTTTTGTACTAAAGGACTCACTGAAACTGTGTGGCAACACAGCAACAATAGGCTAGATGCTGATTTAAGCTATGATACGATTCCTTCCATGCAGGTAAAACCTATAGCAGCTTTGAAATTCCTTTAATTTGCACCAGTACAGACCATGCCTTAAGGATTCTGCACCAGGTAGGGATACCAAAAGCCTGCCCAGTACCAGAAATATTAAAAAGCAATATTCTGAAGCTGCTTTTTTTATTAGGCAATTTTTAAAGCTTTGAATGGAACTAATCCTCAGGGTTCTATTCACTGTATAAGATCCTTCTCAAGCAATTACTTAAAAATAACCTTTGTTTTTCTTAATCCTAAAAGGAGACACCAAACAGCAACAGCACACTTACTATACCATAAATAGTGTTTTCACTTCTTCCTTCAAAACTTAACTGTCTGACATCACCAATGTCTTAAACAGAAAGCAACTTTAAGCTATTTGACAAATACTTAAGACAAACATCCACATAAAGCAAGGTTTATGGGAAGGAATGAGCAATTCTACTCAGCATAAACTAAGTAGCAATAGATCCAGAAGACGTTTCTGCATAAGCACTAATGGGCACTGTCAAGGGCACAATTTAGAGCTTGTAATTCTCACACAGATACCTCAGACTACTAAACAAAGTTTCAAATTACTGATACCGTCATTTACACTACCTTCCACCCTCTTGTTTAATGCTGTCAAATTGCATTAAACTGACACTATAAACTAGGAGCACATAAGAAAAAAAAAAATCAAAATTCCTAGAGGAAAAGCAGTATTTTCCATGTTACCTAATATTAAATGAAAGTAGTTTATTATCCAAGAAGCTTCATGCTTTCTAACAGTCACCAGACCACTGTTAACACTGCTTGGGAGTCTCATTCTAAGGGCCTCCCTGTGGTGCAACCTTAGTTTCCTCAACAGGATGCACAATAAGGCCAGACAACCAGACACTCCTCTCAAAATCTTTTGAGTTTTACTCACAATGATCACTACATTCAAGAAACCTGGAACAAAGATATACAGAGCAGAAAAGTTAGATACTTCTGATATTACGATAGCCTAAATTTTTGAAGAGTTACTCATAAGTTAAATGAACAATTGCAGGGAGATAATTTTCTCTGATAATTTATTTGCCGTATTTTCATTGAACAAGATCTTTACTGAATAAGCGTTTACACAATACTTGAAGAGGTGAGGCTAAAAATCTCTGGTTAAAACGTAGATATTTACTACACAGCAAACACTTGACCAATGTACCTCAGATTGCACTTATATGACTTCCTACATCAGCAGAATGAACCAAAAGGCATGTTCCTATTTTCATTCCTCTTTTGGTCTTACTTTTAGTTGTTTCACTAATACAAACTTTTAGATGTCCATTAGCATAACAGCTTCTGAATGGTGGTGGTGGGGAAAGTTATGTACTTTTCTCCTAACAACTGTAACACTCAGGATCTCTGGAAATCTCTTTTTTAATCACTACATCTTGATAGTGGCAACGAACACTGTACTGCTCATTAAGTACTGTCCTTTGATATTTGGAGTATTTGGCTCAACTTACTTATTTCATTCAAATCAAAGTAGGGGAGGGATGGTGGTGTTGGATTCTCACTCCATTTTCCTGTATCCCAAGTTTAAAAAGATTTTCCAAAATGCTTTGGACTAAGAATTCTAGCTCTTCGTAGCCCAAAGAAACATTATATCAAAGTGGAAGCACATTGGACTTTCCACTTAACAGGATGTATAGTAAATGTTTAAAAACAGCTTGACAGCAGCCCTTAGGGCTTACTAAATTGAAAACATGCTTATCTGGAATTCAGCGCTTGCAACAGTCACCTTCATAAATTACAACCTCATACTGATGAGCGTCTAAGCTAGCTTAGTTTACTTACAATACACTCAGCACATCAAGAGGAAATTAACACTAGCTGGACTGAATGATTTTTAGTCAGGTTTATGTACGCCCTATAAATAACAGTACCAAAACAGATTCATGAAGATGCATTAAAAGAGGTCATCCATTCACTACTCTAAACGACTTGGTGAAAAAATTGTTGAATTATGTCTCTTTCAATAACCACCACTATATTTAGCTACTCTTCTTTACCTACCTTCAGATGTTTTCCAGCGTTTCCATAGATCCTCAATGGTGATATGTTTGTCTTCTCTGTGCAGGTGACTATGTTTATTAGAGGCATCCTTGTATTGCATATCTTCCCTTAGAAACTGAAGAAAAGGGAAAACATCATCTTAAATGCCAAAATAGCAATTTCTAAACAGAAACTACAAGGAAATCAGGCAGAGGAGAATCTTTAATATTTCTTCCTCATGCAAGCAGCACACAAATCATGTAAGCTGACTACATCAAACACTCAGAAAGCAAGTTAAACACTCTTACAGGATTTGATGTTCACAATGATTAAATCCTAGAAAAACTGAAGGTGCAGTTGGTAGTATAGTAGGTTTAACAACATTATTAGTATGCCTTAGATTTACAGTGATTACAAGAATGCGCCATACAAGTCGTACTGCGTACTTCTCTATTCCGAACACATTTAACCAACTTCACCTACTTGAAGGCCATGTAAGATCTGAAAATGTGCCAGTCCTTTATGGATGAGTAATACCTGAACCCTGCTATACCAGTTAAATGCAACTGCTTAAGAGATGAGAGAAAGGTGTTGATTAAGTATTACTAAAGTCTTTTGATTAGACAACAAAAATTTGACTTCTATTTCAGCAAAGTAAAAAAAAAAGCCATCTTAGGGCCAATTTTCTTCTTGCTGATGATCCCTCATGGTTACACTCCAAGCACAGAAGCATTACACAAAGCTGTTTCATTCGCAGTAATTAATAGGAAGCCTATGTCGAAATACCACACTTTTCCTTTTAGTAAGCATGATAAAAGAAGATCCTGCAATCACATCATATATTGCAGTGTTGTATCAGTATTTCACAAGTCACTACAAACAGGTTCTCCAAATACATACAAGAAAAAAATCATGGAACTGTAAAACCCATTTTATTTTTATTTCACACAGGCCTAGAAAAGTTCAAATACTGGTTAGCAAACCACCTCCCATTAATAGTGGAAACCTTTCATAGATATCAGTCCCTAAAAAGCACAGCACGAGCAGTCTCTGTGGGTGGAGACCTTAGTGTTAGTACCAGAAAACTAATGTGAGATCTAAGTAATCTTGCGGAGTAGATTGCTTGCTTGCTTCAGTTCCTGAAGGAAAAGCTGCTCAAACAGAAACAGCTATAGATAGTCATGACAGCTAACTCAAAAACCAGCTTTTTATGTGGCTGATCATGTGTCATCACCACTTCAAGCAGAGATGAGGAAGAAGGCCAAGCTAGCGATGCAGAAGACCCCACTACTTAAAATTTAGTTCTGATAATAATTTACCTGCAGAGCTTCCTGCATAGGCCCCATTTCTAACAAATCTAGAGATGATGTCAATCAAGAAACTGCAGGAGAGACTGAAAAGTAGTCAATGTTAAACCATGATATTAACTTTAAATAATAAAAAAAAGACTGTGTGTGACAGCAGAAATATGCAGGGAAAAGCTAATCCTTATCAATTTCCCCCTATTAAAAACTTCATTCTTACTAGGAAGTAAAGGAGTCTAAAAAAAAAAAAAAAAAAGGGAAGCGATTCAAGTTTCTCCTCTAACTGCTAGACTTGGGATAAAGTACTAGTTGCCTTCCCTAATCCAATCATAAACCCATACATGCCTTTTGGTTCCAAATACAGATTGGATGCAAACCCTTTCTCATTCATCTACCACTTCAAAACCTTTTGATTGCTAAAATAGTTCCATTTAGCCCATACAAATTGCACGAGCATTTTTAACTGCTCTTCCCTACGTGTATGAGAAAGGCATAAATACAGATATATATAAACACATGTATATACATGAGAAATATAGGAGAAATTTATGAAATGTAGGAGAACAATTGAAAATAGCAGCCTGTTGAGGCAGAGGCAATTACAGAACTTCTGAAACACCATGGCCCAGCAACTGTAAAAAGTTAAAATAAGCACAGAAAAGGACTGATTGCTGTAACTATACACAGATTTAAAAATATCTGCTGCATAACCTCTGTTGCACACTCCATAGTCCAAGTGCGAGCTCTGAGTACTTCCCCAATTGGCACAACTACCAGGAAGCTGGCAATTTCCACGGCTAACATGCACCATGCAAGCAAAGGCAAATTATCTTATTCGTTCCCACTCCATGTTTATTGAAGGGTAAGCTGAAGAAAAGGAACAAAACAAAAAGAAAACAAAAAATCTTCTTATCCACTAATGTCTCTAAGCCCTTCCAGATTTAAGTACCATCTCACAGTTGGAGCAGCAGGGAAGAACTGATGTTGGCCCACCTCACCTTTTCCTTTCAGACTGCAAGTACCTGCTATCAACTAAAGGTTTCAGCACATTTTGCATCTCCTCAGTTAAAACTCATACCTCGGATCAGTTTTGTTCATAATAAATAAACTTGCTTCTATCTTTACTGCTAGTTGTCAGCAAAGGTTGTAAATACCTTAGGAGAAGAATGTTTGAACAGTTACAGGTGCTGCCAAGGAAAATCTGAATTGCTGTTAAGAATACTACATATATGGTTAGGAATAAAGAAGGGAAGGAAGGTGCCAACTGATAAACAGAAGAGCTTCAAGGTGTTACACCTCACCACAAAGCACTATAAGGTACTAGAAGAAAGCATTCTGATTTTAAAAATGGGACGGACATAGGTAACCTTGGCACCCAGATAAGCAAGGCAAACAACAGTTTATGGAAAATTTGCAGCATTTCATGTCGTTCTGCTCCAGAGCCCGCAGAGGGAGCAAGAGTTAACACATGAACTCACATTCTCAACACACTGCTGGAACACGACAGGTTACACTAACAAGTTGAGGGGAAAAAAAAAAAAAAATGAAAAGCCTGATTTCAAATTTCATCACAAATACAGAAAACAAATCCAAGTTCGAAGCACATGATTTCCCAGGAGAAGAGGATGACAGTGGAAAAGATCTGGTTTACACTGAGAAACTGTTTAGAGTATTAGACTGAGTCCCTTTTTTAAAAAGGGACTGTCAACACAGAAACTTGTAAGCAGTTTGCATTTAGTGATCAGTACGCAGTTACTCCTCAGAGGTAGAAAGTATGCATTTACAAGAATTTCTTGAAGAAAAGAACCCCTCTTCTGTTTGATCCTACCCATATTGCTCCCAGATCCTATGAGAATAAACACGATGACTTCCTCAACAAGGTTCTCTAACACCGGATGGTCACAATGGTAAAGTTATAGTGTACATAGCTAGAAAGATGCCATCACATTTCAAAGAATGAATGCATTTATTAATCAAGAGATATATGGCATCAAACATCTTTCTTTTGTTGAACGGATCTTTGTTTCAGAACTGGCCTAATATGGAAGTTATCCTTGAAGAAAAGGAACTGTGTCCTAAATTGAAGAAAGCCATAAAAACAGAACAACTCTGGTAAAAAGAGAGGATTTTTCTGTTCCTTGTCATGGCAGCTAATCTCTCTTCTGTTGCCCTGCTCATTAAGTATACAAAGAAAAGGTTAGAAAAATAACGCTAAATAGGGAGGTTAAAAGAATAAGCTCTAACAAAAAACATCTAAGGATTATCTTAGCCAACATAATTACTCAAGAGGGAGAAGGCCTTTTAAGACTACAAAGTTGAAACCAAGAAAGCAGCAGATAAGTTACCTAAAAACTCTGTGTGAAACAAAAAAATAGTTTGTCGAAGTAGTTACTTCAAAAACAAGTAGAGAGTAAAAAAAACACCACACCTAAACTCGAAACTGGAGTTTTGATCCCAAAAGTACCATAACAACTGTGCCTCTACAAAGATTCACATCCCCAAGTCCAAGGTTCAGCAGCGTAATAGGTGGAGAGGAAACTTTCTCCTCCCTGGAGAGGACAGGATCCTGGAGCCCTTGAAAAGAGTTACAAGGTCAGGTATGCCACAACCTTCCTTCCTCTTTAGAAAGCCTTTAGTACCATAACATCCACCAAAATCCAGTCAACTCATAGCCAAAAACTAACCTGAAGCGAGAACCACCAAAAAAAAAAAATTCCAACCCTTCCAAAAGGCAAAAAAAGAAACACCAGATCCAATACTGGTTTGACATGGAGAGAGCACTTACAAACTAAAGCCACATGCAGCAATACAAAAAATTAAAATATGTTGAAATGTGGAAGTTGCAAGAGATGCTTGCTCCTCGAGGAACAAATGAACAATTGCATACTTTTGCAAACACCAGTGGAAAAGTAAAATTAACCACACTCACTAACTGCAGAAGGAAGTACTCATATGCTATGTTTATATTTTGTTCTGGGTGAAGGCTCAAGTTTATGATTTTCAGTTTCACCAACTTAAAACAGACCCTCTCACTGACAGGTTTACTTTAAGAGCAATTAGCAACATCTCCTGGCTAAGCGTTACTGTCTTCCCTGAGCATCTATTCCTTACACAGTGTTATTTCCTTCAGTTTTATTCCTTCAAAAGAAAACCTGCACAAGCTACAACTTCAGTTTTCCTATAATCCTACCTAGAGATACAGCTGGTCATTGTTAGACAGCCTTTTAGAGCATTCCCTCCCACCTACTGCTACCAGACTTGTTGCAGCTATTGCAATGTCACACTTGTTGACTAAGTTATGATGGCAAGTGTGCTTTTAAAAGGCAACATACCGTGATTCAGGTATGACAGCATTCACAACTGCCTACCCTATAGAAATGGCTTCTACAGATGTTACACAGTAAAATAAGATAATGTACTTAAGCATAATAGAAACATGACTAGAAAAATGTAGGACATAGCTGTGAAAGTGTAACCAAGTATATCTTATGTAATCTACAAATTCTATGGAAAAGAGATTATTGCAGCTCAAACCAAAACTGTAGCTATTCTACTGCAAAGTAAACTTTGCAATTTCTTCAAAGCCAAGTTGGACTTTCCAAGGGGGCACTTCATTGTAGCAGAACTAAATGCCTGCAGTGCTACATGAACAGGTGCAGACAGCTACATATTAGCTTAAGTACCTCCAAGGAGGTGAGGCATGAGGTAGGTCTGATCCAAATCACGTTGGAACAGGTTTCTATGCAACCATACCCATAACAACACATGCTGTCTCGCTGCAGGACTTCTTTGCACAGGCACAGCCGTAGACTAACGCAGCCGTCATCTTTTCAGACAGGACCTGGCTCCTACCTATCCTGCTCTGAAAAAAACAGACTGTGTAGACCTGCTCAGAGCTGCTCACAAAACTTCAGGAGACTAAAAGACACTCTGTCTGGGGCCAAATACATTAGCAGTTGAATGATAAAATTCAATGCAAAAAAAACACCTATTAACAAATCTATGACAAACTAAGGGAATCAAAGTAACCCAATAGCTTTGGCGAAAAAGGTTTGCTACATTGGTTAGGAAGCTCAAAATATTTGTTTGAAAGATCAATGTTCGTAACAGAGCGTTCTTGCACAGTGCGATGTAAAACAGTCAGAAGGCATCCCAGTATTACGCAAAACAATTATAGTGCTTTCAGTTTCTGAACCACTGCAGCAGGTAATTCTCTACGACACAGAATTTTGCCTAACCAGCTGACACTGGAGTTAACTAGTTTACACAAATAAGAACTAGTTTACACAAATAAGAACACCAGTTTAAGGAGCTTTATTATATAAATAAGGACAAAACTAGAATAGTAAGAGAACTTTAAAGGACATTTAACATCATGCTGAGTGTGTATTTGCAGACAACAAAATGAAGCAAGAGCTCAGTCTATAGCAGAACCTCTCCCAACTGAAATTATAACACCTGGGGTAGGCTCCTGAAGTTCAATGAGGTGCCCAGATGCACTAAACAAAGACAGATCAAGGATTTGAATGATGTCATCCATTATTTTTTTACATCTGTTCCATACACGGCTGTACTTCCTCCCCCCCTCAAAAAAAAACTTCTGCTAAATTTTTACTCTCCCCATCCCGCCCCCCCCCAAAGATGTAACAATCAAAAGGAAGAGAAATTCTGAACATAAATTTGCTTTTGTTCAGGAATACAGAAGGGCTATTCACTTACACTCCTCCTGAGTTTAATGTTAAATTCTGAAAGTGTTTTTTTCACTTCACACTTTATGCTCCTAATATCCAAATTATACATACTTAAAATGGGAGCACCACACTACCTTGGCATCCTAAAGTATTCATGAAGTATTTAGTACTCACTACTGTCCAGAACAGATTATTGAAATGAATAGGTCTCTGGTCCAAACTCGTAAATCAGGTTGTCAGGTTTCATTCCTTTTTTATATCTCTTAAGGAATCAAAGAACAAAGATATCCACAGACTTCTTTTACCAACTCATCTTTACACAAATTGAATACTCAGCTCTATTTCAGCAGTAATTCAGAAAATAATTTTATGTTGAAAAGTTACATGTTAAATTTTATTTCTCCAGATTCTCCTAAAAAAGTAATATTAATGCATAACATCTTAATTTACCAAGCTTGTAAAATAAATTGTAAGGTATAGGTGCATGTACCATTTTAATTCCTAAAAGAAAGGAAGCATAAACAACCAACAACGTGACTAGTAAATTAATTACATAACAAAAATAAGTAATAAGTGCATGAACTGGTTCTCCTTTATTATAAAACCTTTAATCACAAATTAGCACTAAAGGGAGGGTATACTGAAGTACACATTTCTGAACTCACCCCAGTTCTATAAATTATTTAACTGAATTGTTTACACTTGACCTATGTATCTTCTCCATTTTTATTTCTTTCTGGATTCTTTCTTTGACTTTTTTTTCTTTTTTAGACTCCACCTCTTCATCTTCTCTCAAAAAACACAGCATATTCCCTCAAGACATTTTTTGTTCAACCTCTCTTGGATTATTTGCATCTTGGATGCAAATCTTGGATGCAAATATGACCTCAAGCCCTCAAACAATAGCTTCATAGAGTCCATCCATTCAGAAATGGTCACTTCAAAGGAAGATCTTGGGCTGTCAAATATTCTGCTCCTCTCAAACTTACTATAGTCAAAGTGCTGTATTTCTATTGCTATCCCTGATCAGATCATACTAGCTACATTTTCTGCTTTAATCGCTATATAGAAGACAGTAATCCTCCCTGTTTTACGCCACTAAAGCTGGATTCTTTTTGATTCTTGCCTCCAGACAACATTTTAAGTCAGGCACTTCCGCATATCACCCCTGAGGTTCCAACTTCTTTGGCCGTACTGGTAAAAGCCATTCTCTGATTGTTTCATGCTTTCAACACTGCAGTCTCTTCCTCTCCGCACCATGTTTTTTGTCTTTTTTCTTTTTGGTGGTTTTGTGGGGGGTTTGTTGGGTTGGGTTTTCTTGTTAAGCAATTATGCAAGTGCACTTACAAAAAAAACCTCAAACAAAATATCAAGACATTAAGTGATCTATCCAAAGATCCCATGCAAAGCTGTAAATTCATGCCATTAGATTTGTGTGACATTAGATGCATAGTAAGATATTAATATTTCAAAAACATTAACTTATTCTATTTCTACAGAAAGAGTCCTTGAGGAAATTACTTGATGTAGGATCTACATCCAGAGATTCTTTGGAAACAGGAAAAACCTATGTAAATAGTGAACATATGATAAGTCTGTCTTAACTGCTGTGCCTCTTCATCATTAAAACGAATCATGTACACGTGGTGCAACAGATGCTTCCTGAGGTAGATAGCCTCCCACAACACATGACTAAAAGCTCAGTTAGTAATACATTCTCCCTTTCACTTACCCTTTTACAGCGTACCTCTTTAAACCAGTTTGAACAATTGCAATCTTTTGTACATTAATAATAATGTAATAATAGCAGGAGCTAGATTTGATAGAGAAATTCATATTAGCCTGCCCTAACAGTAAGTATAGTCTTTTTCCACATCCTTCCTTTTTTCTCTTCTCTGCTGTACCATACTCTCTGGTTTTCACACTGTCATAGCATACTCTACAGAAATTAGTAACTGCACAGTAAAGCATACTCTACTTCAAGTACGACACAAATTTGTTAACCAAACAATTTTTTTTCTTTAAGTTATGTTTCTTGTTTTGAAATACATAATTCTACACTGAAAATTTAGGGCAAGTATTAGAAAGTTGTGCGAATCCTGAATGCAAAAAAAAAAAAAATCCAAGCATATGAGTAGCTATGACAAAATCTCTTTTTTCCAAGTTTTTTGTAATAATTAGAATTAGAAAAGTATATTCTAGTCAATTTAAAAGTTCAAGTTTTTCATCTTTATAAATCTCTTAAGTTATACCATCTAGTCTACCAACCTAGGTAACAGACCAAAGAATAAGGAAAAAAATATCTAACCAGTCCATGCTCAAACTAGAGCTCCTCTATCTTCTTTAGAAGACTTCAACAAATCCCTCGTGTTTCAATGACTAATAAATCCCGTGCCAAAAATTTAGATCAAGTTCCCCACATCAATTTCATCAAGGTCAAATACAAGCTTCTTTCCAGTCCACACAAGGTAGATCCAAAAGGCTTCCAGCATCAGATAATTTTTGAGAAAATAAAAAGTTTTTTACAAAAGTTCAAATTTTCTTGTATCCGCTACAGAATGATTTTATGCGAGACTTCATTTTAGAGAGGAAAAACAAAACTACAGCATAAAACAGGGCATGAGGAACATTAGGAAAAATAATACTGTACAGATGAAGTGTCTGGAATCACTGTTGGGAGTTCTCAACTGGATTAGCAAATTGAAATAGTTAAAATAAATAGTTCAACATCTTTAGCTCTTGTTACCTTCCCCTCTCAAAATAACTTGTTTACAAGAACTTCCTTCCTTGGTGTAAATATACACTTGTAATTTGTAACACTGTTTTAGTGCTGGTAAAACAGCAGAAAGTTATTGTACATTGTCACATTTTTCCCTGCCAAATGAAAAGCCGATGAATATCTAATCAACATACTCAATATACTGCTCTTCCAGGAGTCTTGCATGCAAAAACCATGCAGCATGAAACAGGAAATCCATTACCCTGCTGTTAAGCAAAATCCCTGTATTTCATGCAAGCTCTACTTCTAATAAAGTGGGGTTTAATGATCAGTCCTCATTCTTTCTCAAAACAGCATTATCCACTGTGACAGAAAAAAAAAATCTGGTTCTGAAATAGCATATATTAGGACATATTTAGTATATATTCAGACCTACTGTAATCAGGTAACTACATAAAAGATGTGACATTTTAACAACATAGTTAAGATTATGGTAAAGATCCAGAAAGAGAGCTACAACAAGAACATACAGTTTACTAGCTAAACTTGCAATTAAATCGCATTTCTCATCAATTTCAGGTTTGCTTTTAATGTCTTGGAAGAAAGCACTCTATGCAAATACATATTCACCACTGATCTGCATGGAAACTTTACGTACAAAAAAGCTCATTTAGGTTTTTTTTTATTAACTATTTCTTCAATAATTAAAAATGAGCTAGCAGAAAAAAGGGCTACATTTTAGTCATCTTATTTTGTTCACAGTGAGTAGTTTGAATATATAGTTAAACTCATCTCATTACTCCAGCTATAACAGTACCCCTCATGAACTGTTCTAATTTCAGCCATTTTAACAGGTTTTAGAGTAGCTTCTGTTGCTCGGATTTATCTCGACGTTCCTCTAGAACAGGAAGAAACTTATGGTCACATATAAAGATGGTCCACTGGAAACCAGGACAGATCTTTTAAATACTAATAAAAAGTTTCCAATGTATAAATATTTCAGTATTTTCTTTCAACTTTCTTAACTTTCATATATAACAAATGCAACACAAGTCAAGAGAATCACATAATGCTGAGCAGCTCCTCAGAAAGCTCATACTCCATCACTAATGTTTCAGTTCGCAGACTGGATTATGCCTGTCCCACACGTTAATAACAATACTCAAACATTCTGCAATAACAGAGCTAGACTATTTCCAGTGCCTGAACTACCTTGCCATGACACTCCCTAAGGTACAGGGCAGATTTTTTCCTCCAAAGTTAAAAAGTACATTATTTTATTCTGGACCATTATCTCCATTGTACTGTTTTCCTTCAGAAAACCCTTATCAAACAACCAATCACTGTTGATGCTGTTTGTACACAGTCACACAGAAAAGTAAGTAGCATCACATTAAACTTGAGAATGGTAACTCACAACTTAACTCATTCAGGAAGAACAATCTTCCCTGAGATGTTATAAAAAAGGGGAAAAGAAATCAGGGATAGATTCTTCTCCCACTCACCTCCAGTGAGAATGGGCTTCAGAACCACATGGCAATACCCTCATTTTTAGGGCCCAGGAGATGAGGGGACATCTTCACTCCCCTTCCTTTCTCAAGCCTGTGCCTGACAACTGCCAGAAAGCAGAAGCAAGAATAATGAAACTACATGGGTATTTCCATTCCTACTCAGTAATTTTGAGAAACCCAATGGTAAAATGAGTAAGTGCAAGGGCACGTCCTTTGTCAGGACCAGCAGGAGCCTGCCTACCAAACTCATTCGAGCACAATCATAAAAAACGTTGGCAGGTCTGAATAACCTTCCTTAGTTCATAGGACTTAATCTACCATTAACCTACAGCAGAAGGTGCTTACTACTTGCCTGTAAAATGTAAGCAAAAACATAAGAAAGCTTTCTTAGACTGCTGTCTGTAACAGGTATTGTTTTGCACCATGAAGTGCCTGGAACAAATCTAAGTAAAGCCCAGCGATGCCTTAAGCAAGAAAACTTTAGAGCAAAGAAACTAAAATACCAGGTGGCAGATCACATCAACTCTTAGTTACCTCACTGCAAGCTAAACCAACACCATTTGCCTGCCTCTTACACTAAGCACAAAAACAACAGCTTTTATACATAGTCATATAAAACTTTCCTTTAGGCTAGAACAATGGACAATACTACTTAATTTCAGACAATTCTAGAAATTAGACTTTCCTTCCACACTGGGCTGTGGGAAGGGCTGAATTAAGAAAAACAGCAACAACTACTCAAGTGCTAGAACATGAAGAGCAGCTATGTAAAACAGAGGGGAAAAAAAACAGACCTCATGCACACGCAAGTGAAGGCTTTTTACTCCTACCTCATCACTTTCATCTACTTCAATACCACCATCTTTGTCATCATCCATTTGCTTATGGATCATGCGGAGAGCCTCTAGGCTGAATCGGTCCTCTTCAGTAAAGCACGGTGGGCTGAGTGAACTGCAGGGATCTAAAGTAAGGGGGGGGAAAAAAACAAAACAGAAATATTATCTACTGTCATTGTAGAATATAAAGCTCCCAAGCAAGAGAAAGGGCTTAAATTTCTGTACGTGTACATGTACTTCACTGCACATAGCCACCAGGTCATAGATGTCAAATTTAGCTGTAAAATAATAATCCTTACCAAAAAAGTGAAGGGGGGGTGGGGATCAACTCTTTTTTTATCCAGGAAGGAAGCCCAAAGAATAGGCTGGAGTAGTTTGACTCTTGGATTTTTTCCCACCCCCGTAACTGCTATCTCCACCTTTTCTTCTATCTATCATCCACCCTTAGTAACGTATCACTGCAATAAGAAATAAAGTCACTGCATTTTCCAACCTCCTTTCTGAAAGCCTGGGCTAAAAGAGAGCAGTGGAGGAATAGAAAAAGAATTGTCATGTCCTATAAGCATAGCTTCATAAACAGTTAACAAAGGGATGGTAACTACACTGCAGATCAAATTCAAAGTAGATAATACTACTGAATGCAAAATATTCAAGGGGAACTGCAAGAGAAGAAAGAGAAAATTCAACTGATAACAATACATGGTATCTCAGTCCTGTATGCTCCGATCACAAGCAGCAGTCACTGTGGAGCAGGATTCCAGGTCAAAAGTGTATTTTCATTTGCCTTCATTACTGAACGCTCATGATTTGTGCACATCTGATGGCTCTGCTTCCACCATGTCAGACTGTTGTATCCGCGTTCTTTCCCTTCAACAAGGCACACGCCAAATGCTCCAAAATTCTACAATGCATGATGATTAACCATCGTTAAAGACTGGGCTTTCACAGACCTTGGCATTAACTAATAGCTAGCTATTTTATTAATTTTGATGTACTGAATACCATCAAAGAACAGAAGGTGGAAAAGGATACAGAAATCATTTTTTGAAAGTTCAGCTTTAATAAGATAGTGAATTCCCACTGTAATAGCCATTATAAAAATGCACTGACTAGTCCCATGAACTGGTACACTCCACTTTAACCGTATCAATGCAAATACAAATTGAGGCAGCACATGAGTAATTTTTGCTTCTTCCAGTCTGTCAAAGGATTAAGCTTTTATGTTACTACAGAAAGGCTCATTTATATAAGTAATGAAAAGCAAGCACATACAGAAATGGATAGGATCAAGAGTTTGCACAGAAAAATAAGTTTATTGTGTTAGCATTTCCATACCAATTGAGTTGGCATGATTCTGCTTTTCTGTCTTTATTATAATTTTTTAAATGATCAAAAATAATGGATGCTGATAAGACTCAGCTTGCATAAGGCTACAAAGCACAAGTACGAAGGTAGCAGCCATGGCATAGCTAGAATCTCAGACGCGTATTAACAGGACCAATCCCTACAGCTAGGGATGAGTCACTGCATTCTTACTTTATACAACAGTTTTATTACACAGAAATTAACAGTTACCTGTTATCTGTGCCCATGTATCAATTAAAAAAAAAAAAACACAAAAAACCCCAAACAAACAAAAAACACCACACCAAAAACCCCACCACAAAAAAACCAAACACCTCACTGACACTTCCCCAGAACAGAGAGATGCTGTTTTTAGAACTACTTCATATAAATCAGAAAGAAAAACTACTAAACATTAAACCAGGCCAACCACAAACAGTTTTCAGCTTTGGAATGCAACCAATATTTCTTGAAAAAAGTCAAACTGAGTCATTTTTTTTTTTACATTTAAAAAAAAAATCTATTTTATTTGTCCACCTTTGTTTCATTAGAAAAGGTTTAATTTGCACAATACACAGCCTTCACATTTTTGCCTTGCAATGAAAAAAATTACTGTCATTGGGGGGTTTAAGGACTTATCCCTGTAATACAGAGTGCTTGGTGTAAAAGGCTTCCCTTGCAATAGTAATGAATCACCTCAAAGTTCTGCTAATAATCAAATTCCAAAAGGCATGAACAAAAAATATGACACTACTTAAATACAATCATATATGAGAAGAACCACCTTTGTACTGCAAGATTAGAACTATACTATGTTTTAAGTTAGAAGAAAGCATAATTGTCAGAACAGATAAACAGGTCCCTCAAACACACCCAACTTGTTTAATTTGTAATTAGTTCTATTCTTACGTAGAAGAAAATGTCAGATAAGTAGTGTTCAGCTTGCAAGCACTCACTTAAATGCTTTTCCATTTTGTTCAGCTGAAGGCCCAGCTTTTCAAATCAAAAAAGTTTTCTCAGAGTACATTTTCTCAACACTGAGGTTGATCAGTTTCTTAATCATATTTATCTTAAATATGCCTTTTTTGGTTATATAAGCATGAAGGCACTTTAAAGAGCTATGGCTCTTCTTGAGAGAAGTAAACAGGCTGCTTGTGCTTCAAATGTCCCATGCACTGATTCCGGAACACTTGATCTCTCTCTTAAGAGATGATAGAGTTCCAATTTCTCCTTTTGGGACTGAGAAACATGGGGTAGGACCACATCAACTGTGATAAAAACTAACCCACTCTAAACAGAATCCAGACTTACCTTCAAGCTTATTTACATACAGTAAAATTAAATACTCACAGACTGACAATACTTGTTATCCCCTTCTTCAGAGAACAATCTCAAAACAAAAACAAATTACAAAGCCACAATTTAAAGATTAAGTGAAAAGCATTTCACAAGCATACCTACGAAGCCCTACCAAATCCAAAAAAACAGCTGATGGAAAGTTAATCTTCTGCAGCTCTGCAGAAGATTCTAAAATGCAGTATTTTGCCTCACTTGCACAGCAGAAATAATTCAAATTAATACTAGATGAAGTATAGTTAGAAACTTCTCAAGCATCCAGTTGATTAAGACAAAAACCAAGAGGAAAGGTCTCAAGATACAACAAGCACCATAAATATAGGCCTGAGGCGCCGCAACAAGTTATAAGACTAGTTGATAACCTATTTTTCACTTAGAATCCACCCTATTGAAGGTGTTCTGGGATTCCAAACTTCTATTGTACTTTAAGGACAAACATGATTTCATTTCTGGACCAATTTCTCTGTCCTAGTCTGGTGTGTTGTCATAAATACACTTAGTCCAAAATCATCATCACAGGAAAGGGCACAGAGATGATACCAAGAAGTTCACTCAGGGAGTGAACCTGATAGCTTAGAATTTGACCCTTCCTTTAACAAACAGCACAGAAGAATTAGCAAAGCAAACAAAAGAGATACACTTTAGATGAGGTGGACAAGAGGCATACAAGCACACCATATGTCACTCTAGGCAGCAATTATTCCACGGCCCAGTTTTCAATGTTGCTCAGAAGTGGGGAATTTTCAGAACTTCTGGTCATGATGAGGAGGGAATTTGTTACTAAAAAATTAAATGGCAAATTTATGGCTCAACAAACCTGGCAAAGGCTTTTGAACCAAACCTTCCTCCTGCCTTGAGTAGCTCAGTAACTGCCTCCTAGCTCTGAGGCAGGAGGGGAAAGTAGTCTTCATCAATCCAGGGAGCTGCGCAAAGCCATGGGTACAGACCAGTCATATAGGAGACAGTTTGATAACGAACCGAGTACAGAGTTATCCAACCCGGTATACAGGAAACTTTGTATTTACAGATAAGGGGAAAGTTAACACTTAGCACTTATTTTTCCTTCCTTTTCTCCGCTCCCCCCCACCCCCCACCCCCCCCCCGGCTCCTTTTTCAATGAGGCTAAAATAATGTGAGACTACAAGAAAAACTTCAGTTCAAAATTCTCCTTAACTTTAGAATCATGGCTTTTTCATCCCATTTCCTGAAGGCAACACGAGTTAAACTTACAAAGTGACACTGTCAACACAAGCCAGTAAGGAAAATTAATGATACCCGTATCTTCAAGCATTCATGTGAGCAAAGCCCTTGAAATTTATTTTAGGAATGCCCCATTAGAAATGGTTCCAAAGCAAAAGGGTATATGCACCTCGCAGTCTTTCATCTATCCTGCATTTACTTTTCCCTAAAGTGTTGTGAGCATAACAGACTTCAGAACGAAAAGGACTGACAGACCAACAAATAGCTAATAATCTTGCAGTTATCTCACACACACACCCTGTTTTGCATATGGACACTGGAGCATAAAAGCTATGACCATGCCAAAGCCTGTGACAGAGGAACCCTAGCCAGGTGTTTGCAGTTCCAATCTGGCCTCCAAAGGGCCTGAGTGCTTCAGTCTTTTCGATGCCTCAAAGAGCCTTTTTAAGAATACAGGGACACACAAACCCTTTATGATTTTCAGAGGTACCTGGAACTACATATACACCTCCAAATTTAAAAATTAAATGCCTTTAAATTTCCCCATTAGTTCACTCAGAGCAACTTAGTGGCTGGGAGTTATTTGGAGAGATTGGCTACTAGACATCATTTTTGTTCTGTGAGGATGTTCAGCATTCACCAAGGAGGAAAAGCACTTTTTTACGCTAACATACGGCAGTCCTATGGAAGCCCGCAGTGCTTCCGTGACTGCCTTTTTCTGAAGAATTCAGGCGTGTACCATGTTCTGCTAGTTTTATGACTCCTCGTTCCTAAGCAGCCATCTGGAATAAAGGGAAGCCTCACAGAAAAGGCAAGCACTATACACAAGTGTCAGCTTCCTAAGTACATACTCTCCGCTTAAAATAACTGTTTCAGCAAGCCATGATGACAGAAATAGGATTTCTTCACATTTTTCAGAGCCAAAGCAGGTGGCCACAATATCCCCAACCCACCGCCAAATGCATCTTCATCTAACTAGGATTTCTATTTCCTTGCATTACTTTTGCGCTTCAGTTTTACACTGTACTTTAACACATGACAGTTTCTTCATCAATTCAATATGATTCTTTTCAAGGCAAAAAAAATCTGTAAGTGGACAACAATTTTTAAAGACTTGAGTATAAATCTGAGTGTCAGGTACTGTAGGGATTATTGAAATTACTGAAAAGCAAGTGTTTTCAATAATTTCACCAGATGTTCAGAACAGCTATTCACAGTAAAGGCAACAAACACTTTGTTTTTATCTTACATCCTTACATAAGAGGCAGCCTCAGAGTGAGCTTCGTTTAATCTTTCAATTAAAAGCTCCCAAAGCAAATCACTCCTACTCTTAATAATTAAACTCCTCCATATGGCAAGTAGGCTGAGCAGGATATAACAGTTAACTTGACAATGTCATTTGTGACATTTATTTAAATGATTAGAGTGAAAAATAAAGTTCATCATTGCAGCACATCTTTCCACTAAAAGCATTTAAAAAAATGGACAAAATTTTGACAAAAAGGGCAGAATACACTTATCTTCTAATCACAACACCGACATCACTTAAATGAGCTTCGTGAAGAGGAAAATGCAGTAATACTAATGACAGCAGGGAAAGGGGAAGGGGTACAATGGGAAAGGAGATTCAGGACATTGTTGTCTCCAAAGAATTTTAAAAAGTAAAGCTTCACATTAGGCTTTTCCACTACTCCATATTAAAAATTCAGGTAATTTCTGAAAAATTGTGTTTGTAAGTCCTGCAGTAACAGCAGATGAGACTCATAGATGAAACTCCGGACTGCAAAGTCTGGTATCTGAAGCATTTGTTTCTGAATACATGTGTAATGCTTAGTGACTGGAAACACTTCAGTTAAAAAAAAAAAAAACAAACACAACTATTTGCAGTTCAGCTCCATGAAAGCTACCATAATTCTTTTAAAATCCACTAAACATTCTTCAAGTACAAAAAGATGACATTTCAAACAACCTTAAAATAAATCATTACCACTTCAGTATGTATACAAGTGATCTTTGCATGAGAGATCCAAACCTGGTTTTGTCACTATTGAGAAGTGTCCATTTATTCTGCTATTTCAGTATCTTTTAATATATGCAAATTGATTATTTTTTCCCCCCACATGGAAACTTGAAACTTGATGAGGCAAGAAAGGCTTTGATTTTTCTTTAGATCACCATTAGCTCATCTCTGCTTTCTCCACACCCACAAAAAAGCTGTCTAATTCTGAACTTAAACTTCATTTTTATACACAGGGGGAAGAAAAAAAAAGAAAAAAACAGTGAAATCACAATTTGTTATTTAAAGCAGAAATTCAGTCAAATAATGCCATTAGCAAAACCAAGTGTTAAGACAGGTTTCGATTAAAGCTTTTCTAATCTTTCCTCGATAAAAAGCTTTGAAACAAACTGCAGAACAGCAGATACTGTTAACTTTCTGATCGTCTGTTAAGACATTTAAAACATTATACACTCTCTTAGGAAACTATTCAAGAATTTCGTAGCAAAAAACATTTACTCAAAGGAAAAGATACAAAAAGACTTCTCTAGAGAAATAGATTTTATGTCAAATCTAATTTTGCTTTAATTTAATAGCATTAAAAGCAACTACCCCAATTCAGCAATGCTTGTTTAAAAAGGAAGTTACAAGAAGGGGTTTAAATATGTTAATCATGTCAAGGATTATTCTGACAAGACAAAATATCAGTATAAACACCTCATTTAGACTGTTAGAAAATTAATTATTAAATTACAACACTGCTCTGCCTGACTAAACAAAAATCAAGAAGATGGATTCATGGCTTTTCCGTCTCCTTCCCACACCCTCCCTGAGCAATGACACAGTTTGAGGGAAAGAGGAAGTTGGAGAGTTATTGTATACAATGGTTAAAGTAGACTGATTTAGAAGAGGAACTCCTGACAACCCTATCAAAGCAGAATGAGAGGAAACTGGGAGATGCATCTTACGCAAGCCATTGAAAATTCTTCATTTTTTTCCTCCTTCCAACCTTACTTGTACTTTAACGGTACTTACCACACAAACCCACAAACACATATGAACATTCAGTTAAAAAAAAATATGCCAGATATCTGATACCTACTCCCAGCAATAGGAAAGTCTATCTCACTCTACTTATATTTACTAGTACAACGAGACCAAGAAGGGAAATATTTAATGTAGTTTAAGTTTTCATCCATTTATCTTGATTTGGTAGTGAAGACTATTAACACACCTTTAAAAATGTATGATGTACTCTTTGCATGTTATAGTAATTATTAACATCTAAAACTAGAATAGCTCCAAAAAACCCAAATATACATAGGTTCAAAGATGACCTACGTTCATAACTCACCTGGAATAAAAACACCCCCTTAACTCAGGCAAAATGAACAAGACAGTTGGTATTTTTGCCTTGTATCACCTACGTGTTTAGAAGTTACAGCTATCAAAGAAACAGGACTGTGAATTTACTCTTTGAGTTCATTTGTCAACAGAACATTAAGCTGATGAAATAAAACTACAGATGTGTATTCATATATATATTCAGTGACAATTAATGCATAACACACATCTAAGCAGATATAACAACACACATCTAAGCTTTTTATGTATTTTAGGCCTGACTAGTTCTTTTCTGCTGTTCTAACAACTTTCTCCCTTTTCTAATGGCAGGAAGCTGGAAAAGATGCAGTATATCCCTTATTATACACTTTAATCTGCCGAAGAATTTGTCAGCTCTTAAGGAAGAACAGTAGGACAACATTTAAGCCACTTTCTTAATTTGGTCAGGAAACCAGAAAAGCTATTTACAGGTGACCTTCAAATGCCTGACAATACGTCCATGTGATTTCTGAAGCAAACTTCCTAGTAACTGTTTTCTAGATAAAACCTCATCTTCTTGCTTAGAATTCCAACCCTCTTAACACCTCTGCTGTGCATTTATCTGGAAGCCTGATCTTTAGCCTCCTGGTGAAACTGTATAGTCAATATTCAGTGTACCAATTTCTATTCAGATATGGCTCAAGAGCTAAGCAGAGCATGAGGCACTAAATTCCCTTCTGGAAGTCAGTGATCTGCAGAATACAACAATCATGATAGTATGACTGATAATTTAAAAGTGTACAAACTTTTTTCATGCTGAAAGGGTAGTTCACAACTTCTCATAATGAAAAGGGGGGGGAGCACTTGAAAAGGATTTTACCACCTTACATAATTTTTAAAAAGCTTAGTAAAAGGCATAAAAAGTTTTACAGATGTGGTTTTAAGATTTAAAAAAGCATCTTTTAAGACCTAAATCCTTACACTTTTAGATAAATAAACTGAAACATGCTAAAATTATAAATTAGACGGGTGTATTAAAGTCACATTAATTATTTTCATATAAAATTACATATAACTTTAAACTTATAGTTTTAATCACACCAGTTTTTCCTCTATTTGTTTTCACATGTGATTCATAATCATATCCTATATCCATGAATCAGGCATGTAAGCATGACATTGCTGACATTACTGAATCACTTTAGTCTTCTACACCATCTGATCTAGTATGTATATTATTAACTGTTCTAACCAAGGAATCAAATTTAATCCTCTGTGAGCACTATCGTCAGTTCCCTCAGAGTTCCTGTAACAACATGTTGTCAGGATGTATTTATACTTTAAGAGAGCGTATCAGAATTATACAACTGAAACCTAGATTAAAAAGATGTACTTACAATAAAGGAAGCTTAGCATCAGGGCACTCTTTTTTTTAATACACAATCTGTTAAGATTCTAGCATTTGAGTATTAAATTTGTTGGCCTATGCAATGTTTATACTTTCAGAAATACAAAGGCACTGAGTGCATAGATTCATTTTATTTTATCAGTAACATCATAATGAAACACTTCCTTTTAGCACCATTCAACGTATCAGTAATTTTAAGGATATATAAACATCAGTTTCTTTAAATAGTCCTATTAGCTTATGTGAAGATTTAGTAGTGCAGATTGCTGGCTAATTAAGGACTATCTTACTTCAGAAGCTTACATGAACTGCTCTGCAGTTAGCACTCACATCCAACTCCAGACTGCACAACTGGCAGTTTTGCTCCTACTAATATGCTGCGAAATATTTTTCTCATGATGAATTTCACCAAGTGATAAACAGGAGTGACAAATCTAATCATGGTGTGCCAGTTCACCTTGGCTTATTTGATGCAAGTAAGATCTAAAGAGCCCTTTTTAAAAAAAAAAAAGTTTTCAGAATGGAAAAAAATGAGATAGTCACACATCTTTGGAAATAACGTATCATCATTATGCTACTGCTCAAACTTAACACAGATATTGATATTTACAATTATTAGAATGTTAGCATAAACTGTAGCTGCACATATCTTGGACCTATCTTGGTTGATACCATTGTGATAAATGTATTTTTGGGCCCATAAAAATAGTAGCAAATGGTGTGGTTTTCCAGGATGTATTCCATAGTTGTTAAAGCAGTCATTAAAATAGAAGACAGTTCTTGCACAATGACTACACACTGAACACTCATACTCTATGCACAGAGTCATGCAAAGGAATCACACAGAGCAGCAAAACAGAAAATAGTTTAGTTAAACAACTCCAAAACTTAGAATAAGTCATATATTGTTAGAAAGGATTAGCCCAAAACTGATTCTGTTTAAAAAAAAAATTATACTACAAATACATGGCTCTTCCCATTAAAGAGTTAGATACAATTTGTATACAAAGTTTCAAGTAGTAGTCTTCCACATCTAGACAAATCTCAAGAAGCCACATGCAAAAGAAAACCGTAAGGTTCCTGAATATTCTACATCTGCCTGAACAACACACATTGCCAAATACTACTTGTACAGCTTCAAATAACCGTCAGTTGCTCCCTAACAACATGAGCATATTCAGGATGCAAGGAAGAGCCAAGGCAATAATTTCACATATGCTCTGAAGCAGAATAAGCCAACGACTAGTGCTAAAAGGATTCCTAACTGTTCGTGCCCCCGCCATTCGTTCCTGTCCCTGTACTATCCCCTTCCTTGTACCAACATAAGCACATTTGTGCAGTCATGCTGCAGGAAGGATCAGGAAACTGATTCTGCCTGAATTGGTTCTCTGTACGCCTGCACAAACACTTGGAACAGTAAAAGCAGGGCAGGGGGAGGAGGAAACCCATGCAGAAGCAGGCAGAACCGCACTTTACAGCCAGTGCTGCTGCTAAACGCTGGTCCTGACGTGCCCTATGTTACAACTGAATCTAGCCAGAAACACTGTAGGTGAGCAATAAACTGAAAAATGGAATTAATACAGTGGAACAACATTTACACTACTTGCGTGGAAAACTCCAGCTCCATTTTTTAGATCCTTGCTTTCTCTACTAGGAGGCACAGGACAAGGCCATGTCCTAGACTACTTGTTGCAATGAACAACTATCAAGTGGAAAAATTACATACATATTTACCTGCAACAAGCTGACATCATGGCTGGATTTTAAATACAAAACTGAACTCTCTACTTGAAAAAACGCAGATTGCTTCAAGTAGATTTTGTGGCCTATAAAACCTAAACCAGACTTTTGTAACACTATAGCAGGAGTTGGAGTAATAGCAAACACAAATAAACAAAACAAAACTCCACAAGATTTGACAAAACAGTTTCTAACACCACTGCCACCAATCTCAGAATTTGTCCTTTCTCTAAGGCTCTACCCACAAGCCTAGAGAACTCACAAGCTCCAGATGTAGCCTACTTTGGCTGCAGTCAGTCCACATCATAAACCCTAGGTCTTCAGAGACACCTCATCTCTACAAACTTACACTAGCAAGCTCAAGGAGTTTGCTAAGTACATGTCTGTCCCATATATTGCTATAATTTATGCAGTCCCTTCATTCAAGCTCCAAATTTTTGACCAGTTTCCAAAACCTAAGATCCAGAACATGCATTAAGAATTCAATACACAGGACTATAAAGAAGCAACATAATAGGATCTGTCCCAAAGCTGACAAACTATGACACTTGGCTACATAAAGCCAAGTGAGTTTGTGGGGGTTTTTTGTTTTGTTTAAGGGCTTTTTAAAATTTTTATTACTGGCAGCACAACAAGACAGTTTTCTGACGAGAAGAAACAGCCAGGAAGATACTTACGGAAAGCTCAAATGAAATAACAAGAAAGTATAAAGTTCTTCCAAAATTTAACACTGTGACAATTGAGGTTACCACCAACTGCAAGAGAACATTGGTATAAAGATATCTTCAAAGGTAACCAATGACATTAAGAGATACTTTATCTACTCCTACGTCCTAATGTATGTTCCTGACATACACTGGGAAAAATCAAGATGAAGTGAAGGGCAATAAACTTTTTCCAGATGATGACTACTTTTACATATGAGAGTCATTACAGGTACTTTATGACATATATACATATAGTTTATTTTAACATAAAATTTCAGTGTATATTTTAGAGTCTTACATAAGACTTTAAACACTAATATTGATTTGTAGCTATCAGATTTGAAAATACTAAAGCATGAAAAATAATATCCTAGATTTTTTTTAAACTCTGCTGGACACATTCTGCAAATGGAACTGGGTACCTCATGCACAGAATTACCAATGCTTCTGTTGCTATTTGCTCCCTGCAACAGACAGAAGTAGAAAAACAGGCACAGAGCCAAATTCCAACAGACATAAGTGTTTCCACTACATTATCTTTTTTAATATATCAAATATCAACACATACAGGCAGTCCATCATTTTCAATATCAAAAAGTAATTAACTTCCAAAAGCCAAAAAAGCCACTTGCCCATCATTAAGGATAAGCAAAAGCAAACCAGAACCATGAAAGATTAATTCTACTTCAAGACATTGAATTAGATCCCATTTTCAAAAAGCCTAGGAAGTTAATTTCACAAGACCTTCTGTTTCCCACAGAAACAGAAATATGTTACAAATAGAACATATAGAAAAAACACTTTTACTAAATAAGGATTGTTTTCAAATATGTTGGGGTTTCAGTCTTGTTTTGTTAGGTGTCCTGTTGCTGGTTTATGGCCTCCATAGACAATAACACACATCTGAAGTTCTTTATTCACATGTCAGAGAATGAACAGAACACTATTCTACTTTGTAATTTCACTTTGGTTTAATCAAATACAAGAAACATACATTCTACAGGCTTTATCTCCAAGGTCTATTCTTATGCCCCAAATGCAAAGCTGACAGCCAAAACCCAACTATTCCGAGTCAGCCACCTCTATCAACCAGCATAAATGTTTTAAACTTTTCTATATTAACACATTGGTTTGTAGGTTATAAATATTCGCTTTATATCTGTTTTTGTCTGTAACCATTTTAAAGCAATTTTTATACCAAGTCAACTGCTGGGGGCAGGGGGACAACGTATTACTATTCTGCATTTCTGAGGAATACTGAGCACAATCAACATAAAGTTGATACCAGAAAATGGGTAACATCGCCATGCCTTACTCTCCATAACAGAGCTACATTCTCTATTTACTCTATTAAAACACAAAGGAAACAGTTTCCTCCTTTCATTAAGTTTCATTTCTTTAGTAATATTTAAATTAACACATATAAGTTAATACATGGAAAAGTTTCCAGTTAACATAAAAACAGATAAACATAAAAAGACTCTTTAGACATGCAAAATGCTTGCTGAAGTTCTTCTGACACAAGTGAAGTTTTATTACCAACACCAAACCAAAGCCAGGTTATATTGCCTCTAAAATCATGAAACAAACAAGTATATTTAAACTTACTCAGTTAACATTACCAAAAAATGAATCCAAAGTTTTCAAACTAGGAGGATACGCTCAGAAAAATTCCACTCCTATTCAGAAATTCTCTCTGGAAACAACATGAACCAAAAGTCTTAGACATACGCTTGAGACAGATCAAAGAATGGCAATATTTGTATATGTGACAAAGACAGGGCTCTTGCAAGAAGAGAACTGAACCCAACTTTGAAAACCATGGGTTTAGTATGTTACTTCAAAGTGGTAGCATCACAAACTGAAAGCTTAGTACACTCACCATATTGTAAACAGACAGCTATCTTGCAGAGTTATTTTCTCCCTTCCTTTACCTGTGGTAATATTACAAACAGCCTACATCAGACTACACTACTGACCCACTACCCTACTAGCTTAGCAATTATCAATTAAGTTTTCAATTTTTCCTTCCTTTCTTTTCTTTAAAATTTGATTTTAGTATCTAAAATATTAAGATTTATTTAGAGGAGGAAGTTTCAAGGTATTAAAGAAAAAAGTCTTCCATCTAGGCATATCAGAAATTAATTGAAAACTTTCTTTTAAACAAGTCCACAAATTTACTTCTCTGTGTGCTACTAATTCCCTATCTCATGCAAGATAATACTCAACTCTCAAGAAACAATCTGAAGCTGTTAAATGTTTTGAGTGATAAACTCTCCATCTTTTTCCCACTGGAGTAATAAGAAATTATTCTGTTTTCTGCTCACATGCCTTCTTTAACTCAGCTGAATGAAAGAACCTTTCTACATGTGATTTCACCTGGTTTCTCTCCAAAACCTACTGGTTATTAGTCATATGTGATGGTCTAACACACGAATAACCTCCAAGCAGAAAAATTCTTTAAAAATGCACATTTTGAAGTACTTGGGCTGAAGCAAAACATTAAATATCTTCTGTACAGAAACAGATTACAGTTTTGCAACAAGCCAACTGACCATCTAAGATATTCAAGTAACTTTTTTTCTAAGTAAAATGTTGCATTGTTTGACCATACATATATACATGAACACACACCTACTTGCAGCATGCAACTTTTTTTTGTTTTGGAGGCTCATTTTGAATTCATTAATACTACATGTTCTTATGACTTTTGCCTTCCAAATCTTGCGCTCCATGAACTTGTTCAATTTTATTAGGATTAGAAGAAAACAAAGTTTCAATCCTACACAATTTCAAGATCACTGATTTTCAGAAAGCTGGTCTTGTTTAGTCTTGTGAAGAGGACACAAAGGTGATCTAATAGTAGCCTGCAACTAACTACTTGACAACAGACAGCAAACCCTCCTCAGTAGGGGCAGACCATATAACATGGGGCAACAGTCAAATTACACACCAGGAAGGTCAGGTTAGACATCAGGAAACCCTTTTTTGCTAGGAGTGCATTGCAGCACTATGACAGGCTACTCAGAGGATGTGAAGTCTTCACCCTTAAAGGCGTTCAGGAGCTGACCAGATGACCTGTTCTTGCAATAGTGACATTCTTGCTCAAAGCACAAGTTTGACATCCAGTGTTCCCTTTTAATCAGCATCTCAATCATCTCTTTTGAAAGGCAGATTCTAGAATAACAACTGCCCCCGGTACTGAGGGATCCAATTCACATATAAAAATAAAAATGTAATACCAGTAGTCATACCTATTTATGAAATATTAATTGTACCCTCATCATATGTTCTTAGGATGCTCCTCAGAAGCATGCTGTTGGGAAGAAGTTGCTGACCCACCACACAGGTGTTGAAGGAACATTTGGACGTAGCGTTGCGGGACATGGTTTAGTGGGCACGGTGGTGTTGGGTTGATGGTTGGACTTGATGCGCTTACAGGTCTTTTCCAACCTTAATGATTCTGTGATTTACATCCCCAAGTATTAGTAAATATCTAATGATAACAAACAGAAGAAAGAACAAAACGCGCCTGAAGAAACCCTTGGAAAATCCTGATCAAATCCCAAATGGGATCTTACAGCACTGACATCTGTGCACAGGTTTTACTGCCTTTCAATGTGCATATGTATTCCTCATGTAAATAGTAAAGAATGTTTGTATTCATGCATACAAATGAACTTCTCCTTAGGCATTCCTTTGCAAAATCTGTGTGTTTTTACCATCACATCAGTTCAAACCAATACATTGTATATAATGAAGAGGTATGAGTTTCAGCAGAACTTAAGGCATGCTGAAAGACAATAAAGAGAACAGGGTGTCAAGAATTGGTATGCCTGTAGAAGCCTAGAGCTTGAAAATAGGGTGACAACCATTCCGAAGAAAGAATTAACCACAACTAGAATAGGCATGTTCGTTCAAGAATGAGGGTTTTTTTAAAACTACACTATGTTGTATAACATTGCTTTGCATCTTGTAGTTCCACAAGAAATACTTTTTATATTAGGAGACATTTTGTACGCACAACCTTATGAAGGCAAAAAAGCTAAAATTCTACTTTACATGGCCATATCTAGCCCTAAATAAATGACAATCCGTCCTTTTAAGTGAGAGATCTATTGTAAAAGTCTACACCTTTGTGCCATGGCAAGCCAAGAAACTTTCTGACACTGTTAGTTTTCTAAAGCTCCAATAAGATTCAGTGCTGTTTTGGTAGGAAGCCTCACCTTTCCTTTCAGCTATTTAAAAATTGAGACATTTGAGATTCTCTAGGGATGAATACCTTAAAAAAGAAAAAAGGTTTAATGGCTTTATTGACATTTACACAAGTTGAAAGCTAAAGATTTTGAGAAGGGTTAACAATTTTCATATGCAGAAGGAGAAGGGAAGAAAAGACAGGCTTGTTTCAAAATGCTTTCACTTTTTATAAGCAGAAAAAGTAACTTACGAGAAAGTGTTATGTAAGTTACTGCACTACAACTGCAATCCTGATCAAAAATAAGATTCAAGATGCTGTTAGTTAAGCTGCAGTCAGCAGGGGGAAGGGAAAGAGAAGGGTGTGGAAATGGTAGAAAAGGAGATAAAATGGTAAACTGTAATTTTTATTGATCTTAGAGCAGTGTAACAAAAGCACCTTACGAAAACATTCAATATATTCACAAAAATAATTATTTGTAACCTTTGACTTTATCCATATTTTGATTGGAAAGCTGTAGAGATGACCATGTATGAAATACACTAATACAGAGAAGCAACCAAAATCAGTTAAATTGAAGTGAAATCAAGGAGATAAGCAAAATTAATGCAACCAACACCCTGAAAAGGTACCCAAATCTATTCCAATAGAGCTCAATTCTTAAACTGAAAAAGTTCTACCCCAACAGGAAAAATACTGAGCTCAGAGCTCATTTGTGTGTAACTACCTGTGCCAGGACCTTACAGAAGGTATAAACCCCAAAACAAATTCAGGGCTTAAACAGAACACTAACAAGAATTCATTCCAACTTTTTCTGAACAGCATCAGCTGTTCCATGTAACTGCACACTGAACTTGAGCATTATTTATTGAAAGGTGGGCTTTAATGCAATTAACTAAAACCTTTTCTCTAACACTTGCCAGGAATAGCTTACATAGTAAGCAGAGTAAAGCTATTAATATTTTTAAGTAACAGCACTTAATCAGTCTCAAGGAGCAAACTGACATGTAAAAATCAAGGTATGAAACATTATTTAAGTTTATTAAATTTACTGGTGTAAACAATTGCAAGTTTCATTGTGCTTTTTTTTTTTAAATCTACAAGCTTTGAGAATATAGAAGTTAGCAGGTAAATTACTGGCAGTAAAATTTAATCTCTGCACCGTATAAAAAAAGTCTTTGGTTTTTTTGGTTTGGTTTTTTTTTTTTTTTGGAAGTGTAATTATGTCAATGCAAGTTTTAATAAACAAACTTAGAACACTGGAGTTCTTTAAATTCCCTTGTTTCATACAAGATCACATGGCTATTGATTTAGTGATCCCTTACAAAGGATTATCTTTTGTAGTAAAACCTGATTAATAGAATTCTTTTAGCTTGACAATTAAAATAAATGTTACACCATATTTTAAAGCCATAGACAAGATTGCAAGACTACTAGACTGAGGCAAAAATTAAGTATCTACTATTCCAAGTCCAGAATGCCAAAAAATTACAGAAATTGTCAAACAAAAAACAACCCAACTTTCTGAGAGCCAAGTACAAGCTTTCAAATTATGAAAGCATTCTGCAAATACCTGCAGAGATGATTAAGAAAAAACCTACATTACTAAAAAAGCAATCCTATGTTGCTACCAAAGCACTGTCTTGAAAAGAATCATTCCTTTCACCATCATTTAACTGTGCTTTTCCGTGAGAGGTCAAACGAACAAAAGAAATGCCACAAATGCAAATAGGTACTGCTACATAATAAACTACATTAATATATGCCAAGTTCATATACCATAACTGAGCACAGGCCCTTTGACCTACTTAAGAAAAACACCTGCAGTAGCCCAGTCAAACCCACAAGGAAGGAAGAATTTGAGAATGGTTTTCAACCTTGTCCAAATTAAGCCAAATGGCAATTTAAAAACAACAAACCTAGGCAACAGTTTCAAGCTACGTTTGCCTTCAAAAAAAATGTCAGAGTCCAGAATTTGTTCAGTCACTCCTAGCATCTTGATCCAAACCTTACAGTGCCACCCCAGCTCGGCGTGCACACTGAACGCTAGTTTGATTAATCGGTTTCCATAGTCTAGACAATTATCCACCCACATGAAGACATGGCTGACAGAAGCCACACCTCAGAGAGGTTTCAAACAGAAACAAGGAAATCAGGCCAAACATTCAGCCATGTCCGTTGTATCGTGTCTTCCTGCCAACTCAGAGATTGCAAACTGACTCAAAAACCTACCTCTTCTCATTAGCATCTTCCCTTCTCTGATCAAAGCTCCACTGCCCAGCTGCCCCAAGGTCCCCTGCATGAGCATCAAACAGAAGAACAAACTGCAGCACAAGCCCAGCACAAGCTGAAGCTGCATCCTCTGTGTTATGTCATTAACTAAACAGGAAGACAATAAAAAGCTGATTTCATAAGTCAGTCTTGAGATTTTCTGTATGGGTGCAAATATTTAACTCGGCTTGCACACACCTCAGGCGGGACTTGCAAAGCGAACATCATCACTTTTAGCACATCACTGAGCAGTCCAGGGTTTTGCATGCTCAATTCATAGCCAGGAAAACAGCACGACTTGAACAAGCTACAGAAATATTTAGTACTCCAAACACTCAACTTGTTATCTAGCAGAAAAACAAGTTTACAAGATGCTACATATACTGCCAGATAGCTACAGCTACATATACTGCCAGATAGCTACAGCTATCGACAAGTATTAAAATGTAAATCAAGGTGACGGGAGAAGCACACAACGCTTATTCCTACTATACACGAGTTTAATATTTAAAAATTAGTAGAAAACCAACTATAACTTGTTACTTTCTGCTTTCAATGCTGTTAATTCCTACAATAAATTAGGTTGCTACTTTTCCCCATTTGTGTCACTTCTCCCTCCACCTCATCATACACACATAGCTACTCCCTACTTTGCTCGTATTGTTGTTCTTCCGTTTCCAGGTGTTCTCTCAATGCCTTCCATGTTTCACTTCCAGTCAACAAGGTTTTCATTCTAGTTTCTTATCAATCTCCTTATCTGTGAAAGGGGTATTATGAAACTATTGTCAGATAGTTTTGACATTCAGACATCAAATCCATCTTCTTACAGCATCTTCCTAACCTTTTTTTAAACCAT
Source organism: Gavia stellata (assembly GCF_030936135.1). Lineage (NCBI taxonomy): Eukaryota > Metazoa > Chordata > Aves > Gaviiformes > Gaviidae > Gavia > Gavia stellata. Next base: position 21,211,267 of record NC_082598.1, on the reverse strand, counting down.
AAATATCATTTATGTCATACGTAGCTTTACTTGATTACAAAGACTGCTACTTCCCTATTCCTTCTAAAATTCAGTTCTTCGCTTTCTAAAACTACTTTTTTTTTGTAAAAGCAATGTCAACAATTTATTTCTCTTTACCCTTCCCACCCCCAGCAATGTTACACTGGTTCATTCTAGTTAGTTTCTCATTTTACCAGCAACTGAATGGCAGATATGCATAACTAGACATTGCTGATCAGTTAGGGTTTTTTCCACTGAACCAGCCAGAGCAATTTTTGCATGCATACACACTGCTCCAAACAATGTTAAGAACCGATTTTTTTGGTTTGTTGTTTTTTTGTTTTCATGGGGGTTTTTTTAATTTCTGAAAACTATTTCTTCAAATAGGACATTGCAGAGAGGAAAACGGAGGAAATGTCATCACATGGACAAAGACGGGTTTCTAGATATACAAAGATGTTTGCCACTCATTGTAAAGGAAGATAATCTTAAATCGATATAAGCATGCCAACACTGTTGATTCAGAAACATCCTTATGCCACCAGAGACACGGATGAACACCAAGTCAGAAATGCCAGAGTGATACTTAAAGCTGTCTTGCTGTGATAGTTCATCTGTTTAAATGTTGTACATAAACTAAAAAGGCCTGCCTTTCAAGCTCTTCTGCGTGCGGGCAGTTAGAACTGCCCGGTGCTGTGCAGATTCCCAGATAAAGTTCGTACTAGCTCAGAGACCTCAGCAAAGTATTCCCTCGAACCATAAAACTTGATCCATCATACACTTACTTTTCATTCCAAAACAGTGGTTGTGTTCTTTCATTCCAAATTAATATTTCTGGTGAAAGATGCTATGGGCATTCTTGCTAAAAAGACATACATCAAAGTCTCGACACTTGTTTTTCGCATCTTGAACTTTCCTCCATTAAACCAGATCATTCATTTTTGCATGATGAAAACATGTGGGTTTATGTGGTTGGTTTTGGGTTGTGTCTGCTTTTTGGTTGGTTTTTTTTAAGATACTTTCCCTTCTGTTAGGGAACAGGAGACAAAAAATGCGATGAAACCAAAAGAAATAATATTCCCATAATTACATATTGAATTGGTGATACTGTAACTCACTAGAATCTAAGCAACATTATCAAAGAAGATTTGTGCACAATATGTAAATTTACACAACATGTTAAAAAAATGTTGCTTCTTAATAGGAGTCACTCCAAAAAAGGTGGTAGTATTCATCATTTGGTAATTAAAACATTTTGTTAGCAGAAATCAAGAAAATTTTGCCTTGTTCATTTCAGTTTGGATCCACAGGAATGCTTGGTCATAGCGAGCTAATAGGTTCCTGATAGAATGTCCTCCATTTGTTTGCTGTTTAACATAATGTTTTGTTTGCTGTTTAACACAATTTTTACCAAATAAGGAAAAGCTACACTTCCCCTTAACTTCTTCCTTTTACTCAGCCTACCAGAGTGCCTTGAGTTTTCTCTTCTCTTACCAATGCAATTAATAGTGCATAAATATGTTCTAGGAGAAAAACAGCTACATTCAGTTCTGTCTGGAAAATGTTGACTTTGTTTCTTGAAGGTAATCTAGTATTTTACCTGAAGTCAAATTCAACTGGCAATAAATCATACAAAATCCTTTTCATAAGCTATTGTACTCAATAGAAGAGGTGGTACAACATGTAAAACCAAATGAAAGGACAACTTTTCAGAGACAGGATACAAATGCAGCAGAGAAATACTGAAAACTATGTATGGAGCAAATCTTATACTGAGAGGCTTTCTCAGTTTTTACCCAAGACAAAAACTGAGACTTCCCTTTTTCCCTGTCAATGCTGAATAGCTACAAGTTCAATTGCAGAGATGATAGCGAGCATAACAATCTTCTTCCTTCCTACTGATTTTTGCTGTTGACAAAGTAAAGCGTGTTAACAGCAAATGTCATCTACGACAATTTAAAGAGAAATCCAAGCCTGAGCCATGAAGGCGCAGAAAAACTGATCATTGCTGATCTGTGCAGTAAGTCACCTGAGGTAATTATACACATTGGAATGTTTTAGCAGATAATTTCTTACCAGAAAGACTGCTAATTGGTGTTTACTCCATTAAGTTATTTGCTTAATAAGCAGCTATTAAAAGTTACTAAACAGGGACATGCAGAGGTAGTTACACCTCTCTTGCTTGAGTACTGTGTGCTGTTCTGCTCATCTCCAAACAGAACGAGCACAATTACAACGAGCAAAAGGGAGATCTTCATTTGCAAAAGGCATATGATAGAAAACAAAGTAGGGAAAAATAAACCAAATAGTGATTTTTTTTTTCCCCCAATTGATAGTATTTTGAAAAGCTACTAGCTAGAAAAAAAAACCACACCAAAAAAACTGCCTTCACATGGTGTAATACACAGTTATGACAATGAGTTCTACTGATCATCATGTCCAAGACACCAGACTTTCTTCAAAGTGACATCTACATGATGGAACATAAAGCCATGTTTATCTTATATAGGACAAAAATCAAGCAGTCTGGAACAAGCCTTCACACTTCAGGACATAAGGCAACTAGTAGATGGGTTTTTTTAGGACGAGTTATACTGAATCACTGCGCTGCAACTATGTGCTAGACTCCTTGCAATATCCTTTTCTCAAGCCCGAAGTAGATGGTTATTTCAATATATTAGACAAGCTACTTCTCAGATTTTGCCAAACAATTATGTTCTTAAACAAGGTTTTAACCAGTCATTTCTGGACCAATGAGGGGGGAGAAGCACACAACAATATGCCTAAAATCGTATTTGTAAATAACAGCATCAATTGTTGTCTGAAAGAGTCATCTCTGGAAAAAACTACAATTCAAATATTCCTAAAGAGCCTCCATGGATTTCCACATTACAACACCATGGATAATACACATGGCTTTTCTCTTAAAGAAGCAGACATCAGTGGTTTACTAAAAAGTTGATGCTACAGGAATTGAGTCCTCTCCCCTATCAGGAAGTGAAATTTTAGCAAAATGGATCTGAATAACAGACAACAGTGATAGACGCTCTGTAGAAATGCAAGTACGTTTGCTCTTTTATAAAGGAATAAACTATTGCTCAGGATCACTTTGTTCCACTTACAATACTTCAGTGGTCTGTAAAGATCCACGGTCACACCCAAAATTCAATTCCATTAATTCTTTTTAAAAAATTAGGTAGCAGAAGAATACGATATATGCATACAATCCTCCCTGTCTGTTATCCAAGTCTCTGGAAGTAACCAAGTACTCATAAGTAAGGCTAAATTACTTACAGAAAAGTGAAAAAAGCCTTTAGGGCTTCTTGCAACACAATTTCAGTACTACTGATTTTTTGACAAATAGTTCTCATGCATACACTAACACAAATACTGCTAAACCAAGTTTTTTTTTAAAAAAAGTAAACCAATTACTAAACCCTACCCTAAAAACAAAAGGTGTTTTATCAGTGACTTAGCTAACAACTTCCAGTCACATAACAGAAGTATGCAAGAGAGTATGCCATGAGTGGAATAAACACTGTAACCTGCCAGGCACCCTCAGAGTGGAAAATTTCAGAATCACCACATTTCTCATATAAAAATATAAGACATAATTAAAGATTTGTCTTAATTTAGCATTTGTTTTGCTTTATACTTGTTTCCTAAACAGCTATGGCAAAATATTTTTTTCTTACATGAACAAACACACCAAAAGAATGAGAGACAAGGAATAATCCGAAGCAACATTTCCCAGCTTCCCCAACCTGTTTAGTGCTGGGAATTGTGTATGCAACCCTTTAAATGCTACACAAAACAAATCTGTCACCACTGCTATCCTAATGACTTGTATGTCTAAATGCCATTAATGCCAAGGTATTTTTTCCAAACAGATGCAGCATTTTTACAATGCATTGTGCAGCACACACAATCTTCGTTACTCTCCCTTGACAGAGCTTTCCCCTGGTGCATCCCTCATTTCACTAGAAACTTTTATTTAGTTTCTCTACCAATGTTCAGCCAGCATCCATCTTCTGTTGAACATTCGTAAGGCCATACTGGCAACCTCTCATTAGTTACTCTTATTTGTCTCTGATTTTCCTGTTTCTTCTCTTCTTTCTAAAGTCTGGTTGGGTAACAGTGATAGCTGGTTGGCACATTATACGTTACACCAAGCAGGAGCATGGACAGAATGGAGGAGTTCATTTCGACACACCATTTGCTGAAAGCTGACTATGCTATTTTTAATAATGGAACATTTCATATTCATACAATATTCAGTTATTTACTAGCATCACTATACACAAATAAGGTCCTAGTTCAGAGGAGATGTTAATTGTGTAATACCACATATAAAGTCCTTTTGCATATATTAAGTGTGTTAGACTGAACACAAAAATCATTCCCAACATTAAGTGTTGGGTCAACCATCAACTCCAAATGCAGTGATACAGATGTTCATTAACTGGGCAGAAAACACAAAAATTCAAAATAAATTCAGACAGTAATAAGGCCTTAACTAATCTAAATGGCTTTGCATCATATTTATTAAGAACAAACTCCAGATTTCCTAAGTACTCACTCTCATATCATTCACTATCTGAACTGAAACACCTTATAAAGAACATAAAACCAAAAGCTGCACAGAAATCTACTTCTGGATTATTTTTTTTTCCCTTTTGAACACATTGCTTAGCAAGTTCCATTGGACACTCAACTGAGGAGGTAAATATCAGATATGACCAAAAGTGAAGGTAATGTTGGACAGGCATCCAAAGCCAGAGTTTTGCCCAAGTAAAAAAAAGACATCAAGTCATTCTATACTAGACAAATCACTACTTCTAAATATATTATTTAGTTATTAAAAGATTTGCATATAGTTACCCTGCATATTTTTAGAAGCCTTAATTACGTGAAACATTCAGCTGTGCTTAGAAGTATAGTACAGAATTTAAGCATAAATGTTGATTTATTGCAACTTGCATTAGTCAGATATAACACTTAAGAGTTCTCTGCAGATTTCAATGTTAGCCCAGAAAGGGAACAGAAACTCAGAAGAATCTTATCAGATATTCTGAACGACTAGTGAAAGATCCTCAAACACAGGGTAACTGTAGCATCCTAACAAGCTGCAGATTATACGTCACTAAACGTTCTTGATTTTGGGTTTTCTCTGTCTCTCTGGTATCTTTCAAAGACAATTCTATGCCATCAGAAAAAAGACATTGCCCCCAACTCTCATCCTTCTTCTGCAAAACACGTATTTATAGAAATGAACCACTAAGAGCAACTCCAAAGCTATGGTAGCTTGCAAAGACAGAGTAGGCAGACCAGTATTCTGCTTGTGACTAAACCAATCACAGTTGCATGATACTGAACAATTGTGGGCGAGAATATCACAATTTCTAATTTAGCACAACATTCTGCTATGAAGTACAAAGTGTTACTTGAAGTTCCCAGATGCAATTAATGCAGAGGTGGAATTGTTCTTCCCTTTTTCCATAGCTGTGCTTCAGTCTTATCTACAGATCTAAAATATTTCTGTTAAGAGTTTCAGGACCACATTAACTGATGGCAGTCTACTCTTTACTTCTGGTACTCCTTATGAACATAGGCGGATAGGTCTAAAACCAGCCGAGCACCTTATAGCCACAAAAAAAAAAATCTAGCAAAGCGTGGAAATTCCTTCTGGAACCTACACAGCATTTTCAGTTATATGCTGTTGTACCCAGTATTTTACAAGACCCACACAATTCCTGCATCAAAAGTTTGGCAATAGAGAATGGAAGTATTTAGCTTTTCCATATTCCTTTCCCATTCTTAAACTGGAGCGAAACATAAGTGGTGAATCAAAAGAGGTGAGAAGGCCTGTTAAGGAGGTTGGGGTACACAATCAGAACATACCAAAGCATGCAGAATATGCACAAGAGTTATTGGGGTGGAGGAGGCAAGGCAAGACAAATGCAACAGCACAACTCAACAGGTAAGAATCTTACAAAATACATTCTGAAACATTACATCCTAAAAAAAATAAATTAATTTCCTTACACTGCAACCAACCATTCAGATGAAGTCTATAAAACAGTTTAAAAGCTGAACTGAATTCACAGAATCACAGAATCACTAAGGTTGGAAAAGACCTGCAAGATCATCAAGTCCAACCAAAAAAAAAAAAAAAAAAAGAAAAGAAAAACCACCCACAAAACACACCACAACCCACACCAAAACAACCCACCCACACCACACAGCACCATGCCCATCAAGCCACATCCCACAATGCCATATCCACACGCTCCTTGAACACCTCCAGGGAGGGTGACTCCACCACCTCCCTGGGCAGCCTGTTCCAGTGCTTCACCACTCTCTCAGCAAAGAACCTTTTCCTAATATCCAGTCTGAATCTCCCCTGGCGCAACTTGAGGCCATTTCCTCTCGTCCTGTCACTAGTCACTTGGGAGAAGAGACCAACACCCACCTCTCTGCAACCCCCTTTCAGGTAGTTGTAGAGAGTGATAAGGTCTCCCCTCAGCCTCCTCTTCTCCAGACTGAACAACCCCAGCTCCCTCAGCCGCTCCTCATAAGACTTGTACTCCAGACCCCTCACCAGCTTCGTCGCCCTTCTCTGGACACGCTCCAGCACCTCAATGTCCTTCTTGGAGTGAGGGGCCCAAAACTGAACACAGTATTCGAGGTGCGGCCTCACCAGCGCCCAGTACAGGGGCACGATCACCTCCCTACTCCTGCTGGCCACACTGTTTCTGATACAGGCCAGGATGCCGTTGGCCTTCTTGGCCACCTGGGCACACTGCTGGCTCATATTCAGCCGGCTGTCAACCAGCACCTCCAGGTCCTTTTCTGCGGGGGAGCTTTCCAGCCACTCATCCCCAAGCCTGTAGCGTTGCATGGGGTTGTTGTGACCCAAGTGCAGGACCCGGCACTTGGCCTTGTTGAACCTCATCCAATTGGCCTCAGCCCATCGATCCAGCCTGTCCAGATCCCTCTGCAGAGCCTTCCTACCCTCAAGCAGATCAACACTCCCGCCCAACTTGGTGTCATCTGCAAACTTGCTGAGGGAGCACTCAATCCCCTCATCCAGATCATCAATGAAGACATTAAACAAGACCGGCCCCAAAACTGAGCCCTGGGGGACTCCGCTTGTGACCGGCCACCAACTGGATTTCACCCCATTCACCACAACTCTCTGGGCTCGGCCATCCAGCCAGTTTTTTACCCAGCGAAGAGTGTACCTGTCTAAGCCACGAGTCGCCAGCTTCTCTAGGAGAATACTGTGGGGAACAGCGTCGAAAGTTTTGCTGAAGTCCAGGTAGACAACATCCACAGCCTTCCCCTCATCCACCAGGCGGGTCACCTGGTCATAGAATGAGATCAGGTTGGTCAAGCAGGACCTGCCTTTCATGAACCCGTGCTGGCTGGGCCTGATCCCTTGGTTATCCTGCACGTGTCCCGTGAGCGCCCTCAGGATGAACCTCTCCATAATCTTCCCTGGCACCGAGGTCAGGCTGACAGGCCTGTAGTTCCCTGGATCCTCCTTCTGGCCCTTCTTGTAGATGGGCGTCACATTGGCAAGCCTCCAGTCATCCGGGACCTCCCTCGTTAACCAGGACTGTTGATAAATGATGGAGAGTGGCTTGGCAAGCTCCTCCACCAGCTCCCTCAGCACCCTTGGGTGGATGCCATCAGGCCCCATAGACTTATGAGTGTCCAGGTGGCATAGCAGGTCATTAACTGCTTCCTCCCGGATCATGGGGAGCCTATTTTGCTCTCCATCCCTGTCTTCCAGCTCAGGGAGATGGATACCCTGAGGATACCTGGTCTGGCTATTAAAGACTGAGGCAAAGAAGGCATTAAGTACCTCAGCCTTTTCCTCATCCTTTGTGACAATGTTCCCCGCCGAATTCAAGCATAGATCATCTTCTCTAGTAAATAAGTCATCTACCAAGAGGTCTCAAACTTTCTGAAAGTAATAAATTATGGTTAACAAGGCTATCAAAGATGGGGAGAAGGAGTTAACACTACCTCCCCTCCGCTGAGTAACATATTAATTATAGCTTCTTAGGTAGTATTACTGATTGGCTGAAACCTAACCCTGCAACATTTTAAAGCTAAATGACATGGAAAACAAAACATAAGTGCACTTAAGAAGCACTGTGAACATAAATACCAAATTAATATCCAACACGAGCAGTAATTATTCACTCTGTAGCATTCAAAAAAAAAGCTTAAACATATTAAAGAAACATGGCAAAAATACCTAATATATCTAAACTTAAACAGGTTAGAGGCTCCTTAAACAGGATGGGGCACTGCTCCTAGAAGAGCTCTCATATAAAGCCAGGAGAGCAACACTTTTCCCCTGTATCTAAAGTAAGTGTCCTCTTCATACTCAAGAGAAATCTAACTGGCACAGCAAGTAGAGTTAGTAGTGTGATCCATGTGTCCGAACAGGGCTTTCCACCTCATGGCAAAACAAGTTTGCTCTGTTACAGAAGGAGCCCAGATTCCTAGCTCAGACGCCAACACCTCAAGAGATGTGAAATGAATCCCATCCTTAAAGCTTCTGATCAAGTAACACCACGGGTAAGCACTTTAACACCTACGGGCCCTATGAACTCAACAGTGTTAAACAACAAATGAAAATAATGAGTAGGTGAGGTGGGAAACTGCATAGTAATTGCTACCCAAGTATGCTTTTCCCACCACTTCTTGAAGTTTACATGGTCTGAAACACCAGCTCCCAAATGATGCCGCATTTTCAAAGTCCAGTATAACAACAATAGCCTTGACATGAGCAACAGACAGGCAGAAAAGCCAAGGAGAAGGAAGCAGGCTCACTGCTGAAAATACCCAATGTGGGCAGCAACAGCTGCTGCTGGGGCAGGCTGCTTCCCTCCGTTCTGGGCCCTGTACCCCACCAGTAACCATCCCACATGCTTCAACCCCTTCTGGAAGCAGCGTTGAGGCCAACAGCAAAGCTTTCTGCCTGCCCTGCCAAATGCAAATAGTTATCTCCCTGTTTCCTCTGAAAGGAATGACAACTGGACAAGAGCTGGAAGATGCCTGAAAGTCATCCTTTGGATGACAACAACTTAACAAAAGTCACAGAATGATAGGGGTTGGAAGGGACCTCTGGAGATCATCTAGTCCAACCCCCCCGCCAGAGCAGGTTCATCTAGAGCAGATTGCACAGGAATGCGTCCAGGCGAGTTTTGAATATCTCCAGAGAAGGAGACTCCACAACCTCTCTGGGCAGCTTGTTCCAGTGCTCTGCCACCCTCAAAGTAAAGAAGTGCCTCCTCATGTTTAGATGGAACTTCCTGTGACCAAGTTTGTGCCCGTTACCTCTTGTCCTGTCACTGGGCACCACTGAAAATAAAATATAATTTCTGATAAAATAAAATATAATTTCTGATAGTAGAATTATTTAACACATGTTCAGATGTCTAGGTATACCCAATTATTTTTAAAATCTTTTGAGTTAGGAAAGAAATAATTGAGGTTGCTTTCATTACAACTAAACTTCATACTCATTTCAATTAGTAAACAGAAAATGACTAACATGAAATCAGTAAAATCAAAGGGGTTTGCCTGTTTAACAAACCATCTAACTAGAACTTGCACTTTTAAGTAATCTCTGTTTAACAGAAGTTCAAGATAGGCCAAAGAGGAAGCAAGTTTCAAAATATTTTTAAGTAAGAAATCCAAAACCATCAGGTGAGGCTATTTCATACAACAAGTGAATGTGTCAGAGCCAAAGGCTCATAATTCATGCAAATATAACAGGCTACTTACAACTCTGGGACAAAATGTACAGGAAAAGTACAGTATTTACCTTGCCCTAGCACTTACAACTGCAATACTTAGAGAACTTCATTATTAGTGTTGGCACCTATATTTGCCACCGGTATGAACATCACAATTCACCCTCTACCATGTCTCTAACTTACACTTACTTCACATACTAACATTAGGAAAATACCCAGGAAGTATGCTCTCCACTAGGTATCCAACAACCCTGGGGTTAAGTAAAGTACTTAAGCGAAATGCCTTATATGCTTTAGTTCCACACAATACAGAATGCTCTATATTCAAGTACTGAGCTTAAATTCACTACCTAGCCAAACAAATGAGCTCTTTGAAATATCCAAGCAGTTGTACAAACGGCAGCCTCCGTGGTGATCCCAGGACATATGCCATTGTTTTCCACAGCAGTTTAGAGTTGATGTTTCCAATTCTCATCTGTGCGCAGAAAGTGCCAGAGAACTTCATATTTAAGTCTGCCTTCTCCAAAATTCTGAATGCAAAACTTGCCAAGGAAAACATAATTATAGCTCTGTCTTGATAGTGAAATACATGTTCCTTCCTGCTTCTAACAAGTTTCTTACTACACTCCCAATAAACAGACCAGAATTAAGCCTGTCCTTTATGATCATGGAAAATACAGCATGGACCTCGAAAAGCAAGCTGAATTTTCACTCCTTCGAACCCCATACTTCTCTGAATTTTCATGTGCAAAAATGGCCTTGTTACTAGCAGAGTATTTCACTTCCACTTTCATTTTTGTTGTGTACACCAAAATTTTTGGAAGAGGCAAACTGAACTAGAGACATTCATGAAACATTTCTGCAGTCAGTTTTCAGAACAGAACCCATGGCAGGACCACATAGTTTCACTTAAAGTATTCACAATTGTATAAGAAGCAGTGAAACAACAATTTTCATTCCAATAAGCCTTAGAAACCTTTTGGAGAAAAAATAAAATCAAAAAAAGAAACAAGAGGCCACAAAGTCTGAAAAGTTAAAGTTATTTTCCCTCAACATCCTGCAAATAAGAGTGGCCTGATAGGAGCTACAGAGTGAAGGCCCATTTTCCAAAGCAAATTGGGTTCACTGATCTTCAGCAAGGGGTTAACTGATCTTCCAAATTGTTATACTACTACCTAAAACACTACAGCTGCCTAAAATCTCCACATCACCCACAGTCAGATCTGAAGGTAAAAGACTAGAGGCTGGTTTCTTTCATCACAGATAGCAAGGCACTGTATCTAGACTTTGAGCAGGTTAATAATATTATACTGAGTTTTCAGTGTAGTATCTTCAGTTGGTATGCTTAGCCCTCTGCCTAAAGTCTTCTCAAACACTTCATAGACCCCAAAAATACAGTATCAGAACAATAAATGACCAGAATTAAAGAAGCACTTATTAAAACGTTTGTGCTAAAACTTAAAAAAACAGAACTCTATTCAAATGAATAATCAACTACTACTTTCATATTTAAAGAATAAAAGCAATAATTTGAGTAACAAGACAATGGCTGCCTTGTTCTTTGGCTTCTGTAAGAATGTTAATCAGCTGCTAACAGCATTTTGAGCATAGAAAACTAATAAAGTGGTAAAATAAATAAAACACAAAAACGTCATTGTAATTTTACTAACTTCTGGCAGGAAAGACATTTCAGCCTTAGGATACCATTTAGGAAGGAGACTGCAAGCCAATACAAATCAACAGAAGAAACACAGTTCGATAAAATCAATTTACAAAGTGAGTCAGTGCCGGCAAAAATTTTGCCATTCCTCAAGTTGAAAGCCCTCACTTAGTAACACCTCCCAAAAACTCCTTTAACCATTTTACCCTTATTCTTTCTACATTAGCAGTCACTTTAAACATTTGCACAAAACCAAAACTGAAATGTTAATGGCAAACAGCAAGTATTTGTCAAACTGTCTTGTCTCAAACAACACAACTGTGCCTTGCACCTTCACAGAAGACTAGCAAAAACATACAAATTGGCCGCACTGAGTCAAAGGTGTCCATCTAGTTCAACCTTGCACAGCATCAGTTAGCAGCAGATGGTGCAGTAGAAAGGGTGATGGCAAGAACAATTTTTCCCTAAAACAATACATTTTTGGTTTGCAAAACAGTTCACTGCAATGAGTTTCCTAGTTTAATTCTACCTGTTCACGCAGGTGTGCTGTCCCCCTTCCCCCAGGAAAGTGGGAAGCAGGGGGATATAACCATTTTTAAACCTTCTTCAGATTGTCAATGAATGCCCCCAGGTCTCATAGCATGAAAATAACTACCAGTCTTCCTATAGTTGCCTCCTTTATAACACTCATGATTTCAGAGAGTTCTATTCTACCACATCCTCACTATCACCTCCTAAGACCTGAAACCCATCTGGCTGACAGAGTGCTCTTCCATCCCTCCCTCCCTCCTCCTTGGCCTTCCTTGTTTCCAGCCCAGGGTTCATTTGACCTTTGCTTAGCCAATTTCAGCAAATTATTCCAGCAGAAAATGAACCCAACAACCAAACTGACATGGTTCAGCATGAGGAAGAGGATGGGCTGAAGGCCTAAACCACAGCTGCCAACATATATTGGCTTTAGCTTCCTAAGAACTACGGCCACAGGGCAGGTCTTTTAAAGCCAAGAAGGCCTAATTTCTCTTCATATATAAAAACATATATACAAAAGTATTGGTAAGCTTTATTCAAACCTTTTTTAGTTGTAATATCCTTTCAAGTGACAAAGTTTAGTATACTATTCTCCTTTCTTCATAATTTGTAGTATTTCTTCCTGACCAACAACCAGGCTTTTTCCAAAGAACAATCCACCATTACTCCCAAAAATTTCAAGTATAACAGCTAATCAGAGCTCCAATTACTCAGTTAAATCCAGTTCAAGTATATACTTAACAGTATGTAAGTACTGAACAAAATAAGCTCCTTCCTCCTTTTTCTCCCTGCCCCACTTTTTTAGCACTTCAACACTACCATCTCATCACCCTGTCACACAGTATCATGAAACATCATCAGAGATCTCTGCAGGCAACAGCAGTTTACGTTGAGTCCCCCTTCATCATCCCACTACACATCAAACTTCCACTCACTTCTAAGCTGAAGAGTATAACGCTCTGTTTCTAGCCACCTAGTACAGTGAAGATGCATCCTTTTTCTTCCCATTAAGATAATATTTTACCTGTGATTGTTTATCACTCTTTTGTAAGGAAACAGCAGTTCCTGTGGACCTGATCACAGCCAACGTTGTGTACAGAGCTTCCATTTTGTCAAAATAAGGAAGTCTTACCACTTGTCAACATCAAGAGAAATTAGAGCCTTGACTACTGTTCATAGGATACTATAAACAGACATAAGGCAACATAAAACAAGTGTCTGAGTGCTTCTGTGACAAAAAAGAAACACATCACAGATGCATAGTTTCTTAGGAAGGATGTTTACTTAATAAAGAAACAAACGGGTTCTACTTGGATTCTTTTATAACAAAGTTTAAAAGTAGTCAGTTGGATGCATTTAGAGCTCAGATAGGTGGTGGTGGTTTTTTTTTTTTTTTTTTCCTTTCAGCTGTGCACTGACCTGAAGGACCTGATCCTGCTGAAAAAAAAAAAAATTAATACCAACTTCCAGCTCAGTCAATTCCCCCAAACTAGCTACAATACCCTCTATGGCTCTGACAGCAGTGTTTCAGTAGATACATTCAGGGAACATGAACCAGATAGGAGAGAAGAGATTGAGGCAGTCATGTTCCAAAAAAGTACTGGGAAATTTACGTCTTTCAAAGAAAAATTAAAAATACACTCTGGGGAAGACAGAGCTGTTTTGATGCATTTCTTTTGCAACTAAAAAGCACAAGTAGGAAAGGATGTAAACATATTTTTCCTTCCCGCCACATCACGATATAAGTATTGGGGCTACATGATATTATATAGCCTAATTGTCATATTTAGTGAAACAGTAAACAAAGCTGAGCACTAAAAAAGTAATTTCATTTTCACTTCAAAATCATTTTTAAGTCTTTAGGCAATGAAAATAACTGAAGCCAACAGTATTTTTCATACAGGTATACAATGTTACAGCAAGAAGTTATCCTGCAATCTTCTATATATAGCAATCTAGGATTAAAACTACAGTAGAAGGAATTCTCCTAGTCAGAGTAATTAACTTTCATATTTGTTTCAAAATCATCACAGACCACATAGTTAACAAATAAACAAAACCACTCAAACTATTATACTTTCTGCTTTTTGTTCTTCAAATAAAAATACTGGGTAGCATTTCAAAATGAGGAAAAGCTAATCAAGCTTGTCATTTTCAGACTATAACTAGAAAAAAACAATATAAGACTTATCCTTTTTATTTGCTCTAGATCTAGGCATACAAACAGAAAATTCATCTGCTTACTGCATCTAGTGAGGGTAGGAGGGAGGAATGCATTTCAAGTAAAACCCTGTGGTTGAGACACAAAAAAATTCAGCAGATTGACAAAAGTTACGTTGATAATTTCCTAGCAAAGCTCACTGAACACATTTCAAGATGTAAACAGAGACTGTATGTAAATCTAAAAAAAAGGGGGGTGGGAATCACTTACTGAGCCATTCAAATGCTACATATACAGAAAAAAAACAAGAACCATTCAGGAGTTACTGATGACCAATCTCAACGCGAGCCTAGAAGAGTTACTTAATATTAAGAATAAAATAATGTTTGTGTGAAAATTTCCTTTCTAAATAACACATTTAACTTGCAGAGAACTCTGAATTTTAACTAATTCAGTTCATACAGTCACCTGATGGAACTGAGAAAAACTGTTCCTTTATCTGTGTAACATTACCACATGTGCTTAGTAATTACATACAACTAACCCCCTTCCTTTACTCTAAACCACAAAGCAAGAAAGAGCATTCATACCACACCTTCACGTATGGAAGGTTTCCCTTTTTAAGGAGAAACTCCACAGAGCTTAGAAATCCAAAATGTCTCCATCAAATCTTTATTCAACAAAAACTTGTTTAAATTTATACTCTACCACTATGTTTGTTTGCTTTTAAACACAGCTTTAAATCGTTCAGATAAGCTACTGTTTATTGCTCACCTCAGTTTTAGAAGCTGAGCACATGACAATTTCTTACAGATGAACAATAATCACAGAAACAAAGTACACACACAAAAAAAATCAGGTATTAAAATTTTAACTGGAGACAGTACCAGAGGGCTAGACTCCTAACAGTTTTTAAATGCCTCCTGATGCAGAAGAAAAGGCAGGAAACAGAAAGCATTGACTAGAGGAAAAGCAGCAAAGCTATCTTTGCATTCCTATAAATTCTGAGCTACTGCAAAAGTTCAATCTTCGCACAATCCAAGTAGCCTCAACAACCATTCCAATTTATACCAGTTTCTGTGATGCTGCTTTTGGTTTGCAAAACAAGCTGCAATAGTCAGTGATGGGTTCACTCCCACCTCTGCATCCAAGAATCACCAGAGAAGCAAGATTCACTTGCAGTAGTATAACACTATCTGCATAGAGAGGAAATTTTCTCCTGATATACTTAAAAAATCTTTTCTAGAGACCACAAGAATGAGATTCAGAAGGTCAGCGGTTCTTACCTGTTAATTCAAATTCTGTTGACTCAAACGAGTCACCAGTTCTGTTAAAATGAGTGCTGTTAACTCAAATTCTTAACTGTTCTGACAAGAACATTACCTTCAATTTCCAAGACATATTTTACTTAAAACTCTGAAGTACTTTTCATTATACAGATTTAAGGATTCCTCTAACAGGTCTCTGAAAAATGCCATGCTTTTGGGATTGGAAGGAAAAGGAGGAAGGTCCAGAAGAAGGAAAAAAGAAAAAAAAAAAAACCATGAAAGATACAGTAATAAACTCCCTTCAGTTTGAAGTGCTTACAGAAATCAAGTAAACAAATCATCATTTTCTGTTTATGCTGATTCTAAATTTTAACAACACATTACCATTTTATTCACCCCCTCCCCTGTTTAGAGATGCAAAGATAGTTTCCATAGTAACAGGAGAGACTTAGTAGTATCCAAAGGCAGAACACCACTAACTTATGTAATAACTTGAAACTCACCTTGGCTTGTAAAATGCGTATGCACTTATTTTAAGACAACATACATAGTGGTTATTTACTCTTAACACATACCATATGTGGTCAAGATCATCTCAATCACCTGTATTTTAAAAAGCCAGTTTCACAGATAGGGTGTAACAGACTAATCCCAATGAAGTCTTCTCATACATGCATCAGGATTTCTGCAGTAAATTAGAGTCAACTCTTACATAAAATAATACACTTTTGACATTTGCATTAAGAGTTACAAAAAAAAAAAGGAAGACTGTAGTAATTTTGCTAGCTTTCCCACAATATCACAGCTCTCTGCAATATGTTCCTCTCCCCCAATGCTGATTGAGAACAGATATTAAATACTACAGGACATACAATTACAGCAAACTAAAAATCAATTAAAAGGATATCAAATTGCTTACTTCATACAAACTTTCAAAAAAAAAAAGAAAACTACATTTTTAGGTGTTTTTCATAGTGATAGTATCATTATGGGAAATCTTATCAAGATCAGCTGCCTCTGTCATGGGGTCCAGTCCTCCTTTGACAAATACATGGCAGCTCAACCTAGTTATGACAGATCAGTATCACTGAGGTTAGTTAGAAGAAAATGAGTCATGCCCAAGTTGTGTAGGAGCAGCTAGCCAGAATCTGGTAGGAGGCCCCCAGAAAAGCAGAGCTGTCTTCAGAAAGCTTATAGCTGAAAGGGCAACACAAAACCCTGCTGATGGAGGGATGATACTGAGTCAAAGAATTTCAGGGAGGGACACTGAGGGCTTCTAAGAAAGGGTCTGCTACAGACTACTGCAAGACAAGAAAAAGAAAACACCAGCTACATAACCTGGCTACTTCCCGACAGTAAGACCAGGGAAATCTTCAGAAGAGGTGAAGATGATGGTCAAGAAAAAATGCTCACAGGCCACCACAAGGTGCAGAAAGCACTAGCAGAAGCACTGAAGAGTTAGAATGAAAACACTGGAAGGCTGTAAGGTAAAAATACTCAGCTATGGGCAAAGGAAGTTACAAGTGCTAGAGATCTTATCTCTGAGTGGGATTCCAATGCCACACAGCTACACAAAGGCCAAGATTTTTCTGGCTGACTGGTTTTTAATCTTTGTTTCAAAAACCTCTACAAATCCAGCCAACTACAGCTGTTTTAGCTATATCTTGCAGTTATGACAATTCACCAACTGCTGATCGAACTATCAAAACCCGGAAACCTTGTTGCACAAGGTTTCTTTGCTGGATTTCCCCTATTGCTGGGTTTCTCCTATTCACTATCACTAAAAATAAAAAACACACTAAGAAATTAAAAACCTGACAAAACTGAGAACAGAGATGAAACTAATTAGATTTCAGGGACAGATGACTGCATTGAGATGCTGACAGAAAGTAAATGACAGCTTGAAGTTGACATCCTTCAGTAGAGAAAGGACTCAAAATTTCTGTCCTCCCAACAGAAATAGTAAGACCAGATCATGAAGAGCTTAACTAGAGACAAACAAATAGAAGTAATGGAATAAAAAAAGCCTGAAATACTCAGTTTTCATCACTAGAGAAATCTACTAGCCTTAAAAAGCAGTTTGCTAGGGAAGTGGCAGAAGTCTCATAGCCCACCTTTTAAGTGCAACACATGCCAAAATAATCATGCAAAGATCATTTTGCTACGTGACCAAAATCACTGCACTCTTTGCATTACTCCACAATACATGAAGTCTCACACACAACCACCAACTTCAAAAGGGATTATTCAAGCCCAAAAAGGTCACTCCTGCAGTTCCACAGTCACCTTAATGATGCAATTCTATGGACATCACAGGAGGCAGGCCACCCTTCTCCTGCACTGCTGACCCCACCTGCACAGTCCCATCCTCTCTCTTCTTTGTGCTGGTGCTAGTGCTTAAAGCATGTCAGGAAAAGGTCTGATAAGAAATCCATCGGGTTTTCTGTTGCCTGCATTCCTTTTCACATTCCTGCAAGTTAAAGCAACAGATTGTGCTCATCACAACACTGGGGGCAAAGAGGGTACAAAGTAGGAAGGGAGCAGGAACTCCCTCCCTCCTGCCTTGTGGGCTGCTGGGAGCACTGGGATGAGCGTGCCTACTCCTACTAGCTCTCTTGTGCTAACAATATTGCTTGCATGGCCAGCTGAGGCCAATTCCAAAGAAGAAAGCCACCCTTTAACAGCCACCCACATTAGAATGGCTTACACCAATTACGAAGTTGCAGCTAAAAATGCATCTTTTCTAGAAAACCTCACTTCTCAACTACCAAACTCAGATTCATTCAAAGAGCTCAGAATGTTAAGATGATGGATAAGTTCCAGAACAGAAACTCAATTAAAAGAAAAAAAATCTTTTAATTACTTTCAGGAAAAGGTTATGTTACATTGTCCATTGTTTCTTCAGTAAATACAATGTAGTGCTATAGTTAAAAATGGTCTAGCGCAATATTATAAGCCATTATTTGAGAGAAATTTATTAGCCAAATACAGGTCCAGGTTCTCTGTCTCACCTGAAAGGCAGCCAAATTAATCCATGATTATGGATTAAATTTAGACTTTTAAACAATAAAAGAATCCACAATTATCCAGAATTACAAAGCAACTTAATTAAAAGTCAATGAATAAACTGAATGTGAAAAACCAGTGTTATCTTCAGGCTCAGAATAGAAGGCTCCTCAAAACTTTCTACCAAATGAAGTAGTGAACTAGCAGCACCAGGATGAATAGAAAATGGCCTCATGGTGTTCCATCCAGTGGCAACACAGTTTTGTTGATCTGATTTTCATAACTGTGACTAAATACCTTCAGCACAGTGTCAGGTGTTATGCATACAGCTGTCATTTATAAATTACCATTAAAAAGGCACATATACACAGGAAGACAACAGTAATGATAATTTATACAGGCACTTAAGTAAATCCCTGAATATCTGATGCAATATGGCAGGAACAGAATCTTAGGCTCTTTCCGAGACCTAATATCAGTCGTACATCCCTTTTTGTCAATTGTCTAGATTATCTTTGCCAGCTTCTTCTCTAATCCAGTAAAAACCTCCAACAATGGGAACTTGTTGAATTATCTACATAATTTGACTGTTATAGGTAAAAGCCTTCCAGACCATATTTAACCTAGATCTCGCCCACTACAGTTTACTTCCTCTTAACCTACAGCTTAACCACAGAGAAAATGGAAAAAGTTTAAAAAAAAAAAAACTATATCCTTCTGTGAACTATTTCTTACATTCACACCCCTCCCACAGCCATTTCCACCCTCCAAAATAAAGCAATACTTTAATATATCTTTTTGCATCAGTCATAGGTTCTGAGCCTCTCAACCCACATTGCTACTTTCCTCTGTACTTCTTGGATTGTTTAATACTCTAGACTAGACATAAAAGTGCAATCAAAAACAAAAAAAAAGCCTTCTGTAATTTATACTGGATCAACATATCCCAGGATAGCACCCACTTTTGCCAGTTGCATAATTTCGCTTATTCAGATCAATTTGTGACTAGAACTCCTGGATTATTTCCTACAGCTGTGCTGCCCATACACCTCTATTTGAGCATCTTCCCACTGCAGCATTTTATGCTTAACAGCTTTTTATCTTACGGATTGTACTTCTCAAACCTATCAAAATGACTGAATTAAAAATTTATTCTATTCTTCTCCAGATGAGTGTTGGCAATCCCTCCTAACTCGATGGCACATCTGCAAGTTTTATCTTTTAGGGAAAGAACGATAGAAAATGTAACTAAAAATCACCCCTCGAACATGTCATCTGGTTTTCTCCCAATCTTCAAGAGTAAGCTTTGCAAAGAGTAACTTAAAACTATTTGGAGGTTAGTTACCAGACAGAAAAACAACTTACATGACGAATGGAAACACCGTATTTATCAAGTGGATTAACATGGAACTATGTTAAAAACCTCCTAAAGACTAAAACTGATTCTAAGATGGCTCTTAACCATATGTATTTTCCAGACCAAACTGTCATGTAACAAAATAAATCCACTTATGACATGGTAGATTTCTCAAATAAATGTATTTCTTCAGCAAATTCACCGCTGGGGGGGAAGGGGGCACCACAACAGCTGACAAGCATCTCAGTACTTCCACAGTCCATAAACCACTAAAAAAAAAATTACTTTTTTCCATACAGACTGACACATCAAAATTGATTAAGCATGAAATGTAGACAGCATCAGCGCTATACATAGCAAGAACCGTTTAATACCACCCACAGATTAATTACAATCTTAAAAAAAAAAAAAAAAAGCTGTTCCAATACAGCGTTTTCACAACACCCTTGGGAGGTGTGACTGCTGCTTCACAGACTGCGGATGTTCCAACTTCCTTAGTTTATGTGGCAAGCCAACAGATTGGACAATTTAGATTTCAGAAATGCCATGTCCTCAAACAAGATCGCTAGATCACGTAGCCTTGCACCTCCACCTCAGAGTTGTTTCAGGAATACTGTTGAAGTTTCATTAATTATAATTAAAATTCATGGGTTTAAAGTGTTACACTGAGAAGAAACTCATGCATGTTTCAGCCACTGGAGTCCAGTAATTTCAGCTCAATATGTCAGTACTATTCCAAACAACATCAGAAGTTTTTCTCTGATAAGAAATGCACCCTACTGATTCAGAAGGGGTATGTTTTTTTCCTTCTTTCTTTCACCTTCTGCATTCTCCCTCCAATTAGAGCGCTTTTTGAAAAGCACGTTACGAGACATGACAAACTTCTACATGTTTTTGAGTATTTCCTAACATACAAATCCTATTTTCTTAAGTGAACAGTCTGAAGACCATAAAGCTTCCTACTGTTCATTACAAGACAGATTCAGAATGTGTATAAGCAATTCAGAGCCGTCAAACCTACTGAAATTAGATTATTTTAAATGTTTCACTGCAACTGCTGTTTTTAACTGCAGGCATTACCATTTGCCATAAGAAGGGTAGTATGAATATATCCACTTTTTTAAAAATAATTACGTGCAGGCAAAAAAGCTTTCCACACTTTTCTGGAGAACTAAAACCCCTCTGAGGGCACGGGATGGACACCTTTGTCTTGACAACATCGGACCCCCGGGCGGCGTGGCAGCCAGCTGTGCCGCCATACAGCAGGTGCTGCAAGTTGGCCGGGGCGGGCCACCTCACCTCCTCCCCCGGGGCCGCTGCAGCCCCCATCCCCGCCGGGAGGGCATCCGGCACCTCGCCTGGAAGGCGCCCTGCGGGCGTGGGAGCCGAGGCGGGCGCACACGGCGGCTCACGGCCGGGGCCGCGCCGCGGCTGGCGGCGCCCGAGACACCCACCCGCACAGCACGGGCGGCACCGCGGGAGCCGACGCGGAAGCGGCGGCTCCGGACCTCAACAATATCGCTATTCAACAGGATCCTGCAAATATCCTGCGGCGGGCTCCTTCCCGGGGAGGGGCAGCGGGGCCGGCGGCCGGCCAGCCCCCGCCGGGGCAGTACCGCAGTGCCGCCGCCGCAGCCGGACCCCCTGCAGACCGGCCCGGCGTCCTCTGCAGAGCCGC
This sequence comes from Gavia stellata, assembly GCF_030936135.1. Lineage (NCBI taxonomy): Eukaryota > Metazoa > Chordata > Aves > Gaviiformes > Gaviidae > Gavia > Gavia stellata. Next base: position 21,189,830 of record NC_082598.1, on the reverse strand, counting down.
ATCGTGACCGGCCCCGGGGCGGAGGGAGGCGGCTCGGAGGCGCCCAGGAGCACCGCGGACCCCGCCGGGCGGGGCAGGGCCCCGGCAGGAAGGCGTCTGTCCCCCGCGCCCCCCCCCCCCCGCCGGCGGGATGCTCCCCCCGCACCGCCGGCGGCACGCGCGGGAGCCGTTACCTGTCACAACCGCCGCCGTCTCCGCCGCAGAGGCGGAGGCGCCTCCCCGTCCTCCCCGCCGGCCACCGCCAACGTCCACAGCGTCCAGCTCGCATGCCCCGCCGGCGGCGGCGGCGGCCGCAGCGGGCAGGAGCAGCCCCAGCAGAAGCAGGCAGGTCGGCACCGGGGTCGCCGCCACCCGCCCGCCGGGCGCTCGGAGCCCGCTCATCGGTACCGCCGCCGTAGCGAAGCGAAGGGAGGCAATGAAGTAAGGAAAGAAAGAAAGAAAGAAAGAAAGAAAGAAGGGCCTGGGGCTGGAGCTCCGCCGCTGCCCGCTCCGGCGGCACGAACCCGCCTCAGCGCCTGCCCCACGCTGCCTCCCGCCGCTTCCGGCGGCCACCACCGCCGCCGAGCCGCCCGGGCGACACGTCACCGCGCAGTGACGTCACCGCGGAGGGGCGGGGGAGGCGGGCCGGCGGCGGTGCGCGGGAGGGAGTGCGGCGCCTGCGGGGCGGGCCGGCCGCAACCGTCCAGGGCCGTGGGCTGCGCCGAGCCGCGGGAGGAGCGCGGAGGCGGGTCTTCTCCGTCGGGTGGCGGAAAACTTCTAAGGCCGCTTGGGTCGATGAAGCGCTCCCGCGGCAGTACCCCCTCCCCGGTGTGCTGGGGAGGGCTCGGCCGGCTCCGTGCCCGCCCTGCCCGGGAATCGCGCGGAGGAGGTTCAGTTCCCCCTTGGCAGCAGCGGCCGGACAGCGGAGGTGTGCCAGCGGCCTGAGGGGCGGCGGGCCCCCGAGCCGTGTCGCTGAACGCCCTCAGGTCGAGGCCGGTTACTTAGCCGGGTTCGGGAGAGGCAAGCCATCGGAAAGCGAGACGTTTTAGCTACAGGGGGGGAAAATGAGGCCTTGGAGATTGTTAAATTTGTCCTTACCACACCAACGCTGCAACAAATGCAGTCGCTTGAGGAGAGCTTTCCAAAGGGAAAATGTATGAAAGAAGTTTCAGTTCGGCATGTACAGCTCTTTCAAAAGAAACAAACAAAAAGAACGGTGTTTTAAATCTGATCCCATACAACTGAAATCAGGAAAACTAAGCCCTCACAAAGATTAAACCCTGATTTAATTGTGTTTAGAGCCTCGGCAAAACAACACTTGCTTAAGACATTTCCATCACGCCACTGAATGGGAATAAAATTTATATCGTGCTTTGTCCTGTCCACATCTGTGGGATTTTCAACCAGTCTGTTTTGAGTCACTTAACCAAGAATAACACGGCTTTAAAGACCAAATCCAATCTAATATCTCAGATACACAATACAAGAGAAAACAATGCAGCATGGACAGTAAAAGCTATATAAACATCGCATTCACTATTAGCTATTGCAATCACCTAAGAAATAGCAGAAGTGTTTTGAAAGGGTCTTCAGAGAAGCCTTTGCCTGCTTTGTAAAGCCTAGAGGAGATAGGAGCATAAAATGGAGTAGTACAAGCTGCTTTCACAGGTCAGCAGAATCCAGAAATCTACCTGTGAAATTATTATAGCACTATTAAATGCAGCAGGAAATAATTTCTCTAGCTACATAGTTAACATGCATACTCCATCCCAGCTGAAACATATTTTTATGCAAAAAAAACAAAAACCCCAGAACTTTAAAGTAGTCATATAGCATAGGAAGATTCGGAAAATGTGTCTAAAAGTAATGAATTCTGTTTGAATTGTGAAGTCTGTGCATAGCCTTATCATTTCTGTTGCTGGAATACAACAGCCTTTAAAGACCAACAGTAACTGACCAGATCTTGTGCAAAGAGAACAATGAAATGCCTGCATCTTACGAAAGCTTGTTCAGCGTTGTTTAACTTCAGGGAGGGGAGCTGGAGCAGAGTAAATTCCCCAGATGGAAACAAAGAAACCGGCTGTTAATTTAATTAATTAATTAATTTTAAAATACAAAAATAGAAGTATTCATAAAGAGTACCTGAAAGAGGCAAGTTTCCTGGACGAGTGCAAACTGCTTTGACCAAGAGCCCCTGGAATCAAAGGATATGGACTGCATGAGTCCTACAGAGAAATGCCATATGTCAGAGTAGCTGTGGGATGGGTACACTAACAGAGAGCACTTCAATGAAAAAGCTGCGGGCCTGAGGTAGAAAATGATCCTTTTTAAAACTCCTCCTGCAAAGTCAGTTCATTTTCACCTCTTGCTTTCAACTGCAAGTCCCCAAATCAGGAAGTGTGGATGGATTGTTTTCAGGCAGTGCTTGTGTTCTGGAGTTGGGGGAAGTCATTACTGGTCAGGGCACCTTAGCAGAAGATCTCACGGTGAGAAGCATATTAAATGGAAACACCTCTTGGTACACTGCCGCTTCACGTCACGCAGACTCAGCTGCATAAGTTCAGAATCAAGGAAGGTACTGAGCCTGGGCTGCAGCCTAACCCATTAATCCACAGAAACCTAAATAACTTATGGTTTCAATATGAGGACCCAAATACTGCCGAGTGCCCTGCAAGGCTTGATCACAGAATCACAGAATAATTTATGACCTCTAGAGGTCATCTAGTCTAACCTCCCTACTCAGCCCTGAGGAACACCACTCATAACCACATGCCCGTTTGATTTTGGGCCGTTGACCACTACTTTTTTAGTAGAGTGATTCAGACTCTTTTCCACCCACCTATTCAGTCCACGCCTCCCCTACTGGACTACAAAGATGCTATGGATACTGTGGCAAAAACCTTGCTAAAATCTATGTGTGCTGCTCTTATCACTTCATCATAGAAGGCAATCATGTTGGTAGAACCATGCTCTTTTCCTGAAACAACTTGTTGTCCTTCATCATCCCAGAAATGGCTTACGGAAAGATTTGCTTCACGGTCTTCTCTGAGAGAGAGGCTGGGTAAGGATGACTGTCCTGTAGTTTCCTGCACCTTGCTTTGGTGATAGATGTGACATTTGCTTTTTTCCAGTAACTGGAAATCCCATCTGATTGCCACGGTCTTTCAAAGGTGATAGGAATTAGCACAATGACATTAGCCAGCCTCCTCGGCACCTTCACAAGCACCTCCTGTTCAGCCCTAAGGTCTTGTAAACACCTAGTTTGCTAAAGTGGCCCTAACAACCTTCCTCTACAGTTAGTAGCAGTCTCCTCCTCCAAACATTGCCACTAGGCATAGAGATCTGTGAGACCTGAGGGCTGACCTTGCTAGTAAAGAGGGCTTTGAGTATCTCAGCCTTTTCCCAGTCCTCCATCACTAGGTCACCTACCCCATTCAGCAGTAGAGCCTGTGGTTCTTAGGGTTAGTATGCTTGTAATGAAAACAATTTCGATTGTTTTCTCAACCTCTGGGTGTAGACAGCTGTAATAGAAAGGCTGGAATTGGTGTGAATGGAGAATGAACGTGATGTCTGGGCACGGGGGCACCAGGTGGAGCACACAGCAGCAAAAGGGCTCTCAGCATGGCCTGTGATAATGGTACCCAAATTAGCAGGTCATCAAGACCCCAGCACATCTGAGCGCAGTTTCACAAGACACCCAGATCTGGAGAAAACGAGCAATGAAGAAATCCTGATGACTCACAGAGGTGGGACAGGATGGAGACATTGATCACTATCAGCTGCTCAAGGCTACAAAGAGGCATATCCAAAATCTGTGCATGGTTGCCAGCCTAAAAAGAAATCAGGAGATGTGAGGAGGACTTCATGGCTGGTGTCACTTGGCCCCCATGTAATTGCAATGGATGCTGGACCTAACTTCTGGGCATGGGCATCACAAAGCTGGATGGGCAGCCTGATCACCACTGCCTTGGTGCCCCATGGATGTACAGACATGTTGGACACACACATCCTGGTGCTCCTGAGCATGATGACACCCTGAGGGTGTGAGTGAGAGTTAAAGGTGTTTCATTTCAATTTCTGTCTTCAATAAAACTACCTTCCCCTCAGAAGGTCTGGCAGTGGTGTGTGTTACTTGTTGATAGAGTGTTGCAACAGTATTTCCCACAAGTGTGTATGTTTATCTTTTTGCAGAGGGCAAACTCGTCTCAAGGCCTAGAGTTCACCCACTTACATTACTTTCAGTCACGAGCCCTGCTCAGTATCAATGGACTTGTACAGTCTTGGTCAAATTTTCTGAATGTACTTTGCTGTATGGATAACCTGAGAGGCTTTTTTGAGTCCTGTCCTCCACTCTTCCATTGGTCTTCAGAGCAGAAAGCTAATATTATTTTTTTTAAACTGTATATTTTACTGCTTTGAGTTGCCATTTCTGTCAGCAATTTTATCATCCACATAGCCTTGTTGTGCACGTTGATTTATCTAAACAGAAAAAGTGACAGGAAATCATCTTCAGAGTTGTTTAATGCCCACAATTCTTTCCAATATATACATTTGGCCGGTCCTAAAAACGCCTGGAAGCAGGTTTGAACAGTAGAATAAAGGCAAAATTAAATATTTTTACTGCTATTTGGTGCTATTTTCAGTCTCTCCAAACTACAAGCTGAGAATGCTCTGGGTAGATATGAGGACTCAAGAGGAAAAATATTAACCAGGTAAAGAAACAGGCTGACAATAACAGATGAGAAGGAAACCTGGTGGGCAAAACAGAAACAAAGCACAAGCTGAAAAAAATGCTGGGAAGTCACATTATAGAAAAGAAGACTTAGAAATAATAAGCAAAAGCTTAGGTAGAAATTAATACAATCAGATTTATCTATTAAAAAGCAATGCAAGTACAAACTGACAGTAAGTTAATGTAAATTCAAATAAGCATTGACCACCAGATTATTGGTAAATGGTCCAAAAAGCATTTGATTGTACAAATGCTGTGAAAAGAAATAATCATTTTGAACAGGCTTGAGAGTAAAATGCAAATGTCTTCTCTTGATCAGGGAAGTTTCTCATATCTGCACCCAAATTATAAAAAATGTACTAATTGCAACCTTCTAGTTGTCTGGTTTCACATGCTGGTAAAATCTCAAATGAAGGTAGAATTTTATAAGCTTTCTATTTGCCAGGATGAGAGGATCAGTTTAGGAACCCCTTTTCAGTTGTTCCTGAGTTACTGAAGTTTATGTTTTGAGGAGGGAAAGTCGTTAGCTCAAGAGGAAACTATACTAAGTATTTTAAGTGGTCCTGTATTCCCAGCCCTTAATGGACTAAGAAACTATGGGCCATAGATGTTATCTTGGTTCAGTAATGAAATGGGAACGGAGATAATGGAAGTGAATTAAACATTCTCCTTATCTGATGAGAGTATCAGCCTTTATGATCTTCTTATCGATGACCAAGACTCCAGGTATCTCTCAAATGAGCAAATTGCCTGGTAATAGGCTAAAGTGCTGCTAAAATGACAAAATATCTTTCAATCAGCAAGAAGGAGCCGTCATTAACTGCCAACTAGAGCTGCAGATCTGCAAATAACTTTTTGATTATGTCTCCTAATTTTAGATACTTTTTCAACTGGTATTGTCACTAGTATTGCATAGATTTTTTTTTTCTATGACACTTAAAGAGTAAAGTACAAATATAAAGCAAGTCTTGAGAAATACAGACTGTTCAGCAAATGTTCATTGCAACTGAATCTGCTGTTTGCATGGAAGCTTTGCTCATGCTTTTTTCAGTCTGTTGAGTTCTTTATGGGAACAAAGATGCCATTCCAGCTAGAAGATGTTGTCTAGGCAGACTGTGGTTGGATTTTGTTTATTTCAAAAATAAACAAAGGCTCAATCTGTTTACGCAAGATCTAGAGGCACATCCAGAGATACCAAATCTGAAAGAAAACAATGGCAGAATGAGTTAATAAAATATTTCAGGCAGCACTTTGATTTCTGGAATCTGTAGTAGGAGCCAAACAGCCTGCCAGGACACAATCTTACTGGTGATGGAGGAACAGGAATCTTGCTATCTGCCTGAATATTATTTGGCACATCAGTTAGATTACAACAAAGTGGTGGGTTGTTATATGTTTTGACAGCTAAAGGACATTCAAGAGTAACACAAAAGCACTCATGGAAATTATTACATTACAGATTAAGGTGATCAGAAGTATGTTAAAAACTGCCAAGGGACCATCTTGGCGATCATGATGTGACCGAGTTCCTCTCCTCTTCTGATCTACATACCTCACTATAACTTTTTTTGCCAAAATTGATTGGCAGACTGTAAAAGTCCAGACATCTTATTAAATTTTAAGAAGGCTTTGACTGTGGCAATTTTGCATTCCCAGTAAAGTCATTTGTAGTTCAAACTGGCTTTAAATGATCAATGTAACGATTCTTAATGTTTAATATGAACAGCAGTATTACTCAACCAATCCATACACTAAAAATAATTTGCTTGGCATCTTTCTTTTTTTCTGTTTCAAGCAACGTAAGAATTCAACCCATTTCAACATAGAAGTGATAGCTATAGAGATGACTCACTGAAAAAAGCTATCTCAGAGAGGAGCGTAGATAATTTCATCGCCATATGGGAAAAAAAAAGCCCAGTATGTACATAATCTTTCTTTCACCTTCTCTGAATCTCAGTAAATCTCTAAATCCACCCTTACCTAGAGCAGAGACAGTCAATGCTTTGTGTCTGCTTATTCCCTCCCTTCCTGCTAGACAGCAAACAAGGAAGAAAATTACAATCAGGAGGTGATGAGAGTTGCTACTGCACATGACTAGCTTTTGTATTATAACAAGCATGCAGACCACCTGTGTGGAAAAAAAATAGAATAAAGGTAACAATTTAAAAAAATATCATTTGGACATAGTAACTTAGCACACTCGTGATCACAGCAAGTATTGAAGACTGTCTCCTGGGGCATGTTTGGGTATGTTTTCAGTGGGCGAAAAAAGTTCTTACTCGCTTGGAACAGGAACTGTTCAGGATGGAGTGTCCCTATTCAGGCTGGTAGAGGTGTTCTGGGGGATCAGTTGTAATCTTCTCAGTGGCTGTAAAGTAAACATTGCATTAAAAATAATGTAAGTAGGAATTTTCAGAATACTTTTTTTTCTGTCTAAATAGGGAGCTAAAGCCCTGTTAGCCTCTAATGTATAGAGCTGCTTTTTACCTGAATGAGCATGGTCAGAAAAATGCTGTCGGATTAATTATTTATAATGGAAATAATTTGCCCCTTCAAGTAAATATTTGGGATAAGAACAAAGAATATTTATGACCTTATGAAGAAGCAAGAAGGAATTGACCAGAGCTTTTATTTCAAGTGTGGTTCTGGTAGTTTTTGCAGCTGTTGATTGAAAAGTGGAACAAGCAATCACTCAATCAGAGGCCAGAGCTTGAGTGAGTGGGAGATTGTATTCTCATGATCTGTGACTAACAGATAGTAATAAAAAGCCTAGTGAACTTGTGTATCATGTGTAAATACAATTCTATTGTCAGATGGTTTGTGGTAAATTGAAATGGCTGCTCTGAGGTCATAGCAAGCAGACTGTTTCCTGGAATTTCTGCAGGCAAGCTGCACATCCTGTAAACAGGAGCTCTCTAGATCCGTCACAACTCTACAGCGCGTACTGCCAGGTACCGTGAGCGACGTGGCACCTAATAAATAAGATCATTCTGCAGAGGCAGAGACAACTAGTCTCAAATCATCCAGAAAGTTGAAGGAGATATGGAAACTACTGCTGAGAAAATCAAATAACATGTGTTTTGACTTTGTCTCAAATTTGTTATGTTTTGGTTTGGGTAGTAGGGAAAAAAGCATTGTAGACCATATCCTCAGTTACAAGGTCATTGGAAACAGACCATCTTCCTACTTTCAAACACAACCTTGGGCATCTGGCATTATGACTCACTACAAACCACTGTATTTCTCAGAAAAAAAGAATGAGAGCAAAATTTCATCCATTGGTTACATCTTCAGAAATATTATGTACAGGTCATTTTTGTTCCTGCTTGCTTTGCAGGTTGTGATACTTGGAGGGTTGTGTGCGAAGCGCTAAACTTCCCTGAGCACTCGAGTTGAACGAGCTTTCATGATCTTCCTTGGATTTGGACTTTTTTTATTCCTTTATTTGCCTTCATGATGAAATTGGGAGAGTTTTGGTTAGGGGTGGGACAAAAAAGTTCCGCATTCAGTGAAGTTTGTCAGCTTTCTCTGATATGACCTGTATAGGACTTATTTATCCACTATTTAATGAGTTTTAGCAGTTCTTTTTAAACTGTTCATGGTAGTTAATGGGAAACTGTGTGGAAGGGTTCAACTAAAAGTTAGACATCTAAATCAGAGATGGTCAACTCCCAATACCTTTAGAATTAATAGAGAGTAACAGGAACTTCCAGAAGGTTGTTCATTTCATGCTAAAATACACATCTAAGGTCAGACAACTTTTCCTTTGAAACAGTTGTTTCCCTCTACTGTCAATAAAGGGAGCCTTGGAAACGTATTTTAGCCATTTAACTGCTAAAATAAGTTGATCTAGATCCTGCTCTGTATGTCTTGCCATTATAAAAAGAGGGGAGGAGAGGAGAAGGGAGGAGAGGAGAGGGGAGGAGAGGAGAGGGGAGGGGAGGGGAAGGAAAGGGAGGGGAGAGGAGAGACAAATCAACTTCTAGAAAAAAGTGAGAGAGTGATATTTTGTCTCTTATCCACTAGGGACTGAGCAGCAGAAAGTTCGCCTGATGCTTTTCCGTATGCCTTATTTCACGTCCTTGGGACACAGGAATCCGAATAACTTTTAGGCCTTACTGGAGTGATACACCTAGAAAACAACCATAAAGGTAAATACTTACAGCATGAAAGAGTTGGAACGTACATCTAGTAGCAATGCGTAAACCTTTCCTAATGATTTGCTATCTGCTGTCATATTTATGCTTCAGGTAGTTCAGAGAGTATCTTCAGAACCAACCTTGAAGGACTAAAGAGAGACTCAGAGAAGTATTTGGCTCCGAAGATGCATTCCCAGTGGAATTAGCTGTGCTAACACCAATGGTGTTCCCCTTCCCTTGGAACCAGGATTTGTGATACGTCAAAACGGACAGTTTCGGTATGACTCCAGGACCTGCTACACAACCTTGATATTTTTGTAATCTGAAAAAGAAAAACAAGCTCAAGAAACAGTTAGCTACAAGACAAAAAAATTAGCTTGCTATTGCCTCCTGAATTATAAAGACTTGAGGTAGATGTGGCAGCTGTCCAGAGTTACTGGGGAGAGATTGCAGCAAGCCACGAACTCTGGCAGTGGGTGTTGTTCCTTAAAGCAGGGCGGTTGCCTTGTCCTGAGAGTTTTAAGCTAGAAAGAGGAGCACAATGCGTGGTGTACTTCTTAAATGCTAACAACTCCCCCTTTTAGATCTAACACTGTAAACTCAGACTGAAATAAGGGGGCTAGTGAAAAATTAAAATAAATATTATGAAGGAAATGAAAAGCTAAATGCCTAGCATTAATCCTCACTAAAATCTTAATACAGCACTGAGTCTTGAAAGAATGTTTCTGTCCCATAATAACCCTGCCTTTGAATGGCTCAGTCCCACCAAAAGCAGAGCCATTCAGTGTTGACCTGTTTGCATTGGAACACTTTCCTGAGCAGTATCAGTAACCATCTCTCTGTTTAAATGTCTGGACTGAAGTCAGGAAAGAGAAATTGATCCTGCACTTGCCATTTAATAATCTCACCATGGCGTTTTCAAAAAAGGGACAAAATTTTGGTCTAGACAAAACTGAAAAGCTGCCTTACATTTGCACTGAGAACATACTGATTTCAGTTGAGTTGTGTCCAGTTTTCTGAGAGATCTACAGTAAATTCCACAAAAACAGAACAGAAAAGGCCAGTTCAACTGCAAATATTCTCCATGAAACTGTTTGGAACTTGTGAACAAAAAACCTGTATCTATGAAGGCCTATTTGTTCTATGACATAGCAAAAAAGGTGATCTTTATAGAAGTACAACAGATTGAACTGAGCTTTTACAAAAATGTTCGGAGTTGCTTACTTATAAGAATACTAGCCTTGAGATGAAAAAACAGATAGAATAACTGCAAGAATTACAGTTCCTGCTTTTGAACTAGGAAAATACAAATATGTATTTACATAAATTCCTTTATTCAATGGAAAGAAAAATCACATCTGAATAGGCAAAGATGGACCTTACATGTCAGAGAGCGCCTTACTCTATAGTAAAAAAACCCCGACAGTTTACTTAAAAAAATCAAGATTTTTATCAATTTCTGGGGGAGAATTTCACCATTTTGCAGACACCAGGAAAGATCTGACAAACTAGAAAAAAGTGTAAAGCCTCTAACATCACGAATTACTATTGTACATACTGTGTAAGATGATATTTGGTTTTTTCTTTGCCCAAATCTCTTTGGAGATTTCACCATTTGTTCTCTGGAAATAATACTTTTATTTTGTCTTATCCTGATGTTCTAGAATACTGTGTAAAGATTTAGTGTATGCAAAACAAAGAAGTTCATTTGTACAAACTACCATCTTGACCCCTCCCTCAACCAAAGCCTAGTCAGTAAGGATGAGTTTTCTGAGTAGCATAGAACAATGGGAATATATTCCATTACCTGCTTGACTGTTAGTACATACACTGCTCTGTATGTGACTTCTTTCAAAACCAAGGTACTCAATACGGTCTTAGACAGGTTTTTTCCAACTTCGAGTGAACACATAAGCCAACTTCGAGTGAACGCATTTCCAGCCCGAGAAAATTTGCACTCATTATGGTGTCTGTAACTTCACTGCTTCTCTCTCATTATCTCCTTCTAACTGAAAACCTGGTAGGTATGCAGTAGTACACCCCTTCTCCACACAGTTTGTTCAGTGTTTGCATGCAGAACGGTGACATAGGATGTTCAGGAAAACATCCTGGGCAGCAGTTCCTGCTGTTTCGAGAAGACTGCACTGGCAGGATGGATTTGACTTTCTGAGACTTCAAACCTCTATTTAGGTCTTTATTAACCTACGTTGGTGCAAAGCCCAAATATCTCCTACTTCCATCTTTTAATTGTGTGTTTTCAGGTCTGAACATTGATTACCTGCCTAAATAAATAATACCTGCTGTAAACCAACTCTTCACTATAATACTTACCTTTTATCCATATCACCACCTAATGCAGGAACGGACTGATACCAAATCTTTAAAGTTTTTCCAGGATTTCTTCATAATAGATTAGAAACGTTATCTTTCTCAGGGAAAGATAAGAGTCCTACTCAGAAAGGTTTATATTTTCTGTAAGCTGTAAACTGTGGTTCACAAAGACAGGAAAACCAGATTACACAAAACTATGTAAGGATGTTGAATATTGCAAAAAGAGAAGAGAGGAGACTATAAAGCTCTGGAACAGAAACATCTAGTGGTAAAAGTTTTAATTTCAAAATTTATATGAACATATCAAAAAGACATTTTCTCTTTCATATGATTAACAAAACTTACTCAAGTTTTTAAAATAAAAAATAATGAAGAATTCAGAAACACCTTTTAACCTTTTAATTGACATACATGTTTTAATTGCTTAATAAAGATGCAATCTAAAGTCAGTAGGGAAAAAAGTGTACTTTGTTAAATATACAAATAGCAAATGATCCCTTTCTGTGTTGCAGAGATCATAGTCTACAGAGTTTGAACAGTCTTTTCCACAAGGCCTTTCTTTCAAGAATCACTTTCCCCACTGTGGAAGTGCGTTTTGTGAGAGTGAGACAGAGGTGGGAGACAGGCTTTCCTGCCTGTACGTTAATGGTGAGGGGTATTAATACCGATAATACTACTTTCCCGTGTCTATCAGTTAACTGTAATGTCTTCAGAAACTGGTTATAGTGAGAATACCTCAAATGTATCACAAACTAAAATTAAATATGTCTTTATGTCAGAAACTATGGAGCCAACTTCTTTACCACTAACATGAATGCTGGAAGCAACCCGAACTTCCTTCACAAGCTGTAACAACGCCAGTTTTCCACAGTCAGAACTTGATATTAACATTAATGAACCAAGACTGGGCTTCAAAGCAATGCTTATGTTTTTGTAACCCAGAAGCACTTAAAAAAAAAGAGAGAAAAGGGAAAATGTTTTGACACTAGACATATTATCAAACAAAGTTAGATAATAAATAATTCTGAACAGATAGAAAATTAAATATTACTGCTTTTTACAACACATATTTGTGCTGATTTACTCTTTATATTTGGACTCATTAAAAGCATAACTATCTAAATAGAGCTTTTCAGAAAAAAGAAATCACAGAATGTACCATTCATGGAACACACAACTGTTGAATAAAATACCTATCAGATACCTACTAAAACATATTATGTGGCTATAACATAATATTTTGTCTTTGACTATCAAATTCCAATTTGTCTCTTAGCAACACAGTACAGACTTTTTTTGTTTAAAACAAAGCACAGAAATTGGTCGCATGCTTTGCTGAGCTTTAACTCCTTTGTTAAATAATCCATTTATTTTGGTCATAATCCCAAAAAAACCCAATTTGTTCAAACTATTCAGCCAAACACAATGTCATTTGGTAGGGCACCATGATCCTCCATAAAGCCAGTTCTCTGGAGAAAATTGTTTGCACATACCAGTAGTCCAACGTCTAGAACAACACACTGACTTTGAAATATGGGCAAACAGAGGCCCCGCCACATCCTCCTTCACAGACCCTGAAGTGCACCTTCCGCAACCAGCATTGCCTGACAACAGACAGAACCAGGTGAACCTCCTGGGGGTTAAATGAATACTCAGAAAACATGGTTTGCCAAAAAGCAGTATTACCGGCCCGCAATTACTTTACCCCAGTCAGTTGGACTGCATTACAATCATTTATGTGTTCCAGTCTTACAAATCCTGCTGAATCCAAGACGAACATCCTATTGTTCTGTCCCTATTAACATCTGCACTGTTTGTCATCTGCAGAGACACGAGTATTCTGAGATGCTTCTCACAAGCATAATTGGTCTGTATGACCATCATTTGGTAGGTATACTATTAATTGCCTAATTAAAAAAAATACTAAGATGAAGAGGTGTTCAACACCATTGAGGTGTTCAAGGAACGTGTGGACGAGGCATTGTGGGACATGGTTTAATGGGCATGGTGGTGTTGGTTGATGGTTGGACTTGATGATCTTACAGGTCTTTTCCAACCTTAGTGATTCTGTGATGAGAAATTTTAGCACTGTTTTAAAGCAGAGCACAACTGTTACACTGCCGGATCAAAATGATCTTCCCTGTATTAACAGTTTTGTTAAGGTATTGAAAAAGCTGAGCATGAAGTGTTCGGGAAAAAAAATTCTTTCAGCGGTTTCAATTAGCAGCACAGCTTATTCTGGATTCTAGAGATTTTGGATTATTCTGTGGTTATTGACTACAATAAATGGTTCTTGCAGAACTGCGCACAGACATGCAGTCCCTCATAATAAGCATGGCCTTGTGCTAAAAGCCTGAAGTCTCCAGAAGGGTTTTCTTGCCCCCTCTCATACTGGGTCCTAAAGCTGTAAAAAAAAAAAAAACCACAAACCAACAAAAACCCCAACCACCCAAAAAAACCCCAAACCCAACAAAAAAACAACCCCACCACAGCTGTCCTTCAGCACCTCTTCTGAAACCCAGTATGGTTAACACGGCTGGCTGGAGGGGGAATATTCACCGGAGCGTGCCTTGGCCCTGGCTCGGCCCTGGCCCTGCCTGGGCCCTGGTCCTGGTCCTGGTCCTGGTCCTGGCGCTGCTGCCTTCCCCTGCTCGGTAACTGCACACGAAGCGAGTTTCTGGGGGCCCGAGGAAGCCTGCTGTTAACTGGCCATACAAAACACCAAGCTCTGTTGATGTCAAATACGTGCTTCAGCTAATTGCCTTTCCTGTGTGGGCTTTGGGGATGAAAGCAGCCGGTGCGGCAGCATCTGCCAGCAGCCAGGCATGGGCAGGAACAGCCTTTAGGAAAGGAGGAAAAGGAAGGGCCCCGCGGCTCCCGCCACCCCTGCTGCATCCTCCCTCCCCCCCATTTCCTCGCGTAGAATACTGGACAGAATACATCGTACCGATTTGTTAAAATACGTAGAAAGGCTCTTCCCCTTCCCCACTGAAGATACAGCCCTACAGCTTTGCAGTATATTTCACTATCTTTTAAATAATCTCTTATTTAGTGTTAATAAGCGGCTCACTAAGTTGCTTTCCCCTAACTGATCTTTATACAGTAATTCTGTTTAACGAAATCCCTTAAGTCTTGTTGGAAGAATTTTACAAAATTCATTGGATGACAGTAAAAGAGGCGTATGCTTGGGCATATTTTTGTTTCTGGTAACAAGTAGAAATTTGTCTTAAAATGGTGCCTCTTTCCAGCCTTTTCCCTTTACTGGGATATCTAACCGTTTTACAGTCTCCATACTCTCCACTTCTCGTACTAGAATTTGTTACTCTGACAAAAAAATTCCACTCAATAGTAGAAACTGTTCTAGTTATTCAGTTGTTCCATTACCCAGCCATCAAGATTTAAGTTTCAATATATTTTTGGAAGTACTGAACACAGATAACATGGGTACATTTTTAGACAAGCCTATTTACTTTTGCGTTTTTTAAACAGTCTATTTGACATTACAAGAAACCTTTGAAAGACCATAGCCAGAATCCTAAGGTAAGCAGCAAAAAATTGATCTTTATCTATAAATATGGAGACAATTGGTTCTTGTACTGAAGTGTCTGTTTATATTGATTTCAGATAGGGAGGAACAGACCAAGAAAAACAATTTGGCTAAATTGAGCCATTGAAGGTTCAGCTGAGCCTGTTTAAATCAATGCAATTATCAATTCAGGTATGATTCTACTATCAAAATCTGACCATTACTTAAAACGGCAAAAAAGGAGGTTTAGGAATTTGGAAGTCAAATGATAGACTACAGACATCAATAGGCTTGAACTGGTCTCTAAAGTTAAAGAATTAAAACTTAAATAATTGATACTACCTACATATACAAGAGAAGCATCTAGCTGTAAGATAGAAACCAGTCATTTTATTTTATTATTTTTAAAAAATATTTGAAATGAAAGAGTGTT
The DNA here is from genome assembly GCF_030936135.1 of Gavia stellata. Taxonomy (NCBI): domain Eukaryota; kingdom Metazoa; phylum Chordata; class Aves; order Gaviiformes; family Gaviidae; genus Gavia; species Gavia stellata. The sequence continues at coordinate 21,174,690 of NC_082598.1, read as the reverse complement.
ATTTAAGCAAGGGAGATTGAAAATACAAGTATCAGCCAGAATCTGAAACACAATATTTTATTGGAACTAAAATGAGAAACTGAGGGGAACATGAAAACAATACCTCTTCAGTAAAAGCAATTTTTTAAAACAGATTTAAAAAAAGATATAAAAATCTAACAGTATAGTTGAAGTCTAAGGAGATGATCTTGTTAAATTTTAATCTCATTTTCAAAGCAATTATACTCATTATTCCTGTACACATGTGTCTCTCTGTGTGTATGCATCTTTCCGTGTCTCAAGAAAGTCAACTTAAAACATCTGAAAAAGGCAGCAGAGGTCTTCAAGAGATTTGCTGCTACAGCTGGTCCATACGACACCTGGCTCAAGAGCTGCATGCACTCCGTGTAGCCTTTGGCCAACCCTGAAGTAAGAGGCACAGCATCACCTCAGGCTCATGGAGCAGCCAGCCTGGGCAGTCAGCACAAGTGGTCTAGCTGAAGATGCATGTTGGTCCATATTAGCCGCAGAGTGTAAGGTCCCCTGTCTGGCCATCAGGAGAAATGAGGATGGAGGTCAGGAAAAGGAATTTAAGTACTCCAGTGGGGAAGGCAGAGAGAACCCAAGGGAGATGCGAGGTTGTTAGGATGAAGAATGAGACGCCAAGTCAGAATAAAACAGACCATACCCTGTTAGTCACAGAACTGCTTGTTCAAACAACCCAACAGTTTCTATCTCTGCCTACGTATAACATTTTCAAAACTATTGAAAATGAAAAAAAGAGAAAAAAACATTGCTTAAAAATCCCAATATGGAATGAGTTAGGGTAATGTTCAGATTCTGCACAATGTACTTGCACAGAGCGATGGGAATTAGAGGGTCAGGAGGCCTCCAGGGAATCTCCCTTGCTATTTAGTAAATACTTTAAATTCCCTAAAAAGCCATGGTAACCTTGTAATGACCTCACTGAGCCACAATCCTTGTGACTGCTTTGTAACATTATAATTTCTAAATTGCTACCCAATCTTACAGATTTTTAAAACTGCAGAATGCTGCATTTTTAGAGGTAGATGTGCATTATGTGTTGTTCTGAAGATGAAATAAGGTCTTGTGGTTAATATACAAACTGAGCATCCCAAAGTATAAACAGGAATTCAGGAGAGGAGAGACTGCTCACCTCTTTTAAGAAGGTTACTCTGTAATCTTTAGCAAATCACTTAATCTTTTTTTCCCTACATTCCCCATACATAAAACATCTTGCTGTAAAGATAAAAGCTGTCACTTCTGTCCTCTTTTTAAGAACTAAATGTCACAGAAAAGCCTCTAGTTAAGCAGTTAAAGCCATTTCTTGCAAATATTAAGGAAAAGATCAATTTTCTTTGTTATCCAGAATAAAATTTCCCAAAATATTCTCATTCAGTACGTCATATCTGTTAAGCAGTTTGGTTCTTTATATAAGTGATCATACTGACTCCACAACTTTACCTTTTTTAAAATTAGCCTTATAAATTTACTAGCAGTCTAGAAAAGTTCAGTAAATTTCTTACTACATTATCCTGACAGAGACAATGAGACTCACAGACGTAAAGCTCACAACCCTATCTGAGACTACAGCTTAAATCACTTTTCAGACAACTTTTTAGCAGACCATGAAGGATTCATGTTTCACTATTATACATTCAGCATGTATGACAAATGATGACAACTACGTGTATGTAACTTAGGTGAAGATAAAAGTCCTACGGCAAACGCAGTGGCTATATTACCCCATTATGTTCTTTCGACTTTGATCCTTTTTCAGGTATTAAGATATGCTTAAGGAAATCAGATTATTGATTCCAACTTCGGTATTAAACAAATCAGTGGAAAAAGCTGGAAGACCTCACAAAATGGTATGATCACTAACAGACAATGAGCCAGCCTGACACTGTAGTGACAATCCATCATACATCAATATGTGTTTGGATTCTGAACTGAAGCCTGAGCTGTTGAATCAGAGAGGCTGGAAAACTGGCAAAGGCATAACACTGCTCTCCCAAAGAGGGTGTGGGGCACAGCGAAAGGACTCTTGGCATCGTTCTCAGGGGAATATTTTGGCTCGTGCAAGAACTGGCTCCAACAAGTTCTGAAGGAAGCTATGCTCAGGCCTTCTCTGCAGGGGAACATATTTTACAACACAGGGCCTTTGATGGGACTCTGGGTAGGAGTTCAGAAGACTCCTGAGATAGCTGTGTACCTAATTGAAGATGAATGGGGAATGCGTGACTACATCTCTGTATATGAAAAGAATAAACGGAAGTAGTTAACATGAGAAAGAACATGGAGAAAATTTCTGTGAAGAGAACAAATAAGATTGAGATAGCAGAACTTGTGTATGACCTATCTTTTTCTTAGACAATGAGAAAAAATTCATACAAGTTAAAGTATCTTTATTTTCTCAACTGACGGTATTTGAGCTGATACCCTCTAAGCTGTGAGCTTCAAAAACTCATTTCATATAAAAAGAGAGCTTTTACAACCCTGACATTAACATCACAACACTCAGATCACGAATTGCATTTACTTAATTTAATTTAATTTAATATTACATGCATTTTAGACACTGATTCATATTGTTTATTTGCACAAGTAGTCATTCTCAATGTACAAGTAATAACCATTGCTGTTATGGTGAAATTCAGTAGCATGCACTGCACGCATTCGTGTGCAAAGTTACTGTTTTCAGTTAGAAAATTTTAAGGTCATGATTTCTAAATTAATATTCTACATACAGCTTAATTTTGGTTTTATGCAGACATTGCATAGTTGATGATTAGCTTCTCAAGAAAGACTGGAATTGTGGTACCAGTATTGTTGAAGCAGATCAAGTGACAGTAGCAAACAAGAAGATTTGAAGAAGAGGCATAACTTTCAGGGTTGAAAGGTCAGCAAGTACAGCCTAGGATAAAAAACAAAAGAGTTGTTAAACTTGACATTTGAATCAAATTTCTTTAAAGCAAGTCAAGAAGTCAGAAGAAGATTCAAATACTGACTACAATGCTAATGATAATCAGATTCAGACCTGGCTAGAAACAAATTATGCTGTTTTATGTTAGTGCTTTATTGTATTATTCTTCATTCTAACATTTCAAAGAAAAGCATATGTTTACGTATATAAACCAAGTAACTTTGTTTTAGCCTTTAGCCTTACTTCAAATATACATGGCATCATGGGTGAATAAGGGGTCTAACATTTCAACTTGCTTCTAAAAATAATTGGGAATTAAGAATCCTTATCCTGTGGCTTGGCTAGTACTTGTGAAGTAAGTCCAATGTAATGACTCAAATAGTCAATGTCTTCACATGAAAGTATGTTAAAAAAAAAATATTCATTACAAGCTGATGGGAAAAAATATATATTAACAAATTGCTAGAGATAAAAAAACAATAATCTTCATCTTAATGACTTAATTTTCTTCATTTCCCATCTGTAAAATCACAGTACTCACAGTGAAATTTCAGATTCAATACTGACAAAAATAATCTTGTAAAATTTTTGTCATAACAAAAAGCACAGAAGCAACTACATTAAAATGCACTGAGAAAAAAGGTACAAACCTCCACATATTTCGAATATAATACATCCCAAAAACACAGATTATATATTAAAATAGAAAAAAAATTTGATTGTACAAAATAATTTTATATCATTGCATTTTTGTAGCAAATACACTATTTTATTTCTTTTTACTCCAGAAAAAGCTGTATTACGTACTACATGTCACAATTTCCTTAGATTTTTATCTAAGGTAAGAATTTAGGCAGAAAGATTTGCACTATGTACCACGTGCCATGTGAAGCTTAAGTTACTCTTGTTGGCAAAGCATCAGAAACTATTTCAAATCTCCTCCAACTGAAACTTATCCTTACTTCAGCTGCAGCCAGTGATGTCACCTCCATCAGGTTGACTGCTCGGAAAGCAAACACAGCAGCTGCCAGGACTGAAAGAAAATGCCCAGTATTTAAGTTGCTGACCTGTTAATCAGTGGTTAGAATTATTCTTGATGTAGAATACCAATTCTCACTCCCTTAGAGTAATTATTTTGATTCTGAAGAATAATATACAATGGATGGCTGTGTTTGAGTTTCTTTGGCCATTCTTTAAAACAGACAGAAAAAACGCAGCATTCTTTCAGAACAGCTTGAGTGAAAATGCTTGAGTTTAAGGTGACTAACTTTTAATTAAAAGGGACAAGGTGATTCACAATTAGTTAACTTCTAAGCCAATAATTTTAATTTATTTCAATAGCAATATTTCAGTTGTGAATATTATATAACATTAAAAAATGTTCATTTATTTTGTACTATCTTCTATCTCTCTGCATAGCTGTCTCGTACATACAAATGGAACCAAAACCTTTTCTCTTCTATTCACCTACTTTGTATTTAAAACCTGACCCAACTGAAGATAACATGCCTTCTTTAGAATCCTCATCTTAAACCTTGCATAAATCTTAGCATAGAATTTTCTTTATAAAAATAAGTACAAAACTTTCAGTCTCTTACAAGATGGGACTTCGAAAGAAGAAATTCAGCAAAATCAGGGGAACTCTCAGTTGCTGTAAGTACGGAAGAAGTACTTGCCATAAATGAGTAACATGAATCTTGTATTTTGTGAAAGGTGCTGAACTCATTTATTGTTACCACTGAAGCTGGGAGAACATCCTATGTTCTGTTCCGAGAGCACTTAGCATTTTTGGAGTGCTATCATAAAAAAAAAAAATACCTTGCATATTTTTGTTAAAGATGCAGTATTTATGCCATTCTAGTTTTCTAAATGTTATACTCTTTGATGACATATATGTAATCTGCTTTCAGCATTCAAAGAGCAACTATTTCCTTCTTGTCACAGAATACATTGAAGCTAACATGTATTTGCCTTACATCCAACTGGAGTTAATATGTTTTGTAAAAATAATTCTATTACCAGCAAGAATTTCTAGAGAGTTGTATCCCAAGATTCTGTCCCACAGAAGCAAGAGCTGATCTGTAGCTAAATAACCAGAAAATGCTCGTACCATCCATTTAAATGAAATTCGTAGCCTGCAAACAAGTGATAAACAATAGTTATTGTAGTTCAGTCTCCCATAATGATCAGAATGATCCTCTATAAATTGAAAATATTTCATTATTCTTCTGCATTTCTCTTCCAGGAAGAATAGCCATTTTCTTTTGCTGCACTAATAATAATTTTTTTCCTTTGCAACAGCCATCAGAGAACAATTTAGTATCTCATTTGACAAAGTACTAATATCATTAAAATATTCTGACCAAACAATCACATTAGAGGGATCCTCAGCTATTATCACCCCCAATGTTTCATCCTTTCTGCCATTATGCTATTATGATGGATACCAATTGTAATAGTAAGATTTTCAGGTTCTATTGCACTTGGTGCTATGAGTACGCTATAGAATGACAGCCTCTTGCAGCTTCTGCTGTAACTAACATATCTCTGTGTCTTCCGTCCCCTAGGAAATAAATCACTTGTTACTCATGTCAGATCTGACATGAATAACTCAAACTTAGCTGAATAATGCAGCATTTCTCATAGAGCAATTCTCCTCTCTTTTTCATAGAACATACAGAAGAAATGCACAAAGCATACATATGCAGGTTAGACAAAGGACTCTCACTGACTTTCAAGGAAAAATGGCACATTGATGTTTGCACTTTTGAATAATTTTCCATAGCTTTTAAATTAAATGTCACTGAATAGCATTTCCAGATCAATGAATCTGCAACATTTGTAGCAAGCCAGAAAGAAGTACTTACGGCTGAGCCCCAATTTCTCGAAGGTGATAAAAGAGTTGGGGCAGATGGGTTTGTAGAAGAGTCTCGAACAGCAAACACAATGACACAATGCCCTAATGAAACAAGATCATATCCTGAATATTAACACTCTTCCTGTCAAATCTGAGAAAATAGCATCAGCATGTAAGTGTGTATGAATTTTTAATTCAAGCAATAAAACACTATCAATGATATAATATATAGCTCATGTAAGCAGGACACAAGCAGCTCTAATGCTTTCAGTCACTAAAGCCTTGCTCTTACAATTCTATGTATGTATTAGCAACATAATATGTTTTGATAGTCTCTTTCAGCAGTAAGTTACTTATGGTATTTGTACGTCAGGGGCTAAGTATTTAGCGGGTTATTATAATATGACCTACTTGAAATATTTCCGCTTTGATGAAATAGAACTCAGTTACACTATATAGAGACTAAAAAACAGAGGATGTGAGAAATAATATATTTCTGATATCTAGAAACAAACAGCAATGGGGATAATTACAAAAAGTTAAATGTAAACACATTTTAAAATTTCTTTTAAAAATTACCATGAAAATGAATAGATTCCTGTCTGACCAGTTTCCCTGCTATTAATGACTGAAAGCACAATGCACAGCCTCGAAATGGTATATGAAGAAAAGGATTTTTTTTTTACCCCAGAAAACACTAAAGTGTGTGCGCTTACATGTCATTGATTAAAATGAAAGCAAGCATGCATTTATGTGACTTCTTGAACTGAGAAACCTATTACCTAAAAGACTTGACTCTCAAAAAAATAAACCAAACCAAACCCTTATAAAATGAGAACTGTACTGTTTTAAAGTACATGCTATTCTATAGCAAAGACTAACATTGACATAGAAAACAAATGTATCCAAATGGGAGTTACCTAGTATTCTTTCCAAACTTGCCTGAAGTATACATATATTTCAATCGCATAGAAAAAATCACGCCACTGTATATTATTGTTCCATAGCAAACAGAATATCAAATGAGTGGGTTTTAATTCCTAATGAACTTACAGAGGGATGAGAAGAGATGGAATGGAGTCTGAAGAAAAAACGCACATACATCTCACGGAATATCTGATACAATTTGGAAGGTTCATGGTACAGAAAACAAAGTGGAGCAACTGAAAGGATAAAAGAATTATAATTGACTCAACACTGTAAACTGCTAAAAGAGTTCAGTGATTAAGTGCATGAAGTATGGGGAAAACCCAAGTAATTTATAGTAGTACAATTTACAAAAACAATTACTAAACCAATTATTTAGAAAGAGATGTTTTATAATAGAGTCTATAATTTGAAGTAAAAAAGTTAAGAAAGGGAGTACAATGCATGTTCCACAGACAGTCGTTCTATACACATTTCTGTAAACAGCCTTTTTATCTGTCCACTCACCACATCTACGGCTTCATTTTACAGGGGCATTCATTATGGATGACAGCTTACATTTTAACACACTCATAGTCTCTACCTCTACATTAACCTTCCCTTCCAGTTTTATTTACACAAAGGTAGGGATATGGATATGTTTATCTGCATATATATGTACACATATGGACACAGATAGATGTACATTTATTTATATATATGGCTGTATGCATGTGTGAATTCATTTTCATACATATATACACACACACCCCCCTCAGAGAAGGTGGCTTAATAGAAAATAGTAGCATATGTGTATGAGAGGTGGGGTGCTAAGGTAGGGTGAGATGGTCGCAGAAACGTGTATTTACGTAGGGGTAAGAAAAGCAGAGGGTGTTACAAGTGTCTATGTTTTTAATGATTGAAGATGGAGGTGGAAGACTTGGCAGCGTGCATATGTACATAAAGGCCAAGAGGATAACCGAACAGTGCCTGACAGTTGGCACCCTACGAATGCATGCATGCGAACATGCAAAAGTGTTTAGGATTTACATAAGGCCCCAGATACTTCCTCTGAGAGCAGCACAGTATGGAATACACAGACAGAATGCTCTGCTTGGTCCCAGCTACCGTACCCACAGCCTAGAGTTACACTACTATGTTTCTGCTGCCTTGCTTTTGAGTGTCCCTCCTTCTCACAACCAGCACATTCTGTGCCCTTGCAAAAAGGGAGGACAGGAGGGAGGGAAGAAGCTCACACCCAGTTTAAGGGACACTGTTGACACTGTTCTCAAGGGCAGAGTCAAATACTAACATTCTGAAAAGCAGTTTTACACAGAAAAAGTGAAAGCCTCCTACTGAGTACCTAAGGAAGAGTTTGTAACTAAGCTGTTCATTACTTCAGAGACTTAAGATTCCCTACTCAGGTTCAAATTTGCATTTCATATTTAAATTGCCTGATTTTAATGATCGTGTGATCATTAAACTTTATTATTAGCAAAACATAGCATTGTAAGTATAATCTTAAAATCTGCTTGCCCTGTGATGCCACAAACACCTTTGATAAATCAAAGGAGAAAACCGGAAAGCTGTAACAAATAGTCTAATGTTGTTGGAATATCTCTGCACTAGCTGCCTTGTCGTGTCTGAGAACTGAGGAGATTTTTCTGCTCTTTTCCTAGAAATCTTGTTGATATTTGAGCTGTCCTCTGTGCAGTAAAGTAGCAACCATTCTATTATTTAATGCTCCTTTAACACCTGTTCTAGGCAAATGGATACAGCAACAGGCCTTTCACATAATTAGTGTTTTTACAAACTCTTTTCACAGGTAACTTGGTCTACCCAGAAGTGAAATACAAGAAAAGAACACTCTGTCAACAAACTTTATCCATCTATTCATGTACATTAGGATGTATAGCTCAGCTATTAGCTCTCAAAGAAGGAACTCCCACACAGTAGCGAGCTGTAATATAAGTAAACAGCAACAGCCTGGAATTTTGAAGATTATATACAACAGTCTTCATACACAAAGAAACAGAATACACTCATGTTTAAAAGTTGTAGAAAAGTACATACAGCTTTAAACTGCAATATGATAAAAAGCAATCCTGACGTTTTAAGAGTTTATGAGTCACACTTACCATACATAGAAAAGCCATGAAAAGGAATTACACCTACAAAACAAAGATATTTCTTTTTTTGTCCTTTTATATTTCTTTTTATCCATGTAAAAAAAATCTATTGTTCCCCCAAGTTTCTAAATGGTATTCTACTTACCATGGGAATAAAATATTTCCTTGTTACTCAATCTGGTAAATATTTAAGTACAGGAACTGTATCACTCACTTCAGTACAACCAACTACATGCTTAAACACATGCTATAGTTCCTAGAAAGCCAAGTAAACCTCAATTTCCATTAAGCTGTTACACATAAGCTTTGCTGAAATCAGAAGCTAATTTCAGATAAATGATAACCCATAAATGTCATGCACTGACAAGGAGGGAGCAGGAAAAAAGGAGGCCAAGACTTCTCGTAATTCATGTAGTACTCAGATAAAACATTTAGAGGACTTGGCAGTTGTATCATGACAGTTCTCTCTTCCTTTCCAGCTGATCTTAGCTCCCATTCATTAATTTTCATATAGTACCGGTAAGAGGGAGCTGCTTTGGCAAAAGGTCATAAGGACAATGCTTCATGGCTACAAAGCTGCAAAGAACTGCTGAGGCAGAAGTGGAAGAGGGGAGAACAAAAGTATGTGCTACAACTGACACAACTGGAACACAGAAGACATAAAAGACAAGGCCAGAGATGCAGATTTAAGATTAGTGATGTAAGGCCTTGAAAGCAAGAGCAAAGAGCTTGAACTTAAAATACAAATGCAGCGCAAAACCAGGGAAAGGATTCAATAGACAGGGATTGAAATGGTCAAAATGAGAGCTGAAAAAACCAGGTTTAATAACTGAAGTAACAACAGCAGCAATTATATTAACTTAAAATTATATAGATTAGTTATGTCTGAATTTTTAAAACGAACACACATTTTGAAAGGAAAAGACTGTAAGGTGTGATTTGTTGAGTACTGAAAAGCTGGGGGTCAGACAGTTTCAGCATGTATCATTCAGATCCTCTAAGTGGTGGTACAAGACTGGAATACAAGCTGCTGCACCAGAAGTTGTTTTCCTTCTCCTTCCCACACACATAGACAAATTCCATATGTGATTGCTAACACCAGGCTGAACATGGTTTTGGAGTAGCTTCAGTCCAGCTTACTCCTTCAAATTAATGAATCTCGCAGAATAACAGCGAAACATAATTTATAATAGAAAAAGAAGTTATGTATTTGAGAAAAAAATCCTGTATCTTTCCAATCTACCACTAGAGGAGGCAATAGTATAATTCTTACCATTTGGAGGATAGAAAACAGCGTATTCTTCCATTCCAAGTTTTCCTGTGAATCATCCAACCACAATTAAAATGTGATTAAACTGTTAAAAGGTGTAAAGATTTAAATTAAAAAGGTAGATTCTAAGCTACAATTATAAAAATCATAACTAATTATGTTATTGACCATTTGATATTGTCTAAAACAAGCAAGCAATACAATAGGACAGGTACAGTGTCAGATGTAAAATTAAAATGCGGCACCAATAAGGGAGGATGACAAAGAGCAAAAAAGAGGAGGAAGATTTCAGCAATGCTATCGCATAGAGATTTTATTTGGGTGTGTCTTAGGAGCTTTAAAGGTGTTTGCTGCAGACGTTGAAGACAGTGAAGCTCTATGAGGGGATAAGGTTAAGGGAATAAGTCTGCCATGCTGTGGCAGACTGACCTAGGGACAGGAAAGGCATTTAAAGAGATATAAGAACAGATAAAAAAATATTCAAGGCTTCATTAAGCCTGCAACAGAGAGGAAGATGGATAGTATAGTTTTGATATTACAAAAAATATTAAAGTAATCTGTTGGATAGAGAAGATTAATTAAGTCAAGACAATCACTGATAGTATAGACTGACTATACAACTTTCTCTTCCTTGCAAAATGAACATGTTATATTAGTTAACCGTATTTTAACTATAGAACCTAATAATTTAAATTCCACTATTAAAAAATTATCAATTTATTTAGAAATATAAAAGTGTTTTTAAGCATAATTACAACTAATTAAAAGCTGTAATTATCTTAGTTTTAAAATGAGAAAATGTAATTACATATATGAAAATTTGTAGAATATTCAGAGATCCTTTAGATATCTATTTTGTTCACTTTACACAGAAGAATTTAGCACAGGGAAGTTTTGTCAGGTTCAATGGAATCTAGGCTTAGCTATTTTCCTGTAGCATGAATTGACAGAATTAAATTCAAAATTACCCTGCAAAGCACTTGCCTACTACCCCATGAAAATAAAATCCAGTATTTTCCAGTTGCAGAAATCAGTTGTTTCATTAAACTAAAAAATATTTTTTACTTTTCCTTTCAACAGTTTGCTTGCTGTGCAGCGGGGAGTTGTAATCTGGAAGGAGAGTATTTTTAGCATAAAGCACATCTCTTGGAAAATTAGCCAGAAATAGGACCTACAAGCCTTTCGGATTTACACTGCACAGGTTCAGCAGAGATTTAGATTTCAGCAACTTTGTTCCCCAGATTTGTCTAGGAATAAGTAGGATGTTCCCCATAGCTGTGTTTCTGGACTGCCATGGCTCTGTGCCTGAAGTGAGACCTGGGATGCCACTGCTGTTCTGCACTCAGGTAAGGCCTTTGCTTGTTTCAAGGCGTAGGTAAAGAAAACTCCCTAATTAAGTTAAAGAGAGAGAAAAGGCCTACAAAGCAATAAAGGAGGAAGAAAAAAAATTAGAAAATAAGCATTGCCTCTAGTGACATAAGAAGCAGTAAGAGGAAAACTGTCAGCAGAGGTCCTGTTCAAAAGTACAGGGATTACATTTGGCTAAATACACTGGCATGAGGGACCAAGGAAGAAAATGGAAATGCAGAAGGTAAAGGTACATGGGAAAAAAAAAGTGATTGGATGGCTGAATGATACAAGAAGGAAGACAAAATTAGGAACCTCTGGGTAAAGTCAAGGCAGATGAGGATCTAAGAAGCAAGGAAACAGAGTCCAGAGGTATGGCATTAGAAGTTGGCAGAGAAGTCAAGTGGACTGAACCAATAAATTTAAGATTTTTAAGAAAAATAAGACTCACATGAGAACTTAAGCCAAAGAACATCCAAAAGTAAGCTAACACTCTGGAAGATGCCATGTTTTGAAAAACAATCAGCATATGTCTGCTTGGTAGAGCTCTACTCTCCCAGACCTTCAAACAGAGTCCACAATTCTTCAGCAACATGTTCTGCGCCTGTCTACAAATATCTGCAAAACTCACTGCTTTGGGACGATAACATCCTACCACCACTTCCAGTTGCTAAATATCTTGAAGTTGCAGAGGACAATGTTGTATATTTAAATTTCTAGCTCTGATGAACGTAGATGTTCTCATGATTTTACCATATTGTCATAGTTTTAAATTTATTTTGGTAAAACACTGGAGAATTATACACAGAAAACTACAGTAAAAGAACAACATTGCAATCTGGCCTTCAAGTGATCAGCTTCTAAACTGTCACAATAGAATCTGTGCAGATGTCAACTAGATACATGAAGTTTTTATTAACGTTCTTTTAAATGTAGTCTACTAGGTGTAATGAACGTAAAGGAAATTCACATACTGTATTACTGCAGCAGTCAACAAAAATCTATAGAATCTTTTTTAAAACAACTCCTTTTACCTCGTATGTATGATTTGGGTGGGGTGGCACTACTGTAAGCAAAGTGCTCCAATACAGATGTATCTCGGGAAAAACAGAGTAATACCTGTAGAAAAGACAACATATAATTATCAGCTGACTTACTGGATCAAAAAAGCAATGTCAAACAGACTTAAGGACCTCCCTTAATTAGCACCTATTAGATGCTATTGAAGAGACCTAATATGGCTGAAAGCTCTTGACCAACTTAGTTTACTTTCCTGTTCAAATTTCCAGGTTCACTTTGAACTTGCTATCATTTTACCTTCACATTCATTTGTTGTCAGTAAAATATCTACCTTCTCAAACCCTCGTCTTTGCCTCTCAGCTTCTGTCACATCATTAGTGACTGTGCATGCAACTGGCTGCTTTGACATCTATTAGGTCATTCTCCTGTTCAGTTACTATGACCTGGGGAAGTCCTAGTACGTGAATAAGCAAATGAAACATTTTTGCATGTGTGCAGTTCCAGAAGACTGATACTGACATTCACTTTCATTCCCAGGAGCTTTACAGAATGCTTGCATGATATTCAGTTCTTTCAAAAAGGACAGATTGTAATGTTCACCTCGTATCCATAAGTTCTGAAATGCACATTGTATTTTGTAAAATATATTTGTATTTTTTATTGTTTACATAAATGAAAAAATCTAGTATTCACAGAAATAGAGTATAAAATTAAATACTAAAAGCACTCCTAGAAAAAATTAATAAAGAATCTCATCCTATATGCAGTTCTAAAAAAGTGTGATAATTAGTATTGTACTTGAAAATTTTAATGTTTTCATGCAATGAAATACTGCAATATCAAGAATGTACACAAGAGGGCAGAACACAGACAGACCTCAACTTGCTGCTCACTTTCTTGCACACGTTAAACCCTCTCTGCTCTTGCACATTTTGAAAGTTTGTTTGTTTGTTTTAACTGTAGCCAAGGTGTAAAATGTGCAAATGTTTTAGATGGTGTTTCACTATATAATTTATTGTAAATAAAAATGAATGTTTTTTTCCTTCAACTAATTGTTGCAAACATTTTCCAGATACCAGCATTCGTCAAAAGAAAACATGCCAAACCGAAATACTGTGACATCTGAACATCATTGGGTTTTTTTATTTTTTATGGAAAGTAGATCATATTTTGAGATTTTTTCTTCTTTTGAATCTCAAAACTATTTCTCAGATACAAACATCTTTAAAAAAAACAAATAGTTTCTTTATCTCAAACAGTTTAAGCTAAATATTATTTTTGTGCAATACACAATCGTTTTCATAGCTGCCAAAATATAGCTGACAATAACAATACACAGGCAAATGTAATTCTCTGTATATGTTAACTGAGGTAAAAGAAAAAGAAACTAATCTAAAAAGGACATAAATTATGTTCTCTCATAGGGGAAAGAATGTAACCTTAATTTGAGGCCTCCCTTTTTAGGAATAGAGCGTCCAGTACCAGTATCTGGAAGTCTTTAAATTAAGACTATGCATCTTTATAAGAGATAGACTCTAGCTTGAACATACGTTATGACTACGTTAGACAGGACAAGAGGAAATGGCCTCAAGTTGCACCAGGGAAGGTTCAGGCTGGGTATTAGGAAAAATTTCTTTACTGAGAGAGTGGTGAAGCATTGGAACAGGCTGCCCAGGGAGGTGGTGGAGTCACCATCACTGGAGGTGTTCAAGAAACATGTGGACGTGGCATTGCAGGAGATGGTTTAGTGGGCACGGTGGTGTTAGTTGATGGTTGGACTTGAGGATCTTACAGGTCTTTTCCAACCTTAGTGATTCTGTGATTAAACCTAAAAACTGCTGGGTGAGGTTCTTTGCACGTATTCATTATGCAGGATGTAAGACTGAAGTATTTGAATTGAACCTCTGGCCTGAAATAATGAATTTACAAATTTAATAATATATGTATTATTTTTCTCATTCACAAAAATGATAAAGCTAAAGAAAACAATGACACAAACCCCTTTTTAAGTACAGAAGTGTTTGGCAAACTACTGGATATTTATAATCAAAACTGAAAAGAAAACCACTGAATTCAAAGGACTGAGGAAAAAAAAAAAACAACCAAAGCTTTTATCAAAAAGAAATTACTGTATTTAAAGTAACTGTATTCTATGTCAATAGTTATAAAGAAGTAATAAAAACATGTAAACTTTTGGATAAAGAAAGCAAAGATATTAAAGGAAATAAATTACATCATTTCACATTGTTCTTCCCAAAAAGGACTGCATGCTACTAAAGAGGTACCAATAATCCACCCAAGTATCCTCATTGTTATTTTACGTCCAAATTTTCTGGTTTTGATGGATGCTTTATCTGTTAAGTAATAAACAGACAAATGCCACACTCTGCTCAATGACTTGGAAAACTTAGAGGCAGTAACGAGTCATGAAAAAAACCCAGCGCAAACATAGAAATAATTTATCTGGTTTAAACTAACATTTTCATTACCTATTTTACTTAGCCAATATTTAAGTCCAGTTATCATATTAAACCAATGAATAATATTCCGTATCAGAGTGACTCATACTGCAAAATTTTCCCAGGGGCCACAGAACAAAATCATGTGGCAGTAACGCATTTGCAAATTAGGTTGGAAGAGAGAACTACCAAGGAAAATGGGTAACTTTCTTCTAGAAGAGGGTCTGAAGAATACCACAAAGTACCAGACAAAAACAGAGCAACTAATAATTAGAAGTTTGAGATATTCTTTGCCTCAAAGCCTTGCAGTAAAACTAGCCACTTCATTTTTCAAATATTTTTGGTGACTCTCCTTCAAAGTACTAAGGATAGTTTAGTCCTTTTTATGATTTTCATTCTGTAATCATTATTTTAGTTAATAGAGATACAGAAAAAATTAAAATATTCAACTATGTTATATATTGAGAATGATAAACAAAATCTATTTCTGATGGTCTTAAAACAAAATATTATTCTGTATACTAGTTCATACTCCTTCATAGATTATAATCCTGTGTTCACTGGAACTGTCAGTTAATTAATATGCCTTAGTAGTCTATATAAGGAATGAAGCAGAAATGAGATTTTCACATCCCATGATGAAGAGATAATGTTGCAATAATGAAGATCATCTTTGACCCTTGAATCAAGAAAAACTTCTACATGTAAATATTTTAGTGAAAAAATATAAATGTTTGAGTTGTCATTATGTAGTCACTTCTCAAATTTTAATTCAGAAACAAATTCAGAAACAGATCTTAATATTGGAACTATTTTTAAGTAAAAAGGCTGTAATTTCATGAGGTTATAATTTTAAGTATTAATGTTTAAATGCTTATTACGCTAAAATATTTTATGTAGACGTTATTTAATAGTATGCTTAAATAGTAACACACATTTTTATACCTATATGGACTAAGCAGGACAGTTTCTTGCTTAGTTAAATTACTAACAGTTTTACATAGTACTATCAAAGAAGAAATCATTTAGTTTCACATAGCTCTAAAACAAAAAATTAAGCAAGACAAACCTAACAGATGTGACTAATGAAATTGAAAGCACTGTGGACATGGTCAGTTGCTGCATGACATTTATGTTGACACTGCAATCAACTACACATTAGGAAATTCATAAATGTAATCTCCTTCTATTTAAGGGCATTTTGACAGGCAGCAATGAAGATAATTCCTCATAAATTAGCTGGGTTCCCCATTGCTAGAAGCAGCTTTGGAATGGGAGCAATCCTAAAAGTAACCACACATACCACTACCTTATTCAGAATCAATGTCTCCAATTTAAAAATACGTCAATACAATATCTTTTATGCTTATTGCAGTAGGTCACTGTAAAGCAATTTTTATTTTTATTTTTTAAACTGGAACCCTGAATATACTTCTCAAGTCTTAATTTCTCTGCATGCCACAGCTGTTATCATTTTGTTATTGCAAAGCTGGAAAGGGAAAGAATATGTCTGACTTCGTATTTTCTGGCTTACTGCATTGGAAAGACATTGTGTAGGGTCCTTCAGAGTAGGAGTTTTAGAAGCCTGTCCTGCTTAATCTGTTTAAATGTACAAGATTAACTTATAGTATTGTTATTCAGAAGGGAAAGTATACGTAATGCAGCAAACAGATGCTGTCTAGGGTCTCACTGTACTCTCTGCCTACACGTGAAAACACAAAGGCAGTCCTTACTCCAAAGATGATATAATCCCACAGGAGCATACTTTCTAGCTTTTCTAAGAAAAAAAATAGTTACATACCTGATATAAATAATCCTCAAATACAAAATAGTAGTCATCGTTGCTTGCTGTCAGCTTTACATCCTGTAATCAAAAAAATACAGCACTTTGAAGTCAAAAGACATCTTTTCAGACTCCCATAGAAGCTAAACTTAAGACAGTGATACAAGACACTGTTTCACCAATGAATCATGAAAGAGCTGTAGTTAAGCATATACTCCACATTTTAAAATTTAAAAATGCTGTATTAACTTGATGTTTAAAATATTCAGAATTGAAACTTGAAATGGAAGCGCTCGGACCCCAGTGCTTTCTTCCTCTCAAAACCAGTTATTCCTTCAAATGAAGTTACCATTTCTTTACGACTTAATGGCTCAATTCAAACAAACATCTTACACAAGAGCCAACACAGGCACAAGGACAGAGTTTACAATAATAAATTCACAGTAATTATTCTTACCCTCCTTAAAACCAAATCATCCTACATTTTCTTTGTTAAAAACCCGAGATACTGGTGTGATGAGTATATAAATCACTTAATCACTGTTTAGCGAATCACTTACTTTGTAAATCAGGCTGTCCACCAAAAGATCGTGCTGAATCACATTCGACTTAAGCTGTTCATAATACAAGATATCCTAAAATTAAAAATATTCTATCATCAGTCTGAGACACAACTTTAATTTATATTTAAACTAACAAAGCCAATTTTTAACAATTAAAAAAAAAATCAAGAAAAATCATAAGCATGTATTCAGCTGAAAAACCCACTGTATAAGTTATGAAGCATTCTATCACTGTTTATTCTAGTTTAAGCCCTAAGAAATGAGGCAGATATTTAAGACTTTATAAAATGACTTCCCCTTTAGATAATTAATAAAAATGAGAATGAAGGAACTAACTCAAACCAAAGATCAGTATCTTCCAGCCTTTGGGTCTCTACAGCTAAAACCATTTCATTCTGGTTTTTTTCCTGTTACCCTCTATTTTCATGCACCTCTCCATTAATACGTTCTGTCATATCTTCTAGTGTTAGTGAGTTGCTGCAAATATTTGATATTAATCTAATACGAATCTCTAAAGAGTATAAATTTGTGAAAAGATGAAATGATAAATATATAAAAAGTCTTGTGAAGAATACATAGAACTCAGACCTTTTTTTAAACTCCAATTATTTCTTGAATGTCTACAGAATGTACACAAGGGTGAAACAATGGGGAAGTATCAGAACACTTCTCTGCTTTTGCTCCCTTTCTTCTTAGAAAGAGCTTGCAAAGGAAACAAAAAATTAAATATCGCACTATCATCATGTAATTCCTAAATCCCTAAATACCTCTCTGTCATTATGCCTACAATTGAATAACATAGTTTCAGACTGAATACCACAGTTTCAAATGGATTTGGAATAAACTTATAAACTAAATCAGGAGTCCCAAAGCTCCTTCCCACTTCACAAAACTATTTTGACTTCAATATGTCTCTAGAGGCACCACATAAATACTTGCATATTCCAATTTTTACATAATATTTACTGCTGATTTCTTTGCAAAAAAACTAAGTCTGGAGTAAAGATTTAAAGAAGAAATAGGAAGTAAGATGAAATTCTGAGAGGAAGAGAATGGAAAAAGTGTGAAGAGAAGAGTAGAGAACATTGTAACTGTTCTTTGTATTAATCCAAAACTGAGAAGTGGTGAATATTATACACTTAGAAATTATTAGAATTGATACATTATTGGAATGTTAAGTTGAAATGAGGACAAAAGCTGTATTTATTAAGCAATGATAACTAGCACAGGGAAAATATTTACATTTTTCTTTCTGAGAAATAAAAAGGAGAGGTATAAATAGTACACTATTTTTTTATGAAGGAGCAGACACGAATAGTTACTAAATGTAAATTAATCGCAGTATGAATGTATCACTCTGTTCTTAAGGGCTGCAGAGAACTACTCTAATATTCAAGCCACAATTTTAAAGCATCAATACTGTAGTCTCATTAAGTGTAACACTGCCAAATGAATAATGTCTGAAGCTTTTTTTGCCATCTCACATGACTGTATATATTAGAACAGAAGTAGCTAATAAAAAAACCCCTCTTCTCTTTCATGCTAAGCAGATTGCGTGATTAACTGTTTCCATTGTACATGGAAGTACTCCTGCATAAGAAGGTACAATGAAACTCATGGCTACAAGGGTACTAGATAACGCAACTACTAATCTATTGTAACTTGGGAAAGAGATTCTAATAACCTCATGGTTTCCTGTTATCATTTCCTAGTTTTTAGTTCTCTAGAACTGCCTTGAACAATTGCTAAAGGCTGTCTGGAAGTGGGAGAAGAAAGTGGTATGAAGAAAGAGAGTAATCTTTCGCTACACACATATAAGCACACTTTAAATTTATATGCAGAAATGTTTTCTTCTTAAAATACTTTCACCTCAGGTCACACGGTGGCTCCAAGCCACAAATTAACATTATCACTAGTCCAGTATTTTGTACTAACTTTTTCCTTCCTGAATTAGGAAGCCATTCAATTATGTTTTACATTTGCTTACATGAGTCCATTTTCCTGTTATTATTAAAATTACTGTAAAACCACAACTAAAAAGTAATCACTTAAGTACAAGGTCCATTCATCTTAACAGTTGCAATAATTTGGTATTAAGTTGAATTGCTGCTGTTTTATTCACACTTAGAATGGACTTCGTGATTTGGCATGCAAGGAATGACTTCACTGAATGTATGAAGAACAGATTTCTGTACAAGAAAAAAATATTCATAAATGATGCTCTACTATACTGACATCATGAGTTTAGAGTGCTAGTTTCAGGGCAGCTTTGCTTATGGCATCATACTGAACTATGACTGTTATGTTATTAATCTCTAAATTATTTACTAGCTTCCTATGCCTTAATTAACTGCATTATTAATTGAAATGAAAAGAATCATGATAATTGCAATTATGTATAAATTACAGTTTAGTATAGCCAGTGAATAGTATCTTCCGCAGAAGAAAACCAGAAAACCGCTGAAAGAAATTTAAATGAAATAGGTTTAATCAGAACAGAGCATTTGCTCTTTGTTATTCCAGAATGACACGTGTATTTAAAACATTTTGTAAAATTTCTTTTTGTTATAGCAAAGGAATCAGTAAAGCTGAAGTGTAGAAACTCTCCATTTCTCACCCTTCAGACTTGTGTACCGGCTTTAAAGAACAATCTACTTATCAGCATATAGGGCAAATATTGCCCGAGTTAGAACAGAGATTTGAATCACTTAGCCTTAACCAACAGGGTGTACAATTTCTGAAATATATATCCTTCCCAATTTTCCTCTTTAATTTGTTTTAATTGGTGTAAATACTTCAAGCAGTTAAAAAAATGGTAAGAATAAGCATCCTGATGTTTAGGGCACTGCCTTAAAAGAGAGAACTATTGCGTTCAGATTCTTCAGCAACTCACAGAAACTGAATGGAAGTTCTTTATAATTCAGTTGAATACTTTCTTCAGTACAATTTTTAAATAAAAAGGGTACATAGTTTATCCCCTCTTCTTTTTTCACAAATAATAGTTTCTCCATTGCTCTTACAAAAACCCACTAGGCCAACTTGGTCATTTCTCAGAAAATAAAACACCGTTTGCTGTCGCATGAACTAAAATTTCAAACACAATTCAAAACTCTACCCTGAAAAAATAAATAGTAAATTAACAGTGCAAATATTAAAACAGTACTTAAATATTTTAACAGTTAAATAATGTAGTAAAAAGACCAGAAGGCCAAGCTGTCCACCTGAACTAGAACGCATGAGAAAAAGTTTGGGAAACAAATCAGAAATTATTAAAACAGGACTTGCAATGCAAAAAACAAGCACAATTGTTCTAGGAATAATGGGTTTAACTCATTACTTGTCATTCATTTTCTCTTAAATTGTGATTGTTATAATGCAAAATAAAAACAGGGCTTGGGAATCACACCGATTTTTTAGACGCAACTTGATCACAAGTAGATCTTGCCCATGCCTCTTAGTAAGAGAAGAGGCTTGTAATTCATGCTGTATTAATAAATTTATTCCTTATATCTGAATCATAAACAAGATTGGTCACAGATTTGCTTTCAAGCCACATGACCCTTTTGCTTGACGATCAGTTTTTCTCACTTCCACGGTGAGAAATGTTTTTAAGAGCCTCATTCAGGCTTCAAAAAAGATTCAAGTCTTGTTTTACTATTTCATTGGTTGCATTTCTTCCTCCAGATGAGACAACTGACTACTACTAAGTTTCAGGAGTGTCCAAAGATGTGGTAGGTTTCTTAAGCCTAAAATGTTTTCATTTATCAAACCAAAATCTTACTATTTGCATCTGATTCAACCTTTCTTCTCTGTCTGCCAAATCTTAATGAAACCTTGATTTGTAAACTTTTTACTTTTTAAAAATGTGTTGCATTTTTATATAGACCATGGCTTTTCTCAAAATAATATATATATTTTTTATACTGCATCTCCAAATGTACTCATCATTCCAAGTTGAAACAAAGTACATTTCAGGATTGCAGTGCCCAGCCCTCTTGACCATACAAAGCCACATACTAAAATTTCGACCCAAAAAAATTCATACTGTATCCACCTGAGAGCATAAGGAAAAGGGAGCTCTGAAAGTAGCTTACAGGCAAGAGAGAACAGCATCTTTCAGCAGTACCCAGCAAAGTTAGTTGAAGCAGAATCTGGTGATCCACCTTCTTTGAAATTAAGGTTTGGATTACTCAGCAGCCTTTGTGAAGGCACAGTCCATCTGTGGCCTGTCACGAAATCTCTGGCACAGGAGGTGCACGCTCACTGTTGAACTGTAGACAGCTCATGATTCATTTTTAAGTTACCCTCGTCATTTGATTGCACTATCTATACTTGCCTCTCAAATCTAATACAAGAAATGGTGGGTGAAGCATCGAACTAGGAATATGAAGAAAGACTGACACTAGGGAGTCTAGAAAGGAGACACTAAGAGTTGCGGGAATTGAATGAAGCCTAAAGAATGGCAACCAGCATTAATTAGGAGAGCTGTAGATTTTGGAACAGAAGTACCAGAAACAAGTACAAAACAAAAAACTAAACAAATTACATAAAGAGACAATGGACAGAAGAGCTAAAGAAAGTCCCTCCTGTCAAATCCTGGAAAAGGATCCAAAACTTATTCTCCTTTTACCAGACACCTGTGAAATCTACTTGCAAAGTACATCCTTCTCCAGTCAAAGATGATGACAGTCCATTACTGTTACTGGCTTCTCAGCTGTACGAATGGTGCAGTGGGTACCTTCGGCTACTGATTCTAATCTAAATAAACCTACTGATAAGGCATAGAGTTACATCATGCTCCATTATGAACTTACCACCTCACCTATTTATTAAGTTTTTTAAACGTAGGAAATTATATTCAGTAAAAGCCGTAGTAAAGCAAAGCATTACTAATTTGTGCATGCTGGAATTTTCATAATTAAGATTGATTTTCTACCCATTAACTTAAAAAAATTAGAGGAAAAAAGCCTATGAGATAATGCAAAATTTTGGGTTTTAAGCACTGCTTGAATAGCATGTAGTGAATAAACAATAGGGTAACACACTGAACAGAAGGAAAAAAAAATAATTAAACAGATTCTCAGTGTATGTGTGCCATCCATTTTGTGCAATCACTGAAGCAGACATCCCACAGGAAAAACTGTGGTTTTGTGATTCAAGAGCATATGATAAACTATATATATACAGCAAATTGGACTGTTTGCACAGACAACATTAACTGTGACACTGTTCAGCTTTTAAATGTTTGCCTTTGCAACCTTAAAAACGCTCTTTTAACACAGTTTCTCTAACATGTACCATTACAAATGAAAATAATAATCAATTCATTGCCAGGAAATGTGTTTACGCATTTCTAAATTACCCTGCATATAGAGTTTACAGTTTATCATTTTTACGATTATGATGCTAGATTGCTAGTATTATCCCTTGCTTGGCTGTATATTGGCTTTATACAGAGGCTGAGCTTTACTGAATAAAATTTTCCAAACAACAATATTGGATGCTAACACACACAATGCTGCCCATACCAAACCCTCATAATGATTTACATTAAAGAAAGGAAATTCACAGTCCTTATGAGTTAGAGGTTCATACAGCTACAAATATAATAAAACCTAAGCTGCAAATCAGAAATATTACAGCAAGAAATCTCTGCAACCACACAATTCAACTTCAGCAGAGAAACAGTATATAAGAGGTAGAGAAAAGAAGTGTTAGATAAACCAATAAAGTCTATATGAACTACAGCAGATCATAAAACAGCTACATGTTTCTGAAAACTGCTTTTGCTGTACTTCACAAAAAATAAAGCAGTATATACAGCATATCCAAGAACATCATCTCAGGGTGTTAGCATTCTGGCAGTAGTTACAGCCTTACTTCTGTGAAACACTAGTAAATGCAATGCTTAAAATGAACTACAGCCATTCAGCTTATAAAATAGCTATAGTAACCCATGCGCTATCCTACCTGATCTATGGGGAGTCTGCTAGACCTCAGTCAGAAAGCCTATCCCTTTAGTGCATTCATATTTTTAGTACTCAAAGTCCATAAAACAACTGTAACTTAGAGCTCAGGATAACAAATACGACACTATGCCATGCAAAAATAGTCTTGGAAAATAAGATAAAAGGTTCCAATAGCTGTTACATTAGAAAACACAGTTTCAGTTTAGCATGATAGAAAAACATTCATATGCACTTACATCACCAGCTTAGATGATTTTCTCCAACATAGTATATCTTGTCCACAGACTTGATAATTTTTGTTCTTTGTGAGAAGGGAGGGTGGATTCCATATTTTACTGTTTTCCAATCTTTTATTTCAACAATCTCAAAGTAGTGACAAACTCACAGAGTGCAGCCATCCTTATTTTTCTTGATGTTATTGTTACCATTTTCCAGCCACTTATCATCGTCTTTCTCAAGTTCTTTCATCATCACAAAATATTGTCTCACCAATAATTCCCTGCACACAGTCTATTCAGTTCAGTCTCAAGGCTCTGGACCCTGTAGAATGTCTCCTAAAGGAGAATGTCTACTGCACTGAATCTCAGAATACTGTATGCATATATAGCTTATTTTTCTTCTTCATCTATGGTTGACGAGCATCATTTGCTAAGTACATAGAAAGTTATCTCAAGGTAAAATATTATGTCAACAAGAATGTATTAGCTGCCCTGACATAAGTGGCTACATGCATCCTTGCAATAAGTTGGAGCTGAATTACCATTTATTACACAGTAAAGACACATACATGAGCAGTTGTGATCAAACAGCTAATGTACTGTTCTCTAGCTTACCTAACAGTAAATTGAGTTAATACCGTCACAGCAGAGACTAACCTTTTGAGAATGTCTAAAATATTCACACTTCATGCATAGTATAAACACATACAAAAAACAACTATAAACTAGAGTTAACTTTTAAAGGACCTAACAGTGTGGCTGACAAATACATTAATAGACAGGCATAGCTTGTTCCTCTTTAAAAAAAGGTAACTGTTGAAATTGTCCATGTGAATTTCAGGAAACAGATTTTAATAAATCTATTTCCGTAACTACTCATGCTTTACATGAACATAAAATGAAATATTTTATCATTTTTCAGATTATTATCTTGACTTTCAGTCATCAAAACCAAATACCTGGCTTTTTTTTTCATTTATTTAATTTTCCACATTAAGATAAAAATGCTTTTCAAGCATGCAGCATTTAACAGAATATAAACAGATGCAATGTAACCAACAACATTAATGTCACACCTCTGATATTCTTGCTCTCACAAAAAGAAAGACTTCTAAAATTCAAGCTCTCCTGATAATTTAAAATAAGATGCTCAACACTAGATTTAAGTTAAGTAAGATGTATAATATTTCATTATTATTTCAACAGCTCTTTCTTCTACAGAAAACTCAATCTTTTATTTACTAGAAACAAAAGCCTATTTTATTTTTTCAGAAAGGAATAAACTAAGTAATTCTAATACCAGACCAAATAACTTCAACTCCTTAGGTAAGCTGTCAATGAACAAGATCTAAATTTCTTTTTAAGGGCAAGATCTTATGATTGTACTACGTAGTTACCAATAAATGCCCCAGTATTATAAGAAAATTGCTACATCCTCAAAGGACATGAGATACTGTGAAATACTCAAATTTATGAGCAATTATAGATATATGCATGTTATTTTTTATTGCAAAAAAAGCCTTGCATCAAATTATTCACAGTTCTGCAAAGATTTAAATAGGGATCTAGCTTTTTATGGTATATTAGATCTATTGACTACAGCATGACTTCAGATACTGCAAAAGATTTAATTGTTGAGGACTTGAGTCAAATACAAGGTACTATGAAAAACTGCTGCTGTACAAATGAGTATGAAAGCAATCCACATCTTACTAGTTCCTCTTTATGTCTTTTACATTGTACATATGTAGAGTATATGCAACAATATATAAAGCAATTTACAAGATATGTACATGCATATGATGACAGGTTCAAATAGTCAGGAAAAAGGTATAGCACATCTTCTTTTTATAAAACTTAACAAAGATAAGAAAGGTTCAGTCTTCTTTCCAGGACTTTTTTCTTATTCCCTTCTGAAAAAGTCAGCACCATATAGGAAAACCTCAGGAGCTAGCCAGATCAGTCAAATAGTTTGTTCTACAGTATTTTGCTCATATATCTGTTAAAAAATTAGGGAATAGTCTAAAAGGCTTCACCACAGCACAGAGATTTTTACAGGTATGTGTACATTTCTCATAAAATGCTTATCAGTTTCTGTGACAACTCAGTAGAGCATTTTTATTTTGGAAAAATATCACTAGAAAATATGTGCTTGCACTTTTATGTTTTCACCTAGTCTTC
The DNA here is from genome assembly GCF_030936135.1 of Gavia stellata. NCBI lineage: Eukaryota > Metazoa > Chordata > Aves > Gaviiformes > Gaviidae > Gavia > Gavia stellata. Next base: position 21,149,062 of record NC_082598.1, on the reverse strand, counting down.
ATATTTTACTCTCACTTTGCTCCTTACCTCTGGCTGATTAGAAATATTGAGAATGAGGGCCCACAGATCAGCTCGGAGTGCTGTTGGACATCCCTGACGAACATATTGTTGAGCTGCAGCACTATCTTGCTCTGCTAAAACTGTAAGAAACAAAGCAAGTAATGAATTGATGTAGTTTAAGATTTCCAAAGTTTATCAAATACTTCCATTTTTAACTTTACAAACTGGTTTGCCATGCTCTAAGCATTAGCTAATGGGAAAATATCTAAAAGGTTTGTTTTCCACAATGCAATTTTGAAGTAGTTCCCTTGGAAACAAGACAATTGATATTAATAAGCAAGGCTGTACTACCTTCTGCCACAAAATAGCACTTAGTATGTATCCTCTTAGTATGTATCTATGACTACCTCAAGGCCAGTTGCAGCTGGTAGGCTGGCACCAAGCGGAACAAGCAGCCGTATATAGCCACAAAATACTGTTTAGCTATGAGTGGTATCTCACTTCAAATAGGAGATTGCCTTTTATTCTGTTTTTTTGTGTCTTCCCTATTTTTATGTTAACTATACAAATACCTTTACAGATAGATAACTGTGGGACAAGAATTTTCCATTTCAGAGTGTACTGTCATGTTCTCTCATTATTGGTTTATGTACTGTAGAGGATAAAGACTTTCCTTCTGAAAAGATTTTGGTTTTCCTTCAGATTGACATAAAACAAATACTCTACTGTTGACAGGTTTGCTCAGATGGGTCATTGTTGTGAAGCTTTAGGCTACTCTGTCACAAGGGCCTCATCCTGAATACAGTACTGTACATACCTTAGAGCAGATTATCTCACTCCTTACTTAAATCTATAAACTTGAAAGACACGCATCTTTAGCTATCCTAGTCTGGTAGAAGTGTTGTTTCCCATCAAGGTTATGTGATTAACTACGCTCATACCTGAAATGTCTTTCACAACAGAGAGTGTAGTTGGGAGAATATTTCTGCGGTATTATCTAGACATTAGATCGGTGCTGTGCTGATACTCTGAAGTTTCCAAATCCGTATCCTCTGGTTTTACTGAAGTCTCTCAGAAACAACTTGCTTTTCTAAATTTCACTAAATCAGATAATTGCAATATCTGCCCTGACATGACTTAGAAGGATGAGGTTTGGATTTATAAATCTATTTAATTGATTACTCTTTCCTTCCCTCTTTTCTTAAATACTGAATAGACCATTCCACCAATTTTCTGTTTAACCTGTAGAGCTCTAACACAGATGGTGTGCAATCCTTTTTTGCTAAATGAAGAGGGCAAAAAGAAAAAACATTCCTGCATTTCCCACAAAACTTTAGAAAAGACTGTGATTCATCTCAGTGTCCATGAGTGTTTACTTTATTGTTTCTTACTGAGACACAAAATATTACAAAGTAGGTTTGCTATATACAAGATGGGTTTTACTAAATACAGTAAAGAAAATTCCTCAGACCTGGCAATACATCTAATATAAAAGCAAAAGCAATACATCAGTGGCAACCGAAGTCATAACCCAACAGAGCATGCAGTGAAATTCCCACTGAATGAACTCAGATTTCAGTTTATGGTCAAGACTCTTAACTTACATTTTTACAAAATTTTGTGTCTTTGCATATAGGAAAAGCTAAGACAATCTCTGTAATAGAGGCTGCTCTACACAGAAAAGAGACAAGGAGTAAGAATTACATTGTGGAGTTGAATGACTGGCTCAGGAAGTCTGGATGGGGAATGTATTTGGAAGAAGAGGAAAAGAACAGAGAGATGGACAGCACCCTAATGAGTTGCTCTTGGATCAGAAAACAGATGATGAGGGATAGAAGGAGGACTGCAAAAGGAGAAGTAAGAAAGAAAGGTCACTGTTTTGTTATTGCAACAAAAAAAAAAAAAAAAAAAGGGATGGAGGACTTGTGGGATGGTATCCACTTTGTTTTTTCTTTGATATTGATAAAGGTTAGCAGGAATCACAAGAGACAGTAAGGAGCAGGTATTGATGGACTTCGAACATTCCTTGTATGTTTCTTCTATAAGCAAACTTGAGCTAATAAATTATTATTTCTTTTACCTTCCCCTTTCTTTTGTAGGTTATTTCTCATCCTACAAAAAACCCCGGAACTTCTTCAGAAAAAGGAGTATACAGAGACAAATGAGTGAATTTTCCATGGTGGCTAAGTATTGCAATATTTAGCAAGTTCTGCAATTGCAAATAACAATTAAAAAGACTCTGTTCTGACACACAGGCGTAAACTCCATTACACTAATGAGAACTGTGCGTGCAGAGAAGGGAGTCCAGAGTCTTTCGATTTTAAAATGAAATTCAGTAGTGGCATAAGTTAAGTTATCACCAAAAAGTTATGTCTCTATGCTTCCTGTTTCATTTTTAATGAAATATCTGTGGAGCTGTTTATCTGGTAGCTACTGGTAGACTGCAAATGCTTGCTTTTCTGTCTCTGTCTAAATTACAATGGTATTACTGACTGTCTCTGTCTAAATTACAATGGTAATACAGACTACGCTTTGTGTTAGTCTGTCTAAATTGTTAAAATTCACAAAAGGTATACATAGTTGAGATAGATAGAAATTTACTAAATGTGTTCCAAACTACTCACAGTTTATTACAGATGAAAACAGATCCATACCTTTCTGTCCAACACGTACATGTTCATTTTCAAAGAACTCTAGATAATAAAGAAATAGAAAACAATGTCAAAAATCAAATTAAAAAAAAAGTACTCCAGCTAGTAACGTATTTTATATTTTTACTACACGCCACTACATTCCACTGATTTTTACTACTAATGTCACTAAAAAAATTAACCTGCATCAGCATCAATGTTCTTTTTCAAAAACTAAGAAGAAATAATGCTACAGAATTTTGTCTTGTCTGAAGGACACAAATACCAAAGTAGCACTATACTGCATGAACCTAGACTTTCAATTAGGTCAGTTTCCATTTAAAAAGAAAAACCACTTGATACAATAATGTTTTCCATTTTTATATGGAAAGACCATTTAAAAACCTGTTTCTACAGGAATAAATGCAGACACAGAAAAACAACAGAAATTATGCACTATTTAAGCTACCAAATATTAATATATGGATATTTTCTGTAATCTTTTCTTAAAGATAGTTATTTAAAAGATGTTTGTATATATGCCTCTCTGTTAGTTGGCTTAACATTTATTGATGTTTTCTGTATTTTTGGAGATAGGCAATTTTGTTCTCTAGATCCTGAAGTGTTCAAACACACTGAAATTAACATATTTTCAACTTAAGGTGATGATTTTAAACCTTCTCCAAATCTGACGCTTCATATTTGCGATGTTTTCTATTATTAGCTATATTTACTAAGACCATCACCACAATCAGTTACAGAAGAAACATTTATGTTTATTATGGAAAAAATACACAAAATACTTGACAATTGCAAAGTATTCTACTCATTAGTGTTCTATTTAAATGACTGAAGCATAGCATTAGCTAACCAGGAGGCACTTGTGCTGAATCATCAATACCCAGCTGTCCTATATTTAAGCCTAGTTCACTGAAGTCTTCTTTCTGAAAAGAAACAAAACCATAAAATAATAATTAACAATGTTTAATTCTCTAAATTACTACAGATTTCTTCTGAAAGGCTTAATGCAAATATTTTCTAAACCAAATGTAGTTCTTTTAAATGTATATGTATTAAATGTGAGCTCAGGTTTTCAAAGAGAAGAATCTCACACCATTTCTTACTCTAGTTTTAGTTATAGGCCCCAGTTTTCATGTAAGCTATGAGCTACACCTGGATGTAATAAAGTGGTGAATGAAAGATTAGGTAAGGATATCTAATTACCAGCTCTTTCCCAACTCAAGTTCAAGTTTTTCTACTAGCATAAAATCCTCAAGTAACTTATCAGTGAAGCATTAAGAAGAGCTCTCTGATCTTCCAATTACAATACTAGTACTCAAGCATTTCCTTTCATTTACAATCTGATAATAAAGGGATTTAAAATTACTTCAAGGAGAAAATTAGAAGTTAACCCATTATCAGGTTACTGATCCTGTACAGTGTCAAATAAAACTGTAGAATCAAGATAAACTACATATTTGAAGTTTTGTTGTACAGAAAAAAACCAAGTAAGTGAATAACATGTACAGAAGTATATTTTTGGCACAAATCAAAGCTGTGTGGCATAAAATGAAAACTTCCCTACTGGTAGATAATTTACTGTTTATGTTTTACTTTTCATTAAAAATGTCTTTTCACAAAACTTTCTTATGCTCTGTGTTTTAACTACATATTTAGATTGATTTTCACTTTCAGAAGGAAAACTTATCATGATATTAGTATTCTTCCTTAACGTTTAGAATCTTATTCATTAGCAAGGCAAAATAATTCTTACAGAAACCTCTTGTAAGAAAAAATATACATACCAATTCTGGAATATCTTTAACTTTTAAAGGAACCTGAATTAGCCCCAGGTGACTTCTGAAACTAGGCTGTTCTCCATTTTCATAATTTGGGTTTCGAAGATTCATCAGTACCTTAAAAATGGTAGCTCTGTCATTCCTTGCATATACTCAGAAATTTACATTCAGAACTCTTCTTAACATCATCAGTATTACAAACAGTATGTTCAGCATAAAACCATTTCAGGCAACAATCTCATCTATAGGCCCAAATAATCAAATTATATCTCAACATTTTCAAAATCAAAAAAGAGCCAAATTTTTAAGGACGCAAACATATTCTACTTTGAAAATAAGCTCAAATCATGAAATAAAAAAGCAGAAATAATTTTTGAAATATGGGATTAAGTGCTGGCTACATAGTAATGTCTTGACTAAAATTCACTTCCTTATCAAAGCCATTCGAACACCATGAATATATTCCTGGTGGCTACAATATGCAGGATATTCTTCAGCATTACTTTCTACTAAAAGAATTTTTATCCATATTCTTACATTGGCAATCCTATGTAGCTTTCAATCAAAGTGCTACATAATTTGCCACTGAAATAATTTCTTACTAAATACACCAAAATATCTTCTTTCATTTAAGGAAAAAAAATAAATTACAGAATCAAAAACCTAAAGTAGGGATAAAATTTAAGAGACAAGGAATCATAATGTCAGGATAAGTAACTTTGGTCTATAAAGGAATTTACAGTCTCTTACATACTGTTATTCCATGGGTACAGATTTTGATAGTATAATATTGAGCTGACAAGAATTCTTTCTAAGATGAGTTTCCAGCTCTTATGAAATTCTTCCACAACATCCTACCTCTACAATTCTCAGTCTTCTGAGTATTCTAATACCATATAAACTCACTGTCAGACATGTAAATTAAAAGATTACTGTAAGAAACTGCAAACTTTGGAAAGAAAACAGTACAAAAGAAAAAAAGAGTGACCTCAAGGGTCACTGGATAAGGCTAAAATGAAGATGGATTTGTTTACAGATTCAAGGTTAAATACACAACTTGGCTGTTAGTACAATGATGGAAAACAGAATAAATTAAAAATTTCCAATATTATTATCACTAACTGAACAAGAGGAACTCTTTAGAAATATAATAAAATGGATAGGAAGTTTATTGTTGGATTCAGAAATGCATTCACAATTCATAACCATGGAACAATTTACACTTAAGTCAGAAATACTATAAATCTCCTCTGCCACTACAAAAGACATTCCACTAAACTTGCAGTGAATCACATTGAAATACTAATACATTAATTCTGACTGATAATTCAGTATTAGACTTCTAATTTTTATTCTGTAAATTAGGAGGCCCTCTTAACTCCATAATTCTGCACTGTCATGCTCTAGACGATTTGTTACCTGTATAACTCACAGGATATACAGATACTGATTTTTTAAATTTTAGTTTCAATCACATTTTAATCCAAAATCTCCTACTGTGTCACCATTAGGTTCACTGTCATCCACAATGTGTATCGTCCGTTGTCCATGCCTATTCTAGGCATAGCTTGTAAAGCAACTTCTGTTTTACTAAGATGTTCTGTGCTTGAATCATACAAAATGACGAGTAATACTGTAATTCCTGACTTCAAAGAATTCAGCAGTCACCATTTTTTTAATGGCTTGGTATGATTACAGAGAAAAGCCTTCAAATTCCACACAGTTCTGTTTCATGTTTGATTTTTCACAGTCTTCATAGATGACCGACAATTTCAACTGCATTCAAGTCTACTATCTACCACCAAACAGTCTATCAGCTTCACATATAGCAATTTATCAGCTTAACATATTGCAATTTAAAATGTAAAATGATTTATGAAATCAGTTGGAGAATTGCTCTCAGAGGAAGTTAGCTCCAAACTGACTGTTCTTTGGGGAAAGAGAAATTTACCACAAGTACAATTTAAAAAGTAGTTAAAAACGTAGTTAAAAAAAAAGAGACAATAACATTTTGGTTTGCAAACAAAACATGGAGTTATAAAAAAACATGCCAAATTTCACTTGCTAAAAGGACAAATTGTTTGAAACACACTTAACAATTATTTTTCGCACTTCACATAAAAGACTGTAACGGATGCAATTCAATGGCTGAGTCATTGTTTCATAAATGCTTACCTCAAGAAAATCTTTAGGTGCATAAACAGGCCGGAAGAGACTTAGATCTGAAATAAGATTTCAGTGATGCTACGTTAAAAACAAGAGATGAAAAAAACATGCAATTTTCCCATACCTGTAACAGAATCTAGCAATTTCAATAGCATATTAGAGCGAAGATTAAAATAACATTATCACACAGATCATGTCTACAACCACGACATATTCTCCAAGATTATGCTACTTTTAGTGCCTTAGTTTTGTAAACCCCAAGTGAGTGAACAGTCGTCACAGGAAGCTTTTTACTTATTCCACGTAAGTCTTTAGATTGAACCATTCTTAGACACGGAAGAGTTATGATATTCAAAAGAGGGTTTGTTTTTTTTTTTTAACAGCATCAATTGTTGAATTAACGTACTACTGTCAAATAAAAAATAGGGACTAGTCATAAACAATCCATGAAAAGTATTTGCCACCACAGGGGTGGTACTGCAATACAAGCTAGTACCTTTGCAAAATAATTTCTTTTAAGGAACTTCGATATGAATTAAGGCAGTTAGCCTTGCTCTCCCAAAGGATAGTATGACTGACTATTCTGTGCAAGTGTTATTTTTGTCTTTTGTTAATAAGACGTCTGAGCTTAATTATCCATAGTTCTGAACATTTTCTTTCTATTAGCCTGAGCTTACACTAAGAGAAGCTGAGCCCTAGCTGTATAAAAATCTAAAGCATTCGAGTGAGGAGTATTATACCATAACCTCTCAGTGATGATTCAAAGTTAGTACAATAACTTGAAACAAAATCACAATGAAAACGAATATTTATTTATGCATAATGACACATTACCAATGAGAAAAAAGATTGAAATACGTTTACCTTGAAGTGATTCCATTAATCTTTGACTGATAAACAAGATGTAGATGTTATTTTCCTATGTACAAAAATTTAATGCACATAAACTTGTTGACCTTACCTGGCTCATCAGTTCCCATTTCATTCCATTTATTTAGCAGTTCTTTCTGTTCACTTACAGGCCTCTGAAAGGCACAAGAAAGTAACTCTTCTTTTTTTAACAGAATGAGTAAAAACGTGCCTATTTCAAATACATAAATTAATGTAATACTTTAAAAAATATATTGCACTAGCAACACAAACTTATTTTGCTTACAAATTATCCCTAGCCTGAAGGTATATTCTACTGTAGAAAGTCCAAGTTCCAGTTCATGGGAAAAAGGAGCCCATTTAAATAGTTTCACGTGTTTACTAATGAATTAGGCTATTAGTAGTCAGTTTCATATTACTGAAGATTTACTGCTCATTCCATAGAGCTGTTGGACTTTGTCATTAAATTCCTCTCCCTGGCAGTCATGAAAAGCAAACACAGCTACATCCTTCATCTCATATAATGAAACATACAAGTTCTGTTACCTATCATAGATATACAAGAGGAGAAAGATAAAGAACAAAACATTCTAACATCATTCCCCAATTCCATGATCTTTAAAATTAAAGCCTCTAAATTATTAAAAACCAAACCAAAACAGAGCAGAATGAATGACAAACAAAATTAGCTATGTACCAGTATCTCTCTCTCCTGAAGTACCAGCTCAGCTATAGCTTTCTCCAGCACACAAAGTATATTTATGTTGTGTACAGGCTATGCAGCTAGAAGTTACACAGCTGAGTCTGCACACAAAAAAGCTTTATTAGGAGCAATGAACATAGCAATTAGCTTTCCAATATGCTGCTCCCTCAAGAGGCTAATTACTGCAAACAGCAAAGAGGAAGACCTATAGACTTCATCTTCTCCCAAGTTGAGCTGATGCATACATTGCCACTATCCCTAAAAATTATTCTGGATTAAAATTATTTGGATACCAGCCTTGCAGCTCTTGATAACCAAGTGTAAAATTAACATTACATTACAAGTGTGGAAGACAAGGCTTAATTTCCAAAAAATGTCAGTTTGGCAACAGAAAGTTAATAACACATTACCTTCTGCGCTAGTGGGATGCTGAGTTCTGTGCACATGCTGTTTAGACTTTTCAGAATTCGCTTCTCCCAGCTTCCCTGAAACACACAAAAAAATTAAATTACATGGAATTTCTTTTTCCTCCAATTACATTTATCAAGTAATAACAAGCAACTTTTTAAAGTCATATATGAGAAAGGATAGCAAGAGTCACTAACTGACATATGCAAAAACATTAAGGGACTATTACATGATTGTTTAAATGGAAACAATAGAGCAAACAGATTTCATCATTTACATCACAATAAAGAACCAGAAAAATGCATTGTTCACATTTCAGATCTCCAAAAAGCATGTACTTCACAATTACTTATTTTTGACATATGCCCAACGATCAAGCTTCCTTATTGTGCTGGTTTTGGCTGGGGTCGAGTTAATTTCCTTCATAGCAGCTAGTATGGGGCTATGGTTTGGATTTGGGCTGAAAACAGTTTTGAAACACAGGGATGTTTTGGTTACTGTTGAGCAGTGCTTACACAGCCTCAAGGCCTTTTCTGCTCCTCACACCACCCCACCAGCGAGTAGGCTGGGGGTGCACAAGAAGTTGGGAGGGGACACAGCCGGGACAGCTGACCCCAACTGACCAAAGGGATATCCCATACCATATGACGTCATGCTCAGCATATAAAGCTAGGGGAAGAAGAATGAAAGGGGGAACATTCAGAGTGATGGCATTTGTCTTCCCAAGTAACTGTTACGCGTGATGGAGCCCTGCTTTCCTGGAGATGGCTGAACACCTGCCTGCCAATGGGAAGTGGTGAACAAATTCCTTGTTTCGCTTTGCTTGCATGCATGGCCTTTGCTTTACCTATTAAACTGTCTTTGTCTCAACCCACAAGTTTTCTCACTTTTACTCTTCCGATTGTCTCCCCCATCCCACCAGGGGCGAGTGAGCGAGCGGCTGCGTGGTGCTTAGTTGCTGGCTGGGATTAAACCATGACACTTATATATCAACTTAAAATAACTTGAAAAATTTGTTAAAGCAGGGCAGCCAACTGTGTACAGAGAATGCCTTCTCCACTTTGTGACCTGAAGAGAGTGCAACTCTTTCTCCACAAAAGGTATGTTAGATGTTCTCAGAAGTCAAAAAAATTAGAAATTTGGTGTTCCGTAATGCTCAAAAAAATAGTTCTTCTAAAATAATGCTCAGGAAATAGTTCTCTAATCAAAGAGAAAACCAGAAGTAGACAATACCTCAGTAACAAGTGGACAGCTTAAAGAGCAATCAGATTCTTCTGAGTACTGCATTAGACTTCAAAGTTACCATATGGTGCCTAATCCGTGGATAATTCCTCTGAAGTTAATGCCAACTAGTATTGACTTCCTAGTCAACTGACAGGATTCTGCTTCCGTGATTACAGCAGCACTGGTGAGTTTTATATTTAATTTAGTCTTCTGTGGATGATGAGTCAGGCCCCAATCAAGTGAATGCAAAGATTCCTGTTAATGTCATTTAGCTCTATTTATTATTTGCAATTTGCTCTAGACACAAATTCTACAACAGTTAGTTACTGTCTGATCACATGTTCCTCAAGTTTAAAGTTCTGTCTGAAAGAAGAGACAGTTTATTAGACAGGAAGTAAATGAAGGGAAGGGCAGATGTTCAAATATTCTGTTAAAAAATAAAAATTATATCTTGTCTATAATTGTTTCATTTTAGCTTCCATTTACAAGACCCTCTCATGACTTTTTTCATCGAACAAAATACCTCTCTTTCACCAGAAATTTCTTCTCACAATCCAGCCATGCCTTCACCTTCTCTTGCATAAACAAAACAGATCTGAGTATTAACTGTATTAACTGAATGTTTTCCAAATTGCAGTATTTTTTATAATAGCATAATATTTTAATTTAACTCATTATCATATTCAAATGCCTTCCAAATGCTGCAGTTACACAACACCATGCCACAAACTGGTTATTCTTTCACGGAGGAGTACTGTAGAGCATTTACAGTACCCTATTGTGCTGAGAAGTGGGGTTTTGTTGCCAGAAGAAATGAGAAGTGAGAGAACACGAAGACTACTACGCCATATAGGATAAGAAAGTAGAAACAAAGAGAGAATACAGAGGTGTTAGTAGCAGTTTAAAAAACAAAGTGAAATCATCAAGATCAAAATTAAAGGGGGGGAGGGAGGGAGAAAAGAAAAAGACCATGGATATGCCCCAAGATATAAAAGCTACAAAAGGAGCACAGAGGAGGCAGATGGCAGCTTTGTAAGACCGAGAACCAGCTTGTTCCAGGAGCGACTGAGGTCGATACTCTCGGTGTGACTGACAACTGCCAGACCAGACATTAATCCGCTTATTGTGTTGGGGATGCAACATGTTAGTAATAAATCACTTGTGGATACTAATAAACTGTGCCATAAATCAGCCTTCAAGATTCTGCCCAGTAAAAGATGCCCAAATAAAAGCAACCATGTCAAAACAAAAGTAAGTTACAGAGCCTCTCCAAGAAGACTTCTTCCCCTCTCCTCAGGACAGCTGAGTTACCTGCCGTGAGGAGAACGCAGTATCCTTGACTGAAATAAAAGCCAGAGGCAGAGTTCAGAAAGTCATTTCATTGATGAGAACAGTAAATTTTCCAAGATGATTCCTCTAATTTTATGAAGAAATTTAACACTAAGAAAACACCTTGCTGGGATTGCTATGGTTACAATGATAACCTTCGGTAAAATAGTTGAAACTGAGGAAGGCAGTACTACAATTTGGTAACAATTTCAAACATGTCTATTACATATCAGATTTATTTTACCTTGTAGCAAAGTCATTTATAAACTTTCACTGCAGTTAAATGAAACTGGATGGACAACAAATAAACTAAACAGAAATATGTCACAACTGCATAAACTAGCCAGGATTAGTTACAGCTTTTTCCACAACAATGAATCCTAAAATTCTTTTTTCTAGAAGACTAGTCAGAAACGTGGTTCTTTCAGAGTGTACCTAGTAAGACCTACTCTGCAGGTAGAATTCAAGGTGTCTGGACACAGATTTCATTTGGTACATTTTCTCTAATCAAAACCTGTAAATTCCAAAAAGAAGAGAAATATAGAAACAATGTTGGTACTGCTTTCGTTCTGATGCTCATGAAACTTTCATTTGGCCTCTGATAAGAAGTATAACTTAATTTAGGACACAAGAAACCAAATCAATACATGATCTAAAAGAGATCTGAATATCCCCTACTCCAACTACTGTAACAGGAAACAGAAATTCTTTTACGAATAATAAAAATGTTATCAAATTTCTTTTGACTTTAATACTTTTCAAAGAAAACATAATTTTTCTTTATCAACTATTCAAGCATTCAAGTCTATTTTCTCAAAGAGATTTAGAAACTAAGAAAGGTGATTTGACTATTGAAGGAAGACGTTTTAAGCAGAACTTCAGCAGTCAGAGCATTAGAATATATATTATTGTCATGTTAATTTTTTCAGAGTCCACCAGTCTGTTTCAAGAAAGAAAATTAATAATTTAGCTGGTTTTTGTCCTTTAGGGATTATTTAAGTCTTCTGGGAGAAATTAGGATACATAGGAACATCTCTGTTATACTTTAGAAAGTTCCTAGAACCCATGCTCCTATTGAAATCAACTGTAATGTTACTCTTACTTTAAACAGGAGTGGGGAGTGCTGTAGCTCATAACTACAAAACCTACAGGTCAGAATGCTTTTTTGATTCTGTGTCTGTATAGCATGTACAACATGGGGAATCTGGTCTTAGCTGGGAAAAAAACCTACCAGAATATCAATAGCAAATATGGCAATGTACTTCAAGGCAATTTTCTAATCAAGTCTGTCGTTTGCATATGGACTTTCTTCAAAATGCACGATTTGAAAATTAACAAAAGAGGAACATAGGAAAAATTAAGTACTGGGAGGAGAGGATTTGCTTTAGCAAAGCTCCACTTCAGTAAGATCTTCACAGATTTGGCTAGAAGCATGGAGGTAGAGAATCTAAGGAAGCAAGGGACAAACAGGTTAAAACACAGACAATGACGGTCTTCTATCTTCCCGGAATTCTGAAGTGCAGCCCCCCAGAGAACAATTTATCTTTTCACATCCCTGTATTTTTAGATAACCAGCTGATGCTACTCAAGTAGAACACACCAAATTACCCTTAAGATTTCCTGAAGTAGTACATCAGAATTCTCATTTTTGTGAATGCACTCCAGTACCCTAGTTTTGAGAACTGTCCTACCTTCAGGAAGGTATACTGTATTGCAAAAGATCACCCAGAGTTATGTTTCTGACTGCACAAATTTCAGATAAACCTATCATTTTTTTCATTGGAGAAAAATTTAGAAGTAATGGAACAAAACTTTAAAGAAGATCAAACAAAAATAAGTATTATTAATTCAAACAACATGGGTTCTCCAGAGCCAGTAGAGTATCTCAGCTTCCTTTGAAGACAGCTAATTAACTTAATGTTGACTCCCTCTGGAAAGCAACACCTCTCCCACTCCTATTGTGGAAAGCAGCTGCTGGAGTCAAGCAGACCTACTCCAACACAGAACTGGCTGCTCCTTTCCCATTTTCTTACTCCTTATGCTTTGTAACTGGACGATGGGGCATCATTTCTTATCCACCTATCTCCTCCTTAAGTTTAACATTCCTCCCAAACCCCTGAAACAAGCTCCTAGCTCACAGCTAAAACCAGGAAAAAGGACCTGCATCGATTAAAACATAGCAATGCAAATTTATGAATTATATATTATGGGACTATCATGGTAAGAGTTCCTGTTGAGATTTACAGTCTTTGGTTTGTTGTGAACTTTGTAAAATCTACATATGACACAATTAAAAGACAATTTCATGGGAGGTATCAGACTGTGGAAACACTTCCTAACATTTCTTTGGACTCAGCTTCTTATGCTTCTGTTTAACTCTTTTTGCTCTTATTTTTATGTTGTCCATTTCATTTCTTCATTGCTGTTTGCAGCAGACTTGTCCTAAATCTAGCAAAGGCTTTACCAGTGAACTCTGGGAAAAAAACAAACAGCTGAAGAGGTCTGTAATCATTTCACCTCATCAAAATGTAGACATGAAAATAGTCAATACAGCAGTTCAATGGATTTAGGAATGTTTCAACTCACATCAGTCTCTGCTAGGCAGGTAAAGCAAATTAGCAAAGTTCAAATTTTTAATCCTAGAATCTAGTGCTAACACTTTGTCTGCATTAAGATGCATAAGTTTCAAGCAATTATTCTGCTGTTTAACAAGGCGGGAAGAGGTGAGCTATATCCCCAAAATTGTAACCAGATCAAATAGCTCAGAAAACACCAGAGATGTGAAATAACCTGTTGTTTTAAAGAAAGGTCCTAAATATTACATCTGACATTTTTCAGGAAACAACAACAACAAAAAAAGGGACCTAATATTTCTCTGTGTAGGAAAGACCTAAACAATGACAGATTAAAGCAGCTGTACCCAATGATCTATCTCAACTCAAACACAGGGCCAGCTCTCCAGCACACATGATTAGAAAATATACATATGTTACATTAATATTTAAAGACATGTAAATATTAATGGCAGTACTTTTCCTACACTGGACAATACCACTACATGAATGATTTACAACATTACTATTCATTGCTGTTAATGCTCTATCCTTTCCTAGAAAGCTGTTTTTCTTTTGAGGTAGTGAAGAGAATACAGTACAAAAATTTCAGCCTGCAACCTAAGAATGAGAAAACAGAACCAATTTGAAGAGAAAAAGGGTTAATTATGAACATTTTAATATCTACTCTAAAAAAATATTAATATAGTTTTAATTACTGATTCAAAGTCATTACAATAACTGATATCAAAGTAAGATGCTTTTCAGAGAGTATTACCCTTCTTTCCAGAACTCTGAAGTACAGCAAAATTAATTAAGATAGAAAAGGATAAAGAAAATGTCAGCGAGCTCATAACAACAAAAACAGCATCTCAAACAGTGGCTGTGTATAATAAAAATAGAATGTGACTTATATGGAATACATTTTTTTACCAGGACAAACTTTGTTGATAGCACCAAAATACTCTTTTCCAACTGTTATGATGCTAAAAGACAAATAAGGTGAAAAAAATCTACCTACAAATAAAACAAAAACAGTCTTCTATCTTCAAAACATTAAGTAGATTTCTGATACCTAATGGGAATAAATTGGTAAGTTTCCACTTTTATTTCTCTCCCAAAAGGTATTAGCAACATATATATTTTCATTTTAGCTCTTTCCAAACATTTTAAACAAACAAACAAAATCATGGAAACACTGACTTTGCAAGCTTTTTACATTGCTTATTGCTCTTTAATCAAAAACAGTAACAAAATAAAACCTAGTTGTGATTCGACTGATCTGATCATGATTGTTTTCTTACGGACCTATTACCTACAGTGATAAACACATGTGCATCGTAAAAATCAAACGTTCACACGTACCTCAGTGGTTTTAGAAAATATAATGTTAAATCCGTAACTGTGTATTTATTACTATTTTGCAACTACCACCATTTATCAATATTTCTCTATGAACAGGCTTCATATGTCTTTATTGAAGAGTTGTATGTCAAGAAAGGATTTGAAAGAGAATCTATTGGTTTTGGCTGGGATAGAGTTAATTTTCTTCATAGTAGCTAGTATGGTGCTGTGTTTTGGATTTGTGACTAAAATGGTGCTGATAACACACCAATGTTTTAGCTATCGCTGAACAGTGCGTACATAGCATCAAGGCCTTTTCTGCTCCTCACACCACCCCACCAGCGAGTAGGCTGGAGGTACACAAGAAGTTGGGAAGGGACAGAGCTAGGACAGCTGACCCCAACTGACCAAAGGGATATTCCACACCATATGACATCATGCTCTGAATAAAAAAGCTGGGAAAAAGAAGGAGGAAGGGGGGACGTTTGGAGTTGCAGTGTTTGTCTTCCCAAGTAACCATTATGCATGATGAAGCCCTGCCTTCCTGGAGATGGCTAAATGAGTGCCTGCCTATGGGAAGTAGTGAATGAATTCCTATTTTGCTTTGCTGGCACGCGTAGCTTTTGCTTTACCTATTAAACTGTCTTTATCTGTCTTTATCACAAGTTTTCTCACTTTTGCCCTTCTGATTCTCTCCGCCATTCCGCTGGGGGGGAGTAAGCAAGTGGCTGAGCTGCCTACCAGGGTTAAACCACCCCAGAGGACATGGATGCATAATACTCTTTGAAATAGGGCTATGAAATTTTGAAACTAGTACAGACAGGACTTCTCCTACTCATTCCTGAACTATTAGAAAAACAGTCTTTTCCACATAGAGCTAAAAATATTGGTTAAGTACTGTATACACTTTTAATAATAATAACCAATGAAACTGGTTTAGACAAACATACACCTCTGTGGTTTTCGCTTTAGTAAACTGATAAGCATGATTATTTTCAGGCAGGAAATTGTGGCATTACATTTCACATCACAGAAGAAAAATTGTTTAATACGGCTTTTGTCCATAAATGCTAAAGACTGAAACCCAGGCCAGCAAGATAAGACTTACTGAAATACACAACAATTGAAAAAGTAACACAATTTGTTGAATACCTTGTAAAAGAATACTGCAATATATTTCTACGCACAGCTGAGTTAAATACAATTTTATCCTTACCTCAGATATTTTGGTTAGATCATATTCTGGAAGCATTTTTTTTTTTAAAACATTTTTTATGTGGCTTTTTAAAATTTATTTCAAATGGCATATATTGGTGAAAAAATAAAAGCAATGAAGCAAAAGCATTTTTTTCCTGACACCATTTAATTTTTTATAGTCCAATATCTCCTATTCTCCTTCAATATGACTTAAACTCCTTAGCTCTATACTTTTCATCTTCCTTTCCCATTTTTAAGTACTAAATATATTTCTTCTTCCTGAAGATCTCGCTACCTCTGCAGCCTGTTGTCTTTCATTGCCAAACTGCCTGCCAGTGTTTCTTCATAACAGTATTTTTGCAACCCTAAGTGAAATGACCTATAGCTACACTTTTTCTTCTTCCCAACAAAATCAAATTCTCTTCCTTGACATATTTTATATCGTCTCTATTCTACAATATTCACCTACCTGCCACTGTATCCTACTTCTTTCATGGTTGGAGAATTACTTGAGCATTTTTTGTATGTATATAAAACTACACATATACAACTTTATTATTAACTTTGATGCAATTACAAGTTTATGTTCTTCCTAAGCTATAAAACCTAGAAATTGTACAATAACATTATAGAGCATAAATCTCAAATAGTCTAATCAAAGATCTGATATGAACGGTAAAATTGATAACAACCAACCTGTGCTTTCCTCATATAAGCTAATGGTTCTTTCATATGCTCGGGAGGTGCTGCAGGATGACAGGGCGAAGGAAACCTTAAAGAAAGTATAGCACATTTTAAATGCTCAGATTTTTATTTTGCTTAACTAATCCTGCATTTATAAATCTAAACATAACTTCTTTCATGACAGCACTAGTAAAACCACTGTGTATGTTGATCAAGAACTAAAAATAAGCATTATTTTTAGAAATATTTCTTCCTCATCCTTTCCTATGGACACAAACAACATAAAGATATGTAAGTATTAATAACAATTCAACATGAGTTCTACTTATATTAAAAATAATACTTCCTCATAATTTCACATACTTGTAAAATAAAATCAAATAATTCTATGAACAAATCAGGTTATATTAGAAGTGTATCCTCTTCACATCATGTAATCTTTATGACTCCCTGGAACTTTTACTATCCAGGATACTATATTTTTTCAAGAGACAACAGATTTTTTGAAGGATTTCCTTTTAAAAATCAATAGTGAACATGTACATGTCCAAAGCAATTAGAACTTCGTGGTGTTGACCTAAGCAAAGTTGAATATCCATCCATTCATGAACTTCATTATGCCAAAATATAAAAGCTGGAACAAAGGTAAAAAAAAACAAACCAAAACACTAATTTGTCTTCCAGTGGTGCAGATTCTCTCCAATAAGTTATTGCCAAACATTTAATCCAGCTTAATTTTAACTGTCTCAAATGCCTTTCAGGAAGCAAAATTTACACAAAGATTCTCTTAGAGTTAGCCTGAATTTTCATTTGTTTATATGTATTCAATCAGTTCCTATCATATGATTTTGGGAAACCCTGTCCAAATCTCTTCCCATTTTTAACTGGTGAGGTCATTGTTGTACTTGTTGCTAATTCGTTCTGGACAACTCTGCGCCTATGTGTAAAATGGAATCAATACTAACAGATTTCAGCAATGCTGTTTCTTGGCTTTTCCATAATGCTCATGAAATGATGGTATTCTTAGTTAATTTCAATTTTCCACGCTAATTTCATTATTGTTTGCAGCTTATTTGCGTGAACCCAAAGAAAGCATAAGCATTAGTCCAAAAGACTAAGGTAAATATTTTTAGCTTGAAAGATGAGATGAAGATGAATCCTTCCTAACAGATACATTTACAAGTATTTTGCTGAATCGAGTCCCTCGTACTACTAAGACACATTGTTCAAAACTGTTAACTCTAATAAGCTTACTTAAATTAGCACAAATAGATTTGCATATATGTTTCTTATTATACAGTTGCATTTATGGTTATACTTGTTATGAAATTCACGCTTCCACCTTGCCAGCATGTAAAGGCAACTTATGCTTCCCAGAAGTCTAATCCAAAGTTCACTGAACAATAATAAAAAGGGAATTTCACAAATTTCAGTGTGTTTATAACCATGTCGCAAGCATGATAAGCACTGATCTGGTAAGTCTAGAGATCCAATATCTTAAAATATTTTTTTTAATAATTAATACAACAAATATGTGCAATGCAATAAACATCTGAAAATATTTAAAATTAATTTGCAGGAACTACCTCAGCTACACAACAATTATATTATGACTGTTGGTACCTTTGGAAGTAAAACAACAAAGAAATTACTGAAGTAACTAAAAAATGTGGTGATACTTGTTTCACTCATTCTTTAAAAGGTACTTGAGTCCAATATTTTCACTAGGATGAAAAAGAAATAATGGCACTTTAAAAACAGAAATTAAGCAGGCACCCTTGGTACGACAGATCTTGCAGATAACAGTAACACATCCTACACCTATATATACAAATGAATCAAAAGTAAATCATATGAGTAGAACTTATTAAATAAAAATACTAAATAAACTCACACATTGAGTTCACTATAAACAGCATTCTGAAGCTTCTTTTCCCAACCTGTTAAAATTAAAAAAAAAAAAATCCAGAAGACAAATTTAGGAATTAATACTAATGGAACATGAATCAGAGGTTGCTTTAGAGTGACTACAGTTTTCTGACCTGTCTCAATTCACGTCTACCCACCAGACAGACAGGAAGAGATGAAGAAACCTTAACCTAGTTAAGGTAGGAAAAACTGCAAGTTGAGACCTATATAAAGGTGGAATAGCCTTTATTTCCATCGACTGCTCAAATAATTACAAAGCAGTTTTGGTTAAATAATGATATACTATTTTTTCAATGCAATCATATTATTAAAACAACTATAAATATTAATAGACACAGCTTTCCTGATTATTTTAAATCTTACATCACTTATCATCAAATCTTCACATTATAGTTACATAGCCTACAACTTCAAATGGAAACTGAAAATTTAACTAACGGTAAAATTTTCAAGAGTACCTCCATGAATGCTAATTTCCATTTTCAGAAGTGACTGAACTCTTGTATCATTCAGAATTTTCAAAAAAATTACTAGTATCTTATAAAATTATAAAGTCACTTCTTTGCATAGCACATTTTTCAAAATCCTGCTGGAATCCAAGAACTTTTCCCTTTTAAATTTTCTCTATCTCGTTTAATTATCTGGAATCACTGAATGCCTGCTTCTGGCTACTGTCAGCAACAAGATACTAAGCTGCACAAACTACTGTTTTCATCATGTATGTTATATATATTCTTACATAGTTCTATACTACCCACAAATGTATCAATGAAGTATTACAAACCTGACGTCTTCAGAAAATCCTTGATATCTTCTTTTAGTGATTCCAGTTTAATTTCTGGTTTGTGTAGACTAACCTAATATGAAAAATAAATAAATAAGCATTAAACAAGCACTAAAAAGAAAGTAAATTATGTATTTTAAGTTATGAAACAAGAAACATACATGCTTAAGGTTACACACAAAGCAAACTGCTTCCTACTAAATTGACAATAGTAATTGCAGCCAAAAAAAATCAGCCAACTTTTTCCTCACTCGATGTCTTTGCTTTTACATCAGTGCTAAAAGCTGTATATGGGGAAGGGGAGACAAGGGAGAGGGAGACATATTACACTTAATATTCTGAACAAGTACCCCACATACTTAACACAAATGCTAGACACTACATATTGAAGGATTGGTCATAAGGCACACAGGTAAATAACTAGAAGCCACTCACTGTATTCTACATGAAAGACTCAAACTGAAAATGTTCCATAACTTCTCACTTAGCCTTCCACAGTTCACCTCTTTCAGATAAGAAATGCCATCTTCAAACTTCAAATAAAAACTGTTGACCGAACATTCCCCACTGCAGCTGTAACTACCAGGTATATACAACCTCTTGTAATGAAATGCTCTCAACACAGACAATTAGGCACCAACCAGTTTTACAACCGTACCATGACTCTACCACGCAGGTGTTGCTGCAGATTTTTCAACAACAGCAGGAGCAACTGCTATAGCATCTCCTTCTTCTTCTACAGCTAGAGCAAGAGAAGAAAACAAATAGACCACAAATGTCCAAAAGGACAACAACCAGAACTCAGGAGTTTCTGTGAAGTAACTTCTACTACATATTTTCCTAAAGATGGAGTGTGGCAGTAGCTGATTAACACCAGAGGATAAAGCTAGAGGTTTAGGAAAGAATAGCACCCGTGGCTGCTAACTCAAAAATAACTGTAAGATCTGTGTGCAACTTACTCCACTGCCATGACAGCTCAAGGCATATATTAGAAGCATATGGCCACACCACCTACCTAGAAACACGAGATATCTCTTACCAAAAGCTACTCAGCAATATGCTGTAGGCATATCAGCTGCTGATTCTATATCACCAGCTTACACTGTTTGCCAGCTCTAACAGCACTGTTGACAGCATGGCATGCTTTAGGTCCATCACGCAAAACTAACAAACTCCACAATCCTATCATTTGCCTTACAGTTTATATACAGAAAAAGGTATTTGCAGTGCTGCACAGCTTGCTGGAAAAGTTGGTCTAGAGGAATTCACAATGCAGAATTTTAAGGAAATCTTTCCTTTTTCCCTAGTTGAAAGGAGGAATGGCCAATAATGCAGAGACTGACAGCATCAGCATTTCTGCTCTTATTTTAATTCACCTGGCCGTTACAGGTAAGGAAGGCTTTTATATTTGGTTTATCGACTGCAATAGCAAAGAGACTGTAAGCATGCTTTCTGAGAAAGAAAGGTGATCATAAGCACAAGCCATAAGGTGTGGTGAGTTGCACAACTCTTATGTCAAATGACAAACACACATTCTGTTCAGCACAATGGTAAAGGCAGGCAAAGGATCATCGCTAAAGGCAGGATTTTCATGGGAGTTCTTGGGCAGCTCACAAAATACCCTTTTAAGCAACAGCCTCAAGGAATATCTTATGAAGGATTCCTTCTAAACCTACTTTGATGGAAAGTCCTGTGTCCGTTTTGGACTTATGTATGTCAGAGTGAGTCTAATTTTTTTCTGCTGCAAGGCAGTGGTTTTGTACCTCTCCTGTATGAATTTTAAATGAAGTAACATGCACCAAACTGGGTAGATTGTGCCTTGCTGTTGCTCAGAAGTTGTTGCGCACACTTTTGTAAACGTCCAACTTTGTCTTCTGGGTTAAATATGGCCAATTTTAATCCCAAGGTCCACGCAGTATTTATCTGTGGGGCCTGATACACATGCTTCAAAATCCTTTCTAGATATGCAAAAAACCCTCACAGATACAAGTCATTGACAGATGAAGAATCACAACAAAAAAGAGCTTTACAATCTACTAAAAAGTGGGTTAATTGTCTTGACACTGTAAACAGGGCAAGAAGTGACAAAATTGCAATCAGGAGAATAGTATTTTAATTCTCTGCTGTTCACACATATGTAAAATGTGTGAGCTTTTGGCTCATTAAGGAAGGTCTGACACTCATATTGATGATCTTTTTTTTTTTTTTTTGGTGGTTTCCTGGAAATTGATACGGCATATTGCATTAGACAAGATAAAGGAGTTCATTCCACACAGACAACTTCCTATTTTCCCTGTCAGCCCAAAAGATACAACAGAGGACTTTCTTGTAAACTGCTGTTCCCAACAGAGCTTATTCCCCAGCTGCAGAACAAAAAAACAGTGACTCTTTTGTATGCAGCAGGGTGGCAGTCCAAAAGGAAGCAGGACAGCACTTCGAGGAAAACTTTCTCCAAGGATTACATTAGTGCATCTCCACCAGTTACCTTCATCTCTTCACGCCCATTTATTCAGTCAAGTTCTATGTCACTATTCCTAGCCCTGCTGCAGCAAATATTCCTATGCTAATCTTTAATTTATCAAAACTTCTATTTTTAGCCTATTTCCTGTGTCCTTTTCCTTCTCTTGACTGCAAAATGCCCTACTGAGACAAATTTTTATATAAGAAACATGAAAATTCTCCCCCAAATTATGGGTGCACTTCTGTCCCCACTCGTGTCATTTCGGGATGCAATTGCCAAAGCCTCCTCCCATTTCCACTTTTCCTTTTGTTTACTTCTGGATTATGATCGATAGAGTCCTACAGTGCTACGCAGAGCTACAGAGCCACAGAAACTGTTGCTGTTACAGACTCATTGCATACTGGATTGCTGATCAGTTTTAAAATCAGAAATTGGATACGTGAAAGGTAAGAATCTGGCAGGCAGTCCGGCTGGCGGCTGCAGCCAGTTCTAACACAGAACAATGTACTCTAGCTCTGTGTAATATAACCAAAGAAGAAAATACTTATTTCGGTAGGTGAAAGGAAATCCCTTCAGAATTGCTTTGCCGTAACTTAACAGAACGGTACCTCTTTGGAATTTACACGGATGTTTATGGGCACTAAATTGAGGAGTCAAGGAGACTTAGCAGAGCTGATGTTCCAGAATTACTATACCGGGTCTCCCACAAACTTTTATTTTGCCTTTGGACTAACCGGTCTAACTTACTTCTGTGTTGCACTATGTTGCAAAAAACAGGTAGGTATTTTGGTAGGGTTTGTTTGTTGTAAACTGCTTGATACAATGTACTGCCTAAGTATCATTTGCATTTTCATCCCCTATGGTTTTTTGGTAGAATGAAAAACATATTGACAAAATTTTATTTATACACAAAGCATTACTACGATTTACACTGATAAAAATGCCTTGCTAAGGTTTATTGGGAAAAAGCCACCTTGATGAAATTTGTACTGATGAACTGATTTCCTGCATAATCAAAATGCAGCATATACCCAGGTAGAACTACAGACTCTCCAACTTCAATACACACATCTTGATGAAGAAGTATCTTCCTTTTTAAAAAAAAAAATCTGGTGCTATCAGAAGGCTACCACAAACAGGGTAAAGGAGAGTGAGCAACATCAGGGAACAACCCATGAAGGCAAAGAGAGATAGCCAGACCAGGGAAGAAATCACGCTATTCAGAGGCTCAGTCAGGCCAAGACAGACTCATGAAAGGAGACAGGTATGAATGCAGCGTAATTCAGCAAGTAATAACAAATGATTTTTATTAAAAGTTAATGCCTAGTAGTTTCTCTTCCAATATAACTGGCATTGTGCATATTCTTATGGATAGGGCACCAGGGTTCAGGCGTTGGGTGTCCACGTTTAACTACAGTCTTGGTCAGCTTCTTGCAAATCAAGAAGCAGCCAGCTGTTAGACATTCCTTCATAAAACAAGCTATCACTACAGCATTTGTTGACACCCTCTTGTCCTTCATCTGTACAGAAGAGAAAGGATAATTTTGGGACTTTAAAAATGTTGCCAAACCTTCTGAAAGGCAGTTAAGGTACCACTAGCAATCCTTTGTGTTTATGTTCTCTGCACATCTTCTTTACCTTTGATTTTGGTAAGGTATCCTGCTGAGATCTGGGCAGTCACCATCATAAGTGCTACTCTAAATGGATTACACTTTCTGCACTTGGATGCCAAGACAGAATAAAATCCAGACACCATTGATCTGGCTGAAAGCAAGCAAAAAGATAGCACAGAGCTAGTTGGAAAAAGTTGGCAGGTGTAGTAAATTGATTCATAGAACAAGTGAACACAAAGAGACAAATCTATTTGCAAATTAGCATCTAAATTTGGAAATGGCATTCAGTCACCATGACTGGAGCAACATTGATCATGCAAGAGGACAGATGAGCCACCAAGGCACAGCACTCTAAGAAGTACAGGAAAATACGTAGAGGACCAGCAACATACTACAAAGGGGAGGCTTGACAGAACAAAGTGTTCCAGCATAACTCCAGGGTTAAACTATTTCTTTTCTCAACAAGAATAAACACTGCAGAGAAGTGATCCAACTATACTGAAATGTGGAACTACATCGGATGAACACATATTTTTATCCTGCCACAAACAGTTCTGCAAATAACTTTACACAATCTAAATATTTTTGCAGACCATCCACCATTCATTTATCCTCAAAGCCTTTTTGTTTTAGACAAGTATGTACACTCTCAGAGCAGTTATTACTGTTCATTATTATTTTGCACAAGTGCACTATGTTTTTAGCTTTTATTGCTATTATTTCCCAAATTACAATAAACGACACTACCCCAAATATAGTTCAACTTTAGCAGAAGTAAATTCAATGAAAGCTAATAAATATTCACCTTTTCTCAGATACTCCATTCTGCCATAACTAGATTTTATCAGGATCAAGCAGACTTGTTAAAAACCACTTCAAGTATACCCACAACAATTTCAATGTAAACACCCTCTAAACACTTAAAATCCTACAAATTTAAGGGAGTGATTTTGGTTTATACATTTCTGTAACAGAAAGAGGAATCATTCTCAGCATAACTAAACAAATTTCATTAAGTATAAAACTCTGATTACATTGACAACTTTTGAACCCTTGTACAATTCTACAGTAATTACACTAAGGGAAAAAGTATACAAGTAAAAATAACCTAGCAGTTGAAACAGAGAGCTTCAATTAGCCTCATACAGGAATAAACAGCTTCAAATGTTATGCTCTCCCACAAGATATGCAGGATACATTTTTAACAATGTAATTTTGTTGTTTTAATAAATTTTCTAAGTTTTATTTGAATATAAAATTAGTGCTGCAAATAAAATACACACAGACAAGGTAAAACATATAATCTACATTACTAAAAAAAATATCTGCGAACCAAGCTTGCATTGCTTCTGAACTCCATAATCTGTTCAACGTATTCACAACTGCATTCGATTTAAAATTCACTGCACTGCAAATGTTACTACTGAACCATTTAAACCAAAGTACAAACTCTATCAGGAGGGGACAG
Source organism: Gavia stellata (assembly GCF_030936135.1). Taxonomy (NCBI): domain Eukaryota; kingdom Metazoa; phylum Chordata; class Aves; order Gaviiformes; family Gaviidae; genus Gavia; species Gavia stellata. The sequence continues at coordinate 21,123,901 of NC_082598.1, read as the reverse complement.
TAAGCCCTTTGTTAAATACAATGCACGAAAAGGAATAATTAATTATCTATGATGACTCATGAGCCTACGTTTATTTGCTAAGTTTTATTAAATAAATGCTACATTTCATAGAAACATTCTCCTCTGTAATTTGATATTTTACTTAAGTAGGGATCAGTATAAGTTTCTTTTTTTTAAACTGTTGCAGAAAAATGTCATGAAAATAATGTCCTCAGATTTCTTGCAGACCATTCACTCTGCATAAATTATTCTGTTTATCTGTACTCCCTCTAGAAGCACACAGTCGGGCAATACCCCAGCTGCAACGTTCCTAGTGCTCCCAAAGCAAGCTCCTCTCCTTCTTTGACCCATTTAAAGTCTTGTGAAGACCCTTACCTCTCACTTTGATTAATACTTTCTTTAAACCTTTCTGGTACTAGTCACTGGTGTGTTCAAAGGGTCCTCTCCTCTGGACAATCATTCTGATCATGACATATCCTAGCATATCTCCTCTCCACACCTTGTTCATACCTTCAAGTACCTCCTAAAATCTTTTCTCACTCCCAAACTTAATACTCAATTGTCAGAGTGGGATGGGCTGTCAGGGGTGATTCTTACACTCAGGTTACCACTTTTAGCCTACTCTGACAGCCATTATCCTGTTTTTCTAAAAGTTCTCCTTCAAGTTGTCCCACCACAGACACACCTACAAGAAATAAATCTGAGAAAATCTACACGGAAAATGCCCGGAGGCATTGCTTGTGTTGCGAGTCTTTCTTATTCAATTTAAAATATAATTTAGAACCTTTATCTTTCACTTTATTTCCACCTCCTGTTTTAGAAAGGTTCTTTAGGAATAAGCTACTGTATCTTTTGTTTGGTTGGGGTGTGTGTGTGTGTGTGTGTGTTTGTTTTGGTTTTAAACTTTACTTGTTATTTGCCTCTGGCCACTAGAGGTTCCAGGCAACGCAGAGTCAGACTGATTTCTATTAGAGGTTTGTGGAGGACAGAAATTAAGATTGATTAATCAATCATCTTAATCAATTAATAAAGCCTGGCTTCCTTCAAACATGATGAAAAACAAAGTTTCTGAGTTGTCTGCAAATGAAAATGTGTTAAAAAGCAATTTTTTCACATCTCTGAACTGTTCCATTTTTATTGTCAGTTCACTGACAAAGCTTTTCTCTAAAACAAAATTTTAGCAAGAGTTCACCAAAAAATTTGTTTTCAAACTGCATTTTGTGATTGAAGATGTCCATGTCTCAGTTTTTCTAACCACCTCTAATTTTTACCTTAAAAACATTCACATTTCAGAAAGGGAAGAGAAAAATTAAAACAAAAGTGAACAATTTTGGTTACAAACTCACAGTGAAAGTTGTGCCTGGGCATGTGAGATCCGACTTCTCCTCTGATACCCCACTAATCGCAGCAGCAATTCTACCTGTTGAAAAGCTACTATCTAATATTTTGGCTCTTGGTAACTGTTACTCTTTCCTTTTCAAACACACTACAAAATATGCTCAGAAGAAATTCCAAAGCAAATGACAGGCACATTGACACTCTTTCCTGCATTAACATCTTTCTATTAACTGCAGGCACATTATCAATATACCAAAGTGCAACCTACAAAATCAACCTAACCTTTATTTTCCAAATTGTCACTAACAAGCATATGACCCTACCTCTACTTCAGTCCTCGGGACAAAAATGTGATTACCTTGGTATCTGCAAAGCTAAAGCTGAGACAGCAAATCACCTCGTGCCCATGCCAAACTTATTTGAAAGAGATTGTGTATTGCAGTCCTTGACACTAGCTCAGGCTCCCAGTGACAGTCAAGCATAGTGCTGGTGTGACAGTTCATAACCACAGGGCTACTCTGTCAACTCTTACAAATAATGTCAGGATATTGTGTTTTCCCCAAAATTCTATGAACTGGTGAAAGAAACTGTTCATTTTGAGCTCTCCTTCCTAGACATTAAAAGAAGAGATAAATTTACGAAACAGAGGTTTTATTAATAGTTAAAATACAGGGTTTGAGACTACATGACCTCTCAAAAATTTCAGGCAATATTATAATGGACCTTATGATCCATTTCTGACTCTCATGTTTTCAGAGACAGTAAATATTTTTGAGGAAGGAGTATCAGCAACGTCAGTTTCTACACTGACAGATAAACAGCAATCTTTGTAAAGGTAAAATATAACTGTAGTATAAATATCCAAAACAATAAGTAAGTTTTATTCTGATGCATTGCCTCAACAGATTTCTCAAAATACAGTATGCTTCCCAAAGAATAGCTTAAAAATCATGTAAAAAGGGACCACCTATAGATCAACATTGCAATCAGTGCAGACTAAGCATTGTTCAGAAACTGACTGTTAACCAGCGGACAAAAAACCCACCATGTCCTTTCAATAGACTGAAGTTCAGGTGTGATGCATAGCAATAGCAAAGATTCCATATTTGATGATGCAGCTACAGAAATACCCCATGTAACGGAAGGGAAATCAAGCATTAATTTAATAAAGAGAGTAGCAAAATTCAGAAACCTTCAGAATTCTGTACAGCTGCTAAGGGATGGAGCAAAGATAAGGAACTCACTGATAGGGCCTTTGCAACTGCATAGTATAGCAATAATATGACTATACAAGTATTATAAATAAAACAAGTCTATACTGTACATTAAAGAACATAAATGCATGCAAGGTCAATAAAAAAAATTCAAGATCAAGGAGAACACACAGATTCCTGACAAACAGGGTGTACATTTGGCCCTATTAATTTAAACTACAACCTCCAAAAGATAACTCTCTACATTGAGAAATCCTCTAGTTGATGTATCTAAAAACTTTCCAGTCTTTCAGATCACTACACTGAACTATAGTTCTGATTTAATCTCCTATTACAAACTCTTCAAACACCTACTCTAAGAATCAACCTGAATATTTGTTGCCCTGTTTATTTTCTTTTCCCTTAGCCTTCATATGACTGGAATAATATTCTGACCTATATATACATGTTTTTTTTCTTCTCCAAGAAATTCGTAAAATAGTGTTCTGCAAAGCTATCATGACAGATTTGCTGGTGGCCATTACACCGTGTTTTGTTTATTTTATAGGTTACCTCTATGCTTTGATTATGCAGAGTTTCTGCTTGTATTGAGCAAACTGATATGCTATAGAGTCAGGGAGGGATTTAGGCATTTAACTACCCTTTCAGACATCAAACACCACCACAAAAGGGTACTGTTAAGGTCCTTAGAGCATCCACCTGTACAAAATGGCTGTACTATCCACCAGCAGCATTTAAATACCCTGCCAAGTCCTGACGACACCAAGCTTCCTTGTGTTTCAAAACAAAAGATGCGAAGTATCAAATGACTGCAAAATCAGGCCTCACAGGAGACAGAGAGAAAAGACTGAATGCAGAGGTGAGTACATACACATTTTATTATAATCCGTAACAGAGTTGTTAAAAGAGAGTCCTGTTCTGAAATGCCATCACTGCCTTTATTGAGGACAAGGTCTTGCATTTCACAGAAGCACAGAATCATTAAGGTTGGAAAAGACCTGTAAGATCATCAAGTCCAACCATGAACCCAACACCACCATGCCCACTAATCCATGTCCCACAATGCCACATCCACACGTTCGTTCCTTGAACACCTCCAGTGAGGGTGATTCCACCACCTCCCTGGGCAGCCTGTTCCAGTGCTTCACCACTCTCTCAGTAAAGAATTTTTTCCTAATATCCAGCCTAAACCTCCCCTGGCGCAACTTGAGGCCATTTCCTCTCATCCTGTCACTAGTCACTTGGGAGAAGAGACCAACACCCACCTCTCTGCAACCCCCTTCATTGTAGAGAGCGATAAGGTCTCCCCTCAGCCTCCTCTTCTGCAGACTGAACAACCCCAGCTCCCTCAGCTGCTCCTTACAAGACTTGTGCTCCATTTGACTCTCCACACCTCATGTCAGGCTACCTACTTGCGATGCTGAATTCCCCAACACTTAGTGGAACCCAACGTCTATACTATTCTATAATTCCAGCCCCCTTCAAGTCATGCACATTCGCTTACTCACATATTTAGAGAGCAGTCAGTCCATAAGAGCAAAGCAGACATACATTTTAAAAAGCATTTAAAGACCAAATCAGCAAATTTAAAAATAAAACAAAAGAAAAAAAACCAGAAAAGGCATGCAGTGCTGTCACTTGCTATGGAAATCTTTAGGGATATTAAGAGAAGAAAATCATGTTTCATTTAAAAACCTAACAAAACTAAAGCAGATAATGGATATTCTATCCTAAAAAAATCTGTCCAATTTTAAGCACTGTTTGGAAAAAAAAAAAAAAAAAAACCCAAGATTTTATACAACCCAACCCAAAATATTTCAGTAAGGCACAATAATCATTATAGCACCACTTCTATGTTACTATGGTCATGAACATTGACACAATTTGAAACTGAAACATCCTAAATGAAGTTCACCCAAAATACAAAAATCCGGTTTTAAGTGCAGTTAAGTTACTAAACATAAAAAAGCAACTGCTCTCCCAGCTACGAAAACGTACTTTCATGTGCGTTTTTAATTTATTTTCACTTCCTTTCACCAAATCCTCATTTTCTCACTTTGGAGGAGGAAGGGGGGGGGGGGCGGGGGGGGGGGGATGATGATATTTAAAGCTTTAAAAATTACAGCTTAAAAGACAGACAAAGCGATTCATTTTCGGAAGTATTTGAAGCAGTGCGATTTCAAGAGGATAGTCTTCATATTCACTGCGAAATCCCTTAGTCCCAGGGGGTGAAACTATAAATACAGCTCTAGAAACCAGCCAGCCCGCTCCCCAGCCCCATCGAGGAGGGAGGGAGAGGAGGCCCCGGGCCCCTTGCCCCGGCGGAGGCCGCACGGGCTGGGCCGGGCCGGGCCGGGGGCGGCCGGGAACAAAGCGCCGGGGACGCGGAGCGGGAAAGGGTGGCGGGCCTGTGGGCACAGCGCCAGGTCGGGGCTCACCCGGGCCTGTCGCTCCAGCTGGGAGTGGAGGCTGGAGCCCTTCAGCCGCTGCACGATCCGCGCTATGGTGAGGGAGAGCCCGCTGTCCGGGTCCAGCATCGCGGCGCTGCGCTCCTGCCCGCGAGAGGGTTCCTGCACCGGACCGCTCTAGCCGCCGCACCCCGCCTCGTTAACCGGCGTTACCAGGCAACTGCGGGAGCGGGGGCGGTCCTCCGCGGCGGCGTCCGGCTGGAAAGCGACGCCTCACAGAAGAGTTCCCCACCGCCCACCGTGACTGGAGCGGGACAGCGTGCCCTCCGCGGGCCGGTGTGGCGCCGACCCCCGCGGAGGTCAGCCCAGGAGGCCCCACGCTGTCCCCAGAGCCGAGGAAACCGCCCCGGCGGTGCCTTCAGCTGCCGCCTCTCCCCGGGCACCTGGCAGTCTTCCTCCAGCCAGCGGGCTACGCGCACCTTGGGCTGGATAGCGGTTGCCTAAAGCTCTGGTGAAAATCTCACACGCTGCTTCTATTTCCTAAATAAAAATTTATAATGTATCATTGCTAGAAAGGAAGTCGGAAATAAGTGTAAGGACATGTGAGTCTTGGGCTTTGGCCGCGCAGCCTGAGTGCCAGCACCTGTCCACACTGGTGTTGGCGGCATCCAAACGTGCCCGGCCTGCTCGCTCTGCCCTTTGCTTCTGCGGAGCTTGCGGAGAAAAGTGTCCTCGTCCTCGCACCCTGCGTGACTGCTTCAGCCTTACGGTGTGTCCAACCGCTCACCTAGCAGAGGCGCCTTCGTGACAGCAGCCTATGAAGCCGTTGGTAGCCGCTGTCGCTTGCTGCCTGCCGCCTGCCAGGCCAGGTCACTGTAACCAGCTATGAGCGTTCCAGGTCTGTCTCAATAACGAGTTAAATAATACCTTACATCATCGTTACTTACAGCTTAATTAGCCTGTCTGGCTTTGCCTTGGAAAGGACTAAGCTTTCTCTTACGGTCAGTGCTGCACCTCAGCTGAGCTGCTGCAATCAGCCGCTACAAGGCAGCATCTTCTCGAATTGCTTCGCAGCTAGAGCTGACACTGAAAGGGCTTCAAACCCATTTCAGTGCAGTCAGAAAGATCAGCTTAAAAACATCTTTAGCTGCGGTTTAAGTGGCTTTGCACTAGTATGATGTAGCGGGATTTATGTCATTAAAGCTTGAGAAGCAGTTTAAAAAGCTGCTATTTAGGGCCTGAGATATCATATCCAGATGGTGTGAACAGCAAATTCAGCCCCAAGGCTCCTTTCTGTGTGCTTCCTGAGGAATACTAGTTGACCTGTACTCAGGTTAAGTTTTATTGTGCTCTTGAGTATTTTACCCCTGTCTGTTCAGCGTGGTGAGGCATTAATTCAGGCTCAGTACCAGGAGCTGACACAGCTCTTATTTAAGCAAAGCAGCTGTGTGGCACTATGTACATCTCACTGGGTGATATAAATGCAAGGAACTTTAATCCACTTAGTCCTTCTGGGAAAATCTATTCCTATGTGCATCAGCAACAGGACCATGTAATCAAATTCTCACTTAATAAACTAATTTACAAAGCTGAAATACTAATTTTGAAACCCCCAGAATAATTAATAAATAAGCTAAGAGTTCAAGGAGGTAACATGGAAAAGCTGATAACTGACCTCCAAAGCCAAGCATTAATACCCATTTTCAGCCCTGAGGATGGCCACACCTCCGTAAAACAAAGAACGTTTCAAGATTCTGAAACGTCAGGTTGTAACTTTTTCATTGCTGTAAGCTCTGCAGGTGAGTGACACAGATGTGAGGAAATGAAGATAGATGTCATAAGTTACCTTGCTAGAAAAAAAACAGCTGGATATAATAGGTATAAAAATGCACCTGAGCTCATCCCTCTGAAACCTCTTGACTTATCTGTGAGCATTTCTGGATAAAATGAAGTTTAAAGAAGAATAGTAATGGAAGATCAGATACAAAAGTTCTTTAACTAAGTGTAGAGAAACCTAAAAAAGTTGCTTGTGCTAAATCAAACCACTAAGGAGAACTCGCTTCTCAGTTCATGGAGAGTATGGGGAAGTCAAACGCCCAGTTGTCTACCAATGCTTTGAATATCTATTCTGATTTACATCGTTTTCTGTCAGTTCTGTGCTTACATGCATATATGAAGTTAGAGGCAACAGTGGGCACATTTTTTTTCTATGTGTATTGGGAGTTAATGAAATATTTGCCTACATTCCCAACTGAACAAGCATACAAAGTGTAATAGCTTTGTGTCCTAGTTCATAACAAAATTCTGCAAAGAGTTCACATGGAGGCAGTACCTCTCCTTGTTGTTTTTTTTTTTGTTGTTGAGGAGGATCATTTGTTTGTGTAGGAACTTTACCTGCTAAGACACGCACAAGCAGAAAACCAGGGCATGCCACTAAGCTCCGCAGCTCAGTGTTTGTACATCCACGGTTTTACATTGCAGCTGCAAGCGTGAGAGGAAGCCCTACACCCTTGCCTGGCACGGTCCTCAGCAGTGTTTTCTTTTCCAGTTTTTGGGAGAACCTGCAGACTGCCAGCAGGATGGCAATCTTACATTGCATTTGGCGAGTGTGTCACTTATCAGGACTGCTTGGTATGTGGGGATTCAGAGGTTGGGTATGTTCCTACTGATAGCACAGGAAACAGCACATGGCTCTTTTCCATGCTGTGATCTGCAGGCACCACGTTCAGCCAGATGGCAGGTTGTGGAGCGGGACAGAAGCCACGACACCTTGCTGGTTAGAAGTGTGAGTTCCGCTACTCCTGGGGAATGTGGGGCAATGATACATCAAGTGAGTTTCATGTGCAATGCATAAGACTTTGTAGGTCTGCAAAAGTCATCCTTATCTTCTATAGGTCAACAAATGGGAGAAAAAGTTAATGTCAGCTGCAGATGAGTAATTTCCTGCAGTTGGCTGCCTTTGCTCCAAATCTGCCTTTGTTTGTTACCCCCTGCACGTGCACATCCGTCACTCTTCATTCCCTGTTTTTCCAGGCTATTTCCAATCTGATTTCCTTCCTCCTATGCACTGGGTTTCTCTCCAGTCAGTTATGTCTCCAGTATGGGTAGGAAAACTTACTTCTTGTAAATGCCAATCAAAGCTAAAAGCTAAAAAAGCAAGGCGATATGAAGAGATAATCTTTACAGCATCTCACCCACTGCTGTTAACTGCTTCTTGTGTATCCTTACCATATCCAGTTAAGAAACCTCATGCTTAAGTATGTGCTTCTTTTTTGTTTCCTTACAAGGAGCTTACTGCACAGCAGCTTGAGAACTACAGGGTCTTTGTAAAAAATACCACTTAAATAACAGGCACTGGCAGAAATCCCAACCAACTTTTTAGCCAGTCCCCCTGGTATCCACACAACTGGTTTAACTTGGTTCGTGTCATCAGTGCTTGACAATTACTGCTTTTTCATCATGATCTACTTTTAAATTGCAAGTAAGCAACTGCAGTACAGTCAGTGTAGGGTGGTTTTGTGATGTCCAGTATCACAACCAAAGGTAGCTTGCTGGTTTTATCAGAAGGTCTGGTGCTGGTGTCATTGTTTTTCTGTTGGGTTGTGGTGTTTTGTTTTTTTTTTTTTGCTTTTCCTCCCTTCATCTCTGTCCTACACCCCTGAACACCAACTCTCTTCCCCGCTGTGTCACACCTCCTTTTACAGCTGCAGTGCTCTACAATGTTATACCTTTCTTTACTGTTCCTTGTGTCAGGTTACTGCAGTTAGCTATAACTGATACTGGTGTCCCAAGTGTCTTATATTTATCTGCCACTGAAGGTCTGGAAAGCATTGAGAATTTGGCAAGGGGAAGTAAAAATCACATAGCCAGTATTTGAAATATTTCACCCGTACTCTCTCCCTCTTTCCCCTGGTGCATTTTAGATTGAGGAGAGGATATGAAGCAACAGATACATCATACTGTCATTTTTAAGGCCACATGAGACAAAATACATTTTAATGCTTCTAAATGATCTGAAGACCAGTTTATTTCCCAGAGTGTAAAAGTGGGCAGTAAAAAAGAAAACCATTCAAAGGAAGCATTGAGCACCCAGAAGCTTGTCTTTTTTCCCCACAACTATATTAGTTGACCTAATAACCAGGACTGTCTGCAGGTATCACCAAAGGAGACAGTTGCCTTGTATAAGAGAGTAATGAGTGAGGGAGGTCAACAAAACCCCAGCAGTGTCAACAAAATCCCAGCAGTCAACAAAATCCCAGCACTTTCAAGCTGCTCCCAAGACGCTTTTCCCCTAAGCAATTCACAACACTCATACTGGCCTGATCCCACCTTCAGCTTTCATCCTCTTGCTGCTAGAAATGCCAAGTTATGGAGCCTCCTCTCAGGGCTGCTTTCTCTGCTGGGGGAACAGGGATGGGGAGGGACTGGAGGGGGGGCACTGCGCCTTTACCTGTGCTGAGGGTGGGTGCATTCATGCAGTCAGTGCTCGCAGGGTAAGGGAACGAGTTATGGTGCAGAATAGGGCTAAGCATGCAATCATTGTCACTTATTACTGTAGATCAGCAGCTTACCTTTCCTTGACACCCTGAGTAATAGGGGGTTAATGCTGTCTGGGGGGGAGCTACATATTGTATTCACCCTGATAACATATCACAAATGTTGTGTATATCTCCAAGTTCCTTTTTTTTTTGTGCTACGTGAGACACTGCCAAGAGAATGACAGTGTGTGCAGTCCCTAATGGCAGACTGGGCCACCTGTAAGGAGGCTGTGTCCCAGCCAACAAGTGCCACAGAAGCCCAGGTTTAAAGAAAAAAAAAAAAGAAAAGCAACAACTTTTTTTTTTTCTGCCAAAATGAAAGGATAAGACATTAAAGGAAAAAAAAAGAGGAAAAAAAACCCCAAAAGGACACATACCTTTATCCCCCCTACAAACCCTCTAAATTTGCCTTCCTTCAGACAGGAGATCATGGCATTTTTATCTCCTCTCAGGTAAACTGGATTTTTTTTTTTGGGGGGGTGGTATTTTTTGGACTAAAAAGCTACTCTTGTCTAGACCTTCATTTCTTCTTTCTCCACTCGGAACCGTTTTGAGTCATGAAGGTTTCAAATCCACAATCCAGATCCTCCATCTCAAGCTGTTAGCAGAACTTCACCTGTGAACTAAAGCGTCGGGTTTAAATAGCTACTCTCTGGATTTCTCATCCAAGCAGGTTCTTTCAGAAAAGAACATATTCAGTCCTTTGCTCAGTGTGCTCACTCTTTGTATTAGACTAATGTATATTAAACTTTAATCTCGGTTATGGGCCAATCCTGCAAGATTACATAACATCCACTAGTTTCCTTGTGTAATCACAACCACAATATATTATTTGTAGCTGATAACAGAGAGGTGTAGCAAAAACTAGAAATGCAAGAAAAGGAAATTTCTGTCAGTGACTCACTCTCATCAATTTTAAACTTTATTTAAATTACTGCCCAAAAAGTGACAGGGTATATTTTGAAAAGTTTCAATACTTTATTTAAAATAATCAGCTCCCATGGAGTAATGAGATTTTTTGCCTAAATACCAGTGATGCAATCTGAAGAACGTAGGAAGTTTAGATGATGTATCTTCACTTAACAGGGCAGAAAACATCTCTTACTGCAGACTATTGCTCATAAGAAGTAATATATTTTATCTAATAGGTGGCTGAACTTGAGAGCTAGACTTGACTGCCAATGACATCAAGGATTATCAGTCTAGTTTTAGAAATTTCACAAAATTTCACATTGCTTCAGTTCTTGATTTTAGGTAACTTCCTACCAGACCTTGGCTTTAGATAGCTATAAGCCTCCCTAGAGAGGATCATGTATCTCAGGTCATAATATTTATTCAGGGGAGATACAGACTGGATATTAGGAAAAAATTCTTTATTGAGAGAGTGGTAACACAGTGGAATAGACTGCCCAGGGAGGTGGTGGAGTCACCCTCCCTGGAGGTATTCAAGGAGCGTGTGGACATGGCATTGTGGGATGTGGCTTGATGGGCATGGTGCTGTGTGGTGTGGGTGGTTTTTTGTGTGGTGGGTTTTGTGTGTGGGTGTTGGGGGGTTTTTTGGGTTTTTTTTTGTCATGGTTGGACTTGATGATCTTACAGGTCTTTTCCAACCTTAGTGATTCTGTGATTCTGTGGTACTTTTTAATAGCATTGCTGAGCATAGCAGCAACTGTGAGTTATCAGGCATGTAAAACAAATAACATGCACAAAGTCCCTAATTTTTTCTAGTATTATTAGTTTTAGTCCATTTTTCATGTGTTTTGTTATTAATCAAGTGACATGGGCTTTAGCAGTAACATTCTGTATCTTCTGGTTCGTAAAATCCCATGTGTACATTTACCATGACTATTAAGATATAATTATGCAGATGTAGGATTTCTTGGGCTTAAAACAGACATGGTGTCTATTGATCTAGATCCGTTTTGAAGAAAAACACGTGCTGAATCACAAATACAGTTTATATACTGACTAGTATACGCACTTCATACATGACATACATTTTATATCTTAATTTTAAATTGTATATTCAGCTATCAGCAAGCCTGTCGGGAAATTTACACAACTATTGTACATATTCAAATGTTTTAAAAGACTTAATTCAACATTCAGTAGCAAACATTTTCCCAATACACATGTAACAGCTTACTTTAGCCACTTCTTTTAAAGTTCTTACAAATTTTAACCAATCAGTCTGTAAGCAAGATATGCACTAAAAAGAGCTCTCTTAGGACATTCTTACTTAACATCTCCAGGTCTGAGTTTATTAATATATAGGTATGCTAGGGTTAGATTCTGTGTTGTCTTTTCAAACCGATTGATTTCAGTGAGGCTATGTGATGGAAATACAAGCAGAACTTGGATTTGGTCTGTGAGAGAAAGTATTCCCTTTTTAAAAATGTCTAAAAGATGTGTGTGGTGGAGTTCAATACCTGTTATTAAAAATACCTAAAACTCTGATTTTCTATTTATTTATTATATAGTATTGAGTATTATTCCACTGAAATAGCTTCTTGGTACCATATCCTACTTAGAATAGAATCATGGAAGCATTTAGGTTGGAAAAGACCTTTAAGATCATCGAGTCCAACCATTAACCTAACACTACCAAGTCCACCACTAAACCATGTCCCTACTTATTGCAGTAGGGGAATTTGTCTTCTGTGGAAAATGTAATAAATGTTTTAAGGTAGTCTGTTATACTTTTGTTCACTGCCTGGAATATATACAACTTATTACAGAGTCATGTCAGTGTGTCTTGCAAATCTTCAACAACCAGTAGATCACCTTGAATACACTACTTAGTGTCTAAGTCATAGCCTTCCTCTTCTTAATCATTAAGAGGGAGAACTATAAACTTCAGTGCAGAACAAGCATCTCTCCTTGGGTGTCAATTCTAGGCACTTTTTATTCCTAGGTTAAGATTTGATGACAAAGGGGATTTATCCTTTTTCTGATTTTTATTTTTATTATGAAGGATTAGTAGGCTGATTAGTTTCCTTGTTTGTTACATTTTCAAATAGAAGATTCAAAAGTGAAAAATAAACCAAGAGGATAGTTTCCTTGTTTGTTACATTTTCAAATAGAAGATTCAAAAGTGAAAAATAAACCAAGAGGATCTAGCAACTCTTGTAGGGTTTTTGCAATTCTTTCCTGGTGATTGTGTAGGTGGAAGATAACCAGATACCCTGTTAAAAGGAGCACGCTAGTTTGGGTCGCAGGGATCCTCACTTCCATTACTAGGATTTTTCAGATATCCTCTACCTTGACTTCTGCTTCCTTAACTTGATGTTTGCTCTGATGAAAAGACAGCTAGAAGTGCTAGTAAGATAAACTACAAAATGGAACTGCTGAATGAACTGAGCATATCAAGCAGAAGCTTCATAAGTTTCTCATAGTTTTGAAAGAAAAGCACTGAGGGTGCTTTTCTTTCCTTGTATGGACAAACGCTTTACACCATTGAAAGGGAGCACTGGGCACTGAATAAATATCTTCACCAACTATGGAATAGAACCTCCTCTGATAGATCTCAGGCAGTGCCAGGGGTCTAAAGAATTCTATATTGAAATACTTGCAATCTTCCTGTATTAGCTGAAAAGAGGTTAAGTCAAAACGTAAAACTGACCCTAATTTCTAAACACAGTTTCTCTGTTTATATACAGGAATAGATTATTGCAGCAAATGATCTGAAAAGATTGAGTAGTTATGCTGCCTGTTACAAGAATTGTTGTGCATACACAAAATGCAAATAAATGAACAGTTTTTACTGTGGAAATAAGTTCATAATAAGAATGTGCACAAGAATTCAAAGCAACCACCTGAAGAGTGTAAAACTATGAGGTGGAAGAGCAAGCATATGTAAAACACAGCTCTGAAGGCTGGATACAGAGCTGTTGAATAGCAGGCTACCCTGCTCTCATTAACCCCCAAAATACAAATTTGTATACAAATCTCCTTAAAGGAAAAATTGCACTGAAATATTGTACCCAGCTTTAGGGAGCACAAACAAACCCAGATGACTTGGTTTCAGATGAAGCTCTGAGGAGTGAAAGCAAAAAAAAATTAAATATACAAATGCAGTCAGGTTTTCTGTTTTGCATCACTGTTTAGAGCTCAGTAAAGAAATCTTTCCAACAAATTTGCTAATTCAAAAAAGGGACAGAGGTACTATGTAAAAAAAAAAGTATTATTTTATTAATTAACAGGATACAGGACTGAATCTTATAATCTATCTTGCAACATGTTCCCAGAAATACCAGGAAGCAAAATTAGAAAACATTCACAAAGGTCATAGTGCTAAAGGGCTGAAGAAAGATTGGAATTATTTGTATTCATTGCAAAAAAGAAACTGAAAAGACAAGATATGAAGCTGGTAAAACAATATAGCAGAACGGTAGAGATTTGCCGTAGCTGAGGTGATCAGTCATCAATGTGAGTAGTAGCAATGTAATTGGAGGAATATGTAGTGTCAGAAGAATAACTGGGATGCATTAGACAGCTAAGGTATGGAATATTTTAAAGGCAGATTTTCCCTGATCCAGCTCCAGGAGTTCACATGCCTGAGCCCAAGATCAATAGCTTGCCATAGTCCGTCCTCCTCAGTGGCATGCCTCCTTACATTCCCTAGTGACTTTTGTCATTGATCACTTTTGATCTTCATAGGAAGGACCCCTGCAGCCAACATTCCTACCCACTGTTTAATAAAAGGGCATATTTGCTGTAGCAAAAGGGATAAAACGTGCTCCCAGCTTAAATAAATATGTGGATACACATTAGTAGCCAGTGTGGATAAAAATTTCCTGGTGTTTAAAACTGCATTCAGGCTTGCACTCAGAGAGAGTAGAGCAAGGCAAATTTCTGCTGGATAGAGTGTATAGCATCAACCTAAAATATAGCATTAAAATACCTCATTGGAGTTGTTGAACAGCAGAAGGACCCACTCTCGCTTATGAGGCTTTTCATTTGGGTAAAATTAGATTAATAATAAAGGCAGTGTAATAAAGATTTAGATCAAAGAGGTGACACATAAGTCTGTCCCCCCACGTATGTACTGACATACAGGGGAATAATAGCAGGAGTTGACACTGATTCTTTGAAGGAAGCTACTTTCAAAACCTAGTTAATTTTTTTCCCCAAATATAACTGTCAAGGTTTGCAACAAGAATATGAATGGGGCAAAGACTTAAAATAGCCTATAGAGTAGATTTGGTAAGGGATTTAGAGGAGAAAATGTATGTATGCATATTGATTTTATAATCAAACATTCACTTAGAAAAACACTTTGCTTTGGCATCATTATGCAGTGGTTTAGGACACCAAAACCCCCAAATATCCATAGCCATGCAATGGTTTTAACTTTCCATGAGCTTTAACTGTGACATGAGTTAATATGCTTTTTTTTAAACTTAAAATATTTTTTTAAAAATATCCTTATGCAGTGAGGTACTACTAGCTTTCATAACTTTATCCAAAGGCACAAGTCTTGGAGACCTAACCATTTATTTACTCCTTAGCGTTGGAAATAATACCCCTGTTGAAGGTATTGAATACAGCTCAGTTGTGTGGCCTAAGGAATGAACACTCAGGACTTAAGGTGCTATTTGCAAATTCACAGTTTTGGTTAAGCTGCCTTAAAGGAGGAGAAAATGCACACAGATAGGAAGGGCAATAGCTAAAGAAGCACTCATGAGGATGCAATGAAGAAGGAACAGAGGAAAAGAAGTCATTATGCCACTAACTAATCGAGCCACCATGTAATGAACAGGATGATAGGAAAAGTGTGAGGAAAAATCCTGTTTTGTTTCTCACTCCCCTGTACTATTCAGGGAAATTAAATTTACTGCCTTCTTGATAAATAATCTGGATTTCATCAAAGAAATATCAATTTGTACTGCCAGTTTCTTCTCAAACAGCATTAAAGCTGGAAGGCCTTGGATATTTAGTAACATGTCAGACCAGAAGAACAAAAGTTTCCTATTATTTTAGGTCGGATAATACAGTATATTACCTACCACCTACGCCTTCTTAAAACAGAAAATAAAAATTTATTTAGAAATTTATATCATTATCTGATTTTTTAGCATTTATTTGAATATTTCCCACAGAATCCAGTTTTAAATTTCCAGCCTTCTCTATATCAGGTCTTGTGAACAAGATATTCCAGTATGAAATGACTCAGTTTAACAGCTAATGAAATAAATAGTGCTTTACTTTTTATTTTGCCAGAGCATTCCCATTTGACTTCTAATAACAACTTTTATGAGCAGTCATTAAGAATTAAGTGAAGACTTTGGGGACGTCTGTCTTTACAAAGTATAAAATTGCAACTGACACTTCTGGCTTTCTAACTGAAATGTAAATGAAATTTAAAGACATCACTCTAAGATGATGGTTTGAGCAAGATCATACTTCTGGTACTGCTGGATTTAAAACCAGAGTGAGTAAAAGTAGAATCTGGTAGCATTTCACTAGCATAACACTTAAAATTTTAATAAAACCCTTTACTTGCTCCAGCAACTTAAATAAGCAGAGCTTGTAAAAATAAAATATTAATGGTCACTGATTTTTTATCATGGTCTCATCAGAAATACCTTTCCTACTTCAATTTATTAATTTCCCCCACATTGCAGGATTGCAAAATGAATGCATTAGAATAAAAGGAGAACACTGGGAAGAAGTAAGGTATCCAAGAAATGACACAGCAGCCACAATTCGTATGATCTGTGAGTGTTTTGCACTGCTTTGTCTGTACAAAGCACCTTAACACCAGTGCATGAAATTGCAAATGTAAGATAATGACTTCAGACACACAAAAAATTATTAAAAGAAATCATCCACATTAGTTGCAAATTTTCAAATGTTTGTTAAAGCAAAATCAATGGTGCACCATATAATTTTTCTATATACAAGGATTACATCCCAAAGATCCACTTCTGATATATTTGTCTGGATATTTGGGGATACCATAGCATCCTAACTGAGTCTCGTTCTACCAAAAAGTAAGCATAGAGAATTCAGAGCAGAATTTGTCCTTGGACTTTTGTTTCTCCCTTCTTTTGAGAGATGAGTCTTCTCCTTGGCAGCTTCAAAACAGTTTTGTAATGTAAGCAAAGACTAAACAATGAAAATGAATTTAAAACTTACATGCTTTCAGTCACATTAACTCCCTGCACAATGTAATATTGTATAAACAAGGGCACATAATCCAAACTAACTACAACAATTGTTCCTCTGAGTATGTTTTCTTAAGAACTATATAGACAAAAGCATGGCAAGTACGGCCAATAATACTATCTTTTAACAGCCCATATGTGGTGAAACTCTGGAAATTATTATTTTCAGTGTTTCAGTGTTTGAATAATATTTTGAAATTACTCTGTATGGAAATACTGTCAAATACTCCCAGGACAGCTTAGCACAACAGTTGAAATAAATCAGAGTATTTGTTATCAGTATGGGCTTGACCTGCCTCTCTCAGTTTCTCAAAAACTGACAGCTTTCTACCCCCAGTTGTTGGACAGCATTATACCTATCAAAGAAGTCCAAAACACAAAGTTAATTTGGCTAATTTACAAATAAAGATAAACATTCCAGAAATGAAGACCTAGAACAGAACTGCAGCGGGGGTAAATTGTCTTTGCTCCTGAATGTCTCCCTGTACCTCATCTTACTTGGTTCAATAATTAGTCCAAACTGTCAGCTAGCAGAGTTCCAGTTAACCAAAAAAAACCTGGCCTGGAGATTGTCACAGTAAAAGAACAAGAGTCAAACAATAAAATACTTAATTGTGTACAATGAAATGCATAGCCATCCCTAGCTTAAAATCTTACTTTCATTCTAGGAGCCCCAGAACTTGAAGGGGATAACCCATCATCTCACTGTCTGAATACCCTTCCACACAAAATACTGATGATGGAAAACCAGCAAAATTCTAGATGTCATGTAATCTTTTGCTTTTCTTTTTATTAGATCAAAATCCTACTTGGGTTAGTTACTTTCAAGGAGAGAGTATTATTTCTTTGTATGGATTGCTGGTAGGTGTTTATAGACAATAATAGCTGTCTATGCTGTAACCAATACTAATGGTAGAAAGGTCTTCTAAAGGAGAGAAGTTTTGTAATATCTCCTAAAATCTTTAGATTCTTCTGAATTCTCTGGCTAGCTGTTTCATAACTAGATACCCTACTGCAAATACTTTATTTTCTGTTCTACTTTTTTTCTTATTCTTTGCCCTCACTTCATGGTCTGAATTGTCTCAAATAACTAAAATTAATACTCAAAATTCAGTTGTTGATAAGAGACTTAGCCAGTTAATTACTTTGAAAAAAGTGAAGCTATATGCCCCTCTTTAGCTACTGAGTAATAAAGAATTTATCAAAACGTAAGCAAATTGTATATTCGATTTCTTGTGCAGACTTGTGCAAATTTATGTCAAATCAGAGGACTGCTGTTCATAGAAAGTTTATGATCCCTGTAAAAACTGAAGCTTTCAAGAACTACTGTTATTAAATGAATTCTTCTTATGTAAGTGTAATTTTCAGTATCTTTCTAATTGAGACAATACTTCTCTTGCTACCCATAGCTTAGGTTCCTTTAAGCCAAGTATTATATGATTCTTGGAAACTCAGATGTCAATGAACAAATTTCAATAGTATTACCTTAAAAGTGTTTATCATCCGTTACAGAAACTGATACTCCTCCAAAAATGTAGATGTCAAATCAAATGTCATGAAACACAAAGTAACTTCTCTCTGTACATAGTAAGACACATAAACTGTGGAATCTTAAATTAAAGCCCTGGCTTCAGACAAGCTGGTACCAATTCACCCAATAATACATCAGCTGACTTCCTCTATTTCCTCCCTACTAACTGCACAGCCAGTCCCGTAACGACTTAGTTCGTGTTGTGAAACTAACATCTCTTTATCTAATTCTGAGGAAATGTGGAGATCTGTTTGATCTTAACGTCATGAGTATAGCGTGGCTTCTTTTCAGAGCAGAGCTGTCTGACAAATGTAGCACTGGACCAAGTCTGAAGAGATTGCCTTCTTTTTCCTGACTCTTCCACCAGCTCCCTGAGTGGCCTGTGCCAAATATTCACTTTCCTGTGCTTAATGTTTTTCATGTTTGAATTGAAACTCATAGTGACTGCAGTTAACATAACTACCTTTTTTCTTATACTTCTTTGAGATCTACTAATGAAAATCTCTAGCGGTAAAATAGTAGTGACTCTTTGTTATGTGCTTAACTGGAATCTTAAAAAGAAAAGACTGCAGTTCTCGATTGTTACAGGTAGGGGTTTATTTAGCAGTCTGTTCCAGTTTTGAGCTTTATTAAGCAGTTGAATAGTGTCAAGAACAGTTACACCATTTTGTTGCTGACATTATAACCTATGGGGCCTGTTTCTGGTGGCAGCCCCTGAACTTTTTATCTGTTTGTTACAAACCGTGTCGTGACATACCTCAGAAAAGAGTCTCAGGTGACTGGTACCTTAGAACATGTGATGGATTTTGACTTTGACTGATGCTGAGCAAAAATATGCTCAAAGGAGTCCATTAATGGTACCAACACCTGGTGGTGTTAAGATAATTAAAAAAAAAAAGTGACATCTTGGTCCATGTGTTCATGCTGGTACATTGGCATGTGGTTCTAGCACCCACAACATAAGGGTGTGCAGGGCTATTTTCTTGCATCTCTAGCGTGAATCCTGAACTGTTTTTTTCTGGCAAACTAAAATATTTACAGGGTGAAGAAAAAAATAGGACTGTAGAACACAGTGTATAGCCTACAAAAGACACAATCACCTTTTAAAAATATCTGTGTTTCTCTTTCATGGGTTTCTATTCAACTCTCATAAGCACTTATTCATCTGTTATGATAAGCCACGAGAAGGAAAAGGGTCGACTTCGGTTGCCCAGCGAGCATTATTATAACTTCTGCCTTCAATTTTAAAAATTAATTAGAGGGCTAGGTATATGGAGAGAGGAGAGGCAGCTGAGCCTAGTGATAGGCCAACATTGGCTGAGAAGTGCCAACATGAGTTGCAACATGCACGATAAACCATGTAGGAGGAATGAGTGGGTAATGATTCATCCCAGACCTCACTCTTATTGGCTGTCACAAGGTGTAGAATTTTTATGTGATCTTACGTTACACGGGACAGACCATTTACACATATTTCTTTGAAGCAGTTTTCCCTTAACTTTCTACAACTCTTGCATAGCAATCTCTGGAGCGAAACTGAATTTCTGGCTGTTCTTTCACCCAGAAAACCCACAGAAACTTTAACATGATTATGAAGTTGGACCTGAAGATTTACAGAGACAATATGCTTTATTCGTCCTGTTCATCAGAGAGCCTTGAACATTGTACAAAAGTCACAGCCATCACCTGGGAGACCTCATTGCCTCTCTTCTGAGGAAAATGGTATGACAGGCTGTCTGGATGCCCATGAAGGCATCAAGGCCAGCTGTAATGTGTCATACGGGTAGGTCAGGTGGGTGATACTGCAAACATCCAAGAAATTAAAATACTATGAATTGGCACTTCAAAAGAAAGAAAAGTGATCACCCCCAAAATCCTTTAAAAGATACCTTGAGAAGTATCATCTATCAAGACCTGTGGAGTCTTCCAGGCATTTATTAAGCTACATGCCACAGCACTGTCATACGTGACCACTGGCGATGCACTGCAGGGGCAGCAAGAGCACCTTGTTTGCCTTTGATTCCCTCTGCAGGTGGCGAATGCTATTTCAGAAATCATTGACAGTACAACAAGGTGCTCTGAAGTAAATTTCATCCTTATGTTCCTGAGTTGAGGTGAGTATGATATAAACTGGTCTTAATTGCAGTTGCTGTGAGACACGGATAGGGCTCAAGCTCAGATCACCTTGAAAAAGCTTAAAATAACTGTGTTCCTGAGAATTTTGTGTGTTTTCTGAAAGTGTGGCCTAATTCAGATCTCCCTGTAGTTTGTATCCATGTGAGTAACTCCACTGAATCAGTGGACTAATGCCAGCATAACCCTGGCAAGTGAGAACAGAAGTAGACCATGATTTTCCATATATATTTCTTCTAATTCATTTATTTTACTTCATTTGCCAGGAAAAAAAAGACCTGGCAACAAATCCAAATTATTTGTAGGTTTGACACAAGATAAAGATAAGCTTATCCAAATTCATCATTTTACAAGTGGAGTTTCTATTTAAATTGAAGTAAAGATCTTTGTCAAATTAATGAAAAACCAGAACAGATGCTTATTGTTCAGCAAAAAGAATGAGGTAACTGTAAATTGATGTGGTTTGGTTTTGGATGAGAAAAGCACTATACGTGTAGCATAAAATGACAGAGCACAGAAACTGTTTTGGCTGCAAAGCCAGTGGGTTCAGTATTTGACATTACAAGGGAAGAAAAGGATTAAGACAAAAATAAAAATAAAAATAAATTAAAATGGCAGATTCTTTTATTTTCATGGATTAGCAGGCATCCTCTTCTTCGAATACAGGGAAAAAATATTTTTGTATACTTTTCTCTAAACTGTCTACACAGGTACACTATGGTACCTAAATTATTTCTTAATTAATAAAGCCAATTTTATTAATAAATTAGTGTTGTTAATAAAGCAGCCAACTCAAAGGAAGTTCTTGGCTAAAACTTCCAATATCCCAAATAATGCATGATTAAGTTCAAGTGGGACAGACATTCAGGTTTTTGTTTCTCCTAAATAATAAAATTACATCTGTGATTAGCAAGCATGTTATTAAAACAGCTTCCTTTTTTTCTCTCTCTTAAAACTTGCAGGGAGACAATGAGATGATACTGATCTGCATGAGAGAGTGATCTATCATGCGATTAGCTCTATGTAGTGGAAAGAGAAATGATAAAAAGACAACTCAGAACTGTCCAAACATTAAGATTATTGGCCGTACATTTGAGTAAATCTGTGCAAAAAAATGCCTAGAAAACCAAAACTCTTTGATCCTAATATGTTTCATGCAGAAATCCACTCCAAAAGGGGAGTCAAGAGTTCATAGCAAATTCTTACTTATGTAGTCTGGCAATTTAACCAGCAGACACTGAATCCAGCTCAGCCCAGGACCACATGGCATTCGTCCAGAACTTGTAAAGGAAATAGTAAAATTATTAAACATGATGTCTAATCTCTTGCTTAGAACTATGTTGTTGCCAGAGAAAAAAAATTGTGTGAATGTGATGGCAATGTTTAAAAAGGGCTCCAGGGGAACTAAACCCTTGGAATTACAAGCCAGTCTGTAAGCCTGGCACCCACAGAAGGAAAACTGGTGGGTATGGTAATAACAGATAAAAATCTCTGGACACGTGATCTGCACAAATTTTGTAGAGGAAAGCCACACCTTGCAGATGTAGAGATCTGAGCTTGTGAACAAGATGATCCAGTTTGTTTTAAACTGTAACTACACAGTTGTTGGGATTTGCACAAGGTAGCGTTCCCTCACTCATTCTGCTTTTGGTTGAAATCAGTACCCTCTGGAGTGAATCATGGCTTAGTACTTATCCCTTAACCCTTCGTGTCTATGTTCTACCTTCTGCCTCCCTCCACTATGCTCTCCACTCATTTGCTGTCTGCACGGTACGTGACTAAGCCAAGAGGCTCCACAAAGCAGGCTGCATCCGAGGCAGTTTGGTCCATTTTGCACTTCTGCTGACTACATGAAGCTTCCGGCCATGGCTGCTGGTCTCATTGACTTCAGCCCTCTTGCATGTGCTTTGGGAGCATGCTTTGACACTGCAGCGGGCCCATCGCTTGGGATGGGGCTGGGTGAGGGGGTCCTACCATCCTGGGGAAGCTGGTCCCAGGAGTAGGAGTGAAAGGCAATTCTGAATGGAGGCCCACAAGAAGCTTTGCTATAGCTGCTCATCACTTTCATAAATGCTCCAGAAAACGGGAAGAGGGGAAAGGTAAAAGAGTTTTCTGCTGATGCTAAGTCATTCAAGGAGAGAAGAAGCAAAAACTGACTTTGAAGAATTGCAGAAAGCTCTTTCTGATAAAATGGGAGAATAAAAATCACTGCAAAGTAGAAAACAATTATAAATTTTCATGAACAGTGTAGGGCTCTAAACTAGATATTACTGTGCAGGAAAGACACTACTGAACTTATCGTAGGTTATTCCATGAAAACATCAGTTCAATTCTCAGTAGTCATAAAAAAGGCAAATAGGATTACAGGAATTATTAGGAAAGGAACAGAGGAAAAAACAACACAAAAACTCAATATGCCATTATTTAAATCCTTGATTCATCTTTATGTGTTAACATCTGTGAAAGACTGTAGAATAACTAGAAAAGGTTTTAGACCTGGGCCGCGATGCTCATGGAAGGTATGAAACCATTTGTTTACAAGGAATGAATAACCAACCGGATGTTCTTCAGATACGACAAAATCATGGCAGGTACAGAGAAGTTGACTTCAGAATGATAATTCACTCTCTGTCACAATACAGGATACAGTACCATAGCCCCTGTGCAATCTCTTTGATTGCAATGATCCCCCTAATCTTGTCTTCCTTCCTGATCACTAACTGTGTCTCCTCCAGACTTCCATTCACCCTATTTCTTCTCTTCTTTTTAACCAGGTCCTGGAGACTTCATGGAAGACTACGCAATCCAGTTTAGCAAGTCTGGAAGCCCAGCGGTTGATGACAAGTGCACAATCTCAGTCTGTATCTGACATAATAAATAAAAATTAATCTCTCCCTTTAGTATAACTGAAGTATAGTTACATATACACATATATATACATAAACTATGTATATAGTTTAGTATAACTATAGTATAGTGTAGTTGCTTCTTCATGGTACAGGAGTAACCAAGCTATAACACATCAGAACACCAGCAATTAACCCCTCACTCCAGAAGTATAGTGGTATAACCAGTGTAAAAACTGTAAATGAAAAATGAATTGAGAGACAATCCAACCCCAAATAGCAACACATCTATGGTAAAAAGTAATAGAGGAAATACTGCTAATATCAGCCATTCAACACAACTGAAACTGATTTCTTTAATGCAGATCTAATAGAAGGTGCCAGGAATCCAGAAAGATCTCTTCCACATTAAGAATAAGCCCAGAACAACAATTTGACGTCTTGCTTACAGAAAGACTCGAACTCCATTACAGGCTATTTAATTCAGTAAAGGAATTGCTAAACACAATTACCCAGCCTGTGTTTTGCAGCAGGTCAGACCATTACAGTAATTATAAATAATTATAATAGCTTCTTTGATACAGAAAGGTTTCTTAAAGCTGAAAATTGTTCAGACTGAATGCTACTTTATGACAGAAGAAAATGTTCTAAGATTTAAAGACTTTGTTGAAGTGAGTCACATGTGGATATGGAAAGCACGATGAGTATCTCAAGTGTAAAGGACACCTTAGAAAGGCAGACGTAGGCTACAAAATTTGGTCTGAGTTGGTTTGTTGCTGATTTTTCTTCTATAGAAAGTAATTTTCAAATAAAAGAGAAGTTGTTAACCAGAAGTTTTGGCAGCTTAGACTAGTCTGCATCTTTTTATTGTCTATGAAGAAGAGCAAAAAGGCAACCTAAGTTCAGCAGTCCTTTCCAAAAAGCATCTGTTACTTTTCTTGTGCATTACCTCTACTAAATCAGCACCTGTCTTGGCCACCATTTCAGCTGTTTGGGATATTATAATAATTTGAATTGTCAGAGAAAATGTTCAGGAAATACCGGAACAATTAAAAATAAATTCAAAACTAAAACAACAAAAAAAATTTTCTATGTTTAATTAAATGGGCAACATTTGTCATTTAATAGAGGGGTTGATTAGTAACACACATCAATTTAATCATAGAAAACACATTAAAAAAAAAAGGTGAATTAGGCAGCTAAGAGAAAATTGGGGTTTTGGAGACGTTGGTACCTAATGTTCAAACAATGCTCAATCAATGCAAAAATGGAAACATTTTAAGTTTTGTTTCTTCAATATGATTTTCTCCCATTTTGAGAATCATGAGTGGAAAAATAAACCTGAATGTGTCATTCTGGATTAATTTCCTACCAGTATGTTACACCTTTGAAACTGGAATTGAGTCCTGCTGGACTGAATTTTTTTTTCAGCTGAGACAGTCACACATCGAATACACCAATTGCCAGCCTGAGTTGTTTTATCTCAGATTTTTAAAAAATGCAAAAATCTGTAAAAGAAATGGAAAAAATATAATTCCTCTGCTAAAGAAAAGATAATTTAAAAATTATAACTTTAGGTGTAACTTTCCAATCTACTCCCTTACATACCCAGTCCTGTTAATGGCACTATAGAGCAAGGCTGGCAAGACTGGGAAAGAAATCCAGGCCTCCTAGGCTGTGTATATCAACTTTAAGGGGACGAAACCTGTATTAGGAACCTGCTATTGCTCTGTCCATTTAACTAGAGGATATTTGAAGTGTGAAATTTGTTTTCCATTGAGCTATAGCAGGGATTAATTTATAATATTAATTTACATTTTTGGCCATAAACAAGCTGTATACTGGCAGTTAAAAGCCCATGACTTTGTCGAAACACCAGAGGGGATGATGTCTCTGTATGCAAAAAGCAGAACTCAGAAGAAAGAGTTTCTTTTAAACAATCAAGATCGTTGTGTTTTACGCTAGTGTGTAACTAATGTGCCGCAGTTTATCAGCTCATCAAGTTTGTGTGCAAGTCATACACAAGTCCTTGCACTGAGAAAATGTGTAGGCTTCTGCTTATATTAACGAACAATTCTAATATCATACTTCCGTAAGGTTTGATCCAAGAACATTGAAATTAGTGAGTCTTTCTATTGACTTACTGGGGTTTGGATCAGGCACATACAGCGCTTCCATATGAAGTTAGCACTTCACCAAATGAGATAAATGTAACAGCTCTTGTTTTTCTAAGCATACCCAGTCTTCAGTCTGCTCTGAAAAATGTGGAGATAAGAAATCATTTTCATGTAAGGCATGCAAAATCTTCACTGTTTTTCTCTTCTCTGCCCTTTTATTCAGCTACTCTTACCATTTTATATGTTGTTGGTTGAGAGATGGATTTATCACTCTCATCACTCACTGGTTGTGATTTATTGGCTGTGGCAATACAGACTCCCTCTGAGAAATATTGCAGAGATGTGAGTAGAAGCAATCTTGCAAGGGGTTAATGCTGTAATCTTTTTCTAGCCTCTTTATAATCCCAACAGTAGTCCAGTAACAGAAGAGGGTGGATCTAAAAAAGTACGGGAGGGGATGTGTGTGTGTGTGGATGTGCGTGCATACATGTGAGCGTGTATGTGCACGCATGCTTTGCTTTTCTGAACTGCCTTGTGTTCCACTGGAATAAATCTTGTTCAGCCTGAACAGGACTCTGTGTGCTGGGTGTTCCTGACGGAGCGTTAGAAGAGCTTCCTTGCACAACTGCCTCTCTCGTATCTCTGCTGAAGATTTCATTCAGAAATCTATTTGTTTACTGAAGGAATGGGCAGATAGTTACAAACCCACCCTCTTCTTCATCAAAGTTAACCTGTGGATACTGAAGAATGGAAATAGTTGATGCTAGCTTCCTCGGGAACGGTACCAATATTACTGCTTTCCTGTGCAATATCATCTTGGAAAATGACACTTTTTTCTGTGTGGATGATCCACCTTATCCTTCTAAAGGTATGTATAGAAAAATAGATTTTTTCAGGCAGTTTTAGTTCTAGCTGTAAGTAGAGATACTACAGAAAGAAACAGCTACACAAGGCTTTTTCTGTGAGGGAGTGCAAAACCAACTGCTTGCTGATAAGTTAGGATGAGAAACAGGCAGGAAAGAATTTAGTATGTGCTGGTTTTCCAAGTTAAAATTTCAATTAGGACAAAATGTGGATATAATGGAAAACTAAAACAGTAGCACTATTGGGCACAAAATGTAAACAGCTCTGCTAAGGACTTGGAGAAACATGATTTTTACTCTTTGAGCAATTCAATAACAAAGGAGTTATCTGACCTGATACTGTGCATGCAAGTGATTAAATATGACATTATAGCACTCTGAGGCTGAAAAAAATCATCCATGTATTAAAATATTTTTGATTGCTGTATCATTTCTTACTTCTGCATAAAGGAGGAACTACCATGGTGAGTGAGTGGTGCATAGTAACTAGTGTGAGCAGAACGTGCTCTTAAGAAGTCATATTTGGGTCTCCAAATGGACATTATATTGCATGTGTTGTATTTTAATGTTATGCAATTCAGGTAGATCAGAATAAGTTTAAGAATGTCAGAACTTCCACTGATTTTATATTGGTATAAAGACATAAACCTTAGTAAAAGTGAATACAGAAAGGTTTTTGAAAGGCTGTACCTTTTGATTAAAAGATGACACATACTGGTCTATGATCTTCATAGTGCGTAACTGATTTTTTCCCTGTGACAATTTTCAGATTTGCATCAGATAATTCGGATTCTGCTGTATTGTTTGATATTTCTGCTCAGCGTTTTGGGGAACATTCTAGTAATTACAGTGCTGATAAGAAACAAGCGGATGAGAACAGTCACCAATACATTTCTGTTGTCGCTAGCAGTCAGCGACCTGATGCTCTGCCTTTTCTGCATGCCGTTCACCCTCATTCCCAACCTGTTGAAAGATTTTATTTTTGGAAGCGCTGTTTGCAAAACTGCCACTTATTTCATGGGTAAGTCTTGGACGTTTATACTTATTTTGAAGATTGACTGAGGTAGGTGAAAAAGTCATTAAAGACTAGTAAAAAACTGATTGTTTCCATCTGCCATTGAACAGTTACCAAAAATCACAAAGAAATAACTTCGTAGTGCAAATCTTTGTGGTTCTGGTTTCCTTAGTATCATCCAGCAAAACATAGAGGCACCACTTAATGTTAACTACACACAGAAGTGTTTCACGGGATCAAGTTAAGTGAGCAGTATGTTGCATGATCAAGTTTTAATGAGGAACTCGGCACATGCACTTGCTTACCCATCTCTGACAGAGTTATTAGCAGTGTTCAGATCACCCATCAGAAATTACAGGGTTGTACAATCCTCACAAAGGGCAGATTTTGCCCACAGATTTCTGGTAGCAGTGATACATGAAAAAAAATAGGCTGAAGTAGGTGTCTGGAGCTGGAAGTTAGAGCAAGCACTTTTTGAGAAGAGAACAGATGTGATCAGAGCTCACCAGGAGACCACAAAATGCAGATACAGGTTTTACAGGCTGACTTTAAGAAGGACCACTCTTACATGCTGTGCCATACCCCCTTCGGTTGTGGAGCCAGGAGCCAGGAGTTTCAAAATGCCTGTATTATGTATGTCTGTGTAAGCGATTTTGTCTCACTTCCAACACTTCTTGTGTGCCTGCTTGTTTCTTTAAAAAAAAAAAACAAGAAAGGAGAACATTATGTAAAGTTTTTGCGACCTTAGGAGACCCTCAGTTAAGTACAGAAACCTTAGGTCCCCTTTCAACCCATGCCCTTGAGAACTTTGATGTAATGTGAAAGTACACACCTAAAGTGTGCGAATGGGAACTCAACATCTTTTTGTAGATAAAACCAATGAAACAGAAGGCCGTGTTCAAACAATTGTAATGAATTGCTGCCATAAATACCATAAAAAAATACTGAAGCATTGTCATCTTTCTCTTATTTCACACTATGTAAATTACTTTATAAAAAAATCCAGTAAAATATTTTCGAACATGAAGCTTTTCATTATGAAGGTGTTTGTTTTATTTTAAGAGTCAGAAAGTGGATATTTCCCATTAGCAGTTCAGGTTAACAGAGGTTTCAACTGACAAACAGTCACTGACATCCATTGTATCACCTATGCTCTTAATCTTTCATCTTAAAATGTGGAAAGATTTATTTTAAATTACAGATAATTTGTGTAAAAAAAACTTTAAAGCTATTGGCATTTTTTATTTCGACCCACACTAGAACAATCACAAAGATCCTTTAATGAAAGCTCGTTCAATGAAATAAAAATCTGTGAGAAAGTTAAGAAGAAATATTTGTAGTCTTGCAGTGATAAACTGCAAGAGAAATTTAACAAGAGAAAATTAGAAACAAGAGAAATTTAGGGCACTTGAAGGACAAAGATTCTGCTTTCATGACTTAATTTCTCCTGTTTGTAACTCCATTAGCATCTAATTTAAAAAGTGATAACACATTTAAAGCTCGTGAATAAGAAAATCAGATCACCTGTCAAGCAGAAAACTTAAAAAAAATAAAACAATAGAAGAGGGACTATGAACTTCTGTGTTAAAAAAGTAATTAACAGCATAATCCCACTGATTTCAAATGCTTGTTTGAATTTCAGTGCAATTATTTGAGTGTATAAACCACAGCAGCAAAGAGAAGAATTAGGAGGAAAATTTGTCTTCTTTCCCTGTTATCAGAATTTCATGGTTTGACAGAATGAATCTTTTCTCTTGGACTTCTCGAGTTAGAGAAGTGCAGAGCAGGAACATCAGTCTGGAAACTCAGACCCATTGTCCACACACTCTTCTCTGACTTCATCAGTATGATATTTATAAATATTTTAGCTTACAAATAGTTTGCTATATTTTTAATGTTCTACATGCATACAGAAAGTTAGAAAAAGTATTTGAAAATAACATGAACCTTTAAAACAAGAGAATAACCTTTATCTTTATTTTATATATATAGGTGTCTCTGTAAGTGTATCTACATTCAACCTGGTTGCCATATCTCTGGAGAGATACAGTGCCATTTGCAAACCTCTGCAGTCCAGGGTCTGGCAGACAAAATCTCATGCCTTGAAAGTGATTGCTACTACCTGGTGTGTCTCCTTTACTATCATGTCACCATACCCAATTTACAGCAAACTGGTACCTTTTACCAAGTACAACAACACCACAGCAAATATGTGTCGGCTCCTTTGGCCAAGTGATGTCATTCAGCAGTCGTGGTAAGACATAACTGACTGTTAGCAACTGCATAATTATCTGGCAGAAAACAGGATTTCATGGTAGCATTAAGCCTATTGAAAATCAGGTATTAGCCTTCAGCAAACATTTACACTTCTGTCATGCTTATTTAAGAAATAAATTTTAAAAAAATCACATTTTTAAGCTGCTTACATTTTGACACTTGTATGACTTTTCTCTTGTCATAGGAATGATACCCAACATGGCAATGATTCTCGCACTGTGGTCTGCTAAGCCCCTATTGTCGCTGTAAAGAAAGCATCTGTCACTCTTCAAGTAGTAATACGGCTTTCACTCATTTATACATAAACTTAAAAATTTCCAGAGAAATCCTTGATTAATCTTTGAGAAGTGCAGCCACATACAAGTGCCTCTCTGTGTGCTGCCTTGCCTGTTAATTTGTTTGTCTGAAGGTCCTCTGAAGCAGAGAAGCAGAATATGAGAAGTTGGAGAGGTTGCAGATGCCCTTCTTGAGAACTGAACGCTTTTGGTCACTTATAGAGCGTAGGGGCAGAGAGATGAGGGGAGAGACAGTGCTCCAAGTCCTACACATCCACCATAAGTAAATAACAGCACTATCAAGCAGCAATATTATTTAGACATTTTTGTCCTTGCACAATGACTAAACACTTTAACTGGCACTGAGAAGATGTAGGATGGTTTTGGCTACTGAAGGTCAGTTGGCACTGGGAACAAGATTAAAGTATGCACCACTTCAGTATGACGTATCCACAAACATAGTAAATTTGTATTAATGCTTTCTGTAGTCTCAGGTATTTGACAGTATGAGTACAGATGAGGAGGGAGGTTGCAGGGCGAAGTTCTCTTCTCCATGGTGTCGTTGCAGATTCCCAGGTGCATTAGTGAGTTTGCACCAAAGTCGCAGGGAGCAGAAGAGACATAGGCTCATGAATGTATTTAAACAGAATGATTTCCGCAACTTTTAATTGCGTTAGAGAAGCTGCCTAGGAAAGTAGCAGATGTGCAGCCAAGTAAAAGCTGCTTCCTTTAGCGAAGGGGTTGCCAGCCCTGGGATCCCTCCCCAGGGGCTCTGCATGGCCCCAGGTATGAAAGCCCAGGTTGTGGCTGCTCCGTCCCTGCCTGTGTGTGCCACGACCCTTGGCAAGTCAGATCTCACTGAAGCAGTGACTACCAATACCAGGGGCTCCTTTGAGAATCAGCAGCTGCTCATCTGGCTCCTGCAAGGCAATTTTTACATCACGCAAAGCTACAGGGCATCTGATGCTCATCTGGTTACAGCAGAGAGCCCCACTTCACAGGCAGAGACCTTCTGCCCCCTCTAATCACTATGGGAGTGCCCATCTCCTCTGGGCCTGCAGAGCTTGGGTGATGGATGTTTTGCAGCCACATTAGCCTTGTTCTTGCTGTTCTCTTCTGGGGGAAGAAGGAAGAGGAGAGGTGGGAAGCTTCTGATTTCCAGAGCTATCAAAATGATTCTTCATATTAGCATGAAAAAATTTCAGCAAAATCTTGAAATCCTCCCCCACACCCCCAAAATTCTCATCTGGACAAAAAAGGAGGTTTTCTGGGTTTGTGCTGTTCCCTGATCACAGTTTGTCTTTTGACTCTTTAGGTACACTTTCCTGCTACTCATGCTCTTTCTTATACCTGGGATTATAATGATGGTTGCGTATGGCCTAATTTCTTTGGAACTCTACAGAGGAATAAAATTTGATGCCAGCCAGAGAAAATCTTCACGAGGTAACAATAGATTTAGCTTTGGGTGTTTTTTAAAGTTAGAGTGAAGATGTAAGCAGTCATCTTGACTCTACTAAAAGCAAAATTTTCTATTTGCAAAAATAATCATTATGGTCAGTTATGGTCATGAACCTGCCAGATGCATTTGTTGATAGAAGTTATTCCATTATTCACTAGCAAACAATTCCTCACCTATGCC
Source organism: Gavia stellata (assembly GCF_030936135.1). Classification (NCBI taxonomy): domain Eukaryota; kingdom Metazoa; phylum Chordata; class Aves; order Gaviiformes; family Gaviidae; genus Gavia; species Gavia stellata. The sequence continues at coordinate 21,092,538 of NC_082598.1, read as the reverse complement.
TTGTTTGCAAAGACTCTGGGCAGGATACATTAAATTTCTAATTTTCTTATTAAAGAAATACCGAGATTTTTTTTCTGGCTATGGATGGTGACCATTTCTGTCAATAAACATCACAGTAAAAATTGTCAAATTAAGGTAGAAGCATATAATTTTGAAAACTATCTATCTTCAGCAAATACTTGAGCAAACAGTGTTCTTGCATCTTTTGCATCAATTTGTATGGAGTTAAGACATGAGAATATTGGGACTCAGAAGTAGGCCAGTGCTTCCTTTGCAGCAGTTGTTCAGTCATGAATTATGTTATGTATTTAGACTTAGACTCCATTCTTTGTTTTGTATTTTGAATCACTCTTCAGAGATACTTAGCCAACTATTTAAGTACTAATTTATATGTACAGAAAGAAAAAGAAGTACCTGCAGTGCCAAATATGAGGATGGAGATGGATGCTACCTCAACAAAACCAAAAGAAAAAGGAAAATGCCATTGCAACAGCTCTCTGCTACTAGCCATAGCAAAATAGACAGGGTGAGAAGCAGCAGCTCTTCTGCCAACTTAATGGCCAAGAAACTCGTCATCCGCATGTTGATGGTGATAGTGATTTTGTTTTTCCTTTGCTGGACTCCCATCTTCAGCGTCAATGCCTGGCGCGCGTTTGACACCTCTTCGGCAGACCAGCATCTCTCAGGAGCTCCTATCTCCTTTATCCACTTGTTGTCCTACACTTCTGCCTGTGTGAACCCTATCATATACTGCTTTATGAACAAGCGTTTCCGCATGGGTTTTCTGGACACTTTCACCTGCTGTGCCAAGCAAAAGCCCCCTGCAATACGGGGAGAGGTTGGTGATGAAGAGGAGGGGAAGACCACAGGGGCTTCACTCTCCAAATGTTCTTACATGCACATGAATGCATCTGCACCCCCCTGAGCTGCGTCAGAAGAGGCTACCAGTGGCCTACAGAAATACAAGTATTTATCATCTGGTCTTGGAAAGTGACTGTGGCATCAGCTGAACATGGTTTAGTTCTGAGGTAATGAAACACTTCAGCTGACAGTAAACGCACTGAGAATTTTATGAGAAATGGATGCTATCACTGTCTGAGCTTTATATCACTTTCCTTTCAAAAGTACAAAGGAGGAAGAGAGCTCTTTGGAGATAAGGGACTTTATAAAAAGCCTTAGAAGATGCTCTATTTGTCATAAATTCTCCTGTAAAAATTGGTGTCCTTTACATCAACAGTTTCACTCAGTTTTTGGCTGCAGTTCTGAGTATCTCATAAAATTTCCAAGACACTAATAGATTCTCCTCAAAGATGAATACATGTATTGCAGTCTTCACTTCAGTATGTATGCCTCATAATCAAAATCTTTCAGTTACATTCGTAGCATTTTTTCACATTATTTTAGCTGAGCTAATACATGTTGAGATTATTTTGGTGTCACAGTCAATTAAAAGATTTTTGGGGTGGGGATAATGGGCTTGTCCATGTGAAAATAATGTTTTTAAGTAAAATTTTTTTTTTTTTTAGAAATAAAATGAAAATAAATATTTGTGACTTTGTGGATGGAATGCATTCTTCACTTAGGCAATCACCTAAATTAACATAATTTCATGTATTTTTGATTTAAATAAACCCCATAGAGCAAGCACAAAGAAGTGGCTTTCTTCTGTGCAGCTGCAAGCACCCATGCGTGCAAGTGGCAGGGTCTTAGATGAGCCCCAATGGCTTGCGTGGAAATTGTCAACCTGGGAAGCACAGGGATAAACGCTTGGCATAAAGGTAAAGAGGTGATTTTACAAAACGACTGCAGACGTAGGTCGATGGCCACGGTAGTAATACATGTCACAAATATATTCACAGTCACTCCTGTCGTGGTACTGCCTACAGGAAAATAGAAGCCATTAGATATAGAAAGGCAGAAACAGCAGACACAACGAGCAAAGGTCGAAAGACTTTGTCACAAAACATAGTTTTTCTAAACTTTGGAACAACTATTTTCTCCAACTACCCATATTTGTAAACACACTCAACATAGAAAAAAATATTTGAATGATGTAACTATTGGTGGGTTATTGAGCAAGAAATTCAGACTCTTTCCTGTGCAGTGCATGGGTGAGCGTGGGTGTTCAGGTCATGCCATTTGCTCTGTGGAGCTCAGCAGGAGAAGTTATATCATTTATTTTGTTTTGTGAAAATACTCTGTTGGAGATGCTTCTATCTTCTAGCTGAGTCAATATAATTTACAAAACTTGTTATTAGACAGAGATTAAATTTGAGCACAGTGTGGAATGTAGATGTGGATATTAAATATAACCCCTCTCAAGGTTTTTAATCAGGAAAATCTGATCTCTTTACAGAATGATTTTAAATTGGAAATACATTTTGAGCTCCAGGCACCCAGATCCATGTTCTGCACTCAGTTATTGCCTGAAACGATTTACCCATATGACTTAGCGCACAACTTTGGCTATTATTTTTTTGCATCCAGCTTGTCCACAGACAGGAAATTAAAAAAAAATTCTAAACACTATTTATGCCCAATCCATAGAAACAATGTTTTGCCTGCCACATTAATAAAGAAGCACTGTTCCTGGAACGGTGCTGAGACTACTGACATCGATCTGACCTTTTGCAAATACCCACTGAATTAAATTATGGGATTTAATTCATAACAATGAAGTGAAAATTTTACTTCACTTAAGGATGAGGCCCTCTACAAACCTGTCCTGTGTGTTGAAGCTGAAGGAACAAACTTAGCTGCTTTTGGATTTATGTGGAACAGTGAGAGCAGAAAAAATATTTGTGAAGTGTTTTATACTATTTGAAAGTCTGGCTTTATTATAGGACATACATAGTTTAAAAAGTGTTGTTTAAGTAAAAAAAAAATCACATTTTAATAATATACTGGATATAAATATTGCTGACTATGCGCTGTATAGTGAGACAACCTACTTCACAGCTCTGTGTGCACTTTAAAGGGCAAATTCCTTTCTGTAGATGTAGATTCTCTGGTACCTTTAGAGCCCACGTAGCAGTACGTGCACCGTTCTCTTGCTCCCACTGATTTAATCTGAGGCTAGTGGTTTCAGATGAAAGGCAAAAGCTATTTTCAACAATGCCTTAATCAGATCACAGCCCCCCGTGTCCTCCAGTACCTGTGGCTGAAAGGAGCAGAGTCTCTGAGTGATTCCCCACTCGTAACTATCAGGGAGCACAATTTGGAGGTGATGAAGTGAGGAAGGCAAGAGAAGAAGATCCTGATGGAGTGGCAGTCAGGCAACAATTAGGGAAGGGTTAGAAATGTGCCAGAACAGACATGTTTCCTTTTGTCCAAGGCTGGTCTGTGCATGTGTCACTCTTCCCCTCCACTGCCCCCTATGCACCTTTTTTCTTTTTAAACCAACGCATTAACTCTTTGACCAAGCTCCCAAAGTCAAAAGCCTTAAGTCAAATTCCAGCAAGGAGTAGGAATTAAGTTTTTAAAATGCAATATTGCAATCCAGTCATTTTGTCATCTCCTGCCCTGGTCTCCTAGCACAGGAAATTTCAGCCTTTCTGCAACCTGCATGCATCTTACTGCCATTTTCCCTGATCTGTGTGTTGCAGAAGTCATTCCTGGCTCCGAATGTTGCCCTTTCATTGCTAAAGAGTCATGGAATCCTCCCAGCACCTTTAATTCAGATACTGCTGTGAGTGGAAATCTATCTTCAACAATAAATGTGGGTGGAAATTAAAAAAAAAAAAAAAAAAGAGGCTATGAAGTCTCCTTATTTTAACATTAGTTTGTAGGGGTTGGGGGGAGAAATTCTATCCTAAAAGTCAACTTCTACAATGGGCAATACCTAAAGGCAAACTGTTTCCCAGCTGTAGCAGACAGATGGCAAACCAATACATTTCAGGTGTATAATGCCCATAAATTTCTGAAGTCTTTCTCTTCTTCCCCTTTCTCCCCTGATTCCCCATTTTTTTCTCCCTTTGTCTTTCTCTTATCTCTTTCAGCTGCGTCTTTTTTTCTTCTGTACCCTTCCCAGTCTCTAGGTTACTTTCCCCCCACCAACAATTGCTAGATTTTTTTTCCTCTTTGACAGGTTTATTTTCCTTCCCAGATTTACTTTCCCAGAAAGCACTCTCATCTTCATTTCCCCCATCACCTCCAGTTGACAGACTCCTGAAACGCATTGCTCCAAGCAATATATTCTGCCCACAACGCAACACTTCTGCAATTGCCTCTTACAACCCTACGTCTGAGTTCACACGTCGTCTCTCTCGAACACCGGCTCCTGGCATGCTCAAACAAGCAGTATATACTAGTTCATAAAACAAAACCATAACACTAAATAACATCCAAGTCCTCCTTTGCTACTTCTGTCATTATTACTTGCAACCTCTCTTATTAGGGCACGCTTTAAGACAGATACCTAAAATACTGCTAAATACAGCACTTGGTGGGGGGTCAAACTAAGGATGTATTTCACTGTTGCCAAGGCAAAATACAGGTGCTCTGAATCAAAAGCGGCATGTGGATTTGGAACTGCAGCCACTAAGGGTTTACACCCCCCTTACACGAGTCGTGACCTCTTTTCCAATGCCACCAAGCCCTTCTTGGCAAGGTGGTGAGGTGAGGCTGTCTGGGGTCCTGCCTGCTCCTCCATTCCCTCCTGCTCCTCCTGCTTCCGAGCCCAGGGATGGTGCAACCCATGTTCACGCATGGTGGTTCGTCACGATGCTTTTCTGGCTTGGATTATTTCAGGATTAGGCGATGCTGAAATGATACAATACAATACAGAAACACTGCAGCCAAAGCATGGCAAATAAACTCACACAGTTTCTAACAGCATTTAGCAGGATTTCCCTTAAAAGCAGGCACTTGCTCAGACCACATGCACAACCATACTAGGGCAGAGGGCTGATCTGAAGATAGCTGCCTTGGGACCTCACAGATAGAGGCTGCCAGGAAAATCTGGATGAACAACTGTGTAGCGCAGGGTATAACACTGCTAGTGGTTCTGAATCGAAGCTATCTACGGTCAGATACACTCACACTATGCACAGACCAGAATGTGGTAGGCATTTACTGACTGCAGTCAAATCAAGACACACAAACGAAGAGTGTCTTCAGATTCTTACTCCCTTTTCCATTCCTTTGGTAAACATGCCTCTTTTTTTCCCTCAGTCTAAATTGAATGGATGTTGACCTAAACTTAGGGTTCCTAGTGGCAAAAGATGCCTATTCTCAAGAGGAAAGTGAAGAAAGATAAAACTTAATGGCTTTGAGTAAGGATTATATGAAAGGAGAGACTGTAATCTTTTTATTACAGCATCAGAGAAAGGGTGGTAGAGAGTGTAAAAAAAAAGTTGGGATTTTTTGGGTTGGCTTTTTGGTGTTTTTTTGTTTACAAAATGTCTTGCTTTTCCATTTAAAGTGTGACACAGACCAACCAAATCCCACTTCACTCAGGTGTGCATGTAGGTCAGCAGTTTGCTCACCCTCTGACCATATTTTTCCTCTCCCTTTTTCTATATGCTTTATTCATTTCTGTTAAAGATCTCCAGCTTTTTATGCACAATCCATCCATGACTCTTCAGTTATATCCACATCATAGTAATGTGTGCCTTAAAGATGCCAGAATTTCTGTCTAAGTGGTTTATAAAAAGACCCATTTCTAGCATTACCTTTTTATTTTTTCCTCCTGCAGCACTTGTTAGGCTGCCTTGGGTACCTATCAAAGAAAAAAAATGCAAAGGAAATGTTCATTGTAAAGCTTCTGCTTTGCTTGCCTAATGGCAAATCATCCCTGCTAGGAGCTATTTGTCTGCATCTCTACAGATAATTATGGCATGAAGAGTTTTCTTTGGCTTCTGCTCCCAGTTGTGTCCAAAAAGCACTAATTTTGAGCCAGCGAGATGTCAGTTGTCCACTGTACTGTGAGACAAGAACAAAACGTCTTCATTAGCATCAGCAGGTAGCAAACATCAAGTAGGAATCATCCCCTATGGGGTAAACACCATTTAATTGATTTTCTGCTATTTTAGCTGTTATTAAAAATTTTAAAAATATCTCCTGATAGAATGAAGAAATGCAACTTACACACCGAGTTTGATTTAAAACAGTGGACAAATCACTGCATAGCTCCTGTGAACATCATACAAATACCAGTGTTACCAAACAAGCGTGAAGGACAGTCACACGTGAAGAACCTAAATCCATAGGAAAGACGAGGGGCTGCTCATGTTCTTGGTTTGCTGTCAGAGCCTTTTTTTTTTTTATTAAATGGACAGTGGCTCAGGGCCTTGTTCTGAGAATATTTAGCAACTGATAAGAGCCTCATTCATGAGCAAGTGAAGAATGACACACAGAGGTGAAACCACAGGGGCAACCGCAATAAACAGATGACAATACCCGAGAGAGAACTGGCCAGACACCTGGGAAGACTGCGTTGACTCTTACAAACCTGCTATGGGCCTTCTAACACCTGAGATCTTCAGGATTTCATAGCTAAACCGAAGGTCGATGCAGAGTAACCAGAGCTGCTTCCTTGCTCTGAAACTGGCTCAAAACTCAGTTCACATCCCTGTGGTGGCATCTGGCAGTGTTGCTGTGACTGGCTTGCTATTATTGTAAAGGAATATAAGGATATAACTTTTTATTTGCAGTCCAGATATAGTCAGTGTTGAACTGTGTTACAAGAAAATCAGTAGTGACTAAAGCAAATTTTCAGCTACAAGACAGGTTCTCACAGTGGATTTTTAACAAGAAGAAAGTTCTGCTAATATCAAAGTACTCGCTTCAGTGGGATTGCAGATCTGGGAAGAGGATCCAGAAAACATATCTCAACGCCCTTGTGTTTATTAAATACGAAACCTGTTTAAATAGTGTCAACTGACTGAAGCAAAACAATACAGTCCAGGAGACACTGTCAGGCAGAGCTGTGCATTCCCTGGTATTTTTCAAGCATATTTTCTTTTTGTATTTATTTCCTTCCTTTTTTCAAGCAGTGAAAAGTAAAAGCTGGTGGAAATTCAAAGAACATTTATTGAAAGGCAGGGTTTTCCACAAGACATCGAATGGTTGTTAACATCCAACATGACTCCTCTGCTGCTCTAATTTGTCAAATATTTATTAAAACTGGGATAGTCTTTCTTTGCTACATGCTGAAGCCAAGACTGACAAGCCTCCAATTACAGAGGCTGCATAGAGAGGGAGAGGAAGAGAGAAAGAGAGTGCAAGCTGCAGGTGTACAGCTTTGTCCTATATTGCTTTTGTGAGATTTGTAAGAGATTAAATGAGCTGGTAGAAGAGTGAATATTTAGAAAGACGGTGACTGAAGACAAAGCTGAATCCAATGCACTTGCAGCTGGAAACGTGGTTCTGCAGAGCCCAAAAAAAGGGCTGGGGGAGGAATGGAAGGGAAGGTGAATGGGAAACATTTTGTCCTTGTAGAGCAAGAGAAAAAAAAAAGATAATAAGGAGAGAGGACAATGTGATCTGATCTATGGAGAGAGAAAATCATTGCAAACACTTTTTGGTTTTGGATTGTCAAGACCCTTTTGAAAGCAAGAGAAAAGGCAGCTGTGCCCTGTATGTGAAGGAGGCATGGGGGCAGGCGGGGGCAGACAAAAGTTTCCCTAGGCAGCAACATGGAAGGAAAATCAAACTTCATTTTGGGTACGAAAGCACTCATTTTAGGCAAGGTTGAAAGTGGAGATTTGAAAAGAAAACTATTCTGGAATGAATTTCTTTTCTACAGGCTTTGCATAGGGCTTCGCTGCTGACAGGATTCTGACAGCAGGACAGACCAGGCAAGCGGAGCTGGGGGTCTCTGCAGCGTGCCCCAAGCAGAGAAGCCAGAGGGAGAAGTGTTCTCAGGGCCATGGAGAACCTGCTGTGTACGAAGTACTGCTAGCAAGCAGAGCCTGCTGTATTACGCCTGTACGAGTCAGGCATCCCTCACGTCAGGAGCTTAAACTACGCTGCCACAATATTGTTATGTTCTAGTCTAGCTGACGGGTTCAGAGAATATAATGCTATGTCCCTCTGTCCCCAAAGCCTAACAATACCCCAGAACACCGCGCATCCATGGGACCTATTGAGAGCTGCACTGCCACAATCTTGTCCACCAGCCAACACAGACCTCATCTCTGCTACCACTGGCATGGTAGGAGGCAGCCTACAGGGACCCTACGTTCCATCAGACAGAGCTAGAAGTGACAAAGGTTTCACAAACCATAAGAACCAGTTGCAGTCAGGTAAGTAGAAAAACAAGTACCCAAATAAGCAAGGGATTATTTAAGAAAGAAACCAAAAAACCCCCACAACCAACCCGCTCATCCCCTCCCAAACTGTGGTGCTTGCATTTAATAGTTACCAGCAATTGAAACAGTCTAGTCTTCACTAGCATCCTGTAAATGAACTTAAAAAGAGCGGTACTCTCTGCTAGGAGGAAATAAGTATTGCCTCTCCTGCCCCAGCTCCAGCGCACGTTTGCTAAAGCTCTTTTTTACCACAGAGCTTCTGTGTCCTCATTCTGATGACTGGCAGCAGCAGTCTGTTATGCATCTTGGTGCTACCAGTTGGCTTCACTAGATAATGATTTCCAAATCTACGTGTCTGCTGAGACTACAATGCCTTGTTCATTCAATTATTCTCCTAACTCTACCAAGAGCAACATGTTTCTAAATTAATATAAAATTGCATTTTGGTATGTTTATAACTGATTCATGTTGTGCCTGCGCTTCCTCCAAATTTAGTTTGAATAATGTTTTCTAATCTACTACCACATAAAACAAACTGAAGAACTTTGATATTATTTCCATACACCTGTGGGCTCAAATGTAGCCATCTGTGCAACTTCAGGCTCTGCTTCTGAGCCAAGAATTGTTATTTACTTACATTTGTCCTTGGTCCTCTCTGGAGGAACATATTTGTGCAAGTGCTTTTGAGTACTTTCCTGTCTCTGTGAGACTCTCTCCACCTGTGTGATCAGCTATCTTAGATAGCAGTCGGGAGGGCTTTTGAAGAAGGGACACTTGGAAACACCTGCTTTTTACATGATCAAGTAACTTTACATACTTTTTTTTTTCATACTGCAAAATTTCATATCTGGCTTGAGGTCCCTTTACTTTGTTTCATAGTTTTAATATGAACCTTTCTCTTTCACCTCCTATGACTGATCTCCAGTTCTGGCCATTCCCCTTTTCCATGTGGAGTATTGTCAGATCTAATGCCCTCACACAGGTCACGAACAGAACTATTGTTTTGTATCCAGAAAATTAAAGCAATTTTTGATTGCTCCTCCTGATGCATTTTGGTTGGCTTCATCAAACTCTAAGATTAATTTCAGGATTTCCATGTCCCCTCTGACAAGTTACCTTTCAAAAATGTTGGATCATCTTGCACATTTTGGTTTCTTGCATTTGGGCTCTTCAGCTCTTTCCATGCCGTGAAGCGAGATGTGACGACTAATCTACCTCTTCCGGAGTGGCCTACCAACAGCACTGAAAATAAGGGGGGACACAGATGTATTTTCTAGATTTCACTCTTTGCAATACATTTTAAGGACTGACAGCATATACATATGTATTGTTAAGGGAGGTGGAGGTTTGGGCAGCAAGGTGAGAGTGGATTAAAATTTTTGTCACCTGGAGAAGTAGGAGCAGCATTTTCAGGCCACTGAATGAGTATGTAGATTGTGTCTGTATTGAACTAAGAGGAAGTTAGTTTAAATGTAGACATTTAAACGTCTTTTGGCATGGGTGACTGGATAAGGTAGTTTACACCTGCAACAGGAATCTTCAGAAAGGGATAAATCTTGCAAGAAATGGTCTACATAAAGTGCAGAATACCTGCGGTGCTGCTGCTGACTTGGAAACCTCATATGTTTCATTAGCTAGTTCAGCTTCAAACCCAGCCTGGGATCAGTCCCGTCTAATCCTGTTTGTTCCCAAAGAGCAGCTGCTGCAAACAATTTTGGGCTTGCATTTGCAGATTCAGTTCTCATCAGTGAGAATTTATCTGAGTAGGGGTGTCAGAATAAAGCACAACGTCCCTTTTCTCTGGCTATCCCAGAGGAAATTGTGTATTTGTTTTCAAGTGTTCACCAGTCTTAAGTGCCATCAGGCCAGAATCCTACTCAGGTGTGTCCAGTGGGACTTTCAATTCTGACCCCAAACACCCATTTATGGAGGGTGGTGTGGGGCTGGGGCATGGGAGGCCACTGAAGCCAAGAGTCTCCATCAGGCCAGCTGAAGTGTGGGATTCTTTTATTTTTTTCAGGTTATTTACAGCAGATCTCTCCCTGCAAAAGCTCAGCTGATTACCAGGCTGACTTGTTTGGAGGGCTTAGCAAGTAGAAAACAAGCACATTACTGGCATAGTCCTGATCAGACCACAGCCAGCTGGGTTTTTCTGGGCAACAGCTACAGTTTGAAATCCAGCAGCCCCCAGTTTCCCTTATACAGAAATCCATTCTTATCCATCACATTTTTGTCTACGGTCTGCTATGCCGGGATCCTTATCAAGGACCCAAAAATTACTGAAGCTGATGGTTCCTTAGTGTCCTCAGTCAACACGACTTTGGTTTTCGTTTGTGCGGATCAAATCATTCGTATTTCTCCATCTCAGGGATATAATTCACTCCTTGAAGAACTTCACAAATCAACTTCAACTGGGAAGTTACGTGAAGTCAGAGTTCGTCAGGAGCTTTCCTATTAAACTATCTAATCAAAAACTTCTGATGGAGATGAGCCAGTCAGAGTGATCCCTTTTTAGCAGGGAGAAAGCTTCTCTAGTCCAAGACAGAATATCTGATTTAAGGTGAAAGAGAATCAGGTTTTGGTTCTGCCTGTTCCTGCCGAAAAAGAATTTAAACGTCAGTTTGCTCCATTCCAGGTGAAATGAACGATTAACTGGAAGACAGACTTTACAGCCTCTCTGGTCTGGGAAAAACATATCATGAATCTCTAGAGCAACAATTATTGTACTTCAATGGGATGCAAGAGAGCTAGACTCATGTCTCAGCTTTGCATCCAAAGCAAGTAAGTATCCTGACCAAACTTACTTTTGTTACCCTTTTCCACATTTTTTTTTAAAACTTGCTCTATGTGGCCCTGTAAAATACATCAAATTGGTTAAGATTAGGTAAATTCAAGATGATTTCAACTTGGATGACACACATGCCTGAGTTTTCGTAGTAGATATCTTGTATATGATTTGACATTTTATAACTGAGCTCTTGACTGTTTACCAATGACAATTAATGAATTGCTAGAGAAGAACAGATTCTAACTCAGTTCTGCTAGACTACAACAGCTTATTGAATTGTTATTATCCTTCTTCTGTTATTTGATTTTTCCCATTTTACATTGTTAGGTTTTAGAATAAAACAATTCATAAGTTCTGGCCATCAAGGCGACACCTTAACGGGTACTCGACAGAGGGGTTTCGTGTGTGATCATTCCTCCATCTGAGCCAGTATCACTGTTGGCCAGAGGAATAAAAACCCTGACAAACAGCATATCCTCCTGGCCTATATGACAAGTAACACTCGCACGTTAATGACTGCATCCATTACATGATTCGTAACTCCCATCAGCCCTGAAATTTCCAGCAGTCTGGCTTAAAAAACTAGCATTCACCTTTAGCTGCTACCTCTCTCCTTCCATCTTATGTAATAATTTGGCAGTACTTAACATTTAACTTAAGGTCTAAACTCATTGTTTCCACCCCCACCTGGGACCTGGACAAATGTCCTGTGCATCAGAATTTTATTGTATTGGGACTGTGAATTTCCTGCATCAGAATAATGAAGACAGTTCACTTTGCACTGAACATGCCATAGTGCTTTTGCAGAGAACACTTCACAAGATGACAAGCATTTAAACATAATTTTTAAAAGAAAGGAACATTTTCATACGCACATAAATACTGAATTAATTGAAAAACAAGATAAACATCAATATTGTTAGTGTTCACTCTAATATGACCAGCTGCGAAGAATTTACTTGCTAAAACAGGCTGAAAGTACAGCTGAGAGAAAGAGAAGTTAGGTTCTAATATAATGTGAAACTTGTTAATAAGCGTTTCTCAGATCCCAGCAGATGAATGGCAAAACTCTACCCATATTTTATAACGGTATTTGTCAAGGTAGCTGCAAACAGAGATTCACATACCATTTTTAAAAGCTATGACTGCATGACATATTTACATTTTCTCCTTGCTGTGAACATAATCCCATGCAGGTAGTAAGCCTAGTTTATTTTTTCACCATCCTAACATCCAGTGAGAGAAGACGTATTTTTTTTTGTTTGTTTTCTAATTTAACACATTTATACTGGTAGCTGATACCTGTTTTCTATAAGTTTACCTGTAAGCTGACAGTAAGTGTTGTGCAAAAGTAGATTTTTATCAAAATTTATCATTTCAAGCTCTGAATTTCAAAGAAGTCCAGGATAGAAAGACACCCAGATCATAAGTTTTAGGATGAAACACACTTGGCTCATGACAGCTCAGATAGAGAGCAAGGTCTCTAAAGGCACAAATACAAAACAACAATAAAAATCCCATTACATTTTTTCTTTGAATGAATAGCATATAACTGTTACTAACTTGAAAAATGAACCACGTGGTACAAAGCGCAGATGTATCTGAAAGCTTAAACACTCACCGATTGCATTTATCCTCCCAAAATATGGGAAATAATTTTCCTTATCAACATTACTTGTAAATTAAATAAAGAATAAATCACTTTTTCAGACCGTTGTTTGATTTGTGTGTCTATTAAATCTGAAGGTGTAACTGTTTACCAAAGATTGATTTAGAAGTCCAAAACTTGCTGCATCTGTGAAACCAGGAAGATGACATAAACTGAGGTCATCACATCAAGTGGAGTCCAAAACCTAGACGGCTCCTTAAACCCCAGCATGCTGTAAAAAGCAGTATGGAGCAGCAAAAGGACCTTCAAAACTGATATACATGCCCACACAAAGGTTAATCCACATCAGGCCCTTCAGAAATAATTTAATTTGCTTGGAACTCTATTCTGACATTTGTAGTAACTAGTCAGAAATCTGCACAGCACTGCCACAAGACATTTTCATTTGGAAAAAAATAAATCAAACTCCTATTTCATCAAGAATTTTGTGTTAGTTGCCTAATTTGTCCATACAAGATTTAACATTTTTTTTTTAAATGGTTTTGTACGGCATTCTGCTCTGTATTAGTGCAGACTACCAGACTGTGCCACATTAGCAACTATACTTAATCACAATACTTGAAATGATCGTTATACAAATCAGGCTGCAACACCTATAAAATCTGAGCAGGATAAAGGAACAATGGGACCACTTACTCTCTTCCCTCAAAAGAAGAAAGTAGATGCTGTATTAGAAACTGCATTGACAGCAAGACGCAAATCTGCAGTTGCCTTGTCTGTATGTTGAGGTGCTTGTTTTCTCAATCTTGCAAACAAAGAATTCCACAGAATTATGTTAAACAGTGTGAGAAATTAAAAATTTTTGCTTTTAAAGGCAAAGTATAGAAACACCTTTCATTAAGACCAAGATGTAAGTACATTAAAAAAAAATCAGATATACCATTTCCTATCCTAATGATTTCTTTCATGTTAAAACCCAATAATGTTGCTGAATCTCTCTCTCACATTTTTGGGAATTCCCAATTATGTTTTTTAAGGCAGTGAATTCAATTACCATGAATTCTCTATATGCCTTTTCCCAATTTCCACAAAGTAAAATTGTTGGCATTTCAGAGAATTGAAATAGAATTTGAAGCACATTTAATTGAGAACAAACAGGAAAAAGCACAAGAACAGGAAAAAGACATAATTTAAGACATTATAGTAATAGGTTACTGGGGACAGAAGGGAACAATGGAACATAACAAACCAACCTTTGGGAGTTTGTGTGTGTGTGTATATCTATGTGGTACTGCATAAGACATGTTTATGCAGGTAAAGAAATATTTGGAGATCACACTGAAATGAACTCTACAACTACATACACATACAGAAGTATGAAAAGTTGTCTTGGACAGAGACCAAAAAAACAAGTTTGAAGTCAGTCACTGCTGTCACATTTGCCATGTGTAATGAACACACAAATATGGATCTCAGTATCACAGCATCTCATTTCACAGCACAGATACCTTGTCTGGATTAGCTCTAAACAGATTATGTGCAATTCTATCAGAATTGTCAAAATCAAGAAGAAACAGTAGAACAAACTGGCTCACAAAAAAAAAGGCACTGGGTTCAAAACAGCATTAAACACTTGGAGATTTTAAGAACTAATTATGTTTGTGACTAGTTGCCTATTGAAACAGACAATTTCAAGACAGAAAACATAGTATGTATAGATCTGTGCTTCTATCTGTTATACAATTGTTGAAGTTATTCTTCAAGCAGAACTATGTTATTAAAAAGATTCTGATGATAGGGTCTGTAAGGCTGGGTTTCTGTAATGAAACCCTTCCTTCTGTAAAGGATGGTCAATGGATGGCAATTTATTATAAATGTCTTAATGTATTAGTACAGCAAAGAACAAATTAATGCAGTTGCTATTATTTATTTGTATGTCGAAGGCCTCAAAGTCAAGTCACTCAGAAGAAGCTAAAGTAGAAAGAAAGAGATGGAGGCAGGGCACAGAAGTAGCTTGAATGGCACAAGGTCCCATCTTGCCTGTGAAACATACATCTGTGGGGATTTGCAGAGGTGGAAACGGACAAATTTCCCAATGAACAAATCAGCAAATGGAACAAAGGTATTTTAGTTAAAAGCGGAGAAGATTTAAGGTTTTAATGAACATAGATGAGGGGATAACATGACAGCAAATATAATTGAAAGATGAATAATAAGCAAAGAATTTCTAAATTCAGATAAAGATTCACAGGCACCTTTATATGGTTTCAAATTATGTGTGTCATCTTCAGATAAAGACCTGCAGATCATTAAGGCCAGGTCTGCAGAAACGTCCATTTAATGTACCTACAAGCAGCTTAAAAAAACCCCCAACATTTCGTTCTCCCCCATCCCACAGCACAACAGTACAGAGATGATAGCATGTAGTCTCAAAAGTTATAGTTCACCTTACTTAACACTGACTCCTCTCTCCTAAATTATGCAGCAAAATCTACACATTCTGAGAAAAACCGCAAACTAATGAAGGGTCTAGAAAAGTACACATGAAAAGTAAGGGAGCTGAAACTAAAATACAAAGGCAATAGCACATGGAAAAGACGACAGCAAACTTTTAACCATCCTTTTCCATACTTGAAGGAGATGCAGAACCTGAAAGATGTCAAATTCAGAAGGCTCTAGCAGATCTTTTTCAGTCAGCAGTTAGCTTCCAAGTTTGCTTCTAGAGAGAACCAACTTATTTCTCTTTAGCATACATAATTGATGTTGATACTGGTTATCAGAAATAAATATCCTTCATGGACACATTAATTGAGTACATACAGGTTTTTTCTACCCTTCTCAAAAGCATGCAACTCCAATCTAAATAGGGCACTGTGAAGGGTAAACTACCTGTCCCAGTTCTGCAATTCTGAATGTTCTGAAATGGCATCTATTGCATGTAATCCTCCAAATGAATCCTTTCCTCTAGCCAAATAATTTCACACCATTCTCCTTTTAATCCTCTAATCTGGATTTTAAGAGGATTCATTACTGACACTATCTGTACAGCCAACTGCCAAGGTTTAGATAGAGATTTTTTTATATATCTGTAGTTCTTCATCTAAGACCAGAACCATCCCACGCAGTTTCTTCCAACTATACCAACACTAAAGTTTAGCAAACGACCGTTCTTGTTGCCAAAACCTCAGAAGAGATCTAATTTCTTTTCTATTCCAGAAGAATCAATTTATCATTCCAGAAACAGACTGCAAGAGTCTTTAAAATAGTTTTGAAATGTAATCTGCCCCTACCGTCCCTGTTTCAAACAGCAGAAGTTCCACTAGTGTTGTTTCTGGCTATTTTATGTGTCTTAATAACAATGGCATTCACCTTTGCAGATGTTTCAATAAAAATCTGTAATGCTTTCTTATAGTGAAATTATCTATTTATGCAATCAAATCTCTCTCACTCTCATGCTTTTGTCACACCTTCTTAACAACCACTTCTGGCCCCTTTGCAGTCTTTTGGATAAACTAGTCGTTCTTGTATTAGTTTAATACAAAACTAGTACTGGTAGGTTTCTGCCATTCCAAATTCTCTCTCTGCTGTGTCCACTTCCCATCTCAGAAACTTTTTTCCAGTTACTGTGTCACTTGTGCTTGCAAACTAAAAGAGCGCATAATTTCTAGTTGTTCTTTATGGCCCTACTAGAGTATTCTGTCAAAGCAAGAAATAAACTAGCTTGCTAAATTTCTAGTTCTAATTATTAACCAACTGAAAGAAATATCAAACAGTCTGCAACTAAGAAAAGGATGAAAATAAGTCAGGTATACTAGTTGCAATAATAAAGTTGCTAAAGTTAAACAATTAAACACAGTTCATTTTTTCTTATTTAATAAATAATATAAAAAAGTGAACCGGTTCTTTTTTTTTTTAACATTATTGGAAAAAAACAGTTTCTTCTCTAACTCCAGCAATAATACAAGCAATAATGAAACCAATGTAGATTTTTGGGTGGACATTCCATATCCCGTTTAAGTGGAGTCCAGTGTGCATAGCCTCACAACTACTGATGACTTTTCCACTCCTGGGGTTGATCGTCTTTTGTGTTGTTCTGGTTCCATAGATGACCTCACTGTTCATTCGTGCAAAAAAAACAAAAAAACAAAAAAACCCAAAAAAACCCTCCTTGGTTAACATTGAAAAAATCTACAAAAACATGACAAGTCTCAACACCTGATCAAATCATAACTACTTTTATGATATCATCATACAGATGTTCAATTATGTTTGTCACATCAACAGTAACATGGCATTTTATCTTTAGCCTTGTAGAAAATAAATGAAACCCGATAGTATATGCACATACACACACAGAGTACACTTGACAAAAACACTTTCATGTGGTTTACATTTCACTTTTATTTAATCCTCAAAACTGCCCATATTGCAGGGTTTTTCTTGATGAAATATGGAACTGAGCAATTAATTCTACAAAATTATGGTAAAAACTTGCTCATTTTTCTACCTTATTGCTAAGAAACTTTACAGGTGCACAGTTTGTAAAAATAACCCTTTTAAGACTGAATGTATACACATGCTACAGGATTTAAAAATAATGACATTAGCATAGCACCTCCAGGTGGGGCAAATGCAGTGCTGAACACAGACAGAATGTTTACAAAGTTAGAACTGCTCACTTATTTTACAGCTTCTAAAGGGAAGAAATTGTTCAGTCCTAAAAGGGTTAAGTAGAAACCCTAATATACTTCTTTTTCTAACAAAGCTGCCACTCAATCCCACAGTACAGTGCTTGAAAACAAAGTCAAAAGTCTGGCACAGGAAAGTATACACATTTGTTCAGTACTCATAAACACAGCTGCTTTTGAAAGAAAGTAAATAATATGGTTAATAATTGAAGAGCATCTTAGTTTCAAGATGGACACCTCTATGGAGCAATTTAATCTACAAGTGGGTAGCTTACTTCCAATAGATAATTTGTTTCACTTGGCATTAATATTTTGTATATGGGGAATTCACTGATGTATGTCTTGAGTTCATATCTTTTCAGGTAACCATTCTGACCTTTTAAGTCTGTGCAAAGAAAAGAAGTACAGAATACCATTAACACAGTTGTGGGATGCCCTCAGGGCAGATAATTAAGAAAAACATCAGCAGCAGATTATTAAAGACTACACTAGTGTTGAATTCTGAAATGCAGTTCCAAACAAAAGAAAACAAGAAAAGGGATAGCTAAATTTGAGCACTCAATTTGCTTTTTCTTCCTATAGTTGGAACTATAACAACATTCTGAACACAGACTCAATTTCTATGTATATAGAATTAACAGCAGACTTAACAGCTAGACTTGAACAGTTACAATAGTTTTATACTGAAACATTCTAAAAGTAGTTTTATCAAAATCTTCGAGATATTGTTAATATCATGAAAATTGATTAACAGCTCACAAGGCCAATAAATGTAACAATATCACCCCACAGGAAAAAGTTCAGGAAGATAATATATCTGAACAACTGGACATCTTAACAACAGTAAGGACCTGGAAGACCATTTCTGTACTACAGAATAACTACTGGTAACAATGGAGCCACAAGCCCAAGGGAAAAACAGGCTTTAAAATGGTCTTGTAAGCAGAACTTAATAGTCTCTTTTTTTCACCCACTTGGCTGTAGTGTGTAGAACAGCAGAAATTAAGCTAAGTCATTAGGTTCTTTACAAGTCAAAGAGTATTATATCAATTGGGCAAAATTACTGCAAGTAAAGAAACTGAATATAAAAAGTATTGCATTTATATGTGAAAATTTTAAAATAATGAGTATAAAAACAGGTGTCAAGTTCTGAAAAGCTATTTTAAATAGTCTTTGAAGGTTAAAAGGCATGTTATGGTTTGCCTACTGTGTGTATATCATGTTTTGTTCTTGAATATCCTCTAAATCTGATATATATCTCGCTTGTTTTAATTCTCAGTCTAATTAGTAATGAAAATCTGTGGCTCTTGAATTAAGCCGTACTGTAAGATACTTATGTGCTTCTAACAAAAACACTGTGAAATGATTCCTGCCACAACACAATTAAAACGAAATTTTATAGCACATACAAAGGTAAACAGATTTGCAAGTAAATGCCAGTAAACAGTTTAAAACGGAGATAAGGCCACAATGAATTCTGCCCTTGGTCACTGAAACGGAGATGAGGTGAGTCAGTATTCACTAGTGCTAAGAACCAGCATTGCGACTATGTCACGGGAGTAAGTTTCGTAATGCAGAATAGCAAATATGAAGGCCTGTGGTAGAATACAAGCACATTTTAGAAGGACAGTGGCACTGATTTTACTATTAGCTAATACGCTTTGTAACCGATTTCTTCCTTTAACCACAAGTTTTCACACATACAGTGGAGCACTAAAGCAAACAAGTAGAATGGAGCGTCAGAGTACACAAATACGGTGCAGAGACAATGCTTTAAAATGGTGGTGGGTGTTGAAACTGGAATAAGTGGTCAGAAATAAAAACCCTATGAAAATGGTCAACAGATAAGCTTGTAAGCAATGCACTGCAGGAAGCCACAGGTTCACATTTACACAGCAGTTGTGGCTCTTGCTTCAGAGTACAGAAAGGCTGAACACACCATAAAATTTGTATTTTGGCTTTTAAAGAGGAAGATCACGCTATCAGAACTTGTCCTACGAGTCTATGCCTAGTTCTGTGACTACAAATGAACTAGTGGGGTATACTTTCAAATACAAATGAAGCAGGCAGGTCTACAAGGGGGGACAAGACATGACAAAGTCAAATGAAAAACAAATGCAACAACCAACAAAGTCAAAGTGCAAACGAGCCTTGAATTTATGATGGAGAGAAGACTTGAATGTTGCACAAGCTGTTGGCAGGGAAAGAGAAACCCACAGGAAATAAGGATGGGAGGAGCTGACATCTTCATAGTGCTTTTACGATTTTCTATTTGCCCATTTCTAAGTAATAAAATTTACTTCTAGTTATTATGGTATGATTACTTCACAATGAAAGCACGTTCTCAGTACAAGTGGTACACCAAAGTCTGGCCCAGTTTACTGAACAGTATGAAGAAAAACATGCTTGTTGTGATTCTCAAGTGATGAAGGGCATCACCTACCAATCCCATTTGTAGCACATACTTCTCATGGTATTTTAGTTACATGCCAACAAGACAGAAGACATGCTGCCAAATGAAGTTATTGGGAACATTCCACTTTCGAAATAAAACATTTAACTTACACTTAATACAAATTATGTACAAGATTAGAAAAACCTGAACAGATCCTGAAACATTTTCAGATGCAATATGACTGAGCAAGGAAGAGGAGGAGTAACCCAGTAACAACCCTTCAAAAACACCAACGTATGCCTGTGACATGAACAATCATTAATATGACTGCTTGAGATGCCACTTTAAAAAAAACTCATGTAATGTTAGAACCTCATGAATTATCACTATAAATACATATTTAAAAAAGGAAAACAGAAATAACTATTAACAATGACTGAAAACAGAGCACTAAAGTTAACATACATTGCATGTATTGCAGGCAAGGCAGAGGCATTTTTTAAAGCTTTTGCACAGACTTCATATAATCTTAAAAAAAATATGCTGGCCTTTACAAGGTTCTACTTGCTGAAATAAAAACATTTTCAGTTCATAAAAAGTCACAAGACTTCAGTTTAAAAAAAGGAACAGTTCCAGCCACAGACCAAAAATATATATATTTTTTTAAAACTGGAAGAGTATGGTAATTAGATTATACAAGCATGGTCAGGCTTGGAACCTGAATATACTTCAGAGCAAAAGCTCAGAGGAAAAAAAAAATATAAACTATTTGGTAACAAAAGTGTACTATATGTTGTGATACAAAAAAGGTATGGTGAAAATGTACCTTTTATACTAAAGCTTATACAAGTTCCTTGGTCCATAAAAACTATGTTGTGTTCATGTTTTCTAGTTTGCTCAACATGTATCCCAGCCACATTTTTTGTTTCTTGCCCATTAAAAAAAACAGCTGAAAAATAGATTTTCAATAAAGTTCTTATGTTTTGGATGTATTTTTTTTTTATTGTGGCTTCTATATTTAAGATCAGCACTTGCAGGTAACAAGGTTCAAATAATATCACCTAAAATGGAAAGGTGTTTTCCCATGTAACCACAAAAATTGTTCAGTTCTCTTGAATGTAGCACTTAAAAGTCAGTTAAGTCCAGACAAACAACAGTAGTTAGGAAACTACAGTTGCTGTAGATGATGTGACATTGGTTGGATTTGTGCTGACGTTTGTGTAACTTCCCTCGCTGTTTGTATTTGTTTCACTGGAAGCCATGAGGCTTGAGTTGGCTCTGAGGATTGCTCCAGCAGCACTGCAGTGTGGTCGTGGCCCTGGTTCCGGTGTGTATGTAAAAGTAAGGCTGGTGGAGTAAATTATGCCATCATTACGGACCAAAGTTACTGGAACCTGAACTGGCTGACGGACCCACCTCCAACCCTCTCGAAATGCAGAAATGTCTGGAACAACACATAGCATGCTCTCTGCGCATCTGAAAAACAGGAGAGTGAACTGAGCATAATAAAACTTAAGCTTAAAGAACAGAATAGAACAGAGCAGAATAGTTCACTTGGAAGGCACCTACAACGATCATCTAGTCCAACTGCCTGACCACTTCAGGGCTGACCAAAAGTTAAAGCATGTTATTAAGGGCATTGTTCAAATGCCTCTTAAACACTGACAGGCATGGGGCATTGACCACCTCTCTAGGTAGCCTGTTCCAGTGTTTGACCACCCTCTCTGTAAAGAAATGCTTCCTAATGTCAAGTCTGAACCTTCCCTGACGCAGCTTTGAACCATTCCCATGCGTCCCAGCAGACGATACCAGGGAGAAGAGATCAGCACCTCCCTCTCCACTTCCCCTCCTCAGGAAGCTGTAGAGAGCAATGAGGTCGCCCCTCAGCATCCTTTTCTCCAAACTAGGCAAACCTAGAGTCCTTAGCCACTCCTCATAGGACATTCCTTCCAGCCCTTTCACCAGCTTTGTTGCCCTCCTTTAGACACATTCAAGTGCCTTAACATCCTTCTTAAATTGTGGGGCCAAGAACTGCATGCAATACTCAAGGTGAGGCTGCACCAATACTAAATACAGCCTCATAATCACCTCTTTTGACCAGCTGGATGCAGACTACCCTCTTGGCTGCCAGGGCACACTGCTGACTTATATTGAGCTTGCTGTCAACCAGCATTCCCAGATCCCTTTCTGCAGGGCAGAAAGTACACACTTGAGTGTATACACATGAATACACACTCTTCAGAGCATCCAGTAAAAGATAATCACCATAAAAGTAGTAGGAAATACTGTACCTGTACATGGTTTCAGCTTCCACATCCCCAAACCAGACACGTAAATTTGGAGTGAAGTTCTGTCCTGTAAGTTCCAACATTGCTACATCCCCACCACCATTCAACTGGAAAGGGATTGAATAGAAAAAAAAAAAGAAAATCCACAAAAAAAGAAGTATTAATAAAAACAAACACGCCCCTCTCAGGGAAAAACAGAAAAAAATCCTTCACATGTGTACAAGAACTGTAAACAGTGCTGTTTCTATCAGCTGGATAAAACTGAAACACACCTAACACAACTGAACTGTAAAGAAGTAACACTTCTAAAAGATACTGCCAATTAATTTGATATCCTGAAGGAACTTCTAAGTTTTGATAGTGGCCACTTAGAATAGAAGTCAACAAACAAGGCTTTGAAAACAAAGAATAAAGAATCTTTCAGAGAACATGTTAGGAGAGCTTCAAGTTTTTCCACAGCAGAATGCTGATTTTCTTAATAAGGTTTCGATCTGGCTCTCTTTGATCTATAATTGGCTGTTTTAAGAGCCAAAATCAATTTCTAAATAATCAAACAGAAGTAGAAGTCCTAAGGATATCACTACCACAGTATTTTAAGAAATAAAATTCTTAATGTATAAGACAATATTAAAATTATTCCTATGCTGGATAGGCTCATGTATTCTGAAATGCAGGTAAGAAAAATTATTGCAACATAAAGTAATTTTCCTATTTATAAAACTAGTAAGAATGTTTTCCTACAGTATTCCACAAAAATACCATGAAGGTTAAACCAGTATGACAAAAATAATCTCACATAAAAGAGTTGATTCAAAAAAAATAAACTTACTTGAAGACTTTCTACAACAGGCACAGGTGTCACTGGAGCATGGACTGGCCCCATCCCCTCATAAAATGTGTATTCTGCTTTATCTGTGCTAATGATTGTCCAAGAAGCTCCATCATTAATCATTTCTTTATTTGGTTCTTTTGGGCATGGAGTGGCCTTAGAAAGAAAGAAAAGTTTTAAATCTGACCTATAGACTCATTTGCCAAGTCACAGAGCTAAAAACCAACTCGTCCAGTAATAACATCTGTTACTTCAAAAACACGTTTCCTTATGTTTTTCCTCCAACAAAAAGACCCAGAGAAAGTTGCGTACATTTCAGCAAAACTAGTAGAAAACTAAAACTTGTGAAAACACTGTAACTCTCACCTATGACACTGTCACCTCTCCAACCTTCTGTTTATGATTTTAGTTAATCTTTCAAAGTTTTAATGTTATTCAATAGCCATTAACCAACAAACTACAGCAACTAGAAGTGGCTACTTTAAAATATATCTTGTTTTATTAATGCAAAATGACTAAACTAGCTACACACTGAAGTGGAATACTTTTCGTTAGTTATGATTTACATCTAGCCAAGATTTGGTTTTTTCTTTTTAGAAATATATAGAGAGGCAGAAAATACACTGACAACTATTTTTTACGGCAACAAAATTCTCTCTGAACAATTCCATCATCTAGCAACCAATAAGGAAATTGTGTATAGGTTAAACACAGGCACCGAAAAAAATGGGACTCAAAAATTCTAATTTTAATACCTAAATTCTCTTCTCTTCCATTAAGCTTTTAAGGATATCTAGGTATGTAACCATAACCTTCACTCTTCAAAGCTGTTAGATAAACTTCAGTTAGCACGAATTTACCAGTTCAGATGAAAGGAAGTTAAGATCAAAGCTGCATTCTCATGTGGACTCTTCATTCTGATATGATTATGTAAAAAAGCACCGAAAACAGCTTGCAAGGGACGTGTGCAACAAGGATCAAAACTACAGATCTTTCCAAGCTCAAGACCCAACTGATATTTTTATTAGAAACTTGTGAAGCTTCTAAATTACTAGCCCAACTTCAAAAGAGGAACTGTTGTATACTATTTCGATGCATGACATTTTTCCTACAGGTTGACTACAATTCCTGTTGGCATGGACTGACATACTTAAACTCATGACAAATAAAACCATGGATATCAAAAATGAATGACCCTGTATAAAATCCTTGACTAGCTTCTTCATATCTGCTAAACCCCTGCCACAAAGTGGAAGGCAAATGCCACAGAATTTGTTCTGAAAGTCCTGCTATGTCAAGAATCATTTCAGGAACACATTACTCCTCCTGTCACAGAAATCCTTGAAAGATTATGATTCCTCTTCTAGAGAAGCATTCTTCCTTGTCACTTCCAAATACAGCAGTTTACCTCCAGGCACTTCCCCCGCCCCCCCGCTTTTCCTTTCCTTTTATAACTAAACTTTCTCAACAGGTAGCACTGGAAGATTGAAATGCCTTAACACCATGCTTAGTACCTCATGTATTGACATGGAGACAGGATGGGAAACAAACAATTACATAACATTAACTGATAAAGGACAGAATTCCCGAAGAACTGGTAAACACAACAAGGACACAAACAAAAGCAATCCAAGGAAAATAATATATCTGGATTTACAAAAAACGAAACCACTATACACCACTAACCTCTCCCTCCCAAAAAAATAACCCTCAAGAAAGCTCTATATCAGAGGATATTAAAGAAATTAACTTATCATGGATTAGAAAAAGTTGTGAGGGTTTTTTTAATAGAAAGTTAATTAAAGGAAAGCAAAAAGCAAAAGGTAGAACTTGACAGTTGTTCTCTCAAAATGGACAGAAGCCAACAGTGCAGTCCACTCCCCAAGACTAGTGTTGCCATCAGTTTTATTCAATGCCCTGACCAGTATGCTGGTAAAGTCAAATCTTCAAACTTCTGCATGATCCTAAGTTTTTCAGGTAGTTAAATGCTGTTACAATTGCAAGGATTTTATGTCCAGAAGGACATCAAAATGAACACAGAATGCAAAAAAGTGGTAATGAGCTTCAATTTAGATAAAAGTGAGGTTTCGAAAGAAAAATTCTGTAAATGATGCCCATAAAATACTGAACTTGGAACTGGTAGTTACAACTCAGGATCCTGGAATCACCACTGACAGTTTTCTGATACCACCAGCCCAATGTGCAGTGGCAGCCCTGGACACCATCAGAAAAAAATATTGAGAACAAGGTATCAGGTATTATTTTGCCAGTGTAAATCCTTTGTTTACCTAATTCTGGAATACTGTGTGCAGCTCTGGTCTCCCCGTCTAAGAAAGCTGTGGTGAAAAAAGAGAAGGTACAGAAGGGGCAAGCAAAATCACCAAGGAGCTGCTGACCTTACGAGAAGAAATTGAAAAGACTGTGACTCTCCAATTTGGAGAGAAGAAATTAAGACGTTGACGAGTAAGGTGAATACAGAACTGTTGCTCACTAAATCCTGCAGAATTGGAACTAGGAATCACTCACAGAAACTATTAGATCATTCAAAACAAATACAGCAAAAGTTTACTACACAGAAGACAGGAAACTTCTTGAACTTTCTGCCACAGAATACTGCAGAAAGAGAGCATCAGCACATTCAAAAGGAATCAAACTGTCAGACTACATATCTACAAAATTATACTAAAAGATAGAGTCAGGGATGCAGCCTTTAACAACCCTTAATACAAGAAGTGGGGATGCTGGCAGAGTACAACTGCACTGGACTGCAGAAAGAAACCAGGTCTGCCTGCTTCCTGTAAGCACCATGTCCTATTGCTGCTGTTAGATACAGATATGGACTATGCTCTGATCCAGTAAGGCATTATTTATACTCTTTCTCTGTTCTCCAGAATACATGGACATCTTTAAAGAGAGATTTGGCTGGTACTTCAGCAACTGAATTTCAAGGTTTTTGTAGGTTCATGCCGACCTGCTGACTTTTTACAGCCTCCCTGCTTTAAGCCTCTAAGGTCTCTATATTGAGCTATTTCCATTCACCCAAGAGAGACTTGTCACCCTGAAGTAAAGTTTAGGGGTTTTTGTGTGGGTTTTTTTTTTGTTTTGTTTTGGTTTTTTTTTTTTTTTTTTACAGTGACCACAGTCTGTCTAGACTCCTACTATAGAAACTGTATTCAACAGTAAATGCTTAAGAGCAGGCAGGTGAAAGATACTACACACGCCTGTTTCTCTGGTCTTGGTCTTCTGGTCCGAAGGAAAAAAAACAGATAAAATGGGATTTTTCTCCTGCCAGTGGTAAAAAGAGTTTATCTTCCACAGTGATTTCACTTACCAAAGAGTGATAACAGCCTGATATGCAAGTTAACACATTTTATTCAACAAGTAGAAGCAGCAGGTACCTACACCACTAAAAGAATTCAGAATAGTGGGTTGTCCTGTTATGTAAGCCCTACCCATGTGAGAAGTTCAGCGCTCTTATCAGATTGGGCTCCTTGAGTGCTGCAGAAACTGATGAGTGGTAGGATGTCCTGGTAGTTCCACAAGCAATTCCAGGATGTTGAATTAAGGCAGCTGTCAGAGAAGCAGGAGTTGCTTCTTCATTCAGCCCTTCACATAAAAGTACTTTGAGAGAGATCAAACAGCAAGGCTGATCCTGAGTTATTGCAATTCCCGTTTCATAGCTTTCTCCTCTTCTTGACGAAGGTCCATTCTCCTTTACAAGAAAGTATATTGATAGATATATCTCTGCTATGTGCTGTGGATAGAACCAATAGATCTGGTCCCTTCTAAGCCACAAGTCATGAATACGTTTCCTGAAATATGAACAAAGTTTCTCGCATTCTCTTTCCATTGTCCCAATTCAGGACAGAAGTCAACTGAGCCTTTACCGAACCTTCTTGTCCCTTCCCTTAAATTAAGGGAATTCTTTAAAAGGTTAGTTTCCCCCTTTCCTACCTCTACCTTTCTTAGCCAAGAAGCTACAGCTGTTCTCCTAAGGAAGTCCCAAGTCTTTCCCGAGTGTGGCCATCTTCCTGGAGCACAGCATTCTCTCTCAATACCCTTTGCTATTTGAGCTGCCCTGGATGTTTAAAGAAAACTGCAATACTTAGGTAGGCCTAAGTCTTGTTACTCTTATGGGAATTACCATGCTGAAAGTCTGCTAAAAGGACGCTAACATACACATGAGACTAAACCCGCAATGTGTTAGTGTATTGTATAAGCTGTCGGAACAATTGTACACTGTGTTGTGTGTTTTTTTGTTTTGTTTGTGGTGTGTTTTGTTTTTTGTTTTTGTGTTTTTTTTTTTTTTACAGCTCTCCCTAGGGGTTCATTCCTGTTACAGTAACTTGCTAGGGCTATTTTTCTCCACCTACTGGAGAAATAAATACTTGAAGACTGAGACAGCTACATTCTTTACAGACAAATCAAATTTCTGTGGCTTTACAAATTACTGTCATCAACTGCCATAGCTGTCTATGTTTACGCTCTTACCCAAGAGCAAGACAGTGCAACTCTGCTAAGTTCACCATGAAATAAGACTATCATGAACTGTATCTTTTCCTATTTGCTGTAATCTAGAAATGGACACACAAAAAAGTGGTGCAACTCTACTGACATATGTCAACATGTTAAACCACAGTATCATGACTGCATGCACAAGCTCCTTGTGTGTTTCCATTTCTTCCATTACAGAAAATAGAATTCATTGTCTAGACAGACATGGAAGAAGGTTATGAGGAAAGAAAAACAGATTTGGAAAGGGACAGATAAAGTTTGTTGCTTTCTATCTTCTGTCTTTTCAAAACAAAATATTAGACTCAAATTCAAAACCAACTGCAAAAGTGGCATTCATACATATTTTGGGAATGTTTGGGAAAACTTCGCAACCACGCTTCTCAACTATTGAAATAGTTTTAAACAACTCACTTGAAATTGGATTATTCTCTCCTGGGAAAGGCACAAATACATTCTCTCAGTGTCTTTAAGGTAAAATGCACATTTATGGAGCTGCGATACTGGATCATCTGCATCCAATAACGCTGTTTGTTTATCTACTTTTCGAATTATCTGTGAATGAAAATTGTACATATATATTTAGGACAATTTCTGTACTTCATTACATTGGAGATTACCTATGTACTGTTAGTAAAGGAAGTGAAAGGTCATTTTTTTTTTCAAATTTCCATGCCTCCTGTTTTAATACCAACATTACATTCATAATTCTCAATGCTTTTGAAACAAGAACACAACATTGAAGTGACACTCAGTACTACAGCTTCAATGTGCTGCATGCATATTTTTTTTTTTTTTTTGCTGTAAGAGTGGGGAAAAAAAAACTTGAAGCTTCAGCAAAATCTACTTTTGTTCCATTTCCTGGTACAAAAGAGCAGTAGGTCAAGTATTAATAGACTTCTACAGAAGCCTCCACCATTGATAGCATCAACAACATTCTGTGGCAGACTGGTTGCTGAACGAGAACAGTTGAAAATAAGGATTTACTTTAAAGGTATTGAGATGTCCTTAAGTAAAGTTTTTCAAACACAACAATCACAGCATATCTTAACAACAGTTGGTCATTAAATATTACTTAAAGACAACTGCAAAGAACAATTGTTCCTTACATCTGGCAGTTCAGTGAAAAAATATCTGCTGACTTAATTCAGAGCTGTTATATTAATTTATTTTTAAAAATTAAAAAAGTTATTCCCTTACAGACAGTGGAAATCTGTAGCTTGGAATTTTAACTCAACTTCTAGAAAAAAGTTTAATACTTCATTTTATGCAACATCAGCAGAAGCAGCAGCTAAAGTGCTTGAAGATTTGTAAGCCGACAATCAGAAAGCCAACCATGTCCTCTGGGGTTTCTAATTATAATAAATGGCATTATTAGCAATATAAGTTTCAAGGTTAACTTGTTTCTTCAAAGTTCTTTGTATTAACCTATAAAATGTCTGCAAGTTACCTTTTAATCGCATCACCTTCAACCAATCTTGTAAGGCAGCAAGACAAATGTTTCCAATAGCAAACAAACCAGGAACCTTTAGCCTAATTTGTTTTAACCTATTTCTACCTACAAATAAGGTTTCTGGAATCATAAATGATGGCATCTCCTTTCAGCAATAAGAAAATATTAACATGAAGCTCACAAATAAAGTGAGATCCTCTTACTGAATTTCATGTGCACTCAACCAGATCAGTAGTGAACAGGTCTGGATTTTTCTGTTAAATAATGTGATTTAAAAAAAAAAAAAAATCTATTTAAATGATCATTTTATACCATTTACTCTGAGCAGGCTATCTTCTTTTTTAGTTAAGTTTGATATTGGGAGAGAATTTCTCACTACAGTCCTAGTAAAATAAGTCTGGGAAGGGGAACAAAAACCTGCCTGCAGGGAAGGTTGGTTTTACATTGGCACATTATAAAAATTGTTTCTAGTCAAAATTGGAATTAGCAAAGTCTTGTATGAAATTCATAATGGTCTGACAAACCACAATTTCACAGAAGATCTCATATAAAGCATCGTTTATTATCAGTCACATAAAATTCCACTTAGGCTGGCATTAAGTGCATAAAACAGGAGGAAAAAAATAATCTACAATTATACTTAAATTTATTTATAAAAAACATTACTGTGTATCCAGCAGTAAAGTGATTTTTTTTGGTTCACAAACCTTAACTGGTTATAATCCATTTTGTATCTGTGACAAAAACAAGGGCTGAAATTGTCTCCTAAAAACCAGTTATTCCAAAGGCATTTCCAGTGTTCCATATTTAAAACAGACAGTATTAATAAATGTCAAAAATGCTTTTGCAAGCTGATACTGGTATAATTATGTATCCTTAGAAGTACACAGAAGTGCTTTTAGATTCAAATCAGTAGAGCATTTTTAAAGCTGTGCTGAACTCAACAAATGGAATAGTCCTACTGGCTGCAAAGACTTTACTCATCTATTCAATACCAATATTTAAAGTATTTTGCTACACTAGGACCTACATTACTGTTTTAAAAATTGACATTTGCTTAAGGACAGCTTGCAGATTAACCTACTTTGGCAGGTTTTAATTCTGAAAAATTCCCTATGCTTATTTTACAAGCTGTTCTTTGCTTACAGAATTAATCTGCAGATACAAAAATATGCTTTTATTAAAATGAATGCTGTTTTCCATGTAAAACATGTATTACCAAAAGGAAACATACAAAGCCAAAAATTGTAAACAATGCAAACCCAACTATGAAATTACACTAAGTAGCCATCTACAAATTAATTACAGCATTGGAGAAATTAAACTGTACCAGTCTTGGGAGTGCCATGCCAGTAACTGAGCATACAAGTTTGACAGTCTGCCCATAATGAATGTAGCCATCTCTCACTGTGAATTCTTCTCCTTCCGATTCATCATCATCCACTGCATGAAACAGGAATTTTCACATTATTTGTTTTAATCACTGTTTTCCTCTATAGGAGGAACATCTAACATCACACTATTACATCAAATATACACTCAGTAACAAAACAAATCTGCATATGGGCAATTAATATAGAGGAAAAAATGCAGGACACTTTTTTGTGGGGATGGAGGGAGGTAGGTGAAAAAATATATTGCTTCACTTTTACTTACAGAGGTGAATGTAAAATGCTCCCCACTGTTGTGAACTGGCATGGAAATTACCACCTTCTACGTGCAAATATCTGGTGCTAACTGTTTGGGATCGAAGTCTATTAAATAGTGCCACTTTTGTCCCTGACGCAATACATACTGCAAGGAACACATACAGACTTGAGATTATAAAATTACTTCATTATTACATAGAAAAGTAACAAAAAGTCACAAATACAGTAAAATAAACTGATTAATACTGGAAATCAAGAAATAATTCTCAATTATTGGTTAATTTAGAAAATATTTATATTTGTGACAGACCAAAAATAATCACAAAATTACAAGTGGGATAACATACACAGTCACTGTTGTCCAAAGGCATGCTAGTTCACAGAATTTTGCCACTTAGCCAAATGGGCCAGTGCTTGCCAGCTGAAAACTCCTTCTGTTCATAGTTCTCCAACAACTGATTATTTGAGCAGAAGCTTTAGCTTGCCGTTGTGAAGTACTTAGACAACTTTCAGTGATCATTTGAAGTATATTTGAAGTATAAAGAAAAATTATTCTTACAAATCACACTCAATTGAAAGGAAGACAGACATACCCATGTAAAATTGTAACCATGCAACTTGAAATTTTCTCAGATGTGAACTTACTTATCGTTCAAGAGAGAGAAATGCTAAGTCTGTTCCACTAAAAAAAAAAAATCAGCAACTAGCTCTTTGCCATCAGAACAGGCATGTTTCTTCTACTTGGTTCACATTTACTATCGAAGAATGCTTGGTTCATATTCACTGTCCATCAAAACTATCTGTCTGAATATAAACTCAACAGTGCATACTCTGAGCCCACGGGCGTGAACTGCACAGCAACAGATTGCCTTTAGTCATGTGGCAAGCTAGCGGCCCCGAGATCCACATTCCATAGGTGAATGGGTTCCAGCCCAACACAGATGGAAGAGCCTTTTAAAGCACTAGTGAAGAGAGAGAGAAAAAACAAACAAAAAAAAAGGGTATCTCTTGAGGTGCTCCATTGGTACGCAGGCAAAAACTTTGGAGGAAAAGCAAAAATGCTTCCAATTATACATTAGCACCAGAGATATCTTTAGTTGAAAAACACGGTAAGCAAATAAACCCGGGTGAAGTATCACCATACAGATTTCTTAACCACTTACTTAAAAGAAACCATGCAAAAGATACTAAAAATAACACGAAAATGGCATGAGACAGTAAGAAGGTGGCTGTGATGTGACAAAGTGCAGTTTGGATAATACGATGCTGCTCATTTATCACAATCTGAAAGCTTTCTCTTTGATACTGATCAAAACATCCTAAGCACCAGATCATGGCAGCTTAAGAGTTCGAACAGCTTAGAAAGCTAAGGTAGAGCATTCTTTATGCATTTGTCTACAAGGATTCACTCCTCAGAATAAAGGGGTTTTGGTGGACCTTTTATATTTACTAAATAATAACTGCGACTGCATAAAACTCAACAGTGTAACCTATCTATATGGGAATACTTTAAAATACACTGATGTGTACAGTTCTGAAATACATTAGAAAAAAACAGAAAGTGAGAACTTCATTGTATTTAGTTTGTAGTCAGACCTCAGAATATGTAAGAAAAAAATTAGTAGGCATCAAAATCAATTGCTACATAAAGAAAAGAACTGTAAAATACTTACAGTCTGCATTTTTCAGTGACTGTTTCTTTTTAGAAGGTTTGGAGATGACTTTGATCCGTTTACTGAGGAACACACCAATGTCGTCACTATTGCCATAGAACATTTTTACCGATAACATGAAGTGCTTTCTCTTGTCTGAGTCTGATATGTATAATGTTTTGGCAGTGCAATAATTCTGTAGGTGAAAACATACTGTTGTTTCTTCTTTCAAGTCAACCCAGTTCAAGAAGCTACATATATTTAATTATGAACAAAACAGGAAAACTGAGGCAATAGTTTCTAAAACAGATCAGAAACTGCTTTTTCCATCTCTTCCATATGGATATCATTTATGACTACTGTTTAGCTTTGCGAAGTTTAGCACCCAATTTCAGTACTTTAACGTCTTTCTAAAGACCCTTACCAGGACTGGAAAACAGATGATTAGAGACTATAGCTGTGTCAAAGACATCTCTGAGTGGTTAAGAGCACTACTAACAATTACATTTGAGTAGAGCTATACAGGCAGTACACTGGGCATGCACAAGAGGCTGCCTGTGCAGAAAATGTGTTAAGCCAAACTGTTCTTAAATGATAGGAGATGATTGGGTTTTGAAACACTAGAAAGTTACTTTCGGCTAAGTGTTTACACTAGGTGACAACAGAAGCTTTAAAAAAAAAATCTCAAAACTAACTTTTATTATTCTTTTCCTGTTCAGCAACATACGAAGCATTTCTAAGCAGAGTGTGCTGGAAATACTAGGTAGCTATAAAATACTGCTTAATAAAACAACCAGCTAAGATGAGCACTCATGTGCTGCCCGTTCTATTCCAACTGCTTAAGTCATCACAAATGCCTTTAAAAAAAATCTTGTAGCAATTTATATCACTGTAAAAAAATAATCTGCTAAATTTATTAAGATGCTATTTTAATTGTATTTTTATGCAAAGGGACTTAAAAGACCACTTCTAGCAGCAGATGTTGTTCAGCTACTTCCTTTATGAGATTATCCATTCATGCCAGCCAGGGAGAGGGACATGGAGTTTGGGCCAAAAAAACCTTACTTCAGTTAACCACTGATGCCTACCAAATAACCTAACAGTTTACTGACTCTGAATCAACAACCTACAAATGAAAGGTTACTACCCTGCTATGATCCCATGAACCAAATCCACCTATTCAATTGTCCTACATATTTTTGAGGGATTTTTTTAAACCACTTATATAATATCTGTTACAGTGTAACAAAAGTTACCAAAAATAAGCAAGGGTATTCCTTGAAATATGCACCCATGTAGCTGTAATATCCTTTGCAGCAATCTGAGTGGTTTATTACAATTCTTCTACCTTTCCTTCCAAGTTCAGCTGCTGCATTTCTTGGTCGCTGTTTCCTATTCCAATGAAGGCGCAAGGTTGTGACTCTTGCTCAGTGCAACCATCCCGTTCCATTTGCTCTTTTTTTTTCTTCCATCCACTGCCCATAAGATACACACATGGAGGAGGACAAAAGAACCTGCAAATGAAAAATGCATTATGAGATTACACACAGCTTTCAAGAAAATTCTTGAGACAGAAACTGTTGTGTACCCAAAGCTTTCTCAGCCCATTCGAGTTTATATATGCATGCCCTTCATTTGCTTTGAAGATTTTCTAAAATGCAAATCAAAAAAAGAGAAAAAGCAAGGAAAATCAGCACTACATGCTGATCTTTCCAGTTCAATATTTGGTAGGTAATAGTCTGTATGTCTATAAAATGAAAACGCTTTCTACCCTTACAAAGAAGAGATTCTCAAAGAATCTTAAGGTAAAAAAGCCTTGAAAGTGATGACAACGTTTTGTTTTTGTAGGTGCTTAATATGACACAGTGGTTAATACACACAGAACAGTTCCACAGACTAAACTAATGGACAACTGCTGACTACAATTCCTAAACATTTAGTGTTTCATCATTAGCAAGAAGGGAGTCTATTCCGAACAAGCATAAATCTCTTTTCAGTCTTTAAATGGAATAGATGATTTTACATTTTCATCAGTAACTGTAAAAGATACGATCTAGTCTTTAGCAGCACTGACTGAAGTAAGTCTAGATGCTACTTACAGCAATGTGTTCAAAGTTAAATGCAGCATTATAATACAACGTATTGGTCTTGAAGTTTCTGCAAATTGTTAAAATGCAAATCCTAATCACTTTTGGTTTTAGTTTAGCCAACAGCTGCAGTGTTTTTATCATAATTTTGTTAAGATCAAAGTTAAAAAAGCAGAATGAGTACATCCAGTTGTGAGGTAGCTAAAGAGGCATGAAGGGAAAGGATAATTTAAAAAGTTTTTAATTATTCTATTTATTTCAAATTGGAGAGTAGTGCTTAACTTGCCACTTCTGAAAACCAAAGACAACTCCTACCTTATACAGGTAGGTGGGTAGGAATTTTTTTTTTTTTTTAAATTTGGCTTGGGACAACTGGATTCATGGATTATTTCTATTAAACACCATATAAACCTCGATTAGTGGAAGCCAGCTTTAGTACGAAAATCAAGTCCAATACACCTTTTTATCCCACCTATTCAGCAAAATTAGCTTTATTTAAGATATAAAATGCTTTTCTAAGTAACAGAATTCTTAATAGATGAAACCAAAGTCCTGAGTTAAAAATCACACAATAATAAATGTAAATATTAAGAACCCATATAAATAAATGCAAAGACTTGTAATCATTTCAGTTAATGCACATAATTAATGTATATTCTTTGTTAGAGAAACAAACAACCAAATTTTAAGTTTTACTGCAATTCAAAATGTCTCAGTAATTATGATAATGAGCAAAAATTACCCCCTGCAGGCCAAAAAAAAAAATTCAAACTTTTCATCTTGCCAATAAATCCACAGTGAAAATTTTTCAGTTAATTTCGCTCTTTTTAAAACACATCAAAACTGATGATATACCAATACGCATATAGCTTAAATATCTATGAACGTCTTTCCAAAGCATCATGCTCTAGTTTGAAAAGACTGGATACAAAAGAGAATTTGTAGAAAGTAGCTCACTACATGACATCAAAAGATCTGCATGTTTGAGAAGCCCACTAAATTGATTTGTGAAATTGCTCCTACAGATTGCTTTTAAAACTTAGTAATTCTAAACAAACAGAAACAAATGCTGTATTTCGTCCATTATGATAATCCATTTCAGCAAAGACTTATCATAACAATTATTTGCTCCTTTTAAAAATTGCCTTCACACTGTTCTGAAGCATAGAAATTTTGATAAATATGGCATTATAAATTAACAGAAAGCCACTTGTAGAAGCAAACTATTTAAAGTTTAACAACTAACATTTTTTCATGTGCTTACTGCATCAGTTTTAACTATTTATATTTTATTCTTTGGGGTAACTATAGGTCATACGAAGGTACTGGAATTTTTCTTCTTCCAATTGAAAATGCAGAGCACAGAGAACCAAGGCAACAGGTAGAAACTTGCCAATTTGCAAAGCAGATGTTTCCTGATGGAACTGTCAACTTGAGACACTACACAATCAACTACCTCAAAAATAAAATTTAACTCTTTCACAGCAGCAGCACAAGAGAATACTTCCACTAGCCCAGCCATGAATCATAAAGCTGAAATTTATAGTTACCTGACATTAGAATGGGTTATTGTAACTTTATTGCTGTAATAATAGAAATTCTGAAATTTGGAAATCACCATGAATAGAAAGAGTAAGCAGTGATAAATGTTATCAAACAGCGCACACTGTGTATCCCCTTTTTGCTTGCTATTATGCCTTTTGCTTCTGATCTTCTGCTACCTGACCTCTATTCCAGCTTTCTTCATGAAGACACTGAATGATGCAGTAGGGGTGTATTTAAGAATGCCATGAGTTTCTGTTACATGCCAATTAAGTCCTCCCCCTCCTACTACAAACTTTTGATTTCAAAACCAGGAATGCATTTCCTCCTTTTCAATTGCATTTATTTCAAACATTAGATCAGCACAGATGACATGACCTAATTTCCCTCTAATGCTTCTCTACCCTAAAGGAAAAACGATCTTAAGAGGACTTATGTTTGTGAGAGAGACAGTGCAATGACAATGGTCAAAATCATAAAATTCATATGAAAGTACAAGTGTATATTTACTTTCTACATGACCAATCTAATGTATATGGCCCTATATCACCCCACATCTAGATGTATATACCATAATTGTTGTGAAAAATCTATTCTGAGGCTCATCTACTCATTGCTGCAACTTTTGGCATGTTTTAGGAAAACAGAAAACCAAAACAAATCAAGAAATAATAGCTTTAGCATTACACTGAGAAAATTTCTGCTGTAGACAACTGATCACATTTTAATAAAAACCCCACAGATATACAGAGGTATATATATACCTCTCTATGAGGGTGGGAAGGAAGCAAGAGGATATACTGTTTAGGAGGCCTACTCTACTTTGTCATCTCAGATAAAGGACTGCTGTCATGTTTCTCCTGTGAACAACACTTTTCAAATGGGGGTTATGAATTAACTCCAAGGTTAGGAAATGCAATTTTTTGGGGAAGAAACTCAAGTAACAGATGCATTTATTCAAGAGTTGATCTTTTGGAAATAAACTCAGACCGCCAGAAAAAGCACACCACATATCTAGTCAGCTTCTGAACTCACAAACCTGAACGACAATACAAGATCCTTTTGGTGTTAATGGATGTATCCCACTAATTTTCTTCTCAACAATTATAAGCTATTTCCAATACAGAAATTATACACGGACTAAAAATTAATATCAAGCTTTATTAACGGAGCAATGCTTTGCAAAAAAGAAACCAGACCAAGTGTATTCCAAGTAGGTGTAACACCATAAGACAAACATCCACATTTACCTTTCTTCCTCATGTACTCTTTTGTATTTATCTTACTGGTTAGTACACAAGAAAAAAATCCCAAATTTTTTTCATATCCTTTTTCATTTCAGCTTTATGCTAAACCACGTCCTTTGAATAACTATGGCCACTAGATGGCAATGAAGACCTATAAGAAACAAGTTTTAATCCATTGATGAAGAGAAAACAAGACACAACGATTACAGTGCTGTTTTTAAATTGGAACACAGAAAAACCTTGGAAAACTATGACTTACTGAACAAAGAAAGAAACTTCTGAAGCTGAGACAATTTTAAGTTTGGTTAAAATTACCAAACAAGAAGAAAGAGTCTGGACATTCACAATTTGAATGGGTTTTCTTATGTGTCAGCCTCTTACTCACCCTTCAGATATAGCCAAATACAGTCTGGGGGCTTTTTACTTCCTATTTACAATCCCAGGAACTTATACATAGAAGAGATAAACTATAAATTTTCTATCCAATATCGTGTGAGTAAATTATGAGTATCCTCATATTTCTAATTTACACAGAGGATTAAAGAAAGTGTCTTTGATATGTATAAAATAACTGCTGGAAACAGGTTCTCTCATTAATAAAACATTTCTGATGTAAATAGGAATGTAAATATTTATGTGAGAGGCTGGCTTTCAGATAACTATAAAGAGGAAAAGAGAGAAAGAAAATCACCTCCCCAAAATTAGTAAAGTATTTTAGGTAAAGTAATCTCCACCATTGCTGATGGGAAATAAGGTAGGACGATGTTTGGTGGAACAAATTAAAATACTCTTCCTTCGACCTTTGATTTACAGGGCCTACGTCTCTTTTATCTTTCACCATAAAACTACAGAAAGACTGAGTAGGAGGTAAAAAAAAAAAATCTTCTGAAGTATTAATCTGACCTATAGTAAAAAGAAAACTATGCTGGAGGGAAAGGCAGCTGTGTCTGGTTCTTCTGAGCTTGTTCAGAATTTTCAGTACAAGAAGTAATGGTGGAAAATCATGTAGGATGTAATTTCCTCACTGGATTTATAACATGTTCTCTTAATACCTTTTCTCTATGCCATGAGCAGACTGGCAATTCCTTGCTGAATGAGCAGTAAAACAAACACAGGACATTCTTCCGTGAGGTAAACACCTAACAACTTGATCTAAAAACCACATGAGATCTGTTAGGGATCAACTCTGTGAGCTCTTTCATTACTGGAAGTATACCAACCAGTAATGTCGTTCCTGGACAAAGCCTATCCCACACTTGTTAGATTCTGCACAAAAAGATGCAGATTCAGTGCTTCCTACTTGCAAATATAAAGCACAGTGACTGAACCAGGGTCACATTTTGGGACACCAAGTCTCTGTAAACATTTCATGTATTTAACATATCTCTACAACATTTTGCTGTGGACTCCTACTTTCGCAGAAGAGGCCTTCCGTGATGCTCCTCCTATGCATCTTCCAAGAATTTGTGATCAGTGTTATTAAAACAATGGGCAGTTATAATGAAGCTAACATAGGGACTGATATTAGACAGGAAAGGTCAGAAAGTCAGTCTCCAAAAAGTAAAGGGCATCCCCATAGTGCCTTCTGCACTATAGTTTCATGGGCTGCTCAAGTAAGGAAAGACCATAGTATTACCAATCTCATGTTAGACTCCAAGCTCAGTAACTCAGCACAGCAAAGAGAAGCAAGCTGTTACTCATCTGTTCTGACAGAACTGTTCCATCAGACCAACTGGAAACTGAACATTTTTCCATGGCAAGAAAACCAAGCTGAGATTTGTCTAAGGATGCTCCCCTTTATTCCAAATGACTTGAAGGGAAGAACAAGATCATTTCTAGTGGTTTCTGAGACTTGACTGCAACAACAGAAAGTGGAATAGGTTGAGTCTTTGGCACGACCTGTAATATTGTTTTAAATCAGGCAGTCACCGAAGGAGAGAACAATATTCCTTCAGTCCCTTCAGCCAATTCAGGCCAATCAATACAGAGAAAATATGGTACTTCAAGTAGAGAAGCTACCCTAACTGAACTTGCCAGGAAGCAAGGCAAGTTAGAAGTAAAATAAAATCAGCTCATGTCATTGCTACCTAGTTCTGATGCACTCAATGCTCTTTTCAAACCAGTCTTCTGTTGACAAAGGTTTGCTTTTTCAAATCATCCAAGTCATCCCTGTATTCATCTTACAGAAGTCTTTGCCTTCAGAAGAGTTTAGTGGTGTCTACCAGCTGGTTTTCTTTATGTTCAGGGTGACATTAGCAGGGAAGTTTTTCCTTTGTACCTGTTGGTCAGTTCCGAGTCGCTCAAGGCAGGAGGTGTGTTTGTCAATTACCCGCATTGTTCTGAGCATGAAATTACTCAGTCATCTTCTTTTCTTCTTAGGAACTGAAAGAACTAACAACATCCACTAAAGAATTCAATACAACAACAAATGAAAAATCATTAGGTGCTAGAGTGTTAAGGATGAAGTAGTGGAGCCATGGGGTAAGCCCTGGAAAAGGCTATGCCCTCAATAACAAGAGCATTAACCAGAGGGCAAGCACACTCTATTCGGGTGAAAGGAAGTATTTGAGAAGAAATTACAGGAGCTCCTTCACTATCAGCCATAAAACAAGACACAGCTAGACCATTCTCAGGCTAATCAGTAGTGATAATGTTTAAACTCAGAACAGCCTGTAATCCACAAATACCAATCTGGCTCACAGTCTTTGATGAACTATGTCTCGGAATCCAAAACACTTCAGTCCTTTAAACTGTTGAATGTTCCCACTGTTCAGACTCTGAAGAGAGAAGTCTCAGTGAATGGTAAATATGGAAAAAATACAAGAAGCATAAGCCAAACACCCACACTCATCAGGACTAAACGTCACCTGAGTCTCTATCATCTGAATGCCTTTGAAAGATGACAGCCATCCAACAGTAAACATGAGGCAAAAAGTCTTAAATTCAACTTAAGTCCATCCCTGAGCTTCTTACCTCCTGGCTTCTTTTTTGTTAAATTTAAGAACATTAACTTTGGGAAGAGCAAGGTTAATAAGAAGAGTCCACTCAAAAAAGACAGACGCCTCCCTTCATTACTGTTATTTAGGTACAAGTATCAAGAACACTCTCAAATTAACCCAGAAAGTCTCCACCCACGCGGCAACAACCTGGAATTGTGTTTCTGTGAGGTCCATTTAAACCAGACCACACTACGTGAGATCTGCACCGTCTACAGTGAGTTTTCAACAGAGTATTCCACCATTTACTAAGCCTCATCAAAACACTGAAAGGTAGTTATTGTACTAACCTTTTAATTATGCCATGCAAAGTTTATTAATGATAAATATTTCCCATGACCTCACAACAAACAAGGTTTAAAGACTGGAACAAAAGGTGGAAGTCTGTTTAGGGTTCTTATAGGTTCTGTATTTACTTGAAAGACATGTCAAATTTAAGAAATAATTACTTTTGTAACTTGAATTCTTAATTACAAAGATAGTTATCTAACTTATTCTTTATAACTTTATTCTTTATGGATCAAAAGTTAACCAGAGCATATCCATGCCATAATGAAGTCCCGTGGAAAACATGAAATTTCTCC
Source organism: Gavia stellata (assembly GCF_030936135.1). Classification (NCBI taxonomy): domain Eukaryota; kingdom Metazoa; phylum Chordata; class Aves; order Gaviiformes; family Gaviidae; genus Gavia; species Gavia stellata. Next base: position 21,051,967 of record NC_082598.1, on the reverse strand, counting down.
ATAAAACAGGTATGAAATAGGTTTTTGTCTATAAAGCAGATGTACGCAAAAAACCTCACTTCAGAAATGGTTATTTAATGTAAAAATGGTGAAAACTTGATTGACCAGTTGCATAAAGCAGCCTTAAACCTTTACTAATTTTGCTCAGTCCAGTAATATGAAGAGCCAAAAGGCACGTTCTGCTATGAATAAAACAAAAAATTAAAAAAAACTCAAAAAGAAAAAAAAAGAAAGAAGCTAATTCATCATTCAGTTTCACTAAGTACCTTAGGGCACACATGGATCCAAGCATTTAGTAACTGGCATTTTTCTGTATGCTGATAACAACAGGACATCGTTACTGATGCTAAACAGTCTGGGAACCAGCAGAACAGTACCAGAGACAGTCTAAATGGTGTGGTAAAAAGTAAGAAAAACTAAAATACTTAAACTGAAAAATGGAATCTTAGTATGTATTCCAAACTTTCATTTCATACCCATACCAGAATGGCAATCATTTCACTATCATATTATTTTATAACTAATACAGAATCACACAGAATCATTAAGGTTGGAAAAGACCTGTAAGATCATCAAGTCCAACCATCAACCCAACACCACCATGCCCATTAAACCATGTCCCACAATGCCTCGTCCATACGTTCCTTGAACATCTCCAGGGATGGTGACTCCACCATCTCCCTGGGCAGTTTATTCTAGCGTCTCACCACTCTCTCAGGAAAGACATTTTTCCTAATATCCAGCCTGAACCTCCCCTGGCGCAACTTGAGGCCATTTCCTCTTGTCCTGTAGCTAGTCACTTGGGAGAAGAGGCCAACACCCACCTCTCTGCAACCCGCTTTCAGGTAGTTGTAGAGAGCGATGAGGCCTCCCCTCAGCCTCCTCTTCTCCAGACTGAACAACCCCAGTTCCCTCAGCCGCTCCTCATCAGACTTGTGCTCCAGACCCCTCACCAGCTTCGTCGCCCTTCTCTGGACACGCTCCAGCACCTCAATGTCCTTCTTGGAGTGAGGGGCCCAAAACTGAACACAGGATTCTAGATGCGGCCTCACCAGCACTGAGTACAGGGGCACGATCACCTCCCTGCTCCTGCTGGCCACACCATTTCTGATACAGGCCAGGATGCTGTTGGCCTTCTTGGCCACCTGGGCACACTGCTGGCTCATCTTCAGCCGGATGTCAATCAACACCCCCAGGTCCTTTTCTGCAGGGCAGCTTTCCAGCCACTCCTCCCCAAACCTGTAGCGCTGCATGGGGTTGTTGTGACCCAAGTGTAGAACCCGGCACTTGGCCTTGTTGAACCTCATACAATTGGCCTGGGCCCATCGATCCAGCCTGTCCAGATCCCTCTGCAGAGCCTTCCTACCCTCAAGCAGATCAACACTCCCTCCCAACTTGGTGTCGTCTGCAAACTTGCTGAGGGTACACTCGATCCCTTCATCCAGATCGTTGATAAAGATATTAAACAAGACCGGTCCCAAAACTGAGCCCTGGGGGACTCCGCTTGTGACCGGCCGCCAGCTGGATTTAACTCCATTCACCGTGACTCTGGGCTGGGCCGTCCAGCCAGTGTTTTACCTAGCAAAGAGTACACCTGTCTAAGCCACGATTTGCCAGCTTCTCCAGGAGAATACTGTGGGAGACAGTGTCGAAGGCTTTACTAAAGTCCAGGTAGACAACACCCACAGCCTTTCCCTCACCCACGAGGCGGGTCACCTGGTCATAGAAGGAGATCAGGTTGGTCAAGCAGGACCTGCCTTTCATGAACCCGTGCTGGCTGGGCCTGATCCCTTGGTTATCCTGCACGTGCTCTGTGAGCGCTCTCAGGATGAACCTCTCCATAATCTTCCCCGGCACAGAGGTCAGGCTGACAGGCCTGTAGTTCCCCGGATCCTCCTTCCGGCCCTTCTTGTAGATGGGCGTCACGTTGGCAACCCTCCAGTTGTCTGGGACCTCCCCTGTTAACCAGGACTGTTGATAAATGATGGAGAGTGGCTTGGCAAGCTCCTCCGCCAGCTCCCTCAGCACCCTTGGGTGGATGCCATCAGGCCCCATAGACTTGTGAGTGTCCAGGTGGCATAGCAGGTCGTTAACTGCTTCCTCCTGGATCATGGGGAGCCTATTTTGCTCTCCATCCTTGTCTTCCAGCTCAGGGAGTAGAATACCCTGAGAATACCTGGTCTGGCGGTTAAAGACTGAGACAAAGAAGGCATTAAGTACCTCAGCCTTTTCGTCATCCTTCCTGACGATGTTCCCCCCTGCATCCAGTAAAGGATGGAGATTCTCCTTGGAATCCAACCATTTTCATTCCTAGTCGTCTTTTGAAAAGCTCTGAAATTCCCTGCACTCATTTGACATGCTTCCATTTCTGAAGAGGTGAATCTGAGATACCTTTCATGAACAAATGCAGTTGTGCTGAGATAGGCAACTGAACTGCACCTCACAAAATCTGAAGTGGTAAAAGAATACCTAATTGCAGTTAGCAATCATTTCAAGCAGTGAGAAACCAATGTCTAGTTTACCAAACAGTGCCAGTACTTAGGTAATGTATGTGCCATAGTGACTTTTAACAACATCAAGTGAAGTATACACAGATATTAAGGCAACAGGAATTTATAGCAATGCTATGAAATGCACACAGGGGCTTTCAGAAACTGGTAGTAATTAACAATTTGAAGCTTTGCCCTGTATTCTTCAGAACACTTATGTAAGTTTTCCAAACAGTAATGGAACATTTAATAATTAAAATTACATACTTTATCTCTTTATTTTCTCCCTTCTTTTGATGCAATTTGTTCTCCAAAATAATGATACACAGGACAGCTTTGCAAAATGTTCCTGCCCTCATGAACTGCTCCGGCCCCAAGAGAACAAACTGACTTAAGTTACAGATACACTGTTTAGAAAGTCAGTTTCTTATCTGCAGGCACACCCCTCATTTTTTGGGAGTCGTACGCTTAACTTATCTGCAGTGATGAGTTAACTATGCAACTCTTGAATGACAATACAATCTGAGAAGATAACAATCAGAGGTCCCTATATTGTCATGATAAATATTTTTGGCTGTTGAGTTTGCTGCAAAGGGTTAAAGTTATCATTTACTGCTAGTAAGGCCTTGCATTGCAACCCTTTTGCATTTAAGTGTAGCAGTGAGCAAGAGGGCTATATAGTTATACAGCAGATTGACAGTGTACTTGTCTGCTTATGTGTCCTTCCTCCCTCCTCTTTCACTGACTTCCCATTTGATTCTCATCAAGAATTTCAGAAAGGTCTAAAAAGCACTTTGAGTAAACAATTCCATGGAGCTGCAGAACCTGGACACTGCCCAAAAGAAAGGGCTTGAGACACTGGCTAGCAGAAAAGACAACGCATATTGAAAGACAAGTACTCAGGCACAGAATACTGAAGAAAAGTTGAAAATGTAGTCTGCATCTCTGTGATTCACAGACACAGGAAGTGTGATTTAGATTGATGGCAACAAACCGAGAACTTTGCAGGCTTAATTCTAACATTCCTGTTTTCTAACGCTTTCATACATAAATATGTTAAAACCTCAGATCTCAGAAAACTGTAAAAAACATAATGATGTAACAAGACTTACACAGAAGTGGTGAAAAGTTAAAACTTCAAAACCATTAATGTGCTGCATATGTGGTCTTTTGTGGTGAACAAATACTAATAATACAAAGTATCTGAAAACTAACCAAATACTGCGCTATTTATTTTAGACAATTTTAAGGTAGGAAAGTATCATTTATACTTAAAGAAAATCCTATTTCATCATGAGAGGACTAGAAATCTGCATATAAAGGATCATCCCCTTTGCTTCTACTAGTCATGCAATAAAAACATCACATAGAGAAGACTGTAGGAAATTCACCTTTGCCTAAACAGCATTCATCGTCATGTCTTCCTGTAGATTCTGTCCCTTAGAAAACTACCTATTATTGTAACTTGTACTACATTGATTTTTATGAGAGAATGTTTATCACAAATATGGTTATGATTGACCTGTCATTCTTTTTAAAGCTATTAGAGATCTGATTCAGAAAAGTATCTTACTGAGGCTAGCAATTTACCTTTTATATTAATTTGAAATTACTCAGGAAAAAACTCCTCTGCAAATAGTCATCATTAATCACCTTGTTTACTCCAGACTTAAAATGGAAGGTTTAAAATCAGAGCCATTTTAGTTCAATGGAAGAAAATCTTCACCCACAGATAGAGAACTTGTTGGTAGAAACAGGCATCACTACATTGAATGCCCCAGGTTTGCAGCATTTGTTACTTAATTAAGTTATTTACCAGAACACATTTTGTTTTACATTTCTTCAGACTATAGTACAATCTGAGGAATTCTGCAATGTACTAAACACTATGGTTTCCCTAGCTGGGAGCTGTAGAGGGAAGCCAGGAAAGAATAGAAACTTACCTTTTTTCATTTCCATAGGATTTCTGCGCAACTTTCGCATGGAGTATTAGTACTGTTTGATCACCTCGCTCCTTTAGGTAATTTCGCATTGCTTCCCTAAAAATTAAAAGACAAAATAAGCTTTGAAAGTTCTTTTGCTTTTGTTTATAATTATAATAATCCAAAGACAGCTTCAGGACAAAAGAAAAAAACCCCAAGCACCTGAAATTCAAAAAAGGCAACCATAAATAGGGTCAAGATGAGTTTGTTTTGGTTTTTAAGACAATTACACAGCAAAAAGAAGCAACTATCTCGCATGAAGCTAGCAGTAGGGGTCTGTGGTCATTTACAATTACTGCATTTTCCAGAAAAAAAGATGCTTGTGATGTAAAATCATACCAATGCCAATCACTACACCATGTTCAAAGCGCAATTTTATAAAGTACCATGCCACAAATACTTGATTAGAACACACTTTATTAATTCAATATTGTCTCCTTAACCAATGTAGTCTCTCATGATAATGACAAATTGTTCTGAAATTTTGTTTATGCTGTTAACTACATCAATACAATGTTTATATGAAAGTTTTCTTTTGGTTGTGAATACGCTAAGAAAAAGTTAAAATTCTTCAGCTTATTGTTTCATCTAGTTTTCTAGAGAAAGCCTCTACTTCCTGCATACAATCAGGTAAAAAAAAAAAATTTTATTTTCTATTGTTCATCATCACTGTAATGACAGACGTCATATAAAAGCTATAAGTACCTCAAAGACACCAACAGCAATTCCTTAAGAGAAGTAAGAGAACAATACACCCTATCATTCTTTTGTATAATAATCTAACTATTCATTAAGCAGCATGCCAAATTCAACACCCTAGGGTTTAGCTGTGTCGGAGTGCTGACAGGAACACTTCCTGGAGGAGCTTTTGCAGGTTGAATGCCCACCAATGCACTCATCTTCAAAATCATCAACCAGAGAAACAAATTACGAATTTAACAGGAAGTTATATGAAGAGATGAAACCCTACAGAAGAGGGATTTTTGGGGGTTTGTTTTGTTTTTCTTTTTTCTAAACTGCACCCAACTGTAAATTCCCTTTGGACAGATCCAGAAAACCAAACATTTCCAGTGAAAAAAGATGGAAGATAAAAAGCAGTATTTTGTTGACAAGACCCTTTCCAAAAGAAATCCCCACATACAGTTTCACAGAGGAAAGCAAGTAGATTGCAGGGTGGGGGTGGGGGTGTGTGTGGTTGTGTGTGTTGGACAACAACAATTGAGCTTTGCTCATGATGTCTTGCAAACTCTTGCATTTGTCATGCCTGCATAAGACAGTGATCAGTGTGTTAGATTTTCTGTGTAAATAGCAGGCTGTAAGAGCAAAAACTTGAATCACTGTTTTAAATTTGGACTAACTTCATCTATTTACATTTGACATTGGTAAAACTGATGTTTATCCATGAAAGCACAGATGGAAGAACTGTCTCAAAGCGCACAGACTTAATTTATTTACAACCATTGTTTAAGAATATATTTTAAACCACAAAATGTAATTCACTGTGAAATTATTATTATACATCTCATTATGATACATATTAGCTGCATTTAACTGGTTTAAAAACTTTGACAATTTGAAATCCTCTATTAAGAGTACTGTCATACTAAATTAAGAACATCTGTCATACTAAAAACTTTTGACTTGACCACCATTTAAAAAAAGCACTCAAAACCAGCAACCCATGCACAAAAACACTAGGTGCTATCTAATGTTTATTTAGCATTGCATGAGGAAGAAATTCTGTTTTCTACTGGTCTCTTGCTACAGTGGAATTGTACAATCCAAGCTCCTAGGAGAACTAGGCATGTTCCCCTCCAACCCCTCCCTCTGACAAAGAAAACACATAACCATTGCAATTCTTACATGACATTTTTCATTATTACAACTTAAAACTCTCCACGAAGGTAGTACTCTTATAGTTTACACCTAAAAACAACTAGCACAGTATGAACAAAGTCATGTTGTTCCACTGGAGCTTGCACGATGATGAATAGATTATTAGACAAACAGGACTGCCTTTACACAAAAAGCAGAATCATTTTCCAATAATTGAACTAAATGCCTTTAAGGATTTACAGATACATTTTTAGCATTACATAAATAAATCATGCTCTTAAAAATTTGTGTGATGGTTTTTCCGTTTCAGCATTTTTCTCTTCAGAGGAAAAAGGTTAGGTTGCTTGTTTCCAGCCTCTATCAGTATAGAAAAGGTTTGCAAGCTACTGCTTTGAAGGATGGCTAGCAGTTCCCAGATGCCTACCCTGTACTCACAGGAAAGAGTATCTGGCACATTTAGCAGCTAAAATCCTGCACATTAAATTTAGAGTCACTATAGTTAATAGGCAACTTAGTTAAAAGACCTTACGCTGCATAGTCATTATTTTGTTGTTCTTTTTAAACCATAGAAGATAAGTTCTATAACTTCAGGGTGATACTAACAGGTGTTACTGCTCAAGATGGAAAACAGTTCATTACTTATAACTTAGTATCTTTAAATATCCCTGAAAATAGGTAGGCCAACAGAAAACAGCAATGTTTGTTCAATTACTTATAAGCCAGTATAGATAAATTTTACATTGAAATGAAGTTTAACAATGACACAAGCTAACCTGACGCTTATCCAGAAATGCAATGAGACAGATATCCCTAACACAAAATGTAAATGCTCTCTCCCACCCTGTGCTTTACCTGAGGCATCATAATTTCCATTCAAAACAGAAGTAGGCCAGAGTGACAATGGGTTTCCATGTCTTTATACAGCACTATTACCACAAAAAACTATAAAAAAAATTTCACATCTTTTGTACTTCAAGCAAACAGTGGGTTTTAAATTCAGTAGCTATTTATAATAGGCACAGTTTGTGGCACAGAATAATAAGTATTTGCATAGACTGCGTTACAACAGTTTGAAGAAATGGTGACTACTTAATAGGTTCTAGTATAAATACTTCCCAAGCAGACCAGAGGCAAATCAGGCACAGTACTCCAGTCACTCTAAACACTTTTCCAAATGGATTGAGTTGATGATGCTATTTGATGCTACTGCTGACTGTTTAGGTTTCACCAACAATTGGTTAAGATCACTCCTTGACAGCACTGTGTTCCTTTTGCTCTTACCTGCTGCATGACAGCAGTAATGTAATACCTGAATTTTGGCAGTAAAAAATGTTATTTTACATGACCTCACATGACATTTTTACCCAAGAAAAGAAATCTGTCTCATTCCTGGTGATTTAAATCTAAGCAGATTCACATTCTACTGAAGTACGTGAATACGTGAAGCCAATACCATTTCTAAAAAGGCATTTTGAGTATCATATTAAAAACAAGACACTCACTGTTCAAAATTTTACTTCTGGCTGCTGATTGCATAAAATAATTGAAAAGCTTTGATATTTAAAATTCTAGGATTAGCTAGCCATCATTTTTTAACTTAGAAATCCTTATGAGAATGAAAAGGGCAACTTTAGAAAATTGTTAAAAAATTCTTTAATGCTTACCTGGTAAGCCGTTTCGGTTGAGGTCGCTCTCCAAATTTCCTGAAAAAAGAAGAAGTTGCTAATTTAAAACAAAAGTGTTGGGTCATAATTTTACAGTGAAATACTATCCCAATTTTACAATTTTTGAAAATGTATTGGAATTTGGTGTCTTTTCTTTGTAATTTCCTAGATAGATTACTACTGAAATACCAACCACCTCCTTGTAACAGCTTTTCCCACAATAGCAGAGGCTTTTTTTATTTGGAACACTAGATAACTTTCTTTGCTAAAGTCACATTTACTTTCTCTCTGAATCGCTTTTGAAAAAGTTCAGATATCACAAGTATGTAAATAACCAGGAGATCTTTGCCATAGCATTGACCAGAAGTGCCAACAAAAATCAGTTATTATTAACATACAGAAATTAACAGACTTATCTCTGAGATGACAAACCACAGTGAGTGCTTCCCATCAAGACAGTTTCTCAGAAATCTGTTTTTCCTTGATGACTTCTTACAAAAAGGTTGACAACGTATTTCATAGGTGCCCGTACAGAATTGTAAGAAAAATCTCTCCCTTGGAAATCCAGCCAAGCATGATCCGGAAATATCCTGCTATACACTTAACGTTTTTTAGCCATAAAGTGTTTTGAGACAGCTGTGTTTCTTTCAGTGCTTTAACACTGTTCCTGAGAGAGAGTACGCTCTTTACACTAGGTTAAGACTTTCCACAAAAGTCTTTATTTACATAAGACACTGAATTTACACAGGACAGAAACATTTTCATTAACAAAAACATCCTCAGATTAAATGAAAACGGTCAGGTAGAAGACCTGAAAAAAGGAAGACTATACCCAGCAATGTACATCTGCTCAACCTGGCAAGGAAGTATAACCACAAGCTAAAACGAGGACAAAGAGGGAAGAGGGGAAAAAAAAAAAAAAAAAGGCAGGCTTAGCTTAACACCTTTCTATCTAAAAATAAACTGAGGCAGAAGAGACTGTGCTTCTGCTGCCAGTGTTTATAAATATCTCTATGACTTGCCAAACTCTTTGATAAGTAGCATATCTTTCTCTATATGCTTCCTGGATATTGAAAAAAACCCTCCTCTAATATTGCCCTACAACAGCATTGTCCTAGGGAGCCTCCAAGAACTTGATCATTAAATGGTGTGACAACAAATTCCCCTGTTCCTGCAACGAATCTGCCCTGAACTCTACAGCAACTGGTGGTGGAATGATTTGATACATTCCAATTTCATTTGAGTAATTATAGAAATACACAAGTAAAAATACATAGCTATTGCCATTTATATAGTCAAGCAGAATAGCACTGTCCTGAAAAGTAAGTGAAAAGAACATTCAGCAAATTTTGAAGTTATTTTGCAAGGCTTGAGAAGTTAGACTTCTAAAGTACTAGTAGCCCACCCTATGTAGAGGAATTGAATAAACAAGATGAAGCCAAATTTTTTTTTCAGTTTGAACAATGAAATTAACTTATTTTTTCCGACCAGACATAAGTTGCTTTCACATTTTACTTTGTTTTTGTCGGTATACTGTTCACTTGTTTGGCTTTATTTTAACTTTAAATGAAACAACGGAACTAAAACTCTTGCTGCAAGATTTGGTTTTATATATTTTAAATTTTGAGATCTATTGGACATGTAATTAATTTATATGTTTCATTGTGGTATGCATCACTGCATTGTCACATTTGTAATGCAGAAAGGAAACTAGAAAACCTGAACAGCTTTGCAGTTTGGCAGCAGCAAAGTTGTATCTCAAAGCCTTTCTGTTTCTACCGCTTACCCTTTCAGGATCTGCCTAGCTTCATCTCCCAAGCATGTCCCGTGCCTCTGATTCTCTCTGGATAACAAGGTAAGTAGGTGTGCGTATCCCCTTCCGCCCCCCGGAACTATCTATGTAGCTACTCTTCTCCCCTGAAGACCTAGGATTATTATATTTGGCAGAGGATTCACCTGTCTGTGACTCACTGACTAGAAAACAGATTACCTTTAAGGAATACTCTACACACAAACAACATCCCTGTAGATTAGGTCCCTGATTTTGAGTAGAACTACAGTCTTTGTTTCAATCCCTCTGCACATTTTAATTCACCATGAAAAGAATTAAGAGGTGCCTATTCTGGAGCAAAGGAGGCATTACGCACACCACGCTTGCTTGTACTGTGGCCAACAGATCTAATCCAAGATGAGGACATTAGTACATCAGAAACTGCATTAACACAAAAAAACTATCAGACAAAATCTTACACCCCCCTAAGGCAACATCTATTCATGCAGAACTCTTGAACACAGCAGATACATTCCCCTTGCACATATGCTTATTGCTGCCTATAAAGAGCTTTATTAACAAGGCATCTACACAAAACAGTTGCAGTTACTTAAAGAAATAAATCCCACCTTTTTCTTTAGTCAAAACCTGAATATACAGCACAAGAAAAAGGACCAAAATCCCCATTCTTCTGAGGCAGGGCTAAAGCACGGAGTCATTCTGTAGGTGCACAGCGTAAACTCTGATCTTCTGATGCTCAGTGCTGTACCTTTATAAATCACATGCCAGCTTTCCCTAGCCTCCTCCATCCAAAATAAAGTTAATTATGTCACTGTAATAAACTTGTGAACACATATAATGCTACCCTTAGCAACATGAACCTTCCAAAGAGATGATGCAAACTCAGTTTGCTAGATCTTTTATTATTCTTTCAATATACCTTAGAGGGAGAGGTAGAATAGGAAGAAATTACATATTCATATTTAGTTAAAGACTGATTTTTTACTGTCTGTAAATTAAATTCAGCTACTTTTTCCTCAGTAATGTCATCTTGACAGATGACTGACGGTTATGTACCCTAGCCTTGGTGTCAATGAACAGCACTTTCCTATACCACCTCAAAATCATTTCAAAGATCCAATAAATGTTCTTCAGAACTAAGAACTCTTAAGACTTGACCTACAAACCACTTCGATTAGTAGACATTTTCACAGGGATAACTATATTTTAGGAAAAATTAATGTGACTTGTACAGGAATGCCATAAATAAAATTATTTAAATAAGCGACCAATGTGTACATTAATAAGGTTGATTGACGTTGCATTCTTACATATCCAGTAAAAAACCTCCCTAGCTCAATAGTGACAGTCAAAGAAGTTGGAGTTCAAGAATGGAATAGGAAACAGAAACATTACCATGTCATAGCATTGTTCTGTCACACACCCACAATTCTGAAAACTGCCTGAAGTTCACTGAAAACGTAGTGGAAAAAGGTTATCTCAGATTAATAAAAGATATCACAAAAGTCAATATGGATGATCAATAGTTTTCATATGCTAAAACTCTTTAGCCTTTAATGAGAGCAAGAGCATGAGTGAAAACTGATGAACGAAGGCAAAGAAAGACCTAAGAGACTAATATGCAAAATGTGAAAAGGAGATGGTTATTCTCTCTCTCACAGACACAGGAATTAAGAAATATATCTAATATCTGAAAATTTCATTTTAGAATAAAAAATTTTTTCCTTGCTCTACAAATATTGTTACAACTAAGATGTGAAACATATTGCTAGAGGATATTGCGGAGGTTGAAAGTACAAATCACAGAAGCACAGAATCATTAAGGTTGGAAAAGACCTGTAAGATCATCACATCCAACCATCGACCCAACACCACCATGCCCACTAAACCATGTCCTGCAATGCCACGTCCACACATTCCTTGAACACCTCCAGTGAGGGTGACTCCACCACTTCCCTGGGCAGCCTAATGGACTCAAAAGATTAAACAACAGTCTGGTACAGAACTCCATTAGCTTCTATTAAGCATAACAACCTATTTTTTACAACCTTGTTCTCAGGAAAATGTAAACCATGCTCTGCCAGTAGCAAAAAAGTTATCAGGAGGAAAAAAAACAGTCTACATGTACCCTGTCTTTCATACTCTTTCCTTAATCATCCATTACTGATGACTAGCAGGCATGGTCCAGTATGTATACTCCTATGAACCTGATATACTCCACAGCAGCAATAACATCCACGATACCAGATTTTCAGCCACATTGCAAAACTCAAGATATACAAACACATGAAAACTAAATAAATATATAAAATCACATGTGTTTCATTTAATGATTCAACTGGTTTACTCTTTCCATATGTTTGCAACTTAATGTAGATACCTGTATTGACAACGCAACCTGAAGTACAAAAACTATCAGTAACTACCATGTAGAAGAAAAGACTAAGAAGCTTTTTAATTTTTCTGACATTAAGACAACCCATTTGAAAGTCCAAGAAACACATTATCTATGGTTTTGTACTAAATGACAGACACTGTACAAGCTATGATTGCTGTTATCAAACTTTCGTATTTGACTGGCATGTTGAAAAATGAGCCAGTTCAGACATTTCAAGGTAACCTGTCAAGAGATGACAGAGACTGCAACATTTTTCTTGCACAGGTTTTCCCTGGATTTCACTGTTTTAGAATTTCTTTTTGTATTCAGTATTTCTATTCCTCCTCTTTGTTTACATCTTGAAGATATGCAGATTGATGGATAACAAAAACATACAGGAGAGGAAACTAAAAATGTATCATAATTCTATTCCTATAGTGGTTATTAAACAAGCTAAATATATATAATTTGAAATCCTAATTATAAGTTATATATCATTATATCTGAATGCTCACCAAGTTCCTTTCCTTTCCTATTTTTGTTATTTTACTCTCCAAGACTAAGCACTGTTTCAGGTTACTCTACTGGAATACTGGACATACAATCAAGTTGCCATTTCAATTCACAAAATTAATTCAGTGCAAACTGTATTTAGTATTTCCCTAACACACTGCACTGCAAACATTAGTGTGAGCATTAGGCACATTATAATCACTTGCTGATGCAACAACTTATATTTGTTCTAATAGTTCTTTTCCCAGTCCTGTATCTTCTCCAACCACTGGTTTTTATTCTATTATTTCATGTATTTTATTTGTCTTCTGATGCTTTACATAAATTAATTTCAACTCCACATTTTGCACTGTTGGAATAACTTTTCTCCCACATCATGTCCCAAATCATTCTTCTTTTCAAGTCCATCCTTTTCATTTAGCAAGTCCCAGTTTGCCATTCAATCTTTTATTCAAACTTCTTTTCCCCATTCACAGAATGGGAAGTGAAGTTTTTCTTTTTACCTCTTTACTGCCCCTCAAGTAACTATGGAAATGAACAAGTGCACTAACATTAATCTTACAAGTACACTAACTAGTTTCACTCAAACTTTTAATATTCTCAGGTTAGGTAAAAACATAACACAACATATAGGGTAAGTTTCAAATGTTTTCAGAAAATACCAGAATGCCAAGTCCTATTTGGAATTCCTAGCTCAGATACAATACATACTATACTATAGTTTTCTATGGCTGCAGGAGTATGAATGTCCACTGTTTCCAGCATCTACAAAGGAGCACAAAGACAAAGAAAATCTATCAGTTATTATATGCCTCTGCTAAAAGTACCAAACTATTTTCTGTTATACAGTCTTACTTTCTAGACATAAACTTAACTGTTTTGGCTGATTTTTTTTTTCAATGACTTTATGTGTCAAGTTAACTTTGGAAGGAAAAATAAATAAAAATTAACCAAGACAGTTTTGCCATTTGCAAGAACAAAATTATTAAAAAAAAATTAAAAAAAAGAATCACATGCTGTCCTGTCCTCAACTCTGAAAATCTGTGGTCACTAAACTGCTCTAGCATCCTTCTGCCTGGAATATGAACTTCAAATTTTTCCGATACTGGCCTTCAGCCAAGAACATCCTTTTTACAGTCCCTGAGAAAGTCCATTCACCTTTATTTACTGAGCACAGAGGCCTTAAAAAATATTTCCACAACATTCAAATAGAGGCAAACTTTAGCAACTCGCCTTAAGAATTTTATCTTCACTTGGCCTACAGACTGACACAATTTTTGGCATTTAGTAGAAATAGCATGGATCTTTCTGTAAATAATGCTCTCCAGAGAGGCAAAACACAAAAGGGAGTTGTCAAATTTGAATACAGTAGGAATAACAGCTGAGCAGAAAAGCAAGCATGTTGTAGAGGCCAGCATGGGGGGGAATAGCAGTAAGAGTGAGGAGTGAGAATGGGAAGACATGAGTGGCAAACTAAGACTTGCTGGGTGAGAAGAATGGGCCTGAGAACACTATGGGAGATGGGCCACCAGAAAAGCCTGTGGCAAGGCAAAACATTCAGATTTAACTCCAGAATATACAAAGACTAGTAAAAATACACTACAGTTACTGTTTTCTCTGTTGACTTTTTTTTTTGTGACAGCAGTTTTCATGGTGTCTTAAAAATGTCAACACTGAAAATAAAAGCAAAATACTTGTCTTACGCTGAAGAATCCAAAACCATATTATAGCAGATATCCATGTGTTGAGATCTGAGTTGAGATCTCTTGATTTTCTTTTTGCCTTATACAAGCATGAAGAGATCATCATCGGTGTTGAGGGTTAAGCCTGGTAGGCAGCTAAGCACCACACAGCCGCTCAGTCCCCTCCGCCATTGGACAAGTAAAGAGAAAAGCATGAGTAAAAAGCAAGAAGGTCAAGATAAAAATTGTTTAACAAACAAAGGAGAAGTGGAAGAAAAGAGAAACAAAACAAAATAAGCCAATCACTCATCACCTCCCACGGATAGACCAATGCCCAGGAAGTTCCCAAGCAAAAGCTGGGTAACCTCTCTAAACCCCCTCTTCTCCATTTTATTGCTGAGCATGACATTATATGGCATGGAATACCTCTTTGGTTAGTTCAGGTCATTTGCCTGGTTGTGTCCCCTCCCAACATCTTATGCATCCCCAAACACTGTGGAAGGACGGACGTGGGACAGAGTGAGAAACAGAAAAAGCCTTGACACTAGGAAAACACTGTTCAGCAAGAGCTAAAACATGAGTGTGTTATCAACACTGTTTTGGTCACAAAGAACACAAGACCATACCAGCTGCTATGAAGAAAATTAACTCCATCCCAGCCAGACAATGAGAAAACTAAAGAAAAATGGATGCTTTCCACATGGGAAACAAGTGCCGTGTTTTGAAAAGGCACAGAGTGCCTGTTCACTGGAGAAGTTTCACTCCCAAATGTCCGACTATCAAATAATTTCCAACTGGACCTACACACTTGTTGGTGCTTTTTACTGATCTAGCAAGGGCCTATCACTTCTCCTGAACAGCTAAACCTATTCTTTATTAATCCAGTTACGTGACAGCACATATCACAATACTTGCTGCAGAACACATTAGAGGATCTCTTTAAAAAGCTACAAGAGATGGCTGTAATACCTCAGCATGGATTCTGGAAACAATCCCCAGACAAGTGCTCAGAAGGAAGCTTCCCTGGAAGGAAGTTATCCCGTAACTGTTTAGTGCAATTGTTACAGCTCCTTCTCTGAAGCACAAACCTCTCAACATTGTCAGACATAAGATATGGCAATCACTAATCCAGGCCAGTATAAGACCCAGAGACTGTCAGAGTGGCAAGTCCCACTTGCCTTAAACAAAGCTGTCAAATAAATGGGTTTTGAGACAAATACAGTGTGCTTTGCATAGGCTTACTAGGGGATAGAGATGATTAATAATATTAATACAGAATAGAGTGACTAAAGAAACTTTTTACTCCTCAGAGGAGGTCTGAGGGAAACAATGCTTGAAACAGGAGGAATCTAATGAAAAGAATTTCAGATTTTTATATAATCTCTAGAGAAGTTTCAGAATACACTACGCTATTAGGAAAGAAAGAACATAAGAAAATCCAGCCTCTGCTCTCCAACATTACAAAGTGACAATGAAGTTTGGTGAGAGGTCGAAGGTAAGTTCCAACATTTCTAATACCTACCAAACAGCTGGTATCCCAAAAGCCATTAAGTGTGACAGAATTGGGGAGGAAGAAATACTGTCATTTCAACTACTATAGGTATACTGTAGTTAGGAGTGTAGCAAAAGAAACCTCTGTGCTTTGCTTAATCCCAATTCTAAAAACAGAGTCAACTGTCAGATGCAACCTCTTCCTAGAGCTCTTTTATAGCCATGAAACTTGTGAAAGAATGTGAAGAGTTTGGGGTTGGACAGTGAGACAAAAGCCTTTTAAAGAAAGAAATTAAAATAAGACAAGTAATTTACAGGTATTTTTTACCTTTCTCCCTCAACTTTAAAACAACTGCTACATATCTGGAAAGCTAGAAAGTCTTTCAAATGTACGTTCAGCCTTTAGCACAAGACAACCCTCATCATAACAGGGTCTATTGCTTCTACCGTAAGAAACAAAAATACTTTTCAAAGAATTAATTTCAAGTTGCTATGTGATGTTATCACAAACCTATTAAACGTGGTGTACTACAAGCTCACCAGTATGTGAGCTCACTGGGTTTACTTGGCCTACTGAGGTTATCTAAGATCTAGGAAAGTGAAATACTAGGTTTTACGTTTAAGGTTTGAGGATTAATATAAAAGTATTCCTTTTCAGCCATTAACAGAGACATCATCTGAGAAAAGCTGAAAGAGATGGATTCAAGTAGCATGCTGGCACTCTATTTTCTCTCTTTCTTTTAATCCTCTATCCTCTGCCCACTTCCACCTTCAATTTGCTTACCACAGACAAATTAGTGAGGAACTGAAGAAACACTGAGGAAAGTTCATACTCATGGACTCTAGACATGCTTAAAATTATCAAAGCCAACATATACACAACAGTGCCCATGTACAGGACATACCAAATAGTCCTCAGGAGCTATCCCTTAATTTTCCATTTGTTAAAAATGTTTCATACAGGTTAAGCACTATACTGCAACCTACATGGTAAGACTCAGCTACTCCACATCAGCCTTGTTTTGTTTTTGCAGATTTCTATATTTGGAATAACATGTTACATCAACGGTAAAAGCAAAGCAGCAGATGTACATTTTAAAACACAGGAATTTTCTGTTAATGTAAGTATATCTTCCTGTGCACAGACTTCTGTGAAGACAAGATGCAAATACTGAAAATATTTCTGTGCATTCACCTACACAACCATATTCTCTTACAAACATTTTAGAACACAACTCCCAAGGGAAAAGATCATCTATCACTAGGAAACATTATCCCATCTGGTGGTTTCACAGACACAAAGAGAATTCCTACGTATAAAAAAATGGCCATTTATGATCCGACATGAGCTGGCATATAAAAAAGACCACAAAATTTCACACAGTGGTTTCTGCTATGATTGGTCTATGAAATACACATTAAATGTAGCTGTTGAGTCACATAACTTTTAATATTTGTTTGCTGTTGGAGATTAACCGATGCATTCGATTTCTGCAAGTGTACTTTATTCCACACTGATATCCTTTATTTTTTAAATGAAGCGGAAAACAGGGCACTGTTATTATTTGTCAATGGTAAAAATGCACAGCTCAAAAAAGTTATGTTCTACAGGTTTAACACATGATTAAAAAACCAAAACACCTAAAGAACACAATTTCTAAGAGATTAATGCAAAAGACACATAATTGGATATATGAATTCAGTTAAGAGGGAAGTAGACACAAGCAATTAATGTTACTTACGCTCAAATAGAACATTTCACATTCATCTTTTCCATGGATGAGGATATTGAATAAATGAACCATACAAATGGCTAAAAAGAAGACCTTCAGAAGGAAAATTTTATCTTCTCCAAGACAAAAATGGGTTTAATATCCACAGGTCTAATCATTAAGGGAAACAGAGACAGTTGTACTACCAGTAACATCCAGCGCTAAACAAACACCACACTGGAAACACAAACTAAAAGGAAAGAACTAAAATAAACGAGCTTATATTGTCAAAAGAAAGGACAGGCGATGAAGTAATTCTTCTCTCAGCCACTCTATACTGCACAGCCTACGATTCCACACAACCTTCATTCTTCACAAAGTTCTGAGCAGATTTACTTTTCTCAGGCTACCTACCTCCATGTCCCACATGTATTTTTTTCTTTGCTCTCCACTGATCTTTACAGTTTGTTGTAACTTAATGCCATACAGCCTAATATGACCCAACCTACACTGTAAGTGTCCCTAACTACTGTGGCTTTATCTGTGTAGCATCTTAGAGAAGGGAGTTTTTAAATCCTTAGACTACTCATACCCTAAACATTTTATGGTCTTCTACTATTTCCTTTCACTTCGCAGAACCACAGAAGTTGTTGCTGTGCTACTTTGTCAATAAAAACACTGCTGTGGCCGTTACTCAGTTCTAAGAAAGGTGCAGAAGACGCTGAAGATTATGCAGATCCATTACTTTGCAGTGCTTTATGTATCTTAGGAATGTTCTTTTTTTGCTATAAACATACTTAAGATTTATGTAGTATGACATATGTACTTGAATACACAGATAAATGATGCGTTTCAGAGGCTCTTATTCTTTCTGTAACATCACACACCTGAGGTACGGAAGCTGCTGAAGAAATGACACATATCTCCCCTGTTGCTCCCTCCAGGTGCAACTGTGTTCGTAAGCACAATCCTCTAGAGCTGATGAAGTCAGCAAAATGACAGTTTCCAGATCACCCATCACGCTGCAGGCTAGTTCCTCATTCAGGATGAACACATGCACTAACAGAGGCACATGCAGTCATCAACTCACTCTCACTTTCAACTGCCAGCGGCACCTAGTCCCTGATTCTCATTAAGGTGTCTACTGTAATAAATATTGCTATAAAGACTTTGTCCTGAAGATTAGGAGTTGAACTAAAAGCAAACCCATTTTTAAAAATAAATACAGTTTTCATATCCACACGTATGTACAAAGAGCCAACCTCAGCCAATGTGCTTTGAAATACTACTGACCCAATGTACTTTCTTTCTTATTCATCCTACAAAAGGAAATAAAATTAATTAGAACCTCACCAATTGGGAATGTCTAAGGAACATGAACAATGCTAGCATTTCTCCTACTCCTAAAGTCCTTTTCTCCCATGTAAAGAGCGACTGATGGGTGGTCCAACTGCACTGTGGCTCTTTGGAAGTAGGGGGCACAGCAGTCCCTGAAATCACAAAACCCGTAAGTTTTTGATCAATACACAAAACATTCCCTCCCTTCAAGGAGGAAAAAAAAAAAAAAAAAAAGAGACCCACCTGCTCCAGGGTGAATGCCACCAACCATGCATTATCACATCTTTATACTGCATGATCCTGTACTGCTCCGGCCTATACTTAAAGAATTTAAGTCTTCCAGCACGGGGAACATGTTATGTGTTTGAAACAAGCCTTCTACTATACAGCACTAGATACACTTTTGGCACTATATCAAATAATACTGACATAAATACAATAGAAAAAGCTCTGCTTCATTTAGTCACGCCCTCTCACTGGAAGTCTCTGGTTCAATGAGAAACTCCCTCTCCCTTTTCTGACCCGCTTTCATCCTCCCACATTGCTTTCATTATTGTCCTCCCTCTTTTCCAATCCCCATAAAAAGAAAATCACAGAACCACAACTGCAATTTAAATACAGCTTGCACGTATCAGTAAATAGGCTCACTTTTAAACAACTTACACAAGTAAACATTCACTTCTTTGTACTAGCCTACCTACATTTGGAAAAAACTTCATCCAATAAATCACTATACTTGTACATGATTTTAAAAATCAAAGGTCTAGTCCAAAATGGACATAATTTTAATCCAGACAGAACTCACACAACTCTGCCACACTAAGTAAGGCAAGAAAGTCAGTAATGACAGCTTATTTAAGAAAAAGAAAGTGCCTAAACATGTATCTGGAGATGTATTTTCCCTGCTTTTGCTTTTTGCTGTAGGTACCTGCTGCAAGAAGCTACAGTAGCCCAAAGATCTCAAGTATACTAAAGAACTTAGCTATTATCAACTTAAAGGATGCCATTAAAATGTTGGAATGGTGTAGAATGTGAGAGACATCATCAAAAATTACTCCATTTATTAAGATTTTTTTATTATTATTATTATTTATACTCACATGCTATTATTTCTTTCTGATTGACTCCCTAATAACGTTGGCTCAAATGTTCAGTGGAAACTGCAGATTTGCACACACTTACCTTAGCAACTGAAAGAGCTATCAGCTTGAAAAATCAGCATGCCAACAGAATCTCAGTCCCTAAAACACAATATAATTTGGCTCAGCTATTGTAACTGCATAGGGAATGTGCAATATAAGGCTCATTGGTTTTATCTTCATCCACTCAAACCAAAAAAGAACGACTGTTAGGAAAAAGGAAAACAACTGCACGTAGTTCACAAAATTGGCTACTAAAATAACGGTAAACTGCTAATACATAAAAAATAGTCCGAAGCATGCTTCCACATGTCATGTCCCACATTCACAGCTTTCAGTGACAACTGCTTTATTTAGTGTACCGTTTTTAGGATTCTTCTCATCCATCTAGCACAGTAAATTTCCCCCTGTGAATAGATATTTTGTAAGCAAACTTGACTTTTATTTCCTAAAGAAAGTGATTCTATGTCCCCTACTAAACCATAATTTAAGTACCAGAGAGCTTTTAAAAAACAAGCAGCTACCTTTTAAGAAATTAAATTTCTAAATATGGTAAGAACAAGCTATTGAGTAATAAAGCACTGCTTTTTACAGTTACCATGTGCCCATAATGGCAAGTAAGTTTTAGACTGAAGGATTTTTTTAGATACATGAGGAATCAACTTTAATAAACCTACTGTTACCTCTGTTGCCTGATTACTTGACAGAAGTCACAAATTAGACACAAGATGAGAATTTTTAGACCACTTTCCTGCCAATATAGGAACCCTCCACTATACTGTAGCACCTGAGGATTTGCTCAACCTTGCTTTCAATGATTAAATGTCTGCAGTGTTCAGAGAACAGTCTCCCCTCTTTAAATACACCTTCCATCCTTAACTGGAAGATAAGCATTCATCTTCTGTGCAGAAGGCAACTTAAAAAAAAAAGGTGAATAAAAAAAGCACAACAACTTAAGGTTCATGGTTTTCTCTGAATTGCCACTGTTCACTGTAATGCCAAAAATACATAATGGAAGCAGAAATCGTGAATGATTTTGCAAGGAAGTGGTAAAGAACCATACTGAACTTGTAAGGAGGAAGATTCTCAAAAAGCCAGCCTAACCTCACTAACCATAAAGGCAAATACATATTTCTTTTGAACACCTCTTAAAGAGATAACAGGTTCTAGACAGAGATAGTCATTGGTACGCTCAAAATTTCTAACCACTGCTCTATTAAAGTAATAAGTTAATCACTCTTCCATGTGCTTTTCCTTACTCTATACCCACATAAACAAAGGAGCTTCGTTACTACAGCGACTGCTTCCTATCAGCAGAAAAACAAGAAAAACGTACTGATCTGTCTCTAAGGGGCTTACTGTCCTGCTCCAAGCTCCTCAACCAGCTTCCTCTGCACCACCTGCAGAGCTCAGACCTTCAGAGGGAGCCAACTCAGCCCATCAATCTGTCACACCACTAATACACTGGGAAGCAGGAGACAGAGGGAAAACAGAAAGATGTTTGGTCACCTCAGCATATTCAACTTTAACAGAAGCCAAAAAAGATTACACAGAAGAAACAGCTAAGCCCGTTTTCTCTTGCATTCTAGCAAGCCTGTAACTCTCATAGGAAAGAACTATACGTAAGAAAATAAAGCACAGAAAAATTCTGAGGAAAATGTTTTGCAAAAAACAAGTCTCAAGCATAATTAAGAGGTCTTACCAGCAGACTAACATCCTTAGTCAAAGCTTAGCTTAGGATAGTTCTAAGACTCTCACCACAAATGCAGTCAGAACTTAATAAAAAATGACAGCTAAGTATACTAACATCTCTAAGGTTTAAGCAGACCAACTCTGACAAATCCTGCTGCGACAGTTTAAGTCACCACTGTCTCAAATGCCTCTCCCACCTCTCTGCTAGGTCAGGGTAAGCAAATGTGTCTGTGTCCCAGCCACTCCAGTTCACAGTTGGACTGTGGCAGCTGAGTTGATTTGTCACCACCAAACACAGGTCTTGCCTGCCAGCTTCCCCCAGCTACACGGACCTACCCTTACACACCAAACTCCAGCACTTACTTGTCAGACCTTTCCACAGATTGATTCAAATCAGTAACCCAGAACAAAAAGTATATTTTGGGGGAGGAAGGGTATGAAAGGAAGGAAGGAAAGTGAATTTTATTGATTCAGTCACGAACCCAGTGAGTACCAGTGCCACCACAATGCAATCAATAGGAACACTCAGAGGAGAGTATGACCTCCCGCTTTGGTAGCAGCACGCTATTAGAAATCTGGTGCATCCATAGCTTCAGTTTATTTAAAATACAATTAAGTGAGTCTAATGTAACAAAAAAATACATTCCCTTTACTGATCTTGTTTTAGGAACTGTAAGCTCTGACACAGCAGTAGAATATACAGTGCTTAGCTCACCAAAGCAAAAGTTTCAAGAGCCATTTTTAAAAAGTCTTTACCACACTTTTATACTTCAAAAATACACCTTTATGAAATGGGGACGATTCCCTATCATCTCCTTCCTCCAGCAACTCAGTCAGTTGAGTCAACTTTTTATATTTTAGAATATTTTTTAAAAAACAGTATTATTACAGTCTGTACCCTCTCTTTTCATTTCCTTTCCTCCTCCAACTTCCATCCTGCTGTAATCCTTCAAAATGCAAAATGGAAGCAGCTCCTTATATTGATTAAAAGGAAACTGCTAGAGTTACATAAGCTTACTTCTATGCAACTATGTCTCATCCATTGATTCTAGACTTGTAAAACAATTCACAAATTGTATCATTATGTAAGCAGAGAATAGGTTACCGGTCACAAGCACTGTTCCCCAGGGTTCAGTTTTGGGGCTGATCTCATTTAATATCTTTATCTATGATCTGCATGAGGGGATTCGGTGCTCCCTCAGCAAGTCTGCAGATGACACCAAGTTGGGCGGGAGCGTTGATCTGCTCAAGGGTAGGAAGGCTCTGCAGAGGGATCTGGACAGGCTGGATCGATGGGCCGAGGCCAAGTGGCAGGTCCCACACTTGAGTCAAAACAACCCCATGCAACGCTACAGGCTTGGGGATAAGTGGCTGGAAAGCTGCCCCGCAGAAAAGGACCTGGGGGTGCTGGTTGACAGCCGGCTTAATACGAGCAGTGTGCCCAGGTGGCCAAGAAGGCCAACGGCATCCTGACCTGTACACACTGGCCTGCACACTATCAGAAATAGTGTGGCCAGCAGGAGTAAGGAAGTGATCGTGCCCCTGTACTCAGGCACTGGTGAGGCCCCACCTCGAATCCTGTGTTCAGTTTTGGGCCCCTCACTACAAGAAGGACATTGAGGTGCGGGAGCGTGTCCAGAGAAGGGCGACGAAGCTGGTGAGGGGTCTGGAGCACAAGTCTTATGAGGAGCGGCTGAGGGAACTGGGGTTGTTCAGTCTGGAGAAGAGGAGGCTGAGGGGAGACCTCATCGGTCTCTACAACTACCTGAAAGGGGGTTGCAGAGAGGTGGGTGTTGGTCTCTTCTCCCAAGTGACTAGTGACAGGACAAGAGGAAATGGCCTCAAGTTGCACCAGGGGAGGTTCAGGCTGGATATTAGGAAAAATTTCTTTGCTGAGAGAGTGGTGAAGCATTGGAACAGGCTGCCCAGGGAGGTGGTGGAGTCACCATCACTGGAGGTGTTCAAAAAACACGTAGACGTGGCACTTCAGGACACAGTTTAGTGGGCATGGTGGTGCTGGGCTAATGGTTGGACTTGATGATCTTACAGGTCTTTTCCAACCTTAATGATTCTGTGATTATAAGCAGGTTTCCATGCAAACAGTAATTTTCAAATTGGGAAATAAAATTCATCTCTTCAGTAGATTAAAATGATGACACGAAACCTGTGAATATATATACTTTTTAACAAAGCCGTATTTGGCACCAACCTGTTTTACGAAATTACAGATTTTCCTAGATTTCAGATGTTTTCTTATTGCACCACCCAGGAATTATGTGGTTACACTAATATTAACTGGGTGCAGTTGCAAAATGAGCTGTCAGTATCCTAGAATTAATCAATCTCAAGTATATTGTTTCGTAATTAAGCTTACGACTACATCATCCCATGAATATAAAACCAGCAGCAATAAACACATATCCCAGAAAAAAGGGAGAATTAGAAGGCTCTTTTTCAACTTTCTAGGACAGCTAAATCATTTGGAGGCCATCCTTCATCATCAATCTTTTTCACTGTGGTTGTGCTAACAGTCCCCAACTGGGGAGCACTTTATATAAGCAAATTATTCTTAAGCCTTTAAAGTCACATAACTAGACAGCAAAATTAGGTGATATTCCCTCTGCAGTTTACAAACCTGTGTTTTACTAAAACCATAAATGTTTTAAAAGACTTGAACACTTTTGATTTTTTGATGTTGTTGAATTGATTCATAGGTAAATTGTTCCTATGTTTCCAAGAGATTCATTTATACCTCAGCTACAGCCCCTGCAACAATTAATAGAATATTCCCACACAGGGAAAGAGACAGAAATTCAGATTCCCATTTAACAAATACTTGAGTACTGAAAGAGAAAGAAGAAAATACGGTATGTATAACAACAAGCATATTTCTGTTTAAATGATATAAGCTACAAGTTCCTTTCAATTACTGCTATTTTTAATTGCAAAACTCAAGTATTTAGAAACAAATTGCTACAGAAATATAACCTCCACAAAGCCTATCATCAAATATGATAATGCTTTTAATAACTGTTGTGGTAAATGGGTCAATGGTCCCTGAACAACGTAATTGAATGGACACTCCAAAAATACACTTTTACTCCTCCTTATCACCGTACATTTACAACAATCATATGAAAAGATTAGATTACATGTCTGGGGTGTCAGCAGGCCAATATCTTATCCTTTCTTCTGGTATTATAATATTACAGTTCTCTTATGTAGTTACACGTGCTTCTATTGTGCCCAAATAGCTTTTATGGGGCATTTTTCATACGAAAAAAAATATCTGCACAGCACAAATGCAAAGCAGTTATTATTGTCAATTTTTTTAAATGGAAATTGTGTGAATCATACTTAATTCAAGTAGGCTTGCTTTTCAGGTTTGTCAAGTTTAAACTCCACACACATGCAAATTACTGGTAAAACTTCTCCTTGCATCTTAATGAGGTACACTATAAACTGTGTAGCCAACTTGAAAACATGAATGTTTCTGAGACAAATTTTACTTAACCTAGGTATTCTAAGCGTTTATGGAACTAGTATTTTAAAAGAAAGTTTTACCAACAGCACTTAACTTCTGCATGAACCTGTGACTGCTACAACACTAGGTTCCCAGAATAATGCCTATGCTGGCACAAATTTCTATGTAAGGATTTTACTACGTGATAAGTGCGCATAAGCAGTGTTGCGAAGACTCCCAACTGCTGAGCTCTGAACCCAACCTCTTTTCAAAACATTGTCTCATCCTTTCAAGTACATTCAGGCCAGAAAGGAAAGTAAATTGTCAAAACTGTTTTGAAGTACTAAAGAACTAAATTTAAAAAGTCATTTCAGTTAGCAGCTGCCGCCATCTCACTTGTATCTTGACCAGTTTAAAAATGATTGCCAACACAGGACTGCCGAGTGCATAGTACGTGGAACACGCTAATCAATAGGGAGATTTCCTTCCCATAATTCCTGCCTACTGCTGCTTCAGACAGGGCAGACTGAGCTCTCCAAGAAAAATGGGAAAATCACAGACAAATGTGATCATTAAGGTTCAGCCATCAGATAGATAAGTTGAACTCCTGAACTAAAACATGCAGATGCCTGTGCAGCCAAGATAAATGAACAATAAAGTCTCATCCTGAAGAAAATCAGGGGATGACCTATATCAAAAGTCACAGCTTAGAATTCAGTATTTTAGAGAGGTGGTATCTTTTCTTCCAAGGCATTAATGCATTCTGGAAAACATGGACACGTTAATGTGTCCACTGAGCAGGCTTAGTATTCCACTAACAGCTACTCCTTCATTGCTTTAGTTTCCCAGTTTACTAAAAATTGAACCTTGTGCTATAAAACTGATGAGCCATCCTTGCAATAACTTTGGAACCCATAAATGAGTTCTAAGTAAGTTTAAAAAGAAGAAAAGTGTTTTTAAAGACAATTAAGTTGCTATGAGTTTTATGAAAACTGGAGGCTGGATAGACATTTCCAAAACACTGATGTCATTGAAAAAGACAAGCAGAACTTGTTATATACTGTTTCACAGCTGGTCACTTTGCATATGCCATTTGATAGATAGTAAGCATATGCCTTAACTATACTACAGCTACATTTTGCCCATTAGGGATGAAGGTATTGTCCCGTAAACTTTCCTCACCATACAGGGCACAAATGTATAGGAAACACAAATTCTTTACTACTGCTGTTTATAAAACAACTTGGGAGACCAAAAAAACCCTGCTGCTTGACAATAGCACATGCAAAATGCAGTCTAAACAAATGAAGAAAATTCACAATGCCAATTTTAAAGTGCTTAAATTATCTTATATGGCTATTGGACAGTTTAAATACTGTCAAAACAGCATTCACACATATAGAATACAATACCAGCATTTCATCTTACAAGTATTTTCAATGTTATCTACATGCTGTTCACCCAGGTATAAGAAATATAGAAACCAACTGTTTGCTCTACAATCAGAGTGTAAGCAGGGGGTCTCCAGAATTTCTAATGACAATAATAAATCATGAAGTGCAACTTAACTGTTGAGTTACACACAATTTTAGGGCCCTTGCCTGAAGTGGATTTTTAAACAAAAAAACCATGAGTTGCATACTAAATTTATTTATGACTATAAACCTCTTGGAACAGGTATCAAATTATGTTATGTTTACTAGCCTGAAGGAAGCCTAATAAAACATTCTGGCAATTTAAAGATAAACACCAGAAAAGTATTTCACTGTGTAACTTAATTTTTTTTTTTTTTTTATTTATTTCCCCAGTGGTTCACAGGTTACTGCAATAATTTTGTGTGCCAAGTTACCTACCATATTAGCTATGATAGTGTCTAGCTCTTTAAATAGATGGTATTGCTATGGGGACAGAGGAGGAACTGCTGGACTGTTTCTATGGTGAGAAGGGTAGTGGGAGAAGTGAAATGTGAGCAGCAAGTTTGGAAGTCTGAGGTATTTTTCGCTTCTGTTTTGTATTTTTTCCATATACACCGGAAACTCCCTTGGGGGGAGAAAGCCAACTTCCCTACAGCTAAATACAAGAACACGTGTAAAACAAAAGCCATAAAGTCTTCAATGTTTCCATACCTTAACAAAAAAATAAATTAAAGAATCAGACAAAAACTTCAACACTGAGGTAGTGAAATTTAATTCTCCCACCTCCAAAATTTCTTCAGAAAACAAAGTCTTTGCAGTGGTAGAAAATTCAAGAGAATCAAGAGACAAAAGAAGATTAGGATGCCTCCATACACACATCATCATCTACCCCAACCCCAGACTACTGTCCATCCATTCCCCTCCACTCCCTTTTGCTGCCGCAAAGCAAGTGAGGCAATGATGAGGAAGGAGGGCAGAGTTAGGACAGTCCACCCAGAGTTGCAGGGCCTTCTGCTCCCACTGCTAGTGGATGCAGGAGTTACTCTTATTCAGGCCAAGGCTCCAGCAATCCATTTGTCCACCTCCAATAGCAGGATTAATGGACAGCTGAAGAAGAGCAAGAACCAGACAAGCCTAAATGGTGCTTCCCCTAAACATTCTCCTGTCTATCACTATTTTCAGGTCAGGGGATTTCTGAGCCCAATGCTGATGCCAGGAATGAACACAGCTTTTATTAATATCTGGACCTCACATGGTCCAAGCATACTGTAAAGGACACATACTATGTGCTTTGGAGACCAGTGGGGCAGAGAAGACACCAAGGGAGA
This sequence comes from Gavia stellata, assembly GCF_030936135.1. NCBI lineage: Eukaryota > Metazoa > Chordata > Aves > Gaviiformes > Gaviidae > Gavia > Gavia stellata. Next base: position 21,024,054 of record NC_082598.1, on the reverse strand, counting down.
GTTCTGCTATAGAACAGGGCTACGTTAGATGTGCAAGGGAATCCCAAGGCAACTTGGCATCATCAGTATAATCAGCCTCGAAGGGTGACCCTGCCCCAGAACCAAAATTCAGTTTTAACATGTCACCAAAGCCAGTTTCATACTGGAGTGACATTTAAAAAGCCTGCAAATCATATGGCTCAGAAGCCGCAGACGCTCACCGCTGACCTGAGCGCTGTGACAGAATGCCACAGCTGTCTGAAGGTATGCACATAAAGCCAGCTGTCAAGTATGGTATGATAATACAAATGCTTATTAATAAAATTAACTACAAACAGTAAGGGAAAGCATAATGAATCTCTATTAGTCATGTATTTGCTTTCCAGAAAGGTAATTTGAATAAATAAGAAAACAGAGCTTCTATATTTGAGGGTCCCAAGCAGTTTTGCTGTGGTATGATGCAACACAGCCCTGCTACCAGATGTTTCTAACTTTTGAGAACAAAATAACACCTTTTTTTTTAAAAAAAAAAAGAAGCTGCAGATCCAGCTGAGTTTTTTGTCGGGTTTTGTAGGTTTTTTGGTTTGGTTTTGTTCGGTTTATTAAAGTGGTTTTTTTCCCCAAAAAAAAGATTTTCCAGTTTTCTTCAGAGACTGGCAACTACAAAGCACAATGTCCTTTAGGAAACATATCTTCATTAACTACACAAACAATGCCATGACAGGCACCCAACAGCTATTCACCTATGCTACTTTTAATAGTTACAAGCTCTGGTTGACCATACCAGCGCACCTTGGGACAAACCTAAAGTATACTCACCATCAGGGCACCACTCTTCACAACACACAAGGAGTACGGAGGGGTCCCGAGAGCTCCAGTAAACCTGACTGGTTTTGTAATGAAAACCAATACAGTCCATCCTTTCAGGTATACTAGAGGCCCTGTTAAAAGGGCTCCCTGAACCTGCATGCCACCCAACAGATAAAGTTTGCACACGGTATGAGTTATAGGTGAATACAGGCTACTTACAGGAACAATACTGTGCCAAGACCTAGGGCACTTTGAACTCAGAGTCCTCAAGAAGATGTTTCTAACAGCTACAAGTAACTGTAGACACTGTAGAAAATGGACAGAATAAGGAATCAAGAAGACAGAAGGGCAAAAGCAAATGGACAATGCAATAAATGGCCTCAGGCAGAAGAAAATGTAGTGGATTCCATTACAGATATTTGGCAAAGGAGAAGCTGATAAATGACTCAACTCTTAGAACAGCATGAAGTTACTTTTGGCTTCCAAGACAGAAATTAAGAAAGCAGCTGAAAAAAGGAAGAGGCCACAGACAGAAGGAGCAATGAAGATCTGGGACAAAGCTTAAGTGTTTGCTTCCTGTTTCTCCAACTACGGTTCAGTGTTGCAAGAATAAAGGTTCGAAGGTTCCTTTTACCAAAGGAGAAAAGTTGCACACATCGAGCCTCGCTGTCTGGAACTATTATTCAATTCTGATATCCAAAGGACATGCCTATATGAATTTTTAAATTTTGTTGCAAAATGAAGGGGGGAGGAGTGCTTTAGCCAAAGAGCTACATGAGCTGCTTAACCACTGAGAGTAAACTGAGGCTCACTGTTGAAAGAAAAAGTGCACCAGTGTTACACATCTACTTCAGGAATATCTTGATGTTAACCTTTCAAACACATTTTTTGTGACACAACACTAGCAGACAAGTTCACAACAACTGTATCACAAAATCTACAAACTACTAAAGATTCCTTCTCTGATGAGAACAACAAATGTAGGAGGGAACTATTTCAATCAAACTGATAGTTTTTAACCTATATTAAAACACCCCAGTATGAATACTATTTCTCTGAGTTTCTGGAGAGGTATTAAGAAAGCAAATCTAATGTTTATATGCAACCACCAAACCAGGCAAAAAGAAAAGTTACAACTTTATGCAGGAAGTTACACATGCTCTTTTAACCCATCTTACCTTAGCAGAAACTTTCTGTATGGTAAATATTAATTCAAGTTGTATAACAAAGCTGTATAACCAACAACATGAAGTTTATCTGTATACACACACCCCCTTTTTGGGCAATGCTTATTACAGCAAAACCTGGTCTCAGCTTTCCTTTGTTTGCTTTCATCACTTCAAAAACAATCTTTTCTCCCAGTTCTGTTGCTTTAGAAATACACCGTGTTGGTAAGAACAAAGTGTCCTGTTTCTTCACAGCTACAGAGCCACTAGCAACAGATTGCAGTCTCTGAATTCATTCAAAGTTCTATTTTAACCATCCCTCTGGGAGTAGCAAAAGGATAACAAAATAGTAATAGCTTCCCATACACTTCTAAGATGATGAAGAGGACTGAAACATGTCAAAAGAGAGAAGGGTAGTGAAAGGAAATAACAAAACTCCTCCAAAATAAAGTGATCCTCCATTATGTCTTCTTCCTACCCCTCCCAAAATACATTTACTGGCTTCACAGTACTAACACATAGGATCTTTCTTTGGCTTTCCCCATGTAACAATCTTCTTCATCTCTCTGTATCAATATTTTGTTTTACACAAGATATCTGGGGTTCACAAATTCTTTAGATTCTATTTTCTAGGAAGGAATAGGGTTTGGATTTGACTTAAAACATACACTTGTTACATTATCACATTGGTTGAGTAGTAACAGTGACTTCTCCATTCTGCAGATAATGGTGGTGATGCTCTAAGCACACCACAAGCCTTACAGGGCTCGTAAGAGCAAAAATTGGGGGAAAAAAAGGAACATGACAGGTCCAGAGTAAGGAGCAACACTGTTGGGAAGTACTGTGGAAGTACTGCTCTGGACAAAGGTAAGTGAACGCAGACTGCCCAAGAGCAAAGAGAACAGGGCTTATACAGAAACTTCACAGAAAAAAAAAAGGGGAGAGGAAATATTCTGGTGTACTACTCCATAAAAAAAAAAGATGTAGAAGCAAAACTAATCGAGGGCTGGTCACAAAATTCAGGAGAGAACAAGACTGAAAGCAAGTAAGTAAAATAAAAGACCCCAACATTATTTCAATGTGCTGCATATATAAGAAGAGGAAGCAGAATTGACCATGTCTAAATTGGAATCAGAGGAAAGGAATGTCAAGCAGTGGCTATACACATTTTTCAACTAATGCCAAAACAAAAAGGAGAAAATATTAGTTAGGAAAGCAATTTGGACACTGGTAGAATAGTATCTTCCATCTTCAAAAGAAAAAAGTAATTATTAAGTAGGAGAATACTGAATATAACAGAGAAAGTATCAAAAGTGCCACCAGTAAAATCTATGTTAAGAAAGTACCTTAAACAACAACATCCACAATTTGAATTCTATATGCCAGAAGCACATAGGAAAACTTCCAGTAAGTGAAGAAGTCTCTTATCTCTACAGATGTAATATTCATCACTGCCTAGTAACTTCTGGCAAACGCAGGTCTGTTGCTTTTTGGGTTTTTTTAAGAACCATTCTAACCGAAAAAGATAAACTTTCAAATTTGAACTGATGCAATATGACTTTCATGACTATGCAAACTGAGAAGCCTAACCAGTCTACTGCTAACTTTAAGTGCCATACAGCAATAAGGTGAAACAGCTAAGAGTCAATTCAGTTTTTCCAATTGCTTGCTAAGTATTGAACAATATTAAAAAAAAAAAAAATTTGTCCAGAAAAACTATCTGGATGAAACACTGGAAAACCACTGGATATGTCCAGAGAGTTCTTTCTTACATATTTTATCTCCATATGGAAATTCAGCCTAGATTCAGGGAACACTCACACAAGGACTGGCTTCAAACTCTGCCCTGACAGGTATCTTCAGCATATCTTCTGAGCTAACCTTTTATTTACTGCAGTCTCAAAAGCTACTTGTAAATGCAGCAGCTAGTAAAAAAGAAGAACAATTTTCATTACAGATCAAGGGATCTAATAAAAAGTGCTGTCCTATACTTCCTAGTAGCCTTTAACACTTGCAAATGACTGTAAGAACCTGGTCCACTTTTCCTTTGCTACCATTTGAACTACGATTTATCACTTCAACAAGCTAATTGTGGGTAACAATACTCAATAAGACCTTTTTCAAACATTGTTTCATAACGAATTCTTTGTTTTGCCTGTTAACTATTGTGAAATACAGGTATTTTGCCCATTGCAAATAAAAATGCAATAACTTCTGACGTTTGTTTTAGCGTAGCTCTCATGTTTATTTTAACACAGTTCTTAGTATTTTGAGAGTGCTACTATCTAAACGTAAGCACTGCAAACACAAATCTTATTTACTGTATTATCAAAACTGAACATAAACCTGGCCAATGTCTGTACGATTAACTAAAATAGATACTAAGATAGATATTAAGTTTTTGTGCCCTAACTTTCCTGTTTCTGATGGCCTTTATTGCAAAAAATTACTTCAGATCTAGAGAACTCCCTATTTTCCATCTCTACGTAATATATTCCTCTATCGCTCCTGCAGACAAACTAAGAGGCACATTCACCTCCACAGTCATCAGCAAAACAATTAATATTGGAAGCTACCTTTGTAAATTTAGTACTTATACAAAGATCTCTCAAACTTTTACATCATTATTAGGATTCAAAGTTAGTACCATCTGTGCTGACTGAGTTTGTCACAACGCATTAAGCGTGCTACAAGCCCTTCCAAAAAGGAAGCCCGATCCCAAACACTTATTTTGATTAACTGCTCTGCATAGCTTATTAATGAGAGATTTGTAATGCACATGTAAACAAAACAAAAAAAACAAAACACCAAACATACAATACTGAAAAAAAACTGGAATGCAAAAGGAAAGAAAAAGCCAAACCAAAAACAACACCCCAGGAGTCAGTGCTGGCAAAGAAGTGCTGAACAGCAGAAGAAAAAAAATTTGGCCAGAAAAATACTTGGACAGAAAAGACACATCCAAAATAGTTTTGCCATATCCCCCTCACTTCTGGAAGACATTACATTATTAAGGATTTTACTAGTCATCACTGTATATCTACTACAAAACTAAGACAGCATGAAAAGATACACACACATGCAGAATAACACCAGTCTTTGAATAAAGCTTTTTCTTTTCTGAATTCTTACACTCAATACTATAGCCAGAGGTGGCTGATTGTTTTGGAAAGTGGTAAAATATTTTGAATTTTAAAAATAAATACCTATACAGAATAATTTCTTCAGTAGTATAAAGACATGGCTACAGCACACTGCAGTGCCACTTTGTCTTTCTTCATGCCACATTTATCCACTGGTCATGCCCTATCCATTGCTTTTATGTCTCAATTATCTAAGAGCAGCATCTTTCTAGTGTCTATTCTAATAGCCCTATTACCCAAACACATTAATTATGAATACAGTCACTCGTAGTCTTCCTTACCATACCTTTCTGTTACGCAGATTAAAAACCTAAGAAAGTCTGATATCTTCTGACCATCTTTCACAGTCACAGTAAGGTGAGAAGACATGATGCCACCTGTTAAAACCCAGCAAACTCCGAACAGTGAAGGACCCATAACCACACAGAGCCAACAAGAACCAAATCAGGAAACAGTAATTCTACTTCCACCTCTCCATGGACTCTGCGTTTGACCTTGGCAAGTCACTTTTTTTTTGTGCTTGTTTTTTATGTTCAGGACGTGAAGGGCTTTTACGCAGACAGCTGGAACAACAACAACAAAATAACTGCGTAAGTTTAATTATTATTTATTCTATTATGCTAGGCCTTAGAACTCTTCTGCAATGGCATAAATTCAGAGTGAGTGCAAGCACCTCTGATTCTCTAGACCTTCATTTTGAAGTTGCCTTTATGTAACAGCACTGGTAAAAGCAGTAACCCATTATCAGAGACCCACACACACACTGTATCAAAAACTGATAAAAGCTTAGTTTCACAAATTCTTCTGCCGAGCAAACAAGTTTAACCTTATTTTCTACACTGGCAGCTCCTAATCCACAGCTTGCAAAAGAAACACTGCCTGCAAGATCCTCTGCCGCTGCTCCCAGACAAAATTAATTTATAGAGTTCAAATAAGAGCTGCCAGGAAAAGGAAAGTAGGGTATTGCCTAGAGAGTATTTTTTACTCCGTGCTATTTCTATGGTCCTGCAAAAATTAGGGACCAGTATTTTACACAATTCAGTTCCCTCTCTCAGGCTTAGAAAATTCTGAATTTCATGGCTGCCTGATCAAGTTTCATTCTGATACCAAGTTTCCTGGTAATCTCCCAAAGCACCAGACACTGGAAATATGCCACAAGTATAGCTTTGAAAAAAACAAAGTGCAGACGAAATGTTCTACAGACCAAGCAATGTTATCAAGAATACCAGTAGAGAGACTTTTTTCTGGCACATACAGAAAAATGTCTACATTTGTCCATACTCATAGAAGGAAAATTATAAATGTTCATTCTGCTACTCAAATAACTATAAATATTTTGATTAACAATCAAAAGACTGACTAGGACCCATTGCAATATATACCCTTGAATCTCACCTACCAGAAGTAGAAAAATTAAATGAAGTAACAGGTGTAATCTTACGCAGAGCAGTCAAAAATTACCACTTGCCAATACAGCTTGTTGCCTATTACGACAAGCGTTCTGGATTTTGAATATACTGATTAAATGGTACAAGTTAGTCATGCAATTACAATGAGGAGGAGATGTTTCTTATTCAGGAGCAAGAACTAAAAGAGGAAAAGTTACACCTTAACACAACCACCTTAATGTCTTCATGTTTTCCAAGTGTAACAATGAAAACAACTTTCTTTAAATAACTACAGAAATACATATTTGAATTCAGCAAGAATGTTCTTAAGACTTATCTACAGAAAAATACATGTTTTAAAAAAGAGCCTCACATACTGAAGACACATGCTGTTGACTGAAATGTTCAGATTGCTTTAGAAAGAATAAATCATGCCCCAGCAGCATATCGTTCATCAAATAATCTGATTAATCAAAATAGTAAGACATTATAATGATTATATCTTATGGTAAAATTTAATAGATCAGTCAAGCTTTTCAAAAATTACAAAAAATATTACATGTAACACAAAAATAGTGTTTATCCTTGTAAAGTTATAGCCTATCTATTGTAAGGATGTAAAACTGCAACCTTAATCAAGAGATTTCTCACACTGTACATACTGAAACCCCTACCTTCTTTCCTTTCTTGGTAAAAAAGTTTACCACTGCAAATATGTAGTTCATGCATTTGAAAGCAAAAGGACATGAAGACACACGGCCATATATCACTATCAGACTAATTAAACTCCAGTTGAAGAATATGAAGTATTTTTCAGAAAACAAAATTGTTTTAAGTAGTATACATAGCCTCTGAAAAGTGGCCTATGATGTCACACAGAACAGGCAATGAAAGAGAGTTTCCTTTCTTAAGGTTGTAAAGGGTACTGAACAATTTTTTAAAGAAGGTAACAACCACAAAATACACACACACGCGCGTGAATTATGAGTAAAGAGTACCACAACATAAGCAGAACCCCAGGAAATGAGATAATGTCAAACTCTAAGTTTAGTGCTTACTTTTCCAAGACTTAGTAAGAATATAGTGATATGGAAATTACTACTTTCTATTAATAATTTTCTCTTCAAAGAAATTTATCAGCTGTTTTCTGAGTTTTTACATTGGAAAGAGATTACGATAATTCCGTATTATTTCCTTGCTTCATATAATCTTCATTATAAATTATTGCAATTATGTTTAAGACAAGTATGAAAAGTGTACAATATTAGAACATTATAAGCATTTCCACATAAAAATAATAGAAGTTCAGTAAGATCAAGAATATAATTTTACACCTATAATTATAAATTTGCCTTGAAATACTATAGACTTAAAACACATATCGAGTTGTCAACAGAATTAAGATTTCAGCTGACAATACAGCTAGTGACGTTTACGTTTTTCCCTTCCTCACCTAAATACACACACAAAAAAAGCAATTCTTTAAAAGCAGGCAGGCACTACAATGGCTCCATTTTTTAAAATACTGCAATAATGTAAATAAAAAAAAAACACTTAGAAGTACACCTTCCCTGTGAAATGCTCTTGGGAGGCAGTGATTCAGCATGTTACAGTGCCATATAGGTCAGTTAATAATGTGCTTGCAATTAACATCCAAAGAATTTAGGGTGGCAAGTATTACAAACATAGAAAAGATATCCTGAAACTTTAAAATTCTGCTGATGTGATTTGCTCTCCAAACGTGAAACTAATATTTTGCATTAACGACATTCTTCATTCCCAATAGAGATTCAAATGTATTGCGTAAGATAGAATACTTGTTTGCATTAAATACGTATTTTACAAATCTAAAATTATAATTTCTCTCTTCAATTTTATCAAAAAACAAATGTAGCATAAAATAGGTATGTATTGCACCTTAATTGTACTCTTCACCAAAAATTGGTTACTAATTATAAAACCTTTTTTTCAAAACCTTTGCCCATGAAGGCACCACAGGTCTTTTAGGAAGGCTTTGCAAGTAGCTATAGGCTACTTTAGCTTCTTTTCACATTCTTTTTAAATACTGAAACCACTTAAGTTCAAAATAATGAAAAACAACCCTTGAATGAATTATTACTGCAAAGCAGAAATCAGCAAGTCAGAGGAAAGCAACTCTCCCTCATTCACAAACCCATGATCATTTATGCAATTCATAGTACCGAATAGCATACTTAAAAGGGTTATCTCTGCAAAGAGATATTGGCAAAGGAACTTGCCTTTTAACTAGCAGTAAAAAAGGCACACATATTATGCCTAATAAAACAGTCTACAGATTATTTCTGTACAAATCAAGTTATAAAAAGATTATTTTCAGTTTCTTTGTGCTCTCTATCAACCAGAATAAGTCAGAAATGACTAAGAGCTACTTAATACAATGAATAAACAATAAAAGCACCACATCAAGAGCTTAACTTCATAAAATTGCTCCTACTGAAACTACAAAAGGTTAAAAGAAACTTTGCAAGCATCTCAGAAGACTCCTTCAAAAATAGAGTGCTCACAAAGATTTCCCAATAGCCAGACTTAAGACACTGACATGCTCCTTGATAACGATTTAAACGTTAGTCACACAAAACCATCTACTAATTTGATTGTAAATGAGTTTTTCCCAACCTTCAACACTCATCATATGCATATACACAATACAATAGCCGTAGTTACGCTATTACTCAGATCTTAATAAGCACTGTGTTTAAACCTCCAGTGACAATAAAAACTGTAGCCTGAAGATCCCATCCTTGAATTCTACTCTTATAGTCTATATAAACCTGTTTCCACTCCTTGAGCTTCACTGAAACCATTCTCACTACTATCTCTTGCAGCCTAACCCTATGATGAGGCTCAGAATCAATATGTCGTTCTTATCTTCCTAGACCTGTCAATCACCCAAGACTACCAGCAATGCTTCTTTTCTGGAAATATTCTCCATGGTTTCCTTGGCATTGTTGCTTGCTCTCATGATTCATCCCTTATCACTTTGATTGTTCTTTCAGTGTATCCTCCTGAAGAAGCCTCCTCATTCACCTGTACTATTTTATGAATCATTTAATAGGTTCCTGTCTTGCACCCCTTTCCCTTCTCCGTCACTTTATCCAGGGCCAGGTTTCAAATTCAACTAGTAACTCCCTGCCATTAATCAGAAACATACTTCCTACTGCTGTGTTTGTCCAAGCTAACACCTCAGCTTGCATCTCTCTTGCTCTGTACAGATGTCTCACTATCAGCTCAGTCTCAGCATAGACAAAACACAGGCCTTACTCCTTATATCACTGCTTCAGTTTCCTTTCCATCACTGCAAGTCATTAACTTTCATGACTCTTTACTAAGCATCAGCAACCTCAAACAATGGTTCGCTGTCAGTCCTAGAAATAACCTGGGTTTGAGATCCCGGCAATGCCCACCACATCGCTAAAATATACCTTTAGTAGCTTAAATTTTATCCTGTGACCACAGCAGATCACATCTGAATTAGTGAAGCATTATTCTTCAACTTTCAAAATCCAGAGTTGACCCTGTTCTATTTATTCTGAATATTCCTCTCTAGATAGCTTTTTTAGCCTAAAGTCAGATCACACAAGTCTTCACCCCTGCCCCCCAATCTTTTCAGCAGCATCCGCTTCACTCTCTACTTCAAGACCCTTACTGGTCAATGTCCTCATCCTAAAATTACTAATCAGAATGTAGATGAGGTTCAAGTTTCGATAAACTGTTATATTTTCATCTCTGAACTTCTCTTCTGTTGCCCTCAAGGTTGGGAGAGCTCCACAAAGCAGTACCTTCATCTTTCAAAAACCTCCCACAAGTTTTTCCATTGTTCTCATTAAAAACAAACAAACAAAGTGACCAGATGGCTGGCACACCTAGACCACTACACTAAAATTCACTGCACTGATGCCAAACATTCTCCTGTGTCATAACAGATCTGATGTGTCTTCCCTTACCTTTAAATCATTAAGTATGCTGGGTCAGGAAACACCTCTTAACCACAAAACTTTGGGATGACTAATTCAGACACATAACTTAAATAGTGTGATACTTAGAAAAGTGTTACTGAAACAATTTTCTACTTTACAGTGCCTATGGAAAACATCATACCACTGATAAGTCCACTCAGTTATTTTTGGTTTTTTCAAGGCTTCTCAACATGTTTGAAAAATAATCCAAATACTATCTTGTATACTGCTATTACAGAGGTTTTCACCAGTGATCAAGTACTCAAACCAATGCCTAGCATTTATCATTTTTATCTACCCTTTCTAAATTTTGTTCACTTCTTTGTTGGTATAGGAATCTTTGCAATGGCTTCTTGCTTTATTTTCTAGTATTTTAAAGATCAGCCTGTCCCAGTCTACAGAGAAGACACCATACCATATTTTATGTAATTTAAAAAAACACGAAATTAAGTTCTTAGCATTAGAAATTCTCTTTGTTGTATGGTCGCACTAGACCTAGCACAGCAATTTTCAAACTAATTGAGGCCTACAGGTATTTTTGTAGTATCAGTAATCCTTTAAAACAAAGTGTTTTGCATTCAAAACATGCTTCTCTATTTAAATAACATTTTCATTAATTTTGTCATCCTAAAATGATGAGTTTCCCTAAACCACTCACAAGCAAAACCAAAAACACTCCACGAAACCCCAAAATACTATCCTATTATCCCAGCCATAAATTAGCCACTTCATTTTAAATAACAGTTCAAATAGTTAATAATTCATTTTCAGTTACTTGTTTCATGTTTCTGTGTACTTTCTCATTGTATCTAGTTCTGCCATTGTGCAATTTAGGTTCAGTCATACTGTACATACAAGCAATTTTGATCAAAACGTTCCTTGTGATACAAGTAGCATGAGTGTGCCACATGCTGCAAGAAAGAAACTGGTAATGTACTCTGACTGCTCACCAAAATTACTGCAGTAAATTCCTACTATTCCATTCCAACACAGCATAAAACTATGTACCATAATTTAGGCTTAGGCATAAAGTTTTCACAGGAAAAAACTGTGTTTTTACATTCAGCTTACACTGACTGCAGAAAAGCCATATGCTTTATCTCAAAGTTTGAGCACCCATAAGAACTGCAAGCTGCCCATTAAAATACAGTGCGGTATTTGGGTACTACATTCTTCAGTTACAGCTTTTTAATTTCAAGCACTTTTTTCCTGTTCAAGTCAGCTTTTACAGAACAGTCTAGAAAGAAAACTGCCTTTACTGACTATTTTGAAAAAAAAATTCAGCTATTGGAGTATCATCAATTTTTAATCCTAATACACACAGACAACTTGGCATCAGAGCCATACTCCAAAAACAGGTCATATAATAAAAAAATCAGGCTCCTTAATGTAATCTAACTATAATATTAACCAAAGTTAACAGACTGCATTTTACCAATGCTGAAAATACTCGGTCATAAGAAAGCAAGACTACTTTTTCAGAGAATTATTCGATTTACAGGTTTTGAACAACAAATTTGGCATTAAAATTGTAAACCCTTTTTTCGCTCTTGTTAAAATGCTATTTTTTGTAATGTTCAAATTATTTGACCATTTATTTTGAAAAAAAATCTGCAGTTGTTATTGTTAACATTCTAACAGATTGCCGACAAGGATAAAAGTAACGTCACAAACATGAGAACACTTCTGACAAACCTGTAATAATCAATAAACAAAAAGAAATGGAGCCCAAATATTCAGATGAGTAAACTAACAGAAACATGGAAAAACTTAATTGCTAACTAGAGCGCAGAATAATACTTATAGCAAACTTTAAAAGCATTTCTTTCCTTCTTTCAACTCTAACCTCTAAAATAGTACACTCCAGGAACAATAACAAACAAGAGCAGCTTCCCTAAAGAACATTTAATTGGGAAAATGTGTATAAGCCGCAAGATGCCTTTATCAGGAGAGAAATCAAGCAAAAGCTTCGATTTAGTTTTCGACAAACAAGAGTGAGGAATTGGAAACACTACTGCAGCCAAACAAAACAACAAAATACCATAATGCTACCTTCTCCATGAGAACAAAAGCATCACCACCAACTCCACCCCACCCCCAAGCAGGCTGTTGCTCTCTAACCACAGAGCCAACGCTGTAGACAATGTAATCCCACAGGGAAGACAGAAGGTCGCAGACACACTGTGAAATCATAAAATAAGGTCCACGTTTTAGAAAGACACAGTAGTACTTTCACCAGTCAACATTCATTTGTAACAAACAGGTGGAGTACTGAGACAGCCTGTTCTTCTCTTGACTATCTCTTCCCTCAACACATAGAGGGAGGTCACACGTGCTCAGCGCAGTCCAAAATTAAGGGTACGGCACTTAGAATAAGCTGCAGGATTCAAGATGTGGTGAGGATGGCAGTATGCAATGTAACACTGCAGGTGAGATTGCATACTGTATACCAGCAGTGGATCTGTTGTTATTCACCAGCTGTAGGTGGCTAAGAGGGTGTCACTTATTACAGTGACACATGCTGCAGCTGGCTAGCCATGATTAAGTATTACCCAGTGTGGCTGAAAGGGATGGCAACTATCATTCATTATGATCCAGCGTGGCTTAGTGGGGTGGGGAAGCTGCTACCTTTCACTGCAATGCAATGTTAGCAGGAAGGCAGCAAAGAAAACTCAACAAAGCCCGGGGAACGGTGTGCAGGGAGGAGAGAAAGGGAACCTCAGTCCCCCAGCCTGAGGGAATGGGTGTCCTGCTAGCAGGGGTGGAAAGCCTGACCGCACTCGGCGCGACCGTGAGCGCTCCACCGCAGCCACGACAGTGACAGAGCCGCTCCGCTCCGCAGCCCGGGCCGGGGGCCTACAACCGGCCCCCGCCGTGCGAGGGGGGCTGCGGCAGAGCAGGAACACCGCGCTCAACTTCTCCTAACCACAGGAGCAAACGCCTTTGTCCGAGCGCTCCCGGTCTGTGGCCGAGGGAGCCCGGGGGTCCCCCTCCTGCGGCAGGGGCGACGGAGAAGGGAGAGCGGCCTGTGCAAGCCCTGGGTCCCCTCCCCGCTGGGCTCCGCTGCTCTCTAGGAAGCCCTCAGAGAGGGATTCCCCCGGAGCAGCCGGGATGAGCACTGACCCTGCACGGGGTCCCGACCGGTGTGCCCGTGCGGGAGAGAAGGAGAGCAAAGGAAGCGCCCAGCCCTGCCGGGACCTCCGTGCCGGAGGGCCGCCGGAGAGCCCGGCCGCTCGCCGCCCGTCACCCGGCGCGCAGGGGCCCTCCTCCCGTGTGCCCACCCGGGGGGGATCCCAGCCCCCCGGGGTTTGCGTCTCGGGCCTGCCCCCGGGCCGTCCGGAGGGCTGCCCTCACCTCCCCAGAGCGGCGGCAGAGGCGCCGGCGGGCGGGAGCCGAGCAGCCGGCGCTCCGGCACCCCCAGAAACAGACGGCTCCCGGCGCGGCGCTGCGAACCCCCCGCACTTACCCTGTCACAACAGGCGCCATCTTCCACAAACTCTCGCCAAAACTCCTACTCTCGCGAGAGCGCCCCCCTCCCGGGGCCCGGAGCGCGCGTGCGCGGGCCCGTGAGACACGCGCGGGGCGGGGGGGGGCGGCGCGCACCGCCCACTCAGCGCCTGGGCTCTCCCCTCAGACACAACAGCCGAGGCGTGGGAACCGCGCCGCTCTCGCGAGAGCGGGGCGCCGCCGGCCGGCGGGCAGAGCGGAGCGCGGGGCGGCTCTCGCGAGAGCAGAGCGCGCGAGGGGGCAACCGAGGGATTCGCTCGACTCGCTCGCACGGGTTGCTCTCGCGCCTTCCCCCGCCGGCAGGGCGGGACGGACCAACGTGGGGGGCGGCGGTGGGGGAGAAACCATTCGGGGCGAGGAGGGGAGGGGAGAGGTGGCTACCAGCGCGCGAGGACGGGGCGCTCGCGGGACCGGTCGGGAGCGCCGGCGAGGGGACCTCGCGGCCGCCGCCTCCTCCCCCCGCCGCGGGAAGCGCGTGTGGGGCCGCCCGCCTCGTGCTGTCTGTGGGCCCGGCACATGCGCGGCCTGGCGGGCTCCGGGCTGTCCCGCTGCAGGCGCTGCGCGTCGCCTTCAGCCGCCCTTAGCCGCGTTGTGGGGGCCCGCTGTGGGCCGCGGCCTCCTGGGTTTCTCTGCCCGCCTGGGCCCCGCGGGGTCCCCGGCCCACCACAGGCCCCGTCAGCAGGGACGCGGGGCCTTCAGTCAGCGGCGGCGGGAGTGGGGTAGGCATTGGGGCGTACTAGGAAGACGGAGAAGTTGTTTTCCCCAGTATGAAATGAATGTTCTCTCAGGAGTTCACACCGGAGCTTTTGTGGAAGGTTTGTCAATAAGTGACATGCCTGCTCTGTCTGAAGCACTTAAATCGTACGAAACTAAACCCAAGCTGCTAACTGTTGAGCAGCTTGGGTTTCCTACCGGAGCTGTAAAGAAAGTCAAAACCCACAGACTGGAGGTAACCTACATCGTTGCTTTTGATAGCTCTTGTCAGGCAGTACAGACCACATGCTTTTTCATTCCTATTTATTGAGGTTAAAAATTAATTCATACAGAGCTTGGAAATCAGTGGGAAATGGAAAAGAAATTATTTTCAAAAAAACTAGCAGTAGGAGGCTGGGGTCTAGGGGCACAGCTATTAGAAAGATCTGTTAGATTTCTTACACAGAAATGTCACATCACTGTTTTGAAAGAACGGTTTTAAATGAAAGGCCTGTTTTCATAATGTTGTTGCCATCTGCACCCAAAATTCGTAAGATACATTTGTTTAGCAAACAAAAATTGTTGAGTCTCCTAAGACTCCAACCAGTAAAGCGAACCTTGTGGTGACCTCTCAGACTGCTGAATATAGGCACGGGAACAGAAGGTATCTGCAAAATGAAGTTGCCTGGATGTGCTCCGATGTTTTGACATAACAAAAAAAGACAAACCCAATTTTGGATTCATTTAACTACATTACCGTTTGAAGGTGAGGGTCTGATTGTCCATTAGAAGACCATGTTTGAAAATTAATCCTTTCACATCAAGGATTCTGTCCTGTCCGTTCAACTTCCTCTATGTCTTTAGTATAACATGTCAATCTAACTTCAAGCACAAATGCAACATTGATTTAAAGATCCGCTGAGATTCCAAAACCCACATCATTTTTATTACTTCACCTCCATACCTCTGCTCTCTCCCAAATTAGGGAAAAAGATAACATTTCAGTAATCCTGTGAATATGATTTTGGGTTTCTCTCCCACATATGCTCTCTGCTGCGAATACTAATTCAATGAATAATGTCTCAGATGAGTAAAATCATGTTTTAAGAGATTGCTTGGCAACAAAGTTTGCTGTAAATCTACTCACTGTACAAACAGCTATTGTTTCCTAACATTAAGGGGCTTTCCCCATCGTGATTTCCCCCTCCTCATTAGGTATGAAAGGACTTTGATTGGCTCCCTCATAGGCGCAGTTCTCGGCAAAAGCACAGTGCATACTGGAAATCCTCAGTATTGTTTGCAAAGAGCAACTCATAATCCCTTTGGAAATCTCTTCCTAAAAACATCTCTCTTTTTTTTCTTTTTTTTTTTTTTTCTCCCAAGGCTAAAGAATGATCTCAGCTCCTGCTAGCTCCATTCCATTAAGAATGGTTTCTGGATATTTGCCATGGACTGTCTCTAGATGGTCATTTTCTGGGGCCCCTCTTTTAGTGTGTTTTGAATCAAACTGGAAAATCTAAAAATATAGCACACAATAAACTGCAGTGTCTAGACTCTTTTAATATTTTACAAAGAAGTCTTTTTGATTAATAACCAGATTAATTAGATACTGGAGAAGGTATATTATTTCGAAGAATTTATAATTACAGAAACTATTGTAGTCCTCTCCATCACTGATAGAGGTACATGATAAAACAAATAACTATTGAATTTTTTTTTCCTTTTTGATTATAAACAATCTGTAATTCAAAAGACCAGGAATACTATTCAAATCAAAAACAATAGCCTGAAATTATGTGAGTAGCCAGTGGAAGGAAAGATAATAAAACCACAGAGGATTTCTTAATATTGTTCATGCATTGAATTTTCTTCTTGCTGCTAAAAGTTTGTATTTCACCTAGTAGAGTGTGAGCAATTCCTGTTGACTTTGTTGGAAACTGAAAGCATCTAGTACCTTCGGGAACTAGGCCCTGCTTTCTGGTCTGTAATGAATGTGAACACTTCCAGAGCTAAAGTAGAAAAACAGATTTAGATACAAGGTTTGCACCATTTAAAATTTTGTGTTTGCTGTGCAAATCGGGAGTTTGACTTTTTGATTCAAGCCCTGCTGAGGTTGGTGGAAAGCTTCTGAATCAGGCCCATAGCCTCAGAGACGATTTGGAGAAGCGCAGCTTGGAGGTGCCTTTGATAGACATGATTTCAACAACTGTTGGGCTTCACTCTTCTTCCAAGAAGATGCTCTGCCAGGTGACTCCAGCTGGGTGCTCAGAATCATTAGCTGCCTTCAAAGATGGAAGACTGTTGAAGGAAATCCAGTTTACTCTCACTTGTAAACTGGGGGACAGGACCACCTCATACTTTGGGTTCACCAACACATGGAGATGTGGACAGAGCCAGGTCCGTCTGTGCAAAGTGGATGCCAGCAGCTTCATTTGGAAAGTCATACGGTTCTCCCATCCTCTCAGGATCTTACTTCAGGTGGAAAGAGGAGAAAAGGCAGCTTAGCAAGAGCCCATTAGGCTCCCAAGAGTCATTAGGGATCAGGCCCTCTATGTGGACGGGGAGAAGGTCTTTTGGCCTGGAGTTTTGTCTTAACCGATGGTACTGAAGGAGCTGCCAGCCAGCAGAGCACGAGCAGCCCAGCTCTGGAGCAGAAGGGCAGATGGGAGCAGGGAGTGCTGGATGCAGAGTGTGATAACTGGGCTGAAGATTTCAATAGCTTGCTCGACCAGTCTGCATCAAACTTTCTGCAGCTCAGCCTTGGCTCTGGGCTTCCCCTAAGCTCATTCCTTTGGGCACAGCACTAGCTAACATGCTGTCTGGCTTCCCGTTTGGCAACTGCCTCCTGCCTCTCTGGCTTGGAGAAAGATGAGAAGACAACAGACCTGCACCCATTTGTGTAGAAGCACCCCATGTCTCTTTTGTGCTTAGCACAAGCATGTAAGAAAGAGACATGCAAGGGACAAGAGTCCCCTTCCCAGCTGAGTGTCTTTTCATAAAAAATAACTCATAGTGTGTCTTGTAAAATCCTAGCTATTTATAAAATCCTGTGTCCTTAAAAAGCATGTTAGGTAGTAGAACCACACAATTATCTGAATCTTCATTATAAGCAGCAGGTTTATCTTAAGGTGTTGCAGTTTGTATCTGATGGTGTAAATCACACCTTCTAGTAGTAGGTACTGTGATACAACCCTGCTGGAATTTTATAAGCACAGGATGTGCAATGTGGTTTAACCGCGTATCTAGGAAAGAAAATAAACAGGCAGTTGCCCACAGAACATATCTTACATCTGAACTTCAGCGTATATGCCAACAAAAGTTATCGCTTTAGCTGCTGGCTGGACAACTTGATGTCCAAAGTGCCTCTGCTGCTTGAAATGGAAGCTATTGTTCAACATAGCTCAGAGGATTTGCAAGGTCTTGAGGTTGATAGGGATAAAGGATAGGCTAGTTAGCAATCTGCAGCAGGAGCATTGTTAAACAGTTTTCACTTGCGTGTCATAACCTCAGAGAGGACGGTAGCGCAAAGAAAAATCTGAATCTGCATCTTTATGCCAGTTAAGGCGTAAGTATGCCTTAGTGTGGTAGTTCCTAAAAGTTACAGTCGGGCTTGGGCTTCACTTTAGTGTGCCTTGCAAACAAGTACAGTCCCTTCACAGAGCGCTTTTATAATGTAAAGGCAAGATGCAAAAAGCAACTATAGCAAACAATAGGAAGGAAGAGGGGGAGGGAAGATGGGGTTAACAGTAATAACATCATGTGGTTATGTAGGTTAACAGTGTGAACAGCTTGATGACTGACTTCTGTAACCTTTTATTTTTAAATACTTTTCTGGAACACAGATGAGACACATTGCATTGTATTAAATTTTGCTCCTCACCCTACCCCAGAAAAGTATCTTCAGTTATTTTCCATAAGGTGAAGTTTTCTTTCTGTTCACATGTAAACTCTCCTGCATCTCTCTTCTCTTTAGTTTTCCTGAGCTCTTCAAAGAAACAGCCATCCATCTTTGAACTTCTCTTACACAGCACTTCTCTCCGCTCATGCACATGGTGCCTGTCCACCAGTTACGTGTGGCACCAGTTTATTCCCTTAGCCCTGCTCTCCACACACAGCCCTCTCCTGCAGCGGTGCTGTCTGCAGTGGTGGCTGGTGCCATCAGCCTTCCCCTCCTCAGGGTGCCCCTGCACGTACCACCAGACTTCAGTGAACCTGTGAATCAGCTGGGGAGTAAAACGTCCTGGAGGCTGGCAGAGCCTGCCCACTACCCACCAGGTACCTCCAGCCCCTGCACGCCGGCGTTCGCAACCACGGACACCAGTGGAGCGGAGGTTCACTGGGCCCCACCTTGGTGCTGCTGGGAGCATGGCTCCCGCGCCGCCCTGACCTCGTGCCATGGCTAGCGTATGTACCCACCAAACCAGTTCTAAGATTAAACCACAGTACACAGGATTACGAAGTCATTCCTGACAACGAGTACAGCAGGATAAACTCTGTCAAAATCTCCTCCATGCTTCCAAAATACGCTAGAGATAATACAGATCCTTTTCAGTCTGTCTGCTCCCTGTAGGACTGACTTTGAGCAGAGTACACCAAAGGAAATTAGTTGCATCCCACTGAAATCAAGAGGACAGGAAAGATTGAACTAGTCAGTTAGATTGTGAATTATCACAAGTAATTAACAAAGAAAAAGGAAGATTTAAAGATTATGATATGGCTTCACATGTTTTATCGATTTTATTTATATATAAATAAAAATTGAATTTACAATGCTACAGTTTTGAACCAATGTCAAAACAAATGTCTTTGTGCAGAAAAACTATTTAACCAGAGCTGTTGTTGCGGTTCTGTTGGTTTCATGATGTGTATTAGTTTACCATCTACACTGCCAGAGACGTGCTCACACCCAAGCCTGTAATTTGGGGACTGAGTTAGAGACAATTTTTTGTCTGCTCTCCCATTCATAGCTCTTTGAGAAAATGTATGCTGACATGCTTCACCTTTACCTGCAAGTAAAATGTGTTTTTGGAAAAGCCTCCAAAGAATGAAAACTCATTTGGTTCGACAAAACACAAGAGAAACCCACACTCTTGATTATACACATTTTTCTGCTGGATATAGGGCTTAAGGGAATTTCAGACTAAGTAAAACAAGGTACAAAAAAAGATCTCAGCAGCCTCCTCTAAAAGAAAACCACAAACTGCACATAACCCCTTGATAAAACTACCACTAAAAATCTCTGACATTATAAACCAGTGCATTTTTCTATGTACTAAGAAAGTCTAGGTCCCAGTCATAACCACACACTATGTCGAATGGGAGGAAATAGAGACAGAAATCCCTTTGTATGTAATTCTACATACAAATATGTGCACACAGGAATTTTCCTAGTTATGGGTAGAGAAAGGAGTTAGGAAATTAATTGCTTCACAAATAGTATAAACCTAGGTAGCGCGTAAACACTATTTGGAGAATTTAGCAACGGTTAAGCCTCATGCTGGTCCTGTATGAAGAAGTTAAACTAATTTTGTGTGTTTAGTGGATTACAGAGGCTGTCCATGGCCTCAGGCTATGAAGATAATACTTGGTTTTGGGCTGTTTCTTTATTTAAAACATTGAGGAAGTTATACATGCCTGAAACAGAAGATTTTTTTAAAGTAATCTAAAGGCATGATCAAAGAACACATAACCCTTAAAAATGATTATCTTGTAATACCACCATGTTGATATCTACTTGAAATATTTCAAGAACTGTTGCACAAATTGAAGTTGTTGTGGACTTAGTCTAACTTTCATACCACTCTCATTTTGAACCTCTGCTGTTCTGTAGCCCATTTCCATAATCCTCGTCCTGAAAAAAGAAAGACTATTTCTGGCAGTAATTAATGAAAATAAATTCCATACAAATTGCCTGAGAATATTTCATTGCTCAGATCCAGGGTGGCTAACACTTGTGAATAAAATAACCTTTTGAATTTTTTCCTTTTAGGGGATTATGTGTGACCTTTTAATACTAAAGTTCATTAGTGTTTGGATATCATATTGATGAGCTTTGTTTAAATGAATGGATGAACAGATAAGTCATAACTAAGGTAATGAGCTTATAGGTGTTATGGAGGTAACTGACAACATATCATGGATGCTAATTAATTGAGGCATTTCTGCATAATTTTTTTTATTGTCAGTCTTGGTTCAGAATTCACTCTCCCCTCTTTAATCTTAACAAGCAGTGTTTCATTTTTAATGTTCCAGACAGCTATATCTTTTTTCTAGAAATCCAGCTATCCAGCCATTCTTATTACTCATTACTTCATTATCAGTTTGTTTTTCTGCTCATTACTGGCACTGACCTTGCCAAGAGCTAAGCACATGCATAATTTTACTCATGCGATTAGACTCATTAAAGCTAATGGGATTAGTCAAGAAAGTAAAGCTACTTCTATTTAAGTGTTTGTCGTTTGAGGTAGTGCGACTAGAAACAAGATCAGGAAAGTCTGGAAGGAATTCAGACTGAACAATAATTTTCATTAAAAGACATATAAAGAGAAATTCAAACATTTTTCCCTTGACCCAGCCCTGATGGGTGATGAACACAAGGTGGTTTCACGCTGGAGGCAAATAGGGATTTTCTTCAGAAGGTGGGGACTTGTCAAAACTGAAGCTGGTCTCAGCAGACTTTATGAGGTCATTTCTCAAGTCTAGGATGAAATTTCTAAATGAAAGATAATGAGAAATATGCATCTCGGCCAACGGCCCAGTGGCAGAGGCTGACTGTAACCTGATAGGAATATCGTGATGCTGTGACCTGGGAGAATTCGGCTCCCCCCAGGAATATTTCATTAACGTGGGGAGTTTGAGAGGGGCAAACCCAGGACAGGTTTCCCCTGTTCAGAAAGAGGGAGATTGCTCTGAATTAAACAAGGTAAAGGTGCCCCCTCTCTCAGAGGAATGGCCTGACAGTTTGGATGTGGGCTTATAGGTTGAGGGTCTTTTTTGCGAAATCCTCAAGTGATGTTTATGCTGCTACAGAGTGGGGAAAAAGTCTAAAGAAGTTTTGTGGAAAAAGAAATGCATTTCCTTGCCAGTACTCCTGCCCTACCTTTGTTCCTCATTTCAAGCACTGCAAGTCTGCCTTTCTTTGACCTGCCCGCTGACAGCCTCGCAGAAGCATTATAGCAGCCAGAAATACAATGTTTAGAGTGCAGCTGGTTTTCAGCTCCTTTCTTTGATTGCTGTCTCTGCTGGGGCTCGGAGAGGAGGGGCAAGGGCTAGCCATTCCATCCATTCCAAGGAAGTTCCCTTATGGACAGTCAGGACAATTTTATGGCCATTGGTAACACAGGCCAAACATACAGTGGATGATTATTAACTCCAACACACTATTATTTGTCATTTTTGACCTCTGATGAGATGCCCCATATACAATGAATTACAAAAAATCTGGCCTCTCACTTACAAAAACAAATACCAACTGTTCCGCTATCATTCTGAAGCAATAAATCTCCCATGGCCTTGGAAAAAAACATCACTTGTGGACTTTCACCCATTTCATACCTTCCTTTCAAAACAAACACTTATTTTGGTCCCTGATAAAAACAAATACAAATTACAATGAAAACTTATTAAAGCTATGGTAGAGGCTGTTTGTAGTCTAAAAGTAAAATATTCAGTTAATACTGACTCCTGTACCCTGGCTTTTTCTGCGTAGAGGGTAAAAAAGCAGCAAAACCACCACTGCCGACTCTAATATTGGGGGTGGTGGATATCTTTAACTATTACTCATTTTTTCTAGGAAAGCAACTGATCTATGCCCCAGTGCACACAATTTTACTAACGTTGGAAAGAGCCATGTGGTGTTCATACAGTGTTAAATCTCGAAGACTCAGCACCCAAGGTTTTCTGATTAATGGCAGAGGAGGAAGACTGGAGTGACAGTTAGCGTTTCGCCAGTTTGTACTGTATATACAGCTGTTGCTGCGCAGGGGAGGGAAACGCAGGGTCTGGCTGTCTGTTCCAAACAAAAAGAAATGGCACATGCTATTACTTCCAGATCATTGCAGTCCCTGCACCACCATCTGCTGGGGGTCAGAGCAGTTGTCCGGGTCGGCGTCAGTCATGCACAAACTCAATGCCTTCCACCGAGCTGTGCCCAGCAGTACATATTTACAAGAACAATAAAGCGAACCTGCTCCCTGGACACAGGCACCACAATGCTCCGTCACATTGGGAACAAAGGCGCACAACAAAAGTTGATATGCATTACAAAGGAGGTTCTCGGGGATCACAGCTTTGTGATTTTGGGCCGTAACACAAATTGAAGGGAAGAAAAACTGTCACCAATAAGCCCAAACCTAGTGATCATTGTATTTGTAATTGACGTAGCATTGCTAAAAGGGTGCCTGGGTCTCTATATTTCCCCTTTTCCTATTTACAAAGTCCTCTGTAGAAGATAGTTAAATGGGAAAAGCTTTGACAATAAATGTTAAACACTTGGATATATTCTTCTGTAACAGCAGCAAGATGATCTCTGCCACTTACCCCAGCTTGTCTGTGTGAATCTCTTTTTACAGGGCTTATGCCACGTGCTGGAGTGAGGTGCAGAGAGCCCTGACTAACGTAAACTGAACAGTTCCTGGAAACAGGACGAGTACAACTGTGTCACTGTGATGTTGAAATCGAATGAGCAGTTTTAGCATCTCTTCGGCCTGAACAACAACTAGTGAGTAATGCATTTGTTCTGCTAAAAACAGCAGCTTCAACATCACCAGTGTGACATGTCAGGTGTTACTGTAGGGTATTGCAAACCTTTCACTTAGTGCTGTCCTGCAGCCTTGGCTGAACAGATGCACACCAACGTGACACCTTTGGTGCCTAGAACTGGAGGTGGGCCTCCTTGCTGTACAAAAAGGCATAGAGGTAAAGCGCAACTTTTCTTTTCAATCTGGACTACCTTGCTGCAGGGCTAAGTCCAGTGTTTCGGCACTGCATCAAAATGGAAGCAGGGAAGCAATGGAGCGCGGTGCAGAGACATCTGCATTGCTTGGGACAAACTCAGCAGTATTTAACTGAGTTTATTAGTTTGGTCTCAGCATCAGCACTATTAATACAGGCAGCAATGCCAGCATGGGGTGAGAGGAATGGGCAGCAGCCTTGGAAAGCTATGAAGAGGGCAGGAGGAGCTGGACCCAGAACATTTTCAAGTGAGGCTTATTGCCAAATAACTAGAAACCATGCTGTATTAGCAAAAACATATGAAGGACTGCTGTACTCCATGCCTCACGTAGCTGCAGTGTCTGTCACAGCACTACCACATACATAATCTTTGACGTTTCATCTGATAATTAGTGGCTTTGGCACAAGCAAACCCAATCTTGTTAGGTCCTATCCTCAGTTGCTTTTTACTAAGCTCCACTCTGGGCATTTTTGCATAAAGTCTCTCCAGTCCATGTAATGTTTGACAGCCTTCTCGGATGCTTTGCCTGAAACATAAGAGGAGACTTCCAGGTAGCTGCACCCACATGCCTTCCAGACTCCACCTCCCTGCCTGTGCTGGCACCAGGACACCCCAGCTGCTGGAGCCGCTGAGCTGGTTCTGGTGCCTGCGGTGACATGCAGAGCAGCCTTTGCATGTTCCCTTGGAAAACGTCACCAGGCTTAGTTACATATTTGTACTGGAGGGCACTTGCCCTGAGCCATTCAGCATGGAGCTGAACTGCACAGGTTTGTACTGCAATTAGGCAGCCTATCAATGTCGGATCAGAACTAAAAGAAGGAATTTTTTTTTTAACAATCTAGTGCTGTGGAACTGAGTTTGAAGCAAACAGTTGCAGAAGAGTAGTCAATATATAGTTTAGAGGTCATATTAAAATGTATGCGAAGTGTAAATCTCTTGATGTCTCTAATTTTGGAGAGTGGAAGGCAGGGGATGGGAAGCTGGCAGAGTGGCTCTCCTGGGAGACGAGTAACAAGATGAAAGGATAAAGAGCCTTTAACCTGTAGATAATTGATGTAAATCTGCCCCAAATGTGTAGGGACTGAAAGTCATTCGCATCAGTAGTCCAAAAGAAGTGACGTGTTGTCCTGTGTGTCTAATGCACAATAGACAGGTGCTACATCGTGGAAATCATCCCTTTTGGCACTTGCTTGCACCTTGGTTGGCAGCTTTATTCTAGCAGCCAGCAACTAGAT
Source organism: Gavia stellata (assembly GCF_030936135.1). Taxonomy (NCBI): domain Eukaryota; kingdom Metazoa; phylum Chordata; class Aves; order Gaviiformes; family Gaviidae; genus Gavia; species Gavia stellata. The sequence continues at coordinate 20,999,185 of NC_082598.1, read as the reverse complement.
TAGCACGGGGAATAGACTGGGTTTCTCAGTCATGCTTCTGGACACAGTTCAGACATACTCTTCAACTAATGCTGGGGAAATTTAGGACTGGTTTCATGTGTTCTGCAGATTAATAAGGGACTTCGGTATTCAAGAGATATTTTACAAGTCCTGTGTTTACTAACAACTGTAAAACACAAGAATAGATATAGTCTGTGTAATAAAATAGCTTTTCTGATAAAGAGAAAGCTTTTACTGAATGAGCAATTGAACAACTGTGTTGGTACTCTCATTCAATGGTATGTTCCTGCTAAACCATGCTCTTGTTGGTGGAATACTCCATCCTCCTCAACCATATTGTGGCATACTTAAAAGAAATGGTGCCTTGGATAAACCATATTCTTAACTTCTGTTTTGTAAATCTGTCATTATGTGAACAGAAGAGTTCAGTTTATTTTTCTTAATTGCCTAGATGAAATGAATTTACATAGTGCCCGACCCAATGGGTACCCAGTTAGGCGTATAGCTTAGGAGTCTAATGCTGAAACCACACAGCATCCAGGGGCTGCACTGGAAACTTTTCGTTTAGGTACTTAAGTGGGAGATGAGCTGTTGGGAAAATCTAGGCCAGAATAACAGTTTTATTTTTTATATTGCCTCTTTACTTCATCACTATCACCCTTTATCTCTGAGGCCATAGATATGTTTTTATATAAAAAGTCCAGTTCTGCGAGTTACCAGATCTGTGGGCAATACAAATTCAGTCCAAATCAGGCATAATGAAACATATGTTGAACCAGCCAGAGCACATAATACATTGTTTATGCTAGCTTTATTCTTTGTGCTGCCTCAGTGACAACTATGGGCAAAAAGGTGATATTTGATCAAATCTGAATTGCACAGAGGCAAGGTTTTGCCTTTTTGAACAAATTTAATCTATTACCTTAAGCTGTACCAGTTGAGTACATTGCATCAAGAGGCGGTGACATTTTTGATCTGGGATTAACTGCTGTAACTTTGGATTTACTGCCTGGTGGAGCCTTGGCCTGATTTTTACCCCCAAACCACTTATATGCTGTTTCTTATGTATCTGCCTTGAACTCAATTACAAATCTACTAACCTATCTTCTTCCAAATCTTTCCTCTGAATTGCTTCTGCAGTAATGTCTGCCAGAAGCTTCTAGTGCCTAATGGCTACATAAATGACCATCAGGAAATAATGGATTCATAAAATACAATTATGTAGCTTTATGAAAGCAGCATTTTAGTGATTTGCAGCTGGCCAAGGGCACATATTGTAGACTTCTGTTGCTTTTGTCCTCCATCCCTTCTCACTGCTTGCTCTAGCCACTTACAGCATTGTATTTGAGTCTCTTGAATTTGCCTGATTGAATAAGTCTTTGCAGTGGTGTTTCCTAAGCATATAATACAGGAGGTTCCCCAGGCGTATTGGAGATGCTTAAAACTTCAGGAGGGAGAAAAATATGTTCAAAGCTTTTAATATTTAAATATATTTGTTCCCATTGTTTACGGTGTTACTTTTCGTAGTCATAGAAATCTTCTGAAAGGATTCTTGAAAGGGTTGTCTTGCCTTAATCAACTTAGTAAACTTTTGTTTTGTTCTTTATGTTGATCACAAAAGCAGCTGACATTACCCCATTTTCCTTGCACCTTTTAAGCCACTGCACTGTGTTAATGGCTGCGTAGCACCTCACTAAGCAACAGAACTCTGCTTGCTCAGTTTAAATACTGCTGCAAAAGTAGCACGGGAGAAAAACACTGTCTTTAAGGTCCTACAGAAATTCTGGCTAAGCTGGAGTAGGGGACTGGGAAGAGATGTGGCAGAAAGAGAAGTCACAGAAGTGAAGGAAAAAGGGGTAGAAAGGCAAAGGGAGAGACTGTTGCTTCGATAAATAGAGAGAGGGATGGCTGAGCAGACAGCATCAAATTGCTCCCCATCTCTGTTCTGGCACTTGCAGGTCTATTGAAATCAGGCCAGAAGGACATGCTGAATTTGTTGCTCCCATGTGCCAGCCTTTTCTGCAGCAGCGAGAGAAACCAATCAGTGCTGCTTCAAAAGCAGCTGGAAACTGAGAAAACCCTGGTCCCCTGCTGCCTGGCAAGCACCAGTACAGGGTCTTCTCGGTTTCCAGCCACTACAGAGGCTCCATTGACAAAATGTGTGCGGCATTTGAAGGAGCACAATGTGACAATGAAAGAACCTGAGGGAGACAAAACAAGGAAAGGGGAGAAAAGAGGGAGGGGGGAGAATTAAATGGGAATGTGGGAGCAAGCTGAAGGCAGGAGGAGAAAATCAAAAGAAAAATATGCTAATCACTGCAAAAGGGGTGATAAAAATAAATCACCATTGTCATATTCGACAACTTTGCACTGCTTTATCAAAGAACGTAGTTGCGATAGCAAGACTTGAGAAAACAAAGTAAGACTTCACTAATGTTCACTCTCGCCGCCTCTCTGAGATACAGACACGCTTACTTTAGTCCCCCACTTTCACAAGTGTGGTTACAAAGTACAGAGTGACTGGAAGATGCCAGGTCCCACACTGGGGACCATGTAGTGCTGCAAACAGGACAGTTCACATCCTCATCCTCTGTTTCAGAAAGAAGCAGAAAGAGTCAGAGAGCCCTGGAAGCCAGGAGGACGGTATGTCTTACTGTTGCTCAGAACAACGGAGAGAGAAAACAAATGCTGCCCGAAGCAAAGCCATGGAGCTGGCTCATTTTCTCCTTTCCCTTGTGCTTCACTGTACCGGCCAAGAGAGTGAAACCCGGGTATCACCGATAGCTCAGACCGAAGCAGCATGGCTAGCTTTTATTTCTTTTACCACTGTCTTCCTGGCTGTCTGGTGGGACGTCTAAGAGGGGCATCCAAGAGCTCACGGGATGTGCCTGTGGTAGCATTTTTGTAATCTCCCTTCTGTCCTCACTTGTGGTGCTTGTTCAGGGTGAAGGGTGGTCTGGGGGTGCAAGAGCTGAATTTTGTTACAAAGCAACTAAATTGGAAGGAGCTCCCCAAAGGTCCTCACACAGCTCATGGCTTTTCAGTCCATGGGTCCAGCTCAAGCTACTTCAAAGTAAAATCTGCTGAAATGTATATGGGGTGAATGCAGGGTCTTCACCACCAACAGTTTCACTCCAGATAGCTGCTCTTGTTGGGAATAGCTTGGCAATGTAGACATGCAAAAGAGAATATTGCTTGGGAGAGAGCACTAATGTCTACAGATTTTCTGGGAATTCTTGGTACTTTCTGAAAGATCAGAGAAGTGCACCATAAAAATTGAGGTAGAAGAATAGAAATGCTGTTGTTAGTTTCAAGAGGCGTATCAGCCAGGAACCAAGAAGAGGGCAAATTCTGTATTGCCCAAGTCGGAAGTGGGTAAGCTCAATTTATCTGCATTTGCCTTTGAGCACCCTGCTGTCATCATCTTAAATGAGTTTTTCTTTTTAACTAAAGGAAGACTCCTGCCCTGATGACAGGAATTTTGAAGTTAATAAAGCCTTCTTAAAAAATTCTCAGTTATCATTCAGGTTTAAAATAAAATGCTTCCATTTCTTCTTTTAAGTTGGCAGTTACTTTCACTCTTGAGAAATTACTCTGGTAAAGTAGGTTACTGCTTAGGTCAAAAAAATTGTCTGTTTCTCCAAAGCAAAATTAATTTGAGCATGACAGATGGCATCTACACAATCCCCATTTTTTAGATCAGTTATCAATTTGTCTTTCTCTGTAGGAATGGTAGGTAGTGTAGAATGGAACTGATTTTCTTGTGATATTTTTACTAGCGAATTACTGCATGTTATAGTTTTGAAAGAACCTACAGATGCTTTAGCAATTGTAAAATTAGACCACCATCACGTCTCTCTCATCAGAAATCCTCCGTTCTATAGTAGTTAGAAAGGAAGGGATAGTGTTTATTATTTCTTCTGTTCGATTCATGTATAGTAGACCAAAATCAATACCATATTTGCAAATTTACCATTTCAGGATTTTTCCATCTGAAATGTAAGTTAATTTAAAGTAAAGGTATCTTGCTTCATCTGTAAAATCTTAGCTTTTACGTCATAGGACAAAGTGATAGCAAGGGTTCTAGAGGAACTACCAGCATGATAAACAAACATGTAGAGATACCTCTCAAAATATTGTGCAAAAACCTATTTGATTTTTTTAGGGATCTTTTTTCTTTTTCTGAGTATGTCTCATAGCCTGGCTATGTCTACATTAATGAGTATTTCATCATAAGATAAATAGATGGCCATATTGAAGTAGTTAGTGCTAAGAATCAGGATGTTTGTTATGAGCACTTCAAGGATTTGAACTTCAGGCTACCTTTAAATTGATCCCTTGGATTGGCTTTTCTCACCATGCAAGTGGTTTAAAGCTGCCCAAAGGCCCATTGGTTGGTTTGGATTCTTGCATCCCCTTTGGAGGATTTCGCATTTCACATGCGCTGGGCAGAGCTTCTGGGTTAGTTCCCTGAGAAGGGAATTCAGTGCTTCTCTGCACCAAAACTGCTCTGTGAACCAAACCAATGTGCAGTAAATGGGGATGATCAGGGGATGGGATTTGTTTCAAAACTGCGCTACTGCTCTGAACCAAAATGCTAATGTATAGGCAACTATATATATTTTTGTGGCTTTGGGAAGACACTGCATATTTTTTTGTTGTATGCAAACCCAATAATTTTGCATGGTAATGTTCATATATCTGCTTGTATACTTTTCTGGCCAACAATCTCTGGTAAGTTCTCTGTGTTTAATGATGCAAAGACCGAAGCCAGCTACACTGAATCATTATTTAAGCAGAGAAATCCTTACATATGTACTTCACATGCAACTCAGAAGAGCAGACTTTATTTTATCAAGTGATAACAATTGTGGTCCTAACATAAACAATATGAAAAACTGGTTTCCAAGCTGCGTGATGAAATAACTGCGATGTAAATTGAGGAAGTTTTACTCCAATTCTCCAAAAAAGAGAAAGTGATGGGTTTGCCAAATCAGGAAAAGAGACTAACTGTCTGTGATTGAAGAAGGTCCTGGTCTACATAGGATTTCATGAGAACGCATAAAGGGTGAAGGAAAGAAAAAGTCTGGAATTGTGTAGGCTTCATTTAAAGCAATGTGCTTGAAAAGTCATTCACTTAAATGTTGGATATTAAAATAAATGAAGTAAGTCCCTTCTGTCTTCTCAGTTAGAGAAAACCCCACAATACTGATTGTTTCCCCTAGCTGACAAACTTCGGGTAGTCTGCATGAAAAAGCACACAGATGTAGTAACTTGAAGTTATGATACTTGAGATCTTTAAGCAGCTGATATTTAAAACTTCACCCACATTAAAACTTTGGTTTTGCTGCTAGGATCAACCTTTCTCTTTCATATCTCAGTTCATGTCATAGACTTCTCTTTTCACTTATGTTTTAATCAGTGAGTACAGCACATAAATCTACTTCTGCATCTGAACAAAAGAGAACATTTTCTTTCCAACTCACTTATTTTGATACTTAAACTTGAAAAGCAATTTGGTACATTCTAGAGCTCTATGAAAAGCAACCTCTGTCTTCTGCTTCCACATTTCTCAAGGAAAAAGTTAACCAAAAGCATCAGTCAAAACTGGAAAGAATCAGATCTGAAGTCTGAAAAAAGTAGTTAGCTCACCAGAAATGACTGCAAGTAACATTAGAAATGCAGGTACAATATAGTACATCGATGTATTGATCATGAGATCAGAAGTCAGAACTCCCAAATGCTAATTCTGACTTTGTCAATGATTTTCAGATTTTGTCAAGTTGCTACTATTCGAAGATTCGCACCTGAGCAAGGGAATATTAATGCTTCAAAGAGCAGAAGAAAGAGTTCAACACTTAACAATTTACCTTTCTGATTTCTAGTTTATTTATTTGAATGAATCATTACTTTGCTCTTAAAACACTGCTCTGAATTTTTCTTACTACTGCTGGCTAACTTTTTGCACTGCATGTTTTAATTTTCATTAGTCACATTCATTTGTGTAATTTCAGTTCCCTGGCTGGATTGCCAGAGCTCAGGCAAGTTTCTAGTGCAGCTGCTGGTATGAGTACAAAATCTAGTTTCAGTTAATTCTTCTGTGTATGATTTTCGCATATGCTCTCAACAAATATTCAGGCACATTTTGAGTGAATGCATGTTTCCAGAAAGCCAATAGAAAGGAATGTAAAGTGAATAGTGAAAAAGCATTTGACTGCTAAAAAAGAGAATTCCTGCAGTAGTGTACTCTGTTGGCTTTGCTTTAATACTCTTGAATTTCTTTCACTGGGGTCTGATCCATAAAGGGATTTGGTCACTTAAAATAGCAATTAAGTCCTAAAGTTCAGAGTATGTGCTGTTAGAACTTCAGCTCAGCTTCTGTTTAAGCTTAATAGAGAGCACACACCTTTACACAGTGGATTATACCCACAACATGCCTTCCAGTTTGCTTTGCTAGCTACCAAAGGGAATGGTGGCATCTAAAACCATGGGCACTGCAGGAAATTCAGGCAAATGTCCTCTGCTGCCATGGAATTGCCTGAGCTCCCTGAGAGCCTCTTTATTTTAACCTGGGGGCTCCTTTGCAACCTGCAGTTTTGCATTTGCACATATTCAGAGCTGCATCTGTCAACCTGCAGCTTACTGCTATTAAGACCTGACCGATACCCCAGCTTTGGTGCAGCAACACCGGGGCTCTCATAAGGGCTGAGTTTGGTATGAGCAGCAGGAGCAGGACAGATTTCTTTTTGTAAAAGGCAGAAGTAGGAATTGCTGCCATCCACTTTTGTGCAATACCCAATTTGGTCCAGATTCCTGCCAGTAATATTTTGAGGATAGTGTCCCAAGCTGTAATTTTCCTATCCCCAGATTAGAGGCTAAATTTGCCCAGCGAGCTGGGAGATGCTGCTTCCTGGGAAGCTAAGATGTTGTCAGCCAACTGTGGCTCCAAACTCCTGGCAAGTCACACACTAATTAAAACCTGCTTCTAGAACGTCTTTTGCACTTATGCCTTGAAATGTCATTCTAGTTTAGGAAACTTTCAGAGACAGCCATGCTCAGCTCCTTTCTGAGTTGGAGAGGACTCAAACCTACATTTTCCACCTCCTGGGCTTCCTCTGCCTCAGGACACCTTATCTCCCTTTCTAGTTCTGGCCCTAGAACAACACAAGTGTATTTGTTTCCTGATCAGAAGATATATTTGTAAAGTTTTCTACCTCATTTTTGCAAAACTAGAAGTTTCCTCATAGTCAGACACTACAGATGGATAGCCTTAGATTTAGTTTTTAATCTGGACTGCGGGTGGTCCACAGGGGTGTTCAGCGATAAGGGCTCAGTTCAGTCTGATAAAAGACCAGGAGCTATTTGTAAAACCAGCATCCAGATTTTGAACATCTCCTAGGTGTTTCTGATTTTCTTCTCTCAATTTAACACAAATATGTAAAGTATCTTCCCTTCCGCCCCAACTTTACAACAAGTTTAGAGTTGCAGGAGTTATAACAACTGCATCTCTCAAACAGATGGGGTTTTTTAAATTTGATCAGGCTTTTTAAATTTAAATTTGGTGAGCCTTTTTAAATTTGATCTTTAAAGAAAGCTTGCAGAACTCCTGAGCAATTTTTAATGGGTCACCTGCTAAGTCATGGACATCAATGCTTCTTAGCCTCAACCATTACATCCCTGTTACAAGTGAGTACGCAGAGACAGACGGTGCAGGCTTTTACTTTAGCTTAGTCCATACAGACTAATTAAAAAACAGGCCCAGTGCAGATGATGCCAAAAGAAAAAGTCCAAAGCATGGAAAAAAAAAAAAAACAAAAAAAGAATTACATCATTTCCTTGTATCTTCCTTAAGGACAAGGGATTGGAGAGTATGAGTCAGTCTGAAGAAATGAAATAAAACCAGCACAGCGTTTAGTGACTTTTCCTTGTTCTTACCTTATGGAGCAGAGCAGGCCGTCAAGAACGAGCAGCAGAAATCTGACTGCTTGCTAGGTTTTAAAATAGGAGTGAAGGTGTGCATGCGGATAGCTTGGCTTCACGATTTGCGACAAAGTTATAGTGACCAGGAAAAGTGGACTTGAATATGGGGCAGCATGGGCTTGTGGACATCACGTTTACTGCTGCCTACAGTCAGCTACAAAGTAGGTGTGCTCTGCAGCTCATGAGTGAAATATTTTCAAAGCTCCTTAGAGAGAAGAACACACATTGTGTGTCCTTTTGGGTGCTCAAGCCGCTTCTTTATATGCCTGCTTTCCAGTCTACAATACAGAAATGCTGGGAGCATGAAGTGGCGGATGACTTACTTATACACTACTTTCTTGGTATAGGGACAGTATATTTTGTTCGTGACTCATGACTTGCACATCACTTTGCCATGTACTCGCTTTGCTCTCCTTCTGACATCACAGTGTTAAATATTCTGGCAAATGACCTTTAATAACGCAGCCTATTTTTCTGCTTAATAATTAAGTGATTGAGAATTATCTAGATACTAATAAACTTCCTACTATGTCAAAATGGTGTTGTTCACTTCTGTTTAAATAATGCTTAAGATAATGAAGAATCGGCTGTTTGAGCCAGGGGTTCATTTGATAGCATCATTCGCAATTCCTTTAATAGCATCATTCGCAATTCCTTTAATATCAAGTCTATTCACCAGGTCAGTCTCTGAGGAGGTAGTTAGGCATGTAACTATAGAATGTTTGTTGTATGCTCAGGAAAAGAAGTGGGCTTGTCTATGGCTAACAGCCCCTCTCTTCCCATGAAAACCTGTATTTTGGAGTTGGAAGACTAAGTGTCCTCCTCCAGCTTTATGCATTATCATAGGGAGGTGGTAGTCATGAGGCTGATTTTAACATCCACAGTACCTTCAGCAAAAAAAATAATCATGTTTCTCCATTAAATGTCACCATTAGTTAAAAGAAATTGGATTTTTAAAGTATATAGGAGAAATATTTATTTTTCTGTGAAAAGGCTAAACTTCTACTTTATCCCTCATAAATTCCCAAGTGTATCTTGCTTATAAGCTGCTTGCTCACCTGTTATTGTGCTGTGTTATATATTCCACTGCTGGCCCATGTTACAGTGTCTGGGAGTCCTTGCAGCACAGGAGCTAAGAAATAGATGTTTAGGTGTGCAAGGTGCAAGGTGCAAGGTACCACTTTCAATGACAGAACAGACAATTCAAGAAATTACTCTGATATGCATAATTCTCTGTGATAGACATTGGTGGAGAAAACAAAAAAGGCAGCACAACGTATTTTTGTTCACACTCTCTGATGTCAGTGAAGTCTTTCAGTGACCAAACCCAGTAAGTTCCAAGACTACCCTGGAGCCTCCCAGGTCAGAGCTTACAGGTCAGAAGACTTAATTACCCAACTCAAGTTTCATTGTCCCCTGATTCCTGAGCTTTCATTTCAGAAGGAAAGGATTTGGAGTCTCCTTTTGCCCATATTTTTACAATTTTTTATTCTTTTCTGGGTTTCACCTCTAATTTATACAGTCTCTTCTATCTTTTTATATCATATTCCTTCCCTGCTCCAAATAGCTAGTCTGGCAAGCACAAAGACATTTAAAGGTCTTCAACCAAGTTAAGACTGTGGTAGAACTGATGGAGGATTTAAGATGAGAAGATGGGAAAGACCTACCTGGCAATATACGTGTAATTTCTTTTAATAGAGCCAAAACCTCCTGAGATTCATTTGATTGTATCACAGTCTCAGTTTTCATTTTAAAATAACTCCCTGTGAAGATACAGTATGCCCATCCTGATGCCTGAGCATGCAGTCTGAAACAATAGCTGTGAGCAATGCTGGTCTGCATCATGAAGTTAATACTTCAAGGAGAGGTGTTTGGTAGCTTCAGGGCTCCCTGACAACTTTATCGAATAACTCCACGTGCCAGGAGGAGAAAAACGTGATGACCCTGTTAAACCCTCCAAAACCTGGGCTTTTGCAGTAATCACCTCTTTGCCCCCATCAGCCTATGAGGGGCAAATGGGAATGAACTATGGGAAGGGTGTGAGAAGCCAGGACCACGCAATCTTGATGTCACGCTGTGCCTTGGGCAGAGGCTGCCAATCATCTGACCCTGTCCTCAGCATCTGTTTCCCTGAATTGCAAATAGTTTCATTACTATCATGCTGTTTTACCGTCCTACAAATGCAAATTTGCTGTATGACAGAACGAGTCCCACCTCTGATGGAACAGATTTCGCCATCCTGTATCGTGTGTGTGCTTTATGCTGCAGGTCCTACGCAAGCCTAAGAAAAAACTTCTGATGTGTACTACTGATTGTTTACATATGTTATCAGAGGGAAAAAAAACAGGAAAAGAAAGCTGGCCGCTCACGCTGCCAAGAGACCTGGCAGTGGCTAGAATCACATTCAGATCATTTCCAGTCAATAGGCTTTGTTTTCATTTAAAAAAACCAAAAACCCTTCCTAGAAAGTTGCTGCACTGTTATTTTTTCTCCGTTACAATCAGTCCAGAGGAATACTTGCAATGACGCCTGTCCTTACGACCAAAGCAGGCAACGTCAGGAGACACTTCCAGACAGAAAGTGGAAGGTGTGGCAAGATACTGTGCTTTATACAAGTTCAAAATATGCAATGCTGCTTGGAGCTGTGATCATGGTTCTGTGTGATAAAGGCCTTTTAATGATAATGAAATCAGGGACTTGTGAAGCAAGTAGAAATCGATACCAAAAGAAGAAGGAACAATGCGGTAAAGTTTAGGACCTGGGCATGTTTCTCATCTTCAGGTCAAGCTCTGCGATGGGGCTGAAGAAGATGAGTGCTGGAGGTCTGGGATTCCAGCTGCCTGCATCTAGGGATTGCTTGTACCAGAAGGAATGTTTCCTTGGCCCGCTAAGCCAGCCCTCACGGCTCTTCTGAAACCAAAATATTAGAGGGAATAGATACCAAAGCAAGTTTCATTAGAGTCTAGCTCAAATTCTTTCAGTTGTGTTTAAGTCTGCGTTGGATCAGCTGATTTGTGCCCATTCACGTGTACAGGCAATACTGAAAACTTTATTAGGGTGAAATAAAAGTTGCAAACTCACACCAGCATCTCAAGTACTACAATCCCAGCTAGTCCAGGCCCAAGCTTCGGGAGTCCTTGGCTAACAATACAAAACTATTCTCATGCGGTTAAGCATTTGGGGACTCAAGACTGTAGTTTTTGAAAGTGTTGACTCATTTTCCAATAACAGCCATAATATTAACTCAGCCTGAAGATGTACAACATAAGGAAAAATAAAATGTAAACTTTAGTATCAGCATAAGTATTAGACATTCATACTACCATCATCCAGAGAGAAAAAAAAAGGAAGTTAAAGTGCAATCACAGTGCTAAAAAGCTCTAGCACAAATTCTGTGGGAGAAGATGCAGTGTTATTAGCATCAGTATTTCTTTTGACATCTTAGTCATCAGGAGCACAAGGATGGCAGCTGTCAAGCTGCAGTGCAAGTAGGGCAGTGATAAATTCACCTCACGTCCAGCGTCAGATTCCAAATGCAAAACCAAAACACAAGGATTATCTTTTGTCATTGTAAGCAGGTAGAAAAGTGACAAAAGCTATCTGCTTCTGACATCTAAATGAAATAGATACACTTAGGAGACTAAAGTCAGGATCCTACTTTTACTGTGTCATTCCTAGATAAGGGAAGACTAAAGAGCACCTGTTAGATGCTGAAGTTGCCTCCAGGTTACAGCATACGCTACTTCCCTCTGCCCTCCACGGCCACTAGAGATATGGTCATGTCAGAGATTCTGGCTGTTAGGTCACATGCTCCAATACACCGATGCAAGAAATCAAAAGTTGTCAGTGATACAGCAAAAACAAAGTAATGCTTGTAGGCTGAGATGTCAGAGAGATGACGAAAACCATAGCTGAAAAGGAAACGAAAAAAATGATGCTATTCAGTCAGAACTTGGTGGGAAACTACCAGATTCTGCTGTGTTTCTCTTGTGAAAGGGACAAAGATGTTTTCTCCTAAAGACTGACAATGGTAGGACATTGGCGTGCAGAAATTTCATATCTGGAGGTATTCCAGACCAACAGACGTGGAAAAGAAAACAACCTTGAAATAAATGGACTTTGATGCCCAAATCTTCATCCAAAAGACCTAATCCTGATCTGAGCTACTTCAGATGGCAACAATCATCAATGCCAGACTTCCAAATACACCCCCGTCCATGAACTTTTCACACGTTTGGGACTAGGGGGAAAGGTTGGATGAGGTAATTCTGGCTGAGGACATCCTGGTTCCCTGTTGCAGGCTGACCAGGAATATTTCTGAGTTTAACTCTTCTGCAAGAACTGTCTGACTTCTTTCCATGAGAAGAGTGAAAGAAGACCAACACTGTTCATCGTTCTACAGAAAAGCCATCGTCCACCTTCATTTCACACTCATGACTCCTGCAAATGTTAGACAGTCTACGGCTCAGAGACAGAATATGGTAGTGGCAGCAAGAACTCCTTTCCGTTAGTTTCTTTAATTCACTGTTTCCCTTATAGATCTGAAAAGAGATGAATCAAAAATAATTACTTGCTTAAAAAGTAATACTGACTTGTTCACCAAACTTTGTTGGGGCACTGGGTGCAGGCACTTGAATGATCCGGAAAATATGAAAAGAACTTGGCTGGGGAACAAAACCAGAGCTGATACGTGGTAATGGCAAAAACAGAAGTAGAAGCTATATAATACAGGCAAATCCCTATTGAATGCCTCTTTGTCTTGCTTTAAAGAAATACAGAGAAGCACTCAAGATGTACAGATAACTAGCCAGTGTTCCTCACTGTAGAGCTAGGGGAAAGAAGGAAATGCTTCAAGGGTTAGTTCCTGGCTATATGGAATATTGCTGGACTGAAAGCAGTCAGCTGGAGTTCATCCTGATAGTCCCGCAAACCATTTTATCACAAAAATGTACAGTAATCAGTAGGAAGCAGCCACAGTATTTTCCCACCATTTTGTGCTTTATAGGCATATGAGGAAGGGGGGAGAGAGACTACAGCGTGGGGTTTATGCTGCATGTCAATAATGAGCTTGGTCCATGTTTAAAAAGATGTATCTTGTGGAAAGGGAAAAAAAAGGAACTATGATTGCAGGTGAACTTCAGCTCTTCCTCTTGCCTACTAATTGTTTTTTCTGTTTGTTAGGGCAATGTTTCTTGCATATTTGTTCATGTACCGTACCAAAGGAACAAAAATGAGTGAATACACTGATTACATTCTGCAATGTCTTTGCATCTGCCTCCACTGCTACACTACCAGCTGGGGAGAGAGTCTAGAAGCATCAGTCCTGCTTCACAGGCTGATCACTAGCTCCGTAAAGACAAAATTTCTCCTATTTACAGAAGTATGAAATTAGAAGCAGCAGAGTATTATACCTTCAGAGAAACTGATATTGGCTACTTTCAGAGATAAGAGTATTGGCTTAGCCTTCAGCCAAGATCCACAAGAGTGCAGTTTTAGCATCTGTTTTCTATTTATGCCAATCTGGGTCTTAAATTGAGTCACTGTATTTCAATGTGATATTTCATAATGTTTTTGATATACAGTTTTCATTGTCTCAGTGTAAGGATACAACTGTATCATCTGAAAAAACTAGATGTGTTGTGCGCCAGCTTACTTCGCAGTTTAGATTCAGGAGTACAATCGCTCTTCAGTTTGTACTTAGGTCAAAGTGCAGACCTGCTTTAATTGGGTCCTTTGAACACTGATACTGAAAAGAAAATTAATTACAATGGTAGTAAATTGAAAGGCAAAATGACCCATTGAGGTTTCTGGTGCAGGCAAGTTCTTACACTGTCGTCCTTCTACTAGTTGACTCCCAGCTGACCCATGATGTACAGATAGTTGTTAGTGTGCTATGACCCAGTTATTACAAAGAAAATCCCAGTCTTGGCTTCAGCGAGATAATTAAGATGAGTAGGAAGAGTTTTCATCCTATTTTATAGGGTTAAAAGCCATAGGATTGATGGCATGACAGCAAACGCCTCTTCTGGCATTTTAGAGACACATTTACTAACTCTGTGAAATTATGATACAGTCTTTGTTCAGTCTGAGGCATTTGTATTTTCCTCTTACACATCACATCCCTGTGGCCAGGATGGAAGCATTGGTTCAGAGGTCAGGTTGTCGGTTTCAAAAAAAAAAAATGCTACAAAATTTTCTACAAATCTGTGTATTGGGTTTGCGTGGCAGCACTTTGGTAGCAGGGGGGGCTACAGGGGTGGCTTCTGTGAGAAGCTGCTAGAAACTTCTCCTATGTCTGATAGAGCCAATGCCAGCCGGCTCCAAGACGGATCTGCCACTGGCCAAGGCTGAGCTAATCAGCAACAGTGGTAGCGCCTCTGTGATAACATATTTAAGAAGGGGGGAAAAACCGGGAAGAGGCAGCCGGAGAAGAGAGGAGTGAGAATATGTGAGAGAAACAGCTCTGCAGACACCAAGGTCAGTGAAGAAGGAGGGGGAGGAGAGGCTCCAGGCACTGGAGCAGAGATTCCCCTGCAGCCCGTGGTGAAGACCATGGTGAGGCAGGCTGTGTCCCTGCAGCCCGTGGAGGTCCACGGTGGAGCAGATATCCACCTGCAGCCTGTGGAGGACCCCACGCTGGAGCAGGTGGATGCCCGAAGGAGGCTGTGATCCTGTGGGAAGCCCATGCTGGAGCAGGCTCCTGGCAGGACCTGTGGAGCCGTGGAGAGAGGAGCCCACGCTGGAGCAGGTTTGCTGGCAGGACTTGCGATCCCACTGGGGACGCACGCTGGAGCAGTCTGTTCCTGAAGGACTGCACCCCGTGGAACGGACCCATGCTGGAGCAGTTCGTGAAGAACTGCAGCCCGTGGGAAGAACCCACGTTGGAGAAGTTCGTGGAGAACTGTCTCCTGTGGGAGGGACCCCACGCTGGAGCAGGGGAAGAGTGTGAGGAGGAAGGAGCAGCAGAAACAATGTGTGATGAACTGACCGCAACCCCTGTTCCCCGTCCCCCTGTGCCACTCGGGGGGGAGGAAGTAGGAAAAATCGGGAGTGAAGTTGAGCCCGGGAAGAAGGGAGGGGTGGGGGGAAGGTGTTGTTTTTTTTAAGATTTGGTTTTACTTCTCATTATCCTACTCTGATTTTGATTGGTAATAAATTAAACTGATTTCCCCAAGTCAAGTCTATTTTGCCCATGATGGTAGTTGGTGAGTGATCTCCCTATGTCCTTATCTCGACCTACGAGCCTTTTCCTCATATTTTCTCTCTCCTGTCCAGCTGAGGAAGGGGAGTGAGTGAGCAGCTGTGTGGTGATTAGTCCGGCTGGGCTTAAACCACGACAATCTGTCAAACCTGAAGTGCTCTCTCTTGGTCCTGGTGGGCTGCAGTGGCATTGCTGTGTGGTTTTTGTCTAGGACCCCACGCTCCTAGAGCTTGCAGCTCCAGAACAGCCCTCTGCCCAAGCAGTCCTGGGGCCAGGGGCTGGGGGGCAGGGGCGCTTGGAACCCTACTCGAGCCAAGAGCAAGGAAGCTTTGGAAGCTCTGCCTTTAGCTTTATTTTGGCCTCCATCTCTATGGCAGTCAGGTTGCAAGCCTGGCTCAAGCCAAAGTTTGCCTACCTGCCAGGCGTCCTGCTGCAGAGGAGGCTGCAGAGGTTCATTGCTAATTCAGACTGACCTGGGCTGAGGGTCCCAGGGTGTCCAGGCTCCCAGTCCAGCTGGCTTTCTAGGCTCCCCAGGTCCCCCTGGAGTCTTGAAGCTGTGTCAGATGCTGACATGATTCCTGTTGACTTCACTACTGCTTACCCCAACTGGCAGCCACTTTCTCAAAACTGCTGCTGTGATCCCTGGAGAGCACCTTTCATTTTGGAAATTATGTGTGTTGGTTTTTCCAGAATTATTTTTTCACTTTGCCTGCTCAATGGGAAATTTTGCAGGCTTTTTTCCCCTCTAATTTGCACATAAAGACATTTCAAAATGCCTCCCTTCAGAGGTTTGGCCACCTCCACTGTAAATGTTGGTATTTAAGTCCCAGGGAAGATTTACTAAATTCAAATGGAGAAACTCTCAAAATGTAGCAGATTGCGCAGTGTTACCCTAACAGAGGGAAAGGTAGAGCTCTGCTGACAAGGTCCACCTTCTTTACGTTTAAAATTTGAGAAAGTTCAGCCCATGAAGGGATTGTAGCCAGGTTCTTCAGTTTTCCTTATTCTTTATGCTGAAAAAAGCTGAACAAAAACTGGAAATTCAGAGAAGTAATTTTTGCTCCCTCTGATTCTCTGGTGAGGTCTTTGCCCATTGTAGAACTGTCGCTAACCTTTGTGAAGGCAGCAGCTGCAATTTTTAATGCTCTCCTTTGTGGGTTGTTTTGTAAAATATCCCCTTTTAAGGCTGACAAACAAGCTCCTAATCGTTTGTGAAAAAAAAAAAGGTTAATGTCGGTGCATAAGGAAAAGTCCATAGCTTCCTAATTCTTAAACTTCCTGTGCTCCTGCGGCTGAACAATATAGAATTGTGTCAAGAAGGAAAACACGTTCCCAGTGGTACCTGTCTGAGCTTGGGATCACACCGTCAGTTAAGGATACACCTAAATGTAGTTTTAGATGGCTCCAGAGCTAACATTTGCCTAAACATCTAGCGTTGCCTTAGTTTTAGTACTGGTTTTATCTACCTTCTGCAGTTAACAATGTGTATTTTTAGAGCCTTTGGTTCTGGGGTGCTATGGTTTCCAAACCAGGAAGCCTCTGCAGCCATTGTGCTGGGTCGGATGAGTAGGAAAAAGAGAGCAAAGCATCACTGCTTTGTAACTACCGTATCTCTCTGCAGGGCTTCTGAAAAAAAATCAAAATAGCTTCCTGCTTTAGCAGGAAACTTCCTGTTATTTATATAGTCCTCTCTGTCATCTAATGCAAGGTGTCAAGTTTTTAACTGAAATGTAGTGTATCAAGTATTACACCTCCATGAAGCTGAACCAATTCTCATTTCCATTGCTCATTCTCATGGGCACTACTAGGAGTGGCATGAGCAGAAAAGCAAAATGAGCAAGTTTTTGAGTGACTGTTTTCTGCTGGAAGTTCTCATTCTTTTTATATTAGAAGGAATTGGGGCGGGGGGGGGGGAGAGTCTCTTACATAATATAACTTCAACATATGCTATATGTGCTTTCAGCTCGCTCTCTTTTGCCTCCAACAGAGCCTGCAGGAACAGGGCCTTCCTTTAACATTGCAGATATTTAAAGCTTCAAGGCTGTAAACAAGACACAGTAGAATATTATTTCTTTTGTGTGTTAAGATAGAAGAGAACAGTGTGGTATGGCAGAATGGTATTTGGCACTGTGAGATGATGGGGCTAAAAATTGGGAGATTGTGTTATTTTTTCTGTCTCTTTAGTATTTTAATTTTCTTGGGAAGTGTGTCTTCATTACTTATGACACCTCCTATCTCTGTATCATCAGTACAATAAAGGCTATTACAGAGCGTTCAGAGTAGCAGGACAGAAAGCATAATGTAGGTTCTCCTACTGTAAACCAATTCTACTGGTACCAACTGCATCTGCATTTACAAAGGCGCCCGTATGGAAATGGGCAGTCTGGCTCCACAGGCAAAGCATTATTTTACTGGTGCGGATCCAAGGAATCCAGAACCCCAAGAAACAGCAACCAGCAGGTGTCTGTGCTGTGGCTTTTCTTTAGGAAACGAAGGTAGGAACCTAAACCAAGATATTTTTCTTGGTCTGTACTACCACCATAAGAGATTTGCTCTGGTCAGGAACAGCTGTGTACAGGTTCCTATCATTTTAAGTGATAAACAAGAAGAAGAGTATCAAAAGGCCCTGCACAAGTGTGTGTTTCCTGCAAAACTCTCTGTGTCCTCTCTTCCCTCTCCTTTGCCAGCCATAGATGGAACAAAACTTATGAAGGTGTGGTAGAGTTTTCTGCTGACCGTTTTCATTGCTTCTTGCCAACTGTTTTGGCTCTTGAGGTAAGCCGGGTTGAATTTTTCAGATCTGCTAGGATTTGGCCTGCATGGTTTGTTTTCTTTTTCCTGTGTTATTGCAGACTTGTGCCCTTCTTGCTTACTTATTGATTGGCAGCCAGATAATGACACTCAAGAACTGATGTTTTGTCATTATTTTTTTTTAGGAATGCTTTTTTCCATGGTAGAAAAACTAAAGGCACTGAAAGTTGAGTTTGAAAGTTTAGCATTCACAAGCATTGGTTTCGTTCAGAATAACTTTCAATTTTCTCACTTTAAAATACAAACAACCAGAACTGTTATAACAACAATGGTGTCATAACAAGTCCCAGATTTGTTCATTGTTGTCCAGCCTGCTTTTAATTGTCTGAGTGTTATGAAAGTAAATTCAAAAGTTTTGAATTAGCAGCATTTAAAAATCTGTACAAATCTGGAACTAATAAGGCTTGTATTGAATGGTAGTTTTAAAAAGGAAGGCCATTTCAAAATATATTAATTTGTGGCCACTGCAACCTTAAGTTTTGGCCTGAGTTGACTTTGTACAGAACTGAGGAACATTATGTATGATGTTAAGAGAGAAGCCAAGCCCAGAACTCAGGAGGACAGACAATGCTAGATGTGAGCAGGGAAATAGAGACGCCTGATAATGTAAGAGCGGGGAAGAAATTGCAACCATATTGCTGTAAAACAACATATAAACAAAGGCACAAAACAGATGGGGTAGATGCACTTTTGAGAATTGTGTGTGAAGGAAAGCATCACTAATACGGATTGCAGAAGAGATGGAAAAAAACCCCATGTGAATTCATGCAGCCACCTGCCATTAACTAATCTAAAGTCAAGTGAAAGTTATTGTGTGGCTAGGCAAACAGAAAGGAAGATTACTAAAAGTATTAAAATGAAACAGCTGAGCTTCCCTACTACAGTTACAGATATAAGGCATAAAGTGAAAGAATAATCAGGGAGAATTTGAACCTAGTAATCATTAGATCAATAAAAAAGAATTCGTTTAGGACAACTGGGAACTTAAGAATGTAAAAGCAAGCACAAAAGTGATATTTTGGCCAGGAACGTCTGGACAGGGAAAATAATTTTTTTTTCTAATGTCAGCAGAAAACTTTGTCTAAATGTCAGCAGCAAGAAGAAAATGTGAAATCGTCAGCAAAAAGAAACATTTATAATTCCTGAACTTCCATGTCACCTATGGCAACTTCTGGGAACAAGCTTTTCCACGGGGAATATTATGAATATTTACTGGCAATAGATTTCAAATATTTTTAAACATCTCCCTGAAAACAAAATATGTCATTGGATGTCCACTCCAGAATGGCCTTCTGTATCTGAGAGGAGAAAAAAAGTGAACAGAAAACCTACTTTTAAGCAAGATTCAGGAAGATTTTCAAAAAGGCAAAGGCTGAGGAGGGTACGGTTTTCTGGTTTTGCTGTACAGACACAGTTGATCCTAAACTGCTGAACAAACGAACCCAATGCAGTCCTATAAATCATTGTTCATCACAGTGAAGCAGTTATGTAGGAGCCCTTAAAAAAACCCCACCCTGAATCAAGTAAAAATAGGTAGACAAAACTCATGATAGGTTATTAGCAGATAAATGTGAAAATCCTTCCCCTGGTAAGTGTAGCCATCCTCTGGTATGTACCCAATCCGCCAGGTCTCACAGGTCCAACTGGCTCATAGCACTTAAACCATGAGGGCTGAAAAATGACAGCAGCGTCTCCTCATCACTTTCAAGTGTGTGAAACTTTCAGATGAGGCCACCGCAGTGCAAACCACCCAATCTGCAAGGCAGCATATGTAACCGCAGCAGAAGACTGGATTGCCCCCAGTCAACCAGGCTGGCCGTGAGAGCCCTCTCCTGCTGTGAAATGCCCCTCCCGAGCAGTTCAGAACAGGAGCTTGTGCTCCCGTCTGTCCCTTCCCCACTGAATACTTGGTGGTGGTGTATCCAAGGCGCTGCTGGGAGCTTTTCACGGTACTACACCCTACTCCTCGTTTTGTGGGATCAGGCAGAGTGCTGGGCTGAGGTTGATAGGAAGTGCCTGTGTTGTTGGACAGAGCGCTGGCTTTGCTGGAAGACGTCCTTATCTTTGCTTGCCGTAAAACCAGAACTCCTGATAAAGTTACTAACAAGTTACTAATAAGTTACTCCCAGTAAAGAAAAGATGATTGACCTGTAGATAAAGACTAAGTAGGTATTTCTCTGCCTACTGACATCCGAGTGGGATGCTCCTTTTGAAGCTACACTTAAAAGTTAGTTTGATAATAACCCAGCCCCTAGGGACAAGGGGGTTTCTTTGAGAAAATGTTTTGGGTTTTTTTTGTAAATTGTGACACTAGCTGCATGAAATGTATGTCCTACCACAGACTCTATGCTAGAGCTATGAAACCCAAAAGTTAAAGCATGGCATAGTTTAAGACCACAATAATGCACAATTTCTGGAAGAACTAGACCTGTCCTCTATGAGTCTTCATCAGTAAACAGCATGGATTCTTATTTTTTCTGCCTGGAGGAAGACCCAAAGGACTCTCAGAATACCTAAAAAGACAATGGACTTTTTGTATTTTTGTACCAAATTCCCACTCTGTAATATGCTAACGTTTATCATCTTACAGCCTGATTACCAGATACCACCACTTTATTTTTTAGGGAGAATACTTCAGAAAAGCTAATTGAAACTAATGCAATTTGCATTTATTTTGTCATAATCAGAGGCATTCCTGTTTACAAAAACATACCTCTTGAGTTTTAAGAAGCCAGTAAGAAAATGGCACAGTCCTCTGTCGCATCCAGGATCACACACTCAGTAAAGGGGAATTTAAGCCACTGCTGTCTGTTGTGTCACAAGATAGAAACTTTAAGTCCCACACATGTGGAGGCACAAAGGGGAACTGCTACGATCCTTTAGACTGTCTTGGGCCACTGAAATGGTAAAAGTGAGGAGAAGGCAGCACTATCTCCACTCAGCGCAATGAACAACCAGAATTTTTAGCAAATAGGTATGTAGGGGTTTTTTTAGGAGTGAGTTAACACTGGAAATTATAATCAGTTCCAACCACTTCACCCTCAAGCTAGGAAAGCAAAAATCTTAAATCTAAGGAAAAAGCAAAGCAGGAGCCTCAGAGTACCATATAACCCTGTTAAAAATCAGATGTCTATGCTATGGCTCCAGGAATTTAAAGGCTATGAAAACAAACCCAATTTTACCATGCAATATCTAAGCAAGAGGCTTCATCATTACCTAAATGGTCTGCCAAAGCTACATAGCAGTACGCACTAATATTTCAAGAACACCTTGATAGTGCTATTTAGACCACAGATTATTACTCAAAACTTTCAAAAGTGCAGCTCCCACTTACTGAAGATTCTTTTTTCTAAATTTTTCTTTTCTGAAAGATTTCTTTTCTGAGGTTAGTTGAAAACTTGGGGTTTTGCCATGGGGTCTACATGTCGACATGTTATCTAAAGCTCCTATAGGGTGTCTCACAAAATGAAGCTTGGATTCTGGAATATAATCCTTGACTGGAATTGTACAAATCTCTTGCTAGAAGAGATAAACATTTGCATTGCCTCTTCTGGGTTTGTGTAGTTCTGGACATATTATTACTGCAAAAAATTCAGGAATATTTGACTGGTTCTGTTAAAGAAACATCTTAAGGAAAAGGTTAAATAAATCTCAGGCCTATGCAATGATTTGATGGATTTACGATTACAAAACCCAAGCTCATGGAATTTTGAACCCAACACAATTTTTATTTTGCTGGATTGGAGGAGCAGACATTTTATCAACACACAGGAGATCCTGCAAATTTCAGTTAATCATACTGCATAATTCTCTTTTCTTAGCCTCAAACTAAATTTCAGTGATCCAGAAAAATCTGAAGAGCCATTTTTTGATATAAGATTTGTAAAGTACCTTTTTGTGTACATATATCACACGCACATGCACGTGTGCACGCACCCACATTCCGTTTGCTGTCATTTCACCATTAGGTTCTATATAAAAACTGTGGAGATTCTTTGGATAATTTCTGATGTCTCAGAATACCCACTGAGGCTGAAAGCAAGCCAGAGTTTCTGGAAACCTAAATCCTCTCATTTTAAAAGTTTTGAAAATCCTTGGCGTTTAGCTTTGAACTTCAACCAAGAAAAGTTATATCTTATAAACAATGGCATTTGTTGATTGGATGAAGGACTAGATCAATATTGATTTTGGCAACTTGTTTTGGCTGGGTTTGCCTGAAGAAATATGCTGGTTGTGGTGTTAAAAAGTTATGTCAGTTCCTCAACATGTGCCTCTTTTTCTTGGAGCATTGCCTGAAAATTAGTTTCCAAAGTTACTTCCAGAAGTTAACCTAGAGGCTGGCCTCCTCAGCAAAGGAAGCTACACAAAAATTACTGGAATATAATCTAGTATTGTGAGCTAACAACAGCCACCTTCTGAGCTATCACCATGTATGAAATAAAACTATTCGAGAGCAAAGATTAAAGACATATAAAACAATGGATTTTTGTTTCACAGAAGTGCTAAAGCATAGGACCCAATTCTCATTTCTGTTGAGTCTGATTTACACTGTTCTTGCAATTTGAAAGGAACTGTAAAGTAAAAAAAGTAGCGTGACAGCAATAAGATTTTAGGCATTATGGGAATTACCTCGTCAACACACCACAAAATAAGAGCCGTATGATTTCCATGAATCAGTTCCTGATTCAAGACCAGTACTATGAATGAACAAAAATACATCTTTTAGAGAAAATATGCCATTTTCAATTCAAAGTGTCCACTGAGACAGAATCTACTGCAAACTGATAAATTGCTACAGTTACCATCACAATTAATCAAAATTTTCATCTTGTTTTGATTTTAATTTTTCTCATTTCAGCTTCCAGCTGCTTGAGCTTCTGATATGACTGCTACAGGAAAGAGACACTTTGAATGTGACTATCTATCTATCTATGCATCTATCTACCTACCCACCTATCTTCCATTTCCTGTATATGCTGTTAGTTCACATATCTTTCTACTCTCGTGGTGCTCAGCCCTCTGATGTATTTCCAGAAAGCAATTGTATCGCATCCCAGCCGTTCTTTTGCTATGATAAACAAGACAAGCTCCTTCATGCCTGCTTTACAAGAGCAATTTTCCCCATTTCGTCCAGGTGCCTGCTCTACCCATGCGCAAGTTTGAATTCTCAAACATGAGTCAACAGAGTTTCCAGATAACATCTTACCAATAGTCTTGGCAAATAGCATTATTATTTTCCCATTTTAAAAAAGAACTTCCCTTACCTGATTCATCCTAAGATTACTTGTCCCTTTTTGCATTCAGGTCGCTTTGTTTCCCTGACTGCATCCTGCGGCTGACTAGCCTTTTCGGTTTTTTTACATTGTGCCCTGATGAGGAATGCCACTTTACAACATAAATTCGTGTTCTTTGACTCAGAGGATGGAATACACCTCCTCTGTCTTTCAGCACTTTCAGAAAGTGATTTAGTGAGAGAGAAGCCCAAGACAGGTGGGATAAATGAGCAGCAGAAAGCTCCCATTTCTATACATTGAATAGAGATGCCTTTTGAAAACTGCTGTACTGGAAAGTATTTCATCAACAGATTATGTGAATACAGTATTGTATTCCCGCCCCCCCCCCCCCCCCATAGAAAAGAACAAAACCACTTACTGAACATTTTTTGATTTTCTGCATTATTTCTAATTTTCCTCTAATAATGGCTAAATACACTGTTTGTGGTCCTCTCTGGTCATTGCTTTTGGCCCTTGGTTTTACATATAGATATATAAAAATCGTATTTAAATATTTATGGTCTATGGGAATCGTCCTTCCCACATCCTATTCAGAACTGAGGATATTTTCTTAATTTTTAACATCCAAAATACTTACTTCTTAAGGCCACACAGAGGAGACAAAACAGCCCCTATTACCAAGGATATACAAAGTAACATACTTTTTGATGATATATATAGAAAACTTTTCCAATGGACTGTCCTTTATTAAATGGCTTCACTTTCACTTTAGCATCAAGTTTATTTTTTAGGAAAAAATGTGCTGTTTCAAGTTTTTTACTGTTGTAAATTATTGCTAATAAAAATGGGTTATGAATCATATTATAAAAATTAAGTTTATGTTAAAGATGTTAATCCATCATAATCTAAGGGCCTTGCACTTATAGTAAGCTGTTGCACTTACAATAATCTACGAAGTGACATATTCATTCCACAGATTTTATCTTTTCCCCTGCTATCATGATGATACAATAGTTCTGTGTGACTATTTTATTAATAAGCTAGGTTTGCATCAAACTAAAACTGAGGAATTTGTGCACTGTATGTGTAGCTGCCTTTATAATTTTCATTGAGCAACTTTTTCCTTAAAGAATTCAAAAGTATTTTAAAATCAAACAAACAAACATTCCAGCTGCACATCAGGAATATTTTATTCAATAAAGGAATGCAGATAGCACTGAGGTTTGAAATGGTATGATGGTGTCAGTCAGTTTAGGCAAGAGGTGGATTTCAGGTGGAATTTAATTATGGGTTGGACTTGAACCAGTTAAACGTTACTCTTCCAAAAACCAATGGAGAAAATTTAATGGCAATAAATATTCTGCACTTGGTTTTGCTTAGTTTTCCCTTGATATGGAGAATATAATTTTTGAAACCTGCTTTACCCTACGTTAGGACAACCAGAGTGAAGTGGTGCATCAGTAGAGCTGCTGGTATAGAGTTCCTTTAAAGATTTTGTGATGACTTTTTCAATTCTCTGAAAGTTCTTTCATTATTCCAGAAAACCTTTCAGTGTACACTCAGTTAAATGTAAGTTTTTTGTCACCAAATCTAATAATTTCAAGAAAAGGAGAGAAAATGTTCTAAAAGTGACCCTCTTTCTTTACTGTACAATGAAATTTTCAGCCAGTTTTGTAAGCCCAGCACCTCCTACAGTCATTGGGAGTCTGCTGCCTGAATTTTGATCAATGCCAGTTTTGATGGCAGGACCTGTTATCAGTTTGAAGTGGTATGTGATAGAAGATTCTTTAACATTTTACTCTAAGTTTGGCAAGATATCTGTAATTCTCTAACACTCTTACCTGAAATGCTGATTCTGAATTGTCATGAGAGCAGAAATAATTTCCTTATTGCTCCAGAATTTGTCAGACACTGTGGGAGCAAGCTGTATCATGTGATTTCCAAGTCTCTGGCTCTGACCCTACTTTGCAAATTCAATAAGAAGACCCCAAAATGAAAAAAAAAATAAGAAGTTCTTTCTCCAATGGCTAAAATGAGATTTATTTCCCTTTTGCCCCTGTTTGCTGAATCCTAATACACATTAAAAAGACTGCTTTACTACGCCCAGTCCATGATACTAAAATCAATCCAGACTTCTTGAGACTCTGTCAGCAATTCAGAGGTGACCTGTCAGCTATATAGCCATTATCTCGCCTAGCTTCTTCTTTAATGCACAGTGCATTTGATGCAATAGTGTGTCCTTGCTGCTGAGGCCAAACCAGGGCCATGGCCACAGCTCCTCTCACTGGAGCCAGTGCCTGCACTGGATTCCGCAGAAGGAACAGTTCCCTGCATGACCATCTCAGTTGGACCAAAGTGGAACTGCTGGGAAGGACTTTCTTTTCTGTTGGGCTTTTAGGGGAGGCCTCAGATCACATCTACTAGGTCTTGTACTTTTGTTCATTAGATATGAAAGCCCTTTATCATCAGATTGCTTCTTCCTCAATGAGCATGACTTGCAGACTCTCCCCTAACTTTATCACCTATCTAATACATAGCTTGAGCTCCTATGAGTCTTTGTACGTCCTCCACTTCTTTAACCATTGCTGTGGATCCTCTTTAAGTTCTCTCCAATTTTTTGAGATCATTCTTGAATGGTAAAAACAAGAACTGCACTATTCTAGAAGCTGTTGAAGCAATGCCAAGTACAGAAACTCTTAGCCAACTCGCTTGCTTGTCTTCTCAGGTTGATGTTTTACATACTGAATTCCACCACTTAGCTCCACCCTCCTGCTAAGAGGCAGAGAATAATCAATGAGGTTATGAGTAATCTCTGAGATCCTCATCAAAGGCCCACAAAAGGGCAAAAGGCATGTCGACCCACACACCAACGTGCCAGGTCGCAGTTCAGTGAGATTCAGATGCTCGCTGTCTCCCCACCAACTCCACGAGGGACTGACTCGTGGGCAGGCAGGAGCCACGTGCTTGAAGCGGACAACTAGAACACAGCCACCTTGAGGTGCTTCACAAGCATGTACCTGCTGTATGATTAAACATGTCCAGAGAGACATTCAGACTCTGTTTAGAGGCCCAAAACTGTTGCCATATGGCTCACAGAGAGAAAATAGCTGGAAATATAGACCACAAACACAGTCTTTTCACCTTCAAATATGACATCTCTCAAAACTAGGCATGAAGGGCAGGCAAAATGTAACTAACTTCAATAAGAATGACATAATTGTGCTTCTTTATAGCAGCAGGCACAGATCATTTAATTAACAATTCTTACATCAAGTCCTCTTTTCTGGAAAAGACATTGCTAAAAGAGCCAATATGAACTAGGACAGAAGCAGAGTAACAGTGTGGAAAGGTTTAAGATTAGGTTTAAATACTATAATAAGCACTTGCAAGACTTCCATTGGGTCTGGTTTACAATATCAGCATGTGATGTTCTTTCAGCGCTTTGACCTCCTGAGTCACAGAATTGACAGTCTCTTACTTTATCCCCATCCCTCTGTACCCCTCTGGCTTCTGGGCTGGGCTATGTTATTTTTAGCTTGAAGTGGAAAAAGGAAGTTATTCAGATCTTTCATCCGAAATTCACTAACTCTATGTAAAAGAGTAGACTTCCTGGTTCATATATGGAGCAGGTCATATTCCTCTTTCACTATGACTGTCAGGTCTGTGATGTAACCTCCACAAACCCACTACAGAGAAATTCAGACAGATTTTGGAGAAGTCGTTTACTTTTGCTACATATAAAAGGGCAGGGACTTGCTTTTAAAGACTGAAATTTTGCTTTAAAAGTGATCTTCGTAAGAGAAGGAAAATGAGTCAGTAACATGTGGAACATACATTATGTGTGAGACATCTTACCCACGCAAGGGGAGAGGGGATGCAGAGTGGAGTTTTGCCTGCACTTTTAACAACCTCCGAAAGCTGCTTTCTCCTTACCTTGTGGGACAGCCTATTTCTTTGCTCATATACAGAACCAGCCATTATGTATATCCAGCCTTCTAACTGAGCAGGCTGCTCTACGACATCCTTCTGTCCAGTATGACTACTTTGAGTGGCATTGCCAGTGTGATCTACCAATAGAAACATATTAAGCGGTCAAGGGAGAATCATCTGAGTTTCAGGATAGGTCTTAATATAGGGTGCCTCCCATCTCACATCCTGCTGCAGCAGCAACAGAAAAAGGAAGTGACTGGAAAGCTTCTGACCCAGACAGCTTTCCGCTGCATTTGAGCCCTTCTGTAACTCACAGAGCCCCAGCGTCAGCTCTGTGATAACTCTGTCTCTCCCCTTTCTCACCATCCCTCTGGACTGTTGCACTCTCCAAACGTGGATGTGACTAATAGGAGGGAAACAGGATAAAAGCAGGACTGTGGGTAAAATTATGAAATCACATGGTCATTTGGCATTGGTCTGGTTCAAAATTCACAAAGTTGTCAGAAAGAAAGATCTGAGATACTAGACAGGTCTAGTACCCTTTACAAGAAACACCCACATGCTTTTCTGTCTTCTAACATTTTCCCCTTTACATCTGTGCAAGGCAGGAGCAGGCTATTACTGCTTTCATTTTACAGCCAGAGAACTGAGATCCAGTGGTTATAACTAAGCAGCCCGGTGCAGGGACGCATGAATCTACCCAACTTAATCATGTAGCAGCAAAGCAGGCCCTGGGAAAACAACAGCCATGCTTGCTTGGCTAGTCAGCCCTGCTGGAAAGCAACCTGTGCCTTGCTAATGAGATTATCCTGCTTCCAGAAACCAGGATTGCTCATTCAGGGACTATCTTTTCATATCTGAAACTTGGCTTGAGAAATTATCTTGGTATGAAAAGGTTCAGAGTTGGCTTGGCCATCCCTGCATGGAAAGGTACCCAAAGGAACGGAATGGATCATCCTAAAAGTACTGAAGACTTTCAGAGGAAGTCAGGGCAGAGCAAGCAGTTGTACCCACATCTGTTTGCCAAACTAACCCCCAAACTGATGAAACATGTGCTGTTCTGCCAGTGGCTACGGAGACTCTCACTCACATGAAAAACTTGGGCTCCTGGGTATGTCAGTGGTTCCACAGAAATTATATTGCTGTTTTCATAAGCTATTTATTTCCTGTGAATACCTTGGAAAAATTCTTAGAAGAGATTTAAATGAAGACAGCGTTGTAACTTGGCAAGTTCACTTCAAAATTCATTAGTGCTCGTTTTCTGTTTTCCTTTGTGGTCTTCTGGTGCCTGTCATCAATAGTCAAGGGGAGAGATGGGGACTGGTTTTTTTAATTCTGATTCTACAGAGGACAATCCTATTGGCTTCAGTGTTTGGCCCTAAAAAATCATTGAATTTCCCCTAGGAAGCTGCAACTTTAAAATATTCTGTGCTGATGCATTTTTAAGTCGGCCCAGATGTAAAATGTTTACATGAATTAACTTCACTTTTTGAGTACCTGAGACAGAAAGATTTCCTAATTAAAGAAGATATATTTTGTATTAGTCCTTCCTATCTATTGTGATTCAATCCATATGATCAATCTATATTCCTTCTGTCATGGATTGCAGAAATCATTCAACTGTGGTGATTTAACATAGTGCCATGCTGTGTTTGTAGAGAAATACTGCACAAGGGAGATTCCAAAGGGATTTACCAACCCTTGTCGAACACAGGAATTTTGAATAACATTACTTGGCCATAGGCAAAAGAATTTCCTTTTGGCAGTTTTTCTCTCCAAAGAAAACAGAAAAAGTGGAAGTTAGATAGTGCTGTTATTGGAGCTTTGTTGCAATGAGAGAAAAAGTGGTGTTCACAACAGCATGGAGACAGCAGCAGCTGAGAGACAGCTCCTTTGCTGGACCTTCTATTGCTCAGCCTCTTTCCTGGATTCAGGTCTTCACGGCGCTGATCCCTCTCTTGGACCATGCCTGCACATCCTGCTTTCCTTTTCTTAGAATCCTCTATATCATTGGGAGTTTTCGAGGGCAGAGAGCAAGCAATGAGGTCAATGTTGAGATTTTTCTATTTTAAGTGTTAGTTACTAAGGAGATGTTTGGAAATATTAAGGTTTGCTCTGTGTGAAGTTCTAATGGAAATAAAAAGATGAAGACTGAACAATCCTGTCAAAAAACCCGCAAGCAAAAAACGCCACCCATACTTCCCCTTGGCTGCAACCTGAATGGTGTAGGAAGCACCAGAACATAGCAGGTCTGTTTCATGCACTCACTAGAGCCAGGGAAAGATGTTAATATTTTCAAAGAAAACATTTCAAAATCATCTCCCTTCTGCAACAGTTTTTGGGTTCTCAGTTTTTTTCTGGTTTGTGTTTTTTTCCCTTGCTCTCCTTCCATTTTACCTTTATGGGTGAAAGAAAAGAAAGCAGAAAGGTGGTAAGTGATCTAGCTAGTTAGATATATAGCTAGGTATCTTGCAGTGACAGGGCAGTAAATATGCCTTGAGGTAATCAGGCCTCTTGAATTGAAATTTAGTTTTCAAAGATTTCCTCCCGTATGCCCAGCGTGCCTCAGACTCGTGCTTCAGTTCCAATGAGCGGCATGCCGTGCTGAAGGCGTTTACGCAGTCGTGCACGAGGTAGCTAACGGCACAGTGTGACACTATTTGCTCTCCAGGCAAGAGAATATGTATTTCTGCTCCATTGGAGAACACAAGACAGAATTGACTCTAAACAGTCCATTTATTTATTTGACTGCCATTTCTCCCCTGTATATGTTGACTTGTAGCTTAGTCTAGTTTCCATTTACTTCTCCTTTATGCTGTGCATGGACAAAGCAGCAGTAGATCCTTGAACAGTTCCCAATTTTCATTAATAGTTCTCATGTTAAGTTTCTGTTCCTAAGTAACTATGCCTAGAACTGCTTTAGGCTTTAGAGAACTGGCTCGCTCTTTTCCTTTAATCGTTTCATGCCATATTCTGATCGCATAAGGTAACAAAATCATAGAGCACTCCTCTTCCTCTGTTAGACTGAGCTCCTATTTTAAGTCATCTTCCCCTGGGTGCGAAGCTTTCTATATTTACAAATTTTCTAATTTTTAGAGTCTTTTTCAGAGTTAGGCAGTAGATACCTAGCAAATCCAAATTGAAGTCACACAATTTTTTTTTCCTTCTTCTTAATACTACCGAATAGATGTCCCAAGCAGTTGTGTAAAATGACCAGGCAGTCTGTAAAAGGTAGTCACTGGTTCCTCTTTCAGAATTTTGCAGATGTGACCCATGTGCATAGGGAAGGCTTGGTGCTCACCAGACCTCTTCTTCAGCACTAGCAGACTGGGCTGTGCCTGCCGCAACATGCAGCACCTCCTCACCCCGCTCCACCTGCCCGGACCAAGCTGCTGCCACAGATGCTCACATTCCGGTCATGAGATCCACCTCATGGCATTGCAACCATACTAATTAGGTTTTATTAGCGGTACACATGGTAGCACTCAGTAGAGGAAGAAGGCGGTTTTTTGAAATGTGATTTAATATGAGTAACTGAACTGGAGAATGATGCAGAGAAGCGGAGCTGGAAGGGAAGCCAACATTTCTCGGAGAACACAGGCATGACTCAGAGTCACAGGACCCTGAATGCTCAAAGTTCTAGTGTGTAAAACTAAATATGAAAGGACTACTGGCTTTTCCTTCCATCTCCTTATTTTGTCTTTCTTTGGGCCATTTTTTTGTGGTAGCTTCTCCATCAGCTACATGAAACACCAGATGAACTAAAAAACACGCGGCTTGCAAAATACTAGTTTTCTGCCTCTCAGAATGAAATGTCATTTGTAACAGGGTAGTCCTTTGCACCATGAAGAGGTAATAGGCACTAGAGGGTGACTATTTCCATTTCAGAGTTGATTGTGTTACTGAGGCAAACAGTGTAATAAAACCCAGCATTAAACTTTGACGAACTTGAGACAACTTTGAATAAAATCATTTGTTAACAGCAGACTTTCTAGTCTATGTTTGGACTACCATTTAAATGGCTAATCAAGATTTGGCCATAAGCCTGGTTCCCTCCTTCTCCCTTCCCCCTCTCTCCTAGTGCTGTAATTTACAGAAGCAAAAAGAGGAAATCTGATGATCACATTATTCCAACTGTAGAACGATTTTTGCTTAGTGTTCCCTGCAGTGTTGTCTGTCTAATGTTCTCATTTCTTACTCCCTTTGTATATGACAGTAGGAAGAAACGGTTGCTACAAGACTTGGTGTGCCCATGCTAGCTTTCCTCCAGACAGCGAGGCCAACGTGAAGGCTAAGGACCCAACCGCATGGCTTTTAGCAAGGATCGCAGGTAGTTCCCGGTGCCCAGGCTGAACCCCGTCCTGCCATACGATCACTTCGGTGAATACCGGGTACACTGCCTAGGGCATAGCTAGCATCTTAGAACGGATTCTGTTGAGACTACTGTCTGAATATATCCTTAAGTTATTTCTGTTTATTATGAACCTTTAAGGAGACAGGCACATAGCACAATGACACTTCCACAGTGATTTCCATCAGATGGTCTCAAGATATTTTACAAGGCATATTTGTGAGAGGAATACACCTTTAGAAATTGGCAGTCCACTATCCCAGAAGCCCTAAGACTGCTGGTGTATCAGTGTTCAGTGGCCCTTTCTGATAGTAGACAATACTACATTTTTTAGAAGACAGTGAAAAAATCCTTGTAAAGTAATAATTTATTTATTTTTAAAGGAAACTAATACTGGCTAAGTCACTGGACCAAAACAGCTAAACCAAAACTAACAAGATATGTTGCATGGACACATCAATGTCCAAATACCAAAAGTCTCCCTCTGCCTGTTATATAGAAGAGTTTATAAAGTCAGGAAAGATTGTAGACAAAAACACTTAAGAAGTTCAGAGAAAAACGCTTGCTGAATAAAGTGCTGGGTGAGATTACAACTGAGAAATGAGAGGAATGGCCCAAAATTGATGAGCGGGAAATTTGGCCTACTTGGTGAATAACAAAAGAATAATCCTTTTTTGCTTATTGCCCTTCTGTGTCCATAATTTGATGCCAAGAGAGCTGAAAGGAGTGAGATTTACGTTTGTGGAACAAAATGCCCGCTGTTTGCTGAGACTTGAGGGTTCTTTATGGCATTGTTGGACCCTAATTCTCCTGATGCTAAGAGGTGACGTGGGCAGAGTCGATGGGAAGAATCCAAGAGATAACCCCATTTCTACTAGCTTCTGCTAACTTCTGAATGATATCCAGCATGGGAGGCTCAGGTTCCTGTTCCCTGCCTCTCCTTCATATCTCCTTTTTCTTCTCTTGTTCAGTTAATCTTTCTCTATTCTTGCCATCTGTTTAGTTAGTCTGTCCTAAACTGATTCTTTTGCAACACTGCTGCAAGCCTGCAACCAGCAAGATAGCTGAGAGCACTGCCTTTGACAGCCCAACACTAGTGTAAATTTGCCAGGTCTCAGCATGGCTGATAAGGATTTCTACTACATTTTTCTTTCTCTAGCAGCAAGCTCGGAAGAAATAGAATGAGAAAAGGACTCTGCTGCTGTTTTGCTGTCCTGTTCTCTCTCTCCTCTTATGTTTCTATGTCTTGTGTTGTCCTCAAGAAACTGGGAGTCAGTTTTAAGTAATAATAACAAAAATCACCTTTTTTCTGTTCTACCAAATGGACAGTTAACACCATAAAAGATTCAGAACAAGGGAGTGAAGGAATCTTCACAACAACTTGCTGCAGCTACATGGAAAGGGAAAAAGAAGGAGGGGTTAACTCCCCTTCCTTCTTTGCCCAGGTCTTCAAAAATGTCCAAGTAATTATTGATGGTGACTGTTTGTCAGCGTGCTGTATCACACAGAATCACTAAGGTTAGAAAAGACCTGTAAGATCATCAAGTCCAACCATCAACATCATATTATGTTACCTCCTGTGAATCTCTATGCCCAATAGTTTCATTGAAAACACTCAAGAGCAAATGTGCCTCCTCTGCTTCTGCCACCTTTATTGACTGCATGTTTGTGCCTGTAATCAGCACAAATGGCACAATGCACACTTCAGCCTTACTATGATATTTAGAAAGGCAGTTAAACAACTCTGGCATCTTTATAAGAAAATTTCCCACCTTCAGATTGTCCATGATGAAGGAGACAGAACTTCCAAGCCACTAAATTCTTCTTAATCATTTTATGGCAAAGGAAATTTGGCATTTACACCTGTTTCAAATATGTTCCCTTGAGTCTGTTTCTTCTTAAAGAATGCTACTTTTAACTTCCTTTTTCATTGAGTTCAGCTGATGACAAAGCGTAGCAAGGAAGGCTGGCTGGAAAATTTGAATTCTGTTTCATTAAACTGCATCTAGTTCCAAAATTTGTTTCTGTATGCATGTGAATGCAAGCTACAACCTTTCTGCTGAAAACAAAGCACAACTCTGAGACAAAGCTCCCAGAGAAGATTCGTAGTGACTGCACTCCCCAGGAAAGGGTGAGAGCCCTCTGGAGAGCTTTCACTAACCGGACTGGGGTTGGAAAGTTGGTTTTCCACACCTGCGAGCAAGCCAAGGCCTTTCTCTTAGCTTGATCTCTCCTTCCCTCCATATATCATCTGGAGAAGCTATTTTGCCAAATTTTGGTGAACTGACATTTCAATGTTTGAATGCTGCAACAAAATGACATTTTCTGACAAAAAAAGATTTGTCAAAAGACTCCTAATGTTTTATAGTTGAATGCCCAAATAATGTTCTCTGTACAATTCATTATTGTATAATCTTTTTTGAAAAGAAGCAGCCCTCTAATTTGTTCTCTTGCCAGTTGCACTAAAAACAGCACTCCGGTCTCGAGGCTTAAGAATCAAGTCTTTTATCCTACAACTTTGACAGCAACACAACTGTAGAAAAATAAATTGACAGCACAAAATTTAGGAAAACTGAACTGTACAACAAACCCAACTCGTAAACAAAAATTAGACTCACTTTTTTCTGAACCCTTGTATTTTTCTGCAGTATTACTTATAGGGTTTCATATGCATTACTTAGCATGGAAAACAAAAAAAATATTGCAAACAACTGAGCTAGAGGTGAAGCTTGAGCCAGAGACCATAAAATGAGTTCTTATTGTAGCTGAACTGGCAAAGTAGCCCGTTCATCTCTGAGAGCTGAAAATGTACCCTCAAGTGTACTGTGACATACTTTAACCAGCATAAAATGGAACTGCCACTAAAAACATGCATCTCACCCTTGATGCAGTTTCTACGTCTCTTTCCCACATTCATCTCTTGTCTATATGGTCCCTTCCCACACAAACAACAGGCTAGCGTTAGCCGAGCTTCTCCTTCGGTCTTGTTCACCTTGACGCCTCCCAAGCATGTGCAACAGGAAAAAAGAATGGAGCAGAACTGGGAATGGATGAGCAGCTGGAGACGGACAGAACAAGATTTTTTATTCCAATGGCAATGCCAGTTTAAGCAGGATTATGGCATTTGCTGATACCTGGTAGTTTCTCCAGATAAGGTCACCAGAAGCTGCGAATTCCCCTATAAAAGTTGGGTTATGGGAAAACCTATTTTTTATGTCAATTGTCCCTCTGTGTTTTCAGTACAACAGAAAGGAAGCATATTTGGTCCATCCTGAGAAAACCCATTTTCCTGAACCGTAGCAGATGGCCATGAACTCTTTAATAGGTGCTTGGCATCCCCCAGGCCCAGGCTGTATTATATCAAAGGTAACCTGTCTGGCACACACAACAGCAGCGTGTGATGTGAAGCATAACACTGGATTTCACTCTCCCATCAGAATTTGGAAGATTCACATACCTATTATTTCTCCAGCTATCGGGAGTGGGAGTTACATGCTTAAATTCCTTAGTTGAAAAAACCAGACTATTTTATTGACTAAACAGTATTGTTCCTTTAGAAAAAAAACACACAAGACACAAATGCAGATGAACTGTTAAGTAATTTCCAATAGTTTGAAATACTTATATTCATACCATGCTTGTACACTTTTTTCATCAGAATACATTTTGCACTCATTAACAAAGATGCTATTCCATTTAAGTCAATTGGGGCTTCTCTAGTGTATCTTAGAACAGAACTGGAGCCAAGATATGTATCTTACTCAGTTCATTAGACTCTCCAATGCTGTAGATTAAATAAGCAAGCATGTCACTAAATCTGTTCAACATTAAAATGATACAAAATGTATTTTTCTTCTTCCAACTAAATAGTTTTCTTTAAATCTGAACCAGATGGCAACACAGTGAGTTATCTGAGATGAGCTCATCTGGACTTCTGAGTGGAATGTCCGACATTTGGTCACACATCTTGAGATGTGAGCTAGGGTCTGAATGGGGAAATTTTTATCTTATGTTTACTCTTGTGGATAGGCTCATTAGCTTCAATGGGCAACACGTAAAATAAATGACATGCACACAACAGAGCAAGACCAGGC
Source organism: Gavia stellata (assembly GCF_030936135.1). NCBI lineage: Eukaryota > Metazoa > Chordata > Aves > Gaviiformes > Gaviidae > Gavia > Gavia stellata. The sequence continues at coordinate 20,963,584 of NC_082598.1, read as the reverse complement.
AGGATATGTTTCTGTATAAAATCTCTCAAATGTAGTTCACATTCCCAAAGACAATTGTCCCCCAAAAGTCCAGCAAACACAGTAAGTGGAAACTCAGCATCAAAATTAGTTAAGAAATCTGGAGCAGCTCTTTTTTTCTATGTCTTCCATTAAACCTGCCTTTGCTATGTTTGTCTGGGAGATTAATATTTCTGGGGGCATGCTGACTTGTAAGACTTTTATGGAACCAAGCATACTGTTGCCGTTTGACTAATTTAAAAAAGCAGGCATCTAAGTTATTCCTTTTTATAGTTAAGGAAAAATTATGAGGGGAGTTTACAAATGTGAAGTGGCAGATATTAAATCCCTTTGTTTACAGGATTAAAAACAAACTGTTCCAATGAGAACTCACTCTCACCTGGCAATGCTACCAGGAACTACCTGCGTTTTGGCTGTAGAGTCATCTTCTGTTGTCAGGTACACTGAATGCTGTGTTGAAGAAGTACCTGTCCTTTATTAGTCCAATCAGGCTAATCTTGCCTCACTGAATTCAGGAGAGCTTTGCCATTGCCTTCACTGACGCCAGAATTTTATCTTTAGTCAAGAGCCTGAATATGAAATGCGTTGAGGTCCCACATCTTCAGCAAAGTAAATGAGACCTGAAAGTACTTCGTACCTTCTCCACAATATGCACCTCTGATTTTTAGACAGTCTGGTGACGGCTGCTTCAGGCTAATTTACCAGGCTTCCTGATAAGATAAATTGGCATAGGTGGAACTCCTCTCTGTGAGAATTAAGCTGCTTCTAATATTTAGACTGAGCAGATTTAGTTCTTAACACTGCATTGAACTGGGGAAAGCATACTTTTAATGTGCAACTCTCCTGACTCCCATAAGCAAGCTGGGAGTCTATTCTGTGGCAATGAAGAAGAGAAAATCTGTGTGTCTGAGAGAGATTTAGCACCCATCTGCCTGAAAGTTTCTCCAAACTCTACTACAGTTTTTGTTGTTAGGTTTTTTTGTTTGGTTTTGTTTTGTTTTTTAAACACTTCCTATCACAGTCCTAGAATAAAGGACTCACTCAGGACATCACAGAACATCAAACATCACAGAAATTCAAACAAAAACATTTCTAATCAGAATGGCCTGACTTTATTCCTCCTATGACTTCACTGCAGTTCAGAAAGTTTTTGGTATTTATTCTTTCCCTCTTTTGGAAGGAAGACAGTGAAAATAGCTGCTTTTAAAAAAACTTCAGGCTCATAAGACAGCTTTCTATTCTGAAAAACTCCAAGTTTTTGTGGTTTGTTTTTTTAATCAAAATCAGAGACACGAGATCTGATTTGTATTGGTTAAATTCCATTTTATTCCTCTTGCCTAATCTTTCCTCCTGGCTGGCTCTGCATCTTCAGCCATGTGTAGCCAAGAGGAATCACCGGGCATGGGGACGTTAGTAGAATTTAAACTGAATAAATCTGGGCCTCGGTGCCTTCATTTTGTGACTTTCTTTTTTGATATCCTTGAAATGCTTGACAGAGGCTTAAGAGTTCATGGACCAAGATCTAGATTATTACTTGAATGGCAAAAGATGAAACAGAATATTCTGAAACATAAATGAATTTGCACATGAACTCAAAGCTGAATTTATCCAGCAGAAATTTCTCTGTAGGACTTCATGGACACCAGAAAGAACGAAAAATAGTGGGAATAAAAAAAAAAGGAAAATAAAAGAAAAAACATACTTACTGGAGCTGTGGACATTCTCAGGATAATTAGTTACATATGTTTTGGTTGTGCCCTAGAGTAAAATAAGTTCTGGGATGAGGTAATAAATAAATTAAATGTGGTTTTGGAAATAGTTATCCCTAACTACCCAAAATGTCCACTGCTAGAAGAATTTGGATACAGCTGACTTCTTTGGAAATCTGAAAGGACCACAGTAACAATTTTTGTAAGAAAGAGCAGCAGTACTGCAAAAAAGACACCACGAAAACTGAAGTCAGCACAATCTTGAATGCTGCTGATTGATGCACTGAGCTAATCTAATTGATACATTTTGAAAAGATTTATTTAAATAAGCTAGGTAATTTGGAAATGAGGTATATAATAATGTACCCCCACATAAAGTCATCAATTATTATAGCACCAACTGAAATACTAGCTGCATCTTTTGTTCATGTGGATGAATTCTATAAATACTGAATTGCTTTTCACTGCCACCACCCTTTTTTTTTTCTTTTTCACTTTTTAGAGTGGAAAAAGTAAATACAGCTTAGCTTCATTTATCGTGTCGTATGTTCATTTACTACTGTTACTCAGTCTTGCTTGCAGTACCTCTAGAGCAAACTTTTTTAAACTGTTATGGGTCAGATCCAGGTTAGCTCCTGTCCTGCCCCTATGATGAAATACAGAACCTGCTTGACCCAGCCACTCTGAGAAGACAGATTTTAAGTCCTTGACTAATCACTAGGCTCGTACTTAGGGCTAATTACCATTTTCAGTGGAAAAGACAGATTTCAAGGATTTGACGACATGCTCGGGCTTTATTTGGTCTTGTAGGGGCAAGGAGCTATCAGTAAATTTATCCAGGTCTCCTGAGGTTTTTGTAAATTGCATGATTTCCTTCTCACAACATGGCTGATTAGCCTCACAACTTGTTCATCAAATTTTCCAGAGGACTTCATAGAGATCTCACCATTTTAATCATATTCTTGGGTTGGACAACAAAATATTAACACTTAGTCTACAGGATCTAACTCATTTCTACATGTCTTTGCTGTAAAGTCAGCTATTCATTTTAGCTCTTCTCATTCCTCCTCCATTAGATGCAGGATGATTCTGGGCTGACACCTCCATAAGAAGAGCCTCCAAAGTAAGAAGGACTCTCCCAGTGGGAAACAGGAATCAGCAAGTCCTGAATCTGGTGTAGGTTCCCAATGCCTCTTTAGCATTTTATTAAACAAATGGACAAATCAAGGTCAGGCCAGCTTACCATTCCTGCCCCTTTGTGCCAGTTTAAGCCTCAGCCTGGTCAGAGATAATGGAAAATTCAAATTACTCCAATATCCAAAGGATTGTACTCAAGGACTAGACTTTGGTCTCTTCTTTGTCAGGAGTTACCTAGTCTTTGGATTCTTCCATCAGTAAAGTTTATGAACTTAGCGAAAAGATAACAATAAAAATTAACTTCCAACTCTGTCTTGCTGTTCTCCCTCTTTTTCCACTTAGAATAAAGGTGTAGGCAGTTTTCATTTCTCTTTTTAACTTTGAACAAAATAAATGGATGCTAGCATTTCATACCTTTAAACCATTCTCAAGTGCTAAGGAGTAAAGGGAGAACCCAGAAATCCCCTGTTTAATAAAGAATATAAATTCTTGAATGTTATAAACTGCTTTTTCTCATCCTGGAAAATTCAAAACAACCACATGAATGTCAAAAAAAAAAAAAAAAAAAAAAAAAAAAAGAAACCATTTTCTTAAAGGGATTATTTCCAGAAAGGTATTGGAATCTTCCAGCTAGCCCTATCAAGGGCATAAGTCTTCAGATTGCCACTGCCTTATCTCCTACATCTAGATGTTCCTTCTTTCCCCATTATGCTGGTCTAAATAATCTGCTCAGTCCCTGCTCTCTAAGACACAGCCATGTGTCTTTTTCTTAGAAATCCTCATGTGAAATTATGCACAACCACCAATTGCCCATCACAAGAAGCCATAAGACAATATCAGTTCCATTTCTGCTATCTGGCATATATTTATTTATAAAAAGGAAAATTAAGAAAGTGCTAAATTCACCAAGTTTCTCATACCTGGTAAATACCAGAAAATAATGCAATTTCATCACTGGTCAGCAATGGATCTAGTCTTTTAATCTATCTTATGCCTTAGGTGACTATAAGCAGAAGAATTTTTCAGATGGACAATGGCCAGGTCTTCAGTTCCCTGCCGTTAATATAGTCACTTGCATTAGAGAAGAAGCTCTGAACACCTACCGCATGAAGTTAGCAGAAATTTACTCTCATTTCAGCATCTGTATATACCTACCCAAGGCCACTAACAGAATCCGGATGAAGTATTTTACTCCACACTCAGGTCCTCACTCATCTGGGTAACTTACATGAAAGCTGGAACCTCTCTTTATGTAAACAGAGATGTCTAAGAAATGAAAAATGAAGGGAGTACCCAAGCAACATAAGAAATTAGGTATTTAACTGAAATCTTGAAGGCAAGTAGTAACTCTACAGGCAAAAGATACCATGGAAATGCTCAGAAAAGTCAGGGCCATCAAAATAACAAAAGAGGAGATGATTATTGCTGTACAAGACTAGCAGAGATAGACTGATCTGAGATGAAAGATCTGTTTTTCAAATAAGGAGCTTAATCAATCTTTGTTTGGCTAGTTACCTCATCTGAAAACTGTTTCAGATCATAGGATTTTACTTCAGACTGACTAACCACAGCTTCTCCCCTCTTCCTGTCATGGAATCAAACACTAAAATTTTACCTTGCATTATTTACCAAGGTTAGTCAAACCTCATGAACACACACCCAAAAGAGGAGAAAGAGAAGATGGGACTTGTGGCTAGCTGATAAGAACACATTTCTGATGCTAATTATCAACAACTCATAGGAACACCCCCACAGATTAGAAATCCAGTGTTGAATCATTTCTTACCAACATGTTTTTCTAGAACCTCCTTAGGAATACAGGAGCTGGGAAATATTGTTCACTTTATTAAATTATTATTATTATTATTACCAAAGCTTCCAATGCAAATCTGATAGCTTGCAAACTCTAGTTTTGTTTCTCTTGTGCCCGTGTAGCAAACACTTTATTAGTCAGCTCTCTAGCAGAGCTTGGAAAGAACAGGGACTCCCCCAGCACTGCCTCTGAGCAGCAACATAGCATGAAAAAGTTGCTCCAGGACCCAAATTCTTTCCCCAACCTTGCTTACATACACTGGACACCCATGCAATTGTGCTGTTAACCCTTTAAGCGCTGGCCGTTGGTATTTGTTCCATGTACCTCCTGACTACTTACTTCCCTTGCTATGTCTCTTTGCCGGAAGCCTCACTTCTCAAGCCTTCCAAGACTCTAATAATTTTTCCTTTTTTCACTGGTCCCCTATTCCTATATATTCAAGTACCCACTGTAAGACTTCTGCAAGCAGGTAGCTAATGAATCAAAGAGGAAGGAACTGTCCACTTAACATCACTCAGATTGGATGCCTCACTGCTGATTTCCACAACTTTTTTTCCTAGATGTGAAATTATTTGGGGTGACTAATGGATTTTAAAAAATCTGTATGAATATTCACTTTGGGGATGAAAGCTAATACAGGATGCTTGTGCAAGCACCTTAAACCTAATTGACATGGACCGTCATCTTACTATAGAGAATACCAGGTGAGTGTTTATTAACAGCCAGAACTTCTGAAGAAAAAGTTGTGTTTGTTTTCTATTAGGAAGGTTCCCTTCAGAAGATCTTCTGATGCATTTGTCCAGAATCAGGCTTACAGTAATACCCATACCTAAATCCACATCCCACTAAATACCTTCAGAATGATCTTTACCTGAAAGCAGCATTAGGAAAATTCATCATATTCAAAGGAGAACGAGGACTGCACCTGTCTCAGAAGACTACAGATCAGTGGGTGTTCATGAAAGTAATATGGGAAATAGTGCTGGTTGCCTTCCCTTTTCCTGTACTCTTCCCAGATTGCCTGAAGTTGACCACTGTTCCTAGTGGATTTTCCTCCAAAAGTAATGGGCCTTAGCCAGTCCCTGACAAAGCTGAACATCCTCTCCCCAGCAAAGTATGTGAGCAAAAGCAAAACTGGGGAGACAAACAATGATGGGGGGACAACAAATGAAAGAAAGGGAGAGACTTCATGGTCATAGGTTAGAAATGAAAAAACAGTATTTGGAGATGGAAGGAGACAACCAGCAGAGGACCCTTCCAAGGGTTGCTGAAACCAACCAAGGAGCTGGTAGATGCTGTGCAGCAGTGCTCTGCCCAGAGACATGACAGATGAGAGAATGAAAATAGGCTCAATTCCCTGGGATTCCCATCAGGCATCCCCTCCTGAGGCTGTGACAGAGCAGCTGAAGAACAGCAGAGGAAACTGAAGGGGAGGTATCCTACAACCTGGTGGGTCTTGGGTTAAGGCATATAAATAAAAAGGCAAGGGGGAAAACTGAAAGCAAAACCTGATTAAGAGGTTTTGGAGGAGCCTTAAGAGGCACTGCCATGTGGTGACCTCAATATATTTGTACATAGTGGTCTTCCAGTTGCCACAGAAAGAACATGTGTCAAGGGACCCACACAAGTTGCAAAGTAGCCCATGTCCTTACTATACGAGCAATTCCACATAATATCAAAGATACAGGCTAAATCTAAAGAAGTTGTATAAGCAACTATATTTTCTCAACTGAAGTTAGCAACACATTCTGTCCAAAGCCATTGAAAATCATCTTTTAATAGCAGTCACCGTCTATGTTCTATCAGCGTATTTCTGAAAAATATTCAAGGGTGTTACAGAAATATTAGGTATCGTGGATAAGATAATCTGGACTCTGCGCATAAGACACTGGGCAGTCCCAAAACACACATTAACCATAGTTGGTGACTAGAGTTAGGTTAAAGATAAGCAGTTTTCTACAGGATGGCACTTTACAATGGTAGGAGGGAAATAATTACATAAACAGAACAAGTACCATTCATTCATTTCTTGTCATAATGGTATGTCAAGGCTTGTAGACCTTGCTCCAAAATACTGTGTTCTGAGCAACAGCAGCAATTTGCAGTAACATGACTGGTAGAACTTAAGTAAATTAGGATTCATAACTACTAGATACAGGGCTATGCATTGCATCATTCTTAATATATTAAAAGCTATTAATCATCTTGATTTTTTACAGTATCAAATGTAGGGCTTTACTACAACTCATACTTATATTTTTTGGCAAGCAGAGAGCTGTTGCTGTAGTTCCACCACCAGACTGGCATTCAAGAGATGTAGGGTTAGCCACATGTTTCCTGTGTGACTTCGTATAAATTGCTTAATCTCTGTTTCTCAGTTCCGCATCCATGAAACACAATTATTTCCTTCTGCCACAGGAATGTGTATTAAAACACATGTATGTATTAATGAGCAGGTACAATGGTGACACAAACTATATAAAATGGCACTTAGGAAAATGTCAGTATTAATTGAAACTAAAAGTGAAAGCTCTCTGTATTCATACCTGTGATTTATTCCTAACTTAAGCCCACTCTACTGTTTCTGCAGACCTCTGCTGATACCCCACTGGTAATTTTTTTAATTTTCTGCTTAAGTCCCTAGAGAACACTGCAAAAATACAGTGTTTATCTAGATAGTATTATATCAGAATAATGTTTTTACTATTTCTTTCAACATGTGGCTAAAATACATGAAAAAAATTCGAAGATGATGATCATCAAAAACCATTTACATGACAAATGAAGTATTATATGAGGACATAAACCCACAAAACTTCATCTCCTTCAACAATTTTTGCCCATGATAAAAGTATTGTTGAAACTTTGTCCAATGTGAAATTCAGATATGTTAGAGATGAAACTGTAGGTTTCATGCAAAGAGATTATAGCAATGCCTACTTTAGGACCTTTGATCAAAAAATGCTCTGGTTACGTCTTGAATATATTGGAGCAACTGTTTTCATGGCAGGTAAGGGAAATGGGGAGGCGAAAAGTGAGGGATGATGTAAGATTGCACAATTGCTCCACGTGGAGCGAATCTGCTCTAGCACTGACGAACCATTTGAGGAAGCTGGGAAATGGAGAAGGGTGTGGCTGGTGAAACCGTGTCTCTCAGAGCCATAACCACATGTTTAAAATAGCATTGAAAAAATATACTCTGGACCATCTTTGTTGTTTTTTAGTGCAGTACACTTTCTACACAACTCCTTTAAAACAAGCATGCATACAGAAGGAAAAATAGGAGCCATCGGTGGCATAGAGCATGCCCTTAATTTCCACACTCCTCTCAGTTCTAGCCAAGAAGGAGCTCCCAAAGCCAAGACTCTGTGTAGTTATTGTCTAACAACTGAAGTATCCTCTCTAGTGATGCACAGTGACAGAGAACATTTATTATTGATTACATAGAAAATGAAAGAACAGAAAAACAGGGAAAATACTTATTCTCATTCATAACGAAAAGAAATGTGTGGGCTTATGCATCATGAGTACAGACAGGTCACAGTCAGGAGGAACATAGTATTCTGGTAAATGAGTTTGCACTTTATTGAAGAAAAATATTTCATTTAGGCAGGGCAAGAGGTTTTTCAATGCTAAAGAAATAACAAAGAAAGCCATGCAACTAAAAGCACTGAAGGTCTCTTTCTAACCAGTTATTTAAAGGGAGGGGAAGTAGCCATGGAACTACCACAATCACAGCCACAGTTTGAATTTGACAAAATGCTTCAGGGGACAGTAAAATGACAGAATGAAAACAAAAGAGATCCTCAAAGTGATCCAACTCAAAGCAGGTCAAAAGGCCCTTATGTCACTTCATGCTAGCCCCTATTTCAAAATGGTTCAGAAAGCCCTTTCTAGAGGGCAGCAGTCCCATACCTAGCAGGCTGAGTCAGTTCTGAGTAGCCACACAAGATAGTTCTTTTCTACTTACGTCGCTGCTTCTTTTTTCATTTTGGTTTAAACTGAGGAGTGATACCAAGGCAGGTACCCTGACATGACAGGGGCAACTGAGGTTTTCATTGTATGGAGTCTGTGCAGTTATTTGGACAGTTACTAAGGTAAAAGGAGTCCTGAATAAACAGGTACAAGACAGCACATCAAAAAAACAAAAAATATTTTCATGCTGTGTCTCAATGTTGTAGGTCTTTCTGTATTGGATATGATATTCACATCCTTAAAATTGCTAAGAGAGTGCCTGCCTGAGTCCTCTCACTAAGGTCTCACAGACTATCAATCATTTAAATTCTCCATGGGACTCATCAGCCTTATTGCAGATATTTGTTCTCTCCTGAATGCTGGCTTAGGGTGATGTGAGCAGGTCGTTCCCTGAAAAGCTGCTCTTTTGTCAAGGTCTGTAAAGCAAAATTTACAGAATCACAGAATCAACCACAGAATGGAGGTCAGAAGTGACCTCGAGAGGTCATCTGGTCCAAACCCCCTGCTCAAGCAGTTGCCCAGGACCACATCCAGATGGCTTTTGAATATCTCCAAGAATGGAGACTCCGCACCCTCTCTGGGCAACCTGTACCAGTGCTGCGTCACCCTCGCAGTGAAACAGTGTTTCCTGACATTCAGAGGGTTTGTGATTGATAGTGCCTGTTGCCTCCAGTCCTGTCACTGGGCACCACTGAAAAGAGTCTGGCTCCATCCTCTTTGCACCCTCCATTCAGATATTTATATACATTGATGAGATCCCCCTGAGCCTTCTCTTCTCCAGGCTGAACAGTCCCAACTCTCTCATCCTTTCATCGTAGGAGAGATGCTCCAGTCCCTTCGTCAAATTCATGGTCCTTCACTGGACTCTCTCCAGTAGAGGTTTTACAATAAACCTCCTCATAATTGGCCAAGCTGAGGAAGGACTGTATTTATTTCTTGCTTTCCAAGAAAGAAGCATTGGCCAACACCAGCCTTGTCTAAGAAAGTGTCACAACTTTGTTCTTATAACACATGGCACTCTCTCAGTCTCCTGCCTTCCAGCTTTGCACACTCTGGGATCTTTTGTAGAGGAAGAATGAGCTAATTTCAGAGCTGAATGACTTCACTGTGATCAAATAAGCTTTTCTGAACTTTCAAATATTTTGGCAGACTTAACGTGGCTAATTGACCTTGCTTTCACCTGAGGCACTGGCATCTGTGCAGCAGCAGGGGTAGGTTCCAGTTTTGCCCTCCCGTGCAGGGGTGGCTCGTGATGTGTGCCTGCTGCGCTGTGCCGGGGCACCTTCCCACCCTGCTCTTCCCACTTGCAGCACAAACACCTGCGGCTCTGCAACTCACTGCCCGGGGTTCGCAAGCAGCATAAGTGCGTAGCCATTTGAGATCTGCTCTGTTGTCAGATATCCACTCCCTTTTAGCCCTGGGGAAAAGGTAGCAGGTCAGGTCCAGCCTCCTCCTCTGACTGTCCTGGGCCACATACCCACAACACCATGGGGAACAGCGCAGCACGCTCCAGGTGAGAGTTGAGCGAGTGGGCAGGACGAGGTCTGGGCAGTTACTACTTTGGATCCTCAAAGCAGTTCTGCTGCATTTGTACACTGTTGGGTCGAAGCCATTAAGCACAGGTTTCAGTTGGAGATGTGAAAGACTGCAATAAGCTCCTGGAAAAAATGTGGAATCTCCTTCACGTGCAGTTTATAATGACAAGTTAAAAATGACCTGTCAGGAAGGTGTATGGGTACCTGATCCTGCATCAGTGCTGGGCAGTTTCAGGTCCAAGTTTTTTCCACTCTGCTGTTTCTACAATACCTAGCTAAGAGCTTCCTTTCTCCATTGGGAATCAGTCCTTAGGTTGAAATTCTCCAGTCACAGCTTCCTTATTGCACAGCCATGCGTAGGCCTGTTGAACCTGAATAAATTACTTCCGACTCATCTCATATGGGCAGCACACACCAGGATGGCATCAAACCCCCAGGCTCATGCAGCAATCCCAGCCCACCAACACCACCCCAGTGATGTTGCTTGAGCCTACACTCTCCTTCTCATACAGAGAATGACCTTGAAGAGACCTTAAAGAGACTCCTTTTGCACCTGTTTCACATTTGCCTCGATTTATTGACCACACATCCAAGTGCAGGAAGGAAATATTTTCATACTACTTTGTAATCTTTTCATGTCACCTTGTAAGTTTCTATGCCTATTGATGTGTTATTAGAAAAAACTTAGCTCTCATTGGGGAGTTCACATCTACTTCTGGCCTGGTAAACAGACAAGAATATTGCAGGAGGGAGAGTCTACCAGATGCTCCAGAATACTTCGAAGATTGATTGCAAATATTTTCTTTGTTTAGATTGAGCTGACTTTAGATTAATTAGAACTGTTGTTAATAAACAGTGAATGACTTTATGCTGAATGTTGATGCCAGTTGCTTCATTTAACTATGCTCACAGTGAGAGTATTAAAAAAAGATCTTATGGGAATCATTACATTCCCTCACTGTGAAAGGATTTCTTCTTGTTTATCTTACATACTCTTACTGCCAGTTCAGGCATTCAGCTTTTAAAAGTTCCCTGTCACTTTCTTGGCCTCACACTGCCAATTCTCAACCACTGACACCACCAAAAATGTGTACAAAGGCTGCCATTCGGATCTCTAGAACGCTGCCTTTTTATTAACTAACTGTAATATTGCAGTTACTACTACAATACTATTGCAGTAGTCCCAGTGTGTGTCATGATAGTAACATTTCTGATATGTAAATATCAATAAATTAATATCGCAGCCTAAAGTGGTAACAGCATTTCCCTATGATCCTCTGGTTAGGACCCAAACCTTGGAGCAATGATATCTCTATTCTCACACTTATGCCCGCTCTGCTTTCTTGGGCCTGTCTTCAAACATCTGCATCCTTCAGTTTCATCATTTGTGAAACAGAGACAATGACACCTTTGTAGACCTTCTTTACAATGTTTATGAAAAGCTTTGAAACAGTGGGTTTCAAAGATGCTAGCAAAACCCAGAGTAAATTTAGGAGCTCCATGTGTTTGGTTGTGTCTTACCTAGAACCAATGTGATCAGCAGGTCCAACTCTAAATGGCCTGGTGACAGGGGAAGAAAAAACTCAGACTGTAGGCATGACAGAAGATTAGAAAGAAAAGATGTCTAAAACAGGCTTGCCACCTGGCATTCTCCAGGCTTTTGTTTAGCTGTCCCAGAGATCTGCTAGACTAGTGTCCAGGGTGGCTGGACTCAGGGAAACCCAAGTCCATCCTGCCCGTACTCCAACCTGGCCAGCTGTAAGCCAGCTGTGGTCTGCAAGTCAGGTCACCATGTCCAAGCTGAGATTCCCTGTGTCAGCATGATCATGTGCCTTTCAGGTCAGAGCTTGGCCATATTCAGTTAGCTCAAAGGACTCTTTGACTGTCACAGCACAAATACACCTGGCCATATTCAATATATTCCCCATCTCTAGATGGGAATGGTTATTGTTAAACCTCTCACTGTAATAATCTCACAAATACTAGGTCCCTATTTACCTCTGTTCACAAATTTGCTTCCCCACAGTCCTTGTTCTTTAGGAAAGGGAATTACAGGTCGCTGCATCAGAAGGGACTCATGGATTCTCAACAGAGCAGACAAAAATGCATTTTGCCTCCCTAGGGATCAGAGGTCTGACTATTTCTGCCACTGGAAGGGAGGGCAAAAGGCAGAGGTAGGACAAAGACTGACGGGAGAGCCCTCATTACTCATCCTGCCTTTGGAAGAGGCCCTAAGCTCAACAGCTCCTGCCCTCTTGCTCATCTCTGCTGAAGACCACGGTGGCAAGCCAAGGAGCAGAACCTCTAACAGACCAAGCAGGCTGCAGAGACTTTTTGCTGCCACTAGACATCTGCCGCTGTTGATAATGCTCTGCTCTGCCCATGCAGGCAGCTGGCCCCGGCTGAAGCCTACCTCTACAAACAGCGCTATCCACCTCCAGTGTCCCTCCAGCTCTCGTCGTTAGTGTGGGCCTTGGAGGCACTGGCAGCCATGGCTGTGGGAGTACAGGAGCTGCTGTTGTCCTTATGGTCTAAACCTTTGTCTCTGACAGGACTTAATGCCAACTTCATCTGAGAAGAGCTTTAGAAAGTCTGTGCAAGCAATTAGGGCATGAACCGCCTCCAAGGAAACTTTCTCTCTAACCCTTATTAGTAGTTAGAGGTTGGCCGCAAAGCAAGTAGCTTTACATTCTTAGACTTGCAGACACCATTATGATGGACGCCCCGACAGGAGCCAATTCAAAACAGATACACGGCACTTTGTTTGGTAACGTGGGTGCACTGGTTTGTGTGAGGTACAAGCGCTGCAACTCCATACTGGATTGACGTGGCTTTATCTTTCCTAAGCACTGGTCTTTAAGAGATTTAAAAACATTTTTTTTAATCTAAAGCCAAAATAACTTGATTTTGACAAGACTTCAAATTGCCCTGAAACCAAACCCAGACAATCTATGAACATATAAAATTAAATGTTATGAACAGTCATTTATTTTTAGGGGGTTTAAAAATATTATTATTGACATCTCATGCAGTAGTGTAGCAATGCTGTCTCACAGGACATGTAATGTTGTACAATACCTTCAATATTCTATGAGATGATTCTCATGTTTTATTTTATATACGGACAGCTGCATCTTAGTTAAGGCAGAAACTCTTATTTTATGGATTTGGAGATCTTCTGTTTGTACTGTGACACATTTTTTACAGAATATTTCAACAGAATTTCCATTCCACAGGAAATTTCAGACTGTTTTCATTCTGAAGTAGAACGGTTTGCAAAGTGACAATATTTTCCATGACATGGAAATCCCAGCTTTTAACTCATTCCTCTCCCAAAGCAAGGAAATGAGCATGCCATTTTTTTAGAGGTGTCTCTCTTTAGAGTAGAATCACACTCTAAAGCCAAAGTCACAGCCCCAGATTAAATATATATTGTGTGTGACCAAGCCCTGCATTTTCCAGGTCATTAAGAGTTATGATGACCTGGTCTTGAAGGGAGTTGGGTCCCGAGTTGTGCAACTATTTTGCAGATCCTTTTATTTGCATGAACAGCTTCATCTGTAATCATACGTGCAACATATGCAAAGTCCTGTTTGTAATTCACATAAATTATTAATTCACAGCTTAAGCTGCACATTTCCTCTATTAGTCACATTTCATAGAGGCTTCTCATTACTGCAGCATATGGAAGTCCTCTTTCCCCTATGGTGCCGTGATTAATTGTGGGAATCAAAAGGTATGTGAAAGACATAATTTAGGACTAAACTCAACACAGAAATTTCCCTAGCACAAACCTCAAGCAAGCAGTAGAGTTACTGAAAGTTTATATTACTGCAAGCTTTTTCACTGTTTGAAGACAATGTATTTTCAGCTTGTCCAATACCAAATGGACAAAGAAGAGTTTGAGAACTCTTTGTAGGGATTAATGACTAGCTAGGAGGAGCTGATGGCTCAGATGCAGTTGAGGGCCATTAATTGTGGACAGTCATTAATTCTCGGGCAACACCCAGTGTCAGAGTTGTTACTCTTATGAATTGTTGTTTAAAATCATGTGTATGAATGTTTTTAGGGCTAGGTAGTTATAGTCAGCACATATGGGGCATTTCTAGAAAATTAATGCTTTGTATGTTAGGTAGATTGCTTATGTCAGCTCTCCCCATGGCTCTCATTTGCTAATATAATTTATTTTGGATGATGGATTGTGGTTTATGTTCTTATATACTCCCAGTACAGGACATTTAAGTCACATCTATTGATTTTTCAACAGCTTCTCTGTCTGCTTTGTGTGTGTGTCTCCCTGCCTTTTAAGACAGTGTATTGCAGAAGACAAACTCCATGTTGATACATCTGACATGACTTGTAAAAACCAAAGGAAAGAATTTTAGGTAAATCACAAATGAAAGGGAAAACCTCCCAGGATGTTGCAGGTTATGTGAGTATGGAAGAAAAGGACAAAGGAAGGTAGAGCAAACTGCTGACAACAGCCATACCTGCAAGGTATTTTTAAGTCAATTGCAAACATGCAGATGCATGCCTGTTGGACATGCTGCAAACTTCTCCAAGATGGGTACAGGACTGGCAAAAATGTGCAAGTTTAAAGAACTATGAGAAGCTCAGGAAAATGATTCTGTGATATGAACTAGTTTTCTTATCAGGCCTCCAGTTAAAACCTTGCCAATGATAACCTGTATTTATTTTTATGGGTTGTATGAAATGAAGATGTAGTTTCAGTTCAATTCTCAGCAAAGGCCTATTTGTACCACATAAGTCATCATCAGAGAAGATGTTAATAGGAATTCCTTGTTGGGGAAGCCAAGACCTAAAGGACTACGGAAAATGAAGCTTCCTTTTCCTATTGGAGTTGTTTTCTCCAGGTTGAGTAGGAAAGATATTGGTAGTGAAACACAAAAAATATTTCTGTCCTATGTATATCTCCCAGGTGTCTCACCATGCCTAGTTAACACCTTTCACAAGTGCAATATCCATTTTTAATGGTCATTGTAAGGAAAGAAAGATCTATTGTTTTTTTGAATGTGACTACTAAAGCCAGCAAGCAGACATATAAAACAGGGAGCACATGTGCAGCTGCAGATGTAATCCAGGCAGCCAAAAGACTAGTGCGAGCATATTCTTCTAGACCTCAAAGCCTGCCAGAGAACATCCATCTTCTCCTCCCTTTCAAAACCCCCTTTGCCATCCTGTGGATCTGTTTATTTTCCCTACAAATCCCTAGGTTCTGATGGGTTTTCCTGAAATAAGAAAATAAAACCCGAGTTACTGGTGGGAGGACTTAGAAGTCCTATTGAGATCAAGGTTCTGTAAGAACATACCAGTCTCCAATATGAGCTTATTACAAATCTTGCTTCACATTGTGCTGTCTCTGAGGGCAGAGCATTTTAGAAGCATTAGACTGCTCTGCAGGGAGAACTTTTATCTTATGCATATGGAAAACACAAGGGTCAGGGAAAGAAGTAAGGAAAGAGTTGAATTCTCAGATAAAATCAGGTACTTAAGTCACCCTTATAAAACATAGAGACATCCATGCAAATTTGAGAGTTGTGTATTTCCGTGATAGGGAAACCGCCTCATCTGCAGATGCAGCAGAGTATTTTATGCACACCTGTTTGACTGCACAATAGCTTAGATTCTTGATCTTGCAATGAGCTCTTCATAAGCAGGTCCCTGTGCGTAGGTGCTTATTTTTTGATAATATAGCCTCTAAGTCTCTCTTCAGAATAGTTTTAAGGTTTCCATGAACTTTGCTCAAAAATGTGCCAAAAGACTTCCAAGTAACAAACATGCTTTTGCAATTTACTGAAACTTTCCCCCTGTGTTCCAGAGAAGCAACCTCCCCATTACTCACCAGAGAGACATACGAGCCAAGGAGGAAGGAAAGGGAATCAGCTAGTAAAAACAGGCAATTCCCTTCTTTAGTGTCTACACTTAGTCATTAAATAAAAAATAGAAGTGAAATCCAAACTTTTTTTTCCAAATGGGTCATTGCCTCAGTGAAGATTGAATAGATGAGGACTATTTGTATCTTGGTTTTGATCAGAACTTTTTGTAATCAGTTGCTTTTTCAAAATAATACTGCTGCACTTCATACTGTAGCAGGGGCTGTTGTGCATTTGAGGTACTCTGCATCCTTCCAAAGGAATGCAGTCTCCCAAGTATATCTTTTTACACTTTAAATGACTAGTGAACTATATTACCCAATAAGCAAGGGGGTTGGGGTATTTTTGCCAGATACTAATTTTACTTGGAAAAAATTGATTCAAGGCCAAAGGCACAAAGTTCAGATCTAAATCAAATTCACTTTCCTCTAAAGTTAGAGTGTGTGGCAGCCTGAGGTTTTCAACTGACTCTTTTTAAAAATGGACTTTTACAAACTTGCAGTATTGAGCTTGCTTGGGTTCTAGGCTTGGTTCAATTGGCAATTTTAAAATTAGTTTTTGCAAGCTATGTCACATGGAAGGACAAGCACAGGAGATCACAATGTCCCTCCTAGCCCTAAGAATATGGCAATCAAGTAGAAGTTGAATTTTCAAAGGAAAATGTCAGTTGATACATGATGAAATGGTAATTCCTGTTCATTTCACACTACACTTCACAAGACCCAAGAGTGATATTCAAACGTTACTTCCTGCAAGTCAGTACTGTACTTAGTAACACACTGTGTAGTATGACTTGTACACTTGTAACTCATGAATTCCCCCTGCAATTTTTCAAGAGTAGTCAGTGGTAGGTATCAAAAACCAAGCACAGGACTCCTTTTTCTTGAGTTATTCTCTGAAACCTTTCTCCACAAGATCACTGGAATGATTTTGGGGGGGTACCTCCTGTATGCTTGCTACATCAAAGTGTAGAAATCCATAAACTAAGCAGTGTTAAATTGTCAGGGAAGCATTCTTTCCATGCATCCTGGCCAGAGCAAATTCTGAAAGGGTTTCTGGTGCCAAAGCAGTTGAATTAAATTAAAAAATGGCTATATTTAGCCATTCCTCTGGATTTCAGTTTCTGAGTATCATTTGGCTGCAGATGAAAGTGCAGAAGGACTCACAATCATGGGTCAAGTTACCATAAATCAGCTGAGCCCAGAAAATACCTGGCTGTGCACTTTTAATTTGGCCAAACACAGGGTAGTATGGCTTAGTTTAGCCATCTTTCCCTGCAGGCAAAGCTATGTCAAATTGCCTTACATTTTCCATGGGCTAAAAGCATTCACACTGGATTTACCACATCTCAGCTGACAGATGGTAACTTATTAAACATCAGTATGCTGATGAAGATTTTGAGCCCCCAAGATTTCTGAGGCTTTGAAAAGAAATAATTTCTAAAGTATGCTACACAACTTCCACCTACACTGCTAGCTCTACATTTGCAAATGCTTTGTGGGGATAAATTGCCACATTTGCAAAGCCAAGCAGACGTGGCACTTCAGCCCCTCTCTCTCCTCCCTCCTGCTCTCACGATTTATCATCCTATCGAAATAAGCAGGCTATTTGGCACAGTTTTAAGTGTGGTTACATAACAAAGCCAAAAAAAGCAGCTCCCACAAATCCAAACCACAGATTAAGTCCAGTTTTAGAAGATAATATGTACAGTAGTGACAATGAGAATTATGCCGTAAGAAGGAACAATTCTCTGACTCCATTTCTCACAATAATTATGTTTAAAGGCTCATATGTAAATATCCCAAAATACAATAAAAATTTAGTATAATAGTCAGGATGGCATTTTCCATTCATACCTTTTTCCCACACCTACAAGCCCACACTGGAGGCAAGTAAACTAGTTTGTACTGAGTATTCCTTCACTAATGTAAGAGCTGCCTCTGGAAGCAGTACTAACAGCATTCTGCGTTTATATACACAAAAAGATGACGGAAGGAAAAGGAAGAAAGGATGTAGGCTTCAGAACTAGTGTGTCTTGAACAACTTCTAGAAGTCTTAAGAAGCCTCTGCTGGCACAGAATGCCATTTGACTCCTTTCTGAGTCACACATATTTTAAAGGCAGATGCGTAGCCACACTCCTCTGCTTGCAGGTATTGAGTAACAAGTGTTTGGAGATTTTTGGTACGTGAAACATTATTTTTCTCACTTTATGTGGGAAATGCTTCTCATTACTACCTTTTCCAGCAGTGTGAAATGAGTCATAAAAGAACTGGTTGATTGTCAGATAAGCTGCCGACATGGGGCTCCTGAAGCATGTATCCTCCAGTGGAACTTGACAATCAGCTAGAGGTTCTTCATTGTTTATATTTGTTTTGTAACTTTGCATTATCGTCATTAATGAGGACAAGAATGAAAATGAAAAGCTATGTGCTTTGTTAATGGAAACTAGAACAAGAACGACATGGTTTTGGCTAAACTTGAATAGAACAGTAGTTGAGAATACAATCAGTGAAAAGAACAAGAACTTTCAGATGCTGTAAATTGCAATATTCACAGGCTTAACAAAGTGTCACACGTGTCTTGAGGTTCTGGCCCTACTATGTCTATTTATTTTTTAGTCCCAATGGTTGATGTAGGAAAAATGCATAGCTACTATTTTATGAAATACTTAATAGAACTGGAATTGATTATGAATGACGAGAAACAGAAGTGAGTTTCAGACACTCCAGAAATAGAGTCACAGCTCTCATTAAAAAAAACCAACAACACAAAAAACAGAAAAAAAACCCCAACAAATAAAGCAACCCAATCCCCCAACCCTAAAGCTAAGTTGAAGTATATGAAGCACAAGAACTAATTCCTTATTATTACACTAACAGTTGTCTTAGGTATGTTGGCAGGTTGAGTGTTGGGTAAGGACTAGCCAGCCTTGTCCAAGACACAATTTCTGATGTTTCTTGAGTCTACAGAACTCTTTATCTGTAAGACCAATTCACAGAATGAACAAACAGAAAATAGAGGGTGGCTGCATAGCCATTTTAGAGCAGAATCTTCTACTGGACGGGAGACCAATAGGAAAGTAATACCTGTAAAGTTTTCTCTGAAAGTGGTCAAACGGAGAAAGCACACTGGCTGAACAAGGTACATGCTCTCCAGATCTTATGCATAGGATTGAACACTTAGGAGTGGCTGATGGAGTGAAACCGGCATACCATTTTTCTGGTTTGATCAGGACATTATCGAGCCCAAGTTCCTCCTTTCACCACTGCTCTGTCAGTGCTTTGGAACTTTCTCACCAAACAGGTCTGCTTCTGAAAAGAACCTTCTTTCCTGAAAGTTCACTCACCTTAGGAGAACAGAAATACTCATTAATGCCTTAACAAGCAACCCAACTACCTGATGTTAATTGTCATCAACATGTAAATTCCAAACTGCCCACACTGATAAGAATTTCATCATGGTTCAGAGATGGCTCGAGACCAAAAAATCAGAAAGAAATCACTCTTTAAAAAGGGTAGCACAATTACAACCAGAATAGTTAGTCCACTACATAAAACAGCTCATCAAGCCAGGCAGTTTAATTAAGATGTTAGACTGAAGCCCTGGAATATGTGAAGAATCATCAATATACAGGACTGGTAAGATGAAGTAAACCCACATAGGAAAAAATGCTCCATCTTTCAACAGATACCATTACCTGTTTCATAACTTCTGGATGATCCCACCCCATATACATACAGCAAAGCTCAAGAAAAGTGGTAAAAAATTAGAGCCATAAACTACGAAACAGTTCTGTGGCTTTCTGTATTGGTAACAGTGCAGAAGTTTGCCTGCCAAAGATGGAAATAGCCAGTGCCTCAGTCGGAGAGATTCACCTATCAAGCTCCTTGAAAAATAAGTAGTTTTTCCACTCCTCGGGAAGGAAACAGTATCCCCTAAAGATCTCTGCAATTGCCATCTCATTTCTGGGCAAAACTACTAAAAACGCAGTAACCAGAAAGTGCCAACAGCATACAACTGCCAGCTTTCTGGAGGCCTCGCAGTCAGGGTTCACATCAGGACACAGAATAGAGACTGTCTTTATTGCCACTCAGGCTACCACTAACATAGACAAAAGCCTGATATATAGAGCCATATGCAGGGGTGCAATAAGCCCCGAAATGCTGGATACAGAGAGTTGACCCTGCACGGTGGTACCTGCAATGCTTTTTTTGAAGCAGAGCTCAGAATGATACATAATTGTATCTTCTGTCCAGGCCTTCACCAGCAGGGTCATACATGTTACCCTTTTTCTTTAACAGCTACACAAGATCGCTGGTGGATACTCCAAGGTGGCAGAGGCAGAGCTGGTAACACTGCAAGGACATTTACTTTCAATGGCTACAGCTATTACTGTTATTGAAAAGGCATAACACCTGTAGGAATTCAGCTCTTTCTTTGATAAAGCATGGCTGGCTGGCTCAAGCTGAACTTAGGCGAGACTGAGTCAGTATTGGTCAGACTGGGGAAAATGCTTTGAACTGCCTGAAAATACTCCTGAAACCTTCAGGGTTGAGCTATCACAGTCGTGTGGTGAACCAGGGCATTGAGTGATGCCCTGCTACATGTGGATGGCCAGAGAGCATCTCTTCCCTCCTTTGCTCTGCTGGAAAACTTGTTCCTTACTCCTTAGTGAAGAGCAACCCATGCCTTGGTCAGATCCAAATTTAGGCAGCTTCATTTGCTGTAGCTAAACAACATTTAAGCATTAACAGACTTCCTCTGTACTCTTTCTCATGGACTCAGACCACTGTGTCAAGATGCCCTTCCAGAAGCTTTGGAAGGTGGCTTGAAAACTGGTTCCTAATTTCTAAAGCAGTTGACAGGCTAAACCCCAGAAGCTAAAATGAATTCTGATCAACAAGCCTCTGCAGCTGCTTTATCCTCTGGGACAATGCAATCACAATGCAGCAAAGCCTTCCACTGCATCATGGCCCTTGTCTCAAATAAAACCCAATCGACTTTCCTGCCCTGCAAAGGACTCTACCCTAATCACTTCTTTTTTTTTTTAATGACTATTGGCAATGTACCAGAAACAACATGAAATCTACTGGGCCTTTAGCTAATTTTTAGAGATAGCATTTGCACATTGTGGTGATAGACAGTAATACCGATCCCATAAATAGGTAAGTTCAATACTGAGAAGGAATAAAAACAGGAACATAGGCATTCAGATAAAAAAGTGATGGTAACTAGAATAGGTAGATAAACAAGGGAGAAGTTGAAGGAAAAGTAAGGCTTTTTTTACTCTTGTGGAAAGAAGGTCAAGAACAGAAAGGCAGAAGCACAAGCTTATGAAGATGGATTTCTCAGCTGAGTACCCTAAATACTGCTCAGTTTTGTGGTGGATATCATGAAATTTACTGTTTCCTAGTTTTGGATAGCATCCTATCACTTTTAACATGGACCATCCTAAGAATAAAAATACAAGAGTAACAGCCTGTGTATCTGGGCCAGAGTGACTGGGACATTTTTGTGCCATTCTGGTGATACAGAACAGCTAGAATGGACTTTGTGTGTCTTCATGATTTGACAACCTGGAATCGTAACTGACTTCTCCCCTTTTCTTTGTATTTTCTTTTAAACAGACCCCTAGCAGTTCTGAAGAGGTACTCCTCTTGCATACTGTATACTAATCACCATTTGTGTGCTCCTCAGAATTAAGCACTGACTTCATTGCATGGAAAGTCTTTAAAAAAATGTGGAGGTGTGTGTGGGGGAAGTCATTTCCAAGTGACATTCCAAGCCCCTCCTTCTCCCTGGCTCCGAGGAGTAATTACTCAGCTGGAAAATGAAACAACGCTGCTATTTTAGTGTGGCTTAGGACCTTGGGCCTGGTTTCATGTTTCAGATTAATGCTTTCTGTGCCTTTTGGAAATTCAGAATAGCAGAAAAGCCACCCTTCAGAGAGAGCTGCATCCTATAGATGCAAGGCATTCTGGAGATATGTATGACTTGCTGCCCCTTTCCTATTTTGCTGTGTCCCATTGAGACACACAGCTATTTTCCCTCCCACTTGAATGAACTTCTAACCTGCATCTACAAAGCCACATCTGTTCTTCCTGACCCTCTGTCCCTGGTCTCTGGTTGCTCTGTGATGAACACTTAGTATACTTTGTTGCAACATACTAATAAAGCAAAACAGAGTAAACCAAACTGCTTAAAAATGAAGTACCAACATAAGCCACTTCAAGCCAACTGAAAAATCTAGTCTTATGGTATCTTATGATCCTACCTAATTCTAGTGCTAGTAGGACATGGCTGGCTAGAACCCCAGATCTTTAAAAAAGGAGCTGAAATGCTTTCCTCAGCATGTTCTTTAGTATTTCAATAAGCAACGCGTAAGCGCTTCAGTTATAGTTCTACCATATCTTATATTCCAGTGTAGTGGTCACTTCAAGAATACAGACACACCAGGGCAGTGATGAGATGCCACGCAAGGGGAACTTCCACGTAACCTATCAGTCCGAGGAACAAATCGAAGCCAGGTACCACTTCACAGAAACAAGACGGTCTGAGACCAAAGTTTGGAAACTGAGAACTATTTCCAGATTGTGAGAATAAAGTAAAGGATAAAAGCTTCCAAAAGCAACATGATCAAGAAATTATCAACAGCTAAGGAAAAAATTATTAGAACACTGACTCAGTAATTTGTCTTTCCAATATAATAACAAATCAGAATGAAATAAACTATGAACTCTGTGAATATCTGTATCCTCATTTCCACACCTTTAAAGGATTACAGAAAGAGATGGCTATCATTTTAATAGCATTCTGTAATCCATCTGCTCCTTTATTTGTATATTCTAGAAATCGTTTAACATTTAATATAGGAATTGCCAGATCCACTCAGACACGAGGTCCATTTAGACCAGAATACTTCCATTTAAGTGTCCAGCAGGAAATGTTTTAGCAAAGGGCACAAGAAGGCTCACCAAAAAACAAAAAGTCCCAGATGTGGCATACTTTGTAGCCTTACTTTCCACCTCAGCTCTCCATACACTCCCTTCTTCATCACCTAATAAAAGACGAGGGTCCTTTGCAAAAGTCTGCATGCTCTTCAATGTACCAATAATAACAACCCATACTGCTACAAATTCTTTCAGCAAAAGTAAGACAGTTTATTAATAAAGCATGGGAGGAATGAATTCTCAAAGCTGTAGGTAGGACATTCACCTACAAATCCCACATACACGGTTGCCAGCAGTAACAGTTCATAGCAACTGGACTGTGCAGCATCAGATCCCACTGTCTGCTCTCTGCTGAGAATATTATTGACTGGGTGATTGCCTCTGTTTGTGAAGTCTGGTAATGTTTTCAATAGTGCAAAAGCAGACACACAGACACACCTCAGGTCTACCATATGTGTAGAACAAATACCTGGTTGATTCTGCAAAGTTTAGAGCTCTTAAAAATTCTGGCAACATGCATTTCACTTCTGCTTTACTAAGGTAAGCATACATTTTGTAGGGAAAGTACAAAAGTGAAATCTCACTACTTCAAATAATTCCTTCATACTTCAAGAAAATGAGTAATTCAAAATGATTAATTCATCTCTAACAGGCTGCCTAGAGATGATCACAGAGACTCCTACAAAGCTTTGCATATTGTCACATTCTTCCTCCTGGTGATAAGATACCCAGAGGTGGAAATCGCCATCCCTTAGCTCCTTAACAATGAACAGAAATCAGTCTCTGAAAAACAAATGATCACTCTTTTTTCCTTATGAAAAGCCATGATAACTCACTCACAGCAGTAACAGGGCTAGTTTGCCACGCAAGTACATAAACACCTCCCCATTCTTTCTGATGTCTCACATCCAAGTTACTCTTTCAAATCCCCCAAACAATTCCGCCCTATCTGATAGCAGTCATAAGAGAAAGTGAAAAGCTGTGCTTCCTCAGGTGAGCTTTAATTTTTCCTCCCACAGGTGTCACAAGGGTCTTCTTGTTCTTTGAATGACGTAGGACACCATTGCCACAAAAGTGGTGCCATCACCTCCTCCTTTGTGTTGCTGAGTTTCCACAGGTACTGCATAAAAACTTGCTTCTATCACAGCTATCTTGCAAGAACTTCAGCAGGAACTTCTGTGGGTGCTGGTCTCTTCTCCCAAGTGACAAGTGATAGGACAAGAGGAAATGGCCACAAGTCGCACCAGGGGAGGTTTAGATTGCATATTAGGAAAAACTTTTTCACTGAAAGGGTTGTCAGACACTGGAACAGTCTGCCCAGGGAGGTGGTTGAGTCACCATCCCTGGAGGTATTTAAAAGATGTGTGGATGAGGCGCTTAGGGACATGGTTTAGTGGTGGACTTAGCAGGGTTAGGTTTATGGTTGGATTTGATGATCTTAAAGGTCTTTTCCAACCTAAATGATTCTATGATTCTTCTGTCAACACTGAACTTGAGGTTTAGCCTTTGTTTAGTGAAGAAACTCCGGAAATATTATTACTCTCTGCCTACCTCCAGAAAATGTTGGGACTTTGAACTTTATTATATTTCCCTAAGTCTTCCGGGACCTACCATAAATTGCTGCTTCAGGGAGCTGTTCCAAGAACTATGAACCAGGTTTCTAGAGAACAATGCAATATAGTGGCAAAGTGACTGGCACAGGGACATAAAGACAGGAACAGCTGAATGTGGTGACTTGGAGGACAGTGGGCAATGACAAGATGTTCCTGCCCGACCCAACAGGCACCGCAGGCACGTCTGCCCAGTTACTACCTCACCTTCCCAGCTGCCGTTGCAAAACAGGTACATTGCTCTGCAAGGGGAACCGGACAATGGTGAAGATGATAGTTGTCTTAGCTTGGAGGTGTTGTCGAGGTCTAGTCAGACCACCCCCTGCATCAAAACCACCTCAGTGTAAAATAAAAGACGGGTCATTTTCATAGACGACTCGCTTCTGAAGGGAGCAGAAGGCCTGATACGGAGACCGGACCCGCTACATAGGGAAGTCTGCTGCCTCCCTGGGGCCCAGGTTAATGATGTAAAGAAGCAGCTTCCTTCCCTAGGACGGCCCTCAGATTATTATCCCCTTTATGATCTTTCAGGTAGGCAGTGATGAAGTAGTGAGAAGTCCAAGGGCGATGAAGAGAGATTTCGGGGCCTTGGGACAACTGGTCAAGGGATTGGGAGCACCAGTCATGTTCTCCTCTATCCCTCCAGTTGTGGGGAATGCTGAGGGGGTAAACAGGAAGAGCCAGCAGATCAATGCCTGGCTCCGAGCCTGGTGCTACCGGCAGGACTTTGGGTTCTTTGACCACGGCTTGATTTACCAGACACCAGGCCTGCTGGTAACAGGTGGAAAAGCCTATCTCACAGGGGGAAGAGGGTTCTAGGACAAGAGTTAGCAGGGCTCATTGAGAAAGCTTTAAACTAGATTTTAAGGGGGACGGGGAGGTAACTGGGCTTGCTAGAGAGGCCCCTGGGTGTAGTAGCTCAGCACTTGTGGGGCAGCATGCTAGTATTTTTGAGAACCAGAAGGCCTACCACCCCTCAAGGGTGAAAATTACACACATAACTCCCTCCCTCAAATGCTTATACACCAATGCATGCAGCATGGTGTAAATAGGAAGAATCAGAGATCTGTGAACGGTCGCAGGGCCATGATCTTATTGCAGTTACTGAGACATGGTGGGACAGCTCACATGACTGGAACGCTGTCATGGATGGCTATGTTCTTTTTAGGAAAGAGAGGCCGGCAAGGCGAGGTGGTGGAGTTGCTCTTTATGTGAGAGAGCAACTGGAATGTTTCAAGCTCTCCCTGAGGGCGGATGAAGAGCAAGCTGAGAGCTTGTGGGTAAGGATTAAGGGGCAGGCTAATATGGGAGACACTGTGGTGGGTGTTTATTAGAGGCCACCTGATCAGGATGGGGAAGCTGATGAGGCCTTCTACAGACAGCTGAGAGTCACCTCACAATCACAGGCCTTGGTTTTCATGGGGGACTTCAATCACCCTGGTATCTGCTGGGAAGGCTACACAGCCAGGCATGTACAGTCCAGGAGGTTCCTCCAGTGTATTGATGATAACTTTTGACTTAGGTGGTGGAGGAGCGAACAAGGAGAGGTGTACTACTGGACCTAGTACTGACAAACAAAGAGGGACTGGTGGAGGACACTAAGTTTGGGGGCAGCCTTGGCTGTAGTGATCATGAGAAGACAGAGTTTAGGATCATGTGCAGTATGCACAAAACAACAAGTAGGATTGCAACCTTGGCCTTCAGGAGGCTAACTTTGATCTCCTCAAGGAACTGCTTGGAGAAATCCCATGGGTCTGGGCTCTAGAGGGTAGGGAGGCTCAAGAGAGCTGGGTGATATTCAAGTCCCACTTCCTCCAAGCTCAGGATCGGTGCATCCCTAAGAGCAAGAAATCAGGCAAGGGAAGCAGGAGGCCTGCATGGTTGAGCAGGGAGCTTCTGAAAAAGCTCAAGTGGAAGAAGGAAGGTAACTATAGCTTTTGACTCAACACCTTTTATTTTCTGTTTTCCGCATTGTGCCAGCAAAATGATTTTTATTCAAGATCACTGAAATTGGAGACAATTTCTGCTGCAGCATGTGAAAAAGAAGGAAATAAATCCTGATCTTCAGTTTCTGAATGATGGGGCAACACTTTAAATACTTCCTGTTCGGGCCATGCATGCCCAGATTGTTTCTCTGGCATTTTGGCTGACGCAGGTGAATGAAACAGTCTGAGGAATCCACGCCTGAAGTTTTCTAACACCAATCAAACATTACAGCCAGTAAAAGGTCTGGACCCTAAAAACTGGGCTTCATGCAAAACAAGTTTAGGGATTGAAAAAAAATAATCTATTGGATCTGTTCACAGAAAGTTTTAAAACAAAATCCAAGAAAAGGGTTGTCAGACATTGGAACAGGCTGCCCAGGGAGGTGGTTGAGTCACCATCCCTGCAAGTTTTTAAAAAGACATGTGGATGAAGTGCTTAGGGACATGGTTTAGTGGTGGACTTAGCAGGGTTAGGTTTACGGTTGGATTTGATGATTTTAAAGGTCTTTTCCAACCTAAATGATTCTATGATTCTATGAAAAGATTTTAAATTTAATTTTGTTTGGTTTTTTGCTCACTTCACCCTGCTATGGAATGTAACAAGTTTAGTAGAGTTATGGGGATATTCCTCCCTTTACTATTTTAATGTCTATTGTTTCGCTTACTCAACAAACTTCCTTCCAATTGGGAAACTTAGGGAGCGACAAAGCGTCATGACTGTGGCACTCTTAAGAGTCATGAAGTTACAGAGCAGGAAATAAGCTCTCTGTATGTGAAGACAGCTGGACTTTATAAAATTTTGTGGTACTCTTTCTTAAAAGGAGGAAAAAAATAAGACTAGAAAAACAACTGTTTGCCCCTTATTTTTAAATGAAAATTCATTCCATGTCAAGTCCCATGATGGAATTGTAACAGCATTCTAATATTTAGTTTTAATTAACTTTCTATTTTTCCACCTGCTGTATTCACTGCTCTAGCAGAGCTGGTGTGCATGAGTTTTTCTTGCACAGCACTTGCAAGAACTTGGACATAGTGGCTGAAGACATTTGAAGATGAGGACAGATTTTACCTTTTAAAAGTGAAATGGGAGAAGCTAGGACAGTGTTATCTACCAGAGCAGGGCCCATTCACCTGTGGAACTGACAGATTTCCAGTGTGTTGGGGTAATTCCCTGATTAATTCCCTAACAATTGCTTTGTCTGCTTTTCTCCTGTATTTGTGTCAGTTCTTTCTTCTGTCACCTGTATATCCTTCCCCTTTTTGCTGCCTTTTCCTTGTCTTTCTTCACCATCTTTTTGGTCTCAGATGGGTATTCCTCGCTCTTTATCAGTGCACTTCCTTCAATACAAGGAACTTTACTGGTGCCAGCATTAGTTATCTGTGTTTAAAACACCTACAGAAAAAAAAAATACTCAATAGAGTTTCTCCCTATGTGCTGATTGTGAAATGCACAATATTCCTCCCGATCGACACAGCCCAAAGTCTCAGTACTACCACTTTTTCATATCCATCTCAATTCCTTGCAGCAGGAATTCTACCTAAAAATTTATTAATCCCTTGCATGTGTCTTCTTATTTCTCTCCAAAAAAGGAAATAACCCATTTCAAGAGACCAAAGATTCCTCACCGCCCAGGAGTCATGACAAATTCAGCCCTAGGGAGGAGCGGTGGCTCCACGTTAGCCAAAGTATACACTGAAATGCTGTTCTGGTGCTTATGGTTTCCAAAGAAGTGTCATGTGGCAAAGATGTCACTTGGTACTTGATAGTTTAATCAAACCCTCAGGGGTAGCAGACATTAATTATCTGGTAGTCCATAAACATTATTCCCTTCCCAAAGTGACATCATTTCAGTATGACAAATGCATCTCCTTTCACTTTTCTGACTGGAAAGCTAACACCAAATAATTCATCAACAGTATCATTTTTTCTTCAATAGCGTTGTTGCTCGGGTGGAAAACATTGCAGAAACGAAAAATATTGCCATGAGCAGGGAGGCAAAGGTCAGGCCTCTGAAATAGATTGGAGCCTCTCCCATCGTGCCATCTTTTCCTTAGCGGTTGTTAAGCAGCAAGTTATTCTCAGTTCCTACTTATCTGTTGGAAACTAACCTTGGCATTGGGATCCTTTTACCTGTTTACAGATGTTGACCTCTCTGTGAGGCAACATTGCAGATGCCGAGCACTTGACGTTCTCCTTGGGTTTCCATTTAAAAGTGCTCTGCTGAGGCGTAAACTTACTCCAGTTTGCAGGGAGACTTTAATTCAAATGGGCATAAACATTTTGATTATAGTCAGAAGGCTACGCTGGTGCTGAGGTTTTGCAGTCACCTTTAACAAATGGTTTTGTTTACTGCCTGGCCAGATGATCATTTTGTCTGGCTACACCCAAGAGACATCAGCATTTCTAAAGCATCTCTAGCTGTCCAGGAAAAAAGCCAGATTCTAGCAGTCACCCTCTTCTGACAGAAGCATTGAAATCTGGTATTTGATTAAGTTTCAGGTTTATGACTTGGAGAAGGCGCTCAGGGGCAGTTTTGGCATGGAGCTGGCAGGTGCGCTCATCCCCAGCCCCATGGCCTGCACGTGCTGCCATGCAGGGTGGCACTGGCACCGGAAAGCCAAAGCAGCCCTCAGGGCCCTGCCAGCCCCCTCAGGGCTCCCTCACTCTGCCCATGGCCCAGGAACCCATTTCATTATCCTCTGGGGCCATCAGTCTCTGCCCCAGCAGCGCCACAGCAGTGCTGGTCTCCAGTTCCCCACAGCCCTGCCCTGCCTGGCCATGGTTCCCACGTCCTTGCCTGGCCTCAGCCCATTGCAGGAAGGTGCCTGATGACCGGAGCTGGGGCTGCCCCACTGCCCCCCAGCTGCCTGCTCCTGGCTGAGGCAGTGAGACAGACCCCAGCTGCCAGGTCCGTCAGCAGTAAGCGGTACCACGATCAGCAGTATCCAAAAGGGAGGCTCTTGCCAGCAGCACTTCAGGCAACAAAAGCACCCTGGCACCATTTTAGCTGAGGAAAAGAGAAGGAGCTCTTGGAGCTGCTGTAAAGCGGCGACAGCTACCAGCATGGCTTTCATTTATTTCTGTGAATGTCCTTACATGCAGCAATTGCTATGCAAGTGGTACGTTTCATTGCAGTCAGCTCCGTTTTTGCTTTTAGCTGGAAATTTGTTGGACGGTAAGGGTGATTTCAGAGTGGCCAGTGAGCTACAGTTTGCTGGAAATGGCCATTTCCGCGGTCACGGTTCACTGCGCCCGGGCCAGCACCCATGCACAAGATCGGCAGGTGTCATCCCACTGGAGACCCTGCAGTGAAGGGTCAATTTGGGAATAACACCACTTGGGATGACTGCCCCTCCTATACGTAGCAAGACTGTGAGAGAACATCTGACTCCCAAGAGCAATGCAAAGCTGTCACACACGCTCCTCTGGAAAGCGGGGCCCTCAGCAAGCCCACAGGCATTTAAAGCAGGTGCAAGAGTGGGGTTAGATGGTATTTACAGATGACTGTGTGTAGAGCAAGCAGGCAAGAGAGACACAGCACCCACTCACAAGGAGTACTGCAGCTTCTGGCAGGGGTGTGCAGACTCCACACGGTTTGTCAGTGGGATGCTTGGGAAGAAGAAATGAAGCGTGAGACAGAGGAAGCAGGAGACACAACAGAGAGAGAGAGTCTTAGTCATAAAGCTAGCAAGGGGTGAATGAAAGCAGGGTGGAAATGACAGATTTTTGTCTTGCCATACGAACACAGGGATTTCCCCCTTTCACGTGGAAGTGAGAGCTTGGCCATGCATGGCCAGATATTGGCATAGAGTCTCATATCTCCCAGATTCACCCCCTCATATGAGGGTGTTTTGTACTACAGACCTGTGTTGCTCTCTGGCCCGTTGGCTTTTCTCCACACGGCTGGCAGATAATGTAATAATACCATGGGTGCCACTTACTTTCACACTGTTTTAGTACCCCACCCCTGCCCTTCAGAGTGATGGTACAGAGTCATGAAGAGAAGAAAGGGCAAATACCATCAATCAGAGCCTTCTCCAGCAATTCTGCTCTGCACGTCAGCTCGGAAGGGTCGGGAGAGGATTTCCTCTCCTGCATGGTGCCATTTTCTCCTCATCCGTATCTGAAGGTTTGTCTCAAGTTGCAATCCTATCCTCTCACAACCTGCAGTTTTACCTTCACTTGTGCCTTATTGTTCAATATTGTAAACACAACCTTGTTCACTTGACCTGCATACATGACTTCATTTAGCTCTACTGGACTTCTAACTGAAGCCTGTGCGCATAAACGGGCTACTTCCCTGTGCTACTTAATTGCACGCTAATAGTCCTCTGTCTAGGAAGCCACTACACTGACTCACGCAGGGTTTATTTACAAGGTACATTGCAGACAGATGTTTTGGCACTCCGTGGAAGCTGTGTAGCCATGTTAGAGAAGTGTTAAGCCACAGCTGCTGGCTTATAAGTTGGGCTCTGCACTCCGCTAATTACAGTCACAGCTCAGAGCACAAGCAGAGGGAGTTCATATCTGCTGGTGAGTGACCACATAGCTATAGATATAGGTATAAGGAAGTGAATAATAATAAGAAAAGCCACATTAAAAAATTGCTGGAATGAAGACATCTGATATATTTTACTTTGTTGAAGGGTATAAAGTTCAAAGACGGCAACTTTACGAACTCCACCAATGAGGAAGTAAACACGTATCACTGTAATAAGGTTATTAATCGTAGCTGGATCGAAGGTCGTGTTTAAAATGAACAGGATAAGGTAATAAAGACTATCTGTGGAAACATCACAAAGAAGCAATCAAATGGGTTACCAAAATAATTGATTTTTGGATGACAGCTTGATCTGCATTAGTGGAGGAAAAAAAGTAGTTTTTGACAGTAGCACCTGCAGGTCAAAACAGACTGAAGTTTATTCTCTGTTTGATGAGATTGAGTCAAATTATGTGCAACAAGCCTCAGATATGGAGAAAAATCCAGTGTGAGAGGATACCAGGGCAATGTATTGTCTGAGCCCTCAGTCTTCCTGGTGACTGCCTTGCGCAGTCCTCAGACCATCGCTGGTGGTTCATCTTCTCCCACCCTTCTTCCCCCTCATGCTTCCCAGCATTTGGTGCTGTCATTACTGATTAGGGTATGTTTAATGTTCAGGTGACCTAAGTTGCTCCTTCATGGTTGGTAGCCACCTCCTCCCCACCCTCAGCTAAGATGGAATACTTTACAACAGATGAAAAGTGAGCATGTATCATCTGGACTGTGACATTTACTTATACCCCTCCAGAGATGCTTCAAAGTGAGCTGTTTTACTTTACCCTAAACTTAAACAGAAACGTGCATTTAGATACAGACTTATCTCATTCTGTCTTAGGGAAAAGAAGAACAGAGGGATAGGATAACAGAAGAATAATGTGTGCACCATCTCTCAGCTGTGCTTGGCACTACCGTAAGATTTAACTAGTCCTAAACTTTTCAGGTCCCTCATCACCTGGAAGAGGAAGTGCAGTCTGACTTCCTTCCATGTCCTGACTCTACCTTGTAGCTTCAAGGCTGATGCTTTTAAATCTTAAAGTCCTTTTCTCCTATTTTTCTTCCCCAGGGTCTCCTCCCCCTTGCAGGCTCACCTGTACTGCACATCAGGAAGTGGTGGTAAGCCCACAAGTCTCAATACTTGAATTACTAGCCAAGCATCAGCCTACACACAACTACACATCTGCAGGAACGAAGGGGTAAAACCATCTTAGACTGAAATCACCACCTGCCCAGCTGTAGCTCACAGTGCTGTATAAGTAAATAGGCAAAAGGTACATAGAACGTACCAAAAAAAGTCTCTGTCTTACCACTTAGTTGTACATGGCAACTAGGGGAGCCCATACATGGTAAAAATCGGTTTAATGTAGGAAGTCTCCTATGTGATGACGGAGCTATAACGTAGCATACTGTCTTTACATTTTTCTATGTACTTGAAGGATATGCATCTGGAATGGTCCCACATTTTCAGTGTATAAAATCTAGTTTTATGTTTACTATTCAACAGAAGCCAAGTTAATTCAGTGTCCTGCATCAACAACATACTTTGACAATCAAATTATGTTTTTAATACTAGCCCGTAGAACATGAGCTCTGACAGGTCCAGTCTCCTCTCAGCCCCCAGTGAAGTCCACAGTCTCATTCAGTCTTGGATTAGACTTGAAGAACTGCACATAGTAAAAAGGTGCATGCAGAGAGAGGGCAGGAGAGCTGGAGCCTGCAACCTGGACTGTGTTGTGAGAGTAGCTGAGGACTTTGCGAGCACAATGTCAGAATACTCTGAAGGTGTTATAAAGCGATACCATGTTAAGTAAGGCCACTACATTGGTTTCATCCATTTTGACAGTCCTAGTTCTCCACAGCTAGAGGGAGGGAAACAAAGCATCATAGGCATGGAACAGATTTATAGGCGCCATCCAATCCATTTGCCCACCTTATTACTTCTTCTAGCTTTTAACACAGGCTTGGAAATTTATATTATTCCTCTCTTCTTTACTGTATTTGAAGATTTAAATCCCTCCTCAATTTGGTTATTTGCTATAGGTATATTTTGGGTTCCTATCCTCTTAAAAGCAAAATAAAACAACAACTTACATGTTCTAAGTATTGTTCAATCCCTCCTGGGGTCAAGCAGTCTCGCAGAGCAAGCTATTGTACAGGGAGGACTATGTGATGTGCAGACTCCATCTGCCCCTGAATTGTGTGTGCAGCACCGGGCCAGCAGCGTGCTCAGCCACGGCTCTGTTCCATGGAGACACTTTCCACGTTTATTGTTCTTGATTAGAAAAACATTCCAAATTTTACAATTGACATTTAAAACTGAATAAAGTTCCAGTTTGGTTTTATCACGGCAAAATTTAAAATAGATTGTCTATTAGCCTTTGTTACTATATTTTTTTTATGAGTGTGAGTGGGAAGAGCATTAAGGAAGGCCATAAATCAGATGCATACTTCTGGTGAGTGCAGGAAATCCTTTAACCTTTATGGTTCATAGAAATAGGAATAAATGCGGATTTATTCATATTGTCTACATTTTCCGAAACATCACCCAAGGAGGCATTTCCAGAAGCAAAATAATCAGAAGAAGAAAACAAAGACAAGAAAAAAAAAAAAAACAAAAACACAGTCGTGCCTAAAGCACCACTTAAAAGCCATTGCTTCCTACTCATATAAGACAGAAGAAGAGACAAAAAAACTCCTGCATTTTTATTTTCTTTTGGTTTTTTGGGTTGGGCATGGCGGATGAAGAAAAAAAACCAAAAAAACCACAACGTGGTACTGAGAGTCGAGACAATTCTCTTAACACCGATAGCGTGCAAGCATATGCATTGGAAAATAATCTGCCCTCAGTGACTAACTCCCAGCAGAAAACTTGGCTGCTTGCCAAAATGTAAATATCCCTTTATGTATGCAGGAAATCATTTTCAGCAAACCCAGAGCTGGTCTAGCAGGATGGGAGATTCCGAGCAGTGCACCATCCATACATTCTTACTGGAATGGGTTAAAAGGCACTCACAGCAGCATGGTATGGATGACACCAGCAAGAATTTAAGCATGCAGCATAATGGTAAAGCAATTAATAAAAGCAATTGCTCACAGTTGCACAATGGAGGAGTATTTTAAAATTCCTGTGCTCTTTTACGGAGAGACGCTGCGAAAGGGGAAAAAAAAAAAAAAGCCTGGCATGGAAGGGACATTCCTTCAGTTCCTCTCAAAAGTTTGAAAAACCTCTGGATAGGAAAATAGTATTGAGCAGCCAATTCTTTCCACATTTGGCTAAGCCCAATGCCCAAAATACACAGAACACTACTTCACTTTGAAAGGATTGCAATACTCCTATCTGAGTCATCTGAAAGCAAATAAAATGAGACCTAAACAAATAAACCTAATTGTGCATGGAAACAAATCCGGCTCTCCAGTTTGGCCATGGCTTTGTTTTTGTTAGTTTAAAGCCTGCATATGCAGTTTTAGTGGCATCAGGAGTTATACAAATATTGACAACAAATTGCCAAATGTTGTTTTTTTCCCCTCAGCGCACAGTGTGAAGAAGCTGGGGGAATGCTTCTAGGAACCTTCCCTAGTGCACTGAACCAAATCACAGCTTGATGGGATACGCTCCAGCCTCTTCTCTGAAGGGTAGACACTAATGAGATTGAGCTTGTTGATTGTTATCGTCAAAGACTTTTATTTTTCACTCGTGAACTCTGCTGAACACAAACTCAAGCTTTCGAAATGCAGCTCAAATGTTTGCACCATAGCCAGGGCATTGTCACATGCTCTGTCCTCCACCCCGTGATTTGTTGCTAGTTTGTGTCATCCTTAACCTGCTTCTGGTGGTTGGGCCAGGAGAGAAACAAATAACAATGACAAGTGAGAAAACCAAGCTGCTGTCTGACATCCTTCCTTTAAAATGCTATTGCCATTTGCTGGTTGTGGAGAAGGGGCAGCCATCTTGAGATAGAAATCCTGCTGTCATCTGTCAAAGGTGGATTTCGATCAAGTTGGGCTGAATCCTTAGCAGCTTGCAAGGAGAAGTAAGACTATGTCAAATCTTGATGTGTCACAAGCCAAAGTTAGCGAAAATGTATTTACATTTGACTTTTAAATCAAGCCCAGACTTTCCTCTCGCACAGAGCCAATGAAACAACATATTTTCTTCTTCTTTGCCTCACGTTCACAAGACACCTACAACTTTTATTATTCTAGCTGGCTGGACAACGAGGTTTCCATTTTGGAAAAACATAAACTTTTAATCCCAGGTTTAAAAAAAAAAAGAAAAGAAAAAGAAGGAAGAATTTTAAAATTGAACAAAGACCCTGAGAGTTTTCACACAAAGAAACCACAGAAATCAGACTCATGCACCCTCCTCAAAAGCCCAACAGTTAAGGCACTTATTTACAATACTGGAGAGATGAATTCATATTCCTATATTTTCTAATGCATTCTGAGAACTTAGAACTTGGTCTTGTACATCTCAAAGATCACCTAACTACCAGGTTATTGAACACAGTGCAATGAACTTCTCTCCCTTTCTCTCTTTTTTATCAGAAATTGTATCCTACACATACGAAACCCCCTAAGAGTTTCATCACAAGTACTGAATTTCCAGGAAGAGTTTTAGGTTTTAGTTTTAACATCTCCAGCAAAAAAGTTCTTGACTAATTGCACATCTCTTAGCTTTCACTATTAAAACATCCACTCTTCAGTTATTATAGCACTACATACTCAGTAAGACCTCAGTATATTCCGTAAGACATTAATGCACAAGTATCTACATAGGCTTTCTGTATTGCATTTCTTATCACGGTGCAAGTGCTCCTAAGCACTTGCACAGTAAAGGCTGAATCATTAAATTGGTGGAAGGAAGGCATAGTGGAAAGGCATGAGAACTTGTGGGTTTGTTAGAAAGTGAAGGAAAATAGATCCTCTCTATTTCACTAACTCTAGACCTTCATAAAAAACCCAACACAATGGTTGGGACTGTTCGTGCTGTGAGCAAACACTGAAATACGACAAGGCATCAAGGCATGTTGCGTTACATGATATTCAGGCAGCTGCTGTGATGGCAGTTTCAATCCACCAACTGGTGCAACGAAACAAATCTGAAATGTAAAAGCTAGATTTCCACCAAAATATTTCATTAATATTACATGCATGTAAGTCAGGGAACTCAGACTACTAATCCCCACAGCTACCCTAAGTCAGCCCTGAAGGACAAAGCAACAACGCAGCTGCACAGATAGGGACTCAGAAGGTATTCTAGGTTTCAGTTTGCTGACTGGAGCGTGCAAAATTTCTCTAACAATGTTTTGTTAGTGTGTTTTCTTTGAAAATTATTGAAGGGTGAAAATACCCGTTGCTTTTCTGTGGAATACAAGTATGAAATGACTGCACACCAACATATGAAGATAGCCAGATATAGCCAAATTTGTATGAACACCTACTAGTGGAAAGTCCCTCCCTGTGCAACAGACCTTGGCAACATGCTTTAGGACAGGGGAGAAGAGAGCTGAGTCTTCTGTCCTTGATTGCAATTTGGACACCAACAAACTCCATAGCATCTGCCACCCTTGAAACCTGCCTACACTAAAAGCAGTCCCATCCCTCTCTGAAGGCCCACCAGCCAGCCCGTCAGCACAGGGGGTGGGTTCCCATAAGCCCTCACAAGAGGCGCAGACCCGCTGCGCACAGCACCAGAGCCTTGCTTGCCCCATCTCAGCTGAAGTAGTACCCTGCAGGTCCCACACCATGAGGGAGGGAGAACAGCCTACCACCAAAAGTCACCACCAAGGCAGGAGAATGACATACTTCCTAGTGAAATAAGAGAGCAAGCAAGAGGGCAGGTTTTGTCCGATTTAGTAAAGCACCTTCTCTTCATGGAGAGAACCATCCAGCCACTTTCAGGGTTCCAGAGATTAAAGCAACAGGGAATGAGGAGAAGTAGGAAGGAAAGTGGCATCTGAAGCTGTCCATAAAACAGGGCAATATATGTCTGGATAACAGATTACCAGACGTAAAGGGTACCTCACCAGCCTGCTCTCTCCCCGCCTCTTCTGTCTCTCTCACACACTCACCCACTCTTCCTTGGGTTGGGCACCTTCTTGAACACTGAGGCAAGTCAATTGAAACCAAATAAAAACTATAAATATCACGCCTAGGAAGTAGACTGCCCTCCCAACGCTGACAGCTGCTGTTGCCAACCTGAACTGCGCGAGGGCACCAAGTGTCGTCCCACCTAATCCTCCCTCCCGCCACCTCCCTCACCCGACAGCTCCCAAGACGGGGAGATGTCAGCCTCCCAGTGCAGCATACAAACTCCCCCTGAGCATGACAAGGCAAACTGTCATCGTCCACCCTGGCTGCCATCGTGGGTGGTCACATTGGTGGCTGCTCGCATTTGCGCAGTACTGGATGCTGTGGAGTGTACAAACTGTTCCAGAAGGCACATGGAGGGAAACGTCCTGTGCGGAGAGAGCCATGCTAGCAATACATTACAAAGCTGCGTTTAGCAGTCACGTTACCATCTAGAGCCCCTGGTCTGTACTTGACTTGGCACATCTGAATTATTATAAGGATAAATGAGAAAAAAAAAAATCACACTTCTCACTCCATAAAAACGCAGGAAGAGTGGCTACCAGCAAGTCTGTGTGCTTTATCTCAGGGTTGTACCTGTCACCCTTCTGCTTGGTATTTGCCACATGTTTAACTGTTTCTTACAATTTTCATTGTTCTGTTTAAATGGCTTTTACTCCTTCCTCTTATCTTTCTAGGCCACCTACTTGTTTAATAGCTGATCTTCTCATGCTAATTATTTGACTGCTATTTCTGAGACACTTTGTCAAGTTACTTACCTTGCTGAAGTGACAGAAGTTTCCCCACCACCAGCCTCCCGCCATCCACCCCCTGTCTGTCTGGTTTCCCCCCTCTAGTCTGGCTGAAGTGACAAACTCTCTCCCCCAGCCAAACATTTGTTTTTACAAGGTATTTTTATACCATCACCTCTTCCCTGCATCTCCCCCGCCTACCCACCACAAACACATGCTGTGGTGGGAGGATATTCTGGTTTCACATCATTTGCAATGTTAAGGTGACAAATTTCCCCTCCTTCAAGCCATTTTTTTTTTTTTTTCAAGATCTGGTTTGTAAAATGCAAATAGCAAAGGGCTAGTTTCTCTTTGCCTTTTTTACCCTGTGCATGGAGATGTCCTCCTTTGCTTAAATCAGTGGAAGAAACAGCAAAAATCGCTTGATTTATGTTATTTGAAACCTATTTATGCTATAAAAATATACAAAGAATATCGTCTAGATTGATAGATTCCTTTTACTCATCCCAAGGAAGATGGGAATGATGAAGATTTCCAAGAAAGTAGGCAAATGTAACCACCCTACTGACTACATTAGTCTATCACAGTCTGTTTTTCCCTGCATTAAAATGCACATGCAGTCACATTCACACAGTAAAAACAACCTCAGGTGCTCTAAGCATCAGGCTTGGAACCACGAAAAACATGACTGTGGCCTTCATCATACCAAATTAGGGGTACGTGTCCTCAAGCAGTGATTCTGGTGTGGTGGAGAAATGCCTAAGCCAGTTTTAAATTAGGCAGGAACAATCTAGTTAAAACAGCACAGAGCCCAAACTGGGCTCAGCCACTCTAAATATTTACCCTACTCTGAGCTAGAGGTTGCAGGGGCATGCATACTACCACGACTGGAGAACTTCCAGTACCTACATTCACCACTGCAAAGCTAGGTCTGATGTGCTAAACACCCTGGTCATTCTAGCAGCATACACGCATGGAATGGGCCAAATTAGGACTGTTTATAAAAAGAGTCAGTTTACATGGCAGGATGGCTGAAAAATGCTTTTTATATGAAGACTATATCTATTCAGCACACACCATAGACTTTCTGAGGCAGGATAAAGTCTTATTCCCTGTCTCAGGACCAAACTGAATATTGTTCCAGGATGTCAGCTGCATTTTAATTCCCATTTTATGCAGAACTTTTAGTACAGCACAAGGCAACCAAAAAAAGTATGCACCAATAATGCATCTTTGTTAATTTAATCTTGTCATTTTGTCTCATATAAGGGAAAAGAAAGATAAATTTGAAAAACAAAACAGGGTGGGTCAACTCACTGCCAGCAGCAGGGGAACAAAACGGGAAAGTACTAAACAGTGAAATTTATTTATACTGTGCGGCAACAGGCTCCAGAGAACAAATTATTAGCAGAAGGAGCCAGTCACAGCACATGCAAGGCTTCCCTCAAATCAAACAGATACGGCTGTTGCTGTGGGCAGCCAGAGAGCAGAGAAAACGAAAGAGAGAGGCAAAACCCTCTCCACAGACTGAAAACATTTTGTAGTTAAGGGACTCAGAGCAGAACATGGGTAGGGCCTTTTGTTTCACTTTGGTTGTAGCAAGGTCATTTGGGGGGAAATGTCTGCAGAAAACCACCAGCTGAGCAAAGGAGGAGAAGGGAACAATGCAAGTTTCTCAGTAAAAAAGTACGTAAGTTGGAAGGACATGAGCTGTTTGTCCATCCCAAGAATTTTCAGAGATTGCCCCCTTTTGCATGTTGTGGAAAAGTGAGTAGAGGACCACCAGACCATCACAGAGGAGCCATCCACCAGAACTATCTAGGGATAGATCAGAAAGGAAGAGCCATCCCCCAGTCATCCTGGAGCTATCAGTCTCCAGGGTTCTGCTGGAAACTGTTCAGGGCAGTGCAGCTCTGCTGGCTCCTAACTCATCGCCTGACCCCTGGCACATACCCAGAACCAGGTGATATTTATTTGGCAGCACATTCTTTACTAGAAAAACAATATGAAATCCCTGCATTAACACCCTGCTGTTGGCTAAAGATACAGTCCTCTTCTGTATGCCACTGAATACTAACAAGTGACCTCTGGATCTCAGAATAAGCATCCAAAGAGGTATCTGTTGGTCCATGAGGAAAATATGCACCCACATGAAGAGACTACTTCCCTACCTGAGCTAGCCGTGCAGTGGCCTGCTCAGGTCCCGTTACCAATGTAGCTGCGTCAGCGTGAGCTCAGCACCAACTGCAGAAACCATCCACGCAGCTAAGGAAACACTCAGCCAAGTAGCCATAGCAATACCAAACCCAGTGTAGGCTATACGGATGGCAGCATCCAAAACAGGCAGTAAAAAGCTGGCTCAGATATGTCTGCAAACACTGGCATTAGCCTACCTTTGTTAACGCTTTCAAAATGTTCAGAGGTTTTGGGTGAAAGATGCTGCATCAGCACAAAAGCATTCCCATAGCAGTAAACACGCTTGGCTGGACCACTGCCTTTCTTGAGCTCTGATTTGCTTCAAGTAAATACAGTCATTTATTGCATGTTTCACCTTCTTGTGGAACATCTGCTGTCTGTGAAGAGCCAAATAGCAGACAGACTCTCAATCCTCCTGAGATACCTCTGGCTAACAGCACGCATAGCTTTCCTCAGAGGCCAGCATGTCACTGAACAGTTGGCTTACTATAAACCACCGCATGCTGTAGGTGTTTCCAGCTGCCTCACGCTGCATTTGTGTCACAACCCGCGTTCCTGAGGAGCCTATGCAGTCTGAGCCATGCTTTATACCTATCCTGGGAGCAGTACGTTTCTTATAAAGCAGTTCTTTCCACCCACAAAGCAGAAGATTAAGAGAAAAAGGGAAGGTCAGCAGTAGAGTGTGAAAGCAAGGGGGTTGAGTGCTAGTAACACTGCTCAGCTTATTAGGAGAACATCTCTCCAGGAACAGGGAAGGATATGAAGAAAATAAATAGAGGAAGACCACAAGGATAGGGGTGAAGTCAGAGGATGCCGGATGGTCAAGACACACGCAATGAACAAAATGCAAACGCTGGCTGAAAACTCACTGAGGTATTTAAATTTCATTCAAAACATAGTGAGCCAATGAAAACATTCAAAGGCAAAGGTAGATATGACAGGAGCCAAAGGAATTTTTGCTGTAGGCCTGTCAGTAGACTGAATGGAAAGTAAAGAAAGCAGGACTGCGGCAGGCTGTAGGAATTTGGCTGCGAGAATCCTGGTCTGAGTCAGGCTGCTCACATGGAGGAGACACTGTTAGAGATGAGGTCTGAGGGCATCACGAGGCTACAAAAGAGGGTGAAGCCGAAGCAACCTTTGAGTGACATCAGGAAAAAGTAACACAAATTGCTCCTCCAAAACATGGAATAGGTTACGGTAATGCCCAGATTCTGTACCATGTACTTCAGGAGAAGGTGAGCCAGACTCTTACCAGTTTAGATGTCTGTAGAGTCTGGCTACTTTCACTGTCTGCAAAGGAGCTGCTCTCAGTTTACACCAGCTTAAACCTTGTCCCCCTCCCTACTCAGTGTTACCCGTCTCAGTTTTAACCACGTAATGGCTTCAAGCAAGAGCACAAAGTCATGCTAATCCAGCCAAGAATTCCTCAGTGCTCCCTCCCACTCTTAGAAAAGTTTTGAATATCACAAACGGATAATGACAGATGGTGGCACATAGACCCCTGTGCTAAACTAGTCAAAGCCTAGCAGCTGAGGCTTTCCCTACGTATCTGAGAAGGCAGGCTCTCATCTAGTCCCCCTGTTTCAGTTTTTGAAAGTTTGAGGAGAAAGAGTTGTTTGGTTTTGTTTTGTTTGTTTATTTTAAATCTTTAGCCAAGCTGTTAATATAAAACAAAACATGTTGTATTTGTCTGGCCTATCCAGTTTAATATAGATACAGGTTTCTTCACCCCTCCAACCCAAGTATCCCAGGAAGTTTGCCCCACTCTAAAATAAAAGAGGATCGATATATCATTACCTTTTATTCAAGGCTGAACAGTGGGAGCTGCTTCCACAAAGGCAAGATACACCCAACTAGTCGAACAATGATATCTCATCTATGGGACAAGCAGAAGCCCCGCACCATCACTGGGCTCTATGCCGGCAGAGGCTCCTACCTCACACAAGGCCAACTTCACTGAAGTTGTTTGCCTCAGTGTAAGGCAGCAAATGGTTCTTACACTTGCACCACATTGCCTGCAAGAATACAACCCGCTCCAGGACTCACACTACCAAGCTGAGCTCCAAGGGGTGGGGAGGAAGCAGAGCACGCCTAGGGAGCTAATGTGTAGAAGACATGCAGAAGCATGCTTGTGGCTAAAGGGAAACAGACAACTCTACGTTCCTATGTTCAAGAAAAAGCTTTTACTCCTTATAACAGGCAGTATTCAAGGACTGACTTATTTTGAGAGTCAGCCTCCCTTTGGATAAGTACATCACATGAAGTATGAACAGGATGCCAGAAGTGTGGGCAGAAGGCAACTGTGGCCAGCAGCTGCGGTCACTCATGTAGTCTGTACAAGCCTGCTGCGTTGATAAACATGTAAAAGTGACAACAGCTTTTGGAGGAGAGAATTGGAGAAGATGACCCAAAGGCAGGTAAGGTGATGTTGTCATT
Source organism: Gavia stellata (assembly GCF_030936135.1). NCBI lineage: Eukaryota > Metazoa > Chordata > Aves > Gaviiformes > Gaviidae > Gavia > Gavia stellata. The sequence goes on along the minus strand of NC_082598.1, from coordinate 20,920,966 downwards.
GGTATACTCTACTGGCACATGGAAGACTACCAGGGACTAAAACTTGGATCCTTTGCATCCCCGTGAGCGTTGTAAACATCTAACTATTGGCTAGTTTTGGGGAGGGAACACTCATTCCCATATCTTCGCACAACAAAACTTTCAAAAGATTTGTTTCCATCCCTGTGTAAAGAAAGAAACATTTTAAATCTCAGAATTTCAAGGAACAGAACAATTGTTTACGACACATGTTTGTAAAGAAAATAGTCCAGTTGCGTCAAAGTACGTAATTTACCCTTACAGTACAAAGGTAAAGAGCCTTCAAACTAGACTGTTGACCTAACAGCCAATCGAGGGCTACATTTTAACCTTGCATTGAGAAAAAGCCTGACCACAACTATAAGGAGGCTCAGTTGCCCCATCTACTGGTCAATGGGAAGACTGGATTTACACTACAATTAAAAGCCTCACCACCGAGGCCCCGATTCAGTTGAATTCTCAAGTTCTCATTTCTAACTTTAATCAGATGTGTAAACACCATTGACAGTAGCATTTCAGTAAGCACCTAAGTACTTTGCTGAACTGGAGCCTAAGGCTGATTTATCATGGCAGGAATAGGGAAATGACTTCTTTCATTCTGAAAATGCATTATTTTCAAAGAAAATACTAGGACAACCTGTTCAGTAACACTGGCTTGTTAACCATGAAAAATTAAATAAATATGCCTTCTTTTGTTCTGAAGTGGTCTAAGGTCATTTAATACTATAAAATAGCAGCCTGCAGAACCTTTGTCACAAAGCAGCTATATGTGTTGCAGCTCAGTAAGGTCATCATAAGGTTACCATGGCTTCTTAGGGATATTTTTTAGAAGTATTTATTTACTAAATAGCAATTCTGATTTCCTAAAGACCTGTTGACCTTGTATTTTCCATCACTGTATGCAGTGCATCTGTCCCTCTGAAGTAGGTCTGTTCCTTCTGGGGACAGGCTGGAGTCTAAAGTGAAAATGTGAAGTTTGGGTTGACTTGAAGGGGCCTTTTACCCTACCCCAGGTAGGAGGACTTGTCCGATGTCTTGCTTTGAGCACACACCTCACTCTCATCCCTGTTCTTTGAGAGCAAGCCGCTGCTTTCATACTGTAACATCCCTCTGCTCCACAACTCCCACGCTGGTTACAGGTCCGATCAGATGTACCTGGAGAGAAGCTTCAGCCAACAGAAAGGCCACCAAAAAGCCTGGCAGCAAGCTGCCCACCAGGTATCCCAATATAACTGCAAGGAGATTCACCATGAGATCTTACACATGCTCTCTCTGCGTGACTCCAGCAAGCCTATGACAGTTTGCTTTGGCAGATACTCCATATGCAAGTAACTACACTTCCTGCATGACACACAAGTCTCCTGCCCAAAGGACTGCCATGTCTTGAAAAGTCTAAGCAGAGATGGGACTAAACTATCAGCATGTCTATCTAGACCCAGGCATGAAAGTTCACAGAGGAGTTATTGTCACAACCACAACAGAGAATGATGAACCACCATTCTCAGCAAGCAGAGCCCAACATTGTCTTCAGGAAGCACAGGTGGCAAAGCACAAGTGCGATCACCTATCTTAAGAAGCTATGACCTAGTTACCCAGCAAACTCTGTGAGAATAAACCAGCCACAGCATGGAAGAGACTGTAAAGAAGGAGGAGGAACAGCATCCCCACTGAAGCTCATTCATCTCAGGTGATAAACCTGAGAAGCAATTATGACTACTTTTAAATATATCATTTCTACAGCAGGCAAGGAAAGAAATCATCGGCAGTATATCTAGACCTGCTGGTATACCAAGTGATGTGTTGTACATGAGAGAGTTCATAAAGCACATACACTACTCTGAAGATCATCAGAAAAGGTTTGCTTAGCCTCCTCCCAGAAGTATATTTTGGGCTGAGTTATTTGCCTTAAGGGTATAGTCAAATGTTTCTGAAATTGCTAGAGTCCAAGACTCTATAATGGAAAACACAAGGGATGATAGTGTCTTGAGGCAAATGCTTGCACAGCCTCACAACTGCAGTGTAAGCTGGGATCCAGCATTTCTAGCTGACATCCCTAGAGAGGTCACAAAAATGGCCAAGAGACTTCTCAGATGAAGCATATAATAGCTAGCACCTCAGTTACCCAGGGACTGGGGTAGAAGAAACACTGTCAGTGTCCAGAAGCGTCTACAAGGAAAGTCCACTGAAGACAGGCCCTGAGGGCCACCTCCCAGAGTTCTCTGAGCATCACAAGCCTGCTGGGAGATTCCCCGCAGGCACACAACCATCTGGCATACTTGCACTAGCCAGCGGGGAAGCAAACAGCTGACGGCTAAGGTGTCACCCGGGATGGTGCACAGAGATGTGAACTACAGGCAGTGCCCAGAACCGCTTGCAGTGTAAGCTGGCTTCCTCAAGGGCAAGTGCTTTGGGAGTTCTGTAGCTAAGCACACCTGGCTTCCTCAGGAATTCCTCAGCTGCATAGGACCAGTAGCACAACTGAAAGAGTATTTCAGTTCTTCAGCCTACAAAATACTGAGTGATGGAAGAGGGCCCTGAATTTACACCTGAGAAAACAGGGTGCCAACTGTGCCTGGGCTTGTGAACTCATGCATAACTCCCCATGCATGAAGACTCACCCAGAGAAACGTACCTCCCAACAGCTCAGGTTTCCTCCCTCCTGTGAGGGTGCACAGTGCTTAGCTCCCCAAGCAGCCACCCCCAGAGCAAAAGCTTCAACCCTGTTGTGCTGGGGGGGACCCACTGAGACCAGCTGGTTGGGTGGAAGCTGCTGGAGAAGGAGCCGTAACAGGTAGCTGTGAAAGAGGTGGCCCTGCTGAAGAAAGATGCTGAAAAGATGCTGGCCCAGTTTTACTAGCCACAGAGTAGTATTGTTCTCAAAAGCAGCCTCCACAGAAAAGGGTCAAACTTCATTAATTCTCTAGTCCCTCATAGCAGACAACTTTGACAGGCCAAGTTCTGGCTTGTTAGGCTGGGAAAACCCACTCTGTTCCCTATACGAGGCCAGATTTAGACATCTGACTTACATCACGGGCCCAAAGCTTATTATGTCAATCCGAGCTGATAAATAATCCAGAAACTGGCAAAAGCAAATGTTTGGCGGGAGCTCTGAATATAAACCAGACTTTAACTGAAAGCTACAACCACGACTGCAGATAAACCATTCAGTCTTTCGTTTTCTGTTGCCATCAATGTACGTGAGACAATCCTCCTCATCCCATAAGTCCCCAATCTTTTCCCTATTATCTGTCTTCAGAAACAATCTTCAATTGCTATTTGCATGGCACTCGACAGATTGAAGACCCTTTTTTTCATAAAACAAGGTGAATCAAACATCCTTGCTCCTGGTTGCGAATAATTCTATAATTAATTATGTTACTTACATACAATATCTTTGAGGGGGAAAATCTAGCATTATTCTTCTCTGAAAGAATTTATTTTCTTGATTACATAACAGAATTGAATGCAATTTTTCTTCCCTTTTACCTTTTTCCTGGGAACAAAGTCTGCATTCTTCAGCTGTGATCACTCAGGCTATTGGTTAGGGGTTTTTTTCAAATAACAGTGCATAAGAAGAGTACAAAGACAGGGTTCCCTAGAGACTGAACCATGTATTTTATATCAAAAGGCAATTTGCTTTCACTGGAAAATAGGCAGCACAGAAAATACTAAACCAGAAATTTCATTTTACATTCAGACACTTCGGAGTCTGACTAATCCAGTTGATTAGTCTCTGTTTTGGGGGTTCTTCTGGGGTACAGAGGTAACTATATCTTTACTCACAGATATTCTAAAATTCAGAACAAAAGGAATAGGCAAAGCAACTAGTATATAACTTCTTGCTACCACCACAAGCATTAAGAATATTCTTAAACATGCCACTCACTCACCAGGAAATAAACATCAGAAGGAGCTGGAAATCACTGCTTTGCCACCACTCAGCTTTCACACTGTCACTTTCCACCTCCTTGCAGAAGTCCGGCAGCACCTTTCCAAGCACCACCTTTCCAAGCACCACCTGCGTCAGGGCACACTGTAACATCCCACGGGATCAGCCAACTCACTCTGACATAAAACTAGGCTCAGTTGCTGGAATCAGCCCAGGGGCCAAGTCCCAGCTGGCAAATCTAAAATGACTTCCAGCCCAAGGGAAAAGAGAGAGGAGTGTTTGGAAAGAGCTTGCGTAGAGGGCTTCCAAATGGTAGTAGCCCTCCTTTAGAGAAATAGGAATACTGCCTAGGCTGAAGATCAATAGACCGTTTGGACTGTTTGAGGTGTATTGGAGGGATGGTTCTCTTCTTGTCCTGGATGGGGCTGAGCAGTCCCCATTCCTTTGCTGGTGAGTAAAAGGAGTTTGCACAAATGTGACTGTGGCTCTTGCTTTGCTGGGTGGACAGAAGTGTGATTATCACTCATGTCCCCCTGCATGGTTGCCTTCCAGCTGCCAAAGCCGTCCTGCCAGTGAGGCTTCAAAAGGGAGCACAGCTGGCCAGTTCACCCAGAAATAGCTCCTCACCTCTCCTGGCAGTACAAACACCTCTTCGAAAGCCCGTTCCATCCATACTCTCACTAGGCAGCAATTGCTGGTTAGCATTCCCTCATCTGTGGTGGGAAACGCAAATACAGCTCTCTAGCTTTTCTTTGCATTATAGACATGTAACAAGTGTGTTCACTGCATGGGCCTCTACTCTGATAAAGACTGAGACTTCACCATGACCCTCCGCTTCCCTAAAAATACTGCAGGCTGAATGAAGCCTTCTGGCAAGACAAATAAATCCAGTCAATAGCATGTGTCAATGGCCCAAGGAATGTCTTGGGTCCTTTCCTACGCATAATTCTTCTTCAAAAACTCCGTCACTTCCTACAACAGCAAATATATGGAGCAACGTCGTACTAAATATAGTAATTCCCCAGATACCCAGCCTCTGTAAATTTCAGTGGATGTGGCCCTTCGTTACTTTTTAGATAAAGTATTGCTGTGATGTTTTCTACAATGATACAAGATGGTAAATCCATTAGAATTATAAGGAAGACTTTCAACATAACAGCCGGCATTCAACTCAGAAATACTCATATGAAGCTGACCATAAAGAATACACACTTAGAATATACAGATAGTTTTCAGGGCTCTTCTCTACCCTGATTCTCAGAGAGAAATTTAATGGTAACAGGATAGTCAACACATTAACTAACACAAAAGAACAGAGGGTACAACTTCTGTTCCCATCCAGGTAATATCAGCAAAGCAGACATAAATATTACCATACTGCTTGTATGCAGTAGAGGTAACATTTTGTAAGCTTTTTCATACACAAAGAAGGCTATTCACCCAGAACACAGTCTTGAACATATCAGAAGTTATTTTCAGATAGTTGGGATCTGAAAGTCCTGCTCAGTATCTATTTCAGGACAGATAGACCATGAGTGAAGAAGGTCCCTATACCATTAGCAGGAACTACAAAATTTCCCTTGATTTATCTCAAAACCTGCAGAGGAGACAAAATCGCTGAATCCTGAAAGAATGAAGTAGTAAGGAGACTCACATCTGTTGCAGCTGTTTGCCCCAAGAACCAGGTTCCTAAGCAAGGTAATCCTAAATGCTTCTTCAGAATGAAACTGTGTTTGTGATTAAGCATTTCTGTACTACTAGCAGAACACCTAATATGGACACTTCTAGCATTGGAGCTGTCTGCCTGCAAATGTAGATAGGAAAAATAATCTAGAAGATGAGAAATCTTCCATAGATTTAGGGCTAGAATTAGAATCTTGTCTTGAAGATTCATGATAGTCTCAACAGAGAGTAGCATGCAAACTTATTTTATCTTGGAAGACAGAAAATAACAGGAACAAAATATCTTTCACTCTTCCAGGACTTAGAGATGAGCAGAACTTTAGTTAGAACATACCATCATGGGAAGATTCCTGGAAAAAGTTGGGGCGAAGTGACTGACTGTAAATAGGGCATGAAACTGGATAAAGTCAGTCATCTTCAGAATTTCTAGGATCCAACAGAGCATACATATCATATTCCAGGTAGTTCCCAAAGGCTGTGACAGTTCACAAATGAATCACAAAGTGCCATCAGCATCATTCCACTAAAACCATTGGCACAATTGAAATATTATATTTTTACCTTTATCTGTATCTCTTCTGTGATTGCAAAGGATTGAGGCAAAGGGAAACTTCTTATCTTCTTGAAAGCAGTCATTATCTGGATGTCATTCCTGCCTTGTCAGGAGCCTTGCTAAGTGATACGCACCCAATGACCTGTGGAAACCAGAACCAGGTGTAAATTCTTTTGCACCCCCCTGAATAATTTTGCTAATGAATGCAGATGCAACGATTCACTTAATCACATTTTGTTAATAAGGCTTGCTAACTGCCCTTACTTTTCTGCGAGTTTGATGAGTGATGGTTTTTCTGACTAAATAAAACCAGCCTTGTGTTCTTGTACTACGTTTACAGCAATTTTCTATTAGCTGGGCCTGGTTCTTATGAGCCAATAATCAATGACATAGAGACAGGATGAATATAAACTTCTGAGCTTTTGAAAGGAACCAACAGCAGCAAACATCTCTCCTTTCTGCCTGTACTGGAGAGGCAGGTCACTCTCATGATGCTTAGGTAGTTCTAACAGACTCAGTCTTCCATTTTATATGCATTATGATGCATCCAGACAGAAGAGTATGAGGATGTCCAGGTACTTCTGGGACTTCTTTTGGGAAACCTCTACCCAGCTGTTATTGTTTCCAGAAGAGCACACAAGAATCATGGCAAACTCTGAAGTAATGAAAAGTGGGGACACAAATGAAAATTCCCAAAGCAGAACATGTCAGAGTATTAATCTTGCTACTTAATCGTGTAACCAGCTTGTCAACATGACAAAAATTGAGGGGATATATTCCATCTGGACCTCAGCAAAGCATTTGGAATGATGTCACATGGGAAACAATTAGTAGCTACAAGAATTGTAAGCCAAGTATGGAAGTAGCTAAAGTGGAAATGACAAATGGGAAGTCATTGGCCTGGAAGGATTTTACTGGTGGCGTTCCTCAAAGAACTGTCCCAGGACAAATTTAATGTAATTGTCCAGCATAAAAATAGCAGTATACTAATGAAATGTTCTGATTAAACAACTTGGGAGGCAATGTCAGTGCAAAAGAATAGCTGGAATGGTAGCTATGGGACAAAATTTAACTGTCCTAAGTGCAATAGGGAATAGTAACAAGAGTTTTTGCTATGAAGCAAAAGCTTGTCAGCTGAAAACAGCTAGGAGGAATTCTGACATGTATTAGTAGGATTGCCAGACTTTATATATGGGAATGCCTCCGTTAGATCCTCACAGCTCCTTATAGGCTCCTTCAGCTCATGGTGCTGCTGGCATTGTTGCTTTGATTCAGAAGCAGAGAGAGGTAGGGAGGGAGCAGAGGTGACAAAATCACATAACCCGTATTAAAAATGCACAGAAAATGCAGGGAGAAGTAATGCCCCACAAGTTCTTAATGTGGGACATAGGATTTTGGACTGAACTATGAGAAATTCTTTGTTATATGGGACATCCAGCGAGCCTGTGTTAGCCACTCACAGGATAACTATAAGAAGGACCAGGGGAATGGAGCTTATTTCAGAGGAAGCTAGAAGCAGACAGTGAAGATTCTGTTACTAAGATTACCTGCTTTCCAGGTTTCAGAGGACTCCTAACGGTGCTGTTCAGCCAGTAATGGCACAAGTTAGAGTTCTTACATGAACCTTCATCTTACCTGTAGATGGGAAATCTGGATCTAGAGCTGGCCTGCTACAATCACTGGCATCCCAAAAGTCACAGATAATAGACCAGGGAGCAAATGCTTCTGATTAATATCCACAGTGGTTTCTCTTCATCCAGGGTGGAAGAATAAATACATTCCTAAACTGTGCCTGAGCCATCCAGTTCTGGGAGTGAATGGGTGGCTAAGGACTCCTCCTACAGGAATGTCTGCTGGAACAATGGGAGTACCTTCCTCCTCTACCCTGATTGGTATTGGTGATATTCACTGTACTGAATTACAGGAAGAAGTTGATAGCAAAGGAGGCACCTTTCCTCATGACCTGGGGCCTGAAAGATACTTTTCATCATGAGGTCCCTTCCAACCCAAGTTATTCTGATTTCTGACCTCTGAAGGTAGGCTAGTTACATCATTTCTCCTGATGCTCACTTCTCATGATAACCTCCTTGTCTTGACTAGGAACTTTCCTTAGAAATGTTTACCTCTGATCTGCTGGGAAGGAAACAGAAAAGAAGGAAAGAGATATCCCAATTTGCTCTGTGAGCCCCAGAGTCTACGAAGGCTGTATTCCAATGGATTTATGTCCTACGTCCCTCATGCTCCTGCCCATTCAACTGACCAGTATGCCCTAGCCCCCCTTCATATCCACCACCCTACCTCCAAGGTGTTCCTCCAGGGCTACAGGAGGAACACTCTTTTCCCTGCAGTATCTCCAGCTCTTCCTCACCTCCTTTAACTGCCACCCAGCTTCCCCTGCTCAGTACTTGTAGCTATCTCAGAAGACTTTTAGCTACCTTTCTGGCATGCAAAGGTCAGAAGGGAGGACCCACTGTTACAGAAGACAAGCAAAGTGGTAAGTCAAAATATTGAAAGTTGCTGAGTCTCAAAAAATTACTGAGGCACCTGGGCCAGTAACAAAAGCTGACCAATTTTCTGCTTTTTTGTGCAACTGTAGTAACATTCTTATTGGGTTGCATTTCAATGTAGAAGTTTATACTCAAATTTGAAGATCTTCTGAAAAAAAACAAACATTAGTATTGTGAAAAGCGGGCGAGTTTTCTCTTTGACTCCCAAAATATAAAATTTCTACGCTCAGAGCATAGTATTTCAGCAGTATAAAGCCCTGGGAAATTTCAGAAGTTATTCCCTTTTGGAAAAGATTCTTCAAAACATTTTAAGTTCTTGGAACCAAAATATCTGATTCCCACACAAATCCAGACCTATTTTTCCTAACCATGAAGAAAGCTTCTCAGACAAGAACTAAAAATGCTTTCTAGAGCATGAAAAAACCCCCACCCCTGTATTTACCACCATAATGCCTTGCAAGGAAGGGGAGTACTATTATTGCTATTTTACAGATGGAACTGAAGCTCAAAGGCTAAATTACTTACCTGCTGCCAGACAAAAGTGTGGCGGAACAGGGAACTGACCACAACTGTCCTAATTTCCAAGACAGTGTCTTAAACACTGCACCATTTTTCTTGCAAGGCCCACACAGTCTGCACTATGCACAAACACACCTTGGATCATAGGTTAATATGTGAAAATGAGAGCTTTAGCATGCTTTGACCTGCACTTTGTTTTTTGCTCTCTCCTGTTATACATTGTCCACATGGAAACAGTGTATATTCTGCAGCACTTTCTCAGAAGCTGGAAAATAATTTCCTTTGACTGGCAAACGTGCTATTTGGGCTGTGTGGCACCACAGGAAAAGCCAATGCAGCTTTTCATTTACTGCTGTGTCTGCATGTTAACATGAAGAAGGTCAGTAGGATTGTACACAGTACTGAGAAAATGAGTAGTTAATTATTGCTAGACTGCAAGAAGGGAAAATACGTGATTTATTTTGGTTTAGAAAACTGCGAATCACAAGAACAGTACAGTAAAATTGCAACAATCAGTTGAGGCTATTCAATGTGCTTTTGAGTATTACAGAAAAAAAAAATCCCCTCTCATCAGTGGGAACAATCTCGATAAACGAAGTACAATATTCAGCAAGAAAAATCCCATTTTTCTTGCTCATGTGTCTAATCTGGCAACTTGCCAATATCTTTTGCCATACTTACTCCTCCTGAAGTGTTTGTGCTTGAGGGTTTCACTGCATCATCAACAGTCTATAATGCTTCAAAACTAAGCTGTGTTTAGACCAAAATGCCAGATTTGCTCTTCAGGGCACAAGTTTTAGTAATTTCAAAACTTATCAGCATACAACAGCAAGCCTAAACTTAGTACAACCAGATCTTTCTGTTGGGATGTCAAAGCACTGTTTAAAACTTTTCTCCAGTCCTCCAAAGGCTGAAGTTATATTTGCTGTTCATATTCCAGCTAAAATAAATAAGCAAAATGCATTTATATTACAGAATAGATATGGTAACTTAAAAACATTCTAAGATGGCATTTTTATCAGATGTTTTGTCCCAACCTTTTGATCAGAACAATCAGAACAGGTGGACCAAAACTAACAAATCGGTTCCTCTGCAAAAGGCAGACTAGTCCCCCCCCAAGTACTAATAATTATATTAAATTATACATCAACACATGTAACATCTTTGTGTGATTGTGTTGAAAAATAATAGTTGTTGCAGGCTACAAAAGTAGCAAAAACTCTTACTTCCAGAGCAAGATAAGGAAAGAGTCCTAGGGAGCACAATTTGCTATACTCAACTTCACCTGTTATGGGTAGCTAGGAGAAGGAGAGGCTTACGCCCAGTGTCCGTGAGCAGAACAACGCATTGTCACAAAGCCCAGCATGCCAGCTGCAGGATTAGTGACTTCCCACGTGTGTCCTGGGCAAGTCTCCAGCCAACTGGCAAATGCCAGAGCAATCATAGAAGATTTCAGTGTAAATTCTGGAGAATTATTGCAGTTATGTTCCTTGTTGACTTAACAGTTTTATCCAGACAGAATACCAAAGCTTTGAAAAAAACATTCACTATCCTAGCACTTTAAAGACATGGCCAATCAGACCACTCTATTAGGTGGAACACAGCAAGTGAGAAGTGATGATCATTAAAACCAATACACACCATTTTCAGAGTTTAGATTCACTTCAGTAGTATTCAACAGATAGGCACTGCTGCAAATTCTGTACAAGCGATTACAAAACTTACCAAACTATTTTGCACTGGAATGAACTAGAGATCACAACCAAAAGACAGGTACAGTTCTATAAATGCTAACTAATTGAGTTCATGTATTCAAACATTTTGCAACATTTAAGTAATATGAAGGCAAAAGGCTCAGCACCTGCCAGCAACAGCCACTGTTCTGAAACCATCTAACATTTTCCTAGGCAAGATCCAGACTCACCAAATTGCTCAACTTCGCAAAGGAAATGAGTAGCAGAGATTGTCTTATCTCCTAACTCCAAACTAAGTAATTTAATATCCTCTGTCACATCATTTATCCTGAAAGAGTGGTTTAATAATTGTTTCACACTAACATGATGTATGTTTTTTAAGCATTTGTGTCACCAAGTGACAGAAGCAGCGTTATTGAACAATTCCCAGTTTCTCCTAAAGCTCTCTGCTTTGCAGTTAGTCAGTTATAGATGGAGTATCTGCATTTAAACAATGCTATATTTCCACTGGAAAGGTATTTTAGATGAAGCAACTTGGCTGAAACTGTCTGATGCATTGGTATGTTTTGTTCACGAAAACAAAACCCCAGGCTCCCTCATTTCCACAGTTTCACCAAAGAAAGTTTTAAGTGATAAAAACCTCTTTGTTCTTCCATTTAATTGATTCTTCTTTTTCTAGCAAACACTGAATTAGCTTTGTGACAGTGTTGCTCTGTGCTATGTAGTGAAACTTCTGTCAACATCCCTACAGTGAATGCGTACACTCACTCTGTCTTCAGCCACCATGTGAAATCACCGGAGAACTCAAAGGAATCAAATACGGTCACATTTTCCCAGCAAGCAAACCAAAAAAATTGTAATGCTTATACTGATAATAGGAGACTAAAAAAAAAAAATAAACTCAGAAGAGGAAATGTGTCTGAGTGGGAGAAGAATGACAAAAACAGGTAGAAAAGGAATAGCAAGTACAGAATGGCGGTTTGGAAAAGAACACTGTAAATATCAAGTCTTTCATCTGTCTTAATAAAACTGTGTGATGTCTGAAAAAATAGCAAACTAACATCTGCTAACTTTACAAATAATACTCACTGCACATACATTCTTCATAACATATACAATCCTGCAGTGGTCTTTAAAATGTTGTGTACCATAATGAAGTAGTAAAAATAAATCAAGAAAAGAAGATAGTATATTAAAGTTCAATGTACATGCTACACCTGTACTCAAGAACAATATTGGTTAGGTTATAGAATTTAACTATAGCTTATATACTGTTTCTTTCTTTTGCAATCTGAAAACAGTTTATTCAGAACCTATTAAGACAGACATCCAATTTGAGTAAAGATTTTCAGTAGGGGCAATCCTTTACTCGCCTGTTCTAACGATCATTATGCTCACCATGAAAAAGTGCTTTTTAAATAGATTCTTTAAAGTATCTGCTTTTCTACCCCACTATTTGGTGTTAACCTCCTGTATCAGGTGTACCGGTCAAGATTTTGGCAGCAAGGAAGGCAGGCTGCAGGAGTCACCCCATGCCGGCCACAGACAGTTCCAGCAAGCTCCGCAAAGGACCCACTGCAAGACACAGCTCAGCCCAGCAGTCAAGTGGATGGCACCTCTGTGGAAACACCAGACAAGCAGAGGAATGAGGGGAAAAAAGGGAGGAACGGCAGTATGAACACCAAAGTCAGAAAAGAAAGAGGTGGAGGAGGTGCTCCAGGCACCAGAGCAGCTATTCCCCGGCAGCCCGTGGAGAAGACCACGCTGGAGCAGATACCCACACTGTGGCCTGGGGAGGAGCCCACACCAGAACAGCTTGGTTTTTCCTGAAGGCATTGCAGCTCGTGAGGAGCCCGTACAGGAGCAAGGGAAAAGTGTGAGAAGGAAGGAGCAGAAAAACTGTTAGAAACTGACCGTAACCCCCATCCACTGCTCAGGGGACCGCGGGCAGGGTGTGTGTGTCAGGAAATAGAGGACTCGGGAGTGAAGTTGATCCTGGAAAAAGGGAGGCAGTGTGAAGGTGTTAATTTTTGTTTCTCACTATTCATATCTATTTTAATTGGCAATAAACTACATTAGTTTTCCCCAAGTTGAGCCTGGTTTGCCTGCAACAGTAACTGGTGAGCGATCTCCTTGTGTTTATCCAGACCCACAAGCTTTGTCATCCTATTTTCTCCCTCTGTCCTGTTGATAAGCAGAGTGAGAGAGTGGCTGGGTGGGCACCTGGCCAAGGTTAACCAGACACAACTACTTGCAAAACAAATGAAAAAAATACGTGTTGGTTTAAAAGGAAGAAATTTTAATGCACAAATTTACACTCACCACTGGTCTCTCTCGGTATATACTTCTATCGTGTTTTTCATGATAAAACCACAAAAAGTAATTCTCACACTAGTGATGAAACTGCAGCGGTCTGCGTGATTTATTCTATTCATAATTTATTCTACAACTGTTTACAAATTAACCACAAAAATAATTCCTCTTCCCTTTTCTCAAGGAAATAAATACTTCACTTCTAAACTCAAGAATTATTCAGCTCTCTAACAGTCTGTGTACTATGCCCCAGCATTCTCTGTCAAAACTAGCATGTTTTTATCTCTTGGGATTCCAACCAGTAGCATTTGTTGCTCCTCACGTGCCACACAGCATATTCAGAATTCTTCTCCAGCGACACCCAAAGACACACTTCAGTGAAAGAAGAAACAGCTGAAGATGTCCGTGTTCGGTTTTGCCTTGCAATACACCCAGCCGGCAACATTATTTTCTTCCAAATGGATCAGACCACACTTTTAACCCTACAAATCAGAGAATACCAGCAGTTCATAACTAGACTGTTGGAGAAAAAAAATAAATTGGTCTGCTACTCCAGCCTTTGTACGAAACAATGAATGAACCTACCAATTTCTGCACTGACCTTACAACTGTGCTTAAGCTTGCAAAAATATTTAGAAAGACAACCTCATCTTGATCTTAAGCTTCAGATAATAGAAAAATCTATCACACCCATAAGCAAGGTGTTCTAATATCGTTGGAACAACCATCTAGAATAGCACCTTGCAGTTGAATTTGTGTAGATTTCACTTTCAACTAGCAGATCTCGTAACTTCTCATCTGCAGCTAAATTTAGATTAAAAAGTTATACTGCAGAGAACTGGTCATCAAGTACCTGCATCTTGGAAAAATGAGCCAGTCCAGTCCTCTTTAATGTTTAACAAAAAAGGCAGGTTTACTAGACTTCTATTTCACAATGCCTTTCCTACTCCTTTTCAGCATTTCACCACTTTCCTGGAAAGTAAGTCCTGCACTGATGATTTATGTGTGGTGTGTAATAAGGACATAGCATTAATCCTATTTGGTTTTCCCCAGCTGCTAATGTTCGGCTTTTCTAAAAATAGGAATAACTTAACCTTTAACATACTCAGATATGAACTGTTTCATCCAGACAAGCACTCTCATGTCTTTAAGTGAGAAGTGCCAACCTTGCATAATGAATAACCAGTTCCATTACCTAGGAAACAATGAACTATCAAGGAGGGTCTGCCATACTTTAATTTTCATTCCCCTCATATTCTTTTCTACACCTTCTACTGGCTTTCTACACCTTCTACTGGCAACAGCAGGGATCAAAAAGCTATTAACACTTCATTCCAGATTTTCCTTTACATGTAGCAGATTTCTGCCTTACCTCTCCACCCATGAGGCTGGAAGGTACTGACAAAGCGCTCACAAATGGTGTTTCAGCTGAGTTGAAAAGCAGTATTCCACAAAATGAGGATGCAACAGTGTATTTTTTACAGCTAGAGCTCAGCCCACCCATAGTTCTTGTTTGCTCTGACCTGATTCAGAAGTTAATTTCTGGTGTGGAAACTGGCATTTATTTAACAAAGTGTGAAGATAACAGAATCTCTACAACTTATTTGGCCAGTTAAGTCAATTTAAAACAATTTTTATTAAATCCATAATTTTCAATTGAAGAATTAGCCTGAAAAAAGTATTTTCACAGTAAGTTTATTATATATGTATTCTTTGAATGTATTCTTCATGGCATTATTTAAAACCATATAAATATTCAGGTCTTACTTCAAGAAGATCTTTAAAACAATCAATGCAAACACATGAATCAAGTATACCTGCAGGCTGAATATCCTCTTGAACAATACCAGCTCGGTTTATTGACTGTTCTTTCTCTGGAAAACAGAACAGAAAGGACACTACTAAAAAAAAAGAAGTACCAGACATCTTGACTGCACCGAGTAAAATAATATTGCAAATTTTATTCATTCTGGATGCTACATGGTAAGATTCTGGCGAATATCCACCTACACAATGCAAATATAGTATTCACCCTTCACTGAGAAACTAACAGCTAGTCTGTTTTGAGAGATTACAAACAATAGGATAATAACCTTAAAGTAATGACTACTGTTTAATAAAAGATGCCAAAATACCTGCTGTGATCCCATCACTTAAGGAATGACAAGTACTTTTAGGAGCTAGCACTCATATGCTCATCATAAAACTCTTGAAAAGATTTATTCTTTCCAGAATCAATGACCCCCATTTTCAGGTCCTGAAAGATCTTGCATCTTATCATAAGCAGATTTCATGACAGCATCTACAAAATTAGTGCTTGTAAACTTTGTAAAACTAAGTAGCAGAGGGATGTTTTCCAGACAATGTGCCTGTCTCAGGCTTTTCTTTTTTGTTTAAAAGATTCAAGCACTTCCAAGAAGAGAAAGAACAACACTATGTGAGGGGATATGTGAGAACAACACTATGTGAGTGCTCCCTCAGCAAGTTTGCAGACGACACCAAGCTGGGAGGGAGTGTTGATCTGCTTGAGGGTAGGAAGGCTCTGCAGAGGGATCTGGACAGGCTGGATCGATGGGCTGAGGCCAACCGGATGAAGTTCAATAAGGCCAAGTGCCGGGTTCTACACTTCGGCCACAACAACCCCAGGCAACGCTACAGGCTTGGGGACGAGTGCCTGGAAAGCTCCCCCGCAGAAAAGGACCTGGGGGTGTTGATCGACACCCGGCTGAATATGAGCCAGCAGTGTGCCCAGGTGGCCAAGAAGGCCAACGGCATCCTGGCTTGTATCAGAAATGGTGTGGCCAGCAGGAGCAGGGAGGTGATCATGCCTCTGTACTCGGCTCTGGTAAGGCCGCACCTCAAATACTGTGTTCAGTTTTGGGCCCCTCACTACAAGAAAGACATTGAGGTGCTGGAGCATGTCCAGAGAAGGGCGACGAAGCTGGTGAGGGGTCTGGAACACAAGTCTTATGAGGAGCGGCTGAGGGAGCTGGGGTTGTTTAGCCTGGAGAAGAGGAGGCTGAGGGGACACCTTATCGCTCTCTACAACTCTACCTGAAAGGGGGTTGCAGAGAGGTGGGTGCTGGTCTCTTCTCCCAAGTGACTAGTGACAGGACTAGAGGAAATGGCCTCAAGTTGCGCCAGGGGAGGTTCAGGCTGGATATTAGGAAAAAGTTCTTTACTGAGAGAGTAGTGAAACATTGGAATAGGCTGCCCAGGGAGGTGGTAGAGTCACCCTCCCTGGAGGTATTCAAGGAGCGTGTGGATGTGGCATTGTGGGATGTAGCTTGATGGACATGGTGCTGTGTGGTGTTGGGTGGGTTGGTTTTTGGTGTGTTGTGGCTTGTTGTTGTTGTGTGGTGGTTTTTGTTTTTTTTTTTTTTTTCCAGGTTGGACTTGATGATCTTACAGGTCTTTTCCAACCGTAGTGATTCTGTGATTCTATGTAATTTCCCCTTATTAAATGCCCCCTGCTTTTTCTCCCTTCCAGTTAAGCACTTTACCACTGTGGTACTTTGAAGCAAGAGGTCAAAGCTCAGCTGGATTAGCCTTCTGCCCATACCATTGAGCTTTCTAAGCCTTTAAAAAATTGTAGGGTGCACATTCTCAGGGGAAACTCAGAACTCAGCTCACCTTAAAACTGAAACTTTGCAGGACCCTATCCCACTGAGAACACACAGGCACTACATGTTATTAGGCTGTCTAGGTACAAGTCTAATGCTACTGGAGACTAGCAGGCATATCACAATAATTGATTCTACTTGCAAGGGGGCAGGCACTAGAGGCAGATTCAGCTTCTCCAGTTCCGTTCACTGAGCACAGTGATTGCCATTCCATCCTTTTTAGCAGACAAAATCTCAGGGAACTGTCTAATTTCAAAGGAAAAGGTAGAAAATCCAGACAGAGAAAACAGAATAAATTAGGGCAAGGAATCAGACTTATTCTAGGACACAGAAGAGAAACATATTTAGTGTTAGGTGGAGACTAAGATTGGAGAGAGGCAGAGACCAAAATGGGAATCAATCTGAGAGGTCTGGGAACCCACTTGAGGTGAACAGAAAGAGCTGTTAACTGATCAGGTAAAGAAACGAGTGCGGAGAAGTAACACAGGAGAAATACAGAGATAGGACACGGAACCGTCAATAGGGAGACTGGGGTGGGGCCTGGAAACAACTTGGAAAACAGGTAAGCCAAAAAAAGGACAATGAGGAAGCACCAGTTGTGATGAGAGGACAGCCACCTCACAGGATGGGAAAGGAGCCGAGTCTCACAGTTCAACAAAATCACAAAATCTACTGTGAAAATGCCCCAATATCAATCCAAATAGCAGCTGTCAACCTACTGTTTTAATTAATCCAAGTGGAAGAGGTCTGTGCTGAAGATCTCAAGGTTTCAACACTGCCACTAAACTATGTGTTTCACATGAGGAAACAGTCTTTCTTTAAAGCTAGTTACAGACAGGAAAATACATTAAGGCCACAAACTGAGGTACTAAAAACCTGTAAAATGATAGCACTTCTGTATGAAATTAAGTCAAACCCCTGTGTGCACAAATTAAGGTACATATTAACAATTTGATTACATCCGTTTTTTCCAAGCATCTTCCATTTTACATGTTAAACTGCTAGGAACTCCACTGAAGATGTGTTGAGTATTGTGCAGAAAAGTCTTCTTCCTGCATGTATTGTGCCTCATTTGCGTAGAATTTGGGAGATGCGCAAGAAAAACAAGATTGAAGAAAGAAAAGATAGCATTTCATGTTTACATAATTGAATGTCACTCCAGAAAACTACAATCCGTTCTTGCCTTTTGCAGGATTACTATATGATGCTAATCCAAATGTCCGACTTCAGACTCAGAGTCCCAAAACACGGAAATACTTAGTATCCACCCATAGCTCAAGCCAATGGGGGATGTGAGCCTCTATAGAAGTTGTCATACAGTTTACTAAACCATACCCTGAAAAATCAAATCCGTTGTACCCCAAAGGTTAAAATACTTCTGCTCAAGTACCACAACTGTGAAATTCCATGTTCTTGTCTAAAGTATTACCACAACAAACGCTTATGCTGCTCTCATACCACAGCAATGAGCGTCAAGAAAAGCACATAGGAAATTAATAAAGGTGTGATCAAAGGAGAGTTTGAGCAGCATGCAATAAGTAAAGTTTAGAATCAGGTATTAAATAGCAAGTTTAAGCACTTGCTAACAGCATATCACTCAACTTGTGCACTAAATAGAGATAAAAAATCCCTAACGTGCTGGGGAACATTTGCTCATGTAATTCACTAGTACAAAAGAGGACGTTGTCCACTAGTTCTGTTCTTTACTTAATGCTGAGTCACACTTATAATATTGTATTTTTTGAAAGTGCACTATAAGCAAAAATTAGTTAAGAATAAGGTTTTTAAATGGGAACACAGAGTAGAAAACCTGTCTTTGTGGGCAGTTTCCAACTTCACAAATGTAGCTTTCTTAAATAAAAACTTGCTTGCAAATTGAATTTTACTTCAGCTTTGATGCAAGGCTGAAGTCCCTACAAGAAGATCAGCAAGTTTGCTACCCTTTTCCTTTTTGTTTTTCTTCCTAGGAATCTCTTCAGTTGTCTCAGCAGATTAGCCACATGCATCTTCAGGTTATCGCCAACAGCTTTCTTAGCTTTATAGAAGTTAAAGCGATGGGATGAGACTGGTTACACCATAACTTCTCCCCACTTCCTTCAGCAATAGTTAACAGAAGTTTAAGAGTAATGAGTGCTCCCCCTACCACTCCCACAGTACAGAGCACCTGCCTGGAGTTGCTGAGGCTTCGCACCCAAAGCTTCAGGTGCCTTCAAGTGCTCAAGAGCTCCCAGGTTACAGAGTCAGTTGCAGGCTTTGGTGGGTTTTCTGTGTTTCTGACAGTAAAGTGGGATTTTCCTCCGGAGTCAGTTTCAGAGAAGACTGTGCAGACTGAGACCAGCTCTAGCCAATCATTGCAATCGGTAAAGAATCTGTTACCACATTTTAAGCTAAACTTTTCAATTGCGGCTGGAAAACATCTCAAACAACTTATACAATCACAGAATGGGTTGGGTTGGAAGGGACCTTTAAAGGCCATCTAGTCCAACCCCCCCTGCAATAAGCAGGGACACCTTCAGCTAGATCAGGTTGCTCAGAGCACCGTCCAACCTGACCTTCAATGTTTCCAGGGACATCTATCACCTCCCTGTGCAACCTGCTCCAGTGTTTCACCACCCTCATTGTAAAAAATTTCTTCCTTATACCTAACCTAAATCTACTATCTTTTCCTTTAAAACCATCACCTCTTGTCCTATCACAACAGGCCCTGCTAAAAAGTCTGTCCCCGTCTTTCTTATAAGCGCCCTTTACGTACTGAAAGGATGCAATAAGATCTCCCCAGAGTCTTCTCTTCTCCAGGCTGAACAACCCCAACTCTCTCAACCTGTCCTCATAGGAGAGATATTCCAGCCCTCTGACCGTAACTTCTTTAACTGCATCTAAATCCTCTTAATCACTTCAGAGAACAGCTAAAGTGTGTTCTTAATCACATGCCGGCCAATAACTTCAAACAAGAGTACTACGAATTTTGGGGGTTTTTTTTAAGTATCTCTTAGGCGAACAGAAAGCCTCTCGGGAGTTACTCGCCCGGCGACAGCCCGGGCAGGCCTGCCTGCGCCCCCGCCCCCCGCAGCCTGGCCGGGGCACAAACCCGCTCACAGCGCCGCAGCCGGGCCCCGACCCGTGCCCCGCCTCGCCCCCCCGCGCTGGCACTCACTGTACTCCTCCGGCAGCAGCAGCGGCCGGAAGTAGATGGGGTAAAAGGCCGCCCCCACCACAGCCACGAAACCGCCGAAGATACCGAGCGTGCGGGACAACCCCGCCATCGCCGCCACTAACCACAACCCGGAAGCTATGCGGCTCCCACTTCCGGAACACACCGGAAGCGGAGCATTGAAGCACCTGCGGACTCCGCCCCCTCCGGCCTGGCCCGGCAGGAGTGGCGGGGCGCCGGACAGCGCCCCCGCGCGGGCCGGCGGGGCACAGCCCGGTGCTGCCACCCCGCCGGAGAGGCGGGGATGGTGCCGTTACACACTCGCCGCGTTTCGTTATGTCACACCTGACCAGGTGAACGGCGGCACCTCCCGGGCAGCCCCGGAGCCCGCCGCACCGCACACGGCAGCTCTGAGCAGGCCCTGCCCCTCCTTACCGCCCTAAAGCCACCCCGCGGCCGCGCCTCACCCGCCAGCGGGACCGCGGAGCTGCCGCGGGCGGGGGCCGCGCTGGCAGCGCAGAGCCGAGGCGTGAGGGCGAGGGGAGCCACGGCGGAGCCCCCGAGCCACGCTGCCGCCCGGAGGAAGGACGCGGCCCTGTGCCGGGGTCCCGCCCGGGACGCCCCGCTCCCGGTACCTCTTTTATTGTGGTGCGCGGGGGACTCTGAGGTGCCTCACAGCACGGCCGGGGGGCTCGTCACGCCCCAGGGCTCTCGGCCCCCGGGTGCCGCCCAGCCCGGACCCTCCGCGCCCTCCGCACCTGCGGCGGCGGCGCGGGGCCGGGCGCGGCCCTGCCCTGCCCTGCCCTGCCCTGCCCGGGCGGCAGCCCCTCCTCCAGGAAGCCGGATCTGCCGCATCCTTGTCGGCGGGGCCGGCCACGCACTCCCGGCCGCGCTGGGCAGCGGCGCCGCCTCCGCGGCAGCATGCGGTCCCCCGCTGAGCCCCCCGCCGGGCGCCGCCGCCCCCCTCTGCTCCTCCTCCTCCTCACGGTGAGTAGCGGCCGGCCCCGCACCTGCCCCCAGGCCCCAGCCCTGCCCGCCGTCGCGGCGGTAGATGGTGGCCGCGGCGAGGGCCCGGGTCGGGCGGCGGCGGCGGCCCCCGGGTGAGCGCCGAGCCCCGCGGGCGGGGGCTGCTCGGCACCCCGCGGTTTCACGGCGGCGCTCGGCCGGGCCGGTGCGGGGCTGCAGGTTGTCAGCGGAGAGGGAGGCGCAGCTCCCGGTCGGGTGCCGGAGCGGGTGTCCGGGGGGTGCGCTGCGGGGCCGCGGCTGCCCCGCCTGGGCTCGGGCCCGCGCCTGCCTCGGCCGCCTGGCCGAGCCTGGGGCCGCCTCTCGGAGCCAGCCCGGCCGTTGTCCGGCCTGGCCCGGCCTCTCCCTCTCCAGCCCCCCAGGGTTACGCTGTCTTTATCAAGCTAGGGAACGTCAGGTCGTTGAATCAAAGTGTTAAAAAGCGGTCCGTCCTAGGTGACGTTAAATTTATGGGTTTGAAAGAAGGGGGGGCACTTAGAGGTGCACGTGTGAGTACGGTGCTGCGCTGGCTGACGGAAACAACTGCATTTTAGGGGCATCTACTAAACTACTTTTTCCTCTTTTATGCTGCTAAACACGAACTCCAGTTAAAATTTTTTGTATGCCTGTACAATATCGACGCTGATTGGGAGCACATCAACACCGTTTTTGGCGTGTCTCCTTTTCACACATCTTAAAATCTAGCATGACGTGGAGGGCGTTCACAGGTAAAGGACTACACTTATCTTCAGACCTTGTGCAAACAGGTGCAGTTTCATAGGGTTATGTGGAATTTCTGCAGGGGTGAACTTAGGAAGGGTTCCACTGAGATCTTATTCCAGCGAGTGAAGGAATGGTTTCTCATCATTTCTGTAATACTACACTACTGAAACTTTTCACTTTCCTACCAATTGTTGTGATTGTCTCCCACAGTGATTTTTATCCCAACATCGGATGGGATGACTTGGACTAACTCCTTCAGATTCAGCAGGTTTTAAGAAAAAGATCAAGAAAAAAACTTTCACAGCTTTTGTGGCTAAGTTGCCCCACACAACGAAGCCTGTATGTCTGTCTTGTTGAACTCTGCCTAGTTTATGGTAACGTTTTGAGTGCGACATAGCTGGCCTCTTTACTGTGCTGGGAAACTTTTATATTTAAATCTCATAATCACACTCATTGTGTAATCCTTTCATCCTCGCTCTCTGTAGTAAGAGATTATGCACGGTTAACTCTGCCTTGTCTGAGATAATGCGGAGGGAAGAACTAGGGTTCCTCACCAAGTAGGAACATTTAGATAATATGCACACTATGCTGTGCGCTGTGGAGCGCTGTAGAGGCAACCAAATGGTAAGAGGGACTCGGCCATGGTCTGGAACAGTTTACGGTCTGCAGTTTCTGCTGTGGCTGCATCGGTGTCGGGTCGCTCAGGGGTCTTTGCACTATGCTCCTTAATGGATGAGCCTTCTGAAGGGTTTGTTAGGTGTGGTGTAACGGCAGACCCAAACACGCTTCATGCGTTTTTGCAGCATGTGTCTCAACTAATACTCAGGCACCAAAGAATACAAAGAAAAGTTTCTTGAGTAACTCTGTGGCAGCCATTTAGCAGAACAAACACTAAGGGAAAGGCAGTAAGACCAGCACAGCTGAAGCTAGCCTTGTGCATTAGCAGTCATAGTACATCGTGCTTAAGTGCTCTAGGAACATCATGGAGTTTGTTCTACAAGGAACTGGCTTTGGGTTGCAGAGCTTACTACCTTGGGATCCCCACCACAAAATTTCTCTCATTCACTGGAGGTCGGATGGCCACATTCATACACTGCTGCATCTTTGTTAACAAACTGTGCCAGACCCAAGCTGTCTTTGCTGGAGGCCAGCTCCCATATCTCTGTGTTGGATAAACCCCTGAGAAAATTGAGAGCTGGCTGTGTGTATTTTGACAGTAAATGCGTGTATGCGGTAAGCACGCAGTGGTACCACAGTGCTTTGTAGTATCTACCTGGTAGACTTCTACATTTTGTGATAACCACATGGCATTACTTTCACAATATGTTACCATCTTCCTCATGACACAGCCTCTATATCACAAGGATTAAGCTGTTTACAAGTACTTTTTATTGTAAGATAAAAAAATATATAAGAAATAGGAATGATAACAATCAAGTAGAAAAAGTTTAGAATAAATTGTGGTTGCTGCTATGTGCTTTTAATGCTTTTAGAGGTATCTATAACCAAAGAAGAATTATGTAGGAAATATAAAAGAATAGTATCTTTGTCAAGTCAAGCTCTGAAAGATATTCAAATTAGTATTAAAATTAAGGTTCTCTCATCAACTTTTATATCAGTATTTATGCATGTGTGGTATTACATGATATGGTGGTAACTTTTCCAATGGATGCCAGCCTTCTATTGCTATTCCATTTCTAGCCCCTTCAGTGCACATCATTTTTACAATATCCATTTTATAGAATGGGAAACGAGGCAGAGAGGAAGGCTGTCACTCTGAAGAGACTACCTGTTGTAGAAAGCCTAGATACTGACATTGTGGAGTGTTTTGCATTTTTATAGCATTTTATTTGTTCAAAGTGTATATCTTCATGCTTACTCATGTGTTTATGAGTGTTTAGCATCACTGCACATCTGGCTTCCAGTGTCTCTTGTAAGACACAAGAAGATAAAGAGTACTCAGTTGTTCTTGTGGAAAGTGGTTTAAGTGACAAGATCAGAAAGACCTAGGAACACTAAATAAATCTAGTTATTTAGAGTTACCCAGCTGCTAGCAATGATATCCAGCTTTCTCATCCAAAAGTTCCCTCATTCAGTTATGTCTTCCAGCTTCCGCCTTAAATAAAGTCAAGATCTTGGGATAAATAGTCTCCTCTATGCACAGTTGTGTTCCACTTGCAACCCTAGAGTTCTTTTGTGCCTTTAAGGAGGCAGGGATCTGGCAGAAAAATAGCATTTGATCACATAGTTAAATCCAAAATTCTCATCTATAGGAACAAGGAAGTAGTATAGGTAAACTTAGTTCTGACTTTTCCTAATATTTACACCTTCATGGGTTTTGCTGGCTTGATACTTCTTCAGTGTAGCTCTCAAGGAGGGTCAACATATTCTTAAGAAATAAAAAACAAAATAGTTTATCATTAGGGACTTTTACTGATCCCCATATTGGATTGTGGGCAAGGTCTTGTCCTCCAGGTGCATGACACATAATTCCGATGATTAGAAATGTACTAACGACTTGGCTGAAGCTTTTGAATATTTTGAGAATCACAGTGAAAAAGCCATCAATCCAAGGTAGATATCCAAGATAAATTTCAGTTCAATTTGTTTAAGCTTAACAAAGTTAAAAGTCACCCAAGACAGAGCTGCTCAATTTAAGCAATCTTAACAACCAGCCTCCCTGGTAATCCTAAGTGACAATTCTGAATATTTTAGACGGATCAGGGGAACTGGCAGAAGTGCCATGCTGTTGGCTGGCCCTCTGAGCTGAGTAATCCTCAGTATCCTTGGCAGCGCATCAAGCCGGACGCTGACTGCAGAGCTGAAAGAAAAGAAGCTATTTGAAACCTTAGAGACAAGAACTTCAGCGTGGAGGATAATCCTGGTGTATGTCCAAGCACTCACTCTCAAAGTATATTCTAATGTACATAGCTACAGAGAGCAAAAACTGAGCAAATGCTGCCTGCTTGTCTTTGTGCTCAGATTTCTTAGTCCATCTTCAGGACAGGAATGTTTCTGTAATAAGCTCCTAAACATTTTATGAACATTAATTCGTTCTCGGGAAACCATTGTGAGCTGCCTTAGTTGTTATTCTGCTCTTCAGGTACCTGCATAAGAGGTAACAAAGTTAGCTAACTTTAAAAAAAAATGCAGAAACATCGGGCTGTGGCAGCACAAGTGAACAACAATACGATGAATAAACGCCGGTACGTTTTAGTATATACTCTTTAGGCCTGATCCTAGGACTGTGTGTAAATAGCATGACGTGTAAGTCAGTGTCTTAGACCAGATTCCACTTGCGGAAGGGTCAAAGGATACGCCCTGTAAATACACTTTGTTTGTAGACACATATGTAACTTCGAGAACTTGATGTAGGGGAGTTGTTACCATTAAAACCTTAATGGTAGCTCTTCAGTAATCCACATCTACTTGCTGTGTGAAAGAATCCTGATATTTTGGAGTTCAAGTATGGTATATAAACCTCTGCTTGTGCAGTGTTCTGTTATTGCTGTGTGTATATTAGTAATCATGTAAACTTAGATTCCCTGGTTAACATGTTTTGTGTTCTGGGTTTTTTTTCCAGAATTTTGTGCCTTCCTTTGGAAAGGAGACATTACGGACAACGGCCGTTACTCCACAGTTTGAACAAAACATGGATTACGTGGACTTTATTCATTTAAACATTTTAGAAAAGAAAGTTCTTAACAATTCTGAGGTTTCAGTCCAATATTTATGTTCTAAGCCTTGTATCATCAACTTGGAAGCCGTAGCTTCCTCCGAATTCAGAACTGGTGTACCAGTGTATAGAAGGAGATGGAAGGATGAGAAAAACCTTTACGTTAGCAGAACTCGGCAAGTACACTTGAAATTTCCGAGCATCATGGTTTACAGAGATGATTATATCATCAGAAACTCAATAATAGTGCACAGTGTGATATTATATGCATGGATTAGTCACAAATCAGTTAGCAGCTATGACGTTGACCAGAATGAAGACTACCAGGATGCAGTTGCTAAGAATTACACTTTTCTAGAAGCAGTTCCACCTTTTGAACGCCCATATAAGGACCACAAAGTTTGTCTTCAGTGGGGTGCTGACTATTTATGGATGCTCCAGGCAAACAGGATACTTCAGTGCCCTCATGAAAGTGGTAGGTGTAATGTCACTTTTTTCCCCAAGGAAACTAATGGGACCCAAATAACATCTTTGATAAACTGTTAAAAATGCGTACCTCTAGTAAACAGTAAACGTTTTTTATATATATATATATATGATTTACTTGGCAAACATTGTTGAATACATAAGCTTCATAACTGTGGTGTTAGAGTTGCAAATGACTGAAGCCATCATGTCTTTCAGAGCTGGCTTGTTTCATCACAGCCAGCCTGGAGATTTGTAGCAGCATGGCCTTCTCTTTTCTAAGTGTATTCAACTTTGTTTAAAACCCGCTGATGTCAGTGGACATCATTCCTTTGTCTTCAGAGATAGTTGTTCAGTCCCTTACTGTGTTATTTCAGTGTCAGTCCTGCAGTTGTTACATACATACTTCTCACACAGGTAATCTACTTCTGCTTAAGGTGATGGCCACACACTCAGAAACATATTTTTAAATCTTTATAGTGCAATAAACTTTATAGTACTTCTTTTTTTTTTTCCCAAAATCATTATGGACAAGCACTTTTGTTTTAGAAATTAATAGTTTTAAATAAAACAAATGTGCCTTGCCAACTGTATAAATTACTGAAACTCACAACTCCACTTACTAGATTTTCTCAGAGTTCTGATTTATTTTCTGTCTGCGTATCTCTAGCTTTACAGCTGCTGACAATTCTTTTTGTCCTCAATATATATTCAAAGCAGAACCTAAAAGGAAAAAGGTTATTTGCTTCTAAAGGGTTCTCTCCTAGAAAATCCCATAATGGTATTTGTGTCATTTATTTTCAGTACATTGGCACGTAAGTGCTCTGCAGATGAACAGGGAAGCAATAATGTTGCTGCCTTCAGGGATTTTCTAAAATACATGTTGGAGACAGCATGTGATCTCTGACAACAGTGTGAAACATCTAATGTATTATCTAATTATATTATAGATGAAAACAGTATAACAAGAAATAGGAGGAAACATCATTTTATTAAAATTTATTTTTTAAAATAAGCTTGTAACAAATTGCTTGGGGTTTGGGTTTTTTTTTTGGGGGGGGGGTTCTAGGAAAGCTGATGATACATCATGGCCTTGAAGATCTTTTTCTTGTGTCTTAGCAGGGGCAGCTTTATCAGATTTATTACAGGATTATGCATATCAGTTAAGAACAGAATTGGTATCTATCCGTAAATACAGTATAAACTAGAGAGCTGAAAATGGAAAGCAAGTCCAAGAGCTGTGGAGTAATATTACGAAGGCATAACCACAGATACGATGAGATTTAAGCGAATAACATAATGAAGATTTCTTCCTTACTAACTGGTTCTTTAAGTATCTTAGACTTAAATGAGTCTGTTCTTTCCCTGGTTCTAATACCAGCTGGGAATGGACTCCATTTCACTTTCTGTGGGTTATTCGGTCCAAGACTGTAATGTATTTAAGAACAGTGAGTGAACTTGTGTTTAAGGACTTTTTGAAGGTTTGTGTTAATTTTTAATCTGTTGTGTGATTCAAATGTTTGACTGTATGAGCGTGAGCTAATTAATTAGTTATCAATGCTTGCTGTCTGGCAGATTAAGAAAGCTTGTATTTTGCAGATGGTGTCCAGATTGTGAACTTTATATATGCTTCCAGTGGGGAGAAAACGGGAATCGTGAAGAAATTTGAACAATTTGAAAACAGAGAACTTGAGACAGTCAGACAACATCAGATTGATTATCCCATGTAAGTATAGGCAAATAATTGAAGTGGGCTCTAATTGATTATTGAAGGCTATAGAATGTACTTAAACTCTTAGCCTATACCACAAATTAAAGGAATACTGCCTACTAATTTGAGAAAAGGCTCAAAAGGAAGCTAGTTAGCAGTTCCTTCTGTTCTCTGATTTCAGTTTTGGAGAGAATTAAGCTGAACCTCAGAAAGATACTTACAGTAGCTGTTAGTGCAGTGCTGTGTAAGAGATACCAATAGTAGGTGTAACTGAACTGGTTAGGTACAGTTAAGAGGGTAAGTTAGCTGTTACATGCTGTCGTGATCAGACTAGCTAGCCTGGGGTTTTCTGCATTACAAAGAGATCTGCATTTCACACATCATTTGCAGACCAAGTGCAGAGTAAGTTTTCTTGCAAGGGCAAGCAGTGTGGAGCAGCTTTTTCCCTATAAATTCACACTCTAGTTTATTTTGCAGGTGAGAAGCCCTTAGTGATAGAGTCCCCTGCCTAGATAATTCTTCCAGCTTGAGCTTACACTATTTCCTTCCATCATCCCTGTGTAAACTCTCCTAGTCGGACAGGAGTAAAACCCCTTAGCCCCTGCACACTATTCAGTTACAGAGGAATCACTCTGGGAAGCTCATCTTTCTCCACTCTTCTCCCCCTTCCCAAAACTGTCACAACTCTTTAGTCATATTTTGCAACTTTAGAGGAAAAAGTATACGTAGCGAGATATAAATATATCTCCCTTCCACCAGATGCTGGTACCCTGGCAACATTATTACAGAAATAGGAAATGATAGCAGGAAGTGGAACTTGCCTGCTGGTTTGTGTTTGGCCTGTGAGCACAAGAAGGGTGCCAAAGAAGACTTGCCAGATAGCACAGGTTGCATACAAATTACTAGCCCTCAAACTATAGCTTTGAAGGCATAAGTACAGAGCAATTTTTAGGTCCTGGCCTCTTCAGGGCCGGTGACAGCCTGGTTTGCACAGCCTGCAGCCCTTTGCTCACCAGTGCGGTTGCATTCTACTTTTGGTACTGAGGTGCTCAAGCTCTGGTTGAGAATATATGGTATGAATTTATGCAGCTGTTTACCTGCTCCACACGGTTCCACCCTCTCTTGCCTTTGGGTGGTGTCTCCTGTGTTAACATAAAGCATTGCCTGTGTGTTGTGATTGTGTGACAGCCTGGGGTAGCTCTGTTAAGAAGAGGAAGAGAGTTTTCCTTCAGCTCTCTGTATGTGAGTGATGCTTCCCTGCTGCACTAAAAGGCCAACAGAAGCAAATGGATCTAACTGAAGTTACTCATTTGACTTCAGTCAGGGATTTGTAAAGAAAGAGGACTGGAGATAGCTGTCATTTGAGGTAGCAACCAGTGGACAGCCTGTAGCAAGGATAGGCTGGGACTGTAAGGGACTACTTACGGTGTACGGCATTCTGCAGCAATGGGAGATGTGAAATGAGTCAGCATTGTCCCAAACACTGTCCCAAGAAATTTGTCCAGAACAGTTATGTGCTCAGTCCTGCAATCACGGATTAAATGGAGACTGCGGCATTTGAGTTTGCTATATTGCCAGAGATGAAAGATGAAAAGAGCGATATATAAGTGTAAGCAGTATTTCTGGAAGCACAGTGTTAGCCTGTAGGTCATAACAATCGATATACAAGCAATTGTGATTTACAAACCCTTCTAACTCACCCGTGTACCGTTTCTGGAGGGTATGGCATTATTAGCTATTTAAGGTGTAGACTCTATTGGGGAAAACTTCACCACCCTTGCTTTTTTTTTTTTGAGCAGGAGAGCAGGTGTTAGGCTTTCAGACCTATATTGGTTTAGTTTAGGAAAAGATACAAGGTACGATATGTTCAGCAGCTTCTTGAGAGAGAAGCAAGGCAAGCTGACCCAATTCTAAAGTATTATAAACAAATACTGACTTTTTTTTCTTAATGATAGAAATGCAAAAACTGAATAATATCTCCTAAAAGTCATTAAGAAGAGAGAACTTCTTTATCAGAGATTATAACAATTTTAATGCTTTGCTGGGTTGTACATTGGAGGTGCAGTTTTCAAAGGCATTCAGCATTGGCCTAACTGCTATGGAAATGATATGGAAATAAGTGGTCAAGTTTCTGTTAAGAGCACTGAAGCAGATTTAGTCTGGCACAGAGGAACTCCTTAGAATTAGATACTGTGGTATAAATTCTGCTTTTAGTGCATCAGCCAGCTTTGTACAGAAATTTATAAGTAGATAGTGTTGGGTCTTCAGCTTTTTATTTTGCACAGGCTCCACCTTTATTTATCCTGTGATAGTTCTGTGACAGCTATTCATACCTACCTGTACTACCCAGAGGCTGGATTCGTTTTTAACTGCTTCTCCCCAGCATGTTTTCACAGTTAGCATTCAGTCTAGAAGACACAGCTTAGTTTTTACTGGCTTCCACAATCAAGATTACAAGACCATGCATTTGAGGATTTCGTACTATATCCTGCATGCGGGAGGTTGGCTCCAAGTTGTCTCGGTCATGTTTTCAGTTCCCTATTGATGTGGGATCTGGCAGTAGCTCTGATCCACCATTCTGGAATTGATTCAGATAACACTCCCTTACTCTCCTCTCATGTTGTTACCACAAAAGTGCATGGTTAAAAGGAGATCACAGATCCAAGAGTCTTAAGTACTGTTGCTCTGAAGGTTTTCACTTCAGAGGACGTGTTCTGTTCTGAAGATTACACATGTGAAACAGGTTTGCTAAATTAAAGTGAAATGCATGCTGTTCTAATTGTACAGGGACACTTCTCATCAGGAGTGGATTTTTGTTTATTTTTGCTCATGCAGGTTCACCGTTTCAATGTGGCTATATTTACTCCATCACTGTGAAAAGGATCTGTGTGGTATACTCTATTTTATTGATCCGAAAGAAATGTATAGTACTCCTGCTGTATTTCTAAATGAGGAAGGTAAGGGATACTGTTAACGGCCTTCAGTCTTTATAGATTTGTGCTTAGGAATAACATTTATAAATATATTACCAGACCTGTTTTGTGAAACTGATCCCTTGCAAAATGCTTCTTTTTTACTATAATGTCTCAGTAGGAAAGTAGCTACTAAATTAATAGGGTAAAACTGAGAAATAGTTGCATAGTATCTAGTCTTGACTAACTTCAGAAAATATCTGCTTTGTCAGGAGAATAGACTGAATCTTACAGGTCAGGAACATACACTGGGATTAAACAGTCTTCTCTCAATGAACAACCTTTGTTGTTATTATTGAAGTATTATTTTAATGTTCTCAATTCTTATATACATACTACATGAAATTTTTTGAAAATTTGAAATAGCCTCAGAAAAAGTGCAGATGATTCAAGGTCTTGCCTATCTTGCAATGTTCAAGAAGCACAGTCTATTTCCCTGATCCAAAAAAAAGTTAAGAGGCTGCACTGTCTTAGTGTAGCAACAATGACAGTAGAGGAATGTTCCTGCCAGAAGACGGCTTTTCAGCCTCTGACTGAGAATGAAATTCAGCAGCTGGGGACTGGCTGGCCGGGTCCCAGAGGAAATAAGTATGCAGAGTTTTCAAAGTGCACACCTGGCTTTCTCATAAGACATTACATTTTTTCCCCTTCTTTGCAAGTTTCACAACTAATCTTTTCCTCTCTGTTATTTTTGATATTTCTATTTTCTCTGTTACTGGAAGTTATCAGCTTGACATGAGATTTGCTTGAAGAGGTTTTAGGGCCAGTTTTATTCTCAGTGTTAGACTAGATTACCATAATAACCTGTTCTCATCTTAAGAGCTCAGACCATGAGTCTAGCTTCTGCAGGTCCAAGTAGTGGAGGGTATAGTCATCTTGTACTTGATCATTGTACCCTCATGAGCTAGCAGTTAAGTGTTGTACCATTGTCTGCTGTTCCCCTCTGCTGTTTGCTGCAAGTCATGTCTGCTTTCTGGTGTTGGAGATCAACTGTGGCATCCTCCTTGTTTGCTTTATGTTTAGTGTGTTTATCCCTCAGATAGTTGGTTTTGAGTCTGCAGTTTCATGTGGGAGCCTGGGCATTAGCATCTGAGATGTGTAACTGAAACATGGAGCACATTTCCCTGGGATTCTGTGAGAGCTGATGTATGGCTTGGCGAGTGCCCAGATCTCTGTTGGTGGTGAAGAGAATGAAGAAGACTGTGAATAATACGTTAGGAAGCCCATTCTTAGTGTTGATATTTTTGTGGTGTTTATTTCCTTTTTCTTCCTTTGTTGCTCTGTTAGGTTATGTGCATATTCAGATGCATCTCATGAGAGGAGATGACCTTGCAGTGAAAACTAGCTTCAGCCTTCCTCTGAAGCAGTGGTTTCGACTGGATCTCTCTTTTAAAGGTGGACAGGTATGCATGCTGCTGAATTACAGCATCAAGGCTGAGATTTGTCTAACTTGATTATGCCTCTGGCAAACCCCTTAATAGCTGAGGCTGAGAGAAATACTGTAATTTGTACATGCTCACATAGCAAAAGAATGAAAAATCTAAAACTAGAAATTGTCGAGGAATGTTCAGACCATCTGACTTTGGGAAATCAATTTAGATGCTTAAAATAAGAGCCAAGAATTACTGTGTATTCAGTGGCTGTCTTGGCGCATGGTTGCTCTCCAGAGACTTTATAGACTGTACTGGCAACCAGGACTCCCGGCTTAGACACCTTACCTAGATACTTTGTTATGTGGTGTGAATAGCTCTGAGGGACTTTGCACTTGGAGGCTTAGGTGGTTTTATCATTCTGATATGAAAATTTAAGTGTCTGGGCTTCTGTACAGTAGCATGCCTCTTGCCTAGATGTGTTAGCTAACAGGACGCGTGTGCAGTTTCCAAGTTTTGCATATTTGACAAAGTGCATAGGATTGACTACCATTAAAAGACCAAAAAATATTGCAGTATCCCTGTGTAGTAGATAATATACGTAATTTACATTTTAACAAATCACAATTGTTTTTTCACAAAACTTTCCAAAAGCAGCCCTGAAAACACAGGCTCACTGCCCAAGTTCTTGTCTTAATCTCCAGCTATTAAGATATTAGGGTGTGAAAGTAATGGAAAACCTTAGTCTTCTATTTCTCAACTTCTTTCCCATTGAAAACGGTTCAATAGATTACATTCTGAATTGTAAAAATAATTGCTAATTAATGGCAAGAACAACTAAGCAAATTTAAAGTATGAGGTAAATGACTGATAACGCTGAAACAATGCTGTACTGAGAGATCAATGTACAGGCTAAACTACTGCTGTTCCTTTTGCACCCCACCTTTTTTTAATTATGTAAGTGGTGAGCAGATTGATTGTCTTGCAAGAAAATCAGGTAGAAACGTGTATTTACTTTTAATAGAATATGCTTTTAAATATATTGTTAAAAGGAAAAGTGAAAGAAGTGTTTTATAGAATCAGAACTGTCTCTTTCTGCATGTTTAAATTGTAGTTATAATTTAAGTTCAGGGGAAAGGGAAGATCCTATGGATTTTGAAGCTCAACTTCAGGGGCAAATGTGAAAGTTACTGTCAATATTAAGACAGGGTATATTAGTCTTGATTTGTTGGAAATTTGAGGATTGCTTCTACGATTAGATTAAGAAAAAATATTCTTCCATCACAGAGCAGAGTGAATTTATTCAGGTGTGAGATAAAACCTATGGTCAATAAATTTCCACTTCTGGACAAAATAAGGGAGCCATGAAGAATTTAATGAGGACTCTTGTGGAAAAAGAAGAAGTAGGACCAAACTTAAAAAGCATTTCAGTACTTAGAGCCATTCTCTGGAACAGATAAAGCTGTGGTTCAGTTCCATCTTATTGACATGTCTTCCTGTAGTAAGTTTTTAAATGATACGACCCTCAAAAGGTGCAGAAGAATCTCCTTATTTAGGCACTTTGTGTCCAAAGAAAAGCAACAAAGCTGGTCAAGGGTCTAGAGAACAAGTCTTATGAGGAGCAGCTGAAGGAACTGGGGTTGTTTAGTCTGGAGAAAAGGAGGCTCAGGAGAGACCTTATCGCTCTGTACAATTACCTTAAAGGAGGTTGTAGAGAGATGGGTGTTGGTCTCTTCTCCCAAGTAACAAGTGATATGACAAGAGGAAATGGCCTCCAATTGTGCCAGCGACGGTTTAGATTGGATATTAAGAAAAATTTCTTCACTGAAAGGGTTGTCAGACACTGGAACAGGCTGCCCAGGAAAGTGGTTGAGTCACCATCCCTGGAGGCATTTAAAAGACATATAGCTGTGTCACTTAGGGACGTGGTTTAGTGGTGGACTTAGCAGTGTTATGTTTGCGGTTGGACTCAATGATCTTAAAGATCTTTTCCAACCTAAATGATTCTATGATTATTTCAATTCCATTAATTTAGATACATTTAGTCCAACATGATCTGAGACAAAATATATAAATTAGGGAAAGTTGAGAAATTGAGGCATTCAGAAGTTAAGAGCCATATTTTAAGAGCATCTGAAGATGCAGATGAATCTGTAAAAATACCTAAGCACTTGAGAAAATTGTGCAGGGTTGTTTTGTGAGTCCTTAGGCAACTTTTTACAAAACCAACATGTATGAAAATGTTATCTTGTCTTCCTTCTCAGGCATCTGAATTTCTTTAACCATTCCGGTACTGAAAGTCTACTGAAAGTACATCTCCTATAGAAGTAGGAGTTGAACGCAGATTTTTTTAAATCACGGCATGTTACATTAGCTTTATGGCCATTCTTCACCTATAAGCTACAATTTCTTGAGGAGATCAATATTCTCTTCATTTAGCATCTCTGCTGTATAAAAGCAAACCAGCTACACTTTGGAAGCATAAAAGCTTCAGCAAGGTACAGATGTCTTGTAACTGAATACAGGAATGAAATAGCTGAAGTAGGCAACATCTGTGCTATTTTTTCTATTTTTCATTGCTGATGGTTGGCCAGGACAGATCAGTGCCAATGCTTTCCATTAAACTCTTCTGACGTATATCGGATACATGACACCATCCTCTTCAGTGCAGAGGACATGCAATAAGCTGCAGCTGTAATCTTCTGAACTATGAGTTCAAATGGCTTAATAAATGTACCTTGTAATATTTTGTTTATAATTAATATTTTGTGTTCTTTTAGATAGAAGTAAGCAGCGTTGGGAAGAATTTGAAAAGACATCATCATCAGTCTTTTACGTAAGCAGCATTTTCCCCTTTGCTGAGTAATATGTGTGTATGTGTTCAGATATGGAAAATGGGAGAAGAGCACAAGTTTGTAACTGAGATTCCAAATGATTTTCAAAATGTCTGTTGTCTTTTTCCACTGTATGCTTTCAAAAAACAGTTTGCATTACTGTGCTTACATTGAGCATGAGCTGAATAATTTTGTTAATGTCATGAGCTAGCTGAGTTAACATGCCATGTGATCTAGTACTAGAGTCTGATAACCCTCGCTAAAAACTGATTGGAAGGTCAGTGGCATTAGGGTAAGTCTTCAAATGAAGTCTTGGCCTTACTGAGGTCAAGGGAAGTTTTGCTGTTGCTGTGAGAGCGCTAGGATTTCACCGGTGAAATTGTTACCTGATTTGCTTAGGTAGAGAGCAAAATTTCTACCAAAAATGTTCTTGCTCTATCCTTTATTCTAAGCAACTGAATAATTTTTTAAAATGGATCTTTAATTGTTCTCTTTCACTGTAATTTAAGATTGATGCTTTCTTCTGCAAATAATTAAAAAAACCCAACTTTTACTATGGAAACTATGTAACAGTAAATTGCTTGGCAGACTTCAGTGTTGTTCATTCTGTGTTATGGTTTACAAACCAGAAATTGTAAATTTGTAGTTGGTAACTCTAGGAGTCAGATAACTTAAATTTTCATATGCCAATTTGAGAAAAGTGCAAGGGAGAGGTGGAACTGAAATCATTGAGGTTGTGTAATGATGCATAAAACACCAGAAGATACCTGCAGGTCAGAAAAATAAAACAC
The DNA here is from genome assembly GCF_030936135.1 of Gavia stellata. NCBI lineage: Eukaryota > Metazoa > Chordata > Aves > Gaviiformes > Gaviidae > Gavia > Gavia stellata. The sequence goes on along the minus strand of NC_082598.1, from coordinate 20,885,472 downwards.
CCTGCTGGTTTAATATGTTTGTAGACAAGGGATTTGCTAAATTTACTCCAGAATTTATCACACTAAATTGCAGCATAGATTTTGAGAGTAAGCAGATGAGAAAAGAAAAAGATACTGGCAATGAGTTTAAGGCTGTCAGCTACGGAAATTCTGAGATACAAATTTCTTTTTTTCTTTCATAGTACCTCTTGATAGCCAGTTTACTTCTTTTTCATGTTCTCAAGTTTTAGGGAAGATTTCTATTATGATGACACTGCTGGATACTTTGTTCTTGGAGGCAGTGGATATGTAAATGGTATTGAAGCATTCTTTGGACCTGTGAAATACTATCGTCTCAATGTGTTGGAAACAGAACAGGTAAACAAAAGCAGTATTTGGAAATGTTTAGGAATGTTTAGGAATGTTAGTTACCACTTCAAATGCTAAAAGATAAGACTTCTAGAAGGGAGTATGCAAAGCAATGTTCCTATATCTATATTTAAGTAAGGACTCATTTTCAGTATTGCTTTGTTTCCCAGAGTTTTTGATGATACAGTATTGAACACATTTGATTAATTTATGGTTTTGTTGAAATCAACTTTGGAAATTCATCCATGGTTTCTTGGATTGGGCTGACTGTTTAAAGTCATAGTCTATTGAGGCCAGCATCAGGTTGTCTTGCACATTAACATGATGTGCCAGATAAGCTGATCGTAGTAAACAATCCGTTTCCTTTTGTTATTTGCCTACAACACTTCTTTCTAGGCAAGCATAGACAACAACAGATACTGTAGATGCCATTTATCCATCATTTGCCTTTTTATAGATTTCTAACCCTCTCCATGACAAAGAAACGGTGGAACAAATTGAACTCTACTACGAGAGATGTATGGACATTCAAGAAATAGTTTATGAGTACAGATATATTGTAAGGCAAGGCGAAAAAGCGCAAAGACATTGTAAGTGTTGATCTATGAGATACGAATTTTAAACTGTCATCTTTGGAGACCTGTTTTCTTTCCTTTTACCAGACTCCGGATAACTATCATCAAAAGTAAACTTAAATTCAGCCATAACAAGAAAAAAAACAATTTGAAGAGTTTAGCCTTGTTACTGGTAGCTAAAACTGTGTGTTTGTCCCTGCAAAGACTTTTGTGCCATGGAATACAAACTTCAGTCATGTTCTTGATATTTCTTCTCTAATAAGACAGGTGCATAAAGGGAGAAAGAAACACTTTCAAGCTTACATGTAAGCTATTCAATTGCCTTTCTTCTGTTTCATTCCCAAATGACCCTAAAGGCACAAGTAATTTAACCTCTTTCCCAAAAATGGGTGGTTTTTGCTAGACTGTCTCTGCCACAGCTGCCTAATGTGCAGTAATTGACAGGTTTATACCAAAGCAACCACTTTAGTGAAAGAAGAGTAACATAGCTTAAATGTGTGCTGAAAACTAGCTTATGTTTCCAGTTAAAATTTGATCGCATGCATTGTGGAAGTGTGGAAGAGAGTAGAAGAAATATGGATTTGTAAGTGGCCTGTGCTAGCTGTATGAGTTTTTAGCACTACTTTGTGGTGAGGATGTGCTCATCTTGTCCATGAATTTTTAGTTTACCCTAGAAACTTCTTTTTTATTTCTACCAGAAGCTTGTTTTAAAGACCAGCGAAGTCAGCTTTCATGTCTTAAATCTGTTGTTTTCACTAGGTTACTATGAAAACTATTATTTGGAGCTGATTCACAAATATGGAGAAAAATCCAAATGTGATGCCTTCATGTGGGGAAAAGAGTTCAGGGAAAAATACCACACTTTGTTCAAACTGTTACAAGAGATGGATTTCAGTGCTCCGGATGGTAATCATATTTTATTTTATTGTTCTTAAATAACTCCACAATATGTGTCATGTAAGTTAGTATGCTTTGACTTCATGTTTTATAAAATTTTTTTCATATCCGCTAACTTAATAAAGGAGTGTCATGAGGCTTATATGTTTTGCTGCAAATGAAGGATGGCTTATTATGTAAAAGGAAATAGAGATACCCTTACGTTTCTAGTGGTTAGTTACTTTGTGACAGTCTTTTGGATTTTTATTTACCCTTCCTATTCAATAATACCCTGTATCTCTAGGAATTTTGGCTGTCTGCATTGAGAATACCATTCAGCATGAGAAATAACAGATTCTGTCTCAGTCCCATTAAATTAAGAAGGGGAAATCAATTCCTGATTTTAACTCTTGCAATAACTGTGAGTCCTATGTTTTATTTTTAGTGTTAGAAGATGGAAGTGGTACAGTTCTAGAAGTTGGCCGGAGGATATTTGAGAAGGTTGCAAAGGGTCTGTCCGGCGCCAATGGCCTCAGCAATGTGGGCTCCTCTGTCCCTCTCTTGGTGGATTCTAGTTGTTGTGGATACCATAAGGCTTCCTATTTCCTTGCAGTTGTATTTGAAACAGGGCTTGGTGTGTCTGTGGATCGTGCAAAGGTAGTATATTTAATGTGTTTGGTTATGTCTGTGAAATTAATTACCTTTAAAGGCAATTTAGAAATGGGATGAATTTATGATCAATTGAATTTAAAAATGTGAAATGGCCTCCAGATCCTTGCTGTGGTTGAAGGGATTCCCCAATACAGCTACTCCTAAATAGCCCGATGGCAGTGAAGTCTTTATGAAGCCCTGATGGTGGGAATCTTTATCCTGCTCATCCAGAACAAGGAAATCAATGATTTAGTAAGACTTAAAAATGGTGATAAAGTGAACAGCATGGAAGATACTGCTGTTCCCAGTCACTGAGGAGGTAGGATGAGGTAATAACCCTCGAGTCACCTACAGTCATTTGTCAATGGGTATGAAAAAAGTCTCACGTTAGGCAAATGTCCTAAAGTGGAAAGGTTGCATAGTACAGTCAGGAAAGAAGTCCCATTTTACAGTGTGCAAAAATGTGGCACTGAGTATATTATGGTCAAATGATTAAAGGTAACCAAAATAGAACACTTTTCTTTTGGAAAAAAAATTGACCATGCTTCAGCTGAGCAACTGCAGAGCACGTGAACTCCTGACCTCTTAGGCAGGTCGCAGATAACTGAAATGTTTCCATGCACTTCCATTCCAAGGTCAAGTAAAGGGGAGATGTTTATGTATCGCTGGAAGAGGGCTACACTGAAATTGCCAACAGATATTTAATTGTGATATAATAGCGTAATATAAAATTGTCATAAAGAATAGATCTGCCTAATGTGGTTACAGGATACTAAATCAGAAGAACCCCTAAGAGGCTAATCTGAGACCAAGCTCACTCCAGTTTCTGAAACACAAGAAACCTTAGACAGGAGCCTTTTTATACCCTAATTATGGAGTATACCTAATGCTAATTATGGATGCTAAGTAATTTCATTATTGGATCTGCTTCAGATAGTGTAGGAGGTAATTTAATATACAGTGCAGGTGGGACACCACTGTTTTTATGACTGTGCAGGTGAAAAATAATAGTAGTGCTGAAAATGGTTTTGGCAAATGTGTGGTACCTAGACTATTTCTAGCACCAATTAACGTGTATCTCAAGGGAGCTTTGTGCTGAAACCTTGTCAGCCACAAGTCCCATCCTTCTAGTCCTGTCAGATCCTTAGGGTAAGATTTTTCAAGTGCTGTTTGTTAACTTCCATATGTTTCCACTGAATTCAGTATGAAAACTCCAGTTGACATCAGTGATACTAGTTAAGTCACTGCTGGGTATAAAAAGTGTCAGAGTATAATTAACACTATAATCAAGCGGCATTAAAAAATTGCTGCAAACTTAGTGGTGGCAGAGTAAGTGCAATACTTGACAAGTATTTAGAGAGTCCAGTTTTTCTTTCAAATCTTTCTATACATATAGAAGATATTTTAACTACTTCAGCACTGTGATTGATGCCATAACTGTGTTTACATGGTACAGCTAGGATATCAGCTACCAGTATGAAGACTGTTCCCTGTAAATCTCCACCAAAGTGTTAAACTTGTGAGATGTGCAGTGAATTCACTTTTGTTTATGTCTTGTTGATTTTTGCCAGGGGCTGCTGTATAGCTTGGTTGGTGCTCAGGGGAATGAGAGACTTGCTGTGATGAATCTTGGCTATAAACATTACCAGGGCATTAATAACTATCCACTTGATTTGGAGCTGTCGTATGCTTATTACAGTAATATTGCAATAAAGACATCGTTGGATCAACACACTATAAAAGGGGAACAGGTAAAAGAGTTATAAGTGTATCTGAATTTGTTTTCTGTGAAATGACTTTTCATGTATTAATATTAATTATGTGGCCAGAACATTTTTGTCTTGATTTACAAACATTAGCTCATCTGATTGATGAACCTGCCCATGGCAGGGATGTTGGACTAAATGATCTTTAAAGGTCCCTTCCCCACCCAAATCATGCTATGATTGTTACAAAATCCCCCAAATTATACGTAGGTGTCATTAGTCCATTTCTTAGCAAGGGGGAAACCAAATCAAAGTTAGGCTCAAATCCTCAGAATTGTCCACATGCCTATCTTTCAGTAAAGTCTAAGTCTTATTCTTGGGCCCTAATTCCTCACTCAGATTTTTAATTATTAATGTAATTGGATGTGTATATTAAGCAACTGATCTGCTGTTTCAATAGCCAAGCTTCATGAAATTCATGCAAAAGATGAATTGTCCTCTCCATACTTACACCTTTTCTATAATCAAATGTAAAGATTTGGCTGTTAAATAGCTATCTGATGAGATAAAGTTACAATAAAATTATTTTAGAATGAGCTGTTAAACAGGAGGTAACACAACTTTATCTGTAAAGATTGTTCAAGGAAGGCCAGTACTAGGATCCTGGTTTATCAGAAAGAATTATTATTGTACAAAAAATAGAGATTGCTGATTTTTAGTTCTTCAGCAATCAAAGACAGCCACCTAGATAAGAGTGCTTCATCAAGCTTTCTTCCAGCCTGTTTTTTTACCTTTTAAGAGAGATTTCTGTAAAAAGCCTTAAAAGGCTTAAAAGCACTTCTTTGCCATTATTAAGTGCATTTAAAACTGCAAAGGTGGGGCTTTTTTTCAGTTGTTGAGGTCTTGGCATGTCTTTCCAGTGTAGAGTGGACTCAGAGTTTTGTACTGTAACAAAGCAGTAAATGTTTTTTACCCTGGATGTAAGGATGGTTCTTAATGAACTGGCCAGCAGAGAGGTGGTGAGAATTTTAAAATGCAGAATTGATCACAAATGTTTAGGGATAAACAGGAAACGGGCAACATTTTCATTTTGGTGACAGATGTATGAATTCATTGTGTAACAGTTTCTTTTCTGTTCACCTACTCTTCAGGCGTTTGTTGAAACTATAAGGCTGATGGATGATGAACTGCTAAAAGCTCAAACGAAAGAAAATGGTGATGTCTTTATGTGGTTAAAACATGAAGCAACAAGAGGAAATGCAGCTGCACAGGTATAAAGTAATACTTTTCCCCTTTCTTGATTTTATACACACATCATGTATGTACATCTATAGACTATGTAGGAAAGTTGTGGAGGAGGGTGAAGCAGATAGATGTTTTCTCTTTCCACCCAGAATTGCTTCTTTTTTATGAGCTTTAACTATTGCCCATGCTTCTGTCTGATAATGTCCAGCAACCATGCAAAAAGCTATAACGATGATGCTAGGCAAAAGGGAAGGGTTTTCAAGACTTAGCAACCTCCTTCTCTGATCATTTTCCCTGAGTTTGTATTTGACACGGTGCAGTTACTGCTGCTCATCTGAGACCAGCAGCAATATGTTGTAATACTGAGCCATTTGCATGCATCAAATCTGCCTTTAACTTACCTCTGCACTTAAATCAAGCCAGACTTTCGTGGTACTGACAGCTGTAAAAAATAACCCTGCTGTAGATTTAGTATCAGTACCTTTCACGACTGGGAAGCTCTCTGAATATTACTGATAACTAGTTGGTTTCAAACTGTTGAGGACGCGTAACTAGTTTCTTCACATATTTAAAATCCATTTAAGCCTGCAAAAGTCTGTTCCTGCAATTCCAGTTTCAATACTAGCATTTATGACATTAGTGCCTATGTTGTTTTCTTCTAGCAACGATTGGCTCAGATGCTGTTTTGGGGCCAACAAGGAGTAGCAAAAAATCCTGAAGCTGCAATAGAATGGTATGCAAAGGGTGCAATAGAAACAGAAGATCCAGTGTTAATATATGATTATGCCATTGTGTTATTTAAGGTAAGTCATGTTTCATACTTTCACTTCAAAAAAGTCATTCCTATGACATGGATGTTTGTAAGTTACCTGCAGTGGCGCACTGTGAGAGTGTATACAAGTGCTTTTAGATTTACTCTGAAAATCAATCAATAGTTATGAAGCTAATGTTGATTTTTACCAGATAGGCACAAAAATTTTAAAAAGAGCAAGTTAAAAGCAGTTTAGTCACTTTGTTCCTAGCCAGATTCAGGATCAAAACACCACCTAAATTGTGGATCCTAATTTTTCCTAATGGTTTGTCACCTCAAAAATATAACCAGCTAGTAGGCATAGGCCTTGGTGTAGAGATGTAGGTGAAAGTTCGATCCTTTCTTAGAATGCCCTTTATTAGATCTCTGGGAGGGTTTTTTTTGGCAGGAATTAAGTAGTTAGTTTTTCCCTGCTAGAAGCAGTAGACAGCAGAGGCTAAACTCAGGCATAACCCCACCTGAGTCAAATAAGCTGTATCAGCTAAGTGGTGTCACCCATAAGACATTGAACAGTACTAAAGGTTAGAGGTATTAGTGAAGAACTGTTAGGTCTTCATCTCATTCCTTCCACAGTGGAGGTCTGTTCTCTACAAAATGCTTGCTTAAGTTTTGCTTGTGTTAATTTTGAGCACCCATAGGCTGTTTGACCCATGTCTGGAATTGATTTATATGGACATCATCAGCATAACATCTGTGTATTTCCTCTGGAGACACTCTGACATCCTTTTCAGGAAAGCTGAGAGCTCATACTCGTTGCCAAATCGTGACTAATCTATGCACCTTTGAATGCTAATCATTCTTCCTTAGTTGCCAAAAATTAAAGATCTGTGATATTATTACCCATAAAAACTACTTGGATCGACTGGTGAAATAATTTTTCCTAGACTGAATCATTGAGATTTTGTAAAGCTGCAAATAAAGGATGAGCACAAAGCTGCTTTTTTGTTGTAACTGTTTAAAGATGAATAACATTTAGTAAATAATAGTATCTATGTTCAAATGCATTTTGAATGTGTATATGTGAATTTTCATCAGCCTGTATTCTGTATTTATAAACAATGATCGTTTCACATATCCATTTCCTAGGGCCAAGGTGTGAAAAAGAATACAAAACTTGCTTTGGAATTGATGAAGAAAGCCGCAGCCAAGGTAAAATGTAATAAATATTTTGCTGTACAAGTCCTATACCAGGTGCTAATAATAATGAACTCTGATTTATATAAAATATATATTATCATAATTCTGTATAAATACTAGTTGCTTCTCCCAGTGTCTTCACCATGAATGGTGAAAACCTTATTTCCCCATATTTGGAGACTAGACCACTCAAAATCAGCCAAAATTTCTATGGAAGAAAAAGAATTCTCTCTACTTATATCTTTTGGATCTTTATGATAGTTAAGTGACTTACAGAATGAATAGTTGATCCAGGAGTATGTTGTTGCCTCATGTTCCTAAGCATTTTCTTCTAGACCATACTAGATATGTTTTTTCACAGGATTGCCTACTAGGCTTGAGCTTTTGACATGGTGATCTCTCCAGAGTCAGGTAGAGATAACTGCCATCTTTGAAAATCCATGCCAGCAGGCTTTGCTATAATAACAGAGCATCTTTAAGTTGTAATGTGAATGAAAAAGAGCAAAGACTGAGGTCTGGATTGTATTTCCGCAGTCTGCACTGAGCGGTGGTGCATTCCTGCAGCACACGAGCTGAATTCAGAAGAATGATGGCTTCCTGTCCCACCACCCGTGAGCTGTGGCAGTTTATGGCTAGTTCTCTCTGCTTAGAGCTCTCTACTAGTTCTCTCTGCTCCTCCAGGGGATGCTGGTGACTGGAAAAAGACTGTATGCGCTCTCTCTGGCCAGCTCTTCTCTACTTCGGGGAGAAGACCTGGATCTCCTAAAGCCTTCTGGTTTTTCCATAGCAGGGGGAAACATTGACAGGCAGCACAGAGAAGAGGAGCCTCACTCCATTTAATGATCTAGTACAGTCAGGCCATGATCTGGTCCTTAGTATAAAAATAAAAGAGTGCCTAGACCTTGAGTGCCTTCCTAGCTCTAGAACCAGAACTAGTTAAATTACTGAAAATGACAATAGGACTTCACTGCTGACTACCATCAGAAAAGAATTGTGCTGGTTCTATCATTCTTTTGAAACAGGAGAGACTACCTGTTCTACTGCCTGTTTGGGAAAGGCTTGAATAAACTGAGTGGTTTTCACAGTGTGATCAAAATTCCCCTGACTCAGGATCTGAGGAACAGATTCCAGGAAGCATCCTAGAGACAATTTCCTTACTCTTCTTAAACCCAGATGCTTACGGTTTTATGCTCCAGTGCACATTTTCTATAGAAAAATAACACCATAATTATTGAAAAGTTTAACTGCTTTTGCATTTTAATAGATAAGCTAGTAACACTGTTCGAATCTGAAAGGAAAAGGAATGCTTTTCCAGAGGGCCTTTGTAAGTGCTAGTAGTATGCAGTTCCTTCTACAGAGATTACAGAAGGAGACTGTGCAGTGTAGAAGCCAACAGTAGCAAGTAAGTAATTTGTATTTGTGCACTGAGATTTTTTTAGGTAGCTTTTACCTTATGTCACTGTTCTGGCATGGTTGTTATTAAACATACATTATAAAATAAGAGTAAATAGCATGTTCATGGTTTTTGGTACAGAGTAATTTGAACTGCTGGCATACTTACAGCCGCCATGTGATCCACCAGTTTATGCAAGGAGACGGTGACTCATTGCAACCAAAATAAATATTGTCCCAGGAGGATTTTCTTCTCTTGACCCAAAATTATTGATGCAAAGATGCAACTTAGTAATAGCATGTAGCACTATCTGAAGCAGATCTGCATAGTGTTGGTCAAATACATTTTGAAAACAGCATCGCAAAGTTCTGTTTTCATTGCTTCCTATTTATTCTTAGGGAAATGTTGTAGTTTAAAAGAAGTGTTTTTTTGATTGCTAATGCTGTCAGCCAGGTTCTGGGTGTTTACAAGAATAGGTGTCCCATTTTGGCTTTGCAGAGGAAACAGGTGAAAACAGTCGCAGTTTGTTCTTGTTAACAAGTACAAATCTGAATGCAGACTTGGCTGAGATTCTATAGAAGAAGACGATCCTGGAGTCTTATTCCTTGCTCTCAATATGAGGCCATGAAGAAGAATAGCATGAAAAAAGCCAGAAAAGCTTTAGATCCCTTAGTCCCAGATCAGTGTAATTATGGCTGGGTCCTTGTGCCAGGCATCTAGATAGGCAAGGTCACAAGAGCATCCAAAGTCAAGCAGAAGGTTGGAATTGCGAAGTGACCCAAAGCAGAATCAAACGTGTGATCTCAGACTGCTCTTCTCCTTCCCTAAGGGCTTGCCCCAGGCAGTGAATGGATTGGGATGGTATTACCACAATTTTAAAAGAGACTACAGAAAAGCAGCCGAACACTGGTTAATTGCTGAAGAATTGGGAAATCCAGATGCATCATACAACCTTGGTGTCCTTTATTTAGATGGGATTTACCCTGGAGTACCTGGTAGAAATCAAGTGAGTAAATATTTAATAGTACTATTTCTTACATATGGGCCCAGTTTAGAAGTTTTTGCTTCTTTCTTGAGACTGCTGTGTTCACTCTGAGTCAGATTTTGATACCTTTTATCACAAAGAAGAGTGTTACTGGGGAATTCAGTCAGATTGGTTATAGAGAGGTGTTACTCATACATCTCAGTCATACTTATGTGCGTGTGTTTGTGTTCCTTTAATTTTTAGAAATAAAGCAGGTGCAGGGTTAGCTCCAGGGACTGCCTCTGCTTTCCTCCTTCCGGTGACACCAGCCAGGATAGTGTGTACTCTCGCATCGTGTGATCCTTTTGGTTTCTCTCAGTTTTAGATTGGAAAGGATATAGGGAAAGGATGCTTTCCACAATAGGTGAAAGCAGCAGAACCTTGTCCCTGAACTTGTAATTAGCTATGCTACATTCACATAGCTTCTGTGAACGTCAGAACTGCAATAAAACACCTTCAAGCCAGACTTCCATATGTAACTGTTTAATATAGTTCTGATAAACTGCACTATTTTGACTTGTCTTTCTGTGTCATGGTCCATTTATTTAATTTTTCACATGTCAATGAGAAAAGTTCTTTTTGCATAATAGGAAGGGTCTACTTTGGTTATATTTCTTCTAATTAACTTTGCAAAAAATGCTCTGTGTAGGTAGTTCATGACCAACAGCACAAACATAGTGAGATAGGCTGTAATAAATGCAAGCAGACCTTGTCCTTGAAGCTAAAAGGTGTTTCCAGTGTGGCCTTTGAGTTCTGAAATCTGGATATACTCCAGACAGCGAGCATTTCTACTGCCAACAGCAGCAGTGCTCACCAACACATGCATTTGACAAAAACGTTTTCCTTCCGTGGGGACCGAAATACACATTTCAGAGTGGACTGATTATAAGAGTACTGCTAAAAGTGCCCAGGTTTCTTTATTCACTCTGAAGTCCATGCTCACTCACAGAAAATATATGTGGTTCATTTTCTATTATTCACTTACTTCATAGCATGATAAAATAATTAACTTAGGGCCATCACCTCAAAAAAAAATGAATGGTTAAAAATTTCCTGAAACAAATTATTTCAGGCTGTATGCTGCTTTGGTTTACATTACAGATTACTGCTTCTGAGTGTAAAACATGGAGAATCACACAGCCCTCCCGTTTCTGCAGCCCTGGCCCTGCCTACTCAGCCTGTGTTATCTTTTATAAGCCAGTTTCAGAGGCTTGAGCACTGTGGTTGTGCACTGCTGGACGTACTGAGCATTGCCACTGCTCCCCAGCCTTCACTTAGGCATCGCCGTTGTAAAAGTCCTGTTCTGTGTCTCTTATTAATCTCCCTGCTAGTGAATAACTAATTTTACTTTTGTCAGTGCACACAAGACTTGTATGCTATCAGGTGTTAGTTACACAGTTAGATACTTTTCTATTTGACATTCAAGGTATTACCAGAATTTATGTTTTTAAAATCCTTTTTCCAACCTAAGCTATTAAAAAGTTAGAAGAAAAGAATTCAGTTCACCTAAGTACATTAAAAGTAGTTAAACTGGCTTGCCCTCATTAGCCAATTGCCTCTTTTAATTCATTTCATGAGATGAGTCCTGGGAAACAAAACTTAATAAACATTAATAAAGCAGAGTTGCTAATTGTGTCTTGTTTCTTCACAGACAGTTGCTGCACGCTATTTCTATAAAGCTGCCCAAGGAGGACATATAGAAGGGACTTTGCGATGTTCTCTGTACTACATCACAGGAAATATGGAAGACTTCCCTAGAGATCCAGAAAAAGCTGTAATGTAAGGAATGAAACCATTTGATAAAGGAGACTGTATTTCTGGTGGGAATATTTTGAAAATTGGTGAATTTTTAAGTCCATAGTCTAAATATCTTGTAATTCATGGTGCTTACCTCCTTGACAAAAGGTTCTTCTGCAGTAAAGTTTGATCCACATGAGTATTGTTTAAATGACCAGTAGATTCTGAGAGATGCTGAGTACTTTTAGTAGTCATCTTTTCTGGAACAACTCGGAGAGGTTGTATGTAACAAAGCCATGCTTATTTGATTTTCAAGAACTATCAGGCTCCTGATATGGTAGAACTGGTATTTTGCATCAAGAAAAAGACAGATAATTAGTTATAGTGCCTATTAACTATGTTTGTTTTCTCTACCAAAAAAACAAACAAAAAAGAAAGTAATTTTGCCAAGAAAAAACATAGGATGTCTCTGATATGCTCATGGACGTGAATGGACAAAATGTTCTCATTCAGTCTACCGTTACAAGACTGATGCAGCAATTACTGTGAAATCCCGTAGTTTGCCTTAAGGAAGAAGTCAGAACGTGATCCCATATCCTTTTGTGTCCTTTCAGTTAGCGTGGGTTGGGATAACATTACTCGAGCACAGCTGTTCATTTTGTATTGTCTGTTCTTTTCTACAGCTGGGCAAAACACATTGCAGAGAAGAATGGTTACTTAGGTCATGTCATCAGAAAAGCTCTCAATGCTTATCTGGAACTTTCATGGTATGCTTGTTCTGTTCTCTTCAAATTCATTTTCTATTATTCACTTACTTCATAGCATGATAAAATAATGAACTTTGGGCCATCACCTCAAAAAAAAACCAAACCCTAAATAGCAGCACCACTGAAATCAGTAGCAAAACACTCATTGACATAAAGGGAAGGAGGACTTGACCTGAAGCATAATTCAACAGTTCTGACAGAATCAAGTGAAAAAGAGGGAGTTTGTAGAGTGAAATAGTGTTGTATCTGCTGTCTGTGGTTTTCATCCCATAGTAATGTAGTGTGTAATGTGCACTGGATTAGCCAGAGGAACACCTTTCACTTTTACTATTCCCTCAGTTCCAAAACCCACACTTTCTTTTCTCTCTTCTGTATAACTCCATGTCATGAAAACTCAGGCTGCTGGATTCGATTTGTTCTTTTTTTGTATATAGTTAATATTATCTTTTCTGTAAGGCATAATAGGAGGCCACAATATCCAATGAGCCAACCAAGAGGTTTCAAAATAGCCTCCAGGTTAATACCCCATTTTTGCAGCAACCTGTAGGCATGAGCATCAGATACTGTACGTGCAGACATCAGACTGTCATACGTGATTAAGAAAATGGCTTGTTTAGTCCTGCAGCCCCCCTGCTAGTACTTAATTAGTGCTTCAGGCTTAGGAGATCTACAGGAAACTGTCAGTGGACTGTTCTAGAGTAACTCATTCCTAGAAGTTTCTTTTTATTTGGTCCATCACAGATATTTCTCCTGAGACTTGACCTCATTTTTTAACACTGAAAAACTCTCAGTTAATGTTTTTGTAGCATGTTCTGATGTACTCTACCCAGCTGATGTGACTCTACCCAGCTCACTCTGCATACAGTCTCATGAAAGTCCTGTGCACATGACAGGTAGGGTATTAAGATCCCAGAAGGTCTGGTCTCAACAGCTAGGAGGAAAAATCTGCTGGAGTCCCACTTGAGATACCAGTGACCGGGAGTGTATGGATAGTCGCTTATAAATACAAGTCCTAGTTACCTCTGGTTTTAGGATTATGCTCATGTTGAAGTCTTTGCTTCTGGGTATTTCCTTCATGTATCTTGCACAGGTGTAAATTTTTACACTGCCAAGCAGACCAAGTAATACGTGTTCCTCAGTCTTTGGTGTTAGCAGCCACGTGTTCTACACACCTGTTAGTCATGGTAGTTTGATCTTCAGAGACTGATTTAAAGGCCTTAAATGTAGTTTCTTTTCTGAATTGCCCTTTGAGACTTAAGGATCAGAAGAACTAACTTCCCAGCTTAGGTATCCTGAATTCCTTCTGTGGACCCAGGTCTCCATTGTCCCAGATGTTTTTACAGGGCAAGTACAAGGAAGAATTTGTAATCTTGCAGAAGCAGTTGGGAAACAGGAGGTTACATCTCCTAATTCTGTAAGGGCAACTGCCTTCACAATTTCATTTAAAGTTTCTTTGCTTAAGCACCTACTCTTGAAGTGAAATGTGTATTTAACTATATTTGCTTCCAGTTAAACAAACCATTGAACCCTGAAACTTGCAATGGTTTTAGCTTTGTGCTGTGGAGAAAATCACTGGAAACATGACCCTTTAATAGGAAGCTTTAGTAGGAAAACAGTACACAAAGTGGGTTTTTAATCTTGTCATTTTAAAACCAAACACATAATTTTAAAGACTTCCTCTTAATTTGGAATGCTTAGTCTTCATAGTATTGAGTAGATGAGTGACAGAGAACATGAAAGAGATGCTGTCCTCTGGAATCATGAGCAGTGCTGTACCACTGTACTGCAATACTGAATTGCTATGCTGCAAATGCAGAATTAGCTTTTGTTACTTGCTTACAGCCAGTAAGGTGCCTAGAGTCCATAGAGGGACTGAGACTGTTAGTTTATTCACACATTCAAATATAATGAGAGACAATTCCTATTCCAAAGAGCCCATAGTCTAAAAAGACAAGACAAACGAGTCATAGAAATAAAAGGGGTAAAGCATACCAAAGAAGTACTCAGATGAGAATGTTTGACAGATAGATACACAGCTAAGTTAATTACGGATTTTTTTAAGTGGAGGAGGTAAGAGTCTCTTAATGTTTTATCTGAAACATTTAAATATATAATTGGGCTTAATATCAATTCAACTTTATCATCAGTCTTGCACTTAGAGTAAATGCACACTGGAGCCAATCTAGCTTCAATACAAGAGAGAAAACTGCAAATTCTTGAGATCCAGCATGGCTTGTTACACCAAGCATTGCCAGTAGATGTAGCTGTTGCATGGGTTTGCCAGCCTCTTGCTATTAAACCTGTGCCAGTTTTGCTCTTAGGTGATTTTATCAACTTATTTAGTGGGGTTTTTTTTAACTATAACTAAAATGCATGTTATTTTTGTTAGGTTTTTCACTAATTTATTTTATCTAACATTAGGCATGAAGCTCTGCTGCATTATGTTTTAGCAGCTGAAACTGGGATTGAAGTGTCACAGTCAAATTTAGCACACATCTGTGAAGAAAGACCAGTAAGTAAATGTATTCACAACTCATTATCCTAAAAGGAACACTTGTTAATAATAATGTGATCCTAATCTCTTGTCTGTGATATGAATGGATCAACTATTTTCTGTCCAGGACCTAGCAAGGAAATACCTAGCGACTGATTGTGTTTGGAGATACTACAATTTCTCTGTTTCGCAAGTCAATGCACCCTCATTTGGTATGTATAAGGAATTCTTTCTGAATTTTAATTTTACAATTTTTTTTTAGTTTCAAGAACTATGTTTGTTACAAATTCTATGTGAGTGAGCAAGTTAAGGGAAGAGTAATCCCTGCTTATCCTACATTTCCTTTTTAGTGTTTTGATAGGAATATCAGGGAGAAAAAAAGTATTTTAAGTGTTGTGTTTCAGCACAGCTTTTCTGAGAATTTCTTTTTTATGGCATAAAATGGATAAAATTTGAATAAAATAAAAAAGCTAAGCCCTGAGAAAGGGCTAGATATTTAGGAGCCTGTGCAATTGACTCAAGGTTTAAGGGGGGGGAAAAAAAAAAAAGCAGTAGACTTTAGGAGCTCATGCTGTTTAGTTTATCAAAGAGAAAATCCAAAAGCAAATATACTTCCTTATCATAATTGAGTCATGAGAAACTAATGAAGGCTAAAGAATTCCTTATCTAATTTATTATGAGTTTTTCTGTTAGGGTACAGAGTTTATTAACATTGGCACAGCTTACCTTGGGGAACTAAAGGATTCTCTGTTTAAAAAAAAAAAAAAGTCTTTCTGGAAGAGAAGGTTTATTTACATATAAGTTACATTCCTCTGGCCTTAAATTTTACCACATTTGTGACTTCAGTGACTAAGTCATTTTGGTGCCTTTGAAAGTATTTGAAAACACTGATCTGATTGTCTCACAAGAAGGTTTAAGTGCTTTGTAATAAGCACATGGGAAAGTGGAGTGTAAAAATAATTCAAGCTATTCATTTAAATACACAGCAGCGTGGAAACTGAATACCACATTCATACAGCCTGAAGCCATGGGAGCCAACAAACCCTGTTAGCTTTTGTGAGGAGTTTATAGATGCCTTAGCAAGGTGCAGTTTGGATGGCCCTTTGGCAGATCCACTGGTACAATCTTCCATTAGAGAAGCTTCTGAAGGTCACACTCATGGGGTGGGACTGTGATTCCATTGAAGTGAAGGAGAGAAGACTTGCTGGCTTCAACAGGGGAAGGATTTTATTACTTTATCTCTTCCTCACATGAGTAACATAAGGGGAGTTTTATCTCAGACCCCTCTCTGCAGTAGTGGAGGATCAAATCCCCAGTGTAGGGCCTGGGACGGAGAGTCTAAACCTGGCAGCAGAGATTCCCAGGGCTGTGTTATCAGCGCAACACAGGGTGACCTCAAAGCCACTGCCTATTGCAGGAGTGCTCTGTGGGCCAGGGCTGGAATGACACAGTTGATACGGTTGAGGGGAACTCTCTTACTGATGATTCACTACAGCATTCGTGGCCTTCCACTCTGCATCTGTGCCAGGCCATCCATGTAGAATTTCTGCCTTTGCCTTTGGGTCAGTGACCGACTTGTTTCCTGGAAAACCTCTGCTATAGTCCCCTGTAAAAACAGGTGGGATTTCTAGGCAGCTGCTGTAGACGTGCAAGGAAAGGTGTAGAAGTGTTTCAAACCATTTAGGGAAAGCTTAGGTCAGTTAATGTAGACGTGGCCATGGGAGTCTTTAAACTTCTTAGCATAGATTAGTGCAATGTTATGCTTACTCCTGTCTGGGTCAATGCCCACTCTGTTGGCGCATTTCATTACTGTGCAATATCACAGACAGATGTTTGTAAAATACTTGCTGGGCTTTGCTTCTTTCTAGACCAGGAAAATTCTATACCTATCGTTCTGGGTTGGGTTGGGTTTGAAACTAATGAAATTATCATCAGCAAAGTTCTGTAACTTTTGGGATGGGTTCAGCCACCATAGTGACAGGTACAGAACAAGCACGTAGCATGTTTTTAAGTCTCATCAAGTTAGTAGGGCTAACGTGAATAATAAGGCTACAGGTTGCCCAAAGACAGATTCAGCAAGTGAAGAACGAAAACAGTATTAAAGTCTCTAAGTCTTTGAGACTTAGTCTAAAGTCTCTAAGTCTAGTTTTTGTAAAAGTAGCAATATCATTCACTACATTCATTAAAGAGAAATCATGAGAAATTTCAGCCCGGATTAATATTTTCAGTAGTCAGCCTGATGTAAAGTAGCCACAGGGACAACCACAGAGAAAGAATACTTTTTTTTTTTTGATGTGCTGCTTTAAATAGAATTGCTCTTAACTTCTCCATTGCATTAATAGTTGGTTAATTCTATCTCTACAAATATTCTAAATAATCTGCTAGTGGTTTCTTCCACAGCTTATTTGAAGATGGGTGATTTCTACTACTATGGTTACCAGAACCAGTCTAAAGACCTTGAGCTCTCAATGCGGATGTATGCACAAGCTGCATTAGAGGGAGATTCACAGGTGGGTCTGCAGTTGTAATGTGTTTATAAAAGAACATCAGAGTTTAGAACAATCTGAGGATTCACATGAGACTGATTATTGTGCTTGGCTACGTTTGTGCACTGAAGAGACCTGCTAGAATAACTTACAATTATTTCAAAATACTATGTGAGTCAATAGTTGCTGTTTCATAACAGAAGGTAAACCTAGCGTAGACGGACAGTCCTAGAATTAGGCTGTTTTGAAAGCTAAAGTTGAGTGGCCTAATTCAGTGCTACCCTGCCTTAACACAATTGATTTTGTTGTGACCTTGGTATTTTTGCTCCTGCAAGGGGAAGAATTAATAGACTGCTGAGTTTTATTCCAGTCCTATCCTCTGCTATTTTAGGAAATAAACAAGACAACTGTTCCATTTCCCTTGGTATATTGAGTGAATCCTAGGGTGAATTTTGTTCACTCTACCAACAAAAGCTTCATCGTAATATGTTTTATAATTAAAAGATACACCATGTCACATTACCAGAGACATGCAGTATTTCAACACTAAGTGTCCTGCGCTCAGAGCCTCCTGAAGCATCCTGGGTGCAATATTCTATTCTCCCTGTCCCTATGACAATGTGTCCAGACAGTATCTTGTACATGAATTTATTAGAGGTAGCAAAGTTGGGTTCTGTTTTGAGGATATTGGGACAAAACATTACTGCTAAACTACCAAAGGAAAGACGAGAGGCATGAACAGTTACTTTAAAGCATGAAAGCCAAACTGATGGGGAACCCTGCAATACGTCTCCTGTATGTTCATCTTCATGGCTCTGAAAAGACGTAGGGATGCCTAAGACTTGTCAAAATGGTAAGGTTAAAGTTTTAAATTGTGTGGAGCAAATTTCTGCTCTCAGTTTCACTATTCAGATTGCTATTGATCTGTAGAGCTATGTGGAGGGGAATTAAATGGTAACAGAACAGGAATCCATTTCTGCTTTCAGTCTATGTTTCCGTAGTAGATAAAAGATTACAGTGTGATATGGTAGCTGTGTTTAAAGACCAACTGAAAATGAAAAAGATAAGATCTTTTCCAGATGGTTTCTAAGAAAATGGTGTCACAACAAATGAATGCTAATTCTTTTGCATTTTCAGTATTGGGTATATGGTTAGGAGAGAAGGCTCTTGTAATTGTTCAGTGAAGATCACATTATACTAAATTAATTTATAGAAGACAGTTATAATTATTTAGATACTTCATGCTTACCTTAGACCTTAAATATACACGTGAAAATTTAATGGTTAAAAAGTGTGTATACTTTTTTATTTTTAGGGTTTCTTTAATTTGGCCCTTGTCATAGAAGAGGGCAACTCCATACCTTCCTACATTCTGGATCACTTGCAGATTGATCAGGCATTGCATTCTAGCAATACTTCACTTCTTCAGGAACTTTATTACAGGTGAGTCTTTTTTTCCCCTTAATCAATCTTCTGTTTTTCCATGTGAGTAGCATTTGCTCTGGAGAACAGCAACTGCTGTAATTATTAACTTTGTTCACTTGTATGATTTAAAGCAGGTTAAGGTCAACATGCTTGAAATGCTTAAACTGCCTAAATATATTTCAGTTTATGCCTGTTTTAAGAGACCTGATTATATGTGGTTACCTGAAATAGCAGGGACTAGATTTAATGAACCAGGGGGTCTTTTCCAATTCTGTATATTTGAGTTCCTAAGTTAGGCACTGACAATTTGTATACTGTCCAAAACAATCTTTTAATGATAAATATAGCATAATTTTAATGCGGAATTTAGAAGTATGTAATTAGGATAATAGTAGTCCTTCCTATTTATTCTGCAAAGACATTCCAGCCTGTTTCTGCTCACACTGTGCCCCAGAGCATCCTGACACAGATGTTGTGGCATAGAATATTAGATATGTGAGAAGGTTACAGGTCTGCTGTCTGAACTGCCTGTGCCAGCACTGTTCATGCACAAACCACCTAAAGACCTCTGGTTCTGGTACAGAACTTAGGTTTCCTTTCCCTTGGTAAAGCAACATGTGTTAAAAAGCACAGTGGGAATGGGAAGCTTACACAATATTTGGTGGATTTGTGGAATTGCCTTTCAGATATTTAAAGAAGGGGGAGTTGACAGTTAATACATGAGGCTGTGAACCAAGAATGAGGCGTTTATCTTCCGTTTTGGAACGGAGTGTTGTGTGACCCAAAAAAGTGGAGATGATAGCAACATTAAAACTTCATCTGCCAATTCATCAACGATCTGCTGAAATTGTTCTTCACTGCAGTTAGCCTGAACCTGTACCCTAAATTAGCTCCACCCCACATGAAATTACCAGTCAGATAAACAGGGCTTCTGGACCAGCTGGTCCATCTGGGATTGTAAGCTTGAGTCTGAATTCTGCCTTCACTTGGGCTAAATCTATCTGCTTTGCAGTGAGAATAACTCCAGAGCTGACAGTGCTGCAGGGATTTCCCACCATCATGCCCTTTTGTCCAGAAGGGCACATACCTTTACACACACACACCCCCCCTCCCTCCTCAGCTTGATAGAAAAGAATCAATTGTAGCTTCAGATAGGTGCCTGTGATTTAGCTGTATAAATGCCCCTAGGTGGTGAAGTCCTAAGTGATGGAACTGAGAAGCAGCTCAGCTCACCCCACAACAGATACCTCATAGCTAGTCAGCTAAAGCACTCTTTAAGCTCTGACTGCATTGTGTAGTACTCCATTGTCTCTAAAGGGGGTTTAGGGACCAGTCTCCTGCATAGAAAACTAGATTTTGTGCATCTAATCTTGAATCAAGTCCTACTGCCGTTGACTCACATTAGTTAAAACAAAGTATCTTGGGTATGACCTTGTACTGTGGCTGCTTGGCAAGGGTAGCCTGGATGCTTAGACCCATTGTTCACTAATAATAAAATAAAAATATACACCTAGGGTAAGGTATTCTGTGCTTAATGAAGTTAATCTGGTAATTCTATGAATTTTTACTTCACCATCTGTGAGATAGTGATGATAATATCTGCTTGTTTTTCTGGGTAACTGAGGTTTGCTGCAAACCCACATGAGATTCCAAGATGACAGATGCCACAAAATTGTAGAGCAACCTAATTAGTTGTTTTAATCTTCTTCTTGTAGGTGCTGGAATAATAGTAACCAAGAATCAATTAGTCCATGCTCATTAGCATTGCTTTATTTTTACGTGAGAGTTTTCTGGAACAGTATTTTACAATCTACTCTGGTATGTATTGCTACTTTGGTACATCCACAGTTCATTTGGAGCACTACCTTGGCTTTGCACTGCTCTAATTCATGTTTTTAAACTTACCGTCACAGATCTACTTCATGGGAACCTTTCTTTTATCGATTCTGGTTGCATTTGCAGTGCAGTATTTTCAGTCTTTATCTGGTAAGTATTTGTCATAGTAAAACCAAAGAAAGAGGAGCGATCTTTTTATTTCAGTAAAAACTTCAAAAATAAAAGCAGGGATTCTAGATTTGGTAGAGCTACCTCTGAACAGCAACTTCTTTGACACACAAGTCATTTTTTGATCATTGAAAAGGGGTGGACGAAGCGAGGCATAGGTTTAAACCTGTTGGTTTCTGGAGAATTTGCCTTGATAAAGGAGATTCTTAATAAAAACATTCACTGCAGGAGATTATGACTGGAAATAAAAGATTATTTCCCATGTCTCAACATGCAGTATTCTTGGGGTAATTATATGACTTTAATTTCATATGTTGTCTCCACAATATGCAATGAGACTGTGTTCCCTGTTTCATATGACTGGATCCGTTCAGATACAAGGTGGGAGAAAGGAGGAGGCGGTTCAGCCTCTTCAGACCAGTAACAGAATCGGTAAATATATTCAGTCAGCACTTGCAGACTCCTCTTGTTCTAAACTAGAAAGGTTTCCTGTATGTTCTGTGTTCTGATGGGACGGAGAATATTAAGGGACAGAAAACAAAACGCCAGACTTCAGCTTCTTAAAACTCCCATTATTTTCTCACCATATTGAAAGAGATATCAGAGACAAAACTACATTGCTCAGGAAAGGGGAAAAAAAAACCCTACCATCACATGCAAAAATAATGAGTCGTCATTTAAAAAGCATTGCCAGCTTCAACCAAGTGTTTCACTTTAAATTGCGAGACAGGATCTTGATCGGGAAGTTGTGAAATGAATATTACCAGTTATGAAAATAATTTCTTCCACTAAATACATTTTCTTATGTTGTGGTTTAACCACAGTAGGCAGCTTAAGCCTATGTCAGAAAGTACTGTTTTCTGACATATTTCTGGAATAAAATACAGAAAAAATTGCTTTCCACGTTGACAACCCACACCTGTAGGGAACAGTATTTAAAAAAAAAAACCCATTAAATATAAAAAGATTATTTTAATTTTATCATTCCGAGATAGCATTTAAGACATGTAACTGTGAATAATACACTGACTATGGAAATAATTCTGAAACGCCACTTTCCTTTTTTATTAGCTATAATTGATGTAACTTGGGACTCATACTGCGTATGTACAACATACATAGTTAAAGTTACAGATATTCTTCTTTTGATATTTCATAACCTTTGAGTATTATCTTTATATTGTGATTTTATATCCACATAATATTTAAATATTGATGAATAGACTTCCTAGATGCAGTGGGGTCTTTTTTAATCATTTCTTTTGATGTTTTTCCGAAGCCCGTAACTCTCCTGCAACAAGATCAGAACCATCATCAGATGAACCTTCTTCTTCAGGGAATAGCAACGAGGATGCTACCAGACTAGTACAGCAAGATGAATCTACTTTTTCAAATGATTTAGCACATCAGGATTCAAACCTCCAGAATCCTCTTGTTACAAGCTGAAGTGTAGTTTTCTTAAGGTTGATGTCCCATCAGGAAGATGGGATATGAACAACTACAAATCTAAGAACTGGCAACCAACCCTGTTATTGGCATTAATAATGCAGTCCAACAGCCAAAATCATAGGGGAATTCTCTGATCTAATTTCTCCACTATAGGAAAACCACCTCTATAACTTATTTAACACTCCAAAAAGATAATGCAGATTATCTCACTATACCCAACACATGGTCATACTGTATTACATTGAAGAACTGGAAGAAAACATGCAAAGTCTTTGCCTAATTGAAGAATGAGCAAACCTCCCTCTGGTTTTAATGAAGAAATTTTACTCACATATCTAATATCTTATCAAATTGTCTTTACTGCATTTCAGCTTATTTTACTGGTGAAGTTACCAGAGTTTTCTGAGTTGGAAGCATGGAAATGATACAAAAGTGAAACCCAGTCACCAACACTTTCCAAGTTCCATGGCACACCCACCAGGACTTTGGTACATGCAGTGATAACAGTTACTTTTTTTGGCATTTTTTATTCCATCCTAACCCTTTGATGTGAAAAGTGTTTTGTTTTGAAAGAAAAACAACAGGAAGATTTGCAATATGATCATAACATAGTAGTTCTGCTGGCTAACCCTTGAAATGTCAAAGTTTCATGTGTGTCAGCAATTCCCTGCGGGACGCAACAGTTAATGTTTCCTTCTCTGCCAAAGAAAGTAGCTTCCCTAATGAATAAATAAAAGAAAATTTAAGTGTGAACAGGTGACACAAAGTGAATGAACAATTTCTTTTTGGATTCTTACATAGATAACATTGGAAAGGATTTAGTTCATGTTCTGTGGTAGCTCTTAAAGACACCTCTTAAAATGACAGTTTATTTGGTAAATGTTAGATGGGATATATGGATAAGTATGGAGTGCAAATGTCTTCTGTCTGATCTAAAGCTGTCAGGTAAGCGGCTGTAGGAAAGGTCTGACCTTTAAAGCAGGTGTGCATGCACGTCTGCAAAATGATGTAGATCATAGACTATAAATTGCATCAATCTATGCATTACTGAGGGTTAAATCCACTCTCCTTGCACTACATTATTTACTCTTGTAAATAAAAATATTTTTCTAATTCAGACTGTATATGAAGGATTTTTTTTTAAAGCACCTGTCAGATGAAATTCTCTCATCATAGTATCTTGCTGTTGCAAATTCTCAAGAACAGTATTTAGGTGTCGTCTTAGCTTCAGATGGGCAATCTGCCTTTGCTTTCTTTGAGGAATACAGCATTCTCACAGGGCAGACGTGGAAGTGTTTTTGTTTTGTTTTTCAATCAAGATGTGGGATTTTTCAGTAAGAAAGGAGTTAATTAAAAGGAAAAAAAACCCCACAAAAACAAGAACTTCAAGAGAGATTAATATATATATAAATGTATGTATACACATCTCATCATGGTATCTTTCTCTTGCAGAAAACTGAAAATTCAAAAATACTTTGAGACAGCAGTTCCCTTGAGTAAACAAGGGGGGAAAAAAATCCAGATGTTGAAGCTTTTTTTTTCCTCTCACACATATAATGAGAAAGTGAATTGTGTGCCATCTTACTGATTTTTTTAATTGAGCAAGAACAGTACAAATAGAATACTTTTTGTTCTTAGTACAGTTGTATATAGAGGCCATGTGACACATTTTGTGCTTTTTATGCATAGCTTGGTATTCCTCTCTACTAAGTATTTTGAAGTGTTAGAAAGGAGCTTCACTTTTACATCCTAACAGTTGTTGACTGTTACATGCTGTGCTTTTGGTATCCATTGCAAATGGATCATCAGCATTTTTTGAGTCTGTTTTAAGTTGCAAAACCTTGTGTGGCTAAATTTTATTATATCAAATTCCTTAACACAAATGTATGGATATTTTAAGGATCC
This sequence comes from Gavia stellata, assembly GCF_030936135.1. Classification (NCBI taxonomy): domain Eukaryota; kingdom Metazoa; phylum Chordata; class Aves; order Gaviiformes; family Gaviidae; genus Gavia; species Gavia stellata. Next base: position 20,861,439 of record NC_082598.1, on the reverse strand, counting down.
TCTCAACTTTACATTTATCACTTAATAAAAGAAAACAGTGTGTATTTGTAGTAAAGCTGGCAGGGTCAGCTGGTAAACCCAGAGATATTGCAGAAAGTCAAATGTAGCCTTTGAAGAGAAGTAGACAATTTTTGCAACATAGGCGTGACGTTAGGCACAAAATGGCACATACAGTTACATTGGTCACAAAAGACCCTAACTATTGGGACATGCATATGGGAAATCTTGCTTGTAGTAAGCTACACATGTAAGATGGATTTTACTACATGTCATATCTGTGTAGAGACTCTGTTACTTATGCAGAGAGTGCTGCTTTTTTTGAAGCACCTAGCAAAATATTAATCCCAGGGAAGTTTATTGGTGGTGGCACGATTACAGCCCATGTGTTGAAATCTTGGGGTTCATAGAGCAGCAGTGGTTTAGGTTGTGTACTTAGGCATCAGAGTTAAGTGTTAGCAGTCAGACCTTCTATTTTCCTCTCCAAAAGTAAGCCCATGTTCTCAGCTTTAGTAATTTGAGGAGGTTTGCCAGAAACGTGATTTCACATCTGTACTTCAGAAGACAATTGCTGAAGCTGCAATGTATTTCTTGACGCCAGCACTTAATAGTTAGGTCTTTGTTTATTGTTATCTATTACATCAGAAGTTCCACCAAAGAATAGAGTATGTTAAGATAAGCAACTCTTCACAATAAACTGGCAATATTTATGCCTGAAATAATAATAGTTATATTATTATCCTTCACTTCATATAAGATGTAGGAGGCTATTATTTGACAACCTAGAAAATCAAACAATTCCTGGAGAGAAAGAGAGGATGGTTAGTTAAGCAAAGCAGCTACATAGTTCTACTATGTCCACAAGAAAGGAAAAAAAAACCAAACCCACAGAATAAGAAGTGAGCATCCTTATGTGGGTGATTTTGTGACCACTACACAATGCTGTTTCCCGGTCCATACAGTAATTAACATTACATCACAATATTTCAGTGAGTGTGTGTTTAAAGTTACATATTAATACATGTTGAAAATTCATACCTTGCAATAGAAATTTATTCAGTGATAAAGAAGGGGCCAATTAATGGAAATTGGTCCTGGTACATTGATTATATGATGATTATATATTATATTGTAAGTACATCCCTACTGGGACTTTTGTATTCCCATTTGAGCTAAGGGAAAGGATAGACCATCTTTCAAAACATGTGGGAAACATGGATTATCTGTGAAGAGATTTGTTTTATAGTAGACTCGTGTCTGTATAAGCTCTCCTCATTGGCTAACGGACTATGACATTTAACACTGGCTGTTGACCCTTATCCTGCATGAAACGCAGCACAAAGGTACAAAACAGGTTGAATAAGCTTTGGCTGAGGAATTTCACCCTCTCCTGCCTCACATAAATGCATGAACTGCATTAAGAGACCGGGATGTAGAAAGAGAACAGAAGGGAAAGAAACAGATGGAATTTTTGAAGAACAAGGCCAAGTATAAGGAAGCTAAAGAATGACGAAGGAAGGCTGAGCATGGAGCAATTTCCCATGCTGTCATCTTAGATCTAGGTGACAGGAGCAATTCCTGAATAATCAGGAGAGCATTGTAAATGGAGAAACAGCGGTCACTGGGATACAGAGGTGCTAGAAATGCATCACAGCTTGGATATATATGAAAATACCTAATTCCTATGCCAGAAGGCCAAATTATTATTTACAGTAAAAAAAGTAACAGCAAGTCTCTGCCTAAATACAAGGTATCTGTGTTAAAAGCAGCTGCATACAGTTTATGTAAGTGAGCATCAGAACCAGAAACGATCAGGAGTAATGAGTAACCAAAATGGAAAGGAAAAGATCAAAAGACCACTTGCAGAATAGCAGTACCTGCTTCCGTTACAATAAGCATTAGATGTGTTGGGGGGGGGGGGCAACCAACAAAAAAACCCCACCACAGACCAGAAAACACTTGCTGTAGATCAGCTATTCTGTAGCATTGATGTACCAAACTTAAATTGCACCAGTGCTATGTGCCCATTAACTTAAGGGACTTGGGTTGTTTGGTAAGTGCTATCAGACACCCATCCACCTTTGGGCATCTTAATAACCCCTTAGAAGAAAACTGGCTGCGACAGGTTCATTTATAACTCTGTGTTCAGTGATCTTTCCTCTCTGCTAACGTATTCCTTGACCTTGCTCCACTCCCCAGGTCGCATTTTCCGATTCCTGTTGTTCTCCCTCACATGTTCTCCCTCAACGTGGAAGGCTGTTGATGTTGTCTACCTGGACTTCAGCAAAGCCTTTGACACTGTCCCCCACAGTATTCTCCTGGAGAAGCTGGTGGCTCGTGGCTTAGACAGGTACACTCTTCGCTGGGTAAAAAACTGGCTGGATGGCCGAGCCCAGAGAGTTGTGGTGAATGGGGTGAAATCCAGTTGGCGGCCGGTCACAAGCGGAGTGCCCCAGGGCTCAGTTTTGGGACCGGTCTTGTTGAATGTCTTCATTGATGATCTGGATGAGGGGATAGAGTGGTCCCTCAGCAAGTTTGCAGACGACACCAAGTTGGGTGGGAGTGTTGATCTGCTCGAGGGTAGGAAGGCTCTGCAGAGGGATCTGGACAGGCTGGATCGATGGGCCGAGGCCAATCGTATGAGGTTCAATAAGGCCAAGTGCCAGGTCCTGCACTTGGGTCACAACAACCCCGTGCAACGCTACAGGCTTGGGGACGAGTGGCTGGAAAGCTGCCTGGTGGAAAAGGACCTGGGGGTGCTGGTTGACAGCCGGCTGAATATGAGCCAGCAGTGTGCCCAGGTGGCCAAGAAGGCCAACGGCATCCTGGCCTGTATCAGAAACAGTGTGGCCAGCAGGAGCAGGGAGGTGATCGTGCCCCTGTACTCGGCACTGGTGAGGCCGCACCTCGAATACTGTGTTCAGTTTTGGGCCCCTCACTACAAGAAGGACATTGAGGTGCTGGAGCGTGTCCAGAGAAGGGCGACGAAGCTGGTGAGGGGTCTGGAGCACAAGTCTTATGAGGAGCGGCTGAGGGAGCTGGGGTTGTTCAGTCTGGAGAAGAGGAGGCTGAGGGGAGACCTTATCGCTCTACAACTACCTGAAAGGAGGTTGCAGAGAGGTGGGTGTTGGTCTCTTCTCCCAAGTGACGAGTGACAGGACTAGAGGAAATGGCCTCAAGTTGCGCCAGGGGAGGTTCAGGCTGGATATTAGGAAAAAGTTCTTTACTGAAAGAGTAGTGAAACATTGGAATAGACTGCCCAGGGAGGTGGTAGAGTCACCCTCCCTGGAGGTATTCAAGGAGCGTGTGGATGTGGCATTGTGGGATGTGGCTTGATGGGCATGGTGCTGTGTGGTGTTGGGTGGGTTGGGTTTTGGGGTTTTTTGTGGTTTTTTTGTTTGTTTGTTTGTTTGTTTGTTTTTTAGGTTGAACTTGATGATCTTACAGGTCTTTTCCAACCTTAGTGATTCTGTGTCCACACTGACCTCTCTCCTTAATCACTCACCACCTAGATAGCTCCCAATACTCAGCACTGCTATTTGCTCTTATCAATTCTGCCAGGTGAACAGGAGAAAGCACAAGTCCATTAGCAGAGCCTAGCACCGTTTTATGACGGTCTGCTAAAGTAGGAACTGAGATACCTGCACAGCATTTTCTCTCTGTTCATTATGGCATGGCCTTGTGTCATGGATTTACACAGCAAGTATCTTTAATTGTACCAGTTAGAAGCAAGTCTCCCTGGCTAGATTGTGTTCATAAACTCATAAAGGCCAGGCTCCACTACCTGGCTGTGAGCAGTTAAACTCTTCCTGAGAATCCCGTTGCCTTGTACTGCTTGTTGGGACCAGTCCTGGTCTATAAAATCCCCCGAATGGTGCTGGGCTGTTGTCTAGGAGGGTACTACTCAAACAGGCTCAAGTTAGGCCAGGAAGCACGCTGCCAAATAGTGGAGATGATCATGAGCGAAAGCCCAAGGATATCTTTTACGCCTTGTTTAGATTATTTGTGCAGACAAACTGAGACTGCTGGCCTCTGATTTAGGCTGCGAGACCCCATTCCACCCCCATGCCCCAAGCCACTGCTCTAAGATCCATCATGATTTCACCAGCATATTTATCAATGTGTGCCTTCCAGCAGTCCAAACATGCCCAGAGCTGTTTTGAAGACTTACTTTATTGGGATAGGTGTGCTCAGCAGGTGTTTGTAGACCACAGGACAACCTTTCCAAAACACACCAGTACTGACTGACTGAAATAAGTCAAAGTCTCCACTCATGCTTCACCTCATTCCAGGAAGACCAAAGCATAGTTTTCCCCTCTGCTTTGCAGAGTTGGTTAGTGGCAATAAGGCTGTCCCTGCCTCTTCGTCCCCTACCGACTCCATCGGCTGTCCTACCCACCTGCCAAGGTTTAGAGACTCACATCTGCTCATTGGTGTTACACTGCCTTTCCAAGCCAGCTCCAGTTGCACGTGGACAGCTCTCCCAATTTCATTTTTGAGTCAGCCACAGCATGCTAGTCCCGGAAAACAACTTAACCATTTCAATTCAGTTGGTTACAATACCAATAGGGGAAACCCAGGTACACCTACTGTAATGAAAATAGCTGGAGTTGTCAACATTAAACAAAATGAGAAGTTGTGGAGAATCAGAAATCTTTCCTCCAGATATTTTTAAATCTGTACTGCTCAGCTGTGTCCGGTCCCAAGCACTAATAAGTTATATACCAAAATAACCAGCAGCCTTCAGAAGCACCAACAGGCCAATATTTAGCCTGTTTCTCAGGCTCTCCTAGGGCAAACTCTTCTGTCCTCCATGACATTGCATTATTGTGCTCTGCAAACATACCCTCTGTGCCTTTCCAATGTTAAAGGAGATAAAAAGCTTCACTTTCATATCGTGCATATCCAGAATACACAGAAGATCCTTGGCGCTTGGATACTATCAGCACCACACGGGTTTGACCAGAGTAACAGCATATGACAGAGTCAGTTACGCTGATGCTGACTTCAGGGATAGCAAACACCTTGTTCAGCATTTTAAGTAATAAAAAATACCTAGGCACCTTTCCAAGAAAGCTTTATTACCCCATGTGCTAATTCAGTTAGCAAGAGGCAAAAAAAGTTTTAAAAAAAATAATCAGGCTACCCTTCAAACCCCTACCTTGTGCCTATTTATGCCTTGTGCCATAATACCATTATCCTGGAAATATTTAGATTCTCTTGTGATGCATTAAATGCTTGTTAAGTGTATATGCATAAAATAAAATCCCTCTTTCAGTTGGAATAATTTTTATGGTCATAAGTCTGCCTATAAAAACCATAACAGGTAAGTTCCCTAGGCATCCACCTACCCCACCACCACTTACAGATGAAAGCAGAAATTTAGACATTTACCCTCCACTTTGTGTACCTGCCTTATATAATTCCAGAACTATTTGAAGGGCTGAAGATGGGAGGCTGGGTTTAATAAAGGCCCCCTACTGCAAATACATCAAGATATAAACAATTGATTCTTTCACTGAACGCAGTAAAAGGATTTTCTTTGAAACATTTAGAAGATTGTACTAGTGTTAAACAACTACACTCCTAGGACAAAGGGAAGTTCAGCTTATAAGATGCGACTTTTGAAGATACACAATACCAACACTAGTTAACTGATTCATCTAAAAACTCTTAGATATTTGGCTCACCCTTGACCTCCTCCAAACACAAAACCATCATGCCAGAGTCTTGTGCTTTAAATTGAGGTTAGCTGAAAAAGAAAGCCGTTTTTGTTTGGCTGTGAATAAATTGAAGCAAGGGAAAAAGAAGAAGAGAGAAGGACACATAAAAAAAACCCCTAAACCCCGCAATCACTGCAGTCCTGAGAGTCTTCCAAAGCCTTTTACAGTCTCCATCACTCTTCTATCCAGAAAAAAAGAGCAGTTCTCTGGGTCTTTACTGCAGTTCTACAATAAATGCAGTGACTTTGTTTACAACAGCACAGAAAGGCTTAGAATATTCTCCTGCAAGTCCATGTATAGCACCAGTGAAGACAGAGTAGTTCAAGGATGATTCTTCGAGGTAGTTCCTTGCATGGGCTATCCCAGGTGCTATCAGCAAGTTAACCTCTACTTGCTCTTCAGTGCAGAGATAACTGTCCCTTTTCAGCCAACAGTACTGGGCAAAGGTCCAGGCAGCAATAGTACTTGAACCCTGCTTGAGTTTAAAAGCCATGTTAGATCGTTGAGTGGTAATGCCACAGGGAGCAGCACAGCATTTGACCACCTGTAACTGGCCCAGGGCATGGCTAGACTGTGATCTGGGGCTTGTACCCTGTTGGCCTTGCCATACTTTACATTCCGTCATCCCCAACATATATTTCAACCACTCAAGGCTAGTCCACGCCAACATACATTTATTGGCACAGGTGAAGTAAATTCATGAGGTGCATCATCTATACGGCAAGACAAATTAATTTTACCTCTATCAGATTAAGAACATTGAGTCACTCTCTCAGTGTCCTCCTTCAAGGTTTCTGCTTGCTAGAAGCAAATGTAAGAGCATGTTCTCAGGATTTGTGTCTCACCAATAAAAAAAGTAATGAATTAGATTGTTCCCTTGGACATTTGACTTCCAGATGAAATATTGTACACATCCAGCAGGACAGTTTCTGATAGAAATGGGTTATTGTTGCAGAAAGACTGGACTTTATATCACCACACAAACAAACCAGTGCTCCTGAGCAATTCCCCTCACTGTAGAAAGAAATATCACATGACTGTCCTTGTGGTTTATGACAGAAAACTGAATTACTCCACTAGACCTGACTGTAAATATGAGCCTTTACAGGAATCTTCCTATTCAAAGACCATGGGAGAAAGACCCGCAGGCCTTGGCAAGTGTAAGTATTCAGGAGCTAAAGGGCAAGTCTGGGAGATGAATGTCCAACTTCATTAAAAATTAATATTTCTAACAGTTTCTTCCACAGGAAGGTAACACTCAGGTAGTCCGTATTCTTAAAAATTGAATAGTTACATTCTGAGTCCAAGCCTTTTCCTGCCTTACAAGCTGGAATTTAGACACTTAATTTTTATTGATGTCTGCAATTACAATCCCACAAATCCATTTGAAATACCTGTCCTTATTTTTGCCGAATTTGCTCCAGCACTCTTTAAGACTCAGAGAAATAGCAATAAGGAACTCAAGACTCAGAGATATTTGTGGTACATCTTTCTGACTAACTTTGATTACAGCTTCTGGTTACTGTAAATGCCAAAAAACTGTCTGTGTGAAGGTGCCCCAGTGCCTAGCATGTCCAAGAATCTGCTACTCTACTGCTGCCTTTTATATATATATATATATATATGTGTTTTTAAAAAAATAAAAGACACATACCTAGTACACTCATAGGGCTGTGTGATTATATGACTGTCTTTGTATAAAAAGGCAGCTTTTTTATCTTCAAAACCAGCTTTGTGGCTGGAGAACCCAGGATGAAGCCTTTTAGTCCAAGGAGGTTCATGTTTTAGTTCAAGGAGGTTTAGTGGGCATGGTGGTGTTGGGTTGATGGTTGGACTTGATGATCTTACAGGTCTTTTCCAACCTTAGTGATTCTGTGATATGTCTACATGTCTCACTCCACAGGTAACTGCCCTGCCCCTAAAATTATTGACACGTCAAAGAGAAATGTGAAAGTCCTGTCAACATCACCTGTATTTGTGCCACAGGAGATATGAGTGGGGAACTTGGCTTCATAACCTGTCTAGCCCATAAACATTCTCAGGAGTTGTTTTACACTCCAGTACTATTCTAACCCAGAGCTAGCATTCTGGGCACTGCTGGTATTCATGAGTGTTTTCTCGGTTGCTACCTAGTCCTGCAGAAGCCACTACAGGGTAAGATTTCTGCAGGCGGCTACATGTAGAGCCATCAGCTTGCTGAAGGTGCCAAGGGGATGTGCAAGGCTGCCCAGCCTAGCAGCCACCTCACACATGGCCCCAGCAGGATGACTCCCCATCTTGTCTTGTCCTTGCTATAGAAGGAAGCCCTAATAAATCCTAAAAACTGCTACTTTTTTCTTCCCTCTCTCCTGGGTCTCTGTCATATCCAACTTCTCATGCTTAGATCCAAACAGGTAGATAATTTCAGAGATAAAATAATAATAAAACGAACAAGCAGCAATCCCACAAGCACACCTCACCAAAGCCTCTCTTACTGAGTGCAGAAGGCTGAGCAGACGAGATTATTCCTGCATTCAAATCCTACTCTGGCTCTCTCATGCAGATTATTCCCCAGACACCAGTCAGAAGCTCCTGCTGCTGGAGTCCCCCTGACCAGGTCTCCCAACAAGGTTTCTACCCAGCCTTTACTGCCAGGTACTTCCAACACGAGCGACCGTACTCAAGCTTCCCTTCCTTTGCTCCAGCAGCTCTGCGATCAGCTATTGCCCCCCATTTCTTACCGTCCCTTCCCCGGGCTTTCTCTGGTTTCATGAGAAAGCACAACAAGGGGCTGTTCTTGTCCTGACTTGCCTCTTGCTTTCCACTGTCCTTCACATTATCTTGGGGGGGGGGGGGGAAGGGGGGGAAAAAAAAAAAAAAAAAAAAGAAAACCTGCTCAGCAAACACAAAATCAGGTACCCTCCCTGAGCCACAGCCCTAACTCAGATCCAGAGCTGCCTCCTCCTATCCAAGCAACATCCCTCCAGGCTACCTCCCTGGGGAGGGCTGGTGACAAGCTTTTTGTTCCCAGGCACTCCTCGCCAATGCCTCTCCTCACCACCGTGTCCCGTCTCGCCCATCACCAGGCACTGTGTCCAGCTTCCATCTGTCTGCAGATCCCTCACATGCCATTTTTCTGGAGAAGAGATTTCTCTATCTATCCCCAACTAAAACCCTCAGCGTTTCAGTTCCTGCAACATTCTTTTAGTTAAGTTGGCCGCATTGTGTAGTGATGGTAACCAGTGGTAGTTAGCCACATTTGTGCCTCTTTTTCCGCACAACAAAAAATGCAAGCTTTCTTCAGGAAGACAAGCATTCTGTTCTGTATTTAGAAGCACCTAAAGCACAGAAATCCAACACATCCCTCCTAAAGCGTTATAGCAATAATGAGCCGTAAGTGCATATAGATATCTATTGCCCTACTTGTTTTTCCTCTCCTAGGGACAGAGTAAAGTCTTAACTAATGTTTATCCATCATGTCCACTACACAGCTAGCAGACAGAATTACAAATTTTGTTTGTACATAAAGCCTTCACAAAATTAGCTCCTGTCAAAGGAAGAGGACAAAATTAATAAAACTCCTACAATAAAAATCAAGGAAGACATCCTCAATAAGTACATCTTTCAGAACATCACTGATGTGCCCAAGCAAAAGTATCCTCCCCTTCCCCCAAATCTCCTCTGTTTCAAGAAAACACTCTCTCTGAAGAGAAAGCTCCTTCCCTTCTGCTATAGTACAGTGGACTCAGACCAACTAACTGGTGCTAAATAATAAAATTTAAATACTTCCTCATTAAACAGCCACAGTCTTAGACTGTGTGCCTCCAAGACCATCCTTACCTGCCCTGAGCTGATCTTCAGACACTTAAATACATAGCAGTTTCTGGCTAATACCCTTAAACCAGAAGCTGGCTGCCCATAACAACGTTTTTCTTCTTCAGTCACTTTTCAGCTGTTTTCTATCACTCCCTTTTGCTTTAAAGCATCACCAGCTGTGCCCCAGGAGCCCTGATTTAGCTATTTGAGATACTTTGTCTCTCTAGGGCAGTTTTTCCTCATCCTTTCTAAGCTGAAAAGCTGCTTGAAGCTTTTAGGGGGAAAAAAATCCCCAGCCCATCTTGAATGGTGTTAATTTGTAATCCAATAGATATGAGGTAAAATTTTGAGTGTTTGTTTATTATTTTCCATTTCTACTTCATTTGTTTGTTTGCATACATGGAAATACATGTGGATATTTAAGAAAACAATTACAGCTACTTGCGATATCTTACACAGCACCAATTATCCTACTAGTCATATGTAGACCTAAGACGAAGAAATGCCTATCGTACAACACGCACATGCAGGCACGCGTAAAAAGCTGTAGCCCACAAAGGCCAAGGTCAATGCCTGTTCCTGAGGTGAGCAAGTCACCTGGCCCGGTTGAAGTAATTTTAAATTCTTCTGGGATTTGCATCTAGGAGAATTGCCAGGACATTTCAACAGATGATGCTGAAATGGCCCTTTCCACTGATCAGACAGGAAATTCATTCTCAGCACTGTGATATTTTCCATTAACCACAGTCTGCTTTGTTGAAGACGCTGCATGTGTGCTGAAGGAATTCTGTTGTCCTGTCTCCCTTGCCATCTTTTAAAAGGTCGCTAAACCTTTTAAATGCTAAATTTGATGTGAAAGAGCTAAGCGTTCACTGTCTAGTGAGGAACAAGGCATTTCGCAAAACTGACCTATCTGACATTGTGCCTTAAATCTGCTCCTGAGCAAAAGAGGGGGAAGCCCCCATTGAGGTCCCTCTGTGTGCTGCCCCATGCCTGAGCCAGCCCCAAGCCCTGAGTCCTGGCGGCCAAACCTTGGGAAGTGGGGTGTCCTTGGGACCTGAGAGCTCCACCATGCTGGTGAAGCGAGTATGGGGACAGCCCCAGAACATACCTGGCCGTTGCAGCCTGCCATATCTCCTGATTCTTCACTACCCTACAAATGCTCCAACACACAACAGGGGTTACGCTTTGCCTTTGTGGATGCTCTGGCTGAGTCACCCTTCCAGCTCTTACTAGCTCAGCTTTTTGACCCAGAGCAGCTTCTGCGATATTATCAATAGTGTCCCTGTAGTAAATTTTTTTCATTGATTGAACTTCTCATTAATTACTTTTATTCGAAAATTACCCTGTGGTATGTCCTGAAACAGATCGTTAGTTAAGAGTGACAATGGCTGAGTAAATGCAGCTTCATACATTCCTCCCAGTACGGCGCGACAGGTCTTCCCCTGCAAGGCCCTGCTGCGTGACAAGCTGATGCGTCGTGGGAAAGCCCCAAAGCTTTACACTAAACTGCGGTATGCTGTAATTCAGCCCTGTCACCTGTTACACACGGCTGAGGCATCTTAACAGCTTTAAAAGTTGCCTCTCAGGGCTTATACCTCTCTGACTCACATCCAAGAGGGGCAGCTGAATATGGCTTGGCAACAAATTCGTTTTACTAACAGAGGAGGAGTGTTCATGCTGCTCTCAGGCAATACCCATATCCATCACAGGACAACTAGTTGCAACAGTAGAGTACCACTTCACAAGCAGAATCTCCAAATTCACCAAGAACCAGACCTCTCATTCTCTGGAGCGGCTAATGATGACCTTTAATGACCCACACAACTAATCTGTCCGACTATTTTTCAGTTACTGATTTCAGTAGTGTTGTTTTCCTAGCTGTATACGTCTCAGCTTTATAGTCACTGGTGCCTGGTTACTTTTTCACCTGGGCCATTCTTCTAGCTGCAGATGTATGTCCTAAATGTATGAGCACGCAGTGCTTGCACCCAACACATCAGCACCCCTCCGTGCGTGTATATACCCAAGGAGAGATGGCCTGGCTGCCATCCTGCAGACATAGAGAGGTCTCCTCCATCCCTCCCCAAGCAGTGCCCAAGATGAAGCCCTGTGACGGGGTCCCCCTGAGCACTGGGTTGCTTTCTCTCCTCGGCAATGTCAGTGAATGCTTTGAGTCCGCTTCACTGAGGGCTTTGTTGAAATTGTGAATGCACAGCTGGTGGTCTCCTGCCTGACTAGGAGGTATGGACAGGAGGTGCTCCATCACACCTATCACCATGAGGTATCTAGAGAAGGACTGCCAGAAGGACAGCCAGCTCCATGAGCCTGGACTTAGGATGTCTCGCTGTGCTCCCCAGGTGTTTTGTTTCACTCCAAAGGAAGTAAAATGGATTCCTTTCCCTGCATTTCAAGCTAGTGTTGAAATTGCTGCTGATGAGTCCAAAGTGATCTCTCCCTGCTGTGATGTACATGCAGTCATTTAACCACCAGGTCCAACCTGTCACCTAGCCCCAGTATCAGCTTCACCTCATCCGACCCCCAGAAGTCCTGCCCTATTTTGGAGCTCTATTCCTCCAGCCCCACTCCTGCTCTGTCTGGGATTCCTCAGCCCCCAGCACCCCAGGCATGCAATGCGGAGGAGGGAGGGGACAAAACAAAACATCCCTTGCCCCTATTTTTCCCAAGCTGGGTGAACATCAGCTTGGGGGTTCCTTGATTCAGCAGTATCGGCACGTTTGAGGGGAGGGGAGAAGAGCTGTCCCACACACACAGGACTGAAGGCAGAGATGGGGTCCCACCTGAGCCACAATGCACTGCTTGGGATTTTTCCTGCTCCTTTCCTCTTTCCCCTTTCCTGGAGAGAGGTGTCAGCTCTGAGGGCAGTGAGGACATGCCCAGCCTGGCCAAAGGTGGCAACCAGGCTAAGCAGATTTCCCCAGGACACACTTAGTCCTCCTAAGTTTCTTTCAATTTCCAGCATACAAACTCACGACCTGAGCCATTGTGCTGCCATTTTCAACCGAAGGGCTCCTTGGGTCACACCTCTCCTCAAGCACAGGCCAAAGGATGCTCTGCACCTAGCAGGCAGGAGTAGCTATATGCTTCCCACTCTGCTGGGGAGTGTTTGAGAGAGGAAGGCAGAGAAATTACGTGGGTACCTTTAAAAATATCATTTCAGGCAATAAAACAGCTGGAAGCAACAAGTAAGAGGCAATAGCATATGTTTGTATCATACAGCAACACCAGAGCCAGCCTTCTGCTGGCAAGCATTTGAGATCCAGTGCCTGAGGCCATTGCATTAGTCAGTTAAAATAGGGCTTAATGCTACCCTAGTTCACACATGCACCAATTTTCCTAATGCCAATTGTGGTTGCATGTTGCCTAACCAAGGGCAGCATTTAGTCCATAAATTGTTTGCATGCCCTGTAATTTACACTTTTTGCATTGTGTAAAAAAACCCCAATCTATCAACTGTGGTGTTGGTTGCAAAATATCTTCTCCTGTAATTACCTTGATTGTTTATGCCACGGTAATGTGTCCTTAGACATTGAGCAGTGTAAAAAGATTGATAAACCCCAAGAGTGTAAATGGCAATTAGGAAATTTCATCAGGTGCTGAGTAAGATGGAACGTTTGCCACATTTTAATGCTAGCCTTCACTCTGTTTCTCTGTCTTGTTGAAACCCTCAGATCTCAGTTGTTAGGGGAAACCTGCTTGGGGACAGCTCAATGAATGAAAATCAGTATAATTACTATCCAATATGCAAAGTAAACACTCAGCTCTCTTGTATGAATCACATCTTTCCTTTGTAGTAGAATTGTAACAAAGGAACTAAGATCTACAGAGTATTAACTGTAAAAATGTCATGAGTGGGTTTACACATGCAGTGTCATGCCTTTGGCATGTGGCAACACCAGGACTGGCCGTTAGCTAGAGAAAAAACCATCCAGATGCAGATAAAGTGCTTGCATGGCAGCACAGCCTATTGAAATGATGCAGCTGAAGTGTGGCTTGGCATTCCCTGCTATCTGTATAGAGTATATCCTCCCTTACCCAGCTTTTGAAATAGTGGATTTTTGCTCAGTACTACTCACTATTTAATTTTAACTGAGGCGGTCAGATCCTTTGCTACTGTGTGTGGTTAAGCTACTGCCGGTGGTAGCACACCAGTCTGCACCCCCAAATAATTTTCTGTAAATCAGAGAACAGCCTTTCGCAGCGGCATGGCCCACGGCTGTCTCGGGGACCTGCCTGGGTGCCCACCACTACATGGTAAGCTGAAGAAAGAGATGATGAAGCATTTAACCTGCATTTCTGACTAACGAGAACCCTTCACAGTGGTAGGCCTGGTGCAGTTAAATGCAGCGTTATCAAGAATTTGAAACGGGGAGAAGTGAACGTGAAACTTCAGCAGAGCGTAAAAAAGCACAGGAGCAGGAGAAGGAGTTGCGGACAACATGGTTAAGTCACAAGTGGAGAGGAAGAGGACTGAGACCCATCACGGGAGCAACTAGACAATTAGCTGAAGCATTATTTTGAATGTTTTGAAGGCTTCTGATCAGTGCAGCGCTTCATGACATACCTGCTGGTAAATACCTATAGGCATTGCTGCACTTTGCCCCAGGTAGCTCCGCAAAGGGTTTGGAAATGGAGAGATGGATGGCACAACCTGTGCGTGTTTCCTGGATGCACTTGGATTCCTGATGGACAGTGAGTCATGGAGGGTGATGGCACATCGAGACAGTATTTCTGCAGGGGTGTAAGAAGCTAGAAGTTTTAAATCATGGGCCTAGGGTGCTTACTGCTTACATTTTTAGAAGACAGTTTACACTGTAGAGCATAAATATCTGTGTTCTAAGAAATACTTCTGTTATCTTCATTTTACTGAAATATGGTGTAGTTGGGAATGACAGTTGCTTTTGGGGCTGGTTCCTCAGCTACTGTTAAGCTTGTAGTTCGGAAGTCTAATGACCATTTTAAATAATCTTTAAGGCATTTAAGGAGTACTTTTTATTTCTCTTCATCTGCTTAATTTTAAGCTCCACAAGCCACGTGTGATTAAAAAAGAGCGAGATGGCTATTTTTGCCCAATTATAAGCCAGACTTCACTCAGGTCATGGGATACAAGAAGCATTTTGAAAACACTCCGTTGCCCATCTTTCATGTAGAAGGGAGAATCTGAGCCTAGCATAGCAATACATACAATTTTCTGTAACTCATGGTGCATCCTGTAGTTACAACAGCCCTGGCTTTGCTCTCCCATGCTTACCTGCACTGCGGACAGTCTGCAGAACCCTGCCAGAAAATATCTTGACCCACACAACTGCACTGAGCGATTGTTTTTCTTCGTATGAAAATCTCTCACTCATATGAAGGCACATGAAGGCAACACACAGGCCTCTGGTGGTCTTCTTTACTGCTTGATGCTAACCTCATTTCTTGTACATTGCATCAGCTCAGACTAGAACTTGTCTGCATATTTGTTTTTCTGCAAGCTTCCATGAAATGTATATAAACCGGTATGAAAAGATCTTATTTTTTTAAAACTTCTCTTTATTTTTACATTCAATGCACGAGGATAGACAAGGTGAGTATTCATGACAAAGTGTAAAGCCATATACTGTCCTCAAAACATTTAAAAGATACAGTGCTTACGAGTTTAAAAAAGTATTTTAGAAACCTTGTATTTCCAAAATTCTTCATTACAGAAAATTCAAATCTTTTCAAAAAGTAGAGTTT
Source organism: Gavia stellata (assembly GCF_030936135.1). Taxonomy (NCBI): domain Eukaryota; kingdom Metazoa; phylum Chordata; class Aves; order Gaviiformes; family Gaviidae; genus Gavia; species Gavia stellata. Next base: position 20,846,182 of record NC_082598.1, on the reverse strand, counting down.
GATATCCTTGTGCATTAAGCCATATTATGAAAATACGTAGGTGTTTTTCATCTTTACTTCAAGAAATCTCTCTCTGCATTGCTAACAATCTTTACGTAACCTAGTGATGGAGCCAACAGCCTCCATAATACGTAGTATACACAGTTACAAACAATTTGAAAAGTTATATTACAAAATATACAGTTGTTCCTTTTTACATTTTTATAGATAAACATTGCATAGTTTTCAAATATGTAATATATAACACAATCAGAAGTCTTTTTCTGTATAACTTACGCAAAATTCTGTACACTCAAATAATTATAAATAAAGTGTAAATATCTTTTGGTAAGAGTAGGGGGGAAAATATGCCAGGACATGTTGTGTGGTCAAGTGTTAAATAGAAATCTCTGTCAGAATCTGCCTAAAACAATGGCACAATATGGCCTGGAGCAAGGAGAGAGGAGAGTAAGAACTGAATATATCATAGGGGAAGTGTTACAATGAGGAACTATAAAGTACTGATATGTCTGACTATTAATTATTACCCTGATTCTTTTGTAAGAACCGCTTTCCCACAGTTGTTATCACTGTGCTTGACGGTTTTACAAGATGCAAAATAAGGTGCACGTTGTTTAAGAAATGAGTAAAAGTAGATTAAAATGTTTCCTGTTTCAATGGGTGGTCAATGGAAACTTGAGACAACTTGGAAAGAATTCTGGATAATTTTCTCATATCTTTCCCAAAGAAATAGAGGATGGGAAATGCACACTGGGATTTAAAGAAACAGATTCTGAAAGCATCCAGAATTGTGAGAATAAAACAAAGAAGAATTATTGAAGATACCAAATTCCACTTTAAAAATGAGATGCTGACAGAATTCTGTTTCAACTATAGGAAGGACAAGGAACATAATTTTTAAAAGAATAGTTTGGCATAACTCTGCTCTCTGCTACTAAACCCCAAAAGAGCTGAACTATACCAAAACTAAATGCTTTTGGAAATTCACTCCGATTCTAAGCATTTTGTCACTGGCTCACATTACAGAAGCAGTTGGAATCTCAGTATGAATGCAATACGCGAACACATTTTCAGCAACATAGTTTGCCAGTTTAAATGTCAGCTTAAAGAAGTAAATTGAAACAATCTTCACTTCTAAAATGTACATATTTACCTGATAGCCAAATTCAACCTGCTGAATTCCAGAGCTCTGCAAAAACCAAACAATTATTCAGAGGTAAATGTGTTCTAGCAGCACTGAGTGGCTATGCTAAACTAAGGGTCTTCTCAGCATTTCCATTACAAATTTGATCTACAACTCAGCCATGTAAACTGGCTTTAAATGACACTTGGCCTACACTCAGCCACCTGATTTTTTTTAACGTTAGTGGTTGGACTTCAGATTCGCTGATATCTAGGCTATTGAAGGCCAGCAGAAGTACTCAGTGCGTCTTTGAAATGCTCTTTTTCTGACACTGAAATTATGCCTGTTGTCAGCCCCTGATTCAGAGCAGCCTCATGGGCACTCACTAGAACATCAGTAACAGTATTTGTTTGCAGTATTTGAGCACAAGCAGCTTCCCACCAAGTGCTACACTACCTAGGGGTTGACTACACATGGTAGTGACTGCACTACCTATGGATTTTATTTGGGATTTGGATTGCTACATACGATTGCCAGTAAAATTCACATTATTTCCAAGGAGGGTGGTTCAGAGCACAAAGTGATGGTGCAGAGTGAACACTCCTTTCTCTCCAGTAAACGTTACTGTATGTCCCGTGCAAGCCATAAGCTGCTCCCCACGTTGCCTCTTTTGTAGCTCTAAAGCCAGTCTCCACCGCTACTCTGAAAGGTCATTTTATGGCTCAGCCAAATGGAGCCACAGTTGCCCACAGATCTCTTGGCGTCAGCCCAGGCTTGGGTGGCTGTCTCCTCCCCTGCACTGGCCACTTGTCCTGCCTCCTGCACCATTCCTCTGATTATGGGGTTACATGGTGAACAGGACTGGGAAGAACCATCTAGAGAGAGGAATGGCCGCACAACCACATCCCAAGTCCATCAAGCCTTTGGTAGCCACCCAGCGTCTCCAAACCCAGTGCTTAACCTTCAGCAGGCAGAGGGATCAGCAATTACTTTTATGGCCTTTAGCTTGAGATAATAAATGATTATAACTCGTGTCCCCGATGTTAAAGGAGACAGAGAGGGCTCAAAATGGGCTTATGCATACCCTGATGCCAGAGCAGGACTCCCAGAGCTTCTGAAGGACGTCCCAGTATTTCGTTTTCCTTCACACACATATGATAGATTTTGTCCATACTGGGAAAACTACTATTTTCTGTTTTGACCACTGCAAACAAGCTAATGAGAACATCATTAGGATTCTCTTTTTTTTTTTCTTTTCTTCTTTTTCCATTTCCAGAGATTTTTAGGTATTATAAAGTAACTTCTGCTGAATAAGCCAGTAAGTCAGAAAGGCTGTTCTACAAGTGCATTGTTTGGTTTTTTGTTTTTTAATTAAGTTTGAGTTGATCATCACTCCTTTCATCCCTCTCTTCATGGGACTACATCAGGATTTCTTTTGTTTGCTACTGATAGCATTGGATGAAGGTACCACATAGTAGATCCTCTGTAAGCAAATCTGTCATTAGCTTTTCACCTCATCATAGATTTTTCTAGGGACTCTGTCAAGCTTGTTTGACTCCATTCCTTGATGAGTGATATATCACTGGCTGCAGGAACCTAACAAAATGTTCACTCTGTGCTCAGTGCATTGTCCAAGGTGGTTTTCAAGAGCCTGACTGTCCTATGCTGTATCTCTGCTAATAAGGGTTGATCCGCTACTATAAGGCCGTGTTGTTTGTGCCTGTTTTTTCAACACAAGCTGCAGCTGGTGCCCTTCTTCCACCTCTTTCTTCATCAGCCATCGCAATGGTGTTTTCATAAACCTCCATAGTTTTCAGCTGCTTGTCTTTGGCACCCTCTTGTTCCACATTGACTTTGCAGCACTTGCAGAAGCCGCAGCAGTGTTTCCCACAAAAGGAGAGCGAAGACATAATTATATTGTCCCAGGGCTCTAGGGAGTGCATCCAGATGGGTAGGAAATCCCAGTTTTGGAGCTTCTCAGGCAGTGAATGTGGCCGCTTCGACTGCATAATGTTAATTACAATCACAGCAATAAAAAGAGTAAACAGGGGAAGGCAAACACCCAAAAGGACTGGCCAGCCTGCCAGTGACAGACCAAATACAAACAAAGGCAAAAGAAAGAAGCAGACGAGAAGATAAAATATAGCAAACCATCTGTACTTGGCTGTTATGTTTCCCAAGGTCTTGCACATGCGGATTGGCAGCCGAGTAAAAGGTAGTGGGTAAAACAGAATAATCCCAGAGATATTGAAGAAAAAGTGGCACAAGGCAATCTGAAAGCAAAAACATTTGAGAAGTTCATTAGCTAAAATGCCTTTAAATGCTCCTACTGACGTGATAATAACTTCCAGTGGCACCCAGACTCCATAGTTTCCCTTCCCTTGGTTCCCGCTGTTTTTTCTTGTCTTTCATGCTATTTCACTGCAAGGCCTTTCTTAGCACAAAGTAAGGACTTCGTAACACCTCGCACATTTTGAGGATCACTGCCTACAAACAGGGGACAGCATTTGGACACAAGGCAAGTCTAGAGGGCATGACGTACCTCCCCGCAGATGGAGAAGTCTCAAAATGCAGATTTCAACTGCAAGAAATGGAGTCCATCAGAAATAAAGCTGACAAACCAAACAGCTGTCAGGAAACAGTCCTCTTGTTAGTAAGGCATGAGAACTACATAAGAACTGTTCATTATTGAGTTCTGCATCCATAAGTTTTCAGTTAAAAGATGGGAAGTGTAAATTAGATATTGCATACAGGCTATTGAGAAATTGCTATGGGTACAAACCTGGATTTTCCAAAAATTAGAGAAGAGTTTATTGAGCACTGAGATGATTCCTGGAATGTGACTTTGCCTGGGTCTTTTAGAATCATTTCATTCACATTCTTCTAAACTGTTTTTAAAAAAATAAGTGCGAAGAGACTCCTACTTGCTAAAGCTTTCAGAAGTCGTTTAGACAGAATAAGCATATACTGAACAAAACAGTACATTCCCTGCTCACCTTATCTTATTTTCATTCTGTAACTGTTATCAGACTGAAGTAAACATGAAAGTACATGGGTTTATTTTTAAAGTACGTTATAAAAACAGCAAGTTATCATGAAATCTGAACTTGGTCAAGATAGTATCTTCTCATGATTACATTTGTTCTATCATGCCTGAGGACAATAAAATGACTTTTGTAATTTTCTTAATTTATTGTGCCTAGTAAAAAACATTCATCCTATTCACAAAGGAAACTTCATTATCTTTTCACTCTTTGATGTAGAGGGTTCATTCAAATGTTATCTTCTGCTTGGAATGTTCTTTACCGGGTGGTAAATGGGAGCCCAAAGCCAGGCTGCCTACTTTTCAAATAGTCTGAGGCAACAAGGAATTCGATAAAATCCACTCAGATTAGATTTACAATGAGCAAAAAGATGCCGATGGTGCTCACTGCAACCTCAGGTAAGCAGGCAGCTTGCCATCTTAAGGGTTGTACAGCCTTTACTTAAGCTACAGGAGTCCCTATACACTGCATGAACAGAGTTAGGGTCCTGAGGAAGGAACTTACAGAAATCAATAACCCTCTTAGGGGACTACCTAAAAGGGTTTTCAGAGATGTGGGCGCTGATTTCCAAGCTACAGAGACCCCATGCTCAGTGGTAAAGTGGCCAACCCTGTCTCAGTTCTGAATTAATTCAGTCAGACTAAGCCCAATTTATGATAGCAAGATTTTACTATATATTGACATTCTGGGAATGTTTAATACAAGCTTTTTGCTCTAGTAGTTGAAATGAATGAGTTGTCATTAGTAGCACACACAAAATCAGGCACGACATCCATGGCATATTTGCATCAGAGCCAATTTTGTCAGTTTTTTCTTCAGAGAAGTTGCACCTTCTAAATGAAGTCAAGGAAGCATTGGTTTATACTGACCTGTAATGAATATTTTAAGGTACTCCCTGGGCTTGCTAAAGCTGCAAGTATAGCTGTTGTGGTTGTGCCAATGTTAGCTCCTAAGGTAAGGGGATAAGAACGCTCAATGCTTATAACACCAATGCCTAGGAGAAAAGAAACAGGATTGAGTGGTTTCAGAATGATGGAGAAGATAAAACATGGGGATAAAGAATACAGTATTGACAACTTACCAACAAGGGGTGTAATAGCAGAAGTGAAAACAGAACTACTTTGGACAATGAAGGTCATACCAGCCCCTGCGAGCATAGCCAGGTATCCAGCTAGCCAAGTAAAAGGAAATGGAAAATCTAAAAAAAATAGAGGGAGAACATTGTCTTTAGCATAACAGAATGCTCTGTGTAACAGTAACACAGCAGTGAAGACTATTAAGCATTTCAAATGTAGATATATTGTTTGCATATTGTCTCTTACATGATGATTTTGGGTCAGAGTCAGTTCTACTACTCTAATTTACCCTGTTTGCTGTACTGCCTCTGCAGCTTTCCACCACTGGATACACTTTGAGATGGATACTAGACAAGGTAGACATTTGGCCTGACCCAGGGTATCATTTATGTAATACAATTAGGTACCAGAAATGTTTCCACAGAGGTCAACACAACACCTTCTAGGTGTCTTGAGTGCCTTTGTTTCGGGCAACCAGGCACCCACTGCATGGATTGGATCTTCTGAAAGCTCTGAAGACCATCCTGAGAAAATCAGGTTGTTTGTTCTAACTAGTTTGAAGCAGATCACCTCCTAAAAATTCACTTGTTAACTCTTGGAAAGAAAAGCTAATCATACTGATTAGAGAAACTAGGCACAGTGGTCCCCCATGATCTGCAGATTTATGAGTGAGCCAAGAAATGAGGAATTAATCAGTCAGGAAGACACAGAGGAACACAGAGTAGATCACAAATTAACAGTAACTGGCAGCTGATTACTTTCTACCCCTCATTTTTGATTCGAGTAGTGTTCTTTGCCCAGGAGAAGAGAGGACCACTTTGTTGCCTTCCCCATTTCTGTGAACCCTCTCTTCAACCACAACCAGAGACATGCCAGGACTGCTTTTCACTGCTACAGGTTCTAACCTCACCATTCAAGGGAGGATGAAGGAAAAGCAGCCAAGTGAAAAATAAAAACATTTGCACTCAATGGATCCAGGCTGAAAAAACACCCAGAGAACACAGGGAAAGACGGAAAGTACAGGGCTGCTTTATCCTACTGAAGAGAGGGTTAAGGAGTGCAACAGGGCAAGCAAAGGCAATTAGATCATTAATCACTACAAGCTTTTTTCCAACTTATTAGAAGAAACTTGCAGGCTCTGTGCCAGAGCAGGAAATCACAATCTCAGCACTTCAGTGCTATCTTTTGAGGACAGGAACATTACATTTCTAACAGCTAATCATTATACATCAAGAAACAGAGCCTGGACTTTGGTCTCTGTTGCTGTTAATCTGCTGCAGTTCACAAGCAAGCTGTTCGCTAATAGATTTTTAAAAGAAAGAAAATAACATGCTGAGGAAAAAAAATGTTGGGGGGAGTGGGGTGATTTTTGTTCACTACTGTTTTCTTTAAACTATTCTAGAATATCTGCCAGAACAGGAGATATCAATAGATGTCCTCAGTGTCCTTGTCATTCCTTAAAACAATCTTCAGGAAAAGCAGATAATTACCAGTGTTGATTGTCTTCTTGATAACGCTCGCCACTTGTCCTTTAAGCACAGAGTTTAATAGCTTAACGATCATCACCAAACAGGAGCACAGAACAAGCAGGGACAAAGCCAGGAGGATGAGACCGATGGCAATATCAGGCAGGTCTGCGTCTGCAAAAAGGTGCCGGCCTGAAAAAGAAAAGGAAAATGAATCGACCTAGCCACACTTTTGCTCTGATCCCAAGCCCAGCTCTGGTTTTCATATATGCCCCAAAGAAAATGGGCCCAAAGCACACACAGCTTGAGAGGGTGATGCAAAGAGTGAAAAGGCCACCTCCCTTGCTCTACAAAAGCTGTGTCTGAGGGGGGCAGGAGGGGCTCTTGCAGGGACACACGTACAAAATGCACCGTGGGCACCCCTGCGGGGCAGGCAGGAGCTGGGTCACCATGTGCTAGGGAGGGGAATACAACGGTGTGAGGAAATTTTGGTGTGCCCCGAGCCAGATGGTGGGTCGGCTCTTCCCAGAGGTGGTTGCATGCCTGAGAAGGACTGTTGAAAGTCCTGAAGGGCATGCATAGGGATGGAGATATCCAAGCAACCAATACAGCAAAGTAACTGTAGCTCCAAGTCACCTGAAGAGCAAGGGGGACATGATACTGAAGACCTCAATTACTGATATCAGGGAGCATGGAAAGAGATCCATCTGCAGCCAGGTACCATGATGATGCTGGTAACTCCAGCTGTGTAGCCATAACAGAGCACAGGCTGCTCTGACTGCACCTGCAGTAGTACCTTGTGTCCATAGACAGGCGAGTGCCTCTCCATATACCTCTGAAGTGGTCTGTTAACACCATTAGAAAGCTATATACATTTGTAAAGATATTACCAAAAGAGAAATAGTTCTACTACTTACATTTACTGATATAGTCTGTTTCAGTTACATTTTTCATGGTCCATGTCACGTTTCCTTCAGTCCAGCAAAGGTCAGGAGATGTGCAGTTTTCTGAAGGTGGAATCGTGACATTCTGCAGTGTCTAAAGATTGCCAGACAAAGCAGATAGTTCAGTCACCTACAACCCTTCATTAAGAGCTCAAGCAAAGTTCTAGGTTTTTAGTGCAACCAAGCATCCATCAACTAAAGGCAGATTTGAAAGCTGGAGTGTAAGCTGGCACCACATTAATGACAAGGCAAAATTTTCTGCATTCTTAAAAGAAACAGTTGTGCTGTTACCCAAGTCAATCAAGACAACATTTAAAGATTAAAATATCCCCCAAATCTTCTTCATTGTAATAACCATAGCACCAAGTCATCAGTAGCTAAGAACTTTAACTACTGATGTTAGGGTTTGCGGAATGAGGTTCACGTCTGGCTGCAGCTGGGGGACAGTGGCATTCCGTTTCCAGCCAGCGCCACAGCTTCCTTGGGTCAAAGAAAGACCTCTTTACTGTCATCTTAACTGCAATTAATGGCCTGGTGAGTACTGCACAGGACTGTGATTCAGAATACTGCAATACTAGTGCAGCCTCTGTTGCTGGATGAGCACAAGCTGCTCATGCTGCCCTTCCGTGCCTCAGTTTTCCTGTCTGTCAAAATAGAAGTGCTGCTACTACTTTCCTTTTTAAAGCTCAAATGCTATCTAAGAGCTAAATACTAGCACTATGATTAGCATTAGTATTACTGAGCGGAACCTGAATTTCAATTTATACCACAATAAAACCTTCCTTATCAGAGCTCCTAGCCCAGACGCATTGCATTCTGACACTAGGTCCGTAAGTCCTGACACAGATTAAGGAAGAGTTTGCTGACTGAACTGTACTTCCCCACAAGAGCAGCTAACTGCTGAACAGGAGGTATCTTTAAGACATGTTTGAGTGATTCCCTTTTGCAGAAACGGGGAAAGAGAAATCGTATTTTCTTTCTGGGCACTGCCTGCAGATGCCCGTATTCGCATTCCCCCTCCAGCTGATGCAGGTGGGCAAAGCAGGGAGTGGATCCAGTGCCCCCACATCTTCAGGGAGCGCCTGGTCTCCAGCCTGCCCCAGCACATCAGCCTTTACAAACACAACACAATGTTGTTTCTTGCCTTCCTGAAATTTTTTCAGACATCTGAGTTTCAAAGCAGCTGTATTAGATCAAATGTTTATCCTTATGTTTTGCTTTAAATATATGGGGTCTGCATGTATGTATCCCTGCCATAAGTCTGTTTAATCATTTTTGCCAGAAATTAGTTTAACCCACTAGGAATGTAAATCATTGAAATGATATTCCTCTTCCCCCACCAAGTTGAAGTCAAGCTTGTAGGATTTTCATGTGTTTTTGTAATTTGACTATATGCTTGGGTAGTAGTTACACAGCCAAAATATAGACAAACGCAGAAAAAATTGTGTATATGGAAATGTAACCCTCAGCCTACACTTCCCATGTAGTTGCTTGTCTTCTAAGAGTGAGGGGACTGTAGGACTCAGGGACCCAGACCTCACTGGAGAGTTAGGCTGTGCCTGCCCGGGCAGCGCGGCGAAGGGGCCGCCAAATGCGGGCTGGGCGCCTGAAAGCAGCACAGCTGCCCAAGCATCATGCCTTCCCTGGGATGAAATACCCAGCTCCTCAGCAGCGTAACCTGAGCAGAGCTTCACGTTAGCACAGCTCTGCTCCTGGCACTATCTCCCTATCTAGCATTTCACTGGCCATCCAGACCATCTTTCAATAGGAACTGGGCTCCTCTAAAAACCCAAGCTCTTAATTTTAACCTCCAGTGTGTGTCCTTAAGTATCTTCTGCCTCAGGACTTCAGAAATTACTTTTCTATACATACCAACAAGTAGAATAGTCTAATTAGAGATCCAAGGGATATTTAGTGCTCTAATTGTTAGTTAGCTGAACAAGGCAAACCAAACACTCAGCTCCACAGTTTACCAAAATACTCATTGGTGTTGGTCTGGGCAACAGATTCCTTCAAGCTGCAGTGTTGCATGAGTGAAGAACAACGGGATGTAGCCCCACAGAGGCTTCCTCCGAGGGCAGTTTTCCAAGAAAGCTGCAAATAACCAGCTGCCACCAGGTCACCCTCACACACATAAGACTAAAGCTGGTTAGATCAATAGATAAATGGTGGGCAAAACGATATTTTCTTTGGCCTATATTTCAGATTTTTTCTACTTTCAAGGAGTTGGTAGGAGTAACAGCGTTTAAAGGCATTTGGATGTGAAAGGAGTAAAAGGCTTGGATCCAAACCACCAGTTCTGATAAGCAAGGGTCTGCATGGTACCAAAAGCAACCAGGTCAAGCTCACCACTTAGTTTAAGTGGAGCAAAAATGACATTAAATTGTTTTAATTCTTTTCCTGCTGCAAAAAAATACTCATTTAGAAATCTAATTTCAAATCCTATGATAAGGAGTGTCAGCTACAGCTCAGTAATATACTTCCTGAGGAACCTGACAATGAATTTAGCATAATACTCACCACATTGGTTTCAGTTACACACCAAATCTTTACCAGGCTTTTGTTTTTTGCTGATTCATCATTCGTAGCAATTGCATTTATTACTGATTTATCAAGCTTAAAAAAAAATAAGAGAAGAGTAAAAAAGCATTATTCCAACTTGCATCACACATTTCTGTTCAGCTCTACTCAAATAACTCTCTTGGGAAGCTCAGCCATGTAGAGCCTGCTTGACCACCTCTAATGCTGGAGCTGCTGCCCAAGAGATAGGAGGGGGTTTGCTCCCAGAAAAGGGTACAACTCTACACGCACAAACACTGTGTCGCATTCTCCACAAATCATCCACCACCTCATCTCACCCTTTCTGTTTAAACAACTGCAGTGATACATCTGCCTAAATGCATTTACTGCCATTTTAGGAGCTGTGCGCATCCCCTCCGGCATACAGCTGCCCCTCCGGATGCGTGCGAGTTTCCCGTAATTTCCGTGTCATCTCTTCAGGTCCTATGCAGATCTTCTGGAGGGGCTAGGTTGTCTCAGCTAGTACTATCTGCCAGTGTCGAGGCAACAGGCTGCCACCCCATCCATCCCACGTGTCTGTATTTGTCCTCACCTGCCTTCCCAGTCCTCCTACCTAGATCTATCATCATTAAGGTGAAATGTGTGGGAAATAGGAAATATAGAGCTGGGGCTTTATGAAATGTGAATAAAAAAAAGAATCCATATGCTAATGAGCTTTACCCTGAGGACACAAAAAGGTGAGTTGGAGTCCCCCCCATATTCAGAACATGTTGATTAGCTGTGACTGAACCAAGTAAGTAGCTTCCTTGAATAGAAAAAGAGCTTACCTCAATGATGAGCTTTGTAAAGGGGTCTGTGATAACTTTTAGTAGCTCAGGGGCATCCTCACCACTTTCGAGATGAAAGGACTCAACTATAGCATTGGTGAGATGGTAAAGATAGCCAGAAATAACTTCAATGGGCAACAGCACAAACACAGCGAGCCAGTTAAAGAAATCATGGATTGTTGCCCCAGCAAAGGCCCTGCAAGAAGAAATTAAAAAACAGAGCTGCTTTTAATTAAACAACACATGCACAACATCAATTAAATGTGAAATCATAGAGGTGGGGATGAAGTCCATTTCAAGATGGGAATCATTTCGTTTCTGGGGTCACAGGAGAAGGCTGCTTTGCTATAGAGCACTAAGTTGTCTCCACACCACTGACTGAGTGAAAGAGCCAGCCAAGAGCATGAAACAAGAAAAACTAGAAAAGGCAAATGTGATCCTTAACACGAGGCTGCCAAGAGTGCTTGTCTGAAGAAAGAAGTGGCTGTACAGCCTACGTTTGTTCTGCCTCTCACCCTTTTTTTGGTATATTTTTAATCCTCAGCCAGGCATTGCCTCTGGGACCTGTTCTCCCTGACTCATGGGGGAAGATGGCTCTTTGCAGCCCTCTCACATGTTCTTGCAAACTGTGTGTCTACAGCTCCCTTCCAGGTTCTCCTCCACAGCCCGAGGAACCACAGCTTTTCCCTCAGAGGCACTCTTTCCCACCTTCCTAATAGCTGCTTGTGGTCCTCTTAATTCTCTGCAATCTGCCTGTATTTGTTTTAAAATACAGCTCCTTAAATTAAGCATCATGAGGAAGAAAATGCAGAGGAAAAATTCCTTGGAATGCTAACCCTGTAGTTTAGGTTCCCATTGACAAACTGCTTGAGGGGAAATCAGGGGGAACATTCAAAGTAGGCCAACAAAATTGGCAGTGCTACCACCTTCAGTTTACAGAGTGAAGTGATTGTTGATTATGTCAACGAATTTTAAAAATCAGCTTCGTTCTCATTATTATTTAAATTATTTTCCTGAACAGATACTAACAGCTACTTCGGCATTGGAATTTAAGTGACAGAGAATAGCACAACGAAAGATTCAGGACAGTAAATCTTGGAGAAATATGCTTGGGCTAAGTGTATTTCATACATCTGATATGCCATAAATGACAAAGTACCAGAGTCTCATATCCCTCCCAAGTTTACTGCCCATCTCCAGTAAGCCATGAGCTTTCTCAGTGATAATGTCAAGTGGCAGTCTAAAAGTTGTCACCGTACATATTTGACAGCCAGAACACTTCATTTCTCTACAGTTACCAGCTCTTTCTTACTGCAGGCTTCAGCACTGAAGTCTTTTTTAAGGAGAGTAGTCCAAAATACTGTAATATTAACTTCTTGTGCAGCTCTCCCATAATTAAGAGATAATCAAAGGTAGGTGGTATAGTGGGAGCAGTGGAAAATTTATCCTTGTGCAAGATCCAGTTAAAAATGGTGGATTCTTACAAAACTACAAAACTTTTAAAGGAACCCAGTATGCTTTTCTTCAAGTATATGAAGCCATATTTCTAGACAGCATAATACCTTGGCTGTGGCCGTGCTTGTAACATTCCTAACTAGTCATTCAAATTTTGGTCAAGAGAAAGTTTGAATGGCTGTAGTAGTGATAGGGAATATAGAAGAAAACCCACAAAGGAGGAAGAAAAGCAACTTTTCAGATCTCGTGTTTAAGTACAATACCTTCTAAATTCATTCCTGTCACCAGCTTGCATGAGTGCCACAATTGTGTTTGTAACTGAGGTGCCAATGTTTGCCCCCATTATGATAGGAATAGCTGATCGAACAGTCAGCACTAGAAACCAGAAAAGGAAGCATTGAATGAAAAAAATCAGATCATCAGCAAGCTCTTGGCTCCAATGAAAATTAACATCTATTAATGTCACTGGAACCCTAACTTCCCTTGATGTCACTAGGATTAGGTGCTCCAATCCAGATATGTTTGCTTTAATCAAGCCCCCTGGGAACGTGGTACGCTCATAGTCCCGTGATCCCCACTGAAACTGCAGCCCATGGTTATCCCTTTTCAGCACGTGTTAGAGGGCCAGAGTAAGATAAAGGTTCTTTTTTCCCAGCCATTTTCCTACCTTCTGCAGAACTTTTAAATGATACCACAGAAACAAATGAAGTTCAGTAAACTGGCTAACATGAGAAACGTATGCAGATAATTCCAAAATTAATGCATTCAATGCTAAGGCTTCCAATGATTTTCATTGCAGTTATGGACTTACTATTATTATTATTACTACTACTACTATTCTTATTATTTAAAATTTTATTTTATATCAGAGCAACAGCTGTGAAAATCTTTTCCTGCCGTCTCTACTCTTACATTCAAAGCTTCTACAGCTTCAACACAGGTGGGAATGTTTGCACCCCAGACCAAGATTTATGAGTGATCTCTAGGAAGATACTGTAAGCAGACTTACGTGTGGAGGATACCATGCTGACCACAATGGATGAAGAAGTGCTGGAGCTCTGGACCATAACAGTCACCAGAACTCCAATCACCAGTCCCGCAACAGGATTAGACAGCACTGAATCATCTTGAAAGATGTCCCCTGCTGCTTTACCTGCAAAAAACATATTCTCAGAGTGAGGGAACTGCAAGGTGAAGTCCATAGGAATTATCAGAGTGTTTAATTAAAGATCATTCAACCATTTAATTGATACATATACAGCCATGCTTGCCAGTCAAAAAATGTACAAGGTGACGTAGTGCAGGGATCTAAATTCAGGTCCTGAACTCTCAGCTTCTCAGCTGTCAGAGAATACTTCGTATTCTCTCATTTCAGTGACTGAAGAAGCTGTACTGAACTCTGCAGAGAACCATATAAAACCACAGCCATCAGAGGAAAGACTGTAGGACAAAAAAACACACATGCATAGATTTAAATGCTATTATTGCCTTGATATTTTGGTTACTGAATCAAGGGAAATGATTTTAATAATCCTGAGGAATTCTATTCCTGTAGCTTTCTGTGTTGCCAAAAATCCAAAATACTTCCACAGAAGCTCACATATTTCTCTGATAACCGCTTCTGAATCCATCAGCAGCCTTCAACCCTTGGACATAAGTAAAGGTAAAAAATACATTTCAATAGTTTTCATCTTTGAAGGATTTGGGGGACATTTCAGTGCTGGATGCTTTGATCAAGAGCACAATTTTCATATTTCACCTTGTTGAAATGTCTTTCACATGGGACGGATTTATGTATTACAGATGTATTCATGTAAACTGTCACTAAAGTAACAGGAACCTACTAAGAAATCGGGCCCAATAATCCCTACATCAACAGCTTTTTGGAATTTGAGAAACAAAGGCCCTTTCAAACAAATGAAGGTCAGTCTTCAATCAGAGCTACTTCCTTCTGAATCTGTATCTCAATACATAAATCTATGGAGCATGTTCTTGAAGAGTGATACTTGTAATTTAGTCACTCAGATGAAATTTACTGCATCGTTCATAGTTTATTCTTTATATTTTAGGCATTTTCATACCTCCTACCAGTTGAAAAGCAGAGCTCAGTACATCCAGAGAACACACGAACAAGTAGAGCAATCCAAGTAGCATAATAAACTTCCCTATCCCGTAGAGTACACGAATGATTTTTCCTTTTCTATCCAGTTCTGCAAAACAAATACATTATGCATAAAAGACTTGATTGATGTATCTGGTGGTGTCTCTGGAACAGTCTAGTGCACAAGCAGAGACTACAGAGTCAAAGACAGTCTTGTGACCCCAATGTGTGATTAAACCCAAAAGAATGTCCTTCTTAATCAAATTTTAACTGCAGAAACAGGTAGTTCGTTCACCTAGCTTTACCGTGTAAAAGCTTTTGGTATATGACAAAAGCCTATGAAGTCTGAGATTGACCCTCGGTTTTACACAGTCATTCTACTGAGTAAAGAAAGACCAATAGGAGCCTGGATAGAAAATATTGGGTTTGGATTGTTTTCCATATATCTCCTTGTGTTTTAAGGAGGGTAAGCAGCATGATTTCCAGATTCTTCTTAACTAACTAAATATGATGTCCCCGTTCACTGTTGGGGAAGGTGAGACAGAGTGTAAAGCCTACATCTGAAAACTCCTCAAATCTTAAATTCAATTCTGCAGCAAATACCATTTCAGAAAAATAACTGAGACAAAGAGAGGGGCAGTGATGGAGAAAATAAATGCAGGTAACTTATTTACTGAGAAATGGCTACCTGACCACTTGACCCCAGTGTCCTGCAGGTCTGGCAGAGCCCATGGGTCTACTTCTTCTGGCCTTGTCTCATCTATCAAGGCTATTGTGGAAAATGCAGGTTGAATTTCCCCTTTATTTCCAAGTGAAGCCACGTTGCCTGATGAAACAGAACATTAAAAAAACAGTTTACTTACTTTCCATCTTCTCCAAGGAGCACCAAAACCTATATATCTATGTAACTCACAGGTGAGTCCACATTACCTTTGTGATTTTCTCCTTCTTTCCCAGCCATGTTCTGGTTTTGTCTGGAAGAGTCCCCAATATAGTTATTGGTCTCAGGCTTTTCCACCTCAGGCCAGGGAGCCATGACCTGTGACTAGCAAAGTAGTGCTGATTAAAATGTGCGTGCAGTCAAAATATTCAACTTACAATAGGGTATGTGAGAAATGTGATTAAGTTTAAGAGCAAAAGAATTAGGAATGGAATGGAATGGAAGCAATTTGTCCTTGAACACAGTTTTTAACTAATCTTTATGAATTATTCCTTTATTTGCGAAACTGATTTCTCAATTATTTTTTAAATCACACAGTTGATTTATTTGTGCAATTTACACAATTAAAAAAATTATTTCCAACTCATGCCTGTATTTTTCTTCACTTTTAACTGTCATGAAAGCAAAGACTCCTCTGCCTTCCAAACCTTAGGCATTTCTGTTCTTTAATTCATTTTATCTCCTTTCAGCAAGAAGTCAGAGGAATGTTCTTTCTTCCACCTTCTGGATTTAACTGACTGCCTTTACCAAACTGGTAATTCAATAGGCAGACCTTAGCAAAGTTCTTCCCTAAAGCCTTGCCTAGTTCGGGTCACATATGCTAAACACAATCTTCTCGTTGTCTTTACTGGTTGACTCCCATGGAAGCATGGAGGGGAACATGAACCTGGACAAGGTGGAGGAAGACCCAAGAGTTTTGAGCTCCAGAATGATGCTTGCTGAACGACTGAACAAGAGCATAATTAGACAGCAGTGGGCATTTGCCGGTCTGTATTTGCCTGTAACTCACAACCAATGCTGTAAGTGAATCTGAGTTAGTGGCAGCAAGGCCAGGCTCACCCATCTCACGTAGGCTCTCTGCCTGAACCTCTTCTTTCCTGACCCCTTTCGAGCACATTTGACATGCATTTCAATATTAACAAATAATAGCTTAAAAAATAAGACATTGCATGGCCAAATCCTGTTGGCAGAGGTACAAGCACATGTGACAGACCTAGCCCAGGCACAAGAGGAGGAGGCAGCTGTCCCTTGAACCAAAACCTGGAAGACTCCTACTTATTTTCTTCACCAATATCGGAAGCCAGAGGGAGGGACATGAACGAGGGGGAAGGTGATGATGGGGAGCCGAGGCAATATATAGTAATACTACTGCCTTTCCAGGCTTTTAAAGCTGCCGGTTAGCTCAGCCAGCGTGACCAAAAATTCAGTGGAAAGGATGGGAGAAGTGAACCCTCCCCAGAAAAGCCTCACCTTTGGGTCTGTCTCTTCCACCCTCTCTGCCACACGAGTCTGTCAGTGCCACAGGCAAAGCTGCCCCATGGCCGTCACGTGTGGCACCCGGGCGGCTGAAACATCGGTGAGGAAATTTGCCTGCAATGCTCCTCATAAACAGGGCACCTGCACCCAGCCTCGAAGAGTCGGTGTCAGAGTTGGTATCATGCTCCCATAAACAAGGTTCACCTGCACTTAACAGCCACTCTAAGGGAGTATAATTAATCATTTATTTAATCATAATCCTTTATGTAGCTGATGGTGAAAATGTTTTATCCCTGCCCACGTCAATAAGCCACACATTCTCCTCCTTTAGCTGGGAAGGAAACGTCACAGACAAAATCACTCATGTCTTACTGTAACAGAGGAGGGTATTGTTTTCTGGCACTCCACAAAGAAAAGACTATCTCCCCTTCCACATTAGCAGGAAAGATTTTTCTACAATTGCATTAGCAAAAACTATGCTTTTACACATTCTTTATCTGTCGCTAAAGATCCAGAGCAGCTCCCAAGATACACAAAGAAAGATCGCAGAACGGATGGAAGAAAATCACTCTTGCTTGTTTCAACAAGGGTTTCCATTTGCTTGGAGCAAATTCTCATATTTTCACCGATGCCAGAACAACCTCCAAGCCCCACCCATGCCAGAACACCTCCGTCTTGTTAAACAAGTTTCATTTATACATGTTCAGCATTTAAAGAGCTCTAAAAAAAATAACTGCTCAGCACAAGTGCTTCTTAAGGGAAATGCAGTCGTGAAAACGCGTTGGAAATTCAGATGTGAAGTTGCATTGACAACATATTCCCACCATGGAGAGAGACAGAATATGCTGGACACCAGCAGCCCTGGAGATGCCATCAGTACTTTTACAGCTATTCTGTTACGCTCAGTATGGAAATGAAGGATTCAGCCTGCATGATTACTGTATGGAAACTGAGCTGATGCATTCACTGGAGAAACTGGAGCTTGGAAACTTCAGCAGACAAACAGCCTCTATGTCTCCTAAATAAACTCTCCCCATTCAAGAATTCAGCAGGGCATTTTTTCATAATAAGCATCTCTCATGTTCCTGAGGCGCGCAGGATCCCACAGGTACGTCATGTATTATTATTGGGTTTGCTTTATGTTATTAAATACCCTAGAATGAGAGTTGACCACCTCTGTGGAGGAAGTTTTTTTATAGGTATGTATATAAAAATATTCATGAATCCTAGTCAGCCTCTGATTTGGGAAGGTAGACTCGAATACCAGAGGTCCTTACAGTATTTGCCTTGTGCATTCGAGTTTGCAGAGGTATTACTAGAACAGCGCATTCTGTGTGATTGGTATCAAGGACTAATGAAAGCAGAACCGTCTAGACCCTTGAAGCGCTACCAAAGCTGTCAGCCTTCTCCAGATCCCGACTCTTGTTAAGAGGAACAGCTGAGAAGATAGTTTACAGCCACCTGATACTCTGTTTGCTAGAGTCCTCGCCACAGCTACTTACTGTTAATTAATCACTGTGCTACAAGGATAATCTACATTCTACAGTTTTTCCTTCAAAGAATTCTTCCTTGGCCCCAGTAGAGACATTAGCATCTTGAGAAAATACTCAGAAGAAAATCTAGGTGCTGCAGAGGAGCAGAGCAGCGGGGTGACAAAGCTAACTGCATCATTCCCTGGCAGCTCATATTAGCTGTGCCTTTGGAAATGCTGACGTCAAGCGCGGTATGAAAGACCAACATCGTTTGACGCAAGATATAAGTGACAATGAAAACCCTAATAGTGGTTTACTTTTGAACACCAAAGACATAACTACACTGTGAAGGAACATGTTAGAGAACGGGCAGAGGACGGGCCGGTGACGACACATGCCGCAACAAGGAGCTATGTTCAGCTGGACGCACCGGTCCATGTCCAAAGGCAGGATAGCCACAATTGCTGGATGAGGTGCCTGGAGTGATGAGCTCTGCCCATCCCTGTGCCTGCCTGGGTGTCTCAGCGCCGGGTGTCTCAGCGCCGCGTGTCCAGTTCCCGCCTTAGCTGGCAAGATGCCGGCCAGGATGCCTGCACCCAGGGCATAGTCGTGGAGCTCACGTCCGGATAAGCATCGGCGCTTTGGATATCCACCTGTTCGGAGCTGTGCTGAAATGGGAGCTAGTTTCCTCCTGAAAGTGGCGGGTCAAAATATGCTATGCATATTGCAAAGGTCTGAAAACTAATGCCGGCGCAAACTGTAATCCAGTCCGTTGCAGTGAACCTCGCGGCAAATCCTCTCACACCATCGTGCGCACTCCTTTCGGTGTAAGTATAGTCTTTCCTCACCGTCGGAAAATGCTAACTATATGTGACATCCTTTCTGACTCCAAAAGAAACTGAAACCTCCCACTCCTGAGAGGGAGATAGACAGAAATTATGGCATTCAAATTCCGACATAAAATGTGAGAGAGAGAAAGTCGAAGCCAAAGTGGGCTCCCGTGGTTTTTATAGCCATATTCACTCTCTCAGTGCAGCGTTGCGAAGAGTTAAAGTCTCTGGGGAATTATTTGAGCAACACTAGGTGTCATGCAGTTGCCCTATGTTGCGTTCCTCAGTGACTCATTGGACTGTAACAGCATTGCCTCGGTTGCAGGGCTAGACTCTCGGTGCTTTTCAGTTTTAAATCAGAACAGTTGTAAATCTATTTATTTTGCTGGACTTAACACAGAGAATATGAACTACCACTTGCACATGCCTAGACGGTATTGTTTGTACCTCTCCACCCGTGACACCTCACTGAAAGGCCGCGTTGTGCCTGAAATAAGAACTACGAAGCAGTAAGCCTTAAAGAAATCTAACCTCCAGGGGAACAAACCCAGTCAAGCCAAGATGAAAAAAAAGTACTGGAGAAAATAGCAGTATTTTCAAAACCAGCTGGTGATAACTGCAACAACCACCAACGTGACCATACATGTGCCTACAGGTTGCTTAAGCAGCTCCAAATCAAGTTTTGGGTTCAGCCGGGCTTTCCCCTCTCTCACTTGCTCTCCTTCTCTCTCAGCTTTTCTACAAAACCATATCACTTTCTTGTCATTCACCACTGTGCTACTGTTTTTCTGTTAAAAAGGGGTTTATCAGCTAATCTGATAACCAACTGTATGACTTAGTAAATATGAATATTTACCACACATACTTCACAGGAGTAAATACCAAGCTACATAGCAATCCTTCTTATACACAGTCTGAAGAAATATTGGGGTTTCCCCCCCTCACAATTCATCATTTCCGACATAGAAGCACGTTATGTAGAGACAGGAAAGGAAGGATCCTCAGCCAGCACAAATTCATTCTGTAGCTTTACATCAGCTGGTAATTTTGCCCCACAACCTGTTCCATGGCAGCCACAAAGCCCCGGGTGCAACAGAACAGGCAACGACTTAAATAAACACCAGCAATGATTCAGCCTTGCTAGGAGCAAGTCTTGCCTTTGCTCTGGCACCGGCCGCTTTCTTGGGGCTTTTTCTCTGAGTAAGTTATCAGGCTTAGCCAGGATGTAAACTTTCAACTAATGTAGCAGTAAAGGAAAAAACAGATATGTGAAAGCTAGAAAAAAAAAGAGCATTGTGCTCACTGTTTATTCCTATGGATCCCTGAGACTTCCTGCTCACAAGCTTGAATCTAACACATAGCAAAACTGAAAAACCATATAAAACAAGCCAGTCAAGAGAACTAATTTCTAAGCAACTGCAGAGGGAAAACGAATCCCAAACGTTAACTTCTGCGTTCACAACCAAGCAAAGCACCGGACACTGCCACGGAGGAGCCAGAGCCAGGAAACATCAGTGAACTACTTGAAATGCCTATTAGGTATTTAAATAAAACAATTACTTTTTCAGAATAAAACAACAAAAAAATAATAATCCCACCAATGAGGAAATACAACAGATTTACCCCATCCCAAACACAAAACACATGGTAAAGTATCGAGAGAGGAAAAAGTAATGACATTAGAAAGACTTACTGATCTAATGGAACAGCTGCTAATAAAAGTTACTGAGAAACGAGTTGATTTCTGCCTACTGCCACATTAGTTGAGCTAACTGCATTAGACTAATGTATTCCTTTTACCTCCATGTATCAAACCAAATTAGCATAAGAAGATGTTTCCATCGAGAATAGCCTGACATGGCCATAGCGCAGCACACAGACTTTACACACTATCTGTGCTAACACACGAACTGACAGTATTCCCTTCCAATGTTTCATTAATCATATCCTAGACATTTTCCAGTATCCAATACCACTGATTACGATGACTTAAAATCTCACTTTTTTTCAATCCAAATAATAGATAAAACAATACATTCTTATGCTATAGGCAGTAATTTCTGGGAGTTTTTGACAGCTGCTAATAAAATGATTTTTTTCTTTATCATATGCTATAAAAATAAGTCTAGTTATTTGCAGACAAAAAGTAGCACAGTTTGGTTTTAGAACCATGATTTTTATCACTTCCTTAAAATACAAAGACAGTTGAAAGAACACAAGGTGAAAATGCTAACAAGTGGATGACATTTCACATGCCACTCCAGTTCCCCACGTTAGCTCTCTGTTGCCATTCCTTGAGCTGCAGGAGCAGAGCTTTGGATTTATAAGCTAAACAAGTTCAAAAAAGAAGAAAAGAAAACTTGGTCTTAGTTGTTCTTACTTACCACTTCTTTATTCCCAGACAACAGAGCGAACGGATCAGCTGGGCAGCCACTGAAACCTGCAATATATATAGACAGGTGTTGAGCAAAGTTTGCTTTCATCACTGCGCACTAACATTCCTATTTTACAGTCCAGAGGCACTGCCTACCTGCAACGTAATGATCACAATCACCCTTTTTTTAGCAGGAGTGGGCAGCAACCAAGACTGATAAAACTACAGGCTATTTCACACTTATCACATTCTAAAAAATGTCCCATCAGCATTTAAGTACGAGTTAACGAATGTGTTCATGTGAATGCTGGGGAACGGTTTGTTCCAGCCTGAAAAATTGCCGTCCGCCTGATCATTCAGTAATCTTTTTTCCAATAATAATTTTCCAAAAATATTTTGCAATCTCAAAAGTCTGTCAAAAGGGTGTGAAGAAGATGTAGTACTGTTATTTGTCTGTTCAGGTGCCTATTAATCTGCCTAAGAACAGGAGCAAAGGAGAATCAGATAAAAAGCGGTGTAAGTAGGAAACACGTAAGAACTTCTTTGAGAACAGAGGATGGAGTTTCATTCTTATCAGTACTCAATGTTTACAATTAAGGTGAGCTCATTAGCATTTTGGCTGTGGCTGTCCTTCTAAATGAGATTTAAAGATGTAAGGACACCTTTGATAATCGCATTCAGAACTCTACTGAGGAAGAAGACTGTATGATAAACAGATACATTATTCAATAAATACAGTATGGTATTACAGATTAGACAAAGCAGCCACTAGCATTGCCGTCGGTTCTACCGATGAGCTTAATGGGGAGCTGGGGGGGGGACGACTGCATTAGGCACTGTAGCTTCATTTTCTTTGAAATTTTTCTGTTTCAACAGGCAACTTATACTGAGAAAATAAGCTGTAAACCAGCAGCCTAATCAGCAGATCTGCTTTTTCTGCATGTGCGCAGTCATATCTCCCAGCAGCTTAGTGACTTAGTAACTTAGAAAAATAAAACTCTTGCTTTTTGCACCTTCTGCAGAGACGCCCAGCCTTTGGAGCTGTGAGTCAGAACTTACTCTTCCCCTGCGCTGGCATCAGAAATGTTTAGTAAGTCGTGATCGTAAAAGCCTCTGCAGCCTCGTACGCAGCATCACCTCACGGCAGCAGAACCGCCGAGCACCTCCCCTGGCCGCAGTGGCTCTGCTGGTGTACACCCCACCGCCCCCCACTACCCTGGCACGGCTGATGCTGGAGCCCAAGGACGAAAGCACCAGCCCTGCCTCGCCCTTCCCACCTGCGGCTTGCACAGACATGGCTATGGAAAGGAAACCAATTTTTCTTCTGTGCAAAGTGGAGAACAGTCCAAAGTGGAAAGAAGTGATGGAAAATAGACCCAAGGTCCACCTTGGTGGGTCACAGGCTCAGTTTTCTTAACAGAAGTGTACTTTAACATTGCATCTAAAAACAGAAGTGTTTCACTGATGCCCTACACATAGGAAATCAGATGAAGCTTTTACCTGCGAATCCTTGTGTTTCTCTGAGCTGTGGCTTATTCGCTTCTGAATCACTGTTTGTGAAACCCAGCTCTGACAGTGAGAAGGTACGAGACGGGCACGTTCCAAGTACCCAGTTAAGGCTCAGCCAGCGCGTGGTGACGTCTTCCACAGCATTTTTATTCCAACACTGCTCATTCCATTTGCTAAGCACAATCCTATGCTCTGACCATGTTAATGTTTTAGGAAGGCAACAATCCTAGATCAGACCCACCATATTCCCAAAAAGCCTTTAGGAAAGAGAAGTTGCTCACACAGAGGCAGGCGACCTGCGGTCTGTCCTTGGAAGTCCAGGGTGGACCTTCTGCAGAGTCAGTCTGGAAGTATCCACAAAGAGTAGCCACAAGGGATGAACACAAGGGTGTTACTTGTCCCAGAAGCCTTTCCCTCATTCAGGATCAGAGAAGAGGCTGAAATCCTTCCTGGCACACCAGGGCAGTCAGAGCAATAGTCCAGAGCGCTTTTCATGCATCCAGCACAGATTCAAAAGATGTCACTGCTAAGGAAGGATAACCCGATGCTCTTTTGTCCCTCTTCAGGCTTTACTTTGAAGCAACTGACCTAATTTCAGAAAATACTCTTGGATAGGGAACGTTTAATAAAACGAAGCAAGCAAGAAAATTTCAAGGGTTCTGATTTCCTGTCACAAGGGTGCTGGATTAGTCTGCAGCTACTTGGAATAGTACCTGTGACAATCTAGCATTTAGCAGGAGGTGCAACCACAGAAAATGTCTCAAACGCAGAATGTGAAGAAATTCCTGGCATGTGCAAATTCTGTGAGAGGTGAACTCTGTCCAGTCACTGTTATATGTTGCAAGAAGTTATAACACAGGCAAGAAACATGTCTACATAACAGAGATCTGTGCTGCGTGCTTCCTCACAGATCTCCCACAAAAAAGGGATACTTGCTGTGCAAGTGTCAACCCCATTCATCTTTAAGACCCAGGCCCTAGGACAGCAAACCAAGTGCATCTAAGTCAAAACTAAAATAAAAATAATTAAAGGGAAGTAAAGAAATGGTCATCCATCCTGCAAAGGTATCAGAGCAGCCCAAGATATATTTTCACTAACAATTCATATTCACATGATGAGGTTTGCTCTTCTAGTAGACACAGCTTCAAAAACCAGCACGTATGAGCAAGACTCTCAGATAACATCAGGAGAGAAACTCTCTCTCTTACAGTTTAAGTAAATTTTCAATGTTCCACAAATCCAAAGAATGCACAGCATTCTGCACTTACTGGCATTCGAGATGTTGGGACTCTAGAAAACAGCTACACGGCTCTTTACTGAAGAGAATTGGTTTTGTTTCCATCATTTGGAAACAACATTGTCTATTTTAACTGGTTCAGAAGCCTTGAACAAACCTAGTTGTCTACATTTGGGAACTGCATTAGTGCAAATTAGACATCCCTCTTCCAGATATGTAAAACACAAAGCCCTGATCACTAAAGAGAGAGACCAGTGCTGATTTCAATATGAATTATAGCCAGAACAGTTATTTGGTTAAGGATTTAACCCTATTCAGCTGCAGAACACCTTCCTCCTTTGTGCAACTACCTGGAAGAATTTAAGCCCTGGCTTTCTCTGTTGTCTGAAACGTCTTCTGCATTTAAACATTTTAACAATGCAATTTGGTAATGAAAACGCCCAGTCAGATATGTTTTGTGAATATTAAATTCCACATTGGTATACACCTAGGTATTTACTAGGTATCAATATTTGTAGCAGACTCTGACCCTGGCATTATATAGGATGCCTTGATTTTGGAACAGAATGTAAACGTTACAACTTTGTAGTTGATTAATTATTTTTTTTCCATTAAGAAGTGTAAATTTGTCTTTGAAGCTTCAATGCCCACCAGGAAATTGTCTGCTTTTAACTATCCTCTACTCTTCTACTTTAGGTGGGTACGGCTGCAATGCATCCTCAGATCAATTTTTTGCCCAATATTTCTACTATGGTTGGAAATAGTAAAGAAGAACTCCTAAGACTACTTTGACAGCAATAAGAAAGCACCGAATTTAATGTATAAAGAACCTGGATCCTATCACAAGGTTCTGTATTACAATACTGCGCATTTTGTCTCACATGAATGATAGACAAAAAATTAATGGAGTTACAGTAGGTAACAGACTTCCAGAGCTGAGTAATTAATAAAGACATAAAGAGACATCATTTAACAGAGCCAATGCCAGGAATGGGAGGGGGAAATATAATGTGAAGTGAAGGAATCGCAAAGAGAAAAACTACAGGAAGGGCTTTCACAGATAAAAAGGAAAAGAAATCTTTAACTACAGAAAAGAGTTTTTATGAAGGAATAATATGGCCAACAGTTTTAGGCAGATAGCTGTGTTTGAAAGAAAAAAGGGACTCTGTTTTGGTCTTATAATAATTGAGCAGCCCCTCCACCACAGAACCAGCTTACTCTCATTACAACCATGCCTTAAATGTTTTTGTCAGTACAAATGCATCCTTGGGCTACAAGCTAGTGGGGTGTTTTGTTCACGTCCTCTGTGATAGCTATGTTTTCCACTGAAGTCACATACTACAGTTGTTTTTATTCTTCTTGGAGTATCTTATTTTAACTTCCTATTTAGTCAATGTTTTGCTACTAACACATATCAGTACCCATTCTCAACATTAACCAAAACGTAAGGGACTGTGCATCCAGAGCCTGCAGTACAGGCGGAGGGTGACTGTGGGTGTGCAGCGGTGGGAGCCCTGCCCAGCCCTGCAGCGAGGTGGCAAGTGCTTCTTACCCTCTGCCAGGGGCGGCACGACGACAAGCAAAAAGGCACAGACTAAAACATGGCACGTGTAGAAAAAATGCACCAGTACTAGCCTGAATTTTATTTCAGCCAGAATGCTAAAAATACGACTTTTTAGCATGTAGTACCAAGTGCTTTGAAAACTAAAGCCCAGATACATTTTCAAACCATTTTTTATCATAGCTGCTCAAAACGTTTATTGTTTGTCTTGAATGTTTAACTGAAAGTTTTAAGAAATGTCCATTAAAAAACCCAACCCCAAAACAAAGATCTGCTGATGCTTTAGGGTAAGAAATTTTTAATCACAAAAGAAACCCAATATTATTACCCTCTTGCTAACCTTTCCTTACTCTTTTTATAGTCTCTCCCCTTACCTCACCCCCACCCGAGACCCCCTCTCCTCCCTGCTCCTGTTCACTCTCTCAACCAATCTTAATATTCCTCATCTTCCTGTTGTCTCCCACTTTGGACACATATTCATGAATGCAAATAGCATCTCTCCAACAGGGTAACAGGGAAGAGGAAGAAGGGAAGAAGTGAAGGGAAATGTGAGAGCCCTTAAATAAATAACAATATTTACACTCTTATGTAAAACTTAATTTACAGATCTCAATGTGCTTCGGGAAAGTAGGCGATGTTGACTCCTTTGTGTCACAGACAGTTCAAAGATTTTTTTTTTTTTTAAGAAATCCATTGTTTTCTTCCTACACAATTTGTTAACCCTTGGCTGACACTGGACGTGGTGTTGCCGATAGCAGGATGAGCAAGTATAATTACCGGCAGCTAGCTGAGCATGTTTACACTGAAGAGAAGACTCATCTCACATTTCCAACCTTCCACTTCTACTGCACCTGCGTTGTACAGCCTGCTGGCCTCCATGCGCTGCCTACAGAGCAGCTGCTCAGCTACAACAGCCACGCTTATTTGTCTTCTACCCAAATGACTTCTGCCTAAAAGATGCAGAGCATCTTGAAATGAAGATTTTTGCTAACATAAATAATTTTGCACAAAGATATTACTCTTTCAAAGGGCATATATGCACTAATTCTGCATAGAATTGTACATTCCAAATAAAGCATTAAACACCTCAAACTCTGGTTTAAAAATTGCAAATTATTTCACCAATGCCACTATTTGTTACTTATTATTGCGAAATGCTTGGCAGTATCTCCTTTCTAAGTCTTCATCCCTGAAACAGCTTTTTGACAACTCTAGGTGAGTTGCCTAAAGGTGATCTGTTGCCATCAGGTGAGAGACTATATATCTTTACTTTGAACTTACTTTCCATACAACTAACTACCCAACACATTAATTCTGTACAAATCTTTAAACTAGATCTGCAAAATTAACAGCAAAATCCAACCATCTGGTATTCAAAAAATCTCAAATACAGTAACTTTCCTTAAAATATAGTTCATGAGCAATTACCCATGATTATCACCTAACATTTCTGCCAGAATAATCAGTAAAGGCTCTCAGGTCAAGTCGTCCAAAGAACCGGGTGCGAAGACAGCCCTCTCAGGAGTGAGCACTACAGTAATTCTCTTACTGCATTAGGCAAACTAGTTTTGCTGCATAGTTGTGAGATCTTGCAATTAAAAGACCTCTCTGTGCCACGCATCAGAAAAATTTTCTCATTCTGTCACAGCAACTTCTCCCAGTGACATCTGTCCCACATAAACTCTTTTGATGCAATCCTGCTGTCACCTGCAAAAACTGTGGATGGTTTAGGAGGATTTTATTCTCGGAAAGATGACACTGTACCTGGTGCAGGAACCATCCCCAGACTCTTTGCAGTTTAAATTGGATGTTGGTCCTCAGCCTTCACAACAAATTCCACATGGAGAAACATAATGCTTTTTTTTCTTTAACATAATTCCATTCCTGAGGACTTCCTATAGACTTAAGATGCCCGTCTTTAAGATGCATGTAATGAGTGACTTCACTAGAATAAGAAGACAGTCTCCATCTGTTAACGGCATAGCTTCTTGTAAACTATTGAAAATTAAAGTCTACCGCAGACACATAATTACAATTCCTATTGACTTAGAAGTACTTACATGTGTGTATGTAAGACATCATATGGACCAAGGCACGCAGGCAGTAGCTGCTTCTTAATGGTTTACAGTTCATTCTTTTACACAAATATTTTTGGCTTTATAAGGGGTAATTAAGGGATTAATGAGACCAATATTTGCTTTTCCAAAGGAAGGCTGTAATAGACCTAAAGAGGAATCCAAGACAGAAAGCATTTGCTCACAGCCCTCAGCCTTAGCCAATGTGCAGGGTTTTCCTTGCCTGTTTCCATTAAAAAACAGAAACTGATGCAAATGTTTTTGCTGAAGTTGTGTCTCTTTACAAGGAAAATATATAACAGTCTTCCATGTGAAGACACACAAGGCAGAACTCAAGGGTATTGAATAAATCTCTGAACCTTTGGGCTCAGTGCTGGCAGAAAGGGGCTTCGAGCTGTGAGGCAGGGGAAAGTAACCAAAGCATTTAAAAATCAAATCACAGCAAAATATTCTCTGTCCTGTTCATAAGCTGAATTCATGGAACAGAAATTTGAACATTTCTTGGAAATGTAAAGGGATACTTCAAGGATAACTGACTCCACCATTAACTCTTTTTCCTAAAGCAAACAGATCCAAACTTCGGCTGATCGCTGAAGTCCAAAGAGGTAATACTACAGCAAAGACCATCTTCTTGCTGTAAAAGGTGGATGTTGTTAACTGTTAAAATGATTATGAACAATTCCTATGCGTAGGAAAATACAATTTTACCTCTCTAAAAAAGATTGATTGATAAACCTCTGCATAGATAGTTTGGCTGCTCTCTAAAACCTCTTCAAATTTAAAGCCAAATATGCTTATTGATGAGGATAAATTTCCTGGCATAATATGACCTAATTAAGCTGTTGGTTTTGAGTCTTGCTAAGTGTCTCTATCACTCTGTGGGAACATAGTCTTAATAATCAGTTAATGCACTTTCATTAAAATTGTTGCAGTGTTGATAAAAATGACAATACCACAAACCTAAGACTGCCGTTACTTTAGAATTGTTTCCTTGTTTAAGTAAAAAGCATAAATTAGTGCAGCAAGAAGACAAGAATTGCTTCTTAATTGTACTGGAAGGAATTTTTTTTTAAACCTGACGGTAACAAGTGTCATTTTGCATATATTAAGCTTTAAAGAGGTGTCTCTGTTACAGCTGATATGTAACTCAAGACTTACAGAGTCGTAAAACTGTAACTTTATGCTAATTTTAATAAATTATGTATAGCCCATTTACAAATATGTTACGTGCTGTCCTTGATCCCCACACCACGCTTGTATTGGTCTGCTATTTATTTATGGGCTTGGTCTCCATAGGCCTCAGAAACTGTTACTGGTTACAGGAAATAAGATTTGACTTATCAGCCTTCTCCCCTGTTAGTCACAGCAAGGGTTTTCATATGCCATATACCACAGAGCACTTTGTTTCATTATTATGTGAGTTTGAAAAAAGTCCGTAGAGCTTCTTTATTTGAAAAATATTATTGAATAAAATAAAAGAAGATGAAATACAGAGCTTGTGATATTCAGAGGTATTCAAAACAGATATTTCAGAATAATTATTATATATGACATTTCCACAGACTGAAGCCCTTGCTCAGATTTAATCGTTCCATGCTTGCAGTTATTCTTTTCACTGAAACTTAGTGTCAGGAATAATGACCAGGACTTTTTTCAGCCCAGGGGCATTAAGGACAAGAGGGAACACCACACCTGGGATGAAGGCCTGCCCGAGGCGCTCGCTGGGAACCGCAGCCTGCAGGGACAAACCGTGCTGGAGATGCGGGGAGGAAGGAGCCGCACACCTGTGCTCGCTGCCCCGGGCTGCAGCCCAGAACCTGCCCCTGCTCCTGCAAGGATGCTTGAGGCACACTCTGACAGCTACACCAAGGCCCAGGGCAACTGAGCATCAGTTTCTAGATGTGGTGCCTTGGGAAACACATGGCTATTTCTTGTGAGCGAATAAGTAGTGTGAGGAAGTACAAGCCCTAGAAAAGGGGAAAATGGGAACACAGCAAACTGTCAAGGTTTCCAGTGGAGTTTACAGCGTGTTTGCACACAACAAGCAAGGGCACAAGACTCGATCCAACTCCCTCCCCTTTTACTCATAGAAGTAGTCCACATAAATGTTGTTACCAGTTGCACTTTGTCTTTCATGTCTGTGGTACATCATGCACTTGCCTGCAAAGATGAAGCACTCTTACGTAGCAGGATATTACGGAGATGAAGACCACAAACCATCACAGCAAAGGGTAGCCTGAGAGAAGAAATAGCTCCTACAACCCATTTGTTTGTAGTCAAGCACATGATTGTGCCTCTTTTACTGACTTACTGATATTTCCTCTGGAAAGTCACTGCTTCTTGGTGTGTTAGTCCCACTACTTTCTGATAGGTCTAGTATTTACTACGTGGTCAGATTCAACTACTGGTTTTGCACTTTGACGATTAAAGCAGACCATAAATGGTATTCATGCAAAGCCAGCACGATCTGTTCAGGAGGCATATAGAACAGTTTCCAGCACCTTTGATGTATTCTGTAAACAAAATACATAAGGCTCATTATGTCTAATAATAGTACAATAATAACATCTGATGTTTGTATAGCCCATTTCACATTAAAGGGGATTAATCTGTTACAGCATGTTGAAGATGCAAGATTAACAGAGGTATAAATGGTTAAGCACAATTCGTGGTGAAGGGCAAGTTAATGTTACCTGGGATTGATACCACACCATACATGAAAAACCAACATGTCTCTATTTTGCGATCTTTATTTTAAAGTTTCCAGATTTCAGGTGGTCCTTAGTTTAAAAGTCTTTGTTGAAGGGGAAGACAGGGAGATGCCCATTTTGAACAACCATTTCTGAGGAGTTACTTGAAAGTGCTTTCTTAAAGGAAGTGATTTAGGGCAGTTTTATCTGTGCCAGTAAGCACAGGCACATTGGGGGGGGCAACCTGAGAAAGCTGAAAAACCTTCCACGGAGTCGTTCTAGATGTGCCACCTCTCAGTCAGGCGACAGCATCAGGTCGCCTCTACCCATGGAGCGGTTCCCTCTGACTCCCTGTGGCCCCTTGGTCACCCGGTCAGGCCGCCCACAGCACCTCAGCACACACTGCTGCTATCTGAAAGAACGTTTGGGCTTACACAAGCTGTAAGGAAATGGTGGAAACCTCCCTGCCCTACCCACACCCCTTGCTGGGACGCTCTGCTTTGAGTTGGACCCCCAAGACTGCCATCAGTGCAGAGCATCCCCCCACCAAACACCATCCTCCTCTGCTGCCCAGGCAGGCGGCCACGCTGCACCAGGTCCCGGGACAGCCTGACCGCAGCAGCCACATCTCCCCGATGCCGGCAGAGGAGGTGAATTTGTTGCCGGCGGGAGCAGGTCACAGGGCTCACCGCTTCAGGTGCAGCGGGCGGCTGCTGCTCCATGGGATGCAGGAGCAGTTCAGCATGTCGGGGCTGCTCACCCCATGCAGCTGTCTCAGCATAACGCGTCTGCGCCCGCAAAGGTGGACCATCCTCTGGGAACAAACTGGGGATTTACAGCTTGGTGATGAGGAAGAGCTGGCAGGGCGGGGGGGTGGCACAGCGGTGCCGCTCAGCCCCATAAACCGTGCGTCTGACAGCTTGGTTGCAGTTTGCAAGGACAGGCATGCACGGAGGGAGGGCAGGGGGACGAGGGCTGTGGTGTTCTCTGCACAGTCATGGTTGTTCATGTGTGAGCTGGTCCTCGCTCTCAGCCACCGGCAAATCCAGCTGTACTGTAATTTGTTGCCACGTGGAAACATTCACCAGCTCTAACAAACAGGGTGAGACATGCAGATCTCATCCTCCCCAAAATGTTTACAACCAGCCAGGAGGAAAGAAAGTTCACAGACCTGGAGGTCCAGGGCATAACTTGCTGATGCTTTGTCTAGTCCGCAGATCCCAGTGATACAGTAAAACTGTTCACGGATAAGAAAATGCATAGTTTTTTGTGGGCTTTGGATTGCAGGGATTGCAAGAAACGTTTGCAAGATAGAGCTCCACGTTGTCTTTATTTTTTCTGTTCTGAATTAGGACAATCTGGATGCTAAGGCCATTTCTGCCACAGTATTAGCTCTGGCAGGTGGAACAAGCCTCACTAAAGGAATTTTAGCCTTGGCTTGAAATTCAAGAAGTTAAAAAGTGGCATTAGAGCTACAGTGGAGTTTCTAGTGTTGGAAGATGACTGCTCCAGTGCTACAAAAGAGCAGGGTGTAAGAACTGGCTAGATAAGCTAATTCTCCAGCTAATGTAAACAACAGTCGACTGCTAATATTCTTGCCATCCACCCATTTTGCATTTTATGTATGTTTAGACTGACTCCTAGTATTGCAGTCCTCAGGTCTTTTTTGGTATGATACTCCGAACCTTGTCAATACTGATTGACTGATATACATATGTTTTCTCCCTTCTCATGTGGATAATGTGCCACACTTGCTATTTCCAGTCCTGTTGTTTCCCTCTTGGACTGGCAGACATTTAAGCCATCTGACCCACAATTCCCCCTGTCCATTATTTCAGAATTTCAGCTCACAAGTAACCAGCCCCCCCAGCACACTGCAACTCTTGCTGCCATTTCAGATATGGTCCATATAGTCCCACACCTCTGACCCTAATAGCTGCCCTACGTTTTCCCCCAGGAAGAGTAGCCTTTTTCTTTTTTCCCCTCTAAGATGCACTGTTGATTTGGTGATCAACAGGAGATACAGATACCCACATACCCAAATTTATTTTAGTGGTAAAGAAAGGAAGAAACCATTTGAGCAACATTTAACAAATGCATTTACCTCATGGAGTAGATCCTCCCTGCGCTTGGTGTATAAGCAAAGACAAATTATCTACTGTTTAAAGACAAAACACACACCTATTATTTCCACAGCCGAAAAAGGGTTGTATGGAGGATTTGTTCTGTTTTACACTCGTGAGCCTTTGGATGCTCTAGGCTTTTGAATGTAATATCACTTTTTAAAATTATCTTTTCTTAGGTAGATCTTGGAGGTGAGAACTGCCTTATAGAGCATGTCATCAACTCAGCTGCTCTGACATCAAATAATAACATATAAGAGCACACTGTATCTAGGAATACATGTGCAGCATGGGTGCTCGCTGGAAACCCTTATTCACCAAATGTAGTTGCATACAAAGCAGTGTGCCAAAAATGCCCGAGAAAAAAAATGGGGGATGCTTTCAGTCATTACAGTAAATAATGCTTTCCTACCTGACAGCAGAGAAATTTTATTTAGTGTGTCATGCAGAGCAGCTGGCATAGCCTTCATCTGGTGCCAAGTCACATAGCTCATGCCTGCTATGGTACCTGCTGAGTTCGGGACTATCGCTCACAGCCAAAGGCACAAGCAAACAGAGCCAGCTCAGGATGGCTGCTAAACTTGCAGTGGCAGGTCTCCTATGCCCACCCTGGGACAAAAAGTCCAGGACAGAGGAAGCCTCTGAGGAGCAGGAAACTGATCCATAACCCTTGAGTACAAAACCAGAAGCTGGAAAATCTCACAGGAAAGTCCTCCCACCTTTCCTGGGAACTTGGTCAGGCTTGCCAGCACAGTTCGAGCCTTGCCCAATACAGAAATCACTGGGTAGGAGAATGAGCATGGCAGATCTCAGGAATCCTGGAGAAGAAGGAGGCCACTCTACCACCCTCCATATTTAAGCCTTTTCAATTAACTTTGGTTTTCTTACATTTGATTCAGAACAGTTTGTATAATTTATTACTTATATTTTGTAGAAGGCCAGCACAGCAAACACAGCCTTGTATTCAACAATAGTGTACACAAGAATAATCAGGAACTTGGACCTGAAATTTCATAATTCAAGCCACTCGTTGCAGCTTGATGGAACAACATAATACTCCAGTGTCTCACTGGCCATATATTCAGGCTTTGGTCATTTGAGCACTTGAGAGAAATGGAAGCAGATCACTCAAGCTGCCTTTCTGAAGCATTGCCTAAAACCCCAAGGAGTCAGGAAAGGAGGTTAGAGTTGGAGGCGTTTGGGACCTTCCACTTCTTCAGAACACTGATTTGTCAAAACTCTTTGTGATTCGTATGTTTCTTAATGATAAAACTTCTGAAGGAAAGTTTTCTTGGGATGGGAATTGGAGTGTTCAAACAAGAGGAAAGGTTTGTGGGATGTGAGCCCAGAAAGTTTAGTTCATGAGTAACTCTCAGTAAGGCTTGACCGTACCTACTCTTCCAACCACAGCTATTCCACACAAACGCCTGTGGGCAAGGTCATTTGAATTGCAGTTGCTGGGGTCAAGAGCTACTTGAGCTCATTTTCACTTGAAAAGATTAGGAGTTGAGAACCTGAGAAACTCAGCAGCAGAGCTAGCTTTGGAGCAGAGGTGGCCTTCTGGCAGGGGCCTGAAGACACACCTCATTTAGCTAACACAGTTGCCCTTCATACAATGATAAGTGACCAACATTTTCAATAGCAACCAGCATATCAAATTTTGTATGTTTAACACCAAGTACCAATTATCTGGTGAGTAAGATTACTAAGGAAACATGATAAGATTAGAAATGTATACCTTATATTCACCTAGTGGTCAGAAAATAGAGACAACAATAGCCTTTTTATTGTTGTCCGTATTGGATGTGCATCACTCTTGGATGCAAATAGAATTGAGGGGCCATGTGTGAAAGAAATTTTGCTTCCTAATAATAGCAAGTCACAGCAAAGCTCAGGAAATAAAAAAAAATCATTTATAGGCAAACAAACATAAAGGTCATAATAAATTAAAGTTAAATTTAGAAGTTCAAAGAAGGGAAGGAGGAGAGAGAAAAGATAACAGGCATAGACAATAATTACAGTACCTCATGAAAAATGTAGTTAAATACAAAGCTTAACACGCTTTAAAAGAACCCAAAACAAACAACTGTACAAAACAGAGGTTCCAATGTTGATAATTTCCTTAAACAGGTCTATTCTACTGACTCATAGAAGTAATTTGAGGACAACATTTTTAAGCGATGCTCCCATGGAAACACCTCCCTCATGCTGTTGCTTGCCATATATTCTCGATACATAAGCAAACTATAAGATAATTCCACCTTTCTTTGAGCACTAATTCATGTTAAAATTCCCTTTTCTCAACACTACTGCTTTTACATTCATATGATTCAGATGTTTAAATCTGATTAGATCTAACAGTGACTGTTTATAAAAAACCCAAGCAATTGCCAAGAAGAGGTAAAAAGTACTTATGGATGTGATGAGTATCATCAAAGAAGTCAGAGATCTGCAGAGTTTAATGGCATTGTTAAAAGCTGGCATTTCTAGCGATACAGACCAACAAGAAAGTGCATGACCTTTCTAGCGCTGATCTTAACTTCCTCTGTTTAGAAAAATGCAGCTTCCCTGTAAATCTCCTATTCCCACTGGAAAAGAAGAAAAAGAAGATATTCCTAAATCCAGTATTCATCCAAATGCTAGGCAATGAGACAAAGTAAAATCAGTTCTTGAAAATTTGAAAAATGTTGAGCTGAAGAGAAAAAGAGGGCAAGCTTTCAGCCAGTCCTTTCAGTTTGGAAATTGCCCCCTCGAAGCTTCTACTCCATAGAACAGAAATAAAGGACACTGTTGTTACGTGGAAACACATGTTGAATACCCAGTTTAAAAGTAGGACTTTAGTTGTAAGGTATAGCTACTGTTCTGTAAATACTTTCCATAATTTCAGCTTGCAGTCCTTATTTGAAGAGGACCTAACTACAGAGGTGCTAAGTTACGTTCTCATAGCTCTCTTGAGCTGGTTCCTTGTCTTCATCCTTTCTCTCATCCTCCCAGATGTGAAGACCCTCTGGCCACTAGAGCAACAGAAACACTGAGGTTCCTTTCTAGTCACTGGAAAAACATTAATACCTCCAAAAGCTGTTTCATTCCCCTTCATAAAACACTTTACCTAAAATAGATTGATCTGCTTTCTGTTAACTGTAGGCAGCCTGGACTACCACTGGTCTCTTCAGAGCTAAGCTCAGTGAAATGAATACTAGCATAATAGTTACTGTCTTGTCATACTCTAAAAAAAAAAAAAAAAAACAAACAAAAACCAAAACAAAAACCACCTTACAAATTCCTGGCATCTGTATTTCACTTATCTCCACACGAGGACTCTCCTTTTCAACCTATGGATGAGAAAGCTATAAAAGCACTAAAGCAATAACATGAAGGTGCTGGAAGCAGTCCATCTGCATCAGCCTGGCATCAGCCTGGGCCAGCCTACCTTCAGACAGTGGTATTAGGCCTGTTCTTTATATAGCTTTATGCTGAATGTGCTCAGGCCGAAAGAATTATGGGTTTCTTATTATGTAGGGTTTGTTCTGATAACATACACCTTCACTGCAGAAAGTCTTGGGCGTAATCTGGAAGATGCAGCAGACAGAAAGGCATAGCAAGAATATTTGTCATCCAGAAAGAAGAGAGAAACAATTGGGAATGGCAGAAGAGCACACGGCTGCATGCTTGTGTTAAAATGATTATTAGACAAATTATGTAAAAACCCTGAGAACTGGTAACCAAGAGAGGCACAGAGATAGCTAGCTTTAGCCTCAAAAGCTTACTCTTGCTGGTTTCCAGTCAATCACAACCAATGGAGAGAGACCTGTTCTTCCAGAAGGTGTTCAGAAGGTAGCAACGTACCACAGTACCCCTGCAAAAACAGCTGTTTTCTCCGCTAATTGAAGAGGCAGCCTACAAACATTTGCTCATTTGACTTTTTTCTGAACTAAATCAGCACCCTGTGACCCCTGCTGACTGGTGGGTTACATCAGGGGAATAGCCTCGGTATCTTGAGCTCTCAGAAGGCAGTGATAAGCATCTTTCCTGTCCACTGGACTAGGTTGAAGGACTTGATGACTTTAGACACAGCAGCGGTGAGTCTTCTCCTTGGGAAGATGGGGCTTACCTGAGAGAAGGCAGTGGGGTAAGGCCAGAACACAGGAGAAGCAAAGCACTATGAATATTAAGGGATGATCCCTCAAGAAGAAGAAAAACCCACCATGTTTCCAGTTATGATGTAGGCTGGACCACAGTCTGAGCTTGCTGTCTACCGATGACCTTTACAGATGTCTGAGATATATTTATGTGCCCAGCGGAGACAGAATTTAGGTTTTTTGACCTCCTGCCAAACTAACTCCAGAACTGAAGTAGTGTAACAGCAACACCTAAGTAGTGCTGCAGAGAGGACATCATAATTAGTCTGGAGACAGTGCCATCCTACAGCAGCAATACTCTTCAGGTGCCCTTGTGCTGCAGCCACATTAGTGCGTTGTACCACATGCACCTGTCTTGGAGAGTTCAGCTACGATGACGCACAGCGCTTTGCAAACGTCAGCAGTTATCACTGGGGTGAAGACAGATTGGGTGTTGACTTTTGAATTACACAGTTCAGGAAAGAAATGTCATGGGATATTTAAACATACTAAATACTCAGAAACTGTAATTTATGTCCAGCTCACAAGAAGGAAGCAAATAACAGTGCCTGAAACCTAATGGCATGCAAAGCACAACAAAGGAAGGATTCCCCCTTGCTCAACTCTTGATTGTATGTGCTGCAGAAACCTCAGCTTTGCATCTGGTGACAAACAGCATGCAAGGTACAAGGAAATTACAAGCCAACGCTCTATGATTGCAAGCAAAAAAAAAAAAAAGGATAAATTAGTTGTTTCCTATTGATGAAGAGATGCCATTCTCAGAAAAATGGCTAACTCCATAAAACATGTGGTGCAGCAGAAGTAGTTAAGCAGCTCTTCTTTCCCTTTTAAGTAATCAGGGGATTACATCTCTGTACGGTTAAGATCCAAAACCAAGCCAAACTTAAGCAACATTGCTTGACTTCAAACAAGTGAGAGGAAGACTGGGTTTAAAATAAAGATATCCTAAAATATGTGTGTCTTGTCTAACTCCACTGTTTTCATCTTTCCACAGTCGTAGAACTTTTTAGGTTAAAAAAAAAAAAGCATAACAGACTAATAGTGTAACAGGCTCCTCCTGTTCAATATAAAGAGTAGTCCAGCTTCACCATTCCCATTAGCTCAAGTTTCTAGGTTGGATTTTCTGTAGTGTATTTCTGGTATTTCTAAAAGAACCTGAAAGAGCTTGCATCAGCTTTGTGCTCTAAGGAGCTATGCCTATTGCTCTGGATCTATGCATATGTTGCAAACTTCTTTTATACTTATTTTAACTACTGTTGAAATTCAACATGTATTCTAAAGCAGTTTCAGTTATTCCAGAAGTAACATTAAGACTTTAAAAAGATGCTTTTACCAACTTCATACACCATAGTGCTGATTAAGAAATACTAATATATGTAGGCCTAGATATGAGAATTTATTGCCCCACCTGCAAAGCCTATAAAAATGTGCACGCAACATATGACACCCAACCCCAAATGTGTGTCTTAAGCCTATTTACTCACATTCCAAAACCTAATTATTGTGCTACATACACAGACTTGTGCTACCTTCATAACTACGCTAGATTTATGCTATACCCAATTGCCAAAATCAGAAACAAACCATACAACTCTTGCCACTGACATTGGTGGGAAGGTGTGTTGACAGCTTCTGGATGAGCAAGTGCTGGCCAATGTTTGATGGAAACTTCAGAGGATTCAACACAAACATAAGACTCATTTGCATCCACAAAAGTGGGAAGGAAATGGGCAAGTGTTATATATCTGTGGCTTTCTGTGTTAATATTGATTATTGCCAGACCCTTTTTTTTTTTTTTTTTGGCCAAGTTTATTCACTAAAAGCTTCATTCTGCTCAGACTTTTCAAAAGCACTCCCTGACTTCCATAGAACTAGTCTTATATCTAAAGCAAGTAGGACTGTACGAAAAATTGCTTCATGAGTTCACAGTGAAAGTGCCAAGGAGCACATCTTGAACAGCAGTGTGTGTCTCAGGCTCCTTGCTTGCTTACATTGGTCTCCATGAACTGCCAAAACAGAGCACAGATACCTCTGAGGGAGGAGAATTCAGAGGGATTAAGTGGTGCTGCCACACCAGTGCTAAGCAGCGTGTGAACTATCAGGTCGTACGTGATAGGGTGCAGCATTTCTCTAATGCAACTACCTTGATTTTGGATCCAAGCACGCAGTTCTGTGCAAAGGCACTGTTTATGAACAGATAAGCTTGGGCTGGTACTACTTTCAAGTCTTTCTTGTGCCATCTTCCAGTGGCTGGCACGGACATGTCCTCTGTGAATTAGAAGCCCAAATTCCACAGACATCTAATGAGACTGGTTTTGACTTACCTTACTGGTTTTGACCTGGCCAAATCAGTCAAGTTACAGGCACACATGAGGAACCACAACATCCCACGTTTCAGGGTACTTCTTCAGTGTCCCTTATTCTCATAGCTGTTCGTATGGTTGATCACCAATAGTCTTCATGACTCTGAGTATAAATAAAAATGTATAATAAAACAGTATAATAACAATAATATACATACAGCATAATAAAAATAGTTCCATTTTAAAAAAAGAATAAAAACAGAAGGTAGCCTTGTAAGAGGAGAGGCATGGCCGGGACTGCAGGCTGTGAGGTACAGCTCTCCATGCCTCTGTTGCACAGGCAGCAGGACTCCAGAGTCACACTTTGCAGCTGTGCAGTTTCCAGAGCAACACAGAGGATGCTCGTAATCAGCTGACGAGGGGCTTAACTTTTGAGGCATTGGTGGTGTTAAATACTAAAATCTAGGATCCATGCATTTGCTTGCACTTCAGCACAAAAACCCTGCAGAACCATCCCTCTCCTTTTCTGTGGCCCTACAGCCCTCCTATTCACTTGTTAAGTTTTTCACCTAACACAGATAATAAATTTTCTCCATCATTTATAACACTCGTGTTCGGAGGGTTTTGCTAAGAGCTACTTGTTTCGCTTTTGTATTTTATCCTCTGTGCTGATAGTCTTGTAGCCAACAAAGCAGATGGAGCTGAAATACAGATGCAAATAAGTAAGTAGAAAAGTTATATTAATGGAGTCCCCCATTTCACAGAGTGGGAGAACATGAAAAAGGTCTGCCAGAATACATTTTTTTACATCAGTTTTGCTTTTCTTCTATTTTGCGCTATCTGAATGACCTCCAGCTGGGGTGGCAATGAACCTCAGATAGGCAAAGGTGCTGAGAAGTCTAGATTTTTTCTGGCCTCTGAAAATGTAAAATTCTGTGGGCTAAGCCTCTCTTGCTTCATTCCTGTGAAGTATCACAGCAGACAGCTTTATGATCCAATTAAAAAAAAAAGTGTTTTGTTTGAAAAGCTTGTTAGCCTTTCAGATTAAGTCAGCTCAGCTGCAAACCTACCTATCAAAGTTTCATTTGATTACAAATAAAAAATCCAAATAAAAAGGCCAAACACCAGCCAAACCTGAAGACTTACATACTCAGGGTTCCCGGATTCTCTCTTCGTTTTCTTTGGCTTTGTAGTCATGATTATTTGTTACTATTTTTAGCACCAACAACGTGCTTCTCTGAATACTAACAAAACAAGCAGAGTCGCATTCCTACAATGAAAGGAAAGTCAAACAGACAATAGAGCACCCCAGCCTAGTTCTAGGAAGACTATGCACTATGGAAAGAGTAAGTCCAAGTAAATGAATAACACCCCCTATGAAGTTTGCAGGTACTATGCCTTGACCAGACATGTGCAGGCACAAGCTGGCATATAATAGGACCCAACTATCTTGATTCCTGGGCCAGTGATCAAAAGGCGTGCTTCTCCGCCAGCAATGCAGGCTCACCACCCACTGACTTCTCAGGGAAGAGCTGAAGCTTCCGCCTTTGCAGCCAAGAAGAAAACAATATGCAGAGAGATGGCTCTGGATAAGACAGCCTTTGCAAGAAATGGCTTAGGGAACAACAACAAATGAAAGCCGAGTTTTAAAGCCGCATAACACCCAGCACTGCAGGTGTCCGCAACGCTGACCAACTTAGCACTGCGTGCTCCGGGCGTCTAAAGAATAGGTCTTATTTTGAAAAATTGAAAGTTGAGAGAGTACAAACCAGTGAGCACTGCTTTGCATAACACACACTGCAGGTAAGAGGGACAAGTAAAGGGCCGCATTTTCATGTCCTCCCTCACAGTAAGCAGCACCTTTCTCCCTACAGTAGGCCTATTTAAATAACCTGGCTTATAGAAAAGCTTTCTCAACATAAATATCAGAATCTAATGGATATATTTTCCATTTACAGACCTGGACCTGCTCCAGAAAGACATGAGGAAAGACTTCCCTAATAACTCAGAGAGGGAGAACAAGCGAAGCGTATTCAGGTGATTTGTCCCTGGTAGGGAAAGAAGCGATGGCACTGGCATTAGTTTATTAATAGGTTGGAGACTGCTATCCACTCTGCTTTCTCCTCCAAACGAGACACTGCAGCTGCCATACCTTGTTGCTTAACTGTGATGGTAATTTTAATTGTTTCAGTACATGAGAACATGCACTATATCCTTGAAATACATTCAAGAAAGTGTAGAGTTCTACAAATCCAAGGAAAAATTTTGTAGAGATATAAGAGGGAATGATTATTTATTATATCCTCTGATTTGTGCAACTGCAGTTTCTGAATTTGACCAAATGACTTTGCATCAAACCCATAATTTTAGACTAAGTTGAAGCATCTAGTCTACAGAGCATACTCAGTCTTGGTTTAAAGAGACCAGATGATGAGAAAGCCAATACATCCCTGAATTAACTGTTTCCAGGGTAAATGAGCCACACAGTTAAAAACGTAAGCTGTATTCCAAGCCCCTCTCTGTCCATTCTTAAGATCTTGAACATTTTTCTTGATGCAATGAAATTAGGTATCTGGTACTATTAAAGTTCTAGCTTAAGCGTACTTAAAATTGTGTCTGCAACCTGCCAAACTGAAAAATTCACATAGGAGTTTAAAAAAAAAAGGATTTTAAGGGCAGAGCAAGTAATTTTGCCAAGATAATTTTTTACTTCAGAACTGAACGCTATAGTCAAATCCATGCATAAATCCATTTTTCATTTTCTGTATTCATCCTAACATGTTTATAATTAGAAGATTAAATAGGTTTAAAATTGCAAATAGACATTCACAGATAAGAAATATAAATTATGCTATCACATGGAAGAAAATCCATTGCAAAAATTAAAGAATTAAATGTGTCTACTTGTTTTGTTCTACGGTTTCTCCTCCATTATTTACCTTGCACATTCCTACTACCAGACCTTTCCCACATCAGGTAAAATTTTGATTAATCTTGGTCATGTACTTACACTGAAGACTACGACAGCAGTGGCTGAAAATCAGTATGTGTACTAACACATTTGTCCATAACTGGTAAAATTTTAATTCATCTCCACCATGTATTTGCATTTGGAACTGCATCACCTGGGACCGACTAACACCAGCTATGCTGCCTGTTGATCAATGGACTCATTTCCC
Source organism: Gavia stellata (assembly GCF_030936135.1). Lineage (NCBI taxonomy): Eukaryota > Metazoa > Chordata > Aves > Gaviiformes > Gaviidae > Gavia > Gavia stellata. Next base: position 20,803,937 of record NC_082598.1, on the reverse strand, counting down.
AATGAGCAAGCAGCCGAATCACACAAATCTTATTCACAGTCAGCTCTGTTCACCATCCCTCAGTTATAATGTCAGCAGAGATGCACTGAAAGACTACATTATTCCTCGCCTACAAAAGTGTCCAGAGACAGCAGATCAATATTATGGCCATAGAGATAGTGCAGTTCCTCTGCCTAAGAACAGATTTCTGTAAATCCACAGGCAACAACCAAGCATATTTTTTTGTTACTCTATTTGCTTTTCTATTATCTTTGTTCTTTATATTAAGTATTTACGATATAAAACCAAAGGGGAGTTTAGCAGTAATGGGCGCCAGGTTATGCACAGATGCCCCAGAAGAGACAAAGGTGCAAGAGGTCCCTCCCCTGCCCCCATGCAGGAGGGTGGTATGGCTGGAGACCCATGGGTGCTGCAGCTCTGCACCTACCACCACAGCCCAAGGCAGGTACCCGGGCTCCCCTGACAAGGACCGTGCACCTCCAGATGTTGCAGTAGGAGAGACCAAAAAATCCCCACCACACACCGCGGAGCAGCCATCCACTTCTAATCCCTGTGTCGGGTGAGCAGGCAAAGGATTCGTAAGGGGGGTCCCATACCGCCAGCCCACACCAGCCCGGGTTTGTGAAAGATTGGCTACTCCTGAAGCAGGATTTCTCAAACTTGTTGCTGTTATGTCTATACTTACCAAACAAAAGGTATTGGGCCACACCCTATCTCATGCTAGGTGACATTCAGACGTAATGCAATATTTAATTTCATGAAACCTGTCTTGCCAAAGTTTGCAATGACCTCAGCCTGGGTGCTGCATCCTCACCTTCCTTTGACACAGGTGCTCGCATTCTTCTGCCCAGGATGTTGCCTTCCTTTTGCTTCACTGCCAGCCTTCTGCTTTTTCTTTTAATTCTCTTACAGTTTTGATCAAAGGTGTTTGCCTTTCTGAGTCCTCTGCCACTCTTCTCCACTTTCTGTTAGTGTCCTACAGGTCTTTGACCTTGGTTTCTTTCTCTTCACCTTCAAAAATTCCTCCTAGGATCTCAAGTGCAAACAAATTGTAGCTACAATTCCCATGCCACTGAAGCGCTGAGGGTAGAGGAGGTCTTACGATTTTTTTTTAAAAGTTAGACTCATTCACAAAATAAAAGGTGTCTTGTGTTAGAGAGCTTCTCCAATGTTTTGATCACTGGTTTTGTATGTGACTTCCCTAAAATTTTATATACAGTGTAAAAAAATTAAACAAGCCAGAGCTACTACAGAGATAAATTCATCCATGTTCAGTCTTACAAGATGCACTTCAATTTCATAGACTATCTCAAGTTGGAAGGGACCCATAAAGATCATCAAGTCCGACTCACAAAAAACCTGGGGAAAAAACCTGACCTGTTAGGGTAATATTTGAGAAATGGTATGTTATATAACAAAGACTTACAAATAACAAGCAGCAGCATAAATTCTAGACGCACAGGCTTACATGGCTGTATTTTGACTTCTAAGTACTTGCTACAGGCTTTTTATGCTTTCACTTAGTTTCTTGAGAAGCTCACCCAGAGGTTACCTACAGAGATAACCATGAGTGTGCTACACTTTGAGTGTTATGAGCATGGGAATAAAAAGCTATGACCATCGTGAGACAAATCTTGGCCCTTCTGAAACAGGTGTCAAAACCTCTACTAACAACTCCAGCTAGCTTTTCATCGTCATGTTTAAAACCAATGTAGCCCATTTTTGAAGCTTGATAGAACATGTACTGCCATGCTTATGTAACGATAAGCACTCCCAAAGAGAGCAGAACAGCACAAAAGCCCTTAAAAATACCAACAATGTAAAGAAATAACGCATTTTATACTTAAAGTCATCAGCGTTGGCTCCATCTCAGCACAGCTCTGGACTCTGTGTGCTCCAGCACTGCAAAGCACACAGCAGCCCAAAGCGGCAGGAGCAACCGGCACTGGAGCTAGGAGCGGGGAAGCCTGGTCTCCTGCGCCTGTGGTGGGTGGCCTCGGTGACACTGCCCACCACGGGGGTAGGGAGTGCCATTTAACCTGAACAAAGGCGTGTGGAAACAACAGATTGGGAGAGGAAATGAATTAGCGTCTGGCAAGTATCGATTATCTAATAGTGAGGAGTTGCAGTCATAGCTGGTCATCAGGGTTGGCTAGATAAGGAGATTAGGGTTTAGAAATTAATGAATTGTCTAGGATGAGCAAGAAGGGAGACGGATCTGAGGAGGAGTACTGGTAAGGCTGGTAAAGAGCATGAGACAGAGCCAGGAAACAGGGAAGCTTTGAATGGAGGAGGAGACCTGGGAAAGAAATTATGCTTGAGAGGGAGGGAAAGATTAGGAAAAAGGACAGTTCGGTGCAATAGGAACGAGCTAAACAAGAAAAATGGGAAAAAGATATTGGAGCACTGATGGCGGACAGGACAAGGGCACCCCAGAAAGGAGAGTGGTGTCTGGGGAGAGGGAGAGGTTTGCAGGTAGGAAGCTCAAAGAGCTTGGGTAGTGAGTTCCATAGTGAGTTCAGAGGGACATCTGGGACTGGCTGGAGAAGGACACTGGTAGAAGTTACCTAAAGAGAGCAGAGGAGATGACAAAGCAACTGGGGTCTGCAAGGGATGGGGCTAGGTCAGGCTCAGATTGGAGAAGTGGGGAGAGACGTGACCAACTCGGGGAGAAGGAGGAGAGGAAGGAGCAATTGAGACTGTACCACCAAGTACACCCTTTTCTTCAACCCCTAGGAGCCTTTTCAGCCTTTCCCCGTGCCCAAGCTACAGTGCTACTTTCCATTTTAAACAGCAGCACACTTGCTTTGAATGGGTGTGCCTGCAGGAATTAGGAGTTCATATCATGTTATTAACCACCACCGAGCCCAGAAGCAGTTACAGATCTGTTGCAAGAAACTTGAGGTTTTTTTGTACATCACTTTCTGATCTTTGAGTTTGAGTGGTGGTTTTTAACCCAAGTATTTTTAACCTTTTATTATACTAATGCTTATTATAGCAAGCGAGAACACAGAACTTGAAAAATTCTAAACAAGAACCATCAACATTATCTAATGATACATCTAGCCTGATTAAGAAAGCTGTATAACTCATTAAGTGTATTTCGGGAGTTGGTTTGTTATGAGAGATAATGCCAGACAGCTGACTTCTGCAAGGAACATTTTTTTCTCATTATTTTAATCTTAGAAAAATATTAGAATTACAGAAAAGTATAATTAATGACATCTGTTTATTAATTTCATTAGTGTGGCAATGAATTAAATACAGTTATCAGAGTAGGAAAGCACTTCTAAATCACTGTTTATGAACAAAGATGAAGTTGAGCTCAGAAGAGATCATCTGAAACCAGACAATTAGACATTAGCTTGATGAATTTGTTGATTGTCTTTCTGGTCTGGCCACCAGCAGCTATCAACATCTAGCTACAGGGGAAGAACAGTCAGTGCAGGGGGAGGAGAACTGGGCTGTACCTTGGTGACAACCTATTCTCAGATCAGTTTACGTCAGCAATGAAGACTGACCCCTTTGAATTTATCAACTGACTGTAGGCCTGTATTCCAATAACTCTTATTTGTGCTTGAGAGAGCGGGTATTGCACAAAACTGAATTGCAGAAGAAACCGTTTCACTTGCATTTAGGAAAAAAAAATAGCCTTTCTTCAGACCACACAATGACAGTTTGAGAACCCAGTTTTCCTGTTATTCTTGGGATATATAACTTTTATCTGGCAGGCAAACAGGAACAGTGTTGACAACAAAGTGACTTTTTTTTTTTTATATGAATCAAATTCTTTTTGCTATGCGTATGCTTACATATACATGTGCAAGTATTCTTTGTGAAAGACAGCTTCATAGCTGCACGTTCAGACTGTTATCTTTCGGGAACGATAAAAACAAACTGAACCTACAGCAACCATAAAAAAGTGTTTACTCACTAATCTGCACTGATATGTTTATGCCAAAAACAGATGAGGATCATGCACTTCCCTTAAAGAAAGCATTCATTATTTCAGGATGCCCTGTAAAATTGCAAGTTGTATTTTCTACCTTATCTTCATGGACTTTCCTGTCTCTCCCCTACTTAGCCCAATATTTAGAATGCCTTTCCTTGTGCAAAGCCCCTCAGGTGGTGGTTTAAGGTTTCCCCCAGAGCAATGGGGAGTCACTCTCCTGTCTGTCCCTTGCAGGAGAGGCACTTGTTTTTGGTCTACCCCAGTGTTGTCCTTTGTGCTATGATCTAAAACCACCTCAGGTCTTGCATTCTCCACACTCACCTGACCATGGCCCTCTCACAGGGGTGTCTGAATACATCCTTTTTTTTTTCCCAGATCTGCAGCCTCCAAAGTTTGTTGATATCACCCTGAGAGTCCTTGTCCCCTACGGTGCCCAATCGTCTTAAAGACAAAACAAACAAAAGCTTATTTAGGAAGATTTCAGGTGAGGCTAGGAGACTGAAAACAAAAGTATAGCAAGTGTAGAACACAAGCCAGATGATACTTAGCTGGATGCTTTCGCCTCCTTCCAAGATGCTTTTGGCCTCCCATGCCTGAGAGTTCCCAGACATATCCCATTAGCTGGAGCCAGGAACACAAGTTTTACAGCACCAACGTGTCAGCCAGGTGTGGGCCAAGTTCTGAAATTTTCTAAGGCAAGTTAGAGGAGGAAGGAAGGTTGGGTCCCATCTTCCCCTCCTTCATCAATTTTACAATTAGCATTACAATTCTAAGTTTCATTTAGTACCTTCTTCTCAGTATAAGTGGCCTTAATATTGACAGAATTAATTGTCAAGAAGCTTTATGTCAGCTTTCAGGGTTCCCTTACTGTGTTTGGGGTTAACATCTTAAAAATAAGATAAACAAGTTGCTAGTTTTGCTTTGTGAGCAGGAAGAAACTCCCTAGATGACACCTTATCTCTACTTTATGACTGTTAACTAATGCCTACGCCTTATCACACTGAATTATCTAAAGACTGAACCCTGACCTCATGTAGAAGATACTATTGGACTTAGCTTCTGTTCTAGGGTCTAATCTTCTCATTTAATGGCAAAAATTCTGACACGCTAGATACATGGCTTCATCCTACACCATTTGCTCATCTCACAGCAGTTACAGGTTCAAAACACCCATAAAATTATCTGTGAATTTTTCCATGTTTAACTACCTTCTTCCAATGATGAAGTTTTCAAGCTTTTACTTATTTATTTATTAAATTACAGCAATATTGTGAACGCTTTCATAATAAACCATTAAAAAAATTAATTTTCCTTCAAGGGAAACACCTGCATTACGATGTTTATTTCCAGCAGCAGATTCCTTGTAACAGCAAATAAAAGAAATAGAAATTATTAGGACAAATTCCTAATTCAGTTTCCTTCCTGTGACATCCCTCACTCCAGTCAAGCTCCTTCAGACTGAGACCTTGAAGTATGGGATAACGCAAAGTGGCTTCCTCCCCAGAAGAGCCAGAAAACAGGGGGGAAAAAAAAAAAAAATTACTCTCATTTGTTCATTCTCCTGCTATTTGCAGCGCCTGCTTCTTCAGAAACAAAGCTCTTATACCTTGTAGGTAGGACCTTGCTATCATGCCTCCTATACACTTGAAGCCCCTACCTACTCTTTCTCTGGTACCAGAGCTGCTGAAATCAAATCAGGTGTAAGGAGAAGACCATGGAGCATTAGTCCAGACATAGCAATCTGAACAAAGTTTTGTGCTTGGGCTACACGTTTGACATGTACCAGAAAGTTGCTAAAACATCTTAAGAAAGGTTAGCCACTTCTGGATGCTATTACAGAATCTAGGGAACCAAGGACATGACTTTGCATTTTGAGTCTGCTTTATAATTACCAGCAACTTCTTTTCAGGATGTGCTTACACCCACATGTAGGTGGACTGCAATCCAAAATCAGAGCTAAAGAACATTGTTAGCTTCAATCATGAACTCCACACCGGATCAACAGTGCTCAGCAACTCTGGAAAATCACCCCTAGAAAATAATTCATAAAGCTTATGGTGTTTGGGGCTCCATATTCAAAAGGACACTGATTACTTTTATCAGTTACAGGAGGGACTAAGTGTATATACTTGCTGAAACACACACAGTAAACTATACAAAACAGGCAGAAGGGGAACAAGTGCTGTGCCGACTGGCGTGCTGAAGATTGTTTTTACCTCTACAAAATGAATTAATTTTGCTCTACTTCTCCAACACAGCTACATCACTTTCATGCACATGCTGTGTTTCTGCTCACTCTCACACCTTGTACTTTAGCAGTGTTTGCCTCCTTCATGTCTGCACTTCATGGATGTTGCAGAGCTCAAGAACTTAAACATTAGTAGTTACATATCAGGAATGGAGGATACTCACTTAAGAAACATTATGCATCTTACTGTTTGCAGCCTCCTCTGGAGAACAGCTGTCCTCCACCTCTTCCTCTGCGACCACTTAAAGAAGATGAATCAACTCATAACTTGACACGCCTAATTATTACATACTGGTAATATTCAAGGATGCTGTCAGATAAAGAAGAGGGTGTAGCCTCCATGCGAACATGCTTTCCTGCTCTCAAATCAAAGGCCTTCCTTTAATTAGAGTAATCTAATTAATTTAGGCCCAAATGAAGCTTCACAGGCAAAGGCAAATCCAGATGAGGCATCATAAATAAGCAATACAAATCACTCATTCATCCTATAATTATTAGATGTTTTCAAAACAAGCCTTACAAGGAGGCTGAGGTCCCCTATTGTTTCTATCAGGAAAGGAAGAAAAAGCTTCTTTAATCACCTTATTTTGAAATATACTTATATAGAAGATGACTAAATGAATACATACAGTAACCTAAAAAGTTTAGAAAGCAATTAAGAGACGTTTTAAAATTATTTTAAAAAGCTAAAGCTCTTAGAATGATGGACAATCAAATTCTTCCCCTTGAAACAGTTCTGGCAATTAGCCTATATTTCCTGACTTCCTGATTATGGAAAGGCTGCTCATATTTTTAATTCAGGCATTTCTAACAGAGGGAATCATTAATCCACCCCAAACATCGCATTTCACTGCAGCCAGAGATTTGTACTGGATGAATTTACATGTTAAGTCCAAAATACAGTGGTATTCTGGTACCAAAGTGATGGGTCAGCTGTTTAATCAATATTTAGCTACCAGTTTCCCATTTGCTTTGGTCCAAACTACCTTTCAGTACATGCTATCCACTAATCCTGGCAGGAAAGGATGACAGAATGAGTCCAGCATGATTTTTCCAATCTTTCTTTTCTGGGGCAGCAAAGAGATGCAGCTGAAGGGTGCTTTATTCTTCCAGCTACACCGGCAACATAAGGCGAATGAGATGAGGAGAAAGAAAGAGCTGCAGCATAGTGGGATTTCTGCAACAGGAAAACTGGCTTGTCTCTCTTTCTTTGCACCTGACCAGTGCCCATCTCCAAGGCAGCACTGCTCACACAGACTATGGAAACATTGCAATTGCTCAGGAACAAAAGAGCAGACCTCATGCTATGGCTTCGAAGGCAAAGCCCTGTGCAAGTGAAAGAAAAGAAAGAAGGATTAGGGTCTCTATTCTCATCTCTGGACTCCCACAGCCCACCAGCTCTGGTTTACCTGTGCTAGCACGTAATACACTACTTTTCTTCAGGTTCTTTCAGGTGTCTTCTGAAAAGCACCTTGAGACAGCAACCAAACAACTGAATCAGACACAAATTTAGGGAACGTGATGCTAATGAAATATTCACAGCAACTCTGCCATTTCATCTGAATCCATATAGAGGTAAAATCACTCTCCCCTCTTGATCTGGTTAATTCACACAAACCCCACTTCCAGTTAGAGCAATTATTTGAGTGAAGGAGTAGGTTACAATGACCTCAGAAGAAGGTCATTAAGCTTTTTCAAAAGGCAAGCCAAACAGGTTTTTAGGGAGAAGTAGTATTTTTGGTTTTTTCAACCCATCAGTTGCTGTAACAGACAAACTTTCAGAGACTGAAGAAGCACTTTTCCTTAAAGCCACTCTGCTTTTTTCCAGATATATCTGTTGGTCTGATAAAATACATTAATTTCTCCCTACAAATATTGCCTTTCAGAGTATCACAGATGTGTCAAAGCTACCACTACAACAACTGATTGTGATAGGTTTGTATACTAAAGAGTCGTTTTAGGACAAACTTTGAAGGAGGATTAAACCTGTATTTCTGAAGTGCCAATGATACAGCCACAGCATTTCAGACTGCACAAATGGAGACAGTACAGATTTAAATAGGCCAAATTAAGTCATTAGTAAGCAAAGTACATTTCCCCAAAGCACTTTTAGGATGAACTCCAAATGGTCAAAGCATGGGACAAGATTACTGACACTGGCTGACCTACCCACCTTCATATCAGAAGATTCCCAAACATGATTAGGTCAATAGAGAAAGCATAACGAGGCCTCCGGCAGGTCATTAAACAGAAGACACTGGCATTTGAAGTGCGCATCTGATATAAAGAAAAACATTGCTTGAAGGCTCCCAGAAATAAATGCTTACTTAAGATGAAGACAAACAGGAATTCAATAGCACCTTTTACAGTTAGAGAACAATGAATCCTGTAAATATTTTCCACTCATTTAATTTAAAAATAAATCCACCTAATCTGTGTTCTCATTTTCTGCTTTTGCTCTCTGTTCTTATTATTGCAAACAATTTGAATAGGTGGAATATTCTTAGAAACCGATTTTTAAACAATTACTATAAAGAGATCACTTTGAACATACAGCAGTAAATATACACACTGAAGACAGACTGACCAAGTGTAGCCTAAACAAGCAGAGGGAAAAAAGATAAAGCAATCCTGTGTAGTCAAAATATGTAAGTAATAAAAGTAATGGGTAGACCTGGCTTCTTAAGGCCCATATTCACTGCAGCCACATGCTCCCCCAGCTCCTAGTCTCCCTAGTAGCACAGTGAACCCACAGAAGGTTTCTGAAATCAAACTTCACAACATAATTCCTCCTTTCCCCCCCTCTCCTGTTTCACACAAAATAGTGGATGTCGTGGCTTCTTCTTAAACAGCTTCGTCTACTCAAAGAGAAAAATGCTTCTGTCTTTCTTCTCCTGTTGGACTCTCACACTTTGAACCATTCCAGATCTAGTCATAGCTGGGTCTAACTGAAGAACCAGCCAAGATGGCATGGCAATATTCCTTTAGCATCACATCACAAATAGAGAGAAATGGGAAAGTACAGGTTTAATCAGAAATCTTAAGTCACAAATACGGTCTTTAGCTGAAATACAAATGACATAAAGGAAAAAGGAGAGTATCAAAAGCCTTCCATGGTTTCCATCCCCTGATACAAAATTAAAGTTTGGCTTTGAGAAAGTAATGAATGTGCCAAACACCCGGACCTTTAAAATAATTGTAGTGCTTTATGTACTAAACCATGCAAATTATCCAGCAGTCAGGAAGTAGTACCACCAAACCTCTGAAGGTTTCTTCCTACACAGACCCTTTTCTTCCCCTCTAGGTATTTTGTTTGGCCATCTCTCTGTGTTTTCCGAACGCTAGGTAACTGCTGCTCCAACGAGGCTACCAGGTACCTAGAAATCCTTGATAAATGGCCACTCTGCCTATACAAACCAACCCTACAATGTGTGCACAGCCACTGCAGCAAGCAGGTTGAAGGCTGGCAACTTTTTATCCAGAGGCAGTAAAAATAAAAATCATGCCTTTCACCAAAATCTACACCAATCTGCTGTGAGCATGCATCAGGTCCACATATATTTCAGATGTGCTCATAACAATAGGAGCACGTGCCCAAATGCTTCAATCCCGTTCTCAGGGAAGCATTCCTGACTGAAGCCCAGATTTTCAGAGGTACCGGCCTGGTGTGCACAACCTCTCACAGACACACGAAACATCCAGTTAATCCTGGTGAACCCAGGAATAACTAGAACCAATGTAGATTTACATCATCCAACAAAACTTGAGCATTTTTTCTGCACATACTCTCTGCGTGCTCATTAGAATTATATTAAAAAGAGGGTTCAGGATGTGCTTTTACCAAAAACAGTTCTACTGGATAGAAAGATATGAAGGCATGACTACTTAGCTGTAAGCTAAGGTAGGGTGTGGATTTCCGGCACACTAGGCATTTTGCAAAAACTGCCCTTGAGCATGCCCCTATCACATGGTGCCAGTGAGCTGACTCCACTATCACTGCACAGTGGCTACCTCACATGTGCTACCAAATGAGAGTTGTGCGCGTAGGCACTCACCAGCCAGTAGCTTATTTTTATAAATCAAAACACTTCCACCACTATGCCTTATCTTGTTTGTGGATCCATAGACACTGGTCCAGATTTTTAAAGGAACTTAGGCATTTAACTTGGCCATTAGGCATTTAACGGATTGGCACAAAGCAAGATGTTAAATCACTGCATATACTACAATAAGGACAACTGTCTAGATTTTCTTTTTTAATTAAGAGACGCAGCACGGGACTTTTTAAAGCACAGCCCCACCTGCCTGTGTGAACCTTTTGAGTTACCCAGAGCTAAGCTAGTAACAGAGAGCCTTATTAGCATGAGGAAAGTACTGGGCAGGTATTGGGAGACACCCAAAAGGTGTGCTCTATTTTAATCCACATTTTTCCAGATAGGTAAGAAACTTCAGTTAGATTTTAAAAATGAGGCATTACATATTTGGCATCGCATTAGTATTATCAGTATTTGCCTACAACACTCCGAAAATAAACCTTTCATTATGTCCAGACATGATTTACAGATACACTCCTTCAAATAGAAACACTGTGTTAATTTTAAGACAAATCTTTTCTTATGTCCAGATCTGATTTACAGTTAATTTCCTTCAAATAAAAATGTATGACGCAGATTTCCATTTGCTTTCTGCCAGAAACTTCTATTTTTAGATGCAGGCCAACTTTATACTCCTTTAATAGGCCTACCACTCCTATATAGCAAATGGTGCACCTCAGCAAGGGCTGACACATTCCGTTAGATAAATAAATTCTGCAGAACTGCTGACAAAATTGTATCAGCGTTGATAAGAACAGCAATGTGTTTGGATCTCCTACTCGATGGAAGTCTGCCAAAGAAAATTACTTAACTACTTTTTTTTTTCTCCTTTCCTTTTTTTTTTTTTAATTGTCATTTTTATATGTGGAAATAAACCAGAAAAAAAGTAGCTCTCTGGGTACACTCCATACTGGAACCAAATTGCTCTTACACAAAATGTCCTTCTGCATCTGTCAAGTTGGGACTGCTCTAGAAGCCTTCACTGGCTCCCGTTTTCAAGGCACAAGGTCTCGTGCCATCAGCTTTGCCCAATATTGTCTCCACCTATGTCTCTCCCATTTCCTCCCACACTCACCTCCCACTCTCCATGCTCTGCCCAAATTACTGATGACTGACTCTTCTGGATTCTTTATCCACTCCCAACTGTGGACTTTCTTATATCCCACCCATGCCAGTAGAAACAACCAGTATCTACCAAATATTTTCCCTCCATCAAGAGCACCCAGAAAACTCCTATTCCGAAAAATACTCCACTGTTAAAGATTATGGGGATATGTAGAAAACATAAAATTATATGTACCATACCTTGTGTCTGACCCTTTGTCTGGCATAAGTTTGGTAACATACAGACAATATAGATAAATATTTTGTTAGCTAAAGGAAAGTACAGAAATTGTTTTCTTGGTTTGCTTTTCTTTTCCCCCCAAGTGGCAAAGCTGGGTTTAGTTTTTCAATAAAAGCGAAAATTTGGCACACATTTGATACACACATTTGGGTTTTTTCTTTTCCTTCCCTATCTCGGTATCAAGTCAAATGGAATTTTCCCGATTCGAAAAACAGTATTTCCTATCTATCTTGCCTTCGTGATGGCCTGTGTTTTATATTTTATGAAATTATGGCAACTTCAAAAACATGCATTTGAATACATAATGTGACAGGAACATGCATTTACTGCTGTTCCTGAAACTAAACAGCTTATTATCCAAAGCACAAGCAAAAAAGGAGTTCGCTTACTAATTTCATTCTCCAGAAGGCCTCTGCAACACACGTAATGTCAGAGTGCAGTGAAGATCATGCAACTCAAATACTGCGTTTCAGGGATCTGCAACAATCCTTGCTGCAAGCTTCTGGGAAAGAATCAACTTCTCCTGGCAAGAAGTTTTTCTTCTATTAGCTAAATTATTTTGAGTTATTTGAAACTATGAATATTTGTCCAAATGTTTACATTACTGAGCAAATATTAGGTAAATTCCACCCAAACAATGAAGCAACTTCCAGCAATGAGTAACAGAAATAGTGCCTCCCTTACATACCTACTTCAGTAAATGTCTAAAAACAATCCCATAACCAGGTATTGCAATGAGAAATGAAAGACACTGGGAGGATCGCAACATTTGGAACAAAAACTCTTTCATCATAATGTAGATAATGTCTGTGTAGGAAGAGAGACTTCGTACTCACTTTCATTTCTCATGGATGTTCTCACTTATCTATTCTTCTCAACACTTCCAAATTATTTCCTGCTTTGACAAGTCAAAACTATTTTTAGAGAATTTCTCAACTCTGGAAAAATAACACTTGGAAAGCCTACTAGAATGAAAAAGACTTCCCCCCCGCCCCCGCTTAGTCTAACTGGCACTATCAAATATTTCCCATTTTATTTAAAACAATTCCATAAACTGAGAAAACAAGATCCTGGAAATAATTATACTTACAATAACCCACAATTCTGACTGAACAGGAAGTCCTTTGAAAACACAAATGCAGTCTCCCTCACATCAACAACCAGTTCCTTCAAAATCATCTATTATAGAGCTGCAAGTGTTTAAACATTAAATTAAGAGATTTGTCAAGGATACAGTTATATAAGCATGTCCTTACTATTACATGGGTTAAAATCAGAGAACATGAGTATGGAGTATGCAGAAAAAAAAAATCAGAACTGAGTTTTACCTGTAACCAACAGTTTAAATTAACTAAGGAACCTATTAGATTACAAAAATAGTGTTTACCTATTTTTGCCATATGACATTTTCTCTATTTTCTACAGAACTAGTGAACAAAGTTGAAAGAAGAGTGTCACCTATGCAGCTTACACAGCCGTCTGCAACACTGTGAATATTTTTTCAAAGTCAGTGTCTGAAATTTTTGCTGGCTACCTATGACTAATACGTTCCCTCACATCTCAAAACAGACCTCTAACTATCATAGAGCTACAGCACCTCATGTCAGCCCCACATTTTCAGAGGGCTTCTAGATATGTAGGAGGAATACTGAGATTTTAAATGAATGAAAGGTCTTCCTTCTCTAAAACAAACAAACAAATCACAGGCCATGATCTAAAGCATTAACAATAATGATGCGTGGTATTTAGGAACTTTACTGTAAATAACAACGAAGTTTGCATTAGGATTAAATAAGGTTATGACAGACACGGTGGAAGCAGTCTCCAAAAATTAGACTAGAAAACAGCAACCCAGCGCCCTACGTTGCAAAAACCAGTACAGCATTTCCCCCACTGCTGTTTCCCTAAAGGTAAATGCCAGGCCCTTAGAGAGGGCACATCCCCACCTCATATTAAGAGCTGGCTTGAGAAGCACACTTTCACTGTAGAAGTCTGCTATATCAAGCAGCAGATGGAAGAATAAAACACAAGGAAGGTAATGTATGGCATGATCCATGTCCTGCCACAGTTGTTTCTCCTCCTGCAAAACAGATACCACTACTTCCTGACCTCTACGTGTCACAGAGCGATGGTATTTTCAGATATTGCTGAAGCAGTGACACACAACACTAGTAACTCAAACTGTATTTGGCAAAGATATTGAATTTAAAACAAAAGTCTCTCTTGGGAGAGGGAGCTTCAGGAAACAATCTCAACTGACATCATTTCCCAGTGCTGACACCTTAGTGACATAATACTATGATGAAGCTTTATTTTACTGCCAAGTCTGGTATCCTCTTGTGAATCTAAATTGAGCAAAGAGGTCACCTCCCCTGTGTGCTTACTACTACTCTCCAAGCATAGGCAGCAGCAAAGTTCTTGTGAACAAAGACACCTGGATCAGCTTATGCTGGATAGAAAGTGGTATAAGCAACACTGGCTTTGCAATAGATCAGCTAAGGAACAGTCACAAAATCCATCCCAGAGGTGATGGTAACAAACAAGAGGGCAATAAAGAAGAGCTTGGGAAACATATGTCCAACCTTTAGTGAGAACTCAGGGAAAAATGCTATCCCCTTAAAACACCAGTGGTGTTCTGTGTAATACCTAGAAGTCTTTTGTTCGACTCCTACCTCAGTCCAGCCATACTTAATTTCTGAGACAGTCACAGCAGTTTGCTATCCAATGCCACCCAAATCCCTTTTAAGGATTGTTAAGAGCTTTGAACTTATGCACCTCCTTTATATTAGGTTTGAAAACGAAGTAATGAAATTACCTGATAAAACACACATGCTATAAATCCATAGACCTAGATCACAAATGAAACTTAACAGCCAACAAAAAGTGATTTGAGTTTAAAAAAAAGACAAAACACCAAAACACACACCATAAAACCCCCTCACAAAAAAAAAAACCCCACACAACATTCACAGAACAGCTCCATGAAGTTAAGTTGCTCTCATTCTGTACTTCAAGCATCCTAAGATGTTCAAAACTACATGACATCCAATGGTAAGAAAAAATGTCATAACTGGTAATACCTAAATCAGGGCATGCGTCTGGACCTTGCAGAACACCCATCAAGTGCTGATTTTGCAGAAGCCAAGCTGATTCAGTCTGAATTTGCATGTTCTCCTTCAAGTTCTGTGGAAGGGAGGCAAGTATAGTTTCCAGATTTAAACCTTTCTCTGATGTCACATCAATGGCTTGTTTTAAAATATCATTGCTTGAATACAAACTTTGGCTATCTCCCCAAGATACAAAGCGTGCAGAAAGAGAAGTATACGTCCAGTCTCAAATTGTGGAAGAATCCCAGCCTGAGAGAGAATTAAGAACAATGAAGACCAGTTTCTGTTAAAAGCATTTGCAGATGCATGCAAGTGGGCTAATTCATTCTCTAAGAGCGACCTGCAGCTTCTCACACGATCAAAATATTACACTCAGAAATTGCCTGAGGATACAAGAGCTCCCTTGTGAGTTCAGGCTGTCGCTAGCACAACTTTGGAGCTGCAGGGCAGAGGACAGCAGTTTAGCCGCAACTACAGCAACGGCCCACCCATGAACCAGAGCTCAGTACCACACTGTATATGGTGAACAACAGATGAACAAGAGAAACACAGACTGAAGGATACAAGGATACAAGCTGTTCATTTAAAATAGGCTTCACTTTGCACAACCTGGAACATAATATGAACTAACGAGCAAGCGACACCACTTCCAGCCAGATGACTGCACTGAGAACTATTCTTCCTATATACAATACTCCTTGTGTATACTTTGCGTAGTAGAAAGGGGACGTAACCCCAGCAAACTGAATTAACCTTGCTGGTGCTTAACTGAAAGTGGCTCACTACAGATTGGACAATCCCACTCTAGGAAGTCAAGTTCAACTCAGATTACAAATTCAACACAGCAATAACTGAACTGCATATGCTGTTGTCATAAGCACATGCATGTTAGCATGTCTGAGGGACATTACCGAATAAAAAGTATATATAATCTCTAACACAAGCAGAAAAACTAAAAGGGAAGTTTAGGTCTGTTACAGAACCTTAAATGTGAAAGTCTCTAGTTGTAACACAGAAAAAGAAAAAAGTCAATAAACATTGGGGGAAAATGAAAGGTGTAAATTTCACCTACATTTGTTCAGGACACCTCCCCAAATTATAACTAGCAGAGATGCACTTGTTTTGAAGTTTTGCCTTGGTTCACTTTGAGACAACTCAATTCCAACATGCCTATTGGGACTTTGGCACAGCTTCACTTTGGTAAAAGACAGCTTTTGCAATTGGATCTCCTGAGGCATTTTGTTCTACAAAATACGTAATTGGTGCTTTTGTTAATGCACTTTATTTCAACAAATTCTAAACATTTTTCTTGTATTTGTTTACTACTCCTCTTTGACTCTTACTGACTGTAAAGACTTGCAGATGTTAATGCTGATGTTAACGTTATGAAGTGAATCAGATGAGGATGTTCATGGACAACTTCTAAGCTTTGCTTTTGTAAATGTTCAGTATTAAGCTAGGAGGGAGGAGAGGAGGGAAGCACTCTCCCCTTGCTGGAAGATCTCCTTCGACCAGGACTTCAGAACCTAAGGCTGTCCCTGGATCACTTTTGCTGGGTTAAGGACAGGGTGACACAGGACTTTGGCTAGAGCTGAGATCGTGCCAGTAAAACGTCAATATACTCGCCATGACAGATAAGGTTGCTCCTTCACTCAGTACCGAGTGATCAAGCTTCACGTCAAGGAATTATCAGTAATCTACAAAGATAAAACATACTGGGGAGACAGGAAAGAGGAGACAAAGTGCCTCTTAAGTCTCCTCCAGCTACAATTTGTTTAAAATCCCTTACACTTTGTTCATCTCAATCTATCGCCTCCCTGAAAACCAACTCAAACCAACTCTGAGTGTCATTCTTCCTGAGCAAGCCATCAGATCCCTTGATTTAAATCAGATCCTACTTTCTCTCAACCTTCAGTAACTTCAAACCTCTCCAAAATACAGACTGCATCTTTGTAAGATATCACATCCGTTATTTGACATGTGATCATTTCAATACTTCTGCCAACTACAGTGATTCTTCACATGAAAAAATATTCATTCTATTTTTAAAAGTGTTTTAAAATTTAATAGATACGAAAAGGGAGAAACCCAAGACACATTGTAATTAGCCATGTATTTATGGATCTCCAGCAAAAGTCCTTGAACATGAATCTCCCAGGTACAAACCATATCTTCTTATTTAGGAGCACAGCACACCTAGCATTGTAGATGTCCCTACAGTTGAAATAATACCCAAAATTTGTAAGGAAGAAAGTCGTCTGAGTGTGAAGTAACTGAAAAGTGAAAGCCCAGTCATACAGTCACTTCCGATTTCAGAGTAGTGTGGCTGCTTTTATTACAAGGCAGAGATCAACCCATAGACTTATCTACTATGAAGGGAGCTTCGACTTAGAACAGAGGTAGAAGTGAAATGTGTAGGTGGGAAAGTGAAAGCCTTGATCACTTGTTACTTATCAGGCACCTTTTTAGGAACATCAGCGTCTTCTTTAATTCCTATGAAGCACTCAACTCTGCTGGTTTATATCTTTTTTTTACAGTAGTCTGGACATTGATACAGAGTACGAGGAACTCTTTATCAATTTATTGTAAGTCATGATATCATTGACCCTGCATGACCACAATATGTCCAATCCCTGTCATAAATTCTGGTGAGAAACCAGACCAAGAAGTAAGTCTGATCTAACTGTTGCCATAAACATAGTAGGAATTTAACAAAAAATTCTGCTTTTAATTGTGTCCAGGAGCCTCCAGTGACCTTCTTACAGGGATAATCAAAGGTGGAATTTGGCCCAAAGCAATTTGCTTTTTAGTTGCATTCAAACATCAAGATTATTAATAGATATCACAGAGAAATCAACGCACCCCTAAACTCTCGACTGGTATTTTAAGTCTTCCAAAGTGATCTCATCAGATACATATGCTGAATTCTATGCATGACACACAATACCACATCAGAATAAAAAAAAAAATATATATATATACTCTCTGTTTTAACTTTTCATTACAAAAATAACAAATGGAGAAGACAGACTTGCAGGAACAATCTCACAGAAACTAGGCAGTCTAAGACATACAAACATTTGACAAAAAACATACACACATATACGCACACAAATGTTGCGCTGAGGACTGAAGAACTGCACAGATTGAAATACTGTGTTACTAAGTATAGATGTTATCAAAAGAGTTTTTAGAAGTATGTATTTAAGCAACAATTGCTAAATTTTGTTGTCTAACTAGTCTTATGGTGATCTGCAAGCTTGTTGTTGGCCATACACGCTCTTAAATTTCAGCTGTACAGGAAGCTTCTGTAGCCATTACTAGAACACAAAGTCTGAGAAGAAAAGAATTCGGTCCTGAGTTTTGTTGTTTTCACAAACAAGTTCATTTTATCTTAATAACAGTATTCAGAACTGAACAGGTTAACTCCAAAAACGTCAGCTGGTATTTCTTTTTTTCCTCACCTATTAAAAAATGGAAAAGCTCTCAAGGAAATTTAGTTCATACCAAACCATGTGCCAGACAAAAAATGGATCAAATAAACGTACTCTAGAACACAGAGAGTCTTAGCTGAGAAGCAATACAGAATTCTGACACACAACATCTTACTAAAGCCGCTTGAGGAGGTACAGGATACATCGTCTCAGCAGCCTGAAGTGAGATTACAGTCTTCTCCCTTTACCAGTATAAAAGCCTATGTCAAGGATCCAGACTTGAATCATGTTCTTCAGTTTCATCAGGTAGCTCTTCAGCAGATGCACTACACACATTGTCCTGGTTATCTGCAGACTGATTTAGCTCATCAGGTTCCCCAGCTGCAATCTGAGTTGTTTCTTCTTCCTCTTCTTCCTCAACTTCCCCATCATCCTCTACATCCATCTCAAACACCCTCACATGACGGAGATTTGAACTTAGCTACAGAGACATTAAGAAGTTTCTGTTAACAATAAATAAACAAAAGCACCAATACAATTTTAAAAGTCACCCAATAGCTTTGAAACTAGCCTTTATCTTTGAAATGGAGGTATCAAGGAAATTAGCAACTTTTTTATTGCTCTGCAGGCTGAAAATTAAAGCAAGTAGATCTATTAACTTTTGTTAAAGTTTTTCCATGTTGTGTTATGAAAGAGGTATGACTGTATCTTGACGCACTTAGATTACAAGAGAATAATCTCTTTGTTAAAAAAAAACTTTTGATAAACCTGTTTCTGCTAATTTAGTGAGATTATCACTCTCTCCAGTCATAGCATGTTTTCTTTACTAGTTTACAGGCTTGTTCACAGATACTGTACTTACCACACAGGAAACTTTTCTAATGCCATTTACAGAAACATACTGAGCTTTCATATTCTCCAACACTCTCCACTGATTCTCCAAGAAGACAGTACATGTGGATATCTCACCATTTTGCTCATCCAGCCTGCACATAGCAAGAAGAAAAGCACAAAACTAGCATATAAGAAACAATTCCAGTACTAAGAAAAACTTCAGTCAGTCCAGTATTTTATGTCTAAGTTTTACTATGTCATATGCAAAAAGCATTTGAAACCATCATAATTCTGCTACAGCTATTCTAGAGCAGGGGATCCAACTGTGGAGACACAGCATGTTTCAACTGAGGTAAAAGATTACAGTAGGTGAGAAGGGAGTTGTAAAGCCTGATCTTCCCACAAATAACAGCTACAGCAGGAATATGAGGATGGCCTTCCTTCAAACCTCTCCTCTGCAAGAAGAGGAGTTTCTGAACATAGTCCTGGAAACGATGCCTCCACTTACTCAGAAGTTTGGCCTCCATGACCTTTCAAAGATATATCACTCCAGTTCACCCCCCCCTCATAGGGACTGTATGAAGGAACTCCCTGCCTATTTCAGTGGCCAGGATTAGTTTGAACTTGCTTTTAGTATTTTCTATTCATTCTTCAATACACAATTTAGTGAAACATTGGAATAGGCTGCCCAGGGAGGTGGTAGAGTCACCCTCCCTGGAGGTATTCAAGGAGCATGTGGATGTGGCATTGTGGGATGTAGCTTGATGGGCATGGAGCTGTGTGGTGTTGGGTGGGTTGGTTTTTGGTGTGTTGTGGTTTGTTGTTGTTGTGTGGTTTTTTTGGTTTTTTGGTTTTTTTTTTGGTTGGACTTGATGATCTTATAGGTCTTTTCCAACCTTAGTGATTCTGTGATTCTTTGTGGCATTAAAAAAAAAATATTTACAGTTCAGTATGGCTCTTTATTTTAAGGTAAAAATGTATCTTAAGCAATCCACCAGACAGGCACAGGGAAAAAAAAGAAAAAGCAAGCCAGGCACAACAACCAGAAGACTGGATTCACTGCTTGAACTACATTGGCCTTTTTTGTGTGTGTGTTCACTTCCCCCAGATGCTCTCCTCTCCCTATGCCAACACAGAGAGAGGCACCAATTCTGATGTTTCAAGGCTAAGCTGACAATAGTTGTAAGTATGACTACGAGGAGAAAGATGAAGAAATATTTGTGTATCCTTATTACAAGACAGAGGTATATGAGCAAATATGCTGAAAACATCCTAAATTCAAGTATTCTGACCAGCAAAGTTAGCATACTCTAAAGAAAAGAAGATTTCTGATTCTACAGAATGTCTTCAATTGGTCTTCCCATTTCATGAGAGCCATGTACACAGGTAGGTGTTCAGTCTCAAAAAAACAAGCCCAACCCCAACCCAACCCACAAAAAAAACCCACAAAACAAACTGTTTAGGAAGCTTCCATCTCCCCACCCCACTCTCCCTGGGACAAAGAGAGTTTTTGTCTTTAAAATATTTACACGCACACACACAAAGCATGAGTAACTGTACACAATTAGAATATTTGCTTAATCTGCTTTTCAGTTCAGCATTTTCAGACTTGCTCAAAGTTTCTCAGTACCTTTTTGTAGAATCCCAGATGAATTCCCTATCTTGGTCCTCATCTGTGTATACTGAAGATAAAGGCAGCTGAGCCAAGACTCTCTCTTTCTCCTCTTTTTCCACACTCTCCTTCAGAACTACAGTTACAGTTTCATCATCATAGAAGTGTGCATCTAAACAACTGTAGCATCTATAGGAAAATAATTTAGAAAGCATCACGGAAAAGTGAATACAGAACTAAAATATTTTTAAGTTGCACAGCATTCATCTTAAAAAGTATTCAGTAGTTAACAGTGAGCTTTACTGTAAATGATAAAAAAAGGTCAGTTATGCAGCTAAGACACTGAAAGACAGCCATAACCACAGCAGACTCCTGTAACATGCAGGAAAAAAATATTCTGAAGGGAAAAAAAACCCCAAAACAAACAAACAAAACTTACTAGCAATCTTACTTTTTCCCATTTCAGGTGAAATGTAAGAAACAGTAAACACAAACACCAAACAAAATTTAGAAACACAACTGAAGGTACTGAGGACAATCACATCTGGTCTTTCTACATGAAAAGGATGAGCTTAGTCTGCCACACCTTCTAAGATGCCTTCAAATTCAGGCATATCAAGGCATATCAAGTCTCACTCCATCTTACTTAAAGAACATCACAGATACAAGCAAGAGCTGTTTCCAGCTAGCTTTGTTTCTTGCACGTGTGCTAAAGCTCTAGTTTTCAACTAGAAAACTAAAATTTACTTGACCTTGAGATGAAGTACAAAATAAGACTCCCACAATCCTGCAGCTTCATGGACCTGTGCAATTTCTTACAGCCTGACTCACCCAGGGACTACAAACTGGTCCAGCATCTGAAGTAGTGACTTGCAGGATAAAAGCCAAACTATAATGCCTGAGAAGTTAACTTAATGTAAAATAAACACTAGAAAACACGGTCTTCAATTTAGCAATCTGCAATTCTGGAAGAAAAATCAAGTGTACTGACCTGGAGTCTGAGCTGTCATTTATACTGTTGCTCAAGAAGCTTCCAAAATCTACTCCAAGAATTCCATTACTGACAGACCTAGAAGAACAATGTTCATTATCGCAGTGACTAATTTCTTTTCCATTCATAGAGAATCCAAAATCTCTAACAGCAGCTGTGGTAAGAGATAGTGTAAGCCTGTCTAAGCTTAGTATAATACACAGCTACATCCCAAAATGATGTAACTGGTGAATGGGAACCTTTTGATTTCTTCTGCCCCTCAGCAAAACATGACTAACGGAGTCAAATGGGAAACCACATCTGGCTTGTGGGATACAGTTCTTCTTTGCTGAACTCTTGGCTCAACTGCCCCAGTCTCAGGTCCATTCATTTACTTGTTACTCAAATCTACAGAAAACTAGTTTAGACTGGTTTAGATATCAATGAGGAAGGAAATAGGATAGAAATTACACCACAAAGCTGTAATTTTGTCATTAGCAGCTCTCAACTGGAAACACAAAAGATAGTTTCACCGTATATTTTCTTCAGCAGTAAAACTGCTTTAAAAATTCCCACACCTATCACAGCTCATTTTCTCCTCAAATTAAATGACACAGATTATAAAAATCAGTATTTTACAGAGAGGAAAAGTTTTTGTTGTTTTCTAAACCCAGGTCATTTCAGTAATCCCAATGACAGAATGCATCTTAAACAGTTGTATCAGCATATCTAGGCAGTGACAAACTGCATCTTGGACACAGAAACTCCTGAAGGTACACAAAACTACACCCCAAAGAGAGGTATTCTGTTTGTTGCACCTGTGAGTCCACCTCCCATTTTTCCTTAGAGTATTAAATTACAGGTTGCAAGGGGTTAATCAAAGAATAATTTTTACAGTAAGACAAAGCAACACTGAAAGCATGATTCCCTGTAATTTTTCAAAGGTTTCCACAAGCAAGTAATTCCGTGAGGAGCAAAACTAAGGGAGCTTGATTTTTTTTCCTAAGCCTAAAACCATCTTGGCTCTTGTGATTAGATTTTCCAAGTCTAATACAACACAAACTCCTGCAGCAGTTTCCTACTGCACTTCCTAATGCCTTCCTCATTTTCTCCAGTATATAAGAAAGATTGTATTCATGCTGCTCATTCCTTCTTTTTACAGAAAGATTCAAATTGTAACTGTCTCTATACACACGTCCTGAAGCTCACAAACCACTTCTCCTCCCTTTTTGTCTTACCTGGAAGTATCAGTATGTCTCCTCAAAATGTATATTTTAGAAATAGAATTTTCTAATATGGTGAAGAGAACATAATGTATATTG
Organism: Gavia stellata; assembly: GCF_030936135.1. Taxonomy (NCBI): domain Eukaryota; kingdom Metazoa; phylum Chordata; class Aves; order Gaviiformes; family Gaviidae; genus Gavia; species Gavia stellata. The sequence continues at coordinate 20,781,019 of NC_082598.1, read as the reverse complement.
GACGTTTTGTCATTCCACCTGTAATGCGGGGGGGGGGGGAAAGAAAATTAAAATTTAGGTCAGGTTTTAATAATTGGTAAACAGCATAGAACAAAGAATAGCAGCATACTTACAGAAATGGTAGTTTAAATAATTGAGGTGTGGAATCTTCGCTGAAAAGGAAAAACCAAACCAGATTACAAATGCTACTGTAATTTTATGCAACTGAGCTTTAGAAATAGTGTAAAGCAATACCTTTGAGAAGTTTTGTAGAGACACATGCAGACTGCTTGACGCACTGACTTTCCAATTACATCCTAACAAATATAATGAAAACAGGCCAAAAAATATAGGCAGTTATTCATAATTATACACCTTTTTAAGACAAAAAACCCAAACAAACAAAAATGCTTAAGTACATCTGAAAGAAAAATCCACCAATATTTATGCTGGAATAAACATCCCTAATGCAAACACTACTATCACTTGATAAACTTGTTTCACGTTTCGTCATAATATATAGACTAATATATTACCAACTAACACAGTTATCTAGTACACAGAGCATACACCAAGCTAATTAACATTAAAAATAGATCCCAATAATGTGGGAGCAGAAGACACGAAACAAAAAAATCCCCCATTACGCTCTCCCTAGCCAAAGGCTTGAGACGCCCCGGCAGTGGTGAAGCGGAGCTATATGCTACCATCTAAGTTATAGGCACTCGAAGGCAAAGATTAAAACTTCAGGCCCTACTAAGGCCTTACTACTACCTTCAGTTGACTGCTACCCCTAAAAGAAAGTTATCAATTATATAAATGGAACTTACCGCTGGCTTTTGTAAACACCGATCAATGACCCCTTCCATTTGCCTTTTGACAAAATGCAATGATTTCGCAGGATAGTAGGGAAACAAAAGCGGACTTTCTGTAAACAGATAAAGTTCATTAAAGAAATGCTTGTATCTCTATAAAAACATACTACACTGTTATTACAGTGACAAATTGGAATGAGACCAGTGGAGGGTCAATAAGATGGTCACAGGGCTAGAGCACATGCTTTACAAGGGGAAGTTGAGGGGGCTGGGTTCATTCAGCCTGGAGAAGTGAGGGCTAACAAGGAGGAACCTGTTGCTCTCTTCAGCTACCTAAAGGAGGAGTTACAGAAGATATCCTTTTCAAAGCTGCACACAGTGAGAGAAGAATCAGATAAAAGGAAAAAAGTTTTCACAAGGACTGGTTAGTCACTGGAGCAGGGTGCCCAGACAGGCTGCAGGGTCTCTATCCTTGCAGGCATAGAGGACTTGACTGCCCAAACCCAGCCTAGCTTCAAAATTAGCCCTGCTCTGGTTGGACTAGGTGACCACCTAAATTATTCCCTGATTATAAATTCTAACTCAAGTAACTAACTGGATTACTGTATGAAACGAGATAAATGAATGAGAAATGGATGTCTGCCTGCCCCTTCCGCTTTTCTTCACAGCCCACTCAAAATTGCGAAAAGACAGAACTACATTTACCCAAGAGCTAGAAACGCAGTTGTTATAAAATATCTTGTTTAAGCAAAACAAATTCCGTACTTTTTATAGTAGCTATGATTTGGCTTTAATAGCACTGATTCTTTCTTATGAAATGAAATACTTTGTAAGACGACATTTAGCTTTTGAGATAAATCTCACTACTTATTTTAAGTATATAACCTGTTTCTTTTCCATTGTTTAGCTGGAAAAATGATAAAAATTACATCAAACAATAAAGCAATATAAAACACCAAAGAAGGGTAGAAAGCGTCAATGACAGAAGCATTACTTGTCCTAAACACCTCACAGTTCTGAGAGCGAGACAAACATCTCAATACTTGTCAAATTAATACCAACAAAACCACTTACAAACCATCTCTAACAACAATCACAAATCTTGGGTAGTAACAGAAATGACCAGTCAAGTAGTCTACACATTTAAAGTATCAAACATATTTTCAAAGTATGTTTAAAAATACATTTTCTAAATACTACTTTGCCAAAAAAAAAATGCTATCACTTCCCCCCTTTTTATTGAATTAAATAGGCAGAAAAAGGCAGCTATAGCAAATTCCATTACAAGACAGCTTATGCTGTAGAAGTTTTACAGTCTATGGTTTCTATAGTTAAACAAGAATCATTTTCACCATCAGCTTGTTATAGTCTCCTACTTCTTTTTCACCAGTAATTAACAAAATAGTCTCAGGCTCCAGTCAAAGAGAACCAGTTGGGATACTTCCCCCAGCTATGACCAAAGCATAATTATTTCTTCCTTGAACTGAAATTAAGATCTCCTAAAACAGATATCTCCTGGAATTCCTTCCAAGCCATCATTTCTGAGACTGGTACATAAAAGGTAGGAAAACCAGAATATGGTAACTGGCTGGGTAAGCAGCTACACGAAAACTATGTAAATTAACAAGGCCCATTTATTTTATTCTACTCAGATGGAGACCCATGACTAACACTATAGAAATAACTCGTAAGTATGAAAAAACAGATTATGCTTCTACATTTGTTACATTCTACTTTTACCTTTGATTCACTTTTACTTTTTACTAAAGCACACATTACCTTTAAGATGAGTACTATTTTTAAGAAAGTTAAACCACTGGTTTCCCTCTGTATTAGGTGGTGATACAAGGTCATCATCTTCATCTTTCAAGTACTAGAAAAGAAATGGACATTTGTAAGATTGTATTTTAAGAATAAGAGACATTAAAATTCACCTCCAATATTGCCCCTCACGAGTCTGTTAAACATTTCTTCTTAATTTAACATGCTCTGCTCTTACAACTAAATATTGTACCCCTTCTTGAAACAATAAGAAAAATCAACTATTGTCTAAGATCATATAGTGATATTTCCATAAGAAACTGATTTTTAAATCAAGTTCGAGCACAAATGTTTTAAAATCCAGTAACTAATGGCATAAAGACAACAAACATTTCAGTTTTACATTACTATTGCTAGCTGCGAAGAAGTTTCATCCTTTTCCTAAAAATACAAAACTATAAGATATGTTTTTAAATGCTCCTTTTCCTAGTAATAGTGGAAAATAATTAAAATACTTTCCTTTACCATTACTGGAATGTGCAACACCGAGCAAAAGGGACAGAGAAGAAAAGTGAGGACAGCTTCAAAAGCTTATCCATCTAAGGATTTTCTCATTTATTCTTTTTCCATTTACTCCCTAGTTCTTTACCTGGCCAACTCTCTCCACATTGAAATATTTTCCTTTACGATTATAAAGTTCTGGTGCCTGAAAAAATAATGCAAACAAAACCATTACTTAAACCCAAAGTTAATGAGATGTAGTGTACAAAAAGATGATTGAATTATTTTATTATAGGATTTTTCAGATTCAATTCTTGGCAGCAAAAATACAGTCAGATGCTGTACTTGGCAAACCAATATAAGTTACCTCATTGAAGTGTTCAGTAAGAAAATCAGCAACAAATGTGATATCTTTTTGAGTCATCTAAAAGAAAAAAAAAGAAACAGTGAAAAAAGCAAAGAATAAGAAATACATTTCAATGAGCACAGAACACATGTTCTGTAGGCTGAACGAGCACAGCTCCCTCAGCGTGTCCTCACAGGGCAAGTGCTCCAGCCTCTAACCTGCTTGTGAGCCCTCTGCTGAACTCACTCCAGTTTATTCATGTCTGTCTTATATAGGAGGGCTCCAAACTGGAGAAAGTATTCTAGATGCAATCTGATGCATGCTGAGTAAGGAGGGTAACTACTTCCCTTGACCTCCTGGCCATGCTCCTGTTAGTACAGCCCTGGTTACTCTTGGCCACCTTTGCTGCCAGGGCACACTGCTGGCTCATGCCCCCACCCACCAACAACCCCAAGTCCATCTCAGCAGAGCTGCTCCCAAGCCAGTTGGGGCCCAGTTGTGCAACTGCAGGGCATACTCTTCCCCAAGACAGAACCTTGCATTTGCCCCTGTTGAACTTCAGGAGGTCACTATCTGTCCATTCCTCCAGCCTATCTATTTCCCACTGGAAGGCACCTCTGCCCTTGAATGTATTAACTGGTTTACCCAGTGCGATGGTGTCTGCAAATCTGATGCAGGTATATTCCATCTCCTCTACCAGGGCATTGGTAAAGATATTAAATCCCATTTCAGTTAACTTAGTCATTTAGGGCATATAAAGAGCTGCTATACACAGAGGTCTCGCATTCACATACAGCGTACTAAAAAGAGGAGTATTAATAAAGAAAAAAGAAAAAGTAATTCATGCGAGACAGCGTATTAGTGTGAATCTGCAAGCATCAACTTTCTCAAAGAAATGACACAGACATTATCCTTTAAGTTCTGGAACAAAAATAAACCTTTAATCTTGCCCTCTAAGTCGAGTAGAATACAGGGTATACCACCAATTATTAGAAAATGTTACTACTACCTTGTTCAGCTCGGGAAGCACATGATCTTCTGACATCCTCAACATGGCTGAGGGAAAAATAACAGTCTTACTGCATTAATATTAATGTGTTTTCCTAATATTCTTAATTTTTCCATGGCTATGTAATAAGATACGGCTGATAAAACAGGAAAGATTAATTTGTCAGAAGCAAAAGTCTGGACTGAAGAATTATGAATTGAGACTGAAATTAAGTCTCACTTGCCCCACTAGCTTACAATACAAATCTCAGAGAATTTTTATCTTTAACCTTTTCCAACTGCATTGTACCCGGTACAAGACTGAGATAAGATTATTGTAGAAAGAGTTCACAAGAATTTATTCATGTACCTACTAAGAGTAGTAAAATGGATATATATATAAAATACATTAATACTGTCATGCCCAGAATAACGTGTTTTAAGAGAATTGCACAGAAGTAATTTTAAATCAGTGAGGCTTAGATAAACAGTTCTCTGTTTAGTTTCAACACAAGCAAACACAGTGAACACTTAAATAATGAAAGTTCTAACATTATGACAGAGAACTCCGATAGCTCTGCTTTCTGTAATTTTTAAAGTTAAAACTATTTATTCCTGCTTGTAAGCACTAACACTGCATTTCTGGTGCTTTTACAGTTTCTGGTAAGGCTGCTTAGTTTTTTGTAAAGTAGTTCTAAAAAGATCAATTAAAAATTATACACCTATTCATAACCACTTTATAAAAACAAGCAGGCTAAAATACAGCATTCTGCACTTCCTTCTAACATTTTACCTGCAGCTACCCAGCTACAACTGGAGGTGGCTATTAAGTGAATCCGGACATTCAGAGACTGTTTACATCTGTCCATAACCTTACAGCTAACTAGGTCTCCACAGGAGAAAACAGCAAGTTACAGAGTAAAGGAGAGTTAGACTATACTTTAAATTTGGTGTAAACTAAATAAAGTCCTTTAATTTCTCCAAGACCACCAAATTGCTCATGAAACAGACAACAGTTCAGAATAACATTACAGGATAAGTATATACAATACCCACTGTACATACACTAAGTTTAATTGAGAACTATCAAATTTATGATCTATGCATTCAATATCATATTTATTCTTGCCTCATCAACTGTAACCTTTTGGATGTCCAGAAATTTTCTATGATAGAAATAAATAGATGGTTATAACTAAGACTGGCTTAATTATTTGCTGACAGTTCAATGCTTACAATACAAAACAGATACTGGATGCTTACTATGTCGTCAAGCTTACCAACATACAGCCATCGAAAAAATGCTTTGAAGTTTTTCATACTACTGTCGATAACTCTAAGCAAGAAACAAGAAAACAAATTATCAGATCTAAATGTCACAAGCTGCTCCGGGCTTAAGTCCCATCTTTACTACAGAAAGGCCTGCAAGCACCATCATTTTTTTAAAAAAAAGACTGGTGCAACCTTACAAGTAAGACTATTCTTGGGGTATGAGTCTATGAGATGCAGTGAGACAAGATAAAAGCTCACCGCCAACAGAGGAGCCTTTCTCTCCCAACTTCCTCTATTCCCAGCCACATGCTTCCCCTTAGATAAAAGATTCAATAGGCATGTTTTTTAAACTCTGCAGACGTTATACTTACTGAAGCAGCTCATTTGCTTTCAGGATGAAAGAACCAACAGCAGTAATAGCCTCTGCAAAAAGAGCTATCCATTATTATTAAGCTTTCAAAAGCGAAATCAGAGTAGGTAAGTAGCACACACACTACTGTACCTTCAATTCCAGATGCATCTAATCCCAGAGACTCGTATTTTTGTTTCCATAAAGCCATTCCTTTCAGTTCACTCAAGTGGTATAACAGTGCCTCAGAGCCACTAGGAAGACAGAGCAAAGTAGTATAATCTTTTAGACACCCTTTGGAAATTCACTGCTTCACTGCATGCTACATTTTTATCTTTTAACGTGCAAAGAGCAGAGCTTTATAAGGTGGTCTGACGTATAAGAGTTAAAAGTATCACTTCACAGAAAAGCAAATATTGTCCTAATGATTTTAACCACCACACAAAGTTGGTGTGATTATTTTGCATATATCCTATAAACACACCAGGCAGTGATATACAGGTGATGTACCGTGGAGATTGTTCAAAGTACTTCAACAGTTCTCCATTACCCAAAAGTAAAATAGTACATTTTGCCAAGGATCACGGTCTCCGCACCAGCACACCTATATACAAAGAGCCACTGATGCAGCACACTGTCTTTTAGCAAAGCATATAATATGCCATTTTATCTATAATTCATTGGACATTCTGTGACTTACCTCTGCAAATGACTTATGACCAACTTTTGTATACTGGAATAGGAAGACTCTATGGACTGACCAAGTTTTTTTAAACCCTGTTAACAAAGAAATACAAACATATAATAATGTTCTGTTAACAGAACAGTGATTAAAAGATATTGAAATACATTATTTTAATGTATCAAAAATATTAACATACCTTTACCGTCAGTTGGTTCATTAGTAATGCCTGAAGTTCCAGACTAAAGGGGGTGGGGGACAGAACCAGATATGTGCTCATTCTGTATTTCAATATCAAATGCAAATGCATACTCAGATAAAACAACAGTAATTACCTTGCTTTGCCCCATAACAGCAGCTGCATAAACTCATCCTGAACAGAAGTGGTTGTGTTCTTTTCCTGTCAGTCAAAATGATTGAAAGAGATCATTAAAGAGATTAAATCCAGGCTACCAAGTAATCTCACAAACACTTCAATTAAAGTATATCATAACTCACCCATATCCCATATGAATGCTTGAAATCAGACTAGTGCTCACTGGAAATTTTCTAGTATTTTAAGTTACTTCCAATTATATTACCCAGTAAAAATTCTAAGCAGTTTGCCACCACCAAGAATCTATTTTAAAAAATAAATAAATTATTTGATTCAATTAACTTCTAGCCATGGTCAATGACCACAAAATTTAAGCAAATCTAAGAGCATCTTAATCATGGCTGTTATACATGTTCTATTGAACTAGGCAGTAAGTGCTGGTGGGCTGTGACTCAACACTTACAGTATTCAGTTTATCAATGTCTGAAGTACAAAGAGCACAAGCTTGAAAAGAAAGCAACTGATCAATAGCTGTGCAAGCTAAAAACTATCACTTTTGAATAACTTATAATAGATAAAATAAAAAGTATCACAATACAATCGTGCTTGATTGTACTCATATCTTCAGTGTCAGAGCACTTGACACACAATAGATTCCAGGTTGCTTCTGAACTTAGAGATTGTTATCTGGAGGCATTATGCTTCAACAACATTAAGACACACAGTTTGTTAACATGAACAACAGAACTACTGCAAAAAATGTTTTTCCAAAGAATGGTTAATACTACACTACCTGTACGAACTTTGTTAGCCGTGAGTCCATCTGCATCAATATTTCTTCCCACGCTTCACACATGCACGTCAGTGACAACTTTATATACTGTAATACAGATACAGACATTAGCGTTATTCCCTTTTTCCCCTTCCTTCAAAACGCATGCAAGAACTGGATGTTACAATACAAACGGAAGATATACTGTAGACATCATATAAAATTTATTATCAAATTCCAAGTTAGAGCTCTACATTTATTTAAAACCAACTTTAGCTTCCTACTAGAAAACATTTATTTTACTTGTGTTAAGAATATTGAAGCCCGTAAGAACTGTGATATTAGAAAGATGTCATAACATAACTGTACCTGTAACAGAGTTGAAATGTGAGTAAACTTCCGGGCCATTCGAGTTACCTCAGGTAAGTAACTTGATAACAGACTAGTGTCCAGCTATAAGAAATGAAACAAGCAACAGTTATCAGATGATTTGTCTTTTCAGAAATTTTAGATTACAGAAATAAAGACAGGTGGGGAGGCCCACAGAAAAACTGTCATTTCCCATTTCATTAAAGTTGATTTTAAGAGGGAAATACATTTAATTCAAAGGGGCAATAAATACTTTTAATAAATCTATAAAAACTCCTGATGAAGTTCCTCATTTTGGAGTTTTAAAAATAACAGTTTTAAGGATGATTGTTCAGGATAGACTGGATAATCAACAGCAATGCTGCTATGCCTTTGTGTGCAGGACGAAGAAAATCTGAATAACTGTAACTGAATAAATGAATGTTATATTTAAAGTAATATTTTTAAAGAATGCCTCAGATCACCACCATCAGTCTCATCAGTGAAACTGCATGTTAACATGATAAATCCAAAAATTAAATCGGAGTGTATTTCAGAAAGGCTGGATACAGTAGTTTGTGGGTTTTCTGCAAATAATAGGAAAGCAATAAAGCTACCAGAAAGTAATTAAAAAAGCAGTTTTACTTTTAAAGAACATTTTAAAATTACTTTACTTGCCTGAAAATACGTTATCTCTGCTTCGCTGTCTGAAGAGCCTCGTATCTCTGTAATAACCGACAGCGATTTCAAATCACTAGACAAGCATAGTCCACGACAAGAACCTGCCACCTGAGGGATTCCAGTTTAAAAGTTAATGAAATATTGCATTTCCTCCAAGATGCATTTACTGTTCTAACACATTCACATACAAAGAAAGCTGCATTCAACGACATGTAAAAACAAAGCGGAATTTTCAGCTACTGTTCAGGAACAACAGCACTCCTTTTACTGTGGATTAGTGCTGAACTTTGTTTCAAATGAAACAAGATGTTAAAATTGCCAGAGTTAGAGTGTCTTTCCAAGAATAACCACACGACCCAATCAAGAGAAACAACTATGCCTTTCTTTAAACTTCAACAACCCAGTTTCACTTATCTGTTAGTATACATATGTATTTTTTCCATTCAATCCAGCTGTAGTTTGGTACATTATGAAGAAAAAAACACAGAAAGGAATGGAACATACCCCAGTTACTGTAGCAATCTTGAACATTCCATAAGCATAAATCTCAATAAATCCTGAGCTGCCACCAAGGACAAGAGCATTAAGCCTATAAAAACAGAAGAATATGTGTTGATAAGCATACTGAAACAAATTCTAATGCATACAAATACAATTCTTAATAATTAAATTCCATCCCTTTACTAAAGATCTTCTAAAGAATCAATGAACTAGTGTCTACGATCCAAGAAATTTAAAAACAAAAGAAATACTAGCTTGGATTTCATTGATAAGACCTGCCTCAACACCTACAGAAAGAGTATCAATTACTAAATTAACTGAGATTATAGGGAAAAAATGACACAATTTAGGCACAGAAGCTCTTCTTCGCTAACTTTGTAACTTCCAGAAGAAAAAAGTAACTGTTTCTAGCAACAGCCCACCTATAAATAGAGGCTGCAAAGCATTCTTACAAAGCTACTTTTGTATTCCCCTGAGTTTATCCTAACTACACGCAGAGTAAGTTTGCCACAGTCACTCAGTGGCATTCCTCAGCAAAACCTCAAAAGCAATAAACGTTTGAAATGGATGCAAATTTTGAAATAAGGAGAATGATTCTCAGTGGTGTGACTGTAAGGAACAGTGAAAGAAAGCAAATGGAAAAACAAGGCACAGAGGTTAAGAGCCCTCCTCAAAGATGCACCACAAGCTCTCCACAAAGCCAGTCTCAGCCTGCTAAACTACACTTCCTCCAGCTGCTCCCCATGTGCTTCCTAATAAGAGATACTTACCTTAAAGTATCCCTAATACTGCTGATTTCAGAGCTAATTCTAAGTTTAGCTTTGTCACACTCATGCAAACCCACAGAAATTCCCTGTCTATAACAAGCGTTCGCAAATGTCTCCAAGACCAGCTTAAGCTAGCCTTCAAATACACCCCAAGAAATCATCGTCTAAGGAAAAGAAGCTAAGGCATCAACAGCAGTTGCTGATAAAGTGCCTTATAATCCCTCTAAATTGAGGAGAAAAGGTGTAAGATGATGGAGGGACTTTTTTTTTTTTAATATATTCTTTAAACCTTATCTTTGTACATGAAAAAAGAGACATTCCATAACCTTTCTACAGGACCCTTAAAACCAGCTTATGAATAACTTAAAAGTAAACCCACTTATCCATTATTTTACAGCTTTAAAAAAAACAACCAACAAAACGAAACAAACAAAAAACCAAACCCCAGCAACCCACATAGGGAATTTACCTTACATCACCCAGAAGCTTCATAATCTCATCTGACTTTTCTTCACTGAAAATACAAAACATATAGGGTTTATGTAGTTTGTCTCAATACCAGAAAACAAAATAAAACAAAAAAAAATATATAAGATGACAATTTCTTACCTGAAAATTTTTGCAGTAGTACTGTAACTGAAAACAAAATAATTATTTTCAGTAACAATGAGTAGACATCTAATCCAAAGCATCTGTAGACCATTAAAGATAAATATCCAAAACAATGACAACAAATGACAAATTGTATGTTCTCAAGCTTACTAGTATAATGCTTACTTTTTTGGTAGTGCTGGTAATTTAGGCAAAAGGAGATTTGATTCATCCTCAGCATTGTAAAAGGAAGTGAGGACACTGTAAAAGAAGTAAGACTGTCTTTACCACCCAAGCTGTAAAAATGGGGGGGGGAGATAATTTCTTTCTAACTTCAAAGTTACTGCATATACTCAATACGTCATCTATGTTAAAGAGTTACAAATATCAGAGGGTAATCCCCTATGGGGCCTTTAATAATTTATCAAATTAATAAAAGCAGTCTGATAATTTTGTTTCATTTCCACCAAAGGAGAATATAAAGGTTGTATCTGCTGGCTCAGTAGCTTGCCACCAAATCCCTCATCACCTGTAATGCAGTTACTGTCCGAGGCTTTCTGTTTAAACCCTGTACAACCCTGCAGTACAGCCTACCTACACCTCAGAAAACCTTCACTCTAAAGACACGTTACAGTGAGAGTGAGACCAAAGTGCAATACTTAATACCACACCCTACACATGCCAGAAGGATGAGATTCCCAATAAGGTGATAAGTCTATCTCCATCAGCAGAAGAATGCTAGAGTGATTTAAGAGGTAGTTATTTTCTTGCTATTTTAAAATTGGCGTTTTCTGGAGGTGGGGGGGAAATCCCCAAGTCAGGCTTACACCACCTCCCTTTTTTAAATAAATGTTTTATTTAATTATTGTCTGGCACCACTATAAGGTGCCTATCAGAGGTCTTTGTAAGACTACAGAAACAGGGACCATGATGTCCTCCAGCTCACAAGTGTTGCTGAGAATTGTCTAATGCCACGGAGCTCATGGTCACTAGGAGCAATCCGACTTCCTGAAGCAAGTACACCCACAACAGAATTGCCACTGGGGTTGGATGTAACACCAAAGGCACATTGTGAAAGATGTAAACACCAAACTAAAGATCTTGAAAACATAAGTGAAGAAAGATTTAAATATAATACTTATTCTGACTAACAAAATAGATGAATATAATAACAGTATTATAATTAGCTTAATAAATTAATTGGTATTGAAATAAACTAGATCAGAAAACAGGCTGTACAAGCTAACATTATATTAAGCAGCTCTTAAGAGGTGGGCACTGAAGCTCATGCTGAAATTTTTGTGTACAACCTAAAGAACCACAAGACTAAGATATCAGCACTAAAAATAAGTGTATGGAAAGTGTCCATTCTAACCAAAAGGAAAATTTTAGCTAAGTGGTAACAAAAAGCCATAGCTACATAATATTATATTATTTTATATGACTGCTCGTAACATACTAACTATAAATTATTAGTAAAGTGGCACTACGTAGCCCATAATTTACTTCTAGAGTTTTTCGGGCTCACCTGCTTTCCTCAGTTACTTCCATCCAATGCATGTAAGTAATAGATGAGTCCACAGAGAAGGAGTGCAAGCTTTCAGGTTTTTCTACATCACACAGAATAATCCGCTTGGTATCAGTAAGGCCAAAAGCCAAAACTAGAGAAAGATGAGTAAAATGTATAAACCACCAATGTGCAAAACTTTGTAGTTACTTTACACTGAATTAGAAAATACGTCTTCAAAGCCAACTACTTAAGAGAATTTTCTCTTTGTTTATTTACAGTCCTCCCAAATTCTCATTTGAAACGTACTCATTAAAATGAAGGTTTGAATTCCTATCATATTTTAGGTGATAAATCTAAGTCATAGACATGATCCCACAATTATTTATCTAAATGTTGAACTGAACATGCTTCTAACACTTCTAACAACAGTTCTGATAAAGCAGAGGCTTCAGTTTTTGCAAATTTGAGGCCAAAATTGTATATAAAGACTGTGTACCAGGAAAGTTTGGGTTTTATTACAACCAAATACAATTTAAGGCTTGCTGAGCAACTTTTGCATCACCTTCTTCTCAACTTTATTATCCATAAAAGCATACGGCAGGCAAAGGTTTCTCTGCTTACTTCCTTGTAATCTCAGGCAACCAGCTTAAAAGTAAGTTTCTTAAACTCCTCTGACTCCATCATAAAACTATATAGGTATTTTTTTAGCCACATGTCATGGAAGAAGCTTGTTCCCTCTCTGGCCTCTAATGAGTCAAAAAATTAATGAATTTCCAGCTTAGGTTTATTAAGCTACTAGTTTCAACATTATTTCTGTTGATAAGGAAAAGACTTTTTTTCTTCTGTGGTGTATTATTAGAGCAATTTTAGCCTCTAAAGTTCAGTCTGTGCTAAACAAGCTAAGCTCTTCAGTCAACCCCGATGAGACAGCCTCTCTCTCTAATTGTACAATAAATTTTGTCATTCATATAAAAATATTCTCCTCAGTTAGGAAGTTGTTACACCTTGAAAAGCAGTATTTTGGACATAAGTCCACCTTGCAAATCTTTCTTGCAATTGCTTTCAACAGTGTAACTCCATTACTTTGAATAAACCTATATAAAATGAAGCCACTCTTCTCTTCAAACAGTTTACTTGAAAATTTCCTTCACAGACAAAAGGTATTACACCACCACAACTTTCACTGACTTCCAGTGGGATTTTTATTACACCGTATCAGCTCATATACTCGACATTACTTTTGCCATCTGGTCTCCAAGCAAGAGCAGTCACTTCTTTTCCTGTATTTTCATTTGGAGGCAAACTCCACACTCGTTGAAAGTTTGCAAGCCGATGAAGTAAAACCTACAAAGCAAACCCATTGAAGACAGAAAAATAAACCACATTCTCCCATTAATACCACTTTGTAAATCAGTTCAAGATACACTTATTTTACCATTCTTTAGTAATTCCTACATCTTAAATGTCACCTGCTCCTCTAATAGATGGTTGACTCCTATGTCATTTTAGAGGACAGTATACTGTTTACTGTACCACAACATAAAGAAATAAGCTGTGCCTTGTACAAGCCTAGAAGCCTGTAGTCAACAGGGGTTGCCCATGCTTCTCCAGCAAAGACGGCCTGAAAGCACAGCAGTCTGTCTTCATACATGATAACACAGAGCAGTTCCAGGACAAAAATACCTGAAAATAGATTTCATTTATGTAAGAAATTTCATGCGCTTTAAAAACCCACTGATACAGGCCCAGAGAGCATCATCAGCAAATTTGTCTGGAAATTATTAAGTAAAAAGGGAAAGAGCAGTAAGTATTGAGAAGCTTGATAAAAAATGCTCTACTCCTAAGTGTTTGGCTAAGTTTACAAGAATTATGGCACAGGTAGCAGCAAAGGCATCTCAGCGACTGCACAGAACAGGCAGCGTTTTCCTGCTAGCAGCAACCGGCCTTCCCTCCTCAGAGCTCTTCCGCTCAGCCCACAGATGCGGCCTCCAGCACGGCCCCGGGCTCCCCCTGCCCCGGACCGGCGGCTCGGCAGCCCCCCGCACTCACCTCACCCGCTCTGTTGGCCAGGGCGATAAGGTCCCTTTTGGGGGACCAGGCCATGAAGACGACCTCCTGGGGCAGCTGCTTCTCCCCCACTTGCCGGAAGGCGGGCATGGCGGCGGGGCGCTCCGGCCGGGCGCCGGCGGTGCTCCAAGGGGCTGCCGGGCCCCTTCCCTTTGGCCGCGCGCCCCCTGACCCCGCGGTGCCGCGGGCTTCCCGCCCTCCGCTCCCGGCTTCCGGAGGCGGTGCTTCCCGCCGCGGCGCGGATTGGGCCTTGAGTGGGGCGGGGCCGCCGCGGCCGCCCGCGCCTCAGCCTTGGGCCCGGGGAACGGGGCGGCGGCGGCGGGCGCTGCCCCGCGGCGGGGCGGGGAGGCGGGTCAGGCTCCTTCCACCCTGCCCGCTGGGACAAGGCCCCCGCCTGCCGTGTGCCCCTCAGCGAGGGGCAAAGGCTGTCGCCGGCGGGGCACGGCTGCCTCCCCTCACCCCGGCCCGGGGCTGAGAGAAACGCCCGCGGCCGTGAGGGCCTCTTGGAAGGGGGGCGGTGGGGCCCGGGGCTGGCGCTACTGCCCCTTGCGGGGGCCCGGCCCCAGCTGGGGGTGGCCGCCTTTGACAGCTAGTGCCAGGGGAGAGCCCAGCCTCGCCTACCTGCAGTGCAAAGCGAAACTGCAGACGTACTCCAAGTAATGCTGCTTTAACGTCAGCCTAACAAACAATGGGGTTAAGGCTGCGACACACCACGGAAGCATCATCCCCTTCTACTGCGATACAAACCATCTTTCTTACGCTTATGCACTAACGTTCAATTCCCACTTTTGCAATAACCCCCTCTGTCAGCAGTGCCAACCCAAAATATTAAAACTAAGGATTCTTTTAAATTGAACTGGTGGAAGTAGTTTTATAAGAAATTTAAGGATACTTACAAGGTCACTTTTTGCACTTACTAAGCTTCTGAACTACATTTAATTTTTTGTTCTTAGGCTTTTTTTCCATTTGGAGAGGAAGTAAAAAAAAATAATCCCCAAACCCATACTGCGAGAGGACTGGAACTAACAGAGCTTGGGTTCCGATGAATTTGTGCCTTCCCGTCACCAATCTCACTTTCTCCCTTGCCCCGAGTCCCCCAATACCTACCACAAACCACAGTATCCACCAATACCTCACCCCTCAGCAGTACTCCTCCCTTGACTTCGGACTCCCACTAAACCAGGCAAATAGCTAATCCTAAACACATGAAACCGTTACATTATACAAATACATGGTAAGTCTGTGGTTTACTTAGCTTTTTTTTTTTTTTTGTGCCAGTAATGATGCAAAATAAAAGAACTGTCACTTTTAATTCAATCAGGTTTTATTTTGGATGTTAATATTAACATTTTCAGAAAACAGAATCAAAGGCTGGCCATAAAAAAAATTAGCAAGCAGTGTCACATCTTTTTTTTCTTATTTTTTACTTTCTTCCTGGAGAATACAGTATGCTTCATATCCAATCTTTTACAGATCCCCATCTTTACCCTCTTTAGAGTTTTCTGCCTTTGCTTTTTGTCAGCTCTGTAAAGCAAAAAAGGAATATAGAGGTTAGAATAAAATGGATAATGTAGTTCTACATTTTCTGGTATTTGAAATAATCTGTCCATGTAAGTACGTGAACTCAGAAGTACTGTCACAAAAAGTACAAAAAACATTCCATCATACAATGTTATGACATTCAATCTTCCTAAAACCGTTGACAACTTTATTG
The DNA here is from genome assembly GCF_030936135.1 of Gavia stellata. Classification (NCBI taxonomy): domain Eukaryota; kingdom Metazoa; phylum Chordata; class Aves; order Gaviiformes; family Gaviidae; genus Gavia; species Gavia stellata. The sequence goes on along the minus strand of NC_082598.1, from coordinate 20,765,060 downwards.
CCATTAATTATTTTTCATTTATGCACTTATTCAGCATTTACCTTTAAACAGATATAGAAAACCTAAGAAATGCCACCGACCATTTGGTGCTCAATATAGAATGCATGAATATATAATAGAAAGGCTTAGAAGAAAGTACATAAAGTTTAGTAACGTTATGAAGACTCCTGCAAATAATACAGGACCTAAATGTAACTAGCAAGTGGATTGTTTTCTGTCTTTGACAAAGGATGTCTTTCATAACACAAAGCACTGAACAATTTTAACAAATAAAACATACGGATGTTTTTATTAGAAGAAGAAACCTAAGTCATCTTCTGTAATAAATCAGCAAAAGAAATAACTCACGATCTGAAAGGACTAAACCATTCCAGTACTATATATACTTGACAGAAGAAACAGATGAGGTTTCATGAATTTCTTTTAGTATCCTTTTTACTTTTCTAAGCAAGAAAAAAAACCACTAAGTGATTAAAAGAGAAATGGAAATGAAATATTGCTACATTTTAGCTCTAATACTCCATTACCAAAGCTCAGATTAATGTCATAGCAGGAAATGAAGCAATACACCTGTAGCCCTCTACCATCCCGCAAGCATCTGGTGAATCTCTTGATGCTGATCCAGGAGGGTAACTATCTGAGTCTCACTATGCAAGAGGTACATCTTTTGGGAGGGAAAACTTGCATTTCCACTGTTACATCCATTCAAGTCAAGAATCACAAACAAACCCACACACTCTGGAGAGGGAGTTACAGAACTGTGGGCTAACTATCCTGAACTGGAAAGACTGAGCCAACTGCTGGATCATCTCCTCTCCTCTTTTTAGTTAGTTCCATCTGAAGACCATCCACACAATTTTTTTGGTCTTTTGATACACAAGTATGTGCTTGTGTATGTTACTGAAGCACAATCATGGCAGAATAAAAGAGCTTAATGTGCCCCTCTTTAATAAAGACCTTACATGGTGGAGATTTAGACCGCACTACAGAGAGCACCTGAAATACCTGATGGAAAAAAGATGCCACAATGAAGCAAAAGAGACATGAAGCAATAAAAACAGTGCAGTGACTGTTTTCACTGCCCTTTCACGAGGAATCCAAAGGGGATAAACGTGTTTCATTAATTTTAAATCTTCTTGACAGAGCTATCCCACGCACCATTCACCAAGTTTGGGATCCATATAAACCAGTTTTTAAAGAAAAGCCACAGTTAAGGAATTGGGAGCCAGAGTAAGTGACCTGCCTGGTTTTTATCACATTCTCCTTCAGTATGTACTCCCCAGCGATACAGTAGGTGGACAATAGTGAAAGCTAACAACAGCACCCAAAGCCAAAAATAATCTCTTTCGAAATAAATTTCCATGAAAAAAGATCTAATCTTATCTGAATGCTATCTTTTATTATATTAATGCAGTATCACACTTACCGGCAAGCTGGTTTGGTGTGGGAGAGACTGGGACAGGTACTGCGTTTGTGACCTGCCTTGCCACAGACAAAACAGCCAGCATCAGTCTTCTCACAAGAGTGGTTTTGAAGAGCACAGCAGTTGCAATTGTTACAGTGAAACCAAGCTGCAAAATAAGTAACATGATTTATGATCTTGAAAAGGTTTAGAAAGATCATTCTGAACCTAAGCTTTAAATACAGGCTATATTACCAGGTTTTTAATTTTTAGTTCTACAGAGATGGATGTAGTCAGTTTCTGGTCCCTTATCACATTTCATAAGGCAGCCAGGTACTTTAGTATATATACCATGTAACTTTCAATATAACTGAATTATTTTGCCATTAGAACTATTATCCTGTATGTGATCTTAACATGAAAAATAGTCCAGATGTTAAAATGGACTTAGAAACTGTGATTTCTGTATTGGTAACAAAAATGAACACTTCAGCTATTTAAACACAGCTATAAATACAACTGCATTTGTGTATGAAACATAACTTGATCATGCCCTCTCAAACATTTTAGTAACTGCCTTTTGTTTATAAAATTCTAATGAAGAAGTTTACAAAATCAGGAAACTTATATGACAAATCAAAATATTTACATTTTGCCATAAGAAATATAAATGGGATTTAGTATGCCTTAACAAGAATTTATCACATTTTCACACAGTGCAAATATACCTAAGTTATCTAATGGCAACTCATGTGAAACTGAGATTTTTCCTTTACTCTGTATCTTCTGAATGATTACATTTTATTTCTTTTGCACAGTATTTTCTCTTCTGGTTTGTCATCTCAGTTTCCTTGGACTATAACTTAAACAGTAAGTGTACTTTTATTTAGAAAAGTATTTTTCTGTACTTACAGGGTTTTACACATTTTTTGCAAAGAACACAATGTTTCCATCGTCTACCATCCTACAAAAGATGAATAAATGCATTGTTTGTTTGTTTTAAAAAAACATTGATTCCATCTTAAAGCTGAACTACTGATGTGTGGTCCCCATTACTTACACAAACACGTCCTCTGCAGGAAGGACCATAACTTAAAAACAAGTCCTGAGAATCTGTGACAACTGCAGCAAAATGGTTGCATTTTGAAATAAGCAAGTTCTACAACTTCCAAAACATGAGAAGAAATGTATGTGTCAACAGACCACTGATGAATAAGTAGCAAGTAGCAAGTAGTAAACTTCTCCTGTCCTCTTTCCAACAAAAAGGAATTGGGGAAAGAGAAATTAACTCCCAGTGGGTTACGAATGATGTCCTGTGAAGCTTATAATAAGTCTACGAAACTGAACTGTTTGGTGTTTCCCAAGGAAATCGGTATCAGAATAGGTTTTTACCAGAGCAAATATTACAGAAGTTATTATTTGACTACTGCTAAAACTGCCATCCAGACGGAAGTCAAAATACTTACTTTCGACGTACACGAATTGCATATCTCACAGTGCTGGTTACCAGAACTAACATACCGCTGACATATAGCGCAAAACCTGGACAAAAAAATTATAAATGCACTGGTCCACTATTTGCTCACGAAGCAATATAAATTATTTTTATACAAGCTCAATAATAAATATAAGGATTGCAGAATCCCTTTACTAAATTAAAGATGTTTTTGATGCATAAAATCACCACTTACGCCCAGAACCTCATAATCATTTACAGTACATCTAAATAGTAAAATTCAGGTGCTTGAATTCAAATTCGCAACACTATCAGCAGTAAATCAAACCAAATCCATACTTCTGTCCTTGATGCTTCTCTTAGCGTTCATTTTTTTAACTACTGTCTCAACCAAGCTGATTATGAGGGATAGCTGTACATCTCTGTCTCTCACAGGCGTACACAACATTTCCTATGGACTAGCTGAGGAATCTCATCATTCCACGCTGAAAAATGTAAACATCTTTTTAGGTGCCCAGCTCTCCTACACATTGTTTATAGAACATGCAACCTTAGAATGAGACAGAGAAATGTGCTCGAGCCTGGCGTCCAAAAGTTAGGCATGACAATACTGAACAGCACCATCCCAAAGTCCTTTAGAGACTTTACGCCCTAATTCAGAACAAACACACAGTTTCAGTCACTTGAGCGTTAACACATCTTACCTATAACCCTCTTCTACAGGAAGTACAATCGTACTTGGGGTGAGGTTCGTGAAGATACGGACAGGGGACTGTCTACGACCTGTCTTGCCATGTTTATAAAGTGCATGATTATCATAGTCTACCTAGAAGAATAAAACCATAGAAAAAGAGTCTTAAACTGAATGCTAAGCACAGGCAGAACTATTTACATATTTATTATCTTTATATGTGCTCTATGCAATTTTCATTTTTATGTAGAAGACTCTAACCCCAGATTAGATTATAAATTCTACAGCAAGTATTTTGTCTCATTTATTTTTAAATTTGTGCAACCATAGTATCAGGCTAGACTCAAGAAACGTAGTTCCCAGCACTACAATAATCCTATTTTACTTACCCTTTTTGCTCTTTTGCATGGGATATCTGAGGTAACAACACAGTTGTTTGTTCTACAAAAGAGCCACCCATTAAAAAAAAAAAATAGAACTATACTGTTTGGTCTATCTGGCAGTACCAGAGTTGACATGCATCTTAACCTATCTCAGAATAATTACAAAGTTGCAAATCCAATCAGCACTGCTTTTTCCAGCACTGCCTTCAGAGACTTGTCACAAAAATTCTCATCTCTGAACACTAGAAGGAATGCAGAGTCTAGCCCAGCACAAGTTTCCAATTTTTTTCCACAAATTTCCATTCTACAAGATAGAAACATGTTGTCCAGAACACGCATGTCAAACTTTATGCAGCTGTTATATGAGAAAATAAAACTTTAGTATCATGAACATCCCTGACTGATCTCTCAAAACTCACTAATGGATACAATACTGGAGAATATGATGCCAGATTATTGCTTTATCACTGACAACTTCATTTATTACATAATTAAAAAAAAATTTCCATTGCTGTAATACTACTCTGGTCCCAACAGTTTTGGAGATGAAATACCTTAATATTTTTTTTTTTTGACCAGAGCTAGGCATTACCCACAAAGCTACTGACATTTCAACATCTGGGAAAAATGAAACACTCTTCTTCAAGTTACCTCTCGCCTCTGCAATATGCACCTGTTGAAATTAGTGCAAATCGTCACACTGTAAACCTTGCAGAAGAAATGAGTTAATGGACAGATGACAGATGAGTTAAAGGGACGTAGTGAACTGTAGGAGAGTGACAAGTTATCAAAGGTATGACTAACACAAATACAGAATCTGGGCTTCACATGATGAGCACCACAGGGTTTGCAGTGCCTGCAACGCAGTCAAAATTAAAGTTCAAGAAGGCGGCCCATTTACAGACAAGTGCTACCATTATATCTGCTTTCATTCATATTCCCATTCACATTGCACACGACTGAAATTTAGCAGATTCACTGGGTTCAGTTATACCTGGTAATCCATCATACTGAAGCTTGGGAAAAATTCCAGAATCCGAGACTCAAAGAAGTATGGAAATATCCAGAACATGGGCATCTCTTGGTTATTATGACCTAGTGAAGAAAAACAAGGTACATGAAGCATGAAAAATTTACAGTAAATATATGCATGTATATGTTTATCATGCTGGGCATAAGAACTAGTTCCTTTAGGTGACAGAAAGTTTTGGTACATTTTATACATGCGGAGCTGTAAGCTCCACTTCACTAACGATTCTTGTCACCTGCCCACATTGGTAAGAAATGGTACTGGTTTGATAGCCTATTCTTCTCTACTTTTGAAGTCCATTTTAATTGCAAAGTAGATTTTTAAACAATTTGTAAAAATTTTTAAGAGAGACTTAAGAGAACTGGGTATTATTAAACTAAAAGTATCAGGAGAGTATGTTAGATATATCGTAGTTCATCTTAGGAAGTATAACATCAGTGTGTTCACATTCACCCAAGTAGCAAGGATCATAGACTTGTAAGTAGGTACTTTTTCTTACACTGATGTTACAGCTCAATCCACCTATCTGGTTGTAATACATACCTTCTTTTTCTGCCTCCTGCCACATTGCCATCAGTTTTTTAAAACTAGAAGCCAGTGCTTCCACTAAACCTCCAAATGGGGGATCAGTTACCATAATGATTCTTTCACCATTGTCTTGATACAAGAACTTCCTACAAGTTTCATGTGCAGCCTGTAAGAAACAGAGGTTAATTTCCAGAAATATAGATTCAAGAACTGTAAAAACATTGTATTCAACATTAAAATGATTATTTTAGAAGTTACAACTTTGAAGATGGAAGTTATTTCCTCTTAAAAACCAAAACCCTAGATTTGAAGCACTGAAAACAAGTGCCCCGTTCAGTTAGAGATAACGTATCAAGGGCAGATGCAGTTCAAGCTTCCTAAGATAGTCTCCTTCCCAAGGGTACTACATTTAACTTGGAAAAAAGATGTTATTCATAGCAAGAAAACAGAGTTGAGGCTCAGAATACACTTTATTCATGCACTTTTAACTTTAGTTTTATTCTGTAAAGCACTATCAAAGGAACGGGAAAAAATTCAGTCCACTGAAAACTGATTCAATCCATACTGGTTATAAAAATATATAGTGTTCAAACTTTAGCAATCCAACCTGGACTCTATTATTAAAGGAAACATAAAAAGTTATGTATTCACTGCCATCTTGCAGTGTTCTCTCATCTATTACTTAGATTCTACTGCATTCGAAAACCAGATTTTTAACACTAATATGCATTCAAAAGTGCTGCAGTTCAGTTCTTGAATATGCTGCAATACAGTGCCATTACAGGTGTCACCTTTTCACACCTTGAAAAGAACACTACAACGTTTATAATGCAGATGAACAGTCTTTTGTTTTAATTGAAAAATACAAAGCTTGAATACAGTAATGGATAAAAAAATTCAAAGGTAAGGCTTTCAGACCAGCCTCCCATTTCATTCTAGACGACTTTTTTTATTTTCAAGATCCCATTCAAAATTATGCTTTAGAATGGAAAAAAATCTGAAAATTACCTACATAGTGTGAAAGGTATTACAATAAGTATGTTTATGCAAATCAGTGGTGGCTTACAAATAATGGCAGGGGAAGAGCAAAGAGTGAGTATATTACTGGGATAAACGTTTGAAATTAATGTTTGGAATTGAATTACATTGTGATTCTCCACACAAAGCTACCATAAATGTCCTATTGCAGCTGCAGGTTTCCTAATTAACTCAAAATTAACCACTTAATGTGACATTTAAAAAGAAACAAGAAATTCAGCATTTTTTTTAACCATGACACTAATTCAACCTCATTTTAAGACAATAAGGTTGACCTTTTGACTTTGCTGGTCCAGAATAAAGCAGGACAACTTCCTCTTCCCTCCCACCTCAAGTACCAGTGAAAAAGTCCCATGGCATCCATTGGGCTTGTAAAGGCTGGGAATAAAAAAATTAATTCTGTTGTAGCAACACAAGAACAGGGCTAACGAATACTTACATAAGGCAACAACTCACACCAAATTGTCATTTTAATAAAAGCAGCAGTTAAGGTGTGTAAGTAACACTAGTTAGCATAAATTTAATAGGTAACTTTATCTTTTAATCAAGTGGGAGATAATTACTGAAAAGGCACTGTTATTCTTTGATTTCCACTACTGTTGTCCATTTTTATCTCATGATAGTTGTTTTCTACTAGACTAGCCATGACTTTCTTACAAAATTCTGCATCAACAACATGTACTTCTTTACAAAGCACTTCAGAAATACTTGGCCTTACCTCTCCACCAAAAAAATAATGATTAAACATGTTGTAGTGGCAGAATTCATCTTCTGTGTAAAACTGTGAATACCTGTAAAATAAGTTTTAAGTAGTAGAAAAATACAAACAACTTCTTGCCTGCCCTAAGGGGCATTAACAGTTAAAACAAGGCCTTAAGAAAAACTTCTTTGGGTTCTAATTACTGACAACACATACCAATACTGGGAATTATTAAGTATAATTACTTTCCTCATAAACTGGATGTTATTTGTGTATGTGTGCAGGAACAGAGGTGCAGAGACAGGAAAGGGAAAACAGGACCAATTTATCTTTAAAGCAGTGAGAACACAAATCTTTGTACATACTCTTTGGACAGATAAATGTTTATCAAAACCTACCTGAAATCAATATCTAGCAGAAGGCTTCTAACCCTGAACTCTTCTTCTTGTGATGCTTTTGACTGGATCATTTCATGAAGCCTGGAGTATAATTGGAGCAAAGAAATTTAACACATAATCATTGGCTTCAGAATTTATCTTGCAAGACAAGAATGCCTGGTACTTTACTAAACCTAAAACCAAACAGATAGAGAAAATGGAGTAATCTGAATTTGGATGATTCCATTTGGCTAATATCCAAAGTTAGAAAAATGTGTTAATCTTAAAACATGACGTCAGTGGACCCTACTGGATCACCATGAACAAAAAACCCCAAACATAAGCAAAGAAACTCATTGTTACTTCTGTAAGAAACAAACAAGACATTTAAAGTGTGTATGTGTGTGTGTGTGTTACTTGGAGTGCAGCTACAGTCTTCTCCTGTATCTCATGAGCTCAAAGCAAGACCCTACTAGATGCTTGGACAACCCCAACCAATTAAAGCATAGTGAATCCCTTATTATGGGAGAATCCTTGATTATTTAACTATTAGTCAGTTGCACAATTTTGAGACAGAAATATTATTTTAAAATGTAACCATTGTCACTGACATACCTGGGTGTCCCAACAGAGAGCACGCGTCTGAATCCTAAATCAATAATAAGATCCAGTAGGAACTCGCAACTTCTGTCTGCAAATAAATACTGCGCATTTGTTTTTTTATTCTCCAGCGGATGCAGAAGTTGACTGGGACTTTTTAACTGGGCAGTGGAAATATCACACAGGAACTGGTGATCCGAGTGTGTTTCCCATTCAGCTGGCAATAGCAATTGCTGGCATTCCTGGCAAAACCTCCTCTTTGATAATGGCAACAGAACAAAATTCTTGTACCTTTAAATATGAGAGAGACAATATGGAACAAACTTTGAAAAAGCCTCTATAAAAGATATGAAGGGGGGCTACGAAGGGGGTTTTATATTTTGTAAGAGTTCAATTTAAACAGGCAATGTAGTTTAAGCTGCTCTTGCAAAACTCCACTGTCTACATGTGAATGAAGTAATATTTATGAAAAAATATTCAAAGGACACTTTGAAAAAGCCTCCCCTGAAAGCAAGGATATAATACGCTGGCCAAATATATTGAGAGTCCCCATAAAATAACTGGATTACAGAGTGAAGACTCCATATCAACTACCAGCAAGCAGTCTTGTACGTTTATACGCGAAACTTGGAGATTATTTGTTACTGTGCTACCTTTGCTTTTCAAATGTTGAGCCTGTTACTTTTGCACACTAAAGTCACGAATAGTTTTTTGAACTGAAACTGCTACTGACCTATTTTTAGCACATTATGAGCACTAACGTAATAAGAACTATACATACTAAAAAAAAAACCAAACAGTTCCTGGGTTAAAAATACCATGCTCTAATTAGATGTTTCATGCTATTTTGCCGCTGCAGTCAACCAGTTCTTATTTTTCCATATCCCTCTGGCATGTTTTCATATTTTAAGGAATCCCGAAGTATTATCTCTACCTTCAGAGTACCTAAATTTTCACTACTTGATTTTTACTGAAGAAAATATACATAACAATACCTTTCCACATTCTGCCTGTGTGTAAAAGAAGGCTGATGATTTCTGTTATATTCTTCACGTGCTGCAAGCCTAGTTTCTGACACCTGTAAAATTCATGCATATAAGAAGTTACAAAACGAACAGATATCGCTCTGTATTGTAGATTAAATGTCAATATTAAACAAAAAGGGTGCATCAAAGGTCTCATGCTTTAGCTACTCTGCATAGAAAAATCATCACATTCTTTGGATTGTTGTTTCAGAAGAACAAGCATGACCGCACCATAGAGGCATGCTGCGTAACAACACAAGTCTCTCATTGTGAATTTAAACAGCAAAAAATAAATAAATAGAAGCATTTCATTCTTCTACCACATGTAATACTCAGGGAAAAACTCAAAACATGATTATGATCAAGACAGAAAGAGGTATACTTTCCATTAACGCATGCCAGCAGTTGCATTCCTTCTGAAGAACTATGAACTGATCCTGTACAACTCATGACAGTGGAAATGTCACCCAAGTCTTTTGTGTGTGATTACTTTAAAAGCATGACAGCTCTTCTCTGAGTCTTCCACTTTGTTCCCACAAAACATACTTAATGGCTTCACAGTTAATAGAGTTTCAAGACATTTGCACAAAACTTAGGGAACTGATTTGTATGAAAGGAGGAGACAATAAAATTCAATAGAACAAAAGACACCATAATACAAGTGACATTCAAAATGAAATTTCACTAGGAATACCATTTAAATCTACACAACTGAGTGATTAACCACCTCATTTTCTCTTTATACAACTTTTCAGTAGTAACCAGCACAGCAATGAAATGCTTACGAACCTGATTAAATCCCAGCCTGCCAACCTGCTGAGGACAATGACCACAACACAAGATGCTCATTTAGGAAGTAGAAAAAGTAACACAAAACGTAGTGGACAAAAAACGCAGCAAGCTCTCCGTGAATACATATAGATCCCAATTTTGCTACCCTACAATTATCTGACCAAAGTTCTTTAGATGAAGAGGAATTGCTGCAGATGTTCCGACACTACTGAGCAACATGCTGATCCCCACCATCTCACTATTTTGTATATCCCATTGTTTGCCTGTATCCACCGGATTTTCTCTGTCTTAATCATGGAAGATGAGGACATCTTGGAATCAGAACTACCCTATTTTGTTCAATGTTGCATAATACTGGCAAACTTCATAACTTGAATTCCTAAGTGTTTTAGCAATACAGTAACAAATGCCAGTTTTGCTCAAAATGTACATAGCCTTCCTTGAAAGTTATAATTGAAACATGTTCTCCTGACAAAAATTAAATGCTCTGCTAAATATAAACTATTAGACAAAGTTTACAAAACAGCAATTGCCACAGATTTCCAGAACAAAATACCTTTTTTTTTTTCTAATTTTCTATTAAATAGAGAAAAAAAACCCCAAAATTTACCATAGTCTTAAGCAGTGCTCTCTTACCTTCTCATCTTCCCACTGGAAAAAGTTACAATCTTTTCTATCCCTACAAGCTGAACAAGCATAAAATCTTCTTCCTTCCTCTTTTCCTTGGCTGGTCTTTACAAACAGAAGAGCAGGACCTAAAGGACAAACGTAATTATACGATGACACATGGGACACCAATAGATCTGTTTTAATGCCTCCACTGCAAGTGTCAAGCTGCCAGAGTAAAGCACTAACAACGGGTGCTGTAAAACACCACCCCTCGCCGGGGAACCGAGACAGCAGTGATGACGAGTATCAGAGACGCTCAGGGAAGTGCCAAACTGTTACCGAAACAAAACCCTCCACCCACCGGGCACTGCGGCCACCTCAGTCAGGCCCAAGAGAGCCCCCGGCCGGCCGCGCTCCTCCCCTTGGCGGGGCCCGCAGCCCCCTCCCGCCCGAGCGGCCTCCTCACCGCCCGGCTCACCGTGCGGGCAGCTGGGAGCGCTGGGCGCCAGGCCGAGCAGGGCCAGCCCGCCAGCCCCTGGCCGTTCCGAACCGCACAAGCCCTCGGGGTCACCCGCGCCGCTGGCCGCCATGTTACCGCCTCCTTCCCGGCAGCCCTCGCCACCCGCAGGGCACCGCCGCCGCGGTAAGGCAGGAGCGGCGCAGCCCGCGCTGCGGCGCCCCCCAGCGGTCTGGCGGCCCCACCACCAAGGGAGGAAAATTCTACGGGGTAAAGATGTACAGATTTGGCACCATAGCGTAACACGGATGAAACAAAACAAAATTAGGGTCTACTTTTTGCAGAACAAAGACGACATCTGAGCCTAAAACCTGTGCATTTTAGGCTATGACATTTATTTTCTTCAGTGGCATGTCTGGTACATAAACACTGCCTTTAATTTTTTAATAAACTGTTTGGATAAAAACAATCATGGAAAGTTTATAAAGGTGGTAATTTCAATCTTATTTTGAACTCCACCATACAGTGAGTTTTACATTTAAGGCTTAAACGTTTCAGTTAATCATATGAATTGCTGACATGCTACATTAATATTTACATCCACTCAAAATTATATAAAATACAAGCATTTTATTATTTTGAGTTCAAGAGTATTGCTTAGAATTACAAAATACAGCAATGTCTGAAATACTGAAGGTTTCATAAAAGCAGCAATTTTTCTCCCATTCCCAGTCTTAACTGTCCAGAAAATTACTAAAATAAAAATATTTACTGTGTTACATAAACATAAATGCAAATGGCAACTGGCAGATGAGCATGACATTGCTAAGGGCACAATAATAAGTCTCTGTGCTCTATGTATTACAGTGTTTTTTTCTAGTAAAAAAAGTAACGGTGTGTTTAGACAGAAATTTAGAAGGCAGACTGGCTTTGTGCTGAACACAGTGCTTCTGTCATAAATAGCACAGAACCACTTTGATGACTACTGATGAACACATTTACACGTGTACGTCAAAGCCAACCTGTAACAACATAGTGCAATTCTTTCATTGTGATGGATCTATAAAGAAATACCACAATTTTCCTACATGTGCTTAAATACACAAGTTCTAAAAGCTACAAGTGAAATTTCAACCTCTGAAACATACACTCAGTTTATTTTGTCACAGTAGGAACTGTGCATACTCACTCGGGTTGAATTTTGCTGTAATTCAACTATTTAACTATTTTTGGTCCCCACGTGCAAAAAAAAAAACCTACTTGGAGCATTTTTTCCCTTCTCCCTTTCTTTCACTGTTTGTCAAGGACAGACTGATTTTTTTTTTTTTAGTGCATGACTTTAAGTAACTAGCCTATGAAAAATCTATAAACAGCTTAAAATATCAGGAAGAAATTCCAAGGAAAAGCATTTTCACAATCAAAGATAACATTCTACACTTTTTTTTTTTAAAGACCATATAAAAAGAAATTGATAATTTATAGGTTCTCACATTTATATTAAACAAAAAGAATTCCTGTTATATTCAAAAGTAGTTTCTCAGCATATGCAAACTGTGTATCTTCCCTTACTCAGAGTATTATTCAGAATACATTAATTTAGCCTATAAAAATACAATACGGACAAGTTCTTCTCATTCCCTGACATAAGAATTCACAATTTTGACACAAAAATTGTAAACTTTTATTACATTCAAAATACATTTCTTAAGTCTTTAGAATTTAAGTTCTGAGGTGTTGGCAGTCAGAGCTCTTGGTATACAGCAGAAGTACGTTACTGCAGAACCTTTACACAGAAGTAGCTTTTCTAAAGTTAAGAGAAACTTACACTTCCCACCTATTTTTGTTGCTACCAGGAGGAAAAGAAAGGCTTCCTGCTATGAAAGGTCTGTGTGAACGTGTTACTCAGATGAACAATCCGGCCCTGACTTCCAGTGCTACTTCGCTCCACAATCACACGTGGCATCTGAACAAGCTGAATGGGACTTTTTTCATCCTTTAGTGCCTGAGTAAGGTTTAGTATCTAAAAGAGTAAAAGCAGGTAAGGTGAGGGCACACAAATCCTGTGGCTAGCAGGCTTATAAATTTACTCTTAGATCAATTCTGTAGGACCGCGCTGTCAAATAATTATTTTTAAAAGATACTCTATTGCAAGCAGAAATATTTTATTTTAGTAACTTTATGACATCCTACTACTATCTGACTACCCTTCTATTCTTTTCTTGAGTATTTCATGCAATCCTCTCTGAATTTTTGGAAAATGTTACAGACAAAAATCTAAAAGCATTCTAAATCTAGCACATCTCTTAAGAGCATTGAACCTTTAATGAAAAAAAACTACAAGAAAGCAATCAACACGTCTTTAACATACAATCTATCAGGAGTTTAGCGAAAAATTATTTTCGTATCAGAAGATATGAAGCCATATTATAAACCCACACCAAACCCAGTGCTAAGACCCAAATTCAGCCTTTAGCTCCCAAGAGTCTGTTCTCTTCCTTCCAAAACTTCAGTGCTCACGAACTACCCTGATAATTTACTCCATGTTCAATGTCATCCTGCTGAAAAGTGAGGCAAGTATTCAATTTAGTTCTGGTGACACATTGCATTATCCTTGATATCAAGTCTTTTTTTCCCCCACCCAATGCCCCTTCCTTCCTTGTGCGACTTGCTGATCCCCTGCTCATTCTGCACTTTCTTGGCTGAAGAACCCTGACAGTTAAAGTCCTTTGCATGGTTTACTGCAATTTGCCTCTTCCGGAAACTCCACCCGACATTTACATTTTGTGAGTTCTAAGGCAATCCTTTATAGATCTGTGTTACCTGGTTGCTTAAGCTCTATATTCTTGACAGAACTGTTTATCTTGGGTTTGAAACCGTTCCCAGTATTTTTTCCCCCGCTTCACAAAAATATGCTTCTAACTACTTTTGGTACCTTTAAATTTTAAGATCTTGCCCCTTACGTGCCAGATACATTTCTGTTCAGCCTCCTTATCTTTATCAGCTAGATTCTTCATTTTCTAATTGTTAAAATTTTCATTTTTAAGGATGTATTTACAGATGTTTTGGCTATCCTACAAATTCATCTTAACTGAATGAATCCATCATGATGTGATCTAGATATCCAACTCTTCTATGATGCCCTTGTAACATACTTTGGTTTTATACCAAAAGCAAGTCTAAAATCAGTGTTGAAAGGCATTGCTAATGTAGTTCCAATCACGTCCAAGAATAACTCATTATCTGCATTTCTTCCCTAAACCCACGCCTGAAAACCTGACATCTCCCACAGCGAAACACATTCTTGTATAGCTAGATTTAAAAAAAAAACAAAACCCACAAATCTTTGCTGAAATCCACCTCAGGGAAAGGATGTGAAGAAAGGGTCCAGATGCAGCCTTTATAGTGGGAAATTGATTTAAACAACCTTAGCTAGGTGTATTGGGTTTGCATGGCAGCGCTTTGGTAGCAGCGGGGGCTACAGGGGTGGCTTCTGTGAGAAGCTGCTAGAAGCTTCTCCTATGTCTGATAGAGCCAATGCCAGCCGGCTCCAAGACGGATCTGCCACTGGCCAAGGCTGAGCTAATCAGCAACAGTGGTAGCGCCTCTGTGATAACATATTTAAGAAGGGGGGAAAAAACCGGGAAGTGGCAGCCGGAGAAGAGAGGAGTGAGAATATGTGAGAGAAACAACTCTGCAGACACCAAGGTCAGTGAAGAAGGACGGGGAGGAGAGGCTCCAGGCGCCGGAGCAGAGATTCCCCTGCAGCCCGTGGTGAAGACCATGGTGAAGCAGGTTGTCCCCCTGCAGCCCATGGAGGTCCACGGTGGAGCAGATATCCACCTGCAGCCCGTGGAGGACCCCACGCTGGAGCAGGTGGATGCCTGAAGGAGGCTGTGATCCTGTGGGAAGCCCATGCTGGAGCAGGCTCCTGGCAGGACCTGTGGAGCCGTGGAGAGAGGAGTCCATGCTGGAGCAGGTTTGCTGGCAGGACTTGCGATCCCGCGGGGGACCCACGCTGGAGCAGTGTGTTCCTGAAGGACTGCACCCCGTGGAACGGACCCATGCTGGAGCAGTTCGTGAAGAACTGCAGCCCGTGGGAAGAACCCACGTTGGAGAAGTTCGTGGAGAACTGTCTCCTGTGGGAGGGACCCCACGCTGGAGCAGGGGAAGAGTGTGAGGAGGAAGGAGCGGCAGAAACAACGTGTGATGAACTGACCGCAACCCCCATTCCCCGTCCCCCTGTGCCGCTCGGGGGGAGAGGTAGAAAATCGGGAGTGAAGTTGAGCCCGGGAAGAAGGGAGGGGTGGGGGGAAGGTGTTGTTTTTTTAAGATTTGGTTTTACTTCTCATTATCCTACTCTGATTTTGATTGGTAATAAATTAAACTAATTTCCCCAAGTCAAGTCTATTTTGCCCATGATGGTAGTTGGTGAGTGATCTCCCTATGTCCTTATCTCGACCTACGAGCCTTTTCCTCATATTTTCTCTCTCCTGTCCAGCTGAGGAAGGGGAGTGAGTGAGCAGCTGTGTGGTGATTAGTCCGGCTGGGCTTAAACCACAACACTAGGTATCTCTCAATTACATAGGTCAGTTTCTTTTTCCTTAAACTTTTTGTTAAATAACAGATTCCCTGTAGCCAATTGCCTCATCACAAAAAAAGCAACTTAACACAGTTTAAGATGGATGAGTACTTCAGCAGTGACCTTCCAGTGACTGCACAAACTTCTCAGAAAAGTTATATCAAAAATAACTCCTATAATTCAATTTAATAAGTAAGGTTTGCTGGCTTTTAGCCACCACATATAACTATAGCTCTAAAAAAAAACAGCTGAGAAATTGTGACAAATTAAATACATAAATAAAAATGTAAAAAAGCAGTCTTACCTGCCCCCTCATAACGGACATTTGGTTTTCAAAAGTAGCCTTGTCAAATCCTTTATCAGTCTTTAAAAAGGAAAACAAACAGTTATTACAGGAAATGACCTATTTATTTTTAGCTATATATTAGCATGCAAATTCATCAATTTCATAATATGCATAGCCATATTTACCAACATTACAATAATTTTTGGAAGCTTCAAATAGTCATAGTATGACCCACAAAAAGGTCTATTTATTACAGCAAGTTTACATATGTGAAAATGAAGGATGTCCCACATCATAAAAGCAAAATACATCACTGGATACCACTTTAGGGCATTGGTAGGTAGGCTTACTACCATCACATAATGCTACACCGCGCTGTCTCTCACCTTTACTCTGGCAAAAGAATACTTCCTCCTTCAGATTTATTAAATACTTCAAGTTCCAGTGGGCTTAACAGACAACCCAGAGTCACTTTGAATACAACCGAGTCAGACGCAAATATTGTGAATGTGTTTCGGGATCTTGTTTTGACATTACAGATGCATTTTCATTAAAAGCTTAAAATTTCCATTTCTTTCCACCCTGACCATTTGGATTATTTCACTTGAACATTTGACACAATTGTTTATGGAATGTGTTCAGAGAAGGACACTTCTTTACATGTCAATATTGTAGCACAGTTTCAGTATCTTTAAACATGGTCAAGATTCCACTATCAACTTCACACAATACATGTATGTAAAATTAAGTATATGAAAGGTATGCAGGTACTTTAAGTTACATTAAATACGTGATTTCCTCAGGTTGCTAGTTTATCTTAAGTGTATACACACCACACAGGTATGTTAAATGGAGTTTTTACACAGATTCATGCTGTAAAAGTTAACCAGTTCAATTTATTACATGAAACTTAGATATCTAAAAGGTAATTATGTTTTCAGATGAGCTCATTACTATCAATTAGCCACATTAGCGATGCAGTTTCCTCTTAATTATATAAACCCTTTCTACCATGCCAGTGTTAAAGCTAAAATAGCACAATATCATGACATACAGAAGTTAAATTCATAAAAGAAAAGCCATCTAACTGTTCCATTACAGGTATTGGCTATCTCAGCAACGCTCAATTCAAAGAAGCACTCGATTCACCTTAAATAGTTCATAGAGATCTTCACAAAGATCCTGTACGAAGTTCATATCGGAAATGCGAGGAAGAACTAAGTCTCTGGTCTCCTGAGAGAAAGGAACTTTTGCTTGAGAAAGCCAAGCCCAGTGAAAGGGATCTAATGCAGAAAAACAGCACACTTAATGAGTAACAATAGGCAAAAATGAAATTCTTACCACTGATACAGTACTCTGCTGCCTACTGGAAGTTCTCAATAACACATCATTTTTCACAACATTGTTACCCCATATACCTCTTTTGGCTACAGTTACAGAAGCAGCTTTACAGCTACTTAGCCTTTTTTCCAAACAGTGAAAATACATTTTAAGTAATAAATATTTAGTTGAAGAAATAAGTATATAAATTAAATACTGTAAGTAACAGTAGAGGCCTTCTCTAGTTTAGTAATGAAGTTTCCTTTGAAGTAAAATAATGGCTGCAATCAAATAGAAATCATTCACATGTTTGACTCATACTGAAGAATTAACAAAAAAGTAGCTACTATTTTTTTAATAAAATTGTTTTAGTTTATTAAAATGCCACTTTCCTCAGCATGCTGAGAAAAACATTCTTAACTTTTCACATAATTGCTATTAAACACCTGTTTCAAGAGATATTGTAAGAGTAGTTAATATTACCAGATGTTAAACAAGACAAACAGAATCAGCTGCAGGAACTGAGGAATGTCACTAGTAGCAGGCCATCCACTGAACTTCCAGACACTGCTCACAGCTCTTTGAGTCTGACAGTCCAGCCAGTTTTCCACCCACCTCACAGTCTGTTTGTCCAGTTCATATCTCACATTTGACTACAAGAATACTATGAGAGACCATGCAGAAGGCTCTGCAAAAGTCCAGGAAAATGAGTATTCACTGCCCTCCCCCCATCCGCTGAACCAGCCATCTTATCATTAAAAACTGTCTAGTCAGTCAAGCACAGTTTGTCCTTGGTAAATCCATGCTGGCTTCCCCATTGCCTTCTCGCTCTTCACGTGCTTGAACATGGCTTCCAGGAGGATTCATTCCACAGTCTTCATGGGGACTGAGGTTAGGTTGGCTACCCCATCACTCCTCATACGCTGCATCTTGCTCTTCTTGAAGATGGATGTGATACTTAAATTTTTCTAGTCATCAGCAACCTCCCACATTACTACAGTCTTTCAAGAGTGATGAGAAAACAGCCTCACAATGACATCAGCCAGCTCACATCATGTCTCCAATGCACCCCATCTACTACTATGAACTTCTGTATGTCCGTTTTGCTTAAGTGCTCCCTTTCTTCTGCTTTGGGTCATGATTCATTCCCAGAGGCTCTGCGTATGAGCTCTGAGCCCTAAAAGCCTGAGAGCAAATCTTACAAGAAAAAACTGAAACAAAGCCAGCATTGAATAACTTGTTCTTTCTTACGCCTTTTGCCTTTAGGTCCTTGCTGCACTTTTCTTCAGTCCCGCTCTCACTTCTAATTTACTTAACCCTTTCTTGTTACCCTTTATGTCCTCTGCTAGCTTTACTCCAGCTGCGCTTTGACTTTCCAGACTCCATTCTTGCACTTTTGGAAAAAGTCTCTATTTTTCCAGGGCATTCTCCACATCCATTTTTATCTGCTTAATTTTTGTGTTCCCTGTTCATCCATGCTGGACCAACTTCCTGCCTTTTGGATAGGCTGTTCTCTGGCTTTAAGGAGGTTAACCTTGACAATCAACCAGCTCTAGTCATCAAGAAAACACGCTCTACCCCACAAGAGCCTACGATTTTAAACAACATCATGCTACAAGTTCAGCTTTACAGAATTGTCACACACTTGTCCAATTGCAAAAGAATTCTAAAGAATCATCCAAGTTTATTACTTCTGATGCTAAAGTAAAAGATGGTATAAAATAAACAATCATTGCCATGTCTCTAGAACAGCTGCAGAAGTGACTGTAGCCAAGAGATACGCAGGACAGTAACTATTAAGTATCAAGATGTCTGGGACTATACAGAGCTCTGGGTGGGGTAAATAACTAGCTTTTTGACAGCAAAACTAGCTCACACTTAACTGCCATAATTACCTGATTGGCTAGTAGTCCGCAGAAATAATTGTAAAGCCTGTTGGGCGCTTCCCTCTAAACTATAAGTAGTCAGAGATGTGGTCAGAAGCAATCTAGCTTTAACAGTAATATCAATTTTCAGTCTGCTCAAAAATACTAACTGAAGATTAACTTCTACAAAGTAAGCTAAAGCTGGGAACAAGTAAAAATAACACATAACTTGTCTACTTGTTCACCTACAACAGTACCCTTTGTTTTGAAATAGAAATTTAGTCATTAGAGAGATAACTTGCATACCCTTGCACCCAAGTAACTTTCCACCATGGCTGTCAAGAAAACACACATGAGAAACATGTTGCAAAATTTTTTCCAATTCCACCATCAGTCAGTTTACATATAGTAGTATGTTTATGAATATCCATGTATTAATATATTTTAAAGATATAAGGGTAAAAAAATATGAACAAGGACTCAATCACATATGCCACTGCAAAAGTGGCATTTATTGCCAACTTTCTGAATAAAAGTATGTTATTTAAAAATTCAATATGTAACTACAGTGATGATTTCTTAGTTCCTTACTACAACAACCCAGACAAAAAAATACTTCTAAAGTTACTCTCCCAAAAGGCATGTGATTGAAGAATGCAATACTTACATGCCCTCCACTCATCAGGATGCTTAAAAGGAAATGCTAAACCATTGTCAATTGCAGCAATTTTAATAGTAGATTCTTTAGTTATAGTCCATTGGCTATCCTACGGAAGGAATATTTCAAAAATAAGTGACACCCATGTGCTGACAAAAATAGTGACATACATTAAAAATACTAAATAATATACTTTTTAGCTTCACTGCTTAAAGTCAACTTAAACAATATAAAGGAGTATCCAAATAAACTCCAGCACATATAATTCTTACTCTGCCACCATTAAAAACGAGCCCTTCCCCAAATACAAGATAAGCAGAGCACATATATAGCTGAAGAAATGTGCTTGAGCAACAGTGGGCAGTTTTATTATTATTATAGACCAAGCTAGTAAAGGAAAAGTACAGAACAATAAAAATAACTTCTAGCACTGTTCTATCCAGACTAGTCTAATCCAAATAGCTTTTCCTTTCATTTTGCCTAGAATAATTTGCAGTTATCATATTTGAGACCATGCACCAGGATTAAAGCCATGCACTTAATCCCCTGCAAGACCAAGTTATAGAACTAAACAATTTGAAGAATGTGTCAGAGTACAGTTTTCTTACCTTATCTGACAGATCAAGTCCATCATCTTGTTTTTCATACCTGACTAACCAGTTATCGTTACCTCTGTCTTTAAACAGGAAAATGCATGTCACAACACATCATTTATAAAGTGATATACAATGACTAATATTGTAAATTGAGAATTTACCAAGAGAGTCAGGCAAAAACGTTCAAAAAGTTTTTTCCACCACAATACATCTGTTTTTGCTTTACTGAAATGTTTGAGGCAACTGATTTATTGGAAAGACCAAAAATTTACCAAGTGTTCTTAGGTATGTGTTACTGCTTTAGTTCACCCAACTGGCTGAATATACAGCAAAATATCAAGAAAGCTAATAGAAACTATTTTCATCCACTTTATGCAGAAAGATTGGCTGTAGTGTGCACTTTTCCTGGGGAAAAAAAACTCTCAACACCAACAATCACAATGACTTCATTTTTAAGCTTGTTCTAAAGCTGATGGGGAAAGGGAGAGGCCTTCCAAAATTATAAATAGTGTGGTGTTCAACTATACGGAGAAAACAGACTCTTCAAAGATTGGAGGCGGGGGGGCAGAACTGAAGAGCCTTACAGAAGCTGAAAATGCCTGCACCGTTCAGACAAAATTGAGACATTGAAGGCTTTCACAAGGTCTTTCAGATAGAGGATGATTGCATGGATTTCTAGGTCCTTCTGTCATCTTAAGGTGCTCCCTTAAGTTTAATTAAACAGCCATCAGAAGATTTTCATGTTCTATCATGATTAGATATATTAGATGAAGGTAAAATCATTCACGTCATGAGGTTTTGCATTTTGCGTAGTTTCCTTACAATTTTAAGAACATCACAGGACACAGTAATCGTTTGGAATCGCTGGGACCTGTTTGATAAAGCTGACAGACCACAGCAGCAGCTAGGAAGTATTACATTCTTATGAAACTTTCTTCTTTTAGTTTGCTTCTAAAGAGCCAGAGGTCAGAGGGACTTACTTTCAGCTGGATTCCTTTCTAATAAGTGAATTTAAGAAAAGGAAAATTAACTAGAGCTGGTATGTCTGAAGAAGAATGAAGATGCCCTCCTCTGACAAAGCAGCAAAGGAAGTATTTTAAATATAAAACTGCCTTTGGATTCTTGAGGAAATAGGTCACCTACATAGCCAAAAGAAGAATCCCAGCTTCTGAGTGAAAGAAACAAGAATGCAGGAGAACTGAGATACACGTCACAGTTGTACTTTAGTGCCTAGACACAATGAACATGAACTATTTTGCACTAATGTGAAACCATGCTGTTATCAGCTCCAGCTTAGCATAAAAGGAATGGTAGTCATGGCTTTACTTATGGTTCCTGAAACCCCACCATCCCTTAACCTCATCGGGGAAACAGACAGTTAATAGCCTACTAACAGAATTAAAGCATAATGAAAGTATTTGTTCTTGAATTCTTACATCGCTCAAAAATGCCAAGTAACAGCTAAAAAGGGTTGTTTGGATTTTGTCATATTGCAATATTTAATGTTTGAATCCAAAGTAAGTTTTTTAAAGTTTAAAATGCAACATTCTGGTCTTCAATTGTGAGAAGAGGATCTGAAATGCATTAAAAGACTTCATCAACAGCTTTCAGCCAGCATTGCTTACCATGCCTGCCTCACAAAAGTAGATAGATACTGAGAGACCCTAACAAATACCTGTATTTCTGATGACATAATCCAAGATAACCAATCTTTCAAACTGTGACTGAAATTCTTTCCTTGTGTTCTCAGGTAAAGGATCAGTTTCAAACTTCCTGAGCCAGTAGTCAGCTTCCTTATATCCTTCAACAAACAGCTGGAAGGAGCCAACCTGAAACATTAAGAAACTGCATTTGGAAAATGCACTTGGGTAGGTCACACAACTAATCTTAACATTAACAGAAAAACTGATTACATACTTTCGACAGTTCAGAACACAGGAAGTATGACATTAAAAAGAAAATTACTAAGTGGTTTCTCTTTCTTTCCTAAATTCTAAAAAAAGTAAGACTCAAATCATGAGGGGTTTTTTTGGGTTTTTGGTCTTTTTTTTTGTTCTGCGTGGGTGTTTTTTTTTTTTAAATATTTAAGCACTCACTGAATTTACCAGGAATAAAAGGTAGTCAGACAGCTCAACATAAATGAATGTTCAGTATTATCAGCGATACTTGAAACAAAGAGAAAGAAATACCATCTATTCTCTTTTTTATTGGAAACACTCGGTTTGATCATTCATAGGAAACTCACCAAACATTACAGAAGAAAAATCTTCCTCTTTGAAAAGCTTGTATGTTTCATTGATGAGAACAGCAGCATTAACCATTTTTTTCAAGATGGACACTTTTTATATGAAAATGGCTGAAACACATTTCCCAAAAGGAGCCCAAGGAAGAAAACTACAGATGGCACAGGCTCCATATGTGTGGGCAACAGGAAAGGTGCCCAAGATCAAAATTCAAAAGAGGACTTATATTTGAGAAGTAAAATGCAGATAGATACACAACATGTGGAATAACCATGCTGATACAAACTTGCATAACGTATGTCACATGGATGAAAATTGCTGGGAACTGACACAAGTGGATTACCCAAGCTGTACATAACCTGTGTTTTAAAAGTTCAGGAGTAGAATGCTCTGGTGATATTTTGGGAATACAATAAGGCTCATTAGGCAAGATAGATATGAGGTTTTAGTCAGTGGAGTACTGCATACAAGATGAAAGGAAGATAAGATGAACACAACAATAGGATACCTGAAAGAATAAAACAAACAACAAAAGGGAAGAAAAAAAGATTTAGGAAAAATGAAAGAACTAGGTAAACTGCAGCAGAGAAACAATTAGACAATACAAAAACATGACACTGAAGGGAAATGTACTAAACAGTCAAGAAAAACAAAAAACAGTGATATATATACAGCATTTTAACATGTTACGCCTCCAGCAGAAAGCTAGACTGCAAACTGATACAAAGAGTGGCAAGATTATTAAAGGAGTTCAAATGAAGGAATGATGTAACAGAGTGGATAGATTTTGCGTAGAAACGTCATTCAGAGATAGTTTTCAACAAGCAACAAGGTTTTTCTTCTACTGTTGAAGTTACCTATAAGTATTTTTTTTTAATTCAAAGTTTTATGTAAGAATCAGGAAATGCACAAATGACTTATTTTTCATCTTACCTTAGGAGGTAGTCCAATTCGATTAAATTTTTTAGCAACTTTTGGCACTTTCTCTAAAGCATATTTTTTTCCTCTTGACTTCGCACGATCTATTGCACTGTAATTAAAGGTCTCACTGACAAGCCAGACAACCTTAAAATATGAAAGTTAATTAAGAATTCTGAGCTGTGCTTTTATTTCAATTATAAATTTACAGTAAATTTTATGCTCAGTTGTCAAAAAAGCAAAAAGGAAGCATCAGGCATTTCCAACAGAGAAATTTTATATGAAAAATGTGAATATTTGCTATTTTACTCAAACAAAAAGTGGGAATCTCTATATGCTGCTTTTTGCAATTCTGCTGCGTCTCACCAAAACATAAGGCACAAATGTGTCAGAAAATGCTAGAAACTGAAGTGGTTCCAAAGAAGAAATTCAATTCAGATTGCAAACTTATCCTTTAAAACAAAAATCACAGTCATTATTTCGACACCAAACCACTGTGCCTTTGGACTTGCAATAGTTTATAAATGACTTAGGGATAATGCATGATATACAAGGATGTCTCCAGAACTACAGTCCAGAGGCTGACAAACCTGTCA
The DNA here is from genome assembly GCF_030936135.1 of Gavia stellata. NCBI lineage: Eukaryota > Metazoa > Chordata > Aves > Gaviiformes > Gaviidae > Gavia > Gavia stellata. Next base: position 20,740,911 of record NC_082598.1, on the reverse strand, counting down.
CTATGTGGTTTTTTGCATTCAATAATTTATGTATTTTAACTTTTACCTTAGTTTTAGGTACAACTCCTAGCCCCAGCTTGTCATCCACAAGATAGGCACCAGCTTCAGAGAGGTATCCCTGATTTGGAACGAGGCAGCCTCTGCCAAAGCAGCAAGGACAACAAACTTTGTGAAAATATTTGGTCCACTTTGGATTTAGATGTCCATAAGGCTCTTCTGATTTTGGTTTGAACACTCCAATAATTTTCTAGGATAAATAATATAAAATTAAAATGCGAATGCTTTGAGTTGCAAAAGATTAAAATTATTTTGAAAACTAGTTATTTGAAAGTATTGGTGAGATACTATACATTGCATTTTACAGTTGCTCTTTTCAGATGATGAAATAATAAAACTAACAAAATGGTATTCCAAATAAATTCATCATCAAATGCTTGTCTAGAAGTAGTACAAATTCAAAATAAGCTCTTCATAAGAGAAAAATCAAAACCAGCTAACATTTACTATTTTTTTCAAAATTAGAGGACTGCATTTTAACATATACTTTTTTTACATACTTTAAGTTTTTCAAAAAGAAGGTTTTAAAAGTAGTTTTAAAAATCATTTTCAGCCCACGAATTAACTTATTGACAAGCTATTTCAGACAGAGACTTAATGGTTCCAGGAATGTGACAAACGTATTAAGATGTTCTGCAATTCCAAAGAGTGGTGTTGTTTACTGTAGATTGCTGTATATTCCTCAACTCAAAGCTGACAATGGTTCACACTATCAGCCACTATTTACATTGAAGACATGTAGTAAAGCTTAAAATTACTCAGAGCACTGTGTCCAATTTTGGACATTATGCTTCAAGAATTCTGTTAACAAACTGGAGAAAGTTGAAAACACGATAAGAATAAGCACAAAAAATGTGAATAATGAAAGACTGCATCAACAGGGATTGTTTAGCCTAAGAGAAAGTGGGGCGCAATGAACTATGTGAGGGGTTGCTATACAGAAAAAAGGAACACCACATTTACTGTTAACAAGCCAAGAAGTGATAGGCTTAAATCCCAGCAGATAAGTTACAAAGAAAAAAACCCTTCTGAACCTTAAGAGCAGTTTAAAACCAAAACAGACTGCCAGGTTGTGGAGTCTCCAAAACAGGATGCCACTAACAACAGGTTAGTTACACATTCATCAGGAATCATGTTAAGATGATCCTGCTCCACAACACAGGCATTAAATAGATGATTTCTCAAGGTGCCTCCTACACAATTCTGTATTTGTTAATCTCAAACCACAAGATTATTACCACACTAAAATATATAACCTTCCAATTGTCTGTGATAAACTTTAGCCTAGTGCATAAAGTCCCTGTAAAGACTCTTTCATAGCTCAAATGAAATGCTTTATCTTCATTCCTTCTCACAGGACCTTGGTAAGTAAATCAAATTCTTATCTATTAAATATTTAGGAACAACTGTTTAAGAAGCATTTTCACATATTAGTACTTTCCTGAATCCTTATCAAAAAAGTGAATACCTCAATAAGCTAAACCCTGCTTGTTGTTGCACCAATACTCATAGCTGATTTACACTCTTAAGTCATGAACAAGTTTGCTGGCAGTCAGAAACTAGCATTCTGCTTCAGTAACTGCTGATTCAACTACATTAGGGAGAGGACCTGACTAGTATGTTCCAGCTTCTAGAGAATTTTCACCCACTTTATCCAAGACAATATAACTAGTCCAAGGCTGTCCAAGACAAAGTAACTACAGAAAACTTATTTCATTCAGTTTGTAAACAGATTACACAAGACACGAGGCATTAGTAGCATCGCCTATCTTGTCCATCTATTTTGATTCATTTCCACCAACCACTAGGAGAAATTAAGTGCAAATAGTGGTATTGCATAATTCATCCTATAAAATAAGTTTCCTATCAAGAGGGGCAGGAAACAAATTGACCAAAATTGTCTTGTTTTCAGCATGCTATTATCTGTGATTCTAAGGTTACATACAAAATCATAAGCAAGTTCTATGCAACTGCACAGACACAATTCAATTTAGACCTACATAAAAGGTTACACTTACAATAAATATTCTACGCAACATGAAAGGCCGGGATGTTCTCTGAACACTTTAACTTTTTATTTTTTTGAAAAATCACAAGGCTTTGGAAACTGAATGTACTTGGTGTACTAGTTTAGTCAAAATTCTAATGTTAGGTTTTGAATTATTAAAAAGCTATTTAATTTTTTCCTGTTGAATCACAAGTATCTATCTACTCAAAACAAAGCTAGCAGCTTTTCATATCCCAGAAATGCAGTGGTGTATTTGGTAGTATATGCCAAGACATTAATTATCTCTTTTCTGAATCACTCTTTGGATAACACTTCCTACAAAACTGCCCATTTTAAAAGGGAGCTTAGCTCATTCCATTACTTTCCTGGACAGTACTGTGCTATGCTATCAAATCTAGATATGGTTTTCAAGGTTTCACTGAAGTTAGAACCTTGCCAAATTTTGCAGAGCCACTGCTGTTGAGGACCAGAGTAGAATCAGAAAGCTCAATATGTAGACAACCTACCAAGGCCAGTCTTAATTTTGCAAGTCAAAATTAACTTCTAGACTGACTCCATTGGCATTACCAATTAGCCAATACCTAAATCGTCAAAAACATGTTGCAGAACAGTTTGTAACAGACACAGTGTATTTTACTTTGGTTACACAATGAACAACAAATGCAAAAATATTCAACACTTCAGCAATAGTGCTGCTTAAGTACTGAACTGCTTCATGTCAGTAAACACCTACATCAATAAATGCAAAAAGTTAATAATTTTCATTAGGCAAGTTTAGTTTTATCTTTCTGATAGATTCAAATCAGCAAATAAGATGACCTAATGGAAACAGGTTATTTTACCTGTAACTTGGTATTAGTGCGGGTAAACACTTCAGAACCTGAGCAGTAAGGCAGCTTTAATAAGCTCTTTCCCAGCATAAGGAAGAGGAGATTACTCAAGAAGAATAGGAGAAGGCAAGTCACAAAACTGGTCTGAAGTAGAATGATGCAATACACTGTCAAACAGGATGTGAAATCCATTCTACAAACGGGAGCTGCACTATTGACAAAATGAAGATTTATCAGACCTTTAATATGGATAACAAATTTGGATAAGCTCTAAATTTAGTGCAAAGAATAAAAGCAAAATTGAAAGTCAGCGAGGAACTCAGTAGCATTATTCTCACAATCCCATGTTGGCAAATACTTTCAAATTTTCCAATGAAATTTTTCTGGCCCACATAAAAAAAATTGGTGGTTTTTTAGCCTTCATTTCTTCTAAACACTTACATTCAAATCAATGACCTGCATGAAGGGGGAGGGCAAGTCACTACTAGAAACTTAACTAGGAATAAAACCAACACTTCACTACAAAATAGAAGTAAAACCAACAACTCTCTCGCATTAGCCCCAGGGCACAGTGAGTCTCTCAGGCATTTGCTAGTCACCAAAAAAACCTGCAAAATCAGTCTGGAGAGGCTTCAGACAAAACAGATTTGCACATATGGAACTCCAGAACAAGTATGGCGTTTTTTTAGTAATTCCTCTGCTAACTAACTTTCTAAGAATAAAAGATCTCAATTGTACAGCATTAAGAAAAACTCCAAAACCACCACTTAACGAGTTTCAAAGCATTTTAGCATAACACTATAGAACATTCTTTAGACATATCATTCATTGAATTTTTTTAACAGTATTGATTTAAACCAGTATTTGGTTACTTACTCAGATTTTTCCTATTGCATATTAAATAAGATATAATCCTAATTTAAAATACCTCTTTAAAAACCACATAAAGTTTGAGTATGTATATATAAGCATACAACCTGAAAACCTACAAAGAACTAAACTACTGAAGTAGGGAATTAACCTGAAGTTTAAAAAGTCTGCTGAAACTTTGAAAAGGTTTTCATATCAACAGCATCATATGCAACAGCAAGAATCCCACAAAGCAATTAGAGAAAGATTTTTTTTTTTCCTTCCAGTTTCAAAAAGAGAGAGACCCTCCTTCCCAACCTACTTCGGTTCTCCTCCACCAGAATGGAGTCATTACTAACAAATGTTCCTAGAACGCAGGAGTATGAACTGCCATGTGCAGTTCTGAGAAGATTGTGAAGGGGTAGTTCTGCCACTTTCCATCTTAGAAATAAATCCATAAATTCATATATTTATTTGTATTAAGTCAGGTAACTGTTCTAAAAATCTCTCCTTCAATAAAATGTGAAAATTATCACCCGAAAAGTGACATTAAAACAAACCAAACATCTGTGAAAATTAAGCAGCAAAACAGAAATTTATTCTGTAATGACCAATAATATGAATAAAAGCTAAACAAAAAATAATACTTCCTAAACAAATCCGAAATTACCTTTTTGGGGATGCAGAGAGGGACAGCAATCTTTAATATGTTCTGAAAACCTAGGCACTTCAAGTGTTACAACTTCCATGTCCAAGATAACTGGGATCTTCAGGATTAATGAACACCTACATCTACCTAAGACCAGAAGACTGCTGATTGAGCTTAAAATAAGATCAGATATGACAAATCAACAAAGGTGTGAGGGTTGAGAGTCCTCTTTTTTGGAACAGGTTGGTAAGCAGACAAAGTACGTCTGCTTTAAAGAAAACAATGTGACAGTATGTCTGAAACATTTTCTCTCACTAAATAATGCTAACCAAATGTTACTTTTCAAGCAAAATATTCAGGTACCTGTTACTTCTCTGTCTCAAAGTAACCTTAGGACACCTCCTTGATGGTCACTATTCAAGGTACCATTTACCACTAAGGGACAGGAAACCAAATCTTCCAAGTTAAGATTCAGCAGACAAGTACAAGTAAAAAGGCAGATTTGTTTATATCACTCTTCTTGCCCATCTACCAATCATATAGGAGGAAGGAGACATGACCTAAATAAAAGATTATCTAAGAAGAAGAGACAAAAACATAGGCAGCTTGGCTAAAAGAAACCTAAACAGTGCCCAAATCAGAAGTTCAGTTGTGTCAAAAATCAATTAAAATACACAAAGAACAAAATGTTAGATTCTGCACAAAGGAATCCCTGAATTGCTTTCAGATGTCAAAGAGGCCCTTTTATTTTCTCTTTATTCCTTTGGTGCAGATCATTCAAAACATGGTAAAACTGCAACAGAGAAATAATAGTTATTTTGGCTTAGCTTATGCTGCAAGACATAATTAGAAATCTAAATATTACTTGTGTTGATTTTTCCAATATAGATTCTGGCATGCCACAGATTATTAAACATCTTTAATTTAAATTAATTTCCATTTAAATAGAATTTTTAAATATCCATTTTAAATTCATTGTTGATAGCATCTCTGACTTTGCAGTAACATGCTCACCCCTTTGGAATCCTTGGCAAAGTAACTCCCACTGGATCCTTGGGAGATTCTTTCCGGAAAAACTCCACACTCTATAGCTTGTTCTGCTCTCAGAATAATTTCTGCAAATTCTGGATCATCCAAAAATATATTCATATCAGTAGTATGTCCTGTATGTCCTGAAAAATAAGAAAACAAGCAATCTTAAGTGTAATTTGTACTACAAATTAACATTAGTAAACACACTGAAAAGCTAACAGCCTTCCCTGCTTATGCCCATTCAATAGCAGGCTGAAAAATCTGGTCCATTAAATCAGTGCAAGTTTTCCCACTGATTTACCCATGTCTAATCAACCTTTAGTTTAAAGTAAATCAGCCAAATCTGAAACAACTAATTTAAGACTACCACTGCAAAGACGTTTCCTTTCAGTTTATCAACACTCTCCATATGAAAATAAGCCCTTTTAATTGAAGCTAGTATTTACTGAATGTGGCAGGGTTTTCTGAGTTGGTTTCTTCTTCAAAAATTATTTTAATCAATCTTTCCACTGTGAAAGTATGTTATGGTCACAACTTACTCCCAGTACAGTCTCTAACTTATAATTAACTAATCAAGGTTTTTCCTGCAACCACTCTTGAAAACTACTTTTCTCATTAAACTCCCACTTGGGAGACCAGGGTTCACACACACACAGTCTAACTACCAAGCTCAATAACTTTTTTCAAATTAATTTGGACAACGCCTAAGGCTGTGAAGCTGCTATACTTGAATGATGGGGACGCGCCAAAGAAGATACAATTGCTATCGTCCACGTATACACCTCAACCTGTTCTTCTGTCAGGTTAACATGACATAAGCTAAACCAATACACTTCGCAAGAGTAACATGTATGAAGTCCGTCAATACTAGCTTTATACTATTTTAACAGTAACATGATTAAAGACAGTGCATTCAACCAATTCCATCTTTTTCTATACAGTCGCATATTCTGACCATAATTCCATTATGAAAACACTTTCCCTGTTGCAATAACATGCATGAATAACACCTGTTGCACATTTGTTCCACCTGCCACATGAAATAATCCTGTACCCTCAAGTGTTAGACATACAGAAAAGGTAAGGACAAAGAGACAAGAGCAAGAGATGAGATGCTGCGATCAATCACAGTTCAGAGATTTTCTTACATACCCTTGGGGCAGATCCCAAGAAGTACTCTGCATTCACCACCCTAATTGCCCCAGTAGTGCAAGATCCATGGCTCTAGTCTCCACTCTGAAGTATTAACTACTATGTTTTGCTAGAAGCACTGTCTCATTAACACATCCCAAGTCTTGTGGGAAGGAGACAGGAGAACCCAAACATTTTAACATCATGTTTGCATTACAGGTCTGGTCTACACTTGGGCCCATTGGTTAAAGGATGAGATTTTTTTTTTTTTTTCCTTATGGTTAGACACAGTAAACTAGCAACACTCTCTATAGCTACGAAAAAAAAAGTTACTAGTATAACTTAATTTGCTCAAATTGATGGGGGTTTTGTTTGGACTTTTTTTTTTTTAAATACGCTATTGTTGCAAAAGGAACAATTTTTACCAGCCTCTGGCAAGAATTCCTACGGTATAATTACAACAAACACACACTATTAAGTGATACAAGTCCACAGATTTCTGTCAACAAACCTTTCCTACATGTACATCTATTTACAAAGTTGCACAGAATCAGAAATCTTGAAAGTCTGAAGAAAAAAGTAAGCAATAAATACTGTGTAGTTTATCATCTTGCCGATATATTTACAATTAGATAATGGCCACAGTTATGCTTCTTTTCAAATTCATAATTCAGTTCTTGCATTTCTGAATTTTCATATCACATTTCTTTCTCTCTTCAAGACTGGACTTCAAAACATGGAAAGCAGATACATTTTTATGAAAACCAAAAATGTAACAGAAGAGTCCACATCTAAATCTCTTAATACATATGATGATACAAGGATGTGAACTGATGATTGGAGCAAAGAACAGAAACAGAGTAAAATTTTTTTTACACGATGAAAGATGAGGGTCCAAGCAAGTAGCTGCTAGAATAGGAGAGACAAATAGAAAACTTAACAGAGTTCGCCAAGTGTTCAGGAAGCAGCAGCCAGTCCCAGCACAGAACACAGCCTGTAAAATGTGCAAAGCCAGAAGTTTCAAAAAATATAACAGAAGCAAACAAAGCAAAGCCCAACAAAACGGAAAACAGAGAACAAGGAGAAGCAACAGTGGAGACACTCATGAAGATGTGAGTTCGTGCAGCCCTGCACATAAAAACAGAGAATTTGCATTTCGAGCTATCCACAGCATTTTCCCTTCAAAGACTATTAGTCAGCGAGCCCGTATGCCCAGCAAGGACAACGCACCTCTGCCCCTCGCTGCCACTACGCCTTCCGAGAAAAGGCTCGTAATGAGTTCCCTATGAGACAGGGACACCTCAAGGAGGCATCGCGCATGGCACATCAAGCCTATTTTAGTCCCTACAGGTATTTTTCTAGTCTCGCTGGCAGGACAGGGCAGGGGCTACCTCTCCCCCCGGAGACACCCAAGCAGCCCTCCCCGGGCAAAGCCGCCCTGCCGCGAGCCGCGCTGGCGCACCCCCTGCAGCGCCCCGCCGCGTTCAGCCGAGCCCGGCGGGGCAGGCGGCGGCCCCGGGCCGTACCTGCGGCGGCGCGGGGATCCTTGTCCCAGGCGGCGCCCGCTCGGCGGCCGCGGCCGGTGCCCGACGCCCGCAGGAGGGGCTCGTCCTCTCCGTCCCCCTCGGGCCCTAAGTCCTCCTCACCCTCCTCCTCCTCCTCCTCCTCGAGCCCCAGCTCCCCACACAGCCTCACAGCCCCGCCGGGGGCGGCTTTCACCCCTTGCGGCCCCCGCCAGGGCGGCCCTCCCTGAGGCGCCGGCTCCGCGAGGAGCAGCAGCCGTTCATCGGGCTCCTCAGCACCCGGCTCCGCCATGGGCGGCCGCAGGCTGAGCGCGGTGGGTGGCGCCGCCGGGCGGCCTCAGGCCCCTCCGCCGCAGCCCATAGCGCTCCCGGCCGCCAGCGCCAGCTCCGCGGCCACGGCGCCTGTCACGGCCCTGCGCATGCGCCCGGCACCCCGCCCCCGCCCCCTGCCTTAAAGGGGCCGCGGCCCCCCACGGCCGCTGCCGGGAGTCCGGCGCCCCTGGGCTGTGCGGGCGTCCCGCAGCCAGCTCCTGCGTTTGAGCAGCAGCCGACACCGGGCTTAGGAGGGGTCGGGAAGGGCTCCAAAGTCTTCTCCAGCCCAGCTACCAGTCGTGGGGCACGGCAAAACTGTGCTCGGGGAAACACTGAGTTCGTACAATGGCGGTCCTGTTGTAGGGCGGCCGCGGGGAGGGAAATGCTGCGGGTGAGAGTCTTGGGGCAGCATCGGGTGCTGTGGCCAGCTGGTGTCAGTCTGCAGGTAGTCTGACAGCCCGAATGGCATGATCTGCTCAGTGTTCCTCTGGGAAATCGCAGCCACGGGCCTCCGTACTTGCATTATTTTCACGGCTTGCCATTTACCGAAAACATCCCTGAAACCTGCTTTATTTCTGTGTCTAAAACAGGCTTGTCTCCTGGCCACCGCTCTCCGCTAGCCAGCTGCTCTCCCTCCCCATGCTTTAAAAGACGCTGTTCTACACCGACATGGTCATTTCCAAAAGGAAGCCTAAAAACAGTGTGAGTGAAAACAGTATGAATATATTGTCATTATTTCCACGTTCCCACAACCATCCTTGCATGATTAACCGGAAGAAAGCGAAAACAACTATAACCCCAACACACTGCATCAGACTTTGACATGGATGCCTTTTCCCACACCTCCCTATAGAAGAGGAGCTTTCCTCAGTGCAGTGCTCCAAGATTTTGGTGAAATATGGGAGAAAGATACACACATGAAGTGCTTGTATAGAGCTGCTATTCTGGGTTACCCTGGGAGCAAATAAGTTCTCAGCTAAAATAGTAATTGCACATATTTATTATTCATTATTCTCATAATTATTCATGATATAAGGATTCATTCTGTACATTACCTGGATTGTGGAAAGAAAATTACTTTGCTTGGTTACTGACAAAATAAAACCTTACTGAAATGCTTGTTTTGTGGTTTTTTTTGTCTCAGGTTACCTGTCAGCCAGTGGACTTTGGAACTAAGTTGAGTGTCATTGACTTATGTAACCACTAATATCTGTAACACTTGATAAAATCTGTTCACACTTGCATTTCTGTTTCCATTCCTTTCTATTAAAAGTGAACATATTCAGTCAACTGTAACTCCAGATGAATAGCCATTTTATGCCTATTAAACAAGTATATGAAGGTTACAGCAACTGGATGTAATTTACTGCACAGAAAATTATACTCATGTTAATCCCTGTGTGAAGCAAACAAAAAGATCAGACTAAAATGGGAGAAGTCTGACATTTTGCCCAGCAGCTCATTAAGGAAGGCTGCACCTCCCTTTAGCTACATTAGTTACAAGTGAGTTGTGGCTGTTCCAATAACGTTCTGTCAAACAGTTCATCCATGGGTTTCCAAAAAGTTTGAAAGTTCTTTCTCTTGAATAAACTAACAAAGAAATAACTCATTAGTTATTTCTTCTGGTTTAGGAATTCATCTACACATGCTAGTGTATGTCTAAATGCAGTTAATTGTTAGTTTTCATCTTCTGCTGCAATGAGAATTCTGTAACTTGCTCACAGGTCTTGATCTAACCAAGTCTTTACATTCCCTCAATCTTCAGTAGTGCAGAGTTCAAACACTATGACAGCTCATAACTAAACAAAATACACATCACCATCATAGTTATTAACAAACTATTAATTTTAATTCTGAATAGCTAATACTCTCAATTAGCCACCTGGATTAAAATTACTAACAATTAAATCATGCAAATAAGTTGGATCGTTTTCCTCATGCTAACACTTTTGTCTATATCCTTCTAATCCATAGAGCATACTTTGTCATGTGTTTATATCTGAGCACTGTGTCGAAACAATGGAGTGGGAACAACAGGAACAAAAAAAAAAAAAAAGGAAATATATGCACAATCGTGCACTTTCAGCTTTAGGTGAGCGCCCTCTCGTGATACTTTAAGATAAAGAACAAGATGAATCGCTGCTCAGTATTTCTAAAGTAACAGCAACACGGCACATCATAACAATCCAGATGCAGTATGACTACGGGGACTAAGAAGCGGGACAATTCAATTTGCAAAGCTCTTTTTTGTTCAAAAGGACTAAGAAACTGTGTTAATTATAGTCTGAGCCAACAATTCAAACAGGTGTGTAAGATTACTCAGAACTCCTGAAAGATGCTAATCAGGCTAATTAAACCTACAGAAGCAGGACGGTCACTATGTACTTTTCACATGTTAATTGGTCGTCTGAGCTCTAAACTGTAAAACAGAAGAATGAGATAAGACTTCGTAAATAAATTCAGTTGACCAGGTACAGGCTGGTTAAACCTAAACATTGGAACAAACACACTGTGTACTCAATGCACCTCTTCAATTTTTGCACACTTGCTACGGGTTATTTCAGGAAGGCAAATGGCAATCTGCCAGCCCCCATGGCTGCCTGAGTGCAAAGGACAGTGGAGGCAGCCGGGCACTCAAGTGCCCTGAGGAGCCCCTGTGCTCTAGGTAAGCTTCCATCTGCTGAGGCCTCACTGGCAGCTCCTAGTAAAGGTGCAATGCCTGTCACAGGTTTCCTACTGGCACAACCGTATTTTCCCAAATAACGCGAAAAGAAAGCAAATTAGATCTCTCCTAGTAGCCTGTCTCTCTACCTGTAACGCGATGTTTGCCTTGCCCTGGCGCGTAGGCTGGGCTGCGGCTGCACCCAGCGAGCGGAGCGGCGGACAGTCACGCAACCTCCCTCCCTCACAGAAACGTTGTGAGGAGCAAAAAAGGCTCTTACCCTGACAGGAACCTTCAGGGGAGTTATGGGGCTGACCTCAACAGCCTAATGCTAAACTTTGGGGGTGAGGCAAAAAAACAACCCAGGAACGGGTTCTTCACAGACAAGAAGCCTAGTTTCTGGTGGCGCACCCCCGCTCACGGAGGGACGCCGCCGGCAGCGGGAGCCCGCGCTGCCTGTGGAGGGCCCACCCCGAGCGCGGAAAACTAAGGCGCCCAAAGGCGGCTCCACGCGAATGCCGCCCCGGGGCCGTGCTGCCTCTTTACCTCTGGCAGCGGGCGGCCCAGCGCTCCTCGCACAGGCCAAGGCCTCCTGCTGGCCGTGCCGGGCGGAGACCGCCCCGGAGGGGATTGCCCTCACCACGGGAGCCCGCGGCGGGGCGGGCGCGGCCCAGCCTCCGTGCGGGGAGGGGCACGGCGCTCCTCGGCGGCGCATGCGCATTCTCTCCGCGGTTCTCCGGCGGGAACTGACCGGCTCGCGGGTGGCCCGCTTCTCCGCTGCGCACGCAGCGGCGCGTCGGCGCTGAGGGGGAGCGGCAGCCGGAGCCCGCGCCCGCGCCCGAGCCCGCACCGCCGCCTGCTCCTCGGCCATGAACGCGGAGAACTTCGGCTCCAGCGAGCGGCTAGTGACGGCAGCCTACGTGCGCCAGGGGGCGCAGGGCCGCCGCGCGCACGAGCTGCGTCTGCGGGCCCTGTTGGAGCAGGTAACCGGGGCCGCCCCGCCGGCCCTCGGGGCACCGGGGCCCTGGAGTAGGGGAAGGCAGCACTGAGCCGCTCGCGGGCGTGGGCCCGGCCTGGGGCCCCGCGGGTGAGCCGCCCCCGCCTCTTCTCCGCCCGGCTCGGGCACGGCCGGAGCGTCCCCGCGCAGCCCCGTGAGCACGCAGGCCTGCCGGGCCCCGCCGGCACCCGGGCCGTTCTGCCCCAGCAGCTCCCATACTGGTTTTCCGGCCTTCTTTAACGCACCGTGCTGTTGAGCAGGGGCACGGCGCTCCCGCGGTGTGGGGCACAGTCCGGGCGAGATGGCTAGGGAGAGCCCGGCTCGCTTTGCCGTAGTGGTAGAGACCTTACGGAGCCCCGAAATAAAAGGCCACGTTTGGGAGTGAAAAAGGATTGCTTTAGGTTGTCCGTTTGCTGAGAAGGGCCCAGTAAACAGGTGAAGAAACTTTTTAAGACAGTAAGATACTAACATATTGTAACATGAGGTAGAAAATGATACTTGTAAGGTTCCAAAACAATGTACTTCTTTCTCTCCAGCGTACAGAAATCATTATCAATTCTCAAATGTTTCAATTCTTGAACATCCTTAGTCACATCGTCCACTGTTTCAAACTTACCTTTCATACCTCACTTCAGAAATTAATTAGTTTCACTGAATTTGTTTTACTCTTATTGGGACATGTAAAAAAAGCCTCTGGACTGTTGAGCTGCTGTAGTAATGCTTCATGCTTTTATGGGTACCTTTTCTCTGAGAATCTTTTCTGCAATTTGCAAAGATGAGTGCAGCTCTTAACACAGTAAAGAGCACATCTCTGGTTGCAGGTTTTGACACGTTATATTCTGTAAGTGGTTTCCTTACCTATTAGATAATAACTAGAAAGGAAAATACGCAGATAGGAAGATGTGTTGCAAGTGAAACTATATTTCCCTTCCACTCATAATTAATATTTTTGGTTCTATAATACCGAATTATCTTCCTTTCATCCAGTTTTCTCTGTTGCATTCCTGTAGTAGTAGATTCTTGTCTAGAGAATACATCAAATAATCATGTAATTAACATGTATGTGCTGTAGTGGTTGTGTGTGTACCTTGAAAGTGGTTTCACTTTCAAGAAAGTTTCACTTGAAAGTGAAAAATATCCTGACTATTTTAATATCAAGATATGCTAATGTAATTGCGCTTAATACATGGAAAACCCTTTATTTAACTTCTCTCTGAATACAGGTTCATAATATTAGATAATATAAAACAGCATAATGAAAATACAAACTGCTGTTAAGTGTGGGAAAGAAGGGTAACGTTAATCAAACAAGTTGCATAAAGTTTTGTTCCTTTTTAATTTCCAAGTTTGTTAGTAACCTTTTTATTATTATTAAGGGAAAATGTCCTGAAGATGGATGGGATGAAAGCACCATTGAACTGTTTCTTCATGAACTTGCTATAATGGATAGCAATAACTTTCTAGGCAACTGCGGTGTGGGTGAGAGGGAAGGAAGAGTGGTGTCAGGACTCGTTGCCCGAAGGCATTACAGGTACAAATTATTGGCAATTTGAATTATTCAGATATATTATTGATGCTTTCCAATGGCATATTTTATGTGTCTTGTTATCTGAAACTTTGATAGCATTTGAGAAAAATTATATAATGTGATACTGAATTGATACAATTCTCTGTATTGAATTTTCATTAGTAACTCGTTGGAAAGTCTTGAAAGAAACAAAAATCTTTTGTCAGGGTTACATCCTGTCTGCTGAACTGGTAGAAACTTAAGATGTTGAGTTGGCTGCATGCAAGGGAAGCAGAGATCTTCCTGTTTTAAAATAATCTATGCATTGCTTGCCTTTTTAAATAGTGTACAGCTTTTCATCTCTATATTATTAAAAACTACTGCATAATGTAGTTGTAAAGGATCGAACATTCCTAGTGAACAGCTATTTGTATTTGGTTACATTCGTTAATATCGTTATAATGTGATTAGTGGATATGCACAGGAAAACCCAGTCCATCTATAATAGATTTTATATGAAGTAAGGAGATCTGTAAGGACAAGAAGAGCTTTTAATAGGTTGTAGCCCTTCTGACACTTGATGGGTACATTGGATGCTATAATTCTAGAGGCTCTGTGTTAATTTCTTTATGAATATACTTTTTTTTGCATAAAGTTCTGCACTGAGTACCTTGCACTGATGTTTTATCTAACAGGAATGAAACAAAGTGAAATTTCTTGGAATGTTTCTCCTTGAAAGATTAACACAAAAGCGTATCAGAGACCAGAAATTTAGTAAGCTTTACCACATGGAAGTTGAACTACTTAGGCTTAATGGCTTTGATAAGCCCTACAGTACCATGAAAAACTTAATAAAGCAAGCCAGTAATACATTAGTTTGGCTTTTTTTGTTTTCTGTACTGCTCTCTAGTCTAGGATATGTGTGGTGAGGGAGGTAGAGGGTCACGCTCCGGACAGTATCCGAGGTAGTGTTGCGTTCTGGCAGTGCTGGAGAAAGCATGCCCAGCTTCTGGCCAGAGAGAGCCTGTGCTGGCATTTAGCTACTGTTAGTCTGATGCAGCTCTGTCACCTGGCGTCTTGCCTTCACCTGTGAGTGTCAGCAATAGAAAGGAAAGGTGTAGAGGTGTCCTCCACTCCACTTATTTCTGCAATAAATTTTACAGGTAATTTCGGGAGTGATGGAGGTAGCAGGAGACAGTTCTCAAACTGTCTTTCCTTTCAGCTTAATAAATTCTAAGGGCCAGTCTTAGGGAGGATTCCTCCTTAGGAACAAGTATGTATGTGCAGAAAAGAAAAAGTAGTAGTATGAGAAAGCTGTTAAGAGCATAGCAGCAGGAATGACGGAAGAAAATATTTTTGATGGAGTGAGAATTATGTGGAAGTTTCAATTAATTTATCAAGCTATTGTTGATTTCAACCTATAGGTTGAAATGAAGAAAAAAATTTAAGCTGTAAAACTATGCTCCAAGAAGTTCTGAATTCCATACACTCATAAAACTGCATTTTACTCTATTCCTGAGACAAAAATAGAATTAAAGACATAAATAGATATGTATTGTTACTAGGTTACTTGAGCAGCTGCTGCATTTCAGCCACGGGTGAAGTTAGTTCTGTAAGCTTATATTTTATACAGGACTTCAGGATCCTCCACTCCTGAAAGGTGCTAAATAATAACCAACATTCATAAATGCAGTTTATGACCATAATTTATAAACAGAATGCAGAGGAGATGGTATTGCATGATACATAATCTTGAATAGTAGAATGAGGTGGATGAAGTGAAGATATAGAAAAAGATGAGCAAAGTGATACCTTAACCTAACTGTCTTTCAGGACATTTTGTCACAGTATATATTATTTCTTCGCCCTGTGGAGATGAAGCATTTGTCAGGGGAGTATCTGTATAATACCTCTACACCTATGGTATGCTACACTATAGGCAACTGATTTTTGTTTTCCTTGGAGCTGTGTGCCTGAACATGTCAGCATTTATAATGCTAATTCAACAGACATCAAGAAGTGTTGAGGTACGCTTAAAAGGAAGCCTACCAGATGCTAAAGGTGTTGCTACTATGGGTCTTCTCAAAGTTTTTAGTTGCATACTGGAACATTGTTAATTTACTGTTAAAAAAAATAATAACAGTTTCATATGAATATATGTAGTTTGTTATAATGGCACTCATTATGGCAGATACTGATGTTGCATTGGATGCAGCATTTTCCACAATTGTTTATCAAATTCTCTTCAGTCAGCAAGAATTACTGCTTTGGGAAGTGAAAAAAATTGATGTATGTTTTCAACCTTTTTTGCTTAGGTTGATCCATGGAATTGGAAGGTCAGGTGATATTTCTGCAGTCCAGCCTAAAGCTGCAGGTTCTAGCCTTTTGAACAAACTTACTAATTCAGTAGTTCTGGATATTATAAAGCTGTCTGGTAGGTGTAAATCTGAAAATATCTCTCATTTGTGGGAGCATGTCTTGGGTTCTTCATGTTACTTTCTGACTTGCTTTTTATGTGCAGGTGTCCGGACAGTGACCAATTGCTTTGTGGTTCCTATGGCAACTGGCATGAGTCTAACTCTGTGTTTTTTAACTTTGCGGCACAAGAGACCAAAGGCAAAATACATTATCTGGCCACGTATAGACCAGAAATCTTGCTTTAAATCAATGATAACTGCAGGTAAGAAGGAGCTGACTGATTATGCAGTGTGTTCTTCTAACAGATGTAAAGCTTCATCTAGCAGAGTGATCAACTCATATGCTTGCAGTAAGATCCAGAAAAGGTGTAATGCATGGTAGTTCTAAATGCTTTATTTACACTTCTGATTTCTAACATGCAATCACATGTATAAGTTGTCTTCCTAATGCCTTTTAAAATGTAGGCATATGCTGAGGTACAGGGGTGTATAAGGTAGTCACTAGAGAACACAATACTAAGGAAATTACAGTTCACTCTCAGAGTTAGATGCCTAACTTGCTGTCCTGAGAATTATGTAAAACCAAGGCTCATGGTTCAAATCTCTCTCTTAGATTTATGCAAAAAGCATATGTGTCCTAGGAGTTGTGATCAGAAGGTGACAAGCTGTCTGATTTGCACATTCTTTTCTTTTAGAACATGAGAAATGTTAGCTGCCCTATTTGTTTTTCATCTTGCGGTGTCACTCAGCTCACTCAGGAAATTTGGTGCCTTTCTTAGTTCAAACCTTAATTTCTCTCAAATGGACTTCCTTGTTTACCAGTCTATAAGTAAGCTAAGGGTAGAAGTCTGTCCCTGCGCTGAAGCTGTCCCCTCCTGCAGACAGATGCATGGGATCAAGGAAGGGGCAAGTGAGGGAGACCATAATTGTCCAGTTCAGTGTGCATACCTGCAAGTGGTGGTGTAGATTCTGGTCCTAGTTCCTAGGATGAACTTATTTTTTGCATAAAAGAATCATTAGATAAAAATGACGAAGCAACTGGAAGCAGGGACTGGATTCTATCCAGGTAAGATGCAGAAGTGTTTAAAAGGAATCAGATCAGAACAAATAGAACATGTATATGAGAAAAATAGGAGTGTTTTCAGAATATTGTGCTCAATTTAGAACATCAGGCTAAGGAAATTACGTTTATAATGGAGAAGGTTGTGAGGAAATACAATGGATCTGTTAATTTTTTTAACAGTTAAGGCAGCTATCACAAAATTAGTTAAAAGAATTATCAACTAAAAATATGAGCGAAGCAGGTATCAGATATCTAACAGCTATCTATTAAATGCAATCTCTGTCTTCGAGATCACTAACTGAAAACCAGACTTGGGCTAACAATGTCAATATATCATTCTAGTCCAAGTTCTTCTATAGCGTTTGAGCCTTATGACACACATCAGTGTTAAGGCATAGTGTTCAGTCATGAAGGAAGAATTCACATAACTGCTGCCATGTTACACTGCTTTGGAAACCACTCTTTTCCTCCCGCCTCCCCCCCCGCTTTACTTTCATTCAGTAAACTGAACATCTCTCTGTTTTTTAAGAAAGTAGTAGTTGCTTCAGCTAGCATGATGTTGCTGCCATGCTACACCTGTTTGGGGTAGCGAATATATGGTTTCCAGTGTTCTGTTCTGTAAACAAAACCTTTCTGACTTATTTATTTATTTATTTATTAGCTAGAAATTTGAGCAACTACCATGACAGGCTTCACTCTTTAAGAAAGAAAATTCTTTAAGCGCTAGGTTAGGTCAGCCATACCTTTGTCTAGCTGAATCTTGAAAATCTGTGAGGATGGAGATTCCACAACCTTTCTGGATAGCAGTTCCAGTGCTGTGCTATCCTCTGAATGAAAATAAGTTTTTCTTGCTGTTGATTCTGAACCTCTCAAGCCAAAATTTGTTGCTGTTACCTCTTATTATATCCTACCAAGGAGAGTTTGGCTCTCTTGTCTTTGTAATTCCCTTACAGATGGTTGAGGGCTGCTATTATATATTCTCCTTAGCCTCTTCAGGCTTGAAAAGTCTAGCTCTTACAGCCTTTCTTTCTAAGCTGTGTGCATTATACCGCACCCATCTTGGTAGCCCTCTGATGGACCCTCTCTGGTTTCTCAACATCCCTCCTGAGCAGCCCGTTCCAAAACTGGAAACATTCCAACATTTAGAAGAAGGATATAACTTCCTTTTTTCAAACATTTCTCATATCTGTCCTTGAGAAACAATCTTACAAGGTTCAGCTGTTGTACATCTTAAATACAAACTTAAACTGGAAACTTAAAAGAATAAAATAAAATATTTGGGAAATAGCTTGGATTTCATGATATGACAAAGTTCACTTTCAAAATGAGGTCAAACATGGACATTTTTATCTTTTAAGAAGTAATTTGGAAATTTATAGATTGAATAAGGCAGAGGCTTATGATTAAAGCCAATTCATAAGGGTCATTATTGCATTGCTACATCTAATGGCATCCTTTTTTAGAGAGGCTGTTTTAGTGTGCTAATGCTTTACAAGAATGCCACTCGAACACTTTCTTTTTAATTGGGAGGGAAGAGGTTAATGTGTTTTTAAAACAATCTTAAACCTGTTGCTGTTGCAGGCAAAGAATGTAAGGTAAGCTTTTGTCTGGGGTCCAGTATTTAACAAGAATATTATTGTAGTTTTTAGCTATATGGGCATTGTACAATAAAGCAGTTTATGTATCTGTTCGTAATCCAAGAGTGAAAGAATCTGTTAAAACAAAAGAAGATTTTGTTAGATTTATACTGGAACTGAAACCCCACAATTAGTCAGAGATTTGATGATACACATTCAGGTCTTGCTTTTTTTGGTCAGGTTTTGAGCCTGTGGTGATAGAAAATGTATTAGAAGGCGATGAGCTGCGGACAGACATTGAAGCAGTGGAGGCTAAAATCAAGGTTCTTGGTGCTGAAAATATTCTTTGTGTGCATTCTACAACATCTTGCTTTGCTCCAAGGGTACCTGATAGGTAAGTAGTCTTTGTAGGAAGTGTGTTATTTGTTACTGTAAAAAACCCAAACAAACAAAACCTCCATGTTTTGAATGCTCATCTTCCTAAAATTGCTTAATTACTGCCAACAGTTAGTAAAGATACTTTAATCCCCTTGCTTAATGAAAATGGCAGTTTGAAACAATGTTCCACTTTCAGAAGAGTATATTAAAAAAGTGAGAGTAATGCAGAAGGTCTTCCTTCTGTCGTATAACTGAGGTTAATGATGATCTCTTGTGCTGAAATTAATGTCATTTTGGCAGTGGTTTTCTTACAATTTCATGGAAGCAGTAAAAGTAGACTTTCATAGACTCATAGTCCAGGAAATGTAGTTCCATAGCTAATGCCACATTTTAATATTACAGTTGCCTTTTCTAGTCTTCTCCTCTAGCCAATGATGAATTTTCATAGGCTGTTAATACAGTTAAAAAAAAAAAAAAGCTACAGCTAAATTTAAAATCTTTGCTTGAGTTACTCTTTCCTGTATTATACTGATGTTTATAGGACTAATTAAGATACACTGATATAAGGAAGCTCTTGGAAGCATCTAGGGCAGAAATAAGAGTATAACATATGACTTACCCTGCTGTAAGTTATGTTGGTTTGAACATTTGCTGCCTGATTGCATGATGCTCCTACTTATCATTTCCAGCTGTTAAATCACCATTAAAAGAAGCTTAAAATACATTGCATTCTTTCCTAATATTATTTGTCCATATACATAACTTCCATAGTTGCTATGAAGATGTCGTTCAAGCACTAGCTGAAGCTGAGATGAACATTATGGTTATGGATGGGAAATAGAGTATCTGAGACACTATTTCAACCTGTAGCTTGGTTATGAAATATCTAAAAAACTTCTCAATCTGAAAATGTTGGAGTAGCGGTGGCTAAAGTACTTGGTATATTGAGTCATTTGTCCAAAATGAGCACCATTGTTACTTGCAAAACCTGCTTTCTCTATTTGCTTACAAAAATAAGTATCAAGAAGCAAATTTCTTCGGTTTTACAATTGAACGGGTATATTTTTATGGGCTTGTATGTAATACACTGAAGTATGAGATATTAGTAAGATGTCTTTTTTTACATGGTTTTAAATGTAGTGTCTCAGTTGTTCCACTTTAATTGTTTTTAATTTATCACGAAATTTAAAAGACTTATGTTTAGAGTTCCTCTGCAGTGCATGCTTTTTTTGTTAATTACTTTGTTATCTGGAAAATTTAGTTGAATATTTGCAAGTGTAGGAAAGAAACATTGACTCTGAAACATGGCAAGTAAAGATATGTTTTGCTGTGTTTTCCTACCTTTAAAAAAACCCAGTATTTATCATAGGTTAACCCAGTTGCTAAAAGGCAAGTTAAAACTATATAATTCTGTCAGAATACTATGAACGTGGCTTGAAGTTGACTTGCAGATTTATTAGCTAACTTAAATCACAGCTATCAAAATTGAATGGTCTATTTTATAGCTTGGGCAAATGAATCTTTTACTTATCTGCCTCCTCTTTTTGACATGTGGTTGTTTTGTCCTCTGCAACTAAGAGATGAATTATTAGGTAGTGGCACTGTGTTATAATATACCACAGATACAGGAGGATTTGAACGCACTTTCTATTTAAAGGATACTGTCAACTATTGAAGGCCATAACATTCATCTTCCTACAGGAAGGAAAATCCTGTACACCATTTCTGGAGAGTACCATTTAACATGTCTATTTTTAAATATCTTGCATTTGTAAGGCTTTGTTTAGTTGTGATGGTGGTGGTATAAAATTTTAGGTGGCTTAAGATTGTTAAAAGGTCAGAGGAAGAGTTTTATGCCTGTGTACCTGTAGCTTTAATTTGAAGTATTTAACTTTACGGGAATAATTCACTAGTGTAAAAACTCCCTTCCTTGGAGCAACAACAGTTCTCAGACAGTCTTTTACCTGCTGTTGCTGTGAGTTGTCTCTAAAACTATTGTATTTAAAAGAGAACTAAAGGAAAAAAAAGTGTCTTTTTCAGTTGATCTACTTAACAGAACTCTCTATCTTGTTACTTCCATTACTATTAGAGGAAAGAGCGAACCTTTCCTTTTATGAACTTTCACAAACAGGAGAGAAAGAAAGAATAAATTGGAAAATATTTCTAAGTCCTATTTGTGACTTTTAAGAACTCGAGTAGTAGCCAAACTTACATTAATGCTTTATTTTTCTGGTATGACTAGCAGCACTTTTAATGGTTCATTTTAAGCCTTGGAAGCAGACAAGTGGTGTGCATAATTGTTTCCTTCTCTTGCATAATCACATGTTCTTTTCAAACTGTAGCACTCTCATCCTGTATTGTAATATAGATCTAATTGTTCAGTAGAATATTTTTAGGAAACGTGAAGAGACTTTTCTGTCTTCAGTACTTGAAGCTAGCTTATTGCTCCTTAAAGTCTCAGGAGGCGAGAAAGACAAACATATGTAGCAGTACACTCTCTATGTTTCCAGTTTGGTGAAATTCTCTACCTGCACTTGAAAAGGAGCCTGTAAGAGGGGAACTGTTTTCCTTTGAGTCTCTGTGGAAGGTGAGGAATGAGTCTGATTAAGATCAGCAGATCAGAAGGCAAAAACTTTGCCCTGTGTATTGTTACATTTCCTGAAGTATTCTGTTAATGTTACATAGTTCAGGATTCAGGATGTTGATAAATGTGAAAAACTATTGGACATGCAGCCCCTGCTGAATATCTTGACTGTAGAAGATCAATATCTACATTATACTACTGGTGTTTGCTAATCATTAAATGCTTGTGATTTCTTCAGGGATAATACAGTGATGATGATGTTTTCCGAAGGATTGAGGTTTAGAAAATTTAATCTGAGGTTTGCAGCTGAATTTTGCATTACAAAATGACACTAGGCAATGTAATAGAAATAGAATGCAAAGGAATGTCACCTCTTGGAAAATGTTTTCATACTCTGTCACATTTTATATGAATGTCAGTAAATTACAGTGAGAAGCTGTACAGAAGGAGACATAGTAAAAATGCATTGAAGGTTTAGAGTTTCCTGGGGTTTTTTTAACTAATACTACCTTTATCATCACTTTAAATTATTATGTATTACATTATTTTTTCAAATAGATTTTATTTCTAAAATATATTCACAAGTTTGGGGGAAATCAAGAGCTTTTTTAAAGAATAGAGCATGATTGGAGTCCTTCAAAAAAGGGTACTAAGTACCTGTATGTTTAAAATGCTGAAGGCCCTTACCCAAAATAACTTATGCACCCACATAAATCCTAGTTTGACTGAGAAATCAATCCAGGCTGAGCTCACTGATTTCAGGATTTTCTAAAGGCAAGTGAAGAGTTGTCTTTATTTCTGAGTAAACAGTTGAATGAAGTTTTAATTTGTTGATTTCCACATTCAGATATTTTAGGGCTCTCCATTCCTTTGAAGAATATCTTTTCTGTTAATCAGTTTATTTGAAATATGCAAGTGAGATTTCAGCCAAAGGGTTGAAATACTAGTTCTTTGAAATAAACAGAAGCATGTAAAGACTTACTGTTGTATGATGCTTTTGATTCCCAAGACACATCTTGAAACTTCCATCAGGGCAGTTTCAGGTTGAATATTTAGAAGAAAAGGAAAAAAAGTGTGAATAGCTAAACCTCTGTCAGTTATCATTAAAGTAGTATAAAAAAATGCTTATGTCTGAAGCAGAATGATTTGGGATCTGTTTACTGTGTTCCAGACAAAACTTCAGCGAAGCATGAAAAATTTCAGCCCAGCCAACAATTTGTAGTGTATGTAAAACCTAACAGAATTTTCTTCTTAACCCTTATAGCTTAAGGTGACAAGTGCTACCTTGAGGTAGTAATCAAAAAAGTTTCTTTTCTCATTCTGACCTCCCTGTAGACCTTTCAGTCTTTCAATAGTCTGATTTGTAACATGAGTTACAGTTATCAATGTTTCTCTAAATTACAATTTTATGCTCATAGACTGGAGGAACTGGCTGTGATTTGTGCTAATTATGACATTCCCCATATTGTCAACAATGCATATGGAGTTCAGTCTTCAAAATGTATGCATCTTATCCAGCAGGTAGGAGCTGTGTTTTTTAAATAGTAATTTTTTTAACAAGTATAAATAACTCTCTGATTGTAGACAACACTAGCAAATTTTATCAGATGTTTCACAGCCTTGAGACTAATCCTGTGCATGTCTGATATTTGAATAATTTTCTGAGAAAGCAGAGCAGAGGGGAGTAGAGCTTAAAAATAATATGTTATTACTATTACATGCTTTTTATGTATTAAACCCAAATTTATTTAGGTTTTATTTATGTTCAAGTGTCTTTCATAATGGTAAAATGTCCTTACTAAGCTTTCTTAAAATATTTCATAAACTCATTAACTAAAAATAAAATAACGGATGATACTTGAATAGGGATTAAGCCTTTAACAGAATGTGAATTACAGATTTTCATTTGAAGGTACAAGATTCTGCAGCAACACTTTATAGACCTCCCCACTATTAAAATATTGTTGTCACAGAGAACAACTGGGGAAACTGGGTTAAGTTCAATGTTGTGTTTGAAAAAGTTTAATTTCTGTTCCTGTTTAGTTTGAAAAGGAGGTTGCTTAATATCTAAGATCAGCCATGAAACTTAGAATTCTTGCATTTTGCTCATTGCAATGTACATGCACTGTTTCTTAAGCAATGTATTTTCCCTCCCTGGAGGAAACTGTAAGGATTAAGTAATTCAGCTTGCACTTAAAGCAAGGTTTATGGTTTATAGTTGGACGTGATGATCTTAAGGGTCTTTTCCAACCTAAATGATTCTGTGATTCAATATTTCTCTTTTCTCTTTGTTGCCCATATCAAGAGAATAGGGGGATATTTTTTTAACAGGATCCAGGGAATCCTGAACTATTACAAGTTTAAAATACACTGGTCATTTTTTTTTTCTAATTAAGAAGACATTATGTTATTAACTGGGCACAGACCAACCTGATATGTAATTATGACAGGAACATCATGTTGGCATTTCTAAATCTTGAGAGACTGAAGGCATTTGACAAAACTTGAAGTGATATGTGGAGTAGAAAATGGTGTATGCTTTATTTGTAATGTACTTGGTACATGTTTATTGTATTTAACTTGCACAAGTTTAGTGAAATGCTGACATGAAGGGGGCTGTGGGATTGCTGAGTTTTACTGCGTGGAATGTATCTAATGATAATCTTTTCAGACTGCAAAGCTATAAATAGAACTGTTACTGTGTTGATTTCTGTATTTTCTCTTGGCTTGATAGGTTGTTTGGTGGTTTTTTGTTTATTTATTCTTTGGTTATGCAAATGTATACGTTTGAGCTCTGATTTGTTTTACATTTATTTACAAAAATATACTTCCTGTGATAGAAAATGTGCTGTCAATGAGGAAGTAGTTATTAATGAATGCTTAGGAATATGTACATGCTGAGCACAGTGTGAACAGAACTTGCAAGAGTATCACAGGAAAGAGCTTTTGAGACCATTTCATTTGTCATGCTTTTCCTCTGGTGGTCTCCTGTCAATTAAATCAAATTATAGCTGCTGGCATTCTTCTTCCCATCAAAAACCTGACAAATTTGGAGTGCTTCTTCCCATCTCCCATGCACTAAACTATTAAAACATAGGAATAATAACTGTGGTTTAGTTGGATCTGGTTTTTTCACTCTTTTTGCCATAGCTATTAACTCTGTTTCTATTTCTTGGTTTTAATATGTAGTACTTTAATATGTATGTATTTGAATATACTTTAATATGTATGCTCTTTAATATAGTTTTCAGGTTCTGTTGTGCTGCATACTTTTTAATTGTACAGCTCACAGTAGTGTATTACTCAAATTGAAGATGTACTGCAGAATCTAAATTTTTTTTTTTCCCTTAAGAATATATGAGTGGCTAGGTATAAGGATGTTTTGTCTGCTTTTTTTTTGTCCTTCGTCCATTAATCCTTTACTGTGAGAATCTGTGAAATGTTTTGGGTTGTACAGTTTTAACTGTATTAATTCCCATTAAATTCCAAGGGTTTTCTTTTTGGTTGTTGTTTAAAATAAGCTATACTTAAACTTGCAGGAACTAAAATCAGGGTTTCAAGTAATAACAAAATAGGAATTTGTAAGGTACTATGTAAGCAGACAATGGTAACAACAGTGAGCAATGCTAAGAAAAGGTAATACTCTGATTTTTAATTTTTTATCACAAATACAATGTCTGAGAGAGTTTCGGGAATTACATGTATTTCAGTTACATTGCTGTGTGATTATGATGCTATCACGTGTTTCCTTTTTCCTAATGAACGCTGTGGATTTTTTTTTTTTGTTCCTTTTTGATAAAGGGTGCTCGAGTAGGCAGAATAGATGCTTTTGTTCAGAGCTTGGATAAAAATTTTATGGTTCCAGTAGGTGGTGCTATCATTGCTGGCTTCAATGAGTCCTTCATTCAGGAGATCAGCAAAATGTATCCAGGTAACTAGTTCATGGACAGATTTCATCCGTACGAAATAACTGTAGAAAACTTGATTATCAGCCTTCTTTAAAATTTATTTCTGCCAATTTAATCTGTATATTTTTTATTTTCAGGAAGAGCATCTGCATCTCCTTCTTTAGATGTCCTCATTACACTTCTGTCTCTAGGTGCCAGTGGCTACAAACAGTTACTGAAAGAGAGAAAGGTAAGCATTTTGGCAAGCAGCCCGTTCCTGAAGTCAGCTGTTTACAATGTCTTGTTGCAAAACTGCTTTGTGTAGTAAATCCAGTTTCTGTCTAGAAAGCTGTTGAATTTCTTCTGAGCTCACAGCTCTGAATCTGGAAGGGCGGTATGATATAATTACTTCTTGGCCAAATGGTGCTCATGAGTAAGCATGATTTCCATGTTGCTTTCCAAACCAGAAAGCTAAACTGAGGTCCTGTACTATCTTGTACAGTATTCATATTTGTTCTAAAGTGTGACTAATACAGTAGAATTTTGCCTAAAAAAGCTTAATCTGAGAAATACTGTGCTGTGTTATCATGGTCGCACTGCTTCCAAGACTAAAGTGTGAGATTGGACACTCGGAGGTAACCCAAGGTTCTCTGCTGTTCTTCATTTGGCCCTATGTGTGGTCTGTGGTTGGAACTTGTACATTTTGAGTTGTCCTTCAGTTCTGGACATAATACCGGCTGGATTTTGCTATCTTATATATAAACACAGATGATTCTTTTTGTAGAGGGTTTTAGGTAAGGAAATGCAGTGAATTAAGTACTGTTAATAGTTCTAAATCATGCATGATCTGTTCCATTATTTTATTTAGAAACTATGTTCCAGTTTCCTGCTGACAGCTTGCTGATGCCTCTGATTACCTGGCAGGGCAATAGTGCTGAATGCAGTGACTTGTTTCTAGCTGCTTGTAGAGGCATCCAGAAATTCTCTACTGGAATTGAGATCCCATAGGAATAGCTAGACTATTAGAAAACCAAACCAGCTTAGTGGCCTTACAAGGACTAAGAAGTGATCCGTGCAACTAAAGTGAAAACATGGTTTATGAAACACTGAGAGCAATTACCACTTTTGCCACTATCGCAATACAATTTCAAACATTTTATTCTAGACTGTTGTATGTATTGCCATGTTTGGTTTGTGTCTTCATTAAAAGCAAATTGTATTTTTTCCTCCTTCACTCTCATCTCCAAAAGAATCTCAGGTGAATTTATCTTCTGCAAAGCTGATTTTGATGTTAGATTTACACTGGTAGCAGATATATAATGGGCAGTATAAATATTATTCAAGTCATAAATAATAATTCTTTCATAAATAAAATGTCTTAATGAATAGCTGTATATTTTTAAACATGTCATTTTCTTGGAAGTAGAATTCTAAAGTGAGTAAAGCATTATATTTTTACAACTTCAGGTCTTTTTATTTCAAATGTGAGTATACTCTATAAACACAGCCTTATATATGGCATAAATGTTTCTTTTATTGGATTTGCTGTAGAAATAGAAACCTTTTTTTGCTGAAATCTGTTTGTTCCTGCATTGTAAAAGTGTAATAGTGGTAGTTTATTGTCTGTGCTCTGTGAAAGCAGAGGCAGAGCTATTAGGCTCCCAGCAGGAGCTATTTATAGCTTGACATTGAGTACTCCTTTCTGTATCAGTGCAGCTCCACCTATTCACACAAAAAGTCAGCTATAAAAAACTTCAAGTATTTTTTTTTTTCTTTCTCTTTTTACCTTATCCTTATTCACATGGGTGTTACTTCAGGTTATTTGAGCTCAAGCCAGAAAGACCAGAATGTTACTGAGAACAGATTAATCTTGCACAACCAAAGAAAGAAATAGTCTGCCCAGTTTTTCTTTTACACGGATGAACTGTTTAATATAGGAAGGGAAGAGAGTGTATGAGGGAGAGGAGCATGTACATGGAGTGGGATTTTCTAACAAGCTGGCAGTCATGGGGTGTGCAGTTGTCCAAGAGTATGAGATTATATGTTATGGTATGAAGGAGTAAAATGGTGCAATGGATCTGACGTCAGAAGAGCAGGGGAGTAGCACACACATGCTGTCCAAGTGACTGAATAAGGTGGCCATATATGAAAGCTTAATAAGGAATGTTTTCAGCAGTCGTATTTAGCCTTGATGTTTCCAGATAGAGGATGGAAGAAGACCACCAACAGTAATGTTTTCTCACTTGTTCTAAATTTCCAGTATTCCTTTTTATGTGTTTGTGGTGTTTAGAACAGTGGCTTTCTGATGTCACTAGGGGATTCTGGGTCCTTTTGTAATGCAGATAATGACAGCTGATCCATAGTCAAATTGGTAATATCTTTGCTTTTAAAGAACTCATAATATTATGTAAAGGTTATGTTTTTTCTAGTGACTCCTTTGATTTCCTTAGTACAGGTTATGTCGTGTCCCATATTCTGCATTGCCAGGTCTTAAAACGCTCTATTTTCATTTACGTATTTGTGTGTCTGAACCAGGCCACATGTAGCAAATATAGTGGTTACACTGTGTAATAGCATAAACAGTAGACTTCGACTGTTACCTCAGAATTGATGGAGAGCGAGGACCCTACATTCAGGGTTTACATTCAGGACCCTACGTATATCAGGTTTAATACCTGTTAACTGTTTTCCAATGTGGTCCATTTAATCCATTTAACTAATTATTACACTGGTATTATCGAAGAGGTGATGGCTTTTTTGTTTTCAGCAGTTATGGATTTCCTCATTAGACTTTCCTTAACAATCTAAACTATCAAGATAATTCTGATTTTCTTAAATGTATTTCTGTGTTACTTGGGACATGACGGAGCTTTTTATAGCTGTATCCATGTGTATACTTTCTAAGAGTGGTTAACTGGAGTAATTTTTATGTCTTTATGGAGTATGTATCTAAGATATTTAAAATCACACTGAGTGGGAGGAAATTGTTTGGTTTTTACAATTCAGTAAAATACTGGGTTTACATTTCACGGTTTATTATTGATGTAATTATTCTGATAGGAATAAATTATTTGTACCATCCAGTGTGAGTTTATATTGCTGCTCTACTTATGATTGAATTTAAGAATATGAGAAAAGCCATTTAATGCTGAATATTAAAAATGTAAAAAAAATCAAATATTCGTACAAGAAGATGCGCATTTGTTACTCCTCTTTTTTTTTTGCCTTGTCAGTTTGCTACACTATAGGTTGTCAAATGTGTGGGTATGTTGCAGGATTTTCCTCGTGTGAAATATGTGGAACCATATTCAAATTTTAGAGTGGCTGGAGGCAAGATAGTTTTAACTGAATGTGATCATTATCTTAGATGGTGTTGTGTAATTAAACAAGTGCCAAGTATGAATGGAAGCCTCAAAGAGGCCTATGTACTCAAAGCATGTATTGGAAAGGTATGGCCCACAAGGAGCCTGATCTCAAGGTCTTGCAAGTGTTGAAGAGAAAATGTGTTGATCGTTGTTGTTAAGAAAGACCTTTTAAAAAAATAGAAGTGTGGCGATTGTCAGCATTAGTGTTACCATATCAGGTTGGCAAGACTTTCTGGGCAGTTTCTGTTAGATTACTTTTATATGCTATAAAAATTTAAAGGTAGGTTCTGTAATTAATTTCATATTTTTAAAACTTTCCAGTATAGTATAAATTCAGAACAAAATTCTCAAATCTTGCAATGCAAGGCAATCTATATATGAGGGTAAGTGGTATATGTAGGTATCACACATGTACACGTACATTTTCTGTCATGTGTTTAGCTGCATTTCAAGAAAGTAAGCCTTCTACTGGGGCTCTCTGGGGCATATACTAACAGGTCTCCATGCTCAGCACTGCAGCCTCTCTTTGTCTGCATGAAGTCTGTGCCAAATGGTCTGATCAGATCACAGGTCAGATGCAGCTGGTCAGTCTAATACACAAAGCAGAAGAGAGGCTATGATGGTTGCATTACAAATAGCTGCTGCCACAAAGTAATTTAAGATGGGACCAGATCAGTCTCAGGTACAGCATATGAGAGTTGGCAGTCTGTATCTAGTGCAAAGAGGTTGTAAAATTACTCTTCTGCAGTGTCTCCTTCAGCGCCGTAAACAGCTATATGGCTGTTCTCTGAGGACAACTCATCTTTTCAGATGAGAGTGAAACAGGGAGGAAGGCAGAGTGTTACAGACTCAGAGCATAAGCAAGCTGGGTGGTTAGAACCAGCTAGGATAGTTTCAACCACGCACAAAAAGTTTTCTGGCCTTTATAAATTGTCTCTCTGTCACCTGATATGGGACTAATGGCATATTCAGTACCCCCATCTTCTGCTTTTTCTCTGGAGCTACTGGCTTTTTGCTTACTTGTTTCCCTCTAGTTACTTTCATGTGGAAGAAGAACAGTGCCTATCACAATGGAGCAACAAATGAAGAGTCACCCATATTAGTGTAGGTTCTATTAAAAATAGTTTTGTAATGTAAATACAGTATGATTCAAATATTTTTAATAATTGTTACAACACTTCTTGAAAATATTTTGTATATGTATGTGGAAGTAGGCCATTTTGTCCAAATAATTTAGTAGTTTGGCACATTTGATGCATACGCCATTGTTGACTTGTTTTTCGTATTTTCTGAGGTATTTTGTTTAGGTGCTAGAAAGACCAGAAGTGCAAGGCATTTTCACATTGTTTAGCATTCATTTCACTAGCCTGGTGAGATTTTGTGATAAGTTTCTAAGAGGAAGGAGTGAATTAAATAATGAAACTTAACTGACATTTAGTGCTTGGATTGTTCAGTGCAACTTTAGCATAATAGTTAGCTTCATTGGAGAAAACTTGAGTGCCTGCCACAGAAAATCAATTATGTAAGAGCTCATTTGTATATAATTGCTTAGGGTGCTTATAAATTTTCCACGTAACAGAAATATTTTTTAATAGAGGTTGGTTATAGATTTGACCTCACAAAAATACTGCTTTTTTCCTTTTTTTGGAAAAGCCGTTAATCTATTTTGCAACAAACTGCTTAACTTCTGAAACTATAAAATATCTAGAGGGCTTTCAATGGAAAGATGCAAAATAGTGTCGTTCATAAAAATGGGAAGTTTTGAATTTGTGTTCAGGCAGCTTCAGTCAAACTGATGAAAACACACACTTGGATTATTTTTTTGTTTTGCCATCTTCCCATTCTCCTTTGTTTTAACAAATTCCTATGTATGTAAAGGGTCATCTAGTAATGTAGGTATTTAATCTTAATTAAATTTAATACATTTTTACAGTGGGTAACTGGTTATACCAACT
The DNA here is from genome assembly GCF_030936135.1 of Gavia stellata. Lineage (NCBI taxonomy): Eukaryota > Metazoa > Chordata > Aves > Gaviiformes > Gaviidae > Gavia > Gavia stellata. The sequence goes on along the minus strand of NC_082598.1, from coordinate 20,710,128 downwards.
TGCAGTCCTTTCAGTAATAAATACTATAAGAGATGCAATAGAGAATTCCCTAGGTGCAATACACAAAAATTAATTACTTGGGAATTTGTTCCTGTTCCAGTACAGGTTTTTCTCATTACCAATTTCACCAATAGTATCTCCATAGTAGAGACAAGTTATGTATATTTCTGTAATACTTTGTGTCAGTTGTAGAAGTAAATAGCCAGCAGAGGGAGCATAAATTAATTTATGATTTGGATTCCAAAAAAATACTAATAAAATGGCTAACACATTGGTGATGCTTATTGTGGAACGCAAATAACAAATGAGTAATGTGTTTATATTCAGTGACAGACCAGAAGGAAGGCAAAAGTGTCTGAACTTTTGAAACATAAATGTTTTTCAACTTCTGAGAGTGAACTGTAAATAAACTCTGATGAACGGAAACCATAAAATCACTTGATTTACAAATGCCTCTAAAAAATAAGAATGATATTTCACAAATTTCAAGTTCTGATAATTAACTGTAGATGCCTCCCAAAATTTTTGTTGTTGTTCCAAGTATTGCAGAAGCTTTATATGCTCTTGTTGATAGTTGAATCAATAGCCTAACTCATTTAGACAGTAACATAGTACTTTTTCCTCTCTAGCCGAATTGATTCTGTGTATTAGGAAGAACAGGTCAGGAGCTGTGTTTGTTTGGTCACTCATGAAGTAAGACTGGGGTCGCTGCAGTGGCTCAAGAAAAGCAGCTGTAACGTTTTTCTAACTTAGCTACCACAAAGCTCATTCGGTTTCATAAGACCTTTGGGAGAGTCTGCTCAAAAACATAATTTCAATCACAAGCTATAATTTGTATCTGTCAGAGTGCACAGGTCAGAACAGGATACTAGTCTACAAACAGAAGAGGCAACTCTATTTAAAGAGTGAAAAATCACTTGTCAGGTCCAGAAATTGATGAGGATGCTTGAACAGGCAGTCACATTGAAGCAGATGAGCAGCACAGTCTTTATGGCCAGAAAGAGGAAAAATCTGGTGTTTAGTATCTTTTAAAAAGATTACCCAGTATCTGTATCTTTTTGCTAGTTTTTATGAGAGACTAAGCATTAAAAAGAATGGAAAAGAAGTCGAAGGATACAATAAGAAGAATGGTGTTTATTCTCACTCTGTCCATAAGTGTTTTGAGCTGATATGTGAAGAGGAAGATACTAAACTGAGGAAGACCATGAGCAATTATCATAGATTACTACTGGGGAAGAGGGAGGAAATAAAATAGGAGTGAAGTAAGAGAAGCAGCCTTTTATGTGCAGTGTGACTTGTATCTAAGCCAAAGCATTTATGAATCTTAGTTTTATGACACTTTCACAATGAAGGTGCAATCTCATTAAGTGATAGCAGAAATTCAGATATCTCCATTCTTTTAGTAGGCTTGAACAGGAGGGGTTGGTCCCAGGAAGAGGACTAGCTGCACAATAGAGCTGAGTATTTAGGAGAATATATATTGTGTGAAACAAATGTGTACTCATAGCCTTCTCCTTAAGAGACTGTATTGCCATTCTCGTACAGAAAACGCAGTCTATGCGCTAGTGATAATTATGATTGTGTGACACATGGTAACAAAATGCACTACTTTTAGTCTGGAATGTATTAATAGAGAGAAAACAAAGTAAGGAGCAATGTGCTATAACATGGCCATCTGTGATGGTAACAGTTCATTCTCTGTGGCTCAGGGTGCTAGGGTGGGGGGAAGCTCTTGCAGGAGTGAGGTGGGCTAAGACCTGCTGTGCAGTGGGAATCTTTTCAAGATTTTACTTCCCTAGGTTTCAGGGCCATGGAGAGAATGACTGACATCGCAAGCACATATATTAGACCAGATAGAGAGCTTTGTACCAGCTTGAGGGGGAAGAACAGTGTTCGGGAAATGGAGCTGTTCCTTTATAGAATGATTTCAGAGAATTGTCTGGTCTGCTTACTTGGTACGCATGAAAAGAGGATCAGCTGGGCATCTGTAGGATATAATGGAGACTTAACAGTTTTGTGAAATAGGTACTATTTTCTCTGTTTGATAGCTAATAACAAAAAATACTGCATCTTTTTTTTTCCCAGGAGATGTTTTCCTATCTTTCAAGTGAGCTGAAGAAGCTGGCAGATATCCACAATGAGAGACTGTTAGACACAACACATAATCCCATTTCCTTAGGTAATTGTTGGGTTTTATCTTTTAAAAAAAATTTCTAATATACTGTGCATTCATAATGCACTTTCACATACAGTTCCTATATATTAAATATTGTTCACTACACTCCATTAAATTGTTCTTAGGCTGAGATGAAAACACGGAACCTAATAAGATAACCTACTATGAAAGTAGAGTAGTGACTTGAGCCCTTTTATTTTTTTACAAAATTGCTCCTGCCCAACATACTCATTTATTGTAATCAAGGCAGGCAGAAGATGTTAGCATGTAGTAATAATTTATAAATAAGTAGATTTAAAAATAAATTAGGGTATCATTATTTTACCCATCATCTTATAGTGCTGTGAAAGAGATTATGGAATTCCTACTCAAGATATTTGTTCTAACCAAAAATTCTGCTGAACACCAAATTAATATTGCCTACCTGTGCAGAATCTCTGCCTTACATACAGTCTAACTAAAGAAGTAATCTGTGAAAGCTTGTGGGGAAAATCAGAAATCATGAAATGTAGTATTCGTATTTCTTTTTTTCTTTGTATCTAAACGCAAATATTTAGCTAGATTTTTATTGTTGGAAAACAGCTTCTTTGCAGAAAAAGAAGTTTTGTAGTAGCTTTAACATGACCTTTTTTTACTTTAGCCATGTCACTGAAGAATCTAGATGAAAATAATGATGCTGCTGTTACCCAGCTTGGATCTATGCTTTTCACAAGACAAGTTTCTGGAGCAAGGTGAGGATGCTATGAGTTTGAAAAATTTGAGGGGTTGTATTAGCATATCTTTCATGAAATCCTGTAATCCTTGTTTTGTACCAATTGTCTCATGATTACAGGTTATGGTCTGACAATAACAAGTCAGAGAGTAATACACCCTTCTTCATCACTGTTATCTACTAATAATGTCTACCAGCCTGAGTTAGCAATGAGGCCCTCTTTGTTAGCTTTGGTAGGCTAAATAGATAATCTATGCCCATTTAATTTAGTGTCATTATTCCCTGGTACCCCTTGGTTTCATTTAGTTTCCAGCTGTTGCCTGATCTTATAGTTAAGTTGTAAGCTACTTAGGGAAGATCTTTGTTTTGTTTATTGCAGCACAAATATGGTTGTGCTGGATGTCAGGGGAATAAGCTTTTAATACCTTACATAGCTTTTTGTTACATGGAAGAAAATCCTCCTTTCCGGAACTAATTGTGTTTAAAAAAAAAAAAAAAAAGAAAAATTTAAAAATCTACAACATGAGCCAGTCTGAGTTGACTTTATTCTTAGAGAAACTGGTACATGGAAATGCAAGCCAAATTTTTAATTATTTTGGTTTAAACCTTTTAGAAGAAGAGAATGATTTAAAATTTGTTTTGGCAGGATTCCTTAATCTGAATATTACTGCTGCCATGCTAACTTCTGCCATAGACTTAATGTCATTTTATTGTAGCAGAGCTGAATGTTACCACATCAGAAGGTATGCTTCATTAGCTTGGATTATTCCACTTCCTGCACAGATGAATGACAGTAAAGCTGTATGTACTGTAGTTAGATGCTCTTTTTAATTTGCCTGTCCTAACCTTGGCTTGTCCTGCAATTTCAGCCATCTTTGGCTGAAATGATTCAAGAGGTTCAATTTTTTAAAAGTTAAATCTCTCCAATTCTTTGCCTGATACAAAGGTTTCAGGGTTTTCCTTTTTTTATGTGAGTAATTTTTTTGTCGTGTATACACTGTTTGACCTGGCATTTCAACAGATTTTAAATGTTATGCTTGTGCCGAATGTCAATGGTAGGAATAGCAACTCCCCACCCACTTCACTAGCATATAGGCTTTTGCATAACCCATGGTCTGAGCACTTGGACAGAGGAAGGATCTGCTAATCCTAGTCGTATTTGTCTGAATGCAGTTTCTTTTATGAACTGCAGGGAATGTCTCTATAGATGTAGTAAATTTGTATCAATTGATTGGTGTTAACTGCTTGTGTAGGCTTTAACTATAGCCACAAGGTGAGTTGCTCCTTTAACAAGTAAGGATGTGGGTTAGGGTCTTGATTTATCAGGAAATGGCTACGTGTTGGAAGTGCTGAGAAATAGGGTGTAGTAGGTAGCGGTTCTTAGTATGAGGAAGAGATAAAAGTGGTGGCAAAAACTATCCACTACAAGGAGGGAATGAATATGAGGTTCACATCATAGGATGGGGCAAAAGGGAGATGCAGTAGAGAGGAATGGATGGGAAAAAGTTGGGGTCCTGGGCCCTCTGAATCACTTGAACCCAGACATTTTGGACTGCAGTACAGTATGCCAAGCAGATGTCTGTACTAAGGCTGCTGTCGGTATACTGACCCAGGCAGCTCAGGGTCACCAGGTTGCCTAAGGAGGGGTGAACAGACCCAGGTCAGAGACAGAGCACATTGGATAGTTAGGGCTTGTTATGGAATAGGAAAGTTTGCTGCAGATGTCTTTCCCCCCCCCACACACACTGGGGAGCTCATAAGTACCAGTAATGAAGACCTTAATAACTTAACTGGAGAGGGGAAGGGACATGTGCATATGCACACAGACTCGAGCTAATTCAGGATCTGCTACTACTGTCACTCATAGTAATGCTTGGGCACTAACTTGGAGAATGCCTGATCTAAGCCTGCTTACATTAATTTCTTCAGAGTTAGCAGAAGTGTATATGTGTTCATCGTAAGGTATCACATAAAAAATCCAAGGCATCTTTAACTGAATCACAATTTTGTTTGTTTGTTTCAGGGTTGTTCCCTGTGGATCTGTGCAAACAGTGAATAACTACACTTTTAAAGGCTTTATGTCACATGCAAATGACTATCCTTGTGCTTACCTCAATGCTGCCTCAGCAATTGGAATTAAAAAGCAAGATGTAGATGTATTCCTAAAAAGACTCGACAAGTGTTTGAAGACTGCTAGAAAAGAGGCAAAGAAAGAAAAAAGTGGAAATGAAATAAGTAATTCTAATACAGGCATGGAACAACTTGAAGACTAGAAGATACAAATTTAGTAACACTGGAAGATAATGCTTTTGTTTGAAGTATGTCAGGTTTGTATTGCGTTAGCATTGTGAATCTGCAGTGAAGAAAATTTATTCCTGATCTGAAAACAACAACAACAAAAAAATTGGGTGAAATTCAGCTTTAAAGAAAGTAGGTGATATTCTCTCCAAGACAGAGGGCCAGACACAAGTTTTTTGCAGCACAAATATGCACTTAATATCTGCCAAATAAAACCTTTACGTTTACAAAGACCTTGAGCTGGCCTTTCAGTCTGTGGGTGACTGTTTGGACAGGTGTTCAGCAAATCACAGAATGCCTATTCACATATTCTTGATTAACAAGATTTATTTTGTCTTTTTTCCATTTCATCTTTTCTTTGATAGGGTGATCAGGTCAGAGACCCACTGAAAGGAGGAATGCCTTGAGGGATTAATGCAGCAGTTTCAAGAGCCAGTGAGACCCTGAGGTTATTTGGGCATTTTTAGTCCAATTGTTGTTAACATTTATAGACTTCCATTTCTGAAGTGTCTCTTGCCATTGGCACTGTTTCTTCGTAACTGTGTGCGGTTGCTGATTTGAATTCATTAAGCAAACAATAGATTCAGAGTCTGTTCCTGAAACAAAGGTTCCATATCACCAGAGTGACAGTGCTGTAGGTTGCAAAACTTTTAGTTAATCATTCTTAAATGCGCTATTACTACATTGCATGTAGTTTTTACATCATTTACTATTCAAAGTGAGCTTAATGTTCAAAGACATTTTCTTTGTCTGTCTGTAATGTAGTAATACTTGGGACACCGCAATTAATGAGTTCTAAATGTCAGGAAGTATTCTAGCTACTTTGTTTGGTGGGATCTGAGACACGTATTCTTCAGAGCCCTCTGTAAATTGCTTAATCAAAATAGTGGTGCTTTTGAAAGGATTGTCTATCCAGCATGTTCAAATTAATTGATACAAGAGGTGATGTTAATATGCAGAAGTTAATAGTATGCTAATCATCATGAAGGTGCTCTCACTTAGTGAGGTCCATTGTATCTTAAGCTTAAATTGAACTGCTGCTTCTACATTGTTATTGCTACAGTTACACGTTAGACTGATTAAAGCTTGTGAAAGTATGGCTCCCCGGACTACAGTCGCAGTTGTTGTTTGCTGTACAAACACATCCTAGGAGAAATGTAATATAACTTGGCCACTGAGTCTTTGTGGCTATAAGGAGATGTAAATTTCTTTTATTTCTCTCTCTTTTTTTTTCTTTTTCCCTTTTTTTCATTGAGAGCATGCTATACCTCAGTTTTTCCAGTCAGTAAAGCTCTTCCACAAGTTTGGGAGCCAAAACTCTGCAGCTCACTGCCTCAGTATTCAGTATATTGGAGCAGCCAGTGGAAACCTCAAGGCCTTAGTGATACCTTTCTTCCAAGTTTTTGATATTGCTGTTCTGTGCCTGAATGAGTATAAATTACTAAGTTAGATGACTAGTCATGTAACGCGAATGTTAGAACTGTTGCTGTGAGAGTTTAGGGAGGTGTATGGTAGCAGCTAAGATAAGCATTTGATGAATAATATCCTGAAACTGAATAAAGAAATGAGCAGTTGTCTTCTCTGAGAGGAAGAAACCTCTGCCTTTTATGTTCTTATAATAAATTGTCTGCTGCAAACAATTCACTCACTTCTACTACTATAGGTTGAACTGCTTTCTCGGGTAGTGTTTTTCCTGTCATCAAAATGTTTACCATTTGCAATCAAAGTTGAACATTTCAACAAATCTCTATAAACAAGTATCCAGGGAAGGAATTAAGTCATTTGTTCTGATTTTGACCTTTTAAACCTTTTTTTAATCTAAAAAAGTATTTTAAGATGATGGCTTTAATTGGAAAAAAAAACAACACATTTTTAATTTGTGTGTCGTTACATCTCTTCACAAATCTGAGTGATGCCACCTGAAGTCAGGAAATTTAAAATATTTTGAGAAATGTACCCCATCACATGTATAAACTCTTGAACTAAATATTTGTTATGTTTACTTAGGTAATCTGGTGTACCAGTTTTCAGTTTTGCTTGCTTGCTTTGTCCCCTTAAATGTCGTCACTTAATATTCAGTTTTTAGAGACGGAAGAATTATATAAAGTCATTATAAACGTAATGAAATTTTAAGTAATTCAAATGACAATATACTTTCAAGTAAATGGAGAATAATTGGTTATTTAGGAGATTCAGTAGATAAAAAGTATTTTTCAAGGAAGAGTATAAATAATTTATTCTCTATTCACTAATATCTGTAATAAAGTGGTAAAATAGTATTGGAACATAACCCATGAGCGGAGTTTTCATTTCCTTTGTATAACAGATACGGGGAGTTTTTGTGGCTATGGCAGGTCTCATCCACTAAAAGTAGTACTGTGAAAGATGGTCATAGCTTGGGCATAGGTTTGTTAAACTATGCAGAGTAAAACAAATGTATTAACAATATTTGTCTTCTGTGAAGATCTTTCTAAGATTGTACAGTGAAGTAAGAAGCTTCTTAACTAAATTAACTGTGCAGCCCTTTTCCTAACCTCTGCATAGGCACATGTCACTAAAGGCTTCTGAATGCCTCAAAAATCTACAAGAGCCAACTTGCTGTCTCCAGCATCCACATGGCTGGTGAGACATCTAGGAAGGCTACCTGGTCTTCAGAATGTACTTGGGGTTCATATAGCAAGAATCCTAGTAGAAACACCAAGAATAGATGCCCATTTAATAAGGCTATCTCACAGCTACTATTTATGTAGCTACTGATCTCCTTCATCTTCTAGGTCACAGCATGTGGTTACCAGATGTGAAATAGGAATGGGCAAGCACTTGAAATATTCCAGAAGAGCTGAGGATTCAGAAAGAGAAGTTTAGGAGGTTACCATTCTTGCTACCTAGTCTGCTCCTTTGCCAAAAGTTAACTGCCCTGTAGCAGAGGTAGCAAAGTGATCCGTGTGCTTGGCAGCTGCCACAATTCATACAGTGTATTAACAAATACTGAAATTGGGATGTGTTGGAGCATTGCAGGTATGAGAAGCAGTTGCTGTAGAGCTAGCACATTTCCCATTCTACTTCTGCAGAACGTATATTTTAGGGATACCTGCTTCTGAAGACAGTAACCTCTGGCAGCCAGGCAGGGTGCATGGGTAGGCAGGGGCCCCTTGAATTACTGCAGTCTGAATTGCCAAAGTGACTTCCCTCCCTTATGGTGCCTGTAGCTGTTTTGTGAGATGCTTTTCTTTCCCTCTGATACTACATCTTATGCTATCTGGATCTGTATAGGTGAAAGAAATGAAGGAGCAGATGGACTGGCTTTATAAAAATAGCACTGGGATAATACAGTGCAAGCAAACTGACACTGAATGACCCATCTCACAGGCCCACTCTTAGTTTATACTTCTTTTGTAGTATCTGAGATAATGAACAAGAGGAAGGACTGTTCGAGCAAGAACACTGCCTATTCACACTTTGCTCATAACGATTGCCTAAGATACAAAGCAAATCTACCAGATGCAGCAAATTCTCTTGAGCCTAAGAAAGCAAAATTGTAATGTTGCAAATGTAAATGCTGGCATTGCAGCTTAATACACATATAAACCGAGCAATCTATATTGTGCGATCATCATTTTTTAAGAAAGGCTGGAGCCCAGAGACTAGCAAATGTTCTCATCTGCAGTGTATCAGCAGTTCTCAGTCTTCAGCTGCTGTATAGATAATAATTCTAATTGAAGAATCATTACATGAATCCATATGTGAATGATAGATGGGCTATAGCCGTTTGTTCGTGAGGCTTTAAAAATTGAGTTGCTGTTTTCACTTTCTATAAAGGATCATTAGATTGCCTTTTTTTTTTAATGCAACATTTTAATCAACCTGGCTTGACAGGATTTGGAATCTGAAGGAAAAACAATTTCTGTAGCTGACAATTTTTTCAAACAATAGCTATTTAAAGGCTTGAATTGGTTACAAAGTGACTCTCCACAGAGAGAACCTTTGTTCAAATGTTTTTAATTCTGAAACCAGTGCTTGAGAAATTGTGGTCTATGTGCTCTGTAATAATTGGGTTTTATGTATTATACTTTTTCCCCAAAGATAACAGCATACACTTTAGTGCAGTTTAATAATTCTTTTCTAAAATCATAGTTAAAAAGGCATTTGCTCTGTCACTCAAGTATCTGTCATATCAAAGAACTAGTAATATGTTTATCTTGATGGATAAGCGTCAGTGTTCTGGACCAAGTTCAGTGTAACTGGACCAAGCTTTGAATACTCCTTTGGGGATCCTAAAGTCAAGTTCATGATCTAATTAAGATAGGTTTGATAATTATATCTGCTGCTGAACAGGAGTCTTTCATCATACCACATTTCAACTAAATTCTTTAGTGTGGCATCAAAGCTGATCCAGTTCAGAAGCTGAATTGCTTTCTTAATGTGGATGGTGAAATTTAATTTGCTTTTAGATCCTGGATTCAAATCCGGGCTGAGTCAGCTATACCAAAATTATAACTGCTTTTTTTTTTTTTAACCTAATGTGAACAGAATGAATACAGTGGTTTTCAGCTGGGTGCGGTGCTACCTTTCCTATTGTTCTCAAGGAGCTGCAAACACTAGACTAGCATCTCACTACTGGTCTCCTGTTAGGTAGTGGGTGGGGGGGGAAGTTGGTCTTGCACAAATAACATGAGAGCAACAGGGGTGTGTGCACTACTAATCTTTCTCTAGGCTTCCCAAGTAGGAACATACCATATTACTGGGAATTCAAGGCAAATGTTTAGTGTTTCTACTGATCCATTCTCTCCAAAAGCTGCTTCTCAGGCACATTTCTTGTGATCAAAGGGTACCAGAGGAGCATGTGGCCAAAATGCAATGAAAAGGAACAAGGTCTCCAACACTTCGGAAGCTTTCTAGATTGGTTATATGTGTTTGGCTTTTGCTATGCATAAAGCTCATGCTGCTATCTAAACTCTTAAGAAAGTGTTTGCAGCCATTCTCATCGCTTACCTAAACTGTTTCTGAACTGAATTCAGTGCAGTGGCACGTCCGTAGGCGCCGGGGCAGGGTGTGCTGCTCCGGCACCGCTGCTTACGGATCCTTCTCTAATGCAGCGGCAAGGTCTGGCTGCAGGAGGAGAACTCAGTGCCCAAGCAGGGGAAAGCGTTCCCGCTTTGGTTTGATATTGGACTGCTAAGCAGACAAGTAGAACTAGTTTGCAGACACAAATACTTTTGAGCAGTTAGTTAATCCTGTAACTAGTCTTTCTGGAGTCTGAGGAACTGCAGATGGAAAGAGTGCTTAGTTTGGTCTGTAACATGTCAAATGAGGCATGTAGCTATAGAGGAAAGAAGAATCTGTCCAATGTAACTAAAGAGAAGCATCTTTAAAAAAATTTTGCAACATATTGTATAAACTCTTGATTAGATTAAATAAATGAGTTGTCTTATTACTCATGGTTTTCTTCTGGATCCCTTTGTAATGAAGCTACAATGCAGGTTCTGGCTTCTGATTTTATACAGCATCTTTTTCAATAGTGGTAGAGAAATTGCAAACGGCCTGGTGGGTGGAGGGCTTGGGATACCGTTCAAGATACTTTTTTTTTTTTTAATGGAAGATGAGGGAAGTGTCTAGGAAGTTTATAAAAACAGGAATAGCCTGAGATGCTTGCTGTGCAGCTGAGGAAGTAGTGAGTCTCCAGCAGGATCTGAGTAGGCATAGTAAAGTTGACCTGCTGCACAGTGCAAGCACCAGAGAATACTGTCAAAATATAGCTCTCATTTCATCGCAGTAGTAGCCTGACCTCTAATAGTATTAATTTCTAGTATTCTGTTCTCCCCTCACCCCACTGAGTATTTCTGGGTGTTTTTTTTAGCAGACTGTGCTGTACTAGTGCATCAGAAGAAGGATGGGGAGCAGGGAAGGATGCCTACCAGTGTATTGCCATCCCCACTGAAGCAGAACTTCATATGCAAGAAGTTGACTGGAGCGCACAAAGGCAGCAGGTGCGCGTGCACATGCTGCTAGCTTTTTTCGTTGAAGGGTTTATAATCAGGAAATGGATTTGAATATAAAAATGTTTTTTAATAATGATATAACTGATGCTGTTAAAACTCAAGCCCGTATTCCATGCAGATGGCACAAACTGTCACACTCTGGTTTTCTCTTTAGTTTTGTTTGTAAAAATTTCAGCTGAATGTTAAATCTGTGTCAGGGCAGCACTTCAGGTTTCAGAAAAGATGCACACCATGTACATCTTCTAGCAGTAGATGGTGTGGTTAGGCCCCCACAGTTCCTCTCCCCTCGCTGAAGGCATGCTTAGGAATTTCATCCTCGTTGGCTCCAAGGCCTTTGGAAGCAAGATGTTTCTCAATGACTGTGTCTTCAAAAAGAATCTGTTGTGACTGCTGGAGGTCTTTGTGGGCTACACATACTCTTCACAGTGCCTTGTGGTGACTTCATGCAGTGACTTCTGGATCCATGTGCTCTTTTACAGGTAAATAGTTTTTAGGTCTCTTTTCACACTGAGATGGGCAGGAAAAACGCTTCTTTATTGCTCGCACACCCTTACCGGTATTAAAAGCTGTGGTGAGTGAAACACTACTGCCACCTTCAGCAAGGCTGTAAGGCTTGTGTGGATTTGCTAATGGAGTGGGGCAGGGCTAAGGGTGTTCCAGCTCCAGTATTAGCAGTGATGGTATGCTTTGTGCTCCCAGTATTGAAATGCCATTGCACTGCCAAGTGCAGCGGGGGCTGCTGTGGCCCTTCTGCAGGGGTAAGCTGGGCAGAAGTGAACTGTGCAGCTGGCTTTGGGTTATTTGGTCTGCTGATCCAGAAGGGAGTTGTTTTCTCTTTTCTAGATACGATGGCTCTACAGCGGGCTCAGGAAGAAAAGGCAATAACAATGTATTTTTGTCATGGAAGCAAGTAGCTGTGACTCACAAGGCTCCAGGGGCACCATTTAGCGGAGTTAAAAGATGCTGTTTTCATTTAGTCGCTATATAACTGCATTTCTGAGTCTGTTCACTTCATTCTTGAATAAGCCCCTCTTCCTGCATTTACAGGCCCTACTTTTCCCCTACCTTGCACTTTCAGAAGATTTTTATATCCATGCAAGTGGTGGTAAAACTCAGCTCTTTTGATGTGAGCGCATTTAGCATATATGCTGCATTTACTTGGCACAAGCATAGAAGGCCATAGCAGGGGCAAGGCAGTGGGGAATCAAGCCAGTTGTTTACATCTTCCTCCAAAGGACTGGTAGGTCAAACAGCCTTCTCCTTGTCCACAATACTCTGCCATTAACAGCTGTTAGTGAGTGTTAGCGCATCATATTTTTTTCCCCTCGAGGCTGAGCACATTATCTCTACAACACTCCAGCACCTTGCTGGGAACATGCCACAATTCTGTTTTCAGAGTGTTTTGTTAATGCTAGTGACCTTGGTGGTGTGACCACAACACCTGCTTTACCTGATAAGATCATTAATTTTTTCTCTGCAGCCTTTGTGTTGAGCATAAGCAAATCTTCATTTGTACCTGGAAAACACTGCCTGAACATCAGCTTACTGGAGCACTGACCTGTATCTCCCGGTATTTTTTAAGGCGTTAAATAGGCAATTAGAAGAAATCACTTCAATAAAAGCAGAATGAACACAAGCTCCTCGTTAGCTGCAATGGAGCAAGACGGTATTGGAATCAATGGTGCAGCTTTTCAGCTGTCACTCTGCTGCAGCAGCAGCTGTCTGTCAGTCGAGGTGACAGCAGAGAGCTGATCTATACTCTTCTCTGAGCTACAGAGATAAGCTGCACATGCACAACGAATGTGTTCCCAAAATAAACACATTGGGAAGAGCAGGGTATTTTTTTAACGATAAATCTTCTCGCCCTGCTAACAGTTCCTCCTCCCTCCTCCTTTGTTAGTTTACCAGGTTGCTGTCACCCCCTGCCTTTTTTCTTACAGTGGCTGTGTGTTCTGCTTCTGCCTTTTACCTTACGCGTTTGGTTTTTTGCATGCTGCTGCTTTGTATTTCTGTGGCTGCACCCACCTTCTGCATCCCACCTTCTGCTGCATCCCACTTTAAGTCTTAAGAGGGGCCCATCGTGGAGGAGATGGAGGCGGTGCTGCCTCCCAGGCCAGCGTGACCATGGCTGGCAGTGCCGTGGCTGCAGCTGGTGTCTGATCAGAATTGCTCGGAAGAAGTTTAAATGGATCTGAAATCAGGTGTGGAGTAGAGGGGCTGTAACTCCAGAGCTCTCTGAAGAGGCTAGCCCTAATTCAAGCCTTACCCCAGGCCTTTGCGCAGGCAGGACTCCAGGGGGTTTATATTTGCTTTTGCATCTTTATTGATCAGGCATGAACTTATTAAATGATAAGGTGGCTTCAGCTTCCCCCTCCCTGCTGTTTGCTCCAGTTTTGTCATTCCACCACAGCGGTGCTGTTATCATTTGCATTTATGGGGCGGTCCTGAAGTTCTTCTCTCTCTTCCGCACCGCCGTGTTGGATGTAGAGAAACGGATTTCCTTGGCAGAAATCCTGTGCTATGGGACTTGCTACATGGCCCCATGCACAAGTGTATCCTGGTTGTATGTCCCGTGTGACAGGGCTGTTCAGGCTGCTCTGCTCTCCAGTCACGCTGGGGTTGAGGTTGTTCCTCATTTTCTGCTTTACTCTACAGTAACAGGCATTTGTATTTAGGAGTCTGTGAGTCTTGGGTGACCTCATTTCCTCAGTAAAAGATAGCAGTGTAAGCACTGTGTCATGAAAGTGCAGGGGATGATGGTGGCTCAGGAGATTGATCATGTCACTGGTCCAGACTAAGAGCACATACGTCATGAGGGACTTACTTCAAGGCCTTCCAAAAAGACCAGTAGAAACTAGTAGCTGGCATAAAAAGGGGAAAAGCTGATCTCAGAGAAACCTTTACACGTACAAAAACGCCCTAAATCTTTTCATTTAGAAATTCAGTTTCATTCTTTATTTTATGATCTTGGTTGTACAACACTTGCCTCTATTTTTTAGTTTTGCCTAAGGTCTACAAAGCCCGAAATGGAAAGCAAGGATTTCTCCATCATTCTGTGAGATGGAGCTGAGTAAGTATCCTTCCCATTTTATAGGTAAGAAAGTAACAACAGAAGGATCACCTCCAAGTGCCAGTTGCCTTTCATGTAGCTGTGCTGGTTGATGCTGGTCATGCCCTTTGGTTCCATCTCAGAGAGCCCAAAGCAGCAGGTCAAAGTCTGATGCCCGAGACAGGTAGCTCAGGACATGTGCTGTCCCTATCCTTGCGTCTCTTTCTTTAAGGTGCAGATTACTTCAACTCTTCCATTTTTAACTGTTTTCTACTTAAATGAGGATAAATACATTTTTGCCTGAATAAGGTTTGCTATAGGATTTGCAAGACCAAATACCACATTATGACATATACGGGGGTAAAATCAGCAGCTCCCATTTTCCAGGCTGGTGGCTTTGACTAGCTGATTCCTTTGATAATTTCAAAGGGCCTAAGATAAAAAGAGCTTAGAAAATACAAAGACCTCTGCTTTCCTTCCAGAAGTGCAGTGGAGGAGCAGGGAAGCAACACTGAGCCATCACCGTCTCTACAGCTCTCAGTTCACTGAATATGCACTGCTAGAAAATGCCAGTTTTCAGGCCTGTCAACAGATATTTTTCTTAAGTATTTGAAGTACCTCAGCAGCGATAGTTACACAGCTCTTGCACACTGCCAATCCTATCTTTGAAGTCTATGGTTTTAGGAAAGTTTGATACAGCTTGCTTAAAGTTAAGCCAATAGCTTATCCACATGCAATGGAAGTTTGGTCATATTAGAAAACTCTTTTTTTTTTTAGAGTTGTTACTTGTAGCTTTCCAGAAAACATTGTGTCTAAAATAAGATTTTGACAGCAAAAATTTCAGCACTATCAGTCAGTTGGAAACATTTATCTTCTTTCTGGTTCTATCTCAGAGTAGATCTTTTAATTTTAACAGATAAAGAGTGCAGAACAGCGGAAGCATGCGCTGCACCTATATGCAGAGGTTTGGTTTGTTTTCCAATGAGGTTGTAATTTCTGTCCAAACTTAGGGCGTTGCTGAGCTCTGGTTTAAATTTTACTGCAAAGTCTCAACAATAAAATAAAAAGAAGGCATAGAAAAATACTTAAAGGCAAAAATTAACAAACCCAGTCATTTCTGAGATATATTTTTTAAAAAACCCTAACAGTTTAAATTAAACCATTGTCTTAGTAAAAAATAGGTGCCATAAATCCTGATCAGCTAAGACACACTCAGTCCATACCTACGGAAAATTTCCCTCATGATTTCACATTTTACATGAATGCTTTCAGTACACAAACACCTTTCCAAGATCTTTGTGAAATCCTGATATTTTTAGTAGTTAATGGAAATAGCTGCTTTCAGAAATGTCAAACATTAAAGAATTAAGTAATAGCCGCATGCGGTAGACAGAGACATAAACTGTGCGCTCTGCGTTTCAGGCCAACTTGTGTTTGTGCGAGGGCTGGAACACCAGTCAGTTATTGATCGCTACCAGGCAGCTGGGCCAAGCACAGGCAGGTCCCAGCAGAATTGTTCGCTCTTGCCTGTGCCCTTTATTTAACCGATTGTTAAATGCAAGGAAGATAACCAAGGCATGAGATAAAACAACGCTGTTTGGGAACGCCTTTGAACAAATCCAATTAGACGTTAATAGAGCTTGCAGGAGTGGGGCCTGATCCTACCGGCTGTTGGCAACCAGCAAATGAACTTCAGGGAAAGCTGAGGCTCTCGCTGGTACTTGGCATCAGCCTGGGCAATGACCGCAGCTCCTGATGGACCTTAATCAAGTTTCTCCACATAGGCTTTTCCCACTAATGTTTAACCTGTCTGAACTGCAGACCAGTCTGATTCCTCTGAGTGGAGGTTTTTAGCTAACAGGCTAGCAATAAAAGAAAAAAAAAAAAAACAACAAACCCAAACAAAAAAAAAAAAAGGGCAAATAAAAGATGGGTGCAGGGAATAGACAAATTAACGCATTTAAATTGTAGGCTTAGTAGGTTAGTGACTGTATTGCTCCTTGTCCAAGTCCAATGTGCCATTATAGAAACCCCTTCTTTGCTGGTAACCATTCAGTAACCATTCCCATAACAATGACAAGTGCTGACTAAAAGTCCCCAGAACAACCCAGGACGTCCTAGCTTATTTCTAAACAGCTCCTAAGAGCACCAATGCTATGATGGATGGTGTCTTACTTGAAACCTCCTTTCCCGAAAAGCATAAGACTGCCAATATTTGTAAGCTTTACTCACACAGGTCAGCAAATATAATAGGCAAATATGCAGAGCAAAATACATTTTGATTGATGAGATGGGCTTTGGAGAGAAGGCACCAAGTTCTTTATCACAGATACTTATCCTGTAGTCTTTTCCACTCTGCTGCTTGTTAGTGCATATGGAGTTTTTTGCATGTATTTTTAGATACTAATAAGTGTGAAAGACATGGGAAAGGCTTTTCAGTGGATTTTCTCTTATTTTAATTGAAATGAGGTCAGATATAATGCTGGCCTGATCATATCTTGTTAAGCTCAAACCTGTGCATTTTCCAAGTACTTAGGGCATTACTGAGAATCAACCTAAAGGACGTCACAAGAACAACTAAGAATCCCTTCTTTATAAATATTTCAAGTGTCCGTTAGAAAAACAAACCTCATAGTGGCAATGGCTTTTCTATTTTACCTGCATAAGCATACTTAGGAATATGCCAGCATTTTCCCATCTAAAATGGCCACCAATAGGTGGTGCTAACTATTTCCAAATTCAATACCAGGTTCTTCCCGTTTGTTCCTCAAGCAAGTTCTCCTGCCTGCCTCATCTTCCTGGCAGATCTTCCTCAAAGCTGATTTTTGATAAATATGCAATTCCCAACAGATTGATCTCATCTTTTCATATTCCTTCTTTGCTGCTACGACCTTTAGCTGCTCTTGCATGCTGGTCTTTGGGTTTTCCCTATGCTCCAGTTGGTTGCAGCCAACTGTCAAGCAGGAGCTTCTGGGAACGTGATTTCCGTACCCAAAGCTTTGGCTGCACTCCCGAAGAGCTTGCCTTTGTCTTTGTCTTTGTTCAAAGTTCTTTGATCTTGAGTGTATTTTTCCATTCTTTCTGGAAATGGGTCTTAACATTGCTCCAAAACAAATAAATCATTTTCACTCAAACTCATCTTCTATACAACTTATTTAAAATTCTGCTTTTGAAAGCAAGAGGGAAAATGTAGAGAAAGAAAAAGGTCATATAAATATAAAGCAAAGTCAGTGGAATGGTATAGAATAACTCCGATGACTTCAGTCTTTTATCTTGGGCAAGGATATTCTTCAAGCTCGTTGATTCAGAGCTCAAACTGGTAGGTATTTTCTGGTTTCAGGGACTGTCTGGTTCAGAGCAATATCCCATTACATCACCTAGCAGAAGCTGTAGTGCTAATTCTCCCAATGCAAGTCATGACCTTAGATTTGCGTCGATGGGGACAACCAGGCTCGTCACTATTCGTCCGTCAGCATTGCAGATTATGTTGTCCTGAGCCCTGTGCAGGAGCCGAGAAGTGCCATTGACTGCTGGACCACAGAGGGAGTGCACGAGCCAAGCCTTCACACCGGAGATCGGCATACCTCCTTTTGTAGCTGTCATACTCAGGGTACATGTTTGCATTTGTAATAGCTTTGTTAAGCCTCTTTTTCCTGGTGCTGCTATAAAAAGCAATAGACTCAACACGGAGGACATGCTCACTGGGGTACTTCTGGATTGTGTCTACAAGCCTGGATCTGGAGTGGGGCATAACCTGTAAGAGGAGGAAAGCTGCCATCTCCAGTGGCTCCGAGGTACAGTATGGCCAGTCCATGTCTCTCAGCTCCCTCTTGATTCCTGCTAGAGGGTATGTCTAGGCCAGAACATTTTTGGTGAGAGACTGCCTCCTTGGAGGCTTATTTCCTAACAGTCAGAAACAAAGACAGACATGGGTACCTTGAAGTGCTATGCTGCAATCCCCAACCCTTTGAATGGCGTCCACAGCCCCCAGAGTGTTTATAAAGAAGCTGCCAGAAGTCTTTTTGACCTAAAAATATAGAAACTCTGAGCCCTATGGTATGTCCGAAGGACCAGAGTGCCTCACTTGGGGGTGCAGGCAGCCACGGGAACTCCCTGGACAGGCCTCAGCCGGGGCACCTACACTCACCCAAAGAGCGGTGGCATCCTTGGGGCACTGCCCCCTCCTTCCTGAGTCCTCAGGCCACAGGTCACCAACCTCTTTGTTCCTCCTGCTCAGTTTAATAAGCGTTGAGGGGATCACTTTTTTTCCCTCCTTGGCACACCTGGAAAGATGAAGTACCTCCCTCCTCTTCCTCCAGAGGAGACTCTGAGCCTCAGCCTAAGACTCTTCCCTCGAGGCTTAGAGAATCGCCTGGGGCAAAACTGAGAAGAGATTTGTCATTTTCTTGAGGAACGGTGATCAGAAAGGTGTTCAGGAAGGTGGCGCTTATAATGACATTTTAAAAGTAGTGGCTGGAACTGCATTTCATGAAGGCCTTGATCCCAAGGTATGCTAAGGTGCTCTAAGAAAACATAGCGGCTCAAGGCTTTCATGGGGACAGAGGCAAAGAAATGTCCTGTTTCTGCATCTCCTTTGAATCTAAGTGGGCCTGAGCTGGAACCCTAAGTCTTGGGCAGTTTTGGGCATGGACACCTTCTGAACTTAGGACCCACCGGTGTGAGGCAACAACCAAGCCACTCGAGAGGTGGTCATCTCACTACTGAAAACCATGTTCTGTGGGTGATGCCCGCATTCCCAGGCTGTGCAGCCTGCTTGACTTCAGACGTAATCATTCTTCTCTGAAAGGTCAAGGCGCAAGAAGGAATGCCTCAATCATTCAATCTAGCATCTCTACATCAGATTTTCTATTTTTTTTCCCTCCAGCCTACCGAGTTAGCTGTTCTTACTGATATATCCTCCTGCCTTTTGGGAGGGAAGAGTCTTGTGCCCTCCCTCATCTGGCCTTCAAGGTCCGTCTGATACTTTATTGAGGTTTCAGTGTTCTGCACCTAGACCTTGTACAGAGAGTTACTGGCTTACTTTCCCAGCCTGTCTTTTTTTCTTTAACTGAAAGGTACAACTCCTAAACTGCAGCTTCTAACGTGTGTGCATTGCTCTAGACAAGATCTTGCTGACCCTGTAAGAGACTTCACAATAAAAAAAATTATTTCGTTGCGTGAGTATGATTTATGAGTATTGAAATGTAGACAAGGATCGTAGCAAGGGAAATAGAAATCCGATGTGAGGAAAAGAGATGCTCTTTGGGTACACAAATTGGAAGCACTGACGTCCTTGTAACAGCTCTGGAGAAATGGCATCATGTTAACCATATGATCCAAAATAATGGAGTGTCTGCATTAACTTTAAAGACCTCAGTAAATCAGTAAGTGTCTTGAAGAGTGAAACAGCTGTCCTGAGCTTGAATATTCATCTTTGTCTCCAATAAGTTTTATTCTAGCTGTGTTATAGAAGTTGGTGACGCAACCATCTTTCACTTAATATCAGCACCGGGAACAGTATAAGACATACGTAAATTCACTGAAGAAACAGAATCATCTGGGAAGAGGAACTTTTCTGATGCTTGACTACAGGTCCAAGGGAAGAGAAAAACACAGAACCGAGCAGAAAGTCAGACCTACCCTAAAGAAGCATGACCCTAAGAAAAAGCCCAGAGGGGCAGATTTGCAAATAGGCTGTCTGGAAGAGACTTGGTAGAAGCACAGAAACTGTCTTTGTTTACTTAATCCCTCCAGTGCCCAAAGGAACAGGGCTCAGAAATTCTGTAAGAAACAGCATTGCATCAATTTCTCCTAAGCAGACTAACTTGTAAGGCCTCCACATTTTTGGCCAGAAAGAGTCTTGGATTTGCTGATTTGCAGCTGCTTTAGGATCAGGTTTTTAAACATGTTATAACTGCATCCTTTTTTCCCCAGTTTATTCCATTTTATCAGGCTTGTCTAGGGCTGCTACATATTGTCACTCCTCTGCAATGTATGAACAGATTTGAAGCTTTGCAGATTGCTGTCCTGTTGAGCAAGAAACCTGTGCTGCAGGAATAAATTTTTTAAATTTTTTTTGCTTTACCTGCACACATTGTGTGTGTAGATACAGACAGAAAACAGATTCAAGAAATTACCTTGTCGAACTGTGTGCAACCAACAGCACCACGTGGCTCCTGCCGCACAGTCTCCAGTGGTGACCAAGCCCACCTTTTGCTCTTTGTAAATCACTGCCTTGTATTGCCCACTACGTGATTAGTCACTTATTTGACCTTGATAGAGACTGAAGAGAATGAAGGTTAAAATAGAGATGTGCAAGACATTACTTAGTACCATTAAATTTAATGTCTGTTCTGCTAATAGATAAGACAATTTCTGTCTAAAATATTTTTGACTCAGTTGTAGGTTATGGCAGCAAAAAAAGACACTTTTATGTCTTTCTGCTGTTTCTCAGTTCAGATGCTTTCTTTCATTCACTCTTTTACTTCTTTGCTTTGTATTAGACAGTTCCAACATTTTTTTTTTCTTGTTTCTCAACACTCCTAATAAAAACTCCAGCCATAAAAGAGCAATAAAAGACAAATTCACACTTCAGCTGGGATTTTATCATACATTTTTCATGCATTCCTAAATCCCCATCCCCAAAATCCACAAATAGGAAATCATGATTTAAGTCAAGGCATCATAGCAGAAGGTACAGCTGATGGTATCTCCCGATCTTTACTCACATCATTAGCCAAATGGGAATAATACTTCAAATTAGCTGAACAGGTGCTTATTTTGGAAGTTTCCTGCAAAAATTGTTATATATTCTGTGACTTTACTGTGGAATGACTAAACAGTCGTAATTTTGCTGCAGTCCATAAGTGTTACTGCACAGGCTTAATGCCACTCATAAGACTGTACGAGCCACACACGCAAGGAGGGCCGAGCACACGTAACAAAATCTTAAAATGTCACCGTTAGACTTCAGAATCAACCACCTACAATTTAAAAATAGTTCTCTATTCCTACCGGCCATTTAAAGACAGAGAGCAGGCTGCTCTCTCAGCCAGGTGACAGGGGCAGCAGCACAGGTGCTGTGCTCGGTGGCCCAGGCGCACACGGGGGGGGGACAGGTGGGAAGCACCATGGAATCACTAAGGTTGGAAAAGACCTGTAAGATCATCAAGTCCAACCAGCAGCAGCACCGGACACGGGCAGGTGATGAGGGCTTGGCCTGACCCGCTTCTCCCGCTGCCAGTGTAGCTTCCCTTGAGCAAGGCTGAACCATTGTGGCCAAATTGCCAGGAGCATCCTTAGCTGGGGCAGGTCCAGCGCCTGCTGTGGGGCAGGGGGCTTGTTCCCGGGGCTGCAGGTGGGCATCGCACCTGAACGCAGCAAGGCTTCACCATCCTGAACAGAGCCACGGCTGACGCACGCACACGAAGGAAGATGTGGTCAGCTGCTTTTCTGACCAGCAAGGCTCTGTCTTGCACTCAACGGACTTCAGCTTATCAGTCCAGAGGTCCCAAGGAGTTAAATGCAGATATAATTCTTTCTCTCATAGCAGGCTGGGGATCCATGAGCAGGGTTCAGCCACCATGCTAAAATCCCATTCAAGCAGAAATGTCACGTTATTTAGTTACTAAAACAATGCTCTTATTACAAAGACGTGTTAGGAGTGAAAATATGACAGCGTCTATTTTAGGTTGTCATTGATCTTTAATTTGCTGTGACCTGAAGGTTTTCTATGTAGTCAGTGCTTTTTGGCCGAAATATATGACTGCAGGAAAATGAGTAAATGAGTGCCAGAGATGTTCTTTTTTTCCTATGAAAAGACTGAAATTGCTTTGTGTAAATGTGTGGAAAATGCTGATATTTTGTTTCTATAAATACTTCGCCTCCTGCGTGCTGTATTTCATTTGTGCTGTTTCCTAGGAGTATTTGGCTTCTTATCACTTTTACGCAGGGTGCTGCATACAAATGAGCTACGGTTTACCCAGCAACCAAGCTGTGGAGCATTTGTGACTCTTGTGCATTTCCCGAGCAAGAGTAACTACTGAATGAAGCAGATTACCCTGTAGCTTTGCAAAACACTGAGGGTTATAAAACATGCATTTAGTGGATAAATATACAGAGGAAAATGCACAGACGCTCTCTGTTTCTATATATACAGATGTGCATGTATATGAATATATCTGGGTGATGTAAAAACCCCCCTGAAATAATTCATAATTTTTAATGAGAATTTAAATATAGGGAAGGCAAAAAAATTCAAAGTTGCATTTCTTATTCTCAGTGACACCACCTACAACCAGGCTCCTTGTTTATGGAGTCTATAAACAAGGCTCCATTACCACAGACTCATGAGATCACAGGGTGGTTCAGGTTGGAAGAAACCTCAGGATGTCGCCAGCCCAACCTCTGCTCAGAGCAGGGCCAGCTCTGAGGTCAGACCAGGTTTCTCAGGGCTTGACACACTTGTTCCTTGAAACCCCCAAGGGTGGAGACTGCACAGCCTCCCAGGGAAGCTGCCCCACTGTCTGATTGTTCCCTTGGGGAAAACCTTTTTCCATATATCCAGTCTGAAACTCTCTTGTTTCATCATCTGTTGTCTCTCTTTCCCCCACCATGCATCTCTGCGAGTGAAGACCCTGGCCCTGCCTCCTCGATGACCTCCCTGTTGATGTTGGGGGGCTGCTGTTAGGTGCCTCCAAGGCCATCCCTTCTCCAGGCTGGACAAGCCCAGTTTCCTTCAGCCTGTCCTCACAGGGAAGTGCTCCAGACCCTGGCCAGCCTGGGAGCCCGCTGCTGAATTCAACCCAGCTGATCATCCTCTTTCTTTTATTTGAAGGGGGCAAAACTGGACGCAGGACTGCAGGCGTGGTCTCGCTACTGCTGAGGAAAGGGGTTTAGTTACTCCCTTGGACCTCCTGGCCATGCTCCTGTTAGTACAGCCCTGGTTGCTCTTGGCCGCTGTTGCTGCCAGGGCGCACAGCTGGCTCAAGCTCAGCTCGGCCCCAGTTGTGTCATTGCAAGGGACTCTTCCTTCCCGAGTTCGGGACATGGCATTTGTCCTTGTTGAATTTCAGGAGATGCCTGGCCCACTCCTCCAGCCTGCCCAGGTCCCTCTGGATGGCAGACCTGCCCTCCAGTGTACTGACTGGTCCCCTCCGTTCGGTGTCATCCATGGGCTTGACGAGAGTGCACTCATGGTGTCATTGATAAAGATGTTAAACTGGACAGGTCGCAGGCACCAAAGTTAGGCCGACTGGCTCGTGTTCCCCAGGCTGTGCTTTTGGCTTTTTCCAAAGATAGGTGCAAGATTTGCCTTCCTCCAGTTTCTGGGGACCTCCCCTGCTTTCCAAGCCCTTTCAAAGGTGACACTGGCCTTACAAGGGCAGCAGCCAGCACTGTGAGCCGCCGTGGATGCAGCCCGTCAGGTCCCACAGACACCTGTGGGCTGAGTTCTCTCGAGGTCCCTGCCTTGATCGTAACCCACTGCTGGTCATCTCCTCCTCCAACCCTGCCTCTCAGCGCCAAGGCTGGCGTGATGGCGGCAGCGGGGGAGTGCCAGGGCTGGTCTGGATACGCTTTGTGGGAGCAAAGGGAGGAGTAGGCAGATTGAGGTAACTCCTGGCGCGTTCCGGCAGTGGGGTGAACGGAGAGGGCAGGCTCCCTTTGCTGGCCAGGGGACAGGCTAGGCGAGCCGAGAGGAAAATCTCAAATCTTGTCAAGAACATTTTGGGTGAAAAGCCTGGACAGCTTTTAAAAAACTTTTTGAACAACGTCAGGAAGCTTTCCTGAGTTGGGTAATTAGCCATGGGCAGAACAGGGGTGGGAAAAGTGCACTTGGAGTTACGCACCTGAAGTCATCACCCAAGTCAGTTTTAGCTTTCGCTCACTCAAAGCCCGAGTGAGGACTTTGCGTTACCTTCAGAGGGGAACGGCAGTGTAAGCGCTGAGCTCCTCAGCCCTTCCCATGCGTGTGCCACTTCTTTGATTGCTAAAATACACACATGGATATGCCCAATCTTGTTACACGGGAATGTTTGTACTGCCTCTAATCCATTTAAATGAGTCTTGCTCAGCCGTTTGACATAGGTAATATAGACGGACTTGGCAATTTTATCCTTTGCTTAAATTAAACTTTAGTCTGTGATACAGTTTGCCAAATTAGGCAAAATGATGTTATGATTATTGTAAGCTAGTGGTCTCCATATCATGATTTCCACCTACTTCAAACTTGCAGTTTTAAACCTGCTGCCTTTGCTGTCTATCATACATTGGGATAAGCTTTTCAGTGCACTGGATGAGGTTGTATGTTGTAGTAAAATATAAATAGATTTTATAAATATAAAACATATTTTAACATAATGTAACATCATTAAACACAGAATATACTTAGTAAAAATACTACTTACACCCTGTAGCACAGTGGTTACCACACACGATTTTCATGGGACTGGGATAAGAGAAAATGAAGGCAGGGACTCTTGCATGGAAATGAGCATAAACAGCACTGGAAGAGCTTCCTTCCATGCTGATGCTCTCCACGTGGGCAAGACAAGTGGGAGGGCATCCAGCGATGAGCAACCCACCTTCAGGTAGTTGCTTTATGAAGACAGAGCTGGCGAAGGGGCAGAAACATCTACAAGTATTCCAGTGTACAAATATTGTGGTGGAAATGGAGCAGGACAGACTTAAAAGAGAGAGAGAAGAGCAGGCAGGGCTTGACAAGGCCCCTTCCCCTTCAGTCAGCACTGCCCCCTTCACGCTTCCAGCAGCATTTAGCATGCCCAGGCTGCACAATGGCCCAAAACCACACAGAAATTAGAAGGAAGATGAGAAAAATCTAGCAAAGATGGCACCAAATGCTATGCTGCCAATATACCCAAGCTGCTCTGCATCTCTTTGGGTATTCTTGGAGTGTTCTGCCTGTCCTCCTTTGTTGAGAAAATCTGGTTTGACTTTCCTGAAATTGAGAAAATATCACAGCACTTTCTATGATAAATAAAGCTGTGTCAGACTAAGTCTGACTACTTCGAATAAACCTGGTGTTTACAACTACAAGCTGAGCAATGTCTGTTGTGTGACAGACAAAATCTTCAGCTTCATCTCAAACGTGCAGAAGCCAATGTGGGGTCATCTTCAGGGAACTAGGACTGCAGAGAACTGGTCCTCTTCTAAAACCGAGTGACTTTTTTCCGTAAGGGTGCTGTACCCAGCAATGCTGGTTTGAATGGCAAGGTTTGAAGTAGTTCAGTGCACATGAAATCAACAAGCGGAACTGGGGTGAAATGGTCAGGCAACTGCAGCTGATTAAATGGCACTAAAATTTGTTAGCTGATTGTACAATTTGTCAGTAAACAGGTATATACAAGGCAAAATCTAGCCGCCTTCATCTTAATAGTCACCTGACATGATTGCCACAAAGCCTGCTTTCCTTCTCCCACAGCCTCCCTGTCTCTTTTTGAGGGCTATTTGAAATTATGGGTTATGTATGGATTTCTTTTCTAAGTGGCTATGCTTTTGAGCATAGGTTACCTGAGGTTACCTGCAGGTTACCTGAGCTTTGTCCGTACATTGAAAAAAATACAGTAATTCTGTTTCATTGATTTCAAAGGACATAATCCACCCAAAAGTGGACCACTTTTTCTATAGCCAATGCTGTAGATATTCTGTCCTTAAGAGCATAAAGGATGAATCTTACTTTCATTTACAAGTCCAATTTAGAAATATTTTTTTCTGAGTTTAAGGTGGAAAGAGAAAAATTAAAATTCCTTATTGATTTTTTGGGGGGTTAGGTGGTCAAATAGCATACCAAATTTCACATAGCAAAATAGTGAAATGCCATTATCCTGCAAATATAAAAATCTCTTGTTCTCGCAGAATTGTCATCCTCTCTGTAGGGTTTTTCTTTTGCCTGGTGTCCTAAAGAAATGAGACTTCTGTTATTGCACTATCTGTTTGCATTCGGGTCTGTTTCCCAGAACCCTCTGATAACTTTGAGCTCATTCGGTTTGGAGAGAAGGATGGAGGACGCAGAGGCTGTTCCCACTGACAGCCGGTGGGAAGAAGAGATGAGGGGCAGGCAAGGAGCACTCGACGGCTCCCCGTTCTGCTCACCCTTCGCAGTACCCAGCGCTCGGCGGCAGTTCAGCACACCCAGAGCACTGCTCCAGCTGGAGGTACTTCCCAAATTCTCGCCCACCTGGCAGGCACAGCGATGGGGCACATGGATCTTAGGAAGGAGGCCAACCATTGCACGAGGTCGCTGAAACTGGGGTAGCGGGAAAGTGCAGATCCCAGGTGGGCGAGGATGCTGCAGTGAGGGGTGGCACGGGGCAGGGATGTGGATATACAGCCTTAGGGCAGACTCCATTCATTTTGCTCTTCAAGGAACAACTTGCAGCTCCTTTAGTGTCTCAGGCATTCACAAGTGAAGAAAGAGAAAGGCATGTGGATTGTTATGTCTGTTAGGTTTTTATTCCATACATGGTGCTAATATACTACTAATACCTTTTCTCAAGAAGACTTACTGCAGGGTAGGACCGTAGGTGAAGCTACATGTGAAAACCTCTGGGGCACCCCAATTTATTCTGCCTGTTCCTCTTTCCATAGCGAGTCCTTTCCAGATCTGGGGGTTTGGAGCCACCATGAATCCCTGCTTAGGGGCCTTTTGGAAAACATGAAAGCGAGGACAGTATGTGTGACCAAGTCTTCTTTTTCTTGTGTAATGTGAGAAACACCTCCACCACACATGGCACACAGCACACCTCTGGTGTAAGAGATCGGGGCTGGTGAGCAGGGTGTCACTGCAGAGGACTTGCCAGCTCCCCCAAAGTAGGATTTGGCAAGCTGTACTTTTGTTTGATTTCTGAGAACATTTTTTTAACATAGTTTTCATGAAAGCCTATCTTGCAGGGCTACATTTCAGCAAAGAAAACTGCTTTTGCGCTTCTTTAAAGGAAAACTGCAGTAACATACCAGGTGTGCGATCTGGAATAGAAATCTTCAGAAGTCAAATGCAAAGGACATTTAATCCTGACGAAGCAGACTAAACATTTGGTACAAAAGCTGGAGAACATTCAAGATAATAATAAAGTACTCTGCATGTTTCAGTACATCTCCTCTAGCAGTTGGAGTCCAAAAAGGTCACATCAACCATGAGCGAAGAAAGAAGGAAAAACACTCAGCAAGATGAATATTGCTCAGAGCATTAATTTTCCCATACCTTCTTCCACAGCAGGGTCACAAGCAATTAAGAGTCCTCATAGTGGGAACACTTCTACTGACATACTTTCCTCTCACCCACCGTTTTTTTCAAATTTCTTACTTTGGGCAGGTGGTCGGTTGTGATCCAACAAAACTCATTTTTATTTGCAAATTAACCTAGAAATTAAATTTTCTCAGACAAAAGGTTGAAGTGTTCTTCCCTTCTACACTTCTCATTTTGTATGAGGTGAGCTGATGAGCAGCTTTCTGTCCACTTCTGTCAAACTCCTGGAAAAATACATTGATATATTACATTACATTACATTGCATTTACATTAATATTATACTCAATAAAGCAGGGGTTTTATGAAAAAAGTTTGAGAAGCAAAAATGAGACTATGTGAGAAATACCTTCCTGATCTTGAAGAAAGAGAGCTGACAACTTTCACATCAGTGTATTTATTTTAATATTTCTGTGCTCCTAAATGTTTGTCTGATTCCATTTCTCTTCGCAATTCAAGATAAATATCCGAGATTTTGGAAAAGAGAGTCATCATGTTAGCAGGAATGATGGTGTTAATGTAATACATCAAAGTGACAAGATGTCTGAACCGTAGTCACCTGGGAATCAGAATATTTTCCATTTAACGTCCACTTGGAGGATCACGTGCACTGTTGTACATATCTGCACTGGAGTACATGCGGTGTCCCAGGGGACCCGCGTGTTCCCCTGCACGCTTGGTTTTGGTGACTGTTTAAAGACACGGCATATCCTTGCACCTCACGTATCTGTTGGGATTTTTACATCATGCTGTCTGAGTGCTTCTTTGATTGTGTTACCCATTTGAAATGCCATTTTATCTATGGGTATCTGATAGCACAATCATTCATATGCAGTTGACTGCATTTATTTGTGGCATGACTTAAATGGATGCACCTGCAAGTCTACATAAAAAATCACCTGAGTCTATGAACTGAAATTTGAAGGAAAGCAACAGAATGCACATTTCAGTGTTATTTCTCGTTATTTGGCGCTCTATTTCAATGCCTTTTTTCTTCTCGAAGAAGAGAGAGGATTTCATTTTTATCCGGGGCTGTGTGGATACAATAGACATTGCTTTTTAAAACAAGCAAATTTTTGATGTTCTTTTAAGGAAGCATATACATGTGTATGTATATGCATATTTGTATTTCTAACCCCCCCACACACCTGTTTTCTGTCATTTGAATGTTCTGAAACAATTATTCATTTTTAGTTTCAGCAAGACAGGGCCGTCTGCTGCGTCCTGCTGGCGCCCCAGGCTCTCTCCTCAGCCTCTGACGAAGCCTTCGCTCTCCACGCCAGCTCCCTCCTGCGCAGTACCCTGGCCCTGCCGCACCTGCCTCCTCTTCCACCTCATCCTCCTCTGGCTCACGAGGAAGGCTCCTTGACGTCTCCGAGACCCCGGCGAGTGCGGTCTGTGCCTGGCTGCCCCTCACTGAGTGAAACAGGGCTGCTGCAGGCGAAGCTGTATGGAATGCCCCAGGTGGGGAGAACGAGAGAAAACCCTCCTTCCTCTTCCCCAGGGAGGGGGAGATGATTGCCAAGTAAATGGCAGTTAAATAAGAAAACACCCTGTCTGCAAAATTAATTGTGGGCAGTGATATCAGGCAAAGAGGCTTCCCTTCTGAAAAGTGCCCTGAGATTTTTAAAGGTCTGCACGAAACAGCTCACCACAAGTAAAAGTTGCAGAATCGAGTCACGGAATTGGGATCCTAAAGGCTTCGGGGTGAAATACATGTGTATATTTTAGAGAAGGTGCTTTGCATACCAATATGGCATCTGCAGACATTTAAAACCTTGTAGCAATACCAAACCCCAGACTGCGTTTCCTGACAGTGTGTTGAGTGCCACTTGAAAAGGGTGGATGCATTAAAGGCTTTCCAAAGTGACATCCCTGGGTGGCCACAGCAGCCATGCCTCATGGAGAAATGTCTTGTCTGGTTCATGGGAACATCACAACTTTGCTGCCGTTTTGGGTAATTATTTTTGTTCCTTTTTTATTTCATAGAATCATAGAATATCTCAAGTTGGAAGGGACCCACAGGATCATCGAGTCCAACTCCCTCCTCCTCGCAGGACTACCGAAAACTAAGCCATATGACTAAGAACGTTGTCCAGATGCTCCTTGAACTCTGACAGGCTTGGTGCCATGACCACTTTCCCTGGGGAGCCTGTTCCAGTGACTGACCATGTTCTCGGTGAAGAACCTTTTCCTAATGTCCAATCTGAACTTCCCCTGATGCAGCTTCATTCCATTTTCTTGTGTCCTGTCATGGGTCACCAGAGAGAGCAGATCAGCACCTCCCCCTCCTCTGCCCCCCTTGAGGAAGTTGTAGACTGCCATGAGGTCACCCCTCAGCCTTCTCTTCTCCAAGCTGAACAACCAAGTGACCTCAGCCGCTCCTCGTAAGTCTTGTCCTCGAGGCCCTTCACAGAATCACAGAATCACTAAGGTTGGAAAAGACCTGTAAGATCATCAAGTCCAACCATCAACCAACAAACACCACCATGCCCATTAAACCATGTCCCACAATGCCTTGTCCATACGTTCCTTGAACATCTCCAGGGATGGTGACTCTACCACTTCCCTGGGCAGTTTATTCCAGTGTCTCACCACTCTCTCAATAAAGGAATTTTTCCTAATATTCAGCCTAAACCTCCCCTGGCACAACTTGAGGCCATTTCCTCTTGTCCTATCACTCGTCACTTGGGAGAAGAGACCAACACCCACCTCTCTGCAACCCCCTTCCAGGTAACTGTAGAGGGTGATGAGGTCTCCCCTCAGCCTCCTCTTCTCCAGACTGAACAACCCCAGCTCCCTCAGCCGATCCTCATAAGACTTGTGCTCCAGACCCCTCACCAGCTTCCTCGCCCTCCCCTGGACACACTCTAATAGTTTGATGCCCTTCTTATATTGAGGCACCCAAAACTGCACACATTACTCAAGGTGGGGCCACACCAGGGCAGTGTAGAGTGGGACAGTCAGCTCCCTCGACCAGCTAGCTATGCTGTGCTTGATGCACCTCAGGACACGGCTGGCCCTTTTTGCTTCCAGGTCACACTGTTGGCTCATATTCAACTTGCCATCAACCCAAACCCCCAGATCTCTTTCTCCAGGGCTGCTCTCCAGACTCTCGTTCCCCAATTTGTATGTATAACCAAGATGACCCCATCCCAGGTGGAGAATCCTGCACTTGCTCTTGTTAAATTTCATACGGTTGGTGATTGCCCAGCTCTCTAGTCTATCCAGATCTCTCTGTAAGGCCTCTCTACCCTCAAGGGACTCCACAGCTCCTCCTAGTTCAGTATCATCGGCAAACTTACTTAATGTACATTCGATTCCTGCGTCCAGATCATTTATAAAACCATTGAAGAGCACTGGCCCTGGGGAATACCACTGGTGACTGGCCGCCAGCCTGATATAATCCTATTAACTCTTTGAGCCCAACCTGTCAGCCAATTGCTCACCCATCGTGTTACGGACTTGCCTAGCTGTGTGCTGGACAGTTTATCCAGAAGAATACTCTGAGAGTATTCTGATAGTATCAAAAGTTTTTGATTTCTGGTTATGTTCTTGTATTTATTTTTGGGGGGTTTACAGTGACCTCAGGATAAAGCACCCGTGACCCAGCTGGGAGAGACTGACAGGAAAATCCAACTGGGCTCACGGTTCACAACAATTTCTGTCTGCTTGCCAACAAAATAAACATCCTGAGACTACTGTGGTTGTTGAATTAAGATGCAGATGTGGTGTGTAATAGTTCCTGCAAAGAGGTGTATTACATGAATCATTAAAATCACTGAAAAGATAAAACCAAGCAAAGAAAACTGGGAGTAACACTGACCACAAACCATTTCTCTGTCTTGCTTCTACCTAATCAGGCGATAAAGAAATGAACCCGCTAACTCAGGTGTTGCTCATGCTTTCCGAATTTTTGCCTCCCAGGGGGATTATGTATGGGTGGAGACGATGAGAATTGGGTCTGCTCAGCGTGAAGAAGAGGAGTCTCGCTGCTGTCTTCAACTACCTAACGGGAGGCTCTGCTGCAGCTGCGCAGTAAACGGTGCGAGCCAGCAGACACAGGCTGCAGCAGTGGAAATTGTCACAAAAACTTCACAACTGGCCTGCCCCGACCAAGGAGAGAGGCTCGGATGCAAAGGATAGCCATACAAGGGTAATGTTTTTGTTCTTGCGCATGAGGTGTCCCATTCAAATTGGGGCAGCCTGAATGCGGTTTTACACACAGTTCTTATACCTTTCAGGCATTCAGATACAACATGATTTGATCAATCGCTACTTAACACACACGCACTACTCTTTTGCAAAGCAACTATAATTCTACGGTGTCATCATCCATCTGCTTCTTTCTTGACCTAGACATCCCTGGAGCTGGTCTTGCTACAGTTACTTGTTTACGACAGCAGATAATCGGAGGGTATCACAGAGGTGTTAGGGGGGCTGAGGGTGCTGGTGTTATCTCAGTAGTCCAGGGGGTATCCTTTTTCTTCAGGGTGGGGGCTGTCATCCTCCTCCTTGCAATGAGCAAGGGGTCCTTTAGTCATGCTTACTTAGGCATGACTATGCAGTATACAATATATATCTCTCTCTCTCAAGAAAGTTAATACAATTTCACACTATAAAGACTAATAGGGAATGGGATTTTCCTAACGAAATTCAGGCTAGCTAGGAGGAAGATAACTCACCCCAGTGACAGTGCGCAACCATGAGCACAGGCTGCCCTGAGAAGCTGTACCATTTCAGCTGGGTTTTTTTCCTTTTTTTTTTTTTATTTTTAAAGTAAATTTTGAATCCCTGCGTAAATACCTGTCCTGAAGTTAAGGTGCGCGTTGATCAAGTGATTCTTCTACCCCCAATTTTTGGGTTTTGGTTTTTTTTTGGATGATTCTGCAAGAAAATAATTGCTGGGGCAGCATCCCTCGGGAGGCAGCAGCGGGGGGCCGCCGACGCGCTCTGCCTCCCGGCGGGGCTTTGCCCGGGAGGCAGAGCGCGTCGGCGGCCCCCCGCTTCGCGCCGCCCCTCGCACCGCCCGGCCGGCGGCGGGACCCCCCGCCCCGCCCGCCCCCGGCCCGGCCCCGCAGCGCGGCGGCGGGGCGGCGCCGCGCTGATGTCAGGGCGCGGGAGGCGGCGGGGAGCGGCCGCCGGCCGGCGGGCAGCGGCGCCGCTATGGCGGTCCCGTTGCGGCTGTCGGCTCTCTGCGCCGCCGCCGCCATGCTGCTGCTGCTGCTGCCGCTGCCGTCGCCCGCCGCTCCGCGGAGGCCGCCGCGCTGCGCGCCGCCCTGCAGCTGCTGGCGGGAGTCGGCGCTGTGCGTAGGGGCGGCCGGGCCGCCGCGCAGCCTGCCCGCCGGCCTGGGCTCCCTGTGAGTGCGGGGGATCGGCGGTGCGGGGGGGAGGCGGCGGTGCGGGGGGTGATGCGGGGCCGTCCCGCTTGACGGGTGGCTTCTCTTTTTGCAGGAGCCTGGTAAACGGGACCTTCTCCGAAGTCAAGGACAGGATGTTCTCCCACCTGCCCTCCCTGCAGCTGCTGTAAGTATGGCACTGAAGAAGCCGACGGCCAGTTAGCGCTTCGCCCGGTCCTCCTCCGTGGAGTTACGGGTGCCCTTGCAGAAGGGGAGGTAACGGGTAACTGCCCCGCTAGTGCGGCCCCGCTGATAGAGCAGCTGTTTCGTCACGGAGGGATGCGTTTTCCGCCCATAAACCACTTCACAAATCGTGCACTGAGTTACTGAAGGAAGACACAATGTTTTCCGATGCCCTAAGTTCCTTTTTTAAAAATTGCAGCTCTTACAAGGTTAGGGCAGAGTTTTCCTCCAGAACCATGTGGCCACTCTCACTCGCGCTCACCTTGCGCCCTGCTGTCTCGCGTTGGCTTTGGGACGTCGTGGGCGCGACGGGGGGTGAGCAGAGGCTGCCGGGACGCACCTCGGAGGAAAGCCTCTGGGCGTGAAGCGCTGGTGTTGTCTGCAGCATGACTGTGCTTCAGCATCCGCCTTGGAGGGCGGCCCTTCGGATGCCTTCTGACCTGATGGACCTACAGACCATCCCGGTCCTCTGTCCCAGGGGAGAGCCGTCCAGCTCCCGGCACTCTGCAGCCCTCCCTCCTTCCTGACCTCGGGCAAATCGCTTGGTTGTGCCCGTGTTGCAGTCAGGTGCGTGCCTGCAGCTCCGGTAGCTTACCCAAACTTGCTTTAATTTGGCTGTCCTGGGAGGCAGTAGCAGGGAAGACACAGAGATACGGGGTGCGGTACAGCCCCCCTGGGGAGCCCGGGTACTCATTTCTCTGGTAGGCTGCAGAGAAGCCATGCCGCTGCCTGTGCCCTGGCTAGCCCAGCGCAGCCTGCCTGTAACGCCTAATACCAAGCAGACCCTCCACACCTCCCCCTGTAAGGACCGGGCTGCCCACAAAGCAAAGACACGCTGCAGAGAAAAATTCGGCAAGAAGATGTGAGGCATGCCAGAAGCCCAGGCTAAGCGCTTGCCACAGAGCTAGGTGTTAAAATTGGTCTTAGCAGGAGATAGTCCCTAAAATCATTTGGTAGCACGATGGCCAGCCTCCTCGCCTTGGGCACCCCTACCTCATTCTCAAAGGCTTGTCTCGCTATCTGGGGGGAGCAGCACCCCATGGAAAACGCTGGGGAGCAGTGGGCAAAGCAAGGGGTGGAGGCTTTTACCTTCTTTAGCGTTGCACCGGTCCCAAACCCAAGTTTTTGTGGGACTTGGGGGCCAGCACAGAGCCCAGGGCAGAGGGCAGGGGGACTTGGTCCACCGATGAATGGGGGCAAACAGCAGGCCTGTGCCAGCTGGGAAGGAAAGGGATGAATCCAAGGGTGGGTTGAGAGAAACCATGGGTGGAAAATTAGAGATGGGGGGAATCTGGCTTGTTTTAGGTACTGGTACTGGGAAGAGGGAGGAAGAGCAGGTGAAGGTTATCCCTTTCCCTTAGCTGTAGTAGGTTTCCAGGAGGAGATGTTGGGGTGTGTGGGGTGGTGGGGCAGCGGTCAATTGTTGAGAAAGTCAGAAGTTGCCCATGTCACTTTATGCGGTAGATCAGACGTGGGAGCGAGAGGGGTTTGTCAGCACCACCACCACCTTGGGCCCTGACGAATTGTGGTGGTTAGTGTAATTTGTGACTTTTCCCTTCAAACATGAGAAAAAAGAATGATTAAATGGCAGAAGAGATACATGCATAATTGAGCACTTGGGTACCTCAGGACTATGTCTAATGTGGCAGTAGCTGTGGTAAAATAGTAACGCAAGGATTTATTTTTGATGGCAGTCTGCATCTTTGTCAGATTTCTTTGGGATAATTTAAGGAGCATTTGTCTAGTATTAGCATAATAACCAAGGATCACAGGGGAAGTTTGCGTTTCATGTTCATTAGTCTTCGAAATTAATTTTAGTAAAATGCCTAAAACCATACAAAAAGAGGATTAATAAGTTACTGTAATAAAGCAATTAGTGCAGACATACTCACTCATAACGGAAAATTCTGGGATGTTCCAAAAATTATTTCTTTTGAGTAACGTTCGATTTTTAGACCAAATAAGTTTAGCTCTTTTCTTAAAAGGAGATCGCTCTCTGTGCTTTTGAACATCAACACTGGAGATCGTCCGCTGTTGTGCTTTGATACAGCAAAGAAGGAACTTTGCTGGCAAAGCCTTTCCGTAGCATCCTTCTCCCTGACCGCCTTGTCCTGCCTCAGGTGACAGCCGCTCCAGTGCAGCTCTAACACGTTTTGTCCCTGAGGTTCACGCGGGAGGGCAAGGCAGTGCCCGGAGCAGGCAGCACCGCCACTCTTCCTTGCTGCCTGCGGACACAGGGCTTTGCAAGGACAGCAGGACTGTCTGTCTCTGGCGCTTTGGGCACGTCTGTGTTTCCAGCTGACGAACTGTCCTCCCACGCCACGGGCCATAGCCCTTCTGCAGGTCAGGCTTGGAGCATGCCCCTGGGAGTGCAGAATGAGCGAGCACTGACCCACTGCGACTGCATAAATGAGAGCTGGTGCTGGTGCTTGGGAGCTCAGGAGCGGTGCTGAGATAGTGTCTTGAAAATTGTCGGTGTGGCTGCAGGGGTGGTGGGCAACTGGGGTCCACACTCAGCAGACCTGCCCTCTAAAGACGGCTTGTCCTGCTCAGGGCACCAGAGAGCCGAGGGCCAGGTTGCATTTAACCGAGGTGAATGGCATGGCGAGCATTTCTCCTGGGGAGCAGTGAACGTTAACTAGCATCACATTATGCCTTTGATTTTTTTTTTTTTATAGACCATCCCACAGTATTTTATGTTTGCTGCATTGGTGGGGCAATATGGGCTCAAGTCAGTAAGATTGGTTTGGTCATGTGCAACAAACACAACGGGCATAATCCAGTGTGTCAAGTTTTAATGTGCTTTCCTAATGCCTGCTCTCCATTTTTAGTTTGCTGAACTCCAACTCCTTCACTGTTATACGAGATGATGCCTTTGCTGGTCTCTTCCATCTAGAATACCTGTAAGTTTGGTATTTTATGTCTTCCCCTGTCCTCTATAAATCAAGATGTTTTGATAAGTTGCCAAGACTCCTGATGTGGAGTCTTAGTCTTTACTGTGATTCCCAGGAGCAGGGGAGACGAAGGATTTATGTTCCTCTCCTGTGCAAATGTTCTTTACAGTGGCTCACCATTTTTCAGAGGTTGCAGAGGATTTTTAAAATATGCTGTAAATGCAAGGTGGCTCTGTGCAATTACAGTACACCAAAAAGGCATTGCTTAGCAAGAGCTTGTCCTGGCTTTCCAGAACAGTGCCACCACTGTCGAGGGGCTTTGAGAAGGAGGTGGGGGAGCCTCTCCTGGCCTGCTGGCAGCCTGAAGAGGACTTGCAGAGGATCCATGTACTTCCCAGAACAACCCTGATTACCAAACTGGTTCGCTTCCCCCAACTTTCCTCTCCAACTTCACCTTTTTTCTGATATCTCATTTATTGCCCGTGGCATTTATCTTTATATTATAAATACTTATGAATATATGAATATATAAATATATATTTCATATTATATAAATAATTGTAATTATTTATATTATTATTTAAATTTATTTAACTTTCCTTTTCTTTACTTAGTTCACTCAGTTGATTTTTACATTACCTTCATTTCCCGATTTTTTTTTTTTTTTTTTTTTAGGTCACCCTTTTTTCTTTTAAAAAAAAGTATTAGCCCTGGTACCAGGTTGTCCTCACTTCATACTCCAAAGGACTGCCATTTCTCTGTGTTTCTCGGACATGAGCTGGTATGTTTGAAACTCTGATATGGTCTGAAAAAATTCCTCTTTCCACCTACCTTCCTGTGCTGAAAGGTAGCTGCGGAAAACATTTCTGTCTTTTTCTAAAGGAAGAACAATGCTCATAAAACTGACTCTTGCTAAAGTCTTGCACGCAAATAGGTATTAAGGTGGGGTACATTGAGGATTGATAGTCTGATACGTGCTGAGCAGCCAACAATGGAATTTGCAGACCAAGAAATAGAGGATAATGGTAAATGGTATATGCTAAAATCCATGATTCAGCTACATCTGGATTTTTCAGAGATAGCGAGTTATCTAATCATTCTCTTTTCCATGCATCCACAGGAAAAAAAGTAATTCGCAATATGTTTGTAAAAAGGAAGAAAAACATTTTATTATTGTTTCATTAATGACTTGCTTTCAAGTGCTGATGAGCTTGTCCCAGCAGCATATGCAGCGGCAGTGGTTGCATTGGTGACTGCAGCCAGACCCCTGTCGAAGAAAAAAAATCCTGCCCCTCCTCAGCTGGTCAAAGGAGACATCTCTGTCCCTGGTTGCCAGCTGCAAGCCAGGGAACAGGATGAAGACTGGTAAAGCCTTACAGTTTCAATTTCCTTTAGCAGCAGCTGAACAAGTGGTCTCAGTTAATGGTTGTGGTCGCCCTCCCTGCCACGTCCACAGAGCTCTTCCTCTTCCCAGCAAACCGCACCTCCACCTTTTGGGAACCAGGTGCGAGCGGCCTTTCTCTGGGTATTTATTTGGCCACGCAGCCAGTAACACCATTACAGCTTCGATAGCTCATGTCTCTCAGTTACCAGTGATGAGACCTTACGGAGAACAAGAAAACCTCACTGGCAAACAAGAGTGACGAGTTTCTTTGTGTACAAAGCAAAGTTTCTGGATGAAGAGCAGATGGGGAGCACCCACAGCAGATACCTATACATATATCTCCAGCTGTGTCCTGCTGTTCTTGCAGCACTGATAATGGCATTCAATGCACCCTTAAACTAACTGGCTCCGTGTGGAGTCTGGGTAAGACAGGTCTGATAAAGATGGGAGCTTTGCTGGTGAACAGAGTGGCATTCTCAGGGTAGCATCCCTTTGAGGCCAGGTTTGGTGACTTGGGAATCTGGCAAATTACTGAGACTTAGGCCAAATTTGCATCTTCTTGCTGCAGCGTGTGCAGTGAAGCTGTGTTTATTTGCATGGGCCGGTGAGCTGGCACTGTGCAGGGATACCAGGTGCTGGTGAGGGTGTCAGGAGGCAGCTTGGCTCTCTGCTCTGCGGATTGAATTCCTGTCCCCAGGCAGCCTTGTAATGGCTGACCGTCTTCTGACGTCTTCCATGTAGACACAATGCTTTCTCATCCGCACCCTTTGCATGCAATCAGGATCCCGGTCACTTTGTGAAGGACTACGTCTAAACTGCAGAACCCAGAGCACTTGGCATCTCCTGCATCCCCATCTTGACTCTCTCAAGAAGAGACCTTCGCTCATAGCATTTTTCCTCTATTTCCCTGGAAGGCAAACAAGGATGTGTAGGAGCAAGGGAGACACTTTTATCTCATAAAACCTTTTATACAGTCAGCATGCAGTTGTCTTCATCCAGGTGCAGCTGTACCATGCAATATCTTGATGGCCACCTGGCTGCGATCGCTTTGCAGGGCT
The DNA here is from genome assembly GCF_030936135.1 of Gavia stellata. Classification (NCBI taxonomy): domain Eukaryota; kingdom Metazoa; phylum Chordata; class Aves; order Gaviiformes; family Gaviidae; genus Gavia; species Gavia stellata. The sequence goes on along the minus strand of NC_082598.1, from coordinate 20,671,714 downwards.
GACGGTGTATTTAGGGATGCGTCCTCGAGTGCTCAGGGGTCAAGATGCTCAAATATCAGCTCTTCCTTTAAATGCTGATGTGCAATCAGGAGAAGCAGCATGTTCCTGAAATCGATACGTGCCTATCGTTATTCCCCCAGCGCACGGGGCCGTGATTTGCCCTCAGCTGGGCACCCTGCAGAGGTGGTGTCTCAGCTGGAGAGAGCTGAACGGCGGCAGCAAGAAGAAAAACAAGGCACAGTGGTCTTGCCATTTATGCAGACTTCGGATGTCTGCAGTTCTCGTCACGGCTCTGTGGGTGCGGAGGAGGCACTGTGCGTGCAGCCACGGGAGCTCCCCGTCAGAGCGTCTGTCTGCAACCTGGGCAGCCCTGGCACCGCTGTGCTGCCCCGTGCTTTTAAGATGCAGGTGGTTTGTGAGAGGAAGGTAGGACTTCGGCTTCTGAAGTCCATCTCAGAAGCCTTTCCTACGCAGGTCTCTTGCCTCACACAACACACCCAGAGGAGATTAACCAACAGAGGAATACTGGTTTTTGCTTTGTTGATTTTGTTCCTCTTTTGCTGGATGTTTGTGTCACGTGCTTTCCCTTGTGCTGCCCCGCACCTGCATCGTTCTTTGTGGTCCACCTGAGGAAAGGGAAAAAAGGAATGTCAGCAGCTCCACCGAGACTTCCCTGCCTTTAAGTCTAAAGGGACTGCCCAGGAACCTGCTGAATTTGGAGACCATAGCTTAAAGCACTGGTGATGCTAATAATAATGTTAATTAAAGTCTTTTAAAATACTTTTTTTGTTTGTTTGTTTGTCCAGATTCATTGAAGGAAACAAAATTGAAACCATTTCAAGAAATGCATTTCGTGGCCTTCGAGACCTGACTCACCTGTAAGTTATTTAACACTTGGTAGTAATTTGTACTTGAAGAAAACTCTTCTAGGGGACTGCTGGTTTTCCTGCCCCACAGAAAACCTCCCTTCCCCTCCGTGTGTCAGCTTCCTCCCACTGTCAGTAACGTGCCTGCCACAAATTAAAAAATGGCCTTTAAAAAATTCTTGCTTGGGCAGCACTGCGGCATGTTCGGCTGCCTGCGCACACCCGCAGCTCATGCTGGGGTGCAGCTGTGACCTGTGGGTGCTGCGCCGGTACGACCGTGATACTACCGACTCGTGATTAACATTCCTGGTTCTTTTCAGTATGCCCAGTGATTGCTCTGTGTGTTACATTTGCACCTGAGCAATAAAAAAGCTTTATATATTTTACCTTTACGTGAGCTTCAAGCAATCTCTGTCTTGAATGAGAATAATTAATATGTGCCTGTTCCTCATAACTATTAACAATGCCAGCGGCTGGACAGTGCCAGGTAATTAACAACCTGTAAGTGAGCTCAGACTTAGTAAGAGTCAGCCAGACAAGAGACAGCAGGGGAAGTTTAGACTGGATATTAGCAAAAATTTTTTCACTGAAAGGGTTGTCAGACACTGGAACAGGCTGCCCAGGGAGGTGGTTGAGTCACCGTCCCTGGAGGTTTTTAAAATAGGTGTGGATGAGGCACTTAGGGATGTGGGTTAGTGGTGGACTTAGCAGGGTTAGGTTTAGGGTTGGACTTGATGATCTTAAAGGTCTTTTCCAATCTAAATGATTCTATGATACTAAGCTTTAACTTTCTTTTCTAGTTCTTTGGCCAATAACCATCTCAAAGCTCTACCAAGGGATGTCTTCAGTGATTTAGATTCTTTAATTGAACTGTAAGTAATGAGAATCTTTCTGTTGACTGCCTGCTTCTGTCACTCTGTTACTCTGAGTTTTAAGTTCTGGGTTTGTGTGGTGCTGTATCTGATATCTGCACAGAAAAGAAACGTGCATTTTGTTGTTCTAGCTTTTCTCATTTTAAAGTTGTTTATTTGGTAGACTCCTCTAAAATAACTGCTGTTTCTCAAATCATTGTTGCTTTTCATGACGCTGTACATAGCTTGCATTATTGTGCTTCTTTCTGATGTTTCATGTAAATTGTTTTTTAGGGAAAGGGAGACAATGAATTTTAAAACTACAATTTCTCTGAACATTTTTTCCTGTTATTGTTGCATGTATTCCCTGAGATTATTTTAGTAAAAGGCATTAATTAAAAAAAAAAAAAGGTTTTTTTTTTTCCTTGTTTTTGTACAGTGGTAGCACATTGCTGACTTACTTACTGTCAGAGTTTTCTTGTATAACTGAGCTGCTAATCAACTTTCCCTATTTTTGGCCTGGCTCTCCCAAACAGCAAAGTGTAGTTGCAAGCCAAACAAATTGCCAAGGAATCGAAGGTACAGTGCTGAAATTGCACATACAGTAGTAGAGGGAGGTTAAATTGACTCCACATCAGCAGCAACTCTAAAAATACAAGCCTTACATCTGTATTTTAATGTAATAGAGAAATGGTACCAGCAAGGCCACTCTGTCAACCAGCAGTACTGGAGTAGTTTAGTGAATGAATGGGATTTATCTGTGTCAGTGGTAGATGGTGGGAAGGAGGCTTGCAGCAGACAACCAGACTGTCAGGATTCATTATGTTACAGTCCTAATCCGATGAAAACTTATAAACATGAGCAACTTTACACGTGAATCACAGTGCTCTATTCGTATGATAATATGTGAGCATATTTCCTAGATCAAAACAGTTTTTCCAAAGACAGCACTCAATGAAGGAGAGTCCATAGTAAGAGAATCCAAATAAAACTTAAATAACTTCCCTGTTCTCAGTTCAAAAACAATTCAAGGCTACTCATATATTTTTAAATTCAGCATGTCAAGGTGATAACAGTTCTGTAGTATTCATATTGCTATCAACCTTTTCAAATATGTTTATTTCTGTGTGTTTTTTAGAGATTTAAGGGGAAATAAATTTGAGTGTGACTGCAAAGCCAAGTGGTTGTTTTTGTGGTTAAAGATGACAAATTCCACTGTTTCTGATGTCCTGTGTATTGGTCCAGCAGAATATCAGGATAAGAAGTTAAATGATGTGACAAGTTTTGATTATGAATGCACCACTACAGGTATTCAGAATGTATATTTCTAAGCGCACTACAAATGGTTAAATATCAGAAGCTTAGACTATACCCTTTCGCTTCTGTGAGCATGACCTGGGGGGAGGAAAGGGTTACATACAAAGCACTTCCGAATACTAGAACAAGCATAAAATGGGAAAATTACATTTCTAAGCCAAAGCAAGTACTGAGTTTTTTATTTGGATTAAGTGATAATGGGAGAAGAGCTGTAACTATTCATATTCCAAAAGACTTGATTATGACTCACTTTGTGACTTAATTTTCATCACAGAATGCTTTCTATTATGTGGAATAAGGCCATATACTTATGGCAGATGAGCTTCCCAAAATCTCTGTATTTCCCAGAAAGCAATGAAAAGAAGTTCAAATAATGTGGCTATATCTGTTATCTTTATTCAATAGGCCACGATTTAATAGCATCAAATGTGGTGGCAATACTGCCAGCAGTTCTTTATGGAACTCCATTAAGTTGGAAAGAAATGTCCAATAATATTCTGACTACTGTCTTGTTTAGGATCTTGATTTTTATTTTAGGTAATGTAAAGCATGCTGAAGGAAGTGAAGAGAAACTTGCATGTGGTTATGCTTATATTTTATGGCCGAACAGCTGCAGTTACCTATCTTTAAATGTAGTCACATCATATAACTGAGAATATCAGCTGCGAGTACTGTTTTTCATCTTCCATGTATATGATGTCAGCACTCTGCATTTTTTCTATACAGTAGTATCAGAAGTGTTTGGTTTCTCATCTGTCATCAAGTCAGCCATCATCGTTAAGAGACAATAGAAAAGTTGATTCCTAGTAATGTAAAATAAAGTTTCAGGACAAGGTATGAAAGGTAATCCAAGGGCAATATGTAAAGGTAAAGAGAATTAACTCAGAATTCAAAAATATGTCAGAAGAGCAGCAGAGGTAAAGCGTGATAATGTGCTAGATGAAGGGATGTCAAAAGCAGGAGAGCAACATAGCTTAGAACAGTACCAAAGGTATGTTCCCATGTCTGCAAATCCACCAAGATGCAAAAGTACAAAGTAAAAGTGGGCTTCACTTCATTTTAATGTGGTTTAAGCAATTGTGCAGCACTAACAGTGTGCGAGAACAAGACTTATCTACCTGCTCCTCAGACCTATACTGACCTACCTGCCCTCTGTCATCTCTTTGTACCTAGAAACCTAACTATAAAGTTGCTACAGCCAAAATTCACCCTTAATGTTAGACTCTTTGTCTGCTGTAAGCGAAATTACACCAAGCATAAATCTAATTTCACATGCTGTAGAGTTTGCTGGGGAGCTAAGGCATTACATGGTGCAAGAATTGCCTAGCTTAGTATTTGTTCAAACGCCATCTCGCAGCACAGCATACAGCTGTAATATACTCTTCAGATAGTAAAGGACGTTTTCAAACCAGTCATACGCTGGCTGCTGCGAGGGAAGGCTGTGTGCCTGACCCTGGGGGAGGGCAGCAGGAGGCTTCCCAGGGCTCCAGTGCGTAGTGAAGTGGAGGGCGCAGAAGACGTGGCGCGCTGTCGTCCTTACAAAGTGTCCGAGAGGGACAGACCATATGAAGAAATGACCCATAAGAGGCAAGCCAGAGATAAGTAGAGTAGAAATGCAAATCTTCAGGAGTGTGTCACCCCTGAGACAGCGTCATGTCCCCGGCACCGAACTGGACTTCCCTTGCTCGAGCTGTAACTCTCTGGTGGCCTTGGCCATCTGCGGCGTCAGGCCACAGCTGCTTTTTCCTTCGCTGCCATTGCCTCCCCCAGATCCAAAGGGAGTGTAAATATGCCCATCTTCATTCCCTGAGGATTGATTAGTCACAGGCTCAGGCTTGTACCATATTTTGAAGTAAAGCAACATACCCTGTAGCTGTATTCTCCTTTCTGACTCAGTGACGGGCAGTGCTCTGCAAACCTCTTTCATTCACCTTAGTCTTTAGTACCATATTTCTCTCCTTTGCCAGGTGTGATCAGACTGTCCACCATTTCTGGTTTCTGGTACTGTGTCGAGCATGACTGGATGTAGGATGTGGTAACAAAGCAGTTTGCTTGGTAAAACGTACATCTCGGTGGCTCCATCGGTTCATTGCGTCCTCTGAACTGATACAATGGTAACGGGAGGAGAGATGTAAAGAGGTGCTGCCATGTTAAAAAAAAAAGCCAAAGAACAAAACACTCGTGTTGCTTATTCACAGAGAAAGTGATTCACAGTGTCAGTGATCTGCACTTTTAACTCTTTCTGTGATAGTATCTCTTTTCCATTCCTCACGGCTTGCATCATGGAAGCAGATTAAGCCATTTCACTTTGTTTCTCATCTTTCTCCCACAACAGCGTGCGAGGGGGCTATGCCGTGGCTGTAAGCACGGCAGGGGAACGTGTACTTCCTTTCAGGAGACTGGAAAACAGGCCTTGCACTCCCACAGGCATTGGAAACAGGCTGTGTGTGTGCCTGGGACCTGCTTTGCTCAGACCTGCCGGCAGGGATCATCTTGCCAAGCTTTGGAAGCTTGGCTTCCTCTTCCTTTACCTAGCTGGGACTGTCTTCTGGAGGTGGTCCTCTCTTTCCCTGCTGGCTGGAGGGAAGGTAGTTTGCAAATTAAGAGTTACCTACTCTGTACTTGCTCCTGTGCTGGAGATCACCTGTGCCGCCATGGTGGCAGACAGGAAAGGATGTCTAATGCTCCCTGACAGCACCTCCAGGTGCTCACCTGGAGTAGAAGTCTCCACCACGGGGAAGAAGGGCCGTGAGGAGAGGGGGACCGACTGGTGGCCAAGTCGCAGGATGCAGTTAAGGAGCTGCTGCCCAAAGAGGTCATTGCTCCCCGTTCTCTTTAGTGTCCTCCAGCGTTCCCCACATACTCCCCCTCTGCCTCTGTGCTCCTGTGTACTGGGATCAGCCAGAGCAGGGGCTGCCGGGAGGGAAATCAGCCCAACAGCAAAAGCGTTGTGTCCCTTATCCGTGGCAGCTTGCGCCAGTTCAACAGCCGAAGGAGCAGAGGCGGAGCGGGCGGCTGGAGGACGGGGGGGACCACCCCAGCCCTCAGCCGGCAGAAAGCAGTGTTAAAACCATGTGTCTTGAGAGAGGGAGAGTGAAACTGTGCATCGGGACGAGAGGCAGAGAGCGACAGGGGCAGCCAGTGGCACAGGGGGGAAGTGAGGGCCGCGTCCTCTTCCCTCTCCCGTGCAGGCTGATCCAGCTTAAAAGAGAAAAATGTTGGGAAACACTCCCCTCAACCCCATATTTACTGTATGAGCTCTTTCTAGCGTTAAAGCAAGGCATGTGGACCTGCCTGTAAAACTAAACCAAGCCCCCAAGACCTAAATTTTTGGCAAGCCTGATGTGGCAGCATCTCTTTACTGTGTAACCGTGTTCCACATTAGAGTCTGGTATTTCCAGCTGGTGCTAAAAACAATGTTTATTGCTTTTTACTGATTACGACTGATTTTGTTACCCATTTTTATGCATCCAGTGACATAAAGAGCCCGACGACAAGTACAAGTAAAAATAGCTGTGTTAACACTGAGTGATTTCTGAACGGGCAGTGGGTTATAACACACAGACTGGTTTGTTTTAATTCACAGATTCCCTCAAAGTGTTTCACAACTGTTCAGATTTCAAGAGATGTCTTCTTCAGCATTAGTTTTTTTGTTTCTTTCTCAAGATTTAAAAAATATTTTGATTTTCTGTGACTGTATCCGTTATTGTTCCATCCTTAGCTACCTTTCATGATTTATCACTTACTTTTACTTTCTGCATACTTCAGTGTCAGTTTTCTCCAGTCCTTTTATTTTCCCAGTGAGGATGAAGATAACTTTCTTGTTTTCCTACCAGCATTTATGAATCAAGCCTAAACTCTATTTATAATAGTCCCTCGAAGAATGGAGACTGCAATTTCTTTTGCAGCTGTAGAATCCGCTCTGTTTGTTTAATGGTAGTCATCTATCTTTATTCTCCAGAAGTGTAACTCCTCAAGGGCAAGGCTTTCAAGCATGCAGAGACGGAGAGTTCTTCATTCAAAAACAATTATTTCATAATGCACCAAAATGAGGGACTCGAGTGAGGACTTAATTACGATTTCACCAAAATCCCTGGATGCTCAGGCCCTTTGAGTGTAGGAGTGCATGGTGAAGGCATGTAGCAAATGGAGCTTGAAACAGAGCAGTGCGAGGTTCTGCAGAGAAACTCCATCATAGCGGAAGATGCATTTCCTTTTCTATATATCTATATCCATACATAACTTCAGTGCAGGCCTTCTGCCACATTCTAGACCCAAGTGCTGGCTTTTCTTTGTCAACTCTGCTATACTGGTTTCTTTTTCTGATAACAATGACCTTGCCCAGCTGTCAGGCCAAAGATCAAATTCAGACCCAAGTCTCCTCGCTTTGCCCCAGATTGGCTTTATGCTGACTGCTGACTTAGCCCAGGGTGAATTTTAGAGTTAAATCTACAAAGACACTTGGATTTTGAGAAGAAATCTTTAATTTTGGAGTGACACTCTTAGTCTTTACAGGTTGCTCCAACTCCTCAGTCTTAGTATCCAGAATAAGTTTCCCATTGGATAGTAATTTGCAGGTTGGTTGTATTTTATGCCTGAACTACTTTACAATGCCCCATAAAACGTTATGTTAACTGAGTTTTTGATTACACCATTTTGTCTATGGTCTAGCCAAAATGGGGTTATCCCCAGGCAAACTTCAGATTATCATTTCACTTTCTGCCTGGTTTAGCATAACACAAATTGCTAGTGATTAAATTTGCATGACTTAAGAAGTTATTGGACTTCAGCTGGAAGTTGCTGTCTCTCAGCTTGAAAGTGATTCTAGCAAGGCCATTTCACTTGACGGGAAAGCAGCTTCCAGCTGTGAGGAAAGAGACTTCTCTCTCGATACCCTGATTTCATTGATACCAGCCAGCTTAGCTGGAAAATCTGATTTCTGCCACTCTTTACCTATTTGATCTCCTTGGCGACTATACTTCCAGAGGACAGTTTATGAAGCCTAAAGCAGGAGAAGCTTTCCCGTTGCTGCATGCCTAACATGGGCACTGACACTTCCATGGTAGTGTTATACAAAATCCAGAGTATTTCACTCATTTTTCTGTGTAAATTGTTATAATCAGCGACCACTTACTCCGTGTTCCAGCAAGGATGTATCCTAACTGTGGTAAATGTATGTTTCTAGATTTTGTTGTTCACCAGATTTTGCCTTACCAGTCAGTTTCAGTGGATACGTTCAACTCAAAGAATGATGTGTTCGTAGCCATTGCACAGCCCAGCATGGAGAACTGCATGGTGCTGGAGTGGGATCACATTGAAATGAATTTCAGGAGTTATGACAATATCACAGGTATATGAACACTGGGATTCCAGTCATTGATGAACTGTTGGTGTTTCACAAGGAGGAGGTTCGTAGATGGGTACCAGTTGATGGGTTTTGTCCCAAATCTCTGTTGGATTGTGCAGATCAAAGTGTGTAATGTTTGGACATGAGTGACTTCATGGAGTAGCACATCTTGTTAATACATGCACATTTAACCTCACTGTAGCACACAAACTAGGCTTTTTTTGTCTGATCTTGTAAATTGTTCTGAAGGCACAAACACTTGCTGTGAATGCCACACCGTGGCCCAGCTTAGCACTCACTGCCTGAATCACACTACAAGTTGAAGTGTAAGTTAAAGGAGCCCTCACTCTTGCCAAAGTGCCTGCAAAATAGAATATAAAAATACTCTACCGCATGTAGAAGCAAATAGGTCTGAAGGATGCTTCTAGGGTGGGCTGGCCAGGAAAGCATGTTTCACAGCTGAAGCTGACGTAGAAATATTTAAACCGTGGTTGTTACCTAAAGAGATGTGCTGTAAAGCTTTCACGTTTACTTTCCATTTACAAACATGCTGAATTAGCATCCTGGCCAGATTACTCATCAAACAAAAAGCCCATGTGGATGCCAGGTGATTTTCTAATGCTAACAACCATTCTGTCCCTAACTGACATAGAGAGCTCAGTCACACCATGACAGCAGGCACAGAATCTTTAGATCTGTTATACACTGCCCAATTTCCCAGATACTTTAAGCTACTGGTTCTGAGGTCTCAGGAGCTAAATTTATCCATGGAGCACCTTTCCCTCCTGTTCCTTGTTACGTGTGAGAGATTATTTTTTTTACCTTGCATTTTGGGAAAAAAAGAGTATGCTGCATCTTCTTCTGGTGTTGTGGGAAGTCTACAAAGGCAGCAAGCACCTACCTCCTCAGATCAGCTGTGTGTGTCCCTAATGAAAGTTTACAAGTTACTACCCCTCTTGTCAGGAAATTTTGGAAATGAAAAATTTTGCTTTTTTAGGTTTCATTGTGTTTTGGTAGATTAGGAGAAAATATGTACCAGTGGATGTAGATTGAGAAGCAGATGGCCCAAAGAGAGCTAGCAGAGCTCTAGAAATCTCTGGAAATGAAGTTGAGAGTTTAGGTCATTTCCAAAGACAGCTGTCTCCCAGGTGTATTTTACTTTCCTGTGAATGACGTGACAAGGAGACACTTCTGCTAGGGACTTACATCCTAGCTCCACACCCAGCATACATGCCCAGACTCATTTCTCAAATGACCGCCATGTGTTCCTGGAAGGCCCGAGTTTAAGCTCCAGACTCTGAAATGTAAGTGAGCAAAAGACTTTTGCCAGGGGACACAGGCATGTCAAAAGTCTTTTGCAGAGCCTAAAAAGTGTTTTGTAGAGCTCAGGAGCCACCTTTGCGCTCCATGGGGAGTTTCATTACTAACTGTAAGCTTGACATTTGAATGTCCGAATTCAGCCCTTTACAACATGGGCTTATGGACCTGAACTAGTTGTCAAGATTGCCTTTAGAGTCAACATGCAGAGAATAGGCGTTGCTGTCCTCTGCAAAAGGGGACATTTACAGGCCAGGTGAAATCTTTTCTAGGGTGCTTTTTGACTAAGTTAGACCAGAAAGAGCCTGGATGATCACCTTGAGCATTGATGTCTACGCTGCAGATACAGTACTTGAGATGAATCCTACCCCTCCTACACTGGAAGGGTGGTAGATCATCCGAGGCTGGCTGTGAAACAACTACGGATAGAGGGCCAGGAGAGGTGTCAGGGCAAGACTCCTGTAGTGACTGTGACCAAGCACGCATAGGGGAATCTGTGCAGTTACAGCTCTACTTAAACTGTGCACTTCGGAGAGGAATTCCTCTCTTCTTCCAACAAAACTTTTTGTAAATAGTCTGGTTGTTACTTTTTTGATGTGGTTCTTGTTTAGTGACTTGACATTCTCAAAACGGACCATAACCCAATCTGATCTAATCTGGCAACTGCAATATTCCTAAATATTTCTAGTTTAATGTAATCCCAAGAATACTTAACAGAAACAACAGAGTTAGATTTATCTTTTTCATCCTGCTGTCAGGTGATATAGCCATAAGATGCATCAATATTTCTATTTACAGTAGCAAAAAGCTGACTCTGGCCCTCTTGGAGCAAGAAAAATAGACTATATTTCATTCTTCTAGTTAAGCTGGAAAGATAGATATTCCAAGAATAAGGGATTTTCAGATTCCTGCTGAGTCATGAGATAACAACTCTCGTTATTTTGGAATAATAAAATTTGGCTTAAATGATTGTTTTGGATATTAGGGGGCATGTGTTTGAACAAAGAAAGAAAGAAAAAATATTCTGGATATAAAGGAATGAGCATTTTAGGGTGCATCATACTTGCACACCTTGAGGGGTGTGACATTTCCAACATTTGAAGTTATCTTTCAAGTTACTGGGGAGAAAAACGCATGAAAAGAAGCTCTGACAGCATGTAGCAGAAGACAAAATTATGAGATGGTGCAGATTTAAAAAAGGGGAGGGGTGATTTGCTAATCTTTCCGTGGTTTAAAGGGTACTTCATACTGTGCTAATATATGTGTTTTTTTTCCCTTTGGGCAATAGGTCAGTCCATAGTGGGATGTAAAGCCATTCTTGTTGGTGACCAAGTGTTTGTGGTGGTGGCACAGCTCTTTGGTGGCTCACACATTTACAAGTATGATGAAAGCTGGACAAAGTTTGTCAAATTCCAGGATATCGAAGTATCTCGCATTTCCAAGCCAAATGATATAGAGCTTTTTGAGATAGACAGTGAAATGTTTTTTGTCATAGCAGATAGCTCTAAAGCAGGTTTGTCAACAGTGTACAAGTGGAATAACAAAGGGTTTTACTCCTACCAGTCCCTTCACGAGTGGTTCAGGGACACCGATGCTGAGTTTCTTGATATAGATGGAAAATCACATTTAATCCTCTCTAGCCGCTCCCAGGTTCCTATTATACTCCAGTGGAACAAAGTTTCTAAAAAGTTTGTCCCACACAGTGAAATCCCCAACATGGAAGATGTCTTGGCTGTGAAGAGTTTCAGGATGCAAGATAACCTATACATCACGCTCACGAGATTCATTGGTGACTCCAGAGTTATGAAATGGAATAGCAAACAGTTTGTGGAGATACAGGCTCTTCCATCCCGAGGAGCCATGACGCTGCAGCCTTTCTCCTTCAAGAACAATTACTACCTAGCCTTGGGAAGTGACTATACCTTCTCCCAGATTTACCAGTGGGATGGTGAAATGAAGATCTTCAGATTATTTAAAGAAATCTATGTGCAAGCACCACGGTCTTTCACAGCTGTGTCAACAGATCGAAGAGATTTTTTCTTTGCCTCTAGTTTTAAAGGAAACACTCAAATATTTGAACATATCATCATTGACTTGAGTTTATGAAATGCTGCTGGAGTGAAATTCATGTAGAATGACATTTATACACAAACAAAACAAAAAGAGACCTTTCCAAAACCAGGGTGCACCTATGGAGTATGATGACATTTTCTGAACTTTTCAAACTTGCATATTAATCAGGGATTGCATTTACTGCATGACATGTCCGTTTTATCCTTTTTCAAAGACACTTTGCAATCTGCAGTCATTCAGAAAAGAGTGCAGTGCATTAGGATTAATCTAAGAGACTGATGTAAATTTTATCCAGAAAACTACCTTGAAATGAACACCTCATAAGGAAAGTAGACTAAGCTATACATAGAAATTATCTTGACTCTTAAACTAACATGTTAGTAATGATTTTAAGATTAGAGCCAGTTCTTCATGGTTGCTGATGAATTGTAAAAGTGAACAGTAATGTTCCAGAATACACTTTACTTTGGTTTCTTGAGGTCTGTCTTCAGAATCTCTCTTTGTGGTTTATAGTAAGATTGAGACATCATTTTAATTCATTGTAGATTAAAGGGAAAGTCAAAATCTATTGCCATTTTTCTTCCATTAATCACTATTTCAGCAACAAATTGGGCATAACAAATAGCTCAGCCCACAGTAACTGGGTAGCCAGGAAAAGAAGGGTATGTCACTTCTAGACTGAGAGAGCTTAACAAGTTAATGTAGACAGATAATAACAGAGGTCTGTTGGGTGCCATGAATGAATTGACTACAAATTCTGTCCGCTTTCTGTTTTAATAGGTATTCCAGAAATCCACCCCATTTTGTCCTAATTCACACTCTTCCTGATGATCCCAGTAGACTCTGGGATGTTTTAACAAGTAAATGTTGTGATCTCTCATTCTAGAAGGCACAGCTTAAATTTAGCCTGAAACACACATCTACAGTCATGTTTTCCGTGCTGTAGCTCGTCTGTACACAATGAGATGATGTATTCTCCAGCGTTCTCCCCTCAGCGCAGCACACGAGCAATAAATTCAGGTTTTGGTCATCACAAGCTGTATTTGGGGAAGCCTCCTTCTGGCTGAGGTCTGAATATGACTTCGGTATCACCGAGTCTTTTGAAACCATGGCAGCTGGAGCTGTTTCAGGCTAGAGCTAACCCTGGCTCCAAGCAGAAGGGTTTCCTCTTGGTAGTTCCAGGCTTTTGCCAGGTTGCCAAGCCATTGAAGGTTAGACAAGAGGATGTGATCAGACAGTGCCACATTGGTGTTTGGGTGGCTACAGACTAAGACACTCAGTCATCCTAAATAGGGCACTCCTGGCACGCAGAGACTCTGTCAGGAAAACAGCAAGGGACCATTTTCCTGGAAAGGCTGTCCACCATCCTTGCCCAGCAATGTTGTGTATCAGGGCCCTTTTTTGTTTACTTACACAATATGTTTCTTTAAGTTTTCACACCACTTAGCATACCACGTTGTTTTATCATGTCTTGCTGCTGCATTTCCACCTTGGATAACAGGGAGGCTTTGCGTAAAGCAGGCAGAGCAAAGGAAACTGCCTTTTATTCCTTCATACTCAGGAGTATCTCACCATCTCTGTGCTGAGTGAGCTTCACATTTTTTCCCTGGACACATAAAACATGGTCTATTATCACAAATAGAGGTGTTCTCATAGGCTTTCTGACATCCAAGATGTGAATAGCGCTGCAGAAGAGGATTATGCACAAGGAGACCCGTGAGGAGTCATAACCTACCAGTGACCTGCCGTATCACAGCCTTCCCCAAATTTTGCCTTGCTGCTATGACATAAAATTATTACTGGTCTGTCAGAGATGTAACTAATTTTATTCTGTTTTTAAATTATGTGTTATTTTTTCTCCTATAGAGGTGCTCATCCTGGTTTTATTTTTAATTACATTGGCAACTTAGCCCATCCAGCCATCTGAAGTATTGAGCGCTGCCCTCCACATTCCAATGTGGGGTCAGTCCTGGTGGTTCAGTCAGACCGGCAGATGCTTTCTCCCTTCACCTTACGAACCAACCCTCTGCAGTAGGTTTTAGCAATACCTCTCCTTGGATTAAGCTAACAAATCCAACAAAACGAAGAGATGATTCATATGTCTGCCAGTGAATGCAATTTCTTACCCTGTTCCCAGTTTATTTTTTAAAGCAGGTATGGCTGGCAAGCAATGTTCCTTTAACCTGTATTGTGGGAAGGCATTTTTTTATTGCTTTTCTGCCAAGTGCACGTGTTTAAATAGAGTCAGATACTCTGATGAGGAGTGGCATTTCTCAGTGCGCCAGCACTTTCTTTTAGGGGTCACTGTGAGTACCATTCACTCAGCAAGGGGCATCAGTCAGAGCTAAAAGCTAGTTTAGAGAAACTGGATCTTGACTTTTTTTACTTGAAGGGCTGCAAGAGGAGGGAGGAAAAGGGCTTGTGTGTCAAATACCAGGAGATTGTACTGTTTCGAGAGCCAAGGGGATTTTGAGACTTGGCTATCAAGTTGAATTAAATTAAAATGGTCTCTGCAGAGACAGGCTTAATAAAGACAATAAAGTGATCCACAGGAGTCTAGCTCATTCACACGGGACCAGAAGAAGAAAGCGAGGGAAATGAATTCTGCGGGCAGGCTGCCGCTTCTGCTGAGTAGCTGTGTTGGTCAGAAAGCCCAGCTCAGCATCCCTCCCGGCTTGAGGAGGAGCCTGGAGTCAGACGCCGGCCCGCCTGTTCTGCTGAGTTAGTGCATAGGAGGTCAAAGCAGCTAAGAGGGAGGGCAAAAAGCACCAGTTGATGAAGAAAAGGTTACGGTACATTTCTCAGGATTAAAGAAAGGCAGTGCCTCAAAAAGAGCCTTGTTCTGCTCTTCCTGCTCCCAAGGAAAAGCTGCAGGATGCAGCCATAACAACAGAAATCACTAAGCTTCAAAAATACTTTCTGCCTTTCCAAATGCAACAACAGTTTTGTCTCCATGGCCTATATTCTGTAATAGAAATTGTTTTGAGTAATAAATAAACTATGCATATCCATAATTTACTGCAAATGTTAGACCATCAGGACAGTGAGAAAGGATAACAGAACATGCCACCTGCTAATTTTTAATGTATTCTAAAATACATACAACTATGTAATTTTTAATGTATTCTAAAATACATACAACTATGTAAAGAACAGTAGTTTATATAAGCATAAATTTAATATAGTGTGCTAGCTACAGTGGGAGCATTTTAAGGCTGTATATACACTGAGCTTTTTTTAGTAAAGAGGAGCTGATGCAATCTATGCTACTGACACATGTATGTACTCTTTCCATGTATGAATAAAATGTAGTTAATAAGACTAATAGTGGTGTGTCGTGCGTGTTAAAATATCCACACTGTAAAGATCCACGCTGCCAGAGAGAACGACAAGGTGGACAAATGAGTCCTTGTCCATTTATGATCGGGTTTGGCTTTTGAAAATGTGAAGGAAGCCATGCTCAGCTTAGTTAAACTCAGTTTCTGTGCCTGAGGTAGCTCGGACCTCCAAGGTTTTGCAGTTCCCTGGCTTTCCCCTTCACTCTTTCCTTACACCCCATCTAGCGCTAACAAGTATGTAATGCAGCCATTACTACGATATTTGGTTCATATTAAACTCAGTTGTTTCCTTTCTTTCTTTCTTACCACAAAACCAAGAGATCTTAATTTTCAAAATAATTTTCAAAAGATGCTTAAGAAACTTAAGCGGGTTTCTTGCATGCAGAGTGGATAGGAACCAAGCCCTAAAATTAATCCCTAGACTTTCAGATCTTCGCTGTGGGGGTCTCTTAAGAATTGCTAAATTTTACTGAATCATTGGCATTTACTCTGAAATTGCAAAAATAAACATAAATCTATCAACAGTGAATACATTTTATTTAAAGCAATCCTTGAGCATTATCCACTGATCCTGCTAGTCACTAATGCAGGGAATAATTCTTTTTGTTTCCTCTTCTTTCTTCAGAAACAGCACAATTCTCTGTAACTAATTATAGGCTTCTGCAATCAAAGACATGTCTGACATACCATAATGGGATGCAATTGCTCCGGGATCATTGCTTTCCTTTTGGGTATTCCACCTTTTTATGAGTCAGCAGCCCTTGTGGTGTGGTTCACTGAAACTCCATCGTAGCTCAAACATCAGCTTCAAATCAGCACCATTTCCCCACCTGCCCTCCCCCAGTTTCTTTGCCCTTGCTAGGTGAACATTTTTTTTTCCACCCATTACCACCTTGTTCAAATCTTCCTCAGAAAGTTTCTATTCCTCCTTGAAAGTCACAGCAAGATACCAAGAGAAAAGCATTCCCAAAGAGCAATGCGGGGATGGTTACTCGTCTGAAAATTTCAAGGGGAAGACAGAGGAGGGTCTTTTTAAAAGGTCAAGCTGAAGGCAGATGTGTAAGAAACACCTGTAAGAGTCCCACTCACCCCCTCTAAGTCCCATTCACTCCTGGCCTACAGACCTGAGCTGCTACCACCACTCCCTCTTGGCGGCAATGCTCAGAGCCAAAAATTACTGAGACTTTTTTTTCACACCCTAACCCAGAAGAAATGGAGCCAAGCTGGTAACACTGTTTTTCTCCCCTAGTACCTGGAAACAACCCTCTTGCATTCCCCATACAGTGCAGTCTACTTTTTGAGAAACTGCAGGCTAGATGATCTAAAGGGCTTCAAAACTGACCTTCAAAATCTGACAAAACCAGGTGGCCACATGGTCATAGAATCAAAGAATCATAGAATCATTTAGGTTGGAAAAGACCTTTAAGATCATCAAGTCCAACTGTAAACCTAACACTGCTAAGTCCACCACTAAACCACATCCCTAAGTGCCTCATCCACACGTATTTTAAAAACCTCCAGGGATGGTGACTCAACCACCTCCCTGGGCAGCCTGTTCCAGTGTCTGACAACCCTCTCAGTGAAGAAGCTTTTCCTAATATCCAATCTAAACCTCCCCTGGTGCAACTTGTGGCCATTTCCTCTTGTCCTATCCCTTGTCACTTGGGAGAAGAGACCAGCACCCACCGCTCTACAACCCCCTTTCAGGTGTTAGATCCTTCACAAAATAAGAGACTGATACTGTGAAAGCATCTCAAATGACAGCTACAAAAACTTAATTCACCCCCCAGCACCACTTCCCCATAAGCCCTTGCCATTCTTGCCACAGAGCTGCGTGATGATTTGCAGAGCTGTTTTGCAAAACCTTGAATGGGAGGAAAGTTGCTGGAAGATGAGGTCCATGTTATGAAGCACTAGACAAATTCTGTTATCTTTAAGTCTGAGTGGATGTCTTGAAGCCATCCACCTACATGGTGGGTAGCTGCATACACTGCAAGTTGGACATAATTCCTTACAAAGCCATGCACAGCAAAATCAAAGTCAAACTGAACCTAACATCATGGCTCCAGGTGAAGAAAATGTTGAAGGGAAGCATCTGGAGTTGCACAGTGCCACCCTGGAATGATTAACAGAGGGGTGTGATGCACTTCAACAGGCAGGGAAGGGAGATATATTTTTTACAATCTGTAGGTTGGGTTGAGAGAGACGATATGGGTCTTCATAGAATCATAGAATAATTTGGGTTGGAAGGCACCTTTAAAGGTCATCTAGTCCAACCCCCTCTGCAATGAGCAGGGACATCTTCAACTAGATCAGGTTGCTCAGAGCCCTGTCCAGCCTGACCTTGAATGTTTCCAGGGATGGGGCATCTACCACCTCTCTGGGCAACCTGTTCCAGTGTCTCACCACCCTCATTGTAAAACATTTCTTCCTTATATCTATTCTGAATCTGCCCTCTTTTAGTTTAAAACCATTACACCTTGTCCTATCACAACAGGTCCTGCTAAAAAGTCTGTCCCCATCTTTCTTATAAGCTCCCTTTAAACATTGAAAGGCCACTATAAGGTGTCCCCAGAGCCTTCTCCAGGCTGAATAACCCCAACTCTCTCAGCCTTTCTTCACAGGAGAGGTGTCCACCCCTCTGACCATTTTCTTGGCCCTCCTCTGGACCTGCTCCAACAGGTCCATGTCTTGTCTGTGCTGAGGACCCCAGAGCTGGACGCAGTACTCCAGGTGGGGTCTCACCAGAGTGGAGTAGAGGGAGAGAATCACCTCCCTTGACCTGCTGGCCACACTTATTTTCATGCAGCCCAGGATACGGTTGGCTTTCTGGGCTGCAAGCACACATTGCCGGCTCATGTCCAGCTTTCCATCCACCAGTATCCCCAAGTCTTTCTCTGCAGGGCTGCTCTCAATCTCTTCATCCCCCAGCCTGTATTGATACTGGGGGTTGCCCCCACCCACGTGCAGGACCTTGCACTTGGCCTTGTTGAACCTCATGAGGTTCACATGGGCCCACTTCTCGAGCTTGTTCAGGACCCTCTGGATGGCATCCCGTCCCTCAGGCATGTCAACCGCACCACTCAGCTTGGTGTCATCTGCAAACTTGCTGAGGGTGCAGTCGATCCCACTGTCTATGTCACTGATGAGGATATTAAACAGTACTGGTCCCAGTACGGACCCCTGAGGGACACTACTTGTCACTGATCTCCATCTGCTCATTGAGTCATGGACCATTACCCTCTGGATGCGACCATCCAACCAATTCCTTATCCACCAGACAGTACATCCACCAAATCCATATCTCTCCAATTTAGAGATCAGGATGTTGTGGGGGACCATGTCAAAGGCCTTACAGAAGTCCAGATAGATGACATCTATAGCTCTTCCCTTGTCCACTGCTGTAGTCACTCCATCATAGAAGGCCACTAGGTTGGTCTTGGGAAGATTGCGTGAGAAATTTCTATAGGCATATCCTTATTCCAGTTTTTTCATGTCAGTGAGGTAGCTTAGATGGAGTTTGGTGAAAAGCAAGTGCCAGAAGTTTAATGTAAGTAATATTGAAGTAGAGATGGTGAGGTTGTAGACAAACGTTTAGTTACCTTGAGGGAAACAAATCGCATTTTCTAAGCACAGAGATAAATCAATGTGAGATCAGGGAATCATGGAGAACAAATAAAGGAAATAAGTAAAGGAAATAAAGGAAAGGAATAGGAGTGACAGCATATGAAGTGTGAGTTTACTTAATTGCTGTGTAGAGAAAGTATCTAAGTGCCTTTCCAAGGTCATTCAGAGAATGCAATCCACATCATTTTCCTTTCCAGAGTCACCCTAGTTTATGCTTAATTAAACTATGCAAGCTCTGCACACTCTAGAAAATGCCCTTTTTATTACATTGTAGGCAATCTGCATTTCTGAAGGGCATTTGGGAACCATTACATCACCAGAATGAAGGGCATCTGGTAGCATTGCTCCCATTTTTATTCATTTGCAATTGTTGACTTTTGTTCCACAGTTCATTTCTATTTCCTGCTTGGACATTAGCACTGGATTGTACAAGAATGCTTATTTTCCAGCTTCAGTGGCTGTTTCAGTTCTTCTGACTCAGCAGCCCTTTGGGGCTGACTCATCCTCCAGCTGCAGGTGTGCCCTGGCAATTAATTCTCCATTTTAGTCCCGTGAATGGGAGGCCAGTGGGTCAAGAAAGTACTCACCACCCACTGCTGGTGGGGTCAATGTGGATGGAGCCTGGGCTGGCACACAGAAGGAGGGAGCAGCACTGCTGTCTGCAGGTTGATTACTTGCTCTCTTCCATTTCTTTCTCTTCTGGTCTTGCCAGTATGGTTAATGGTTTTAACAGAGTTTTACAGAAAGCAAAGTACCAGTGAGGCCAGGATGGTGCAGATTTACTTGGGATGCTTCTGAAGGCAAGCTAGAAATAGAAAGGGGAAAGAGAAGTGAAATCAGCAACTCTGCTTAATGGCATCTGCCTACTATTTGTTTGCAAACTCTGTAGCCCAGGGGTCTCCTTGGATCCCCAGCTTCTCTTGGTTCCTGCTGACAGCATTTTCTGACTCCGCTTTGTACCATTAGCGTCTGGGGAGAAAACTGCAGGCCTTTCATTTTGGAGGAAGGTTCATTACAATGATCTGTGCCTCTGTCACCTCAGGATCTGATTACGGTGCTGGGGTTGAACCTTGAAATCGTTACAATTAAGACTTAATGAAGTGAGTAACTACAGAGTCCTGCAGTTACTCCCCACCAACTTATTGCATCTGCCTCTATCACAGGAATAGCTACCACCTGATTTTTACAATGTTTAAAAAGTGAAACCTCGTATTTGGAGTTTGTCCTATAAAATCCCACATGACTGGGACCCTGAGAGTCTGGGCAGCTCTCCCTCCCCATCACAACACAGGCTGGATGAGCTAGGAGCACGCTGCTGGCTGAAAATGGCTGCAGGTAGGAGAAAAAAAAATGCTCACTACTTTTTGGGCTGGAAAATAATAAGGAAATCCTGGCTGACAACTGTGTGGAGAGGACGGTGCTCACGTCCATGCTGAATCCCAGTCTCACTCTGTGCAGCAGCGCAGGTACAGAGATGCAGGCAGCCGATGTGCCTAAGCCAGCCCACTCCAGCACTGCGGGAGCTCCATGGCTCCCACTTGGTTTATCCCAGTGTGCATTAAGGATGTACTTGGCCTAAGCCAAGAGAATAAAGTGAAATACAAAACTAACTGGCACTTTAATGCCTTCTTGCCACCCTTGGCTTGAAATGGAGTGTACATCTGTGCAGATGCACTTCACAATCCTATGCTGCCCCACTAGTAACAAATAGTGATTGGTTCCTTTGCTTCTCTGAGATACGGATGAAGACAGATTTGGGGCTAGAATGGAAGGTAATAGAAAGTTTATCTCCTTTCAATTTTCTTTCTTTCCCCTTTGCCCCCCATTTATTTGCCTCTGTCTTCCTAATCGCTGGGAGATTATTATGTCTGAATCATCAGACTTGAAGAACCGTATGCCATTTTCCCATAAATGACAGCTGAGATACTTATCTTTATTGTTGTAGGGAGACTCATATCAACATCTGCAGGTCAGATGAGGATAATTTGCCTTTTGATATTTTTGATGGACTATCAGTAAGGGCCAACTGGTGCAAATCCTGGCCCTTTGGTGTGGTGGGCAGAGGAGGACAAAGAAGTTCTTGTAGCCTGTCATCAGGCAGCTCCAGGACCCTTCTTCTCAGTAAAGAGAGCAGCTTCCCCATGGAAGGTGTAGAGGGAAATGCTAAACTACCTATCCATGAAAGTAATGAACTAAAAAGCCTCTTTTAAAAAGATGTTGACTTCAGTGTCCTGCTCCACTCTGGCACATTTTGGCAAATGTGACCAGGAGTTTGAACATGGTACTGATAGCCTCTATGATGTTGCCTGGTACAGGAGTTGCAGGAAGTATTTCTAAAATGCCTTGAGCTTTAGGATAGGCAGAGATTTAGTAGCAAGGGGCAGGAGGGGGATACAGATGGCAATAGGTTACTTGCTGCTGTGTTAACAGCCGCAGGGGTAGGGGATGAGAATTACCATTTCAGTTTGAGAGCTCATGAAGGTGCTGAAAGCTCCAGGCTGCCAAGCGGAGCTGTACACATGCCTTTGTCACCTAACCATAGGCACTGGGCCTTTTGGGGAGATCCTGTTCAGTAAGCACTGGGAGGGAAGAATCCACTCGTGGACAATAAAGAGAGCTGTGCAATTCAAGAAGAGCTCTCTGCAGTGAGAAATGCCGCACCTTTGCTGCAGTCATCACTAGAGGCATGCTAGATTCCTTAGGAAACATTGCAGTTTTTTAGGAAACATGTTCAGTTTTCAGCAGTTATTCAATTCCTTATTGCTGTTGTCTTTAGTGTTTGCTTTCCTCAGACTCCTTCTCCAGGTTTTATTTAGTGAGATGAATACTAATTGTGTTTTCTATGTTTGTTTCTATTCTGTCCATGTTGGTCAGGCCTATGATAGGAAGGATCAGCAGAGACAAGGCATTCAGGTATCGGAAAGGCTGTCAGATCATGACCTGAGCCAAACCAGAAAAAGTCACAGAATCACAGAATGGCTGAGGTGGAAAGGGACCTCCAGAGGTCTTCTGGTTCCGCACCCACTGCTCAAGCAGGGTCACCTAGAGCCAGTTGCTCAGGACCATGTCCGGACAGCTTTTGAGTATCTCCAAGGAGAGAGACTCCACAAGCTCTCTGGGCAACATGTGCCAGTGCTCGGTCACCCTCACAGTGAAAGTTTTTCCTTTTGTTCTTTTTTTTTCCTTATGTTCAAGTCCTCCCTATGGAAGGGGAGCAAAGCATATACCGCTTATAATCACTTGCATAGAAAATCCAGCCATTCTAAGAATATTTAATTCTCAGTTCCTCTCATCCTCGTCAAAATGCGTATAGATGAAATCACTTCCATGTCATTTGCAGCACCGAAGTGTTCCTAAGTATAGACTTAGCTTAGTGACCTTGTAGTGAATGTCAGCAGTCAGTTAAGTCACCACTTAGCACTGACACTGAAGCTATTTAGAAAGTAATGAGTTGGCACAGCATACTAACTTCTGGAATAACTGGGAGCTTGCTAATGTCTGAGGCATGCCCCACGCAGTGGTATAATTTAGGGAAGAGAGTGAGTCACTCCTACTGCTCCCAACTGCAGCCCAAGGCATTAAGTTTGTCTTCACTAAAAACACCTCAGGCTCATCCATGGGTTTCTTCCCTGCTGTACTTCACCTTCATTTGTCTACACTGACAAGTGGCTCAGGATCTTCTCTTTTAACCCAAGAAGACCAACCATCTGTAGTTATCCATGAATACTGTGACATTGAGGTAAACACTGTAAAAATTATCTAGACTCATAACAATGATAACAAAATGGTCTTCCACAAGCCTTCTGATCTGAAGTGGGTCATGAGTTGCTCCCAGGGTCTCCCCGTGGGAGTGGGCTAAGGAGAATGCTTATTGGACCCTCTCTTATTTGTAAGAGCTTGGGTGGCAGGAAAAATCAACCCTCCCCTATCCTGACGGGAGACAGGGTCTGGTATCCCAGTCCTGGGGCTCACCAGAACCCACACTTGGAAATAAGAATAGATAAGCAACCTGCTTTGTTCCCCAGAAATGATGTGTTGTTGTTGGGCACAGGCATTATCCGAGGGTGTGCAGGTCTTTGGGCAAAAGACAGAGTGTTACAAGCACCAGCTCTGAATTTCTTTGAGCAACAGAAAATGGGGACGGGAACTCCTCAGGGAGCAGCTCCTGCCACCTGGAGAGGGCACAGTGTGTGGGAACTGCTCCTGCAGTTTATTTTGTACCAAGCAAGTTTTAGTCAGAAGCACCTGATTGACGTGAACAATTCAGCAGGAGAAACTGGGAGGAGGTTTGCTCCAATTCATAATGGTGAGGTTTGGGCCTTCCCTTCCCTTATTTGGTAAAAACTGATAATTGTTGTCACTAAGAAACAAAGGCACAGCACAAGTTACAAACCCTTTTGTGTGGGAAAGCAGAAAGGACGCCTGGGCGCTCACACCGGCTTTCAGCACTCCCTTCTTTTTGCAACATGAGTAGGTACTTTTTGTGCTTCGAGTAGGTACTCAAATGTGCCTCCTTGGTGTGCTGGCTGGTGAGACTCCAGTTATGGGCACTACCTCCAGTAGGTATCACCCCTGCATAATTCCATATTTTTGTTTCATGTTCTCAAATCAAGACCAGTCTTCCAACTGGTTCCTCTATGGAGATACAGATAGACTCCTGTGAGGAGTACACAGCTTTAATCTGAGGCAGCTTCTGAGCAAGACAGACTACCTCTTCCACTGAGTTTGTTCTCTAGTGCCAACAAATCAAATCTGAATTTGCTCAGTTTAAATATATTTTCAGAAAAATCCACCATCAGATACAACCTATTACACAAGTGTATGAAAATCAAAGGAAAAATTATTAGGAAAGGTTTCTATAGTCTTTTTTTTTTTTTTAGTCTTCTCTCTGAAATCTTTCACATGCAGATCTTGATGGTTTGTCAAGCACACGAAAAACAGCTCAGTTTCTGCAGATGCAAGGAAATAGAATATCTAAGGAAATGGCAAAGAGTAGAGCAAATGAAAGATCTTTTTCAATAACATGCAAGGTTATGGAAAACAAGGATATTCATGAACCTTCTATAATGGAATGCAAAGCAATGAGATTGTATTTACTTTAACAAGAGAGCTTTCTTTTGTCTCTTTGTATTTAACCCCAAATTATTTGCATTGCCTCCCATGGCAACAAATTCAATCTTTTGAAAATGTATTTGCCTTTTGCTAGTAATATCTATTACAATAAAACATATGACATTCACTGTCAAGAGATACAGATGGAAATTCAAGAAAGGTAAAAAAAAGCTATTATACCATGTGTTCAGCACACCAAACTACTTAACCTCTTGTCTCTAGTCTTTCCCTCTTCAGGTCAGCAGACATTTGAAGTGTTGCCAAGATAACATACTCCTTTTGCATGGACTGGAGATTGCTCAGTAGTGACCTCTCTGCCCAGTTAAAGGCTGGACTGAAAAAAGACTGCGTGTCTCTAGGGATTTCTGCCTCGTCCTGCTTGGCTGCATACTGAGGAAGACCCTGCAGGTAGTGATTACCAGCAGGTTGTTAGATGCCTTTCAAGAAATAGCATGAAAGAACGATTTCAGTTGGTGCAAATTCTGTTTGGTTTACTTCTCAGCAGATGGCTAGGTAGATAAACGGAACACCAAGAGCGACGTGTTTGATCCCTGCGATTGCAGCACCGCTGGGGTCCAGGACGAACAGGCGGGCAGGGAGGTTTGCCCATCCAACAGGGGTAGATGGCTGAGGCAAAGTACTGCACCAACATAACACTTCTGGGCTGGTAGACCCTCAGGTGTCCGCACTGCACATGGGTTTATTGCACTGGGCATCATTGCGCTGTGCGCCACTGGAGGTGTGCCACTGTGCTTCAGTGGCTATAAATTTGGTGTCCTTGCCAGAAGCTTCAGAGATAAAGCAGTCCTCCTTTTTGCTTCTGACTCCCTTTGTGATGAAATGGAAAAGGCTACTTCAAAGATCTTTCCTTGCACAGACCACCTATCCTCAATTCCTCTGTTGGCACCTGAGCTTTATGATAAGTGACATGGGGTCATGAGCAGCTCAGGGAGTGGAAAGAGCCTTGCTCTGGAGAGAGAGCTGGTTTCTGACGAGGAAGACCACACGTTGAACTGAGCCCTCTCAGTTCCTCTCCTTGATGCAATCCATGGCCAGAGACAGGACGGAGCAACGATGCAGACCTGTGCCTCTGCAGTGAGAGATGGTGCTGGCTGGGGAGGGCAGCAGAGCAGAGGGGACTTCAGTGAGTGCTCCTCTGTTTAACTTCCTAATAAACTGCATCATTACAGTAGGCCAAGCAGTGACTTGGCACCCTTGAAACCTTGAGACCTGCAAAAGCCGAAGGACTACTGATGCAAATTGCAAGGAGGGAAGAGTGGATGGGGAGGCAGAGTGGCCAAAGAGCTATTATCTACCTGCATGGGAAGGAACTCAAACCAACTACCAAAGAGGGGGAAAGGATGTTTTCCTCTTTATTTGTACATGTTTTCTGCTGTGTTCTGAGCTTCTGATTGCATTTGCTTCCCTCAGGCAAGATATCCCTCTTCATACACAGCTTCAGGGAATGCAGTCAGATGTTCTGGATACCCAGGGTGGGTGCATTCAGTTTTCTGGGGTTTCAGGATGCAGATTTAGTCCATTCTATTATTTCTTAGGTGGCTCTAAGTATCCTGAACTGTAACCATCTGATAGCATAGCAATGTATTCAAACATTCCCAAGACAGTAGTGGAATACACAATAGATTTAGTGGAAACCTCTGTGAAGTTCAGGCATCTAATATTTCCACCTAAAACTTGCATCTTATTTCATTGTGTGGTTGAAGACAATGGAAATTTGAGACAATGTTTTCAGGTAGTTTCTGTTCTCATACTGTTGTTCAGTCCTGAGAGGGTTTTTTACTCTGAACCCTGCATAATCTATGCCCCCAGAGCTGCAAGAAAAATACGCTTAAGAAAAGCCACAAAACTTAGTAAACATGATTTTCCCATGTGATTTTCCTGACTATCGGTCTAGTTTCCAAAGAGCACCCAGGAGGAGTCCTGGCTGTTAAAGCTCCTTTTCTCTTTTGTTCCCTCTTCCTACTGCTCTTTCACCCTACAGCTAGTGTCAGCAGCTAGGCTGAAAGAAAGAGAAAATGGATGGAAGAGAAAAAGATGATAGGCCTCCACCAGGAATCTCTAGCTGATGGAAATTCGAGGTATCTCTGTGGTAAGAGGGTAAGAAGGTGTTTACAGAGGTCTTCCCTTCTTTGTCTTTATTGTCTGTCATGCGTATTACTTGCAGGTGAGTGAAGCAGAACTAAAGTGTTAGTCTGAAATCATTCCTGGGACTAAATCCCTCAAACCGTCACGGGGTGGTAGCATTTCAAAAGGGGCTCACTTTGCCCAGTCTCTGCCAGCCCCACCTCTAGTCCCATTCCCAACACCACTCTGAGCCACATGAGCACTTCTCAGCAAAGTAACCCCCACAGGCACTTATTGCCTGCTCTCTGTTAATTTGATTAATAGGTGGGATTGAGCAGCATCTTCTTCTCAGAGCAACCTCACATCACCAGGAGGGTGCAATGGCTAGTTTCCAAACCACGCAGCGTGGAGCGCTAGGGCTCAAGAGAAGGCTTACAGAATTGTCCTGATAGGCAATGACGAAGGAAGCAGGGACATTAGTCACAAGGAGTCTGGGGCTTTGACAGTGACAGCTGATGATGTACAGCACCTGCATTTGGTTTGCAATCAGTTCATGCTACACTTCAGATGTTTAGGTGTCTTTTTGGTTTTTTTGTTTTGTCTTTTTTTTAGCATATCCACAGAATTATGCACATTGCTCCAGTTGCTGTGTATGTGCCAGACTGAAAAAGTGTTGTCTTTCAAATCCCCGGTGGCCTGCTAAAGCCCCAAAACAAGCAGCAAGGATTAATTCCTCCCCAGATAAGATTTTCCTAAATCCTAACAGATAATTTGTTTGAAGTTTAATTTTAGTCTGTTATTACACACACAGGCCTTATCTTCATTCAGAGTCGTTAGCAAAATTAAACAAGCCTCTTCAAACAGGAAAGGGAAGCGTAGCAAGAGCCCGAGCAAACGAACAAAACGCAGGGCTAATGGCATTAACGGCAGGCTTACGCAGTGCTGGCAAGCCCAAGCCCTCAAGGAACCTCCAATTTGTCATGTTTTCGCATGTGTGACCCATGCGGTAGGGGTACACCCTGCCCTCTGGGATCCCATGATGCTCAAGCCACCTCTGCTGTGATCCATGTTAGGGTACCTATACCCTGCCCCTCCTTCTAGTTAACAGGATGCCTCACTCCATGGTTCCCCAACTCTTGCCCATCTCCCTACATTGCAGCAGCTCTGGGTTTGTTTCCTTAGGCGCCAGAAGAAGTTACAGCAGCAGTGCTCAGTGGAACAAAGAAGAGAAGAAAAACAAGGCCACGTCATATCTTGTGTGATCCTTTAAAATGTGCACTGTACCAGTGGTACCACTGGCTGAAGTCTATCCCAATTGCTTTGCATGGTGAATCCATATCTCCACCAGTGGGCTGAACTCTTGCCCTCTAGCCACCGTGACATAGGAGCCTGGGGAGGACGTCGTCTCCTCATGCACCACTCCGTAAATAGGATTTGGGCCCTCAGGTTCAAGGCGTAGAAGAGTGGCTGAACATGTTAGCACTGCAGTGTGCTCCTGGTCGGGGTGATGTTTAAGGGAACAGCTGCCATTTTTATGCTATTTGACGTCAGTCAACAATGTTTGGACAAGAGCTCAGCTGACCATGTTAGTATTTGATGTATTCTCTTGTCTTTATAAAATACAAGATTCTCTTCAGACAGTGCTCTGAAAGTCTCCCCTCCCCAACTGCAGTTTGTATAAAAATCCCATATCTAGAGAAGAGAGAAAGGGACTAAGATTGCTAGCAACTTAAACCAAGTTGAGAAAAGAGCAATGCTGCTGGTGTCTGCCTTGAGACCAGTTTCCTTCTTCTTTAGCTCTGCTGGGGCCACATGGGCTCCCTCTAGTGAGTACGGGACAAATTCTTCTGCACTGAAGCTGTGAAGGTTACCTGGAGCTTATCAACTTTGGCATACGAAACTGCAGGTGATATAAGGTAGTTAGGACATGGTATCTATAAGATTAGACCTCAGGACAGGATGCTGAAGACCTAAGATGCATTTTCTGCTCTGCCTCCAGTCCATATGGCCACGATCAAGTCACTTAGGGCTAGACTGATGGGAATGTCAAGGGGATGCCAATGCGTCCCTTGGGCATCCAGCCAAACAGCCTGGGGGCTACCCCCAACTCCTTGCACAGCTCGTAGGTAGAGGCAGGCACGTCAGAAGAGAGTAGAAAATGTGGTGGCCATCCACAAACCACTCTGTGGGGTTTTCCCCTTTCAGGATTTAAGCATTTAACCCTGGCCTCCCTGCAATATGCAGATCCCTATTATCAGGAGGTAGGGTTTCACAGCCCAAGCCTCTCCTGGAGCTGGATCAGTGATGAACCCTATGGGCAAGTTTTTGTGGGATGAGCTAGATGAGTGTCGGCACCGCTCCAGAGCACCTTCATGGGTGCTTGCTCATACCCTGCAATAAATGCAGGATTACGCAGGGTAGCTTGCACCTCCAGGAAAGCGAGGAACTGTATGCATCTGGGGACCTATCAAAGGTAAAATGACTTGCTGCAGAGCTGCACCCTGCATCAGCCCATGAGAAATGTGTGTGATTGCTCATCAGCGTTCGGGCTTTTAGGTGGAGCAGAGGTCATCCTTATCTTTAGTAGCTTCTCCTCCAGCACTGCTTTTAAAGAAAAGTGGTTGTGATCACTGTAGATATATCAATTTTGCTCTGAGACACAGTGGATCAAGTCTAGGGGCTTAAATAGAGGAAAGCCATCTGGAAGTTTTTGAACAGACTTAATCATGAGACAGATATGGAGTTCTTCGGTCCAAATGGAAAGGTGGTTCTGACCACATGCACAAGCATAAATGCAGGGGCCCAGCAAACTTCACCTGCAAAACTTACAGTGTCAGCTAGGGCATGGGGGATTGCAGCCCTAGGCAGAACATAGTGCTTGCACTGGACCTTGGGCTGAGACACCTAAGTGTGGATTTTGGCATTAGTCTCACTCTACCTCAGTTCCTAACCTTAACCTTTGATAATCGTATTTCCTAATCTTCCAGATATATTACAGAGGTAGCCACCTAATTTATTATTTACCTATGGGTATAAAAATCATTATGATGAATACAATTATTAATTTTTAAATCAAAGATTATAAGTCAGATTCTCTCTTTAACACAGCTAAACAAAAATTAAGTAAACCAGTCTAGATTAAGGATGTACAATAATCTCCCTTCCACATAGTCTACCTATAAGTTCACTAATATAAATACATTTGTCACTATTAACTAGCAACCTCAGTGGTTACAGGTCTGCCACAGATGTTTTAAGGACAAAGTAGAAGAGTAAGTGAATAACACTAGTTCCTCATATTTCTCATAATCATGAAAAATCTACTTCTACCATAGAAATGAAGACTTGTTAATCCTTGTAAAGGCAGCCTTGAGGCATGGGAAATCCCATATCTGAACACCAATGTTATGCATCCATAAAAAACATTGAATTCAACCATTACCTTCTGGTAATGGAGAATTGACTGTATAATTTAATTTAGGACAGCCTGCAAAAAGAAACTGTAATAGCCAGAAAACATCTTCATTCTCCCTGCCTTGTAATATGGGTAGGTCCGTGTAGAGTTAGATGGAACAGAGAATAATTTTTCTTCTAAGTTTAAGTATTGCACAGCAAAAGGACAAGAGGCAACAGATACAAGTTGCTGTAAGGGACATTCTGGTTAGATACAAGAAAAGACATTCTTCTCAATGAGTATGGTCAAACATTGCACCGTGTTGCCCAGGGAGGCTGTGGGATCTCCATCCTCGGAGATACTCAGAACTTGACTGCACACAGCCTCAGTAACCTGGCCTAACTTTGACGTTTGCCCTGCTTTGAGCAAGGTGTTGGACCAAATGACCTCCAGAGGTCCCTTTGGCCTCAATTATTCTATGATTTTATGATAGATACCAAAGTTCTTTTGACGCATTAATTTACAAGTTTTATTATATAACCAAGAGGGGGTAACACGTTTTAGTTCACACACACATATACACACATATTCTGGAAGGAGGCAGGTTGAGTTCTAAAGGCAGGACAAAAAACACCATCTAGGCTTTAAATACCTACATATAATTTCACAACTTCAGAGAGCAGCCTTCTGCTGCCAGTCTCAAAGACAAATTTTGAGGTCTGCAAGTCTGGCTGTTCCTTAGAGGTCGGACCACATCTTTGTAAAGTGGCTCACAGATGGAGTTGTATAGGTACAAGTGGAATTGAAAATAATTTGACCAAAATGCCATTTTCAGGCTTTCTACTTGCACTGATCTGAAGCCTTTTTTTTCTGGAAAGAATACTACCTCCAAATAGACTAGGTAATATTACGTTCCTCTAAGAGGTCACTAAAATTAGGCCACTTCTTAAGAAGTTATTAACAGCAGGTCATATTTTCAAGTTACTTCTTTCACGATATTTTCCACAAATTCATTTTGAGCTTTTTTTCTTTTCCTTTACAAAATGACCCATTTTGATACCAAAACTATTTAAAAATTGTATATATTCAAGTTTCTGTGAAAACACTGCAGCAAATATGCCAGTGCACGTATGTTCCTCCTCAGCTTGCATAGTCATGCTAGCCTATCTGCTGTAAACAGTAACAGCATGTTGTACCTTCACAATGGGAAGAGGAAAAAACCATTTTCAACAGCAGCCTGAGTAGGATTGTAAACAACATAACAAGCTGTAGAAAGACTAAAATGATGCTCTCTTGCTGAACAAAGACCTCTAAAGACAGATAAGCGAGGTTAAGGTACCTGGGTACCAATATGGCTAGTGCAGATACAGGCTGAATTTGAATTCCTCTGCTAGGGAACTAGGCATCCCCCGTGAGATGCAAAGCATGTCTTTCATAGACTGAAAGCCCTTCTGATTCAGACTAAACATTGTAAATCACTCTCATTAGAAGTGAGTTAGCTAATTTAGATAAGTCTTAGGTAATTTAGATCTCCAAATCCAAGGTTCAAGTGACCAAGCAAAAATCTTCCTTCTTGTCATCACCTTGCTTTCGTACCGTCTCCAAACAGTTTGAAAGTGTGACCTAGTGGAAACTCAGCATCCAGAGACAAGGAGACCAAAAAAACCCCAATGTTGTGACTCTGATGAGCAGATGACAAGGCAGCAGGTAAATTCCAGATATTTGGATTGCCAATGGTCTTGATATCAAGAGTGATTTCTCTTTATTGTGATTACTTTTTATGTCATTGAAACTTTGATTATTTTTTTTTTTAACTTCTGTACTAGTTTAAATTTTGGTATTTTTTCAGTGTTTGGAGATTTGCACATACTCAGGAATGGAATTATGGGGAGTATTCCCGCTAATAGTTCAACTTTACACATTGTTTAGGGTTATAGCTAAGCGGAAGAAGTTTTGTTAGTTTTTGTGGGGAATGGTGCTAGCTGTCATGGTGGTAGGGTTGAACAGTCAACTACGTTTTCTGAAAGCACACTTGGTAAGTCTCTATGCCAACAGAGCTTGGAGATCAATCAAAACTTACATGCTCTCCAAATGAACTGTATTTGCAGACCTTTCAGTTTTATGCAGCGACGGGCACAATCCAAAAGAAAAACTGTGTTGCAAACACCTCAGACATTTTGGGAGGTAAGTTTGAAATTCTAACCCTAATATGGGGTCACCTTTAACAACTTCATTTATGGAAGAAGCAAAATTCTCTCTGATTGAGACCATGGTCCTGAAATCTATAATGGGATCTGATTTGTGTGGTTTGATTTCATCTGGGGTTTTAAGACTGACTGTTCATATTTCTTCATGTGCCATTAATTTGTGTTCCCTGACAGAATAAGCACAAGATTTATTTACATTAATAACCCCTGAGGGTTGAAATGCCTCAATACTGTAACAGAATACCCCACTTCTATTTATTTTTTGTGGCAGTGTTTTTCTCCCTGCTGGTTACTAACTGCTTTTATCCTAATATTATGCCAGTGTAAAATCTGGGAGCTGATTTAAATCCTTTCCCTAACAAAAAAGAAAAATGGTAGCTGTAGTGGCAGGCATGAACCCAACAGACAATGCAACGGGGCGGGGGGGCTGTGTGTTTGCTCGCACATTGGCTTTTGCCGGCGAGATACACATGGTCCAGGTGACAGAAGCAGCTACACAGTCCTATTGACAACGAGGAGGCTGTGGGGAAACATCTCTGGTGCAGCCTGCATGAGGGAGCTCTTTGCCTCTTATGCAGGTAAGCCCCAGGGCAAACACTGTCCTGTGGACGGCTCAAATTCCCGAAGTTTTTCCCTCCTTTTACCACAAATCACCTTTTCCAGTATCATTTGCTAATAAGCTTAGTTATTGTAAAATTCAGTAAAAGTAAGGTATATGTGGACTGGATCCTTGAGCAAAGTATGTATTATGGAACTGCTTCTACTACTGCTGGTTGCCCAAAGCCAAAAAATCATGAGTCAGACCCAAAAGTCACAAAAACCTGCCATTTTTACTTGAAGGTAGGATCACATAACACTGCTGATTTTCTGTGTAGTTTGCACATTGTGCAACTCTGCTTGGGCTGGGAGCTGAGCAGCTTGGTGTCCATTGCCCTCCCAAGATCTGCCTCTCCTCAGCTTTCCTGTACCTCCTTCTCCTGTTGCTTGGGGAGTTGGTTACTGCCTGCAGCCAGACTTGCTCGCTGGTGGGTAGTAGCCTGGTGCTTTGACTCTGCTGTGGGAACACATTTTCAGCCCAGCTTGGTGTTGCCCAAGTTGCTCCTGCGCCCTTTGTAATTTGTTCAGGTGCCGATTCTCTCCCCCATCCCACCTGGGGGGAGTGAGTGAGCAGCTGTGCGGTGCTTAGTTCCCGGCTGGGACTAAACCACGACAGGCACATAAAGAGCTACTATTTTAGGTCTCAGTGACTATCTTGATCTTGCAGCCCTAGGGATAATATTTGCTGTATTACTTATGGGTTATCTCTACAGCACTCAATTCTGATGTAACCATGCCACAGCATGCCAAAACTTTTATACCTCCTGTCTCAAAAAGAAGGATTGAAACGTTGGCCTTTCTAACGTCAATGAAAAAAACTTTATTTCACTTCAGTGTGAATTCAGGATTTCATCTCAAACATGGAGTTTGTTCAATACTGAGAACTCTGTGAACTTAAGGTCATCAGCAAAGCCGAATCTTGGGAGTTCAGGTATATTTTCCCAGAAACTAATGTAAGTTGGCAGGAGTTTCTCCCATTCCTTGTAAGTAGAGAGGCTGTCCCAGAGTTAGTATAAAATAAGCTGCAATTCTTCTTACTTTGAAGAGGAATTGCTCTGTGTGGTATAGCAGGGGCAGGTTTCACAAAGGTGATTAGAAAACAAGCATTTGCACACAGGACTTTCATCGAGGACATTATCTCCCTCTAATCCAAGAATTCTCTCTTTTTTTCCTGGCTTGGGATGTGCAGCACTTTACAGGCAAACACAAGGCAAAACAGCCATGTGCTCTGAATAACTTACATTCAAATTAGATTGACAACATAATGAAAGCTGAATAAAGTTATATTTGGAAGTCATTGATAGAAATCATCCCCAGCTCATATCTTGAGAGGACAGTAGGATGAGTGGTTATCTATGCCTCTGCTGCTCTGCTTCTTCTTTCACAGTCATTTTCTTTTCTCATCTTGCCTGGCACTCTTCAAAAATAGCCTCTTTAAGATATGAAATTTATCTTTATTCTTCTAAAAAAATATCCTCCTAACTTTCTGGATGGACTGCTATAATGCTCCGATTATGTTTTAGAGTTGGTGTACTCAAATCCTCACTGATTTCCAGGATGGGTCTTAAATCACACATTATATACCCTTATCCCCCAGTACTCTGCTTTGGATTTACAGTTCCAGTTAAAGTTAGATCTGTGAAGGAAGATGACATCTTGCTGCTCCCTATCCTTTTAAAATACCAAATCGATTTAAGGGCTTAACTTATTGTTATAGTTTATCCTGAACCTTCTGCATCAGTTCATTGAATTTTAGCTGTAGCTACATAAAATTCTATACAGTGAAATTATTTGGCCATACTGAGAATGGCTATGCCATGATCCATCAATGCCACTAACTGCCACCAATAAAGAAATCCTCCTTTATTCTCCATTCATTTCAGTGAATTTCTAAAACTACTATTGAACACCAGGAGTATGTTTTACTAGGTTTTAATTTTTTTTCTTCTTTTAAGGAGCATATCAATTATATTTACCTGAAATGCACTCCACCATTGAGTGGCTTCAGTAGCTGTCAAAAAGAGACACTGGGAAGACCCAACGAAATACAGACTTGTAAGACTGACTGTAGTAGTGAGCAAGATAATGGAAACATTTATAAGGGAGAAGATTACAATTCAGTTAGAGATGTGATTTAGTAAAGGGAAAGCTGCATGGTTCTGTTAAAAGAAGATCATGTATGACAAATGTATTAGGGTCATTTCAATGCATTGTTGAATTGATAAAGATGAAATTGTTGACATAATTCATCCAGATTTCAGGAAAGTATTTGTTACAGAGTGTACAGAAGATCGATTTACAAGGTCAGAAAGCTGAGCATAGGGGACAACTCTTGAAATGGAATACAAATTGGTTTAGGCACAAGAAACAGATGGTGTCAGTAAAATGAAACAATTCAGGGTGCGATGAGGTACAGATAGCCCTGAATGCGAATACTGAATACCACATGATTCAGGTCCCAAATAATTTGTTGCGCTAGGAATGTGGACATGGGCAGGTCTTCACAGCTTTGGAATGAGAAGATTTGCAAACCTCTCTGGGGTGATTGATTGAAAACAACCATGAAATGCAAATCATGGTGGAGAAACCCATGCACTAAATGCACTTCTGAAGTCCTCTATGGACAGCAGAAAAATGCCTAAAATTCACAGGTGATTAACCACTTCTACCTGCTTTTTAACACCATCTGTGCACCTTGTTAAATACCAAATTGAAACAGATACATTTTC
The DNA here is from genome assembly GCF_030936135.1 of Gavia stellata. NCBI lineage: Eukaryota > Metazoa > Chordata > Aves > Gaviiformes > Gaviidae > Gavia > Gavia stellata. The sequence continues at coordinate 20,636,854 of NC_082598.1, read as the reverse complement.
CTGGTGTGTCAGAATCTGCCCAACCACGAAAGCTGAGAAAAATTACAGTGTGCTGTTAGTGAAACCCATGAACAATGCAGAACTGGAGGGCTGGAAAGTGCAGAGTGCACTCTCCATCAGAAGAATGTCCAAGGAAGTGCCTTAACCAGGCTTTGAATTCTCTGTTCTTATTGTGTGGATTTTTTACCTTTATTTTAGGAATAGACTGAGAACAGTCTAGAATTGAGAACAACTATGACTGAGCAAAGCAAGTTCATAGGAGGGTCCTAAAAACTAGCAATGTTCCACCAAAGTCTCATTCTTTGTGTACACAAATTGGCTGCCATCCTACTCGAACATGGAAACACCGAGGTCTTACAGAACATCTTGAAATACAAGGTCAAAAATAAGTGAAAAAGAATGGAAAGAATGGCAAGAAGATACTTTGTAATGAATGCACCTGATATTTAGACATATTAAAGATAAAAACTGTCTCCACTAACTTTCCACTAACTAACACTAATGATTAACAGAAGGACGGATTCTAGAAAAATAGAATAGAGTGCTAAAACAGTGTCCTAAGGTTGACCTGCCTCATTAGAATCTCATTGTAATGTGAAAACCACACCTCCTAGCTAGAAAACACCCCCAACCCAAATAAGCCCCCTACTCTCTGGGCATGCATAGTGAATTAAAAGAGAGCTGTATCTTTAAGATGAAGTAAGAAAGGTACCAACCAATAGTTAGTTAAGGGGTGGGACCTGTAGGCATAACTAACTTTGTTAACTGTTTTAAATACCTGTCATGATTTTAACCCGGTGTGCATGCTAGGAGGAGAAATCCCACACACACCCAGCGCTGCAATAAACCAATGTCGGCTTTCTGAACTATCATTTGGTTTGGAGAGTTTTCTTCGTTACGATTGTCGGTAACAGAATTTGGCAACTCATATGGGACAAGCTCTCCGGAATCTTGACAGACCAGAGGAATCGTGAGGACTCCTGTGCGCACTGGAGTATTTTCAGGGAGGCCCTCCAATTCCCTGGTTGGGTGAGTTTCCGCGACAGCTATCTGGGAGATTAACATTGGTCATAAGTATTGGTATTGGTTGCTTACAAGTAAGTCGTATCTGAATTAAGTACGTGTTGTTGAGCTATTGGTATTGGTAGTGCACTATTGTGTAATCTGTATGCTACTACGGGGATGCCCAGAGTCCAAATTTTGGTTTGGTTTGGGTACACGTATGTGGTAACTTTGTATAATCCTGGGAAATGTACCTTGTGTAAGGTTACATTTGGATTTTTTTTCCACACTCTGGTCTGGTTTCTGGTCTGTTGAGCATATGCAACATTAAAAATTAGTGTGGAGACACTGGTTTGATTTTTGGTACTACAAGAGTAACTTTGAAAAATTGTATAATGGGAGCCAGACAATGAAGGGGCTCGAGGAATTTGAGATAAAGATAGTAATTGGGAGAGGTAATGGGCAAAATATGGACTGAACACAGCTAGAGAGTGGAATGATTGTGGGGAATTTCTGTTGTTGTAATTGTGGTGAAAGGACGAGGGGTGGATTGTGTGTAAATTGTCTACTTCCGTTCAGTGTTGTGATGATGTTACTCGATCTTGGTGTGGGGAATTCTTTTTGTTGCTGTGAGTGAAGTTTGTGAAGATTGTGTGATGAATGCGGATTTTAATGATAATTCTTAAATATGTGATTCACAGAGGCGAGGGGTATGGTGGTAGCACCTCTGTGATAACAGATTTAAGAAGGGGAAAAGGTTTCCCTGTAAAGCACAAAGGGCCGAAACATCCTTGGAGAAAGATCAGTGTGCTTTCCGTAAGCAGAAAGGACACTGGAGAATGGAGTGTCCACAGTTAAGAGGACAAGGCCTGGAGGAAATGCCGAGCTGTTAACGTGATGACATTAGATTCAGATTGAGGAGGATCTGGGGAAGAATCAGAACCCTCCCCAACAGAACCCCTGCTTATAGTAATGTTGGGGAACAAGAAAGTAAAATTTTTAGTAGATACAGGGGCTACTTATTCACTATTGAATACATGCAAGGGTAATTTGAGTAGTCAAAGCATGTCAATTATTGGTGCCACAGGGCGGAAAGAAAATCAGCCGCTTTTCCAGCCTTTGAAGTTTGGAATTGGGAAAAGGGTGTTAACTCATCAATTTCTCTATATTCCAGATTGCCCTATGCCACTATTAAGACGAGATACATTAAGTAAATTGAATGCACAAATTACTTTTGAAAAAGGGAAAATCCAAATCCATATTCCTAAAAATAAAGTTTTAGATGCCCAAGTTTTTATGTTATAGAAGGAAATCAAGTTACAGGAGATACCAGAAGAAGTTGAAAATGCTGTAACACCTCTTGTATGGGCTTCAGGAACACCAGGACAATCCTGAGCGGCAGAACCAGAAATCACCCAGTTGAAACTGGACACCAGACTGGTAAGACGGAAGCAGTACCCAATTAAATTAGAAGCAAGAAAAGGATCAAAACCATTAGTAGAACAATTTGTAAATTTTGGATTATTAAAAGAATGCCAATCAGAATACAACACCCCAATCTCACCAATTAAAAAGCCGCATTCAGAAGAGTATAGATTGGTTCAGGACTTAAGGGCTATAAATCAAATTGTACAGGACGTCCACCCAATAGTGGCAAACCTGTATACTCTCTTGACCACCCTGAAAGAAACAGACAAATGGTTTACTGTATTGGATCTGAAAGATGCGTTCTTTTGCCTTCCGCTAGCAGCTGAGAGTCAGGAACTGTTCGCTTTCGAATGAGAAAGGCCTAAGACCGGCAGAAAAACTCAATTGTGCTGGACAGTATTACTGCAAGGATTTAAGAATAGCCCTACAATCTTTGGAAATCAATTAGCCAAAGAATTAGAAGACTGCCAAAAGATGCATAAAAATATCACCTTGCTGCAGTACGTAGATGACATCCTGCTAGCAGTGAGTAACAAGAAGGATTCCATACAAATGACAATACACCTCCTAAACTTTTTGGGGCTGGCAGGGTACAAGGTATGCTGGAAAAAGGCACAGATCACCCAGCAGGAAGTAACATATTTGGGGTACACAATTTCCCAGGGCCAGCGTAGTCTTGGAACTGAAAGGAAAGAGGCTATTTGTCAAATCCCTGAACCCAAATCAAAACAAGAGCTCAGAGCATTTCCTGGAATGGCCGGATGGTGTGCATATTGCCTTAGGGGTATTTGCGCAGAGACTGGGATCATGGAAAAGACCTGTGGGGTATTTTTCAAAACAAGTAGGCAATGTTAGCAAAGGATAGACAGCGTGCCTCCGAGCAGTGGCAGCTACAGTACTACTGATCCAAGAGGCCTGAAAATTGACGCTTCGGCAAAAGCTAGCTGTATTTGTGTCCCATGCAGTTACAGCAGTGCTAGAATAAAAAGGAGGACACTGGTTGTTACCAAGCCGGATGCTGAAATATCAAGCCGTTCTTCTGGAACAAGATGATGTGGAGTTGAAAGTAACCACGATCCTGAATCCAGCAACCTTTCTAACTATTGACCCTGGTGGAGAAGAATTAACTCATGACTGTTTGCAAACGATGGAACAGATGTACCCCAGCGGAGTAGACCTGAAAGACATGCCAATGGAAAATGCGAACTGGGACCTGTTTGTAGATGGTAGCAGCTTTATGCAGAATGGAACTCAGAAAGCAGGTTACACAGTGGTAACCATTAAGGAAGTAATTGACGCCAAAGCTCTGCCATCCAGCACTTCGGCCCAGAAAGCAGAGCTCATAGCCTTGCTGAGAGCACTAGAACTTTCAAAAGGCAAAACTGTTAATATATGGACAGATTCAAAATTTGCCTTCGGAGTGGTCCATGCCCATGGAGATATTTGGAAAGAAAGGGGACTCCTAACATCTCAAGGATCCCCAGTTAAATATGGGCCAATGATCCAAAAATCATTACAAGCAATTAATCTACCCCGATTAGTGGCAATTACATATTTCAAGGCACATCAATTTGCAAATAGCCCAATGCATATAGGAAACCATATGGCAGATAAAGCTGCAAGAGAAGCAGCTGAAGGTCAAATATTGCTAGTCTTGCCAGAAGAGGTTCAGAGGTTGGGACCTAAGAGTCCACAGTATACCCAGAAGACAACCAATTGGCTAATCTACTGAATGCAAATAAAACCCAAGAAGGGTGGTGGGTAACTCCTTCACATCAAGTAATAGTTACACAGGAAATGATGCGTGAATTGGCTAATAGGCAACACCAAGAAACTCACTGGGAAATTGAAACAATGGTGGAAGCATTAAAAACACAAGTCCTAAGTGTATGAATGCCTGGAATAATCAAAAGCATAGTGAACAAATGTGAGTTATGCCTGAAGAACAATCCTCACGTACCCTGACGACCTTTACCAGGGATGACAAAGAGAGGAAACAGGCCAGGACACTATTGGCAAATAGACTTTTCCAAATTACCGTGGCAAAATGGACACCGGTATCTTTTAGTAATGTTAGATACTTTTTCAGGCTGGCTGGAAGCTTTCCCTTATCACACCAACAAGGTAAAAGAAGTAGCAAAAGTGTTACTTAAGGAAATAATACCTAGATTTGGGGTACTCATAGGACTATCTTCGGATAGGGGTAAACACTTCATAGCAGAAGCTCTTCAAAGTTTAGCTAAAGCATTAGGGGTAAAATGGGATCTCCATACACCATGGAGACCTCAATCAAGTGGGAAAGTAGAAAGAATGAATCAAAGCCTAAAAAGGCAGATAAGTAAAATTTGCCAGGTGGCTGGATGCTTTACCCTTAGCTTTGCTACGGATACATATCCAGCCTAGAACTAAAGAAAAGGTTAGTCCTTTTGACATCATATACAGTAAACCTTATCAGATGACAGAAACAGGAGTTAATCCTGAAATCATAGGAAAACATTACCTGAAAGAGTATCTCTAGGAAAGGTTCTGCCCTCTCTCCACAGGTATGCCACTGAGCGCACCACTATCCCTGGACGTGCCTGTGCATCAATACCAACCTGGAGACTGGGTGTATCTGAGGACATGGTAAGATAAACCGCTGAAGGAGAAGTGGAAAAGACCTCTCCACATTTTACTCACCACCTACACAGCTGTCAAGCTGGAAGAAGTCACTCTGTGGATACGTCACAGCAGAATCAAGCCAGCCACATCACCAGAATGGACTGTCAAACAGGAAGGACCTTTACACTTAAAATTAACTTGGGAATCATGCCTTAGAAAATCGAATATTAATAGAAAATCTGACTTGGCAAGTAGAAACTTTGTCAAGAGCCACTCAAAAAGGATTCCATATTATTAATAAACAGGTCCAAGCTAATACTAAAATGACTTTACAAAATAGGCTAGCCTTAGACTTGCTATTAGATAAAGAACAAGGGGTCTGTGGATATCTTAAGTTAGACAAAGAACACTGCTGTATCCAGATCCCAAATATCACTGATAACCTGCAAGAACAATTAGATAAAATGAGAAAAGTAGAAGAAGACAGCAGAGCGATCAGGGAGGCAGCGGAAAAGAATTGGCTCAACAAAATCCTCCAAGAATTAGGTGGAATGTCTCTAAAAGGATGGTTCGCCATGTTGTTGGAAGGAATAATTTATGTGGTCGTGATTGTGGTTATTATAGGAATCTGCATAAGTTATACGAAGAGAACCATTGAGAATAATATATGGAAGTAGTAAGAAAACCTAACTACTTCAAAAGGGGGGATTGATATCAATGACTCAAACAATTTAGCTAGTACATAAAATACAAACCCTTTTCTATAAACTTTATACAGGAATGGAAGCTGCCAAACCTTAAGTTGTGATCATGTATGAGCTATTAACGAGCCTAACTACATCACTGAATTGATACAATGATAATACCAGAACACAGACAGAACTCATGTCTAAACTACTGTAAAGGTCCTGGATCTACTACGCATGAGTTAAACCAACTCCTCCGTCAGAGTTTGAAGACAAGAGGAGAGCCATTTCAGCAGGACTCTTAAAGACTGTACTATTGTGTAATCGGCTTAAAATTGAAGTATTATCTCTTTCTGTTTCTTTTCCAGGTTGTAAGAAGATGGGACAGATCTGAGAATGTGTGAAAAGGCCTAGTCAGAAAAGTGACAAATACCACCACCTTCTGTCTAACTGGTGGAACCTAAGTAAAGGAAGATTGAGACTTATGGGAATTATAAAATATATCCATAAATCTCAAAAGGGGGAAATGTTACAGAACATCTTGAAATACAAGGTCAAAAATAAGTGAAAAAGAATAGAAAGAATGGAAAGAAGATACTTTGTAATGAATGCACCTGGTATTTAGACATATTAAAGATAAAAAACAGACTCCACTAACTTTCCACTAACTAACACTAATGATTAACAGAAGGATGAATTTTAGAAAAATAGAATAGAGTGCTAAAACAGTGTCCTAAGGTTGACCTGCCTCATTAGAATCTCATTATAATGTGAAAACCACACCTCCTAGCTAGAAAACACCCCCAACCCAAATAAGCCCCCTACTCTCTGGGCATGCATAGTGAATTAAAAGAGAGCTGTATCTTTAAGATGAAGTAAGAAAGGTACCAACCAATAGTTAGTTAAGGGGTGGGACCTGTAGGCATAACTAACTTTGTTAACTGTTTTATATACCTGTCATGATTTTAACCCGGTGTGCATGCTAGGAGGAGAAATCCCACACACACCCAGCGCTGCAATAAACCAATGTCGGCTTTCTGAACTATCATTTGGTTTGGAGAGTTTTCTTCGTTACGATTTTTTGTAACAAAGGGGTCACATTACCCACTACGCTATATTAGACAATAGTGTTATTGATTCTTTTAAAGCAGAAAGGCCAGACGTCTTAAAGTTTGGATCAGAATTAGGCTCCTCGTAGCATTTAAAGTTCCACCACGGGTCTCTCCACAGCTTCTAGCCCTGAAGTTGCTTAAACGGCGTTGTCCTCTTGGACCCCACATCCAGTGGCGAAAGCACTAGTTAATTTTATTTATTCCAGCCTTTAAATGTATATATTTCTGTAAAGCAAAGATGCTTCTACTTAACAAGAATCTTCATATAGAATCATAGAAACATTTAGGTTGGAAAGACCCTAAGATCATTGAGTCCAACTGTAAACCTAACACTGCCAAGTCCACCACTAAACCATGTCCCTAAGCTCCACACAAATACCTCCAGGGATGGTGACTCAACCACTTCCCTGGGCAGCCTGTTCCAATGCTTGATAACCCTTTCAGTGAAGTTACAAAACTTTTAAGTCCATGATGGAGAAAACCCTTCATGGAGAAAATATTTCTGGCAAAACCATGTAGGGTCTGACCTATTCAGCAGAGATCTGAATGTCTTTGGCTCCTTATCTCTGCATACAGCTAACCACAACAAATTGCTAGCACACACACTCCAAAACACCCCTTGTGCCTTGTTGGCAGGTTTCAGGAATCTCACTTGCAGAAGAAAGCATATATAAAACAGATGACTAAAGAAAGTACCATAGATATGCATGATATATGCAAATTAATTGAAATCCATTTTCATTCATTTCAGTAAGCTTGGCTTAAAATTGTGATTCAGAAGCTGTTTCACAATTTTCATTTGCTGCCTCTGGAGGACAAGGCAAGGGCCAGGGAGAACCCCCACTTCAGCCTGTGATTTCTGCCCACTGCTGAATGCCAGTCAGAGCCCTCAGCCCTTATCTTAGCCCTTATCAGCTGTGCCTGTCTGAGTCACTTGACAAAATATTTTCTCTGATCTTATATTGCACTTTTAGTTACATCAATAGCAAGATATTTTAAGGGAAATAATAATAATGCGGAAGAAGGGCAGTGAGAGACCTTCCAGCCTCTCTCTCGAGACTGTCTTGACAGGAGGAGTTTTATGGGGTTCTGCTTGGTACTGACTGTTTGGTGCCTCCACCATTTGTCAGAGTAAATAAATAAACATACAGTCCACATATGACCTCTCATTAGGACCAGGAGATTATATTTTAAATTGATTCAGTGACCAACAAGCATGAAGAAAAAACCCTTTCTTGGTGAAAGAGTTTATTTTAAAAAGAAACAGTTAGGAACTGAGAATAAAAAGGTATGAAATTCAAAGGTAAAGCAAGCAGCAATGAAAAAATTAAAGGTATAGATCTACTTTCACTGGAATAATAATTTAATAGGATCATAATCTCATCAGTAAAATTATCACCAATACAAGAAAGCAGCAGGGGCAAAGAAAAGAGGCCGTCACTCTGCATCAGCATCTACTCCAATGGCTCCTGTGATAGAGGATTTACGGAGTTTAATTTCTTTGCATCTGATTCAAACCTGGAGCATAGAAACAGATCTTTTAATTTCTTCTGTTAAAGCTGTTGCACTTCTATAACTAAGTATTTATGTGAAGAGATGGAGGTTGTATCCCACCAGTTGTGGCTTTATCTGGGATGTAGAAACCCAAGCTTCAGCTCCTTGATCCAATTAACATTTAACTGCTTTTACCAACTGGAGAAGCTTCCATGGAGATAAAAGAATGCTCACCAAACTTCACTTATGCTCAGTGTCTCTGTATGGTGTCATTGCCCATTCTAAGGTGTGCAGTCAGGGTTTGATGAGAAATTTCCTCACTAATCCAGAAAAACTGCATACCAAAGCAGACACATTTTGGTTTTTTCCAGATAGACATTTTCAAATAGAAGATTATTTTGCTGTGATATTCTCAACAAGTTCTGTTTCAATTTAATTTTTGTGCTTTCAGTGAGCTTTCTTTCTTTATTCAAACTACATTGACTAGGAAGCACAGGATCAGGCCGGTTGTCCTTCATGTTCCTCACCTCATTCCTTGCTTACAGTCTGCCGAGTATTGACCACATATGTAAAGTGATGATCTTTGTGCCAAAGCGTCTGGTGTGGTCACAGCAATAAATGTCTCCGCAATGGTCAGACAGCTTTCAGGGATTTGATACACCCCACCAGTTGAAAAATGAACTTAGAAGTCTGAAAAGCCAGTCATATGTCAGATCTGATGACAGTACTAGGTCACTCTTCAATTTCATAGTAGCAAAAAGTAGTCTGAATTCCCCACCTGGATTTCTTAGTAAAATGAACTATTTCTTATATTTTTCTAATACACTCAGAGGAACACAAAATGCAGTACACGTTTCCTTAGTAACCATCAGTTGTGCCTGTCTGAGTCACTTGACAAAATATTTTCTCTGATCTTATATTTCACTTTTAGTTACATCAATAGCAAGATATTTTAAGGGAAATAATAATAATGCAGAAGGAGGGCAGTGAGAGACTTTCCAATCTCTCTCTCGAGACTGTCTTGACAGGAGGAGTTTGATGCCTCTGGGAAAACAGAATTCATTACAGTAACTCTCTATTCAACTGTAATATCAAGACCTTAAAACAGGCTCTGAGATTTTGTACTTTTTTTCTTTGCTGCTATCTTCTAGTTCCTACTGAGTTGTCCTTATTCTTAGGGTGAGGGGAAGGAGAGCCATTAATTCTTCTGGTGAACATAAAATAACTTATTCATAATCCCTACACAGTTGTCTACTATCATTAGCAGAGACAGCAGTGCCAAACTTTTCCAATACAGCCTAGATCAAACCAATTAATTTCACAGATGCTCTTAAAGAACTTAGAGCCTTTTTGGCCGAGTTGGATTTGAACTCCCCCCAGCATCTTCCAGAGCCTCATCCACAGCCTGGTGGTCTTGGGGGACTTCACTGAAGTCCATGCTTGGTGACAGGCTGAGTACGTCCACACACGAGTGTGTCTGAACCGAGCAGTTCTGTATAATGGGTGTTTACTAGCAATATCTAAGGGCTGGCGACCTGCTCAAACACCTGTGCCCCCCATCCGACCTATTTTCTGAGCACTTCAGCCATAGCTAGCTAGGAAGCACCCAAACAGCTGTTTTCCAATGAAACCTTCCATACTACCTGAGGCTGAAGATTTCTCTAGACAGAAGTGTGCCTAAGAGTTAGATGCTGTAACATCAGAGGGCCTTGGAGAAACCAGCCTTTAAAACAAGATTGTTGAAAGCACTTACATATGAAGTTAGATGTAATATAATACTCCTAGAAAATCTATACAACAGAATACTATTGACTTTGGATTCTCAATCACTCAGAAAACCTCAGAGTCTGGATTGTTCTCTTGCTTATATCCATTCATTAATTTTCAAAATAATTTTTTTTCCAAACTTGCAGTCTCTCCTCTGCCCCCGCCCCCTTACAGCTTTCCCCTCAATTCTTTCCACGAGCATCCCACCCACTACCTTCACTCTTCCTTCTCGGCTGCTGCTTTGCATAGTTTTTCCCTTCCCTCCTTTGGCCAGACCTCACCGCATAGCTCCTTCCCAGAGCTGGCTTGTGCAGGCCAGTCTGTTCCTGTCTATTCCCTCAAATACTCTTTTTTCCACTCTCTCTCTAGAGGAGAGAGCTACTCTACTCTGAACTCCAGTATCCAGTCGCACCAGCTAACAGGCATACAATAGCTTTTTTTAAAAAAAAAAAGAAAATAAAGACTGTCTCCAATTTTAATGCTACATGCAGCATCTAGTACACAAAGGAATACAATACATTGAAGATCCAAAACTGTTGAAGAGGAAAAAAGAAACACCATCACTTTAAAGATCTTTGTTGTTTGCCTAAGATGTGTCCTTCACGGACTTGACTGGGCACAAAAGGATTCCACATAAATGAATAACTGCTAAACTGCTTCTGATCTGCAGATCATATTGTCCTGCTGACAGATCATGCATGTGAAGTAGAAGAGCTGATACAGGATAGTGAAACCAGCAATGAACCTGAGAAAATTGAGAAGGTGCAGCTGGAATATAAATGGACAAAAAGCAGCGTCTGACAAGGAGAGGCAAAAGCAAAGGAAGGAAAACAAACAGGGGAACAGATAAATGCTAAAAGTAATAGTACCCCCCACAAACACAGGATGCTTCCTCCAAAATGTGTGCATGAGGGTTTGAGTGTGTATTTATCTATCACCAGATTAGCAAGAACATGAACTAGAATAATGCTGATATAAATTACAAAAGGTACTAAAGTGGATGTTTTATCTGGGATAGGTTATATCCTTATTCAGAGATATTTAAACCCTGATTAAATGGAACCCTGAAACATCTGCGGAGAGTCAGATTGAACCATCCTTCAGGGGACAAGCACTACATGTTTTCATTACATTTCAATTATGTACACTGTCCAGATCTTAAGGATTTACACTGTTTTTTAATGATATATTTCTTTAGAGTTGAACATGGATGTAATGATGATGTTAGTGCAGTAGACAAATGCTGACAAAAATAAGCAGCAAAATTTGAAGCGATCCATTCATTGGCTTACCTACGGATAAAAACCTGTTGTTTTCTTTCTTAGTGTCTGACAAAGACACCGATTTCTGAAAGCTGTGTTTTAGAACTGTTGATTAAATCTCCTACAAGTGAAAACTGTTGGTTAAATCTCCTACATATGTTTACCTGAGTAGTTGCATCAAAGAGCCACAGTAGCTTGGATCTGATTCTGAATGTGTAATTTGTCCAAGCAAAAAAAAAACAAAAAAGGTTTTTTTAGAAAGTCTGGAGCCTTCTTAATGAAATGTAGAAAATGCTTAGAGAAGCAGAGGGTAATCTGGTGAAAAGACAGACAAACTCAAGATACTGAGGGAAAGATTGATCACAAAGCAGAATTGCAGAGAAGGGAGATGAAACACTAGAAGCAGATAAGTTTATCTAGTGAATGTATAGAGGAAGAAAGCAAAGAAGATAACGGATCTAGAGACGAAGACAACGGGATGGTAGCTAAAGAGGAAGGTTGAGAGATGATTTTTTTTCTCAGACATTCAGTGACAATACTGTATTCTTCTGATGTTGGCAAGGTGACGGTGCAAAAGCAGTTACTGCAGCAGGTGGGAGAAGAATCAAGACACCTCGTTAGTTTTGCAATGAGAGCAGTGCCTTGGTACTCCTGAAACCCGCCATTTCGCTTCCTGGATATGTTTGAAACTTCAGTTTTCTTGAGCAAGGCAATTGATTCTCTCTTCAGTTTCCTATTTATAAACTAGGGTGATAGAACTTCTTTTCTGTCATCTTCTTCTTGACTTGCTTGTCTGAGTTAAGGCAGGAACCGTATCTCAAGACATGTCTGCCTAGAGGCTAGCAGAGTAACCTGGTCCCAACCAGGACCGTTCCATAGGACTGTTGCAGTGACCACTGGTAAGTAAGACAGAGAAGATCAGGAAAGCTGAAGAAGCTGCCAAAAGGCTTGATATCAGGCACTAGAAGTGATTATTTAAAAATACGTATTTGGATTCTTTTATTTCCTTTCTGATCCTATCAAGCGTAGTCAAGGCACATTTCAGCTTATTTTTTATTTATTCCCTTGAATCTTTCTTTTATTTCAAAAGAAAGTGGTTATTGTCATCCAAGAGCTTGGGCTTTCTGAAAAACACCAGTTCTCATTAGACTTGATAAAATCATAAGGGCTGGAAACATTGAGAGTTCCTTTTGTTTTAATAACCTCTCTTTCATGAATATTTACTTCTCATTTAAATAACTATCATAAAAATTAAAACCTTATGTTTGTGGGGACTGCAAGCAGTGTTAGGATTAAAATGAGTGATATCCCTCAAAAAATGAGGGCTATTAGAGGGTTATCTTTCTTACAAGCGGAGCTCTTTTTGCAACAGCATTCTGAGTCTGGAGTACTACAAGATCAAGAAAACGGAGGAGAGAAATTCTGCAAATGAGAAGCAGAACTGGGAAAAAGATTATGTTTGGTTCATCTACCCTTGCAGTTTTATAACTTTAACTATTAACAATACTATGAAAATGAGTTTCTAATATCATTAATGATTCTTTTAATCAGTGGGTTTAAATTATAGTTCTTGTTCATTTAATTTTCATTATTTACTACTTGCCTGTGCAAACAAGATGCTGTTTTCAGCAGTGGTTTGCCGAAAAGCCTGCGAGGACATGCAGGATTGTGATATATCACACACATGACAATGTAAACCACAGAAAAATATGATCAAAGAGGAAAGACAAATGTACCCTCCAGAGCACTAAAGTTACAGAATGCCTAGAGATGAGGAACACGTAATTTAGGAGGAAATGGGCTATAATTTGGTGAAAATGTCTAAGTTTGGTTTATAATTTGCGGGTAAAATGTATGAACTCTGTATCTATCTTTATCAAACTAAAGTTCCATAATAAAGCTAGCTGCTCTTCTAGTCTTTTTTTTTATATATAGAGAGATAACTATTTATTAAACTTGATAATCCTACATTCAAAGAAATCTCTTGCTGGGTTTAGATGTGGCCTACGTTTCTTCCCATATAAGCTGTTAATTAGGCACCTGGAACAGAAATGTTGTCAGTGGTGAGGCCGAGGCATCACCTGCTCGAAGGGAGGTGAAGTTGTCAAAGGAGGATCTCTCAGCCATTTTAGAGAACAGAAAGATGCTGTGCCTAGATGCCAAACCACAAACAAATCTTAACAGTGGGGAAACTGTGGTAAGGAATGATACAGACATCTTTATTGTGTTGTCTTGTGCTGTTTGTTGTGTTATTCGAAAGAAAGAGTAATTGTGGGTTAAACTGCTCGAATTCTCCATGCAATTGCACTCAGACTCTGCCTGGAAAACATAAGACCTGGGAGCACTTGCCATGTTAGGAGTGTAACAAAGATCACATGTGATGTGCCTCAAGGTAGACCTGGTCCATGGGGATGTACTATGCAGCGGCTCTGGCTGCAGAGCTGCGGAGGGTACAGCTGAAGCAGAGGCATCTGGAAGGCTGTGGAGGGCTGTGTGGACAGTGTGCTTGGGTTTCAGTACTGATGGAGGAGCGCCTGCGCTAACAGGGAGAACAAGAAGCCAGACCAGGTCCTGGGTCATTACACTATTTACACCTCCATGAACTGAGTGACAGTAGAGACCTGTGCCTGAAGTGGGCAGTGTTCTTGTATCATGTTTTGAGAAAATGGCTTTCTACCTCTTTGTCCTCCTGCTGTGTCTTACTTTACACATACAAGAGGAGTGCATACATAATTTGTAAGGGTTTTGTTACATACATATAATATTAAAGCCTCTACTGCAGTACAGACCCCTCATGCCCGTCCCCTCATGGACCACTCTACAGCTATGTCTGCCTGTCCAGTCGCCTGGCACGGCAGCAGAGCCCAGCCGTTATTTAGGAGGAGCACGTAAGGAGACGAGGGCCATTCTCTGGGCAACGCGTCTCAGACAACGCTTCTGCCCCCGCCACGCTGTCTGTGGTGTGACCCCTGCTCTCCCTTGCGCATCGGCTCTCCTGCCCGGGCACCGCGGCCCTACCCGACTCTATGGCGGAACTTCGCCGTGTGGAGGCGGCCTAGGACCCGGCACCGCTCCGCGGGCAGGGCCGCGCTAGGCCGCGGGCGGTGAGGCGCCGCCGCAGGCCCGGCTCCCGCAGGCCCGTGCCCGGGACGCCGCTGGGCGGCCCCGGCCGGCCGGCAAGGGGCGGCCCCAGGCCCCGCCTCTCCCCGCAGGCTCCTCAGCGGAAGGCCGGGGCGGGCGGAGGCGCTCGCCGTCGCATGCCGCCACGGCCCGCTGGAGCCATGAGCTCCCACCGCAGCGAGAGCGACTGGCAGGGGCTGGTGAGCGAGGTGAGGTGGCGGGGCGGGGGCAGCCGCGGGCCGGGGCGCACTGCCTCCCGCGGCGCGGCCTGGGCGCCGGGCGCTGGCCCTCCCGGGGCGGCCGGGGGAGAGGGGCGGGGGGTCCCGCCCCGCCGCGGTGCCCGGCTGCTTCCCGGCTGCTGCCCCGCTCCTCGGGGCAATTTTGCCGTGACGAGGGGCGCAGCCGGCGGGAGGGGCCCCCGGCCCGGCCCGGGGCTGAGAGGGACCCCGGCCCGCGCGGCTGGGGCGGCAGCAGGAGGAGCCGGCGCGGGGCACTGAAGTGTAGCCTGGCAAGGCTGAGCTGTACGGCCACGACTGCCGTGTGGCACAGCCCCCCTGCCACGAACCGCCCTCGCGCCGCCGGCCCCGACCCGCTGCACAGCTGCGAAATAGCGGGGTCGAGTGTCTGCGAACCTCTCGCGGGTGTTAACTGCCGTGTGGCTGCCCGAGAACAGGGGTTTAGGCGCTGAGCCTGCTCTCGGCTTGAAACCGCCGAGGACTCACCTGTGGCGGCGGCCCGTGGGGCTGAGGCCTCGGGCCTCGCCCTGCTGCCAGCGCGGAGGGAGGTCCGGCAGCAGCGCAGCCCTGCTGCGGCAGCCAGCGCGGGTGGGGGCTCTGCCTCTCTGAGGTCGCTCCTCTGGCAGGTGCTCTGTTGTCTTCCTTCACCTGAATCACGAATGAAAGGGGTTTGAGACCCATGGTGTCATTTATGAAGTGGGAGAAAAATCGGTAATAGCGCAGTGGCCACGAGCTTCAACAGGTGGAGGATTTTCAGAATACAAGAGTAGAATATTTTACTATCTACTACGTCCACATTAAAAGATCCACGATGCTTACTGGTACGCTTTTTCATGTAGGGCAAGTTACCAAACGCAGAACAACTTGAGGTCAGTATAATTTAAAGGATTATCATCAGTCGAGTCTGTTTAATAGGCAAAACCATGAAGTTTGAAGTAGGTTGGCATGCTCATTTTTACATTGCATTTTGCATTGCATTAATTTTGCATAACTATAAAAATAGTATTTGTATGTTTACAGCTAGCAAACAAAACTTCTGTGCAAATGGCATGGGCCTAGATCAACCTGCCTGAGTCTGCTGTCCTAGAGGACACATGAATTCCTCTGGTTTCAGGAGGGCTTTGCCTCCATTATATTATGTAAGCATGGCTTAAGGCCCTGACCTGTCAAAAAGATGCGTGAGTTCAGGGTCCTGAACCTGTCACTTCTCCCAGCGATTTCAGGGGGAGTTTGTGTGGGCCCAGATCTCTGCTAGTACAATACATCCAGAATTGGAGTCTACCTACAGACACAGTGCTTGCAAACACACAAAATAATCCAGAAGAAAGTGAAAAGTGTATTTTCAGTAGTATCCTGATTGTGCATCTGACATCTCATTTCCCAAATGGGGTTTTGTTTGGGGGTGGGGATGGTGTCACATGTCAGGGAAGGGTAAGAGAGAGAGACAGTGCACACGGTGTGTTTAAAGGAAGTGTCCCCATTCTTGGCTTTAAAAAGTAATTCAGAATTACTTTGGAACTTTTTACTTTTGGTATGATTTAACCCAAAAACTCAATCGTGAAATTGAACACGTATTTCTGGTTTAAGGGCTCCTTGATTGTAGCGAAGTTTAATGACTGTGCTAAGCTACATTCTTGCACATACTTAAGCATACATATAATTTCTTTTTTTCAGGAATAATTAGAGGCCTAGTGATTTATATTCCACTTTTCCTTCCTTCTTCTCTGTTCCCACAGCAGGCTTACAGCCTGTTTTTCTGTGTGAAGTCTGTAGCACATGCTGTCAGGGTATAGGCTTCCCTCTTTTGCCTTCCTCTTCCTTTGGCTATTGTGATTAACTTTGTGCAATTTACCCATTAAGTCCAACATTTTAATGGGTCTGTGAGAAAGTGGCTCTAACTTCTGAAGTAACTTGTTTCAAGTTTTTCCAGTTTACTGTATCCCTTAGTGGTACAGAGCTTCTCCAGGCCTCTTAGCTTCAGTGTCTGCTAGGTAATTTAAGTTTTGCTCCCTACGCATTTCGTAAACATTTTGAAGTGCTTTCAAAATGTAAGATAACATTTAATAATTCTGTATTTACTCTTTTCCCCTTTGACTTTTGTTTCATTTCAGTGCCTTTTGCTCTGTACCCTTTCACATCTCTTTCTTTGCTTTTATTATGCTCATCACCAACTTGTTGCTTGTTCTTTTGCCTTCATGTTTATGTATTTTTCCACTTACTCTACAGCCACATGCATTTCAGGCCTAGTGTGCACCTGGCACTCTGAACAGTATTTGCACCACATGTACCTTGAACATTCTTGAAACTAACTCTGAATAGGATGACGTAGGAAGGAATACTGGGACAAAGCCAACTTAGCAAATACTGAAGGAGTAGAAAGAGTCGTTATTTCCGTTGATAATCTCGCAAACTGAATGCAAAAGAACAAGCTTCAGGAGTAAGAATCCACATAAATTTTGCCCGTTCTTTAGCTGAGTTCAAATATTGATGGTGGATCAATATATAAAAAAGGTACTCTGTTGTGTTACCACATAATTTTTGCTTGGAGCCTGGGTTTTTGTCTAACATTTACTTCACTGAATGACCCATGTTTAGGATATTTAAAAGCCTGTGTAAAGCTGTAGGATGAAGATCTGTAGCAAGAACTTTCTTGGACTGAGATGGTGGCTTAAGCCCTCCAGAAACAAGTGATCTTCATAAATCTCCAAGTACTATCTCAAGAGTATGGCCCATTCCTTTGAACATGCCTTCAAATATCTTATTTAAAAAAAAAACAAATCCTTGTTGCAAACAAAATATGTCTCCCACCTGGAAGAGGATGAAAACAGGAAGGTGTGACAGTTATTAGTTGCTTTGCTGAGTGCATTGCTAGAAAGCAATCACAGAAAGGTGGTCATACTGTACTCTTCACTGAAGAGAATAGAATTCTTGAAAATAATTTTGGTCACCAAAATCTTGGTTGCAGAGTTTTGTTTGTTTGCTTTTAAGTGTTTTTAAATGTCCATACTTACTACTTAGCCAGACAGCCATGTTTATGGATATGCTAAGCTGTTGACTTACACAAACTCATGTGAATCAAATCCTTAGTGGCTCAGTTTTCCTGTCTCTATAAGGGAGATGAAACATAACTAAATCCCATGAATATGAATGAAAACCACAATATATGAACTTTGTTCGAGGATCCTTGGGGTCTTCTTTTTGAAAGGTTATAGAAGCTTCCAACTCTATGTTCTACTGTGGAGAAGGGTGTGATTTCAGGTTTTGCCTGAATTCCATGTAATCTGTCTTGGAATCATTTGATCTAAGGATGATGACAGGATCAGTGATGAAGAAAGGAGTAGGTGGTAGCATGATCTTGGGGTGGTAGGATGAGTTGAACAGTACTGGGAGATCATGTGTGGTAGGGAAAAAGCACTTTTACATAATCTGCAAGACCGCCTCTGTCCTTGCTTTAGAGAGCTGGCTTCTACAAGTTCTGTCTCCTTTCTGCTGAAGTCAGTGAGTGTGCTTCCATTCACTTCACTGAGAGTTGGCACTAGTCCTAATTTAATACTGCTTGGAGAACGTGTACTTTTGGCGGTGTTTTCCACTGGAAGCAAGAAAGGTTTCCTAGGAAACCCATAAGACTAGAGTGGTTGTCCTCTGTCCTTTCTGCTAGCTTCTCCCTCGGATTTGCCAACTTTAAGAATTAAATCCAATGTCAAAATGCTTCTCTTTTCCTTGTCACCTCCCACACATTAGAACACTTACTGTATGCTATTTACAGCTACTCATATGTGACTGTGCCTCCTAAAATTAGTTTGAAGAAATTTAGTCTCCATTTAATTTGTCATTCTCAAGAGGCTATTTCATGATTATTAACTGTGTATTGTCTTCAGCACCACAGAGGGAAGTGATATGCTTGTGCTCGTGAGCTCCCTTGCCTAGTAATTGCCAATTTAAAACTTGGAGAAAGAGTTTTGGGGAATTATTTATCAAATGCACAACTATTGAGCAGTAGTTCTAGTTGAAATAGCTAAATGTTCCAGACATGAATTCTGAATAAGAGTGAGAAACCTAACCTGCTTGTAATTGGCATACATTTCCCATTCGTTGCACAATTTTTTTATGTGGACAAGAGGGAAGAGGAAGGAAAATTAGTGAGATTTTCATGTTTATAATATCCGTCTAACTTTCTGTCAAGTTGCCTTTTCAAACAGAGCGTGACATGTAATTCACCAAACCTATACAAGGGGACTCGACAGGCTTTGGAGCCACTAATTTCAGAGCTTTTCTAAACGCAGGCAAATGCCAGTGGCTGTAGGGAAGAACAAAGTGGAGTGGATGATCTGAGGTCTCTAGGTGATTGCGTCAGCATTGTAATGGCTTTGTCATTTGGAAAAGGAAGTGGAAACGCTACAAGAGCTGGCACTGTGACCTACTGCTCTCCCGAAGTTCTCGGGAGCTAGGGGAGAGATGCTGCGGAGACCTGCAGGCTGGGCTTTCAGGCAACAAAACGAGTGTTTGCTTCTCATGTTTCCATGTTCCAGGTTGGACTAAGATACCCACAGGGATGTTGAGGAACAAACACGGAGGAAATTAGTAATGTAATCTGATGCAGAGCACACAAAACTTTTAAGGGCTGGGCCACATCACAAAATAGTGTTATTTTGACTAATCTAATCAAATGATGGTAATTCCTAAATGACCAGTGAAGATGATGTGGTGTAATATTGTCATCAAGACAAGACATAGTGTTCTGGGGAGCTGCTTATAGCAGTTACATCTTTGGTGAATGATACCAGCCTGCTTTGTGTTTCAGCAATCAGGAGGTCGTGAGTGAAGCAAGCGCTGGGAGCAGGAAAAGCAGAGTTGATATTGTGGGATAAAACCAAGGACACGGCATTGTCTCAGGTTTTATCAGAGATGAGGACATGAGATGAGAGGCAAATGACCAGTAACTGTGTATTTCTCTGGTTTGAGTGCTTGATTCTTTCAGATAAGTTGAACAGTTTAATCTGAAGTCAAGGGCAGCAAAGTTACTGAAACACAGTCAACA
Source organism: Gavia stellata (assembly GCF_030936135.1). Taxonomy (NCBI): domain Eukaryota; kingdom Metazoa; phylum Chordata; class Aves; order Gaviiformes; family Gaviidae; genus Gavia; species Gavia stellata. The sequence continues at coordinate 20,617,108 of NC_082598.1, read as the reverse complement.
AACACCCCAAATAGTGACACTGCAATGCATTTTGGGACTCTTCAGTTTGTCATTTCCACAACAAAATTGCCTCCAAGAGTACAGTGAGGAGAAATTTGATAAAAACTTCAGGCAGTTCAATGGCAGTTGGATCTCTTGTCCAAAAGATGGTGAGTAGAGTTCATGGTTTCTCTGAGAGCATGGTGGACGATAGGTTTCCAGGCCCACGTACAATGTGGTGGCCCATAGGCATTTGGGAGGACGCTAGGTCCTGGAGTGTTGAGAGAACACAGAATATGATCCACAGTGATTCCAAAGCAAAGTTTGGAGATAGGATCTCTACTTTTACCCTCAGAAAATTGGGTATTTTCCTTCTTGGCACTAATTGCCATTAAATACACAAGTATAGGCCAGTAATTTGTACAAATTTAAAAGAAATTATTTTGTGATAGGAATTCGGTGTGTTTGTTGGTTTAAAAAAAGAAAGTCTAAAACCTTGACAGTGTCCCAGCTTCATCAGATTATTAGACCATGTCTGTGGCGTCGTTAATGAGATCTATCCAGATTTGTCACTAAAAATAGCAATGGACAAATAGTAAGTGTTCGATGTAGAGGGTCACCTTGGAGCAGTTACACTCGCCTGTGATGTCAGTCTCTTTTTACTCAATTTCACTAAAGTAGTTATCTGGCTGTAAAACAGTTCAGACAGTAATGTAGGATGTCATATATATGCCTTTAATTATTATGATCTTCCTTGTCACAATTATAATTTGCTTTATTGCCGATAACAGCGAATTGGTAGATAAAAGTCACTAGACAGATACGAAAAGTTGTACGTTGTAGCTTTTAGATTCAAAGTATAGCAGCTGCTTCTTGGTTAACTTTGTTTTTTAAACTCAAAGATTATTTTGGAACATCAATTAGAAACAAAAGACAGTAAGAATATTTTGTAGTAACTATAGTGCATAACAGAATTCACTTGTTTGTCTCACTGATAGACAGTATGTGAGATGTAGGCTTTCCTTAATTGCAGAGGAAGAAATCTCTACATGAATGCCAGAAGTATCTATTGAATGCTTTTTCTCAGACTATATGAGAAAACTTTCCTTATTGCTTGCATTGCTCCAAAAAGACTGTTAAACTCCTCTGTTCCTTTTGCCAGCATACCAATTTTGCTGCACTTATTTGTCCATATATGGGAAATTGTTGGTGGGACTCAGTTGTTGCCCTGAGCAGAATCCATTTCTGGTGTCCAGTTGTTAGGTCAGTTTGTGGCCATTATTAGTACTTTTTTTTTAACACTCAGAAGCATATATATTGCATAACCTCTTTGAGGTCTGTCTTTTTGTAATGTGTTTTTCCTTCAAAAATGGTAATGGGAATTGGAAACATAGCTCTGTTGAACAATCAAATTCCACAGAAATGCTGTGGCTTTATTGTTTCTTGTAGCATAAGGCCAAGGAAACAAATTACTATACATTATTACTATTTTTATCCCATTTATTTGGGAAAGTCAATATATGCAAAAGGCAAAAATGTCTTCAAAAAGTCTTCTAGGTGGTCATTTTTATAGTAAAATCCGAGCAGTACATTGATCAGAGATGCCAAGCCCCTTCGTTCCGTATGGCACATCATCAGTATATAATTCATCAAGTTAAAACATACTTTAAATAAGGACGAAATCATTATTCCTTTTCATTTAGACCCCGAACACAACTGTCCCCACAATACGGTTCATTATCCTCAACCTAATAGATAATGGAGAATTCCCTTGCCCCCTCCAGTGCTGCTGTGAAAGTGAAGCCTTCTTCTATGCTTTGAGTGTGTCCTTTGTCGAGGGCTGTGACTCATGTCAAAAGCAAGGTTTGTTTAGCACTAGGTTTGTGTTTCCCACCTGATAAGCATTACTCTTCATAGTCTTATCTATATGCTCCCGTTAGCTTCTGACTCTTGTACACTGTTTCAAATACCAGCACTCGTGGCAAGGCTTGGAGGCACCTGCTGGTGGTGTGGTTGTCCTAAGGCGAGATGTTTAGCTTTGCTTCCCCTCCCACTGTGTACCTTGTCTAGGCTGTTCTGCTTCAGGTAGGCGTTGGCTGGATGGGCCAGCTTCCTTCTTCCTGGTAGTTAAAGGAACAGGACAGGCTGCTTGGTTCAGGGGTTTGGGCTGTTGGGTTTTTCTAAAGTGATTGTGAGGTTTGCTTTTACTTGTTTTTATTTGCAATTACTGTATCAGATTGTTCGTATTTAAAAACAATTTAGTGAAGGCATGTTTGAGGATTGACTAAGACATGAGATGAAACTGGGAAAAAAGAAGATTGTCAGAGGCAAATATTTCACTCTAAAGGAAGGAATTATTTTACCGAGTTTGAAGCAGTTTACCATGTCACTATAATCACTTGCTGACAATATTAAAGTTTAGCTTCTTATACCTTTCAGGGCTTTATCAGGGGAGTTGACATTTGTGTAAGGTATCAGTAAGGACATAAGTACATAGGTACAGTTGCCTTTGTTGATGCCAAGGCATCACAATCCAGAAAATTTATGGCAGGATTTCAACTTCAGTATTGCCAGAAATAAAATTAATCCAAGGTGGAAGTGTCCTTTTTGAGAGTTCAAATCCTTCTTGGAATTGCTTTTCTCATTCCCGTCCTGCTTTTTTGCAACTAAGCGTTTACCCTATTTGGAAAACTTTGGCTGTACTCATGTACCAAACTCGCTTTTCCCTTTCTCATTGACTTGAAATTGAGGTTAACAAAGTCAATTCCAAGCAAGTAGTACATATGAGTAATGATTTTTTCCCAAAGAACAGCACTGACTTGAACAGTATGGAAGTGCTGATGCTCTTGCTTTGTGCAAGAGCCCATAATGACAAAATATTCTTGTCAGAGTATATAATGAAACTATAAATTGTTTTCATGACTGCTGTGATATTTGGTCTCTTGCAGAGCACATTCAGAAAATATTTAGTGCCATGTCTTATGTGAGTAACATCAGAAATAGAAATACATGCTTTAGCATGAGCAGTGTCAAGTGGTGGGTAAGAAGAATCTGCTGATTGAACACATTAAGTGAAAAAAGCTGCCTGAAACTTCTGATAGGTAACATTCAGCCACTGCAGGAAAGGATGACATACACGTTACTCTCTCTTCGTCTCAGTGGGTAAAGGCAATGAAGCAGATGAGACTAATGCAGGACAGCTAAGATTTGCAAGTTCTGCTTTGCTCTGTGTATGAGCCCTGTGCATAAGAGCTGGTGGCTGGAGGAGAAGACTCACCTCTGCCTTCCCTCCCCATTCAGGTGTTTGCAGTATTTCCTGCATTATTTCCCATTCTTTTGACGCAGCAAGCACATGCGTATAGTATCACAGCTGAATTAGTTTCTTTTACCTGTGTTGATAGGGTATCACGCTGTAATTGTTTCAGACTCAAGATAAATTTTTTGGTTGCCAGTCATGCTACCCTTTCTGCTCTAACATGGTCTTGTTTCATTGTCCAGGTGGATGGCTGAGCCCAGAGGACATTGCTGGTAGTGGGGGGGGAGGAGGAGGCAAGGGGGAATGAGGTGGGAAATGCTGGTTGCTAACTGAGAGCTGGGTATTCTGGACATAAGTAGAAAAGGGAGTTTGCAAAGGCTTGTTTCTTCCAGCAGCCTTCCCAGGGCTGTGGGTCAAATTGTGAGGTTCCTGATACTGTTGCGTATGAGGGAAAAGAGAAGAAACTTGAATTACTGAAATTTTCTAACTCGCAGTGGTCAGGTGAGCATGTGGCCTTAACAAATGGATTTCAGGCTTCTGATGCAACAGATTTCTTTCCCATGATTGTTACTAATAAGCTAGAGACGACTTGTGGCAGACTTTGATCTTGTGCAGAGAGTCTTCCTCCACCTTTTCAGAGAAAAACTTTGAGCCTCTTGAATCCAGTACCGGCTGGGGTAGAAATGGCTTGTTACAATTATGTTTTTTTTCTCTTCTGCAGTATCTGGTGTGCAAAAGGAAGCTCGAAAGTAAAAAGGAAGCATTGCTAATCCTTTCCAAAGAGCTGGACACCTGTCAACAAGAAAGAGACCAGTACAAGCTTATGGCCAACCAGTTGCGGGAACGACATCAGTCTCTGAAAAAGAAGTATCGGGAGCTGATTGTAGGTTGTTCTTTATGAATACTGTATAATTGGGGGACAAGAATCAACCTCAAAAAAAAAAAAATGGAAAGAAGTCCATAATGAGTGCTGTAAAAATGTTTAGGTACTTGTTTACAGTAGTCCTGCAGTTGTACAGCCCTGATCATGTTATTACTCATTTGTTCCGCATTGATGAGGTAGTGCCTGTTATATAAGACACAGAAAGACAGTGCATGCTCTGAGGAAATTAGTTTCAGTCATAATTCCATTTAAAAACTGACTGCAGTATTATTATTCCACAGCAACTTAATGTACTGTTATGAAAAATAATGCAACATAAATTTGTAATGACCTGCTGTTCTAGAAATGTAAACAAATCTCCAGCCTTTGACAATTTTTTGAGATGAAATTAATATTACTGGTATTAATCATGATGCAATATTTTAAAAACTATTTTGTTAACATTTTACTTAAAATACATGTTTTAAAATTTGATCCACAAAGTTAATATAGTTGCTGGCTTCAAAAATAAGTTGCCAATGAAGTATGTTCGTTTATTTGTAGGATGGGGATCCATCCCTTCCACCTGAAAAGAGGAAACAGGTAGGATTTATTTTTCAGTTGACGTTCTTTATCTGCTACAAAAGTAGTTTGCGAAAGTGTGAAAATACTAAGAAATCTGGTAAAAAGCAAGCATTTCTGTGTATTGAAAAGCTCAGTCTTTAAACTGTGGCTTCTTATGCTTTCATCTAAACATGTTTCACTCTAAAATATCTGAACTATCATTAATTAGAATGTATAACTACTGCTTTTATGTTCACCTGAGACTGAAATTGGTTAGTGTACATAGGTTTGAGATTGTTCTCCTTGGTGTTTATCCTTCTAGTATTGAGTCCTAAAATGGATTTGTGACAGGACTTCTCATACTTAAAAGCAATTTGGGAATGCGTTGTCTGCATCCCATAGTTGTTAATTTATTGTTGTGAGTACTGTTTTCCATTAGGTACTCTCCCAGGTCATTTGGGCTCTATGAGCTATAAATGGTAAGAACAATGGTTCCCCTGAAAAACTTTTTGCCTGCTCACTTCCCCCCCCCCCCCCCCCCATCCCCCCCCCGGAAATCCACATATTGTCTCCCTGTTGCAGAGTGTTGGTTGTCACGTCTTAAAATTATCTTAATTTTTAAAGAAAAATGGCACCCAAAACAAAACGTGTGAGCGGGGAGAGGAGGAAAACCCAAAAGAACAAAAATTGTTACTGTAATTGCTAGTTTGAAAGTCTCAGACTTGGACTGTTTAAAATATGGTTATTGCATTCTCTTAATGGGTCAGAAGTTTTACTCATCATCTTTTCCCTGGGAGTTTGCATGTAATTCTTGCTATTTTCCTAAAATTTTAGGTGCTTAGGGTTTTGGTTGTTTGAAACTAAACTTTCAGAGGCAATATAATTACTCCTTCAGGCACTTAAACAAATAGCTGACAAGAAGTCAGTGTCTCAGTGTAGAATCATTTAACTTCCTCATTATTTAGCATAATTTATTTTAAATTCTGTTATTTCAACAGAATTCTAATAAAAGTTTATGACCAGATAGGTTTGTGCATTCTGACTACTAAAATTGGAGCTGAAGAATATGCAATTAAAAGGAAAAAAAACAATGCAGTATATAGGTCATTACAGAGATAAGTAGGAAGGGAGATTTGCCATTCCATGGATATTGTTATAATTCCTCTTCCATCTTTCAAAACAAATAAATCTGACACTTGTTTCCAAACTACTAGCAAAATTTAGTCTAAAGTCAGAAGTTGCAATTATCTTAAGTTTTGGCAAATCTTACCATGGTAAGTGCCTGGAAAGCCATTTAGTAATCTAGGTAGGAGTCTTTTTTTCTGAGGAAGTTATGTATTCATGCTAGGTAACAGTGAAAGAAAGAAAACCTTGTTCTCAAATGGGGTCGTTTATAGGTCTCCCCCAAGGCCAATATATACTTCAGGTTGTACAGTAATAGGCTGTTATCACGCTTTTTGAGTTTTCATTTTCCCGAGAAGTGTGTCTGTAAGCATACAAGGTGGATAATCTGAGGTAGTTAGCGCAACCTTTCTGAAGAAGAGTCTAGTTTTGCTCTGAGAAATGCATCAAAGAATAATAAAATAAAGTTATCAATATTTTTCCATTTTTACTGTGCGTATATTTCTTAGCATTGTCTCATCTAAGAGAGTCAAATTCTCTGTGCTCTTTTGGACCTTTTCGATCCCCTTTTTGCCCAGAAGCCTAGTTGCCTGCTGGAAGAAGTTTGTGACCTCAGTCACTTCATAAAAACAGAGACCCTGATCCTATAATGAATTTTGTATGACACAAAAGTGCATCTTTTTTCTCATGGTCAGAAATGAGATGAAAACATGATATGCTGAACAATTTGCTATCTGTTATGTTTCTTTACCGCAACTGAGAAATTATTGTGGAAATTGCAATCTAGAACCTTAAATGTAATAGGTTGGTTGGAATTGCTACTTCCTTCTCCTTCATCTCATCGTTTTTCATCTTTATTATCCATTATACTTTGTGACTTCTTAAAATATCTTGTTTTCCACACGGTGCCTTCTCTCCCTGTTCTGCAACACAGAATTTTCATGTTTTATATGGAAATATCATGTAATCAGGCGATTTCTTATCAGCAAGCAGTTAACTCGGAGTGTGTTTCTGTAAAATTGGTCTTACTTAAAGGTACCTTAATGTCCAGTGCTCTGCAGTGTTTTCCCTCTCAAAGCTGTGTGTGCAGTGGTACACATCTCTGACATAATCCAAAGATTATTCCATGTATGTTGCCTTCTGACAACCAAAAAAAGCAGGAAATGAGAAACGGTGCTACTGAAATCTCTTTTCCTGCAATTGGTGTTTTAACATTACCGTTGTTATCACAGCCTGTGAGCGGTCAGTGCTTTCCTGGCCCCTCTTATCAAATATTCAAAATTAAATGCTGTGGTTGAAGGTAGTTTTATAATGTCATGTGGTGTCAGGTGTAGGGTAATTTTTGGAAAAGTAATGGAGGGGTGAAATATTTCAGGAGGATAGGAATAATGAAGACTTGATTTTGATGTTAAAATTCACCAGATGGTAAACAATAGACACTCCCCATTTTGAAAGGCGTGTTAAAATGTTGCTCTGTCTACAGAGCCTCTGTTGTGCATCCTACATAAATAGAAATTCTACCATTCTGCAGTGGTATACATTTATATGCATTTGCTGTGATACAGAACATTTCTATGACATTGGCAAACAAATACTGGATATCTGTTGGACAGTGTTGCCATGCTGGGAAACTTAAAGAAAAAAAACATTGATGGGATTTCTAGCTTGATTTATACTGATTATTATTTTCATCTACATTGCTTAAATTTTCAGTATAACTTCAGTCTGGGAGAAGGTTTGTCATTGAAATAACAGATTAGTGAATCCTTTGACCTTCTATATGAAACGGAAGTTCTTTTAATACAAATGAGATCCTTTGCATAAACAAAGGTGAAGTAAAACACGTGGTTAGGAAAATGGCTGTGCTGGGCCACAGTCCTAAATATGCTTTGCTTAATTTGATCTCAGTGAGACCACTCAGTTGGACATAGTGGGTCTGCAGTGGGGCTGTGTGTCAAGAATAAACCAGCAATGCATATGTTCACTGGCAAGGGCTTATATTTGTATTTTAAATGTATGAGGAATCGAATTAAATGGAGCTAAACATCACAGGATCACAGAATGGCTGAGGTGGGAAGGCAGCTCTTGAGAACAATTAGTCCAATCCCCCCGCTCAAGCGGGGCCACTAGAGCAAGTTGCCCAGGATCGTGTCCAGTCAGATTCTGAACATTTGCAAGTGTGGAGACTCCACAGCCTCTCTGGGCAACCTGTTCCAGCATTTGACCACTCTTACAGTAAAAAAGTGTTGGGGTTTTTTTTGTGTGTGCAGATACCTGCAGGTATTGGGGTGACTAGAATCCCGCATGAAGATCATAGCCTGTGAACATGAAGCTTCTTCTAGTTGTGTGAAGAAGGCCTCATCTACTCCTCCTTCCTGATCGGGAGATCTATAGCAGATACCCAATACGAGAGCATCCATGTTGATCTGCCGGCTAATCTTGACCCAAAAGCTCTCATCTGACTCCTGACCTCTCCCAAGGCAGGGCTCCATGCAGTCCAGCTGCTCTCTGACATAAAGGGCAACACCCCCTCCTCTCCTTGCCAGCTGTCCTTCCTAAAGAGCCTGTATGCCTCCATTGCAGGACTCCAGTCATGTGAGCTATCCCACCAATTCTGCATGATCCCAATGAGACTGTAGCCCTGTAACTGCACACAGACTTCGAACTCTTCCGCTGTAGTAGAGGCCTCTGAGTGGCATCCAAGTGTGCCGGTTCTGCAGTACAGGCTGGAGAGCTTTCCCCACAAGGCTGTTCTGCAGGCACTTCCCAGGCTCTTGGCTTGCCTACCCTGTCCCAAACCTCCTTGTTTCTTCCTCTATCATTTCTAGTTTAAAGCTCTCCTTACGAGGTTGGCCAGCCTGTTGGCAAAGATGCTTTTGCCTCATGTAGTCCAGCGCATCCTGTGTCTTCCAAGCAGCTGTTGAGCCTTAGGGAGGATCCCATGGTCATAGACCCCTCTTTGAGGCTCCTAATAATGAGCCTCATAACATAATGGTTACATAGTCCTAATATAGAGCACAGCTTGATAGTTACTCTTTTTGCCAGGCAAAAAGTCTCATCAGAGAACCTGTGTGTGTCTTTCCTGAAAGTCGTGGTCCTTAACTCTGTTATAGTTATCCACAAGTGTCCCAAGGTGATTCATTCAAGCCAAGACTCTGACTGCTTCAGCGATCATTGGTTCCAGACAGAACTGTGTTGTGACATACCACAAATGGACCCATTTTGATCTCTTCCACTTCCAGCCTAACCTGCTCAGCTGTCACAATTCACTTTCGAAACAAACTTCAGGGATTACCTTATGACCGTTTTTGACATCATCAGAAAAAATGACTAGTGTGACTATAGTGTGACTATTTCTGGTTAATTAATGAATTTGGGAAATTTTGCTAGTCTTGTGCTAAGGTGCAAAAGCTGCATTCAGGGTCCTGTGGGATAAAATCTTCAGATAAAGTTCTCTACAGGGTAAGCAATTGTTTTGTATTTATCTCACAAGGGTGCTGTGAAGATTAATGTGATTTCCTCCTCTCTTCAGAGGGTTTGAAGATGAAAAACATGATGTATGTGCCAAACTGAGGCCTGTGCGCTTTGCTCTGGTTTGTAGGTGCATGTGTTTGACTCTCACAGTGTGAGGTAGCAGATGGAAAACAGTGAGAACAATATTCTCGTGGATTTCAGAATATGCCTGCTCTAAGAGCATAGCTGGTGGAGAGATTTTGGGTTCTGTAAACTGTAATTTGCTGTTCCATTGATAGGAATAGGTGACAGTATGCAAAAGCTAGAACTTCTTAGCCACACTATGAATCATGTGTTGTGAAGTGACACTGCTGTTTCTTCAACATGTAGGTTCTGCGGTAAACATGAGGCTAGGAGAGATGAAATGCTGATTCTAATGGATGTGACTGTCCCTTTCTGAAATTTGGAGCGCTGTTCGGACCTGACATGTACAACACCCTCTGCTCCGGTTGCTGTGTCTTACCTTGATGGAATAGAGAGGCACTTGTCCACACCCCTGCAGCTGAATGCTGCCGATAAATACTCTGTTAACTAGTCACTACACTTAAAATGTTTAAGGGATTTTGATTCTTTCTTTTTCTGCATTATTTCAAAGTTTAAGTTGTCCTTAAAATCTCAAAGCAGCTAAAATATTTCTGATCAAACAAGCCAATGAAACAGTCTTTTCTTCTGTCATAGTATAGTAGTCTTTTTATAAGTACAAATTAATAATTTCTCTTAGACTACGTTCATGTGCTACGTTGATGCCTACATGGAGCATGGGAGGGCTGAAGTTCATAATTGAACCTTCACAGTGAAGGAATTTCTGCCCAGTAACTTCTCATGATACTGGCAGTTCATACCGATGCCCTCGGTTGCTGCTTATGATGTATGTTAACAAGTTGCTTTGCAAAAACTGGCCTCTTAAAAGAGTCTGTAGTTGATGCTAACTTTATTTTGTTCGTCAGCCTTTGGCAAATGCTCTAGGTCTGGCTGGGCGGTGTTTGGTCCTGTACAACACTATGCTAAGCTAATACACAGAAGACTGGTTGAAAAGGAGGGAAAAAATATTAATTTTATATGTCTATTGCTAAAATGGCTTTTTGGTTCTATTAATCAGCTCTATAAAAATTGTGATTGCTGAGTGTCTTGAAGGTATGTGAGCACGAGCGAGTCTTTCTTGTTTTGCAGAGCCTTGTCAGGTTTTGGCTGGTGTGCTTCTGTGGTGCTTCCTGGTTCTCAGAGCTGCATATACTCAGAGGAGGAGAGGATTTTCTTCTTGTTTTATGTCAAGTGACTGCTTGGCAAGGCTTTTGATTTTTGCTGTTGTTTTTCTGTGGGGAAATATGACCCTTATTAAGTATATTTTGTTTAGTATGCCCAGGACCTATAATTTCAGAAGTGTTCTCTACATGGCTTTTCAACTTAAAGAGAAAAATGCAATAATTTTTGCTTTTTATTGTAAGAAACCTAGTGCTAGGGGAGGTCGTCGGTTCTTCTACCTTGGAGTGAACAGTGGTAGTTGGTAAGCAGAGCAGGTTTTTCTGTATTAATTCAGCCATTGCAATCATATGAATGCATTGGAGGAGAAACTGCAATTAAGTTTGCTATCAGTCACACCCATCAAGTGTACTTAATGTTTCATCAAACTTCTTTTTCTGTCAGCCCTATAATTCAGTGTTCTTTGTTTGAAGGTGTGGCTGAAAGAAACATAAGAGACTGTAAACTGCAGTATAGAAATGCTTGTTTGTATTTAAAAATATTTTTAAACTGTAAAGATATGTTGGAAGTTTCCTCCTCTTCCCCCTTGCCAAATTACTTTTTCAGGCAGTATCTAAAGGCAGAAAGTCTTTTTTTTTTTTAAATCTATTTTTTTTAAGTGTCTGATAAGATTTATGTGCAAGAGAATTGAGAGCTATATTAAAGACTATGTTACTATCCATCATTTTTAAAGTGGTGTGAAGAAAAATAACACTGTATGTATGTGTGGCTAGATTTGCAGAATTGTTAAAGGAGCCAAATTCAAGTGTAGTGCACAATTCCAGGGATGACTATTTGGAGTTACTGGGGCTTTTTTCCCCTTCTTCTTGGGTTATTGGTCAGTAGTGACCAAAGATCTGTTGCTGTCTGACAGGTATTCACTGGCTTATGTTAATAAATATTTATAGGTATTTTTGTCAGTAGTTTCAGAGGCTTATATGTAGCTAAAAGTAAGGCTCTCTTCCACCTTCTATCCCAAAAATGTTCTTCCAAATTTTAACAAAGTCTAAGTGGAAAAGGGTGAGGTCTGTGATCCCATCCCATTGAATCTTTCACTCTCTGGTCTGTTCTGATTTATGGTGCTTTTTTTCCCCCTATGTAATAAAGGTAGGTACTTCCCACTTCTCACTCTCACATCAATCTTTTTCACCTTTCATCTTACCTTCTGGTGGGATCATTGTCAGTAGTCGTGTTTGCTTTTGGTCAGAGGAAAAAGGAATGTGGGGACAATTTCTTATGTCTATGGGGGTTTGGACTGTGCTCAAATCATACATGCACGCTTCCCTGTGACAGATGGACATAAAACAAGTAGCTTGTCGTGCTGCAGAGACTCAAGAATACCTACTAGACACTGGACGTCACCAGAGGTGGACAGAGCTCCAGGAAGATTCTCTGATATTGGGCAGTCAGTTAAAGACTTGAATGAAGCACTATCTGTTATTTAGTATTACAAATAGTTGCATTGAGAGAGGGTAGGAGAAACCAAGAGTTTCCACTGCTGCGCGTTGTTGCAGAGGCAACACAAGATGAGGCAGTAGAAAGGTATAGACCTCTGCGTCTTTCCCTTCTGTTACCCACGGCTCAGAAATCTCTCTTCATCAGTACTTTGGAGTTAGTTTTGAATAGTGTGAGTGAAGGAAGTAAAGTCTCTGGCAGTTACAGGAGGCTTTTTAAGGCTTCACCTAGAATCAAAAGAAACTGTCAAAGAAATTCAGTCTAGAGAAGCTGAATTTGGCTAATTTTCAGAGAGTTGTTCCGTGTTGCACAGCTAAATGATATGAGCTTTATAGTCTGCTGAAGTAACTTGTCTTGAATTTCTAAGTGAATTCTGTGTTTGTTCTATGAATATTGAAAAGAAGTTGCCAGGTGGAAAAATGAATCGCCTTTCTCCTTGCATAGATTTCTCCCCTTTCCTCAAAAAATATATGCTTACAGGTTCACAAAGCCAGTCCTCCATTGTTAGTTTTATCATCGTTCAACCATATGGTATGTTTTCTTATATATGCCAAAGAAATGGTACCAAGTCCAGGTGTCGTTCAATGTATCCTCTTGGCTGGCTCTCTTTAAGCCCAGTAGAGCACTTTTGAAAATCAAATGTTTCTCCTTCTATCCACATTTAACTGAGAGCTTTAATGAGGTCTTGCCAAAACCTTTAAAACTGGGAACAATCTAAATTATACATTGTATGGAACCTCTAAGCCAGGGAAATGAATAATTGCTGGAGACTACTTCTGTGACATAGCTTGGTTGTTTTAGTTTAACAGAAGTATAATGGAAGCTTTGCATTAAGAAGCAAGTCTATACTTAGCTCATTGTAATGCTCTTAGTATGCTTAAACGAGGCTGTTTTATTTTGGTGTCTAAAATTCTTCGTTTAAAGTTTCTTCCAAAATCTCTGTCTCAAGTGTAAAGGTTTTTGTCACGTTAAGTCATTTATATGACTGACAAATAAAATTCACCATAGAATTGCAATCTCAGAGAAATGGTCTTAAAGGAAATAAATCTGAGCAGGAAAATTTAGTATAGGCATGGTAATGCCTTTTCTGCAGTTACTGGGAGCTGGGTTTTGACTACAGACGGCTAGAATCCTGGTCTTGTGGCTGTAAACACTGATTAGTGAGATTGAGTTCTTCCCAGGTGTTGAAATTACATGTGGCATTGCAGTGTTAGGAGTTGTTCAAATTCATCATATAAAGGGACTTTATAAATAGAAGTGTTTCAGAGAGGTTTGTGCAAATCATGTTCCTTTTAACTGAGTCTGGTGGTTGGATGGCCTCTACTGAAAGTCAGCTTTCTTCAAAAAAAAAAAAAAAAAAAGGCAGCTGAGCAGTACCCATAGATACTTCAGTTTAAATACAATTTCCTGCAAACATGGGTTGTTTTCTTTCTTTTAAACAGCCATTAAGAAGTACCTCTCAAAACCATTGGCTGAATGTGTTCTGAAGCTCCTTGATTCATTCAGTATACGAATGACTATTACACATTCATTTAATGTGTAGAAAGAAAAAAGTCATTCTACCAAAGCATACTTGAGGGACCTTTTGCGTTGCTTGAATGGTTGCTGTCTTGAAAATAAAATTAAAGGCAGCTTAATTTCGGCACTACAACTGGCTATTTACGTTTTTTGCTATTACACTTTTTTCCCAAATTATTTATTTGCAGTCTTCAGGTTTATCAGTAGTTTAAAAAATGCTTTACTCTCTTCCAAAACTCTGGGAAACTTACCTTACTTTCTTCTGAACCTGTGATCGCAGAGCACCAGAATTACAGAAGCTGTAGCAGTGAATCAGGCTTGTTCATCAAGTAGGATATATCAGTTTCTTGAGTTATTTTTCCTGTTTAAAAGTTTGAAGCTATTGCTATTTTAGACCAATTGGAGTTTGCAGCCAGCTTCTGCATATAGTAGCGTACAAAAGTTCCAACTGATGGTAGTTTAATAGTCTAATCCTGCAACTGGTCAGATGCATGTGTAGCTATATTCATGTTAACAGTTCTCTTAAATATGAAACAGGATGTGTGGAATTAGCAGTTTTTGGTGAACAAGGGGAAAGATAGCAGGAATGGCTATCAGATGCCTTGTTGATTTGATAGTGTATGCATTTTAAAGATAAAACTCACAAAAACATCCTACGAGACGTCAAGCGATAGTGAGAATGACTGGGTAAAAGAGCAGGACTGAAAAAGAGAGAGATCAAAATAGAGAAATGGGGGAGTTGAAAGAGAAGGCGCAGCAGGTAGGGAAGCTAAACCTAAACCTAAAATACCAAGAGAGAACTAGGAACAGTCAGTTGATGTGTTGGCCTCAAACCCAGGGAGTACATGTAAGGGTAGCTAGGAAATACAGATTCATGGGGCTTTACCAAGTCATGATCTGAAAATTCTTTTTTTATTTCTTTTTATACTCTTCAGATTTATGGCAATGGATGACGCACCTATCAATGTCTTGAAAGCCTGCATATTAGCCACTATGATTATAGCTCTCTTAGAAGAGATGCCATTGGTAGGCTTTTCTTGTGCTGGATCGATGTTTGTGTATTCGTGAGATATTTTTAGGGTAAAAATACAATAAATTTATCTGTAGTATTTGCTCATTTTCAGATATCATAGATAGGAAAGGAGGAGATTGCATTATTTTTGGTTAGTGATCAAGACGATGGAATTTAATTGTAAAATTATAGACCAGACTGCTTGCCCTGCTAACTTAGTAGGTTAATGTGAATGATAACTTTTGACCTGGATTATTTGGGGATGGAAGGTGTGTTTGGTTTTAATCTCTAGTTTTCACCTCTATTTTTCTAGAAGTCTACATACTAGCTGACAACACAAGTCAGGTCACATTTGAAATTTTGTGCTACTAGGTATCCATGGTACAGCTCCGTATAGGGGCAGGGACTCTGACTGGCATCCTCTTTACTGGCTAGGAATCTCCTCTAAACACTATTAGGGAATATAATTACATCATCGTTATTTCTCAGCTGTGCCTTTTGTCTAATTATATGCAAGTTTATTAACTATTAATTTAACTATTATTTAGGCAACTTTGTATAAACATTGTTAAAGTACTCTGCACTTCGCTCTTCCCACCAGCCAAGATACCAGAGCTAGCGGAGATGTTTTCTATTTGTCTTGTTTGGGGCTTGTGTGCTGTTCTGGCACTGTGTGTGCATACATGATCTATGTATTTCCTACCATTAAAGATAACGGAACCCTGGTGACTTCTCTTGTTCTCTCTCTAATGAAGCATGAAGTCTGGGTACCAACAACAATAAAAGTAAAGATTGTTGGCAGACAAGGAGTAAGTTTAGGGTTTCTTTTCAGTCACCACTTAAACTTCTCTCCATAGGCACTAACTTATGACTGATATTTACTCCTTTTCTAGGCAAATCTTGCACAACTACTGAGTGAGGCTCAAGATCGAAATAAACATCTTGGAGAAGAGATTAGAGAGCTTCAGCAGAGACTGGGAGAAGTACAAGGTGACAATAAGGTATTAGAAATTTTTGTTACCAAAATGTGTAAACTGGGCTGGAGTTTTGCATTTACTTCTTAGGAAAACAAATAAAACAATGGGTTACAAGAACTTCTAGAATACTTTGATTACAGTAAATGCTCAAAACAGTAGAACAAAAGAAGCTTGTGCAGGATACCAGTAAGTGCAGCTTATTATATATTTTTGTGTGCTGCTTTTGCTCTGTTGTCTTTAACTATGTATTTTGCACCTAGCTTTGCTTTAATGATCTCAGACTTTCTCTCTTTCTCTGTCTTTCTCTCTTTCTCTGTCTTTCTCTCTTTCTCTGTCTTTCTCTCTTTCTCTGTCTTTCTCTCTTTCTCTCTTATTTGTTAGTGGTATTTCCTCTTACAAATAAGTATGGATAAGCATGTATTCTTCATCATGTGATAATTTTCAATTTTTTTGCAATGAAAATGCAAAATTTTAGTAGATGATAAAACCAGGGGAGGCATAATTTTTCCCTTCAGAAATATAGAGCAGTTGATCACAAATATATATAGTGAGCTTTGTATTAAGCCCTTATCCTATTACCCTTACATAACCAATTTATTTTATTGCTAAATTTAGCAAGTTATATGGAACATTGCTCAAAATCTGCCATTTGGTATTAATCAAACTCCTGTTGTCTCTGTTAATTGAAATATTTAAACTCAAGCCAAATGTGTGTAACATTCACAGCTGGAGCTGTATGCAAAAGTACGTTCAGAGATCAAACTAGTGAGAGGTTGAATTTGAGAGTTGAGGTGGTTAACGAAGTAAAAAATGAAACAAATAATGAATGATAACTTCCCTCCCTCAACTATAGTTTTAAACTTAAGGGATTTAAAACTGTGAATAAAAATGATGTGGCTTTTAATTATTCAAGTGGAGTTTTTCTTCCCATTTAAGTTCATTTTCTTTTATTTATTTTATTTTAAACATTAGTATAGTGTGATAATGCAGTTTTTTTCATTGTTTATCCCAAAGGACTTCCTTGAAGGTGTTCAGGGAGCTGAGAGAGGGTCAAGTGAGACCTGGATTTGTAGTATGCATAGCATTCGGTGTAACTTGCTCAAGTCTTCAAAGACCAGCTTTCCTAGTGTTTCTTTTCATTTGCATATTATTGTTTGAACTATATTACAGTGCCTTGCAGTTCTCCAGTACCAATATTATGCCATACAGCCTTTCCCAAGCCAGTCCTGAACAGGTAGCAAGGGTTTGTAAGTAAAAACAGAACACAAAGGTAGTAAAACTACGTCATATTTAATATCCAGGTTATGTACTTATTCTAATTCCTTATAACAATATGATCTTGGTAACACAGAGCCTACTGCTTTGTGCTTGAACTGGCTTTGTTTAGATTTGCCTTCGGGGGTTAACTTGGTATTAGCTGGTCATCTTTGTGACATCTGTATTCTCAGCATGAATTTAAATTCATGATCCTCATAACGAATGGAAAAATACAGAAAGAGTTATTCTGCCCACTGTGCCCCTCTTGAAAAGGTGCAAAATAGTGCATTACTAAATAAAGAGGGGGAGGAAAGAACTGCATCAGACAGGGATTAATTTAGACTAGGATTTTCATTTTTGGAACACATTCTTCACTTTCCTAGTAAATGAGAAATATAGCTTATTTTAGAGTCAGGTTGCTGTTTTTTGAAGCGCCTAAAAAAGCATTGCCATCTCTCTGAGGGATTTAACACTCTCCTCCTGTGTCAGATTTTGCTCCCTCCTAGCTTTGGTGATAAAATTCTAGGATTTTTCCCAAAGCCATTCTGTTCTGCTCATCAGTTCTCCTGTACCGGCAGCTGGGTTACTTCAGGCACTGGAGTCCAGATAATGTATGGTATATACAAAAACAAAGAACTATAATAATTTGCTTGTTCTTACATTTTTCCCCTGCATTCTTCTCTTTGCTTTTTCCAAAGCGAGGGAGGGCATCCTGCCCAGCTGGTCTACGTCAACCTTACTTCTGGCAAGAGATGAACAAACAGCTGCTTTTGCAGCAAGTGAAGCTGCTTATGGATGAACAATTCTGCCTGTGTCTGAGCAGGGGTGACTCATGCAGGCTTTGTCACTGAGTGGCAAGAGCTTTGTAGGACTAAAAAAGAAAAAAAACTCTTTAAATATCACATATTAGCTCTATTGATAAAGAATTGTTTTGATAGCTTGACTTGTTTTTCACCGCTTTAATGTTTGCTACTAGCAGGATACAGTCACTTGGATTAGCAAGACCTTAAACTGGTGACATTTTACTTGTTGTTGAAATCATGTTAAGTACGTCATCAGTTAGGCAATAACAAATTACTTGCATTTGGTTTAACTGGACTAATTTTTTCCTTTGATTTCAGCTACAATTCTGTTGGCACGAATAATAAAACTTCTTCAGGCAGTCTCTGGAAGGATTTGTTGCTGCAGTTTCAGAAATACAGCAATAGTTAGACTGCAGTGCTCCAGCAACAGATATCTAAGACTATTTATTTTTATGACTGATCACAATCTCTTATCAGCTCTGACACATGAAAACTATTCTATGTTTATGATAGTTATTTGTAAATCTTTTTCCTTCCTAACATTCTGGCAGCAATACTTGGAGAACAGTTACTGAAACTTAGAGGAGGATAGTTAGGAAATACAATTCTCTCTTGTATAAGGGTGAAAATGGAAAGCATAGGAGAATCTGGAGGCTTCTGGAAGACGAGATGACTCAGTTGCCTTCACTTGAATTCCTACCTACGCAAAGAAATGGTTTTGTAAGCTGTTGAGGGCAGGGCTAAGTGAGAGGAAGATGCATGGAAAACAATGGCTGGGGTATTACCGACAGTTTGTTATTATAAGGCAGACAATCATTCATGCAGCAACAGTGGAAAAATGTTAAATGTGGTGCATGTGTTTTGGCAGAACTGGGACTTAAGGTAGCAAATTTGCATAGTTCTGGTCCACTTCTTAAGATTTTTGTAGGCAACGTAGTGAAGACAGTTGCTGTCGGTGATTGTGGCTAAACAGGATGGTTTCTGCCTTCCATGAAGAATTTACTGGTTGTGCTTGTTTCCCTTTTCCTTCTGCATGTTTTATCGATAATCAGGAATGTACAACTTTGGCACCGGCATTGTCTGTGGACTCCTAGCCTGCACAGCAGCTATTGCAGTGAAGCCTGTTTGGGGCGTTGTGGGGCTGCTACAGAGTTGCTACTTTATAAATAATTATTTTAGCTGACACTGATTAAGAAAAAGCTGTGATATTAAAATAATAAAGAGTAGTGGCTTGCGGCACTGGATTGTTTTGGTGAACACTCTATGGGTTCTTCACAAACAGGAGCTACCTCTGGTAAGGTGCCATTAATTTAAATCCACTCTGCTGTGGATGCTGTTCACAGAATCCTGAGGGGTAGCGTTAACCTATTCTCTAGCTGCAAAATGAAGTTGAACAGTCCTTTCCTCGGTGATTTCTGAATGACAGAAATAAAAATACAGCAGCCAGAGGGCAGGTGTATAAAGGTTATAAGAAAGCACTAATATATGAAATAAACCCTTAACCCTCTGGCATAACACTTAGTGTCTCTTTGGGTCACAGCATTTTCAAGGAAGAATTTTATAGCAGGTGGTGGTGCCTCATGAGACATTCGCAATGCAGAATTAAAGGACTTGGCCTGTTCTGCCCTGTCAACTCTCTGATTGGCCAACTGTTTGGAAGAAGCACTCTGTCGTTTTATGGATTGGTATTTTGCTTTATTTTATGTATGTTTATAATGCTGCTTTTACTGGCTGAATTTGGATTTCTGAAACATTCTTTTCGTAAGAGTTCATACGTTTTTGTTTTCACCTCAAAATTAGTAGTAAATAGAGTTTTCCTTTTATTGGCAGACTGTTTGACCTTGCAAGTAATAATTGCTTGCAGTTATAATTGCATCTTACGTGTCACCCCCTCCCAGGCTGGAGAAGAGCTGGTCATAGTGCGTGAGTCACAGCTCTGATCCAGTTCCCAGCCTGGTGCCGAGCATTATAGAGAAGTTTTGCTCTGCTCCAGGCATTAGAAGTATTGGTAAAGTGAGATTTCCCTGTCCCGTTTCCAGTTTTTCTGAACAAGATTGAGTCCTCAAAATGTTATTACATTTGCTTCTTGCTGCCTTTCTCACTAGTGAGAGATTCTAGAAATTGATTGAATCTAACTGAATTAAATCATGTTACCATACATTTTGTTCATCAGCCTTTTAGCATTTAAAAAAACCAGTCCCATAGCTATGAAGCCATTCCAAGATTTGCTAGTTGCCTTTTTGACTGACTTGTTTTGATAAAGAAATTAATAGGTATTATATCTCCTAGGATCCATTCAGCCTTAGTAACTGTGCAGTGGTTTGTACTTTCCCCGTGGGGATAGGGAAATGTGGTTTGCCAAAACCAGTTACTTTTGGGGGCACAGATTCCCCTGAACAAGTAAACTGCTTATCAGAACAAGTTGTACTGGCTTCAGTGACTTGCTCTGAACGGGAGCTGAAATAAGTGGCGAGGATGATTTTGGTGGTCTGTCTTGCATCAGCAGGATTTTAATTGGCACATTGCAGCTATGGTGACTGGCAGCCCATAAATACCAAAGATAGATTTTTAATGTACAATCTTCTACTTCAGAAGATTGATTTTTTTTTTTTTTTTCCCTAACTCTGCAATATAATGATGTACATTAATTCCTTGGTGCAGTCAGAGATATGGCGAAAGTCAGGCTGGTAATTGTGGTGGGTTTCTCTAGTCTCTGTGGACCTACTACAAATGAGACCATGGAGAGGCAACACTTTTGCCTAGCTGTACTCAGTATAAGCACCTGCAAATGCTGAATGCCTTATAGATGGTTATTTTAATACTCCATGATTCTTGAAAGGTAGTTGCTTTTTGCTTTGGATATTGAATATAACTGTGTATTAGTTCAAGTCAGACTGTTTTCAGCAGTCACAAAGCTCATTATTTCATTAGCTGTTTAAGCATTTTGGCCAAGTTTTTTTGGTTTTGGCCCGTTTTTTGTTTTTAACATGAATTAACTTTTGTGAGTAGATGAAAAAAATAAATGCATAAGAAAATGTATTAGCACCTGTTAATGCAAATTCTGCACTGATGTAGTGCAGTGGGATTTTAAAAGGTATCAGTAAAATGGAGCTGGGCAAGCCACTTCGTGCCTTTTTATTCTTAACTAGGAAGATAACTTTAAGATTTACATGTGAAATAGGCTTTCTGAGAATTCTCTAGTTTTAGTCTGACCGGAATTAGTTCCTGTCACTACTAAAAAGCATTGACCACGTGTCTGTGTTTACTTGGTCTTTCATCATTTGTATACCCTGGTGACTATTGTTGCAGGGTCTAATTCAGCTCCTGTTGATGCTTTGAGTGTTCGACTGGAATTTTTCGCTGAGAACAGGATTGAGCCCTCAGCTCAGAAAATTCCCTCTGGTTTAAATAATACCAGCTGTTTGGCCTGAAAGAGATGAAATCTATGACAGCTTTACTCTTTCCGATGCAGATGTACTCTGATGCTACAGCCTGTGTTCTCTTGCTTACCGAATCTGGTTTTGTAATTGCAGCTCCTTCGAATGACAATAGCAAAGCAAAGACTTGGAGATGATGAAGTTGGGGCTCGCCACTTTGCAGCACATGAACGGGAGGACCTTGTTCAACAATTGGAGAAGGCTCGAGAGCAAGTAATAACTAAATGGGCACATACTGTCACGTTTTACAGAGCTAGTGCAGTTGCAAGTAAATGACTGCTTCTATTGTGTTTGGAGGGCTGGTAGCTGATTAACATTGCAAATAGTCGTGAAGGTGTTGGGATTTTTACTGAAATCGTTCTTATTAAGCACTAACTTAAACATGCATACATGGTTAGAGTGATTTTCCTAATCTCAGGAATCCTTCTCTAGATTATTGATTCTTCTCATTTTATAATGTACAGCAACAACTTGTGACAATTGAATATTGTCAATTAATGTCAATGAAAGAGAATCCTTAGTGAAAGCTGTTACAAGTATTCAACACAATATGTGGTGGCTGATGTATCTCCTAAAGATATTCTCTAAATCAATTTTTCTGTAGAAGTGTTGTTAGTCTTCTCTTCCTCCTGCCTCTTAGGTATTTCTTTCCCTCTTTTGAAAAATTCTTGCTTCAGACGTTTTTTCCCTACTTCAAGTCTGTAGGGAATACTATGTACCATGCAGCATCCAATTCATCAGGCTCTTTCACTAATACTGATACATAGCTTTCTGGAACATTTTGGGGGTTTGTGTTCTCTGTTATTCCCACACTCATTCCTACCAATGTCAGTTCTACCCTGAATGAGCCATTCTGTGATCCAGAAAGAGATGCATATTTCTTGTTTTTCAGTCTTCACTCAAGTGCAGCACTACTTTAGCTTACCAGAAGGTCTGTTGGCTGCACTTGGTCTTCTTCCAGTGTGATTCTCTCTGGTATCTCTGTTCCGAAGCTTGCGCTCTGTCTGTTCATCACCTGGCCTCTTTTCACATGGTCTTCTGTTGTCCTTCCTGGCTTATCAGTGTTTTCTGAGGTGCCAGTGGAGACTCCGCAACTCATTGCAAACTTTTCTCACACTCGCCATTTCCTTTCCTTGGCAGTTTGAAGCTCTTTGTCCTTGAGTGTCTTTCATATGGACTCCTTCACCCTTTTGCTTAATAGCAAAGCTCACCCTGTCAACTCCATGCTGGCTTATTTTGTACTTTTCTCAGTTCTTCTTTCTATTCTGTGGAACTTCATTGCTGAAAGTCTTGTAATTAATATAAATTCCCCCTTACAGACTTTATCTTCATCCTCCAAGTTTGCCAAATTCTTACTCAGTTAAGATCATTCCTGAAGTTCTAGAAATTACATGCTAAAATCATCTTAATATAGTTGTAGCAGAATTACAGTATGGATTAAGGTTTCTTTTGCTGTTACATTTTAGTTGTTTTCTAGAAATTTTGTAAAACAATTCTAATTGCTGAAGTTACTTAACTTCAAATTAATGAAACAATACCAAAATAGAGTAAAAGTACTGGGGATTATGAGCTTTGGAAAGACTTTTGACTGTCCAAAATCAATCCTGTTCAGACATGCAGTGCTTGTTGCTGTTTTCAGTTTGGGCGCTACATAATCTTTTGTTTAAACTTCAAAATAGTCATACAGCTCTCTTCTTCTCAGATCGAGACTCTGAGATGTGATCTTCAGGCTACACTGGATGAGTTACAGGATGTGAAAGAGGAACGTTCTTTTTACCAAGATAAGTCTGACAGACTAAACCAAGAACTTAATCATGTCTTAGGAGGGCATGAAAACCGTATCATCGATGTAGATGCTCTATGTATGGAGAACAGGTGAGTGCATTGCAAACCTTACTGTTTCCCTAGAACAAGCAGTGTATTGATTTCACAGAAGCCTCAGGAAGTCAGTCACAACAAAACTTCAAAGAAAATATATCCAAGAGTAAAAGTTAAGACATTTTGGTAATTTGGTTTTTGTTTTGTTTGTACTGTAGCTAACCATCAAATAATATTGAGAAAGTTAGGCTGCAGGAAATTACCAGTGTTTCATTTGGCTACAGAGGCATCAGTGATATTCCCAAATAGAGGTAAACAAGGAAAAGGAAGACAAGTGCAGACCTTTATGTTCCCATTGCTGTATGGCACCAAAAGCAAGAATATTAAAAATCAGTGTCTTCAGAAACTCATAGTGAGCTGTAATGGGCTGATCTTGGATTGGAAACAGGGACTTTGAGTACCCTGAGTTAACAGTTTTGGACATAATTCTCACCACAGGGAGAGGCTGTCAACATGGAGTGATTTGCCAACAAAACTTGCTGGTGAAATCACCCATGTAGGTATTCTTGCCAATTCCTAGGGAAAAGAATGTGTTTTATGGTCTCTTCTAAGGACGACAGAGAGGAGTCTCTGACAGAGCCATAGCCATAGCAGGTACCTCCCTTAATGTCAACAATTACCTTAAACTGAAATAGATCTTGTAAGACACTTTCCATTTACACTTATGCTTCAGGTAGGAAAGTGTAATACCAAAGGCATTACTTCCTCCCAGCAACTCCAGGGTTTTTTTCTGTTTTGCATGGCCTACAGAGTTCTGTATCAATTTAAGCCCTCTGCTCCCCTGACAGTGATACGATTTTTTTTCTCTAAAATAGTTAAATTGTCACAAACCCTAATACAGCTGAAGTTGCACGACATGAAAGAGGATATTTTATAAACACGTTATAGATGAAAAAGGTATTTTCCTATGTGGAAACAGCCATCTAATCCAAGTGCATAAACTCTGTTAGGGGGAACTGTACTGTTTCAGTTAACTGTAAACCATTTTTCAACTATACTGTTAAATTTTCTACTTTGTGATTGCTAATGAGAAGTGCCATGTAAGTGATGGATATTGAAATGCAAAAGTTCTGCATAGTTGAGTCTTGTGTTGATGTATACACAAATCTTCATGTGTCCATCTCACAAACCTTCAAGTACAGAGGACATATGTAAGTGCTTCCTGACTATTTCCTCTAGACATAAATATATCCTTTTAGCTTCCCTCCCCAAAAACCTGAGAACCAATATAAAATGGTTGTACAGCATACTTGACAAATCTAACAGAAGGGCAGCCTCCTTTTCTGATGCAATTTGTTTCCCTACTTAAAGTTTTATGGGGTCAAGAGCAGTAAGATTTTGTTATTTTATCTCTCACAAAACTGTAGAGGGAAAAGAACTCTCAGTAGTTCAAGAGAGGACATGCCAAATAGTAAAGAGGAGTGCTCGAGGCAGAACTTGAACATAACATGAAGTAAAGGATTACATTCCTTTTTCAGGTATCTTCAAGAGAGATTAAAACAACTTCAAGAGGAAGTCAACCTTCTTAAATCTAATATTACTAAATATAAGGTAAGATCCTCTCAATGTATCATCTAAACTGTGCTTTGTTGTTCATGGAGGTTATTGTTCATTCTCTTGTTCACATGCATTTAAAGAACAAAACTGTGTCTTCAAAGAAAAATCCACCATTAACATTCTGACAGTATTAGTATGTATACATATTACATGCTCGGTCTTCCTTTTAGGCTTCTTAGCTGATGTATTACAAAGGGATACCCATTAAGAGTATTTTGAAAAATGAATTAACTACCTTTCCTTAAGTTCTGTGGGAGAACACTCCACCTGCTGGGGAGGGTGATGAGCCTTCCAGCCCACTGGTAGCTGAAAAGTAGCAGGTCACACAGTGCGTGGTGAATGACTGCAGCTGTGTTGCTGTCACAAGTAGGTCTTGTCTCCCTCTTCCCTAATGGCCGCCATGTTTCTTCACGTGTCTAAATGATTGCTAAGTCTTCCTTGTTCTTCCATTCCTGGGTTAAGATATATGCTGTTTTGCATGAAACCTTCACAACTGAATCTTGAGGGCAAAATATTCTTGCTCTTCCCTGAGGTCAAGCACTCTATTTTCTTCCGCAAGTGATTTTGGGGTGTGGGAGGGGAAGGCTGCTTGTCAGGGCATGAGAAGGGTTGTCTTAGGACTGTCAATAGGACTTCTTAACCACTTAGGTCACTATGAAGCAGTGACAGCACTAATTGCTTTTTGTGCATGAGCAAAGCTCCTCAAAGTACCAAGTTCATTTCAGCATCTGTTCACGCTTATGACTTGGGTCTGTTGGAGTGTGAGTTAGTTTATTGGTGAGAACTAGGCATCTTGGTGGTCTGGTGGGTTTCTCAGAACTGTAATTGTTTTGGAAGAGCTGGACTTCTGTAGCAGGATCATTCTGCTGCTAATTCCTGAAAGTCAGTATTTGCTATTAAAAGGGCTTCTAGAAACTATGGTATAGAGGAGCTTGAGCTTTCCCTTTGAAGCCTATCCAAAGAAATGCTGTGGAAAGTCTGATTTTTGTTCCCAGCTGATAACTCTCTACAGGATACTGCAGTATCTTCACTGGCACTCAGCAGATTATTAAAAAATAGACAAGTCTTAAAAATGCATTGAGGGGAGTGGGTGGGAGAGACTACTATAAAGTGATTGCAATGAGACAGAATAAGTCTTTGTAACATTGCAAACACTGTTTTTGGCTGGAGATTAATACTCCAGGAGTAGGTTACTATGGGTATAAGCTCCAGGCCCTGCAGAGTTATTCTGAGACCAAAATCCAAAGTTCCAGATTCTTTACTCCTAAAGAAAGGATTTGTTGGCCACTGTTTTTCTAAATAAGATATTTGTTGTTTCCTTAGAATGCACTAGAGAGACGAAAAAATTCAAAGACTCATAGTAGATCCAGTAGCAGTGCTCTGACTGGAGTCCTGTCTGCAAAGCAAGGTATTACATAAATGCAGCATGGTGTTGCACATGTCATTGAATTCCTTCCATCTTACCTCTTAATTTCAGTAACCCTTTCCTCACCAACCAAACCAAAATCTTTCTTCTCCTTCCTGTTTATTATCATGTGCTAATTTTTGTCCTTTTCTCAGCTGACTTGATAATATAAAATTTGCCTTGAGTACTGATTCTCCTTTTGTTGCTCTTTTGCCATTCATTCTCTCCCCCGTCAGTTTTATCAAATTTTTTTTTTTTAAATCTCTAAACCCCTCTGCAACTTTGACCCTGACAAATCACTTCGTTATTTATTTCTTTGCTCTTGTGATTTGTGGCAATCACAATTCATATTCCAATGAAAAATAGACTGGGTGGTAGAGGAGGTAGAGTCAGGTTTTCTGCTGATGTTCTTGGAAGCTTTTACATTTAGATGTTTTGCAAGAAATCCTTTTGTCCCACGTTTCTTCATGGGATTGCAAAATGGAGAAATCTCTTTTTCCCCCTTCAGAGAAAATAACAAGATTAGGAAAGAAAGGAGAACAGAAAATACTTTGAGACAAACAGTATACCTGGTACCCAGCTGTTTAGGTGTTGGTGTATTCATACACAGACATGAGATCTGTAGTATTTGTCATGGAAGGTTGAAACTTGCTTTTTTTGGTTTTGACTTGCTTCTGTCCTCCATGTACTTACATACATATATATATGTAAAAAAAGAGGCAGAGCCAGATTCTAGTTACAGATGTTAATGATACTAGTGAACTTCCTGATGTGGTTGAGAGGTACAGGCTCTAAGCTGCAGAGGAAGAGTTCATGGGTGACTATATTTTCACATCAGTCTTAAATAACCTGAAGGAAATAATAATTCTAAAAAGTAATAGAAAAGCTTCCTTGTGGGTTTATGTTTTAATGTAAGTGGGAGAAAAATGACCAATTTTTTACCAATCTGTAGGCCTGTAGAAGAATGAGTTTGTTTCCTTCTGAACAAAAATAATTTCCCAAAAGCAGAATTAAGTTAACATAAGATGCATCTGCCTATACTGGTTCTGGCATCTGCTGTGGAGTAACTATCAGCTTAGATAGCCACCATCTTTATGCCAGCTAGAGATTATATTTCTGGTCTTTTGGCTTTGTTTGTTAATTGAAGGAAAAAAAATATGTATTCATTTAAGTAATGAAAGTAGTTTTTAATGCTAAGTAATTGTTTGTGTCGCATGTCTGTGCATGAGAAGCCAAAACTCATTTGTGTTTTTAACATTGTAGTCCAAGAGTTGTTGTCGGAGGATCATGGATGTAGCCTACCAGCCACACCACAGTCCATTTCAGATCTCAAATCACTGGCCACTGCATTGCTGGAAACCATCCATGAAAAAAACATGGTCATACAACACCAAAGGCAAACCAACAAGTAGGTAGCATGACTTCTAAGTATAATAGAATTTACCAAGCTGTGGAAGAGGCATAGTTTTGGGGAATTTTCAGGAAAATGGGAAGGAAGGTCCATTTTCACAGAAAATTTGTTGTCATTGTTAACTGGTGGGTTCTTTTAGTTTTTAAGATCAGGTATGTGTTTAGAGAAAAATTATGTTTTCAAAGTAAAGTCTGGGGTTGACAGAGACCTGTCTGCCTCTGCTAGGCAAGGATTGGTTTGCTGCTTAGGTTTAAGACAAACCATAATAACTCAGGGGGGACTGCTAGCAGGTAGTCTGTAGGGAGGGCTAAAGAAAAGCTGCCGGGAGGAAGGACGCTCTTGAACTGGAGGAGAAGATATGTGATAATTGGTTGTTAAATGTAGGAATTCACTAATGGACACTGGTGGGAATAGTAAACGTGCCACGGAAAGGGTCTGAAAAGATTTAGTGTAACATTTGTCACAGG
This sequence comes from Gavia stellata, assembly GCF_030936135.1. Taxonomy (NCBI): domain Eukaryota; kingdom Metazoa; phylum Chordata; class Aves; order Gaviiformes; family Gaviidae; genus Gavia; species Gavia stellata. Next base: position 20,589,396 of record NC_082598.1, on the reverse strand, counting down.
TTAGCAGCCTATGCTGTTGCTCCTATAGTTACTTTGCCAAAAGTTACAGGAGATAAATACAGTTGGATTGCTACTATATGATTTTTTAAAAATCTGAACTGAACTTTCAAGGAGAATTTGTTTACTCTTAGCTGTTCTACTCATCAGTAGAATTCTTTGTGTCTCACACAGCTCCTATCATGGCAGAATGTAATAATTTTTGACACATTTTCTGACATTCTGATATTATTGTCCTTATACAGTGTATGAAAATCAGAGCTAGGAAGTGTTCCTTGATTCTGTGCTCAGGTTTTTTTTCCCTTTTTTTTTTTTTTTTAACACTGAGTCACTACTGGTAATCAGAGATTATTCAGGCTTCTCAAAAGCACATCAGGACCAGATGCCAGAAACAGGCAGACATCTTTCATGAAAGGAAGGAGTAGTACTGAAGTAAACTGTATTGCACTAGAATAGATGATTCATTTTGAAAATTGATAACTCTGATACTAGGCAAACTCCATTGCATAATTCTTAGTGATGCGGCAACAGAATTGGAAGAGCAGTTTATAGCCACTCTTAATACTCTTGAGAAAGCAAATGCCTAATCAGCTAAAGGGAGACTAAAGCTGTGAAAATGTAGCCCAGATCTAACTGATGGCAGCTCAGTCAATTCATGTCTGTAAGTGTGTCATGTAATGCAAGAGGAATTCCTGCACTGAGCAGTGCTAATGAAGGGATAACATCAGCTTAGTCCCTTCTTACTGCTAATGTAACATCAGAAGGAAAACATCCAGAGAATAACTTTTGTTATTCCAGGTATAACCAATCTTTGCCTTTTACATCCTGATACTGTATCATTACCTGATGTTCTAGTTTGCATACTCTTGCCTATAACCACAGCAAACTTCTTCCTTAATTTTGTATCTCTCTTTGATCACATGCAGTCTCTTGCATCTCTCAAATGTATCATTGCGAGGATGGCTTTGCTTATGGTACCACTGTCTCTGCTTTCAACTCTTGAGTATGGGTTTTCTTGAGATAAGCCTTCACAAGGACATAAGATTCTTTTATCTGTGTGCCCAACTGGTCGTATATAGCCACTGGTCACATACAGAGATTGGATGTGTGCACAAACTAATATTGTGTGCCCAATAGAAGATCAGATCTCAGAGGGAGGTGACAATCCATATCTCTCCCAGCTCAGGAGTGTGCTCAGAGCTGTAGTGTTGTGTTCAGTTCAGGATGCTTCAGGGGAAAAAAAAAAAGACAGACAAATCCTGGGCAAGTTGAGTGAAGAGCATTAGCAATGCACCTGTGTGATATGGTCATTCTTTTTGTCACCTTGGGAAGCTTTTAAGAAGCTAGAGGGAGTGGGAACTACTTCAAGCAGAAACACCTAAGACAAAAAAGGGTTAAAGTGTAAAAGGGAAATGCAGGTAGGACATCAGGGAGAAACATCCTTTATTTGAGGTGCATTAGCTGGTTGTTGGGGACACTTATTTGCCGTGTAAAAAGTTACAAGACTGCTAACTTCTGAAAATGAGGAAGAAACTGCCCACCTGTTGGAGAAGGTTAGAGGTGAGAGAGAGGTCAGTGCACAAGTAAAACGGACAGGTCCATAAACTGGTACTAGTAGAAGATGCATTCTTTTGTTGAAGACATTTCTCCATTCAAAGTAGGAAGTTGAGAAGGATGGGAGACTAGAGAGAATTGTAATGACAAAAGGTTTTACATAAATCAGAAGGTAGAAGTCTTCTTCATCCCTCTGTCCTGTTTGCCTGGCTTTCCCTGCACAAAGAGCATGTTTGGAGGACACAGTTACTCTTTCAGATTGTTGTGTGAAGAAGGTGAGATTCTGTTGGGTAAAGAACGTGAGATTTTGGGGTGGTTGTTTCATTCAGGGAAGAAGTTCTGCTTTTGATATTTGATAGATGATTCACCTATTAGTGATTCTATTATCAGTAAACTAGACTTTTCAGACTGTGTGAACTTATTTTCCTCCAAACAGTTAACCTACTCTAAAGTCAAAACCTCTTTTGTTGCTTGCAGATTGAGATATGGCTATCTAAGTTTACAATGGCAGAATGGTAGATTTGCTTTCTGATTAACTGAAGCAAAAACAAGACAGTGGGTTTTTTTACATAGATTAGAATTTGGATGTGCTGTTGAAGTTGACTTTCTGCTGTTATACTGTTGTTAAAAACATCCGTTGCCACTTGCTTTTGGAACAGACACACTATTATTATTGCCTCTTCTAAATATGTGGCATGATAAAAGGAGCTGTGGGAGTATGTGCCTAGGAATGAGTGGGCTAAATCCAGGCTTCAATTTTTTCAGCCCCACTTTTAAGAAAAAAAGAAGTTGTTTGGGAAGAAAACAGGTCGTTTTCCCCAGGTGATTGGTAGCTACTACTGCTAAGTTTAAGTAACGTCCTATGTTTTTTCTCAGAAGCGCATTAGCTTAATTTGAAAAGGCAGTTGTAAATGAATTCTGTATGCCGTAACGTGTTGCAAGATTAAATACTTACATAAATGCAAAAATAAACAGTCCTAACCCTGCATAGCAAGCGGATAAAAATCTTTTTTTTCTTCCTCCAGCAATAAACCATTTGTTCGATGTTCTTTTTTGTGCAATTTGTTCCTGAAATTGCCAGCACCCATGCAAGCCAGATCAGCATAGAAGCTGCTCTGCTGCTTAGACATGTTGTACTAATTTTAACATTTCTAACTTGGGCAAGCTCAGTCATGACCAAAATTACAAAAAGGATTGTGTCAGTCTGTCACACTAGGTATGTGACTGTGACAGACCCTGTTCATAGACATTTTGGGTGATTGTATCTGTATGAGGGTATATGCCTTCTGTAGCAAGATCTAAATTGAAAATGAGGTGAACGGAGCTCAGGTGCTGTAAATCAGCACAGCTCCCCTCAGATTATGGCAATTTATGTTGGGAAGCATGGGAGAGCTAGAAGGGAGCTTCTGAATTCAAGTGGGAACATTTCTGCTGTTATGTGAACAACAGATTTCTGTAAAACCTTCTCCTGGAGGGAGGTTTAGACTAACTCTCTCGTTGCATTAGACACATAACCAGAGGACAACAGAAATAGCTATCAGCACGTTTGCCCATGACATGATCCTTCTTTTTTAGTCGAAAGATCTGGTCCACTATGGCTAGAGAGAAAAAAATAATTAGGGAATTTGATGCTACGAACCCATGCAGCCCCTTTAAAAATACCTGCTGTTCCAGGCCACCACAGCTCAGTCTTTCCACAGCACATATGGAAGTGGGAAATTATCTGGAGGTCACAGGGGAAAGGAAGGAATGGGATAAACCATGCTGTGTTCAGGAATGCTTACACATTTATTTTTCAAAAAATGTTTCTACAAGAACTTGCAGCTTTATGTAGGGTTCCTTTCTCCCATCCTGTCTTCAGATAATGTGGTTTGGAGCAAACTAGAATCATACTCATCACTGAATGTATTTTGCTGTTATCCTGAGTGAAAGGAGCATGGTTAAGTATTGTCCTCTCTTCTTGCCAACCATTGTTCAGAGCCGCAGAATGATCCTTCTATGTGAGAACCTAAAACAAAGGTTAAAAAATAGCTCAGCGCCTCTTCTGAGGATCCAGTAGGAATTATCAGGATCTATTTGCTCCAAAACCTTTAGAAATAGTGTGGTACAGCTGATAAATTAATTATAAAATTTAAGAGAAGCAAGAGAAAAGTGTCTTTGCTATTGTTGTCTGAATAAAAGAGCAATAGCAATAACTGAACTTCATGCAGAGGGTTGAGTTTCCTTCTGTGATACAGCTAGCTGACAGGGAGGGCAGTTATCTTTCCCCCCTTTTCTGCCCTGGACCTACTGGTGAACTACTTACGAAAGTAACACGGATTTTTTTCTTTTCCTGGCTGAAGTGCTAAACTTGTGACCTGTTTGTAGTGAAAATCATTAGCCACATCAACGTTGTTTTGTCAACTCCCTGGCTGAGCTAACATGATGTGGAAGAGGTCTTGCATCATCTCTGTCTGTTCCCTGCCCCTCTAAGCCAGGGGAACTCCATGTCCTTTGGCTGACCTTTGGTGGGGCTTTAGACAGGGAGATGGGAGTGGGCTCCCTGTGCGCAAGGTAGAGCTTCTTGTAAGTTGCTCTATGCCTTTCTCTGTCCCCTGTTGCTTTGTATGGCAGAGCACAGTTACTGGATGTCAGGCCATACACTGGGATGTGAAAATAGAGTTCTTAAGGCTGAGTCTCTCATACCAGACAGAAGCATTCTGAAAGCGAAATCTAGACTTGAACAATTTTGACTGTAATTGGAGAGGACAGTAATAGATCCATCATAACCTTGGTAACATATTTGGTTACTGAGTTTCAATGGGGAAATAAACATAACTGCTCCCAAATGTCTTCTCTCCTCTGCTTGTAAATGTGATGGACTGTTTGCTTTTTAGTTGATATGCACCCCTGTACCTCTCAGTGCTTTCTTTGATATTTATTATAAGCTTTCTTGTTCTCTTTTACATTCTCTGTCTCATCTTGATATTTCTGTAATCTTTAAAATACTTACAGGCTTTTATTGTGTCATTGCAGAGCCCTCACAGTAGAGATTTCAAAAATACTTAGTCCTTGTTAATAAATTTTTCTAGCCCCTTTGATATTTGCTGGGTTTGCTATTCTTCACATCCTTCCCAGATTCTGCCATCTTGTCAGTAATAACATTCCCAGTATGCTCAAATGTCTGCAGCATAAAACCCTCTGTGGAGAGCACACAGTGCAGTATTACACAGCTCTGGTGAGCATGGGAAGGTATTACTGCCTTGCTGTGTTGTAATATGCTGCTTCTCAGCATTCAGTTCAAATTTAACTGACTTATCCTCTTGCTGTAATTTGATGAGTAAAACTTGATGTCCATTATCTCTGCTGTCATGTTTAGAATTGCTGCCTCATCTAGGTTTCTCACTCTGTTGAGTATTGTTTGGATTCACTTAAGGACTTTTAACTCCAGGAAACTTGCTGTGCCTGTGAGAGAAACACTTTCAAAAATTCGTTGGAAAAAAGAGCTCTCTTTGCAATATAGAAATCTTTCATTTGATCCTGGGAGAGAATTAAGACTAAAATTTAAATCCTGCAGGAGAGCTAACTGCAAATAGTATTTGTGTAGGAATCAGATACAAACGAAGAGATGACCCAAGAAATGCAGTGAAAACTAAGAGTGGGTGGTAAAGGCACTAAAGAGCTTGAAGCTTTTTAGTAAAGTAGAAAACAGAGTTCAGCACCTGGTCTGCTAGGAGCTGATGGGATCCATCTGTCAGAGAAGGGGAAGAGGATCTTCAATCATAGGCTTGCCAAGCTGGTGAAGGGGGCTTTAAACTAAAGTTGCTGGGGGAGGGGAACCTCAATCCACCCCACTCCTACCAATTTGATGCCAGGACCAGCAGCAGATGCCCAGAGCCTGGAGAAGGATGACAGGTCAGCAGGAGAGCACCTCAAGAGCAGCACAAAGGAATTCCAGCCACTCCAGCCAGTAAGTCAGCTTCAACAGGGGCCCAACTTAAATGCCTCTATACAAACGAACGTAGCATGGGGCATAAACAAGACTAGTTAGAGATGTGTGCACGCCTGCAGGGTTATGATCTTATTGGCATCACGGAGACATGGTGGGACGGCTGCTATAACTGGGGTGTCGGAATGGAAGGATACAGGCTCTTTAGGAAGGACAGGCAGAGGAGATGAGGAGGGGGTGTCGCCCTCTATGTCAAGGACCAGCTGGAGTGCATGGAGCCCTGCCTGGGGATGGATGAGAAGCAGACCGAGAGCTCATGGGTCAGGATTAAAGGGAGGGCAGGGACAGGTGACATTATAGTGGGTGTCTGCTACAGGCCACCTGACCAGGAGGACTGAGCAGATGAGGGCCTCTACAAACAGATAGGAGCAGCCTCACGTTCACAAGCTCTGGTCCTCATGGGGGACTTCAACCACCCCAATATCTGTTGGAGAACAACACAGCAGGGCATAAGCAATCTGGGAGGTTCCTGGAATGCGTTGATGATAAATTCCTTCTCGAAGTGATAGAGGAGCCAGCAAGGAGAGGAGCTGTGCTGGACCTTGTTCTCACCAGCCAGGAGGGGCTGGAATGTGAAGCTCAAGGGCAGCCTTGGCTGCAGTGACCATGAAATGGTGGAGTACAAGATCCTTAGGGCAGTGAGGAGGGCGCACAGCAAGCTCATTACCCTGGACTTCAGGAGGGAAGACTTTGGCTTCTTCAGGGGTCTGCTTGGTGGAGTACCATGGGATAAAGCCCTGGAGGGAAGAGGGGCCCAAGAAAGCTGGTTAATATTCAAGGATCACCTTCTCCAAGCTCAGGAGCGATGCATCCCAACAAAGCAGAAGTCACACAAAAATGCCAGGAGGCCTTCATGGATGAACAACGAGCTCCTGGACAAACTCAAACACAAAAAGGAAGCCTATGGAGGGTGGAAGCAAGGACAAGTAGCCTGGGAGCAATACAGAGAAATTGTCTGTGCAGCCAGGGATCAGGTAAGAAAAGCTAAAGCCCTGATAGAATTAAATCTGGCCAGGGACATCAAGGGCAACAAGAAAAGCTTCTATAGGTACGTCGGTGATAAAAGGAAGACTAGGGAAAATGTGGGCCCTCTTCAGAAGAAAACGGGAGGCCTGGTTACCTGAGATATAGAGAAGGCTGAGGTACTCAATGACTTTTTTTGCCTCAGTCTTCACTAGCAAGTGCTCAAGCCACACCACCCAAGTCACAGAAGGCAAAGGCAGGGACTGGGAGAATGAAGAACCGCCCACTGTAGGAGTAGATAAGGTTCGAGACTACCTAAGGAACCTGAAGGTGCACAAGTCCATGGGACCTGATGAGATGCTTCCATGTGTCCTGATGGAACTGGCGGATGAAATTGCTAAGCCACTATCTATCACATTTCAGAAGTTGTGGCAGTCTGGTGAAGTTCCCACTGACTGGAAAAAGGGAAACATAACCCCCATTTTTAAAAAGGGGAAAAAAGGAAGACCCAGGGAACTAGAGGCCAGTCAGTTTCACCTCTGTGCCTGGCAAGATCATGGAGCAGATCCTTCTGGAAACTAAGCTAAGGCATATGGAAAACAAAGAGGTGATAGGTGACAGCCAACACGGCTTCACTAAGGGCAAATTGTGCCTGACAAATTTGGTGGCCTTCTGCAACAGGGTTACAGCGTTGGTGGATAAGGGAAGAGCAACTGACGTCATCTACCTGGACTGGTGCAAAGCATCTGACACTGTCCCACGTGACATTCTTGTCTCTAAATTGGAGAGACATGGATTTGACGAATGGACCGCTCGGTGGATAAGGAATTGGCTGGATGGTTGCACTCAAAGAGTTGAGGTCAATGGCTCGATGTCCAAGTGGAGACCAGTTATGAGTGGCATTCCTCAGGGGTCGGTACTGGGACCAGCGCTGTGTAACTTCGTCAGCGACACGGACAGTGGGACCGAACGCACCCTCAGCAAGTTTGCCAACGACACCAAGCTGTGTCGTGCGGTCAATACGCTGGAGGGAAGAGATCCCATCCACCAGAGGGACCTTGACAGGCTCGAGAGGTGGGCCTATGCAAACCTCATGAAGTTTAGCAAGGCCAAGTGCAAGGTCCTGCACGTGGGTCGGGGCAATCCCAAGCACAGATACAGGCTGGGTGGAGAATGGATTGAGAGCAGCCCCGAGGAGAAGGACTTGGGGGTATCAGTTGATGCGAAGCTCAATGTGAGCTGGCGGCGTGCGCTTGCAGCCCAAAAAGTCAACTGTATGCACCGCTCCTATGAAGACAGGCTGAGAGAGTTGGGCTTGTTCAGCCTGGAGAAGAGAAGGCTCCGGGGAGACCTCCGAGCAGCTTTCCAGCACCTGAAGAGGGCCTACAAGAAAGCTGGAGAGGGACTTTTTACAAGGCCATGTAGTGACAGGACAAGGGGGAATGGCCTTAAACTGCCAGAGGGTAGATTTAGATTAGCTATGAGTAAGAAATTCTTCACCATGAGGGTGGTGAGGCACTGGAACAGGCTGCCCCGAGAAGTTGTGGATGCCCCAACCCTGGAAGTGTTCCAGGCCAGGTTGGACAGGGCTTTGAGCAGTTTGGTCTAGTGGAAGGTGTCCCTGCCCATGGCAGGGGACTTGGAACTAGATGGTCTTTAAGGTCCCTTCCAACCCAAACCATTCTTTGAGAAGAAAAGATGTAGTGGAAAAGATATTCCTTGGCTTTTTAAGCAATCTTAGTGATAGAGAAACCTCTGAACAAAGGACTAGGCCAAAATTGTGTCTTAGAACTTCAAAATCAACCTAGATGTTGTCTTGAGTTTTCCATATTTTGTCTGCATAGCTTTTACCTTCTGGTTTTAGCTGTAGAGAAATTAAAAGTACCCGGGAAGAGGGTATCCATGGGATAGATTAGACAACTATATTTCATTTTCTTTTAACTCTGGGGGAGGTTGTCCATTGCTGTTAGTGAAGAGGGATGACTGTATACAGGTTTACTGCACTAGTAAAGTAACAAGTTAAAAATTCAACTGTAGTCATGTAAGCAGTTGGGCTTTGGTTACCTTAGGATAATAAGGAATCTCATCTCAGCTGACCAGCCCTGGCTTTTGTTTTTGTTTTCTGTTTCTGAAGAATTCTAGGTAATCGAGTGGCAGAACTAGAAAAGAAATTAAGAACTTTGGAAATTGCTGGCTTGTGGAGTCTTCCAGGTTAGTAAAAATTCAAGAGAACAGCTTGCATTATTTAGTTTTCGAGGGTATATTTGCATTTAAGAAAAGCTTGGCTACAATTTTTTTAATGACAGTTATTCTGCGAATGTGCTGTTCAGCACATTTGCGTAATTAGAAACCTCTAATAATTGTTAAGTTGAAACCAAAAATCACTAGACTCTTTAAACTCTAAATCAAATATGTATACTGGAAAAAAAAAAAGTTTTAAATACTAGAAATAATCAAATTGTCTCCATAGTCTGCAGGCAAAAAAAAAGGATTATTTTATTTAAACAGTTGTATAAAATGGTATACAGGATATTGGCCGTTACATTTTTCAACAGATTTTATTTATTAATTTTGTACTTCTTTTAACTTCCATGGATTTTATCGCCATATTTTTAATGTTTTTCTGTAAAATCATAAACTCAAAGAAATTGGAAATGTAAATGATCATAAATTTTCTAGTCCATCTCTCCAGAACAGGCTTATTCCCCATAGCATCTTAAGTATTGTATTTGGTTTTGAATTACTCGAGTAATGGGAGATTAATCTGCGTCTTAATAGACCTCATTGTTAGGAAAATGTGCAATATTTAATTTACATTTACTTTTTGCTTCTTTTCTTCCCATTACACCTAATTGTGTTTTCTTTAACCACTATAAATTATGCTACTCCATTGTTGGTGTTTGCATCATTAGGCTTTGTTGTTTACAGCTTCCTATCAGTGCTGCTGGGGGTGGGAGATAGTGTGGTTTAGGCTTCTAGTTTTTTGTCTCTGTGTTTTTTCCACCTAACCTTTCCATCTAGAAGAAAACATTTGACAAAGCTGAAGAGACCTTCTGACAAACCTACACTGTTCAACCATTTGGCCTGATGTGGTGTACTTCCACCTTAGCTTGCCCGTTGTACGCATTCTCAATCACCTTTCTGGAACTGGCTCTCTTATTGACGCTTTCCAGAACTGAAGGTCCCAAATTTGTTTCCGTTGATTACTCTTAGTCACCTAACATACACAGTGTACTTAGTGCATTTGTCCCTCCCCACATTCTCCAAAAGATGCAGGTGAAATACTTGTCTAAGACCCTCCTAATGCGGTTTTGTACATTAGTACAAATGTGTATCATAAACTCACCAGAATAAGATACTGCAGGTTTGGGGTTTTTTTTCCAAAAACAGCATTCCATGAAATTCATATACTAATAAATGCAGCGTTTCTAATCTTTGCAAAATGTATTTAAAAAAATGGAACAGTGGGAACTTCTTGCACCATTTTTGGTCTATGTGGGTAAGACATCAAATTAATGTTTATACAATAACAACTGTCTCTTTCCTTCCTTTCTTTTGCTGCCTGAAGGCCTGAGCTACAATGTCTCAGTGGGATTTGGGAGTAGGTTCTGCTTGACATATATTTTTAGTAACTGATTTTAGCAGTACGTTAAATATTGTCACTGCATGTAAATAAATGGAAATGTTATCTGAACGTTTTTATATCCGACAGATTAAGATGTTCAGTCAAGTGAGTTAGATGACCACAAGAGAAATAGAGACTGCTCTACAAGACAATTCCTTTAAATTGAGGAAAATAGTAAGAAAGGATGATCTTAAATAGTTGTAAAGGAATTTTACACTGGATTGCGAGTTCTCTTGAGCCCCAAGGTTTGTTGATTTGCTGCTTACCTTTTAGATCAAGAGTGCATTTTTGTTTCCAAGTGCACGCTAGTCCCAAGGTGATCAGAAAGAGCCTTGCAACACCTGGTGGGTCACCAGTTTTCTTTTCAGAGTGTGGAAAGCTTCCACTCTATAAAACAGCAGCGTGTAACAAATAGTGTGGGAACTACCACAGTGGACTCTGCAGCTGAATGTTGGTTTGGGTGAGGAGCAGAACATGGAGAGTGTCTCATCTAGTCAGTCTTAAATCCAGAGAGAAAAAAACATTGTTTGGTTGTGAGTTGAACTTTTTGTCATTGGAAAAAATACGCAGATCAAAGCTCATGTTCAGTCTAGTGCTGAAAGAAATGCACGTTATAAATTGCAGGTTTTTAATCTGAAGTTAATGTTCCTACTTAGGCATCATTGTCCATACAGCATATATAACATCCGCTGTCACCATGATATTAATATCTTCCAAATGGTGTTGGTAAATGATGTTAATAAACTTCATCCTATTGAAAAAAGAGCTTGACTGCTTCTAATTTTTTGGTAGGTGACATATTTGTCATATGCTTTTTGAACAATGCATGAAAGAACTACGGGGAAGCTAAATCAAGAGGAAGTGCATATTTAATTTTTGAAATGGTGAAACTGGTAGCATATTTCATTTTCTTTAGAAGTTCTGCCTGCCACAAACTTTAGCTTTCCCTGTTTGGAAAATGGGCTTTAATTAAATGACTCTCTTGCGAGGTTCATTGCTGAAAAGAAAGCAAGCTTGGGCATAGATTTGGCTCTGATTTTCTTTTTATGAGCGTACTTGCCTTGAGAATGTGATGTTCACAGAAGCATTTAATTCTTTGCTTCGTCTTAGGTACATTGTGGGTCAAATATGCATGCACAATATGTTAAATGTATTCAGTAATAGTATATAGGGAACACCATCTTGTTCCTTTCACAATTTGATGTCACTAGACATTCAGATAAGTAATTCTGTATTTTTAAAAATCTATCATTTCCTGAAAATTCCCAATTTCCACTGGAAAAAAGCCTAAGAAAAGAGCCAACTGTGACTCAGCTTTTTGCTGTCTGGAATGATAAGAAAGTTTCAGCACTGTCTCTTGCTCTGCAGTAATCAGTGTGAAGCAGAGGCAAGGTAGAATTAATGGGCTCAGCAGCTGCTGTGGGTATAGCCAGTTACAGCGGTGTAGGGTGCAGTGGCAGTTATAAGAGGATACCTAACCCTGGAGAAGAAAATGAAGAATTTACTGCTACTGAAAACTTATTTGTCTACTTATTCTGAGATCTGTATACTTTTCACTAAAGTCCTTGAAAAATTATTTAAATAGAGGAACACAAAGCTATATAAGTTATGAAATTGAGCTTACACAGCAGCTAATTGAAATTCCCTGTGTGTAATCCAGCTTCAGATCATGATTCATAAAATATAGTGCAGCAATACCCCCATGTCCCTCCTTCATGAATGGATGTGAGTCACTGTTAATAAATAAATATGCATCAGACTCTTTGGACCACATCTGTTGCTTAGATGTGTGGATACTGAACTTAGCTTTATTTTCTGTAACAAAGTTGGTTTTCAGAGAAAAATGTGAAAGTAAATGTGTTTACTGTGTAATTGCTGGCTGGAAGTCAAGAAGTTTCTTTTTTGAAGCTTGTCTTGTAATCCTTAGGGACTTTAGCTCAGGCTTTACTTTTTTTTCATTAAAAAAAAAAAGAATAAGACTCTGCTTTCTACTTTCCTGTTAAAGCCCCCCCCCCCCCCAATTTTTTTTATTCATCATCTTTGTGAATTTTACTTCCTCTGTTGGATTCTTTTGTATCTTGTTGGATACGTGGCTACTTTTGACTGCATGTGAGTATCTATTGGATGTTTTCATACCACTAGTTCCCTGAATGATTTGGTTCTCCCAACACAAAATTCCTTCACTGTTACACAAAAGTACATCCATCTAGGGGCTTCTGCATTTTGAAACAGCCATCAGATTTGTTTTGCTTTTTTTTTTTTTCATTTTAATTAATTTTGCCTTAGACTGGGGGTTCTCTACTTTGCTGTTAGTTAATAATATTTTTTTATTACTTGCTATGGTGAAGGCAGAATTCTGATGCATATTTGACAGGGGGATCAAAGCTGGACAAGATCCATGTTTCAAAAGCATTAATTGCATTCATATTGCTGCAGTATATACTCCAACATGTTAAGGCTATAAAAACGTCATTAATACCTTCAGGATCAAGGTATTTACCAGCCAGCACTTTGAAAAGTAGTTAGGGATTGGGGTAGTCCAGTTAGACTCCATGGGAACAGCTTGACTTTAATTATTTCTTAGTAGGTACCAGAACTTTCTCAGAGCTGGATTTATTCCAGGTATCTCCTGACCTGGTGCTCTTTAGAGAGTCTTTGTTGCTTAGGATGTTGCTTTAAGGTGAAACGTACAAACGGATTTAGAGGGGAGAAGTGGTTGTTACATAAATGTCCATTCTTATGGAGATAAATACAGCAGTAGCTTGCGGCCTCCCCAGCCATTACTTATCAGTTGGCAGTTGTTCTGGATGCCACACAAACACCATGCTTAGCTGATCTTGCACGTTTCCTGCCATTTCCCCTCTAGGTTTAAGGTAGTGTCAGTTACTAAAAACATGAGCATCCTGAATAGTGGAGGACTTCCTAAAGTGTCTGCAGGTGTTGCTTTCTGTATTGCTAAAATATGTAAAGGCATCTACAGCAGAGTCCTCGGCTGAAGAGTTTCTTGCACTTTTTTGTCTGCAAAAGAGCTGGAAAATTGCCATTTTCCATTTGGTTTAAAACTAAAATGCCCAGAAATGTTTTGGGAATTTTCAGATTAAAATCCCTCCTGTTCCCCAGCAATGTATACCTGTTTGCTCCCTCAGTTCTTAGTTATGCTAAGCTTTTAAATTTTTTTTAAGGGAGCATTGTAACATAATACATGTGTGAGTCTGTAGTGTAAAAACTCCATATATAATACAAGCAGGTTCATCACTGAGGCAGAGAAATAGAGAGTAAAGCATTAGTGCTGAACACTTGCTGGTAATAGCATGCAAATGATCCATTACTCCTTGTAAAACTTTTGGTATGATCTGATTATTGATACTCTGAATTGAATGCTAATTGCTAATACAATTTGCTGCATACAGCACCTGGTCTTCTTTCAAAATCTGTCCTTTTACTCAGTACTGCAGGTAAAAACACACGCCTTTTCTGTGTTTGACTCGCATGTTCCAGCTCCAGTACAGAGTATTTTTTTCCATGCTGTGTAAGGATCATTTGAGATGCTCTTCCTGTTCTGTACTTTTCAGTAACATTGCAAAAAAATTGTCGGATATGTTTGAATATCATTAGTGCACAATGGACATAATTGGTGAATTAATAGTTCTAACACTTTGATTGTTTCAGGTGGAAAGGATACCATAACATTCAGTGACCCAACTTTGCCTGTTATACAGCGGTCCAGGTCACCATTGTTAGCGTTTACTGATAAGCCGCAGAAAACTGAAGTACAAGGTGAGAGCCTGGAATGTAAGGAACATGATTAGAGCTGAGCTCTCATTTCTTTCCAAATAAAAAGTAATAAATTTTCATGCTGGGATAGCAGAAGGCAAAGTTTCAGTGGTCACAGAGATTGACTAAATCACCCACAAGTAAAATGGATAGATGGTCCCAGTACAAATAGCAAAGAAACAACTGAAAAATGACTGTTGAATAGATTGCACGGGGCTAGGGATCAGGTCTTGCACCTCAAAGAATTTCCCTGCCAGATAACTTGATACTGTGAGTAGTTATTCATGCCATCTATGTTACGGTTAACTGCCTCCTGCTCTTTTTCCCTCGGTTAAAATGTGCAGTAGGAAAGCAGTCTGTGGAACTGGCTTAGCACTTTCCTGCATTATAGCTGATACCTAGATGAAAGGCTTCCTGATTGCGCCCGGTAAATTGAAATACCTGACTCGTTTTCCCAGAGAAATTGACTGCTTTTTTTTATAGTCTTGCATGTGTTTTGTTAAAAATCCTTCTCCAATAGCAAGCTTTAACATCTCTCCAAAGTCAAGCTTAACTTTATTTGACAGTAGCTGAAGATAGTGTTTTGCTGATAACCTTGATTTTTTTTTTTTTTTTTCCCCTTACTTTTTCATAACGGATGGGAGATGGATTATTATGCTTGCCTATCGGCATTTGGATAAGCTTTTTAATGGGCCTAAAATTTTGGTATGCCCAGATCTTACTCAGCTAACCTTCTAGCATCATAAACAATTTATTTGTTAGTCCTGAAACTAAATATATTGTGGCTTAATTTTGACTTTATTATCCATGTCATCATCTGATAAAACTTGACAGCCAGACTGATCATTTTTTATAATCTTGATCAGCTGATATTTTTGCTAAAAATAAGAAACTATAGTGAATAGTTGAGCAATAATAACTCATAAATATTCATATTTTTGCCTGCTTATTCACTGATTTTTAATTAAATCTGCAGTTACCAAAAGTATTTACTTGGTAACATTATGCTCTTTCCTTTACATATTTTGTCCTAGGTGAGGTTGGTATTACAGTTTTGATTAAAGCTGCCTGTCAAATCTCATCAGCCCCTGTTTCTGTTGCTTTGTAACACTGCCAAACTTTAGCTCTGGGCTGAAGCTTTCCATGCTGTGTTTTCTACTTCAGCTGATTTTTTTAAGGTCAGCCAAATCACTTTTTTGGTGTTAAATTCTGATGACCACATGCTTTTTTTTGGTTTTGTTTTTTTTTTTTTTTTTTTTCTTTGTGTTTTTTGTTTTTGGGGTTTTTTTTTTTTTTTAGACATGCAAGCATTTAGTATATCTATAATTGAAAGGAATTTGAAATCTGGGGAAAAGGTTTCCACCCTGAGAAAACAGACTGGAGTTTCCACCCCATTCTAAACCATTCACTTTCAGATCTCATCTGCCAAAAACAATGAAAACCAAACTAATGATTCTGTTGAGCTTGCTTTCTGCCGTCAACACTGGTAAAACTCTGCATATGCACCATTCCTTCAAGATAATGTAAACCTGGAGGGGAAAAAAATTGGAGCAGAGAGGAAAGGGAGGCAGAGATCAGGACTCTCAAGTGATGGGAAGACTAGAGTAGATGGAGATTGATGGAGTTAAAGGAAGTCTGAGTGAGGGGGGACTTGTATCTGGCTGAGCGGAGGTCAGAGCACAGGAGCGAGGAATCAAAATGATGACAGTGAAAGCAAGGTGTGATTAAAAAAGATTGAAAGGTGGATGAGAAATGGGCAGAGTGAGTGTAGGGACTGGATAAACAAAGGGATATAGGGCAGGAGCAAAGAGCTAGGCAGGGGAAGAGAAGAGTAGAATAAAACAGCCTTGGAGAGGAGAAGGCAGACTAGGATTAGGTTTGTGGCAGTCATGGGAGGAATCTGCTCCCAGTAGGTTGTCAACCTCTTTCCCCCTCCCCATCCTATAACCGTAAGAGAGCCATGATCAAGCACAGAAATCCTGTCATTAAACTGGAGTAGGTTAAGAAATTACTGGTCTGCCTGCACAAACAGCTTGGTTTTTTCCTTTGCACGTGGCTCAGTATACCTGATAACCCGCAGTGAGAACTCAGACAAAACTCACCTCTGTGATAGCTTATTTAAACTGGTCCAACTTTTCAATGGCACAGATGAGCACATATATACTTCCAGCTGTGCGGGGGACGCTGTAGCTTCTAGCAGTAGGTGGAGCAGCAATAACTTCTTACGTTGCTCCAGATCCTTTTTCTGAAGGATGTTTAGGGCTGCCATCTTCCCTTCGAAGCCTGGAAAGGAAGCAGCGTGTTTTCAGCTGTAGGGCATGTCCCTGCACTTGGAGTCACACAGCTCCTCTGCAGTCAGCAGCTATAAGGGAGTGATACACTGCATCACCTTTTGTGCCACTCTGCATGGAGAATGACTGTCTGTTGTTGAGTTTTAGGAGCTTGGTGCATATTGCAATTTTTCATCTATACAGTGTACTTCCAAAATCTGGGGGAGCTTGGCAGCTGGGAAGAATATAGGAATGTGTTCATCTGCCTGCGTTTACCAAGCAAGTATGCCCTTGATTTAAAAGTATTCCAGAAATAAAAACAAAACCATTTTTATTTTCCTATTAGTTGAACGATCAGTTGAGTGAAAACAGTTGATAAGCAGAATAGCAATGAATTTCTTACGTATCTTTAAATACTAGGTCTGATGTCACATCGGTCAGCTATGGTCCTTTAAATAGTACCATTGGTATTTGATGCCTGTTTGGCCCAGGAAACATTTTTAGCTTTTGCACTAACATACATTCTTTATCAGAACATTCTATAATACATGAAATGTTGCACTAGCTAGATCTACAGTTAATCAGAGGGCTTTTTCAGGCTTTTTTTTAACTAACCTATCTGCTTACCCTGATCTCATCAAGGCGTGTTTTAGTCTGTACTTGTTATCATTGTTTCAGTTAAGCTGGATGTAAGTCTGTAGGATATAGTGCGCAGTTCCTGTGTGAAAATGCATAATGACATAGTACAATCGTATGAATTAAAGACTGTCTTGTGCCGCCAAATCTCACTTTGTCCAATGCACAGGATGGATAGTGCAGTGGGATAGATGGTGCTTGAACATCACAGCTGCTAATGAACAGCTATTCAGGTTTTTTTCCTCTTCATTGTTGAGCGCATTGTTCCTGCTGTATTGCTTGTGTGCTATTTCAAGCATTCCCTGAAGATGAAAGTACTGTTTTTCTGTGAACTTTTCTCTGGTGTTCTAGTGCTTTGAAACAATTTATCTTCAGAAAATTGCAGCAAGGTGATGGGATGGTGTTACCTACTGTAGAGGGAGGAAACTGAGGCACGCGAAGCATAAGATAGAATCCCTGCTAATTTCAAGTGCCAATTTGAGGTACATAAGTTTTGACTCTTTTTGGAGCACTTTGAGCATGTGTTCAGATATGCATGAACAGAGTGGTATTGCAAATCAAGCTCCTAGGTTTCCAGCTGAGCAGTCAGATAATGAGGATTAGATCCAGTGGATGATCATCTTTTGAAAGTTAATTTATCCTTGCCTTTTCCACAGACTTAAATTCCAGCTCTTCAGAGTAGCATTCCTAACTTCCTTAATTGGTAGTAAGAGTGTCTGTTCCCTTCATGCCAACCCTTGTCTCACTCACTCAGCAGCTCCCAAATTATAAGTGAGGCGGGTCTGATAAAGACGGTAGGCTCCTGTATTGCGTAGCTCTGATACCTCCCGGCAGCCAGCCTGTCCTGTGCAGTGCATGAGGAAGGATTCCTGCAGGGAAAAATAGAGTAAATGCTCATAACTAAAAGGTAATGCATATGCATGACAAGAGTCATTTTAAGCTGTCAATGCAGCCATACTTCTGGCATTTCCTAATTTTTCTTACTTGACTTCGCAAGCTTATTTTCAGTGAGGCTTTTTGTCCTTAACTGACACGAGGACAAATCCTCTCTCGTTTGCAAAGCTGTTTGTTTACACATTGCTGTTTTCTCTATTCTGACACTTTGTTCAGTGTTTGCCTTTTGGTATAATGGTGTATTTAAAATTCTTTCGCTGCTGCTTTGTTTTATGCTGTTACTTGAATTAGAATAATCTTTTATGTTAGGAGAAATGTTGCAGGACCAATAACGAAACTTCATTATTGGATGAAAGCCTGTAAAAAGCTCCAAATAAATGGAGCTTGTGTTAACCCCTGAAAGTGGTAGTGATGTGGGGATTAATGTTGAGCTGTGCCAAAAATTTCTGTGGCTGAGTGCCTTGCTTAGAGTTGATACTCATTTGAAAAAGTTCGCCAGACCCTGCTGTTCTACGGTATGGTATCGACTATGACTCTTTAACAGTTGTCGGTGTCAGGGAAAGACAGGCTCCAAAACAGGGCTAGATCAGCAAGAAATTTAGTGTTGATTGCTTATCATCTAAGAAATGGGCCTGGGATGGGATAGGGAATCACTCTTAGAAATTACTTACTGAGGTAAAAATCTCTGTGTCCTCGCACTGGTGGTCATGGTCTTCAGGTCAGATATATAATACATACCTGCAACCGAGTAGAGCATCTCACTGTTCCATTTCTCTTTCAGCAGAACAGAGGGGAGAACATGATGAAACTTGTGCTGTTGCAAGCGAGTCCCTGGCTCCAGAGGGAACAAACTTAAATAACAGAAACCAAAATAAACATTTTTATCCTTCATTACCCCAGCTACCTTCTGAGGAAGAAGAAATAAACAAGCTTGGAAGTCAGATAATTGAACTGACAGAGCAGGCAGTTGCAGAACTGGAAGGGAAAAAAGCAGGCGCTTCCGCAGGGGAGCAGAACACGGTGGTTGGAGCAGAGCTTAATGGTTCATCTGAGGGAGAGTTTCCACTTTTCAGCCCTGACCCATCTGACCCCACAGATCCCTCAAACTCAGAGAACGAACAAACAGCTGAAACTGAGGCCCTGAAAGACAATGAGGAAACCTCAGAGAGCGATTGCGAAATTCCAAATGAAAGAGGGGATCGAAATAGCAGCACCATGGATGTGATGCAGACTGAGGACCCTGGAAGGCATGGAGGGCTCAGTGTTACAACTGCACACACAAATAACAGCTTTGAGGAGCTCCCTGAATCTGAAAGGAAGAAACCATCTGATCCTGCTGAAAACTGTGAATACTTGGATAGCAGTTTGGCTTGAGGTATGAAATCCAGGCCCTCAAGCATCTCACTGTAATCCTTTTGCAGTGTCTGTGCCACTGCGAATATGATCGGTGAAACAGTGTGCCATAGGGTTGATTTTTACATTGAACTGTTAATACTTGTCTAATAAAGGTGTTTTTCTGTTAGTTTTAGCTACAGTGTACCAAAAATGTAAATTACCTAAGGGAAAGAATTAGTGATGAGGTTTAATCATGTTGGTTTTTTTGTAATGATGTGAAGTTTCTACATAGATTGATGTAATTTACATTAGTGTAGCAAAGAGACCAATGATAATGATTTATAATGTTATTGCTAGGCTCTGTAACGTGTATGGTCCTAGTGCTGGCCTGTATTTTAATGGTTAGAAGTGTCTTGCAAGGATGAAAAATTTGGAGTGATAAATTGAGAAGCATCTTAAGGCTACAGGCTTTTGCTTGTTTCTTAGTCTGCGTTCTATTTCTCTTTATATATAGTGACTCTAAGTACATCCTTAGAATAAAATCACTATTTCCTTACATGAAGTTTCTGAAAGCCATCCCTTCATGTATATAGTTCTCTCATTACAAACCTTTATATCTTCTCAACTGTACAAAATTTTTCCTTCCCTCTCCCAGCTCATCTCATGAAAATGCAGGGAGTTATTTCACCACATACTGAGAAGCCGATTTAATGAAGCTCTGAAGGAAACATCATCAGAGAAGCCAGAAGTCGTTCTGTGAGAAACGGCAATGCTGTTCCAACGCAAAGAGAACAGCAAGAGGAAACCAGTGATGCCCTGTCCACCTACTTGGCTCTCTCAGTTACTGGAATTGCATTCTTCAACCTACAGGAGCTGGAACAGCCCTCAGGCTGAGTAATGGGTAGTAGATTTCAGCCTACTCCATCTGTGCCCTCCTTTCTAAAGGAATCTGTGTCTTTTTTATTTTCTTATGTTTTGGAATTAAGGATAACTTTTCCTTTCCTCATCGTTTAACCAGTCTGTGTTGTGGTAGGTTTATTTGCATTGTTGCCACTTAAACTTCTTCCTTTGTTGATGTTTAGTCATAGGAAAACATTCCTATAATAACTGGGGAAAAGGGAGGCTGCTGTCGTTCCCTAGCTTGCTCCTGATGCTGGAGCTGTGCCACTCTGCTCCTAGGAAGGCAGCAACAAGGGAATACTTAACACTGAAGTTAGCAGCTGTTGGAGAAGGGGAGGCACGTCCTTCCTCTCCTGTTTGTAGCATAAGGAATAGTCTCTGCAGCTGTGGAGCTTCTATGGGCCAGCAGCCGTCAAGGCAATTTTTCTGCTGGCTTGGGACCTAATTGTCTGTAAATGTTCATTTCTCACTCCTAGAACTTGAAACCAATCAGAGAGAATTAAACCAAATTTAATAAAATACTACTAATAAAAAGGAAAATCCCTCCCAGATTGAGTCCTTCTTTGACAAATAACTGCCAGCTGCAAATTTTTACAGCCCACTTGTCAGCTACTGAATAAACAGAGTTTATATTAGCAATACTGACAAACTCTTCTTTATATGGAAGATGAGCTAGCAGGTGCTGCCATAATCAAGGTGTCAGAGTCCATGAACAGTTTGCGTTCAGCAGCAGAAAGGCTGTATGTGAATTATTACATATAAATACAAGGAATGATAGTGGGAAGGTGAAAAATGTGGCTTGTCTCTGTTCTCATGTGTTTTCCCTAGCAGGTGCATTCATGTAACCCTTTCAGTGTCTGTCTGCAGGCAGTAAAGCCATACTCACAATTCTCCTCAAATATGTTTCCTTTCTCTTTAAAGGTAATTGCAGCATTTCACTGATATTAAGCAGCAGCCCTTAGGAACAAAAATCATCTATATATTTAAGCATATTAGGGACATGAAGCAGTAAAAAGTTTTTCTTTCATTATGCTGATCACCATTTAAGTTCCTCATCACCTGAAAAACTAAGAAGAGTTTAAGTATTTGAAAGATTGTTATGCTGTTTCCATTAATTGTAACTGACTGCATTATTGACTCATTTATATAACAGTACTGACAAGTTGGAAGAGAAATAGCTGCAGAAACTGAAATCTCTAGGAGAATGTGGCAGGATTTTTCCCTTTAATGCTTGAATGTCACACAAAGTAGCATTTTAGTCAAGATGTATTCTTTTCCATCTTTCACAGACTAATCCTGCGCAGAGCTAAATATCAATGCAGTCAGAGCTGAGGCAAGCGAGTAAGAAGGTCAAGATTTCATGTAGCTGAGCTCAGAAATGTTGAGGGTTTTAGATTGTCTCCCTGTCCTGTGTATTTCCTCACCCACAGTTGTGTGAGTTAGCATTTTGCTCCTGGTCCCTTAACAGCCAGTTAATGCAATTAATTAATGAAGAGCTTGGTGCAAAAATTTGAGCAGGTAGAAGCAGTGCTGGACCAACAGCTTTTTAGTGCCTCATTTGTTGATTATTTTTTTTTTTTTTAGTATGTTTTTTCCATGAGAACATAGTGATGCACAAACCAACAATTAGGACATCTTGGTAATTATCCTCACACCATTCTCCCTCTTTGATGCCATTTTTATATATTTGCAATCATTAAATTCCAGTGAGATATCTAGATCTCTGGAAACCTCATTTTTAGTGCTACGTCACTGCTGCAATTCTGTCCCTCTCCTTTTTGCCCTAGTGAATGTGTATTCTAGCTACCTTCTTAGCCTTCTCCCAGGACTTCAAAGCCAGGAGATTGGTAAAAGTAAGACATCTTTGCTGCACTATGTGATAACTAATTGAATATTCTTGTCAGTATCTTCCTTGGATATTGCTTTAATTGATGTTGTTGTGCTACTAGAATGATGATTTTTTTCCCCCCAGTAAATAAATTAGTGTTTTGTTGTGGAATCAACACTACTTCAGGTTTTTTGGGGGTGGGGGTGGTGGTTTTGTTTGGGTAGTTTTGGTTCTTTTTAGACGTGTTCCCTTTGTCTAGGACTTTAGAAATGCAGAAATTGCATCCAGAGGTATAAGCCTTTTTGGTGCTGGGCTCTGGGGAAGCAAACTGGGAAGGGAATGTTGTGGAAGGGGTATGGAGAAAGATGCATTTTGCAAACTGATTTTAAGGAGATTGTCTCACCTGAAAGTGAGTGAATGCATTATCTGTTAGAAGGCTTTAATTTGAAAGTACAACGTTTGTGGTTATTTGAAAAACAATGTTCACTGAACTTGTAAAATAAGTGTGTGAAAATGACAGATTAAGAAGCATCTTTTAGAATGCTGTTTCTTTTCTCAGTGAGACTATTTTTAAGCATATGGGAATTTGTATAATAAAGACAGTGGAATTTCTTTAATCCATATGAGCTCAGGAATGTATTTCAAAATCTTAACTGAGATTAAGTTGAAAGTCTGCTACATTTCTAAAAGATAGGATTTTGTTTACCAGCTTCTGTTTTGTAGTTTTACTTTTTAAATTATACAGTTTAATTTATTTGCAAGCCTCTCTTTTGTTGCTGCCTGGATTAACTGCACAACATGGTTCAACTATATTAATACATTTTGTCATCTTTAATAAAAACATCTCCTGATACGCTTGTTATACCTGCTTGTTTCCTTTTCTCTTCTCAGTATCAGATGAATGATAGTCATGAGGTAGTGTACCAGTATTTTCAGTAAGTTGTGTTAGATTAAAAAAGTAAAGCTTTATTGAGTGAGAGTTTTAAGTCTGAAAATTATCTGACTTAAATCTTTTCAGTGTCACTTCTCCCAGTCTAAATTGACTGATTGACTTCCTACATTTTTGTATGAAGAAACACGCTCGGTATTTTTTTGGCTTTGAAAATAATATTTATCTCTGATCTGCTAACTTGATCATTATTGTCTAAGCAGCATTAAAACTTTTCTATATAACTTCGTTACTAACAGGCACAAACTGGAGGCTTTAGGGAATTTTTGCTGGGGAGTAATGGTAAACTGGAATGTTTCTTTTAAGTCTGCTTTCAGATGTAAACAGTGTGACTTAGCTATAGCCATGTGGACAATTTAAAATAGTTAAGAAGCTTATACATGCTTGTGAATAACACCTGAAAATACAAGTAGAATAACGTAATGGATCTAAAGTTTAAGACAGAAATGTCTGTACTTTCCCTTGTTTTTAGGGGAAGTCCGTTATCCAGGTCTTGCAACATAACACCCAACACTGTTGAAAGCATAGAGATTTTTTTGCCTTTCAGATTTGCAACTAAATACAGGATAGCATCTACTGAGAGGCAATTTCTTATTTATTAGTATTAACTTTTTTTCCTTTGGTATTTAACTTACGATCCCTTAAGAGCCCCTTAAAGCGCACAGACTCTTTACAGACTATGAACCATATCCATTAGCACTCTTACTTACATGCATTCAACTCCCAAACTGCATAAAAGGGAATCTTTTCAAGAAAATACGTAACAATGTTGAATTGATGCTGTTTTTATTGATGGGCTTACAGAAAGGAGGCTCTATAAAGTGATACACATTTCTTAGAGGAGCAAGCAAATGGAAATGGGAACCCTTCAGCCATGTATCTCAGTGGCCAGTGGCACACCCTAAGGTACTTTGTGTTGCCCAGGCTGTAGCCGGCTTATTGGTCTTCACTTAAGCCTGGTTCTATGTTCGTTTGTTGAGCCCTCTCTTCTTCTTGTCTGTAACCTCAGACAGTTTCTCTTCCCACAAGTTCTTGTTGCATATCCCAATCACACAGCAAGCCAGACGTTTCCCAGCATTTCCATTTTCCAAACTGGCCTTATTGTTGCCCTTGCCCATGTCGTCTTCCTGCTCGTGGATCACAACGGATCTGCCCATGATGGAATAGGGACCAAACATAGTGGCAAAGAGATTTGTTTTATATTTTCTTATGTTGCCTTCTTTAGGAAGAAAGTTGCCGAAATCCCCTGGGTGACGGGGATGGTTCACACTGAAAGGGTTATAGTGTCCTCCTGTAGAATCACAGCCGTTGCTGAGATCCCCAAGCTCGTGGATGTGTATAGCTCTACCAGACTGATTATTATCCAACGGAAACCCATCCAAGTAAAAAATGGCTTCTAATCTTCCGTATGAGTAATACTGTCTGAATAAGACTTGTCCAGTCACTCGTGGCTTGTCAGCATCTATTTTGGAGCTGGGCTTCATTTCACATGTGGCGTAAATCATCCCATCAGTCTCATTACCAGGCATTACCGGATAGAGCAAATTCTGCCAGAGGTCGTTCACTTTTTTCTGCATGTCATGGAATGACTCTTGGCTTGGATCAGTTTCTTTGTCTGTCATGACACCAGAGGCAGACAGTGCAAGCCCAGTGACCAGAGAAAGAAGCAGAAGCATCTTGGCAATTCAGAGCCTGCAAAAGGTACAAGATGCTACAAAGAATTACGGGCTTTTTGCAGCAGTATGGCAGGAGAGAAAGGCATGCAGCCTGTGATGGGGCTGAGCAAAAAAGCTGGAGCATGGTCCCGGTGGACTGCTGCTTTCTAAATCTGTCTAATGTGATGAATTGAAACTAAATCAGAATGCATAGACATGTTTAAACACATTCAACTGACACCCATGACTAAAAGAAGTACTAGTGATTTTATATTTTACACTAGATCTTGATCTTAACTGCCTCTTTTTCCTTACAGGAAGCAAGTAAGTGAAAGCGTTGTTTAATCTGTTTTTGAGTTTGTATTGAGACTTTTCTCCTACTACAAATTCCAGCAAGACAGTTTGCCAGGAGGCTTTTTTGGTCCATCTACTTAACCACTAGTTAGGCATTACAAATGAAAAGTAAAAATCTTAACAAGTTGATTACCTTGCAGAGCTGCTGCGGAACCCCTCAGTAGTAGCTCTTTGCCTCCGTTCCCCTAAACCGAGATGTGATCAGGCAGAAAGCCAGAGCTGTTTGAAGTTGATGCTTATGGGAACTGCGTGTTTGTGTAAAAGTTAGGTAACGCTGGCTCAGGGGAGGCGTCACAGGGAGAACCGTGGGAGGGGAGGGGGGGGGGAAGGAGGGAGGAAAAGTTTTAGGCATTTTTGTTTTGGGCAGGGTGAACACTTTGTCCTTTCTTGGTTAGTTTGTTAATCTGGCTCTCGGTCCTCACCGTTGTTCCAAAAGAAAGGAAAAAAATTATGAAGCTTTTAAATTAATCTTCCTTTTGATGACTTCATGTGCTTATCTGAAACAAGTGACCTTCAACATGCAGTGAGGGGAGAAGAAGGAGCTTTATTAAGGCACAGTTGGGCAGTTTGCTCACTTACGTGCTGATTGTCATGGAGCTGGTTTGCATTTTTATTTATTTATTAGACAAAATTCAAAGTGGTGCTTGAGCAACATAAACTGGTGTTGGATGTATACCAAAGTTTCTGTGGTTTTAAAACCTGAATTCAAACTGTAGATGTTGAGGTACAGTTCAGCAATATTTCTCTGTGAAATTTTAGGGCTACTTAGTGTCTGCTGCTTTACTCGCCAAGTTATCTGCTCCACTAAAGCCGTTTTTTCTTCTTTTTTTGAGACAGCAGTGATTTCTTTCCAAAGAGAAATAAGCAGTACTGAGGCAGTGCAACATCAGACTGAGGCACAGAGAAACTGTTTCCCAGAAGCTGGCTGGAACACGGAGAGTTGCATGTGTTTCATCATCCCGTGAACTGAGAAATGCTCTCCTCTTGGGGGCATTGCCCTGCCTGCAGCGCTTCCCACTGTGGTAGCTGAAATGTGGATTCAGCCGTCACACGAGCAATTTAACAGGCTGAGATTTCTGTAGAGAGAAAAGAGTTGCTCTTTTACTGCTCAGGAACAATTCTCAACACAAGACAATTGCAAAGAAAATCCTTCTTCCCAGTTCATGTTTACTGCCAGCTGGGTAAGGAATGGGACTGTCAGCTTCTGGAACGGTAAAATTGTGTGTGTTAATCTTACCGCTATCATATTCTACATCAGATCTGAGATACTGAGTTATCTGAGAGCTGATTTTTTTTTTTTTTTTTTTTTCCCCCTGTATGAGGGAGAGTAGAGCTAAAGGGGTGTCCGCTTCTTGGATCATTAGCCAGAGTTAACTTCTGCTTGGGATACTAGGATATTGAATGTGTTACTTTAGCCCTGGGCTTCGGTTCCTAATCTATGTATTAGAACGACTAGTATTTATTTTCTTCAGGGTATTTATGAGTTGTTCAGATTACTGTGCTCGTGGGAAACATGCAGTGTTCAGTGGAAGCTGAACTCGTAAGACCAAGAGCCAGGATTGCCCGTCGCCCCAAGCCTAACGCTACCTCCTTTGCAGCTTTTCCCAAGTTCATTCACTGGCAGTCTCCGAGCTGGGGAAATCCACACTTGCGACATGGTAATACTATGAAATTGCTCAGTTTTAAAGCATTTGAAAGAAGTAAAATGTTTTATGATCCAGTTTTATAAACATACGCAAAAAATGTTCAGCTAACAACTGGCGAAGTGCAAAGGGGGATGGTTTAAGTTTGTAAAATGCAAGAAGCAACTGTCCAGTCTAGGTACTATTAGGAAAAGCTATTTCTTAGCATCATAAACCATTTTTTAAGGGGACATGATGAATGGAAGGAAGAAAGGAGCATCATTTATGGTTTACTCCTTGAGTCACAAAGTAATGGACTGCAATTGAGTTTAACA
This sequence comes from Gavia stellata, assembly GCF_030936135.1. Classification (NCBI taxonomy): domain Eukaryota; kingdom Metazoa; phylum Chordata; class Aves; order Gaviiformes; family Gaviidae; genus Gavia; species Gavia stellata. The sequence goes on along the minus strand of NC_082598.1, from coordinate 20,562,717 downwards.
CTTCTGCAAGGAAATTTCCAAGCCAGCAGTCAGCACTCCAGGAAAAGAATTTTAAAGCTTTAGTTGAATTATAAGGCATTTTGAAATAGGAACTAGGGTCAGAATTTTAGCTGTTTTAAATACAGAAATGCTGCTGACTTCACTGGTGTTGGTGCTGTTTTACACCAGCTGGTATTCTGACCCTGAAAAAAACCACACTGAAAAGCCCAAAGTACTTGCTGCAAAGCTCTTTTTTGATGTACTGCACATGCGGGAACGGAGCACAAAATGCAGAAGGGTGTAAAGAAGATGATCAAAGGGACAGAAGGGACTGCAGCAAAGCTAAATGATGTATTTGTAGTGCTCTGCACTTCAGAGAATGAAAAGGACATACTAGCTGTGGGCTGCTGTCAGAAAGATGTATTTTAAAAAGGAGAAGGGCTGATAACTACAAGAAATGCAATTGCCAGGGCGATTTGGCATTCAGTCTGGGTCTGAAAGATGGTTGCTAAGTACTAACCAGGTGTATCGTTAAAGTCTATTGTTACCCACTGCCTATGTTTCAGTTTTCTGGTTAAAAAGGATGAGCCGAATAATGGGCTAACAGCCTTTAAAGCAGACAGCAGTTAATGGGAGGAAAGCCCACAGTGACCTGACCATGCACTTGTACTTGTGTTACAATCCCTGTTTAAAAAAATAGACCTCTGCTTTTAGATCCTCTGTCTGCAATAGGTCCTTCCAGTTGTACAAGATCTATCGTATCCTGAATTTCATGCAATGTTCTAGAGTCTCCTGGGCTATACAAGACAGAGTTGTCAAAACAACTTCTTCAGGGCTCTCTAGACCACGTGGAAAAAAACAGACTTAGCTTTACTCATGGGCTTTACAAGGGACTTCATACCAGGCTTTGCTCATGAACTCTCAATCCATGCTATGACCTTCAGGGTTGATTGGTTGGTGGGTTTGTGTTGCAGTGACATCGTCCTATTCCATCACCCTGCTCTTCAACTTAACATCATTTGGCTTGTCCAGCATAGAGTTACACATGATGAAGAAACGCTGCGTAGGAGAGCATCCTTTTGTAGCAAGCGGTAGCCTTGTTTTGTGTCTCCAGTGCTTGGATCTGCTCTCAGTGATTTTATGGTAGAATGATTCTCCATAAAAATGACACCCAGAGAAGGCAGGTTTTACGTCTTCTGCAGTGGGTGATGGAGCTGACTGCTTTTCTCCACGTATAGCTGAGGCTGGAGCCACTGAAAGAGGGGGATGTTTGTAGCCTGAGGAAAGCAGAGCCAAGATCTTTGGGAACCTAATCGCTCCTTCAGTTCAGGGCCCTTTCCGCCATTTCTGAGTCATGGTCCCAGCCTGGGAGCCAGTTATGCCGGTGGGTCATCAGGCAGCAGCAGGGGCACCCGGCATTTGTTGGTGTGTGGGAATTAGAGGCTGCAGGCACCAAAACGTCCACGCATTGAGTTTGGCATGGTGTCCTACGTGCTCTTTGCAGCAATTGCCTGCGAGCACAGCACCAGCCTCGCGTGACGGCTGGCATGTCCCCGTACCTGCCTGTGGGTCTGTGGGTAAAGCCCGCAGTGTTGATTGTCACCTGCAGAGCTACGAGCAGTGCTGCTGAGTCAGGCAGGATTTAGAAAGCAGAAATGCTGTCAGGGTGTCCACAGAGGTGCAATGGCTGGCTATTTACTGCCTGTCGCGTTGGCTGACACAGCCTGTTAATGTCTGGTGGAGCTCTGGTGCTCACGAGAGAGGGGCTTCGTCCTGGACTGAGCAGTTTTAGCCTGCGTGGTGAGCACGGGGCTGGCGCTGGACTGCAAGCAGCACCCCGTCCCGCAGAAATCACGGTGGAGGGACTCATTTACAATCGCTATAAGGAGAAAAAAAAAGAAAGGAAACAAAAAAACTTGCTGTAGCAAAGGGAAAATCTGTCACTGGTCTAGCCTTACTCTTCCTGTTTATTCCTGTTCCTTGGCTTGGTGTTTCTATTTAAAGAAATAAAGATATTTAGTGCCTGAGATAAGCATCCATTTATAATATTCTTGCAAAACAGCTATATGCATTTCCAACTTTTCAGGGCATTACCCATAAAAAATCAAGTTAAATAAATATACAAAAGGGAAACAACGCTGTTCTCTCTGGGGAATAATTTCTCTTGAAAATAGATGATCATGCAACTGTCAAACTACTCTGCATCAGCCAATTTGAAAAACTCTTGAAATTCTTCCTCTTTAATAGCTTGAGAAGACATCATTTTATGAGAGTGAGGGAGAGATGATCTGTAAGTAAGCTTTTTGAAAAAGCTGCATTCAGAAACTCATTCTAGGTCTGTCAGCTTAATTTAACAGAATTACATCTTCACATGTGGATATAAAATATAAATATGTAATGTCAAAAGTAGGGATGGAACCCAGCTATTAGATAACTTAGGTTATCATTTATGTTTGCATTAATTCCCTGAGCCTTTATTAAATGTTTATTCTTTCTGCTGTGTAGCATTAATCTGAAGAGGGGTTTGCTGTTTGAGAGGAGACAAGAAATAAACACAAGACTTTCCTCAAGTTCAGTGTTCAATGGCCATAAATGGAAATATCTTGATTTATTTTTTATTTCAAAGGGCGCATTGCACACATTGTGCATATTTGCACAACTTCAACACTGTGTAGCTTCAAGTCAAAGCTCAGGATCCGCAGGGAGGTTGGGCCAGTAGGTCAGACATATGAGCAGCGGTTATGTACAAATAACTAAATGCAGAACAATCTCTCTTTTTATGACACTCAATAGCGGGTGTCTCAGAAGTCTAGTGATCATCACGGATGAACTGAGCATGATTTTCAGATATTTCTACCCTTCTAGTGTACTAAAGAGACACAACCATTGGTAAAGGCTTAATGCCTGCCTTCTGCTTGTGTACGCTGCGATGCTTCTGTTGTCGCCGCTGGGGCGGGAGATGGGTTTGTAGGTACTGACGGCTGCTGGGGGCTTCTTGGGAGCAGTAGGCTTGAGGCCTCCTACTCGAGTAGGAGGCAGCAGGACTTTCCAGGAGCAAAAAGGGGAAGCTCCGTTCCTTCCTATGGGAACAACCCAGACCTGGCCTCAGGAGCATGTCAGCAAAGTGTGAGAGGGCAGGTAAGAGCCACTGCAAGAAGCAGGGACGGAAGCAGGCAGGAAAGGAGGAATTACAGATACTTCTACAGCCAAAAAGTTTAGAAGTCCCAAAACTGGCCTCATCCTTCTTCACACATTTCAGTTTAACTTCTTTTACATTTATATGTAAAGGGTTGGTCCCGTATCCCTTAAGCAGCAGACAGCATTTCAACTAAGAGAGTTTAAACTCTTTTGATTTACATCTTGCAATACAGATACGCTTTGCTTTATTTCAACAAAACATAACGCAGTGTTCTCTTCAAATAGCCTCCAAAATTTATTTGAAAGGCTATGGACTATCATGGATACCCAGTGCAGTTAAAGAGTAGGAGGAAAACAAACTGTGCAAAGAAATGCAAGTTGTTTTAAAGAATGCTAGGAAAGTGGTGGTGTGTCCGCTCATGACCCCTTGTTTTGTATCCATCTGTGCTGAGGTCTGAAAGGGATTTAGAGACACTGTACCCAACCATACCAATGTAAACCATGACTTTAGCTTGTCTATCCTTTTCTTAAAACTTATCGTTGATGAAGAGTCTACCACCACCCGTGGCGTGTCTATCCTTTCTCTTACAGGTTTTTCTGCTCTCTAGCCTGGTTCTTGCTGTAGATTAACCCATTGTTTTGGTTGTGTCCACTACAGACATGGGGGACAGATTATTCTCTTCTTTGCAACAGCCTTGTGCAAACTTGAGAGTTTAACTCTGTACCAATTGCCCTTCACTCTTTCAGCTAAACAGTCCCAATTCCTTCAAGCTTTTCTCCTAAATTTTGTAGGCTCCTATGTTGAGTAGATCGCCTTTTCCTATGGACTGTGCACCTCTTTCCGGAAGAGAAGTACACAAACACCTCCCCGCATCAGCTGACCAGCATAGGCTACTACGGCACTTGTCTTGCAGACTGTATTACTCTCTATATCATAATGTGATCTTTGTCTGATCCTTTCCTGCAGAACTCCTGTCTATGCAATTGTTTCCATTTTGTATTTCTTTAGTTGGCTGTTCCTGCCAAGTATGGGATTTTACCTTTGTCTTAATTGAGTTACCTCCTTTTTTTTATTTCCCCCACTCCTTATTGTTTCTCCAGCTTGTCACGAACATTTTGAATTCTAATCCTTCCCCACAGTGTATTTACAGCCCTTCCAGCTTGGTGTCAGCTGTGAATGTAATCAGTTTACTTTTTGTTCCGTCATCCAAGTCATTAACAGAAGGGCTGAATAAAACCAAATCACAGACAAACTTCTGCACCCGAGGCAGGCTGTCCTCCCCATTGGGAACTGACTCGTTTCCAGACTGGGTGCAGATTTCCCACTGTCTCTCTGTACCTGCTTTATAGAAGTGTGATCAAGATAATTTTTTTTCCCCAGCTTGTGTGTAAGAATGTCATGTGAGATAGTAGTTAAGATATTTAGTAAAGCAAGTAAAGTTAAGATAAACATCGACTTCTTCTCTATCTGCAAGACTTCTTATTCTCTCTTAGAAAGAAAATAAAAAGTTCCTGATGTCTTGTATTTATTTCCCTTTCTGGCTTTCAGGTGAACGTAAAAAGTGCCTCTTTTAGTGGTTTTTCTGTGGCTGTGACTCCTAGCATCGCCTATCCTCCCTGAATCCTCAGACTTCATAGGAACCAAAATCCTTTACTGGCCCTATCTCAATGTATCTGCATTACCACTATTCCCCTGGGAGGGGCGAAGTGTCTTTGAAGTGCTGCCTGACACTAAGTGGTGTCTGAACCCTTAGGCGTCCAAAAACTAATGAAAAGCCACCTTTTATGTGCACGTCCCCACATTGCTGTATCTCCCTTCTGCCAAGAGTCGATGGGACCCATTGTATTTTAATGTTACATCAGCTATGGAAGCAAGGATGAGGTTAATTCATGCAACTAGACTAAATACATTTCCAAAGGTTCACATTTCTGACCCCCTTACTGCTCGCAAGCAGCACCTGTTTGTAAAAGTCTCCCAGTTTGTCCTTGTTCCTCATCACCTTCATTACAATTGCCAATAGCGTAAGGCACACTTCACCAAAACCAGGACAGCTATGCCCACCCCTAAGTTTGCATTTTAATGTAGAGTCATATGTGCATGTCAAGTTACTAAATAAAGTGAATAATTATGAAGTTTTATTTACAAACTCAGAAGGATCTTGGTACTGCTGTGCCACAGACAAGAAGCATCCCCTTAGCACTTAAATTCTTGCTGAGACCTGCGGGCACCAAAGGCTCTGCTTTGCACGGGAGCAAGCCAGAGCTCAGCAGAAGCTGAGGGCCATCATGTTTTATGAAGATAAAAGCCCACCTGGCTTTGACAGGAGACAGCAGTTCCTGCTCTGGTAAGAGCCCACCTGCAAATGTCGTATGTGGAGGCAGGTGCCATTGACCAGCAGCTGTGAAAGGCGACAGCCCTGGGCTTTTGCTGAAGTCATCAGCGGCATCTGGGAGGCTCCTGAGGAGGTTCCTCGTCCTTGAACACTGCAGGGTGCAGGAGAGCAGGTTGAGTTCCTGGAGGCTTTCTCAAAACAGGCCTTTCACCACAGGTGGTGTGGTATGCTACTATTTAAAAAAAAAACAAACCAAAAGTATGGCTTATTGTTGATACTCATCTCCTTTGACAATTGCACAGAGCAGTTCAGGGCTTGAACTTCTGAGTACTTTACAAAGCAGTTTGTGGTAAAAAACATTGTATTTGTATCTTTTGGAACAGCAGAAAAAGAAAAAAAAATGCATTTTTTTTTAGAGTAAAAATTGTTTTCATGGTAAAGTGGTTCCCCACCTTTTTAGCCGTATTTATTCTAGTGGGTTGATTTTTGTAAGCGTAACTGAAACCCTGGGAGACTAAAGAAGTTTAACAATGTGTGTTAATTATATCCACTTTTGTTGTCTCAGTGAAAACACGGGATCCTAAATCCTATTTACAATCTGAAATGTCAGAGGTTCCAGACCCTCATCGGACATTAACACCTCTTAGTTTCAGGCAGCTTTTGTAAGCCTGTGCACACATTTAAGTTCCCCCGTGGAGAATGGTTTTGGAGATCAGATGTTCAGGAATTAGGAACACAAGAGTTTTTTACCTTGCTTAAAATCATTTTGACATTTTAGTGTAAGTCATTAAGATTGTTTTCTTGAACTGTCAAACAGGCCACAGTATGGGTGAACAATTTTTAGGAAAATTAAATAAAAAAAATTGAATTTCTAAATGACTCACCTTTAAGAATTTTAACATAAATATTTTGCACACCCTGAAGTTTCTATCTAAGGTAAATGTTGTCACCTGAATTCCTCCCCTGGGAAGATTAATTCACAACTAAGTAAATAATAAAGTCAGGGCCCATCCTGAGGGACAACAAGTAGGAATGGTCACTTCTATCTGAAGACGCTTTTAGTATTGGTTATATTTGCATTTGCTTTCCTTTTTTTTTTTTCTTTTAGCTGTGCTGTGAAACAGTTTCCCCAAATGGTGTGAGGTTTTAGGATCTCTGCAGAGATGCAGCGTGGTTCTGCGGATTCTGATTTCAGACCAGGTGAATCCCATTAGTTCCAACCCAGCAGCACAAAGGATTCGAGCATCTCTGAAGCCGGGTGTTTGGCTCTAGAAAAACAGAGGATAGGTAGGAGGCAAAACACATGAAGGGACTATGTTTTCGCCAGCTCCGATGTATGCATTAATACGCAAGACTGAGAATGCCACCTGCTTACAGAAAGGTTTTCAACTCGCAGGGCATGGAGTTTTTAATAGTATTCCATTAGATATAATGAGGTATGCTGGTGCAGATTTCCCCCATGAAGTTATTACACATTTGTACAAAATAAGGCTCCTGCTGGGGTGCTTTATGAATGTGAAGTCTTTCAGTTCCACTTAAATAGGATAACCAGCTGTTTTCCAGAGCACATGGAGAAATCCTTGGCTTGGTTGTTCCTACTTTCAGCATTAGGATGCCTGCAAAAAAAAAAAAGAATAAAAACACAGAAATATTTCAGTGTGGCCTCCTTGAAGGGAAAGCAATCCTTCAAATGCATCAGAAATCCTTCTAATAGATGCAGGAAAAAACAAAGAGAAAAATCCACTTTCTTTGTCCTTTTATTTTGTTACAAACCTGCCTTCCATTTTCAGCCTCCAGGTTTTCCTCCCATGAGTTGTCATCTGTTTTGTCACTTGCAAGACTTTATTCCCAAAACCTGCAGATGTTATTAAAACTGAGGATTATAAGGTTATGTAGTGTGTGGTAGAAGTCAGATACAGATTGGATGTTTTTATTAGAGGATTACCAAATTTTGTTAGCAGGAGTGCACCTGAGTAATTCCACTGGACGCTCTGCTGTGCTTGTTATGAAATGTCTGACCCCGAAGCAGATACAGAGCTGCACCTTAGCAAAGTCCAGTTCTCTCACCACGCCGAGGATAGGTCATGTTTGTGATGTGTAAAGCTGGATCATCACAAACCATGTATAATGGTTTCAGTGGAAAAAGTGTAGTAGTCATGGCAGAAAGTATCTCACCTACCATAAAATGCCAAATATCCAAATGTCTTGTTCACTTCAGAATCCTTTCCCACTGCTGGTACACATTACAGGCAACAAAATCAGCATATGAGGTATGTACTTCAATGTTAGTTTTAAATATAGTGAAAATATCTAACACTTTTTGTAGCTTTCTATAACTTGCATATCCCTAGTACATGACACTAGCAAACTTGTTGCTCCTAAGGCATGAGATTAGGATGACATATAACTAACTCTCTTAATGTCAATACATTGTTGTGTTTATGAGTGAGGGGCTAACTCGAGTTAGTGAGCCTAAAGCAAGAAATCAGAGGAGAACATCAACACTAAAAAAAGAAATAAGATCTGACCTTAGAGCCACCAGTTTCTCACAGTGATGAACTTGTCTAACTAAGGCCACCCAAGAGCTACTGAGGTGGTAATTTGATTTCTACAGGCTTTTCATTTAAGAGGAGGGTGAGTCAAGAAATTTCCAGAACCTTCTAGCATTTTGCATAACGACTTGTACCCTGCTGCGGTGGGTTAACCCTGCTGGGCAGCCTAGGAGCACCCAGCCGCTCGCTCGCTCCCCCCAACATGGCGGGAGAGAGAATTGGAAGGGCAAAACCAAGCAAACTTGTGGAGTGAGATAAAGGCAGTTTAATATGGGGGGGAAGGCAAAGACAACATGTGATGAAAAAGCAATCACTCCCTACCAGCAGACCAGTGCCCAGCAGTCCCTGAGTCATGGCAACATGCCCCTAGGTTTATTGCTGAGCATGATGTCATATGGATTGCGGAGTACGACATCATATGGTATGGAATATCCCTTTGGTCATTTGGAGTCAGCTGTCCCAGCCGTGTCCGCACCCAACCTCTTGCCCACCCCCAGGCTATTCGCTGGTGGGGCGGTGTGAGGAGCAGAAAAGGCCTTGATGCTGTGTAAGCACTGCTCAGCAATAACTAAAACATCCCTGCTTTATCAACACTGTTTCCAGCACAAATCCAAAACACAGCACCATATGACCTACTGTGAAGAAAAGTAACTCCATCCCAGCCAGACCCAGTACGCCTGCAAGGCTGGATGTTGGCATAGCCCTGTACTGGAAGGAAAAAGAGAAAACAGATCCGTAAGTCACAGCTAATGTGGTTTGCAATTCCAACACGGAAGTGAAAGGTATTGACTAAGGACTTTGTTTTGTACTTCCAGGTACACCTTTCCTTCCGCCACAGGCCTGAATTACTGCTTCTATGATAATAAAGTCCACTTGATTTATCTAAGCAGACTCCTAATCACTTAATAAATCACTTTAAAAGTTATTTGGTAGAGTGGCAAATTATTAACTGGCTGAAGATCCAGCAAGCAGCAGCTGTTTCGTACTAGAAACTTGACTGGGAGAACTGGCCCAAGAATGCCCATGTTCAGTGCCATAACGATGATTTTTTCTAATTTTTAAAGTTGTTCCCCACTTGTATCCACAGGGAAAGGGAAAAATTGGGGTCCAGGTATATAATTTTAAAGTGTAATTAGTGGCATAAATGAACATTTGCTATTTATACTATATTTATGTATTTCCTAGCTGTGAATTAGTCATACAGATCCTGCTCTGCTCTGAATCTAGTCATCAATTTCAGTTCTTGTGGTTACTCAGTTTATTAAAACCCAGTTGTATGTTTCTGCAGGAAGGATGAGTATCTTTTGCCTTGGTTATGGAAATTTACTGATGTTTCTGACTAGATCTAAGATGGCATAGTAGGATTCTTAGCTTTGTTTTTGATTTAATAGATAATTATGAAGTTTAAGATTGCTCTCAAAATATCCAACAGGGTGGGGATTTTAAATCCGCTTTGGGGGAGTTCAGCTAGAATTCCACTACGAAATTCAGATTTTAAAAAAACGTCACATCAGACAGTAAGTCTATCTATGAGGTAGAATAGAGGATGCGTGCTATATGTAATCTCATAGTTACACGTTCCTCATTATAGCCATTTAGTCTCATTTTTCAGACAATAAAAGAGAATCTCTGTCCTGAACGCTTCTGATATGGTGGTACTACATAGTTTGATAATTGCTGTATGTAGCTTCATCAAAGGATATTGTCACATCACAACAGGAAATATGGTCCTAAGATTAAAAGCAGATCTGGATTCCGGATGCATTTTAGTCAGTGTCTTTCTCTTGACATGGAATAAGCCAGCTAACCTCCTCCTACCTCCAATTTGCCCTCTTCAAAATGTTGATAACAATGACTCACTTCCTCATGGGGGTACTTTGAGGCTTAGATGAAGTCTGAGAAGTTGTTTTTGACCCGGAGAAAATTGATGTCAGAAATTGCAATATTGGAATGCTAATCTTTCATGGATTGGATAAATAATTGTCCACAAATGAAAAGCTATTTTCTCTGCAATTTTTTGGCCCCCTCTATAATATTCCTTGAATTAGCAGAGTCCAAACTTAATACAGACAACAGAGGAGACAGTGGACACTGCTTGCTTAAGTAAACAACAGCCAGAGCCCAAATTACTAGTAAATACCAAGGCTTCATTTAGGTTGAATAACGCTGCAATCCAACAAATAAATGAGCCATCAAGTTTGAATTTATGTAGCATACGAAACACATTAAAGCCATCTGACCATGACAAAGGCCTTTTCTGCTGTGAATAATGAGGCCAACACATTATAATATCCTTTAGATGAGACATTAAACCCAAGGTCCTTTCTGTTTGTCTCTGGTGGCTGTCCAGGTGGAAGTTAAAGACTCCATGGCATTTTGCTAAAACCATAGAAAATCTCCAGCCCCCAACGGTATTGCTTTCCCTGTAAATAAATAAAATAAATTAAAAAATTAGAATAGCCAAGGCTGTGTATGAGTGGAATATCATCAAACAAAATGCCAGTTTTGCTATCCATGAGGACAATGGGGAAAGTTCTCTTGCTTTAGTGGGAGCAAGGTCAGTGTCCCTGGTACGAATGTAGGACTTGGAAAGTCCTTTGGGTTCCTGAGAATGTAAAGCACAGAAAAATGCTTCATTCTGATCATTAACACATACTGTGGTAAAGAAGAACAAATCAAAATAATTATGTTTGCATGTGTCTGTACCTTACACGTGTACTGTCCAAGAAGAAACAGTTTGGAGACAAACAGAAAATAATTATACCAGGAAAAATTTCTTACCTCAGCCTGTACAGGTGTGATTCACTTCACAAGTCCATCTCAATTTTCAGCTGCTTTTGTATAATCCTAATGATTTTGTATCACTTGAGGTATTTTAGGTATATTTTTAGTTTGAGGTGAGCCTCAGTGAACATTTATCTACCAAGTGAAAACCAGGCTCTTGTTCCCTGAGCCTGCATCTTAGTTACGTAGTTTCACACCAAAGTTTCTTAGCATTGGACTCTCATAAGGGTATGGCACAAGAAGTCATGTGAAAGGTAAATTTCAGAGTTCTCTCATATGCGTGAATCTGTTACCTTATTGTTATCACACTGACTGAACTCACTTAGTTGAATTTAAAGGAATTAAAGAGAGGGTGAGAACCCCTTGAAAGGAACAGAAGAATCATGCTAGAGCTGAACCCCCTTAGCAGCAGATATGATAAAGCCTTTAACGAAGAACTGGCTGATGAATCTGGGCATCTTTCAATTTTCTGAATAATGAGCCAGTTCTTCCCTCTTGCCGAGAAACATATGGGATGTGAGGAAATCAGCTGGAAACCCAGCCGTGTCTGTCCCATTCGCCATTCTCTCCAATAGAGGCAGGGAAGTGGTGCCTTATGAGAAAAGATGGTTTGAGGGAAACCTTGGTATTCAGTTAAAGCAAACTCGGTCTTCATGAGTCTTGTGCCCCTTGATGTCTGTTCCCCTTTTATCAACAGGAATGCCACAGAAAGGTGGGGTATTTGTCCAAGAGAGATCAGTGCTGGCTGGGCTAAGGAATCCATTCTGCTTCCTTTTTTTAACATGTACCTATTTGTTTGAAACTCCTGACCCAATGTAAATGTCCCACAGGCCGTATCTTTCAGGTTTATATGAGAAAGGCACTTTCCAAGTGAGGAGAGGAGAGGGTAGTAAGAGGAGGGATGTAAATCTTTCCTAGGTCTAAATGTCTGTCTATTATTTGTGACACATCTTAATATTGATTTAATTGACTTTCATTTCATTCATCTCCATATTGGGGATAGGAAGCTGTAGTAATGAGGACTGATAACACATGCTGGCTTTGATTTTTTCAAAAGGAGTTAAAGACCACATTTTAAATGCATTCAACGACACTTAAAGATGTAGGTTCGTTGTGGCTTTATTTTCAAAGTGCTAAGACCTTAGCAGTATAGACCACCTCACGCGGGACGCATGAAGGTTACTGAAACAAGAGAGAGACTGTGACACAGGACCAGTCTGAACGGGCTCCAGCAGTCTCACCCCTCACACTGCAGAGCAGAGATGTCTAAGCTTTCCTTGGGTGTGAGATTCAGAGTAAGATGTGAGTGGCATCCTAGGGGTTGATGCTGTGGATAGCAACTGCTAAAGGCTCTGCCCATGGAAAAAGGATGGCTGGTGCAGCTCTGAACATCTGATGAGGTTGCTGTTTCTGTACTGGTCTGACACACCGGGGATATGTGTGCCCTGTGACAGTACAGCTGGGTGTGATGCACATAACCTCGGCCATGGCAGAAGGAATGGCCACACAGTTGTGCAGCCAACCCTGTCCCTAATGATCATCGCATGACTCCATTTCACCCTGTCATATGAAAGCCTCAAAAGGTTAAAAAAAATTGTTCCAGATCTTCCTATCAACAATTATTACGTGTGCTATCCATGTTACTTGTCTAAATGGGAAGGACTACAAAGAAGATATTTAAATACCAAATGGCTTTTTAAACCATGCCTTTTCTTTCATGGAAGTAATTAAAAATGCTGTTCTAGTCTAAGGGGCCAGACTCAGCCCATGCTTTGTGACAGCCACTCTGCACCAGGTAACCACAAGCCTTGAAAGTAGCATAAGTGGCCTTCAAAGCAACAAGTGGAGATCTCTTTGTTGTGGGTCTCTCCTAAATTGACACAGATAAGAATTTGTCCCTTTGAATTCAGCTCACTAACATCTAAAAAAAATATTTCAGTGATCTGAAAATTTTGTCTAATTTTTCATACAATCTGGTTTGATATCACTGTGTACCCTTCCACAAATTACCTATGTAGCTTTATTCTATATCTTAAAATATATTCAGCATGAAGTATTCAACTCAACAGGATTTTTTGTAAAGTTACTGATTCCTAACCTTCTTTTTTGCCTCTTTACCGGCTATCCAAAAAAATGGAGGCAGGGTGCTCACAGCATAGGGTCTGTGATATATGACTGGATTGTTTGGACTCCATCCAGCGGAGGGTGGTGATAGACATCTGCCCCAAAGCAATTAACTGCAATGTATTTGGAGAGACAAAATAATCCAGTGGTGATTTACCACCTCCAGAAAGGGGTAGTGTTACAAACAGGGTTGATTATTGTGGATTTTTTTCAGCTGTTCTACTCTCAATTTTCAAGAATTAAGAAAAAGGGAAAGTTGCAAAATATTTTACCATATAACACAGACAACAATATGTAGAAGTAATTAATAGGGACATTTGAAGGGAAAACAGGGTCGCACCATTAGCCCCTAGTAAAATGCATCGGAGTTGATGAATTATTTTAATGGGACAGAATGACAAAAAAGGGACTGTTTCACCCAAGCAGGGACAGCTGGTCCCTATGACAAGGATACATTGCTGTCTTGTGGAGTCTGCCAGCCAGCAAGGCTGAAATAATAGCACTGAGAGAGGTGTGAACACTCCTCGTTCACCTTAATTGAGAGCTAATATGAAGTCTAATTATGAACACTTTGTATTAACTGCTTCATGTCTGAAGGCAGACGTCTGATCAATGGTCCTCCATCATGTCCAGGGAAGGCCTGCTTTGATTTTCTGGACCGTTACACATCCTGATGCCATGATGCCAGCTGTGTCAAACCACATCCAACTAACAACTGTCCCTACCAGTGGCTTTTGATCCTATTTCTGTTCCTGGGCAATGGGAGTTGGGGCAAAATTTCCATCTGGGGACCAAACTGCACGTATCTCAGAAGCAGAACTTCTCCCTTGCTGCAGCCTGTGGGGCCAGGCGGCAGCTCTCCAGGACCTTTACAGGCTGTGCCTGTACAGAAATCCCCCCTTGCTGCAAAGCGCGCTGTGCGTGGCAGCCCTGGCAGCCGGAGGAGCGGGGTTCATCCTGCTGCCCACAGCTGCCCTCACGCCGCTGCCAGGGAGAGCCACCGGCGACACGGGATGGAGGTGCAGGCACAGACCGCACCGGCCAAACCATCTGCCAGGACTCAAAGGACGACAGGTGGGATTAGAGGATTTAGGCGACTAATTGCAGAATTTACTTTCATACAAAGTGTTTGTGTGAGGGGGAGAGAGAGGAGGATTAACTTAACCGCCAGTGATTTCTCCAATTATTTGAAAGGTGGTTGTAAAATGACTATTTAATCTTGCACCTCACCTGCTTCTGAGAGCAAAAGTGCTTAAATTTAAAAATGCCAACTAGATGGGGACGGGATGGCTCAGGGGACTGAGAGTAAGGCTGCGGGGCCTTCATTTGTAAGTCCCATGACCAAGGCTAGCAAAGAATGCAAGGCACCCATCATTTGCTGTCTTTTGCGGACTGTGTTAAATCAGACTGGAAAGCACAGTCCAGTTCCAAAAGAATTAAGGACCTGATCCTTCTTCCACTTAAAACAGTGGTCCAAGATTGAGGCTTAGCGACCACGTTGCAAATCCTCAGTGCTCCTTTTAGCAGCTGTCCTGGCAAGTGGTGCGGAGAGGGCGAAGGCGAGCGGGCTCTGAGGAGTGAGCGCTCGGTGCTGCCTGCTGACCCAGGCTGAGCAGCACTGTCACAGCAGCGCTGGGCTCCTCCTGACGCTCAGGTTTGACAGGAAAAGGTGGGAACTCTCTGCTGTCTCCCGTCAGCATTAAAAAAAACCCCCAACAAACCTACGTAGGAGGGAGGAGGAGGAAAAAGAGGATGGAAAACAAGCTAAGAAAAAACAAAAGAACAAACACAAACAGCAAACCCATGCCAAAACCAAAGCCTTTGGTCCCCTGATCAAAACAACTTTGATCAATGCATCTATTCTCAGAAGCGCCTTATTTTAGAAAGCAGCTAGCTTTCTAACAAATAAAGAATTGCTCTGTGGTTTCTTTCCAAAGCTTAAATTCAGCTTTCTAGAGTAAGATGAAAAGCTAATTTTCTTGAAGTTTAACATATTTGTGTAAGCATGTCAGGTGAAATAAATGACATTGATATTCGGTGTGTATATAGGTGGCACCAGCTCCCAAAACTCTATCTCTTTTTCATCTTACTGGAACATTAACTTATGCTCCTGAGGGCTATGCAGCATGCAGAGCGAGAGTGCAAACTTAAGGATAATTTATCATAGCTCTCTCCTGTGTATCACTCTCTTTCCCTGAACTTTTCCATATCAGAATACAGAATAGGGGGAGTTTACTTTTGCCTCAGCTGCCTCTAATGGCACCCATGCAGGGTCTTATTCAAAACAATTGTTTGCATCCTCCAGATTGACTTCTCAGCTGTGGTCTTGCATGCTCCCTTGGTAAGTAGATGGGTGGACATCCTACCATAATAACTGGATCAAAGGAAGCTTAAGACTCGGTCTTTTGAATAACTATAGTAACAGTAAAATGTATCAAGAGCTTTAGTAAGGGCGGAGGAGGGGGAAGGAAGACAGGAATTTCACGGGAAAGTCTGTCATCGAGGCCAGTAGGAGCTGGTGACAGAGGGGATCAAGGAACATCATTATTTACTCCTTGCTCCAACCAACTGTGAGCAACAGCTCTGGAAAGGCTTGGACTCTCTTTTTATTATGCATTTATATACTGATCGGTGTGACAGAGGTGGTGTTCTACTAAAGGTGCTATCTGAATAAGCACAACAATTAACAAGAGAATAGAAATGTAACTTTAATAACAATGTAGATTATGTAGCACTGGCACCCAGTTTCCCATTTTCATATTAATATTGATAAATTACTCTGCATGAGTTACTTAAACTTATAGGTACTGATCTCTTCTCCCTGGTATCCAATGATAGGATGCATGGGAATGGTTCAAGGCTGTGCCAGGGAGGTTTAGACAGGACATTAAGAAGTATCTCTTTAATGAGAGGATGGTCAAACACTGGAACGGGCTTCCTAGAGAGGTGGTCGATGCCCCAAGCCTGTCAGTGTTTCAGAGGCATTTGGACAATGCCCTTAGCATCATGCTTGAACTTGGTCAGCCCTGAATTGGTCAGGCAGTTGGACTAGATGATCGTTGTAGGTCCCTTCCAACTGAAATAGTCTAGTCTATTCTACAATTTACCTTTCAAGTAGAGCTCAGTTTTGCAATTCACGTTTTGCAGAATGGGAAACTGAGTCACACCTAGGTTACATGACCTTTTTCTTCCTGGTCTACTGTGAGTTTAAAAAAAAATGATGTAAAGGCAGGAGTAGGAGTAGCTGCAGAACAGGTAGAAAGCAATGAGTGAGAGGATGCATGGCCCTTGAAGAGATGTGATCCAGAGTGCAGCGATTACCCTGAAGTATCAAGATCCAGAGTTATTGTTTATCTGCCTTTAGCTGTGTCTAGATGAGAAAGAGGCAGAGCTTGGCATAGGAGCATGCCTTGCAGATTTGCTTCCAAGGCCTTTACTTCTGTCCATCAGAGAGCCAAACCATAGAAAAATAGTCTTTAGAAAATCTAGCAGAATGTGTGACCAGACCAGCAGCAAGTTTTGAGGAGAAATCTGACTGTCACAATAGGTGGTATTAGACAGTCCTCAACACATAGAAACATCTGGGCAAAAATAAGCGCTACAAAGAAAAGTCTGTAAACTCTGAATATGCAAGGAGCTGAATGATTATGTGCGGACGGGGGGCACATAAGAGTGCTAAGCAGCACTCGTCCACCCATAGCCATACCTGTAAGAAAAAAAGCCATTTCACAAAAGCTTGCTGGTAAGGGGAACAGAAGAGTAGAAAACCAAACTCCACATAGCCTGGAGAGTGTATGCTGCTTAAAGATGACTGCACTGCCAGCTATGTGAGATTGTATCAGATTATGTTGTGAATATGGTTCCAATGGTGCGTGATAAAATAAGCTGTGGAAAATACAAGCCCTGTGGTTGGCTGAAGTAAAAGACTATTGATTGCAGAAGGCTTTGAGAGTATTCTCAAGAACGTTTGATGCTGTATTTGTCCTGTTCTTGCAATTTCTCCTTACTCATACATTACTGGCCATCATCAGCACAGGATGCTGACTAGTTTGACTTGTAGTCTGGCTGAGTACAGCCCTTCCTGTGCACCAGTGTTCAAGAGGACGTCTTCAGCCTTTAAGAAGCAGTGGTCATTGCGGAAGCCACAATGTAATGAGAATTTCCAAAAGTAACACCAGCTTTTGATACTGGTTGTTCTATGCAACATACATATCATCCCTGTAATAATCTTGTTAGAGTTTTGTTGGAGTGGAATGGACTGATTGTTCATAAATTCTTGAAGCAAGAAATGTTACATCTGCAATATAGGATAGGTAGATATGGACAAATCTAGACCATAGTTCAGAACCACTCTGTGCAGGGATAAATGGACCTAAATAGAGAACAAATATCAATGGATATTTAAAAAAAAAAAAAATTATCAAAAATATCTGAATGAAAAATCTGGGAGGACAGTTCCAGAAATTGTAAGACCATGGTCTAAGGTTGGCATGGATTTGTTTCTTTGCACTGCAGATGAATATGTATTGGGTTTGGATTATTACCATCATTGGCCAGAGTTGCAGTGTTTGCGAAGGCAGCCACAAAACAGGTAATCTCACGTGCATTGCCAGAAACCACTGGTGGTAAGAAATACGGAGCTGTTACTGAATAGTTATGTGTTTAAATATTTATCAGAAGAACATGATAACAAGCGCTCTCCTCTGAGACAAGAATAGCCAATGGTTCCATTGAAGATAACATTAACATGGTTAAAATAATGTTTTAAATAAAAAGCTAAGGAATGTTATACGCCTGCATGCAGACCTGTCACCTGCAGGAGCGTTGTTCAATAGAAACGTTATTTCCAAAAAACCTGACTGTTTAAGTGTGAATATTATTAAAAACAGGGAGTTGTGGAGTCTTTTAAACACTAGAAGCAAGCACACAGAAAACACAGAAATCACAAAGCACAATCTACAGTCTATGCTATGGCAGAACAATATGCATATTAATATGAAGAGTAAGTACAGGTAAAAAAAGCTTCTTTGGGTTTTTTTTGAAGTTGTTTTTATGTTTTTGAAACCAGAACAGACTAGGAAAATGAAGAGGATATGCCTTCAGAGGAGGAAAGGGATTTGGATGCTGAATCCCAGAATCAGGTGGTCATGGAAGAGCCTGACATCTTTACAAGGATGGACTGAGAAGAACAATGCAAAGACTAGAACAAGCAAGATGTTTTACAGCTCTAGAAGGCTAAGCCAACCACCTCACAGACTGAGAATATAACGTATGGTGTCTCACAGTCCGTACTTTGTCCTTTCCCTTTGGAAGAGAGAGTTATAAAGATAAACAGCTCTTCAGTGGTTTGTACCGAACCGTGGTCTTCCTGGTATAATATCTTGGCACAGCTGTTTGGAGTTAGTATTAGCAGCCTGACAGACTCAGAAATCCCTCTCCTTCTCTTATAAGCTCCTTCCACTGTTACCTGCTGGTCATTATAGCACAGACTCGTCACACCTATAGATGCTAGTCCAACAGGAAAAAGCTGTTGCAGAACAGGAGCAAACTACCACGATGGTAGTGACAAAAAGGTTGGCACTTTAAAGAAGTAGGGTTCAGCCAATCCATTTCTGCTTCTCTTTCACACAAATGCAGCACTTAAAAAAAAAAAAACAACGCCACAAAAAACAAACACAAAAAAACAAAATGAAAAAAGAGATGGCATCATTGTCATCTTCTGCTTCGCTAAAGTCAGCTCCCTTTGGATGTGTTTTTTCTTGAATAATTAGCATCAGCCATGGCTAAACATATTCATTGTACCTTAGACTGCTGACCCCTTTAAGAAGGACACTATTCAAAGTTTTTTCTCCTCTTTCACATTGAAACCCTTCGGTAGGAGGCACAAGGTTAGTAAAAGTCATCACAAAACCAGGAAACCAGCTGCCAAGTGTTAACCACTTTTCTATCCTGCCTAAAGAGCACTCACTGACTCCCCTTACCTTAAAGTCTCATTTCTTTTTTGTAGGTGTTTGGGAAGAGAAAAAGTTTCTATCATCTACTTGATTACAGTGAATGAAGGCAGTGAAGTGCCAGTCAGTGCAAATTCCTAACACATTCACCACAAAGAAATGTATCCAAATACATCCACCGGTCCACTAACACAGGTCTAATGTGCCATAGTGTTAAAAGAAAAAAGATTGACATTGTGTAGTGTAAAAACTATATTTTGTAGTTGCAGCTCACATTGTAAGAAGTTTATGATAATAGGAATGCACAAATACTGGTGCATTTATGTGCATGAAGCAGGCTTATGAGGCAGGACTGTGGAGAAGGGAAGGATTCTAAAAAAATCCATCAGGGTGTGCTGGTTTTGGCTGGGATAGAGTTAATTTTCTTCATAGTACCTAGTGCGGGGCTGTGTTTTGGATTTGTGCTGAAAACAGTGTTGATAAAGCAGGGATGTTTTAGTTACTGCTGAGCAGTGCTTGCACAGAGTCCAGGCTTTTTCTGCTCCTCACACCACCCCACCAGCGAGTAGGCTGGGGGTGCACAAGAAGTTTGGAGGGGACACAGCCGGGACAGCTGACCCCAACTGCCCACAGGGATGTTCCATACGTCATGTTCAGAAATCAAACTGGGGGGGCAGGTTGGCAGGGGGGGCCGCTGCTCAGGGGCTGGCTGGGCATTGGTCAGTTGGTGGTGAGCAATTGCTTTCATTTGCATCGCTGGTCTTTCTTGGGTTTTATTTTCCTCTCTCTTTTTTTTTTTTTCCTCTTTTCCTTATTTTTCTTAAATTATTATCTCTTTTTAATCATTAAACTGTTTTTATCTCAACCCACGGGTTTCTTTCTCATTTCTACCCTTCCCATTCTCCGCCCATCCCACTGCAGGGTGAATGAGTGAGCGGCTGTGTGGTGCTTAGTTGCTGGCCAAGGTTAAACCACAACACAGGGACAATGGTTTTCATTATCATTTCATTTGTCATAAACAAAGGATATTTGTTTATATCCAAGTATCCGGATGGTCTAGATGCTACATATTGAATTAATCACTTAAGCGTGTGGTAATCATCGGTACGTAAAAGTTGTTGATTTCCAAGGTAAAACTGGCATCATCAAGCACGGGGAGCCTAAGAAAGAAGGCTTATGATGTCTGGCTTATCTGCAATCATTATGCTGGCCAAACTAAAAAAGAACCAGGTGCGTAATGTTTCTCTCTCTGTCCAGAGAACAGGGGTGGCAAAGAAGGCAACAGCCACTCAGCTCCATGGTTGCTCTGAGCCAGCAGATGAGGCTATTGCCATTCTACCAAGAGTCCATTAGAGTTGTTGGCTTGCTAGGTCAACCAGTATTATCTATTTACTTATCTATCGTTAAGACAGGAATTATATAGCAATTGTAACAGGAATATTCATGCATGCGCTTTTTTTCCTTCTTTGTTCCCCACTATACTTCCTATAGCATCAAGACTGTGTTAACAAGGATGAGGTTGGGGTTTTTATAAATTGCTCTCTGAAGAGCAGTATTCTTAATACCATGAAGATCTGCCAGCAACCTTAGAAAGTAAAACCCAAGTCTTGGAATCTGAATGTATTCATCAGTATGCCCTCTTGTGCCTATGGTAATAAGTGAGTTATATATCTATGTACATAGAGCTTGATTTGAGAACTGTCTTGGGACAAGTTAAGTTCACATCAGCTACTGTTTAAAGTAAAAGTGGCCAATATATTATCAAGATGTAACAAAGATAGCATTGCGTGTGATGTATGCGTACACCTTTAAAGTATCCTTGCTATAGATGCTCCTCTCTGCTAGGCATTTGACCTCCAGGGTGACAACAATCTGAAATCTGACTTAGATTTTTCAAGTGCAGGCAGCAGTTCAAAACTCCATAGAGATTGCTGAGATGATGATGGAGTACTGGGTACTATAGCCAGCTGGCTCCAGAGGCAGCTTCTACACAAAGGAGGAGGTCAAGTGCAATCTTTTCTCCCTTCAAAGCAAAGTAGGTTTGTCTCTGAGGCTTCCAGCCTCTATGGCTAGCACACTAAAATTGACACCATTTTACCCATGTCTGTGTATAGCATGAAATCTTGTAGGTATCAGCTAAGTCACTTTCTGACTGGAAGCTACATAAAGATGTGCAAGGAGACAGCGTGAAATTCAATGATGAGCTGACCAAAGACACAATCACTGATTCCTTCTTATGTCCAAGGGTTCTGATCCTCCAGTCCTGCTCAGTTTTTCTGTGGTAACTGAAAGATTATCACCCTACTGTCTGCAATGCATTCTGAAATAAGTTACCATTTTGCCTGGATATGACAGCATAAGTAGTGCATTTGCTCTTTAGCTCCCATGGCTAGAGCTCAGTATGAAACAGTAATCTAGAGCATGAACTAAAGCAGTAGCTTATGGACTGATGTATGAACTTCAGCCACCACTGCATGCATCTAAGGGAGAGAAGAGTTGTACCAGACCTTTTCCACAGCCCACAGAGTGCAGCTGATACTCATTCACTCCCTTTGGCTCACTGACACCTTGCGAGAGGATAGAAGAACAATTACCATGTGTCACTGGAAGAGGACTGCAAGTTAGTCCCTCCAGAATGTCCTCCAGAATGACAGCATATTTTGGTCTTTGTAACACCCTTGGTTTTTCAGTGTTTCAGAAACTTGCCTCTCTGCCTCCCTTTTCCTTCTGCAGGACTTCCACCCGCAGGTCAGCCTGGATACTGCAGCTGAAGGGTGACCTGCACTGTGTGGCAAAACCAGCTGGAACAGCAGGTAGGTCCCACATTTCCAGCAGAAGGCAGGGAGAACTCTGGCTTTACTTTGGCAAGGTCCCCCAAAGTCAGGGACAGCTAGAGAGAGGGCCCATATCTGAGACACAGTCATTTCAGCATATGAGAGAAGTGCTGCACCTACCGGCTCTGTATTCCACACATGGGGATTCATCTTCCCATGGGCATAACATGAAGTACTCCTGGTTATTTTAGCCAGGTGGGTTTCAGAAGACAGCGAAAAGCCTGCGAAGCTCACCATTTGCAGGTGTGGAAACAGTTTCTATAACTGACAATGAGCTTTGGCCATTTCTTATTAATGTCTATAGATAATCTCCTCCAGGCATCAAATGAACTAGATAAGAACAGAGACTGTGTAGACAAAGAGCACTATTTGCGCTAACATTCACACTGTGCTCACTCTTAGGCTTCAGAGAAGCTTACCTATTAATTTGAACAGGGTAGGAGAGGCCCTCTTTGCTGACCTACACTGTATAAAATAAAATATAGTTGCTAAAGTGGGATGGCTGACTTTGCTATAAAGGTCCAAGTTTCTCTTCTCCCTTGTTTGATAAATGAGTGTCATCAGAATTACTGTGCTCTCCTGAAGCAATTAGTCATTATTGGATGACCAAAAGTATTTATCAAAACTTCAGGTGCAGTGCAATTGATCTTCATTTGGGTTGGAAGGGCTTCCTTGCTGGATTTTGGAGAAGGAATCCATCAGTGGCACAGCCATCAAACAGAAGGCAGCAGGTATATCCTTGTCAGAGAGATATATGACTATGTAGAAATTCAAAAAGGAGCCAAGAACTGCAGTAGCAGAGGTGGCTACCATCACCTGGCAAAGCTGTTGGAGTTTTGAGTAGGAAATGGAAAGAACAGCTAACCAACCCACCTACATCAAGAACACCATAGCCTACCTTAAAATGTGCAGAGAGGATTTTAATTAAAGGATTTATACAGCTGTGGAATCCTGAAATTCTCTGAGTAATGTGCGATGGACATCAATGGGAACAACATTTCAATATTTCAGAGTCACAGAATCACTAAGGTTGAAAAGACCTGTAAGATCATCAAGTCCAACCACCAAACCAACACCACCATGCCCATTAAACCATGTCCCGCAATGCCACACCCACACATTCCTTGAACACCTCCTGTGATGGTGACTCCACCACCTCCCTGGGCAGCCTGTTCCAATGCTTCACCACTCTCTCAGGAAAGAAATTTTTCCTAATATTCAGCCTAAACCTCCCCTGGCGCAACTTGAGGCCATTTCCTCTAGTCCTGTCACTCGTCACTTGGGAGAAGAGACCAACACCCACCTCTCTGCAACTCCATTCCAGGTAATTGTAGAGAGCGATGAGGTCTCCCATCAGCCTCCTCTTCTCCAGGCTGAACAACCCCAGTTCCCTCAGCCGCTCCTCATAAGACTTGTGCTCCAGACCCCTCAACAGCTTCGTTGCCCTTCTCTGGACACGCTCCAGCACCTCAATGTCCTTCTTGTAGTGAGGGGCCCAAAACTGAACACAGTATTCGAGGTGCGGCCTCACCAGCGCCGAGTACAGGGGCACGATCACCTCCCTGCTCCTGCTGGCCACACCATTTCTGATACAGGCCAGGATGCCGTTGGCCTTCTTGGCCACCTGGGCACACTGCTGGCTCATCTTCAGCCGGCTGTCAACCAGCACCCCCAGGTCCTTTTCCACCAGGCAGCTTTCCAGCCACTCGTCCCCAAGCCTGTAGCGTTGCATGGGGTTGTTGTGACCCAAGTGTAGAACCCGGCACTTGGCCTTATTGAACCTCATCCAATTGGCCTGGGCCCATCGATCCAGCCTGTCCAGATCCCTCTGCAGAGCCTTCCTACCCTCGAGCAGATCAACACTCCTGCCCAACTTGGTGTCATCTGCAAACTTGCTGAGGGAGCACTCAATCCCCTCATCCCAACCATTGATAAAGATATTAAGTAAGACCAGCCCCAAAACGGAGCCCTGGGGAACACCGCTTGTGACTGGCCGCCAACTGGATTTAACTCCATTCACCACGACTCTCTGGGCTCAGCCATCCAGCCAGTTTTTTACCCAGCGAAGAGTACACCAGTCTAAGCCACAAGCCACCAGTTTCTCCATTGAAAACCTCCAG
This sequence comes from Gavia stellata, assembly GCF_030936135.1. Taxonomy (NCBI): domain Eukaryota; kingdom Metazoa; phylum Chordata; class Aves; order Gaviiformes; family Gaviidae; genus Gavia; species Gavia stellata. Next base: position 20,538,902 of record NC_082598.1, on the reverse strand, counting down.
AGGAGCTATTCCAACATGATGTGTTTTATCCACCTTACTCAGAAATCTTCACTTCAAGATACACAACCTGGATCACAGTAATCTACAACGTCACTGTAGCTATTACAACACTGTGTTCTTGAGCAATAAGTATGTTTGAGAAGACATCTCGATGGCAGGTCTTGATCTTGTAAAATGCTTTTCATGCTAGTGAAAGGTTATCAGGTTTCAGAATACTTATCTTCAAGGTTTTCTGGTGATCTAAATGGTTTGCAACTATGGGCATAGTGCAGAAACTCTCTTTGTATGCTAACCACTGTTTCCATAGGTGAAAGAGGTTAATGTTTACTCAGGAAAAGCAGCCTTGCTCCTTGATACACCAGTTTCCTCTTGCTATTCAATAATTCAAACACAAATAAATTAAATCCCCAGCTAAACTGGAAATACAGAACTATCAGTGGGAATTGCATTTGCAGTCATCTTCCTTCCTGGGGCAAGTATTGCAGCAACAAAGCATTATACACCAACTCATTTTGACCATTCAGTGAGCCGGCAAATTTTTCTTCTAATCAGTCTCTTTTCTTTCCTTTTTTTTCCCTACTCACTATTTATTTAAGCTAAAAGGGGCCAATTTTTGACTGTTTTTATAAAAAATCTAATCTAATGAATACAGTTGGGTTACTTTGTATAAACAGTGGTATAAATAACAGCAGAACTTGGCACAGTGTTTCCAAATTAATAAACCTAAATGTTTTTCAACTAACGAAATGGCTTGAATACGATCAAACAGATTTTGCTTTTAATCTGTGAAAGAAAAATGTGTTTGCTTGACCTGTAAAGCAAGTTATGCCAAATTTGATCATGAAACAATATTTATGACTAATTTTTAATGCACTGAAAACAACTGAAGTGGGAAATGCTGATACATTGGTGTAACTATGACTGTGGAAATGGAACTAATGTAATAACTAAAACGAATTGGTGTAATGAAAGAATAAACACACAGAGGTTGGTAATGCCTTAAAATGGTGTGATTTTGAGCCTAGTGTGTATGGGGGGGAATGAAGAAACAAAAATCAGCAGCTACAGCATGTGGCAGGAGTCTTTGCTGACATTTGCAGAGCATTGTGTTGTGCCAGCACTGTTTTAAGCGTCTGAGAGCAAGAACATTGTAAAGTAATGAACTCTGGAGCACGGTGAGAAAGAATTACATGTGTGTGGACATAAATGTGGTCAAGTTCAGCATATTTCTATTGAAATTGGCATAATAGCTGATGTAAAAAATGGACTCAGAACCTTTTCTCGGTGACATGCTATCCCTTCCCATTTGCTATACTTGAAAAAGAAAAAAATTCAGTTGAGGACATACATTTTTGACAGACAGCACATGTGATGGAGTGCTGACTCTGCGTATCACTGAAAATGGAAGTAATTGTACTGCAAAGTAAAACTTGATAAATGCAGAGAGAAATTACTTTCACTGAGAGCAGTGTTTCGTTCTGTTTTTAAAGTATCCTTTTAATGTTCTTAATAGATCTTCTTAAAAACAAATTATTTAAGGAGGCTTATCTTTAAAATACTACTAGAATTATGACTAGAAAACATATGAATCATTGCTGTTCTGTAGCACAATTAATTTTCATTGCTGTGTTTGTGACCTACTTACACAGACCGCAAACACTAATCTCACTGGATAATTAAAAGAATGTAAATATCATTTGTCCAGTCCCCGATGATTTGTTTTAGAAATCCAATGAGCTCTCTACAGTAAACTTGCAGATAAGAAGTCCTCAGTTACATATAGACTTCAATTATCACATACCACTAATGATTCTTAATACTTGGTTTCATATTTTACACTTAGAATAATACAAACTATATTTAACATGCAATTAAATATTTTCACCCATAATAAAAATTTTTCTCTAACTGCAGCATTCTGATGCAACAAGAGGTGGATACATTGTACAAAACAGACAAATATATTTGTCTTGTATTTAGTCTTGGATAAAATATTTGTAATATTTTTGTTGATGTAAATGAGGTTTTCTTTAAAATTTACTACCGGCCTTGTAAATACAGGTGTATATTTCAGGATTGGACCAAAGAAATCAGTTTCACAGTCAAGGAAATATTTGGGTAAAAGCTATCCTGATTCAGTGATAAAATAAACTTAGCAATTAGAAATCATACATATTAGTTGCATGTATAATAAATTACATCAGGAGTCATAAAAAATGGGAAGTGGTGATACAAATAGACTGAATGTTACAAGCACAGCAAATTGATAAGAGAAGCAAAAGAGAAGGAAAAAATCCATGACAGTGAATAATAATCTTATAAAGTATAGTAAGAATGACAGAAATCCCAGCAATGCTATGAGCTTGTAACTAGATAAAGATAGTAAATTTGTTAATAGTAATGAGGAAGTAGAAAGCATTATTTAATTTTGGGGGGCTTCTGTTGGAAATAAACTGGATGACATACTTGTATAGCATGAAATGCTTTCAAATCTTAGTAAACTGTGAATAGTGTAACCACACTTACTTGGTATGTCTCTGTTAAATGGATAGATAAATATGTCTTCTGTCCTTAAAAATAGCTTTGAAAAGCATTCCAAAGACAGATCGTGAGTCCTGCTGCATGTTGGTTATTAAATTATTTAAATACAAAGTAATTAAATCTTTGTTAAATACATTACAAATAGTTCCAAAGATCAAAGCTCCATGCCAGTAGTGCTCAAATTGTGGGAAAAGCAGTTAGTTCCAGGAAACACAAAGTTGGGGTGAAGCATGCAATGGCCTTCAGTATGAGACCTCAACAGGGGGTGTTAAGATAGTTGTTTACGTGGTACCTTACTGTGCTGTAACCAGAAGAGCATATGGTGTGTTTCATCCTTAAGCGTTCATTTTCTTCATCTACTTACAGAGTCCAGGTACCAAGCAATCACCATGTAACTTATGCACTTGTGCTGGTTTTGGTTGGGATAGAGTTAATTTTCTTCATAGTAGCTAGCGAGGGGCTGTGTTTTGGAGTTGTGCTGGAAACAGTGTTGAAACACAGGGATGTTTTAGTTACTGCTGAGCAGTGCTTGCACAGTCTCAAGGCCTTTTCTGCTCCTCACACCACCCCACCAGCGAGTAGGCTGGGGGTGCACAAGAAGTTGGGAGGGGACACAGCCGGGACAGCTGACCCCAACTGCCCACAGGGATATTCCATACCATATGATGTCATGCTCAGCATATAAAGCTGGGGGAGGAAGAAGGAAAGGCGGGGACATTCGGAGTAATGGCGTTTGTCTTCCCAAGTAACCGTTACGCGTGATGAAGCCCTGCTTTCCTGGGGATGGCTGAACACCTGCCCGCCAACGGGAAGTGGTGAATGAATTCCTTGCTTTGCTTTGCTTGCCTGCGTGGCCTTTGCCTTCCCTATTAAACTGTCTCTGTCTCAACCCATGAGTTTTCTCACTTTTATTGTTCCGATCCTCTCCACCATCCCACTGTGGGGGGAGAGAGCGAGCAGTTGTGTGGTGCTTAGTTGCTGGCTGGGGTTAAACCACAACAGTACCTTACCACTTTTTAGTTTTCTTTAAATATCTGGAATGCAGATGTGCTTTCAGTGTGAAATAAGACACTATTTACCTCCAAGTATTTAACACATGAGTTTCAAGACCTACCTTATCATTTAGTACAACTGAAAAACATGCAAACCTTCAGTAGAGAAACTGCTGAGAGCTGCCACTTGCGTCTCCTTCTTTATTGCCTATCATTTGCTCCCTCAATTCATACCAGTTTTCTGGTCCTCCCTACTCTCTTTACTCATGGACTAACTATGAGTGTTTGGAAACAAAGCTAGCCAGCCAGGTCGGGGGTCATATGCTGAGGTAGGTGTGACATTTTGGACACTGAGCTTTCCACCTATAAGGTCACCAGCTAAAACCAGCTCAACTGAACAATAATTAAAATTTCATCTCTAAGAGCTTCTGTGCAAAGAGACCAATATAGGAATCATTACGCTGAACACACTGGAAGCACATTAAGAATTGGAAAAGGAGTTTCTTCAGCTCCAGCTGGTGTTTTTACACTAGGAATTATTGTGGAAGAGCTGTTCCTTATTTAAGCTTGTACCTTACCTTTTCCTGGAGTAATGTTTGTGTGTACACAAGCCATTAGACCCATCCACAGAACTCTGTATTTGAAAAATTTCTGTCCCTAAATCATGTTATTATTATACTTCAGTATAATTTGCAGGTTCATCAAAGAGGCTGCAAATTCAATGAGAGTTGGAGACCAAATCAGTTATTTCCAGATATAGCCTTCTCAGACTGGGGTGCAGTCATATAGGCATAGTTGTATCTGTGGAAAGCTTTTCTTGTAGATAAACACAGGATTTAATTAAAAAAAAAAGCTATTATCTAGTACTTCTAATTGATACTAATTTATTTTTTAAACTGATGTTTGTAATTACTCTTATATATGCAAAACAGTCTATTTGCATAACATACACACAGAGCAACACAAAACACAGCAGTCTGAGGTTCTACATCTTCTTTCCCTGGCCCACTTTGTCATCTTTAATTTTTCTTTTGTCTCTTTTTGGCCTTCTCCATTCTCTTTTTTTCTTGATAGAAAAATTCTTCTCCCTTATTATTCTTTCATGACTCTTTCTTTTTTATTTCCTTGGTTTTCTTATTCCTTTTTTTGATCTATACCTACCTACTTGTTTCTTCATTTTTCCAAACTCCATCCTCTTCCATGAGGTAAAGATATCCAGCAGTTGTCTTAGAATTCTGGCTGGCCTATCTACTAGTTGGCATTTGCTTTCATAGAGGGACTGGGTGAAATTCCTGCTGTATCTGATCCCACAGAAGAGTGTTTCTCCTGTGATGGTTGTACACCAGTTGCCAGATGCTCAGTAGTATGATAAGGAACCACATTTTAGAAGTAAATGTAGTAAGTGTCGCCATAGCAGGCTCTTCAGGCCCTAGGTTTTTCTTTAGTAAGACTGATGGAAATAGTACATTAACCTAGAAACTATTAATAAGAATTGCAGATTAAAATATGTTAAGTGACTAGGTTTCATCCTGTATCCACAGTGCATCACCCTCAGGGTTCCTCGTCTCCAGGACATGTGTTCCCAGCCACCCCACTCCTATAAATCTCCCTGTCATCCTTGGCTTTCTGTCCATCACTAGAGGTGATGTTTAGGCTCATTTGCACTGCCCTGTCATGTTCAGACCATCAGGAGTTACTGCTCCACGTCCTCCGTCTGCCTCTTGGTCCTTCACCCCAAGTGTCAAGCTGGCCACACCTTGTGACACTGCAGAACTCAGTCTCTTCCCAGTCCCTTTTTCCCTCCTCCTTTCCCTTCTTTGAAGGCAGTTGTGCTCCTACTGGCTAAATGCACAGGTCCATATCAGTACAGTGCTGACATGAGACTGTAAAATGTTATAAAAAAGCCATGAACTCTTTATTTTACTTGATCAGTGGTGAAAGTCACAGCATAGTTATGTGAATTACCAGTTTCTTGCATGACTGTCTTGATATAACTTTTACAGGGGGGTTTACTAAGCACTGGAATTTCATCTCTCTCTACAGGAAAAGCTTACACTGGCTTTCTAACAAGAACAAACAGGCAGACCCTGCAAAGATATTGACATTCTTCCACACCCTAAGCTGAAGTGAATGCTATTTGGTCACCACTTGCTGTTGTCATAGCTCTAGCAAGAGTAAAGATGCAGACACTGAGCTGAGACAATAACACCCAACATGTGGAAATTACCATCAGAGACTGTTTTGAGAGCAAAAACTTACTGCAAGCAACACAGAGAAATCTGAAAAGAGGTTGCACGCAGTGAGATTATTCTTCAGCTGTGGCATGTGACATGCCTAAAGTGAATAAAAAAAAAATACTATTTTTGTACAATTTTCTCCTGCATTTAAAGAATTATTTTAGCAATTGAAAAATACTTCTTTACCACCTAGATGACTCAAAACTTGGTAAACAGGTTTTCTTTGAACTTCCTAATTAAATTAGTTTTGGGTAGAATGCAAGCACAATAAACTCCTGCTCTAAAGGTCACATTTTGGAAACATTATAAGCCACTTAACAACAGAAGCTTAGAGCGAGAATGCTTTCTCAGCCTTTATGACTGCCTTGCGATGCTGTAATAGCACTGGGACAGCAGTATTACTGTAATTAAATATCCTTTGCAACAGCCTGGAAAAGCGGAAACGCTCTGGTCATCTAAGATGTGTAGTAGAGCAACACCCTTGGGACTGCGATGTGCATAAGGATTAACTCTTTCTCAGGCATTGTAATGTGGCAGTATCAGCTCCCACATACATAGCTCAGTCAATAAGCCTGTACTGAGATAACGGTTGAATTTATGTATTTTATTGGTCAAAACTTTTATACTTACGGAAGAGGGAATTCTTAAAGCTGTTCGTTATGGGATTCAGGAGATGTAGCTTTAGCCATTTGAGACTGTTCCCCTCCTCACCCTTCTGTGGTTACCCTTTCAAGGGCAGAGAGAGTAGGACGGGATGTGTGTCTGTTACATAGTCAAAACAGCAGATAGATTTCCAGTTACAATACACGTGGAGTGGAGGGGTGGCAGAGGCACACAGAGGCCTGCCACTGGGCATGAGCAGCCTCCTACACAGAATGGAGAAGATGGCAGACCAGGAACATCCAAAACTGTCCCACCTGCATCCTCCAGAGCCTGTCTGTTAGGGTCTCACCACTACACCTATTTCACTTTAGAGAAAACAGCTACTCAGCTACTGCTCCCTGTCTTATTAGCTACAGGTTCTTAAGCACAAATCTGAAAGCAATAGGTACGTATCCATATGCAATACGAGCTTCTGTGCTCTCCAAGAATTCTTTGGTGACAAAAGGTAAGGACAAACTTTGGGAACTGCTCACTCCAGTAAGTGATGATTTATTCTATGGGAATAAACTTGTATACAGTCACACAATCATTATAATGAAAAATATAGGAATTTTATAGGAATAACATGGTTTCTACAGTGTAAAAAAAAAAAAATAGCTAAGGGATAAATTATGGGAGTAAACAAGACACTTTTCTGTCCTTCAGGTTCACCTGGACATCATGGCTGATTCAAGACTTGTGTACCACCTATGATGTACCTGACTGCATCCATGGCAGTTTTTGTATACCTTTGATAAACAGCCACAATTTGGGCTGATAGCAAGTTTGGATCTTAATGAAAACTGGAAAAAAATGCGTAGCTTACACACCAAACTATGAAAGTAAAAAGTATGAGAATACTATGCTCTCTGTAGAGAGAACATAGGAACACATTTAGAAAAGTGGCTTTCATGTTTCCTTGAGATATGCAAGTTCATTCTACATATCTCTATCCCACAGCAGCTTGAATCTTCTGGGAATATTTGCTTCTGTGGTATCTCCCTTCTTGACCAACACTGGAGGTTTTCACTGTTGCGAGCAGAAGTTTCTAAAACCTGAGCTTATAAGTGAGGCTAAGAGGTTTAGCTGAGAGCTACAAAGAGGAGGCTGAGGGGAGACCTTATCGCTCTCTACAATTACCTGAAAGGAGGTTGCAGAGAGGTGGGTGTTGGTCTCTTCTCCCAAGTGACGAGTGACAGGACTAGAGGAAATGGCCTCAAGTTGCGCCAGGGGAGGTTCAGGCTGGATATTAGGAAAAAGTTCTTTACTGAGAGAGTAGTGAAACATTGGAACAGGCTGCCCAGGGAGGTGGTAGAGTCACCCTCTCTGGAGGTATTCAAGGAGCGTGTGGATGTGGCATTGTGGGATGTGGCTTGATGGGCATGGTGCTGTGTGGTGTGGGTGGGTTGTTTTGGTGTGGGTGGTGGTGTGTTTTGTGGTTTGTGGGTGGTTTTGGTGTCTCTTTTTTTTTTTTTTTTTTTTATGGTTGGACTTGATGATCTTACAGGTCTTTTCCAACCTTAGTGATTCTGTGATTCTGTGATTCTGTGAACAGTCATCCTCTCTGGTTTGGGCATGGATGACATTGTACAATTCATACTGTAGAGTGAGTAATACTTGTACTGACTTGCTGCATTGCATTTCATGGCTTGTATTATATTCTGGTTCCAAATATAAAGTACAAAGAGTGGGATTATACTAATGTAGTAAGTTTGTTTCTACATGTTTTAAAAATCGGCATTTGTTGGATTGTTTACGGCTTACTTGTGCATTTAATTTATTGAACAGTCACATGTGATTTAAGTTGCAAACTCCAATACAGTATTTCTACATACTATAGAAATGTAGAAAATTTCCTCATGCCCTTCCCCCGCTACATATTCGTACGTCTTATGTCTGCCAGATGGTGTGGAGCAAATTATTCTAGCACTCAGACCATGTGAATTTTAAGCAGATGAATATAACAGTCTGCACAGCACTTTGCCTTCTTTTATCATTGACTGTGGTGCTGGCCTGTTTGATCACACCCCAGAACAAACAAAACTCATTAATCAGTGTTTTCCTTTTTTTTCCCTTTGGCTGCTTCTTTCTTTCCATTCACTTTTGGATAATTTCTTTGGGAAGCCTTGTTTTTAGAAGGAGATAAATTTTCCAGTCTGTTTGTTGTTTTATTTAAAAGTGAATTTAGCTTTAAGAAAAAGTGCCACCTTGATAAAACTGACAAATAGTGCAGTTCACATATAAATGAAACTTGGCCTGGACATCTACGATGTAAGTTATCCGCTAGTAATCTGCAGCAATTTACCTCTCTATAGTTGAAAGGGTAATGTGATTTAAAATCCATGTACCTTACATTACTAGGACTCTTACTGAAACTGTCATTGAAGATTCTGAATTATGCAATTCGAATATAGTTACTTCACTGCAAATGTCAGCAGCATCAGCCAAGCAATAATTCGATGATATCGCTTAATTCACTCTGCCATGACTGAACTGGTCTTGAAGCACTCCTGACTTTTTGTTTTACTTTCAGTTCATGGAGTCATAAAAATATTGGTCAGAAGGGACCTTTGGAGATCATCTGGTCTAACCTCCTGTGTGACTTGGGACTCTTGCCAGCACTGGCTCAGGTCAGCTATGGCTTTATCCGTGAGAGTCCTGAAAAGCCCTAAGGATGGAGATTTCACTGTCTCTCTGGGGAAACAACGATATGAACCTGCTCCAGTGCTGCACTGTCTTCCTAGTGAGTCCAAACCTCCCTAACTGAAATTCGTGCCCATTGCCCCTTCTTACGTTTTCTGTTACAACGGAGAAAAGTTTTCTCCGGCACCTTTGTGACTCCCCTTCAAGCATTGTAGGCTGGTAATAGATTGGTTAGCTCTCCTTTGCCAGACTGAACAACCCCAGCTCCCTCATTGCTCACTGATGGCCAATGACCAACCACTCCTCCTTTATGCCCCAACTGTCCTGGTGGCTCAGATGGACCCTCTCCAGTTTCTCCACAACCCCTTCAAAGTTGGACACAGACTCCAAGTATGCTCTGTTCAGTGCACCTCACCGACAGTGTTTGAATGAATCACCCTCTTCACAGCTGACTTAAGAAAACAGGTACTATTTAATACTGTTGGCTACCGAGTTCTTGCAGTAGTTTTCTTGTATTAGGACTTAGAACCATGAAGACCTATGGTTCTTAGAGAACTGTTGTGGAATACACAACTTTTGGTAGTCTTGGCTTTGCTTCTTCACTGTACCGGGGCTGCTTACAGGTTTCAGGAAGATCATTCCTGTAGGAAGTTTATCTGGTAGCACAAATACATTGGTTCTACTCCTCCTCCATACCAATAAGAGAAGTTAACAAAGTCAATTTGCAGGCCAAGGCACTATCACTTGAGCACATTTCAAATACATATTGAGCAAAAATACAGTCTTTTGCTCTGTTGTTTTCCCTAACAAGCTCTTTGATAGGGTGGGAAAGAGCTGGAGGTTTGGGGAATTTCCGGGGGAAGGCAGGTTGTAATGCTAGTTTCAAGAGCTAAATTTAATGACGAGGCAATTTTTTGCCATATAATAGTATGTACATATTTCTGTCAGTGAAGACCTACCCAGAAATGTAGAATCCACACTGGGAGGGAGTCTTAATGTTGAAGGTACAGGAATACTGTAATAAGTGATAAAGAAACCCTTACTTATCTCCTCTTCAAAATTAGAAGCCCTTGTTAATATTCTAGCACAGACCTGGTTTATGGAGCTGCTGGCAACAGCAGCAGATCTATTTGAATTGAAATGAAAGCTGATGGAAGAAATAAAAAATACAGTGCAGCAGCACAGTGCTGATAACCGTGTATGGTACACACCACATTGAGAAATGGGCAGGAAGGAAAAGGCACTAAGAGTAGCATCAGTCCTGACTGGGATGTGTTGCATCACAGGTGTCTTGAAAGAAAATACGATGAAACTCAGAAAGCTGTATTCACTGAACAGCAAGGTCAGAATTTAGGCTAATGCTTAGTTCTGATCTTGACTCAGTGTAGGGTAATTAGATTTATGTGATATTTAATACTAGGAATTTTTCTCTTCCTATTTCTTCTTTCCTTCTTATTCTCACCTGCCTCAATGACAAAGTCACAGTTGCATTCTACATAGCATCTGGGCTCATCTCCTGGGAGATCTGTGACATTGTACCTAGAACATATGGCCACTTTGCGCTTTCCCTGAACAAAGTTTCACCTGCAGCCTTCTCTCTTAATTTGCTCTATATTCTTCTTTTTCCTCCAATGAAATATTAGCTCTGCTTCTCTCCCCTTTGTGGTTTAGAGTTGATTTCTCAACATTGGTAACTTGCAAATTATTTTTAATTGAAAATACATGTTGGTGCGTGGGAGTATATATACAGCCTATGCAAGCCTGTGCATGCGTGCAGCACAGAGGAAGACTGCCGAGGACAGGCAGGGCTGTGTAGCCACAAGCTGCATGTATTTTAGAACATTAGGATAAAGGGGGAACAATGGGTAAGAAAGAGGTCTGAGGTTTGCAATTTCATACTAATGTGCTGGTGAATAGACACAAGCTTGCACATTACATGTTTGATGGGGGCTTTAAGCCAAAAGAAGGCTTTCCTTAAGTGATTTGTCTTTCAGTCTTACTTCCTGTGACTCTTCAGTCTTCACTTCAAAACTTTATCCCTTTAGAAAGTCTGAGAAGAGGCTCTGTTCAGAAGGCTGAATTTTTCTTCATCTTTCTTCTGTTTCTGCTTCTCTTTCTCTTCTAACTGTCAGCTCTTATGCTCTTCCGTCCCTTTACCACTATTGTTTTTGGCCTTGGTGTTCTCATCTTTTATACACCCTGCTCTCTTTCCTTCCCCCTGGGGGAAGACAATGTTGGAACTGAGATAAACCCAAAGAAGTTGTATTCCTCCAGGGAGCATCCAGATGATTGGCATGAGCAGAACTGGATGATTCTGTGAATGCAAGAGTGCATAGAACAAACTATATCTCAAAAACTTCATGCTGAAGTAAAATAGCATTTTTCATACTGACCCTATGAAACAGCACAATTTTCACATCGAGTCAGCAGTTGTTTTTGAAAGCACTGACACCAATCTCAATCTTAACTGTTGTGAATTTGTTATTAAGGTACGACAAAGTAGATCATGAACATGACTCTCGGCTATTTCTTAGTATTAACTCCTGAGAATATTTTAATTCAATAGTATTAATCACCATGGCATTAGCCAAGGGTGGCATTTACTCTCAGTTCGGATAGAGATGGGAGATGCTGTAGTTACAAATAAAGCTACCATAGACCACCTGCAGAATTTGTACTGGTTATTGTTCATTGGTATTCTTAAAGCACAAAGCAGCAAACCTCTCCTAGATCCATCCTGGGGATTACAAGACATTATTACCCTCAGCTTCCTAGCAATGTCCCTCTGCTGGACTGTTAACACTTTTCTGCTACCCTGATCTTCCAAGAAAGCCATTTATGTAAGTGCTTCCTAACTCATTTCTGTCCAAATGAGAAAGGTTAACTTAAAACAGTCCAAAAATCAGCTCTTTGTTAATGTGGCTTATTTGACAAAAGTAGATCAAAAAGCTTATAAAACCTACACCTATGGGAGAACTTTAGAGTTAAAGGATGTGTAGGAGAGATATTAGAGCTTTCTGTTGAATGAATGTCTATCAATAGACAGGCAACAGAGCTGCTCAAGTCTTGTTCTGGTTATTTTAGATTTATTTTTAAGTGTCCAAACAGATACTGTTAAAAAGATGAGCACATAAGAGTCTCAGTTGATTTAACAGCCTCTACAAGGTCCACAGTGTTTCAGCTATGTCTTGGAGGACTTGAAATGTTTTTTCCTACTTTACTGTTCCCACAGACCAACATGCTTTGCTGTAGGATACTGCATGCTTCTCATAGAATATGAACACTTTTCAGAGAATATTTGTACTAAAGATTCAGTCCTTACCCCATCACTCTCCCACACAAGGTGCTAAGCAGCACTGCCTTCTTTTAAAGGAAAGAAAATTCTCCAGGATTCTCCACTATATATTTTCTCCAACGTATTATTTAATGTCCACTGGAATAGATGGAAAAATAAAGCTAATGTCAAATATCTGAATATTTCTGAAAAAAATACTGAATAAGTGTTTTCCTAAGAACAGCTCATATTATTCATGTAAATGTATCCAAATCAATCAGGATGTCACTTTACTGTAGGATCAGTCATCTGGTATGGAAAAATGCATATTAAAAAATAGCTTTTACAAGAAAATACACAATTCTTTGGTCCTGATCCTCCAAAGATATATTCAAGTACTGAACTTTATTCACTATGAGCAGTGTCAGGCTGTTATGTCATGGATTTTTTCAGGCGATCTGGCAGCTGACACAGCGTCCTGTCTCTGGTTGCTTGTCTGTGTCCCCATGCTACTCCATCTGTTGTCCTTGTTGGGAAACCAAACAGGCTAAGAAACTGCTTTTATGTTGTTGTTGCTAGGCTATTTTTTTAGTCATATCAGTTTCACAGCCTGATGCACTGCATGACTACCCAAACAATCATGCCATAGTGAGGAAAAGGGTACTGCAGAGATGGGACTGAGCAGTCAGGATTGGGAAGGTCAGGGACTGCTTAGGTAGTGCTGCAACACAATCTTGAAAAACCTTGTTTACTCCTGGGGAACTACTTGCTACACGTTAAATACAGCATAAGACTGGGCTGTGTGTTACCTATTTCATGTACCATTGCATAGACAGAAGGTACTTCAAAAATGTTAAAATTGCAGAAGAAAGCACTTTACCTGTAATAACCTTAATTCTGCCTCCCTTTCTATTATAGTAGTATTACAGTAACAGTACAGTGCTGCTATAATGGTAGTATTACACATTCATATAGTACATGAAAAGACTATACACAATGCTATACAATACTATACACAATATAGTAGTATGACACATTCATAGAAGACAAAAAGAAGTTTGAACCAGCATTGCTTTATTTAGGCCATGTAGGCTGCGTAACACCTAACAAGCACAGCTGAGTCCCAGTCATTCTCTTTTCTGGAGGTATCTCCACAACAAGGAAATGTTCACTGACATAATGCAAGATGGAGCCCAAGAAAATGAAGCCTGAAAGCAAGCTGCTGCCTTCAGAACAAGTTATCTGCTTTGCAGTCCAGGTCCAAAGAGTCTGAGCAAGACTATGGCAACAGCATGCTCCTCACCATCCTCTCTCCCAGTATTTTCCAGATCTGGGCAGAAACCAAGCACTTACATAGTAAATCCAACCTGCACATGCATAGATCAACCATCCTATGTGCCCAGGGCAGGCCCAGTTATAAGACAAGAATGAGGCCATACATACAGCTCACCTTTCAGAATTATGTAGAAGACAAGGTCACCGCTACTCTAAACACAAAAAGGAGCCTCAGGGCACATGAGACAGTTCTTTATATTAACCTAGATACAGCTGTTACAATTTTTAAAATGCTGCAAGTATAGCATTCTCCTTGCTTTCAGTTGAGAGACAAGTTGCTCTACCTCTACAAAGATGGTCACCCACCAAAGTACTGTATCAGTTCTTTTGTTTTTGCAAGAAGGAGCAGCTCTAGCAGCACCCTCTCCTTTCCCTTGGGGAACAGTCTTGCTCATTAGAGGGAAGGATATCATTACACGGTATGCAATGTAATATAATAATGCATTAATCCCCACCTGCCAAAAAACCTCCATAACTTCTTTCAGCTCCTTTAGGACTCTTACACTGGTTTTCAGATTATACTAAGGTTGTTACTCCCAGCTGTAAGCAGGGGGTAAAATGACACACACTAACAAACAACCTCACTTTTACAAGGCTGGGGCTTTATGGTAATAAGGTGTCAAGACAGAGGCTACACAGCTGCAGAAGTTTAAATCTGCTTTCAGTGTTTTCATTGGCTGCTGCGGATTTTTCTGCAAGTGGTCTTTTAACACAGTTGGGAGAAAAAGTTTTGATCATCTGGGGAAAGAATAAGGAAGACCACTTGTTAAAAAATTGGGCCCAGCTGGGCAAGGTATGCTTGTTAATGTTTATGGTTTGTTACAAACTGTTTCTAGGATATGATGGATTTTTAGTCTGTATAATTTTCTACTGCTATTATTTTGTTAAGTAGTCTGGAACTTATTATGAAGATAAGGGTTAGTATTTACCACTTTAGATGTTAGCAGCCCATGAAGTTGAGGTTATCAGATCACCTATTTCACTGCTCACTAGCTTTTTTGTAATCTTAGCTTGTTGAAATGGTGTATGCTCTATACAGATAGCAGAAAACAAGAAAATAAATTTCCTAACACTTAAGCAGATAGTCAGAGTGAAGATGTACCACTGGTAGATCCAGCATGCCTATTCTTAAGCATGAATATGAATGTTTTACAGATTGTATTAAAGAGAGGACTTTTTTAAAAAAAAGTCTTATAGAGCTAATGCAATAGTGAATAAGAGATGATTGTACTCAGTACAAAAGGAATGAAAAAAATATACCAATGTAGTACATTTTTTCTTTCTGCTCATGTGAAAAATTTGCATGGAAAATGCAGGAAAGAATCAGACCTTTGCAAAAGAAGTGCCAACTGAAAAACTTCTATTTGCTCTTCTTCCTATATTCTAGCACAAGACCAAACAACAAGCTTGAAACTGTGGTTTTCTCAGACTTTAAACAGTTCCCCATGAAATAGTTACTGCTCCCTAAAAACACCTTATATTTAGGGAGCTTCTCCCAAGATTTCAGACTTGACCTAGAAAGCAGTCAGATTGTAAGGAGCTTAAAGGATAAACTGCTTTCACATACAACATATTAGCCTGTAGTTTCAGAAGTTTCCGAAGGTGGAAGGTATTGAAACAATGACACTTTAACCACAAAGATCTAGACGTTACCAGAACAATGTGTAAATTCAGTGTATAATAACTGTAAAGTAGACATGCAACCTAATTTACTGAGGGGTGATATTTTGTATTTACACTGCCTCTTCAACTTATTTTCAAAGTGCATAATGAATACTTGCTCTTGCAACGTTTCTCAGAGGGTACTACAGGTGACCATAAGGACTTAGCAGGTGACTAAGGGGCTTAGAATAGCAGCTGGTTGTCTACAACAATGTATTTCCTTCTACAGAATGGGGTTTGTTTTAAAAAGTAATTTGTCACTCCAGTAAATGTTCTAGTAGGTACAAAATCTGCAGTCTCTCTCCTTCTCTCTCTTTCTCTCTTCTTTTTTTAATTCTTTATGAAACTTTACCGAAACCATTCAGACCTTTCTGACCTGCAGACTTAGTTACAATGGTGGGATAACATGTAATAACCATTCACAAAATTCAGATAGTGCCTGTATGGCTGATAAAGTTTGCTGTCATGGCAATACTGCTGTTGCCATGCTGGCTTCCTACAGTGTACTTCCCAGAGCAATTCAAAGTGTTAATTTACATATATTTGAAGTGTTGCAAAGTTTAGTTTCTGTAATTACAGAGAAGCTGTCTCTTTTCTTCACTGCAGAAATTGAGATCAGTTCACGTATTCATCTTCATATTTTTAAATTTGAAAAATGTGGAAGTCTGACATTTTTAAACATACCCTGATTGTGGGTTCTTGTCTCAAGTATTCTTTCTCTGATGACATGACAGAACATGAGGATAATATCCATTTATTTACATGGGCTTGGTGGGGGAGGACAGAATGAGAGCTTGTCTGTGATGAGCATTTGCATTTAAGGCTCCTGTGTAATTTTTGAAGGGTATTACCCATTTTTATATATATATATGTATATATATTTTTTCTCTTAAAACAGTGATTGCAAAGATAATTATCCGAAATACTTCAAATTTTAATATTTTTTAATTAGTTTGCAGGAAATGACTTGATACCATGTTTCGTAGATTTATAAAAAATAGGGGTTAGACTGGTTTTTAAAAAGCAAACTATTAAAAAAAATATATATTGGCAGCACAAGTGTGGCCATAGCATGGGGAGCATATAGACTTAGGGTCTACTGCAAGCCAGCCAGCCATAGAAGAAATATGTACTACAGAGGTTTTAGGGCTCTAACACACAACCTTTAGCAGATTTAACCTCCCCTAGCTGTCTGACTTACAGCTCTGCTCATTATTATGGCTTCCATTGCAGCAGCGGTTTGTGGTTTCACTTCACCATCCCCTGTTTTAGCTTAAGCCAGTGAAGAAGGTGTGTTTCAGCTAAGATGCTAGTCTGGATAGATCTCTTTTTCTGCCCTTTATGGACTTGGTAATCTCTAGCAAAGGGGTGAAGCAATTAGCCACAGGCAATAATATCCTAAACTGTGACACCAGACTTCTCTGTCAGAAACCTCACCTGATCCAGGGTAGGTCTTTGAATTACAGCTTGTCTGAGACCCAGGTTTATTCTTTTGGGGAGAAGGCAATGCACAATCATTAAAAAAAAAAAAAAAAATTTACAGATAATGTTATTCTCCTAAGCCACTGTTTCAGTTTTGAATGTTAATGCTCCTTTCAACCCAAATATCATAGTAAGTATTATGCCCATACCAAAAGCAAAGAAATATTCACTGAAAATTGGCAAAGAAGATTTTGATACCAGTGAGTATCCTTTTTAAAACTAGGGTAAGAAATGGAGAGTAGAAGAGTAGATAGTCAAATGGCAACTCATATAAATTTCTCCTGTTTCAGTAATCTAAGATTTTCATTTCTACGGATGGATATAAAAGACTTGGGGGGGGGGGAGATAAAACTTTTATTTAACAAATGCCTTTGAAAAGGCAGAAAATATGCTTAAATATGCCCTATTTTACACATTCCTTTCATCCTTTAGGCTTTTGACGTAATGCTTATCACTTTGTCATTATGTCAATTTGTGCTTACCAATCTTTTTTTCTCATCTCATCTTATATTTAGGCTGTGATCCTGCAAACACTTACCTACATGCTTAGTTTTGCTACTCTTAGTAATCCCTTTGAAGTTAAAAGGATTATTTGCATTAGTAAAATAAGGCATGTGTGTGCTTGCAGGATGAAGGCCTTACATTGTAAACATTTTGGGATGGGACCAGATAATTTATTATGCAGTCGTATACCTCAAAGCATGGTTAGTGGAGGATGAGTTCAGGAGTTTGCAAAGTATTGTTAACAGAGTGAACTAGTAGTGGGATATCAGTGTGGGGCATAACACTCAAGTAGCTGCTCAACCCAACTAACACACAGTCGTCTTCCCTTTTTTTTTTGCATTTGCTGCTGAGGTAAAGCCTAAGATCTCAGACCTGCTGAGATACCTGCTCCTTTTTTCCTACCTCCTAAAGCAGAAACTTCGCTGGTGTTGGCCATGTGGTATCCTGGAGCAAGACTGTAAGTAGCTGTACGCTGCTGTGCATAGGGGAGAAGCAATCAAGGTCTGGAATGTACAGCTACAGAGCTCTCCAGGCTCCCGTTGTTGGACAGTTGCTGCCTTCTGAGAACCACACAGCAGTAGCTGCTCATCCCAACTAATGCATGTAATGCTTTTATCTTCTTCCCCTGTTTTCCCACTTTCCAGGGAGACCTAGCCACTATTTTCTTTTCTCCCTTCTCTGAGAAGCTAAATGTATGCTATTCAAACAGTCTATTTCAATAATTGCTTTTGATTAAGAGAGACCTTATTTAAAATCTGCTTGGGGAGATGTGTAGAAAGCTTTCCCTTAGCTGCATTCTGAGAACACAGCTCTATGTACACTGCCACAGCATCAGAAAAAATAAGCTTGATATTTGGGATAGAGAGAGACACCCTGTAACACTTACCCTCTGGTAACTTTTGACACAGATATTCCAGTGGTTTTTGTACTATAACTTGAAAAATTACCTTTAGTTTCACATGGAAAGCTCAAAATCCAGTTTTCCAGGAATATTTGTTTCAGTTGTTAACTCTAAGCAGACAAATGTCATTTTTATTACACCAGTGCTTAGAACTCCACAGTTGAGCCGTGGGTGCCATTTTGTTATATTATCTAAAATTAGGGACAGGAATGCTCTTCTACTAAAGAACATAGTCTAAGGACTTGTCTACATAAAATATTTTAGTAGTTATACTGATGAAATCCCAGAAAATCTTTGGAATATGAAGCTATGGACAAAAACCCACTTGCTGAGCTGGCTGTACTTGTGGAACAGGTCACTGCTGCTAGATGATCTTTCCTGACCACTTTTGTATTTGGTAGCTGAGCCGTTTATGTGAATGCTCCCTTGCTCTCACAGTCAGATACCATTAACAAAAGTGTATTATTTAAAACATTTGAACTCACCCAATTCCTTTGACCAAAATGCTTAGGGAGCGAGTGCTCACGCAAGTAGCTGAGCAAAGGTTGCGGAAATCTCTGGCAGAAGGGCTGTGAAGAGTGATGGGGAGCAAGCCTTGCAAGTTCATGTTTTTCAACAAATGTACCTAGATGAAGAGAGATACTGATATGATGGTAGTGCTTTTAATTTCTATCTTAAAACTACTTCTCTATGGTATGAATTTAAATCACTACAGTGGTGCTGAAGGAGCTTGAAATAGACTGGGAACGGAGAGGAGAAGAATAGAGAACAGAATGTCCAATGGTTGATGTTCTCCAAATAGCTGTCAGAAGTATCAAGAACAGTGCCTCTTGTGCCTTTCCAGAAGCTCTTAGAGACTGGCTTTTATGAGCTGCGCTGAAGTATCAAGTGACTGCACTGGAAGGTGAGGCAGCTGCTGAGACTTAGTGCTCGGAGAGCAGAAAAGGCTGAAGGAAGTTGCTGTGGGAGAGCAGAGGCTGGTCAGTTGAGCACTAAGTGTGCTTCTGACCTGAAGACATGGTCATTAGAAGCATTTCATTGCCTGACTTCATCTTCTCCTGCCCAGGCTCATCTGTGCCTTCAGTTAGAGAACAAGTTCTGTTTGTACAGACGGTTAAGCCAGATCTTAAAAGATGCTGGGTGAGGCAGGAGATGGGGAACACAGCTCAGGGGCACAAGGAACAACTCTGAGGACCAACCCTTCTGGACCAGGCTTAAGCCTCCAGACTTCTGCTGGTAGTTAACTCTGGTTGAAGTGTGAAAAATAACTAAATACAGCTGTAACTGTCCAAGCAAAATCTAACTTCAGTGAGGAAATGGCACTTGAACTTACGTTTCGTTTCTCTTCAGGAATTGTGTTACTAAATGCCATTGTAGCCGTGCTCACACTTACGAGACTTCGATGTAGTAAAACTAAACAGGCCTACTGGTTTTTGTCTTGCGAACATGGGCTTCCCTGGGTCTTTGAAAGACAGTTGAATTTTTTCCTCATGAAATACACTGCCATGAATACTTTTTCCTGACATTTGAGTAGTTAAAGGCTGTATATGCTTTTACAGTACGTAACTTTAATGTCCCTGGTTTTCTAACATTCCTGCTGCTACAGACGCCTTGTGAAAGACTGCCCTTTTCCACACGCAAGGCTAACGTACCCAGGGAGGTCCGCAATGGCCTGAAAGAGGGCTGTGCCCAGAGAGTTATCCTGATCTAAACTCCCTCTGTGCAAACTCCCGTTCCAGCACGCGCGTGCGTGGGTGAACAGAAAGGGCGGTGGAAAGGGGTTTTTCTTGCAGACCATCAACGGTAACGGGCAGGCTGCCAGACCCTAAGAGGGCTGCTCCGACCGGCGCACAAGGTCCCTGCGCGGCCCGGCCCCGCAAGCGCTGAGCGCGGCTCCGCCGCCATCATGGCGGGCCCCGCGCGACCGTTGGAGCGCGCGGAGCGGGGCTGACCATTGGGCGCGCGCCGAGGGAGGGCTTTTGCAGGCGGACGCGCCCGCGCGCGCTCGCGCTCCGCCCTCTTCCCCCCCCCCCGCCACCTCGCCGCGCGCGCCAGCGTCTCGCGCAGTCCCGGGGCTTCCTTCCGGCCGCCATTTTAGTCGCTGTGCCTGGCCTCGCGGCGCCGCTGCTGCTGCTTGAGGAGCAGAGAGCGCGCCTCGCCGCACCCAGCCTCGGCCGGCCCGCCGACCGACTGACGGCCGCATCGAGCGGCTGCTCGCCACCTCGCCCGCCGCCATGTCCAAACGCCACCGCCTAGATCTGGGGGACGATTACAGTTCCAGCAAGAAACGCACCACCGACGGGTAAGGGGCGGCGCGGCGCGGCCCGGCCCGGGGAGCGCGGCCTGCGGCGGGTGGGGGATCACAGCGGCTGCCGCGCAATCCGCTCCCCATCCTCGGCTCTGGCCGCTCCTGGCGGGGCTGGGTCTCCCCGGGGAGCGGGGCGGCCGCCATGCGGGGGGGGGGGGGAGGAAAGAGTTGTAGCGGCCGAATTCGCGCGGCGAACCTCCAGCGATGCCGCCTCGGCTGGGCAGGCCTAGGAGCCTCGGCGGCTCCCTGAAGCACTAGTCCTAGGCCCGGGATCGGCCTTTTTGTCGGGGCCGGGCCCCTCGGTGGGGGCGGAGGAGGCGGATGGCGGCAGCGCGGTGGTAGGGAGCGGGCGGTGAGAGCCTCGTGTGGCGGTGTTGGGAGGGGGAAGGGGAGGAAGCCGCCGGCCCAGCCGCTTGGGCGAGCTGGGCTGGGCTCCCGTCGCGGCGGAGCCGGGGGCGGCGCGCTGCTCGGCCCACTCCCGCGCCCGGCTTTGTCTGCGGTTCTTTTCGTTCTTTATCTCTTTTTTTCCCTTCCTTTTTTGTTTGTTTCCTTTTTCCCCTTTTTGGCTTGAGAGGTCTGGCAAATGTGGTCCTAGAGGTCAGCGTGAGGTTTGTTCCGCCTGCGTAATTAGTGCCTAGCCTCGTAGGAACGTTATTCCTTTGTTAACGTTCTTTCACTCAGTAACCGGCAGGGATATGCCTGACTTCAAGTAAGACTCGATGGTGAGGTGGCTTTTGGGGTAGGGGTCACGGTAGGGATTATATTTTTTCCCTTAGTGTTGCAAAGGTTAAAGTTTTAGGACTGTACTGCACAAGGTTTAGCAGGTTGTCATTATCCTTAAATGAAGTTGCAGGAACACAGACAATACACTGGCTGTCCTTTTATACACAGTTGTTTTAGAGCCTTCTCTGCATAATCTCTTAACCTCTAATTGGTGGGGAGGGAGGGTGGGCGGATCTTTAAAGTAAATTGCTGAAGTCTAAAGGAACACAAATACTATGTTTATCTGGTCTGTCCTTCTTGATGGAGCACAAAAGACTTCCGTGAATTAATCAATTTCTAAAGTCCAACAGCATTGTTTTGGACTAGAGTATTTATCTAAGAAAAATGCTTAATCTTGTTCTCAAAGCTTGCAATAACTAAAAGTCTACCATAGCAGTTAGTGTTCACTGGTAAACAGTCTTTGCAAAACTTGCCTTTTTTTTCTTTGAAGTGAGCTTGTATAGCTTCAGTTTTTCGCTCCGAGTTTGATGCATTTTTCTCTGTTAAACAAAAGCAGGTGTTTATTATTGAATATCTCTTTCCTGGATGTAGGATCACCATAATCTTATTTTTTAAAAAATATATATTGAGCTATTTATCTCTTTTAATACATTTTTTGCATGATTTGCCAGAAGCTGAAATAGCTCTTCTGTGTATACAGAAAAGTTACACATATGCAGCTTTTTTGTACATAGAGATTCTTGTAAAATTTTCAAATAGTTATGCCAAAACTGGGCATTATTTAAATGTGGTACAACTGTTACGGTTGGTTGTAGAGATAATCACAGGTCAGTGTTTCCTTGTTTGTATGTTGGTGAGTTTTGTAGTTTTGGTATGGTTTTATTTGGCATTGTTTTTACTGATTATCTACTGTCATCCTGAACTCTTAGTCTTACCATTTTGTATATACTTCAATCAGCTCCCACCAGTGGTAAAACTTTTAAACCAGGAATCTTTGACCTTTATGGCACCTGAAAACTATACAAGTGCTGGTCTTGTGAACCTTCTTTGTCCCCTCCTCTTCTGCCAATAAAAGCATTAAATGGCATAGGACTGAGAACAAGTCACTCTGAGCATAATTTTTGAGCGTGGTTACTTCTAATATTACTTGAAGTCTTAATTCATGTGGCACAAGCCATACCAATGTAACATTGTCTTGATTTATTTTAGGGTAGTTTGGTTTTACAGCTTATGGAAGGCTCTAAGAAAGATGCATGGGGAGATTCTTGTTAATAGCATGTATGTACATGTCTTCCTCTGTGCTGAGAGTGCCTTTATGCAATTTAGTTGGTTTTTGAGCTGGATTAAGCTGAATTAGCTCCTTCTGGATGGTTACCACTTCACATGCAGAATAGTAGTTTATCTTGCATTTAGGCTGGACCACCTGATGAAATATGAAAGTTGTATCAAGTTACCCTGTGGTTTTTTAGTTCCTTTTTAATTGAGGCCTGTATTGGTATGTGTTTTTAGTTCCTTTTTAATTGAGGCCTGTATTGGTATGTGTGGCTCTACATGGCAATGATGCCAGGCCAACAGGCTTATAATTGTTGGTGTAACCTTAAGCATTGGCACAACATCTGTTTTCTTCCAGTCTTGAAGTATCATCTATGAAGTAAAAAACTATTTGGAAAAATGGGAATTGTATGAAAGGTTTTTGGTTACAGTGTTTGTGTGAATTGCATACATATTACTTAAAATCTGTTATTTTTTTCCCAAACATACTTAACTTCAGTTGTTGCTGTGTAACATCACAGTTCCTGTTTTAGTGGGATGTATCATTCAGACTAATTGTACTTTGGTTTTTATGTATAGAACAGAAATCTTCCTTTAGCTGCATTGGCTTTTTTGCATCAACTGCAATCAACTACTGCCATGTCTAGTAATGGAGAAATAATGCTGATGTTCTATCAGATATGCTTAGACTATCACTGTGATGATCAGTGGTTTTACCTTGTGCTCTTTGTTTCCATTTTCATTTTTATATGCTTTTCATCCTCAGATTTAGTGATTGCTACAGGGTTTCTTTTGTATCCATGTGTGTATATATATTATATATGTGTGGACATAAGGAAGTGAAAGCACATAGCAGACCAGACTACTTCACTTGGAAAAAAAAGCAAAAAAACCCAACCCAAACCCTTCTGATTATGGAGGCTGTTATGGGATTCAGGCACAAGACAAAGGTGATGAAATTAGGATTCTTTTATTGTTAATTTCTGGGTTTGAGATCAATCTTCTCTGTGCAATAATGAAAAGTAATTTAAATGTGACAGTTCATAAATGAAGAACTGCAATGTTGCATTTTTAGGAAGTTTAGAAAATTCATATGGCAGCATAACTGTCATTCCTCTTTTCCCTTACTGACCAAAGGAGTCTGGATGTGTCTGCTAAGTTTCAGTAATAACGGGAGACTGGGAAACTTTTTTTTTTTGGGGGGGGGGGGGGAAGTGCTGCTGTAAAATGCTAAGTATTAGAGAGTAAATTTAAGGGTATGTTATACGTTGTGTTTTTTCTGTGCTGAGATCTGGTTGCCCCCACTTCTATTCTTTCTTTAAAGCAAGAAAGAGATACAGCTCTCTTGATTAAACTGTAAGTAGTTTTTTACTTCTGAAATGTAGATAGGACTTGATAGGTTTGTTTTCTTATTTGTACGATTAAACAGCTGTAAGAGTTCAATGAGGAAACTGAGAAATGGGTGATTAACAGGACTTCCCATTCTGGATCATATTTGTAGTCCATTTAATCTGCTGCCTTGTTCTTGAGGTTGTATTTTTATCCATGCTTTAAAGCCCACAGAAATTGCTAGCAGCACAGAAGGCGATAGTTGTCTCCTTTGTGCTGTGAGTATTTGGGAGTCTAGATCAGAGAACTGATCTGAGTTAGAATAAACATTGGTGGAGGGGGTCTAGGGAGGACTTGTTCTTCACAAGGCCGTTGAAATGCTTATACCAACACATGGGAAAAGTTGGCAACAGTGTGGGTCTGTTCATTTTAGCAATAGGCCTGGTTTATGTGAAGCATACCTGACTATACAGTTGATGATCTGCAATGTAGAGGCTTCTGACATCATACTGTTTAAGTAAATGGTTATGGAATAGTTTGCTTTGTTGGTTTTTTTACACTTCGACTAGATACTGATGAAGAATAAAAATCCTTCAGAAGTGCGCGCACACACATAAAAAAGCAACCCCAAAAAACCAAACCAAAAGCCCACTATTAGTAGTGCGTCTTACTCATTTCTTCAGTGAAGTGTGTGCTGTTACCAGGTTGTTGCATTTTACCCTGCCTTTACCATTCTTAAATTGCTTTTATACCTTAAGTTCTTTTTTTATTAATGATGTTACTGTCTAACCATGTGCTTGTTTATCCCTATACCTGCAGATATTTAAAAATCTGATTGTGAATAGCTGATTAACTACCAGACCAAAGCTTCGTTCCTGTCTGATACATGCTATTAGACTCTTCTGCCATTAAGTGTAGCATAATGGAGCCTAGTTCCTTCAGTTTGTGACAGGGGTAACTTTTCCATACCAGAGAATATGAACCTATTGGGTACTGCAATATTTGCCTGCCATTTTATGGTAAGAAGAGACTTCTAGCTTGTACAGTATTTGACTGTGTTAGAAGTAATGTTGAAGCTATGGTATCTCAGATTCAAGCAAATTATCTAAATGACAGTAAACGCTATGTTTTGTAATCCTTCTTTATTTTCAATGGGTCTGTATTAAAATAAGTCATCTTAAAAAAAACTTACTGTGACAATCTCTGAAGCCATAATGTGTTGAAGTATTGAAGGGGAAAAAATACAGCCTGCATAGATGACATTAGTTTTTACAAGAACAAGAGTGGTGGTTGTTTCCGATGTGCAGGACATTTTGAATTAGTATTTATAGAATCAGTGCTAATGTAATCTTGGTTACTTCATCTTCCCTGTAGGTAGGAATTTGCTTATTACTTCACCAGCTACATTTGAATGCCACCTGTATCTTTTAAAAAAAAAAATAAATCTGTGGAGAGGAGTGCTGGCCAGCAGTTTTATTTAGAAATTCTCTCTACTCTTTCTTTCAGGCATGCCTGAGTGGTGGTAAAGAAGAGGGAGAGGTTTTGTTTTCCCTTAATGACTATTCCTAAAAATGTTTATATGTGTATATACTACAAAGCTGGTGTTGACTTAGTTTGTTTTGCCTTTTTGATGGGATTTCAGTTAACATAATGCACAGAAGAAGCTGAAGCTGAGGTTATCTTCAGTTTTGCGGGCAAAGATGCCACTAATCTTTTGACTTACACTAGTTTAAAATGTGATGGAGTGTTTTTGTTATGTGGGGCTTATTTCAAAGTGCTGAATTAGGGTAAGTGTGGGATTTTTATTAAAAGCATGTAGCTATATTTCTTTGGGTCAAACTGGAGATTTCTTTGCAAGTGTTTCAGTGTTTTCAGGGAGAGTGAGATTATGTGCAAGAACAAGTATGTGGTTTTGCAAAATCAGAAACTGCCACTAAGACTAAGGCCAGAGATTGAAATTTGAGTGGATGACTATGGTGAAAATAATACTGTTTTTCTTTTGCAAGTGCGATGAACTTTTTTGACTTAGTATTTTGAACAAATGGGAATGCATAAGCGCTGGTTGTTTTAAGTGTGTGGTAGGAGGTGATACTAGAGAAGATGGTACAACTTGACAGTGTTAGGTTAGTGGTTGGACTCGATCTTAAGGGTCTTTTCCAACCTAAATGATTGTATGAACTGTAGTGGCTGGTTTTAAGTCTTAAGTTTCATACCCAACAACCTGTATATCAAAGTTATTGAGTCAGAATTGAATGGAAGACTTTGAACAAAAAAAGCTATAAAGTGATTGTGGGATGTTAAAATCAAACTTTTCTTCCAGGGCTCACTTGTCATATTGAGTGTTTTTGTGGGTGAGCGTAATTACCTTGCTAGGTAGGCAAGAAGACTATTTAGTGTTCTCTTATTTTTCTGCAGCAGCAAGTAGGGATGGGAACAATTGTGAGAAAAGTCTAGAACGTACAGCTGATTCTTTATAGTCATTAAATGAAGAGGGTTAAGATGATGCTCTCTTCAAAGCTTTCCTCATTCTTGCCTGCAATGAGAGGAACTGTGGCAGTGCTTATGTACAATGAGTGTAGCTATGTCTATTTAGTGTCCAGTACGCATCATATACTGTTGGTCTTTGATGCTTATCCTTCCAGGTAGCTCTTTGCAAAGCTCTTTAAAAGATTTGGTTTATATCCACTTTGTGCTAGATACCTTTAAAGTTGCGTTGTATTTAAATTCCTACTCTGCGTTTAAATATTCAAGTATCTCATTTTCTGCTGTGTCTCTTAACTCATTTTAGGAAAGATCGGGACCGGGACAGGGACCGTGATGACCGTTCTAAAGATCGTGACAGGGATCGTGACAGAGATAGAGATCGTGACAGAGAAAGGGACAAGGAAAAAGATTTGCGACCTACATCTAACTCTACATATTATGCGGCTGCTGGGTTACCAACTATAAAACCAGCAATGATTCCACACAGTATTAACCCTTTCACAAATCTGCCACATACACCACGATATTATGACATCCTGAAAAAAAGGCTACAACTTCCTGTCTGGGAATATAAAGAAAGATTTACGGATATTTTGATTAGGCATCAGTCATTTGTGCTGGTCGGAGAGACTGGGTCTGGTAAAACAAC
The DNA here is from genome assembly GCF_030936135.1 of Gavia stellata. Taxonomy (NCBI): domain Eukaryota; kingdom Metazoa; phylum Chordata; class Aves; order Gaviiformes; family Gaviidae; genus Gavia; species Gavia stellata. Next base: position 20,511,924 of record NC_082598.1, on the reverse strand, counting down.
ACAGGTGAGTTTTTGTCTATGATACAGCATTTGTTTTAAAGGTTGAGACTGTCGCTAGGTGTGTGTGGGGGTGAACTTGCTTTGGTTTCTTGAAATTAATTGTGTAAGAACACATCACAAATTGTGAGCAAAACTAATTTGATGAATGTTTTATTTGCTTAACGAATACAAAAGTGAGAAGAATCTTTCAGCATCTTCCCCTTTCACAATGTAGTCCAGTTCTCTGTCCCATACTTCTGTTAGGCTTTATGATTGGTAGTTATCTTTTGGGTAAAGGAAGATAGAGGTTTTAATGGCTAGATGGAAGTGTACTAATCCACAAACTGAGGTGATGGTTCCAAATTTACATCTGTAGTTTATTTACCTGTTTGTGTAGATAGCAGCTGGAAAGTAGGAAGAATGTTACAGAAGTAGGGACTTGTTAGTGTTTTATGAAACTTACAGATATGAACTTAAAGGGACTTGACATGTCAGATACAATTCTGACATGATCTCATTGGATCATGTGTTTTGGTGATATTCAGACTTGAGAGGAAGAGACTTGTGTTTCCTTGGTACTGAAACTTCTCAGAGGTCATATAGCTTTCCAGTGCTGCAGTTAAAATCACATTTTTTTTGTAGATTGATGGCTTTAAAAATCTTCCTCAGCACTGAAAATAGTGATAACAGATCTGCAGAGCTTCCTTAACCCTTAAGAAGAATTTTGGGGACCAGTAAACACGGAAGATCTAAGATACAGGGAACACCCCTGTGTGTCTATATAGCAGGACAAACTTGCTCAAAACTTTCATCTGTCCTCTTGATTTGCTGTTTAAAAAAATCTGTGTGGAAAAGTGATGTAAAAAAGTTCTTTGTTCCGTAACCTGATAAATTCCTTTTATCCAGGCAGAAAATAAAAACTGAGGAATATTTTAGTCTTTATAAAATGAATTATAGCTAACTTACAGGAAGTCTTACAGAAATAAATTTTTAGTCATAAAATAAAATTTGGATGTCTAGAAAATGTGGAGGACATAGTAATACCTTGGATACCTTTTATAGCTGTGCCTAAAACATTTGAATTTATATGCCCTTCTTGCTGCAAATTTTAGGAACCAGTGTCTTGTTTGGAAGGTACTTTATGGCATTATTTGTATTGCTTTTTTAACGTGTATAAGCTGAGACCAGGATTTTATAGAATACCTCAGAAAAGTTTGATTATCTAGTTGCATGGAAGAGATATTATTCTGAACATTCACGTAAAAAAAAAAAAATTGGTGCTTATCTGTATGAAAACAAGATTTCTCATTGCATGATGTGAGAATTTGAAGATCTAAAGGGTATGTGTTCTTAATATCTATGACTTAAATTTCAAATACATCTTACTGTTGAGTCACTCCACAGGCATAAAGCTTTTCCTGAATTGTCTTACTCCTTTACCCTCTTTCTGAAAGGACTTAAGAAACCTAAGGCATCTTTCCTAAAAATGGGATTTAAGCTACCAAAAGCACAAGAGCTGTCTTGGAAGCTTTACTGCTTCCTCTGGATTCTCTCTATGAGATTGCAGATATGTTTTGAAATGATTGAGAGTGTCTCTGTAGGAACATATCACTGAAAATGATTCTGCTGCCACTTAATGAAAACCTTGTTTTGCATGTGATAGTGTCACATCCTTTTTGTGATCAAGTGCTGTATTAAAACCAGTTGGGGGGTGGTGGTTTTTCTTCGCCTTACATTCACTGATCAGAGCAAGATAAATAATTATCCGTGGTTAAGAAACCCTCTAATGCTCAAACTGAAGGTGTATATGAACTATTTATGCTTGCTTTTATTGGTATAAAGTTGGCATTATTTGAAATATAATGAATGGTTCTTCCAAAATGATTATTTTCCCTTTCTTGGCGATAGTAGAAGGCTATGTAGTAGTAGACAATCTTTTTGAGAGCAAGCTGCTGCCTGTCAAGTCCCTTCCCTGATTATTATGTGTACGTTTTCCCTTTAGTCTTGTAGAGCACCCAGGTTTGGGAACGCTTGGCTGACAATGGAAACAACAGGAGATAAAACTTTTCTGAAAGTCTTGTTCCACATAGACTTAAAAAACTCCAAAGCACTGAAGAAGTATATTGGAAGTCAAGACCATTAATTTTGAAGTCTTCAGTGTTTGTAATGGCTTGATTTGTAATTTAAACTTAAGCTTTTAACTGTTTTCTCTAAGTGCTCTGAGAGTGCTCAGTGGTGGAACCGTGTGCTGAATTTCTTTTAGAAAGAGGTTAAGTACTTGCTGTAATTGCAACGTGTGCTCCCTTTTAAATGTGCGATCATGTGTGGTGCTGGTATAATAATTTAAATTTCTTCCATAGATGGAGTAGTAGAATAGCATCTGCTTTCACTTGAGAGTCTTAACTATAAAGGGTAGGATGTTCGTTGACATAACATAAGGGATGACACTTTGTCAGCAAGTTTTCTTGGCAGGTGAAGTTCAGAAGCAAGGTGATACTGAATATAGCTTAATCTCCTGCTGTCCTTGCAGTCCACAAGAGAATTGATACGGGTAAAAGTCTGACACCTTTTCAACTCATAAAAATTCTCATAATTCTACCATATAACTTTTAACAGAGAAATCTTTCAATAAATTGAAGTGGCTCTCAGAAAAGCCAGAAGGACAGAGCTCTTCTCTCTCTTACCCTGCATCCCTTTAAAAACATGACTTTCCCTTTGACTTCGGAATAGTCTTTAACAGCCCTCAGTGCATTTATCTTTGGATCTTGGAGGCCACTCTGTGTAGTCTCTATTTATGTTTATGGATGTTATATTTCAAAATATTGCTTAATTGAGGAAGTCCTTGAGAGTAAGGGGTGCTAACTAAAGCTATTCTTCATGCCTTTGATATTGATAAAATGGCTTTTTTAAGGACAGTCAAGGGTTTTAGTGATTTGTAAGTTTTTTTGTGTCAGTGGAGTTAACTTTATGTTAGGTTTTATAAGAACCAAATGATAAGTGTTCAGTATGTTTCCAGTCATGAGTGAAGTAGAAACTCGTATGGCATGGTCCTTTTTTCCTAGTGTTTGTATGTCTTTTAAAGCTGGACATGAAAAGTATTCTGGTGGTCCATCATCTAAATCAGCTTAACACATTGAAGTCTATGTTGCCTTCTTCTTTCACTTGGCACCAGTTCTGTAGGTTTTACTGTTTACTGAAAAACCACTTCTAAATTATTTTTATTTCATACTACTGTGGCCCGACAGATCTGCTGTTTTAAAGTTTATTTCAGGACTTGCTCTGTTTAAAGTCAAGAAGCTTCACCTACCTAATATGCTTGAGTTGAGTTTTTATTAGTGACTTGTGCAGTGTAGAGAAAGGAATTTGCTTCTCATTAGGGGAGTGTGTATGTGTTACAGGATAGGGTTTCAAGCACATGCTGTCAGTGTTCAAGAACTGCTATTATTATTAGTTTTGAATAGGGTTTCCAGAAATTTGAGTTCTTTTCTTCTCAGTAGTCTAGTAGTCTCCTGTCATATTTTGATAGTCTTTGCTTTCTTTTTTTTGTATTTGTAATGGAAGTATGTTCTTAATTTAAAAACAAAAAGTTGTTTTTCCTTACAGTCTACACTTGTCTGCTTGTGGGTATGTTTTAGTGTTCACTTATGTCCATTTTGCTATGGAAATACAGTATTTTAGAAGAAAAATTTTCCTGGTTTAATTTATACTGCTTTTTTCTGCATTGGTGCAATGTATAAACTTTTTTTTCCCTCTGTAAATGTGAGCTTTTAAGAATACTTGAAAAGCAATTACTAAGGAGGAGTGGATTTCATTTGATCTGTAGACTTGGAACTAGTGCCTGGAGATGTCTCCTCATAAAACTGAGAACATGTTAAGAATATTCTCTCTTCATCAAGCTGTTACTGACCTTAGAAATTTTTCAGAATAAGGCTGCTTATTTTGGGTGATTCTTACTGTTGCCAGTTTCCTTACAGGAGCAGAAAACTGCTGACTGACAAATAAAATGAGTGCTAACATAGGAAGGAAAACATAGGGGTTTCGTATCTGGTTGACATGTCAAAAGAATAATAATTAACCAAAATAACTAATTATTTGTTCATTTTATTTGTTGTGATTCCTGGCTAAGACAATTTTTATATTACTAAAATACTTCTTTTTGCTTAATATATTAATAAACATTACTTTTTAAAGCCACAAAGTATAATTTGGTTACTATAAAACTTAAAACAAGGAGCTGTGCTACGGATCTCAAAATTCTGAGTGTTAACTTTAATTTTGATTGCTTTGGAGCATGTTGGCTGCTGCTAAGCATCTGTATAAGGTACTGATCTAACAGTGCTTAAACATACTGTGAACATATGTATTTCCTTGATAAGTTCAAAGATAGTTATGTACATGCTTAATGTGGGTGCTTTATTTAGTGACACTGGGTCCAACTAACTAGTCTAGCTGCTCTCATGCTTTTGATATTTTTGTGCATGCAGTTGGCATCTCAGTGGAATTGTAACTAACTTTATTTGATGCAATAAAAAGGTTGCAAATTACATCTGGCCGTTTGAAGTACGTTTAAAACTGAATTTTATTCTTGGCAGATTCCTCAATGGTGTGTTGACTACATGCGCTCATTACCTGGACCAAAGAGGGGAGTAGCATGTACCCAGCCTAGGAGAGTAGCTGCAATGAGTGTGGCACAGCGGGTTGCTGATGAGATGGATGTCATGCTGGGCCAGGAGGTTGGTTACTCTATTCGATTTGAAGACTGCAGTAGTGCAAAAACCATTTTGAAGTAAGTATGGTAACTGTCAGGTAAAGGTATAACACACCCTACTTGGAGGTGGGGGGGAATCCCAGGGTAGTGAAGGGTGTGAGCCAAGTTACAAAAGGAGTAATGAGGAGGGGAGTCAATCTATGGACAGATACTTTCTGTGTCTGAGTGGAGAGACAGGAGCCATAGCATGAGTAGAGAGAAACCTGGGGCATGGGGCTTGAGTAGAATTGAAAATGAGTCATTCCTACTAAAGAAATTACTGCACCCTATGGAAATTAATTTCCAAGTGATCCATAAAGAAGAGGGTGATCTGAAGAAGTGTTTTAATGATTAAGATGCTGTTCAGAATAAAGCCCTTCAGCATTCAGTTTCTCTTCATGTTATGCATTCAGCTGACCTTTGTCTCTGGTATCTTTCTACTCAGGGTAATCCTGGTGAAGTTCAGTAGCTTACTTTTACAGAATCACAGAATGATGGGGGTTGGAAGGGACCTCTGGAGATCATCTAGTCCAACCCCCCCGCCAGAGCAAGTTCACCTAGAGCAGATTGCACAGGAATGTGTCCAGGCGAGTTTTGAATATCTCCAGAGAAGGAGACTCCACAACCTCTCTGGGCAGCTTGTTCCAGTGCTCTGCCACCCTCAAAGTAAAGAAGCTCCTCCTCATGTTTAGATGGAGCTTCCTGTGATCAAGTTTGTGCCCGTTACCTCCTTACTTTGGTAAGGAGAGTTTCAAAACTGGCCTATTCCTGACTCTGGGACACATTCATAGTGTTTTAGTTGTCAGCTGTTCTAGATTCCTGTGCTGTGTAGGTGGAACCAGGCCCACTTAATACATCATTTACAGATGACATTCAGAATGCTCACTTAAAAAGAATTCCACAGTGTGGTTCAAGGAATAGTGCTTTTCTGACAAAAGATGTCTTCTCTTCTGCTCATACAAGTAGTTGAAGGCTGGGAATAAAATTACTGTGTAAAAAGAAATTTAACTGAGACGGAAAAGCAAAAAAATGAAGATACGATCTGCAAACAGAAAAGGGGATAAACAGTTGCAGAAATAGTATTTCTAGGATTTCAGAGGGGTTTTTTTCCCTTTCTTTTCCGGTCTCTGATTGTAGACTAGAAGTCTGCCAGTTACAGTCTACAAACTAGTTATAAGTGTTGCTAAACCTTGTTTTCCCTTTCCCCTTTTTCAGGTTTCCCCTCCTTTACTCCCAGATTTCACTTATACTCTGCAGTAATTTCTATTTGAAAACTTTAAAATGGGCTTGTTACCTTGTTGGAAATAGTTTACTGATGTTTTCTATTTTTAAAAAGTTGATTAAAGGCCTAGTTCAAGCAACCTAGTGAATGATATGGAAGATGATTCTGCATCAGACTTACTAAATAAAATTTGCCTTTGGAATTTTTTTTGTGTTCAGGTATATGACTGATGGTATGTTACTTCGTGAAGCAATGAATGATCCTTTGCTGGAGCGCTATGGTGTTATAATTCTTGATGAGGCCCATGAGAGAACACTGGCTACTGATATTTTGATGGGAGTTCTGAAGGAAGTTGTAAGACAGAGATCCGATTTAAAGGTCAGTAATGGTGAAGGTCAACAGCATCTCCTTTCTAGTTGCAGGCACACCAAATAAGGTATCTGTGTGCTTTCCATTAGCTGATTTTTATAATCAACTAAAGTAGATCAACTGTTTTTTGATCTAATGATAATCTGTATTGGAAAGATAACCCTAGGAAATTCTTAATGCAGTTTGCATTGAGGAAAATGCTAGAAACAACGTAATCGTAGCTTAACCTTTTCGTATTTGACTGGGATTTTTTTTGTAACAAGGGTGCTGTATTCAGGCAATAAAAGCATGCTTAAATCACGGTCAGCAGTTGAGTTTAGTTTCTTACTATTACATATTGTATGCATAACATTTCACAAATTCTTGTTCACCTTTGGAGTAACTTTTTTTTTGTCCTCCAAACCTACAGGTTATAGTTATGAGTGCTACTTTAGATGCTGGCAAGTTTCAGATCTATTTTGATAACTGTCCTCTTCTAACTATCCCGGGTCGCACCCATCCTGTGGAGATATTCTATACTCCAGAACCAGAAAGGGACTACCTTGAGGCTGCCATTCGAACAGTGATCCAAATTCACATGTGTGAAGAAGAAGAAGGAGATCTCTTACTCTTTCTTACTGGACAGGAGGTACTTTCTTCCTTTTTTTTTTTTTTAATCCATTGTTCCATACAGAAACTGTTTTAAGGGGCTTGTGTGGACTGAAATGTTTAGTTTCCTTTTGTAGTTTATCATTTGAATGACCTGAGGCTTTCTACCTGCCATACACTCCGGGTCCTTAGTCATTGTATGTATCTGTAATAAGCATATGCTGTGCAAGCCCTCTCTAAAATGAAAATTCTCATCTTACTCATATACTTCTAAAATAAAAACCTCGAGTATGAACCCTGGGTTTGTACTGATGTGAACTCAGAATTTCTGGGTACCTGGTAGAATACATATTTTTACAGAAAATGTAGTTCTGTGCACTTTTGGATGTGTATTGTACAACTTATCTCAAGAATAACACTTTGGTTCTGCTACTTAGCTATCAGTAGTAGTTTTAATAAAAATGTTTGGGTTTTGTTTTTTATGAATAGATTTGAGTATTGCGTTGTAGTCTTTCTGTACCACAAATACTGGGAGTTATGTCTCAGAAATGGACTCAGTGCCTTGCAAAACAGGACTGTACAAAAGCACTTAATCTAAACTACATCATAGAATCATAGAATGGTTTGGGTTGGAAGGGACCTTAAAGACCATCTTGTTCCAAATCCCCTGCCATGGGCAGGGACACCTTCCACTAGACCAAACTGCTCAAAGCCCCGTCCAACCTGGCCTTGAACACTTCCAGGGTTGGGGCATCCACAGCTTCTCAGGGCAGCCTGTTCCAGTGCCTCACCACCCTCATGGTGAAGAATTTCTTACTCATAGCTAATCTAAATCTACCCTCTTGTCAGTTTAAGGCCATTCCCCCTTGTTCTGTCACTACATGGCCTTGTAAAAAGTCCCTCTCCAGCTCTCTTGTAGGCCCTCTTCAGGTGCTGGAAGGCTGCTCGGAGGTCTCCCCGGAGCCTTCTCTTCTCTGAGAGAGCCCAACTCTCTCAGCCTGTCTTCATAGGAGGGGTGCTCCAGCCCTCTGATTATCTTCGTGGCCCTCCTCTGGACTCACTCCAACAGGTCCATGTCCCTCTTATGTTGGGGGCACCACAGCTGAAGGCAGTACTCCAGGTGGGGTCTCACCAGAGCAGAGTAGAGGGGGAGAATGACCTCCCTCGACCTGCTGGTCACGCTTCTTTTGATGCAGCCCCCGATACAGTTGGCTTTTTGGGCTGCAAGTGCACGCCGCCAGCTCACATTGAGCTTCTCATCAACTGATACCCCCAAGTCCTTCTCCTCGGGGCTGCTCTCAATCCATTCTCCACCCAGCCTGTATCTGTGCTTGGGATTGCCCCGACCCACGTGCAGGACCTTGCACTTGGCCTTGCTGAACTTCATGAGGTTTGCACAAGCCCACCTCTCGAGCCTGTCAAGGTCGCTCTGGTGGATGGGATCTCTTCCCTCCAGCGTATTGACCGCACGACACAGCTTGGTGTCGTTGGCAAACTTGCTGAGGGTGCGTTCAGTCCCACTGTCCGTGTCGCTGACGAAGTTACACAGCGCTGGTCCCAGTACCGACCCCTGAGGAATGCCACTCATAACTGGTCTCCACTTGGACATCGAGCCATTGACCTCAACTCTTTGAGTGCAACCATCCAGCCAATTCCTTATCCACTGAGTGGTCCATTCGTCAAATCCATGTCTCTCCAATTTAGAGACAAGAATGTCACACGGGACAGTGTCAGATGCTTTGCACCAGTCCAGGTAGATGATGTCAGTTGCTCTTCCCTTATCCACCAACGCTGTAACCCTGTTGCAGAAGGCCACCAAATTTGTCAGGCACAATTTGCCGTTACTGAAGCATGCTGGTTGTTACCAATCACCTCAAGGGGGAAAAATGGTACAAATAACTTGTGAAACTAAAGGTACACAGGCTTCTTGAGTAGATTTGCCAGTTATAAAGATGTGTTGCCTCTTAAATGAGTTTTAAAAGACATTTGAATAAAATACCTTCTGGCAGGTCGTCTCTTCCCTTAGAAAACCAAGACAATGACTGTGACTGTAAAAGCAGATACTCTGGCCTTTACATTTGTCCTTTTTTGTTCAGAGTATTGCTGTGAGTTCAAGTATACGGAGGAAAAAATACTTCAACAATTTTGTCTTTGAAACCTGCCTGTTTGGTTTTAGTTAGGAGTTCTAGTTTAGAGTAGTCTGGCAGGTGGATGTGAGAATTAGTGAAACAATTGCTTCAGGTGGGTGAATGAACTAGTGGCAACAGAAAGGAGCACTGTTGTCTAGCTGTTTCAGCACATTTTGTTTTCTCAACAGGATGGTAAATCAGACTGGTCTTTAACCTTTCATGAAGAACAAATACTTGCCCTTCTAATTATCAATTACAAATTACGTCCTTGCTACATCAGTTGCTATGTATTGCTCTAAATAACTTGTTATAACAGTTGTGGGGTGTGTGTGAGACGAGTGCCTTTCAGATGTTACAGACTCTGAGCACCACTCATGTTTGGCAAATGGCTCTAAACCCAAGTGGACTAGTACCAGCCAGTGCTACAAAGGTGCTCTTTTCTACTGTATGAACAAGTTCTTTGACTTCTGCTGGGTTAATTTACAGGACATTATTATAAACAAATAAAATCATGCACATAATACATGATCATATGTACAGATATAATTATACATAAATGTATCTAACAGTATCCTTGTATTGCCTTACTGAATCATTTAAAACTTGTGTTGGTAAGCCACCGTCCTCTATTTTTGTCTAGAGTTCTCCAGTCCATGTATCAGTGTATGATACTGTTCAGGGGCAGTGGAGTGGCTCTGCCTGGAGCTAGCTGAATTTAGCTGGTTAGCACGAAGTGGAAGTCTGGTTTAGTTTCTGTAGAGAAGCTTTAAAGTGTTATATCCATTATGATTAAGGATGTTTTGAGGCCTCTGAGGCCTATCTTGAGACTCATAATACAGTCTATGTGTGTACTACTGTTGAATCTAAAGTGATAGGACCTGCTGCAATCTCAGGAACTGGAAAGTGTGCTCTGGGTAGCACTATCGCTCTGCAGTTCAAGTTCAGTAGGCGTAGTAGCTTGAGACTTGCCATTGATTTTTGCTGGGCAGAAATGCTTTGTAGTTCTTTTGGATTCTGGAAAACAACACTAACAGGGTGCAGGATGATTTGATTTTTCTTGTCAGAAAGATGCATTTGGAAAGCCACATGAAGTTGCATAAAGAGAAGATGTTTTAGGTGGAACCATGTAAGTGTGAACTGTTTTGAGTTTAAGAGGCTTCAGACAAGGAGTAATGGCAGTGCTCTAAGGCAGAATGAGGGTCCTTACTGGCTACTGCCTTCACTTCCTAGTGAACCTAAAGTAAATTATATGGGCAATAAAATGGATAGCAGTTGATAAGTACAGATTAGTTAAGACATAAAGTTGATGATGGAACCTGGAGATACTAGGGAAGATCCTGTGTTGTCAGGCACAAAAATAAAAAGAAGTTCAAATACGTTTAGAAACCAAAGGAATCTTAATTGTATAAGCCTGTTACTGGGTGAAGATAAAATTGTTGTTAATGGTGCAGAAAGAAGTCTTCAATAAAAACTTCCTTCCTGAATCCTGAAAGGAGCAAAAGTATATGATTATGTTGTGTGAACTGCTTTTCAGTCCATTAGTAACAAAAGAGGATGTTTTAAAAACAATGTTTATTAGGAATAAACATTTTGAAACAGGACTTGTCCCACAGTCCCTGTAAGGAGGAGAGCTCATCTGTTGATTTTTAAAAACAAACAAAAAAACCCACCCTGGTTTTTCATCTTCTGGAATCTCCCTGATACAGTGGTCATGTTTTGTGCCAGTATTCAAAAAAGGTATAACCTGGATAACTGTAAGACAGGTTGCCTGATGTCCATCACAGGCAAAATTGGAAACTCTGACAGGGAATTCTGTTCGCAAGGAAATCGTATAATTACATTTCAGTCAACATGTCTGTCTTAGACAATAGGTTTTGTCAAACTTGTTCTCAGTCATTGAGATTACAGATTTGGTAGTCTAGTTGTGTAGATACGTATTTGTTAAACTTGACTTTAAATGTGTCAAGACTGGCTCACCCGCCGATCTCAGTTGGTAGTTGGTCTACTGGAGTTCTGCTAAAACAGTATTAGATTTCACACTCCATTAAGATCAGTAATCTAAGAGTATGTGTAAAATCCTTACAGATGAAACTTGTGGGATGGGGGAGGCAGAAATAATGACACACAAACTGTGTAGATCTGTCTTACATATCTTAGTAACCTAGGCACTTAGGAATGCAGAGTGCGTTCTCTGCCACCCCAGCACCCTTTTCTCCATAAAGCGAAATGCATCATTACACATTTAGGAGGAAGAATCCAGGCTGCCTCTGGAGATCTGAAGTACAGATCAGCACTCCTGTTTTTGAGTGTAGATAAATATACTGAAAAATATTGCTGTGAAGTTCTGGTGTCAGTGTTCCAGAAAGGTTTAAAGTCATGTTGGTAAAACTTACGTTGGTGTAGAAGAGTTGCAAAACATTTTTGAGGTTTTGGTAGAATGTTTTGTAAATGAGGATTTAGTTTAAAGGTACGCTTTCTTTCATCACAGTGAGGCTGGTTAAGCACTGGAACTGTGAAAGAAAGTAGCAGAGACTTTCTTATGAGGAAGTTGAAGTCAAAATTGATAACTTCTTCAGTCTCAGTGGTAGCGATTGGGTGAGGTGAAGGCAGTAAGTGTACTGGGCTGCAGGGGACACAAGTTGTGTCTTGTTTAGCCTCGCATAGAAAGTATTGAGGAGTTGGGGAGCATAAACTGAAAGAAGTAATGGTATTAATTGTGTTCAAGTGCTAAAAGGAAGAAGTTTGGGTGGTTTTTTTTGCTCTTCATTCATTTGAGATGATGTCAATACTAAATATTTCAAATAGACCAGGTCAAAAAAATCCTGAATATAGGAATCGTGCTGAGACAAGTTTTGACTTGTTGACAGAGCAGTTCTCAGTTATGATCACATGTTGACTTGTTCCATGGATGACCTTTTTCTGTTTAAGTACATAATTTTACGAAGTTTTGTTTCTCTGAATTTGTATTCAGAGCATCTCCTGAAATGGTGCAGATCTTAGGGCCAGTTCTTTTTACTATTGTTTCCTCACTTCAGCTTATAGCAGTTTGCTTTCATTCCTGGAGGAATAAAGGGAAATTAGTGAAGTTCCATGCAGCTTTAAGGACAAAGACAAAATTTCTAGAAGGTTCATGTCATCAAAGCCAGATATGGCTGGCAGTGCTCCTGTCTGTGACAGGAACTCCAAAGAGAAGGGGGAAGGTTAAGGTGTCTGCCAAATATTTCTGGTTTGGGAAGTACCTTTTTATTTATGCATTTAGGTTTTTTTCTCATGCGTACTCATTTTACACAAGGTAAAAATGCCTTATACTTTTTTTGGCATTAGTTTCCTTCAGGATTTAAGAGTTATGTCTACTTGACTCATTGATCCAAGGTGAAGCTAAATCTAACTGTGTGTAGTGTAGCAGCTGATCTGCTGTAGGTAAGACTGTCATCTCGTATTTAAAAGAGTTTAAAGTATGTTCTTACTGGAGCAGTCTTGAAGTTTGCTCACCTCATGAGATTCTTTGTAAGTGCTCCAAATACAGGGTCAACTGAAGGGTTTCTGAAATAATGTTCCCAAGGACCAAGTTTACAAAATCGTTGAATTCTGGTTTGTGTGCCAAGTGCTTGAATTGTTCTGTTAAATGTGCTTAAAATGACATCACTAGTCACTGTCTTTTTTGTAGAAACAGTTTTCTAAAGATAATGAGATACAGTTTAGATCTTAAGATTGAGTGGAGCCTGACCAGCAAGTTAAATGGGTGTTTACATATACCAGTTTGGCTTGTGAGCCAGAATGAATGCCAGCACTTAAAGTACTTTGGTGGCTCAGGGTAACTTGCGGTCAATCATTTGGTAACTGCTGTTTAGTATCAGTGTAATTTCAGCTGCCATCCGTCCATGGCAGCACGGATGGGAACTGCACACAAACAAAAGGGAAGGAAATTCAGGTTATTGGATTGTTAGCTTAGCGGGAGTAATTTAACTCAGTAACTTCATTGCTGCTAGTCTTCCTCAGTTTCTTTTTATGTTTGGACTACCATTCAATAGAGCTGCTTTATGTAAGAATCTTGACAGTATTTGTTCAGCATAAGCTTGCATCTTAAAAGATGTGGTGCACTAACTCAATAATATATGCAACTGCTTCCATAATCCTTTTCTGTTTCTATTCTTGCTAATAGTAACCTTTCAGTATGAGCACCTTACTTTTTACTGCAGAAATACCATCAGGGAAAGAAATGGAAGTGAGTTTCTGCTGAGCATTCACTTTGAATAGTGTAATAAAGACTTTATTTTCAACAGCAGATAAAGAAAAAAAATGCTGTGTGTGGTAAGAAGCAAAATTAGTCTCTTCTGTGGTTAATTTTATACAGCTCCTTTTAGATGAACTGCTAATGATATGTTCAAATCCTTAGTTTTTGATGCTAGGGAGTATTAAGTATTGGAGTAGTGAGATGATAAACAGTGGAGATGTGGTATTGGAGGCAGCTGGTGAGGTGTTGGTTTGTGGTTCATTTATTTCTGAGTCTCACTTCTCTTCACTGTGTGTTCTGACACAGAGCCTGAGGAACCAACATGTTTCTAAATTAAATTGGCACAGACCATCTTTAAAAGTCATACCTAGAAGACTTTCTGTGATAAGGCTTTCAAAAGTGAGATCTTAGTAATATTTAGTAATACTTATTTTTTCTTAGTAATACTAAGTCCTGTTCATGTTTTCAGTCTTATTAGTATTTACTAATATAAATCAAAGAGAAGAGGGTTGGGGATTTGGTGGGAGTTAAGCATTAGTCCTGTAAATGGTACTCTTGAAGTTAAGCCATAGGAAAACTATTCATTCTGTCCCTCTTGCTTTCAAATACTGACAGCTTTTCATCATGTCTTCCCAGATAATTTCTTTTGGGTTAAAGAAACAGGCTTCTTAGGAGACCTCCTTTTACCCCCTTCCCATGCTGTCCTTTGAGCAATGTGGAAGGTTTTATATTTACTTTCTGCAATGAGGAGTAAAAAGGAAACTTTAGCACTGTTGTGGTGATAGAACAAAAAAAGATTTAGTTTTACAAATAAGAGGGGTAGGAATTCAACTCTACCCCCTGTGTCTTGTTCTAGTGGAAGTAGTTTTTCTGCATGTTCTGTGATGAGGGATGCAGGCAGTACTGGGCAGTAAGAGAGAGAGATAGAAGACAAAGCAGCAGACTGTGAAAAGACAGTCTTGAGCATTAAAGAAACTAACCTGCAGCTAGTGCTTTCTGTGGTTAATTTAACTGTTGCAAAGGAGTAACAGGCTGTTGACCAGAGAGCAGCATTCAATACTCATTGTATAAAGAGTAAATGCAGCCGGGTCTGTTTCCACGGTTAGAGTCCAGCAATTTTAGCTGTGAAATATCTCCAGGTGACATCAAATATGTTTATCTCACTGAATGGTTAAAAGTGCTTTGGAGTACTTAATTTTGACCACAACCTGAAGCATTAGATATGCCTCCTTTATGCCCGAACAGGACCTATAGCTCTTTTGTTTTCTTTGTTGATACTGTAAGATGTGTGTAACCTTTTTCAAAGTGTGTGTATATTTTGCGTACTGTTAGTATGGTATTTAACGCTGTTCATAAGTGAGTGTGTGTGACTCAGGACTGCTGTTTTGGCTTTTGACTACTTGTGTGTGTAGTTATACATGCTTAGATGAAGTTGCCTCTCTGTATTTCACTGGAGCTGGAGCAAAAGTTCTGCTCTCTGTCAGCTTGAATCATTTAATATAACCAGTTATTTCACTTCTAGATGTATTGGTCTGCCATAAGAAGGGGAAAATCAAGCACCATGCCTTTAATTTCTTGAGAGCTTGATGTGAATAGTAGGTGTTGCTGTCCCCATCCAGAGGATGCTAAAATGGAATATAAGCAGCAAGCCTGGCATTCTGAGAATTCAGGACTCCTTTTGTCAGCAGGCTTCAAATTCAGAGGTTCCCTCTGGTCTGGTGGATCTTTGGATTTCTAGCTGCACCAAAACACAGCTTCAGTGGGAGGAATAAAAATTGCTGCATCCAAGGATTTTTTAGACACTAGTCATCAGCCTGCCTTTTCTTTGAAAAAGTGGGTTAAGATGGAGTAAAAATCCTGTCAGATTCAGGAGGCATAAGTAACCTACTTACTGTTACGTAAAAATATAGATGGCTGCACTACTGTTTATAATAAACCAGAGGGAAACTGTGCACACTGTTCTTGCTTTGTTTTCTAAACAAGACCCTGCTATGCATTGGTTCCCATGCAGACTTAGGTCTTGCTGAAATCTGGCATAATGAAGTTCCTGTTGAAATTCTGAAGCTTTTTGGTGTCTCAGAATTGCTTTCTGATACTTCAGCTCCTGAATGAAATCCACCTAATTGGACAGGTGTTCTAAATATTGCCTATTGTCTACCAGTTGTTTGAAAACCAAGCAGCCTACTCAGGATTCTGTGTAGAACCAGCCTTAATCACACCAATTTCTTGGAAGGAATACCATTTAAATTAGCTTAAATTTTGATTTAATAATAATAATAATCTTGATTAAATTATTTTTCCTGGCTACTGCTTTTTTCCTTTTGTAAACTATCTTTATTTAGCTGTAGGTACAAAATACAAATTGTTGACTCACTTAGATGTTTAGATGACTTTGTTTTCCCTGGTCGAAAAATATTCACCACCCCATTACCTCCTCGATCACTAGTACATCCATAAAAAGAAATATTTTCTCTTTGCTGATTCTTGTCTGTCTTTGGAGCTTTTCCAAGGAGAATTGCTTATGCTGTTGAATGTATGGAAGAATGTTGACGACTCCATGCTAATATTCAAAGTGTACTACTATGGAGTTCTTAACTGCTACTTGATTCTAGTTCCATAGTATTGCAGCTGAACTGTAGATATTGTGTGTATATTGATAATTCATTTTGATTGGATAAAGCAAGAAGTTTTTGGAAGCTTAAAAGTACATAACAGACTGTCTGGGACAAGTCTGATGATTAGATGTTGTAAAGTATAGGTATGTTGAGTCTATGTGGCACTTGCAGCTTGGGATAAATGAGCATTTTAGCTGGCATGTAACCTTTCCCTTTTTTGTGGTCTGTTTGCCATTTACCTTTTGGTAGCCGGCTCTTTTCAGAATGAGTGCATCAATGGACAATTTCATTGACTACAATTTTACTGAGAACTGTTTCTACAATAATAACTCCTAAAAAGTCTTCAGTTTTGTGAGGAACTAGGATCAAGTTCAGTCTAGTAACTTCAGCATTGCCTAAGCCTCATGCTTTTTGCAAGTTAGGTCTACTTTCTTCTTTGATTAATTCTGAGGTAGGTCTTTGTGTTGAAGCACTGGGCAGTCATGGGTCTAACTGGTTCCTTTGATCCAGTGTCTGTTCCTGCTTCCAGTACCCTGGTATCCGCTATCTCAGGTAGTCAGGGCTCTGAGGAATTTTTCAGGCGTAATCTAAATGCAAGGCAAGTTTGCTCTACCTTCCCTTTTTTCCCTCCAAGAAGAAAAACCTCCTCTTACATGTGGGTTGATAGAACAATCCCTCTTCAAGGGGTTTTGTAATGGGTTTGGAGTAGATGGTGTGCAAATATTTATATGGATGTGGGGTTTTTTTAAAGAAAGCCTTTATACTTGAGTAAGTCGGAACTATTGAATTAGACTTGCTGAATCTTCAGAGGATTAAAGTTAGGATTGTGCCTTCAACTGTATCTTTTGTATCTCCAGACTTAAATGTTTTTATGTGATACAAACAAATCTATAACACTTAAATGAATTCTTAATACTTTCAAAGTATTCTTACTACATGTATGCCTTCTAGATTGTGTACTTTAGGATACCAGTTTTAGACATCTGCTGGAATTGGAGCGTGGTTGTAGATACAGCTGAAGTAGGGATACTGTTTTCTGCCAGTGTGGTAAATAAAAGGAAACCACCCTCTTTTCTTTCCTTTTTTTTTTTTTTTAGATAAAAACAGTTTGTCACTAAAGAACTCTCTTTTACTGTCTTTAGGTGAGTGCTGGTGGCTCTTGATGACTTGCATCCTTCTTTCAGCAGTTTATGATGAGAGGTCCGTGGTTACCTCTGCAAATCTGCAGAGAGTAGCGGTTATATATGCACTTATCTTCTCTGTGTTGAAGTATTTTAATGAGTCCTGATGAGGGATACTTTGAAACTACATTGGGAAACTCTAGGGAGAAACACCACTTTTATCTGTTCTGAAAGATGATAGGTGGCTGTGAACACATGTGGGCTGAAGAATGTAGTGCTTTCATTTATCACTGCTTGCTTGTATTTTACTGTGTCTTAAGTATAAAACTGTCCTGGAGTGTCTAGTCATTGCTGTTGAAGATTAAGCATTCTGTCCAGCATCGGAGCTTTCCCAATTACACAGTGTAATCTGCTCAAATTCCATGAAACAGTGTAGTGACCTTGGGAACTAAGGTCTCTGCTGTATTTTTATTTTAGCATTTGGCTTGTGGGGTTTTTTGAAAGATACAGTCTAATTTTGTATTAAATGTTCAACGGGCCCAAGTATTGACTTGTCAAGATTTTGAATGGGTGCATATTTGAGAGGCAGTGTCGCTGCCTAGTTAGTCAACTGTTTCCTTTTAACATACTGTCTTTTTACATAAGCACCATTGTTAAAGTATTAATTTACTGAGCTACTGGATATGATCTGTCAATTAAGTTAGGTTTTTCTTTTTCACTGGGAGGCTATTAATGAACTTAAAACAAGGATTTATTGGCAGAACACCAGATATTAACATCTGTGTAAAGAAATTAATCTTTTGTTAGTAAACCAGTAGGGGGCATTCCAGCTCGGTTTCTTGTATGCCTCTTACATTTTGTGAAGGGTGTGTTGGATTTGTTGGCAAGGTGCACCTTCGTTTAAAAGGTTTTTTGTAAGTATCTGCAGTTCATTCAAATTGGCAAGATAATGCCAGAAAGCATTAGGCTTACTATTAAAGGGATCTTTGATGTCAAAGAGGAAGAGCCTTCATTTTGCCATGCTTACATTAATTATATATGCTGATCAATACAGATCATGAGTATTGTATTGTGTGTGCTTCTTTAAAACAGACTCAATACAGTTGTGCTGAAAACTTACAACTGTCTTTTAAAAACAAATAAAAAAGACCCAGATTTGTTCCAGGATCTACCTGAAATTACAGTTTCTAAAAAGGAGGTTGCTTTTGCTTTTCTCATTACAGTTTAAAGCAGTAATTTTACAGAGCCTCTAGATTAACCTGTTCTGTATATTTGCTTGAGGGTCTTAAGCATCACTTCAGCTTCAGGCTGGTAAATTATTCGTGATATGGGAGGTCTGGCTTCTTTTCTTGGAGTATGTTGTAGCCATTTTTTGCTTTTGCCTGCTGTTGCTTCCTGTCATGATGACTTCCTTCTCCCATCAGTGGTTCAGCTGGAATATCAAAAGTTGGTAAGTGTGCCTCTTAGTTATACCAGTGGAGGCTTTGTTGTAATTTTTAAGTTGGAGTTAATGAATTGTGTTATTCATTGACCTAAATTTCTGTGCACTTTGATTTTCATTAAATCTTGTCATAACTATAGGTCACCTAGCTGACTTAAATGTAGTTGTATTAAAATGAAATGGAATTATAAATGATTGGGCTGTGGTGATCTTTTTTGTATGGTAAGCTAGTCAGAAAAGAGGCTAGCAAATACTGTAGAATATACTAAGGTAAAAAAGGCATGAAGAATCTTTCTCATCTTCAGAGTATTTCACTGACTCTTCTCAAGTTTAAATGGGATTTCAGTTAAAGTAAAATCTGAAACACTGGGTTGAGAGGTTTGGTTTTGAGCATCCATGTTTATACTGTAAAGGTGTTTGTTCTCATTAGGTACAATGAAGCAAATCTTCCATATAATTGCATTAGTGATACGTGACATTAAAGCTTAATTGGCTTATTTTAAATATCTTGCACATCAATTTCTTTTAGATTGTGAAAATTGAAAAGGTCATGAGTGCAGTTTAATATTCCAGGGTGAGAGATTTCAATTTTAGTACAATTTGTAGAGAATTAATTAGGAGACATGACTGAAAGAAAAAGGATGTTGAATGCAAATTAGGCTGTTCATTATAGTATAGAAGCTGAAGTATTGTGGAAATTCCATTGCAAATTCAGTAAGCACAGTGATTGATTTTTTTTTAAATTATTTTTATTTTTTAAAGTGGCAGTTATTGTAATTGTTCTTCAGGGCGTAGACTTAATATAATTGTCATAAGGCATGCTAAAATAAAATGCACTGCCTTTTTCATGGAGTTCTCTTTTAACCAATATTTTTGTTTTGCAGGAGATTGATGAAGCCTGCAAGAGGATAAAACGTGAAATTGATGATTTAGGCCCTGAAGTTGGTGACATCAAAATCATTCCATTGTATTCCACCCTTCCTCCGCAACAACAGCAAAGGATTTTTGAACCTCCCCCACCAAAAAAACAAAATGGAGCAATAGGAAGAAAGGTAAATAGTATGCTGTTTTAGTAGGCTGTTCAGTAACTACATATGCATCTATTCATAGTTGTGTGGGCAATTAAATAATAATTTTAGCTGTTTTAAGCATTTTTGGACAGCAAAAGTAGGGTTTTTTTGATGAAGCCTTAATAATCCAGTGTTTCATTACATTAAAATTTCTAGATAACATGGAGTTTGTTTCTCAGTGAAATTCAAAATTCTGGCTTCCATCTATAAGGCCAGAATATTCTAGTAACAATCTGATTTGACTGAATGGGAGTGTCACTCATTTCTTATGAGTTTCTTATGAGAAGTACGATAAGTCAGATTAAATACTGAATTTTACAACCACGTGGTTTATGTGGAGGGATGGGATTTTTTTCCCTAAGTAATTATTCCAAGACGTGGGGTTTTTTGAAACAAAATGGACTATCTCCAAGGGACCTTATCAGGCAGATTTTGTCTGTTTCTGAAATGCTTATGAGAAGGTGCAAGTTAAAACAAGTACGTTGAAGTTAGAGGTTCATGTTTTCTGTAGTTGTAAGCAAGGAATTGAGGTTCTTTCATTGGGCAAAATGGATTGAGAAACTGAAAAACTTGAAATGTCACTAGGGACATGTTCTTCATAAAATTAATAGTTCAATTCCTGAATGCTCACATAAACCACGTTAGAAACTACGTCGTTATTTCTCTAAAACTGAATATTTGGAAGGAGTCTTAATAGAGCTTCTTCAAGTTAAACTAATGCTATATGAAACTGTAGCTATCACAAAGTTAAGATTTTGAAGGTCAAAGCTGAATCATACTGTCTGCTCGAGGCAGGGTTTGTTTCTTGATTATTTGCCCTTTTTTTTTTTTTGCAGTACAATGTATGTAGATACTAGTGACAACTTTCTAGTCTTCTGGACGAATAAATCACTTAATAAATCTAAATGAAATGATCCTCTTTTTCCTATTGAAGTTGATTGCAGAAAGCATTCAATCTGGAATTATGAAACTAATGCTGCAACAAGATTGTATTAGCAAACGACTTAAATGAATGAAATTGCTTTTCAGTGATGAAGTGATAGCTGTGTATTTCATTAAATTTTCATTCATGTTTAAAACTGTGCACTTCAAAATAGATAGTTTCTGGTTTTCTTGATAAGAGAGTAACAGATGCAGTGTGTAGCTTTTGTTATGTTGAACGGACAAAGCCAGTACCAGTGTCTAAGAGGAAGACACTCTCAGTGTAGCAGCTATTTTACTACAAGAAAAATTGCCATACTGGAAAGATGTCCACTGTAGGCAAAAGCAGGCAAAAAATACGTAAGCAACAGAATCAGACATATAAAGCCATTATATTTTAAAAAACAAACAAAAAAAACCCCAAAACACCACTCTTTGCCTGCTTTGGCTGAAATGTTCTGGCTTCTGTGTTTTTGGTTTTTATCTCCATAACAAATCTAGCAACAAGTGAAAGTGTGTCTGTATGTGTTTGTAAATTTGTTTAAATGTTGTTTTAGTTTCAGTTAGTCTTAGTGATCAAGATAGGACCATGCGTTGCTGGGCCTCACTATCTTACAAAATGTCTGCTTTCACACAGTCTCCTGTGGGAGTTGAACCTAGTTTTTAGAACTGCTGAGGACAGAGAGCTAGCAGGAGGTCTGAACTATTTCAAAAGCTCTAATGGTCATAAAAAAAACCTAAGTGAAGTCCTTACGGTTTCTGAATAAGTATCTCCCGGGCTTTAACTTTGTGAAAGAAAAGTAAGATACTGGAAGTTGTGTAGCATCTTGCAGTAGTGGTGATGGTAACAGGTAGTACTGCTATAGCTTGATAACTTAGCACTTCTTTTGTCCTATTAAACGTGCTAGGCAAGATCAGCTATTATTGCTAGAAAGCTTAAGATTAAAGATAAAAAAATGCTTTTACTAGTTACAGTTAATCAAGGTGTATTCCATTTATACTGTGGAGGAAGATCAAGATGACTTAACAAGGAGCCTTTCTACTCCCCTTTCTTATCTTATCCCTTCTTTCCAAACTGCATTCTATTTTCTGTTTCAGGAGTCTTAAGCATTACTAGTTAATACATAACGCAATATAGATATGTTTTTGTATATAGATAATACATAGACTTTTAATTTTCAAACTTGTTTAATCTCTAAAACTCTTTAGTGTATCAAACTGTTAATCTGATATTTTAAAACGTTTTTAACGTAACTGTGTCAGCAACTGCAGAACTGCAGTTAAAGCTAATTAGGTACAATTCATTATTTTATGTAGTTTAGCACTAATTTAATTTGTTTGATTTCCAGGTAACTTTGTACTTTGATTAAGGCTTGAAAGATGTGGCATAATTTCCTCAAGTTTTCTCTTACATTTCTTGTGGGTTTACATTCATTAATTATGGTTTTTAAGCAATGTGACATTAAGAAATGAGATCTGTACATACAACAGAATCCACTGTGTAAATAACTGGTTTTTGCCTTCTACCTTTGGAAAGTTCTGTACGATTCAAATACAAGTTAAGTAAACTCAAGTTAAATTGCTGGGCCTTTGTGGACTAAGCATACTAACAGTATTGAGTTATTGGTATTGAAGTGTCCTGATAGAAATTGGTGATTAAAAGCAGGACAAAAACCTTTTGACGCTGCTCTGTAATTGGTATTTGGAGATTCTGGGTATGGACGTTTCTATAAGTTAGTAGATCTGGCAAAACCTGAGACTTTTTAGGTAAAGTACACTCTGTAACAGCAAGCTGAATGTGGATTGACTAGCCTTTCAACATGGGAGTGCTAGTTTAATTTGCATTTTTAATGACTTGCAGATTTTTTATGAAAATGTATTGTGCTTTTCTGTTGGCACTTAATTACATTGAAGTTTCTGGCTTTTATCTCTGACTAATCTGGGCAGGTGAAAGGTGTATGGGTGGTTTTTTGTTTGTTTGAGGAGTTTTAAGTAGCACATTGTTTCAGGGTGGAACACTATAATTCCAAATTAATTTCAAATTTTTTTTCACCAAAGCATTGCTTTCAATATATAGTAGTATTTGGGCAAGCTTAGACCTTAAGTCTACTTAAGAATAGACAAACTGAGGGTAATAAGTAGCTGATTGGCAAAGTGATCAGCCAGTAGGAAGAGAAATCAGCAGGATTATCAATCTAGTGCAGCCACCGGCCTCATTGTAATTCTGAACAAATGGTTAGAGATCTCTCAAATTCTAGTTGCTAAACCGAAAACAATGACAGAATGCTTTGAAATTAAGAGGTGAAAGGTAAGTAGTTTTGATGAAGTAGTGATTGGGTTTGGGTCTTTTCTGAGGTAGCTAATTAAACTTCCTAATAACATCTGGTTTAACGTGGTCACTACAGGCATGAGAGCTAATGATATCTATAGACTGTTAGACTGCATCTCTGAACATAAAATTTAGATGATGGCGAATCAAGCCTCAGAACTCAGATGCCACCTTTGCTTTAATTTTTGCATGAGACTTAACCTTCAGAAAGTTTATAGAAATTTAAGAATGTAACCTTAAAAATAGGTAAATATGTTTGAATATCTGGTAATTTAAAAAGACAAAGTTGCAATTAAATATATGATGTTCAGGATTTTAGCTGGAATGTATTGATAACTGGTTTATTCCAAACAAAGTAGAACAACGTACTGTGCTGGTACAGTTATATAATCTTTGTTTTAATATTGTTTAACCAGTTGGCCCTGTTCAGGCTTTTAAAAAAAGTTAAAAGGCTGGAATTAACAGATGACAAGTGACAGTGGATCCCTTTTAACATCATTTTGTACCAGAGATGTGAAAAAAAATTTGAATAGTGGTTTTGTAGGTAAAATATTTGCTCTTTTTCTCAAAGCTAACGTTTGTTATATTGTTAATAGGGACATAAGGGAGCAAAAACAGTGGACAGAAATTGCTCTGACTTCAGAAGTAGTTCATCTGGTTGATTTCAGATTGTCCTGTAAAAGCGTTGGAGCGCAGCTGTGGTAGTTACTGATGCAGTGAAGGAAAGTCTGCTGAAAATTCTTGGTGCAGAGGCAGAATCAGACCTCTTCATCTTCAGGACAGAGTAGTTATATTTACTGTTTTATTTTTTGACAGGTTGTTGTGTCCACTAATATTGCTGAGACATCATTAACAATAGATGGTGTTGTGTTTGTGATTGATCCTGGGTTTGCAAAACAGAAGGTAAATACTACTTAATTTTCTCTTTCTTTACAATAGGAAAGATACTGGAATCTGGTTTGCTTAGGTAACTCTTCCCTGTGTAAACACTAATAGGTCTTTTCCCAATTGAAATCTTGATCTTGATTGTTTTTTGTTTTGTTTTTTCACTTATGGTAGGTTTGCACTTAACCTGCAAACTTTAGATATCTAGAGCAGTCCAAAACAGTGCAACGCAGAAGAATTTTATTTTCCAAAAATTGAAATGTGAGGATTTTGAGAGTTAGGCCTGGAATATGGATTTCCTAGATACTTTAGGAAGGGTGGGTTTGTACTGTGTGTCTGTGCTTGAGAATGCTCAAGAAATCGTATGAAAGTAAATAAAAATGGTGCTAGAAGCCACCTCTTCTTCTTTTAAGTCATGTTAGCGTAGAAGAGTCCAGTACTAAAATGAGAAGAGAGAAATGATACTTAGGGTAGTACTGTTACTTTTCAGTATTTGTAATGTACTGTTGCAGCCCTGAAGATTGTCATGGAGCTTGGGTTGTGCTTCTTGGAACATCATGGGATGTTTGGAGAAACTGAAGTAGCTTGTCTACAGCCAACCCAATAACTAAAGAAAGCATAAAATACAGATCTTCTAATCTTCATTTAGTTTTTTTCACTGACTATAACTGTCTTTATAACTCGGTTTCTTACACCTTTCCTTGAAAAGGCTGACAATGTGTACGAGTTAAACTTTTGCAAAATGAGAGATACAGCAGAATGTGAGTACAGCCAATGCATCTTCATACACAAGTTTCAGTCACCATTTAAGCTGAGGTTTTTTCACAGGTAGTTCTTATACTGGAAGAATACCTTCTGTAATAGGAAATAAAGCTTTGGAGATGTTTTATACCTATTCATACCAGGAGGGTGTTAAAACATGGACCAAATAACCTCTTCAACTGAAACTACTATCTGACTACTGCTTTTTTTTTTTTAGAGTATAATCTTTTCCATGAGCTGGCAAGGCTGCTGTTTATGTATGACTGCAATGGAAATTTTACAGTAAATTCCAGCATATATTTCGTACTGTGACAGTCTGCGTGTACCCTTGCTTTGTCATCGGTCTGATTTTTACAGTTGCGTTCAGCCTTAATGTTAGATTTTTCTGACCTCTCGAACATGATTGTTCAACCTTATAATTGTATCAGGACAACTCTTTTTTTCATTGAATTATTTGGGAACCAAGAGGGCATTTAGTGTTCCGTAGAACAAGTTGGACACATTTCTTCTGCCATGAAAATCTTACCTAAAAATACACCCATTTAAGGAGGACAGGGAGCCTGGCAGGAGTTGTTACAAATGAATAAAAAGTAAATGCTGTTCTCTAGGCAGTTGTATTTGAAGCTTTCTGTCACTGATCCAAAGGCTTTTGTAGCCAATTTTTTTTTCTCCTTTCAGATACATACAACTTGTGATTTTTCCCAGTCAGAAGCTCTGTTTTGAAAATAAGTTTAAAGCAGTCTTTATTTTTTTTAGATAGCTGTCTTATCCATGAGCGGTGTTAATTCTTTTCCTTCTTTCCTGCTCTGATTCCACTTTCAAATAGGTATACAATCCTCGTATCAGAGTGGAGTCTCTCTTGGTGACTGCAATTAGTAAAGCTTCTGCTCAGCAGCGAGCTGGCCGTGCTGGTCGTACTAGACCGGGCAAGTGCTTCAGGCTTTATACAGAGAAGGCTTACAAAACTGAAATGCAGGTAAGATTACTTTTTTAGATTGCGTATATAAGAATATCTGATCGATATAGGTAGTTGAGTGCTATGCTACCAAGCCAAATCAGAATTTGAATGCTTGTGTAGTTTAAAGTGTTTGGAAGAACAAGTGTTCTGAATTTTCTATTTTTCCCTCCCCCCTAGGACAACACATACCCTGAAATTTTGAGGTCTAACTTAGGATCTGTAGTATTGCAGCTCAAGAAGCTTGGTATAGATGATTTGGTGCACTTTGATTTTATGGATCCTCCAGGTACCTATTTCTGTTTTATCTCTTTCCTCAAAGTGTTATGCTTTGACTTCTGAAATCTTTATTTTGGTGAATATTTTATATAACAACAACATTGGATAAATTCTTTTATGTTTTTTCACTGTTTTTCTTGTAATCCATAAGGAATGTATTTTGTTTATCCTGAAATTTAGTGCTCTGTGTTTTATCAAAGCAGGCTTTTTATGTTTCTGTCTGTGTAACAGCTTTTAATGGAACCAAGAAATCTACTGAATGCCCCTTACCTGCAGAGGATAAGACAAAATTATGGGCATTAGAAAATCTGTTACTTGATGGAGTTTTTTACTTATCACCTTGATTACACATTCTAATTGTGCATCAGTTAACAATTGTACATAAATAAAATTGGCTAGCCTTTTTCAAGCTGAATACATGTTTTTGGCTCAAACTATAAAGTTAATGTGCGTCTCCCTTCTAACAGTGTTAAATGTTCATATAGACTTTAAAAATAACTGGGTTATATTGCTAATTAAAAACAGACCAGCCATATATAAATACATCGAAGTTGGTTGGTTTTTTCCCCCCTAAAATAAAATTATGATTTATAATCTGTAAGCTTTTAAATAGCTCTACAGAACAATTGCATTCTTTGTGCTATGCAGCATGTATGATAGCTTAGCAGGAGAGCTTTTGGATTTCCTTCTGTTTTTCTTTGTTGGTGTGATACACACTCGCAATGAGGAATGCAGGATTAAGAGAACATTCTTACAGGCTTAGATTTGTGTAAAGCTGATATAGCTGAGATTTTAAACTGTATCGATCTAATTTTGTATGGAACAAGGGAAAACGCATCACTGCATTGGGGAGGGGAAGTGATATTACTATGATACTGAATATTCACAATGCCACTGCTGTCTGAATTTTGAAAAGCAGTGATCTTCAAACATTCAAAGCTTTTGACCCAGTTAAGAGCTTTTCTAAATAAGTGATATCCTTCTCCCCCCGCCCCCCCCCCCCCCCCCCCCCCCCTTCATTCACGTCTGGATGTATATAACTGATTTTAGTAAGAATTTTGTGTTTGGAAGTCAGTTGAATGCAGAAAGAAAAATAAGATGGCTTATAATAGTCTGTGCTTCCTCATTTTTGCTTATTCCCAGGAGTTTGATTAATGTGCCTGCCTAAATATTTTTTTCTTTCAGCTCCTGAAACTCTGATGAGAGCCTTAGAGCTTTTGAATTACCTGGCTGCTTTAAATGATGATGGAGACTTGACTGAGTTGGGATCCATGATGGCTGAATTTCCATTGGACCCACAGCTGGCTAAAATGGTTATTGCAAGTTGTGACTACAACTGTTCTAATGAGGTCCTATCTATTACTGCCATGTTGTCAGGTAATAGCAGGGAGAGAGATACTAAACAAAATGCAGATCTTCAGTTTGGGAAAAATTTGCGTTTTCCACTTCAAAAACATAAACAATACAAATATATTTCTAAAAAAATTAGAATTGTTTTTTAAAACTTCATACAGGGGTTTAATCAACAATTATGGGTCTAATCAAGCATTATGGGTTTATGTAGAGACCTTGAAGCTAATGAATAGTAATGTTAAGAAATTAACATGCATAAAATGGTCAAACAGTTTGCTCCTAACTTTAGTTAAAAGTGTATATATTTGAGTTGATAGAGGGGAAAGAATAAGGCTAATGGAACAAGGTTTCTTCTTAGACTCATAGTCAGGACCAGAAATGTCAGCTCAACCATTCTGTTTTTAAGGTAGTGAAATCTATTTTGTATTGTGCATTCTTCTGCACTTTGATAAATTGCAGTATTTCCAAAAGGATTACAGTGTAATTTATATTAGACCATAAGTTTATACATGAAATTATGATACTTTTTTCAGTCATTAAGTGGCAAAGCTGAAGAACAGCCATTACTTTTAAAGGGAAGAAAAACTTTGGGGGAGGATATATGTTTATGAGAATTAATTTGCGTGCACAGCTGTACTTTGCTGTGTTACTTGAGTAGCACTGCGTCAGCGCAGAGCTGCTTGTCGAGAGCTTGATGAGAGAAAAATGTTATCAAGCAAGCCTTGTATTTCATTTCCCATTATGTAGAACTGACTTCATTTTGTAGTTAGTTGTCATAGGACAAGCAGCAAGATTTAGTCTACTATGAAAACGGGGATGTTCTTACTCATAACTACTCTTGTCTTTTGGGTGTGCTATTTTACCAGGTTCTCCACAATGCAGGTGTACTGGTTACATGCTTAACTTGGTTGAATAGAGAGGGGAAAAAAAATGTTGGCTAAGTGTAAAATCTGTTGCTTCAGTTTAGTCTTACAGTATATTTGTATGAAAGTTATTTAAGAACAACCTAAAATGTTTGTTGCAGAGTTATGATTGTTCAGACTCAGAGCAGATGGGCAGGGCAGAATCGTAATAATTTTTTTTAATTAAATGGTAGGCTTAATTGCGGAGGTGGTGGTAGGTTGGTGCCTGTCTTTCTCTTCCCTTCCCTCTCCCTCCCCCCAGTCTCTACTACAGAACAGTAAGTCTAGTATTTTTGTCTGTGGTCTTCAACTGATTTGTCTTACTTATTTTTCTGTTTACCTATTCCCAGGCCATGATACTTTTTTTGCTTTAAGGCATAATTAATGTAATGATAAATAAGTTAAAAAAAAAAACCAAACCCCAGAAAACAACTGGATTGAAGCTGATTAACGTATGGGTTGTAACTAAAATTCTGCTCTTAAAAAAACCCCCATAGTCCTAGTATTTGTGAGGACTATTTCCCAAAGTAAACACTTTTTTAAACCAGGGGCATGACTGTATGTTATGGTGCCTTAAGTCCACATAAAGATTGTCAGGCTCTGGATAGCGATCCATATGTTAATAGTTTGGACTGAACGGAAAACTAGATAACAGAAAAGAGCAGAGAAGAACATTGAATAAATGAGCAGATTAAATGACTGTACTTTGTTTTATAAGAGCTGTGGGGTCTTGCTGTGGGATAGAAAGTGGTATTACTTATTCAAAACAGTGTGTTAAGCCAATGATAGAATAATTTGGAATTTGCTTTTATTAGTCTGAGTTTGAAATTGAAATACACTTTATATATTTTCAAATGCAGGACCCAAAATACAGGGTGTTTATTTTGCACCTGCATTTCCATTTTCTTTAATGCATTGGTCTTTCTGATTTGTTACCATGTGATTCACTGTTGCAGAGTGTGTTTTTTTCTCAAGTTCCATCCAGTATTCAACTCAACATATGTTTGAAATGTAGTGTTTTGGGGCTTTTATGGGAATTTAAGAATAAAATAAAGTAAAACCACATAACACCCCACAAAAAGGCCCTCATCTGTTAGGGTGTTCTCATGTGAAGAGGAAGGATTTGTAGCATCTTACTTAGCATTAATTTTATTGACATTTAACCTCTTAAAAACTACATCTACTTAAAACCAAACAGGAGAAAAAAACCCAGTAGATCTCTAAACTGAGGATCTCTTATAACTCCTTTCAACATCTCTTGAATTAGTATTGATATTACAAACCTATAAGAATGTTGACAGACCATGAATTAAGTTGGCTGCAATACTGTTTGGTAGTCTGTATTTGGAAAGGGAATGTTAAACCACGATTTTTGGATTCAAGTCAGACTGAGTCAGATTTATGTAAGAGAATATAATGATAGAGAAAGCTCATCACATCGTGATTTTTTTGTTTGTTTGTTTTATTTCAAGTAGTGCCAAAGGACAGTTTAACCTTCCACCACTACCGCTACCATCACAACCTTTAGACTTATTAATACCTTCATTCACATGTTTCTGTATACCAGTGCTGATAACAATACCATCTGGGGAAGAGGACTCAACTTTACTAATGTGTTCTGTCTAGTAGCAGACTTGTGATAAAACTCATGTTTGTTTAGACTGTGCTAGTGCAGTACAGTTTCAGAACTACCTTCTTCACTCTGTCCATAGAACATTTCTTTGGACATTTCTTTGTCCATTTCTTTGCATAGAAACCAAATTTGCAATTAAAGTGTTTTGTTCCATGGGGTACTAGCACCTGGTAGAGCTATCAGCACTGGGTCTTGAACTAAGATCTGTTTAGCCTTCCAGTATACATAGGCAATCTTGATGGCCTTCAGACTAGAGATTTTGATGCCTACATATAGTTCTATTAAAATAATCAGGTACTTTGTAGCTTTGAAACCCTCTTGTCTTACAGATGTGGTTAGGTGTTGATGTACCAAATCAAGGTAGTAAACAGTCCAAGATGCAGTTGGAGGCCATCCTGCCCTGCCCTATGCTCTGTGAACTGACCTAGCTAGGCCTTGTTCCTCTATCTGTGAATGCGTGACTCATCGATATGGGCGTTTGTGTTGGGCCCATACCAACCTTGTTTAGTCCCACAGTGTTTTGTTCGCCCCACGGAAGCAAAGAAAGCAGCAGATGAAGCCAAGATGAGGTTTGCCCACATAGATGGAGATCATTTGACATTGCTGAATGTCTACCATGCTTTCAAACAAAGTAAGTGTCCACCTGTTTTAGCAAAATTATTTGTAATTATTTGTAATACTTTGTGCCAGCTTTCATTCCTGGGTTCCAAGGACAGTTGAAAGGCTTCTATTGTAATCATCATGTTTTTTTTCAAGTATGTAAAAGAGCTATTTAAGTACTACTTTCCTTTGGGGGGGGGGGGGTGAGGAACAAACAAAAAACTAGCCAAGAGATCATGTAATAAACTGATGAGTATGGAGATAAGCCAGGCTTTTAAATCAATGCTGGGTAACCTTGGACAGAAGGAAGTAAGCATTCCTATAATTAGGAAATACTGGAAGTTTGTTATCTGACATTAATTATAGAAAAATCTGTATAATTACTTTGTAATTTTTCAGGGAGAGCTGTGCAGAAAATACTTTGACTTTGCAGAAGGATATGTTCCTAGAACCAAAACCTTTTTAATCCTAACTTTTTAATATAGTTAGGAATTCTGTAATAAGGCCTTGGGATGGATTGAGAGGCAAAGGGGTGATACATCACCGAGAAGTAACTTAGAGCCATACGATAAATGTGTTTCGTTTACCTCGTTTCTGTGTATGGATTTCAGGGAAAATGTATGGTCCTCCTCAGTGTAGTGAAGTATATTTTAGCAGTTTGAAAAAGATGGGAATGGACAGGTGAAGCTAGGAGTTCTCTTGAAAAATGACTACATAAGTGGCACATTCTTTTAAAACTGACTTATCCTGGTGGTAACTAAAAAGATTACTCTTAACTGCCAACCAGGTTAAATTAGATGCTCCAGTTGCATTTTCCTGTAAGCAAACGAAAAAGCAAGTCTTTAACCCTGTGTTTAAAAAAAAAAAACAAAAATAAAACACAAAATGAAAAACAAAAATCCACAACTCAGTGCCCCTTTTTTGTTGCAGCTTTGATCTAGAAATTTTGTGTTGAAACGTTCTAACACACTATCATTATGTGGCAATCCAAAATAAGGGTATCTTCAGAGTAAAAGGCCAAACAAAAGTATTCAAAACTGTTAAAACAGTAGCTAAGAAACTGCTACTGAACACCTGTGAATTGGAGACATCTGTTGCTTGTTAGTTACTAGGATCCAGTATCTTGCAGACATTTTGTGTGTACGTGCTTCTGGATGCCACTGCTTTCGTGCTCAGGTTACTGAGGGATGGAATTATTTGGTGAATAATCTTTTGTCCAGTTTCACTGTGATATTGAGTAGGATTTCTGGGATTCAGGATCAGAAGACAAAAGGCTGCTACTCTTTGTATCTAGAACAATATAAAACAGTTACGGGTCATCTAAAACGCACCGTTCAAATGGCACAGAAAGTAACATGCTATGGTACTTCAGTTATGGTTCTACTGTATAGAGTACAAGAGCTTCAGCGTTTGTACTTAATTTTAAATATATTCTGTAAAATAAAGCACAGAAACAACTTAAACTTTCCTCAAATTATGTAACTTTCTTTTCAGTGCAAATTAAGAATAGTCTCTCTCTGAACAAGAGATACTTTAAGTTTTAAATTTTGTTAAGGCTGGTTTTGTTGGATTATTAAACTGACAAAGATTAGAAGAGCATCACTTGAAAAGTAACGGAATTGTTAGGAAGAGCTGTGTTTCTTGGCGTTAAACTTGCAGGTTTTTATCCTGACAGAATAGCTTAGGCTTGCTGTCTTAACAGATTTCTTCTTAGAGCTATCAGCAGTAGAAGACTTAAGAGTACAGAGTTATGTTGCTACTGATGCTGTATTTTACCAGGCACCTACATTTACTTAAACCGCTGTGAGGTGCGTCACGCTTAGATTAGTCTGTTTGTATAGCTCTTAACTGTTAGTTGAATGCTTAAAGGAGAGTTTGGTTTCTCAAATACATTATAATTATGTACAACCTTCTTGTGTGTTCATTGCACGCTGCAGTTAAAGATTGTGCAGTGTTCCTTATGTTGAGTTGCGTTTTACACTGCATGTTTGGAAGACGATTTTTGTAGTTGCAGGATGTGGTTTTTTGAAACGTGTGAAATTTATTGATGTGGTATTTCAGAAAAACATCAGTGATTATGTGTATATTATGTTGGTGAGGGGAAAAAAGCTGATTTTTTTTTTTTTTTTTTTTGTCCTGACCATGTGCTTCCTGAATAGAAAACAATTTGGGCATGTTATCTAATGCAAGAAATTGACTGAATAAACCAAGAGCTGTTGTCATTTATAAAAGTTTATGGATTTTTTTTTTCTGGTTCATCTGACTGATCAGTCAGTTAGCTGCTGTTTTATTTACTTGTTCTAATTGGATGAAATACTCATTTTTGATTCATGTTTTTTAATGTTGCAGATCATGAGTCGGTTCAGTGGTGTTATGACAACTTCATTAACTACAGGTCCCTGATGTCTGCAGACAATGTACGCCAACAGCTGTCACGAATCATGGATAGATTTAATTTGCCTCGTAGAAGCACAGACTTTACCAGCAGAGACTATTACATCAACATAAGAAAGGCATTAGTTACTGGGTATTTCATGCAGGTATGTGTGCATTCTTATAGGGAACATAGTTCAGTGTTTACGTGGCTTTTAACGTTAGTATTGTTATTATAATTTATCAAAACTTTACGAATGTTACTTAAGTTATATATGGCTAACTATGTTACCACTTAGTCTTGTCAGGTTGCTTGGTTATTACTCAAGTAGTAAATTTTTTAGTCAAATCTTACTTGGAAGAGAATTTGTAGGCAATCTTACTAGTATCAAAATACTGTTTCTGGCATGACCAGTCAGGAATTGACCACTGACTTCTGAATGGCTGAGGAATTAACTTCATAAAACATTTTCAAAGTAACTGCAGAATATGTAGATTTTAAATTATTTGTAATCTGATACAAATAGGGGAAGTATAGTTGTATCTAAACATTAATTATATGTAATCCTTATGGAAGGAGAGTATTTTCTTGTGCATACTTTTCCATATTTATATTTCACTTTTAAACTACGTGAGTCACAAGTACTGGAGCAGGTGTGTAATCTCAAGATGTATGCTGTTTGAACTTGCCTCTTGAACCAGGATGGCGTGGAAGCCAGTCTCCCCAGCTACCTCCTGGATGCTTTGCATTTCATGTTAAGCATTCCTCCAAGCTAGAATGCAGGCTGTGTTTTTTCTTTGGTGGTGGGTGGTGGTGGTGTTTTTTTTTTTTTTACATAGTCACTTCCTGCAGTGTTTTTTCTCTTCAGTGTTCATCCCTGGGGCTAGAAGAGTCCCTTTGCTGGCTCTTGCAGATGCAGGGGTACAGAACCTTTAATAGGAGTGAGTCTTCATCCTCATTGACTCTGGACATTTGAGCACAAAAGCTTACCAATTGAAAAGGGAACCATTGGTCAGCGCTGTGCAGCTTAGAATAGCAAGCAGCTTGACAGGCATGTGCTTACCACATCCTGACTGGGGCACAGACTTGGGTACCACATATGTCTAAACCCCCTGCCAAGGAAACAGTGCCTTTCCCAGGGCTAAGCCACCCAGCCAGTCTGTAGCAGAAACATGTTTCTGGGTTTTTGGAATACAGGATTATCAATGTCAGCAACTGCATTTCACTGTAATGCAAATGGGAGAGTAAGACTGTTGGCTGCTTTTAAATATTAAAATGGTTCTAAAGACTGACTTGCTGTAACCCTTTGGACAAGCAAGCTAGTCACTGTGTTCAGTCCTTGCTTTTTGGGACATGTTTTCCTCATCTTGCTTGGGGGATGCTTTAGTATACATTCCCACCCACACCTTTAATTTTGTGAATGTTTTGCAAGACAAAGAACAGTTCTGCCGAACAGTTCTGCCCAACAGTCCTTGTTGGGCCCCAGCTGGGATTGCCACAGTTGCACTTTTATTTGGCAGAGTATGGCTTCCTTCATTTGCTTGGATCTATAGGAGGTTGTTCCCTGTCAGGTTTGGTTTATGTTACTCAGAGTGAAACTCTTCCATCCT
Organism: Gavia stellata; assembly: GCF_030936135.1. NCBI lineage: Eukaryota > Metazoa > Chordata > Aves > Gaviiformes > Gaviidae > Gavia > Gavia stellata. The sequence goes on along the minus strand of NC_082598.1, from coordinate 20,477,806 downwards.
CCCATGGATGTGGAACTGCACTGTTGGTGTAAGTAACTTTTTGTCCTCTGCTGCTCAGGAGTTGGAGATCTGACTTTATATTTTTTCTGTGAATAGAGTAGTAGGCTCACATAGATGAAAATGAAAGCCTTTGCAGAAGTCTCATTAGGCTTCCATGGTCAACAGGTTGTTTACCACCCCTCTAACCCAGAATGCCTCATTGAATTTTTGGGCTCAATCAAGAGATAGCTATGGCAGACCTGTTGAAGGCATTTGGAGTTGAAGCCATTTCAACAGTTTCTCTTCTCCTTTGATGCATTTGAGTCCATTTTATTTTGAGTTTCTTTCACTCCTTAACCTTCGTGATAGTGTGGTACATGTTTGACCTTGACTCTGAACCTTCTCTCATGAATTCCATGTTCCTTTGAGTAACCTTCAGTAGAAAACTTATAAATACTTACAAAAACTTTAAAATATAAATACTCAAAAGAGACGTTATTTACCAGCAGCTCAAGTATTTAAAAAATGTAGTCTGCATGCACATTGTACTCTCTCTAAGCATATATTCAAGCTCTGGCATTTGGGCGCTCTTGTTCAGGAAACCTGCGTGATGAAATGCATGCATCAGTCTTTGTCCTCTTAGTACAGAACATATATGGATTTCCAAGTCTGAGCACTTGCAGAACATGTGCATGTATGGTAGATTGTCTCTGCATGTGAAGTACTATGGTCTGAGCAACACATGGCAGAAGTTGATTCTTCAAACTCTTAAGTTTAAAAAAGCAGTGTGAAGTGGAAAGAACAGTAGCAGCCGTTCTTCTGAAATAGTTCTCATTGACTGCATTGTTTTCTACTTTGTTTTTAGGACACCAAGCAATTACCAATCATAAAATTTTACCGTAGAAATTCCTGTACTAATCAAGACCTGTGGTTGATGTCAGACAGTGCGAGCCTGTTACCAACTATTGAAATAGTATTAATTGTATAATTAGTACTAAGGACTGTAAATTTGCCTGCTTTCAGTTGTGTCAGTGACTGATAAATGTGGAATTTCTGCTGGTGACGAATCATCTTTTTACCCCTCATATTTAAATAAAAACTTGAATTCCAGTAAATCTTGAAAATAAAATACATCAGAGAAATACTGCTTTCTCATAATTTAGTGCTAGACATATCCTGTCTTAAGAAGGAAGAGTGTTTGGAAAATTGTACAGCTTCAAAATAATCGTAATTTAGCAACAAAACTGAAAAACTAGGTATAGATGATTATTTACTGCTAATTAAAATCTCATTCTTGCTGCTACTCAGTCTTTGCTATTTTGTGTATAGAATGATATATATTTTGAAGTCTTTATGTAATCAGGCTCCTACAATAATAGAATGGTAAAAAAATAAACTTAGGACATGAAGGTGGTCACCAGTGCAGTTAATAGTATTCATTTTGCTCTATAAGAATGCAGAAGAACAGTTTAAAACTTTGTAATAGCTTCAGAAACACTGTTGTGTGCTCTGCAAGCAAAAATTGCAGAAGTCCAAGCAATTGACATTGCTCCTTTGGTGCATGCTAGCATTCTTTTTTCAAAGACAGACAAGAAACAATCTTTTCTCTAAGCTGTCTGTCAAGGCTAGCCTACCAAAATTTTCAGCTTTAAATCTAAAAAAGGTTCGATCTTATGATGCTATTCTTCCTTTTGCCCTTTTAAGTGCATTTGGATTAACAATGTTTGACTAAAGAGCCCTGGTCTTTAAAGCCCCCCCTCTATGTTCAAGGGCATGATAGATGATAATAAATAAGCACACTTAAAATTTCAGAGGAGGGTGTGTCATTCTTAATAAAATTGTGACTTCCTTGAAACCTCTGTTATGAGAACTTGAACTAAAACTTTTTTTCCTGTGGTGGCATGTGCCATAGTGGCCACTGTTTCCATGTGGGTTTGTCATGTTGATAAAAGCATTATAATTGTCTCTAAATCATCAGCAGGTAGGCTTTCTCAGTCTGTAGAGTAACCTGTTGCAGAGAGGCATGGGCTGGCTTGGCTCTTTGTGATCCTGTTAGTCATGTTTGTGTAGCTCCTTGTGCTGTGTAGTCAATAGCATTAATAGCTTTTCCCTCCGTTTACAGCCCCGTTTTTTGTTCAGGTAGCCTAATTCACAAATGTTCTATATGAATACATGACAAATTCCTTGATGATCTTGGGGTTCAAGTATGTTCCCTGGTACCTTGCATACTACCACTACTCATTGAAAAATGAACGCATTTCCTGGGCGTGCTTTGTATGATTCTGTGCTTTCTGTGGAAGCTCATGTCTTCTATACTCTGAAAAACATCACAAAAATCACAGAATGGTTGAGGTTGGGAGGGACCTCTGGAGAATATCTGGCCCAACCACCACTCCATTGTATTTTACAGGCTTTACAGAATTGGTTGCATGCCAGGGGTTCAAAGGAGCATAAGTGCTGCCTCCTGTGCATCCTTATTCGCTCCCTTATGTCAACCTTGGTGCTTGCCTGAGCCCATTCTGAATTCTTCTAGCATAGTGATCTGGCAAGCTTCTTACACCTTCAGAGAAGCAGGAGAACCAGCTCTGTTAGCTGTGCTGAAACAGCTTGGGCCAGGAGGGAGCAGGAAAATGTAGTAGCTGACAGATCATCATTGCTTGCTGTGGAGCCATAGCTTCGCTGTACATATTTCATGATAGTGTTGCGTTACTGAACCTGAAATTCTTTACCAATCTGTGTGCTAACAAGCATACTTAATAGAAACATCTAAATAGGATAAATACTATAGCGCAATGTCAGCTCAGGATCCAAGTAAGTGACAATAGTATGTAACCACTTAAAGGTGACTTATCCCTGATATCCGTGTTCTGAGGAAACACTTTTTTCTTAATTGGGGTTATTCCAGTCCCTGTCCTTCCCTGGAAATTAAGAGCTAACTGTACATTTCTGTAGCATTTCTTTTTCTTTGAGTAAGCTTAATTAGTTATTTCAGAATCTTTTTACTTCAGAATGATACAAGGTAAACAAGAAATACAACTCTTTACTATCATTATAAATGGCATGGAAAAGGAAATTGGGAAAGCTAGATGATGAGACTTCACTATTTTAATCCATCTGAGTGAGACTGAGGTGCTAAAGGTAAATTGTATTGATCTAAATTTAACAGCACACTTTCTAGAATGAAACCTAAATAAATGAATTCTGTCCTTTTATAGGAAGAACAGAAACAGATGAAGCATCCAAATATTTTTGTATGCATGCTTTACTTTTGATCTGAAAAATTAAATTGATTTTTTAAAAAAATACATCCTTAAAAAAAAATCATAATCCCACCGCAGCATATGTGCTGTGATTGTGCTAGGACTGTGACAGATGAGTTTCTAGTCTAGTCTGGCTTGCAGCTCTACTGCTATTTAATTTTGCAAACATTGGATTGAGTTGGGTGAAATCAAGCCTACATCATTACAGACAGTGCACTGTTAATCTCCATTTAAAAGAGCCTCTGTTGGCTCCCAAGACTTGAAATACAGTAGCAATATAATCTCTAAAATCTTGGGTGAAAAGATTTGCAGGCTATTGAAATACTTTGTTTCACTCCTAAAACATGTTCTAGATATTAATGTCATAAAATATAAGAGAAGCATACTCAAAAGTAGTGATTTGTTACTAAGGAGATACTCTGACTTAAAATCTGAGGTAGCTATTGCTTTAGAAATCCTGGGATTTTAATCTAATAGATGAAATTAACCTTTGACTAGGCAAAAAAAGAAAAAGGTGAGATATATCTAGGAATCAAGAAAACAAGGAAGTACCCAGACTATGTTAGAGGAGAGCAGCTAATGATGATCTGATTAAAAGTGTGTCTTTCAGGCATCTTTCAGCCATTGTCCGTCCTGCTTAATCTTTTTACGGTAGTGTTTTGTGTGTGTGTGTGATATGTAATGAAATAAGTACTGAGGTCATCTTGAATTACCAGTATCAAAAGGTTAATTTTAGTTACCTGTTCTGTTAGATTAACTGTTCTTACAGAGGATATCCTTCTAAGGATAACTGTCTGCTTTACCAAATCTTAATGAGCTAGGTATCAAAGCATCTCAGCGAGGTAGGCATTATTCCCTTTCATAGAGCAAGAAGCTTGGTCAGAGAGAGGTTAATTGATTTTTCACCAAGGTCGCAGCAGAAGTGTGTTGCTGAACCTACATTTTCTAGCTCTGAAGCTTATGCTCTAACAAGACTGTTCTTATTTCTGACATACTAAACTTCCCATTATTACTGGACTGACGTGTTTTCAGGCCCACTGTGTGAGAGGATTTGCAGAATAATATGTGCATCGGTAAAGTTACTTCTGAAACACTGCACTAATAAAAACTTGAAAGGGTAACATTGCAGCTCACCAGTCCCACAGTAGCTATGGCAATGAAGTGCTTGAGGCAGATGTCTGTAGCAGACCACAGTTGACTTTGTGTGTTGTGACAAACCTGTACAATATTCCCTTCCAATACTTCTGTTTGCATTGCTGCTGTTCTAATAATGATTCTTCTCTTTGGGTGGTAACTATTTTTGTATGTTGGCTAATTGTATATTAGAATGTACACTTACCATGGCAGTTAGCAAAAACATCTGGCATCTTGATTGTGTCTATAGAAAGACCTGAATAGTTGACGTGGTCAAGTAATGTGCTAAATTAGATGAGGTTTGAAAGTTGGGATAGTATATTTTGTATAGAACACTTAACAGTCAGTGTGATACCACTTCCTTTAAAAATTGCCTGTGGTAACAAAAGAATGTCTTTTTACTTAGGTGGCACATTTGGAACGAACAGGGCATTACTTAACAGTAAAAGATAACCAGGTGGTGCAGTTGCATCCTTCCACTGTTCTTGATCATAAACCAGAATGGGTGCTCTATAATGAGTTTGTCCTTACAACAAAGAATTACATCCGGACGTGTACAGACATCAAGCCAGAATGGTAAGCCAAAAGTCTTAACACAGTCATTACCTACTGTAAAGCTCTAGTTTTTCTTTCTCCTTTCTTAAATTGAGGTAATTCCTTTCACTTTTCCTGAAGCTAATATTGTTAAAATGGTTTGGGGAACAGCAATGGCATGGATCTGAGCTCTTGTAGATGACTAAAGGTTTTCTTTGTGGATACTTGTTTCTGTTTGTGGGAGTTGTGTGTGAAACTTGGATGCCCAGGCTCTGTATGCAGTGTGTGGAGGGATGCTTGACTTAAAAACAGTTACTTTAGTAAACCTGTTGGGAAGGAGCTGCTTGGAGGTGCTAGGTTTGGGGATATGTCCTAGCACCCACTTGTGTACTTCAGTTAAGAGATATGGGTAGATGTCTGTGTTCTCAAGATCTAGGACCTCTGTTGGCCATAGGTGTCTGTAATTTTTCTGGAAGGATCTGAACAAGTATCTTCCAGCTGAAGATGAGCCAGCAGTGTGCCCAAGTGGCTAAGAAGGCCAATGGCATCCTGGCCTGTATCAGAAACAGTGTGGCCAGCAGGACCAGGGAAGTGATTGTGCCCCTGTACTCGGCGCTGGTGAGGCCGCACCTCGAATACTGTGTTTGGTTTTGGGCCCCTCACTCCAAGAAGGACATTAAGGTGCTGGAGTGTGTCCAGAGAAGGGCAACAAAGCTGGTGAGGGGTGTGGAGCACAAGTCTTATGAGGAGCGGCTGAGGGAGCTGGGGTTGTTCAGTCTGGAGAAGAGGAGGCTGAGGGGAGACCTCATCGCTCTCTACAATTACCTGGAAGGGGGTTGCAGAGAGGTGGGTGCTGGTCTCTTCTCCCAAGTGATGAGTGACAGGACAAGAGGAAATGGCCTCAAGTTGTGCCAGGGGAGGTTTAGGCTGGATATTAGGAAAAATTTCTTTACTGAGACAGTGGTGAGACACTGGAATAAACTGCCTAGGGAAGTGGTGGAGTCACCATCCCTGGAGGTGTTCAAGGAACATGTGGACGAAGCATTGTGGGACATGGTTTAATGGGCATGGTGGTGTTTGTTGGTTGATGGTTGGACTTTATGATCCTACAGGTCTCTTCAACCTCAGTGATTCTGCGATTCTGTGAACAGGGTTCATTCCTTCCTTCATATTTTAAGAAAGCAGGTAGTAATACTGGTAGAGCCTGCCTTGTCATAATACTTACTAGGCAATAGAGCGTATATGAAGGAAATCAGAGGCCTGATCATCTGCAGACAAGAAGAAATATGAATTGTCTTGCCCATCTTTAAGGTTGTACTTACACTGCCCAGTTGGAAGCTTTGGGGACATGGGAAGCTCTTCAACTGTTGTTGAAATTCTGCTGTTGTGCAGAAAGAGTTTAAAGATTCGTAAGCCAGAAAGCTTAGCATACATACATTGTCCATAGTATTTTAATGGAAAATGTATTTGAATTCTTCCTTAGAAAGGTTTTTCTGAACAAGTGCTGTATAGCCTAAAGCAGGATCCTATGATAGGCCTTAGCTGCGTTTTTAAGCTTAAAATGGCTAAGGCCAAACTGTACTCTTGCACAAACTGATATTTAGGTGGACTTGTATGGCCTGTGGACTTTGACATTAAGCAGCAGTGTGGGTCTGTAAGGGATGTGTGGCTGAGCAGGAGCATCTCGCAGTTCTCAAGTGGGTGCTTTTTTGCTTTGGACTCGGGCACTTGCACAGGATGGGACTGAGATGTAAATGTGTGTGCATGAGTGTAAAAGTTTGTTAATCTTAGAATCGCAGAATGAGCTGAAAACAATGGAGAATCTTTGTTTCCCTCAGTTGTAGGATTTCTGTAGGATGCATCTTAAAGTTTGAGTATTAGTAACAAACTTTTCCTTTTTTGACAGGCTGGTGAAAATTGCCCCTCAATATTATGACATGAGCAATTTCCCACAGTGTGAAGCAAAGAGACAGTTGGATCGCATCATTGCCAAACTTCAGTCCAAGGAATACTCGCAGTACTGAATTTATGCTTTGAACTGAAGTTATTCAGAGGACAGCTTTAAGAGATGAAAGGATTCAAAGTTCAAGTTGTGCTCTTCACTTTGGTTCAATAATGGCCTTTATTTGAAAGCTTTTTAATTTTTCTTTACAGTAAATATTCCATTCTGATTTCATAAATTAAACATTTATGCCTCCCTTTTGTGTTGACACTGTAGCTCATACTGGAAAAGCTGATCAATGTTTTGCAGTTTATTGAAAGTAGTTCTATATATAACAATGTTATAAGCATTTCTTTAGAAATGGTTGAAAATGCTTCTAAAAATGTGATTATCGACCATGGTATGCATGATCGTTGTAATTGTTGACATTCCTTTTAGAAGTTGTGAAATGTTACAACTTGTGCTTATGTAGACACGATCTTCAGCTTCAGTACAAAGGTACTGACTTCAATAAAGTCTATTTATACTAATTTTTTGCCACAGTATGTCAGTATTTCTATTGTTTTGATCAACACGTGAGAAGCCATTTAGTCTCCTGTTAAACTGCTGTTTTATTGACATGGCAGTAGTTCAATAATATTAAAAGTGCAGATGCTTAAGCTACCACAGTTACGGTGACATCAATATAATACATACAATTTTGATCCCTTGCAAGCTTGTTTAAATTATGTAGGAATTTGTTTTCGAAATGAAATGCATGCAGAATTTTTTGGAGAATGCTTTCTTCAAACATACTCCTAGATGTTTCTTGGACAGAACTGTGGTAATATGTCCTGTTAAGTAAAGTGTCTGTGGCCAGTTAGAAATTACCCTACTGGGCAATATTCAGATACAGTTTAAGATCAACACAAATAATACTTAAGTGACACTGTAGGTCAGATTACATTGCGCCATTGTAATTTTGTAGTGATTTTTAGTGAAACATGACTTGACAGCATTTTCAGTTTGGAAGCTAATCCCATGTGGAATTTATAGTAAGATTGATCAGAGGGCTAGAACATCTCTCCTATGAGGAGAGGCTGAGCAGCCTGGAGAAGAGAAGGCTCCAGGGAAACCTTCGAGCAGCCTTCCAGCACCTGAAGGGGGCCTGCAAGAGAGCTGGAGAGGGACTTGTTACAAGGCCATGTAGTGACAGGACAAGGGGGAATGGCCTTAAACTGACAAGAGGGTAGATTTAGATTAGCTATGAGTAAGAAATTCTTCACCATGAGGGTGGTGAGGCACTGGAATAGGTTGCCCCGAGAAGTGGACGCTCCAACCCTGGAAGTGTTCAAGGCCAGGTTGGAGGGGGCTTTGAGCAGTTTGGTCTAGTGGAAGGTGTCCCTGCCCATGGCAGGGGAGTTGGAGCTAGATGATCTTTTAAGGTCCCTTCCAACCCATTCTGTGATTCTATAATTTTAACATATTTGGTCAGATTGCAGTTTTTCCTCTCCCTGGAATACCCTGAGGTTTGGTCCTTCAGGCAAAGAGGAGCTGGAGCAGCACTTGCTGAAACAGGTTCCCCTGGAATTGGAACTGTGTGTTGTCATGCTGTAAGGCTGAACCAAAAATAGGTTATGTTTGGAGAGCTGGCAACTAACCTCAGTTGTAAGACTAATCTCTAAGCACTGATGTTTGGGGTATCCTATTCAAATCATAGCAGTTGGCTACAAAATTACTTGGAATCAAGTAACTTGAGGATTCTGTTCTAATTCCAACTTCTTTCCTAAAATACCATTTATGTGAGGAGGAGTGGAGAAGTTCTGAGAATTTATTTTTTGGTTAGCAATGAAAAGAGTATTGTGAAAGAAAACATGTTTGAAGATGAAAATTTGACTGAATTTATAATAACACAAGTGAGGCTTGTGAGTCTGCCCCAAGTTTGATAAGCAAGTGAGGGAGTGGGGGATGTCCCCCTCTTCAGGCATTGTGGGATAGGTCTGGACTTTCCTGCCCTATGGAATTTTCAGTAGGAAGGAGGGAGGTTGGCTTTTTATAAAATCTTGAACTGCTTTAAGTTTTCTGAGTGCAGTTACAAGAGTTTTTATTTAAAACGTGGGAATCCTGCATTCAAACAGTTTGATTTCAAACTAGTATTCCTAAACATACAAACATTTGTTTTGCAAATTCCTGCTCTAGGATAACCCAAGTTCAATGTGTGGGGTTTCACGATGGCTTGTTTATCGTCCTTCTGGGGGGTGGTGGAGCTACTTCGTGCAATGCTGAAAAATGGCTGCTCCCCAGGTAAGAATTTCTCTAGTATTTGTGTGCAGCTTTCAGCTAAACGGTGTAGAACTGCCTTCTGTACCACTCTTTGGAGGTATGGCAAGGTCCATGAGCACAGCCAGTTCTCAGTGTGACATCCCTTGAGGACCCCAGAACCAGCTGGCATAAATAGCAGTGGCTTTGGTACTTGCAAATGGGGGAGCAGATGGCTGTGGCTGAGAGTGGAACTTGACACGGGAGAGGCTTTGGCCTGCTTTTCTTTCTCTTTTTTTAATTGTCATACCCACGGACTCAGCTTGGGCTGTGACAGCCAGCCTGGGATCTTTCCCTCCTCTGCCTTTGCTACCAGGAGTGCAAATCCTACAGGCCAAATTAATGTCCTCTGACAGCTGTGCAAGCCTGCCATCTTCCAATTAAGTCTGTGACACCTGTGCAGTCCAGCTAAAGGCACAGGGGTGCACCGGTGTCCCTGGCTTAATTGGAAGGCTGTTGGGTGTCCTAGCTGTCACTGGGGACAGAGCAGGCCCAGTGCCCTCTCACCTCCTGGCAGTGGGAGCGTGAGCTATGGGAAGCAGCTTGGCTCTTGGGATCCCCCTGGGATCGGGGGGCTGGTGCTTTGAGGAGGTACTGAAGCTCAAGCATCTTGGGAACCTAATGGATTTGACACTTGCTTGACGTGTATATGTCATTGTGATTCCCTGGAAAACACTTCTTTTGCTGAAGAGCTGACAAGCAAAGCACTGGCAGTACTTTAGGACTAAAGCGGCTTCTCATACTGGACTGTGTGCGCTAAATACGCAGTCGTTCCTTCACTAAGGATCATGTAGTGGAGAACGGCCCCAGGGCTGGAGCAGGGAAGCTCAGTGACTGTGCAGGCATCTTGCAATCGCTGTTCTGCTGCATGATACCGATTTCTAACAACTGAGCGTACTGAAGGGTTTGGGGCAGTAACATACAGACTTGCTTAAATCACTGTGCACATCTTAAGAGTTACTGCACATTTCACTTTTTTAGGATGTAATTTTAGAGCCATATAGCAGTGGGAAGGGAGCAAGTTATCTAAGAAGTCAGTGGCCCTCTGAAGGAGTAATGAAAGGGAGAGCATGGCTTCTTAGATATTTTCTAGGTCCTAAAGGGAAACTGTATCAGGAACCCTTTATTTAACTACAGATATCTCAGGGATACCACAGATGCATGCAGAATAACTTGGTTTTGAAGATAGCCCTGGGTTTTTTTAAGTTATGTGTTGAAAGGTAAAAACCTCATTGCTGTTTTTCTGGTGGAAAAACTGTCAAAAAAGGTTGCCCAGAGAAACAAGCGGAGCCCAAGAAGGAGGTTTAGGAATGAGGCTGCTTTATCTATGAGCATGTGAAGGTCACTGCCTCCCTCTTAGAACAGTTAAACACACCCGCAGTCGTGCTCATCATCAGCTTCGGCATTGGCTGCTTATGCTGTAAAGTACATCCGCTGCCCTGACCAGCTTCAGACGTTTGCTCTTCTGCAGCCTTCCATGCCTTACTACTGTTGCTTCAGAGCGTACAAACTACTAGCTAGAGTGTAAGCATGTTTATTTTGGAGTACTGAGGAATTGCTCCCTTAGGATTAGTTGGTTATCTGCTTAGGAACAATCTAAAAGGAGAGGCAATGCTTTGTTTACTTACAGTGATTTTTACCAGAGGAGTTCTGGTGGTTTTTGAAAATACGTGGTTTGTATAAAACTATTTACAGTGTGGGACTTTTGAAAATATAGATGATAGGAAAATAGTACTAAGTGGAAGGAATATATTTTTTGAAAAGAGGAGAGTCTTCCATCTTAATCGTGCTTCTGTATGATACCTCAAAGCAGTAAAGGGCTAATATTGATGTGAGGTCATAACTATGTTTTTGTTAGATGCAAAGGTAGTTACTGATGACTGAGTACATAAAGCTGTGTTTAGGTACATAGCTATTAACAATATGAAGACATAAAGGAGTGGCCAGTTACACTGTGTTTAGATTTCTAGATTTTCTTGCATTTAGAATTTTTGTCAGAAAAGAATAAATGGTGACATCATGCTTCACTATGTCTTGATGTCATAAAAACCCCTGAACTTTTGCTTTTGGGAGATCTGTACGTAGACCAGCACAAGAGACGCATGCTGAAGTTCCTTTTGGGGTTACAGGAGTGCATTCATTTATTGGACCTGTGTTCGCTCACTGAAGCGGATGTGCCATTGGTGTGGGCAGGTTTGTGTTGTTGGTATGTTCTGTGTCGGTGCGGTCAGCTTTGCCTGGTGGAGCAATACCAGCGATTTCTGATCACCACCTCCCTTTTTGGGTCAGGGCTTGTGAAACACCCTTAGTTTGTGACGTGTAATTTTCAACCTGCGCTGCTGCACAGTGCATATTGGAAACTGCTAATTACTTGCCGTAAGAAATGCCGCTTAAAGCAAAAATGCTGAAATCAGCTTTCAGTATGTCACTTAAAAAGATACCTTAACAAAAGTGAAAGGGCAAATAGTTTTCCTTCCATCCAGTCAACCTATATTTATTAATTTGTAATCAGGTAGCTATAGTTTCCTTCATTTTCTGACAGTTTAGCAATAAAAAGCCATACCACACCATGATCCTAGGAGGCAGAGAGTTGTATTCTAAAGCACATGAATTTATTCACTTTCTGTAATTTGTGAGGAATAGCCGTTTATCTTGCTTTTAGAACCGCTGAAGGTTTTAATAATAAACATCTTTTACTATTAGAAGTATAATCTTGTATCAGTACTTTGACCTTTTGAAATTGTTTAACTTCAGGACTACGTATGTGACATAAGATTTATGTGAAGCAGAGAGGGGAAAATTATCTACTTGGTCAACGTAGTTCATTTTTCTACTAATGCATCTTGCACTGGTAGCTTTCTTTTGCAGTATGCTTCCTAGAACCAGCCATTGGTCCCCAGTAATAGAAACGTCAGATATTTTTGAGCTTTAAAGCCAGGATGAAGCCATTACACGAGAGCGTTTGCCCCTCTTTCCACTTTCCTTTCACGAATGACAAGCTTGGGCTGCCTCTAACTTGCACTGATGAGTTTGAGATAAGTGGTTGGCATCAAGGAGATCCCAGCTTCCAGTATCAAGGGATTAAACTAAATATGGTAACAGCAGTAAAATAACATTCCTGTAGCAGCAATAACAGACTAGTTCTGCTGCTTGGAGGCATTCTCATTTTGCAGTTTCAACTCAGATATGGTAGTTTCTCAGGAACACTTGAATGTATGTGGGACAGATGATAAAATAATTTTCATTTGTGTATATCTTGGCTCTGAGTGATTCTTTAAGCTTTTTTCCAGCTATGAAAGCTATGCAGTAGTTGTGTTGTATGGAAAAATAAACCATAGCACAAATTAATGTTGATAATAAATATTTCCTGTGGCTCTAAACATCTATTATTTTGGGTTGGTCTTTTTCTTTTAGCTAAAGTACGCTTTTGCCTTCCATTTGAATTCAGTGTTTATTTTGTAAGCATATCACATTAATGTACCTAGCCTCATTGCTTCCAGCAGCATAAACAACAAACACTTAAAGCATCAAGCACTTACCGGGCTCCATAGAGTGGAGGGGTGCTGGTGGACCTATTTCCTGGCTGCTTTGTCTGCTTAAATATTCAGCCATGTAGTGAAACCACTTCTGCTTATATTAGTAACCAGTTTTATCCTCGGAAATATCAACCTTTGCAGCTTTGTGAAGATGCTAGTGTTTGCTATTGAAATTCATGGGTGATTTTAAAGACTTACAAACTAAACTTGACCCTTCAAAACTTGGAATGGTATCTCTGAGGTTGTTTCATTTTGCATGTTGAATAACAAGCAACTGATAAGCCTTTTACTATGACAGGGATAGTATCGTTCTTCTAAAAAAATGTAATGTGCTGTGAACCTTTCCTGAAAGGCTTACAATTTGTACAGCGGCAGGAGGTTAAAAGCAGTGTGATTCACAAAATGTTTCTATGAGCAGCTAGCTGTCCAAGAGGATATTGACAGCTTTGTTCCAATGAGTTACTGGGTTATGTAATATAATAGAAGTAAACTTAAATTACTGCTACTTTTACATACTTTAAAAAAAAAAAAATTGATTAACAGCAGAAATCAAAGATAAGAATTGACAAGGATTTAAAATTCCAGTCTTAATGTTCAAAATAATATGTACCCTGTTTGTTGAAAACAGTCATTTTGTGTTCGGTAGATTTATGGACAATGAACAGCTTCTCCCTATAAGCAAACCAGTGTTAAAGAAAAGTCCATACAAGAATGGAAACAAGAATATTAGCATATTTATTTCATTTTGGATGTTAGATCGGGGCTGTGCTTCACATGTTTCTGCTCTGAAGCTCCTTGTTGGACTCGCCGCCGTGTAGATCCAAACACTCTATTCAGATGTCTGCTCTCTACATGCTCGAGCATTGTCAAATACAAGGTTAAACGGTAACGTGGCGGTAGAGTTGTGATTTTTCTGCAGCCTAGAGAAATCCTGTTTGTTTCTGGAGGAGAATTATGGAAGGAAAAGTGAATAGGAAAATATTCCATTATATGAAATGGTAACGGCCTACTTCATGATCTCTTTCATAATCATGTCTGTTCTTCACACAATAACTGCCTGCAATTAATATTATTTTTGCAAGTGAAGCTTAAGAATCCAACCGTTTGTAGTCTCCTGGCTTGATATGAGACTAATGTTTAGATCTCTTATTAGGTACGCTGAGGTTTCGGAGATTAATTTGCTTTTTTTAGCAGTCTCTTGATCAAACTAATCTGATTATAAAAACAACTTTATCAATGCTAGGCTGTCTAGACTCAGAACTTCCTAAATTAGCAACAAAGCAGCAAATCTTTGCTCTTACTACTTCCAAAACTTTGACACTAAAAAAAGTAAAAATTTGCAGAGACATTCTAATTGCCTTTCATTACGTTCACGTTAATCTGCTTTAAGAAAAACCATTATTCTTTCCCTTGATTTCGGGCAATGTGTAGCAGAAAGGACGTGTGCTTGCAAGCTGAAATACAGTGTCTGGTACAAATGCCTGCCTAACTCAGAGTAGGTTTTCTCCTGGTGAGGTTTGTTTATATTAATTGGATCAAATAGGATGATGTCAGCGAAGAAATCAAAAGTTAATGATCTGTCAAATCCCTTTGAAATATCTATCAATTATTTCTGAGGGTTTGCTGCCTCTTTGTGGTATTTCTTGTGTAAAAATGGAATTCTGTATCGATCAAAGCTTTTCTTGGGATTGTGCAAAAGACAGTTAAATGCAATTTCCCCGAGTTCTACAGTGTGTGACTGGGAGTCTTTCTTTCTCCCTCCTTCACATTCCTCCCCACACGATACAACATACAGTGCCAAAGGAGTCACCAAACATTTTTCGAATGTCTGTAATATATTTTGTGATGATGGGGTGCTACTGCTTTATCAGTAAGCTTTGAATAATGTGCTGAACGGTGAAGCTTCTTACCTTTTTCATTATCTGAGGGATGACAAGAGATCTTGTCATACCTTTCAGTACCTTCATTTTTAGACATCTTTACCATGATTGATAAAATAGTGGTGAGTCTGCTCTGTTTATGTCACTCAGCATTTTGCTAATGAGCTGAATGTATCCAGAAGCAGGCAGAATAGCTGTGGGGTTTTTCTCAGATGTAAAGATACTTACACTAGAGGCAGAGACTCATAACAAGCCAACCGTCTTGATTCCTGCTAATTTGGGTTATTCTAGGATTTTTTCTCCCCTTTGATTAGTTACTTCATATAGTTACTTCATAACTATAATCACAGAAATCAGAGAAATGTTATTTTTGGGAAATTATAATCTGATAGGGCTTCAGTAATTTATTTACATTGTTAATTGGTGGTGAGACTATAAAAGTTATGAACTACCTCATAAGTTCATGCCTGCCTACATCTGAATGGCACGTATTCACTGGTTATTATTTATAATTTTGGGGGTATTGAACTGCTGGAGATTACTCATGTTGAAAAGCTGCTGGAAGGCCTGAACTAGGAATTAAATTATCATAGTGGCTTCATTTTGTTAACAGTCACGTTGAAAATATCTTGCTTGCAGGACAATCAAACTCATCAGTGTTCTGCTCTTCCACTTCAGTAGACAAAGTTTTAATCAGTGGCACACTCGATCTTGCAGAATTCAAGGAAAATAATTTCCTGCATTTTTGAGATGAGCAAAAAT
Source organism: Gavia stellata (assembly GCF_030936135.1). Taxonomy (NCBI): domain Eukaryota; kingdom Metazoa; phylum Chordata; class Aves; order Gaviiformes; family Gaviidae; genus Gavia; species Gavia stellata. Next base: position 20,462,481 of record NC_082598.1, on the reverse strand, counting down.
TCGGGTAATCTAGCTTTTAAACTCCTGGCACTTTTTTTCTTTCTTTTTGAATAATCAGCTTTAATTCATTCAGTTGCCTATTTCATGTAACTTCAATTATCAAGATGACCCAATGCTTAGATGGGATTAGCTCACGGATGAAGAGCAAGCAACTGAATCTGAACTCGGGGAAGGCAAGTAATAGACTGATGGGGAGATCAAAACATTTTGAAGAAATGTACCATTTCCTCTGAAGTTGTGTATCTGCAATTGGTCTTTGCATTTAGATGGCTTTAGAGAACCTTGTTGTTCATTTCTGATGGTCACACATAGCAGCATTTACAAAAAAATACTTTTCTACTGTCCTCTTTTTCTTGGACCTGCCATCCTATCTTAGCAGTCGGTCATCTAGCTTCAGTTATCTTTCAGATGAAGCACAACAGTGTATACAATCTGCATCATCTAGCAAGCTTATAAAAATGAGTTATATTCTAGGTCTTGTTTTTCTTCAAGACTCTTAGCAGCCTGGACTCAGCTCTGGGATGAAGACCATGAGTGCCAAAGCCAGTGCCAGTTAGTTCTTTGGTGTAACTGAACTTTCTGAAACAAGGGTAAAACTTGTCTGTGCAGTAAGCGTGCAGTAACTCTAAGTACAAGATGGTATAACAAATTTCAACAGTAACTAATAATCATCTAGAATCTTACCGCCTTCTGCTTTAATTGGAAGGACCATTTCTTCTCTCACCATAAAGACTCCAACACAATACTGCTGCCTTTTTGATGAGAGGAAGACTGAGCGGATGTTAGTCACCTAGTTTAGTGTACTGTGTGAAAGTATTCAGAAATACAGTGATACATACAATCATAAGAAGGATATTGGACATAACAGAACTTTAGAAAAGCCGGCTCTGATAAATTCCTATACCACCACCATTCAGTGGATGGAAAGTATCCATTTTCTGAATTTTAATCAATCACACTCAGTTTTCTGAATGCAATTTTCTTTCAGCAGAACCTTGTATTTTTTTGAATGGTAGCATGTAATTGAAGTTTGGGAGTGTTATTCCAGGATACTTTAGAAAAGCTGTATTTTGGTTAATCTTGATCTGTTATGCTAATATTGGAAAATCTGCACAAGTAGCTCGTGTGGTTGAGGCTGATGAATCCAATGTGCGGAAGCTGCTCTGGAAACTCCAGGTCTTTCAGGTAGCTTGGAACTGGGCTGTCTAGCCATGTGAAGGTGAAAAACGTCATCTGGATTTTAGCTAGAATACCAATGAGAAGCCAAGGAAAAAAAGCAAAATACTGAAATAATGTTTTAAAGGTGACTGTGGTTGCTGTGTTCTCGTCCACTGGTGGTTTCATTCATTAGTTATGCCTCATCTTACATTTTTGTATCATAGACATGAGTTATCCTGAAAGTTAAATAGAAACCTAAACACTCTGTCATCTCCACTTATTTCTGCTGTAAGTAGGTTTTTGCTCCTCCAGGGCTAATTGCTTTTATAAACATTGTCTAACAATGTTGCTTGACTTTTCCAAGGGTCTGGTACTTAAACTGTTGATCTCCTCAAGTATTAAAAGGATGTAGTACCTAGCTCCAGAGGTGTTCATAAAGCGAAATGAAATCATTTGATGGAAGGTGCTAAGGAAGCTTTAAAGTATTAGCCTAATAGAAAACCTATCAGTGGACTTTTAAAGCCTTTCCTCTTCAATTTTTATGGACTGTCTTAATTAACTTTAAAGGGCTTTTATGCACTTATGAACAGGCTAAGTAGAAAAATTCTTTTTTTTTTCAGCTGCAAATAAGATACAGAGACGGCGTCTAACTTTATTTTAGAATATCTGATATTATAGGCTTTTGCCCTGTGAGAAGGGATTTTCAACTAATGAAGTCTAGTAAAGTCGGGAATAAAAAAAGTTACATGTGTCTGCAGAGGCTGAAAACTTGGAAAAAAGAAAATGACAATGGTGAATGAAAGAACAGTAACCATAAAACATTTTGAGGTATTTATGATCACAAGCTTTAAAAATAGTGGGGACCACAGCACTCAGTTTAAATGGTACACTGATTATTGGAGGGGTATTAAACTGCCTAAACAAAATGTACAGCCATAGAATATCACTTTGTGTTGTAGAATCTTAATTTAGAGGCTACAGCTGAGTTGAATCCTGATCCCCTTGGGATTGTTCTGATACAGATCTGTCTGCTTACATGGAACATGTAAGTTGAAGATGAATGACTTTTCTGTCTCAAATCTTCCATACGCTTCTCAAACCACAGACCTCTAGAAGCCTCACTTTTCAGGGAATTTCTCAAGAGATCACTCCGTGTAAAGAAAAGAAAGATGCGTTCGTGATGCTCTGGCTTTTGCCTGCAGCAATGGGGTACATTTACTCTTTGAGAGGTCTCTCCAAAACTTGGCGCTTGGTGATACCAGATCTGTTATTGGCTCAAACAGTAGTCCCTGGCCTTAGTCTTGTCTCTGTGCACCAGCCTCAGGGGAAAGAGGATGTGCTGTCTGTGAGAAGACAAGTCCAGCCTCAATTTGAAAGATTCATCCTGATTCACCTTATTCCCATACCAGACAGGTTTTGCAGGTAAAAAACTCTCAAACCCACACACACAGAAAAAAAAAACAGTTTCTAGTTTATTTAACAGACTTTGGAAGTCCTTAAGCTGAAAACATGGACGCAAAGAGCAAACCAAATTAAGTTCTGGACTGTATTTAACAAGATGCCTTTCTAGCTGCTTTGCTATACTTAGTACTCTGGCACATTCTAACTGCACGCTATTATGCTGTGTGCGTCTCTGAAGAGATGTGAGTAATTGTCCCTGTTCCACCTGCACCAGGCCTCTTTCTTTCAGCACAGATGAGGTATTAATAGTTATGCTGAGGTTACTTTTGTTATTCAAACATTTCCTGGATTTTGCTGTTTCCTCCACCCCTCATCAATCCATTTGTCCCAAGTTCCTTGCAAGAGTTTATTTTATCTCCACCTTACTCCTTCCTGCCCACAGGACTGAATACACCTTAGCATCTACTCTGTGGAGCTGTTAGCACACTGGGATATTAGACAAGGGTTATTTGTGGATTTTATTATGTTTGGTTACACACTTCTAGTAATAGAAGTAACATACAAAGTTTTTTGCTTCATCACCAACATCACAGTAACAATGTTAGCGTGCTAAATCATGCGATAGACAAATAGATTGTTAGTCATTTCAGTAATGGCTGGTTGACTGAAAACATCTACAAATGGTCTGGAGGAGCAATACATAGTGCTATAAATAAGTTTTCAGATCTTGTTTTGCTGCCAGCAGAGGTGTGCTCTGCAGAGGCCTTCAATAGGTTCTGAGTACTTTGCAGCTATAAGACAAGACTACAGCTGGATCTCCATTAGTAACAGATCGCTGTGCGATTAAGCTTAACCTACCAGTGATGCTCCCAGAGGGGCAGCTCTCTGAACTTCAGATGAAGAGATTTTGAGCTAGAGCAAATGGTTAAGAGCAGGATGAGGAACAATGTTTGAAGGAAAAAGATAAGAAAAACACTCAAATGTTTAAGAACCCATAATCTGTTTTGAGACTTTTAAAGAACATTGCATTGGAGGGACAGATAGTATGTCTGTCGCCAGAGGAGAGGAAGTAGGGTAAATGCCACCTACTGAAGTGTATAAATAATCAGGTATTAGGAAAAAAAATAAGGAAAAGAAAAAACAAAAAAGAAAATGAGACAAGAAGAGAAAGGAGAAGAGTCCAAACTGTAGGATTTTTCCATTCAAAATGTAGGAACTTTGGTTCAAACCACAGAATTTTAGTGCAGACTTTACCTCAACAGCATAAATAGCTCAGAGGTCAGGCTATGCTGGAGTACGGATTCAGGGTGGAATGCACTAAGACTTAATACGAAGACAAAACGTGCAATGTCAAGTTGCTTAAAATTTTAGAAGTGAGATGCTTTAAACACTGACACCTCAGAGGGAAGAGAAGAAAACAATTCAAGAAGGATGGTGAAGTAGAAAGGAATTTTATGCCTTAATTGTTGCTGTCTGAAAAGTTGAAATAAATTCTTAAACCACATGAAGTTTTGTGGGCCACTGATGAGCAGCCTTGACAGGCTGAAGTCTCTGAAGGAAAATACTCAAGCAATTTGAGAAACAAATCATTGTGGACATAGTGAACACCTTGTTTCTGATGTAGTTTCCATATTCTGTTGCTGGGAACCTTCCTGCTGTATTTTTACCTGGTTTAGGCCAGGATGAAAGGCTCTTTGACCTCATATGGAACAGAGGTGCCTGTCACAAAGGTTCCTCTGGATGACGAATTCAGGTATTCTTGGCTAGCTTTCCTTCAGACAAAGTCAAATCACATCAAAAAGCTGAGTTTCTGCTACACTCAGGTATGTTTCATGGTATTGCATGTTCATGCCACATTTGGGGACTGAAGAAAATAAGGTTTCCTCAACAAATAGAATAGTCAAAGGATTCCCTGGGTATTACTAAATGGTGGTTTCTTCCTTAAAATATCAGGCGAGGGGGAGCGAGGAGCTTCAGTGGGCTTTTGATCGGAGTTGTGGCAGAAAACCATCTTCAGTCTTTCCATTGATGGCTCTGGGCTGTTGTGAGTGTGCTGGGTGCTGCTCAACAAACCCCTGGCCCTCCCAGTTACGATCTGGAAGCAAAAACAGTATTTTTTTTTTAAATGAAAACCATATAATATGTTCTTACATCAAATAGAACATATATTCTGAAAAAAATTACCACCTACATTATTCGCTTTCCATTTATAATTTTCTGAGTTTTGTGATACCAATGTTAGCTGATGGGGAAAATGTTCCCCTTGTCAGAGGACCGCGCTTGAGGTGCTGGGTATGCGATCAGGATAAGGAGTACTCAGGGAACGTGGGGTCAACGCAGTCCGATCTATTTCCGCTAATCGTTTGGCAAACACTTTACAATCATTATATTCAGTGTGACTTCACTGTGTCCAACGACGAATTTGACGGCGGCTTACCGGCCGTCAGCTTCACGTTTCCTTACGGCCGGGAGGGCTCCCCGCTGGTCTGGGGCGCCTTTGCAGGGCGGCGTTGTCACCACGGCGGCGACAGGAGCAGGCGGCTGGATGCACCGGCACCGGCGGGAGGGAAGTCACGTCGCCGGTACCACTTCTGTGGTCACTGACACGCTTAAAAAAAAAAAAAAAAAAATTATCCTGCTTTTCTCCCGCTCCTTGAAAACGGGGTGCTGAGGAAAATGCCCCCCAAAAACGGAAAGAGCGGGGTAAATCGTACCTGACAGATGGGGACTCGCTAGCGACTCTGAGGCGAAGTTTCCCGCGGGCGGGCGGGAGGGAGGGCCGGAGGCGGCGCCCCGCCCCCGTCCCCTCAGGCGCCCGCCGCGGGCCGGCTCGGGCCGGGCTGCGGCGCCGGGGTCACGCCTGTGCCCGCACGCCTCTCGCCGGCCTCGGGTCGTACGCTGGAAGGCGAGCTCCAACTTTTCCGGCGCGGCGCGGCACGGCTTAGCGCCGCTCGACGCGGGGCGGGGCGGGGGAGGCCGGGCCGCGGCCGGGAGGGCGGGCCCGCCCGCGGCGGCGCTGGCCCGGCGCGGCGGGGGAGGACGCGCGTCGCCACTTGCCCGCTGCTTCCCCGCCGCGGTGCAGTCGTAGCTCCCGCAAGCGCCCCCTTGTTTCCTTGCGCAGGCTACGCTGCCGAGCAGGGACGGGGGTGGGTGGGGATGGAGAGGTCGCCTGGCGCCGGTGATTCAGTGCCGGGGTCCGTGGCACAGCCTGTCCCCGGCGGCGGCGGCGGCAGCGGAGCGAGCGCGCGCACGTGACGCCGGCTCCGGCTCCTCCGTGCCGCCACAAACAGAGGCGCACACACGCACACGCGCTCCCCGCTCCTCCATCCAGCCTCCGCGCTGCCGCTCGCTCCCTCTCGCACGCACCGCGCAAGCCGCCGCCAGGGCGAAGCCGTCGGCGCACTCCGCCGCGGCAGCACCGGCAGCAGTGATCGCGCAAGAGGCAAGAGTTTGCGAAGGCTGCTGCGTGCCTTCCCGAAGAGGTTTTGCGCCCAGAGGATGGCTGGCTGCGGGCTGTCAGAAGACGCTTGCTTCTCCTCCTTCTTTTACAACTACACCTCCTCCTGGGAGACCTCCTACAACCAGGTAAGGGGTGGCCGGTGCTGCGAGGCGCGCTCGCCGCCGCTGCGCCCGCCGGGCTCCTCGGGGGAGGCGAAGGTGGTGCCTGTGCGTGCAGGAAGGGGCTGGAAGTGTTTCTGCTCAGCATCTGTGGGGGGCATCGGCCGAGGAAAGAGAGGAGAGAAAGGAGCCTTTTTTCCGTGTGCCTTTTAGCCCCCGTCCCTCCGCCTCCGCCCCTCCCGTGAGGAAGAGGAGCGGGAGGAGGGCTGAGGAGCGGGAGCCGTAGTGCGCGGAGGGCTGCGCGCTACCCGGGAGCAACTCGGGGCACAAGAAGGCAACTCGGGCCAGGCGTCCCCGAGCCTCCCCCTCGGCTGCGCTCGCCGCCGTCCTCCGCGCGTTGAGGGCCCCCGCTGAGGGCAGCCGGACGAGTTTGCCGGGGCGGGGGGAGTAGGCGTGCGAGAGGACCCCCGCACACCCCGTCCCTTCTCCCTGCGAAATGGCTGCATATGCGTTCAGCCTCGTAATTTCGGGTCCTGCCTCGGTGGAAATAGTTCGGCGTACCCGTCTCTCTTGATTCAGCCCCCCACCCCCTCCACGTACTTAACTTTGATGACTGTGCAATGCGGAGCGCGCAGCCAGATAACGCCGGCTCCTCCGGCCGGGTCGGTCTCTCCCGCCCGCCCCCTGGCTCGGGCCGCGGGGGTGGCTGGCGAGGTGGTGAGGGAGAGTGGGGAGGAACCAGAAATCGCGCCTCAGAGGTAGAGAGCTATTCTGGGAGCCTCCAAAACGTCTTTAATTAAGTAACTGTTGTAGTCTGCTGCCCCCGCTGCTTGTTTGGTGAAACTCTACAGGCAACTGTCGTTTATAACTACATCGGGGTGTGTGTGTGAGTGCGTGCGTGTGGAAGGGGGTTTCTGGTGCAGGCGTGAGAGGAAAAGTTGGGCAGCGGGTGGAAGCGGGCTGCGGGGCAGGTGGAAGGCACCCCCGAGCTGCGGAGGCGGCGGTGCCCGCGCGGCGGCGGGAGAGCCGCCCGCGGCCCCTGAGGCGGCCAGGGGCTCCGGGCTGGGGGGGGGGGGGGGGGGGGGGTCGCCTCCCTGCGGGGGGGCAGAGCCGGCTGAGCTCATGGAAGAACGCGCAGCCCGCAGCCCCGGTTTCCAGGGAACTGAAATCCCCAAACTAGCAGTTGCCAGTTTAAGGTTACACCTCGCAGCGAGGGATCGAGAAACCGCGCGCTCCTCCCTGCCTCCAGGAGTTAGTAACACCGAGCAGCGAGGAGCGGGGCCCCTCCTCGGGCAGCAGCCAGACGGCCGGCCGGCCGGCGAGCCCGGGCGCGGGCGGCCCGCGGAGTTCGGGGGCCGGGCCGTCGCCGTGGGGCCCTGGAGCCCCGACAACCGGGTCGTCCCTTCCGGCAGCCGAATAAATACTGATCTCTGGTGTCCGGGGTGCGAGCGGGGCACTTGCCGAGCCCGTCTCGGAAGGCACCTCGCGCTAGGTTAAGCTGCCTGCCGCGTCTGTCGCCCCAGTCCGGGGGCAGCCTTCCTAGCAGGGAACAAGTCAGGCTCGCTTGCGCTGAGGAGAGGGGGGTTTCGTGTGGGGAGCAGACACACACAGGCACGTATCAAACCCGGAGCCACCGCTGCTTGCTGTCTCCCGAGTGCGCCGGAGCCCCTCGGGCTCGATGAAGTCGTCAGGTGTCGCCGGTGGCCCCGCGCCTGGCGGGGCGGGAGGGCGGCAGGTGCGCGGGGGTGGCGGCCGTTGGCGGGTCCGTAACGGCCAGCGCCGGCTCGCGGCTGGCAGGCCCGGGCAGGGCGCCGCCTGAGAGCCGCCGCTCGGGGCGGGGAGTGGGGGGGCTGCCCGAATTCACGGTCCCGGTCCTCAGCAGCACGGCGTGCCCGATGCCCGGGGGTGGCTGCGGTGCACACGGGTGCCGGTGTGTTTATATGCGCAGCGAACGTACATTATTATCCTGCTAAATACGAGTCCGTGCAAGTAACAGATTTAAGAAGGGCTTATGCCTGGAATAAAAGGCAGGCAGTCATACGAGGAGTCCTTTGAAACCATCGGAGGAGGAAGATGGTTAGGAACGCAGACAATAAAATCAGGCTTAAACCAGTTCCTTTATCTAAAGTTAGTTTCATTCTGTAGCGAAACAGTTCCGTGCAAGAATGGCATTGTGAAATGATAGGTTCGCTTACATTTCTTTTCAGGAGAGCAAGCCCGTATCACAATGGAAGCAGGAAGAATTACTGCCAAATCCAGAGTTGATCGATTCTAAATACCAATGTTGAACTGTATCTAAGGGAAAACGGGGGAGATAATTCAGGATGCAGAAGGTCTATTTATAGAAGGACTATATAAACTGTAGGATATATACCCAAAGTTGAATTAAATATGCATGATTAGGAAAGGAGTTTAGAAGGAGAAGGTGTAGTCATTATATAGCATTACAATGGGAACAGATGAGCTTGCAAGACTTTCCTGGGTGAAGATGAGAAGAATTTTTAAGATACGTATTCCTTCTGGTGCTCAAGGCTCCTTTCTATTTTCATCTTTTGCGTATTACGTTAGCATTTACATCAGTCAAATTCATCAGCTGAGGATTAGCAGTAGATGTTAGTCTGAATATGAAATCAAAATGAATATGGGATTTTGCTGCAAATAAATTTTTCTCACGAGTTTTAACACTTAAAAAGGCAGAGTTGCCTGAAATTTGAGTCAGCCATATTCATGTTTGTTTCTTTTTACCTGAATTGCATCCCCCCCCCAAAAAAAAAAAAGCTTGCAAACCATTTCTTCTTGCTAAATATAGCAACGTAGCTGAAATAAGATTTGTTTTGTATACTCTGTTTAAAACAAAACAGCAAACAGAGAAACTTTAAAACAAAGTGCTGAGATGAGAAGATGGGTCGACTACTGGAAGAATAGTTTTTTATTCCTAGATCAATATGATGCACTCTTACCATCTAGTATGAGGTAAAAGGATCCCTTGTATAATATCAATAGCAGTTCAGCCATAGCTTACTAAAAGAATATTTTCCTGGCATCTCAAGACTTTAATGAGAGTATAAGTAATCAAAATAAGACTTAATAATGGAACCAGTCAGGTTAAAGAGAACAGTGATTTCTTCTAGAAGCGTAACATACTATCTGACAGTTGGAAAGCAGAGATCGGACAGGAAGGCTGAGAGATGCGTTTCAACTTCTGTATTTTTGATGCATTATTGCAGTTCATTTTTTAAGCACAAGATTATATGCGTGATTTGTTGGTAACGTTCTTGGAAGGAACTTTTCCATTGCATGTTAAATTCCAAGTGCATCACAGAAAAGCTTGTATTGGAAAAATTGTGTCTAGAAACTTTATGAAGTCTGTTTTGAATCCATTTCTGAGACAGTCTTCCAGAAAATTAGGCTCTATAATAGCTATAAATAAGACTTTGCATTACTAAGGAGAACTCCAAAAAGATCGACTATTCTCCTGAAGTTTGCTATCTTTTTTTACAGTTATTTTAGTACAGGGACTTAACCGTTATGCTAAATTCTAGACTAGACAAACTTGTAGAATTATATCCTGAGAACTATGAATTGTGGTTGCCTAAACTTACCTCTGTTGTCTTGCCAGTGTGTGTAAAGCTGAGGTGAAAGAATATCCAGCAGATTTCCTGTTGTTTCATTTTGTGATCTGCATTTTTAGACCGTCAATAAACACTCTACTTTTAGTTCTTTATTTTGTGAATATGTGTTCGCCGGAAAATTCCTGAGTGTATCTTCTGGCTTACTGAAATTCTCTCTACATCTATTTCTTAATTAGTAGTCATGAGGAAAGAACAGCTATTTCTAAGTACTGCAAAGGGGGTATTCAGCCTTGCAAGAGCAGTAATATTCTTGGGCATAACCTGTCCATGCTGAACTGGCAGCATTATTTGTATTAATTATTTTTCACTCTCCAGCCCGGGACTGGATACGTTGTTGTGTTACTAATCTATATGGTTGGGAAGTGCTTGAAAATAATTTGAAATGTAGTTCATGAATGAATTCCTATGACTAAGGCATAAATCTGGATACTTACTTTAAATCGACCTCAAGAAAATCCCTGCAGTATAGAAGTAAAATGAGAGTATGCTGCCTGATTACTGCCATTATTTCGGAGATTTTTTCCCTGCAACCCTCAGCTGAGGGCTTGTTACCTGGCACCATCTCTTTGTCCTGTGTTTTCAGACGTGGCAGTACTTTGTACAACATACTTTCACGGAATGTATTCTGTGGATGTAAGTATATCTTGTATTCTTGCATATAAGCTTAGCCAGCTTTGTGGCTTGGCTCTTTGTCTTTACGTATGCAGGCGCAAAAGTATCCCAATGCAGTCAGAGCTTTCTGCCAGTATTTTTAGGGTGCTGGACTGAACTTAGTATATTGCTTTTATGTATTTTCTTCTTTTAACTAGAGTAGGTCCAATGGCCATTTCTATTTGGTCCACAGCCAGTGAGATTTTTTGACTTGTTTTTGTGGTTTTGGGATTTTTTTTTTTTTTTTTTTTACTTGAATAGTAGAACTCAGAGTCTATGCAGGTTTGGAGATATGTTAGATGAGTTCACGTTAATGCACTGCACATGTATAACATGTATTACGTATGTAAGTGTATGAGGATACTGTATCAATCTCTGCACAAGATTGGGCAGTGCACTTTATGATTTTTGCAGACCTTTTTCTTTAATGGAAAAAGACTCAGTTGGTAATTGTACATTATTTGGCTGTGAAAACCAATGGAATAAAAACATCATTCAATTTCAGTTATATTTTAGCAAAGCCTGTAACATCTGTGAAAATTTAAAGGACACTGTCAAAACTAAATTAGTTAAGAAAAAGCAGCAATCCTGGTTTAGTATTAACAGAAAAGACTAGGTAATTAAAAAAAAAAAAGTTAATCCTGGATTTGAAATTTTCCTGACTTTTCTATACCCAAGGGGTGTTGTTTGCCAGGGCATAAAGCCGGGAAAATGGAACACTATAAAAATGAAAGTGAAACTGAAGAGACCAATTTGCTTGGCATCCCAGCAAAAGATAAACAATGGGACAATGAGGAAGATGTAGTTTAATAAAACAGGTAATAGACTTAAAAGTTGTTAAACGTGATTCTCTTTCTTTCAGAGATCAATGCCTTAATTTGTCATTCAACACAGTATCTTTGAAAAGTTTCAGTGACGATTAGTGAATGCTACCATTTGTTTTCAAGGGTTGTCAGTGCCATTGCATAGCATTTAGAGAGTAGATTTCAAAACATATTTTCTGTCCACTTCCTGTGTTGTTATTCTGGTTGTTGTTTAATAAACCTATCCACAGTCTGGGTGAAGAAACAGTGTATTCTGATGGCAGTCTCATCTGGCAAAAAAAGACAGTTTAGACTGGGTACAAACCATTTCCACATGCCCCAGACCAAAACAGCTAAATAGCGGTACAGTAGAGCACAATAATGTGAGTTTAAAGCATATGCAGAAAATGGGCAAGATGTTATTTTGTATCTTAGCTTAGAAGAAAAGCTTATGTGCAAATTGTAAGTTACAGTTATGGCTGTGATGAACTAAAGCATTTTAGTGCTTTATACATAAGACGGGATTTTCAAAAATACAGATGTGTTCAGGAGGAAACGTCAGTAGTTCTAGCAATGTGTTCTGTAGGAAGAGGGCAGGGAGTTCTTAGCTGGTCAAATGTTCGTGTGGTCTAAGCAGAAATGTAAAAGTGCAGAGTTTGCATTGGAATGAGAATGGGGTCATCCACCCTTTGTACTCATCATCAGGGAAGCAGAACCTTCTTCCAGAGAGACCATAGGAAATCAATGAGTACACTTTGCTAGTGTAGAGATAAATGTGTACTGCAGAAGGGTATTAAATATAAAAGGGCAGCAGTAAAATGATTTACTACATGAAGCAGTGGAACTTTCTTTTGGTCACCTAAAAGGCAATTTTCAATTTTTGATAACATAATTGTATTTTTTTGAAAACTAATAACTGAAAAAAGCTGGCAAATAAACTATTTTACGGGGATTTGAGGTATATAATGTAAGCTAGGAGAGGCTTGTTTACAAATGACAGCTTATTTACAAATATATACATGTTTTTGAACATATTATTTGGCATTTATCATTTAGATTATAATCATCTGATCTGACTTACGAAAAGTTAATGGTTTTTTTAATGTTTTTTCCTGAGGCAGTGTGGATGCTTGCAATCCAGTTTGTCTCGCCATGACCAGAAGGTATCACTGAGGGATACCAGCACAACGGATGCACATAGGAGAGAACCTGACGTACATTAGGTGTTGAGGCTTAATGAAATGTGGAAGAGCAGGTGCACAGTCCTAATGTGTTGGTGTGGTTTTTATTTCCTCTGATGTGTCTGTTTGCTGTGTGAACAAATCTCCTTGTACATTTAAAACCTATAGGACTGTAAAATTGCTAAAAAGAACAGAGAACCAATACCTTTACAGTATTTTTTGCGTTTGACTCTGTGTTCTCTACAAGTGGCAACTGAGATTCCCCTTCTGCTAAGTAGCTGTGTGTTACTGTCTCTACTCTCTTCACCTTAATTTTACCTTTAGAGATTAATAGCAGAGTGACCCTTGCTCTGGATATGGCACTTGTGACTCTGTGGTCCTGATTTTGGAAGGAGAAATTGGGCACTGTTGGTTCCATATGAACTCACCGGCACCTGAAATGACAAGAGGTTTGTCTACACTAGCACTTTTCTTGGGAGCAGGAGTGCACTGCATTCATCCCGACTCTGCTGTGGTTTGGTTAGTGTTGTAAACTGGTCTTGTTGCAAATGAATGGAATTCCTTTTGGACAGAACTGAACTGGGAGATGTGTTCCCCAGTGCATTTGCGCTACAAATCGACATTCAACTTATGATGTGAGACCAGAGCTGGCATGAAGTTAAATCATCAAACAAACCACACCCTGAAGTGCATGGTGCGAAGCATGTCGTGTAGATGTCAGATCCTCAGCACCAGCTGTCTGGCTCTTCCAGTCTTACAGTTCTGTATTACTTGCTTATGTAGACAGCCTCTGCACATAGTTCAGTTTACCTAGCAGGGAGCGCATGAAAGCCTGTATTTGGGAGGCTGGTTGGAGGCTCGTGGGTAGAACGGTCACCTGACATGCATCCTTACGTTGCAATCATAAGACCATTATTCCTTCCCTCAAAAAGGGGTAGTTTGTGTTGGCATGAAAAGAAAAGGTTCGTTTGATCACTTGTAATACAGCGCATGAGCGAATTAAGAGGCACTGGTACTTTGGCTCACAAAAGCCCTCCACATTTTTAACCCGTTTTATTATTTGCAAGAGCAATTTAGTTCCTAATGTTAACAATGAGTGATTATGATTCTGTACTTCCTTTTACAGCATAAATTAGCATTTTGTTTTCCATTACAGCTTTTGAATGAGGAATTATAATGTATAATTTGTTGCAAATAGATGTTATCATCTCTTTGGATGTGAACAACCACATAAACTTGAGCAAATGATAAAAATGGAATCAATTACTTCTCAAATGGAAGTAGTTTACAAACCTTCACATACAAAATGGCAATAGTAGCTGGTTATTGTAACAAATAATTAGTTTTTTTTAAAACAACATTTATTGAATTCCATTGACAATTTAGTAATTGTTTATAGAATATTTAACCATCCCCCTCACAAAACATATGCCACATAATATATGCATTTTTAAAACTGCAGATTGCCTCTGTAGTCCTTGTGTGAAGCTTTACTCATGTATATATTCACCTGTACAAATGTTCCAGAGGGGGAGCACTGAGCCACAAATCACACTGATGATGAGATGATTAGAGAGCTTCACAGTATTCTGGAATTAGTAGATCAAGACTGAAATTGTAGAGGAGAGAAGAATGAAGAGTATGTGGTGCAGGCTGTATCCAAAGCCTGCTGAAAGTGATGTGAACTTTTCTGCCACTTTTGAACTTACGATCTAGGTCCTGGTTATTAGAAGGATAAAGAAGAGGAAGAGGCATTATTATGGCTGCTTGAATGAGTGAATGCTGTTAAGTCTCTGCTGGAGGGGAAGGTAATATCTTGTACTTTAATGAGTTTACTAGTTTGAATTTCATGAAACAAGTTTTCACTGTCAGTTGCTACAATATGCTTCTGTATTTTACAGAGTTACTAATTTTTGGAAAAATACCAGTCCACAGCCAAAATGAATGTGAGAAACAGTCCAAAATCCCACTCATTCTCTTTCCCTTGCAGAGACTTGCTTCATATCACTAAAAGACATAATTCAAGCATCATTTCCAACCCCTTCCTTTCAAGGAGGCTGTCTAAATTCTGATGATTTTCTACATACCGGTTTGCATGTATGTTTATTTCTGATCCTCTAAAGTTCTGACCATAAAGCCATCACCTGCATCGCCTCCTGTCGACCTGAATTCACCAGCCTTTTTCTCACAGTCTTCGCTGGTAACCCCATTGCATTAATCCATTCTGTATGCAATAAAAGCCCTGGTTGAACATACTGTCTTGATTGCCCCCAACTTCTGTCTTACCCTTACTTAAAATTACAAATCAAAGTCCATACTTTGCTTCATTTAGTGCTTTAGATATTAGACTTGTTGTCCTTTTAAAGCCTTTGCATAATTTAGCTTTTCACAGAATCACTAAGGTTGAAAAGACCTGTAAGATCATCAAGTCCAACCATCAACCCAACACCAACCACCATGCCCACTAAACCATGTCCAGCAATGCCATGCCCACACGCTCCTTGAACACCTCCAGTGATGGTGACTCCACCACCTCCCTGGGCAGCCTGTTCCAGTGCTTCACCACTCTCTCAGGAAAGAAATTTTTCCTAATATTCAGCCTAAACCTCCCCTGGCGCAACTTGAGGCCATTTCCTCTTGTCCTGTCGCTAGTCACCTGGGAGAAGGGACCAGCAGCCACCTCTCTGCAGCCCCCTTCCAGGTAATTGTAGAGAGCGATGAGGTCTCCCCTCAGCCTCCTCTTCTCCAGACTGAACAACCCCAGTTCCCTCAGCCGCTCCTCATCAGACTTGTGCTCCAGACCCCTCACCAGCTTCGTTGCCCTTCTCTGGACACGCTCCAGCACCTCAATGTCCTTCTTGGAGTGAGGGGCCCAAAACCAAACACAGTATTCGAGGTGCGGCTTCACCAGTGCCGAGTACAGGGGGACAATCCCCTCCCTACTCCTGCTGGCCACACTGTTTCTGATACAGGCCAGGATGCCGTTGGCCTTCTTGGCCACCTGGGCACACTGCTGGCTCATCTTCAGCCAGCTGTCAATCAATAACCCCCAGGTCCTTTTCTGCAGGGCAGCTTTCCAGCCACTCGTCCCCAAGCCTGTAGCGTTGCATGGGGTTGTTGTAACCCAAGTGCAGGACCCGGCACTTGGCCTTGTTGAACCTCATCCAATTGGCCTCACCCCACTGATCCAGCCTGTCCAGATCCCTCTGCAGAGCCTTCCTACCCTTGAGCAGATCAACACTCCTGCCCAACTTGGTGTCATCTGCAAACTTACTGAGGGTGCACTTGATCCCCTCAATCCAGATCGTTGGTAAAGATATTAAACAAGACCAGCCCCAAAACTGAGCCCTGGGGGACTCCGCTTGTGACCGGCCACCAGCTGGATTTAACTCCATTCACCACAACTCTCTGGGCTCGGCCATCCAGCCAGTTTTTAACCCAGCGAAGAGTGCACCTGTCTGAGCCATGAGCTGCCATCTTCTCCAGGAGAATACTGTGGGGGACAGTGTTGAAGGCTTTACTAAAGTCCAGGTGGACAACACCCACAGCCTTTCCCTCACCCACTAGGCAGGTCACCTGGTCATAGAAGGAGATCAGGTTGGTCAAGCAGGATCTGCCTTTCATGAACCCGTGCTGGCTGGGCCTGATCCCTTGGTTGTCCTGCACGTGCTCTGTGAGCGCCCTCAGGATGAACCTCTCCATAATCTTCCCTGGCACCGAGGTCAGGCTGACAGGCCTGTAGTTCCCCGGATCCTCCTTCCAACCCTTCTTGTAGATGGGTGTCACATTGGCAAGCCTCCAGTCATCTGGGACCTCCCCCGTTAACCAGGACTGTTGATAAATGATGGAGAGTGGCTTGGCAAGCTCTTCCACCAGCTCCCTCAGCACCCTTGGGTGGATGCCATCAGGCCCCATAGGCTTGTGAGTGTCCAGGTGGCATAGCAGGTCATTAACTGCTTCCTTGTGGATCATAGGGAGTTTATTTTGCTCTCCATCCTTGTCTTCCATCTCAGGGAGCTGGATTCCCTGAGGATACCTGGTCTGGCTATTAAAGACTGAGGCAAAGAAGGCATTAAGTACCTCAGCCTTCTCCTCATCCTTGGTGACTTCCCCTCTGCATCCAGTAAAGGATGGAGATTCTCCTTGGCTCTCTTTTTGTTGTTAATGCATTTGTAGAAAGATTTTTTGTTATCCCTTATGACCGTGGCCAGATTGAGCTCTAGCTGGGCTTTTGCCTTCCTAATTCCCTCTCTGCATGACCTAACGAGGTCCTTGTACTCTTCTGCAGTTGCCTGCACCTTCTTCCAAAGGTGATAAACTCTCCTTTTTTTCCTGAGTCCCAGCAAAAGCTCCCTGTTCAGCCAGGCCGGTCGTCTTCCCCGCCGGCTCTTCTTACGGCACATGGGGACTGCCTGCTCCTGCACCTTTAAGATTTCCTTCTTGAAGAAGGTCCAGCCTTCCTGGGCCCCTTTGCCCTTCAGGACTGTCTCCCAAGGGACTCTCTCAACCAGTGTCCTGAACAGGCCAAAGTCTCCCTCCAGAAGTCCATGGTAGTGGTTTTGCTGACCCCCCTCCTTACTTCACCAAGAATTGTGAATTCTATCATTTCATGGTCGCTAAGCCCAAGACAGCCTCCGATCTTCACTTCTCCCACCAGTCCTTCTCTGTTCGTAAACAGCAGGTCAAGCATGGCACCTCCCCTGGTAGGCTCCCTTACCAACTCTGTCGGGAAGTTATTATCTTCCAGACACTCCAGGAACCTCCTGGACTGTTTCCTCTCGGCTGTGTTATATTTCCAGCAGATGTCCGGTAAGTTGAAGTCCCCCACAAGAACAAGGGCTTGCGATTGCAATTTTCCCTGTTTACTGTTACCACCACCTCTCTCTGTTTACAACTGATGCGAGATTTGATGCTTGCTGGGTTGCTTCTCCTAACCAGCACTTTTTTACTGTCCCCACCCTTTCCCCTTTTACTTAGTGAAGTCATGAGCCCATTGAGGAAGATCATACAAGCTGTCCTCTAGCTGGTCTCTTGAAAGCCATTGTTGCCTAATTATTAAAAATGGATAAACTTATTTTGCGCTTGGAAAACTATGGAACAAGCTGACCAAAACCCAGTCATCACCCCGACTGCTGCATTTCACTGTATTCATCTGTTGCTTGTTAGTTAAGGTTGGTACCTGCTGCCATACTTTGATCAGTCTGTAGATCAGATAAGCAATAGCTTTTTATTCTTCTAATAATTAAAAAAACCCCTAATGATGTTTTTCTCATTTGCTTCCCTCTAACAAACATTAACAAGTCAAGTCATTAAGGGGGGAAAAAAAAAGAGTGATGAAATGGGAATAGCATAACTTGCAATTCAGGGTGCTGTATTCAGCCTTAGAGCTGTCTTCTGAGACCATGGAGCTGAGTGCTTGGGATGGACCTTCCTCGTAATTTTATTTTTGAGGCAGCTGTTGGTTGTGAAAATTTGTTTCCTCATTTTGACTAAACTGTTTGTTTGGTTGGTTTTGGGGTGTTTTTTTGGGTTTTTTTTTTTTTTTTTTTTTTAACTTTCTAAACAAACTGTCTTGGACTGGGGCAGGAGGTGACTATTATGACACTGCTATTTGCAGTGAGGCTTTTTGAAGCTTAGAATGGTCGCCTGTTGTAGTAATAATTCCTGAAGGGCTGCTGGCACTTGGTTTTAGAAATGCGTGCATGGCTTCATAAAATGTATCCACAGTCATCATGGGATCCCCGGACCGAGCAATTTACAATGTCAGAGGTGTATTTGGATTGTAAAAACTCACTCCAACAAGATAACTCACTTCAAGCATTTGTTTTCAGTTTTTTTTCTTGAGTCAAACAGCACATTGTGATTTGATGTATCTGCTAAATTTTGACTTTTTATTTATGAAGCTTCTTATTATATCTGTCTGCTACCTCTATATGCTCGTAGTTTGCTTAGGCCTTGATCCAGCAGACCACTTAATTGCTCAACTGTAAACACTTGAAGTCAAGGGAACTGCTTACAGGTTTAAAATGAGTGTGTGATGTGTTGGATTGGGGCCTTAGACAGCTATATCTTAAAGACAGAGAACTTTGCTTCCTTCTTGTTTGTTGAGTACTTGCCATACTTCCAGTACATTAGAAGTATTGATGGTAATTATGGCAGTGGGAGCAAGAAAGCAATGGGGAGATCAAGGAGAGCTCTTGAGCCTTAATGCCCGTGCATTCCCCTAGAAAATAAGATTTGATGACATCTATTTTGCTTGCAGGTTT
This sequence comes from Gavia stellata, assembly GCF_030936135.1. Taxonomy (NCBI): domain Eukaryota; kingdom Metazoa; phylum Chordata; class Aves; order Gaviiformes; family Gaviidae; genus Gavia; species Gavia stellata. Next base: position 20,443,831 of record NC_082598.1, on the reverse strand, counting down.
TTATAAATGGAAACTAAAATGCAAAATTATATGCAGTGACAGAAAGCCATGCATGAAAGATACTTAGGGATAGGAAACTCCTTTTGGATCGTAAGCAAGGTTTAAAAAAAGAAAGAAAAAAAGATGGCTGAAAACGTGTAATGGTAAAAAAAAAAAGATTGTAAGTAGGACATGCACACACTTAAATATTTAAGCCATGTGAAACAATGAGTAAATGAACTACTGACCAAATAAATTAGCAAAACAAAAGTAAGGTTGCACTTCTAGCCTTTTTTATTTTCATCCAAAAGACTGTTAATTGCTGGAGGATTAAAATAATTCATATTCAAGGACAGAAAGTGATAACAGTGTGCAGAAGCTTGGATGCTCCAGCTATATAAGAAAAAGTGAAAGGAATACTTTTCTCCTTGTGTGATGTCAAAGCCAAAAGAAGGGGGAAAAAAAAAGGGAGGGGGTTGTGACTCTTTGATGTCACTTCCAGAATAAAAATAATGCTGTAAAAGAAATAGCATAATCTTTTTCTATTTATCTAAGTCCTTTTTTTCTAAAGAGTTAGGGCAGCATTGTTAATTGATTTTTCTGACACTCATAGTAACAGTTGTATTAAAAATAATTTACAAAGGATTTTTTTCTTCCAGAAGCTGAGCCCTGCAGAATCTGTTGTAGAAGAGTGGGTAGAGAGTGGATTATTGTACATCACTGTTCTCACATAATTATAATCTGCTTGATTGGTAAAATGCATGTTGTGCTTTTGCATTGTCCATTTTCAACCAGTGATGTCTTTCCAATAAGATTTGCTGGTTTAGTAGTAATAACATCAGGATATCTCATGCCCTTTCAGTATAAATAAAGGTTGTCCTAACAGCTGTTCAGATTGTGCTGGCGGAGTATCCATCTTTGCTGGAGTGCTACTTTTTGGCTAGAGTATTGTAACACATTGGAGTTTTTCTCTGGTTACCAATGGTTGAATCATTTCCAGCTGTGAAAACAGATGTGTGGCTTTTTTGGGAAGTAAAGTTAATTAGGGGAGGTTTATGAATTGGTTCTTTTTTTAATATGGTGTTAGAGGATACCTTTAGAAAAGAAATTTTATAAAATTTTTAAAAGATACTTTTAGAAAAGACGTTTTTTATGAGCGTGAAGTTGGACAGATTATCAACACACATAGCATTATAAGGAAAGTTTTGGACATACCCATGACAAAAAGAGCCTGCCCATTGCCTCATTACCTCCTAAAACGATGTTGAAAATGAAAAGAAGAAATACTTACTATTTAAATTGATAACTAATAAAACTGAGACAAAACTGGCAAAAAGAAGTGACTAGTTTATCTTCGTGCATATTGTGTATTAGTATTGCTATTTGGCTGTTTTGTAAGGTAGCTTACAGTCTTTTCAAATCTGTATGGGCCAACACTTCACACATGTCTCATTAAATTTTTTGTTTTCTTCATCTTTGGCTTTTGTCTTTAAAAGAAATTCTGTAGGTGAAAACTCTGGAAAATATTTGCCATTTTTCAGACATTCTTTTCCCCTTTGTGTTTAGCATAGTGATTTGTACCTTTAACATTGATGTCTGTCTATTTTTAAGTCTGCTGGTAGGTGCAACACAGTTGTTATGGAAAAGGGAACTTTTTATGTGAAGAAACTGTTAGTATTGTGATTTTTTATTTCAATTTTTGTTTTACTCTTTTTGTTCTTGATTGTTACATAAATGGTGAAGGATGAAAAAAAAATCCAGCAGCAACTTGTTTAATTTTTGTTACTCTTGTTGCAAATAAGTGTCACATGAAGTGGAAAGCTATTTGTTAGAGCATCCTGAAACAAGGATGTTCCTTGTGCACATTGTGTGTATGCTAGGGCTGCAGTGTATTGCACACTAAAATCCCAAATGTACAGATGTGTCTCTAGACTAATCACTAAACATGTCTAAATGAACTACAAACTCACTGAGCAGCATTCAACTTTTCTAAGACTACTATGACTGTAAGCTAGCAATGCAAACAGAAAAAAAAGATTGTTTACTCATGTATTTTGCATTTTTTTTTCCATGGGAAAAATGAGTATTTGGAAAGATCATGGAAGAGACTATTATAACAAAAATACTTGTGGAGATCACAAACATATGTATCCATGAAACAACTGAACTTTTCTTCTCTTATGAGTAGATTGAACTATCATGTCAACCGTAGGACATACTTGGTGCTTTGGATGCATTCCAGCTTAGAGAGTCTCAATGAAAAGCTTTGTGTGTTTGGAAGAATATGTTGCCTATCTGGGATTTGCAGAGAATGAGGAGATGATGTACTTCTCCCATTTTAAAGCACAGCAAGCTGGGCAGTGGTTTTGGGTGTTTTGTATACGGGGCGTTGCCTGCTACTTAAGCAGAATGACTGCCTTTTGATTAGTAGTTGCCCAGGATGAAGAATGGATGTGGCAGTGCTACCTGCAGTACGAGTTTCTAAGGCCTTATATGTTTGTTTCCTATTTTTGGGTATAATTTTGCCAGATATTAACTGTGTGTATTGTTTTTTGCCCCAGTTGTATGTCTCAAGCTAGGTTTTTGGGTTTTTTTTTAATGCAGGTATCAGTAACTGTGATTTCACTGTCTTCAGGAATGTTATTAGGTTAAAAAAAAACATGCAAAATTTCATATGGTGATGCATAATTAAATTTTGTCACCAGGGAAGGCAGTATAAAGTGTAGGTCTGTTTTTTTTTTAATTGAATATTTGTTGTTCTTTTTTTTTAGTGAAGAATTATTAAGTATAAGACAAAAAGCAAACAAGAGAATAAAAGGGCTGGCATATTGAGAACTATTTTATAAAAATATTAATTCTTTTGTAGTTTAGAAGATGTAAAGCAAAGTGGCAGCAAAAGTCAGAGCTGTATTTGATTAGAAATCAAAAGGTTATTAATAGTGCTGATTACTTCAGCTTAGTTATGTCTGCTCTAGTATTACTCTTATTTGTTTGCAACACTAATCAAGCTCACTGTAAGCCCTTATCTTTGACCAGCCAGAAGAAATCATAAAACGAAATAATTGTTTAGTGAGAAAGACTCTGATAACAGCATGACTCTTGTGTGGGAGACAAGGAGATAATGCTGTCTGAACGAAATGATATAACCAAGGTAGCTAAGGTGATAAATTCTTTAGTTGTCCTCAGCAGTGAAATATACAGCAAATTAAAGATGCCATTTTGAGAATCATCCTAAGAACTGATGGTATTTGTAATTTGCATGTTTCACATTTGCATGTGTAGAGGAAAGCGAGGAGATTTGGTGTTAAGAATAATACAAATTTGTAAAGCCACAGATTTACCCACAGAGTTTGACCAGGCGATTCAGCCATTACTTATTACCCAGTTATCTCTCTATGGAACTGAAAACTGTGGTTAGTGTTTGGCTTTTATTTGACCAAAATATTTTCCAGAATTTAAGTATTTATCTGAAGGAAGGCATCAAGTATTCAGTAAAGCTTTTGATACTTATTGTACTGGTTACTCATTCTCATTGTTTGCTTTCTTTAGAAAGCCCTGTTTTTCATTAGAGTTGTTCAGAATTAATTTTCTAAGCAGAGGTTCTCTATATGACTTGACCTGGTAGGTTGGGAAGCCCTTCAGTATCTTTTTGTTTCTCCCTCTGAAAAATACTTTTACTCAAGACACCGCTGTGTCTTCTTATTGTTAAGCTAATCAGAGTGACCTCTTTAAGACTCTTACCCGAGGACATTTTTTGCAGACTTCAAGTACATTTGCATAACTTTTCTGTTTTCCTTCCAATTTTTTGATTTCCCTTTAGGAAAATCAGATGCCAGAAGCGTGAGATGGTATTTCAGTATTGGTCTCTCCAATGCTCTCAATACTCCAGAGAAGAATTCACTTACCTGCCTCTCTTCATTACATTCAAGGTTCAAATTAATTCTTTTTGCTGCAATATCACAATGAGAGTTCACGTTGAGTAACTTGTGCACTTCAATACTTGCTGTCTTAACTGAGTCATGATGATCCAGGATGTAATCCACCATTCTGTACCTACGTTATGTTTTCTGTTCATTGGTCTGCACCTTAGTACTTTGTTTTATCCAAACATACTTTGTTAAATGAGCCTCTTTTCAACGTTATGACTTTTTGCCAATCTTATTTCCGTCTACTAATTTTATCATCATTTTATGTGATGAAATGTTGACTAGTGTGAAGCCTGGCACCAATCCTTGCTGAAACCCAGGAGAAACATCTATGCTCATTCCTCATTGTATTTTGTAATAACTCTCCTAGCCCCCCTTTAATGCACTTAAGAAGATACTATGTAAGAGTATATTAATTTTTGAATCTGGAAGTCATGCTGTATTAAATCAGCTGCCTTGCAGAAAGTCTTCTACAGATGCATAATTACTGAACAAGTGGTGTCATCAAATATTTGAATTAAAATTACTGGATATTTTTAGTGATGAGATGCCAGTCCTTTAGTTAAGTTATATGTGTATGTAGCAGTATGTTACTTAATATACCTTCCATGTTACTTAATATACCTCTCCTGGGCAGAGCAGAAACTTTCACATTCATAGTGTATAAATGAGCATTTTTTTAATAACTTTGGATCTGTAGAGACTACCTGAGTTTTCACATGGTTACACTTGTAGTGCTTGCACCAAAGAGACAGTGATAAAAGCATTACGTGGGAGCAAGACTTTATACATGATGCATAATACTAGTGTGTCCGTGTGCCAGCATGTTGTGTGTGCCCTGGATAGCTTTAAAATACTTACATCTTTTTCTAGATAGGACTTGAATAACTGGAAATGTACTCAGGATTGGTCTAGACAGGAGACACCCTCCCACCCTGTCACAAAATAAAGCTTTAGGATATTCTTGGCTCCTTAGTTCAATGCAAAAAGAGAAAAAAGAAATGAAATATACTAACTCCTGATTCAATTTTGCAGAAGTCAGCTTGTGTCAGGGCTGAATTTATTACTGTATATCTGAAAATGAGCTGGATGTGTTACTTCTCTGATACGCTACAGTTAATTTTCTTTAAATTCCTTCACCCAGGACTGCTTCTGAAAGAGATGGCCCTGGTGGCCCCATCTCCCATCTTGCCTCTTGCATTTATGCTGGTGCAAGTGTTCCACGTTCAGGTTCATTCGCCTCTTGCACGTGGCTCACCTTATAGCTCCACAAACATTGGCCGTGGCACAAAGGAGGGACAGCAGGGGCTCAAGAGCAAACAAGCAAGGAAAAGGCAAATCCACGATTTTAGCATCAGTGATGGTCCATACTGGTTTCAGTATGGTGTCAGTCTGCAGTCAGGTGCGCTGAGGAAGTTACCATGCCAGTTGTTCACCTGTACTGCCCCATTGTGTTAGTGTGGCCTTCGTGACAGAAGCTCCATCCAAATTTGCAGGCTTGACTGCACACACAATTGCTCCCTAACCTGGTTCTTTCAAAATGACCTAAATTAAATAGAAACATTGAAAAAATTCTACTCTTACGAATCTTAACAACCACAGGCAAACCTGCCTTATTTTGAAAGAACTTGGGTACAGTACAGTACTGATGTGCTGTCATGCTGGGTGATCATCAGGAAGTGATGATGAGCAACTAGAGGTCTGTGGGGGTGGTAGCTTGGGTCCGCTGCAGCCTCAAGAGACTAACTGAATTCAGCCTACATTTGCTGTAAAAGCACTAAATGGGGAGAGGTACTAAGTAAGTCAGAATTAAGTGCCTTTTCTAGGAAAGATTTGAGGTGAAAACAGTGAGAGCTTCTTGTTTTCAGTAGATTTGGATTTTTCCTCACTGAAGAGCTATAGGTAAACGAATGCACTTTTCTGTAGGTTTGTATTGAGGATGTGATTTTTATTTTTTTCCCCTACCCCCTTCAAGGAAGTAATGATTTGAGTGTCTGAAGGCTCAGCTTCAGACACCTTAAATAGGGCTGACTTTCAGTAGCTGATTGTTTAGCATTTACTGAATTTTTGGGCTTTTTGAGCAGCTGAATCTTAAACAACAAGAATCAATGTCTCTTGACATGCGTGTCTAGTGTTTAATGCGTGAAGACATCTTGCAACCACATCGCAGGGAAAGCTGTATGGAAACCTTGCTAGGCTGGATTATGCAGAGAATTACCAGTAGTCACAGAAATTGATTACTGTAACTGATGTCTCTCTCTTTTAATAATGTATTCTTATGATGTTTGTTAATCACAGACGGGCCTTTGAAGGCCTGCTGTATAAGTTTTTTAAAATAAGCCTAGCATGCTCACTCTTTTATGTAGTTCCATAGTGCAGGGCTCTGAACTTCATGCACGCTCTTGAGCCTTAATGCCCATGCGTTCCCCTAGAAAATAAGATTTGATGACGTATATTTTGCTTGCAGATTTTTATAAACAGAAATTGAAGACTGGAACAGGCCTGTCCTGATATCTGTGCCAAACTTATGTGAGATAAAATACAGCCTGAAATAATTCCCTGTAAACTGTCAGCGACCACTGAGGGTTTTGATTTGGCAGTGATGACTGTATTTAGAGCTGAGTCCAGGGGACTTAGGGTAACATTTGTCAAAGGTGCTGAGTCTTATTTTCTGAAGGCACATGGGTGTGAGAAGCAAGGTGCCTTTCACAGGAAGACTTTAGGTAAGCTCTCCTAAAGTGTGTAGTGCTGTGTAGGGATATTTGAGATAGTTTAACTACCTCAGATAACAAAGGCAACACAGCTAGGTGGCACAGTCTTCTGTCAGCGTATCTTCTTTTTGTCTGCTGTCCAGATGGAAGGCTATGTTGGATATCTCTGTTCAACATTGCACTTCCTATATAGTATATGTGTGCTTTTAAACTGATGTAAGTAGGAACTGAACATGAAATGAGGGGGATTCTGAAAATTTTATGCTTAGGAGAAGACTTACGAAATCTCTGCCAAGACAGACTTAAAAGATGATACCTGAAGTTCGGGTTGAAAAGTTCAGGATTTGTATTACCTGAAAGAAAAAGGCTTGTTCACAGGTGTGGCTGTTTTTTTTTTTTTTTAATCTAATTTAAACCAAAATAAAAGTACACATTGAAGTGCCTAATTTTGTGTTAATTTAGATGTATTTGTCTGTTTGAAAACTCTAAGTACTCTACTGCCAAGCAGTAAAAATTCCATCCACACAACATTTTCTAAAATAAGTTTTAAATATGTGCCTTAATTAAATTCTTAATGTAAGAAAGAGGTGTGACTATGTTTGTAGCGCAAAGTACTGCTTTCAAACGAGCAAAAAATACTTAATACTCTGAAACAGAAGAGGTATGCATCATAAAAGCATCTAACTCAAAGTTAACTTAGAGTATGGCAAAACATGTTTGAAACTGAGACATGTATAGCCAGTTGTGTGGCAGGAGAGTGCAGAAATTTCCATTTTTACAAATGAAACTCTAATGAAAGTTTTAAGCATTGTCTTGCTGTTTCTGTATTTAATATTCTCCCCAGCATCTTCCTGTTCAGGAGTAGCACAATGTGTGGTATTTAATATGTGTTTAATCTCTCTTTTGTTTTTGAACAGATTTTCTTCCACTGGTAGCAGCTTTAAGAATTATGTGAGTAGAATTGTAGAAATAAAAGCAAATGAGAGAAGACAATGTAATGATGCTTTATACTTATTTATCAGTTTTCTTTCATTTGGAAACTCAAGGGCTGTTGCTCTTGGTTGCCAAATGTTAGGCTGATTGCTTTCAAGGTGAAGCTGTACTATGCTGCTTTGAACTGATACTGCGTGATTAAGGTAATAAGTAAGTGCCACTTAATTGGAACAGGCCTGATCAGAAGACATTCCAGGTAACTGATTTAAGCCAAACAATACTTAATTGCAATGACTGTTGCTTAATGGGGATGGTAATTATGTGCATTGGGGATACCTTCAAATGATTCATTGGTGGTTGGGTCTTTTGTGTCTCCCTCACTGTTGGCTTTTTTTCCTGTTATTCAAAACGGCTCTCAGTGTCTTCATAAATAGCCATGGTTCATTCAGAAAGCAGATAAACCATTGCTGGTGGTTGGCTTTTAATAATTCTGTGCCAGAGCTTTAAAATGAGCTTGCTTAAAATCATGATGCCTCTAATGATTTTTTGAGGACCTTTTTATTTGCTTTCAGGATTTTGAACTTTTGGGTTTGCTTTTTCACTATTCTGCTCAATCAGGAATGTTAGAAATTGAAATTAGAAAAGACATATCACATAATTTCTTGGCTTCTGGATCAGGGCAGGTTCTAACATCATGAGACTTACTAAATCATAGAAGTTGAAATGTTCTCTGCCCTTGGCAAATGATTGGCTTCGTTTAGTTCTGTCATATTTTCTTTGCCAGGTTTGCCTGTTTTCTTCTGCATGAATCCACCTGATCCCTTACATAATACACTTCACAACTGAGGAACCCCCCTTTGTAGTTAAAACTGGCCAAAGATAAAACTTCGGCCTTTTCCAACTTTTTCTCAAACTTTGGCCTGCAGATGCATGTTTGCACCTTCATAATTTAGCCTTGCTCTGCCTACCTTCTCTGCTGCTTTATGGTATCATCAGTATGTGATGCTGATGTTTTCAGGTTCATGTTGCTTTCTGCCTGTCCACTTTTTCCACACTTTTTCACACTTTTACCCTGTATCTTTTGGGGGAGACCCCCTTTTAAATAGGTGTATATATCGAGTATTGTGGAGAGATGTAGTGTTTTCTGAGTTAGCCTGGCAGACAAGAGTTTGCTCCTGATGCAATTGTTACAATTTGGTTTTAATTCCAGAAATCTCAATGTTCCATATTTTTCAGTTTTCTGTCTTGTTTACAGAGTGAATGTGTTGGATTAACTTAAGTAAATGCATTTCAGTTTAAAAGACTAAGAATCTTTCTGGTTATTATTTCTAGAATAGCTAGTGCTTTTATGTCTCCGTTCCCGCCCCCCCCCCCCGCCCTTATTACATCTAGCACTTGACATGTGGGTAGATTTTGACAATGGCTCCTGCAAGAAGTGATTTTCAATGACAGGAACATGTTTAAGACATTTTCATTATTTGAAAACCAGACATGTTTCTCTGTCAGCAAATCCACTGCAAATATGAAAGCAGGACAGTATTTTTATCATGAACCTCAGAACCAGACTATATTACCTTTTTTAAAAATGAAAGGACAATCCAGGGTTTGTAGGATTACACTTCCTTCTGTTCCTCCATTTCTCAATCTCTCTTCCCTTTAGGAATATTTAAGAAAGAAATTTAGAGTGACACATACAAAAGGTGGCACAGGAGATTTTGTTGGCAAAAACAGAACTACACATCTCTAGAGTGCCAAAGTTGTCTGTTGATTCCAGCTGCAAGCAGTCTACATGTTGCATCATATCTCTTTATTTAAATCGGTTGAGAATATTTAACCCCATTTACTTTGTATGAAAAAATATTAGAAATATGAAGCATTATCTTTATCTGCATTTTTCATATAGATACCTATAGGGAAGTCGAGAAGCTCTCAGGTATTGTCTAGACTACCTAATTCATTAGCCAGTGCCTCAGAGAAGGGATAGTTAATAACTTTGTTTGTTTTGTTTTGTTTTGTTTTTCTCTGCACCTTTAAAATGGTGGATAGCATTTTCAAAATGTCTCTCAATTTTGGTGTCTCTATTATGCTTCCACCCCACCTTGAGATTCACTTAAGGGCCTGATTTGCAGTGGTTAGAGATGTGGTACTTTCACAAAGACTAGGCTTCTTTAAGGTGTCTAAAGGTTGGTTCCATTTACCTGTAGAAATGAAAAAATAAACCAAAATGATTTAAAATATACTTGCAAGCCCACTTAGCTCAGTAAATTTGATGTTTTTAAAGCATATTAGTGAGATCTATACCCTTGTTTTGCTAGACGTTGTACTTACTAATACAATCTCTTTTAAGTCAAGGACTTATGTTAAAAAACGCCAAACAAGTAAATTAATAAATAAGAAAATCATAAATCTGCATCACCCATGTAGCAGCCAATTATTCTAGTTCTCTGATGTATAAAGAAATACACATTTTTATCACAGCATGACTTACACTTCAGTGCAACATAAATGCAATTCTTTAATCAGTAATTTCCACATATATACACAAATCTTGAAATAAAAACAATCATAAAACATAGATGAGTTAAATCTGTTGACCAGTCTGTAGAACATACATACTTGTTTCGAGTAGATGGTTTTGTAGTTTTTCCATTAAATGCTGTGCTAAATATTGTTTTTAGGAGAGCAGTAATTGTAAATATTTTTGAGTAAAATTAGGAGTAATTACAATGTTTCTTATTCAGCAACATCTTTTAAAATAAAGGTCACAATTATTAGAGAGTTAAAATGTAAAATAGTTTGTTTTAAGGTAGCAGAACTAGTAGATAGGTCGTAATGAGTTTCAAATTCGGTGGTTAGGCCAGAGTACAGTTGATGTAGATAGAGGTGGCTGACTTCTGCTGGGGACCTACCCCACTGCATGTACCAAGAATAAGAGTTCCTTGACTTGTGGGTGCATAGTGGAGCTATTTGAATGAAATACTGCATTTTTACTTTTTTTTAAGGTTTTTCAGACTCTAAATCAAAGTCTGTCCCTTACTGGTTGGAATATCTGTTGAGACTGGAAGTTATCTGGCTCAGCCTGATGGGTGTGGCTTCTTGTGTAAGGGCAAAAGAGAGAAATGACATAAGGATGCCTGCAGTCTCACAAAACTGCGTTACAAGATTGGGTCACATAGGAAATGCTTTCTTTGCCTAGCTGTCACTGTTTGTAAAGGGTCCTCTTGCCTCTCATCAAAAGGAGGGTGCTTCCATCTCCAGCTGCTTATCTTCCTCCTACAAATCCCTCCTGGGGATTTGATTACTGAAGTGATGACGTGGGGGAACACCAGCAGCCATGGCTACAGGCCATTGAGGCTGGAGCAGAGGTGCTGTTTTGATTACCATGCTCTATCTCTTGTCTAATGATGCAGATGAGAGCGCAGAGTGTTTCTCAATTGTGCTGTTGCTGATGCGGTTGTTCTGGGATCTGAACCTTTCATTTTTTCATAGCCTTCATAACCTTTCTTTTTTTATCCTCCCTTGGCATCTCACAGTTCAGAAAGGAAGAGTCGGTGCCCAGAGGACCTTGCAGTGTGGCGACTGGTATGTGCATGATTGTGTAGTATACTGCAGAGCTAGGAGGTGGAGAAAGAAAGTGAGTTACCATGACTTGCTCAGTTGAGACCCCTTACTCAGAGGAGAGGTAACTGCATATCTTCATGAGGGGGTGGTGGGGGAAGAGCAGACAATTTAATAGGCTTTCTATATTGGTTTAGCTTGTTTACTGTGGGAACTGTAGCTGAAGAGAGTCTTTTGAAAGCTGTGTTATGTGAGAGAAGATAAGTGCCCTCATGAAACACACATAAGGATGTAAGAAAAGACATGGAGGGCCATGTTGAAAAAAAGGACAAATGGGCCATCTGTAATATTGGAGACACTACTACTAGATGCTGGTAGTGCTTCTAAAGTCTAAAGTCATAAATTGATAATGCTATTAGTGTTAGATGCCAGAACTGCTGCTGGTGTCCAACAGCAGGAGTGATTTTCCCACTGGGAGAGTGAGTCATGCTGTCCCTGTGGAGAGAGGTGTATTAAAAACATGGAAACTGGTGAATTATGTTATTTTTTGGAAAATACTGAAATATATCTTATACAATGCCTGCATTGTTGCATTTCAAATAGGTTCAGATATGTAACCTAGAGCAAAATAGGAGAGTGTATGGGACAGGTTTGTGTTAGGCACTAAGATGGTATGTAGAAGGGCATGAGAAGGAAGGGAAAGGACATAGACAAAGGATTTAAGCTGGAGATAGATAAAGGATAAATTAGAGCTGGCTTTCCATCAGTGATGTCACCCCTCAAGTAGGAGAATGCAAAAAGTGTCTTCTTCAAGGAGGAAATTTGTGGCAGGAATGGAATTTAAATTGAATTGCCCTTAATGATAGGTGTCACATAGCAGAACAATTTGAATGTTGCACTTGTATTTAAGAATTTTAGAGTCACTGATGTCAGTAACAGGAGGAGCTGCAGTTTGGAGTCCCCCAAAATGCTACCATTACCAATTTTTCAGTTGTGGCAGTGTTTAGGAGTCCTGTGGAGGTGTATGTTATGGTGTGGCAGGGGCTGCTGCTCCCTGTGGGTCAAGGAGCCAGGAGCTGAAAGGGACAGCATGGTCGGCAGGGCAAGGACCGTGCCAGCCAGGGCCTGTCCTGCCAGCCCCAGCAAGGGATCAGGGCAGTTGATGACAGCCCAGTGTTCCCATTGCCAGGCAAGTCCGTGGTAATGAGGTAAGTCCAAGGTCAAGTTGGGAAGTCGGCTTGTGGGTCAGGGTCCGGGTCAGGATCGATGGAGCCCATGGGCCACAGGTACAGTGATGTGGTTGGGACTGTAGCTCGGGTGTGGACAGGACCACGCACCAGAGTGTCAGCTTAAAGCAGCTCTTACAGGAAGAGGGTCAGTCCTGGCTGAGGCATCCCAGCAGTGCTGTCTGGGAGCCTTTCTTTCCAGCAGGAAGGGGCCGACCCTCAGCTGTACTGTCTTTAAGTTGGCTCTGAGCCCGGGCAGCCAAACCTCCAGGAGGCAGATGCTGTCAGGATGCTGACACTTACTAACCTAAAAGTCTCTCACCTGCAGCATGTCCTCTTCCAAAATCTTAGAATCTACTGGGTGAGACATAACTGGTAAATGAGACAAACAAGGGTGTAGAGGGAAGAGCAAAGTAACAGGTCAAAAAGTGCTTTCTGCACATAATAGCTGTGTACACAGTTTGTAGCCAAACTGAAGCAGTCACCCTGATCAGAACTTGGTGCTAGTTGTTTATTGTATTACTTACATACTGGACTACTTACAGGAAAAAAGTCTCAAATGTTGCATCAGAAGAAGTAAAAGGAAATGTTGCAGTCTTTGACAGGAGCAATCAGGAGAGAGAATTTGGAGGAGAATGTACAAAACCAAAGGAAACAATGATGTTGTGGGCATGGGAAGGGTAAATGAAATGATGATATGGCAGGTCCTCTCAGGAACCCTGAAAGACTGGAAGGAATTTAATAACATAGAAGTGGATGGAGTGGATGAAACACCATGTGTGACAGAGCTGCTGTCATTTTTGCCTGACTGGGAGAGCAACTTGATACTGGTTTAAAGTAAGGGCAATATAACGCTCTGCACGAGTCGTGGCAAGCCAGGACCATATCTAACACAACTCTGCTTAGGAGTATTCCTTTCTTCATTGTTGCAGTAGCAGCCCTAGCTATACATGGGCACCCTGTTAAAATAGGCTGTGTACAAATGCCAAATGAAAGAGGATATCTGCCTGATAGAGCTTACCCTGCAAATATAACAGAAGATATATATGATAGGTGAGTGCATGCAGGTGGGGAGGTGCAAAAAGACATTGAAACAGTCATCTCTAATATCTGTATGTGCTAATATACTGATCCTGCTGTGAAAACAGATAGGACAGAGACCTGTTCTCCCAAGGACCTGGTGCCTTTTACAGCAGTTGTTTTCTCTTTGGCGTAAGTGGTGTTGCTTTGGGAATGTGTCATAGCTGCACAAGCCTGTTTTAGAAGAGACACCTGATAAAGAGAGTTATGAGAGAGCCATGTGACTAAGTCAGCGCCTACTTGTACCAACATAATGAACACCTCAGTAAGGCAGACGGAGTTGGAGAGATGTCATAGGTCCACAGGTGAAATAACTGCTTGAGGTCTCTGTACTCCCAGAAAAGTATTACTTCAATGACCACAATAATGATTTGTTTGTGGTTATACAGCATACTTCAGCTTCAGAGCAGTGAGTCAGAGCATTCCACAAACGGTGTGATTTTAGTGTAGTATATCCCTTTGCAACTTATACTTCCATGTTCTTTTAAAACAACGTGTCTAACTAACTTTACAGAAGGTGCCTTATAGATGCAAACAATTGCATACTGAAGAAATTCTGTCTGGGTCCCAAGAAAGCAGTCTCTATTCAATCAGACACCAGAAGGTCTTCTTGGGTCATAAACTATGTTGCAAACCATAAAATCATTCTGACTTTTCGAAAAGATTTTGTATACAAACAAGTAACAAGGTAAGGAAGTCAGTGTATTTGATTCCACTTTTGTAAACCAATAAACTTCAACCCCAATCTGACAGTATACAAAAAACCTGTTGACATGCAGCGTGCTCTTTTTTTTTCCTTTTTTTTCTGATTAGGGACAAAGATCTTGATTTTGTTCATGTTTATATCAGGTAAACTCTGCATTATGAACCTTATCATGTAGTGTTACACAAAGAACCAAGTTCATTTTGGGACTTTGTCATGCTATAAAAGGATGAAAATATTGTCGTGTGTTTGACAGCAGACAGTTTGGTGACATTTGGGTAACTTCATTTACCACTCAGGAGGTCAGTGGAGGCAGTTAAGCAGTTGGTTACATGTACAAGTAAGTAGATCCCATGTGGCTAAATGACAGTGACAGAGCGTTGCAGACTGGACGTCATTTTTCATTTCCTGCTTTTAGAATAGCTCCATTCAAATCCCTTCTCTTTTAGGTTTTGATGTATCGCAACCCATGTGTTTGGAAGTTACAACAATGAATATCTGTGAAAATTAGGTATGAGCAAATCAAGCGGAGAAGATTTGGAAAATGTATAGTGGTTTTTAGATTCACAGAATTTATCAGTCTTCTGGAAAATTTTTTACTCCCAAGAATAAGCACTATATTATGTCCAAGGAACGTCAGTTGTTGCAGGGAATGGGGAGTCAAGGGGAGAAGAGTAGTTTTATCTGAATAAAAGTTCTATGCAAATGCTGAAGAAGACAAGAGATGACGTTGCATGGCAGAATTCATCTGTTCCAGCAAGTATATATGCTGTAGATGTAGCAGCTGATTTGCTGTAGAAATTAATGTGCCCCACACAGAATAAGTTGAATAATTTACTAGAATAAACATGAAGGGCCATGATGGGAAACCATCTATCCAGTGTATCTATAAGGAGACAAAAGATGAAAGTAGTCTTGTAACTTGCTCTTTTCAAGCAGAGAGGGAAGACATAAAAGGATTTCTTGGGCTGTATATGTGACAGGATGGAGAAGCAGGATGGAGAGAAGCCACTCTGCACACAGCCATCTTATTGAGCAAATACGGATACCAAGAAAAATGGGCTCACCAACACTCACACCTAACAAGACAAAAGAGAAGTGTTTAGTGTTGCTCCTCGTATCAGTGCATGTTTGTTTCCTCTGGAGGAAGGAAGAACCGGAATCTTAAGAAATCTATCCCTGGAGCAATGCAGCTGTGTACTGTTCCTTACACAGGACCTGTGACAGTTGTATCTGGTTTCTGTATGATGGCCACAAAGCTTATATGGTTACTGCCAATAATACGGTGGTGCAGTATAATGATAAATTAATTAGAATAATTTACAAAGGAAAAAGTGTATGGTCTGATTTTATTTTCCTTCACAGCAAAGTAATAGGATGTCCCAGGTCTCCAGCAGGAGAAACCTGACAGAGGGTGCGTGAACTCCTTGTGTAGGTATATGTGTACGATCTGTGAAATTAGGCCTTCACCTGCCATCTTGACCAGAGCAGCGTGCTGTATATCTAGTGCATGCACAGCCAGTGGAACCAGGGGACACAAGTGTCAGCTTGCTGGAGAGCAGTGAGTGCGTTAGCGCTCTGTGAGGCTCCCTTTGACAGGCAAGCCACAGGCTTCTGTGTGATAATTGTGGAGTGTGTTGTGCTTATACCTGATGTTTAAGAGAAGTATAAGGCGAGATGCAAAGCTTTAACAGTTAAACAAGGTGCTCGTCAAAATAGACAAAATATGTTGAAATAAAACATAGTTGTTTCTTGCAAGCAGCTGGGAAACGTCAGCCTCGGTGCTAAATCTTTTGTTGGATAAATAAAACTTAATCAGAAGAAAACTATTTAATCCTCCTTCATACATGAGAAAGACGCAAAAAAGATACAAATCCACTCTTTGCTTTTACATGCCCACCGTTGTTTCTGGATTCTCTTGGCTTCTGTCTAGAGGAGAGAAAACTGTAGTGGTTTTCATTTGGTCTGTATCAGAAGATGCTTATGTCTTTTACACAATATTGAGTGGTTAATTTCCATTGAGACCAATTGTATCAGTACATTGTTTAGGAGACTTTCTGACTTCTGCTGCAGCCTCATGTCCCATCAGTAAGCACACATGCAGCTGTCCCCAGTTTTCCCCAAAACATTATGGAAGTGTTATATTGGGTTTGGCTGTGCATGTAAAACATACCCTCTAAGATGAAAAGTTTTTGTGTTCCTGTTGGAGAGCTTTTCAGGCGGCTGAATTTGGTGAAGTGTATATACTTGAGGTGGAATGCATTTTAGGCAGCGTTAACCAGTAGTCTGTACGGAGTTGTTTGGGCTCCCTTAATAGCCTAAGAAAAAAGAGATGTGTCCATAGGGTGATTGACCCTCAGCCAGTGGTTGAATTTTAATGCACTTGTTTAAATGCATTACTTCTAGATGGCTGGAGGTGACATAAATTTTGTCTTTACTGGTGTGATAGCAAATGGTTTGATCATAGTGAGTAGCTGAACTGGGAACTGCTGCGGCAGGTAAGCATGTTTGCCTTAAGACACAGTATAACTGGTGTATTAGAGATAACAGCTGATTATTACTGCTATCTGACTGCATGCTAGGAGTGCTGGCAGAAACACTCTCTGAAGTTACACAAAGATCTTTGTTAATGATCACAGTCTGGTTTTCTGACTTTGTAACATTTCCCACCATACCAAGTCTTTTGGAATATGGGCTTGCATATGGGCAGGTGAAGTAATTAGTTTTAAGTTGGCAAAAGGGATAGTGTGGTATCCAGGTCTTCAAATGCTTGATTTCAGTAACGTAGCTGTGTACCATTCTCCTTCTGCTTGTTTTGCTATCAAAAGAGGAACAGCCAGATTTCTGCTGCTGCTGATGCCTATAAAATTTTGACTCACAGAACTGCTTCTCTAACCACTGCTGGGAAATAAGTTCAGTGGGGTGGTTGATGGAGCAGCTGCTCCCTGTGCCTTGCCCAGCTGAGAAGATTATTCTGCTATCAGTTGATTTGCCTTTCCTGCCTACCTGAAGTTCTTCCACTGTCTTCACGTGGATCATCTTCTGGTGAATTTGCAAAGCCTTATACCTTGGATCCATTAGTGAAGCAGACTTTCTTGTGCACACTTAATTCGTTGTGCTCTCATGAGAACAGTTTCGTGCTACCCAAGGCTTATGATTAGTCTGGCTTTTGAAGGCTGATTCAGCAGACATATCTCCTATAGCAGTCTCAAGTGCAGCAAGTATTATGCGTATCTGCTGTATCAAATTCCATGGAGCTTGTGGGTGGTTTGAAAATAATGTAAGCTAAGCAGTTTTTGAGCACAGCTTGTTTCTGTAGATGAAGGCACTGTAGCTTCTACAAAGTTCAGCTTTTTAATTTTTTTGTCATGTATGCTAAACAGGGGCTTAGAAGTGAGAAGTTTCAGTGAGAACCACTCTTCCTTTATGACTGGGGTGAAGTGGGAGAATCGAATTCATGGTGTTCAGTAATTTCTGGAGGAAATGGAAGTAGAAGTTCAGAAAGTTTGAAAGGCAGTGCCCTGACAGAGACAGAGATGTACATCAAGTTTTGCTGATTTTACATGTGTGCGGATCTACATATGCATAGTGATTCCACTCTATATCATTAAGAGATGCTGCACACAGGAGACTTGAGTCAGTTTGGACTCTTAAGGTTTTTCTCAGGTTATACCGAACTTCTTAAAAAAGAGCTGGTAGCCCTGGGTAGTGAAGAAGTACCTGCAAATGATTTTTTAATTTTAATATGAGGAATTATGACATATTATTTTCTTTTTGATAAGATCAGTGGCTCTACAAAAGAGTGGTTGCATTTTTACCCTAAGTGTGTGGTACACCACTTTTAAAAACAATGAATGTAAACTGACTTTCTTTTTTAAGTTCAGACTTGTAGTTTTAGAAGGGGTGCTGCTGCCGTTTAGCTCTGTTCTCACCCACTAGCATTTACTGCTGGAGGGATGCTGTTTATCATGTCCTTTCCTGTCTTTATACTTTTGAAAAGGGAAAGCTTCATGTGCAGATAGCATGTTGTTCTCTTCTGTGGGAGCAGGAATAGATATGTAAACTAGCCCTTCATGTGGAACCTATGAACAAATAATCTCAGCGGCCGGAAGGGCATAGCTCACAATAGTATGACAGAGGCTTGTTCTACAGCCTCCCTGTGATCTGAATGCAGTAAACAGTAGAGGGGAATGTAGCATGGGTAATGAATCTTTGTAATTTTTCCTTATCTTACAAGTCCATTAGCTCCATAGCTGCTGGTCCAAGGCATCCTTTTGCAGGAGGAGCTGAAGGCGTGGTATAGCTTGGGTAGTCTTCCTGAAGATGGAGGCACACTGCCAGTGCTCACTTCTGTGCAGATCTCTTTGTTGCTGTGTTGTTCAGTGTTGTTCACTAGTTTGTATAGACCAGTTTGTGCTCCTCCAAAGAATCTACACTTAAGAACTCTCCGTAACAATTCCCCGTGTTACCTGTGCACCCAGCTGCAGATGTATCAGCCTTTCTGCTGAAAAACACAGAATCTGGAGAAAGTAGAGGGCAGAATTGCAAGCTGGCTTATTTTATAATCCAGTTGGTTAGTAATGCTTCTTCCGTAACCAGCTGATGTTTCTTCTTTGAGAAACAGTGTTTAACTGGTATTTGACGTTTTTGCTTTTGCTGATCCTGACATCTGACAGTGCCACTGTCCCTGTTTCCTGATTGTGTCACTTTGATGCTCTTGGAAAAATCACTGAGTTGCTTCTAATACACACTATTTTTTGTGAATCTGACTTCTCTTTTTTTCCCCAGGTATGGTAGACTTGTGAGAAGAGGCTGCTCTTTTAGCACGGAGGATGCAAGTTCAGAGGAATGCCTGTTATGGCAGTATTGTAAACGTGTCAACGGGCAGTTCTTAGGAGCAGCAGGGCAGTAACTCTCCAGTAGAAATACAAGTGATAAAGCACATGTTAAAGAGGAAGAACAACTTAGCCTCTTAGGCTGAGAAAAACAGAAATTGCCCATATTTGAGGGATTGGAATTGTAGTCAGTACCAAATACAACATTATAGGCATGGCCTGTGTAACATAGGAGCAGCACCATGCACTCTAACATGTGCCGTAATCCTAAAATCAGTTGCCTCTTTAATGCCAAAGGAGAGTATACTGGCAGAAGAATTATCTCAGTATAATAATAAGGCCCAGATGCCTCAGTTATCCAAATGTCAGAGCTGATCACTAAGGTTTGATGTGAAAATATAAGTCTTCAAGTGTTGGTGCACTGGTTATACTCTTAGCACATAAATCTTTCCCTGCATTGGCAGATAAATGAACTTGGTGACCTGCTAGGTCTTTTCCATCTCTCTCTTACATGAAGCCCTAGAGCATCACTATTGTTGCCTCCTTCTGAGCCAGCTGGCCTCAGGGAAAGAATCTGTCAGTGACTAGGAGAGCTCACCAACTGGCTGTGAGTTATGTGCTGGCTCAGGAGACCCCTCCTTCACACTTTTATAGCCTGCAGAAATGGGCCTCTCTATTATCTGAACCCATGATCGTTTGGAGAACGCTGGGCTTTGCGACGACCCAGGGATAATAGCCTTGTGCTTTATAGTGTTCTGTTGCCCTTTAAATTTGAATTGTAGTGAGAGCAAAGTGTGGCAGTTCTTGAAACAGCATGAAAATGGAGCCAGCCTGGGGCCTCTATGGAGATCTAAAGCAAGTGGGGTGCAGCCACCATAGCTACCATACTGCTGGACCAGTGTATCCCTTTGTAGCCTCTGCCTCCCAGTTCTTCACAGTAACCTAAATCTGCCCTGTCCTACTGCAGCGAAAGGGGAAAGATAACTGTGGCATTACAGCTGGCATTCTGTCCATGAGATGGATCCCGTGTGTAGCATGAGGCTTTCAGGCGGAGGGAGCACATGTCTCCCCGTGTCATCAGTGCACTGAGATTAAGAGAGTGTGTAACTCATGAGCTGGGAGTGTACCACTGTATGAATCTTTCTCCTTCACTCCTCTAGCAATGGCTTCTAGAACATTACTACAGTGGAGGAAGAAGCCTTTGAATCCAAAATGTATTTTCTTTTTGCTATATACACAGGCTTCCAGGTGTTATAGAGGAAAGGATAAATGTGTGAAGAGATGAATCTCCCTTAAAAGAATGAAGAAAAGAGATAATTAGGTTGAACAAGAGGATAGCAGAAGTAGGAGAACAAACAGATAAAAAATATATGAAGACAATGAAGAGAGAAGATGGTATCTGGAGAAATGGCGATATTCTCAAAAATGTCTAGGAGTTTTGGGACCCCCCGGTCTCACTTTATTTCTCATGAGAGTTAAACTTCTGTGAATCTAAGCCACTATTGGAAAGGCCTTTTAACTTCCTAAATCACTTCTGATGGTTTTCAAAGTTTTATCCCGAGTCTGACATACTAGGAAAAGCTTCTCTTTGTCACTTGAACTATACAATATTGGGAAATACAGGAAGCAATTGTGAAGGTTTCCTGTATGCTACCCATATAGGATGCTGAGGGAAGTGAGATGAAGGTGCACTGACAGTACAGAGCCAGGTGGGATGTGATGTCCTTTACCACTTCCAGATCACAGAAGGAATAGTGTTGAGTTTTGGAATGTCTGGTCACAAAGGTGTAACAGACAAGTAGCTGTGCAGAGTCAGAAACAAAGGTTTCTACAACCTTGTATATAGATCTTGGGATCTAATTTACAAATGTATATTTATTCCCCCCCCCCCCTTCCTGTGGTCAATGTAAGATTTCTTCTGTCAACAGGTGCTCTGAGAGTATGCTTTTGTGTCTCATGAGCAACAAAAAGCTGATATGTCTGATATGACTTATATGCCACAATAATATCTAGACTTACAGTGATAGAAAGCACCTTTGGATGCTGAGTTCATATTCAAGGAAAACCACAAAGTCAGCCTACATCAGGGTATGTGTAGTCTAAGTCTGTGTCTTTGAATAGCTAATTCCTATGCACCACACTCTGCACTGCCCTGATATCTGGTGATTAAATAGTGTTCTTTAAAGTGGCACTAATATTGTGCATCTTCTGGCAGAAGTTCTTAAAATCTGCACTGATTGTAGTTGTTCAGTAAAAAGGTAAGTATGCCCCTTAGGAGAGCTGCAAGGGAAAACAGCTTATCTGCACACACCTGAAACTGGAAGAGTCAATTCACTGGAACTTAATTTGCTGCATGCTGGAAAGACTAATGATGATTCTGCATTCCATTGGCAAAGAAATGAGGTAGATGGCAAAAAAAGCTCTTATTATAGTGCCTGGGTAGTAGAAATTTATGAGAAGCTTGTTCTGCTTTTGCAACCTGTGATGTCATTTCAAAATCTTGCTGTAAGGATTTTGAGGGAGAAAGCTGCGATACTGTAATCTAAAGAAAAATGACACCTGTACGAACTCTGACAATAACTTAATTTCTATCACGTTACATCCTAACTACTGCAAATGTACTGTTGCTGTAGAAGAGTAATTTAATCTTATTTGCAGTGTTTTTATACTAAACCCCTAGGAGAAGCAGCTATTTCATGTTACGCTGATATAATACTGACAGTGAGGAAAGAACGAAATTACTTCTGTCACATCTCTTCTCTACTTTTTCTTCCAGCAGCTCTTCCTGTTCAGTGGAACTTAGCTATGACGTTGATCAGAGGGTGAAGTAGCTAGAACAGATATGGTATTGACATGTATGATGGGGTGCTAGCTGAATTGCAGGAGTTTGGAAGAGACTGTCCATTTCTGTAAAACATACCTTTTCAGTAAGGGACATAGGGAAGATCATAAAGGCTTTGACTAGAGCTTTTTGTAGCCAGTACCTTGTTTCAGCTGATAACCAATAGCAAAGGTCATTGGTGAAAGGAGAGTAAGAACTGGGAAACCCAGTCTGGTACTTCACCTGCCTATTCTGATTTCCAGTTTTCTGGGACTTCCTTAGCTGTAGGTTTTTAAATCTAATAGTTCTGCATGCCTTTTTTTTTTTTTCTTCTTTTTTTTTCTTCCATCTATTGGTCCAATTGAACTTTTAACCCATGAACACTTTTGGCATAAACCTTATCCCTCTGGCAGTGGATGACACAGCTTGGCTACATTTTGTAGGAAAACAATGCCTTTGTTTCTGAGCCTTCCTCCTGCTAATTTCATTTGATGGCCTCTTTTTCTTTTTGAGGAAATGCTGAAAAATTATTCTCTATTTACTTCCTTCACTTGTGATTTTGTAGACGTCTATGGCATTTATCGTAAACTCTCCAGTTACTTATTTGCCGGGCTGAAGATCCCTTATCTTTTTAGTCATTCCTTACATGGCAGCTGTTCCATGCTTTTCATCAAGCTGGCTGTCCTTCCTCATTTTCTGGTTCTGTTGTCTTTCTGAGAACAGGCAGCCATACCTGTGCACAGTGTTCAAGATGCAGGTGAACCTCTTACTTATGTTGTGGCACTATGTTCTTCTATGTTTTTTTCCTTTTTAAAAATTTCTAAAATTGCATTTGCATGTTTGACTAGAGCTGAGCACTGAGCTTAGATTTCATAAACATGTCTACTATAACCCCAAAATCTGTCATGCGTGGTGTCAGCTATTTCAGATCCCATCCACGTGTATGTCATGTAGAATTGTTTTAAGTGATTATTAAGAATGGATTTAGTCTGTCAATTTGTCATGATATTGTTAGTCATCTGTAACTCTTGTCAAATAGTTTTTATTTTTACTTACTTGAATAACTTGGTGATACCTACAAACCTTGACGGTTCACTTCAAAATAAGGGTCGTTTCACCCTTTTCCTGGATCATTTGGTAATATGTTGGACAGCAAGAGCTACGAATCTAGAATAGGTCCCTGCAGAACTTCACTGAATCCCTCCTTTGAAAAAACTAACCTCTTATGTTCCTTCTACCCTATTCCCTGCCCCCCCGCCACCCCCCATCAGGTCACTACCAGTCTTCACCCATAGCAGCGTCAATGAGGGAATTTTCTTGAATTCAAGTAGACTTTATCACAATGATCTCTCATGCCTGCATGCTCAGCGATTTCTTCAGAGAACTCTAATGTAGGAGAGAGGCACATTTCCTTCTACAAAAGCTGTGTCGATCTTTCTGCAAAAAAAGGTCAGTAGATTGGTGTCAGTAAGGGGCCAAATTTCAAAAGCTGCAAATTCAATGGCAATTAAAAACTAAGGCTAATCAAAACCTAGTTGTGAAACTGAATTTTTGACTTTTTTGTTACAAAGCTGTGGCTTTAAGAAACACACCAAATATTGGGGCATTGACTGAGTTGACAACAAGGACTCTCAGTTAATTTCAAATGCTTATTTTAAAATGGTTTGGTTTGTGATTTAGTGGAAAACATGCTTCTTATGCAGACTTCATTTGAATGCAAAGTCCAAAATTCCATCACCAAGCCATTTTCTAGTTGTTCAGCCTTCCGGCAGAAGCAGCGGTTACATTAGTTTATACTTTCATAACTTCCATGTATCTGAGAGGATTTTTGCCAAAAGACTGCATTGCCAAAAAAGCTCTATACTAGGGGGCAGAAGAACTTCTGACTCTGCTACAGCAGATGATGGTATATCATCATCAATATATGCTTTTTTTTCCCTTCCATAATTTTGCAACTATAAAAGCTACATGGGATTACTTATAAAGTCTCTGTCTATTCAGCAGCTGTTAGAAAAGTAGTATTGTGGTTTCTCCATGTTGTTTTTAAGTTGTTCTTGCTCTGGGGGAACTGCTGTGAGAAATACGAGACTGTTTAATCTGTAGATTTTCTGTTTCAAAAGGCAGGAGATACCTCCTTCCATTCTCTCTCAAATGCTGACGACACTTTACAACAAAATCAGGTCTGAAATATAGATCAGATCTTCTTAAAGATGATTTTTAGCTGCCTGACCCTGTTTGTTGAACTACTGACCTGGGGGTCAAAGACCTCAGTAGTCCTTTGAGCTGTCTGTCCCCTGTGGATGGAACAACTGACACTGGTAGCAATGACTGGCGTGTAGCATAATTTTTTGATGAGAAACTACCGTACAGTGAAAAACATTCAAACAAAATGCATTCCATGGTAGCAGAGCAGCAATTAAGTCCTGTCTGTTCCCACTGGGAGATGACTAATATTGAGGTTATTGCCAAACTTCTAATGCAAAATAAAAAGCAAACCCATTCCAAGAGGCTGAGATTCAGATGAGCTTTATTATTGAATTAATTTTTTTTTTTTTAATATATAGGAAGCTGTTCAAATTATTTCTGTACCTGGAATCGTAAGTAATGCCATGAGGTTACTGTGACATTTGGAGTGGAGATGTACTCAGTGTTTCTGGCGTTCCAATGTATTGGCATGTGACTGGCCATGCTGTGCATCAAGGCTGTGCTGGAGGATAGGCGGCTGACTAGGTGGGTTGAGGAGTCATTATGCAAGCTAACTTGCTTCTGTGTCATTTTATCAATAGAGGTGTTAGAAAAATCAGTAGTAAGCTATTTGGGAACTGGGGCTTTGCCAGACAAAAAGAATTAACAGCTTCTTGAATATCAGCAATAGAAACTGGGTCATCTGAGGAGTCATCCGTGTGCTCAGAAATAGATGGTAACTGTAGTTTATTTAATAAGAGAGTTTAAGATGATTGTGAAGAAGGCTGTGGGAGTGAACACACTTTTTGCAAATACATAAAAAAGATTAATATATGTTTTTAGGGAACAAATGGGCTGCCTGCTCCATCTTAAGCATAGGAATGTTCTTTGTTACCTGGATCATTCTCTTTTTTAGTGTCCTTATTTTATGCAACACATTTTTTTTGGTAACTTAACTCTGGCTACCTCTGAAGTACCACACTGGCTTGCTCAACTTTTGAAGAGGTATATCATCCTGGCTGGTGAAATTGCTGCCAGTTTATAAAGAGAGCAGTGTTATGTTCCAAATCATACTGAAACTTGGTATTTTGTTTTAAAAAATTTAATGGGAAATTAACTGATTGTTCCTTAGAGATTCATCTCATGGGAATAATCCAGAACAAGAAAAAAACCATGATTTCCCATAATAGTAGGAGAACAAAATGGTAAGGTATATGTGAATTGCGGTTTGAACTACTGATGCTTTATATTGGAGGGAAGCTGCAAAATTAGTTTTATGTGTACAGAAATTTTGGAAAAACTGTTGGGCACACTGAGTTCTGTTTGTCAGCAGTCAAAAGCCTTCTTAATAGCTACTTTTTCAGAGAAGTGGGCTGTGTGGTCCAGCAGCTAGAGCAATGACTCTGATTTTGCTTGCATTTTTCACCACTGAGCCATTCTGCTTTTCTCGGTTGTAATTTCCTTGTTTATCTGTTATCACACTCACCATTGTGGACTGGTTTGTGAGAACTGGTGTAGGAGAAAAAGGTTTAAGCATTGCTGTATTTTGCAGAAGGCCTGAGGAATGTAAAAAGTCCCAGAAACAGGCAAGAGAAACGTTAGAGAAGTTTTAGTGCAAATGTGGATTGTATATTTGTACACGTACCTTGTAGACTCTCTGTGCCATTCTCTTTGATTATGTTTGAATAGGTAATTCTGTAATTCTTGTAAAGAGGTAGTTAGAAGTATCAGTGTGAGCTTTGGAAATGTTCATGACCTGTAATCACAGATGGTGAGAAAGGGTTTTTCCTCATAAATTCATAGGCATGCAGAAGCCAGACCTTTCCTTCTGGAAGAAAGGATGAACTTTACACAGCTTCACTGTATTTCTTCCTTTCAAGAATATATTTGGCCAGGTTTTAAAAGAGCTCAGCTCCCATTTGGGCACCTAAATTAAATGGCTGGATTTGCTAAAATGTTTAGCATCCAGCAGCTACTTTTATTCCCACATATGTACCGAAATGGGAGATGAGTTGTTTTGGCACTGTGGCCCACTATT
Organism: Gavia stellata; assembly: GCF_030936135.1. Taxonomy (NCBI): domain Eukaryota; kingdom Metazoa; phylum Chordata; class Aves; order Gaviiformes; family Gaviidae; genus Gavia; species Gavia stellata. The sequence goes on along the minus strand of NC_082598.1, from coordinate 20,417,837 downwards.
TGTCAAGTTGGTTGTGATTAAGACTCTGAGCATTCCGGGAGCACTCTATTAAAAAACTCCTAGAGCAGACAGCCTTATGGGGCCATTTATAAAGCCATACTGCTGGGCCAATAGAAAAGAAATTCTGAAGTTGTGCAACCACATCTTGTACATAGAAATGGAGAGGGTAGATGGCTGGTGGTTGTTCTTTTCCCCTCTTCAGAGAATGCAGCTGAAAATGAGGGGGAATTCAGGCAGTTGCAGCCACAAGAAAGAAAATGCTGAGCATTCACAGAGCAGTAACCATGAAGGTGTGTAGAATTATCAGTCTGTGTTAGGTAAGCAGGGAGTATAAATGCAAGGAGTATCCTTCAGGAACAGTGCACAGTTGAACAACATACATCTAAGACATTTGTCCTGTTCTTGGCATCTTGAGAGGAGAATAATCTGAGGAATCACAAATTTCCATGGAATTCAGTAACTGAAGACTCTTAAATATGGAATAAGAATTTGTAGGGTAAAAAGGAGGATTAATGGAGGATGGATCACTCAGTAGCTATTGTACAGCGTTACCGCTGGTAGTCTTCCTCTTTTTGAGGGTTTTTGTTAAAAAAATCTTGACCAGTCATTTATCCTTGTCACTTTGTGTGGTGGGTTGACCTTGGCTGGATGCCAGCTGCCCACCAAAGCCGCTCTATCACTCCCCTTCTCAGCTGGACAGGGGAGAGAAAATATAATGAAAGGCTCATGGGTCGAGATAAGGACAGGGAGAGATCATTCACCAATTACTGTCACGGGCAAAACAGACTCGACTTGGGGAAATTAGTTTAATTTCTTACCCATCAAATCAGAGTAAGATAATGAGAAATAAAATCAAATCTTAAAAACACCTTCCCCCCACCCTTCCCTTCTTCTCAGGCTCAACTTCACTCCCAAATTCTGTACCTCCTCTCCCTGGAGCAGTGCAGGGGGACGGGGAATGGGGGTTGTGGTCAGTTCATCACATGTCTCTTCTGTTCCTTCCTCCTCAGTGGGAGGACTCCTCGCACTTCCCCTGCTCCAGCGTGGGGTCCCTCCCACAGGAGACAGTCCTCCATGAATGTCTCCAATGTGAGTCCTTCCCATGGGCTGCCGTTCTTCACGAAACTGCTCCAGCGTGGGTCCTTTCCACGGGGTCACAAGTCCTGCCAGCAACCCTGCTCCAGTGCGGGCTCCTCTTTTCATGGGTCCACAGGTCCTGCCAGGAGCCTGCTCCAGCACAGGCTTCCCATGGGGTCATAGCCTCCTTCGGGCACCCACCTACTCCGGCCTGGGGTCCTCCACGGGCTGCAGGTGGATATCTGCTCCACCGTGGACCTCCATGGGCTGCAGGGACACAGCCTGCCTCACCATGGTCTTCACCACGGGCTGCAGGGGAATCTCTGCTCTGGCGCCTGGAGCACCTCCTCCCCCTCCTTCTTCACTGACCTTGGTGTCTGCAGAGTTGTTTCTCTCACATATTCTCACTCCTCTCTCTGGCTGCAGTTGCTGTTGCACAGTGATTTTTTCCCCTTCTTAAATGTGTTATCATAGAGGCGCTACCACCATTGCTGGTTGGCTCAGCCTTGGCCAGCGGTGGGTTTGTCTTGGAGCCGGCTGGCATTGGCTCTATTGGATACGGGAAGCTTCTAGCAGCTTCTTGCAGAAGCCATGCCTGTAGCCCCCCCATTACCAAAAACCTTGCCACGCAAACCCAATACACCTTGAGACTTTTTCTGTCTGAAGAACCATATGAACATAGTTTGATTCTCAGGTTATGCTCAAACTAGATACGCTCTAATAGGACTTACAAGTCCTGTGAATCTGTGCTCTGAATAATTGTGTTTCTAGGAATTTGCATTTACCCTGCCTTAACTCAAATTTTGTGCCACTGAGCTTACGTAGGTATTTTAAAATCATAGTAGCTGAGGTCCTCTCACATTCCAATGCATGCGTATCTATGGTGTGTCTGTTTTATTGGTGTGGGCAGAATAGATTATTGTCGTGCGTTGAATATGTCTGCATGGCACAGTGAAACGCTTGATGACATGTCTGAGCTGGTACTCACTTGTGGAGGCAGTTTAATTACATCAACATATTGATTGCACCAGGTGGATATATAGGACTTTACAGTTTAGAATTAGCCTGATTGTCTCTGCAGAGGGTGGCATGGTGTTGTAGACATAGCACTAAGTCTGGCAGAGATAGGAATTTGATCTGAATCTCTTGGATTTCAGGCCAGTATCCAAATTAGTATAAGTTTTTCATTTTTTTGTTTCTTTAACTCTTTTTGGCTGCTGTGATAGCAACCAGGAGATTCATTCATGATCAGAGTTCATCCACTTAGGACCTTTACAGGCACTTCAGTGTTGATCTCTTAACCTTTACAGTCAGTGGAAAGACTCAGTCTCCCACATTTTTTATTAGAAGTGGATCAGGTCCTTACTGAGATAAAGTGCTCTTACTGAGAGGCTGCAGTTATGGGTAGCAGTAGAGTTGGGGGAAGCAGTAGTGAGGAGTTCTGCAGAGTGGCTAAACAGTAAAATACGTTAAAGACTGCTTACAATATAAGAGGCTTTTGTCTCTCGAGTGGGTGTGGGAAGTGAGTGTGCCAACAACCATACAACATGTGTTGTCTTAAAATTGTTTCAGTGTACTGGACTTGCTATTTTCTCTTTCAGTGCAGCACTACTAGTCAAGGTGTGTATTTTTTAGATCATTATAAAGCTGCCTGGTGGGATAACATTGGAGAGGGAGAAATTCATGTGTGCAGGCTAGCTTTGTAGCAGTGAGAGTGTTTATGGCAAGATTGCATTACTTAGTTCCTAGCTACAGAACTGCTGTGAGCATCATATCATACCTAAGCTATAATATATAGTTTAAAGTCACTACTGGTCATTATCTGATAGTTAATGCCTGAGGAAACTATACATTATTGCTATTATGAATTGGTTTTTTACTGTTTTTGGTTTCCCATTTTACTGAATAGCCGCTGACAACACCCTCCAAGTCTCTCCAAGCTGGATTACAGTGGTTGACACAGAGGACAATTTTATTGCTTTGTTGTATATGTGTATATTGTAAAAGAATGTACAGATACCTACTGCATTATTTATTTGTGTATAGCAAAAAAGTTCAAGCGTAATAGGAAATTTTGCATTATGTTACAACTTTAACTACTGATGCGCCTGGAAGAATCTTAAGATAGAAAAGAATAATTTGAACTAATTTTTAAAATTGTTTTTAGCAATCAGTTATATGTGACTGTCAGCGATAGTCGTATGAAATGTGCATAGTACCAAAAGCTCTATATGAAAATAAAGCATTTTAAAGCAGTGATTTCATTTTCTGTAGTTCTATAACTTTTTCCTCAAGTATTGTACATTTAGTTTATCAGATTTTCAAAATTTGTTTCTGGAAGTTACTTATCTCTGTTCTACAGTTTTAGAACTGCAAGCAATATCATGTGTTGAAATTTGGCTGTTTATTATATATTCTAATTTTCTATGTGAAAGGATTACTCACAAAATAGAGATAAGGGAAAAATGGAAGAACATAATGATTTGCTTCCAGATGTGAATTCTTTTTCCCCTCAAGGTATAGGCGTGAAATGACAGCTACTCAGCTGAACAGTGGATAAAAAGGTCTTAATACTACAAACAAAATGTGACAGGAAATATACCTTACAAGCATAGTCTCTTGGATACTCATCCTCACTTTCATTTGCCACCCTGAATTAATATTTTAACTTAATAAGATCTGCAAGGGAGTTGTGTAGTGATTTTCATTTGTCTTCATGTACTGCAGTGCTGCTGTATAGAAAGCTATATTAACATTTATAACAGGCAGTTTTGTCAAGAACTACTGTAAAATATAAATCTGCATTAATTATTTTCCTTTTTAAAAGTGTACCAATAAAACATCGTAAATCTCTGTCTGTTTATATATCTGTTAGACAACTGGTAACTATGGCCAGATTGCTCTGTGAGTGTGTGAAATAAAAAAACCAAGTCCGAACACATACTCAGCTTTATTAGTAAGTAAAGAACAGTAGGAGACTTAGATGAACTACAGCATATAAAAGGCTTTGCTCCCACTACAAAAGAAGAGGAATTTCCTGATGTTTATCAGTGTGGTCCAGCTATTGCATAATAGCTCCAGCTAGCCATAGTACACATAATTATGATATATCTCTCATAATCTCTATTATCATAATACATTTTTCTTCCACAAGAGAAATTAGATGCGTAGTGCTCTGTGGCTCACGATTTTGCCATCTTTAAGAGATGCTTAGTATTTGAGTGATGGTTGAATCACCTATTTTATACTTAAGTACATAATCCCAAGAAGGTTTAAATCAATGTGTTAATTGGTAAGTGATACTGTAATTATATGTATAATCATGGAAATTTTGAATCCAGATTATTTACTTGCTCTCAGGAAATTAATCTGCAGAGGTCATATATTAGATTGCTTGTTTATTAAGTGGAACCCCTGTAGTTACAAAGTACTGATTGGCTATAAGCTGAATGAAGCATTCTTATAGCTGTATCCAGCAGGTGTCAACAGTTCAAATCTTTGAGTGCGTATTGATCCAGATTCAAACAGTTCATTAATCTAAGCACACATTATATAGATTTTTCAATGCAATTTTGAAAGAGTTGAAAAATTGTATTGAATGATGAGAGATGATACTCAAATTACAATTTTATGGCAAATCTCCCCTGCGCTTGTGACATACTCAGGTGGGGTTGGGTGCTAAAATTGACACTGTGTCTTGATTTTTGTTTTCATATGTACTTTTCTGGCTTGAGAGTAGCTTCAGTGGGTGAAGTAGTCTTTGTTTGCTGGCAACCCACACCATCTGTTTGTCTAACATCAGGTTTGTCGCATACAACCCCTGCTTCCTTTTCCTTTGCTTTCACCGAAATAGTGTTGGTACCACTTAAGATGCCAGAGACACCCAGATATACTGTCTTTTATTTCTTCTCTTTGGTCTTGATCCTGGAATCCTCTGGCAAGGCCATTCAGCACAGGTTTAAATGGGATGGCTCTAATGAAATCATCTGAACATCTTGAACCTTTAAATCTAAAGCATGTGCTTGAGGTGCTTTGTTTCATGGGGAAAAATGCCATGGAGAGCCTGTTAGGAGAAGCAGTCAAAGGAATTTGGCTGGATTTTCCCCTCATCCACACTGGTGTACCTGAGAACAGAAATCAGCTGGTCCTTCAGATCACCTGTCAAGTACTTTATTCTGACATATGAGGTTAGTAAGAGAAATAGTGTTTCTCTTCCATGATGAATTCTGACAGAGCTCTATCAGTTGGTGCATCTATAGGCTTTCAGTTTGGCAATTATAAGATTCTACTCCCTTACTCTTCTCTGCTAATTGCTAGTATCTTTGTTGAAGTAGAGAACAAAGAAAAGAAAGAAAAAGAAGAGATGTTTCTGCTGTTTTTAGTGAGACAAAAAAGAGGGGAAGATTGTTCAATTTTAAGGGAAAAAATGGAATATATATAGAACCAGATCAAGGATTTCAGGAGTTACTGTATTTTCCCCTTACTATAATGATCAAGCTAAAGATATACTTCAGTTGTGCTGACCAATTTTGATTAGATTGCCATAATACCTGGTACCATGTATTAGGATAGCAGGAATGCCTACTTAATCATTTACAAATGATAAGAGGTATCTATTCTTTTATTTTTCTGACTCCTTGCAGTTCTCAGATTTTTTTTTTTCTTTTGGAAATATTATGGAAGTTATGATACCTCTCTGAGACACTTGCAATTCATATAATATGAATTGCAAAGCTGCAAAGAAGGTAACAATGGCGCAATACATTGTTGTAGATCTGATGCAATAAAGATACTATACAAAATCTGACCCAATTATCTTACAGTTTATGCTTCTTTTATACTGACAATGCTATTGTTATTTCCTACTACTAATAACTAACTTTATGTTATGTTTAATTTCATAAAGTGCAACTTATATTGTACAGCTTGCATATCTAATAAAAAAATGAAAAATTACAATAAAGCTTATAAAAATAATGGATAGGAATTTTTCAGAAGAGTTGACATGCCTGTCAAGATAATGCTGATAGAATTTCATACATCTGCAGTAGGACACAAAATTAATTACCAAAGAATCTGACATTGTTAGTCCTTTTTATTCAGTTATATGCTAGCTTCAGTGCTCTGCAAAAAAAAAAATAATCAAAGCAGAATTTAAAACTGTTCTCAGAATGGCAGGTTTTCATCTAGAAATGTTAATGTATGTTAAACTTTAATTAAAAAGAATGCATATCGTATCTTAACCTTTTTTTAATACAGCATAATTATCTACGGTACAGATCCTATTCAAAGGTGTATTATTTTATTGAAAGATTCTATTTTAATGTAAAGGATTTCTGGTTTTCAGCAAGTTGTCATCTTGTAATTTTGGAGAGCCGAGCATACACACAATGGTGCAGTCGGCAGTCTTCCGTAAAGTCCAAGGGTGTAATTCAGTCACAAAGATTGGTGACATTTCCAACATGAAATATAGATTGAGCACTTCATACAAATATAAAATACCAAGGTCCCTTTGTAAACTTTATGTTTTTAAAGATATTTTATCCAGATATCACTACCTTGTTGGAACATGGGTGTGTGTAAATTGCCAAGTTCAAAGACCCGTTTTTGCATGCAGGCTGCCTATACTGTGCCACTCCTGATTTCTGCGGATGCTTACATGAAGGTAATGTCTCCTTTCTTCTTCTTAAATCCTGAACGTGAGCTGTTCAGGATGTCACACGCAGAAGTTACTTAGAGCAATAGTGATGTGTTGGAGGACAGGCACTTGGTGCCCAGATGTGCTGTATCCCCACGCAGCTGGCGTGTGGAGCCCGCGGAGGCAGTGGCACTAGGTGTCACTGTTCCTCCACGGTGGAACGGCCGCCTGTGCATTTTTTGGGCTGTGAGTGTAAAGTAGCTGTAGGTGGCAAAGGTTTGTAAATTTAGTTGGTGTAGTGCTACTTTAGATCATACAGTCATGAACTTTGAGACAAACAGCATCTGGATTACTAAGCGTTTTCTCATGTAATTTAAACATCAAGGATATAGTTGAGAGAGGCATCAGCAAGCCATTTTTAGCTGGACTGGTGTGAGCCAACTGTGGTCTGCTGTTTTTGAACTACTGAAACCTTAACACAGAGGAAAGAAAGCAGATTGCTAATCTCCATTTTATTTACCAGCAAAGGGATGCCTTTATTATGTAGCCACTAGCTGGAAGAACTGGATGAAAACTTTACTAGAACCTCATAGGTGCGGTTGGTTAGGTAGTGTATGCCGTAATTTCTCTCTTCAGTCATTCGCTGAAGCTCTCTCTTTTTTAAAGTAACTAAATACAGGTTTGACTGCTGTTTAAGCTGAAACTAACTGCCAAAGGTAAGAAATAAAGGGGAAAACACAGGGCCAGCACTGGCAATATGCTTTTATGCCTGTATTTAGACCAGGATTTATTTGAGAAGAAGTACTAGTGACAAAAGTAAGTACAGAAGTTGGCCATTGGTGCTGCATATATTAAACTAAAAGCTTAGGAATAGCTTCAATAACCTAAAAAATTTGCCTCGGTATGGAGGCCTCTCCCTCTGTATATTTAGAAGGTATTTTCTCCAGGTTTGTCCTTCCTTCTACCAGGAGAGGATTTTTACCAGGAGAGAGTTCTTCAGTCTGGAAATAAAGATATGGCTCTTAACATCCAGTGGATAGTAGCTGAAGTTAGAAAACTGTAATTACTTGTGCCGTGTTTTTACATAGTAATTGATCAGCAAATCTAATTATTTCATCACATGGCTACTCCTGTGTCAGCTGACATCTTTTAGATCAAGACAAAATGTTTTTCTAAAAGATACCCTGCAAGTAACTTAGAAGGTTTGTGCAAGAATTACTAGGTGAGTTTTTGTGGACTAGTACATGAGACCTAAGGCTTTGAATCTGTCTTATGACTTCATCTCCAGGTAATCTTAGATGGATGTGCTAGTGTGTAAGCTCTGTATTTTTCTTGTGCTTCTGAGTAGAAAATCTCAGATTGTATCCTGGCAGGATGGAAAAGACTGAAAATTATTCATTTAATGTGGCTAAAATTTCAACCATTTTGATGGTGTTTGTCTTCAGAAGAGTAATACTCTATAAATAAAATCTGTTTTCTTGTTTATTGTCCCAATGAGTTGTGTACAACAGCTACTTGGTTTACAAGAATATTTTTTAATGTTGAATTTGGCAAATGAAACTTGGGTTTGTTCTTTTTAACGTTTCTTCCCAGTTAGTAAGGTTGTTGAGCAGACAGATCAATTCAACCCCATTGAGGGCTTGCATAGAGGTAGCTGATTTTGACTTAGCAAGCAGTTCTGGTGATGACCTGTAAGTTGAAATGAATTGAATTTGCTCAGCTTGGTAAGCTTTTCAGAGCTCGGAGGAGCAAAAGGCAAGTGAAAACATTTTATCATTAACATTACAGACAGGACTGGATAGTCACAGGATATGTTATTGTGGTAATGTTATTCATGTGTAGAAGTGTTGCATCTTCAAGCAGTAAGGATGTAGGTGACAAAACTTAGTTAATTAAAAGTACAGGTTACGCAGCTCAGCAGGTCTCCATTTGATAGTTAATGGATTGCTACAGGGATTCTGTTATAAAGTAGAGGAGGTCTGTGTTCCTCATAGACATTTTTAGAAATAAAAGTACTATGTTGTATCCAATTAAATCAGGTCAGTAGACCCTCTCTAAGTTTAGCTTTTGTACCTAAGGTCTTACTATGTTACAAATTGTACATATAGAGATTTTCCATTGACCACTGAATTTTGGCCCAGTGGGCGTTGGAGTGATCTGTCCTCCATGCTGCTAACACTCTGTTAGAGGAAGAACAGATTCAGCGTGAAAACCAAATGCTGCAGTGACAGAAGCTGGAAATTGGCTAGACGTCCTCTCGGAGGGGTGGTGTAGAGAAACTTGTCCTGTCGTACGGATGTAGTTTAAATGCAAAGGTGACTCTGGTGTGGCCACCCATGCCACTTTTTCACTGGTAAATCCAGCTGCTGTCCTGTGTGATAAGGGGATGCCCATTCTGTGAGCTGCATTACTAAAATCTTCATTTGGCTGAAGATGCCTGTCAGTGGAACCAGCAAAACTGGCCTCACTGGTCTTGCCCAGCCTCATTTCCTCCCATAGAGAGGGATGTTGGTTGCTTAGTGGCCCTTGCAGCAGCACAGAACTCCATACCAAAGTCACAGGTAAAATGCTTACAATGCCTATAATTTGGAAGCCACAGATAAGCTGTTACTGATGCACAGTCATGCTTTATCTGGAAAGGGCATCATCTATATCCTTTTGCAAGATGTTGCGGTTTAATGACCTGATTCTCTCTCTTATCCCTCCATAGAGACCTGTAGGTTTGGGGCAATATTAGAAGCAAAGAATGATTTTTTTAAGAGTATGCCTTGGACCTCAATTTTTGGCCCCAGCTTCCAAGCCCGGTGAAGAGCAAACTTCAACTTAATAGGGTCAGAGGTGTTAGAATTTTCTGCCCTGTCTCTGACAAATTTTGTTGCAGTCGTTTTAGGTAGTATAAGTCAGAGTAGGGTTGTTCCAGGAGCATGGATTCTGTAGAATCTTTTCTTTTCTTTTGGGGATGGATTTTGAAAAAGCAGAAAGGAACATCTGTGTAGATTCCTGCAGCCTGCAGCGGATCCTTTGGGATCAGGAAATTCTGGGTTCAGAATCTCTCACTTCTTCCACATGGGCAAGTCCTGTTCCATGCTTCCTGACTGACCTGAGGTTAGCTGAGCTGACACATGGCATTTCCTCTCTTGCACAAAGGTTTTTTTCCCATTTAGAGACCTGAAGGTCAGAAGGAAAGAGGAGTGTAGCATTCCAAGTGTGGGGAATAAAATGCTGCTGCTACTTTCGTGTTGCTAGAGTGGCTAGGAACCACCGAGCTGTGAGATAACAATTCAGGGACCAACTTCACTCAAACACTTGCATTTTATTTAACATTTATTTAAACAGTGAAACTCTTTGATTGTTAAATTAGCATTAAAGCAGGCTGGAAACTGGTTTACAGTCTCTGGAAAGCAGCCACACATCATCAGTGTCATAAATTATGTCCTTTTTTACCAAGATATTGGCTGCCAGCTGAAAGGTTAGAAATAACTTATTTTATTTTCAAATGCAATTTGCAGTTTATCCACGGAGTGAAATGAGCAAAATGGATGCAGCTGTCTTTTAGATTAACCCCATAGAGTCGTCAGGCTTGGAGTTCCAGAGAAGTGCAAAGCATTCGGGATTATCCCTACGCAACACTGCAGAAAGCCCACTTCTTTGTGGCATCTGAGAGCTGGGGGTGGAGGTACATGTGCCTGTATCGGCAGAAAGCCCAAGTTGTCATAATGACAAACCCCCAGAAGAAATTGATGGAATAACTCTCAGGACATCAGTTTAACAGTAGAGTGATATGTTTAGGTGATGCAAACACAGTTTGATGGATGTAAGGGATGGGAGCATGATTTTTAAAGCCTTTTTTAGTGCTGCTGAGCAGCATCAGATTTCTCTGGTTAAGGTGTGCTATCTTATTTCAGTCTTTCAGGGAAATTTCATTTTTTAAAGAAAAGGCACCTTCTGTTTTGGAAACCGTTGTGCTTCATGCAAGTGCCAAAGATATGAATATCTGAAGAACTCCCATGAATTGGCGAGGTTATGGCATTTTTTAGATTTATTTTGTATTTAGTTTTTTTCAGGGCAGTTTGTACATTTCTGAAGTCAGTTTGTCAGGGCAAACTGTAACATAGGAGAGTAAATCTTGAATTAATAGATCCAGTGGCTTAGCATTCATGTCAAGTTACCTAAAGTTATTTTAAAGTGATACATAAAATGATTTTTAAAAACAGTGAGCCCCCTAGGTTGTTTAATTTTCAAATCCATTACTCAAGCCGAGATGGTTTACAGTGCATGTGACATAGCAGAAGAAGGATTACTGTACGTGTGAAGCATGAGGACAAAGATTACTGGGGAAACACTAGAGTCAGATGTGGCTGGGAATCATCGTTTTGTGTACAGGAGGTGTTATTTATTTGCAATATAACTCCCTTTGATTTGACAATGAGACTGGGTCCTACATTGAGCATGCAAGTTAAGTCTGAAATACAGTCTACATGGCATAGATGCATGTGGGTGTGTTTTTGTTGTGGTTTTTTTTTTCCTTTTTTTGTCACACAGCTGCATCATTAGTAACAGTGACATTTTATGTGTAGAACGGCAGCGGTCGCTTACTTCTTAAAATACTGTCCTATAGCATGTGCCTTTTTAATGCTCCAAGAAAACTCATGCAGTATTTGCTATCTTGACGTCTTGTGACCTCGGAACGGAGCCTATTACATAAAAACAGCAAGCAGAAACTGGAGCCTTGCAGTGGGAATGTGCAGTTCATTTCAAGTCCAGTTGGATGAATCATTGTTGAAATTTTTTTTATAAGGTCACTTATTGCTGCAGATTTTTAAAGGGAAAATACAAAATCATACAGTCACTCCTGAAACAGTTTCCCTGCACATTAGTGGTATGTTCCTTGTGCTCAGGAAATCAATGTCAGTGATGTAATGGGAGTTTCTACATCATACTGGTATGTCATTTACACGAAGAGAGCATCGTGGGAGCTGGTGAGATTGATGTCCTCTCTAAGAATAGCACTGATTATAAGAACAGATTTTCCCATATACAGAGCCATTTTTAATTCACTGCCTACTGCAGCTGCCAGCCTGCGGAGATAATTCCTTCTAGCAGAATAGCGCTAGATTATTATAGGGAAATCAAATTTGCATAAAAGCATTTTATCTCTCCCCTTTTTTTCATGTCAAAGTTACCAAACATTCACTGTCAGTTACTTTTTTGCGTGTAGGAAGAACTTTGTTAGAATTACATCTTAAGTAAATTTTGTTAGGATCTTTCTGACTCTTTGTTGTTTTATGTTTTTTTAGAATGAATACTAAACAACTACAAATAATTATTGTTAGGGAACAAGCAAGCTTTTTAAAAAGGAAAAAACTAAAAACTAAGACCTGGTTTTGCTCTTAGTAGAGCCCAAGTAGCTCCGTTCATGTCTACTTAATTACACAGTCCCTGTGACGTGGACAAAGCTTGCAGGATGGATCCCTATGGTTTGAAAGTGTGATGTAGCCAACCATTGATCAAAGTGCTGTGCAAATCTGAGTAGGCATTCTCATTTACTGATGAGGAAACTGAGGCACAGCGAAATTAAATGACTTGCTTAGGGTTACAGATAGCAGAGTAGACTTACAGTCTCCTGAGTTGCAAGTGGTTGCCCGCATGGTTGGACTGTTCTCCACATCATTATGTTCTATAGCACTCATTCAAACAGATTTTTGAGGTTCAGTAGTGAGAGTAAGTTTGTTGGTTTTTGGGATGATATTTTTAATTTACTTTTATACTTCAACATAGCTAAATGCAGTACTGAGTATCTTAAAATCTGTATATAAGCTGCTTTTTCAAAGGTCAAGGAAAATATTGTAGTGAGGTCTTAGGGCAGAGAAAGAAATTTTCCTCCCATTTTGAAATCTGGACTTGAAATTTTTCTTAGTTTGTCTTTGCTTCAGCCTTGTTCCTAGATCAGTGGAGTACCAATTTAAAAGTATTCATGAAATGTGTCACCTCCTCTGTTAAGATCTCTTGTGCGACTTGCAGAATTCTGAAACTGTACTGCAGAAGCTTAATATTTAAAGGAAACACCAAGGCATCATTCAGTTGCCTGAACTGAGGTGGCTAATGCCATTTGATACATGCTAGGACAGCCTCTACCTGCTAGTCCAGAAGGGTGCAGGCATCGCATACTGTGTTGGATCCAGCCTTGTGTAGATGCTATCAGATGCCTTTGCTTAGGCAACTGAAATGAGATCCCAGATTGACTGCAGAGCTAAATATTTTTTAAAAAAGCAAACATAACAGTCAGAGCACACTGACCATGAAGGTAAGATGGTGGCTTATATCTGTGTGAAAGCAGTCAGAAGTCCATTCAGTACATTAAGCTAGTTTCAGATTCAGAATCTGCTGCCTTATTCCTTTGAAAACTCTTTGAAGACAAATGGTAGGTATGAGTATACAGTTAGACCCTGGCCACAACTGGGAATTGCTTGGTATGACAGAGCAGAGAGGCTGCATGGGAATTCGTTTCTATGCTTTGCCTTGCTCAGATCGAATCCTTAGGTAATTTGGAAGCATCTGGAGCTTAAGCTTCCTTGGCACTGGCCCAGTGGGACCTTCTACCAGTTAAAAGCAGCTGAAGTGCTGAAGGCTTCAGGAAGGTCCTGTGTGATCTTCTAGCACATGCTCTGTAGGAGATCTCTGTGGTTTGGGTTGCAGTGGCCAGGAGTGAAATGAATATTTGTTTTGGTAGTTACGAGATCATGAACTATTACACAGAAACAATTAATTAGTGACCTCCATGCCTCTTCTGGCTTCATTGATTTCAGCAGATGGGGCTTGTAGAGGTCTTGGCCACTCTGTGCATTATCAGCAGTAGAAATTATGGTTTCCCTTAACAGTGTGCAGAGTTATATTTTTCCCAGGAACTGTGATAGCCTGCTTAAGTACTGTGCTCCCTCTGCTATCAGCTGCTAACACAGAGTTTATGGTTGTAACAGGCAAAATGACTTTGGAGGATTGTGCTGTAACCTGATAGTTTTTCCCCTACCCTCAGCGTTATAACATGATTTGGTCTTGCCTGTGGACGGAAGTAAATCGTATTTTACCCTCACTGCTAAATTGTATTATGGCCCTGACCTTTATAGGTGAGACAAAACTGCATTATAATGTGGTTATAGGACTGCTGTGTTATACAGGGAAAACGTGGTTGAGGGTCTCAAGGGAGTGTCCTAAACCAGAAGATAATCAGGAGCTTGGATAACCAGGAATTTCAGCCTTGCAGATGCGTTAAGCTAAATCAAAGTTTCACTGCTGAAGCTGGGGGACAAACATGAGTCCAGTGAATATGCAGTAAAATGTAACATAATATTCAACGTGATGAAATGGAGTGGAGCAGGCCCTCAGCTGCTGTGAGTTGTCATGACACTGAAGTGAAGCTATGACAACTAACACCATCTGGGATCTTCCTGTCTTCCCAGATTGGCCCTCCAGTGTGTTTTTCCTAGTATGATTCCTTCTAAAAATAGAAAAATTACAAAAGTCAAGCCAACAGGCTATATAAGGTCCCATTAGACAGGAAAGTAGAGGTACAGAAATCCTGCTAACAATAGCTGGGCTGGGTACATGGTTACAGTATGTTAGTTGAAATGCTGGTTTTGTATGCCGTGGTTTCAAGCAGTGCAGTAGAGAGCCCCGTTGAGACGAAGAATATGCTAGAAAATACATACCACTGCAAATTCCCTGAAGATCATAGCTGATACATGGTACTTCCTTCTGAATGACCCGTTTTGTCGACTCTGTCCAAAAGGTGGTCACAGATACTTCGCAGAGACCACAGGTGGCTGCACTCGCTGCCTCCGTGCAGGAGCACTGAGTGCAGACACTTCTCTGAGTGGCCTTAGAGACCCATCATCACAAGAAACACAGTCAGTGGGAGGCAGCTTGGGGGCTGGACTGGGAACACAGGTCTGTTGTATCCTATTTTCTGATTTTCTCCAAGAGTCTGAGTGAAACCTTTCAAATCTAGGTGCACGCCTCCAGATCCTGATAGTTCACAACTAAAGATTGGTTTACCTTGAGTGTTTCTTGCACGTTGTATCTAAGGGTGAGCCTTCACTTTATATGATATAGAGCTGTGTGAAGCACTCTCTAGGATGTTGTGATGATTGCTTACCTAACATATCCAAGTTACTAAATGAAGTCTAAAATTAATTGGAATGCTTACAGCATCTTCAGGGATAAGGGTTTAACAATGTGCGGACCTTAAACTGTTTGCGCAGTTGTGCCTTACAGAAAGGATGTGGAGTGTTAGCAAATATCTTCACATTCCCTTTTACAGACAGCTGTCTTCCTGCAGCATAAGCCTGACAATGGGGACCACCATCCTTCAGCCTTTTACGGATTGCACATCACTGGATGTATATAAAAGTGTGCATGAGTGCATGTTTAGCTGTATGTGTGTGTATTTATGTATATATAAAGAGAGAGGGAGAATGGTTTTTTGTGTGTATACATATAGTACTATTTATATAGTACACTTGCATTTCAGATTTTAGTTTTAAAAGAAAAAAAGTAATTCTTTATGCCGAGGAATTTTCTTGCTCAGCCTTCACCATAGGACCATTTCTACTATGATGAGCTTCCTGTTCATTGGAGCTGAGTATACAAGTGGATGAAAAGATGATTTCACAGGCCCACAAAGAAAGTGTATTTTGTTTTTAGTGTATGCTAAGGATTGGACATTGGTATCCAGTTCTGGCTTTCTCCTTCATAACAAAGAGGGATGGAGGCATTTTGCTAACACTGAAGTTTAGTTTCTAGGGAACCTTGTTAGTGTATGAGATGACAGAGCATCAGATTCTTGGGCAGTATTTTTTGTTGATATGAATGAGGCTACCCTGGGTTACAGAGGATCCAGCTCTGTAAATCCTTCGAACTTAGAATTTGCTACATCAAGTGATGTTCTGTTGCTTCATCTCTTAAGTCATAAGAAATACTACTGTGATTTTTTTTTTGCCTAACATATGAAGCTCAAAATACAAACTCATCTATCACTCTGAAACTATACCAGGCAGGTGATCATGTGATTGGAATGTAAAATATTATCATGTAATCAGAATAAATTTCTTATGGACCAGTCAGCACACCGCCCCCCCATGTTGTCTAGCATAATAGAGCCTACAGTCGTATGACTACAATTTTGATGCGATTCCAGCAGATGTCAAAATTCGTTATGTCAAAGTTGTTAAAAGAAAAAAATGCTTTAAGGAAGCTTAATTACTGTCTTTCTGCAGACTGTATTAGCTTGCATATGATCATTAGAGTTAAATTAAAAAAAACAGATTTTGATGTTTTTTATTAAGAAAAGACTGAATTTCATTTGGGCTTTTACTGTCTTGTGTACATGACAATCTTAACAACTGTGTCCCAATCGTTACGTTCTTGTAACAGTCAGATAAGAGATTGATCAATAGAAGACATAATAAATTAAGGGTATAATAATGTTGCCTGTCAAGGTTTTGCTAACTAAATAAGACCTGGCTTGCAATTTATGTGGTATATTTATATTAAGTGGGAAGTACGCTTAGAGATTTGTATAATTGACTTTCTTTGCAGTTTTTTTTAAAAAACTTAACTTTTACCTTTTAAATTTTGTGTTATTTCCTGTAAATAACAATGATTAGTTTGGTTGAGGCGTAGCATGAGGGAACCAACAAACTGGAACAAGAACCCTGTCAGATGAGCAGCACCATCATCCTTTACAGTTTACGCTGGCAGCTAAATTAAAAGTTTTTCTGTTCCCAATAGAGAGTTCTGGGTTTGCAGTAGAGAGTTGGTGTGTTCTTAGTGATGTACGTTTAAGCTTGCCATTATCAGCAGTTTACTGAAGCAGCTGTACAACACACAATGTTCTGCGTAAGCATTTTGCAGGGAAGGTTACAGAAGCATCCAGAGCCACTCATGAGGAAGCTAACCTTAGGCTAAAGTAAAAGAAGGGCAGAAGTGGTTTTTTATTGATGATGCACTAACCCATTGGGTTTAGAACTGTGACTTCTGGCTGACTACTTGCTTTGTTTGAAGCCCAGAAGATGAAACTCACTGACCAAACGTAATGGTAATCTAGCAGTGAGAGAGATGAATAAAATACGTGGAGTTTTTGTATTTGAGCACTTCTGTTATCCTTGTCCCTAAGGAGCTTTGCACAATCTGAACAGGCGTCAATATTGGAAGAAAGTGTATGGAATTAGAACAGCGGATGTCTTTTTTTGGAGAGGAGTCAACTTCTGTTGCAGGTGTAAGTTTTGAAAAATATAAACAAGAAGCAGACTCCATGTAACTGTACCATCAATTAAGTTGGTTTAATAGCATTTCAACTTGTTGTTAATAAAGCAAACATTTACTAATCTTATCTCTTGTAAGCAGGAAGGAAGTTAAAGTGCACAGTAATGCACATTGCTGTCAGGAAAAGTGGTTTATAATATCATATGATATAATTTTCAGTGAAGCAAAACCAGCAAATGGCTATGTGGGAGCACTCTTTATCCTCTTGATTTAACTTCTTCCCCTCCCTTCCCCCTCGGTAGCTTTGTTGTGGTTCATTTCCCTAGTTTCGTGCATCCTTAGCATTTCCTGCTGTAATCTGCTTGGATATCAACAGCCTGGCTGTGCAAAGATCATACTACTGGAGAACGGTTGAGAAGAGGGATAAATGGTGTGAAATTTCCTTCCCTCAGGTTTTTTCTTTGCCTTCTCCCTGGATTGAGCTTCTTTGAGAAGCAATCAGTGTGATCGTTTAATTGTGCTCCAAGGATTGCTCTGGTATCATCAAGACTGACAATGATGGTCTGAGGAGTGAAGGCATTTGCTGAAAAATACAATTTATCTGTCATTTTAAAAAAGGTGAATATTACTCATTGATAATGAAACAAATATGTATTTTCCTGTCTCACGTGGCTGATATTTCCTGTTTTGCCCTTGGATGTTCTTCTACCGTTTTCAGTACTACCCAATAAGAGGAAGGTTCTTCTTTGCTTTTAAGAAAAGCCTAAATCTTGACTAAATTTAGGTTCTCAAGACCATGTTAAGCTTCCTAAATAAACAAAATTCCTGGAACTGTTACGTGCTCAGCACTTTACAAGTCAGCCTGCTGATACTTAAATACCTAACTTTGGGCTTCTGTTAAAAATAATAGCCATGAGTGTGCGGGAGGAGTTTGGAGTGCTGGAGTTGCAACTGCTGCAGTGTCCTGCTGCTGTTGTGTTGAAGAGAATGAATTGCTGATTAATTCTATAGTTTTGCATGCAATACTGATTTCTGAAAACACTCCCCACCTCCTTTGTCTGGAAATGATCCCATAGTCTGCTGACATTTGAAAGAATATACAGCTTATCTGTTGTGAAGTCCACTGAAAAATAATTTACTATTCACATGTTAAATATAGGGGCAGTTGGTCTTTTTATACTGCAATAATTCTGTGAGGAAAATTTCAATGATGAAAATGAAAAAAAGGTAAAATAGTCATAATTTACTGCTTTAGTCTGCAGGGCAGCTGTTTTCTGCCTCTATCTGTATTTTAATAAGTCTTTTAAATGAAGAGATTTATGAGATTATTTTAATTTTGATGTCTTTTTAATGCTTCATGCATTTTAAATACAACCTTTTAATAGTTTTTGAGATTGAAGAATTTAATTTTATTTTATACTGCAGAAATAAATGTATTCTCAGGAGACTGCACCATTATTACAGCTTTTTTTTTAAAATCCAATATATCTGGCATATACAACTGTAGTACCATCCAGCAACGCTACACTTAGCATCAAGTGCAAGGCATCATTAGAGTTTGAGAGACAATCTGGCTAGTAAGGATACTTAAAATAAAAACCAACAAAAATCTGATTGCTGTGGGCAATAACCTTCTGTTGATAGAGCTGCACAGAAAGCTCATGCTGTAAAGGTAAGATTCAGAATATTTTGAATGCAGCAAAATAGGTGTGGTCTGGCTGTGCAAGGTACCTCCGCATCCCTACTGTCTGCTTCTGCAGCAAGTGCGTTGAGGGCAAGCCCCGCAGCATGCTCCATGGGTCTGTGATGGAACAGCCCCAGCCAGCTGCCTGGTGTCATCTCTCAGGTGTACGGCTATGCAGAAGTCTGATTCTTTCTTAACTCATACAAAACTCCTCTCTGCAAAATCTTGGTGCTTGTGCTTTTACTTTGGTTGCAAGTTGTTAAAAGCAGGCATATATTTTATGTAAGAAGAGCAGAAGAAAATGGACAAAAGGCTTTAATGAAGTAGAAGGAGTGGCAGACTCTCACCTAATTTTAGCCATCTGAAAATGAAGTATTTAGCTAGTCGTAGATCTTTTCAGAGCTTAGGTAATGGGCCTTGCTTGGAAGGCCATAGTGATGTTTTAAATGTTGTTGGGAAATGTAAAGCAGGTGAAGACTTGCAGCAAGAGAGTGGCAGGTAACGCAGAGGCTGGCAGGGCACGCAAGCAGTGCAGTTCTCAATGGCAGGTCTGTGCTGCTGACTAGCTAGTCCTGCCTCTGCACTGTTAAAAGCAGTAGCAGGAGTGGCTCTCTGCAGCTGGAACCTGTTTCAGTAGTCCTGAGTATTACAGTGATTGGCATGTCTAATTATTACATATTAAAAACCAGCTTTGTACAGTGTTTGAGAAGATGTGGCCTGTGCTCTTCAGGCTCCATCAGTTCTGTTAGCTGCAGAAAGCATGGGACTTCGCTTAGCTCCATGCTGGTCCCATTCTTGGCTAAACTCTTTGCAGGTACCTGGGAAACATGTGAGTGCAGCACTTAGAGCCACTGTTGGTGTAGTGACTCATCTGAATACCCTTAAGTCAGCCATAAGCACTGCTCTCTCATCCTCCTAAAATACTTTGGTTGAGATTCATCAAGGTCCAGGGTGTTAGATACATCAGGGATCAGGGAAGAACCCTAAGTATTTTGAGAGAACATCTTCCAAATCGTATTTTCTACCTTACCTTTCAACAAAGCTTGACACGGTCTTAAAGAAGTGATGGGGATGTTCCCAAACAGCATGAGAATCTCGTAAGTTCTTAAAATGGTGAGACCACACCTGGAGTACTATGTCCATTTCTGGGCTCTCCAGGAGAAGAGAAACATGGACATAATGAAGAGAGTCCAGTGAAGGGCCACAAAGACGATGAAGGGACTGGAGCATCTCTCCTACAAGGAAAGGCTGAGAGAGCTGGGACTGTTCAGCCTGGAGAAGAGAAGGCTCAGGGCGGACCTCATCAATGTATATCAATACCTGAAGGGAGGGTACAAAGAGGATGAAGCCAGGCTCTTTTCAGTGGTGCCCAGTGACAGGGCAAGAGGCAGTGAGCACAAACTGAAACACAGGAGGTTCTTTCTTACCATCAGGAAACACTTTCACTGTGAGGGTGACCGAGCACTGACACAGGTTACCCAGGGAGGTTGTGGAGTCTCCACCCTTGGAGATATTCAAAAGCCATCTGGATATGGTCCTGGGCAACTGTCTCTGAGTGACCCTGCTTGAGCAGGGGGGTTGAACCAGATGACCGCTGGAGGTGCCTTCCAACTTCAACCATTCTCTGAATTTTTACTCTTAACTTTGATTTGCATAAGACAGACGTTTCATAGAGGGCGTTAAAGAGAAAATATTAATTGAATGACTTATATGGACTTCAAGAAATTAAAATATTTTGTGAGGAAACACAAACACTAGCATTGGAATGTAAAGCCAAGACAATGGAGTGAGCAAAGCAAAGAAGATGTTGTTCAAGGAGAGAATTGGATGAGAACTTAGGGGTTCCATTGGGATTTAATAAATAAAACAACTCCATCAAGTTCAGGAAATGCTCTGAACTGCAAATGTTAGAAACTCTCAGAGGGAGGGAGGAAAGGCCATACATTCCTCCAAAGGGCACCCACATCTGGCCACTCTCGGAAATAAGATTAGATAGACGCTTGGCCTGAAGTAATAGACTGGTCTTCTGTGCCATTCTTATGAGTAGTCTCGTCACTGTCAGATGGCTATTAGGTTGTTAAGTCAATACTGCGCAAGGTTAGAAGAGTAAAGATCAGCAATGGGAACTCATATTTGGATGAGTATAGTCTGACAGAAAGATGTATTTACTCTGTGGTCACGTTACAGAAATGGAAATTTCTGCACGACTAGGTGCTAACAGCACATGGATGTCTGGCTTGGTGTGCATCTGCCCTGTGACAGCAGTTACCTGGATCAATTAGTGACAACAAATACACAAATAATTTGTATGGTTTTATCATGAAATACAACTGCTAAGTCGCTCAGTTAACTGAATGTCCCTGCTTTGGTGCTGATTCCTCTGTTGCAGTATTCCAGGCTTCTGAGATTTCTATAAGGTTAAAATGCAAGGCTTAGAAAAAGTAATCTGGTAATTATCAGAGATGGAAAAAAATAGGAAGTGAGTAAAAGCAAGAGTGAGAGCCAGTATCTATCTTTCCAGCTGGTTCTACTTATTTTGAGCATTTCTGCCTTGATCTGTTAGTCAGGCTAAAGCAACAATATTTGCTGTGCATGCATGTGAGGTTTCAACTACCACACTTCAGGTTTGTAATTAAGAAATTAATTAAAATACTATACAGTTTACTGCACAGTCTATCAAGAGAAGGGCAGTTTACAAGGTTTTCCATGTGTGTGTTATAAATTCAGTGCTACAGATATACAGAATCATATTCACACTGACATGAAAAGTTATCCTCCTCCTGCAGAGGAGTATCACGAAAAATTATTGTGAAGGACTGGTTATAAAGTAATTGTCTCAGCAGAAACCTAACCAGTAAGAATTAAAATTTTGACACTGAAAGACTAACATGGAATCTGAAGTGAGAGGAGAAAGAGATGTAAAAAAACCAAACCAAACAAAAAAAAAAAACCCAACCCCAAACTTCTGAATTTGCCTGTAGTTTCCTGAGCTTCTGTCAACCTTCTGTTGATGCATGTTTAATAGCAATATGCCAGAATTCAAAAGTACAAGTCTGAAAGTTGTAATTCAGTTCTGCACCATTACCAGATCCAGAGCCTAGATTTCAGATGGTCTGGTTTTGGGCTACGTCATATAACTCCAGCAATTTCACTGTCCACAGAATTGAGATTAACTTAGCTGAAGACACTAAAAAAGATACACATTTTTTTTAACAGATTCTAGGCTGAGACTGATTTCATGTTGAGTAAAATTGTGGGTTTCCTACTTTTATATGTTACATGGCAAATTAAGGGGAAATACTTGAGGTAATACTGCTTATTAAAAAAGTGCCTCAAAATGTTCAAGGTGAATTTTTTGAAAACAGTGTGCATGAAAATATTGGCATAAAACTCTGCACTTCCCATCTTTCCAGTGATGAAGGTAAGATTAAAAAAAAGAGGGAAAAGGGGATTTGTATAATAAAATGAGTACATAATGGTATTAGCAAAACATTTATCTCAGTTACCCTGTTAAAAATGTCAGGTGCTACCTTCCTTGAGAGTTATTGCCAGAAGTGATGCAGGAAAGGCCATAGAAAAAGCAAAACAAGGTAGTACTAGTACGAAGATTTAAAAGCACAAAGTGTGGCGGACAAAATCAAACATTTTGTATCTTCTTGTTATCAACAGGAATTGAATTACATTTTGCAACATAGCAAATTACTGATTTCTCTTTCAAGGAACTTTCATCGAAGTGTTGAAGCTCTTGCAGATTTCTCAAGAAATGCTAAGCAGTCGATATGAATTGGGATAATTGCTTCTTCCAATACGAGGTGGCACCTACCTTCCCACTGTATCTCAGTAGCAATACAGTTAAGTTGGGCACTGCCGGTCAGTACAGGCTGTCCTGGAGCATGCGCTGGAGGAAGCTGATAGATTGTTATACGAAGGGCATTGGCATTAAAATGAAATCTGCCATCTGTGTGCACAATCAATTCATGAACCAAGGTAAGACTATATTATGTGAATTATAGCAGTGTACCATAGGGCAGATTTTTACCTTCTGAGTGACACCAGGTTGCAACCAAAAGCCCTTGCTGACTCCCTGAAAATGCCCACTAGACTGTTTGGGAATTGTGCTACTGTTGATACTGTTGCATAAAATATCCTAAAACAGTCAGGCAGATTGCAGCACCCGAGTGGGGGATTCTCCACCTGCCAGCATATATAAACAACTAGTCTGTCTGTGTTGAAGTGATGTTGATATATAACTTGTGTGGAGGGGAATTGAGAGTTCCTTCTATGAGGACGTTCCAGTGGGTACTAGGGCACAGCCAGATCCCGGAGTTGGTTGTTTTATTTTATTGTTCCTTATTTCTACTTGAATATTGAGCTTTTACAGTTTCAGAGCCTATATACTCACTATTACAGCTGCCTTCCATGCACCATCGTGATTTCTGTTAATACTAAGGGATACATGGAAAGGAAAGAAACAAGAAAATGTAAGAAACGATACAGTAGCTTAGGCTGCACAGAGAGTTGGGAGGAAATAAGAACTGTGTGGAATATCCCATTTTTGGGTCCAGAACTATTGCTTCTTCTCTCATAGGAGCAGGCATAGGAGAGGTGGCTTGTGGACAGAATCTTGTTTCTTTGCCTTAAATGCTAGGAGATGCAAACTGGCTCAAGTATCTTCATTGGCCCTTAGAACCTGAGGGGAAGTGAGAAGGAAAGATGTTATGGCTCACACTGCTTCTGATGCATGGTTCTTACTGCGACAATGCCTTGATTGATGAAGACTGCATATGATTTATCATTTTATTCATGTGTGAAATGCATGATGCAGCAAATGGTAGAGTACTTTGTGTTGTCTGCAACTTGCAAAGCCTTAAGACTGGTTCAACCTGATTCAAGAAGCCTGCCTGATTCAAGAAACTGCCTTTCCTCCTCTGTCTCACCATCAGTTTGGATCAATAGGACCTTTGGCTTGCTGTGAAGGGATGAAAGGTCCAAACGACAAAGTGATCTCTTCAAGAGTCTCTTTATTTTGGAATATTTTTGCCTTCCACCAGGGCTCTTACTGGCTCAGGTGGTTGCTCATTAAGTGGCAAAAGAGACAGAAGTTTTCAGGATCCCTTCACTGTGTATGTCCTACCATGAATGTGATTGAAAGACTTGCCTTTGGGTTTGATGAACTTCTTTTTGGAGCGTTTGTAAGGCTAAAATACTCCCAAGCAAATTAAATTCCATCCTAGATGATGAAATATGAATGAACATATTGAGCATCAGAAACTTGATCGCTATTTGTGAAACAGTTGAGGAGCCTTTGTTAAGTACTACTCTCTCCACTACATTACGAGACGTATTTATTTCATGTGCATTTAATAATGCAGTAAAAATGGTGCCTGAAACACTGAAGTACAATGAGGAATTACTAGTTTTCTGCAAGCAAGGTAAAGGCACTATGTATGATTGCCCTAGAGGATATGCAAGATACAGAAAATGAAATGAAATAAATAAAAAGTGGCAGATGACTCATTTCTGGATATTGCTAGGTGAATTTATTAATTGCTAATAGAGCACCAAGCCATGAATTACTCAGTCATTGCCATTGTTTCAATTTTATGACTTTCCTCTTAAATACAGATTCGTTAGGAAGGAATCAAATGTCACTGGGCAGTGAATTATACAGAAACAAATTTATGCTTGTGAATGCTGATTTCCCATAATAAGTTACGACTTTAAAAGGACACCGTCAAAGTATTTTTCACAGTTTCAGCATGGCTTTTATTTGCTGTTGTGTATGATAACCCCTTGTGCTCTGGATAAGGAAAGCTGTCAAATACATTTCTTCTTTTTGTTTGATCATGTGTGAAAGAAGTTTGTCATTGTAGGTTTTCATACCATAAAGTTCCTATATTTCAGTAAAATAGCAATAAAATATTTTGCTTTAAAATATATATGTTAGAACTACCTACATATGTAACCAGACATAACTACCTTCTGGTCATCTTAAGCATGTACTATCTTTGAGAAAGCCTTACCTTGGAAACCTCAGTGTATCTGTTGGTCTTAAACACTGTCTTGGTACAATCATGGAGCTGGCTAGATCATGTCTGGCCTGTCAAAATGAGTTTCATGTTCTGATGGGCTTTGTAAAGTGGTTCTTGTGCTTGTGGGTTCTTACCTTGTATTCCATGTTTGATTGCTAAGACATAGTTTGTAATGGTATAAAACATAAACTAATGAAGAAAACCAAGAAATAGCTTGTAGCTCCAAGAACTGACGTGTATGTGAAAATACATCCAGCCCCTTTGGTTTCATGTGAAAGGTCACTCTTACTTTACTATGTTGAGAGTAAAATAAAACTAAGAGTCTAAAGTAAATTTTCTGGATTAGTCTGGGCAGCTTTCTCAAACAATAAATGGTAAGTGTGTCTCCATGGGGCCAAGCATGGTAAAACTGGGAACTAGGTACACCTTCAAAATTTTATGTTAATACTTGTTTTTTTAGAACTGTGTGCAGAAAACAGTGTCATAGGTCTTGGTATGCTGCTGTGTATGTTTCTAATACGGGTTTTCATTTGAGCATGATACTGTGTTGGTTGCTTAATATGCAATGTCATAAAATGCAAGATCTTCCTTTTGATTTAGTTTTTCATGCTGTGACCAGGAGCTTAAATGTAAAGCATTTGTAAATGTAAAGAAAGGAATTTCTACTTTGTTCTTTCTGTATCTGTTTAGTTTCTTTTTGGGCATGCTCACATTTCTCAAATACTGCTATTTATGCTATTTAGATGTTTGTAGATGTTTTAACACCATTCATAGTGCCTACATTAGTCCCTGAGTAGCTGATCTATACGTAACTAACTCACTCTTTCGTTTTCCCTTTATATTTCATATCATAATGCCAACATAAGGGAAAAGTGTGGTGTTTCCTATACTGTCCTAGTTGGGTTGGGAGAGCTATCTGCCCTGCCATCAGTCTCTTCTTGCAGCAAAAATTGTGTTATAAATCCTGGCCTCCTTTGTGCCAGGCTGTACCTGGGTAGCCACAGGGAACCCCACTGAATTGATGAGCTCTGAGTTGCTGCCAGGAAGCCCAGTGCGTCTCTGGCAACAGATGGATATTAAAGGCGAAATTTGTAAAGGTGCGAGGCACCTACGAGCACTTCTAGGCACCTCACAGGAGTTGAGAGAAAGGGCTTACGGATCCTAAGGCTCCTAAATAGATAGTGCCTGCCTGTAAGGCACGGTCTCCACATCTTTCATGGCCCAAATCAGAGCCAAGTACGTGACAAAGAGCCGGAGTGTACCTCTCCCCAGTGTCTGCGCGAAACTGGAGGGTTGGGGGATTCACTACTTCAGTAGAACTAACGTGGCATTATAAATTCGTGTATTTGAATGAATGAATACATAGCTTAAATTGGGGCATCCCAGTTGTATGGGGAGCATGAACAGCTTGGAGATTAATAGGACTGAACTTCGGGAAATACGGCTAGTAAATGAATTTTTGTATGAGGGAGACACAACACCAGGTGGGGTCCAGTACATTAGGGGTTTTGCAAATGCATAACAAGGCTGTCCTGTTTTACCTTATCTCATGGTTTCCTTTCTTTGGATCTTTTTGAGTGGACTGAATTACAGTATTACTTGGATTGCCATTGTGGTCAAGGCAAGCTGCTTTTCAGCAGCTGTACATGGCATTTCTCCAAGCTAATTTTGGGGTGGATAAATTCCTTTTTCAGCAGTCAGTTCTTTTTCCATGATCGGCTGAAAAGCTGATGAGAAAAGGACAGCCATTAGGTATGGAAAGTAGGCAGTAGCACCATCTATACAGAAGAGCACAAGAGTAACATGCAGCTCTCAGAGAAGACACGTGAATAAAGGTTTACAGGAATGACAGTATAGAAAGATATGCCTTTCAAGATCAGTTAAGTGCTTATAACTTTCTTATGTAACACTTTGGGCCTAAACATAACTTTTTCTTAAGCAAATTGCATCTGAAACGCCATGCAAACAGAACGTTACAATGCAGTAACTCACTGTGGAAAGGTGCAGTGCGGTTACTTACAGGAACGCCTCTAACAGGCTATGGTTATCTGTGTTAGAAATAATCTGCCAGTCTCTCCATTGCACACCACCTAAGCTTATACAGACAGTTGATCTGTCCCTGCACGGTGGGAAAGTGCTGTAGACAATCTGGTGGATGCTTTGAAAGTATGTTTAATCTTGGAATTTTTTTGGGGTTTGGCTTGGGGACGAGTGGCTGGAAAGCTCCCCCGCAGAAAAGGACCTGGGGGTGTTGATTGACAGCCGGCTGAATATGAGCCAGCAGTGTGCCCAGGTGGCCAAGAAGGCCAATGGCATCCTGGCCTGTATCAGAAATAGTGTGGCCAGCAGGAGCAGGGAGGTGATCGTGCCCCTATACTTGGCACTGGTGAGGCCGCACCTCAAATACTGTGTTCAGTTTTGGGCCCCTCACTACAAGAAGGACACTGAGGTGCTGGAGCGTGTCCAGAGAAGGGCAACAAAGCTGGAGAGGGGTCTGGAGCACAAGTCTTATGAGGAGCGGCTGAGGGAGCTGGGGTTGTTTAGCCTGGAGAAGAGGAGGCTGAGGGGAGACCTCATTGCTCTCTACAACTACCTGAAAGGGGGTTGCAGAGAGGTGGGTGCTGGTCCCTTCTCCCAGGTGACTAGCAACAGGACAAGAGGGAATGGCCTCAAGTTGTGCCAGGGGAGGTTCAGGCTGAATATTAGGAAAAATTTCTTTCCTGAGAGAGTGGTGAAGCATTGGAACAGGCTGCCCAGGGAGGTGGTGGAGTCACCATCCCTGGAGGTGTTCAAGGAACGTGTGGACGAGGTGTTGTGGGACATGGTTTAATGGGCATGGTGGTGTTTGTTGGTTGATGGTTGGACTTGATGATCTTACAGGTCTTTTCCAACCTTAGTGATTCTGTGTGATTCTGTGTGAACTCACAGAGAACCAAAATCCTGTATGGTGAGTACAGTACTAAAATACAGGCCTCTGTGACATGTTCTGAAGATTTTGCTATTTGAAGCTTTATCTTATAAAAAAATAATGTTTAGCCAAGTCAGTTTTTAAAATCCCTAACTTAGTCATCCTGGTGATTACATAAGGAACGCTGTAGGAGCGTTTCACATACCATCAGCCCTTGGCACTGGAATAACAATGAGGGTGAAGTATTAAAAACTGTGTACTCACAAAGACAAACACGGCTGGATTGTTACATAGATCATCTCAGTATTTGCTGTTGAATATATCTTTACATTAATTCAGCTCATTTCTGAGACAACACACTGGAAGAAAACATAATTTGAATTAATTATTTGCTCATATGGCATATGCCTGATGTCAGCTAATGCTGCATTAAGGATAGACGTGCTGGGCACACATTAAATAATAGAGTAAATATTTGTATTGTTTATGATAAACTAGTTCCTTCTGCAGATCTTCTTTGTTTGTGCCTCAGTGAACATTCCCGTTGGGCTTATTTACTGTGATTCATATAGTGCAATATGTTAAGTGTTATAAAAAGTGTGTGTTTAAATTCTACTGCAAGGCCTCACTGTGTTTTCAGCGCAATTCATGGTTTAGTAACACTTTAAAATAACACTGAAATCATTATGGCACCTTATTATTATATGGACTGTTTTGTTAGCATTAATCACAAAGGTTCATTTTGTGTCAGAAATGCTTCTATAGAAGTTCCATTGTAATCTAATTGTAATGAAACATAGATTTATCTCAACGTTTTGAAATATTTATGTCAAGTGATTATTTTAGGAAAGAGAATTGGATGCTCTAAAGTTGTGCAGCAATTGAAGAAAGAAGGATTGTAAAAAAAAAACCCAAACACAAAAAACCAAAACCCAACAAAAAACCGTAAAAAAAAAAAAAAGAGGAATGCTAAGATCAAGGATCCTCCATAAGAAGTTTAGGCACAAACCTTTACTTTAGTGAACATAAAAATGTATTAGAACAAATTCTCTAGTTTTAGAGGATGGGAGGAAGCAAGAGTAGAAGAAATCCAAAAAGTCAGTTAAATTTGGGGAAGAGTCCTACATTAAGCTCCGTGTTTTCTACTGCTGTTGAGTTCTTAAGGAGGTCTAATACCAGAATGGAGAGGCTTGAACCATGTAGGTTGGCATGTGGTTTTTACACTTTGTCTGTCCCAGCTGCACAGGATTATTCCAAGGTGTGATTTAGGTGGGCCTTGCAACATTGGCAAGCCTGACACCATTGTCAGGTGCATCCTTGGGTGGATGTCCTGCATATGTTGCAGCTGATCTGCATATACTTGTGAAGTCTGGTGTGCTGGACTTAGAAAATGCTCAGGTTGACTCATTGTCCCACCTGAGATAGGTCTGATTTGTTGTGTTGAAGATGTAGAGTTGCTCTATACAGGGGCAGTAGCCATTTGTGGAGGATTTCCCAAACTACCAGACATCCAGAAATCTGTTGAATGACCAAAACTGAAAGGAGGTAAGCCATTACTAAAGGTAAGTGTCTTTTGCTTACGTTGGTAAGCTGGGTAGACGTGCTGGATTAGATTGGTAGGGATGGTGTACATTTTCTGATCTGCCTTTCCAAGTGTTCTTCCTCAGCTCAGTAAACGCGTACAGCAGAGGGTCAGTGTACCAGCATCTGTTGTCTTGCTTGAGAATGGCTCACAAGGAAAGCAACAGGAATCCGGGAGAAGCCTGTAGTTTCAGGGAAAGGAGGGGTCAAATCTTTGGCTACGAGATAAATAGATGGATGTATTCACACCTCTCGCCCTCCTGATGATCATGATATCAAGTGTGTGATTGTTTATGTATGTGTAAACTCAGGTATAATCACGCCTTCATTAATCCCTCATATTTTCAAATGTGTACCACCTTGAAATATCGGAAGTTTATCAGAAAATACCACCTGGCAGAACATGTGTCTACATGTGTCTAGATACTGAAACAAAATAACAAAAATCACAGTTCCCAATTTCTGGATGACTATTGAAACAGAACAGAAATAAATTCAGCAGTGTAATTTACATATGAAGAAAAGAATAGGCACTACAAAAAGACTTTAAAATAGGAGCAGTGCTATGATAAGCCTGACTGCAGACTCTGCCGTCCAGCCTTGTAAGTCATTTTTAGAAGCAATATAACTGTTGAGAGAATGCATGACAGAACTGAAGTCCTAAAATGTATAGATGAATACAGGGTTCCCCTTTACTATTACTGGGTCCTCCTTTTTCCCATGCTGATACTCTTAGTATATTAACATCAGTATCATCACATTTGCCTAAGATCTCCCATGTTCCCAAAGAGCAGTGTAGCCATTAGACTTCCAGTTAATAAAGGTAACAAAAAGTCCCTGAGAAGTAGTTTGGTTTTCATTTTAGAGACAGAACGAGGAGAGGTGTTAAGGAGAGGTTAGTGATGTTTACTGCTATTCAGATATGCTGCAATGAGAAAGAATTGTGCATTCAGGAGACAATTAAATGACAATAGCCAAGGTGGACTGTTAATCGTTCCACCTTCCCAGAGGTTTCTAGTCTGTGTTCAAGATCCACAACACACATTTGGCAAGGCAGATGTAGTTCTGAACCACCTCTATCTACATTCTGAATTTTGGAAGAGGGGATCACCGCTGCAGTCTGAAGCTGTCTCCAGAAGACTGCGTGTGATGGTTCTTCTGAATCTGCTGCTGCCAAAAGTGGAGGAATAGGAAAAAGCAACTCATATCTGGGCATGAGAATAGGGAGTTCTAGGTGTGGAAGAGGATGATTGTGCGTGCCAGAGGCTCATCCAGATCTAGGGTAAGTGAAGAACTGTAACTGATACACCATGTAGAAAAAGCTCTCTCTATTGGTGTACTTGATCTCTGAAGAAGTTTATTTTCCAAAAGTTGAGTATTTTCCAATTTTTTTATATTTAGCCATGGCTAGTATAAGCCTGACAATTGTTTTGGCTTCCATAATTTGTCCATTATCTCGAAAATGCAATGAATTTATTTTTTCCACGGGTTTGTTCAGAACCTTGCTAAAAATCACCAAGGAAGTTTGGAAATATGTGTTCTTACTTGCGTAAGAAATGCATAAAAAAAATAGGGTAGGGTCTCACAGTAAAATGCTGATAGGCAGTTTTGTACATGGGGACATTAAATGTAGAGCAGTATGTGTGACTGACCTGACAAGGCCCTGACGTGGATAGCCGCTGGTTTCAGCCAGGCACTACAGCTCCTCATGCCCATTTGCTTATCTTGCTCACTAATCGGCTGCAGTGTCTGGCCTGCAGAATAGGCACCTCATCAGTTTGTAAAGGAATCGGGAGTTTGTTATTTAGGGGAAAATGAGGATTAAAATAAAAAAGATTGATTTTTTTTTTTTTAAGTGTCATTTGGGACTGGCTTATAATAAGATCCTGCTGCATTAGACAGTCTTTGTTTCGATTCTTGGCAGCACTAGTTGGATTAGGAGTGTCTAGCATGCAACTGAAATCCGGAGATTGTGTGCCAGGTATTAAATAGTAGCGTAAACCTAGTGAAAAGTGGGAAGACTCTTTCTAATAAATGACTTGTAATTTTCTTCAAAATGCAGGAATACATTTTGTTGATTGAGATCTGGATGTGTTGATGCATTTTCAGTTTAGATGAAATGATTTTGTAAAATAATTCTCCTAACACATCAGAAATATAGGCAATCAATTTGTATTATAATATCACAAGTTAAGGCTCTTCTTAATGTTATAAATTACCTATCCTTGGAATACTTTCAACTAGTTCTTGAATTACAAAAAATTCCTTCTGGGTTATTCTTAATTGGTATGTCTTGATTGGTTAGTTTTGGTTGGGATCTACAACTCTCAAAACGTACATTTATATCTACTAGGGGCTATGATACAGAATGTGCCGTTACTCATTTTCATCTAAATTGTCATGGATTAATAAAATTTAGTAATTTTTCTTCCTGATGCAATTCTGAGCTCTCTTCATGTGCACATCCAAAATGTTGCACCCTGGTTCATGTAACGGCTATCAGCTAAGTGCAGCAGCAGAAATGGTGATGCACAGCAGAGATGTTGATATGTCAGTTTTGTGACCCAGCTGGTGACTGATTTGGCCTCTAGGATAAATTTGAGAGATTGCAGGTTGTTTTCAATTCATTCCTGCTCCAATGGCCTCATACGGGCGCTTTCTGCCAACCCACATTTACTGGAGAGTGATAATCCAGGTGCACCAGTCTTATATCCCCTCAATGTGCTGCAGGCATCTGAACCAAGCAAGTGGGCTGGGAAATATAATAGCAGACTTTACAGGGAACGTGATGGTTTTTAAGACAACCAGAAGTGTCTGTATCAAAGCCAACCGTTACGGAAAAAAATGTTTGTAGCTATTTTTAAGAGCCGAGAACAAGATGGTGACTATAACACAGTAAAAAAGAATAGAAGTAGGAGGTTGTGGGCTTCTTCCCTGCAGAACTAATGTATGTTTGACGACCGTGGAGCTCTTTGCATGAAGCAGTCACACACAGGATCACTTTAGGATGATTTCCGAATTTTGGAAGAAAAGGAGAAATGTAATCTTGTTGAAGTTTAGCAGTTACGTACCATAGTTAATTAATCATATAATTAAGTAAAATGAGACCATATTTCTTGAAATGTGTCAGATAATTATGATACATTTTGGTAATTACGTGTAATAAAATTAATTAAACATATAATTCAAAGAATCAGGAAAATTATTACTTGAAATGATTTATCCCATCCGTAGGTCAGAAAGATCTGGTTTATTTTTCTTGTGCTCAGTCATAACTTTATAATCCGGTCTTTCCTGGTTTTGAAGATACTGCAGATTTCCAATATTAGCTTTTTGCCTTTAATATTAGTTCTTGGTTAGAATTTTTCTTGGGATTCTTTAATCTTTATAGTAGTATTGGTCACCCAGTATGAAAATCCTTGGATCTCTCTTGTTAGATCATTACTCAGAAAATAGATGCAACTTTTATATTGTGCTGATTCTTGCTTCATTGCTGTGAAGTCATGCAGAGTATTTGTAAAAGAAGAGAAAGGAAAAGGAAACAAGAGAGAAACAAATATTACCCAAGTGTAAGCCAGCGTGCTCAGAGCTTGGAGGTGTTTTAATATGTTTTATTGGCATTTGCCTGAAGCATCAAGCATACAAATACTCTCCCTTGGTATTGAGGGCTAAACTGACCTCCCTTTCAAGTTGCAACATTTTTTATAGTTAGTTCTCATTTTCATTACTGCTGGGAGGAAATTCTGCTGCCACTGCAGACGAGATACTTCAAGAAGGGGAAGTGGTGTAAGAAAACCCTATAAAATCATGCTTGTGGTATTAATTTTCTCACCCCAGGCTTAATAATAATTTTATGGTCATTTTGGAGAAGTTTTTTAGCCATAATGTTTTATCTATCTTTATGGTCTCTTATGCTGTATTTAATCAGTGGAATTATAGAAGGATAATTAAGTATAATGCTGCTTAGTTCTTAAGATTTTAGCACTATTACTATTAATGCAACTAAAAAAGCCCTTATAAATCTTGGTGTCTACACAAAGCAAAATATTGGTGCAGTATATTTGATATGCCATTAAAAAGGAAATGGTGGTGCGTTTTTGTTGGTACGGCAGCACACATCCTAATTCGTTAGTTCATTGGTCGTTGAGGAGACTTTTCAGCCAACTGAAATGAAAGAGACTTGTTCTTTTTAGGATGTCTCAGATTTTTAAGAAACAGCATAGGCCCTAATTTAGAAAACTACTTAGGCATATGATTAAACCCACCTTTAGTAAGTAGGATTCCTGAGTGCTTGTGTTTATGTTACAGGTTAACATGGCCAAACGGACTGGCTTGGTTGTTTTTGTTTTTTTATATCTTGTCCTATCTTTTGGAAAGCAAGCCTCTGATCTGGTGCCAGCTGAGGTCTCCAAGTCAGTGGAAGCTTACTGGACATATTTTCTTCTGCAATTATATTGTTTGATAAAAAGGTGTTGTATAAAGGGCCTTGTAAAAAGCCATGTTAAGTCATGTAAAAAAACATGCACCATCTTCTGCAGTTGAAAAAGCCCCATCTTAAAGCTTGCTGTGCAACTGGTTTGAATGTTTATTTCATGTTAAGTGAAGTCTGAACATCAGATTTCTACGCTGGAGCACAGAAGTTGCGGCAGACCTTTCCCATTTTCAGGCAGAGTTTTCTATTGCTGGGACGATCCAAGTTCATCTTGTTTAAACTGAGGTGAAAGAATCCTATACAGGAAGAGAGGTTGGAGTAAACAGGTGTGTGTGTGGGGAGGAATACTTAGTGCTGCTCAAACCTCCTTCTGATGCTACTGTGAACAGGAAGCAGGATGAATGTACAAATTTTGCTCTGAATATGTTCCGTTGTCCATTAAAGTTTATGGTCTTGACTTTCCAACTTCTAGACTGAAAGATCAGGTACTGCTCTACTATAATACACATCACAGCTTCCTCCATCTATTTTCAAATAAATGAAAGCTAGTATTAGGATATTTTAAAGTGTCCTGTAAGTATCAAGAGTATATTCAGTTTGATACCAGCACAAAAACCTTTCACTATATGCACACTAATTAATGCACACTAATTGTCAAGCTTGTTAGTCTGCTCAGAAGACAGCCAAGACTGAATGCGCTCAAAGCGTGAACTCCACTCTCATCCTTTCTAGCTCAGAGCTGAGGCACGTTGGCAAGGTTGAGTAAAGATGGTGCCTTGATTTTGTCATGCAGCACCACTTGTCTCTACTCCTCCACAGTACCTGTCAATTAGACACCTCCACAGTCACCATCTTTGGCGGTTCTCTGGGGAACTCTGGGACCAGATTTTTAATGTGATGGTGCTAGCCCCAGTCATGCCAAAAATTATGTGTGTGCTTTTGGACAGTGGGTGGTCCCATGTTTTGCACACGCAGGTGTCAAACATGCAGGTTTGGACCTTAGATTGGCACTGGACTATTTCTTTGGGATAAAATGGGATAATAGCTATCACTGGCAAAGTATGGTGCCGTATTCAGGTTACCTCTAGAAAACTTCCAGAACCTGCCTCCCAAGGAAGGGAGCACAGGATTTGGGCCATGCCTCTGCCAGTGGAGTTGAGGGCTCTGAGCTCATTCTGGGATGGAGAGTTAGAGACTGACTTGTAAATGAAATGTAAAACTTCCCTCCTGTCTTCTCACTCTTGTTACAGAATTCATTTTACGAACTAAAACTATTTTCCATTTCATTTTCCTGAAGGAAATGCGTCTTCTGTGGGGGAAATGCCTCTTTTGCAGGGAAAATAAGCACAGCCTATGTATCACCTGAATGCTGCCTCTGCCCTGTTTCATGTGGTAGTGATAAGAAATACTTCTCAGGGTTTTCATAATACTGATACTAAGTGAAGTATCATGGTAGCACAAAGCATGGGAGTAGTAGTACATTGATTTGAAAAGTATTGCAAGACAATATGCAGGGTGGGGATGGTCAGGGTTTTGTGTAACTCATCATATTAAATGCCTTTTGTTCTGCTTATCCTTGCCAGAAGAGAGCGAACAGAACAGTTTGGAAGAGCTCAGCCGTGTCCTAAGTGATTCTAAAGGAGATGAGCAGCTGCTGCTCTACTTTCACTTCCAAAAAGACTCCTAGCAGCCTTTCCTGTGCCCCATTACAACTGCTGCTACTTCCCTCTTGGTGTGGCTTCCTGGGTTAAGTTTGACATAGGAGCATCAGTAATCTTGGAAGAGGTGAACAAGGTCTGAAAAGCATACGGTAATACTCAAAGGTGGTTTTTAGGAAGCACAGCAGCTGCCAAAAGCGTAGAAGTATCAATACATAATACTGGTACCATGTATTACAGTGGTCGTTTACTATTCATAGCATCGAGTACACATTCCTTTACTACCTTGGAGGTTGGAGTGGGATGTAAATGTTGCATCTGCCTTGTAACAGTGCTTTGCACGAAAGTAAATCGTATTTGGTGTCTCCATTTCTATGGGATTAAGTCAGAGTTTATGGGGGTGTATATTCAGAACTCGTGGATTTAGATTCAGGGTTCCTTGGCTAATATCCCAAGCTGTATTATTAAAAAAAAAAAAAAGAAACTGTTGGTTTTCCAAATGTATGAATGTTCCTGTGGTTACTGCTGTGGTACACGTGCAACGTAAGTACTGCTGCTTCTTTTCACATTTCAATGAAATGAAGATGGCAGCTTCTCACAGATTACTGTTCTTGAAATAAAATGTCTACAATTTCATTTGTAGCTTAAGAAGGCACTGGTACTGAACGTTTTGTTGGTGGACTCATGAAGAAGACATTGGATATCTCTGTGTGCTATCAGAACATGTTAGAAGCTGTATTTCACATTTAGGGTATGAACAGAGTCTGTTAGGTTGTCTCTCCTCCCCCCTTCAAGTAATTAGTTCCTTAGAATACAAAGGATTCTTTGGCTTAAATTAGTTTCTTTTACAGCATGTAAGGGAATTTCTTAAAACAACAACAACAAAAACAGGCTAGCTAATGAAAGAAGTGATTTTTGAAATGCCAGGTAATTCTTGGATAGTTGAGTTACACTTCTGCTAAGCATGGTAATAACAAGGAAACTGCTTTAATTATAAGTAAAACGATTGGTAAGCAAGATGGATTTCTGCCAAGTAGAGAGCTTAGCCCAGCTTTCACTTTCAGCAGAACCCTGTAGCCCCTTCTCATTTTTACTAGTGTGGTTCGTTTTAATAATCTGCTTTGTTTTTCAGTGAGTGGACGGAAGGAGCATTAAGAGAGCTGTAGCAATTAATTCATATGGGTTTGCATTTTGGAAACTATTGGGTAGTGAAGTCTATTAAAAAGCAATTAAGAGCCAATGAAATGTAGTAATTTTGTTCTCCAGGGGCATCGTGTGAAGGGGACTACTGTTACAATTTAGTGGTGGTGATGTTCTAATGACACCAGAACCCTTGCAGCTACAACCAGATTTTTTCTCTTCACATACCTGGCTGTCTCTGATAGAGGTAGCTTCTTACCTGAGTGGTTAAATACATTTCAGAATACATAGGTTTGTGTTTTATCTCTTCTCTGAAGACCCATTATCAGAGAGCAAAGAATCGCAACTCATGACACTGGAATCAAGACAGGAAAGTGTCTGTCCTTGTAGACTAGGGAGACTTCTCTGGACAACTTTCTAATCTGTGTGGGTTTAAAAACCTTGTATCTAGCACAGTTCCCCTCGCAGTGTTTAAGGCAAATCTGTTTTAAAAGTGCCTTTGTTCTTAGGCTGTTGCCATCCTCTTCTGCAGCTTCAGGCTCAGGACTTCATTCCTTCTGCTTATGATCAGCACTGGAGAAGATGCAATGGGTATTCCTATGGGTTTCTTCCATAAAGCCTGCGGTCTTATCCCTGTTAAATCAGCAGTATTTATCTCCATCAGTCTTTGTGGGCAAAAAGCTAGCTCCCCATTTTTTTGTCCTAGAATTCCCCCCCCCCCCCCCCCCCCTTTTCTTGCCCAATCATTCTGTAGATTTTCTTTTTTTCTTACTGCTTTTCAGAAGCAGCTCACCTGCCTTTCCAGTAGGAGCTAATTGCTGCTCAAGACATGTTGGTACAATGATCCAGACATTGCCTGTAAACATTAATTCCTTCGAGTGCTACTCAGAGGCATTTATTTTCCTTTTTCCCACCAAGCCATCTTTTCTTACATTCTCCTGCCTGCCTCTTTGCTCATCCTGAAAGCCATTCTCAGGACAGGCTCGTTGCTCCATAATGGCTATTAAAACATGGCTGCTGTTCTGTAGTTTCTCACCCCACCGCTTTACCTCCTTAGTAAATCTCCCACTCCCCTACTTGGCTGCTTGCCTCTCCAAAATTTGCTGTGTTCAGCTGAGGCACTGTCTTACATACATAGGACAGTTCCTTGAATGATGTGGCCTTCATAACAGTCTTGGAAGGTGAAAGGTTGTGATAGATGAACATAGTAAAAAAAGATATTTTTTTTTTCAGAAAGCAGGAGCATATTTTTTACTGTGCTGTCTCTGCTGGTCCATTTACCACTGAGAGAAGAAAGAAGTGGAGATTAGAAGCTGTTCTGGTAAATTAACCCTAGCTGGTCGCAGGTGATTAGTCACTAATACATTTTTGCATGAACACCTTGGGTTGACAAATTCTGACTCCTAGCACCAGGTGGCTAAGAGCTTTCCTACAGAAATACGTGAGCATAAAGTAGTATCTGCTGATGAATTCTTTTTTTAGTTAATGGGAACTGGCATCTTCTGCCATCAACTGTAATTCAAGTAAATGATACTCTGTATGACAGAAGAAATTAAGGTATATTGTACAGCACATGGCCCCAACACAAATTCATGTTTTTCAACATCCTAAATTATATAAGCAACATCTTTACA
Organism: Gavia stellata; assembly: GCF_030936135.1. Taxonomy (NCBI): domain Eukaryota; kingdom Metazoa; phylum Chordata; class Aves; order Gaviiformes; family Gaviidae; genus Gavia; species Gavia stellata. The sequence goes on along the minus strand of NC_082598.1, from coordinate 20,379,793 downwards.
GTCAAGTTTTTTAAGGCAGATTAATTGTTTGTGTCAGTGCATATTTTTTGAGATCTTTGTGCTTTCGTTATCCAGTTTTTCTTACCTCACCAGCATCACTTAGGGCATCTTTTCATAGAGACAGGTGGAAAGAAGTTCTGAATTTCTTACTTAGTGGTTAATTTGGGAAACTCCTGCATACTTGGCAGTTTGGAAAGTCAGGTGTCTCAGTAAGGAATTGGAAGACTATTTTTAGATAACCATGTTTTGGAAATCTTGCTTGTAATTTTCTTCCATAATAAAATGTGGTCAATTTAATCTGTTCTGCATAATTTCCAATCATGATACTACCCCTTGTGCATAAATAATTAACTAGAATTTCTGAGGTAATTTATTTCTTTTGCTCTACAAAACAAATGACATAATGACCACTAATTGGGATTAGGGACAAGATGGTCTAAAAGTTTTAATATTGCTGTATGCTGTTAGCTGACCTAAACCAAGATGCCAAAAATGCTAACCTGCAGAGACAACTTTAGATGTTGAAAATAATGCCAGCCAGAGTTGTGCAGCTGTCTAAATACCTCAGAAGGTGCTGTGTTAATTGGTCACTGGAACAACCCACTTTAAGGAAACCCTTTGGCAGTTTAGGCCTTTATTTCTTTTGTTCCTCCTTTTCTGCCTGCAGAACAGGGCAACCAGTATTTATCTGCTTGACAGGGATGCTATGGAGAGTAAGGAATGCCTGTGAAGTGCTTTGAAGTTGTGATGCACAGCAGAGTAACACTTCTATGAATAATATTTTCTGCTCCATTTTTCATGATAGCCAATTAATGTATCAAAAAGAGTATAACTTTCAGAATCATGGTGGTTGATAGAAATGCACAGAATGTTTATCTTTAAGATGTAATAGAGAAAAGTAACTGATGAGTATGGCAAAAATCACTTGGAAGAGAAGTGTGTGAGTGAGTGTTCATCTTCCCAAATTAATCAGCAGCTTCCTTAAGATGGAAGATTTGACTATTTCAGGTCCACTTGTCATAACTAAGATATCAGCCAGGCTTCAATATCTAAAGAGGTTTTTAATTAATTTTCTCCTACACTTTAAACTGGAGGAAAATATATTACTTTGTTGTGTTAGCAGTATGTAAAACAACCTCTCTATCTTTCAGTTACAAGACTTAACGAAATGCAGCATGTGGGTGCTTAGATGGATCATGTTTCTTCTTTTACTCTGTCTGCTTGGGTATGTAGAACTGAAATGAGTCCAGGTCTGCAGACAGAGAATTGTACAACCCTAAGCAAGCCTTTACAACTCAGCAGTATAAAAAGCCCTGTAAATGCTATTATCAGCTCTGTATCTTCTAATGCTAGTTTTAGCATGGAAACAGAAAATCTTAATTGACCCCCATGGACAAAAGTAATTGTGATTCAAATTTCTGTTTTTCTCAGCTGTAACTGGGAGAAAGTTTAGTATGTTTTTATATGAGTACCACTAAGTAAAACCCACTAGATCATTGATTAACCCTCTATGACATTTCTTTGATACAACTTTTCTTCTAATCAAGAGGTTGACCAGGTGACACAGAAAGGCTAAGCCATACATTAGGTTTTTATTATCCATCTACTTAGCCTTTAAAAGTTCCAGAAGAGTTAAGGAAATGTTTAGCTTAGAAATTTTCAAAATAAAGTATCTAAAATTTTTCAGTGTTGGAATGTTTTTTGGTTTTGATATCTTACAAGTTTTTTGGCATTTGCTTAAAATGGAAGTGTAGTATTTGAGGCCAAACAGACTGTTTCATTCTCAGTCTAAAGATTTTTCATTCCAAAATTCTTCGAATAATATTTCTGGTTTAACCTAAAAAAAAGTTATGACTGAAGAAGATACTTTTTGTTACTGATATTTTTTGTTACCAAACTGATAATCTGTTATTTGCCTACCTCAATTGTTTAAATTTGCCATACTTAAAAATTTGTGGGAACCTCCTGCTCTTGAACAAGGAAATAAGTAGATCTGAATTTGATCTTTCATGAACTCTAGATTTAATCATTTCAGATCAGTTTTGCTATTGAGTCAGGTGACAGGCCCATTGCAGATACAAGATTTTTTTGTGTCATTCTCATGATCAGTATGCATAAATGCGTATGTATGTGTATAGCTATCATCTTTGTGAGCTTGTGCATATAATTTATTTATTCAGCAGCAGTTCAATTTGTAGTAGGATTGTTAAGAACTTCAAACTTGGTATGTTGTGGGTTCAGTAATTTTATCATAAATTATTCCTAGGTTGAAATTAGCTCTAGGTTTCCATTGGGAAAGGAACAGTATCACCCATTTAGAAAATTAGCCTGGGGTTATACATATCAGAGGAGTCAAACTCTTGAGGAATCACTGTTCACCATTGCAGGAACAATGTTACGTATTGGGGGACAGATTTAAAAGGAGTAGTAGATTGACAAATCAAGTCAAATTCAAGTGGCTTTTTTAATGCTGTCAGCTTCAACGTCATGCTCCTTAAAATCTTTGATGATATCTGTTTGATTATGTTGGTTCCCATCTTTGTACTGCTTTTGGTCTTTCTTGCTCTCACATTGTCAGTAGTGTTGTCATTTTACTGATTGTCAGCTGAGAATGTCCCCTCCCCCCATATATATTCTTATATTTAGAAATTTTACATCATTGGTGTCAAATCCTGGTTCCCAAGCTAGATTCATCCGCAGAGTGAACTCTCTGGCCCTTGTGATATTTTTCAATAACTAATTTAATTTAAAAAAAAAAAAAGTGACAACAAACATAAAATTTTTAGATCTTATGCCAGTTGAGAAAACCTTCATTAAGTGAACTAGTTGCAATGTAGTGGAATTTTACCTGCCAAGATACCTGGGACATTAATTCCAGAAACAAGTGATAATTCTTTGTGTGCCATTATTAATGACATTATTTTTTGCCTATGTTTTTAGGAAATAAAAGTCGGGAAAGTATTTAAAATGAGAATTGGAAGTAAAAAATCAAAGGGAAGAAAGAATGAGCAACAAAATGTAGAGAGGAAAATAAATAAATATGAAGAAAAGAGTAAAGGGAGTAAACAGATAGTTCAGCTTCCCAAAAGGGCGCATATTTTCTTAGGAAGTGGTGCAGCAGAAATGCAGGTGAGGACCGGACAGGTTGTGCAGCAGATCCCAATACTCTTGAGGCAAGCACAGCCAGCAGAAGCGTTCAGGGATGAAAATGGAGAAGTTCTGAACTTTTTCGAAAACAAGGCTTGTGCCTTAAGGGCCTGCTTTTGATGTGCTCAGAGGATTTGGGACCCCATCTCAAACCACTCATGCATAGGTATGTAAGCCAAGTGTTTTCCTTGGTTTCTGAATTGCCCTGATAGGGGAGGAAAGGCACAGAAGACAGTGGGTGAACAAAGGCAACTTTGTGCCAGTGGAGAGTTGTTTTGTAGGAAACAGAGCACTTGCACAGCTTTGTTGTTGCTGGGTCACTACTTCTGCAGGTCAGAGCAAATGCGCATTTGTACACTCTGTCATAGATTTTAATCGTCCAGAATTTTTTTGAGATAGATGGAAACTTCAGAGGTTTGAACGAAGCTGAATTATAGGAATGAAGGTAAAATAGTGGCAAGATGTTTACTTCTCAGACATCTTCTGTGGAACAGTGTTTCTTTTCTAATAATATTAGGTTTTAGAAAAAAGAGAACGTGTTAAAAAAAAAAAAGAAATTCTGTTTCAGTGTCATGATGTGTGTGATGAAACTTGAAAACTGTTAGACTAAAGTGCTAAGGAAATTAAAAATTAAAGATGACATCTCATCTTTAAGCTATTACTAATAGAAAGTAGTGGATCGCAGTGGAATAAAATAAGGAAAATGTGTGAATATCTTCTGGATTTTGTGATTTTTCTATTCTGTGTCTTGTAATCTAGAGCATTATTTGACTATATATCAAAATTTCCAGTTTATGAATGAGCTTGTGTTGTGAACATATACAAGGTACCAGCACTTAACAATGCAAAACTTAATGATCCACAGCAAGAAAAGTTAGGGAAAACAAGCAATAACACATGGCAGTGAATTCACTCATTTCTTCGTCATAAAGATAATCAGGGTTCTGAAATGCCGTGAAACAGGATGATGTTGAAATGCTCTGGTTAACGGGGGCCATATAAAACTGAAGTAGATGGAAGAGAACAGATGGAAACTGGAGGAGGGGAAATGGCCTGTCCAGAATTCTGCCTGCTGCTGTCGTTTCAAATCCATAGGGTTTGGAGCTATGTAGAAATGTCATCCAGGTGCTTGGATGCAATAAATGGGCTCCTTCACCATGTTGTAATTATGACAGAAAAAAGAACTACTTATAGGATCATAGGATAATTCGGTCTGAAAGAGTCTTCAGGAGGTCTCTTGGCCAGTGTGGCCAGGTCAGACCAGGTTGCTCAGGGATTCAGTTGGATCTTCAAAGCCTCCGAGGACGGAGACTGAACAACCTCTCAGAGCAGCCCATTCCACTGCTGGACTGGGAAAGGTTTTTACTGTATATCCAGTCTGAACCTCTCTTACTTCACCTTAGGCCCATTGTCTTTTGTCCCATCATGCTCTGCTGTGAAGACCCTGACTTCACCTCCTCAGTGACCCTCCCCATAGGTGCTAGGGGGCTGATGTAAGGTGCCCCCAAAGCCTTCTCTTCTCCAGGCTGAACATGCCTGGTTCCTTCAACCTCCCCTCACAGGGCAGGTACTCCAGACCCCAACCAGTCTGGGGGCCCTCTGCTGAAATTGGCTCAGTTTATTGATGCGTTTCTTGTATTTGCGGGTGGGGGTCATGGTATTCTGGATGTGGTCTGATGAGTGCTGAGCAGAAGGGGCATAGTCCCTTCTCTCTGTCGGCTATACTCCTGTTCACACGGCCGAGAAAGCTGTTGGCCTTCTTTGCTGCCAAGGTACACTGCTGGCTCGTGTTCAGCTTGCTGTACACCAATACTGTTTCCACTGGGCTGCTTCCTAGCCAGGCCCCAGTCTGTATTGTGTATTCCTTCCCAAGTGCAGGGCAGGGCTTTTGCCCTTGTATGAATTTCAGGGGATTCCTGCTGGTTCTGTCTGAAGATGGGTACAAGATTTGCCGTCCTCCAGTTCTCGGGGACCTCTCCTGCTCCCCAAGACCTTTCAAAGGTGACCTTACAAGGGCAGCAGTCGGTGCTGTAAGCAGCCTTGGATGCAGCCTGCCAGGTCCCATGGACACCTGTGGGCTGAGTTCTCTTGAAATCTCCAACTCAGTCCTCGCCTACTGCTGGTCATCCAACCCTGCCTCTCAGCACTGAGGCCTTGGGGGCATTATTGGTGAAGACTGGGGCAAAGAAGGCATGGAGCAAAGAAGGCATGGAGTACCTCAGTCTTACCTGTGTCCATGGTCACTAAATCACCTGTCTCTCTTGCTGTGTTCTCTGAAAACTAATTAGTTTTAAACATTCTAATTAAAAGTATGGGCACTGTCCTGTGAACATGAACAAAGGCCAAGGTCTTCCTGCCCTGGTATCTTGTTTCTGTTGTTGGGTATTGTGTGGTGCTTCAGAGGATGGAGGCTAGCATGAATGACGATGGAATAATCTGTCCACAAGGAAAGTTTCTTTTTCAGCTGCATTAGTTAGGGACCCTCTTCTCCTGTGAAGCAGAAGGATTTTTATCCTTGATGTCCTTCGGACTATTTTTTCATGTCCTTCTTGGCAGAGGTAATGTATTCAAGAGGAGTATATGTCATTAATTTACAGTGATGGCAATATAAATGGCAGTGTATTAATATTTTTCATATTTTGTATTCCCTTCTCAATACATCGTAACATCCTGTTCACTTTTTTTGACCCCTCATGTGTATTGAGCAAATGTCTTCATTGAAGCGCCCATGATGAATCTTGCATCTTTTTTCCTGAGAGGTTATAACTAATTCAGAACCCATCAGTATGTACAAGTGGCTTTAAATTTGTTCCTTCTAGTGTACCCTACTCTGCACTTTTTTCACAGTGAATTTCATCTGCTGTCAGGTTGTCCAATTACCTAGTTTTTTAAAGGTCCTTCTGGAGTTCCTCACAATCCTTTGTAGTCTTGACTACCCTAAATGGTTCTCTGTAGTCAGCAAATTTCACATTCTTATTACTTATAGCATGTCAGCTTTCAGTTATTAGTAAATATGAATAACTACGCCATTCATGGTATTGATCCTTTGGACATGCTTTCTTCCTGCACTGGTTATTTTTTCCTCCTTGTTCTTATTTCCAATCATTTAGTTAGTCTTTTAGTCCATTGCAGGAATGCACCTGTAAGTGTGTGGGTCACACTGTGAATACAGAGACTCACAGTAGTTGTCAGGGCTGATTTCCAAGGTGTCCTCTACAGTCAATGAAGTGAAGTGGCCTTTGAGACCAGAATGTAGTTGTAGGTTCTCTGAATTCCCTTGGAGGCCTTTCCTACCACTCCAGAATATTTGGTCTTCATGACTGTGTTCAAGTTTTCTAAGTAAATTCATACCAAGAAGCTTCTAGAAAGTCTGTATAATGTTCCTTTGCTCTCTCTTTTCTTCACTCAGACTGTTATGGACATCCTGGGGGGATGAGGCCACCCTTTTTCTCCTGAGGAATTCTGTTACACTCCATATGTGTTTTATGACACTTGACTTCTGTTGTAGGTAATAACCAACGCTCTTTCTGGTTGAACGGTAAAAATTGTGCACCTCTAATTACATGGATTGCACACAACTTCTCACCTTTATCCTTGAGGCTGGAAATATAACAATACATTTGCGTTAGTAGCTCTGTTCTCTTGATTCTTGCTTCTTTCAGAACTTGCGCAGTGTTTCACAGCCCACCTTTGGGGTTGGAAACTGCTAAGCTTAAGATACTGTTTAGGAAACTTTTATCATGAAAACTTGACAAAGGAGGTTTTGTATAGAAAAGGTTTACATTGGTTCAAGGTTATACTGAGGAAATGATTGGAAGAGAGATCTGTTGAGAGGAACAAAATAGGCAAACGGCATCAAGAACAGGAATTCCATCAACTGGAAATAGCCAAGGTAGAGAGGGGACTTTGGAGGGGGGGAGGTATCATATAGCCGTGGCCAGTTCTGGCTTCCCTAGAGGTTGAGCACTGAGGACACGGTTGAAGACAGGTAAGAGCTCACCCTGGTTCTGAACCAGCCCAGCTGTTCTTCTATTCTTAAAAATGAGAAAACTATAAAACCAAACTTCATACAGTATACAGAGAATGTGATATTAGAACGTTCAAAATAGGATCTTTTTCTTCTACTTGACCTTCAAATACTGTCTCTGTTTCTGCTGTGAGAGTCATATGATGACATGTGCTATAAGTGGGGTCAAATTTACAAAAGGTTTTGAAACTGAGGAAGGCTCTTGGTCCTGAAGGGAGGCGACAGTTGAATTTGTCAAATTTCACCCTCTTTAATCATCCTGTCTCTGACAATACCAGTGTGATGGAGAGTTGCCCACCCCAAGTATTATTGATTGTGATGTATAGTGACTCCAAGAAAGATTTTATCTTCCTGGCCATTTGGTTTGTTTAACTCAACTGTTGATACCCAGGTGGCCTAACAGGCATGCATTGTGAGAAACTCCTGATTGTTGCAGTAGTTGCTGATGCTTACTTGGGTTTCTGATCTTCTGATGCAATAAGAAGGCTAGGAAAGCTCATGGTCGATAGGTCAGTTGGGCAGTGTGAGCCTTCAGTTCCAAAAGAGCACAGTGTATCAGCAGATGAATTTCATAATTCCACTCCTTTCCTTGCCCCTTTTTCCTAGACCTTGGTGATATACAATGGTATTTATTAGGTCAGATGTTCCAAAACATTCATATGGAAAAAAAATGAACAATTGTGATTAAAATTGATTTTTTCCCTTTGGGAAGTTAGAATCAAAAATGGTTACCTGCTCATTTATGAAACAGATTTATTCTGTTGACATGGAGGCTTGTTTGAAATGTAATTGAATTTCTGTTACCTAATGGAAAGTGACAGTTAACAGTATTTATTTTCCATTTGTGTCTCAGTAGATAACATAACACAATTTTGATTTGTAGTTAGCTTTGGAATCTGAGATTGTTCCATCTCTGTAATTGAAAAGATGGGAACGCGATGGCCTAATACAATCCTGTTTTTGTTTTTTTTACACGAGTAAAGGCAACATTAATACAGTAAACAGCATCTATTCTGGCTTAATAGTTATACTGAGATGTTATTTTTGCATCCTGCCTTTCTCATTAGAAACTGCCACATCATGATCTGGATTGATAATTCTTCCATTTAGACACTCTCTGCGGCAGCTGATTTCTATGAGCCTCTCTTTCCTTTTCCACCTCAAAATAACTTTTTTACCTTGCAGCTAGAACACCTTTCTTAGTCACAAAATTACAATTATATTTCTCATCTTTTTTTTTCACAATGTATTCTCACAATATGTATCGTGCTCACTTTGTATGGAAAGCCATTACTTCATCATTAATGTTAAAAACAACAGATAACAACTCGGTTTGCTGCAATTCCCCTGACGCTTTTTAGAATTCTGCCTACTCCAAAATAATTAGGCAGCTTATTCTCACAAAAGAAGTTACTTCTCTTCGAAGCCAAACTCTACCCATTCCTACTTGGACGCTTAAGTCTGGTCGCATTGAAGGAGAAACACTTTTTGGAGAGGCAATTGTATGTTCTTTCCTTTGTCATGGTGAAACCTTTGCTGCACTCTCTAAAGCCTGGTCACCAGTTACTTGCCTTGAGACTAACTGCATCTATGAAAAAAACTTCAGTGCTCATATTAACACACTAAAGTGAGTGTTAATGCAGCAGGACCAAATGTTGTGGAGGAGTTTGTTTTCTCTTAATTGTGTAAGAAGGATAATCAAGCAGAATAAGTGACCTTAGATGGTACAAGACGGTGCTTCTTCAGGACAAGAAGGTGGCTGTCACAGTACAGCCTCCATTCACCCAACGTGCTTTCCAGGTGGGCCAGAAACAAGGCACCGACCACCTATATTGGTTTACGAGCTTCCACTGCCAGTTTTGTGGCACTATTTTAAACTAGTAGTTTTTAAACCAGTAGTTGTGCACTGTCCTATTACAGCATTTGGAAAAGGGTATTATTGAGAACATAGTTTTGGTATACTCCAGTGTTGTGTGCTCATGAAGTCAAGCTTTTTATAGTGTATCGGATATAACAACTATTAATTATTCTAGAACCAGATTTTTTTCTTTGTGCTGATGAATAAATTAAGATGTCAGGTTTTTATGAGCTACCTTGAGTCTTAAGTTGATTCAGGAATAGAAAATAGAAACATGGTACTGTAGTTTCTAAAATAGAAGCTGAGAAGAGTTTTTATACATCAATAGCATGCTATCATGAACGATTGTTTCACTGGGATTATTTTAATGGATTGTGTGTGCATGAAACTCACAGAAAATGGATACAGATTTTTGAAAATCCAGAAATAGTTCCTGAAACATAGGCAAGCAGTATGTTTTATAGCTTCTGCCTTTAGGTTTTTAGGTTTTGATTCACACAAAAATCCGTATATTTTCAAACTGCACTTCATTAAAACCTCAGTGATTTCTGATACGAGCTTCATAGAAGTTGAATTTATCTAGTCAATAAATAGATGAAATCATAAATAATAACAATGCATAAGATACCCTAAATTGACAAAAAACCCAAACTAATCTGAGCAGAAGACTTACTGCATTGAATATGAACAAAAAGTATTACAATAAGAAGCATGAAATGTGTCGTATTAGCCTTGAGCTGCTCTGCAGTATTCACAAGCCACAGTTTTCATCCTTGTCCCTTGGTTGGCCCAAAATAGTAATAATTTCAGAATTTCCCTAATTTAAGACCTACTAATGAACAATTATTTCATGAACCGTTTTTAATCATACTACTGAATGTGTAAATATGCAGTTTCAAGTGGTGGATATCCGAGCCTGTAATGACTAAATATTTCAATACATTTTAATCAGACCTGGAGTGGAGGTTTCAATGGGTATTTCCATGCGTACTTCTTTACATAGGCAAAAATGCATGTATGCATACAGAGGCATATACGTGTGTGTATAAATGTGTCTGTGTGTGCATGCATAAATCAGGAAGTCTGTTATGACATGAGTTATCAAATACAGATGATAACCAACTCACGAGCATACATATTTTCAGTGGTATATAGTGGCTGCCATATGGGTGAGAGAGCTTTTCCACAAACACAAAAGCTTAATGTTCAGTACCGTTTTGTACTGAAAACATTAAAGTTAATGCAAAATGTAATTTGTAGACTTTCAAGGTTTAGAGGACTCCCACTTTCTTTTCTCTCCAGATCCACAGATACTCAGCAGTCTCTGGCAAGCAGGGTTTCCATATTTGTTCTTTTTTAACCCTGAATTATGGCTGTGTGCTGACCTTTATTGTACTCTCCTACATGCCCTATTCTGATTATTCAGTCTGGGAGAGAATTTCTAGTAATTCCATTTAATAGTTGGAACATAAAACAGCATAATTAACACAGCATTTTGTGGAATAAGCAATCTCTTGCTGGAAGGGTGGCATTTGAGAGGTTTTATGTGGAAAACTTTGGGTACAAAATACACAGCAATACTCTATGTGACAAGGAAATACAGGGTATAGGTATGCTGTTTCATCAGTTGTTTATGTTTAGTCGGTATATTCCTGCTGGAAGTGTGCTGATCTCCGTTGATAACTGTGTAAAACAGCAGTTTTAGTCATAAATGTGTGCTTCAAAATAGTCAGCTGTACAGCAGAAATGAAAAGATGTTTAGGAAGTAACTAGATCTGTGGAAAGACTTCCAACAGAGAGAAACTAAAGAGCTGGAATTACTTAGTTTTGAGCAGAGATTAATGGTAGAAGCCGTAGGAAATAATGGTATAAGAAAAGCCTGGTGAGATTCCTTATTCACCTTTCTTCATCATGCAAGAATGGCGAGAGGAGGGAAGCATCCTACATGAATTAACTTATATATCTAGGTATTTATCCATCACTGTACAGTTTGACTTGTCAGTGTGTTAATGGTTTTATTTTTATATTACAGTTGTCAAGGAGGGAAGTGTAATTATTCCCGTTTTTAAAGATAGAAACTGGGGCAATGACTTGTGCAGGACATCAGAAACAGAAGCCTGTTCTTGAATCCACATACTTACTGCTGGTATGTTTTTATTCTGTGACAACCATTTCAAGTAAAATTTATTAAATATGCAATTGCTAAAGTTAGCATATACAGTGTGTATATTTTGTACCACAAGCAATGAAGGTGTAGGCCTCAGTTTCCCTGATTATGATAATTGCTGCTTAACTGGAGAGGAGGGTATGTGGTGTACACCAACATATTTGGGGAGTTCCTGCAGTAGGGTGGGTAGCACTGAAAACCTGTTATGGCTGAAGATCTTCCCGGAGAGTGCTGAGCTCCTTTTCTTGCACACGTCTGTGGTTCTCTGCTGCGTGTTCTCTCATGCACTGGGTTTTCAGAGAGTTAATCATGGTGAAGGATGCTCAATCAGTGACATGGGTTGAATTGCATTAATAAAGTATCGAATTGTATCTGCATTACTTATTAAATTGAGACTATTATCTATACTGTATCCACCATAGATGGGGAAAAACCCTACATATGGATGAACTTAATCTGCTCATTGGTTTATGAACATGTCGTCCCCAGAGAGTGTTACTAATCCACAGGATGTCCCTTAGTGCAGGATTTTGTACTTAGGCCTGCGAGTAGGCTGTAAAATCAGAGGTGGAAAGACTCCTTTTGACTAAGCAATTGATGGGGCTTGTGTGTACTATTCCTTCTAGCAGCTATATGGAATCTGTTGTGTTTTGGACACATCCACCTGATGTAGAGAGGCAAGAATGTGGCCCACCAATTAAAATATCATTTCCTTTCACTTCTGTCCTCTTCACTGTAAACAGCTTTGTCAGTGATAGCTTTTTTAAGAGTCAGATGAACTGGGCTGGGGATGAGCTCATTTGGAGATGATGCCCAGCCCCCAGCCCAGGGATACATCCCAGTCTGGCCAGGGGAAAATACAGCTCTCGTCGTCCTAAGGTGCTTTCTTGTTTGCCTGCCTCCTACGCTATTTCCCCCTCCTGACCCACCTCACACATCAGTTTGGGCAAACTGAAACTGAAGCGGAGGGGAGTAAACTCAGAGGTTAGAATGGATTTGCTCCCTCCTTCCCACTCTCCTCCTGTCTACAACAGAGAGGGCTGCCATCCTCCCAGCTTCCCTCATCTTCCCTGCAAAAGGTTAATACTACTTTTCAGAGCAATGCAAGTGTTGTTATATCTTTTTATTTAGTCCGGAGTTCAAGAGCTTCTGAGCCTTTTAGTGACACACCCACAAAGCCCATGTATATAAACATGCAGACATCCAAAAGTTGTCCTTTTGTGTTGTCCTGAAAGTGCCTCAGCTTGCACGCTTGAAAAAATTGGCGATAGAGATTCCTGTCTGAGATCTTGCCTATGAAAACCTCTGCTCTTCTATTTGTAAACTACATAAGGATATGCATGAAATGAAGGAAAATTTCTGGAAAGGTTTACTAAAGACATTGTGACTAGTAAGTGCTTGTACGCCTAAGTGCATTTTATTGCAGAGATTTCAGTGAATACTGTGTACAGGTAGGGCTTTGAAACACAGTAGTAAGCCATCTTCTGACAGGGCCTGAAGTTTCTACATACATTACATCTGTTCTCTGAAATTTTTATTATAAGCTCAGCAGTATAAAAGTAGTGGTGGATTCCAGCTCCAGCTTTGATGTGCTGTGCTGAGCTGCGAAGAGGTTTGTAGAGGGAGACTTCACTTAACTGTGCTCAGACTGGAAAGCAAAACTGGTGCTCTCCAAGTGTCGGATCCAGATCAGCAAAGTTTCAGAAGAGAAATGAGGAACTAAGCAGTAGAAGACTCCTTCAAAAAAACCCACAACACAAACCCCAAACAAACAAAAAGCCTGTTGTGGACATCGCTGTGAGTACTCCAGCTAGGCAGTTTTGAAAACTAGAGAATCTATCCGGAGGAATGGAAATAAATGTGGGGATGTGTTAGGAGTAATAATATAATCGCAGGGAATTCTTAGTAGCTGCATTCAAACTCTTTCCTTAGTGTCCCTCCTTTCAGGGAACTTTCTGATGGTTTTAAAACCAAATCATGTGTATTTGATCCCAAACAGCCCTATTTTACATGTCTGCAACGCTTTTGAAATACTTTCTTTACCAATTCCCGTATCAAATTTATGTGCTAAAATGTCCTTAATTTTCTAGTGAAATCCAAAATTATGTATTTGGAGGGTGTTTCCTTAATACCTATGGACTACTAAAAATTGCATCTGGGATTGATGTAAGTTTCAGATTTTTTGTATTAAAGGTTTACTTATTATAAGCTTAACACTAGCTATATGAGGCACAACATCGACTTTACTGGACCAGCACAGAGTTTGGTCAAGCAGGGACACTAGCTGAGTCTAATCATTTTTTATTTAAAAAACGATGTATTTATTTTTTAAGTTGCATGCCTGCATGTGTTGTGATTGCAGGAGTGAGTCTGATAATTAAAGTATGGGGAAGTTTTAGTTTAGTCATATAAAAACTTCGATTGTAACAGCATGTAGTATTGTTTGCCAGACCTCACCTATAGCTACAATGACACGTCTTGGTAGGACAAAAGCTGTAAGTATTGCCAGCAATCACTTTTCTTCCAGTTGAGAAAGCAAAGATTTGGTTGAAGGCATGTATTTTTGTTTGAGACCACTGGTGCCTCAAACCATGAAAATGGCAAAACATTTCTGATAGCTATTTTTACTATATAATTGAATATAGTTATTTTTCAATACAGGAATAAAAGCGAAAAAAAGAATACTGGGAAAAATAAAAAGCATACTAGAATAATGTGATTTAAACTTTGACAGTGTACCATCATTTGCAGCTGATAATGCTAATGAAAATTTTGGAGACACTGTTCTGCCTACAGAGTAATAGAAAATGAGAATGAATATGTGCTTCCGGCTAATTGTGGTGCTCGTAATTCTGTGATTCCATATAGCAGGAGAGAGTACAATGCATGTCGTTCACCAGCTGCTTTTAAAAGTGCGTAAGAACATTTTCAATTGCTTTTCTGTATGTGACAACAGAGTTTCAAAATCACATGAGATATGTCAGTTTGCCAACCTTTAAGTGAAGGGTAGCTTATATCAAACAGTTGAGGACAAGTTCTTAGGTTATAAATGCAACTGTTATTTGAAAACCCATCACAGCAAAACAAAATAGTGAAAAGGGATTTCATTTATTAGTGTACACGAGGGAGCTCTCAAATACCTGTCTCACAGTTTTATTCTGGCAAACAGAACTACCTTAACTTGGTTCGGTAACGTTCTCTGAAAATATGTGAATTTTTCCTAAACATTATTAATAGTGAAATTTTACGGAAGTCTGCATTTGTTTGAATGAATAAAAGCTTTTTACTGACAGATACAGTAGTTGTATTTGTACTTCAAGACTCAATATCAAGGAATGGTTAAATATTCAGTCTTCAGATCCTGTGTCTCTCAAATTCTTACAATTTACAGAGATTATTGTGTCAGCAAATACAGCAGTGAATAATATACATCCTCTGTGTAGGCAGACTTAAACAGGTGGCAAAAGAATGGTAAATGCTCTTTCCAGTAAGAGCTACCTTCAGATTAAAATGTTTCTACCTATGAAGGAAATTATGAATCGACCAAAATAACAGAGGTGCATTAAAATTTATAATAGTTGCCATTTAAAAGAATAAATCGAAGGTTATTGGAATTGAATTGTTCTTTTGAAAGTAGTAGAGTGGGCAGTAATCTCAAAGTGACCGTGTCCATCACAGTGGCTGGAGTGAAGGCTGGTAATGCAGGATGGGTGGCGATGGCCACCAGGGAGCCCTGCATCTGCCTTGACATCTGTGTGCCACAGGGGCAGGTGTAGCGCCTGTCCAATATTCCCAGCTGAATTTCAGCAATAATTTTAGTTGTGGTTGTTTGACATTAACGTGAAATGGGTAATCGGTCACGTTGTTACTGGATGGATGTCAAATAATCTGTAACAATGCTAAAGCTGTAATATTTTCTCACTGGGTAAAATTAAATTTGTATGACTATTAGAAATGAGTCTGTTGAGCAAGGGGTCCGTAGGCTAGAAGTTTCAGGTTTATCTGTTTGTTTTCTCTAGCTTCCGCATGCTGACAACCGGGATGTGGCCCTTCCAGCGTCATATTAACTATGGTACCTGAGTGTCATTTGTGATAACTGCTCTTTTTGTCTAGGGAGACAGGCAAAAAAAAATGCTGCATCCCTTGTCTTTCTGTAAGTGTGTAGGGAGCCAAAAGCCAGACCTGGGCTTGGAAGAGTCCCAGTAGAGGTGAGGCACCAGTGGGATGGTTAGATGCTGCCTTCACTCTTTGGTCCTGTCTTTGGTTACTTGTGCACTCTTCAGGTCGTCTCAGAGGTACGTAAGAATAGATTATGAGAAACTGGTCTGGTGGTTGGGAGAAGGATCACTGGCTGATGTAAAATCTCTAATTTTCAGGAACTTCTGCTGTAAACCTCTCTCTTCTCATCCTCTTTAGTGTACAGGTTGCTAAGGTATAGGCAAAGAGCGGTGTTTTTGAAGAGGAAGTTGCTGTTTGGCTTTTTTTTTTTCCAACTAAAAAATAAAGTCAAAACCAGAAACATTTTCTGCTTTCAGAACTCATATTACAAAAAAAAAAAAAAAAAGAAAAAGAAAAAAAGCTGAGATGTATCCAAGTTTGGTTGCACAAAAGAACTTTTGGGATTACCTTTCAATTTTAACTTGCTCTACATGTGTATGAGTATGTGTTCCTCTACATGTAGCAGTGTACAATATTGCAGTGTTAAGTATATGACTATGAAGAACTGTGTCCCAGACTACAATACAATACTGTTCAATTTTTTCTGTGAAGTATTTGCAGCATTTAAAATAAGTGGTATGTTTGCTTAGCATTTTTAATTGAAATCCAACACCACAAGGCTTTGTTAAGGCAGAAGCAGGAGTCTTTTCTGTAGCAAATCAGTGGTGCAAAAATAAAAAGTTTTTGTAGAACAGGGCAGTTCAATAACACTCAGGTGTCCACTTAATACAAAAGGCTGATCACGTAGTGGTCAGATGGTATCAGGCCAATTAAGCATTCACAGCTGACTTGCTTTTTGGGATAGCAATATATTGTTAGTGCTCTGACAATGGATTTCTTCCCCCTGAAAACATCAACTGTTGTTGAATATGAATATACCAGGATGTTTGTTTTAAATGATGTAGATATCCAAATTCAAAAAAGAAAAAAAAATTACTAGGATCCTTAAACAAAATATTTCTCATTCTGAAAAGAGCCCACATTTGTTTTCCTTTAGGGGAAAAATAACTTACTTTCTTCTTTCTTATTTTAAGCAAACTGTATTTGCTCATTCATATGTCTGTTCCAAAACTCTTGACCTGAGCTGTGCTGTCCTGAGATTCAGGACAGCCTACAGTATTCATGAAGGAAAACCTTGGAAAGTGTTCAAACAATGAGAGCACATAAATTAAGCTTACTGTGAAGAGTTTAAAGGACATATTTTATGTGTGTAAACACATTGATTGGTCATATATTAGGTGTCATTAAGGCTTCACAAGTCAGTACCATTCATTGAGCAGAACTTTTTGGTTTTACTTTGAACTTAAATTGAGAAAGAAAGGGTAAATGATGTAGCGATTGGTTTATTTCCTGGCTGGATGGACTTGGTCTTCTGAGATACTTATCACCTACCCATTCCATTGATCTCGTAGATGACATACATGCTTCATGAAATTGTTAGCAATTGAGATGATATGCTGTATTCTTGCAGTTACTTATACTGGAGTCAATGGGATCTTCCGGGTGCTGAGTACTTTTTCAAATCACGTCACATCTTTAGATTTCTAAATAAGGATTTTCAAAAGGACCTTGGCTCCATGACTCTGTCAGGGCAGAGCCCAAATGTATTATTCCTTTCTCAGCAGCTTTGAGGATCCTTCCAGTTTTTTTCATCATTTGCTTCCCTCAGTTTTTGGTGAGATCAGCCAATGGCAGCCAAACCATCACAGGACAAAAGATGAAAGAATCTGTCCACCCTTTGTATGACAGTGCCTCTCAGTTCTGTTATTTCCTTGCTCTTTCATTTCACTTTTCATATTTGCCCGTGTACAGCAATCTTACTTGTCACTGCATGTTCATAAAACACTCAATGCGCTGCTTAAATTGCCCTCTGTCAGGATCTAATTCTCAAATACTAAAAATAATAATTCTTGAGGCTGTTTTTACATAGGACGTTGTATATAAACGGCAGTGCTGTTAATATAGCGGGTGGATACAGATTGATTATAAACTTCTCCTTACCATATATTGCTCCCACCTCTTTTAAAAGATTGGGTCATTTTTGCTTTGGCTAACTGCTTTGAACTCCAGCTGAATACCAGTATGTGGCTGAATAACATAAATGAACATCTTTTCCTTGCAATCCGGATGTAAAATTCCACAAGTGAGAGCCGACTTTTGAAGATAAACCTGTGCCCCAGTATCATCAGAGTTGTGAAATACTAGTTATCTGTGTGTGCAGGTCAGATGTCTGTGCATGCACATCTGGTGTTTGCATGCATAAGTTAGGCTTGCCCAATTGCACATGCCTGACTTGGAAAATCTGCCCTGTAGTTATTAGAAGATGTCATATATTTTTCTGGCACGCTATGAAATGCAGGGGAATGAACTCTTTCCCCGCAAGATACAAGCACAGACACACACACGCTCCAGAGGTTTGTATCCACCAAGGAGTGCTTTATTTTCTTTGTAAGTGTTTGCCATTTGGGGAGGGAAGGGGGTTGAGAGCAGGTGTGAGAAATCAGGTAGGTTTTGGCTCCCTTTACCACAGACACAAGAAACAGATGGCTTAGGTCGGCGCTTGCTGAACATACGGAGCAAACACTAGTTACCAAGCTAGAACCTCAGCTGCACTAGCCAGTGCTTTCTGCTTGCCATTTAGCTTTGAATGCTTTACATATTTAGAATATCGCATCCTTTCTTCATTTTGTATTCTTCTTCAGTGCCCTTTTCCCTTTGGTTATCTTTCCTCCTTTCTTACACTCTCTTCCTTGCTGCGGTCTCCTTCATTATTTTGCTCCTCGTCTAAATGGATGCTTAATTTTTGACTGTAGGGATTGTGTGGCCATGTTACTAACAAGAAGGAGTGTGCTTCAAGTTTGCATTCATGTCTGCTTCTAAGGCAAAAGAAGGAAAAAAAACCCTGAGAAATAAAAAGCGTTAATAGGCATACCCGCTAATATTTGGAACTTAGATGCAGGTGTACCAGAGTACAGTAGATAGGATCATAAATCTTTCTCATAAAAACGATGAGAACTTTTTAACTCATCAGCCATTGGGGGAGAAGAAAAGTAAAAGGAGCAAAAACATTCATAAAGCCATTAGAAAACAAGTAAGTGATTTGAGCTGTGAACTCGAACTCATTGAATTCTTTCATAAGTCCACATCTAAAAACCTAAAGATGTGATAGGATTTTGAGGCAATTCATTAGCTTCGGTGGGAGTTTCTTGGTCCTCAGCACCACTTACTGTAAATCAGTCTGATTGATTGGAGTCTGAACCATGAGTATAAGTGCTTGAGGCACCCATTGATGAAAAACCTGGACTTGGTTATTACTGGCTATTTCTCTGTTGAAAGAATGCTGCGATTGGTATGTTGGTGCAAGGGATTGGGCAAGATGTTCTCCTGAGGTCCCTGCTTTTCTGCAATCTTTAAATATTTGAAAGAGATGAGAGGGAGCAGCAGAGACTGGCCTCGGGCCGTAGTGTGGCACTTCATGGGATGCATTTGGCCCTTGGGCCATATTCGCCTGTTTGTTTTTACTTAAAAGAAAAACCCTAGCACATCTGGCTATTAATGAATGTCTTAAAAGCAAATGAGAAAAAGCTGGCAAAGAGATGGTAAAGCAGTGAAGGTTTCAAGCACCGCTCTCCTCCAGCAGCTCTAAATTTGGGAGCGTTTCCCATGGGGAAGGGCTGACAAGGACGCAGGAGTTGAGCTCGTCGAGGGCTGGCTTTGTGGGTGCAGAACCACACGCCTTTAACTCGTACGCCACCGTTTGCTCCTCGGAGGGCTGGCTCACATGTACAGCTTTATCTTTCCGACTGTTAGAGTGGCCCTATATACTGTGCACATATGCTGGAGACCTGATTTATAATTAAGAGCAGCTGGCCATGCTGCTGTCCAAAATAATTTCCCCTAGTGAAGGATCAGCGGAGAAAAATGCAGACAGGTTTTAGCCTTTTGTTGAAAGAAATAAGAAGAGCCTTCATGCAGCGCACGGCCGGGGGAAGTTTATTGCCTGCCTGAAGAATCAAGAGCTGGGGATCTTCCATTTTATGAGTCCCTCCTGTGCTGTACCTGTGGTGAAAAAAAGAAGTTAAAGTTGCCTAAAGGCAGCTTATGGGGATTGCCCGCATAGCTTATATAATGTGTGCTGGGGGCTGCTTCTGCTCTGGTAGTCTTCAGAAATGCAAACTGCAGGAAGATGGTAAAAAACCACAAAACAAACACCTCCCCCCCGCCCCGCCTCCACCTTTACCCCCATTTCCCCAGATGTTCTTAGCACTTCTGTAGTATGTCTAGTAACTTAATAATGTGAGGGTTATTTTTACAGTGCTCATGGAAAAAGATTTTACATCGAGTCTTTGATGGCTAACTGGACTCAGGTGGAGTCCAGGCATAATGTTGGTTTTTAATAAGTATAAGGGAAGTTAATCTCAGATTATGATTTCTTCCCCCCCCTCAAATACCTATTTTTTAGAGTGAGCAAAGCAGATAAAATCGTGAGATGTCTAGAAACATTTATGGGTATTCCACTTGGAATGGCCTCTGTTGCAACGTTACGTCTCTGAGGGATGGTGGGAGTGCAAAGCCCTAGCTTGTCAGTGCTCTGCTGCTTTCCTGGTTGTATTTAGATAAAATTTTCTTCTCTGCCCTGATGTCTCTGAAGCAGTACAGGAGACAGAGGAAACGGATGAGGGTGGCTGAGTCCAGCTCTTCCAGGGGAGTAGTCCTTCTCCAGGGTAGTTAGAAGAGAAGAGCAGGGCTGGTGGCTGTTGCACTTCTTTGCACCCTTGCCCACGCCTCTCTGTTGGCGTGATTGCCATGATCCTGGAGACCACGGCTTTGGCTGCCCGTTTCTTTCCGTAGCTAACACTAAACCTGCCGCAGGGTATGTGAGCGCAGGAGTGGCGGGGGGGAGCTCTTACTGCCATGGGGCTAGTTACCTCGTGGCTTCAGGGAGGCAGCAGCACGGGGCCTGTGGCCTTTAGGGACTGGGGGAGGATGTGAGGGAACATCATAGGAGGGCAAGTGCTTGACGCAAGCCTTTGACCTCCTGAAGGAAGATAATGATAAGGTAGTGTTTAAGAGAAACCTTAGGGACATATTCATAGGAAGTGGGAGGCAGTGTCTCTCTAATCAGCAGTTCTTGCAGGGTGTGTGTTTCTGTATAAGGAACTGCAGGCTTTTGGAGAAGATGGAGGAGGAATATCTAATTGTCACTCTGTGACTTGTCTTGGACAGCAGCCTTTCCGCTTCTTTTGAAAGTTTTTACCGTGAGTAAATACTATTGCAAGTGAGGTGCAATTGTTAAACTCACCAGG
The DNA here is from genome assembly GCF_030936135.1 of Gavia stellata. Classification (NCBI taxonomy): domain Eukaryota; kingdom Metazoa; phylum Chordata; class Aves; order Gaviiformes; family Gaviidae; genus Gavia; species Gavia stellata. Next base: position 20,359,070 of record NC_082598.1, on the reverse strand, counting down.
CATATCCTGTGCCCTCAAACACCGCAACACCCTCAAGGGTAGCAGAGTTGACCAGCTTCTGCCTTTGTGGCCTGGGCTTCCAAACAGGGGAGTTTCACCCACTCTGTAACTGGGTGCACCTAAGCACGCACTGAGGCACGTTGACTGAACGAGATATTTATATTTTCATAGCAGCCTCAGTACAACTTTTCAGAGTGAATTACGTGTCTAAGTGAAGGAATTTGACTACTCAACAGGATTAAAACAACATATAGATGTAGTTTTTTATACATACATATTTTTTTGTAGTTGTTGTTGTGTGTGCTATTGATGCTATTTATGTGTCCTCTGGGAGTTGCCAGAGCATGATGGTCAGTGGCTGTCTCTGGTCTGCTGAATGCCAGGTGGAGGCTGAAAGCTTGGACTGCAGCACAACTCAAGTCAAGCAATAAGGTTACGCATTTACTGTAACATGATTTATGCAGGCCTCCACGGTGGGTATTAAGTTGGCTAAAAACAGATGCTGTCCTTTTTCTGGGCATTCAGCTCTGCCATATAAATATGCTATTCAGGTCTACTAAGTTTTTATAAAATGCTGTTTCTGCCAGACTAGCTAACAGGGCTTATCCAGCAGTGACACTTCAATAGCAAAATGTTTTGTGAATGATTTTAGCCTATTTGTTTTTCTCTCCTGCTGTGATCCTTAATATTTTTACAAAAGTACGTCTGAGAGATGTATTCACTTGGAAGGGCTTAGAAAAGGCAAATTAAGAGGTGAATTTGATATTCACTGATGTAGTCTATTTTCATTAAGTTGAAAGTTATGATGCATGTATGACTGTATTTATATTGAAATCATATAGTCACAAATACTGCTATAAAGCTCGATTCTTCAATCCAGTTGAAAAAAGGAGTGTTAAAGGTGGCTGATGAGGAGGCAGCAGTTTGTCCACCAGTTATATGCGGCTGTACTGTGGAGCTAATAGCATTAATAGAAGGAGCATTTTCAGCTTGCAGATCTGATGTAAAATACTAGACTTGTCAATAATTGAATTCTGAAACAAACAGTCCAATTACTAAGGCACTGTAGCTTTTGTTCATGTGATGGGCAGACAACAGTTCTTGCTTGTACCTGTCCCTGCTGATTATTATTATGCGTACTTAAAGTTCCTCTTTATTTTTCCCATTTTCGTAACAACTGCATTATGATATGACATATCTTTTCCAGATATTTTGCTTGAATGAATAAGTAGGATATTAAATTCAACTAGGGCATTAGATTATAAATTAGTTCTGTAACAGGCGTCATAATGTTATTTAGATTTTCAGTTTACATGGGCCTTGTAGCAACTCCCAAGAGCTATGCTACAGAATTAGGGGAAGATGTGAGCTGATGTAAGAAAATTGGTTTTGGTAATATGCTGATGTCAGTAGAGTTTTGCTGTGTGGAAAGATACTTAAATTAACATTTTTACTTACTCCATTGTACAAACTAAAGATTGGTAATGATTTCAAATTACTGATGTGTTGGCGTTTGGACTATGCAAACATGACCATAAATGTCTTTTCCCTAGTAGGGTGATATTTATATTGTGAGTTTGTGTATGGGTTTTATTTTTTAACAAACAGAGTAACGTATTCCAATCTTCCGTGTAACATAAGCATTTCATCTCATGTCAGGAGAATGAAAAAATTTAAGAGCATTTTTAGATGAAAAAACCCAAGCTGGCTAACAGATATAGAGCTCTCTGTGTGAAGGAAGAAAACAGTGACTTACAGTGATGGTCTTGAATAATTGTATCATGATTAGTAAGCACAGTGACACCATATTGGTGAGAGAGATGTGAAAACATGCACATTTATAAGTACATTTATTAGTCAGATGGATGGTAATGGTAACCTGAAGAGAGAGCTTCTAAGTAAAAAGATTTATAGCTGCTTACATAGGTATTCTGTAAATATGGGAATCCATACCCACTGTGATGTTTTATATATTCAGCGCAAGAGTAAAGGTGAAAAATAACTGCGAAAGGAAGTAGATGTCCTCCTGAGCCATTTTCTGAGATGATGGACAGCAATATTGGTAGGGGTCTTAATTAAAATCAAACCAAACAAAAACCACCCCGGTTGCTTTTAATAATGAGGAGTGCTGGAGTAAGGGAACAGATTATCTCCTTCTCCAGAGAAAATTGGCAGATGGAGAAAATGTGTGTGCAGGTATCAGCAAGATTGCCTTGAAACCCCCTCTGCTGCCTGTCACTGAGGTGCTATTTCAGTCTTCCATCAGGGCTGCGGTGAGGCAATTCAGTACCCAGGGCTGAAGGTGGATTTTGTGCCCCTTCTCCCCTTCCTTCTCTTTTACCTCCTCCCAACCCCTGCTGCAACAGCCCGAAGTGGAAGTCCATGCCTAGTGGGATGTTATTCGGCAAATCTCCCCTTTTCACCTGTTTGAACAGCAGATAATAATGGCCAAGTTTTTCTTTCCCGCAAAATACTGTGGTCTTCCCCAGGAAGAGGAGATGGTAATGGAGGTACACATCTTTTTTTGTCCCCAACTGTAGCTGTGCATGTACCTCTGTCGTGGGTTGACTCTGGCTGGATGCCAGGTGCCTACCAAAGCTGCTCTATCACTCCCCTTCTCAGCTGGACAGGGGAGAGAAAATACAATGAGAGGCTCGTGGGTTGAGATAAGGACAGGGAGAGATCATTCACCAATTACTGTCACGGGCAAAACAGACTCAACTTGGGGAAATTAGTTTAATTTATTACCAATCAAAATCAGAGTAGGATGATGAGAAATAAAACCAGATCTTAAAAACACCTTCCCCCCACCCCTCTCTTCTTCCCAGGCTCAACTTCACTCCCGATTTTCTCTACCTCCTCCCCCTTGAGCGGCACAGGGCAATGGGGAATGGGGGTTGTGGTCAGTTCATCACGTGTTGTTTCTGCCACTCCTTCATCCTCACACTCTTCCCCTGCTCCAGCGTGGGGTCCCTCCCACGGGAGACAGTTCTCCACAAACTTCTCCAATGTGAGTCCTTCCCATGGGCTACAGTTATTCACAAACTGCTCCAGCGTGGGTCCCTTCCACCAGGTGCAGTCTTTCAGGAACAGACTACTCCTGCGTGGGTCCCCCACAGGGTGACAAGTCCTGCCACCAACCTGCTCCAGCGTGGGCTCCTTTCTCCATGGGTCCACAGGTCCTGCCAGGAGCCTGCTCCAGCACAGGCTTCCCATGGGGTCACAGCCTCCTTTGGGCACCCACCTGCTCTGGTGTGGGATCCTCCATGGGCTGCAGGTGGATATCTGCTCCACCGTGGACCTCCATGGGCTGCAGGGACACAGCCTGCCTCACCATGGTCTTCACCACGGGCTGCAGGGGAATCTCTGCTCCGGCGCCTGGAGCCTCTCCTCCCCGTCCTTCGTCACTGACCTTGGGGTCTGCAGAGTTGTTTCTCTCACATATTCTCACTCCCCTCTTGTCCGGCTGCCGTTGTGCAGTTGTTTTTCCCCTTTCTTAAATATGTTATCATAGAGGCGCTACTACCGTCGTTGATGGGCTCGGCCTTGGCCAGCGGCAGGCCCGTCTTGGAGCCGGCTGGCATTGGTTCTGTTGGACACAGGGGAAGCTTCTAGCAGCTTCTCACAGAAGCCAGCCTGTACTCCCCCCTGCTACCAAAACCTTGCCATGCAAACCCAGTCCAACCTCCCATAGCCTTGGGAGCTATCAGCCCCAGCTTACTGCATTCCCAAACCGGGCATGTGGTGCCAAACAACAAAATTGGTCTAAATTGAGAGTAATTCTGGTGTGAAAGGACTTAGAGGGTTTTGAAGTAGGAATGAGAGCAGGCTCAGGCTCGACATTTTACTGTACAGATCCATCACATTTTATCTGCCTGCTGCCCAGAAATATGGATGTCTTATGCTCTGGGCTCTTGCAGGTATCCCAGGCTGTGAGGGCCTTTTCCTGCAGCTCGTACCTTGCCTTTTGGGATTGATCTTCCTTCACCAGGACGCCATTCCCCTCTTGTTGGCTGACCACCATGATTTTATAGATGGATGTAAAAGCTTATCTCCTGCTCGCATGTGGTACATGTGGTCTTTCTTTGCTTTGGTACCTGCTAAAATTCACTCTGTACACACACACACAAACGGTAAGGTTAGTGGCTGCTGCCACCTACATGACCTTTAATGACTGGGCCGCTTATTGAAGTGTCTTAAATCTGAATTTAGGAGCCAAGAATAAGGTTTTTTTCCTAAAAAAATGTCAGAGGCATATCCTAATGCTGCACATCAGTTGATAATGCAGGCATGCTTCTGTCTAGTGTTTTTGTGCAAGTTCATGAGTCTGGGCATGCTTTTATATGCAAAATGTGTCTGGAGCCCATATTCCTCGTCGCATCGTGGACATGCGATGTACATCCACGATTTGGAATGTGATTTGTCATCTAAATGTAGCTGGTGTTAGAGTCGGAATGTCTCGTTAGTGTGAAACATTTTGCTGCTTTTAAAACAACTTGAACAAAGAGAGCACTTCATAATGCACTTTGATGTGTGTCTTTATTGAAAAAGCTCCTCTCCATTGCTGAGGCACTGAAGCATTTGCATTAAGTGATACAGGAGATGCCATAGCAATTTCATGAGAATTACCCTTTGCAATGAATGTTAGATTAAACATCTAAGTAAAATCCCTTGAAAGTGGCCAGAAGATAAATTAGAGCAGAGCTGTACCTAGGTACAATTAAATTATGTGCCTTCTTTTAAAGATTGTTTTTAATTGATTTGATGCATACTCTTTAGTTAGTTAATAACGAGTGTTGTACCTGTGGCTATATGATCACTCATGTGAGTTAGATTTACAGCACTAAGAAACTCCCTTTATCAAAGAAAACAATTTCATAAAGGGGCTGTCCCCTTTCACTGCTTTGTTGCTGATAATGTGTCTGGACTGTTTTCTGATTAGTGCTCCAGTCTTATACTAATATTGAAAATGTTCTTTAGCAGATAAATGTAGGGTTATCACATCATTTTAGCAACCTAATTTGTTCCTTGCTTGCAGACTACAGCAACTTCTGTGTCTCAGACCCCTCCTCTCCATTAGGGCTTCTACAGCACTGCAAAAATGAAGCTAGGAGGGAGATGAGCATTGGAGGAGAAGAGGACAAAGATACAGGATGCAAAAATGTGGAGGAAGGAGTTGCAAGTAGCTGGCAATTTTGCCAGGACAGAAGTTCCTCCTATTTTACTTCCAAGGAAGCTTGAAACTAAACGGTCCTTATAACTCCTAGTGTTAGGATAGGAATTACAGGATTTTCAGTACCCATCAGTGTTGGACATTAACGTCATCATTTGAAGGTTGTGCTAGATGTTAATTTTTAACTTTGGCCCAACTTCTATGTGTTCCCTTCTAGTTCTCACTTGTTAACATTTTACCAAACCTACATCTGAACTGAAATCTAAGATAAGAATTTTCAAAGCCCTGTATCTGAAGTTAGACACCCCTATTTGGAAATGTCGTGATGATCAACAGAGAGAAAAAGGTCTTTCCTTAGCAAGGGACACATATACCACAGATCAAGAGAGACTCCCTTTATTCAAGGGAGAAAAAGAGGTGCAGAACCTGGGAAGAGAGGAAGGGTCTGACGTGGACACCCATCATTGCTCACCCAAGTCCTGCCACAAGAAGAGGATAAGACAGGCCCACAAGAAGCCAGCTGCAGCCTGAGGAGGACATTGCAGAGCCCCTTCCAGGTTGTTTTCTCCACAAAAGTCCTAAGAGGTCACAGTGGCAAGAAGGTGTCTTTGAGGTTGTTGTGGTTACTAATCCTGATGACTAATTCTGGCTACAAGCTTCTGAGCTATAAGGGTAATGGCCCATCCTGCAGACTGGGCAAGGAGAGGCTTCCTCTTTGCTTGGGGAAATCTTCTTAAAGGTTTTCTCTTCGTAGTCCTGCTTGGATAGCCGTGTATATGAGCATCGCCTCAAATTCCCATTTGGGCTCAATGAGGATACGTTTCTTGTCTTCATTCCCTCTTGGATTTTAAAACAAGCCTTCAAGTTGCACATTTAAAAAATGTTCACATAATGATCTCAACCTCTAAAAGGAGAATCTAAATGAAAAAAAATAAAAATCCGCCTAACAATTAGATAGCTAATGTTTGCATAATTTTAATTATCACACATTGCAATTATTTCTAATTCATTTCAGTATACAAATCACTATTTTATATATGGCATGTTGTTAATGTTTGCTACTATAATTACTAATTTGCAATATAAGGCAGCAATTTTGTAGTTATTTAGTTAATGTATAATTATTATGTCAAATAGGAGATGGCAATTAACAAAGAAATGTATTAGAAATTATTGTACTAAAATCAGTCTAAGAATATTTGACACGTACTTGTCATGTAGTGGAAGATGGACTACATTTTCCTAGTCTTTACCCCCTAAACCTGCTTTTAGACACTGTATTTTTTTGAGATCCTGAAGGATTTGATCCTGCAGAAATTCCTATTTCATCATCATATTGACCAAAGAGTTAGAGCTAGAATTAACAAGCAAAACTCAGTGAGACTTCTGTAGATAAATCTTGTGTGAGGTTTCAGAGTTTAGGTGCCTTGTTCTACAAAAGCATTTCAGGAAGTCCCTGTTTCAGTGATTGCTTAAAAAGTCCTTCTGCTGCCCATCGCTCCAGGTCTTTTAAAAGAGATGTTCAGAGAGAGTTTTGATCTGTAACGCTGGCAATGCCTTAGCAGGAAGGTGCCAAATGAGCCGTGAGCTTGCAGCTGGCATCCCTGGGTGCTGTGCAGAGCTGAGCAGCCCGGGGAGTTGCCCCTGTGTGGTGGCAGAAGGAGTCAGGGTGAAGAAGAGGGTACCAAAGCTGCCCATGGTGACTCACAACACGACTCGAACATTCCTCTGATACCACCCAAAGCACAACTTACCATGCATTGCATCTTCAAAACTGTAGTCGTACTGTTGTGCGAAAACTTGACCGGAAGGTGGGAAAGCTGAGGTCTGGGCTGTCTTCTGAAAGGAGGGAATCGGAACAGTATCTCCTGGCCCATGGGAATAAACCCTAGTGCAGGCTCTAGTTAGAAGTTACCTTAACTTCCTTTGCTGAAGCTGGGCCACCATGCTGTCAAGTGGGAGAGTTGGGAGCCAGGAGGAAGTAGGCATCTGAGGGGACGTGGCGCTTCTGGCATGGGAGAGACTTGACCTGGGGTGGGTTTGGGAGCTCCTCACTCCATAGATAGGCCCACTGCAGTGCAAAAGGTGGAACAAAGCTCTTCTTAATATATAAAAAATTACAGCCTTAAATCATCTAGGGAATCCTTAAAGAGGGGAAAAATCCTGATTCATAGAGAATCTAAATTAGCGCTATCACTTAAACTTTCTTTGTGGCAAAATAGTTCTCTGTGACAATTCCTATTTTTTGCCAGGGATTTAAAATCTGGGCAGCTCTAAGCCCTAAGCTCTGCTAAACAAAATTCATGGCTGTACATCTTAATAAAGCAAAGAAGAGCACACAGTGTGTCAAACAAGTTCACCTCCTTCCTTGCTTTTAAGTGTAAGGCTGCTATAATGGCACATGGCAGGGGGAGATCCAAATAGGGCCCTCAGTGTGTTAACAGAGCATATTGACTTATATCAGTCCTTTTGCCGGGTTTAAAATTGATCCCCTTAGAAAAGTTAAATATCACCTGTGTTTGTAGATTGCTAGACAGCTATTAAGATAATGCTTTTATAAATACAGATGGTGCCCTTATCAAAATTACATGGCAGTAAATAGATGCCAGTAGAAATAATATGACACTTTGATTAGCTAATAAAATGAAGCACAGATAGAATGGGGATGCTAAGTTGCTCTGACAGTTTTCATACTGTCTTATTTATTGCTTATTTAGCTTTGATAAGTTCCTATTACAGTTTTTGCTTCTTAAGCAATTCCTTTGAACTTTTAATTTTTAAACAGTAATCTGTATTTTATTGACTTGGGTGGAAAATTCTCATTGTCACTAAGCTCTTCATCATGATAGTAAATGTTATAATTCTTTCTAAAGTATATTGATAGGCCAAATTGCATGCCACAAGTCATGGAGATAAAAGTGGCAAAGGGTGCCAATTAATACATTACATGAAAATCATTGGTTAGAGGAAATTATTGCTAGAATTTTGGCAAGTAATATTGGTTCATTGATGTGACGGCTTTTTATGCCATGGGAGATACAGTGAAAGTCTTGTATCACTACATTGAATGACAACAGGAAAGTTGTACAGGAGGACTATTACACTTTGGGGACGGACTTATACTATAGTCTGAGTACTTACAGAGAGAGTCTCAGTTATTCAAAACTGGTGTAACTCCATTGGCATCAGTAGGATTGAGATAGGGTCTGGTCACTTTTAAATCTGCTGATAATAGATATGAAGGAAATACTGCCTGATGTTTGAGCTGTATCGGAAAAACGTGCTCATTGATGCAATTGTTCTTGGGATTGTTAATTGCAGTGATGAGAAGCAGAGACAGGTGAGAAGAGTACAAATAGTATGTGGGTCATTAACACGGTCTCACCAGCATAATGCTGACCGATACTTCTGCCTTTTTGGTACATAACAAAACTTGACTTAGTAACTTGAAAGCAGAAAATTATTATAACCTGCCACAGGTTTTAAAATTTTCTCAGAAACTTTTGGTTTCTCCTGCTTTTTCAGAGAGTACAAAGTTCAGTTTGGTTTTTTGTTAATAATAAGCCTGTGGTATAGCAGTGCTCCCAGTAAATGTGGTGAGCTAGATCTCCTTTTCCACTTCTACGGAGAAAGGTCCTATGTGCAGTGTTTTCCTCTGCACCTTGTGAAGCAGCAGTGCCGTCACTAGACATGACACCCAGTTCTCCTGTCATAATAATTACTGCTCTGATATGATCACTCTGCCTGTAGCCAGCAGTTTGGCACAACCTCCAAGGGCCCAACCATCGGCCAAGCGGAGAGGAGGGAGCTAGCATCCCAGCTGCCGTGCTCTGCTGGAGCCACACTGGGCATCCGAGTTCAGATTTCTATCGCTCAACTATGGCTCCACTGCCCTTACGCACAACAGCATTTTCTTTCTGTCTTTATAGGCCCTGCCTACAGCCAGGGCTGGGCTTGGGGGACGAAAAGTTATCTTCTTACATTTCGACAGTTGGTGTGAGGACGCACAACTTGTGTAAAGACTGTGGGCTGCATGGGAAGTTTTCACCTGTTGCATCCTCACTGGGAAATGTCAGCGGAAAAGGCAAAGGTGTCTTAATAGATTATTTCCCTTAGGCCCCCTGCCATCCACGTTCCTTGTGAAGGGGGTGGGTTTGGTGCTATGACAACATTTTACCCCTGATTATACCCTATAGATTTATCCCGAATGTTGTAAATAGCTCGTTGTCAGAGAGCAGGTGGGAGACATGTCTAGTTGCCAGATGGAAAAATCCTTTTAGGTGTCCAGGCCCCGGCTGTATGGGCCTAATGGAATCATGTTGCTGTTCGTGCTTTCACCTTTTGTTATAAGAATTAAAAAAACCTATTTTCCAAATAAATAAATTTAAGGAATCCCAAACCGTAACAAAAACCCCCTTCAGATTTCACATCTTTATGGCTATGTTGTCAACTTGATGCATGAGGTTTTAGCTGTGCAAATCCCTTTAATGCAAGCGGGAGCTATACAGCTAAAGATTTACACATTGACTTTAGAATAATATTCCTTCATCTCTCTTTTTTTTTTTTTCCTTTCCCCCTATTGATTCCCTCCCCAGATTTTCCCCTTTGCTCTTTAATGAAAACCACAGGCTAATTCAGTGCTTCTTTTTGTGTAGTGAGAGGCAGGCATGATGATCCCTTCCTCCTCACTGAACAGGCGTAAGTCTAAGGGAGTGATATGTGAAGGTAGTGATAAAATGTGATTATTAAGGTGATAGCGAAAATCCTTTATCTCATCAGTGATTCCCACCCAAAAAAAAGTGTGAAACAGTCAATGCTGCAGAACCCCATCCCAGTGAAAAAACTTTTTTTTGTAACAGTTTTTTTTCAGGATGACTGTGTCAGCCTTTCTGGCTAAAATTTCCTTTACTGCTTATAAGTAATGTGGTTGACGCAAACAGATGTACATAAATCTAACATTTCAAGGAAGATCATGCCATATCCTATCTGTATGACAGGGCAGAATTTGAACAGTCTTGTGCTAGCCTGTGGCCATAATGCAAATTCCCTGGGCTGGAGAGACTTGCTTTTGCTCCAGAATTTCAATTGGTTTGTCACCTCATTTTAAAAAAATGGGCTCACTCTACACAGCTGGGTTATAGAGGTTTCCTTCCTTGTATTAGGAGGGGACGATTGACCTAAACATTGAATCCTTTGGGGCTGTGAACAATAAAAATCCCCTTGTCTCCAATTTATATTAGAAAGTGCATTCTCTCCATCTTCTTTTGTCCAGAGAATTTGCATTGCTTCCCAGTATACAACTTGGGAAGAGTTTATTGTCCGTGTAGCTGGATATGCAGTTAGGAGTTTTCTTTTTTAATCCAAGGGAAAAGGCAGCAAGTGTCACCCTTCTGGGCGGGTTGATAATCCTACATAGCCCCAGTCCCTGTCAAAGCGAGAGCGCAGCCCAGGTGGAATTCAGAATACCGTAAGGAAGGCATTTTGCCAAAATGTTTGTCTACAGAATGGCAGAGATTAAAGCCCTTCCAGCTCTGATTGGATTACCATGGACCAGAAGCACTTTAATCTCTACCACTGTGGCTTTGGGGGAAGCCAGTGATTGAGACGTGTGGCGGGACCATGCTGAAGAAGCGGGTGACTGCACTTAGCTCTTTAATCTTCTAGTCCTGTGGCTGTAGCAGAAAAATATTTAACTGTTGCAGCAGAGAGAGAGAAATAGGTAGTGAGTAGTTATTTTACCTTTTACTGTGCAAAGAAAATACAAATTGCACTTTTTCCCCTCTAGAGTTGTGGAAGCAGCCAGTGTGTGATAGCCTGACTCAGAGCAGCCTGAGCCCCTGCTCAAAACACAATATTGGGTCAGCTGGTGGTTGAGATTAATATAAGCACATAATAGCCCATAATGCAAATCAAAGGTCTCTATAACCTAGTACCATGTCTCAAACCAGCAGCAGATGCCAGTGGAAGGGTATTAAGACACAGTGTATTTAAAGTGACTTTTTTTTTTCCCCAAGGCTGACAATAGTCAGTATTTTCTGGACACTTTTTGAATAATTTATGTTTAAATGATATATTTTGTGCATAAGAGTGGCTGCAAACAGAGCTATTCAAGAATGTTTCCAAGTATGGGAATGCCCTTTTGGAGAAGGGAGGAACACAGAAGCGTGAAATACTAAACCCCAACTTTGGACGATATGCAGGTCAGTAAAGAGATAGGAATAACAGTGGAAAATAAATGGGGATCTGAGCAATTTCTCTTGCTCACGTCTCAGGCAAGAAAGGACACATTTTGCAAAGAAAACAAGATATGGGTGAGGTGGTGAAAACTGTCATGAGAGATGTGATATGTCCATTTAGTGCCTGACCTAGAGCACGCTGTCTGACCGGTGGGGTGCAGGATGCTGTGGGACCCAAAAGGTGTCCTTGCTTATGTAAGGGTCGCCAACACAACTTCAGCTTTGTGCACCTGCCTAAGTTATTTTGGTGTTTCTAAAACAGACTACCCCCAGTCCCCCAAGAAAGAAGCTGGGGGATGCTGCCAGTCTGACGTAGTCTCCAAAACCCGACAGTAAGGTTGCATATTTATTAATCAACAAATGACTCCACGTAAAGAAAGAACCATCCTGGCTGCAGTTTCCTGAGCTTCAGCAAGAGCGAAAGCCTCACCTCTCTTGTCCCGCTTATGCTGGGGTGGCAGGGCTGGAGGGGAAGCAGCAGGATTCACCCATATGGTAATGGGAATGGAATTCTCTCTGCAAGGCTGAGACAGGCTGTGCTCGAACAGGCAGGAAAGTCATGGGGCTGTTAGCTTCAGTGGAACTTAGGTCACCAGCAAAACACAACTCCCAAAAATGGAAGAAGTCTTAATTCCCATTTTCATTTAGCACTAGGAGTCCGGTCCTTCAGTGAACCGGCTGCACATTCAGCCTTTGTAAAAATACGGAAAACTTCAATTGGAAGCGTGTCTAATGCCATGTAGATGCCTTTAATTTTTAAATGATCCTTCAGACTAGGAAGGTAAAGCTGTGTAATCCTTATGTTTTATATGCTATTGTGCCAGCCTTTCATGTTGAGAAGCTAAATATTTTTGTCATTTTAGTTAGTTTATATATGCTGTTCTTGGTTTGCTGGCAAAGTGAAATGTCTGATGTGTCCCACCCCTGATGTCTGCATTTGGATGCAGGATGAAGTGAAATGAACCCTATAAGCCAAACACTGAGTTCCTTTCTGTGCTTTTATTAGCTTTTACTTGGCAAATTCTAGTGGCTTTTGTATAGAGAACATAACATTGTGAAAACCGTGGATGTTTATGGAAGGCACAGCATAACTTAATAAATACAGTATACATGTTACGAGAATGGATGCTCTTTCGCTAAGTACAGAAGCTACATATGGTGCTGATAGCAAGTGCCATATGTTTGTAGAAGAGGCTACATTTGTACAGTGCCTTTTTCTGAGACCTACTAATCTGTGAAAAATAACAATTCTGTTTAATACTGCTGTTTGTGGCCCCGTGGTTTTGTCTTTTAACTTCTGTGAAATGTACCCAATCGTAATGGACTTGGACGCGTAGGTCTGCACTCCTTTTCAAAACCACTTAATCCTAATGGTGCCCATCTGGAAGATCCAACATGCACCTTACCCTAATCATGGTGCTACAAATTTAGACTGTTTCTTATATTAACCTTCCTGGTGCTCCAAATCCTCAGTGCCTAGCTCGCCAGTGACACAGCTTCCAAAGAAAAGTACTCATCACCAGTGTCACCTATGGCCTGCTGGCAATGATGCTCTCATAGGAGACATATGCTTAAATCTGGGCTCTCAGGCTGAGAAGAAATGGGAATCCAGGTGTCACACCTTTCTGTTGCCCTGACCACCAGTGTATGGTGTAACAGGTACTGACAACATCTCCTCTGCTAGGTGATTCTGTAGAGAGCTGCTGCTGCTGCTTTCAAAGAACAGAAGTGGGCGCTTACGCTCAGGAAAGGGTTCTGGGCTGTCGATGGAGTCAACGACCCAATGCCTTGTCTGAGGGAATTTTGGAAGGGGGTGAGACTTTGAATATACTCAGTGGTAAGCTTTCCTCTTTGGCTATGTGGCCATGTGCTCAATGAGTCTTCTGAGGTTTCTCACCCTCCATTGCACTCCTGAGGTTGCCTTCTGTATGCCCTTGGAGCCTATGTGTCTACCTCTGCGTTTCAGATTCCCTTTTGGGACCAACTTTCTAAAAATGTATGCCTTGAAATGCCTAACTTGGAGGTGCCCAAGCCCTTTATGGGATCCAACCTGCAGCCTAAACCTGCTTAGTTAGAGACCTGATTAGACAGCAACCATTCCTCATATGGTCACTGTTTCTAGGGATGACCCTGGCCTTTTAATCTAAAGATGCCTGGATTAACTAGATCTCTCTCTGAATGTACCATGCATAAATAATACACAGCTGCTAGCAATGCTTGGCATTTTTAAATTAGTATTTTTATTTGTTCATTGAAGAAAAGCATTTGGAAACAGTTGTGTAAGTAATTTGGTTGGGCAGGCTTTTTAGCAGTAGGCAATAGAGAGTTAATTCTGGGTGTTGTCAGCTGCTTTCAGTTTTGAACATGTTTTGGATTCAGAAGACAGCCATATAGAAAAGAATGTTATGTTAATGTGACAGCAATCACAGACACCGCTATTGAAAACTCACTGTTGCTCTCCCCTCCAAAATTAACATCATAACCTTATGTCAGTGACTCACTATTATCCTAATACCTGTTTTTGGATTCTGTCCAGTCCCATTAGATATCCCCATGTTGATTGCTCTGTTACTGGTGAATGTTAATTGCCTCCAAATCTCAGTGGAGTTCAAAAGCTTGGGGAAAAAGTACTGACGGGTAAAGCTGCTAGTTTTATTAACAGGCAAGTAAATAATAAATCTGTTCAGAGGTTTGAGTGAAGTGCCTGAGACATGAGATATAAACAACTGATCTCACATCTTTCTTTGCATGTCTGTCATATGTTAATAATGAGATAGCAGAGTAAGCTATACTGACTTTGAACGTTTAAGTGGTATCAGTAGTGCCTATCCATGATCAGTGTACTTTAAGAGGTAGTCAGGCTCCATGTCCTTCCTGTTTGGATTCTCATCTGCGTGACATTAAATGATGCCCTTCATTACCTTTTAAGATGCTTTTTAGAGTTAGTGGGATTATATAATTGAAATGATGTCAAAATATGGTTATAGCAAGGCTTGTCACATGTCATGTAATATTTCTTCTCCTTCTGGTAATGGCTATTTATGATTTTTTATAGAGAAACTGCTGTTTTGCTTTGCTTTAAGGGAGAGCTGAGAACTTTATAACTTGTCTGCTTTTTTGTGTTTGTTTTAATCACAGAGTTTTAAACAAAATCCCTGTGTTCTCCCCGTTTTCCGCATCAGAAATCTCTAGATGGAAAATCCCTAGTATAATCCCATTGTAGGCTTGCTTCTTGTAACGTATTTTCTGGTTTAAGTACCTCTTTTAGTAGTTTTTAGTTTGTAGAAACGTTGGTAGCACTTACAGAGCTGAAATAAGTGATGTGAAGAATATACTGTAATAACATACTGCAGAATAATTACATATTTTATATCACTGGTTTTCAGTTGGTAGATAATATTTAATCTCCTAGGAGAGATCTGTAATGACTCATTTTAGACACTGATCCTCTAACTTCATTTCAGGAATGAAATATTTCCTAATCCAGTAATGTCTGTCTATACCATCATGTCATGTAGATAAAGAAAAGCATCTCCAGGCACCCACTGCTAGATTGCTTAACAAAAATAAATGCCAGCAGGTGAATTGCTTGCTGAATGCTAGGCTGAAGTCAAACGTTAGCTAAACGTGTTAGAGCAGGTGAAGTTGCTATTTTTGTTATTTTAAGTGATTATTAGGCTGATACAATGAAAAGCATACCCAATCTTAACTTGAATTACATTGATTTGATAGGCATAGCATGTCCAGATTAACGTGGGTTTTTTAAGCAGTGTAACAGTGATTCAGTAACCATGCCGGTGGTGAAAACGAGAACAGAAGCCAAGAATTTCATTGTGAGACTTACTCCAGATAAACCAAACCAGAACAAAGAAGGTGAGAGAGGGAAGCAGAATAATTAATAACATTTTTCTTTTTGTGGAAGTGAGTTTGATAGGCAAGTAGTGTTTATTATTAAAATACTTGTGAGCATCTGAACCCTGTCCATGTTTTCACCAGATGTAGTAAAAAATACATACAGAAAATGAGCACAGTGCCAAACACTGTGTGTTTGGGAGGTCTCTAAAGTAAAGATGGTGGGTGATTGAAATAAGCTTCTTTAGCCGCACTGAAGCACATAAGTAGCTGCCAGGTTTTTACAGCTTCTGAGTGTTAAAAATGTCCCATTCATTTCCATGCTGAAGATGTTGGTCACCATCTTCTCTAGCTGGTCAGTGTCTCTCACTGTGAAGATACGCTTTTCCTATCAAGCCCTGTTTCACTGCATCGCTGCACTTCTGTTCACATTTATGAAGAATTTCAGCAAAAGGAAGGACTCTGCATGTTGTATTTTATAAACAATTTTACATTTCATTTTTCATTTTTAGAGTCCACAATAACACAGACTGTATGCCAAGGCACGGAAAAAGAGAATGAATAAAAGATTATTTACTGTTTATTTAGGTTTACCAAGTTAGTATTTTGCTTTGTGTATATATATAAATGTATTCATGTTTATTATTAAATCATATTTCTGTAGTTGTCCTGTAGCCCTGAAGCATGTGCTTGTCCCTGAAGTCAGAGGAATTTTATTTCTGTAAGTGGCATAGAGTGGGGCTGTGTATGTTTACTGTAGGTTTTGCGTCACAGTTTTAGTTCCCATTTTCCCTTCTGGATTCAAACAGCCCTGACATCTCTGTCTTTCCCTGTGCCCTGCTACTGAAAGGTTCCTGGCTGAAATGAATTTCCCATTTCTGCCATGGCTGTGCTGGCCAATGGAGAAAGCGGTGCATCTCTCTGTGTGCAGCAGGTAAGGTAACAAGGAGTTACTGCCCATGTCTGCCTGCATTCCCTTGTCATCTCTGCTGGTAGGTGTTAGCTCAAGCCAGGGAGTGGAAAAGCTTGCCCCAGGCTGAAAGAGAGGAAGGTGGCCTGTGCTACTTAACTGCCATTAGGACATGGAGGTGTCATACCAGTTTGTTCAGTAGGAGTTTGTCTTTGATGCTTAGAAATTTTATGCTTTCTGTCGAGTGCAAGCACTCTGCAGTGCTGTGAACACTTGACTCAGCTCTAAAAATGAAACAAAATCCCAGGTGCGGTAGTTCGGTGTGGGTCAAATTCATCTTGGATATAAACATCACCCTGCATTTGCATAAATTATAAGAGTTTATGCTAGGGATTAATTTGGCCCAGTGACTCTGCTAAGATGAAATTCTTTGTGTGCTTGTGGATTATGGTGTCAAGAGAGGGGATCACTGCTGCTGGAGAGTGTCTACGAGAAATAGGCCAAAAATAGAATAATTTCTGTAGCTCAGAAAAAAACCCCATAGAATCATAAAAAGTAATCAGCTGTTAGAAAGAATGAATTTTGTGCTCCTAATTTGCAGAAATCCCAGCAGTTGCTACTGTGCCCAACTACTCACTAATACAATAAAATATAATTACATAATTAAATACAATATAGGATTTCCATAATAGGGAACTTTATTTCCTTGTCACAATATGCAAGTTGCTGTGGTTGAAGCTCATAGTTCAGCACTGTAACTATTACTGGATGTTAATGTATCACATACTAGGCACGATTCTCCTACAGGGGCACTTCCCAACCTGGGCAAAAATTGTTTTCTGTAGACAGTGGAAGCTTTATAGGAGGTTGCCTAAGATGTACCTTTTGGATGGAGAAGTTCTTATTAACCGTGTTTTGCTTTGTTGACTGTCTCCCATGGCTGTTTGTTTGGACTGATGCAATCTGTCTGTTCCTAAGCCTGGGACTTCCTGGAAGCTCAAATTCAAGTGAATGGGTGACTTGCTGGTGTAGAAATTTTCTTAGAACCTGGTTCCCCATTGCTGATGCCAGTGGAAACTTGAATAATTAGAATTGCAGAAACAGGCAGTTAAACTTCGGTACAGTAGAGTCTCTGTTTAGCTGAGTATTGTCTGTTGTGATAGGGAAGCATTAATCCTAGTTTTATTGTCATATTACCATTTCAACAGTCATTTGTATGAAATTCTGCAGTATACGAGATTGGTTTGTAGCTAGCAGAAACAGTAGAAAAACATCTGGATCCAGTGCTGAGCACTGTTAGCAGGAAAGGTAATCATGGAGGTTGGATTCTTGAAGCTTAGAGAACCTCAATGCCTGAAGCATTTTTGTTGTTTATATATTTGAGATCAGACAAAAGGAATGACCTAGCCTTTAGGATTTTTTTTGTACAAGATGCATATGTAAGGGAAAAGAAAGAAACTGGAAATTAGATTTCAGAGGAAAGAAATGAAGCCATGTGAGATGTAATACAGTGTCCAAATAATCGGTTACATAGCATCATCTTGAAAATATTGGTCTTTTTGTGTTCAGCCAGCTAACACATAAAGGCAAATGTGAAGTGCTAAGTTGAGATAAAAGAACAGTTTTGGTTATCTGCAGGGTGGCCACTGGTGACAGTAATGGTTGCTTCTGATTTTGGTCTCAATTTCTCTTCCTATCCCTTTGCTCCACACAAGCTTCTTCCCTTGCCCCCTTTTCACTCTGACCTGCTTGCCTTCATTTGTTGCCGTTCATCGGTGGCCTAGTCCTCATCTCATTGAAATCAATGGCAAACTTATTACTGACCTCAGTGATGAAGGAGAAATCGCAGGTCTACAATTCCTTGCTTATCCTAATCAGTCAGACCATCATCATTAATTTAACGTAACTTAAAATCCATCAAAACACAGCATACTTTTAGTTTACCTGCTAAACGCACGAAGTGCATAATGCTGAGCCTTCAAGCAGAAGCTTGGAAGCTTGTGCAATGAGTTTCCTTCTAGCTGAGCAGTTGCCTTCCTTGTATTTTAGCTTTTCCAAATGTAAGAGTTTGAAAAACTGTAAAGACTTGGGGTTGGCGTGTTCTGTTTGTAGGCTACAGAATCTACTGACTTTTGAGTAATCTGTGTAGATGTGCGTGTAGAGTACTTTCACAGTCATAATCTTGAATAGTTCAAATTTAATTATGATGAGAGATCCTGTATTTCATTTATATGTAAAATAAAAGAAAATATGCAAAAGCTAATCCTATTCCAAGACTGACTTCAAGTATTTCTGAGTTAAAATGTTTGTAACATAGAAATCTTATTAAAATTCCTATTTCTATACATTTTAGTAGTAATTTGGTTTAAAAGTTGCAAGACTGTAGTTTCATTTGACTGAGAGAAGAATTATGAGACTGTAGACAGACTAACTGCAGTTTTAACAATGCTAAAATCCATTATAAATCAGAAAAGGAGGGAAAAAGTACACATGCCGTAATAATAATTTATTTGACAGTGCTATTGAATGTACATACAGCTCACAGATTATGTGTTTCTAGTACACTAAAAATAAGAAGGCTAAGCACAGGAGCATTATTTTTAATATGAGGATGCAATGCTAAAGAGGAGAGAAGTTTTTGGAATGATAATCAGGCTGCCGGAGCACCATGTTATAGTGGCTCCTGGTTACACAGCCTCCTGTGCCAGCTGCAAAAAAAAGAAGACACAGAAAAGCAAAGAAGGCAATACAATTGTCATCTCCGTATAATTTTCTTTTTTTCATATTTCTATTAGGGAGATTCCCCCAGCTTTCAGAAATGTTTATTGAGCTATAGCTTTCCCAAGTCCAGTGTCAGAAATGCTAAGCTCCAGTACAGATTAGAAAATGTGTGGTGGCTTGGCTGTGTCCTGCTGGTACGCTTTGGAGGGGCTGGGGAGCGAGCAACTGTATGATTGCTGCTTGTCAGATCTGAAGAGTGAAAATCTAGCTATTATCCTGTCTTCTGTATTCCCCAAAGGTCACTTAAATCCCAGCGGTCACTACTGGGATTTACTTTGGGAAGCAGACTTTGCATCAGGGCTTTAGAAATACAGCTGTGATGCTCACAGTCTACATAGGTAAGGCTGTGTGGATTTCAGATGTACGGGAACATGAGTTTGGCCTTTTTGATGTTCTTATGAAGTGGATTTACAAGATTTGTTTGAGCTTTCCTTTTGGCTGTCAATGATAGGGTATGCCCACCAATGCTCCTTGTTGTAGTCCTTTTTTCAGGCAAAACTCTCATTCTGAAATATTAATCTTAGCAATATTGTAGTTACGGATAAGGGTATGATGGGGTTTTCTCTGAATGAGTTGCTCAGGGTGAGGCACAAAGTCTGGTCAAGGTACAGGTTTAGCTGGCTTCTTTATCTGTATTTACAAATTCCATTTAATGGGAGCAATAATAAGTAGCAGCCAAAAGATAATTGTGCTCATAGTTCAGTTGAAATCGGTTGTTCTGAAGGACTGCGCTTTGTAATACTGGTCTGTGCTCTAACTGCTCAGAAATGCATTGTTGTGTGCTGTTGCCTAATTGGTGAACTGTAATTGCCTATATTGAGAACTGATCTTAAAAGTTAATCTATGCTGGAGTCAGGAAGATTAATTGGGGCAATCACCATCCCATAGATTTCTAGTAAAGTGACACCCCCTTAAAATGGTTTGCTGCAAGTGCAGTGTAGTCTGAAATGAAAGACGGACAACACATGCCTTCTGAGTGTGCTCTTTCTTGTCCGAAAGCTCGTTTGTAACAGCACACCTTCACCAAGTACTCTGGACACAAGATTTTAGAGGGCTTGTGGCTGAGAAAAGGCACGGAAGATTTGAGTTACACTGTTTTAGGCAAAAATCCATGGTTGCATTGATGGGGGGCTATGGCTTGTGTCCCTTTCAGATTTGCTTTAAATATGTGTTTTGATTTGAGGGAGGTTCTGTTGGCTGGTTTATGGCGCGTGGGACTGATACCCAGCCACGCTTCCACCTAGCTGTGTGCCTGGAGTGTCCCGATGGCGAACTGCCAAGCACCTGGGGCCAGCTGGCCAGGCAGTGCCTGGCGTAGTTCAAGTTGACAAGCACTGCCCCTAAAATGCCTCTTTCTGTGTTCGGTCAAGTAGCTTTTGATGCTCTGAAGTTGGCTGAATAGGTTTCTCCAGATGCCTCATGGCTTGCCTGCATGAGCTGAGTAGTGCAAGTGGTGTGGGCAGCAGTGCACCCTCTTCTCACGCTGCACTGTGACCAGCTACTGTTGGCACCACTAGAATAGGAAGGTCACAGTTAAAACTTGGATGTAAAACAGAGTTTCTGAAGATGCACTGAAAATTTTACATAGATGGGAGGCCGCCTTTACATAATTCGAAATCCAGCCCTACTACGTGCTTCCACTACGGCAGCTGAACTACGGAGATGGAAAGCTAAAAGATGTTGTGTCATGTGGCATCGGGAGGAGATGGACTCAGTGTACTGTAGTGAAATGTCACATTCCAGAAGGTCCTGAAATTAATAGTCTCCCTGTCACACCACACTACATTCTCTGTTCACATGATGCAAGTCCTGTTTATGTGATCTATCCTGAAGTAAGAAAGCCGTTTGCTTTATTTATGAGGATTGTGTCACCATCGCAGCATAGAGTGGAACATCATTTGATCGCCTCGGTGTGCATTCACTACCTGCTCCTCAGTGGAGTAAAAACCTTTACCTGACATACTGAGCTGACTGTGGGAAGACTTGGAGCAGCCTCTTGTGCTGGCTTGGGGGCTGCTTAACATGTAACGTGATCCAGCTGCTGAACTTTACAAGGTTTCTATTTCTAACTTTAACTGTTTCTCATTCTTTAGAAGAATGTTGGCCTTGCTCCAGAGGCGACAGGATGTAACTGAATATGAGGAAATGAGGCTCAGTCCAGGCCTGGCTGTGGAAAGTTAGAGAGGTGGGGATGGCTGGCAGAGATGTCGCTCAGTGTTACAGGAGTGGTTAGCATTCCCAGCGCTGTATCTTAGTGCACAAGGCCCATCATCAGACCTGTTGTCAGGCAGACATTTCACCTCCACTGTGCATCCACGGGAATTTCTGCTTGTTACAGGAATTCAGTGAAGGATAAGGGCAAAATCCATATTTGATAAAACGCTACAGGTTTCTGGCACTGTCTTCTCTTATCTTTTTTGAGGGTCTGGTTCTTGCTCTCCTTGAAGTGCACGAGCAATTGGGAGTTACAGCAGAGGAAAGTTTGCATGTAGATCCATGATAGTAATGCCTGGAAGGACCACTGTGGCCATCTGGTTTGATCCATAACATAAACACACTACTTGAGCTCACCAGAATCAGCTCATGGTTGCACTAGGGCCTCTCTCTTAGGGAAAATGTCTGATACTGAAGCTGCTTATGACAGGCAGTGTACCGCAGCCCGTGGTAATCGCTCCAGCAGCTAATTACCCACAAAATCTAGTCTGATTTTGTATGGCTTCAACCTTCTGCCGTTATCTTCCTTTTATTTTACTTGCAAAGTAAAAAGTTATTTTACTTTGCATCCCAGCTAGAGATCACCCCTGGACAAAGCCACAGCGTGTGCCGGGGGTGTTGGGAGGGAGAGCAGTGCGGATGGCCAGGGTGTGGGTGGAAATGAGCCTGGCCTCAACCCAGGAGACAAAAACCTTTGAATTTTGTGTTGCCTCTGTGCAAACTTTGAAATTTGTGTGACATTATCTCCATACAGATTTCTGGCTTAGGTCTATCTTTAGCTGTTGAAAGAGACATCTTGGAATACAGTCCTGTTGGCACGTGTGCAAATACCTTCGGCTTTAACTTAAACTCTCAGTTAAGTGTACATTTTATTATAGGGTCAGAAACAATATTTCTCAATTATCATTTATTCGTTCTTATGAAGGAAAAGTGAATTTCATTTCAGTGGAAAAAAGAAGACAGTTAGTTTTCCAGGTTTACATTAGACCTAAATCAAAAATCCAATACTGTTCTTGGTGCAAAGAGTAAAAGTCGTATGGGAGCAGCCTGTGTTTGGAGCTCCGCTCTTCTGCTTCACAGGAACAGCAGAGGCTGGACACCACAACTCCACAGCTCAGTGTCTGGCTTCTTAGTTGTCACACATCTTGTTCCAAGCAGGGACATGCTGGCTGGGAACTGTACCTGGGGCTCTCCAAAAGCAAATGTTGGGGTTTGCCCATCCTGACTAGTCTGTGTGGGTTCCTGACCCCATGCTGAGGCAGTGATGTTACAACCGCAACTCACCACTGCTGGGTGCATCCTCAGAGGCTCCACCAGCCAGTGGAGCTCTGAGAAGGGGCAGCCCACAGGGAACCAGAACAAACCATCTACTTTTGCAAATATCCAGTAAGTGAGCAAAAAGAAAGAAGAATGGTGTAGTCCTTGCAGCCCATTGCGGTCTAAGGCATGAAGAGGTAATGGAGAATATCCTGTGCAAGGGTTCTGTGACTTACTGAGCAGCCACCACTGCTCCAAGTGTTGGTTTACTTCATTCAGCTCTTAAAAAAATAAGGACCAGTGAGCAGACTACAAGCTCTCTGCCAGATTTCAGTGTGATAGAAAAGTGCTTCTGTCCAGAGTAGAAAGGCAAATGAAATAATTAAGTAACTGTGGAAAGGCTGAGCTGTAGGTTACAGACCAATTCAGTAAGAAAATTTCATGGTCAAGGGTCTACACTCAAGAAGCCTTCCCTGGGTCCAATTCATTTTGCTCATCCGGGAGAAAACAAGGGCACCACCACTGCTCTCAATTGCTATATGGAATATTGGGTGAAAGACAATCTTGAGAGTAGCTTGCTGCTAGGTTATTAAGGATATTGTATCTAATGAGACCTTGTACTTGCAAGACCTTGAAATGCACCAGTGCCTTACTTGCTGACTGCCAATGCGAGGTGGGGAGGTCTGCATTATCCGGGTTTTCATTTTTCACTGTGATTCTTGTTATAAATGCACTGAAAGGAGAGCTCTGTGTATCTGTAGCTCATCTTTTAGGCCATGTGAGCTTAATCAGTTCCATGGGCTTCCATAAACTCGTAAGGTTGTGGTAGAAGTAGTGTAATCAACCATGCCAAGATTATCACTTGTCTTGAGGTGTATTTAGATTGACTTTTTAGGCAACTCAGATGTTAAGTATTGAGTTTTTTCTGAGTTGTATTGTCAGGAGAAAAATCTGTCTTGAACAGCTGGTCAAAATGAAACTGTATCCTCCATTAAAATTAAAATGATAATTTCTGAATAAAAGTGACTTTTAAGCTTGCTCCTGGCACTGTAGTAAGAGATCAGTTTATTTCTCTCATGAACAGCACTTTTCTATTAGGAGACCATGTAATGTCATGTGCATTTAACCCTTTATAGACCCTTCTGGGTGTCTCACAACTCATATAATTCCAGTATTATGACTCTGGCATAAAATGTTTTGATCCAGATACATGAAGGTCTGCATATTTCTTGCTCCCAGTTTCCTATGCTGGCAGACTTTTTAGAATTGAAGTGTCATGCTACTGGCTTTCTACAAAAGCAAGAGAGCTTGCTGGTGTCCTAAAACTGATGGACCACTATTGGTTTGGAGTCTGTAATGGATGAGTACAAAAGTGTGGTTTTTACCAGGTTTTGGTGATACTAGCAAATATATGTAAATAGGGTATAAAATTAATCAGCTGCTGTTCTATAAAAAAGCATCATGTTTACCTCAGCCTTGTAGCTACTTTGCCCTCCTACAGGGGCTATTTTAATTAGAAGCATGAATTTTGGATAGTTTAATTTATTTTGTGATTGGGTAAAAAGAAGCTTTTGGAAGGGTTTATTTATAAACTGCCCAGGTACTTAGCAATAACATTTCAGCAGCATCTGTAAAAGCAGACTGTCTCATAAAACACAACTTTTTGCTCTTCTTTTTGTTCTTCTTTAGCCTTGCCAACAGGATAGTTACTGGGGTGTCTTATTTTTTTGCTGCTCTTTGCTGGTGACAGCAGAGTGAAGCAAAGTGAGAATCAGATAATTAAATGAGAAAATAAATATTTACTCAGTTGTCTCCTCAGAGGGATTCTTCTGTGTAAAATGCCATAATCATGCCATATGTTTCAATGGTGACTTCCATTCCAGCAGACCACGGTAGACTTTACAGACTTCAGGATCTGTTTATCTGCTCATTGGATTTGTTCATCTGCTGATTGAAATCACAGCAGAGTTTCTGTAGACTTCAGTATTTGTAGCACTGAGTGATAAATGCCACGTGGCTGCAGTTCTGGACCTTTTTGTGTTGTGCTGCGGTTCTACGGAGCTGATAACGTGTAAAGTCTTACAGAGTCAAGACTAGGTAAACTTAGTCCTTACATGCCTGCATAACCCGCATACTTCTAGTGAGATTCTTGCATGAGAAATGTGAGCAAGGGTTTGAGTATTTAAACTGACAGACATTATTTTATCTATAATTGAACAAGTACCATAAGTGCCATTGTATTAGTAACTGGGTTTAAACTTTGTAATTAAACTAGGAAATTTATGAAGAATTTCCCTGGGATCTAGTTATACCATGCACCAATACATTTAAGTCATAAAGTTTATTTAGCTTTGTTTGTACAGTGAGTAGGAAGAACATTGTGTATGGATGGTACTGTACTATCTTTAAACTGCTTGCAGAGAGTCATGAATGTGAGAAGCTGATGGATTAGGTACTTAGGCTCATATAGTACATATAAGACTGTATTCCAGAGATCTTGCTTATGCAAAGCTCTCACTCATCTGTATGAAACTTCGTCTGAGGAAAGACTAGATAAATGTGTTGAAAAACTTCAGGAAATGGAGCCACCTATGAAGTTCAGATGTCTGTCTAGTGAATGCTAGCATTCCTGGTGCAGAAAGACACTTCCAACAGGGAGCATTTGGTAGATGTTTGGAAAGCATGATTTTGGGTTTGAGAATGTTTTCTGTAAGACTCCAAGCAGAAAGTTTTGCAAACTGGTACAGCCATTAAGCAATTAGACTAATCAAGTGTTCCATCACCATAATTTCCTGACAGAACATTCCATACATATGGCGACCCTGTCAAGAGGACAAATCAAAAAGTTACAAAGAATAAGAAACTACCTTTGAATTTCCTAGTTTTCAAAATTGCATTTAAAAATGTGTCCTACAAAGATGTAATCCCCAAATGAATGTGATGGCAGTATATAAACAATGTTTTCTGGATGGGGTCTTGTAGTCAATACACTGTAATGGACGAATGATGTCAGTTATCCTCAGTTTCTATCTGCCTTGCTCTTCCCACAAGTTCCGACTATGGGTTATTAATAAATGAGATACTTGGATGTTTATTTAAACATTGAAGTCTCTTTTAAAAAACAGACTATTTTTCTCATAAAAATGACATAGCATGGACAATACTGTGGTTCCTGCTGTTAGAAAAGAGTAATTACTTACAGCCACTTTTATAATATGCTTGCTTGCTAAATGCATAAATCTAATAATGCAACAATACAATGCTACAATGAGCTTCACGAATTGGAAAAAGATAGAATTTAAATGCTTTTGGCACCTGACATACGTTTCTCACAGAAGGTCTATAATTTCCTGTATTAGAGCTAGCTGTATCCTTTAATGAATGCAGCTGGAAAGAAGAGTAAAGGATGTTTTGAGATTCATGTATTTAGTACTTAGTCTACTAGGTACCATTTTGCTTGTTACTTTTGATTTTAAAGCTATCAACCTTATTTGGGCAGTTTATCCTTTTTGTGGGGAGAAAATGGAAACAAAGGATGGCAAATTGTGTTTGGAAATTAAGACTCAATAATGAAAGGTTAAAATTAATGTCCCCGTCTGTTATTGTTGGATGTGTATTTCAAATGCCTCAGTATCACTTATGCATTTTGAGTCTGTGTTTGTAAATGTTAATGTGTGCTTGCCTGCCTCACTGTGCATTTACAAAAAACCGGTAGATTATATTGTAGCTCGCTGCGGTTTCTTTGACCTGAGCGTCAGCCATGAAAGTTTAATGTAGTCTTCTCTAGTGTACCCAGCGGTCATACAGGTGTAAGCAAGAGGAGTCGTTCCCACAAGGATCCATTCAGTGCTGTTGCCGGACTTTCTTATTCCAGACACAGGTTTGGTTTACAGAAGCATCATCAATGGTAAAATAAGGGGTACTATATCCTCACCAACACCACTGAAACAATTTTAAAGACGTCTGGGAAAATGCAATATTTTAAAGCTAAATCTGATGCTAAAGCTGGCCATACAATGCAAGTCAGAGTATGTGGTTCTGGGGACGGGGTTAAGATACTTGAAGAACAAATTCAGCCATTTTGGAAATGCATTTTGCTGGATTGGTCTTTTTTAAGGCTATGCTTGTGATAAGAGGAAGCTATCTAGTTCTGTGCTAGGCAACACTGTGATCTGTACAAGTTTCTTGCTCCCCAGGGGATCTCCAGTATGTGGGCTTTTCCCCTCTGACCTGAGCCGAACACGCTGCTGTCCGAAATGGTGCTTTTGCTTATTCCACGTTTGTTGTTACCAAAGGGAAGCTAGTGGACAGCAAGTAAGAGGAGCTGGCTGCTGATAGAGCTGAGGCTTTGCTTAGTGCAGATGTATCAAAGCAATGCACATAATTTCTTCTTGAGAAAACTGCTATGTTTCACGTATCTGTATTTCACAGCCTTCTCCAATTTGAATCTTTCCTAATTCATTTTGAACCTGTGTTCCTGAAGTGTTGAAAAACTAAGTCCTGTGGAAAGCTTTTCAGGAAAGTCGTAATAATCTTAAGAGTTAAACCTTCTCCTTTCCTTGTGACATTGCCTGTCCTTCAGTTGCGGAGGTCATGTCAATCCTCTGGCCCGATCAAGAGAAATTACTTACATATTTCACAAGCTGAGTACCCTTTTGTGTTGACCAATTCCATGCAAGCTATCAAATGATTTTGCCTCACTTCTGCCCTTAGTCTCATTTAATTATATACAAGTCTACATACAGTTCAGTCCAACTAGTCTCTCAGTGTAAGTTGTGGTTTCTCTTTTTGGCTTACTCTCTACTTCTTCTGTGATTGAAGCTGTGGAATCTTGTAATTCATTTTGTTCCACCATTATTGATTTGGTGGCAACAGTCCAAATGTTGAAAAAATATTTTCCAGGTTGTTGTTGCCCTTGATTTCCAAAGACATTGCATACAATGAAGCATGTGGATCAGGAATTGACGTATCCATACTGTCACCAGGCTTTGAAGGTGCATTTTCAATTGTAAAAGCAGTTTATTGTTAATTAGAGAAACTTCCAAGGGCATCATGATCTCCTGATAGTCTGTGAAGAGTACCTTTGGTAGACTGTACTCTGGGAGTGGTTGCCAAGACTATTGCTTGTGTAAATCCTGAATTGATTTCTTGCTGAAGAAGAGTTGTTAGAGTATCCAAGTTACACTTATGAATAAGACTAATATTAAATTTTAAATCCTACTCTTTTATTAGTGGATTTTGTTTGTGATTCTAAAAGAAAAAATCCAAACCCAAGTGCTTCACTGAATCTTAATAGATGCATATGCCAGTGCCTTGTGGCTACTGTCTGTGCAATGAAAGTAGCAGTGTTTCAGTGGCAACTCACAGTTTAAGCATATTTCCTTAGCTAATTTGTTCCTTTGCTAATCTGACTCTTAGAGGGTTAGCCTTCCTCTGAGAAATTTTTGGATGGCATGCGATATGACTAACTAGTGAAAGGTTATGGAATTGGGTCCCATTGTGCATTTTCTCCTACTTTAATACCTGCTGTCTTATTAACATGTTAAAAGGCTGTGGCTAGAAAACCCAGTGACTTACCTTTACAGCCAAATACTTCATCTCTCACTCTGCTGTTAGATGTCTGCACATTTCCCAGAGAATGACTTTCTGGGGACCCTCTACTGTGTTACATGAGAATGCAATGGCGTGGAGAAGAGTCCATTTTCTTCAGTGTCTGGACTGTATTTCCACAGCGCATGCTTTGATGACTAGTTTGAATTAGTGTAAAATTACACAATTCTGTATTTTAGATGTGCAATCTTTCTTTAATTTGTAGCACCTCCTTCCTTTATTTAAAAAATGTGTATTTGCCTGTCTATGCTTGTATGTAAAAAATGATCTTTATGAAGATGAAGTCTTTTTCTTGTGTCTCTGCTAGTGCTGCTTTCATATAATGGAATGACAAACTGTAAATAGAATTGACTTAGAGGCTGAATCAGTTGTTGGTATTTTGTTAATAATAATATGAGCTGCCCCCTATCAGGTAGTGTGAAATAAATTCTGAGTTGTTATGAATGCCAAATAACTTTGTGAAGATTATTGGCTTAGTTCATCAAATCTGTTTTGTCATACATCAGTCATTTTGACCTGCTGTAGGATGAGATGTATTTTTATTAACTAACCTTGCTGTCTGTTGCACAGACATGAACGTCTTTAAAATCAAGACAAGCTCTGGACAGCTTGTCCTGCATTGTGCCTGCAGATGCTAGTCCTGTTTATGTTGTAAACTGGTGAACACCCTCTATAGTTCTCCTGTGTTTTATTTTTGATGAATCTCTTAGAGTGTGAATAGCTTAGCGCAGAATTACACATCTAAGGTGCTAACCTGTGCTAGCTTTGTGCAGAACATACTCCTCTGCTGCTTCTGCCGTTGCACTGCCTTTTAGTTAGGTGCTGGACTGAGTTTTAAATCCTGATCCTGACATTCATTGGATTATATGGATCAGCTCTTCCCTGTCTTTCTGAATTGCCAAACTATTAAACTCTGAACCTCCATCATTCCTATGTTAAGCCAGACTTTAGTCTGTCATGAGCATCTAGGTTAGATCTGTTTGAATTCCACTCCCGATTGTATCCTCTCAGTTTTGAAATGCTCTGTTTGATTAAATGAGCTGTTTGATTAAAAAAAAAGAAAAAAATTGGGATTATGACTCCTTTTCTTTTGGGGGGAGTTAGGGGTTATTTGGTTTGTTTTCATTTGCTTGGAGGGAATTGAAAGGGAAAGTTTACAGATATGAGCAGGGGCTGAAACATTTTTGCTCAGAAGACATTTTGTCTATTCATCAGAGCAGGCCTTCTCTCCAAAGTGGTGAAATAAGGTGTCGTATTGTCTTTTCTACTAGTTGCGGCTGGCAGACTTTGCTCCCCACAGTCCTCCACATGGTCCTGGCAAGCTTGGACAGGAATGGTGGGACATGCTTGGGTGTGGGCAGCTTGTAAGTCTTCGTGCCAAGAGGCAGGTACGAACAGCCTCCGCAGAGGTGTGCACCTAGTCTGGGAAGAGCTTGGTGCCGAAGGGCATGAGCCACCGCTAGCCCCCATTCAGGGCAAGAGCATTGTGAGGATGTGGTAGACACTAGGAGAGGCTGAGTAAGTCATTGGATGATTGTTCAGGCTTTTCATCGTAGCTTGGTGAAGATGCTCTGAAGTTGTGGCTCCTTATGGTTCTGTGAAAAACCTGTGCTTTGGGAAAGAGAAAATGAGTGATGGACAGCATGAGGAGGAAAGTCTGATCTCTTGTACTTTTAGAGACATACATATTAATTAATTCATTTCCGTGGTGGTTTAAATGGGAACTGTCAGGTCTTAGTGGGTAACTTGGTTTTTAAGTACACAGGGAACCGATAGTTAACTTTCTCCATGTCTCCTCAGTTTCTCTTTCCGGTTCTCATATCTTGGTGGTT
Organism: Gavia stellata; assembly: GCF_030936135.1. Classification (NCBI taxonomy): domain Eukaryota; kingdom Metazoa; phylum Chordata; class Aves; order Gaviiformes; family Gaviidae; genus Gavia; species Gavia stellata. Next base: position 20,329,205 of record NC_082598.1, on the reverse strand, counting down.
CACAAGACCCTGTATTACAACTTAAAAAGGCTGATCTGTTGTCTCCCTTCTGGCTGTAAATAAAAAGGCTAAAGATTTGTTAGGTCCCCATCCCCGCTGTGAGCATTAAGCAATAGTGTACTTAAGCTTTGTTTGTTACCATCCACAGTGAAAGGAGCAGCAGGGCTTTAAAGCAAAAGCCAGTCTTGAGACCATGCATGGACTGACTTCAGTTGGTCTGGTTGGCTGTGAAAGCACATTTTTCATTAAAACTAAAATGCTGTCAGACTTAGACCACCAACTGGTAGTAAGTGGAGGTTTTGTTTGTTTAAAAGAGATGAGACATACTATTTTTACCCAGATTGGATCAAGATGTTAGCATGAAGTAATAACACGTGACTGTCATTTTGCATCTGTCTTAAGAAATAACACTTCCTTCTCTTAATTAATGAAAGTGGATTTGCTGAATGGCCTGCTTATTGATTACAGCAGTTACTGAATTTTTATGTGCTATATCTCCACGTTCTTATTTGGGTTATCAAATATTCCAAGACCATTTGATCAATTTTTTTTTTTAAAAGGCCAAGTGTTTCTGTCTCTCATTAGACTGACTGACACTGTTTTAAGATAAGTCACCATGGGCCTAAGGGGAACGCTAGGTATGTATTTTTAGAGGGGTCATAGAATTACGGGTGTACTAGGTTACAATACAGGAATGGGAGTAGTCTCTGCTTGGTTCATCGTGAGCTCTACTGAGATAATTTTGGCATATGGAGGAACACAGGTACTGTAATTCCAGCTGGTCAATAAACTGGTGAGCACTTGGGACCATTGTAAGCTTTTTTTCTTCAGTTTTGCAGGCCAGTTAAAAGGTGGCAGCAACTATGCCAGAACTGGGGGCCCTGGAAAGGTGCAGTCAGTGTTCTTCTGTAGCATACGGTTTTAGTGTGAATTTTATTCTAAAAGTAAGAATCAGAATGGTGGAGATGGCGAGAGTTGAGCTAATGGTGGGAGGCAGACTTTAGCTGACACTTCACAAATTCAGAAAAATCCATTTTGCTGTATTTCAGGTACTGTCTGAAACCTCTGGCCTGTTACTTGGATTAAGGATTGTCTTTGCTCTCCCATGTTGTACATGAAATGCCTAATGGGGTGATGGAGTCTGACTGATGTCATGATACATTATTGATCCCTTTGTGGAATCCACAGAAGCTCTGGACTACTTTTCCAGACTATACATTCAAGATTTCTTAGTTATTGCAATCATATGGTAGAAACAACTTTTTTATTTTCAACAGTGTTTGTCTTACTCTGTCTTTTACTGGTAAACACCATCTGTCGCAAGTCTTCGTAGTACTTTACAGATACACCTACTTGGAAAATTCTCTTTGCCTTTTTGTCTTGTACTGTAAAGCAGAATACGAAACTTTTAAATAATCACTTCCCTGTTTTCAAGGTTGATTACATTGTTTTATGGCTATAATGTCTCAAAATAACCAATAACAACATTCGCTTTAAAAGAAATCCAAGTAACTGAGTGCTGATATATCCAAGAAAAGGAGGGCATTATTTTCAGCATTTTGGCATCATTCTTTTGTGCTTTTCAGTTTGTTTTAATTCTGTCATGCTTCCTTTCTAATGTTATATACTAATTTAAATAATAGAACTTGTAGATAAATATACAGTCATGCAAGAATGACTAAGGATGATAAAATTGGAACAGTGATGCTAAGTGCAGCATTGCAATCAATAGGACTGCAATGGTAATAACACCAATATGTCTAGTTAAAGAGATGTAAATTGCTCTTAATCTGAAAAAAGGTTAGAACCACAGTGGAGCAAGGAAATGAGTAAGCTGCAGTGCGAGAGCTAGCAAAGATGTCTGTGCCCACTCAGAATATGTCTTGCTTCATAAAGAGCAACCTCAGGGGGCCTTCAAGGGATTTCTATAAAGTGAGCAGAAGCTCTAGAGAACAGTGATGTCCTATGCAACAGAAAAGCCCTGCTACTAGCAAAGAAGTATTAGAGAAAACTAGTAGGAGGGTTTTTTGGGACTGATTCAAGTTAAGCTTGGAAACCATGTGCCTCTTTCTGCCACCTGAACTCCTCCTGTGAGCTCAGTGTGGCAAATCACAAAGCACAACGGTGCTTCTTGCAAGCAAAAGGTGTGGAAACGGGCCCAAGATAGATCAGCAAAGGCAGACCGGCCAATCTGCCGTCCTCTCAGCTCCTTCTAAGGCCTGTACTCCACGATGTTCCCACAGCAGACTATTACATTCCCGTGCAAAATTAACCCTGCACAAGAAAGGGATCTCGAAGACAAATGTTCAGTAGACAAACCCCCGAGTGCTCTGAGCTCAAGCTGCCCTTGCAGCTTTAATTTGCCTTATTGCATCCACTCAAGGTATTTCAGTTCACTTGATATGCAGAAGCAGTCATTGTTCAAAGATCCCTGCAGATGACTAGGCACCGTGAAGGTGCATTAAGGTTAGAGCATTTATCTTAGCTCTGAATATTCCTCTGCTGGGCTGGTGTCAGATCTCCAGTGTTGTTCTCACATTTCTTCCAATTTCTTGTGCTTGTTTATTTTTAGTGATGCTTTAGAAATAATGAGAAAATGGGGCCACCCGTTCCTTTCTTTCCATTGCCCATTAAGGTTGAAAGTTTTAATTAGAATTTGGAAAGTTGGGTTGCTTGAGAACCATATTTAGATTATGAAATGACCTGCTTCCTATGAATAAATAAATCTGAAAAAGGATCACTACATTTGTATGAAATGTTGACTCCCTAGGGAGGTGTTTTTCTAACCGTTGTGCTACTCTGGGTAAGAGAAAGAAGGTCAAGAATTGGTCCCTGGCATGCAATGCTGTTTAATGCCTCAGTGCAGCACTAAGTAGAGGATAAGTGAGAATGTAATAAGCAGTAAAGTTCATTTAGGATGAGAGAATAGAAGGTTGTGGTGAACAATAGTTGGAAAAACATATTTAACGCAAGAAATAGAGATATCACTGAAGTCGCTGATTCTAATGTAATAAGCTGAAGATTTCATATGTAGGTAAGTGGGACATAAGCTGTGATTTAGACTTATGCACAGAGGTCTTTTTATCTTAAAATGTTATTATCCAGCAGTTCGTGCTCAAAACTTACAGCTTCAGTCTCAGCAATATGTGAAAAACAGTTAATGGGCCAGATAGTAATTGATGTCTACTGACATAAGACCTTGAAAACAATGAAGATCTAACTCCTTACTGGTTTATCCTATAGAGTGCAATGCAGTCCCAAAAAACAGCCAAATTTTATATGCTATAGTGAACACATACTCTAAATACCCTTTTTTTTGCTAAAGAAAAAAATCTTTACTGCATGTTCTTTGCAGATGGTAGCTTTTGAGCCATTTATTCACCGCTCCAGCAAAAATTTTGCTTTAGTTGACATTCACAGAAACCTGCTATCTACAGAGAGTCTGCAAGATTTGTTAAGAGACAATTAGGTTTCATCCTGAAGGTGTTTATCATACTATGGCAAGAACATATCCTCTATGAAGAAAACCAAATGCTTATATTTTATAAGTATGTCTGTAAAATAATGTAAAAATTTGAAAGGTTTGGATGGAGATTCACGCCAATTTTCCAGGCTATTTTATAAAGTTTAATGAAATATTAAAAGCAGAGGTGATGAATCATACACAAAGTTCCAGTTCATTATGAATGGACTGACACAGGTAGAATACTATTTTATTACAGTTACTATGAAGTGTCTGGTGTTGGAGTTAAGTATCTGTAACGCTTTAGAAAAGGTTCATCATGCACAGAAGTAGAAGTTAGTAGTAGCTGTTCAGCCTTGATAATAGGTGACAACTCTGTTGCTCACTTGAACAGCAGTGAGAAGGAAGAGACTGTTTTAGTCACTGAGTTTTACCAGCTGAGTTGTTTGTCTGCTGCTTGGATTCTTGAGTGGGTTTCTGTTCAAGGACTTCAATTTTTTAAAGAACATAAACTCTTACTACTATGAACTGTTATTTAATAAAGTTACATCTGGGTCCTTGAATAGTGTACTGCCAAAGGAACATAAAATAGATCCATATTTCTAAAGTCAAAAAGCAGGATTTTTGCTTGAGGAGCTGATTCTACATGTACTGAAGCAATACACAGAAGTTATCACTCCGAAGAAAATAATTTAATTTTTCTCCCTAAACAATGTACTTTATTTTTGTTTTCAACCTTGATTGTTGCATTAATAGATGACAGAGGCACTGATGGGAAAAGCATAAGAAAAGTGCTGAGATGCTGGAATACAGTGATTTGAGGACACTTATATCATAGAGCAGATAACCTGTTTGCTTTTATTTGTGAGCTTTCAACCATGAATGTAGAAATGGCACTCCACGATTATCGATCAGCTTACCCCACTGTCTGCCATTAGACAGTGCTTCACTTAGACTGACTGCCAAACAAAGGACATTGCAAACAGATGCCACAGAAAACATGCCTTACGTATTGCTTGCTCACTGAGCTAGAATATTGTATTAACATTGCAAGGCTTCTAATATTTCAAGAATTACAAGTTAAGTGATTTTAAAAATCTCTTGCTCAACAGCATTATCATGGAAGGGCTATTTATGGTATCTGCATGAGTAAACCGATAGCAGCCTGGTTGCTTATTGTGGTCCTCCAAATTCATTTTCCTAATAGCTTATTGGAAACTTCAGTGGGGACAGTGCTTTTGTGTGGTGTCTCATCATTCCTCATACAACCAGCTTTCAAATAATTGAAGTTACTTCATTCTATCAGAAGGTGCAGCTCAACCTGATATTTTACAGTCATTATGCAGCCTTCAGTTTTGCAACAAGACGAGTATGTAACTGGGATTTGGAGGAGTAAATACTGCGCTGGCCTTGTATCATAGATCTCAGATTGGACATCATAAGATGATGTCTGCTCCTGGGTTGTGTAAATCTACATTGGGGTATCCAGGGCTAAGAATCCATAGCTGAAGAAAGCAAGCAATGAGATAGAAGCCAGTAGTAAGAAGTACAAATTGTGCAAAAGTGGCAAAAGTACTGTAGAAGGGAAAGAGATCAAGGACAGAGAGGCTTAAATAGCCTGGATTAAAACAAGATGCCAAGGCAGAGAGAGCAAAGTCCTGGAAGAACTTGGATTGTACAGATCTATGAGAAAAGGACTTACATATGGGGGTGCATCTTACAGTGCAAATTTCCTGCTCCTGAAGACCAGACATCTGTCCGTGTACCCACAAATTCGTGGTGGATGTAGTTAGAATCAATGTTTTTAAGCTGAACGTAGACCCTTCCTTGCCCTGTTCCCAGATTTGCCTGTGACTGATATTCCCAACCCCTAGGAAAATAATTTGAAATAATGCTGTTGTTTTCAGACAAGCATGTCATTTGTTTTACCGGTCTGTAGTTGATTAATTTGCAAATGATATTCCCAATAAAGTGCTTAGAAGTAGATAATTACAACTATATTAACAGTTACCAGCGAAGCAGATGGTATTCTGAGGAGCTGCCATGTAGAATTAGTGCTGATGCTCTACTGTAATGTACCATATACCCCAGCAACCCACAAACAACAAACTAAAATCCTGCTGATATTCCAGATTGTAAGTAAATTGTGCTATTGCTTTGCATTCGGTTCTTCTCTGAATTTTTATGTGTGTTTTCTAGATAGCTACAGAGCTCAGCGAGCTGCTCCTTTTTATGTTCAGTCACATAACTCTCCCCGTCTGTATTTTGTATTTTCTCAGTATTAAGCCCACTAAAACGAAGTTTCTAGGCTGTATGTCAGTGTTTTCTCCAGCCTGCTACTAGACACTCTGAAGCACAGGTTAACTCTGTACAAAGACAGACTGTTAGTTCACTAAATTGTTCAAACCAGTTAAGCTAAGTTAAGGAAGCTTGCAAGCAAACCCGCGCCATTTCACATGCCCGCCTGTGCCCGCGCTCTCGCTCTCTCCTGCTTCTTTCGTTAACCTCCCGACTTCATCACGCTGCCTGATAAAATGCCTTTTTATGCTTCTAGTGATCAAGAAAAAGGCCACAATGTCACTGCATTTCCTCCTGCACGTTTAACCTTTTGTTTTAAGCAGGCTGGAGTTAGCAACAAAAGGAGGGCTAAGGAGAATCGTCATCCTTTACTGGACGCAGGGGGGAAACAGTGACAAAAGATGAGGAAATGGCTGAGGTACTTGATGCCTTCTTTGCCTCAGACTTTAATAGTAAGACCGGTTGTTTTCTGGCTACCCAGCCCCCTGAGCTGGAAGATAGGGACGGGGAGCAGAATGAAGCCCCCACAATCCACAGGGAAATGGTTAGCGACCTGCTACACCACTTAGACAAGTCTATGGGGCCGGCTGGGATCCACCCAGGGTGCTGAGGGAGCTGGCAGAAGTGCTCACCAAGCCACTTTCCATCATTTACCAGCAGTCCTGGCTAACTGGGGCGGGGCAGGTCCCAGTGGACTGGAGGTTAGCTAATGTGATGCCCATCTTCAAAAAAGTCCGGAAGGAGGATCCAGGGAACTACAGGCCTGTCAGACTGACCTCGGTGCTGGGGAATATTACGGAGCAGATCATCTTGAGTGCCATCACGTGGCACGTATGGGACAACCAGGCAATCAGGACCAGTCAGCATGGGTTTATGAAAGGTAGGTCCTGCCTGACTAACCTGATGTCCGTCTGTGGCAAAGTGAACGGCTTAGTAAACGAGGGAAAGGCTGTTTATGTAGTCCACCTAGACTTTAGTAAAGCCTTTGGCATGATTTCCCACAGCATTTTCCTGGAGAAATGGACTGCTCATGGCTTGGACGGGTGTACTCTTTACTGTGTTAAAAACTGGCTGTATGGCTGGGCCCAAAGGGTTGTGGTGAATGGAGTTAAATTCAGTTGGTGGCCGGTCACAAGTGGTGTTCCCCAGGGCTCAGTTTTGGGGCCGGTCTTGTTTAATATATTTATCAGTGATCTGGATTGAGGGAATCGAGGGCACCCTCAGTAAGTTTGCAGGCGCCACTGTGTTGGGAGGGAGTGTTGATCTGCTCAAGGGTAGGAAGGCTCTGCAGAGGGATCTGGACAGGCTGGATCAGTGGGGTGAGGCCAATTGGATGAAGTTCAATAAGGCCAAGTGCCGGGTCCTGCACTTGGGTCACAACAACCCCATGCAACGCTACAGGCTTGGGGACGAGTGGCTGGAAAGCTGCCCCGCAGAAAAGGACCTGGGGGTGCTGGTTGACAGCCAGCTGAATATGAGCCAGCAGTGTGCCCAGGTGGCCAAGAAGGCCAACGGCATCCTGGCCTGTATCAGAAATAGTGTGGCCAGCAGGAGCAGGGAGGTGATCGTGCCCCTGTACTCGGCGCTGGTGAGGCCGCACCTCGAATGCTGTGTTCAGTTTTGGGCCCCTCACTACAAGAAGGACATTGAGGTGCTGGAGCATGTCCAGAGAAGGGCGACGAAGCTGGTGAGGGGTCTGGAGCACAAGTCTTATGAGGAGCGGCTGAGGGAGCTGGGGTTGTTCAGCCTGGAGAAGAGGAGGCTGAGGGGAGACCTCGTCGCTCTCTACAATTACCTGAAAGGGGGTTGTAGAGAGGTGGGTGTTGGTCTCTTCTCCCAAGTGACTAGTGATAGGACAAGAGGAAATGGCCTCAAATTGTGCCAGGGGAGATTTAGGCTGGGTATTAGGAAAAATTTCTTCACTGAAAGTGTTGTCAGACATTGGAACAGGCTGCCTGTTTAAAAACACTGGAAATAGTTACTAAACAGATTTTGTTCATTTTTTTTCCCCCTGAGTGCATTTCTTTGGTGTAACTGTCTCTAAAACAAGCATATAGCAGCACATCTATGATATAAATGCACGTATATATAACATCGGCACCTTTTGGGTAGAGGATCAGCTAAGAAACTTGTGACATTCTGGGTAAGTCATATTGCTTATTGCTTGGTTGGAAATACTTGGGTTTTGTACGATGGAACAGGGCTCAGACTGACATTATTTTATCCTGGGCTTGTGATGAAACCTGGAGGGAGCCGGTGGACAAGGCTGTCCTTTTTTCAGCCAAGGAAAAGAAATTTTTTCAGAAGTGCATTTTAGGATAGCTTGAATCAGAACCTCCTTAAAAATACATAGTGTTTTGCAGCCAAGTGCAAATCCAAGTGGCTGCGTGTTGTTTTGCTGGTCTAGCATGACAGGAATGTGCAGGCATTTGTGCGCTCACAAATGCACAAGTCGACAAGAGCAGAAGCAGCTCAGGCATAACGAAAGACAGCAGTGGAAAAGCAGGGCAGCTGGAGCAGCGTTTGAAATGTAATTCTGAGGGAAAGCTTAAAAAACTCCAGCCCACAGAAACAAATCACTTCTTAGTATGATCGAAGGCCCAAAGGAAGGTCTCGGGCTACAGAAGTAGGAAAATGTTTCATTCTTGTTCACTGTTATTAGGGAGTATCTTGTACGCTACCCTTGATAAAAGAGGATTGCTTTCAAGCCACACCCGATGGCCCAAGCAATGTATTTTTGAATGGAAACTGCACCTGGATCCCGAGTATTAGTTAATTGCTTCAATCAAAACAGCAAATGCTGCTGCCTGCCATCCTGCGTCTGTAGGTAAAATGAGCGGAATTAGCATGGCTGACTTCAGGAAAATGGAAGAAAGAGGACTTTGTCCAATAAGGTCTCCTGACCCTGGAATACTCTTTCCCCAGTATGCATCAAAGTATATCTCTGGCTTCTTTCACGGCTTTGCTTCTCTTGGTTGAAATGAGAAGTTATTGGATTTATTATAAGGAGGGCGAGGATGTGACAACAACGGGTTGTTTTTAAGACTATGTAGCATGTCTTTCTAAAGGATCCCCTTTTCCCCTGCCTAAAACTTCACCCATTTTACCAGAAAACTTCCTGGCAGAATTTCCTTGCAAATGCCATATAAAGTTAGCAACTTTCTGAAAATGAAGTGCTGAAAAACATGCTGTTCTGCTCTTTTTGAGAAACACTTCAGACTTGTCGAACAGCTTGTGCTTCAGAGCAGTGGTTTGATAACTGCCAGGGAGGTAGTCTTCTTTGTCAAGGATGCTCCTTTTCGGTCATGAAAACAAGCCCCATTTTTGAGCAGTTTATGAATTTTAAAGGAGAAAAAGACTGGGATGTGTCCTTTAATGTTACAATTTTTAATTTTTTTAATGTTACAATTGACTCTCTCTGCCTATGCTTGGGCTTGGTAGAAGTCACAGTATCTGCATGAGGAGTTGCAAGTGAGTAACTGGTGGAGGGCAAGTGAGTCTCAGATGGACCTTATCTATTCAGGCTGCACCAAGCCTGGCTGCCCCTGGGTTTCAGAGCTGAGAAGAGACAAGCTGGCTATGTGAGGTAGTGGAGAAAATAAACCTGATGGAAGTGTAGAAAGAGGGAAAAGCTAGACCTCAGTAGATGGGTGGAGGAAGAGGTGGGAAGGTGGGATAATTGCCCAGGGACTTTGGCAGAGTGGGACTGGAGTGAAAAAGAAAGAAACGTAATAGGGAGTTGGAGGATGAAGAGCCTGAAAAAAACTGGAGGGGTAAGACTAGTAGTTGGGGGTGTTGGGTGAAAAAGGGGAATCCCATATCCAAAGAAAGACTTACACATGAGCCTGGAATTGGGAGCCCAGTAGGGTTGTGCAGATGAATGGGGAACTACCTTTTCACTAAGAGGAACGTGGGGGACTGGTAACCTTGGAACTGGCTGGGAAAGGAAAGCGGAGAAGGGAAGAGATCGTTTTGACAAGGCCCTGGTGCAAGAGGGGAGGTTCTCTGAACATGTTAAAAAGCACTGGAGAGGGATATGTGAAAGGCTGCAATGGGGAGATTTTGGGACTGGGGATGGTGTTGAGAGAGGAGAGAGATCACACAGTGGCTTGGGGAGGACATAATAGGGTCTAGTCAGGTAAAACAGATGAGTCTGGGAATGGAGAAGGGAAAAGACGGATAACCGGATGTGAAAAGATTGGCGGTTGGAGTGCGAGGACAAAGAGGGTGGTTAGTCCTAGCAAGGAGACTGGGATTGCTTTGAGAATCATAAGGAATGTAAACTGGGAAGGTCATACTCATCTGTCTTCTGTTGTTCCCAAATACCTCTACCAGCCTTCTGGTTAGTTACTGGGCCCCTGAAACAGGGTTCTGTCTCTCACTCTGTCACAGATTTCTCTGTGATGCTAAGCCCCTTAAATCAGACTTTTTAAAGACGATGCTAATTGCATGTTTCACATTTTTCTGGAAGCCCAACCTCAGCCCTGGGGCCTGTTTTGCAGAAGAGCATAGCTGTGACTGCAATCAGGGAGACTCACGCTTTGAAGATACAAAGCACTGCATAATGTTAAAGACTCTGAAAAATCATGGCCTGGGCATCTAAAGGCAGGCTTTCCTAAATTAGTGGGTACTTTTGGCTTTATCTGTGCCTAAGCTTCCCATGTATAAAACAGAATAATAGTTCCCTCAGCTCGCAGGGATTTGGTGAAGATTAGTGAAATGTCTGTGAAGCCCTCACTTATTTTAGTGGTGAGTGCTATAGAAAAGCCCATAAGGAAATTAATAATTTTGTCTTCAGAGCACTATTTGAATAGTTAGCAGGAAACAAGCTGTAAGGCCGTACCCCGAACAATGATAAGACAAAATATTGAATAGTTGCTTTATTAATTCAACGCCATCCATCCTGTGCTGTGAAGGAGAACTGCACTTAAAAAAATGTTAAAAAAATTAGACTGTATGATAATGTATACGCAAAGGATACCAAATTAAGTTTGCATCAGCAACCATAATTCATTCATGGCCTAATGTTGGAGGCTTGATTTTATAGCCTGAAGAGTGTTCTTTTTACCAGAGAGTGATTTCTCTCTGTGTGATGCAGTATTTAATGGGAATGTGACTTTTAGATATTTTTAAGAATTGTTTTACTCAATGCATAATTCAATTTTTAAATATTTCTCGCTTCCTTAAGATGTGGGGAATTTCTAACATTGACATTTAGTATCCTTTTTTTTCCTCTGCTAAAGGTCCTACCTTGTAGCATTTATTCATGGCCAGTAGCATTTACTAACACAGCTGAAAGCACTGGGGATGTTTGAATGAGGAAGGATAGCAGAATCGTGCCCTCCATTTTTCATGCAATTATAAGGAGATATCTTACAACCCATATTGACTTTTCCAAAGATCAGAAAGCTCTTTGTGGGGCAGGGAGGGAGAAGCACAGATGGTGAATTCAGCCACAACAAGGTTAATGTACTTGCACAAAATTATATGTGAAGCCATGAGAGAGCCAAGAATAGTAGCACCCACAAATCCTGCTGAGGAGGTTGATCTTGTGAAGTGATGCCCTTCTTGCAAGGTGCTGATCCTCTGGAAGTTGTTAAGTTTAGAGGGCACTTAGCCCCCAGCGGGATCAGTCTCTTGTTTCCTGCTGTATCTATCTGAGTCTTGATCTCACTCGCTTTTACACTTGTAAAGTGGTCCTAGCGCCATTCTAGGAGCCAACCTCACAGTTTTCCGGGGTTTTGCCCGACCCCGTAACTCTCTTTTAACACTCGCCAGTTCCAGACAGCAAACATCCGTGGGGGTCTGTCTGGGAGGCGAGCAGAAGCCCTGGTGCCCCGGCTGCTCTGCGGCGATGCCGTTCGGACCCAGAAAGGGAACAACTCGCTGCCACCGGGGCAGCGTTTTGCAGTGGTTTAGCTGCTGCCTTTTGTTAGCTGCAAAATACTGTCAGGTGAAAAAATTGCTATTTTTTGTTACACAAGAAATACTTGAAATTCATAACTGTAGTATTAGTATCTGCGTAGGTGCTGCCGTCTTTCTCTGAAATTTCAGTAGTTATTAGAAAGATTTGTAAAAATTCGAAGGGAGGTGTTAGCCTGCCCTTCTTCCCATTTCTGTCTCAAAATACTCATTTTTCTGTAGATGAACGTGTCTCACTTGCTGAGAAAAATTCTCCATAAAGACCACAGAAGTTAAAGGACATGGAATAAAGCATATATTTACTTCTTTTCATGGGTGCAGGAAGCTAAATTTGCAACCTCTCTGTTCAGAAATATTTTTTTAATATCCAGATCAGGAGGTTTTGATCTAGTCTGTATTTGGAAAATCCTTATATAAGCAAGGCTGTAGTCTGTTGCTGAAGTGCTTAGCCATAAATTGTTCCAGCTGTTCTGTGATGATAGCAGACTTCTGATGGATCATACAATATGGAGATCATGGCTAATTTTATCTTCATGTGGTTCGTTGTGGTTGAACTGTAGGGCTGGATGAGGCAGATGACGGGGGTGAGGCTGCATGGGAAAGGGTGTTGGGCATACTGTACTTCCACCTGTCGAACACAGCTTTTTAGATCTGTGGAGTTGCTAGTAGTAAAGCTTGCAGTACAGCACATATCTAGAATGCATTTTTAAAAAAAGATCTCACAATATAGAGGCAAATGGGAATAGTTACAGTGGAATAGCCTCTTGCCTTCTCTGCAATGGTAGATTTTAACCAGACATGGTCAAGGCCAGCTGCTTTGTAATTCTCCGGTCTTTTTTTCTCTCAGCCGCAAAATAACTCTTTGCAATTTTGATGTGCCCTCTGTGATTCTCCTCAAATCGATCTGTACTGAAACACATCAGTTCTCCATCTTAATTTTTTTTTTTTTTGCCTGAGCAATATCCTGCACCATCCAGTTCCACAGATGAATTGAATGTTTTACAGACACTTTCTGCTCTCTCTTTCTATGTCAGACAATGCCTGAAATCCTGATCCATATGTCTGCGCAGCCATATGGCCTCTCTAGTATGACCTGTCTCTGCCAGAAACAGCAGAAAATGGCTGGGAAGCTGGCTCCTTTGCATTACTGGGTCCGGGAGTAGGAGGAGGTGAAGCAGCAAGCTGGCTGCCCTCCGTTCCGCCCTTTTCCATGTGGAAAGCAGCCTTGGAGCTCTGTCTCCATTAGGAGCTGGCTGCTGATGCAGCTATACCCACACACTGCAACAGCAAAGCAGTCCTGGGTGGACTGCTGGAAATAGCTTGTCCTGGCAAAAACGTGCTTTTTGACATGATAACTTATTACAGCAGCCCCTGTCCTTCCCCTGCAGAAGAAGCAACACCAGCAAAAGCACAGCTCTGGCAGCACAACTGCCTTTGTGCCACTGCCCTTACCTGCGCGGCCATGCTGGTCGGGGATCATTCGCCTCGTAGACGCAGGGCAAGACCCTGTGTGCCGCAGGGAGGACCTTGTTCCTGCTTCATCCTCAGCACCATGGGACCTTCGCTGGCAGCAAAGGCATGGTCAGAGCACATTTGATTCACTCGTCTCCTTTCCTATATGTTACCTCTTAATTTATTGATTTTCTATGCTTTCTTTTCCAGTGTACGGTGTTCTTTCCCTTTTTATTTGCAAAGGCATGACCACTTGCTGGCAGAATCGCCCTCTTACTGCAGTTGGGGTAACCCAGTGGACCTCACCACAGAGGTGTCTGCACAGCAGCAGACAAGGGCTTGGCCCTGGTCCTTGCCTGGATGCTCTCCTCCCTCTTTCCGGCAGTCCTGATGCCTTTACCTAGGCAGGGTTTACTCCACTTGCTTAGTTCATCTTCTATTTTAACATGGCTCTATTTTTTCTTTGGCTAGTATTTTATCTGAATGATTGCAGTGTAAGATCTCTCTAGCAAACAATTACGTTTTGAAAATCAGGTTGCAGGCTGGAATATGTGACTGCAAGATACTCCCGTTTGGGTTAGAAGACGCAATGGGATTTTCCCTGGGGAGGTTTGCACTCTACATAGGAGCACAAGTAATGCTCTACAAGGTCAGATTTGTGGGCTGCCTAGCCCGGTAGTCTGCCTCAGACAGTGGCAGAAGGAGATGCTGCAAGGATTTGGATAGGATCCTGGCTGATCATTCCCCTCATCTCTATCTGCCCCAGCTCCCAGGCATCCTTTGGATGAGGAGGGTTAGATGGGAGCTAGGAGCGTGCCTGGGAAGCACACAGGCTGCAGGATTTGTTGGCAAATAAACAGAGGGCAATATGTGTACTCATGGGAAGAAGTTTTCAAACTGCTGTCTAAAACGTAAAATTTTCTGACCTGCCTTGCCTCCTTTGGGGTGTGAGAGGAAAGGAATTACTTCAGATCAGTGGGTGTGTAAACAGCTGTATGATACATTGCTACGACAGCACATGAAGGAATAGCCCAACCACAAGGACTTGTTAAAACAGTATTTACAGGATTTTTTTTCCTCCCTCCCAGAATAAGTCCTCATTTCTGTGCAGTAGCAGGAAAGAATTTTTTTTTATGTTGTTCTTTTTCCATGGATGGCAGGTCAGACTTTTCCCTCGATATGTTTGCTTGTCACAGAATTGATATCCAGCTTTCTCTCTTTTTCCAGATTCTGAGATTCAGAGATAATGTTTGTCAGTCCAGTGGGATAAAAGTAGCATACCTTTATCACCGTCATCATCACCAATTATAGGAATCACTAAGGCATCTGTCACTGTGGTAGAGAGGTACTACAATATGCCTGTAAAGCATCTGGTTCCTTCAAGAGAAGGAACTAGTTCTAATTCCCTCTGCTTCAGTTATACATCTTTTGCTTATGGGTACTTGAATTCGTGTAGTTTAATTCAGGATTACACTCCTGGGGCCATTCCACTGTTCAGCACTTAGTAATGTTGAAGATCCACTGCCAGCTTTGAATTGCAGTCTGATAGTTTTAGTATTTGTGCTCAACCTCATCTCCTCGCCGAGAGTGAATTCCAGAGGGGGAGACCATTGGAAATGCAAGGTCTCTGGCCCATTGAGTTCAGCTGTGGTTTCCATCAGGTTTTTATGGCCCTGTTGTACGTAGCTGCTCCTTCTCCGGTGCAGAGAAATAGGTGGAGCTGTGCAGAGTTTCAGCTGGGTTTCAGGAGTTTGTCATGTATCCATTCTTGTCCCCATCTTTCAGATGCACACATGGTGCATGCTGCTTGCCTCACTGGATATCGTAAATACTGGAAGTTATAATAAAATTAGGAGCACAGATGTTCCTCTTACAACCAGTGCACCCTCTATACAATAATAATAATGAAATATATCCATTGCTGTTCTCTGCAGTACTAAATTTTCTCCAGTGAGGCATCTTGCTTTAATAATAAAACCACAATTTCTTAAACAAGGGAGTATCAGATTTACATTGGCAGTAAGTCACTATTTACAAATAGCATCGAGAGCGATATCCAAGATAACCATAAGACTCTCTAGGACAGCTGACTGTGCAGGGAAACTGCAGCCAGGTGGAGTGGTCCACCATGTCCACCATTAGTCTTCATTTCTTTCCTTCATCAAAGCAATTAATGGAAGAGGACTGTCGGCCTAAAGGCTCGCTCTCTGCTGCCAAAGAGGAACTGCCTTTGTTGGAAGGCTAGTCAAGGTTTAAAACGATCTGTTGCAAACTGATGAAGTTTTTATTTTCCAGCCGTGGTTGTAGCCAAAGGTTCTGGCCAGGGACCTTTCCTCTACTAACCTGTAATGGAAAGCAGATCGCTCTGAAGAGGTTATAGCCCAAGCTCTGATGCTGCGTGTGAGTAAAGATAGGTGCGGGCTTATGAGATTGTCATTGGTGAGCATAGCTTTGCATACATTTTGTTTTCATGTTTTTCCTTGAGGAATAAGGAAATAATATCAGCGGGGTGCTATAAAGCCCTACATAAGTATCTGCTGGCTTTACCCTGGCTTACCCTCTCTTGCTTCATAAAAGTAGTCCTTTTGACTCCTTTGGGTGAGTTTGCAGAATTGGGCCTCTGCTGCCCTGCACTCTTAATTATCCAGAAGGAGAAAAGTGCTTGTGGTGACCAGGGCATGGCTGCAGTAAATGTTATCCTTCCAGGTGGAAAAGGGGTCAGACTGCGGTGAAAGAGAAAGAAAAATATAGAAAAAGGATGACAAAAAACTGTAGGGGAAAAACAGAATGAAAAATATAGGGGCAAAAACTTCACCACTAATAATTCTCACCAATTTGACTTTTCCCTAGTAGCGTACCATTCATTTACACTGTGTGCATTAAATTTATCATCTCCGGGCTAGCTGGAAAATGGAGGTCAAATTTCATTTTGGTCTGCAACTTGATAAAAATGACCTGCAAACGGTAGATGACAGGCTGTTATTTTATGCACTGGAAAATAGCAAAGATCAGATCCTATCTCCTGCGTGTCCTCTTTTCCCTGCATGTCTGATGCTAGTTCCTATCCGTAATGTATCACCGGTGAGCGCCCTGATTTGTTGGATGGCTGGTCAAGGTTTAAAACAAGAACGATCTGTTTGGAACTGGCAGTCTCAGTCAGCGTGGGTTGACGAGGCACCTTTTGCCATCTCAAATCTCCACTGAGTCACTAACAAGTCATAAAAATACCAAGTGCATTGATGTGACAGTCAAACAAACTACTTGTTACAGTTCATTGCATCTCCAAAGCTGTCTATTAATAGTAATTAATGATTCCTCAGCAGTTGCATTTACCGTGTCTCAACAACGTTCAGGAGGCAGGAAAAATCATGTTAAAATAAGACAGTGTGCCAGCAGAGCTTGTGGATAGCAGGAGGGTGTAAAAGTTAAACTCTATACGGGAGGAAAAAAAACCCAAACAAGCGTTTCTGTAGCACTTGGAGTATTTTGGGATCTACACCAAATAGAGACTGTAAAGGATTAGTCTGGGATTAAGAATCCTTTGAATTTATGAAGTGCTTAACCTTCACTGTGCCTGCTTCTTACACTGTTTGCAATATTGCTCTGCCACTTTTGCAGGGGAACTAGTAGCAGAGCGGTAGTGCTGCAATGCAGCCTTCTCCACGTTGGGTCTTTTATGATTCAGTACTACTTTTGGTTTGCTTTGTAAAGATCATTGCAAGGGCTTATCTTGTGTAATTGTTTTACTGCCATCTGCATTACAGTATAATTACCTTTCAAAAATGGTAGATCTCTTTTGCTAATGTTTAAAGGCAAATAATAGGCAACTAAATTGCAAGGTCTTGGGATGTAGCAGCACATAGGCGGTAATAAAATGTATGCTATATTTACAGCATATACTTCTGTTTCTCTCATGGGTTCTGCTTTTCTTTTTTTTGTTTTTTTCCTTCCCACCCCACTGGAATGGTAGATGGTGATTATGGTTTTCTCTTCCTCATATTTTTTCCCCTTGCCTGTCCTCTTTTTACATAGAGTTAATCATAACTCGTGAGGGGTTTTTTTTAGAATTTGTTCTGATCCTTATCTGATAGCTGTCCTACAGTTCAGGAAGGATGGATATTCTGGTATTTTCCTCAACTATAATGACAAACAGAAATACAGCAAATAAATCTAACACAGATTGAACTAAATAAAAGAAGTCTTCTTTTTTTTTAAAAAAAAAAAGAAATGTAGCTATTCCTTATAAATAATCACTACTAGCGTCTTAAAATTTTAAGATGTATAAATACAATTGTAAATCTATCTGTCTGTCTGTCTATCTGTTTTCTGCTTGTAGCCTATAAATGCCCTTAGGTTCATATGATAAACTACTTGTCCGATAATATTTTTAAGTTTTCTGTTCCCTGCAATTATGTACCAGGAATTACAGGAGGTGCCTTTAGTTACATGTGAATGCCTGTTCCCTGCCTGCTGCTGTAAATCCTGTATTACCTGAAAGGTGAAAATATGGAGGTGAGGACACTAAAAATGCATCCAGAAAATGTAGATGACAGGAAAAAAAGAAAATACAGCAACAGAGGGGAACTACCATAGATAAAATGATAAGGCTGAGAAATAAAGCATGACAAGCCCATGATAGTTTGCATAAGTAATGAGAATTGAATTCGTGGTTTTTAAATTGCTGTTTAAATTCCTATTTGCATGTTTATCGGAAATCTCCTTTGCTTAAGTAAAACTGGCCTATATACATTTTTAAAATCCATGTATAGCTCTGATTTTGTTAAATGGAGGAGTCTGATCCAGTTAGATGCACGTGTATGATACTATTTTAATAGTGGCAGTGTGCATAGGTCAATGGCAGCTGTTTAAGATGGGCTCCATGAAGGGCTAGTCCCTGCTTTCCCTCCAGTCAACAGGGAAACGTATCATTTTCATTAAGAGCAGGATTGAGTCCTGAGTGACTTGTAGGGAACCCCAGGAGTAAGCCCACATGGTCTTGAGCCTTCTAGAGCTTTGTAGTCCTCTGACGTTTACAAACTAGTAGGGAAAGCCCCTTCTGCAGTACTCTGAGCACCTTTTGTCAGGGTTTGTTGGCCTCAGCTCCCAAGTCAAAGGTGCTTAGAGGACTCAGTCCCATTTTTGTGTCTTTCATGCTGCTGATCCTTCCTGGTTACCTGTGATTAATTGCACTGGCCACTGGGTGCCCCTGATTCCTCAGATAAATGCAAGTGCAAGATCATAATTTTGGTACTTAAAAAATAGCGCTTTTAATGATGGAATATTGGACTGCTTCACATCTGCAATTCACACATATGTGAATTTGGCTGCCTTTGTGTGTGTTCGCTGTATGCTTGCGGCTGCAAAGAAACATGTGTACCTGGGTAATTGCACCTTCCACGTGTGTCCCAGCCATCTCCTGCGGACTCCCAGCCTGCTCTCCTAACGCCCACCGGCTGGTGAACAAACCATGGTGGCATCACTGGGAGGTGACCCAGACACAGTGGAGTTGAGCATCGTCCCAAAAGACACTGAATGCTTCAGAGGGTCCTTATCACCTGATAGTCATCAGCAGCACTTTCAGGAGATGGAGAAACTCTCTGGTGAACAAGAGACAACGAACGTGCTTCTGAAAAGGCTCTCCAGCATGTAGAAACCCAGAGTAGGCAAGGGCAGCCCTTTCCGCCTTTTCTGGACCAGTACTGGGAAATAGGTCCTTCTGGACTGTACAGTCCTTTGAAGGCTACAGTAGCCTGTGGGGAATGGAGCCACTGCAGATCCGAGTCATGTGCCTGCTCCTTATATGCATTCTTATGGCATCTCTGAAACAGATGCAAATTGAATTTCAAACAAAAGATATCACCACGGCTGCTACAGTGGTGAATGACCTAGTCTTTGAAAACTGACACTGCCGTACACATTTGCAGGTGTACATCCTGCACTGATAGGCTTTAGGTATGATATAGAATTCCTAGCAGAAGAACAGTTGTTGAAGAGCTGCTGTTAAAACAGAAAATTCTTCTTTTTCTCTTTTTCAAAATGCGTACATACATTTTTTTCTCAATATGTATTTTTGAAGAATCAGATGAAACATACTTGCCTTTTTCACATACGCAACCTCTTTAATTAATCTATAGATCTCTCCTGAATTTTTGTTTTCTAATATACTGGTACTATGGAAAAGTCGTATGTCTAATTTACATGTCCAAATTAGTTTCAACTTAGTTATATTGAATGAAAATAGATTTCTTTTTCATATAATTAATGTTGTCTGCAAACGTAACGTGGATTAAATTTATCATTGTAAAGATCTTAAGATTTTAATATTTTTGCAGAGGCATAAATACAGTGTAGCTATAATTATTTCATTATGTATGTATAAAAATAGGATACAGGGAAAAGTGCATGCTTTCCTTCACTGATTACTCTTAATGTCTCCCAAATTTCCTGATTTACAATATTCTCCAAGGATGTAGATTTTTCTAATTGAAGTACAGTAATTTGCATATTTTTAGACCTTGTGACACAGTTAATTGATATGTCATTACTTATACAGCATTGAATATATTTTACACATTCACTGCAGAGCAGGCTTAACTTGAGATGCAGTGGCACTTTGCAAAGAACTCGAAACCATTGCATTCAGTTTAATCTTTTCCTTTCCTTCCTCACCCTTTCTTTATAAAGGCTAAGCAAAAATGGATGATGTAGTAATTGGTGTAGTTCCTGTTCAAATGTACTCGTTAAAATAATGTTACTGTGTAAATGACAGAACGAGAAAAGTAAGAGCAAGTAAACAAAGAAGGGAAGAATAATGGGAGAGACAAGGACAAAGAAGATAAGGTTAAGGCTGGGGGGGAGCTAAATGTCAATAGTATCAGTGCTGGATGTTTGAAAACCAAATTGTTCTGTTTTCTTTTACGCTATTCAGTATAAACTTGTTAAATGTTCACTGTGTCTAGGAATATTTTAAATGGGTCTTTTAAATTTAGGAGCACTATATTTATCATGGATGCTAGCAATGTGGCTAATAGTTCTCCAGAATTCAATAAGGGGCAGAGTTTCTCTAGTGGCAACATATTTATTTCTCCTGGTGCATACCCCTGCAGAACTGAACACTTTTGATGTTTATTTGCTAACCAGGAAGGTGGCTCAGTCATGTAAAAAGGACTGAACGGATTATAAGTTTATTTTTCCAGGGTTCTGGTTAGAGGTATGGCTCATTGACAATGGCATCCTTGTCTCACGTGGATTTATTATTAATATTGACTATTACTTCCACAGCAGTAAGGGTGAAGGGGGGGTGGGGGTGGGGGGCTTGCTGCAGGGTAATCACAGAATCACTGCGGTTGGAAAAGACCTGTAAGATCATCAAGTCCAACCATCAACCAACACCACCATGCCCACTAAACCATGTCCCACAATGCCACGTCCACATGTTCCTTGAACACCTCCAGTGAGGGTGACTCCACCACTTCCCTGGATTCCACCACTCTCTCAGTAAAGAAATTTTTCCTAATATCCAGCCTGAACCTCCCCTGGCACAACTTGAGGCCATTCCTTCTTGTCCTGTCGCTAGTCCCTTGGGAGAAGAGACCAACACCCACCTCTCTGCAACCCCCTTTCAGGTAGTTGTAGAGACTGATGAGGTCTCCCCTCAGCCTCCTCTTCTCCAGACTGAACAACCCCAGTTCCCTCAGCCGCTCCTCATCAGACTTGTACTCCAGACCCCTCACCAGCTTCATCGCCCTTCTCTGGACACGCTCCAGCACCTCAATGTTCTTCTTGTAGTGAGGGGCCCAAAACTGAACACAGTATTCGAGGTGCGGCCTCACCAGTGCCGAGTACAGGGGCACGATCACCTCCCTACTCCTGCTGGCCACACTGTTTCTGATACAGGCCAGGATGCCATTGGCCTTCTTGGCCACCTGGGCACACTGCTGGCTCATATTCAGCCGGCTGTCAACCAGCACCCCCAGGTCCTTTTCTGCGGGGCAGCTTTCCAGCCACTCTTCCCCAAGCCTGTAGTGTTGCATGGGGTTGTTGTGACCCAAGTGCAGGACCCGGCACTTGGCCTTGTTGACCCTCATACAATTGGCCTCGGCCCATCAATCCAGCCTGTCCAGATCCCTCTGCAGAGCCTTCCGACCCTCGAGCAGATCAACACTCCCGCCCAACTTGGTTTCGTCTGCAAACTTGCTGAGTGAGCACTCAATCCCCTCGTCTGGATCATCGATAAATATATTAAACAGGATTCTGCTCCTTGCCATGTAAAGAAGATGGGCTGTGTTACAGCAGGTGAAGGTGAACAGCAATGGAGACGTGGGGAGAGTTGGGTTGGGTCACAGGTGCGAATCAGGAGCAATGCTTACGTTTCTTTAGATCATCTCCCGAGAGTGAGGCTTACGCACTGTGTCTTCAGACAGTCTCTGAAGGTGCAGCAAGGGGCAGGATGGTGCAAGTTCATATAGTGGATGTGGTGCATTCCTGCGCACCTGCGCACTTGCAGGTGGGTTGCTTTTTTTCCTGGCCCCACAATCTAGATGGTGCCCAGAGTGTTTGACTTCTGCCCGTGTTTATGCCACCTGGATTTTGCCCTATGGGACTTGCACTGTGAGCTTTGTTAGTTAGCGAATGTCTTATGTGCTCTTTTCTCTTTTCTGTTTTGGGAGGATAAGGTTGGGTGTGAGAGCAGATGTCACTGTAGTGAGAGTTACTAAGGGAAG
Organism: Gavia stellata; assembly: GCF_030936135.1. Classification (NCBI taxonomy): domain Eukaryota; kingdom Metazoa; phylum Chordata; class Aves; order Gaviiformes; family Gaviidae; genus Gavia; species Gavia stellata. The sequence goes on along the minus strand of NC_082598.1, from coordinate 20,307,347 downwards.
CTATTGCATTTTCTTAAAAAGTGTGATATCTTGGCAGGAGTTTCTTCTAAGGCAGCAGTAAAAAATAAATATAAAACCACTGAGCACATCTTTTAAAATGCTTGTACACTAGAGGCTTCTCGCTTCAAGATACTTCCTGTTGAATCAAGCTCGAGAGACAAATATGAATTCTGAATCCTGGCTACAAAAGTAGAATTCACTCTCATATCAACTTGCTTGCCTTTTTTTTTTTTCCCAACAGAAGGGGTGAGGAAAGGGGAAAAATGCCAAAAGTGAGTCCTGTCTCTCTCTCTGAATTTGCGGTTCCTACTCTCATCTCAGACCAGTACTCTCAAGCAGCTGCAGAAGATGAAAATGATGGTAGAGCAGCAGCTCAGGAATGTATATGGGGGGCTCTGCCCAAGTTAGCATTTCATTTGGATCTGATCTTGTTGCAGCCTCAAACCTGGCTGAATTCTCTCTCTACCAAAATAGGAAGCAGACCATTCTGCTGTCGTAAGGGCACGTTTTACTGCTCCATGAGGAAAACACCTTTAGAGAACTGTGGAAACCAAAGCTATTGAAATTGAGGGAATTTTCATTTGGCATATTGTGTGGTTGGTTTTGTTTTTTTTAATTTAAGCAAGCTGTACTGGACTTCCCCAGGTAACAATCATTAAATAGTAGAAAGCCTTTATTTTTGCAGAATCATAGCATGGCAAGAGGTTTTAGTTATTTAGGATAGCATTAACTTCACATGCCTGTAACTATCTATGAGACAGCTGTTTATGACAGGCCAACTGTTCGGGCACTATGTCATTGGGGAAGGAGGGAGAGAGAGGGGCATCTCCAGGACATATTTGCCACCAGTCTTTGATGCCAGATTGAGGATGTGACAAATGATATATCTGAGAAAATCAGCAAAAGAATTCAGGACATTTTGCTGTGCTACAAGAGCAGCTTTCTCTGAAACTGCAGTTTCAGGATGATCTGAACGTAGGGTAGTTGAAGTGATTTCACTATTTTGTTAAAGATAAATTTAACACCAAGAATAAAATGAAAATATGCAATACTTCCAATTTTTATTTCTACCCCTTTTGAAATGGTCCCACTTTCTGTTTGAACTTTTTAGTAGCGGTCCAGTAAAGAAGTGTCTCACTTATGAATATTAAAATATAATCTGCTCTGCATAATTAATAATAATTAATAAAGACATTCCTTGATGATTGTATTAAATGAGGTGATTGATTTTGCACTGGAGAGCATCTTTCCTTACAGGATGGTTTTAACTACCCTGAGAAAAGGTATTTAAAATGAAAATATGCAGCACTTAAACATTTTATCAGTTCAAAACAGTTCTAAGCATCAATAAATTTATAGTATAAACCACTAATTCTAAAAAAGCAACATGAAGTATTTGGGTGTTTTTATTTTGCTGCGTTTCTCGCCTTGCTGGTCGTGCAACTCTCAGGTTTTACTGCCCTTGAAAAAGAACTGCACTTACACATCGATTGTGTACATAGAGAGTGCTGTAATTTCATAGATGAGTACATAAGGTGCTGCTGTGCTACAGCTGAGCAACGCATGTGCGAGTGGTGCTAATCTCCTGTTCTTTGGGAAGATTTCTGAAGGTTACTGTGCAAATACTAACGGCCTGTAGGCTTTTGCTTTGTTCATGGGAGGGGAACCCCTTAACACTCTTGTCTTTCCAAGGAAAGGACTTACCTTTTGCTACTTATCTTTTGTTTTTCCATATTTTGCTATAATGTTCACAGATCTCTTGTTAACTTTATTGCTATTTCCATTTCAAGAGCGTCGCTGCAGGTTCCTCTGTCTCTGAGCTAACATTTTCTCCCTCTGAGACCAGAATGCTTTGTAACCTGTCCAGGGAGAGATCTCTTGTGCATCACTGAGGTGCTGCTGCTTCTGGGATAGTCCCTCATAGCTTCACGTCTTTGCAGGTCCATCAGGAAGGGATTTGGAGGTTAACTTCTCCAAGTGAAACTTCAAAGGAATTTTAAGAGGGCAGAACATAATTACCTGAGCTGAAAGTTTGCCAAGACACAGGCTGAAATTCCCACTCTTGCACGGTTTCTATTAAAACTACTAGCCTGGATAAAATCATGGCCCTTTACAAGTCAGTGGTAGTTGTTCCCTGGATTTTGCACTGCGAGTCATCTTCAGCCTCATCTAAGTCATGTCTGGACTTGCAATCCTTGACTGTGCAAAGCTGCTGGTGTCTTCAGGGTGAGCTGGGTATAAATTTGAGGTATGTGCATGTAATTGATCTCCAAGAAAGGATGAGGAACAGCTCATGTATAGCTGGAAATAGGATGGGAAAGCATGCGCTGGAAAGTAATGCTAGCTGGAAATCAGGGGTGACAGCTTTTCAGTCTGGATGGCAAAAGCACAAAGTCGTCCAGAGGCTGGAATTTGAGGTTTGACAAATTCAGCCTTGAAATACCATACATTTATTGTGAGCGATGAGGGCGGTTAAATGCTATGTTGGTGATCACATGCAGGGTGGGACTTGCCATGGCTTGTGCTTTTTGAGATGAAATTGAATGTCCTTTTGGAAGAAGTTACTTTCACCTGTAGGAGAGTTTCTATGGCCCTTTGGAGTCACAGTGAGGTATGGGTGTGTGTTTTCCTTCAGCTCTGCGCTCAGGGCACCTCTTACCCTTTTCCCTTTGCTTGCTGCGGACAGAACTGGGTTGCCTTCACTGCTTTCAATACATCCATCACCCTTAAAGTTCCACCTCAGGAAAGTGATTATAATAAAGTCTTGTGTGTCAGGACTCCAGCAAGTCATCTGCAGGGAGCAGGATTTTTTTTTCCCTCCCACAATTAACTGGATTTATTCTTTGTTTAATAACTGTTTACCTCTAAAGCCTGATGAATTCCACACTTGGAAGTGGGGCTCTGAAACAGGAGGGTACCAATGCTCACTCCTGAGCCTTGTTATTTGTGCTTGACTGACATGGACATAGTCTTGTTTATCATCATGTGGAGATAAGAAGAAGTCTGTCAGGTTGGACAGATGTGACTGTGGTCACCTTTCCTGGGTTGTTTTTCTGCTGCCAGGATCTTACCCAATTACCTCCTGTTTGCCGGGTCTTTGGTATTTGATGGAGCTTTAGTTTCTGTTTATTGAATGTTTAACTCTGGTCATCTGAGAGCTGGACTATTGTAATTTAACTGAAATTTTGTATTGAATGTAGAGCATTTGTGTGAAATGTGATAGCCTGTGGGGTAACTGAGATTGCATAATCTCATGGTCTGTTCTGTCTAGAAACTGTGAAAACTATCTCCCTTCACTTTTATTGTCCAGATATTTTAATAAACAGATTTCAGTCTAATCTGTTTCAGAGACTTAGAATGAAAGTTAAATCTTCATGCTTTTCGGGCATTAAGTATGTGTGTTATTAACTGGTCTATAAAGTACTTGCAGAGAGGCCATGACCCCAAAAAGCTTCGTCTTGTGTATCATACATACATACACACACACACAACCACAACACTTTGGCATGATCCTTGTTAACAGAGGAGTAAGTGGAAAGACCAGGAGAGCTTCTCAAGTGAGTGCAGGAGACTACAGGAGAAGAAACTGGCAGTACCTGCTGGTATTGTGCTATGTTTACAGATGTGAATGATCAGTGGAGACCCTTACCGCATGAAGGCAAACACTGCCTTCTTTTGAGCCCTCCCACTATGTTTTTAATGTTGTCTTTCAAAGGTAAAAAATAAAGGTCAAACATTAAAGACTAAGAGGAGAGTGTTTACTACCAGGGTAGGTCCATTACTAGGTGCTTATCTATCTTTTGAGTTGCTAACAGATGTTCTGTCTGTCCTGCTGGATGAAATAATGAAACTGTTGTTTATTCTCATACATATAAAAATTCTAATATAAATTAGTTATCCTGAAAGCCAATATTCCTGATGCTTATTTCCATACTATTAGAATTGCAGAAAATCTGAAAGTAATATATGTCAGTTAATATAAAATGTGCAGGTCATTATTGAAAACCATATTTTTCTAATCTTTCAATTGTTTTTAAAAGCATTTATTTTTATTAACTAACAAACTTGCTTTGTTGGACAGTTCATTAGCTGTAGAAAGATTTTATTATTTGCACCAAAAGTCTGTAATAAAATTCTAGCGGTATCTTTTAGAGCTGATTTTTTCATAAAGCATTATGCATCAGGTAAATAGTCTGAATGTAAATGTCTATTTTAGGCAGGGTTCATTAACAGGTAGAAAAGATGCAATTTTCACTAGGAACTTAAAATAAAACAATGAACTATTTCCTGACATAAAAATAACGTAATATTTCAAACTGGCTTGTACCAAACCCTTAAGATTGTTAAATTTTAAATGTAGCTACTATTATTTTTACCCTACAGTGGACCAGCGTAAGCCAGAGTATAGTTTACAATATTCAATATTATACAAGCATATAGTGCTGAACAGTAGATCTTACTGAGCCGTAAAACTAAAATGCTTGCAGATTTTAAGATCTGCACTGTGAAATGGCAGCAGATCAGGGTTCTTTCTCTAGTGAATATGTGTATAAACTGGGACTCAGTTAATTCACTATGTAGATTGGCTCATAAGTTTTCATGGTAAAGATCAGGTACTGATGGGTACCAAGATGAGACCGTGGATCCATTTCTCCCCAGTGCCCAAATAATTATTATTAATAGTAATTATATCTTGCATTTACATGCAGCTATATATTCTTAAGTTTCCTAAATTGTGTACCAAGCAAACGAAAAAATCCTGTCCTTGCTACTCTCCAAGTAGATCCTTTGACTCAGGGGGCATCTCATATCCGTGACATATATGCAATAGATTTTTATGCCAGTGTTTCTTTATGAGGAGCTGATCAGCCTTTATTTTAAACTCAGAGAAATCTTTGATTCAGTATGAAATGCCTCTGAACCATCTCATATCATGGCAAATGAAGCCAAAGGCTAGAGATGACATTTATATGAGATTTCCAGCACATGACTGCCAGAGTAGAATAGCTGGGGTAAGTATAAACTGACTAAAGGGTTTTTCATCCATTTTCTGCTGCATAGGAGTAGTTGGATATCCCAGAAGGTAGAATAATTTGTTCTGTGTTCTTAGTTTCCTTCTTTATGCAATTAAAGCTTAATCTCCTGTGTCGTACGTGGCAGACGGTTATCCTTGAAACTGGTAAGTAGTATTACCTTCCTTTTGCAGATGGGGAGCCTGGGGCACCTAAGATGGCTTTCTGAAAGCCATCAAGTACTAGCACCACATGAACCTAGGACCAGGAGAGACGAGAGAGGAATCTAGGAGTTCTTTCTCCATGAACTGTGTGTATAAAATACGAAATGCCCCAGTAGAGGCCTCAAAACGTTGCTGATACTCCCCTCAAAACCTGTTGAGACCAAGGACTTCAAAAGCTGCTTGCAAAATTTGCTTTGTGCTGCAACCTGAGCATATGTTCAGCTTGCCTGTTGGGAAAGAACTTTCTTCAGAAATTCAGAAACTTTGATTACTTATTCTCTGAGTTGAAGACGTGTCAAAGATAGAGAGAGGTGGATCAGATTTAGGGTCTGTCTTCCATCCTGCAGTTTAAGCCTCCTCCTACACCCAGGTGTGTTTAGATCCCTATTCTCAGCATGTCACTGCTTTATGTGAACTTGGCCTGCTGGCTGTAATATATAACCAGGGAAAACGAAGAGGAAAATAACCTTTACAGCCTCCAGTGTACAAATCCAGCAACTTTTATCATTGAGTGTGCTAACCCTTTTGTTAGGGTTGTTCTGCATAGGCCAACAAGGCTCCCAAGGAGATAGTCTGTTTTCTGGGTGAAAGAATACTTTTCCCTTCTCCCCTCTTCTTCTCATTACTTCACAGAGTAAAACAGATCCTTGGGATCTGCTCCAGCCTGTTGGGTAAAGGGTATGTTTCCTAATTTCATTGCAACTCAGTAGCCTGTGAAGTAATAATATATATACTGAAGGCTCTGTGGGGGACTGCAGTGAAGCAGTAGTTACTTCTCATAAAGTTTTTTAATAGGACGTGAGCTCCAGGATTCAAGGGAGATCATTAATGTCCCTTTCAGAACGTTGTGGAAAATAAATACTGTGCAACACCAAAATCTTGGCGGTTTCAAAGAATGTCTGAAGAGGATCATTATGAGACCATTTCTGATGGGAACATGACTCCACTGCAAGTTTTTGGAGTCTCTGCTGGGATGTTGTTCCTACTGCTTGAGATTAGGAGAGGAAAGCAATTTCAATAGAAGTCTATGGAGACCGTGTGGCAATTACATTGCTGACAATATCAGTATGATTTTAGTGTGAGTCTCTGGAGACCCCAACTTCTCAGTGAAGTGAAATGCATCATGCCCATACAAATTATATTATTGTTTGAAATAAAACAGAATAAGTTAAAGCTAAACAAGTACTGGAATAATAGGGGCATTCAAATCGATAAGCCTTGTGGCAACTTAGGCAAGAAATGCTACCCATAGCCTTGCTATGGCCCACTGCCACGGTCCTTCACTCCCTGCATGCCTGGGGCGATACGTGAGTGATGATTTCTCTGGAAAACCCAAACAGAAAGACTGGCTTATTTAGGTGTCTGTACGGTTGATGACCATTTTAGAGAGGGAATTGTACTACTGGGTTATTTTTCTGAGCTCCGGCTCTGCCAGTAGTGATTTGTGGGGTCTGGAAATTGCAGAAGGTGAAGCTGTTAGTGGCAGCAGTCTGTCAAAAAAGACTAAGGAAGGAGCTGGGGTTAAAAATGTAGTGATGAATGAGTACGGCTTTTGGCCTCATGGCAGTGGTGAAACGATGACCGGTTAAAGCCATCTGGCTTGGACAGTGGTTGAAGTCTGCCAAGCTCAGAGAAGCAGTTTCCAGGCTTTGCTTTTCTGAAAGTACACCAAGGCTGCCCTTGCTCTTGCTGGCATTTTGCAAAGCCTGCTGCCCGGGAGGCTATCGCAGTGCGCTGCTGGTTCCTGAAGCAGTAGATTACCAGCAAAAAGAAGATAGCCATGTGTCCATTGCTGCTGGCTGGGAGCTGAGCAAGCCCCCCTGCTTTTCCTGTCCATCGGTCACTCAGGGCCTTTCTTTCCTCTTCCCTCGAACTGCTTTACATCGGCTGTGAAGGGAGAGCTGCAGCATTTCCAGGGCTGGAGGAGGGCAGTCTGAAGCAGCCAGGGTAAAGTGCAGCGTTTGCATTTTATTGATTCTTACCTATTGATTCCAATGGGATGAAGTGTCTGCGAAAGAGAAGTGAGACTGGCAGGCAGACAGGAGCTCCAGCATCAAAGGCAGGCTAGCCCTGTCTGACAAGAGCAAAATGATATAAACAAACACCCCAGATATTTCCTAGGTCGAATCCAGCAAGAACCAACGAAAAGGAGTGCTGCTCCTGGGGAGGGATGAGATTCACCGAATGAAGTTTAGTTTGCATTTCATCACCTCTGCAGATAAAACGGGGCAAGGCAAATATGTGAGCATTTCGTGACAGATTGCCTTGTGCCAGCTACATTTACGGTGCCATTTCGTGTAAGCTGGAGGGTGACAAAATGTAAATCCACATCTCCTCACATAGGATGTGATTCTCGTTCGGTGACTCAGATGTGGGAATGAAGAGATATGCCATAGCCTGACCCGTCAGGTAGGAGGAAGATGTCTGAAGGGGTACTGAATATCCAGAATATATATTGAGTGCACAGAGTCTGTGCTTTACTCAATATGCTTTAGATGAATCATTTTACTGGAAAGGCTAAGCACATACTGAGGAAAATGTGCTCAATAAGAGTATTGATCTTAATAAGGGTTCCTCTGCAGATATATGTATATATAATCTCAAACAAAGCTGCTCTTCTGATTGTGGCCAGTTTATTACTGGCTCGTTAAAAAAATGTTCCTTGGGCATTCCATCTCTGTATGTGGTTTGGAGAGGAAGGTGGCACTTGAGTCATCTCGTGGGCCCTCTGGATCCTGGGAGTCAAAAATACGCTGATGTAACTCACAGTCCTGAGGGGCTTGCTCGAATGCCGGCGGCCATCCCTGTGCAGCATCTGCTGCGACCGCCGGACTTGGTGGCCGGAGTGATGGGCACCTTCCTCTCTGGGCAGAGGCTGGGGACACAGCTCTTCCCAAGCCTTCAGGGAAGGAAAGGGCTGAGCTGGCACGTCCCTTATGGGGAGCCCAAGGCCGGTGTTAGCAGCTTGGAGAAAACCATGTGAAAGAAGCGGTGTTGGGAAGCCTGTTGTGTCCGGTTCCCATGCTGCACCTAACAAACAGAAACCTTGACAAATTATCTTCTTGCTTCATTTTGTGCCTCATAATTGATTGTTGAGCTCCCAAAAAAAATCAGTCAAGCACCAGGACAGTGACTGTCTGTACAACCCTACAGAAGACGCGGCCCCAGTCCGTGGGGATCCCCAGCAACAGCTGTCAGCGGTGCTCCCACCATCAATCTGTACCAGGCTCTGGCTCTGTCCATCACTTCTTCCCTGGGAATAATAACCCAGCGGTGTCCCCAGTGCCTTTGTTTCTCCTTTCTCTCCTCATCTCCCAGCACAGATTCCCTACTGCTCTTTTTCTGACTGCCAAACACGTCCTTTAACGTACGTTTTGCAGAAGCAGCGGCAGAGCTGTCCCTCCACCCTGCTCCCTGCTTCTTCCCTCTACATCCATCTCTCCTGTCTCTTAAACGACCCGCAATTTCAGACACGGTAGGATTTTGAACATGGAAGTGGATCTGATTGTAAACAGAAGGGTAGCTGACTTTATTGCATGAAAAAGAAATGCGAAAGATTATAAAAAGGTAGAAGACGGAAAAAGGAAGATGGGCTTTTTTCTTCCAGTTGAAGTGATGTTAATCAAAGGGCTATGAGTAATGGAAGAAATTAAGTAATTTGAATGGTATGTTCCTTCCATCCTGCAAAGTCTTCTATGCTTAAATTTAAGGATATATTAAATTTTATTAGATACTAACACAAACTCTGTGTGGGGAAACATGCTTGAACACTGGCTTTTAATTTCTTAATTTATTTCTTTAAACTCTTAAATTCCCCTTTTATTCCTGCGTATGGATTTCCCTTGCTTACTGGTTTATAGGTTTACTGGAGGAGAAAATAATGTAAAATTTGCAAACCATGGCCTTGCTTCTGTTCGTATCGTAGAAGTAAAAAGCAGAAAGAAAAAGTGAAATAATTTATCCCACTGCTTCCCTCTCTCCTTTCCATAAGTGGATGTTAGAGGAGACGATAATGAGACTGCATAGTGGAGTAGTGGACTGCTTGGCCAGGAGAGGTCTGCACTGGTCCCGGCTGCCGGGTTTGCTGATCTGGTTTGCATGGATGTCGCTTGGGAGGACACAGACTGTGACTAACAGCAGTGGTGGGCACCACTGGGCTGCCACGACCGACAGCCTTGCTGCTGCGTGCTCCGGGGGTCCCTAACAGACAGGGCAGACTGGGGGGGGTCTGCCTGTCTGCTTTGATCGTCCTGGGGCATGGGGCGGGGGGTTAGCACAGGGCAGCTCTACCTCCTGCCTCTCTGCCCAGCTCTGTGTCCCTCTCTCTGCCCAGCTCAGGGGACACCCCGTGGGTGTCTGCTTGCATCCAGTGTCTCTGCATCCTAGAAATGCCAGTTAGCATCCGACCCGGCCTTGCCTCCCATCCTGAGTGGTGGTGTTTCCAGCTGCCACCGAGAAACGGGATGAGTTGTGTCTTCTGTGTTGTGCTGAAAGAAGCGTGCTTAGCGCGCTCCTTGGCTTTAACCGGCAATGTGTTTCCTACAGAGTCACTGATCTGCTCGATTTTCAGCTACAAACCTAAGAGGTCGTGCTCTTTCTAAGACCATATGTGACCCAGTATTGAAGGGTGAGATCCTGCCTACACAGTGAGATGTTAGAGTTAAGGGTATGTAATTTGAAAATGCTGTTGTCTCTAATTTTGGCTTTCTTGTTACCCTGCATTCATTTTGAATGCTCCTAAATCATTGTGGCTTTTTGCTTAACCTATTGAAAGAAAACAATAGTCCTTAGGTTAGGTTTAAATGCAAGACACAATTAAAAGCTCAGATCTCTGATGTGGCACTTTAAAAATCCCTCTGTAGATGGAAGGAGGTTTCTTTTCCATTGGGAACTCTGCATTATTTAGTAGATTTGCCTTGCAGGACAGATTGTTTCAAGGCTTTACGATTATGTAGAGGATCAAACATTTCTGTGGCCTGAATTAAAGCAAAATAATCACCAGCTCCACGAAACTTTGTGGTTTCCTGGACAGGCTTTCTTCTTTCCTTACCTTCTTGTCCCTGAGCAGATTCTTCTTCCTCAACCCTCTTTATTTGACATGCTTTTTCTTCCTGGAGTGCATCTTTGATTGGTTCCCTAGTGAAGCAGCTCAGCCAACTCAAAAGAAAATGAGAGTTTCAGTCGGCTGTTCCACTGCCTCCTGTCGTGAGCACCCAGGCGTCTACACCCCAAAACCCTGGCTCCCAGAAACCAGAGAACCTCTTTCTTTTATTCAAATAAGAAAACCAGTTAATTTCACCCTGTGCTGTTCGTGTTCTTCCGCTGCTCATTAACATCTCTCCTTTAGGTCAAACTCTGTAAATTTAGAACTTCTTCGCTTTTGTTGTTTTTTCTTCTTTGGTTGGTTTTGTTGCTGGCCTCTGTCCCTCTAACCAAGCAGCACTTTTCTAATACTTCTTCAGTCTTCTTGAAAGGATCAAGCACTCCTCAGTGCTTGTATTGGTCCCTGGGATGAAGAGGTATGTCTCAAACTGACATTCAAAAAATAAGTTATTGGGGGGGGGGACGGACACAAAGCATTGTGCATTTTACATCTCCTTGAATACACAGAACATTTTGGCATATGCTGGACTGTTTGGTTTGAAAGAGAATATTCATACTGAACAAAAAGGTCTCATTTCTGCAGTGACTGAGACTTTCCAAAAGTGGTGGTTCTTTATAAAGTACTTCTCCTCCCAGTTTTTTTCAGTGAAATTCTGAATCGTGACTGCCAACTGCTGTTTCTGGTGGTGGGATGCTGCCTAAGCCGGGGCGGGCTTGGTGGCAGCCTCACATCCGCATGCCGTAAATGATGTATGAAATGCAAAATACTCACTAGCCCCGCACGTGGGGAGGAAGGAGACGATGCTTTGCTGCTGCTGGTTCTCTGTTCTCTTAGCTGAAACCCCTCAGTGGAGAATCATTAAAAAATAAATAGAACGATAAAGAAAAAGAAATGACAGCTGGAAGACATTGCAAAACTGCAGAACAAACAAACGGGAGAGCCAGTTAAGGCCACCTACCACTGCCCGTGGCTGGCTACACGAAATTGCTGCCAGGCATGCTCCCTTCTTCTCTGACTTGATTCTTTTTATTTTCCCGAGGAACTGTGCTTTGTATCAGCCATAGCACCTGGTTGAATCTGTCTATTTATCTTTTCTTTTAATTAAGAAATAATGTCAGTGGGATGAAAATAAAACCTGACAGGATGAAGATCTCCTACTGTATTATAAAAACAACGTGAAGGTGAAACTGAGATGTTTATTTTTGAAAGAAAAAAATCTTCTTCTAGTGGCAAGATGCTATTACTGGGAACTTATTGTTGTTATATTAATGAATGAAAAATATGTACGATGAAGTGAACAACAGGAGATCTGACCAGACAACCAGAAACTAAGCTCTTCACACAGGCCATGGTGCAACTGAGGCTAGCGGTTGACTGCTATTTTTGGACAGCCTGTCCCGGCTGGCTCAGAGAGGATTTTTTTCTGAGTTAATGGCCTGAAGAATTGCCAGAGACCCCTGGTAAGTGATGGGGGTGTCAGGTCCTTAATGCTCTTAACTTCCATTGACTGCAGTGGAGCTGACGATGGATAAGAAGGCAGCGTGGACATCTCTAAGGCCTCTGGAGTTGAACCCAGAGATGTCTATCAGGCATGCAGGCTTTCTTGGTGTTGCGTGCAGAGGGCTGGTCGCTCGACAGTGGGAACCGAAACCTGCCAGTCTCCTGAGAATAAACACATCTGCATACTCAGCTGCTTAATGCAATAGGAGATGCAGAGGAAAAGAATTTTTTCCTTAATTTTGCCTTTCAGACTATTTGCTCATAGCTGCAGGGAAGGGTCTCAATCCACTCAAGTCCTACAGCCCTTTGGTCTCTCCTCATGGTGGGCACTTGCACCTTTCCTTGGACATACTGACCTGGGCTGGCTTTTTTCCTTTAGAGGACAGCTGAAAAAACCATCTCCCTTTCTGCAGCATAGCTGAGTGGTCAGAAGGTTTGACGATGGTGAGATGTTTGACAGTTTGGGTTGTCTTTTTTTTCCTGTGGGGATTCCCACCAGTATGCCCACCCTTAGGAGCATGGCTGCGGTGGTGGGCTGCAGGCTGGTCTCGGGGAACAGGTGGGCAGCGAGCAGGAGATCTTCCACACCCTTCGCAACCCCACCGAGCTGAAGGGCTGCCCAAAACTTCACCAGAGCTGGGCAGACAGCCAGCAGGGCGTAAAGATGGGCAGCGATTACGGCAGCTGGGTAGGGAATTGTGTGTTCCTGCTCCCAGGAATATGTCTGTATTTCTAATTTAAATCACTCTTGGATACAATGAAGAATAAAGCATTTTGATCAGAGTTAGTGATGACCTATTTAACATTTAAACTCATTGGCACTTATTTCAGCTCGTTTATGAGTCCTTAATGAGTTTAATGAGTTCTCTTGGATGTCAGCATTTACTACTAGTGTAGCTTTATGGCCCTGGATTCAGGAGATGTGAGTGGCTCGTTTTGTGACCTTGGGCAGTTCCCTGAATGTAGTGGTGCCTCAGTTTCCCATAAATAGGATGATGCGAGATACCTTTCATGGCTGCTTGCACTGCAAACTGTATGGGACAATTATTTTATTACATTTTGTTTGCGTAATACCCAGTATAATGGGCACCTGGCTTTCCGTGTGGCCTCTAAATGATGCTATTTTAAAAACAAAAGATGATCGTTAAGAAATGCAGCATAGCATGACAGGGACATGCATATATATGTATGGTCTCGCCTTAAAGAAGACAGAAAAACAGCAGTGTCTATTAGTCAAAGTGATGCAGTCCCAGGACACCACAGCAATTATTTCATTTGTATTACTCTCTGCCCATGTGAGAACCCATACCTGCTTTCCAGATTTTCAAATAGATAAGCAATTTTTTAATTGATGCTTAGCCTGAATATATCTAATGTCAGCCAACTGTTGTTAATAGGAGCTATTAGAACATAAAAGTGCTGATATTTTAAATGTAGTTGGTCAATCCCAGCAGGACTATACATTCAGGCCTCTTCTACAAGGTTGTATTAGTCATTTGACACTGGTGCTGAATTTATGTTGTCAGATCTATGCCAGCTATTGAAACTTGACAACTAATTCTGGATAAGACTGATTGGAATTGATAAACCCTCTTTTATTTTGGGGCGAAAAATTGGAAGTGGCTGCTAGTACAAATAGATTCTCTTATCTAGTATGGCACGATGGCATTTAATGAAAAACATTCAAACAAATCTACTCTTGGATTGCCCTGAAGATAGAGAGTTGCAGAGTTGGATGCAATTCACATCAGTAGTCCTTTACTTTGCATAACTTTGGGGCATGCCGAAATGTTTCATCAGTGCCTGATGTCATTAACTCTGGTGGCCACCACCTAAACATCTTGCTCCTCATGTGTATGAAACATTGTAGTATTAGAGGAACGCTTGGAAGATAAGAATATATGTTTGTTTGTTTCGTATTCTTTGCATGCGCTAATAACGACACCTTAAGTTATTAGGACTGAAACGTGTTTTAAATTTGAATGTCATTTTGCCCTGTATAAAAAGCGTTACCTTGGGCTTGCAGTATTATAGAGACTTTGACGTTGGAAATTTGTTCATTTTTAAACACTGGCTCCTTATTTTTTTCATGCAATACCCCAAAACAAGCTAAAAAGCTGCACAGAAGGTGGTGTACACAAGCTAAAAAGCTGCACAGAAGGTGGTGTACACTGTCAGGCCACCTCCTCCTGCTGCAGCTCCGCTTGCCGCTCTGGAGCTGCATTACCATCGGGTTATGGCCACATGTGAAAATTAGTCTGGGCCGAACCCTGTGACAAGATGTCTAGATGGCCGTGGCACTGGGTTTGGCCTGTGCCTTGCTGCCTTGTCCTACAGGCAGAGCTGGTGCCGGCATGCCTGTCCCTGCTGCGTGGACGGTTCCCCGGGAGCACGAGAGGACCAGAGATCAGAAGCCAACCTGAGCTCTGTTGGCAGTTTTAAAAATAGGAGGGATATCAGCAAGGCTTGACAGTGTCACCTTCAGCCCCTTCACGACTGTGCGGCACTGCGGTACGTGTGATGCTGTGGGACTGCGTTGCATTTTGCAATCAGCGCTCTCATTTTGAGGACTGTCTGCCCAACTTTGCGGGGAGAACGGGCTTTTACAGGGTTGGCTTTTTTTGTTTTGGCTTTCCAGTATAATTTCCATCACTCTTCAGTGCTGCAGCATATTCTAATGTATTATTTCCTCTTGTAAATACAGGTAGGTAAGGCATTGCCTCGGATGTTGTCATGTGGTGAATGTTCAGTGGACTAACTTCCAAGCAGTTGTGAGTCTGCTCTTCTGGCCTTGCCTATGTTGTTCCAGTAGCAGCAATCTTAAACTAATGTTATTTTAATTTGTGCATAGAAACTAAGCTATGGAGAGAAACTAAGCTTTTATCAGGTAATAAAGCACAGACTCAAACCTCATGCCTAGTGCTTCCAAGCAGGGTGTCTCTGAAGGCATCTCAGCAGGGATAGAGAGGACCACAGTGAGGTTCAAATGTCAGGGCAGCCAGTAGGAATGGGAATAGGAATGTAGGTGGGATTTGGGCAGGCTGAGTTTAAGCTTACGAGAGTAACTCAACATCTGGGATGGCCTTCGGATAGGGGAATCACCTGGGGCTGAGCAGCGTGTTGCATCTTTCAGCCTGCCTCATCCTTCCCTTTTCGAGACCTCCCTCACTTATAGTGACAGTTTGGCCACTGTCCCACTTCCCCAAACTTTGGCAGTGAAGGTGTGTCTCTCAGAAACTGCAGGCAAGCTATCGGCGTGTCCCTCCAGCCTGCCCCCCCCCCACCCCCCCTTTTGCCTACCAGAGTGCAAGGGAGAAAAGTTTGACAAATTGTTGTCCACCCAAAGGTTCCCAAGTTCTTTTGCCTCACTTCTATTTTTAGACTGACTCCCTTTGCTTTTTTTCATTGTGCTACATTTTGCCAGATTTCTGCCCAGAGGAAATTTTTATAGCTCAATTTTAAAGCCCTTGCAATTGAGGATTTATCCTGGGAATGACACAATCCAACTGGAGTAGCACAAATGGCACAGCACTGAAATAAAAGGTTATCAAGACTGTAATTTATTTGTTTAGGCCACTCGGAGTACAAAAATGCCTCTTATTTCTTCAGCTCCCTGAGTGGGTTTTGCAGCACGGTGGATGCTTTCAGACTGTCTTGCTCTCTCCGTCAGTCATTTCTCTACAGCAGCATTTTTCAGGAAGTGCAATTAAAAAGCTGTTTCCCGATAGGCCCTCCCCCTGCCTCTATCCCTTCCCTTCCCCCTCAAAATCCCTGCTCGAGCACAGGTTGTTTCCTCCTTTTTCATCCAGGTGACTCCGGGGTGACAAAGGGTAATGAACTCTCTTCATGTCCTGTTATATGGCAAAAGACTGAAATAGCAAAGTGGCAGGCTTAATCTCCAGCAGTTAGGGTGAAAAAGAGAGGCAGGATGTGAAACCCACTTAAAGTATGTTTCCATGTTCTAATATACATTTTGAATTTATAGAGAATTGACTGGTGCCATTTGTTCAAAGCCAGAAAATGCATGTGGTCTGCAGTTGAACTTATCATACTATAATAATGTGCCAGGCCGTTTTCAGGAGTGATGGATACTGTTTTTCACGAGTCCTTTCTGCTGAGCTGATTCAAGGCCAGCCACAATAAAACCGGTGATGGTCATTAGCAGTGCCCCCTGCAAAGCTATTCAGTTAGGAGCTCAGGGGTTGAGGTAGGCAGTGTTTTTGTGACCCTTCCTTGCCGGCAGCTCCTTGGACTTAACCACAGAAGAAGATGGCATGCCCCTGGGGGGTAAAACGGGCAAGGAGTGATTAGTCTCTAATTGGAAGACAACTGAAGGACTGTAGGGAGTGACAAAGAGCAGTGATAGTTCCTTGCTAAGCGTAAGGAAATCATGGTGTGCTCCAGGTAAAGTCAGAGGAGAGAGGGAGATAACCCAGCTCCCCAGTCCGCATGGGACATGCTGATGCCGTCAAGGACTTCTGAGGCATATCTCATTTCCTCCCGGTAGGGAACAGCAGGCGTTGGTCGGGCTGCCCTTGTCGGGAGGCGGAGATGCAGGCAGCACTCAGCGGTGCCTGGATGGGGGCAGGCGTGCTGCCTGCTCTGGGGTAGGAAGAGGAACTGGGGGAGCGGACTGGAGGTGGAGGTGTGCGGGTGAGTGGGTTTCTGGGGGTGCATGCTTCAGCAGGAAAGTTTTATCTCCCCTTGGCTTTATCTGCAGCACATGGAAGTTTGGTAGCACCATCTGTGCCACAAACTGGAGGCTCCAACACCATAAGTGCAATCCTGGGCTGGTGCTGTGCCTGCACAGCAGTGCAGTGGTCAGAGCATGGGGCACTAGGACGTGCTGAGAAGTCACCTCCCAAATGCCGGTGGGTTTGTGATGGAGAGCCTTCCCTACTTAATTGCTGGGAGACCGCTCGGAGAGTGGGGATGGGAAGGGGCTTTGGAGGACAAGGAATCCAGGGTTTGCCTTGGACAAGGAGCATGGCGATTGCTGTGCCAATTTTTGACAAATGGGTATTTGGAAGAACTGGAAACAAGTGAGTCAGGGGCCCTTCACCTCTGCCAGTGTGGAGTGTCAGTGGCTGGGAGACTACCCAAAGGAAGATCTTCATCTTCTACTTACAGCTCTCAGCCCATGCTACAGCTGGCTGAAGGCAGAAGATCTAGATCCCCAGCATTTTACCTAAAAAATAATGAAGCAATTTTAGATGATGTGTGGCTCTCTGGACCTCTATTTTGGTCTTCTTGAATCAAGCTGGAAGAGTTGAGGGGGCTTTCATGGACCAGGCAGCTCTGGTTGAGCCCTGTGGTCCAGGCTCCTCTGTACACAGATGCATGATGGATCTATCTTTCTCCTATAAGCATCCATGAAAATGCTTTCCTGCTTTGTACCCCTGGAATAGACCTATTTTCTGTGCTATCTAATATTTTAAACATCTTTCCACGTAGCCTCGTGGCATTTTTCTTTCTCTGGTGTAAATTTATAACCAAACCCCTAGTTCAATGCGTCACATATAGAAATAGATAAACTTTCTTTTCAGTTTGTCTGTTGTTCTGTACATGCTAATGAATTGGCTGTATCAGAACTTTCCACTGAAAAATGCTTTATCCCACAAGTAGCCCCCTCCTCACCTCCCTGCCCACTGCACGAGGGTATCAGAAGTCCGTTTCAGCATGGTCATCGGCAACCACCACCGTGCTTGCATAGACTGCTTGTTTGCTCTGCGTCAGGTGAGCCGTGCTCCTCGCAGGCTGCCGCGCCAGTGTCAGGCTTTTCCCACATGAGCAGGTACGGCCACCATCGCCTGGGTAGGTCCTAACCATGTAGGACGAGTGCACGGAGGAACCAGAATATCCGAGGGAGATCTGCTCTGGGGGTCCCAGCACGAATTTCCTTCTCTCTCTGCAGCTCACAAATCAGAGTTCACTGCCGCTGTGCTTATACTGGCATGCCCAGTAGCCAGCTACGTAAGATACTTGGGAAACACTGCATTTATCAGACTAGAGTTTGGCTCTTATGGCCACTGATCTTACTCCCTTAACAAGAGGCAGAACATGAGTATAGACACTTAGAGACAGAGCAAATAAATAATAAAAGCGCTCTTCAGCTACCCTGCATTTTTAAGAAGTAATAGTGGCTGAAGTCTTTGAGAATATGATAAGTATCAAACACTTATTTTTCCAACAGAATGACAAATGCGTCTGGTTAAAAAAGGGTAATTGGGTAATGTGGAGTACAATAATATCTCAGCGGTCTCCCATTTCTTTTTAAAGAAAAGTAGAAACCGTAATGCATGCAAGCTAACATACAGAGGGAAAATTACTCTTTCTCAAAACATAAGCTGCCTCCTAACTAGTGTCTGGTAGAAATATTTGGGCAACTAGAAAGCAAATGTAAAATCTTGTTTCAGTTCTTTTGATAAGCACATCAATCACTTTATATTGCTCCAATTTTTAAAGAATTTGGGATTTTTCAGTATTTTTAGGATGCTGTGCAGATTACAGAAGTGTAGCCTGTATGTACTAATATACTAATTTGAAAATAAATACTAAAGATATAAATGCTGTCGTTGTTTCTGCCACTAGAATAGCTGGTCCAGTGCTGGGAGACCTTCGCTCGCTGAGTTGGAGGGTTTTTAAGTCTCCAAAGGTGTGCATTGCATACTCCGGAGGGTGATTTAAATGTTGCAGCAGAAGCTGGGATTCTCATGTCTAGTAAAGCAATGCTGTGTGGTGTTACAGGGTAGAACTATAAATGTGGTGTCCTCTATCTGCCTGCTAATGATTCCTATACTGTCCCTTCTGATCTGCAAACTACACATGAATTTCTGTCTCTTCCCCTCAAACTTCTATTTTTATGTGGATACCATACAACAAAGCTTCTGAATTTTACTGCTGTGGGTTTAGCTACAAATAGGCTTTCCTTTTGTATATTTGGCCTCAAGTTGTGCCAGGGGAGATTCAGACTGGATATTAGGAAAAATTTCTTTACTGAGAGAGTGGTAACACAGTGGAATAGGCTGCCCAGGGAGGTGGTGGAGTCACCCTCCCTGGAGGTATTCAAGGAGCGTGTGGACGTGGCATTGTGGGATGTGACTTGATGGGCATGATGCTGTGTGGTGTGGTGTGCTTTTTGTAATGGTTGGACTTGATGATCTTACAGGTGTTTTCCAACCTTAGTGATTCTGTGATTTGTGTTCCATGGGATAAGGACAGGGAGCTGGGTTTGCCCTAGTTTTGTGTATCATTTTTTGGATAGAGATATGGGCACAGGGGCTACACAGGTGGCCTGCACATGCTCCGAAACCATTTGCTTGGGAATTCCTGACATCCACATTCGTGGCTGCAGAGATTTGTACATCTGAGGCATCTGGCCAAATTCCTCTTTCTTCAGCCGAAAATAAACTTCAGGTGAAGAAAGAGGTCTTGCCTGGGGATACTGGGACATAAAGCAGCCCTAGATGAAGGTTAAATTGTATGATTTGAAAAAAAATCCTAATGCTTGCAGAAGTGCTACTTAAATCCCCACTGCATAAAAATCTGTCCGTGTGCTTTTTGGAGGCAGGGGAGTGTGTGTGTATGCATGAAAACTGACATTTCACACCCATTCTGCACTTTATGTTTGCTATAAGTTTCCCATAGCCCATACACAGAAGGTTCTCCAAAAAAAGGATACACATACATGTCTGTTCGGTCACTGTTCCTGTGTGGGCCTGGGGTCTTACACAGCACTTCTATGCGTACACTTGAAAAATATTAACACTGAGATGGGAGAGAGGTATTGGTGATTACAGGTTAATAGTGTGACCCAGGCCACCTGAAGGACCCTACCCTCCCTATTGCTTTCCCTGCCTCTCTGTTCCCGTGTATCCAATACCAGTAACGAATACCGAACAGAAAACTCAGTCTTGCTGCAGGTTTCTAGGGGCTCTATGTGGGCAAAAATAACACTTCTGAGATCTTTCTGTGAAGAATACTGTACAAAAGCCAGGAGTTTTGGTATTTGACAGTCTGGCAATGTCAAAGGCAATCAGATCTCATAGAGTTCCGATATATAAATATTGGGGACAAAAATATTCTGCATGATTTCTCTGCAGTCACTCACCCTGTATCTATGCATCTAGACAAAAAAAAGTATTTCTCCTTTCTGTAAAATGCTTTCAGATACTGAAAAAATGAAGGCTGTGCAATTGCCTGAGTAATATTGTGTCAAGATCCATCCTCCTCTTGCTTTGCAAGTGGGAGATTTTTCCTTTTTCTGTGCGATGGCTAAAGTCTTTACTAAACCTTTTCATTTGCTTTCTATCACCTGAATCCAGCCCATTTTTGCTGACATTGTGGTTTTAAAATATTTTCCTAAGTTATTTTAAATGCAAAAGAGCATATTGATTTTTAAAGCATTATATTGTCATTTTTCTGTTTTATTAAAAAACAAAACTAGCACCAGCTTAACATATTTCACAGCTTGCATCCTGGGCTTGAAAGCTCTGCAGATACAAATATGATCACAAAGGAGAAAAAACAAAAAGTATTGAAATACAAAGGATCGGTATTACTAGATGAGTAGAAAATTAGCATGGTAACTATTTTACTGCTAAAACTACCATGCCCAGTGTATTTCTTACTCTCTGATTGAAGATGAAATAAAGGTCTCTCATCTTGTTGGTGTTGCTGATTTGTTGGATATTTATCAATTTACAGATCATAATGCACAAATTTTTTTCCATCTAAAGTAAGAATATTCTGTATCTGTCATGTTTTCTATGAGTAACTGATTTTCTATGATCCGTAAAACTGGTTTGTACCAATAGTCGCTAGTCATCAACATTTCCAAGGGCTTTCTTGAAAGATATTCATTCAGTCTGCTAGGAGTCAATGAATTACTACTGAGCACTAATATTGTACCAACAAATTTTCCGTAAAAACAGATTTAGATGCAGGTCAGTTTCTATTGAATATGTAAACATCTTTTATATCTATCATATGACTTAACTGTACTTCCCGGAAAAATCAAAATACCAGATCTTATGGGAAGAAAATGAGGTATTCATTGTCCTGTTTAGCCCTTGTGCTGTTGAGAGCAATAACATGACTGGGGGCATTTCCACCCTTTGTTAGGAGCTTGAACAGTTCTTGATGGTCCAACTTGGTTCAAGAGGGCCTAAGATCAAAGTAGTTATCTGGCAACATGGTTTGTCCAGACAACAGAGTTTTGATAGAGCAGGGCTATAGGTTGTGACTGCAGCTTCACTACTTAGTTTATCCATCCCTTTGTATGCAAAGAGAGGCAGCAACAAATGTTCCCCTAAGTCGTTTCTGATTTTCTTGTGATTTGGGTATTATTTCCTGCACTTGCCCACAGACTAAGCTCTTCAGATGATCTGAACTTTGCTTGGGCCCTGACCTTAGGAGCTGTTGGTAGGAAACGCACAGAGTAGATCCTTACCGGCATGTACTCAGTATGCTGGGGGAACAGAGGTAGTTGCAGCTATTTATTGCCTGAGAAATCTCGTTACGCAGGAAATACCCCCGAGGTTGAGGTCTGCTGTCTTTAAGCCTCTTTATGCTACAAGAGCAACAGAAAAGGCCTTAGGGCACCAGAAAAAATTTGATCCACTCTGTTTAGAAGAGTTGCTGTACAGCTTCGTAGTAGCCATAGTTAAAGTCTACTAATGCTCTTTTATCAATGATGCTATTGAGAGCTCAATTTTTTGTTTCATTTTATCTTCAAACAATGCTAAATCTGTGGAAAAGATGCTGATGCTTACTGTTGCGTAATTTGTAACTAAAAATTCGATGATTTTTACGACCTGACAAGACTATGGTTTTTAATTTAGCTGAAGAAGACACCTATGGCTATGAGTGCGGGGTGTTCATCCTAAATGACTTTTCTTTAATAGGTTTTCTAATCGTGAGTGCAGAAATACAGCTTTCTTGTAGATGCTTACAAGGTGCAGTAAACCAGCAAACTGTAATTAATGCCAGGTTCCAGCCTCTGCATTCGTATGACTTCAGTTCCACATGTCTCTCTAAAACTCTCCTAATAACAGCTGAATTTTTCTCTAAATGAGTGAGTAAGAAGCATTATTAGCAAATGCCTTCTTGTAACAGTCTTCTGTTGGAATTTTTCTTTCTGTACAATGGTCACCTCAGGAAAGTACTAAACTGAATCATTCCTTCCTTCTTTGAAGTGTTTCAGATCTGGCTGCAGCATTTGCTTTTTTGTATATTGTTTCGAAAGACAGTATACTGATTAATTAATAGTGATACATTTGAATTCTTAAACCCCTCAGAGCTCAAAACGCCCTTTTCCCATCACCTAGCACATGATGAGTTTCAGTTAGAGGACCTAATCCTGGCAGGCACTGAGCTCAATACCCCGCAGCAGGTCATGCATGCTGTATCTTTACAAGGTGTTAGCTGATTAGATGAAGATTTGGTCTCATGGTGGTTCAGGTTTTTATTTGGATTTTTCTCTTCTTCTGGGATGTCATAAAAAAGCTTCATACTCTGTTTTGTTGAAGGACTTTGAGGAGGAGCGTGGCAGACGAGGAGGGAGGGTGTGCTGCTCATGAAGGAGGGGAAGAAGGTGCAATGGGGAGGCGCAAAGGGACATTATTAGAGAATGTAGGCTAGGCAAGGCAGCGGGAAGACGTACCAGCAGCCAGGACATCAGCGCACAGGCAGGGTCAAAACTGCACAGCTTTGAAAGCAAAGGTGAATTGCCTGAACTTAATGTGGAAGGGAAACAAGAGGAGATCTCAGTAAGAGAGGAGCATCAGGGATATTAGAAATGAGTTTTGTTTTGTTCCCCTAGATGACTTCACTTCTTATCCCTTTTTCATTATTTCAGGTAATTGGCTATCAAATGATCTCGGTTTTGGGACAGTCTAATTTGCTATGACAGCTGTGAGGACAGTGTGATTCACCTCCTCCATTTTAAGGCTTTGGAAATGTTCACATACTTCATTTTTGTACTTGCTTGTAACTGGATTTGTTGAAATAGGAGTTCAGCATTCAGATCTGTCAGTCCATCTGCTTCTCTGTCGTAGCCATCTACCCATCAGGTCTTTCCCTGGCGCTTCTGGGACGGCATCCACGCAACTTACCCCTCTACACAAGACTTGTACTAATTTTAAATATTTTGAAAGGAAATGGTCACCTTTTGACAGCTGTCTTGCTGGTGTAATGTTGATGTAGCAGCCGACAAGAACAAGGGACTTCTTACTTTCTGTCAAATTTCTCTGGTCCTCTAACGTCTTTTCCCTCTTGAACTTTCTAACAGCTTCCTGGCTCAGCATCTTCTAATGCCTGTAATGGCACATCCAAAGGAAAACCAACGGCCTATCTTGCTCTGGACAGGTAATAGAAAATAGTGTTAGGCAGCAGCAGCTTGCTTTCTTTCCAGAAGATTGCATAAGTCACCAGATGATCCTTTCTTGTCACAGTTGTTCCAAGAATCAATGCATCAATGACCAGGGATGTGCAAATTCCATGGGTCACATTTTCATTCTCGATACTTGCATTACATAAAATGGGTAAAATATACCATTAATCGTCCAGTTATATAGAGTGTCTTGGCTTAGGATGCAGATTTTTGCTAGAGCCTGCTCCCGGCAATTTCTTCCAGAGTTTAAGGTCCTTTTTTGGGACTGTTAAACTTCTCTACGGATACCTTCTCGATAGATCTCTGTTTCCTTTCCAATTCTTTTAAATTAAATAATACGGCTCAGAAGAGTAAAATTGCAAAAGTATGTGCAGGTGCGGGCTGTGGGAGGGAAGAATTGAACTACACTGTCTCATACGAATTTTACGTGTCTCCTCTTTCCCTGGGTTTCATAAGCAAGTCCAGGTTTCTCATCCCTTTTTAACCAAAAGAATGCTGTATTCTGCTCCCAGTATTCATGGACTGTTGTTGAGCTGACACAAAGTATTGTCTCAGTAGATCTGAAGTAAACCTGTTGCCGAAAAAGGCTGAAAGATATCGGTGCCTGTGAGGTTAAAATGGTATATGGGTTACCTTTGGGTTTTGCTTATTTTTTTCAGAATTTTTCCCACTTTTCCTCTGATAATCGGGGTATTGACAAAACAACCTGGAGTACCCACCAGCTACAGAAACCAGTTTGATTCCTTTCATCAGACAGAGAATTAGGATGCAATAGTTAAAGTCTCCCCACTACCATGCATTTGCTAGGTCATATTATCATTCATACCGTGTGTCTTTGGGTATTTTACGTAACATAACTAATTGGTAATAAACCAATATTGGAATGTAGAAATTGTCACCGAGTTCATTAGACAGTAAGATAGAGCAATAAAAAGAGAGCCTTGTAACCTACTGTAAAAGATGTACTGTTAGCCTCCTTCAACTTTTTTTTTACTGTTACCTCCTGCTTTTCCAGGAGAACAGAATTCCTCCGAGGAAAAGCTGTTATTCCCTAACACTTGCTAGCGAAACTTAGGACAAGTGACAGATTTCCCTCAGCAGATTCAAGTGTACATCCAAGAACATAAAAAAAAGTTAAGAGATGCTGGACAGAGGCCATGTAGTACCTTGTAGGTTAAAAGAGCAATTTTAAAATCAATACTTCTGTTTAACTGGCAACCAAGGTAGTAGTTTCAGACTGGGTGAAATAGGTGAAGAGCAAACCCTTTTCACAATGAGCATTTTCAGGTTATCTGCACTGGAGGGCTGTGCAAGGTTGCGCTGGACATGCACGACGCCTGGGAATTGCAAATAAACTCATCTTGATGTGACACAATCACGCATAATTATTTTGAAACCCGAGGGAGGGTGAAATGGCCCCAACTTGGTGATGTCCCGTCAGTGATAGACAGGCAGCTGCAGAATTTATAATGGCTCATTTTCCTAGAAGATGAGAAGGAAACTTAAAATAACCTCTTCTGCTGCAGCTCTCATACGTTTGCACTTCTAATTGAGAGACAGAGCAATGACAAGCCCCTTGAAGCAGCAGGCAGGCACTAACTCTGGTCCACGTGTACCCAGGCTTTGCTCTTCCTTGGGTTGTATGTACCAGCCTCCTGTCTGGTAGAATCACAGTGAGCATCTGTGCAAGTGTGGGAGTTACCTGGAGGTAAGGGGAAGCCTCCCATGAGGTTTGCAAGTCTTCATTGTCCTGCTATTATTTTCATTACTAAAGTTACTAGAAGAAATCACGAATCTGTCAGGGCACAGTTGTCTACAGCTGCCATCAAACAAATAGTTGACAACCAGCTCTGAAATAGTGTAATCAATTGAGGAGGGCCATTTCCCACCCTAGCTCGCTGATCCCCAGGAAAATCTCTTTCCTTCTCTCAGTAGTTGTCCTCTGAATTTTTACCACCTGGAAAAAGAATCCAGTTACACCCTGATAACGATACACAACACCCAAAAAAATAAGTCAATGTATCGATCTCCTTAGCATATACCAAATTCAAAGTGATCAGTCAAAACACAGAAGATATATCAGCCAGCTCAGTTGCAATTCGTTGGCTTTAGCCAGAACTAGATATTTTGCAGACTTATAATGGGAGACTTTATTTTTCTTCTTGTTCCATAAGGCAACAAGGAGGAAAAATCTTTGTTACAATTCTTGTGTAAGAAAGTGAGAAAGCAAGAAATATGACATGTGAGGTCAAGAAGCAGCAAAAATAAAGTAAATTCAAAGCAGAATTTCTTGGTTTTAATCATATATACCAGGAAAGATTAACCACCAAGCAAGAAGAAAAAAAAATATTCTTAATTGTTATCTGATACTAAACATAAAGTAAAAGTTTGCAGATCTTCTTCCTCTTTAGCCAGGGCAACTTCTGTGGCCTGGTGTGTGCCTTCAACCTGGTTATTGACTGGCATAAACTGAGTTTACCTCAGAGATCAGCAAGGTTTTCACAACTGAGGCTCTGTCTGCTCTATTCGGCTGCTGAGGTTCAGGTACCGCTGCCTTTCCCCCCTGTGCCTGGATGCTGTGTTTGCCTGTGCGTGCGATGCACTTCTTCCATTGCACGACTGGAAATCATTTCAGTGTCAGGGCAGCTGGTCATTTAATGTGAGCAGGCAGGGGAAGAAAAAACATATTTTTTCTTGTTTGAAGTGGGAAAACTGTTGAGGAAGGGAGAGAGGAAGGAAGGAAGCTAGGTAGGTAGATAGTTCCTGGAAATGGTAGAAATGTTCCTGTTTAAAGAAGATCAAATAATAGAAATTATATTAAAAGACATCACACGTGTGGTGCTTGGTAGCCTAAGATAAAAAGTTCCATTTTCTGAAAATTGGCTTGGCTCAGCTCCCCAGGTCCCCAAAATCAGAACGCCTTAAACCACTTGCTGTGTTTGAAAACCTGACCCTTTTTATTTAGATGGCATTAAAAGAAGTGAAATAGAAGAACATAAAAAAGTATGGTAACATGCAGAAAAACATAAGACAAAAATAAAAAAAGCTGAACAAAAAAATCTCAATGTGTCTGCTTGACATACTAAAATAGTTCTGTTTTCTTGAAAATGTTTATTGGAAAATGCATTACAAAACCTTGTAACAGCTGGAATATGGTGATCTAATTGCTGTTTCAATAGCGCTGTGAACAGGCAAACATATTTCCTATGCAAAATGTCAAAAAGGCAGCAATCAAAGTGAGGCTTTAAGCTTCAAAACAAAGACACAATGAGCTGATTTGTAAACATTTGTTTCTAAGGTTACATTTAAAACCAAAATAGAACAGCATAGGTTTGGAGACAGTACAACAAATCTTTTTACAAAACACAAGATCTGGAGAGAAGAGAGGTTTACTGGCTAAAAAATACTTGGGCTGCATCAAGATTTCCTTCCCAGTGGTGCTGCAGCTCCATGAAACTGTGTATTTCTTCCCATTCAAACGAGGAGCAAATCTTTGAGTAAGGGAGCAGGATTTTTGCCATAAGAAAGACGCAGAGAGACCCAGAGATCCTTTCTGTGCAGAACAGAATTCACCATTTACCTTCATTTGCACTGCTGGGCCCTTTCTGTGGATGTTGTTGGCTTGCCATGGGACTCGGGTCAACGACGATGTTGACTTTTACTACAGGTGTTGAGTGAGGTAGGTTTGGAGTCAGCG
Source organism: Gavia stellata (assembly GCF_030936135.1). Lineage (NCBI taxonomy): Eukaryota > Metazoa > Chordata > Aves > Gaviiformes > Gaviidae > Gavia > Gavia stellata. The sequence goes on along the minus strand of NC_082598.1, from coordinate 20,280,418 downwards.
CTGAGGGATGTTGCAGGGTTTGGGGTGACCTGGCAGTCCTGTACTGTTCCTGGGACTAAGTGGTTCCGGGGCTGGTTTCTACTCACTTTTTGGTTGTCTTCTGCAGGACAGATGGTAACTTCAAGGTACAGTGTGAGCTGACTGCAGTTGTAGCAACCAATGGCAGCGAGGGACTGCAGTATAACAAAAATATTGAAGTACAAGGATACTGTGCAGGATACTGCGTATGACCTGGGAAGCCATATGCAATGGTCCTTCTTGCCGAAAGAGCACTGTTGGTTTTCCCGTTACTTACACCGGTGTGGTTAGCATAACACCATGAGCACTGCTTGACTTACACGAGTGTGAAATCAGAACCAGTTAAAATGAACGCACCTGCTCTGCACCAAACTATGCAGCAGCATACACTAAAAACCCTCTTAAATATATACTTGATAAAGAAGTAAATCAGTTTGAGGAGTAAATTTACTTTTCACCAAGGCTATCCATTTGTAAGATTCTTACTGTATTGTGCTTGCAAATAACATTTATTTCTGTAGTGTAAATATGCAAGAGTTCATTTTAATAAAAAGTAAGCCCTAAAATAAGATAAACCCCATGACTAGACTTGCATTGAAGATTTAAAGTGCATTCATCTGCTGTTTTTCTATATAAATATTCATTGGTTTAGTGCTCTCAGGTGTTGGAACTTTTAATCTGCATTCAGATGGAGGTACTTTAATCAGAGAGTTCATAAAAGTCTCTAACTTTTTTCATAAAAAACAGAGTAGTAGATATAACAGAGGGTTGCAAAAGCTTAAAAAAGCTAAACTGCAGCTCTAGGAGGAAAAAAAGTAAACACCAAATGGCATTTTGTGCCATAATATCAATATTCTATTAAAAATAAATCTCTCACTGTTAGACCGAAGAGTCTCAAACAACCTGTCACTTTACTGCAGTCTTCAGAGATGACTGATAATGGGTAAAAAATCCCATAGCATCTGTTTACCATGTACTCACACAAACTGTTAGGAATGTTTTTAAATGTCAGCAGTAATGTATGCATGTATTAGCTATCACAGAGCAACAGCTCAACAAAGACAGCATCACTGCCACACTGGGGGCTCGCGCTCTAAATTAGGGAGGTCAAGTGGCAGAGGTAGAAACCGAGTGCGTTTGAAACCGTATTGTTTGCCTTCTGAAAACTGGAAGAAATTGTGCAGTCAGCTGCAGTAACAGTGCCGATGTACAGAGTTTGTACACTTTTAAAATAGCTAAGTGGGATTACGGTAAATCTTTCATTTGCAAGAAGGTTAATCATGAAAGGCACCGAATTTAAGGTCGGTAGGATGCGCATGGGGGGTAATGCGGTTCAGGCTGTCTTTTGCATTAGCAAGGTTTCACATTTCATTTGGGAACCTAAGCATTCATCAAGTGTGGAGTGTCATACAGGTGCGGTTGCTGACTAAACAGCACTTGTGTGACAGCGTTGTTAGCAGCGCTGTATTACTTGACAATTCTGCACTACTTAACTACGGAGGTATGCTGCAGGGTATGTTGTCCTGGCAAAGTCATCATGCTACAAGCCACTTTTCACACTGAATTACATAAATCAGGGGTTTTTTCCCCCGTTACTCCCTAATAGAAATCTCTCTCTCTCTTTTCTTTTTCATGTGTGCCGGTTTTTTCTTGTTTGCCACTAAGAGCATACATTGTTGAACATCGGTTCTGCAGTCAAAATGTGAGAAGAAGGTTTTGCTAAATGGTCGAGCAAATACATTTTTGTGCCATAAGATTGTGTCCTCCCAAAATGCAGTAAGCCTGGGCCTGTCTTGAAAGTTGTATGGGGTGTTGAGTATTAAGAAAAGTGACAGTCAAAGCGGATTGCACAGGTAAATTAATTCATACAGCTGTCTTTTTCAGTCCCTCCCCAACAAGTAGCTGTTTCAGCAGACACCGGTGCGGACACAGATGCACCGCCGAATTCAGTGAGGATCCGTCGAGACCGTAGTGGGTCTGATTGCATGGCCAGGCCCTCACACGTGGTGTGTGAAGCCCATTAGCGTGTGTACAGTGGATACAATAATCCATGTGCTTAAGTTTAATCAGGGGGAGCGGGGCAGAGCGGTGGTCTATTTGAATGCAGAGCGTGCTTGCCGCTTTGCTACTCCCCTGCCCCACAGTGGGCATTTTGGAGCTGCCCATAAAGGTATGCCCTGTACAGTATACGGCCTTTTGTGAGTGAAGGGAACTCTACTGAGCATTTGTTAGAGAGTCTCCTGTCCTGACATTTCTTTTATGTAGGTATGGTCCATGATGGCTGATAGGCAGTTCCCACAGAGTCGTAGTGGCCTTTAAATCTGGCAGTTTAAAAAAAAAAAGCCAAAAAAGAGCAGAGCTAGATCAAGGACATAATGTTCTTGATGAAACAGACTGAAATCCCTGAACAACAAGGAGAGTTTTTTTTCTTCTTTAATTATCTAGATCATTTGGCCAGCTGTGAGCCATGAACCCAGCTGGTCAGCCGTGGGTGTGAAAGGGAGGTCCGCCGGGTTGCTTTGTTAGTATAACTCTTTAGTCCACACTGAAAACTAAACATAAATATTTCCTTCGTTGCAAAAATGATTCCTTAGGCTCGGAGGCAAGGTATCTGGGATGGGCAGGAGGAAGAGTCCTTTAGGATGTAGTCTCACTGCATGGATCAGCAAGGTCCTGATTCACCTTAGCGAAGGAAGCGGCTCTGGGGGCTGGCCAGCTTCTCGGTCGGGTGGTTTAGTTGGATCTTAGCGGAGCCGTGATCCAATTCTCTAACTTCCGCAGTGGGTAATTGCAGTTAAATTAGAGCCTCGAGAAAGTAATTATGAGAGGCATTGTGGAACACCCTGCTAACCCGGCAGTAAATTAAACCACGGACTGGGAACAACTGGAGATAGCAAGATTAGAGCTTGCTTTTGGAATTTTTTTTCACTTCTGGTAAGTGCATGTCTTTCTTTTTTCTAAGGCTGAATGTTGGCCCTTGGAGTGCTAGGCTAGAATCGCTCCTGTGATCAGCCGGGAAGAGACACTCCGTGGTTGCAAAAAGGTTCCGAAACTAGACAGGAGAAAATACATTGGTTTTAGAGCTGGAGAAAAGGCCTGTAAAGCAGATAGGAGACACCCAAAGTTGAACACACAGTGAAAGACTTGGTTTGAAAAACTCTGAAAGTTTCCTTGCCTGCCTTATTTTATACGTCTGTATAAAATTGTTTCATAATACAGATACTTTAGAGTAAGGACTTAGAATATTGCAAGACAGAAGAACCTGATTTCAGAAAAACTGCTTTAAATTATTTACTTGTGCACAAGCAAATCTTGAAGGAGAACTGTGAAACTCTTAATAGCGGGAGTAAACAGCAATTTCAGAGGGCCAGTTTCTGCAACTTTTGTTCATGTAGCTGGTTCAGAAAGTATTGACAGGCTTTTTCATTTTTTACTGTTAAATGTTTAATTCACAACCAGCTCAAAGGTACTCTTTTTAGGCATCAAAGAAGATACCACTGCAAAATTACGGTTGAGTTATTTCCCTGAATTATGCATCATTTTTTGAATATTGTGCAAAATATATTCTAAGGAGCAGAGAGCTGTCTTTTGACCTTTTAGAAAACTATAATTTTTGTATGCCTTTCTTTATTAATGCCCTAATAAAATACAGAATGCACTCTTATTTTTACAAGAATTTTAACCCATCCCATGCTTGGATCTTACACTGATGCACTGATTTTCCCCAGCTGAGGATCTGATCCTGTTCAGACTCAGCTTTTTTAGGCAATTACGCCATTTGTGAAATCATTCCTGATTTGAATTCTCAGCTGTAATTTCGGAATAGAGGAGATGTCCGTATTTGACAGATAAAAAGCCCCTGATAAAGCCCAAGTAGGAACATGGTGCATCAGTGAGCAAAGCAGAAAATGGAGCTCCTCCTTGCTTCTTGGGATTAGAATAGCATCCCTGAAACAGCAGAAGTCTGTTGGGATATCAGAGCAATTTACATGTCCTTTCAGCTTTACTGCAGGCTCTTCATGGCTGGCCAGTCCTTCATTGTGAGCCCCTTGAGTTTGGAAAGTCCCTCAGACCAAATCAGAAATAACTGCTGCTAATATAGATGTTCCTATATTTGGGTTTTCAGCACAGCTCTCTTCTCAGGGCACGTCTGCACAGCAGTGATAAATTGTAGACAGCCTCCTTTCCCACATCACACTCTTCTTTCTTGCTTGCATTAATGTATTTGCAGCTGAACAGAAGTCTGGAATGTGTAAGTAGTGATAACTCTTTATGTTACTTCAAAACATTTTCCTTGGCCTCTCATCTGGATATTTGAGATGGTCATAACTCTAATTCCAGAAAGAGATGAGAATAGCCAAATGCTCAGAGGCAAAATGTGTTTTGTGCCGGTTTCCCCAGCGCTTACCTGCTCCGTAAGAGTCTGCGTGAGAGGCAGCAGAGAAAGGGTGCTGTGTCCCCTGCAAATTGTCCTCAGCTCATTTTTTACTTACATAAACTGAGCACAAGACTGTATACGTAATTCATAGGCATGCACACGTATGTATCCATATGTACCATATGAGTGTCTGAAGTGGGAAGAATCTATGACACAGTCCAGGATTGCAGATACTGTCATTGGGCTGGAATTTGGGAAGTGTGTTAATCCCCACAGTGAGTGCTCGGTTTTGCCTCCCCATGTTTTGTAATGACTCCTGATGTGTGTTTGACACGACTGTTGTCCCTTACCACTAGTTTTCAGACAGTGAAACGAAATGCATAAGCAGCTCTGTTTCTTCACCTACCCCTTGCTTTATAAAGCTTCTGTGTAGTTCATCCAAGGTCCTTTTCAGGCAAGAATGAATTAAACAACTCGATGGCGGTATAGTGATATCCTGCTTTTGTAGCGGGATAGGAAGACTAGGGCAGAAGAAGCTAAGTCATGCAAGTGATTGCAAAAGCTTTTCTCCATATTTTAGCCCAAAGGTAAACAAAACATTTGCTGAAAATTGGATGTGTTTTGGAAACAGGAGGTACATTCCTCGGGTGCTCCTGAAAACATCGTCTTGTATGAGCTTCCCACAGTCACTATAAATACCGAGTGTTTTTCCTGTGGAAAGCAGAGCACCTAGCACTGTGTTACCTAACTGCTGGTAACACTGAAGAGCCTCTGTTTCACGATTCTTGGTTGCATGTTTCAGCCAAAAGACTGATTTCCTTATTCCTTTCCTACGAAAGCAGACACTTCAGAATTATCTTGGGTTTTATATGCTGTTTGGATGGTTCCAAGAGGAACACTTAAATCACCCCCAATATTTGGCCAGAGCTTTGTACAGCTTGATACGATTTCTCAAGAGCTGCCTATAAGTGGTATTTCTCAACGTCATAAATTTTTAAAAGGAAGTGAAACCTACTTTGGAAAGCAGACATTCACAGAGGCAGGGAAGAAGTGTAACAATGAAAATAATTGCAATCCTCTAGGATTAGGTATGGCAGGAGGCCTTCTCTGAATACATGAGACACCATTGTCTTGAAAATAGATGTCTCGAAGTTAGTTACTTGTGTTTTACTTTTGGCCTAGTAACTGGCAAGTTGTGTAGCCCTATAGAGTTCGCCAATTTACACCTCTATACCACCATTTCCTGATCGGACATGGTTACCTACGTCTCCCTTGAGACTCCTGTAAGAGTGCATCATAGGGATGATGCAAAATTCTGGTCTCAATTAAGCTGATATAAATCCACAGTACTTTGGCTGATCTCTTGGGGGTTTGTCTGGATTTTATATTTGGTTGTTGATATACTTTAGTTTTGCTTAGAGAAGACTACAAGAAGCAGTCTGTTTTGGCTTAGACCTTGCTTTCTTCTCCTATTTTTTTACTTCAAATGTAGGTCATGAACTTGGGTTCACTGGGGGTGCCATACCCAACTTTCTGGAGGCACATTTCTTCACATCTCCAATCTATCAACGTTTCTATCTATTGCTGGGTAACATATGGTGCTGATTCTTACTACATGATAGTGATTTACAGTTTGTAGATGTCTGTCTTAATTCTACATTATTTAGAAATCGATACTTAATTTGAATTGATTATATTTCTACGCTCTTAGATTTTTTTTGTATTTTTTGTTAAGAAAAAGGCTGACTCTGGCACTGGTAGATGACTATCAAATTTTTCCACTAAAAATCCTTGGAAGTCTTCCTCTGGTTGTCCATGTACAATGATAGCCCCATTCTAAAATGCTCATGTTTCCTCATTATTAGAATAAAACATTGCGGTTTTGATATTGCTGGCGGTGATTTGACTGATGCAATGCTAATGACTCCAATGGGTATACTTCTGATTTGCATTGAGATTGTGGAAAAGCAGGACTGGTCCCCAGATGGAAGAAAATTAAAAGTCCGGAGCTCAGTTCTTGCCTGCTTTGCATAATGTATGGTCGCTTGCAGGATGGGTGCAAAACTTAAGATTCAAGAGAGTGGGCAGTCAGATTTTTGTGGTTTTTAAAAGTGAGATGGTGGGTGGATGAGGAGTAGCTACTCGAGCTTCATCCCCAGCTTTGCCTGTGGCGTCCTCGGGGACTATGGCATTTTCATTTCCTGTCTGCAAAATAGGGTGAATAATACAACATGCTTAAATCAAAGTGTTGTTGAAAAGATTAATTATTTCTAAGTACACTGAAGCTAAATGCAAGTACTAATAACTAGAATTTGTAAAATGTTAGTTTTAGAGCCCTGTGGATGTGTAGTTGATTGATTGGCACTGAACAAACGAGTATTTAGAGATCTGGAAGTTCTTCCCTCTTAAGATAACAACCGTTGTCATGAAGGACTAAAGAAATTTGGTATCATCAAGTACAAAGGACAATTTAATGATTCGGTAAAACCAGAGGATGGATTTCTTACTTTCAGGGTAGGGACGTAAAGAATTTACATAAAGTAATTGCAGGAAGAAAGTTTTAATAAGTTTGCTGTTCCCAGCACTTTTTTGTCATTGTGGTGTTCAGCACAAGGTCTCTTGGGCGTATCCTAGACTGAGATTGCTGGTGCCCTTCTTATGCAAAAGAGCTCTTGTAATCTGGATGCCCATCGCCCCATCTTCCTAGCTCTGCCCACTTCAGCCGCAGAGTGACGGTCCCCTTCATGGACCACATGAGCAAAGGGAAAGGAAAATAGATTTAGCCAAGTAATTTCTTACCCAGCATGTTCAAGTGTTACAGAATCCTAGAAAGACACCAGTCAACCCTTGCCTTGAACTGATGACTTCTTTTTCTTTCCTTTTGAGAGTGCAGAGTTAATGTCTTCTGGTTAGAAGCCTTTCTTGTCCCTTCAGCCTGATTCTCTTTTACAATTTTTCCATATTCTTTTGCCTTTGGTAAGAAAAATCCCAAGCATTAGTCCTGCCTGTTGGTTTCTGTATGGAGAACCATTAAGATGCAATGGAGCTACTTGCCGGAGCACAGGAAAAAACAGAATTCGTGATTTCTCTGTTGTTATCTGCAGCAAGCAGAAATGCGCTCTTACAAAATGGGGGTTCTACTTCACAGAGCAGGCTCTGATCCAACATGATAAAATACATGTTGTCTACTGGATAACAGGCATTTCACATTCAGATAAGGGCATGTTTGTGATGCGTCACAAGCACACCACAGAAACACTAGAGATGCTCTGATTGAAATTTTCTTAAAGATGTGGATACCAGATGTGGCTCAAAAACTGGACTGATTCTTGAAAATCCTGCTCTCAGTTTGGTGGTTTTTATATATATTGTACTTACAGGAAACAGCTGAAATGAGAGATGGACACTTAAATTTTTCATCTTCTCTAAAATGGTAATGCTCTGAGAGTCTTGAGGAACCACTAAAGACTGTATCGGTATCTTCACTTTATAATGCCTTATCTGGAACCATTGGTGGAGAGGAAGAAATTGTATGAGTGAAAGAATAAGAGTACTTTTATGTAAGTACTTGATGCTGGGACCTTTCTAAGCTTTTTTTGTGAAGTTTGAAAATACCTGGTTTTGTTCCCTTTTTACCCTCATGTCTTTATTTGTCAGGATTTCTGTTGTTGCCTTGGATTACTGAATACCCTGCAAGAGACTTATCTGTGATATTTCCAAGAAAAATGGAAGCAGAAAATTTAAGAAATATCACAAGAAGGCCCGTTTTCACAAGATTCCCCCTAAGTTTGTATGGATTCAAAGGGTTTCATTTGCTCAGACAGCATTCTTTGGTGACCAGTGATCAAGCCAAAGCTCAGTTCTGAGCTCTGCAGCTGCTTTTCTCTTCTCAGCACTTACTTTTCTCAATATGGCTGTTTCTCCTGCAACTTCCTAAAGCATTTTGAGGATGTAAGTAATTTTAGATCGCATGTTTTTCTGAAATAGCAGGTAGTTGAGTGCAAAAGCAGAATAAACCCATTGTTAAAATTCTGGAAGGGCAGCGCTGCTCCTCCTAAATTTACATAGAGTCTGACACGACAAAATTCATATGTTATCACATTTGTCTATAAATTAAGTTCAGTGTCATAGATAATGTCTTATCTGTAATGAAAATATGAGGAGATATTTCAGTGATGAGCTAAGGGGTGTGGTGAACTTCTCAGTTTCTGAAAACAATTCATTACAGATTTTTTCCTCCAGGAAAGGAAATATCTGGTGGCTAAAGACATAGGGATGACATGTTCACAAATACTGCTACAGGAATAAATCTACCATAATCTTTCCTGAAGAAAGTATTATCTAATGATCCTGTTATTAAACTAAAACCAACCTGAACGATTTTATGACAAAGTTACAGCCATATTAAATTAAAATATGGACTGTATGCATCTATTTAAGTTAAAGCAGCATCCAGTGAAATCCTTCATAAATCCTTCATACCTGATAAAAGCATACATTGATTGTAGAGGGTTACACTCCTGATTGATAGGTCATCACTGCTGCTATATGAGATACATCTTCTAGCAAGAGCAGGGTAAAGATGGCTTTCTTGTTCATCTTGGATATTTTTACCCCAAGTGGCCATTTTCTATGTTAGGAGCCAGTATTCCTGGCATGTTAGGAAACAGAACTGAGTGAAAACATGTTGGCATGTCTCCATTTAATCTGCCATGTGAAAGCATGTGTGTTTGTGAGGAGCAGAGTTCTGTTGATTACCCACCTCATATTTGTCTATGGTTGCTGAAGCAGTATCAACTTCTGAATTGAAAAAGAGATTTTGTCAGTTTTCATGTAAGTGGTATGTCTAGGGATGACGTGCAAGACAGGGCAAACTCCAAGGCACTTCACCTGGGAGGTGCAAGTTTACCAGAACGCCATGGCCTAGACAAGGTGAAAACCCGGCAGTGCTGTGGACGTCAGGTACTGGCTGTGTGCGTTGCTTTGCTGTTGGGTGTTCAACCTGGACTGCTGGAGCAGCATGGTGTTGGAGTTGTTTTGGTTTGAAGTTACCAAGGCAGAGATGTGAGCACAACTGAAGAACACCATAGTCTTAAAAGCATGAAGAGGACCTTTTGCTTTTGAACGCTTTGACTACTGTAAGCATTAACCCAATGAAACTCAGCACTTACCCTGTTTTCCGGTTTTCTGTGTGACCCACAGTGTCCCTTTGCTCTCTGAACCTCATATATTGGTACCAGAGTTGCAGCTGTGTAGAGCCCCAGGCTAACGGGGTCCCCTGGGGGCATTTTATACCAGTGTAGCCCTTGCATAAGAAAAGGAAAAAAAGAAAAAAAGGAAAATCAAACCCTCTGGTTTCTGCCATTGACTTCTTGTTAAATGCATGTATGCCACATGGAGGCTAATTTCTTCAAGGCTGCAGGTGTTATTGGGGTACCCTGTGTCTGGCCATAGCTGAGTAGTAGCAACCCAGTTCCAGCAAAGTGAATGGTAAGACTCATTAATCTCTTTGCGGCAGTTGCTGGGTCTTTGAAAGGCAGCAGTGATGCAAGAATAAAAAATGGCTCAAAGACAATATCTTATGGGGAAAAAAAGAGAGATGCATCATAAATAACCTCAGTGAAATATAAGGACCATTATCCTGAGTCAGATTCCAACTGGAAGTGAGTCAAAACAGTTTGACAAAGTGCAGCTGCATCTCTAAGCAGGGAAGTTCAGAGATGTTCCTGTCAGATTTGTGGCCCAATGTATGTCTAGGCATGCTTCTCCAAGATGATACTTTGAGAATGAGATAGTAATGCCAATTGTCTGGATATGAAATGACAATATTTGACATCCCTTCTGCTGATATTGCCTGCCAGAAAGGGACATTGGGGAATGATCTCTCTATCTATCTAGAGCTAGAATCGAAATCCTAATATTGATCATCCTCACTCCCCTTGTCATTTCTGTTAGCTGCCCTTAGAGTTTACTTCTCCCTCATACTTGGTTTCATAGGTTGCTATTTAATCTTACATGTTAAATTTAGCATTTTACTATGACTTTATGATCACAAAGTCCCCCTTACTATGCTGGAAGCACCTGCAGGCACCAGACTATGGAGTCTTGAAAAAATGCGGTTAATATTGATTGTATAACTTTGTCTGCTGAAGGTCTATTTTTTTTAAGGGGGAAAAAAGTTAATTTAAGAAAAACATGGCTTTATTTTGACCCATGTTTTGCAATTTTGTGGGATTTTTCTAATAGCCTGACTCATGCCTATACCTGTAGAGTTACAATGCGTTGAGCCAGCATTCATGAGGATCTGGTTTTGTCAAGAGGCATTTTCCTTCTTCAGAAATAACACATGGGACTTGCACACTTATATGGCAAGGCTGTGGATTCATAACTGTGTAATCTGAGCTTAGTCACTAGAGAAGTTTAGAAAGAAATGTAACACAAAACCCTAAGGGTTTGAGGTCTCCACATTTTGTTGTGATTTCATAAAACTTTCTGGATTTTGAGGAGACATGCAAAAAGCAAGTCTTTAACGGGAGGGGGGGCGGTATGCATACCCATCAAAATAGGCCACACAGGTTTGCCTTAAACAGTTCATTTTTCAAATTTTTAATTTTTTTATTTTTTACTTTCAGTAAACTGGGAAAAACCAAAAAACAAGCAACATTTGTGTGGAGGATTAATAGTCTTTTATTAGATCAACTGATTTAACTAGAAAAAAAAGCAGAAAAACTCTCTCTGGTATAAAGAAGAATCAACACACATTAAGTGTGTCTCAGTCTAACTTAGGAAAATTCCCTTCCTTTGAGAAAAAGGCACTATTTGTACAAAAGAGGATATAGGTGATAGAGAAGTCATTTGCCCACATGGAAATAGGAACATAGAGACGAATGTTGAATCCAGTACACTGCTATTTCTAGAACTGTCTTCGTATAATTTCTTCCATAGTCCTTCCATAATGCTGATCAAAATCCACGTTAAAACCATTTACATTCTTCACGCATGTTATTTTTGTTGGAAGTCCATTCTAGAGTGCTGTATTCTGAAGCTTACAAGCCTTCTTGTTTCCAGGTTAAATAATACTTGACTGATTTCTACTATAGTAATTTTCTGTATATTAAGATTGCCCTAGCAATGCCCTAGTGCCCTCCCCTGCACCCACTGAGGTTTGTATCCATCTCAGAAGCCAGCAGCTGGAGCTGTGCTTGGGCTTCCAGAGAAGGTCTTACCAGAGCTGTTTATGAGCCTTCTTGCCCTTCCCTTTGATTGGCTTCTTGCTTCCCTTACAGTTATTCTCTTAAACCCTTCTTCTCTGTTTTAACTAAGGGTTTCCCATGTAGATAATAAATACTTTGCCAGAGTCCAGAGAGATAAGGTCGCTACATTATCTTGAAAATTAATCATAGCAAAGGAAGCTATTCGTTTCGTTTAGTCTGCTCTTGCTAAATCCATGTTGATTTTCATGCCATTTTCCAGTTGTCTACACCTCTTTTAGGTATTCCCTCATGGAAGAGTTGTTCTGAAGCCCTGCATGCTAGTAAGAGCAGATGAATGGGCTCATATTTGCATGAATCACTTTCCCCTTTCTGAAGTACGTAAGTCATTTTATCTGCTAATCTTCAGCCATGTAGTTCCACCCTGGCTTAATCATTTGTTCAGATGCCCAACCTATAATTTGGTGTGCCAGTTCTTTCAGAAGTCGGAAGCTGTGATCATCTTGTTCTCCTGACTTGAAGGAATTACGGAAGCGGAGTTTTGCTTCCACTTTGGATTTGATTATTTCCATTTTTATACCCATAACTGCTTTCGCCTGTATCACCATCAGCACCAACATCTTTATTGTAATTTAATTTCTGTGTTTGCTACTCTTTCATCTCCCCCTGTTGTCACTACATCGTTGCTCAGCCTAGTCCAAGATGTTTTTTGAATTTTACCATTAAAGGTGGAATCCTAAAGAAGAGCTACTAGTTAACCCATTTTCATGAAAATCAATGGTAAAACTCTCCATGTGCTCCCACTGAAATTTTGCATAAGCCTTACATTGCTTTCTGAGGGAAAAAAGGTGACAGAGGTGACAGGTGAAACATTTCAATTGATCTTTGAAAATAGAATAGGCTTCAAATTTATACTGCCCCAAATGACTTAATTTTTCTGCAAAAATACATTTTGTCTTTTTTTTTTTTAGAGGGGAAAAAACCATGAGCTAGTATTTTTAGAGGAAAAAATTCCACCTAGACAACATTGGTCTGCTTGTAGAGTGATGGGAGCTGCAGATTGCATAAATATATACCACTTGTCAACCTAAGAGATCGTTTCACTGTAAACCTCTGCTTAAATGGCTGCATATTGCAGATGATATTTAAAGTATCTGCATTCTGATGCTGGAAATATTCACTTAGACTATTAGCTCTGTAAAACTGGAGAGTCAAATCTTACATCCCTTCCTTGGGACTGCTTGCATAACACTTGCAGGACCGGTCCATCAGCTTGCAAAGGTACATGCTTCGAACTCTCTCTTCATTAGCAAACACAGAATTTACCTGGCAATAAAAGGTATCTTTGTATCATGTATAGTCACAATAGTGTTTATTTAAATATTATCTGATTCCCTCAGCACTTTTATTATTTACCAATAGAAAAAATGACACCATTACTTTTCTTTTGAATTTTTAAAAATGACAATAGTGCAATTAAATTACTGAATTCATTTATATTTAATTGTACTTTTGGTTTTAATGTGCTATTGCAGGACATTTCTTTCCATGACGGTTAGTTTTCCATGCAACATAAGAAAATCTAAAGCTATATTAAGGAAATATATTACGTGGGCAAGACAAAGTCTCATTAGTGTTATTTATGGCATGCTGAAACCTCATTAGGAGAAGGTATCCTGGATTCAAAAATGCATTACTGAGAATGGTTTTTTGGGGGGGGTTAGGAGAGAGATTGCTTTTATTGTGTTTCTTTATCACACACAGAGTGGTTAGTGGACATGTTGGTTTCCTAAAGCATAAAATAAATTAAGATAGAAGAAAAAGAGTAATTAATCTAAGTAGTAAGTATAACCTCTTTACAGATTGGGAATAATAGCCTGCACATGGTCACAAGTCGAGTTTCTGTTTACTGTTCACCTTAGTTTCAACTAACCATTAATTTTTAATTTCTTTCACTGGAGGTAAAAAGTGATATTTTTTAGCATAGTAGTTTGCATCTTAAGCAGTAATAATGTGCTTTTAGTGCACTTCAGACCAGGGATGAGTGAAATTCGAGGTGCAGAGTCACAAATAGCCCAATTTAGGTAGTAGTATTTGCTCTAATGAGAGCTATATATCCAGTCCTGCGTAAATATTGTTTGGTAGGCATACAAGGAAACCATTATTTGCAAGTAAATGAGAACAAAAGGAGAGTCCCTGAATTGTCAGTCTGGGATGGGAAAGTCATTCTGCGTGGGCAGTATCCTTCCCGAGGCTGGCGCTGCTGCCGTTGCGTCCCAGGGACTCGAGCAGCCCCGAAATGAAATCCCTACGTTCCTTGCAGCCCTCTGTCCCTTCTGCTGCCGGTGCAGACCAGATGTGAACAGTTAGTTCCCTCTGCGTCTGCTCCCTCCTGCCGCTGGTCACTGTCACCGCTGCTGCACAGCTGACAAACTCCCTTATGCTGGCGCTTCACCGCGCTGCCTCTTGACAGCCACGTTACCTGCTAGCCACACACATTGTTTTGACTTCTTATGCCAAATCCACTTAATACTAAGGCTGCACACAACTGCTCTGATGGCTGCGGATATTCAGGCTCTCTATGCTATGCCTGTTGCTAAAACGTGAGTACCTGCGGGGCTCTTCAATAGTAAAACATCTATTCTTCTACTAATGGTTCGTCTTACAGCCACTCCATGTGTGGCATCCATGGTGTCATCCATAACATTTACAAACGTGGTTTATGTGGTTTGTGATAGAAGTTGGGAATACATGCTAGCTTACCACCAAGGCTGGAGCAGCTCAGTGAACCCAAAAATGCTGCACACCTGCTCTTCTTATAGGTTTTTCCCCCCAGTATGCCACCTTAGGGTTCCTCAGAGCCCCTTAGATGTCAAGGGATAACTTTATGATAGGGTCACATAATTATTATAAGCATAGTTATTTATCAGTTGTCAGATGACTAATGCCAGGGTTTTTCTGTGGGCCAAATCCTTACTTTCAAAGCATTTACAAAGACCTAGTAGTTGAACTTGATGCTGTCCCTTTTCCCCATCCTTTCTCCATCTAGTCACTGTAGCCATGCCTTTTTGTCTTCTCCTTATGGTTGCAGTGGACATAGTATCACATTACTGCAGCGCCTACAAACTACATCTGAAATGATGACCCTATTGAATTGTTCCCTGTAGTAGTAGGAAGTCATAAGCAGTCTCTGCTTAGAAGTGATCTATTTATATAGACAAAGCAGATTGGGAGGGGGTGGAAGGAAAGCATGCAGGCAAAACAAATAAAAGGGATGATTTTTAGAAAGTATATGAAAGCTACCTTTGTTTTCTGTTAGGTTTCTTTTAAAAGGTTTTTGGGAGAACATGGGGGAGGGAGGGTATCTTGCTATGAGGATAAAGAGAGATGAGGCTGGAAGGGAGTCGGGAAGAAGTAAAAGAAACTGTGAAGAAAATGGACTTCGGGGAATGGTTCAGCAGGTTAGTAGCAGAGGATGTTTGCAGTAAGGCCATAGAAAGTGGCTGGTTACGTCTGATACTGTCATTGTGCCAAGAGCCCAGCTACAGCTGACGTGCTCTTCCTGGAGTAGCGTCAGAAAGCGCTGCCCATCAAAATGAGGCCAGTTCACCGTCAACATGCACGTGTGTGTGATCTCAGGTCACTCTGGGTCCTTGCTGGAAGTCTGCTTCGTTTGGAGGAAAAGGTATAAAAAACAGGACCAAAGGGAACAGGCCTAGAAGGTAAGGATGAGTTGAGGTCACCCAGGAGAAACAAAGCAAAACAGGGTATTTAAAATAAAGAAAGAAATGAGATGAGTAGATAAAAGTGAGGAACGGATGAGTATCCCCTGGCTTTTTTCAGGAATGTCTTTCTGCCCAGATTCACATAGATGAAGGAGAACAAGGAAGATGATGTTGTACTTGTGCCTTAGGGAGATCGAAGCCGTGGGTCTGAGGTTGCTGGAACATGTGGAATAACCAATCTCAGTCTTTCTTCTTCCATCTCTAACGCAGCTATCTTGTGCTGTGTGAAGAGGAAGCTCTGACAAGGTCTCATACTCCCTCCTCCATCCCTACCCTGCATGCTGTCTCCATATTGTGGTGGTGATGACAAATACTTAAATTTTCTCCTTTGCCAGGCTGCTTTGTGCTCTAGCTTACCATGTAGGCTGACCAGTGCCACCTCTTCTGTGACAAAACAGAATGAAGAAGCCTTCCTAAAGACACTACTACCCCACATTCACACCCTTGTTCTGATGGATTCCCAGCAGTCCTGATGCCATGCTGGGTGGTGAGCATGTCCAGAAGATACACAAACTAGTAGGAAAGAGCTGGCAATATTCCTCTATGACAAATCCAGGCACAGCCCTGAAAATGGTTGCAGTATGAGGGTTTTCTATCCGTAAGCACCTTCGTAGAGAAGAGCTGTGTGTTAGGGAGGAGGTCTGAGCCACCCCTGATGTCGGAACTGGAAGACAGTTTGTGTTAGTGGCATCCACTTGCAAGGTGAAAAAGGAGGCCTGATGGCTGTGGAAGAGGACAGGGTGGCAAGCACCTCAGCATTATCTCTATCTGTGAGTAAGCCACACATATGATTAGGCAAATTACTTAAGAAATCAAAGCAATCTCCCTCAAGTCCATGTGGGTCTTGCGGGTTTTACTTTATACTTTTGGAGAGTCCTATTTATCCTCCGTCATTTGGGATGATACTGGTAACTTCCTTGACATGGTGAATGTTAGTCCTTCCTTCTTTCATGTTTGTCATATGTGGAGTTACCATTATAATCATCATTTTAAAACATACCTTTAATAATAGTCCTTAATAGCACTACAATATAAGGGTACTGCGTGCTAAAGATAGAAAACTCCAGATGCGTTCGTGATGAGCCTAGGAAAGCTTTGTGTGATTAAGATGAATACTTCTGTTAGGGCCACTTGTTTTTACGTGTATTACTGCGAAAGGGGTAAGCAAAGAAATCACGTAGACCAGTCAGAGTGCTCTCACTGCTAGCTGGATTTCCCTTTGGGAGGAAAAGAGACAAGTCAGGATTCCTTTTCCGTTCGTTTTTGGAGCATTTGCATCCTCAACTAAGAGAAAAAGAGTAATTTTCAAGTGTGGCCAAATTCCTGGCGGAGTGTGACACTTCCACAATAATCATCACATTGAGGGCTGGTGTCACATGGAGATTTACTGGCAGTATTTGCATGGAGGCCTACTTTGGAAAGAAAAGCAGGCAAATTTCATTCCAGTTCCACTCTAAAGAGGACATGAGAGGAAAATGACAATTTGATTTTTGCTTTCTTCGCTTTTCACAAAATGAGGGTGTCTCCTACAGCAGTACACAAAGACCGCAAGAACTTGCATCTGTCACTAGGAAACCTGCCTCAAGATTTGATGCAACATATTGCTTGAAAGATTTATACCTTTTTCTCTTCGTCTGTTCTGTACATTGTTAGTCTTACTAATCTTCTATTATCAGGAATAGAGCAGGCTATTTGTTGCTCAAGTGTCCGTGATGATATGTGAGAAATTAATCTGAAGGCACTTGGAAGTTCTCCACCACGTCGGCATTGATCGGGTGGAGAAACTGAAGATTATTAGTTTGCAGGAATGCCTGCTTTTTATCATAATGCCTAAATAAAAGCAGCATAATAAAAGAGAGAGAGGAAGAGAATGTGCGAAAGACAAGGCTCTCTGCCTTGAACACGGCACAGCAGTCGTTGCTCTTTTGTAAATGGGAAATGAAAAATAGCCATTGGTGACCTTACTGAGCTCTGCAAGTTTGTTTGCTAAACAGAAAGTGGTTGTGTTGGAGCCAAACACCTTTCATCCTTACTGTAATTTTTATTTTGAAAAATAGTTTTCAAAGAATTTAAGAGCGGTCTAAGCTCAGCCAAGGATTTGGGGAAAAGAAGAGGGCAGTAAAATAGCCGCGCTGTGACTCCCATGAAGCCCCGTGCTCTCTGGGGGAGGGGGATGTAGCTGAAAATGGTGAACCTACGCCAGAGAATGAAGCAGGATAGGTTGATCTGATGAAAATAAAGCTTGAATACTTGGCCAGTGATGCTAAATTGATATTTGCCCCCAGGAAAATAAAACTTTTATGGGTCAAAGCCCATTTTTTGGAAAACTTGCATCCCATGGCAGTTACAGGGTGGTCGAGGAGGGGTTGTCCTCCTTCGGAAGGGTTGGGTTTACTCGTTGCCCTTGGAGTGTCAGAGTCAGCACAAAGCAAGACCAGCAGTCTGCAGGTCCCAGTGGGTCTCCACTGAGCACCAAGCACACCAACCTGTGCTACTCTTCACCACAGCCAATAATAATGTCATTGTTAAATCCAGGCAGCATGCTTGTTAGCTCTGCAAGGATGAGCAGTGACTTCATAAGAAGGATTTAGAGAGGGTTTTTGGCTAATTAATAGTTTGTCATAGCATTTGAGCTTATTTTCTCTGTTTTCAGTAGCTGTATGACCTAAAATTACATAATGGGAAAAAAAAGCCAAATTGGTTTTCTTTACTCTCTTCCTGTTAACTAAGCAGATCCTTGCAGTCAGGTCTTCTAATTTGTATGTAATCATAAAAATTAGAAGTGAGAGAGACCCGTTAGTCCTTCTAGTGAAGGATTGTTCTTTCCTTATAGACATTGTTCTTTTTGTAGCCTAGTGTTATATGACTCAGTTGATAAGACCATGAATATTCAACAGGATATTGTTTCTGATACATAATTTTAAAGGTGAGCATATAGATGGTTGTAAGATCAAAGTCAGTGTCACTCATTTGTCTTCCAAAGGTCCCAGTACCAGCACTCTTCATTTAAATCCCGAAGTGGGTCTGAGTATAATGTATTTAGTTGCTTGTAATGCATTTAGAAATAATTTTGTGCTGGTTTTGAAAGGAACTTAGTTGAGGTGGACATCTCAGATCCCGCACTACATCTGCTGATGGTCCCTGAAATCTGTGTCTGTTGCAGGTCAGGGACTGCAACATAGAAGCTCCTTTTAGCCCATGTTATTTAGTAATGTAATATCCTATACAAAGGCCAGTTATTCAAGCTGTAAATGAAAGAGCCAAATTGCCCCATAAATTTGAGGCTTATTGATGTGAGTTGCTTCTAATATTTCTATTGGGAAAAACCCATTTATTGATCACTCGGGGCACTGTCTTACTTCTGACATTAATTTAGTTGTAGATTAGGTTGGAATGTATTACTTTCATAAAGATCCTGAGTGGTTGGAGTCATGCAGTGAAACCGAAGCACAAATACCAGCAGACTGTATGGCTTGTGACACTGTCTGAAATAGCAAGCAGCACCAGTGAACTGGCACGCTTTCAGTTTGGTTTCCACTGAGAAGGCTTATTACAATAACAAACAACAGGTAGGGCTTTAATGAAATAGAGCTCTTATTCAAGCTGCTCAGGGATCATCCTCAAAAGTCTCCCTCTAGGTGCTTTAGGATGAGTAAGGAGGCTTCAGCAAAGGATTCGGGCTAGTTTATGTCCAGCACTGGAATAGATGTCGCAAGGGATTAACAGAGCAAGTGCGTGAAGCCAACTATAATCTTGGTGGGAAGTATTAGCATTGCCCAGAAATGGTATTGGTGGCAGGACAAATCTCCTGAGAGAGGTCAGGAAAGGGCAGAGTGAGATTAAGGCCATTTCGCTGCATTAGCTGGAAACCGTGGCCGTGCTAGGGTGGCAGCAGTGGGGAGTGGACTGCTCCTGCATTTGGTCAGCCTCTCCTAAATCTTTATGACAAGTGTGCTTTGCTAGAGTCCTATGAGAAATCCTGATGAGCTTTCTCAGTGTAGCAGTGGGTGCCAGCATCCTCTTTTGTATTCCCTGTACTGGTTGTGGTTTACTGAGAAATAAGGCAGCATCTTCGGCTTGATCCATCCTGCCCATGCAAAGGAAGGGCAGATGTCCCAAAGTCCACTGCAGCGTGATGGACGGCACATATTCCTGTTGCCCTCTGGTGATGAACAGTTCCTCTCTTCACAAATGGAAAGCATTACCGTCGATCTCGTTAGCTCCGCTGTTCTTAACAGAAGTCCTCCAAGTCCTGCCAAGGCAGGATCGTGGACTTGAAGGCAATTGCACGGGCTGTGTTCAGCTTCTTCTGGCAGTACCTGAGATTTTGGG
The DNA here is from genome assembly GCF_030936135.1 of Gavia stellata. NCBI lineage: Eukaryota > Metazoa > Chordata > Aves > Gaviiformes > Gaviidae > Gavia > Gavia stellata. Next base: position 20,260,694 of record NC_082598.1, on the reverse strand, counting down.
ATCTGTCTTGCTTGCAGACTGGAGAGATGTAACTGGCAGATAATAAATGGAGGTGCTGTTTAGGTGAAAAAGATATAAAGAAAGAACTAAGATTCCTTTCTGATGTTTACGTTTTGGTCTGTATGCGCTGAGGATTATAAATGCAATAAAGCTGTAACTGTTGTAGACCCTGAGAATGCTCTGACTTTGAGCTGACAGCTTTTCTCCCATGTAGCTAACATCAAGAACAATAGCTGCCTACCCAGGTAAAGCAGTAGGGTCCAGCGATGATCTCTAAAGCCACGGGAATTGCTACACATCTTCAGCTCTCTAATAGATCTAGACTGAATGGAGCCTGGCCTCTGAACGTGGCCGGCACCAGATGTTTCCAGCAAAGGGTAGAGAAGGGTTGGGTGAGCGTCAGAGCAGTCAGACGTGCCAGTCCTGCATTATGTCCGACATGAATCTCCAGCTTTGCAGGCTGGCATATACTGTGAAGCACGTAACTTTGTTAGTGGTATCTGCTTTAAGCTTGAATTTTTTACTATAACAGCTGCACTAACAACTTGTAGAAAGTTGATACATTCTTTCCCTCCAGCACTTCTTTCAGCACTGACTTCCACTCTCTAATTACGCATTTCGCAAAAAGCATTTGATTTTGTTGGTTTGAGTCTGCCACCTTTGGCTTTTGCTGTATGTCCTTACCTTGTTGTTTTGAGAGCCAGAAAGAATGGACCTGCTGCCTTTTTACCATTCCCTCCTTTAGAAAATTGTATCATGTCCTGTGCTAATCATTTTTCTTCCTTAAATAAAAAAAAAAAAACAGTGGTTTTTTTCTGTCACTTTTCATAGGAGGGATTTTCCGTGTTCTATTTTCATTGCCCTTCTTTGACCTACTTCTGCAAAGGGGAGTGAGGAGTACTGCACACAGTCTTCAACAGGAGGCTGGAAGACATATATAAGTGCATTTCTGTTGTACGTGATCTCAGATTTCTTCTGCATGCATCCTAGTATGTATGGACTTCTTTCATCATTAATATAAAAAGATAATGCATACGTGGCGGGAACTAATTGGTGTGTGGCTGCGTGTTACGCAGGGGCTTTTATAAACAGGGGCCCGTTAAAAGCAGAAATACGTACCTTGATGAAGTGATATGCTGCATTAAGGGCAGATCCACAGCTGTTACAGAACTTTGAGTGAGAGCCCAAGTCTTCTGTTTTCTGTTCTACCATCATGAGTGTATGGCGGTGTTCCCATCAGGTGCCTGGCCTAGCATGCTACAGAAGGTGGGATCCAGAACCACAGAGGCAAAATATCTATAAACTCTTTAAACTGTTCAGGCCACTACCACATGCTGGTTCCTAACAAGGAGGTGGAAGGACCTCTGGAATACACAGAATGCATCCTCAGTTGGTGATAAGGGATTTAGTATACTTTTAACCATTCCTGGTTTTAGTATTGGTATTATATTACTATCTAGGGATCCAAATCAGAGTCAGAGCACAGTACAAACACGTTGCAGAAAGATGGCTACTGTCTTTTTGACTCAAGCCAAGAAAATGAAGGGAGTTCAGGATGAAGAGGAAGCGGTGTCCCCCAGAGCTCAGTTTTGGGGCCGGTCTTCTTTATTATATTTATCAATGATCTGGATGAGGAGACTGAGTGCTCCCGCAGCAAGTTTGCAGACAACACCAAGTTGGGCGGGAGTGTTGATCTGCTCGAGGGTAGGAAGGCTCTGCAGAGGGATCTGGACAGGCTGGATCGATGGGCCCAGGCCAATTCTATGAGGTTCAACAAGGCCAAGTGCCGGGTCCTGCACTTGGGTCACAACAACCCCAGGCAACGCTACAGGCTTGGGGACGAGTGGCTGGAAAGCTGCCCCGCAGAAAAGGACCTGGGGATGTTGGTCGACAGCCGGCTGAATATGAGCCAGCAGTGTGCCCAGGTGGCCAAGAAGGCCAACGGCATCCTGGCCTGTATCAGAAATGGTGTGGCCAGCAGGAGTAGGGAGGTGATCGTGCCCCTGTACTCGGCACTGGTGAGGCCGCACCTCGAATACTGTGTTCAGTTTTGGGCCCCTCACTACAAGAAGGACATTGAGGTGCTGGAGCGTGTCCAGAGAAGGGCAACGAAGCTGTTGAGGGGTCTGGAGCACAAGTCTTATGAGGAGCGGCTGAGGGAGCTGGGGTTGTTCAGTCTGGAGAAGAGGAGGCTGAGGGGAGACCTCATCGCTCTCTACAATTACCTGAAAGGGGGTTGCAGAGAGGTGGGTGTTGGTCTCTTCTCCCAAGTGACAAGTGACAGGACGGGAGGGAATGGCCTCAAGTTGCGCCGGGGGAGGTTCATGCTGGATATTAGGAAAAATTTCTTTCCTGAGAGAGTGGTGAAGCATTGGAACAGGCTGCCCAGGGAGGTGGTGGAGTCACCCTCACTGGATGTGTTCAAGGAACGTGTGGACGTGGCATTGCGGGACATGGTTTAGTGGGCATGGTGGTGTTGGGTTGATGGTTGGGCTTAATGATCTTACAGGTCCTTTCCAACCTTAATGATTCTGTGATTCTGTGTGATTCTGTGATATGTTTGAGTTAATATTTCATTCTTAACTTAAATCAAAGCAATTCGTTGTTCTTTTCCTACTCCTCCTTTCTGTCCCACTCTTCCTCAGTGGTGCTGTTTAGGGACAGAGTTTCCAGCCTTAACCCTGAATTACCTTCCTTTGGGGGTTCAAGTAAGAGGCTGGATATTGCTGTAATGTAGGCGTTCTTTTAGTTTAATTTATTTTGGTTGGTAAAGAATATTCATCACTCATTTAATTCAGAAGGTATCTATTGATTCCTTTCTCCTCATTTGGTATTTTCTGACATTTTATAGCACTTGCTATTGATCTGTACAAAATCCGTAGTCCAAACGTCCCGAGGAGTGTTTTATTCACTTGTCATTTGCTGTTTTTCTTAACTAATAAATTTAACAGCCGTGTACATCCAGTCTGTTAAGATCTTGTGGCTCTACTTTCAAAGAAATGACAGTCTGGCACTAACAAATGAGTAATTCTTTCAGGCAGGAGCTTAGAAGTTGCAAGATAGGCAAGACAGAGAAACAAGCTCCTCCTTGACTGGTTAGCAAGACAAAGCAAGCCCCTCTACTCAAAGGACACTTTGGTTAAGGTAGGGAAAATACAGCTTTGCTTCAGCCTGTGGAATGTCACACGTGGTACTCTAATGGCAACTTCATTTACAGCTTGTCAACAGGTAATCAACTTAAGTGGCACATGCAGCAATACATACGAGAGCAGGTATGTCTAAACTGCGCTGATGTGCCACGCTGTCAGCTTGCCCGGTGCTACAGTTAGTTCTTCAGGGCTGCAGCAGAGTGCTGGGACGCTGTTAGTAGGGTGGTGCCTTCAGCAGCTGGCGTCAGAATCCTCCACTGGGGGTAACAGTCTAAACTGTACTTCCAGAAGTGATCAGGGGATTTCATGAGCCCAAGTCTCACTGAAGGTCAACGGGATTAGGTCTCCTTCGTCACTGGTACCTTCTCAACTGTCTTTTAAGTTTGGGTTTGGGAATAAGGTATGCGCTTTGTGTGATCTCAGATATATGGGAGAAGATGCTGGAGTCCTTTGGAGAAGGGGGCAGGGGGAAGCAGGATCTGCAGAGCTCTGAGTGCTTAGGAGGTGCCCAAACACGCTCCTACTTGCACTGTGGATGTTTCAGTCTTGGCCATATCTACTGCAGTGCACAGTATATGGGGATGGTGTTTAGAGAGACAAGGTGGCTGTAAGCACCATCCAGAAAGATGTTGATTTTGCATGGAGCCAGGGGAGGGGGAGTCCTCTGCACCAACTTGGCCACTTGGGCATTAGGTGTGTAAGTCTGAGAGTCACCCTCAGTTCCTCCTACTGTCAGCAAAGGCATGTGTACAGGGTGGTGGTTTGTTTCAGCCTAAGGTGAGTACCTGGGCTAAAGTCAGATGACCTGCCCTCTGCAAGTGCCTTCCGTCTCTCTCCTTCACTAAAGGAACCTGACTCAGCTACGGACAGGTGACATTCAGGTTCCGCAAAGCAGGTGAGGTGGGTGTCATCACCAGAAACTGCCCTTGCCTCACTGTGTCTGGGACACATCCTGAGTACAGCGAGTTTGACGACAGTTCCCTGTGGACTGCTCTTTCCTATCTCTGGCCTGTTGATGATACAGGCTCCTAAAAGGGAGCCTCGCTGATGAATAAGAAGCACTGTATGAATAGCTTTAATATAGGCTGTGTAGGAAAATTATGTAACTATGGCTTGGGTTTAGTTCAGAGACAAATTTTACCCTCAGTAATGACTGTATAGTTAAAAGTTAAGAGGTACTTCAGAATTTTTCCCTTTCATGTATTATGGAATGCTCCTTGATCTGGGTTGTAGTTGAAGACTTTTATAAGCTCTTCCTCTTCAGTCTCTTAGAAGGTGGTTGAGGGACCTTTTTGGTATAAATCTCATGCCTCCACGAGTTAACGTGTCAGCCATGAGTCTGGCACTGAAAACATGCTATGTGCTGAAGACTTGCTATCCAACACGCAGAAATGCATAAAGATGTTCTGCTTCCCTTAGTAAGGATCCCTTAGTAAGCTTACTCATTCACACCATCGTCCTCTGATAAGAAAACTCAGAAACGAAGTTTACTGCAAGGCTGCAATTGGTACACGTGGCAGGAAAGCAAAACCATAGCAGGAATTTGATGCATACCAGGTACTAGACTTCAGTGGTTAATTCATGTGGACCCGGTAACAGAGACCAGAATACAACATTTGGTTAGAGAGAAGGAAATGAAAGGTGGCCATATCTAGGACAGTTAGGAGAACAGAAGAGGTTTAGACTGGATATTAGGAAAAATTTCTTCACTGAGAGAGTGGTGAGACACTGGAATAAACTGTCCAGGGAAGTGGTGGAGTCACCATCACTGGAGGTGTTCAAGGAACGTGTGGATGTGGCATTGTGGGACATGGTTTAGTGGGCATGGTGGTGTTGGGTTGATGGTTGGACTTGATGATCTTACAGGTCTTTTCCAACCTTAGTGATTCTGTGATTCTGAGAACATAATGCTTTGAAAGAAATATGTTGAAATGTGATGGGCCCATGCTGTGCTGTGTCCAAGCTGACCTCACCATAGCTTTTGAAAGAGATGGTGAAAATTGCTTATATTTAACCTTGCATCCCTCCAACAACCATATCAGTTAGTCTACTGGTATCCAGCATGATGCTGAGTCTCCTCAGAGTGGAGTTCAGTGCTCAATTAAAGACTGTTCGTAGCAGCGAGGTCACTGGGAGGCACCTGAACCCTTTCCTGCTTCATCGTCATTCCTGATCGTGCCACTGGAGAGCAAATGGCTGACGAGGAACTCCGGGCAACCTTGCCAAGGTGGAGATGTATTCTCCTGACCATATCCAATGTAGGTAACGCTACTGTGCTTGGGCAGATAGGCACATAAGGGCTGCATGAGTGTGAGAAGCCAGTCCTTACCCAGAAGCAACAGCCATTTCACAGTTCAAGTGTTTTGAAAAGTCAGGAGGTGCTTGGGTAGCAGTTCAGTATTCAGAAAAACCTTGTGTTTTTCTCACTTTGTTTCTTCACACTGCTGACAGCTGTATGGTGGTATCGCAGTAATAAATTGTGGATATATTAAAAAAAAATTAACCTGTTGTTGCAGTCGAATCCAATCCTCAGGATGGACTTCTGAAGCATCCTTGTTACCTTGTGCTGATAAATCCATTCTCACACTAGCACTTTTCTCACTATTGGAGATGGAATTGCAGCGAAAGCCTTTTAGACTCAGAGCTGTAATATCCAGAGATGTTTTGTTTAGAGTAGTGTAAAATCAAGTATGTCATATGAACTTCAAGCAAGGTACATTTGAGCTGAGTACTGGATTATGGAAAATGATGTATGGACCTTCTTTAACTGTGTGGAGTTAGATTTGATTCTTAGCAAATAAGTGACAGATTCATATGTAGGGGAAAATTGAAGTTCTCATCTATATATTGTTTTTATTATGTTTTCTTTGCTTCAGGCTCTAACATATCAAAGACACTGTGGGTGAAAAAAGTAGTTTGATTTCCATCAATAAATGTCTTCATATTCTTGCAGCTCATACACAATTTGCGCTATTTCATGGTGGTGAAAAAGACACGGGAAAGTCGCAAAATAATTCATGGCAATCCAGAGCAGCTCAGATTGGAAGCATTGCTAATATTTACAATTATCGCCAAGCCCTTTCCGCGTGCTATCTGTCTTAGATTTAGAATTATGCTCCTGGCCCAGTACAAATATGTCGGTATGTTGGTTTGCATCTGTCTTTGCCATATGCAGAGTAAGACAAGAATTCCTCCTGCTTTGTTTTTAAATTTTTTTATTGTACCCCTCCAAAATCAGACCAGCTGTTGCCTAGATGCTGCCTTTCGCAAATGACAGCGCTCTTAAAAAGCGAGCTTATCTCGTCTCAAGGATTTGTCATCAGTGTCGTTACATTTTGTTATCATCTGGGAGGTAAGATTCAGTATTGGCAGTACTGCTGGCCCTTTGTCACCCTGCTAATGTGGTTCAAGCACTCCTTTGCTGCCAGCCAGGGGGTGGGTAGTGTTAGAGACGGGGTGCGTTCCACCGAGGCCAGGTCAGTGGCTTTGAGTTACCTTTGCTGGACGCCTCTGTTTAATTTAAGTAAAAACTATTTTTTTTTCACCTAGAAAGCTGAATTCTAGTAAGTAATTTCTGAACAAGAAGTCCCTTTGCATCTCTTTTGTTGCCAGCCTGATGCACCCCTCTGTGTCTGTGCAAGCATCTGGCTCCTTCTGGCGTTTGTACTGCTTTACCTTGTGCTCCCTGGGTCTAAAAATAAAATATCCATACGGGTAAGAGGAGCCGGTGTTCGCGTGCACTCCGGGTATGTAACACAAATCCTAAAGTCACACTGAACACAGCAGAGACCCGCACCACCCAAGCTCCTCCATTTATTTAACTAAAAGGAGGAAGGGGAGGAAAAAAAAACCACGGAGGAGAAATTTGGAGGTGCAGGAGGGAGGCTCACGACGTAGCCACGATGCAGAGCGGCTTACGCTGTGTACCACTCAGCACGTCTAGTTTTATGGTGAGGACATTGTCAAGCTGTGGAAGGACCAAAATTTGTGACAGTAGATGTTTGTAAAACCTGAGGAAAATGGAAATGTTTTCCAGCAGTCTAGAAGAAAGGTGCAAAGAAAGGGGCTTTTGTTTGTATTTCAGCAGCCCTGTGCCAGAGGTCTGACTCAGCCCAAGAAGAATGGCTGGGGGTCTGCAAATTAAAATCCCCAGGAGAAAAAATGAACCTAAAAATTGATCCAATTTTTCTTTTTTCTCTGCTTAGTAAATAAACAGTGTGAATGGCGAGTAGTCAACACTTTAAAAAAAATCTCATCCTAATAGTCATAAACTTTATGCATTTTAAAGATATCACAGTATAATTTTTTTACAGGAAAAGAGTTGTTTCAGCTAAAAGCATGCTTAAAAATGAATCTTTTTTTTTGTGCTGAAGAAGTACTTCCAAACAAAAGTTTGTTTCTTGTCACTGCCTGAAACCTTGATTTCCTAAATGCAGTGAGTTCAGCGTTCTCAGTTAATCTGTGATAAATGCTATAATGAAGTAGCAGGACAGACTCTCTCTGTTTTTTTTTTAAGTTTGGTAGAAAAAGCCAGACAATGTTTTAAGGAGTTGATGGGGAGACTAAACTGTCTCTCGGTGGGATTAAAAATGGTGGTGCTCGGTCAAGGAGTGATGAAGAACATCATAAAGAAAGCCCGGCCATGCTCAGGGTATGTGGCAGGCATCTCTAGGTGTGACACACGGAGAGCAAACGAAGCAATTTTTTTTGTATGTCTTACATTGGGACTAATTTTTTCTGGTTTAGGGTTGAAATAGTTGTGTCCTGCTGAACCCATTTCTGCATTGCTGAACTGGAGCTCTGAAAGAGCTCAGCAGCGCGTATGGTAATGAGCCCATTTCTATCAAAATGGCCTGTATTATTATTCATGTTTATTGGCTGCAGAGTGGTTCAGGAAGCACTTCTCAAACAGATACGCTGAAATATTTTCTTTTAAACAGACCCAGCAGCTATTTGTATTTCCTTCACTTGAATCCACACCCCCGATGCAGTCTTAATTATAATGACACCAAATGAGACAATTATTGCAATATGTGCAAAAAACACTTTTGGGAAAGGCGTATGAGAATACTTTGGATAGTATTAGCAGTTCTGCTATACTTTACATCTAATTAGGGCTGTTCCACAGTGTCACCAACCCTCTGTCATTACCCTGCGAACTCACCGGCTGCAGCGATGCATTTGCTGGACCAGCGGGAACGTGTCAGACCGCAGTCACACTTCCCCAAATCTTTTCACGTGTGGATCCTTCGTGTCGACCCTTTCCTTCCCCTCCCTTCCCCTCTTCCCCCTCGCCTCCCCCCACCCATGGTGTGACATTTTCTTCATGACAGTCTGTCTCCGAACTGCACTTGCTGCTGCCTCTGTAAGGGCTTACAAAGAGTGTAACAGCCAGTGGCCAATCGAGTTTGTGCAAGCTCCATCAGCTATGGATGAAACATCCACGAGAGAGAATAAGGACTTAGAAGAAAACTGGATAAAAGGGCTGCGACGGGAAGCTAGCTGGCAGGTTAGTGATACAAAGACGTATGTTTGCAAGTGGATTAAATCTGAGCGCTAAAAATCTCCGAACTTTTTAACCTAAGCATAGGTGAAACATGTGTGTTTATTTGTAGCAATGCCTGAAAGCATATTCCTATGAGAGCAGTTATCACTAGCTTCTTATTTTCTCGGAAAGAATAGTTGTGAGATTCCAAAGCCATCTATTCCAAATTGTAGGACGAGTAAATAGTTTTGTAAATCTGCAGACATAACTAAATGTACACTTGCTTAATAAAGGTCTTTGCAATAACAAGTTGCAGGTGCATGCTGTAATATCAAAGGAAATACGTGGCTCGTGTCTGTATATATGCGAGTTTATTCTGTTAAAAATATAATACACCACCTGTCACCCTGTTACTTAATTGTGTCCTGGTAACTGTAACAAGGGGTTTCTTTTAGCCTCTTTTAATGAGGCAACATCTTTAAATGCACAGTGCTTTTTTTCTTTCTTATACTGGACTCAGAGTAGATGTGTATGCAATTCAATCCAAAGGCAGGCAGTTTTCATTAAAGTGTGCAGAGCAATAATGTTTACATTATGCAGTACCTTTCTGGAGTTTGCAGAATTAGATACCATTTCAGACCTGCTAAGCCCCACTGAGTGGTTGTGATTGCTCTTTACATTATATCCTAAGCATCGTCTATGCACTTTTTTCTGCTCTATTGCATTTTAATTAGTCAATCAACAATATTCAAGAGATGTGTCACCAAGTTATTTCTTTTTTTCTCCTTCCTGCTTCTTACAAGGGATTTTTAAAGAAGATTATTATTATTGTTTTGATGATGCCATTATACAAAATTCAGATAAAGTGGCAATTTGATTTGTTCCTATCAGGTGAAGCTGCACAAGAGTCCCAGCTTGGTAAGAGTTACTGCAGCAGTCTAAATGCCACAAGGCACGCTCCCTTCCCCCAGAAGAATAGCCGGTTTAGTTTGGTTCCTTCCCCATAACTTTGCTCTAGAGAAGGAAATACAAGTCTCTCTTTAGAGGAGCATGATACTCAGTGTAATACTGGTTGTGGCTTTCGTCGTGGTGCCTTTCTGATCATGTCTGTATCCCTGATGAAAGGAAATATAAAATGGGATGTCGAGAATATAGAAGCCAAATGATCCATCCTCTCTATGTCGCTGTGGAAGCAGGTGTGTGGAGGTGATGGAGGGGAGATGGTCACTGTGCAGACACAGTGTGGGGGACCACCACTGCCCCAAAGAACTCATTCACAGGTGCGTGAATGAGTGGAAGACTGGGAGGAGATGAGGGAAAGGCAGGGGGAGAGCATCTGCAGCTTGTCTGTTACACCCATTAAGTGACCTGGAAATCTGTTCTTCTGCTTCCCTGGTCTGTGCTGTTTCTGCCAAGTCAGATGAGTGAAGAGTGAATTGGGAAAACATGGAAACAATTTTCCTGCAGTACCTGGCCAGTAAACAAGCATGCCATGGCAAGAATTAATTTCCAGCCAGCAGCTTCTACCTCCTTTTTGGGTGAGGTAGTGTTGCACCGTTACGGGATAGCGGTGGCAGCATGGTGAGGGAAGAAGTCTCGAGTTCTGTAGGTGCCATACCTACAGCCCTGAGATGGATAAAGGTGGGACCTTATCTCTGAGGAGACAGTGTGCCCTGGTACCCCTGCGTGTGTCCGCCGCTGTTCTGCTCCTTCCGGGACAGAAATAGTCTTAATCAAATGGAGAACGGGGATGGCGGTTGTAGATGTTTTGCTCTGGGACTACAACCCTGTTACATGTGAGTGAGATTTTCAGAGAAGCTCCTGCGAAAGGGTTATCCAATTCGCACTCGGATTGTATCTCATCCCATATTTCTTTACTCTCCAAGGTCTTCAGAAGTCCCAGGGTAGGGCAGAGCGTCAGTCTTGAAAGGAGCTGATTTAGAGTGAGCGCTGCAGAGCCAGAGCTCCTCTTCAGTCCTGTCTGCTGGGGAGCTCCAAGGTGATGGCGTACATCCTTTCTTCTTAAATGGGCCAAGTTTTTTTAGCACTAGGCCCTTATATCTGTATTTAGCCTCCTAAATAAGTGTCCTGGTTTTCCAAAGTGCTGAGTATCCTGGGAAGCCAACAGACATTTCAGTTTCCTTGGGCGTCAATGTACGAGACCTGTGCTTCAGGCTGCGTGGTGGTCGGTACCTGTCGCGTGGTCCTGGGGTAGGAGTCAGGCTGTGGTGCTCGGCTGCAGCTGGGGTTGTGACGTCTGTGAACTGCCTTTGGAAACTAATTAATGCACCCCGGAGCTGCCATGCGGTCACAGCCTCAGCTGTATGTGGTCGGCGGGCTGAGGGACCTGCCGACCCGTGGTGGCACGCACGGGGGGCCACAGAGCAGGAGAGCGGTCCCGGCGCCGTGCGGCAAACGTGGCGGAGCGGCCGGTCACGCGAGTCTCCCTCTTGTAGTGAGAGACTTGGCAATTCTGACTTCACACTTCGAAAAATCAGGCCGCTTATTTAGCAGGCTAAATATAGGTTAAGCAGCCAAGCTTGAGCATCCTGCTTTAAAAATTCTGGCGATAGTCATCTCCTATCCTACCTTTCAGCCAGCGCACTCGTCATGCTGTGAGAGGTCTGTGCGGTAGCCCCATGCACATGAATAAACATCAGCTTGCAAGTAAAAGAAGAAAGAGGCTTACAGTATTTCTTTCAAGGGGATATACAGTTTGGAAAAGGGATTGCATTCTGTCTCCAAAGGAGTCCGTTCTCTATTAAGTTAAAAAAAAAAAAAAAGCAGTGCTAAAATTATAATTCTGATTTTATCAGTTAGTTTTAACTTTTTATCTTCTATTGTTCTCATCATCTCAGACTTTGCTGTAGGGGTCTATATCTATTTTTGATTTTCCGTGGAGAAGGGTGGGCTTTCTTGCTCCTCTTAGCAGACCTTCGAACAGGTTTTCAAAACCTCTTATAATCCCTTTTCCTGATGTTTCCTTGGGAACAGCTTCTGACATCCGACAGATCTATAGCTGTCACAAAGCTGGCACAGTTTTACCACAGGCCAGGCACATATTTGGGTGACCGCAACTGTGTGGATAGATTAAAGGTTAAGAAATCTATGAGGGTGTGGATGTCAATATTTAAAGAAAAAAGTCCTGCATATTTATAGAGACAAATGGATTTTCCTTCGCATTTACACATCCAGGGAAATTTGTGCTCCCAGAGATGCCAGAGTAACTCCAGTTGATTTAAAAAGGGAATTTTTCTTCCGTAAATGAGAGCAAACGGTAATCCAAAATGTCCTGAGAAAGGAGCAGAGCACCGATCCCAGCAACTTGTCGGATCTGTGAATCCCTCTAGTGACATACTGAGATCTTGAAAGCCACGATTTTCTTCTTAATTGATGGCTCAATCAGAGTACAGCCTCTGTCTCAAGCTTACTTTAAGCTTTGTCCTTGATATGCTGAGTTACTGTATAGCCTAAAAAATACATTGCCTGTATTGCAGAGGGAGGGGTATAGAGCAAAAAATGTTTAAGTCATTCCAGAATCATTTGGGATCTTTCATCAAGATAGGCACACAGTTGATGAAAAGTAGGCATTTTGTCAGAGCCTTCAGCAGTTTGATGATCGTTTCTGACACAATAATAAAAGCAGACATGTCTTGCCATTTTCATTTAAGTTTTAGGCCTCATATACATTTGTGGGGAGTGGGAGTAATTTGGCTGAAATGGGATCTTATCAGGCTTCAGTAAAGCTGGGAGCACAGCAACACGGTATAAAGAGCAAGAGACACAATAACGTATCTTCTCCTTTGCAGTATGGTCCCACTGAGTTAATATTCATTGGAAAAGAACACTGGGTAATCACTATACATATACGGATTATATGTGCAGGCATGTATCTATCCATCTGTGTGGGCATGTGCACGCAGTGTGTTCACATCTTCAAGGTATGGTAGTGCTGAAAATTGAATGTTTTGGAAAGGGAAATTTAGGAATTCCTGACTGATGTAATATGTAAAATTTTCTTGTTATTTCCTGTTCTGTCTAGAGTAGCCATTCTTAAACTCTGTAAAATTTTCAATTCCTAATTTAATAATTTAGTAAGTATTTAGCTCTCTCAAATCTACTAAAATAATGAAAAATTTTAAGCTGTCAAAATTTTGGGGGTTTGTTTCTTCCTGTTTTCATGAGGACATGAATGCCATTCTGTGATGACGGAAACACAAGCGAAAAAACCTGCAGATTAATTTTTTTTAAATATTTGTTTCAACTTACCACAGTGCTGATGGCACTGTCGCCCTGTGTTGGTGATAGCCAAAACAGGGCTGTTAAACACCTGGAGATCCGGGCATTTAATATATTCTACTACTTTTTGTATTATTCCACAAGTCTTCCCTGTGTTCCTCCACAATACTGGATGTGAAAGTACTGGAAAATTTTACTTTGTTGCGCAAAGCGTGCAAGATTCAGGTGTAGTATAGCCAATAGCACCATTGTACTGCGTTTGCTGTGAACATTGAATTCCTTCAAATAATGAAGTTGCTGAAGTTTTATTATTTTCTCTGTCTTTTTTTTTTTTTTGCATAAGGGAGGACTGGTCACAATTCACTTACTTATCCTAGACTGATAACTTCTGAAACTCTTTATTTTTTATTTTTCCTCTGAGTATTGTATTTTCAAGACAATCATCATAAAAAGATCTACTGCTGCATTAATTTTTAACCTTCCAAACATATTTTGTTGCCAATTTCAATATTTAAAGTACGGTGCGAAGTCCACAGCTGCAGGGCTCCGTGGCTGCCCAGTGATTCCCCAGGGGTGGGTGGGCTGGCTGGACCTCCATCCCCTGGGTTACTGTGGGTGCCCTCAGAGGGGGTTCTCAAGGCTTCACAAAATGACCGGCAACCAAATAGAGGCGTATCAGAACGGGAAGGTCTTTATCAGTTCTGTCTACAGTTGCTGTTTTGATTGTTGTTTTATTTGTTTTTGTATATTTAATACATATGCATGGTGCTTCAAAGTGTGATACTAACAGAAAATACCTAGGAGTATTTGGGAGAAAATACAGCTTATTCGTAGAGTAGGGGCTGTAAATGAATGGCAGTGCAGTTATCTCTTGGGGTTGTTAGACTCCGGCGCTGGTTTTGGGCCATCTGTGATGTTATCCGGGCACTTTCTGACCTTTGCTCCACTTGCCACGTTAGACGGAGCGCCCTTAGGCACTGGCGTTTGGGAGGGACGGACGTGTTGTTCCCTCTTTAGCGTGCTGGCGTCTTTGGGTTTGAGGGGTGGGCCCTGTACCATGAGGACAAAATGATTTCCCTTATTTTCAACACGCCTGAGGAAATGTTCTCTCCTTGATGCTCCTCATCAAGTGCAGCAGAAGGGGAATATTGCCTCGCGAGACAAGACGGTGTCAGTCCTTCTGAAAGCCGGGACCAGGCGCGTAGCAGTGAGAAAAGAGACATAGATGCACCAGGATAGTACGAGGTGTCTTTTTGATAATAAAATACCTAATTAGTGTAAAGAGAAATAGGACCGACGTGTGATATTGTATGGACTGTAGTTTTAGAAATCAAACGCCTTAAGTCTAAACCGAGGGAGAGGTTCTACCGACCTCGGTTATTTAATACCCTGTGAAATGCACTGTGCATGCTGTGCTTAGCTTGCTGCTGCTCAGTACTTTAAGCCTGTTCATAACCGTTCACAGCACTTAAGATCTAAAGATACACTCATCCTTTGATAGGACAAGGTCAATTATTCTCAATTTATTGCCGGTACCAAAGTGTTTATGCGGTTTTATTTATAAGCTGGGTTTATGTTTTTCTAACATTAAAGACATTTGATAGTAAAAAAGGGCATTTCATTTGAAGATTACTTGTTCTGTGACATATTTATATTAAAAAATGTGCATGCATGTATTCATATAAATGATATAAACCCTATGTTTTGGTTTCCCCAGGACATCTCTTAGCTTCTTTTTAACCTGATAAATGAATGTTGTGCTATCCTGAGTTACATATATGAATTGTACTGATGTGCAGACGTCTGGGTCTGAGAATAACATTATTTAACTAGCCGCCCTTTTTCACCGGGTAATTGGTTTTTGGTCTTATGGTTGTTCAAGCTTTGTGTTTCTCCACTACGCTACTAGGACAAGAACCCAAAGCCACCTTTAATGCTTTCATCCTTTAATACCAGTACCGTGCCCCTACTATCTATAGAAGGGCGGCTCCATTTCTGCAAAGCCTGGGGAGACATGAGTAAGTCCATCCCTGTGTAATGAACCACTTAAGCCTGTGCCTAAGAGACGCCTGTGTTAACCGTCTGGCCTGATAAAAATGAGCTCCTGGTTTGCTGATGGAAACCTGTGGGCTCCCTGGCTCACGCTCTGCTGGAGTTTTCATTCTGTACCTACTCAGCTCTTCTAAAACTTTTTTATTTTTGGCAAGGGTTTTATTTGACAACTAGCAAAAATAATCAAATAACATTTTTGACTGTGCCATTTGAATCACTTCTCCTCCTCTATTTATTATTCTCTCAAAATCTTTAAGGGTATGTCTGGATAAAGAAGGTCTTTCTCAGACATAACTGTTTTACATTTAAACTGTATTTACTAATTCATAGGGAAGTGCTGGTTGCCATCACATACCCACCTCTCTGGTGTTATCACAGTTTAAATGTTCCCTGAATGCTTTGCACTATGACTGGTCTGCTTCGTGTCAGACTCGGGGCAATTATATTCCAGCTCTGGAGGAGGGTAGTTGGCGCCGTAAAAGAAATGTTCACCTCCCTCCTCCCAGGTTATCCCAGGCAGAGTTTAGCCTGTTTACATCTCTTTGCTAATTTAGCCACTTACTTGCATAGAAAATTACTCCCAGGCATGCTTGAAAGAGGTGGACAAATTATTTTCAAATAAAAAAATACATTTAGTTGTGTGACTGGTCTTGAAAATATGTTCCAGCATATTTCAGATGGGGATGTGTGGCCAACATGCAGCTCAGAGTTCATGAAACTTCTGGAATTAATGCATGTTCTTACAAAAAAGTGTTGTTGGGGTTTTTTTTAAATACTTCTGACTGATGAATCATATGTCTCTCTTGATCCTATCTCCCATGACTGTATGGCACGGAATTCAGCACTCATCTTGTTATGGCTGTTGGCTCATCCCTTCTGTTTTGCTGGGGGATTTCCACAAGACCTGAATCTCACTCTGAGCTGGGAAGGAGAGCAGTTGGTCAGCAAGGCACCTTTGACATCTGCTTCTCCTTCCAGCAGATCCCAGTGTGCCGCTGTTGGCTGCCCCCTCTAGCCCTCATCCACCCCCAGGGTTGGGGCTCCGGGAGGGCAAGGCCACCTTGCACAGCTCAGCCACCACCAAAGTGACAAGTAGCTGGGGACCCCTCCAGATGCCTCCACTTCGTCCTTCCTTCTCCCCACCCACCTTTTCTCAGATACTAGAAACCTGTAAACTTGGCTTTTCTGATTCTTGGAAGAATTCTCCTTTCCAGTGCTACTGGAATTAGGGATAGTCACCGACTGACACCAGAAGTGACATGACTAAGTGATCATGTCCTACTCAGCCCTTGGTCTTCAATAGGAATGCTGCATATTGGTCATACGTGAGCTATTGTGGACTTCCTTGATCACTTTAATTGGAGGACAGAAGGCTTTCAACATTTTAAACAGCTGACAGAAGGATCTATTCCCAACCCCTTCCCTCTAGCTAAACCTGCGATGTGTCAACCCCATCTGTACTTTTGACCTTTTACCATATTATCCGCTCTGCTTTGTCCTAAGCTGGTTTCTGCAAAATGAGCTAGATTTTGCTTCTTGGCAAAGTAACTACAGAGAGCTGGAAAATCCAAATGAGCTGATACATCTTTTGTTAGAGCTATTTTATTACTGAGCAATTTCTTTCTTTTTTCTTTATTCTTTTTTTTTGGATGCTCATAATGCAGGCACAGTTGTATATTGTATATTTGTTTTTTATGGTAAAAATAGTCAAATAGTACATCTTTTTATGTCTTGATTTAGAATTCACTCCAAAATAATGTAGTGAAGGAGGTGATACTTCAAACTCCATGTTTTGATTTTTTAATAGGAAATTAAAAATATTTGGGAAATTGATTTTTCAACTAATAACGTGAATTATAGGAGCTGATAAATGTCATATTAATAGCTAAGAAAGCAGTCATTTCAGATGGATAATTTAGATTTTTATCATTTATTAATCATAAAAAGTAAACCTGCTGTATAACTAATTTTAGTTTTATCAAGAAGATGAATTGTTCCAGCTAATGAATGTATAGATATTCTATGCCAAAGGCATTCGTAGGAATCTGTTAATCATTTAACTGTGTCATGGCATATGCTTTGTCTTCATAAACCAATTAAAACATATAACTTCCTCCACTGAAATGTGTGTTGGTCTTCAGTGCCTACAGCAAATTAGAACGGCATTTGTCTTAAAATACGCTTCAGTATTGCAGATTCAAAAATTTAATGGGGATAGTGTCTCCAGGTAGGGAACATTGCTGGGTTGCCTGTACCACCTCCTTGCGAAGGTAGTGCCTTTTGCAGCATTTCAGGGAGCTGATCCTACAAATACTGGTCCCATGTGCTCCGTGGAGGGCTTGTGAATGGTCTCACCCTAATCAGCGGGGAGGGCTTTCCTGTGTAGGTTGAAGCATGGGCAGAAACATGTGAGAACGTGGCTTAAATCCACAACTGTCTTGATGGAGAAAGCCCTTGGCAGTGGCAAATGTCAGTGGTTATTTAGAGCAGGTCAAGGAGATCAGCTTAGACCTGGGGATGGTCATGACGGATTTCAACAGAGATAGAACTTCTTATTTTTTGGAGGATGGACTGTAGCAATGGGAAGAAAGGCACTCTGTTGGAAGTTGTTCGTGGTGCAGGTCTGCATGCACCTGAGCAGTGCTAAAGCAGGTTGGAAGGGGCACTCTGAAGGTCTGTTTTTCCTCAGAATACAGGAGGCAGTTTTCAGCATTTTGGCCTATTTCATGCCTATCTTCATGCAAGATTTGGTTTATTCTTTGCCATGTTCAGGAAGAGTTGTTGCTTTTCTTCTGATTTCACAGTCTGCAATTGCTGTTTTGCAGTCTCTTCCTGTTCAACAGCACGGCAGCATCTCGAGCCTCCTAAGCCCTGGTGCAAGCACGCCCTGCTCCCTGCTGCTGAGCTCTGTCTCGCCTCCTTCCTTGCAGCCTGGGCTCCCTCAAAGGGCGCATCACGGCGTGTAGGGCGGGTAGCGGTCTGTGGGAGGGGTTGATCTCCTCTAATGAAGGTGCTGATGCACTGCTGAGAATCATAGAATGGTTTGGGTTGGAAGTGACATTAAAGACCATCCAGTCCCACCACCTGCCATGGGCAGGGACGTCTTCCACTAGATCAGGTTGCTCAAAGCCCCGTCCAACCTGACTTTAAACACTTCCAGTGATGGGGCATCCACAGCTTCTCTGGGAAACCTGTTCAGTTCCCCCCCACCCTCATAATAAAAAGTTTCTTCCTCATGTCCAATCTGAATCTACCCTCTTCTAATTTAATTGTGGTAGTTTTGCCAGACCTGCTTCCTTCAGCTGTGCAGAGCATCCTGCTTTCACGGCTGCTGCTGGCACTTTCAAGAAGGGGGGATGAAGCCATGATATCCAGCGTGATTTCTGCACGGTCTAACCTGGGATTTCACTGTGCCTCAGGTCCCCCCATGCCAAGTGGAGCTCCCCCCTTCCCGCCCCTTACTTGTCTGTCTCATATACTTAGGACAACCTCTTTTCCATTTAAAATCTTTTAGACGGGGACTATCTGTTACGTTAGACTTGTGTAAGAAATTACCTCACTTGGACTTACTCTTGGCAAGGGTTTAGAGATGCTGCTGTAATACAAATAACAGCGCTGATTGCTGCTGGAGATTTTCCTGAGGACAGCATACGCAGTTACCAAAGCTAGAGGTTAAAGGCTAGTAATTGTACTCGTGGTTATTTTTAGTCCATCGTAGAAGAGACAGAGAATTTTTTTTAATGGATTTTTATATTTAAGGAAATTACAGCTTTCTGGAAAAACTTCAGAGCTGTGACAAAAAATGAGAGGCAAGAGGGTGTTTAGATTTGGGGGCTGGATTTCTATACACTGGTCATTCAGACCTGTTTGTTTCGTCTCCTTTCTTCCTCCCAGTGAGGTGAATAAAAGAAAAGCATGAATGTGTTTAGGTTTTATTCACAGCATTGTTGTAATGTCAGAGCAAATACAGATAGAGAGAGACAGGAAGCTGAGGATGGAAAAATCAAAAGGCAGCAGACGCTCAAATAACCAGTTCTAGCTAATCCAACTCTAAAACGCATTTTGTTTGGCTGGTTAACAACCTGTATGTCACTGTACCACCTATACTGTGTTATTTTATTTATATCTTTAATAGGTTATCTGTAGGCAACATTACGGGTGAAACACTGTTGCTAAAAGAGAAGGAAAAATTATAGTTATTGCTATAATAAACAGCTTGAGAATATCTTTTTAAGAAGTTTGCAGTAATACAAAAGGAAATAGCATTAGATTGCAACATCAATTATTTAGAACGAAGTCGTTATATTCATTTTTTACCCTATTTCTTTTCTCAGAGATAAAGTTCAGTCTTTCCAGCGTCAGGTTTCTGGAGCCATGAAATGCCTGCTTGGGTCAAAAGTCCACAGCTTTCTCATGAACCAGGTCTTGAGACTAAGTGGGAGCGTGTCCTTGAATGGACGAGCCAGAAGTTCTCCAAAGGTGGAGGTGAGGGGGTGCATGAGCGCTCCCAGCACCGCTCTTGTGCAGCTCATGCAGCTATAGCTCTGCTGTAAGGGAGAAGTGCCAGTGGCCTTAGGTTTTCTGGGACTTTGAGGAAAATAGTAATTTTAGGCCATCTTGCCCTAGTTTTAGGAGGCTTCTGGGAATAAGAAAGGGAAAATGGATCTTTGTAAAGACTTAAAGAATGTTGCTGAGCGGGAGGGGGTGAAATCAGGTCCTTATGGAGCACTGAACCTGGTTTATAAATGGAGTGAGGAAATGTAAGTCATTGTGCACTTCTAAATTTGGGGCTTTTGTATGGATATTACTTACTTAACTGAAGGCAGAAACCTTCTCTGAAAAAGAAAACGCAATTGTGCCAGGCAGGTAGGATCTCTCGGGTTTCATTAGAAGTGAAGGCGAAGGCAAGAAGTAATCAAAAGAATAAAAAAATTTTCTTTTATTTTCCTTTCTTTTTAATTCTGTCCACATCTAGGAATTACTTCATGAAATAAAGTAAGGACCTACTAGTAAGCATGCGGGTTGAGAACTTCACACTTCTTGGTTATATGAATGTTTGGAAACAATGCTGTGAACAACCCACTCAGCAATAGTTTTCTCAGTGCCAGTAAAATCTTCAGTGGCACAAACCTCGTAAAAATAAACAATATTTTATATAAATGCTGACTGAATACACATAAGCTGTGAATACAGTTAGGATAGCTGCCACTGCTTAAAGGTCAGTAAAGCATAGCATTAAATGGCACATTTTGTGCTCTCAGACACATAACCCATGATAAATTTTATGCAGTACATTTCTGAAATACCTACAGACACATTTTCTTCAATAATTCACAATCCTTTAAAAGCTTTTTTTTCCTTTTGACAATCAATAGCAGGACGTAGTGTCTATAAAAGTTGCTGGTACTGGACTTCCATGGTCGGTTTAATTGGAGGACAGATGACGTTAAATTCCCGTAGCAGCTGACCTGTCCCCAAGCCCTTCCTTCCAGCTAAACTCATGACATGCAAGCCCTGTCCACAGGATATGTGCTGGACCTTTAGCCTAGTACTCGGACCATTTTGTCCAGGGAAGGGTTTTATTTTTATTTTTTGTCTCCCTTTGCAAGGTGATGGGTTTCTAAAGCAAGCGTAGGAGGACTCAGAATGCGTATTAGTACGAGATATTTAGTGGGAAATGTCATCCCTACGACACGACTTTTTCCTGCTTCTGTTTGCTAGTGTAAAGTCAGCAGAAGTAAATTAGCTGGCAGATTTCAATGGAGACTGTTACCGGCGTCCTCTGCCAGATAGCGTGCGGAGTGCCAAATTAGAATTGATTTCTCAATAAAATTGAGTTCAGCCTTCTCAACATAATCTAAGACAGAATGACAAAATCTCTCTCACTCACTTTTTAATTTTATTATTTTTGGTCAGTTTTGTTCTTGGATATTTTTGCTACCCTAATTGCTTGCTATTATCCTCTTCCTCGAATCTTGTCCCTTGTCCAGGAGAGCAAAACCTCATCTGCTTTTATAAGCAATTCAGGAGTAAAGTAAAAGGGAAAGCACATCTTCGCATCGCCTCTCTCGCCCTTCCTCGCACTCTTCAGACTCTTCTGGCAGCAGAGCCAAGAGCACAAGTTCCCTCTCCGTGCTGTGACTCAGAGGCTGAGAGCACAACAAGCTGTTTACAGTCCCATCCTCATTTCTCCTTCCCACTCACAGCACGTTGCTTTGGGAACCACCAACCAACCTAATTAAAACAAATTTTTCCTATTGCGGGAGCAATTCCCCAAATGCTTCGCCTCGCCAGAATCATGCTGTGTCTGCTCAGTTTGCTACCTCCATCCAGCTCCCGAAGAGGCTCATCTTACTGTAAAGAAAATCAATGCCTTCTAATGTGGCTTTAATTATTAAATTCAGCACATTTATCACACATACTTCTGGGGAACCTTGTGTAATATATGGAGGTGAAAAAAAAGTCTTCTTTTAAAAAGATGTGCATAGTAAGTAAGTGACTTCTGAAACGTTAGCAAAGCCTGTTACATAACCCGGTAAAAGAGCTATTCAGAATTAAATAAAGCAGGATTTTAAATGGGGAGGCGCAGGTGGAAACACAAGATGGCAGCACTGGAGGCATAGCAAAAGGTCTGGAAGTGTAACCACCACCTGGAATTTGCTGGTTTAATTTCTGCTGCAGACAAGGCATTGCACCCAGTCGTTATGCCTAGCCCAGCTACATAGACATGCAAGGGCAACAAGATTTCAAGGTGTCGTTGCAACTGTCCTCTTTCTCCAATGACTGGCACCCATTTCTCATCCCACCTGAATTCCGGCGGCGGAGGTCAGTGAGGTTGGATGGCACCAAGTGTTCATATCAGTTTTCCAGAGCACTGAAATCTTCCATCCCTCAGCTCATTCTCTGGAAATCAAAATATAACACGGCTTCTGAAAGGACCTCTGGTGCTATTGGAAATACCTGTGTTTGTTTGAAAGTGCTCATCTGGTGTCACTTGGGTGCATGTAATTCCTAGGGTTAAAAGGCATATGATTATGCCAACCCTGTTTTGGCAAAGGCAGGGTTTCTGAGGAGTGCTGAGCAACATGGTAGGCCTGTGGCATTCCTCAAAATACTATTCTTTTTCAGCTTTTTTTCCTGAGTTCTAGTTCTGCCACTTTCTAACTTTCTCCTTCCATCAGGATGCCTGGACCAGCTGCCTTTACATCCTCTCCTTTGCCCGTTTTTGAAGAGCATCATGCACATACTCCCTGGCTGTAGGAGTGAGAACATGACTCCAGACCGTTGGATTGGGGTTTTTTTCCATGTGAGACTGGTGGTGTTTTGAGTATTCAGAGTTTCCTTTCTGTTCCTTTAATTCTCCAAACCAATGGAGTATCTAGCTGTCTCTGATGCTAGGTTGTCCTTTCTTTTTCCCTTTCCCTCTTCACTTGCCGTGGTTATAGGTCTCTCTGTTCCCACCTATATTCTGCTTATTTCTCTCTCTGCATAACCACACCTCGAGCATAAATCCTGCTTTACAGATGTTTACTACTAAATCTTTGAGAGAACTGGCACAGTACACAACACTTATTGCTACAGTTGTACTTATTTGTGAAACTGAGGTTTTTCTAGCATGAGCCAGAAATGAGCCCCGTTGACATCACATGGTGCAACGTAGGTATCAAGCCACCAAGTGGCTGCCAAAACCTATGGAGAGAGTAAGTGCTTGGGCTATGAGCTTTCAGGCATCTGAGAGCAGTGGCTGTGTTCCAGCAAAACATTGGACTGTATGCTTAATTTTAAGCATGTAAGCAAGCCGGTGGAAATGGGTCGGACTAGTAATATACTTAATCTTCAGCATATTCTTAACTACCCATAGGCTAACTACTCATGGAGCATCAGAGTTGCTTGCACTCCCAACCCAAAAGCTGTGATGGAGTAGGAAGCGGGATAATTAAAATATTGACTAACTAAATGAAAGACTTTTATTGGAGAGGAGGACTGCTGTTTCCAGCTGCAGAATGCGGGAGTAAGAATTTTGTTCAAAGGAGTGGTTGTCTTTCTTGAGTGCACGTGCAGACTGGCTGGTGGATCATGTGGGTGATTGCTGTGCTTTCTAGGGTTGGTGCTGGTTATGAATGAGATGATCATTTTGGGTGAAAGGGCTGGGACGTGAGAGTCCTCATCCACCTCTGGAAGATTCTGTAGCAGACATTTTTATGCTCCCAAGCTCCTATTAGTTACCTTTTGCCCAAGTTCTCCCTTAATTGCTTTAGTCAAAGGCTAGGAAGGGCCAAGTGCTGGTGTAGTGTATCCATTAGCAGACTCAGAGGTCCCCTCATCCCAATGGATTTGGTCCTGAGATCTCTCCCAAATACCGGCACAGGTTTGAGACTTGCCCTGCTTATATTCTTGCCTCTTTGGCTGGAGAGAATAAATGGATTAACAACCATTTTTGAGAGGAGTCTTCCTGGTAGTTGTTGTGTCTCAAAATGTTGGTTCTCAAGGCTGTCTTCACAAGGGAGTTAGTCCTGTCTTTTGCCAGTAGGTTGAAATTACCTTCGATATTTATTGCATCAAAAAAAGAGAAAGAAATAGAACAAAAAAAAAAAAATTAGGAGAACAGGGATTTTTAAAGGTGGGGTTTGGTGACTGAGAGCTTATCCCATAGAGAGTGTAGAGTGGGTTGTGTAGGGTACAGCCACAGAGAAAATGAAAAGTGCTAGGTCATCCTGTCCTCTTCTCAGGCATATGCATATCCCCTTGGTAGCGCAGGTTTATTTGCAGGAATGCTTTGTCCCTGAGTCACGCTGGTTGGGGAGAGGCTGTTACATATGCAAAAAGAAAAAGAAAATATACTTGGGTGCTTTGTCTTCTAGAATTTTCACTATTTCCCCAAAGTAGCTATTTTTGGTGAGTAAGTTTGAACATGTCAAGCAGTATGTACACCATGTGCTAAGCGTTATTATTATTTAGTGTTTTATTTACTATTAATGTATTTTTTAGTAAGTACTGGGACTTTCAACCCTTCCTTTGGGAAGTTATTGTACATTCTCATAGATTTCACTGTCAGAGTTTTTACTGATAGCTTGTATTTTCCTTTTCTTAATTGCTGCCTGTTACTTCTTCTTGTGTCCTCTTGTACCTAATTATAAATGTTACAACATCAATTTAGGAAAAATATCAGGGGAGGTTTCACAAGGGTCAGTGCTGATCACAATATTGTTTAATACTTTCCTAAACAATACATACAGAGCAATACAATTTGCAGATGATGCCAAATTAAGAGGGATCATAAACACAGCAGAAGGCAGAGAGAGGGAGATAACAAAAGGATGTTGAGAGTTTAAAGAACTGTGCAAAAATTAACAAGATGAGATTTAATTTAGATAACATACAAGGTCATACACTACGGGAGAAAAATACCAACTACAAAATGGAAGATGCTGGTTAGAAAACAGCAATAATGGTGATATATTTTACATTTATGTAGCTTCTTTCATCTTACAGAGTCCCAAAGAGCTTTACAAATTAAATAAGTTAATATAGAAACTACACATAAGGATTATTTTATTCTCCACAGAGACACCTCCTGTGTTGGTGCAGAATGTGACAGCTACTCAACTGAACTCTGCAGTGGTGTGCAACAGTTCAGGACAAAATATTACAGGTCCCCTTGAAATGGCAGTAAAAGTTAACAGAAGCCAGCATTTGTGCAGCAGGGCACTGCTTAAAACTGTTCCTCTGATGAAAACTGCCAGAGCATTTTTTTTTAAGCTGCAGATGATCAAGATCTCAGTTTTACATCTGTCTTTACCTTTACTGCAGTAATGCAGAGATGAGCCCGCTCAGTCAGGGTGGACACCGACTGCATGAGAGCTCATTGTGTGAGACAGTTGGGAAAAGAGCTGTGGTGTGCTTTTTTTTTTTACTGGAATAGACAAATACGTATGACCTATTTATTAAAAAGTATATAACATTATCTGTACTATTTGAGGGCTATTCATTTTCACATGGACAGGGCGGTTTAACTGGAGGGTGTATAAAACTGGTGATGGGAAAGGAAGGCATGTGATGCTGAATTGATGGTTGACGGAAAGGGCGAGATGAAGAAGATGGAAGTTGTAAATGAGGATGCAGCAGAAGGACAAGATGGGTCAGGATGAACAATACAGGAAAGGCAATGGCAGAGGAAAGGCTAAGAATAGTTTCCTTAACGCCTCTCATGTTGCCCACCATGACTGCATTCTTCGGTGAATATTCTTTAAATGGTGGCATTTCAGAAGGACACAGCAGGTTCGTAGGGGATTACTGTTTTGCTTGTTTCCCCCATCCTCCTAACTCTGGGCAGCATTATGAGAGTGGACCCAGGGTTTGAATTTACTCACCTATATGTATGTCTCATGATGGAGGCACATGGCAGATTGTGTGTGGGGGCACCTAAGGTGGCTCCTTAGAAGCCGATGTAATGTTATTTTCTGAAGGTCCTGATTCATCATGGAGCGGCCGGCTGCATGGCGCATGCGGTGTGATGTAGGGGTCTGCGCTCGTGGCGCTTGCCAGCCCTAAGAGTTTGTGCTAAGGTGATCCCCAGAGGGACAGATGCTAAGGAGTGTGCAGCTTGGAGGTGGCTGGTGCGTGAAGCGCGCTCATCCTGCTCTTCGGGGAACCAGAAGTTTTTGTAGTATCCAGGTCTGATACCTCTAATGCAAACTGCATAAACTCAGGTCATTCCCCGGGCGTGAACAGGTCACACGTGTCCCAGAATCACAGAATGATTAAGGTTGGAAAAGACCTGTAAGATCAAACAGATGGGTCTCTAATTAGGAACAACTCAGAGCCATTTCAAGCATCACTTTAAAGCACCATTTGCTCTACCAGGAGGGCTTTTCTGTTAGCAACGGGGTGTGTGGGGGGGTGTGTGGGAGTGTGTCCATGTGTCCGTGTGTCCCTCTGAATATAGATTTAGTGTTTTTACCTGCTGGGCCAAATTGAGAGTTCATTTGTCAGATTTGCCTCTGCTTTATTTCTCTCTGCAATGGCACATGGTAACATGTGGCTAAAATCTAGAGGAATTAGAAAGGGCCATTTTCTGAGAAGATTTTGCACTACCTGTTTGAACCTGTGCTTCTTCAGTCTGCTATTACTGATGTTTCTTCTCTGGTCAGCAAATAAAAAAAGTAGAATTCGTTCTCTTCTTCCCCTTCACGCCCCAAGTATTTTCTGTGCTCAGTTGGCAAGGGGAATTTCCTGCATTCATTTGACTGTTTTGAGGTCCAGCTAAGTGCTTGGATGTGTAACTGCCTATCCCATGTAACCATGCAAAGTGAATTTAGGTTGACGTCTCAATTTTGGAGTTTTTTTACATTTGGATTCCAGCAGTTGCTTAATATTTTTCGGTGAGCATCACCAGTGTAGCCTGTTACATAGGGGCTAGCTGCTACCGCAGACTTACCTAGAGGGGGGAATTCAGTGGGCCTGATTTTCCACTAGCGTGCCCCTTGTGTCACTACTCACAGCTGTGCAAAATGACACCATTGTTCTTCGGCAGCAGTTTTGCATCCATTTTGCGCAGGGATGAGTGACTACAGAGGATGCAAGCTGGTGGAAAATTCACCTTGTGTTCTGTGCTCCATCTTAACCAAGGCACAAACCGGCACCCTCATGGTCTGTTGACTGTAAATCTCTTAGTTTTAGATGAGCTAAGAAGGAGCCTTGCCATGGCTAAGCTAGTGTGAATCACACTAAGCTTACTTCAGCTAAAATAAACTCCCTTCTTCCTTCTGAATACAGTCCTCCTCCTTCCATGTGGCTGGGTGTGTGGTTGTGTGCAGTGTCACAGCATCCCCATGCCACCAGGCTCCACGTCTTGGACACAGTGCGCTTTGGGGTTGCTGCTCCCAGCCAGCACAGGGATGCTGGCTTTGGGCAAAAAGAATTCAAAATGGTGTGTTTCAAATAAGTGATCTTGGGAAGAAGGGGCTGGGTACTAGTCTGTTATGCTTTTAAAATGTATGAGCTCTGTATTCAAAATTCTTGCGGCTATGCCTGCGTATGGAGTAGCGCAAGGTTTGTTCAGTTTTGGAGAGAGCAAGCACCGCCCTTAAAACCTAAACCTGCTCTTGGGAGGGAGCTGTCAAGCCGGCATCTCGTTTGCTTTTTGTCATGACTGAGCAGTAGTTAAAACTGGAAAGGGAAGAAACCAGGCAGTTGAAGGACAGACTTTCTCTCCCCCGGTGCCGTAGAAGTGTCTGCTTCAGTCTGCTGCCATTTTGCTTGAGAGAGCTGGAGCACTTGAGTTATGGTGACATCTATTAGAATTCAATTAGTGGTAGTTCACTGACCCAAATTAACATTCTTTGTTAAACTCAAGTCAGTGTATATGTATGCTATTTCCAGGCCAAACGGACCTGCATAGAAAAGAGGCTCCGAATCTCTGAGCTTGTTGGCAGTGTCTTAGTAACTGGATTCAGAGCACAAGCTTATCTAATGCCAGCGCTTTAGGCTGGCTAATAGAATTGCACATGTCTGTGGTTTGTAATTAAACTGTGCGGAGCTCTGACTCAAGGTGAGCATGGAGAAGGAGGATGATGGAGGACATGCCGGAGGCCTCCCTGCAGCCTCTCGGCTCCTCCTGTCCGTCCTGGGGCAGAGGCGACTGTTGGGACATGTTGGAGGTCGTGGATCTCTGCTGGGAAAGGCATCCTGGCACACGGGGTGGGTTGGAATAGTCCACCCTTGCTTTGGTTCTTATTTCAAGCCTTTCACAGGTTCCTGACAGCATCAAATCTGCCCAGGTCCCAGATTTGATGTTGTTGGCTTTGGTTTTGGGACCCAAACCCCACCCTTCTCATCCACTAAACCTTTCAAGCGCCCAATCCATGCCTTGCTGGGTTTGTCCGAGTGACTTGGGCAGTGCCTACCATAGTCAGGCATAGAAATAATACCACTGCAGTCAGCAATGCCGTTCAGCATCAGGAGAGGAAATGAAAGGACATTCCCACTTTGTTCCTTTACCATGGCCTATCTGTACGGTGACCTGAAATACTCTAGAGCTGTCCGTGTGGTTGTGGTTTCCCTATTTTCTAATTAAAAAAACCCACTGCACGATACTTACCTATGTCTGCAACTTGGGGTGGTTTTTTTGCGCGCTTGTGTGGCTTTATCCCTCTAGGAATGAGTGAATCGCTGGCTATGACCAACTATGATTTAATTTCAAAAGAAAACATGACTTATTAGCAAACAATTGTTAACGATTGATTTTAAAAGGGAAAAAAATCTGTTTAAGATATTTTTTCACAGACTCTACTTCCATGCTGACATTTACACTAAGACAGTGGGCAGAGACGTGTTAGTCTGGATCTGTTCCCATGTGTCACTTTGACTAGTTTAAACTGTCACTGAGTATCTTAGAATAGTCAGCTTCATGTGTCTTGCAGATATCAGTCATTATATTTCACATTTTAATTTTAATGGCCACTGATGCAGATGTCAAGAAGTGTTGAGGCATTTGGGCATTGAATTTATGGATATTTTTTCTTATTTAATGGGGGTTTGTGTCAAGATACAGTTAACTATTATACAACTAAATTCACTTCTGGTGCATGTGAATGTTTCCCATGTGTGTGGATTTGAATTTGACCCATGGAGAGCAAGTGCTTTTTGGGATGCAGTGATTTTCCTTCATTATCTGTGCCTGTTTTCTGTTTGGTAACTTAGATATACACATTTTAAATTTAAATGCACCAATCCCTATGAAAAAATGGCTAAATACATGTCAGCTTCCATAGAGAACATCTTTCTGATGCTGACTGTGCCCAGTACAAGGTAAAACTTCAGAAAATCTGTTTCCAATATACTTGAAGGCATTTACTTATCAGCAGCACAGATGGCACTTGAAATGCTGAATAATTGTTAAGAGCCAAGGTAAACGATTGTGCAAATGTAAAAGCGGACACAGGAATTCAAGTCTGTGCGGATTGCACCACTTGTATAGACAGGTGGGGAAATTTGCGTGTGCAAACTCTGCTTCGCTAGTGAAACGACCAGCTAATGTCCTTACTTCCCTGTGTGGGCCTTGGGAGCAGAGGGTGGAGCAGCTGGCTGCAGAGGTGAGAAATGAAGTGTCCAGGCCGTACTGTAAACTCAAAGTCCTGCTGGCCCTGCTTGGAAGTGACAAGTAAAGGTATATGCTTTGTAGCCACACATGCTCCAACCTTTAAGGCACTAAAATTTAACTCCTTTTTGGTTGCTTCAAGCCTTACCTGTATGGGCTACAAAATCTCTGTCCTCCTCACAACAGTTTTTTCAGCCTTCATAAGCCTTCTGCAGGTTCTGGTGGCACACTGCAGTTTGGGGACACCATGTCTTTGGTGGGAAAACATGCCCGATCCGAATCAGTATTGAATTTAGCATCAAGTTAAATGACACCCGGACCATCCCCCTGCTTGTGCTTTTTTTGTATGTATGTGGGTGCTTCAATAAAACCTCTGCATCTTATTTCTCATAAAGCCACTCCTGAAATGTGGAAACGCTGCAAGTTTTGCAAGTGCCGTGGTGTAGTGATCGAGGAGACTCGCTGCAGCAGGCGACGGGGGCTATGTGGGATTCAGCGCTGGGCGGAGGGGCTGTAGGAGGTCTGCCCACCTGCTCAGTCTCTTCGAGGTCCTCTTTGAGCTCTTGTTGGAGATTTGGGCTGCGGTCATACCAAGGCACATCAGGGACCGAGTGCCTCTATGGTCCTTGCTGCGTGCCCATAGACCCTGTGGACAGCCTTTGCCCCAGGCAGCAAAAGACAAGAAGTGGATAGAAGGATATGGAAGTATGAGGAAGCTGTAAACATGTGGGGAAGCAATAAGTATGTTGGGAAGCATGATGGATGGCGGTATCAGTTCACTGGCAGCTTAACTCTTGCCGTTATTTTTTTAGGCATCATAGAAAAGTAGAGTTTTAAGTGATAATGTGCTGGCACTCATCAGAGACTGCATCTCCGCCAATGCTGTACACGGCATCAACCCAGAGAGTCTTTGGTGGAACCTTAACTCTGCAAAAACCCACAATGTTAATGATGAGCAGTGGTTTTTGCTGTTTTTTCTGGTATCAAGGGGTCATATTTCATGCCATCTTTTTAGGATTAAAGTAAGAACAGGTCTTGCTGCAAAGACAGCATCATTCAAAGACTGTAGCTGACCATTGCGCTCAGCAGCACCACGCTAGCTCTCCCTTCACATCTCCGTTTCTTCTAAGTTTGGCCCGTCCACCTCAAAAGTTGTGAGACTCCTTCCCCTATTTCAACTCTTTCCTAGCTGTTCATTTCTTTACTGCTGCCATCTGGTATGGGACCCTTTTCATCTGCGGATTCCCCATCTCTCTCCTGATCAGCGCTAGCAGCCAAAATTCAAATCTGCAGTTGGAGATTTTATTCCTCCTGCTGTCCTCCCTCCTCTTCTGAGACGAAGAGGGATGGTACCTGGTAATGCTCTCTGCCATAGGTTTCTGTTGCTTGACCTACGCATAGATCCTTGGCTAGTAGCATGGCCATGGTGGTGTAACAGAACTTGACTGTAATATGAAGGCATTTGGAAAGTCTGGAAAATGTTTCTTTTAAAGAGTTTACTTGCAAAGATTTTGTTTTTCATGTTATGGTTGGATTAGGGATGAAGTTTGCTTTCTTCACTTTATAAATGAAACAACTCTATTATGCCTTTGTCTCCATTTCTCATACTTCTGCATATTCCCATCAATAGAGAAGAAGATGGAAATTTGAATTACGGAACTAATGCTGTTTGCAAGACATTTCTGCTCCTAGTTTAAGGCCAGTTTGGAATGTGCAATAATAATGCAAACAGACATTCTGTGGCAGAGTATCTTTTTTGTTGGATTTACATGTGATATTAAAAAAATCAGTGTCCATAGAATAGATGAAATAACATTTTAGTACTCCGTTGGCTACATTCTCTTCAAGGGTCGATACAGAGTGGCATTTGCTCTGTGATGCAGAAAATAATCTGTTAAAGAAAAAAAGATACGTACATCTGTAACCTACACTTAAAAAAAAAGCCTTTAGACTAGCGAAGAACAATAGTATGAAAGTGACACTGAGACTGGAGAAGAGTTAATAAAATGTTGAGAAAGTTTTAAATGAAAAGTAAAACAAGGGAAAAGCAGCCAGCTTCGTTCATCATCAAAAAACCCAACAATAATGAAATAGTTCATGCATTTTGTTGCTTTACTTGGGTTCAAAGTTCTCTTCAGAATTTTGTTTTTGCACCAAAATTCGACATCCTCGAGAGCGTATTAATGCCTTGTGTTGGAGTAATTAGTTTGCATTTTAAGTTTATTAGTGGACTGACTAACGTACTCTTAAAAGGCTTTATTTGGAAAAAAGTCGATATATGAAGCCAATAGAGCTCTTGAGAGTTTGTGCCACATACACATTCACACATAGAAAATCATGTTATCAATTTTCATTTGACTTTTAATCAATTACAGTGACAAAGAGATGATTTGAAGTCAATTTTCTGTTGGTGCTAAATTAGTGTTTGATCACAGATGTTTACTCTGGTGACTGCTTTCTTTTGC
This sequence comes from Gavia stellata, assembly GCF_030936135.1. Lineage (NCBI taxonomy): Eukaryota > Metazoa > Chordata > Aves > Gaviiformes > Gaviidae > Gavia > Gavia stellata. Next base: position 20,229,206 of record NC_082598.1, on the reverse strand, counting down.
AGAAAGCCTTGTAGAACTAGGTTGCAGAGACTGATGCTTCTCATTTTCAGGTGATTAGCAGGTTTTTCTCTATTTTGCTGCTTGTAGCAGCATGAGGGATGAGCTGCTGCTGGGATATGACTGTGTGGGAACCTCTTAAGATAAACATGGAATTCAGTAATGAAGCCTGGTGTTGGCTTAGAAGTGCCACTCTTTGAATGGAGATGCTCCTTCTCAGTGATCCAGCGCTAAATCAGTTCTCAGAACAACAGACTCCTCCATCCCATCTGTTTAGATTTGTAAAATATATGCTAACAATACTTTTTGACCAAAAGAACATTTTGATTCCTACTTATTTTTAAGGAACAAAAGAACATTTTGATTCCTACTTATTTTTACAGAACAGAATACAAAAGAAAAAGCTACAAAAATAAATGTGAAAAAAAGATGCGAGGGTTCTTTGCAAGAAAGTCAGAGAATCAATTCTGAAAGCATTTTTTGTTTGTTTTTTATTATGCCGCTTCTTTATTTATCAGCTGTTTAAAATAGATAGGCCAAGACTTTTTGTTTCCTATTCATAGGAGAGCGATTCCTGAGACCACATAACAGGTATGTGTGGAAAACTACTCTGTCTTCTTTTGGATTCCCCAGTTGGGATTCAGAATGTTGTTTTGATGTTTAAAATCACATAAATCCAAGCTTAAGACCAGATTTTGAAGTGGTCAGTGCCCTCAAATGCAGCCAGATTTTCTAACAGTGCAATTCTTACTTAAATTCTACTATGGCTTGCCAGAGAGCAGGTGCTAAATGCTGGGATTTTTTGTTTTTTGAAATCTGTCTGTCGTACTATGAGATGCAGGACACTGAACATTGCTGAGAATCCAGCCATAGAAAAATACTGCATAAAATGCAAACCGTAACACACACAACCCAAACCCATCATATAAATCAGCCTAAATCATCAAAGCGATAGATCAAACAAATGCCTCAAAATTCAATTCTCTCTCTCCTGTCATTCTCCCCAAATGCTTTGCATAATACCCTGAAGATCAGCAAACAGATTTTGCCTGGTATGCAGTAAAGTGAGGAATGCATTTTATTGAGGGACCATGGAATAAAAGGACCCACCAGGAGCCTTGGCTGTGCTATACTGAGATTGTAATACCAGTGGCATTGCAAAGATAAAATACAAGGGTTTTTTCAGTTAGATTTTGGTCATTTATTGTTAATTGTACTTAAAGTTCACTGATTTAACACAACCTCTTCCACTGATAATCCCTGAATCGTGACTGTACAGGTTGAAAACCATAGGTTATATTCGGAGTCTACAGCTGCCTGAAAATTGGTAGATAGTTCTGATAAGTAAATTTGTAATGCCTCTTAGCAAAATTTCTACTTCATGAAAATATTAAACGGTTAAAAGTCCCCCAAATTGCCAGCCCCCAATAAAGTATTTCAGCTTGTATTCTTTGGGATTTGCCTTTTTTCCCCCCTCTCATCACTGAAGAAAACAGAAAAGTAGGAAACAAAGCAGGAGAAGAGACAGTTTGCTCATTTCTGTATGAAAAGTTAGAAAAATTCTACACAACTGGAAATTACTTGCTTTCTTTTGTTAAGGCAACACCCTTCTTTTACCAATATTTACCAGAAATTTTCCGTCAGTAATACTGGGATTAGGTATCAGAGAAAGGCAGTGGTTTTCTGCCGAGCTGCTCACATGCCAAGGCGGTGAAGCATCTCGTTGGGATATCCAGATGTGTCGCACATCCTGCACCAGCTTTTGGGAAAGGAGATGGAATACCACAGGGAGATAGGAAAAGTGGCTGAACTCCCGTTTGCCTTGCTGTGCGTAAAGAGGTGGGCAAACTCTGTGCTGACAGTAGTGGGAAGGTTAATCTCCGTTAAACGGAGTTTTCCCTCGGCTGCGCCGGAGGCGCGTGACCTCAGGGGCGGCACGGTGGAGGCGGTTAGTCTCGGTGGCGGAGGCTTTGAAGCCCACAGCGCCACACGCCAGGACTCAGAAACTGGCTCTGTCTAATTTCAAACCCCTAATTTCAAAAAAACTGAATGTTGATCTCTGCGCGCTACATGATGAAAGGATGAAAGGATGAAGGAGGAATTTAGCAGGGAGTCTGGGGGGGCTGTAGCCCCCTCCCTCTGTCAGTAGGTATGGTGCTTGTGCTGGCGTGCCACGGTGTGCCCATGGCATCCGCTGTCCCATGCGGGCTGGGGCTTCATCCAGCGTGAAGCACTTTGTGCAAGTAAACTGCATTAACTCCCTTACAAGGAGAAACGTTGTGACTCTTAATCACGGTGCCACACCTGCAGCTATAGACCAGCCATTTGCACCTTGACCAGTGCATAGACCCTGCTTTGAAATTTCCCCCCATGGCCTCTAAAATCAGTACATTAGCATATGCAAATTATCCACTTGTGTACGATCTGCTTTTTTTCAGTCGTTCATGAAAAGTCATCTCAGTGAATGATGATAGCCAAGTCCAATATTTAAAAGACGGTGTCTTCAGACTGCAAGAGGTGGAAAAACGTTGCCTTGGCCATTCCTGTGATTGAATAGAAGCTGGGGAGCTAATCAGATCTTTGTGCAATGCTGGTTTTATTTTACAAGCCTCCCTTTCAATGCAAGCCCAACATGCTATACTTACCTCTTCTATTACACTGTTTTCTTACAGCATTTTACTGGGGTTTTGCGTATAATGGGATAATCTGAGGATCTAATTCACTTCCCACATGACATGAATACCTCTCTCTTGATTTTTAGTCTCACTTTCTATTAAAGTAAATAAGGGAATCGGATTATTGGGGATTTTTTTTTGCTCCAGTTCTATTTTACAGGTTAATGTATCTTTTTGGAAATATCATATGTGGCGACTCTGTCTCCAATAATTGTTCAGTAGAAGACAACTCTTCTAGTACTATACTGCAGTCTGCTTCTGGGTTGAGATTTTTCTGCAAGACTGGATGAAATCTGCTTGCCTTGTCTTACACTCTTTCTTCTACTTTGCTACAGGAGGGAGTGCTCCCAGTGATGTCCAGAAGGGCTCTTTTTCACCATCCTTTCTTCTGTTTTCCATTTGTCAGTTTTGGACTAGAACATGAAGAATTAATTAGGCAGTTGGGGTGAAATCTGCTCTGTTGGGAAGGGCCTGGTTAAGTCTAAAGATAATGAAGGGTTTTGTAAAACTTTGAAAAAAATGTCATTATGCATTAACCTATAAATCTGTAAGTATCAAGTGAGCTTTATATATAATATCACTTAGCAGGAGAAGAAAGGATATTTAAATACTGTCAGAAATTAATGATGAGGCATGCCTGGAAAGCTTCACAACAGAAAGGTATCACATTCTTTGCTGCTTTACCTTTTTATTGGAATAAATATTCAAACTAAATTTAGCCAGTGTGATTTGGAGGTACTATGGCTTCAGCGTTTCCATCAGGGTCGACCCTTTTCAGTTGGACTTGTTGCTGGAATTGTTAGTCAGGTGACGAGCCACTTGCTGCACGTAGGAAGCTGGCCAGGAACAGAGGGACAGAAGGACACTGCATGGAAAGGGGCTAGTCCCAGGAGTGACCAGGAGTGGCCCAGCGCGCCTCCGTTGCACAGCTCCAGATGCCCATGTTTCCTCTGCAGCTTGAATTAATTCTCACCTGCCTTCCCAGTGGGCAGTGGTGGACCCTTCATGGCAATCAGACTTGTAGTGAGGCTTCTGTCTGCCTGCCTCCCTTAGCAATCTGGCACTTAAGAAGGGGATATTTAACTTGAAAAATGGTTTATTTTATAGAAGTTCCAACCAGTGTAATGTTTATTAAAACAGCCATAAAATTCCCTGTGTACCACATGAAATTCAGCTTGATAATGATAGTGCTGCTATTGTGATTATGTAAGCACACAGCAGATGATTTAACAAAGAAATAAATTCAAATAACATGTTCCCAACCTGCGGCTACGCAAGAAATAGGGGTCTTCAAAAGCTAGTGCTGGAGTCAGCAACAGGCTGCACAAACTTCCAGCTTGAGGTTCCTCATCTGAATTCAAGCTGAATCAGTTACCATGATCCGACGGCTTTGTAGCAGTTCAGATAAAATGAAGTGATGGTCTTAAGTCCGTTTCCTCCTGTACCCCTACCACCAGTGAGGCAGCCTTCCGGGGAAGCCTCCCAAGGGAGGTTTAGCATGGAATGGGCATGGGGCTGAACTTCCCGCCTTGCCACAGGGACTTTGTTCCCAGCCACAGGGAGAGACTTCCAATCAGTGCCGCATAGGTTCCCTGGGTACTTCTGGGATGTGAGACCTAGGGTTGCCGTTGCCACAGGGAGCCAGAGAGCTGTGAGCCCATGTGGGAAGGGTTGAAATGGCACTGGGGATGATTACCAGTGAATTTTCAAAACACTGGGTGGTACAGCTAGTGATTGAGATCGCAGATATTAAATGCTTTAAAAATGACCATTTCACATTTTTTAGTGCCTTTTTATTGTGTTTTCATTAGAAAAATAAAAGGTCAGTATCCTGGCAGGACATCATATTGTCAGTCCTAGGCTCTTCAGGGCTCCATCTCTAGCTATTTACTGCTTTCAGTTCCATCTCCTGCTGAAATTTATGTGAGACAGAGCAAATAAATACATCCTGGGTAAAAGTTAGATGTAGCACGTGCCAGAGTGAGTGGATGCCTTTTAATTTGGGAGATTACATCAATCACATGAATGTTATTTGGACTAGCATATGTGTTTGGAGCAAGCAGGCCATGAATATTTAAAAGAACAGACCACAGATGAGAAGCCTTTAGGTTGTTGACAGTCTAACAGGTATTTGCACGTATCACAACATTTCCGGAGAAATACTGCAACTGAACCAGTAGCCACAACCGTAAGTCAAATTAGTTGTGTTAGATTAGTCGTGTGCAAATATTATGCAGCCCTTGGTTTAAACCTTCTGGTTTATTAACACCCTGGTCTGTTAATCCTCACTCCTATTCTGCTATTAAACCTACTTGCTTTCTACCCACACAAGAAAAAGTCTGCCCAGGTGCAAACGTAGGGTAAATATGTGGCTGAGGCTTAGGTTCAGAGCAGAACCTGCTTGCTTTGCCGTGTAGGGGCCAGCCGCATCCCCTGAGGACCAACAAACCCCGAGCTCTACTGCCACCATTTTTCTGGGGGACATGCAAGTCGCTTTGTGGTTGGCACAGTCATCTGGGAAGGAGTCTTTCTGTTTCTTGGCACAAAAAATCAATGAGATGTGGTTCCACATAGCCTTGAGCAGAGGTTTGGAGCATCAAAGCATGCTAGGAGCGTGCAGCTGGAGAGCTCACGCCAGAGCTGTGCTATGAAGCTCCGACCTGGTCGCCAACAACACGGGTTGACCTTACCGTATAGACGTAGCCCAGATAGCTAAGTCTAGCCGAATCTTTGCTTGGACCAACAGTGTGAGCTCTCCTCAAGTACAAGGTAGTGCTTTTTTTGTCTATGTCATCTTAAGCATCCCAGTCCCAGGGCTTTCTTGCTTTCCCCCTTTTTTTTTCTTTTACAGCATTTTTGTGACTAGTTAGTTTTACTCTCCTTTGTTTTTGCTGAACCACTGCTTCAGCCGCTATTTCATCCTGTACCATCTGCACTGTATTTTTCTTAGCTGCTTTGCCTGTAACTACATGTGGCAGAAAATACCCATCTGTTAAAGGCTGAGGTATTAGACAGAGGGAGAGACAGTTTTAAATAGGTATTACAGGCACGTCAAACTAAGTGAAACAGAGAAGAATAGGCAAAAAATGTCCCAGGAGAATCTGGGTGGCATTTTATTTTGGTCAAAACATGACAAATGATCAGAAGAGGGGTAGAAGGAAAAGGCTGTTTAATCTGAGAATCTCCCATTCTAGTTAGAGTTCTGTTGTACTCCCAAAATGCAATGATCTAACCATGACATGAAGATGATGATGTGCAATCAACTGTATCAACAGTTCCGCAGATGTTTGTTTGAAGTTTAACGTTAATGAAATGTGGGCATGTGCCTTGTACATTCTTCTTTTTTTTGCTCTCTTCAAGTCCCAGTTTTCACATTTGGTCTTTCTAGTAGTGTAATTAATTTATCTCATTTAGTACCTGAAGACAAACAATCTTCAGAAAGTGATTTCATGAATGACTGTGGTAGGAGTCCTGTGTTTAAGAGGGGCCAGGACAGAACAAGCGGAGAGGTTAAAAATGAGTAAGCCTGTGGGACAAAAGATCTCTATTGGGGTCTATTGGAAAATCTTATGCTGCCGCTTATAGCCTGGCAGGTTTAAACTCCCTTGTTACCAGGACTGAATTTATCATTATTAAAAGTACTAAGTAAGATGTCATTGCCTTTGTAACTGCAAGAGATAATTGCAGGTTCCATACTTTAAGGAAACAAACTGAGGAAAAGACTATTTACATACACTAGGAACATGCACAGATTAGCTTCAGCTGGCCTGTTTATACTGTCAGCCTGTATTATACTGGAGATTAGATAAATGTACATAAATGTTAGGCATAACAAATATTTGGCAGTGTTTCGCTGTCCTTGCATTATGCTCCATGTAGCCCATTACAGGACTTGCCTGAGAAGGCCGGGGACAGAGAAGTGTTTAACTCCTTTGGGTCACTTTGGGTAAGAGACTGCCCAAGTAAAATGGTTTCTTAATAAGCCACAATTTTTGGCGTATTACTTCCTTCTTAATATTCAGGTTGGAAACGGCTGCAGCTTAAAAACTATGCATCAGGAGGAAGCATTATCACAATATTATTCCATTATTGCTGTTGTTTTATTAGTAGTTATCAGTTTGCATTGCCAAGTTAAAACCATTTGTTTACTTGTGTTTTGCAAGTAACCAATCCATTTACACTGTGAACTGGGAATAATAAAACCTTGAAGATCTTAGTGGTCAGCACTGTCTATTTAAATATTTAGCACTATATTTTGTAATTTCCTTCTCTGTATTTTTGTATTTAATTGTATTGATTTTTCTTCTTTTTTAATGACATCAGAAGAAAAAAAAAATATGTAGAATTACAGAGTATGTTTGTCTCAGTGGCTGAGTATGAGAGCTGGGCAGCCTGGAGACAGCAGGGACAGATTCTTCAGTCTCTCCCTGGGAGTCTGGGTGTCTCCTGCTTGGAAGGAGCATCCTCAGGGCCTTGGTCGAGTAAGGCACTGGTAAGGTAGAACAGGGCTAGGAGGCCAGGGCGTCTTTTCCCTTTTTTTTTTGTTTCTCAGGGTTTCTCTTGTGTAAGGTGATGATGATTGCTCATCATGAAATACACAGTTAAAAATTTTGGCATGTGTCTGTTTTTCCATCCATAGATTTCAAAACAGATTACATAAGTTTATGTATTATTAGCTCATGCAAACTAGTGCACAGAAAGCTAGACTTTGTTATTTAAAAAATGGCCTGCATTTTTTGCTGTCCAGTTGTAGACATCCTGTTGCAGCTTTTTCAGATGCTCAAACGTGCCCCTGCTGCTGTTGTTTCAACAGTCAACACTTACAATAAATAATAAATACAATTTCATTACCCCAATACTTCATCTGGTGTCTGGCCCACCAAAGGAATCCCGGGCTCTCAGAGTCAGTGCCGTGTAACCCCCGTGATCTGTGGGGAATTCTTTGGAGCACCGGCTTCACAGGCACAGTTGCACGGTGATGGCCTGGAGAAGGGGCAGAAATACACCTCATGAAGAAAGAAAGGCAAGAAATTATTGAGAAAATGAGATTCCAGAATGCTGAGAATGTAATTTCGGGTGCTGTGTTTGGACAGACTTGTTTGAGTACTTTCAAGTCAAAATGAAAGAGTAAAAAAATTCGTGCATTTTAGACCTTCTTCAGCCATCCTTGATAGGAAGACCTGTGAAATATTTCTACTGGATGTATTAACCTCTGTATAGGAAGCTTAAGACCACAACTAGTAGTCTCACTTTGGTAGTAATCGTTCCTGAACTCCTTAGAAATGGAGATTGAGAGGGATCTGTGGACCACAGATTGGAAAGCACTGTTTCAAGCGCTCTGGCTAATTACAGAGCTGGCAACTGCTGAATCTCTAGAAATATTTCTAATTGGGAAACTTCGTAAATAAACAATGAATACATCTGAGCTGCATTAAGGTTTTCTTAAGGGAGCTGTGGGACTATCCTTGTTGCCATATACTATGAAACGCTCAGTGGCTTTTTATTCATTTACCTGGAAAGATTGCTGATTTGAAGCTGGAGTGAAGCCTCCTCCTAGGTCCTGCAGTCTGGATGTGGCCATCATCTAGCTCGTTCTTCCTTGCTGGACCATGTCTTACATATCCCTCGTCCATCCAGTTCCTCCCTCTGCTTCCCTTTTTCATGTGTCTCCTTTCCTGACTCTCACTGTACCTAATAGCTGTACAAGGAAAAAAAAAATGTGGTTTGATGTTCCACGATGTAAATTGGTGCTTTTAGTATAATTTCCCTGTTGAGGCTTCTTTTGTTTCTTTACTTGCACTGTATCTGTATTGAGTGTGTTCTTCCTCTAGAGATTGTCCAAGTAGATTTTTGTCCTGAGTATTTATTAGAGTTTTGTTGTACATTTTTATATATATTTTTAAGTGCAAGACACAAAGCGTACAGAGCTTTAACTGGGATTACCTCGTCAATAGTTGATTCTGAACGTTCAGAAATGGGGTATTTTGTCTTGTCATGTTAGCAGCTTGTCGCTGTAGATAGGGAGGATGACCCATGCTGTGATCATCGAAAAGAGATAATGGAAGGATCTGCTGAATATGATGTCAATATCCCTGATGTTATTTTCATAGGGATTCCAAAACAGACAGTGTGATGTATTTCTCTGAATACAATTACACTTATACTATCCCAATACGAGGCAGAGAAATACATGCCCGAGCGTATGTGTGCTTATCCACTGCTTCAAAGGGAGTAGAAGGACGAGGCAACTAGTGACAGTGAAAAATTCAGTTACTGAGGCATGAAAGGAGAGTCTGAAGGTAAATGCTGTTAGTGCAGGGAGCAGACTTTTGGGAATCATGACATCACGGCCTGCTTTCACTGCATCATGAACCCAGTGGAAGGACAAAGCTTGAAATGTGAGGTCTGATGTGTTCTTGTAGTATAGAAAGATATGCTAAACCTGCTAAATGGGATTTTTGTAGACAGAGAGCGCAGAATATTAAAATATCAGGTAAACAACAGCTTCTACAGGTGTTTCCGTTTGTACTGTACCTGTAAAATCCAGAACCTCTCACTGACTGTAAAATTAATAATAGGGAAAGTCGATGCTAACTAGCCTCAAGAAAAAAGGCACAAAAATCTTATAAAAAGTCAGGATCGATGGGATACCTCTTGCAGTACAATATTGAGCCCTCTTTCCCCTTCCCCCAAAATAACATTGTCAGTTATATAGCAAAGCTTTTACTTACTTCTGCTAATGGAAAACTGTGATAACGATCTTTGAATAACAGGGGTTTAGAAATAGCAGCTCCTGGGTCCTTATACCAGCTTTACCAGTCAATACTGTAGTTTTCTTTTTGAGAGGCAGCAGTCCTGGAGGCTGGGAAGGAATTGGTGCCACCCAAAATGTGTCTCAAAGGATTTTTTTTTTTTTTCCATCTCAGATGAATTATTAAATGCAAATTCAGCAGTGCAAGGGAGGAAAAAACAGATTATTTTCCTTTTGAGTTTGCTGATTAGTCAATTGCTTAGTTCATGGAGGATGCCACTTGTATCAAGTTTCTGTATACTTTCATAGAACTGGAGCACGATACTTACCGTATCTCAAGTGAATGATTTTTCAATTAGCCTGCAGTTCCTTGGCTGTATTCCCTTTGCAGTCCTACGTGGGTGATGTAGAGCAAAGGTTTAAGAGGTTTTGGACAATTTATGATGTTTAGAGAGGCTATTTGTCAAGAAACAATATCTGCAACAACTTTTATGTTCAATTTTAGTCCTGGGTATTTTGTTTATTTTTATGGCACTATTTTCTGAGGTGTTAAAGCTAACTTGAAGGTATTGTTTAAAAGCCAGGGGGGTGGGGGGGTGGGGGGTGTTGTGGAGAAAGAGGGAAAAAGAGCCAGTGTTAAAAGATCGAGATACCAGGGGGCACAGGACTGGTTTTGTGATGGAGCTGCAGATGGGAGCGCACTGTGAATTGGTTTACTCTGCCAGCCAAACCGGGAAAGAAAGGAAAGATCAGAAACATTTGAAAATGAGATCATACGGCATGTGAACTATACAGACATCTTGCCCATGTTTTTTTTATGAGAAGTCTTACTGACATTTGAAAAGTAGGGACCTGTTCCCTAGTCTTAAGGTTGACTGACATTTAAGGGCAGCGTAGGGCATGATTTCCTTCCCCTCTTTTTAAATTGAAGTTTTCATAAATCAGGGTGAGGGAGAAGCCTGGTTACATCTTGCAAAGCGTTAAGATCTGTGTAGAAATATGAAAAAAGTAACCCGTGACATTTTAAACACTTTGCTGAGTCTTGTTTTGTTCTACATCTATAGATGTATGGATATGGAGCTGTACCATGACGGGGAGGGAGACAACCTGAAAATGGTTTAATTTCAGATATTTATCACAGCAGCTTGAATGCAATTGCACAGAATTCTCAAAATTAGGGAAATCTGGGGTAGTTTAAAAGTACTGCTGAAGAAGCTGCTACTCTGCGTGTTTTATCCTTGTCCCAAACGCAAGCAGGCAGCCAGGCTCACACCAGGGACAGGTTCAGGTGTGGCTGCATTCGCTGGCGTGGGTGAGCAATACCAGCGCTGGCAAAGGGCCCTCGGTGGGTACCACTGAGATCCAGAGAGCAAGCGCCTTCCTTCGATTACTGAGCCAGTACCATCGCTTAAAAAGCATTCACCTGCCTGTGATTTTCTCCGCTAATGTATTTCTCTGCTCTGAGAGGCTCGGGACGCTTCCCCTGAAAGGGCAGTAACGCGGGGTAGTTCATAAAGCTACCCCTATTTCCTAGTGTCTTTGCTGAGACTGAGCATCAGTCGCAAAAAGCTTAAGCAGCTTCTTTATTTACCCCTCAGCTGCTTTTCTTCCTTCCAGCAAAGTCTGAGCTGCAGTTTCAAGGTACTCTTAATTACAGAAACCCAACCTGCTTCCTTGTAAGGTTTTAAAGCCGTTCTCTGAAGTATCTTCTTTCTTGGACCCCCAAGGCAGCTGAAAGTGGTCATGGAAGAACTTAATAAAGGGCCTGATCCGGACATCCCGGGTAATCAAAGGCAGGGTCCCGTGGAGTTACTTAGGCTGGAAACTGTCAAAATGTTGCGTGGTGGTTTGAAATCAGTTTCTGGGAGAGCAGCATCGCTCTCTGCAGCTGCTTCTGCTTTTGTGGGTAATGATGGCCAAATGTGGCAGTCAGGCAGTGAAGCCGGATTAGGACAATTGTTTTATAAAGGGTAATAAAGAGCATCAGTGGAGGACATTAATATTTAGGTGGGCTCCTGCTAAATCTATCTAAAGAGGAGTGATATAAAGTGACATAAAAATTCCCGTATGGTAATTTGAGCAGCATAGAAGAGTGACTAATGAACTGCGTTGCTTTTATAGCTAGATGGACTGAGGATAAGACCGGTTCTAATACATCCCCACTACACAATTATCATGGGAGGAATTTATATCACTTCTTGTATTTCATTTGCAGTACCATGTATTGCAGGTGTGTGTGTGCGCACATGCACGCATGTGAATACTGGCTTCTTGTGTACTGAGGAACAAAAGCTAAGCAGTTCAGTTTAATATTAATTGTGTATATTTACCTCTTTCTAATTTAAAAATCTTTCTACGTATATATTTAAAAAGCACCTGTTAACAACTTAGTAAGCCTTTTTTCACCAACACAAACGGTTTGCATATTTCTATTGCTATTAGCTTTTAAAAATAAACACTGGCAATACAGGGCAGGCTGCTTTGCTGCTCCAGCATTACTCAGCACAGAGTGGGAGGACCATCAGGGAGCTATTTATGACACCTGGCTTCCTGAGCGATTACTGCTTAGGACACCAAAGAAATAATAGTAGCTTCAGGGTTTCTCTAACGTAAGAGCAGCCAGCAGCAGTCCTAGTGGAGACAGTCAATTTGTGAAATCCAGGGACACCCTTCCCCTCCCTCACCTCCATGTTTTCCTCTCCTCCCTGCTCCCAGATTTCATTCATCTTTTCATCATGTACAAGTTTCGTCCTTTCCTTTGAAGCAGCTGAGGTCCGTTTAGAGACATGTGTTAGCCTAATATTGACTCTGACCACTATACCTTTCATGTGCTTATTGTCAAGCGTATTGCTTCCTCTTGTAAATAACTCCATGGAGGATGCTCACAGCAGCACCTACAGAGCAGGAGTAAGTCCTGACGGAGCAGGACTGAGCTGTGAGGCGGGTGGCCTCGAGGTGCATTGGCCAGCCAGCTCCCTCATCTCCCAGGGCAGTGATGAAGCCAGAGGATATGGTAGCTATGTGGTACATCTCTCCCATCTCTATGCCATTTTTTAAGCATAGCGTAAGAGTTGGGGTTCCATTCTGGAAGCTTTTTCCAGGTTTCTAGTGAGTATTTAATGATGTTTGACCATGTGGGACAGTATTAATAAGAGTCTTGAAAGCAAGAAACATTCAAAGCCTTAGGGTCTGTGTTCAAAACCTAGCAAGCAGAGAAGAATATTCTGGATCTCACACCTTTTTAGTGAGTGCTTCAAACCTTAAGCCCTTGGCCTCGTCTTCTTCTGGAAGTTTTGTGACCCTTCAGTTCCTCAGGACAATCCTTTTTTCCCCTTTTCTCATGCCCGGGTTGTAGGACGCTAAAATAACTGCTTTGCTTGTAGAAGGCTGCTTAGAAAGAGAAGATTTTGTCCCATAGAAATACAGCAACAGTGACAAACAAATCTCTTAAGGCTTTTGGTAGACAAAAAGGTAATCCAGTAACTGTGTGAAAGAGATTTATTCTGGAACAAACTCGTATTGCAGAAGAAAGCATCCAGCTTCCTCCATCCACCTTGAGTTGTGAAAATGTGAAATGAAGGGAGAATTGAGCCCCACAGGCCTGCCATGGCACTGCAAAAGCTGGAGAAGGAAGCCTGTTGCAGTGGAGAGATGAATCCCACCTCCAGTATTCATCTGTCTCTTCCCCTGAGGTAGTTACTAAAATAATTATTTTCTTGCTTTAATGTGAGCGATGGCTGAGGCATAGCTCTTACCTCCAGCTTAGAGAAGATGACTTCACCAGGTTTGAAAGGGAAGTTCATCCCTGGGTTCATCCCACCACGGAGCAATCTTTGGCTCCCTGACTAGTCAATGGACGGAAGGTGGTACCTGTAGAGGTGTCCTCAGGTCTTCGGTTGGAAAGAATCACACTCTGCAGTTGGCTCTCCTTGGCTTAGTGGGAGCCTCCAGTCCTGACTCAGGTAGGTCAGCCGAGTCCTCAGGTTGAGAGGATGAAGCGAGGCCTCAGAGACAGGAACAAGGCACTCGGGTAAAAAGCAAGTGAATCAGCAAAACTTTCTCAACTCCAGTGAAACTTCTGCCATGTTTGCTTCCACTCTCGTTTTCTTGACTAATGTTTGGGCTTATTTCTTCCATACTGTTATGCTGGTGGTACTAAGTTATGATGAGAAAAGACTTGGTCCATCACCAAGCACTAATTTTCAGATAATTAATACTTGGCACCAGAGTAGCACTTAATAACCATGACTGGAAGATGACTGACGAAAAGTCCAGGCATGGCATCATCTACTTATTGCTTTTTTTATATGTGCCAAAGACTTAATCATTTGTTACTTTTTCTAGGGGAAGGGGAAATGATTACAAGTTTCTTATGGGAAGCAGAGGTACCACTGGGCTACCATTAGCAGTGCCATTGTTATAAAAGGCAAATTAAGCTTGGTGATCCTGCCAGCCTTATGTTCACCAAAGCCAGGCTCTGGTTTTATACATATTATTCTCTGGTGACAGATGTAAGTGGCCCTTTTAACAACAAACCTCTCTGTATTTTCTGTCCTTCTGTCCTTGTCCTTCATGTCAGTTCTGTCTCTTAATGTTTTTGCTGGGAAATCCTGGTAGCTCCTTCTCAGCTGAACACTCTGAGTCCGTTACTTCCTTAATTTCAGTGTCCTCCTTGCTGTTCAACTCTACTGTATTGCTCCATTACCAAAAAGAAAAAAGACTTCTCACGGGGTGGGTTATCCCAATCTCTCACTGCTCTAAATTTAATCCAGGTTTTTAATATAAATGAGCTATCTGTTCAGCTGGGGAAAACTAGGCACATGTGACACCATGGCTCAATCACTGGCATGCTTGCCTCTAGGCCAGAAGTTTGCACCTTCATTGGTCCCATACCAGGATGTGGCTCATCCCCAGTGCTGCAACTGGGTGTCGTGCTGCTTGAGGAGCTGCACTCTGGGTCAAATGCTGCATTGAAGCACCTTGTGCTGGTGGCTGGTGGCCAGGTGGAAGTGGAAATATCCCAGAGAATGATTTTCTTTTTTCTTTCTTTTTTTTTGTTAATGAAGAAGATATAATCCTATTGTCCTGGTAATATTTCCTCTTTCACCAAAACAAGTACAGATGTCGAGGTCTGTGTGTAAGAGCCATGGGTAAGCACATAGTAGCTTCTCTGTTCAGGCAAACAGTCACTATCCTGACAGTTTAGGAAAAGGTATTTAGGGTGCCACATATCCGAGAGGCAAATTATATAAAACGAAGCTGTACTCTCGAGTATAAGAAAGCACAGAAACAAAAAGCCAAGTGCTGGGTTTCATACTGGATAGCTCATTAACTTAAAAACAGAGTACGAATGTAAATTATAACCCTTGTTATTACTCATAACTACAGTTCAGACGATAACTTGGCAGTTTGCCCATGACTCTTTTATAAACCAGTAACCTCCGGAATAAATTATACATCATACATAATACATAATTGTCCTTAAAAAGGCAATAATTGTTCTAAAAGGTACAGTTTGCAGCATGTTTCACATGAAATGTATGCCACAAAGCCAGGCTGGTTGCTCGGGCTCCAGGTTCCTGGATAACCTGTGTGCTTAGCGGTACTGGAGTTTCAAGTTGTTGCCCCAAACCTGCGGTGTCCCAGTATGGGACCGTTTCACAAACCCAATATATATCTTTTTCTTGCGTTCTCCTCTGCCAGGAGTTTCTGTGCTTCCTCCAGCTTGGGCTATGGCAGATGCCCTCACCTTTCTTTGATTTATTCTTCATGAATCCTGCTCTATACAGCGTGTGTCATCCTGGAAGGGCTGATACCTTGGGCTAATCGCTGGATTTAAAACAGAGTCTCATTTCTGTGCAGTCAACCTAAATCCTTCATTCTTGGACGGGCCACTTGTACTCCGTTGTGCTCTGAGGGGTTCATCAGGACAAAGCCAACAGCAAAAACACACACCACGAGAAGCATTGTCTCCGCAGTCTCAAGACCTCTTCATGTGCACAAGATTCTGTGTACACGTAGCCTCTTTCTGCTCTGATTATGATACTCAGGTGAAGAAGTAATACACCGGGAGTACCATACTAGGAGGAGTTTTGGTGTTTGTCCTGCTAATGGCCTGATTATTTATTCAGAGCTACTTGTTATTTTTGTGGAGAATCGTATTATCTTGGTGCCAGTCAAATGTTTTTAATAACGCACATTTAGCAAAAAACTCATTTATAGCATTTTGTGCCCCTTGCAACCTACCCCAAATCCTTTTTGAAAAACGTGCTTCATCATGGTTTTTGCTTCAGATTTTTTCGGTTTGCAGTTTTATAATGTTAATCTTGGGTTGCCAGCACAAGGCTTTCTTTCTACGATCAAACTTCCAATTAATTCTCTTTGCTTGTAGGTATTTTTCTAAAACAGACAGCGAGAAGGTTATGTGTATTTTGTCTTTTTTTTTTTCCCCCGGTGTTTATTTGTCTGCAGAAGACACATTACAGGAAACCTTTCACACGGGAGTTGCCGTCTCGCTGTAATAATTGATACTGGAAAGTTATGGGAAGGTCTTATTGTGCTAAATAAACTAGCTGTTTCTCAGAATGAAAAGATAAATGGTGGGACCTAAAAATGCAAACCCTTTAAAAATTACCTATGTTGTAAGATATATAAACTACAGGAGAAGTACCGACATATTTTTATCATTGGAAAGAAAGGTCGCTATTTTTCTACAACAGTAACAGAATAATAATGCATTCAGTTAGCAAAAACTCATACAAGCAAATGTTAAGATGCTAATAGATGTTGCAAGCCAGAACTTGAACAGAGAATTCTGCTTTCCTAATGTGGGTTTGCTGCCCTTCAAATGATTAGATTCTGTCAATCAAAGACTGTTTTCATATATAAAGCTATTATAGCCTGATCTTCCTCATTTCTGAAGGGCAACCAAACTTGAATGCTCTCAGTGATAAAATACTGGTTGCTTTATGCCCTGATTTTATAGATGGGTGTTAAAAGAAATTTAGTCTTAAACTTTCTTTGGAAATAATTTGAAATGCAATTTGCTATGCATGTATTCATCTTCTCTCCTCTTGCTCTTCAGATTTTTCCACTGATATAGTGATCATAGTGGATAAAAAAGGTTATCTCACACCATTTTCCACCATGGCCCATCTCACCATCCAGTCTTCCAACTGAGCTTACTCTAAGTTATCTAAATGAAGAGTCTGCAAGAAAACACATCTTTGCTCCTGAGTTAGCAGCCTAAATATAGTATAGGTAAGAACGGTCTTGGAACCGGGTTACGCTGGCAGTGTAGGGTTTGTAGGCTGCTTGCATCTATACTGTCCTGCTAGCCCAGGCCTCAAAGTGACGTGGAAGTCCAAACTCTTTAATGGTCAACAGTACCCACTCCGTTCTGGCTCTGAGGTGACTAAGTCAGCTGGCCTTGCATTCATGGACATTTCCCCATGCTAAGGGGAGACAGAGTGGGAGGGGACCCTGGGGACCGAATGCCACGGCAGCCCTGCCCCACGGACAGTCCATCTCCCCACAGCTGCCTGGGTTGGGGCTTTCGCCAGAGCTCACTGTGGTGCAGCCACGGGAAGGGGCGGCAGAGGTGTAGAGAGCGCTGAAGAACTGCAATCAAAACACACACAAAAACCCCTGAGATGATTGACTAATTTTAAGCAAACATGAGTTAATATCTCAGTGTTTTCTGGTACACTGTTGTGTTTTTTCTGTGTGAAACACTGGATGATAATAAGGTTCTTGTGTCAACCTGTGGTAGTGCCTGTTGAGATTTCTTAATGATGTTTATTAATTTAATTAAGAAAGAAAATTTATTTAAAGGTGTAAGCACAGAGACAAAAGTAAGATTGAAGTATCTATTCAAGCTCTGCCGTTTCCTGCCTTTTTGAGCACTTGATTTCAACATTCGTGTTACAGTAACACGAACAGTCTTTTTGGGAGTTGCATGGTTTTTTTGACAGATAATTACGGATACATCAGGCATTGCTCTTGCTCCCTCAGGTCCAAAACTCTTGTTGACTTCGACGGTGCAATGCTCAGTGTCTCATCTTTTGGGGGCAGGCTGCTGTTTGAGGGTAGAAATAACAGTTACCTGATGAGTTTATTGTAGGGTTTACATCCATGGTGATACAAATGGGACAGACTACTGCACTCTAGTCACCTAAAACTTGCTCTTTCTAAACACGTCTGTCAAGCTTGCCTGCTAAAATATCGCTGAAAAGGTAAGAGAAAAGGTTGCAGACATGGCTAGAGAAAAACCACTTCTTCCTCAAAATAATAATCAAGGCTTTTAGCTACCGAACTTGGTCTAAACAGCCTGCTTTTGTCAACAGTGGGTGTCTGGGACCACATATCGTCCCGGGTTGTTGACTGGGAGGCTAGATTTGTCTTCTGGCAGGCTGGATGCAGAGCAGCCTTGCAAACCCACCCAGTACCTTACTCTGAATTTACCCAAGCACTGGAAAATTGGGCAAAACTGTCCTGCTGAATGCATCCTCCTCGTGCGCAGCCTAAGCCAATGCTGAATGGCTGGTGTGCTCCCAGCAGAGGCATCTCACCCCTCCCGGTCCTGCGCTGGTTGGTTTGCCTTGCTGTCTCATTTATCTCAGCCCTCGTGTCCCCCTGTGATATGTGGCTCCAGACAACTGCCTTTTTGATTTGCCCCCCAAAGTGTTGTCTTCTGTCTTCCCTCCCTCCGTCATGTCTCTTTCGCAGAAAACTGCGTATTGGGGCTTCTTACCGTACAGTGTGGCGGGATGCTTAACTGCCTGCTCTGACACTGTTGCCTTCCCAGAGGTACATCGGCAAGTGCCAGTTATCATGTCCTTGTCAGCCAGAGGATGTCAGATAATGACTAGCTTTCACCCGTGCAGCACGGTGCTTCCCAAACAGCGTGGGACTAGTAATTAGAAACAACTTGGCTCTTCCTTACTTTGGCTGTGAGGAACTCCCCCCCTGGTTAGCCCGTGATTTTAAGCTCACTCTGTGTTGTGGCAAAGCCCACCTTTACCGATGGTACCGCTCCTGTCAGGTTGTAATAGAGTTATGATATCTCCTTCCCTTGCGTGGAGTGCCCCATGTTTGTGTGCCGCACTCTCATTAAAGGCTGATACCCAGCCAAAGTAGTTTACATTTCTTTAACGGCTTTTATGGTGTTGTCGCGTGAAGTTACGTCTGTATGAAGACAGCCAGAGTTTAGGGCAGTTAAAACGTTTGAAGGAGATTACCATAATTATAAGTGATCAACATTCAGTGCTTTCTCCCTTCCACCCTCCCTCCCTGCTCAGCCCTTCCCCAGCACAGCTTATCGCGGGGCAGGCTGCAGAGAGGCAGCTCGGAGAAAGTCGCTTTATGGTGACAATCATGTATGGACACCATGCTCAAAGGGTGATGTTGCTGCCTACCTGTGAGACCATCAGGTTTAGGTTGTTGCTGTATTTCCACCAAAGGCAACTGAATGGGCATTGTGCTTAGTAGTGCTGTTATTGATACTCCTTACCTTCATCTGTTCATTTGCATTTTAATCATGGCCTCATTATTTACGTAATTGTGAATCTGATTTTGTTTAAGTGGTATTTCCCGTGGTATTGCTTAAGAACACACCTAGAATCACAGAATATCTCAGGTTGGAAGGGACCCATAAGGATCGTCGAGTCCAACTCCCTGCTCCTCGCAGGACTACCTAAAACTAAACCATATGACTAAAGTGTTGTCCACATGGTCCTTGAACTCTGACAAGCAGAAATCTTACTTAGCAGTCTTCCCTCAATTACATTCCTTCTTTGCTAATGTTTTGAGGTTGTAGCCAAAAGTCACAGTGGTGAAGAAAGGGTTAAAAGCGAGAAATACAAGTACATTCTGGATAGATGAATCCATTTTTCCACTAATTAATAGCATACTTCTAACAATGGAAAGCTATTAAAACATGAAGGTATGTTTTGTGAATCGCATTTATCAACCACTATACATGCTGAAGTTCCATTATTTATTCTGTATTTTTAACGTAGCATATGGATTTTTTCATTCAAATGTAGAAAGTAGCAAGAAAAACATTTTTTGCCTCCATTTAAGTATATATTCATGCAAAAACGAAAATGTAATAAGAACAGTCAACAGTAACCTTTATATGGTGTTCTTTAGATAAAACTGTGAATGTTGGAAAAGAAGAAAGAAAGATAAGTGGTTCCCGTATTCATCTTAGTCCAAAATCTGTTTTACCCACTGCTGGTTGCTGGCATTGTTTGATGATAGGACACTGTAACAGAGTATCAGATCATCAGAAAAGGAGATTCCTAATTTAATAGTTACTTGCAGAAATCAAAGTATTTTTTCCTTTATCTTAACATCTCAAAAATAAGTAGCTGTTAAATTTCAAATCATGTAGTCTTCCTGATTTATCATCATATCATGGATGCACTTGGCTGTCTAACATCAGGGAATCCAGAAAGTCCCGTCACATAAGAAGAAAAGAGAAAATCCGATTGGATAATGGCTTGCATTCTCCCCTACAGTGATTTATTTCTGTCACAAGACTTAATTTTATCACGAGGCAGATGCTCCATCTATATCAATGCAATACATTCCTGCATTCATTTGTTTCACACCAAAATTGTACCTGATCTATTTTCCGATGCATTTTGGCTTATTTAGTACATGGAGTGATTAGATGGTGTTTAATCACATGTGTAATTTCCAGTTTTCATAATTCTCAAGCATAATAAAGCAAGGCCCATGTGAAGAAGCATAATATTAAATTAAATTGCAGAGAGTAGCTGTTAGAGATGCAGCTGGTGTTAACGTTTTGATCTCCAGCGTGTCACGGCAGAGCACGTCAAGTGGAATAAGCCGAGCTTACTCAGGTGATCAGGTGATCAGCCCAAGGAGAGCGTGGCAAACTTTGCCTTGCATTAATTTCGCCCAGTCTGTAATGAAAAAAATAGTCATCACACCTCCTTCTTTGAAATCTGCAGCTCCTCCAAGTGCAGAAAGCCTATCCGGCATGTTTTAACGAGAAATGCGTGTCCTATCAACACTTTCCCCCACCCCTCCGTCTGCCACTTAATACAGATTATACTCTCCTGAATAATCATCTTTATTCAGCAGGGCAGCTGAGGTCCACAGGTTGGGATCCTCTGCCAAGTGTCATTACACCATGGGAGTGGGCTGCAGCTGCTTAGCCACCCTTATCCGCGCCGCCGACGGCCAGGAGAGCCGAGTCGCCTCCCTGGGACACCGAGCGGTCCCGGGGAAGGGCTGTCAGACCGCTGAACTTCTCAATCATCCAAGGAGATATGTGATTCCCGTTTTGACATTCTGCCTGGAGGACCATCTATTGTCAGCTGCCATTGACAAGTGACAGCAGAGCTGTGACTTCCAGGAAGTTTATTTTCTTCTTCTCCCTCCTTCCTACGCTTCCCTTCTCTTTTTATAAATAAGCCTTGACCAGCCACCCCTTCCTTCGGTATGGAGCATGGACAAGTGAAGGTAGGAGCAATGGAAAGTTTCCCAAATTTACAATTTAGTGGTAGCACTGCAAGGGAATGAATAGATGGGGAAAGAGACGGAGTTAATGACAATTCTCTAAACAGCTGTTGTACGCTTCAGCTTCACTACTTCAGTTAATTAATCAGCACCTTGCTGGCAACTCTAGGGGAGATACTCGTTAGATACTGGTAGCAAACAGACAATGCTTTCATATCAAATATGTTCAACAACATCTAATACAGCGATAACTTCCACAAAAGAGGGCAGGGAATACGGAGGCTCGTAAAGGCACTCGCGTTTAATATCCTGGTACACATGGACGTGCTACATATGCTGCTTACTTTGTTATTGCTCTCTGGCTTAGAATGCTGTGGACTAACAACTGCAAACTTTCACATGTTTGTTAGAGGTATTTCTTTAAAATAATATTCCTATATATATGTTTATGTAAGTACCGTGTATGAGTGTGCACCATATATTGCCGCATTCATGTATGATTTCAGAGCACACCATACATTCTAAATGAAACTGCTCTGTATTTTTCCGCAGGATGAAAAATGCGCAAACTTAAATCCTTCATGCAAATATATCTTGTAGAAAGTCAAAATGTGATCAAGATCAAAAAACTCAGTCGGGAGAGTGCTGAGTCTACACATTAGGTTGGAAAATGGCTGTTGTCTCGGAGATTTCCCTCTTTCCTCTTCGGCTTTAAAAAGGAGATGCTTTGCATCCTACCTACTAAGTCGATAACAGTATTCATATTTTATGAGGAATAATGCACAGAAACCTTAAACCAATGAAATTACATCTCTACATTTGTAGTGTATTTTATATTTTAGTACAGTCCTAAAATTGCCATTAATGAACGTTAGCTTCAAGTTCAAGACAAAACTGGCTTTAAAAAAAATGTTACAGCCCTGTTACGACAAAAATTTCCTTCTGCCTTGCTGATTTACTGGTAAATTGCAATTCAATGCACTGTAGTTCCTTTTCTGAGACCTCTTCTCTTGCTTTATTCACTTTTCTGATCTAACCCTCTTGTAGGGTAGGCAGTAAATTGCAATGAAAATGACAGCGCTTAAGAGACCAAAATATATTTGCTGTCAAATGTTCCATACATGCTCAGTTTAATTTTTCAGTTGAGTTTATTGATTTATTAAGAATGATAATAGCCTGGATATCGCTTCATATACATAATTGTCACATAAATCTTCAATATTACTGGCACGTAATCATGTCCACCATGGAATGTAGTGAACGGGTTTAAATGTTTAATGTGGTGTTGTTTGTGGAGTTCAGCACTAGGTGGTTTTACGGGGTTTGGGGTCGTTCTGGGTCCATCTGAAGTCCTGCAGATAGCGGCATAGCCTCAGGTAGGACTCACTGATGTAGTTGTAGGAGTTACCAGTGCGCTGGAACAGGGCTTGGAGTTGTATTAAGCAATTTATGTGGACAATTTATCCAGTCTGCCGCTACGTACTGATGTAGACAATTATAGCTCCAGCTCTTTAATGAAACGTACATTATGGTAGAAAGAATATCATAGCTTCTATTATACTCAGGGGAACTATAAAGAGAAATGTCCTTTTTTAAATTAGCTTTACGGCACTGAAGCTTTTATGTATTTACATGCAAGTACAGTATTAACCCAAACTACTTGTTTTGAACTCTCTCTGTTGTCAGCTCTCGGGAAGTGACACAGGCTGCTAGAAAAACTTCTTTTGTGCCTATCTTAAACATTGCTGGCCTTTCATGTTAATGGGGAGCCTGCTAAAACTTCCACTTTGCTGCAGTCTTTCACACGACAGTGAGAGCAGGATGCTTTCTTAATCCTCCCTAATCTGTAGCAAAAACCTGAGATAAAAAAGGACTTTTGTCTAATCCGGCTTCTCAGGTATGGTTTACTTTAGATTTGAGCTATAAATATCTTTCTTTACTTTGTTCTTCTGAGAAGCAAACTGTTGAAAATGGGGCACGGATTCATTCTTCAGCTGCCTGTTTGAGAAAGAGAGAAAGACCGTTTCTAATTTGGAAAAGAGAAAAATAGAAACAAGGCTTTTGGTGGGTGTCTTCCGTTTGGTGAATGCACGTGGGAGCAAACCGTGTCACAGAGCTGCCTTGTTGCCTTATTAACCCCCAGGCAGCCATGGGCATGGGGCGCCCAGCACTGAGTGCTGTCGAGCATCAGGAAAGTTCAACTGATGTTTTCAAGGGTCGAAGACAGGCCCATCTGTACCTGAAGGAATTGTCTCCATAAACTTTGGTTTTAACATTTTAAAAATGTATCATCGCATTCACACTTACTCATTCTTATACGCTAAAAATAAAAGTCGAACTATGAAATGGAGAGATGAGATGGGGGAGAGAGTATATGCTTGGAATGAAGTAAAATTAACATTTTTGCCATCGACTTCTGTCAACTCAATATTTCATCTGCATTTTCTCTATTTATATACTCCACATGTCTCAGATATCCTTAAATCACAGTTGTTCTTCAGCGGCAGGCCAATCCAAACAGAAGTGAACTCAACAGACTGTTTTCCTTCGTTGCCTGTAATGAAGCTAGATGAAATACCTGCTTCACTGCAGTCCAGTTTCTTGAGTGCTGTTTCTTGTCTGAAGATGAAATTTGGAAAGGAGAAATAGTTGAAAAGTGAAGTGAATGCCTGAGAAATTAATTGGGATGACTTAATACAAGGGGGTGTAAAATTAATGGACTGTCTGAAGGCTTTCAATTATTCCTGTTTTCTTTGGCAAACTTTTGTGGGGGGGTTATAAATGCATAGAAGAAAATTACTGCACAGAATTTACTTGATAACCAAAACCAGGCTTCAACAAGACTTTTCGTAAATCATTATTGCCTGGTAACAGTGTTACAATCATCTCGGTATCCAGATGGTGGCATCTGTTTAAGGTTGTCACTGAGATAAAAAGAAAGTACATTTATGTCATCTACCTGGGTATGGCTTTTGCACATCCTTTTCCACACAGTCCCAAATCTTCATCATAGCAATCCCTGGACATCTTTGTCCAGTCTGAATCAATTTTCCTTTCCTTCGCTTTGAAAATCTACTGAAAAAACCTCCTCTTGAGAAAAAAGAAGTGTCAGTGCCCTGCAAATAGGGTAATTCTGAAATCTGTAATGTTTTCCATGTACTTAATGCAGGGGGAAGGTAAAGGGTGGGGTTTATAATCCCTTGAAACCATGTGTGTATATCATAGATATAAAATGTATATAAAATTAGAGAGAAAAGGTTGAATTTGGATCTATAGTCATTCGGAGTCAAAGATTAATGATGACAATGTCATCTGGTAATGAGGGGCTAATGGGGCTAAACTTCATCAATTAAATCCTTTCTCTTTTATAGATTCATAGATTATAATGCCAGAAGGGAATACTGTGATAATCTAGTCTGACCTCGTCTTATAACATGTACTATCAAACTTCCCTGAAATAATTCTCGTTTGAAGAAGAGCATTTCTTTCAGAAATAAAGCATCCAACCTTGATTTAAAATTGCCCTGATTGGAAATGCCTGAGAAACCTTCATAAATTGTTCAAATGTTAATTATATCTCTCTGTTAAAGGGGCATACCTTCTCTCTCCTCTGATTTTTAATGTCTTCAGGGGGACCTGGAGAAGTGGGGTCTTTGCATGCTGTGGATGTGGTGTGGTATAGGTCACCTGGGGGTTTCTCATCCTCAAACGAGCACTTACACGTGGTTGAGGGAAGAGAGGGTGAGCCGGAGCCTGCTAAGCAGAGCACGACTGTGTGCCTTACCCCATGTCCTGAGGGCAGAGGCAGCAGGTGCAGGCTTGGTCAGCGCAGGGGCATTCCCTGTGGGCATCCTTGCAGTGCTCTGCAGTGTGAGGGATGCAGACACTCTCCATGAGCATCCTTGCAGCACTCTGCAGTGTGAGGGATGCGGGCAGTCCCCATGGGCATCCTTGCGGCACCCTGCAGCGTGAGGGATGCGGGCTTTCCCTATCGGCCACCTGGAGCAGGGAGCAGTATGTGTTATGTACGGTTTTTAGCGTCCTGAGCCTTCCTGTGCCTTGGTAGGGAGCTACTCTAGTTCAAGCACACCTTTTATTTGGGGACATTGCTGTCCCTGAATATCAGGATGTCTTGCTATCAATGAAGAATCAGCCAGTAAGTTGTTCCTTGGTGTAAAAGACACAATTTGCATTTTGGGACTTACCTATGCTTTAGGGGCAAAACTCTCCTGGAGTAGATACTGTTCAGAGTTGCTTTACTTGACCATCTTTCTCTCTCCTGCCATACTGTCTCTGCTACTGTCCTCTTTGCTTTGAGAACCAGTTTTACAGTGGCAGATAGAGCAGGGATGGAGCAGAGAGGTGCTGCCTGAGTCCAGAGGGACTTACTTGCCTGCGCTGCTTCATTCCTAACCCAGCCACTTCTTCCCTGTCGCCTCCTCACACTTTCTCACAGCAGTTTCCCTGCCAGGTTGCATCCTTAGGATGTGGCTGGGATGCAGTAAGTACTGAATAGTAGTTAGCAGGGAGCACTGAGAAGAGAATGAATGAGCAAACTAGCTGCACGACATGCTCAGCCCTGTCCTCAACTCAGCTGCTTTTGCCAGCTGCCTCTTTGGAGGAAGAAGGAACGAGATGTGTTTCAGGGTCCTGCTGGAAGTGGAAGAGGGCATGTCAGTGCAGGGAGTAAAGCATGGGTATAGCAAAGCTTTGTCCTCCATCGTAAGCCTTTCTCCTCAGCCCAGCCTGTACCTGAGTTGGCCCCAGCCCTAGCAAGTTCCTGCTGGGGGGATGCAGTGCCCATTTAGGAAGCGCTCGTCTAGAAAATGGAAGTAGAAAGATTTTCTGAGAGACCCAGAAGAAAAATTACTTTAGCAAGTAATTAATGGTATTTGCACAAGTCTAGCGTTTTAATACCACGCAAGGTTTTGCATGCACTGGAAAGTCCTGCGCTACTGATTTGGACGTCTTGCAAATGAGGGACATACATAAAAATAACAGGAATCATATGTGGGAATGTGAGATGCTGGGATGGAGAACCCAGCTCTCCAGATCAAGAGTTCAATATTACCTTCCTAAATATTACCTTCCTAGATTTTTGTGTGGCTCATCCCAGTGTCCTTGCACATTTTGCACGTTTTCTGCAAGGAGAAAATCTTTTGTATTGAGCAGAATATTTTTCCTGTAAATTTTAATGAAAAATAGTTGTTACGTTTCCAATCGGGGAATCTTCAGAAATGCACTTAATTAGTGGGCTGATAGCATTGTGGATGTGCTCCCTGTGGGATCGAGATTCTCCATTTAATGCAGGGAGAAATGAAGACTGTCCATTTGGTGGCTGAAGACGCTGAATTCAGTCCCACAAGGGCTGACCCGTCAGACAACAGTCTGCCATTGAATTTTTCCTGAGAGCAGGAACTGTGAGGGAATAAGGATTGCTTCTGGCCAGTAGTTAGGGCAGCCCTCAAAACTGGTGAAATGAGGGTTTTCAGTTTACATTTTAAGCCAAATGAATATTTATGGTTGTTTTCTGTAAGCTGAAAAGCCCTGGGTATCTCAGGAGGAGTTTATGGCCTTTCATCATCTTCATTGATCAGGATCAGCATTAATCAGATAAATTAATCAGAAAAAGCCTTTGCCTCTCACCATCACAAAGCAAAGCTCTTCCTGTCCTGTCCCGTAGCATTTTTATTAGATTTCATTTTTGGCTGAGAAAAAAAGTTAGAGGACCCAGAAGTGCCACAGCTCCCAGGTGAGACTGCTCCTGTAGCAAACGTTTCCCAAAGAGCTTCCCACATCGGTGGCACCAACACAGCTCCGAGGAGTCGGCATCACCAAAGCACTGTCCCGAGAAGCTCTGCTGTTCCTCCTAGTGCTGCTCTTCAGGAGGAGCTCTGTCTCCAGTGAGGCCAGCTGTGCTCCCGCTGCTCTGAAATGGCAGATAAATGGGGTTCTTGAAGGCAGATGGCAGTTTCTTATGGATAATGTAGTATTCCAGTAATTACTGTAGGAAAATGATGTAACCTAATGTGTATTAGTTCTGCTTACTATAATCTAAAATATATTAATATTGTGGCAGTAGTATTCTGTTTAATGGTTGCATTAATACATACGCCGTGGCTATTACGGTACACTTGCATTTATATCGCACACTTTACTGCAATATTTCCAGTAGTATTACTTTCAAAATTATGGACAAAGTTGCCTGATCTCATGGGTGGGTCCTACCACAAATAGTAGATTTCATGGCTTGTTATAGATTATTAGGAAAGTCGTATGAAGGAATCATTTATATAGCTTAACTAGTTATCAATACAAATTTTATGAACAATAAAAACAAACACCAGTCTCTCAGCAGTAAAGCTATTAGGATACATACCATAGCATTTGTATAGAGGCTTCTGACCCCGTACTTATTCACAGGTATCAAGTTCAGTTGGTTGTGAGAGTGCTCAGATGCTGAAAGCTAGACTGGGCAGCATATGTTTCACGAGGACCTGGGCAGGATTGCACAAGTACCTTGTTGCCAACAAAAATAGACCAAAACATGAAAGAAAATATCCCTTTTAAGTTATGTCTGAAAATACCATTATAAATACAACCCATGGTTAGCGCGTTGTACTTCCATCTATTATAGGTAGAGTATGTTGTTACAGCTCTCTGCCCAACTCTCGGGGAATTAAAGCAGTCCCAGGCCTCTCAAATATTAGGATCTTTGGCTTGATTTGTCACATGCCTGTAAGTCTTTGATTTCCAGTTCTTCAGCCATGAAGATACTCATTACACAGACTCCTGTGGGTCCCTCCCCGCTAGCAGCCACTCCAGATAACGAGCGGTACTGAAGTAGCGGTCCCGCCAGCGATACGGGGAGGTCTCCATTTTGCTTACTCGCAATTTCAGAGGCATAAAATGAACTGCACTGGGAGGAAACAAATCTATCCATAATTCTTATTGCTATTTTCTGATCTCTCAGTTTATTTTTCTGTTATCTAGAACAACTATATTGCATATTTTAGGCTGTAACACTGGCAGGATCTGTTTAAAGACAATTAAAATGCCAAATTTAAGGTTGCATGGGAGTATAGTTTTATATGATTTACTATCCGGCTTTTGCCAAGCACTCCACTGTCACCAGCATAACATTTGGTAAATAACTGCATTTAAGGAGTGTGCTAGCCACAAGGTATTATCCATACCAATCTTTTTTTCTTTATCTGCTTTAGACAAGCTGTTTCATATATTGGAAATTTGTTAATGAACAGAATAAGGCTTATACAAAAGGACTTATCATTTAACATTTTCACACGCTATTGAAATGTTAAACTTCAAAGATTTTTTTTCTTCTAATTGCTAAGCCTTAATTAAAACAGATTGCAAAATATGAAGTGTACAGTGAGAGATTTGCAGGAGATATCTGGAATCAGAACATCTCAGTGATGGTTTAGTTATATTTTCTTCTGACCTCTGAGCACAGAAGTTGCCCCAGCTGAGGCTCTGAGAGTAAATCCTGACAGCATTTAAGTCAGTAGCAAATTCACTCAATCTCTGGAAAATAGGCCCTACAATTACAGACTTAGGAAGCTCAATCTACTTATTTTGTCCAAGAGGAGGATGTGAGATGATGGGATGATGGTCTACAAGGTATTACCTGAAGATGATACCTTCGATAGCAGATAGCTTCTTAATCTAGGCAAAAAAAGCAAGCTGAGATGCCAGGGTTAAAAGATGATCCCAACAAATTCAGAGGAGAAATTGGCCACACTTCCTCAGAAGCCGGATCACTAGCTTCTGCGGTGGGTTGCTTGGGAGCGGGATGCATTCCCCGCTGGGAGCTTTTAAGCCAGACCACAGCTTCAGAGCCCCATTTCCCCTGGCAGGGGGGACTGGGAAGGATCCTGCTGGGGCCCCTGGTGCCAGGACCCGTGGAAAGTCTCCCTTCACTAAGTGCAATCAGAAGTTTGCTCCCAAAGAGTTTTATCGGTTTTGGCCTTGCAGCTTACAGCCCTGTCAAGCCTCACCCGGGCAGAGCTGTTCTCATCAGCTGCGCCATGGACATGTGGGTACATGTCGCCCATGCTAGTGACAAGAGAAGTGGCAGGGAGTAGCTGGAAAATCAAACTTAAAAAGCATGTGGGTGATACCAACCTGTCCTAGGCTGCCAAGAGCTTGATGGTCCCAACAACTGCCTGTTGCAGAGTTATCGGGGCCCAGCAGACAGCAGCTCTCGCGCTTTACTGAATGACACGTCACTTCTGCAAGAAAGAAATTATAATTTCCTCCAAAATCAGAATTTCCTCCCCAAAGCTTGCTTGGACAGTGTGGGGGTTAGTGCTTTCCATCCAGTCCCTCACCATCCTTCCCTGCTGAGAAAGATGCTGTCCGCCCCGTGCCCCACTGGGGAGCTGAGGGCCGGGCTCCCCACGCTGTTTCTCCCTCGTTACCTGGGACTCGATGTGGCTCACCAGGACTGCAGCGGGAATGGGATGAGGGGAAGTTATCGGGGCATATGACCTGATTTGAAGTAAAAAATGGCTTTCTGTAATGGCACAGGTTATTATTCGGAAGATGCAGTGGAAGAAGGATTAAGATTTGGTCATAATTACGTGTTTGGTGTTGCGTGTGCGGTGCACAGAAGGATGATGTACCTACATTATGTATCCCCAAAGTCTCCCTGACAAATACTCCGTGAGAGCCTTCAAGAGGAAAAAAAAACCCAAAGCCAGTGTATTCTAAACCTGCCATTAAAAGACCAATCCTAAAAGTGCTATTTTGTTAAAAATAGTTTGGGGTATTTCATCGAGCCGTGTTTTCTCAGACCTTGGGGGTCTTTGCAACAGGCCTTAATTCTGAGAACTTAAGTCAAAAAGTCATTGTATTTAAAGACTAATTGATGTGGATAGCTATAAGGAAAACTACTGTGAATACCCCTTTTTTTTCCTTAGCCAAGCTCTGTTCATCTCATGTAAATGTTTCAGAAGCATTTTTACTCTGCCTTAAGGCATTTCAGTTAATGCTCAGGTACATGCTGGTAAAAGCTTTACCTTATGGTTGTTTACTCTGAATTCCCTGGTATTCAGCAGCAGGTTTAGGACATCAATAGGTAGCAACGACTAACATGAAAAAGTGAATTAAATCTTTTCCTCTTGAGAGACCTTGCATTTTCCACATTGTTTTAGGAAGGCTGTGCTCCCTCCTTACTGGCAGAGATAGGTCTCTCTTACGGGGGCTCAACAGGGTTTCCCACAGGAGTATTATTACCGTGCCTGTAGCTTGACAGTGGTCATGCCCAAAATGAAATCTACATTTTAAAAACATGATGATTATCATTAAAACTGGGGACAAAACTGTTCTTAACTCACCCTGATGCACCAAGGCGTTGCAGTAATATTTATGATATGCAGGGGTATTTAGAAAGCGGCTGTGATACCCTGTGAGTGGAGTTTGCAGCTGACAGCACTGGCCTGAGAGACGTAAAGCTCCAGGTTAAGATAGTTTAAATAGACTTTTACTTACTGCAATTATTCAGTGCTGAAACTGTACAAGTAATTATAAATCCCTTGGATTACTCCCTTCCTTCTCTAAAAGGGAACAAAAAACCTTTTCATGGCCTCGTAGGTTTCTGCTGTTTATTTTAACACTTAAAAGATCACTTTAAAATGACATGACGTGCATTGGTGGCTTTCATGTGATATGAAAAGTTTTATCGTTGATTCCTTTTAATATCTTAAGAGCAATATTTATCCAGTTTGCATATGTGGAGCCAAGTCTGCTCTAGTTGATTGGAGAAGAGGCTTTGGATGTGCAGCACTGTGGAGTTTAAATGATGTGTTTACAGGCAGAGGGAGAATTTTATGTAATATTTCTGTAATATTGCAGTATTACTGCAACAATACTACTGTATATTTCTGAAATACTGATATTTTCACATAGATTCTTCCAATAATACCAGGGTCAGTCTTCCCCACAAGCAATCCAGTAGATTGACTAACACTTTTAAGCATGGGACAATCTGAAAAGGTTGGTGGTAGATAAAAGAGTGCAAGAAAAACATGAAGCCCAAGCAAACCTAGTTTAATGATTTTCTGCAATGCTTTCACAGTCTCTCGATGTTCTCCAGTTGTCTTTTTTCTACTTTCTAGTCTAGTCCGCTACTTCTAGGCTGAAGTAGATGTTACTGATTTGCATGTGGTATCATTTTATTAGTAGAATAATAATATACACGTATATATTATATTCCTGAGCAGGACCATGTCTGGAAAGAGAGGAAAAAAAATTCATCATGAAACCTATGATAGGGTATGTTATGTGAACCTAAGGAAAATACCTAGATTTTATCTCACCCTCCTGGCTTTAGGCACATAGTGAACCAGTCATCCTGAAGTAAATACCTACACTGTGAATAGAGAGAGGTCCACATAATTTAGGTTCCTAATCCCTGATTAATTAGATTCCTAATCCAGATCTCCCTCTCTGCAGGCTTTCAAAGGCACCTGCTTCTCTTTGTTGATTACAGAGGAAATTTCCACCCTCATCTCCACAAACATGACAGAGTATGTTGAGCAATAGTGGTGAGGAAGGCCTGGAAACTGGAGGGACTGGGAGCAATAGGATGAAATGTGTTTTAAAATATGGGGCACGGAAATTATACGGAAGGGGCTGTGTATGGATTTATGATGGGAAGGGGAGACTTTTTGGAAGCAGCAGAAAGAAGAAAAAGAAAATGAGCATTTCCACATTCAGACGGTATGAGTAACCATCACTCATATGGCACTCACTTCAGTGAAGCAACTGCTTGATAATTTTATTGTGATGCCTATTTTCAGTGGAATTTTTAAGACCTAATCAGTGTTCCTGGACCACTGAAAGTTTAAAGGCGGAAAACTTCCTCAAAAAATTTCTATACTAGAGCTAACTGAGTTCTGCAGAACAGTAGTGGCTTCAAAACTTAACTCCAGAAGTTTGGCTCCTGCCTGGATTCCCGGTTTGCTGGGAATCCAGTTAGCCAATAAAAAATGTGCAACATTTTCTCTTGCCTAAGTTGCAGCAGCTATGTAAATATCAAACTGTTATTCTGGGTAATCAAACAATGGGAAAGTTGTTTGTGTGTACTGCATTACTGTTAATTAATTTACATCCAGAAGTACTTTAAATGTATATGCAAACATACATTAATCATGTTTTAAAGGCGAATGTGGAAAGAGCAAAGCTTGTAAGAGTAGCCACGTAGATGCAGAAACCGTTAATGTTTCCGATGCCCTGTGGTAGGAAGAAATATATTAAAAATTGATTTTTGGTTTCTGCCTTTTTCTTGGTAACATTTACAATAAAGGATGTAGCAGAAAGTAGCCTTTAAATTGATATTTCAAAGCTTTTTATGTTTGGGATATGTTTTTCCGTATTGTTAATGGGTTTATATAGCAGAGTAAAAAGGTCAGCTTCTGAATATGACGGTTTTATTCTTCTATTAAAAAAAAGAGATGAGTTTAGCATTCATGAATTATTTAAATATCAACCAAAATATTTGGCACACTGCTACAGTAAGCGGTATTCTTAAAACAAGGCTCAGAAAAGCGTGCCGTCCTTTGAATGTAACTTGAATGCAGTGGAAGAGGGTGCATAGCATTAACTCTCTCTCAGCTGCTTGCTGCTGTATCCGCACACTGCGTGCGGTGAGTGGTGAGACGTGTATTTATGGTACTTTCACCGCCGGGTTCCAATCTTCACCCGTTTACACTTTTATAATTGAAGAGCCTCTCTTCATCCAAGAAAAGCGAACTATAATGCGTTTCATAGCTTCTCCTCGTTCATAGCCACACTGTATTGAGCAAGCAGCCCTGTCAGATTGTTTTCTTTTAATAAGATGCTTTGGAAAATAGCAGTCCATCCCAGGCTTTAAGGTACATCTGAAACACGACTCTGAGGAACCACAGCAGTATGGAGTTGCTCTAGACACGGTCTCATTAATCAAATGCTGGCTCTAATATTTTTTTTTTTTTTACTTTTGCAAATAACATGCTTTTTTGAATAATTTCCTAAAAGAAGTCTTGTCAGGTGGTAAGATTTACAGTGTTTTGTTCTAATTCAACAGAACTCTTCAGGGATATGGTTCTGTATTTTTTTACAAGTATTTTTTAAACCTTCAATACAGTCGGAATGTTTTGAAGTGCTAATTGCAAAACCTCCTAAAGTGTATAAAGAATGACATTTCATGCAGCGTCATTGATCATATTTTTAGGGAGTCTGTTGATGGATTAATAAACCGTCATAACCTTCTGTGCAAAAAAATTGTTGATAATAAATAGACTGTAATCTAAAAAGCCTACTGCTAAATGAATTGAAGTTGCAGCAGTAACTGAAAATCTGAATAATTATAATACCATGGGGATGAAACCCTAATGTGGAAGTTTACTTTCCCAGTTAAGTCTTTGCAAAGAGCTGCTCACGGAGGTCGGGGGCACATTGTCCTCTGGCTGTCCTTATCACTCAGCTTGTCGGAGGGGCAGGCAGGATGGGTGGCAGTGGGTCCAGGCAGCCCATCCAACCTGGAAAGAGCCTTTCTACAAATATTTACTGAAAATGTGGTAACTCTGATGCCATTCAGTGTACTGCTGTAAAATGTTTAGTGCCTTTTTAATGTTGGCATAGCAGCTGTAATACATGAAAAGTGAAAATTTACATGGTAGGTGAAATAATGTATAAAGAGTAATAAGTAATTTAAAACCAGGCATCGAACATAAAGGTGTCATTTAGCACTGGTTTATATTTTTACAAACTTAGAGTCTTGTTCCTTGAAGTTTGATTACCACAAAAACAGATAGATTCATTTTAACATATTTAATCATCACAAAAATAACTCATTCTTATCTGCATTTATATTTAATTAATACAAGTCAGATAGTAGGTTGAAGACAGAGAGAAAAGATTACGATATAGGCTTTTAATGCATGGAAGCTAGGGTCAGGTCAACTTTCTCCTCAAGCCGTAACCCACTAGGACATTTCCCACCCACCCCCACCCCCTTTTACCTCCCAGCTCGTGTCTCATCAGCCATGCAAGGGGTATTTTTGGAAGGGGTTTTGAGCCATTGCTCTCACATAGGTTGTACATGACCTGGTGGGTTGTTGGTGAGACGCTGTATCCCCCTATTAAATGCCTCTAACACCCAGCCTTCCCACGATAGTTCTGCATCTGCCTTATTTTTCACACTTATTTTTCATGTTTTTAAAAAATAACGTTATGCTGTAGAGTGGTATTGCTAATGTAATTCAGTGTCAGCACATGACATAGAATGACCAAAATAACTGTCTGGACCCTTTATATATATACGTATATGCATACACATATTCGCATATATACACGTGTATGTAAAGGTTCTGCATTCTGCTCCCACCCTGTAGTACCATCAGACAAGTGTACCCACCACACCCATGTCAGTCCTTTTTTACCATGTTGTGCTGTGAGAAAGGGCCAGATCCTGCTGATACCACTCTCCTACTATATTGCTCTCCACACCACTACTCTCCTCTGTCCTGCCATGGAGGATTTTGGGCTGGCTGGAATGAATGCAGGTCAGCTGGATAGAGCCCACAGGTGACCCTGTCGCGTGTGACAGTGCTGACGAGATCATGAACATACCTAGCAACTGCAGATACAGAGCAGCCTTTTCCGAGCTGGGACTTCCCCGTGAAAGGAAGGACACAGGGCAAGCTGTGATTTTTACACACTTTCTTTCATCGTAATTGATGTTTCCATCTTATTCTTCTGTTCCTCTAAGTTATGACATTGTGTCCAAAACGACATTATGATATTCCCTCAAAATGTCATGGCATGAATGAGTAATTTCTGGTGAGCGAATCCCCAAAGGGACAATTTGAACTCTCTCTGC
Source organism: Gavia stellata (assembly GCF_030936135.1). Taxonomy (NCBI): domain Eukaryota; kingdom Metazoa; phylum Chordata; class Aves; order Gaviiformes; family Gaviidae; genus Gavia; species Gavia stellata. The sequence continues at coordinate 20,194,405 of NC_082598.1, read as the reverse complement.
TCCTGCTATTGAATCCCATTCAATTAAACGTGGAAATCCACAGTCAGTTAAAGTGGAAGAGGAAAGCTTCACGGGATCTTCCCTGAAAGGCAGCTGTTAGTGGTAGGAAAACATTGAAGTCAGCACTCCTTAGTGGTGTTTCTTTTGTGAGACATACATTAAAAGAGCTGAAATCTCTTGAGATGCTTCTGATAAGCACTAATATTAAATGCCACGGTCCTATCATGCTTCTTTAAAGGTGAACGTTATTAATAGAGCACTGTGTCTTTCCATTGTGCTTCATCTGTCTTAATTCTTTGGTTTCTCTTGGTTACTTTGCCGACTGCTGTGCTCAATGTACCTATTTTCTGAAATCAGAGTAGCTATCTTTTGATGCAGAAGTAGCTCTCCCCTTCTTCACTTAAAAAGAAAACAACTCTCCCACTTACATGTTAGATGTCTTTGGTTACTTTAGTATCTATTCCATATTAAAGTATTAATTCGGTGGTGGTGGTGGTGTTATTATTATCATCATCATCATCATGACCATCACCAGCATCCTAGGACCTGGTGGTGGCCAGCTGTACGGCAAGCCCTCTACCTTAGCACTTTTTCTGAAGGCATGTGTGTTTTACTCTTCTGTGGCTGAAGCCTGTACATCTTTTCTAAGCCCTGCTTCATCTTTATCAAAGCTGGCATAATCCCAGCCAGCCTCCACACAGAGCTTTCATACGCACAATGTTTGAAACAATCCTCATTTTCAGACCCTCAGCACTCTAAATAGGGAATTTTGGTGGCTTCTTCTGCATCGCTTCCACTAGATCTCTGCTCTGACCACTGCAGTTCTCTGCACCATGCCCCAGTCACTTCAATGTAAGCCTTGCAAAGAGCAGGTAAAGGCTTGGTTGAGCACCTTACTCAAGAGATTAAAATGCTATCGATGGAAGTTATTGGTTCATTGTTCAGCATTTTCACATGCAATCAATAATAGCTCTGTTTTCAAACAAATCTGCAAAGTAATGCTGCCATTGTCTCATTTATAGTGGGCTGTGGAAAATTTGTAGTGAATTCCACTTCAGCTGAAAAACAAGAGATTACTAAAAGAAGAGTATGCTCGGTGGCCTACCAGTGCTAGTCAACAGTTTGTGTTTAGCCATGAACACTTCAAAATTCCATGTATTCTGTTCCCATAAAGCATTCCCTGAAGTCTCTGTATCAAGTAGGTAAGCGCCAGTCTTATAATTTTGATAAATAATAATTTATCAAAAACTTTGGCTGAGAGAAACCTTCTTCAACCTTAGATTTCAGTTTTCCAAGGGTAGACCAAAGTGAGGGCTGGTGTTTCAGTTATTCAACTGAACCATCCTTGCTTCCCACGGTAGCAAATTAAGCAGCAGTGCTTTACATTGATGGAGCATGCACTTCCTTTTGCCTGAGAGAATGTATGTTGGGGAAGGTTGCATTTACATTCAATTAAAGCAGAAATGTTTCATGCTTACAGGTGGATATTTTCATCTGGGTGGAGTTTACTGAGTTATGAAAATGTATGTGGAATTTTACTGTGTAGTGAGAATGCAGTTCTGTTCAACCACAGAAAAGGGTGCATGAAATTTTAGTATAGACTGTTGGCTTTATCTTTAAGGAACATTAAAATGGATATCAAAAAATATAGTAATGTAGCGGGTTTAAAAAAAAAAAAACAACAAGGAGAAGCACGCGAATTTCTGTGACAACCAATTTCATAGCAAAAACTTTGCAAGAAAAAATTCTGTATGTCCAATACTGATAAGACGTTGTGAGTGTACATTTTCAGATGCGGTTCTCTTAGTATTCCACCCATCCACGACAGCACTCCAAATATAGTAAGCACAGTCCCCAGCCTTCTCTCCATGAAAGGGGAATATATTTAGGGCGTGAAACAAAACTAAGGTGTGTAGAACTGCCATGGCAAAGTTAAGGACCTGACATTGAAAGGAATTTGTATAATTCCCTTCCCTGGCTCATCTCTCCACTGACAAGCTCTGTCCTGCCACGTGCCGTTTCAGTTTTCAGTGCGGTGTATTTGCTGTCTCTTCTTCTTCAGTGCTGCTAGACCTCAATGCACGCGCTGGTCAGCAGTGAGTAAAAACATATCTATCTAAAGCAGCCATTGACACCTACTAATATTCATTCATTGGATACAGCGTATTTCAATTTTAGCAAAGGTGCTTTTTATCACAGAGCTTTGAGTTCCCTGCCTGAGATGCGGCTGTTGGCGAGGGGCAGCAGAAATAAAAGTCAGGCACATAGTCGGTGGCATGAAAGAGAGAAGAGCCGGGCCTCAGACTTGCTTCTGATGGCAGCACGTCCTGAGCAGCTGCAGTGTGTTTCAGCCGAGCTGTGGCCTGCCGTTATTCAGGGCTCCTTCCAACAGCACCAGTCTGAGAGAAGTCACGGCAAAATATTAGCTCTCTGCATAGTTGCTGTTTTTTTGCCTGAAATAAATAACAATCCAGCCTTGTTCTTGCACAAGTTATTTCTCAAATCTTTTAAAGAACAGCCCTTAATAACATGGATTTGCATGTAGGTAGACAGAGTGATTTTGGGAAGGGATTTCCCGAGCGTTTATTTTAGACGTAGGCTTAGTTATGACATTCTCGTGTGACATTCCTGGAGGCTTGATATTTGTGATCTTCACATAGTAATAACGTTCACCGTGGTAGGTAAAACATAGCTATGATAATTACGCCTTACTGATGTTTGATGACAGGATGTTGTTTCTTTTTGTTTCCAAATAAAATCATGAGGAAAGAAAAGAAGAGCGGTACCCTGCTGCCAGAGAGGGAAGAAGAGCCTGGCATGACCCAGGCTGGCTATTGCGAAGAGGCCAGCCCATGGCTGCTGCTTCTTTGCTGAGAATGGATTTTTGTGCTGAACATGCTGTCAAGAGTCTGCCAAAAAGAACCTGGGAGTCCCCATTTCTGTGGCAGCAGGCCCTGTGTCTATAAAACTTGCAATATGCAGACAGATGTGGGGATCTGTGACGCATCATTCTTTTTACGATCTTCATATGCGTAGAACAAGGCAGGGCAGAGAACTAATTACTTTTCATTTAATGGCTTCTTGATGTCGGGGGCTTATAAGCTCATAGAAGCAAAAAGTGTTAAAATCCCATGGACTGAAACCATCACGTCTTTATGGCCTGCCCTTTCATACCAACCCCATTCAGAGATGTTATATACAAGTATATATATTCAGAGCCACCCCTCCCTTCCCCTCACACAAATAGCATTTCATTTTATTGAGATGTAGATAAATGTGTAGGGGGAGAGTATTCTGTTTTTTCAGGCCCTTCCTTAATACTATTAAATAATAGTGTAATTAAAGGCTCCAGCAATTTGCCATCTCTTTTCACATAGAATTACTTCAGATGTCTGGCATACACACTCACCCTGTTGTTCAAAGCCATTACAGTCCATACAGTCAATAATCTGCAAATTAAAAATTCAATAAGTAGACGCATTAAAAATTGCATGATTCCAATTCAGTCCATACTCCCGATTCAGGTTGCTTAGTGCTGGAAGGCGGTTTCTGAGAAGCAGGAGATGGTGCCACCATTGCAGGATGCCTCAGCCCATCCTCAGCGCATGCCTAACCACGTCGTAGCTACACACCAAGGGCTTGCTTGCAGGCTGTAGTGAATCTATACCTATTATATGAATAGAGAACATAATAAATGGGTGTATGTGGTGATTTCTTTCCTAAAACCAAGCTATCCAAGTAGCTTGGCATGCTGGTAAGGTTGGTGCTAGTCCATGCATAAACCTAAGGGGAAGAGCATGTCTTACTGAGTTATCAACAGCCCAGCCTGGGTGTTCCTGAAGCAGGATTCCCTGCTAAGGCTGTTCCAGGCCAGCCTCCCTCCATCTCGGTCAGGAAGCGGTGTGGCTGAAAGCCATCCATTCTGAGAATCACTCAGTGGGGATTATTGAAGGAGACTGATGTTAAGTCTCCATAGACTCTCTTCTGTTTGTTTGTTTGTTTGTTTTAATTCAGCCTGTTGTTATGGACTGGGGGGAGAGAGGTAGGAAGGTTGCAACCCATCATGCTTTATCTTCTTGCTTCCAGTTGTTTTGCTGGTGTTTCAAGACCTGGTTTCTAGTGGGGGATTTCTGTATGAAAGCCCAAACCATCAGTCTTGCAAACGGTGCTTTTCAGTAAGCAGTCCCCACTAGCGAGAGGCCACTGTAATTCAAAATTTTCATGTTCAATACATCTCGGAGCTTACCCCTGGTGGGAAAAGCTTGTTACCTTTGCAGCGGTCGGGTTGTTAACGCTGAGTGCGGTGAAGGTAGTTTTCCTTTCAAACAAAATACACGACTAGGAACTAGCTAATATGCCTTAGCTACATTCTGGGGGCTCCACGTTGTGCGCAGTCTTTGGGAGCAGTTCTGGAGGCACGGGTTGCTTGCCCCCTTTTGAAGGACATTTAAAGCTGGCAAAATGATAGCTCCCCAAAAATAGAAGACCCTGTTTGTGAAGGGCCTTCTGTCTTTACTAGGGTTCCTGTTCTACCCAGCAGAAATGCTATTTTCCACAGCTTTATCCATCCCCACCTTTTTCCCTGACGTGAAAGGAGCTTCTTCACTGCAGCAATTGTGTCTCCTTTGAATCCCTGTCAGTCTAGGCCTTTTACGCAAGAGATGCCATCAGACTGCACAGCATGCTTGGGAAGATGTAAAGCCCCAGATGGCTGTGCCCAGCACAGGCTTGACTTGACAGCAAAGGTAAAAAAAAAAACACCAAAACTACCAGATGACATTAGTTTTGATCATGAATGATCAATGCAAAAATATTTTAGACCTTTACTCACACATGATATTAAGGGCAGTTTTATCTCTAATTCTGACTGATCAGCACAGTGTTACACAAATGCTTTATACATCTCTTTCTTTTATCTCTGGTGAAACATTTATAGGGTGATTTTTTTTTCTCTCTCCATTGTGGCGAAAGGTAGAAGGACCACAAAACAGGAATTTCCTTCTGGTGCCGGGGTGTAGGGGCAAGGCAGTCACAAGGCCAGTGACAGAGGGGACTGTGCGCCCTGTGCTTGGAGGGGCAGGGACCCTCGCCAGGCAGGGGAGGAGAGGCTCTGTGTGCTGTACCTGCGTGCTATGTTTCTGTCCCAGCTGTATAGGGTGATGAGCAGGTTTGGGGATGCTTGGAAAATAAACTGTGTCAGTCTGCTATGCATAGTATGCACTAAAGTGGGAGTAAAATTTTTATTCAGGGTTGGGGAAGGGATAGGGATGATGAATTTTAGCTCTGGTAGGTTTGAACCTGAGCAAACGTGATCTTTTGGAGGCTAAGAGATGTCGGATCTGATAAGGATGCGCAATGCTACGGCATGCTGGTGGTCCTGGGTTCCTCTCCCAAGTGCATTTAGCCAAGCAGAACTTATCCTGTTTATCCTGATAATTAGAATCTAGTTTTCTGTTTAATATTTACTAATAACACCATGCACTTACAGGGCCTTCCATCCAAGCACTTGACAAACCTTAATGGAATAAGCCTTATAGCACTCCGGGGAGGGAAGTGAATACCATTTTGTTTATCATGCTGAAATAGTAAGATGATGTAATTGTACCTCCCTGAGTTTATTTATTTCTTTTCTCCCATTATCTGTCTGATAAAAACCACTAACTAGCAAAAAAATCTATTGTTTTAGAAATCCTTGTGGTAGTTTAACTGTAATATAAGATTAGTAACCAATTTAGACAGGAGCATAATTAGAGTAAATGTTTCCAGTAACTCCCTCTGATGAATGCCACTGCATTTGGATATTCACTTGTAGGACATGAAGCTGAATAATAAAGAGGTTTTCTCCACACAGAGTGTGTGAGCAGTGTCTGTTAGTGGAAAAAAGCTTATCTGGGACTTTCTGAGCTTTCCTGAGACCAGCTGTTGGTGAGCAGACGCAGAGCCACATCAAGGGTAGGTTGAGTGGGCCACCAGGAGCGCACAAGGCGAGGCTGTAGGGCCCGGTGAGAGGTCCTGCAGAAGATGGGAGCAGCCCAGCGAGATCAAGCACTGTGGTTCTGATTGGGAGGATAAGGAGAAAGTAATGAGAAGGTTGTATGTGCAGTGGCAATGGGGAGATCTCTGTCAGGCACTCCTCTTGTAGTCAGCTTTAGGAATAATCCAGAGAATTGCTAAAAAAAGGGAGGAAGTTACTTGTATGGGTGATGCACACTGTTGATATGAGTTGGGGCAGACAAAGAAAAACTCCAAGCTTTTCTCCAATATCGATACATGCTGGGCTTTAGTTACAGGTTGGAAGTACTTACCATACCCACAAAGTCTGTCATCTGCCCGTGGCACTGACCGTGCAATTAAAAAAAAAATTGTTATTTTATATCAGGCTGGGACAGGACTTTATTAGTCCTAATTTGAAGGTAATACACTAATGGCAGTATTTGTCAGATGGGTTTTTGCAGTGTGAAAGCTGGTAGGAACTGTGGGAAAACAATCCAGGATGATGATTTGGGCTTGTTTTCATGTTCCAGCCCGGAGTGCCTTCTGATACAGCACAACAGCTGAAATGTATAAGGGAAACACATTTTACTTCTTCTGGCTCAGAGCAGCAGCAGCAATTTGGCGAACAAGCCCACCATTCAAATCCTGGTGCATTTTAAATGACCAGGTGTCCACTCACTTGCCTGCCTCGTTTGTTGTCAAAAAAAGGAGCTCTGCACTCGCTGCAGAGTTCATCCTGAGTGACCGCATGGTGTGTGATACCTCCCCTTCAATGAATGCAATGGCATTTACATTTCCTCTCTGATCAGTCAGCGAAGGAAGACTTCTTTGTATTTCAAAGGATCCTGGCTTTTTCTTCCAGTCTCTCTGCCCAACAGATACTGCCAGTGTTGGGCCATGTGGTACAGCAGTTTTGGGTTTTGGACAAATCCCTGCAACAGACTGGTTAGGTATCTTCTCATTAGAGCTCCTGAGATTTCTGCACAACCCCTGGGCATCGAGATGAAAGTACCTTTAGGTTTGCAGTTCAATGGAATATCAGCTATCTTTTAAAACATATTTTTAAATATCCATGTATGAATGAAAGTGTTGCAGTGAAACATTACATCAGATAGAAAAATGTATTTTCTCCCTCCTTCTCTTTCTGTCTTACTTACAAATGACTTTATCTGCTTCACAGGGGAAAGCCTAGCCAGCATGCTGGACTATCTATTAATTATAGGGATTATGTTTAGACTGATGCATTCAAGATTTAACTATGAACTAGAAATACATATATATTTTCATATGATAGAAATATATCAGTACTCTTAAAAATACCATTATAGAATTGAAACTAAATCACCTTGATCTTTTAGTTCATTCTTAATAGTGTATCTGAAATATTTGTTGAGACCCCTTTAAGGGTAGGCATTGGTTCAGACCCTAAACGAGGCAACTTCAAGGATTTCTGCTTTTTCTGCGCCACTTTTTATACAATAATAATAACAACAACAACAACAATAATTATAACAACAGTAGTAATAATAACTGTTAATCTAGGATATGCTTTAAAATAGCTCCCCTGGACATTAAAAAATGCTAAGTATAATTTAGTTTGATATTTTTATGCCATCATAAGTAATTTATTGATTGTGAACACATTTGTAGTTGTATAAATCAGTTTTGTTTAGTATTCATTGCAGATAAGAAAAAGTATTTCCAAAGGTTTTCAGGCGTAAAAAAATTAGCAAGTCTTAATAGAAACATAAATGTTACCTAGTATCTTTGAGACAATTAGAAAATACCAGCAAAAAATCCTAGCCTTGGATTTGTTTCCCATCTCAGATAATATATTACAAGCACTCCTTAATAAATTTAGCAGTTGGAAATTGATTTATGCTGAACCTTTGTGGCATTAACATTCTTGTTTTATAATTACGAGCAAAAGGAGCATAACCTTTTCCTAATATATGGAAAAGAGAGATGTGATGTTTCAGAAAAAATCATATGTCACCTTTTTTACTTTTCTCTCTCTCTCTCGTTAGCCATGCTCTCGGTTCTTCAGCTAACGCTGATGCACAGTGACACATAGTGAAAGTACCAAGACTGCAGCAAAACTATATGCTCCCGTCTCGTTGTTGGCAATACAACGCATGGTCTTTTGGCACACTCCCTAAATATTGAAGTAGTGTACAGATCCTTGCAGGCTTCTGGGATCTTTGTTAGTACAAAAATAATAAAACCCTTTGTACCCTCTGCTTTAAAATGTTGACACAGACTAATAAGGCCTGCTTTTAAACTACCTTGAGTAGCATTGGTGTCATGTCTTTCTTCATTTTTCAGGACCATTTTCAACATGGTAATTCTCATTATGAAAAATTAAGTCTATTAAGATAAAGGGTTTTTACATTGAATTATACCTGTGAAAGGTACAAAGTACATGCTATTGTTCTGCATTGGCTCTGACGGTTAAGAAAAGTCAGATCAAAAACGTTTTTTTTCTCCGTATCGGTGGTATTTCTTTACACCTTAAATTCCCATTAATATAGTTAGAGGGGTTGACACTTAAATCCCCAAACAACCTACGTGCAGCTGTGCTGTCTATTTAAAGGGCAGGTCCTCTCCCTGGCTCCATCCAGCCTGCCTGGGCTGCCAAGGTCTGCACAAGTGGAGCTGCTGTGTGGGATCAGGAAACAAAAGCGGGTCAGGAAATAGTTTAGAGTTGTTATTCTGTCTTAAGAAAGAAAAAAAAGGCTCTTTTTTTTTTTAATACTCCCAAGTCCTGAAAATCACAGCGTGGGCAAGGTTTTCCTCTTGCCTTTCCATGGCAAAGTACCACTTCCCCATCCCATAATTATTGAAAAGCATCAGGTACCAAACAATGAAGTGAGGAGCTTTTGGAGAAGACTGTTTTTTGTCTGGAGAAAATGTGAGTTGAAAAGAGAGATTTCTGATCAATAAGTCTATTTCTAAAAAAGGATTACTTTCTATCAATACATTTTTTAATAGGCTTTAAAAGAAAAACACCCTGGTTCTCGAAGAGGCACCCATCTCAGCATTGGAAAGCAGCTGCAGTTTCCAACTGATGTTAAAAGAGATCTTTTCTTTTCTCACCTGGGTGCTGTATGAGGTCCTGGGAACACCTACAGGTGCCTCACCCTCCTCTCCCACATCCCCTCTGCAGTTTGGGAGCCCCTGCAGAGACAGACTGTGTGCCGTGCACAAGGGCTCAAATCCAGAAAAGCATTTAATTCAAGTGTGTGAATAATCCTATTGAAGTAATTTAAAGTAATCATATGCTTAAAGTTAAGTGTGTGCTTAAAAGCTTTGCTAGGCTGGGGCATGGCCTGCCCCCCTCCCCCAAACACCACACAAAATCAGATCTGTGGCCAAGAGATCTACTGCATCAAGCAGGATTGCCTCCCATGTCTTCTGAACTTGAATTTCATCTGCTTGTTTATACTGTAGCTGCTGGTATTTCCTGCTACATGAAATACCCCAAAATATTGAAGGGAAGGTTCTCAAGAGGTTAAAAAATATAAAATGTCAAAGACATAGTAAGTGAAAATTGCAAATATGACACAATTGCTAAAAAAGTAATTAAAGAAATTATTAATGCTAAAACCAAATATGTTTTGTGTTATACAAGCATATGCCTGGGACTTGTCTGTTAACAAAACTGCAATACACAGAAACAGTGAAAATCCCTGTACATTACTAAACTGCTCAAGTGGAAAAATTGAACATGCTTTTTTTTTTTCTGTCCACATTCAGTACAGTCAGTTTGTTCTAAAGACCATCCTTTTTTTGTTCTAGTGTCCTGTGTTCCTTGGTTTTGTTTTTGATTGTGATTTTTGAGAAAGTACATGTCCTGGATACAGTTTGACGGAAGATACTATCACATAGATAATATACGTCCCATTTAGAAGCTGATAAAATGGATTCGGATCTCCCTTGCTCTGCTACAGTGTTGATGATGCTTCAGAAAATGTAATATAAAGGGATTTTCTATCTTTTTATAATTTTAGGTATTTAAGACCGCTATCAAAACCTAGTTTTGAATGAATGTATAGGTGTTAGGAGCACGCATGATACTAACTCCTTCTTTCCCTTCCCTGTACTGCAAGAGAAACAGGCTGTGTTATACCACAGTTTGTGAACTATAGTTTATATTTTTGAAATGCTATTATTTGACTGGTTAATTCAGTTTTAACTGTCCATTCAATTTCAAAATATAAATGAGTTCTGTTTACCCAATTTCTTACTGGGTGGATGTTGTGGTATGTGCCGAGTATATTTATGGTTTAAAAGAATGATGATTCAGCAAACTTACTGCATAATAATCCTTACTTCATTGTTATACTGTAAGTGGTTAAAGCCAAGTGTACATGAATATATAATGTGTTCCTCCAGTTTTGTAGCATAGTAATACATTATACTGGTGAGCTACTGAGACATTTATTCCAAAGGAAATGCAGAGAGTGATTTAGAAATGCCAATAACAATAATGCAATTACAGTTGCAAAACATCTTAGTGGACCAAACAAATCTTTTCTAAATGCACCTAGAATATTTCTTTAGCACATTTAATTAAGTATATATTCAGCATATTTAGTTTAGGACCCAATTAAGCACCAAAAGCATAGAGGTATAAAATAAGGCGCTTGCCTTCCAGGCACTCTGGCTTAAATTCAGCAACAGTTGCACGTGGAGCTATAATACTGCTGCAAAGATGGGAAAGACAATACAAGCATGGGCATCCACAGTAATTATAGCAATCATTCAGATGTTCTAGCAGTCGATACAGCTGAACTTTAGACAGGTTGCAGCTCTTAATTTATTAATGCAATATTTTTTCTTTATGAATTTCTCAAGTCAATCTCTTCCTTGTACGTATGCAATTAGTTGTGTTAGATTCTCTTCAACTTCGTAGGAATGGATCCTAGTGCAGTATTTACAACTCTCTGAGTCTCTAGTTTGTATATCAAGGTGTCAAGACGTCTCAGAGGCAAAGAGCAGAACACATGCAGCGAAAGTGACAGTGACATGAAGTTACATTGCTCCAAACAGTAAATCATGATGCTGAGGAAGCAGAAGACATTGACAGTAAGGTCTAAGCAGAAGGACATTTTGACCTACAGCATAACACCAGATTAATGACTAGCTGATACTAACTGGCCCTACTTCCAGTGGCCGATAAAAAGCTGCTATTGATGTTTGTCCAGCTCCTACCCAATGCAACTGGGTGCCGGGCAGGACGAGGCAAGGAGCAGGGCTGAGCGTGCCTGCCAGGCGGCAGTGACTCTCACTTGGGTGGATGAGGGGCACCATCCAGCTTCCCTTCCAGCGGGGTCCCATGCTCACATGCTTTGCCAGCTACCAGGCAATGTTCATATGTTCCTGCCGGTATTTTCCCAGGCATTTGCACACATGCCAGGAAATCACTTGTCTCCTCCTATGAAGAAAAAAGTAGTGCTGCATGCATTCTGGCTGCATGTTTCTGTCTGGCTGCCCTCATTCATGGTCCAGTAAAGCGGCTCCTCAAGCATGGGGATTTTCACAGCTTCATCTTCCCCTTGCATAGCTGTGGCTAGTAAAGCTATCAGTTTTCTCGTGCTGCCCTTGATCTGGTGTAAAGCTTTATATCAGCATTAGAAAAGCAGGGTGCCTTTGTGGCAGGTGGCTGCCATGGAAGTAAGTCCCTGCTAGTAGTGATGGGAGGGCTATCGCTCGAGTTCATGAGCGGGTGCAAACACTGGGCGTGGTGTGACTAACAGCAGTGGCTCTGCCATAGAAACAGATCCTGCAATGATATCTTGTATGAGTACTGTAATTTATATGTGTTTTCAGGATGGGCATATGGTACATCTCTCTGAGATTTTTTTCATTGCTGACTGATGGTTCCTATTACAGCAGCACGTCCTTAAACTCCGGTGTATGCTTGAGGTTTAGGTTAGGCAAACAATGGAAAAATGCTAAAAGGAAAAACCTCTGAATGTCTCGTAAAGGATTTCTTGCCCTTGAAAAATTGATAGGCTGTCATTTAACCTTGTGGCACCTCTTCAAGCTGTCAATCAGACACTGAACATTTGAGACTTGTGAAGTGTGATACGGAGTAACAAAATGGTATCTGCTCGTTCAAAATAGTGAGTATTGGATTAATCTCTTGAAGTATGTTGATAACAGATGGAATAAAAGATCACATGGCACAGCTCATATAGGCTAAGGTTAACCCCAGTGTCCTGGTCAGTGTCCCTTTTCTTATTTAATGCCACTGCTAATTAACTGGCACAAGTGTTTGCAGCCTTATGGGGGATGTTGCTGAAAGCCTGCTGACTGTTGGCATAGCTCGATACAATCACTACCTGTATGGCACTGCCTGATTTAGTTTAGTCGAGTTCTGTGCTGGGGGCCCTTAGCAATGGACCATATTTACCCATTTCCTATGGGTCACTGCGTCTGCTTGCAAGTGGGGAGGTTCAGTTGCCTCACCAGAAAATTAGTGAGCTGCTCTGCTTTTGGTCTCGGTGTCTGCTTCTCCGGCAGCAGCAGAACTGGTCAGATCAAGCTGAAAAAGATACAGCAGCTAACTTGGACATGCTGGTCTTCTCCTCAAGTTTGCCTTTACATTTTGCACTTCATGCAGGTGTTTATCATAGCTTGAAAGAGGAACTACGGCACAGGGCCCTTCCTTTGTTGCAAACAGGAGGATGATGTTTCATGGGAGCACAGCTGTGGTTTAAAAGTTCAGCAGGTTGCATTGTAAACTTTTTCCTCTGAAGTTACATTTAGGTTCAGGGTAAAATTATTTTTTTCCTTGCTAAGTGAAGGAAAAGCTTCCTGTCTTTGTCTAAATACTTAATTTTTAATATATTTATGTATGTCTTTATTTTGAGTCAGTAAATGCCAAGTACACTTATGATTCTATGTATCCAAGAATAACAGGAGCATCCTATAGATTATGTCCCATATCTCTTCTGCTTATGCTATTTCCATAGCATATTTAGTGATGTGACCCCATCAAAAATACTATGTACAATTCAGGTCGCCTGTGTGCACGAATGATAAATTCAGTTTAGAATGGGTTCCAAGAAGATCAGAGGAATGGAGAGCCTGTCCTGTGAGAGGAGACTTAAAGAGCTTGGCTTGGGTAGCCTAGGAAAACAAAGGCAGAGAGAAGATCTGATTGCTTGCCATAAATGCTTCAGAGGGATTAAACACCAGGGAGGGAAAGGCCTGTTCAAGCTACAAGACAATGTTGCCACAAGAATAAATGGGTATAAACTAGCCATGAGTAAAGGGAGGCTGAAAATTAGAGGAAGAAGTTCAGACCATGAACAGGGTAAGGTTCTGGAAGAGCCTGCTGCTGAGGGTAGCGGGGGAGATCCCTTACGGGGGCTCGTGATCGCTTTCCAAGAGGAACTGCACCACATTGTAGCCTGTGACACCAGGGGCATGGATTTGACGGCTGAGAAGATAATTTCCGTTCCCGAGTCCCTGTAGCCCTACTTAGTGCAAGGTTTGTCTTGTACAGATATGATGGCAGGGCTCCTTTCCCCCTCTTCCATCTAAGAGGGGTAGATACCAGGCTGTGACTTGGTTTTCTCTCTGAGCGTCATGCTGCTAAGATTAGAATCAGGACTTAAAAGAAGATAGAAGAATAAGTAACAAGGTGATCTTTCAGAGGATGTTTTATTTTCATCTCTTTGCTTCCTCACATGTGTATAATGCAGGGAGATTTTGCTCCTTCGTAGACCAATGTTATTTTTCCGTCAGCTTTTTGGCATGCAAAATTAGGAAAGAAATTGTCCTAGCATTAAACTAGAGACCCAGGGACTGGGAAATACTTCTGCTCCCTACGTGTAGCAGTGCAAGGCTATTCTTCAACCTGAAGGGGCTATAGAAGGCAACACATTATGTTGGCAATTGTTGCAGTGAACGCTGCATCGTCTGGCAAGAGACTCAGCTTGACGTGGACAAAAAGTGAATTTCTCCTTTGTGCCTACATCCTTAGCTCCCTCGTGATGAAAATAGAACCTGCTTTAATCTTCCCAAGGCTGACGGAAAGATATCTTGCAGACTGCAAGTCAGCAGTTGTCCACACAATTGTTTGGCAAAATCTATTTTTAAAAGCCCATAAATTCCCCAACTAGACAAACCGGGATTTAACAAAAAAATATCGTCACTAATGTACTATCCTTTTAAAGAAAGACAATACTCTCCCCTCTCCTCCTTCTCTCTTGTGGAAAACCTGCCTATTTTAAAATGTGAATGCAAAGTGCTTGTGAAGGCCAGATGCTGCTCCTCCACTCTTGCTCCAGTAGTGCTTTGCTGGACCCTGTTGGTGGCCAAGGGACTGAGATGCTCCCTCCCGCTGGGAAGGGTGCGGGAGCAGGGCGGCGAGGGACTGCCGGTGCCGAGGTCCCTGCAGCGACACCTCAGCAGATCGCATGCGAGCGACCTCCTTGGGCGTGCGTCAGCAGGGCTGGAAATACAAACTAGGAAATCAGGTTAAGCCTCTTCTCGGTTGTCGTTCCCCTGCGCATACCCTTCTTTCCTGCTCACTGGAGTGCGCTATGTGGGAAGCTTTTGCTGACTGTGGAGTCCGCCTTGTAATTTTTTTCCACTTATTAAAGTTACAGACTCAGAATGAGTTAAAATTGACTGTCCCTACCACTGTTCAAAAAACCTGGAAGATATAAGAACACGCTGTGCACGAGTCACCTACACTAGGTACCCTTTGAAAATATAGCCCTGGGCTTTGATGTACAGGCTTGTATTATTTTTCCTATATTTTAAATCATTCATAAGTGGGTTTTCAGGCTGACCTGCTGGTCTTTTATGCAGAAAATTGTACAGATTACCTGAAGTGAATCTGTAGTGCAGAAGTTTGTTTAACTCTCTAGCTTTACACGTAAGAATTTCATATATGAAAGGGTTATTTGTGCATGAATGAGCTTGCACTCCAAACATAAATTCAGTGAGGAAGCCTCCTTTTTGAATTAACATCCTCCCCCCCCAAAAAAAACCCCTAAAACCAACTAACCCAAAATGAGAAGTGATTATGATAGAATTATGGTTTTCAACATGTATTATTATATGTGCCTACATTTAGATTCCCAAAGGGACCAATTTACTAATATTAAGTATTCTTGCAATAAATGGGATGTGGTAAAGAGAGAGCTGCATATCTTTTTTTTTCTTTTTTTAAAAAAAAAAACTTAAGAGTTGAATTTCAAATGAATAATAGTAGCACTGGAGTTCCAAATGAGTGGGACTTTTTCCTAAACCTCTTATTAATTAGGAATTATCATAAGGCAAAATATCTGCATTAATTTGCCAAAGGAAGAATAAAGATTGGTGTATTGCAGTACTCACAAACTTATTCTGGTGGTGCTGCAATGCACAAAACTTCTAATAAATTGGGGAAAATGATGAATTTGACAACAGGCAATTAATGCTAATCTTTCCCTTTGCAGGGGTACATTTTATGCTGGTGTTGTAAGAGCAGAATTATTAGCTCTTCTACTTTGCTTTCAGCCATACTGCATGCAGCATTCTGCAGTATGTTGTAGTAGTCTGTAAAATGCCTCCTCAAAAAAATGCTTGTGGCTCACAAATGGCAACAAGCTGAGTTTGGGGATGATCCTGTAAACAGCAGACAGAGTAAGACTGCTTGGCTACTTCTGCCGTCCCCTTTGTAAACTCCTTGTCTTCAGCAATGAGAAGATGCTTTCAGAATAGGTTGAATTGTATTCTTGAACAGCTCATTGTTGTGAGCAACATTTGGATGGGTATGTTTCATTTACTGAGGAAAAGAGCTAAACACTTACTGAAGCAAACCACAGTTTTTTATAAAGCTAATTATTCAAATTTTTCTTCATATATAATTAAAATCATGTTAAACTATTGCAGGAAAAAAAAAGCCCTATAATTTCTTGTGGTTATAATGGTGTCCGGTTAGCAAACTCTTGTTCTTTTGAATACCCAGTGCATGTAATAGAGCATGGGACACATTCAGAGTATTTGTGAAAGTCTCTCCATGCAGAGCTGACACATATCATAAAAATAAATACCTTAATGTGTCTGTATGCATTGTGAGTGAGGATTTCATTTTTAAAAGTCCCTATTGTTCCTGTTTTTAATTTCTGAGCTGTTTCATATTGGAATAGACTCAGGCACATGGGACACTATAATAATAATTAGGCATTGAATATTTGCAACTTTGGCTTAATTTCTATTGCCAGTTCATTTCAGTTGGCAGAAGAAAAGAGATGCGTACATAAGTATCAGATTTTTTTTTCTTTTTCTTTTTTCTTTCTTTTTAGTTTTCTTTTCCTTTGTCTTTTCCTTCCTTCCTTCCTTCCTTCCTTCTTTCCTTCCTTCCTTCCTTCCTTTCCTTTCTCTCTCTCCTTTTCTTTCTCTCTCTCCTTTTTTCTTTCTTTCTTCCTACCTTCCTTCCTCTTCCTTCCTTTTTCTTTCTTTACTCCTTCCTTCCTTTCTTTTCTTCCTTCCTTCCTGTCTCTTTTTCTCTTTGTTTCTCCATTTCCCTTTCTCTCCATATCTCTCTCTCTCTCTTCCTTGTGTTTGAAGTGTTTGAGGTACAAAGTATTTAGTAAACAAATACTATTTTTTTTGTGTGTATATGTAGATACAAGGTGTAAAGATATATAACATCGTGTGAGTTAACACATCAGTGCTGAGTGACAAAACCCAGTGCTTCCTGACCTGTGAGACACAGGATTACCAGAAGAGAATAGCCACATTGTTAGGAGCAGAGGTTGAGGAGCTGGTTTAGCATTATTGTCATGCTCTATCTTGAAATTAATTTCAAAACTAATTATAGTGCTTGCTTCTACTATTCCTTTTCTTACTCATGAATCTAGCTGCATTTCTTGTGTGTGTTTATAGATACATACAAATTTATATACGCATTTTTTCTTCTCCTGTCCCATCAAACACTTCCACCAAAAGCCAAGTCCCCCTGCACTAGATGGAAGTGTCAATATGCCAAAGGCCAATACTTGTGTATTACTTTCATCTCTGGTTTCAGTACCAGAAACAATAGCCATCCACATTTGTTTGTGTACCTTTATAGGCTGCTGTAAAGCAGTTGCTTGTGTTGTCTTGTATGTCTGACATGCAATGATTCAAGTATTGCTCTACTCCCATCACCCAGTAGTCAATGAACCATCCAGTGGGCACAGCAAATTGTGCTCCTGATCTAGCCCGCATAGCTGAGCTGGGCCCAGGGGATCTTAGCGTGGACAGTGAGAAGAGGAAATTGCCTATAGCAGGCTGGAGAGAAGGAAAAAGTCTAGATGAGATTTCAGACGACGTTGCTTGGTTTCTGGAGTGCTTGCAGGTTTCTGAGTATGTACAAGAAAATACACAAGTTCTCGTGTGCCTACGTGTGCACACAAATGCCCCATGGCAAGTGTAGGTAATTTCTGCTATGTTCAAGACACCAGGGTATATCCACAGGTCTCAGCCATGATCCTGTTGGATTCTGATGTGCAAAGTCCAGTGGCGAGCTCCATATAGGACTGTGCTAGTTTCTACTGGGACAATGAGAAGCCAGAAGTGGTCCTTAGAAAGGAACCTTCTGTAAGCCCAAGTAGTCCTTTAGACCACAAGCCTCTCAGAGGAATATTCTGAGCATGAGCTTTTCAGTGAGGGAATAGGAAGATTTTGAAGGTGTAAGAGGCAGACACAGCCCATTAGGTCTCCCTAGATGAGTAGCTCTCCTCGCAGTACACTGAAGTGACTGAGGGAGGAGAGTGGAGATTTCTGTAGCAAATCAGAGAGTTTCTCTGCCAGCAGCTAAATCCCATATGGGAGCATCAGCTGCACTTCCAGACAGGAGTGGAGTCCTGTGGCTGCTGGAGAGACAGAGTTAGTTCCAGCCTTAAGATTGCTGAAACTCCCCACAGGGCTTTCCAACCAAGAATAAATCTGTTATTCCCTGACACAAACTGCTGAAGCTGGGTCTTCCCCATCTGCACAGTGCCCCTTTTTCCCCTGAACAGAAGTAAGGCATCTCTTGCCTTCCAGAGCCCCTATGGTTCTAGCAGGAACTGGTATTTTCCACTGGGTTAGGTTCTGTGAGCTTTGCGTATTCTTTTTACCGTACTTTGCTCTGCAGAACTGTTCAGGAGATGGGGGACATTCCTTCCACCTGGACTTTGCATATGTATGGTAGGGTCCAGGACTGCTTGTTGAGTTTTCGCCCGCAATGTTACTTCGCATTTCTTAGCACTCTATCATTTGTGCTGCATCTTAAAAATCACTGCAGTGCTCATTGTGAAGGTGCCCCATACACGTTGATACTGCAATTTTTAAGGAGCAAAGATCATTACATTTTTAAATGTTCATTTAGGATTCTGATTTAAAGCCAGAAGAAAAACCTAAAAGAATCTAAGTTAAAGCAGGAATAGTTCCATGCTAGAATAGCTGCAAATGGTAAATCATACACTTAGTTACGTTTGATTGAGAGAGTTTATTGCTCATGTGAGCAAAATGTCTAGCCCCAGGCACTGTGTGGGTAGTTACTGTGCAAGCATACCACCTGCAGCCATGCCAGAATACCCAAACCCCCTGATACCACAGCGTTCGCTGTCCTGAATAGGAATTGGAGGTCATGCCAGATTGCATTGCAGCGCAGTGAAGTGGACTAGAAAGAGGCCACCCACCTCATTTGCACTTGTGCCTTACAGTAATTGGTGCTTGAATGTCAGTGGGTGGTGATAAAAGACTAATTTACTAACCCCCAGTGCTGTGCGCACCCCCTTTCTGCACGTGTGGTGGAGATCATAAAGTCTGCAAGATTGCCCACTGCACTGAGGCATCCCCGTTACTTTTACATCTTTTTTTTTTTTATTTAATCTTGTATGCTCCAGTTGAGCTACATTAATGGATTAGAATACAGCGTAATCTTAGGAGAATTCCACTACAATAGATAGATAGTTGGATGGACGGACAGACAGATGCAAGTTTAAAGCACAAGAGGATTTGCATATTTAGTTCTGCTTTACAGCCTCCTTTAAAGAGTGGGATTAATGATCTGCTAAATTATCACAGTTGAGAGTCTTCAGCATTAGTGTGAATGCATATCCTGCTAGAACTAGTGTTACAACTTTTCCAGAGACATTTACAAATCTTACTGGGGGCGAGGTGGGCAGCAGGGGGATATCTGGTTGTTGATAAAGCAGCTGGTGACTAAAGGAGGAAGGAGAAGAATCAGAAAATCGTCCCTTTTCTGGCAGGTCTAAGAGCCTTTCCATCACCCACTGCATGCATTTACAGCGAGAGAAGGAAGAGTGTTCTCCAAGGACTGTTTGCTTTTTGAGTACCCGAGATGCTATGTTAAGCACTTACTGCAAGTTGGCTCAGAGAAATGTCTTCCAAAAACATTTCTCTGGAAAGGGGAAAAAAGCTCATGAAAGCAGGTGGACGTAAGATGCCTAACACTCCTTTTGGTCCCTGATTTTAAAGATTTTAAAACAGCGTGCTTGAGCAAGGTGTGCTGCAGAAGATCTGGGGCAAATGCCACTACTGATTGAGCCAGCACCAGCCTCATAAACTTCCCTTTGATCTAGCCATTAAAGAAAAGAACATTACTTGGCATATTTCTTGGTTACACATATTGCATTCTTTGGTCCCATTAAATAATAATGAATAATAAATGGCGTAGTTTGGAACAAAATTCTGCACAGCTCAGTAAGAGAAGAGGGCTAACATACCTTCTGCTGCTCATGGAGGGTGATGTGAGTGCATCCCAGAGCCCTGCCTAGGGTTAGAGGTCTTAAAAAAGCAAGGAGCCGTTTCCAGCCATTTCACTGTTGTATAACACCCACTTTGGTGTGTCAGTAGAAGAGAAAACACGCTCAGGCTGCAGTTAGATAGGAAAAAAGGGTGCTGGCTCCTGCGATGACACTAGGTAGTCTCCCCACAGTGTTTGGACTATGTCCTAGAGGTGATTCTTCACAAGAAGTATGTAGGACCTGGGCCACCTAATTTTAGGAAACAAATTTATGATCCTAGATTCATCCCACTTAATTTAAGGACTTAAGAGCATGGTTGGTTTTGGTTCCCTGTGCAGTGAAGAGAACAAGGCAGATATGTCCATAAAGTAATTCAGGTTTTAACTGAGCCAGGAGGTGCTTGTTGACGTCCACTGACTGTAGGCAACCCAGCCTCTGTATGTAAGTCTTAATGTGAGCGCCCCTTTCCTCTCTTCCTTCAACGTACTACCCAAGAGAGCAGGTATTAACGTAATACCCAAGAGACCTGCAAGTGCCAGGGAAGGAGTGTCTTTCTGTTATGCAGTTTTTCTCTCTTTGGTGAGGGTGTTCTGCTGAGTGAGTGAGAGACAGATCATCATTCTTGGCAAGCCAGGGCCTGATCCAGCCATCCCTTTCCATTGTGTTCAGGACAAGGTCTGGGTGAGCAGCCTCTGCAGCCCGCCTGAGCTGACTGCTGGCAGACGAGTACCAAACTCTTGCCCTTTTCTCCCTTTCATTTTGAATGCCCTGGCTTCACCAGGCTTGTTTGACACCATCCTTTTCGGCTCAATGTGGGGCTCATATGGGGATATGTTAGGTGCCCAGTGGCAGTTCAGTGTAACAGAGATTAACGTTCGCCAGACACTTAGCAGTAAGATTCAAAATCCAGATCTCCTCCTCAGGGGACAAACCTTTCCATTTTAGGAGGTACAGATGGAGTGTGCTGCAGTTTATAAGGACAGAGACAATTCAGGAAAATAAAGGAAAATAAATTTTGTCACTGTTTTTCCACTTTCTTTTAACTTCTCTCTAATGCTGTGTTTCCCTTTCATATTTTTGCCTTTTTTTCACTCATTTCCCTTTTTTGCCCTTGAATTCCCTTCCTTCACACAGCAGTCCCTTTCTACATTTCCTTTTCCTCCCGTTGCCCTCCCCCCAAGCTGATACTCTGCACTAGCCTTGCACAGCTCTTCTCATTTCTTGGTGGTCCAGCGGTCCCCCTTGCCTTCTCCAGAGCGCTGCTCTGCACTGTGCAGCCAGGCTGGCAGCTGCCAGAGCTTTGCCGTGTTGCTCAGGCGCACCCTAGTAGATCCCGGGAGCAGAGCCGTAGGACGTGAGCAGTCTTGTACCGCTGGAGCTCTGGCAGGATAACATACTTGTCAAGAAGGATGTCTTCACATCTCTTGTAGCTCTGCAACAGATTTCCCCTCACCTCTTGTTTAAACAGGGTATTTGTACCATTTCCCTGGTTTGCTCTGCACCAGCTCATAGCCTGCTGATGGATTGGGCTTAGTGTTGTTAATTATTTGTATTTATTTAGCATCTTGGAACATCAAGGCACCATTGTGCAGGGAACTTTACACCCACAAACAAAAAAGGCAGCACCCTCGCCTAAAAAAAATAGAAGTATAAAACAGCAGACAGCTATATGGGGAGATCACGTTAACTCCCCCTCAGCTGACCTGGCCTCTAAGTGGTGGGTACGAGTTGTGGTTCATAGAGTACAGTGGAGGTTGTTCCCTGTCTCTGGGGCTGGCCGTGGGCACCTTGTGAGCGGGTTCAGAATAGGCTAGGCATTTGTAACTGGAGCTCTTGACTTTTCTTACATTTTCATTGTTTTTGGCATCTCTCAAGGCTTGCAACAACCAGTTCTGTCCCTTTTTTTTTTTTTTTGAGCTTGATTTCTTGCACCAATTTCTCCGTCTCTAATACTTCCCTTCCTTCTTTTAACCACCACAATTCGCCCCTTTTTGCCCTCCCTGCCGCAGATCCTCCCAGCCTTGCCGCCTTTCCTCGTGGCATCTGCTCCCCTCTGCATACCTCTGCCCTGCCCTTGCCCCACTCCTGCTCCCCAGCTCGGGTCCCTCTGCCTGCCCTGCCTCTCGCCTGCCTCTCTGCTCCTCCGTTTGGCCCAGGGTAGCTCACGCTTCCCTGCAGCGCCAGAGGCAGGAGAGAGCAGGAAGCGCTGGTCAAAAAAGGAAAAGTCACCCCGCGTGCCCCCTGCCAGAAGTGCGTCCCTCACCCTGGAGCCAGCTTATAAAAAATGGAGGGGGGTGTCCAGAGGGTGCCGCTGGCAGCCGAACCTCCCCTCTGCAGAGGACGGCCGCAGGGTGCTGGGCAAGGCAGGAGGTTTTCCACTGCAGGTGCAGGGAAGCGGCCTGTAACGCCAGCGCACCTTGTGCTGGTGTAAAACTATCTAAGCCAAAGTTCAGGTGAAGGGCAGCCATGTAGCCAGAAAGTCATGTGGCTCTCATGTTGGTTAGTATGTCACTTTGAACAGCTCTTATCTGATATTATTATGACTAACCCGGTGCTGACAGCATGGAACAGATTACAGGAGCCATGTGATGATTATTTAAGGCATTGCTGAGTATAACACGCAGCTAATATTAACTCATTCTTTCTAGGGCAGCTCTGTCTCTCTGTGTGCGACCCCCGCAGCAGGCACCCTGCCCAGGAGCGCTCCGTCACTGAGCTTACCTTGGGTGCCATATTCAGACAAGACTGTTTTTGAATCATTCCTCTGTTTTAATGTGGCATTACAGTTCGGAGCAGTTCTGCAGGCTATGATTACTTTTCTTATTTTGTTTGGTCTTTTCTCCTTTTTTTTTTTTTTAAAAAAAAAAGGATCAGTTGTGACAGGTGCCTGTATTTCATATTTCTTGTGGCAGCACGTGCCAATAAAATTCAGAAGCCTTTTTGTTTTGTTATGGTTGATCTTTAAAGTTATTGAGAACGGTGCTGAAGTCATAGCTGGCAAAATAGACCTCACTGTTCTACATAAATGTCAGCAGCGCCAAGGCGATACTTTCCGAGAGGTAACGATTCGCGTGCTGACGGGGAAGGCGAGGCGAGCACACATATTGTACGCTTTAAACAGGCTGACACCTGCGTGGGGCATTTCGAAAACAATGCCAAAAATGCAGCGTTATATAAAGCGTGGCAGCGGCCCTGACTGTTAAACCACTTTGACAAATGTGTTAAATGCTGTGTGTGAGGAGACCAGGCGAAAAAGACTGGGCTCCTGGTGAAGGGCGGTACGCCAGCCCGGGGGCTGCGGCCTTGGGCAGGCTGAGGGCGCCGGGCCCATGGCGTCTCTGCCTCATGAGGTAACATCAAAGGTGTGAAGAATTTCAGTTCCACGCCTGGAAACTCTGTTCACGAGTAGCGGTACTCGTGTGGTAACCCGGAGGGTAACGTTACACCAGCGACCTCTGGAGCGACAAGTGAAATGCGGGCGGGATGGGGGCCCTGGCTTGTCCCCTCAGGTGGGCCCGTCCGCCGGCTGGGCGGGAGGCGCGCGCTGCCTCCCCTCGGGGGCTGCCTGCAGGCCACCCTGTGCCCCCCCGGCAGCGTCCGTGGGCAGGGAGCGGGGCGACGGCAAGTTTAGGCATTGGGATCAGCTTCCCTTTGCACGAAGGGAAGATGCGGGAGTGCGAAATCAGCATTATTGGGGGTGTGAAAGCCCTTTCTGGGGCTGTGAAGCCAGAGGAGTTTTGGCCGCCGGCTTGGTCAGGAACCGTGAGGAAGACCAACAGAAAGGTGTTGTGTGAAGGAGAAATCATGCCCCTCCCCTGGCCCTATATGCACGACCGTATTTCTCTTCCTTTCATGCCTGCAAAACCTCAAGCCTCAGGAAGAAAAAAGATGAGGGAGAAAGGTTGAGAAAGTCTGGAGCAGGAACACGCAGATGGTACCAAATTTTTAAACGTTTCTTCTCCGCTCGCAGCCACTTTTGTTTTTGCGCTCTTTTATCGTGCAAAGAGTTCAAGCTATTTGAAAAGGATGTATACAAAGATTACCTTAAAATGACTCATTGTAAAAGCTCCCTACCTGATGAATTTGTCCTACTGGAAACAACATCCATTTTAACAGATTTATTCATTTTAAACTCCGGACCAAACCCAACTGCGATCACAAGGATTAAGGACTACAAAACATGGTTGAGACTAATTACAAGTGAGACTCAAAAGGCCCAGAAGCTTTTGGGAAGGGGCTCAAAAATCCCTCAGATGGGGCCCTGAGCACTCTTTGTTTAAATTAAAAATAAAAAAGAAAGAGGTAAACAAAGGAGAAACAAAAAATACCTTGGTTCTACCGACAGCACATGCACAAGTGAGTATGTTGGCAGAGAGCATCCATGTGGGATTTGTATTGCTTCAGGGGGGGAAACTGCAAAAGCACAAGGATGTCCATGCTGGTGTGGGGCTTTGCTTCCTCCTCCAGCAAAACTGTGAAAGGTAGAGCCACTGGGGTAGGAAACAAGAGAACAACTGATTGAACTTTGTAAAAGTAATAAATAGTCGTAGTAACAGCGATAGTACTAATTCCCTGTGAGCTTTGGTCGGTACCTGAGCCTAGCTCTCAACTCACTCAGGCATGCTGGTCAGTTCACCCTGCCTGCGTGTATTGTTGCTCCATCTGTAAAACATGACTGATAAATTGCTAACGCGCAGATTTGTGATGAGCTCAGATCATTAATATGTTGCATTGCTTGGGGATCCTTCACTAGAAAGTGCATGGAAGGCTAAACCATTACTTTCTTCTTTTCTTGAACTGAATTACTCGTGTTCATAAAAACCTATTTTCTGCAGAGGCTCTATGAAATGTTTGTTCTAATGCTCATTTATCGTGAGTGGCACTGACGGAATGGGTGCTGGTGTGAAGCAGATGTATCTGTGTAATAGTTTACTTTGATGGCTCCTTTAAGAGGCTTCATAATCTTTATATTTTACCATTGGGTTTGGAATTTTATGCTCCTTTAACAGGTGTATTACCTTGATCAGATGTTTTCATTTTAAACTATTGACTTATGAGCGCATGGCCTGCAGGGATTGATGTGCAGCAAATTGATTCCTTTTAAAAGATTTATTCTTATATTCTCTTTTTATTTAGTGTAGAAGTTCACTAGAAAACATAAATGATTGATAATGACAGTTCATGAGTAAAAATGAAAGTGTCCTGCAATTAAAACCTTAGTTTCCCTTGGTTTAAAAGCACATCTGTAGAAAGAAATCAGTAAGGATGGGAATACATGTAGAAAAGTCCAATCTAAAACCAGACAGAGTTCAGTTTTCTGGGTTAACTTTTAACAAAACCAGCTTTTTAAACATTTCTTCTCCACTCACTGCCACTATTGTTTTTGCGCTCTTTTATCGTTCAAAGAGTTCAAGCTATTTGAAAAGGATGTGTACAAAGATTACCTTAAAATGACTCATTGTAAAAGCTCCCTACCTGATGAATTTGTCCTACTGGAAACAACATCCATTTTAACAGAATCCACTAAAAAAGCTCAATCTGTTCAGCCTGTGAGATGGAATGCAGCAGCAGAGTCCTGCCATGAAAATAGCTTGTGTAATCAGTGGAATATAAATGGCAACAGCATCTCTTACTCCCTTTTATGATGGTGGAAAGAGAAGGAATTCAGTGGGCAGCCATATGACCAGGTCCTGCATGACTGAGAAGCTCACATTTTTGCATTGTGCTGTGGCACAGCATCTCATGTGTCCAAGAGGAGGTAAATTGTACCATGCCTTGTGACCAAAAACTGTGTCTGGAGGAAGAAGCAGGATAAAGGACCATTGTTTTAGCAAAGACATTAGAAATCTGTGCAACTGCTGGAAGCATTAATTAACAAAATATTTTCTCATAATGGCTAGCATCCTTCTGAAAATAAGAGTGGGGAAGCTGCTTGAAATAAAAAACTGCATATATGTCTGGACAGCTTATAGTTTTAAAGCACTGCCTATGCTGACAGGAGAGGCAAGGACATGGCAATTACTGAAGGTTTAATACCAGGATAAATTTAAAGCGACTTTATTCTACGTGTGAGCCTCCTACATGAATGCATGATTTGTGTTGGTGCCAATGTGGGTGGCGTTCGTTAGACTCTGGTGGGAGTCCAGTCTGTGTTGCTGCATGAAAGGAGTGTGATGGGGTCAGGTCAGTCCTCTCTGAATGATAATCCACATCATAAAGCTACTGTAAATGATTCAGCATGGTTCAGTATTATTTTCAGCCAGTGCCCAGGAGAGGCCAGGACTGAGCTAGCATTAAGAATGAATTGTCCATGCTTCCCGCTCTTATGTAACTGTGGGTTCAGGTCACAGAGAAGTATGTCAGGAAAATGAGTGCAGCCTCCTTCCGCAATGTAGATTACTTGTCTTCCTTAAGCAAAGGTTGTGAACCAGGCTGGAGGGATTGGACATGGGCTACAAATGTGTTTGGTTTTCAGAAAGCACCTCAGAGCTTCCCAGAGGAATTGAGTTACAATTTCATAAGTTGCCAGGACTTCTAGGAAAGGTGCTGAATACCCTCTACTTGCACAGTGACCAGGGACATTTCCCCCATTTTTGTAAGCAGTTGGCATGTTGAGTTTCTTAATTTCTAATTGTTTCTAATTGTTAACCTAAAGCCAACAATTCAGTTGCAGACAGGTTACTGCTGCAATTGGTGGCCATTGTGATTTTTTTACTGCTTGAGTCTTCTTTGATCTCTTACTAAAGCACCTTTGCAACATTAATTTCATTAAATTGTTGTTTGTAGTCATACCAAATTGCCATCTTCTTCTATTGTCATCCTCAGAAGAGTCTGGATAAGTTACTGATGTAGATACCTAGGTAGTTTTTTTAAGTGATTGTAGAAGGCTACAAAAAGGCAGACTGGGATGCAGGACTTCAGAAAGGGACAGACCAGAAGGAAAGAGAGAAAATTCACAAAAAGCAGAAACTGTAATTCCTAATTGTCTAAACTTTTGTAGCAGCTACATTTAGACTGGACTGATGGCTGTATGATTACTCCATTTCATTGAGTAAAACCCATTAATATTGTGGAGTTTTACTTATGTATCAGGAAAAAAAATAAAGCAGAGCTCTGTGTGCTTCAGACTTGGCTAACGAGTCCTGCCGAGAACAGATGGAAACTCTGCCAAGCCCTTTTTCATTGAAGAGTTTTCCTGAAGCTTTAAGAGGGGAAGATCAGAGCACTGCAGACAAAATTGCTGATTCCTGCTCAGGGCACTATTCTCTTCCCTGCGCTTAGGACCATCCTGAAAACATGGACTGGGCATCGGGAAAACCTAGGCTGAGTTCAGTGGCTGTTTGTGAGTGCTGCCCAGGCACAAGGACCATTTGTGGTCCTTGACTGCAAAAGAGGACTTTTCTCTCCTTTGGGACTGCACAATAGCATTATTTCAGAGGGGACTGTGTCCTAAAAGAGTAGAAAAAATGTTTGTTTCTGGTTTGCGTCTTTTTTCGCTCTTATATATAAAGAAAGAAATGCCATGAAAAACCCATGGAGATGGAGTTCATTATGTTAATCCCATCTCTAAAAATGCTGCTGTGCTGCAGGCCTTTGTTGTCAATAAAATGTCAAGCAATGGCATGTACAGCATGTTGTGCAGACTTCAAAATGCTGCAGCTGTAGGACTGTGCTGTGTCTTCTATGGAAGAGCTGAGAAACATGGGAGGGATTAATATCAGGTGGAAGCCCAAGCGTTAATACCGAAAACCAAAGCAAAAAAACCCAAACCTTACAAGGAGTTTTCTTCAACGTATTTGTAAAAATTGGTTGTCATTCTTCATACTTTGAAAGACATCTGTTCACATTTCATAGTTTACCCCTAGTTTACCCAGGAAAGCTGGTATACTAGTTTGCTTTCTCAAAGGGTAAGTATCTTTCCAAGTATTAATGCCAGTGTAAAGCCTAGTAGTTTCAAAGAAGGACAAAATCTAAAAAATTGGGACCTTTTGGTGCTATAACGTAGTCATAGCCATTAATTTATCATGCTTGTGATAATATGGGGCCAGGTAAAATACCAGAAAGAAAATTGCCCTTTTAATACTAAGAAAACGGATTTTTCTTCAGCACTGACCTATTTTATGAAATTGTGGATTTTGTGTTGTAGAGGACCTGATGCACAACTGTGACCAGTTTGGAGGGCTCCCCTCCTGTTGTGGACATGCCTGGCTCCAGGAGGGTGAGCCAAATACATTAATAGGATGACCCTCACCAGCAGAAAGCAACGGGTAAAATATTACTTTCCTGGAGATGTGTTTTCATAGGTGTAGTACAGAGACTAAAGGACAGTGCCATTTTTCATTCTCCTAAGCACTAAAACAGGAAAATTTGCCAGAGTCTGGGCATGGGGTAAGGAGGGTAATGACTGTGAGCAGGTAAACTATTCCTACCCTAGCTCTGAAATAAGTATCACACCTTGTTTCTCAGATGTAGTCTTCTTAAAATTTTCCTATTTTATTGGAGGAGTATCACCATCTCTTCTTTTCACACAGCACTGACACAGTGCTAGCCACTGGTGTCCATTAATACCAGCTCTACGTTATGGACACAGTTTCTACTGATTTTCAAGAAGAACTAAATACATTGGAATGAGGACTGGCCATACTATGCTAGTAAATCAAGACCAGTGATTTAGTTTAGGACATAAGAGGGATGAGGGTTGTCGTGTGGAAGTAAGAGGGATGAAGGACGATGGCTGTCATTTCAGGTCATGTAGGAAGCTCTAGCTCTAGCCTAATCCATGACCATAGCATTTTTATCTCCGTGTGGCTTTCACACTGATTTCAGTAACCGGATGGCAGAAGGAAGAGACATATTACTATTATTATTTGATATGCGTGAGCCCCTGTGGCCTTCCCACTGTACTCGCCTGGATCGAGCTTTGCCTTCTGCACGGGGGGCCAGGCACTCTGCTGTGCAACTCCATCCACCACTCCCTGGAGCAGCTTTGTTAGGTTTCATATAATTATGGTTGATGTCTCTCAAAAAATACTGCATGTTATGTTTTATGTTCCTTTTTGACGCCTCGTGACAGGGTTTCTTTCAGCAAATCACCATGTGCAAAATGTGGAAAGATTGCAGCTGTAAAATTAATTTCATTTGTATTTAGCCAGGTGTGGGTATTAAGAGACAACTAAAATCTGGCATCGTAAATCTTCATCCAGGAAAAAAAAAAGTTAATATCTGCATTCTGAGTTTCTCTTGTATTCCAGGCTCTTTTCTGTTGTTTCACTGAACATGCTGGTGCTGCCAGGTTCCTTACAGCCATTCTCATTTTGTCTGCTGCTGGTTTGTGTGCTGATTCAGTAGCAACAATAGTGTACCCTCCCTCCCTCTTTTCCTCCCTTCCTCCTTCTTTTCCTTCCTTCTCTCCTTCTGTCTTCTCTTTCTCCAATATGGGGGCAGACAATCTGAAAAATACTTTCATCAGCATGTAAAAAGGTTACATTTGCAACCAGCTCTGCATCTAGTGACTGTGACAAGCTATTTTACCCAACCTCCTTTTTTTTCAGTGTGGGGGCCTCTCTTTTTATGTGTAGTATCAACAGAGATGCTCTCTTTATGTACAGTTTTGGGGTGTTACAGGTAGCTCCAAAATAACCTGCACCTCCAGAAAAGTAATTTTCTACTTGGAGGAGGATCTGGGTTGAGCTTGGGTTGCTGGGGCTGTTGTCAGGGCTTTGGTTGCTGGTGTGGTCTACTGGGCTAAGTTAGGCAGCTGCGCGGGATTTTCTAAGAGTAGGTATGAGGATGAAGAGGTGCTACTTTTGCACAGAGCCCTTGTGACTCTACTGACATTTCTACTTGGAAGAATCCCCTTTTTAAGGGTGAGAAATAGTTTAGTTTGTCTGCTTGGCCCTCTGTGATATGTTCCTACCTCACACTAATGCCAGTTGTATCAGATAGTTCTAATTATAAATGTGACAGCTCTGAGAATTGGCTTTTAAAATCCTGGGTTTTTTCATCTGATATGTTGCAACACCAGACCAGAAAAAGTTATGAGTAGACTTAACCAGGTTAGAAGGCAGTGCTTTAGCCACAAAAGCACCTAGTCCGCACCTGGATTTGAGCCAGGGAGTACATCTGCTATATATCTCAGAGAGAAAAACGAAAGTATCCTATGCCGTGAGATTGGTATCAGCAGGGTCTCCTGTTTCCAACCATGCACATTTGCTCTAAGTCATGAAATTAATTAATGAGAAAATTTCTTGTGTAATAGAGCAGCAGTTCTGATTTACATGACTTCTGTGCATTTGCAAGTTATTTTTTCGCCCTATGGCTACAGTTGTATTAACAGGTTTTGTTCTAATAAACGAACTTACACGCGTGTATTAGGCGGAGATCTCAGGGATCCAGTCTCCGCAACAACTTTGGCATTCCCTCCTGTTTATTTATTTGCACTGATCCAGATGCCCCCTTCTCTGTGCCGTCTCTCTCCCCTCCCAGCTTAGCTACTAAGCAACCTCTTCGGTCGCTGCAGTGAATCAGCACTTCTGGCAGGCTCGTCCCTCCGGCGCGCTGCCTCCGAGCACGACGCCGGTGCGGCGCACAGACCCTCTTGGTCTCGTTCGCTGCCGAAGGAGCAGGGCTTGGCCCTTAAGGCGGAAGTTTTCTTGCAGTTTTATAAAATAGCAGATAGTAGATCAAAAAGTCACGCTGGCTTTTACTTCCTTTTGGGAGGTGAAGACTTTTGCCGATGGTCATCCAGGGGATATTTGCAGTCTCGTTTAAAGCACTGTGTGGCCATTCAGATAGTTTGTAACAAGTGTAATAAATATATTAAGAAATAAAAGGAATTGAAACGATACACATTGCACTTGAAAAGATGGACCTTGTAAGAGTCACAGGTCTTTGAAAATTTTGAGAAGCTCTCTGAAATAGCTGCAGAAAATAAAGAAAAATCCAATAAACACATGAGCTTTCTCCCCTCTCCAAGCTTGTTTGCAAATCTTTTTTTAGGTCATGCTACCTACAAAAGAAAGGAAGAGAAGGGAGCTCTTGTATTTATTTCATTACAAGGAAGATTTTCAAACCCGGGAAGGTCTCTCACTCCAGGTAAAACCCCCCCGGAAGATACTCCGTTTCTCTCTGGGCCTTTGGAAATGTTCCCCAAATTATTCATATCTTCTTTGGTCTGGTAATACAGAGCAAGAGGGTGTTTGTAGACTCTTTGCTTGGAATGAATAATACTTGAAACCACAGCTTATCTCACTGAGCTAGTTGGTGAATAAGGTGTTACTGAATTAAAGACTCAGAGCACGGCCTGCAGGAAAGAGTAAATCCTACTTCGCTGGAATCTGTGGCAAGGCTGTTGTTGATGGTGTTGCAGAAGGGCAGGATCAGGCTCTGTGTTTTACTTTGAATGCATTTTTCTTAAATGGTAAGGGAAATGAAAATAATTTGCTTCCAAAAAAAGTTTTCTCATAACCAGTACAGTAGCAATATGCAGCAGGATTCAGAAGTCCCAAGCTGTATTCTTTTATTTTGAATGTTTTTTCCTCCTCTTCCCTTCAAATCTGAAATAAAATCTTGGCTCAAATCCTTCCTGTGTGTTTTCATGTGTGGTTCTGTAGGCATTGTTTTCCTTAACTTCCATTGATGTAAATAGTTAAATAACTGAGGGAACTGGAACCGTCTAGTATTACTCCTCTTCATCAGATAATTGGCGCTTTGCAGGCCTAATATGCAATATGTTGATTAGTGCTTTTGTCATATTAAGGAGTTTATTTTTACCATACGCCAAATCTACTGTAGATTAGTCTCCTGTATGCAGTTCGTTAGAGGTCTTGGATGAGATTTTCAAAGTGATGTCAACCTTGCCTCTACTTGGGAACTCAGTTCTGCAGAAAATCATGACACAATATATGCATGCAATGCCTGTCATCTCAAGTGAGACACTGTGGACCTCCAGAGTTCAAAACATGAGCTTCTGGTGTTGTCTCTGAAGTGCCAAAGCTCCCTGGGTGGTCTCAAACAGACTTGCCTCCTTCTGTAGGTCGTGCACAGAGAGTGCCCCACAACATACGTTGTTCAGCAGATCACTGCACATCTCAGATGGCATTCGTATGGGTCCTTTTTGTACCATGTATGCTGAAGTGTTCTCGCCTCTGCTGTGCAGTGAATTGTATGAAAGAATGCATGCAGGTGTTGGCCCACAGAGGGATGTGTGAATATAAATGGTGTCTGATTTTCAAAAGTGGTCCATTGTCTTGGGGATTAATGGGGAACTTGATCATCCAGTTATTGCCTGCAACTGCATACCTTGTGAATACACCAAGTATTCCACATCTAGTGGTATGGGTTTGTGTTTTTTAAGGTGATGGTTGTGGAGAGGATTATCTTTTTGTCTGTTTACTTTATTAAGCCAATTAGAAATGTTCAAGACTAGGAGGTGTTCTTCCAGGTCTTATGATCCCATTAGGAGCGGTAAGTGAAGAAAGAAAACAGACTACAGAATGAGCTGTGTAAATAAAATACAATAACTAACTTCTGGTCTGGTAGCATCTTGCTGAGCAGCCTGATTATTGACTACCCAGCCAGGCCTGCTGATACGAACAACATAAATTCATCTTTGCTGCTTTTTTTACCGATGCTAATGCCAAAGAACCAGAGGAGCTCTAGGAAAGGAGAGCTGGATTCAATTCTGGTTCATGAATCACATATTGAATTGTCAGGAAAGGAACAAATTCTGCCCCAATTGCCGCTATAACTATGATAGGTTGTACTCGTGTGTCTCAGGGCAGAATATGGTTTGAAATGAAATAGATGAGGTCAAAATCTGTTTTCATTGATCACAGAGAAGGCAGTGCAGCTGTAGAGGCAAATGTGACAGCAAAATATTGTCAGCAAGGCCATTCCTCTTGCCAGTGATGCATCACAGCAAAAAGAAGGCTCTTTGATTTTCAACCTCCATGATGTGTTGGTCGGGTTGGTAAAAAAAAAAATCTTTCTGTAAACAAGCAAATTGAACTGAAAGTAAAACATAGTGGTTGACACTGAGTTGCAAGATGCCATTTATATAGTCTTTTTGCATGGGGAAAAAAAAACATTCAAGGGGCATTTTGTTTTTGTTGGAGAAAGTATTAATTTAATTTTTTTTACTTATATTTTTAGAATATTACAAAAGGGAGACCAGGAATGTGATTCCTGGAATAATATTCTTTTATTCCGTCGTATATTCTGCAGTCCATTCCATAAAGATGACAATAATAAAAAAGAAAGGGGCACAATATGAGAAACAACTTTCTGTTAGGGTGGATGGCTTTATAGAATAGATACTGAAGCAGCAAAGAACTGAAAGTGGTTTCTGAGAAGTGTTGACCTCCTTTCGTGCCACTTACTGTGAATTAAAGCTGTGAGTGAGAACTAGTTTGGGCATGTGGTACAGCACTTACAGCAACT
Source organism: Gavia stellata (assembly GCF_030936135.1). Classification (NCBI taxonomy): domain Eukaryota; kingdom Metazoa; phylum Chordata; class Aves; order Gaviiformes; family Gaviidae; genus Gavia; species Gavia stellata. The sequence continues at coordinate 20,161,226 of NC_082598.1, read as the reverse complement.
GCTGCCAAGGAACAAGATTTGTGTTTCTAAGGAAATGCAACAAAAGAAAATGGTTTAAAAGGCAGCGGCTGTCACTGTGTTAAAAAAGTATCCATGTACAGATAGGAAAGAAAGGCCAAATTGGGTTATTCTATACGCAGGTTAGCGTATGTGTGAATTCTTGTAATGTGAGATTCAAAATCAAGCGACTGTGGATTGTGCAGGGTTTAGCATATCTCACGCTGTTGGAGTTTACAAAGTCGAGCTAGCTAAAAGCAGTTGTGACCTGCTCTGTGCCTGTGATTGACTGTTGTTTGTCATTGTTATGGGCATTATTAGTAACAGTGACCTGCTGTAGGAAAGGGATACATTTAGAGCAAGGAAACTGGTTTTGTGGCTTTTTGGAACTCCTTTCTTAGCAAACCAAAAGGCAAAAATCTTCAGCACTTCTAAACCAAGGCTGCCAAACAGTATCACTTCCACTACCTTTAGGGTTATAAATATCTTAGGACGTGACATCCACTCACTGATTTGTAGCAAAGATGTTATGAGAATTGTTCATGCACTGAAGTTTCATTAGGGGATGAAAACCGTAGCAAAACACCGAGGAAAAAATATTGCTATATTTACACAGTGTCTTAACTCCTTTTTTTTCCCCTCCTGGGTTGGAAAGGGAACCACCTGTCTCCTTTGCTGATGTCAGACTGCTCCCTCGAGTCACGGTGCTATTCGAAAGCACATGATACTGTACATATTTACACCAAGCCTGTATCTGATTGAGATTGAGCTACGAGACCCGTGAGTTCACAAGTTTCTTCATCATACACTCATGCATTAAACATGTGTTTGAACTCTGGCTTGAAAACTGTGTGATCTTATGATAGACGTATTTATGTAATAGTTAAATGAATGATCATGCGCTCTCCAGCTCCTTTTCCATGCAAATGCAGAGGAAATTGAATATTATAATATTTCAGTGAGATGTCCTCAATAACAAATTACTGTTTAAAATAACCAATATTTGTATGTATATCAACTGCCTAGCAGTTATTTTTGTCTGCTATTTGCATGATATGGAAAAGACTTTTTCTAGCAAACGTTTTAAGCTACTTGATGCTGCTTTCCTTTTGGAATGATCACAAGGGTGCACATTTAGGGACGTATTTTCCATCTGTTTTTTTGAAGCTGGCAAACCACATAATTTGGAATAGAAAAGAAGAAGGCTGAAAGTACCCAGATTTGAACTGGTATGTGTTTGAGCCATTCTAGGAATTCTTATTCTGTAGCAGTTGGTAGAAGTGAAGGACTATATTGTGCCCTTGGATGCAGTATTCAGGCAGTGCTCAAGGCCAGTGGGAGCCTATGTGAATGCCCAGGGCCACACTAGGGCCCCTGAGAGCTTTACTGCTCTGATACCAGGGAGAACCTGAAATGATTATGAGGGCTTTGTGAACCCCAGCTGTTCGATGTGGTCCTGGGGTGTGCAGGCTTGTTTGAATGGGTCAGGGTGTAAAGTCCTGGGCTTGTGCATCTCTTCATACAGCCTTGAGTCGTGTGCCTGGTGGGGGGACCCGCTGAGTCTCCTGTGCCCTGCAATGGTGGGCATGGGGCTCCCAGTGCAACCAGGCTGTGGGTTTGGTTAAATGTCCCTGTGACTTTTGCCAGAACATGGGATCTTTGTAAGTCAACGTCAAGCTGTGCTACAGCTGTATGACCCATGTATGGCTTGAGGCCTGAGCTTCCATGCAGAGCAGCGCTGGCATAACGGTGCTTCTTTTCAGAGTGGGGATCTTCACCCAGTGAGCCACAGCTCACCCACACTCCCTCTGCTTGTCCAGAGGTATCACCTTAACTCCGCACGCCAGCTCACCCTTTTGATGGGACTGCTTGTTGGACATGGTGAATAAGGATAACAGAATCTGACCCTGTTGCTCTAGTAGTGGTTGGATCAAGCTGGGCGTGGTTCAGTGCAATAATTTCTCATAGGTGTGCATTTTGACAGCACCAAAATACTTGGGGATTCTAGTGCTCCTGGGAATCAATGGGACTGCAAGCAGCTGGGAACAAAAGGCTCCAAGAAGTGTAAACTGCTCCTGAACCTTGCTGCAAAACCTCTCTAACTATGGGGAGTAGAGCAGATTTTGAGACTTTGGGTTAGTCATGTGCCTGGGGTCTCAGGTTGCCCAAATTAAGCCCTGAGAAAAGAACTGCATTTCTTTTTGCCATGGTCTAGAGTAGGATGGCCACACCACAGCTGTTGAGCTGCTTATGTCTCCTGAGCATTTCAAGTGCAGCTGTGGAGATGCATATTCACTAACAACTGGATTTTTTTGGACTGGGGGCTGGTAGGTCCCAGTGGAAAAACCATACACGTGTGTGTGTCCTGGTTTCGGCTGGGATAGAGTTAATTTTCTTCCTAGTAGCTGGTATAGTACTGTGTTTTGGATTTAGGATGAGATTAATGTTGATAACACACTGATGTTTTAGTTGTTGCTGAGCAGTGCTTACACTAAGTCAAGAGGTTTTCAGCTTCTCATACTGCCCTGCCAGCAAGGAGGAGCACAAGAAGCTGGGAAGGGACACAGCCAGGGCAGCTGACCCAAACTGTCCGAAGGGATATGCCATACCATATGACATCATGCTGAACAAAAAAAACCCTGGGAGGAGTTGGCTGGGGGAGGGCGCAGCCACTGCTCAGGAACTGGCTGGGCATCAGTCAGCAGGTAGTGAGCAATTGCATTCTGCATCACTTGTTTTGTATATTCTTTTATCATTATTATTATTATTTTCTTCCTTTGCTGTCCTATTAAATGATCTTTACCTCAACCCACAAGTTTTACCTTTTTTCCAATTCTCTTCCCCATCCCACTGGGAGGGAGTGAGCGAGCAGCTGTGTGGTGCTTAGTTGCTGGCTAGGGTTAAAGCATGACAGGGTGTTGCTGAAGACAGCACTGCTGGGTCACCGTGGGATCTAGCTTATTGCCACTGTGCACCCAACTCACCGTGGTACAGAGGAAGCTATCAGTATCTCATGCTCCAAGATCTCCTTCCTCTCGTTTTTTTATGGTATGTGATATATTCAGTGTAGTTCTTGGCCATATGTTACAGATTTTTTTTAAATGGAGATGGAAGGGTAACGAAAAACTGGCCATCCCTATCCTAGAGACAGAGAAGTTACAGCTAGAAATGAATTCTTGGGTCATCTGTTTCATCCTCATGTGCTAGATCCATTTTTTTTGTATAGTAAACCACACAGTGTTGTAATATATGATTGATATTAATTAGGTTTCTGCAAAGTACTGCACTCCTCAACTTGAACTGAACCAGAAATAAATATATTGCTATATATTAACATTTTATTAGTTGAGAAGAAGAATAGGATGAAGGCACCTATGTGAAATCCAAAGTATGAGCTTCAGATTGAATTAATGCCAGCAGCGCCTTGAGATTAATTTGGTTACTATGGGTACAGAATAAGAAATAGTATACCATAATGTAACTATGTTTACTGATTCATTTCTGGCATTAAAAACTAAAACCACATTATATATGCAACAACAGTCTTTTCTTCCTTGGAAGAAGAAGGTGGGTACATTTTAGTAATTAAACTGAATGTTGCCCTCTGAAAAGTGCCAGTACTCGACTGGAAGAGGAGCTGCTGTTTTTTTACAGGGTCTTCCCCATCACAAGCAGCAGAGCTGCGATATACCAAAAGAGACCTAAAAAACAGAGAAAATACTACCACCCCAGGAAGCTTCCAGTCTTCTACAGCTTCTCATTAAATAGCTCTTGTAACACCATAACATCTGTTTCATGTACCATTCAACTGTATTGGTCAAATGTCAGTTTTCTATCCCTGTGCCACTTCGTATCTCATCAGTGTGTAGGAGAGGAAGCAAGTTTTGCATCTTAAGATGTTGAAAGCTGGGTAATAATAAAATAATGCAATGGAAATACCATATATTCAGAAAGCAATTATTTTAAGGGGTTTCAGTTTTGACATGGTTAGATTAAGTATGAAGCTTTTTGTTTTTTATACTTGCTGTCAAGAATGTTGTTAAATACTGATACCACCTCCTAAGAGAACAACTTTTAAATACCAAAATGAAAAGGATAAGCATTAAATATTTTGGTAGATATATTGTGCCATAATGTCTACTGCCTTGTTCTTAATACAAAGCACAGTAGGGCTTAATTAAAAAGTGATTGTACGATCTATCACAAACCTGCATTAGGGATATGGATGCCAAGAAAATTAAGTTGAATAGGTGGTGATAATGAAATCGATATTTTATTGAATAGTTTTTATTCCTATGCCTTTGTTTGCTATTCTTGCCTCCCTGTCAGCAGGTAAGACATTTTCCATCCAAAATTCTTTGAAAGAACTCATTTAGGCTTTTGCTGCTTTGTTTCAATGTTTGATCAGTGTAAGTAAGTTATTTTGTTCATTTTTTGACAGAGTAAAATGCCTTGATAAACTTTTGACTCTGTTGGAACAGAGCATGCCAGTAAACAAAGAAAAGCAAGTCCTTTTCAGTTCGTTCCTGCTAGGAGTAGCTGGCTAACAACTGCTACAAGGGTGATTTTCTATTTCATGTAAGCAAAACTCACAGTCACTCAAAGCCTCCAGGGCAGCCCCACAACCTGGTTTAGTACAGGTATCTTCTGTTCCAGCTCCTGGTGTGGCTTCAGGACCTGATAAACAAGAGTGTTTAGCAGTAGAGAACATGGAAATACATTCACTGAAGCATAATACCCAGTGAAGAATATATACAATAAAAGTGTTTGTACAGCCTGGGCCAAAATCCCCATTGTTATAACTTCATCAACTTAAATGCTATTGATTTTTCAGGTACCACTGACCTGAAGTTGCTGGGATTGTGCTTGGGATGAATTTGACCTGTACTGCTAAAGCCAAGCAGAATCACAATATAGAAAGTGCAATGCAAAGAAATAGTTACTGCATATTCTGCTGTCTTGTAATTCTACACTAGTGCACTGTGGAAAGTCTTGTCTTCAAATGGGTAGAAGTGTGTCTGCAAGCGCTGTAGCAAACAGTAAAACAAAAGAGCTTATTGTTCCCCTCCATATTTTCAAGAGTGGTATGTTGCAAACCAGACAGCTTGCTTTTTCTGAGCAGACCTGATGGGTCAGCCACCAAAGCTTCATTTTCACATCCTCACTCACTAGGTTCAGTGTTGCCGGTGTCCCTTTTGTGGCAAACTCAAATGGCCAAAAGGGAAGGCTGGTTTTGATGATCTTGCTGCATGACCTGAATGAACACGTATCACATATTCCAACGCGCTCCCCATTGCAACTTGTGGCTTGTCTCGTGCCTGGGCGCGATATGCAACATGGAATAATGTGCTAGAGGAGAAGACAGGCACAGCACAAGGCTCTGAAAGCCATGAGAGGCACTGGAAGCTTGCGTTTCTGGTATGCAGCAGTATAGATATTCGAAAGGTTAGGTTCGGTCTATTTTTAGGTAGCCTTCACATTGGGACTGATCTAAAAATGAAGGTGATATAAAAATTGCACGTGTCTCTCCTGATTTGTCAGAGATTTTTGACAAAATGCATAAAAAGGGCTGTTTTCTGAATCGGAGATTTTTTTTTCTGAAGTAAAGCTGTGCCTCTTATTTAGAAGAGGAGTCTTTATATACTTGATTAAAATGCCAGTGCCATCTATTTCACTCCAAGATCAGCATTTTCAGATTTTAGCAAAGTTAAAGAAATATGACTTTCCCACTTATTGTTTTGGAAGATTTATTCACTTGTGTAAATGAATTTTTAAAAATTGGCAAGGCCTTTTATCTCATATAAAATAGATCTGAAGATAAATGATCTTTTCCGCTAACATCACCTATCATTAAAGTGGCTAAATGAAAATCAAAATGTGTTGCTATTTAGTGCCTGCTTGCCTTTTTACGGAAGATGAAATTGAGCATGTTTACTGGGCAGGAATTGTCAGCGATGCTTCGATTTATAGCATTGTCCAGGATCCAAATTAACAGGCACCGTGTCTTTCCCCCACTCTCCCAGGAAGATGGTAGCCCTGTCTCCCCAAAGTGTATGTCTCCAGCTTGCTGTGCACGCTCCTATCCTGCCTTAAAGAAAACCTGCAAACAATGTAAAATTGTGTTGCATTGAACTGAAGCGCAAACATTTTTCCGTGTCTTTGTAAACAGGAGTGCATGTGAGAATGAAACAGCTGGAGGTCTACCTCCAGAAAACCCCTGGGGATGTGTCACACTCATTTCTCCAGTCTATGCAATCTTGGTTTAATAAATCGGTAATAATATTATGATGAAGTGCTCTTTGGTGTTGGTTTGCTTTTTTTTTTTCAGAGGGTTTTTTTGCATAGCCACTTGCAACATAAATTATCTTCCGTTCAGACAGTTTCCTATTTTTAGTTGGTTCTTTGTTCCTCAGAGAGGAAGGGGGAGCCTGCAATGGGCAAAAGGGAAAGGTGCACTCCGGTGAAGTCTCTATTTCAGTGCGAATCCTACATGGTCCTTTCAATGTTTTTGGTTAAATGCATTGCCCTGGCTTGCTGTTCTGCATGTAGAGTTCAACAGAGCAGAGACAACAAATAATATTTAATTGTGTCAGATTGTCGGGGAATTTTACGATGGTAGAGATCCATTAGGGACAAACATGGAAGTAGCAAACTTGTCTTATCTGTTGATTGGCATGAAGCGATAAAAGTTCAGTCATAGCTCTTTTTGGGAGGAGGTATGACTCTTCGCTGGTACCCACTTACGAAATAATTACGAGACTAACCAGTGCCCCAGGGCAAAGGATGTTCAGCAAATACTGAATTTCTCGGGAACAAAGATATCCAAAACGGTCATAGCTGATGCAGTCTCAGCGCTTTATCCCTGTTCCATTCACAGGGGAAAGCTGGGGAAGCCTGGGTAGTATGAAAATTAAAAAAAGGTGGAAGTGTGTGGAGGAGTTTCTGCTTTGAACTGTCTTGGTCCCATCTTCTGTGATAAGGTCTGATTTAAAGCCTGCCTAAATCCATTTAAAAATTCCCATTCCCTTCCAGAGGTTTTAGAGCAGTCACCCCTTCCAACCCCTCTTTTATTTCACGGCATCTTCTTGTATATGTATGCAGGCAAGTTATTTGGATAGAATAAAATAAAATAAAATTAAAATACTAACTCAGCCCAAACCTTTCTTTGGCTAGCAGTTCTCCCATTCCATCTCAGTACTAGTTTGTCTGGCCCTGAGTCAAAGGTGGAAGTACTGACAAATTTCTGTCAAAAGCATCTCTGGAGGAGGGTCAGCCTCCACATGTTTACAGCTGCACTTGGTACAGCTACTAACCCCTGGGCTAAATGCTTATCCTCCTTTATTTCAGTTATCTGAATTGGGGATGGAGGGAGGATGACATCTCTTGCCATTTGTGTAACTTTTTTAGATTAATATTGCAGCTCCAAGAAAAATGAATAATTGGACTTCTGAGCAGAGAGTGGAACCACGAAACCCATAGGGATTCCTCTAGCACTAGTCACTAGTTTGCATATTGCAAGTTAACTGCAATTCATGAAGGGTTCTGGCTAAAAATAACTTCAGGGCTCAATTTTGGTGGGCAGGAACTACTAGTTAAGAGGTCAGGGGAAGCTGATCCTTCAGGAGCCTTGTCTGTGTGAGACTGCGTTGGCTGTTGCAGCGAGGTGACCCCGTCTCCTCTTGGCCTGTCCTTGGCTGACTTGGGAAAACGGGGTGCAGGGCCTGTGGGCAGCTGGGGAAGGGGACATTTGCTGCGGTCTGGGACCATCAGAGGCCAAGCAGTAAGCACTGGCTGCTGCATGCGTGAAGCTCTGCTGCCCACCAACAGCAGTCTCCACAGGAGCTTGCCCTCCTCTGCAGCCAGGCATAACCCGACAAAGGGTAACTTGGTGCATAAGCAGATTTAAAAAAAAAAAAAAAACAAAAAAACACAACTCCAGTTCTTTTGTGTGATATCTTCATTTTATTTTGTTTGCCTAAAATTGTAGCAGAGCAAATCTGTGGCCTGTGTTACTAAAATCTGATCAGATTACTACAGTTCAGAAATATTTCCACATTATACTTTGTTTTAATATGAAAAACGCCAAGAGCTAGGCCCAAGAAAAAAGGCTGACTCAGTTCCACTGAGCTCTGTCTGAAGAAAAGTCTTATTTGAAGATGAGAGATGTGTTGGTAAGGCTGTCTGTCATTTCTAGTTTATTAAAAAAAATTGCTAGGAGGCACTAAAGCTGTCCACTGCCTTTCCCTCTGTTCCTTCACTCAAAGGTGCTTCATTCACATCGACTTTACCATAGCGGTTTTGTGTAAAACAAGATTTGATTTTAGAGTATTTAAAGGTTACTGTTCTCTCCAGTGCTGCGCTGCAGACTTATGTGTGCTCCACTGCAATCGCCTTCCCAGCCATTTTAGAGAATAGATAGGCTATGTTATGGAAATATGGGATTTTTTTTCTTCCACTAGCTACCACAAGCCCTGGCATGGATCTGGCAGGGAGTGTGCTCTCCTGCGCTGCTGTGGCAGCCCAGGCACCACAGCTTACCTCCGAGCTGCGAGGTCCCGGCTCTGTGGCTAAACGGCCAGGTGGCAAAGCAAGCCCCAAACAGTATGACAGCTGGGTGGGTGGCAGCCTCATCGAGGGATGGTAGCTTTGGAACAGCCTCGGCTCCCACCAAATTCCTTACGGTTGCATCAGGGAATCTCTTCTGTACCCCAAGATATCAAATCCATAGTGGTTGTTCCTGGGATCATCCTCTTCAGGTCCCTCTCAGAAAAAGCCGTTAAAAACTGGATTGGTATTAATGATGAACGAGTCAGGAAACAAGAGCTCCAGGGTGATGCTCTAGGTGCCCCAGGGAAGATGGTGCAAGGTGGATGGTAATAGGGGTAAAGAGAAGGATCTAGGTGGGGTTTTCCAGGGGCCTGCAGAGAGTTACAAATACAAGGTGTATCCCTGAAGCTTCCCCACGTTTTACCCTTTATGGCTGGAACTGGAGATGACAGTTGCCCATCCCCAGAAGGGCTCTGTGAGCATCCCGGCGAGGGTGGGAAGAGGAGAGGAAGGGCACAGCTACTGAGTGCAGGGGGGGATGCCCCCAGCCTCTGAACAGGAATGCCAGAAGCCAGTTCCCTGGGTCTGATAATATCAGACGTGAGCAGGTTTTGGTCTCTTCCCAGGGACTTGAAAGTGTGAAAGGAAAAGGGGAAAAAAAGAACTTTATGATTTCTTTTGTTCCAAAGAAATAATCAGCAGTGAGGTGAGTAAAGGAGAGATGATGAAGATCTGCAATGGTCTGTGGTTTTGATGTGGTCCTGCCAGCTCTGCCAATGTGCAAGAAGCTGCAAAACAGGAATCTGTCTCCTTGGCTTGCCTGGATGTCTGTGCTCAAACAGCACCAAAGCCTTCCCAGGAAAGTGATGCATGGCTCCGTTTCTCAAACATATAGGGACAATAAATTTAAATGTAGATGCTCCTTTACAGATTAGTCTCTCTGTGAAACAGTAACACCCAAGTGAAAGACATTGTTCATGCTGCTTTTAGCAGGCCTGACAAGTTGGATTTTCCTGCAAATCATAGCAAATGTGGGTTCTGGAGAACATATGCTCCAAATGTTGGGGGAAACAAGTGACAAATGTATTTTTTATGTAATCAGCTGGAGTGATTTTGCTTTTTTTGTTTTAATAATGAGTAAGTGAAATATGCTTGTGAAGAGGGAGATGTTCAGGGAGGTATGAGAAAATTTAGGAAGATCTGTTGTGGTGGCTACCTGTGCTCCTGCTTCACTTAGGCACTCTGGACACGTTTTACTAGAAGCACCGAGTTAAAAAGAGTTGCACCTCTGCAAGCCCAGTTAGCACTGATAATCAGCTAATCTGCACTAACAGTGAATATTCTGAGTCAGGTCACTTGCACATGAACAAGCAAGTGATTTCCCCTGGCATTCAGTGCTGTTTATTTGAGCCCTCTGTCTGTGGAGGCAGATGTGGCAAAATTCAGCCTGGTGTCAGTAATGTCAGTAACACATCACTGTTCGCTGTTTGGAGAAGGTGATTTTGGACTCTCTAATATACAGCTCCTCAGACAGCAGCCTGTGGCCCAGAGCTGGGCCAGGAATTAATTTGGCCCAGATCTCTTGAGTTTTTCAGAGAGATGGTACAGAGGCACCACTGTGGTGTTCATCTGTAAAAAAAAAAAAAAAAAAAAAAAAAATCTCAGTTCATAACTGCCCTAACAAAATTGGAGAGGGCACACTGCTTTATTCCATTGTAGAATTACTGCACCAATGAACCCATAAGTCCAAGGAGTTTGACTCACTGGCTTATGCTATTGAGGGTATATTCTGGGTAGGATGAACTGGATAAATAAGGAAAAGAAGCTGAGAAGGAAAAAAAATCAGCAAACAAATAGGATAGAAGTAGAACAGAGAGGATAGAGTGGAAAACAAATACAGGACTGTGCAAAAAATAAGAGTAAAGATGCACAGAAGGAAGATTTCTAATTAAAAATTAATAGGGAACATATACTTTATATAGAACACCATTCATGCCAACACACCTTTGGAGTGCAGTTTGCTCTTTTATATACAGCATTGGCTGATCTTCTGCTGTAAGGCCATTCATTCTTGGAGGGTCGAGCGGAAGGGGTTGAACTGGTGTGAGACTGGTTTGCAAACCTCAGCTTGCTTGAAACTCCAGCACTATTTTTATATACAAATTTGGTTGTTCTCACTGCACTGAAAAAGTAGCAAACTTTGCTGAAAATCAGCAAGTACAATAGACTGGGGGGCAAGGAAAGAAATTTTCTTCCTCAGTGCCGTGACATGAAGGGACTAAGTTTTAGATTTCAAAATCACGGGGGCTCCAAAATCAGTAGCTTATTTGAGAAATCTAAATTACAGGGAATAAAAACATAAACATAGTTTAAAAATGTGGATGAAAGAAGAGGAGGAAGAGATAAAATGAACACTGAATCCAGGAAACAGTCAAGGACAGAGGGCTTGAAGGCTTCGGTCTTTGAATTCTGTTCCCTGTTGCTGCAGGCAGCCGTACCTTCCAGTCCTGTTAAACAATGTATCAGGATTTGGGAATTTGTGCCCAGGTGCTCTTGGAAGGCTTGCCAGAACTTTCGTGAATTATGGCCCTTGAAGAAGAAAAGGAAAAATTTGGGAATTGCTGACACTAGGTACAGAGTAACCTGAAAACAGGGTAAGTGCAGTGATCGAGGAGGTGGTCTGATGATGGACATTTCAACAGGGCAGATTGGGTCAAATGAACCAGCAGACTTTACCAGCTGAAAGAGGGTTTTCTTTCTCTGTGTTTGTTATGGAACCAAATAATGTGTGCATGCTCAGATATTGCCCCAGGGAAGATGTTTGTGCAATTCTTTCGTGTTGTCAAAACACAAGAGGAGAGCATTGCTAAAGCTACCAGGGAACGTTCAGAAGACAAGGTTTCCTTTGAGGAGAGCAGCTTAGGTGCTGGCTGGGTTTCACAGGCGTCATTTACACATGCTGAGGCTGTGCCATTTCCAAACTAGACCACCACTGCAACTGCCTTCCTCGCTTTTCTCCTCTTACAGGCACTACACTCAAAAAAAAAAACTGCATTAAAGCATGGAAAAAAGATCCTAGTGGGTAAATTTATACTATGGCTTGGGTTGGACATTTCTATTTAAAAAATATATATTCTTCCTAAGCAATAGGGAATCCTTGTTGAAACCACGCAGTCTTTTGTAGTTGGAATCGTGCTTGGCATCCCTTCCAGGTAACGCTGGAAGTGCCAGCAAAGTTCAAGCCATAATGTGGACAGGGCCATAGAAAAGCTCTGGGGGACTCTGTTATTATTACCTATTGCTTGCACTGTCTACAATGCACTAAGAAAGTTCTCCAGTCTCTAAAGCTTGTATGGTTAGAGCACCACTAAGGTCACAGTTTATATTTATCAGTTAACTTGCTAATTTGAAGGGAAAGCAGTGAAGTGGAAATGTAGAAAATAGAAACAACATGAGCAGGTCAAAATATCCAAAACAGCAATACGAAATGTTCCAGTGTAAATACATTTCTATAAAAGGTGTGAATGAAACTTCAAAAAAACCAGATGATGGATTCGGCACAGTCAATGAACACAATTATAAGTAGGTCTTGAAGGAGAATATTCCACCAACCATGGATCCACAGATAATAATTAATAAGAACCAACTCTACTCCAGGCAGGCAGGTGCCCAGCATTATTTCACAGTTGACTGTTCGGGGGGTAGAGGTACTCACCTTTGCCCCAGATCTGAATAATTTACTGCAGTTTTATCATTAAATCAGCATATAATTGGGAAGGAAATGAGGTTTTTTTCATCGTGAGAGCAAAGCAATACCGTTAATTTAATCATTTGTAGGAAAGGCTTTCTGTAGTCATTTGGTATTTTGCTGTGGTTTTTTTTAATTAAGTAAAGTAAAAACAATGCCATTTTTGTCATCTGTGCTTGGTGAAAATATGACAGTGTGATGTGATTTGCAACTTAAGCACAAGCCGGGAAAACTGTACGTTTTATCAGGACTGGCAATAATGAATTACAAGGGAACACAAATAAGCTAAGAATATATCTGAGACCTCCTACCATTTCTGAAGTTTCCAGTGTCTGCGGGAAAAAGGCTATTTCAAGAATTGTACTTCTTTTTATTTATTTTTTCTCTCAGTAAAATTGCCATAGCCTTGTATAATAATTGAATTAATTTAGCCTTTGGAATACTCAAGTTTGCAAATAACAATGAAAATGAATATTTCATGACAAGGAGGATGATCAATTATAGTTTTGTGACTTTGACTGGTAGCCCAGCGCGACGGAGCCAGCGCTTACATTTCACGAGACTTTTTGCACCTAGCTAATTAGAAAAAAAGGCAACTTAAGACAATAAGCAGGCAGGTGGGGATAGTTAAACAAGAGCTTTATTTGGGTTTTTTTTCCTCTGTCGTGGGCAATGTTTTGCGGTTCAGTGTGGTACCTGGAGTTTGTCGTGTATGCGGTGCAGAAGGGCATCGTAAACCCGTTGCCCCTGCAAGCAGCCCCTGTTGTCTGGGAAAGGCTTCCACGAGGAGACACTTCTGTTAACAGCGTGGCTGGGTTTTCACACGACAAGGGCTTTTTTTTTTGCTGTTTTCAATGAGAAAACGCTGGGTCCAGGTCAGAGGGGTTGGTGCAGGGTGTGTATCCAGAAATGCGCCCTGAGGCAGCGGTGCTGATAGGAAAAAGCGTTCAGGGGTCCGAGCAGTTAGGGGCAGGACCCTGACAGTTGCTGGTAACAGCCCTGGTTTCTAGGGTGAGTACACTGGGACAGAGAAATGATTAAAGAGCAGCTAAGAAGCACTGTAGCGTAGCTGGGAACAGGATCAGGCTCCCTCCTTGTAGCAGGTGAGATAACTGTGTGAATGTTTTTTATAGATGCTTACTCCATTCCTGGGAAATGCTGGGAGGGGGTGCGGGGGTCGCTGGTGTGGAAAAACTAACCCGAGTTGCAATTGCTGGTGAGAAACCGCTAACCTAACCAAAATACTTGGCGAGGTGCAAAATCCCCACGTGAAAAAAAATGTTGGAAGGTGGCGTAACTTTTGCTGAACTCTGGCATAGCGTCTCCCAAGGAAACAGCGCCGGGGAGCCGGTGCGGGCGCTGCAAAGGTTAGGCTCGGGCTATTCAGAGCACGCAGGCTGTAGCTCGCCGTGGAGTTACTTCACTTTTTCTTCATAATAAGCACAGCTCTGCCTGTTGTTTGCTTTGGGGGCGGGGGGGGGGGGGGGAAGCAAGCCAAGAAATGAGAAAAGATGGGGAGGGATGGGAGCTGTTCTTCGGCGGGAGCAGAGTTTTGGGGGTGTGGCGTGGAAATGTGCTTGGAATCACAGCGTGGTGCCGCGGCCGCCGAGGTCTGAGCGGGTTTTGCAAAGATTTCCTTCACTTCAGGCTGGGTCTGCCCCTGGTGACGTCACGGGCTGGAGCCGCGGCACCAGAAGGCTGGATGAGTGACAGCCCAGCCTACTTTTTAATAGCTTTGTCATGTGACGGGGAACAGTAGTAAGACAGGTGCCTTCGGTTCACTCTCAGAGAGGGTCTCGTTGCCTGCATGAGTGTCTGCTGCCTGCCTGCCTGACTCTGGACCGTAGTTTGCCAGCTTTCCTGCCGTCGCTCCGCAGCTGGATGGCGTGGGACATGTGCAACCACGACTCTGTATGGAGTGATCTCGAGGTGAGGGGCGCGCGGCGTGGGCGGCGCGCGGGGTGCAGGCGTTCGGTGGGGACGGCGGGGGCTTGTCGGGGAACCGGCAGGACGGCCGAGGCGGCATACTTTGCAAACAAGCCCGGATCTTATCTTAACTCCAGTAAGTTTGCTATTTTAAGGTTACTGTGCGATGCCTTGAGCAAATCAAAGCTGAGCTCCTGTCATCAGTATCTCCTGCAGTTGGAAACTATTTTCATGTGCCTCTGGCTCGCTTTCCCGTCATATGCAATATTTATGCTCTAAGATACTGATATGAAACTGTGTCTGAAGTCTTTCCAGTGGCGTTTAGTGGCCTGGTTGGAAAAATGCCATGTTTATTTAGAATAAGATTAACATTTCTTTAAAAAAGAAAAGTTCAAATTAACCATCGGCTTCGTATTTTAATTGCTTGTTTCACTCTGCTCTGTCAAAGGTTTTTTCCTTGTTTATCAGCTGCAGAATTCAAACACGCACACGAGAATGAATACCCTGTTGTTTGGCTTTAGATGCTTTTAAAAGAGATTTCTGGAAGGAGACCTTTCCCTGCTTCTTGTGTTGGAATAATGGTGCTGTAGCTAATGTCCTGTAGAGCAGGGTTCTCAGTCAATCCGAGTAGTCCAACAAATGGTTAAATCCCACCGTACAGCAGAGACAACAGGATGAACCATGAGAATAGAGTTTATGCAGGACTGTGTGAACTGCTGCTGCTGCTGCTGCTGCCGCCGCCGCTGCTGCTTGTGTAAAAATAGACGGCAATACATCAAATCCACAGCTTCTGCTGGCTACAATTCATAAAGGGGAAAAAAAAAAAGCAAGCAGCTCCCTGGTAATCTCTGGAGTATAAAGTGAGGTTTGAGGATTTCTGCATGTTTGCATCTGGCAAAATGGAGCATTACCTGAAAGTTCGGGCAACTTGCGAAGCGAGGCAAACTTTCTTTGGACCCCATGGAGAGGAATCCCAAATACAGAACTGCTCAAAGGAACTAACCCTCTGGCTGTGAGCTTGGAATAAGTGCTTAAAATGCTCCCCTCGGGCAACGGGGGAGGGAAAAACAGGTTACAGGCAATGCTTTTTAAATAAGATGTTCATGCCGTAGAGAGCTACCCATGTGAAGTAAAAATGTACCAGTATATTTTTCCTATCTGGCGGAGCATGCGTGTGGATTCTCAAGTCTTTTTGTCCTGTTTTAAATATTTGCAGCTTGCCATTGTATCCGCTGATTTCTGTTTGCATATTGTAATTGCTCTTATCTTGTTTTGATTTCTTGGTAAAGTGGAATAGATATGGATAATTCATATGTCCTGTAGCTATTATGAGTCAAGGCTGTAAGTGGATGACTTTCTGGCTCCAAAGTCCTAATTGTTTCTGAGTAGCTGGAGTATCCTGTGGGTTGTTGTCTGGCTTGTAGCATGGGTCTCAGCTGCCGTAGCTTCATTTTTCCATCATGTATTATTCCTGATGCTGCTAGGAGCTGATTGAGGAACCAGCTTACATGGAAATACTGAAGATTTATTTTAATCACTAGAGTTCCTGCAGTAATTTCAAGCTAGTAACAGAATAGATAATTTATGTCAATGACTTTTTTATAGTGCAGAGAAAAAAAAAAGAAAAAAAAAGGGTTTGATCTTAATATTAATTGTGTGGTGGATGGATTAACTGTGGGTAGGATTTTACCAATGTGCTCCTGCATTGCACTTCCTGTAGCAGTACAGGCATCTGCGTGCTGCTTTGGCTCGGGGGATCACCTTTGCTGATCTAAAATATCGCAGGCGGCAGGTACTGGAGGCGGCTTTCATTTTTTGAATCATTAATGTTTGCTGTCAACATAAAAGGTATTATATTCTCGCTCACATAATGACAGGACAGCGTGTTGCTTAATAAAGGCCTGCATCACTGTAGCTGATCAGCGTCCCCAGTGCTTCACAGTTTAATGAAGGTGATGTACAGTAAGGTTGCGAAGATTGATAGAGAGAATCCACATGACACACATTCTGTCAAGTCTCTTTTTCTTTCCTGAGTTCATCCCCTTGGCTGTTTGAAAAACTTGTTAAAAATAAAACGCAGATTATTTTTTCATTAATATAATTAATATGGCACAAGTCCAGTCGTCTTTTTTTTTTTTTTTTTAATTTACCTTCAAAGGCACAAAAACATGCAAAAGGTTAATGGAGAATTATACTTAATTATAATGATTCATTATCGTCAGTGCAGTTAAGCTAATTTATTGTTTGCGCCTGAACTAAGAGGAAAAAAGTCTGTTGGAGTGAAATAACGCACAGTAATTAGCCTTTTGTGTTTAGTGACTGCTTTATCCTCCTAAATGTTACTATAAAATTAAGGTTATAGTTATGGAATAACTATCATATCAAATAACAGTGGGAAGACAGTAAAATGTATGCTAGCAATGCAGCTGCACCTGTTAGAGATGTATAGGCAAACAGTAAATATCAGCGTGTCAGATGAGGACAGTTTTAGGACTTGGAGTGTTAAATCTGGCATCATCCAAAGGCCAAATATAAATTAATAACAGGAACACTTGCTACTAATGTGTCTCAGATTAGAAGCATAATGTCATATTCAGAAACACTGATTTTATTATCATGTCAACATTGGCAAGAGCATATATACTTCATTTCAGCAATTACATTTTTTTAGGTGACATTGCAGTCACTATAAGCAAATGAAAGCTGCAATGAGCAGGATTTTTTTTTTAATACAATTGTTTATGTTGCTTCAGAAGCCCACTGTAGGAACTTAAAAATGCAGATTACCAAGAGTAAACATGTTTAAGTAGGTGGTTCACAGACTGAAGCTATTTTTACAAACTAAAGGAGTAACAGATCAGCAGGATACTTTAGAAGTCTACGGCATCAGTTATAAGCTACTGACCTCCACAACACAAACCTGAGAATGATGCTGAGAATCTACGTTTTCAGTCAAAAACTAGATTATACTTTAATGAGATCAGAGATTTTGGCCAAGCACTAAAAAAGGTCATCTCTGCATTATAGGATTGCTGCCGGAAGGTTGTGTCTCGCACTAAAGAAGAGGGAACTTTTTAATTTTTTTCTTTGGGTTTTTTTTTCCCCATTACCAAAATAATGATAAAAAGTTGTGTGCAGTGGAAATTGCTTAAGTGAGGTTTTGACTTCTTAAAGTTCTGCAGCCCCTTAAATAATAGGAAGGACAGCAACTGCTATTTCAGAGCCTCATTTTGCAGCCTCTCAGCTCCCTTGCCCCTTGGCCTATTCTGTGATTATCTCGTAGTGTCCTGGTAGACGTAGAAGTTGTCTGGTAAATTATAGCTCGCACCAGCTGCACTGAGTCTTTGTGCCAACAGACAAAATCTTCGCTCGTGGCTGCGCTGCTGCATCCAGCCCGCGCACTGCAGACGCACTGAGATTCCCAGGGACAAAAACCTCAATGAAATGCACCTTCAGCAGCTCTCGCTTGCATTATTGTAAAAGGCAGTCCTTGCGAGAGTGACATAACCAGTATTGAGCAATTCACATCTGTGGACACTGTGTTAGTGCCCTACAGACATCTCTCTTCAGAAAGTGGCACTTTCTGGGTTGACTTCAGTCCAAATAGATGTTGGGAAATCATTCAAACCACCCAGTCAACTGACGGGAGTCGAGGAGGACCTGCTGTTGGCCATCCATAACACAACGCTAGAAATACTCAGGGTGGAAGCCCTTAGACTCAGTTGACTTTAAATAGCTTTTAACCATTCAGCGCCTGGTGCCTTTGCAGCTTTACGTGTGTTTTGCAGTATGCCCATATCATCGTAGATGTTGGGAGACGCGTTACAAGGGTACGTGGTACAATGCAGGAGGAATTGCTTCATCGAGCGGCATTGACATATGGGACTCCGCTATTTGCCAAGCTGTTACTACGTGTTTTCCATAATTAGGAAATGGTTTTGGTGGATACTCTTAACATTTCAATTGCCATGCTAAAGTGGATGTGTGTTAGTAATTTTTTCTTGCTTAGTAGGTCAGTCAATAGCCTATCTAGCTTCATACTAGCATATAAAAGGACACTTATTCCTGGTTTATTTGTATTATCACTACTCTCTTCGTAAGTCATGGAGACAGAAACATTTTGCACTGCTGAAGAAGATCCATGCAGACTAGTCTTTGTTTACTGCCTCAACCGAAATGTTTCACAGACCCTCTGCATTAGGATTACTGAATCAGAGGCTGCCAGAGGAGGAAAACCCATTTGTTTCCCTCATGGCAGCTGCTGTCTGCGGACACTTAGGAAGCTGACTGGGACAATATACCTGTTCACACCAAGCAGGTGAAAGGCTGCGTGAACTAACTATGCCTGTCACCCAAAGGTGAATATAGGGATATTTCAGAATGCGCTTTGGTTGCCAGGACCCTGATGTGTAACTGGGTGGCTGTGGTCTGTGCATCATTGAGTGCATTGGGGTGAGAGCACAGCAGCATCACTGAACCGTACTTTTTTATGCCCATATGGTAGCCGCCATCATGACTGACCTCCTGGATTACAGTGAGGATCTGTAGAAGTGAAAGTGTGAATATCTCCAGCTTGAGCTAGCCTCCAGGGCTGAAGGCTGTAACAGGCTGTGCCTCTTTAACCTGAATGCATCAGGAAATGCGTGACAGACCTTGCCCAGAGGTATTCATCTGTAACTTCTACCTGCACTGGTTCGCTCTGAAGCAGGAGAATAAGGCCATGCTTTGGCCTCTGCTGTTGGATTTAATAAAGCTTTGAACACGATTCTTATCAAAGAGTATAGGGAGAAGGAAAGTCATTGCTCCTGGACAGAGATGAGACAGAGAAAGCAGCTTATACCCTCCTGTTTCCCCTCCCCTTTGCATACCTGTGTAGAGCTAACAATGATGTAATGCTTAGTGGGTTTCTTTCCAGAAAACAAAGTCAATTCTGGTGACCCCATGCCATAGCTTAATCGAGGCTTAATTCTCATCACATGATATTGAAGTTAATAGATCCTGGTAATTAATGAAACTCTGTGTTGCTGTTTCCTGCAGTGTGCTGCTCTGGTTGGTGAAGACCAGCCTCTTTGCCCAGATCTCCCAGAACTTGACCTCTCTGAACTAGATGTGAACGACCTAGACGCGGACAGCTTTCTGGGGGGACTCAAGTGGTACAGCGACCAGTCAGAGATTATCTCCAATCAGTACAGCAATGAACCCGCCAATATATTCGAGGTAAGGCAAGGTGATGCAAATGCACATTGCAAAGTCCTTGCTTGCTTTTTCCTTTTTTTTTATTTAGCCTGGTGGACAACGGTTTTACTATTTTTCCCCCGTTAAGAGACAGCAAAAATGGTGATGTGTGTTACAGGTTCTGACTGGCGCCTTTAATCCTCGTGATCAAAACCAGGCCTGCAGTCTGGAGAAAGGGGGGAAAAAATCTTGAAAGAAATTAAATGGAACTTTTGCTTTTTTAAAGGAAAGAGAGCCTAGAGCACATTGCCCTGTGGTGTCATGGCGAGGAGTTGCACAAAGAAAAACAAAATTCAAAACGTGTTTGTTGTCTTCCACTTGCATTCCCCGGCAAGAAGCGGAGTGCAGCACAGCAGCTAGCTGATGGGTAGCTGGAGCTGGAGCATTTCTAGTAAAGGTTTTTACCACTCAGAGCATTACTGTGCAAGGCACTCTGCACACAAATTGAGAGGTCCTCGTAGTTGATGTATAGGGAAGGAAAAGGGTGGATGTAGCAGAGAAGGCAGTAAGGACTGTCAGTAGCTCAGGAGCCAGCACATCGTTTGGGATGTTTCATACATCTCTTGACAGAGAGCAGTTGAAGGGTGGTAGGAGAGATTTAAATGTTTTCTTTAAAATACTGCCTTGAGGATCAGGGTGTACGAGCAGAGGGTTACGGTCTCTTTATCTCTGTGTCTGGTGTTCTTTCTTTTGTTGTGTAAAGCCTTCATAATTCTCCACTCTGTGGTTACGGGGCAGCCGTGCCGCTCCTGAACCCTAACCTCCTTCCCTCCTTGATGATAGGAGATGCCACAGATCGTCCACTGACTGGGAAATGGGACAATAAATTGATTAGCTGGCAGGAGGACCTTGTGCAACAGCAAGCTACGGGTGCTGCCTGTCACATGGCAGGTACCGCAGCTCCAGGAAGTACGGCTGGCCCACTGGCTTGGGGAAGCCCCGAATTATCACGGTGGCATTTAAAGGCTGGAAAAGATTAACTGAAACAGTATAGTAAAATGCTTACCTAAGTTGTCCTGAATAAAATTCTTCTTTTTTGTATACAGCTCTAAACCCACGGTGATCTCCCCGATGCAGATGAAGTTACTCTGGATTTATACCAGTGTAACTGATTGCAGAAACCGGTCCTCTCTATTCAATTTCTGTCATTTACAGCCAAATAACTTGGAATTAATTTTATTCAAATCAAAATGAAATTAGCCCTGCAAAGCCCTGTGCTTAGGCCCTCTTTTTTCATTAGTTGTATAATGTTCCGTGCCCTGTTTTACAAAGTTTCCAAACCCTGTCTTGTTCTTGAATTGCAGTTGTACCGCCTCGGGCAGGGTACGGCGTGTTGGTGTGCAGGTTTGGATGGTCGGTAGCAGGGAGGCAGGGAGGCAGGGGATGCATTTGCAGCTAGCGTGGTAGAGAGTGGCTTTGCCTTTTTTATAACTGAGGAGACATATTTTTCCTTACTCATGAAAAGGCAAATGCAGAGGCATTTTCCTTTCGGAAGAATCAGTTGAAGATGCAGACTTTCAAACTGTAAGTTCCAGATAAGTAATACAATTAAGCATCTACCAACCCTAAGCACACAAATTGTTCCAATAAAACCAGTGGAACTTGACCACAGGCTCATTGCTTGCCCTGCGTGTAACTGCATGGCTGCACTGGTGGCCGCAGCTGCCGAGTACAAAATTGTCTCGGGTAGGTAGTGACGCTTCCCCTACACGCCTTTTATAGGATTGTCACTTCCTATATGAGACAATTTCCATTCTGAAAATCAAAGCATGTTGCAAACACCAAGACAAACAGATAGGCTTGTACTTAACCTCATTGGGAGATGGTGACATGAGGTACTGGTCGTTACATGTAACCTCTCATGGGCACGTTTGGGTGCATCTGAGGATGAGCGGCCTCAGTGTGAAGAGATAGGTGGTATGCAGCTGGGGGAATGCATCTAGGCAGCAACTAATAGGTCATAAGTAATAGTTTGGAAATTAAATACACTGCTTCTTTCCTAATTGGAAAATTCTGTTGTCCTCTTTGCAAACGTCTGGATTTCCTCACACTTACAGCTTTGTTTGCAGGCTGCATCACTGTCTCTGACAGCACAGCTTGGCCCATACTTACCTGTAGGGACAAGTTGTGCTCTAATAGTGTTTTGCAATACTACAGTGCAAAATTAGACTATTTTCAGCTTCATAGTGTGTTACATTTACATTTCTTGATTGCTTGGCCTAGGAAGATGGAAATGAAACAGTTATTTTCTCCTCCCATACATTAACCCTGTTCCCATTCTCCATCGTGCAGCTGGATACCTTGCACTATTTCTCGCCTATGCCGCTCTGTAATGTGACGACTGGGGGTGCTCAAGAACAGAAGAAGATGTCTTCTTCCTCCACAGACTATCTCACATACTCTGCGAGGAACTATTTGTTTTAGCTGAGAGAATGGAAGTTTTGTGCAGTTGCCCATTTGGTAATCTCTAGATTTTTTCATACTGATCTACACTGGCTTTTCTTTTTAAAGAAAATAACCTTTTTTCTTTACTTTTTTTTTTCTTTTTCTCTCATATCATCGTGGGAGTAGTATGTTTTTATCTAACTTAAGCTTCCAGATGAGGCCTTGTCATACAAAAATAGAAATACAGTCTGTTGGGGGTGGAAGGGAAAGAACCAGAACGGCAAGCAAACGCTGGGAAGTACAAGAGCAGCATTAATTGCACAAGCTGTACAGTGTTAATTGCCACACCTAACCTTGAATGAAGCACACTCTCCTTTGAGGTATTAATGCATTACATGTGGTATTTTCTAGGTGAGGGCCGGTGTTTAAAAGCCCTTTACAAAGTTCCTGGATGTCTCAAGCCGGTGCACTTTTTTTTGAGAAAGGCTTGTATTTCAGAAATTGAATTTCTGCAATGGCTTTCTGCAAATCATGTTCCTGGAAGCTCGCTTGAGCCGAGCACCCACAAGCGGTGGCACTGGGAGTCTCACGGACTAGAAATTATTAATAGTTATGGTAGCAACGAGGAGCCAAGTGAGATAAAGGTCCTATTAGTCTAGATAGCATGTAACTGTTGAGTATAAATTCCTGCTCTCATCCACTTAGGTGGGATGAGATACTGGCCTTCCCCCCAGTATTAGACCACAACCAGTATCATGTAGGCACACCTGATTCATCACTGCGTTATTCTACTTGCCTGCCAGTGTAACTGATACTAGTCCCAAATCAAGCCTGTACCGTCTGCCCCAGCATGAAGGCTTTTCTTATCAATGTGTGTACATATGCGTATGATTAATTAGTTGATTTCCTTCTATTGACAGCTTGATCACTTCTGGCTTTCACCTGGTTTTCTTTGCCCGTTGTTCTGACCACTGGAAAGATAAAGTGAAGGAGTTCTTGTCCCTCAGGGCACTGTCTGTTGACACGATTTGATGCAAGTAAATAGTTAACAAGTCACCCAAGACCAGTTATTTAGATGGTTCACTGCATCATTCACTTTCATTATTTGCTTTTGTGAACAACTAGACTTTAAAAATTTGTATTTGTAAAAATTGAAATGGCTGCTTTTAGAAAATCAGAATGATTAGTTTTTTGTTCTCAAAGCCAATGTTATGTGAAAATGTGAACAAACATACAACTTAATGTGGCACGAGTGAGAAGGCTTTTTGTTCGCAAAAACTGTTGTCCCCTGAGGCTTCTTCAAGTATACCGTACCCTATCATGTAAGATTAGTCATATTTAAAATTTTTTATGACCCATGCCTAGCATTATGGGGAGAGAAGATATCTATGGAGGTTATATCTCTTTGCTGACATTGCTTACAAATAACTCAACTGACGTTAAGGGAAAAGGCAGCCCATAGGTAGGCAATAACCTCTTAAAGTGTAATGAACTTGTGTAAAATCATAAAGATTTGTAAGTAAGTAAGTAAGTGTGGAATTGTCATACTTGGCAAAACACTTCTTTTAGCCTTTAAAAAGACTTCAGAAAACCCACATTGCTTGCCCTTCCATTGATTTCATTTATTTACATAATTCAGTATTCCAGAGAGATGCTCAACATATTTGATAACTTCATTTTTAATTGTTCTGTATAGGTGGAGCCCAGGTTACTTTTCAAGACCATGCTACGTGCTGTGTATTTATTTGGAAAGCCTAAATAAGCTACTGTGTTTTATTGTAGGCTGCCAAAAATGCTGTATTACAAGCAATGAGAATGTGGGGAGAGAAAGAGATGTACAATGAAATGCATACTGTCTTGCCCCTGGCAGCAGGGAAATTCATGGAGATAAATGATTTCTTATTTATTTGGAAGGGTTTGCATCAGGAAGATGATGAGGGTACAGGGGAGCCTTAAACATCACCAGGGTAATTTGCATTGGTTCAGATTATAAACTCTCTCATGTTCTGCGGTGCTGCTAGTCTCTTTCACTATTTCAGGTTATTCATTCAAGGTTTGCAGCCGGATTGATTAATGAATTACCAGATCTTGCGTAAAATGACTTGGCCTGACTTTTAAACAACCACCAATGTTTTCTTTGCCAGTCTTGTGACTGGTGTTAATGGGTTTCCAGAGAGCTGAGCCTATATAGACTTTCTGTACTGGCCTCCCCTAGCATTTTTTCCACTTTTTAATTTTCTCCAAAACTAGTAGCCCAGGGCAGGCAGTTCAAGGAGATATAATCTCAGGGAAAAAAAGACATAGTAGTCAAATCCTTGATGGCTGATGCCCTTCAGTGCCAAATCAGCATGATTTATCATAGCCATCTATTCAGCACAACAGAGGCTGGAGGTGAGCTGCATGGTGTACCTCACACAATATGCATAACTAGAGCTCTGAACTTTGAAGGAAAGCCTCAGAGCTATTTGCAAAGTGCTGGTGCTTAGTGAATACTAAATTACATTTAGGAAATAGTCTACTGCTACCAGTTATACTTCATTTTTATTCTTGACACAGACACCTAAATCAGAGAACAGTAACATTTCAGAGATTATGGTAGCAGTTTGGGTATGTTCCAACACTATAATAGGATCAGAATTTTAAGGCCTTTTTTATTATTACCAATAGTCACTTAGTTTCTACTGCAGCGTACTTTGTAGGGAATTACAGCTTTTACTAAAAAGATTAAAATGCTATTATGCAAATGATTGCAGTATGTTATTATGTTTACAAATTAACATCCATGGCTCAACACACAAATTAACTAACTATTCCATCTATATTATTAAGGATTTAATAAAGTAACTGTTGATAAAAATGAGGAGCTTGGAACAGTTAATAGGAACTGATTGTGATTTAACATAGAACTTAAACATTGTGTTTAATGTTCTAGATGGTATAATGGCAGAATAAAGCTTATCAAAGTGCTTAAAAGAACCGAGATTGTGTGAACAGCATAGCAGCATGTCTGAGGCCTCAGAGAGCACAAACTAAATAGCTCTGGGCAGTAACGTAGAGTGAGCAGCATATCATCGAAGCTTGAAGGTAGCACAGGACCCTCTCATATCAACATGTAGTTTCCTGCTCTAGTAAGTAGGTTTTTTGAAATTCAGATTCATGCACATGGAATGTTTTACATGATAGGCACATGCAGGGTACTTGGGAACTTGTGTCCCTCTAAAATGCATCCTGTAATGAAATGCTTCTATGGCAAATGGGATTTCACTGCAGAGAGTATCACTGTGTGACAAAAAAGGGGAAGGCTGAGTTCAGGCTGAGATGACTTTACAAACAGCGCTGCAAATTGCTATTGCTAGCAGTTCATAAGAGATCATAAAAGCAAACAGATAAGAGCTACTGAGGTCCTAGAGAAATGAATGTACAGTATGTGGTTACAGGATAGATTTAGCAGGGAAACAGACAACATTGTAGGTTTAATACAACAATAAACATAAAAGGCAAAAGATGCAGATTTGGGATAGGAAACTTTATAAGAACAATAAAAGGTAACAATGTGTCATAAAAACTGCTTGTGAGACTAGGAGAAAGACCCTCAATTTCAGGGAAAGAAAATAGCAGAGGCTGGGTGAAAGTGCCAGAATTTTTGTATTCATAATGGAGCAATGTCACGTTTCTTGTGTGTTCCAATGTGTTACCTTTTCCAATGTCTCTGGCCTGACTCAGGTTTCTGCATCTACTAGATAGGAGACCAGCACAATAACATTACATCTATGGGGATGATGTATGTAAACTATAATCTATGACTAGCTATGCTGACATTTAAAAAGGCTCAAGCAGTAAGTGGAATTTATTTTACTCAAACCAGCTGCTATGTAATTGGGAAGAGTTTATGCAAATGCTCCGTATCTAGTGTTAGCAAGGTGTGCTGCTGCTCCCTTTTCTTTCCCGCTTGGACAAACTACAAACTGTCTAAACGTGTCTCTGTTTTAATGCAAGAACCTTGCATGTTGGTTGAAACCTTCAGGCAGGAAAGAAGTCCCAAATGAGCAAAAACCAATCGCTTTGAGAGCTTATTGTTTGATGTATGAGGCCACCAAGACCATTCCCCAGGCGCACAATCAAGAAAATGCAACTGATCCCCTTTGCAGTCCCATTAAGGAGATATTTCACCTGGAGCAGCCGTGGCTTGAGATACCGTGTCTCTGCTCTGCTGAGCAGCTGTCTTTTTTGCAAGAGCGAAGACTAACACTCACCAGAAGAGGAGTAAGCTAATTAGGTCATTAGACAAATGTCTTGGCCCATGTTAAAACCAGCCCTTGAGGACACCATGTTACACTGTGTTCCCACTGGCTACGTATCTAAATACAAACTGGTGTCAGCTGCCATACAGACAAAAATGTAGTAGCCTCCTTTCGCAGAGGTCATCTTAAATCCACTTTGGTCACAGTCACACTCCACATCTGTTTTAGTGAGATGCAGCTTCTTAAGGTGGCATTTGGACTTCATAAGCACACAAACCACCAAGCTATAAATTGCTATTGCTGGAATTATTCTGAATAAGTGTGTACTGTTTCATATTTATAATGGTGAGGCTTCATAATATTCGCAGTGAATATATAACACAGATCAGTTCAACAAGCATGAAATTGTATGTTGTCAACTTGTCACATAAATAGAGTCATATTCTAGCTTACAATAATGTTGAACTAAATATTTTTTCCCTAGAACTGCAGAGAGGGTCGCAAAAAAGTGGGACACTAGCTCTGTCTTTTGTTAGAAAAACACTCATGGAGACGTTGCTAGTGTGAAGTAAATATTTCTGATAAGATTTTTCTGGTTTTTTCTTCCCCGTTTGCTTAACAATAGCAACAGAAAGTTTGCCTTTCTTAGACAGATGCTAATTGGCTAAACTGTTAAATTTATTTCCCTTAATGGTTTTATTTCCAGTGTAACCTCTTTTCCTTTTTTTTTATTGTTGCTATTTTTGCACTGTGCATCATTGCTAATTGCTACTAAATGCTCCATCTTAACCCTGGCATGCTCTTTCCCTGCTGCCCCATCCCACTTAACATTAACTCAGGCCCATGCCATTACAGAAGGATAAAATCATAGTGAGGCTTAATTTAGGAATTTTTTTTCTTAGCGCTGCTAACCTATTGTGCATGTGTAGGTCAGGAGGAGGAAACTGCGTGGAGCAAATTTGTTGCAGGGAGAAATTTTTGGTATTGAATCATGTTGAACTTTTTTTCCCCATGAGCAGAAAAAATGCAAGGAAGAGAGAGAGAGAGAGAGTGAGAGAGAGAGAGAGAGTGTGTGTGTGTGTGTGTGTACAGGTGTCTGTGAAAACTTACCTACTTGTAGCTTTTGTTATAGTACAGTGGTTAATACTCAGATGCAGCAGAAATTTTCAGCCTTTCTGGAGGAGTGTCCCCTGCCAGCTTTTTGGGCCTTTTTTCTGCAGTGTTTGGTTTTTATTTCAGTAGCTTTGTGCAGGTGCGTATGGGATCCTGTGTTTGCAAGTGATGGACTGCAGCATTGGCACGCACAGGGATCTGATGGTGTGCTCATGCGCGCTCAGCCACGGAGGCTGGTTTCAGGTCTCGGTGGAAATCAGCCCCTTTGCAACATGTAGTTGGTGGCTTTGGCTGAGTTTTCCGTTCTGACACAATGGAGCAACAGCCTTGCTTCGTAATGATTGAGAAATTAATTGCACTTTGTGGTGGTGATGAGTCTGAAGGGCCATGATTGGAGCTTGCTTTTTACCACATGCAGTAATCACTGGGTTTTGTTCATGAAAGCACAAAACCAAAACCTACTGAGATTTTGGTGTTGTCATGAAGCCTGAGCTGTGTGATGCACTGGAATAATACTTCCATTTCCTCACACACATCTGTGCTTTTGTGTTTTACTGTGAGTAACACAATGGGGTGCTGGTCCATAATGGGTACTTCTAATCACTAAGATGACAATCAGAAGAACAGGGTATTTTCTGTGAGGAGCCATGGTGGCAGCCTTGGCGAAGTGTTATTGACTTGTTTATTTATGACAGCTTTGAGTTGCCTGAACTGCTCACAGCCATCTAGCTCATCACATGAAGTTCAGGAGGATCAGCCCTTTCAAGCACGTTACAGGGTTAGAGGTGTCAAAGGGGCAGAGAGAACTTCCTACACCTCTACACTTCTGTCTGCTGCCACATCTGCTCCTTCAGGGCTCAGCGATATTGAATCTTTATAGGGATTTGGAGGGGCCATCCATCAAGTGGTCTGATGGACTGCAAATCCCTCCTACAGGAGGTATGCTTGCCTGAGAATAGAGAAATTGGGTGAAAAACTTGTTTCTCACCCAAGAGATTACTTGCAAGGAGGTGGTGATAACGGTTATCTGGAGGCTTGGTTTGGTCAGAGGAACGTTCTGCTTCCCTGTGAGCTGCTAGAAGACACAATGGGAGTTTTCTCCTGGAATGGTAGTTTCTCCTGGAGGGAACTCAAAATTGTTTCTGAAGGTACTCTTAAACCTTTGTGAAAAAACCAATTGTTGTTCTCCCAACTTGCTGTTTAAGTGGTGACATAATGATTCAGGAACTGCATCAGAGAGCACAGGTAATAAACGTTATGGAAGTGAGACTTCTCACTGGGATTTTGACTTTGGTGAGAACGCTGCGGACTTGCACGTTTCCACAGAGCAGTCAGTGATCCTAAGTGAAAAACAAGTACAATGAGAGTTTTAAAAGTCTTCTAGTATTCAGGATTTTTATTTTTTTTAAATATGCATCAGTTGACTAGCTGCATCTAGCTATAATATGCTCCACTCTGCCAGACCCTGTGTGTTGAGACTGAGTGAAGAGGACCTTGGGTCTATTGTCTCTACTTCAGGAGGGCTTCTTGGTGAGTTGTGGGCAGCTGGGTAGTGCAGGTGACAGTGTGGCTGGTAAAGGATGAAGAATGGACTTGGAGCAGGGGAGGGCTTTGCAGAATCACAGAATGGTTGAAGTGGGAAGGGACCTCGGGAGGTTATTTGATCCAAGCCCACCTGCTCAGGCAGGGTCACCTAGAGCAGGAAGTTGAGGAATTATTTCTGTGTTCCTCTGCTGCAGCTTCTCTCCCCTTCTCTCCCCTTAAAATGACACTTTATTAGGACTGGTAATGACTTCCTGATCCCATTTGGAAAATCTTACACTACAATCTTAAGCAACTATGGGTTCTCCAGCAGGCATGTCTGTATCTAGCAAGGAGCCCATCATGGCCAAATCCTAGTTTTCAGAGGAAGATGGGTGGCGGGCAAGAGTGTTCTCAGTCTGGCCTCAGTTTTCATGTCAAATTTTCCTATAAGGAAACCTACCTTGTGGGCTAGTCTTAGCTTCCACAGGTCCTTAGCCTGTCCATTTTCACAGGCTTATTGTCAGAGTAGTGAAATCTTAAAGTTGTCAGGTAAAAAAGGATGCATATGTGATTATTTTAATATTATTTTAATAAACAAAAACCTAAGTGCATGCTTACTGACATCTGGTTGGATGTGTCTTGTAAGGCATTTGACCCCCCAGGCATGCACAAAAAGAGCAATAGGCTTTTATTTCTACCTGTCTGGGGTAAACAAGCATTTCTGAAATTCTTTTTCTGGTTTTGTGTTTGCTTTGCTTTTTCCCCCCCACCAGGACTGGTGCGGATTTTCTTGGCTGTATTGATTGTCCTTAAAAGCCCAACAAGCACTCGTCACACTAGTATGAAGATATCAGGCAAAACTTTACCAATTGTCACCTCAATTGCATCTGGAGAAAAGCCAGAAAAACTTGTGGCTTTTTTTTCTAAGGCATAAGAAAACATCTCATGGTCCTTTACACGACAGAGACATTCATCCATTTCCAGTGAAAGGGTGTCAGACTGCTTCTGCTTGTATGCGATGGGAGTGTTGCCATCTCTTGTCATTTTCTTTGCTGCTGATCCCACTCTCATATAGTAAGGGTCAGGTCAAATGCCTTTCTGGAGACCAAGTCTCCCATTTGCAGCAGGAAATCTCTCGGGCGGAGAGGATAACATTACAAAACAGAGGCTAACATTACCAAACAGCTCTGCTGCCTCTGGCACAGTCTGGAGCATCACAGACCAATAACTCCTATCATGTCACTCTTGCAGCACCTTATTATCTATGTTTTTCTGTAAAACCGATCCGAGACTGTCATTACCAGTTTCAGGTAGGTGAGCACCATCTGGGTGAAATAACCATGTGCCAGTGATAGGCTGGAGGGGGCTCTTGTTAGTTAATCATCCCTACCTTCCTTTTGATGAGTTAATTTGTCGGTTGAGCCATGGAGGAGCCCCCAAGAGCTCCCAGGAGCCCCTTGTTAAAATTCTGCCGACAAACGGGAAGATAGGGATGATTTCACTCTTTTTGCTGGAGCTTGTGCTATCTATGATATTGCTAAATCATCCATAAGGCATAACTTTCTATGCAATCTTTTTGTTACAGTTCTGGCGGCACATAACTTCTTTGTGCATTTACTTTTTAAACATTGTCACTGGATACCTAACCCGCCTGAATATCTCATCCCATGGATAAAGGTTAATTGTAGTACTTCCATGTGGCCTTTTAGTAGCTGGCATACCAGGTTCCTTGGCTGTGATGCTAGGCCATACTCTTCTTTTTTTTTTCCCCAGTTACTAAACACAGCCTTTATTTACTTGTCTTGTGGTAGTGCCTAAAAACCCTGTAGTAGGGGGATAGTCTTTTTGTATGTACTAGTGACCAGCCCATCCCTGTTTTATGGTGTGCACTTTGAAGTCCTTGGAAGAAGCAAAGGTAGTGAAAGAAGAGCTGGTCCTCGGGGCTTGTGAGTGAAGATAAACTCAAGTTATTCTTCCTTTAGAGGCCTGGGAGCACTGCTGTTTAACCGGGCTCCTCTTCCTCCCAGCCAGCTGGAGGTGGTTACAGCTTGCTGATCTTGCCCAACCCAGGGAATAAAGTTCTAACCAACAACACAGCTAGGCGATAGTAGCTTGAAGTTGCAGTTGTGTCAACATGATTTGGGACTGCCAAACCTGGAGAGAAGCTGCCTTAAGTAGTCCATCCCAATATGGAGACTTGTTTATCTCCAGACCTAAGAAGAAGCAGAATTAATTTTAAAAGAATTAAAAAACAAACAAACAAAAACCCCCAGAAGACTAGGAAGCTAAGAAATACTGTCATTTGGAAGGTGCTCTGCTCCCTTTTTAACTAGTCAGACAGGACTTGTTAGCTCTGATACAGTGCTCTTACAGCCATATCCGGACTACCTCTTGCAAGGCCATAAATATGTCTCTGCATAGTGCTGATGGGTGCTGTGGGTAGTTTTATTAGCTTTCGCTCAATATTGATGTTTCTCCTAGGCTCTGTTCTGAGAGAGGGCAAACCCCTCCTGCAGGAACACAGGGAAAATGACGGAGGGACACTGGCATAAATCTGGAAGAGTCAGTTGGGATCCTACCTGGTTATGAGCTCTGACTAGAGTTGACCATGATGTACCCTGCAGGTTCTTGCAGAGTTAGTTGGAGTCTCTGTATTGTTTTTTCAGATCTAGGTTGGGAAGGGTTATTTGGCTGTGTCCTGTACAGATCTAAACGGTGTCCAAGAAGCTGCACTCTGCTGCGACTGCCCGGGGAGCTTCCCCAGAGTGCCAGGGAGCAGGAATTATGTCAGGGTCTCCACACTGAGTCAGTTCAAGTCCAGTATGGTCAAAGCTAATAGGCTGTGGAGGGCTGATTCTCTGCTGGACCATCAGCATTGCCTTACACCCCACTCCCAGTGCTTGCAGCTCTGTGAACACAGTCCAGATGCACTTGAACTGTCTCTCTGTGGACCCCATCTGGATCCAAGAGGGCTTGTTAGGGGCAGCCCCATGCTGTACGTAGGTGGTCGTTCTCTTTCTGAATCTCTCACAACATTAGACTTGTGAAACTTCGATTTTTAGACCCAATGCTAAGATAGGAAAAAGACCTACCACTAAACTTCAACCTATAATAGTTCCTATTTCCTAAACCATATTTTTGGAAATGGTGTATGTATGTTCTTAAAGATGTGCCTTGACCCAGCAGGCATGTCAGAAACTTTTTAGAAAATGGCTTTTGTGTGTACTGGGCTTTTCTGTCAGTCCAGCTTGAAACATCTAGGAATGCTGCCTTCTCCAGCCAAGTTGCACCACACGTTAGGCAGAAACCTCAAACTGTACCCTTCCACTTGATCTCCCATTATTCCCTCCTACACCATCAGTCCAGCTTGCCCTCCATCACTGTAACGTTAGCTATTTGCCGCAGCTTCTGTCACCTTGCCTTTTTCCCCAACCAGAATTCATAGGGATGAACAAAAATCCACTCATGTGTCTTGTCCTTCCCTACACCTGCTTCTGGGAGTGCAATGACAGATACCAGTTTTATTGTGTGCCAATGTTACCGCTCTGTTTACAGCAGATTTAAAAGTTTACATTAGGCCACAGTGTTATCTTCCAGTTTTCCTAATGCTATCTGCTGGCAATCCCAGCTATGCGGTTGGGGTGGCTGCCCCTGTCCTAAAGGAATTTGTGTCAATTTCTGCGGGGACAAATCCTCCCTGCGCTAAACCGCTTTGCAGTATTTGCTCTAACTGAAATTTTGACAAAGACGTTCTGTCCACATCCACCAAAAGAGATTGCTTTTTTTTTCAGATGCACTTGGAGGTAGATGCATTGGAAGCTGCCTGTACCTGGCTGATAACTGAGACTGAGCATCTATGTAGCACGATCCATGCCCTTTTCTAATTTGTCTTTGAATGACAAATGTGTCTTCACTGAGTCAGCAAAAGAAGAGATCCTACAGTAGAACTCAGTGCCCTTCTGTCCCTTTTAGCAGAGTGGCTAGGTTTTCCCAATTCCTCCCCAAAATCAGTCTTTAAAAGAGCTCTTACAAAGACATCCCTCAAATGTATTGTCCAGAACTGCATTATATTCTCTAGTCATTTCCGATCAAGACTCATCATGTGCTGTTACTTCTTTAGAATCCCTCCCTTACCATACTGGTATATTTCCAATTAAAAAAAAGAATTCAAATCTTTGTGAAAATCAAAGTTGCTGGGATTTGGAGATAGTCCACATTAGTCCTCACCACTGTTACCTGTAGAAAGTCAAATCTAAGAGTTGAGTGTGGATGACCTCGAAAAGGAAAAGCAGATTTCACTGCAAACTTCTGCATTTCATGCAGGAACCATACACAAGTTAGACGAGGTTCTCTTGAGAGACTTTAAGACGAGAAACTGGTCAAATTTTGCAGGGCTTCAGTTTTCATTGCAAGTGCTCGGTTCAGTTCTAAAATTATACCTTTTTTAACTTTGAAAGCGCTAACTGGTAAGCCAGCCCTTTCTCATGGGAGAGGCCTTAGGAAAATAACTGTGTGTGTGAGGAGGATGGCAAGACAATACTGTGGCATAATAACATGCTTGTTTTCAATAGCAAAGGAGTCAAAATGCTCATGGACTTGGAATGAAAACCTCCAAAATATTGCTGACTGCTATTTAAATGTTTGAATCCATCTGAATTGTTTCTGTGCAAAGAAGGTGCGTCTCCCAGTGCCAAATTTGTACAGTCCAAAATTCCTGGAGATACCTACCTCCTAATTCTTGAATGCGTGTTCCTTTGGATGTGTGCAGGTGTCCTTTCTGGTCCTGAATGTTACTCAACTAATGAAGGATCAGGGTCACTTCACCTGACGTTCTCCCTCTCTGGAATCCAATAATTGTTTTGTGTCAGGGTGTAATTGTACCTGTAGGTATTAGACAAACCTGCTAATTCAGACTCTGTAACTCTTGAGTATCTTCCCAAATTGCATTCCATGATTTGGTTAGATTGTATCTTACCTCTAACCCTCTTGCTTCAATAAACACACAATATCTAGACTGTCTTCTCCCACCTTATAGACAAGGAAAATCATCAGGGCTTAATCTGTTGCTGGCGTTAATGGCATGATTCCTCATCCTAATTCCAATTTACTCTGCCTCATATCCCACAAACACCTTTGAGAAAGTATTTTATCCCTGATCCTGTGCCAAAGACACTTTCTTCCTCCGTCACTCCTATCTGACTTCCTACGGACTTTGTAACGACCTTTGCAGGCTGTGGTGGATGACACAGTCTTATATACGAAAGTCCACAAACGAGTGCCACATCTCAGGCTGTCACTTCAGCTCAGAAGGTCCCTAACAGCAGATCCCTGATCTTGAGCTATTGCTATAGCCAGAAAGTGTATTCCCTTCGCTAGCAAAGAAGAGAATAGAAAAAGTATACAGTAAAAAGGGGGGCAGCAACACAACAGCTTTTATTCTCTCTTCTTCTTTCTGGAAGGTGGTCAGACATTGCAGAGACCCCACGCACTGCCCTCCCATGGGCTCTGCTCCTTGGGGGGCAATAAAGCTGCTGTCACGGCAGCCTGATGGGGATGAACAGGGGTTGCTTTTGTGACTATTTTTGTTTCTAAGTACCATCCCAATTCTAAAGTAACATATTTTCCTACTTGGCTTATAGTAATTTGTGAATCTTTGAGATGAAACTCTGCTGAGCCCTCAGTTCACTTTCTCCTGCTTATCTTTCCTTGGGGCAAACCTGTCTGTGTGACTATCTGTACAGGTAATGACTTACCCAACCGGCTTTGGTTGTTTCCTGGTTTTTATCTTCCCAAGGTAAGTTACGCAAAGAGAGGGCCCCACTCAAACAATATGTTTTGTGGACCCTTTATTTTTCCAAGACACTTGCTGAGTTGCTGTTATATTATAGCCTCTTCCTCCTGTGTTTTGGGGGGTTGGCCCAGCTTTTCATGTTAAGCTAGGTGGTCTCCATGCTCACTTTTGAACCCAGTCATAACCGTGTTCCTTCCCACTGGTCCAAACTTGTCTCTTTTGCTGTAGTGCGCTGATGTTCTGCCTAACATTCGCTGTGTCATACAGGCATCCTGTGGCTTTCTGGTATGGAGGTACATCTGACACACCAGCCTTGTTCTGTTGTGGCCGTTCACTACTGTCTCTGTGTTAACTTTCTCTGGAAAACTCCATTCTGGAATACTAGTAATAAGTGAGCAAGTATGATGGGGACTTTTTCTGTACAAAAAATGGCAAAATCACCAAGTTTCATGAATGCACAAAATGAGTCTCCCCTTAATTATGTTGGTGTGACCCCAACGCTCTTGACAACAAACTTTCAGTCCTCTTCTGTCAACTGGAAGCTCGGCTGCAAGTGCTTTGGGACAGGGACTGTGTGCACTGTTGGCGTCGGTGAAATGTTGTCCCCTGCTTGTAAGGGGAGGCTGGTGTTGCTGGTTGGAGCCCCGCCCTCCACCTTGCCCATGGGCGCTCTCTGGCCTGGAGAAGTTGATTAATCTCTGCGCATGAAATCCCCTGCTATAAAGCGAGGATTATAATCCTCCTTTCTTGGTCTTGTCTGTTTGAACTGTTGAGTACTTTCTGCAGATACTTTCCCTTACGATGTGACTGGAGATCATTCAGTGCGATAGGGCTGTTGTCTTCGTAGTGCTAGAGTAACACTTAACCAGAAGAAATTTAAATTGCAGGAGGTGGATGGTAATGCTAATCATCATAATCAAGATGGAGCATTATTTTTGCTGCGTGACTGGGGAAGGAAAGGCTGAGCAATAGATGGCTAAAATCACTGAGTGCGTATTTTGAAAGACAGGTCTTGCTCAGCAGCCAGGTGACAACAGACATGTTGTTTATTTGACAGAGAGGCTGTGAACTTAACTCCTGACTCAAAAAGAAAACTTGCTTTCCCAAATGAAGACATATGGAGGGTTCTAATGGCAGTCGCAAGACATGTTGCTAGGTTATGCCACTATGCGTGAGCTTATAAAGGTACCGGGTATATATCTGGTGAGGGAATCTGTGAATTCCACCACTATTTAAGAGTGAAAACATATCTCACCTTGAAAAGAGAGTCGAAGAAAAATTGAGTCTGAGAGGACAGGCTCTGCCATCTCCACAGCAGTCGGATGCAATGCCTTCCCAGTAAGGGATGGAACTTCTGTTCAGCTGCATGGTTGGGTTTTAGCTTGACCTTGCCCAGAATTTGTCTCTAGAAGTTGGCCTTACACAAGGGCGGGGGGGGTGTGGGGGGGGTGGGGTTAAGTTATATTAAAAGTGACTCATACTAAAAAGTTGCAGTAAAACCAGGGAAGGAGAAAATACTGGCAAACCTGCTAAAAGATGTGCCTGAATCAGTTTCCATGTGGTACTCTTGCTATGGCAATCATCCAGGTGCCAAGACTGGTGTAGTACCTGGGACATCATGTGGAAGGCAATGGGTAGGAATCAGTGTACAGAGGCACTTGCTGCTTGAATCCAGTACAGTTCCTGATCTGTGCTCATATAGCGAGTAGCCACGACAGTGTTTTCTGCAGAAGTGCAGAGACTTGAGGCAACAACAGCAGCAGGGATGTTACACTGCATGACTGATTTCTGTGGTGATGTCTTTCAGACTGGCTGTAGCACAAGTGAAATGTACGTAAGGACTGAGAACATTTGTGATTTGCTTTGGAGTTTCTCTGGTTTGATACCTTGTCATGGTTTTCAGTGAGGAGCAGATGAACAGGTATCCTGGTTAAGACGGCTTAAAGAGAACTGCTTGTAGCCTTAACAAAAAAACCCCAAAAGCTCATTTTAGATGTTTTAAAGAAGAGGTGGCTTCATTAAAGACTGTAGGGTCTTGCAGTTTTACTGCAAAGAAAACACTGATGGCTCCACAGTTCAACTGGCAGGGAACTATGTCAGACTGTGGAGCCTTGCCCATATGTGCGAGTCCTCTTCCAGTACCAAAATTCATTTAGTTTTCTTCTAAAGTCCTGGGCAGTGAGCTAAAATATCTTGCTCAGATATGCAGTTTGGAATTCAGAATTCAATGTAATAAAGCAGATATTTTTACTCTCTTTTGATGAGACACGCAATGAGAGAGTGAGGACGCAGTGTTAGAGTATCTTTTGATTTGCTATTTGCTATGTGTTAAACATTTATATTTCAAAGAAGCGTTTGTACCTATACCGAGTGTTTGGCAAATCCAACAGCTCATTAGATGTTAACAATAGCAACGCTGCTAAATACAAAGGATTCATAGGCAAAGTACCCCTCAGGCTATATCTCTGAGAGAAAAAGTGGCAAATAGAATCAGAAACTAATTAAATAGTCAGCTAAAGCGAGCATAACTTTAAAAAGCTCTAAAACTACCAAAAATGGAAACATATTACAGTTATCTGCATTCACAGTGCAGAACAAGTTTGGTAGTATTTAAGATAATTCTCTAGTGCCTGCTATTTTTAGTCCAAGGGTAAGCTTCTGTAAGAGCCTTTCAGCGTTGCATCCCTTTAACCTGGCCTAACAAGCTAAGCCAGTAAGCTGTCTGATTTCCGTCTTACAGGAGGCAGAGAGATAGCTAAAACAAACCATTTGTGGTGAAAACGCTCAGCCTATCTTTTCTTAAGAGCTTTCTTCGTACAGATTTTTT
Source organism: Gavia stellata (assembly GCF_030936135.1). Lineage (NCBI taxonomy): Eukaryota > Metazoa > Chordata > Aves > Gaviiformes > Gaviidae > Gavia > Gavia stellata. The sequence goes on along the minus strand of NC_082598.1, from coordinate 20,123,892 downwards.
TTCAAGCATCCCACTATTAAGCATTTCTTGTCAGAGACCAAAATGTCAGGCTTTGCTGTTTGGAAATCGTAGAAGTGCAGGAATGAAAGGAGGATTTTGTAGACCCAGCCTAATGAAAATAAACATTTCTGCATTGCCACCAGTGAGACCCAGTTTAGGCTATTGCTATCGATGTGTCTGAGGAAATAGGAATGTATTTAGTTTTTCTCAGAGAAGGAAAGGCAGACATAAAGGGCCTGATTTGCTTCTCACTTACACTTAATCTGTCCTGGTTTAACTCCATTGACTTCGCTGGGTGATGCTTGGTTTGCGCTGCTCTAATCCAAGGGAAGTCAAGCTGGGGTCGGCATTGCGCTCCCTGTGCCGTCGGCACTGGGGTTTGGGGCACCCTTTGCTGTCGAAACAGGGGGCAAGGCCATATGCAGCTGTAAACAGTGTGGTGCTCATTGCATGCTGGTGGTTTGGTGCTTCAGGTGGATAAAACTTTGCAATATTATTCACTTACAGATGGCTCTTTTTTACTGGAAATACTATATGGTCGCCCCCCCCGCAATGTACAGAATGAAGTGCAACCGTCTTTACTTTCTTCTCTCTTCCCCCTTCCCCTTCCTCTCTCCTTTTCTTTCCCCCACTTTCTCTCTGGAGGTGTGTGTGTAATCCTTACGTACGTTTACAAAACAGGATTTTATTGCTACCTAAACATGAGTGGTCCCACCCACTCCTCTCAGCCGGCTGAGCAAGATTCGGGCGCAGTATCCTGTCCTCTCTGAAATACATAGACACAGAGGTCGTGCTGCCTGGGTTAATGGTAGTAGCTCCAGCCTTCTGCCCCCAAAAGTGTCACTTAAACAGGATTTCCTTTCCCAGGACACCGGATCAGGAGTGCGTCTTGGGCTGTTTCCAGTCCACAGCTCCCTTCCCCTCTTTCTTCCCCCTCATTTTGGGTGCTGATAGAGCGGGGCACAATATCTCAGTACAAAGGGAGGCCATCTAAGCCAGGAAAACATAGGCTGTGTTGAAGCCGGTGATCTGCAGGGTCCCACCTCTGGTTTAGTATTCAAATGGCTGCAATTTACTTATTATTCCTGGGGTTAGGCACATCCCGTGGGGTTTTGACTGTGCACCTAGCAGCTACATAGGCTCAAATTGTAACTTGTGTTAACTTCAGTGGGGATTACATTTTTTAATTGAAGACGCACTTGACATAAACAAATACGTCAGTGCATTTCCAGTAGGAAATGATGTTTGTGAGAATAGTGTCTAGCACATTGTAGGCAAGATGAACTCAAGCCACTTTTAAACTCATCTTCTTAGTCATAGCAATGTAGTGCTCAGCTGCAACACTCAGTTGATAAGGAGGAAGAATTAGCCTTTACTGGCCTCTGGCTGGACCGCCATTAGTCCCGGGACAGGTTGGTACAGATACAGTATGCAGGAGCCGCTGCTGTCAGCTTCAGCGTCAACATACCTGAAGAGCGGAGGACCAGGTCCCCAGCACAGCTCCAGTAAAAGCTGTGGAGAGGCCCTAATTTACAGCAGCTGAACATCTGGGCTGAAGTTCTTTTTCTTTTGGTTGCTAGCAGGATGAAATAGAAGTACCCCAAATTATTTATTATAGGTGCTGTGGCGGCATCTCAAAGCCCAATTGTAAATCAGGACACCGTTGTGAAAGGGGTTGTGTGAACACATAACAAAAAGACAGTCCCTGCCTAAAGGAACTTATGGCCTAATTAATAATGATATTTAGTGCATAGGTAAGTACAGCTGGACTTGACTGCCTATTATGGGTCATTTTTAAAGGGGGCCAAAAAATGTCCACGGTGATTTTCACCATTTCTGATGAAAAAGGAACTGGTTAACATCAGTGCCTTGCAGACAAAAATACAATCTTTTACATCGTACAGATGGAGGGCTGGCGATCAGGAACATGCACTTTTAAAAGACTAGCAGAGAATGAGCAATATATTCAGTTTTGACTAAAATAAATAGAAGAGAGGCAACTGCAGTGGGAACTGTAGCATGCACCACAGTATGCATGTGCCACGTAACTCTGCTAGGCTGGGTGAGGGTAAATAAACAAGGTAGCCTTAGTGTAAACTAGCAATTTAGTTTTACATTTTAGTGTCGACCCCATTTTATCAACATTATCTGTGAAGACTAGTGAGTTCCAGGAAACTTAGAAACAAGCCAACAGTGGAAGTGCTCTAGAGGAGGCTTTGCAACAGATAGCTCTTCTGTGATCTTTATTTTTTTAATGTTTTCTGTTTTAAAATCACCATCTCTAGTTTATGATTCTATTCGCATACACAAAATTGCATTGAAAGAACATTAAAGTCTTAGCACCTAGTGACAAATCAAGGAAATAGATAGTTAAGGATATTATGAGACATTTAAACCAATCCAAATGCTTAACCAGTGGAAAACTCAGACACATCTCCTCATCCTGAAGAGTGTCCTCAGTGGTTGTAGGGGTTTACCAGGATGCATTGTTCAGTCACTGCTTTTTGAGGTGACGGCTTATTTGCCTGCTGGGACAAGCTTACATGTTGTTTTTATGGGACTGTAAAAGTGAACTGAAAAGCCTGGCAAAATGCACCTGTGATCTGTGCTGTGTTAAACCCTATACCTGTTAGCCCCTTTCTTACTGTGGCATCTCCACATTCTCACTTGGTGCTTCTTTTTAAAGGAGCCTTGTATTGCTTTTAGTCTACGACATTCACCGTATGGGTACCTGGGGTGTTCTCTCAGCTGAGCATCTCCTTAGATATGGGAATGCCACTGAGTTTTTTCCAAAATTTTTTAGCCTTAGAAGAGTAGAGCGCACATATCTAAAGATATATTTTTTTCCTCTTTGTGGTGATTTCCTCAGTTTCTTTAGGACTACGGTCTACTATCTTTGTTTATTTTGTCTAGCTAAACCTCCTCTCTAAATGGTACGTGTGTCACTCAACACGTCTGCTGGTACATTACCGGGAGGATGTTGGAGCCATTGCTGTGCCACTTAAAGACAGAAGTATAGATAAAACATAGGTTTTACACAGGTAAAACATATAGAGTAAATGCATCTTTAGCCTTGTAAACAAGTTTTTGTGTTGTGTCTGAATAAACTCTTTCAGCCAGCTCGGACCAGATGGCAGCCTTCCAATTAGATCACAATAAAAATTGATGAGAAGCCCAGATGTATTAATGATGTACGGATCCATTCATGCCGCAGGTCTAAGGAAAAACGGTGTTTTTCTTCCTGTGAGACATGGCTTGTGTTTGTCATACCTGTTCAACAGGCATGGTGGTAGGTTTGATGAAGCTGAACACGCTGAAAATTAAAACATTATAAAAAGCATTTAATGAAGTTGATACTTTACAAATGCTAATTTCCTGGTCAAATTAAATTCCAATTTTCTAACAGTAAAAGCACCAGAGAGAAACGTCTTATTTTGCTGCTTAAAAAGGAATTTTTGAGTGTGTGTTCTGTTCGCACAAAAAAGTCTCCACATAATTGAACAAAATTTAAAAATATATGTAAACTCTTCTCTGCTATATTGTATAAAATTTTACCCTGAAATTTATATTTGTATAGAGTCATGAATCTCTAGAAAGAAGTAGGGATTATGATAGACATCTTGACACATCCAATATAATTAAAACTAAAACAAATGCAGCACTGAAATAGAGAATGAACAAAAGCGACAAGATTATGCTTCATAGTTTGCAAAGGAAGCATCTATACTACCACTCAAGTGCATTTTTTAGAGATGTCTGTCATTATCAAGAGGAAAAAGTTCTTACATCAGTTACACGTGTGAAATAATCACTGCAAAATACATGTAGCTCTTTTTTTCCCAGAACATGCTGTTCTGCCTATCAAAGGTATATGAATGTTGAAAAATTCTGTGTCGGTGCATAGAGAGATTAGTGTGGGCATGTACCATAAATCAAGTAAATAAATAAATCCGAGCAAGCAGTGTTTGAATATTTGGACTGAAATACTGCTGACGCTGTCACTGAAAGCTCTGCAACAGGGAGAGTCCGAAACAACTTCCCTACCTGATGCTGTAGCCTGTAGCCTTCCTCCCCCTACCTCCCTCTTTTTGTGGTACTCGTTCCCCATTAGAGCTTGTCTGGACTGGGACCCTTGGTCAGGAACTGTGACTCTACCCTCCTGTATATTTTAGGTGCATAATAATAATTCAAAGTCTCTGTCTGGGACGTTGCTCAGGGCCTTACCACGTGCATGAATGATTTCCTGTAAAAGGGGAAGGGAGGATGGGCAAGAGGCGCCGTGTGTTGCTCCAGGCGGGAAGGTGCTGGGTGGGGCTGGGAGGGCAGCCCACATACCTTCTTGGACCCTGGGCAGTGAGCTACTTGTGGGAGTTGGGCTGCCCGTCCTGCGTCCCTCCTCCCCAGCGGCAGCTCACCCGCTCCTCTGCTCACCCCTGCTTCCCCACCAGTGCTGGCAGCAAGCAAACTTCACCTCCCGCTTTGCTTCTCTGGCTGTCTTGCACAGTGAAGGGAAACTCCCAGCCTTTCTTTTTTCTGTGGCTCTTCATCACGCTCTTCCTCCCCTTTGCACCTCTGCCCTTTCCCGCTCTCGTTTTTCCCCACCGGAGACGTAGGAGGAGTTACGTGCTTCCGTGTGGAGCTCTGCCCAAACCTAGCCCACTGCGGGCTGGACAAGACATGCCAGGTCTTCTCCTGCTGCAGTTCCCCACCTGCACTGGACAAGACAGCATGATGGTATGTCCACAGCGTGCCTCAGCATTACGGACATGCAGTTCCTGGTAAGAGGTTTGGTAACGCTTTTACAGTGTCAAGTCCTGTACAAGTTAAAAAGCCCCTCTGGTGAGCTAATCCAGTCCAAAACATAGGTAATGCATTTATTTAGTAATCAGTAAATTAGCCTATGTAGTCAGTAAATGTTGAGGCCCAAAGTGCTGATAAGATGATTTGCTTTCAGGTGTTTTCTCAATATTGTGCTCAGCATCAAGTATAAATTGAATGGAGTGACCTTTTGATACTGAGTCAAACTGACTGCATTTCCAAAGATTCTGTGGTTTCAATTACCATAAATTTTTGATACTGGGTCTACCACTGGTGCACCAATTCCAGCACAGCAATATCTTATCATTGGTCCCCTTAACACAGTCAACGGCCCGATAGCTTGCTCTCAGATGCTTTTTTGTTTTGTCTTTTCCCCAGAATCAAAGATTACTATCATAGAGGGGAAGGATGCAGTTTGCACAAATGAAATTGGAATGGTTTGCAAAACATGAATGAATTTTGGTCAGAAGATGTAAAACGGGTTACAGGTTGCTAGCTGGATCCTCAGTTTGTGAGATTAATAAGTCAATTAGTAGCTCTTCAGTTTATTAGAAACTTAATTGCCAGGCTGTAATGGAAACTTCTGAACTGCAACAACTCGTTAGAAGCAATAAAAAAAGTGACTTTATGGTAGAAGAATATTTAGTAGGCTCTTTTAAACTGACATGTTTAGCTTAGAGCAGAAAGGTTAGATTTTTCACCTGCAAAGATAGTCCATCTCACAGGAGCTATGGCAGCATTACTTTGGGTGATCAAGGATATGATCTTAAAGAAAACCCTATTTGCCAGTGGCCTGTGCCATGGTTTTGCATTGTGATGCTTTAATCCCAGATACTTGACAGAAGTTTTACAGTGTCAGGTGAGCGTGTCTCTCTTTCAGAGAGAAAGTAACCTGAGTTCAGTTACAGAGATTAAACCTGAGAACTTTTTGAGACTAGAAATGTACACCATGTTGAGTATATGAATAATAATAAATGTTGTTACTTTTATGTTGTTATACCGTGGAGAAGGGAGGGGGGAAATGGATGCTGCAGGTGCTCCCATCTCCTTCAGCCTGTGGACCTTGCGCAGGTCCTTCTTATGGTGCCGTAATGTCCCTGGGAGCGATGCTGGGAGTTCGTTCCACTCCAGGGACCTAGCTCTGGAAGTTAAGCATTGCAGTACCTGCATTGTGTATAATTACACTATTTATTTAACATTGTTTTGGGGGACAGTGGGATGGCGGAGCATATTGCTTCGGATCTGTACAGTATCTCCAGAAATCCAGCTGGAGTGAAGCTTTTACATAAATACGGAGATGTGGTCGGTCCTACAGATGAGATACAGACGCCGTCTATATGTTGGGCAATGGGACTGCCAAAATCAGAAGGCAAGTTCTGGATTCAGGTGGTCTTTGCCTACAGGTGCATGTGAGGAGTATGAGTATAGCTGTCTCCTTCAAGAAGAGAAGATCTCTTGTTTCCTTCCCATACCCTAAAGGCATTTGCACAGGGGTGGTGATAATTAATCCCCACATTTCTACTACATATAAAGAAACCTGGCTGTAATTTTCTCCTAGTGGGACTCCATTTTGTTTTTAAAGATAATTGATAGCTCTGGACTTAAGCATTTCAATTATGGGAATGTCTCTTGGGGACCAGACTAACAGACCTTGGAAAAACGTTCTAATGCAAATGCATCATGTGGATTTTTACTGTAAGACAGCGCAGGATGCCTAAAGGATTTGCAAAGTAGTTGAGCAGTAAAATAAAAGCTGAAATACTTCTCAAAATATGTAATGGCATGGGACTGGTTGTGAGCAGGTAGGGTGGAACAAGTGGTTCTCCACTTGGACCACTGATTCCTCTTTGGCTCTGGGAGAAAATACTGCCAGGTACGGCCAGCTCTAAGTTGAGGAGAAGGAGGCATTTGCCTTGGACAGCACATTGAGAAGGTAGCAAAATCACAATGACAGCACTGTCTGTGCTGGTGCCGTGGCAGGTTGGCTCCTTCTGCCTCAGAAGAGAGAAAATGGTCTGTAATTCTTCCCTTTCACCGTCCCTGACCTCAGCTCTCATTTTTCGCTGGCAGGAGCAGGAAGACCAGCCTGCATCCTAATCCCTTCCCTCCTCCTACCTTCCCTCTGCTTCTTCCCAGCCTGCAGCTCCTTATCCTTGGGTGGCGAAGCTCGGTTTGTGGGGCCAGGGCTGAGATACCATCTGCCCCTACTCCTGCACATTTGTTGACAGGAGGTGCTCAGGGCTGGGGTGGGGTTGGTGAGCTTTTCGGTGCCTCTGCATCCTTATGTGCAAAAAGGGGCGAATCTGTACCCCTCATTTCTCCTAGTGGTGTGAATCTTAAGGACGTTCTTATTCCAAAATGTGTCATTAAGGAATCAAATCCTGTTGGAAGTCCCAGATGTGCTCACAAGTCATTTTTGTGCTTTTGAAAGTAGTGCCATAATGTATTAGTATTTTTAGATCACTCGGATATTTTCAGCTGGAGGAAGATCTTTTATTTTCTTTGTAAATTGTGCTATGAATAGATCTTAGGCTACTGAGGAGAAATGAGTTGATATGTTGAAATGGTGATCCCTCGTGAGTTCAGGTGTACACCTGGCTGCTCTGAATTGCTTACTGAGCTGGGCTGCTGGAGCGGTGACAGCTTCTACCAGCTGCGGATCTGTCCCAAAGTTTCCTGCGCTTTTTGTGAAGACGTGGCAAGCTGCCTTTGCTCCCAGCTCCTCGGGGCTGTGGATTAATACTGCAGTTTAGACCCTGATCTTTCAGTATGAATCAAGATGGGCCCCTGTGCTGTTCACATTACGAGTAAAGAAACTTCAGAGCCTCATCATCATCATTCATTAGCTGATTTCACTTCTTGAGATACAGTAAGCAAAAGCTGTGCATGTAATAATCACAGATGAAAGGCGGAGGGAATCAACCAGAGGGAAAGTGTTGGAAGATACTATTAACGTTTGGAAAAGATGTTCTAAATGATGGGCTTGTCCCTTTTTGGGCGTGAATCAGCATACCCAAGCTGACTGCGAGAGAGCTACAGCTACACCTCTGCACACTGGCTTCAAGGTTTTCAAGAAGGGATTGGTGCATGGGAAAGAGAAGGTGGCCGAGTCTCCTCGAGTCTCCTTTACAGCTCAGTCTTAGGCATCTGCAACAGGATTGCCGACGAGTAATATGTATTATAGACATAAAAGGCTAACCACGAGGTGAACCTGGCTCTATCAATAGGCAGAATAAGCAAAGGAGAAAGAATTATCAGGGGTAGAGGATTTAAATACCTTTGTGTGGGTAAATTATCAACTCATTTCTTGTAGCTTTTCACTGGCCAAAGAGAGAATATCTCTGGAGACGTTTTACTGAAGGCAGAAACCCAATTAGAATAAGATTGTTATACAACTAATAAAGTGTTTTCAGACAGAGAATTATTTTTAGTGCTGTAGAAATATTAAAGCATTAGAGCAAAACATGTAAAAGCAGAGAAGAGCACAGTTAGAAACTTTTCATGGTCTTTAGGCTCCTAGATCGCTCATTTTTGAGGATTGGTTGGTGTTCTGGCAGTTTACAGCACTAGCTGGCTTTCCCCATTGCATTCACCCATGCACAGTGACACCCATGCCAAATCTTACTTCTTTTCAGAGTTAATGCCATTCTGGATATGGTAGAAACTTTTGCTGTCAGAAACGTGGAAGCACGTGCATTCAGTGGCATGCTCTGGTTCCTTGCCTCCTTCAGCTGGGTGAAAATTTATGGGGGTAAAAAAGCCTCTGGCCCTGATGTCTTTATGTTAAACTAACAACCAAGGATGTTAAGAAGTTCATGCGGTGTGGCTGGGAAGTGATGCATAACTACTTCTGCATTAAAAAGACCCATTAGTTAGCAAGACGCAGTCATTATGAATTGTTTTCCTAAGTGTTTAGTAATTGCTGCTGTGCAACTTTACTGTTGCTGTTCAAGATATCCACCATCCCTTTTTCTTACACACTGTAGTTCATTTAGGTGGTCTAAATACTTAGGATCTCCTCTTTCAGACAGAAGCAAACCCTTTCAGTGTGACCCTGTTTGGAAGTTAGGGACATAGCGGAGCGAGTTCCTGAGAGCAGACAGCACTTCTTCTGACCTCAGCGGAGATCAAAGGTGCTCATCTCCTCCTGATTCACTGAGCCTGTGTGATGCACAGGTTGGATGCCAGTCTGAAACATGAACTTCTCCGGTGACAGTGCTGAAACCGTGAAAGAGCCTGCATTTCGCCATAGCTTTGCTTCTCCCCAGTGCTGTCAACACCAAGACTCAGGTTGCGATAGCAAAGCAGAAAGCTGCTGCTTCAGTGATTATTGCTCAGACATTGATGTACCCGACCATCTCTCCCTCCGCATCTCCCCTCAGCACCATTTCTGCTGTATCTAATAATTGTGTTTCTTTATAAACAGTAATTTAGGCCAATTAGGAGCAATAGCATAGTTAAACCTCTAAAAGGTTATCTCGCAATGTCATTTTCTTGACTAATGTGTTCCTGCTGCCATGTCGTTTGTGAATAGACATGTGTTAGCCAGCTAGTGTGCTTCATCTGTGGTGACTTTGATTTATTTGCTCTGTAAATTGGGACTGAAGCAATAATGGAAAGTGACATTAATTGTTTAACAGAGTCCTCTTTGTCACATCCTGTGCTTTCTCTGGGGTGTTTGAATGTTGAAACTTGTACAAAACTAATTGAAATTGCTGTGATGAGGACCAGTGTCCACTCAACTTTCTGTTCTTGAATGTCAGTGCACTTGAATGTCTGTTTAAAGCATGAGAGCTGAGCAGCTAACAGCAAATATCAGGGTTTCTTCTGGCATGCTATTATTAAAGAAGGCATTCCCTGTTAGAAATAGTAACACTTCTAGCTTTGTTGTCAGTTTTATAAGCTGCAAGGCTCAGTAAGGGGGGCAGTGGTGCGCCCCACCAACTACACTTGCTGGAGAAGTTCCTGGTGTGGGGCTGGGGGCAGGCAGCCAGACCCCTCCGCAGCCACCTCGGGGCGGAGGGCTGGCTCTCACCACCATTCATCCCACCACTTGCAAGGGGTTTGAAACACCGTTGGAAAAAAAGTTAGCGCTTCATTAAATTGCAAAGCGCTTTAGCGCTTTTTCACCTGATAACACCTTTTCATAGTGACACTGTAATTTTCCTCTTTGCCTCTCAAAAAGTGGCTGTGAAAAGCTGCTTTTGGAGTGCGGTTTTATTCGCAAGGGGTCTTCCCTCTGCGTATTTCCATCCTCTGCACACTGAATTATCACGGCACTGTGCATGTGTCTGCTTGGTATGATGGAAATCACCAGATACTGGGACTTAGACTCTTTTTCTCAGTGGCCAAGCCCCTTTTGGCCTTTTAAGTAAATGCTTCTCCTTAGCATCAGCTTTGCCTGAGTGTGTGTTTGTTTCTTGGGGATGATGCTGTAAGCACCAGAACAGTTTGTGTTCTGCTATAGCTTTCTAGCTCGAAGACAGAGCTTTGCTCTAAGAAGCCGTGAGGTGTGATTTGGCAGAGAAGCCTGGCAGGAGCAATTAGCTGTGTGGTTTACGAGCATCTCAGTTTGGAGTCTGGTAGATACAGTATTACTGAAAAAAGTCATGCTCAGGGGATACCCAGATTCATTTGATCTTGATTTTTTTTTCTTTTCTGAGGTGTTACTGGCAATGTTTTGTGTTAACTTCTAACACTATTTTTTTTTTTCAAAGGGAGAGCTTTTGTTTGTCTTACTGGTGTATTCCTTGCTAGTTCACTTTTAAACCATGAGATTTGAACTCAGCTGAAATCTCTTCACAGTGTGAACCTGGAGCGTGATGAACCACTCTGAAGCTGGTGAAAAACCTCCCCATTTGATATCCCTGGAATCAGTGAAAGGCTTTTAATTTATTTTAATAGCACTAGGGTCAGCCTAGGAATCCTAGATAATTGATCTGTCAAGATCAATTTCCAGTCTTTCTGAAAAATAAATATAATGATTTTTACACAATTCTATTCTTCAGAATCTCAGCACTCCAAAAATCTGTACCTTAATATACAGTAGGGACTATATTTCATAAAAAAATTGGAAGGCATTTAAATTTACTCAATTTGACAAAAAGAATTCTTGTTGCTGAAATAAGGTATTTAATATAAATTAACATTACAGCCACATCTGATTAGGAATTAATCTACTTTTTCTAATTGGAATCTGAATTAGATAAACGCATACAATAGTGGCATTGAGCACTCAAACGACATAACTCGAAAGGACAACTTCAAAGGCAACCTGCCTTTAAAAGAAAACCAAAGAGCCTGCCACCTACAATATGAGTCCCGATGGCCAATCTTACGCCAAAATGCTTAGGAATGAGAAGGTTTTTGCTTGGTTTTGGAGCAACGTTTTCCAGAAGTACGGAAGGGAAAACTTTTCTCTCTTACACCAGGCCACGTATGTGAACAAGGTTTTCCAAATTTCACTGGTGATTCATTTGTCTTCTGATTAGCTGTCTTATTCTCTGATTCTTGTAATTTTGTCAGGTCAATTAGCTGATGCTCAGCGTTGAAAAGAGAAAGAAAGAGACAGCCTGGGCTGACACCATCATTAGGTGTCAGCAGCTTAGGCACATCCTGTAATACAATCCCTGGGTGATTACTTCTTGTTGTTAACACTGGATAAGAAAAAAGAATTGTGGAAGAAAAGTAAACTAGAGCAATGCAGTGTGAGTGCAAAGAGATTTCTCTTGAACACAGAGATGAATAATTTTATTGAGCTTAATTACATCTTCCGAGACGCTGTTGCAGGTTATTGTTTCAAGGGCTTTAACTGTGTTTTGACTGCTTTTTCACATACAGAGGCATCGTTTTCTCACCTGGTTCTCATCCCTTCTCACCTAGTTCTGCTTTTTGTTTTGTCCCCTCCCACAGAAGATAGATGAAGAGAGTGAGGCAAACTTGCTAGCTGTTCTCACTGAAACGCTGGACAGCATCCCTGTGGATGAGGATGGATTGCCTTCATTTGATGCACTGACAGATGGAGATGTGACCAATGAAAATGCCGCTAGCCCTTCCCCAATGCCCGACGGCACCCCTCCAACTCAGGAGGCAGAAGAGCCGTCTCTAGTAAGAACCCTTCCTACTGTTTAACAGGAATTGGATGTGCCTCTGGCTACCCGCTGCATGGGTATGATGTAGTCACAGTAAGGTCTGGATTTTTCATTTAGACTGGAAAGGAAAATCAAGTAAAGAACTGAAAATTAAGCGGGAAAAAAACCCCACCAAATAGCCATAGGATGTCTGATAAGGCAATCTATTAAAAAGTGTGTTGAAGAGATTGTTTTTGAGATTCTTGTGCTAATGGCTGACACTTTTGCTTATCACTCTGTTCAAATAAGTCAGGGTAATGATTTTTAATTCATATTTCATTTCTTGGGGGTCTTTTTCTATGTGTGTTTAGATGTCACTTTTGGTGATCTGTAAAGAAAGGCCCATTGAGTCTGGTGGGATGTGGGGCTGATTTTGTGCCTTTAACATTGATTTGACCGGTAAGCACCAGCTTAGTGCTAATCAGGGGAAAACCGAACCTTGGGTGAAGATGTGGGTGAAACCTTATATGCATTTTGCTCAGTAAAACCAGTTTGAGATGTGATTCTGTTTCTGCTGAAAGCGTCTTATCGGTGGCTCCTGCAGAAGCGGAGCCAGATACCTGCATCTTGATGCTGTATCCATTAGTCTGTTAAAGTTAACGTCTCTGTTTAGATCAGAGGTCTCCTCTGTCGAAGAGATCACCAAGAATTTCATTTTGCCATGGATTCAGAAATCCAAGACCCCCGTCCTTTCTGCTTGCCCCTCAGTATACTGCAGTAAGGGGAGCAGAAATATGCTGCCAAGCCAGAAGAAAATGAAGTCTGTTTGCTCTAGGGAATACCGAACCCTTCTTTCTATTTTATTGTACTTTGCTTGCTGAAATTGATATAGCTAACTTTAAGTAATTATGCAAAAATGTAGATAAGTCATTTTAATCCATAAAGATGCATAACTTTACTCTTTTCCTTCCACCTCCCTTTCCCTGATGTGTTTGTAGCTTAAGAAGCTCTTGCTGGCTCCAGCCAACACTCAGCTAAATTACAATGAATGCAGTGGTCTCAGCACACAAAACCAAGCAAACACTAATCACAGGATCAGAACAAGCCCTGTGGTTGTTAAGGTACAAACTTAATCTTTGTAATAAGGAAAAAAGAAACAAAAAAGAAAGAAAAAGTGTAACGAGGTCTTTTATGCTTTCAGTGACCAAGCAAGCAGTAGATCTATATGTATTGTATTAATCTGCCTACTATCTTGCAACTGCATTAAAAAAGAATATGAACAGATTATAGACTGGGTTCCAGAAAACCGCCTGAGCTCCTTTATGCTCTGAATATTTCATTTATGCTTTTTCTCTTGGCAGAGTTCAGTTGTAGTCCCACCGTCTGTTACTCTTGCCTACTTTATTGATACACAGAGTAGTAGGGGGTACGATAAAATTTGCTGATGGGCTGGTGTTGTTCATGAGTGACTCCAGGATGTGGGAGTGCCATTTTACCAGCTGTCTGAGCTAAGAAAAATGACACTGGATTCTTGGCAAAAGATGTATATCAGCCATTAATTGGATAGAATGGGGGCTCTGACATAATTCTGTTAGCAGGCAGTATTAAACAATGTTTGTCTTGCCGTTCACTGTAACTGAAAACGGAGCATTTAGGGGTACTTAAGAGAGTTGTGAATACTGGGCTCAAGCAATCAGCAGCAAATTAAGGTTTAAACCAGCTTATTTTTTTGTTCACAGTAAAGGCGCTGTAGGGTCTTGTTAGTTACATGTTGCTGAGTAGGAACATTGAAATGTAGGAGAAATGAAATAAAAAGCTGCATAAATGTCATTTAGGAATTTTAAATGTAATTTTCTTTCCTTGTTCTGCAAACAATTATTCACAGCTCATAGATCTAGTACACTTAGACTGAACACTTCATTGAAAATCTCATCTCTTCAGAAAACCTATATCCATTCTGATAAGGTTCAGCTCACTAATTTTAGCTTTATTTTATTTTATTTTATTTTATTTTATTTTATTTTATTATGCCCTGTTTTTAAGACTGAGAATTCATGGAGCAATAAAGCAAAGAGCATTTGTCAACAGCAAAAGCCTCAAAGACGCCCCTGCTCTGAACTTCTCAAATATCTGACTACGAATGATGACCCTCCTCAGACCAAACCAGCAGAGAACAGGAACAGCAGCAAAGAGAAATGCACCTCCAAAAGGAAGCCCCATCTCCAGTCTCAGACAAATCATCTGCAAGGTAGGTATGGGACCGCAGAACACAGCTTTTGTACCAGCAGTGACGCAGGGAAGCTGAAATACCGTGGTTGTGAATACTCTCGATACCTCTTGTGTTCTTTGGATTAGTACTGTAAATCCAGCATTTCTTCTGTGTAGGGAGATTTTTAAAGCAGTATAATGAAGTTAGAATTAGTTAGCTAGATTTAGCTTTTAAACAGTTTTAATCCTGTCTCTATTGCCCCCAGCCTCAGAAGAAGAATCTCAGGGGAAAAAAAGTTTAACAAATACCGCATGTTAGTATACCTAGCTAGCTGGAGGTACTTATTCACAGAGTAGTCTACCACTAAGACATCATCATACCCCTAAACAAGCTGGGCAGGCCAGTTCATTAGTGAGCTACTTTCTTTTTTGCTAGCGTAAAACTGAAGGCATTGTTAACCTGCCACATAGTCCTTAAGAGACAATAAATAGTGCTCTCACTGCTACAGAGAAAGCAATAAATGTGTCATTCCTGTTAAAGCTGGAATGCCGGTTTGTAATTTTATTTTGTAAATAGTTGAAAGTTTAGCCGCCATCCTGATCTTTCTCTCTTTTTAGATTCTTTATGGCCAAAACTAAACACTTGTGTTGACTTTTAGTATCCCCTGATGCATAAAGAACTGGTCTATATTACAAGTAGCTTCTATGACAGAGATGCAAGAACTTAAAGCCTCCTCTCTCGCTTTCTCTCCCCCTCCTCCCCTGCCTCTTTTCCCAAGATAAAAGAAAGCTGTAAAAGCTTACGAGCCCAAAGGGAGCTTTTTTAGAAGTTACTGTTACTTTAAAATACATCTATGTATATATATTGGCCTGGCATCTAGAAGGCCAGGTGCCTATTTCAGTCACATCACTGCAAATCCTGGATGACTCCACTAAAGTCAATGGAAGTTATCTGGCTGCAACAGAGATCAGGATATGACCTTAAATGTGTTGTTCTGGTATTTTTAAAGCAACAATTGTAAACTGTGTATGTTTTTTCTTCTTTTCCCCTCCCCTCTCCCTGCATTTTCATCCCCCATCAAATTTAATTTTTCACTCTTCACTAGGAAATATAAGCAAACTTAATAAAAATAATCTTCCCTTCCCACCACTAAATACCCTTCTCGCAGCTGTACATTCTGACAGCCTAAGTATAGTTTTCCCCATTATGGTCTCAAATTCTCTGAACAATGTTTCTTGTTAGAAAGAAGTCCAACTGCCCCTAAAGCTTATTGGATGCCAACTGCCACTCCTTCTGGATGGCTTCAGCAGTCTGCTTCACAGCAAAATCCAGACTGAACTGTACATGTAAAACCCGGGTCTCTTACCGTGATGGTACTGAAACATAGACCTACCAGAAGTTACAGGGGGCTTTATTAACACTGTTGGGTGTTAAGGTGATACGTGCTAAGGTATACCATGTAAAACATGCTATATGCACATGTATGGACATACGTAGATGTATGCGTACACACGTATAAATACAGATTACAAAATCTTCCTATTAAGATCAGAGCTGCATTTTTTCCCCAGCTGAGGCAGGTGTGTAGATTCAGTGCAAAGAAGCAGGGCACACTGGGTTGTGGAAACAGCACGGAAGGAGAGGTTAGGGAAGTCCAAAGGGACATATAGCTAACTTACCAGTGTTTAACTGTGAGTTTGGTGGTATTGCAGGTGAAATAGCAGGCAGAGAGAAATTACTCTCTTCTTTAATTCCTGCAGTTTAATTTACAGGCTTCTGAAATGTTTTTTCATCAAATTTGCCTCATACACCAATATATGACTTCAGTATCAATGGATTTGCATATAATGCAAATACAAGAATATAATGCTTTCAGCTTGGACATCAATTCATGCAGAATCAACCTTGCAAATTTAACTGATATTTGCAGACCTGCAGTCATTTGTTCATACATTTAATCAAAAGTACAAAAAAATTGGCTCCTTCTGTTTTAAAAAATAATCAGGGTCTGATATTTTCTTTCAAAGTTAGGGAAAGCTCACAAAGGATAAGTCAAACAGTATTTTCCTTTAGGGTTACTGTTGCAAACATATTGCAAACCCACGGGAATGTCCACAAACCCATTCATGCCAAAGATCATCTGTGGTTTTGCATTGAAATTTGCCCATGAGGAAACTTAGTTCTTTTGAACCTGAATGTTTTCAATTTACAGGGACAAGCAACTTCATGTGAACCCTTTTTAATAAGACAAAAACACATCACAGTAGACGTTGAAACTCTAATAAACAGGCACCATGGAAAATGATAGTGTCTTGGCTAAATATTTACACTATCAATAGCTGTATGTGAGGACAAATCCTTTGCAGGAATACTGTTTGGTCAAACCCTTGCCTAGCAATAAGAAAACCGATGGGTGTTTTGGTATGCGAATTTCTCAGTGGGAGAGCTCAATGATATCTGCCTAAAATGAATACATACGAGTGTGAGATAACAGCTTGGTTCTGTGCCCATCTCTGGCAGATTTGCAATGTGCCTCAGTGCTTCAGAATTGTATATATATATTCTGATGTGGGACTATTCTGTGGGACTAATGAGAGCTAGAATGAGACTTTTTAGAGGCTTAAATCGCTCTTACACATTCGACTTCCTTAGAAAGCCTGAATTGGGTAAGAGTACGTAGAATTTTATCCTCTAAAAAAAGTGGAAGCCTTTCTATAAAACTTCATGCCAGAGCCTTACTGTAAGGTCTGAGTTTTTTAAGCCAGTTTTACCTCTAGGTAGCCACTGGCAAACATTAGTATCCCTAAATGTATATAAAATACATGCAAAGATGTGTCAGGTTACATTCAGCCTTACTGCACCTGGTTTTATGCACAAATCAGCAACAGTGCTGGATCAGACAAATAACTTGTTGAGGTGTATCTCCTCACTCCGGTGGTGACTTCTGAGGAAGGTGACCCTGAGGTGAACACCTGAGCTTCCATTTCTATCTTTCATATGGGAAGGAGGAGAAACAATATGCAGCTCTTGAGAATTGAGTTAATTTTTTAAAAATCGTACTACTACTTCAGGAATGCTCTAGCGCTTATAAAAGTAATCAATTTGCATATGAAATCCTTTAATGTTGATGGGAGCTCCAAGCCTGGAATGAATACGAAATACGCAGTAGTGACACTCTGGACAAAAGATCTGCAGTGCAGGAGTGTTCAAGGGGAACATTTTGTCTTAAGTAATTAATTTGCAGAAGAGATCCCCTGCTGTTGTTCTTGGTACAATGCTCTCTGCATTTAAACATCAATCTAACTTCTGAAAAGTAAAATTTGCAAGTAATATTATTTTAATTTTAAACATTTTACTGACAATTAAAGGAATCATAGTTGTATTACAGTGTCCTAGTTCTTGGCTTACTTTGGGAAAATACAAGTTTGCATTAATAAAAGCTACAAATATTTGTATTTTTATAGCCAGAGCTTTGGTTTTTGCGTATGTTGGGATTGCAGTGCTGAGAGCTTCAACCCCGTTTTTAACCATCTGTGACTATGTCCATGGCTTGTCGTAGTTGGCAGGATAATTTGCAGAAATTTGGACTGTAACTGGTTGGACTCTGGCCTCATAGAAACGACCTATTCTCAGTGCTATATATAAAATTGTATATTGTAGAAGTAAAATTAACTGAATATTCATAAAGTTCTGTTACTTCGTAGTTATTCTGCTGCTCCTGTTTCCAAATAAAACGTGAACTGTAGTCTAAATTAACTCTAAGAGAAATAACATTTTCACAGTGTGTCCTGTAGAGTTCTTCATGGATTTTTAACAGGTACCACTCTTCTTCTGAAAGGTTCTTGGCATTTGGGTTGTGTACTTATTTCAGAGGTACAGTAATTGATGTAAATCATTGTTGAAATTTAGGTGCCAGTAATATGGAATCAGGATGAGTCTCCTTATTTAGCTGTCATCTAAGATACACTGAAATGGCTGTTGAACTACCAGAGCTAAGCCCTAACTGACTAACATGGGATTCCAGCACCAAAATAAAAAGAAATCTTTTTAGTTTATGTTACGGAGTGTTTAAATATTCCATAATTGTTTTCTTTTTCCCTTTAGCCAAACCAACAAGTTTATCACTTCCATTGACACCCGAGTCACCAAAGTAAGTACTAAAAAGTGCAAACATTTATAAAAGGGAGGGGGGTTCAATAGGTTTTGGCTACAGCAACTCCATTTCAGCTTGTTTTTATAAATGTGCCCTGTCTTCCAGTGATCCCAAGGGTTCCCCATTTGAGAACAAGACTATTGAACAAACCTTAAGTGTGGAACTCTCTGGAACTGCAGGTGAGAAATGGGGAGTGCTGGCTCTTCCTTTAAGCATGGCTCGTGTGTGTGTTTGTTCATTTTAATATACCACATGTGCACCGAGATCTCACAGAGGTCTCCAGTAGATTAACTTCAGTGCAGTTCAGCATTGACTTTTTATCCAGTTACCTGAGAAGGAATGTGTTTGAAAATATGGCTCCAAACCTACACAAGAGAGCATAATTTCTGAGAAAATATGAATGAAACCATTTATCTGTTATAATTCCCCATTTTCCCATAGATTTGTGTACTACTGAGCACCATTTTTCAAAGACAAACCCCACAGGACAGTGTAATAGATGTTACAGATGGAAAAGTTATGTCATCCAGTCTGTCTCCAGGCCGGTCTAGGGCTGTACGTGACTGAATGTTTCAGTGCTTTGTCAATTCTAGATTAATATGTCACAAATAACAGCTTTCTCCTCTACCACTGAAAAACTACTCCATAGCATAGAGGTAATGTTTTAAAACGGTATTCATTTTATATTCTTGCTTTCTCTTTATTTCTTCCGTTAGCACACTTCACACAACCTCCATTTATCCTCCTCCTCCTTTCAGATGCCTGGTGTTTATACCTTTTGAAGATCTGTAGATTTTTTATCATGTGCTGGTTTAGTTCATGCATCACCCATTGCGCTCATTTAATTCATCTGCTCTTCTTTCCGCTAAAGTCAATTCCTTCAGACTCAGATCTGTTTTATTGCTTTCCTCTGAACTCAGTTTTGCCTCTGTTCTCCTGAAGTGTCCAGAACTAAGCACAAGAGTACACTTTGAGCTCCACCTGAGCTATTGCCAAGACTTTTCTTTCTCAGTTGTGTAATATTGAAAAATAAGAGATGTACTTGGCATGTGTTTCTCTCAGGATAACAGTGGATTGTAAATTATGTGATCTCCAGCGTTTTGGGAGGCATTACAAAATATGTCTTCAGATACCGTAAAGCCGCTTGGTGCCCCTAAATTCAGTGGCAGCTTTACACAAGAGCAGGCCCAAGCACTAGGTTTGTGTATGTACTTTGGGCTTTTACCTCCCTACAACTATCATTTCACTTTTTCGGAAACTTCTTCATTAGTTCAGCATTAAAACATTCACACTTTCCTCTGCCATGTCCTGGAAACCTGCCCTCTCATGACAAAAGGAAGCATCGTTCTAATGCAACTTCTTTTGCAAAACCAACAGAAACACAGCAAAATTCACTGTATGCAGCAGGATAATCCCGTTCAGTGCCATAGGCCTGAAGCATGGAGAAGCCTCTTCTATCATTACTGGAGAGCAAATCTGCACGAGGGTGCCCATTTGTAAGCACCCTGGTAAGTCAGTGCTTAGTGCTGCCAACTGAAAGGGGCAGATGAGGTGACTACAGCAGAGTGGTACAAGCAGCCGTTGAAATCACTGAAGGGAACAGTGTTTTCTCCCAGCCGGAAAGTCAGCAGCCTGCTCTTCCCATCAGCTGACTAGACAGAAACTGGGAGTCAGTCTGACCCCTGGGTAGTCCTCTAGTATTGCCTCCATAAAGGTAACGGGAATGGTCTTGGTATTGCCAAAGTCATTCCACTCCATCAGCTGTGCACAGAGGAGGAAACAAAACAGCTCTTTAGTTGTCTCAGACAATATAACCAGGAGAACTAGCGCATTAAAATATGCATCAGAAGCTGTGAAACAGCACAACTGGATGAATATGTGAACAGGAACGTTGTACTATGAAAACATGATTTTTTTCCCCTCTGGAAGTAAACAGAGTCTAGCTAGAAAATAAACTGATGATAATTAGGAAGAATAAGAGTTGGTGGAGCATGTGTGGTCAGGGAGTTGGGGCAGTGTTACTAAGCAGCATACATGATGGTGGCTCCCGGATTTCCTGTTGCACTTGCTCTGGTCTTCACAGTGCCTGGTGAGGAGGTTTCAGGAGACGGTATTTCATCACTTAGTAGCTGTATTAATCTCTGCCTCCACATACACGTAGATTTTATTTTTATATTCATATATATGTATAAATCTATAAAAAGATGAGTGGTTGAGCATGTCTTTTTAACTCATTTGTATTGTAGTAGTGTCTTGTGTCATGAGTCTGCTTGTGCTGGAAGCAGACAAGTACATAACAGAAACAACCTCGAGTACTGAAGAACTTACAGCGTATGTGAGTAAATCATGGCAGAATTGGGACCCACTTCAGTAAAAAAAAAAAAAAACGGAAAAAAAAGGAAAAAAATAGTGGCAGTAGAGATTAATAATACCTTGGAGTTCTTTAGTGAGACCCTGGCAACTCCAAATTATATCCAGATAACCGCATTGCTCATTGTCCTTATATAGGGCAGCTTGCACTGTACAAGCACTATTTATTATAATTTAAATAGGAGTTGCCTTGATCTCACTGCCGAATTGAAAAGACCATTAGCAGTGCTGCTCGCACTATCGAAGCACAAAGTATTTTAATATAAATAGCAGCTCCCTTGATCTCTCTGCTGAAAACAACATTGGTTCCCTCACTGATGAATTAACTATAGAGTAAAAAAAAATAAATAAATAAAAGCATTTCCCTCATGAGCCATCAATCTTCATCACACGCACATTTTGGATTCATGTATCTAAAGTCAAACTGAAACCGTTCTCTTGCTAATGCTGTATCTTGCTTTACAGCAGATTTGTTAGTAGTCGTGAATGTAACTTTGTCCTCCCTAAAACTGTCAAAACATTGATTTGTCAAATTACAAGGAATAATTATTTTTTAAAAATGTTTCCAAGCCACATATAAGAATTCTTTGAATGCGCTTTAAATAAGTGGCTTATGATAGAGCAATAAGTCCATTGCTGTCTAAAATCCCAACTCCTGCAGCTCATTTCTAGTGCTATTGTAAGGAAAATGGACAAGAACATGATGATATGGCAGGAGTCCTAGGTGATGATAATGATGTAGTGGATGAAATTTCTGTGTAAGGCAAGTCTCATTCTGAGTAAGAGGCTTGCAAGAGGTCCTTCTCCCTTTGCTTCCACAGCTAGCTGCATTGCCAATGCCTTGCTAAGAGACCGTGGGTTTGAACCTCTATAATTGCTTCCAAGAACATGCGACGTTCTATGTCACTGGAAGACCTCTTTCCTCTTTGTTACCAGTCAGGTTGAGGGTGCACCTGCAGCCACAGGGACTAGGAGGATGACTCACCTTCTGGAGGTGGCTGTCTTTCTCTTGGTGATCAAGGGCTCCTCAATGATCGTCTTTTAGACTTTCTGCTGAACTTCTAAATGCCAGAAGTTAGATGGTGTGGCTCCCAAATAATGTTTGAAATTCAGCTCTCTCTGTTCTCTCAGTGTCTTTCTAAAGTTTCACTCCTAAATACTCAAAGCCATCATGTAAGTGCATGAAGTGAGTTTACACACTTAAGGCTCAGTCAGTAACTGGAAGGCTATTTCCACCCTCTCATCTACAACAGGTGCAAGTCTCTCATTTGCACACAGATCCCTGTACTTTACCTGAGCATAAAACTCACTGGTCTTGCTTGGGTGCAAAATTTGATTTCACCAAAAAGACGCCAGAAAAGGCTGTGTGAACACAATCAGCTTGAGTAGTGATTTGGAATTTGTGAGCTTCCTTGAGGATACTTATACCCTGCTATTTGCCCACCTCTAGATCTGTGTTACCTCTTAGTTGTCAGAACAAATACTTAAAATCTATCATATAAGAACTTGTTTGACCTCAGAATGATTTCTGATGAGATGTGAGATGCAGAGAGTTGTCCAGAGGGAATAAAATCTAGTAAATTATTTGATATTTTCAGGCGTCTGTGTTTATTCTCTGCAGCACTGACAACAGGATTAAACCGAATACTCAACAAGCATGTAGTTTTTTATTATATGATGGCTATTTAATTTTATTATATTTTCCTGGCTTCTGCAATCTTGTGCCACACAAAAGCTCTTCCGATTCTTTTACTGAATTGAGCTGTTACCTTGCGTTCAGTGTTTTAAGTGGCCTTAAATAATGTTTCCCTTGACAATCCATTTTCAAATTTAAAAGGTATAAAAGAATTCATTTTCAATGCCTCTCAGAAGCCCAGCGCACATGTAGAAAGGTTTCAGGTCTGCATTCCCCAAAAGACACTAATTCTCAGCCCCCTCAAAGCACAACAAACGTCATCAAACATTTAAACGCTAACGGTTACAGTAGAGTTTTAGAAAGATCGGTGTCTAGGTAAAACAGCATTGCAAATCAGTCCTGAAAAGTCGATGTCGCATTTTATGCAAAGGCACTCCCCTAGTTTCTGCTTATCAACCTAGCTGAGCTAAATGAGTTACTAAGGGGCTTTTTTTATTGGAGTTTTGGAATGTATCAAAAGTAGTTCGACTCTCCCAGAGACTTTCTTGAAAGAAGTCACTTGGCCAAGGCAGCAGAGTCGGCACACGTGCAAACACCTTTTGTTGCACAGACACGGGGAGGATGGTGCTGCTTCGGCAGCAGTGCTGGCAAATTGATGTACACTATTTTCAAGAACAAGATCACTGAGTGAGTTCGTAGTATATAGACAGAGCAAGGGAAAGTGCAAACGTACCATTTACCGAAGCCATTCAATTAAAGAAAAGTCCCTACAAAGAAAATGGTGTTATAGCATGTCATGAAAAAATACTTGCCTTTTACTTTAAAAAGAAAAAAGACTGTTTAAGGGGGATGATTGTAGAGTATGTACCACTTCTAACAGATTTGCTGTGCAGAAGTACATAAGTGTGAGTGATGTAGAGGTACTTGTTTATTATAGAGCACATTTCAATGCAGTAATCATAAATATTGCTAAGGTTGTGCTCTGTTGAAATATGACCTACATACTCTTGATTGTTTGTGTTACGTGATTTGTCTGACACCCATTACATTCTGGGTAATGGCAGCCATTTGTTGCTGTGCACAGCAGGCTCTTTTGACAAAAGAAAATAGGCAGCAATAAAAAAGCTATAGTCTGAATTACATTCTGCACAGTGCTGCACTGCTGAGAGTTTGTGCAAGTGTGTTAACAATGCTCTGAACTGCCTCTTGTCAGCCTTCAGCCTGTAATGGCCATCTGTCCTTCCATAAATCTGTCAAAACCTGCTAAGTTCAAGAGAGAGCACAGAATATACCTTGTACTGTCAATGCTAAAATGTACACATTGGTGGAGAAATCAGCGCGTACAAAATAATCCAACAGTTATAGAATATTGTAACAGCGTTGATGTGGGATCATGGCCCTCAGAGAAGATTACCAGGGATTAGCGTGAAGATGAGCAAGTGTGCAGCCAACTGGTTTTCTCAGAGTTCATGGTCTGGAGAGTGGTCGTGGGACACGCTGAAGGTGGACTCCGTAGCCGGGACATAAATTCAAAACTTCACTCCCTCCTCCATCCCCCGATGGAGGTTTGTTCGAAAGTTAAATGAACATTTTCCAACTTTTATCTGTTTCTACTTGCCTGTGCACTTCCTGCTTCTGCTGAAAACCAGGAAAAAAGCCAAAATGCCACGAGGAAGCCCTTTCTTAGGCTGTCCCCAGCACAGTTCTGCCAGCAAGAGAAGTGCCAGTAAATTTAGCTCAGTCTGTACTTTTGTGAGGGTTTTTTGGTAGAGTTTTTTTTTCCCCTCCTCTAAAGACTGTTGGACTCCTTGTCGGGCTTCTGGAAATCATTGGGCTCTGTGTTTAGCTTGCTTCCTGCCAGGGCTAGCTTTAAAGAAGTGGAAATGGAAACAACATTTTATTTTGAATATTGCATTATCTCTGGGGTTTCTTTGCCTGAAATTCTTAAATATGCATGTTCATTGTGGAGTGGTTGTGTTTCTGCTTCATTCTTTCTTTAAAACTATGTCCAAAAAAATCAGTAACTAACCCCAGAGCTTCTCATGGGCTGTATAATTTCATGACTAAAAGTGACAGTTTTAAATTTTTTATCTAGAAAACAGTCTTTGCTTACTCAGATCTTTGTTGAATCTGAGCCTGAAGTTTTAACCCGGAAATTACTACTGCAGAATTTTGAAGAGGACTGTTCTCTTCATTTTCCAAAAAAATCATTTGGTAGTCAAAAAGATTTGTTAGTGAGGAGGTGGATAAGGTGTGACGTACATACTGCTGACTCAAGTGAATTTTTGGGAAGGAAGAAAAAATTGAGGACTCAAAGGAAATAGTTTAGCAGTGATGGCTTTGCACAAAACATTTTCACTATTAAATTCAAATTTGAGGTAACTAGAGTTTTAGGTGTCATTATCTTTGCCTCAGTTTCCCTGACTTTTGTGGCATTAGGCCAAGTCTTCACATAGCCATGGGTAGCTCATAACCATTTTTTCCAAAAGTTCAGAAAAAATCAAGCTTCTCTCTCACATCAAGTATTCATGCCTTGGTACTCCTATCTTTTTTTCTGGAACAAATTCATTGCAGCTAATGCAATGGGACTCCCAGTCTCCATTTATGCTCCATAGGGAGCACTATGCATTGATGGACGCTTTTCCTTCTCTACAGCAAAACACTATAAATCATGTTCCATTTGCATTGATCTGCTGAGCTCTGTTGCATGGTTAAAAATCCAAAACAAAACTATATAGCCATGTTTGAAATACATATTTCCTGTAAGTGTGTCTGCCCTCTGTTTTCATTCTTGCTAGGGAAGTAATAGAAAGCTCATTGCTTGGGCTAGAAGAAGGAATCTTGGGCAGCATCAGCCTCTGGAGCACTTAAGGATGGTCTGGATTATCTAGGAGAACTCCTTAATCTCAGTCTAATTTGTTTAATTTTAAGCATATATACTTCTAAATTACGTTACGTTATATTACGTTACAATTACATTACAATTGGATGGAAGGAAATTTCTCAAACATAACATACTAAGTACCTTCCTGAAGAGTAATAGTTTCCTGAACAGTGGCTGCAGTTTGCTGTTACTCTGCCCTGGTGTCCTGGGTTATCCTTTTGTAGAGTCTGAAGGAATTCTATGATTTCTACAGAAAATATTGAGAGTTATATTCTACCCTTATAAAAATAATTGGAAGGTGTTTCTTCGGTTAACAGGTTTTACTGGAACAGGCTGTAGTCCTTCCTGCAATTTTGTCTCACCGTGGTGATATAATCTATTACCGTTATGTGAACAATCCTGGTAGTTAGTGGTATATTTAGTCTTTAAATACTTACCTGTTTCATTTTGACTCCCTACTTCATGACTCTCACTTAGTTCTAAATGCAATGGTTCATTACAGTTGCAGTTGTCCTATTGTTCACTTGGGTTTCAGTTGCAGAACCACATTTCAGGCAAAATGTATTAGTTATGCTTACAAGAATGTATTATACATACATTAGCAATGGTTTACTAAATTAATGAACTGTGGAGACAAAGAGTCATTGCAGTCGTGTTGTAGAGTTGCTGTACTTCCTTGCATTCAAGTTCTGCGTCCTACCAAGGTTGCTTTGGTAGCATGCATTTATTTTTCTCAGGCTTGCTTCTATTCAGTTTTTTGTCTGCTAATTTCTGTAGGTTTTTGGCAGTGCCGGTCTTTTGACTTTTGATTTTTGTATCAAAATCTTTTTGATTCTTAACAAAAAAGTCTTTTGTTTTTTATCTCTTGATCTTTTCTATCGAAATCTACAGAGACAGAGGCGAATGTTGTGGAGGAAGGGACGGGGCAGAAATGATGCTGAAGATTAATGTCAATGCATTAGTGCTGCTGCTATTGTTGTTACAGACCCTTGGTGTCTCACACCCTAAATACTTTTATTCCCAGTATCAGTGGTGTTAAATTAAAGTGACATAGAATGGGTCTTGCTCTGTATCTGTTTTAAAGAAGCACATGAGCCGCCTTTATAAACGTTGCACGTGTGATTAAAAATATTCTTTTTTTCCCCTTAGGCCTAACTCCACCTACAACCCCTCCTCATAAAGCCAACCAGGATAATCCTTTTAGGACTTCACCTAAGCCGAAGTCATCATGCAAGACTGTTGCACCACCTTCAAAAAAGCCCCGCTATAGTGAGTCTTCCGGTTCTCAAGGAAATAACCCAATCAAGAAGGGTCCAGAACAGTCTGAGCTGTACGCACAGCTTAGCAAGACTACAGTACTGTCCAGTGGACATGAGGAGAGAAAGACAAAACGGCCCAGTTTGCGGCTGTTTGGTGACCATGACTACTGTCAATCTGTGAATTCAAAATCGGAAATACACATTAAAATATCCCAGGAACTTCAGGACTCCAGACAACTAGAATTTAAGGATTCTTCACCTGGGTGGCAGTGTCAGATTTGTTCTTCTTTAGAACAAGACCAGTATTTCAAGAAAGAGACTTTACAGACAAGTAAGCAGGGATCCCACGGTAATAACAGAAAACAGCTCCAAGACCAGGAAATTCGGGCTGAACTGAATAAGCATTTTGGTCACCCCAGCCAAGCTGTTTTTGATGAAGAAGCAGATAAGTCCAGAGAACTAAGGGACAGTGATTACAGTAATGAACAATTCTCCAAACTACCTATGTTTATAAATTCAGGACTAGCAATGGATGGTCTCTTTGATGACAGTGAAGATGAAAGTGATAAACTATGCTACCCTTGGGATGGGACACAAGCCTATTCATTATTTGATGTATCGCCTTCTTGCTCTTCTTTTAACTCTCCATGCAGAGATTCAGTGTCTCCACCCAAATCCTTATTTTCTCAAAGATCCCAAAGGACACGCTCTAGATCAAGGTCCTTTCCTCAACGCAGGTCTTGTTCCCGTTCTCCATATTCCCGATCGAGATCAAGGTCGCCCTGTAGTAGATCCTCTTCAAGGTACGGTACAGCAAATTCATGTATCATCATCATAGTTAATAAGAAGGAAAACAGCAAAAACATAATGTAACTTAAAGGAAAGAAGGAAAAAAAACAAGAAATAACTTAATCCAGTGCAACTCATTCTATTGCTCCTGAGCTGATTAACTCTGAAGGTTACAGGGTTGCTGCAGAAACACTTGTTGCCATTATCCTTTAAATTTGCCAAGTTTACACTTTCGGAGTGGAGCCGGTCAGGTCAGTGGCAGAGCAATTGGTGAGAGATGTACACAACTAACCTTTCCCATTATCTGCGAGCTGCCCGGTGCCAATCTAGCTGCAGTCCCTATCAGATGAAGTTGACAGTGGCTGACTCTCTGCTCTGTGTTAGCCTCAATAAGGAACATTACAGAAGGGCAGGGGTGGAAATCACTTGAGGCCCCTTAGTTGACTAGGAGATCACAAACTGTCACTGGAAAATCTCACTGGTAGCTTAGAAGAAATTGTAAGTTCGGGGAAGAGGTAGAAAATGGTGTCAATAGATTCAAACTGAATGACAGAGGTGAATGTGTTTCTTCCTGCAGATCTTGTTGCTATTATGAGTCCAGCCACTGTATACACCGAGCATACAGAAATTCTCCCTTACGTGCAAGATCGCGATCCAGATCACCGTACAGTCGCAGACCCAGGTAGTGCATTTTGACTGCATTTGGTTTGCTTTGCAGCTGGTTCTCAAGAGATAATGAAGCATTCCAGAAATTGTATTACTAATTTTACATTCAAAATGCAGGTGCTTGATTTAATGACTAAGTTATGTTTCCTAGATATGACAGCTATGAGGAATATCAGCATGAAAGGCTGAAGAGGGAAGAATACCGCAAAGAGTATGAAAAACGGGAATCTGAAAGGGCCAAACAAAGGGAGAGACAGAGGCAGAAAGCAATTGTAAGCACTGTGAAGATAACTTTCATTTTGAAATAGATTTCTGTTTCTTTTCATAGGTTTCTGAAGCTAGAACTCAGAATTTACTTTCTTTCTTTTTTATAAAAGAAAAAACAAAATACAAAGATCTGCCTGCTTATGTGTATTTCTTAGCATTTTGAATTTTAGGCAAATATGTGTTTTCATAATAATTTGTGCTTTGATGTTACAATACTAATTTTTTCAGGCTCCATAAATTGCAACTCTCCAAGTTTTTCACAGTCAACAGATGCAAAGGGCTTACTAGAAAAAGGTTTCATCCTAGACAACAGACAATTAAAAGTGAACCAGTCTATTTCTTATACAGATCTATCAGTGAACCTGCATTTTATGCTATATATCACCTACCAGAGTGCCAGTAATCAATGTCTATTCTCTGTATTTCTGGGTTTTCACATAAACAATATAAGGAGTCAGCTTACATACCAATCGCTGGACTTCCATAGTAGCTGTAATTGTCTATATAGAGGGTGCAGATAACAGAATTCAAAACTGGGATCCAAAGGCATGAGTTTAATTTTTTTTTTCCTGTCTATGACTCAGTTAATTTTTAAGTTATTTTTAGCAAAATAAATAGTCTGAAGACATGATGCAATTTAAAAATGTCACTTAACACTGGCCCTTTCATAATGAATATGTATTATTTAATTATTTTCTTCATCAATGTTCTGTGTTAAACAACTGAAATACCTGAGGCGAAGGAAATACCCATGTGGGGATGAGCAACTCTCTTGGCTGTTGTAGCAGTAAGACAGAAGAATGGCTATTAAACTGACAGGTGGCTTTTGCTCCCTTTTAGTTCCCCATTGGCAACTGCGTAATGGTTTTGATGAATTAAATTGGGAGCTGCTGTAAATCTGGACTCCTCTTGTAGTTGCTAAGCCCATTTGGTGGCTCACCTTAACATTTTCCGCTGGGTTTTCTGTGTCCTGCTTTTTTTTGTCCAGTTGTACCTTCACTGCTGTTCTGGCTGTGCTCTGGCTCTTGCATGAACTGGTGCAGACTGGGACACTTCATTTCCAGATTTTCCCTTAGTGCTCTGTCCACGGCTCACCAAAATGAATAAGTCTTTTTTCCAGTGCCTTTAGTGGACTTTATAGTAAAAGGTGATTTGTCACACACTTGACAGCTTTTCTCCTAATACTTACACCTACAGAACTGGGAGTTGTAGAGACTGAGAGAGACTGGTGTAGTCTACAGCAACAAGAAGTTCTGGGAGGCAATAGACACCTTTATTTTCTGTCTTTGTCTCTGCACTGTTGTTCTTCGTGAGCTTCATCAAATCATTTCACTTTTCTCTGCTTCAGGTGCCCTATCTACAAAGTGTAGGTGATAGGTGTATTTTGTAAAGCATGAGATTTAGAGCTATAACATGCTCTGCGGTGCTGATCTGAAACTCAGTGAAGGCAATGGAATGATTTTGCTTGGCTTCAGACAGGGCTATATTTAAATCAATTGTTGCAGTTAGTTTTAAACTATCTGGCTTCCATCTGCTTAGAGATGAACACTACCTTCCAGCAATTGTAACTTACACTGGCTGTTCTCTCTTAGATGTAACACAAATTAGAGATTCAAGTAGACCTCTGTCATGGCTGTATCTTGCTACTTCTCAATTACTGTACCTTACCGGTATAAATAAACATGAATCCTGCTGAGGAGGTAGAAAATTTTATTTAGTTTAAAACAAACAAATACTTGGCAAGTAGCTAATCAAGAGAAAAGGAAAAAGGAAAGAAAAGAAACTTAAAAAGCTCCAAATAGGCTGCATTGCAACTTCCTATGTTAAAAATTTTAGATGTTTCAAAACCAAAGTTGAATTTATTTTCTTCCTAAAGTGAGCATTGTCATGATAATTAACTTCCTTAATGAAATTATTTATTAATAAACATAAATCACAGAATCACACAATCATTAAGGTTGGAAAAGACCTGTAAGATCATCAAGTCCAACCATCAACCCAACACCACCATGCAAACTAAAACATGTCTACACATTCCTTGAATACCTCCAGGGAGGGTGACTCTACCACTTCCCTGGGCAGCCTGTTCCAATGCTTCACCACTGTCTCAGTAAAGAAATCTTTCCTA
The DNA here is from genome assembly GCF_030936135.1 of Gavia stellata. Classification (NCBI taxonomy): domain Eukaryota; kingdom Metazoa; phylum Chordata; class Aves; order Gaviiformes; family Gaviidae; genus Gavia; species Gavia stellata. The sequence goes on along the minus strand of NC_082598.1, from coordinate 20,093,643 downwards.
ATATCCAGCCTAAACCTCCCCTGGCGCAACTTGAGGCCATTTCCTCTTGTCCTATCACTAGTCACTTGGGAGAAGAGACCAACACCCACCTCTCCGCAACCCCCTTCCAGGTAATTATAGAGAGCGATAAGGTCTCCCCTCAGCCTCCTCTTCTCCAGACTGAACAACCCCAGTTCCCTCAGCCGCTCCTCATCAGACTTGTGCTCCAGACCCCTCACCAGCTTCGTCGCCCTTCTCTGGACACGCTCCAGCACCTCAATGTTCTTCTTGTAGTGAGGGGCCCAAAACTGAACACAGGATTCGAGGTGCAGCCTCACCAGTGCCGAGTACAGGGGCATGATCACCTCCCTGCTCCTGATGGCCACACTGTTTCTGATACAGGCCAGGATGCCGTTGGCCTTCTTGGCCACCTGTGCACACTGCTGGCTCATATTCAGCCGGCTGTCAAACAGCACCCCCAGGTCCTTTTCTGCGGGGCAGCTTTCCAGCCACTCATCCCCAAGCCTGTAGCGTTGCATGGGGTTGTTGTGACCCAAGTGCAGGACCCGGCACTTGGCCTTGTTGAACCTCATACAATTGGCCTGGGCCCATCGATCCAGCCTGTCCAGATCCCTCTGCAGAGCCTTCCTACCCTCGAGCAGATCAACACTCCTGCCCAACTTGGTGTCGTCTGCAAACTTGCTGAGGGTGCACTCAATCCCCTCATCCAGATCATCGATAAAGATATTAAACAAGACCGGCCCCAAAACTGAGCCCTGGGGGACTCCGCTTGTGACCGGCCGCCAACTGGATTTGTCTCCATTCACCACAACTCTCTGGGCTCGGCCATCCAGCCAGTTTTTTACCCAGCGAAGAGTGCACCTGTCTGAGCCATGAGCTGCCATCTTCTCCAGGAGAATACTGTGGGGGACAGTGTTGAAGGCTTTACTAAAGTCCAGGTAGACAACACCCACAGCCTTCCCCTCACCCACCAGGCAGGTCACCTGGTCATAGAAGGAGATCAGGTTGGTCAAGCAGGACCTGCCTTTCATGAACCCGTGCTGGCTGGGCCTGATCCCTTGGTTGTCCTGCACGTGCTCTGTGAGCGCCCTCAGGATGAACCTCTTCATAATCTTCCCTGGCACCGAGGTCAGGCTGACAGGCTTGTAGTTCCCCGGATCCTCCTTCCGACCCTTCTTGTAGATGGGCATCATGTTGGCAAGCCTCCAATCATCTGGGACCTCCCCTGTTAACCAGGACTGTTGATAAATGATGGAGAGTGGCTTGACAAGCTCCTCCGCCAGCTCCCTCAGCACCCTTGGGTGGATGCCATCAGGCCCCATAGACTTGTGAGTGTCCAGGTGGCATAGCAGGTCGTTAACTGCTTCCTTGTGGATCATAGGGAGTTTATTTTGCTCTCCAACCTTGTCTTCCATCTCAGGGAGCTGGATTCCCTGAGGATACCTGGTCTGGCTATTAAAGACTGAGGCAAAGAAGGCATTAAGTACCTCAGCCTTCTCCTCATCCTTGGTGACTTCCCTCCTGCATCCAGTAAAGGATGGAGATTCTCCTTTGCTCTCTGTTTGTTGTTAATGTATTTGTAAAAGCATTTTTTGTTATCCCTTATGACCGTGGCCAGATTGAGCTGTAGCTGGGCTTTTGCCCATAAATCATAACTAAAAATAAATAACAATAAACGGAATATGGCAAAAACTTAAAATACAGTCACCTGTGTAAGAGCTGCAGAAGATGTAGATGAAATCCTATTAACTCCTTTATCCAAGGTCTATCAGCACTTTTACTTTAAAAATCTGCATTGAATCATGCCAGTTTATTCCGTGTGCAAATAAGTAGGGGTCAGGGGACAGCAGAGAAAGAGAAGCCCTGATCCCATGAAGTCGGTGATAAAATTTGTATTATTTCTAGCATTCTCTGCTCCTTTTCTTACTTCTTTTGGCTTATGGGTCTCTTCTGTGTTACTCTTTTCTTTCTTGAGAGACTCAACTCATTTATTGTTCAGCCACAAGAATCTCCTCTCTTTCCTTGGACTTTCTACACTCCCATAAATTTAGATTTCTTTGCTCTCTGCAATGGGGAATTTTTATTTTCTTTCTCGCCCATCCTTGTGTTGCCAGAACATGACCACATACCTCCAGATACTGTTAAAAGAGTGGCCCAAAGATTGGGCAGTACTAATGCCTCAGGTGTTACACAGGGCAGGTGGCTTTCCTTCATGAGAAGCACTGTGCTATGATCTCAGGAGTTAGTTGTAGAAAGGACGCACAGTGGAAAGGGAACAGAAGTTATGACTGAGCTAAAAGCCATCAGGTATTACTGGTTCAATATCTAGAATTAGTCTCCATGTGACAAGAAGAGTGGGAAAACTAGGAAAAAGAAGTGAGAAAAAATTTCACATATTTTAATCTGTCAAGATCATATGTGCAGCAATGTCCTCTGATTGTGCAGGCAGCTTGTATTCTGGCAGACGTGAAGGCATATTGGCAGAATGTTGAGCAGGCTTGTTATAGAAGCCTCTGCTCATGCTGTGTGGCGGAAACATGTTTAAATGGCTGCCCCTTCAGTCTTGCACACAACACCTTTGCTGCAGTAGCTTCAGATCAGCAAGAAGCCTGAGCTAGCATTTCCTGTATGGATTCCTGAATTCCTATCTAGACTTACAGCTATATACAGGTGGCTTGACTTCAAAAGGTACTGTGATACTCTTCTCTTCGTTTTCTTCTTTTCCCCTCTCCAGTTACTGGAGACTCAGTGCCTATTTTGTGGATAGACTTGATTTATTTCACTGGGTCTCCATTTTGTTTTAGAATGGGTCCTCACTGAACACATGGATGGTCTGCCACCAAGACTTACTTAACTTTATAATGCTAACCAGATTATAGTGGAGACACATTGATCATGAAACTTGAGGAGCAACTGCAGGACAGGGCAGTCTACTTAGGGCTTGGTAGAAACTGGGATCCAACACCCAACCAAGGCAGATCACAGTGGTTTTCCAAGAAGGCCGAGGACCTCTTTTTTTCTTCTGATACACCCCAGGAAATTTTTGAGTTATGCGGGCTTTTACTCCAGCAGCTCATTAGATCCTGTGGCAAATACTTTTCAAGGCATGGCGTCAGAAATACAGTTAGCACATATCGATTCTGGAGTCACCAGTTCGTGGTTCCCTATTGACGTGGTGCACTAGGGCAGGCAGGTTAAACTGTCTGATGAGCAGCCTGGTGTTCTGGATCTCTGCTACTCTGCTGCTCTGGCCACAATACTGGCTTATGGTCACATCCTCTCTGCAGCTCGTTTGCTGTGTGCGCTGGCTGCTGCCAGGAGATACAACAAAATCAGCTTTTATACCTGAGTAGAAAATTACTATTAACATTACTACTTTTCATTTCTAAGTGCTGACAGCCTCCATGAGACAAGTATCGAGAGACCCTGTCCCAGAGAGCTTACAGACGTAAGAAGATAAATGCGCTGAGGCCACTGCAGCGGAAAGAAACACATGGTTTCAAAGAAAATAAATTGCTGTACAACAGGAAGGCAGGAGAAAGGTGGTTTCATAAATGAGTGCTTGGCTTCTCTAAAGTCTAAAATCAGAGTCAGCCTATAATGGAGTGCATTTCCACTAATGAAGGATCCAATGTATGTTGTATATTTAGTTTGGATTTTTTTGTCTTTGCTCATCTTGTTGGCCTTGATCCCAGGCACTCTAACTTTGCTGTATGAGTTTCTGAAAATGTATCAAACGGATTACCTAAATCTTGAGGTTTACTGGTCCATCATTATTTTTCTAGCAGTCACCATGGAGGGTGGCTGAACTGTTTCAGCCCTCAGTTAGCCACACAGCAGCACTTGACAATTTTGTGCAATGTTCTTTCTTTTTTTTCCAGTTTTCGTGATTCTTCCTTTTGCCATTCATGCTTGCCCACAGGTCATACTTACTCTTCCTTAATACAGAATCTAAAGAAAATTTTTCTATTACGTCAGAATCTTAAGCTTTAATGGCTTTTTCCAGCCATAGCATGTCTATTTTTTAAACTCCATTCAACCATTCCCATTGCACTTTCAAAATGGTATTTGGCCTCCAGCTCTAAGGATAAAACTCTTCATGGCTTTCTACTGGAAGAGGAGAGAAGTCATGTAGCAGGGAAGGCAACACAGGCATGGGGCTTGCACCCAGCCAGCCGCCCGTGCTGGAGGAAGCAGCAGACCCTTTGACAAGCCCATGGCAGACCCCAGCTTTAAAATGCCCCTGGATTTCTTCTGTTTTCTCAAGTTTTGGCATTCTAATGCTTTAGTATTGTCATTTGAGACTTGAAATACTGCTTTTCAGTCTGAGATTTTCTGTCAAATCTGCCTATTCAAATGTTTTTACTGCAAGGAAGAAAGAGCAAGATTATGAAGAAGGAGCTATAGATAAATGGAAAGAAGACAGACATGTTGGGCCTGAGGGAGTTGGCTGGACACTTCTTTCTTCCTTTTTTTACCTGGCAAAGCAATGAACTACACTTGAAGTTTATGATGCAAAATAAAACATCTGCACTATTGAGAGGGAAATATGAACAGTATCTTCTGGAGTTTTCTGCAGGTTCCCTCTGCCCACATTAAATTGAAAACAAGCTTTTCTCTGCCGTTCTCTAGGTTTTCAAGTCATATCTCATCTCCTCTAACGAGTGCAGTAAAAAGCATACTTAAAATGCATGTATGGGCTTATGCGTGTAACTTATTATAAAATAAAGGTCTTTAACATTTAGAGGTATGTTGTAATCTTGTTAGGCTTCTATAGCTGCTATTATTAATGGCAATAAAAGGCAGGTGTCTCTGTGGATACAAATACATTCTTCATAGTTGCTTTAAATAAACCAAAGTTAACGAAGACAAAGACAATGCTGTATGAATCCTGTGTTCTCCAGTATCTTATACCATTGTGGCACTCTGCTTAAAAAAATACTTGAACACATCTCCTCATGTGTGCACACTGGAGGACATATGGTGCATTTCAGCTTTAGATTTGAATTTCCTTAATTTTGCAGGTTTAACTTATTCCCTTAATGATAGTTTAACAGGCTTTTTTTAATTGTTCAGTTTTGTTTTATTACAGTTGTCTTAAAGGGATATTAGAGATATGAAGGTTATTAGAGAGATAGAAGAAGGAAAAATTGCGCAGGCGTGCACACAGGCTTATGGAAGAGTGTGCAATAGTTATTTCCATCACACTGTAATATAACAATCTCCATGTCAGTGAGTGAAACATTATGTTTTTTTCAGTCGAGATGTATTATCTCAGCTAAAGTATATTAGACAGTCTGCTATGTTATGTTCTGCTCCATCTGGTCAGTCATTTAGGTTCAATAGCAAGTATCAATGGAATTGTTTCTTATCAAGTGTTTCAGTGCGGTTAAAACCTTGATTTGGTAAAACAGTCTGAAAAAGTAATTACTGTGCATATGCAGTTTTTCCTGGTTTATGGCACCCAACCATACTGAAAGTAAGCAGAATTAGAAAGGGGAAAATGGAAGAAATGGAGGTTTCTGTTGCTTGCACTCTACAGTCATTCATTCGCAGAAGCCCTACCCAAACTCCTCTGTCAGGAGGGTCAGGGCTCTGGACCGGGGCACAGTAGAGACAGAGATAAAAAGCAGCAGCTGCCTGTAAAGTACCCCTTTTCCCTAAATTTATGGCCACCCATGAGCACACTTGGCCTTCTTTTAGCCATGCTAGCTTCTCCAAACTGCACTGCTATGGCAGAGAACAAGGGCAGCTTTTGGACTACACACTTCGGAAGGCATAACATCTAAAAATGAAAGTGTGTCTCCCAGCAGGGTTATAGAGGACTACCAAGGCAGTCACCTTGGTTCCTTATATAATCACAAGAGGCAGTAGTTTCAAGCACCTAAATGAGACACTTACCTGATCCCATTGATTAAGGAGAGCATATATATACTTTGGTAAAGCAACCAGGGACTCCGCTGGGCTGACGAGGGAGCTATAAGGGACCCAGGTGGTTCCAGTGGTCACTTCTTGTGCCATACCTTAGTGGGTAGGGCTTTTGGGTAGGAGTGTTTGATTCTTGGATCTCTGTTTTCTGGAGCTTTAAACTCACTTTCATTTCTCAGGAGCTTAGATTAACTGGATCTGAGCCCCTGAGATCTGAGAGGCCAGGAAAAGAGTCAGCGAAAATAGTTGACTGAGTGTGCTAGTGAGCAGGAGTTTCTGTGGGGAGGCAGATGTATTAGTTTCAGCTTCCTGCTGCAGGGATTGTTTGTTTATTTTGCATTAAACAGTTCCTGGGAGCAAAGTGCTCTCCTGGGAACAGGGAGCCAAGATTTTAGGCCCCTATAACTAAGAGTTCTGATGGTCCCTTTATCTCAACTGAGTGCTCAGACAAGTAAAGAAGAGGCATCAGGATCATTTCTGTTTCTACATGTGTTTTGGTCTGATCTCAGTCCTGTTGTCCATGGTCCAAGAGTGACTAGTGCCTTATGCCTCTGCGGGGACTCATGGAAAAGATACATTTCGTGCCATGTCTGAATTGTAACACTATAAGCTACCTGTCTCTTCAGGCTAGGATGTTTCTGAGCAGGAATGCAAGTCTATATTTAGGTCTCTAGAGCCTTTTGCGTCGCACAGTTGAGGTGCCATGAGCCTTTAGGCACCTCCCGGTTACGATAGTCATGAATTCTCAGCAGTCAGTATAGCTCCTTTGGCATTTGGCACCTAAATTCTGCGCAAGTCTCAGGTGCCAAAGCTGATGGTTTAAACTGACATTGCTCCACTGACTGACAGATTTACGCCAGCTGAGAATGTGGTGGTGGTGGTGGTGGTGGTGGTTCGATTTATGGGACAAATGTGCGGGTGTGTAAGGGATGAACAGTAGAGCCAGTAGTGCCAGGGTTCTTCAGGCCAGAGGCAATCTGAGACAGGGAGGCTGAGCACCCAAGTACTTCTTTGCCCTGGTTACCTTAAGGTCAGTGTTTTGAAGATCTCTTCTTGCCTTTTGCTTTGCTTGCAGCTCAATAAATGGCTCTACCCTCAGTAAGTTGTTCATCCAAAAATTCATAAAGTGACTCTCACAGGGTTTCCTACTCCTTCTGTCATTCTGCTGAGCATTTCCACTCAGAAGGGAAGGATATGACCATGACTCGATTGTTTTAAAAGTATCTTTGATGCTTTGCTCCAAGTGTCGAAGAAACATGCAAATGACACCTTAGCCTGTAAAAGTCAGGGATTTCAGTCAGCTTTTTTTTCCGAAGAAACCAAAAGTCAACGGTGACCACAGGATATATTTCACTGTCCCGCCTTCCCCTCAGAAATACTTATTTTAATAAAAGTCATCTTCTGGGCCCCTAACAGTTTTCCCTCTATTTTAAGGTATGGATTATGGTGGAACAGCTGATTGTAGGATGAATCAGCTATTGAGTCATCTGAGTTTATAATGTTATGTTTGTAATACATTTTATTATGTCTATGGTACATTTATGCAATTATTGTTTTACTTTATACCACTCCACAACTAAGATGGGGTTTGCCCACTATTGTATAGATGGCAAGAGAAAGGGAGCTTCTGGTTTGGATGAGTTTACAGTCTTGGAGGGGAAGTGGTAGAAAAGATAGAAGGGAAGAAGGTGCAGCAGGGTACAAAGGGAGCTGTCAGTCAGTGCATAGCAGAGCAGCGACAGCAAGGAGTGAAACCTTCCAGGAGCACACCACCTGACAAATGTAGTGTCATTTAAATACCTTAGATGCTTTCCAGGAGAGAACTATTATTTCACTTACTAGCAAGATGCAGTAGGTCTTCCACAAGAGACTATTACTATAATTATGCATCCTCTGCACATCCATGTGTGTGTATTCACATGCATATATGTATAGGTTCATCTCTATTACACATTTGTTAAAAATATGCCTTCCCGGTTGCTGTTTCTCAACAGGAAGAACGTCGTGTGATTTATCTGGGTAAAATCAGACCTGACACAACCCGAACAGAACTGAGGGACCGGTTTGAAGTTTTTGGTGAAATTGAGGAGTGCACAGTAAATTTGCGGGATGATGGGTAAGAACTTTTGAGATTACTTCTTGTTTGGGAGCTGCCATATGTAAAAAATTATGGCAGTAAGATTACTGGTATGGGAGTTACCAATGTAAGTGCTGTGACAGATGACATGCTGAGTTCAAAACCTTATTTATTTTCTTTCATCCTTATTTATTAATCTTGCTAGTTGAGATTTCCTGTCCCAGAAATAAGTATTTAGCTGCGTGACAGGACAATCATCCTGATAAATGGAGGCAGTACTTCTGGCATTTCCACTGCTGGATCTCCTGCAAGTTCTTGCTTTCAGGAAGGGGTTACACTAATGTGCGTTAACTCTTTTCAGCTTTTGTTCACAACTGTGTTTTCAAATTGCAGAGACAGCTATGGTTTCATCACCTACCGCTATACTTGTGACGCCTTTGCTGCTCTTGAAAATGGATACACTTTACGCAGGTCAAATGAACCTGACTTTGAGCTGTACTTCTGTGGACGCAAGCAATTTTGCAAGTCTAACTATGCAGACCTAGGTAGGTATTTTGCTCTGTGTGAATTAAAGTACGTAACTCAGGAGAATTTAGGGTTTGCTTCTTCTTTGTTTGCTGCTTATATTATTTAAATGATTGGCGGGGGTTAAAGGAAGTGGTTTTCACTTGCTGCAAGAAGTTTAAAAGTCTACTAATGAGAGCTCTAATCTGAGCTGGCTTCTTTCAGATATTTCAGACTGTGAAAATTCTTTTAAAGCTCATTTCCATCATTATCAAAAGTAAGTGCCCGATATTCAATAATGCATTTCCATATTGAAATGACAGCACCACAGAAACATCCTGCATGATTTACTGTTAATTGCTATGCTATGACTGCTTGGTTCTAATACCTGGTTTATTTCTATGAGTGATAAACAGAACAAAGTAGATGCCTCACCCCAAAAAATTCATTATGATTCTTACTTTGCCATGAGTTGTGCTGTAGATGTGTAGAACTTGCCAGAGACACTCCTTGAACACAATTCATTGTTTCTCAGGTTTGAAAGCTAGAAGGGCCTGTGACCAAATCTGACCCTTAGTATAGCAAAGGCCGCGGATCTCAACTGGTGGTTCTCAAATCGTGCACAAGCATCTATGTATGAAGGTGTCGCCTTGCAGGGACTTCCAGTCATGATGTAAGATGCTCCAGCCTGTAGAGAGCTTAGCAAATCTCTTGGTGTTGCTGTCTCACTCATGCAGGGCAGTATGCATACCAGTCTCCAGAGCCCAGTATGCTGTGATAACTCTAGTCCCAAGCGTGCATACTGACTGCAATAACACATCTGGGTCTGTCCTAGTCCTGTCTAGGCAAAAATGTATAGTTCTGTCCTATGCTCTGGGTCAGGGTGTGATGCTTCCCCTTGCAAGGATGTTTGGAGATGTTAAAAGTCTTACATCAGCAATACTGATTTTAAGTATATGCACAAAGGCACCATGCAGACTACCAAAACATCCTCTGTAATATTATGATACATTATAAACTCACCTCTGATGTAATTACCTTTTAAAATGTAAAGGTTTCATTAAATGTTAAACCTTTCCTAATATCTGTATAAATAGACTAAAGGTATGGGAGATACTCTTTTCTAAATAGTGTAGCGAGGGACATTTTGCCGTTGACTCTATATTAACCAGATATTTTGGTTTTTTATGAATAAATGACCACAGTCATTAAAATCTCTTATAACCCTGTAACACAGTGCTAATGAAATCTTGTATGTGCTGCCTGTGGCTTTGTACAATGCAGGAAGTGAATACAGATCTATTTTTTCTAACCAATTGGTGTGTTTTCAGAATAAATGATAAAGATCATGCGCATTGTTCACAATGAATATGCTATAATTCACTTCAGTGGCTAAACAGATAATGTAAAGCTAAGAAAAGGCAATTGACTGCTGAAGAGATATAGGGTTGATGTTGAAAATATAAAAGGTAGCAAGGCATTTGTCGAAATGTAGGCTGATAAAAACAGTAAAAACAGATTGAAGTCTTGACTTGACTTATCTTCAGCAGTGGAAGCCAGGGTCATCTCTGTATCTCAGAAAATCTGGGGTGTAAAATAAGTTTTCTGAAGGGGACCCTCTTGAACATTATTCATCACTGGGAGTATTCCCTGGCAGGTCTCTCCGTCCTGAGTTGGGATTCCCAGAGTATCTGTGAGCAGAGTATTTTCACTTTGTCCTGCTGGCAGCTTGAGCTTCTGTACGTCAGACTGCATTCCCTGTATTTTGCAGAATATCTGATAGAGCTACGTAAGGAAATGGCAGGATGAACTTTAAAATTCATGAGCTAGTACAAGGACAGAGAGAATTAATCAGCCTTGGGTTGAGTACAGAAGAAAGAAAACACTTGAAAATAGTAGTCAGAAGTTTAACACCTCTCCTCTGTGAGAAGATATTGTCTTAACAGAACTTGTAATGAACATTTAATGCACAGTGTGTCTTATAGCAGTAGATGGGGAGTTCTGATTAATTCAACACAAGAAATGGCAAGAAAAGGGCACTCTCATAAAGGAGCTGTGACACAGGAGCTGGGGACAGTCAGTGTTAATCAGGGAAGACTCCAAAAGGAAATCCAGTGCTTGCAGCCGCGTCAATAATTGTTGTACTGGAGCTGTATGGCCACAAACATACAATCCCTCCTCTGCACTAGGAACAGACTGACGTCTGTGTCTGAACAACTAGCAAAGCTGGAGCAGGTATTGCAGATCACAGGAGCTGGACCATTATTGCTGCTATGACTTATCCCATATGCTGCAAAAAGCTGAGGATCTCGCCTGAGGTTGCTTGTACGGCAATTGCCCCGAATTGCTCACACGCTAAACAAGCAAACCCCCAAAAAAATCAGAGTGGAAGCAAAAACAGAGCTTCAGGGAGTGGTAGTGACTTGTGCAAGACCTCGAGGCAGAGCAGGCAGAAGCAGCAGTGTCCCCTGCACACTGTCCACAGGCTGCCCTGGCTTTCTGCAGAACCGTCCCCCTGTTACCTTTCTCAGGAGAAGTAAGTCTTCGACACTGCATGTTGCAAAACAACAGTTGCGGAATGATGGTGGAGTTTTGGGTAAAGCATCCGTCAAGATTATCTGGACTACTTTGAGACCTATGCTATGTATATAGCAGTGTGTCGGTGCTCAAGTCCTTGAAGAAACTGTTTTGAGTTTACCTGCTCTATATGTACATGCATTTTATGGTTCTCCCCAACGCTGATGACATGTACCACTTTTGTTAAGTCCTGCTTCTTGCCAGAAAGCTCTGTCCATACCTAAAACTTCTCTGATGACTGTTTCTGGGCTTTTATCATCCCATAAAGTTGTGGTTGTAAGTGAATTATTTCTGCAGTGCCTTGTTTGTACCGTTGTACAGAGAAAACAATGTAAGTACTCGCTAGTGGTTCTTGACTCTTAACTAAACTTGCATCCTTTGGGTTTCAGATTCAAACTCAGATGATTTTGATCCTGCTTCCACTAAAAGCAAGTATGACTCCATGGATTTTGATAGTTTACTTAAAGAGGCACAGCGGAGCCTGCGTAGGTAACATGCGTCACACCTGAGGAAAACGGAGGGATGGCGAATACCTCACGGACATCATGTCCTTCAATAACGGACAATTAAAAAGTCATACTTAGGAATTTCTCCTACTTTACACTCTCTGTTCAAAACCATGGTTTACATGAACACAGCTGCTCAATGAGTGGAGAGGCAGGATGGCTGTCCAGTAAGCACACACGTGTCCATGGGTGTCAGCTTTGCTTTTGCGGGTGATCGGTGGCGGGGGAGCTGGGCGTTCCTTGCAAGTTCGATGCAAACCACGAGACATGGCAGCAGTTCCACAGAGATAACGCGTACAACGATGAACTGCAAAATCTGTACATACTGCATTTTAACAAAAAAAGAACAAAAACAAACAAAAAAACCCTAATTTGAGAACTATGGCTGCTGATGTCTGGGAATCAGACGCTGCATTATTTATTTTTTTTAAATGAAGCTTCTTCTCACAACACAATATGACAATCCAGAAGAAACCACAGGTCCCAGAAGCCTACAATCTGTTTTAGCTTTGGTTTAAGATTTTTCTTTTTTTGTTGTTTTTTTTGGTGGGTATTTTTTTAGTCTTTGCAGAAGAGAAAATGAAAGGCTCAAGCTTCCCTAACATTTTGAAGTTTCATCTTTTAATTCTGACACCCATGTAAATGTCTACAACGTTGATCTTCCACAGCAAAATTTTCAAAGCCTTGTTAATGGTCAAATGTGCAGCTTGTTCAGCGATTTATTCTAATGACCGGACGTGGTGTTACATTATTAATAAGAGTTGGATATAACTATCTGGGTGTGTGCACAGATAGTTTATTTGCTACATTCTCTAAAGTAGTTGAGTATTTACAAATGTTAAATGGAGTATTTTTATTTATGTACATACTGTATGACTATGTTCTTTTTTGTTACAGCTATGCACTGTAAATGCAGCCTTCTTTTCAAAAACTGCTGAATTTTTCTTAATCAAGAATACTCAAATGTAATTATATGAGGTGAAACAATTATTGTACACTAACATATGTAGAAAGCTGAACTTACGCTAATATATATTTGATTGTAAAAAAAAGAGAGAAAAGCGTGTGGGTGAGGGTGTGCATGTGTATATGTGTGCGCGTGTGTGTCTGAGTGCAAAAATGCTTTACACACACAGTCATCCCTTCTTTGGTGAGCTTATATAAGAATTTTGTCAAGAATTATCCTAGCCCAAAAAGGTATTAACCACTTCTGCAGTATTTTTCCACATTTTTCTCATTGCTTGATTTTCTTTTGCAGTTTTATACACTGAATTTGTTAGGGGAATGAAATTTTCTCATCTAAATTTTTCTAGGAGATATCATAATTTTATGTAAAGTCTCTCAAATGGGTAATCATTAAGAAATGTTTTTATTTTATGTATCAACAGTAGTTTTGGAACTAGAGGTCAAAAATCTTTTTAAAATGCTATTTTGTTTTAATTTTTGTGATTTTAATTTGATAAAAATATGCTGAGGTACTAAGTACAGTATGATTTTTACAGTAATTCTATGTCTAAACACTGTTCTTGAAGCCAGTAATCTTTTCATTGGCAGAGTTTAATGATGGTATTTATCTATATTTTTTACAGTTATGCATCCTGTATAAATACCGTTCCTTCATTCCTTTGTTTACTAAAGAGACATATTTATCAGTTGCAATTATCCTATTTATTATAAATTATGAGATGACTAAAATAGTAAAAAGGCCAGTGGAAATTTTATACCTAGGATGCGTGACAGTTGTCAGTTTGGAGTAAGTGCGTTGTTTGGAAATTCAGCTTTTGGAGAAGCAGTGGGTTGTTTGGTTTTTTTTCTTTTTTTACTATGCACTAGCATGGCCTCAGATGTGCCCATGACATTGTTGCTGATGACATTGCTTCTGCTAAATTAAATAGAAACTTCAGGAAAGAAAAAAACCACAAGAGTAAACTACTGCTATTCTGAGCATCAGAATTTCATCTGAACTCTGAGTCTCTAGACTGAATCAGCAAAGTTTGGAATTTGCTTGCGAATGTATAGATTTGGTATTCTATTACTCTTTGGCATTCATGACTCCTCTTAAAGGTATGGCACACCTAACTATTTAATCTCCTTTCCCACTCCCAATCTTAGAAAACCAATTCCACCCCCATGCCAGTGCAGTTGATTTTGATGGCTGCATTCATTTTATCACCAGCATATTGTGTTCTGAGAGATTCCACTGTCTGTCCTGTCGGATGCTTGCTTGATTTTTTGGCTTCTTATTTCTCAGTAGATAGATAGCAATAAAAAAAAAGAAAAGAACTTTTTCGGAGGTTCTGTGTTACAACTGTAACATTCTTTAATCTGCATAATTCTTGTTGTTGCTCTGTAGGTTAAAAATGCAGGTATTTTAACTTTGTGTGAATGCCAAACTAAAAGTTTACAATTTTCCTTTCTGGATTTTGAGTATCTTCTGTTGTAAAGAAAAAAATTAAAAGCAATAAATTATTTTTAAGAAATCAATATTTAGTATATCATATTATGTGTTCAAGGACCAGATGCATTACCTATTTTGCCTTTAAATTTCTGTGATTACATTTTAAATACATTCTCTTTTGCCCTAGATTGCTGACATGAATAAATTGGTGTGGGGTTTGCAGGGGGATTATTTATTTTTCACCAAGCAGGCATAATGACATGAGTCAATTTTTTTTTTCACTGGCCTGGCAAACATTCTCATCTTGAAGGAGGCTTTCCTCTGTGGATTTACAAATTACATATGAAATTAACAGAGCTAGGATTGCTGAATAAAGCTATTTGTATCCTTTGTAGACACCGTAGTAGGTAACCCATCAAAGTATAAACTCGGTGTTCCTTTTCTTTTTTTCTCCCCCAAGAACACTTCAAATTAGCACATGTACCACATTGTCACCAGAGGCAAATTGCAGCATAGCTCTGTGTGTCTTTTAGATGAAGATTGTACTGTTGCTTTCATGCTGTGGTAAGTACCACGTCCGCAACACAGGTAACAGAACTGGTACTTAGAAGCTATGGTCTTTCCTAGAGCTGTAACAAAGTAATTCCTACAGAACGTAAAATGATCCAGATCCAAACAGAGGGAGCCTAAAATTGAAGAAAAATACCTGTGCTAAACTACTCTGAAAAGCAGTTGGGCTGCCATCACCAAGAGCAGCACTGAGAGGAAAGTTTGTGCCTCTGGGGGTATAATACTTGGGTCAGTTGAAAAAAAAAAACCACCACACCTTCTTCTCATCCCTTTAGATGTAAGCTTACAGTAGGTAATGATTATGTGTCCTTTTTGATGGCTGTAATGAGAACTTCAATCACTGTAGTATAAGATCTGATCTATAAATGACCTAGAATAGCCATGTAATATAATGTGATGATTCTAAATTTGTACCTATGTGACAGACATTTTCAATAATGTGAACCACTGACCTGATGGAGCTACTGTAAGATTTGTACAGTAGGCAAACATGTAAAGCTATTGGTTGGACTATGCTGAACAGGGAAAGCGAGATATTAGTTAAGCCCAAGCTGGGCTATTTTCCACCTGCCAATTCTACATGTACTTTTGTGGTTTAATTCATTGTATGAAAATTCCTGTGATTTTTTTTTTTTTTAATGTGCAGTACACATCAGCCTCACTGAGCAAATAAAGGGAAACGAATGTTTCAAATCCATTTCTGTTTCTCTTTTTTATCACAAGTGACAGGTTTTCCCCCCGCCCCAACTGGTCGTGTACTGGGTTTTCTATTACTCCTTCTAATGGTAATAATTGATTTCAGATAGTAGTCCAGATCACACCTGCATTACTGCACTTTGGGCAGGGGACAGAACCACTAGTTTTAATATATTTAATGGTAGAAAGGTGCTACCTGCCTTTCTGCCGTGAGTACCCAAGGCTGTTGAAGGGCTGACATAAACCTTGTAGGAAAACTTTTGAAAAATGGTCAGTGGAGTTTCAAGAGTTGGTGGCTCAAGTTAGGAGAAGGTGGGGAATGTAAGGGCTTTTCTACGTGGCCATGCTTGGATCCAAGTCGTGCAGGTAGTAGGGACTGACGAGTCTGAAATGGTTGGTATCTTCCATCCTGAGATGATAAATACCTATTCTAGGAAAAAGCACCATCATGAGAGTCCTTCACCAGCCTCTCTGTCTCAGCAGACAGGCTAGGAGGATCAGACGGGTAGCTGACTGGACAAGCATGGGTTTTCTGAATCCTTCCTGGACAGTACAGGGTGCAGCATGGTGGGCTTCCACACTGGCATCATCACTGGGCAGGCAACAGCTAGGTGAGGGGCTGGCAAAGGGTATTCACAGCCCTCTCCTTTACCTGCACATAAAAAGGGAAAGGAATTGCGTTTCTTTGGTTTGCCCAGGGTTCGTTCACAGGCAGCCAACGTACCTCTCTAGGCCTATCCTGTTGCGTCAACAGCCTTCTCTGGGAGTTATCAGCACAACACTATGACTGAGTCTTCTTGTCTTGGTGTCTCAGAAGGTACCCCAGGCATGATGCGAGGAGCAGTGCAGGGCAGCTTGGTTGTGGTCTTTAGGTAAGAGTGGACTACTAAATTCACTTGAAAAAATTACCTTTCTTGAGATGACTAGCCACTCATCACTGTTCCCAACATTGCTGTTTATTTTATACTCTATAATGATACTTTTTTTACTTGCAAAAATGTTTAGCTTTTGCATTTTTACCATTTACTAATCCAAACTGTTGTGCTTGGTGCTCGCAATCATGGTAGAGCGAAGTTCTTCTGTGCATGGGATTTGTGTTGTTGACTGACTGCTCCTGATCAAATTAATGCTCAAAACTTAGTGGGCCAAATCTGTCCCTGATGTACTTCATCAGTGTTGCTGCTGTTCCACAAGGCATGAGTTTAGCCCAACATTTCTCCAGTTACTAGGCTTTTTAATTGGATTTGTTTATTCATTTCATATTTTTGCATAGCACTTCTTTGATGCTTGCAAAAAAGCACTCTATTAGATTTCCAGAAAAGTATTGCTTTTTGCCTCCCGTCCCCTCATTTTATGTTAATTAAGGTTTATTGCCTAAAATCAGGATCTCATTTATTAAGAAATCATCCCTTCCATCCTGGGTTACCATTTTCTCCCACGGTGAATGCTGCAAGCTGAGCACCTGAAATCAGATTCAGGCGCCTCAATGAGTGGCCTGATTTTCAGAAACGCTGAGCATCTCGCAGCTCCCATCGACTTCAATTAGACCTGCTGGCTCTCAGCACTTTTAAAATCAAGCCACATATTTAGAGCCCCAATTCAGCACAGCATTTACATTTGTGCTTAAGTCCATCCTGATTCAGCAAAGCACTTAAGCATGAGCGTTTTTAGATCCATTGAAGTCAAGTGCTCGGCTGTTTTGAATAAAAATAGACTCCTGGATTGGGGCCTAAGAATCCAAATACAGACACCAACGCCTAATTTTAGGCTCCATTTGGAAAACTTCGGCCTTGCCTACTACCTTTAACCTTTAATGCTTACAGAAAACACAAAAACACCCATCAGGTCATAAGGGGAAAGGGGGAAGGTTTAGGGAAGAGAAGAGGATGCGATGGACAAAATGCTTCCTTGTGGAAAATGTTCTGAAAACTTTAAATCCAACTCTTGCAAGATGCCTTGATTCATCGGTATTGTACATTACACTTCCAGAATGTCATTCAAGATTAACGTGCAGTTATGCTATTGTCCTTCAACATTAATTAATAAACTGCTATATTAAACTTTAACCAATTCCAACTTCCCCTGCTTTTCCATGAATCGCACTCTCACCATTGATATTCCATGTTCACAAGCAAACTAAACTATAAATCAATTTTCTCTACTTTATCAAACAGCAGAAAGTAATAAAGAAGGTCACAAATAGTACAGTAGTTCCTTGGAGGTTTGTAACATCATAATTTAAAGCTCAGGAAGATTGAATCAAAAGTTGAATTAATCCCTAAGGGAAAAGATTCTATATAGATTCTATTGATAGACATAGGGCAGCCTGTCTTCATTGGGAGCTGGTATATTTGTTAATACTTCGGGACAAAGGCAACTAGTCTTCTCAGCAAAGAAGAAAATGAAATTCTCCACGAGAGGAAGTGAATATATCCTCTGTGCTTCCCGTTGCTGTGCTCTCCTTACACTGCTCTGCTGAAAAAAAGAGCCAGCCAGCTCATCTTTTGCTACATGATGTGCTCTGCTGAATGGCAGGTGTCTGTGCAATGGAATTACGGAAACTGCAGCTGGATGGAATACATATATAAATCGTAAATGTTGCACGTGATCGGTGTTCATTCCTCGACTGATGCTTTTTTAGTCAAACAACCTCAACCCAAAATCGTAGCAGTCTATGAACCCAAAGCAAAATGAAAGGTTGCTCTTTTTTGGTCACAAATTTTGGTGAAGTTACAAATATTTATTCCGCAGCTGGAAACAGATTCCTCAAAACATGTTTAGCTTTTGAGGTTCCTTTGAATTATTGCAGCATCCTTTCAACGTGCTTCTGAAATCATAGTTTTACAAAGGCATTTCTGATTCTCTTTCATAAAAGAAAATCTATAACCTTAAGGACGTGACTGGACCTGATGAATTAAGCTCCTTCAAATTCAAATGGAATTAATGAGAAAAAAAAGAGATTCCTATATAAAGGAAAACAATTAAAAGTAAAATTCACTAATGGCCTCAGTTGGAAAAGTTACACACACAGGTGTGGTAAATGGTGAGATCCAAGATGAAACGTACCTTTTTGGAATGCATGCATGGTGAAGTACAAGATAATAGAAGGGTTTGTGCTTGCATACTGACTATTTTTTTATGTTATTAGCTAGTAGAGAAGAACCAAGCTGCTCTGTGACAAAGGCAGCTGAACAGAAAACAGGTACAACTCCAGCCTCTCCAAAATAATGACTAAACTCCAACCCTCATCAGCCTTTTGCAGTAACTGCAGCTTGTGTAAACAGTGGACAGTGATCAAATGTAAATAATCTCATGTGCCTCATTTGCGTCATGGTAGATTGTCAGCCAGATGTAGTGTAAAGGAAAGCCAAAGCTAAGTATGAAGAAAACCATGTTCTAAAGAGCACAATATGTAAGTTACTATTAGGACCCTTAATAGAATAAAATACTTGCTACAATCTATTTTTGACAATGTGCATTCCATTCTCTATTAAATTAGTGCTTGATAAAGTAATAAAATCACAGAATCACAGAATCACAGAATCACAGAATCAGTACGGTTGGAAAAGACCTGTAAGATCATCGAGTCCAACCTGGGGAAAAAAAAAAAAAAAAAAAAAAGAAAAAAACCACACAACATCAAAAAACCCACAAAAGAAAAGAAAAAAAAAAAAAAAAAAAACCACAAAATCCACGCCACACAACAACAATAACAAGCCACAACCCACCCAACACCACACAGCACCATGCCCATCAAGCTACATCCCACAATGCCACATCCACACGCTCCTTGAATACCTCCAGGGAGGGTGACTCTACCACCTCCCTGGGCAGCCTATTCCAGTGTTTCACCACTCTCTCAGTGAAGAACTTTTTCCTAATGTCTAGCCTGAACCTCCCCTGGCGCAACTTGAGGCCATTTCCTCTAGTCCTGTCACTAGTCACTTGGGAGAAGAGACCAACACCCACCTCTCTGCAACCCCCTTTCAGGTAGTTGTAGAGAGTGATAAGGTCTCCCCTCAGCCTCCCCTTCTCCAGGCTAAACAACCCCAGCCATAAAGTTACTGCACTATACCTTCAAGGCAAGGAAGTCGAGCGGTCTTCTTGTCCTCAGATTACTGACTTTGGCATTATGAAAAACGCACATTGGTGCCTTATACTAATTCTTTCCTACTGCATTTGCAACTTGGGCCTATGCTTATTCATGCAATGTGTTGGCAGTAAATTTATAAAAAACAAAAAAAAATCAGCCCCACAGTTGAAAACTAACGGAGTGCTTTCTTTTTTTAACCATTTATTGGAACAATACCACAGCTAACTCTAGTTTTCTGTTGCATGAATAATGTATTGTCGTAGCTAGGCATGCCCTCAGTTATACCCTCCTGCCAGCAAGTAGTGGAGTGGTGAGTGCTGTTGCTGAATAATGATTAATTACTCGCCCTTCTGAAGGAGCCTGGTTTTGTAAACTGTTCACACAGCATGTTACGTGGATTGTGTCTGCTACACAAAAGGTTACTTGCAATCACATAATGAGACATAATGATGCACATCACAACAATTCTTTGGTACAAAGCTGCACACAGTGGAATTTAGCTAGAAACCCATTTATTTACGTATCCTGTTTGCCAGAGGGTACAAAACTTCACTGCATTGCTGCAGTGCTGCCATTGCTCCTTCTGCAATGCTGACATTTTGGGTGAAAACAGTATGACGGCTTCTTCAGGAACCCCCAGCCTCGGCTTCGCAGAATTGCCCCATGACAGCCTGCTGGCAAACTCTGGGAGGGACGCGGCTCCCACCGCGTGACAGCTATGTGAGTGGGGTGCTTTGCTGATGCCTGTCCAAACTCTTGGTGGGAAGCTGGGGTGCAGTTCCTCGCTGCAAGGTGAGGAGTTCACTTGCAGTATGGGGTGGGCATATCTGCTTGTGCTCATACCTGCCTGACCTGGGAAGGGTGAGCAGGGAATCCAAGTTTTGCAATATATTGTACTTCGTTGTGTGGTCGAAGGAAGAAGGGCATTCAGAAATACCATTCTAAAATCTAGAGCCACAGCTTTTCTGAACCCTAGGGGGAAAAAGATCTAGTTGTTCTCAGCTCCTGCTCTGGAAAACAAGAAGTACTTGGCCAGAGCTGTCCCAGGGTTGTTGGGACCACCGCTGGCAGCACCGATGACCGAGCAGTGACGTTTAGTCCTGCCTGGTCTCAGCGTTTGACTGTCCAGGCAGCATCTGTGTGCTACTTTGAAGTTGCTTGTGTGCCACTAAGGCCCTCTTGGTCAAGCTCGCAACCAAGCTGCAGAAGTTTGAGCTGCTAGAGATGTGTCATGGGCCTTGGTAGGCAATAGGCCTTCTCTTGCTCTGGAGAGGACGGGAAGGCCTGGACGTGCACCTCTGTCCCACCACAACAGGGCAAAGCTGGCTGCAGCAGCCCATGCCATCTTCTGTCCTTGTGCACTGACCTGGACTGCCCAGCAGCCCCACAAAAGCACTGTCCTGATCTGGTCAGGTAGGATGGTTTGGACACAGGAACCGCATTTGAACAGGGGAGGACATGTGTGGTTTCAGAACCACGCTTTGAACACTCCTATGCTACCGTTGTGTGTCTCACTGTTCGGGAACTCCTTGGCATCTTTTAGTCAAACTGCTCATTTTGTCCATTGCTGTCTCAAGAAGGACAAAATGTTAAGGTATTGTTTATACATCAGCATGACTGTGGTAGAAGATTTGGTAGGTACTTTATAAAACTTTTTTTTCTTATAAATGAAGTGGACTTTGCTTATGTGGTACGAGTTTCTACTCCATATACGCAGCAGTGAATAATCTGCCTCCTACGACCAGATCATCAGCAGTCTCTAATGCGATTACGTACTGACATGGAGCTAGAGAAGGTTGTTGGGGGTAAGACCAGCAAAAGGCACCGTGCTACAACCAACGTGGCAGATACTTCTCCTGACATTTCCCCCAGCCCTCAGCTTTGCCCGCTAGCAATGTCATGGCCTCAGCCACCGCTTTGCCCTCCAATACATGACAGTTATGCAAACTACGATGGAGTGCTATGCGCCCTTTCTGTGAGCACAAGGCAACCATGAGACACTTCGTGGGGTGCCAGGGGCCTGGCGGAGCACGCCGGCAGCCTGGCGGGAGGGTAGCCATAGCACCATGGGGGAATGCCGCTCATGAAACGGCTGTTGTACACTGAGCTAACAGCTGGCATAATTCTGCAGCTAACAAATATAATTTTTCTTCCACAAATAGTTCCTTGAGCGGTAGATCATGCGCGAGCTGATTTACTGCAGCACTCTCCTGTGCAGAGTCTCTGATTTGTAATAATCTCACCGAGGCAGCTCTGCAGCCTTTTCCCCCACAGCGGCGATAACGGAGAGTGTCTCTGCCTCCGCCTCTCGCCCTGGTTTCATGAAATGAAACGTGGTATGCTAGATCGCAGTATGCTGAAGACTTCTATCCTGCTACCAAGTTTTGCTGAAAGGGACCAACATGGTCAGAAGTTACTGGGGAATTGGAGCCAGGAGGAAACAACGCATGCAGGACGAGCATGCAGGCAATGGGAGCATGGTGGAAACAACAAGGGCAGGAGGCAGAAGAGCCTGAGTCTCATCCCCTCAGGAAATGAGGGGAAACACCCCCCCCCCCCCCCGTGGAATCCTCCACTTTGATGTCTCAATAGTATTGGTATTATTTACTAGCCACCCTGACATTGTCCATCTGACTAATAAGGTGACTGTAGTTTCAGATTTGGACCTTTGCATATTTACGGCTGGGCAACTCTAGTGAGATTTTTGTGGAAACCTTAATAAGAGTCGACAGGGAATGGACATGAAGCATCAAGCACGAAGCCGCATAGCTCTGAATCTGCACGGAGAGGCTTATCAGACATACATCACAATCCCACCAGCTCTTGCTTGTGCTGGTACTAAGCTGTTGACATTGTATGAAAGCTGATATATAATTGAAGAACCTACGTATTCATTTGACAATGGAAAAGGCATAGCAATAATAAGACTGCTCCGTAGTGAGCCTCCTAGGATGCCTCTTCCTAGCAGAAGCGGCTTTGCAGGTAGCTATTTACGCTTTTACTCCAATTCTCATGGCACTGGTCTTGCTCTACAATGTTGGGTCTGATGAGATCGGATGAGGTTAAGCTGCTGACTGGCAGTTTATTCCCTCGGTTGCTCAGCAATGCCAGACTCACTATATGTCTGGGAGGCAAAGAATACAGTTAGGCTAGACAAATGGAATAGGAACCAACAACGAAGTGAATCCTGTGCTGTCATATACATTTTTTATTCACTTTGCACATAAATCTCATCCAAGCTCATGGGAGAACTTTAGCATCCCCTTAAACTCCCATTTATTCTCCATCCTTCTCATTCTTTGCACTATTAAGAAACAGATTTATTTTCTGAAAACTACTCTTAATCATTGTGCAAATAGCAACAGAACATTTATACTCAAAGTAATAAATAGATGATTCGCATCTTAATACGAGACTGGAGATTATTCTGACTTATTTGTGTTTATTGCGTGTAACACACAGATGCTATTCGCACTCTCTAATAGAAATGTTAATGTTATTGTTATTCTTATTTAGATTCAGTGTTTGGTTTTTTCTGTGCCACAATGTGCATGGGACAGTTCTACAAGACATGACATGAAGATGTTCAGCGCTCCAGAATGCTAAAGTTAGAGAAAAAGAAAATAGGTTTAACTGGACAGGGCAATAATCTGAAGATCTGTGCAAAATCCAGAGTAATAGAGAGCATGGAAATCTGTCTGGTATTACTCTGATTAGTGGTGAATCTCTAGAAGAATCAGTCATAGCTTTTGATGATAATGAGAATATAGTAAACAGGGGTCTGGGCAGCTCCAGAGTTTATGTCCTTTGCTACAGAACTCATATTGTCAATTCAAGTACCTCTGACGATGGGAAACTGGATTGTCAAGTCCTGTTAGAATGGCTCTTCTTGGATGAATAGGAAATGTTTTCTCTTTCTTCTGGTTATGTCTGCCTTTATTACTTTATACTGCCAAGGGCAGTATCTGGCCCTTGGAACTATTTATTTCTTGTGTGCAGAGAGAAACGTTACGCAATATTTTCATTGCTCCATTTTGCTCACACAGGTTCAGGTAATGCCAAGGAAACTATTCCTTTGGTCAAACTGAAAGTCATAAGGATCTTTGGTTTCTTTACCAGGGCTGTAAGACTTTTTTAACATTTAACCTTTTAAGGTATGTTTGATCTTCAATAACTTGCTGGCATGCCTGTTCTTCAGCCAACATATGCACACACCTGCATATATACCTGATAAGCATGTTTATATGTGTGTATATATATGCGTGTATACATATCAATGACCTGATATATAAGATATGTATGTGCATGTAGACTCCTCATCTGGACTTGTTACTGAGAAGCTCATCTGTTACAATAAAACATAAACTCCAATAATAGTTTTCTCTCCAAACAAGACTCTAGGCTACATCTACATCCTTATGTTGTGGAAGAATTACTTCCCGCAGGCCAGCAAAAAGCTTTGATTCCACTTGCACCCTGGCTGACATCATTGCAAAGAGCCTTCCTGCCTGGGTCACCATCACAAATGGAGACAAAGGGAATGCCTTCTGCTCTGTGGTCATGACAGCTCACCGGCATTCACGGGATTGTTTGTAAACTGGTCAGGAGATATGCAGTACCTGCTTAACTTGTGGTAATTTGAGCATTTCTAGTCTTTTGTCGCAAACCTGTTTTCTATATTTTTGCAATCATAGTAACTGAATTCAGGACTGCCTAAAAAAAGAAATAATTGTTCCTTAAGCTGTTATTTAGAAACAGATTTGTGTGCTCTGTAAGCTGTTGGTAATGGGCAGACTCAGACCCTCTGAGTTTAACCCAATAAGCCCATGAAGAGTTAAAAGGTGGAAAGGAGCAGTACCTGTTTTTTGCTCACACTGAACTAGCACCTGTTGAAATTGCTCTGCAGGTACCCTGTATCCCCAGGACTGTAGGGTCCAAAGTGCTTCCACACCACCTTGGCTCCTTCCCGGGAGCAGAAGCTGGCCTGGTGATCCAAAGAGTCCCAGGCTTGGCATTGTGCAGCTACAATCAGGGACCACTTCAACTTGAAGGAAATTGTAATTTCCTTAAATCTGGGATGGTGTATCAGCCAGTCCAAGATATGTGAACTGATAATAGATACTTTTAGCTAATAAACTGCTATGAACCCCTTCCTCCATTTACACAGGGCCATATTTGGCAACTGAGCAGTGGTTTGATTTTTTTTCCCCTGTTTCCATATGTTTGTTCTATGACTAAATTCATAGCTGGCTGCAGTATTTTAAATGTCATTTCCAATCCCTGGTCATAAACCAGGAAACAGTCTCCTTCAACACATTCAGTTCACAGTGATGACGCTGTAAGGATTTGTTCCAGCTCCTGTATTTAGGAATGCAGTTATTTGCTTATTTATTTATCACAGCACACTTTGGTACTTTTCAACAGCATCTCTAAACTGAAATACTTAATGCCAGATGCAACAACACCAGGTGGCTTCTCAGCACAGCCTTCCCAGATCACCTCAAATCACTGCAGCTTTGCAGAAAATGGTGGGAGCTCCTTGACTTCTGCAGGAGTGCCCAGGACAGCCCCACTGACAGTTATTCTAAAGTCTGAGTTTTGTACTGCGTCACATACAGGCTCAGCATTCAAAAATCCCACTCCATTTTTTGAATGTTACTACCATGCTCTTCAGGGGTAAGTAGCAAATGTAATTCCTTTTGATTATATCTGACTTTGTATTTACAACATGTGGCACTATCCTATTTATTTAATAAGTTCTATCTACTCCCATTTAAGAAATCTTTCTATTTGGATCTGTAAAGGGAAATAATTGCTCAGTTCTACTGGATGTCTATTATTAAGGGAAGAAGTATTTAAAGATTTGAAGATACCCCTGCTGCACCCTTCAATGGCTTTACAATCTCTTCCTTGTGTTTTTATCACTTCAGCATTGTACTAGCTTTCCTTTAGCTTTTGATGAAATCACCTCCTTGATGAAATCACTGGAAAACCAGGCTCTGGGAAAGTGCTTTATCTGAGATTCCAAAGACAAGTTTGTTCCAAAGATGTTCATGCTTTACAGTCTTCATATTTAGACCTCTCTGGTGATACTACAAAGTCTTTGCAAATGCTCATCTTGTTTCTCCAGGCTTTGGGTTACTTTGCTGGAGAGATGTTCCTTTGTGAATTAAGTGCTCTTTGAGGATAAAATGTTCATCAGAAGTCTTCAGAGTTACAATATCATAATTTTCATCGTATTAATTTGAAAAGACATAATTTATATTTTTTTTTTTACCTATTCTCCTAGGGCATATGTAACAAAGGGCTTTTCCTGCCTCCTCGTTGCACTTTGTAGCAATCATGTAATGGGGCAGAGCAGAGCCTCCAGTCAGCCCATTCAGCTGGATATCTGAAATTAAGAACTTCTTGTGGATTAATTTTTGGCATCCGTTTGCAATCGTACACTGGTTTACTTGCCCTCTCTTTGTACTTCTCCTTATTATGCGGTGCTCCCTTCTGACAATATGTAGATAAAATGCAGATATACAAATGGAGGCAGTTAACAAAGTAATTAAAAATAAAACTACTGGTGTCTAGTGGTATACACTAGTGGTGTGTATATATGTATATAGAAACACATGCATGTATGTGCATATGTGTGTATATATCTGTACACTGAAAACATTCCCAGCTTGAATAGGGAGAACAAATTCTGGAAGGAGCTGCATAATATCTTTCACAGGAACAACCTCAGCTGACCCTTGAGGATGGTCTGATAGATATGAATTGCTACTGGCATTATGCTATTGGAGAAACAGGGCTACTTTGCCAAAAAATGAATCCATTTAGTCATAAACACTACAGCTAAGTTGATTCAGGGTTTATCTAAAAAAGCCCAGCAGGTTTGGTGTAAAATGAAAGGCAGAATGTTAATTTGGATGGCAATTGTTCTTCAATAATGCTAATTTGCACTAAACATCCTGATTTACATAAGCAAACAAAGGCCAAATATTAGGCCAAGGAGCACAATTGAAACTTGGGTTCAGTTATGGGGGAAAACAGGCTGCTGGAAACACAATTCACTAAAACCAGCTTTTTCAGCTTTGTCAACTCTTTCAGTCCCTAACCGTTTTCCAGTGGAGGTGTGGACACCTCTGCCATTAAACTTAACCCAGTACAGGTATACTTACAGACCTGTTGAAAGTAACCTGAGGGGTTCCTGGACCACAGGCTGAAAAAGCCTGCAGTGCTCCCTCTGCTCCTTTCTCCCTCACTTTTTCCTTGGTTCTGCTGTTTCCCATATGGGAACCATCTCCACCTCTGGGGTCATAAGAGCTTCTTGTTCACCCTGGTATTGGCCTAGATCTGCCTACAGGCACTTTGCTGCTCTCATCTAATGCTCCTCTTTTGACCCTTCTTGTAACACAGCCCCTGATGGAGCAGGTGGGGTTATTTCTCCTGAAGAGTGGGCAGATTTCACAATCTGGTCCAACTTAGGTCACTGCTCCTGGATCAGACTCCTGGATCCATTTTTCCGCCTTAAGCCAGGAAGTGAACTGATACCACCGATGGATAAAAACTTCCACTGTGAGCTTGTGCATTTGGGTATATCTGTGTTGACAGTTATGCAAAAGGTCTCCCGAGGAGAAGCCCCCACCATCGCTGATGGACCTGTAGGGCTCTGCCCCTCCCCAGCCCCGCAGCTCCAGTTACCACAGCCCTGCTTCTCTCAGTCTCATGGTCAAAACAGATGCCTAGAGGCAGTCCATCAACTGATTTCTTGAATTTGCCTCTTCCCAGCAAAAAAAAAAGGAAACTTTCATTTAAAAAAACCAGCTTTTTTCCTCCATTGTTTTTGAGTGCTTGGTGTGGTAAAACTGGAGATCTGGAGGAGGCAGATTGAAAATCAGCTATTATCTCAATGAAATATTTTTCTTTAATGAATGAAAAGTGAAATAATCTTTAAAGCAATATTTAAAATTATGTTATTGCTATTTCAGTTAAGTTCATCAAAATGCAACCTACAGCTAATACCTATTCACAATGAATAGGTATTCAATAGGTATAGAAATTGAATTAAGCAACTGTAATTCCCATATATCAAATTTCTTGGTCTTGGCAGTGAATTAAGGTTATATACAATATAATCCTCATTTTCCAAGCTTATTTTCTAGAAATCTGAATCTACCCTGCATCATTTATTATTATATATTACACCTTTACAACATTACATCATTGTCATCTATTAACATACTATCTGAAAGCCTAGGGTATACAGAACTTTTGATCATGGTAACAACATTGGTTCCTTTTTTTATCAGAATACACTTTCTCATTTGAAGTAATGAATGTCTATACACTACCAGAGTGTTTAGCCTGTATGCTGGCAGTATTTCACCTGGCTGTAGCTGTACAAGAATTAGTCTAGTTGGGTACCTAGACTTGCCCCCAGTCAGTGAACTTCTTGTGCCATTTCCCAACCCTCGTAGCCCATGCAGCTTGTACAGTGGTTAGGGGGGAATGGTTGCCACTTGAGGTGCTGATTTCTCTTCGTTAACTATGTAGGAAACACAGAGGCTGATTTAGAGACCTAAAATTTGGATGGTGGAGATCAGATGTAATGAGACCTGCTCTTGGGGTGTACTACACCTCAGCCCCTAGCAGTAGGTGCGTTTGTCGTTACCTGAAGTGAAGAACACATGCTCATTTATTTCATAAACATACCTATGTGCTGAATAAATTGCACTCAATAGCTTGCCCAGTCTTAAAGAAGCAAAGGAAGTTTAGTTTCAATAAGCAGAGACCCAGTGAAGACATTGCTCTTTCTCCTCAAATTTCCTTCCCAATATCTCAGAGAGGAATGACATTGCTTCTTCCTTGTACCTTCAGCATCCAGCAATGTAGGCACAGAGTCAGTTCTCTGAGCAAACTGCAGCTGGATTACTGCAGCAAAAAATCTTCTGGCTGGAAGAGTTCAAAATACATAAATGCAGTCCCAAGTCCTCTCTTCAGCCTAGAATCCAGCATAAGCTTTAGTTTTTTCATTGCATTAGGCTATGATGCAGGTTTGTGAGAGAAACTAAATAAAATTTTAAAATCTCAGCCAAATCCCAGGCACTCCTTTGCAGCCATATAGAGGTGCAAATATCCATGCAAATTTTTTCCTTATTCATCTGTGACAGAACAGAATTAATGTATGTGATGATTTACTATCTCTGAAGAGACATGTCCTTTTTATTTTTAAACCTAAGCCAAAAAGCTTCAAAGTGCAAATCCTTTAAAAAATAGATTTCTGGCTCTAGCAAAATAAAAGTCAGACTTTCAAAAGAAAAGCAGATGTTTCCTTAAATTAATTGGACAAACACTTCCTACATTGGCACATGTTAACATCCTGTAAATCACACTCCTATATTATTTTACCTTATCTTTGTACTTACCACTCAGATCAAGGTTTAAATATATATATTATATAATGAAGCACTAAGATTTTCTAAGCTTGTTGTGCTCTACCATTCTTGCTTATTGAACAGTAATAAAATTAGCCAAAGGGAACTGGAGGTTATACGAGTAACTATATCAGAGAAAAGCAGTTGCTGCGCAGTCCATTTCTTGCTCGGGCTACGTGTCCTTTTCCCGCTGGCAATCATACACTACACTGTGACCCCAAAGACCGTTTGCTATTTCTTTTTCACACATGCCTATGCAGGAGCATGGATTCTCTAGAGTGGGCTTTAGTTTGCCCCTGGCCTTTTAGGCATTCTTTCAAAACCTGTTCTTGCAATAGTAACCAATTAAACTAGTTACTAAGAAAGAAGCATGTTTCAGCACTTAAGTTAATTGAACTGTTACAAACCAAATATGATTCCAAATTGTTTCTGTATTCCAAATCACTTCATGCATGCAGATAAAATGAAAAAATTACTAAATCGTTTTGAAATGTGCAAATCAGGCATACAATACTGACATTTAGATCTGTGACCTGATGACAATATAGTAAGTACCTTTGAAAACTTTGTGGATTTTAAAGCTGTCATATGAAACCCTTGAACCACTGCTTGATGTGATATTCAATAAGTGGAAGTCAGGCTGCAATCAAATCGTGGAACTGTCTGCATCAGGGTTTTACTACCAATTTACCCAGAAAATAATCTGTCCCTGATTCATTTCACGGGCCAAGTAAGAAAGGAGGATTGACTTAATGTATAAAATACCATGCTTTATTCTTTGGGACCTTGGTTTGAGTTCAATTTGTGGTCCTAACTAAAATGAGCAGCTCAATTCCCAATGAATAGTAGTCCATACCGTTGAACTACCACACACAGTTAGGCACAATTGGTTGTCTCTGCTTAGGAGAAGTTGAAGACTGATTTAGCATGGAGACTAAATCACTTCTTTCAGCTGTAAAGTGGGGTGGCCCTTTCTGGGACTCTGTGACAAAAAAACCCCAAACCATATTGTTTCTTTATTTCAGCATTTCTATAGTACAAGAAAAGTAAGGGATAGGAAAAGCCTCATTCTCTTATAATAAAAGCCAGATGGCAGCCCTAATTTGCAGCTATTCTCTTTTATTAAGAAGCTAGTAACTACCATAACTGGCAGAGTAATGGTGAAAATACTGGTACAGGGAACAAATGGACACCGCTAAAAAGAGAAGGGGAAAAAAGATGATGAAGAAGACAAGCAATGATGTTGGAAGCTGGCAAAAGCTTTCCTCTCTGAATCCTGGAGCGGGAGAAACACTTGCTGGGTAATACATCTATCTAGTTACATGTCATATCACAGTATTGAAGGGTTTAGCTCTCCTGGGATTTAAACGTGTTGCTACTGGGATAAGCTGCACTTGTACAAAACAGAGTAGTGTAAACTATTTTGCCAATGGTATGAGTGGTGAAGCTCTAGGAGGGAGGTGATTTGAGAGTACCGAGGCTTGCGCTGCAGCACAGGGAGGAGAGGGCGATAGCTGGATGGGTTGCGTGAGCAGCAGAGAGAGCTCAGCGAGGGGTGAAGGGAGCTGCAGAACCGGTAAGCAGGGGATTATAGGGAAGCTGAAGGGAAAAAAGAGCCTACATCAGTGTGGTGTAAAAAGAGAATTAAATTAAGTCACTGGATCTATTTCACAATACACCAGCAGAGGATATTGGCTAGTACTATGGAAAAGAGAGATTTAGCATCCGTACCCAGAGCCTTCCTAAAACGTAAGGATCAGAATAAGTCTCTACTATATTATTAGGTATAAACAGGCTCTATCAAGTACTGGAAGGCTGTTAGTGTGGCGCTCCACTTCAAGAAGCAGGTTGCAGTAGCTTGGCAGCGGGATGCACAGGCATGGCTGCACTGCTTCTGGTACCTGAGCTGGTGCAATTGGGGTTACCTCCTGAGCTCCAGCTGGTCGGGGCATCCCCATGTAGCACTTCACCATGACATACAGATGGGAGGCATAGCGGGTAGTGGAGAAAGCTATCAGCCCTTGCACTGCAAACTTTTGTTTAATGCTGTGTACTAACATTAGACCTCAGAGGAAATTCACAAGCTTTTATTTTTAACAGTGGTTTTTTAAGCTGTTCTCAGGGATTCCATTAATTTTCATTATGAACTATACTTGCCTCTTTCATCTCAGGAAGAAAAGATTGCGACTGGAGGTACACGGCAGCTCTCCCTTTTTAGCTGCTGGAAATAAGTTAATAAATGCAGTCACAATACAGGGTGCCATTCTCATTCCTTATTGATACCAACTATACTCTAACAATAAATTTCAAAGTGCTGCTGATGTAAACTCTACCTGAAACCTGTTTGATCTCAGATAAGCATCTTCATCCCATTCTTCATTTCAAGAAAAGAAAATCTTACCGCACAGCAACATATTCATCTGCTTTGGGTTCAGTTCAAGATAAGCCATGCTTTGCAGAAAACCTAATTAATATCAATCACAAGGAAAACAGAAATTGGAAGGAAATGTTCTTTCATTTCTTGATAAACAGATCACCCATGATATGTACGCAAATGGACATACCAATTGCTTTATTATGGAAGTATCAGAAAAGAAACGGTCCCTGTGGGGAGGATGTTTTAAAGAATAAAGGGGTAGCTGCATGCTCACTGTGGTGTAAATAAGAGTACCTTCAGTCTGTTAAATGGGAGTTGAACGGTGTAAGTCAGACCAGAATTACATCCTGCAGTGGCGGGTTTAGTGGCATTTAGAGGAGTGTTTACTCCCAACACTCAGAATAATAATTGCTAGTGGTAGCTCATAAATACATTTTTAAAAGTTCCTATAATGTATTTCACGCATTTCTTTTCTCCTTTCTCCTCCCTCCTGCCAAAAGGAAAGCCATGGCTCATGACCTAAGAGACCTTATGGGCTTAGAATAGAACCTTTAGGGATAAATATTCATATTTGGAAAAAATCCTGCAAAATCAGAGCAGCTAGCTTTTGTCACAAGTTCACTGCACAAAATAGCATTTCAACTGACCTTTGCGGAATTTTGCTGTTGACCAGCACACTTGCCCACCTATGGATTTTAGTCGTGGGGCTGGCCATATAGCACTGGCTATATAGCTACTTCCAAATGGTGTAAGACTTGCTTTAGAGCTGATTCACAAAATTTTCTCACACAAAGCAGAGTTCTATTCTTATCAGTGCTCTAGGTCATTTTGGAAAAGGGAAGGTTTGGAGGAAAGGTCACTAATCTTTAGAGAGGTCCCTGCCTTGGCTATCAATCCACTTTTAAAGTCCTTGATGTTAACATTTCAAGTGATAGTATGGTATATACCAAGCTTGTGAAGAAATACAAGCATCAGATGGTTTAGTTTTATTAAGGCATTGACTGAACAAAGAATTTATGTGTGTAAAACATCATTCCATTTGGCCCCAAGTGAATATAAAAAAAGAAATATTCCATTTTATTATTTTCTTTGAGCTTCCCAGTACTTCCAGCTTTGCTCTAGCTTGCCCTCAGCTGTCATCATATGATGCAACTTTTTTAGCTGCAACATTACTAGGGTTCGCCCACACAAAACCAACCAAAGGACCGAGCTGTTAGTATACTAAATGTTTAAAGGAAAGGTCCAAACACTGGATCACTGGAACGGCTGGTACACGATAGCTCAGGAAGCCCCTCTTTCTCCCCTTAACACTGGTTGATATGATGTATGTGTGCACTTCCTTTAATGTATTTCGGATGATGTCCCTTCACAGCCTCTCCTTTCCTCCATTTAGTGACATGTTGTGTTTGCCTTTGAGAATGATTTCTTTGTGGCATCTTGTGGCATTGCTGAGGAGGTTTCTGATGCAATGAGTCACTTTAAGGACACAGAAATCTGCTGCCTACGCTGAAAGGACCAGTTCTTTCATTGCAAGAGGAAGAAGTAGCAGGAAATGAAAGAGCTCGAAAAGCTGCCTTTAATAGCTTTGAAGGAGATGTAAACATGAAGAACGGAAAGCATTGGCTAAAGATGAAGCTCCAGACCTTAGACTAATTCCTGATTCAGCAAGTAAGCCATTAGTGCACTGTTATTTAGCCACTGGTCCATAAGCTGTTGGTGGTCCATACAAGTAATTCTTGTCATTGCTTGTTGGCAGACATCCTTAGTGGACTGCAAACCAGTCTTTAGGTGTTTCTGAAAATCAATGCATCTCTAACAGGGAGGAAAAAAAAGAAAAAAAACATTAAGAGGCGCCACATTAGTTAATCTGGCTCTTTTCTTTTTTTTAAATTCTTTAGTGTTTATCTTCACTGACACTAAGATATGACCTATCCAGCCTACCTTTAACTGCAGAGACTGTCTAGCAGTCTAGCTGCATCGATGTCATCCTACTGCCAAAATACATCCTCAGCTTCTTGAACATCCTCTGTTTTCTTGAACCCCTGCACACATATTTTCTGGTGAAGCTTCCCTAGCTGAAAGATATTTAGGATATGTCTATGGGGTATGTTTGTAGTAATAAACCTTAGCTACAGCATGGACCTACTTCACAGAATGCATTTGGGTATTGTATTAAGCTGTAAATAATGTGGGAAGTATGCAGATAGATGGATTTATGTTACTATTTTTCAAGTAACAGTGGCTTTGAGGTATAGTGCATGTATCTGTCAAAACAATACACACAGCTCTGCAGTTAACTATTTACAAAGGATTAAAGTTTAGCTCCTAATAAGATCTTCTCTCTGATGCTTTTGCATTTGCTACCTAATACCATGAGAAAAGTATGTACAAATTATGAAGAGAATGTAGGAATTCATGCAGATCTGAAATATTCTGCTCAAAGGTGGATATCTGGGACAGAAAAAACAGTCCAGACAAAAGCATTTCTTGCACATAGTAAGAAGCAAAATAGAAGCAAACCTTTACTGAAGTTCAGGAGTGATTTAGACACATTTCTTTTTTTGGTTGGGTTTCCATAAGGTAAGAGAACCATAAAGCTGTAACAGTATAGCTCACGTTTCTTCCAGCGCTTCAGATGAAACACTCTTGCCCTGCCAAAAAACCCATAAGCTATCTAAGGAGAAAAGTCTATTTGAAGGTTTTGACTATATAAAAGCTACAAGGAATTTGTATGAAGTTTACAAGTAAATATTGCCTATTTGCAATTTTTTTTATTTGTCTCTCCACCATTTTGAATGTTTCTTTTCCCTAGCCTCCTTCTGGCAGCATGTGATTCTTTGAATGAAGGAAAACAGAGACTACATGGCTACTCCTCTGCAGCTGGGTTTCTAGGTTAGCTGCTGTTTATTTTCTAATTGGGAACCACGTTAGCATATGGGCTCACCTTTGTTAAGCAATATTGTCGTTCTGCACATATCCACTGAATAACTGGGATTCTGGAAGCAATAATGACTTCATTAAAAACTAAATGGAAACAGACAAATGGCATTTAAAATTAGAAAGATTACAGGGGAATTTTTAAAATAAAGACTTAAAAAAAATGCTAAAAGCTGTAGATCATAGGTTTCTGGATGATATGGCCTTTCAGCTGAAATCCTAGAGATGCTGTATCCTCAAAGATAGAATATATTAGAAGCTGTCAAAACTTAGCTAATAATAAGGGCAGGGTGAGCAAACTAGTTCCTATTTAAACAGAACCCAGAAAATTGGCAATTGGACTAAGGACTGGTATCGCTTTACAAATTTTAGAAGTCTAGAAAATAGGCATATCATAAACTTGGCAGAAGAATGATAATCAGTTAGAATCATAGAATAATTTAGGTTGGAAAAGACCTGTAAGACCATCAAGTCCAACCACAAACCTAACACTGCCAAGTCCACCACTAAACCATGTCCCTAAGCGCCTCATCCACACATCTTTTAAATACCTCCAGGGATGATGACTCCACCACCTCCCTGGGCAGCCTGTTCCAGTGCTTGATAACCCTTTCAGTGAAGAAATTTTTCCTAATACACAATCTAAACCTCCCCTGGCACAACTTGAGGTCCTTTCCTCTTGTCCTATCACTTGTCACTTGGGAAAAGAGACCGACACCCACCTCTCTACAACCTCCCTTCAGATAGTTGTAGAGCAAGATAGGGTCTCCCCTGATCCTTCTTTTCTCCAGACTAAACAACCCCAGTTCCCTCAGCTACTCCTCATAAGAATTGCTCTCTAGACTATGTAATACCAGAGGTCAAAGTCTGCAGGAAAGATAAAGCATTTCTTGGAGGAGAAGTAGTGGTGCAACATGTGACAGCATTCAGAGAGTTAAATTTTATGAATAATTTAAGCATATCAACAGATAGTATGTATTCTGTACAGGCGTTAATTCTGTACCTGCAAGGAGAAATGATAGCACTGCCTGTTGACATCAGCCACCCATTCAGGTTGGTTATAATACCTCATTGTGACAAACAGCATGATCAAAGAGGCTATTATGATAGGATACTTCAATTGTAAATTAGGATGTAAATTAAGATGTCACAGACACAATATGATGCCAAGGTTAAGTTTTTTGATGTAATGAATGATTGTTTAATGGAGAGACAGCCATGAGTCCCAGAGGAGAAAAGCAGCTCTTTACTGCCAGAAGATCTGGTTCAAAATTTTGCTGTCAATAAGCCAGCATAACAGTGCCTGTGATGCACCTATATTCAAAAACCTTGCTTGAACAATAAAATCCAACAGAAAGTAAAAACTTAAAATGAATATTTCAAAAATGGAAACTTCACATTTTTCTTATTTAGCCTTTTACTATTTTAAACTACGAATGCAGCAGTAGGAACTCTTCTTGTTGCCCTTGGTGTCCCTTATAAGCATCAAGTCCAGGTGAGCTTTGACTTTCCTAACACCACCGTTACATGTACAGGCCTTTCATATGTCCTTCCATAGACTGAGAAATAAAGAGAAATAAGAAACAAGGGGAGTTCACAAGTGAATCTGTGGCAAAATGGGAAAATTGCTAGAGCCTATGATTTACAGCATATGCATAAAAGGTCTAGAAATTATCTTGAATTTGTTGAGGATGCTGAGTTATTCAGCTTAAGGAAGACCAAAACAACAGCAGACTGTTGCCAAGGGATTCTACAAAGCCAAGCTACTAAGCAATAAAATGGCAGATATATTTGAAGTTTATAAATGCAATTTGACATGTGTTTGGAAGAAAGATCTAGGCATTATATTCATAATGTTAGCTCAATGCTCTGTACTGGTCAAGCAAATAAGATGAATGGCAGGAAGCACTAAAAAGAAGATAGCAGCAGCAAACTTCATTATATCATTGGTTAAACTATTGTGACCACAACTTCAATATTACATACAGTTCTCTCTCTTCAGTCTTGAGAAGTATATCATAGCATTAAAAAGGCTGGAAAGAGGAAGGATGATGAGAGAACCAGGTTCTGTATGAAAAATGACTACAATGGACAAAAACAGTTCAGCCTGGAAAAGACATAACTGAGGGACAGATGTGATGGACATGAAGAAAACATAAATGGAAAGAGGCAGCAGATAGAAAATTATTATTCACTGAGTATTATAATATCAGAATTAAAGGACATAAAATCTAACTAAGATGTCTCAAACACAAAAAGAGGAGGAATTTCGGTATGCTGTGAACAGTTAAACTATGGACTTCATTGTCACAGGAGGTCGGTATGGTAGATGCCAAATTTTGCGTGTGTTCAGAAAGTGACCTGAAAAATTCATGGAAAGAAATCATCTTATATTGTAATATAATTAATAGTATCCTTATTAACACAAGCATAGTCATGACAAGTCCAAGCTGCAGATCACTTGAATGTGGAAGACTTTACCAAGGGAAATAGCACTGTCTAGATATCTCCATCTAGCTTACCCTGCCCTGACACTCCTCACTAGACTTTGTTTATTAGACATTAAACGCAGGACACACACATACACAAAGGGTACAATCAGCTCTATGTTTCTGTGTGATGCCCTTATTCCATAGAACAGGAGCAATGCTCAGTCTTTTCACTTATCCCAACTGGCCCATTGCAACATAGAAGTAACCTCCACTGATTTTATAACCTGAAAGAGGCTAAATCAGGCACTAGGGTAAAGAAAGATGTGTTCCTAATGGCCATTGGTCTGTCTGTCTTGAAATCAGCCCAGGAGTGCCAAACATGT
Organism: Gavia stellata; assembly: GCF_030936135.1. Lineage (NCBI taxonomy): Eukaryota > Metazoa > Chordata > Aves > Gaviiformes > Gaviidae > Gavia > Gavia stellata. The sequence continues at coordinate 20,056,737 of NC_082598.1, read as the reverse complement.
GGCTGGGGAGAAACAGAAATAAAAAAAATAGAGGGAAATTAGTTTTCAATTGCTCATTTAGAATTGCTAGTTTCAATCAATGACAATTTTAAGGCATTAAACACATTCCAGAGTAACTTGTCAAAAAAAAAAGACCCTGCAGTTGCTGACATTCTCAGAGGTTTTTTAATAAGATCAGGGTCAGTGATGGGAAATAAGCAGGAAGATGAATAGGATGTCAAAATTAAATTGAGTTCCAGAAGAGTTATCTTAAGTTCTCAGAAAAATAGAAACTCATGAAACTTTGTCTCAAACTAAACGGGAAATGCATGTTTTAGCTTAGCAGGTAGTGGGAAGGCTGATGACTGCCTTTAGAGGTATTAACAACCCATGTTATTTTAGCAGCTTGAAAAACACCTTCGTCCTTTGAATTCTGGAACAGAGAAGGTTCTACTTATTTTAAATCCTAATGATTTCTGCTGCACCAACCTCTTTCATTTTTATACAGGAAACCCAGATTAATTGTTTCAACCATCTGACTATCCATTACAATCAGAGGATGTACTTCTTGTTAAAGTTTCAGAATTGTTGAATAAAATACCATTTTAACAACCCATATGTCTGTGTTTTTGTTTTGTTCTCTTTTGCTAAATGTTGTAGCACTTCGTCTTCTGGAGTGTAAATATACTGTTGACCAGACTGCCATTAATCATCATTGTTGTCAATGAACAAAAGTTCAGTGAGAAAAAAAAAACTGAGTGCCTGGGAGTGCAGAACAGTTTAGGTTTCTGAGTGACCACGCTGATTAGCAATGTTCCTTTCATTTGGGAATTTGTCTATATATTTATGCCGTTGTTTAAGATACTCTGTCTACCTCACTGCTTGGGCTCAAGGAGGCAGAATACTGGGTCTGAATAAGAGCATTAAAACTGTTATTAAAGGCAGTTAGCTCTTCTCCAGCCAAAATCATGCAATGACTTCATCACAAGTTTTCTTCAGTTGTCTGTGGATGAAAACCTAGAGTTTTAAGGACCAGAAAACCCTTGAAACAAACAAAAATACCAAGAAACGTGTAAAGGCAGGGCTAAGTACAGAAAGGTTTGACAATCAGGAGGTCACACAGGAATAGATTTCGCACTGAAGTTAAAAGACTGCCAAGCCAACAGGACCACTGGAGAAAGTGAAATAAAGAAAACACAGCATTTCAAGGACTCACTTGAGCTGGGTAATGCAGTCCAGCAGGAGGGACCTGGAACTCAAAAGGTCAGTGAGATCTTTGGGACTTTGAGGCACAGGATGGAGATGGAGATGCTCCATGTTTTACGTAAAACTGTACATCTCTTGGTCTGTGTGAAATAAACAAAGATCATGTGGTGAGTCCTGTCTATTTGCTCTGAGTAGCTTGAAGATGTTAGACTAACAGTGAAATTGCCCTCAAGAACAAAGTTATGGGAAAGGATGTTTTTAAACTTTCTAGGAGCTCTCTTTTGGAAGAGACTGTCTCCTATTTACAGGTAAAGCAAGAAATACATAATGTTGTATTTAATAAGAGTACTGAATGAGTTAGACCCAGAAATGATGGCTGGAAGCAACCCGGGAAGTTGCATGTCCAGAGACCCAACTTGTAGGTACATCACAGCAGCTTGGTGAAATCCAATGAAGTGACTGGATAAGCTTCATAAATAATGTTTGAGCTCATTTCTTAGCCAAGTTCATAATATAAATGTTAGGTCTTTTGTGTCTTCTGCCATATTCCAACTACTGGCTTAACTGCACTGTTGCTATAAGTACCCAGTAGATTGATTTTATAGTTACACTTATCTATATCAAATTAGTGCTGTTTTCTCCCACAAAACTTGGGATTTTCATTTAGGTTCTGCTCTTAGCTGAAAACCAGCATTTTATGTCTCTCTAATCTACAATACAGTCTCTTAACTAAATGTCATTTCACACCTTCTTGGTTCTCCAATAAGGTGTTTTTGCCTTACTACTCTCTAAAAAGCACTGTTGTAGGGACTTACAGCATCATTAGTTTCTATGCTTAAACATGGAAAATGATATATAAGAACTAAGCTTTATTATTCTTAATGTTTTCATATGCTTGCAGGGAACTGAAAATCCACAGGGGATAGAAATAAAAATGGAAATATAGTAACATTTTACTAATATAGGAGTGGCTGTGAGAGAATGAATGTTATGCTCCTGAGCTCAGTGAATGCTCCTGCAGAAAAAGACTGACTCATCTGAAAAGAGGAATCAGAGACTACCCGCGTGTGCTAGCCGGACACGTAGGAAAACGCTGGACTCCCTCCCTATGCCTTCTTATACCTCTGAACTTGAATCCCAGGGCATGAGACTGCCTATTTTGTAATGCAAAACATGAACTTGGATGTATCAGACTATATGACATGGCGGGGGGGTGTGTGTGTAGTTGTGTATTGGGTGTGGGTCCTTGTGCATTATGTAACACAATGAGGGATTGGTGGTGGGGTAAGACTGTCGGTGAGAAATGCACAACTGCAAGGGTGCACATTCATCCGCGATCATGCCAGTCAGTGACTGATGCTTCGTTGGGCTCTGGGGCAACCTGCTATTCCTCCTTTTTCCCCTGGAATGGGCTGCTAGTCTTCTCCTCCAGACTGAATGCAATGACACGGTGGCATCATTGCAGATTTTTTTATATACATATATATATAAAAATATAAGTCTGTGTATATATATACACACACATATGAGTCTCTGGATCAGAGCTGTAGGCATCAGGCTGTTGTACTTTGTATTTACTCTGGGCCTGATGGAAGAAAGTATTAAAATGACTGATAAGTTTTCTGTGTTAACGGTTTTTAAAGAAAAGTTAGATATTCCTGTGCAGGAAGTTTATTTACTTCAGTGATTTTAAATCTAATGACTTTCATGGTTAATCCTGTTTCCATTGCTGCTGCTTTATCTCTTTTGATAATGATGTAAGTTTGAATGTAAGTGTGAAGGGCATAAGTTTATACCTGGAAAATCACTGAGGTCCTCTATTTGATCATGCAGATCTGTCTCACAAAGACCTGAAACCTTGTGAGGGACTATGTGCTACATTTATTCCAGTGACAACATACATTTCTTTCGTGATGCTCTCATTGAAAATGAAAATTGCTTGCTTCCTAGTCCTAGAAATACATAATTTCCTGTATATTTCTTTCCCCTACTTATTTCAATCCCTTCTTCTAATCTAGCTCAGTGTTATATGTATCAGCACTGGTGACAATTCAAGGAAGTGAATTTAGAATGGTTTGCTTCACTGAAGGCCTGACTCCTTTGCTGTTGACATCAGAGGCAAAATTCAATTATTTCATTAGTACATAGAATCTGCTATAAATAACTGAAGTCAGAATACAGAGAATGGGAATGGTCAAACTATTGGAAGAAATGGTCCAAGATACCTGACCACAAATTTAAAAAATAGAAAACTCTGGAGAAAACTGAAGTTCTTCAGTGTAGGTATATACTGGTTTCTCAGGAAGTGTTCTCAGTGAAACATTGGTGGGATGAAGGGGTTCTCCATATTTCGCTATTCTCTTTGCCTTATGAATGTCAAGGGCAGTTTGTGTTACTTTCTGGGAATGAGATGTCCTCAGAAGTAGCAGAGCCATATGACACAGCCGTGACTCATTTCTTGACTCAACTGAGTTCAGAAAGAATAATGGAGGAGGACAGATAAAGCTGGGGCACAAAATAGATCACCATTTCAGTTGGGTTTGTTTGCTCTCTAAATGAAGTGGGCAAAATTCTGAATCTCAGAGAAAAAGTAGATTATGGTAGCAACTTGCATAAACACTGCAAAATCAAAATTTCTCTGTAAAGCTGTAAATTAAAGGAAAAAAAGAATAATTTTTCACCCACTTAATAGCTTGCATGTAAATGAATAGAATTCAATTTTTTTTGTATTGTATTGCTTCTCTATTGAATTAAGTCTTTGTCCCATTTAAAAGCCCCATCTTGTTCTGTCAATCTCTGAAGCAGCTATTCAGCAGCCAACCAACACAACAGAATTTCTCTATGCTGAATGTTCTTTCTCATTTTTGTATTGTATCTTAGTCTCTTATTATAATGGTGCTGCTAGCAGAACTATAGACAAGCGTGTGTCAATATTTCTATGCCAAACCCTGTTTTATCAGTAGATGTTTGTAAAAGGACCATTCTAATTCATATAATCAAGATGAAGCTAAATACAGTTATTCTCCATGCTGACACTAATTTCCTCTAAAACTACGCTTTATTTTCCCAGTCACTTTTAAAAGATGGACAATCAAAATCTAAAAAAGTGCTGAGGTTGCAAAACTCCATTTTGCTGGCTACTCCTCCTCAGGTAGAATGGGACAAGAAAGAGCATAAGAGACCATCTAGACATTTAACTCGAGTATTTTGATAGAAAACAATTGAGACCAGGGACCTCCTTGTCATGGCTGAAGGAATATTTTCTCTTCAGAATGTTTATTTTGATCTTGGTCTACAAAGTAGGAGACTATCTGTGGCTGCAGATGTATTTTATCTTCCATTCAAATAATTTTGTATGCAATTTGTATTTACATTGTACACCATTTTGGGTTTTGGGTTTTGTTCTTCTTTTTCTTTTTCCTCCTCACGAGTGAAGAGAATGTAAATGACTATGCCATGTCTATATTCAGGAAAAGCGTTTGCTACTGACCATGGCTATGAGTGTGAAGGGAAAAGATAAGCTTGTAGAAAGTATGGCCTCATTTGCATACTATTTTTAGTAAAGACCAATTCTTTCATCTTTGTAATGACTTCACTTCTTGCACAAGGTGAACTGAAAATAGAATTTGTTTCTCCCTTGGTAGTATACGGCAATGAACTGTACTGCAGCTGTCCAGCTTTCAGATCTGCCTAGTTTTGAAGTCCAGAGCTCTTGACATTTGCAGACCTCACAGGATCTGTTAAAATAATCCTGAAAGTTCAACCAATGACCAAAAGATTGCTTAAATTCCACCTAATACCATGGTAGATTTTCATAGAACCATTTCTTTCAATGCTGAACTTAACAGTCTAAGGTAAATCATTAGTATGGTTTTAGCTTAACGGTGATGCCTACAGACATGAGCCTAATAGCTTGGTGCTACAAAACAGCTCTCTCCTGTCCTCTCTTCTTTCTCCTTTTCCCTCTCCTGTACCCATCTGCATTCATCCTGCCCTCATCCTTGCACTAGTTCAGATGAGTTTCAGCCTTTACTGTGGGCTGATTTATCCACTAACTAAACAGGCAGATAACTACATTTCTGCTGACTTAGTCTTTTCTTGAGCCAGTGAGCTGAGTCAGTTCAGACGAGTTCTATTGGAAATGGCGGGCACACACAGCCAGGAGCGTTGAGAGGGAGGAAAGGGTGTGTGGGTGCGTGTGTGTGTTTAGGGAAGATCTCCCCTTTCTGCTGGTAATGAATTGTGAGATTGTCTCACCGTATTTCAATGAGCTGCACCCTGTGTAATCTGCAATATAGCAAAAGTGTAACTACTGCCATTTCCCCTACCTACTGGGCCAGAATTGAGGTTCAGTGATCTTTCTGTAACAAGTATTTGAAATATTTTCTTGCTCAAAATCATTGTTCAAGTTCACAGCCTGCTTGTGAAAGTGGCTTCTTGTAACTGCCTCTCCAGGGAGCGCTGGGGCAGTCGGATTATCACCACGCCGTGCAACCTGGATGATACAGCTGGTGCTACTCCTGGACCTGCACAGCTTAGCATCACATGCTATGATCACTTGTAGGCAGCTTGTTATAAAAAACTCAAATGACTGCTCAAATCCTTGAGCTGGAGGAGCACATTAGACCTGCCAGACTAAAGCTTCACGTGGCTTTTTTTTTCAGTGGGCAGAAGAGGAGGGGACTTATGCATGAAATTTCACCCTTGGATAAATGCACACCAGGTGAAATTTGCATTTATTCATAATTTTTATCTGGTTTTTGCACTAAAAATCCCCAAATGAATATGAATATCGGCCTCTGTTCACAGACTTGCTCTTTATACTTTCCCATAGTAGTAAATTTGACTCCTACTAATGGCAGGTGAAACTGCTCTTCATGGAATAAGAGACTGCTTAAAATCTTTAACTCTTGTCTTGATGGATTGGTGCAGCCATTTGTGAATGCATATGTTTGACGTTTCATTTACATTTTTAATTAATAACTCCGTGTGATTTTTTACTATATGCTGTTGCTTTACCACAAACAAATAAAGCCCTCACTTTGGTAGGCTGATGAGGATGAACCCTCCTAGTCTTATCCCATTCCCCTGATGATGCCAGTGACCCTTTTCTTCACCTGTTGTTATATGACTTCATTTTCTTGGCTGTGGATGTCTAGAAATGTACCTAACTTTCTGGATGACAATTTCCCAGAATTACAGTTCAAATAAAATTAGGAAACAACTTTAAAGCTAGAAAGCTTTCCTATTTCTGACTCTATTTCTCTATTTCTTTCGTTATGTCAGAGGAACACATTTCTAGACATTAGGTCTGAAATACATCTCAGTGTTAGCTCATGAAGATATATGTTCAGCTATATGGATACAACCTTTTCTTCCCTTTTTTGTTCCTTTTATTTCCAAGGGACAAACTCGGAGTTTATGCATGGGTTCATGCAGTAAAGCATTGCTCTGTAGTAGTTTGTGATTTCTGCTGGTTTATTCCACCCAGAGCCCACGGTTCTGTCTCTGAGTTCATATCGCTCAGTGAGGGTATCATGTTCTGTTCTTTCCTAAGAAGACTGATTAAAAGTGCAGGGTGAAGTACACGAGTGTGACTGAAGGTTCTGGATGTTCGTTATGTGCTTGACAGTGCAAAATGTTACCAAAATACCAAATGGAATTGGTAGCATATTTAATGCCCTACCTTTTACACTGAAGTGTTTGTTTATTTTGTGTTTATCAGTATTTCCAGTTGTGTCACACAATCTTTTTTAATGCTTAATGTCTCAGTAAATACGATTTTCTTTCAAGGAGTTATGGTCCTCTCTTTTAAGTTAACATTCAGTGCTATACTGTATTAAATGTTTACTGCCGCTTGGCAATTCCAATCCCTCTATTCTGTCATTGTCTACCAGTGGAAAAGTTCAAGTACGCATTATTTTGGGTTGAAAAATTGAGAATGTAAACTCTGCAGAAACAGCTAATTGATTGACATGGTGGAATGCTCTGTAATAGAAGAGTTTTTCCCAGGAAAAAATAGTTAATCACAAAATCACAAAATATGTATATTTTTTTTTTAAAAAAAGGAGAAGTAAAGGAATTAAGTTAATTATCACACAATTACAGTAATGGAAAGAAAAAAAACTAATAAGACATGAACAGCTTGTATAACCATTAACCAGGCTATGGTAAACCATTACTTAACTCTGACTTAAGAGATCGCTCATGGGATTCATGGCAGCCAGTTAACTAATGCTCAAACAATTCCACAGTACTTAAAAGCTGTGGTAAATGGCATCACTCAACCAAGCAGTCACTCTCAGTCTCAACAGTTATTTTTAACTGGTATGAAGTTATGCTAACTCCCCCCTGCCTTTCCCTGCCTAAACCGCAAACACTAACAAGTCTTTACTAGCTGTGTGACACAGTATGAAGTCCTTTACTGAAGTCCCGACATTCATTGTTTGGTTTTTTTCTGGAAAAAAACCCCAAACATTTCTCCATTGAGGCGTAGTGTCAAATGAATCTGGCACAATCACCCTTGGCTGAAGCTGCATTTAATCTCTTTACAAAGATATAAATTTCTATATTTATTTCCTCATCTTTAATTATTTTTTATTTTAAAAGTTGTTAAAAAAATTGTACATTATTAAGCTCAATCTAACAGCTGATATCTATCCAACTCATTTTTTTCTGCATTCTCACTGACTAACAATCGGTCAAACTAGGGGAGGGACATGAGTTGCATAAGGGGGGTAAAAAGTTAACTGAAGTGAACATGACCCTGGTGAGTGTTGAAAAGGTAGTGGCAGACAGGAGCGAGGCTACTGCTGGAGTGGTTGAGAAAAGGCTCTGTGTTTGTTTAGTATTTTTACTTCTAACCTGAGGATCAAAAGTGGGAGTGAACTGATAAATTATGCCAGTGATACAAAGCTGGGTGACATTGCCTTTGCAAAGGAGGATTAAAATATCCTGCAGGAACAGCTGGGTCACTGAGGACAGAAGTAAAAAGAAACAGATGAAATTTAATAGTACAAAGTTCAAGGTCATGCAGACACAGCCCAACAAAAATTTCTGCCAAGAACTGGTAGCCTATATTTTGGAAACAGCTGAAGAGAAGGAAGAGACTTGAGGCTACTGTCTGCTTATAGATGAGTAGGAAAATGAAATTCCTTCTGTGTTTTGTTTGGCAGTAAAGCCACTTTCTGTGCCTTTCTTCCCACGTCTCACAGGGCACGCATTCCTGTCCCTGTGCCACAGATTACTGCCTTCTCACTGGTGCCAATGCAACAGGATCACGCTGTAAAGTGGACGATGGGAAAAAAAGAAGTTGGAAGCTGTTTCAGGTGAAGTAATTGCAAAGCGTCCAGTGCATATATGGAGGCCACGTCATGGAGAGTGCTGCTTTCAGCCCTGGTCAAACCTGCACAAGAAAGATTAGTGCCAAGTGGAAGAGGAGCACGGGAAGACTACAGGGCATGTTTTGGGGCACAGAGCTCTTGTCTTACTAGAAGCCACAAAAACCTCCAGGCTAGTTTTGCTTAGCAAAATGGAGTCCCAGAAAGCCTCAATTGTCATAAATGTATGGGGGCAGCGGAGAAGGGATAGATAAAAGGGAGAGAAAACCTATTTAAACTCTTAGAAAATGTTACTGTGACAACAAATAGATCCAAAGTAGAATTTATTTAACACAGGTATATTTTGGCCTGTGAATCAGAACTGGGTTCCCAACCACCAGGTCAGCAAACAGGGGAGCTCTGGTCCAGAACTGTCTGCTTGCTGGAACAAAAATCTATTATTGTAGGACTGGAGATTGATTTGTTGTGAAAAATTATTTGATATGGAGCCTGTGATAGCAGGGGCATGAACAGTGTCTCAGCAGGCTTCCAGTCCTATATTCCTGGGCAGTACAAAGTGTTTGATGTAGGCAATATGCAGAGGACTGATCTGTAACGAGTACCTGACAAAAGCTTTTGTGCTTTAATATTTAAAAGTTCAGAACTGGTTTTTGCTTTCAAATACACATATTTTTCTGCAGACATTGTTTTATGAGGCCTAGGGAGCAGGCACTGACTCTGTGAGAACCAGCTGAAATGTTTACTATATGGCTGATTATAGGTGACATCAGTAAATAATGACACAATAATTTTCTGTATTCTATTGATTTTTTTTTCCCCTAGAACATCAGGTATTTAGAGAATCTGGAAAAGCAGTCAATTTAAACAAACTCTCTTCTACACCCGGCAAGGCAGCACAAAAGAGCTTACAAGGAGAAAATGAGACCTCTTGCGCTGATTCTGACACCCCGCTGCCTACCTCCCAGCCCTAGGTAGTGGCCAGTGTCAGTGCTAATGAGGGGGAGATGGCAGTGCGCCTCTTTTGTAGCTGCTCTTTCTTCTTGTAGCACTGCTGACGACCTCCCTAGAGCACATGTCTGAATAAGCAAGCTATTACCATGGAAAAACCCACCTCGTGTAGCAATTCTGGGGATTGCATCATGCCTTCCCTCGGCCACTGGTGCTCCTGCTAAGGAGGAAGAAAGTGGTAGACTTGGCCACGCTACCACACGGAAGAAGGGAGGGCTCTGAAGAGAGAGGTGGAGAGGAAGATGACAATCTGGTGTTATTCCAGGAGGTGTGGTGTGTTAAAGGTCAGCAAGTATAATTGTCTTGTTACACCTCAAGATTAAAGCGTTTGAAAATTAGTTTAAGATCAGTTATTGAACAGAAAGGGCTGCAAGGGAAAGAGCGTCATTCTTCATTACATAGGCTTGAAATGAGATCCAAATCAGACCTGCCACATATATTCTCTCAGCTGCACTTGCTTGTAGCCAGAAGAATGACAGCTTGATACCTACCTACATGTCAGTCAGTCTCTTTACCCCAAATAAACTTTTGCTTCTATGGTATCCTTTGCTTCAAAGCAATGCTGACAAGGATTTATTGAATTAACCTAAATGGCTTTAAGCCCCAATTCATGCTGGTGCAGCATGTCTCTATCAGGGGTTTGCACTGGTATAACTAATTGATTTAGTTACAGATGGGAAAATTTTCTTAACAAGAGAAGGCCTAAACTGCTGGCCAGGCTGCCTTTGTTGTTTGCAAGTAATCTCCCTCAGCCCGTTGTTAGCATAAATCTGTTCTATTTTGGATTCCCATAGAGCTAATTTGCACAAGAGTCACACAATAGCATGGTTTACATTTCTTGCTCCTTTTCAAAACAGGACTGCAGGATTTAAAAAAAAAAGGACTTTTCACGAGTTGTCTGCATTTCTGTGAATATTTCATTGCCTCTGCCTCAGTCCTCATGTATAGTGTGGAAGAGCAATTTGTTTGATAAATGAGCTTTTTCCAATTGGGCGCAGAGGGCAGAGTGTGCAGTTCTGCTCCCAGAGTGGCTGGACTGGATGCACAGCACCCTTTGAATCACATTTCTGTTACGAAGTGTTATGTTAACAAATCTGACCGCTGCTTCCTTTGGCTATCCTGTAATACTTGATATGAATTTTCTCTTGTTGATCTCAATACTAAGCTTATCTGCTACCACGTTCATATGAACTCAGCTGAAGACCCATGCATGTGTGTGAAACCAACATGATGAAATCCAAGTTGATGTTCACAGAAAATGTACATGTTCTCACCCGAATGAAATTAAATTGAAAATTAAAATAACCTTTTCTGTGAGAATTAGATATGAGGTCCAAATTCAGGCAAATCAGGTTTGGAGGCTTGTTACATACGGCTGTAGAACTTGGGGCAACTGGATCTTGGTCTTACTTATTTTATACATACATTTGTAACCATAATGAGTTAGTGAAAGCTTTCCTATTTATTTAATAGACACTGGAATTTGAATTCTTTTTTTTTAGTCCACTTATGCACTTTCATATCTAGTACTCTTTTCAGGGGAACAGGGCTGAAATCTGGAGACAGTGATACAACCTCCAGTAACCTCCAGCAATCACTATCACTCCTCAAAACAAACAGTGTTTTAGGAAACTTTTAACGTAAGATAGTACAGAGCATTAACAGCTCATTTGGCTCTGTTTGTTACCTCTCCAAAAGTCGGGGTTTTCCATTCAGTTCTAGTCTGTTGTATTGTTCCAGTAATTATGAAGTAGAGGTGGTACAACTGAATGGGCCCAAATGATTCATATTAATTTAGGGAGTATGTAAACATTGCAGACTTTGCCACAGCAAGAACTGTATTTTTCTTGAGATCATTTATGCACTTCATATATTTGAACAGTATCTATTTTGCAGTCTAATCCTACGAAGAAATGGTCGGAAAGTGGGGCATTACAGAAGCTGATAAAGAGAGATTTGTAGGTGAGTACATCATAGTAATATTTTATTTGCCCAAATCATTCACCAATGTGTCTAAAATAGCTTTAACCTGTTCATAGAATTGAAAAATAAAGGGTTTTCAAAAGAAAATAAACATGGGTAGGAGATTTTTTACTATGCTAAGTAGTCTTGTTGCTGCCTTTTTGCTCAAACTAATTCAAAAGAAAACAGTGTTTCCATATCAGGAACAAATAATTTCTTTCTCTGAAGTATATTGTTATGGCCATATACTTTTTTTCTCATTTATTGTAAAAAGATAGACACGAATAAGTAATGCAGTTTTCAAGGAAGAGATGTTACTGCAGCCCAGAAATGTGAACTTTTATCATACAATTTTGTATATTGCAAAGACTTTTGAAAATTAGCTAAAGGAATGGTTGATAGTTGGAGAAGGAATTGGCATGTATTTTGGCTCACTTACCAGATTGTGACTAAAAGACCATGTGTACCCTTTTCAGACATAGTTGTCACACTATTGTTCAATTCTTACACTGCTTTTCCAAAATAGTTTCTAAGTAGACTGTGCAACAACTTCAAAATTTATCCTTTTGCCAATGAAAATCTTTATATATCTATAGCTCAGAATTAAATTCTGCAAAGTCAGTCAAAAATGGCAGAAACGACTCACTTATCTGATCTGGATATAAATATAGATTTTATTTTTCATTGCAGGAAATGTCCTACCATTTCTAACAATGCTGATCATTGTTTCAATGCTTGTGTGGTTTGTACCACAGTTTTTTCTCTGTCTTAGGAGGGTCTCTGGCTACTTGACAAAGTGCAAGGCTGAGTTGTGCAACAGCCAGAAGTCAGGCACAGGCTGAAGGAACAGAATTCATGGTAGTAGGCATCGATGTTGCTTATACACTAAACGATGCAGTTAGGCTCCAAGGATGGCATTTATAACAACCACCATGGTGTGGGGGGAAGATTTAAGCCAGGCAAAAGCATAAGCTGTTTCTCCATCCATCTTTTATGATACCAGGCCCTTTGCAGTTCTTCTGTGTCAGCTATTCTAGTTTGCTCTCACTTTCTTCATTTTTCCTGATTTCCACACTATTTGTTTTCCCTAACTCCTCTGTTTTATATATTCAGTGCTGAATAACACCATGAGGAGACTTTGTTCTTACACATCTCCCAGTCTTTCCCTAAGCACCCCACCTTAAATTATACAGCAGTGAAGTCTCATGCGAGTGAAGGGTCAATGATCTCACGGACTTCATGAGAAGTGCTGCTTTCTGGATGCCCACGTTTCTCTCTCACCCATCTTTTCTGAGTTTTCTGAAAGAGAAACTCGAGGCATTTCCTTACCTAAAGGAGCACTAAGGTTAATTATGCAGGCAAGCACTTCAGGAGTGAGTTTGTGCTGGGGTGCTTGCTACCCCTTGAAGACCTACAGCCCCTCTGTCTCTGAAATGAATTCCAGCCTCTGAGGACATGCATAAAGAAGAAAATGGGGCTCAATGGGGAGAAAGCTGAAAGAAGCAGGAGCTAGAAGAGATCTTCATTTTCTCTGGTGTGACACTCAAGGATGAGTTTCTCACTCTCCTTGGGCCAGGGAAGCAGAAGGGAGATTCACTGATTTGTCAAGTCATTGACAACATCTGTGCCAGGATCTTAATTCAGGTTTTCCAAAGCCCACTGTAGCGCCTGCTCCAGTTCATCATGCTCTCACATCTTTTTGGTGCAAAATAGATCCTCACTCCTAACCTGTGGGCTATAGATCTCCTAACCTATACATCTCTGGACACCCAGAGAATTGCTAAATAAATGCGGAATAGAGTCATCATCACAATAACAATAACACTTGTTGACTTCAGGAGTCAGACATATACTATGGAGGTGGGTTTACCAAGGAGGCTATTGGTAGCTCCCATTCTGGCATGCAGGCCTTACATTTAAATTGCACTTGCTTTAGCCACTATACCAATACGTACCATATATTTTAATACACATTATATCATCAACAATAACATATTGATGTGAAATATATTATATATTGCATATGTTCTATAAAACATAACGTGACATATTCTTTTTCAATAAACAAGGTTAAATGACACTAAAAGAAAAATAAAGGATTTATACTTGTTTAAACTTCACATAATGGCTGTGTCCTTGAGGACTCAATACTGATTATATTGAAAAAGATTAATCCATAAATAATATTAAAAGAATCCAGATGCATAAAGCACAGAGGATAGAGAGTGGCTTGCTGGACTCTAAACTCACCCGCCCCTTTCTTACTTCTGATCTCAGTTCACATGAGTAAATTAGGTTGCTGCTTTTTCATCATCTGTTTTCAGGTCAATGTCAAGGACTATTAATAATCTCTCAGAACACATTTTATAGTAGAAATATCTGACCAATGTGGAAATGAAAGAGGACCCTCTTGGCACCTCGGGCATGCGTGGAGGGAGAGCACAAGAGTTTACAGAGTGATCTAAGCGGACCAGCTGGAGAGTAAGTGGTTGGCTGAACAGCTGATGTGAGAAGAAGCCATCACAGGAGCAAGTACGGGTCCTGGATGCCTACGGAATGAGATGAGGAAGCAATTTTCTTCATATAAATACTCTCATCCTATGAAGACTTGTTTATGTATTAATTTCATGTCAATGAGTAGCCCTACTGACTTCATTAGGACTACTTACGTGCTTAAGATTAATCACATGCTTATGTTTTCCCTTGCTGAAGATAAATTTTCAGGAAAATTGTTCTTAGAACATTTTTCACCTTACATTAATGTACTGCCTCAGATCTGAGACCTATAGTATTGCTTACCAGTGTAAACAGTGGTCACCAACAAATCACACCACAAATCACCCAACATTGGACCTGCTTCATGGGAAGAGGGTCAATACCTGGGCCTGCAGCCCTTGGCTGAAGATGGAGCAGGACACACAGGGAACGGCAGAAGGCAAAGGTGAAAATAGCAGGAAACTGAAAAGACAGCAAAGAAAATTGCTTAGAAGAGCTCCTGGGGGCCAAGGAGCTTTGAAAGAGTGAGGAAATATAGCAAGGCAGAGGTATATGTTATATTTAACATCAGCCTTTTCAACAGGCAAAAATTAGCACTGGTTTAATATTGGAGCCATGCTGTATTTGTTTCTACTGCATTAAAACACCAAACATCTAATGTGTAGTGTGGTAACACAGAACCCAGCAGGAGCCTGGCCGAATGCTCTAACCAGCAGACCGTTTTGCAAATAGGACTTTCTAAGGGTACGGTGAGGTGGAGCTGGTGCTTTGGATTGTGGTGGAGCATTTGGTGGGAGATAAGCATTCGTTGCCCCAGGACAGGCACTTACAAGCACATCTGGGACAATAAATGCCTGGAGGACTTGCAGATGAAGCAGGGATATGCCTGATAATTCTGGGTCCTTCAGTAGACCTTTGGTGGGTTTAGAGCCCCGAACTTTGAGGTAAGATGTTGCTGGACTGGATCTTCCCAACATAAAGCTCAGGTGGTCAGAAAGACTGACAAAATCCAATTAAATGAAGAACTTAAATGAAAACGCTTTTAATTCATTCCCTCCTCTTCTCCTTCTTTCCTTTTTATGTCCTCTTATGAATTTGATCTCTCTCAGAATTTGTCTCTGGTGGGCTCCTCTATCTCACTCCTTAGGTTCCTCAGATTTAGAGAGAAATTTAAAGACTATTTTTACTTCTACACTGGGATTAATAGAATCCAGGCTGTCTGGCTGCAGGGTAAATCAGCACAATTTCCCTCTATGCCAAATGCCAGTGGTTTGTCATAGATGTGCTTAAGCCCCATCATTAAGTGTGGCTTACAGTACATGCTGTGTACTGGTAGTGGGTAGCTAAGGGGAGAAAGACACAAATGATGACCAAAAGGCTAAGACCCACTTTCAAACATCCTGTGACCATATCCCCAAACTGACAGCAGATCTGCTTTGCTGATCATAAATGTTATATTATTTGGATGGACTCTTTAAACCCTGCCATTTTTGGCATTTAAAAATAAAAGGATAAACAAAACCACATCTGGTCTGCAAATGTGCATGCCATGTTTGAGCTTGATGCAATTTTGAATTAGTTGTTAAACATTGAAAATCAGGGTTCATAAGGGAAATGCCTACTCAGCTGATTGTAGTGCAACTGGTGCAGCTATAATAGACACCAGACACTCCTGGAATAGCAGATAACTGTGTATGGTTACACAGGCATAGACAGAAAGAAAAGCCAGATGGTGCACTTAACTGCACTTAAAAATCTGATTGTGTGTGTCAATAATGAATGCCCAAATCGGATTCTGCCATAAAAAAAACGTATATGTGCAAACTAGTAGAACAAATGCAGTGCTACAGAAAAAAATGTGTGGATTCCATCACTGTAACGATGGTTATTATGATGATCAGTTATTTTGTATTTGCTGTAGATTTTTAACGTCTTAAACATTAAATACGTTACAACACAGTAACAAAAATAAGTAAAACATAGGGGTAATTCTGACAATTAGAAAACTATTATTTATAGCCAGTTTTCTCAAAAATACAAATGTTGTCTGTTGCTCAGATTGCTGGCAAATAGTTGCTGGATGCTACAGTCTTAAAATACCTGCCTTCCTTGGACATCAGAATGAAATCCTGGCAGGGTCAGCTGAGTCCTTCATCATTTCAAGGTAGATTAAGTTGTTTATTATGGGTGAAATTTAGGCCTGGTGGTAATCAATGGAAGCTTTACTGTCAATTGCAGCATCATACCTATAAATAGACATTTCATGTAAGACTTTAAAATAAAGAAATTTTACTTTTCTGTACAGAAATTAAGGTTCCCACAGTTATTCAGTCTTAGAAAAAGAATTTGCTTGGCTCAATTAAATAAGAACAATTAAAAAATATAATTCTCTGTAATTCCTCCATATGCTCGCTCCCTCTCTCTCTCCCTCTCTCTCTCCCTCTCTCTGTAATGGAGAGATTCTGACCCCCTTACACTGAGTGTATTTACTGTTAGCAGCCCCACTGATTTCAGCAGGAAAGCTTTTGGAGTAGGATGCTAATCAGTTGTAGTAAAGTTAGCAAAAGCTGGCCATACATAAGTACCAAATTCTGTCAAATGCAATCATATTAATCAGATTTGTCTCAGTATCTTACCTGTATATGTTCAGATGGCACAGCATGCAGCCATACTAGCCCAGATACATTGGCTAAGGCCAATTTAGTAAGTGTTTCCTCTCATGGTGTTTTCTCTCTGCATGGAGTGCCATGCAGACTTATCATCCTAATGCTTCCACTTCTGGAACTAGCAGAGTTTCCTCTAGCTGGAGTAATAGCAGCTTAGGTTGTGATGACACTCATAGAGTTTAGGCTCTCAAATCTCTAACGTACTTTTGAAAATTGTATGCAATATTTATTACCCCGTCAAACTGCAATTCAGTGGAGTAGC
Source organism: Gavia stellata (assembly GCF_030936135.1). Classification (NCBI taxonomy): domain Eukaryota; kingdom Metazoa; phylum Chordata; class Aves; order Gaviiformes; family Gaviidae; genus Gavia; species Gavia stellata. The sequence goes on along the minus strand of NC_082598.1, from coordinate 20,039,818 downwards.
AGAAGAGAATTGGACTGCCTTTCATTACAGTTTCCTGACCTTTTATCTAATGTAAAAACCTATTTTTAATTGCTGGTATCTTTGCCAAACCTTAAGAACTGCCTTGTATGGCCTTAAATGAGCCCCAATGGGTGTGAGCATTATGAAATTGTCTAATTACACGGTCACATTTGAATTTTGTTCTAAACTATTTGTGCTTCAGTCTGTGCATAGGACAGAAGGAGCTTAGCTCAAAAGCAAATATTCAATTTCAGTTCTCTTCCCATTGCTCAATATGTCCCCCATGCCTTATTTACTGCACAGTATCCAAACCCTGCTAGGAAGATAATTGCTATGTCCCTTCCAGGTTTTTCTATGGTGCCTGTTGCTATAGTACCTGAACATTTTACAAAATTTAATGAATTTGTATGCACAAAACCCCTCTGAGGTGAGGAGTAGTAGTATTCCATTTTGCAGATGCTGAACTGAGACACATAGAGTTGAAAATAAACCCCCCCAGCCCTCTAATATGTCATTGAGGTGATGAGGTCTGAATTTTTGTTGTGCTACTTTATATATTCAAAATTGCACTGCACTACTTGTATACCAGAGGTATCAAATCAGTCACTCAGAAAATCAGGAGTGAATGAATAGTGCAAATAGAAGACCTAAGTAAATCACTTGCCCAGGACATATGGCAGTGACATAAACCCAGCTTTCCAGACCATTGTTCCACTGTCTTAACTTGAGACCATCTTTCTCTTCCTGAAATCCTTGCCCAAGCAACCACTTGTTATAGCAAAGAGGCATAGGTCCTATAGGCAACATGCTTCACTATACAGCAAGGCAGGTCTGCTTCCTTCTCCCAGCAGAGCAGAAGGAGACACTGCCAGCTCTGCAGGCCAGCTGGTGAAAGGGTTATTTAAGGAGAGCTCAGTGGCGGAGATGGTAAATAAGTGTTTTGCTCTGATGCTCACTGTAGGAAGACTGGGGAGAGTCCCAAACCCTTTGAGAGGATTCAGCAAAAGATCGTCTGAAACAGAAGAAACAGTGGAAGAAGTAATTGAATAGAGATAGAATAAACACCAAGAAATAACTAAGAATAAACACTAAGAAATCACTGAGACTATATGATACGTATATGGTTGACTGCCGGCTGAATATGAGCCAGCAGTGTGCCCAGGTGGCCAAGAAGGCCAATGTCATCCTGGCCTGTATCAGAAATGGTGTGGCCAGCAGGAGCAGGGAGGTGATCATGCCTCTGTACTCGGCGCTGGTGAGGCCGCACCTCGAATACTGTGTTCAGTTTTGGGCCCCTCACTACAAGAAAGACATTGAGGTGCTGGAGCGTGTCCAGAGAAGGGTGACGAAGCTGGTGAGGGGTCTGGAGCACAAGTCTTATGAGGAGCGGCTGAGGGAACTGGGGTTGTTCAGTCTGGAGAAGAGGAGGCTGAGGGGAGACCTCATCGCTCTCTACAACTACCTGAAAGGGGGTTGTGGTGAGGTGGGTGTTGGTCTCCCAAGTGACTAGTAATAGGACAAGAGGAAATTACCTCAAGTTGTGCCAGGGGAGGTTCAGGCTGGATATTAGGAAAGATTTCTTTACTGAGAGAGTGGTGAAGCATTGGAACAGGCTGCCCAGGGAGGTGGTGGAGTCACCATCACTGGAGGTGTTCAAGGAACGTGTGGACGTGGCATTGTGGGACATGGTTTAATGGGCATGGTGGTGTTGGGTTGATGGTTGGACTTGATGATGATCTTACAGGTCGTTTTCAACCTTAATGATTCTGTGATTCTGTGATATTCACCCAAGAGCCTTAAGAGAATTAAAGGATGAAACAGTTGAATTATTGGTGGTGGTGTGTAACCTTTCTCTTAAGGTTTCACTCATTCCTGAGGAGGGGAGAGTGGTAAATGCAGCACAAATTTTTAAAGGGGTTTCTAGGGAAGATCTCCAAGACTGCGAGCCTGATGTCTGCACTTGGTAAATTAATAGAAATCCTGACAAAAGACAGAATTAGTGGAAATCTGGATAAATCTGACTTACTGGAAAGATAAAACATAGTTTCTATAAAGGCTAGTCCTGGCCTTCAAAGAAAATGGAAGTTTCTTGAGGGGACAACGAGCAAGCCATTAAGGATGACCCTGTTTCTATAATCTGCCTGGATTTCCAGAAGACTTTTGGGAATGTGCCTTACCATAGGATTTTAAGGAAATGAAGCTGCCATGGCGTAAGAGAGAAGGTCCTAGCTTGGATAAATAATAGGCTCAGAAACATAAACAGAAGGTAGGACTAAATGTTTGTTTTTCAAAATGAAAGGAGGGCTGCAGGGCTCTTCTAGGACCTGCGCTGTACAACATGTCTATAAGTGACCTGGAAAGCACAGCAAACAACAAGGTGACAATACTGGCTGAGCTGAGGGAGTCAGGCCCTAGGCTGTCTATAAAAAATTGCAGAATGGGATTATGAGACTAGGAAGTAAAATGGCAGGTAAAATTCAGCGTAGATAAAGTGGTGCAGATAGGAAATAATAATCCTGAAATTATGTACTAAATAATTTCCTCTGACCTGCCTATTACAACTCAAGAGTGAGACCTTGGGTCTTATCACAGAGAGCTTCAGAAAAACATCAGCTCAGTGCTCAGGAACTATCAGAAAAACAAATTGGACTTTAGGGGGAAATTAGGAAAGGAATGGAAAGCAAAACAGGAAAACAGCGTTACAACTCCGTAGCTATGGTCCAACTGCGCTCTGAATACTGTGTATCGTTCTTTTCCCCTTGTTTCAGAAGTGTATGGTAGGACAGAGAAAGATGTGAAGAAGGGAATCAGGAGTGATCAGAGTCACATGGCAGTGTCTGCACCAGGAAAGGTGAAACAGAGTGGGTTTCTTCTGACTGGAAAAGTGAGGACCTGAGTGTGGGGGAAGAGGCATCTTTGAAGTCATGCATTCTGTCGGAAAGGTGCAACTGGGAATTGACTGCTCACTGCCTCTTCCAGTAGAGGAATCATGGGGCCATGACATGTTTTCACCCATAGGTAATAGACCTGTCAGGCTCCTCGCTGTAGGATGTTGTGTGCCTAAGAAGCTTCACGAGGAGATCGGGGAAGCACTTGGAAGAGGCACACGTTGCGGGTGACAAAACAGAGAAACTACAGCAGGTGCAGGATTCCCCCTGGCTGAAAAGTGTCAGAGCTGAGAGACTGCTGGGGGAGAGTCCGGCTGTGCTCGCCCTGTGTGACACCCTGCCTGGGGTGTCTCCACCTGCGGCACCACGGGAGCCAGAGTTCCAGGCTGGCAGGACCCTGCTCTGGAGCTGCACGGCTGCTCTGATGCCTTATCTTGCTGTGAGGAAGGCAACAGCCTCAGGTATGTGGTCAGGTATGATAATGCATAATGCAAAGAAGATGAATTAGGTCATATCCTCTCCTCTGATTATAGGATAGAAGAACGCCTGATTACAGCATCTTGGGACTGCTACAAAACAGGCTTGCAAAACCAATGCCTTGTTATATTTTGAAAATGAACTGAAACTGAGAAATGAAACCCACACATTTAGAGATGGTGAGGCTGATGAGAACATTTTCAATTTCTCCATTTGCAACAAATACGATGAAAGCTGGGGATCTGTTTAGGGATACTACCACATTTGAGAAATGCTCACATCCATGCTGCACACAGGGTGTTGTGGGAACAGACAAGGAGTCATCCAGAGCTGAGTTTCAGGTCAAGAGAGAAAGCAGACATCAATCAGTAGCTGTAAGTAAATAGGACCTGGCACCTGAAGTGACTTAAACTTTAGAAGTTAAACCTGAAATAGTATCCTGATTCTTAAAGGAAGGCAGTAAATTACTTGCCGAACAAATGGGTGACATAATCAAAATGAGTAATGTTGCCAAGTCCTGAAGAAAGCGCGGCGTCTGGGAGTAAGGAGTTAGGAGACAGGGCAGGAGTGGATTGCCAGTTTCCAAGTAAACATCACACAAAACACAAGCCATGTAAGAGGCACAGTTGTGAAGACAGTCTTTATTTTGGGACAGTCTTAGCTGAGCATAGTAAATGAAATCACAATTCTCAGACAACTCACCTTATATAAATGTTGCTGTTATCACCAGTGTATGCAACGAAAAACATGAACCCAAATAACTAATAAAATAGAAAAATCCTCCCTCCTCAAACTGAGATGAAATTAAACTAGATATATTTTCCTTTAAACGAATCTCTCATTATTATCTTCAGAGTGTTTTTCTGATAGTGAAATGAGTGATAAGATGGTTCTAGATGAAAAGGAAAGCCTTTTAATTTACTAAGGAAAAACCCCAGAAGGCTGCTGTGACTGGCAATATTAAAACTTACTCTTCTGTAATTGACTTGTGTCTAATCTAACTTATTTTCTCAGCATTAGTGTTGGTCATGACAGTGAAACAATATTACTCACTCCAAGAAATATCAAAGATCTGATTTTTTCATAAAATAAACTGAATGCCCGGGAGGTAGAGATCCCACCGCTGGCAAGAAAGAAGAATTTTGCTTGTACAAAGAGTAAGCCAGTATGGATATTTTAAAGTCACTTTTGAGACTGACCTCAGCTTGCCCCACAGGAGGGCAATTGACCTCAATTTGGAGATTGACCTCAGGCTGCCCTCCGGTTCTATGTAACAGTGTGTGGTTGCACCAAACCAATTCATTTGCAATACGGAGGTCTAACAAGAACTGGACTGCAGACACCTCATCTCTCCTTCTGGGCTTGTCCCTCCTTCTTGCACTAAAAAAGAGAGCAGGAAAAGAGCAGAATGGCCTGGTATTGGGTGCAGGGAATTTTGGCACAGGTGCTGGCAGGTATCATAGGATATATGCTGAAAACTTGTATGGATTTGAGGTACAGCAAGTTGAAGCAGAGCTGACCTTGCACCTGGGGGTTAGTCCCTTGCTGGTCACCAGGAACTGAACGAGTTGTTGTGGAGAACTGGTTTTTGTAGTCTTTAATGAAGTTCTAAGACCGAGAGTCGTTAGACATAGCCTAAGGATATCTTGTAGCTGAGATCATGGTCCATCAGGTACATTGACTATGAAGACCGCTTTTTCTCACACCCATCATTGTGGTATTCAGTCAGGTCTGTTGGAATTACATTTCCTGTCATATTGAGTTATTTTGCATTCATCAAAGGAGACTAAGATTTTTAAATGACTAAAATTGGAAATATATTTTAATTTCACACTCAGGCATGAGAGTTACATCTTTTGTGAAGCTGAAATTTTGATAGCAGTGAATTTCCAGCTTCCTACTGGTAGTATCATTAGCTCATATTAATGTTCTTTCTCCACTCATTGAGGAGTATGTACACCAAGGACTGTGGTCCACATTGCTTTACAATGTAGATAAACGAAAGCAGTACTGTTAAATAGAGCATCAATTCTCATTGCAGTGTCTTTTGATTCACAGCTGTGTGAAAGTTCTCCAAGCACTTCTGTTTTTCATATCTGTGAATGTCCAGATACGGACAGAAGCGAATATCCACTTGCAGCAGTTTTTAGATAGTTTTTATTATTGCTTCTTGCCACTGCTATTCTATGTCAAGATTATGATAAGTAGTCCCTTTGCTGAATGTTGTAAAATCAAGTATAAAACTTATGCATTATATATTTATGCAAAGTGAAAGCAAATTTGGTCTAACACACTGCAAAGTATTATCCTCAAAACTTACTTTTATTTGTCTAGTTAATTTCTTCTGTTTTTAAGAAAGATTTACAGAACTCTTTTTGTTTTGTATGTCTTTATTAAAGTAATAATTTACTTATTTTTCTTATTTGTTAGAATTCTTTATTCTTTTTTTTCTAACCTAAAATAATATATCTCTGAGATCAAAAGTTCTTACATATTAATGAGGATTAGGCTGTTTCAGAGCTTGCATGGAAACCTTCAAATACCATTAAGGTGTTGCAGGAAGAATGTGGCTTTTTTTAATCAATGAGTCGTTCTTATTCAACTTCTACACAATGCTTTTGCAAGATATAATGGTTCTTGTAGCAGACGGACCTTAAAAACAAGGTCTTAATAGACTTGATCGAAACTCACCCTTTCCACTACATAGAAATATCAAAAATTTGAACAGTATTTTAGTTCCAGTTTAGACTGAAAATTTGAGTTTCACAAAATTGCTTGTTCTGATGTGAGGCTGTCTTGAAAAAACTTTTCATGTTATTCATCTCTGCCTGGCTAGACTATCCTGACAGTCTTCATTTCTGTTTGTAACTGTCATAATTACACTTTCATTCACCTGCAATGTGCTAACTGAGTGAGAGAAAGAAAGCAAGGAAACCGTGAGGTTGCCTCTTTGCACTAGTGGTGGAGCGGTGAAATGGTTGCTCTAAATTTGCAGAGAGAAATTAGATACTTAATTCAAAGAAAGGGCCTGGATCTGAGGGTTGAAAGCAGAGATCATCACCTCTCATCGTCCCAGAATTAGACACCGAAGTAATCTTGCAGCTAGACCTTAACTTTTACTTTCTCCTTGACATAAACTATGGCTTGGACAGCTTGTTGGCACTGAGAAGCCCAATGTAACATTTATTCCTTTACTTTTTACAGGGAGCCTAGAGGTTACAGCTGAAAACTAAAGGTTACAACACCTGTTATAGAAAAAGCCCTACATAATTTGGGAGCTTGTTGCAACTTCTGAAGTGACTTGGGCAACATGAGTCAGATCTTTAAAGGGATTTAAATGTTGAAAATGTCAAGGGCTTTTGATACCAAGGCATTTAAAAAATTCTTCTAAGTACCCCCCTGTATCTTTAGCAATGGAAACACCTTTAAACCTAGCATGAAGACCCTTAAAGATATAATTAGCTCACACAGCAGGTAGGTGGTCTGTGTCCAAGAGCTTAATTCACCTCTAAAAGTGGGCCCAAGTTTCCTATTTCACTCACTTTTGAAATGTGATATTTTTTCTTTCCTTCCAACTGTTCCTTGTGCTTACCATGCTCTATGTATAAACTTAAAAATGAAAGAATTTATAGCACAGTTATAGCACAAGTCCAACTTGTTTGATTTCTAGCCTGCATGTAAAAGCTGAGTAACATTTCTAACATTTTGAAGTTGGGAAATGGGGATCACATTTTATTTATCTACCTGTGCTTTTTGAAGACAAGCTATTCCATTTTATTGAAGTACATAATCTCAGTATGCCAGACATCAGTGCTATGAAATGTCATCTGTGCCTATTTCTTTATATTATAAATCCTTGCACATTGCAAAACCAGTTAGATTAAAGAGTAGAAGCAGTTAAAAGACAATGAAGAAATTTTAAATTACATATCTATATGTGTGGGCCTGATTCTTATTCGTACCCTGATCTGTTTATACTGGCAGAAAAACATGGCTCTCGGCTAGGTGCAAGTGCATTTTGCAAGAAGTTCCGCTTCACTCTAAACTCGTAAGAACCTGGCCCCATGCTGCTACCAGCCATGAGATCATGGTCTTAGGGTCTTTATATCAGTGCAATTATTTATATCAGTGTAACAATTAACATCCATTGTTTACACAAATATAAAGGAGATTTAGGTGTGCAAAGGCCCCATAAAATATATAAAAGGATCATATACTTACTTATATCAAAAGTTTGTCTACATGGTAATTTGTATGCAGGTAAGAGCTCTTTCATGCTTTGTTCACTTTGTTCTTCCTCCGGACTATCTGAGATCAGCACAAACTTGATTTGTGCAATATGAAGAATCAGCTACCTACCTGTAGTCAGAAACAGGTTGTATAAACTTGGGCTTGGTGATTTCGTAAAGATAGCTACTGGACAGACCAGCTGAAACCACTAACAGTTCCAGGCAAAATACTGCATGCACACACTAGGAGTACATAAAAGTCATGCCTTATCTGCACAGAAGTCTTCTCTATCCATTTTTTATAGATCTGTCTTTGATATGAATTGCTGAGGTTAGTCGCATTACACGGGTATGAGGTTTGTGTGGATGGATAAACTGGGCCCTACATGTTAGAAGCAGCATACTTAGTTAACTCATTCATTAATTGAACACAAAACAAATGCCATTACAACGGGAGGAGGAGGAGTTGTTTATATTATAACTTTATCTGGCCCTGTACCTGTTTAATTGGGAGGCTCCTACAAGGTCTTTTAAGGCATATTAATCTCATATTGACATCCTCCCTTTCCATATGTTTTTAGACACTGCAATATGAATTATGCTTATTATGGAAATGACAGCCAAATCTATTTTGCTCCTACAAGTGATGTGCCAAGACAGCCTCTCTTCTGTCAGCAAGCATTGCCAAAGTACAAATGCATATGGCAGCAAACCTTTTTCAAGTTAAAACAGAAATGTTGAAACTGACTTCACTAATTTATCAAAACTGCTTCCTGGCTCTCCCGGGATTTCTCCTGGCGACTATAAGACATCCTTCTCCAATGCAACTGGAAACTTTTTGGAGCTAAGTCAATATTTTCATTCACAATTCATGTTAACGCTGGACCCAAACATTGCAAGGTGCTGAACCTCTTGATGGGGAAGCAACCAGCACTTTCCAACAAAAAAAATCATGGTCCTACTCTAGTGGTTTGCCACCATTGCACTGGAATTTGTAAAACTACTTCTAGTTGTAAAGAAATGGTTTGAAGAACTACTAACTGAATATAGGCATTCTATCCTCCTTATTCCCTCTCTTGGCATATAAATGCACCTGTGAGGTCAGGATAGAGAAAAATAAGTCCCAACTCCTTTTCCTTCCACAGAATTTAAAATCTTAATACTGGAAACAGTGAGAATAGAGCCTTCCCCTCTGCCCTTCCCCCAGAAGCTCAGGTGCTTGGTAGTCCTCCAGTAGTTTCAGTAGGCTTGGAGCATGGTCCACCACACAGGAGAGCTGCTTTGCTCCTTTTCTTTTCCACGCTCACATCTATTCTAGTTTTGCTTCTGAAGACTGGAGGGCCCCATGCTGTTGTCCTTTAACCAGTGGAGAAATATCACTTAGCAGTTCCATGTTTTATGAGCCTGACTTGGAAAGAGCGCTGCATGCTTTACATCTTCAGGAATTATTTACTATGTCATTTGTTAACTGAATTCACTGATAAAGCCCTTCAGTGCCTTTAGACATTTATGAATGCTTCTGTCATGTTTCTTACCTTCGCTAGCTCTGCTCAGTATACAAAAGACCCCTTTTTGTTATCATTGTACTTGTTTCTTGTGTAGAGCAAATCAATTAGTTAAACACATTTTCATTTTGTGTAGTGTAAACATCCTGCTGGGTAAGGGCTGTTTTTGAAGGTGAATGGATCCTGAATTTCTTCAGTGGAGTAGCAATGATGCCTCTGATAGATGATGACATGGTAAGGGATATTGTAATGGAGATTTCAGTTACTCTCTCCCTATTCTAAAGTTTCTTGCGCAAGAATGGAAAAGCCACTTCAGTCACTCAAAATATTAAATCTTTGTTGGGCATTTTTAAAATGAATGCCTTGTAGGAACTACTGATCATAACCTAAATCCTTACCTAGTATAAATCATTATAGACCTTATTGGCTTCAAAGATGATACTGATTTACACTAGTTAAGTGTACAGACAGGGCCTGTAGGGCATAGCCATTAGGAAAGAGCAAATTTCCATGGGTTTTATTCATTTGGGTCATAAAACGGCAGTGTTTTTTGTAAGTCACCTGAAAAATACCTCTCTGAGATCTAGGCACTAGCAAAATTAGTCATACTGGATCCTGTACAGGAATTCGTTCAGAGGCTGGCCAGTCCCACCTATTTTTCATCACCTTAGGAATATGAGGTTACATACCTAATGACTTCAAATGGTTTGTGTGTAGTTTTGTGGCTTGGGACTTCTAATATATAACAAGATCATGGATCTGGGTTGAGAAGAGAATATTCTTTGTTCTTTCTCAGAAAATCCAACCTTGAATTTTTTTTCCTCGTATGTTAAACTTCAAGCATGTCCCCTCTGAAATCAGTGTCAAAACTCTCCTTGGCATCAAGCAAGAGCAGGGCTGAGTCAGCTGACAGCTCTGTTTTGAGCTGCTCCTGCAGGAATGTGAAGGATGAATACACACAGAGTTGTACCACTAGATTGGAGAGTCCCTAAATTGGATAGGTCTGCCCCTGCGTCTGGCCATCACTTGGCAGACATAACAGTGCTAAGTTTAGCTCTGTATCGATTGTAATTTGCTGTGGGATGCTGGGCAGGGAGGAAGATCTAGAAATGGAAGATTATAATGTATTATTGCATTTAGGGTATTGATATTATTGCAAATCGTTCCCTAATTTCTACAGAAATATTTTGGGCACAGCCACATGAAAATACTAAAAATAACAGCCTTGTTCCATCATTTGGAGAGCCAGAAAAGTGTTAGCTTGCATACTGTGTAATAGAGTTAATTCCTTTCATAAGATGGGAATTGTTTAACGTCTGTCTGAACTGAACTTTTTTCTAACTACATTTTAGATTAACCATAGTCTACAAATTTGCAATAACAGATTTGGAAAGTGACTGTTGATAGGAAATGAAGGGTTACAAAGCGTCCACTTCAATGAAAATCTGAAAATGCCAAAGTACTTAACTTTCATTATTAAATAAAGAAAAAGTTTCCAAAGACTAGTGGAAAACAACTATGTGTTTCCAAGCTTTCCGGCAACTCTACAGCTGTACATCTGCGCAGAGCATTTAATCACAACAGTAGGCCTGGAGGGGCGCAGGTGTACCAACAGGGTATGAATGAGGAACAAGAGGTACCTGCTAAGGTGTATGAATCAGCTGAAGTCACCCAGGCTGAAAAGACCTCCAAAGGAAGTCTTTGCAGGGGAAGGAACAACCAGCTCAGCTTTTCCCTTTTATTTTGCTTAGAAGTGTAAGATTCCTTCTTTTGTTTGGGGACCACCACCAAACCCCACCCCAGGCTGGGGTTAACCACTTCAACTCCATTGCGGAACAATGAATCCAGGTGTGGATATGAAGCCTATTGCACACATTTGAAAATGTATGCGGATGACAACTGAAAACCACATTGAGTGTAGAGGGATATGTGAAGCACTTAGATGTTGCTTCTTTGCCCGGACACATCACGTCACAAAAACTGGAATAAATTTACCAAAGATGCAGAACCATTTTACAATTCCTTTTGAAAAAAAACATAAGAAGCTCAGCTAAGCACGACCAAGTACCAGTCCCATTTTAAACCACTTTCTAAACCGTGCTTTATGGAGTTTGCCAGACAAGTAGCCATAGACACCGATCAGAATCACAGTCCTTCAGTCCCAGTTGACTACAAGGCAAGAAAGTCTAAGGCACTTGCTGCTTTATAGACACTACCCTCGAGCACTGTCCGTTTACCTGAAATGGTTTCAACTGCTCCAACCCTCAGTACAAAGTAAGATGACCACATCTGCACAATACAGCATACAGGGCATTTAGCCCTTTTGGGGTTGGTCAGGCATGAGTTGCCCCTGGTAAATACATGCTGGCCATTCCCACTCACCCTCTGGTCCTCCGTGTGTTCGGACATAGCTTCCAGGAGATGTTGCTCCCCCTGCTTTCCTGGAAACTGAGGTTAGGATGACTACTCTGTTGGTCCTCAGATCCTCCTCTTGCCCTTGTGAAAGCGACATGTGGTGTTTGCCTTATTCCAGACATCAGGAACTTCCTCTGAGTGCCACAACCTTTTGAAGATGGTAGAGAGTGACCTTGCAATGACATGGGCCAGCTCCCACAGCACCACTGGCACCCACAGCATCCCATCCTGTAGATGTCCAATTTGCTAAAGCAGTTGCTAAGTCTATCTTTCTCTATTTCATGTAATGCCTCACTCCTGCAGTCTCTCACAAGGCTTAAAAAGCCAAGAGGTTTATGCGCAGACTTTATCAGTAAAAGCTGAGGCAGAGAAACCATTGAGTGTCTCATCCCTTTTGCTGTCACTAGGGCCTCAGCCCCACAGCGTGCTCATGTTTTCCTTTCCTTTCCTTTTTCTGATAATATGCTCTAGAAGCTTTTCTTCTTGTCTTTCCCATCGCTTACTGGTTTCGACTTCAGCTGAGTTTTGGCCTTCCTAATTGTATCCCTGCAGGCTTGGGCAATGCCTTGATACTCCACCTGGCTTGCTCGCTCCTGCTTCCCTGTGACATAGGTTCTAGGACTTGTATAGCTAATAAAATTCAATGCTGTGCACTGCAAAACTCCTTTTCCTCCTAATACCATTTGCTAGGATCAACTCCAGTCATCTCTGGTCACCCTGTAAATCAGTTTAGTTGCTGCCATCTTGTGATAACTGCCACCTTGTGACCACTGCCACCTTGTGACCAGCCTCTACAGAAAGCCAAATTTTAACCTCTTATGGTAGCCTAGAAACCAGGAGGTGGAGCCAAATTGTTGTTTTCCTTATGGTAAACAGAAAATGGCTCATTAGAAAATAATTGATTACTAGGACAATTGTACTGAGCGAATGTTTGCTTTCTGTACGTGAGTTGTGGATCTTTTATCTGAACAGCTCTTCACAGATGCTTGGGTCAAATGATGCTTAGTTCTTCAGTTGTAAGAAGGATAAGCTGGCACTCCCAAGAAAGGAAACATAAAGGTGTACATCTAGCACATTTACAATTAGGATTATACAGAATGAGACTGGCAGAACATAGAGCATTCACCCTCCAGATGTTAATCATAGTAATGCATTATACATAATAAGGCTTTCCTTCCTCCTAATGGTGTTCAAGAATAAATAAGGAGTTTTAAGTGCTTACAAGCTACAATAATGGAAGCCCACTGTGTTATTTCAGAAGGGATAAATAGACCAAGATGCCTGTATATGAAGGCGAGAGAGAAGAAACCTTGAGAGATATAAATTAACTGAGCTTTGTGAAACATGGTTTTGAAATAAAACATTTCCACCCTCCCCCATCTTTTACAGGGTTTTTCCACTCAGATAATGTAGATGCTTAAGGTACAATTATAACATCTTTAGAAGATTGTTAGATTATATGAAAGAGGAAATAGTAATATACGTACAGAGAGATACTGAGAAAGAGGGTATGTGGTTTGAGTCAGAAATCCTCTGATCTCAAAAGAAGCAGATGATGCAGATAAAACACAGGCTTCACTGGCACAGCTAGCAGGGAACTTTTATGTGTACATAAAGCAATTATAAAAGGTGTTTGATTTTGCATTAAAGCAGCCAATTAGTTCCTTTTTTGACTAAAAATATATATTTCTACTTTTTGTGTTTTCAGCAGACGACAAACCAAAAGGAAGCTCGGTAGAAGTCATTGACCAGAAAAAGCTTTGAATGTATTTTAGTGCAGGAATTCTGATGGGAAAAGTCCCCCCACAACGAGAACCCTTTCCCTCTGCCTCACAAGCTACGTGCAGAGGCTTTCCAACAAAATTGGCAAAGATGGTGGCTTCAGAAAGATACCTTTGCTTCTGGGATAAAGTTGGACATTCAAAGGCAGAGCCGAGGCACTGTTTGCTGGGCAGCCCACATGAATGGCATGTTGGCTATAGCTGTGGTGAGCCCTTGCTGCAGGGTTACCCCATGTAGGGTTGTTTGTTGGTTCTGCAAGTGTATTTCTCTTGAAAACAGGCAGGAGTCAAGAAATGCCAGCAACAAGTAACTGACCACGACACAGAACAGAGAGCATCGGGGCTGCGGTACACAGGAGAGCGCTGGAGTCTCTGTTTGTTTTTCTCTGTTGTAATTGCACTGTTGTATTACACAACTCTTTAGCTTTTGCTCTCGTGTGGGAGCAGCTTTCAGGAAGGTTTCTGCAGCATAATAGCATCCCATGAGGAATGATTTCAAAGGGCAACTCTGAGATAGAGATGTAAGAGAGCTGCTGATTTTAACAGGTTTTCATAGCAATTGTTTCCGAATAGCCATGTTTTAGAGTATTAACATTCATTTATTAAAGAATATTTACCTAGAGGTAAACACTACAACCTGTCTAATATTCTTCCATTCCTTGTAGCTTCTCAAAAATAATTACTGTCATTTCCAGACATTATTTAAATATTTTTAAATAAAAATTACTAATATTGATAAAACACAATGGTTGAGACAAGATTAAATTGACTCATAGGGATGTGGAAAACTTGCATATAAAAAGTCTTGGAGGCTATTTTATGAGACCTGAGGATCAAGGTTGCTATCCTGGCACAGAATGAAAGGGACGTGCCCTGTCACAGATATGTTTGGCAGCATTTTAAGGATTTGAGAATGCTTCATTCATATTGACAGGAGCACTGAAGTAGGTCAATCACCACTATGTGTCGTTCTCACGGAATACACCAGTAACACTGATTTTTCAGTCTTTCAACTACTGTGAATCTGTCCACATTCACAGACTAAGGGAGATGCCCCAAAGCTCACTTCAATTTCCGGTACAAAGCAATGACGACTCTGTTATAAGATTTTGAATGAATGAGACTAGCACTGAGATTTTAAGCCTCATGTGAACATCTTCAATTGGTTTTGATAAGACTTCCCTGAATCTTGTCTAATGCATTTGGAGCCATTATGTGTGGTTATTTTCTTGGGCAAGTTCCAGAAATCAAAGGACAATAGGACACGTTCTTCTGACCGACCTTGATTATTACCAAGGGAAGAACTAATTTATTCTGAGCAAAAGTTATGCCTTTCTTACAGTTTCACGGTGCATTCTTCTGCAGGTAGCAGATGAGCGGAGAGGACACAAGCAATGCTCTGGTTTGTAACATAGACCTTGCCTTTTCTACGCTGAACATAAGCTGCTAAATCGAATACATCTCTTGCAAGTATCCATTCAAGAATTTTTATGTATGCTGTCAACATGAACAACCTTGATAGCTTGTTACTCAGCTGTTTTTAAGAATTTCAGGTAGAAACAGCTCTGCAAAAAAAATTCGGGGAAATAAATTCAGAAAGCTTTCACTGCAGGTCATGCTGTAAAAAGATATTTAAAAAATAACTTTCTCCTAGAACTCTAAAGTAAAATACACCTTTATTGTTGGCAGAGTGCTGCAGTTAGATGCTTACTAGCTTTTGGCATCTCTCTTTTCTGACTCTTTCCTTTTCTTTTCTTTTTTGCCAAAGATGACTCTTTAATGCCAAAAAAAGAAATCATATCTTGTAGAAGCAGAAAAGATCAACTTTTTTAGACAGGCAACAAAGAAAACCTCTGCAAAGAAACAGTGTCTATTGAAAAACACATTGAGAAACTGAACTCTTTAAAAAGCAGGAAACTCTCCAAACTTGTGATAAAGGTTTAAGGTGTGTTCCTCTGTATGGGAACAAGGTCAGTTCTGAGCCATCCAGTTCCTGTACTACTCTGAACTTATGGACTTTTCTTCCTGCTAAAAGTAAGCAGAAGAAAGCTGTATAAAGGCCAATGTGGACTTTGGGACGTTATTGGGTAGATGCTTGAATTAAGGAGGGTTTTGCTCATGCAAATCATGCCTCTCTGTGATACAGAACAAATAACACCCTAATCAGAAGCATTTTTTTACCACCTGCCTACTAGTCAAAAGCAAGGGGAACCTTATCTGCTGCTGTGAAATCATGAATTTCTGTTTCTGAGATTATGATCCGTGGGATGTACTAAGCGGGGTGTATACCACAATGCTGATGTTAGCTGGCTTCCCAGCTGAAGTGCCTTACGCAGCAGCTAATCACCTGCTTCTGAGAAGGAGGAGGTACAGGGAGAGTTTGTTTTTCCTATAAATTGATCTCTGATCCTTTCATCCCTCAGTATAGCTGTACTTGTTTAGTCTACTGAGGCCTCTTAGGGCTAACACGTAATGAAGTACAATCGCATAAGGGTGTTCATAGCCACAGCAGTGCTGTTAGCTGTGCTCTTTAATGGATTTGGATAAAACCTCGCTCAGCAAATAGCACGCTGAAAACAAATATTCTCTTTGTTGTCTTAGGATATACTGTCCCCATTACTGTACTGCATTTGTTCTGAAAACAGACCCACAGAGGGTTGCATTTTGATCTTTGAACTTCGAGCTGACCCGTTGTCAGACACTGATGCCTCACTGTGAACCTTAGCACAGAAACAGCTCATTGGATTCCAAATAGCAGGAGAGCGTGTGCTGTCCTGGTGGGCAAGCCATGTGGTAGCTTTCTAATTTATTCATAATTTTACCAAAATCAGATGTTGTATGAAAGAGTAAATTAAGTAAATACCCAGCTGAATGCAGTCTGTTTGAGCTGCTCCATGCTGTGCAGCCAGTCGTGAGGGGGGAAAATACAGCCTTAGGACGGCAAAGGCTGTGAGTCCAAAAGCTCAAGGGGTGACCAAAGCACCCAGCACGTTCTTGGGCAGTTTATAAAGATGGCAAAAATCATTAAATCCATTCCACTGCTGCTCACCAGACGCCACTGCAGAAATGAATTAATTGCACACAGTGAGCCAAATGGTGTTCCCCTTTCTGACACAGGGCTACACCTTGGTTTGGACTGTGCAAGAAGACAGTGCAGGTCTTCACCTCTTGTCATCCCATCTTTGAGCATTAGGACTTTGACACGAAGGGCTATAACCAAAAAGCTGACTAATTTCTCATTGAAATCAATGACAAATACAGAGTTTGACGTTTCCCTGCCATGCATTTAGGGGTAAGACAGATTCAGCCTTCTTTCCCATCTGGAAGAGGGGAAAGGGCAGGACTTTGGCTTCATCATTCTGTTTGCTGGCTGAAGCAGTGTGGCCAGTGCTGGGGTTTAGAAATTACTCTGGGAGTGACACTGCTCCCCAGTCCCCTGGTGGGACAGCCCAGGCCAGGCAGCGCTGTTAGCTCAGGGCTGTGCCCAAAGCCACAGCCTCAGCACCAGCCATCTCCTGGAAACTCTTGCCTGGTGTGTTTGCTCCCCTGGTTGGCAAACAGATTTGGGAAGGATAGCAGGAGGGCACGTTCGTTCCACAGGTGTGCCTTTGGTGCACCAGGTTGCAGACTGAAAAGGCATGACGGTGTAAATAGGGGGTTTAATATTTCACCAAAACGTCAAAGCTTGAAGCGCCTGCTGGAGCAACGGAAATGCCTGTGTGAGGCTGAAGCGAAGGCACTGTAAAATTCTCACAGCGTTAATACCAATGTGATCGTTAAGTAGTTATTCACTGTAGATACAGTTAGTGGTATGCAGGCAGTAGGTTTTTAGTTCTGTGGCATTTTGCTGACTTTACAGTAAAATGATCTTCCTTTCTCAGATTTTAATGTGCTATGTCAGGAGTAAATTATATAATGGATGCCTGGGACTTTCTGTCTTGTGGTCTGATTCTATAACAAATTTCACCCTTCTTTTCCTCAGAGAGGGTAATTAATGGAGTGTACTATGATTTCCATATGAGATAATCTTCAGAGAACTTTTTTAGTTGTGTATGTATAGCCTTGCGAATCGCTTGGCTTTAAAAGAAACTGCATTGTGCAAAGCTTAAGCAGTACTGATGATCCATATTTCTGCAGAGGACCTCTTTAATGTATTCACGTTTCTGTTTCTTACTGAGGTAAAGATTTGTCTTTTTTTAGCATTTACTTATCTGTACAGAGATGTGCACAGCCCTTTGTAGTCAAAAATGGTTTAATAATTACGTCAGTTCAATGAACTAAGAACCTCTCCCATAGGTAGGAGTTGTAGGATCAGGTTAGTTAATGCTTTAGTTAATTTACTGTTACGTGGTGCGTGCTTCAGTTTCAGAGCACAGATCAGTAGAGGAGAGGCAGGTGCCCATAAAGCCTTATTGTTACACTGAAGAAAATCTGATGATGCTGATCTTAGCAAACTGAATTGACTCACACCAGTCCTGAAGCTTTTTTTTCTCTTTTTTTGACCTGAAAGACAGCATGGAGAGTAGATCCAAGAAAGGAGGAAACACAAAAAAGAGCAATGAGAATTCTCTGCGGCTTTTTTGTCTTTGTTCATCTGCAGTAGTAAAAGTTGCCTATCTACGTATGTGGTAAAATAGTAATTTGTCAAAGAGGTAAACTTACTGTACACCAATGTTCTACATTTAAAAGATCCCTAGTGTACTATGAACTATATTGTCTTCATAAACAGTCATACTTAAGAGTAAAATATTCTTACTTCTTCGATTACTGTAGTTTTCCGCTGTCTCTAAGGATGGGCTAGTAAACGCCCAGTGTCAGGGCACACTACACTTGTATGATGTATGATATTTTCATTAGGTCACTTTTTAAAAAAAAAAATTTCTGATTATATGTACACATGGTTATCATGGACTCCAAGAAAAAAGAGAAAGATGAAAAAAAGAAAAAAGAAAAAAAAGGAGGAGTGCCCTAAAAGCCAGGCAGTCAGTCGGCAGAGTGATTCTGAGGATACTGTGCTTTAGTCCATGAAAGCCTGAGGTCATTTTTGCTTGGACATTGCATAAAGTGTGCCTGCCAGATTCAATATATATAATCCAGTGCCAAGTGACTGAAATTAGGGTTTTACTGTTTGATCTTTCAGGCAAGTAAGCAAATTGTCACTTTCGTTTCTCAATAATTGCTGGGATAACAGATCTGGCTGTTATTTTTTCCAAACCACACTATTAACCAAGGTATGGAGGAAGGAGTCTGATCAAAGGTAATTAACGATTCTGAACAAGATTTCATTGGGGTATTGGATCACATTTCCTTTACACATGTCAAGGGGAGTATATCTGAAAAAAGTACAAGGCTGGTTAAATGGAAATGAAGCTTCCAAAGGAAGTTATGTTCTTTTAGAGCTAATATGCTAAAAGGCTGAGATTACAGAACTATTGCTGAAGGAGCAGCGTGCTCTTACATGTTGCTTAGTGCCCCCAAGCTGACATCATCATTAGTTATTTATAGCACACTAATATCTGAAGGTCCTAGTCAGAAGTAAGGCCTCCTGATATTATACTCTGTCCAAAGTGGAAGAATGTCCTCGGTCCTAAAAAGGTCACAATGTCATTTAATCTCATTGGTGTTGAAGGCAATCAGAACATCTAATGGGGGGCTTCAGACTCATACAAAGAAAAGGTTTTTGCAGGAACAGCATCTCAGAGAAATCTTTCTTGATGGGTAGATTAATAATTCCTTAATGAAATATTTTAATTAATTTGGCTGACATAGGCAAGTACTATGAATGGAATGGAATGTAAGTCAGAATGATCATATACCACCCTTCTTCAAACTAGCATAAATTTAAACACTATAAGGGCAAAATTTCTTTAAATTTTTTTTTTAAATAGTATACACAATATACACAGACATATAGTCAAGAAGACAAGTCAGAAAGATACAGGGACATACATATTTGTGTGTTGCAGTTTCTTTCAAGTGACTGATGGTGGAGTGAACAATTTGAGAATTCAGAGTAGTGGCTGTACTCAGAATTGGAGGTTGTGATAAAACATTTTTGAAGGTTGCCTATTTTACACAGCATTTAAGTCAATACAGCTGCTGTGGCTGCCTTACAAGAAATCCATCATTTCTTACCAGAGAGTGAAGAAGTTCTGTTTTTCTATTTTTTAGAAAGCACTTTTTCAAATCTTACTAATCTGTATTCTGCAAACCCACCACTAATGGCAGGTTTGTTGGAGTGTAAACCACTCTCTACTTTGCCTTGGGCTGTCTGGTTTATTCAAGTTACCCTGGAACAGAAATAGCTGTAGTTTTGGCAGCATCAGTCCTGCTTTACTATAGGGAATACATCACTATTTATCAGTGAGCATTTCCAAATGCAAATGACCCTCCAAATTAGGGATGTCCTGCCTCTTAGAACCACTACTAAACCACCACCTGCATGTGTTCATATTCAAAGCTGGTCTTCTCACCCCATATGCATCTCCTCCAGTGTTTTATTTGACAATCTGTTTCAGCTTCGCAAGGGAGCTAGCAAATTATGTATTGCTCATTTTGTCAAAGTCATCATTGATGACAATTCCGGCATCAAGAGGCTCATTTTGTTCTGCAGATGTTTTTTTCAAATAGAAGATAAATCGTGGTTTTCAATCTTTTTCTTTTTCTTTCTTTCTTTCTTTTTTCTTTCTTTCTTTCTGAGAGTGAGGATACATGCTGTGCTGCTAGGAATAGGAGTGGGAACACATAAAAAATAAATTAATACAAAAAATATTGAACCTTAAGAGGAAATCCACTGCAAGCCTACAGAGCCCATTAGTATGTTATATTTAGCACCAGCATAATGGACAGGAAAAATACCAAGTTGTTTATATAAAGGGAATGGTCTCATTCATATTGGATAACATCCCAAATTCCAAACCACGATTTACAGTCTCTGGCCAACCCACAGCTATTTTGTGACACAGGATTTCCCAAGCTTGAGGGTGGCATCTTCAGATGAAAAGAACAAGTGACCTCAGAGGTAAGATGCTGTAAGAGGCTCTTTTGACATTCTTTAAAAGTGCAGCTTGTCCAAGGGCTATACTTTACACTGTGAAAGGAACACACTTTGCTGCCAGTCTCTTGAGGTTGGCAGTTAGTGTTCATGATTTCAGGGCATCACATTCACAATAAATTCAGTTTTTCAAGAGCCCTCAGTTCTCATTGACAAATGAGGTGATCACATTTTCCAAGAAAATGCACCTTTCCATGCTCTCACTGTTTTTAGTAGAAACTGTGAAATTCCCTGAACCTTATTGGAAGACACATTGTCCTCCACAGAATGTCTTAACTTTTTTGGTGGCCAGCTCCCTCAAATAATTTAGAGATACTTCTTCATTCTTTTGAAAAGAAATCATGGTATTCCTCCTCTGTAATTGGAAGTGACATGTCATGGGAGTCTCAAGGGTTGAGTGTATCAAGAAAACTAGACTTAAAATGGCTGGTTAAGTCTCACAGAGAAGGATAGATATATAGCCCATTTTCTGCAGCTCACTTGAGGGACTTGACTGGAGAGGCATGTAGACATGCTGTTCAAGTGTGTAGGGATGGGGTTAGAAAAACAAAAGCCCACTCAGAGTTGAACCTGGCAAGGGATATGAAGGGCAACAAGAAAGGTTTCTACAGGTCTATCAGCTGCAAAAGGAGCATGAGGGAATATGTGGGCTCACTGCTGAGTAGGGCAGGGGACCTGGTGACAGGGGACAGGGAGAAGGCTGAGATACTCAGTGCCTTTCTTCCCTCTATCTTTACTGGGAAGACTGGCCTTCAGCAATCTCAGGTCCCTGAGACCAGAGGGAACATCTGGAGCAAGGAAGACTTACCTTTAGTTGAGGAGGATCAGTTTAGGGAACATTTAAACAAACTGTACATACATACACACATCCATGGGCCCTGATGGGTCCAGAGAAACGTAAGAAAATATCTTTTTACTGTAAGGGCGGTCAAACACCGCAAAAGGTTGCCCAGAGAGGTTGTGGCGTCTACATTCCTGGAGATACTCAAAACTCAGCTGGACACAGCCCTGATAAGACTGTTCCACCTGACCCTAGTCTGAGCAGGGAGTTGGACTAGATGATCTCCAGAGGTCCCTTCCCACCTTAACCATTCTGTGCTTCTGTGTGATCCTTTATGAGGTTGTGAAACAGAAATAGCTGTGATTTAAGCAGCACTTAAATTCCTTCATTACTGTAGGGATTGTATTAGTTTTTAGCAACACAGCATTTCAAATACAAATGACACTACCACAGAAAAATACGTTTAGCCAAAAGCACAGTTTACCAATAAAACCCGCATGTCAGACAGTTGGGTTTTTTAAACCAGGTTCAATATTGAACACTTCTGGAAAATGTAACTGTTTAATTTAAGATCTTTATTTCCACTTTTTTGAAAATATGTCTTAAAAAACCCCTAAGAAACAATATAATCTGGTAATTTAAGTGCCCACAGGATATTTCAAAACTCAAAGCATTCTGGTAAAAATTATTGTCATCAAAACTTGTGACAGTTACACCAAACAGCAGACCCATGCAAATGTATCTGATGTGAAAAGGAATTACTTCCAATTGCTCTTAAATGGGGAAAATTTTAATCTGATTTTCAAGGCTAGGAAACTCTTCGTGTGGAAAATGACCACTGCACAACATTCTATACAATTCTGCTAACAGCTTTTAGACATCTCTGGTGCTTACTGTTGAAGCTTCAGTGTTATGTTTTAGATGAATACTATGAGAAAATGATCAATATGTAGTTAGCAGATTTTCTATCCAGAACAGTCTTACAGGACAGAGAACATGAGAATCTTGACCTCGTAGCAATTTAGAAATGACAGCCAGCATCAACCAGGCTACCTCTATGTCAGTTTAAGAGCAGGGGCTAAAAAGAACCTGTGATGAAATATTAGACAACTTGTAAGAAATTCACAAAACCAGATGCTCATGTATGTCCTTTTGGAAGGACGATCCATTTGCCTCTGAAGAACTCTGTAACCAATTTGTTGAAGACACCAGATAATGCCACACATAAAGGTAGCCATGTCATATTTTCATGTCTGACATGACTGTCGAGAGCTGGAATGCTATGAAGCTCTTATGGAAAAAGCAAAGGCTGTTTGATATAGTGGCCAAACATGACAAATAATAATTTTGAAACCTGCTAGAATAGCAGCCCAAGTGACCAAAAAAAAAAAAAAAAAAAAAAGACTTTAGATAATGGAACTTGGATGACTTTTCATGAGTTGGTAGAGTATGCCAAGGAATATGAATTTTTCCATATTGCAACATCATTGCATTGCTGCTAGACAAATGGCAAAGTCTGAGTCCCTGTTGACATTGCTAAGATTTTAGTAAAGAAAGTTAAAGAAACAAAGAAATTATTCTTTAATGGAGAAACAGTTTCATGGAATCTTAATCTCAATAACACCCAAATATTTTGGCACATTCAACAGGTGAAGTACTAACTCATAGAGTGGTTGAAAAAAACTGGACAAAAAAATGAGACACCTTTGCCCAAGCCAATCTCATTACTGCAAACAAGCCAAATTTCCTCAAACACTTCCTCATTACAAAATGTGTACATGAAAACAAGTTACCTGTGCTGAACTGATGTATCTCATTCAGATAATACAGAGTGGATAGACTGATATTTCATGAAACCCACTAATGCATTTACTCACTATGGACACAACACAATAAATATGGACATACAGGATGATGAAATATGTGTTCCATTGAGATTTGATGAAGAAGACTTGAAAAGAAGAAAGTTTGACAAGCAGCTGAGTTATACAGGAATAGTTAATTAAAACAACTTATCTCCAAAAGAACCCAAGTGCAAAGCAGACTTCTCAGGCTGGAGTGTCAGTAGAGTCCTTTTTCTTCCACAGAAGCCATGAAATATACTCACTTCATCTAAATATTCAAGGGAGAAATAGCACTTTATTTCCCAATCACTCACTTAGCAAGGCTTGATAAAATCAAAATACATCGCTAAAACTTGGGCTACTACTCTAGCTTTTATATATGGATTTTTAAAAATTACTTTACTTTTATGTGAGTCACTGTAAAGGTTTAGGCAGAAAGAGATACGAAAATTCAAATAAGGGTTTAATAAGCTTTCACCAGATTGATGTAAAAAGATGGAAACCTGAAAGTGTGAAAATAACAAGAAAATAACAGGCTACAGACTTGTCAGCAAATACAACCTTCCAACACATCTGAAATATGAAAACTTTTAAAAACCTCATTTCAGTTAAGTTTTATTTTAATAATTTTATTTCTTTCTATTTGGAAACCAGTTAAGTTTTATTGATCTCCTATGGCCTTTTGTCATTTTTTGTGTGGCCCTCTTTTATTCCCTTCCCTTACAATGTATTTTACATACTGATTTTCAAGCACAGCTTACTGTTTCCTGCAAAGAGCAAAACTCATGGAACTAGCAGCTAGAGTTATTGTTAGCACACAAATAGACTAAGACAGATTGTAAAGTCCCTGGTGATCCAAGAACTATATAATGCTGACTAGCTCCAGCAGCGCCAGCAGAAATTTCATAAGCCAGTGCTTAGATTTCAGCAAGCTCATTCCATCCAGTTCTTTCCACCTGAGAACTGGCTAAACCTGACCTTATCACAGCCATAAGCACCACACTCTTCTCAACCTGGAAGGAACATTTGGGCGGTTAGTGTCAAGTCGTTTCTCTGCACACACCTCCCAAATTCCTGGCTGGGGTGGTGGGTGGGCTGAGCACCTCTAAACACTTCAGATGGCGTCCGAGGCATTTGCGGGTGGGACACTCAGCACTTGGGTGGCTCAGGCTTCAGATGGGTAAGAGAGGTGGGTGGACACTGCAGCGCTGCTGAGAAATAGCTTCGGAGGTTGTTTAATCTGCAGTGGAAAAGTGTTACTGAGTAAGAGGGGTTACATGAGGAGCTATTTCAGATGCCTCGCATTCCTCTTCGACTTTACCCTGGCATAACTTACAAGTGGAGACAAGCCCTTATACGTGAGGCATAAAAAGTAACAGCGGGACTACTGCTTTGAAATGCTGAGTATTTCCAAGAGTTAAACACGCTCATCACCAGACATATGGGGAACAAAGTCACCTTCTTTCTTTTCTGAATAGCTGCAAATAGGAATTAAGTGTAAAAGTGATTTGGCTCTATCTTGGTGTTAATCTGCTTGGCTAAGATGAGGGCTCAACTTATGCTTTTTCCAGACAGACCCACGTTGTGCTGCAGTGTATCCGGCTTCTTTTCCATTCCTGTGCAGTAAGCTTGAAAATTCTGCAACAGCTTCCTTTGCATTTAAGAAAGGTATTTCCTGAATTAAGTATGAGCATGAATAGTAACATCAGGACAGAGCCCCCTGTTTTATTTATTTTACTATCAAATGTAATTTATTATATGTTTTTCCCACATTTTTGGTCTTGGTCTTCAGTATGCTATAGATTCCCATCCTGGTAGCAAACTATTGCATTATAGATGCTGTAGATAAAAGGGAACTGGTGGGTCTGGGATACTCAGTCATTTGGGAGAAGCTAGGTTTGGGGCTTAAGTGCATTAGCGAGCTTTTTAGTTCAAAGTGATCAGCAGTGAAAGAGTTAATGAGACTGAAGTGTAAACTATCTGTAAGGCTTCAGAGTTAACATCGATTGGGATGAACAGAACAGTTCACACCTCTCAGAACTAATCTCTCAGCCTGAAAGTTTTGTTCACTGTTCTGGAAGGTCACTTAATTACCATGAGCAGTACAGGCATAATCATATGATGAAGGTTAAACTCCAGTATGTTATTCTGAGGCAAGGAATGGAAAATCAAAGCAGATTCAGCAGCTATGCAGGCATGAAATACTTGGTCTATGTTTGTAGCTGTTTTGACCAAGTCTCATTCTTCAAAATAGACAGTAGGAATCTGATCACCAAATATTCTTTGAGGTGTAAGGACAGGTTTTTTGTATTAAATATGTTCCATTCACGGTCTGGTTTTATATGAGATGAGTTACTGAGGATTATTATCCATTGTAAATACTAGTAGAAAAGTAGCCTTTTCTAGAGAATGGCATCGTGTTAAAAGATGAGTGAAGTTACACTGACATTAAGCACGGTTTAACAGCCCGAGTAGACAAAAAGTCTTTGGCATAAACAAAAACCCTTTGATTTTGTGTCAGTTAGTTACGGTCAGTGGGAATAAGAGTATAAGAGCATTGAAAAAGATATCCTGTGTCACTGCATCTACTCTCTGTTAGGCAACCAGACAACATGAATCCTTTTTCAGCTGCTCTAAGGTAGACTGAAGACTGCGGTCATAATACAGCAGTCCTTCAGCTGTATCGGCAATTAGGTTTTACATGCTCTGGTAGTGGCACTTGTCTCTTCTACATCAATTGCAGCTGTGTATGATCACTAATATGTTAACTTGTCCAAGCAGCCCACAACTCCCTCATGTAGATAAACCCGGAAAGTGCACTGAAATGAAGAGCACAATATTTAAACAATACTCCTGGGAGTCCTGGAACTAAAGAAACCTGTTTTCCCATCTTACCTTAATTATATATTAAAAAAAAACTTTATCATTTAGAAACTGTATCTCTCATGTAGATTTGTCAGTGTCTAAGGCATGTGGAGGATATGCATGCTCAGATGGCAATTTTTCTTTCTCATGTGGGAAAGACTTGCATGGGGTTTTTTTCCTTTGTGTGGCTCTATAATGTCATAAAACCTACAGATTTATTATTTCATTAATTATCACCTAATTATATTAATTAATTATTAATAAAATGCAGATTTAATTATTTTAGAGAATGAAGGGTAAAGGTACCCTTCAGTCAAATTTGGCTGAAATCAACTAATGAGGTCAGAAATTATTAGCAGAGAGATACAAACTGATAGACACAAATCTGCACACGCTGTGACCTCCTTGGGAGCATGACTAAAATAAGTCTCTTTTCATCTCAATTTATAGAAGCTAGAGTTGTAAAAGAGATTTCTACTCTCTCTGCTCTGGTACTTGTGTTTTGATAGTACTGGATCTTTTCGGCCAAATAGCTCTGTATTACTCATCTCCCGATGAAGATAACTATATTTGGAGTAGCATTACAGACAGATCTACTTGTCAGCATCTGCTTGTGGTGACTGTGATGGTCCTGGGAGGAAAGACTTAAAGCAGTTGGTGCGAGGGATTGTGGGGGTGTCACAGGGAAGCCCGGCCTGAAGCACTGGTTGTGTTTGCAGCATCTCTGTGGACATGGCTTATGACAGCGAGGCAGGAAAGCTTTAAAACATGGAGGCCTCTCATGTTTCACTCAGCAGGCAGTACGAGAGACATGTTGGCAGCAGTCAGGCCACTGAGTCTCGCAGCGAGAAACCGTCTGGTTTGAAGGCAAACATCAGCTACAAAACAAACCAAAAAGGCCGTATGAAAACAGCACTAGAAACGTCCTCCCACAAAATCACTGCCTTCTACAAAAACCTTTGTGTGAGAATGAAAATATTGGAAATGAGAATTGAACCTCTACCCAGAGGTCAGCATGTTGGAATAGCACTGTCTTACTGGAAAAATACATTAAAAGTGAATCAGTGGTAAATTTTGGCAGGTAATATATTTCCCCTATGGAGTGACATTGTAGAGGAAGTTCTTTTCTCACCTGAATCTGAGAAACCTCAAGGAAGACAAACATTTATATAGCAGAGCTGGGAACTCTGGTTCTGTGGCTGAGAGCTACTCATATCTCCGAAGGAAAAATGGATCCTCCTGCTGCAGGCTGAGTCCTTGGGAGACAGTGGTGGGAGAATAAGATCTGAATCCTAGAGGACTTTATCCTAAGAGCATGGACTGCTGAAATGCCCAGCATCAAAACAGTGACAGCTGGTTGCACCAAACAAGCATATAGGTTTGAATAACCTCAAAAGAAAAAAGAGAAAGGCTATAGTGTGCAAGGGTGTACAAGCAGCACAAATTGTCTGTAAAGCAACTCAAAATACACAAATAAAAATGCTCAGCCTTATGAGCAGTCATTCAAGAGAAATGGGAAAAAAAAGCTTATGTCCTTATGTCAGTGTTACCAGAGAAAACAAAAATGGAAAACATGCAGTGACTGAGAACAATGATTTCCAATACAGAGAAGGCTGTCTGCAAAGTGACTTTGGCAAATTCAAAGATATGTGCTGATTCAAATATATAAACACACTGCAGAAGAAGGCTGCCAACTGAAAGCTGCCATATCGGTTGGGTTTCCAAATATTCACCAGCCTATTGCTGTTCAATCATCCAGCTGAATTGTGGAGCCGACTGCAGCACAGCTCCAGCGCCATATGTAAGTGCTAATACCAGACTTCAGAAATGTGACAAATAACTGCTGATACTTAGCAAAAGCTTCCTAAGGCCACTGGACACATGCAGGCTGCCAATAAGAAAACTCCCGAAACAGGCAATGTCCTTGCTTGGAGCGTATGGCTTTTGACACAAAGGGATACCAGTGGCCGCTGAGCAACAAGGCAGAGCAAGTCACGGAGGTCATCACAGGACAGACTTACAACATCCAGAGGAAAACAGAGCACTCGTCTTGGGGTCTGTGAAGAATTTAAACCTAAGGACATATTTCAAGGACTGAACACCCTGAGGGCAAAGTCGAAGTAGAAATGCATCCCTGTTTGCAGCTGGGGGAACTACTGAAATGCGAAGTACCATTAGCTGTGATGAGGCCGCTGAAGGAAGAACTGACAAGGCTCCAAGCAAGAGGTATTATTATGGTCATTGAAAGTAGCACAGAGTGAATCAGCAGCTGAAAAGTAGTTAGAAAGTCTTCAGGTGAACCAAGATCTGTTCTGAGCCAAAACCACTGAGCAGAGTGCTTGGAAGTAGTCAGTATCCATTGCCACTTACTGGAGACATGCTACTGAGATTTATTCATGGTTAAACTGCTTGTGACGTCAAGAACAGATTCTGGCATGTTACGCTAGTGAGCCATCTCACTTCTTGACAAACTTTGCCATAGCTATTGGCAGGTGTTTTGGGCATACAGGCATCAAGCTAGGTCTGACATGGACTGAAAATGGACTTTTAGATGTAAAGAGTATAGCTTATGACATGATTGTCATAGAAGAAGAGGTTGGTGAGGCAATCTGGGTCCATAAAGTCAAACTGAAGCAACTTCTTAGCAAATGCTGACAACAGAATATTAAACTACAAACAGACAAACTAAGGTGAGAAGAGCTGAGTTTGCCTCTTACCACACTTTCTGATGTTCTTTTTTAGGACTGTGACAACTCTGAAACTGCAAGAAAATGCCCAGGCTGGCAGACGTGAAGAAGAAGTTGTATAATATTCAGTAAGTTTTCACATTCAGCACATGCCCTTCAGATACCTCTGAACCCTTAAGACAGACCACAGCGATGCAGCATGGGACTTGTAGGAGAACCTGAAGTGGGTACTTGAAAGAATAAATAAAATTATAAGCAAGCACCAGCTTTAAGGTGCTATGGTATTTATGCAACAGCTGGAGCTACAACATGACACCTCAGGAGAAGGCAAAGTGGCCTTTTGCAAAGCCCACTGTAACAGAGGCCTGACAGACGCGGGGAGGTGATACATCGGATTTAAAAGGAAGTGCTGGCTCTGCTTCCTGTAGTGAAAGGTTTCTTTTGAGCACAAGGCAGACTTCTGCCTGGACATAACAGAACACCACAGAAAGGCAATGCTGAAGGCAGCCAAATGACCGGAGCACATCTCCGAGAGTCCAGAGAGGCAAAAGATGAAGAAGGGGTGATGCCCAGAAAAGCAACTCTAGGAGGTAAATTGACACAAGCACATATTTAATCCAATTTAACAGAAAGATTTTCCAGATAATCTTAAAGTCAAGGTTGTTGTCATGGTCTTTATTTTATTGTTATTATTTTTTCCCTAAAAGCAATCCAGGGAAGTTCTATGTTGTGCAAGGTATTGGGTAAAACAGTCTCACTCATTTTCTAATCAATTTCTTACAAGCCCATGATCAATCTTAACAGCTACTTACCCTTATTGGTAAGGATTTTCTACTTCTGTTTCTTCAATCATTATAAACAAGACAATTTTTAGAACAGCTGAAAAAATTCCATTGTGCAAGATCTAAGCCCAATTTATAGATTTATAAATATTACAATTTCATAAATATTTCTAGGCATTTTCCCAGACTGAAAAGTTTTTCAGAAGACTAGAGCTCCTGCCAGAGACCCAGGAGAGATGCTTTCAGTTTGCTGCCCCATCACAGACTTCCTGTGTGAACCTCAGTTCCTTACACTGAGCATCATGCCCAATTTTGAAAGTGTGTGTATGTGTGTGTGTAATTGCACTTACCTATCGCAGCGCCGTCTGATGCACTCTAATGACTGAAGAATGCTCTGAGATATGGTGAGGTTGAACATATATAAACCATACCAGTACATGCCTGCAGATATTTAATTATTTTTGTGAATATGTCTAGATGTTAATGATTAAATAGCATCCAATTAACTACATAATACTATTTACATGAACAAAGTTTAATCACATTCTCATTAGCAGCTTATTATAATCATTACTCATTATTTATATACAAACCAGATGAATTAGCATTTTATGTGCATTGAGGATATGGCCATATATGTATCTACTACCTACCTGCCCTTTTACATTACAAGCAGCTAAGAATTTTATTAATTCATTAGTCCTTTCCTGCAGATTTCTGTATAATGTCCAGTAATAACACATCCATTCATGTTAAATGTATTTTGGATGATTTTGGTAGTACTCCATTGGCTGAAACCGAAGTTACATCCTTCTTGCAATGCTCTCATAAGATGTGCCAATTAAAGATCTTTCTGTTTTGTACAACAGAAACATATACTTCTCACATATCATTTGTTAGAAGCAAAAATAACACTGATTTGCTAACTTCTTTGCAATACTTATTTAAAAATTAAATAGATTGTCAATATTGCTGCACAAGAAAAACATGCTTCTTATTACACTTCAGGTTTCATTCCTGCTAGTGAGGCTAATGCGAGACTAGAATGAATTGGAAGCAAGAGATTTTAACTATAATCTCAAGGAAGATGATTAAGTATTTGAGAAGAGTTGGACAAAAAGAAGGGGAAATAAAAATATTTGATTCTCTATTCTAATCTAACAGCACCAGGTGCTTTTACTGAAGTAACTAAGCCATGTCAAGGCAAAAGTGTCAAGATCAAGCAGGACACTTGTTCTGGCTTCATCCAAAGCATTTAATGCACCAACCCTAAATGACTGCAGCCCTCATTCATTACTTGCAACTTTGCCTTTCCTGTCAGAATCTGTTTCCTTGGAGAACAAAGAAGACAAGAGGACAGTACTGCTGCCAGCCAGACTTTCCTTTCAAGACCATGGCAGAAAAAACTAGGCCACACAAAGGAAAGAAAAAGGGAAGGACCATCATTTTTGTACAGCGCTCTCCCAGAGTCCCAGGAGAGTCACACGTGCCAGGCTTTTTTTGTCTGTCTGAGAATGCGGGGTTGTTTTCCAGATGTACCCGTTTCTTCTCCATTCTTCTCCAAGGTGACAGTGGAGGCAGGCAGACAAAGCATTTGACACCAGATTCCTATCCATTTTTGACAGGGAAGTCTCAGGACCCGTACAACTCTGATGCATTTTCTCTTAAGATGCTACCTTTCTATAGTGGATCAGACTGCAACTGAAAACTTTTAACTTGACAAATGTCAATATACAATCACAGAAAGAGGAATTTGCTGGTGACCTAGGGAGCCGCGTTGGCAAAAAGTTCAGCTGTTCCTCAATTAAAAAGCAAACAAGAAGTACCCTTTTTCTTGAGGGAAGGTAGTTTTGTACTGATCAGATAATATCAAATCAAGCCTTCTCCTTTCAGCATGGGGTAGGGAAGCATAATGCTTCCTTTCAGTTTCATGATATTTTGTGTTAAACCTATTGCAAATTAAGTTGATTGCCTAGAGACTATAGCTGCTGCTTATAGCTCGCAAGAGAGACAAGGCAGTGTAATGATCTGTGACTGCATACCGTACATGCAGACTATAGCCATCAGTCAACTACATAATCTTCAGCATCAAGATTCATTAAAGTCAGTGGGAGTCATGTTGTTAAAATGCTGTGTGCAATTTGGGAAATGTAGGGGTTAATACTATAGAATCAAGAAACTGGGTAAAAAAAAGGTGAAAAAGAAGCTGCTAGAGCAGAAGTGGATGTAGCCAGAGTGCAGTGCTTGTGGCTATAGATTTATAGATTTATTAGATTTTTGCCACATAAACATTTTTAAAAGAAAACAAATGACAATCTATCATGTCTTAGGAGGCGGCATTCTTTTCCTTTTTTGTTATACTCGTCAAAATTACTGTTTCCATTTATTAAGAAATAGTGTTTTTTCCAAATTATTGCATACTTATGAGCATGTGTCACTGCACCCTTTTTCTTCTCAAATAACTAACTTTATTATACAAATAACTCACTATTATGTGGGTCTTTGGGATCTGAAAGCGTTAAAAAGAAAGTTAAACCTTAATTATGGGCTGTAAGCTGCTAAAGGGAGAATACTAGAGTGTAGCAATGACATCTGGACTAGTACCAGTGCACGTAATGCATATCTGTCACTGACAGCTCACTGGGTTACATTTAATTCACAATCATCAGTCATGTCTTCTTTTCTAAGCAAAAAAAGAAACTACACCAGCATCAGTAGTAGAAAGCATGCCTTCAGAGGACAGATTCTTCCATGTGCCATGATTCAAGTGAATGACCTTACAGATGTAAATAGAATGGACAAATAAATGCCAATAAATATAAAGTGACTGAGAGTTTCATATGCTGCGTTAACATTTAATCTACCATACCTAATGAAGTTTTGTAATTCTTCTCTTGCCCATACACTCGCAGTTTCTGAGTTTGACTGTCCTTTGCCTTTGGTTTTGGGGGAGCCTCTATGCTCTCTCTATGTACATCAGGGCACAGCTTGGATTTAGCAAAGCAAAATGAGAGCAGCATCCATCAGCCAAAAGGAAATAAGTGTTTTCCTTCTTCAAAATCTAAGAACCTGAAGCGGTTAAAAGATCAGTCCAGAGGCTGGCTGAGCCTTTGCTCTGCGTGGTTGCATATTTGTCTGTGGAATGTGGAGTGCTGGAATAAACAGCGTCGAACAGAAATCAGTTTGAGTAAGAGCAGGAAATACCAGCTTCATAAACTTCGGGCACAAAATCACTATCTCAAAGTCTTGCATTATAGCCTCTATTCTCCTTGAAATGTGTAAGCAGCAACCCGCAGGTGTCTAGAAACATTTCTCTTAAAACATGAAACTGTTGCTTCCATGGCTCCACAACAAGAAGACATATGGACACAGCTGATTTTCACTTAACAACTCAGTTGAGGCAAACAAACCAGCAGAAGCTATGGTAAATGCAGACCTCTTTGATCCCAAACGAAATGACAATTTTAGCACTAACACTTGTCCAGACGCTTTTGTTACAGATCAGAAAACCTGTTTGGCAAGCTCTCACTCATTTGGCTATAAGTATTTCAGTTGCCCTCCCACTAGATGTAGTCTCACCACATAAGTCATGTTTCAAGACAGAGTGAACAGATGAGCTTGTCTTACTCAATCACTAATATTGATTCACACATTCACACAGAAGAAAATGCAACTTTGAATTGTCTTGGCAGAGCATACACCTTACACATGCACAATTAAAGATTAAAGAATTAACAGGTGCCCTAATCGAAGCCCTGCAGGGTGGGTTCTACGATTTGACCACACTTCATTATCATTGTCCTCTTTGTGCTACAAAGTGACCTCTGACTAGGTGCACATTTTGCTGTGATTTATGGCAATTATGATTCTTGTTCATGGTAGATTGACTTTGGACTACCTAGTATATAATCTTTCTTTATGTATTTCTACTATACTACCATATGCATTAGTACTGGCCCACTGGGTATCATTTTATTTCAGCTTTCATGTATACATTCTAATTATTTTACTACTGTACTGCCATTGGAGCTTAATGTTGAAGGCAGAATCTACTTTTCACTGGGGCCACCACAAAATTACAGCCTGTGACACCTCAGGTTAGCTTTCACTAATAAATATGGAATAATAGGGCACTTTGTAGTATGCTGAATACTAAATGAACAAGTTAAAATCACATAAAATTATCAAATAAATGTATACTTTTCTGAAATAACTATGTATTAGAAGAAACCCCAGTGTTTATCTGGCATCATGTGCTTAAAACTAACATTTTATGGTAGATAAGTTCTATGGTAAGCTGTTATTACTACTTATTGTTTGCATTATGGTAGCATCTAAAGGTTTGGGCCCAGCTGTGCTAGACACTGAATAACAGTTTTATTTGTATTTACATTCCTCCTGCCCTGCCTAAACACCAGTCTTTCTCTGCTTGGTCAATTTCCAAAATCCTTCTTCTAAACACCCTTAAACCTCTGCCACTTCCAAATGTTCCACCACCTGTCCCAGGAAATACCCTTAAAATCTTTCTTTCAACCTATCCTTCATCTTACCTTCCCATAATGTCAAAAGAGGTGGCTGAGTCCGACACTCACTAGTTCACACATCTCATCATTCCCCTGCCCGTCCTCCACTAAATCAGTCCCAACAGCCAACGTCCTTAGTGTTGGTGCAAACCTTTTCTACCACCGCTCTCACCAGGCTTGTAGGAAAATGGCTGTCGAAGCTACTAAGCTACTCTCTTCCCTTTGTCCCCATTGCAGTCTTGGCCGATCAGCGCCCTGCCAGATGCCTTGGCTCCTCAATCAACAGTTCCAGAGTTGGTTCCCTTGCACAATGTGTTATCATTTATTGCTGCTATAAAATGGCAACTAATTCTCTCCTTCCCACCACATCGTTCACAGAAATTGATAGGGGATTATATTTTAAGGGAACCTTTTAAAAGCATACATCTAGCATGACGTTTTGAGGCAACAGTTGCCTTCAAACTGGGCAGTAGAGTCTTCCTTGTTCTTGCTAGTACGTTCCTCCCTCACTCCTTGTTTCAAACAGCACACATGTGGCTAGCTTTTAATAAGAAAGCAGTGTAATAATGTCACCAACACATAGTGACTTCTTTATTTGCATATTTGGAAAGAGAGCTGTTAATTCAACAAAGCGATAAATAATGGAGACCAAATACAACTAATTGCTAAAGAACATCACCCATGACATGTTGTTGCTTTTTAGAGTGGCAGAATGTTCTTGTATTCAGTATACTCCCAGATGAATTAGAGGGGTGCATTTTATACTGAGATTTGTGGCAGATCTCTTTTAGTATTCATAGGTGTGCCAGCATAATACAATTCATTTAGGAATATGACACATCTGTGTAATTTGTAGGTGTTGACTGTCTAACCTTCAGACAACTTGATGGAAAAAAATAATTCATCCATAACAGAGACCTTTATTTTTCAATCCATAACATTCTATTTAATGTATTAGAAGTACATGAAAAGAATGGAAAACCAGGAAAAGTCAAACAACAGGAAGAGAAAGAAATGCCTTACAGTACAGCATTTCAACAAATAATGTAGAGATGGATTATTCCATATTTTCAAATCCTTTATAGTGAAAGTTCTATCAGTCTTTCTATGGGTCTATTTTACTTATCGTTGTGATCAAGTAAGAGAAAAGCCATTTCAGTCCTATATAGATATGACATTTATTTTTCCAGCAATTCAGACAACTCGAACACGACAATACTGAAGAATATGTTATGAATATTTCATCTCATGATTAGGATCATCTTCAAATATAATGCTCTACATTCACATGCCTTAGCTGTGGTGTGACATATACAGTTGTATAATGTATGTGCATCACAATAATTTTTATCAAAATAAAACAGAAGTTACCGATATTCAAGGAAGGACAATAAAAAAGATAGATAGCCTGCTCCTGTAATTGTATGTCTCTTCCATTTAAAATAAACTATTTAATTGCAAGAGAGTAAGTTTTGATTGCTCTGAATAATAAGAGCTTTCACTTAAGAAGGCATGGTGCATTCTGGGGCATTTTGCCACGCATGAGCGTCAGAGTACCAAGATGCTGTTATCTGCAGTGTATGAACTAGTTCACAACTATCCCAGGGCTAGTAATTTTGCATTTCAAGAAATGTATTTTATGGTCATATTACAGTTTTCATCTTTGCACTAAGAGTATCTCCCAGGCATCCTTTGCAGATTATGGTCCCATCTGGACCAGGAATAGGTGGTCATGAGCCTGGATTTTCCTAGTGAACCTATCTTTTTTTTTTCTTCTTTTTTTTTTTTTTTCTGTTTCTTTTTAATTCCCAGATGTGTACACAGTATACAATTTGCCTTCCCTTTGCTCCGTGACAGAAAATCTTTTTGAAGGAGTTTTAGGTTAGAAGATACTGTCCCATGAAAGCAGCCCCTAAGCTGAGCTCCCAGCTTTTTTCAGTGGCCTGCTCGTGACTATCTCCTCCAGCAAACCCACAGCCGTAGCTTCTTCACCCAGAGCTTTGTTCCATTCTCCAATCTCCAGCCCCACCACCCTCCACTTCTTTGGTCTGTGTGGTCTTCCCTCACGGCCTCAAGCTTCCTTCCCTTCTGCTGTGTGCTGGCATTTTTCTCTATGGGAGGGCTCAGATGATCCTGTTGGGTACAAAAGTGCTTTTAGTGATCAGTAATTTGGAGTCAATAAACCTCTTTAGTAGCAGGGGTTATTACTGAGCGAAACTGTGTCTAGCTCCATTTCTAGCCTACTTCCCAACCCCATGCTTCTCTTTGCAGGAGGGGACAGCAGAGCCTCGGCATTTGCCTGCCATGCAGTTAACAACAGCGATTGCTCCAGATAAAAAGAGCTACGTCGTCATTACCAGGAGGGAGGACTGAGTCTAACAAAACACATTGCATGAACAGTCGGGTAATTGGATCCCTACTGGAAATGCAGCCTGAGTAATAATTTCAGATGGCACCGATGGTGTTATAACAGAAATTAAACCTCTATTGTCATATTCCAGTGGATCCAGTCCTAACCGCAGGCAAATGGTTTAAAGGCACTGCTGCATCCGTGGATACCTGAACTTCTCAGGAAAGGCTTACCCACTTTGAAATTGATACCAAATTGGCAAAATACTCCATTCCTTCTGAACTCAAACTCTTTAGTTTAGGCACACAGGGTATGTGAGAAAGCAACCTTTTTCTAAAATGCACACAAGAAGGAAAAGCCTCCTCTGCCATCCAGTATATTGTACATCTCTTGGCTGGATGAGTGTGAAACATATTCTGGAGCGTGATAGCATGCACGGATGTGGTGTGCTACTTTTCTTTCAGTAATGAATTTTATGCCTGCCTGTTTCTGTTCCTTTGTCTATTTTTAATTCAAATATGTAAAAGCTTTTCTTAATACAGACTCCCAGGTGTCAGTTGCTGCCTGGAGTCCCTTTTCTTTCCTCTATTGTTCTCTTAATTGTTACTTCAAAACAATTAGCTGGGCATTCATATGCAAATGAATGCAAATGTACAGGGGATTGGGTGTGAGAGAATACCACCACTCGTTAATTTCCACTTCAAGGTCTGCTGGTAGGAACAACAAAATTGCTTAACAATGTATTTTTCCTGGGCCATAAAGGGTGAACTCACGACGATTCCAGCCGTCCTGCTGGCTCGGCAATTGTTAAGATTCTGCTGTTTCTCGGTAAGATTTTTATTTATTTATTTATCTGGGGCTAGAGATTGTGCTAGCCTTGGCACCCTAAACTGCCCTTGCCCTTACTCATTTACACTCAAGGACATGCCTAATAATTTGGATACAATCCTTATTAGGATATAAGGTAAATTATTAATATTACTGCTATTAACGTAATCCATTAAGGGATAAAACCTCTCATTTGAAGGAATTCCTCATGTCTCTGACAAAATAAAACTTTTATAATTTATAAAAGAGTATGCTTTATTGCATTTATGCCTTAGAAGAAAGATACACTGACTGATACGCTGGGACTGGGGATGAATCCTAGAGAGACTTTGCCAGTTGCTAAGATAAAT
The DNA here is from genome assembly GCF_030936135.1 of Gavia stellata. Taxonomy (NCBI): domain Eukaryota; kingdom Metazoa; phylum Chordata; class Aves; order Gaviiformes; family Gaviidae; genus Gavia; species Gavia stellata. The sequence continues at coordinate 20,002,459 of NC_082598.1, read as the reverse complement.
CTCATCTCTTTTGGAGCAGTTGTATTTATTGTATAAATCTGCATTCCCTTTCAGGCTGTATAGTAAAACTCCTTATGAAAAATAGTTGGTTATTCAGCATTCAGAACTGCTTTTCAAAGATAAATACCTTAGCTTTTCAGATCCAATTAATATACAGAAACCAATTAAAAGACCAAATCCTGTAATCATTAGGCAGGAAAAATTCAGAACCACAGACTATCCTGAGCAGGAAAACCCACAGCACAGCAGGAAAACTCCATCACTCGTGTGTGACTCTCCTACCAGGATCCCCACGGGGTAAGGTTGTCTCTAGGAGGCGTAACTTTAGAAGGACATTTCTGAGACTGTGGGAAGAAGTGATTAACTTTTAACTCCACAACTACTTCTTTGTTACATTACCTTCGCGTTCTTCCACTTTTGCCTCTGAAAATCATCTAGACAGCAATAAGGGACCACAATATTTACCCCTCAGGGCAGGTAGCGTCTTTGTTACGCAGTGTGATTCCCGTGTTTCACCAGATGCATTCCTCATGGAAAAGACAGACGTCTGCTGGGGGGTGGGAGCTGGCTTGAATTGCCTTGCTCCATCACTTACCAAGGGGTGGCGGGCTGAGTGTTTAGGCCTGGACACACAGTTTCTTTAGATGTCTAAATGCTACTGGAGTCAGTGGAAGTCAGATGTTTGCGTGCCTTTAGCCAAACCTTAATCGTCCCGTGTCCTGGCTTCCTACCCCCAAGATGGAGTAATAGCACTGCCCTCACCGTGCTGTTGTGAGAATAAACATGTTTAAGACTGGGAAAAACTTGGGCACAGTAATGATAGGGACCATATAAATACCTCAGGCAAAGAGGCGCTACTATTTATACTACAATATAAATAAACAGTAGCAAAGCAGCTATGACTGATCTGAGGAATTTGATCTGGGGACTCTGGCCCTCTGAGTAACATAGGCCCCTATCCAAATGGATAGTGCTAGCAATGCACACTAGAGGTGGAGACCTTCTGCACCTCTAGAGGTGGCAACAAGAAAGGGGGACACTCCTCTGTCACCCCCCAGTTCCTCTGTTCAGAGGAGTGGATAATGTCATCAGTAATTTGGGTGGCCACCCCCAAGGCTTCACAAAACATTGTGCTTCAGGGGAAAGAGGGATGATGAGTCTTCTTACCTTAATCCCTGCCCTTCCTCTCCGTGTCCTTTGTGGCCAGTGTTCTATTTAAATTAGCTTTTTTTTCTTTCTTTTTTTCCCCCTCCACAGGCATATCCATTTATGATGATTTAGCCCTAAGTAAAGACTTAAGGGTTTTGTCCAAAACTAATACACAAATGCCAGAAAGGGTCTTTAACCATAATACTTCTATTTTTCCCCTCCTTAAATCTTGGAGAAATTGAAATATCTGTCTTCATTACAACATAAGCACCTGTGGAAACTTGGAAGGTACTGGATATATCCCCTTATGGGAAGAATAAATGTCTCATCCCCGCAGACTGTGCCCTCATTGCAACCTGTTCATACCTCACCAACCAATATATTTTATCTTCATATGTGGTGGGACTTAAAGAGGCAAATAAAACACATCCATCTTCCAATAAGCATGCAGGAAGTTATTATTAGCCAGTGGGCTAATAGTAAAACACACTGAAATACAAGAAAAGGATGATTTGAACAGGTGAGGCTTTAAAACATGTTTTACCCTGAAGTTTTCACTGAAGTTTTGTTCTTAACAAGTTGTCTGAGACCTTTGCCTTTTGCTTTATGAGGCTGACAGTTGCAACTTGAAAGTCCAAGGAATATTTTTAGTGGAAACAGGAGATAGGTGCTGGCAGGGTGTTTTAACAATGGCCTGTTTGTTTTGATAACAAGATTCAAAGAATGCATTATTTATAATGCCCTGATATGCACATATGGCTCTGGTTGTATGCAGTGATATAATAACAGAAGTGGTTTCTTACAACCTGTCTTCACGGCACTCCCAGATGCCTGCTGCTGCTGGGGCCAGAATTTCACATGCAGTTTGAACCAGCAAAGCCGGCAGAAGAAGTTCCTCCCTAGACTGCTCATTCCCACCCCATGCCCTCTCTCCCCTCTGCTGTCAGCACAGGTGCTTACACTAGGTTTTGAACCAGATCAAGGAATCAATCCAGGTTAAAACTCACCTGGCAAAAAAACCCCAACAAGTTTAACTGCTTATATTGTTATGCTCATGATGCTGTGGCCTGAGTGTTCCTCGTGCTGTGTGTTCCTTTAGGGCACTTTATAGTTGTCCTTTCTTTGCACAGTCCTTTAGTCTAAACTAAAAAAACCCCACCCCTACTTACTCTAATACTACTACCACCATTCTTGGTCTTTACACACACCAACATTATTTTATATATCTATTTTACATATATGTGTCAGTAGTAGTATTATTATGTGGTCCTTTGGCCCTTTTGATCCTTTTGCTCTCTGATCTCACCACCGGAGCAATCACTGATGGAAATTGGACAAAGAAAATGTCCGCTGTTTTATTTCTTTCCTTCTGTACTCTTTCTGCACTTTGGGGATTGATCAGATAGGGCCATATTCAGATGCTGTAAATTCCAGTAAACTCCAAATACCTAGTGTTTTCCACTAACCAGTGGAATCCTTAGGTCTTTAGAAATATCTAGGCAGTAGGAAATACTAACTCTAGGCTTCCTGAAAAGAGCCCAGAAGCTGACTGAGCTCGTGATCTGCTTTAAAGATGGCTGATCCATCAAAACCTGCTGCAGTAGCCCAGGGCTTTTATTACTAGCCAGCAATGCAGCCCCAGCTGCCTGCTCCGTGTGTTTCACAGCTGAGAAAGGAAGCCTGGACCAGTCTCTTCCCACTCCTGTACTTGGTTCTTCAGATGGGGTCTAGAACAATGTTTCTTTATGTTCTTTGCTCTTTTCGGCAAACTATCGCCAGGTGCTCACAGGCAGATGTCCCACTTTAGCCCTTTTGAATTGCCTGGGACATCAATATAAAGCATAAAGATGTTTTGCATAACTCTGGTCTCTTAGAGGCAGGTAGCTGTGATGAGGCTCCTGATGAGTAAAAAGGGATGGTAATAATTTAAAAGAGGAAGTATTCCTGTGTATCAAAGCCTTGGCTGTAACATAATATATATCTAACATGGTTTTATGGAGGATAGATAAATATGTAGAACACAAATAGCGTAAACCCATTGCCAACATCAAAGCATGCAGATTTCAGAAAGGGAAAGTATGATTAGAATGTGATTCAAGGTATAAAGCTTTTCATATCTCTGCAAAATGCATGTATGTGTGTATACATATATTTATACTTAAATATATATTGATGAGTTCTTTTGCATATTACAGTTTCTAAAGCTCAGATCTCTTGTCTTTAGTGTGTTCTAGTATACATTCTTCTCTGTTTGATTCTCCCCTTTACGAACATAATTTTTTTTTAGCAGACAAAATCCCCTACTAGCCTTTCTCCTCGATAATCTTTTTACATTTTTCCTTATCTCTTCCTTTGCGTCTATTGTCTGATTGTAGCTCTTACACAGGCCTTCACTCAAGGTTAGTGAAATTAAACATTAGCTGGCTTAATAGGTAGCTAGTAACAGTAGTTTATCTACCAAGATAAGCTTCCAGATTTTGGATGTCTCAAATTTCTTCTTTTCCACTTTCATTATTTTAAGACATTGTTATTTGAGGAGTTAGTGACCCATCTCCTTTAATGTTGCTTACAAGCAGTTTCCCTGTATAAGACCCTGTGATAATTTCTTCTCTGGCAGGTTGCAGTTAAGACAGTTTTAATACACCACTTTCTGGAGCAAAAGGCTATACTTGTTTCAGAATGTTTAATCTTTAACTTCTAATAGCTTATACATACTGGAGATCCCATGTTCATCTCATGTGCTGCAAGATAATTACATTCTAAAATGTACTAAATGGATCAAAGCAGCAGGGCAAATTGGGGACAATTCTGTAGGCTTGACTGTCTTATCAAGGCAGGGGAGAAAAAAGTAGATTTGCCATCTATCTTTATGTAGATAGCAAAAGCAGGAGGTTGCCAGGACATTTGGAGCTGAAGCATTATAAATGGAGGAATGGATTTGAAGCCTGGTCAGAGGCCTCATGGATTCATATAGTAAAACTATACAGTCGGCTGTGGTTGCTTCCCTTCCACACGGCAGTCTGAAGGGCAAGACATGGGAGTTTTGTAGGACATAGCCTTTTGGGCTAGTTATTACAAAGCAAATTTACATTCCAGACAAACCTAGAAATTTGTAATTTTTCCATAAAGAACAGGGTCTCAAAGAGCCGGTGGCTGGACTTGTGTCTCATGCTTTGTCTGAAACCATCTTTTTGCAGGATTAGCTCAACCAGAGATTAACCAAGTTGAAAAGCCCTATTAGGAGCTGCTGCTATGATCCAGGGCTTCCAGATCCTCGCAGTCAAAGAAAAGACATAGACGTGACACCCAAGTGCCTGGGATAAACACAGCCTTCTTCAGAACAACAATCTTCTGCTACAATTACCTTGAGTTTGTTTAAACCCTGTTGAAGTAGGTTCAGTCCAGAGTTAGCGCTTGGGACAAAGTCTCCTTGTCTGAAACAGCCTTTTCACTTGTGCACAGTCAATAAGATCTGCAGACATCATTAGGACATTAGACATCTCTGATGAGATGTGACTGGTTACATTGTGTGAGGCAGACAGTCATTACTGCCTTTTTCAGAAAGACTTTTCACGGCTCTGAGTGACTGACCCCCAGTGCCAGCAGCTCACTGCCAGCCTTCTGCAGCACAGCAATCGAATAAACAAATCTGCCTCTCCGACTCCAGCTCCTATGGCTCGTAGCCCAACAAAAGGGTGGCTGGGGACTACTAGAACTGTCATGTCATGGGACATTGGCCTCTGCTACTGACTAATGATCTTTTCCTTACAGAAGTCGGTGCTTTGCTTTGACATACTCTGTAATTATTCTCTGTAAAGCTGTCCTGTCTGTTGCCGCTTAGCCACTCCAGATGAATGCATCAAAGGCTTAGAAATGCTTTTTGGATACTTCTTCACCTTTGGGTATTTCCTAGGTTCTGGTAGCTAGTCCAGGTGCTGCCAAAAGCTTGTTTGAATGCAGTGGGCTGGGGGCTTTCCATACTACAGCTTGTGGGTTTTAACAGCTGAAGTTGCCACCCTTTTTTCCCCACCGACACAGCTGGAACAGTCTCAGGTGATGTTAGCTTCTCATCCAAATGGTTTCCTGTGGTTTAATTCATGCAAAATCAGAATTCAGCAGCTGAAATACTCCCCCGTTTCAGGTAAAGTTTTCCAATATTATTTAACAGGCTGTTGTCAATCAATTCTAATTTAGTACTTTTTTCAGTACTTTTCTCCTCATCTAGGTCTAATTTTCACAATCCATCTCCTTTCTCTTCGGTTGCTCTATAACGTACCTCATCAGCTATAATATTCTTCAATATCTCACCACTTTTGGGGCCTTCTCCGATCATTGTTCCTTATTCTACTCTGTTCCTGTTAGAATCCATTTTATGAACCTTTTCTTCCTCCCAACTAACACCTCAGCCCCGAATCACTAACCTTTTTACAGTGACATTCGACATATTTTTCTGTTTGATGCATATTGTCTCTTAAAACCAAACTGTTTCTGCAGCCTGTAAACCCTCTTGGAAAGTAGCTACCCTTTATGCCGCCCCATGACACAATATACCCAACTGAAGCTTCAAAGAGCAGGGGAAAGGAGACTGGGCAAAGATAAAGTGGGGCCTTTGTTAAACAGAGTGTTTCTGCATCCATCTTATTCTAGGCAAAAATTCCGATAATCCACAATACTATAGCTTTCATGTGCTGGGGCACAGTGCCAGTGTTGCAACTGCTGCAGAAGGTAAGAACAAAGAGGGAAGATAAGGAGTTGTGCTGTAGGGGGGAAGGGAGGAGTGGGGAAAAAAAATCTTTTGCATTCCTGGAATGATTGTGACACAATCATAATAATTCTGAAATAATTATATTTGTTATCAGTCAACATAATTTCCTGCATTTCTACACACAACGTCATTTTCCTTTTCCAGCAGTCAGGCTGAACAAACGGTTCTGTTCTTGTTATTATTTTAATACGAAGCAGAGTAATGTTGGTTGAACTAATAATATAAACACAAGCATATCACTTAGAAATGCTTGAAGATTGGCATTTAGCCTATTGTTTCCCAACATGATGCAACCATATTTGTTCATTATCACTTTTTTCCTCATGTTTTGCTGTAAAATGCCATGGTGCTGCAGTATTGTAAGGACAAACACTGCAATATGGTTAAAGACTAACTCTTTCAGTTTAAGTTATTATCCAGAGCCCATTACTGTAGTATTGGAGTGCATAAGAGAGTCTATTTAGTAGATGAAAGAAAAATAATACAAAACCAGTATCACGCTGTTTATTCAAATGCTGTAGGCTAGAGCGCTGTGTATGACACATTTAAAATGACTGATGGTTTTTCACTTACAGTTTAGGAGAGAGGATGCAGACCCCCCTGCTGGGGTATGACTTTCTTCCACCAGACAGATCCCTGGCTCCCCAGAGGGACTCGTGCGTCCTTGGAGAGGCAGGTCATGTTACCTTCAGTTTTCCTTAGAGACTCTGTCAGAGAAGGAGGGCAGCCTTAGCCTGGGCCATTCAATTCCCAGGAGTTTTGCCATAGGAGATGGAGCCTGTTCCCTGCCTTCAGCAGGCACTCTTCAAATGAGACTTTTGAGGCGCTGCCAGCTCTCTCTGGTATTATTCTCTATTGCTAAGTGTCTTGCACTTATACTCATAGAGACTCACATGAACCAAGAGGAAACTTCACACCATTTACTCTCGCTAAAGTCTCTAGGCAGTACACCGAGCTAAAAGGGAGTCCTGCTGGTCAGGAGTACACAGCTCATTAATATAACTGGATTAGAATTTGGTCCTTTTTGCTTACCATATTTGCTTTACAGTCTGCTTTTATTGTTGTTCAGATATTTCCCATTGTCATATAAAATGATTAATATATAAACATGAGACAAACAAAGACAGACTCCAAAGGATCTCCAATGAGTTTACTGGAAACTGAGTACAGGAAAATGAGGACTGAAAAATACACATAAATAAGAACAGGCTTATTTATAACAGCCAGAAAAAGAGGGAAACCAATTCTAGCTCTTTTGTTCCTTCCCTTCCTAATAAAGGTCAGTTAAGATACTTAACTCATATGCATCTCCAATTCGGTTTTCCATACACAGTACAGAGAAGCATACAGCCTTTTTGTGAGATATTATGAAAGATAACAGTGTAGGAGGTTACAAGAAGCGTGATACAAGGATCTTTGTCGGATATAGACTCACACAACATTTTTATTAGAGATGTGGGAGCAGAAACATAGCCTGCTGATTGAATTCGCAGATTTTATTAAATTACGAGACATGATGAATACCAGTGCGGACGAATATATAATGGAATCTCGAGAGGCTAAAATGTGGCAAAATAAGGTTCAACTTGGCAAAAGTCATATGGGTTAAGTTTTATAAAAAGGCTACTTTAAGGTAAAATCCATCTCATATGGTATTTTGGACACCTGGCATCTATATGAAACCATTTGACTACTCTGATGACTCCTAAGCTTGCAGTGTTCTTTAAAAATTCTGCTATGAAGACTTGGAGTAGTGTGTAAGAGAAGTTTATGTGCCAGCCAGCTTCTTTCCCTTTAGTCTCATTTCAAAGTCACATTGATGAGAACAAAGGAAGTTTCTCAAGCAAAAAGAGCTGAAAACAAGCTAATGAGAGAGTTTTCTATTAGCCAAATTGGCTGCTTCTTTACAGGGACGTAGCTGCTTCCATGAAATAGAATCAATAGTATCCACTGCTAGATATAATTTCTTTAATAATTGTCATTACATAAACATAGATACATAAATAGAAAGTGCAAGAAACGTCTAAGGATGTCTAGCTATGCATAGTTATGGGTAAATTCTAAAAGTTTATGTCGTTTGACTGGAGGAACTGCAACACTTCCTACAATTTATGCACTAATTACAGGTTTTTAATATTTTATCAAGCAATGGACATTCCACTTAAAGGCTGATTTACAGGTAGGCTCAGCACCCCATAGCTCCAGCTGAACACGGTAGGATCTAGAGATCTCCACACATTCCTCCTCTGATTTGTAAATTGGCGAGCACCAAGTGAGCGCCAATGTCAGCAAATTCAGGCAGAAGAAGAGGAAGCAATTTTATGCAGCATGTAACCAACCAGTGGTGGAATCACCACCATGGAAATTGCTGAAGTAAGTCCTTTGAGAGGATTAAAAAGGGATTAGGTGTCCATACAATCAGGAACAACATTTTAAGTTTTGGAGCCTTACTACCAAAGTTACAAGGGTAATGAAGCCTCATGCTTCAGAGCTTAACTTGTTGATCTGTGGGGGTTAGTATAGATTGTCGTCTCTATTATAATACAGTCAACAGTTGAACTAGGTCATCACTGTTTTTGTGTTAACATCCTTGTGTTTATAAGAACCAGATCACTGAAGACCATGAAGCAATGCTCTCCCCTAGTGTGACAAGACGTGTTTCTGTGAATGCAGATTTGTTCTCCTTTCTGTGATGCTCTTGGAATATGTCTTTACCGAGAGGACAGAGTGGGGTGGTCATACGCAGAGGAAGAAGGGTTGTGATGAACATGAATTTGCTCCTGATCTGTTAGTTTGCTGAGTGCTACTCTAAATAAAACTGTTTGTTACTGAGTAGTTAAGATTTAAGTAGCCTAATAAACATCAAACAATATACTCCTGTAGTCACTCTTGTATCTTTCTTTGCAATACTTTCCTCAGTGTTTACCCACCCCCCATGATTGTCCATTATTTCCAGCTTGTACCATTATGCACTGCCCTGTACTCACTTGGTCACCATAGCCGTCCCTGGCACTCGTTGAGACTTTTCTCCTGCACATGGAGACAGGCACATGTGTACTGACTTACTTTTCCATGCACTCAGGTTGGATCAGTAAGGCCCTTCCTCTTCTCAGCTTGACAACCCAATGAATTTGCTTTTCTGTTGCATCTTGAGGAAGATCTCAAGGATCATGCTGAGGTGGCAAGTGGAGGGCAGGCGCTTTTACCAAGCTGAATGGCTGTTCCTTGAGGCGCTGAAGAGACCGTCAGGCTTCAGGAGGAGCCCTTCCACTCTCTCAATGAAAAGGGGCTTTGATGTACCGGCTCTTTCAGCACTGGGAAAAGGCAAGATACAGCTTAAGAGATCCACACTAAAAGGGCCTTAGATGGGTTAGAAAAAGCACAGATCAGTTTTCTTTCAACAATGCTGAAACTCTTCTTGATGGCTGCTGTGTTTGCTGTTACGCCCTGCTCCTATTAGCCACGTGCAGCAGCAGCAAGATCATGGAGAGGCAGAATCATAGACATGAGGCAGACTCCACATGGTGAGATGGCCACAAGGCTCTCAGAAAGACCACATCAGCTATCTTCTTAATCGGTCATTTTTGTTTCAATTATACGCAATATAACTAATACACTGTGTGTTTACCTCTGAACTGTTTACCTTGCTTCCAAAGTCCGCTGCGGATTTCGGATGGACCAATGAACAACTAGCAGCAAAGATAAAAGCCTGGAGAGGTGGAATAATCGCTTGAATGGAGATAGCAAGACCCTGCAGAGAGATGGGTAGATCTACAGTATTTTAAAGCAGTAATTTAGAATGAAATTCTCCTTTTACCTCTGAATCCTTTAAAGGATGTGATACAGTACACCTGTAGTTTTGGGATAGATGCAGGAAAATGTAAAACTTGCTAAGTCAGAGGTTACGGAGAGTTTGCAGGAGGAGCAGTAATGGCTAAGCATCTAGAAACCTGAAGGGATGCCACTGCGACTGGATTGTAGGAAAAAAGGAAGAATTGCTAAGGCAATGAAGTACATGCTCTTAAATAAGAATCAAGGAGCACTGTCGCTAAAGGCTTGTCTTTGATATATGGACACTGTATCCTAACAATTGTTCCCATTCAGGTCTTGATAATTTAAGATTATTTTTATAATGCACCTTGCTGTAGCATGCAAATGATGTAGTCTTGTATGGAATTGTATTATACAACAACGCAAGGACCATCTGAACTAAAATTAATGCATGGTATTAAATCAGGTACTTAATCACTCATTTTAGTTTGATTTACTGAAGCTATTGTGTTCTTGTTCTATATTACTGAAAAAATTTAACAAGACACAACATGTCTCTGAATACCACGATATGTAGGCTCACTTTTGGAAGCAATATAGATCATTCTGATTCTTAAAAACCCAATTGCACTATTAGAATTGCATATTAAAATACCCCCTTCTCCTCTCAAACTTAAACACACCCATATACTGTCCTATCAAGTGGCACATTAGTTTCCCATGTAAAAAGGCTATTAAAAGGACAAGATAAATTAATTTCAGCTGGCTACAACTGTTTTATAAAAATACTAAAATACTTTTTACTGCAAGACTTTTAAAAATTGGTCTGTAAAGGGGGCTGATACATTTTGTGTATGCTACTGCTCTATCTTCATTTGGAGATAAATTATCACATTATACTCTTTGCTCTCCCACGTGCAAATTAAGTTGTCATTCAACAACTCATGAAGAGGCAAGCTGCAACAATCCATAAGAACAAATAATGCAGATACTCTTTGTCTAAAAAATGTGGTTTTATGTATGTATGGTTTTGTGATCCCCGCCCCCCATCCTTTGTACCTGACTACATATTAGCGAGATGCTTGTAATTTCTTTCCCTACTAACTGGACACCATTAAAATCCTATTGATAATAAATACAATTATTTTTCTAGAAAAAAAGTCTATTTTCTATGAGTTTACTTTAAAAACATGTTTCTTTTTTGGCAAGAAAGTTTTGACTTGAATTAGTTTTCTCAGAAGAATGCGAGTTCCAGAATAAAAAAGAAATAAAAAAGAAAATGGCTTTTCCAAATTAGTATACGAAGAGAATATCCAAAGCGCATTGATGTATTTTGTTTTTACATCACCAAACTCTGGTATTTCAAGTCCAAAAAACCTGAATATTTTCAAAATAATGACATTATACAATAATGCACACTAAGTATTTTTAATGAAATTTTTTTTCTATAAAACTTTCAGCTGGGAATCTGCATGAAAACTATCTAGCAGTCTCTAAGAAACTCTGCTCTGCATGTTTCTACACGAACTAGTGACATTTGGCAGTGACCTCTTGAATTGCAGCCATTAAAATTTTTCCTGTGTAAGAATTTCTTAGGAACGTTCATGTTTTCAATGGAATTTATTTTTCATCAAGTAGAGTTGAAGAAACAAGATCTTTCTCAGTATTTTGAGTCGAACCTTTCTCCAAGGCTTCTGCCCTCTCCTCAAGTTAAATTTCACAAGACAAATTCTTCAAACTAGTGGAAATCAGCAAATACAAGTACAGCAGTGTTACAGTCCTGTATTTCACCTGAATTAAACAAGGTTTTGCAAACAAGGTAGGTATAAAGGAATATATCTCACTCACGATGTCAGTGCTAGATCAAGGCTGTGGTCTCTCTTCCTTACTGCTTGGTGAGTACAGTGCCTGTGAGGCTTTCAGTGCTAACTTTTTATGAAACGAGAACAAAACATAGGCAAAAGTGACCCAGTATTTCTATTCTCAGCAAGTGAGTGTATTTTAGGAATGGTTTAAATCATTTTAAAGTCACTGAATGTGAATGGTAGCATCTCACAATTTTTGTCCAGATCACTTCCAGTCTTATATCTACAGTGACAGGGGGAAAAGCACCTGGGACTTTGGTAGTCTGCCATTATCCTCCATATCAGCTATTAGTGCTGTGCTATGTCTTCCCTAGCTCAGCAAACACAGAGTCAATCGTGCCTGATCAACTGTCTCTGGAATAGATGGTCTTTTCTTCCATGAAGTCACCAGACGGGACCTGATTTTTGACTTTCTGATTAATATTTTATTTTTCTGTCCATTATTCTGGCTTTCCTACAGCCTACTGATTTCCCATAGTACCTGTCTCACAAGTACACACCTCTTCTCCCTCGACTCATGCTTCCCACAGTCAAGCAATTTCGTAGGTGCTTTTCCAGCTTGGACTGGACACAAATACCTGATGCTAGAAATGCTGACTCTGGCAAAACTGTGCTTCAAAAAAAAAAATCAGTTGAGAGAAAGATACCAAGCTGTTACCCAGGGCTAGACAGAGGCTCATACTGCATGCCCAGTCAAGCACTTTGAAATCCCTTTTCCCTCAACTGCAATAGCTGGTGGGTAAAGCTGCCTGATTAGAGCCAATGCTTTCTCTGCGCAGGCTAACGGAGCGAGGAGGAGAGGACAGAAGACCTGCAGAGGCTTGTTTTCGTCTTGCGGAGGCGTGGCGCCGGGCAGCAGTGGTGGCATCCCCGGTAGACGCTGGGCAGGCGCGGACTGTGGCTCTCCCACGCTGCGGACACTCCTGGACTGCTCCCTGGGGCAGCATATTGAACACCTTGCTTCAAAGGCATGGCTTGTGGCAAAGCCATTCAGGAGCCTACAGCTTGTACTGTTTTCCTTGGTGTTTAAAGTCCTTAACCATGGTTGCAAAATAGCATATGCAGCTGCACCTTTTGCAATTCATGTTCCTAGAGGAACACAGGGTGAAAGAGCTGTAATCAATGAATGGATCCTGGTGTCCAGGAACAGCAGATATCAGATAGATGAACACATCTCTTTTTAGAGAGCTAGGCTTACTCTAGAAGAGTATTTAGATTTGTATGTATTGAAAAGGTAGATTATGTGGGTATTTTACACATCAACAGTAATAACCTCATGCCAACAGGCTCTTTTACAGGATGAAGTCTGACAACAATTTATCTGATCATAGTAGCCTGACTACCCATAGAACTCAGTATCTTCATACAATGGGTCAGGAACTTCATCCCTATCTAACAGATGGGAAAACTGGGAGGAAGGGAACCAGGATATCTGTAATTCAGCTGATAAAGGAACCAACACTTCAGGTACCTGTTTGAGTGTCGTGTTCCCCATGTGTTTTCGCTGACTCCTGAGAAGGACTGTGCAACTAAATTCTCTGTCTGACTTAAAAAAAAATAAATCAGTCAGAGTCTAGAATGCTATTCATAAGGCTAATCCAACTATGTAGCCTTTTCTCCTGCAAAAACCCAGCAGAGCTGTCTTTTTTTTTATTTCACCATACACAAAATAAACTGACAGAGAGTGTCTGCTAGTGGCCTGCTCTGCAACAGCACTGAGTAAGTGCTGAAAACAACAAGTCTGCAGTGTAATATGATAGAGAAATTGTTCTGCAAGGTCTTGACTCTGACCTTACGTTACCTGTATCAAAGTAGTGCAAAAAAGGAGACAGAAGAAACCAGCCGGGTCCCCTCTAAAATTATCGCTGACACCAGGCCCACCGAGTGTAGATCATAGTATATTTCTATGAATAGAACTTGGAGGAGTTGTGGAAGATTTGCAGATCCTGTAATTTTGCAGCTGAAGCTGATGACTGGCAGCTGACCGTGGCTCTGCTGGCTGAGGAGTGAGCGGGACAACTCCGAGCTGTCCGAGGGAGATATACAAGCAAGTTGCAAGGTACTTCAGTCCTTGGAAACCGCCTATCTTTCTAAAGCTTTTTGTTACATCAAAATAAATGTCAGGGAATGCAAGCATGGCAACATTCTCCAGTTTATCAAGTGAAACCTCTAAAGAATCTCTTGAGCCTCTGTTTGCCAGTTGCACAAATCATCAGCGTGCTCTTGGATGTGCTTACCAGCCTTAGTGGGTATTACTTGTACTAGAAAGTATCTGAAGGGTCAGGACCCATGAGTTATTATTTCTACTGCAACGCCTAAGGGCACTTAATGGGAATTAGAATACAAGGCGTCGAACAAGGCACTTAAGCATGTAGCAAAGACGTTCTGGCAATCTGCAGTTTGAGGTAGACAGCAGTGAGTGTGTGTACCAGAGAAACAGGGAGAAGAGGCATGAAAGGAGTGTAGAAGTGGTCAGAGACTAAATACCAGCACTATTTGATGAAGAAGTACTTCTTAAAAGCAATGTCATATGGATATTATACATATTGGTCGAAAGCTTATGTGCAAGGCAAAATATATATGTGCTGATCATTACTCTGTGTTTTAGGTGTGGAGGTTGGGTTTCCCTGTGCAGTGACATTACAGATGTCTACAAATTGTGTCTTACATCTAAGTTGTTTATAACATGATTGCAAACAGCGAGTGTATTGTTTCAACACGGTTAATGTTTATGAGCTGCATTTCAGTTTATAGGTGCACACAGATTGCCTGGAAAAGTACCAGGCCATTCCTGTTTTAAGTTAGTGATGAAAAAAGACTAAAGTCTACATACTCCCTTCCAGTGTAAAATCACACTGTGAGAACAAAATGAGTCCAAGAAGTCTACAATTGTTTGGGTCTTAAGTTTCTATAAATTACCTCATGCTCTCCTCATGTCTGTGAGATTATCTGAGATTCCAAATAGGGCTATTTCAGACCAAGAAAGGAAGAAAATAAAGACTGGGAATCCATGAGAAATCAAGACTGCAATGCTGTAGATTCTCAGCATAGACATGCAAAAAGACTTTTTCCGAAGGCTTTCCTTTGGCCACCACCAGAACCATCAACAAAGTCCAGCTGGTTGCTGTACTGCTTTTGGCTCCATGACCCATGTGCGCACTCTGGGAAGAGGGGGCTCACGCAGTGTAAATGGATTTAATGCTGCTTCAAGCCACATTAACTGTACTCAACATTTACAGCATATGGTTCCCAGGTTTCCCAGTGGAAAATATAATTCAGACCTGCTGCTCCTTAGCTCTTTGTACATCCTCTACTATACCTCCTGTTTCCCTATGACCTAAAAACCACTTGGAGGTATCAGAGGACAAGGACATGCAAATGGGATAGGTAACATCAAATATTCAAAAATAATAAATCAAATATTTCTTGCCTTCATTTTCCCTCCACTTCATTAGAAAAGACATAAAGCAGAAAAATGGACACACTAAATGTAAAGATATCAAACGATAAATACCCTCTGTGTTTTACAAAAGAAAATAGGAAAGAATGCAATTAAAACTTATTTATAAACAGAATTATTTTTTTTTATTTTATTTTACTTGTAGTTTTTCTCCTATCTCTGAAAACTGCCCCTCTGGAAATTAATTACAGAAATACACAGGTAAGCAGCAGTGCATAGGTAGAATGGGGATGCACAGTTTACCAGCGTTATGTGTTTATAGTTTATAGAAGAAGAGAGCAGTCACTGAATGGACCCTTCACACAGATCCCTCTAACTCCCCCAGCAGTGGGATGTGTGATGTTAAGTATTCTGTGCATAACTCTCCCTGAACAGTGAGAGCTGCATTACTTAAGCTGCCAACTAGATTACACATTTTTACCTGCTCAGCTGTAAGAGTTAAGAGCTTGGCTTGCCAGGGATGGCACGGAAAGGAGGTGTGCTGGGAAAGGAGCAGGACACCCCTGTTAAAAGCTGTGCATCTAATTTCTCATGCAGGGTTGTTTTCACTCATTTTCCTGTTCTTCAGCACTTAATGATTTTTCTGTCATCAATGGAGTTTTAATTGAGTGGGATTAGGGGTGGATTAAAGGATCTCATCAGAGCTCATACTCCCTGCATCCACTTCCTGTTGAGTCCTCTCAACAGAAGAGCTTTTGACATTAGAAAAGTGAAAAATACTTAAGACAGTGACACAGTGAGGGAGAACTCAATTGAAATGTAACCAAGGAGTTACAAGTGTAAAGGCAAGCGTGTCATAAAACCTTGGAGATCAGAGAAGGACATGGTTTACATCACTTTGCCCACTCCTGGATTTCACCTGGCTGTATACAAGAGGGGTTTAAACTTTAGCAGACACAAAGACATCACCTCAACCCCTTCTTCAACTGATTATGGATTTTTTAACGAAAGATGTTTTCCAGCATATAGCTGAATCAATATTAAAAATGTTGTAAAATTCACAACACAAAAAGCCCATGGATTTACATTTCATTCTGAATTTACATTGGATTTAGAATCAAAACTACAGTAGGAGCGTAAACCCTTTCTTTCTCCTTTTATGCCAGGGAGAAGTAAGATATCAAAATTATGCATTTATTTGGGTTAGTTATCTTTTTACTTTTTTCCTGAAAATACTTTATCTTATCTAACCAGGAGAAAAGGGAGAGGGAATAGAGTCTCTGAAAATGAACCTATGGAGTACTTAGCCAGACATGGGAGAAAATCCTGACCCAGCAAAGAAAAGAAAACACTCTCAGTGATTTCAGTGGGCACAGTTTCATATATTGCTTCCCACATAGAGGAAAAGCTTAGTTCTGCTCTTCATGTCCCACTTTAATCACCAGGAGTTACACATGCAAATCCACAGCAAGACTGTAACTAGAACATTTAAGACTAATTATACAGCTCTGGGAACAATGACCAAATCTCATCACAAACAATTCTTTAGACACCATGAAATCTTGTCCAGTAACAAAAGTTTCCTCTCAGGTATGCACAGCAGGTCTCAACTAGGATATGCTACCGGTGTTAATGGGATGCATGTATACAGTATATATATACGCATTTGCAAGTCAAAATTTACCATGAGGTTCTGTGAGGGTAATATTAGTGATGTTTTCTCTTCCACATCTGTACTTAAAAGAAGCAGTGACATTTTAGTCTCTTGAAGGATGTTTTAGATATGGTTCTAGATACGGCTCAGTGAAGTCCTTCAAAGTTACACCTACCGAAAGGAGTCCAAAATGCTCTAGGCTAAAAATATTTTTAGCATGGACATTCTTGTAAAATGTGCTATCTGTAAGTAAGTCTTACATTGAACATGACTTGGTGGGGCTATTTCCCCTCCTCCAGGTTGTCCCAGGTCCCCATCAGCTTGCCTAACTAAAGGTGACTGAACGTATCAGTACTTTAGGGGGAGGTTTTTTGTTATTATTTATTTCTTTATTATTATTTATTTAATCAGAGTTACCACATGACTGGGACATATCCTCTTCCAGATGAAAACCTGTCTGCAAAGGATGAGAAGATATTCTTCATTGTTACAGAAAAATTTTTACTCATGATGCTATCACATCATTGTGAATTTGTTTGCTACTGAACGTATGTAGTAACATGAATCTGGCTGTTGAATGCCTGTAACTCCTTACCGATCAGCACATCTGCAGTGAATGTCTGGGATTTGATGACATCTAGTAGCCTGGCTAGATCCACTGTGTATGCATACTAGAATTCAACCTCATAGGGTTACCAGGTGTCTGCAAATTTGAAGAGAGGCTTCTGAGAGACCAACTATTTGCACTGCACAGCTGTTTTATGCATATGCAATAAAATAAATCCAACCAGTCTGCAAAACATCAGAATTATGTTATCATGGCACCAGAGTTACTTCACTGCACAGGTGAAGATACTTCTTTCCGGGAAATCCCAGACAAAGGTTGGTAGACCTGTACTTAGGAGACTGGATTTCAGACAGGTGCTTAGGGTTTGTCAAATAATGCTGTAACAGTTCAGACTTGTTGCTAATAGTTCACATGAAAAGACATATAAGAGAAAAAATGGGGTTCCAGGTCCCCATCTATTTGCAGTTGGAACATTTTGCACTCAGTCATGTGGAGCACAGCTGCAACGAGGCTGAGAATCACTGTTGAAGGACAGGAGCCGATGGAGATGCAACGCAGCACAGATAGAAATAAACTTAAAATACAGCTAGGAAAGGAAAACTCAAATTTACAGCAGCTTTTTCAAATTTCCACAACTATAAAGAGTGCATATTCACTCTGGAATATTGTTCACAGCATTCAGAAAAAAATATTAATGGAGAATACAGCTGCTAAAAATATAACCTCATGTGTTACTCTATATTTGCTAAACAGACCGTATCACAGGTACTTGACTATAATGCATTTCGTAATAATTTATGGTTTTTTTTTGAAAATACATTATTTTAAGCACGTGACTTTGAGCCCAGGGTGTTTAAAACCAAATAGCATTGTGTAAATGATGTTAAACTGTGAAAATGATGATTAGAATAACTCAAGAGTCAAATTCAGACACCTATTATATGCTGCTGAACTGGAGGTATAATTTGGTCTGTCTCACGTTGATGCTAAAAATAGGAATATTGTAAATGAAGTGGAATAAAAATTATGGCACAGGATCCCATGAGTTAAAGCCTTCAGAATATCAGTCTGGTGGTCAGACATAATCTAACATGGCCAATAGATTCTCCTGAAGTGCTCCTTGCCATTATGAGGCAATTACTGAAAACAGGCAGAAGAAGAGATGCTTTCAGCATCTTCCACAAAAGCAGACAAATGAGAAAACTAAAACTCATGAGATGCTTTGGAGTTCTCTAAAGCAAAGGAGATCAACGCTAAGAGTGATTGAGAACTCTTAGTGTCTGTGCTAGCAGTCATTTTTTTTCCTCTGCTCCTTTTCTGCTGTAAGGCAGACCAGTCCTTTAAGATGCTGGGAAGGAGCTGTTATCGAGTTGAACCAGCAGCTGCTGGTGAGAAATAAGACAATGAGAAACACATGTGTACACATAGATCTCATGGTCTCCTTCATGAGTTTTTTCCTTCAACATTTTCAATTTAAGAGTTGTATTGAAGTTTCACAGTTACAAACTCAGTCTTGGGCTTCTCATTAACTACAGCTGACAAATACTGAATTTACATTTATGTTTCAGGGAGTAAGAAAAGATCACAGAAAAGAAGTCCTTGATTAATTGCATCTGATTTTGGTAACATTTATTTTCTTATTTGCGATCATTGTTCATATTTTCTGGAAACTATTTTTTTTTAAATTAACAGTAGAATTGATTCCTGTCCTGGAGTTGCTATTTCAAGAATACTGGCCATTTCTAGGTCTTTTACTAGCTCCGTTAAAATGCTTCTAGTTCATTTGACAGTAAGAGTTCAAGGTAAGCATGTAAAAATACCACCGGCAGCAGAAGGAAATTGCCTCCCTCTATTTCCCTATGATATACAGAATTACATGATTTAAAAGTGTGATAGGATATTTATAGGTGAATCTGACCATTGCAAGAGTAGAATAACAAGTCCGATGGAGAAGAAGAGCAGTTTTCATATCCTCAGGTAGATGCAATATTTTCATAAAATTTCATAGTTTGCACAACTTGTTGAAATGCTGTAAAAGACTGAGAAGCACAGTCAGAACTTTGAATAAATTAGGTGATATGATTTAGATGTGTTACAAAAAACATCAGAAATCTGTATATAAAGAGGCTTTGTGGATCAAGGCTTTGAAATAAGCTGGATTTGTAATAACAAGGTTTTATAAAGCATCCATGCAGTCTAGAGGAGTGTACAGCTAAAATATTTCAAGGCTGAAGTTTTCTGTAATAACAGAGAAAAGAAGCATTTCCTCATTTGATTCATATTTAATTCAGCGCCCAAGGACATCACGTTGACCAAAACTCTCCATAGATATATGGAATTTGATATGACAACGTAACTTTCAGTCTTCTGAAGAAGTTTACTTTTCTCAGAGAAATTACAGGATATATACTTAAAGGATATATACTGTCTTTGTTAGGCACATTAATGAGTTTTTGGCACAGAGCTGGAGGCAATGCTGTTTGTGCTTGCCAAATAGAAAGTTTTCTGTATTCAGATCCTGTGAGACAACCAGGTCTTGGCATGTAGTTCTTTGTTGTTCCTTCGTAAGGAGAATACTAGAAAAGCAGGTCAACCTGCTTAGTCTAATATCATCGTTTGTTTAGATAACAGGTACAACTTCAGCTGGGGAAATACAATGGGGAAGGAGCAACATATGGTACAAAGTCATAGCCTGAATGCACGTTTTTACTAACTTTGAAAAGCTCCCAGGGAATTCATTGGAATCTATGTTAATCTAAAGTAGAAAGAGTTACTATAGTTACTAATACAATAGTTACTAAATATAATTCTCACTATATAAAGTGCACATTCTGGGATCCTATAAGTTGAAAAGATAAAAGATCTTTAATTATGTTTGCCATGGTAATAAATGATTGGCTTCCTTTTATATAGTTCCACTGTAGACAGAGTATGTGCATAACACTTTGAATATTTTCAACAATTCAGCATCAGCCAGGAGTATTAGAGTTCTTGCTCCCTCTCCTTGTTTTATTTAAAGGTTGGCAGTAATTTTTCATGTCAAGGTCATGATTGATGTGGGTTAACTTTCACTAAAAATCTTTTGAAATATTTTGAGTAATGTTAAAAATTATGGCATGCAATACATCAAAGTATTTTTCTAGGCTTCCTGCATAAGTAAATAAACACTAGGGAAATGTGGAAGGCATTCATGGTATTTTGTAAGCAAGTTTCAAACTGCGTGTTGCAGATTTATATGCTTCATAGCTTACGCTGAGATGCATGTTGCATTTTATTAAAATACACTGTGGGTGGGGAATAGATGGTGATCTACTACATTTGTGTCTTTGCCCACGTCAATTTGAAATGGAGATCAATTCACTAAGAAATGTATCCAAGCATGGATTATGTAGCCTGTCCATCAAGTGTCAGTTTCCTGGGGAAATACTAATAGCAAATCCTCAATCTTAGGCCAAATGTCAAGGCTGTAACGTCCTGGACTCTGAGTGTGGAACATGGGATTACAAAAACATCTGCCATTGACAGGCAAATGTTAAAGCCACTGATCTTCAGCAGTCAAGATGTGAATAGCACAGAAAATCCCTCCAAGACATAATTCCTAAAGATAAGTGAAGTAAAACAAGATGAGGAACAGGTGAAGCAGCAATGTATTTTCATAAGAGAAAAAAAAGAGGGATGTCTACTGTCACTCAGTAACGTAGGTTAAAAAAAAAAAGGTAGACATGTCACTGGCAGGTGTACAGTGTGGAGCTCTCCTTTTTTTTATAGTCAGCGTCTTCTCATTCACCCACATTAGCAGACCGTTAAAAAACCTGGGGAACTTAAGACACCTGCCTTTTCTCACCATGTTTAGATATCTCAGCGAGGTGCTCGTGAGAGATGTCTAGAATACCTGCAGTCAGTCCATCCAGAATAGCTCAGACCACTCACGTGAGGTGTCTAGCTTTCTATTTTGACATATCAAGAGCACGGGTCCCTAAGCAAGGTACTGAGTTTCTAGACTTGTGAATGCAGCCAGTACTGCAAGGGCAAAGAAAACAGGCTCTTGCTTTGAATGACGTGAGATTCTGAGAAAACCACAACATGGCTGAGGAAAAGGTTCAGAGATGCTGTAAAACTGTCACTGATCAGTATCAGGAAATGTTAGAACATCACACCAATACAATTTTACTCCTTCTATTTTTTCTTTCAACTTCAAACCCATGCTAGGTACTATCAAAGCATGAGGGATGAACTGTTCTCTGAAAGCACTTATCTTTCTCCTAAGATGATTGCATTAGACAACTAGTTTAGATTAGACACATTGTGTGATTTTATACTGTTAAACTTAGGTGAGATGAGTCCCACATGTAATGCATATAGATAAATACGAGTAGTTAAAAAACATTTTAAGATCCTTTCAAATGCCGAGTAGGAGGGAGCCATCTTGGGAGGATATGTTTCAGTATTTCTGTGTGTTCAAAATTACCTAAAAGTGAACTATGTCTTGGAAAGCTGGAAGCCACTGGGAAGGTGACAGAAAATGGCTGAGAGTGTTTGAAATGCTGTATTCAATATCATATATACCATACTCTGCTGAGGTGCGCAGTAAAGGAGCTAGACAATTAGCTGTCAGCAAGTATTTACTCTTCTTTGCAAAAATTGTAGGACAACATCTACCATAACTGTCGAAGTTCAAACTACATCATTTCAGTATCTTTTTTACTTTTCCAAGTATTCTTAATGTATTTTTATTGCTGTCTTGAAATTAATCAGACAATGGCTTATTTACCTTTTAACTGTATAGTAACCAACAATTACAAGAAACTTTTCTGTATTTCCATGGCTTAAGGCACCAATGACCACAGAAAAAGATATACCCTTTCAACCAAGACTTTAATTGCTCCTAAACTGGAAGAAGACCAATATACTGCTGGCAGTTTATGAACCTTTTGTCCTACCAAGATATAGTTGTGCATAAATCTTGGAAAACTACTATTTAGCTTGTTGCAGCTCTGTAAAAGAGGATGAATAATACAATATGCACTTCTGTTACTTTTCTAGCAGTCACATTGTTTTCTCTATTCCTACATTTCTTAGCAATAAAGGAAGGTTTCAAGACTTTTCTTCTTAGAACCTAGGCTAGAAATTATTTTTATGATCTGCTCCATTTGCATGCTGTCTCACATCTGACAGTCCACTATGAGCAATTGAGAAATTTCTTCTGCATAAATTACAGTAAGCCTTATGGCAATTATTGCTATCTTTACTGATCCATGCAAAACCATTTCTTCTCTCATTCCAGAAAGTGCAAAACCTCTTCTTTTTAGGGAGTTGCTGACCATATTATGGTTTTCAGCAATATAGCTGTGCAAGTGGAAGTTAACCAGGCCCCTGAGAGGCCTGGTTAATTAGAAGTTTTGCTACGTGGCAGAAGTGAATGAATCATGGGTAAGACAGTACATGTAGATTTTTACCCAGAAAGGGCAATTTTACTTTCTGTTAATTAGGGAATAGACTATAAAAATAAGGTTATTTGTTATAATGGAGCATAAGAAGGCCAAGTCCCAGAATTGTTTTGGTACTGGGCATTTTGTTAAGACACCTGCAAGGTTAGGCTATTAAAATAACAATCAATCATTTTAATGATGTTAATACAGAAGTGAAGCGAGCCAATAAGACGGGGGGCACATGTTCAGGTACGGTTTAGGAAAATGAAGATATGAAGTGAATGAACTGGGGAGTATAAAGGCATGTTTAAAAGACAACCTTCTTTGTCTGCTTTCTGAAGATGGCATCTTTGGTTCTGGTTATTCATCTTGTCCTGCCAAGTTGAAGGTTTTGTGATACCAGCCTGTTAAGAGGTTTTGCTTGTTTGTGTGTTTCTTTTGGTTTAAGAATGAAAAAGCTAGCTCAGGTCTTGTTTGACTTCTACTGTGCACATCTACAAAAAGGGAGGAATAATGTTTTTCTAATAATGTCTTCAGAGGCACAAAATGAATAAAGGAGCAGGTAGCCCTATCTTTACGAGACAGCTAGCAGGTTGTATCTTGATTTGTTGAAGGACTGTTCCCTCAGGTTTGCTGTCATGGCTGTAAGATGTGTACTGGGCTGTAATTCAGTCAATTAAAAACATAAATAATGTTTAAATGCTTCTTAAGACCATGCTCACTGTCTGCTCTGTACCTATATAGAGATAGTCCAGTAGACACTAAATATCCGTATAGTCAGTATTTAGCCTGCGATAAATCCATAGGACAAAATAATCTTTAGATAGCAAATAGTTTACTGTGCAGGATGCTGGCTGCTGTTCTGGAAACGTCTGAAAACTGTCTTCTTCCATTTCTGTAGCAGCTGATAGCATATCTATACAGTTTCTGCAAATACATCTTTTAGTGTCTTCTGGATTTAAAGGTGCTGCATAACTGCTGTTACCTGAGCTCACTTGTAAAGCCTGGACTCTCTCACAAATGCCTCAGCTTCTGAGAACAGATCATTATCACACTGCAGCTAAGGCTCTTCAAGGATGGCCCACAGTCCAAAACCATATGACATATAAGCCCGTGACCTAATGAATGAACAGGCAGGAGGTGACTGTAGACACTTACTAGTCTGCTCCCCTGCAGACAGACCTCTATTGAAATGAGGAAGGAATTGCAGGAATTGTGAGCTCAGAGCAGGGCTTTTTATCTTGGTTGTTTAATTCTTCAGGACAGCTCAGAAAGAGAATTGTTGTCATTTTTATGTTTTGATTTATATTGTCAAAAAAACCTAGCTTTTTTCAGACTGAATTATTGCAGTGAAAGTAAGCAACATCATCTGCAAAGTTTTGATTAATTCATTCAGCCTTTGTGGTACCCCTATCACAACTGAATGAATTAAGGGATATCTCTTCAAGTAAGTGATTGGTAATAAGCAGGGGGCATCAATTACAGTGGTGAGGGATGCTTGCTTAAACTAAGATTTGGAGGATCACCCTAATTTCTCTTGTTCGTCAACTAGAAGTGATGAGACTTTATGCTTGTCATTCACCGAGGTTTGATATAGTTAGCCTTGAAAGCCTGACCACTTCGTTCTAAATACTTGCTTTCATACTTCTGGGTCACTTATGTTATGAACGAAAACAAACAATTGTAATGAGACTTCTGGCCATTGTTTTTGGTCCCTTTGAATCCCTATCTCACACCACAAAAGAAGTGATACTCACATTTCTGTGAACAAGCAATACTGTAATTTTATTCATGTGGCAGTGCAGTTATGTGTGAATTGGTATAGTATGTACCCAGTGAATATACTAGGTGTCTATGCAGTCAGGCATTTAGTAATTAAAGTTCTGATCAGAAATGTACTTTTACTTCATGAATGTGTTTATTTCCTGTTGAAGTGAATGGGTTATAAACACTTTTTTAAGTGTAAGCATATGCCTGCCTGATTTTGTATGTGGGAGTACAGCAGATGAACGGAACTAAATTGGAAATTTCTTTTCTTTGACCTGCATTTTTGAATATCCAACTTGAAAACCATTTGGCCTAATTTTCAAAGATCTTCAAACTGAACAACTTCGAGTCAGAGTAGAACCTTGTAGTTCTAAGGGGTGCTTTGTTTTACAGCTTTACAAGTGAAGTATTACAAACCTTTGCCAGTGAGGCATAGAAGGAATTGATTGTGTAATGTTTGTCATAAACTCCGGGATACACGAGTAAAAGGAACTTCATAAGAATAATGACTTTTTATTGATGACTGCTCTGAACTGAAATTAATGTGTCTTATAACTGCCAACAAGAAACAATTTAAAAAGGAGAATAGAACATATTCAGTGAGTAGCAGATCTGTTTAATACAGAAAATTTTGTGAAAACACATGGCTAAGATATGCGAAAGACTGGACTCATCTGTTATTTTTAAGGGATTTTTAAACTATTTTTAAAAGGATTTCTAAAGGATTTTTTAGAATTGTTTATAAAGGATAGAAAAAAAATGTTTACTGAAATGCAGGAAGGTACAGCTAAGTGTAACAGAGTGAAGCTGTGCGGAGAAAAAAGTAACCTGGACAAACAGAACAAGTATGTTAATGATAAAATTAACTAAATTGTTAGAAAGTTTCCCAAGGAACATAGTAAAAGTCCCATTATTGATTGTACAGAAGAGTAATCTGCAAGTAATGTGTCCCTGGCAAAGGCTAATTTAGCTAATATAATGTTTTTTTGAATCCTATTTTGAAGTTTTTTGAATGAAGAAAATAATAGTGAAACCCTCTGATTTGTCTGAGTTATCTCTGCACAAGAATGAAGATGATGTTAAGAAGTGAACAAGGTAAGTGCTGCATGTATTTTTTTGAAACTAAACTATACTGCTCAGCTTGGTGCACTCTATCTGGGTAAACAGGTATTTACCAGCAATCCAAATCTTCCAGTGCATTGCTCCAGCAAATTGATGGAGATGATTGGGCTTCTAACAGGTCAAAACTATTGGATCACAGTGGAGGATTAGATCCAACATTGAAAACATAGGTCCAAAAATTTTGGCATTAACTAGGAATTTATGAATTCTTTCATCAGTAAATAACTTGAATACCTAAAGGACAGCTATCAGCCTGATACGTAAGGGGTGGAGTCACCATCACTGGAGGTGTTCAAGGAACGTGTGGACGAGGCATTGCAGGACATGGTTTAATGGGCATGGTGGTGTTGGTTAATGGTTGGACTTGATGATCTTACATGTCTTTTCCAACCTTAGTGATTCTGTGATTCTGTGGGCAATCTTCTGTTCCTCTTGGAATTGGACAGCTCTGGGAATCAAAGATCAGGACTGAACTAGGGCATATTCAATTTCCATTCAGGGCACTGAATATACTTCAAACCATAGTTATTTTGTTTTATGTGTTTGCTTTGCTGGGGAATGTGTTACTAGCCAAGGCCTTCAACCTCTCCAGCACAAATTACAAGTTTTATGTAAATAATTGGCAACTAACTCTGCATGTACGAAACAAAATTCTACCTCTGCCTCCAAGAGTACAATGAATATGGCTGTAATGTAATTCCCAGCACATGCAGCTCTGCATGGGCTGTTTTCCCTCTTCTGATTTTGAAAAGAGTAGAGAGCACAGAGGCAGTGCATAGTCAGAAAACATTGCTAGGAGTCCTCGCAGGTCCCCAAAGGACGTGGTAAAGTACTTTATAGCATCAATTGTATTATATATCATCATAGGAAACACTTAACTAATCTTGGGAGGTGTATTTAAAAAAGCCACAAGGTCCAAAGAACATATTCTTTTCAAATATATCAATATCACAAGTATATCAATATTACTCTGGTGACAGCATCAAAATTTACTGACAGCTAAATGGACTCAAAACAGCTTTTTTTTTCACTTGCTGGGGAAATGCTTAGCAACTGTAAAGATATTTCCTGGCCAGAACCTAATTCATCTTCTAAAGTGAATTTAAAAAAATGCATTTAAAAGCTAAAAATATAATGTAAGGTAAAACGTGCTCAAATGCAAAAAGAAAACACCTATTTTTGATAATACCTCAAGTTCCAACAAGGCCTAACCAAACGCTTGGGAAAGAATTAAGAAAGTAAATGGATTCTTTTACCAATAGGAATAAAGTGGTAAAATACAGAGCTCATCAGGAATATAATAATTTTGTGTACAGTTATATACAGTGTACAACTAGCAAATGATTAATAATAAACTTTCATTTATCTAGAATATTCTCCAAAAATTTTTCCTAACACTGTATGCAGCTGTAGTAATTTTACTAAAACATAAGTATTTCTGTAGCAAGGGTTACATCATTAATTAGCATGTGAGCTTCCACCTTCAGCTAGCAGCAGAAATGTGAGCTCGATCAGTAGCAGGTGCCTGTCTGTGATATATGTGGTGCCATCGTAGAATGTGGCAAGCAATACTTAGGAAACCACATAATGGATTAATATACTTTAGCCTAGGTCTTCAGATACTGTAAACTGACCTTCCCTGCACAGAGTGTGGAGGGTGAGACCTGACAGAGATTGACAACTGCCGGGGCTGTCAGCAGGGAGATGCCCCAAGTCAGCACATCCATCACACAACTGACTGGAGCACATGTGTGGGACACCCTGGGACCGCCTCAGTGTGTCCCCCGAGGTGGGCAGAGGGGTGCCCTGATTCCCCCTCAAAGGGTTTATAATTCAGATTTCACTGGGTTAGGGAAGGTCCCCTACCCCTCCTCTTTAGCCTTTAAAGACAATTTGTGCCCTGTCTACACGGCCATTTGGGTTCCCTTGGTAGTCGTTGGAGAAAGGCTAGCGTGTCTGAGGTGGAGTCTGCCCAAGCCCATTTTATTCTGTAGTCCCAGGATTATTGCATGAAACTCTACCTCCTTTTTGGACACCAGAGGCTGACAGAAAACACATATCTTTTTATTCACAGTAACAGCTAGTGTGACCTGGACATCTTTCACTGTCAGCAAGAATGAACCTCTCAGCCCACTTACTAACACATTCCCTCGGTACAGTCTCAGTGAAAATCTCTAATTATGATGTATTAATTTACTGAAATGTAACATTACAGACATTTAAAGAAATGTTTTTGCATTTTGTTGCAGCACCTGGTTGTTGATACTTAATGATCTCTTACAGGTGGTATTTTGGTTATTTGTTATTTAATACAAAACCTAATGAAAGTGTCCCATTTTTGCTCTCGTATGTGCATACAAGCTTTTCTCCACTAGTCTGTGAGGTCTAAGGAAAGCCTGCTTGGATCTCTGCAGACAAGAGTGACATTTTCTAACATGAACTATTTCCCCATCTTTCCTTTCCCATTATCTCTGTCCCTGTGCACAGTGGAGGTGATAACACGCAGCAATACCTAAAAGCTGAAGTAACGTAAAAAGCAGATGTTTCTTTCTCTCAGATGTCATGTTCATTGTAGTGCAGGAAACTCAGGATGGTCAACCCAAATTATTCAAAAAATGTGAGACAATTCCCAAGCATTATGAAATAGATGGAAAATAAGGCACGTATGTGTGTAATCAGAAATGCATACACCCACATTTCAAATTATATAAAAATATGTATTTACATACACATTTAATTTTTAATACCTGTTTAATTATTGTTAATAATTTTTTGTTCTATACTTTTTTATATATATATACATATGCGCATATAAGATCCCTCATATTTGTCTTTCAGTTTTTCAATCTTTAGGCCACAGTTACTACCACTACACTATATAAGACTTGTAGACCTGAAAATATACTGAAGTGAACAATCAATAAACGGTTCACCATTTGTCAATGCTCTATTGTTCAACAGCTACAGAACTATGGAGGAAAGAGTCTTCTATGTGGAAGCGACTAGATGTCTATAGATTTTTAAGCTTTGGAGAGTTTAAGGTGTTTTTTTCCCCTATGTACAAAAAAATCAGACACAAAAAGTTGGAAACCAAAATGCAAAACTCAAGAGATACCTACTTTGTTGCTGTTATTTGTCCAGCTCTGTCTGGTACTATATTAGTATGAAAAAATATTCCTCTCCCAGAGAGACAACCCATTAATTTTTGTGAAATGCTTAGGTATTGTGATGAGAAAGATCCTGTTAGTACTTAGACAGATGTATCTGCAACATCTGGCAGTAGATTCCACAGCCCAGTCAGAGGTCTGGCCTTGATGACTCTGTTTAATTATCTCTTGGCTAAGGAATGTATGTCTCTCCCTCTTATCTCTCATAATCCTACCAAGATCCCGTCTGGGAAAAATACTGGGTAAGTGAAAATTTAGCCTAGGGAGTTGATGAGATGAGGTAAATCTCAAGCTGCCATACTCATGAATACTCAAAGTTTTAGCACATTTTTACAAGCTTTGGCAGAAGGACATCATTAATGTTTCAGAAGTTCTCCTGATCTCTCTTTATTGCTCTTTGGCCAGTGTCCTTGTAGTTTTCCAGTGTAGCATTTTTTTATTACTGGAAGGAAGACAGTACCTCTTGCTGGTAGGACACTCTTTTGCTTCTTTAATGAGTTGCAAAATAAAGCGGAATATAACTGTGTAGGTAGCCTTGAACTTGGACGTCAAAGTAGTACAACAATCAATCCTAGCAGTTGTTCAGCTCTCTCGAGCATTAACTTTATCATATTTTTAAATGTTCTGCTTTACTAATAGAGCATTTGTTACTATTAACTGTAGGTAGAATATTATACCTTAGCTAAATCTATCAAGGAGTAACATTTAGGTTCTGACACATGAGAGTCCTGAAGAAAGTTAATTGCCATGACTCATTTCTTCCTAATTTCTACTGGTTTGATAATTCTTTCTACAATGTTATTTTTAACAATCGAGCAAATATCTCTCAAGAAACCCTCACCTAATCTAACTAGTGCATTTGATTCCACTGAGAAGCATCCAAACTATAGAAAGATATTCCACAAAATACCATTCATTAGACAGAATATATTTTTAAACCAAAAGGGAAGTAAATTCTGGCACTTAAGGCACATACTTGATCTAAGCAATGTTTTATATAAGACTTTTCTAGCATGGGCATGTTTTTCCTCATTTATCTTCCCTGTAATTTCTTGCAGTTTCCTTTGAGCATCTGGTATTTGTTTCTAGCCATATAAAATTTTGAAGGTAAAATGTTTTGCTGAATTTTTGTTAAAAAATGTGAAAATTGAAATTGACCATTACTTTTGGCAAATGGCACCTTGCATTTTCATGGCAAATTATCTGATCCAATGTGACTGGCTTGACCTTTGTTCCAAGGATACTGGCTTGATGAATTTTTTGTAGTACAATATTGATAGTACAAAAATAATAATCCTTGCTTAAATGTATTGTTTGTGTTGCTTAAAAATATTTTTTGTGTGCACCATTTAAGCACAGAAAAGTTAGAGAAAGACCTTTTGTAAAATACATTGCCTTTTAAAAAAGCAGCCTAAAATTGCATAGCTGGAGCAAGGACAATATACTTTTGGCTAAATGAAGCAAGATGGAATCATTGCTGATCAGAGCACCATTTATTCCCAAAAAACAGTGTTTTTCTTTAAAGGAAAATAAAGTCAGGTCTATTCGTCTGTGAAGACTTGACCATTCCTTTGCTACTGAGGACTAAGTGTCTTAAATACTAAGTTGCAAGTAATTAATCTTACAACTATTGAGATCTTGATCTAATTGAATCTGAATTCTGTAGATGTCTGAGACCAGTCATGCTAGCCTTGCCATTTAGAGTTCCTTCCTTTTTTTCCAGGGGTCATTAGCAGAAGATTTACCCACAAGTGAACCTTAGTGAGAGTTCAATAAGGAGTGGAGGGCTACATTCTTTTCTGGTATGACTCAAAACTCAGTCATTTTACATCCTTTTACAACTGCCAGCACTTCTAAATGTGCAATGTCATCAGAAGCTGGTGAATGTATAATTCAGGAGATAAAAAGAGGATTCTATTTAGACAGAAAAGACCTCATTTTAACTTGATATGGGCTGCTGCGTATGGTTTCATGCTGTACATATTGCACTTGAAGAACAGTCCGTGTCAAAGGGCTTCCCCTTGTGCAGAGCACCAGCAGCCAGAACACTAGAAAAAATCAAGCCCTTAAAGCCTAATGCCTACAGAATGAAAAACTTCTTAATGATCTGCTAGATCAGTGACTAAAGAAATGACATAATGGCTTTTTACTATATGGATTCGGTGAAGGCAGAGGAGATCATATACCATAGTAAATCAAATCAAGAAATATTTAAATACTGTTTAGTTCATAGATCAGTGATCTGGTAAACTGTAATGGAGCTTTCTGAGCCATTATGATCTGATGGAAAAAATGCAAGTTAAGTTCTGTTCTTCTATTAGAAAGCAAGAACCACAGTGAAGCTGCAATGGTCTACTCTGTCAAAGCCTGTGTGGAGCATTTTCAATTAACTATTCATCTGCTCATTAGTCAGGATTAATGCAGAAGGATCTATTAAGATCTACTGTCTCAAAGAGTATGTCATGCCAGGAGTCTGCAAAGCCTGAAGATATATTACCCAGTCACAGTACCACATGATAGACTGACAGAAAAATTGCATCCTTAAAAAATAAAACTGGCTCTGAGTAATGCTTGTGCAAGCAAATATCTTAAATCTTTTTTAAAGTGCTATTTTTCCCAGTTCTGTAATTAATCAGAAGAGCATAATCTAAGATTTTTTTCCCAAGTCTCCTAATACAATCATGTTTATCAGTTTCTGTAACATCATTTAAGAAATCCCAGTTATGCCATCCTGAAATAATACTTTATCATATTTTGTCCTCATAACCCTGAAGAGTTCTAAAGTCAAGTTATTCAGGGAGCTAATTTTTTTGATATAAACACTGGGAACTTGGTCTGTTCAGCCTTAAGAAGAGAAGATGAAGGGGAGACCTTATTGCTGTCTTCAGCCACCTGTATGGGAGGTGTAGAGAAGATGAAGCCAGACTCTTCTTGTAGGTGCACTATGGCACAAGAGACACAAGCTTCAACAAGGTAAATTGCAATTAAATATAAAGATTTCTTTTTTTAATGAGGGTCATCAACGACTGGAGAAATGTGCCCAGAGAGGTTGAGGACTCTCCATCCTTGATGTTGAAGACTCAACCAGACATGAGCATGAGCAACTAGATCTGGCTGGACCTGCTATGAGCAGGTGTGGGGCTATATGGCCTCCCGAGGCCCCTTCCAACCTCTGTTCTTCTGTGATTTCATGATTCCATAATTAGAAATCCAGACAAACTCTGCTTTGAAGTTTTCAGATTTCATATTCCTGTAAAGAATGTCAAAAATCTTAAACAGAAAAAGTATAAATATTTGGTAGTATTTGCAAGGGGACATTTCTCTTCTAACAATCTGAAAGCTTTTTGCTGAGCAACTGAGCTTTCATTTCTTAAATCTTTTTTTTTTCTTTAACTTCTGCATGTGAATATATAAGTACTTTTATGAGTGCATCTCCTCCCCATGCCACTCCAGAGGCCTTGAAACCATGCTACTTTATTTTATGGTCTCAAATATTCCATAAAATGTAACAAGAGGAGGCCTATGCATGTGTTCTGTCTGATGATCTTCTTTCAAGAGAAAAGTTGTGTGACATGGAAAAAATTGATTAGAGCGCTCTCTGCAATAATCTGTGATGTACCTGAAACACAGGCTGTCTAAGAAGAAGCTGAATATTTTATTCCATGTTTTCCTGTGTTTGTATTTTGGGACAAACCTTGAGAAGATTTGCATGTAAAGATAAGTCAACAAGTTCTAGATGTACATCAGTGTGGCGGAATGCAATGGCTGATATTTTATCGCTTTTGCCAAAGGCAGAAAATGTGTTAGTGTATTACAGGAGGGGGGAGATAGAGAAGAACCGTATTAAAATTGAATTTCTATGCCTATAGTGTGTTTTCAGTTAATTCATGATCACCTGCATTTGGAGAACTTGATCCAAAACTTCAATCATCTTTTGATGATCTGAAGAGATTTTGGATCAAGTCATTCTTAACGGAGCAATAATCAGGAGGAATTTAAGCTTATTTATGCACTCTTTTTGAAGAAAGAATAAAGAATTAGAAAAAGGATATGAAGGTAATAAGGAGAGAAAGTTATCTCATTTCAGTATGTCACCTGTCCAGGTTTACCAACCGTTACTGATACAGCTGCAAAGTTTGAATACACTACTCAATATTCTGCTGAATCATGCAGCAGATTACCTATTGCAATAAAGATATGTCATTATGTATTTACAAATGTTCTGGCTATATTTGGAAATGATATCTAGGTAAATAGCACTGTAAAGCACATGATGAATTAAAGACTTGATAAGTTATCTCGCACCTTTGAACATAATAAAAGACATTCTACTTTTCTCACACTGTTGAATGGCCTTACTTGCCATATTAGGAAGTTGAAAGTGCTTCTGTTTTCTTTTTTTCCCCAGAAGGACACGTATCAACTTTCTCTTTCAGATCTGACTTTATAATCCTTCTTAAATGGAATATTTTCTCACATTTAAATAAAACCCCCTAAATCTGATATCTGATACTAGTTCAAAGTGAGGCAATCAGCTAAGAATAACAGAAAATAATTACTCAAAGAGCAAGAAAAAAATCAATAACATGACAAATAAGATTGAAATTTCTTCTGAAAAGAGCAACTGATCAAACCTTGCAATCAATATTTTGATTTTTCTGCCTCACACTGTGGAGATTTTTATAAAACTCATACCACGGTTATGATACACCTGCCATCTCAGCCCCATGTGCAGACCTCTGAATACATATTCCTTCACATTTCTATATACCCAGTGAAACAAAGAGCTTCTTAGGAGGACAGCTAATGAGTTCTGGTGCAAGAATTGTGCCTAAAGCTTGCTATTTGTGCTGGCCGGTGAGGTGCATGACAAAAAGGAGACCTTCACACTTCTCCATTGTCCGGAGATTGTGTAAACCCAAATCTGGCAAGGTGTTCCCACTAAAATGAGCCATGTTTGTTTCCTACTGAGATCAGTAGCTACTGAGGTGGATAGCACATAGGTGTACTCAGAGTTTCAGAAGAAGCACGCATGCATTTTCAAAGCAATTAAGCACAGTGGTCAAGACTTCACAGATCAAAGATCTTTTTATTAGATAAACCATTAGTGTTTGGTAATTCATGTTAACTACAGTATTGTGTAATTCTTATACAGATGAGGTGAACTCTGCTTTTAACGTATTTTAGCTAAATATGACAAGCTCTAGCAATTGTAACATGGCAAGATGGTTGTGATCCCATCGTTGAGCTTTAACTCTTTTTTTCTCAGACATTTGGTAAGTTTGCTCATTGCACAGGGCCCCCCTTCTCCACCTTTAAACAGGGGTGCTAGTAGTGCATTTCTCCCATTTGGTATCTGCTTTGTTTTGGTTTAAATCATACTCAGGCAGACAGGAACTGTCTTTTGCCACATGTTTGTGTGGCACTGAGTGTGATGGCATGGCTGGGACTTTCTGAAATGCTAATAAGATAGAATGTTAAGAGCCTGGGTCACAGTTTAAGACCAAATGAAAGTGTGGAGACCACACGGACTCAGACACCAAAACACTTCAACGACAGATACAGGCAATCAATGACTTAGGTGACCTTTCTGCTCCCTGCAAGAACCATAGAATCGTAGAATAGGCCAGACTGGAATAGACCTTGAAAGACCATCTGGTCTACCCTTTTGTGGGAAAGGGAGCCTAGACAATCTTATCTAGCACCCTGTCCAATTGCATCTTGAAATCTCCAGGAACTCTGGGGAGGTTGTTCCAGTGAATGATTGTTCTTACTGTAAAAAATTTCTTTTTTATGTTAAGATGAAACCTCTCCTGGTGCAGTTTGTACCTGTTGTCCCTTGTCTTCTCCATGTGGCTCCTTGTAAAAAGAGAGCCTCTGTTCTCTTTTTAGTTGGCCTTAAAGTGCCTGAATACTGTAATGAGATTGCCCCTGAGCCTTCTTTTCTACAGCGAGAAGGATCTAACTCCTTCAGTCTTTCCTCATAAGGTAGGTGCTCTAGCCTTTTGATCATCTTCATCGCCCTGATGTGGTCTGGGAGGAAAGCCATGGGGGCAGCGTGGCAGCTGGGACCATGCAGTGGGTGCTCCCAGGGCCAACCCGGGGCATCCCCAGGCTCTCTGCCTGCTGACAGTCATTGGATCAGGCAGAAAACACCTTCTTCTTGGTTGGCTTTGTTCAAATTGCTGCCACACCTGATGGCCGGCTGCCACTGTCGCTTTTGCTCACCTCTTACCCCTCTCGAGGGTGCTGTCACCACTTTGGCAGTGTTTGGTGGATTGTTTACACTTCAGGTACTCCTCTGTGCTTGCAACTAAGCTGTGGGCTTATCCTGTAGGGCTAACTGAAGCTTATATGCCAACACCATGGTCACCTGGGCCTAATTTATGGTAACTTCTAGGCCCTGCTTCAAGATTACCTCCATATTCTCACAGCACCCTTTATGTACAACCAGTTTCAGAACTTGACCTTCTTACCCATTGCCTACCAGAACAGG
This sequence comes from Gavia stellata, assembly GCF_030936135.1. Taxonomy (NCBI): domain Eukaryota; kingdom Metazoa; phylum Chordata; class Aves; order Gaviiformes; family Gaviidae; genus Gavia; species Gavia stellata. The sequence goes on along the minus strand of NC_082598.1, from coordinate 19,967,306 downwards.
AGTAGATCTGGCTGCCTCGGAGAGCAACGCCAACAAAAAGGCCTGAGGAAACAGCCAAAGAGAAGCCAGGGAGCAACGTAGTCAGAGACAAAGCTGACACCCTAACATCAGAGCCAATGATAGAAGAAGAGAAAATGTTGTTTTCTCTAATGCAAGATTGCAAAGTACTTACGTAGCTCTGAGCTCAGTGAAGAGGAAAAGATAGTCCAAAGGACAGGCAGAATGTTTCACATAAAACAGTCTCGCTACTAAGGAAGTGAGAGGCAAGAGAAATTTTTTTCGAAAGAGAGGAAAAAGCTAGATGTTTATTCTAGTCATCAAAGGGAAGGAAGAAGCAAATGAATCAGAATTCAAAGATTGAATATCATTGGTCTTGCTGACAAAGCAATCAGCAATCCCCTCACAGCAAGTACAGGGGTTTGTAGAACAAAGTGAAGGAATTTAAAAATCTTGGACAAAATAGGGTCTTTCCATTTATAAAATTAGATATAATTTTAGTACAGCATTTTGATTTAGGAGCTGTAAAGAATTTCTGCATTAAAAATATATAAATCCCAATTTTGTCATGTACAATTAATAATGACTTTGTCCAAACCCTCTCCAGCCTCCTTTGTAATTCTCTTAAGAAAGCATTAAATGAGGGCATTTTCACTTTAGTTGAAAATCAATGACACTTCAATGAAGCATGCATTTCCAAAATATTATGCAACTGAGAGACATGCAGTTCTGCAGCTAAGTCAAGAGGCCAGAACTTCCTAAGTAATAATGCTGATTTAGTAGTGGAAATCTTGAAAAAAATCACAGTCAACCACTTCAAAATTTATAGGTGCCATTGTTAGTCCCCTCTAAGTCTCAGGGTAAACCCCAGGGGTTCCTCACTTCAAAATGAAAAATGTAATGCTTAATCAATACAAAACAAAGCAGAATGATGTTTAAGGTTTCTTCTTCTGGGATATTTTGTGAAAACACGAGTTCTTTTTCTCCAGCTTTTTAGTATGGATGGGAGGAAAGAAAGCAAGAGGGCAATGCAGAGAAGAAGCAAGAATCCAGAGCTGTATATCTGACCACGCCACTGGGTGATCATAGAACCACAGCCTGGCACTTCCATCTAGTGCACACATCCTGCTTCTGTTTCTGTTTAGTCTGTACAGATTGTAATCTCTCTGTGTCTTCAGCATCTGTTTGTATCACCCTTAGGGATGGCTGAAATTGCTTTCAGCCAGGGTGTTAGAAATAATGAACAGTGGGGTACCTGTATTGAACAAAAAGAGATCCAAAAGGGGAAGAAAAGGTAATATAAGTATCAGTTAGCAACTGCTAAATACCTCACTTCCATCATAGGCAGGAAAGAAACAGAAACTTCAAAAACAGAAATTTGTGTTTCATGACACCATGAGGTGGATACTCAAATCAGTTGCCAGCAGTCCTTTTCTCTTCCAGCTCTTCCTTGCTGAACGACCAGCTCTGTCCTATGGAAGCATATGGACTAATGAAGTTCTTCTGCCACTATTCTTCAAATTTTGGCTTAGTAGTTATGAAAAAAAGAGAAAAAGTCAGCTGAGACTGCTTCCATGAAGTGGCAAATTATCTAGTGGCTAAAGCCAAATTTCTGTTAAACATCTTATGTTATCTTAGGTACCAGTTATATAATCCCTTATCAGCAGAACTTTCTGTATGTGTGTGAGTGTGAGTGTGCATGTGCATGTGTGTGTGTTTAATAATAAGAAACTCACATTAAAAAGGCCAAAAAGGAATTTCTAATGAGAAAGGATGTGCCTGCTTTTGGAGAAATTAACTGCTCCACTGAATTGCAAAGATAAAGCAGAAGAAATTATCCAATAATTTGTCTGTTGTAATTAGAGATGGGCCCGAGCTGCTAAATTCTTACCCAGATCCAAATTATGGGGGCATCTGGAGCTGGGGTTACAGTTTTGGCTCATAGACTTTCAGACAGGCTAATGTGAAGAGCAGATAAAAGTTAAGGGGCCTGGTCCCCTGCCACAGCATGCAAACAACTGCCATAGACTTTAAAGGCAGTTACTCAAATCCTATGACAGAAGATTAGGAGCCAATTACTGTAAGTTAGTGCATCCTATTGAAGATATTTTTCCCTTTGGTCATAACACTGAAAACTATCCTATGACACTGAGACAACGGTAATTAATTACTTGCCTCCTGTGGTGGGAGAGCTGAGACCCACAGGTTTTCAAAACTAAATTTTAACACAGACACCTCAAAAGCTTTCATTTTTCAGTAAAATGAAGCTTTCACTCCCAAACTTTATATTTTAAAACTTTTCTTTACCTATCACAAATGGGTGGTGACATTCAGAGGAAGGGAGAGAAGAGGCAGTGCAACCATGGGCAGTACTCGAAGTTTTTTGTGAATCCTCCTAACCAGTTGGCCACACACTTAGCAGTCAAAGAACGGGACTATGGGAAATTACTGAAGACCAAAGTATAGCACATAAATGTATGGACACCTTGCATGATGGAGACTGAACAATGTATTTCAGGTCTAGAAGTCAGTCTGTGTCTGATGTCGAGGGCCACATACTGACCTTGCAGACCAGGAGGCATATGGGAGCATAACACACCTCACCTCCTGGCTCATGAACTCCATTTCAGAGGAAAGCTGAAATTCACAGCCAGATCTCTTATCAATGTGCTGTGATGATGTAGCCAAAGTAAACAGCAGTGCAGGTGCAGTTTATGACTGAATTTCTGCCTAGCAGATCATAAAAATTTATCAGTAGATTCTGCTCAGTCCCACCTGCGACAAGAGCTGACCAGGTACAGTGGTGCAAGTAACCCTCTCCTGGTGTTTCTCATTATCACTAAGGCAATAACTGGAAGGCACAAGGAAACACAAGATACTGCACGCAGATAACCTGTTAGACAAGCAAAACATAGCAGCAGTGGAGATGATGGCTGGGACAAGCATACGTATATCTGAGGAGGAGCCCAGGAAGCAGAAATCCTCACCAGTGTTCGGGCAGTGATTTGATGGATGGAGGGCCTCAGGGGCGTGGAAACATTCAGGTGAGAGGTTCCCCCTCACTCTAGTAGCAAACACAAGCCATGTTGAGAAAGATGCTTTGCAAGGTGGAAAGTTATCAACAGGTGAGAAATACCAGTCCTGCAGTGCCAGCAAATTGATACTGACCTTCCAGGAAAGCTGCTGCCACCATCAAAGCATCTGGCCTGAGCCAGTCCTGCAAACAACAGAAGGTATAATTGCGTCGCCGATTCTGGTTACCACAAGTTCAAAAAGAGTGAATAAAGCACACTATAAACATGAACATATTCCTGCTAATTAAGTAAAAACTAAAACAAAACCCAAAACAATTATCAAGCAAATGAAGGAAACTAAAATCAGCCCAAACCCTATAAAATCTGCAGAAAAAAGCAGCTAAAAACATGACTAAAGCAGACCTCAAAGCACAGCAGCCATCTGTGCCAGCTAGGATCTAGTAATAATGCAACTCTTAATAGCAACATGAATAATAAAAGTAAAACTTTCATGAGTTGCTACACTTTTGCAGCAACAATAATAGATTTTTCTCTGTGGTCTCTGCTCTTTATGTACGGATCCTTATAACTGTGCTTAACATTTGCAAGGAGGATCTTCTTTTTTGGATGTAACTTGAGGGCATACTTGCGTTCAGTCGGTTAAATCCAGCTCTGGGAGCACAACGCTGTGCTCCAAGGATTTCCAGGAAGAATTCCTCCCCCTGCAGCTGTGGAGCCCAAACTCCCACTGTTGTATCTTCTCTGTCAGGGATTCAGATCACAGCTGTTTCTAAGAAGATATTAAGGTAAGAGATGGTGTGGGTGTACAAGGCTTCTTTGCTCCATCAAAGGAAGAATGTCTCTTCTTCCCTTTCTTTGCTTTCCTGAATGCTCCAGAGATCCTCTTGCTCTTCTTTGGAACTGCAAAGTTCAAGAAACAAGGAATTGCAGTGGAAGCAGCAGGACAGCTATTGCTTGACGGGGGAGTTTCAGTGGCTTCTGGCCTTATTGACAGTAGTTGGAGCAAGAGCAGCAAAATGGAAAGGCTGTCTCAGCTGGAGTCTTCTGAGAAGTTTGGGTTTTCAGAAGGATGATAAAAATTGGGTGGGCATTCAGAAAGAGTGCTACAGAAAATGCTTCAGAGTGTGAAAAATACTGCCCACTTAGAGAGAAGTGCAGTACTCATTCATCTTAGCAAAGAAGAAGCCAAAGGACAGGTTGATTAGCAATGCCTGGGGATGATATATGATACAGGAAGACCTTTTAAATGTAAAGCTAAAGGTACAGAAAAAACCCGTCTCAGAAGGTAGAAGCTGGCAGTAGTCAAGACATCTCTGTGCTGTCTCTGTGTTATCAGCCTCATAGAAGTTTGTGAAAGTGCAAAGAGGAGATCCCATAGAAGGGCTTTGATCATGGTAAAGGCTGACCAAGACCAGTGGAGCCTAGATAGCACTTTAAAATGCCCCAAACATGATATAATGCGATCAGAGCTTTGTAAAATGTGCATGACATGTATTCCAGGTCTTAATGAAGGAAGTGCTTCAAGAGATTGACTACTTAATCAGAAAAGTCTTTTGTGTGATTTTCTTTTCCGTCCTGTGAAAGTGATCTGTCATAGCACTGGTTTTCTCACGTCTATGTGAGGAGGAGGGAAGGGATGACAGAAAATGCTTATTTCCAGGAAAGAAGAATTAGGTACATTCAGCAAGGCCATACAGTGGAAGAGGGAAGATAAAATTTATAATAAAGATCACAACTATTCAGGAGAAAAGGATTTTGAATGTTGGTTGGGTTTTTTTTGAAAAAATGTTCTGTGCTCTCTTTGTTTCTGCAGACAGAAACTCTATTAAACAAATCTCACATTTGACATCTGTAATATGTTTTAACTTGTGTGTCTTTTGAGAATGCAGATGTCTGGGCTTGCTTGCTTGCAGAAGAGAGCTGCTCTTCTGCGTGCAATTTCTACCTAGACCTCCCTGTGGGAGAAGTACTGTTAATTTGAGGCAACAGCTTCCCAACAGAGATTGCCCAAGAATGAATTCCTTGTGCCCCCATTATGTCTGTTCCCAGCTGGAGAGTCTTTCAGCAGATACACTGTGCCTTCACAATTCTCTGCTAGGTGAATTTTCTGCCACCATGTTAAGCATTGTGCAATGTCCCCTGTGTAACATTGACTGAAATGTAGAAACGATCAAGTCATCTGAAAGGATATGGGGAGGTTTTAATTTCCCGAAATAGACCTGCTGTTCAGGCAGTATTGCCTTTTCTATAATAGGAAGTTCAGGAATATCAATTTCTAAATTTGTCTATTCAAATTAACCCATTACCATTAACGCCAACTCCATTGAAAACCCATGAGTCAGCCCCCCCCCCCGCCCAACCATGAGTATTTAATGGTGTAGAAACATTGTCCCTTTTTCTTTGTAATCTGATTTTTTAAGCCATTTGGAGTCAGGTTTTCAGGTTCTTCTTCACAAAGGCAAGGGTCGAAATTTACTTTTTTTCCCTCTCTGTGAGAAGAAAGGTTTTCTTGTCATCGTATGAGTTTAGGAGCTGAGCCAATGTAAAACTGCAGGAGCTGACAACACTGCCTGATGTTTTTTTCAGGTGCTTCTGTCACTAAGAGATGCTGCACACCATCATGACCAAGTTAATTGGTTAGACCTGTCCAAGTGCCTGTGCACAGACGCTTAAGCGCACAGTTATCAGCTCATATAAAAATAGAGCTGGAAAGAGCTTCCTTTGGTCCACCTCTTTGGTTACGGGTGAGATCTGCTAAATCTGTGCCATTCTTGCTCAGCCTGTTCTTAAAGATCCCTGACAGTGGAAGCTCAATCATCTCCTCACTGCCTTATATTTAGAAAATCATTCCTAAATTGTAACTTGAGTCTTCGGTGTTGTAATTTAAGATCATCTCTTCTTAGTCTGTGAGATATCATGGAGAATTTATTGTTCCATTCCACTGTGCAACAGCCTTGTCAGGTCTCCTGACAGTTTTTCTTAAGTTTAATAACTCAGTCTTTCAATCTTTTCTGTTAGATTGTGTTTTCTAGGGCTCTGCTCGTTCTGCTTGCTCTGCTCTGGAAGTCTCTCCAAGTGGTTCACTTCTTGCTGAAGCACAGCACCCAAATCTGGATGTGTTATTTTAACTAAGCTTAACTAGGACTAAGTAGGCAGGAAGGACCATTCCACATCTCTTACTGTTAAACTTCTGTTTATGCATCCTAACATGGTATTAACCTTTTTCATATCAGCTTGGTATTGCTGCTCATGTTCAGCTTGCAGACCCCTATGCCCTCTTGAATAGTTCCTGAACTGATCAGCTGCTCTGATTCTTATGCAGCTGCTCATTCCTACCTGTCATTAATACTTCACACTTACTAAATAGCACCATATATTTTTCAGACTATTTCTTCAATTTGTGAAAACGATCTTGATTTCTAATTCTGTCCCTAAATGTGTGTGCAATCTCTCCCAGCTTTGCATCAGCTGCAAATTTAATAAGCATATTGTCTCTTCCGTTGTCTGAATTGTTAGTGACTGAAGAGAACAAAATCCAGAACAGACTGTTGAAGAACCTCATCTGATAACTACATTCTGGATAAAGCTCCCTAAACCAAGTTTTCACCCATAACATCATAGGTTCATTTAGACTGTGTCTCCTTAGCAAAGCAACAACAAAAGCCTTTCTAAATCAAAACCTGCCACTCCTATTTTTTCCATATGCACCAGAAAAAGCACTTTTCAAGATTAATGAACTAATCCTGTTTTAAGAATGTAGGTCACTACCATATTCATTTTCAAAGTTTAATAAATATTTATGGCCATCTGTAATTACCTTCAGAAGATTCCTGTGTATTTCCACAGAATATGCCTTTGCTGCATCCCAAATACGGGTGCCCAGCTATTACTGCTGCCAGCCTCTTCTCTGGCACCTAATTCTAAGACAACCTTAGGAAATAACATCAGCTATTTGAGCCTTTTCTCTCTTTCTGGCTTCTACCAGAATCTCTACAAGTAAGCTCATGTACATTCACTTCAACATTTTAAACCTGTTTAAAGGAGGTAAGCAAGTCTAACCCTGGAACATAGTGTTACATAACTGATTAGAGTAGTCACAGGTGATAAACATATTCAGAACAGCAAACTAACATTTGAACATGATTCTCAAACAATGCTGTCAAACAATTTAAAACAATGATTATATTTAAAAGGCTCTTGTTCCTTTAGAGCATACCCTTGCTAAATTATTCCTCTTCAAAGTTTTGTTGAGTTTCACTTGTACAATATTGCATAGAGAGCCTCACATTTCTTGAGGGGTTATACATGCAGAGCTGATCCATGATTTCACGTGTGGCCTTTATACCCTGCAGCAGGCTTTGTGCAGAAGTCAGTAATGTCATGAGACTCCATGCAAGTATAAAGTCCTGGCTGCCTATTTCAGTGTAGGTTCAGGTTTCTGTTTATAACCTCTGGAGTAATTTACTTGTGGATCTGATCTGGGGAATGATCAGTAGTCTATCACTTGGGTAGACTGTTCATTTTGTGGGAACCACATTGAGGCAGTCCAACAGAAAATTATGTTAAAGACATTCTGTAGTGAGGGCTTGTAATTTGTACACAAGTCTGGGGAAGAGCACTGAATCAAGAAAACTTAATTTTGACAGTCCTGATATATGGTCTATTTTGGTTAACCAAAAGGAACACATACATTTTCTACATTAGAGAAATTTCCATTATTTTTCTCTCAGCCATGAAAATCGATTTTGATGTGATTACACTCAGAGGCTGCTTGATGTGCTTCTGACAGTATGAAATGGATAGAAATGGTGGGTGGTGTTGAATTGAGGATGCTGTGGTTAGCTGAACTCTGTCACAAACTGAAAATGGTAAGATTAAAGCACATACCATTAATGTATTGAGCAGGAGAGTGAGCCTTAGGAAAAATGGTGATTACGATATTTTGATGTTGAAGATTGCAAAAGATTCAAAGAGCTTTCATCATCTTCTGTTTACTGTAATCACTGACATTTGTTGGATTGGAAGGAGGTCACCAAAACTCATCAGATGAAAGCAAGTAACGGTAAGCAAGAGGGCTACACCTAACCATGGGTGAATATACGTAGAAAGAAGAGCCATGGTATTTAGAACTGTACAAAACAACAAAGGTTTCCTTCTGTTCGCATTGATTATGTTGGGCTCATGAGTGGCTTCATGGACTCCCTTTTTGAAATCAGAATTTGACCCCATATTTCCATATTCAAGATAAAGGGTCATTTTTTATGAAATGCGTACTGTCAGCCTACTATTTAGGAATATTTTCTTTAGCCTTGCGAATTTTCATTGCTTCAAAAAAAAAAACAAACCTCAGAACAAATAGAAAGAAAAGAAATGAGTAACAGGTGAACGTCATAAAGCCTGAGGTTTTAAATTATTTAGTCATCCAGATGTGTGGATCCTCTTCTGAAAATCTTTAGACTTGGGAAGACTGGAACTTGCTAGCGGGCTATTGAGGCACAGTGGTTGCAAGCAGTTCTGACTGTGTTTTCCTCTGGAAGGACTAAGGGTCTGTTATACACTTCAGTGGATACTTTGCTTATAGATAGGTGAAAGTAGAAGAAATAATATATTTTCAAAAAGGTTACAAAACCAGGTTGTTATCCCAGCTGCATAGGAAACTTCTATCCTCTGAAAGATGTTTTAGCGGCTTCTATGTTACATCTTGGGAGCAGAGGATTTGGAAAAGGACATTCATGAAGCTTCCCTGACTTTTTGCTATGTCAGAAATGTCATGATGACTCTTTGTCTTCTGTTACTGTTTCTGTCCAGGGTGACAAAAGGTAACTATGGTCTATTAGAAAGTGTATTTTTAAGTCTTTACCTCACATTTTACAAGCATCAAAAATATTCTTTTTTGGTATGGATTTTAAAGGTAAGAATAAGCTGGTTCTGAATTCATTCATTCTCAATAGCATTCTAATGGAGTTAAATAAAGATGCAATCAATAGGTTTATATACATAATAAATCAGGTCCTATGGAAATGCTATAAAATGTACACAATTAAATAGCAATTTATATCCATCTTAGTTACTTTAAAGAATTGAAAAGAGAATTATGGTCTGGATTGAGCAAAGCTCCAAGCATGTGTTAAGCTTACAGTTCCCATTGACAGTAAAGTCTAGCACACTAATGAATGATTTTCTGACTGAAGTCTTTAATCTCTCTGAACCTCAGTTTTTGCTGTACAAATAATAGTTCTTTATCTCAGAATACTGCTGTGCAGATATACCTGTTAATTTTGCAAAAACATTCAGATATAACAGTTATGGAAGCATTATATGCACATCCAAATATTTCTCTCTGCCAGTAGCAATCATCTACCTTTACACTACTCTCTGTACTTAAACAGTTGTGTTTGGCCTTCTATCTTTCATCACCTGCCTGCTCCAGTTCATAGCAGGTATTTCGCAAATATTCATGTAATATGCATTTGAAACTAGGGTCCCACTATGTTTAGCTTTCACTGTCTTCAAAGGGAAGTGATCAGTCCTTCTCATGGCTCAGTGTAGAGGAACTAGAGTGTACTCTTTCTGTAGAGTAATAATCACATATATCAGATCACAGTAATCGGTGAAACTGAGTGTGCTAGTATTTTTTTTTAACCCAAAACAACAAAAATTTAGGACCTGGTTTTCTTTCACAAACATGTCCCAGTCATGGGGACATGCTCATTTAATACTTTTTCTAAACAGTAGGAATTACATAATCTAAAACAACTAGATGGTTTAAGAGAATTAATGTCCTGTCCAAAGGTGCTTAAGGGCCAAATGTACCTGTAATATTGAAATGACTGGTAGTGTGGAGATTTTGAAAACTACCCTGTAAGCTGAGGATCGTCTAACTTCATTTCAGCTGTGTAAGGGTTCGAGTCTGGCCTAAGGCTGTTATCTGCATGACTTCAATGTTAATGAAGAGGCATTCATAAACACCATCAGAGAGTGACACAATCCACCTACTCTAGTCTCTTTTACAAAGGATGGACGGTTTGTTAGAGGTATTTATCACTCTTTACTGACTGCAGAGGAAACCTCAACAGCTAGTTAAGGCTAGATTAAATGACAAGATTAAACTGTCTTTTGAAGAGCTAAAATTAGGAGATGAATGCTACTTCTACAGTCTTAAAAACAAACCCAGCTTTGAATGTCTTGCTTGTTTCTGAAAATGGAATTTCATTACTTTTGAAATTGTTATTCTCTCTATGCTTTTACAGTGTGAATGATGGAAAAGTATTAGACAGTAGTTATATCTTAATAAAAAGTGCTTAACAAGCAAGAAGTATTTATATAGTATCCTATTAATCTAAATTACACTCAGTTAAGTCCTTCTGGGATACTTACATGGTATATTCTATCCTTAATGTGTTCACGTTTCTCCCTTTACTGTTAGACTGAAGTATGTGTATGTATCAAGAGAAAATGACTTCCATGGGGTTTCATTTTAAAACTGGACATGCAAATCCTATTATTAGGTCAAATTTTGAAGTCCTTACTAAGTATTTTCTCAGTCATCACTCCATCAAGATTTCCACAGCCAACTTTTTACTTTTAATGGTTTGATCCGTGGTTACTATAAGTTTCACATCTAATTTTCCTGGTATGCAAATGTATCTCTTAGTATAAAGTTTTATTTGCAATGCAATTTAGACTGCTTAGGGGTATTTTATTTTTATTTTGTTTTGTTTGCTCTCTATGGTTTGGTAGATATAAATATGCTGCGTTACTCTGCAATTTTTCCCTCTGGCTTTGTAATAACTATAATCCAGTGACTTCCTTTTTTTTTCCTGGAAAACTTCCTCGATCTATAAAGATGGGCTGAACTTATTTGTGAATTGTAGGTAATTCTTCAGCTTGGGAATTGAACAAGGAGATTTTGTGTTTTAGTATCTTTACAAACCTTCCACTGATAGGTCCTTTGTACCCCTATCAGCTTGCAAACATTGCCAGACCTGAGAAGGTATGGGTGAGTTTAATGCAGCTATTGTTCTTTTCAATGATCCCCTTTTGGTTATCTTCTGTTTTAGTTTGGTCCACAGTAAGGAATAGGAGAAGAGAGAATGCTATTCCCGAATTTCTTATTCCCAGCTACATCCTCCAGTTCTCTGGAGCTTTGCCCTGGTTACTATTTTGTGAAAGGATGTGGAGATTGTGAGGCCCCTTCTCAGACCTTTCCACTTTTTGTATGTGCTCTCCCTACCTGTCTCACAGCACTGGCTTTTGTTCTGTCATATTATAATGAGTTGACATAGTCAATCTGTAATTAATGTGAGCCTTTCTCTCTCTCCTCCACCATATCTCTAGTGACCCTAATAGCTGAGAAGTGGAAAGAGGTTTTGTGTGAAAATTGGGGAATTTGGCTCAATCTCTGCTATGTTTACATTTCTGGTAGTATATTCAAGAAGAGTTTATCAGAGGGGTACTCTCCTGACTGTTTTTTTCTAAAGGTGCCAGCCATGCCTGTCCTTTCTTTCACTTCCAAATGCTACGTTTGTCGCATGCCACCTTACTGCTCACTGTCTTTGCTGCTGGCATGACTGCAATGCAAATATATAATGAAGAAATTCAAGCTATTGACCTGAACATGCAAAGTCCCTGACAATCTTGCCTTATCCCACGTCTCCATTTTTACTTTCCATGCATCTTTTCCTCCCTGTCGTTCACTTAATATTTTCACTTTAATGCTCTCTTTGTCTCCTTTACCTCTCTGATTGCCTCTGTCATGTTTTATTCATTTCCTCTCTTGGTGTTTCTTCCAATCCTCTTTTCAAATACACTTCTCTGAACTGTCCTTCCTGTCTTTTCCCACATAGTTACTAATTCCCGTAACAGTGATCTAGTATCCCTGACACAGCAGGATTTGATGTGGTGAAAAGCCAACATAGGAGCCACTAGCCTTCTCCTCGCCTCACTTAGTGAGCCCGTGACATGTCCTTCAATGTCACAGCGTGAGGGAGAATGACTTTTACTTCTTTGATTTAGATTAGCCCATTGGCTATTCTCATTCATGCTATGGACAGACGCAGGTAAGGAAAGATTAAAGTTTACACTGAGATTATAAGGCCTGGCAGTTAGGTGCTCAGCCTCCATCCAGCTCCCCTGCAGTCTCACTGGAGAACACATATGACCCAAACCGAAACAGAATGGAGAAAACTCATGCTACAAAATAGAAAATCCAGTCTGTGTGTTAGCCACCATGGAGGAGGTACTTGGGATAAGATATGTTTTATCCAACGTTTTAAAACACTGCGTACATTTGTGGTTCTATTTGTGAATCCATTTTCATTCATTTTATTAGAACTATTATTTTGGGCCTAATTCCAGAGTCCTGACTTGAAGTCAATGAGAGGTTAATTTGAGTACAGACCAAATAAAAATTGAGAAGGTGTTTATCTTTTGGCACAGTAATAGTACCTTGCCTGGAATTCTGACCTTGCAATGTCTAAGATATACAGTCCTGAAATAGCATCCAAGAGGAGATTTGGTCAGGGCACAACTGAAAGCAGATGGCATATATAACAGAAATCATTGAAAACTAAAAGCCCTGCTGAGAGCGATATATGACATTCTGAAGGAAATCTGCCTTTGACACATTGTACTATAATTTTAAAAATTTAAGATCTCTTTTATGAATTGGAAAAAGACACACTCCAGATCCTGCTGGTCTCTGCTCTGCATTTGCATTGCAGAGCGAACAGGAGCTATGCTGCCAGCTCCCGTAAATAACACACCTCCTCATACATTCACCTTATTCCATTACGGTTGCTGGAAGGGGGAAGAGCAGTTCCTGTCCACTTCCCAAGCTGCGAGACTGCTGTTTGGAAAAGAGGGTCCACCGAGAAAAGACAGATGAAGAGGAAGGATGTGGTGTCCAAAAGGTGCGTTTGTGGCTCCTTCCCTTGCTCGTAAGGGTTAGATCAACGGCTGAGCCGAATATGTGTTCTAACCAACAGGACACCGTCTGCCTTTTTTCCTTCACAGGCAGAAGATTTTCCATTCCCCAGTGGTGCAAACACTAAGTATCACTCAGCCTTGACTAGTCCTAGAAACTATATACAGGAATGAGAAACCTGGCCTTGTCCTCGACAATCCTAATCAAAGTCACTCAACTGCTTTTTTTTTTATTCCCGTGTTCGTATAGTAATGCAAAATGATATTTTAAATGTGATTTGATAATTATGTCTGCAACCTATACAAATGAACATATTTAAGTGATGTACAGTATGCTATGATGTTTTTTGCAAGACAAATCATATTTATGAATGCAGTTCTGTAAGCAGAAAAAATTCAAACAGGGTTTGTAAAATGTTAGTTATTCAAATGTAAATATTAAGCTATGATAGCCGCATGAAGCTAATCAACCCAAGCATTCTGTCAAAGCCCACATGACAGGATCACTCATCCTTGACAGCGTAACTGACACTGTTAATCTCATGAGATGAGTAACTTTCAATATAATGTACAGTACATACAAATGCAAAGGATTTATATACACCAGCTACCTTTCACTGAGATGCTTCAGAAATAATGTTTAGCCTGGGTAACAGTGTTTTTCATAATCTTATATTTTATAGCAACCAGCAGTAATGGGTACTGTGTTTCCATTCTGCAAAGCATTAGTCCTGTGGAAAAAAAGAGATCAGAAACTTATTAAAACTTCTATACTAATGTGTATGCCCAAAAGGGTTGAGCTGAAGTTGCAACCTTAACTGTGACATTTCCTAACTTTGGAAGATCTGACTTTGCAACCTTAGTAATGCTCTTTTCCCATTGGTTTAGTGAACATCCATATTTGGATGGATCCATTTGTCATTTGTAGAGCAAATATGCAACAAATCTCTGCATTCCATTTTGAAGTTCACTTTAAAATAGTAAAAGATGAAAGTGTCACTCTAAAGTTTTTTTAAGAGCTAACACCACCTTGTCCATGTTGTGGTTTATTTGCCCTTGCAGGACAGTGACAGAGCATAGGATCTCTATGAGCTGTAATAGAGCAAAACTGCTATAGCTTTGGTATAGCTATATATAGAGTCTGGTATAGCTTTGACCTTTCCTGAAGATTTCTTCTCAATGGTGAGAAAATTCTGTTTTTATAAGATTGGCCTTGTAATTGTAATAGATGCTTTTAAGGTATTTTGCATTAGTTTGTAGAGAAATTAACTTTTTTTTTTCCGATTGGAATCTGTGTATTTTGTATGTGATCATGACTAATGAGAATTTTGGAAAATTTTGCAGAGGGAGAGATATTGCTTACTTTGATAGAGAGAGTTCATAACATACTTTTCTATTTATGGGGCGTCCCCTAGGACTATTAAAACCAGACTGCATATTATAATCTCTATTAATATTATGGGCTATGTATGGAATACCTACATCTTAGGTATGTTTCTAAAGTACTGAAGTATTGCATCTCCATGTAAAATATCTATTTCTTGATCAGGAACTGTTATTGTATGCTTCTGTTCAAGAAAGTGCAAATGTGTCCACAGCAAATTCAGAAATTTACTCTAATACAAGCATAAATGATAAAGGCAACAGTATGATTTAACCCTAGTTTCCATATCTTTATACATTACATTCTCCCCATCTAACCAGGCCATCTGAAAAAAAAAAGGTATAGAAAGCTGGGATCTATCTAGAGTATTTTGTGGGGTTTTTTTCTGTTATGTTGCTTGATAAAGAAATAGATCAAAATGTTTTGTTTAAGAAACTACTCAGGCAAGTTAAAATATTGGCTTGGGTAAAGAAAATCCCAGCAATCACTGAAAAACACCCACCTGGTGCGTAGCTGTGTAGCAGCAATGCCTGGTGTTGCAGTCCTGTGAACAAAAGCGATTAAATCTCGCCTCTAGCCTTGTATTCCCACCTGTACTGGTACCAGCATTCATCTGATACCACAGTGAGGTGGGCCAGAGAGTGATACTAACAGAAAACTAAGCTAGCAAAAAAGTTTCTGCTAGTTCAGGTCCCTGAACCAGCTCAGCACAGGATCAGACAGGCACCAGGACCAGGAAACTCTGAGCTGAGAATGAGGGGTGACTGAAGAAGCATCAGCTTAGTTTGGCTAATGTTGTTGTGGTATTGCACCTTGACTTGTTAAGAAACATCGAGAACACCTTTCTGTTTCCAGCAGCAAAGGGTTTTCTGGGGCCCCAGGAGAAGCACCAAATCAGAGTCCTTTTCCTCTACAGGCAAGAGCAAAATGCCAAGTTTAGGTATGATCGGGGGGTGGGGGGAGAGGTTGTCTGTTGTTCTAAATATCTTTTTCTAGCTGAAGTACATGTGCTGGCAAAGAAATCATCCTCAGTTTTGAAGGAGGATCACTGCCTCAGCGATCACTAGGACTTTCTGTGTGCAGAAACCCTGCCCACGGGGCTGCCAGCTAGCCTGGGGACTCAGCACAGAGCCAGCTCCAGGGGCTCCAGCTTCACCCAAACACTGACTGTGTCACAGGTGTCTCCTTGCCTCTCTCCCTGGCCAGAAAAAGAAGTGGAGACACAGTGTAGAACTGCAAGCAAATACGGCTGGCAACAAAGACTTCCTTCTAAAAGGGGGTGTTGGAGGGCCGTTATATTTCACTTACTCTTTCTCACATTTAAAACATTTCCATTTCTATTTTGATTTCCTCTCTCCTTCTCTCTCCGTTTCTCCTGCCATCTCTCAAAAATATAGAATAAACATCCAGTCTTTAATGGTGACTTAGAGCAGTCAAATAGACTGTACAATGTTAGGAAAATATAACCTTCTATCACATTAATTTTAACTATTGGCCACAGAAATACTTGTTTTCACCAAAGAGCTTTGACTTATGAAAAATAAATGAAGACACTTTTAATTGCAAACAGAAATATGTCTATATTGGGTTGGTTTCAATGTTAGCTATCACTACCATTTTTATTTAATAGTACATTTTAATTGTTAGTTATTATTTCCTGTACTTTTGAGGACCTTGTAAGTTTAGTTGTTATGTATATAGAGAGTAGAAAGATATATCTGTGTTGATTTCAACTGGGTGCTTTTTTCCTTTTGCGTGCTTACACAAGGTGCATAGCAATGGGTTTTTTTTTTTCATAACCAAACAGCTGCATTTGCGTTCATTTGGTTGCAAAGCTGTTTACTTTTGAAATTACTTTATTAATTGAAAAACTTGTAAATATTGGTAATGTCTCCTCCTACTGTAATTGCTACCACATTTTTATCCACATTCCCATTACACTTGTTGCATACCAAGCCTGTTCAACTACTCCAATGAGAGGCAATAAAATACGATAAAGAGGGAATAAGATGCTAAACCAGTATTAGTTAGCCTCATCTAATCCTTGGATCGCAAATGCTGATAGAAATATTAATGAACTGAGACCTTGACAATGTTTTCAGATAGGACTGCTTTACTCATATGAGGACACTCAGATCTAGAGAAGTTGCACCATGACTCTGATTTAAACAGGCTTCATCTGACCAATCCCGTCTGGATCTTATCACTGTGACAGAACGAAAATAATACACAAGACACTTGTTTCCTAACCATGTTCTTTAATTCGTTCACCTGTAGATTGCATTTTCCACCAACTCCGAATTTGAAACTCTTTTATTTTTTATTATTTTTTTTCTGTTTCGAAAATAAGAGATGGTCCTGATGCATAAGGCACGTTTTTTTATTTAGTGGAAGAAACACATCTGAAATCCTGAATGAAGTACAGACCTCATTCTGCAAGCCCTCAATTCTTACCGGGAGCTCTACTTGGAGGGTTGCAGAATCAGTTCAGAGAATATGTGAGGAAGATAAGAAGGAAAAAGAGGAGAGAAGGAGAGAGAGATTGAAAGGGATTTTGTGGAGACAGAGATATATTAAACCAGACTATGCTTTCTATTTTCAGTAGTCTAAGGAAAGTTCAGCTCTGACTTCAGAAAAAGGATTCAAAAGAAAACATGCAGCAAGGATTAGTGTTTGCTAGCACGCTTCACTATTAAATTCAGTTAACGTGCTGTTTCAAAAGTCAGCTCAGAGAGAACTTTCTGGAATAAAAGAACATGCCTTGTTTCTTCCTCTCTCCCCCTCCCTTGTCTTTCACACAAATACGCACCAGCATGTTCACAGAGCCCAACAGATTTCACAGCAGCTAGTTGTGATACAATGTTAACCACAAAACCTTTTGGTCAGCCTAATGAGTCTGCTTTCTCTTGAACATGACTAAGCTGACTAGTAACCTGTTAAAACCCAAACTTCTTTGTAGAGCAGAAAAAGAAACAAAACAAACAGTCTTTATAAATAAATTAAAATTCTAACTAAAAAGCTAATTATAAGGGTATTTGTTTTGTTTGAGGTAAGGCACATCTATTATCATAAAGATAATTAACTCAGTCTGACAGATCTAATAAAAGGACAAGTTTAGCATTGGCTTAGCCAGAAGCCCAAGGCAAGCAATTTTTATAATTACTAGTTATTGTAACTGGGCTCAGAGAAAATGGTCTGTGATATTTAAACAGTAATGTTAATTTGCATTTAGACCCATTTTTTTCCTCTTTCCCAGGCAAGATCTATTTAGCTGGAATGAGTAAAAGAAACTTGAATAACTTAAAAAAAAATAAGAATGGCTTTCTCCTTACAGAAAAACTTTGTCTCTTTATGCCTGGATAATTAATATCGTCACAAGGTAAGTGCTCTGGTAATCACAAAACAATTAAACAGCTTAACACAGTTTTAACGCACAGAAAATGTTGAGCTTTCAGCATGAAATGATGCCTGTAGACTACATTTATTTGGAGCAACTGTATCTATTAATGCACAGACCTGCTATGCGTACCTCTACTGCCCTTGCCCTCAACATGCCCCTGATGTTGAGCAGGTGAAGAAAGAGCTGGAGAGGTGGGAGGAAAGCACTCGGCTGCTGTAAGGAAGTGGTTCCCATTCACAAAGAGAAAGGGAACAAACTAATGTTCAGGAATATATGCATAAGAAGTAAATTGCTCCTGCTGGCATGGTGTAGTAGCCCTTTAACTAATGCTTACCTCAACATTTCGCAGCACATTCTCTGCAAGAAAAACAAATCAACGTTTTAAAAGGAGAAAGTTATTTTTTTAACTGCTTCTGTAATGAAGGTTTTAGAAATGAGTAATAACTAGAGTGAGAAAATACATTGGTGATATACTATGAAAAAACACTTAAAGTACTTGCCATTCCAGTATGAATTTCATTACGTACTACAGGCAGATAATGTTATCCCAGTGCATTTTGCCAACGTAGGACCAAATCTGGGGAGCACTTTAAGGTCATATAGGCCTAAGCTCCCCAATTTTCAAAGTGCTCTGGGGGTGATATAGAGATGCTGTACACTGCCCTAAACCCTTTGAAGACAGCTAGAGTCCTACAGCACTGCATGAGTTTCCCGTGAAAAAGAAAGCACAAAGAACATGAAGTCTTTGTTCACAAGATGGTGGAAAAGACAAATCCGAGACACTCATGAATCAAAGGGACCAGACCGATGCATGTTGGAGCAGAAAGAAGCAGCCCTTGTTTGCAGCCTTGCTTGCTGCTCTCCCTCAGTCCCAGCCTGACAGCAAGAGCTATAGCCCAGGTGCACACTCAGGCTGCAGAATTAGGGTGCACTTCCCCACCCATTAGTTCACAGCCTTTTTCATGGCAGGATATTTTTAAGCCAGTTCTGCAGTTTTGGGGCCCAAGAATTTGTGCTATTATTTATCCATTCCATATTATATCATGGATTTTATTTTGTCATCAGCCCTGCTACCTTTACTGGTAAGCTTTTTTTTTTTTCCCCCCTTGCATCTGGTGGGATTGGCAATTGACTGTTCCTACTGCACTCTATCCATGTAATGGTATGGGTGGAGGTGTTGCTTGCTAGCCCTTTTGCTGCCTGGTTGTCTGAGGCTGAAGACGCTGCCCTAGCTTTTTGTGTTTCACTATTAATGGGTTTGATGTGTTTTTAAATAGCTTGGCCAAACTTTTTTTTTTTAATGGGAGGCTAAATTTAGGATCACAAATGCCTGTTTGAACTCTGAAATTTGCATACACTCTATCTTATGTTTGGCTATTGGCTGTATATTAATAATTCAGTTTTTGTCTTCAATAAAATGTACTTTTTCACTAGATAAGAAAAATAAGATTTTAATCTATTTTGACTGAAGATTTTGATGATTTTTAAAATTTTTTTATTTTCAGCTTTCTCGTGCTTTGAGGATTTATGAATTTATTCAGAAGGTCCCTTGCCCACTAAAATCCCAGTGTGACTTTGTGTATCTGAGTAGTCCTACAATTGTCATCAAGATTACTCATCATCTGAGTAGCTATATGAGTGCTTTGCTGGAGGAGGGCTCAAGGGTCTGATCCTTGAAGATAACAAGCACTGTCTGGGCTACTGACTAAGCATCACCTGCAAGGATTTGGTCTTTTTCAGAGCCACGGCCCAAGAAGATCAGCAAATATTCATCTCCAGCTAAGGTGGAGAAGTGAAAGTTCAAGGCTGAGGATTGATTTTACTAACTGTAACCTAAGACATAATCTCTGAGCTCCTGAATTCTTATAGACATGAATCTTATCTCATCAGTTCCAGGGAAACATTACCACCTCTGTTAGGCAGAAACAGACAGGCAAAACCTTGCTTTTTGGTCTGTATTTATGGCCCTTGAAGCCAGAAGACAGGCAGAACCTCGCTCAGGATGTTGAAATTCGGGCTGGAAAAAAAATCTTTCCTCTTCTGAATTGTTGTATGCATAATAAACAAACAGCATGATACTTTATGGTTCCCATCTACCCTGAGTTTTGAAAACTGTTAAGCTGGTTTCTCTAGAGCCCTAGGATTTTATTCATAGTGCTGTGATGCTAAACTTCTACCACCATTTCTGGGAGCTCCTAACAGTGATATTCAGTTTTCTCGGTGGAGGAAATTGTTGGTGGCAATTCTACAGCTTCCGTTTGCTTCTATAAATTTAAAAAAAATTGTTGGGGGCAATTCTCATTATATTTTAAGAATTTAAAGTGGGTCAGCATTTGGCCTACATGGATTGATGGAGCCCTTTAAATAGGCTCTAGCTATAGCATGTTATTAATCACTGTAGCAGACAAAAAATACATTGTTTCCTTGCTGAGAATAGCATGTTTTCCTTTGCTTATGAATTGATCCCTGGAAGGTTCCTCCCGGGAATATGTTTGTTCTTTCTTTCTTTCCTTCTTTCTTTCCTTCTAAGGCAAAATGGCTTTAAACTACAGATGTGCTAATCTGTAGGAGACTCCAGAACTCATTGATCTGTGGGCAGCGTAGGTATTAATCTACCTGGGCTGGGAGACTAAAAGAATGAACGATTAATTAAATAGCCTTGAGGTTATTTTTCAAAACAACATTGTAAGCAGTGATGGGCAAACCTCAAAAGGTTTTTATATGGGGTTCAGTTCAGATCAACTCCCTAAATTTCATAGACTGATCTGATCATTGGAAGCATACATAAGAGGGAAATATACTTCGAGGCAATATTTTAAGTTAGACAAATCAGCCCAGTGGGAAAAAAATGAGAAAATGTTTAGAAAATGCATTTTAATGTTGGGCGTGAGAGTCAATACACATTCTAAATATGTTTATATGAATCTATAAGAGAAAGCATGGGTGTTTAGACAGTTTTCAAAATACTATTCAAGGGAAAATTCAGAATTTATTATCACATTTTGTTGTTTCCAAAATGACTCAGTGTTTTGTAAAATTAGTAACAATTTCAACACAATACAGTTTTTTTTGTTCTTCTCATAGCTTTTATTTCTCGTTGTTCCCACTGAATGAAAAGACCTTCCTAAACTGACGTGGCAAGATGATACTGCCAAATCCCTCAGGATAATTTCTTCCGTAACATCAACAAAATAAAAGCATGGAGAGATGTCTGAGCATAGATTTTGTACATCAGCCCCCATGTTACTGCATAAATTGACCCATAAACCGTGTACATTCATGTATCTCCCCCTCCCTGCTCTTTGTTCTTTGCTTATTGTATATTCTGTCGATGCAGTGAACTGCTGGGTGATGCAAACTTACTCTACCAGGCTTTGAGCAGTGTAAAACCATACTACAATGCAGAGCTCCATTTAATTTACATTACCTCTAACTGAGGCTCAGCACTGTCTTAACAGCACCTATGTCTATCTATTCCATTGCTTTTGATCATCTCAAAGGGCAGGAAGGACCAAGAGAATGCAAAATAGTTGTCTTTTCCAGCATATTATGGAGACATAACCTCAGATTTAAAGCTGTTTGTACTATCAAACAATGCAGCTCCTTCCTGGATAGTGCCTCTGGGTGTGATGGCACCAGAAATAACGTGACAGTAATTGAGTAAATGGGTGGATAAAACAATTGCAATGATTTCTATCAGGGTTCTAAAGAGGGCCTGTATGCACTTCTGTCATGCAATTTCTGCTGCAGCTTGGCAATGTTCTAACTCTAACATTAATAGATCCCTCTTAGATCTAACAGCCAGATGGTCAGCAGTTGTGAACTACTTACTGAACCGCTCTTGAAGTTATGCCAAGATATCTGTATACGCATATTCTTTCTGCAAGCCAGTGCTATAAGGTCACAGGAAGAACAAGGTCAGAAGTGATTCGTCTCGTGTTTTTGGGGGTGTGTGGTGGCTTGACTGGCCGCACACAGTTGCTGAGCTGCAAACAGAAGAGGCGGAGATAATAATTCATAACAAGTCAGTTATTAATTGAATTTTTGAATCTTCTTATGTTTGCAAATTGTCCATGAACAGACCCTGATTTTCCTGAATGCATTTGTTACTCAGAGTTATTTGCTGACATGGGAAACAGAAACCACAGAAATGCTGGCTGGGGCTTACCCTTCTTTCTTAAAGGCTGAGCAGAATAGCCATCAACAGGGCACTTACCATGAGGGCTGGTGAAAGAAAAATGGAGCATAAAGTCAAAATACGGGAACCTGAGAGACAGAGATAACCATCGTAAACGGGTTTGCAGCCTCTTGACCTCAGTGATATTACCAGCTACATGCCATAACTTGATCTTTGGCATTAAACACTCTGCTGAGTAGGTGTTTGCTTTGTTACAGTCTTCCTAGCTGTTTTTTCTACAGCTGCCTTAACCCTTGTGCTGCTGCCATGCTCCTCCTTCATCTCTTCCCCTTGGCACATTGTCCCAACCGTTAAGGTAAGTTTTGATTACAAAAAACACTGAAACAATGCTCAGAGCTCCTTCCCAGACATTTTATGAGTAATTTGAAGATAAAAATACACTCATAATTGTATTTGTTCAACGATTTTCATCAACTCTTTTCACCCACACTGTAATTTTTGCCTGCCTCTGCTGCTTTTACCTAGAAATGTGCATATGTACAGTCATGCCCTGAAGCACTTAGAGTCTGAAGACAGAAGAGGATGGAGGACAACAGGAAACATAATTTCTGTCCTTCCTTCTTGGTATGCCTGTGGTTCACCCTAGAACTTCAAGCCTTTTCCTTAAACCTGGAACACCCTGGATGGCCTGTGACACCTTTTGGGGCCAGTTTGCTTAATACCTGCAATGATGCCCCTATTTCAGTGGAACACATAGGACAGTGCTACTCTCTGGCAGACTGCCCATTAGAGACTTGCCATTGCCATAGTTACAAATTCGAAACTCACTTTCAATTTTTATTTCTCACTCCTTTTTTTTCATATCTGAGAACACAGTCAAAATTCCCACCCCCCTTTCCCTTTTTTTTTTATGTTGAACTGGAAATTGTTTTGAGCAGCTCCATTTTCAGCACATGTTCCTGGCCTCACATAAAACTAATGAATAGCCCATTTGTGAGAAGTGTAGGCAGAAGGAATGTGATTGCAGGCAAATGTGACTAGGAATTGAAACAAACGTTCACAGAGAGTATTTTGCAGTGTTCAGTCACACTGGCTAGCCCTTAATTGATGGGACTAAGTGTCTCTGGTTAAATGCAGTATCTAAGTAACTGAGCTGTACAATACACATTGCAGTTTTGCACTTATCACATTGCTTCCACATGTGTGCAGAGGGGCTGTGTGAAAAGCAGCTTCACAGGTGCAATGCAGGGTGGCCTAATAGGTGCAAGGAGCTTCTGAAATGTCCTGCCCCTCTTCTTCTCCCCATCTTCAGCAAAAATACTAAAAAAAAAAAGAAAAGGGGGCACTGCTGTGGGAGTTTCTGGTTTGCTTGGCTTTTTAGGAAGGATTTAGGGGTTATAATGGATGACAAGAATAATACAAGTCAATGTTGTTATATTATGTAAATGAAAGAGTGTCATACCAAGATATCATCACGGAACGGTTGAATTTTGCCCTCAGAAAAGGTCTTTTCAGTAGGACTGGTTCTTGGGCTGGGGTTTGCACACCAAAAGTGTGATCCCACTTCCTTATTTCAATCGCATTGAGGCTGCCTTGAAGCAATTACTGCCTCCTGGTCACTTCCACCTGGTTGGTGGGAGTGAGCAGAGAAGGCCAGGAAGACCAGATATGTACTTATACCCCCTCTAGCAAGCCTTCAGGACTTTTCCAGGTCTCAGTGTGGGGTCTGTGATTCCATCACAGGCATGTTGCTATTTGATGCTTGATACTAATTAAGACAAAGTTTTTTTCCTTTTCTTTTGCCTGATGATGAGTCTACCATGGTGAAGAGATCTGAAAAAGGCCACTGAGGCAATGGAAATGAGTTCCTGCACTTAGGGGAGTGTGTGGTAGTAACTATAGGCAGTATACTGTAGCTATCTGCCTTTGCTTCTTTTACGCTTTTGAAAGAGAGCTAGACTCATGCCAGCTACTAATGTTCTCTGAAGGCAGAGCCAGTGGAGTGAGACGTGCTGCTTCTGTGCCTCAAGTTATCTTATCAGCTCCCACTCCTGATCCCTAGGATGCAAGGGAATTTCTAGCATAAATCTTAAGCGCTCCCACAAGCCACCGAGTCGGCTTAAATGCAGAAATTATTAAGCTTCTTAATTTAGACACTTTATTCCTTTAAGCCTGAATCTCTCTCCAGAAAGTGGGGGAGAAAAGTCAAACGTTTATTAGAATAGTCATTTATCTGACTGAGTTCAGCTTCACTGTAAATAACTTTTCTCCTTTCTCATGAATGTTTGCCCACCCTCTAGTCTCGTCATCTTTGGAAAAACTTTCCTGGAATTTGAAATTTTAGGAAAGATAAAAGAATGTGTGCAAATGAATGCAGTCTGGCTTCCTGGTAAAATACGTATCTTCCATGAGCACGGGAAGGATGATCCCAGACTTGATTTACCTTGCAGAACTCCTGTGCCCTAACCTCGGCTCAGCAAGCGTGACATTAGACTCCTCTACATCATGTCAGCTTGCTGGGCAAAACACAATCCATGAAATACTTGGAGTAGTGTCAGGGAATATAGTGTTCCTGGTCTGAAACTGGTATAGATGGCATCAAAGTATTATCACTGTGAACATTAAAAGAATAAATACATTAAATTTGTCGCATTAAAAATATCTCTACCACCTTCTGGGATCCTTTCCTTGAGTTTATGCTCACATATGTAGTACTGCATATTAAACTTCCAGCAGCTCTGTACACGTTTTGCTGCTTAGGCCTAGTACAATATTGTGTTTGTCTTGCTCTTTCACCTGAGATTTTACTGATTCCTTTCCTTCTTATTTGTTGCACTTATTGTTCTTCATTTAATCCTTACCTGCTTAGATAGTCATCTGACCTAGTTTTATGATATGGATTAAAGTAAATCCTATAATGTAAGTATTCTTGCTTTTCTGTAT
This sequence comes from Gavia stellata, assembly GCF_030936135.1. Classification (NCBI taxonomy): domain Eukaryota; kingdom Metazoa; phylum Chordata; class Aves; order Gaviiformes; family Gaviidae; genus Gavia; species Gavia stellata. The sequence goes on along the minus strand of NC_082598.1, from coordinate 19,942,485 downwards.
TCTGCCCTGTCATCTGCGTTTTGCTGGGATTTTGGTTACTGGGGCTGGCTTTGGTTAAGGGAGCTTCTGTGTCTCTGAGACTTACCCCCTAAGTGACTAGGATCATGCTGTAAGCAGCTTTGTTCTCAGAGTTCTCGGGTATCCATTATCTCATTGCTTCAAAAGCAGACTTAATTCTTCAACCTCTGAAGATAACTTTGTCTTTAATTATTCAGTCAGAAACTCCCACTGAGGTGAATGGCGGGGAGGAGGGGGAAAGGTCTCTGTATGTTTTAAATCAGAAATGCCTGTTTGGTAGATAGTTTTCTGGTTTTGCAGTGTTAACTCACTCTGGGTAAATATGTACTTTGGATGGGAAAGAAGCAATCTCTTGACGTTCTTGGGTTAAAAAGTTTGCAGAGATTTGTTCTGCTGCTGTAGAGCCCTCTGACAGTTTAGCAAGACTGGCAATGTGTAGGAACATTAATAAATAAAAGCAAACATGAACATCAAGGAAGAGAATTGATTCTTCCTTCTCTTTTCTACTCTGTGCTTGATTCCTCCAAATTAGAGCTGAGGGAAATCAACAGAGTTGTGTTAATGTCCCAGCCCTAGAAAAGATGTTGGATCGTAGGGTGCCTTGGATCAGCCTTTTATCTGTGCTTTTCTTTGTTTATGAAGCTCACAGCTTACTTTTGCTTAACAGTTGATAATCAAATACTATGTATGATGCTGACTGCTCAGTGCTGTGGCTGATTTTCATGCCCTATCTTGCCCCAAGACCTGCTCACTGATCCATACATTCCTATGTAGGAATGCACCTGGATTTCATCTCTCATTTTCACACTTGCATAGTTTTTCCTTTTGGATGATAATGGCTGTTATAATTGCTATGTGACATACAGTCTGAGAGGTCTATCCCAATGTGAAAGTTCATACACATCACATTTTCAGGTATGAATTTCTATTTCTGCTACGCAAGGGCATAGTAGTGGAGTTTAATTATTGTTACTACAGGTTTTAAACAAAACCTTGTAGAAGGCAGTGAGTACGAGTTCTTAATTTAAAAGAAGTCTACAAACACATCTTTATGGAAACAGTTAGCCGAAACTATTGGAACCTCTGCCCAAAGAGCAACTGTGACCCATGCAGCTAAAGAGATTTTTTTTTCACCTCTCCAGTTAACAATCAAAAAGATTGGGGAAATGAGAACGGTAACTGTATTCATCTTTATAAGCGAAGGAAACAACAAAACCAGGGACTATTTACATATAACTGGTAGACCCAATGGCAGCTTGAAACAGGTAATGGTTAAAAGGAAAGAGCTGCTCAATAAAGTCCTGTCTGAAAGTAGAGCCATAACCAAAGAAATTACCCATGGTTGCTTAAAATCTACTGTGTTTGGAGAAAGGACTTTGCAGATTCTCTGCACCTAGGATCATCTTAAAAAAGACCAAACAACATCTTGCCCCTTCCTCTATTTCTTCTCTAGAGGAAATTATATGCTGCTTAATGTAAAAATTTGATATCTGCCTGGGTTATTAACAGGATAGATAGATACTTCAGGTGTGCATCACTGTTAGTATTCACAAAATGATCATGAGACTTCAAGATTTGGTGCCTTTTTTTATAGTCACAGATCTTGGAAACATGAAAATCTCAGCTTCTACCACAAAATCCAATATATTTCTAACCTTAGCAGTTCTAGAGGTAATCCTGGAAAGCAATGATATAAGGGTAGTTTAAAAATCTGGGATTCAGAAAATAAAGAAAGTACCCATCCTTTTTTTATTCCTCCCTCAAGAGTTTCAAAGGTTGGGTTTAGTAATCCTTCCTGTTTTGGGAACCACTTTGTAATTTCAATCATTACTTGTTGCCTCTTTAATTCAGAGTTCAATACCTGTCTATTGATAGGTTAATTGCTGTGCAGTTTTTGACAGTCAGGGGGACAATTGCAGTATAAGACTTGGGGATGTGGCTTTATGAATCCTACTAAAGCTAGTGGAGGTTGCATGTTTCCCATATGCTGCACTGAAAACGTGACCCCAAATGTTCTTTGCATACGTGTCTGTTCCTCATGGACTCCCCAAAATTACGTGGTGCATGCCTGCCTGAACTGTGATCCCCCTGAACACTGCACCGCAGCTTTGTGCTGTTGTGGCACTGGCTACTCCCCTTGCCATTCAGAAACTGCTTTACTGCTGTGCTGGTGCTTTTAATTGTCAGTCTCCTGGTGTTTGTGAATGGAGTATATCTACAGATGCACTGTCACAGTCAATGCAGTTCTACCAGACAAAGTGTGCCATTGTAATACAGGACAGGTGGCAGGTACAAAACTGTATGAATGCAAGATTTCTTCTCTGTATACATCCACACACAGAAAAACAGGGAGACTGGGCAGTACCTTTCCCCCAGACAAACCCATGAGGATAAAACCCCCCTACTTTCTATCCAGGGATCTTTTTTTTTTTTTATTATTATTAACCAAATACATGAGATTAAAATAAACAACACGTGTGTCTAAAATTATCAGCTCTAGTGTAAACAGCACAAACAGACACCATGTATGCCTTTGAAGAATAAATGTACAACTACCATTCCGGATCTCCCGAGATTTTTAATCTGAACCCTAGAGCTGAATTGCTGCATGGCTGTAAGCAAACCACCGTGGGATAGATGCAGCCTGCTCACTGGCTGGCTGTGCTGGGGAGTTATCATCTGGGTGTGAGTGCAGGTAACTGAGGACAGAGTCAGGCACGCAAGTCCGTCTTTTATCACAAGGTGAGGGTACGCTGCTGCTTGTGGATCAGAGTCCCAAGGGCTTTCAGTCTTTATAGAACTAATAAAGGACTAGTGTATCAGCCTTATTGCCTGCATGCTTTTTATTTCTATATATATATTTTTGATGCTTCGAATTAAAATTAATCCCATGAATAATGTACATACAGTACTTCAAAATAGCTGCATGTTCTAGCCTGCATCTGTGGTGTCCTACTATCTAAGGCTACCAAGATTATTTTATTATTCAAAAAAATTAATTTCAGAGGATACCAGGAAATCTTAGCTTTGTCGTTAGAGAAGAAAGCCTTTCCATGGGAAAGCCTGTTTTTCCTCACAGAGGGCTTGGATTTCCCGTGTTTTCAAGTTACAATATTCCTGCCTGAATGCTTAAGCTTTCAAAAAAAATTTTACTTGAATTAATACGCATGCTAGTCCCAATATTACTGTAATCACCTTTTTTAATTTCAGAAAGGATATTTTCATTTATGTTTAAAGAAATTTATTGATACCTTAACAGTTCTACTGATGCTAGAAGAGTCCCCAACCTAAAATACATGTCTAAATACTCATACAATTTTTGCTTAAGCAGATGTTTTTTCACAGTGAGGCAACATTTAATCTAAGCAACATTTACTCAGATCAATATATTTTAATTGAAACTAACTAATGGCAGATAGCTTAAACCAACAGATTTTTCACTGAACTAAGTACATTAAATCAATACATTTCTAAAAATTGCTATATCTTGTATAAAAGGTATTTTTATTCTTAGCCAAATTCATTTTATTGAAACATGCATATTAACAGTAATCAAAATACTGATATTTAGACACTGCTGATGGCATCAGTATGTTTAGAAAACTCTAGGCAAACTTACACAAAGAAGGCATGTAACACAAGGAGCTAATTTGCTGAAAGTGGAAAAAAAAAATGGAGTGTGGGTTGATTCCTTCTCTCTGCTACAAACTATTCACCTGATCATGGGTAAAGTACTTAGAGGACTATTTTAGGCCTGGACTCCTCCCAGATGACACCAGGAAGGTAAGCGCGGCGCCTCTCTGCTCAGTTGTGCTCTCTGTGCAATTGCCTGGTGGAGGTGACTCTCTGTACATAGATTATTCTGGGAGCTTACAACCATGTGCATGTGGCCATTTCAACAAAGTATCTCAAGTTTGGTGAAACCTGTCTTTAGTGGCTGTTACTGCAAAGTCTGTCAACGTAAAAGATAATTAAGCACCTCGATATCTGTGGAAATCAGCACACCTCTTATCTATCCATAGCTCAGGTTCTTGTAAGCAGAACAAGGACAACAGCACTTCTCCAAAGCTTGTCTTTAACTGTAAGCGTTTGGGCTGGGGACTGTCTCTGACTGTCTACTGAGACAACATATCACAACAGGGCCTCAGTCACAGCTATTATAATGGTAAGCTGATTGTAAATATAGAATTGAAAGAATTAAGCAAGAAACCAATGGCATTTGCCCATCTGGTACTTCCATATTTTCAGCAGGAGATACACAAGAGCAAAGACACCACTGTGCGTAGGAGCTACAGCACAAAGACAACTGGGTGGAGTGGAAGCTGGCACATGGTCATCTGTTTTGGTATTCAGTTACAATTACAGCATAATTAGCCTGCTAATTGTATGCCCAAGTTTAGTTGATGAATTTGTATGTGTAATTATGGCTTATTGAAATGTACTGTGTTTGCAATGCTTGCCTCTGTTTCGATGTGACAGAAAAATTTTCTTTTTCCACTCCCCTTGTGTTGATTGCACATGCAGAAATATAAAAGATGACCATAACCCGTACAGGCAAGTATGTCGGACCATTGCAAAAATAGCAGCCAAAACTGTAACCATCAGTCCTGCAAACAGATATAAGGGAGTTCCTGGCCTTGGGTACAGCTCTGATGGCTTCAACGAAATCTGTGCAGTGCCAAGGGCCACCCTCGCTTACAGAATTGCGTTATGGTATGTAGACCTCCTGCTAATGTTTCACCTGTTCGAAATGGCCTTTCTAAAAGCAGCCTCCATCTTCTGCAAATTTTGCAGTTCCAGATGAAGAAACTTCTGCAACTGCCTCAATAACTTTGCAAAAGTGTTCCCTGATCTTTTTCATGTGAAGAGAGTGAGCAGAAGCCACTAAACCAATGTAATTTCTTAAGCAGGAGCAATGTCGTCTTTACAATCTACAGAGAAAATGCTGCTTCTTATTCTTCCACTTAGTCTCTCAGTATCCAGCTGAGAAGCGTGAGCTAAGCACTAAGGAAAGGATTTATTCTTTAAGAAGAATCTCAGATGGTGTTTTAAACAATGTAAAGCTTTGGTTTTATTTGATAAACCTTGTTTAAAAAAAACGCTCTTTGAAGTTCTGAAGTGGTTGCCAGGACTTTCTGTCCCATGAGAAGGTAAGGTGGCAGCCACATGACATATGGGCAGGATTTTATGAATCCTGCAAGAGGTTAGAGAGTCTGTCTCACTTTCAGAGAGATGCCACTGATTTATAAGATGGTCTGTACCAAGGGAGAGTCAAACTGAAACATGCAGCCTTTACATTCTGTAATAGTTTGCTTTAATTAAAATTAGACATGTTCCTAAGCAGAACTCCAGATCAGAACATACTCTTCTCAAACTTTGGGGAAAACCAGATAATGCAGTGATTTTTTTTTTTTTTTAAATTTTTTTTTTTTTTTGGTCTAGCTTCCTTTAAAAATAAAAAATTGATTGGACAAAAGCTTGGAGCTGACAACCGGGGAGCTATAGACTCAAAGTTCCTTGAAAACTAAGTAGGTGGACCATACTATTTCATTTTCTATGTATCTATTCCCTATGATTTATGATTCCCACAGACCAAGATCTGAAAATTCAGGCCAAAATGCTGAAATGAAGAGCAGAGGAAGTAAACAACATTGACATTTCAGAGCAAAACCCTTTCAAGCTCAGTTATCCCTGTTGTTAAGAAAGCTACTGATGTAAGGGAAAATTTTGGAATGGAAGAACAAACAAAAATGTACATTTTTGGAGCAGCATGAAGCTGTTGATTCTTTTAAGAAATATATTTGATATATTAGGTCTGTTCTTGGCTCAGCAGAGATCTGAAAGGTTATTAACTGGAGAAAGAGAAGAAGGAAAATACCCCAAAAAGAACACCCCAAAACCAACCAACCAACCAAATCTCAAACCAAAACCAACCTTTTTCCAGATTTTGTAGGATATCACAGTTGCAGATTTTCATCTGAATGTGGTTGGCTCCTTCTCTGTATATCAGTGGCCATCAGTGCTTCAAATCTGATAAAATATGTCTTCTCATTCAAAGACTGTGAAATAAATGAAAGTATCTGGACCAGAAGGAAGAGCAGTCTTTTGCCATCTAGCCTTTCCTGTGATACTGTTTAGATTTCTGCACACTTTGGAGTCCTCATTATTTAGTCAGACCTTAGACCATATCCTTTAAACAAGTAGCAATATCCATTTAACAAACAGGTTCCTTCACAACTTAACAGTCAAGTGCCATTACCTATTTAACAAGTTAATTGAGATGTTGCACACAGTACAGTCCCCTTGTATGTTCAATTAATTCTTCTCACAACTAGCCCAGACTTGCTGCCCTTCAAATACTTGCATAGAGATTTAGAAAAGGTGGTATATTTAGCAAGAAGATGAACGGGAGGGAGGGATGCCTAGTCTCTTTCTAGCTAAACTTTGTAAAATGCTCATTATACTGGACCATTCTATGCATTACATTGTATAGGGTGTACACTGTCAGTCTGAGCAAGTGGGTATCATTCATGCACATGGAATTTGGAATTATGTCAGCTGTAGTTAATTACAGCAGTATCATGTGGATATTTGTACAAAGCCTTGAGATATAAAATATAATTTCAGAGTTTAATAATTATTACTAATAAATTAGGAGTGCTCTGGTTGATCTGATTTTGTGGAGTTTTATGGTATCTTGTATTTTTAAGGCAGTCTGTAAGATACAAACTCACAACCCTGCATGTAACGTATTCTGTCTTGTTGGTTAGTCCTTAACAAGGTTTAAAAACAGAAAAGTCTTGCTAGCACAAAGCATCAGCACTTTTTAATTACACTATTTTGTGGTACAAGGTGGGCCAGTGAGATGACATACAGGAGGAAGTCAGCACTTTTTGAGTGAGTACCAGCATATTTTTACATTTGCTTCCTTCTGCCTTCTATTCTCCTTCAAATGGATCAAGTTCCCTTTCTTTGGATGTTTAGCTTTGTCCATTAGTACATCCCCAAAGAGTATTTTGTCAAACAAAGCAAAACACTTTGAAGACGATTCTAAGTTCTTTTGAGAGTTATAGCCAGTACTTTGTTTATGTATAGTGATTATTTACTGAGTTAGCACTCCCAAAAGGCAAATCTGGGTAGATACCAGAAAAATGCTTTAGATAATTGGTAGCTGGTTTGATCTCCTGGTATTTTGTGGTATTTTATGCTGTCTTAATGGCATCACCTGAGATTCTTTGGACACAAAAATGTTTTAAACTGTAGTTCACAATAAATTGTGAGGGAGTGATTTTCAAATTCCCGTAGTAAGAAGCTCTGCTGAAAATGTTCTTATGGCCAGGTTGTTGTTCTTGACAACATAATAACAAATGGCTATACAAATCTTACAGCCATAAGAAAGATCATGATTATTGTAAGCCTAAATCCTACAATGAATAAGTGTTTCTATTTAATCTTTCCCACTTACTATATTTTGGAAATTAAGAGATTGTTTGCCGTGTGATGCTTAGAAATATTTTCTTAGTTTATGTTCTCAGATGTTTGCTAAGAATCACTTCTCTCTCTAAATATCACTACCTTTAAGAATCCTGAGAAGGACTCTGGGTTAATCTTCTTTGGTGCCTCTATTTGAAGGACACCTTTTGAAGGATATTTGTTGGTAAGGCTCTTTTCTTTTTTTTTTTTTTGTCTTGGATTTATAAGATGTTGATGAGGATAAAACCACATTGAAAAGCTCAAAGGTCCAATAACAACTACCTCACTTTCATATATCAGCAGATAAATATCAACCAAGAAAATGTCAATAACCACAACTTCAATAATTAAAAAAATGTATAATTCTTATGTGTCCATGATATGAAAATACTGTCTGCACCTGAAAGAGTCAAGAAAGCTTCAGGATATTTTGAGATCAGATGGCCAAGGAAGGCTAACTACTCTTCGGAGATCTTTTTAATAAGAACAATGCTGGAATAGCACACTACACTATTTAGACACCAAACTGATGCTATCAATGATTTTTCATTACTCCATGCTCTACACGCCTCTTTTGGAACCAGTGCTGACCACACAGCTTGGTATAATTGAGAGGCTGAGCTCTATTTCCATTTGATATTTTCGCTGCTGTTTCAATGGTAATATTCACATAAAGACTGAGATAATAATACAAAACCTATATTACTCTCAAAAACATCCTTTGCTGTCTAAATCCATTGTACTGCTTGGGAGCTAGTTAGTTCATTATTAAAACAATATCTAAAAACAATCAACTTCCAGAAAAATTGGCAGGCCCAATCCTGTTCTCATTCATTCCCAGGCAGCACCACAGTGTATTGTAGTGTATGAGAGTGGATTATAGAAAACAGTGTCAAATTATTACTTTTCAATAGTGGATAATTCATGTGTGGGTTGTAGGAAATAGCCTAACTGCTTTACAGATAGCCATTACACTCCTTACCTACCCTCTCTTTATCTTGTCCTTTACCTGCCAGCTTCAAGCACAGTATTTGCTGTAGGAAGACCTGGGTATCCTTGCAAGATCTCTTTGATCCCTCATTGCAGATAGGATCTGGCAAAGAAGGAGTACCACATTATTTTAGCACAAAGACAACTGTCACATTATTTCCCCAGTGGCCAATCACCCTGCAGGGGACAGCTTCATCTATATTGTACCTGCTTAACATACTTCATTAACTCTGTCAATTACCAGCTACCGCAGCACCTTTTCTGTTGGCATTACACAATTTATTCTTTCCGTGTCCCAAACAGCACCATCTTAGGACCCCCCTTTGTAACACAAGTAAGGAGACATTAATCTTAAAAATGTATATTAGGAACAATTAAAATGGATTTTCAAGATGGTTTATGGCTTGTTTTGCAACGGTGTTCAGCACCTACTACTATTTTTGAATCTCGAATATATGGCAGAGCTCCCTTTAAAAAGCAGACATATGTCTATTAAAGGTGACTATATTTTTCTTGGACAGAGACTTTCCAGACAAGTTCTCACGGCCGAGTATAGCAGCTAACTTTTCTAGTTTAATATACTCTTTGAATCTGAACTATAAAGCTAAATAAACAGAGACCTAACTTTAGTCACTTCATTGAGGCTTGCTAGGTGAGCAGCTAAGGAGCATATTTACCCTGGGCTCCTTCTACAGGCAATGGAGAAAGAACTGCCCTTCCAAAGGGAAATTCAGCCTACCTGAGCCGACCTATACCCATTGACTGTGTGAGACTCTGCCCTCACCACAGAGCCTCAACTAAGTGGCTTTTCATTCAACACAGCACTTAGAATACCCTTGTGAGAAGCAGGACTTCTGGTTTTATGCAGAGAGCTCAAGAGAGGGGAATTTCAGGTGGCTGCAATGCCAGCAGAAAGGTAGGGTTGGATGAGGAGCTGCAATTTGGGGGTGGAAGTAAGGTGACATTAAGGTTTGGTCTCTAAACCCAGGAAAAGGTATGGCACAGGGGAAGGGGGACTTGAGAGTCCCAGGGCAGCAAAGATGCGAGGAGGTTCCGGAGACAGGAGGTGTAAAACTAGGAAGAGCATTTGGTCGAGCTAGCACTTGCCAATGTATGTCATTGCCTACCTGAATATTAAGCTCTGCTTATTCTAATGGGCTTCAGTGACTGAGCCCAGAGCACGGGAGAAAGGAGCTTGGGGGAGGAGGGGAGCAATGATGGGTACAAAGGGCCCCACTCACATCTGTGCACAATTCCCCACCATTGTTGTGGGGAAAGAACAGATTTACAGGATTGCTTCTGCTTCCCTCCCTCCTGGTCCTTTTCTCTCTTTTTTTTTTTTTTTTTTTTTCTGCCTGGAATATGACAGGCTTCTTCAAAGGACACTTTTGAAACTAAGAAAACCCGTATTTTCACAGAAAAAAATCAAACAGTAAATGACCTAATGCCTGTTACAAAGACACCTGATTAAAGCAAATTCAACATACAGTTTAGAACAGACAAGCATCAAACGTTCTGAAAGGGAACAGATGAACCAAGAAAATTGAAAGTCGATGGAAATCATAAATACCTCCTGATTAGGTGGAGTTTTCCCAGTCACTTTTCAAAAGGAGCAAGGAACATCTGATCTCCCTGCCCCTGCTCTAATTAGGTTGAAAGGCAAATCCTTCAAAAAAGGGAGGCATGGTTTGAGGTTACCTGTTGCAATTGTGAAGTCTGTTGTGAAGTTGCAGGTTTCCGCATGCTTCAGCTTTCCAAATTAATGTTTCTTCCGACTGAATATTTTGCTGCTACTCCCTTTCTCTTCATGAGTATTTTCTTTTTTTCTACCTGAATCAGTATGTCTCCTCTAATGTAGCTGCTGTGTGCTTCTGCAGGTATTGATCAGGGCATTCTCTCTGATCAGTTGGAGAGCAAATGATATTACCTGTAATCTCTTCCCATACTATGGCATTGTAAAATATGAGGTTTCAGTACATCAATTACCTTTAAAATACAGTAAGTGTATATTAAGAAACAGCAGATACCTATTGCCATATGCTACATTTGTACCTTCTCTATCCTTCAAGACACCCCTGGGGGCATTACAGCATTCCAAGTGCAGTTGGAATGTGAGTATAACCTAAATACATAAGGAAGAAGGGTCTCCATAGCAAGAATCATCTCTGCAATAAATGAACATTTTTTTTAACACATCCTTACTTAATATTGCTGTCTGGGCTAAGATTCCTTTTACTATTAGTACGACAATCATTTAAAATGAACTCTCTAATTGCAGTAAAAATAAAAAGCTTGTGATTCTCTGATGTGCCCATAACTTGAATTTTTGAATTAATCCGGGGTGGGGCTTAGGGAGTTGCAATACACCGAACCACTTCCACTTCTGTAAAAGTTCTTTGTTCATAGCCAGGTATAGTACTTCTTTTATTTTTTTTTTCCTCCCCTTAAATAAAAATGAATGCTGTGCAAACACCGGCTGACTCCTTTTTAATCTGTCAGCACATTCTTTACATCTGTGCATAAATGTTATTATCACAAACTCAGAGTGTTACTGCAAAAATTATCAGAGTCCTCAAAATGTACTCTCTGCAGCTTCCACTGGAATACAACTTAAATGCGTTAATGTGAAAACAAGCAAGCTTTAGGAGGAAAAAAAAAATAGGCTTTTCATTTTCACAGAAGGTTAGCCAGGATTTCCTTCACTATCATGTGTATGCATGGGGTAAATGTTTTGTGTTTAGTATAATATTGTCTTCTGACATATAGTTGGCCTTGATAATGTTTTGTATTGTGTTCACTTAAAATATTAACCGTTTATGAAAAGACACAGTCTGAGGGAGCAAAATACAAGACATGGCATATTTTGAGAGATTTTTAAAGATTACCTTTTGCGAATGGAACCTCTATCTGAGTACTTGTGTGCCTGTTTGTAGAAAAATAATAGTCATCTTTTTCATGTTTATAGGGATGACCTTTTATGTTATAGTACAATGCTTTGAAGCAGTTATTTTTAATTGCTTTATATGCCTGTTGAGACCATTCTGCATGTCACTTTGTTATATACGGCACCGAGTCACATATGTTTTGTCAATGAATCTTTTGGTGCCTTGATATTTATGTTAAAGTCTGAGCAGGAGTAGTGGAAGCATTGTGTTCTGAGTTTTGCTATCAGTGTTTTTTTGTTGTTTGGGTTTTTTTACTGTCACTCTAGCTATATACCTAATGAGGTGACAGCAAGAATTAAAAATGACAGATCGGTTTGGCTGCAGTGGGGCTGCCTGAGCTATATTTTCCTATAATACAGCTCAATAAACCCAGCTTGTGGAAAGCCCTCTGCACGTGATCCATTGCTGCAGCAAGGGTCCTGGTGGAGGTTTAAAGAAGAGCGGGCGGTGGGCTGGGCAGCAGGGAGCGGGCGCTGCTGTCAGCCGGTGACACTGGCAATGGTGTGCCAGCGCTGCTCCGGGGATGCACGGGGCTGGCCTGGCCACGCAGTGCGGCTCCCGAAAACGTCTAATTAGAAGTTGCGCGGGTTGGCTAACACACGCGTATTTCTGTCCAAACACCTTGTAAAACTGTAGCTGCCAGTCCATAATGCTTGGGGAAGTGTGGCGGCACCTTCTGCGGATGGCCTCGCCGAGCCCGGAGGCGGTGGAGACGTGGTGGTGTAAAACAGCCGTCATGGGGATTTGAGGTAGCCTCTGCGTCTGCAGTAATAAACGTCTCGGCGTCCACGTGCCATTTTGCTGCCTCGTGTCTGGTGGAACAATAAAATGTATCAGAAGAGATTCCTCAGGACAGAATGGTTAACTACAGGTGTTAGACTGATAGCCGGTATAATTAAGAAAAAAGATCTGTCATTTCACAGACTGTGCAGAATAAATTCCAGATATCTGTGCGTAATCTTTCAAAGTGCCTTTATCTCTAGAGCCGGCGAGGGTGACCACAGAATACCCTGAACCCAATTATGTACTTTCTGATTATCGTATTTTTATTTCTCAAGACACAGGGCTAATAAGAAAGATCAAAAAATGTTTGAACCGGAGTAATTTCAAATGTCAAGAACTAGTTATTCTTACAACAAGCTCCCAGGTCTTGACAATGTAAGCTGTTCTCTGTTTGGTTTGATTCCCCTTGGGGAGTGGAAACAAGGGACTAGGGGTTTTAAAGTGACTTTGTACTGTGGAATCAACACATGCTTTTGAGACCTGCTTTTGACACTGACTTTGAGGTGGTTTGTTTCCTCTCCTTTTTTTTATTTTTGGAATACGTTTTTTTGTCTGTGTTGGGGTTTTTTTCCTTCCTTTTTTTTAAATTTTTTTCTTCTTTTTTTTCTTTTTTTTTCTCCAGAGATGGAGCTGCAGAAGAATTACAGCCTATCACCATCAGGGAGTTCCTATTCAGTTCTTTGGATCAGAAGAACTTAATCAGGTAGGAGTCTGCAGGAAGGAAGAATCCAAAAGACAAAATCCACATCAGAAATTTACTTTAGGAGGAAAAGTAATTTTGCCAACAATATGAGCAATAAAAAGGGGAGGGCAAAGAGGTGGATTCCTCTATAGTATTACTTGAAAAAGGATTCAGAGAGTTTCTGTTTTTATTGTCTTTACAGTTTCTCACGTTCAAGGAGCAGTACATGTAAGGGTGTTAAGGAAAACCATGCAGTTCCCCACAAATTATGTTCTGCACATATAATTTCCTACAGGGGAGGAAATGGCTTGAGCCTTGAAGGTCTCTAGTTTTTGACTACAAGGCATAAAGGTTGCTGTTGTGGTCTGCTTTCTTGAGATGCTAAGCAGCCATAAATACAGATGAAGTTGGGGGAACCATACATACTAATGTTACGTTTTCAGAGAGGGAGGCGGTTCAGTTCTTCATTCTTCAACTGGCTCACCAAGGGAAGAGCTGGGAAGGTGCTGAGGGCTCCACCCTCCCAACCAGGGGCAAAGTACTGCCCGTGTTAGCGAGAGGAAGGAGCTAATTGAAAGTAAAAACTCTGTAGTGAGTTTCACCCATTAGGACCTAGGTGAAACAGAGAAAGTGAGAATAATTTCATTTGGATCTTATCCCTGGGCTGGCAATTGCCTAGTTATTTGGGTCTTGGACAAACTCACCAATCTGAAAAGTAAAAATGAAGGTGGAAAAACACTGCAAGTAATCATGCAGAGTAGAATTCTGAGGGTAGCTTTAAGAGAACAAAACAAAACTGTTTTCACTGAGATCAATCATGTTAGTTTTCTGTTGGTTTGTTGGGTTTTTTTTGGTCCTAATTATCAGTGCCAAGCAGGAATCACAGATTAGACACTATTGAAGCTATTTTTAAATTTAGCTTATTGAAACCTGTTCTTTTCAATGAAGCTGCTCAGAACAAACTTAGCTTTTAGATTCTCCAGTTTATCGCTCATAGTATCCTGAAAGGAAAGGAGCAGATGCGAAGAATTCCTCCCGGGACCAAGATCATTGCAAGGAGTTCAGAGACTCACATGCACACATTAAATTAGTCAAGCATTTGAAGGTGGGGTGGAGGGGATCTGTTTCTTGATTATGCAAAAAAATTTGCTGTGCAGGGTTTTTTCCCAAAACTCTTTGGATTTGGGAGTCCTTTTCTCACTGTGAGAGGATGACAGGCTAAAGGCTCCTTCTGCTCTAATGTCATTTGAAACTGGGTATGGTTTTAGGGAATTACATCCCTGGGCATTTAGATTAAAGTTTCATCAAGAACAGCAAATGCTGCATCAGGGTGAGGCGGGATTTTGGACCGTGCTTCCTGGCAAGGTGGCATCTCAGGTAAAATTTTTCATGACAGCTGACCATGGTCTGTCAGGCAGTTTGTGTGGGAGGGAGAAGTAGAAGGATCAGAAAAAGAGGGACATATTCTTTGAAGGTTATTTGTTTTAATCTCAATTTAGCCTACTCTAGGTTTAATAAAAAGGGCCTGGGAAAGAAAAGATATTAGAAGGGGAGAAGAGAAAAACAGGCAGAGAGAAAAATGTGCTGAGACATGTTGGGGAAGAGTGGAAAATATAAGGATGGCAACTAGACCTTATCCAAATCAGAAAGCAAGCATAGCATGTGGCATGTGGTGGTACAAAACAGGATGCAGGGAGGGCAGATAGAAAAAAATTTGAATTACCAGAAATTTTATATGCTTCTATGCACACCTGTGTGTGTGTATATGTTTAATCTCTTCACATCCATGCCCACGTTTTTCTCAACAATGCAAATATACACTTTTAAGAAGCTACACTAAACCAAGTACTAGCCTTTGTCTGTGCTTGTGTTCTTCTAAGAGAGTAAGTTTTTGTCTCTGTCAGCAATTATGATGGACAAATAAAAGTGGATCTGTAGAGTGAACCAGTGTCTATTAAAGACGCATGGACAGCATTATGCTCATTTCAGGCAGTTGTGCTCAGGAAAAGTTGCAGTCCAGCCCCATGGGCTGAATAGCCATTCCCAGCTGGAGCACATGATGTGTGCTTACGGGGTATATCTCCCTCATGAGCTTGTTACTGAGCAGGCTGGTTTGAGTGATCCAGGTCCGTTGAATGTTGTAAACCAGTAAGGCACAGTAAGTGGGAATGACAGGAAGACTCAAATGCTAATGTAGGCTTTCTGCAAGTTAAACATTCTGTATCCTTTCCATGGTACAGCTTCTATAGCTGTCAGTAAATCCCAAATCCGATGGTTTTGTACAAAGCTATTTTATGTCACATCTTGAAACTTATTCAAGATCTACATTATGCTTGTATAGCAAACTAAGACTCCAAGAAGTTTGTGCATTATTAACGAGATAGTGGAAGTGCTCTAGAATCAGCTTTCATCTAAATAAAGGTGATGATGTTTATCTGTACCCTTTGTATTCATTGTTGTCTTGAGTGCACAGTGTTTCCTGTTGCTATGTATGTTATTGATTTGCTGACTAATCTCTTTATCTGATCAGTATTGATTGTAACTCTCAGTCTATAACCTTTAGACATAGTGATATTGTGGCTAAATAAAACACAGATGCAAAATAATTAACAAGTTCCAATACTGGTATTTTCTTTCCTGCAAATAGTTTAAGCAAGTCTTATATTTGACATCTAGAAGCAGTATTTTTAGAGAAAAGTGTAAATAGAAGATGAATATACAGTCTTTAGTTCTTAATATAAATTACTCAAGAAGAAATAGTAAGTTACCTTGGGGAAATCAACAGCTTCTTCAATTGGATTGCTTCTGTCACTGCATGGGCACAGTCTTGTTTGATGTCCTCCTACCATTTGTCTTGCATGGAGTCTTTTATCTAAATCCAAAGCAATGCAGTCATCACTGCTGCAATTCAATAATGGCTCCACAGGAGCTGTCATCCACAGTTTGCTATTCATCTTGTAAAGCCTTTGAGTTTTCAAAGTATCCACTAACGTTGGTATTTCAATGCTGTGGACAGATCACTTAAGGTTCTTTTGTATTTTCAAAACAGGTCTAAATTGAGGATGAGCAGATATTGAAATGCCCAACTTATTGTACCTAGGTGCCAAAGGAGATGATGGAAGTGTCAAAAGGTAATTGGATAATCAGACCCAACTCCCAGCTAAAAATGTGTGACTTTGTGGGCTTGAATGACACTTTGACTCAATACTGGCATTGCCTGTGGGGAATGAGCCCCTTGAAACAAAGGGAAAAAAGACAGAGACAGAAAAAAATTGGAATTAGCCACTAGCAGCCCCAGGAAGTGAAAAATTATTATGTGATATCAACAAGAAGTATAAGGCACAGAGAGAACTTACATCAGTTCTACTCAAGTATAGGATGCCCTTTATTCCATTTGATATAGACTTACAAAAGCAGGCAGGGGTCATTTTGGACATGAGCATTAGTTGCAATCCTGAAGGAACTCACATTTATCATGAGTTGAGAGCCTGGATGTAGGCAGCTGTTTAACAAGCTGCTGAGATTTGAGTAGGGTTTTGGGGGGGTTGGTTTTGGGGTTGGTTTTTTTTTTTTCCCGGATGTCATTTTACCTGGCCCAGTCTGAACATGTATTTTAGCTGTTAGCCTTTTGTTTGTTTGTTTTAAGCAAAAGTGTAGCCATTTTGGGGGACTAATTTGGGATAATTCAGTACAGAACAAGAGATGAAGTGTATTCTTTGGGAGTGAGTGTTAGCTTGGGTAAGAAATCAGTATTAGCTGAGCTCAGTTTTGGCCAGGATGCTAAATTTATATATAGCCTTTTCTTATGAGAAGCACCATGGTTTGCTTAGTTTACTCCACATGGATTGGAGTTTTACCTGAAGAAAATAGTCCCTGCGGGAATACTTCACACTGAAAGTATTGAAGGAAGAAAGCTTCCTCTGTCAGAACCAATGCCACTTCCATCAACATCAAATCCAGCTTTATTGAAAAGCAAAGAAAAAATATTTCACTTTTTAAAATTTCTAAATCCAATACTATGAATTTATGAGATGTGCCAAACAGCCCTGAATCTAAGGCAAACTACTACAGGTGCCTTCCCCTGTTGCCTTGTCCCTACCCTCCGGTACAGAAGAGATGCGGATGGGTGACTTGGAGGCAGTGTCCTGAGCTACTGACCAGTTCAGCCCTTGACAGTCCTAGTGCTGCCACAGAAATCGTCACGCTGGTGCCAGCATCCTGTATTGATCTGCAGAGGTCCTGGGAGGCTCTGTAGATGCAGCTCAGAGCAGGGAGGATTTCTTAACACAATCCAAACACAGCCCTGCTCTGCCTCTGTATTTTGCTGTCTCCCTTCCCTGAGCTAAATCGTACAAATTTCCCTGCCCAGAGCTCATTGCAGTGGCAGAGCTATGACTCACCTGGTAGTTTCTGAGACAGCCAGGCATTCCCCTCTAAATCTCTGCATCCCCTTCAGTCTATTTTTAAATGCTTGGCCTCTGTTCTTAAGTGCTGGTATTGAACAAAATGTAAATATAGTGCAACCTCCGCTTTTAACCTTGGCCTTGATCCTCCTCTTCTTCTAGTTAAATGTAATATAAAAGAAAGGTAACATAAAGATGTATATTCTTTTTTTAAAGATGTTTATAATTCTTTAAAATACATGAGTCAGCTAAGCATTTAAAAGTAAAATATAGATATAAAATTATTCAGACGGGGTGATATAATATAGAATTTAAATTGAGCATATTTTAGCAGCACTGGGAAACCTTACCCCAGAGCTAATAATGTAATAGATCTATCTCACCAACAACTTGGAACTTGCAACAGAGTTTTATCCACAAAGGAGAGTTCTCTGGCCTACTTTATTAAATACCTTAGAGGACTTTGCCTGTAAGATTACATTTGAACAATGCAATTTATTAAAATCTCTGTTCTTATTTTTCCTGCTGAAATTTTAGCCATTTCCTATGAAATAAAAATGTATAAACAAATCCAACAGGCTAAATAAACATAATTCAACAAATGTTTCATCAAACAGGTATATAGGGAAAACATCCTATAGCTTATTTTTCACCATGGCACCATGGCTTTTATACTCATGTTGATGTGTCTGCCTCTTTTGCTATGGTGCATCAGGCAAGTTGCGTTCCCGATTAAGAGTATTTTTTCAAATCTAAAGCAGAGCTGGGAATATAGTTGAAAAATTACCCATTAAAGACAGTCCTAATAAATGAAAAAAGAAGCAAATTGGAACACTGTTGTTATTTCTTATAAATGGAAATAATTTCAATTTTGTTTAACAAATCGTAATGTGATGAGAGAGATTACAATTCATTGCAAAGGGGTACAGACAAAGGTTGAAGCTACATCATCTTATAATTCACTTGGGATGGACATGCATATTTTGGTGACTGTTATTTAGCAATAGTTTACATTAATATACCACTGTTGGAGGTGTAAGTATTTAAATCTATTCACTAAGTAGGATTTTGCATGAAGTAAAAATAACAGAAGTCAATACATTGATGCTAATTAATAGGTATATCTGAGGTTTCTGCTTAGATTCAGTTATATGTTCTAGCATTTACCTTGGAGTTTTTATGTAATTCTGTTTGATCTGAGAATTTAAGTTAATTCCATTTAGTAGGAGATGTTAGATATTCAACAATAATAATTACTATTTTTAAATTAGACCATTGATGTAAGTCGTAGGGTGCAGAGCTGGCAAGTAACTCTAGGCAGCCATTTTTGCAAAGGGGTGTAAAGAACATCACAAACCCACTTTATTTCTGGACTCTTGCCCTTCTCAGGTGCTGTCTACCTGCCAAGTTCAAGAAAAGCAAATTGACACACATGAAAAACATCATAGAAGTCTAACCCTGGAGAACAAAAGGAGGAAATTTATACCACTTATTAGGCAATGCCAAAATCCAGATGCATACAACTAACCTGTCACAACAAAAATATCTAATTAACCTGTAACTCATTCCCTGTATATGGAGAGGTGCTAATGCGATAAAGGACTCTACCATGAAAAAGAAATGAAACAGATGAAATTGCCATGCGCCCATTGTCATAGGCAATCCAATTTAGAAAGAGAGAGGAAGGTATTTGATCTGACATTAATAACATTCATTTACCAGTAGCTGATGGGGAAAAAAACCAAAACAAAACAAAGCCATCTAGGAACTCAGGACATCATGAAGAAATGATTGCAAGTAAGGGGGTGTGTTTGCATGCATTTGTGTTGGCAGTGGGTTCAGAGAGATGGGTTTAATTATGAAGTGGGAAGACATAAGGTCAAAAAGTGAGCGTAGCTTAGAACTCCACATAAATGGCTTTCCCAAAGAAAGCCGGGAAAGAATACTTGACTTGGAAATAATTAAAAAGCGCTGGAATTCCTTGTACGTATTAGATGGTAAACATAATTTTTAAGAATATAAGATTATAAAATAATATAGACAAATATCACCAAATAAGAAACCATAGTGGGGGTAGAGGATTAAAGACAAAATGTAAGGACTTTTTACTCTGATTGGGAAACTCTTCCTACTCTGGCCAGTGCTAGACAAATTAAAAAAAAAGGTCAACAGGGACAGATGGGGTGTGCATAGGTGTTTTAGGGGTGTTCAACTAAAACCTTGATGAGGGCTGTTGATGTGACCCCTCCCGTGAACAAGGGCTGTTGGGATGTGCCCGCAGGAGGAACCTGCCCTCTGGGGTGGAAAAGACTGCCAAGGAAATGTTATGGGCAGCTGCTTCAGCTGAGGAAATAATAAAACTACAGTCCGAGGGCTTTGGAAGGAAAAATGTGAATTTCCTGAGAAGTAACTCAGAATATTTCACAAGCCTAACCTCAAAACAAAAGGAAGGTATTTATGAAATAGGAAATAATTTGGACACTTCATGTTAAGTTTGGAATAATTTTTTTTTTTTTAAACAGTTCTATGAGGAAAAGCTTTTGCACTACTGGAACACTTAACAGTTTCAGTGTGTTTTACTGAAGAATATAATGAAAAACATTTAAAAAATTACATGATTTACATTTTACCTTACTGTGAATGCAGTTTTAGCATGGGGGAAATGACAAAGATTTAAAGCAGTTTGTATAAAAAAAAAAAAAACAGCCCCAAAAAAACCCTGACAGCAAGAACCTCCACTCTGCAGCTAGGCTACTGTATTTTAATCAAAGTATATTCCTCTGCTACAGTGTTTTTGCTGCCTGACTTCTTGTTCCTGGACTGGTTTTCCCTGCAACTTAGGGCTGCCTGCAAGGAAGGTCTACCTGGAAAGCAGGTTGCAGGACTTTTTGCCATTGCTTTCTGAAACTATACAAAAGCCAAGCAAAATATTCACAAAATATTAATGAATTCTATTGTTGGGTTATATTGTATTAAGCTCATTGCCTGACACTGGCCATTAGCAGCGTTTGGGAAACAGACATGAAATAAAGACAGCATGACTGGGATGGTTAATCTCCTGATGTTACATCTCCAAATACTGATAAGACATGGGAGTGCAAAAATGCCTCGTTTGTGAAACAGCACTTAATTAATAAAAATTAAGTATAAGTTAGAGGTTTTGTGATGCGCACTGCTGTAGAAGCAGAAAAGCCCCAAGAGTGACTGATTTTCTAATGAATGCCATGGAGGCATGACCTCAGATGGCTTCCTTACGCCCTAAGATGCCTGTGACACCGCTGGCGACATTAGCAGTTTCACGCTACCCTTGTCCAAAGCTCCCATTGCGTGTGCCGCTGCGCACATCCAGGCTGACGCTCTGGGTTTATCGCTGTGTACAATACACACATATTCCCTCTCAGACCCAGCTGTAATATTTACACAACAGATTGGATTAGAACATTTGCAGGACCCTGCTTTGAATACCTCTTCAGATAATTTTTGTGGAAAAACTTTTGTTTGCTGATTAGCTAGATACTAGCCTCCAATACACTGGTTTTGGGTGAGGTTATTTGGAGGCTGAAAAGGTGAGGGGGAAATTCATATGCCTATATGAGATGTCTACGTGGTGGAATGTTCCTCCAAAGTGCCAAGGCAGAAGCCAGCTCCAGGGCAGGAGCTGCGTAACTGTGTTAGCACAGTGCTGAGCTTGAGACAAAAGGTCCTGCTAAGGATGTTGTAAGGTAATGAATGCAGGCCTTATCCTTTGGGATTTAAAACATAACTTTTTAAATAATACAAGCCAAAGTAGAAAGTGAAAATGATAGACCTGCCCTTCAGTCGTGTTGTAAATTTTATACATGACTGAACTTGGAGCACTCCTTGCAGTTCCTTGTATTTCTTGCCAGTGTTGTTTCTTGCCTCTTAAAGGTCTGCTCCTAGTCTCAGGTCTCACATTTAATTGTTTGTAATAATAATTAGAATGTAAGATCCTCATCTTCCTGTGTGTTCATGAAGCCAGGAACACCTCTGATCACAGCAAACTCCTGCAAAAGGATAATTACGTTTTTAAGAAAATGGATAAAGGAAAAAACCTACTCCCAGGATGGAACCTTGTGCAGTCTTGAGTAAATGATAAATTGGGGGTTAGTATCAGGGGAAGTAATGTCAGATTTTAACAAGACTGGTGAAGCACAAACAGTTTAATCCAGGAAGACCAAGTGGGGGGGAAAAAAAGAAAAAAAAAATCTGATGTTTGAGAAAATGGTCCTGATTTGTTGCCAGGGTGAAATTCACCTCTGCAGAGGGTCCTGCCCAAAACCTCTACAAATCCCTTCTTTCAAAAGCTTAACAAGATCCAAGCAGTGCCCAGCCTTTATGTTGTCCTTATGCACATGTATAGATTTCATCTCTGTGAGAAAACTATGGAGGTTTGTAATTGACTTCAGTGGCAGCAGAACAGTGACATTTTTTAAAACTCTTTTTTTTTTCCTGCAAAACTCTCTCGGTAAAATGTAGCAACTGGTTCAAACCATCTTCCTTTTTCTGTCCTCATAGAGATATTGCAGGCAAACCATACTGAGAATCATGTTTCCAGCGCACAGAAGACTGAAAAATACTTGAGGTGCTTTCTGGGAATTTGTTTTGGTTATCAGGCAGCTTTAGGTTATTTGATCAACTACACCTGAATCTTGTCCTGATATGAAAATGTAAACAAATATTTTTGTCAGCAGAGAAGAATGCCTCCAGTAACGAAAGGCACGTTTGATGCATGCTTCTGACTCTTTTCCTCTGTGCTCCAATTTTTTGTGTCAGATCCACACAGCCAGAAGATCTGGATATCCTTTCTTCAGATTTTCAGTTAGCTGCAGTGTGTAAAATAAAGCCGTGCCAAGATTATCTGTACGGAAGATGATGAAAGCTGGTTCTGTAAAAAGATCTCTTAGGAAATGGTGCTCTGCAAACTCTAACAGATCTCTGGAACAGCCTGTGTCAAAAACAGTGTGCTGAGTTTTTGTCCCTCCTCCCATAATGTGGCTAATGTTAACTGCCTGAGTGTTAATTTTAGTTTCTTTTCTTCTCTTTCATCAACTGAATGTCAAGATGATGTCTATATTTCATGCACATAAAGCAAATGGGGAAAGTTTCTCTGTGGATACCTTTTCTGCTTTTTAATAAATTCTTTCTTTTGCCTGAAGAGAATTAGAAGCTGGCTTTTGACCTCCATTAATTTTTTTTAATTTAATAGTTCTCTGCATGCATTAATAAATATTATTAACCATACTTTGTACTGCAGCATTTCCATTTCCTCTTCCTCCAATGCTTTCTCATTTGCTGCGGCAGGTGCCCAGTTAAGAACAGATTAGGAAAAGCAGAGGCAATAAATAGAGGAAATCTGGGCCCATATCCCACCTCTTCCCCAAACACAAAGACAGGGAGTCTTAGTACGTCTCTGGGTACCCGGTTGCTTTATAACTGACTGCTTCTCAAAGCAAAGCTATAATTATAAACTAAGGGCTATTTGATAGCATTCTGAAGGCAAATAACACCACTTAAAATTCTGTAAGTTAAAAATGATCACAAGTGTTTTCTGACTGCGATAGCCTGGGTAGCTATTGCACGTGCAGACTTTCAGCCAGACTGCGCTCACTTATTCACCTTGATTTCTGCAGGGCTGCTTCTAGGGCCAGGTAAATCCCCTTTAGAGTAGCATCCACTAAATCCTGCCTTTAACAACACGGTTCTTTCAGCAGATCTTCCAATTTCCCCCAATACTAAATAATTCAGCTCCAAAGGGGGAAGATACTCTAAGCTTATAGCATAACCTGAAGTCATGCTGTAGTTGCCACCTTTGAATGGCAGCACAAGCCATCAGACCTAGAACCTTCCTATGGGCTTTGTAAAACAAGCAGTGTATGCAAGTCCAGTAGCTGTCTGTTCATTTGCTACTAAAGCAAATAATTTTTTGTTTGTTAATTAGCGATAGGCAAAAAGTGGCACCTGACAGGTATTATTAAGAGGCTGTCCACTTACCAGTCCTCTGGCTAAGCATTTATCATGCAGGAACAATTGACCCCTCTAGTGGAACCAACAATGTACTGCAATTGTGTGTTTATGGTTACTTACAATTAGCAATGCAAATTGAGCCACAGGTTTTTTGCAAGACCCATGACATGGTGACTCGCTTGCAGTGTCACAACGTGAAGCGATCTTTTCTAAAATGCCCTATTGTAACTCTTCAGAATGAAGGCCTCCTTTTTTGATGATGTCCAGAAAAGATAAAAGAAGAGAAAAAATGTCAGCTCTCCTACTTATAACTTCCTTTGTGCTTCTCAAGGCACAGTGTCTATTTTGCAACTGTCTCCTTTTCAATGCATGTTCTTTTCTCTAGAGGCTGTATGAATATTGTACAATGCCAAGTACAGCTATTGGCACTTCACAAAGAACCTGGAATAATAAGTAAAAAGGATATGCCCCTAACCATGCAAAAAGACTAATGCTTCTTCTGCTATCATTTACATCAATGATTTTCATCTTTTTTTCTGCATGCAGATCCCTAAACATTTTCAAGTGCAGGTTGCTCTATGACAAATTTGAACCCTTTGGCAACAAGCTTGCCTTTTTTAGTTAGCTTTTCTGAGCCCCTTAGAAGCAGTCTGTGGGTTGAAAATCCCTTATTTACATTTTACCACATAGATTGTTTGATTCAGATAGCTAATGACTAGGAAATAATTAAAAAGTATTTAATGGAATTTAACAATAATAAAGGATAATTTTGCATGAAAGTTTTTTACAAAGGTTATTGTGTGAGGCAATGGGTTCAGAGTACTTTTCCATAGAAGAAATGGAAAATATAGAAATGAATAGAATGAAGTAAGGAAGTGCAAATCAAGTGCAGAGAGCACACACACCCTTGTCTATTCTTCAAAAAGCTCTTTCATTCAGTTCCTTCCTGGAACTCCTCCTTTGTTTATCTGTCACCACTGGCGTTGCCCACATCCTTCAGCGTTTGAACTGCTGCCTCATGCTTTTCATTCTGTCTTGCAACATCTTCTTTGGCATTTGGTAAAATTAAAGACACTAACAGCACTAGCTAAAAAGGTAAAAGGTAAAAAAAGGGGAGATAACTTTGCTCACACCAGAGAAACTTGCAACAACACAAGCACAGCTGGAAGCATCAGAGACCCACAGAATGCTGAATTTTTGTAGACTTATATAAACATAAAATGATAAATTAATTCATTACTTACCCCCAAATGCCTACAATCCTGTTAGGATCATGCTACTGGAGCACCTCTTCAGGAGCAACAGCACATGGTGCAGCTGGCTTTATATACAGGAGCCTTCTCAAAGGGGACAAGCTGGAAAAAGGGAATACTAAAGCCAGTTACTTGTCAAATTACCCTTAGAAAACTTTTGGGTTGCAGGACAATGAATGTGAAATAAGAATAAAAGAATTTCCAGGTGACTTGAATGCAGAAAGGGATGTGGTTTGATGAACAGGTGAGTGAACATCTTGACAGGGGAATGGCACAAGTTCAGTGATCCAACAGGTCTGGTTCAACCCAGACTTCAGTGATCCATTTTGCTGTGCCTACCCCAGATGTTTGAGAACACACACACACACACATGTAAAAGAGTCCTCTAATAAGAAGGGTGCTATAAAAAATTCAAATCTGAATGCAGGTTTATCTCTTAGCCCACTTAGCCATTTATATTTCCCCATCTTATTTTGTCCTTAAGTTCTGTTTATGCCAGAGAATATACACATGAAAGGTCTGTGATTTTCCCATTGACACTAAGGTCATTATGATCTCCATAGAAATATCTGTCACATGTTATTTTTCTGCAAATCACAACATGATAAACTGCAATGATGCCTTTTAAGATGTCATGGTATGAGATGTTAACAAGTATTTTGGGAAATCTAAATGTCATTGGCAGGATACTCCAGAAGAGCAACGCTATACTGTCAGAGGATCATGTTTTTATGTCTTTCTCTTTCCTTCTTTCCTTCTTTCCTTCTTTCCTTCTTTCCTTCCTCCTTCCTTCCTTCCTTCCTTCCTGTCCTGTCCCATCCTTTCTTTCTTTCCTTTCTCTTTTTCCTTCTTACCTTCTTTATTAAGTTGTAAACCTAGGACTGCAGTTATTCCCATATAACTTTTGTTCCTACAGTTACATCTACCAAACCAGAGCATTAATATGTAAAATTTCAGTTCAGGGTGACTTCCCAGTACAGATGCAGGTCTCTGATAGGGAACCCTTTAAATGAAGATCTGTAAGTCTGGGGAAACCATATTATTTGGAAGAAAAATAGAAATGAATAGAAAAAGAGAGGGTTTAAAATATGTTTGTCTGACACTGGCTACATTGTGGATTCCAGCCAGATGATTCATTGTCTCCTTTCTTGCTTCTGTAATTCCCACAACTGCACCAAATATCTGAACACCACTGCATTCTGCTTTTATACACATAAAAGGGATTGCCTCTCTAAGGAATGCTTTTTGTTTCAAGAAATCACACTAAAGCTTAATATTAGTAGTTACTGAAACACTCCTGAGTCCAGTCAAATCACAGAACTAAAGAATTCATTGTCTTATCTATAAGAGATAGCTCTGAACTGTAACGACTGTATATATATATATTCTACAGCTATCGAGAAAAGATCCAACATCAGTCCAAGATCAAATTACAGATAACATGAAATCTGTATCAAGAAATAAAAGAAATACAAATCCTTGAAGGACAGGTGTAAATTGGATAAGCCCAAATCCTATAAAACTAAGAGAATGCAAGAGGTATTCAAAGGCAAAAGTGAAAATTTAGGGTTCTCTATACCAGAAAAGTATTATTTTATATATCATAACCACACATGAGACAACATTAAGCAGAAAGATTTGACTTCAGTGTGTAGTCAAAGAGCTGATGTATTTAAAAAAGAAAAGCAAGAAGAAATTCAAGCATAACACTAAATCAAACTTATAATAGTAGGAATATAGAAATTATAGGTAGGGCAAGGTACTACTGTAAATCTTGTATGTGAAAATGAGACTAGGAAATCCATCTGTTGTGGGCAAATCAAAAGCAATGTTTGACATCACATGTAGCTGTAAATTCTAGGCATATGTGTCTACAACAGTGTTGCTTGTGTGTTTAGAAGCAACAAATTCATCTATAAATCGGAACAGTAAGCTAGAGAAGCCAGTAAGATAGAAGCCTGAAACTCAGAATAAAAATAAATCAGTTTTGTTAGACTCTAACAGATTGAAATCCTGGCAGGGTAGAAGAAATGCAAGGGCCCTGCTGTGAGACTGAGGCAGGCTCCATAGATATCTGATGAAGGTAAATGCTAGTATACTAATGAACCATTTGTGCCTGAAGGACTGATGTTGGAAAAGTTAAAGTTGTTTATTATGTTTAGCAGACTCTAAAAAGCCTGTAAGGATTCTGCTGGCACAAGAAGATGAATTCAGCATCTTTACTCCATTCATGTATTCACAAATCTATGATTGAAACTAAAACAAATTACATACCTGAAAAAGACTTCATGAGCCTATTTTACCACTGGATGGGAGGATCAGTGGTACCTATCTGTTGTTTTGGGCAGGTTAGTCTAACGTGTTCATGAGAATTTACAGTGCTGGCAACTCCAACCCCCCAACTTTATGAAACTTGGTTCCATAAAAAGTTTCAAATTAATCTAGAACATTTTATTTATTAGAACAATTTATTTTAGAACATGTCTATTCTATTCTAGCCTAGTCTAGTCTATTTTGGATTCTAAACAGGTCATCAGCATGCTGGAAGTCCTTCCCCACTTGGTGCCATATAAATATAATAATAATCTTTTCTAGACTTCCAGTCACTAATAATAGACATATTGACTGTTACTGGACTCAGGACATATTGACTGTTACTGGACTCAGGACAAACCCTTGTGGAAGTATAACACAAATATGGCAATAAGCTGAATACCTTTATCACTGGAAATAAGTAGAAGAGCCACCTAAGAAAGCTGAAAAACTGTGTTCAGTCTTCTTGACATCTCCAACAAGTAGCTTTTCTGTTATGCTCAACGGGAGACTAGGTTTTTTCATGGTTTGCCTTTGAATACTTAGGTCCTTAAAGAATTCTATCTTCTTACAGCACATGTCCCTTACTAAGTGCATTTCAGTTTGTTTCCATGCTTTTTCTATTTTTGGCCCTAAACTTGTGCTGCACTTTTATACTTATGCTTACTCTCTAACCTAAATTCTCTTTCTGTAGATTAGGTTTGAAAACTCATGTTCGAATTTATATTTCAGCCAACTTGGTGTCGCAGTGAGCTTGGTAGCTTTCCTCTGTGCTTGTGCTGTAATACTATGTCTGAAGCATCTGCTGGTTCTCCCTGAGCATCATTTCCTGAGACCAACATCACTGGACACCTCACCGTGTCGCTTTTGAAATCTATTGGTTTTATTTGTGCTATCCCACCCCAAGCATTTTAAACTCTACCATTCATGCTAATGCATGTGGATTAGTGGATGAGGGGAAGGCTGTTGATGTTGTCTACCTGGACTTCAGCAAAGCCTTTGACACTGTTCCCCACAGTATTCTCCTAGAGAAGCTGGCGGCCTGTGGTTTAGACAGGTACACTCTTCGCTGGGTAAAAAACTGGCTGGATGGCCGAGCCCAGAGGGTTGTGGTGAATGGGGTGAAATCCAGCTGGCGGCCGGTCACAAGCGGAGTCCCCCAGGGCTCGGTTTTGGGACCGGTCTTGTTTAATATCTTCATTGATGATCTGGATGAGGGGATAGAGTGCTCCCTCAGCAAGTTTGCAGATGACACCAAGTTGGGAGGGAGTGTTGATCTGCTTGAGGGTAGGAAGGCTCTGCAGAGGGATCTGGACAGGCTGGATCGATGGGCTGAGGCCAACCGGATGAAGTTCAATAAGGCCAAGTGCCGGGTTCTACACTTTGGCCACAACAACCCCAGGCAACGCTACAGGCTTGGGGATGAGTGGCTGGAAAGTTCCCCTGCAGAAAAGGACCTGGGGGTGTTGATCGACACCCGGCTGAATATGAGCCAGCAGTGTGCCCAGGTGGCCAAGAAGGCCAATGGCATCCTGGCTTGCATCAGAAATGGTGTGGCCAGCAGGAGCAGGGAGGTGATCATGCCTCTGTACTCGGCTCTGGTGAGGCCGCACCTCGAATACTGTGTTCAGTTTTGGGCCCCTCACTACAAGAAGGACATTGAGGTGCTGGAGCGTGTCCAGAGAAGGGCGACGAAGCTGGTGAGGGGTCTGGAACACAAGTCTTATGAGGAGCGGCTGAGGGAACTGGGGTTGTTCAGTCTGGAGAAGAGGAGGCTGAGGGGAGACCTCATCGCTCTCTACAACTACCTGAAAGGGGGTTGCAGAGAGGTGGGTGTTGGTCTCTTCTCCCAAGTGAATAGTGACAGGACTAGAGGAAATGGCCTCAAGTTGCGACAGGGGAGGTTCAGGCTAGACATTAGGAAAAAGTTCTTCACTGAGAGAGTGGTGAAACACTGGAATAGGCTGCCCAGGGAGGTGGTAGAGTCACCCTCCCTGGAGGTATTCAAGGAGCGTGTGGATGTGGCATTGTGGGATGTAGCTTGATGGACATGGTGCTGTGTGGTGTTGGGTGGGTTGTGGCTTGTTATTGTTGTTGTGTGGCGTGGGTTTTGTGGTTGTGTTGTGGTTTTTTTTTTTTTTTTTTTTTGTGGGTTTTTTGATGTTGTGTGTTGTGGGTTTTCCCCCCCCCCCCCCCCCCCCCCCCCCAGGTTGGACTCGATGATCTTACAGGTCTTTTCCAACCGTACTGATTCTGTGATTCTGTGATTCTGTGATTCTGTAATGCTCATCTCTTGATTCTCTGTTGGTTAGAGGCATTTTCAGAAAGCTCATCCCTCCCATTATTCTCCTGTTCTTTCATGTAAAAAATTGTCTCACCAATGCATTCATGGACTTGCTGGACAGCTTGTGTTCTGACATACTACTTTTGCAATAGATACTTGGATAATTAAATCACCTACTGCTTGCACGTTATGGTATAATAAAACAGAACTCTTCTGTCTGTGGGCCTGTATGAGAAGCAGCAATCCCTGTGCCTTGGTGGCATATACAGTCATTCAAAAGGAAAATAAAGGAAAATTATTTCTGATTGATATAGTAGAGAAAATCAGTGTTTGCCTTTTGTAATAAATACAGTCTAATAATATCCTTGTCCAATTTGGCTTGAATCTCTTAATTTTGTAACACTGGTTTAAAAATGATCATTGTGTCTTCTGTGTTCTTGGATAGTGATTAAGCTTGCAAGCACATGGAGCCTAAATTCTAACAACGTTCGCCATTTATTAAAAGCCAAGGATATTACTGAAGTCCTGACATTTGTGATTCTTCAGTCCTTAAATTGCTAAAAATCACTCCAATAAGATTCATGACTTGCACCAGTATTGTAATTATTGGTGCTAATTTTCCTCAGACCCACTATTGACAAAGTATATGGACCAAATTAACCTCTGCAATCAGTTAAATTCTCTCACTCTGCTTCTCTAAAGATGGATGTGAACCACTGTGTAATGTAACCCATAAAAGGGCACTTGTTTAAGGTAGAGTTTACAATTTAATCACAGGATGACAGTTTTAGACTTGGAAAAATTGGAGTACATTCATGGATTCAGTTTAACTTTTTAAAGTGACAGTAATTGAGGATCATAATTGTAGCATTGAGTATACAGAGAAAAATAGAAGCATATGTGCACCGAAACAGAACAGTTGTTCTTGAAGGCTTAGATCTGCTAAAGCAGTTGCCTTGAACAAAAGTTAACAGCTATAGCTAGTAAAGCATTTCACACCCCTCTCCTCCTTCACTTAGTCCTTACTAGAGACTGGTGGAAGAAAAATGAGGTAGAATAGATGGCAGAAATCCTTCTCTTATTTTGGCTCAACACACAGCATATCCGTACAAACAAAAAATGTGGGTTTTTTTCCAAAGCAAAAAGAATATAAGGAAGGGTCCCAACACATTTTCTCAAGGGAAAACATATTTTTTAATCCTACACTCTTCCTCCTACATTATCCATAAGGAAGCCAATCACTCCAAATAAGGAAGTGCCTGTATATAGACACTTAAAATCTATCTTTTAATCTTTTCCTAGGCAGGTATATGCTTTGGTGATACATTCACTAGTAGCAGAATATATTACACTCATCCAATACTTCTGTTGACTTGGTTAACCCATTATACACTGTTCAGCTATTTCACAATACTTTTCCCCTCAGAGGTTCTGCTCTAGTAATAGTAACAGGTTTACAAGGTTTGACTTCTTTATACCAAGGTTATGTGCAGGATTCTTTTGTTAGATTTCCTCAGGACAGTCCATATTCTAAATTCATTAAGAAATACTTTTTAAATAAAACCAGAATAAACGCTATGCACAACCTCTTTCGCACAGCTAGCAGCAATGAACTACTTAACTATAACTTTGATAAGTGCTTCTC
Organism: Gavia stellata; assembly: GCF_030936135.1. Taxonomy (NCBI): domain Eukaryota; kingdom Metazoa; phylum Chordata; class Aves; order Gaviiformes; family Gaviidae; genus Gavia; species Gavia stellata. Next base: position 19,911,711 of record NC_082598.1, on the reverse strand, counting down.
CTGCAACTGTGCTTCAATCTACCTTTAAACTGCTAATGCAAGAATACATACACTCGCTTTTGGTGACAGTATGAGAAAAGGAATATACAAACCTGCTTTTAGCAAAGAATTTGCCCCAAGCTTCTTAAGCCTTCATTGGCTATTTTCTAAGTTCAAGCAGCTTGCGAACAGTGGCAGAAAAATCCCTTCAAAAGCGTTTTCCTAACTGCAACCCAATTGTTTAATGCCAAAAGCAGTTCTAATCAACTTCCTTTTTTACCCTTTTTCTCATACCTGAAGTCCAAAGAAAATGAGGACAACAGTAGAAAGAATTCATTATATACATATTAGCGTTCTGAAGTCAGGAAACAGGATTAATCATACCTAAAATACCCAGAAGAAAGTGTGTTTATAATCCCTGTACATTCTCATTAGCCACTTGAAACCAGTCTGTGGAAATCTCTAATTGGGGAAGAAATTCTATACAAAATCTTTGCCCCAGAATTGACTGAATCAGGGCTCTAGGGGAAAACCAACACGATTAGCTTTGGCAGTTAGGCTCAGCTGAACGTCTGAATAAGAAAACAGATTCCCTTAAAGAATATTGTTGCTGTTGGCCTAACTCAGAGCACACCTCTAACTGTGGTATGGACATCCTTACAGAAATCAGTGAATCTTTTGCACTGTAATTTCGAGTACATGGGAAAAGGCTCAGAGGTTATTTTTGCCTTTCTGTTCCTATGAAGGTTACAGTAATCACAGTCACCTATTAACAACTTTCTCCTTATTTTGGCATAGACTGCACATGAGATAGACTTCAGTGATACCTAAAGCCTGACTTTCTTCTGAGTTTATTTTTAAGAAGGAAGCTTTCTCTATTTTTTTCCCCCTTTAATATGCTAGTCCTCATGGTTGCTTCTCTTGAAGCAATCTCTTCATCTGACCAGACTGTAACCAGGAAATTTAAGAGGTCAGAACTGAACCAAACGTATTTGACTACATAGATTATAGACTTGGAAGCTCTTTCTCCATTCTCCAGCAGCTCTCTGATAAGTTCTGTAGCTTTTGCACTCAGTCCAGTAAACCTGGGATGGTAGTGGAATATCACTGAGCACACCATCTGTGATAGCTGTGTTAGCCCAGCAGAAAACAGAGAAGCTGCTGAAATGATCTAAATGGCACCAACGTAAGTTGAGGGACTGCAGCACCATTCTCCTCATCCTGCTCTTCTGTTCCATTTCCACAGTGGTGGTAAAACGTGTGAGAAGCTGTGAAGGAAGAACTGGAGAGGAGATCTATGATGGTGAAGGACAAAGCTGGGGGACTCTACCACAAACTAGCAGTGGAAATGCTTCAACTAGATTGATAATGGTGAAGTAGGATATTTTTAAAGATCCTGCTGGGATGAGAAAGTTGTGTAGAGTGGGTAGAGTCAGCGTGAGGACAAAAATTGAAAAAGTGTCATCTCTGAACATGGTTGAGCAAAGGCAAAGCTGGGGCACAGTGACAACTTGGAAAGTTTGTGAGTAAAACAGATGACTGAAAAATAATTTTAAAAAAAGTGTAAGGCACACCAAAGGAACAGAGAATACTTCCATTAGCCCTCTTATGATGTGGAAATGTGAATTGCTATATTTTCTGGCCAGGCATCTGTATGCAAATATATGCAAATTTTATGCAGATTCTATCTTCAGCTTTTTTGATGCCCAATGTAGTCAGGTCTATAATACAGTTATCCAGAAGGAATCAGTGAATTCTTGCTGGCGAGGCAGAAGCATTTGGGTATGGATGGAGATCAAGTAGTTTTTCATCCAGTTCTACTTTAATGACTAAAGCAGAGTGAATAACTCTCTGAATTAGGCCATGTGCTAACTGGAAGTCATCTGTAAAGAGGATCAGAGGAGCCATGTATCTATGCATTGAAATAAAGGGACATATGTCTTCTACTGGGAATTCCAAACTAAGAGACAGTTGTTATAAATCACACTTCAACTTTTATGTTTCATATAAGGAGTCACCAGGGATGTACTTTGGGGAAAATCCATCCAGACTTAAATATCTATAGCTTGTAAAAGTTAGCTAAGAGATATTTTACATTCCTTTAAAATATTTTTTATAAGCAGATAGTATATGCAGGCCAATGTAAACCATTATTCTGTACTCTACACTGGATGGTACTAGGGACAGGGAATCCTAAATTAAAAATTTCTGTTTAAATGTTATAACCTGAGGTTTCACTTTGGGTATGGCTTTTTGACAAGTCCTGAAAAGACAACTGAATGCCAGCATCTGTCCTTTAACAGACAAAGAGCCTCAAAGACAGGAGAGGGAAGAACATAACAGTGACTACCATTTGGTGGAACATTCCCAAGCATTTTTTGCAAATAGTTGCTCAAGTGAATGAGCTGTAATTAACTATTCACATCCTTTTTGTGTTTGCTTTCCACAAATATTCCAGCATATCTGTTTATTGGCAGGAATGATCAATGCAGCAATGACTTTGCATTTGTAATTACTATTATTTTTACTAGCAGGCAGATTCTGAGAGATAGCCTCAACCAATTGGAAAAAACCCATGTGACTGGTATGTCCAATCCAAGGAGTCCCTTTTGAATTTCTAATATCAGATACTTTGATTAAACTGCCTCCCAATAACCTGCATATGAAAAATATTTATAGAAATTATTTAAAAAGAATTCAAATAATTGCATGTGAAAGTGACAAACGGAAAATGAAGCAAAAGGCCCCTCATCACAAATGAATTATCATTAATCCAGCTTCGTTGCTGATATATGACTTTCTCCAGTATTTCAGCTACGGAATCAATTTTTTTAGAAACCTCAACTGCCCAGCAAATGGGTGACTCAAGGTAATTCAATGACTGCATTTCATCACTACATCCAGAAAATAAAGTGCAACCAACAGTTAAGTTCCGCCCTGATGGTATCAGAGAAGTCTGAGTTAAGCTGTAACATGTTATTTCACCTTGGCTGAATCTTCATCATCTTATCTTTATCCAGCAGGTCCACCACCAACTGACAGAAGAAGTTAAGATGCTGGACTGAGAAGCAGTGGCTCCATGTGTGAAACAAGCTTTGCATTGCTGAATTTATAAGCACAGAAAACATTTGGTTTTCTGTTCTACTGTCAGAGTAATGTCTCAGAGAGGAAGTGCAGTGCCCCATTTTTGGGTGTCCATTTTCCTAGCTAACATTTGCATGTTGCAGAATTTCCTTCTGGAGATGCAGCGCATCCCAGGAGCAGCTCTCTGTGCTAGTTCCATTTCAGATGCTATTCAACACCACACATGAAGGAAGTTTCAGCTAAACTCTGAAAGTGCTGGATTTTTTGAAAGATTTGGTTCACCCCCCTCTTATTATCGAATCTGTAGCCCTCTCAGGCAGTTTTGTCACGTCTACCTTCTCTTTATTATGGAAAAGCAGTATTCTCCCTATTGTTAAGGTTGCAACTAGCTTTTAAAGTCCTATTTTTGCCCTTCTTTAACTTTGGCTTGGAAATTGGTTTGGCCTAAAAATTTCCATACTTTGAAGGAAAAGAAGGATAATTAATTTTCTTCAAACAGTGTATAATCAAACTATTTTTGATTTAGAGGTCATTTAAAAATTACCCTGACTGGAAATTTACTTACTTAATGTTTTGCTACCTCTAACTCAAAAGCTGCTTATTATAACCTTTTCAAACTTTTCCTATACTTAGATCCATTTGATAATTCTCAGCTTTCTCAACTAAAAAGAAAAAAACCCCAAACCTGCACTTCAGAAAGAGCATTAGATTTGTCCTGCAGATTGTCTTTGGCCATATTCTTGTCCCTTTATTTCAGCAGATGCCTTTGTTTTCTGTTGTGTTCAGTAGAAAAAGTGGTTGTTCATAGATTCATTCTGCAAGAATAAACATGGTTCTGGAGAAGACATAGTAAGATACCTTCACCACACATGCAATTAAAAAAAAAGATATATTCTGTAATTTTTTTAATGGTTATTTGATAAATTAAATTCAGGCAGATCCTGTAAAAATCCAGTCAGGATTTTATCTATTACAAGGTGCCTCTGCATTAGTATATCAGCTCAGGTCAGTAATGTGCTCCTGGAGTGAATCTTTTGATGGTCCCTATCCACTAAACCTAGATGTGTCCCATTCAGTCCAGAAGCCCTGGCTGGAGCTAGTCCTAAGAAAAGACCCATGAGAGACGCGGTTTGAACGGTGGATGCTCAGTGCCCACTGCTTCTCTTCATAGGTCTGCTCTAGTTGCACTGCTCTACTTGTTCCCCTTGACATAGCCAGAAGAGTACAGAACTCTGTGAATATAATGAAGGAAAGCATTTCATTACAGGAAAGGTGAAAGCAGCTGCCACGAGTGCAGTAACACATGCAGAAGAAGGGGAACACAGGGAAGCTCCTCACAGTGAGCCCAAGCCAGCAGTCAGAAAAAGCAGGCAATTAACAAGGAAAGGTAAAAGGCATGTAAGAAGAATTTCTGACTGATGGGGTTGAGAAGGAATGTTTTAACTAAATCAGAAACAAATGAAATCCTTCAAATGGCATAGATCCAGAACTTGACCGGGATTGCAAAATTGTCAATCACTATGCAGGAAAAACAGAAGTATTCATCATTAGCATGATGTATTCATCTCTTACAGTGATTAATTAAATACTTTCTATTCCATTAGTAACTGGGGAGGATGTGAAACAAAAACCATTAAGCATTTTAGAATCTACTGTGCCTGATAACTTGCACCCAGTAGTATTAAAGAATTGGCTTAGGAGCTCCCTGAATATTAATGCTGATTTTGAACAAATCTTGATTTGTGGGGAAAAAAGTTCCAGAGGACTAGCAAGGAGTGTTACTATTTTAAAAAGAGTGAAATTAGATGATATGAGGAGCTACAAGCTACTTACTCTGATATCAGCTTCTCTTAAAACCATGGAAGGGGTTGTATGAGACACAATCAGTAAAAAAATTAAGATTTTAGCATAAATAAAGCCAGTAATACGGTCTTATGGAAAATAGGTCTTATCAAGAAAATTTGTTATCATTTTTTCGTAAGATCATCTAAGTCTGGGTGATAAAGATTAAAGTGTTGACATAATATACTTAGATTTCTGTGATGAATTTTACCACTTTTATGTTACATTACAATTTAAAAAAATAGCACTGTACAGACTCAGTGCAGACCAGTGTAAAAAATTAATGAAATAGGTTAAAAATCTGCTAATGCATAAAGCACAATTAGGAATTGCAAGTGGGACCCAATATAAAATGAAAGCATTTGTAACTAATTCGTAGGGGCTGTAGGAATTGTCTCAAATCAGTCTTATTTAATACTTTGTCTTCTACAACACTTAGGATGATTCAGACGGAGGTGCTCAGAGAAACCTAAGGGTAGGGATGTGGGATAATTTGTGACACAGTAGCCCTCTCTAACTCAATTTGGCTCAAATAAGAGCTGTTTCTATCAGTCATTATGCCTGAAAATTCTGGCTACCCCTATGCCTGTCTAGCAGTCTCTTTGTGAATCCTCTTCAATTCTTGGCCCCAGTGATTTCCTCAGTTTCAGAATCTAAGCGCAAATTATATTAAAAAGTATTTCTTTTTCCATTTTACTCTTTCTAATTGCTTTGCCTCTCCCTTTGTCTGTGTGTGTGTTATAATACATACCCTCACTTTAGCATTCATTGCAGTTTGTAAATTTGACATCCCTTTTTTCATGGTCAACAGTCCAGAATCTTTTTTCCTGAGAGAACTTTTTAACGCTCTTGATCATTCCCATTGTCCTTCATTGAACCCTCTCTAAATCAGCATTATTGTTTATAAGATGGAGTCACTGGTACTGCACACAGTATTTCAGATCAGACTATAGCATTGGCAGTTTAATCCTTTCTGTATTAGTTCCCATTCTTTATGCATCTTAATATGTTTGCTTATCTGGTACAGCTGCACATTAAGCAGAAGTCTTTACTGAAGTAATTTACAAGGATAACTAGGTCCCTTTCTAAAGTTAGTACGCTAATATAGAGCTCTGTGAGGTGTTGAGTAATTCACATTTTTTCCACCCAGTGTACCTTACTTTGCTTTTGTTGATAATTCATTTGTCAGAGTGAGTAGGTCATACAGTTTTGTTTGTTTCAGAAGTTGCACACAATCATCTCTGAACTTAGGCTGAACTATTTTTTATCCCTTGCAAATTTTGCTGCCTCACAGCAATTCCCGTTTCCTGGATGATTAATAAATAAGTAGACAAGCAGGAACCTTGAGGCCCACTGCTGTTATCCTTTGACATGATGAAATTGACCATTTAATCCTGCCCTTCACCTCCTTTTCCTCCACCACTTCTTGATCCATCACTACTTAGCTTCCTTCGTAGCTTCTTGCAAAGAATTTTGTCAGTGGCCCAGAGAGGTTAGAATAAATTACGCCAGCTGCTCTTCTTTATTAACATATTCAAGGAGTTCTAGGAGATTAACACAACAATATTTCCCTCCGCAGGAACCGTGCTGATTGGCCCCTATTTGGCCATGGTCTCCCAAGTGTTTTGCTACTTTGTTTTAAATTATTATTTCAACTAATTCATTACATTCACCCATAAGGCTTCCTGGTCTATTATTCCCCCAAACATCCAGAACCTCTTTAAATATATAGATATTTAAAGACACACATATTTAAAGACCATTCCCATATTCGTTCTAGTGCTTTTCTGTATATTTATCAATTACCTGCAGCTAGTACTGTATCTTTAAAGGTGACATTTCCAGGTGATGGTTTGGTGGTGAAAGTAAAACTGATGAGGTGAGATGCAAGCACCTAAGTATGTGGTTTTTGGATAGATGAGCAGGCTAAAAGCAGCTCGTAATACAAAGTGCTATTGCTACTGAACGTATCATTCCTTACTCATTCTGTTATTGTGAATACTTTGGTACCTGGGCCCAAACTTCAGAGAGAACAAAGAGGCCAAGACAGAGACTGATACATTAGATAACGCTTGAAAAAAAGCACTCCAAGATCTGAAATACAAAATATTTAGCAGGGCATTAAGGAAGAGTGGTCCATTTTCTATATTCAGATGAACAGGTGACTTAATTGTGTTCCACAAATATTAAAAAGGAGAAGAGTTTTTTTGATCTTTGGAAATGGAGCAGAAAATGTCATGCAAAGAGGCACTGATTATGACTGGCAGCAAAAGGGATTCAAAGTAGAGTTACTGCATGCTTTTTTAACCACAAGGCTTAGCGGGCTGTGGAATAATTTGCCAATCGGTAGAATTTCACTCACTTGAAGTCTTAAAGCCAAGAGTAAATTTCCTGGTAAAAGATGAGTTGAAAGAGAAGTTACAGGTTCCACACAGAAGTTACCAAGCAAAATAGTTTGCATGTAAATCTATATATTATCATGAATGATTATTATTTACTACTTACTGTATCCAGCATACAGCTGATCAGTTCTGCCAGTGGCCTAAGCTATCACTGGCTTGCTTTCTCTAAGCAGCTCAGCAACTCATTTTGGTTCCTTTAAATAGCTCAGCAAATCACCTAATTGCACTCAGGTAAACCACCACGATTAACTCTGCTTTTAGATGGAAGTATAATATTCTGAGTAACCTTAAGCAATGCTTTCCCATTTCATGTTTCTTCATGAGGCATGGCTTAATGGGATAGTTCCCATCACTGTCCTAGCATGGTAAGAAAATCACAGAATCACAGAATCACTACAGTTGGAAAAGACCTCTAAGATCATCAAGTCCAACCATCAACCAACACCACCAGGGCCACTAAACCATGTCCCACAATGCCACGTCCACATGTTCCTTGAACACCTCCAGTGATGGTGACTCACCACCTCCCTGGGCAGCTTATTCCAGTGTCTCACCACTCTCTCAGTAAAGAAATTTTTCCTAATATCCAGTCTAAACCTCCCCTGGCGCAACTTGAGGCCATTTCCTCTTGTCCTGTCACTCGTCACTTGGAAGAAGAGACCAACACCCACCTCTCTGCAACGCCCTTCCAGGTAATTGCAGAGAGCGATGAGGTCTCCCCTCAGCCTCCTCTTCTCCAGGCTAAACAACCCCAGTTCCCTCAGCCGATCCTCATAAGACTTGTGCTCCAGACCCCTCACCAGCTTCGTCGCCCTTCTCTGGACACGCTCCAGCACCTACCAGCCACACAAATGTGGCTAGGTCAATTGGGAACTTCTGGCTATAGACTGAAAGGCAATGAAAGAGTAGAGATCTGGTTTGTTAAAGTGCCTGGGAACAATGTAGCTTGATACTCACTTAGTTTGCCAGGTAGCTGAAGAGATGAGTTATGCTGGGGAAGTGGAACCTGTCTTGAGGCTTAACTTGATCTATGTCAAAGCATCAGGAGTTGGAGAAAGTCCCTGGATATGCAGCTGGGAAGCGGAGAGACTTGAGTGCTGAGAGGAGATAGTGGGCCCAAGTGTCCTCCTGCTCTGAAGGTGTAGTCCTCACCAAACCTGTGCGGGGAGGATGCTTTTGAGGTGGCTGTGTGTCTGCTGCCGTTTTTTATTCTGCTTGACATGTATATATCCCCAACCCATACCCTCATCACCTCTGGAGGAGGAATATATTACAAAGAGTAAGAAAGAGCTGTTGAGCCCAGCACAGGATGTCCCATCCCTAATATATTATTTCACTATTAAGGTATGCCTCTCCAGTCAAGAATACCTGCATTAGGTACTCACAATGGTTTCCAAAGACCTTCAGGTTGACTCAGCAGAGACTACATAGCGCGCTTAACTCCTCACACCTCCAAATGTTTTGGGGATTTAAACCTTGAGAACTTGCCAAAAATTACAATAGAAGTTTGTTGAAATGTTGAAAACTGCGTCCTGATTTCTGAGGCAGCATTTCGGAAGGTGTTGGTTAGCCGCAAGAGCAGCACAGCTATCAGGAAAGGCAAGGTGGCGAATTCTGAAAATTTGCTGACCTCTCAACTCAGCCCCCAGCTTCTCATTTTCACAAATGTTCTAATAAAGAAGTTACTGCCATGAAACAGAGAAATTGTGAATTCTTACCCTCACTGTTTTACTGAAGAACAGAAACACTGTATATGATTAAGATTACTTGTGATGTAAGACTACTTGGGTAATTGACACAAGCTGTTAACCTGAGAGCTACAGATTAATAAGCATTCTCAGTTTATAAATGGATTTTGGTTTTAGATTTACTGAGTACAACCTGAATTATTTATCCAGATCTCAGCTGTGTGATTCAAAATAGTCTGCAGAACTAATTGTGACTAATTTTATTCTTTATTTGCACCTGCCATTTGTTTCTAAAACCATAAGGAAAAGAAAAATCTGTTTCAATAAATAATGATATCCTGAGGCCGGCCCACTTACTTTTATTGTTTCGCTTATGCATGTACTTTTTCTGGCACTTTTTATTGATTTAGGATATGCTTAAAAAACAGATTTGTTAGCTTCCACCCTGCCCACAGCTGGGTAAAGTGCTCCAACGCTTTATGACCATAATTCAAGCACGTGTGTTGGTGGTACATTCTTAGAATGACTAACTAGCAAAGTAAGACTAGGCTGGAAGTTTATTTTCCCCTCCACTGCCCTTTAAAGTCAGGAGCTGTAATGGTAGCTTGGGGCACACAGGACAAATGCTTAACTCCATCACAGGCTCCCTGTTTCAACTGAAGAAAAATTGCTTTTTGAGAATATTTCTTTCAGAAAATGAACTTAAAGCCTATCTTGGTGTGGGACTAAGCATCACAAGTGGAAGTGCCAAGACCATCTTCCTTACAGAATATCAGCCTGGGAAGATGGCAGGCAGTACTCCAGTGTTAACCGGCTTTCTTTGTCCTGGTCTGTCTCCACTTCTGATAGACAACATAAGAAGAGAAAAAGAGGAAGGGCAAAGAGTAAGCCCCTTGCAAGCACTTATTGTCCATGAGAAATGAGACTGTTATTTTCAGTCTTTCATGTGAGTACAGTGTGCTTAGATGATGTTTTGGCTCAGGCCACAAGTTCTAGCTGGCTTTAGGATTGCAAAGCATCATGCGAAACACCAGGACTCTGATCTTGAGCTTTGACCCAGTATTTCCAATGAAATAGAGTACAAGCATAAAACCGATTTTCAGCTAGCTAGTGACTTTAAGTCATATTTTGCAGACTGAGAGTAGGTTAACTTGTCCACTGCTTCAGACAAGTTAGTTAGACCAATATACTTATGTGGATTTAGGTCTTCATTGAGAATGATAGAAATAAAGTGTCTTAATACCTGCAGTGCAGCTACACTCTCAAATAACTTGGCTTTCCAGTTTGCTCACAGGTCCTGGTCCACTGATCATCAACACTGCATGTCTGTGTTATTTTCCCCTTGGATTACTCCTTGGGACTAATTCAATTTGCTCTCTCCAAGATCTAATTTGGGTGAAATGTGGGGGAGCTTCCCTCAAGTGGCAGCTCGCTGCAGGCAGTGTAGAGAAGACTGCCAGGTTTGTCTCATCCTTTTTTACAAAATACTTCAAATATATCTGTGTAAAATATCCAAGGCAATAAATCTAAGGCCATATTAAGCTTTTATTTCATGCCTGAGAATAGAATCCTTGGGGGCATGCCAGAAACATCACTCTAGTGAGCTGTGACAGTTCTCAGGTTTAGGCACTTCTAAATGTAAAACACACACAAAAAAGATGTATGCATTAAGGCCACCACTTGGAACCAAAACGATACACAGGGTCATTGGCTAGTCGGCGTGGATGCATCCAGTCTGTTCTAGAGGGAGCTAAACCTGAGCAATGTGAAATGTACAATCAGTCTGTCACTTAGACTATGGCCATGGGACCATTGGCCAAGACAGATGACTTTAGCAGGGTAGGTGTATTCTTTGAGAAGGTGCACCTTTGCCTTGGGTCATTATGTTTGAAATGGGATCATGACATTTTCCAAAATCACAAGAATGTGGGAATGGAACATGTGAAAGCAAGTAAGTCCATCAGACAAAGGTGGAGTGAAAGATGAGATATTGGTCCTTTTAGGAACAATCATCTCCAATTTACCCACTGGACTTTTGGAGCCAGGCTGCATTGTTATGGTGCAGAAAGCCCTGGGGTCAGGTTCTGCCTTTCCTAGCGCAGCACGACATTTGCACTGGCACAGACGCTTCTGTAGTCCTGCCGCAGCCTGGGAAGCTGCTCAGCAGCACCTGCCAATACCCGAAAGGGATGACTCTGCTTGAAGGGAAACTGCACACGGTTAAAGATCAAATGTGGCAGCAAGGTGGGAGGATGCCGTGGGGCAGCCTGAGAGCCCTCTTCTGAGCCTCGGAGGTCATGATTGCAGAGTGGGGATGGGGTGAGAGCCAAAGGGAGCCAAGCTGGGGTGTCAGAGGGCTTCTGCAAATGCAAGTGGTAAGGGAGTCACTCTTTCCTGTGAAAATGCTGGCTGCCTAAATCACAGCTCGTGGAGTAAAGGGTGCTGTTATAGATGAGTTGCCCAGTGGAAACTAAATTAAACTATTCTGGAAATCTTAGGAGCGGAAGATTTCATTTCCTAGAAAAACTGATTTAAAACTGCTTATCCTACCTATCTGTCCATCTATCATAGGTAATTCTGGGTGCCTATCACTGTCACTACCAGTCCTGTATTGGAAATCTCTTTATATCAACTCGTCTCACATGATATTATCAAAGGGTTCATCTAAACCAGATCCTAGGAGCATAAAAAAGCTCCTTCAGCTCTGCAATTACCTCTGATTTTAGCCAGATTAAAATTATAGGGAAGAGTTGAATTTTAATTCTCTTGAAATTCTGTCATAATGGCCTAATTATGATGTTTTTGTTTTGAATGCATTTCATAAACAGGTGATATGAATAAATTCCTGAACAGTGGGTTGTGTAGAGGAGTAGACAATGGCAGTTTTGGCACTTTAAATGTACTGATCGAGTGAGGCTTCACAGATGCATGATTGGTATTTTACTGTTGTCTTGTTGGAGACTTTTTGAATACATATAACATTATTTTCAAGTATATTCCCATAAGCAACAAGAAAAAGACAATTCATAAGGGATATACAAAGGAAGACTTTCTTTTTGATCAAAAGTCAGTGATTTAAAAAAAAATTTACTAAGGATTACTATTAGGTGTTTTTTTAGCTGCTACTGTCTTGGTGAAGCTGGCTGAACACACACTTCAGTGATGAAGTACTTCACTTTATCTTCCTGTGGTTTTCCTTAAATATTTGCATTTAGATGGTACTCCTGTAATATGAGAAATCTTATGGAAAACTAGAATTTCATCAATTGCAAGGAAAAAGAAGATAGAAAGGTTATGTGTCAGAGACAAGCAAAGGTGCGAGGAAGAAAAGGGGAAGAAAGGCTTATGAAACAAAATTAGGAAGAAAGGGGACACTAATAAGAGGGCACAGATACGGCAAAGGGAAAGTTTGAATAAAATGAGATAAAAAATGCAAATATTTTAATACTGTGACATTGCAATGCTTCTATTTTTTTCTATTCTTAAAAAAAAAAAAGGTGAGAGAGACACAGAGAGATGAAAGAGCTTATATTTCCTTTAATTCAGTCTCAAACATTGGCCCACTGTAGCCACCCTCCTGGCATTGCAATACCTTGTTCATGATGCAAGAATGTTGTGACTCAACCAGAGAATCATACCACAGCCTCCTCCTGTCTGGGATTAGACCCAGGCAAAGGCCTGCAATATGTTTGCTCACCTTTGGCACTAGGAAACACAGAAAACTGAAATACAACTTCTCTGAGTAAATGTTTTCATTTCACATCACCCTCTGCAAAAGCATATTTTGCATGACATTGGCAAATCTGCCAGCATCCCAGTTGCCTTCCAGTTCTTTCTAGAAAGAGTCTACTTTGAAGTGCAGCAGTAAAAGCCCTAAAGATCAGTTCGGGTTTTGTCTGCACCGAAGAGCTGATCTCTCTGTAACTGCATCAGTGGCAGGGAAGAAGTTTAGAAAGAAATGGGTCAGGCTTTAGTCAGCTGCTCACTGAAAAAAAACCAGCCAGGGCATCACCTCCTGTTATTACATATCTACAGGAGAATACAACCCCCATAACAGACAGCAAACGTGGCTGCACGAGCATTTATGTGCTTCAGTGCAAAGTCAACCAATTTGGTTTAAATGACCTTTTTTGGCAAGATGCATCAGTAATATGCATAAACCCCCTTCCCTCCAGTGTATTGCAAGTGTAGTGGACTTTCTGCCAGAGCACCAAGAGCAGGCAGCTGAAGAAAGAGGGCAGTGAAGAGAGCAGCTAAAGCCATCTCGTCTTGTTCCACAGTGGGCACCGCCTGCTCTCACAGCGTGTTCTTGCCAGTGATGTTGAACCATACTACAGAACCTTTCTTGAATTATCTGGCATCAAAACTAGGGATGTTGTTAGTCGTTTTGGTACCCCCTGGTACCTATTCTACATCTTTAGGCTCAGCCCCCAGCACAGTGGCCTCTGAGGACTGGATGGCTGTTGCTGTCCAGGTCCAGCTGTGCCAGTGCAACCAATTCCCTTCTCCAGTGTGTCCACAGCTGCTCACCACTGACCTTCTCTTAGAGAGTATTCATCCTCGTCCCTCCTCCCCAACTCAGCCTCATGTCTCCTGACTCCGTTGCTCATATAATCATTCCTTAACATGTTTCTGTGAAAATGAGCCAAGTTGGCTCACGCTATTTAAATTGTAGGGCTCGCTTGTCTGACTTGCTGTAACTGAAATGGGTGAGGGAGAATGCCATAAACAGTGAATCCAAGGGGAATATTTTCTGGCAGAAGAGTTATGATGGACAAGCTGGGATGACTAAAAGCCTTTCCCTATCAGATATTTTATAGAGTATGCCTTTGCCTACACATTTTAGAGGTATCATCAGGTGCAGACTGAAGAGCCAGAAACCTAGCTAAATCTGAAGAATGAGCTATTCTGCATTCCCTGAACCTGGATTTACTGAGGTTGAGTTATTTAGCCCCGCTGATGGACGGGCTACTCCAAAGAGCACTTAGACTCCTATAAACCACCTGGAATACTTACATGCAATTGAGCTATTGCACAGTAATTTGAAGGCTAGAGTGCAAGAAGAAGGAAATTTTATATTTCTTTTTAAAATGTAGGTAATAGGTCTAAAAATTTTTTTTGGACAACAGAAGACCTTTTGAGAGCTGCTGCACGCAATGATTAGAAACTCAGATTTTTGTATTTGTTTAAAAGATTAGAGTGTTTCTGGGTAGGAGAAGGAACTAAAGAAGCCCCAAGATATAGCCGTCCCTCCCCTATTTTCCTGTAATTCTGAAACAGCAAACTGATTATCATATATTCACTTTTCCTAAAGGCAAAGAGCATGATGCAGCACTGGAAGTAAAAAATAGCACTAGAGCCTGAGGTAAGCCCCAGAAGCTCTGACTAGCAATGGCGCTGTATATTTTGATGGGGAGAATGCACACTGGTCAGAACTGGCAGACTGGAGAGTGAGTATGTATTTACTGGAGCCTGCCTGACCTAAAACGTAAATTAGCATCAAAATCCCCCAGTTAGTTAGAAATTCCACCCCATCCACGCACCTTATTGCCATTAATTTGGCCCCTATCCAGAGCATTTCAGTGCATTACTATCAGAATTTAGTCTTGAAATACAGCTGTGCATTGGAGGGATACTCTCATCCCAGTTTTCATATCAGATATGTAGGCCTACATGACACAATATAGAAGACATGTGGCTGCACAACTGTGATACTCTAAACTTTATCCCAATCCCTTATGACTGAGGACATCTTATTTTCTTCACACCCACCATCCAGGAGAATAATAGCAAAAGTCAGTCTGAAGAGTTTCTGTCTTTATAAATTTAGTAGACTATATTCCAATTCATTGATGCATGGTCTTAATTTGACCATGATCTCTCACCAAAACAGAAACAGTGTTTAAAAATTGCTTTGTCACTCTTAAGCATCAAAATGGAACTGTTCAAGAGAGGCAAAGTACATTGAAAGTTCCTTCTACCTCCACAGAAGCCATTTTTCACCCTGCTTTACAACCACTTAGCTAGTCACCTGCCAATAGCCTTAGGAGAATTTAAAATGAATGCTCTTTTTTTAGAAAATCCATAGACTCACCAGTTTTTGAAGCAATACTTTTGTCACAAAGCCTTTTGCTGTAATCTATACAAGATCTAGCTTTCCCCATATGATGTTAATGGATGTCATTTGTGTAGGCAATAAAGTCCAGCAACCAGATTACTATTTCACTTTTGCAAATGTGTGCTTGTTTCCCCTTCAGCTTAGGGAAGACAATGAAATATGGCTGGTACTGTTCTGGTTTCTCTTTAACCAAGGAAGTTCTGTTTTCATGACTCAAAGGGATTCCCCTATGGACTCGAAAAAGGTAGATTTAAGCCAACACTAGTGCCCCTGCTAGTCAAGTATCAAAAAGTCTATATGGTGAAGCAGTTTCAGACTTTAACTTGCAAACTCACTTCAGTTAAATGAAAGAAGATGGAGATACAGTACAAAGAGAAGAACAAGAAGCAATCATAGTAATCAAGCCTACTTGAGACATTATCTCAAATAACACTGTGAGACTGGTAATACCATGTGAGAGTTATTGCAAAACATTTCCCAGTATTCTGGAATGAGTGATATAATACAAAATCACAGTTTTAAAAAACATTAACTTGTGAGTCCCCATATATTCTCCTGATATTTGTTTTATAACAGCAGGGTATAAACTAGGAATGTTTGCTACCATCTTTTCAGATTTTCTAATTTTTTTGCACGTAGTTTGAAAGGTAGTGGACATGGAGACTATGATGAAACAATTGTTAGATCAGTCCCAAGATGATACAGAGCCAGGTTATGAATCCTACATATGCCCTTGATGAGCCATCACTCAGTCCCGTCAAACGGAATACTCGCACAGATGCTAACTGTTCACCAACATCAGTAAGCATCAACCTGCTGCTCTATTTGGTTCACTGATGTAAAAGGCATTAGTTTTTTTCCTCCCCCCCCCCTCTTTATTATAACAAATACATCAGAGTGCCTCAGGTGAAAATATTTAAGATAACAGAATGTGGATCAGTTTGGTTTTACAAGTCCCCTTTGGCTCTGCAAGTTTCCTCCAGAGCTGATCTGTGGCTGTCAAGGTTGGAGTGCCACAGTAGACAACTTTGTAATGATCTGAGGCATATTGCCAAATACTTCCTTTTTGATTTCCATCCAACATAAAAAAATAGTATTAAATTTACCAACTCTTGTATCATGCTGCTGACATATCTGGAGGGTGATTAATTGTGCCCCTGGGGTCTATGTAATGTTCTATTCTGGACAAAAAGAGCTTTTAAAATCTATCTAAGAACTACAATTATGAGTGAGGACAGATACCCATAACTGTAAATGGGTTCTCTGTGTTTCTTATTTAAGTACCTGCCAACAGTTGAAAGATGGAAAGCTGAAGAGCATTTTGTACCAGCAAGCAGAATGCATCAACTTTTCAGGATAAATTCTATCTGCTGTGAACAGTTTTGTCTAGTAAGAACCAATGAATCTATTAATCTGTTCTGCAAGACAATGGATGGCAACAACCTGTCAGCTTTATGAGATACATCAACGTCCTTCCATATCTTTCTAAAGAAGGCCTATATGCCCTCTGCAGGCTGTGTACGAGGCAGTAGCACCATTAACACTGTCACTGCTGCTGTTACAGAGCTTC
Source organism: Gavia stellata (assembly GCF_030936135.1). NCBI lineage: Eukaryota > Metazoa > Chordata > Aves > Gaviiformes > Gaviidae > Gavia > Gavia stellata. The sequence continues at coordinate 19,895,028 of NC_082598.1, read as the reverse complement.
CTTTCCCTGGGTTTCTAACAAACACAGTCTTTTCATTAAGACACATCACATGGGGTTAAAATTTTGCAGACAGATTCTTTTTCTCTCAGTGAGTGATGATTTTGCATTTGTATTCGTTTTTTTTAAAAGCCATAATTGAAATAAAACCAGAAAAGTCATTCTGAATTTGAATTTATATAGTTATAAAAAATGAACAATGTAGAGATATTTGTATTCCTAGCTTTAAAGCGAAAAGCATATAAAACAAAAGACAACAGTGGCAGACCTATTGATAGCTTGACACTGATACGTTCCTTGTGTTGCATCCATATTGATTTAAAGAATGAGAAAAAAGAGGTATAAATTTATGGGGACATTTTGGATCAAATTTTGCATTCATTTATTAAATGAAATTTATAGAGTACTAAACCATTGACCCTATCATTTGCTTTTACAGATTTATGGCTGAATCGCAAGCCTACTGAAGTCAATAAGGGTCTTTTCAACAGTAGACTTCAAATCAGGACCTTGCTGCCTGACTCTTCTCTCACATTAAGCAATGTTATAGAGACCAGTGACGTTACATCAGTGTAAAGCTACGAAGAAAGCAAATCTATTCCAGTCTTCAGGGGGAAAAAAGTGCATTTAGCTATTTAAAATGTATGTAGCTGTGTGTATGTATGTTCCAGACTTCACTTTGATTCTAGCATAAAGGGTTCAGAAAGCAGAAAATGAAGGGAGGGTTAAAAGATTATAGGAGGAGTAATAAAGAAGCTGGCTAACTGCCCATGAGATTTAACATGGGAAAAATGAAAGCTAATATACCTCAGGAAAAAAATGAACTGCAGCTCAAATATTTAACTAGAAGGGAAAACTTGGAAGTTTTTAGGGTTGAAAAAGTCTGAGTGATTAGAGGAACCAAAGAAGCTCATCTTAAACAGCAAGTTCTCCCACTTTAAGACATATATTTAAAGTTGTACAATCTTCTTTGAGTGTTCATGATCATACAGATACAAAGGTGCTGTATAGATATTCCACACAGGAATGGAGTTAAGCAATCTCTATCTAAAGTACATCTATACTTATATCTTCACATTAAGGTGCACGCTATTTTTAAATAACAAGATCATAATCCAAATTATAGCAACATAACTTTCAAGTATAGACCTGACCTGTAGATACAACCTACAGTGTATGTCAGTAAAAAGGCAAATGCAACTGTAGTCTTTGTGAGTTGGATTCTGATGCAATAGCCCCTGAAATATGATATTTATTTGTAAGCACTGCATTGTAAAAATGATGTCATTAAGTTGCTGGCAGTTCAGAGATAAATAACAAGATACTGGTAATGTGGATGGGCTGACCTGTGAAGAAAGCACTAAGTAGGTATGGTAATGGTATTTTACTCCCTAGCTAATGGGGTTTGCAAGTTGGTGTATTGGTGTGGTTTGAAAGAGGTAAGTTGAATGGAAATTGAAACAAAGGAATGTCTTCTTTTTGTCACTTCTGCAGGAAGAAGGCAAAAATGCATGCAGTACTGTAACTGCAAAGTTCACTAAGTATCTTTTGTATACTCAGATACATCAGTAAAGTGTAGAGAAGAGAAAATGTGTTGACATTCTGCCAATATTTGAAGACTGTTGATAGAAGAAAAGGGTGGAAGATTTATTTTAAGTGGCAGACTCCACAGTTATAATTGTTCACAAGATAACTCAGGCAAATGTTTCATCTCAGGCATCGGGCAATATTCCTGACAATGAACCTCCACAAGGAATTATAAAAAGCCCCATGATTTGCCTTTAAAACTAAGCCTAAACTGGAACTTGAATGCAATTGTGTGTTGCAAGGATGAGGGAAAAAAGACAAACCCCACTTTTCTCATCACATATCACAGTCAAAAGTATGGGAGTGCCGAGTAACAGGGGTTTCCTATCCTCATGCCAGATTTGTTGGACCTACGCTGACAAAGAGTCTTTACAAATGGCAATGGGCTCTAGCCATAGGAAGGAAATTCTGATACTGGCTCAGTGCAAGTATTTGCCTGTACTAAGACTCCAAGTTATGTCAAGTTCGAGTGTAAATTTCCAGGATTTCCAGGTCTTCTGAGGGAGCAAAGTAAGGTGTCAAGTCACGTTGGCAATAGAGGCCTGGTGTGGAGGCTGCTAGCTCCCACAGTGCTTCATTCCAGCTGTCTTTCCCTGTAGATGCTGCAGAGACTCGGGGTAACTAGGATCAACTAGATGTCCCAGATAGGTGTTGAAACTTAGTATGAGTTCAGGCCAAAGTGTATCTACTTCTCTGGAGTAGTATCCTTCACTCTCCTTGTCTTGTTCTTTGTTGTGATCCTTTGTTGCTTCTTTTCTTAAATTAAATGTGCAACCGAAATCAGAACTTTGTGTCCTGTTGACCTCTGGCAATGACTGTGTTTGTACAGCAGTCAGGATAATAGGAGCTCACCTGATTGGGTCCCATGGGCTTTACCTTCATACAAATAATTATTGGTACCATTAGGATATATGATGTTTTAGGCATCTGAGAAAATTATTTCCAAAGAAAGAAAAAAAAGAAAGAAAAACAGAAAACAAGTACTGTAATAATAAACTCATTTGACAAGGGTATGTAAGATAAAGGAAATTAAAATGGCATGGAGGGTGGGGAAAGTAATGAGAAAACAAAGAGTAAAATACAAAAATCACTTTCAAAGAGGGAGAGGTACGAAAGGAGTAGGAATATGCTTTTAAAATTTCGTGGTCACAGAAGAAGGAACACCACAATGTGTCACATTAATAAGCATTGTAAGTAGGGATGTTGATTAACTCAGGAATGACTTATTATAATATAAATGACAGGACATAATGGAACTGAACTGACAAGGTATGCAATGTGTATTAGAAAAAGTAAAATGAAAGCTAAATTCCTGTGGGACAAGTAAACCTTTAGAAAAGTTTGTAACAGGCTTAAAAATTGGGTTTGGAAGTTTGTAGCTTAGGGGGGACAAGTAAACGGAACAGAATCTGGGCAGAAAGAAAGGTGGTCGGTATGCTGCGACTGAGCCTAGAAAAAAGTACAGAAATAAGCTATTAAAACAAAAGGAAACAATAGCATGAAAGAATGCATATGTTAACTGAAGGAAGAGAAAAAAACCCCCATTTTTTCTATATGTAACACTTACCATTCCTTAGTCAAATGGCAGTACTCAGCTAATAATTGAGCCTCCATAAATCTAAATCACACCAGCAGGATTTTAAAGGACCACATTCTTAAGATTAAGAAAATGCACATACCTTCCTATCACCGACAAAAAACCAGGTAATTTTATCCAAATGTATTGAAATACGTATAATTTGATAGATATTTCAAGAAGGGTTACTACAAATACTCTCTGTGGCATTAGAAAAGTCTTTGCATGCCAAAATAATCATGACAACAAAATATATCCTAGTGAGAAATGACTGTCTCTGTTAAGGAAATAAAAGGGAGTTTGTGTTAGTGTGGGTACACATCACTTGCCTGTTTCTGTAAAATTACTGGTTTTGATTAAATTACAAAATAACCATGATTTTTGCACTGTTTACCATTTTAATTTCTGGAAATATAAAGTGACTAGGATTGCAACTACAATGATAACTTCAGAAAAGATACCAAGAAGGCTCACCAAAACCAGTGCATTTGCATGCTTACTGCAAAACAAGTCAGGGCAGAAGAATATATACTGCATTACAAGATATGCTATGCCTCATGAAATGAGCACAAATGAAGTGGGACAGGGAGAAGAAAATGACGAAATGGCAGAACTGAGGCGATGTGTTCAGACAGAAGGGTGACTGCAAATGAAGCTGCAAACCTAGAGCTCACCAGTGTGAAATGAATGTGGAGGTTAAATTAGTTTGTTGGCAGGACCCTGAAAACTAAGAGCAGACATTTTGAATCTGGCATATTCAAGACTTTGGGTATTATAAAAATTGAATATCATTGAGGTGGACTATAAAGAAATGCATGAAGGCAATAAAGAAGAAAATATGCCATGAATATCAGCTAGCAAGATTAATAACATAATGGAACCAATGAGAAACTCATTTTGTGCTAGATAATATAGTATTATTATTTTCTTTAGCCTTATGCTTTTGGGCTATGTATGCCAGGTATTTGAAATGCTTGTTTTACATACAACATTATGTGAGCAGATTACAGAATGCCTGGATAGGCATTTGTGACACATGGCTCACCATTTTTAGGCAGTGAAAATTAGAAGACATTTGTACTGATTCAATTTTGTAAGTATTTTTAGTAAAATTAGAGGCTCTGTTAGAACACTCTGATACACTTTCGAGACGACTAAAATGTTGCCATGGCTAGCCTGGCAGTCAAGTGAAATTTTTGAGAGCAAGCATACCATTTATACAGTTAATGTAAGCCAGTCAGAGTGTAGTACTAAAACATTACATCCCAAAGGTGATCAATTTAGTGTATTATAAAAGCGTGTTACCTCTGCAGCAGGAGCTGGCCCGGCTACGTAATTGTTCTTTTAAGAAGCATGATTAGGACAAAAGTGCAAAAAAATTAAGACCAGTGGAGATGATTCAGAAATCAGAGACGGAGCATGTCAGAGAGGAGATTGCAGCTCAAAAGAGAGAACGTGAAAATCCTGAACTATGACTAATGAGGGCAAACATAAATGCAGCAAAAATAAATTTTAAACCAATTTTTGAAAGTAGTCAGTACCTGGCAATTCAGAGAAGTCTTTCAGCTGACAAGAAAGTCCTCCATAAAGCCTGTAAGAAGTTCATTCAATGCCAGGAGTGTTGAGGGCAAAAAGAACTGAAAAATCTAAAATTAGAGGTAGCAAGAACAGGATTAAAGAGAGTAATATGAGGGAAATTGTACAAGCTAGATGAAAAACTATAGGAAAAAATTATCCTAAGTCACAAGAATTTTATAATGTTGCACACTGCAAGTGCTGAAAAGTTGTAGGCATATAGCTCGTGCTTGAGGAAACTAGAATTAGCACCAAAATATTCATGTGTTATGCTTGGAGAAAGAATTAATTTAGAAAAAAACATAGCAGTTCTCAAAGAATTTCAATTGTCATCATAAGCAAATGTGTGTGGTCTAAAAGGAAGGAAAAAAATACCATGTCTTGTTTTGTATTAGTGTCCTGTGGCAGGAGGAACTGTTGATTAGTCCACATAGATGATGTCTGCTCTGTGATACTGGAAATTGGAAGCTGAATGCTAAAAGGTTAATGAAGGATTAATAAAGGTAAATTGACACACACACCATTCATGAGTGTTATCTCAGAGGGGTGTTATTCTGTAGCTGATACTCAATGATTCATATATCCTATAGGCAAAGTGGGGCATTACACTAACTGAATATTCCTCTGCTTATACAAGGAAAGAGAATTTTTAAAGTTTAATTAATTAGAAACAGTATTTGCCTGACAACCAGAAGTACCTTTCACAATGAGTTTAAAGATAAGTTGGAATACAGGCTCAAAGCTGAGACTAAAATTTGAAGTGGTTTTCCAAGGACTCAAATAGCAAACTTCAATTAACATCAACAAGACCTATGTCGTTAAACCAAAATGCAGTTTTAAGAGATGAATTTTAGGTCCTGACACAGGCTTCTGCAATTGGACAAACTAGGAGTGTAAAGAATAATCAGTTTAAATGAGTAACTAAGGTGTTAATTTTGGAGGGAATGAGCTCTCATGAGGGTCCAGCTCTCATTTTGTTAGGGCCACAGACAACTGGGGAATTTCACACCACCCCCCCCCCCCCCAAACAAATTACCTTTACTAAACTTAGAATATGTCCACAATAAATGTTTTTCCAAACACAGTATATAATTGCTGGACGAGTACCTGTCACCTCTCCATGCCCCCCAAGTTGACACTTTACTGAGGATCCACATCCTTACAGATGAACTGATCTCCTCACTGAAACCAATGGGTAATTTTCTATTTATTTGAACAGAAGAGAGACCTTTATGTAGTCTGTGATATCAGAAGAGACAAGATTTATCATCCCTATCAACATCTTTCTTCACTCACTTATACCTTACCCTTTTGCCCTGGAGATTTCCACTCTCAGAAGTTCCTCATGCATCGCTATTTCTCTTTTCCGTGCATTCAACATTCTTTCCTTCCTCAGAATTTTCCCTATCTATTTCTGTCCCCTCTGGCCTCCAATCCTATTCTCTCACCCTTCCTCCTGAAAGGTAGATAATCTTTTCTTGCTGTTCAAATATATTTGCTTGATCCTAGAAAGTCATCTTCAATCACAGTTTCACTCAGATTATACTCCCATTCTGCTATTCAGCATTTTTGGCTTTCATTTTAAACTTTTTGATGCCCCTGTGTGCCACGTACCCTACTGTCCTGTGAAATTGCCTCTCATCTCTTCCTCTGCCCTCCCACCCTACCACCATCCATCCACTTCTGTAGCTTTGTCTTCCAGGACTCTGAAGTTCTTCCCCTCTCCTCGTTGGGAAGTCCCCTCTTTCTCTTTCTGTTTCCTGGTCCCACTGCTTCTCCCCCAGTGGGACTTCCCTGCCTGTAACCTCCTGCTTAGAACTGTCTTCCGCATTAGGTCTGCCTCATCCCGCCGACATCTGACAGGACACATCAGCCACCCTTCTGCTTGCTTCAGTTTCTCCACTGCCAGAAGGTGCTTCATCTGTGCAGTTTGTCACTGCCTCTCATGCTCACTGGGACTCCCAGGAGCTGTCATGTATCATGGACAACCAGGAGCTGTTTCTGTGTGCCAGCATCTTTCTGCTCCCAAGCAACTCAGCACCCTACCTCCTAGGCCAGGCTGCTCCCATTCTACGCTGTGCTGGGACAGCTATTAATCCTGGGTCAGAGGTAAGGTTTTTACAATGAAGTATCAAACCGTAGACGGGAAAATAGTGACTCATATACACAGATAGTATAAAATATATGTTTTACCAAACTACTACTTTCTCTGATTCTATAAATGTTTTCACAGAACAGAAAATGTTATAGGTCATTGTATTCAGAATTTTTGAAGTTCTGCATATCTTTGATTACAAGAAGGCACTTTTTTTTTTTCCTAGCTTGAAGTAGCACAGAGCAAAATATTTGTTTCTGGTCTGTGCAGTTTTGAAAGTGACCCCAATTCATTGATTAATCAGTCAAATTAAAAGGTTGATTTATTCTAGTAACTTCACCATAATGTAAAAGGTCTTCTTGAAAGACAGTCCGTTGAACTCAACCACAATGGGAGGTCTCCATCCCTCTTGAGCTTATAAGGCTGGTAAAACATCTTGAGTGTCATAAAGAAATTAAATGTGTGGACACTTAATGATGATGTTGAATGGAATTATTAATGATACTGTTACAGTAATGATTTCTGTGTATGTTTGTTCCCAACAGGAGTACTTAAGAAACTACACTCACATCTTCCCTCTCAAAACAGTTCAGTGGGTTCACTCTTTCAGTAAGTTGCTCCCTGTTTCACCAGCTGCCTGATGACATGATTGTTGTGGCAGATACTTGATACTTGCCAGACATATTTTTGTCTTCTGTTTTGCACAGCCTTTGCAAATCTTAGCGTTTGTTATGAATTCATTTTATTGAATGAATTGTTCATATCTTTGTTCTACTTCTCCTGTAGTTTTCCCCAGGCATATCTTTTAATCTGCTTAATGTGACACTACAGAAGACTGTCATTGAAAGACATGTAATACCTCAGCAACCACTGCAGCCACACCTTGTTCTGAGTTTTCTTCTGGTTCCTTCCTTCATTGAAAATTTGGGGAATTTTATTGGGATTCTTATCATATCTAGTTTTCAAGATTGCCTTGGTGACTCAGTCTTTGCCTGCTGCTTTCCCAGGCTTTAACTAGAAGATAAAATGTCTAGTTCTGAGCGTCTAATTTCTTTGTCAATGTCAATCGTTTCTTGAAGTGATGGTCCATTTAACATCTCTAAAAAGTACTCTGCCCATCAATGCCTTGACTCTTTTTCCATTTTAAAAACTTTGCATGTTAGTGCTTAAAAAAATGCATAGCAAGATAAATGTCCCCAAGTTGGAATGAATGTTCTTTGGTTTCATATTCGAATTCTGAACAGAGAATGTACATTTTTTTTTTTATTTGTCATGCTCTGAAGTTACAAGTGCATTTTCATTTGTCACACTTAAATCCTCCACAAGTTGTGAAATCATTTGTGATAAATACATGTTGTCCACAAGAAGCCGTGAAGTTTTATTTCTGGAAGAATTGGAATCCTACTCCCAGCTCTGCCACACTTGTGCAAGTTCTGGCAGGTCATTTTGTGCTCCTCCGTTAATCCTGACGAAAACTGAACCTGTATCCATCTCCTCAGTCAATAATAAGGACAACCAAGCAAAGTTTTAAGAGCAGCTGTAGCAGAGCTTTAGAATGAGAGCTACTTGTAGCAGATAATGGTAATCACTGTAATTTACTGTGTTGGATACCTAGACATGTATGTATAAATGTGATACAGATCATGATGTCTATCTGTATGGCATTAAAATCGGACTGCAGTATGAGAAAATTAACTTCTTTTGCCTGTGTGCATAAAGAGAGGACAATTTTCAGTTCTGTCAGCACTATCAGTATGAAACTTATTATGGGTAATAACATTACTGTAAAATAGATGCTTAAAAATAAAGATGATGTAATATTCATATACACTATAGAATAAAACATGCTTTAAATGAAATAGACTAATTTTATTCATGGTGTCAAAGAAATGGATGTCTTTCTTGATGAAAAATCTGAATAAAGCCCAGGCAATGGTCAGTAGTGTTTTCAGAAATTTAATATGTCATGCAAAAATCTGTGCTATTTTTTTTAGGAATTTGAATGTATCAGCTAGATCCCTTGACATAGTATATGCATAAATCACAACTATTAAGTTGCTTTTAATAAAATGCAGCCAGTGATTGACATCAGCATTAAAAAATCTAGATATATAGATGTAAACCTGAGACTATGTTTCTAAGCCATGCTATCAAGTCTCTTTCTCTCCTGCGTGTGTCTACAAAGGACTGCTCCAAACTTGATTTAGAATTTTTTTCTGTTTCTTGGCCTAAACCGGATCCTTAATGTTACTTAAACTCACTTTTGTATTTACTGGATCTAAGCAACCTGGTAAGTATGATCTGAAGGACACCAAACCATCTTAACACACATACAATTGGCTGACCTAAAATAGTTGGAAGGTAAAGGCTCCTGACACTTGAATAATGCTAGTTCAGGTTAGACTGGACTTTCAGCAGAATGTGTAAGATCTGGTCTATACTAATTTCTTTACCTGTATAATGACAATATACTCTGTTGCTCACATACCAGGTTAAAATACAATTTGATCTTTACTGCAGGCAAACCCCATGGAAATAAAATCACCTTATGTACACAGGTTGTTCAAACGGAAAACCCAGACATCTCACTGGTATAGTACAATTAAAGCACATTTGTCTTTACAAAAACAATATCTACTGTGTTCTAGTAGAAAAATGAATGTCAGCTAACAATCTAAAAGCAATAAACAATAAACTTAAATTATAGTAAAAGTCAATTAGTATGCCAATTAGTCTGTATTGCAAGCAACTTATATGAAAAATCTTATTTTTCACTGTCATACAAGGTGTCAAGGAATGAACTCTGTCATTTAGGATTCACTAATAATTATAAAGGGGAGTTTGACAGATTATGATGTGACTCCATAAAGTAGTAATGCAAAATAGCTACTCACCAAATGGTAAAAGGTTTTATACTTCAGCAGCTTTTAAAAGGGTACACACGGTAATAGAAACTCACTTTGCAAAAAGACAAATAAATCTGGGCATGCATATGCTTTGTGTCAGTTTCATGTGGTTCCTAAACAAGATTTTTACTGAAAATGTTCTCAGTGCAAAAAGATAATAACGTGGAGAAAAACACATTCATCAAGTACAACACACAAAACCCAAGACTTCACTTTATTCTTCTGGGAAAGGCACAAAAAAGTTAATAATCTGTTCACAGCCACAGAGTTCACTATCAAAGCACGCAAAAGGTACTGCAAAGGTAAAGACTACATTATGCAACTATCACAAGCATGAGGAAGCCATACAATTCACTCCACAGCAGAAGATAATCAGCTTTCTCATTTGAGTTCAACTTCAAAACAGAAGCATCTTACTTCTAAAAGAGCTGGACATCCAGAAGTTCAGTCTACATGTTTGTTTCCATTTGTTTTTTCCAGCCCTTGGCCGTGATTTTGTAAGGCTTGCACATGGGTAAATTGAAATCTACTCCTTATTTTTGGCTGAATTCTTCATTTGGCTTTTGTCCTGTAAAAAGCATAAGCAGTCTTTGTGGAAGGCTTGTGAAAACATCTAATTATTTATCTCCATGTAATGATAGTATGAATTTGTATTACCTACAAACTACTTTGGCTTAGATGAGTAGGAACTTCTATGGTCCCCAAAAAGCAGTTTTACCAAACAAGCCTTGAGAAGCCCACTTCTGGCTGAAAAGATTAGGGCTATGCTACATTTCTGCATCTGCATTGATGTTACTCAAGGCAAACATCACATCCGACTCTCACAAGCAAACTGTTAGTCTAGCTTCCCTGAGTCCAGCACAAGGTCTGATCTTTCTTCCTACTCTGAGATTTGTCACATCTACCTTCATTAGTTTAATAGCTCCATGAATTTATACCCTTTTTCTGTAATCATATTAATGATTTTTTAAATTTTGTTTATAGTAATCAACTTTGCTTTTCATCATGGAATCTGATAAAGGAAAATACAAATACAGTAGGGAAAAAGAAAGCAGAAAGAATTTTGGTAGACAAAACTAAGGACATTTATCTGTGATAAAGAATTCTAGCCAACTAAAGAAAGACAGAAAAAAGTAATGAGTTCTAGAAAATGTCCAGCCTTGGAATAATTGATTAATGGCTGATGCTTTTGGAAAAATACACTCTTTCTCCATATATTTATTTAAATTGTTTCCTTCAAAATAATTACCACCTGGTTCCATGATACATTCATGATCACGGATCACTCTGAGGATGCAGTCAATATGTAAGTTTTTGATGCTTTGTTTGAAGTACATGAGTCTTTCAACCACATTTATGAGAAATGGCTTTCAAAACATTTGAAATGGCTGAGAGACCTCAAATACAACCCATGCCCCCAGGATTTGCTCCTGTCACAATCCCCGTGGCTGAGAAAGAGCAGAAAGTCGGTGCAGTGCTTGGTCATTACATCCTTTGGGTTTGTGGTATATTCAATATTTCGTTTGGATGAATAATGGGTTTAAACTAGATAAACAACTTACCATATAAGCTAATGGTCCATTGTGTTTCTGTTGTGCATAAGTATGTGGGGAAAAAAGCCCACACTTCTCACAGTTAATTCAGTGGTTTGGATGTTTTTAACTGTAAAGAAGGCATCTTTAAGAAGCTGTTATGTGAATGCTTGTTGCTTTTTTCCCCTTCCAAAGCTTTCAGAAGTGTTTAAGAGGAGTGAAGCTAAAAAAAAAACCCCAAACAATCCCCCAGTAAGTGCCCAATACTTCTTTATTACATGTGAGCATGGTAGTAGGGGAGCCCTCATTTTTTGCATTCAGCACCTGCCCGCTGCTTGCACAGGAGTGTTTTTTTCAGACATGCCAACATAAACTTGAGTTTGCCCTCCAGTTCATCTGATTGAAGTGCTTGGGAACACCTCAAGGACTGCCTCATAGTCACTATATACAAGGACTCAGGGAAAATCTGGAAAGGCTATCTTCAAGAAAAGATGCCTCAGGATGATAGTACTGACTTTGGGAGTCAACTATAGCCTAGTGGTACTGTAGGTACAACTATAGTAATAATTTGAGATGGAGGAGATGTTTCCAGACCTGCAACAGAAATATGCTCTGATAAGGAATTTGTTACTATGTTGTCAGTGTTTAGTTGCATGAAGATAATATTTGCTGCCAAATGTTGTTGAATTATTTTCCTGGTGCACATTTTGCAATGCATTTCTAATGCCATCACTTATTATTTAGTTCTCTCTCTATTTGATGAAAGCATAAATTAAGATAAAGTGCATCAAGGTTACTGATGCTTTCTGATAATAAACTAAAACTGTTGATTAAGCAGATGACGAGTTTAAGTCAACATCTTTTGTATTAAAATGCTTGATGTGGATTTATGGACTAACCTCACAAAAGTTTCACAAGTATAAAAGAAATGTTAAATAATGATAAAGAATATTTTACTTTAGCATAATTTAATATCTACAGTTTTAATACAGAAAGTAATTTTATTAAGAAAGGACGTAATTAAGCCCTATCAATATACTGAACTGTTTATTTTTCAGATTAAAACATCAGAAGTATTCTTGTTCTTTCATCTTGATTAGGCAATGTATTTGTTTTGAATTTCCATGGATATTTAATGAATGTTATCTATTTGAATGAATCTCTCTCTTTTTTTTTTTTTTTTTTTAAGAACAATCTAAGAACTAAGTTTTGCCATTTCTATGGCACTTACAGGTACAATCTCAACAATATCTGTACTAGGCATAAATTTTCCTGTTCTCCCCTTCTTGGGACATGAGATGGGATAATTTTTTATAATGAATCAGTTACTTTATACTTCTTTTGGTGATTCCTATCTTCCTTCATCAATAATTGTTCTACCATCTTTTTTCCAGGCTGCTGTTTAGGCCAGATGAGGTCTTTATCCATGCTGCTTCCTTAAAGAAATGCCCTTGGGGCCAGTTTTGGAAGGATTCATGTGATTTTCCTGGGACTCCTTCAGGTGAATCATCTTCATTTTGGATCATCTCCATTTCAGAGCAGAGAATGTTTATGGACAGCCATGGGTACAGGCTGCCATCGTGCGTCATCTCCAGCTGTGCCATTGCCTCTTCTGGTGACAGGGCCTGAAGAGTCCTTTCTAGATTGTCCTTGATGTAGCCTGATACCAAAATGCCCACCCCTCTGTCCTGATTCAGACTGAATTCAGGCTGGCACCAGGTGGATGAGAAATGTTTGCCTTGGCTTTCACCATAGAACCTTTTCAGGATGGGCTTATCAAATACTTCTTCACAAGGCAGGATCCCTGCTGGTCCAGGATCCTTTTAATTTCAGTTTCTTTCTGAGAAGCACATTCAATTTAACATTGTTTAAAGGGTACTTTCAAGTTATGGATTTCATTCAACTCCAAATTAACAAACATCTGCAATGAATATTGGTCCTTTTCTTTTCATGGACCTTCCTCCTCATACTTTGTATTCAGCCCTTAGCGTAGGTAGATTAGCTCATTACAGCCAAGAGAAAGAGAAAAGGAAAAAGAAATGGTTTGAATGTATCCAATAACTGTTCAATATTCTCAGCAGTCCCCAAAATGACATTAAAAAGAATAGCATGCTTTCCATCATAACAAAATCTAAGGTAATTCAGTATTGTTTGAAATAAAAATAATATAGAATTATTTTACTATTAAACTGAAAAGCTTGCAGCTGACAGCAGTTCATTTTTTTGGAGTTATTGTGTTAAGATCCTGCAAATCTACTTGTAATGCTGAATAAGAATGATCCAGGGATTAAAAATCAGTGAGGAAGCTTTACAGAACACAGCAAATAAAATACAATAGTAACCTTACACTTCAGATACAGGATGAGTATAATCTGCACAGCAGACAAGATGGGCAAGATCTACATGGACTAAGAGAAATTAATCAAACTGTGCTGCAAAGCTTGGCCTGAAATCTGAAAATGCTTTGAAAAGTCAATAAAGGAGGCCTTATCCCCAGCAGGAGTAAATCCATCAGATAAAGTCATTGCAGCTATGTCCACTTACATCAGTTGAAGATCTGCCCCAATGTTTGTAAAATTAATGGACTACACTATATTGCTTTCATTGTTCTGCTGGTAGTCTGGAAAGGTAATTAGTACACAGCTTCATCCCCAAAATAATTGTCTAATAGAACTGGGTTTTGCCTTGCAGCGATGTGTAAAACCATACAGAGAGAAGCTAAGAGCCAGAGGGCTTGATTCTCCGCAGCCTCACACACTGTATTCGTGTACACGAGGGCCAAATAAGTATAAACTACTACTTTCCCAGTTTGGTACAAATTGTTGAGAGAAACAACCCAGAAAACTAAAATGAAAGCAAACATGGAAGGTGGGAAAGACCTAGTTCTTCTTTATACAAGCATTGCTATTTCTTAAAATTTTTAACTAACACAACAAATAAAACTGCTTACTTGATAAATCAGAAAAGTGAAGGATTCAAAGAGGAAAATACAGCAAATACTACACTAAACGAATAAATAGATTTCAGGGACAGAGAAAATCATGGACATGCTACATAATGCTGAAGGTTTTTGGTTTTGGTTTAGTTTAGTTTAGTATAGTTCATTTTAGTTTATTTCATTTTCATTTTTCCAATGCACTGAAATGCACTCAAACAAGAAATTAATAAAGGAAGTCTATTTAGCATGAAAAAAAGAGAAAAACATGGTTAACTCCAACTTACTTGAGAGGTGAGCAATTTCTATCAAAGCAGGAAACAGTAAGTCCTTATCTCATAATTAAAGTGCTTGAGTAGGAAACACCAGGGGAATAGTCTAAATACAGTAGTATAGCTGTTAGTTAATGAAAGCAAAATGAAAAATAGTATGGGTATTCACTGTATAAATCAGTACAGAAAGTAACCCCACACTTTGAGTCTACTTTTGACTCACTGGCCAGCTGGATTTGGTATGTTTACAAAGTTAAAAATCAAGCCTTTTGAAATGAAAAGTGTGGAAAATAGACTAGAGTCTTCTTAGTGAAATTGATATTATGTAGAACCAGTGTTCTACCTTAATATGAAATGACGAATGGGATTTTCAAAGGAGCCTAAGGGAACTAAGGTTTCTGACTCCTGTTGAATTTTATTAGGATTTAGGAGTCTAATTCCCTCATGCTTCTTTGACAATCTCAGACTAAATATTTACCTCGTTTCTGCATCTTATGCCCTTTCTGCATTATTTACAACGTTCAGAGATACCATTGCTCTCTGGAGCATACTGCAATCGTGTAGTATGTTCTCAACCATTTTAGCTGCTTGTGCCCAGAATAGTTAGCCAAAATTTGAAGGTGTATGAACTGTTTGTAGTAGAAGAAATGAAATTGGATTGAAGAATTAGGACTTTTTAAAAATTGATCATGTTCTTTACAAGCAATGTATGTTCCTTCTGATTTCCCTAAAGACAGCAAGAATGAAGCAAAGTCAGTTCCTTCCTCAGGATTCTCCAGATCACCTTCCAGCAGGACCCTGCCAGAAGGGTCACCTCGACCTTTGTGACTCCTAACACCCCTGTCTGTAGAGCTTTCTTCTAATATCTACAGCTGAAGCCAGGTGCTGCCATTCATTGACTACAAAATGCAAAATAAAACTCTCCCTTTTTCTGTGTTTATCTAGTCCACTGAAAATTTCATCCGTCTTCATTGTTCAGCTTCTAGTTTTCCATATGATCTGTGCTCTGGGTGTTGGCTCCTTCACAAATGATATTAACTGCTTTTTTAATTTATCCTGAATAAATAGCGTCTACATTCCTCAGTTTCAGTTACAATCCATCCAACTAACAGCACAACAACAAAATCTCAACCTACAATCTGTTTTCCAGATAATGTAATCTATTGAGTAATTTAGCATAAACTTTTGAGAGAATGGAGTTGCTTCTAGATCAAATCATAGAATCATAGAATCATTTCTGTTGGAAAAGACCTTTAAGATCATCAAGTCCAACTGTAAACCTAACACTGCTAAGTCCACCACTAAACCATGTCCCTAAGTGCCTCACCCACATGTCTCTTAAAAACCTCCAGGGATGGTGACTCAACCACCGCCCTGCGCAGCCTGTTCCAATGGCTGTCAACCCTTTCAATGAAGAAGTTTTTCCTAATATCCAATCTAAACCTCCTCTGGTGCACCTCAATGTCCTTCTTGTAGTGAGGGGCCCAAAACTGAACACAGTATTCGAGGTGCAGCCTCACCAGTGCTGAGTACAGGGGTACAATCACCTCCCTGCTCCTGCTGGCCACACTGTTTCTGATACAAGCCAGGATGCTGTTGACCTTCTTGGCCACCTGGGCACACTGCTGGCTCATATTCAGCCGGCTGTCAACCAACACCCCCAGGTCCTTTTCTGTGGGGGAGCTTTCCAGCCACTCGTCCCCAAGCCTGTAGTGTTGCATGGGGTCGTTGTGACCCAAGTGCAGGACCCGGCACTTGGCCTTGTTGAACCTCATACAATTGGCCTTGGCCCATCGATGATTTATTATTGATTTATTATTCCCCCAAACATATCTTCTTATTAACTGCTTGACCATTTTGTATCTTGTCCTCTTTCTTAGGTTTTTGACTACACTTTTCAGGATCTTCTGGCTCCAGTGATTTCTTGGGAATCACATTCAAAATAGCAAAATGCTACATGTTCATAATCTCTGCACAATATGGATGCAAGAGGAAGGCTTCATCTAAGTGATTATAAGCAAAAGGAATTAATACACTCTACAACCTGCATTAGGAGAGCAAAAGGACATAGCCCCCTAGACTGAACACATTTGGCCCTGGGTATTGGAACACATAACATCAGTAATAATTATATCAGATATTCTATAAGATTCTAGGTGCCTACTTTTAAAAGAGTTTAAGGAGATATGGTCCTCAAATACCACTGGAACCTGGTTACTTACCTCCTGTACACTATTTTGAAAATGAAAGTTCCTTTCCTATGTGTTACTATCCAAGTGTACAGCTGGGATTGTTACAAAAAGTAGTAACACATGTTATTAGTAAAACTTTGAAATAGTGGAATGACTGTCTACAGCAGATCCAGATAATTTCTAAACTCACTGAACTCCATTTATAAGCAAACAAGCACAGTAAGTATATTAGCATTTTAAATTCTGCACCATAGCACGTCTCTGCCTGTTGGGATCTCATATTAGCCATCAACAGATATGGGAATAAAACTACAAAATGGAAAGTTGAGTTAAATCAGCTTCTTAGAATATCCCATTAAAACTCCATATAATCCTTTTCTTTCTTTCCTTCTTAATAATCCCTTTTACTATATCACATGCAATTGATATCAACAGCTGATATCTAGAACCCTAATAGGTTTCTATCCTGTTAATTCCCTTTGGATAGAGGTCAGCTTTTCTGCGGCACTGTCTTCCTCCAAGGAGCAGCTGGGAACTGATATCAAATGATCTAACTTGTTGTCGTTTTTCTGGTAAAGACCTGGAGTTCTGGTCATTTTACAAGGAAAATCCACATTTGTTTCAATGGGCCCTAGATGAAACCTGATTTGAATCTCTTTCCTTAAAGAGACATCATACACTTAGCTAACTGTTATAGTTCACAAAATTTAATGTTGCGTGTTTTGTATCTGATACACTAGAGGCAACTTTTCAAGTTCCTGCAGCTGCACAGCCTAAATCTTGGCACAATCTACTAATGTATCTTAGACAGAAATATGACCCCATAAAAGTAGAATATTATGAGCACTAAAGCTCTGCTATGTCTCAGTCAAAATATCAGGGTTTTTTACTGTAGTATTCTGCTCAGTATTCATGGAATAGAGTGTGATTAAAGAACCACTCTTGCTCTTGGTGTGCCGATTCAATAATTATTGTCTTCGTTTCTTTTAATATATGCACAAAGTCTCATCCCACTCAAAACATGATATCATAAAGCTAAGATGATAGTAGAGTGAGACATCTTTCACAATGGTAGTAACAAACTCTGGGTGGTTTTTCAATGTTTATGAACATCAACACTGTATTCACAAACTTATTTCAACATCCTAGAAATGTATCCCTTTTACACTAAAAGAGAAAAAAAAATCCTTTGGAACGACTGAGGTAGAGCAGGATAAACAGAAGGCAAATGTGGCTTTTAATTACTTTTATGCCTGGAGACCTCAAGGGGTAGAAGAATACAAAATGTCTTCTGGAATTTTTAAAGACAAAGGAGAGCTTCTAAATTGCTTTAGCACTGCCTGGGCTCCTTACAGAGCACCCAGAACTGCTTCACTGCTCAGGCTGTTCCACTATCTCATCCCTAACTTCTTTTTTTGTCAGCCATAGTACTCATGTGTTCCCTGTCCGGGGGCTTTCTAGTACCTACATATGACAGCTTATTCAGGGCCCATATCAAGGTTCCTCCCAGTCAATGGGAGAGTTCTCCCTCCGTAACACAAATCCTATGTGCAGAGGGACACTCTTACCTCAGTCCTGCCTTGGGCTATGTAACAGCCAGGGCAGCATTTTGAAACAACGCTCTGCAGTAGCAATGGAGATTGATGTCAAAAGGACTTCAAATGGCAAATGACTAAATGCTTATCTCTTTCACTTAATTTTTAAAAGACTATTTTAAAAGAGTAAAAACCCAGAATGTTTTATGAGAAGAAATACTTTCTGTAACACTACTTCATAAACATGGAAATTTAAAATCTAATGTTATGAGTATTTTCTTAGTTTATTACCGGCAGCTTTTTGGCTAAAATGATTGATCACAGTGGTAAGAAAAAGTGCCCTCTGATTCCTGTGCGCTGAGGTTCTGATCCAGGAAGTCCAACAGAGTCTAAATGGATGGTCCCTCCAGCTGCTTACCTTTTTGTCCTCCTTTCTCAGTGTGTACTTTATGAGGTTGGGAGATCCCCGCAATGATCTGACTCTGATGGGGTCTTTTATTAATTGCTGTCCTCAGTACAGACTCTCTTCTGCTCCAGATGTTCATGAAGTCTGATGCACACTACAAATATCTTGTTACAATTAAACCATATTAATCAGTACACACATCAGTTACTTGGTATGGGAGCTCCTCACTATCTAAGTATAGAAAAGGTAAAGGAAGCCTTTTCTTCTTTTTTTTTCTGTAAATCATGCAGGACTAAGATTTCATGAGACACAATGTGAGAAGTTTGTATAACATTTATTTACCACACATACTGCATTCTCTTTCATTACTGATTTTCTTTTGTTAAAAAAGCAATTGACTCTGTCTGGCAAGACTATTTGTATTGATTTACAACTAATAATGAAATACAAATTACAGCAGTTTCTAAGTTAATTGCACCTTTGGCCCCATTTTTGACTGCAGTAAGGGTTTTCCAATCAGTCTTAAGACACCTGGCCATCAACCTTCTGGGACCAGCACTCTTGCCCTAGGCATCTCTAGTCTCCTCTCTCCAGGCTAGTGACAAAAATCGTGAAGTACTTGGGATCTTTCTGTTCAGTTTGACGACTCAGCCAGTCCAGTGTCTGGCAAGCACCTACGCTCTTTCTTCCTGGAAAAGACAGTGTAAAATAATGATCTCTGAAACAGTCTGATTTAGAACAGAAACCTTACAGAGAAAACAGATATTAAGAGAATAAACACATCTAAAAATGTCCTCTTTGTCTGGGAGCTGACAAAAAACAAGATGCAGAGCTTGACAAGGTTGAGGCCAAATCCATAAAAGGATTTATGTGTCTGGATCCTCTTCAGTAGACTCCAGTACACGGGGGAGAGAGTCAGCTCTTGACACAAAAACCTTGCTTAGAGCCACAGAGAATCACATCCCCCCACTGGGATTCAAGGCCCGGTGCTCTTTCCTGAATGAAAAAACAAGTAAGAATAGGTGCTGACAGAGAAATATTCTTCCCATTGCCTCTCCACATTCTAATAAATCAAGAAGATTAAAAAAAAGAGGGGAAAAAAAGAAGGAAATGGGATTTACAGGTTTAAATTTCTCTTGTATTCACCAGTTCAGTAATTTTTCATTATTTTTTCCCTTGTTTCTGTTCCACTGAAGTGGCAAAATTGCTGCTGAGAAGTCCTAAGAAGTTCTTAGTCCCTCCGTTCCTTCATCCCCGATGGATACTGTACAATACGATACAATGCCATTTAAGGCCACTGCATTTGCACTGTTTAGTAGGTAGCCAATACACCCATTATATACTTGTAAAGTTGTGTGTCTCCCCAAACTAGGAAAATCATGACTGTGTGTCTGCCCTTTGCTGCAACTCTGCTTGAAGGCCTGACCTCATCCTAAGCCCCACTGCAGGAAGTATGTGGTCATACTTCTTCACACCGGGGCTTCGTTTATCTCTGAGAAGACTACCTGCTTCCAAGAAGAGAGGTTTTGCCAGTCACCATAAAGAGGTTGTACAAAGAGACTACTGTGTCCATGAATCCTAAGCAAAAAGAAAAAGAGGGTAGAATATGCAGGACGGTAGCACAGCTCAAAACCCTTCAGTTCTGATACCTTCCTTTCCTCTTTTCTGCTTTCCCCCTGAGTTCTCCACTTGGAGACTGTGGGAGGCAATGCCTTGCTGGAGCACTGACAGTAATACTTCCCTCCTGAAATAGTATCTGCAACGGAAGTCTGTCCTGTACGACTGCTTTAGAAAAGGTATAGCTGAAAACACCTTACTCTAGCATATATCAATATTAGGGATATTTATGAGGACTAGAGAGGCTGCGTGAGCTCCATCTGAAAGAGGTTTCACACTTGCAGGATTTGGAGTGCTGGAGGTTATAATAGGGATGGACATTAGCTAATAACCCTTCGGGAACTCTTGGCTGGAAACTATGACACCTTTCATCTCCTGGGCTAGGAAGCAAACAATCAAGGGTTTTGCTTGAAAGGTTTTGCTTTGTGTCAAAAAAAGTGCTAAGATTCATGTAAAATCTGAAGAGATGCTGTCAATGATGCCTGGAGTTAGGATATGGTGTGTGGAAAATACTGTCGGGGTGGTAACAGCAAGGAGTCTGACAGAGCTTCTAGTTTCTTGTGTCTTCCTCACATTCATTGCATAGCTTTGATGAAAGCTGTTGACTGCCAGATCAGGTAGTATCTAAGTGAATAACTGGTTACTTTTGCTAGGTTTGTCACTAACTATTTGATTTTAAAAAGTTAAAATCAGTCAGCCACTGACATCAGATTACTATTACCATTCTTTGTTATTAAAATCTTTCATCAAAGCACAGTAGGAAACAAGGCCTTCTTCAGCTTGTTATCTGTGTTTATACTTAAAATTTTGTGTATGCCTTTATTAATACGAAGAAGAATAAAGTAGCCTCGTGCTGGTAACAAAAAATAAGAACACTCCAAAGAAATACTCTTTTAAGTATACTTTTTTTGCTCTATCATTTTTGCCTTAGATACTAATTTTTCCTAAGCAGTCCTAAATCGGATTTGATTAACTTCAGGATTTCTAATTTGATTGCTTACAAAAACCACTCCTTAAATATACACCGGATATATCAGCATTTATCATCTACATTGGTGATTTTACTACTGAATCTTAACCTTGTAGAAGGCTTGTTAAACATAGGTAATATTCTTATGCAACCCTTTTCATAATTCTATTTTCCTTTCCATCCAGTTGATAATGCCATTAGCTTTTTTAAATAACAGGGTCATTCTATACATGTCCACAATTCATTGATGTACTAAGAAAACTTCTTACACCTACATTTTCCATTTTTAGCTTTCTAAAAGTCAGACTAAGAATAAGGTCGGAAAGCAATGTGATTTCATGACATATATAAACACTAAAATAAGATTGCATGATGGTATTCAATTTCTTACTCTTAGAGAATAAGTCATTTGAAGAATTTGGCAGTGGATGGAGAAGAAAATTCCAGATGGACTTTCCAGCTAAGGATAGGAACCTTTTGTGTTCCAACAGCTCTTAGAAAGACCTTGAGATTTCAAAGACACAATCTATTTCCACACACCTTGTAGTACTGACACATAGAAAGGAATGAGATGGATGACCATTGCACCATGACTGACAGATTTTTCCTTTAGAAGTACGTCTTCCTTTTCAGTATCGTTCTCACCTCTGGCTGAAGTATACTGGATGTGCAGTGAGCGTGCAAATCCCAATACCCATTCCAGTGCTTCACTGTCACATGTAAGGGAGAGAATTTCTGACATTGTGCTGATTCAAAAGATGTGACGTGAGAAGTAAATATAGAAGCGGACTGACAAATAAGTGCAAAAGGCATAACTGCAGGCTCTATTCTCTCTGTCCTGTTTGATTCTCTTCGAGACTTTTAGTATTAGTGGCATGCAGCAAGCTCCCAAATTGCTCTAAATTAAGCTCTTCCTAGAACAAAATCTGTGACATTTCCTCTCTCTGTTGTTTACAAGCAAGCCTAAAGATTGAGAATCTCTGTTCTGATAATTGATTCAAGGATTGAATAAGCATCTGAGGCAACACTAGAGAGAATTTCAAAAATAGATTGAGGGCAGGATGCTCTCCAGTCCCAAATGAATATTGTCATCACTGACTTACAGAAACAGGTTGTCTCTTATGCTTAATCTTTCTTTATGCTTACTTCTTGAACTATTCACTCGACTGACTTGAACAAGAGGCACAGAAAGTGCCAGTCCTGACAGTAGCCTGAAGATTGTTGCTTTCTCCCAAGAAATTGTAGAAATTGTCTCAAAACTCCTCTGGCTGAGTAGGATACCAAATGCTAGACTAAGTGAAACTAAGGATGTCACACATAATTTTTTTACAAATCTATACTGCATCTAGAAGGGAGAAGACTAATAATATCTAGGCTAAGCTTTGAATATTTCCATAGGTAAATTAGATTAGCTTTGGACACAGAGACTCCTTCACAGAGGAGCAGCAGTAGAAAAGAACTGAGTTAGGATGAGTTTCCCTTATATTTTTTATCAGGGCTTGGTGCTGGAGTACAGCTAAGATACATGCACAACCAAACAGGCTGTCAAAACTTCAAAAACCAGCATACAAACATGAGCAGGCAAGAAACTCCATGGACAGTGAGGATCCTAAGACTGGAACTGGTTGAAGGATGCCTTGTGTATTAGAAAAGAAAGACTCTGGCTGGATCATTCAGCTTAGTTTTCAACGAGTTTTTGAAAGAAGTGAATAGACTGGCTTCTTTAGATCTCAGACCTGCTGTTCAATGTCATTAAATATGCTTAGTAATCAGTTGGTATATATGATTGCATCTTGCCCTCAGTTATGTGACAACAACTTCCCCTTTAATTAAATGGGATTGCACCTGTGTAGGTAATGATACAATTGGGCCTATAATATGTAATAAATACTCAATATCTTTGCCAAAAAATCATTTAGTTGCATAATTTACTGAATGTTAAATAATTATTAGGAACATATTTACTGAAATTCAGTTGTTCAACATCTATCTTCATGCAAATTATTGTTACACTTCGATAAATATTCATAGTAATCAGTGTGTATTTAATTAACATACAATAACTTTCTCATTAAGTCTGAGTAAAATCCTTTTAAGGGGGGAGCATTTCATTTAAAGTGTAACTGGAAATCTCTCTTTGGAAGATTACATAATTAATCTTATTTTTGGTTCCTGACCAAAAAAAAGGGCAGCTGATGGCTGTGAGGGATTGTCTTTTCATAAGATATGATCCTATGCTTTGATAAAATTCCAACCAAAGCATTTGAGCTCAAAACAAGAAAGCATTAACAAATGTTTTATTTAACTTGCCTGTGATTTAAATTATTTCAAAATAATTTATTTGGAAGTGATAAAAGCTTTGAAATTAAATGACAGAACAGTGCAGTTTACAGTTAGAAACAAAGTTACAAAAAAATTTAAATTACATCAAATAGCAAATCAGGCTGAAGATAAAAATTGATGGCATCTTTAGAAAACATGTAATTCAGTCACTCTACACTTTTCATTCAATTTTCACCTTGTTTTTCTGTTTAAAGTTTTGCTTCATCGGACCTGTTAATAAAATAGGTTACTTTCTTTTGGTTTATGTACAAAGTAGACCTTCAATGATTAAAAATTGTTTAGCTTTCACCTTTTAATCAAATTATGTAGGATTCCAACTTTCTGTTTTCCTTATTGTTATTTTGTTTTAGGCAGAACTCTGTAAATTCTTTTGTGGAGTAAACTGAAGGTTTTAGTACATGTGTGAAAGATAATAATTTTCATTTATACCAATAATTTGAGATGCACCAGATGTTTTTTTTCCTTTAAAAGTGAATGAAAATTAAAAAATAGCAAAATTCTCCATTCAGACAAAACAAAAACATTTCAAATGTCTTTCAAAATTTCAAAGACCAAGGTGCCCTGGAATAACCTGCTGGATCATACATGGGACATCTCAGTTTCAGGTAATTCTCCAGTCCTGCTGATCTGGAGGAGGAAGTTTAATTTGCCCCAGTCCCAGTGTTGTACACTAAAACCTAAAGATAGTCTTTGCTTCACAATGAAAACTCAATCAGTCATATCAAGTGGAACAGCACCAGCTGGAAGAAGCCGAAAATGCCAATACCAGAAGAATTACTAGCTTCATGGTTAAGGTACCTTCCTGGATATAGTAATGCAGAGATTCCAATCCATCCTGCAATTAATATAAATGAAGAGTTAATTATGTCTCCACTAAGTAATGGCCTATCCTAGGACACATTAGCTCACACCAGAAATTGTGTCTGAGGAAATCTTTCACAAAGAATGCTTCACTGAAACAAATATATTCATGCAAAAGTTGTATTTTTGCTGAAATAGACTTTTCTGACACAAAATATTAATCAGAAGATTCACAAAAAGGTGGTAAAAGCACCTTTTAAAATTGCTTCTGCCTGTTCTACTTTCTCCTCCTTGAGACATAGCAACTGTGCAAGTTGAAGCAGTTGAAGAGCTATATCTAGGGGAAGCAGATCTGCTCAGAGGAGCTGAAGGTCTATGGATGAGGATCTTGCTCCTGGGACCATTTCTGTATTTTGCAGTGACACAGGTTTTGTACTGGCAGGAAGGACTCCGCTTGACCCCTCAGCCTGGGGCCCTCAGCCACTCTCTCCCTGCTCTCTCACAACATAAAACTTTGAATCTCGAAGTTTCCGTGTGCAGAAGAGGTGGAAGACTTGTGAGTCTCCTATTCCAAATACCTCATGGACTGCAACTGAGAAGTCCGCCCATGAGAAGTAAGAGGTGAATTTGAAACCCGTCATGTAGCAAGGGCAATTGGGCTTTCAAATTTCCTTGGTAAATGTTGAAACCACTCAATCAATCTACATAAAAAGGTTAGCACCAAGACCTTCCTCAACGAAGAAAGAAAAGGATAGTGAATGCAGGTCAACTTGAACACTCTTGAAAAAAGGTTTATTGTTTTAAATTAAATTAATTTAGAATTAGGGGCACAATCCAGCTGTGCAAACACAGGCATACAGTGACATTTAAGATGGCTTCTGACAGTCCAGAAAGGTGCAGGTCTTCCATGAGTCGTGGGTCATAATCTGACAGCTCCATGAAGATACTGCAGGTAACCCAGGATGTGTCAAATGGTACTAGAAACCTCTGTTCAGGAAGCTGAATCACTTCCAAATACTATATGCTTGGAATACAGCATCTAAGAATAAACAACTGTTCTGCATTATATTTGTCTATAGAGGAATTGTGACAGATCTTGTATCAAACGAACGTATGCTCTGTAAGGTACAAAAACTTTGAAGGACCCCGGTAAATGGGAAAAGGAGAGAAACAATTTTTTTTTTTTTCCCCCTTTTCCTTGTAACAAGACAGCAAAACTTACCCAGCCTTGGCACTGGTGAAACCTGTCTCACACCTAACAAGCACTGTTTTGGCACAGAAAATTTGTTGCCAGCTCACATTCTACTTTAATGCAGATAAATTTTTCCATGTATGTAAATCTTCTGCTCCATATAGATATGATCATTTAAGTACTACATCCCAATACATAAACCTTACCTAGGGCTCTTGCTTCGCATTTTTTTTTTTTCACTACTTACCACTCTTTCTTTGGGGACTTAGCTCTCAAATATGCCTTGTTTAATTTCAGTCCCCAGACTACCTATACTCCACAACTCTACAGTATCCCCCCTTTTTAATGGGGGGATTTAAACTGGCAATAAGAATGCATGCATATGATGCTGTAGACTTATTTACACTAAAAGAAAGCATCTCAAAGCATTTTAAATTTTCTGCATGAAGAATTTTTGTGGCTCTCATCTGAGTAGTGTAGCACATTGCGTCTTGTGTTTAGGTTTGGCAAAACTGAGAGTCATGTTCAAGCAGTTACCTGTAGTTCTTCTGATTTTCTTTTCTTTATTACTCACTTCTTTATCTCTGTAGCATGTAAGCCTTTCACTGATTTTGAAATCAAAGTGAACAACCTCAGGTGAATAGGACAAGGCTTTTAAAATGCAGCTCACTACATTATTTATAATAAATTTCCCTTCCAGACCTCATCCCATGGATTATACAGAGCAAATAGGCTGTGTGGTTTACACTGTATTTTACAGATGAGATAACTGAAGAAAACTCGATAAGAACATAAAATAAGACTAATTTAAATTATATAACATGTATAAAAGGAATGTTTAAAATGTCTGTGATACTTAGAAAATGAGCTTCATAATTCTGTGGAGACTCTCCTGCTTTTGTGTTACTTTCTCTCATTATCTTTTAGAAACTGATAATGGTTTTCTTCTCTATATTCAGTATACTTACCTTCCTTTGTGTGGCAGAGTGTGTATATATGTAAAAGGACATACATTTGTATGTATGCTTCTATATTTCTGTATGAAAATAGTAAACCAATACTACAACTTCTTCCTCCTTGAATCAGTGTGTTATCGCTTCACCAGACTAACAAATTAAAAACAATTTTCAATTTCTTTCACAAATACCTAGTGGCTAAAGATTATTAATGCATTTGTCGGACTGGCATAAATTCAAAAATTGCTCAGTTAGGGAAGAAGAATATAAAGCATCGATTGTTTACAATCAGATTTTGTAATCTATATTTTCCTCATGGAGGTGAAAGTTTATCTCATTGTACAACAGCCGTTATAATTTCACCACAACTATTCATCAGAACTGATATTTTGGAGCTGCAAATCATCGCTTTCTGAGCCTACAAAATAAGCAAGCTGTTGGCCTTTCCTTTAATACCCTCCTTTAAAAAAAATAGCTGCCAGCAAGTTATAGGTTTATCTCATATACGTGAGAGTACTCCAATAAATCACTTCTGCTTGCAGCAATCATAGATTATGAGGCCTTTATAATCATGAAATAAGCCCAATAGTCCACCGCTGTTCTTAGAAGATTGAAAATCACTGCGTATTATTCTCTTTGTGTGGATGTACGAGTCTCTGGTTTCTCAGGGGCTAGTGTTACATTTAGCCATGCTGCTGGTATGTACCTTGTATACCAGAAATGTTTTCTACAAGTTGGGAAACATTGGTGTGTTTTGTCAGTTTCTGACATCTTTTCCTATGAAAGAATGAAGTGCACTTCAGGTGTTTTAACTTGCTAAAATAATTCTTTTTGTTCTCCTTTCTTTTTCCCCAGGTACAAGATAATCTTCTACAAAACAATGTTTTGAAATGCTTTGACACTGCAAGAAGTACATGAAAGCCATTGAAACGAAGTCTATGAAGGAGGTTTATCTTAATACTCTTGGAACAATTATGGCGATTAGATACACTGATACTTTTGTATGCTTAGAATCACAATATTTGTAGAGCAATGATTAGAAGGAGTTTCTTGCTGGAAATAGATCTAAAACTATGGTTTTGATGACATTCTTAGCAAAACATTTGTGCTATAAGCAAGATAATGATGACAGATATCAAGGTCAGTGTAATTACTTTCTATATTTGGATTAGTATTACCCTGGGTGTTATATACAAACTACCTACAAACATCAGTCTAATGCTATCCTTCCTTAGGAACGGGTTTTTCACTTTTACATTATAAACTTGAATGCATGTGCCAAAATAAGAAATTACAAAACAAATTTTGTTGTTTTTTTTTAAAACCTAGAAGGTGCAGTATAAAGAATAAAGAAAGAGAATAAAGTAAGTCAAAGTTGTCTTTAAAGCTGCAAATATGCAAACTCAGAAATGCAGATTGCAAAAATATATTTTATCCAAGAGAGAGCTGGATGGCAGAAACTAGCTAGCATTCAAAAAGGAATGTGTGTGTCAGGTTCTTATTTACATTTCCGATACTCCTGAAATTAATAAATAGCTATTTGCTTTAATCTTTTCATATCAGCCACAAACTACTTGTGTATGTTGTATCATGATCATTTTGATAGGAATTGAATTTTATTCTAGTGGCATTCAATTTCTAATTTTCAAGTCCAAGTTGTTGGATGGTAGCTGTGCTCGAGGGTGATATAAGAACCTTACGTAAACAGTGCTTCAGAACTATACATACATCTTGACTGGACTAAATCAACAGAGGTAATAGTGTGCTGATTCAAAGGCACACATAAATGAAAAATATTTCAAAGCCAAACTAACGTGATCCCCTGAGCTGTGAGTTAAATTTAATGTGATAACAAAAGACAAGGTCAGTAAAGTGAGCCTTACTCCTTCAGACTCTTTGTTTTAATGCTATTAAGTATCTGGACACAGTAAACTCAGTGCCCCCACCTCCAATAGATCTCCTTCTGAATTATTTGCCTTTGAAATTACTCATTTTTTTCCTCCAGCTGTGTTGCAATGTTCAGCTGAGGCTATAAATAAACAGCTCTTTCAAATGTCATTGGCTAACATCATCCTATGCATTGATCATGGAAAAAAGCTTCCAAGTTTCTATTGCATTGTGAACTAGATGTTCCCAGCCTAAAAAGTGTGTAGCTTGTGGTAATTTGGTATGAATACTCTTGAGTCCATCAAGTTTTACAGCTTCTGCATCATCAGTCACAAATTTAAATCTTCTGCCATTTTCATACAGTGAAGTCATGATAAAATGATTCTTAAGCTACAAAGTGAAGGAAAAAAAATACTCTTTTTCTCAGTGGTGACAGCTTGTCTCTCTCTATTTTTCATCCAAACAAGTAGAACGCTGTAAATCCTGTCCAGAAGACAGAGACTGGAAGAATTAATCAAAGGTTTGTTTATGAGCTGTTTGGAGCAGATTAAATGTTGTGTTGACAACACAATTTACAAATTATCTATCAACATCAACAGAACCATAGCACCTGATCCTGATGTCAAGGAGAGCAGATCTGAGACCCGACCGAAGAGCTAAGCCAGTATGGTCACCTCCAAATCAGAGCCTCTGAGGATAGTGCTTGAAATCTAGTACTTGCACCCGAGCCTGGGCACTATCACCCAAACATTTCACCATGGATGAGGAATGCTCAACTGGTGAACTACTGAACGTGAATGTTCAAGTGGATCAGTTCAATCAATGGGACAATTTCTCACTATCTGGAGAAAAACATATACCCTGAAACCCTCCAGCTCCCTTTGTATAAGAGTTGGTGCTAGTGAATAGTTTTTATAAATAAACATTTTATTACAGCATTTAGGCTCCAGTTTTTGCAAGCACTTCCATGGATATAGGAAAAAAACCCTCCAGAAACTTAAGCCAACAATGTGCTCTTGCGGCAAATGAGGCCAACAGCCTCCTGGGCTGCGTTAGGCAGAGCATTGCCAGTAGGCCGAGGGAGATGATCCTTCCCCTCTGCTCAGCATTGTCAAGACACATCTGGAAGACTCGGTCCACTTCTGGGATCCCCACTACATCATAGTCAGGGGCTTACTGGAGCAAGTCCTGCGAAGGGTATCAGAGATGACTAAGGGATTGGAGCATCTGACACATGGGGAGAGGCTGCAAGAGCTGGAATGGCTCAGTCCTGAGACGGTTCAGGGGCATCTTGTCAATATTTATAAATACCTGACATGAGGGAAGTATAGAAGAGAGAAACTGATTCTTAGTGGTGTGCGGTGAAGGGTCAAGGGGAAACGGGCACAAACTGAAATACAGGAAATCCTATTTAAACATAAAAACTGTTTTTTACTGTGATGGTGGCCAGACACTGGAACAGGTTGCCCAGACTCTTCATCCTTGGAGACATTTAAAACCCAACTTTCTTTGTAAGAAATGAAACTATAGGCTTTCAAAAGTTTTAAATGCACATCCATCTTACCACATTTACTTACATATCGCATATATACACATATACATATATATTTATATAGAAATCCTTAAGATATCTATATATTTTGAGGGAGATGGAATCTTCCTTTTTCTGGCAATACACAACTTATACATAGGATTTTACTCCATCAGATAAAATTAAGACAGAACTTAATTTTTTTCAAAGTCAAGACCTGCATTTGAAGTGACTGATGGTGACTTGCTAGTTGATGAGTACAGACAGAGGCTGGGTTTCCACTGAGTAACAGTGAGTTCCAATGGAAGGAAGCAATAACATTTTTAAGGGTCTTGGACTATAAAAGAAGAAGCAAAACTATGACCGTGTGCAATTCTCAGTCAGACATCATAAACTGCTGAATATGGGGATCCAGGAACTGCCTTTCTAGAATACACTCAAGGAAGGCTCTGGGAAGACCTTATTAGGGCCTTTCAATACTTAAAGAGGGCTTATAAAACAGATGGGGACAGACTTTTTAAATAGGGTCTGTAGCAACTGGACAAGGGGTAATGGTTTTAAACTAAAAGAGGGTAGATTCAGACTAGATACAAGGTTGAAATTTTTTATGATGAGGGTGGTGAAACACTGGAACAGGTTGCCCAGAGAGGTGGTAGTTGCCCCATCCCTGGAAACATTCAAGGTCGGGTTGGATGGGGCTCTGAGCAACCTGATCTAGTTGAAGATGTCGCTGCTCATTGCAGAGGGGGTTGGACTAGATGACCTTTAAAGGTGCCTTCCAACCCAAATTATTCTATGATTCTAAGATTCTATGATTCTATGACTGTACCTTCCGGTATCCCTAAGAGTTGCAAAAGACTTCATAGGGTAGTTCCTGGAACCCCACTTTCCATTTCTATTTTTTTCCAGAAACATATTTTTAATTACTGGATCTGAGAATCTATTGCTTTTTAACACGTCATTTTACTTTAACATCTGATCAGAAACTGGTATTTCAATCTCATAATTTTTTTTCTTATACTGTTATTTTTATTGTGATTAAATGAGTGATTTAAAAATACTTTGAAATAGTTATGGTAGCAGGACTTTAAACGAAAAACTGGAGTGGCTGGATTGCAACAGTAACATGTGCCTATGGTACTTCAGAGAGTAGGATACATCCATGCAAGTCTGTAGAAGAACTGTGCACTAACCACATCTGGTTAGCAAATAGCCACACTTGCCTCAGGTGGAAGTTTGGATTACAGGGACTATATATGGAGAGGAGTGAGGACAGGAGTAGAGGACAGCACGTCAGCATTAGAGTCAACAGATTTTTGTGAGTGTCTGGGTTTATCAAAACCATCACATTTCTAAAACAGCCTTAAAGATGATGGACTGGATTTTCATCATCTCAGAGTTTGGTTGACAACAAGTATTGAGTATTTATTAAAGGGTGAGAAAAAAAGCAAAAGAATGCCATAAGGATTGGTTTGCTTCATCTTCTAGGCGTTCCTATACAAACAACGTGAGACTCATTAAAAATACTAGCACTTGAGAATTTTTCAGTACTCTGCAAATTGATTCATTCAAGAAGTGCTGTATTTCTCATTGTTTGACTCAATTCATTTGCAGGAGGCACAGTATTTCTCATTGTTTAAAGCAATTCATTTGCATGTGCTGAATACTCCCATGTTACAAGATGCTTAAATTGTGAAAAATAAGCCCTTTCTTCATGTTACTGGCCATGTACTGTAAGCAACAGCATATAAAATAAGCCATGATGCAAATGATTTCATTAGGTTATTAGATTCTTAAAGATTAATATTAACAACTGACAGCACCCCATGTAACAATAGAAGCTTTTCTTTGCAACAGCTAGTTTTAAAATGGAATGTTGTTGTCCTTCTTATCATTTAGTACCAGATGAGAGCAATAAGAAAAGCACGTCCTCTATCCAACAGCTGGGAACCCCAGCTTCGTAGATAAGAGAGGTTGTGTTAGTTCCGACAAAAACTGAAATGTCCTGAAAAATTTTCTAGGAATAATGGGATCTATATAGAAATGCAAAGGACAATTTAACAGATTTGTACAGCCATTAATCTTATGTTTTAAGCTCATCTTGGAAAATGTGGACCTAATTCAGGCTTGCTGTAACTTACCCTTTCTTTTAGATTTCTGAATAATCATATGTAGATAGTCTTTGGCATTAGGAAAAAATTAAATTCAGTGATCAAAACACCAAAAATAATTGGTTCAAGCTGAAGTTTTCAGAGTAGTATACTGGTATTTTAGGATGTGGAATTTAATGTCTGAAACTTAAATGCAAACCTCTTTAGTAGGGGTGAGTGGAAAAGGACTTCTAGTGTACATTTTAAGACCTCTTTTCAGCTTATTTTTGGAAGAGGTACAACATACTCATCCTTTACTGTAATTTGTAAAGTTTTAGAGAATTAATTGCTAGGCACTGCAACCTAGAGTCCTTGAAAATGTAACTACCTACACTGGGAATGAATATATCCTCAGCTGCCTCCATCACTTTCCCTTCCTGGCTGAGGGATCCTGACCAATGCCATAAAACATCTTAGCCCCTAGGCCACTTTGGTCCCACTTCAGCAATGCATTTTGCCCCTCAGAAGCTTGTGAAGAGACACTTGGTTATAGCTTGGAAACAACAAGCCTCAGTAAATTTAGGTACTAAATACTTCACAAATTTTTTCTGAAATTGATCTAATAAGGCCCAAGAAAATAAGTCATTCTACTTATATACATTTTTTTAATCCTCTCAGTAATGTTTTGAGGAATTGTTAGTATAAAAACAAATGCAGGTAAATGCAGCTGATGATGTGATTCCTAGAGATGGTTGCTGAACAGGTGTTTATACTGAATTTATTAAATATCAGTTGCTCTGCACACTACTGACTACAAGGTGTCCCTGAATTACTTGCAGTGCAGTAGTGGAGCAGCACTTTGTGACCAATGATCAGTCTGAATGAACTTTTTTTTTCAAATATTGATTTGAAAATCTTGAATAGCTCCCATTTGAGGTCTTGTAGTAACTGAAATTCGCCAGGGGAACAAAAAATGCTATGTGAAAGGGCAAGGCAGTTTCCTAAAGAAATATTTATAATCTTATTTTACACCTGAAAAAAAAAAAGGAAGTTGAAACGAGGCTGTGGTGTGTTCCTGTCAGCAGTGTGGTGTGAGGATTGCTCGGAGCAGCTATGAGTAAAGAGAGGGTGATGTGCACTAAACAGTAGGAAACTGAAAATTGCATCAGGAAAATAGAGCATTCTTACTCATACAGTTCCCCATTACAGGGATCTGTAAAGGAAGGTTAGTATGTCACTTTGCATTTTGGAAAAAAATGAGACTTAGAGAAAAGCAGCTAGTGCAAGCCCTGAATTATGATTGCAGCTGGAAATAAAACCAACTTTTTTTCTATTATTGTACAAATCAGTAAGCTTCTAGAATTCATGTGTTAATAGATGGATACTGTGAATATGTTGTAAAACACAAACCTAAAGGTTAAGTATCTTCAGATAGCTAAGAAACATGTGAATTGCCTACATTTTTACAAATCCTTATGTGACTGCTTATTAACGTTACCATAAAACCTCTATATTGAGAAAAGTGTTACTTGGGTTGCAAAGTCCAGTAGCTTTTAAAGATAGTAGTAACTCATATTTATATTTCTTAGCATTTTTATTATAAAAGATCTTTGCTAAGAAAAATAAGCTTTCTTAAGAAAGTTATCACCTGTGTAGTTTGTAGCAAGTATTAGAAATACAGCAATAAAAAAGTTCTCGAGCTAAAAATTGCCTTTTCTTTGTCTGTTAAAATTCCATTAATATTTTGCCCAAGTATCAGTTTCCATTTTTTCATCACTGTATTTTAAGGGAAATTCAGCATTTTGCAAAAGTGCTATTTGACAGTGAACATTATAAAGGTCTAGACCCAGACTATTACCAGCACAACAGTAGGTAAAATAGCAGATGTGGTACTTAAAATGCTTAAAAATGAGTGGAATACACAGGAAATTTGGCTAGGTTTTTTTTCTGATCACTCGTTTTATCCAACACCATTGTGCTAGAAGTCATTTTCCATAGGCAGCTGATTGACTTAATACCAATATACTAGCTCCCATACTTCAGATCTGTGTTGCAATGGTTAAGGAGCAATGGGGAAGACAATGTAATTGTACCCAATGAAAATTTAAAAAAGTCTTTTACCAGTTAAATGAAAAAACTATGTTAAAAGACTGTTATTTGTCTATAGACGTCAGCCCTAGAAGGGTTAGGAATGCCAAATTTATGGTTGCCAAGTGTCCTTGAGGCAGGCCTTATACACGTGCTATGATACGCAAAAGTATATGCGGAGTACTGCCTCTTTCATCCCTGTGAATGCAGAGGTGAGCAGAATTAAGACTGTATGGATGATTACATGATTACACCACAGATAACTTCTTTTTAAATATAGGTTTTTTGTGGTAATTATAATAATTAGAATTAGGTGTTTCCATTTTTATGCATTTATCAAATATTTGAACATATTTATCATCTGTCTTGCATTTCATAGTGTAGTGATGAATTGTAGAGGATCACTGTATTACAAAATCTTTCTTATTTATGCTCCCTGCTTCCCCAACCGTCTTCATTTAAAAAAAAAATGTCCTGCTGAGATGGTTCCTTATTCTTGGGATGTGTTTCAAGAGAGCTCCACTCAGGGACAAAGGTCCTCCCATGAAGAGCAGCTTAAAGGTGTGGGTAAAATGATCTACCTGTCCAAAGTGCTTCACCTGAGCTGGCTCGCCCTGCTGCAGGGCTACCTGCCCTCCTACACAGGCTAAAGCAGTCAGCCATCCAGGGAGCTGCTTTAACTTCAGAAGCTGAGCTTCTCTGCATCATTTTTACATCATCAGTCAAGTGACTCTGTTTAAGATTAAATCAACATTTCTAATAAAAAGTAATTTTACTCAAGCTATTAACAAGGAGCAGCCTGTAAGTTATACATTTATATGAAGTGAAGCAAATCACCTACAGCGCCTGAGAAAAAATGATTTCCTAATTATTTTTACACAAGAGAAGAATGTGTGGGGATGGTTAGAAAGAGAGGCTGTTTCGCAAAGGAATCCAAAGTAAATTCATTGCATAATTTAGAATTGTATTAATATTTCCTCCATCTATCTTCTTTGACATCTTGATATCTTTGACAGAGGATGCAAGAGTTGTAAATATGCCAAGCCTCAGCTCTGTGTAATCACTAGTAAAGATACAGTCCCCATCCTGAAGAGCTTATATTCTAATTTAAGATAAACTCCAACAAGAGAATAACAGACAGAATGAGGGAAGCAAAGGCTAAGGTGTCGCAAATGAGTGGTTTAGGCTGCTTTAAGGAATCACCATCAAGGATATTGGCAAAAGTGATTTTAATAGAAGTTTATAAAATGCAACTTAACAGAATTCAATAGCAAGGTTCACTTTATTACTTACTAAAACATACAAAGGAAAATCAAATTAAAATTGAATCAGAATTATTTATACAGAGAGAGAGAGAGAACAGAGAAACAAAAGGGGTAAAGAGTAGGGAAGACCTTCCGGTTGAGTCATAAGGTTTAGAATGGACTCCCTTCCTTTCTAAACTTTTCAAGGAGGAGTTTAGGTGCAACTGAATCCAGACTTAGTCTCAGACTTGGTCAATGGATTATGTCTAAAGGAAAAGAGAGGCTACAAGGAACAAAGAAATTCTCCTGTTGAGTCATGAGGTTTGGAGTAGACCCCCTTGCTTTCTAAACTTCTGAAAGAGGAGTTTAGGTGCGGCTAGGTCCAATCCTAGTCCCAGACTTGGACAATGGTTTATGTCTAATGAAACAAATACAAAGAGTAGGGAGGTCCTCCCATTGAGTCACGAGCTTTGGAATAGACCCCCTTGCTTTCTAAACTCTTTCTCAGAAAGGAGTCTAGGTGCGGCTAGGTCCAATCTTAGTTTCAGACTTGGTCAATGGGTTCTATCTAAAGGATTATGTGTATTTAGCAGCAATCTGAGGTTTATTCACAGTTTGAGGTAAATCATAGCATTTTAGCAACACTTAATCATGGGTTAGTTTAAGATTTACAAAGCGAGCTAATCACAACAATAACTTGATTACAGATCGATTCACACACGCATGCACACAGACATATATATATACACACAAAGGTATACCTGTTAAAAATTTCCCTTGAGTTCTGTGCAAATGCTCATTTCCAGTGTCTCAGCATTTCTCAGCGGGCCAGGGTTCAGCCTTGAGGAGGAGGAGGTTTTAGCACAGGTCCCATCACCAGCTTGGCGTGGTCCTCCAAAATTCATGAACTGAAGAGTTTGTGAACTCTGAGAGGCATCCCACTCAGAGGGAGATGCTGGTTGCAACCTGCTGCAGTCCAGGACAGCTCAAAGGGTCTCACTTGGGACTGCTGTTTATAGGTTTGCAAGATGATTGGCTTTAGTCATTAGCAAAAATGATAGAGTTTCAGTAACAATGGTGTCGTTCCACTTGGGCTATGATCCAGACAAGGAATGTTCCTGGGCTGTCAGGGGATGACTGATTATTCCATTATTCCAGCTCTCATTACCCGCCTTGGCCAGGTAACAGGAGTGCTTGGTACGGTCAGTGCTGTTCCCCACCTTAGCCATGCAAGAGTTCCTGGCACAGTCAAGGGGCACTTAACTGCCCAACTCATTACACAAAGGCCAAGGCCTAGCTCGAATTCCTGAGATCATAGAGTGGCAGAGGAGAGAGTGGGGGGGGAAGGAATACACACCACCTAAGGCAAGACCCTGTCTGAACACACATATGTGTTACTATCTCTGTGCACAGTTTGATGGATACCTCCCTCTCCCCTTTTAAAGAATAAAGGTACACAGGACCAAAATTGGGATGTCTTTATTCAATGAGAGGAATGCAAAAGTAATCAGCCAGCAGCACAAGAAAAAGAATAGAGCCCTTCGGTCTCTTCTTCTCATTCTTGGCT
Organism: Gavia stellata; assembly: GCF_030936135.1. NCBI lineage: Eukaryota > Metazoa > Chordata > Aves > Gaviiformes > Gaviidae > Gavia > Gavia stellata. The sequence goes on along the minus strand of NC_082598.1, from coordinate 19,858,134 downwards.
TTGGAAATAAAGTTACAGACTCTTTTATTTATTCTGCTGTTCAAATTCAGGCTGAATGGATGTTCATGCACTCACAACTCATACTCACCAGAGTAATTTTCTCTGCTTTCTTACTAACAGACAGAATAGGTGCTCTTTCTGCTGCATTTGTTCAATTAATTATAGTTGTGTTTTCTCTGGGAGATATCCCAAGCACTATTTTCTGCAGACACTTTGTAAATCACAAACCTATAACCCACAGTGTTCAACTCTCCTACTTAAAAAGGCTCAGATCTCTCATGTGTTCCTGTAAAAATAAAGTTTAACAAGTACCTCAGTTTTCAGTTATTGAACTGTTAAACTCCATTTCTTTCTTTAATGTGTTGTATTATCTCAGGTCCTTGAACGAGATGCTGGTATTTACAAGCACACAGTATGGTTTTGCTTATGAAAGGTCAATCATTCTGAGATATTCAATGATTTTGCTGACTACATAGGAGATCTCATTGATTATACCTTGGGATAATATTTATATTTTTTGCTCTGTATCTATTTATTCACTTCACTTTATCATTTAAAGCCAATTATCAGAGTTAATACCAAAAAGGTGAGCAATCTCATTGCTTACCTTCTGTGTATAGGTTTTCTTTCACTTTTACAAATAATGATTTATGCAAAGTCACCAAGACAGCTATTGCTTCCATTGTGGAGTTTATTATCTCCAAGATGAGCAGACAAGCCATTAAGCTCTCATAGAAGGATTAGCATACAGAAAGATCACTGCATTGTGATTTTCTGGTTACATGGTTCAATACAATGATGGTTTAAGGAAGTAAAAGCCAATTTTAACACTGTCGTTATAGAACACTGTATGTCGTCAATAGGCAGTTATAAATACTATCTCCAATAAGAGTTACTTCTCCATAAAGGGGTCTTTCTATCATGTACCAATGGGATCAGTAAAACATGAAAATGATTTGTGAAGAATGGTTTTAGGATTTATCTTTCATATTACCTAAAAATACTTTTTCAATTATATATTTTAATCTAGAAGTCTTGTAACAAGGCAAACCTTCTCTTGAAGGTTCTTTTCATGTCTGTTTTCACTTAACAGATGAATTTTCAAAAATAACCAGTCTAATTAATCTCTTCTTAAGGATAGAATGCTGGGTACTTTGCTCCAGCGTTAATTGAAAATGCATTTTGCACCTTGCACTGAAGATGCCCTCTCTAGCATATTATGTGACAAATTGCTTGTGTCCATTGCAAAACAGAAATATAATGTTTAGAATTTTCCCATTTTGTAACGAGAGTAAAAAGGAGGAAAGAAAACTTCTTCGACTGGGTTTTATGCCTGACTTGGTATAAGAGCATTCAAAACACTGCTCTGTTCTGCAAAGCACTCAGGGTAGGGAGCTCATTTGATCACATGCTTTGACAATCAGAAAAATCTATATTACTCAGTGAAGAACCATTTTTTTCCCAATGGGAAAGATTTCACTAACTCTAGCACTGTCCACCGCACCCTGGCAGCCAGGACATATCCAAGACATCCCAAAGAGGGGCCTGGTAAAGAGCACGTGGCGGGGGAATTACAGCCTTTTGCAAGGAATGGGATCTGAGTATCACCATTCTTGAGTACACCATATATACTGGACTGTCAAGTTTTAAAAACTGTAAGTATTCCCAAGAAAATGAGTCAAATATTGCCTTTTGTTATAGTCCACATTAAAAAAGACCCATGCTTCTGTTAGAGGCCACATAGCTCATGTGATGTGTAAGATATCTTCCTTACGGACCAACATGTCACATTGTACTTCGATAACTTGAAACATGGAAAAGGGATCGAAGGGAAGGGATAAAAATAAATACAGTGCACTTATCCCTGAGGTTGGGGATAAAATGGGAAGGGAGAATTAAAGCCTTCCAGTCAAAAAGGCGAACTCTAGAAGTACAACACAACTTTCTGGAAAATAGTTAAGGTGGCAGAACTTCACCTGGGACTTCTGAGAAATCTGACAGAATATAAGGAATTCAGATTTAGGATGTGAAAATGGGCATATTCTTTGTGGTGAAGTGCTCACCCTCTCTGCAGACACAAGGAGTAGCTGCTCAGAAAGGTAACGCTCTGTGAGAAAAGACAAATTGTGCAGGAGGGTAGAGAAGCATTTAGAAAAGATCCTTGGTCATGATGAGGAAAAGATTATGAGATTCGTAACCTTCAAGAGAGTTTTTTCTGTGTAAAAATGGAAAACAGTTACTCTTTCTTCAGCAGCTGAGGGAAAGTTATGGTAGAACACATGCACAGGAGCTCCTAAAGATATAATCAGAGAGAATGTATCAGCCAAGAGGGCTGAAAAAAATCAAGCTACTAAGGAGTAGATGTGGACAGAAACTGCCAATAAACTAAAGGAGCATGTCTTTGGAATGCAGTATATGACTTTTCTACCAGCAGTAGACAGCTCTTGATGAACCAGGAGATTGTGTCCAGTTTCCATTCCCCATTATTTCTAAAAGACCCAAAGAACCTCTTTTTCAGATCTGTTTTTGAGCCAGACAGGGTTTTATTTTAATGTTTTCACATAGGTAGTTGTAAAGCTTTTCAAGGAGTAAAGCTATAGCAATGTCAGCCAAAACTTTGGAGATGATGGTATAAAACTGTGAGAATCTCTTGTTCCTACTGGAAGTCCTAGTTTGAAAATGTGGTTATCATCTTTAAGTCTGCGTATTTTGTGAAGATCAAGAACCTTTCTTTGCCATCAGCTTGACCTGGTGATCATTTTAACTAACAGATTATTGTGTAATGAATATGAAAGCAACATCTACCTCATTTTACAGATTTTATTTCGTTAGAGGAAAAACCACAAGGAAGACTAGTGAAGTACACTTAAGAAAATGTTTGATCTATTTTCTTCTTTATCTATTTTCTTCTTTATTCCCATTTCATAGCTAGTGATGTAGCTTGTCTTCAAGTCTTAATTTAATCCTAATTCATATAACCAATACGAAGCACAGCTAAAATTGCTCTAAGCCCATAGAGACAGTGAAACCAAAGTTCATTCAAATCTCATCTTCCACCACTGACTACAGAAGTACACCCTTACACATAATTGAGGTGCAACAGTAAGGTACTGAGATAAAAGAATTCAAGTCCATCCACTCAATTCATGGACTTGAATCGAGTCCATCCACTCAATTCAAGTCCATCCTTCTAGACCTGCACAAAGAAGTTAGACATGCTGCTGTTTTGTGAAAGGAGTCTTTGATGAGACATTTTTGACCCATGGTAAATCTATTGACTTCCAGAAGAGTGTGTCACAGCTAATTTAGTCAGCGGGAAGTAATTTATCACTAGCCAGTTCACCAGTATCCAGTGGCCTAGAATGATGGAGTTCTAATTAAATATTAAAAATTAAGAGAGAAAAGCTGTATTTGATAAAACTTCCCTCTGCAGTAGGCCAAGATGCATGAATTAATAGATTCTAAGCCCAGGAGGGGCTATTAGGATAATCTAGTCTGACTTCGTAGGTAACATAGGCTAAAGAGCATCAAAATTCTTGCATTTAGTCAGCAATTGTTTTGACTACAGGAGTTCTTTAAAAAAGGTACTCTATACTGAATTAAAGACTTCTAGAGTGGAGAATCTACTACATCTTTTAGTAAGTTGTTTCAGTAGTTAATTATACTCCTTCCTAAGAAAGTGTGCCAAACTTTGAGAGAGTGGTGAAGCACTGGAACAGGCTGCCCAGGGAGGTGGTGGAGTCACCCTCACTGGAGGTGTTCAAGTAATGTGTGGATGTGGCATTGCGCGACGTGGTTTAGTGGGCATGGTGGTGTTGGTTGATGGTTGGACTTGATGATCTTACAGGTCTTTTCCAACCATAGTGATTCTGTGATTCTGTGACTTATTTTTATCAAAATTCATCTTCCAACCATTTGACTGTTTTATGCCTTTGTCTGCTAGATTAAAGGGCTGTCTGCTACCAAATAGGTCTTCCTCATGTAGTACTTGATTAAGTCACCTCTTAAACAACTGAAGACATGAGTCTTAAAAAGCGATTTTGAGGTGAATAAGTAATAAACTGAAAGGTTTATGCAAATTTTTGCTCTTGATAATGTTATGTTCTTTCAAACTGGAAAAGTTAAACATGTCATCAAATACAGCTCTACATGTAATCACCAACATTAATTCAAAAGTGGCCTGAACTTTGTTACAACTTTTTCTATTTAATATGTTCTTTTCTCTCCTTCTTCTATATCAAGCCTGTAACTGTTTTTAAAAAGCATACCAAATGTTATACAGCAAAGAATAAGCAGTTAATGTCTTAAATTAATTTTTCTACATTCATTTAAAATATTTTAATTTTTATATTATTAATAAAATTATGCTCTTATGAGTCAGAACTTTAAGACCATATTGTTACAAAGAATAAATTTTATAGGTATGTAGGCTGCATTGGATATTTCAAGCATTGTGTTTACCATGAAGAGATACTGATTTTAAAAGTGGGGTTCATTATGATGTTGGAAGACTTGAGAAAAGGGTATTTTTATAGAAGCTTGATTGTCAGTAGAAAGAAGTCTAATATGTTCCAAAAATTAACAGAAGGTTATTTAAGGCCCATGTTAATTCTTCTGGGCTCTTAAGATATACTGAGCTTGGTGAGCGTTCATCACTAAATATTCTGCAGCAGTGCTTATAGTGTATAATGAATAACCTCAGCAGTGATAGCACAGCATCATCCTTATTACTTCAGTGCAAGTTTTTCTCTATTCATTCATCATTTCTTCCAACTTTTTACAGTTACTCCATAAAATCAGCCACACTCTATATTCAACAAAAAGGTTATCAAAAATAGAAATGTCTTGAATGTTAAATTTGTTTAGTAAGTATCACAGGTCTATGAATATGGAGTACATGAGTTTATCATACAGAGTATAGAAATATCCAAAAAGGACCAAGATCTGCCAAGTCAAATGGAAAACCAAAATACCTGTCCCCAAGCTAGTAAACTCTTTCAGCAATACAGATTCTTGTTTGGGTTTTTCAGTTCTGGCATTTCAGTAGCCCATGTTCTCTAATATAAGTGCTTTAGTTTTGGGGAGGTATTAGGTTTTTAATACAGCTGTTTAACACGGGTTCTGAAGTTTGTTTTCCAGCAACATTATTAGCCTGTTTCACTTTTTGATTTTAGACATCTTGGCTGTCTTGATATTGTCTAAATCTAACCCCAGCAGGAGACTAACAGAATTGTGGATTGTGTCCCTCATATTGGCAAATGGCTTTTAAACCTTTCTCAAAACAAGGGGAATTTTAAGGTAAATGAGGTAAATTTGCGGTCTTAGCCACTGATGATAAATATGACAATAATAGCATTAAAAAATTCTTATTGAAAACATAAAGCAATGGTGCTGGTAAACAATAAACAATATTAAATTAGTTATACACTAGAAGAGTAGAGAGTGAATTAAGATAAAGTGAAAGCATCTAACTGCTCAAAGACCAAGAAACATAAAAATCAAAGTTAATATAGTTTGTCTTGCAGCTGTACAGTAGCCCAGTAGTCACTGAAAAGGATCATTAATTTTCATGCAATTAAATATAATTAATAAGACACCCCAGGAGTGTGTGTTCCTGAGAGATAATGTCAGCCCTTGGGTGTGACCTACCGTGTGATGTTATCTCAGCGTGGCTCAAATTCCATACTCCTCCTGAGCTAATAAAATTAAGTTTTCATTCTAAAGACTACTTTGGCAACTTTGGTTATTGACTTTCATCCCTGTGGATGGCAACATTAGTACCGCAATCAGTACGAATAGGAAAAAGAACGCATACAACAAACTGATCACAAACTAAATTAGCAGTAGAGGGAGAAGACATAGCAGTCAAACCATGAACAGCATATGTCATGCACTAGCAGAGCCCCAAAAAAACATCTGAAAACAAAACAAAAAAAAAAGAGGGCTAGTAAGCCAGTTAGCAAAACTATATGATACATCTATGACAGTTAATCAAAGAGCAAGTATCACCTGAAATCATTGCTGTCTTGACTATACAGGAGTGCCTAATTATACATTAACAAAATTCAAATCCTCACTGAGAACTCAAGGCTTACAGATAGCATGCTGCTGAGGATGCTCTTCAGAGCCCTCTGCAGTTAAGAATCACTTACGGTCTACCTTACAGATGCCAAGGAAATACAGAAATGGCTGGAGATTGTGAAGCATGAGCTGGATGCTGGTTTGAGTACTAAGAAAATGGTGGAGGGAAGGGGATGCTAGAAACTGCTAAGATGACAAAGGATGGTCCTCTGGGCATCTGCGTGTATTTGCAGCAGTACGGCAAGGGGGTGTGGAAGTTGGCGAAGGAGGCAAGGCATCCTGGAAGCTATTGCTGTTACACTTGCAAGTTACAAAACGGTGTTGGTCTCTCTGGAGCAACAAACCTGGTCAAAGAACCATAAGGCTGGTCATTCAAGAAGTTCAGTAACATTTATAGTCAACTGAATCTGAGGTCACCTCACTAAAACAGAACTTCAAAAGGAATAAAGGCTGGGTCTCAGACCCAACATTATGGAGCTTGTTAAGCAGTTGTGCCATGTAGGGTTGAAGCTGTGAAACAATGTTATGTGGACCATTCCCCTAGCAGTCAAGCGTTTGGTGATGCAGGGATGAGGGATTACATTACTTCTGATGTCACAGTGAAAATACTTAAAAATTACCTAAATTTGGAATCTTCCCCAACAGTAATAAAACCAGCTCAAAACAACATATTTTAATGACAAATTGCTCCCTCTAAATATACATTCCAAAATTTTTTAGCGGCTAGAATGTAGAAGAATCTTCTCTTCCTGTACACCAAAATTCAGAAAGAGTTCAGATTCCAGCTTTATCTTTCAAGCATCTGTAGTACTTGTGAATCTTGTTCACTGTGATATATTTGATTGTAATGACATTCTCCTTCAGAGTTTATATGGTTATGTTTCATGTTCTCATTATTAACATATCTCTGCCTTATTATGTATGGCCTATCGAAAGGATTTCTTCTCTGCCTGTGAAACACTCAATTCCAGCAAACTGCAAAATAAACCTCTTATGGAGGATTTTTAACAGGTTTGAAGAAGGTACATAGTTAGCTGTGAAGCAGATAATGTTAATGTTGGAGAGATGCAGTGTAACTGTATTTATTATGATTTTAGTTGTATGAATGTGCTTACAGCCTTAGGCATAAGAATCTCTTATTACTGTAAATTTAATAAACAAAATCATTGTCTCTGCTTTGAAAATTCAAAATTCGTAACTGTAACAATGGATTTAGATCAACTTTTAACAGAATCTCTGTTTTCCTCTCATTGGAAAGAATCAAATCCCCTGTATTTATAGATATCATACTCTGAAGATATTATTTTGGTAATAAATGAGGTGACCAGATGTCCCAGTTTTTCTAGCAGAGATGTAGTGTCCCTATTTTCTTTTTTTTTGTATGGGTCACTTCAGCCCAGGTTTCAAATCCCTATCAAAGATCACAGCAATGGCAACTCAATCATCTTATCCTTCAAAACTCTGCAAGAAAAGAAATTTTCTTGGCAGGAACATTTCCAAATCTTTATAAGAGCTTTTCAGCTTCATACAAACTAATTCTGTTGGGATAAAAACAACAACCCAAAAAAACAAAGGAAGGTTTTAAAAAAGCAAACTAAATTAGATTTCTGCTACAGCCTCTACCACATATGTCCGCTCAGGCCGTCTGCCAAGAGTATTTTAATGTAATAGTCATTCATCCATAGACCCATAACTGGTATAGGCAATTACATGATGCTTCTAATGACTCTGTTTGTTGCTTATCTAATCCCTGTAGCTTGCAGTGATGAAAAGAAGGTGTTCCCTGTTGACACCTGGTGTTGAACAAGGAGAAGACTGCTCCAGAGCTGCTTTAAAACTCCAGATAAACAAAGGTGAGGAACATTTCTGACAGTACCAAAATGAAATGGGGGATCATATTAATGGGGATCAAGAGTTTGCATTTCTAATATTTGAAAATTTTGCCTTTCCATTAAATTTAGGCTTGTAGTTAAACAAATGTTGTCTCTTTTGCCATGATAAAGCAACTGCAGCTGATGTGCTTACAAGAAAAGTGGCTGATTGGGAGCCAGTAAATATCATGAGCAGGTGAGTGGGAAAGTGGCCTATGCAGTAAAAGTTTGTTAGAGGTCTACTTCCAAAACTCACTGGGGTTGGGAGATTAAAATATGCACGAGGTGATTACTCACTCATTATTATTACTTTCCCAAGTATAGGCTATATCATCTTTTTTGATGTCCACCCTGATTTTTCAAATTTATTTGGGGTAAGGCCTGATTATAACCTTTTGCACAAGGGAGTGGGGATAATATACTTACTCCTTGTGAGGGGAAGTGTTACTTGCATGGATACACACAGTTTTATGTCATTTCTATGGGTTTCTAAGTGGGAGCTCAAGATAATGTTTGTGAAACATTAGATAATCTCTAGCCTTTTAAATTCTGTTCTTTTAAGGATTAAATTTATATAGTCCAGCCCTTATCCTCGGATCACAGCATATCCACAGCTCAAGTAACCCTTCTAGCAGTTTTAGGAGTTTTATGGCCTCTTTTTGATTTTTCTAGAACTAAATAAAATTTGAATGTAGAGCCATTAATGTGACATTAGCACATTTTTATACCATGGTCACAGGAAGCCTTTTTACTGAGGCAAAGGGTCAAAGCAAAAACCAGTATCTGATTTGGTTTTTTGCTTGTCTCTTCAACACAGTTCTTTCATCTTCTATAAAACAAAATTACCATTTCATGACAAAGTCGTATGCTGATAAAAAAGAGATCTTGGAAATGTAAGGCTGATGTATATGTTACATCTGAGAGATAAACAATCAAAGAAGATTCAAACACAAGGCTGTCTGCCCGAGTCTTGACTGCCCACCAGCTGCCAGGGATGAAGAATACCAACTTCCACCACTGAAGAGGAGGTGGCATCTCACATCCTCTCCCAAATGACCAGGTATCTCCTTATGGCTGAACGGCTACGTAATGCTCTGTGGCTGGGTGAACTGGGAAGCAACTTTGGTTTTAAATAGACTGCCATTTCTTCCCCTCTGGGACATGTACAAAAATAATGAGAGAGATGCTTTGTTCATTCCAATGGGGGGTTGTATATTATGAAGAAAATGCCAATTGCTGGTACGTGCCTTTGCCTCTGTCTGTCAGGGTGTTTGGTTTTTAAGGTTTCCAGAATTACAGGTTTATCTCAACCCAGGAAACACGTTGTTTCTTAAAACCAAGAGACATTTCATAAAGTAACGCTTTTGACTGAATCTCTCTCTCACATCAAGTAACGCACTACAGTGACTCCTCTAGCGTAAATGAGTTACTCTAAGCTTTGTCCAGGACCAGGCACCCGTTTGTGCTTACACTTACTTATAATATTAAATAGACCTCTTCTTTAAGCTGTTTCTAAGACAGCACTATATTTTCAGGAAGAAAAGAGTGCCAGGTTCTTGTTCTACCTCTTGAAAACTAATCAAAGTCTCTTTCTCGGTGACCACAGCCCCTGGCACTCACAATATGCTTCCACAGTTGGGCAATCGGCAAGATGAAACCACTGTCTGGTGAGTGAACCGTGGCTGTCTCAGGATTTACCTGTCCTTCTCCATCTGTCTCCAGTCACCAGCTGTGCTTGAGCCCCTCGGGCAGGGACAGAAGAACTGGATGCACATAAAGTATCTCTTCAGTGTGACCAATGCAAATAATTGGGTCGGGGTTCTCTAGGAAACAGAGAAGGAAGACATATGCACTATTCAGCTATCCCCCATCAAGGCCCTCATGCATGGGAAGAGTGGAAATACTCGTTGGATCCAGAAGAAGGAAAAGGTAGAGAGTCTATACCCTAGGTCCCTCCTTGGCTCCCACAAAACCATATCAGGAGCCAAAGGGGTCTGACACCTATGATGCCCTCTTTCGGGTTCCTGTTGTCACAGACAGACTGACAAACACCAGGCCTACTGTTTATTGCATCAGCTACCAAATGGGTTTGAATGCATATTTCCTTCAGCATGTCTTCCTCTCAGCCTCAAATATGGAGTTGCTGCAAAATTCAGTACATTTAAGATGACTATAGATAGTGAAGAAGGGTAGAATTTGTCACAGATGATCACATTCATTTTGCAAAAATAAGTTTATCGTACTTGGCATAGCAATAAGAAAGCTTGGCTAGCTGGCCAGTCAGCCCTAAGAAAAAGTGAGCAGCATCTGTTTAAGTCTCTGAAGTAACACAATCCATGCATGGCATTAGGTTATGTTGCATCATTTAACACAACATAAACCTCACTCACCTTTTCCTCCCTTCTATTGCTACTTTCCTCCAGTTTGTTCTCACTCTAACTGGCTGCAAAAATGCTTAAGTGTCTTCACTGCTTTAAAATTCCTGCTTTTTTTCCTTTTAACTTCTTCAGCTCATGTAATTTTTTTCCTATGCTGCCTTTCTGGGAACCACTGAACCCACATCCAAGAAACATCTCTCCCTTCTGCGTCTCATTGTAAGACATTTTGTGGGTTTTTTTGACCGAAGTGCTATACAAAACTAAATTGTATTGTTATGCCTGAGACATGCTCATACAGAAAGAAGCACAAATCATATTTAATCAAATTTAATGAAAGATTGCCATCAGGTGTCTAAATGTCTCACTTGCCTGTTTAGTTGAGTTATGGCAAACAATGGTTCCCAGAAATGTAACGTATGTAATAATTCAACTGGTTTTTTATTATGTGGACCTACTTTGTGCCAGGTCTATTGAACTAATTCACAATAATGGGACTGAAAACACCCTAATTCAAATACAAAATAGAAAGAAATATTTCTTTATTTTTCTTGTTTCAGAATGATTGTTTCACTTAGAAATATTAATGAGCTGATAACTGGGTCTCTTCATTATAATATAACGCTCAGTTGCATAAGGTGTTGTTCTTTATTCAGAGGGTTACACTCCAGTGTTTCATGGGGAGAGGAGATGTATTAGCCTGTATTCAGAGTTTGTAGAAAAAAATGAAACTGCAGGTAATAGAATTGCATCTTTTATACTAGTGCTTCTATTTGAAAACAGAAGGACAAGTTTTAAATGGAAATTCTAAGCAGTATCTGATAGAAAAGTCACATCTACATTTGCCCATGTGCCTGTCTGCCTGGCCGTACAGTTGGCGTATGTCAGCTAAGTAGTTCGTAATACCATTGATTCAAAACTGAAGGGCCATTAGAAATTGTGCTTGTCTGTGTAGTTATACGGCTTCTGTCACCCGTTTCTGACACCCCAAGTATTTTTTTGTTTCTTTTACAGCAAGAAACTGTGCTGCTAAACAGTTTTCAGTAGTATAGTACTTATGATGAACAAAGGCAGATATAAAATGATGAAAGGGATGAACCAAAAAAAGACCAACCAGGAGATTACTGGAGTTAAACCCATCCACTTATTTTGTTTTCAGAGCACAGGGAAGGTCTGCACTGGGGAATGCTGCATCCGGAGGTCTACACAACAGTGTCAGAGCTACACAGATATTGCAAAGGTGTATGGCAGGAATAGTAGCTGCATATGAGAAACAGCCGCTCACTGCTCTTCCAGAGTTAATTAGCTCTTCTCTTCAAATGAGCTAATTAGCCTGAGCATAGCCCTGCACTGACACAACTATACCAGTCCTGGAGCTGACTCATTAGCTGGCTTGATATCCTCTTCATTCACTAATGTGGATACTCACACAGCTCTGAAGAAAAGTGTGTCCTGGTAGTTAGGTATTAGCTTCTGCACTAATTAGTATCTGACCATTTTATAAAATGTGGAACAATTTCAAGAGGAAAAAAAACCCAGCATCCCAAAGCTTAGTGGTTAGAGCACTCACCTAGAAAGAGGGAGGAAAGCAGGTGAAATTCTTGTTTTCAGAAACAGGTATAGGTAACACTCCCTTCTGATTCTAAGTTCATTTTTTCAGAGTTATCAAGGATGCTTTCAAAAGATATCTTTCATAGAACCTAAAATAAAGAAAGAGAGTTGTGAGGGGTTTTTTTGGTTCTTTAAAATCCTTGTTTCCTACACTGAACCAAAATTCAATTACCAGCAGAGCCCTAATAGCAAATACAGATTATTGACTGTGCTTGAGGCCAACCACAATGAACTACTGCCTGAGGGTTAAAACCATTCCTAGGATTAGGTAATATTGCCTGAAGCCAATTGAAAGGAGAGCTTTAATACCTTTGGGCAATAGTTTACTGCAATTTCCCTCAGACCCAGTCAGTGATTAATTAACCTTTTAGAATCTTCTGGGTTAATGGAAAGTTTGTGCTGGAAAGCTCCACAGATTGAAACATGAACTGAGATCATCATCAGCAATAGCAGAATAGACACGATATTGGTAGATGAACCACTGTTTTCAATGGTTGTTAGGCTGTTGCTTCAACCTGAGGGCAGTAATATGCCCTATTTATAGTTGAATGAGCTTATGTGAAGTTATATCATCTAGTAAGAAAGGTATTTCCATGTATAAAATAACCACTGTTTATCTTCTAACTGATAATTATCTAAACTGAGCTCAAATTCTACATGTTTTCAATCAAGATGGGTATAAAAGGGTTGGGAAATAGCTGCATGAGAGATATATAGAGTGAAAACAAGGAGCCCAAACAAAGAAATGATGATCTATATTTCTACTCACCTCAAACCTTGTGGATATTTGGATGTGGATGTCAGCTGTATCCAAGATAAAGAAAGATGTTTGTGAATTGTATTTGATTAATTGCATGCCTACAAAATCCTGGATTTGTCTGGGTAAATAAGGTTTTGGGGTAAGACCAAACTCCAAGCAGGTATTGGGAAAGTAATTGCACTAGTTAATAAAAGCATCTTTAAAAGATTACCAGCTCAACAAGTGTAAAGAATAAGTAAAATAACACAATCCTACAGATGCCTACTGACTGTCAGTAGCATGCTCATTGAAGATTTCAGCATCCCTGAGTTCTGAAACTGCTACAAGTTAAGAGACTGTATTAAATGCAGGTCACTTCCAAACCCCTAAAGCCAGCACTGCAGCAAGACATTTAAATGATGACACAATGAGTTACAGTCTGTCAGCTTGGCACAGATTCAAAGTGGCAGCAGCTGAGGTGTGCTTTAAAAATAGGGATTTTTTTAATTGGATTCAAAATCAATTAAAATCCCATTAGAAACATAATTGTAGTGATACAAATCATAAAATAATATCTTTTACAATAAACTATAAAATTGAGGAAGCTTACATAATTAATACTATCTATTACACAGATAGACCCACACCTTTCAATCATGTACAACCCACATGTCAAGAGAATGCCTTTGAAAAGTAGAGAGTACAATTTCAATAGGAGGTCAACATGTATGGCATAGGATTCAGAGTGTGTTTCTTTAGATAGCTTTGATTTCCCTCCCCTCCTAAAAGCCCCAGATCATACATTGCTTTTGGAGATTAAATGCCAGCAAATCTAGATCGTAAAACAATGAGACATGCAACATGATGGTGGCAGTCAATTCAGTAAAGCGGCTAGTGGCCATCCATCACATTTTTGATCCCTGGATGAGAAAATAATCAGCCAATTTTCTGCTGGTGTAAAGTCAGTGCATGTCTTAGGCAATGAAATCGTGTCCCTTTATGTTGGGAATGAATGTGCTTTAACTACTTTTTGGTGCGAAAATAAGGGTGCAGGCAAAAAAATGCCAACATCACTTATGCCAAATAGCAAGATTAAATTTTAAGTTTATTTCATCATTAATTCCAGTTTTCCTGAGCTGTCAGCCTTGCTTGGCCTCTTCTAGTAAAGCCACCCCCATAGTTTCAAGTGCTGGCACTCAGTTCTTACACAGCATGCTCTAGGCAAGGTTGGATTATTATCTATTTATTCTTGTGGGCTTGTAGTGTTTTATGCTGGTGTTTGTACTATGGTGAGTAAATTAATGACCTGACTATTTTCCAAAGAGCTAAAATGAGAAAGGCACCTTTAAAAACAACTTTTCAGATTTATAGTAAACTTAGCTTTTCATTTTCCTCCTCGCTAATCTTGTTTTATACTGAATTTTTTAAACAATATTACATTAGTAAAAGCTGCCAGTCACAATAAATTATCAAGTTTTCTTTTTTATTATTTTACAATTATGTCTTAAATACATATTCCTGTAAATATTAAGTCTATAATTTAATTGTCCTTGTATCAGATGAAAAAACCATGATTCCCCACAGCAGCCTATCGACTCCTTCAACCTTGCCTCTTGAAACCTTACTGAACGCAGAAGCTGATACTGCAGGTTTTATATTTATAATGATTAATTAATTCTGCACTAAGCAATGTTCCTGACTGCAAGAACAAAATCCACTTTAGAAAACATAAATGACAGCTTGCCTAAAATAATTAACACCAGCGCTGATAGAATTGGGATGTTCTCCCTCTGCTTTACACTAGCGTATTTGAGAGAATTTAATTACTAATATTTCTGACTAGCAGAAGAATTGCGTTAAAGGAGCACTAGATGTGGCAGGATTGAAAACTCATATAAAACAAGTTACAGAAATATAATGTGGATGGGATAAAGCCTGGTGTAAAATGAAGAAATAATTAACTCACAGTTAAGCATGCAAGAGTATTTCCATTTTTCGAGGAAACCAGATCATGTTAAAAATAAGCTGCATGAAAGTATTGTCTCATTCCTCTGCCAGTCAAATAGCCCGGTAGGGTTTGCCTATGCAGCACAGCAACCCTGAACTCTTCCACCTCTGTGCAGAACAACTCCCATAAGGTCTGTCCTGGTAACAGGAAGGTCTCACCAGTGAGCAAAACGCGGGTGTTTCGTAGCCTGGAAAGGACTGTCCTTCCTCCCTAGCTTCAGCATGAGCTCTCTGCTCACTACTCATTAGGGATGGAATTTGGCCTTTAGCGTGCTGAATAATGTAAACCTACATGTTAGTTTACACAGGTCTTGAAACAGGACAACTCTTCCCTGGAAGGGGACAGTGGGTATTTTCTGTGGGCGAGATGGCTTTATGTGCCAATTCTAACATCGTGTAACTGCTTACAGAATTTATTAACTTAAAACTGAAAGCTTAGGTGACTGGTTCCTGTGATATAAACAAATGTGGCAGGAGCACATAAGAGTCTGCCGTATTTTCCTTTGAATTGCTGGGAAGGTTACATAAATTTATGGTAAAAATGCAGACTCTCAGCTAGAGAAAACAACATAGAGTTATTGTCACAGTGTCTCTCAAAAAGTGAGGACTTCTGTGAATAAAATGATACGATAGTACCATCATGGCTTTCTCCCTGTTAATCCTTAGCACCCTGCAACCTCCCTATTTTACTTGTGTATTGTTTAAAAATCTGAGTATTGGCAATGAAATTCCTCCGAGTCCATCTTTATCCTTTCATACAAACCCATATTTATGTCAGCAGGACTGACATACATCTCCACACCACTTGCAACAGATACTAATTGTTCCCTGGGTGGAGTTCAGGAACTTCACCATCACTCGGAGGTCCAGGTTTACGAACTTGTAAATACTTAAAGCACATCCACTTCTTTCTTCCTAGATGTTTTTCCTTCACATTACATGAAGGACTTGAGAGCTGAGTAAGTCAGGTATTGTAGTGTGTCCTTCCCATCACTGGCAGATTTTCAGCACAAATGTCATCCTTTCTTTTATTGGTCGGGGCGATCACAGGAAATCTCAACATTATCAAGTGCCCGATTCTGGAAGGAGGAAAGTCCATAAAGATAAAATGAAGAGCCATCTGGCCTATTTTCCAACATGTTCCATCTCCTCTAGTGGCTTATAGGCATATGTTTTGCCTACACACAGCCTTGCTTAAAGGTGCAATTTTGCATTGCCTGTAAACCCATCCCTCTAACTTGTGAGTGGAAAAAGGGAGAACCAGAAGGCTTGATTTACTGAAACAAATGGAGGCAGATGTAAATTGTCTTCCTAAGGCAGTCCATTCTCTGCACCCTAGGTGGGATCCCTCCTAATAAGTAGCAGTGATTGGAAAGGGCATGAGAAAGCAATCTGTAACCTCTCTTTAGGTATTCCTGCTTAATACTAATTATTACTTAATAATGCATAGCATTTATATTTCCTTGTAAATGTTAAAAGTGCTGTAAAAGCATTAACTGGTTAATTCTCAGGACACCCTTGAGAGGTAGGCATATGAGTATTATCTTCATTCCATACTTCTTTCCATAATAAGGGAACAATTAAAATGAAATTGATCAGCTAACTTTATAGAGACCCTAATTCCTACAAATAGGGAGTAATAGGTCTAAATGAGTATACTTCTGGGTGTTTAAAAGCAGTATTCATCAGCTAGATTACAGCTGATTTTTCAATGTAATTAACTTTGTATCCAAAGATCAACTTTATTGGTTCACTTCTAGTATATTAAGCACAATAGGAGGGATGCCCCATTTTCTCTGGCAATAATCAGGTTCCCTTCAGCCTTGTAATTGATTCAAGCAGGAACCATATTATTGTCTAGTAAAACAGAGCATCCCTCCTATTATCCCTTAAGTAGCAGTCAGTCTGGGAAGAAAACAGTTACAATGATATATGAAGTTAAGACAGATGCCAACTAAATAGATATCTGAGTAAGCCAGAAAGAAAGAATTAAATAGTTTGAAGAATCAATAAAGGTACTACTTCAGCTAACCATTGTGCAACTCATCAACTAATCTCTCATTATTATTGTTCATATCCTGAGTGCCCCAATACTATTACACATCGCACAGACACATAGCAGCCCAAGAGGCCTCACAATCTAATTTGTCAGCTTTCATTTCTTTCCCTCTGTTCTTGCATTGTCTTCTTGCATTCCAGTTCCCTCTATTTTGATCTCTCCGCATTATTACACGAGTCCACCCCACTGCCAGAGGGGTGAGAAGGACTGATCCCACTGCCCTCCCTGTTACACAGTGTCAGGCACAGAGCTCTGGGGCAAAACCAGCTCAGTCAGTATCATTTACATTTATTTGGTTTCTATTCAAATTTTAAGTGCAGGGTAATGATGAAAAAAATGCTGTAGTTCTGTTGGAAAACAAGCATAAGGAAAGCAGTACATTTCTCCCAGGTGAAGTGATCTCTGAAGGAAGGTGGATGTTACGGCTGGCTAATGGAGCTTGGACACAGCAAGAGGAACGAGGAAAAAATGTCTCTCCTGGTAGAGAAGCAGGAATCTGAGAAGTGGTTCACTTTCAGTGTCTGAAATGGAGTCTGTGAGGACTGGATCCACAGCAGTGAATGACTCCTGCAAAGACTGCCAGGACTACTCCAGGATAGCCCTGGCAGTGGAAAGCAGCAATCTGACAAGTACCGCTTTAGCCACAATGTGAGGATGCCTGTTCCTTAATACTGGGTCGAGCTTCTCTGACATAAGAGGCAGTGCATGTTTACATTTTTTGGATTCTTACCTGATCAGCTTTGGACAACAGACTCAGAGAAGAGGTAGGTGACCTGGCTGAGCGGCTCTGAGAGGAACCATACCACTGGTCAGTACAGAAATCTGTGCTGTGTACTCTGGGGCTGAGCTTGGGCTTGAATTTGTCACATCTTCACACAATGGAAGTCATAAGCCTAAGCAAGTTATGTCTCGCCATACGTATTGTTTAATTAGGCCCCTGTGGCTCATACGTTAAAGAAATTCCAGCTTTCTGGCCAAAGTAGAGGCTCAGGTCTTTATTGTTGAACACCTTTGTGTGGGATATGGCTACAAAACGCCCCATCCCATCTGAGATAGTGCTGAATGCATGAGTATTTTTCTTGTGCTGTGCTCTAGTGAGAGCACATGAATCCACCCGAGCTTTCAGCCAACTCCCATGACTTTGAACGTGAACAGAAGGCATCCAACTGAGACCGCTCACTACTTGCGTGACGGCTTCTCCCCTGGCCCGCTCCACTGGATAGGAGCTAGGCAAAGTAACCCCGTGACACGAGCCAGTTTTAGCTGTGAAGCTGTGATTCTCCTCCTCACTTCTTGTGCAAAGGCAGGCAAATTAGGAGAAGCGATCTGCAGTGTCAGTTGTCCCATCTGACTGTGCGTGGGAGAAGCAGGGGAAAGGCGCGCAGGGCAGGCACTGCTCTCAGCTGGGAAGCACCGGCTTCTGAGCTGAGGGGTGTGAATGCCCCTGTCCTAATCTGGATACAGCAGGAGGCTCGCAGGGCCAAAGCTCAGGCCCAGTCACGCACAAGCTGTAGATATAGTTACTGCAACTTCTAGTGGAGAGGAGGGAGAAAACTACTCCCTTTTCTGTAGATTTGGCAACATTGCAGTTATACTTAATTCTGATCTGTCCCTGAATAGCTTTTATGCCTTTCTTTCTTCTTTGCCCCTCAGAATCCCCGCATTGAAAGGAAAATCTATCATCTGTTCACTCTCAAAACAGACTTAAGAGCCATTACGGGTGGGAACCAGATGCTAAGGATGCCAGGGCAGTTATTTTATTTTGCCAGGTCTTAAATAAGCGTATGACATGTAAAGGGTGAAGGAGGTAGGTTTCCTGTTATTTTCGTGCAACTAGATGTGTTGGACTTGACCTTTGTAGCTGCCATCAGTATTTGGCAGAGTTGCACATTTAGGAGGACATTTGAAGTATTTATGGACTTCCCTTTCACTCCCTCCAGGCCATCAGTTTAGCAGCAAATAATCAAAGGGAGGAGTTAAAAGACAATTGAATAATACCAGTTCAGTTCAGCACTGATCTGCAGTTTGCATAATTCAGTCACATCCAACTGCCTTAATTTGCTTAACTCAATCCCTGTTGCCTTTTTTTCTCCTTTCAGACATGGTGTGGTGGCTGCAGCCGTGCAGCCTTCCCACTTCCCGCACTTACCTGTGAGAGCAGGAGTATCAGGTTCATTCCATTTGTCAGAAAGGTCTATTTAGGATAATTCGGCCCACAAGTTCAGATCAGACAGATGCAGACAGCAGGAGGATTGCAAGCCTCAAGCCAAAAGACTATTCTTGAAGGAACATAAGACGTTATTATGGTTACTACAGCTAAAATTTCCTTGTTCCTTGACATTATTAAGCATAACAAATGCTGCCCAGAAGGTTCATCGAACAGGGTGAAACATCAAGAACAATACCTCAGTTTTGCACTGCAATTTAAGAATAAAGAATGATATTTTATTTTACCTTCCATCTTCTCCATAAAATAGAAGGCCAATTTCTTTCCCATTTCATTTCAGAAGAAGGGAGTCCTTTCCAACCTTAGTCTGAGATGCTTCTTAAAACCTTGATTATGATTCTAAGCAACACTGTTTCATGCTAGTTTTAAGTCATTATCTTACTGATTGTACCAAATCCTGCTTTTGGAAAGTTTGGGGTAGTGGTGTTGCTCCTAATAAAGATGGCTGTGAATAAAAATAAAACAAATTAAAATAACCCCTCAATGTTTAAAATTTATTATTAAAAAGTTGCATTTTCTACTTTTTTTTTTCAGTTCTGCATTGCCTAAATTTTTCCAAATTACTGAATAATATTAATTCAAGGATAGAAAAATTATTATTCATATATACCAGTGAACAGATACTTGGTTAACAAAGTGAAAGTCAAACCCTTTTCATCAGACCCCATAGTTATCCTAGACTGCTCTGTGAAGTGTCTATCTCTGTATAAAATGTTACAAGGAGCATACAAACTGTGCTGTTTCTTCATGTTACCTGAACAAAAGGTTCAGCCAAGAAATCAGACCAGAAATACAGTCAATATCAATGAGACATCTGCTTTCCAAAAGACTGATAGTGTTCTCTGTCAAGGAGATTTAGGCATGCATTTAGTTAAATGTAATTATCTGCATCTCCTTTTGGTGTAGAAAACCAGAAAGCTTTCCTGTATGTAGTTTCCCACATTATTTTCTGGATCCCACCTTAATTTTCAGTATCTAAACAATTTAGAGGCTCTTTCTTCATTGTTCAAAAGTGAAGTTGCCTGTTACCTTGTCTGTAACTTACTATAAAGCCATTTAAAAGACATAAGCTAATCTTTTTAAATATTCAGATGCTCTGTCTGAAGGACCTGCACATACCACATCAGATGAGATCACCTACTGAATACCACTGATGGATTGACTGTGATTTCTTTCATTTCCCACCACACCTCTTCTGGAGCAACATTATCTGGAATTTTAAAAATTTTTAGGTGTATTTTTCAGTATCAGTGGATACTAAAGCGGATAGTACTTTGTCACTAAGGTCACAATAAATCAAAACAACTTTCCCCCACATAGTTAACGTTTGCTATTTTTAATTGTGATTTCTTTGATGCCTACCCTCCTACCCATGGAGGGAGCAACCAGCCTGCTTTATAAATAAGGAGCCTGCTCCAGTCGTTGGACTAGCGAACGAAAGTGGTGGGCATCCAAGTACCTCAAAGCAAAGCTACAAGGTTGTCTCCTTGAAGCAAAGGAAGAGATCTGGAAACTAAGTTGATCCTATTGCAAGTAAAAAGCTAAGAAAAAAAGAAGTTGTGAGATGGAAGAGACAAGGCTGAGCTTATTGGATACAAAGCGATGTGAAGCCACAAGCTTCTGATGAAGGAAACTGCTTGTGGTTTCTCTCCATTCTGTTCTCGGAAAACAGATGGGATACACACTTTTTTGAGGGTGAGTGGGGCTAAATAAACCAGACTATACAAAGAATAGATTCGAGTTTTAGCACTGACAGAGCAAAAATAAACCAGAAAGCCACAAATCCACAAGACCCTGGAAATCGGTAGAAGGGAGCAAATATATTAGAAACATTATTTTTATTGTAACCTATAATACTGTCTACCATTTTTTCACTGATGTAGCCAGGACCTAGCAAGCCTCAGACTCCATTTTACTCAACAGAGATGTAGTGTAGTAAAAATAAATGGAATGCAGAATAAAATTCAGTAAAGCGAGGCTGTTGTTGTTTGCTTGCCATTGGTACATAATGATCTTAATATAAAAGCCTGAAGTTTTGAGACAGTTGAGAGAATACATAGATTTGTATCAGAGGATACCTCTCCTCTCCTTTCCTCTGAGTCTCAGAATTAATCGTGAAGGTGGTTAAATGCAGAGGAGCTCATTAATCTGTCTGTGTCTGGAGCGTTTTACACAGATACCATGCAAATCAATGCCTGAGAGGTAGTTAGCATTGTGCTTATGTAAGCAGCACTATACAGGCACAAAATCCACTGTTCTTTTTTAGCCGCACAACATTTGAACTAATATTTATTTAATTTTGTGTAATAGTGTCAGTAGGCAGTCTGAAACTGTTAGCCTTTTTCTGAAAGAGCTGTGTGAATTGAAATAATAAAATAGCATTTTTAGTTGAAGATTTTTTTTCTCTGAAAATGTCTCACTCTGAATGGAGTTTAAATTCTGAAAAACATGTATGCTGAAAATAAATACGGCGCTTTTCCTCTATTTTTCTGTGGCTACTGGAAACCCATGTGCAGGACGCAAACTCTTACTGTCGCCCTTAACATGATTAAAAGTTTTCTAGCCTTCCAGTTTACAAGGCAGGAAACTGTCAGTGCATTTTTCATGGCATCAAATAAATGCTGTACATCTTTAATTAGCAATGTATATCAGTGTTGAGGCTAATACAGACATAAATAAAAGCTATGAATGCTGTTACACATTCAGCATAAAGCAGAGCACAGATGTAAAGATTAATAAACAAAGGAAATCAAAAAGTTTCTGTTGAGTGCCACAAACGGATACACTGAGAACAGCTAGTCTTTCTCTGAGGCATTAAGCTCAAAGCGTTACAGACATGTCAAAAAATGAAAGATTTTTATACAGAACTAAATATTGTTCAGTGATAAAAATAGCTTTCTTCATTCTTGGTTAAACAGAAGAGAAGTACCCTAAGGGTAGAAGAGGGCCTTATCAGCAGAGAACAATAAAAAACTGATGGAGGGACGTAATCTTTCTCATCTCAGAGGGACTACTACAGTTGTTACATCACAGTTGTTGCAGCTTATCTATATGCAAGACTCTACAGTATCTTTCAGCTTAATTTAGCACCTTAGGAATCCATTATATCTTTTGGGGAAGTGACTCCATTTGGAGATTCCTAGTGGGTGTAAATGAAGGCAGTAGCTTTCATTTCAGAACAGCCTGCATGCAGTAAACGTTTGAAAGATGTGATGCAGTTGAGAGCAGCAGCTGTATAAATCTCCAATGTGATTTTGATATAAAAAAAATTAAAAACATAAAAGGGTTGAATTTCATATTTGGGGAAGTGAAGGATTGAGAATCTCTCTCTGTTTACTGGAAGCTGTTTACATGGCTCCCGTCACCACGGACTCGGGCACACGGACCCCGCTTTGCACCTCGGATGGGATTCAGTCCCATCGCCTCTGAAGTCCATGGCACAGGCTGCACTGATTGTATCGAATCAGGGTGAGGCAGCAGCTCCTGAGAGGCTGAGAAAGCAAGGCTTTCCTGCTCCAAACAGAATTGGGGTCCTTGGTGTCAGGGCCCTTGGCAAATTTCTGAACACAACCATATGAGTTCATCTTACCTGTGGCTGCCATCGCTTCCACTCTCCGATCCAGAGTAAGTCCTTTTAAGGCATCATGTACTGCTTTGGGTTGCTTATCAAACACCATAGTTCAGCTAAAACACGGAAGTCCAGCTGTTTATACCTCTCTCTAAAAAACTTTTGAGATTAGCTTTACCATGTTTGCTCTTAGCCCAAAACTTGATGTCCCTAAAAGTGATGGTGAGAGTAACATATTTATTGTGCTGTAGGCAGACTTTAGGACACCTTTGCCATATATACCCCAAAATGAAAGGTATGCGACATTTTTAAATGTAATCTCTCCCAGCAAACAAACCTCACTGCGAAACAGATCTAGACTAAATGTGCTATAATGATTATTAAGACAAATAACCAGAATGATTATGAGACAGAGAGTTACTTTGAGTATGTGGAGGACGAATTTTCTGTCAACTCAAGGTATTTAGAGAAAGAGGCAACTATCTAAGGAGACAAATGCTTTCATTGCATAGTGTACAGTGATTTGCCTAAGGTTTAACCCCACAGTCAGATATCAGACTGATGGTGAAATTTAAATACAGAAACCAGATACTACTGTAACTTGTGAGAAATAACTCCCTAACTAAAGGAAGAGAGGCATTTAAGAGACAAAACTATCAGTTATAAACAGGCAGGCAAACTATGGCACTTCCCCGGTAATAATAAAAGCACTTACCTCTGTTTCTACTACATGGACTTCTCTTTGCTCTGGACCCATGCATACTTCTCAGGAGAAGATAAATTCACATGTAATGTATCACTGTTTTTCAATTTCATTGTGATGAACCCACAGGGTGGATTACATACATAGTCCATCCTGTGTCTTACAGAAGAGCTAAATTACACCGTGCCCTCTATGTGGTCCGGGGGATATTGATTAGATTGCTTCAGAGTTCGAAGAAGAAGAAAAAAGAAAATGTACTGAGTTTCCTCATCTACGTATTTTCTTTTCATCTTCCCATTTTCTGGCAATAATTAGTTTGCAGAAGTCAACAAGACATTTATTTTCCTGCTTCAAATACCACACTTGCATTTTTATAAGAGACTTTGGGACATCTCGGAGTGTATTCTTCACATAGAAACTTAACAAAATGCCTTTGGGAACTCTCGTTCCTTATTCTTTTGTTAGCTTGAATAACAGACATTGTCTTAAAGCCTGTTTGCTTGCAACTTGTACACACACAGTTATGCGAAAAAAGATAGACCACAGAGACACTCCAATATTACAGGGCAAGCTGGAGTAAGAAATACTTAATGCCATTCCAGAGATTCCCTGGCAAAAAGCTGCAAATGAAAATTATTACAATGAGTATAAAATTATTACAAAACTGACACATTTCTAATATTTTATATCACTTCTGACCAGAAGCTCCACGGCTATAAAAGCGGTATCTTTTACTCTTCAATGTGCTCAGATGATCGTTTGCATTCTTCAGGGCTTATCATGTTAAAATGCCTTTAATTATGTCCCAGATAGATAGCTGTTCAGAACGCACTCTTAAACCTCTTCAAGGTCAAAACCTTCCTTCTTGCTGATCCTCAGATCATCATTCTATGATTTCTGTTTCAATATCTCTACTATTCTTGGGAATCACTATACTACCGCATAGGCCACGCCAGCATATGATTACATCAGCTGTCCCTAAAGGTTCAGATGCTGTTTGCTGATGTCTGTTTCTCCTTCACTAATCCTTAAAGGTCAGATAGATTGAAAACTAAGGTATATTCTTACTTCATATTTGAAAAAGGTAGTAATATTGCTAAGTTACTCTTGCATTTTCTTCCCCTGCAGTTGGGGACATGAATATCAAACATATGGTAAACAGGAGAAGCATCTTACAAACTAGTGTTTCTGATGACATATTGTAATGAAAATGAGAAAGGAATGATTGGTTGCCAATCACAAACATAACTAGGCACCTTGAGAACCCCAGCCTGTGTGTAGTTGGTGTTGAATTTAAACGATTGCTAGCTATACAGCACACAGTAATAGACTGTACTCCCAAACCATTAATTTAAACTCAGACACAAAAACTCAAAGAAGAATCTTCTTTATGGATCACTGCCCTTGCTAACAAGTATCAAATAGGATAAATTGTACATTATAGCACTGTCCACTAGCTCTGTTATATTTAAATCTTTCAGTGTTTCTATTATTATAACAACCCTTTCTAAGGGAATGATAATATCCACCAGTTAAAAGAAAACCGATATAAATTGAAATTTTGCCTTTTAGTACATATGCTCTTCATAAAATATTCTGGACAGTGTATATGCTAGGAACATTAAAGAAGCAAACTTCCAGCAATCTAAAGCAATTCCAAACTTCCCCAATCTTTATGACCTCTCACGCAGAGTCCTTCTCAAATACACACAAACATGAGAGGCCCATTGTGAATAAATTACTGCAAATATGCTTCAGTTCATTAAATGAATCCATAATACGATGTACTTCTTAAAAAGTGCAACCTACCATACACAGTGAGATAAAAAAATATATTAACACTGTTAAATATAAAATTAGGGACTATCTTCAAAACCAATCCGAACGTATGTCTATATTTTATTCACATAACTTTGAGTCAGAAAAGGAGCAGTCCTTTTGAAATGAATAAAAAATAGCACAATGAAATAAAATGCAGTCATCAGAAAAAAATGACCTTAACTTTCATTTAAGACAACAGCTAAGTTTACCAAACTTCACAGTCCAAACAAGCTTTCAGTACTGATATCTTGTTCAGATAAATAACCAGTCATGTCTTATTAAATCCATATTATACAGGCTTTCTACCATTATTCAAAATGAAAATTATTATTTTATTCTTCTGTACACTTACAGGACAGTTTTGCTTACCAGCAATTTAAACAGTCCAGTAAATCTTAGCTAGAAACTGGGAGGAAATAAAAATACATATTTTTGTAGTCTTTAGAAAATGGAAGTTAAAAACTTCCTTAACTGGTAATAGAGTTATGTACTTAATTCTCTGTCCATTCTACTAAAAATTGAGTGCGTTGTAAAATACAATGTCAGTTTAAGTGTTACCTTCAGCAGACAGATCTTGTCCAAAAAGAAAAATATAAACAGTTTGCAAGAGGCAATGTCAAGAAGAAAGCATAATGGGTCACACTGGGTAGTATAATAAATCATTACTGAATTAGTATATATGGACGGACACACACACACCAACTTGATGTACTTGCAAACTGCTCTTCCTGACTGGAATATCACTCACCTTGACTATATCTTGTATTTTTGTATATGTTTTGCTTTGAAACCTTCACGGTCAGGAGTGAGTGAATCACTGGTCCCCATCTATTAATCAATTCTAGAGATAAATCTACAAAATGAATGAGTAAGATTTTTTAAAACTCTGATCGTATGGGTTTTGTTCATTTGCATTCCTGTGGTGTCAAGTTGAAAGGGACAGATTTTTACATAGGAATTGTGCAGCTGATTACTCAAGAGTAAGTAGTCTATTTCTGTGAGAATTCCCCCTTCTTTTCCTGACCTGCAGTAATGTTAAATAATTAGATTTTAAATGTCCTTTGTGCTATATATTTCTATATGATATGGTGCCCTTTAAAACCAAATATTATTTATAGCACAAAAAGCACAATGATTCCTGACCCAGACCTATATCATTAGAGGAGCCTGAAAGAAGCTAGTCCATCAAAGTGTAGGATATTAAACTGGCTTGTTTGTCTAGAAAATGCATAATCAGCCCTTCAAACTTTTGTTGTGTTACCTGTAATTAATAATAATTAAGGCTGAGGCTCTCAAATATGAAATGGTTGAGAAAATCTGCAGGGCTTGGTTTCCTATTTGTCAACTTTTATTTGAAAACAGCAGGTTAAATTCCGATCTGAGGAACGTTTAGCCTCAAACTATCACGCAGATTGTTTTGTATCTATGTAATTGCCAAAGACTGCTTTGGTCAAAACTCCTGAACACTTTTTATTGCTAATTTTGGCAATAAACCTGTTAATTAGTTAATTGTAAAGCATTAGTGAATCAAGTAAAAAGGATCCATCTGTTTATAAAATAAGATTTCTTCTGGGCATAACATTTACAAACCACAGTGGTAGACACCATACCACCTATTTATTGATAGAGTCTTTCATTCCTTTTAGAGCTAAAATGTGACTTTGAAGGCAATTTGTAATATATCATGCACAGTTAATACAATCACAGTCTTAATACAATCAGGGGAACTCAAGAGCAGCTAAGAGCTATACTCCCTCTCTTCTCTATGTCACTGATGTGAATCTGCCATAGACCAAGAGCAGCCAGAGATGTGGCCATATGAAAGGCATTCAGTTCTCAAAGCAAATTCACAGTATCTCCAGTTGGAGAAGAATTTTAAGAACACAGAACATCTACCATTGCCATAGGGATTATTTCCATGGGCAGACTCGGAAGCCAAATGAAGCACTAGGTTTGAGGCAATTTTACCATTGACTTGAATGGGAGCAGGATCATAGATTTTTCCAGGTGAATGCATAAGCAGTCTAGGAAGCTTACACTGCTGCTACTTATCTTTTCCATGGCCAATTAAATAGGCTTCTTTTCTCAGAGCTGTCAATGTGGCAGCTTTCATGAGCACTAAATTCATCCTTTAAGGAAAAAACATGTTAAAAAAAAAGCAATGTCTTTTCTGATTTAAAGATACTGTAAAAAAAGACCTTTTCAATGCAGAAAACAAATCTCTCGTATATTCATGTGGATCACAGTGTAGTTTGCATACCAACATTCCTTTTATCAGAGCAAAGTAAAGATGATACAATATTCTTGTCTGAGATTAAAAAATATATAAGAATGGAATATTGATAGCAACATACAATATAAAGTAAAGGAGGATTGGATGATGTACTATGGGAGCTGATAAGGATTATATGGCTTCTAGCAGAGAAGTAAAATGACATAAAAAGATAGAGACTGATGGCAATAGGAAATGCATCTATAAAGGGGATCATGGGAGTAAACAGGGAATAAGTTTGAATAACAGCAGACAGGCATTTAAGGGATAATGCTAATTGAATTATGCATTGTAGCCAGGTAGACTGATGCTTCTAACCGCTAAAAAAACAGCTGAGGCATCTTGGCCTGCAGTGGTAGCCTCCATTGTACCAGTCATTCCCAAGAGTTCAAATTCTGCATAAAATGGGTTGTTAACCGCTGTTTTATTGGTGGCCATTGGGGCCCACTTATTCCACTTCGGATGCAAGGGAGCTACAAATGGGTCTCTCAAAAGACAGGGAATTAGACCAAGTTCAGAGTGGGACATCATATGAGACCCACTCCAGAAGCTGTGAAGAAAACTACCACACACGGAGAGAGAAAATGTTGTCTTTTCTTAGTGTGTGACTCATCTAAATGTCATCACCTAAAAGCAGACATCTAATCAAAGCTATTCAGTTAGGCTGCCTCTAAGGTTAAAGGAGACATCTGGGGACACTTCCAAAGCATTATTTAGCCTTTCCATCTTTCCCATCTGTCTTGGGATGGATACAATCTGGAGGCCGCTATTAATGTTGAGGCAGAAACCAAGCACCACATCAGTGGAGGAATCAGGGACCACATTTAAGAAGCAACTGGCGTGCTTTGAAATTAAGACGAGGGTACTGCTACCACTGTGGCTCAGGCCCCTAACGCCGGCAGCTCACCCACGCTGGATGCAGCTCTGCCCCGGCAAGCAATGAGACAAGGTTTGCTGATGGAGCCCGGGAGCCATCTCATGTCTGCCTCTGCTGGAGGAGGCCAACCATTAACACCAACTGGAGAGCTAGCTGGTAGTTAAAGTGCCTACATTTGGGAGGTCTGAGTACTTGCCGTGACGCATGCTTTCCAGATGTCTGAACTCTGCAGTGGCATTCGGAGCCTGGAGCAAGATGCCTGGGTTGAAAAAGGGGGATCTGTAAAAGGGGTTGTCATTTGGGGAGGGAGGCTACTGGAAGCCCCAAGCAGGTAGTCAGAGAGCTCAGAGCTTGCCTCCACCTGTGATGCCTCAGAGCAGATCCTGTTGCAGGAATTAGGCTCTGGGGTTGTACGAGGGTCATATTTCCCTGTTGAGAAGCGGGATTAGCGGTATGTTTCTGCAGACCGTGAAGAAGGTAGAGGTGATGGGAACACCCAGCAGCACACTGAGCTGTGCACAGCTCTGCAGTGGGAACTGTGGCCAGACCTTGAGGCCACTGTCAAAATACAGCAAGACCAGGCTGTGGCCTTGCAGCAACTGGCATGAAATGAACCCATAGACTAAGAGGTAGACACCTTCCTGGAGAAGTTTCTTTACAAACATCTAATCAGTGATGCTGCTAGTCAGGTATGGCCAGTCTTCGTTTGCACTTGGATGGTAGACCCACTGTCAGGTATCTGTTGAGGAACAATGACAAAATAGATTATTTGTTAGAAAGGGTAGGGAACAACTCACAGCAGTAAGCTTCAGTTGGAAAAATGCCCATTTCACAGTGTCAAAATTTTAAATGGGGAAATATTAATTTAATCTTAAAATGCTAATATGCTTTTGACGCAGCCTGTGAAAGGCTGCAGTCAACTGGAGGAGCTGCACTGCTATAGGTGGTTTGGGGAGTAAGGGCATGGACACGTCTACAGAAAATATGGGTGGCAGGATGAAACTGAGAGCTCAGTTTTAAAATCCTAACTCTGGGAATGCATAGTCAGGAATACGCTTCACTGACATTTGAAGTCAGCTTTAATCCCTCATGCTTCCTTGAACCACAGTCCTCAGTCCAGGTTTTGTAAGAAGGGGGTAGAGCATGCTGCTTTATTGCAGCTGCCTGGAATAGGAACTACTGTTTAAAACCAGAAGAAACACCACCCCACTCCAAAACACACACAAATAATCCCGCTACATGACAGACCTATTTCACAGTAGAAGACCAAACCATGCTGCATCCATCAGAAAAACTGATTTCAAGTGATTTTAGAAGTCACTTTAGGTACCTTAATTTGGAAGAACAGTGAGTAATACTTCTCAAAATATTGTTGTTGTTTGTAGGATTGAAATGCAAATGTTTTACTAGCTACTTTTCCTTCAAATCCTGTTACACTACTTTATTGTTATATAGTTTCTTATAAATGTTGGTCACTGAGAATCTTAGTTTTCCATATAATCATCATTTAGAACATTGATTTTAAAATATATTGGCTGTACATTTTTAAACAAGTTAGTGATATTTTAGGACAGGTTGGGAAGATACCATCCTTGACGGGACTAATTTAATACCAATCATAAAATTAGTAACAGGGTAAAAAGAATGGAGTTACAGGGCGAAATCCACCAATGAGAGCTTTAGCCTATTCAGAACAGTGCTAATATAATAGACTGAACAAATCAGCTCTATAAATTTCCGTCAATGTAGAGTACCCATACAAGGTCTCATGCATCAGCTAAACTTCAATGAGGTCCTTGTACAGACCCTGTGAACAGGAGTGAATTTCAAACTAAACAGTTGAAAAACTACCTTTCATTCTGATTGCATCAGAAAATTAATTCGCTCCATGCTCCAGCAAAACTGAAACTGGTTCAGTCATCAACACAGTATTTTGAATAACACAGTTTATACTGCATTCACAAATAATCTGGTTTCAGGCTAGGTAGAGGATTTTTGCTGTTTCCTTGGTAAAATCTGGTTAATAAAAATGTTGACATGTGCAGTGTATCAACTGATGTAAGTAGGAGTTATATAATGAAATAAGACCTTGACAATAACATTGTTGAGGCATACGAAGATATACTAGTACAGAAGAAAATGAAGAAAAATGTCAGGAAAATTACTGAAACCAAGAAAGCAGAGCTTTAGTAAAAGGCTGAGGAACAGGAAGGGAGACTGAATGAATATGGGAAATGCAGCACGTTTTGCGCTTTTTGCAGTAGGAACTGGAACAAAATGACTGATACAAAGATATTTAGGCTACAGAGAAACTGCACCAGACCACCATACAAAAAACCCAAATAAAAGAGCGCAGGAGAGGTAGTAGAGCATTGAGTGTGAAAAGTACTTTTGAAGAGTATTGAGTACTATATCCTTAGCAAGCCTGCTTGTGGCAGGGCTTGGAGTCCCATTCCTTGGTTTAAATAACTTCCCACAAAGGGCCTGTATACTCCAGCCTCCTGCAGGAGGGTTGATTTCACTCAATATGCATATCGCATCCTCCTAATTATCCATCTCTTTGTATTAATGATGAAATAATACAATCTTCTATTTTCTCTAATTAAGTTTATTATGGAGACATTTTTATGTGCCTATTTTTGAAAAATGAAATTTCATTAAAAGTCAGTGTATCAGATCTTATTAATTCTATTACATTACAACATGAAACATTTCATCAGGAAAAAAAAAGACTGAATCAAAACCAACCCTAGACTTTGATAATACAGATAAAAAAAATCCAATGCATTCACTTTTCAGTCTCATTTTAAATACTGCAAAACTTTCCTCATGCAAAGTTTTTAAATCAATAGAGAATGACTTATCACATTTTCCTACAGAAACATATTTTTTCTAGTTTGCTTGGGATTTTTTTCCCCTGAAAACACTATGAAATGCCAGTGCATCTTACTAAGCCATTTTTTCTTCTTCCTGTAATTAAGAAAAAATAGATAAATAAACTGATATCAATTACCTTTGGGAAAACCAGGTTGGACTAAAAGACCTTTTAATAATTGGAATGGCAGTGCACTTTGCATGCTGTCAGTGCTCAGTGACAATTGCTACAAGACAATTGATACACGGTGACGTTTTCTTTGTCATTGCTGGACAGTAGGGACTTTAGTGCCAACGATTTTCTGCCATCATGTGAAAGTGATAGGGGCCTATGAATGGTTGTAGCAAGACAAAGGATCCCTTGATATCCCATAGAGGAATTGCAATGTTTTGCTGCTCTCCCGACATGTTCCACGGCTGTGACTCCAGGGCACACAGAGCTGAACCGTTTTGCTGATGTTTGGAGTTTTCTGCTTCTTGTGAAGCTACTGCCTAGCATTGCTGGTGCACTGCTTGCGCTAAGGACAGACCACGTGGGGTGGCAGACAGTAGCAGAAATACTGGGCTGCTGCCGGGGACTGAAGGATTTTTATTTTACTGTTTTAGAAAAGAAAGTCATAACCCATTTGAACAGTTGTAGCAGAATATATAGACTGTGTCAGGAGACTGAAAATTTCACTTGTAAAACACACAGTAGAATGACTTGTAGCACATACCTAATTGACTCAAATTGCTTATTTTGGTTTTCTGTAAAACCACAAATTTATGTCACATAATTTCATCTGTTTTCCTTGTGCAGCAGTTCGTCATTCTAGAAGGAAGCACAGTCCCTGAAAAACTTTTTTCAGCCTTATTTCTTGTGCTGGAATGACTGAGATGATAGATAGAGTTTTAAAGGTTTGGGGGGAACAAAGGACTCTCTCTGACGAAACTTGGTCCTGCTTATCCATTGACTTTGTATTGTTAATCACTGCAGCTGGGGTCTGTAGACCACATTTATTCTCCCAGGGCAACCTAGCTCACCCAAAGTCCACCCCCAAAGGTCCTCTCTCTTGCAGGCAACTCTGTGTTGTGGACAGGCATTGTCTGCATTAACAGAAGTTTGTTCAGGAGCATCGTATCCACCATGTCTCCTGTATTTGGCCTGGTAGATGAGGAGAGAGCAGTGGACGTATTGCTCTTTCTGCAATATAGCAGAGACATGGACATACTGGAGACAGTCCAGTGAAGCGCCACAAAGACGTTGAAGGGACTGGAGCATCTCTCCTGTGAGGAGAGGCTGAGAGAGCTGGGACTGTTCAGCCTGGAGAAGAGAAGCCTTGAGGCGGGGGGGATTGTATCAATGTGTATAAATACCTGAAGAGATAGTGCAAAGACAACAGAGCCAGGCTCTTTTCAGTGGTACAGGACAAGAGGCAGTGGGCACAAAATCAAACACAGAAAATTCCATTTAAACATAAGAAAAAACTTTTTCACTGTGAGGGTGACCGAGCACTGGCACAGGTTGCCCAGGGAGGTTGCGGAGTCTCCATCTTTGGTGGTATTCAAAACCTGTCTGGACACAGTCCTAGGTGACTGGCTCTAGGTGACCCTGCTTGGGGGAGGGTTGGACCAGATGACCTCTGAAGGTTCCTTCCAACTTCAACCATTCTGTGATTCTGTGAATTCTGTGCATGCAAAGAATGAGTGGATAAATGCACTTTGATGATGCAAATTCATCATCATTTATGCGAATCTAGTGCTTCCTGGGAACTAGAGATTCATTGCAAGTAAGGCCAGGAGTGCCCGACTTTATTGCATAGTACTTTGATGCAGATAAGCCATTCACATGACATGTTGTTTGGAAACAGGACAGTAAGTGATGGGGAACATTCCAGGACACAGCTTCCCCTGGGGCTGAAACAAGGGTATGCAGCCTGAAACGCTGAAAAGATCTAGAACTATACCTGACATTTGTCAGTGTGACTGGGATCAGGCCTATAGTCCTACCCTTTCCCCAAGCTGACCTTTGGAAGAAATCAATCCATTTTGGCACCTCCCCTTCCACCTTTCCAAAGCGCATAGCAATAAGGAAAAATATGGGCAAGAGAGTAGCAGCATGCCAAAAAGAAATGCAAACCTGGCTGATAGGTGGAGGTTTTCATCAGAATTGTCCAAAGAAATGAAAATGAAAAAGCAGCAATATTCAGGAGAGAGAAATCCCAACATTGAGAACCGTGAAATTTTTCCTTTGCCCTGCCAGCTCCAATGAGGATGCTGCATCAGTGTTGGCAGTCACACCTACAATACCTGCCAAAACAGCAGGTATTTCTTGTGCACAGTCCTGCTTGCAAAAGATGCATACGGATATTTCTGTCTACTTGCTGTGAAAAATTCAGTTCAGCAAATAATTCAACAAGTGAAAATAAACAAAATCTATGTCCCAAACATAGCAGATTCAGGCTAGTGGATAGGGCACTGGACTAGAAGAATAATTAGGCCCATACGTACCTGAGTGTGTTGGTTCTTGTGAGATTTCACTATTCATGTGTACAATATCTTCACAGCCAGTATGTAGGCTGTAAATATTTGGTTTTGTGGAAGGCAAGATCAAAATCCTTTTAAGGCTCTTCTTTTCCACTAGGTTCTTCCATATAGCTGATGCTGGTCAAGCAGTATCTCCACAAGGACGAAGAAATACAAGGGGACAGCCAAGCTAGGTGCAACATGCAATAACTGGGAGGTTACACAACCTAAACTAAAGGCACACTTAAAGGCAACTCTCTATCCCCTTCCTGAAGTTTATCCGTTGGTTTGCTCTAATTTCATTCCAGAGTGCCCTCCAAAGGGTAAACAGTGATTGTGAAACTGCTCTTAAAATACAGCCTTGAGGTGGGCAAGGACATACCTCTCACTCTGCTCCTGGCAACCCAAGAGATGTAGACCCTTTCATCTCTGTCTCCTCTTCCAAGTGCCAAGTCCCTGACTCTCTGGCTGAAGGCCAGACTACATGTTTTTGCTCTCTCTATTACTGCTTTCTCCTTACTGCTTAAACACATGGTAAAGCCCAGAAAGACTCAGAGAGAAATTCAACAGCCTTAACACAGTGCCACTGTGATGATCTAGAGTGTTCCAGTCTTCTCCATGGGGCCAGCAAAAATGATAAGAGGATCTGTGAAAGACCTGTACCTTTCTAGAGTGACAGTTTGAGGCCTGGTGGGATATGCTATAACATTTAAAATGCCACTGAGCATCTGTATTCATACATCTGAATTCCTCCCTTGTCTGCCCCTTTTAGTAGGAGGCATAGAATACAAACATATGCAACAAATTCTAGTTGCATCACTATTCACACTGTCCAAATAATGCTATGATATATTACTCACTTAATTGTTCCATGTCTTGGGACTTCCCAGACAATTTGGTGAAAGATGGTTTAAGAATTCTAGTTGAATTTTTAGTTTGGCCCTTTAGACTCAAGCTACAATGAGTGGCCCATATACGAACAAAGTTCGATTTTATTTTTTTACTGGGAAAGAACTCTATTAAAAAAGCTTTCAGTATTATTTACAGTGATAAAAACACGATTGAATGCCTGCTGTCTTCAAGGCTGATAATGGTATGGAGATTACAAACTGCAATTTCAATGGAGTTGTCTCTGTTTGCCTGCTTGAGAAGTAGCCTTTTTACACTATAGGGAAGCTAACCACTTCAGCTGTTTCATAGTATCAGTACTAAAAGAATTGCTCTTCCATTGTAACCCCACTTTATGTTTAAAGCACAAAGCAGAGCCTCTGTTTCATTATTGCTTAATTCCAGAACAAATGTTATCCTCGTCCTTTCAGAGAATTATAAACTGTGTCTTTATTTACTTGCATGGCACAATTTTCACACATTTGACAGACCATTGCTCATGTTCTTCATTGTCATGGTATTAGTGAAATGTAGCATAAGCTCTAAATTTGCAACTGCTGTCCAATCAATAAGAAGATCACACCATCCGAATAATGCTATGATATGTGACATTATCTATTCAACTGTTCTATTTCTTGGGACTTGTGAATACTGTCACATTGAAAATGAACACCATTTGTGCTGACAGATTTTTCCTCTGTTCAACACTTTTAATGAATATATTTCAAAATGAGGGACCAGATTAAATAAATTTCATGTCATATCAAAACAGAGATATTAACATTATTTGTAGCAGCAAAGTTCCAAGTAAATTACACTGAACTTACATATGCAATGCATTTAGAAAGAATAGGGTTTTCAAACAGCATAAATCTTCTTGGTTGTCAGCTTGCCACAGCAGTGATATGTAGACCTTATTCTCCGTATTTTCATGACAAGAACAAAAGTGCGCTTTGGCATAGTTTTCCAATGCATCAAATTAGTATCCAAATGAAAATTTACTGCTAACACAAAAGTTTACTAAGGAAGCTCTGTAAACTTCAGTAAAAGATTCCTTTCGTTGCTCAAACAAGGCCATTATCATGCATTCTTGACACAAAGTCTTCTATATAGATATTTTTCCTGCAGCCATGGTATCTTAATTTGTGCATTGGATCTAACAGTCTTTTCCCCTCCATAAGGTATCCTTTCTAATAGAATCATGCCATTTCTGGAAGAATGTCTCATGGCTAGGTTCTCATTGGACTTATCAAGTCTCATCCTACACGGTACAGAACATGCTTCCGGTGCAAGAGGAATTACGTGTACAGAACAAACTAGTACTGCCAGCCAGGTCCCACACAGCATGATAATGTAGAAAACTTCTTCTGTGAAAAAGTTTAAAAATAGATTAATATTTTGCTGAGCTTGGTGCGTGAAGGCTTTCAGTGTCTTCAGATAAGTGCATCTTTGTCTTTCAATAAAGACAGTCCTAACAGGGTTAAATGAAATTTATGGACAATAAGGTAAAGATTGACATTAGGAAGGATTATAGGAGAATGGTTTCTCAAAACTTACATGATTGTGGGGTGTTTCAGTAGCCTATTGTATTGTAAAAAATGAAATTGCAAGAAACATGTCATTCTCAGAGCTGTACTCTCACTATTTCTATAGTGCGAGCAAATCAATTCACATTCCATTAAAGTAATAAGAACTGTATATCGTAAAAAATACACTTACAAGAAAACTGGAAATATAATACAGAGTTCCCATCACAGACCCATTTATTTCTAGTGTAGTGGTAAAAAAAATGTTTTCAGTTCTGTCTGATGCTAGCTTAATATACAAAGGCATGTAAAACGCTGCGTGAAAAGACATGAGGCTGGATTCCTAGAATGAGCTCCTAGCTCCTAACTCTGCTAGCAGTAATATTCAGCAGAGATCTTCCTCATGTCTGACTGTCTGTATGTACAGTAGAACTTGTGAGATGGTCATTCTTTAGAACAGCATTCTCCCAGTTGTCAAGGCAAAATCTGGAAGTTAACAGCTTCTCAGCAGAGAAATGCCATGCTGTTCAAATGCTGGTAGGGAAAAAACATCAGCAAAATTCTCCTACAGGAAAGGTCTGACTTTTGTTTAATTTGTAGAAGAAGAAAAAGTGCCCTCTTTCTCTGTCACCTTCCTTCCATAGTTTCACAGAGAATGAGTTAAGCTTTCTCTCTTTCTTTGGGTGGTTGTCATTCTTTCTGAAATGGAAAAAAACCCATGTAGCCATAGTGGGATCATTGCACTTCGTCGGGCAGCCAACAGAGAGAAGATCACCTCTTACTTACTAGTCAAAAAGAAGTAGATGTCTACAAAAATTAAGGCTGCATACCTATCAAAATTTCAGTGATCAGAAAGCTAGTAACATCCTTAACTGCTGGACTATCTTTCCCTA
Source organism: Gavia stellata (assembly GCF_030936135.1). Lineage (NCBI taxonomy): Eukaryota > Metazoa > Chordata > Aves > Gaviiformes > Gaviidae > Gavia > Gavia stellata. Next base: position 19,821,237 of record NC_082598.1, on the reverse strand, counting down.
ACATGGCAATGCTTTTAGAAAGCCCTTTAGAAATTAATCTTTAAGTCTAGCCTGAGGAAGTATTTTTATGTCCTTAATTTTAATGAAGAGAAAGCAGAAAAATGTTTAGCATTATAACTAATGTCCTGTCTATCATTTTGTCCACTTGTAAAACAATAAGTTAGTACTTATGTATTAAGTGAAGGCCATAGAGAAATAGATCTTGATTACACGTATAAGTAGGTAGACATTTTCCAGCTATACAAATAGATAAAATAAGACACAGATATTAACTGACTCTCCTCACTGACACAATAAATTACGAAAAAACTTATCAAACCCTCAAGAGGCACTCTTTGAGAAAAAATATTTAAAACTAAGTAACATGCGCATTTTGTAAAGTCTTCAGGAGCCCGGTGTCTCCAACTCTATTTTAAGATTTCAAGTACAATGTAGCAATTATCCAGCACTTGGCAATGTCCATTTGCAAATTTGTAGAATTCCTCAACATCATATTGTTCTAAGCTGATTTAAATGACAGGTTAAGAAGTAACAGATTGTGTACACCTAGAGCAGTTTTATATGAAAGGAAAGCTTTTGTATTTCTTCCTTTTCAGCCAAAAATCATGTCACAACACTGTTACAACACAAATAAGTCAGGTTAAAGATGTCATAGTGTGAAGTATTTTTTAAAAAAATAAACTAATTGTTTAAGCAGACTTAGTACCATATTCGCAGAAAGTCACACCCCTGTAGGGAAAAAGAAATTGAAACATTTTAAGGCTACTTTTGCTTTTCATAGATCAGCAGTATGTGTTTGCACCAGTTACGCACACAATTCATTGTCTTATGACTTACTAAAAAAGCCATGTACAATGATTTCCTTGAACCTCAAGATTTTTATTCAAATATTAAAAATAAAGTGCTGTTTTTATTCTCTCTCTTTTTAGTGTTTTTCTCTAAGGTTTATTGTACTTCAGGCTCTGTATTATAAGCCACAAAGGGCAATTATATCCTAAAGTATGGTGATCACTACTGAATCTGATACTCCAGGTGAATTATATAACTAGTAATTAGGCAGTATTAATTCTATTTAGCTTAATTTATCATCTGTTTCTCCAGGAATTAAATATAGTGTTCTGTTTGACATGTGTACTGCAGTTAGGAATTCAGCATGCTAGAAGAGATTGGTATGATAATTCCTTGTTGGTCACTACATTGCAGATTTTTTTTAAAGTATTAACTGTGAATAAACTATTTGCCAACTTATATATATATAAATATTAATAACTGAAACTTTTGACCTTGGCAAACTCTGATCACTACTACTTGAGCTATCTTGAATCACTTAATTTGTGATATTCTCATTAGATAGTCAAATTAGCTCTAAAATATACCTTCTAATTGCCTCTAAAAAAATCCTGGTCCTATGATGAGTTGACATACTGTTTTGACACATGTAGCTGAAATTTTTTTGTATGAAAGCTTTTTCAGCTAAAAAATCCTTTTCCAAAATGAAAATTTTCAGTTAAAATGTGGTTTCGTTTTGCTTTCCTAACAGTGAAAAATATAAATTTCATTTTTATTTGTCTTAGCTCATATTTAAATTTCGTTTTCATTTATCTTAATCTCCCTTTCTTTTTACTATTATCTAGTTAGAAGATGTAAAGCAGTAAGAAGCCAGGCAGCAGTTCCCTGGCATTACAACATTGTAGACCAGCTAGTATATGTTTACTTACCATCTGCAGTAATTTTTTTCTATAAGTGTATGAGATGAAGAATGAGGTTGGTAAGGGGATGTGAATCAAATGGCAAGAGAGAGAGGGAAAACATGGAAGTCAGGAAAATGTTGTCAGTTAGTACTGTGGTCTTTGCTATGAAGGTAATATCCATGCTCTTTGTTTCTGCAGTGGTAGGAGTCAGGTCTTCTATGTGTTATATTTAAGAGATATAAAAAAAGGGACTTAGAAAGATCTGAAGTACCAGCCAGCCTTCAAGTTTGCCACTTGGCTGCTGCATAATCTAGAGACATGAATTTCCTAAGTGCCACTATTTTTGATAGTCATTGAAGTTTCTCATGCATTGACAGCTGTACTTTGCTGTGTAGCCCAGTGTGCACCAGTTCACCTTGGTACCTGCCCTACGCTTAAGGCCAACGAGAATCCACAGTTAGATGCTCTTCCAGCGAACTTATCTCAGAGCCTTAATGCAGCAAAGGGACCAAGGTCAGAGTACCAAGCTCCACTGCCTTTAAAAGCAGAAGCTGAAGTGGTATGCCTGCTATAACCATAGTTTCATGATTACAATCCTCCACCCATGATAATCTGGCTGAAAAATAATTGGGCTGGGGAAGAAAAGAGTTTTCTTAGCCACATTAGTTTCACAATCCTATTCAACAAAGTATCTGTCTGAGGAGTCAAGTGAGTGGTGAGGACAAGGCACTGAGGACAGAGCACCTGCTTAGAGCCGACCCGCTGCTGACGAAACAGATGTGGAACTACAGGCTCCACTCCACCTGCGATCTGGGCTGAAGGCTCCGGTTCAGCAGTGCACTTAAGCACACATCCAAGAGTCATTAAGGAAGCAGACCTCTGCGTGCACTTGATGAAGAGCTAACATTGTACATCAACTGAGATCCTGCCCCATTAACTACAGAGGGCTTAAGCAAGTGCTTAAGGGCTACAGCCAAAAATGACATAGTTTGAAAAGATACCTCTCTTCTTCCCAAACCCAGTCAGGACTCAGGAGCTACAGAACTAAATAAGGCTAAATAGTTAGGTTTAGTGGATCACTCATGTTTTGTTGCAAAACAGCACAGCTTCAGTGACCTGTTTAGAAGAAAAATCTTTTGCTTTTTCCTCCATCCCCTCTTCTTAATGGTCTGGTTGCTCATATATATCACTGTGAGGTGGGTGACATATTTGAATCCTTTCAAGCTGAGGAAGGACGTGAACCCAGGTGTTCTACTTCCCAGCTTACTGCTCTAACAGGGCCTATTAAATAATGGAGAAAATAGTGATACTGGTTGTTTCTTTTAAACAACGACTACAGATGTGTTCTGGAAAGATTGTCAGCCTGTGGCTACCTTGTTGGACACAAGCAGCTCTGTAAGGTGCTACACAGCACCGCGAGCCACAGAATCTTTGCCAGCTTGCTACAGGAAGATCTCTGCTGTGCTTCTGGCTTTTCTGTGTCCCGTTCTGAGGTCTCTAAATCTACCTCAGGTAGGGCCTTGAACTTGGGGAATGACGGAGCACAAGTTCTGTCTCGGAGCTAGCCTTTGAGTCCTAGCAAACAGCCCCTATTTGTTGAATTGGGGTCTACAGAGAAAAACTCATGACAGCTTTAGGAGAAATTTCAGGTCTTGCCACTTTAATCACAAATTGAGAATTAACTAATCACTTTAAAGTTAAACAACTTCTGAAATTACTTTCTATAAACAGATGCACTATTAAAGCTGTTTTGTTTTTAGAGTGATTTTGGAGATGTTAATTTGCGTGATCAATTAGTAGAGAGCATGAGAAATACATACGGCTCTATGCAAACATTTTTAGTTTTTATTTAAACAGAACAGAAATGAAACATACCCTCTTTAGTACGCAGATGACCTTCCAGATTTCCATGTACAGTATCTGTGGATTTTTAAGTATAATTAACAACTTCCATTTCACTATTTAAGAGCTTCAAGTTCTGTTTCTTTGACAGTCAAAAGCTAATCAATCTTGTTCTCAAATGCTAATACAAGCAATTAAAAATAACATTAATTGAAATACTGCAGGGGCTGTTAGGCTTTTTTTTTAACCTCATGGCAACACTAATTTACAGTACTAATTAGTGAATTGCCCTTTGTATTATAAATCTTTAGAAGGGAGAAATGGCCTTTAAAGCCCAACAGAGAGATGCAGATGGTCACTGCACTTTCAGTAAGCTTTCATGCTAACTATCAGGATATTCACTTCACCATGTAGATCAAACATGATGGATTATATTGTTTACAGTGAAGAATATTAATTTCTGCAAAGAATAATGCATTGCCCATTTGTCCTGCTGTAAAACATGCAAATATCCTTTATAGGATAGATGTTATTCTACCCAGTTGTCCTAATCAGAAGAAAGAGTATAACTGCCTCATATGAAACACAGGAGGGAAAGGCAAATGGACAATATATTATAAAACTGAACAAGACAACATACGAAACACAGATAAAAATATGTAACACATTGTTTTTAAGCAAGCATAATTGAAAACTTTTTGCTGTGCAATTAAAAATTTGAAAGAACAAAAATTAAAGTTAAAAACTATCAAGTAACACTTAAAAAAATATAACTATTTAACCAATTTTTCCAGAAGATCAGTTTAACGTATTGGTATGGCTTTTTTTACTTTCTAAACCAAGACACCTAGAGTAGTTTTTTTGTCAGAAACTTACCAAAAGCTGAAGGTGACTTTGATTTAGGAGCAAGGTTGGGAGTCTTTAGTGAGCACACTATAATCTACACAAATAAGAATCCTGATTCTCCTTCGAAGTACTGTTGTAGTATCATTATAACTTGTAAACATGAAAGTACACTTAGCTCCCTCTACAGTCATGTAGGCTGATTTTACATGTTATATTCATGTATTACTGTTGTGGGTTTGGGAAATCTGATAAGAGCTTCTAGCTTTTTAGAAACAGGGGAATGGAAGTACCTCACATTGCATTTTCCAGGGAAGTCATCATCTGTGCAAGCCGAATACCTGCTATTATACTATGTATATACACTGGGCTATAGCAATGGGAGGGTGAGAAAAGTTATTGTTTGAAACAGTAAAATGAGAGGTGAGGTGAAGGTAGATGACTACAGTAAGGTGTCATAAGTGTAGTCAATCCCCAAAGGTTTGTGTATGATATACAGGGGTTGCTATTGAAGCTCTGACCTTCCAGAAATGCAAATACTCCTCTTACAATAGAAAATTGTGTTGGGTCCTAATTGCCACCAGGAGAAGTAATTGGTATGATTGGCTTCCTGCCAATGATGCCATCCCTCACAAGCAGAAAACATACATATGGGGAGACCCCCATTTAAAACACATAACACACTTAGGGCTCTGGATGTGCAACTACCAATAAAGTAGGCAGCCTTTGAAAAAGAATATGAAAGTAGATTTTTAGGCCTTTACGGGGATTTTGCTGCTTAAGAGATAGGAAAATAGGATAGCAAAGACAGATAAGGTAATGATTAGTTACTAATAAATGTTGATTCAGGTAACCTTTATTTTAAGTGTTTCTATCCTGTTCCTGCAGAAGAGTATTTCTTAGGGTCCTTTCCTGTCCAGCTTTGTTTCAGACAAACTTGTGTGTAAATAACCACAGTGAAAATCTGGTGCTGGCTGCAAGTTTGGTTCTGCAAGATCTGGTTCTTTGGCTGAAGCTGACGTACCCAGAGAGTAATGTAGTGGAGCTTCTCCAAAGTGCAGGATGATGGTGGCCTTAAGGGATCAATATAGCGGCACATTAGTAATACTGGGTATATCCACATTAACAGGGATTGTGCTTTTAGCACACACTCGGTGTCCTGTATGCAGAGGCAATACCATTGCCAGCATGGGCTACATGGTCCACTGTAGGTCTCCTAATGCTGAAATCACCAAGAGGACCAAACTTAAACAATGGCATAAAATTAAACACAAAAAGGTATAGTGTTGATGACATTCTTGGAAGTGATGTGCCTTATAAAGGGGTGTGGGAGGTGGGGAAGCAAAGAACAAGACAAGAATGTAGGGTAAAAAAGAGAAGATTTTACAATGAGATGAGGAAACCACAGTTTTGTAGTCTAATCCTGATCCCAGCACCACACTAAAGTAATTGTTACCAAGGAACCTCAAGCTGTAGGTGGTAAAATCAACTCTGCCATAAGTTGTATGTAAGGTCAGAAAGCTAACATTATGACAGAGGCTGGCCAAATACTGAAATATTGTTGCAGCTCATAGCTCATTTGATTCCTAGATCCTGAGAAACCGTACTGCATAGAGGTGACATGTGCCAGCTACTAGAAAAGAGCAATTGTAAGATTAACCATCAGTGTAAGATCTGAATGTAAAGCACTCATTTTTCATCTAGTTCCTTTCCCACCTGTAAAATGCAGGATATTTAGCACTGTGAGTTTTAGAACAGCACTTTGAAGATGAAGCATGAAGGATTCTTCTCAAAGTAAAAGCAAAATATTATTACTTTTTCCTCTTCCCCTCCCTCCCAAATGCCAAAAGGAGAAAAAGAAAGTCTTGATTAAAGGAGAGCACCTTGATGTAACACTGGAAAGTAAAGTAAAGTACACGTGTCTTTTATAAGTAAAGAAGGGAACAAAGCCAACAACCTTACTTGCTTATATACTAAGTCTTATGGTCTTTTGTGAACAGCTGCAGATTGCAAGCATTGTGTATAAGGGTAAAACAACTTGTTTTTAATCTAAGCATCAGAGCTATGGGATTTTTTTTCCTAGGAAGTTACAGTCTTTTCACATTACTTTTTCTTATTGTAAATCCTTTCCATTAAAAAAAAGTTGCAACTTTTTTCTCTCCATTGTCAGAAGCAGCAGCTGCTTAGCTAGTGCAATGAATCTCTTACCATAAGAGTATGCTAAAGCAAGGGGTCACTGACAGAAAATTTGAATCTAGGTTAATAAATTTTACAGGGATGGAACACCAACTTTTTCTGCATTGCTTCAGTCCAAAAACTTTTTACTTACTCCAGCTTAGATTGTGCCTTTCTACATTGGGGATAATTTGGACTGCTCTAAGGCAGGCTGGTGCTCCATGAAATTAAATGCTCCTGAGATACTAATCCGAGAGGGATTTCCCTTGTTTCTTCCCTCTTATTCAGAGAAAGTGAAAAGCCAGGGCAGTGACTTGCTGCTGGTGCTACGAGACCCTATGTCAGTACTGCACCGGTATTTCGAAGAGGTGTGGTTTTCTTCCCGTTTTCTGCTGCTCTTTCTCACAGTTCCTCTGAGTTAGGAGAAGCATGTTATCAAAGTTATCAGAGGGATCACGCAAAACATACTATAAGCTGGGCAATGTCAAAAGAAATGTCTGGAATTAAAATACAACACATAATTGCAAATGTGAAGTATATATGGGTTTACATTTTTATATTCCAGTTTTAAATGAGTCAATGCCCCAAAATGCAACACTTACTATTTATAACCTGCATTTGTGAATATAATCCAGAGGATTAGTCTTCCCCTGCTGTTCATAAAGAATCCTTGGCAGTAAGGTTGGCAGACCTGAATGTAACATTGTTTTACTCATGGAGGTTGTTTGTCTCCCCTTCTCTACACTTACACAAGCTCTGGTGTAGAGTGGGTTGGAGGACATTAAAATGGGTAGGGTATGAAACTTCTCTCCCTTTCCTTCACCTTTGTCTAGTAAAACCAATCTATACATCATCCTTCTACTTCTGTCTTGTAAGCTAATGAGTGCAAGACAGCATTTCCTCCTCTTCCCGGCTACATTTTTCCAGGAAAGGGTTGGTTTGGGAGGCTAATTTGGGCAATGGTTTAGTGTTGTGAAATTCAAGTTGAGTAAAGCACATGATTTCAGATTTTTTTTTAATGGAATCTTTCACAACTTCCTCTCAACATGACAGCTTTTATGGGATCCCCGTCTGAAGTGCACTGTGTATATATTAAGGACAAGGCTGAATACCAATTCCTAGTTACATTCTGAAGCACAGTAAACAAGCAGCATGCATGATTTAGCCTCCATACAACCTCTAACTATCAAACTGCTGTTTCAGTAATACACATGTGACAGGAAGCAAATCAGTATAATCACGTTATTGCTTGACTTCTCTACGCTTACATATGTTTTGGTGCAGATTTTATTACATAACTAAGGCAGGGTTAAAAGAGCTTCCAGCAACCCTCCATATCTTTGTTCTTTCATTCATACCAGAATGTATTGCACTCCCCATACCGTATGTCAGAGGCTTGGCCATAGCTGTATTTGTCTGTCTACATAAATATGAGGGTAGACATGAGACAAAGCTAACAAAAATGATCAAGTAACAATTACCTGGATAGCTATTTGGAGATTTTCTTGGAAGAAGTATCAAGAGAAATTGCATGAAATTTTACAATGCTCATATAACTTGGATAATCAAAACCAGGCAAAAATTAAGCGAAGACAACCTGGATTCCTTTGACTAGTTTAACAAAGAAGATAAAACAAAACTAATCTGCTTCTCTCTTCATATTCCTAGAAACATAATCATGCGTGTCACTAATTATACATATGCATAATTTTTTAACGAAATGTAACACAGAAAATCAATTTTTCAAGAATAAAGGGTGTTGCTACTGTAAGGCAAAGAGAGAAACAGAAAAAATTAGTCCTTAAAAACACCACTGGGTCCACAGCTGTTACAATTATGTGTATTCAGTAGTGGAATTATGGCTCTGTTTTTGCGATGGGAAAATATTGACTGGGTAAAACCCACAAAAACCTGCTGTAATATGTGAACTGCACAATGTTATGCTTTTGTTAGAAAACAAGTTGTTGAGGAACCTACAGTTCATGCCTGTCTGCATCCAGTAGACTAAATAGGGAAAGAAGTCACATCATGTGACTTGTCCGTTTGATTTATGATGTGCCTAAATCTTGGGGGAAAAAACTTTTGCGTATCAAACCTCCGTTCAAAACAGTGTTGCATGGAAAGATAACTGAGACTGACAGGGATGTCTGTTCGTCCAAGGAAGCTGGAACAGATGTGATAAGCACTGCTTTTCTCTTGTTTCTGCTGCTTTTGACTTAAAACTATTAAAAGGGAGGGGCAAAAGCAAATCTAATTCAAAGATGAGACACAAAATAATATCCACAGTGAACTTTTGATACACTGCTGCCTTGCTAATAGGATGGTCTCCAAATACGGTGAATTTCATGCTGATACTTTGATTAGAAAAACACATTAGGAGCTCATTATTTCTAAGCCCTAAGCACGATTTTCTAACACTGCTACTTAAATTGTGCACCAGCTCTTGTCTGCATAGGCTAGTCAAGACTTTTCTTTTATTTTTCTTCAGGAAGAGGCCCACCATTACAAAATTCCATAAAAGATGTTTTTGTTTCAGCTTCAAAGCATTAATACTCCCTATTCCTGAAGATGTACACAGTACCTCACTGTAGAGAGGCCTTCCCTGCTTTTGTCATGCTTGACAAAATATTGCTTATTTGGGATATCTTTTTATATCAAACACAGCTAGCCAAAACTGAAGAAAATATTCCACTACTGGATAGTGACTAACTTACTTTAACTGGCTGCTGTGATATCTGGATGCTATGATGACAGGCACTTTATAAATAGGCATAGATCTCCCTGCCCCTATCACACCATTTATCAACGTGTTTGGAAGATCTTCTAATTACTCTGCCAATGTAGGTGGTCGCAGTAGCTGAAGGAGTTGCTTTAGGTATACTGCCAAGTATCTAATTCGTCTTGTCATCCTTCACATTAAGTGCCTATTTCTTGTAGGGTCATTTCTCTGTGCTCACTCTTCCTTGATAGCTCTGTTACCTTTGACACCATAGGCAACTTACTACTCCACAAGAAACTCCCACCCTTAGGTTTATGTGACACCAATTTATTGTTTCTTCATCTGGCTGACAGCATTAGAGAGTTAGTGCTGATGGATCCTCTATTTCTCCCCCATCTCTGCTGGCACCTCTCAAGGCTCTGTCATCATTCCCTTTTCCCTCTTCCCAGTCACTGACTGGGTGTCTTTGCCAGCTGTCCTGGACCCGCTTATTTCCCAGCGTTAATGACTCTTAAATCTGCTCTTCTGCCTGATCAGCCTTGCCTGTGTGGTATCTTGCGCTGGACTCCCCATGGCTTCCTTAGGTGTTGCATACCTAAGGATGAATGTGCAGCCTTATCCATGACAGCTATTCTCCTTATCACCAGCTTATACATGTGTCTCATGGTTATTTTGACTACTCCTTCAGTACTATCTCCTTGCAATCATTTCCTTCTAAAATTTTGTTACCTCCCATCACTGCTCTTCCATTTCCTCTGCCTAAATTTTACCCAAGTTCTTTCTCAATGGACTGAATTGAACTTTCTCTGACCTATTCTCCTTTGGCATTGTTTCCTATTCATCACCTCCTTTCAAAATCAGCAAATTTAGCATATGTGTATGCTAAAGTCTTTTGAGACTAAATCTGAAAAATGTAGAAGAGTTTATTTGTTCAGAATGTAGTATATTTTTAAGCCATTATGGTCAAAACATTTGACACAATGAATAGCTGCAACACTATCAAAAATGTTTACTTTATACCATGGTGGTAAACTGTGTCTCTGTGACAGTAATGTTCACATTTTGATGAACATGATATAAGTTTTTCTACTGCAATGTGTTTTACAGGAATTTCTAATTATTTTCATCCAGAACTTACAGCTCTAGCAACTAGTAACTTGGGAGTGTCGTCATCCAGCCTGAAGTTTCAGCAAAGCAGATATCTCTATCTAGTCCCCCAAAACTGATGAGAGAGCAGAGATGAGTTTTGAACCCAAGTGTCGTGTAATGTAGGCAAATATTCTCACAGGCCACATCTGACTGCTCTTCCAGCTTCTGCAATGGTAGATACAGGGGAACATTTTATTTTGCAAATGCAGCAGTTATGGCATAAGATAGGCAGAGAAAACTCTTTTTAATCCTCTCTTATGCAGTTATATAGCTGCATAGGAATGGAAACAGTTGATTAAATGACTTATCTGACAGACAACAAGGGCATCTAGGCATGTAACGGAGTTTTGTAATTGGTGATGCTGAGTAAATGTTAGGTCATTTTAAGCACATTGAGTTAGATTTGAATCATCATCTTAGTAGTTCATTCAGCAACCAGCTGACCTGCTTTGCAGGTATGAAATACTGAATTTCTACTGGCGACTGCTCAGAGATTTTAAACAGCAGTACTGCTGAGTATTTTCCACTTTCCTCTATTTTTGCTTTCATATTGCAAGATGCACTGCAAAGTTAAACACCAAAGATGAGTCAAGAAAGGTAATGAGAAATAGCGAAAATTTCCTGAGAACAGCATTTTCCAAGTGTTGTGAGAGTGACAACTTTATAGCACCTAACATCTGCAGGAGAAGCAGATTTGTAAGTATCAAAGCAAACATTATCAATGAACCACTTGGCATATTAATAAGGGAAAGAATAGGGGGAAACCTGTAATAAGCCTGTTTATTTCAACTCTGCAGCTTTTATCTGCTTAGAGTCTTAACTGGAAAGTGCTCCAGGTACAGTCACTGATGGCCAGGACCATGAATATTCAGAACCGATGAGTAGCAGCCCTTTATTCAGGCATGGATAAAGAGACTGACCTCAAGCTCTGACTGTGCAGGAATCTATAGTAGAGCTTGCAAGTGTTAAAAAAACCCCAACCTAACCTTGAAATTTCTGTCAATGAGTACCAGCATGGAGGGTTAATTTATAGGGGAAGGGGTAGGTATGCTTAGACTTGAACTGTGTCCCACCATGACAACCTGACTGTCATTTTTCTGTATAAAGCATCTTCTGCTCTCCCTACCTTAAAGTGTCTTTAGAAATGCTCCCGGCTTTTTAAGATACTAGTATTAACAAACATTGGACTGAGCCCAACCTGAGTTCATCTGCATTGAGGATTTAATCTGAGAGACACTTATATCTCCCTTGCTCACTCTGCCTTTAGTATACTAACAAAAATGGTAGGATATAGTATTTGCTATGAGAATATATGTTCACTGCTAATTTCTTCTTGTCCCTTTGGGCTCCTTTTAAGGAGGGATTGGCTATTCCTTACCAATACAGATGGCAATACTGGATTATTTCACCCAAATTTGTGAGAACTAGAAACCCAGAGACAGTGTCCCATACTTAAAATGAAAATGTCAAATCTTGGTTTTCATACTGATTTTACAGAAGTCATTGCACACCAACATTTGCACTTACCTAATTTTACAGTGAGTACAATTACTAACTTGCAGGTGTCAAGGTACTTTTTCCCTATTGGATTGCCATGAATGCTCTTGTTCATCATCAACCAAGCTCATTCTTTCTGAATAAAAGGAAGGCTTGTACATTTGTACTATGCAATCAATACTCATTCAAAAAATAAGATTTCTCATAGACCACAAAGTCAAAACTATGAAATACACTTCTTTCTGAAAACTTCTGGAACTGGCATATTATAGTACACAGAATCTCTCTCACTACCAAAATCATTCAATCACAATCATGCAAAGCAAATGTACAGGCAAATTATATATATGGATTTAAATAGATGTTTAATAATCAAGACAATGAAAAAGACCATTAATTTAATACCATGTGTATTACTATGCCTCATACCTGGACAGAGTTAGCAAATTCGACAGAAACACAAAGGGAAAAAAATTGACCTGAACAATGGAATGCGATTAGACTGAGGCTTAGATTTCAACATCATAAACTAAAAAAGCACAATAAAAAGGCCAAAAAAGGAAATAAAAATTCCAGTAATATAAGTGACAATCTTGGTTGCTAATGCAGACGCATGACATAAAGACAGCCATACGGCATCACAATTGCCACACTTTACAAAAGTCTAAATACTTGAATTATGTTTCTCTGTATGGAAATATGCAGAAAGAATCAGGAAATGCTGTCAAAAAATACCTAAAGAAGATTTCAAAATCTATACATCCCCTGACATTCAAAAGATATCCATTCCCTTTTGTGAATGATGAAGGGACTTAGGACCTCCTACTAAATGGAGTGTATATTCATGTATAATTACATTTTGGTCACACTGAAGTTAATGGCAAACCTCCCACTGACTCTGGAATCCTGAATTTCACTGATGATGTGGCATGCCCAGACATCTTCAGACCACAGTTCATGCCTAAAAATACCACTCACAAAAATGATTAGTACACACTCAAAAAACCTAGAAATTTTTGTCCCAGCTGTACTGATGCCATCCCAATGGAGACTTCAAGGTTGTATCGATGTAACAGGATGGAGACTTCAAGGTTGTATTGGTGTAACAGGACAGATTTACCGTATCATGCCTACATACCTAACCGACATTACACAAACTGCACTCTAATCAAATATGTGGCTGGGTTTCAGTTCTGATTTCCAATCTCTCATTGTAAAAGAAACAATTTAAATTTGAGTGTGATTTTTCCTCATCACCAATCAAATGTATATTTTTTTTTCTCAAAGCAAGGTAAGGGCAGGAGGAGGAGAAGCAATATCAACAGTCCAGCAACACACGCTGGCTTCCCCAAAATAGATGGATGATGACAAGAAGAAAAACATTTTTGGTACAGAAACAGATTTGTGTTTAAAGCCTCTAAGGAATTATTAAAACTCTAATGAATGTTTTTAATTAACATTCACAGTGTAATTTTAAGTGAAATCATTTAGGAGTTGCAGTGGAAACCTGTTAAACAAATTGCTAGTTGGGAAAAAAATCCAACTCTGCCTGTTAATAGCTCTTCTGTTTCAAATGGTTCCATGCAACACACTCAATATATCTGGGAACTGACAGCTGAAGATTTAAAAAGTATTTAGGTATTTTTAAAGAGGATACATGGGCTAAATTTACACCAAGATGGTGCAAACTGGTGGCTGCAGTGCGGATATGCCAGGCTACACTAGCAAATAGATGTCTCTGCACCCTGGACTATTAAAGAGAATAGATACTTTAAATAGATCATTTTCTTTAATAGATCAATATTCTATTGTTTTACAGATTCAGGTACACTCAGTGGTTTGGCTGGTAAAAAAAAATCAATACACAGATACAGTGTCATTTTTGTAGCTGGGACCAGTGCAGAGGAGCAGGATGCTGCAGCAGAATATCTCCAGCTCATCTCCAGCCAGTCCTCTGCGCCTCTAAAATCTCCCACAATTTGTTAAGTTCTGCAGGACTAGCAAAGTCTTCATTGCTCCACAAAGTGAACCATTTCTCACCCCCGGAAAGAAAAAAAAGGTCACCTCTGGAGCAGGGCTGTGGTTCTTACTAATAGGGGGCTAAAGCAAGGGTTTGGTTTCACAGTGTTTAGCTTGCTTTTTTTCCTGAAATCTTTTGCATAACTATAGCAAACATGCAGCATATTCATACTTCCAGCTACCCGTGACAAAGAGGGATGTCTCCTGTGTTAGAACACGGTTTGCCTTTGTTGCACACAGAACTGATGCTATCCTACAGTATGTTTTGTATGTAATTTATAAACATTGCTTATAAATTAATAAAACTAAGGTTCTGGAAAACCTTTTTGTTTAAGTAAAGACATTTTTCATATCATATTAATCTTCTCTATTACAACTTTCAAACAGGTGCACACGCTTTGCTTATTTAAAAGCAATAGATTAAGACTGAGAGAATTAAAATGGACTTTCCATGACTAAAACTGGCTATGGAAAGGATGTAGCAGAACACTGCCACCTCCAGTTACAGATCATGCACAGAATATACTGTCTATATTATTCAGACACTTTCTCAGAATAAATGAAAAACAGGCACAAGCTCTGGCAACAGGCTCAGACTGACTGCCAGCAAAGAGGCACATACACAGTGGAGCCTTTGATCACAGCTAACTTTTAAAAAATAATAACAAAAATGATACCACAGAAACAAATAAGCCATCAGTCCCCACATACTAGTAACAGCATGTTGCCATGTTAGTGAAATTCTTATGACTAGGGGCTGTTCAATTAAGGACTCTAATCTCTAACTTCAATACTTTCCCCACACAGCTTACATTTGGTATACGGAAAGGGAATCTACCTTCCCATTTTCCATATGTCCTTGCTGTCTAGTTGTCTAGGATGAACTACTTCTTGAATACTTACAAAATTCTGGAGGATAGCCTATGACAGGGGAAAAAGCACAGAGGGAGGGAATGTCCAGGGCAAATCGTGAGGGTCTGTGACCCACAGAAAATACAGGTGGTGGTTCAGACTGAAAGACTGCACTGATGCACGGCTTTTTATTTCCAATGTGAAGAGAGAAATGTTATCCAAATACATGTAAAACAAGGACGGCAAAGTTGCAGCTGGTGAAATAAAGAGGATGACTATGGCTGCTGGTAGCACTATTTATATGGGTGGTGAAAAGAGAGGAGGTAATCACAGTAAAACATGTGGAGAAGTTTGAGAATTCATCTCTTGAGATTCAGGTTGCTAAAATCTCATAGAATTCCTGTACCTAGTATTTCATTATGGCTAGAGCACAGTTTCCAACTTTTATGTGGCCAAGGTTCATTGCTGCCACGCTGGCCTTCTCCTTACCTCTTCTTTCCTTCTAACCTGCCTGACCACACTCCTGAGACCTTTGTCCTCCTGCTTCAGCCACTAAGCCATGCTACATACAGCTCTGCTTTCCACATTGGGCTGATATTTCCTCCTCTGTTGCTTCCCAGCCTTAGATCTGAGACTGCTCCTTGTCTTTTCCTCGGCTGAAATTGCACTGGAGTTTGCTTGAAACACACATTGCCTGTCAGATCAGCAATCACAACTGTGCAACACTTGTTACTAGTACAGTTTGGTGTTCTGGATATGATTTCTTCGGAGAGACAGTGAGAAATTGAATGAAGTCGAAAGAACAACAAAAGCGATCAAGAGATGGAAAAAAATGGATTATGAGTTAAGACCAAGAGGAAAGATAAATATGCGTGGCCTGGCTAAGTATGTCTATGGGTGGAGGAGAGGAAACACGGTTACTGACAGTTGTATGAACAAACACAGAAGAAAGGGAGAAATTATCTAGCGCAGGACTTGGAAACAGTAACAATAATGGGAAGAAAAGAAGGAAGCATATTGGGATTAAATGACATATATTAGACAGGGGAATTGCTTTCCAAGTCTGAGTCTTACAATAATATTAACATTCTACTTTTAAAACAATTTGTGGAATATAATTAACCTTTTAAAAAATCTTTATCTTTAAAGATAAAGCCATTACCGTTTCACACCTATGTATGATTACATCACTTAAAAACCTATCGCTGCCTGCATAAATGATAATGACTCTCAGAGAGGAGAACAAGTGAGAACAACCAATGAGCATTAGTATGGAATGTGTTTCCCTGTTTTTCTGGACAAGCCTTGGGTGGTTTTCTCAATGAAAATAAGCATACTGTAAATGCAATGATGGTGTGAGATGGGTAGAATTCTTTCAGCCAGAAAAAAAGCAATGCAAAAAGATTTGGGGAAAGTATAAATATAAAATTAAAAATCTCCCCAATGAAACAGCTTGACTTTTCTTTATGAAATGAGGTATACATTTTCAAATTGTCCTGACTTAAAAAAATTATAGCAATTTAAAATAATCTAAATACTGAAATTATATACTCTGGACCACTCCATTCCTTTTTTTATTTTGTTTTGCTTTAGATTTGTCTTTAGGTCAAAAAAATAATTATTTATACAGATCTAATTCCACAAAACCAGTGTCTAATATTCCACGGGTACACCTCAGACCAGCTTGCTTTTCATCATGTATGGACAGTCATTGTAGTCAGCACTTTTAAATTTATAGAATTAAAAACTGAGAGATCATAAGACTATCTAGTTTGACCCTCAGTGAATCACACGCTCTTAAATTTCATGAGTTTCCCTGGAATGTATCTAAAACTTGTGTTTGGCTAAGGCTTATCTTCCAAACTACACTCAGCATTGATGTGAAGGAAAGAGGTGCAGAATCCAGTCCTTCTGATAATTTCTGCCAATGTTTAATCACTTCGACTGTTAAAAAATGTGTCTGATTTCTCATTTGAATTTGTCTGGCGTCCAGCCATTGGCTCTCTTTATGCTTTTCTCCACCAGATTAAAGAGCCCTTTAGTACATAGTATATTTTCCCCATGAAGGTACCTGTACACTGTAATCAAGTCACCTCTCAATCTTCTTTTTGATAAGCTAGACAGATTGAACTCTTTTAGAGTCCCACAGTAAGGCATTTTCTCCAGCCCTCGTATCATTTTTGTGGCTCCTTCCTGAACTCTTTCCCATTTTTCACCATCCTTTTAAAAAAGTGGACACTAGCACTGATGAAATATTCCAGTAGCTGTCTCACCAGTTGCTTATGCTCTTCGCTGTACTTATTCATCCTCTGAAGAAAGGCAGAGCTAGTCAGAAGGCACCATCTGGTGAGGAAGTCTGACTGGTAGGGGGCAGATTTAAATACTTAAAGAGTAGAAGAGGGGAGGGTGGAATGGGCAAAGGACATTTAAAGACTGACTTGCTAGACTATGATCATTTTTAGTTTCCCCAGGAGGTTAGTGAATTCGTCTCCCTTGGACTCCTATTGCCTGTGTTTAGAAAGGTGAATAGCAGCAGACTATAAAATACGGAAAATGAAAATTTCATTGGGATTACACATGGATGAGGAGAATCAGCATCTGCCTGCTGGAAAACACAGGACTAACAGGGGTAAGGCAAGCAGGGAATAGAGAAGAAGAGAAATGCCATGACAGTCAAATAGGAACAGAAAAAATCCACAACAGTCAAAAGAAAACAAAAGGAAAGTGTATTTCATGACCCTAATTGATGTCGTAACCTGTATTAAAAAAGCATTGAATTACTGTAGTCTCAGGATGCAGGTCCAGTATTCAAGCCAATGCCTGCCCTGCAGAGCCAACACCTGAGAGAGGAGACTGATGATTTTGCCCCACTCTGGCTCTGCAAATTGTATTTCTTAGTGAAAGATCCTTTTTAGAAGCTTATAAAGATGTTGAGTAAAGGGCAGGATGTAGAACCCGGGAACTGTTTACTTATGCACCCAGCTGATCATAACTGCTGGGGTAGCTCATGAGAAAAAGACTGCCAGACAAGCATAAAGCTGGTTGCTGAGATCAGAGGCGACAGTCTGAGTTGCAGATATAAAAGGCACACAAGTCCAAGAGAGCTTTCAAATGACTGTTTCAGAAGCTGCAGAAGCCAAAAGCACTCTCTTCCTCCCTTCTGCAAGGACTAAAGCATTTGTCTCCAGCTCTGCATTCAGCCATGCTTATTCATTCCTTTATGATCTTTAGACTGGATTTCTACAACGCCTGGTGACTGAGGAATAAACTTGAAAAGTGCACGGCAGCGTCAGTTGTTACAGCAGGAGGCTACTTACTACTGTGAAGGTATTAGCCCAGGCAGAAAATAAACTGCATGAGCTCTTCACTGTAAATGCTGACCCTGTATTCACAGTAGCACAAGCATTGTTTTGCCTTTTTTTAAAAATCATGCAAGTAATCAATAAGAATTCATTATAAAGGACACATGGTATTTAAAAACATGTAATTTTGAACACTTTTTGTAAACTTATGCTTCATATAATTTCTTACACTTCCAAGAAAGGAGAGTGCAAAGTGATGTTGCTGGGTTTTGACCATCTGACTTTTTTTTAGAAACATTCAAATACCTAAGGCACTTATAGACTACAGTTGATCCTTTCTGAAAAATCAAAGCTTTTCTTTTTTGCTTCAGCTCTTTACTAAAGCTCCCATAGCCCCTGCTAATATCCATATAAACTTTATCATTCCATACCAACGTTGCCTGAATTCCAATAAATTAGGCAACACAAAGAACATCAGCAGCAAAAATTACATTTTAGCTGAGGAAACAGTCAGCGTTTCTAGGAATTCAAAAGTCTGCTATGCCTAACCTATTGGTGTCACCAAGGGAATACAAAGGAAGACTAACACGGAAGTGTCTTAAAGGCTTCTTAATAACTGAAACACAGACGAGATATGGAGTGGGATGCAGGAGAAGGAACCTTTCCAGACATCCTTCCCTTGTTTTGCAAACAGCCATTGCGGGGCATTTTCTTCTTTCCTTTAAAAGGGAATTAACCCCTTGAGCCCAACACTAGCAAATACTTGTCATGCAAGTTCAATTCACTCCAGATTTTATCTCCCATGCAGGAAGGTAAAAAAGACCTATAGTCTGATGCTTCCAAATCACTTTTACTCTGTGTAAATGTGCCAGGATGCACAATTTGAGAGAAGAAGACAGAATAGCTATAAATATTAAGAAGGTCTTTACTTTCAGGTGTTACTTTTCCAAAATAAAATAGTGACACTAACAGAAGGTTCCTCCTTTCAAGAAATAACAAAATACATTTAACTGTTACATTATTGTAAGAAAATTAAATGTAAAAGTAAAATCTTTTCAAGCATTATTGAACATGATAAAATTAATTCTCCGTCTGAGAACTGCATTTTCTTACATTTACTTCTTTCTGAAGGTAAATTGTTAGGGAAGTCTAGAAAACTTCATGTAGTTGGTCTTTTGTTACTCTAGCATGAAGAAGTGAAAGACGTTTTTTTCCAATTTATATATTCTAAATTGTGTTGTATACAGATAGATGCAGCATTCTTATAGAAGAATAATGCCTTGTGCTTATTTTACTATTTGATTTCCCAGAAACATAATCGTCCACCTTTTTTCCTGGGCAAATTATTCCACCATGTAATAGAATTATTAACTCCTCAAAAATCTTCTGTTCAAACATCAGGCTTGCCTCACTAAGGATAAGCGTCTTTAATATATTTGAAATAGTTACATTTTGTATTTACTTTCCAGCTACTATACGAGTTCAGTAGATGACTTTCCCATCAGTGTTTTTGATAGATGTATACTGTGCATTCGTGTAGATCTTCATATTCTCTGATATGAATGTTTATTTCAAAATAAACATTTGTTTGTTAGCAGCAGGAATGTGACATTGCACACACAGGATCTGCACAGGAGAACAGAAAAATCCAGGTACTATTCCCATTATTACCCCATTTGCTTTGACCTTCGCTAAATTACACTGAAGTCATGCTACCCCAATTTCCCTAGTTTAAAATTGAGATCGAGATACTTCACGCCCTGTGTAATGAAGCTAAGTATTTCTTTATATAATGGGAGATCCTTTAGCAAAATTGATTCAATGCAAATAAACTAATGCAATGCTGTGGTTGAGAATCTGAACAGAGAGCTATCAAAAAATGCAAAGGCAAACTCCCACAGCAATTATAAAGTAGGTCATATTGAATGTATGTGTTAATGCATTGAAGGAACATACACTTGCTCAATAAAAATTGCAGTGGCTTTAAACACTCAGACATATGTGAATTCAAATTCAATGCACTGCTATAGCCTGAAAGTTGTATTTCATTTAATAAGACTTTGTAACAGATAATGCATTGTTTGCATTTTATCTAATCACTTCTGATACTCTGCTTTATTGATCAATATGGTTTCTTTCCTTTTATCTTGACATTGTAGCAGCGTATACATAGAAGTGCAATGACACTGCTTCATTTGACATTGTAATATTCCCTGTACAGCTGCATTTACATCATTTTCAGCCCTTTAGAATGACAATAACTCCCATGAAATCAAATGATGAGCTATTATTATCACAGAAACATCATGAAAAATAACTACTTTGAAAGCTGGATAGCAATATATTAGCTATCCAAGCCCTTCAAAACACAGGTTTTTTTTTAATATAGTAGACCCTACCTAAGGTTCTCTTCTCATTCATTCTCCTGTTTGCACTGCTAAAAATGTGTCTTGGAAAAGACCCATTCTTCAGTAACTGTCAAAGGAACATAAGGACAGTCACATCACAGGTCCATCTACTTAAATGGTCAACAGCAGATATTTAGACAGAATAATGAGAAACAGGGCATGAATACTTTCCATGGAAAATACTCAGGAATCATCATTTAGGAACATCTTGAGATAAAAGTTGTACAAGCACTACTACATTTAATAGCTTTCTCACTAATTCTCTAATACTTTTTGAACCAATTTATAATATTTTTGGTAATGAGCTCTGCCCTATGAAGAAATATGTTTCCTGTAGTATATTAAATTGCAAAATCTCATTTTCGGGAATAGAAATCTGTGACTAAGAAGTGATAGGTATCTAAATAGAGATGTTTATTCTAATAAACTGGACTTATCTCTCAACTCCAGGAAAGACGTATGTCTGTATGGAAAAGCTTAGCCAGACTGTATTATATATTAACTTAGTTTCTGCTATGAGCGATCTTGTATATAATCCTAGAAAAGGCATTTAGAATGCACATAATGGGCCTGAGTTACTTAAAACTGAATTATCTTGAAAAAGGGGAGAAAACTGTCTCAAAGACACAACACTATCACAGTATTCTTTTTATAATGTGTCTCTATGGAGTCAGTACATTTTCTCCTGAAAGGTAACTCCAAATGAAGCATGTGGCTTAGAACAGATATCAAACCCAATGATGTTATGTGCAATCCACATCTGACGAATTTAAACTCAAAATTTTCATAAAAGTCTGCTTATTCATCATAAAGGCCAAAATCCCTCCTTTTTATTTGTGAGGTTTTTTCCAGTGGAGCTGCCATTATTTTTCATCTTGTACAACAAAAAAGCAGAATCAAAAAAACTATGGTAGCTACTTCTGATGTGGGGATTATGTTTTATACGTACAAATAATTTCCTAAAGGCAATCTGTAATGTGCAGATGACTAATAGTTGCCTCTAACTTGATGGCCACATAGATGTGGTTTGGAGATGAGAGACTGGTTAGTTGTTGAGATCCCCATTCTCTGCTTGCACAACTGAGGCCACCAGCAGCAAAGCTGAAGACTCCTGAATTTTTCTTCAACAATGCAGTAGTACTTCTAGCTAAGTAAAGCAAATCCTCTGCCTATAACAAAAGTAGTACCCCAAAGGGGTTTCTAGTAGGGACTTAATCACAAGCTATCCAGCAGCAGTACAACATCCACAGTGCCTAAATATTTAAGTTATCCTCTCTGAGGTAACTAGTAGTCACAAAACCTCCCACACAGTATCTCTCCTCTACAGAGCAGGAACTATTCTAGTGCTGCAGTCGCTAATGCTTTTGAAAACTAACAGTTCACTGGGGGCTGGGGTCTAGTTACTTTTGAATCAAAGCACATCCCAGGTACTGCGTGAGGATGTGAAATACTGGTTACATCCAGATTCCCAACAACTCGAACAAACCGCTGCACCACTCAGTTTAGCTACCCTCTGTCTAACATGCACACACAGCTCCTGTGTCTTCTGCAGCCCTTTCCCCAGGGACAATCTGATCAGCCCACAGACATCTAGCAACTATTGCATAATCTTGCTTTTAATTTAACCTTTTCAATCAACATCAAGACACTGGCAAGCAAGAAATCCACTCATATATCTCTGTTTCAGAGAGATGATCCTCTTCTATTGGTGTACTGACCAGACTCCTATTACCCTGGTTCCAGCCAAAATTTTCCTAGCACGAACACACAACTGAGTTTTGTTATCTTCACTGAAGATGATACTTTTGAAGGCTGATTACAGAGAGTTTTAGAGAAAAAAAAAGTTCCTTCATAATTTTGCATTGGAAAACTACTGGTTAAGAGTTGAAAAAAGAAGTGCTTACTTTTGCAGATTAAAACATTCAGATGAAAGGATTAATGTGAAAAACTGAGGTATAAACTTTCAGTAACAAGAAAATTCTGCTACAAAGTCATCTTTTCTATTGTCTAGAGGTGGTCTCAAACATCTTTCCTAAGAAATTATATGTGGCTGTTCTTGTCATAATGTGAAGTTATAAAACTGGCATCTAACTGGAACTTTATGGAATCATACTTACCTATTCTGGACCTTTTAAAAACTGTATTAAAAATCTGATAAAGGCATTGTTCTATGCTAGCTATATCTTTATGATTTTAGGGGTTTCTGGTTTTGGTTTTTTTGTTGTGGTTTTTTTTTTTTTAGCGCTTTGAATGCCTCATAGTTTTCACAACAAATTCAGCTTGATTTTAACCTTCTGCAGTGACTACTGCAAAGCTTCTTAACTTTTACACTATAATGCAGTCAATGTATTTATAGTTCTTGAAAATGTCACATGGCAACGTTATGCCAGGGACAGCACATCTCTGAGACTCCTTAAGATGTCTGCATTGTTGTATTCTATTTGTAGAGGCATTTTTGTCAGCGGCAATGAAGAAACAGAGCTGCTGCTGCAGCTCTTTCAATAACATTCAAGCTTATAGTTGACCCAAGGGGCTCACGTTGTGACATCCATATTTAATTTAACAATAAATCATATT
Organism: Gavia stellata; assembly: GCF_030936135.1. Lineage (NCBI taxonomy): Eukaryota > Metazoa > Chordata > Aves > Gaviiformes > Gaviidae > Gavia > Gavia stellata. Next base: position 19,798,163 of record NC_082598.1, on the reverse strand, counting down.
TTCATGGACTACAGTATCGCATTATAACCTCACTGTTTTATGTGCATGGGAATGCAGCAAAAGCAGACTAGTACATATCTACAACACAGGCTAAATGGTTAGTTCATGAGAGCAAGGTCAAAGTGTACAGTGATGACAATATATAAAAGGTTTTATAACTACTCTTAGAAGTCTGAGGGAAAAAAGGACACAAAAAGCTGTCCAGAAGGGACTGCATTTAACTTAAGGTGCATTTTCTTTAAATCCTCTTAACTGCACCACCTTGCTTACTGTCAGTTTTAGTTCTGCTCTGCACTTCCCATTGCAGTCAGCATTCTCTGTATCTCATTTTCTCTTCTGCTTCATTCAAGCATATTTAAGGAGAAAATTAACACCATCTGAATCTTAAGCTTCACCCATCCCTTTCTCCTCACAATAATTTCTCCTATTTGCCCTGCATATTTTACTGTTGACCTTCTAGCTGACTCCAAATTAAATGTTCATGTTTTCTATTTACTTCCAAATCTAGTTCTGCTTGTTCACATTTATTCTTGCCCATCTCCCTCTTATTTGCCTCTGTCTGTATCACATCACATCATCCTCAACTTCTTTACTTTCTATTCCTACTAACTTCAACTCTCTTTCTAGTGCCTACTTCTTGCAGCCCTCTGTCACCTAAAATTCATTTAATTCATTCTTTCCTCCCCATCAGCATTATTAATAATCTTCTACTAGCCAGATTACAGAATAACTTCATTGATCTTCTCCATTAGCTGCCTCTGGCAATAGTTTACCCACTGTTTGCACTGCTCTCTTCCATAGACTTTATGAAACTCTATTATCTCTTTTAGAAGGTCCCACTTTTCAAAACTAAGTAGTTTCAATTACCTTTTTATTGGCAGCCTTCATCTTTGGTCTAGATGTCAACCTTAACATACATTACATAAAATTAAGGAAGAGCAACCGTAGTAAAAAGCATTTCACTACTCTGATCCATGTTCTCTTCTTACTTCTCATCCAGCTCTGTTTGTCATTTCTTCATGCATTGTATCTAAATTAGATTCTCAGTTCCTTGGGGTAAGAAGACATAATTTTCATTTATCTGTAAAGGACCATGCATGCTTATGGCTCTGTAGAGATGTTAAATATGTATATCCACATTTATTAAAATATTGATGCTTTTATCTATTCATATAGTGCAGAGGCAACATGGCAGCAGTTGTATCCATTTAAAAACTATTTCCCATCTGTAATAGCTATAACGTGATATATTTATAGTAGCTGAGTGCTGATCACTCTCTATTTCCTAGTTCATACTTACATTGCTCTTTCTGGTCTTATTAACTAACACTGCACAAAAATAAAAATCTCAATTTTCTCTGACGGCATCAAAATCTTTTTCTAAAAATAAAGCATAGGGGTAACACAGAGTGGTTTTATCACTCATCCATACTGCGTGATCACAGTCTTAGCGGGTGAAGGCTTCTGTACCAACTCAAGACTGCTTCTGCCCTCCAAAATCTTGTAATTTAAATAGTCCTGATGATAGTAAAAATTTGAGGAATTTTGGATACCAGCATTCTTGCTACCTAGCTTGAGAGGCATTGAAGTATCTGATTTTCAAAGTACTAGAGCATAGTACTTTCTAAAACAGAAGTTCTTGGAAAGGGAAGTTCCTTATTATTTTGAAAATTTTGGCTGACAAAATTACCATAATTATTGCAAGCATGTATTCTACAAGCTAGGAGGGTTTTTAATGCAAAAAGATAAAATGAGGATACTATCAATCCAGATATAACATATTAAAATATTTCTATTAACAAGTGCAGTAAAAGGCTGTAGATATACTCTCCTTTATAGTCAAACATATTTATTTCTTACTTAGACAAAAAAGTAAGTAGGCATGTCCAAATCCCACAGCAAAATCCACACAGGCCCCTGTCATGACCCAGAGCTCATTGCATGAATGAGCCTGGACTAATCATTTCAAAAGTTAGCTCAAAAGATAAGGAATTATTGTAGAGTAGATGCTGCTGTATGCAGAGCAATTAAACTGTTCTGCTTCACATAACACTTAATAAATGGTTAAGCATTTAAGTGTTGAATAAAGTGAACATCTTCAAATACCCTGCTTTGCTGAGCTGAAAACTCGAAATGGGTTGCTCATTCATGGGTCAGTACATAGGGAGTGGTCTTAACAAACTGTTTACTCAGAGTAGCAGGAAAGAAGTTACATGGGGATAATGTCACTGGTATTTCTTCATAAAGTGCCCTACAGGCGGTGGATTTAATAATTCTATTATCTTTGCATACAGAGACCTGTTTCAACCAGTGTTTCACCATGCTTTTTACTGGATAAAATGATAAACATCAATCCAACTTAATGTCAAACCTGTGTAAGGCTGCACTGGTTATGGCCAGAACACACACTTTGTTGGACTGAACAAACGGCAAAGGTTCATTTTACCCAACTTTTGATGTCTCACATATAGGCATCTACCTCAGAGCTTTCCTTACTATGCATGAAGAGAACTGTGTCAATCAATGCACTAAGGTATGATTCATTAGACCTGCACTAAATGTTTACTTCAGGATAAGCCATTGTACATTGTAAAACAACTAGATTTAGTAAATTAATCCCATTTCATTAAACAGTGAGAATCGAATGTTTATTCATTTCTTTACATCTTCAGAGAAAATCAATTCCAGATATCCTGTCTACAAGCCTTATAAGTAAACAAAACAGCGTCAATGGCCTGACTCAAACACCATCCCTCAATAGTCTGCAGACCTTAATTTTTACTCCTTGACAAAACTGCTGTCCAATGCCAACTATTGCTCTCCAGACATGGCTTGGGGCCAGATATGGCACAGCCCAGGAAATGCTCTCCAAAGGCAGCTAGAAGATGGTCTGCCAGCTTCAGATAGAAGCAGGCCCTACCAGTTGGTTTCAGTGCCAGAAAATGGTCCTTTGCATCTTCTACTTGAAGAAAAAAAGTTAATTGGCATAGATGACAATTCTAAACTGCAACTTTAAATGAGAAGGAAGTAGATAGAAAGGTAGCTTTTAAATGAACATTCTAATGAAAGTAAGAAAATAAAGAATGTAAACATAGCAAAACCAAAAAAGAAGCACGAAGATGGAAGAACGGCTACAAAAAACTATTAAACTATGGTGATATTCATGATTGTGATTACTTTGGACAAATATAACAGGGACAGTAGCTATTATCTAAATGAACTGGCATTTTAGTATACAGTTCACTTGATATATAATGAGAAGATCTACTCCCTGTGAATTATGACAGAGAATACTACCAACAGAAGGAAAGTAGGGAATGAATTTCCAGAAGATTGGAACTTGGACCAACTTTGTTTCTATCAAAACTAATGGTAAAGCACCTTCTGAAGAAAAGAGCTTCACTAGCGCTGAACACAGGCCATCCTGACATAAAGGCAGAAGCTGAGCTATAATGACTTAATGTCTCTGTACAGGAATGAATTATTACATGGACCTCATCGTGTACGGGAGGTCGTATTTTGTAAGGGTATTATGAGATGTAATGGTCAGGTTTTCACGTGCACTCAACTTTACATCCTTCACAATGAGAAGTATGAACAATGAGAACTCTTGAAGATCAATGTGGTTGCTTTGCTCAACGAAGAACTACGGCCCTACAAAACTGAGTTTAGAAATAACGTATGTATGGAGCACCTTTTCATTTGTTTACACCCCAGGATGGGGGGAGCTGGATTAAAATGACTTGCTTTCCTTTCAGCTTTTTTCTGATCACATCATTTTACTCCAATTTACATGAGTTTTAGCTTCAAGAATCATTGGTCATTGCTGAATGCAAATAAGCACAAAGTAAAATTATATTAAGCTTGCACAATTGATCTTTCATCATTTTAAATGGTACCTTTTAAAATTTCCTGTAAAATCAGCCTGAAATACTCCCATCGTTGACTGTCATCAAGTAGAGCAGGGTCACTTTGGGAAAACCCATTCTCAGTGATGTAAATTATAGGGTTATTATATGTATCCTAGAACAAGAGAGCAGAAGTTTTATTCAGAACAGATGTAAGAAAGCCCATAAAATCAGATGCATTACCCTCTATCTTTTCTAAGCTACAAACTAAAACTAGTTTTCATCAAATTGCACTGACCCTATTAACTTAATTTTCCATGAGCTGACCTTTTATGACTAACAATGGAAAAGCAAAACTGTGCAAATATCCATGAAGACAGTGAAATGACTTATTTTAATGAGAAGACTAAAATATCTTTCCTGCATTAGCATCTGCTTATTGTCACTGCTCCTTAACCCCTTGGTACTGGCAGTCACCACACGTCCCATTGCCAGGAGCAGATGCATGCCAGGAAAGCCTTACTGCTGGCATCAGAAAGATCATTTCTGGAGTTCAAAAGATGATATAACACTAGTGTGTCATTTCAAACTGTAAAATAGCTATCAAGTACAAAGGCAATAGGAAAATACTAAGGCTTCTACTTTTTATAGCCAGCATGCAAAAATTAAATTAAGAATCCCAAGGTGACTTGTTTATTTATACCTTGTACAATGTCTTATGCCATCCAGATGGGCTCCTCAAAAAACCCCTGAATCACCAGTATTGGATTCTCAGATGCCCTCATTGGCCAGCTAATAGTGATAAAATGGTCCTATGAGCCTTAGGTCATTCCTTGATGTAACACAGAAGTCAATGCAAACCCCATGGTACTACAGCCAGGCATAAAATCCCAGTTGCAACAGGCCAAGAAGGATCCATTATTTGCTCAGCTTCACAGTCCATTGAAACACTTAGCCTCTTGTCTGAGTTTTCTTGGTCTTAAGTTTAACAGTTCAGGGCAAAGAAGTCAGCAATAGCCACTATCATCATTTTTTCCTCTTTAGTGAATCCTAGAAGCCTTGATGATAAGTAACCCTGCTTTGAATGCATTGCAGAAATCCAGGACTTCATGATGGCTGGATATTCACCATCAGCAAATACTGTCCTGACACACCCATATTAGGTAAAGGACAGGTACCCTTTAGTGGCTTTTTGATCCGCTACAGAATTCATAGAGGTTCTACCAATCTGAGTTCAGAGCTATAGACACAAGTCCACATTGTTTTCTCCAAACATCTTATCACAATTGTGCCAGGCTTTAGTATGACCTTTTATCACATTATAAGTTGCCTTGCAAGCTCTGGTACCAATGCTGGGGCTATACCTTTTTTCACAACCACCTATAGCAACAACATAAGGCTCATTAATAGTGATCACTCAGTCTCCAAATGTTCTGAAGCAATACTTTGCATGAATATCAAAGGTCTCAATGATCTTTTCAGATCTCCAGCCACCTTCATCTTCTAAGGACTGAGGTAAGCCAAAGAGATACAGTGAGCAGGATGCTATGTCCCAGGTTATTAATGATTTTGTTGTAATAATTGACTCCTGAAAATACTAAAAGAAACAAAAAAGGGTTAATGTAATAACTTTATTACACTTTAACACATGAAGAAACCTCACTGCGCATTTTCTCCGTTAAGAGATGCAAATATTTCCTCTCAACTGCATGCTGGCTACTGTTACAAGACCCCAGAGTTGGAAAAAATGCTCAGCACAGAAAATCTTCCAACCAGGCACATAAAATGAAATGAGGATGCAAATTTTCAAAATAGATCAGTGGACAGCAACTCCCCAGGAGAAACATAATTCTGATGGGTGCTGGTCACATGAAAATATAATCCTTTCATTTAAATGCCTCAATGGCAGCCTGGCTGCATGTACAAGATGAAAGTGTGTTAGAAAAATCCTGACACTTGAGAGCCTGACAGGTAGATTTGTTCTAATGAAAGCATTTCTTTCCTTAAGAACTGTGTCTTTTAAAGTTTGGTGCCACACTCAGCAAGGTAACTAAGTTGATCTTTTATGATTTGAACTTGGTTAGCTGGGTGAGCTGTTTTCTCTAGACTGTTCCATTCTCCATCACTGTCTGTGACAGCATTAAGACAAAGAAGATCCTGTCCATGCCTTCAATATTTTGCAGTGGTGTGAATTCAATGGTTCCCTCATCAGCTGGGGTGTCTTACCAAGTCTATATGACATTTAAGGCTTTTCATTGGGCTTTAATAGATTTTAGATGGAGTGTAGGGCACTGGTCTCTCTGGCCACCAACTTGAATGGCTTGGCAATAGTTTAGCCGAGAAACAGTCTTCCTTTTACACTGCCACTGCTGGAGACTGCTCAGTCCCTCTAACTGCAAGAAGGAATTGGCTCACCTCTCTAAAAGCTCATGACTTCTAACCTTTCTTGCCCCCCCTTGATAAGACAGAGATCAATTTTTAATTTCCTGGATGTGTTGTTAAAGCTGGCCAGTACTGGGGATGTATTTCTAGAGGCTTAAAAGGAATTCACCTTCTGTTCAGATTTAGCAGTGGCTGACATGAATACGTTTCCTAAAGGACTATTTTTATGCTGCTGAGAGGTCACTGTAAGTTTAAATATCAGCATACCTTAAGCTCTTATATAGGCATTTTTAATTTTGCTTACATCCAAACACAACTACATTGCTTTTAAGCCTTCTGAAAACACTAGATATTGCAAAACACATCATAAGCTCTGGTTCAGAGAGTATCAATTAGCTTGCTCTTTTACTTGAACTATCTGGTTTAGTGCGATAATTGGAAAAGGCCAACAGTGGCCTTGAATTATTACTTGTTAAGCTAAGAGGCTCCAGCCAGGAATAGGTCTCCATCATGCTGGTGGAATGTAGAAATCAGTCAGCTTTTCCTTCAGAGACTTGGGCTAAATATACCAAAGTGTTTAAGAACCTTAGAAACCTAAAATTCACAAAAAATTCACGGGTCTTAAACTACCACATAACCTAATAAGACATAGGTGCTTATGAAATGTCTATCCCAAGGCTTTGCTATACTGAAACCCAGAATTGAGAAAGGTCTAAAGAAGTTGAGAACACAGCAGAAAGGAGGAGGAGGAAGACTAAGTTGCAAAGATTAACAAAATGTATGCTTAGGAGGTTATATATGGTTTAGATTATTATTCTTAACAGTTTCTGAACCAGACAGTTTGTTTAACCCAAAGCAGGAAACTTGTTCATTAGTAAATGTGTCTGTACTATATTGTACTATAACTTCCCTAGTATTTTCAGGTTCAGCTTGCTGTGTATTGATATTTAAAAATGTCAACACAGGACCCCATACTAACTTCTTCTTAAAAGGACAGTATTAGACTTCAAATTATCCTAACTTCAAATGACTGATCGTAAGGATTTCTGTCAAATGGCTTTTTTAAGACAACATTTACTGCAGCAATCAATTATGAACCCCAGATTTAGATAGTGCCTTCTCGTAAACAAACAGGCGCATACACATCCTTTAGCGCAGCAAGACTCAATAAGTTTGTTTACGAAGTAATTCACAATAAATCTCACAGCTAGTTTGCTTTTCCTTCCAAATGCAGCACCAGAAAAACACATTAAATTCTGAGGAGACACTTGCCTGTGCCTGAGAATCCACCCACATAAAAGAGGAAGGAATATACCAGAATTTTAAATTTTGAAAAGAAAAATCTTTCCATTTGCAAGAGCAATTAGGAGCAAATACAGTTTGTTACTGTTACTTTTGAACAGGGACCAATTTGACTTCAGTGAGACTGGGGGTGTGTTAACTGTTTGCTGGTGGGACTGCAAAGTTTACTACATAAGCTTAAACTGGGAAAAAAGGAAAACCTTTGCTGGCACAGGATCCTGTTCTACCACATTGAGAGTAATGCTTGCCTAGAAGACACTAGCATTTCCCATTCTAATTTTCAGATTATAAATTACTTCGTAGAATTTATAACATTTAAGTGCAACCAGCTATCATTCATTTTTTACATCTTAATTAAACACCAATATTGAAAAAGATTTATGCTTTGTGTTAGGAAATGAAGAGAAATAGAACTGCATCCCTGAAAAATGTAAGTGTCAAGTCAAATTTCCAGATTGTCTCATACCTTTCAGAGTAGCCTGATTTAGTTTCTATGGCTGTATCTGGGGTCAGCTAGAAGCAGAAATACAGAAGAAAACACTCTTCCGAGAAAGTGTGTATATATGGGTTTTGTGGAGACACCCCAAAATTTTGGGATTACAGACATTAAGAAGCATTTTGTTACTGGAAAGTGAAGGATTGTTCTTTTCTCCTTTCTGTCGTCTTGTCTCCCCATCCTGATTCCCTGCATTCATGCTGAAGTGAGGCATAACATCAAACGCTCCCGAATCAATACCCCCACACCTACTACTTCTCTCTCCCTCCACACCGACACCTGGTATTTAGCAGCAAACTTCTTTTGCTCAGGGTACCTTCTGGGGTAAAAATAATTGTACAAAAATACTTTAAAAACAAACTTGGTGTAAGTTTTAACCTAAAACCTGACACGTCTTAGGAAGAGCACACCCACAACATCGCTGCTTTAAAAGACCCTCCCCCCACCGAGTTAGAAACAGAATGGTTTTAAAGGTTTTCAAATGTCCTCCGTCTTAGGTGTGAAATTGGTAGTGAATCAGTTGGTGTGAATGATTTTATTTGAAAGGACATTGCTCTAAGCTTTCTAATTCTTCACATGCTCTTTGTAAAAATGTTTATAGAGAAGATGATGGCCTTTCCATGCTATGCAGTTACAATTGCTTCAACAGATCACTGCACAAGGGAAGTGAACTCCTGCCTAATGAAAGCTGGCCTACTTGGAGTTCCTCCAGTGCCCTTTCACTAAATGTAAAGTTCATAATATTAATCAGGCAACTGCTTATACTGGGGATCAAGTGAACATTTTCTGAAATTACAGCTGAGTTTTGTCAAAATGTTAGCTTTCCTCACCAAGTGCATTCAGAATGTCTGCCTGCTATTTCCCACTCTGATGTCTAAATAACAGAGCCCGTTCAGTAGGCAGCTCTGTGGGGTTGTACAGCGCCTGCAGCCCCAGCTGAAGGAGTATCAGTACAGGAAAGAAACCACAAGGACTCAGCCAAATTTAAATTCAACACACCACAAAAAGAGTTCCTAGGGAAGGGCAAGCTGTGCCAGTGAAAGTGGGCCGCATATTGTAAATTTTGGTAGCAAAGGAAAGGCATCCATTCAAGCCTCTCCGGGATGCTGGCATGGTTTTTGCAGTCATGCTCTGCAGGAGAAAATGGCTGGTTGGTCTGTTTACAGCAGATTCACCAGCCCCCCCTTTCTGAATTCTTGAAACAAAGGCTCCTCCACTCTCTGGTGAAAACCATAATCTGCAGGATGCGGAGGACAGGCTGCTGCCTACTGAACAGCCAAACTCTACAGGACCAAAATTCTGCAGAACAAATATTGCTTCTGCTGGTATCTTCCTAGTACAGATTAGGATAACCTGAAGAGCATTTTCTAAGAAATCATTTCCCTTCATAGCCTTCCACCTTTTAATCTTCAAACCAGTGGAAGAAAAGAATTGCCAAGGCAAACAGTGCCCCAGAAGTACAAGGATATATATCTTCTTGGTAGAACTGAGATTCAGCAGAGTAGGAGATGGAATTGAGATTCAGAGGTTCATCCAAACCTACTTTGCTTTTTTCTCCTCGGAATGTTATCCTCCCAGCATATAAGAAACCTCAGCCAACGACTTTGATTCTCCCAACCTTTCTGGTTCAGCTTCAGTTGCTTTTATTCTTCACAATTCTCTTTGTTTCTTCTTTCTTCCATTCCCTATGTTCTACAGGCAAAGCTGCCATTTCCTGTCTTTTCCCAGTAAGTCACCTTCATCTTTCCCCCAGTCCATACCAATGGAATTAAAATAAACAATTCAGAAGTGTAACAAATTTTATATCTGAGTTTTAGCGATCTGACCAGCTTGTTTATGTGCTGTATCCCTTTTCGCTTTTACACTGTCTGCTGAGATTGTGAAAGCTCTTCTCCTCAGAGCAGGGACTGTCTTTTGCTTGTCAGAGAACTAAGTACAGTTCCTAGTTGAGTCTGAAGAATCCTCTCTAATTTGCTAAAGAAAATATCTGGGAAAAGTATGTCCCTCTTAGTGTAAAATAGTTGAGATGAAGTTCAGTACATCAGAGTATACTGATAAACTAAATGCATTTGCCAAATAAGATACTTGTCTGTTGTAAGCCATCCAAAAATATCCTTATGGCTAGGATCCCTGTAACTATAAACATTCTGATGAAGCAAAATGATTTAGAGTTACAATTAAAAAAACTGAAGTAAGCAAAAAGATACATAGGAAATATAATACTAATCCTATCCCAAAAGATTGTGCTATCCAAGGGGATCTGGAATATTAATTAGTAAGTTGTTGCAAACCTATAAAAAATCATCCCATAATTACTCTGAAAAAAGTTGCAATTTCAAAGCTACACTGCAGAATAGCATACTGGATTAATTATGCCAGACTGCAGCAATAACCTTGAATTAAAGCTGCAACCTTCTATTTTTAAGAAACAATTGCCTTTCTGGTTGATGAAACCTGTCGTCCCATCAGGTAACAGACGTGACCAGGAAAGAGAAAAGCGATAATGAGTCAATCCAAGCTGTTTGATACATTTCAAATCTTCCTCCCACAGAGTGTAGCTGCCACAAGCTACATCACCAGTCTGGTTCTTGAAAACTCGATCTCCTCCCTGATGGGTGAATGCGTCCCAGACATTAGGGCCCTCTCCATCTGCATCCCAGCCTTCTGCTTGAAAAACAAAACTTGGTCATTATACTTTTGACATCAAAAGACATATGTTGAATGTAAATATTTATCACAAGGTAGGCACAAAGCCCTCAAAATCTTACGAGCAAAATGAGCAGTATTCCCTTCCCCCTCCTTATATCATTTAAAGTAACTGGAACTTTCAAACATTAGTATATATTTGCATTAGGTTTTGCATTTATTCATATTTTTGCTTGCTGCTAATTATTTGAAAATCCTGTTTTAAAAAGCATTCAGAGTTCTGACACTCTTCATACTTCCTTAGCCAAAAATCAGATGTTTGCAACTCTTGAGATATTACAGGTTTTCACAAAGGGCATTTTCTAATGCAACTTCCATCCATAAATGTAAAAGATCAGTCCATATCAAAGAAAGCCTTTAGGGTATGAGAAATACACTCAACAAATAGGCACTTATGGCTTTCTGGATGTCCTTTGAAAATCCTGACAGTCTGTTAAAAAGAGAGGAATGCCATTATGAGCCATGGCCCTAGGCATATACAAGCTGAATTAATAACACAGCTCTGCAAAACTTCTGCTTTTTGCTTAGCCAAACGTTCACAGAATGCTCAAAGTGCTCAAATGTGTTTAAATGCTCAAAATCCCTGCACCATTTTCTTCACTTTCACAGTTTTGGGAAATTTCTTTGCAATCCAAAATTGAGATAAACAGATTACCTCTAAAATATTCAAAATTTAACTGTTTTTTGAGATTACACAACACTAACATTACACAGTATTTAAACCAAATAAATGTACCTTTCTTCATGACAAGCTTCTTTGTCTTTCCAGAGCAATTCTGTAACTGAGGAAAACATTTCATTTTTAATGTGGAGAGCTTTGTAAACTTACACCCCTGCAAAGTGTGATTTTATCATAAAATTCCAAATAACTCCAAAATGGCCAACCTCATTTAACAGCAAGATGTTTCAGAGCCCCAGTGAATGCACTGTTCCAGGGTTACTCTTTAAAAACTAAAATGACATTGTGTGCTAAAATCATGTATAAATTAAATATCAGTTGAGTTGTAAGATTAATAACTATATAATAGCTACATATCAATCCTCAATAAAAGTGTTTTAATAATCAATTAGTATCATAGAAATTAGAGATGGAGGAGAACTATTAGGAGGTCATTGAGTCCATCCCCTGCCAACGTAAGATTGCTCCCTTAAGTATATTCAGTACTTAATACACATCTGTCTTATTAAATCTAAGTTTAATGCAAGGTTAAGCATATTGAAGACACTTAATTTAAAGCATTACTAAAATTTGTAATATCACTTCTATAACCTAGCTTTTCAAAGATCATTGTCACATTTCATGTTCTTTACAGAATTTTATCGCAGCGCACGGACACTGATACATCTACATTTGGCTGGTCAGTAAATTAAAGTCTTATATGGGACAACCTTCAAAGTAGGTCAAATTTTAGATTCCGACAGTTTGAGCTTCTCTTAATCTCAGATTTTATCACAGACTTTGTGCTCTGTCTGTGTACTCCTCGGAAAAAATGCAGTACTAAAAGTTTTCTATATCCTGCTTCTGATTTCAAATATGCCTGCTGAAACAGTCATTTTAGAGGAGTGCAGGAAATTACAAGTGACAGTAATTCTTTGGTGGTACCTAGAATTCAGAAGCATTTAAGAGCAGGCTTCCTGCACCATATCAATATGATATCGCTCCTTTTTCACTACGGCGGGTGTAAAGGGAAGTCAAAAGCTGCCATAATGGGCAGCTAACACACCTTCACTTAAGAATCAGCAGCTAGAGCAGATGCTGAAGGATTTCTTTTTTGCCTGTCTTCTTCCAGCAAAGAAGGTGGGAGGGAGGGGGAGAAGCATTTGATTTTCAGCAGAGTGTGACAGTACTACTCCAGTGGTCATCAGCCACTATAAAGCCCTGACTGGGGCTGTGGCAAACAGACCCACTTTCAAGCATTCCTCATGCTGTTCGAAGAGCCACTCTATACAGTGCAGAATATCCGAGCTAGCTAAATAAAGTGTACGAAGCAATCGAGCCAAGGCAACAGGGAGCTCCACATACACTGATGTATCCTGCTGAGCCACAATTAGTCTGCACAGAGCTCTGCTCTGCTTCAATGAACTGAGCTTGCACCTCCAAGCTTGCTCAAAAACCTCCATGCTACAGAGCAGTTCACAGTGTAGACATACCCTGAGTTTTAGAGAGCTTCAGGGCCAGGAAAGAACAGTGATGAGGAAGTGATTTTACATTTCAAACACATAGGTGAGACTTAGCTACCTAATCATCACATAACATGTCATCAAATGATTAATATAAATTTTCATGAAACATGATGCCTGTTCCCCATTCTCTGAAATTATTACAATGGAGTAAGATAGAATGTTTTTCCTTTTAAGTGAAGCTAGTGAAGGAGGAATATTACTGACCAGAGTATTTAAGTTTTCATGTACTTTTCCAAGTCAGCTTTTCTTCTAACTCAGTTGTGCTTTTACCTTTCGGAGTGAAATTTTCTTGGCCTGGTCTCCGCCCAGAAGGTGAAATTTTGTTTGAATTAATGCAGTTCAACTGTTTGGCATATGAGAGAAGTGAAGAAAACCACTTTTACTATTAGGAGAATTTTTTGCAACTTTTCCCTCTCTCTCCAAAAGAAAAAATAAGGAAAATCAAGCAGAGTTGGAATTTAGCATAGAAATGGCCCTCAGTAAGAAAAAGTGCTTTTGAGTGTTCTGGTGCAAATTGATTTTGATTTGACTGAGTCATGAACCTTTGAAATCTGCACTTTGAGCATGCAGAGTACAATTGGTATGATTTTTTAGCACTTTGAAATATAGAGTGAAGAAGGTTGTACTGTGCATAAATACATAGCTGACAGTAAAAAATAAAGTAGTCTGTCAGCCCTTGCCTCATCCACTGTGTGTCTTGTGATATGTGCAGCAACTGAGTTTGGACTCTACAAGAACCATTGCTTCAATCATGCTGCCTCTAAGTTGGAAGCTGCACAGCTTCCAAAGCTTTCAGGAGGAAGAATTCCCTGTTGAGTTTCTTACTTCTGTGGGAAAAGGGTCATTTGAGTAGTGTCTAGACCACATTATAGATTTTTTTTTTTTACGTTTCTCCCACTCAGAAGCCTTAGGAAAGCTCGTTAAAAATACATTAAGAGAACATTAAAGTTGCACATCTAGCCGCTCAAAAGGCAGGAAATTATAATGTCATTCTATATGCACACACAATTCACGTTTTAAAAATTAGTTAGTAGAGCTATGCGCATTGCAGGACTCGAGTTAGAATCTTGCCCAGAATATTGATTCCCCGGGAACAGCGAGCTGTTCAGTCTATTAGGTGAAGCTAACCGAGCTCGTTAAAAGGTACCAAGCATGGTCAAGTACTCTCACTTTCAGCAATAACCAAGAACTAAAGGCTACATCCTCAAAGACAATTTTAGATCTACAACTCCCATTTAGGTACTGAAATCAATGGGAGCTAAGTGCCTGTATGCTGCAGGGTATAATATGAGAAAATCAGATCTATATGTATTTTAAAGGTCTCTAAACACACACTTACAAAGGGATAAAGGTTGGGGGGGTCATGGCTGTATGTGTCCCTGTACCTTATGGCTTTGCATTCCCTATCCTGCCACATACTTTCATACCATGATGGGCAAATCACTTTATCAGTCCCTCCATTCAGTTGGGAACATGACACATGTCCCTGGGAGAGGGCCTCCACAAGTCCAGCTGTTAACCTCTCAGTTTACCATTTTTCATATTCTTTGGAGATTAATTCCTAACTGAGGACTGAGTACCCTGTGAGTACCAATGTCTGATGAGGTAGTTCTCTCATCCAGTTTTGGAACAGGCAATAGTAATCTACTGAAATTAACTCTGGAAAAAGGGCATACTCAAGAACTAGTGGGAAAATTACTTACTCCTGCTTCCCCTCCCTATAGCTAGTGAAAGGTTTCTCCTCTATTTCTATTACCTATCCATATTTCTATAATTTGAAACATCTTTTACCTCTTCTTTCTGCTCAGGCCAGAAGCATTTAAACAGAATTGCTACATGGATTTGCATCAGATGTAGCATCTATGTAATGAGGCAAAGATCAAACACTCTCCTTCCTGGATACAGACTTTTCGTTCAATTAAAACTTCCTTAACACTCTGGCAGCTAAAAATTGACACCTTCAATTTGATATGCTGCTGTAGCTGCACCCCAAGCAAATCCAACTGGAAAAGCAATATCCTCTGACACCGGCTGAAAAGGATAGGCGAATACACAGCATTATGCGGTGCTATGGAGATGCGGGCTTCATGTGCAGGCAACAGTTTCTGGCTCGATCACTCTTCCACTTGTTACAAGCAGATTCTATACTGAAGACAAAAATAAACCCTGTGCAACTTCACACACTGAAGGGTAAGCCATGCACTTTGCATATCTCAGGATTAAAGCAGAGAAGTTCAGTCAGCTAACAGGGAAAGTGGGAAAGGCAGCAGTGGAGAGGCCAAGGGCAGTCACGGTGAAAGGGCTCCACCTAGTACAAAGCATTAGCACACAGAACAGATCCCTGTTTCCCTCCACTTCCCCCTCAGCTCCCACCTCCCAGCCAAAGGACTTTGTGGACCCTCTACTCAACATCAATCCTTTAGCCACCAGGCAAAACGTCAATTCCACCTCTTTCACTAAGCTTCAAAAACCAGCGGCACCTCTTCTTTTCCGGCATCAAGTTTATAATTTTTCTCTCCCAACACCAAAACAACTGGCCTGCAGTAGGTGAGAAAGAATGTTTTAGCCACTACATGTTCAGCAGTGAAAACCAATGAGTAGAAGAGGAAAATTTGTATGGGCGTACAGGCAGAACAGCTACCTTTCTCCTCCTTCAAAATCCCATCGATGCTCATTTTTTCTAGAGCAGCAATGACATCCGTACGGCATGTGTGCCAGAATCAGCATCTGCAAAACAGCCCTCAGGTCTCTTCCTCTACCTTCTGTCAGTGCTGTTACTGCTCTCCTGTCAGCAGGCTGAGAAGGGAGCAGCAGCAGGAGGACCAGTCAGGTATGACTGTAACAAGTGGGATGGGCTAAAAGTAGTTTACTGTCCCTTCCCAGAAAACTGCAACACCTGCCGCACTACATGGCACTACTGCGATTTTTTTTTTTTGGACTTAGAGGAGTTTTTTCCCCCATTTATTATAATACTATTTTCACACCGCTTTTGCCGAGGTCACTATCTGCACTTATTGGACTGCTAGGCAATAACGTATGATCACTACTATTTTTTCTTCTTGTTTGTATCTCTTGCACTTTTTGGATTTTGAAACCTTTCTGGGTGAGGACCTACTCCTGCAAAGCATTATACATGTAGGTGATATTTTCTTTGATAAAAAGAATAAGACAAACCTTAACACACACACAGAAAAAGCCCCTATTACAGTTAATGCACATACTTTTGCCAGAAACACACACAATAAAAGACTCAACTTCTTAGGCAAAAACATCCTTTGTAGAGATGCAGAGAAGCTGATTTAATTCCCCAGTGCACGTTGCAGAACCAGACAGTGCAGATGCAATGCAAAATAAATCAGGCTTTCACAGCAGGCATGCATTTCCTCAAGTGTCTTTCAAAAGAAAGGTAAAAGCCCCTTGAATACAAAGGAACAAAGGGGGAAATGAGGCACAACATACCAACTTGTTCCCAAAACACATGCTGACACATGATCTAGGCAAACATAACATATTCTTTACGTGTTTTATACAGATGACCAAAAATTGATAAAATGAACTAGTTAATGTTCTCTGGTTGAAGCAGCTTCCGGCTTTCATTTGCAAGAAGGTAAGCATTGGACAGTTAAAAGTAAAACTCATCAGGCACACCTTAAATCATGATTAATAGGTATTAATGAACCAGAGTAATAATGCATATTTTTTACATCATTAAATGTTATTGGTAGGTAGCTTTGAAAATATAAGTGACATTAAATCTTTTCCCAGAAAATCATACAATTCAATTTCACAAGAGATATAATAAATATGTAACTCAATAATAGGGGGAGAGGGGCAGACAGGAGATAGTAGCAATAAAAACCCAATAAAAAGTTTTATAAAAATGCTTAACCATAAAAACAAGGCTAAAAAGTGTCACTGCTGATTCCCTAGCAGGAATTAACAAAGACAGAGATGGGCTTTAGGAGAGATTGAGTGGGAGGAAAATATTCCATAAGCAGTCTGGGGAAGAGTGAACAAAATTTGCCTCAGAGGTTAAGGCAGATTCACAGCAATGAGATAGCAGGCTATGCCAGATAGGTAGGCAGATACCGAAAGATGCAGAGCTTCAAAATTCAGAGAAGCTGAGTTGACAGCAGCTAATCTCAAACTCTTCTGGCAACTCCATTTCTAGATTTGTGACCCCACTTCTGGTTGTATTTCTAGAGTCATGAACCCACTCCTTGTTGCAGTAGCGGGACTTGCAATTATATTTCCTTTAGACCCAGTGCATGTCACGGCTCTTAGGATGCACCCAACTTCTTACTCTGATAATTTTCCCTACATCTAACAAACAACCTGACCCCAACCTGAATTTCAGTATTTCACTGTCCCATTGTTTTGTTCGACACATATAAGTACAAAACTATAAGAGATCTTAGTTCTACCTAGAGGCAATATTTTTCCAGACTAGGTTTAGGGTTTTCACATTTGCACTGACATAGACTATACTTAACTAAATGAGCTCAAGCTCATACTCCTAGGAAAAATCAAGCAGTTCTTGGATATCCAAATGTATTTGGATAAAGATATTTTTGGCAAGTCAATAAAGACCAAGAGTAATTTGCCCTGATGCAACCTAACTTTATAAAATGCTAGGTATTATATTAAGGTGAAGGATGAAAAGGCTTTGGTGTTGGGCCTTTAAGTCATGTGGGATTAATTATTATCAGAGGAATTATATCTTGTCAAAATGAGTTTTTCCTGACTGAATCCAGGTTTCCTAATTTAGAAATTAAACTTTCAAGGGGTTGTGAAAATGAAAATCTCTTTCCTGAAATTTTACACTGTGCAGGAGCAGAAGAACGATATAGCTGCTTTGGAAGCAAGACTGTACATCTCTGAAACAGCCAAAGATAGAAGTTCACATATTCTGTGAGTTGTCTTTGAAATTGCTACTCATAAATTTAGCTTCCCTTCCTGGCAACATAATGGAACAGCTATTGAGAAAACAAATTTGCTAAACCACTTTGAAGTCTGCCAGACAAACTTGATTTTTTAATAGCAATATAAAATTAATGAATAGAGAGCAGAAGCTATACTGTCACGTGTCTGAATTTTAGCAGTATACTGTTTTCCTTAGGATATTTTAGCACTGAGCTGAAGGTGTTCTCTATTAAGTGATGGAGACAGTTTCCACCTTACACTGTGGCTGCAGTAGAGGACTCCTAACTTTGATCCTCTAAATTGAACCTTAATTAGAAGCATCTGCTGGATTGTTGATTAGCCTTTCTTCTCCCATCTCCAATGTGTCAAAATTCTGTTCCCAAACTTAAATCAAATTGGAAATGAACTATCATGTTGACTGAAATGAAGGGTGATGATAAACAATGAAGGGTAATGATAAACAGTAACTTTGAAGGGAGCCATTTAGTGCAGTACACAAAGATTAGTATTACTTCTGATCTCATTTAATAGCTTCAATAATGAGCTAGAAGAGGGAGTAAATGGTACATTAATGAAATCGGCAGATCTATTAAACTAGGAGGAGCTGAGCACACTGCTGAAAATGGAGAAATAATACAAGGGGTCACGGGAAGATTAGAAACACAGGCAGAATATTGCAATGAGATTCAGTTTAGAAAACAGAAGAATAATATTTGGGTTAAAAAATCCACAGATGGTAACAGGTAAAAATCTGGAGAGCTGTAATTCTGGAAGAGATTTAAAATTAAGAACATCAGGAAAACTAGGCAAGAATCTGTAACTCAGCAGCAGAGAAAAACAGTGAAATTTGGGCAAAACTGTTAAAGGATAAGCAAAGAAGTAGTGACTCATCTTAAAGCAGCTCTACAACCATCAGCTCTCTTCTGCATTTAGTCTGGATGCTGGAAAAACCGACTATCAGTCAGATGGTTAGAGATTTTGCAGCTATGGAATTTTTTCCTGGAAGAAAACTTAAAAGTAAGCCATCCATTTAACAGAGGGTTGTCCTTCATGAAGTGAATGACATAACAGTGAGCCACTGGCTAAAAGACCGTAAAAGAGCATGAGACTGAAGAAATAAAATATTCTCCCACTGCTTCTGGTAATTGCATCATGCAGCTTGAACTTTTTGATATTGCTGAGGAAACTGCCAATGCAATGCCAGCTGCTATGAGCTTTCCAGTACCAGATATATGTGCACAATATCTTTGAGAGCTAAAGCCAGTTGTGGGCAAATTAATTCCAGTTGAGGAGCTCATACAAATTAATCTTGCCGGGAATAACTGTACACAAGCTATAGCACAGCGCCAAACTAATGTTACATCACTCCCTGTACCAGACACAGTTTCGGCAATTCTGCACAGCACAGCATTAGGATGTATAGTACGTATGTAAAGTGATATTCCATATTGGTCATCAGTCTTCAAAAGTGCTTGGTAGCTCTTGGCTGTTGAACGCATTGTCCTTTATTGCTGAGTGCCTCCATACAGTATTTTTAAGTGGGCTTGGCCGCTCAGGAGTTTGTCACTGTCACTATGTTGTGACCCAACACTGAGTGTGCAGAGAGCAGGGCGTTGATCCACAGCTTTAAACTTGCACACTTCAGTAGAAAACCTGGCAAAAGCCCTTTCATGTAAAACCACACTCTATTCATTTATATCTCAGCACGTCCTGCCGTTCCATGCTTCTGGATTGTTCACCTTCTGAGTGAACAAGCTTAAAAACAATGAGCCATCACACAAAAATGTCAGGATAAAAAAAGGAGTAGATATATATGAAAACCAACATTAAAAAAACCCCAGAAGCATAGACAGACCCCCTGGTCCCTTGTGAATGCAACTTGTTTCCTGAGACAGTGCCCCTTCACTGTTTCAGGGAGAGCTGCCTGTGTTTTCCAGAAATAGGAAGTTTCAAGACATTTGTAGACACTACCTACTGGCAAACTTGCCTGATATGATTTTGCCAGAAAATATTTGCCGTACCTAATCAGATTGGCTGTAACCGGTTAGAAAGACATGTCTGAATGACTTTAAACTAAACTTGTTAACACGTTTAAAATAGAAGGCAAAGAATTCTTACGTATGTGGAAAAGCAGTATAGTTCCCCTATTTATGTCATGAATCTGTAGGCTATTTCACTAGACAGCTGAGTTTTCAAAATCATGTACATATAATCTTTTCTGCACATACCAAGTTCTGCTTTAAAACCAGTATGCCCCATTTTTTTACAGGATGTACACTTAGATATTCCAGCACCTTATCCAAGGGTTACTTCATTCTGGAACATCATTTAAGTGTCCATATGAATACAAATCTAGAGGTCAAATTTGACTCTTTGAAAATGTGGGCCCAGTATCTGGTTGTTTTGATGCTTCTGAAACTTCTCCCTTGTTAACAGTTAAATCATATTTACCTTTAAAAACCTGTCACATCACTTGGGTTTTATTCCTCGGAGATTATATATGTGATGTCTGTATTATTCTCCCACTTTAATACTCACAACTTACATATTTCCCAGCACAGCACTGATTTTTTTTGCTTGCTTCCGACCCCACATGCCATGAACAAGAAGCAGCCAAAACAGGGTAGAGCTTGTGGAGACTGTAGTCCCCACCCCAGGCACACATCCACCCACAGCCCCTGATGCCATTGCATTTCCAGGAGGCAGAAGTATGTGCTCCCATCACATCACACAGTGGGTAAAAATGTTGCTGAGAAGCTTGAATGCTTACAGGGATGGTGAAGCTCTGTCCTCACAGTCTATCAACCCTCCACTGATACAATGGAAATCACAAGCCAGCACCAACCAAATTTGACAGAAAACTAACATTTGTGAGAATACATGGCTGAATGAATAGATAGACTGATATTGGTGTTGCAACTGATAGAAAGCCTGAAAGGCAGGTGCCACTATGATATTAGGCACCAGAGAAAATACTCAGAGGAGATACATTACAGATGCTGATACTATGGGAAATGCTTCAAGCAAGATGCATTAAACCACAAAAAAGCAAAAATCAAAACCCTCAGATAAACCTGGTGTTAAAACTGAATTATCATAGAAGCACTTTTTTTTTTTTAATTTTATGCAGGTTTTTTCACCAAAACACTAATAACCGAGAAAAATTCCTAACACATTTTCCTGTTTTGTTTTTTTTTTTCCTTCAAGGTTTTTTTAATTATTTATTTTAACATAAACATAGAATAAACTAGGAAAGGATTCTGCTCAGACCAATTTTGTACTGGGGATATATTGACTAAACCAAATGATTTCAACATTTATGATATGTATTAAGTCCTGTAAAGTCCCACATTTTGTTTTCAGAATCAGCTAGAAATAGTGCAACTAGGTTTTATAGCAGTGAAACTGTATCTTTCATTTTCTTTCCTTACAGAAAGGCTGTTTCTAATGTCACTGACTATGACTAATGACATTGACTATGACTTTAGCAAATAGGCTTGAAAAGCTTCTTCCACCAGTCAGGATTAAGAAATCCCATTATATTAGTGCATTTACATAAAATTCACTTCCTTATATCAGCAATACGGAACTACCTACTATTAAGCAGGAGTACACTATGAGAGACAGTAGTTGATATTACTTCTCAAAAGATTTGTGCTATGCCATTATGCTGTAAATAATTTTTCCTTTTGCAAGAAATAGTATCCATTGTACTCTTCGTTTTTATCCTGCAAAATATTAGTGAACACTACTGCTTGCACCTGGAAAGGGAGATAAGTAGTACAGCAGTACTTTAATTTGACAAAGTAATCCAAATACCTATTTGGAACTCAGTAAATACAGGTTATTTTTCAAACAACTTGTGCTTTATATATACAGTTTTGGTCTTCCAAACAGTATTACTGATGTGCAGTGATGTCTCAGGATTACGTTATTCTGGGAGTATCACAAAACATGTACCTGACTCTGAAGCTAAACTAACAGAATCAAAAGAAAAAAAATCAATACAACTGTTTAACATAGTGCTCTTTTGCTTGATTTAAACACATAAATAAAAAAAAGATTAAAGGATACGGTAGGTATAATGGTGCAGCACTGACCTTTTTATCATCACAGAGGTTGTCTACTTAACAAAGAAGTCACATGGATGAATACAGTATCTCATTCAATTTAAGCTCTTCAGATCTTTCCTCATGTTTTAGCTTGGCACAGAGAAAATGGAACAGTTGCACAGCATAGATGAAATTATACACATTTTCCCCTTGTGATGAAATACTAAAGAATTTTATAAGCACACAAAAAAAAAAGTGGACTTTATGGGTAAGCAAGTCTATTTTTGTATCCACCTCCTTTGTATTTCTCTCTCTCAACTGCCTCTTTCAAACTAGGCTGGTGAATAGACCTAGTAATGGTTGTTGGATTAAAGCTTTTGGCTGATGAGTGATCAATATCCAGGAGGAGGCAACAGCTACAAATGTGAGGATGTGAAGGCTGGGTGAACGTACATACCGAGCTCTCACAAACCTTTCTGGTTCCTTACATTCCCATGGAGGCCTGTAGAAAAATAGTGGGTGTTTATGTAATTAAAAGACTACATCATGATCTATGACATAGATTGGGATGGGGGACACAAAGGCAACCTTTTGTTTTCTAGCCTTTGAAAAGGAGATTTTGTAAATTACCATTATTTTAGCAGAATACATATAGCAGTTTATTAAATGTATTTAAAAACTGTGCTCTGGTGGTGCTGTTACCCACATCACTTTCCTCTCAGTCTGAGCCAAGGCAAGAAGTTGTAGCAATAGGAAGCCACTACCTTTTCTGGACTATTACTACAGCTTGTCATTGGTTTCAGTCATTTGTTTCCTTGCCAAAGATGGAGTAATGTTATGTTGAATTCCAAGTTCTGCAGTGGAGTGTGCTCTACTGATTATAAATTATTTTTATACTCTGCTTCTGGCCTGCATTCCTGCTCTTAGGGTCTGTTTTTTTTTAAAACAGCCTTTGGCAGCAGTAGGAAAATGGCAGGGCAAGTTTTGTTTGGCCTCTGAACTCTAGCAGGAGCATGCTCAATCTCTGCAGGAACAGTCCAATCCAGTTAACGCAAAGAAGCTGAGAGGGGCTGAAGCGTTCTGAAAGTGAATCTTTGGCAGATTACACAAGCAAACTCTCATAAATTCTCCACTGAGCTTATGTAAAGTGTATTATTTCTTCCAAGGTTTCTACTGGGTCCAAATTTTAATGAATCTTAACAGATACAGCAAGAGAGGTATGCTGACAAGCATGTGTCATTCGTGTCCCAATTTTGATTTGCTCCTTCAGTGTCTGGAGATGCTAAAGATAACTTGCTTTCTTCCTGCAAAAATCTCATGTTTCAGACACCTCTGATCCGTACAAGGACAAATTTGAGCCTGAAAAGGAAAAGGCAGTCAGACTCGTGGTCCAAGATGCAATGGTTATTAGAGATGTGAGCTGAAGTATTTGCAAGAAAAGAGTCCAGTTCTTACTTTGCCTGAGTCAGGTTAGGAGGTGCATTTCTCGCTAACCAGATGAATGTCCTAAGCAGCATGTATTGGCTATCCTGCACTGAACTTATAAATGCCTCTCCTTTTTTTGGCATTCTGGATATCTTATTGATAAAAAGTGTATCACAATGCTGCATTCTGACAAAATATCTTGGTTCTAACGGATCTGTCAGTTTTCAACACTAAAAAAAGAATTTAAAAAGTCATAATAATCTCTGCTTTTTAAACCCCATCTTTCCATATTCACTGTTTTTTTCTGTCTAAATGTATTAGCCTGGAATTCCTCAGAGTGCAGTGGAAAAACGCAAATTCTATCACACTTCTGACAAGTAGAATACAAAAAGATTCCCATTTTGGACTCTATATGAACACAGCCTCTACGAACAAAATCAACACAAGCTTTCCATTAAAGTTATTGGAAGTTGGATCAGGTCTTAGCTTTCAATCAACCTGAATAAAAGGAGAAGAAAATGTAACACAGGAATGGTACCCAAATTTTTTCCTCCAACAAAGTGACTTTTTAAATATAACTGTAACTGATATTTTAAAAGTTATTTTCTCAGTCTTCTTTCAAAATGGCTGAACTTCCACTATGGCAAAGGGATATTAAATGGGTATTGCAAAAGGGATTGGGATTTTTTTCTTTCACCCTCCCTCTCCCAATCAAGATTAGCCAACTCCTCATTAACATATGCTATACATAAGATTTCTAAGGGGTTTGTAAAGACTGTTCTATATTTCTCTTGCAGTTACAGCAGAGTCTTGAACTGATGCCTAGAACAGACCCAAGATGTGTATCTCTCAGCACACTCTGTCATGTGCTATTGATGATAAAGCTTGCAATTGTTATACAGCTGGATTAGTGCCTTAAACATACCTTTGCCATTCAAGGAGAAGGCTTAAACAAAAGAAAACCACTTGTCCCCTAGCAAAGTTCGATGAAAATGTCAGCACGACAAAGCAAGCTGAGAATATTTTCTGAAGAAAAGATCTTGTGATCAGTATAACTTTTGTTTCTGGCAATATCTGGTTATTTGCATGGAATACTTTACAGCCATTAATTTCTCTAGGCATTGGTTTATTCTCTCCCTTATTTAAAAAAAAAGCTGATATTAATTTTTTGAACTTTTAAAAAAAAATTTTTTCCCTTAAATGTGCTGAGTTTTCAAATGAGAAGAGTTCACGGATGGAACAATGGAAAGAGAACACAATGAGTAGGAAATAACACTGCCAAAAGACAAACAATCCTTAAAAAATCAGCTGATACCAATTGTTTACTGCCACAATACAGTAAGCATTCCAGCGCAGAACGATTCTAGTGCTGTTATGCACAGATTGTCTTTAGCTGTCCCTGAAAAGACACTATACAGGAGAACAGAGTCCCTAGAGAAAAGAGAAATGATTTCTCAAAAGCCATACAAAAGATCAATATCAGGATTAGGAAAACATTTAGATCTTTCATCAGGCAAATGACCTTTTCGGGGTACAATACCTATCTGTACCTTCTCACATCTGCCGCAGAATTATCTGGCACTGAGCACATTTCTGAAGAGTTAGGAAAACGTGCAGATAGATGTTTTGCTTTACAATATACAATTATAAAAATGGAAAGCTAGAAGTTTTTTTGTTAGCTTTAATTGTTTTTTATATTTATGTACATACTGAAAGTAAGTTTACAGTGCTGCTTTGTTCTGCAAAGCACATCTGTAGAAATGCTCAACAGAATACGAAACTTCATACATTCCTTCAAAAACTAACATTAACGGAGCTTTATAACTCAAATGATAAAATTTTGGAAAGAAGACCTGAAACTCAAAATCACATATCCCAGCTCTGCCCTTCTGAACAGCAGTAACCTGTATGTGCTGCTGAATGGATGCTGAAACATATCTTTTCATCCATAACTTTGCAATAGCAAGTTTCCTGTACTAAATTGACTTTGTATTTTAGAAGTTTAAAAGTTGAATGATTGCCTATTAAAGTCAACACTACAGAATCTCAGCTCTTGTGGAGAAGGAAACCTTGAAGACTTGTGTTCAGTATACAACCAATTCAAACACGAACACTGTAATGACATTAGAGATTACCTTTTTATCATTCAAATTTCTCCAGTGAATCTGTAAGGGAAAGAGGCAATTTTATAAAACACATAATTATAACTGCTTTTGAAGTGAGTTGTGATCACAATCTACTAAAAGGGTGGATAAGTATTTGACTGTAGGACTAGAATTTTAACAGATGTGGCAAATCTATCTGCAAACAATAGCTTTTTTGTTGGACAGCATCAAAAAACTGCTACGCTTTTCCATTGTGGTTTATCTCTGTCATTGCCCACCTAGCACTTTAAAATTTATCCTCTTAACAATCATTAAAACTTGAATACAAACTCTTCTTAAATTATGTTTGTGTATATATATAGTGTAGATATTCATCACTATGATAAATGAAGGAAAGTTGCTTTGGAAGCTGGAAATAGCAAAAGACTGTTTGGCTATTTGAGCCTAATTCAGGGAACTCTATGGAGTAATGCCATTATCCCACTCACAGCATCCGATACCTGTAACCTCCCATGAGTTCACTCATCCCACTCACTTCTTCAGGCACTTTATGATTCTTTGACCATTGTGGAGTCCCTCCTAGGTGCTAGTTTCCTACTGCAGCATTTAGTGAGATAAATGTTTGTGTGCACTTATTCTGAGACAGGAACCTCATCAAGAGGAAAGAAAATCAAGTTTCCATATATTGGCAATCTCATAATTTCATTTGTTTCTTAAAGTTCTATTTCTTTCCACACATGGCCCATACCATTGAAAAAGAAACATAGCTTGGATAACCTGTATAACTCTACCAAATAGGAATAGACTGGTAATAAAGCACTGAAAAGAATATGTCTATACTAAGTGTTCTCTGAGCTAAATTTCAAAGTCTTCAGATATGAGTGTTGCTTAAAGCTCTGTAAGAAAAAAATCCACAACCCTTTATGTAAGAAAAAGCGAACTGTTACACGACTTAAGATCACAAAGCTGGCTGAAATGTGTTTTTTTTGCGTTTTTTAAACTTAATAAGTGACCTAGGATAAAATTGACCTTTGGTCAATGATCACATCTGAGAAATTTCAGCTATGAAGGTGGAAATTTGACAAAGTCATAAATAACTGAAAAGGACAGAAAGAAAATCTTAAGAAAACTGTAAACATCACTATGCTCTCCACCTGGAATACCATTGCTAGTGCTTTTACAGTGCAGTACAGACAGCAGAGTAAGGTGATCTATGGAACAACAATCTGTCATTAATAAAGAGGAAAAACATCATGAAGACTGGAGATGAGATCATGGATCATCTAGAAGACCACCTACTGAAGAAAAAGACAAAGAGGAAAAGAAAGTCTGTTTTAGCCAGCTTCATTTTCTTACTGGACTGACCCTTGAACCACTAAGTCATCAGTTTCCAAATATCCAGTTTTACTGGCCAATTACTCAGCAGAACATGACATGATCAATGATCTGAAAGTTTTCAGCTGGCTGTATTGATCAAATATATAAACAAAACACAACTGTCAGCTGCTCTGAGTTTACTGCTGATGAAGTGATGTTTAAAACAATTAATGAATTAATGCTTGAACACAGAAGAAAAAAGCCTAACTGATATAAAAGAGTAAAAATGTTTAGTACTCAATTAATTAATAACTTGCCTTAGAATTGATTTTTTGAATTGTTTGACTGGCAAAACAGAGGTGTGAACTATAATTACCAGCTACCTGTAATAGCTCATTTTTTGGATTTCTGTTAATTATTTCTAAAGTGAAGGAAGCAGGATCATTGAGGCTGCCAAACTCTCTTCAAATTATTGGTTCTAAAAAAATAAATACCAGAAAATGCCAATTATTAGAAAATGTGAAGGTTGATTACTTTTTGTAAAAAAAGGCAGATGAGCAAATGCTATGAAATGCTGAGGCAGGGCTGGGGCACACAAAGGAATTACGGTAAACTAATGAGCTTCCAGGTGTCGGCTGAGCTTGGGTAACTAACAATATTTGCACTCTTAGCCTCAAGCAAATCTGAAGCAAAACATGTTAGATAAATCTTCAGGGAGAGCACCCTCTGTTAGCAGGATCAGCCCTAAACAAGAGCCAAGTTTGCAATGATGCGCCACTTCACGAAGAACAACCTACCTCATTCCTCCTTGTCCTGAGTCGAGAATAGGAACAATTTCAACTTTTAAAGGCGGCACTTTAATTTCCCTCTGAGAGCAACAGAAAGATCCAAGACTCAGTACTATCTTGCCTTTTCAGAGGAAGTATCTATAAAACAGTGGCTGCTTTCAAAAAGAGACTTGGAGTCAAATTCCATATTGGTTGCACTGGAAAATGTAATTTATGTCTTGCTTAGCCAGGTAAGATGGGAGGCAATCTAGCTGTTAGAAAATAAAGACCTGAGTTAAAGAAAATGGAAGCAGAGAGAATTAAGCATGAAAAGAACACTATTTAAAAAAAGGGTGAAAACTGAGAGATTAATTTACTCTTAGTTCTATTTTATCTCTTGTAAGTACAATTTTAATTCTTTAAATCAAAGTTCTTCTGCTCTATGTGTGTTGCCATTATTGCCCTGGAATTTAAAATGTCTGTTTTGTTCAGCAAGTGCATGTTAGAAATCTTGGGCTATTAAAAGATGGTGCCAATGTTAACTATTATACAAAGGATTAAATCTTAACTAAGTAGTATTAAAAAGTGACTCAATAAACCTTTAGGTTATTGGTACGTCAAGATTTTTCAAAGAAAAGAAGACCAATATGAAGGATTAATAGTTAAGGTTATGCAAAATCCACTTAATCAGCATGGCTAATTTTAGCTTTAACTAAAGCTGCTGGCAACTATGTGCATTTTGCTTCGGGGCTTTACTTTTGAAGAGAGTGATGAATACATTTTTGAGGTAAATTTATCTTAACTGAGAGTCTACCTAATGCTCTTTAATTGCTGAAAAAGTGATTTTAATAGCATTTGCATTTAGGAGAGGAAGGAGGTCTTCAGCTGTGCATCTTTAAGACCCTAAAATAAGCATTTTATTTTCACATTTATATAATATACGGCTTGACTATAAAACAGGTGAGTTTTATAAACAATACAGTCATCAACTTGGGCATTGTCTATGAAGAAAGAATTGTTCTCCTGACAGTACATACCCTATTCAGAAAAGAGCCTAAGAAAACTGGAGCATATTCTCAAGATATGAATACAATGACTTGCCAGACTATCTGGGCCACAAATGCTGAGGATGAGGGTCTTTCACTGACAAATGCTACCTAAGCAAGGCAGATGTACAGAGTGTCAGCTCAAGCACCCCAGGCATTTCAAGCCAGAAATACAAACCTGCTAATACTTACAGCTCTTTTACCCAACTCCAATATCACAAAGGATTAGACCATTCAAGGTGAGGTGGATTAGATATGGTTATGCTCTAAGTTTCCTGTTTGGTGAGAGTCAGATAAAATCTGACTGCATTGGGGGGTAAGGTGTGGAGAAAGCAAGGGGATGGGTATTGGGTGAACTCAGCTTTCTCAAGATTGTGAAAATCTTGTGGGAGGAACTACCTTTACATTACAAAAATTAAGGGCAATGGTCATCATTCCGTAGTGGATTACGAAGGGCTTTTTCTAGTGAGAAAAGTGGGGAAGCCTGTTAAAATCAGACCATCGATTTACAATGACGTTATTGCAACTGGAAGCCTGAGTGAAATTTGGATGAGTGTTCCTATGTTAGCACACTGCTAATATTTGTACAAACAAGGTAATGCTTTGTTAAAATATATATCTAGATCCTAGCATACTAGTATTAGACAATTTAAGTTTTTATAAGCTGAAGTCTTATTAGGCACCTTCAGTACTATTTTTTTTCCTGTGTCATGAATAAATTAATTGTAATTCATGCAGCTTTTTCTCCCTGTGCCTACTGTGATGGCCTGAGAAGGTCATCCCAACTTCCCATTTCTCTTAGGATTTTCACTACTATTACTTTTTCACTGGAACCTGTTTATGAGCTACGATCATAAGGGGTGACAAACTGGATTGCATTCAGTGCATCCATCTATATGAGTATTCTGTGTGTGGCAGTGATCAGCACAAGATACTTCAGAAGAAGGCATATGAACCCCCAGTGAGCAAATGAACTTTCTCTCAGTCTAAACTAATGGTTGGAGAAGACTTAGGCCCTGTGGACCAAAGCTGAAAATTGCATGTAATTAAGTCTGTTCACTCTATGCAAAATTAGGCAAAGCCAGTAACTGAACAAGAAGTCACTTTAAGGAAACAGGGAATCTCAACAGCAAGTCAGAAGTGATGCTTTTCCTTCTGGCAGTAAATTTATGCTACAGTGAAGGTTGCCATCAGCTCTGTGCATTTACAGAGGTTAGAGTTTCAGCTAACTAGTTCAAGTGCTAGTAGCAGTGTTATTGCGCTAGCAATTGTGCTTAGCAATCTACTAAAGATTCACAGAAATATTTGGATGGCAAGCCTGCATTTATGTTGGTGCTATCACAGCTGTGTTGTAGGTTGCCTCTGCTACAGCTAGTATCTGTGAGAGCTAGTTTTCCAGGGTTTTTTTTGAGTGCAGAATAGATGTTTTGAGAGTCTTGCACATCTTGGATATATGTCCCACAACAGGATCGAATTGCGGCTATGTTAGAAATGCTTTCTTCCAGATTGTAAATGGCAATTAGACTGACTAAACTCAATGAAACTGAGATAACATGTATTGTACTATTTCCCTTGGCTAAATGTCATCCAGCAATACAGTTCTGCCTGTTTAAAATCTCCCTCTTGCTGCCACCTAATCTTACTCAAATATTGTCTTTGATTCTTGGTTTAGACCATTGTATAGTAGACCGCTGTCTGGCACTCTTCGCTACACCTCAGAAGAAGCTGTACCTCTTGATGGAAAAACTGCTGGTAGAGATTTGTGGGAGGTATGTCTCTGAAAATAAATTATGCTGATAGTTCACTTAAAAATATTCCAAGTTTTGGCCTTTCTATTTCTCATCGTAGACTGGCACTTGGAGAATAGTAATTATGAACAATAAGCATCTGAACCTGAAATTTCATACACTGCTGTAATTCAAATTTCTTCAACTTCAGGGTACCACACAACCTCCATCACCTTATGCAGGTGCGCTTTTTTTGCAGGAGGCATTCAGAAAGGACATATGTATAATTACCTTAATATTTGTTATTTTGTTTTATATTCTTACTTACGTTCATGTGCCCAAATGCCTTTCTATGGGGTAGATCTGAAAACCCCTTTAAAACTCTTAGAGAACTGTTTATCTGTGTTTATTTGTACATACATGCTTATACTTCAGTTTCTCAATTAAAAAGGAAAGAAAGTACCCTCCTACATCTTCTCGGAAACATTCCTTTAAATATATTTTGAACTATTAGCTCTGACCAGAACTCCCTAAATCAGATGCTGTAAGGTTCTTTATAAGGGGAAGTATTGTTACTTATGAATAAATCTGTTTAGGTACACTATAACAACTGGGTTTAGTTCTAGAGTAGAAAGTTAAGTATTTAAATCCATTACAACTTACAAGGAAGAATGGTACACTTCAGAGCCCATGTAACCCTCTGTATCCTTCACTGTATTTGTGGCTTCAAAACACCAGTGTCTCAAACAGGATGCCAATTAGTGGGAATGTAAAAATTGGGACATTAGATAGGGAGTACCCTTCCCAGCAACTTCTGTAAAAAGTGCCTGGCACATCACTTCCTCAGAAAGAGGTACTGGTGCGTGTGGGCTTCCTAAGTGGCAGAGTATTGAAAAATTGTGGTAGTCTCTGAATTGGAAGCTGAAGTTTTACATTGCCCTTACTGCCTGGTGAGATGAATTTAAAATATTTCATGCCTTCTGTTTTGACACTGCAGCATCAAGTCTAGCTGTGTGGGTCTCCAGTAACAGCAGCTCCACAGTCACTCTTGTTTATTGTCTAGTCCACCCATTGTAAACAAAATTTCCCCTTTGTAATTTGCCTGTATTCTTTATTTTGTTCTCAGCAAGCAGTATTTGCAATCTAATTTATATTTGTGTTTGTAGGCTATTAAATGTTGCTTTCATTTTTTCTATGAAGTGAACATGCCTACCCAGAAACTGAGTTATAAAGGAAAAAACCTAAATCTATTGATTTTTATTATACGTTTTGAACTCTTAAATATATCTTCAGATAATATTGTGATTGTACTAGTATGCACATTTGAGGTAACATTCATTATGGAGGAGACCAGAGTTACCTTATTCTTTGCATCTTTACATGTGATACTTCCACTGAAAAAACTCAATGCAGTATTTTTCTATTATTTTAAATACAAGCTCCCAATTTTTTAACCCCAATCTATCTAATGATATTTTATCCTTGTCCTTTTAAAAATTAATTATTCAAGTCATGTGGTACTTTGCTGAAATTATAAGGCACACTGCTTATGAGTGCAAAGCCATTCCTGGTAAGTCAGAAGCAATTTTGAATTTATTTCAAATTTAATGCAATCTGGACTATATTAAGGGTGCAGAAATGACTGTGGCAAAAGTTTTACTGACTAGGATTTTATTTGCTGCCTATATCTTAGCAGTTCTATTCATTATACTTTAAAATAAACACTACTGCAGTCTGTATCAACTGTAAAATCAACTGTTTAACAATAAATGGTATTTGCTTTTTCTTGTGTAAAACACTCTATTGATTGCATCTGCTTATTCTCTGCGCTCCACATTTCAATCTTTTTCTACAACTGATGTCTCTTTTCAACACTGTATTTTTAGTCTAATATCTAAAATACATTTGTTGTGTTTTATTGTCAGATTTGATTAGCTCACTCTGTTCAGGTGTGTGCTGCCCTTCTTACTTGGAAAGGTTGGCTCGTAAGAATCTGCAAAACTAACCTAATGACCCTCCTTTAAGACTCTAAAACATGTTCCTTTCCTCTAATAGCTATGAAAAATCTTGACAATGATGAGGCAGCTGATGTTCTTGCTACAATTGCTGTCTATAATGCTTACAAAAAACCTCTCATTGATATCTGGGACTCTCATGCCTCTATCATCTGTTGCCTCTTGTCACATCAGCTTTTGGGACAAGAACAAGCTTCTGTTCTGTAGGTGTCAAAATGCATAGGTGGCCCTAACTCCCAATAGCATGCCTATCTGCTGTGGAAAACCAAATGAATAATTATAAGAATATTTATTAGCTTTTACAAAGAAAACAGAGCAAAAGTTCCCAGAGACATGTGATGCCACTAGACATCTTTTCTCACTCAGTCACAACAAAAAGGCATAAACATTTAATGAATCATGCAATTTTTAGATGACTGGGCAGAAATATCAGTCAACAGAAGCAATGTCAATAAATAAATTTGATATAATCCTGCAGTAATCAAAGCTCTATTTAGATATGCTTTGGAGTATTTAATACGTCTAAATAAAGAAACTCAGCTGTGTAGCAGAAAAACGATGCTGATGTAAGCTATTCTGGTGCTGGCATAGAACCAAAATGGCTGTCATTTTTGCTGGTCTGCTCAGTTTCTTTATTTAGGTATTTCTTACACTAGATGCTGTTCTATGGTGGGTTTTTTTGTCTTTTAAAAAAAAGCAAACAAAGCCCCTTCACATGTAAATTGAGCTACGTAAGATGTGTGATCATCTAAAGTGATTTTGATCTCCTCCCAGCTTCCAGCTCAACTGTTCATAGTTTCTCAGTGTTTGATTTATTTACCTGTGTATTCATTTTATGCTGGTTCCATCTAATGCAACTTTATTTAGCTTTTTTCTGAGAATGCCATGTGCAACCAGTATCAGTGTCTTACTAATGTTAAGAAATTTTGTGTCTACCACTTTTGCTTTACGCATTCATTATTCCATCGAAGAAACAAATTAGTTTGGTTTCACTTGATTTGTGCTTTTTACAAATGTGTTACCGATTTATCACTGCATTTTCTTCAAGCTGTTTACATAGTGATTGCTCTTGCTTTACTAATTGTTCTACTTATTTGTCAGGTATTGAAGTTAAATTTAGTGGACTATAATTCTTCTTCATCCTTCCTCAAACCTCACTTATTCTGTTCTTTTAAATTGTAATATAATTTTAGCCTCCCCTTGGTTTCCAGAAGGAAAGAAGTGGAGAGGGATATTAAACTAAGCAGTAAACAGTAACACTTGACGAATAAATCTAGTTCGATCAACAAATTACTTTAGTGAGCAAAGGAGAAAGTTCTGCTTAAACTGGACTACAGAAGTGGCCTCCATCTTTGGGTCACAACACCATACCCTCTCTTGTTGCCTGTACTTCTTGTTTTCCGTAAGTGTGTATTTCTTCAGGGTGAGAGGGACAGTAAAGTTAAACATTGGCACTGTTGTTTGCTTAGTATTTCTGGGTCATGAATCAGCTGAGATTAAAGATCACTGCTCTAGCCAAATGCGAGCTAGGGCTACAACATCAGTGTTAGGGCAGTACAGTAAGAAATAGATGGCAAGAGCCAGGAATTATGTAATCTCTAGCTTTATATCAGAAACAAAAATTGGGTCCTATCAAAACAAAGAAAATGGGCACTGTTTGAAAAGTGCAGAGAAACATAAAACATCTGGTTCTTAAGTAGCTGAGGACTAATCCACAAAGACATTTATTACTTAAATCTCATAAACTTTTTGGATCTCAGCCTTAAACTCAATGGTCAGCCACAGCTAAACCATGTAAAGGGTAGTAAATCTGTCTATATTGTTTCTTTAGCTAACACAATTTAACTCTTTTTAAACACTCCCTATTTTCTCAGGCTGGACAAAATTATGAGGCTTGCACTCTTTCATAGCAGTGACTGCCATCAGCTCCCTCAATATTCAACTTTCATGGGAGAGACAGCACCAGATGATCAAGACCCTAGAAGGAGCTGTGGAAGAGTCCTCACCAACACTATTTTATCTATGCAGCAAATACAGACTCAAATTCTAGTAAGATTCTATGCAACAAGTGTGAAGCTAGCCAGAGAGGCTCAATGCTAGCCTGCACTTCAGGAATGTGCTTTTGAACCGTGATCCTTTGACTGCTCACCTGATGCGGCATATCATGCCAGCCTCCATCCCGTTCTGTGACTTTGCCTGCCAGCAACAGGTAGTTGACACATCTGGCATGCAGTGCTATAGAGTGGGAGAAAAACTACAACATGGCATTGCAAACTTATGAGAACACAGCCCGGCTACAAGATGCCGCAAAATAGGAACTACTGGACAAACTTAACAAGTCTGCACAGGAGCGGAAAAAATACAGTTGAAAACTACATATTTCACATTCAGAAGTCTTGTGTTTTGTAAAAATAACACATTTGATTTTGTCTCTTTGCTGTGGCCATGGAGAATGACATATAACATCTATAAAGCATACCATTTTCTTTTTCAGTGCTCAATTAGTTTGTGGCTGAGACTCCAAGGAGAGTCTGCTATGCATTTCTCGTACTCGGAGATGTTCAATTTAATACGTCTTGTAAAGCTGAATGAATTCCAGAGAACAGAAGCTGTATTACTATTGTGCCAGTATTCAAAGCATAATGAACTTTTAATCTGGAAAAGTATACAGAAGTCAACATAGGACTGAATTGATCAACAGGGAAAAATTATGAATTAACATCTGTCGTTTTTTTTAAGTACACCTCTTAAATATATTTGAGCTCATTCTTTCTTGACACAAAGTTTGAATGATTGAGGTAACTTTACAAAATGATTTCTCTGAGTGCTATAACACCAAAACAAATGGCATTCTGCTTTAAAAGAAATCAGTGCTATATGTTAAGAATAGGATACATGTTCTTCCTGTTAAGCCTTCAATAAATAATACATTTAAAGATTCCTTACACTGAGATGTTTCTAGCGTGTCTCACGAGAGACTCAATTCTGGTACTATTCAACATGTTCATTTCAGTTCTGGAAATGAATAATGCCGCATGACAGTGATGGATAATATGTAGCGGTAAATAATACTGATCCCTTAGTATTGTAGCATGGCAGCTTGCATGGAACTTGGATAAGAACTTGTACAGAACTAGGTAAGGCCCAGAGCAACCTGATCTAACATAGAAGTTGGCCCTGCTCAGAGCTGGAGCTGAACCACCTGATATAAAGATGTCCCTTCCAATCTAAAATACACTATGATTCTAATTTGAAAATGGCAGGTTTCAGTGGGAATGGTTTTGGGAAGAAGAGCCAGACCACTCTTCTGCTGTGCTTGTGGTTTGGATGTTGGATGTTATTATAGCATCAATGTAATAAGTCTATCAGTAGAACATCGAAAGTTTGATTTCAGAAATATGGAGTCTTTCATGCAAAACTAGCATGCAATACGTACAGCAGCCTACCGTACTGTTTGTATTTAAAAATGTATATGCATCTTCATATTGCCACGTACACAGATACATCTAGGCATGGTATCTAGATGGGACAAAGAACTCAAGGTAGATCTACAAAACAACAGACTGTTCAGTGGGCTCCTGAACACTGATTCTCAATGCGCAGTGGCAGAAAACCAAAACACAGTCGTTGGAAATAATAAGTAGGAACAAAGAAGTTACATCGCATTGATGAGACTAGTATTGGAATAATGTATACAGGCTTGGTGACTGTGTTT
Source organism: Gavia stellata (assembly GCF_030936135.1). Classification (NCBI taxonomy): domain Eukaryota; kingdom Metazoa; phylum Chordata; class Aves; order Gaviiformes; family Gaviidae; genus Gavia; species Gavia stellata. The sequence goes on along the minus strand of NC_082598.1, from coordinate 19,762,153 downwards.
TTTAGGGGTGTTGAAAAAGTGGAGAGAGTGAAGTACAGATCCACAGAAGGGCTGGGAAGTCTCTGTGTAACAGAGATGGTTTGGCTTTAAAAAGACTGAGAGGTGATATGATTAGGGTGTACGGATACAATCATGAGAATTAGATACAAGATGCTGAAAAATGCCTTTATACTAGCTTTTAAAAAAAGCATAACTGAAGGCAGAAAAGTTCAAACTGATGTGTTTATTTTTAAAACTGAAGGTGAACAGTCCTTGGGAATAGATTACTAAAAGAAGCAGTGAATGCTTTAGCTCTGGATATTCTCAGAAATATCTTTCTAGAGAGCTTGAATCAGATACAATTTACTGAGGTCAATACTGGCTTTTGATGTTTTCTTATAGTATATGTTAGGCTATATGATTCAACAGTTTAGTCTGGCATTAATTTCAAGGAATCTTGTCCCTTTCTCCAATGAAACATCTCAGTTCTCAGATCAAAGCACTCTGATGCCAGTTATTGCTCACTGCTCTGCAGTTTTCATCAAATAACAGAATCCAAAGTCTAAACCCAGCGTTATTGCAGCTTCTCACATTTGTTATGCAGAGGACTGCAAGGGATACAGTCACTTTCAGATCAGTTCTGTGGTGATCCTGATTCATTTAAAGAAGAAAAGTATTTAAAAAATTTTCAATCTTGCATCCTTTCCTGAGAGTTGGTCATTTTGTAAACTCAAAATATGCAAATCCCACAGCCAAATTTTGACTCTTAGATTTTAATGAACTGCTGAACGTCAGTTCCTTCAGTCAGTAGGGATTACTTTTCCTAAACAAATATGTGATATTTTCTTATCTCCAGGTAATGCTAATTACACTGGAAGAAAATGGTACAGAATCTTTACTGCTGCTATTAGCAGAGAAGCTTGGCAGACCATGATTCACAGGTATTCAGAGCGCTTAGTAACTGTATTCGAAATGAAACAAATTTACTCTGTCTTTAACACTAATTTTAATGGAAAAATATGAAACAAAGATCAGATCTGCTGGGAAAATAGGTAACCTTTTAAATTAAAGTTCCCTGAGCCACAATTAATTTAGATTTAATAGGACAGCTAATGTATGTTATTTGAATACTGATTATTAAACATTCACCAAGGATTAAAAGTTATGTAATAGATTCATAAATGTGAAATTGATATGGACCTATTGCATAGCCATAATACTCTGCAAATATGTTTTAGTATGTAGTTGCTATTTGATTAATATATAATAACTGTTTAATGAAGTCTAAATTAAATACTTAAATCTCAGTTGAAAAAATACCTGGGAAGTACAAAACACAATGTGGAATATGTTTACCATGCTGTGTGTATCAAAATAATATCACGTTGTTTTGAAAACAACCAAAAAAGTGAGTAGTCTGTGGGGCCTGCTTGAACAAAAAGTTTTCCCTGGATAGTTTCACTGCCGAAACTCCCAGGAAAGCACCCAGATGTCAGGATGATTAAGTACCCAAAAAGCAGGATCCAGAAATTTTGCTGATGTTGACATCAAAATGCATTGTTTTCCCCATTTCCTTCTGCCTTGAGAAGTAAACCTATAATGATGTATTAATTGCTATTTATTATTATGCTTCCTATTGCTTCATTTTTTATGGCTTTTGGTTGCTTACCAGAACTAAAAGTAACCCTATGGATAAAATGTACTGAGAGAAAAGACCAGTACTGCAGATTGTTTGGACTGTGTTTTTATTGAGTAATTGAGGGTGCCACAAAGATCACTTCTCTAATGACAGGAGTGTTAGCTCTGCAACCAGACAGGCATGCTATAACCTACTGCTGTGGCTCCACCTGCTGAAAGGTATGGGTTTGAGTTCAGAAGGAGTACCACGGTAAGACCCATTGCTTCTCCCATCCACTTACTGTGTTTTTTGCAGCTCTGCATGCTACTGGCTGTGCCATGTCTCTTTATGCCGTATAGGGTGTAGATGCATCTTGGTTACTTGACAGCAAAGACCCCAGCCACAGTCTCAAGGGCAACATGTTACTTGCTGTCATCAACATGTCTGTAACTCCTGCTCCATCGGCTGCAGGTACACCTCTGAGCCCAGATGCGCTTCTTATCATCCTTCCCTTTGGCTTTTTTGACTATCGCCCAGGCCTGGCTCAGTCCTGTAGGATACCGTCTGAGCTACAGTCCTGTGGCAGTGTGGGACTCAGCTGCTGCATGCCTCTGGCCAGTGTGGCCTTTAACTATCACATTAGCCTTTTCCCTTCTGTTCTTTCTTCTGAATTTTCTGCCTGAGTTCGAGGTACTGTGTAGGGTAGAGAAAGAGAATCTCTTGCTTCAGGCGCCATTATGCAGCCAATAAAATTGGGACTTTTCTAGAGTTAATGTTCTGTAAAATCTAAGGTGATAAGATTTGGGAGGGAAGGAAATTCTTCAAAGTATTCATGTTAAGGAAGTTTAACTTCTAGACCATTTGAATTGCTTAAGCATCAGACAACTTTTCTTTTGTATGCATTGTTCACACAACAGTGCAAATCCCCATCTATCTAGCTAGACATAATCACTACCATCTTGGTATACCGTTGCCTTCTTTTCAGCCATAAGCACTGATGTGTTAGTAATGAAGTAGTTCAGCTTTTCTTTTCCCTACTAATTTTTCCCCACAACTCTGTGTGTTTGGATCTTACTTAAATTATAACATCTATTAAAGTATTTAACAAAGTATAACAAGGAGTAGAAGGAAAACTATTTTATTTGCATTTTTATTAGTAGATTATTGCTTGGAAGCCTGTAAGCTTATTAATGCTGAGTAATGTGCCTAACTGATGACAATCTTTTCAAAAGGGGCTGAAATGACAGTTACACATTTTAGCAAAATTTTTAATGCAAGGTTGTATGAAAACTGTATTTATCTCTTCCTCTTCCATGCAAATATATATTTCTATAGCTTCATTTTTATTTTATTGAAAATTCACATCAGACATATAGAAAGCCAAGAGCTTTCAAAATTATATGAAACAATTATTTGGAGACCAAACACTGAAAAAGCGGGTATGGAATTGCATGTCAAAAAGAAACCTTGCACAACATACTTTACATATTTTTGAGCTGCGTACATTGCTTTCTAAAATTTAGCAATGGGACTGTATTTCAAAGTCAGTGTACCACCTACAATTATAGACTAGAACAGCAGAAGAGAAGTGAGATCCCTGTATGAGTCTGCTGAATGCACACAATATGGGTTTTTTTCCCTTCACTCAAGGCAAAGAAAGTAATGAAAATCAAGCATGAAAATCTTCCGGGCCTGACTATTCTTTCTGCAGAAGTGCATCTGGTGATAATTCAAGTTTTAATATACAAAATTTCAGTGACTAATTCTGGCTTAATTTGGGATTTATTGATAACCAAACCCAGAGACTTCTAAGCAAACAGCCTTGAGAGCATTCTCCTTTTAAGTATTTCCAAAAAGTTCTCCATAAGAAGTATACAAACGAAGCCAACTAATGTTTGGTATTCTGCCAAAGCATTCTTGAAATATGTCTACTTAAAGGAACAACCAGGTAAAGGGAAAAAGTGTTTCTCCTCAGACTCCCAACTGAGTCTAAAAACTGTATTTTCCCCAGTTATACTACTGACACTGAAGATTTCTGACCCTTGACTGCAGTAGGCTGGGGAGAGGGACTTGCAGAGAAAGAACATCTCTGTGTCTTGAGAACATATGGAGGATGTCCAACATGACAAACGTCAGCCAAGCATCTGGGAATACCTGTGTTTGTCAAAAGCAACAGCAGAGCTTGGGGTAATTCAGTGAACTGTCTGACAGAGCCAGGAATACAATACTACAACCTGCAGCTGTGTAAGAAGTAGCTGTAGAAAGGTGACTCTGAGCCTGCTTGGATTTAGTGGTTACCATCAGCAAGCCAGCATGTGCCAGCAGTTATCATCACCTCCCTGTACTTGGAACAGCAAATAACCACAGTCTTGCAGACATAGCTGAGGGCAACCAAATGCTGCTTCTTCCTTAACAATTGCTCTAGCAAACAAAACATAACTGATGATGTCCCAGTCCATTAAGGGAAGAGATGAAATGTGGTAGGTAGAAGACTCGGTGGCAGTGAGAAAAAGAAAGAGAAGATATGAAGGTAGTGGCAGCATGGGAGTCCCTTGAGAGGAGAATTAGGGAGCAATCACTGAGAGAAGAATTAGGGAGCAATCATTTCAGTGAAGGTGATGATAGCCCAGAAAAATGTGTAGGAATGTGAAACCTGAACTGATAAAAGCCAAGGACAGGAGTAAGCAAAGAAAAGAATCAGAATGAAAGACAGACAAAAATCACTTAAAAGCTCCTATTTATCTCTCTGTCCCGAGGACATATGAAGGATTTGAAGTGCTGCCAAAGCTACCTTTGTTTACACATAAACACTGATAAGAATTTCTTTGCCTTCCCCTCATTCCCACACCCTTCTTCTTAACATCTTGGATACAAGAAGTTAGTAATTAGTAGACTAGAAAGAAGAGAGGAAAAATGAATTTTCAAAATTGAATGTACCAGTGGCAAATTTTATGAAGGGAAGGGAAACAACAGAAAAGGACAAAGTATACTTGTTTGCAGTCTGGAAGCAAAACGCATTCAAAAACGCTCAAGTGATGTGCCTCAGCTCAAGTAAAGCATTACCAACACCAAAAAGATTACCAACGCTGATGGAGAGCGAGGGGGTTGAGGACAAGAAAGTTTGCTTTTTTCCAATTCTGAAAAAGAAGCAAATACTTTAGAGTAGCTGCTACCCCAGCTGTAGCCAGTAAGTTTTGGGAACAGCTTGGTTCCTTTTTGGCAGCTATATCAGCTACTACAATAAAAGACATTGCCTCCCTTTACAAACCTTATCTTTCTTGAAGTTACATAGGATGGCTTACTTTGCTGCCCAGGTGGGAGGTTCCACTCCCTTCACTAGTGCCCTCGCCTTCCTCCAGCTCTGGCACTCTTTTAACCCTTCCCTGAGCTGATTCAACTCAATAACTTGGCAGAAAGCTAAACTCAAAAAGAAGGTTAGCTTAGTTGTTGAGTTGAATGGGTTTACTGAACAATCAGATGATTACCACAGGTGGAGCAAGAGTGAGGGCGTATAACTTAAAGGTAGAGGGCTTGTTGGAAAGCTAGGAGGAACAGGACTTTCTGGTTTTTGAAGCAGACATACAATGTAACTTTATCCTTATATCCTTAGACCACTACAACTACACTAAAGGTAGTGATCTAATAAACTTGACAAAGGTGTATCGCAGTTCAAAAAAACAAAAAAAACAAAACCACATGAAATTTGTTAAGTGACTCCTGTGGGACATATGTTTTGGATTAAGAGCTTTCCTGAGTCAATGTAAGAAAATACATTTTCAAATCTTTGGCACAGAATGGAAGTTGCAGTAATTTGCATGAAAGAGGAAAGATGAGGGTGAAAGAACATGGCTTCAAGAAGAGCCTTTTGCTTGAAGGCTTCAAGCTTTTTGAAAACAGGCGCGGAACAATATGCCCTGGAATTAGATTCACTGCAGAAGCAGACAACCTAAAAGAATATAAATCAACAGAGAACAATACTTCAAGGTTTCAATAGCAGCAGTTTAAACAGAGGCATCATTTAAAATTGTAGGAGCTTTGCAACTGGGATCCATAGTTAGAGATCTTAGTAGAGGTGGTCTCAGTGGAGTGGAAAGAACAGAGCAGATAGTTCAGAAATGTCAAGGGCAAGTAACACACTTGAATCTATAAATTAGAAGGAAAGGAATTGGACATGACATCAAGATGAAAAGCAGTGGCAAGAAATTTGTCTCTCCAGGATTATGGGAAAATCGAGAGTTAAGATGGTCTGTGATCACAGTCACCAGAAGCAACAATTCACCACTTCTATCATCATCTTTAGATTATGTGATCATGTGGATCATCTCACTGATACCACTGGAGACTAATGGGATCAAAACATAGGCATTTCCACAAATGCAAGACAAGGGAGAGGAGGAAGTAACTTCAGAAAAACATGGGAACGTTCCCTTCAGTATCACTGAAGTGCAATCTTGATTAGCTGTGGTGATGCCAAGCCAAAATTCTGGTGGGATCAATGGTTTAAACTGGCATAAACTGGCTCCACTGCCAGAAGAGGCAGCACTATGCTCTATCTCCATAACCCAGCACAAACTTTTTATGTAGCTGTGCAGCAAATTGGATCATATTATTGACTTAGCTGAAGGTTATGGGAAGAAAGTAGCAAAAGGGAAGAACTGTTTAACCCACCACTACTTCTGAGGGAAAAACTGTCTAGGGTCATGGTTTGATACAGTCAATCCAGCTTTAAAACTCCTGGTGCCAGATCAAAAATGATGGGGTTCCATGATACAAAGCACTGATCCAATACAATTTCACTTTGCAGTTTGAATTTGTTTAAAACAAAGCCCAAAACGGAAGAATTAACTTTACACTGGTGAGTTTTATGCTAATTAGATCTCTCTTACAGTTGGCATAACAGCAGCATAAGAGCACAAAGGCATTGTCAACTTTGTATTTTGTGTCCTGACCTAATTTAGTTCAAGTGTAATAATGGCCTTGCATCTCACCCAGATCAAGCTGGTCCTGCTGAGTGACTCAGTGGCACGCAAACCTAATATTAAAGTTCAAGGACCTGTGTCATCTTTGCATTCTGGTCAACAATTTCAGTGCGTGGGACAGGTTCCATCTTCATTGGTAAGAGGCCCCATATAACTGAGGAGAGAAAACGTGATGGTGGGTAAAGGGTATCTACAACCTGCCCAGGTAATTGTGATGTTATTACTGTAACCTTGTCCACTTGCCTCAATCCACAATTCCTATTGTTTGCCCATATATTTAATTTAAAAATGGGTTGCAACCTGAGCATTCAACATTATTCAAGGACACCTCAGGTTAAAGACTTTGTAAGACTCATTTTGGCAGCTGTTATTGCCAGTGCCTAAAATTGCATTTCTGTGTAATAACAGGTATTTTGCAGGGTGCAATTTGCCAGTGCTCTTCTGAAAGGATGGGGCATTTTGATTTCTTGGTTAGGGACCAGAACTTCCTACGGGTTCTGCAAAGTGTCTCTGAAGATTTTTAAAGTAGGTGCTGCCAGTTCTTGTAATTTGATTGCAAGTTAGGTAACAGCTATTTTATTATCCTCACACCTACTGGAAGCAAAGAACGTATTGAGAATTTCAGCTGTCATTGGCACAAAGGCATTTGTGCCTGGCTGTCCTGGCTGCGGAGAAATGTGAGAACATGACCTAGCTACACCCAGAAAAGCAGTCCCAAATGTGCAATGAAAAGACACATTGTAGGTTACATTTGAGATTGATACTGAAATAACTTTTTCCATCCTTTGGCTCTTCTGCTGTAAACTGGGAATAACAGGGTTACCTCATTTTACAGGGATGGTTTGAAGACAAATGTCTTACAAGCACAAGATACTTGGCGTTAGGGTACTGAAAGCCATTCAGCACCGAGGCAAGGGATTATCCTTTCTCCAGGAAGCACAAATGGCAACAGTCCCTCCTGCAAGACCAAGGATTTGGAGCTGGGGGCAAGAGGAAAGACATGGAAGCAGAGGAAAGGGAAACCAACCCGCTGCACTCTGTTCCTGCGAGGGGGACAGGGCTCACGGAGCGTCAAAGGGTCCCTCAGCTCTACAAAATGCTGGGGGGCCCAAAGACACCGGCCATCGGGGAACAGGCAACGGCCCGGGCAAAGAACTCCCGCTGGAGGGGGCCGGGAGAAGGCGGCCCCGACAACTCGCAGTGCCGCCCCTCCGGGGAGCGGCAGGACCGAGGGCAGGCCCGGCCCAGCGGTACCGACTACCCTGCCAAGGGCGCGGCGGCGAAACAGGGCGGGGGCTCCCGATCGGGAGGGCGCTTTTCACCCTCAGAAGCGCTCGCCGCCCCCCCCCACCCCGGGCAGCAGCATCTCGCCGCCGCGCCCCCCTCACCCGGCGGCGCGCAGGCGCAGTAGCGGTTGCCGCCACCGCGGCGCTTGCGCAGTGGGGCCGAGGCTCGGCAGGCGCGCTCGCTGCCGCGGGGCTCCGGCACTGGCGGAAGGCGGCGCTGCTGCCGCTGCGCGGAGCCCGCCCGGCCCCGACACAAAGACGAGGGCGGCTGTGGCGGCAGCGGCTCCTGCCCGCCCGCAGCCCGCCGTTCCCGCGGCACCACATGGCGGCAGCGCTGCGGCCGCGCCTGGCGCCGCCCCCGCGGAGCTAGGCCAGGGCAAACCGCGGGCCGCCCCGCTCGCTCCTCTCCCGCCCAGCCCGGCCGACCCCGTCCGTCCCCGCCGCCTGCGGGAGGAGCGGAGCGGGGCCCTGCACAGCCCCGCCATGCTGCCCCCGGGTCGCCGCGCTCTCTGCCGCCCACCGCGCCGCCGCCGTCGTCGCCCGGCGGGGCTCCTGCCCGCGCTCCTGCTCCTGACGGCGCTGGGGGGCGGCGGCGCCGCGCTGCCCCCGGGCTGTAAGTACGACGGTCGCCCCAAGAGTGCCGGCAAAGCGGCGGCGGCCGGCGGCCCGGTGGAGGTGAAGGTAGTTTGCAGCAACCTGGAGCTCGCTCAGGTCCTGCCTCCCGAGGCGCTGCCTAACCGGACGGTCACCCTGTGAGTACCGTCCCCGGGTGGGGGGCCTTGGTGCGACGTGGACGGGGGGGAGGGAGCGCCGACCTGAGGTAAAATGGGGTCAGCGGGGCGGGGTGGGGCGCGCTTGACCCCATCTGCTGCCGGGGAAAGCCCGAGGAGCGGACTTTTTTTTGGCTGTGCTTTTCATGTTTTCCCATAGCTTTGGGGGGTGGGGGCGGGGAAGCGTCCCGTTACTCACTGGCGGGGCAGGCGAAGGCGCGGGGGGCTGCGCGGGGCGGGACCGCCCCGCGTAGCCCTCCGCGCCGCCGCCCGCTCGGTGGAACAGCATCCCCACACGCCCCGCTTGCTCCTTCTTCCCTTTTGGGGCTGCCTTCCATTAGACGGTTCAGGCTGCTCAGGAAGCTTAGGTGTTCCTTTGTTAAAAGTAATTCCACGATTTTATTTATTTTTTTTAAACTTCCCTAATTTTTTTTTTAATCTCGGGAGAAACTCTGCTTTGGAGTACTGTGCTTTGAGGTAGTTTTAACAACCGATCTCTAAGAGAGCGCATGAGCTGCTCTGTGTGCGGTAGGCTAGGTGGGTCTGGAGTTTCACGGTAGCAAACAGCAACCTGTTCGTTGCAGCTTGCGATAACACCAGCTGAAGAGATTTATTTTGTTTCTTCTTTGGAAAAAAGGTCGGTTTACTTCCACGTAGCAGTAGGCGTGCTCTCTTTATGTGGAGGCGATCCTAGCTCATCCATTTGAATAACAAGTTTCAAACAGGATGTGCAACTTACTCCAAAGTAAGAAATATGTTGCTATTTACTTAGACATGAGTGTGTACATGTAAAGAAAGGATTTGCAAGTTGTTTTTCTTCCTGAGACATTAACTTGTCACTTTAGCAAAGAAGTTCATAGAATCATAGAATGGTTTGGGTTGGAAGGGACCTTTAAAGATCGTCTAGTCCAATCCCCCAGCCATGGGCGGGGACAACAGCAGCACTGGATTTCATCTGTGGATGGTCCTAAAAGTGGAACCCTCTCCCTTCTTTAGAGAGCCTTAAAGTACATATGCTACTGTGGGAAGAAGACTCAAGTGCAACCAAGTAGTATGTGAGAAAATTGATGAAAAGAAACTGAATTATGGGCTCTAGCTTTATATATTTTTGTACTTAACTGGAAATAACAGGTTTGAAAGATCTACCAATAATTCAAGTTTAGTAAGCACAGAATGTATATAGTTCTGTCATGAGAACAACAATCTGCCTGCTGCTTTTGTGAACTTCAACAGCACTGAAACACCCCGGAGGGGCTTCTTTCAGTAAGTTTTAGTGAGGTGTGGACCTGGTCAGTGGCAGATGCATGGGTCTGGACCTGTGAGAAAAGGGAAAGCCAAAAAAAAGGGAGATGATTAAGGCTAAAGTAGTTGTTCTTGCTTGGCAATCTGCAAGGGTGCAGAGAATATTTCTAAGTGACCTGTGAGAAATGACCAGAAATATGCATATATGAAGTTTCTGAAGTTGAAAAGAAAGCAAAAAGTAGGTGGTGATGGCTGTTTGATCAACAAATCCATTTTGGTCTTTGTTAGCCTCCAATGCTTTGCAGCTGATTAACTGTTAAAAATATAGTATTATCCATTAAAATTTTGATAAAAGTGGATGTTAGTATGGCTGATAGGCTGAAGTTGACTATGGGGGTCTTTTGGTTCAAAAAACTTGGAGTCACAGCTCTGACTGCTGTGAAAGACAAGCAGATATCAAATACAGCAGCCTTCTTTGCTGTGAATGGACCTTTGTTCATAATTGCAGTGACAGAAGAATTTGGAAGAATGGTTCATCTTTGATCTTGATTTTCATACTCCTTCACTATCTAGAGTGTATCTAGAGCATATCTACATACACTAATTAGTTGCTTTCAGTTTTAACTGGCCTTTGAAGTTCATGATAACTTCCAAAACATTTATTTTTCTCTTTTAAACTTTTTAATAGACATAGCAAGAAACAATGTGATTTTTTTCATTGTTATTTGTAGTAGGTATCATAACTGTGTGGATACAATTAGTATGAACACACACTTTGAAATTTTACTTAAATATAAGGCAAATATTATTAAACCAATTCTCCTGTTTTTTCTAAGAGAGTGGACACAAAAACTGTTGTGGTTCAGGATCTTTCAAGTTTGTTGACTCTCGAGGCATGACTTTCCATATCTCTGAGAGAGGCTTTTTTTTTTTTCACTGAATTCATGTTAAACTGGTTAGAAAGTTTTAGTGATTTATGGGGTCTGTTGCCACGTGCCATTTCACTAACATGTTGATTAGTAGTGGTTGGGTTAATAGTTATCTAATCTTTTGCCAAAAATTACTTTTTTTCCTAAGCTGATACTTAGAATTGCAGCACTTGGTGGACAGTGGAAGGTTGTCTGATTAGAGTCAAACTGCCCTGAGTTATCTTGAATCTTGATTCTTGTGGGATTCTTCTATTAAGATAAGTACTAGTTCTATTATAGCTTTTTGGATTATTGGATCACTGAAGAGATAAGTAGCTGAAAATAGATCGCTGTTGTGTAGATCAACTGCATTTTAATTCAGTTAATTTTCTTTTATGTTGACTGCTATTTTGCACAAACTGATTTTAAATACGAGGACCTATGTAGTTTTATGTAACTTCTTGGTTTGAGTGAGCTAGGAATGACTCAAATGAAGTGATTATATTCGTTGTAGAAATCCTGATTGCATCCTTATCATTGATCAAACTCTTAGACTTTAAGTAGATCAGCTGCTGTGTATTTAGCATTTACAATTTTTTTCCCCCAGTTAAGTATTTTTGAGGACAAGCACCTCTAAAAAGTGAGGAAATAAGAGTAATAGTGGCAGTTAGGATAAATGAGTAGCAACTGAGGATGTGGCCAGGTTATTTCGTTCTTGCACACCATTGTAGTTAGTGGTTAACAATGATATTGATAAGTTGGGCAAGGTCACTTAATTTATGAAATGTCTTGGCCTTTTGTTTGCCACAAAACATTTTATTGTCCTAGTAATTTAGGTCAGTATTATTTAGAATCTTTAGTTACAATTCAGAAAAAATGTCCTAACTTGATTTCAATTGATACAAGACAAAGTAAGTTTGTTTCATGATTGAGGAAGGAAAGCAAGCACTGGAAAAAGAGTATGAAAGTATAGAGAGATGTCACTGGGAGAATAAGTAATGTTCAGGATTTCTGGCAGTATTGTAAATTGAGATTCCTTTAGAATCCAGGTGGAATTAGCTGGTGCTTTACTGAGCAGTTGGGTCAAATTCCAACGTGAATTCAAGTTTAGTTGTAGCTGAGGAAGGGACTTTTTCATAGCCGTATATAATAAAAACTGATTGGGATGCAAATGAAGGGTGTATCTACATGAACACCATAGGTGGCTTTGACCTTTGTAGTTTAACCAGCCAGATGAGATGCTTTTGGTGTGAAAATAACATAACTGGGTGAATGTAACTCGGTGCTTTGTCTGCATGCTCTATATTTTAGTAGATAGTGAAGCTGTTGCCATGATTCACATTTAAGTGAGGAATGCACTATATTTTTTTAATAATAGTCTGAGGTAAGGTATCCATTGCTGTTGTGTTTCTTTTGATGCAAGCTCAAATGATGATGTCATAACTTGTTGGATATTAGCCATTACTTTGCTCTTTGGAAGAGAACGTGTCATTCCCTTGAAGACAAGCCCATGAAGTTGTAATCCTCGTTATTTGTTGAGAATTTTAGTTACTGGTTACCCATAGGTTATCCTGTAGGAATAGGACTCTAAATAAACAGAGGAGGTGCATATATATTCAGTAAATAATTGTGTTTCTGAATCAGGAGCCTTAGTGGTCTGCAAACAACTTTGCTTACTCACACATCCTGATAGGAATACATGAGTATCAGTGTTCGCACTTACAAGTGTTAGAATTTACAAGCCAGAGGATTAGCCTGGATTTGTGTTCAGAACTGTTCAAAGATATGTTTAACTGGGTTGCTGTTGAGAAACATCTTAAAATGTCATGGTTTTTGCCAGCTCCTAAATATAATCATGTCGAACTGCATTCATTAAGCAGCTGAAAGGCATACTTATTTGGCCTTCCAGATATGAGTGCAGCCTTTCCATTTGTAACACAAATTCCTAAATTCCAAAAGTTTCAAAGCAAAAGATCACTCATATTGCAAGGAGTCACTTGTATCAAAATGTGTGATTACATTGTAAATACGTGAATTACATACAATTACATGAGTCATTTTTTCCTTTTTACAGAGAAAGGACTCTTCAGGATTTAAAAATAAAGCAAATAGATATTATGTAGTGACTTATATTTATGATTTTTAATATTATTTTCTTCTTTTGAGGCATGATCTGATGCTTTGCTAAACTGTTTTCATTTCCTTTGTTTTATTTAGTTGGGCCTCTCTCATTACATGTTTAGAAAAAAGTGACCAAAATATTGACAAACAGGAAGTATAGGCACAGTAAATTTCTTCCGTGGAAGTTTGCCTCTTCTTTTAAAGTGCATTTCCATTATTAACTTGAAGGTACTCTTGACAGCTAATCCCTTTTTTGTTAAAATAGTCTATTTTAGACTGTCGTAAGTGCTCAGTACTAATAACTTGGGCAGTGATAACATTTTTTGAAGACACAAAGGGCTAATAACTCCCTTTAGAACTTATCTTAAAATTTTCTTTGGTGTGTGGATACACAGACTATGCAAAATATGTTTTTCTCATGAACACATGACGGTACAGAGACAGTACTTGAGAATTGTTGTATCCACAGTTTAGTAATTCGCAAGTACTTGTGCATGCCTTTTTACCAGTGGCATCCAACCCCTAAAAACCATTAGTGATGTTTCATTTTCTGTTTTTTCTATTCAGTATACAACTACCAGATCTTGTGTACGACTTTACCTTGTTGAGAAGATAGCAATCCACATTCGAAATCAGATACATGCTTTGCTGTATGCCATATTCCAACACTGATTCATTATTGTGGGTTATTACTATAGGATATTGAATACATACAGTATTCTTTTATGATTGTGTACACTTTTGTGTATATATATTTGAGTATTGCAGGAAAATTCTGAGGTCACAATTTGAATGATTGTATCAATGCATACTGTTTTTTAAAAAAGATTATTCTTCTATATAAGCATTTTTTAATTGTTTTAGATGCCTTTCACAAAGAGATTATTGTACTTTTGATTAAATACATGAAGTAGAAATACGGCTTCTGTACCATAGATAAAACTGTAGGCAGTTGTATCTAAGCCTGGTGTTCAGATTTTGAATGAGAGCTATGTATTGATTACTGCTGAGTTAAAAATAAGGGAGGAGGACAGAGCTAAGTTCTGCAAAATTCTGGAGAGCAAATTTAAATTTTTGTAATGAGGATAAATTAATTTTTTAATTCTTTGAGCCATAGTGTTAGAGTTGTCCAATACCTTTGTTCCCATGAGGATATCCATGTAAGCAATGCCCTTTATGTGTTCATTAGCCCTTCAGTGAGTATTAAATGTTCAATGCTTTATTCTGTATCTAGCCTCAGGAAGAGAGATTTTCATCCTCAGGACTAATACTTTTTTTTCTCTTAATGTTGTCTTTTATTGATCAGTAGTAGTCCTGTTTTTGTTTCAGTTTGGCAAAACTGCAAAATATTAAAATTTAAAAGTTAATGCCAAGAGTTAAAGAAATAGAACTAGAATTGGCACTGCAGTGATGAAGAATGAATAACTACATATGTCTCATTTCTTTTTGCTTGCAGTTTGTTCATGTTTCAGAGGTTATTTTTGAAATTTAAAACGAGTATGGAGCGGCAACATTAGATTTTTCAGAATGTAATGTTTCCCATATGTACTTTGCATGGGCCAGATATGTTGCAGGTTTATGGATTTGTCATTACTGCCTTATTTAGTCTTTATCTTCACCATAATAGTCTCCATAGTTTTTGAATCTATACAGTTTAAATGCTTTCTTTGTACCAGTAGTTAATCCATGAAAATTAAAAACAGTTGAGCATTTCTTTTCTTCATTAATATTAAATTGTTTTAAATTTAAGAACTTCAGAGGAAATAGCTAAAGTATATTTTTGTGAATTTTGCTTTCTGCTGTAATACAATGAAGGAATTTTAAATATTAATTTGTAAAATCTTAAATAATCTATTAAATATCTTTAGTCTTTAACACAGTAAATAGATGAGAATTTTATTTTCACCTTTGGATTTCACTGTTTGGCTGTTCAGCAATGAAAGCTGCAATGTCTTGCTGCCCTTTGAGTGCTATAGTGGGACAAATCATATCCATTCGTTACTGTTTATGTGCATTACTGTGTTGTGACTCCTCTTTCGGTAATAACAAAGGGCATGTCCACTGGTGCAGCACAGTACTGTCCTACAGATCTCCAGGCTGTCTTAGAGTGAATGGGATGCCAGTGCACTGCAGTGCAGAGCTGCTAGGGCAGTTGCTTGGGTGGTGTGTGTGATTCAGGCTAGTCAGCCAGTTTTGGCAGGGCTGCAGAGTTGTTGCTTTTGGAGTACGAACTTGACCTTTTTGGCAAGGCAGACCAACTAAGCTTTTTTTGGGGGAAAAAACCCAAACAAACCAAGCATAATAAATGCGGATTGATTAAAGACATTTAAGAAATAGGCGTATTAATTCCACTAATCTGTCCGCACTGGACAGCGTGTTCTAGGATTCTCCACGTCTCCAACATTACAGCTCTAGGTGGCTCTGGGCTGTGCCGTCTTCATGTGCTTTGTCTAAGAATACAATCCACATCCTCTGCTAGGTCAGTTCAATCTAGGGAAAGAAAGATGCTTTGAGGTAGAGGGAGGGAAGTTAGCATCTAGATACGGAGTTGAAGAAAGGCAGGGAGATTGGATTAAAAGGCAGAAACTGCTACTGGGAGTTCAGGAGGAGTTGAGATGGGAGGGAGGGTTTCTTTGAATGGATGTGTTGGTTATGGAGATGTGAAATCAGAAGGACTTCAGAGGGAATGAAGGCAGAGCAAATAAGGTGCTGAAGGGTGAGTGTAACTGGCTTAGTGAGAGATGGCTAAGAATTCTTGGAAATTCAGCAGCTACCCACAAAATCAATAAAGGCAGGATAAGTGACTGGATGCCAGTAGGAAGAGATGGATCATACAAGGAAATGGTAGTGGTATAACATGGTCTGGGAAAACTCTTCTGATATTGTCCACATGATGTGCTATTTCCGTTTGAGGAGATGAACATAAAGGTTTATTTCTGTCAGATACAAGAACTCGTTATTAGTTAGCCCATGTTGCTGTAGAATAGGTTTTACCTTGAAACTTAATATTGGGCAGAATTTGCAGATTACGTGCAGATTTCTAAAAGCATCCTGTAAGACATCCGAAACAACTGATTCTAATACCTCGAACTGTTGTTTTAGGATAACAGCCTCTGGTGTTAACAGGAATTTAAACCCATTCTCAAAATTGTGTGTCGATGCGCTTATTAACGTTTCCGTGGGTTGCTGTGAGCTGACCCTACAGCTCTTTGCTGGAGAAGGGAGGTCTCCCTCCACCCTCTCTTCCTGCCTCTGGCACAGGGATGATCAGGAGCAAGGGCCAGGGAAAGGAGATCTCCCTCTCTGAGGGCGGAAAGTTACATCCACATCCAGCTGCCTGTAAAACTGTAGCCTGAGCTGGAGCTGGCATGTTTGTACCTTCACCTTCCAGTCACTTGCTGCACGGGTGGTCCCCCACCCCTCCACCCCTTCCCTTGCTGCTGTACTAGCATTTGTCTGGCTCCATGCCTAGTCAGTTCAGGGAGCTAAACTATCCAAAAACTGTTGACTTCTGTAGGATTACGGTACCAATTTTTGTGCAAATGATCTTCATGTGCCAGCAGTTGACAGGAAGTGCTTGCTAATGTGTCTACACAAAGCAGTTTCTAAAGAGCACATATACACGATAGGAAATGTAAATACATGTGAGACTGGGTGTGACAGCATATGCTATAATTAATATTACTGTGATATGACACACAGAATGTATTGGCCCTAACAGCTTAAATTTGGGGAGTTTGGCTAGGCATCTGTGTGTGTGCAGTATTTCCTGGGAAGAGAATTACTCTCTTGCATGTATGTGTGGAGGTTGGAGGGGTAGGGTAAACTTGCACTGAACTGCAAGTCAGTGAGAATCCTAAAAAGTGTACATCTGGGGGCTAAGAAGTGGGAAACTCAGGAGGGAGCAGAAGGGAGGGCAGTAGAACAGGAGGGTTACTACAGACAAAGCCGTTCATCATCTCTTAAACTAATGCAGATGCTACAGATAAGAAGGGGGGGAGAGAGAACTTGGAGGAAGCTTCCCAGAATGTAATGGTCACAAGGGTTAGGTTACCAGTGTTTATGGTTAGCTTTAGAAACGACAACTCAGAGTTAGTATTGGAAGAAACTGGATGTTCCTGTGTCCTCTTAATTTTTCTCTTAGGTAGGCTTTCCAACCTGGGATAAGTACTAGAAAGAGAGGTTTGGTTGGTAAGGTCATAATTTCACAAGATTTTCTTTTGATAGTAGTATCATTTTCAACAACATTGCTACTCATTCTTGCATTCTGTTTTGCCCCTCAGTTCTGTCCTTTTTCTAAGAAGATTTTTATTCAGTACTTTTACATAGAAAAGTCACTGAGGTAGTCCCGTGATTGGCACTTTATTTCACTAGAAATAAAGAATTTCTGTCCTTAAAGAACAGTTTGTCCTTAAAGGCAATCAATAAAGCATGTGGCCACATACTGAATGTCAAGCAAAAAATATCTTCAATAGCAGTGCACAAAGTGAGCAACATTGCTTGAATGATGCAGGGATTGTGTAGAAAAAAAGTCCATCATTGCATCATATAAAGTTAGCACATTACTGGTTAAAAATGGAGTGATACAAATAGACACAGTTTTAATTCTGCAGTTTTGTTACTTCTGAGTGTTTTATTTTACAATCTTAGTATTGTTTAGTGTGCATAATAATGAAATAGCACAGGAAATCTTTTATTTGTTGCAAACGTCTATTTTGCAAATGTTTCATTGCTAAGCTTCCTCAATTATAATGTTTTTGTTAACTTGGAAAATACTGTCTCCTTTTGTTAGAGGCTTTGGAAAGATTCGTAATTCTTTCTACGTATTTAGCTTGTGGAGTGTTCATTTCTGGGTTACTTTTAAGCAAGTGCTGTTCATGTTCTGCTCAGTCCATTACTTATGTTTCTTTCCCTTTGACACCAGTAACTCAGTAGAAGGCAAAATGCTAGCTGTTGAAAAATATTGGTTTTATGTCCTTGTTAAATCACAGCTTCTACAAGATAAACTTCAAAAAATGTATTTCTTTTTGCATGTTCATGGCTTTCAGCAGAAAACATTTTTCTTTGTTGTACAGATGGGTATTTTAGTCCATTTTTTGCTGGTGGCCATTTTCCCAGTCCTTAGAGTATACAGCCATCATCATGAAATGATCTGATTTATTTTCTATTTCCTGGCTCTCTATTTGAGTCTCTTACAAGGTGTTCTGGAAGCTACTTCAGCATTCAGCTAAAAGTTACGCTGTCTCCCAGTCTTCGTACAGGTTTC
The DNA here is from genome assembly GCF_030936135.1 of Gavia stellata. NCBI lineage: Eukaryota > Metazoa > Chordata > Aves > Gaviiformes > Gaviidae > Gavia > Gavia stellata. The sequence continues at coordinate 19,743,984 of NC_082598.1, read as the reverse complement.
TTGCATGCCATTTTGACTATTTTGTAATAGTGTTAATGGATACGTGTGTATTTAATAGTATCCTGTGAAAGGGTTCATTTGTGAAGTTTGGAGATGCATTCTAAATTCCTGCCACTTGACTGCTGTCTTAGTGATGGTTGTTTTATAGCTGACAAGCCTAAATTGTTTCATAGAATAAAACTTTTTTCACTTAGTGCTTATCACCTTATTTTAATGGTAAAAACAAATCAAGCCTTGATTTTTTTTTTCCTGTTGTATCAAAAAAAAAAAAGGATTATTACATCACCTTTAGTATCTGTTGCTAAAACTCTTTGTAGTACAAAGGACAGACTTTGGGTTTGACTGCATAGTTACGTTTTGCATGCTAGAAACTGGGCATCTATTGCTAAAGGTCTCGCCAATAAGTTAGAGCTGGAGTTGAGTTTCTTTGCAGAGTTTTGCCAAATTCTTCTGCCACTTTATGGAGCAAAATGGAAACAGGGCTTTCAGATCCAAGCTGTATTGAACAAAGGAACATTTCAGCAATGTTCTTGGAATGGGTGAAAAGCTGGGGTGTTTTGGGGTTTTTTTGGGGGGGTTGTTATTTTTTTCTTGAGGTGCATTGTTTCAGATCACCTCTTTGTCTCTACAACCATTCTGTTTAGTCAAAAGAGAAGGAAATGTGTTGCTTTAAGGTGACTTGAGACATTGCCCATAATGCTTTCTAGAACCTACTTTTCAGCTGCCTTTTCTTCCAAGTTTTTCGTGTTAATTCCTGTGGCTGTGAGTGTGTCTGCATGCAGTAGTTCCACATTTTATTTTCTGTTATGTAAGGGTTGGACAAGCAAAATGCGTTTGTTCCGAGCAGGTATTGTTGATCATTTAAAAGAAAAAAAAAAACCAAAACCAACCTGATCTGGAGCTTGAAAGACATAGGGAGCAACAATGACATTGGGCTATGGAAACCCTTTCATGAAATCTCCAGGTACATCGTTTATGTTGCAAAGCCACTTATTAAAGAAGAGTTGAACAAGATGGGGATGAGTAGAGATCTGTAGCTCTCTACTATTTTCCCTTTAAACTTCTTAATGATGAAAAAGTTTGCAGATTTTCGGAATTACTTGCCTCTTAGGAAAAATTACGGTCTTAAACTAGTAACTTAGAATTATTATTGATCACAAATAATTTTATGTGTTTAAGTGGTACATAATGAATAGTCCATCATGTTACTGTACATTAATGCACAGAAATTGTGAAAGTGACTATAAAATGTCTACTTTGCGGTGAATGCTTTATCGTGTTTTGTTGTCTTATGCCACATCCCTTAACACCTCAGATAATGTATACACTAAATGTATTAATAGCAAGTTTTAAACTGCATTTTTTTAAATATTAAAACATTTTTAAGTGTGATGAAATGTCTTAGGTTATATGGAGTATTGTAAAATCTATCATTTATTGTACTAAACCTTTATGGTTGAGCAACTAACAGCTTCTGCAGAGAAAATACTAAATCAGGCTGACTATAATTTGTATATCACACTCCAGAGAGAAATTTACCTAGTGCACAGCTATTCAAAGGCTTCTACTTTAGGACTATTATTTTATAGGCAGTGTCAGAAAACTAATTTTTTTTTTTACAGAACTGTAATTTTTATTTAGTTTAAATTTAGTTCAGTCAGTTATAGCTACTTTTGAAGTCGTTTCTGTTCCATTTTGGATAGCTCCTTTTTCTGGAAAAAGTAGAGGTAAAATCAATAAATCTTAAGATGAAGTCAATTATAAGTAAAATACAAATTATTTCTGTGCTACCAAAGATTGTAGCTTGCTTGCCTGTGTTGACTTGAATGTTTTCTGAACCTCATGTTTTTTGTTCTTATTTTATTCATAAGTTTAAAATTGTTCTGTGTTTTTTTCTTGCTGCTGCTGTTATGCCTTATGTTCCGTTTGCATTAGCTATTAATGAGGTTTTTTATAAGTTCTTTCATTCATTTCTTTATAAATTATTTTTCTTCCCGCATACGTTTCTGAACCCGGGAAGAACGTTGAAGTAAAGGTGTACTTTGCTCTGAATAGACTTAGTTTGTAGAATGAATCCTGTACCTGCCATTTCTACAAATAATACTTACTATTTAGGTTGCAACCTTCTTCTGTTTGAGTAGAAGTGAAAGTAATTTCAAAGACTTCAGGATGTGTGATTTTAATGCTTCAGTTAAATTTTACTAGCTTTGCAGGCATTCCATATTGTAGATTATTATATTTACCAAACTTGCAGTCTTGCAAATATGTATTCTGGTTTTCTGTTGTAAGTTTGGCCTGGCTTGATGCAAAGATTCCTTGAAATACCTGTAGATTTCTGAAGAGTACCTGGGCTTTCTTGCTTTGTACATCTGTTTTTAAAAAATACTCTGTGTTTCTTTTTTTTTTGTCATCTGGGTTATCACAGCTGCAGCCAAGGGGCAATTTTTCTTCTTTCCTTCATGGAAGGTAGCTTAATGTATCTGACTCTAGAACTGTATTTTCACAAGAGCAAATTTTCTTATCTGACACTGTAGTGGATGCTACAGGCATTATGGGCACATACAACAGTAAATTCTCAATATACTTATAAAGTAATTTTTTCTCATCCTTTCCACCATTCTTGTGATCAGTCTTCACCTGGGATTAGTTGACTGTGTAGTGTACTATGTTGATCACGCTTTTGCAGCTGACATATAAATTAATCTTTTGGAGGATGCCTTGGGTAAATGTGTAGTTTAACGTTCATTGCTTGTGGAGCAACGGGCACCAGGGATACTTGAGGTGAGCTGCAGAAATACATGACATGACTGTAAGGGGAGGAGAAAGAATGGGATCTCCTCCATTTAGCATCAGGACTGTTAACCTGATTGAATGATTTAATCTTAGCTTCATGCATTTTCAAACCTTCCGTCTGTCAGACTGGAAGCAGAAAGATTTTAAAATAATTTGTTCAGCTGTCTTGATTCTGTGTATGTGAGATTGAGAGAGAGATGGACTCAAAGCCAGAGCTTTGAGACAAAAAATTGCCTGCCTTGTGTTTGTCTAAACCACAGAGGCTGAAGGCAATTTTTGAGAAACCTGAAGAAGAAAGCTACTTAGTGTAATATATGGTTGTGTCAAAATGATGCTGTTTTCATAGACTGGTATTTCTGTATTTTAGTTTTATCGTATTCATTATGTGTTTTGAAGTACTAATCGTTGTCATTAGATAACAGATCTTATGCGTTGTAGGAAAGAGGGGGCTGTGTGTGTTTTTGTTTTATGGTTATTGTAAAGGATATCTGAAAGATGTAGTAGACTGGAAGGAAATCTCCTAGTGGCAGTTGTAAGTGTGGAAGTAGTTATCCAGCCTGTAGATGTAACCGGTGTTAAGTGAAGAAGTGCACAGACACATTGGATCTGCAGGATGCATTTGATAGAGGACCTGTCTGAAATTGAATTGACTGTAGCAGAAGTTGTGGAACAAACTGACAGAGTGAATAAGTTTCCAGGACAAGATGGTGTGCACTGGAGAGCTTTTAGAAGAACTCAGTGATGAAAAAGTCAAATGATGAATGTCTGAAGTCTTGCTTAGAACAAACTTGATTTTTGAGGACCGGAAGGATGGCAAATTTTTCTTTAAGTGCATCAGGAGTTTAAGGAAACTACATGTTTTCAAGTTGGATGTTTGTGTTAAACAAATCAATAGACCTTATAATATATATATTGGATATCTGGATAAAGAGAGAGAGATGTACTTTAGCAAATTTACATCTCCTGTAATGGGAAGCTCTTCCCTACAAACCTTTGGAGTTCTTCAGAATCAGCAAAATATTTACAAGGATGATCCAGTTGATATAATGAGACATAGGTGCTTTTCCAAAGGCATCTCTCAGTCCCTTGCCAAAGGCATTTAGAATCATAGAATATTTTGTGTTGGAAGGGACCTTAAAGACCATCTAGTTCCAACCCCCCTGCCATGGGCAGGGACACCTTCCGCTAGACCAAATTGCTCAAAGCCCCATCCAACCTGGCCTTGAACACTTCCAGGGTTGGGGCATCCACAACTTCTCTGGGCAACTTGTTCCAGTGTCTCACCACCTTGATAATGAAGAATTTCTTCCTAATAGCTAATCTAAATCTACCCTCTTTCAGTTTAAAGCCATTACCCCTTGTCCTATCACTACATGCCCTTGTAAAAAGGGATTGAAAATAGTATGTCAGCCTAAAATGGAAAATCATTGTATGAACTTGCTGAAAGATAAGAAGTGGATGTGGAAGTAAAGTAAATGGTTAGCCTTCTCAGTAGAGTGGAGTCTTAGGGACATGTAATCTACAATATATTTCTTAATGACCTATAAAACAGTGTGAGTGGGGGCTTGACAGAGTTGGTGAGTTGCTTGATGTAATAAGAATGAGGGTAAAGTGAAGAATTTCAGAAGAAGTTTGTGAAACTAATAATTGGGCAATAAAATGGCAGAAGCAGCACATTGTAGAAAAATGAAAATTGTATTGGGGGTGATGACAAATCTGTCTTCATATATAAGATGATGGGCACTGAGCTGACCAGAAATCTCCAATTCTTGGTACAAGTGGTAAAGGCAGATCAGATGTTAGGAATTGCTAGGAAAACAGTAGGAAACATCATTATCCCACTATGTAGATTTGTGACTTGTCTGTGTGTTGAATGCTATTTCAGTTCTCGTGGTCTTATCTCAGAATTTTTTGTGTAATAAAGCCGGAAAGAGCTCAGAAATGATTAAGGCGGCACAAAATGACTTTTGTGTGAAGAGTAATTAAGTAAAATATGAATCTTCCATCTGGCAAGAGACCGTCTAGGTTTCTACATAATTAAATGTGGTAAAGAGAGGGTAGGTAGGGATTGATTACTGCTTGTTTCAGTGTAAGAAGTGGGAAGCATCAAATAAAACCAGCAGGAGCTGTGTTCAGAACGAATGAGATGAGGCGTTCTTTATGGAACAGAGCTTTGTACTGCAAAACCTTTTGTAAGGAGTGTTGTGGATGCCAAAATTTTGTGTGATTCAAATGGAAAATAGGCTTTTTTGTGACAGAGAAATAGGTAGCTGTATAGAAAGCAGGTCCTTCTAAGTAAGGAAGTACCCAGCTATACAAGGGATTTCTGAACTTGAGGATAATTTGCATCTGCAGATGGCTGTGATTGGAGATTAGGGTACTGGGCTAGATGGGCCTGATCCAGCTATTCATGTGGAAGAGGGAACTTGCAGTTGTGTGGTCCTTTGAGAGAAGAAGGGATAGATAGAAGTAAAGGAGTGCTTGCTGAGCTTATTTATACATGTCTTAAAAAGATTGCGTTGAGAAGGATGAATGTGTGAAGGATGGCTGGGAAAGGTGGCACAACATGGGAGAATTGAGAGTGTCCTAATGGCTGAGGGTGGCAGCAGAGGAAATGGGAACCAGGTGACATGCTGTGTGGTTTTGAAAACCAAAATGGGTATGGAAGAACAGAATGTCGAATGTGTAGATTGGTTGTTTAATACTTCATTTTCTATTATGCCAATTCTGGTGTTCTATTACGATAATATTATATGGGTGTACTTCCTTTCATATGTTAATTATGTAAGCTTGCATGGTACTTAGGGCACATAACATAGAAAATCCTCTTTTTTTTCTTAATATTTAGGTAGTGCTGTTATATATACCTCAGACAATGAGCTAGGCCTTGTAGTTTGATATAAAGGCTGTTAAACAAAAAGATTTATGCCACATGTGTAAGCTGCAGCAAATAATTTTGTTATGAAATTTACAATATATTGTTCTTGTCTGTTTTTGTTTACAGGATTCTGAGTAATAATAAAATAACAGAGTTGAAGAATGGTTCCTTCTCTGGATTAAACCTTCTTGAAAGATTGTAAGCGCTTCTTAATTTTTAAAGTGAAAATAGCTTTTTAAGTGCTATACTGCTTATGTTTCATTAATAATTCTGAGAACAAATATCTTAAATAAGAGATGTGGTTTTCCATCACAAAAAAATACATGAAAATAAATGAAGAGTTAACATAGTTAAGCATTCTCTTCATTAATATGAATGTCATGTAACAGCATAAAGGGATAATCTCACCTGCGGGTGAGATTAGGGCAGTTTCAGTGGAAAGTTCACTGGAATGCCGTGATGACTGCATTAGCTTTGTTGTTGTTCATCTCGTTATATGGAAATTTATGTTGTAAACAAAATTGTTTAATTTCTTTTCTTATGAAGTGTCAAGCCCTTTATCAAGCAATTGTAAAGTATATTTGTAGGGGAAGTGGATGTATTAGAGCCTCTAAAAGAGGCTAGATGCATTGTAAGTTTGTTGCTGACATTTATTTTAACAGTTTTGCTGCTTACTTTACAACTTCGGTATATACTGAATATATGGGGGGGAAAAAATGGGAGTGAGTCTGATGGGAGTAACTTCTTGGACACCTTTTGCTTCCTGTTTTCACTTTCCCTTTCAGATGATATATCACCTATGGGATAAGAAGAAGCATTGTAGCTTCTGTTACAGTCAGCTTTTTTCCAGCTGGTAGAAGGTCAGGATTGGCAGGTTGATCTACCTTGGGAGCAAGGTAGAGATAAGGATTTAGAGATAAGGATTTTGCTAGGCCATTTGACTGGGAAAGTAGCCAGTTTCACGATCATCTCCCAACATCTAGGAAGAGTTCCAAATGACTTTTGGCTTCAGGGGATTAAAATTATTTTATTCTTCTTCTAAAACTTGAAGGCTGCAATCCCAGTCACCTGGCCTAGATAAATTCAAAGACTTCCACCATTCCATCCCCCAAAAGCCAGAAGAAGGATTTGTCTTCTGCACTGGCAGATGAGCTTTATTGTAGAAATAAGCCATTGTGCCAAAGAAGCAAGGTTATCAGCAGTGATGGCATTCTAGATCTTTACACATTATTTTGGCATCCTTGCTTAGGTGGTAATAAAGACATCTGCTGACAGTTGTTATTTGTTGTAACTTGTTACAATTTTCAGACAGGAAATACTTGAAACTCTGATTAGTTTGAGAAGATCATTCACATTTGTTCTATGAATCCAAATCTTAATTTTCTTTAAAATTGTAAGAACCCAGCTTTCTTCCATTTAACTCCTGTCATTTGTAAGGATTTTTTTAGGTTATTTTAATGTTTCCTTTCATGAAAAGGAAGAGAAAGCAGTAAGGCAGGTTATCACGTTTTGAGCATTTAAAGTGATCTGGGATAGCAGTATTTTAAATGGTATGGTGATATCATCTGAATGAGATAACACACTTTATGTGCACTGGTGTAGGAGTTAATACATCAATAAATGATTATTAATGATGGCCAGGTGCCTTCATCGTAAAGGAAGGGATAACTAGCATGATATACTAGTCATTAATGACCATTCTTTTTTTTATTGTGTGTGCAAGACTTATTTAAAAAAAAAAAAAAAAATCTATTTAACCACAGTAAAAGTGACCTTGGAGAAAAGCTACTCTTGTAATTAAAATGATTTCTCAAACTTAAATGAATAATCAATAGTAAAAGGAAAAAAAATTGAAAGCCACAGTAACTATTTTAAACATTAACATCATGTTCACAATTTCAAATTATATTCCTTAATGTTCACTGTGATAACTTGCATGCCTTTAAAATTGCACTTTTTTGACAGTTTCTTCCTTATTTTTATTTTTTCTTACTACTCATACTTCCCCTTGTTTCCTTATGAGTGTTTTCTTTCTTTGTAGATATGCTCTTTTCCCCATTTTTACTTTAAGAGGTGAAACAGAGACAGAAGAACTAAATTCAGTCATCATTTAAATAGTTAATTCAGGCAGTAGCATTGTCACTTAACATGACTGCTTACCAGGGAAGGGATACTGTATACATTTAATGCTTTGTTTGTTCATTCCTTGTAATGCTATACTTCATAGCAAATACTTTTGCCATTTCCCCTTAATGGTTTTTGGATAGATATATTTAACCAAAGCCTTTAAAAAAAACCAAAAAAACAATCTAATATGTCGGGAACATGTACCTGTATAATAATTGTTTCTAATTGCATTTTAATCAGTAATTTGAATCCTGAAATACATATTCACAACTTCACAATTCATCTGTTAACACATTAAACTTGTTTTCTCCTGTTTCGTTCTTGGACATCTTAATGAAAATTTACATTTTTTTAAATGGTTTCTGGTTTTTTGTCAGTTCTTCAGATAAACTTGGGGATATGGTTCTTCAGCTGGCAAATTGTTGCCCTTTTGCTTATCATTTTGCTCAAACATGTTATCTCTTGACCTCATTCCCATCTGACAATTCTTCACTGTTATTATTGAAAGGGAGAGATTGTTTTATTTGTTGCTTGTATGCCCCAAAACTATGAGGAAGTACATGAAAAATGCTGGCCCTGAGTAGGAATTCCAAATCTGTTAATAATTTTGTGCATGTATGTTAACGTATGAAAATGTAGAATTTGGTAATGCATTATTTTGTAAACAGGGTGATAAAATTACTATGCAATGTCTACATCTATTCTTATAGGAAAAAAATAATGCAAATAAAGGCTGAATAACAGTAAGCAGGTCAAAGATTTTAACTGGCATAAGTGGTAATTAAAGTGTCTGTACAAAAAGATGTTAAATGTTTTAATTTCCATGGACTTTGTTAATGCTATGTTTTGCTATGAATTTCCTGCACTTTGAATGTTGAAGTAACTTCTTGCACAACTGATAACGACAGATAATTTTTCATCTAGTAGATACTTGACTTTATGTAGCATTATTCAAAGTCCAGCAATGTAGAAGCAAACTGCTATCTTCCATCTGGAAGCTAGCTAATGCTGCCTGTTGATTTTTTGTGAGGATAAGGGAGATTACTTTATGCTTTTGTAAAGTACTATTTTTCATTGTACATGAGCGAGAAAGGAGGAAGAGACAGGCATGGAATTCAGTAAGATATTTAGATAGCAAAAGAAAGGTTTGATATTTATTGACCTGTAAATAATGACAAAGGTATACTAATGTATTTTTAGCATATACTAATATATCTTTGAAAAGGGAAAATATGCAATGTGAAGGAGTGTTATTTGTAGACAGTCTCTTTTTTTTTCCTCCTGTTTTTACAGCACCAATCTACAGATACATGGATGCCTTAAATAAAAATAGGAGCATCTAATACTTTTTCAGACAGTAACCATTTCTGATTTTAATTCTTGTTGTGCTAGTGCAGCAGAGCATCTGCTCTGAAAGTATCGGAATTTCTTGTTTGAATATTACTGAGCAGAGAAATGGTTTTATGAATATTCAGGAACTTGTTTTCTGCTCTAGCTTTAGTTCTGGTTTTGGTTCTGGAAGCTCCATCTGTTTGTTAGCTGTGGCTCTTTAAGGAGAAGACTGAGAGTGTTAGGCTAACAAAATATATATTTTCCCCATCCTCACCTGCTTCTCAGGTAATTTCTGAAAGATGAGCAGTGAGAAGGGGCAATATGCTTCTATTCTCTGCTGAAAAATCTGTGCTGGGAAATTGAATGCTTTGGAGTATTCTGAACTGTTGGAAATACAGAAATTATTTGAAGAAAACAAAAGGTTTTCTGGTCTAGGTTCTAGCTTTTGTTTAGTTTGTGGAATTGTGGTAGTCTCAAGCATTTTTTTAAAACTTTTTTGCGTTACATCTTCAAGAAATTTTGACTATTGTAGTTCATCCGTTCATGTCACAGGTGATGTGATGGGGTAAGCAAAACAGTAAAACAAAGTCATCGAAGTTGCTGTTGATTTCTTTAGATGCAAGAGGATGTCAAAAGCATATGTTAAGAACTTTTTCAAAAAGTTAAGAGATGATTTTTAGTAACAAGTTTTTAATTTCCATTTGGAAAATGTCCAAGTCTCAGAATGGTCTATTGTCTCCTCTTTTGTGGTTCTTTACGAACTTGGACACTCCAGTTGGTTTGTGTTCTTGTATTACTCTAATGCTGTTGAAATCAGTGATAGATTTGAGTCAGTTTTCCTTTCCTGGAGAGTTACTTGAACATGGTGAAACGGCTCCAGTAGCACTTGATCCTCACATACAGTTTGTATATGGTGACCTGAAAGCAGAATTCTACATCTGAGACCCACATGCAATAAAGTATTGGGCTTTCAGTTATCAACAGTTTTGGTGGTACCCTAAATATTTGGTACCCTGGTGGTGAAAACTCAATAAAAAACATAGCCTGCTGTGTTTTAGGGAGAAAGCCTATGTATGTATAGGGTAGAATTTAAATCCTACACAGTGAATAATGAGGAAACATAAAAATTGTTTAATCAGTCATAAAACATTTTTTGGATCTGCCTGCATAAAATCACCCCATAGAGCTGTGGGAGGGAGAGGCTGACTTTATGTAATGTTTAAATTATTTTTGTAATTTCTTATTTTGTCCTCTTCCCCCATTTCCTTTTTGAAAAGGCATTTCATATAGCAAGAGTCCATGGCAGCTAATGTGTTTCTTGTCTGACGTTTGTTTTCAAGTTCTGTTCAGGAAGAAAAGATAGTTTATCCAATGGTAGTTGAGAGAGCTAAATAATGCATACAGATCAGTGTGTGTGTGTGTATATATATGCATCATTTGTTTGTGCCTGCAGGATGGGTTAGTAATAATTAAGACAATGTTCATTGTGCTGAGACAGAAAACAGTAAATTATAAGTAATATGTATTCATACATTGGTAATTTTTAAGTTTCTGTGCATGCACTTTTAAGTCATAGACAACTGGCCACTGAAACATTTCATTATAAATTCTAACGAAAGGATTTTGCTTTTTACATGTCAAACCATAGTTAAATTTAAGTACACTTTCATTAAGATATTTTTCTTATCTTAACAAGATAACATTAGGTGTGGTTGTCAGGCTCTTAAAAATATTTTTGCTTGTTGGTTAGTTGCTATTTGCCCACTTAATCATGGATTTGAAAAGGGCTGTTCCGATTAGACGTAAGAAAATTCTTCATAATGAGAATGGTTAAACACTTAAGAGTTGGATGATGAAATGATGAAATCTGCATCCTTTGAGGTTTTCAGAACTTCACTGGACATAACAGTGGGGCAGTTGATCCAATTTAGTTGTGGTTTGAGCCAGAAGTTGGACTATGTGACCTCAACACATCCCTTAAAACCTAAGTTTTTCTACTATCCTAATCTCAGTTAGTCGGCTTCCCTGATAAATACAGGGGAATCCTCATTGCAGTGTTATTTAGATTTAAGAGAAAAATTTTTCTCTTAATAGGTTCTCAGTGTAAGATTACTCTGCTGCCTGACTTGTGGTTTTATTTTTTATAATAATATAATTATAAATAATTTATAATAATGTAGCTACTGTAGGATAAAAGATGTACCAATGAGCTAGAGCTTGGGGAAGTTGTAATATTACCCTAACTGAAACCCTCTTCTAACGGATTTGTTTTGGACAGATTTTCTTTTATTTGGACAAATAAATATCTATAACTGTATCCTGTTGGTTGAGCTTTGCCAAAGAAAATTATTAAAATCAGTGGCTGAGATAATTAAATTCCCATTACTAAAACTCAGTAGTTTGTGTAAATGTGTGAGTGTTAAACCAACAAAAACTTTAAAGTCAAACACAAGTTTGTAATGATATTGTCTCTCCCACCTCTCTTTTGTGTGAGAATCCTAGCAGTCTGCTGGTTTAACCACAACTGTCATTTCTTCATTTAGAAACTGTCCTAGATCCTGGAATCCTGGCAGTTGCAGCAGCCTGTGTATCAACATCTTTTACTGTTTTTGAAGAGCTGCCAGACATGTCAGCACCGTGTTAATTTTGAGATCTTTAAATATCTCTTTTTTTCGCAGTTTTTATCTGCTAATACTTTCTGATAGATGAATACATAGCTAGTGCTTACTAATGACTGCCACTGAGAGGGGGGAAAAAAATGCCAGAGATTCCCCAACTGTTGTAGTTGCGGGTCGAGAAAATGCTAACACTTCGGACATTCAGGGTGTTTTAAAAAAATTACGTTAGTGTGGTGGTTCATTAATGCTTTGCTATCTTTTTTACAAAATACAGAATGTACATTGAATGAGTTTTATGAAAACAAGAGAATTGTTGGCATTTCTTTTTTAAAATAATTTATTAATTCTAGTGTAATTATCCTTCTGGAACTGGTATTAAGACCTACTAAGGGGAGAAAAAAAAGCGAAGAAAAATACATAAAGAATAGACTAGTCAGTTTTTATCAACTAATCAAACAAAATGTATAAACAGGTTGTGGAAGTAGTAAAACTCTTGCTTTTAATTAAAAAACCATATTTTTTTTTCCATTGAAGCAATGGATTTAAGAAAGCAGTGTATCAGGGACTACACTTTGAAAGTAGAGATCACTGATAATCTAGACTAGTGGATTTCCAAGGCATGTTGTCAAGGTTTTTCTCCCTGAGTGTTTTCCACAGTGAGATTTTAAGTGGGAGTTACGTGATTTAAAACTGAAATTTAAAATATGAACAGTGTCTAACTTTTCTTCCCTATCCCAAAGACTGATGGTAATAAGTGATGAATAACTGTTAGTATTCCCATATTTGTCATGGTCTTGGTACTGGGTTTATAAGCCTGCTGAAAGAGGCTGAAAAACATTACAGTTCTTCAGGTTCCTGATACTACTTTGGAAGCAGTTGGCAGTCCCCGCCACCGTACAGGGCAAGAAAATAAAGTCGAGATAAGAGAAGTGTGTATACGTTATAGTTTTATTGAAAACTAATTTGCTGTACTGCAAGGTAAATTTAAAGTATTTAAAATATTTCAAGTATTTAAAATGTTTATTAGGTATGGCATTGAAGCGTGATCCATGTGCCATGACACTGTCTGTTGTACCGTGATTTGTTAATCTGGCTGCAGGAAATGCTATTGTGAAATCTTGGAATGAATTTACATTTTTGCTCATGCATATCTGTGTGATGGTAGATGTAATCCTCTTGTACTGTTCTCTTTCGGGCAGAATTATTAATATTGTGGTAGATTTAGGAGATGTTTTTCTACTTTTTGCTTACCAAAACATTGCTTTTAATTGAAATTACTAATTTTCTTTTCAAATGCAGAACATTCACGTAATACCAAAGCATGAGAAATTTTTCTTGTAGTAGTAAGTGCCTGCAAAGTTTCAAATAATAGTATAGTAAAAATCTGGGATGAATAAGGAGGTAGAAATAACTTTAGCATTCATGCAGTGATAAAAGTTTGTTCAAAACTGTAGATGCTGGCAGATGCTTTCTGTGACCTTTCAAATTAAGCTGTATCTGCAAAATACCTCGAGTTAGGAGTTAAAACTCCTATATCACTTGTACAATTAATAAAGCAGTTTAATGACATAGTTACTTTACATTTCTCCTTGCAATCTTCTATTCTGGAAACTTAAGATTTAAAAATCTGTGCTCTGAGTTTTTTCGCCAGCTTTATTTGGGATTCTCAGCCAGCGCTTTGCTTTTGTTCCAGTAATATCCGTGGAAACTTCCAATGTTGTGTCTTTTGTGTATTTTCAGGATCTTGATTTGCTTCTTTTGGTAGATGTTGGGCACTACTGAAGTATTTAAAATTGGGTAGGCTGAAGAAGACAACACTGTGCTAAACAGTATTGTACTGTGTAATGAGTAAATGTTACACCCTGAGCAGCTGTAATCTATTTGGACGCTGTGACAAAGTATCTTTGACTAGATACCCTTTCATGTGATAGGAACTGATAGAATATTTAAAGAAATACACATGCTGTTTATATACCTCTTTCAAAATTTGAAAATCTGTATTTTAACTAGAAAGATACTATGTTAGAGAAGGTAGAAATACGTTGTATGGGTTTTCTGGGCAGTTTTCAAACAAGTTGAGACAAGTGTAGCTTCATGCATGTGTATCTGTTTTAAAGGGTAGTTTGTGATAAATGTAATGTCTTAATTTTTCTCCACAGGGACCTTAAGAACAACCTTATTAGTACTATAAATCCAGGAGCTTTTCTGGGGCTTTCATCTCTGAAAAGACTGTAAGTAGTATATCTAACTAGTCAGTTTAAATAAAACAAACAAAAAACCCCTAAGAGTAGAGTAAGTCTTAGGTTCTGAAAATGTAGACAGCAAAACTATTATATATTAGAAATTGAATACGTATATACTGTCTAAATTTATACATACATATATGTATGTATAAAACAAAGTCTGCTTTCAGTCATAACTGAAGAACATCCACGGCTTGTGGCTTGGCGCTCTCACTTGTTCTTACTGACAGTCTCTTGTATTATTCCTCCCTTTTTGTATTTTGGTGACTTGAAACACCACTGGGTGAAGGTTCATTCAGAGCTTTGATGCCATTAAGTCTTCCTTTGTTAAATGTTAAACTCATGATTTTTTTTTTTCCCCCCCAAAGGTCGTAATGGAACACAGAGTCCCTTGCTATTAATACTACACTGAAATTACAGTGCTGTTAATGCTGCTTTATTGAAGGTTGTGCCAACATTCGCATTAACACATTTTTGGGGTATTTATACCTTGGCTGTAAAAATTCTGTCCCAGATGAAACTTGAAAAACAAGACCTCAGCATGGTGACCTTTTTATTTCTTTTTTTCCTTTTGCTTTTTTTAAAAAACTCTTCAGATTTTTGGAATATCTGGGACAGCCTTTAAGTCTTCGTGATTTCGCCCCCCTGCCCTCCAGCCTTTAGTCAGCATACAGCTTTCCTTCTTAAATTTTTGTAATATCTATGTTCATTTGTCACTGATCAGATGATCTGGCTCACTTAAAAGGAAATTTTGTTGGTAATTGCACTTCTGAAAACCTTAAAAACAATGCTGAAGGACCAATTCTGGACCATTAGTTCTTACAAGCTTAATTTTTCTTCCTTTAAGTAGTTTTGGTAATACCATATACTGTACAAATATGAAAATTTACTTTGTAGTGATTTAAGCCAAGCCCATTCTAAGGGGTTTTACTGGTAAGGAAAGGCTGATTTAACTGTGTATGGGCAAACCATTATTACTTGAGAAATGGAACAAAGACTCACATGCATGTGTTTATACCCACATAGCAGTACTTCTGGGGTTTGCTGAAAAAGACTAAATGTATATATAGTGCAATCTGTTACTCATGAATTTTAGTTGAAATACTTCTGTTTGCAGACTGTATGCGATTTGGAAATAAAACAGTTTATTCCGATTTTTTGCTTTTTCGTATTTATAGAGACTTAACTAATAACAGAATAGGCTGCCTGAATGCAGATATATTTAGAGGACTTGTCAATCTTATTAGATTGTAAGTACAATTTTGTTGTATATAATTTCACTTCTTAAGTTTTAGTCTTATGTAAGTTAACATTCTCTGTTTCTATGGGACTAGTTTAAGCATGCACTTGAAAGAGATGCAATGTGGCTATAATTGTGGTTTGTTACTTGGTAGCAAGCTTAAAAAAAAAAAAGGGCGGGAGGGGCAGGAGCAACCAAAACCATACCACTCAGTGCTCTGTCTGCTTTGCAGCCATTTTCCAGTTTTTTAGAAGGCATAGTGGGGGTTGGAAGGGGGGAGAATAGGAGACTGTACAAAATATTTTCCCTAGAAAAATATTTCAGGGTTATAGAATCTTTTAATACCTGTGCCTTTTACCATGGCATCAGTATGGTTGTGTTTTGCTTGCTTTCTTGCGCGTTTTGCAGTTCTTAATTTAATTTAAGAAAATAACAGTAAGATTACGGAATGTTTTTTTGCCCTGGTTTTTTGCTGCTTGTGCAGTGCTTTCACTGATACAGAGAAAGTGGGATGTATAATATTTTTTAAAATTATTCTGCTAGATCAAACGTGCTTCTTATAGCATGTTAATAGCAACACACCAATTCACTGTGAACGACAAAGTTAATTTTAAACTTCTCGAAATGTACGCTTGACATGTGCTAGTTGTTGCTTTAAATAAAAATAAAGTATGTGCTTTTAGTCCTTCTTCCCAATCTTAAAATTCTTCAGCTAAAAAAGACAGTTTATTTTAGGATTTTTTGCTAGGCTATCAGACCTGATTATTATTCTTACAGTCTTGTGAACTATGACAGAGTGTAATACTAATATCTTGTAGGTTTTAAAATAATGTTATCTTGAAGAGGGATTTTTTTTTATTTCAAATGTCAGTTGCTTAAGCATGAGTTCAAATCATGATACTTTCATTTCTTAGGAATCTTTCTGGAAATCTGTTTTCTACACTTACAGAGGGAACATTTGATCATCTTGGTTCACTAAAGTCTCTGTAAGTACTTATTGCATGTAATCTTAATTTGCATGATAACTTGTTTTATTAACAAAAACCATTTTATATATGCTTGTTGGTACTACAGTTTTGCATTTTTACTTTTAAACCTCAAAACAGTGGTTTCTTTATCTGAATAAGTGCATGGGAAATGTATGTACAGATATTTGAGTATTTAACTTCCTTCAAAAGATGCTCAGTATTTGTTACGTAGTTCTGAGGACAAAGCTATACTGGCATCTGGGCTTCTGAAAGTTTTATTCTATATGCATCATTTATTATTTTATATTAAATAAATAGCTTTTTACACCTTTTTTAACAAAGGGAACAAATACTTCTAAGGAAGACCTTAGCCCTTGAAGAACAGTATAGTTTTGTTACAGGTAACAGCGGGTACATCTCAACCTCATGTTCTTTTTCTCTCCTTTAATTTCATGAGAGTTGTAATCTTGTGTAAGGAAGAAAGTAGATGAAAAAAATTATCAGTGCTGATGATTAGCATGCATTTTTCCCTGGTAGTCATGACAGTTGTCTCACTGCACTGGGACTTTCGCAAAAGCTCTGACTTCCAGCTTTGACACAGAGTTAATTTCTTGTTTATAAAGGGAAATGTTTCTTTTCCCTCCTTCAGCTTCTTTCAATTGTTTGTAAGTTGTTATTCCTGGTGTTTTAATTGTGTACATAAAGGTTGCTGTCCAAGAACATCACAGGTCTGACAAGATAACGTGGATATAACCGTTGCTATTAAAAATGTGTGTGTCTGGAAGAATTCCTGTGAACAAAGACCAAGTGGAGTTTCACAGGAATGTTGATTTAGTGTTTGAAGTGTTCTGCCTGTGATGTTTTGTTATCCTCTAGACATTTCCAAAAAGAAAAATAAATTATGTTTTCACTAGAGGTAAAAAAAAGTGTAGATATAGTGGTACATTTTGATACATTTTTAACTGTTTCTAAACAGATGAAATATTTACATTATCTTTTAATTTAACTGACTACAACAGACACCTATGGGGGGATTTGGTATGTCTTTTTAGTAAGAAGTATTAAATTATACAGAGAATACTTTATGAATCAATGAAAAGCCTTATATGATTTTCATATAAAGCAGAAAAAAACTGTCATTAAAATTGTGTGAATACTGGTTCTGAAAAGAGAGGTGAGAGGCTATTTTTTATATTTCTGTTGATTTTACTGTTAAAGCATTTGATTCCTAAAACGAAGCAATAAAGTGTGTTCTTAAGTTATGGTGATGCATATTCAAGCAATTCCTTGTTATTGCTCACTTAAAACAGCATCCTGGCCTGTATCAGAAACAGTGTGGACAGCAGGAGCAGGGAGGTGATCGTGCCCCTGTACTCGGCACTGGTGAGGCCGCACCTCGAATACTGTGTTCAGTTTTGGGCCCCTCACTACAAGAAGGACATTGAGGTGCTGGAGCATGTCCAGGGAAGGGCGAGGAAGCTGTTGAGGGGTCTGGAACACAAGTCTTATGAGGAGCGGCTGAGGGAACTGGGGTTGTTTAGTCTGGAGAAGAGGAGGCTGAGGGTAGACCATATCGCTCTCTACAATTACCTGGAAGGGGGTTGCAGAGAGGTGGGTGTTGGTCTCTTCTCCCAAGTGACTAGTGACAGGACAAGAGGAAATGGCCTAAAGTTGTGCCAGGGGAGGTTCAGGCTGGATATTAGGAAAAATTTCTTTACTGAGAGAGTGGTGAAGCGTTGGAACAGTCTGCCCAGGGAGGTGGTGGAGTCACCCTCACTGGAGGTGTTCAAGGAACGTGTGGATGTGGCATTGTGGGACATGGTTTAATGGGCATGGTGGTGTTGGGTTGATGGTTGGACTTGATGATCTTACAGGTCTTTTGGAATCTTAATGATTGTGTGAGTCTGTGTAAATAACGTAAACTGTTTTCATCAAAGAAATTACTAGAAATTTTTTCATGCCCAGGTGTTAGATGTTCCTCATATTTATGGAGAGGATTCCTTTTCTCGTGGAGTGTGTACTTTTGTTCTCAGACCACAGCTTGCAGAGGATTAGAGTATCTTCCAATACACAGTGGCAGGCAACTCCGCTGTGTTCTGGGGTTTGACTCCTTGTTGTCTGTGTTTCTGTCACAACGGAGAGGCATTGTACAGCTGTTGATGTCAAGCTTTCAGACCTTTGAGTGTTGTATTTTGTCACTGTGAATACCTATTTTGTGTTACAGAGAATTTCAGACTGATTATCTTCTTTGTGATTGCAACATACTGTGGATGCATCAGTGGTTAAAAGAAAGAAATATAACTGTACGTGAAACTAAATGTGCCTATCCCAAGTCACTTCAGTCACAGACGGTGACTGGTGTTAAGCAGGAACTTCTGACCTGCGGTAAGCACTCCTGACAATTGATACTTATTTTCTAACGTAATCCATATTCTGTTAATATTAGTGAACAGACTTTTTTGCTTTGTTCTGTTTCCCTGAAATTCAGCGCTTATATGATAGTGGTAATAATGATTCTTTTTCAAAGGCTGATCTTTAGTCATGATTCAGTGTTGTTTGCTTTTGGAAATAAATAAATTGGTGATTGTGGATATTAGTCTGTAGAAACTAAGGATGAGTAGCAGTCTCTGGCGATAAACTCCTTTTTCCTGCTAATCCATATTTTTCAGGGATTTTTACTTAAACTTCCTAAGAGGAACCAGAAACTGGTTATTTTTTTCCCAAAGTCTAGCTATCTGACTTTAATCCAGGCCCAAATTTCTGAAGTTAAAAGGTCTTCATTTTATGACTTACTTTCCTACATGGTGATTTTCTTGTTAATTAGCCGCCTTCTTGTGATGAAACCATGACCAACTTGCTTAACTTCTTTGTCATATTGGAGTCATTCTGTCTGTCAAAATAGTAAAACATATGTATTTGTGATTTTGAAATATTAATAGTGAGAAATTGTGAAAAGATAAAATGCATAAATATATTTTTCATTCAAGTTTATTTTTACTCTTTTGGATGTGGGCTAGCAAAAGATTTTTGAAAGGTATTACATTAAAGGAACACACACTTTGAAAAGGAATATGATGAGAATTTGTATTTTTCAATATCTGATGTAGCAAATGTAGTTTTTATATAAATCTTGCAAGATGCAGCTTACAAGGAGGTTATATTAATAATTGATACTCAGTGTATTTTTCACCTCTTTTGAAAATAATGTATATAACAGATTCTTGCTACTAATTGTGGTTTTATTTCTTGACTTCTAGAACCGCCACTTGAATTACCATCTTTCTATATGACTCCATCTCACCGTCAGGTTGTCTTTGAAGGAGATAGTCTACCCTTCCAATGTATGGCTTCGTATATTGATCAAGACATGCAAGTCTTGTGGTATCAGGATGGAAAGATAGTGGAAACTGATGAGTCCCAGGGTATTTTTGTTGAAAAAAACATGATTCATAACTGCTCACTGATTGCAAGGTGAATCCAAAAAGGGAAAATATATTTCCCACTCCTTATTTTCTGCTCTGATTTAGTGACTACTTCCATAACCAGTAAGGCCCTCTCAGATCCCTGCTGAGTGAACGTATGTAGACAGAAACTTCCCAAGTAGGGAAGTAGTCTGTCACTTCACACATCTCTTAAATTACCTGGGTTTGGTCACTCTTGCTAACTGTCAAGTTTGAGGAGGGAGGTCTAGAGATTTGATTAGTCAAACCCACCTGCTTAAAACAGGGTTAGTTAGAGCAGGTTGCCCAGGACTGTTGCAGTTAGGTTTTAATTATCTCCAAGGGTTACCCAGTGCAGTTCATGTAAAATATGTTTGTGGTAGCATACATTTGTTCTCTTGGAACATTAAAATTATGAAAACAAGGCATTTAAGTGAACTACTCATGGATTCTTTCCTCTTCCTTTTGAGCACACCACAGTTGGTAATATTGAAGTTCTCCAGCAGAGATCTATAAGTATAACTTATTCTGCCTGCAGCAGATTTTTAACTCATTCAGCATCTACAAAGTGGTTATATATCCTGTAATTGTATTAGTAAATTAGGGTTTCTAACTTTATCACAAATTATGCGTTTGGGAAATTATTTTAGTTTGGCCTTTCTGGAACTATAAAAACTTTGTGTTGAAGAGCAATGATAACACTTGGGGAATTTGGACTTCTCATGTTGTCTTTCTGAAGTCAAGGAACTTTTTCCCATGGCTGTTCTTTTCTTTCCTACCTTGGCAAAATTGAGAGCTAGAAGAATAGTAACTATTTCTCTGTTAATTACAATACATTTATTCATAGATAGCTCTGGTTTTGTAAGATCACTCTCAGTTGTGTGTAGTTGGTTGTTTTTTCCATTGTCTTTCTGTACATTATTAATCTTTTGGTAAAAGTTTATAAATTTTATTGCAAGACTGTTGGGTTTTATTTGTTTATTTTATCTTCTCAGTGCACTGACAATCTCAAACATTCAGGCTGGCTCCACAGGAAACTGGGGTTGCCATGTACAAACCAGACGTGGGAATAACACAAGGACAGTAGACATTGTGGTCTTAGAAAGTTCTGCGCAGTACTGCCCTCCAGAGAGGGTTGTGAACAATAAAGGGGATTTCAGGTTGGTAACCTCAATTTTTTTTTTGGAGAAAAGTCCTTTTAATTTTGTTTTTAACTAAGGTATTATGTTTTAAAGGCACCTATGTGGATGTTCATTTGTAAATGATGTGTAATAGATTTTTAACTGCTCTGAACTAGTATGTGTTGAAAGAAGTGCACACAACTATACCATGAAATGTTAAACTTTGAGCCTGTTAACTCATGTCTTTGGAAGAGATGGAAAGTGAGCTATGATATTTGAAATACATAAATAGAATTATTAGAATAGAGTAAAACTTTTTAGACAATCTGTAAGTTAGATTTGGACGGCATAGTGACAGGCGGGGTTTCCACCAGCTTATCATTCTGTTTTTAAAACCCTCCTACTCCCATATTACAAAATCACTATATAGGAAACACGTAATGGAGTTTTTTTCCCCTGTGAGTATCAGAGTAAATAATGAGTGGTGCTTCCTTTTAATGATTGTTAGGACTGTAGTGGTAGCTTTGATGTTCCATTGTGTTGGGTATTGCAGAGTATTTTATCTTTTGTTCTTACCTCTTCACCTTTTTTCCCTTTCCTGATCTTTCTGCTGCTGGTCACTCTAACAACACATTACTCCTGGAGGTGCCAGCTATAACAGATAGCTTCTGTATAGATTCTCTATATGTAAGGTAAATTCCCTTTATAACTACACTGTGTTGTACCTCCCTGCAGTAGCTTCTACTGAGAATTAGTGTATGTCACAGCATATGTTTTCACTACCTTTTATAGGGTTTCTTAATGTTGTAATAACTGCTTTTACCCACTCGTTTACTTCTGTTTTTCTTATGCTGCTTGGCTATGTTGATCTTCTGCTTGATCATTTGTTTACATTTATAAACTTTTCTTCCTTTCTCTGTGTACATTAGGGTTCTTTAAAGTCGGCTTCTTTCTGTACAGCTAATCTAAGACCATAAATCTTTTATTTTAAGAAATGAAAAGTAAGTTAAAGCATGTTGTTGGGACATAGTTTTTCGGGGGAGCAAAGACAAGCTTTCAGGTGCAGAAGGCCTTCTCCAGCTGTAGCAAAAATTCAGGTAAAGTCCTGGCTGAGAGCATTTGTTCTGAGTTCATCTTCTTTATGTTCATCAGTTGGACAATTTGAGAAGAAGGGTAGCTGGTGTCCGAGTATGAGGAACTATTAGTAAGTGAAGTAGTGTTAAGATCAATTGCTGCACAGAGGCAATTTGGAACTACTAAAGAGCTTTGCTTTCACATTGTGAGAAATTATTTATATGAGAAACCTTGTGTGTATCCTCTTTTTACACTGTGGTGGTTTCAACTGCAGGGATGAGCATTACATTAGAAAATGAGAACGTCCTGCTTAAGATAAAAGGTAAAGAAAGTCAAGCAGATGCATGCTGTACTCATCAAAGAACACATCTATTTAAATCACTTATGCATTTTTTAATGATACAGGTGTGAATCGTTCTTCTTTGATTTGCTGTTAGAGGTGAAAACAGATGGTAAAGGCTTATTTCAAAGTGTTTTCCATTAAATTAACCTGTGCTGTTCAGTGACTGTTCAGTGTAATAGGATTTACCCCTTCTGGAATTCAGTAGAAGGAAATAAGATTTCAGGAAATGTTCAGCTTATCAAAATGTTCGCTATGTCTTGGTTTAGTGTAACATTTCCACTTGTAGTTTAGGTAGAGTAATAATAAAGAGTAATTTTTCACCTTTGAGACCATATGGAAATAAGACTTTGACTAGTGAGAAGATGGTTCTGAGCAGATGGCTGTAAATGATCCTAGGTGAATTTGATTTTATAGTTTTTTTTTTTAGTTGGAACTGGTTAGTCATTTCAGCTTGGAAGTCGTTTCAAAACTGGCATCTAGGTTTTTACCTCTTCAGAGATGGGAT
Organism: Gavia stellata; assembly: GCF_030936135.1. Lineage (NCBI taxonomy): Eukaryota > Metazoa > Chordata > Aves > Gaviiformes > Gaviidae > Gavia > Gavia stellata. Next base: position 19,721,302 of record NC_082598.1, on the reverse strand, counting down.
AGCAAAGTGTAGCGAAGGAGGATGTTTGTTTTCAATGTCTTTGGCTCAGTCATAGTAGTTTAACATGAGTTTATAAAGATTAGGCAAAAAGTGTCTTCATCATAAAGTCTTTTTTTTTAAATTTAGATAGTCTTTTAAGTGTTACTCAGATAATATCCCTGAATATGTTACAGTCCATGATTAAACTGAAAATATAGTTTGCATGTTAAAATGTAGCCTAATGCTTCTGCTTCAGTAAATCCTTCAACTGTTGTGTTTAGAATAATTTTATGCTGGTAGTTGATAGAATTCTTTCTTACATATAAGAATTATCCTTTTGAAAACTGTTACTCATTGGGTATAATTAATCTTGAAACTAATTGTCATGCTGAATTTAGAGAATTACTAAAATGTAATAAGAAAAATATTAGACTACCTGTAAGCTAATGAAATGATGATATAAAAACTCATTGTAACTGAAAGTTATTGTTGGTTTAAAGAAATAAATGCTTTCAAAACAGAATTAATATGCATGAAGGAAAGGATTCTTTTATAATCTCATGGTCTGGCTTTTTTTTCCTGAAATGAAATTACAGTACTTAAATGTAAATGAACCATCTTTTCCCCTACAGCTGTCTACTCTCATGTATATGTGATAAATCTGGAGTGCCTAATTATAAACAGTGATGAAATAAGAGTGTTAATAAAGTCCAAATTTGCACTTCTGCTAGCAGTTGGGTAAACTGTGAAAGATGTTCAAGCTTAGGCTCACAAGAAATTAAGAATGCAGCCAAACTTATGTAGCTTTTGTTTGCATGATGAGAATTTCATGTCATTAGTCACCTTTTGAGCCTGCTGGAGGAATGTCCTCTCTGGCTTCATGGAAAGTGGAGACTGCCTCATCAGCTCATCTCATACAGGTATTGGGAGGAAACAGTTCATGGCTGAGAATGGTCCAGGTGAACATAAACTTAGCAAAAGTAGGGAATAAGGGAAGTGTAGTTACAGCTGGAATCAATTCCCCTTTCTCATTCACCACTGGGCTGCAAAGAAACTTGTACCTGCACAAGGGGTATTGTGAATGGGAGAGGAAAGAGGATAATGGACACTGTTCCACACAAAGCACTACTTAGTGACACTGCATATTTGTGGTGTTTTTGTGTATGTGAAATTACAGCAGAAAGTTGGGAGTTTTAAATTGCCCACCTTTTATGTCTGGTTTAGTAGAAAGCTTTTGAAATCATTAGATGAATAATATATTAGTTTTATTAGTAAAGAGTTTCTCTAGATACCTAAATTTGTTATGAAGGTAGCACATTCACATGACTGTCTGGCACTGCTAGTATTCTTTTGAGAAGATCATGGTAAAAGATGATAAAATGCTGTGTAGAGAGATGAATGAAAAATAAATGCAGTAGGAATAAAGGGACAGTAACAAAAGGGAAAGAAATGGATAAAAAAATAGGGGAAGTGGAGAGAAGAACAGGGAGAGAAGGCAAATAATCTTGTGAAGTAGTTTTAAACACTGAAACTCTCACTTTTTTGCATTTGATGGCTACAGAAGTTCCAGAAGATAGATATATAGCTTGTTTAAAAATATAGTAATTAAAGCTCTTCTGAAAAACTTGTTTTTTTTATTTGAGTCCTAGTATTTCACTCTGGTTTCCCTTTTCCTAATTCTTTAGCAGTAGGTGTGAATAGTGAGGAAAGGAATGGCACATGCCATTTTTCAGTGAAAATATTTGTCTTGGAAGTTGTGTCATACAACATCTCTCAGGAACATGGGGTTTAAATTATCCTAAGGCCCTTTGGCACTCAGTCTGTAAGGTGATACCTTCAGTCAAAACTGAGCTGACCGCACATTAACTTAAAATGCTTTGGAAAAATAAAACTTTTATAAAACTGTAAAGACAGAGAGAGATATCCCTTTCAAAGTGGCATCTTTTTTGTATTAAGTTTCCACATCAATTTCACTGTTGATAAAATTGTTTTAGAAATGATGTTTTGGCACTGGAGTCTCAGTGTTTCTGGAAACCTGACTCTGCATTCTGGAAGCTGAGGTTTGAGTGTATTATGCAAGGTACTTGTGGGCTTGCATGTCTTCTAACAGCTGTGCCAGCTGATTTATTAGTTGTCCTCATCTGCCTGTTTTGGTTTTGGCTTCATTCTCTGAAGGCTTATTATGTATCCATAAGAAGTGGGAGCATAGAAGTAGCTCATCTTCTTGTTTTTCCCCAGTCTGTGTTGATCAGACTTTATTTTAATTGGTCCATACTTTCAGAGACTTAGATAAGTTTAAGTGTATTGTGTCCTCTTATCCCATCCTCCCTTCCCAGCAGATCCATAACTTGCTCTGTCTGTGATCAGAGTTGGCCAGACATGATCCAAAGTGATGTTTTTGTTAGCTTGCTGTGGCACATGAAATATTGCACTAAGGTCACTACTGGGATTGCAGCAATTCACAAAGGCTGTTGTGATTTTTCTATGGAAGATTTTTGTCCTTTATATTGGTTTTTCTTCTATACGGGAGAAAAGATGGTAAATAATATACATTACTGTTGCATAATCTATACCTATTCTTTGAATTAATTTATATTCTCTAAAATACCTGTATATAATTCCTGGCATTTAAGAACTGTGCTAATTCTTTTTTATTTTTTTCCTTCTTTCTTTTAACCACCTCCACTGCCACCAATTCTGGTGTAGGTTTTCCTTTCTGTTAAAGGTTGAATGGTGGCACTTCTTGTTAATTTCTTGAAGTGGCTGCTGAACCTCTGAATATAAATGTATTCATATTTGCTAGGCTGGATGAATCTCTGCTATGATACCTAAATAATCTTCTGTCTCTTCTAGTATTCAGATACTATGGTGATGGTCATAATAATTTCTTACCTAAATGATCTCACTACAATATGGAGAACTGATTTGTAATGCCAAAGCTGTTACAAAAGGTAGTAAAATTTAAGCCTTTGTTTTCTATTTTGGTTTGTTGTAATTATTGTCTAATCTTTTCCAGTAGATTCTTCACTGACTTTGAATTATTTTGTGGTTGTTGCCATGGCCTGTGCATTTTAAGGATGCCACTAGCAGCTATCTTTTAGTTGCTTGTTGCCCAAACCTAAGTAATCTCTGCCAAAATGGCCTGAAGTAAGATTCTTCTTCCATTACTGAACATACTGAAATTCTTCTGTTGGAGTTGATTAGGAATAAATAAGAATTTGAGATAGAGAAGACTTTCACTATACCCCAAAAGGTTAATCTCTTGCATCATTTAATATAATTGAAAAGTGTAGTCTTTTGCCTTGGTCCATCCTCAGAGTTGTTACCTTCTTTGTGAAAGAACTGATAAATCCCAGTGTCTTCAGTAAGAGAGGTTGCTTAATGGGTGAATAAGGAAGGAAAATGGAGCTGACTTGTTCAGTTTCTCTGCTTTGGCAATATAACTTAAATTTTTATTTCCTGAAATGGAACATTCTTCAAGGTGTTTACTTGAAGAACTTGACTTAATTATGGTACAGAAAGCCTGGGATGAGCATGTGAAGCTCTCTTGCTCTCAGTTTTAGTTAAACCTTATATGTTGGGTTGTTGGATTTGAGATACTTAAAATTAGGTATGTATGCTTTTTGCTTTCAAACTGTAAGTATTAGTGTTCTGAATGATAAGATACTGCTTATGCATATCTTAACAGGGGAGAGAGCCAGAAGCAGGGGCAGGCAGACTGACTGGCATTCCTTGTCCCTGTCCTTCTCTCAGCATTGCAGCTTAATTCAGGCGTGGTTACCTTCTATTCTTGTGTTTCCTTTGAATTGGTTCTGATCTCATGAACGATCAGTGCACTAAAGGTGTATTGCAATTTAATTTTCTGTATTTATTCTTTATTTCATTTTTATCTGTGTATATGTTTATACAGATAAAATATGGAGTAAAATTACAGAGGAGAGAGTTGAGAGAATGTTAGAAGTTTTTCTAAGTGCGTATTTCCACATATCTTGAGTGAAAGGAATTCTTTTCTACTTTCTTAACATTATGAACACTTTCTTTTCCTATTAATTTGTATTTGGTATTATGTTTGGTTGCAAAATTGGTCCAAGTGGTTGTACTGTTACTGTTTCTTAATTACTGTAAATGTAGTCTTCTGTTCATATCTGCAGTTTAGTATTGATATGAATGCAGTCATTTGAAGGTTACATTGATGAACAGGACAAGTAGTAGAAAGCCCTGCAAGCTTTCTATGTATTTAACTGTTTTTATAGTGTTAATATGGAATTTTTCATGAAGTAGGCGAAGGTGGTTTTTACAATAAAATATTGTAAACTATTTTTAGTAGTTTTATAAACACTTTTTCTCTCTACCTGCAACCTCATGAAAGAATTAAAAAAAGCATGCTAGCATTAGAACTTGTTTTGTTAATAGTACACAAATATGAACAGCTTGAAAATACTGGAGGCGAGCCAAGGTGGCCCTTTAAATAGTTTAGAGATGCTTAGTTTTGAGTGTCTCTTTATTTCATGTTGTAGTGCTTAATCCTTTTATTTACTTGTCATCTAAATTTGTCTAAATTTTTTTTTTTTGCTTTTGACTCCCCAGGTGGCCTAGAACATTGGCAGGCATCACAGCATACCTGCTGTGTACACGTTATTCTGCTGGCAGTGGGATATATCCTGGCAGCTCACAAGATGAGAGAAGAGCCTGGCGCAGATGCGACAGGGGAGGGTACTGGGCAGAAGAGGACTACTCCAGGTGCCAATATGCAAATGATGTGACTCGAGTTCTTTTTATGTTTAATCAGGTAATTTGTACATTTCTATAAAATCAAATTCTTTAATGAAAATCAAAGCTCAAAAGTCTGTTTCTCCTTTTTTTTTTAAGCTGCTAATGCTGGTTTTCGAGATGAATTATGGTGAACACATGCCTCTGAGTACAACAGTAGAACTTGTATGTTTATGTTAAGAGTTTGTTTTAATATCTATTTTGAGTGCCCCCAGATTGAAAGTGCAAGGAAAATTTTATTCTTTGGTGTACTTGTGTAAAGCATAAGAGAATGGTACTTGTCATAATTGTTTTTGTCAACTGGATGCCCTGTTTTGCCCACATGCTATAAAGAAACAAGGCAGGCTGAAGTTGTAATGGAGAACACCTATTTTCATTCTAGTAATAGAGAGTATGTATAAAGGTATTGTAAAATACTCCATAAAGCTTTGCACCTCTGGTTTAAGCTTGATGTTTTCCAGTGCCTACTGTCAAATCACTAGCATCTATGCAACAGGTGAAACTATGGAGATAGGAGAATGTTTGGTTTTAGTGGTGGGTTTTTTTTTAATAATACAGCTATGCCACTTCAGTTGATGATGGTAGTAGCACCGTCCATGTTTAACCGGCCATGGTGCTTGTCTGATCTCGGGGTAGGATTACTGTGTGTTGCATGTGTTCAGAGTGTTTCAGTGTGTGAGCTCACATTTGTTCAGAGAAAACTTCAGTGTGTATCAGAGCGCCACAGCCCCTAACTGGGACAATCAGGATGTAAACTGGTATTTGCCCTCTGGATGTCTCTGATTTATACATATAGTGAAGGCTTGATGTCCAGTGGCTTGGGCTGAATCTAGTTTGAGGCAAAAGCATTGAACTGCATATTGCGTAGATGGGTTGTTGCTGACTTGCTCCCTCTGTGTTCAGTTACTTACTGATTCAGACATAGCTTTTTCCTGCTCTGTTTCCCTGAGAATCAGTGAGCACTGGTGTAAGAAAGATGGAAAAGGTGGGAGAGAGAGAAAGAAAAAGGACTGCCTGTTCTGGTCCAAGATTAACTTAGGGCTTGACATAACTATTTGTGCTCTACTGCTTTACGTTCCTAGTGCTAGAGGTGCATGCTGTGTCTTGGTCACAAAACCATGTTTGAGGGCTGAAAATGGGGGCTGGTGGTGCTTAATAACTGGTTAGCAGGATCCCTTTGTTGTGCCGTTGTGGGACACAGCAAGTTTGAGTGTTTACTTGTTGAAAGCTTTGATGCTGCCAGTTTGCTTTTTCTTCACCTGGGAATTCCCATTTTCCTGCGAGGCCTGTAACAGCTCAACACTACTCCTGCCTGCGTACCGTAGCCCAGCTTTAGATTTGCAACTGCTCAAGAGCCTAGATTACTTCAGCCTGTTATAAATGCTTTTGGTTAGCCAGCATTTATCAGGTTGTGGAATAATGTTGCCAACTTTGTGTTAGGAAGTTTAAAATGTGAGGGTCAGACTGGTATATTCAGAAAAGCAGAAGTAGAAGTATGATTTCCATGTGTGAAGTAGATAATAGAAAGTTATCTGCTTAAAAATACATGCACACAGGTATGCTGCACTGAAATAGAGGTTTCAAATTTTTTTTTTAAGGGGGAAGTGGCATGTTTTGGTTTTAGGAGTTGTTTTTACTCATTAGAGCCTTCCTCTCTTTATGTGTAGTAGTCTGGAATTTTTAGCAGTATTCTGCACAGAAATTTATTGTCTCTTTGAGACTAATATTAAACGTAATAATATTGTGAGCATCTTTAAAGCCTTTGAACACAAAGGTAGTTGAGCTGTTTTGAACATTAGAACTCTGCCAAGCAATTTAAATCAAGTAGAGGTCTAAGATTGAAATGGAGTGAAACCTTCGTAACATTTATACAAGAACATTTATATTTCACTGTTCTTGTTTGTGTATCATATGGGTATAGTTTTAGGTAAAAAGAAACCCACATTTAGAGGAAAAGTTCAAAGAAATTATGCAAAATATCTGAATTTGAAAGTGGACTTTGTTCAGCGTGTGTTATGACTTTGAACTTTATTTACACTTTAAATGCATGACTTCTAGTGTTTTTGGAAAAAACAATCTTCCATTAATTGCATTCAAATCTATGTACAAGTGCTAAGACCAGAAGGGACAAAGATACAGCGTTTTTTTGTGACACATTGCAAATTCAGTAGGGCAGACTGGGTATCTGTACACCAAAAAATGGAAGGATGGGACATCTCTAGTTTTGATTATCATGGATGAACAGCATCTGAACATGAGCTGATAACATTTGCATAGCTTTCCACTGTACTATGTGAAATTTCCCATTTTTGGTTCCTGCTAGCTCAGGTATGTTGATGTTGCATACTATTTAGTGAAGAATTTTCCAGCATGGTGCTTGTTTCAGGAATGAAATAATGAGCTTTGGCATAGAGAGGATCCATCTCGGGTTTTTTTTTTTTGTGTGTGTTCCATTCCAGATGCTTTCTGTAATTACAGAATCAAGAGTGAATGCTACAGCAGTGGTGTGTTTTAATTTCTTTTGGTTTCTCGTGCTATAAAATGCCGTATTTTAGGAGCTTTGTGTTGTTATGCCTAGGCTTTGGTGAAAAGGAAAATAAACATTTGACAATACTGTCTTTTTTGCTTCTTTTCTTGGTGTGACACCTCTCTCACTTCTAATACAACAGGACAAAACCCAGTTTCTGGCTGCAGGTACAAATGGCTGGTTGTCAAGCTTGTAGGAAGTATTTTTGCTACCAGATAAGGTGGTAGTCCCTGGCTACTTAAAACACTGTGATTGCTGTGGGAATTGCTATCCTCTATGGGAAGATGCTTATTTATTAATTGAAGTGTTGCCTCTATCTTGTACTTAATTTCTACTTCTTCAAAATAGCTTATGTTTGTTCTCTATGTAGATGCCGCTCAACCTTACTAATGCAGTGGCAACAGCAAGACAGCTCTTGGCTTACACTGTTGAAGCAGCAAATTTTTCTGATAAGATGGATGTTATTTTTGTGGCTGAAATGATAGAGAAATTTGGAAGATTTGCTGAAAAATATAAAGAGGTAACTGGATAATTTGCCATCACTTTAAAGATAATCAAAGTGTTTGTCCTTAAGTATTCTGAGCAATGAAACCTTCTCAATGTTAGATGCAGGCACTGAGATAGTGGATTATCAGATTCTATTCCATGTTTTTTGTTTGTTTAGTAGGTTCCTGAAGTTGCTGACCCATGGTCACAGACTTTGCATTCGCGCTGAGATGATCCAGCATTCACTGAACCTGTAATGTGAGTAACACCTCTGATCAGCACTGGAGCAGGGAGATAGGTACAGTAAGTCTGTTTTTATTTAATATGGAGTGGGTCACACAGGTTTTCATTGGTATCTTCTTATCTAAAAATACAAATAATGAAAACCTCAGAGATCCTCTCAATAATGAATAAAACAAGACTTATCTTCTCCTCTCCCACCATGGTAGGCTGTCTTTATTCAGTATTGAGCTGTATCTCTAAGGTTTTCAGTATTCCTGTATCTTGCAGGGTATAAGATAAGACTTTAAAATCTTAGAGAACGCTCATTGTTGGGGAGAAAAATGTGAGTGGTTGAATAGTCCCACCAGTGGGCAGGAACTCTCTGTTTCACTGCTGAACAGAGGTTGTATTGATCTCACTGTACAGTGCATGTTGGGAAGTAGGAGACCACAATGCCTCAATTTTAAACTTGCTCAAAAAAAAGCGCCAAATTTCACCATCCACCCTCAGCAAACCATAAATGCTGGTTGTAAATTCTTTGCAGAACTCCTTGGAGAATTTTCAGTCTAAATCTGCTTTTTACAATCATAACTTGGATTTTTTTTGGTGTATTTTGGAATTGTACAAGCAGTTTGTTAAATGGGTGGTTTTGTACCCAGTCAAAAATAGAAACATGTTTTAGATTGCATGATTTGTAAACATTATAAGGATATTCTTCTCTCGTTGTGATTTATTGTCTATAGAGTGACACAATCTGGCATTACTTTGCCATGTTTGAAGATCTAAGTTAAATTCATAGGTAGTTTTGGTCTTAGATGATGTATTTTTTTATCTTAATCTTTTATCTTTGATTTGAAGTCAAACTTTGATTTGCTGATATTCAAGGAATGTGAGTGCAATTTCATTTATTTTTTAGTAGCTATTAATAAGACTTAGCTATTTCTTATTAGGGTATTACTCTACAAACTTTCTTGACGCTGTATTCACTTATACCACCTTATTGTCAGTTCTTTAGTTTGTGTTACAGTGGCTATTCTGAGCTTCATTTAATAGCTTTTTCATGTCAGAAGAAGAAACAAACTGAAGACAAAAATTCAGAAAGTCCTTAGCAGAATGTCTGAAGTTAAAATGCAGTTGGAAAAACTTGTGTGTACCTTGATAAGCAGGGGACAGAACAATGTGTAGTATTTTTTAAAAGTATGAAACATGAAACAAATTGAGTCCTGTGACTTCAAGATCTTAATACTGCTAATTTATTGTAAAACCACCATTTGTTTATGTGTAAAACATGTTACCAGTTTTCAAGTAGTAATAACTCATAATGAGCATCTTCAGTTAATTTAACTTTGATTTGTTCTTGAGAATGTAATGAAAGGGCTACAGCCTGCAAATGCTGCTTGTGGCTCTGTGTTAGCTGTTGAGAATGTTTACTGATTGTAGCTTTGTCCCTAAAGAGACAGTTCTTAAAGCAGTAAATATTTTTATATTCCCATTCTTGCCTTTATTTTTAAAGATTTAAAAAAGGAAGAACAAACTACTGTGTTCTCTCTTTACTAGTAATAATCTGAAAAGAAATTGGGAACCCTGGATGGTAAAGGAGATGTCTTTCCCACTCCAACCTGCCTCTCTTCACGCAGGAAATTCCAGTCCGTAAATTTAGGCACTGTGGATTGCATTTCTGTCAATTCAAGTAGAAAATACATCCACCTTTGCTTTTGGTCCAATATTTGTCACTGTTTCTTAAATGTTCTGAAAATCCAGTGCAGATCAATGTTGTCAATGTAGGTGCTCATTGACTTTGGCAGAGTTGTGGCCTAAGTAAATGAATTCCCTTTTTAGCTTGTATTTGTCCATCATACAGAAGACAGGGTAAGGGAGTGTAAGCGTAAACTTACAGCAGTGTAATTGGTAGTTTGAAAGCAGCTCTGCTATCTACGGGTATTTGCTGTCTCTCTCATGTATAACCTGTGACCTAAAACAGTTCATGCAAAATTGAAGGCAAGCAAGGCAGGAATCAAAGAAAAGGCAGACATAGCGAAAGGAAGAGAAGCAGAAGGGTTGCGTGCTCATTTTTGCCTCTCTTACTGTTTTCTTATTATCTTCCCTCATACATGCAAACTGTATTGTTGATTTATAGTTAATTTTTATTTTAGGTTTAAAGTTGATTATAAATAGTCCTTTTAAATAATTAGTACAGTAGAATGTGGAGTATTACACTCTTTACTTTTAATATCCGTATTTCTCATGTTTTTGTTCTCTAATGTAAACAGACACATTGGCATAACATTTTTCTTGCATGAAGGTAAATGTCTGAGTCAAAGTATTTCAGTATCTCAACTTGTCAAATGGTGATTGAAGTAGGAACAAGCCATTTCCTCTTGCTTTTTGTGCTGACAAGTTGCTTTGTATTGTCTGATAATGATCCTACTTGATGAACACTTTCAAAGATATAAAATAGTCTTATTTCTCTTCCCTGTTAGCTTGGTGACGTGATGGTGGACATAGCAAGTAACATTATGTTAGCTGATGAACGTGTTCTGTGGATGGCACAAAGGGAAGCCAAGGCTTGCACTAGAATTGTACAGTGTCTACAGAAGATTGCTATGTATCGGCTTGCAAATGGAGCTCAAGTTTATTCTACTGTAAGTATAAATTTATTTATTTAGAAGACATTTTTCTGGCTCTTGAGTTTCAATAGCTTTTTATTTTTCTTAATAGATGTTGGCATTATCTGAAACGCTTGCTATTTCTGTAGGGAGAAGAGAAATACCCTGAACAGATTTATCCCTGCCAGATAAACAGAAACAGTTTTCTGGTGGTTTTTTCTGTTATGGTAGAGAATCCCTTTAAGATGATTTATTGTTCTTCCTGTGGTGTGTAAAATTATTTAATGTTTGGTTTTTGTTGTCACAGTATTCTCCAAATATTGCTCTTGAGGCTTATGTAATAAAGGCTGCCGGTTTCACTGGGATGACATGCACCGTATTTCAGAAAGTGGCTACATCAGATCGTACAGGACTCAGTGATTATGGGAGAAGAGATCCAGATGGAAATCTAGATAAACAATTAAGCTTTAAGTGCAACGTTTCAAATACGCTGTCAAGTCTGGCTTTAAAGGTCTGATACTCATTGTTTCCCTACTGACTTTGTAATATCTTAAATATGAACCATTTGGAAAGCAAGCTTATATTATTAATTTCTAATGTTAAAGTAGCATTTTTGCATAATCCAGAATGACTGTGACAAGAGATAATTAAAGTGACAAAGGATAATAAAGTTTGATTATAGAATAATTTTTAATGGACACAATTTTTAATGAGTAGGTGTGGTTTTCTTTATTAAAACATCTTAAGTTGAAAGATGCTTTCAGACCTTTTCATAAGTATGGAAATTGAAATGCTCCCTAGCTCATAATAATACTTGGCTTTATTTTGCTGTATTTTCACCTTCATTACATATTAAACCAGGTATTATCAGTCTCCTTAAATATCTGAAATAGTCTGCTCAGAGTGATACTGTAATTAAGCATGAAATAGAAAATAGACCTGAAAGGTTTTTATTTGTGTGTGTGCGCGCGTGTACACACACACATATATATATGTGGGTGTGTCTAGAATGAAAACACTTCCTCATATTCTGTAAAAGTATTCAGTTACATTTCCCATCATACCAGTTTGCTTTTAGCACTTAATGTGCTTGAACATCACTGCAGGGTGTATATTTGAAATGACATTTATGTAATTCTGTGAAATTACATGCATGCTTCCCCACCCAAGTATAATTTGTATTCAAGTTATCAAAACCTGTTTGTATACAGTGTTTCATTCTGAATGGTGCTAATGCACATATACAGCATTTCTCTTTGTCTGTTTGTCTTGGTTGCTGCTTCTAGTTGCAAATAGTCTAATCTGGGTATCAAATTCAACTTTAGTCTCTGTAACAAGTAAGGTAACTACAGAATCTTAACTTTTTTTTTCTTTTATAAAAGTGTTAAGACTTTAATAACCTGATTCAACTATTTTATCATGGATTACTTCGAAACACTGTCAAGGAAGTTTGTCAGAATATGTAGTCTGCTAAATGCATTCATCTCTGACTCTGTTCAGTTGGAGGAGTTGCTAATTTAATCTCTGTAAAGAATTTAATTTTCTCTTTAAAACTTTAAAAATCTGTTTATTTCTAGAACACAATTGTAGAGGCTTCTATCCAGTTGCCAGCTTCCCTTTTCACCCAAAAGCAAAAAAGAGAAATCAGACCAGCAGATGAATCTGTCTACAAGCTTCAGCTTATTGCATTTCGCAATGGAAAGCTTTTTCCAGCAACAGGAAATTCAACAAATCTGGCTGATGATGGGAAGCGTCGTACAGTTGTAACACCAGTTATTCTTACCAAGATAGGTTTGTTTTTTATTATTACCTTTTTATGATCTTTAAAACTAAGAAACATTTTTGACTCCTTTGTTTTGATTAGTGTATACCTAATAAAAGGTTTTTAGTATCGAATGTGTTACATGTTGAGAAATTTACGTGCAAATACATTTCTTTTGTAACAGATGGTTTAAACCTAGCCAGTCGCCACGTTCCTATAAATGTGACACTGCGGCGCATTGCGCATGGAGCAGATGCTGTTGCAGCTCAGTGGGACTTTGATCTACTGAACGGACAAGGGGGATGGAAATCTGATGGTTGTCGCATTCTCCTGTCCGATGAAAATATTACTACCATTCAGTGCTACTCCCTCAGCAACTATGCAGTTTTAATGGTATGACACTTAGTATTACATGTCTCTTTCTAGAACTTAAAAATATTCAAAATGCAATTCTGTGGGGTTTTTTCTTGCATTAAAGAAAATGAGCATTCCCACATTCCATTTCACATAAAACTAGACATAAGAAATAAATCTTCAGTTTTTGCTTGTGTTGATATAAGTGTCGATGTAAGGTGAGGTTTAAGTGTAAATCTGTCAAAGTGGAGTTAATTGCTGAATATACTAGACATAAAAGAATTTTCATATGAAAAGTATTATAGGAAGCCATTTTATTGAGCTACTTAATCAAATGGGCTTTTATAAATTTTAGTCTAATAATGACAGCTTAAAATAAAGGTAAAAGTCGAAAAAAAGTATTTTCTCTGTGTCAGATTAAAATTGTTAGCTTTGTCTGTTGATAGGAGTGTTTTCCCAGGTTGTTTTTTTTTTTTTTGCTGTGATCCATAACCAGAGATGGCTATTTCACTGCAAATTAGCTATTAATTCACTAGTATGTAGGTCTGTTACCAGAAGACATTGATTGAAAAAGGAAAAAAAAAAAAATCAAACCACTAAGTTACTAAACAAAGGTTTTTTTGAAATACTGCTTTAAAAATAGTGTCTGAACTCTGCTCTTAGCATATTGATGTCAATAAAATGGTTAATGAGTTCCAAAATATAGTGACAGTTGAAGAAGGGAGTGAGACACCTTCTTTTTAGTGCTCTTCAGCTATGAAGTAGGATTTCTTCTTTGTCTGTTCCCAGAGCTCTTTGTTTCAGAATTTGGCCTGGGAAACTTCCCTTTTTAGAGATGGTGAGTGCTACCCTGCTTATCAGTTATCACCACAGATGCTAAATGATAAAATGTGATACAAAAAAATGGTAGGCTGGTAGGAAGCTGAGTGAAATATTAAGAGGTTTAGGAAGTCCTGTTAACTTAAGTGTAAACTTGGTATGGGTTTTGTTGTAGTTAATGTTCTCTGTATGGAATTAAATAGATATTTTTATGTAATCATACATGGAAGAAAGAGGATTTCTTTACAATTATCAGTGCATAAGAAGTTGCTATTTTTGTTTTGCAACTCAAATTTTCAAAAATCTTCCTCTTAAGAGAATTAAATAGTAGGATACCAAAAAGCTAAATGTAAAATTAAGATTTACATGCTAAGCTTTTTAAAAGAGCTCAAAGAGAGCAACTTTTCACTTTATCCCTGAAGGTACGGTTTTAAATGACTTCAAACTGCTATAATCCTATAGTTGCCTTCTTTGATATTTTTTAAATATATAATCTTTTCCTAAAACATAACAGCTGCCTTTAAAATGGAATTAAACTTCATTTGTATGTGTGTATCCATGTAACGAGAGATTATGCTTTAAATTGGTCACATTTCTGCCATCTGGAGGAAGAAAAATGAAGACCATATTCAATCTGCTGCTGTAAATTACTATTTCTAAATTAATACATGGTAAGATTATATCAATATCTTATTGTGAGTTACATAGAGAACTGTTGACAATCAGAAATCAAAAAAGTCGGAGGAAGGGGCAGCTTTCTTCCATTTCTGCCAGTGGCTCTCATTCTATGCGTGCTCAAAACTGGTATTCCTTAAATATTTAGCTACTTCCCAAAATGTTAGGCTGTAGGGACTGGAGAGGAGGGGATAGTTAGAGGAAGACAGAGGGTAACGCCCATCTGTTAGATGTTCCTTGCACACAGTTAATACACTGCAAAAGCTCTGGATGTCTAAGTAGCTGCTGAAAAAGGTTTTCATAATGCCTATCCATATATTTACTAAAAAAGCCATAATAGCCATTTCATTTGTAGACTTTCATAGTGTTGTGAAAGTCTGGGTTCTGCTCCCAGGCTCATAGTTTTGGGTTCAGTTTTGGAAATTTGGCTTTTAATTCAGCAGTTGTCATTAACATCAAATACATGAACAGTAGTGGCAGGAGGGATCTGAACGCAATATTCCATCATCCTGGCTGGTTGGCAAATGACTTAACCAGAGTTATTTCACTCTTTTTCAGTTTACTTTAGTACATGTGTAGAAGAAAGCAGGTTGTAATGTACTGACCCGTCTTTATGTGTTTCAGAACATAATGGAAAGTCCTCTCTGATAAGGAAACGCATAACTGAGTGCCTAGCTTTCTAATCTAGTGATTTAGGAAGATACAGTTACAAAATGTTGTATTTATTTGGAAATAATTTTAACCACTCTTTAATAACAGAAGTGATAACCAGGAGGCTCAGCTGAAATATCATTATTATAGGCCTAGAGCAGAGGAAAAAAACCCAGCAGTGGTAGTTGAGAAGAAGTAGTTCTGCTAGTTGGCTATAAACGCCCCAATGTTCTTCTTAATGTCATCTCTACTGTTATTTTACTGTAATTCTTTTTTATTAAATTATTATTTAGGATTAGTTTAGCTCAGAAATAACATTATCAGGTCCCCTCACTCCTTTTAGTAGGTCTGATTAAAAATGTCAGTGCAATCTGTAAGAATTCCATTGACTTGGTGGGTATTGGGTCAAGGCCTTTGCTAGCCAGGCTAGGCTGAGTTTTCTCAGATGTCTTAGAAGATTATTGTAAATCTTGCAATTTTGTAGCTCTTGTTCTCTAAGTTCACACCAATACACGCATGACATCTTGTTACCTGTCACCGATCTGGAAGCAGCAACAGGAATTATCCCACAGTTTCTGTTCTCCAATACTCACTGGCTGTGTGTGACAATACATTTGCTCATGCTTGTAACAGCAATGAGTTCCTAGGGATCTCCTGGATATCAACCAGGCCATGGGTAGTGTTGAAATCGGATGACACTGGCTGCCTGAGGCATAATATCTTATGATCTTTCTCAGAGTGTTTTTTCCAGGTGCCAAAGAAAACCAAATACATAAAAATCAAACTGACAATCTGATTAAATTAGTTTGAAATGAGGTTGCTGAGTTAGTTAGGAATAACAGATTTATATTCTGATGAAAGAACAATTGAAGGAGTGGTGAAGAGACTGCTGAGACTAATTTAATTGTAAGCCTCAACTCAAGAACTCTTTGCCTGTCCATGAAATCAGATTACCTGTCTTAATCTTAAAAACAGATTGTATATATATCACTGTGATTTTTCTCAAAACAAACTGAAGCTTCCTCCTAATATTCTAGTGTTGTTTGTGAATGCCAAATTTGTTCTTTTGCCCAGCACACGTTTGAACTTTGCCAACTCTAGAGATTTAAGAGTGACTCTCACTTAGTATTATAGGTGAGAGGATTGTCTTTATCCTCTCTGTTCTGAAAAATTCTTTTTAATAGATTTTTTTCCACTAATCTTAGTTAAGCAAATTTGTTTTATTTAGTGCTGGAAGGGACTGACTTTTTTTTCCCTGGTGTTCATTACCATTATGGAACTGGAACTCTAGTGAATTGTAACTGCATCAAAACAGAATTATTTCTTCTTGCAATTCTTGTTAGTAAATGAAAATGTCACTCCTCAGATGTTGTTTGAAATACTGCTATGCTTTAACAGTCCAAGGTTCCATTTCATGCTTACTCCTTTGATGGGTGGGTACAGGAAACTTGAACAGTGCTAAAGGGCTGTTGAACTATTTGAGTTATCAACTATCTATTCCAGTCAAGCAGTAATCATAGAATAACAGTCTGGCAGGAACATCTGGGTGTCATTTGGTCCAATTACCTGCTTGAAGTTTGATCAGCTTCAAAGTCATAACATACTGCTCCAGGTCATATTACAGTTAAGCTTTGAGTATCTCCAAGGACAGAGATTACACAGTCTGTCTGGGCAGCATATGACCACTTTCATCAGAATTTTTTTCTGATGCTGCTGATAATGTCCATTGCGTCTCATCATGTCATGGTTTATCTCCAAGAAGAGTTTGACTCAGTCTTCTTTATACCATCCTAGTAGGTAGTTCAGTATAATAATGAGATTTCTCCCATCTTCCTTTTCTTAAAGGTGAACAAACCCAGCTTTTTCAGCCTCAGACATTGTGTGCTTCAGCCTGCTAGTCATCCCAGTGACTGGTTAGACTTGCTCCATCCAGTGCCTTTCTTGTACTAGGGAGCCTCAAACTGAAGACAGTTCTGCAGAGGTGGTCTCACAGTGCTGAACAGAAGGGAATAATCAATTCACCTGCTTGCTGTGGTTTTGCTAGTACAGTGAAGTGCAGCCTTGGGCTGCAGGCTACACATCTGACTTGTAGTCAACTTTTGTCTACCAGTACCCTCAAGTGGTTCTTTGGTTGCTTTCTATTCAGTCCAGTGCCCAGCCTGTGTTGTTGCATGCATGGGGTTATTCCATCCCAGATGCAGATCTGTTCACATTTTTTCTTTGCTAAATTTCATGATGTTTTATCAGCCCATTTCTCTGGCTCACCAGCATCCCTCTGAATATCCTCCAGTCTATTGATCAGTCTTCCCAGCGTATAGCATCATCTGCAAGCTTGCTGAGGGCACTTTCTGTAACATTCTTTGGGTTGTTGCAGAAGATAATCATAACTGAAACACATAGTTCTGCATGCTATACTTACAAGTATTTTAAGAAGAAAGTGATGTGTATCTATAAGCTGCTAACTTCTCTGTATATTCAAGCATATATGAAGTTTAAGTCTTCTGTAAGATGTGTGACTGCATTTATAAAGGTCAGCCAGAATAGCAGGTAATTGTGGAAGAAAGCCAGGAACATCAAATAATAAATAATTGGGGGGGAAGGGGGGGAGGAATTTCATCTAAAGGTTCCTGTTACTTCTTTATTTTGTTTCCTGTGCCATTCCCCCTGCTCCCACAAAATGAAGATGTAAGGTGGACTAATGTTAATTTTGTTTTTGTTGTCAGGACTTGACAGGAGCTGAATTATATATGCAGCCAGCTGATCTTTTGCATCCAGTAATTTATGCCACTGCCATGGTTTTGCTAATGTGCCTGTTGATGATCATAGTCAGTTACATATACCATCACAGGTATGAATCAAAATTACTAGACTAAAAAAATCAGTTTCATAGTGCTTAGGACTATTTTTTCTTTTCGATAGGAACACGATACAGTAATCTGCCTTCGTTTTTTTTCCTATAAAATTTGTTGGTGCAAACTAACAGTTAAGCAAGTAGCTATTTCATTTGTTCTTGAGTATGACAATTTAGCTCTTATAGCCATGTATCTCTTTAATTCTTCACTTTTGCTTCATGATGAAAGAAGAAACCACTCAAGAATGATGGTAGAATTTAACAAACTGTTCAGCCTTTTACATTTCTATTAATGTAAAAGCTTGAAGCCTAAAATTTTTGTATCAGGCCCCAAATAGTTGTATAAAGCTAGTTAATAGGAGGGTGTTTTAATTTCTTGTGATGAAGACCAGAGATTATATTTGATTACAAACTACGTGGTACTCAAACAATCATTAACAGTAATTATCTCTCATTTATCACAAGTGTATCTTGATAGTTTCTGAAAGACAATAATGCAGCTGTGTTTTATGTTTAATTTGTTTCTTTTAACAGTGTGATCAGGATCAGTGTAAAAAGCTGGCATATGCTAGTTAACCTGAGCTTTCATATTTTCCTGACATGTGTGATGTTTATTGGAGGCATAACTCAGACCAGGAATGCCAGCATTTGCCAAGCAGTAAGTAATCATGGAAACACTTGAAGAAATTAGTTACCAGTGTCATACTCCTATATATACATGTAGGCCCCCCTTGCCTCCTGGAGAACAGTAGTACTGTACAGGCATTTTCATCAGAATGTAAAATTTAGACCAAAAAAAATCTTTTTTTTTTACCCTAAAGTTTTCTGTTGTATTTTCATCTAGCCATGAAGATAAAACTAGTTCGTTACTTGAAAACTGGAAAAGTATTTCAGAATTACAACAGAAATTTTTTTTGCCCAAAATGCTATCACAAAAAAAGTTTTACCAGTTAGTTTTATTTTTGAGACTTAATTATTACGAAATTGTTTTGTAGGCTTGTACGTGGCCTTTACAGACCATGTGAAAATTGATTTCCACAGGTATTAAAATATTTATTTCCATTTGCTTAGTATAATCTAAAGGGAGGGAGAGAGAAGTGTTTCAAGTCAAAGACCCATGTGTTCTCTAAAACATCACTAGCATTATTGAGACTCCTCTTTCATAATGATTTGTTCTTCTAAGATTTGGCCATCTCTAATTCAGTTGCAGTGTTTCAGCCTAATAATATCGGTGCTGCTTTGGAACAATATCAGGGGAATTTTTTTAATGTTTTTTTCCATGCAGTGTTTCATAAAAGTTTTTAATCACTCACTATAATATTCCAGTGCTTTTCATTTGGATTTACAGTAGTTATTAGGTTGACAGTTCAGTGTTGCAATAAAACATGTCCTTGACCTTTCTCTTACAAATATAAAGAGAATGCTAGTCTGTGTGCATGCATATGTGTGTGCACACACACATGCATATATGGACAGGAGGAAATAGTTTGACAGACTGTAATCTTTTTCCTTGCTTTCTTGGAGACAGTAATCCTCCAAGAGAAATTCTGTGATATGGATGGGTTTTTTAGGACTTGTGCTTTTACTGGTGATTGAAACTTGCAAAAAACCCACTTACAGTCATGTTAACAGAAACTGAAGTGTCACCTCTTCCATGCATGTGTGCTGTCATTTAAGGGATATATAGATGAAACCTACTTCTTGCAGTCACTTCATCTCAGTGTTGGCTTATAAGTAGGGAAATACAGGGCGACCAGATTGTACCTTTCCTCAACAAAACCCCAGGGACTTGGGAATTCCTGGAACTTCTTATAAGAAAATAATGTTTAGTTTGTAAAATAATGCAGATGCAAAAGGATCTGACAGACAACAATTTTCTTAACAGTAGTGCCCAATCAGTCTGTGAGGTTGACTTTGCGTTAATGTTTAGACTGGTTAAATATGTAAAGTATGACACTTTATTTTTTTTGCATTATGTTTGTCAGCTGTCTATATTTTGCCGCCTGCTACGTAGTTACCACAGTATCATTAGCTTGCTGTTCCCTTAGTTGTTTCAATTTGAATAATATCTGCAACACAAGACATTTTAAAGTTAAGTGTTTCATAAAATACAGAGTTTCCTAATGTGTATGATTGATATGTAATCTTAAAAATGTTGTCCAGCAAAGTTCTTCCCACATTAAGTTTTCCTTCCACTAGAGGCAACTGCAGCTATGTAGCCTTTCCAGACTCAACTGATTTGAAGATGGGTTTGTGTAACATATTTTACCTTTTTGAAAACCACAATGACTTGACATTTAGAACGGTCATAGTAAAATAAGAGGGTTTTTTTTTCTCTTGAACTGAGCTTTTGAAAATTCAGGCTTTATGCAAGTTGCATGTTCGGCGATTAATTTTTTTAACTTGGTAGAAAGGAAATGTTTTGGGCTTCATTTTTTTTTTTTTTTAAGGTTGGGATAATTCTCCATTATTCCACTCTTGCGACAGTGCTGTGGCTGGGAGTGACATCTCGTAATATTTACAAGCAGGTAACCAAAAAAGCAAAAAGATGTCAAGATCCTGATGAGCCACCTCCTCCACCCAGACCAATGCTGAGGTGAGCCTATTGTTTGTTTCTGCAACTCATTATGCTTATACTATGATCAGAAAATGCAATGGGTCAATACTGTTTTTTTGCAAGTGCCTTTCATAGGGGATTTTCTTTCCAGGTCTGTAAAGACCCTTCCAGATTTTTCTGTTTCTCAGTGTTGTGTTAAGGAGGATTAGGTGAAGGATGATTGGTCTTAGCATGTTAACTGTTCTAATGCTGTGTTCCTGATTTGTACATTAAGGAATTGGTAATGTTTTGGCATCACCACTGGGGCTTTGATTAGGACCTTAGATAGCAACACTTCCTATTGAATTATCATAGAAGAAAGACTCTGGAGAACTGTGTTATTGCACAATTAACAAACACTGCAATTTAAGTAAATGAAGTTTAATTAATGTTTTCCAAAGATTTCTTACAAATAATTTGAAAAATAGGTATCAGTCATTATAAAATAAAAATAGTGTTCTTTTGTGAAGCATTCCTCTTAGAATTTTTATTTCTGAAATCACTGAAATGGGACAAACTAATTATCTGTGAAATTCACCCTATCTGAAATACTCTTAATAGAAAACATTAACATACTTTATTCTTATAGCTTACTGAGGCTCTGGTGCTAAGCTGAAATTCTCCACAGGGTGGCAGACGTTGATTAACTTTGAGTTGTAGGCAAATATTTAGAAAACTTGATTTTAAAGTACAGAGACTGCAGAAAGTCAGAAATGCTTTTCTGAATATCATCAACTAAAATTTGCATTACTATATACAAGCATATAGAATTATTTAATTGATAAGTTAGAAGGTAGAAGGTTAATATTTATACTGCTTGAGTACTGTGTTTGCTTTTCTTAGCTTTTATTATTTTTCTTTTAACAAAAAGTAAATCTGTTGTATTCACTGTAGGATATCATGTACGTCACCAACTGTGCGCCTTCCAGCAGGGTACTGAGTAGCCTTTTTAACATCTGTTGTGGTTTTTGGGTTGTTTTTTTGGTTTTTTTTCATTCCTTATTATTTGTCATGGAGTTTTTGCTTTGGAAAATGTTACAGTAAAATTACCGGCCTCACAGGCTCAGCTCTGCATAGACATAAACATGTACATACCACTTCAGATCTGGGCAATTCATCTGTGACAATAGTAGTAACTCAGGAGACAAGTATCAGAACAGAGCAAACATGCTTAATATTTTTCAGATATTCTCGGTGTCCAACTTCTTGTAGATCAAGGATTTCCTCAGTCAGAGAGATGTGTGATGTTTTTGCATGGAACAGCCACAGAAGGATTTTTTTTTTCCATTCAGTTGTCTTTTAAACTTATGTTCAAAACAAAACTACCCATAGTGGCATAGGGCAGAGAGTTTTGTGCAAGAGTTTCTTTCTTGTTTGGAACAAGTCACCTACTGTTGTCAGGCCCCCTGTTTCTTGAATTTAGAGAGACAAAACAACTGATTCTCTGTTTGCCTCCACGCTGTTTATATTCCTCCTTCATGTGCCTCTTCAGAATTACAAAGGGTCTTTTGGAACAGAAAGAAACACCCTTGATAAATGTATGTAGGTACCTATTTTTCTCCTTATTTGATATATGTAGATTAGTCTGCTTTATGTTCTTTGGGTTTAAAGAAGTCAACCCTGCAGATGATAGACATGACATGCTGATCTTCAGTTCCTGCAGGTGGAACCTGTTAAGCTGTTCATACCTTCATACCTGTTAAGCTTCCTTCCCCTCTAGCATAGATAAGCTTTATTCTTTATTTTGGGAAATTCATTGTATGTGAGACAATTTTGTTGGTGGTGATGATATTCACTCAGTGTGTTAATGGGACTTTGTCACAGTCACGAACAGGGTGGAAATAAACTTTGAAATGGATCTAGTATTCTTCAGAAAGCTAGTGTAGACATTAGAAGGGAGATTTGCTGTGGTTCACTATAGCCATGTTGAGAAGGTAGTGCAACACTTGGCACTGGTTGGAATGTCTTAACTGTGAAAAGCTTTATGCCAAGTATATTGCATTGCCATGCCAAGCAAGAGGGTGTAAAAATAACTGAGGTCCTGAACTGCCAATCACAAGAAGGAAATGGAGTTTGTGGTGCAGAAATGGTATTTTGTTGAGCAGACTCCAACCAAGACAAAAGGAAACAGTTTCAATTTTTTCTTACGTAAAAGAACTGCATTACAAAGAGCCTTGCTGAAGATCTTATTAATGGGATACTTCATGTCAAGCATGAAATAAAATAAAAATACATATTTTTGTATTTTGCAATTTTATTTAAAATACTAATATTTCTATTACTATAATACAAATATTTGCATTACTATAATATAAACAGTTTTCATTAACATTGCCACAGGGAAGCAGGAGGTATATACTGTGAGATTAGAGTGCACTAAAAATAAAGAAATAAAAACAACACGAACACCACCCACCAAACCCCTCCACACAAAAAACCCCAAAGTAACAAGAGTTCTTACAACTGATCTTCTGAATATAGTGTCTGTAGTATTAGGCAAGTTCATCTCTGGAACAAGAGACATACCACTTACTATTTTCCTTCTAAGTTTCTGTATTCTTTTCCAGCAGTTTACAACTTTTGACTGCCAGCTTTTGGCAATATAACCGTGTATACCTTCGTTCAGTGCCTGCGAGGGAGGTGAGCTGCTGTTAGATAGAGGTGGTTTACAACAGGAGGAAAGAAATTGTAGCAGGAAGACTTAAAAAAAAATTGATATTGCCAAAGCCAAACCTGATTCACTCTATTTTCTTAAAGAACTTGAATGTTTCCAGAATCTTGGAAAGCTCTCATTTCCTTCATGGTGACTGAATAAAATCCATTGCCATGAAGCAGGCACTGATATACTGGCTTTACTTTTTAGGTTCTACCTTATTGGTGGAGGGATCCCCATCATAGTTTGTGGAATAACAGCAGCAGCAAACATACGAAATTATGGCAGCAGACCTAATGCTCCTTAGTAAGTACCATACAACAGAGCTCTGTCGTAAGATTTCATGGGTTTGCTTTTGTAAGTATTTGTTGCAATTAATTATGATTCTTTCAGAAAATGTAACACAGCCAAGATAATTTCAAAGTACCATTAGGAACTGATAAAGCATAAGTGACTTGTGAGAAGATGTTCATTTTGATTCTTTGGTTTGTTTCTTTTCCAGTTGCTGGATGACTTGGGAACCTAGCTTAGGAGCATTTTATGGACCAGCTAGCTTTATAATTTTCATAAACTGTATGTATTTTCTCAGCATATTCATACAACTAAAACGTCACCCTGAACGTAAATATGAACTTAAAGAACCTGTTGAGGAACAGCAGCGTCTGGCCACCAATGAACATGGGGAACTGGCTCATCAAGATTCATTGTCGGTGTCACTAGTTTCTACGTCTGCTTTGGAGAATGAGCACAGTTTTCAAGCACAGCTGCTGGGAGTGGGCCTTACTATGCTTTTGTATGTCGCTCTGTGGATCTTCGGAGCTCTGTCAGTTTCTCTGTATTATCCCATGGACCTGATCTTCAGCTGTTTTTTCGGGGCAACATGTTTAAGCCTCAGTGCCTTTCTTATGGTACACCATTGCATTAACAGGGAAGATGTCAGGCATGCTTGGATAACGACTTGCTGCCCTGGAAGGAGTACTTACTCAGTGCAAGTAAATGTTCAGCCCTCTAGTTCCAGTGGAACGAATGGAGAGGCCCCTAAGTGCACCAACAGTAGCGCAGAATCTTCATGCACAAATAAAAGTGCATCAAGCCTAAAAAATTCTTCTCAAGGTTGTAAACTAACTAACTTACAAGCTGCAGCAGCTCAGTGCCACCCCACTTCTCTGCCATTGAACACAGGTCCTCAGCTTGATAACAGTCTCACTGAACATTCAGTGGATAATGACATCAAAATGCATGTAGCTCCCTTAGAGGTACAGTTTCGGACAAATGGGCACCCAAGTCGGCATCATAAGAACAGAAGCAAGGGACATCGTGCTAGCAGGCTTGCAGTATTGAGGGAATATGCATATGATGTTCCCACAAGTGTGGAAGGAAGCGTGCAAAATGGCTTACCTAAAAGTCGACAAAGCAACAGTGAAGGGCATTCAAGGAGCCGAAGAGCGTATTTGGCATATAGAGAACGTCAGTATAACCAATCTCAACAGGATAGCAGTGATGCTTGCAGTACACTTCCAAAAAGTAGCAGAAACACTGAAAAAACAATAGCTACCAACAACAAAAAAGATATTCTAAGGAAACCAATAGCGGTTGAACTTGAAAACCAACAAAAATCTTATGGCTTAAATTTAGCCATTCAGAATGGACCACTTAAAAGCAGTGGGCAGGATGGACCCTTGCTCACTGCAGACAGTACTGGCAATATTAGAACTGGCTTGTGGAAACACGAAACTACTGTGTAGCATTATAATTCATTGTGGGACAAATCCATATGAACTGTGATTACACATTCCTTAAAGCTATTAACACTTTTAAAGACTGTTTACAAACTCTAGGTACTTCATGCAGGGAGGGAACAAAGATAGCAAGGGATTGTATGCATTATCTTTGCTGTTTTTACAAAGATGAACTTTTGGTATTTTGTGAAATTTTTTTTGAAATGTCAGTCTTGAGAGATGCAGAACACAACTTTGTACGTTTTTAGTTTTACCTGTAACCCTGCAGATGTGTCCACAACACATTTCAAATTTGTATTTAAATGTATAATAAATAGTATTTTCCCCAGCAGCCCAATGTTGGACTTATTTGTTGGGGTTTTTAAAGATTATTGCACTGAATGTCATCTTGATTTTACTACTTCAGTATCTGAAACTTACGAGTTACTAAACAAAATATTTGTTGTCTGAAATAGACAACGCAAATAGCTCTGTTAATTGTGTAAGTCCTAGAATTTGTTTGAAATGAAGAAGCTACATTTTAAAAAGATTTTTATTATACAGGCAACTTGTTTACTCCAAAATCATTGTCTTAGACTTGCTGCATAAGTTATATTTTTAGATGGCTGTGGTTTATTTTAATGCACTTGCACAGAGTTTTAATTTACTTGGTAATGTTTTTGTTAATACTCTTATTTTGCCTTCATAATTACATGACTGGGATGTTTTTTTAATTTGTTTTAATAATTTGTAATTGAGAAGGTTATGAATGTTCACAGACAATAGGTGCTAATTTGCAGAGGTCATCAGTACATATCTGTAAAAACTCATTCAGTTGTAATAGTGTGGAAGAATAATAGCACAGGTGTTTTGATAGGTGGTAATAGGATAATCTGTAGAGTATGATCAGTATGCAAAATCAGGGTCTTTAGGGTCAGCGTCACTGTACAAGCTGATTCTTAGAGTGTTTTGAGTTGCAAGTTCATTTCTTACCTGTATGTGACCATTTGCAGAACAATCTCCGATACAAAACAGCATCTGTGTTTAAAAAAAACAAAGGTTTCAGTAGAAGGGCAATATTAATAAGGTTATCAGTTTTATAGAGCATGTAAATTCCTGCAGTAGAAATAGCTATAACATGCAATCTTTTACAATAATTTAAATCTTGAAAAATAAAAACTGTAGTTTAATTTAACTCTAATTTAAATTTAATTGCAGTGTAATTATAAAAATTAGAGTCAAGGTCAAAATTTTTTTATGTAAAATGAAATATGATAGAATGGATTAGTTGTAAATTATGAGTATGGTTTTCTATGCTTAAATTGTTGTCATCTCAGTGTAAACAGGATCATATTTTGCGTCATCCTGCTGCTCTGACAAATTTGAGGTTGTAGTTGCAGAGTCATGCTTGGGCTTTACCTGTTTCTGGTAACTGATACCCATTTTGCTCAAACCACATGTATTAAATAGCAAAAAATGGTTCTGTATGATCTAGTAGTGGTATCACAACTCAACTTTTAAGCAACAAATGGAATTGGATTGTATATACTTGTCTACTTGGTTACCTAATTCAGATTTGTCACTGTTGGGTATTTTGCGGTTAAGTCGTATCTGTTTGAATAGAGCTACAGGTCTGATATTCTCAGTAATCAAATATTATGTTAAATAATTTATCATGTGAGGACTCATTCAGGTATGTTTAATCATTGCTTGCCAGGTTTACTGCACTCTCTAGTTGGTTTCATAGTTTGAACTAATCTTGGATGCATTGTACAAACCTCTCCAGTAGGATAGCGTTGTTAGGATTTGGGTGCTATTTTTGCTTCTTGTGAGCAGTTGCCATTTAAGAATTGTTAAAGCAACATTTTGACAAGTGTATGACTCAGTTTTGATTGCTATTCTATTTTACTGGCTTCAAGAGAGGTAGCTTTTAGCTTGTAACCGACCTTACATGTACCGTATGGATAGCAACGCAAAAAAAGGAATTCATATATATTTACCAAAGAAAAGAAGTTAAACCAAATATCTAAATAAATAATATAAAATATTTACATTTTAAGCTATTTAACAAGATACTTAAGCTTCTTAGACAAGTTGCTGCTTTGAAATTGGGGAAAAAAGAAGCGGTATGTAGGTTGTTATTTGGGGGGGGGGGGGGGGGGGGAGGGGTTCCTCTGGGTAGCAAAAATACATTTTTGGACCTAGAAGTCAAAACTGGTGACTTGATCCTATCCCATTCCAAATGCTGCAGGTCTGTCTCTCTTGATTTAGTGACTGGTTGAATGAAAACTGAATTGCAGACAGTAAGTGTAAGGGCATGTGCTAAGAGAAGCACTCATCTCTGAGCTGAATTTGTGTGTTACACAACTAGCAGCAATATCACTGGGGTTCCTTCATACGTAGTTTGTAGCCCCAAACCCCAGATATTTTTAGATTATATTTAATCGGGAATATATACCGTGCTGTTTTTTTATAGTAACAAATATATGTACTAATGCAAATAATTTAAGCCTACTTTGTGTTTTCTTTAAAATTGTAGATCTAAAAAATTAGAATCCATACCTAATATGTAAAAATGTCAAAACAGTCCATAGATTATTTCTTACTATCTGAACAAGGTATGATACTGATCTAGGATAAGATCAGTTATGCTTTAGAATCTGCTTGCCCTTTACCTTTTAGCACTTGACACCTTTTGCACAGGTTTGGAAGTGAACATCTGTTTAACCTTTCTTGAAGCCGATCTTAAAAATGCCTTTAAAATTAATTCTATATGTAATACTTCTGCACAGCTTGCCTTAAGTTTTGATGGAATTAAAAACCTCTTTGCTAGGTACTTAATAAATTATAAATAGCCTTGGTACATATAGGGGTTTTTAATGTAAAAATATGGCTTAAATCATCACACTAAAAAACATGCTTACTCCACTTACAGCTATGTACATACCTACATTTTCTTTTAATCTAACAAGTGCTTTTGCTCAGATGATGACCAACTAAGAAATTATTCTCAGATACAGTCTTGACAAATACTGATGAATACACTCAAGTGTTTCTCATGAAGAATCTTAAAGAATTTATGTAACTAAAAGGTGGAAGGCAGGTTATTAGACTCTGAAAAAGTGGTGTTAAGTATAGTGTCTTATAAGGAAATTGGAAATAGAAAATCTTCAAGCTTTTTATGTTCTTTCCTAATAGTGTAAAGCAAGCTTATTTTCAGAGTTGTAATTAAACTTTGCATGAAAACCCACCTAAATCACTCCAATGGAAAAAAAACACCACACAAAAACTCATTTTTGCCTGTTTAAGTGGGACAATGAAAAAGTAGTTACGATCATTAATCGGATGTATGAAGGGGAGCAGATAATACAAACTGGTGTGAGGACAGCCTTTTTTGAGATAACTTTGTTTTCTACCAAAAAAATAGTAGAGACTAGAAACAGCAGTAGTTAGTGCTGGTTGTCACTGTGATAGAAGTCAGTATATTTGTCCATTCATAATAGAGTGACAAAAGCAGACTTTGAAAAGCAAGTGTCACAGGTTTGGAGGAAGGTGGCTATAAACACACCCTGGTTTTTTTGGCTAAAAAAGTTTTGGTGGCGATAGCAAGGATGGGGATTGAGATAGAAAAAAAAGTTAAGTGTTAGTAAGAAAAAAGAGTTGATTGAAATGAGGCATACGTGATGAATAGTTAGTTTTGTATGCAGATTGACAGTTCTCAAGTGGTGAGAGCTAAACCAGGCATTTATAATGGAACAGATGAGGGAATTATCTCCAGCAACTGTGACGCTCTCGTAGAGTATAATACAAGTGACACCAGCGCATATAGGGTGGCAGAAAGGCACTATGTCGGAGTGCCATTGACTGTCATCTCAGGGAATGCATTAAAAATCACGTAGGAAGTAAAAGTAACATTTGATTAGACAGACATCTTTGAAGAAAGTGTCTTTCATGACCAAAAAGATAAATTTTCAAAATGGACTTTTTCTTTGTTTTGCTGAACATCTGCATACAAAATTAATGCATGCAAGCAATCATTGCTTGAATGTATGATTAAGACATGAAGATGCAAGTATTTTCCCTTTCACTGAATGAGGAGCTCCCTGTATTGCTATTTGCTCATAGGTAATGTGTTATCAGAACACCTTAAATGTTAATTATTTTAAAATTCTGTATGTTAAGAAATACTTCAGGTGTTGGGAGGAAGAAATAATTACTTTTTGTGAAGTTCTTTCATTTTTACTTTATTCTATTTTGACCAGTTCTGTGGTAACACTGTGCTGCTTGCTGAAGCTGTTTGTCTTATGTATTGTATTGCTGCTTTTTCACATCCGTGAGCAAACTGAAAGATCAGTTTTGTTCGATGTCTTTTGGTTGGGTTTTTTTTTTGGTCACAGTTTCTAGATTTTAGAGGGATTAATAGCATAGACATCAGTGAGAAATTCTGCTGTCCTTATAGTTCAAGATTAACATATAAAACACGAAGAAAGCTTCTGATTTAAACGAGCATCCTGTGAATTTTTAATCCCTGCTTTCAAAACCAGAGGCACCTGTTGTGTTGTGGGAGTTTGGTTTTAGTTTAAATTAGGTTTATACCTTCTCTGGTTCCAAGACTGGTTGAATATGGACATTTGGGGAGATGGAGGAGGAAATGAAGTGGTGGCATCTATGAATACAGATTTAAATTTGTTTTATATGGAAGTCTTAACTTTTGAAAACTATTAGGTTAGCAAGATTGTATGTATGACAGACTTTAATCTCTGTAATAATACTAGCTCACCAAAACTCACCTCCATATAAGCAGGTAGAAAATGGCAGTAGCTGCAGTCCTTGGGTACAGATGTGAGGAAAGCAGCTGTATGCCTGGTATTTACTGACCTGACCTCTTCTTAAAGCCTTTGCAGAACTGGCGCTGCTGACCGGCCTACTCTGCTGACTGCAGTTGTGGCTCACCAAGGTATTGTAGACCAAATCCCGAGTCGAGTGGAGGATGGCTCTACACAGTCAAAAGACAGCAGCTAAAAGGTCAGCGCAGAGATAAGGCTTGCTGACTTTTCTCAAAGCATGCTTCACAGCTGGTTGACTACATGTCTAATGTGACTTCAGTTCAAAAAAACCAAACAGCCTTCAATCACTGCAGCAGTCTGCAATGAGGATGGAAGTGTTTGAAAACTAATCAAAATTAAAGCCCAGAATGTACAATCCTGAGTATACAAATTAAGTGCTTAGTTGAACACAGCATCTTCTCTGAAGTCAGCATTTACTCAGTATGATAGTGCTTATAAATCTTACATTCTTTGAGCTCTGTAGTGAAATAGATGGAGCAAGACTTAAGATATTGAGGTGAGATAAAATCGAGGGGAAATTTTTAGTTTCTATTAGATGAAGGTTCTTGAAATTTTGCACTTGATACTTAAGTGTGAATATAGAAGTTTCGTACACCTGTTCCAATGGGACATCACTGAAAAGCCTCTAATTCAATGGTTGAACTTGCATGAATGGAAGAGAATACTAAATGTTAAAAAAACGTAAATAGATTAATATTTAAGTGTCTAGGGAATGTTTCAGAGAACATGCTTTTCATAAAATGAGTAAAGACCTAGAAGGCAAAAACATTTATACAAAAGAAAAAACAATCCTAAGTGCAAATTTCAATTTTCACTTACACGAGGATGACTTAAGCCCACTTAAAATCCTAAAGGGTCTGCTACGTAGAATCACTATGTAATTCTTGATGTAATGATCTGCGTTTCATATAGTACATACCTGACATTTTCACTTCATCCACTTCAAGTTCTATTTGCTGCCTATGATTATTCTGCTTCCCTCAATATCAAATGTTCCTCCTGCACCCTTTTATCTTATCTCTGCTCAGCTACAGATTAATACAATGTTAGATGGCCTGCTACAGTCTCCAGTACCCTTCTACATCATTAAGCTATAGAGCAGCTTCCAGAATTGTTTGCAGCAATTTCTCTTTAAATCACAAATGAGTGACAAGTTCTTGATATCAGACAGAGTCCAAATCTGAGCAGCAGAAAGGTGCAGTATGCAGAGACTTAATTTCATCTATTAGCTGATGATGTTTCTATTGGATGCAACTGGTGAAATGGAAACTTGTAGGAAGAACAGGTTTCCTTCTAGGGGAGGAGGAACCCCTGGAAACATCCAGAACTGCTGAGCAAGATACTTAAAATTGGTAAAAATACTATGTACTGTGCATCTAATCATTAACTGGCTTATCTCTAAAGGTGCTAGAGGAGCTGTAATACATGAACTTGTCGATTCTGTTGACACAGAACACTTAACCAGATCAGACCACAGCTTAATCTTCAGTTCTCATGGGCTGAAGATGTACTCCTATTACACATTTTCAAGTAAAACTGCACTTGAGTTTAATCACGGGTTGATAACTACAAGACAGATAGTGTTTGCAGGGGAGAAGGGTTTGATGTGAAACAGAAAAGGATAGTTAAAAGTCCATCTTCACTAAATATGGTGGTAGATGTAAAAATACCTATTCTCATGCCATTACACTCTCAAGATTTGATAAATGAAAATGGATGCAAGCACTGGTACCTTGTTGCTTCCACCTGTAGATAATGAACAACCCAGCAGATTGCCCTAAAATGGTAACAGGCTGGAGTGACGTACATAGTTGGCCAGTACTTCTCAGAGATAATCTGGATGTGGGAGCCATCACCAGTATGTTGTCACATCCCTGAAAATGACTTGCATTATCGTATCCTGTGTAGTAAGGCTATCTGGTTATCCTATAGCTGAAGTTTTCTCTGAACCTTATGGACAGTGCAAAGGAGCTTTAAAAACACCTATACATAACTGTGTATGATTAGAACGGTTTTATATTAATGTTTCTGAAAACTGCATCTTGCCACCCAAAATGAAGTCAGGTGCACAAGAGTAACTGCATGTGGAACAAATAAGGTTAGCTGTTCTCTCCAGTACATGGCTCAATAGCTTTCCTGTCACCTTCAGCAGCCAACAGAGAAGTGAACCCTGTTGTCTCCACCTTTTTGTCAAGTGTTTCGTAGTTTGAGATTTTTCTCATCTTTCTTTTATTTAAGTTGCTCTCATCAAATGTTTCAACACTGAGCTACCCAGCAAGTTTCATTAATTAAAGATAGCATCTCAATCAGTGTGGTTTCCCCTTCCCTGTATCCAGGAGCCACTAAACAAAGACAGCTTAATGTTTTTATGTCATTAGTTTTGTAATGAACTCCTAAGTAACCTCATGTATAAAGGAAGGCTCGAGGAATTGGAGGAGAATTTCCTAATCCTGTCCAATATTTCTGATAAAGGAGTGCTTGCAAGGAAACCAAACAGATTTCTGATGTAGATCCCCAATGGAATGAGTGCAAAATTTTAGTACTGCTTAATAGGTAAAAATGTGTTCACTGTGACAAAAATGAATCTGCCCCTTGCACTGAGATGCCCTTAGAGTGCCCAGTGTCTAGACACGGTGATAATGCTGGAGTTTAATTGCTGAGATCTGATGGTGCTAATTCAGCCCCTACTGGCCTATGTTTGAAGCTTTTGTCTGAAAACAGGTAGGCAGACTCAGGAGTGTCACTAGAAAACTACTTGGAGTGAGGTTACATGCTAGAAATACCACAGCAATTAATGGCCAAAGCTATCCAACAGGTGATCTGTGTTCCCAAAATGTCTTGTTTTGGAACAGTGCAATTACCACAGTCCTAGGACTGGCGTAAAGTTATTTCCTTCCTGCTGTCAAACAGCTTACACTTGACTGAAATAGGCACCTGTTTGGGGTTATTTTCCACCACCCCCCCCCCCCCCCCCCGAAGTTAACAGGTAACAGCTGGTAACTCAGCAAGTTGGTAACTCAGCTTGTCCAACACATATGTCAAGTATCTTTCTTCTCCTAACAGGATCCATCTAATTTTCTCATTTCCTAAAATAATTTTTCTCCTGAAGAGGTGTACCATAATGAGCAAAACTCTCAAAAGCCCACCCCAAGTCCCCTGCACACCCTTCCCCCCCAGGAATACTGGCTTCTGCTGCAGGTGGTTTTATTGAACCAGGAAGCATTTTTTAAAGTTTTAGTTAACATTATTGAAATTAAAATAGAGATGGCAAATTTCTGTAAGGCCACAGCATTTCTTCTGTGAGACAACAACTGTTCACCTATGTAAAGATGATGGGCCCTATGGTAGCATGATATCATTATTAGTCTGGATCAGAAATGGGAAAGATTGCCTGGAGGTTTCTAAGAGCTGCTATATTATTCCTGTTAATTTCCTTAGGGCTTCTGCTTTTCAACAAGTATCACCTTAGCCTTTTCTTCTCAAGAGAATACTAAATCATCATTCTTAATGCACAGGAGAACGCTTAAGAAAATAAAAAGCCCAACCCTTTTATTTCTGAAAGTACATGCCAGAGATTCTAAATTTATGCCTACTTGCCAATCTAACTTTAAAAAGGCAGTTTAATATAGCTCTATTAAAAAAAAGACATACAAACCTCCTTAAGGAAATTAGGTTTTCTTTTCAAACTGTGCCTGCTGAAAAGATCCAAGTTACTGTTAAGGTGTATTTTTACATTAAGACAAGTTTTTCAATTTATGACAGAATAGGTGTCCAGAACCACAAAGCTATAGCGAATGCCTGTTAATGCTCACAGGTCATCCCCTGTGCTTTGCCATTTCCACTGTGTGTTCTGTATGGATGAAATCAAAGCCAGGGTGCTGTCAGGCAGGCGTTTTGGAGGGGAGCTACTGGTACCGTGTGCCTTCTGATAATGAGGCCCTGACTCCTCATTTCCGTGGATGTAGAATCTCAGTGAATCGATGCTCTCACGCTAGCCATGATCAAATCCAGCCTTGGCCGTCGGAGCTACCTGCTAAGTTATTGCTTACCCAGAACACCATACTACATAAAAATTCAGCAGGAAGAAAATGCATGCTCCCTTCCAAAACCTAACCTGCACAACTGCCCCTCCAATATAACAGTTGCAAGGAACAAGCCTGGATTTTACTCTGGAAAAGCTGTCCCCTGGAGAGCCACAGTTGTAGAACATCACCTGGCAGCTCTTAGTCCCCGGAAGAATTAAAGACAGACTTCATTTGAAATTATTTGACCTGTGGGCAATAAACATAAGGAAAAAGAAACTCTGCATGTTGGATATCAACCAAATGACTTACAGAAAGTGGAAATCTGGTATCAACAACAACATTGTTGATCCTTTTTTTATACTATGAGCATAAGATGCAAAGTACTGTACTCTATCTGTTTCAACTCTCCTATTTTCGTCCAGAAGTATAAGCTTCAGTGTCTGCATGCAAAGAAAGACAACTGCCGGCACCCTGGTAAGGAAGAAGGCAGCGACACTGACTTTTCTCACAAATTTCTGTGGGCTTTGAATGATAATAGCTAGTCTCTGACCTAGGAGGGCAACTGATAAATACAGGAACTCAGAAGAGCCAATATTCTAGATATATTACTTACGAAGAGCAAAGAATTCAATCAAGAGTACTGGGGCAGTGTTAAGTTCTCTATGTACGGCCTTTGTTTTAAGGATGCTTGCTATTAAAAAAACAGTCTTTAATCATGCAAGTATTCTCTTCTTCACTTCAGGGACAAAATTAAAGTTGGTGTGTTTCAAAGTACAAGTTTTGCAATATTTCCTTTGTTCAGAGTTAAGTAAAGCATACGTTTTTCAGTTGTATTACAACCAAATCTATTTGATAGGCGGGAGACAGAGATTCCCTAGAACTGTGCCCCACTTATTAGGGCAAAAGTGACCAGGAAGCAAAGGAACATAAAAGGATAAATGAAATGGAAATGGTAGTGGAAGAAGAAAATGTGAGACAAAAGGTGGTTCATAGAAAGACTTTACATTTAGGCCACGCTAGCTGAGTTACAGTTGTGAGGGCTGGTTGGCACCAATAGGCCTGGACCCCACTGCCTGCTGCTGCTTCTGCCTCCCTCCGAACAGGCTGTGACTGCAGAAATAACTTCAAGGGCCTGAAAGATGCCCAGGAAGATTTGCAAAGGAGGAATAGAAGAGAAAAAAATCTTAAAACAAAGGTATAAATATATTGTAACGCTGCTAGTGACATGTCACTTGTACCAGTGTTGGGCAAAATAAAGGAATGGGAACTCATCACAAACATATGTCATCACAAACATAGGGAAAGGGCATAATAATAAATGATCTGAAATAACAATGTGAGTAATAGAATGGTAAGGAGGCAGTGCAAGCCTGTCACAATAGACGGTTTCAGTCACGGAGAGAGTGTTGCCATGGCTTTCAATAGGCAGCAGACTTTCAAAGTTGCCTGCAGTCACATTAAAATGGAAGAAGTTCCCAAATGAGAGCACACTCAAGATCATCTCCAGAAATGAAAGCCTACTTCACTTACAGTGGTGGCAGATAAAACAAAGAGCACAGTGCAGCTGTGATAAGAAATAGAAAAAGCAGAAAACTGTCAGGTAATACTGCATTCATAAATAAATACTTTTATTATTTTTTTCTTTTTCTGATGTGCATTGGAAGCACATAATTGTTTTCTGGTCCTTACATTGCTATTGTTATTAGCTCTTCAAAATCCTGCACTGCCAACCCTATTCTGAACCTGATGCAATAAAAAAAAAAAGCTCCAAACAAACCAACATTCTCTGTCCAAACCCCAAAGTCTTTGCTTTTGGGTTCTTATAGAAATCCTATTAGATCAGCAATGTACACGTATTCCCAAAGCAATAATTGCATTATTTTGTAGGTAATCTATTAAATTACTCTGATGCTTTCATTGGCCTCCTATGAAGTGTGTGAACAATAAACTCCAAATACTTAAAAGGTCTAGTTATGACACTCAGATGCAGAAAACAACCTTGCTTGCCCAGCCCTGGCTAATATAACCATTGCATTAAGGAAACTGACTTAATGAAAGTGATGTTGGGCTCTTGCATGTGCATCTTATGTGTTAAGAATTGAGCTAAAGAGTTAAATAGATTAAGGTAATTCGCAATCAATAAAAAACCAGCATTCCCTAAACATGTACGAAAACACTAAGTTAAAGCTGTAGGGAAACAGGTAACAGCTGGCCTTGGCGTTAAAGCTTAAGTTTGGTTCCAATGTTAATACCAGCAAAATGCAGAATTACCCCTCACATGCTATTCTTGTATTATCAGATAGTAACAAAACTCAAAGCTTTCACTCAAAATCACAGCGTGTATAACTTGTATTTTTGGTGTACTGCTCCTGTATTAAGGAGCTATTCTAACATTCACTGTATTATGCGAGAAGTTTAATCAAAGAATAGTGGGCTCTAATGTCCACTCAGCAAAGCATTTTGACTCTCATGGCTAAATATATTTGTAAGGTGCAGTCGAAGTTAATGCACAAAGTGATCTTTCTGAAGAATTTATGTGCCAGTTTATTGTAAGCTGTAAATTGCTTTTGGAGATGAAAGACACTCTTTTCTGTTATTAACTATAACATAATGGCACTTACTGATTCTGAAATAGTTTCAAAGCTAGGGACAGGAATATGCTCATCTCAGTGCAATCCAGCACTCCTGAAAGAGTACAGTACTGAAATATTCACCTTTCAATCTCAGAAGAGAAATATGTGGAAGCAACAATAACAAAACCCTTGCCATAAAATCCATATCATAACTAATTTGGTCTTTTTTCATGGTCGTTTTTACAGAAGTGTAGCATTCATTAAGACTCTTTGCCTAAAATGGTAGAGAAATGGTCATAAAGGTACCAAGAAACACCAGGAAATCAAAACTTTCCATAGACAATACCAGGAAACCAGTGGAACTTAACCTACATGCATACATCTTGCATGAGCTAGAAGAACCAATTCTGAATTCTGTTCAGTAATCTCCTAGGTCTTGAGTCGTCCTGCCAATTTTCATGGGATTATTTGTTGATGAAGATACTAGTTAAACCAAGTAATGCCATCTCTAAACCTATGCAGTCAGACAATTATTGCAATTTTTACCGC
Source organism: Gavia stellata (assembly GCF_030936135.1). NCBI lineage: Eukaryota > Metazoa > Chordata > Aves > Gaviiformes > Gaviidae > Gavia > Gavia stellata. Next base: position 19,684,639 of record NC_082598.1, on the reverse strand, counting down.
AGAAACTTCTTTCACTATCAAGATACAAGAAATATATTATCAATTGATAGTAAGTTGCCTAAAGCATGGAAACAGGAGTTTCAAGTATTCATTGCATGAATAACGTCAAACAAACAGCAATTTTGCAATATTAGCTCATGAATGCAAAAGTTACATACGTGTTCACCATACCCATCTTAGGTGATGGTTTCCAGTGGTTCCCCAGGTTCAACAGTAGTGGTGAAAGCTTATTCAGCTATGCTTAAAAGGCACTGAAACCCAAGACAGAAAATAAGCAAGGAAACCCAGAGCTAGGAGCAAAAAATAAACCAGCCATCTATATCAAGGAAATGTATGCTGGTTTTGTTGTTTGCCAAACAGAGGCTTTATTTAGGCTAAGAACAGAAATTTGTGTCTAGTCTAACAAAACCCTGTATTTGTTGATGTCAGAACTGAACCCAAATTCTCTGGGTAATTCTGCTCATTCTAGATTTTTTGCTGACTTCTTGGGATTTGTTGCAAATCAAAATGGGGGTTGTGTGTGTGCATATATGTATGTGGGTGGGTGTATAAAAAATATCAGCTTCATCCTCTTCCAAATATCCCCTGGTAGTTAATTAAAGAATGTACAATTTCCTATGGATATTTTCAGAAGATCCCAGGTGATTTAAGAACTAATAAATTACTCTCACAGAGATCACAGAGGTCTTTGCTTCCGACTCAAAATGCCCGCTGTTAAATCCCATCTTGCATTCTTGTGTTTCAAATTTTTTTAAGAAGTCATCATGGTTTTATTTGCTGCTGCTGCTTTTTTCTTTTTTATAAAATATAATTTACTACATTGCCAAATGTCCATTTTTTTCCCCAGAAGATGGCTCTCAAGGGTATATTGGAAGGTGCACATTTTTCTATGCTGCAGTGTAAAATCCTTTCATATGTGATATATTGCAGGCAGCTGAGCCAGAGGAATTTGCAGCCAATATGCAAATATTTCCTAGAGTACAGTTCTTTATTTTGCCCCAGTAGCCTTACTGCAAAAACCCCAGTCAGTGAATCTTTGCAGAACTTGTGGGTAACCTCTGTGGCAAGGGGAGTTCTGCTCACCCCAGAATCACTTACTTAGCTTGTCTTTCCATCACTGTAACGTGGTATAAAGAGGAGTTCTCTCTCCCAAGTCAGCATTAATCTTTAAAAATACTGTAAAGCCTCAGATTAATCTTGATGAGAGAAGGGATAAGTTCCATCCAAAATGAGATTCTTTGTTAGAGTAAAATCTTTTTATACCTCTTATCCGTAAACAATTAACAAAATGCAAATCCTATTACTTACCTAAGCAAAAGTGGCAATAAGAAGGAGAGAAACTTAATTTACCCTGGCAAAACCGAATTTTCTCTCACATCCAACCCATGTCCAAGAAGACAAAAATATGGTCTCATGCTGTGATTGTCTTGAATTGAATTGCTCCAAGAAATGAGCTAGCACTGAGCAAGTTGAACCACAATACTAGGTCACAGAACACATGAATTATTACAGTAAAACAGCAACAGCTAACTCACTATTTTCAAAAGTTTGCCTCAAATTTGTTGGTTTCTTAATAGGTCTGGGGTTTTCATTTTAATTTCCTGTTCATTTTCATTTTCCAAGGAACAACAATGGCAATTCTAGGATTTATTACCATTATAAAAATTGTTTTGAAAGAAGCTTTGTGATGGATTCATTCATTAAAACTGCTGCAGCTTTAGTTTGTGTTGTGGAAGTCAGGGTGGTAATGGTTTGCATTACAAATGTATAAAGTAGCATGAAATTCCTTGAATATGAATTTGTACCTCATTGCACTGCAATAATAATAATAAAAATAAAAATTAATGAGCATTTTGCATCTAGGCTAATGATTAGACCATTCTCCAAGCAAATTAATATCATACTCCTTCTGTTTGAGGAAGGAGCTCTTAGAACTCATCAGAGACAAGTTCACCAAGTTACAACTCTAAACCCGTCTTTGTTTTCTGTAAGTCACATGGCAATGGGCTATTAGTTTCATGGGAAGGTTCAGCAGACTGACATAGAACCGGATACACCTTCAGAGATTTTCCCTATCATTTGTTGCAATGGGCATGTTACAGTGGTGCCTCTCCCTAGGCAGCTAGCGCCTGATTCCGTATGATATTGTCCCATTAGAGAGTAGGGACTGAAGCCTTCTCATCAGAATGAGACTGGGACCCGCTTCCTGGAATAAACTGACTACTGCTGTCCTCTACAGAAATTCAGCAATACTTTTGTACAGTTAATATCACAACCTCATAAAAATCATGTTTTCTCTCCACGAGACCGGTGTGATTAGGTCTGTGCAGGAGGATATTCCATCTTTTTTTCTGCTGTTGTCAATGCTCTCACCTTGCTCCCCAAGCTGCCCTCAGCAGGAGGAGGCAGACCTGGTTCACTGGTGGTGTATGCAGGAAGATCCTCACAAAATTTGGCACTTTTTGCATGACTTTCTTGACTGGTTCCGCAAGGATCTTTCTCCTGCTGGCTTCTGTTGCACAGTACTTGGTAGTCTGTATGAGCTATCAACTTGTAGTGACACTGTAGCACCCTGGAAGCAGCACCAGAACAGAGAATTGAATAATTTCCTCACTGATCCTTTACTTTTCCTGTCCCTAAGCTTTACTTTTGTAAGATGGGTTATTAGTACTTCTTTATTTCCAAGGACCATTAAGGAAAATAGTTGCATTACAGGCAATTTTAGTTTTTCCTTGTTTCAAAACTTGGGAGGAACAGTGTCAGATGAATTTCAAATCCAGTCATTGGAATGTTAACCAAAAGTGTCCTTAGAAAGAAGTGTGAATTGCGTACTAATTCACGTATCAAGATAAAGTTTGGTATGTGGTTTGTATTGCTGGAAGACATCTTCACGACCCCTTCAAAACAGTGTAAGGCTGATGACAAATCATGTGGCTAAATGCACAGAAATAACACTTATTCATATTTAAGCAGAATATTTTGGGGTTGATCTCATACCTAAACATGATTTTAACTATTTTGCTATAAAAATCTTGGCTTTGTCTTGTAAAGCCAGCTGGATATATAATCTCTTCATTTAATTACTGAAACATGAAGAAGACTGGAAGATAAATGGAAAGATTTGGAATTGCACTGTTCTCATAAAACTGGACAGGGTAATAAAAATGGCAATACTGAATAGTTTTATAGACTTTTTTTCAATGTTGCAAAAAGAACATGCTTTTATGATCATGGCAAACCGTAAGTGGTAAGATACGAAAAAGAGTAGATCATAAGTTCCCAGTAAATATTTAAAATGGGTACTGCCAACTAGAACTTGATTCAGAAGAGAGCTGCTTCAGGGAGTAGCATTTTAAAGAAGCAGACACAAGGAGTTATGCTTATGGGGCACATCCACATCACAAAATGGGATATAGTGGTCAGACTTCTGAGGTAGTTCCATCCACAATGGTATACCCACCTAATATGTGCTGGGCAGTACTGTTCAGAGATGCTGTCTGGGGACTACAACACAGCAGGGCTACACCAGCATGATGCTGGGCTTGAGTTGGCAAGTCCTGCCTCCAAGCAAGACCAAGTAGTGCCAACACAGCACTGTTTTGCTACGATTACTAGTGTCCTACCCTGCAGCAATATTACATGCAATGCCTCACCCTTTTACTTCAATGACCTGAGTTAGGCAGGCACTTCTCAAGACTAACTCTCATTAAAGAGTGAGTTGATGACTTTTGAAACCAACTTTAAGATTTAGAAGATTTTCTGAGGTATATGAAATTAATAAAGCACTTCAAAATGTTGCATGACAAAGGATCAGCTCTACCATGTTCAGAGAGGTTACCGGGTCACAACAGGCACAAAAAGTGTACTTGCAACCAGTGGAACCATCAAACTTCAGTTGTGGATATGGGAAAATGTCTCTGTCTTTCTCCCTTTCCTGCTAAAGGTGCTTGACAAGGCCAGAGAAGAACCATAATGCGTTTAACTAAGCATGATGCTTGCAATAAGCAGGTAGGATCAGGGAAAGCACTCCCCTTTTCTGGAGGTGTGGAAGTAGTTTGATGGAGATGACCTGTGGATATTCTGTAAGCCTTCATATCAGGGAAATTGCATGCAAGCAGCCAAAGCAATTTTTCACTTGAGAGGGGTAAAGAAAGTCTGTCTTCATCTTTTCTGCCTGTTAAACTCCCCTTATACTTTTCTGTATCACAAACCTCCCTTTTTTAAAAAAAAGGCAGAAGAAAAAAAGAACCATTTGGGGCACATTACTTTCATATAAGTATCTACCTTCACCTGTTTCAGTTTGTATGAAACACTCTTGACTTGCCCTGGTAATTTCAGGTTTTCACACACCAGTGCTTGCTAGACAAGTTCATCTTATACTCAGGCAAGTTCATATTCAAAACACCCACATATTTTTACCAAGCAATAATTCCCTAAGGTTGCACTAATTATCTCCTTTTTGCAGTCTGCACCATTATATGAGCCAACTGAGCAATTCCTCCTTTTGCATCACACTTACATAGACAAGTAGGAGGTCAGTGCATTAAATTTAACAACACTAATTTTTGCTTGCTTGTTTTTCCATACACATTTACATGAGCAGATAAACAAATGATCACAAATGTAACTTTCATACTTAGGTATGTATAAATAGCCAGTTGGATGGATTAGAACCAAGCTGTTTCCCAGGGTGATCAAAAAAAGGAATTATTCCCACCAACATACAACTGCAGGGGGTGAGACAGAGGAAAGGGCTGAAGCATGTTGATACTGGCTTTGGTGAGTTTTGGGGTCTATTTTTATTCTCCTTACACAAAAGAGAGAGGCAAAATAAATTGTACTGTTATTTGTGGTAGGCATTTGGAGGGACAGAAAAAAATAATTCATAAGACTCAAATCCATAAGAGATAAAGAAAATATTTGGGTTTATTTTGTTCTGGCTTATAAATACAGTTAAGTTATATTCCATTATACCAATTTAATTCACCTTTCTCAATCACTTTCTAGATATAGTGAGACTTTTAAGTAACTTTAAAAATAGGAGGTTTAAGTTCTTAAATTAGCAAGGTAGATGATCCGCAGACTATTGTCCGTTAGAAAAATCTGATGACAAACTGAAAAATGCTCAGAAAAAAAATGAGCAGATGCACAATGACTTTGAAACCTCCTACATGGATGTAGTGGTTGATGCCAGGGTTTCAGTAAGCCTACTAAATTTTGAAAGTGACACTAAAATGCTTTAAGGCAATAGTGCTGCAGTTCAGTAGAAGCAGATTTGTGGCACTCAAACAATTGCAGACCACACTTAAAAGCATATCCACAAAGAGCACATATTGTCAAGGGAGAGAATAGAGCTGTGCAAGATATTCACAGCAAAACAGAATTTGAGCAGAAGCTCCTGAAATTCTGATTGCTGTATATTTGAAGACTTCAGCTTAGGCTTGTTGAAAACGTTTTTGAGCCTTTCAGAGAAGCCTGACCTCAATTCAGAATGAAATTGGGTTGATAGGTAAGCCAGACCTAAAAAGAAGCAACAGAAAACAAACAAAAGGTATCTTTAGCCTGGTTTCCTTGGGCAATGTGTCTTACACAATTGCATTGTCTGCTTCTCCTTTCCAAAAACTTCTCGACACTCTTGGCTGCTTCAGCTCTACTTAAAGAGGGATAAATATCTCAGGAGTTGGTAAGTTTTTGTGTTGTGTGAGTATAGACAAAATCAGCCAACTTAATGCAGATACTGAGGACAGACTATCGCTCTAGCTAAACTTAGAAAAATCCCAACAACCTGAAAACCTGTTCAGAACTTCCATTTTGTAATTGGACTAATGCATGTCCAATGAGACACAAAGCCTCTGAAGTATATTTAAGCCTTGCTGTTGAGAGAACCATTTACTTTTCAAGATTACAGCAAACCCTCTGTAGTATCACACACTTGTTCGTTATGAACTGGCAAATATCTATTGAGACCAACAGGTTGATTGTGGGGGTGGTATTGTTGAAGGTATTGTAAACACATCAAGTCATACCAGCTGAGTGAAAAAATTCTGTTCCAAGCAAAGTTAAGCAAAAAAACCAAAACACCACCTCCCCCATATACCCTTAAAAAATCCCAGTTTACCAACTGTGCCAGCAAATGTTTCTGCACAATCCAGTGAGACTTGAACCACCCACCTTTGTCTAATTTAAATGTACATGAAATCACAGGGAAGAAGAAAAGATGACCACAGCTAACGTATTGGCAAGAAGTAGAGAGAGGGAGAAAGGAGTCACAAATTTGCCAGTTTGGGCAAAGCAGTTGGGCTGAGAGACACCGAAGCAGATGTTCCACTGAGCTGGCAGATATGAAACTGCAGAGCTGGAGAGAGCAGTTACAGCACCGAGTAAGTGCTCTCGCTCTGCCACTGAGCCTCTAAAACAGATCACAAGTGTTCTCCTGGCTTGTGTCAGTGGAAGTTGACTTTAAATCATTCTCTGCAATGATTTCGACTGCATTTTCATAGATATAGTGAACTAAAATATTCTGTTCCCCTATTCAGTGCAATTTTTTTTTCCTCTGTCTTTTCCTAATCTCCATTTCCGTATGCAGAGTTCTCCAAGTTTAAACTTTTAGGGTGCATTTTTAGACAAAAAAAGATGTTTCAGCATTGAAATCTCTTTCTTGTAATTTTAGGCTCTAGATAGACAGGCTTCTAAGCCAAATTCGGTTGTGCAACTCACTTCAACACTTCTACTTAAGTCAATTTTGTTGAATTCAGACACTTGTCATGATGATGAACCACTGAGTAATGGTTAAATCTGCAGTCTCCAGCTGTTAATTTCAGAAAAAATGCAGAAAACATAATGTCAAAAATACAGGAAAATATCTGGAATGAGTGCTTGTTCTGTTCATTACTTTCACAAGACTCCTACACAATAAATTCTCGGTATGTGTGAAGAAGTCATCTTTAGCATATGTCATTCAGTAGCCTTTAAGAACTGCCTCATAATCAGTAACTGGAGAGATTGAAAGCTAATGCCATCTATTTTAGCACAGCAACTGTCTAACAGCCTGATTTATGATGGGATTAACAGAAACTGCCGTGTCCAGAGGAATCGGAGAGGAACAGACCAGCCTCACTAGCCACAATTATAGTTGAGGAACAGTGAGAGAGCACTATTCATCTCACCACACATGAATCCTGCAGGAGGTATGAAGATATCCTTCCACTGCCAATTCCTGCTGTGTAGTCAGTACAGAGAACGGCCAATGGAAATCAATTAAAAAAAGGCAAACAAACCTGAAGCTGATACCAAGGAAAGGCAGAGAGAAGTAGCAGGCACTTTCAATCTGCACTGTGAGAAAACACTTGGGGTCCTTGACTTTTAAATTTTCTAAATTTTGATATTAACCTGCTTGTAATGTTTTCAAAAAGGATAATTTAGTCTTTGGGTGTCTTGTTTATTACTAAAATGAAATTGTAGGCATTATTTAAATCAAGTAAAATTGAATAGGTTTGTGGGAACAGAGGGGAATGAGAAGGGAAAGGGGAACGTCATGAATCACGATCCTATAAACTTTGGTAAATTTGAATGACTATATTACTAAGTTGTCCTTTACATAAAAATATCATTTGTTTTCATACTTACAGAGATTTAGAGGGCCAGAAGAGCACACAGGCTGAATAAAATTGGACTAAGTGCTGTGGAACACAAAAGGTAAAATTTAAGTCACTAACGGATTAGCTAGACAGGAATATTTTTCTGCTCAGAAAAAAGATTTAGATTTTTTTCCAACCTGCCAACTGACCTTTGATAATTCCTCCTGATGAATTGTATAAAGGTATTTAACTTAATCTCTGAAAAACAAGCCAGAGTCTCAATGCACCTTTTGCTAAGTAACTATCTGAAAGGAAGTGGACTGATGAAGATTGTCCTGGGCCCTGCTCTTATAAACCCTTACGCTGAGTATTCATTAACTCAATCAATTTCCTTTTCTCTGAGACTATGAGAGAGTGTGAGTCACTATTAATAATTTCTAAAGTTTATTCTGTTCAGAACATCTTTGTTCCCGCAGAGAGTAAACTTGGTAGTCATATACAAGAGGATGTGTCCCAAAGGCCCTATACCTCTGATACAGAAAAAAAAATCCAGGTTAAAATAAAATATTTTCAAATCAGGTTGCCTGGAATTATGTACTGGGAAAAAAAAAAAAAAGGAAAGATATTTCAGATATTTTGTGAAGAGAACAAAATATATGAGCTCTTCGGAGCACAATAAAAGGGGATTTTGTTTATTGGTAAGCCTTGTACAAAAGCAACTCCTCAAGTTGTTAAGGAGTCAGGAGATTGCCATTCGTCTGATCTGCTCTAAGTTCATCAGTGCCCCCCACTCTGTAATCCATGGTCCACCCTTGTAATGTCTGAGAGTTTTGGTACACATAAGGTCTTGCTCCTTTTCCTGCTTCTCGAATCCTCTTCTTTTCAGCTACTGCTTCAATAACAAATTGCACTACTTGAAAGTTCCTTAAGTGCCTTGCTGTTGTACCTGTCCATACCTACGTCTCATTAAGATCCAATTAGTAGGTGGTTTTGTGCTGTGCGTAATAAACAGTACTGACGGTCATATTTGGGCTAGAAGCAGCAATGTTCTGTGTAAAACAGAGTGTAAAGAAGCAGAAATGCTAGGTTCAGCAGGAATGCTAGGTTCAGCCCCAACTCTCAGGCTGAGGAGCTCAAATCCATGCCACTTGGCAGGAGAATGGTTCTGTGCTCTGGGAGAGAAGAGCTTTCTCCCTCTCTGTGGCTGAAGAAAAAGGAACCCAAGATCAACCAAGCACAATGGAGCAGAGGAACAAATACACGAGGGAGTGCAATACGATAGCAAGCATTTGTAATTGCAATGCTGGTCAGGAGAGGGGTCATCTAAGGTTCTGCTATCATCACTGCTTCCAGGACCCCTGTACAGGTCAGGTGCATATGCAGTCCTCTCTGGTGTCTTCAGTCCTGCTCCATAAGCATGCTCTGAGCAGCAAGAGGAGGGTCTCCATGCTTCATTTTGCACATTCTGACACACTCTGCCAGCGCAGGAATCCAGTGACAAAAGAGAGGTGGAGAATAGCTCACAAAGCCTGGCATTTCCAGCACCATTCAAAGAGAAAGACAAAAGTCTGGTTCCCCCAGGCAGACCTGGAAAATTAACCTGTGCCTCCCAACCAGACGAAGCACTTGAGAAACTTCATTAAGAAACAATAAAAGAAGAAAACACTCCCTTGTGCTGTCCTTTCCTTGCCTCCATACACTCTCAGAAAGGTTTTTTGAGATAAGACAGCATCCACTTATTTCTAGGAGCAATTATTTCTAAGGACAGAGATCTCCCCCAGGACACCTGTATCTAGCACCTCAGCTGTGAGAAAGGAAGGCATTTCAGCCATCGCTGTGTTCGTCTCTCCTGTTTTGAAAGCTCTAGAAGCTGACTCTTTTGGATCTTATTTCACTTCCCCTGGAGTCTTTACAAGGGCCAGACGCTCAGGTTCAAGGACTGCAGTGTTGCATTTGTGTGCATGAAAATTATCAGCTCTGGCTGGAGAAGCTTTGCAGTGCAGAGGAGGAACAGGGCTAGGTGGCATGTCCATGTCTTCCATCACATGCACCAGCCTTTACTAGTTAGGGGAAGGACAGAGTTGAGGTGTTTTTTTCTTTTATTTTTTTACAAAGTAATTGGGGGGAATTGTGTGCATGGGCAGGAATTGTGAAGAAGGGGAAATTGTTTAAGGAATATGATTGCACTAGGGTATCTCTGAGACCACATGTGGGAACAAGACTAGCACAGATACCAGCAACAGCAGTCTGATCTCCCTAATTCAGCTCAACCCCTCCCTGCCTCTTCCTATCACAGAGCAGAAAACTCCAGGAAACTCCAGTCAAGAGCAGATTTGGTGTTAAAGAAGTAAAATACAAATCCTTGATTTATAATGAGAATATTAATAATAAAAGCAGATCTTATGTAAAGAATATTGGCCTCTGTTGGTTAATACAGGAACATATTCAGTCGAGGAAAAGGCATTGAAGCAGCATTAGCCTGGTGTGTAGCCCATTCTTATAGAATTGTTAATGTTGGATTTTTGCTAGATGAACACAATTCACTCCCAGATAAATGGAGTATTTTATTGACTGCGTTATATCTCTGCTAGTTTAAAAAAGAAAAATCTGTCAGAGCTGTATTTTTCTTTGATTTTTACCTTGCCAAGAATCCATAACCAGAGTGTTAACAGGCAAGGTATGTCCTAGTGTGTAAGTTGGATGTAAAAAAGAAGTCATCAGATTTATCTAGCTTTTGAAGTACGTGCTGTATAATGAACACATTCGAAATGAAACCCATTATTGCTTCAGAAATAGAGATGATTACATCCCCTGATTGTTCCAAGCATTACAAAGTACACAAGACAATCACATGTAATTGGTATACATTGAACATCCTGAACTGCCTGGAGCCTAAACTGAGAAAATGGAGAACAAGCCCAAAGACCTATAAAATTATAATGTTTTCTTGAATAGAATGCTGAATTTATACTATGCTTCAGTTTTAATTCCAAAACTGATTAAAGTTTTCTCTCCTGCTGGCTTGACACATACTGTTATCCCAGCTCCAAACACATACAACATGACTTAAGATTTGCTTTTGAAATTTGGTGGTCTGTTCATACAGGATGAAATGTATCCAGTATTTGTGTGTGCTTTTTATAGCTAGGTGTTAATACTAATATGTAAGGGTGGAACATAGATATAATTCATAAATTTAAAATCACCTGTACTGAAGAGAAACACCTTATTTTGCTGTCAGACAGCAATGGGTCTTCATCTTTATTTCAAAGCATCACTTTCCTGCCACGGTTATATTTTCCTACAACACGAATGAGCCATTGTTATTAATAATGTGGCCTAATAAGAGAAATATTAGAAAACCTTTATTCAGTAATTGTTTCTCCAGTTACAGTTTAAATTCTATTGGTTGTTCCATCTAAAGTAGTAATTAAATTCCATTAAAAGTAGTATTTACCCCATTATTCTTAATTACCATTTCTCCAGCTGGATGCACACAAACCTGACAGGATGGTGGCCAGACATAGGCTTCTGAGGAGGGGGGAAAAGGAAATAGGATAAAAGGAGGCAGATTCTAAAGATGTTTCAGCTGGTGTAATTAAGTGATGATAGCTTTAGGGTCTATGTGATTCTCGGTCAGTCCTAAGCTGGCTAGGAGAGGTGTCTCCTGTTTAATGCATTTTCTGGAATATCAGAAGGAAAACTGAACACTATTGTGTCCAAATTGGGGAACTCTTTCAAACCGTTGTTTTTAGGTGTCATTTACTGGTACTGTACTTTGAGAGGTGCTCTGAAGTATATGTAATGAGCTTGGTATGAAAGAAGAACGTTCACCATGGCTGAAGGAAAGAATAGTTTTGAGGTATCTTTTAGAGCTTTTGACATCCATCAAGTTGATTTGCAGGTTTAGTTGCATTCCTCGCACAGGAATTCCAGAAGCCTGAATAACATAGTCGATTTCTTTTGGAAAATTTGAGTTCTAGACAGTAAAAGCATTAAGTAAGTCACATGCTCTCTACCAATAGAGTAAGATTAGTGTACATTGTCACTTCCTGCATTAAATGGGCACAGAAATCCATTACTGAGAGGACGATGATTTCTGTTCTCGGCAACAAGGAGCTTGATTAACAGAGCACATGCTGTAATTTAAAAAAGTCTCAAAGGAGAGTCAAGAGATTTCTGTACTGGAACCTGATTAAACATTATATCATTTTTATGGATTCCAAATACTATTTAGAGATCACGGATGGGAAAATCAGTTTCAGTTGGAAAGTGATGAGATTGTTTTATGACATTATCTTTTGTCAGCCATTAAAGTTTATTAAAGATACCATAAGCTACATTATTCCTCCTCTGTTTGCAATTTATAGTGGATGTGCCAGCAGAATACACTAGAGCAGGAAATGTTATTTAAAGTAAGCTAGCTATAAATGGATAAAGTCCATGCAGCAATGAGTACTAATCCTGCTTGCTGCTTAACATATCTCTCTTAGCACGTTTATAGAGGCAGTATTTGATAATATCGTTCCAAAAATGAACTTAGTTCCTTGAAGATAACTTAAGAAACTTTTACTACTTCTACCAATGAATCTGTGAGCAATGCAGTTTCAGTTTCTGCACAGCATGAAGTCAACTCAGAGCTGTATGCTGTGAGATAGGCATTTCAGGTATGATGATGCAAGTCTTGATTACAGTAAATGCTTTTTAATATGGGGGAGTGTGTGCGTGTGCTGGGTTTTTTTGATTGGGGCTTAAATACCCTAAGCTGAAATATCCAAAAGCCCAAACTGAATGTTTGAAATCAGGCATGTTAACTCTGTCTAAAGTAATTTCTGCCTTACCATATAGTTTCGCTCTATATTGGTAAGCCTTTTGCTTTTGCCATCTAGATGACGACAGACCTTGTTGCTTTCGGCCCTTAAGAACTAACAGATAGATGGGTTTTCACCAGGTTATTTCCATCAACTAGATTAGTCTGATAGGGATCTGGTATTTCTTTGGTTCATTTTATTTACTTACAAAGCATACACATCATATCTTCATTCCCAGATCAACGCCGGTTTCTCCCTATGGAGCTTTCCGAGCAGACAGGGAGTTCAGATTTCCCCTGGGCTCCATGCAAACCCCATGAGGAACACTTCACATGTTCACACAGGTATTGCAATCAGTGCTTTATACAGCCCTGTTTTTTCAATTGCCTCCTGCGATATCTGTCACTGTCAAACAGTTCCACACGTGAAGACCACTAAATTTGAAGAGTATCACTTTCACCCTCCTCAGTTTAGTTCTCACTAAGCTCTCTCTCTCTACACGGCTTAGGCTGGGATCACGATTGCTTATTTTAGCTATTATGAAGGAGAGAAGAATTTTCCCCTCTTTAGAAGGCAATTAGCTCAGCATATACTTTGCACATGAGGAAAAACTCCATTAATAGAGACTGTCATCTGGGAAAAGTAATTGATTTGAGCCAGTAAGGGTAAGTAAGACACAACTTAAGCTGTTTCCTATTAATTTCCCAGCTTGCTACTTCCAGAAGAGAACAGGGTAGATAAGAGGATCTATGGTGTTAAAATTATTTAAGCAAGTTTTGCAATAGGATTTGTCAGGCTCCTTATAAGGAAAGCAATTCTCTTTTGCATTAAGTAGCTGAAACAAAAGCAAAAAAAAAAAAAAAAAAAAGCTGATTTCACTTGCTGTGATGCTGACATTTGCTTTAACCCCAGTAATTCAATACTAATAATTTTCTCTTAAGAAGGTCAGAATATGTCAATATAAACTGATGCAAAACTATTATTTTTCCAAAATTTTTGGACAAAAGAAGGTTTACGGTGCTGGCACATTAGAGATATATCAAATTGTTAATAACAGTGATTTGAAAAGAACAGTTTTACACTACATATGTAATACAGACATTCAATGAAACAAAGACAAAAGATGTAACTTCTTAAAAGAAAGCTGCACAAGACATAAAGAACTGATTGTTATTTGAGTCTGACACCACCAAGATTTATGCATTAGTGGATAATAGGTATCATTTGTTAAACTGTTTGCAATATCAGTATCAGTATTTGAGGAAGTTAGTTAAAGGAAGCATCTGATACTGGCTCCCCAAGGTGAAGCCAGGAGCAAAGCCCTGGAGGAACTACTGCTCCCAGGACTCCAGCTCAGGAACATAGGATCTCTGAAAGTTTAAGTGAAGTTATATAAGGTGTCCTGTTCTGAGCTAGAAAGCCTAAAATGTGAAAGGTGGAGAGAAGGTGAAGAGACAAACACATTCTGGCTAAAGCTGATTCTTGCTGGAGTACCCAGATCCCAGCCCTGTAAGTCACAAGTGGCAAAGCTGAGGATCATGCACACAAACACATCCTAAAACCTTGTAGGTAAGTTTCTTTCAAAAACAGTGATGAGCTGAACCAGAGACATGCTTACTTTTCAGGTTCCATACATCAGAAGTTACCACAGATTTTTTAATTTGCTCCTTGAAACTTGGAGTTGTCTCTTTTCTGCCCATCTTCCGCCCAACTGTATAGCAGTTGTCCATTGTTGCTTGTCTGTTTTTGTTGCAAGCTCTCTGGGAGAAGGATTTTGTGCACAGAGAAATCTGTTGTTGCTGCAGTGACCAAAATAATTCCTTCAATATGCTTAATTATCATAAGTCCTATTGACAAGGGTGCTGAGACTAGCTTGAGAAGGGAGAGACGTGGGTGACAGTGACTGTACACTACTTTAATTAAGGCTGATTTACTTAGAAGAGCAAGAGCTCATCAAAAGTAGCAGTTTGTTACTTTCAGGTGGTTTCTAAAGAGTTTCTAGAAAGGCTACAGTGAAGGATGAAAGGGGTTTTTTTAATATAATGAAACTCACATAAGAATGGATGATTGTAATGCAAAGTTTGTATCAGTGGGCCTTTTTCAAAGTTGTAAATTATTTTTTTTTAAATTAGCAAACTCCTTTAGCATGGAAAAAAAAAAAAGCAGTGCTAGAGACCAAAACATACCAAGAAATCTTAAATGAACAGAAAGGGATTTAGAAGCAACATGGAAAGTTTCTTACTTCTACATCTGTCTTCCCATTTTTCTCCAAAATCTCTCCCCTTTTCTCTCCTTCACACCCAGAAAACAATGCAAGTGATTTACAAATAGATGAAGAAGATCAACAGATCTGTAAAGAAACAAAAACTGGATGAGGGATCAGGGTGGACTGTAAAATAAACAGCAAACAATAGCTGAGTATTCTTGGCTGTGCATTTTATTTACTCATTTCTTAAGGAAATGTCAACAAGGCTAGTCACAGAATTCCCTTACCATGTCCAGTGATACTCAAAATAAGAGCCAGTCATTACAACTTTGAGCAAGGCCCACTGATAAGGACTTCGCATTACAATTGTCTATTCTCATATGAGTTTCATTACATCAGAAGTCATCTCTTCTGGACCATTAAGTTTGCCTGGAATACACTGTACCTTGGAAAGATAATAATTTAATTTGGATGCCCTTACCCATGGGTTTTTTATACGTTAAT
Organism: Gavia stellata; assembly: GCF_030936135.1. Taxonomy (NCBI): domain Eukaryota; kingdom Metazoa; phylum Chordata; class Aves; order Gaviiformes; family Gaviidae; genus Gavia; species Gavia stellata. The sequence continues at coordinate 19,669,541 of NC_082598.1, read as the reverse complement.
TTAGGATTTGGATAGTCAGAGGGAGGCATAAATTGAGTATCTATCTGTGATAATATAGGAAGAATACTATATACCTGATCAAACTTTCTGGAACAAGCCACAATAGGAACGGTTCAGACAATTTCTGGTAGTAATGAAGTAACAGGAAGCTCAGGATTTCCTAAGTTAACCCAGGTATCCACAGCGCCAAGGGATGTTTTCAGACTCAGACAGCAGTCTCATCTATCAATTTTCCATATTTATCACCCTTCAGAAAAGTGGTGGCATCAAGACCAAGAAGCAGCACTCCATCCTCCAGTTTATGTAAAAGAGAATTTACTTAACTTACATTGCTCTTCCTGGATGATAAAAAAGGTGAATTTTCTTCCTTATTTACTTTATCAATGAAAAAAAATCCGAGAAACTAAATAGGTGGTAAACTTACAAATTGTGCTGGGTAAGTCTACAGCTCACCAAGGTATGTTGAACTAGGCACATATCCAGTCAAATCAATGAGGCAAGGCTGACAGAAATTCTGGATGGCATCATGTCCTTCTCAGAAAAATGTTTCAACACATTTCAAAACAAAAATTGTGAGCCAAAAATGAAAGTACCCATCTGGTATTTATCTGCACTTCTGCAGAAGAACCTCTTGCCAAAGGAGCAAGTTATGTTCTGCTTGATCAAAAGCACGTAACACCCCAGCAAACTTTTACATTCCTCCCTATCTCTCACACTCAATTAGACATATATGGTAACATAGTACATAAATATAGTCAAAGAGGTAAAAACAATGGTTGGAAACACAATTCAGAGCACACAGTTCTCACAAAGAGAGTTGAAGGGTTCTCAGTAACCAGCCAGATCTGCCAAAGTAGCTTCCCATTCATGTCTGCAAAAAATCACATCTCCCAGCACATAAAGTCAGTTGATTATACCAAATTGGCTATTCCACTGCACTTTGAAATCTGGATTTCCATTAACAGTAAGGACACTTGCCTGCTTGCCTGGTTCCTCCCAGTTCACTCCTGCATCTCTTGTACTGTGGTGGGACCCTCCTTTTCCCTCCAGAACTCCATCTGCCCCTTCATACAGGTTTTTGGTTTGCCATCTGTTATGTTATTACATGAAAGGAGGCTGTGCATGCTGCTCTTCATTGAAAGAACCCTTAGCAGAGACACTGCAGCTAACACTGGAGACATTTCCAAGGCATGCTGGTGCCTCTTCCGACCTGTGCTTTCTTACCCAAAATTCCATTTTGCAGCTCTGGTACCCAAAGCTGCCCTGACTCTAGTCATGCATTTCCCATCCTATTGGTAAACACCTGCTGTCTTTAGAGCACCACAGTAATCTCTGTGTCTTTCATTTCTTGGTGAATCAATTGAAAATGAGGGCGCAGGTCTCATGAGCAGCTATTCTCTCCTGTTGCACAGTGAATATACACTGCTCTGAATAACTAAACTGTGAGTACGTGAAGAGAAACCTGCAGCAGTAAGCAGAACTAGAGTGGGTGGTATGGGGAGGCATTTCTCAATGTTCCCAAAGCTAATCAAGCTTTTCTGAAACTCTTGGAAATGCATCTAATCAGCTTGCTATGTGAGGTGGGTCTCTACAGGTGCAGAGAGACGAGAAACATCTCCCACTGAATCAAGGTAGCCAAACCCCCAATCCTATTGTGGAAGTACACAACTTAGAGGTATGAGTCTTCATCATTCCTGACACGTTACAGAGCTTGTCCTTTAACACTCAACCATTCATTCACTCTCCTTCAAGTCTACTTCAAAATTGGCATCACTTGTGTGAAAGTTTGTACTGTCATTTATGGGCTTAAAAAATAAACATGTTGGTGCACGAAGCAATGAAAAATAACATTGCAGGTATGTGATATATCCCACCTTCACCACCTTTTCCGAAAGGCAGGTTATCTTCTTGTTTTCATAGATACCAGAACAGCTACATAAGATGGATATAAATATAGAAGGAAAAGAAGATGAAACAGAGTAAGGAGCAAAAAGAAATACTGATGAATTAAGTTACTGCACTTTGAGATTTATAGACTGGTATGATGTTTCACATGCAGCCATCCCTAAACAGAGACTGTAATTTAGACCTCGTGTCAACATGCTCAAACACCACAAGGAGGGGAGAACAGTGCCTAATGTCTACTTTGAAATATTTTACGTACCTGCCATCCACTTTGGCTGATGAGGTCTATAGTACCTCCTGTAATTACATGCAAACATTTTAACAATGGAGCCAGAGAATATTTTCAGGGAATTTGTTTCTCTCCTCTTTTTCTCTGTCTAATTTGTCTCTCTCCAGGGGCTTTTATGTTTAGGGCTCCTCTGTACTCCTCCTATAACAGATCTACAATTTGTTGTTTTATTGAGAAATATACAAATAATTAAGTCAAATATTAATTCTGGTGCATATTTCATTCTGTGAGCTCCACATAGTCAATAATACATTCACTGTTAGAACCTACAATAATGATAGAAGGCATATGAAAAGCTTTTGACCTTCATGATTAAAAACCTCCAATGACAGATAGGTTTTGATTAAGCGAAAAACATCATAAAGCCATCAGTTATATGTCCAAGAGCAGAAAGTTCCCTGCATCAACAGAAAAATTCTTGCAGTTAAGACTCAGATTCAGGAGGCCTTTGTTCAATTTACAGTTGTAGCACAGTATTCCTGCTTGATCACTGTACAATGCACTTGGGATAATTCTCAGAGGTAATTAGCTTTTGCAGTGTCTAAGGTCATGCATCAGTGTCAAGTTTAGAAATGAGATTTCATGCTCAAGCCACAGCCTGAGTAAGATGTCTAAGGAAAGCATATTCATGAACAAGGAGGAATAAAGCACAGAAAGGACTTGGGCACTTGCTAGGTATGCCAATAGGGTGTGTTCTCTTTACCCACCAAAGTATAGCATAAGGGCAGGTGTCTTCCAGGTCCTCAGGATACCTATAAGAGTTAGCTGAGCTGCAAGAGAAGCAGGAGATGATCATCAAGCTAACTATTTAGCTGTGTGATGCTGGAGGCATTTACTTCAGAGATGACCATTCATGACACGTTGGTACCTGCAGTTCAAATGCCTTGCTTGCATCCTGGTTTGAGAAGTCAATAACGTGAAAGAATAGCATGGATACTCTCAGGGCTGGTTCGAAACCTCATAAAGTTAATGAAATCTTTCCACAGACTTCAGTTACCATTTGATCAGTAACATAACTGTCAAGAGCATCAAGTCCTCTTCAATACTTCTTATTGAAGTAATACTTCCCACAGGCTGCCGAGAAAAGTGTCTCCACATCTGGAGACATTTAGTAACTGTAAAATTACCACATGGTTCATATTAATTTAATTACAGTAAGTGAGTGACAAGCAACCATTGCTTGTACTTAGTTGGATAAACAAATATTGAAGTTGCACTAGTAATGATTTGCATTGTTGCTTGTTCTGATGATCAGTATCATCTTATCGTTACCATTTGTTTATTGGATCTAACAGGGAAATTCAGTTGCAAATATTTAAAGGACAGGGATCTCTGAGCTTGTAGTCTTTTTGAGAGACTGTGGTGAACCTCAGTCAATTGGCAGGACCAGAAGCAGGAGTAGCATACCCAAGCTGTTCAGCCCACATGATAGAACTCTTTGTAACATTAAGAAACAACAACAAAACAGGTTTTCTTGAAAAATAGACATGACTTTCCCTCTCACTCTTCAGTATTTGGGGAATTTCCTGGTTTTTATGACCCTTTAGGTATATTCATTCACACATTATACAAGGAGCCATTAGCCAGCTGAACTCTAGTTAAACGCTTATTTCATGCGTTTGTAAATTGAGATAAAAATGTTACTGATTCCCATGCCAGCTTTTGTCTCTCTCAACTGCACAGCTACTTGTTTTCTAGTGGAAAGAAAATATTGTAATATGCTGCACATTAATACACAAGCATTGGTTCTTCTTTTCAAAAATTACCTGTCAAGTCCCTTTTCTTTAGAATTTTTCTAGTAAGTATTCAATTTAAAGTGTCAAATCCTTCTGTTTTGTATAATCTGCCCTGCATTCTTTAGTATTCAACTTCATTCTGAATGGTACTTTGTAAAGTAGTACTTTTGTACCCAACAAACCTCTTCCCTTTGTACAGCCAATTTTTTTTCTTCAATGTTTTAAAGAATAATTTTTCCCATTGGAGCTATTGTAGTCAAAAAAGTGGAAGTTGAGGGCAACTTCTCTCGTTATGATCAATTTTGTTGAAATACTTTTCAGATATACTTTTCAAGTTATCCTCAGGCATAGATATTCATAAGATTAGTTTGCTTTGGAGACGCTGTGCCAGCTGGTAAGGAGAAAGGGACAGAAAAAAAAAGTCATAGTGTGATTGCCGTATCCCAGGCTGAGTCTGCAGATCAGCAGTTACAGAACAGCTTACCTTTAAATCTGGCCTGGAATTCATAGAGCAACAATGAGCATGGAGCTCACACAAGTCATTTGGTCAAAATAAATAAATGACCATACTCCAGATGCTAGCTGTTTATTCACTTACAGCATTGATGACTCCAAAGTACAGTACTACAAATCAAATATTAGATATATAAGGTGTAGAAGGGAAGGGGCAGACTCCTAAACAAGACATCAAGTTGAATAAAAGAAGTATTCAGATAAAATGGGTAACTTCAACTCATCAGCAGAGGTACATTCCACAGCTGCTTTATTCAGTAGAAATCAGGATAATTACCACTTCTCAAATGCCAATGGTCATCCTTTGTATTTCAGTGAAATGGTAGCCCTTTCCTTTAATGTCTAGCTGTGTAACTACCATAAGATCTCTGCTAGAGGTTTGGCTCTGAAAAGCCATTAATTTTAGATATGTATTTTTAATACCTTTTTTTCTTTAGCATAAAAATGAACTTTAATAACTTCCTCACATGCTCCAAAACCCTTGTATTTCCTCTCCCCTTCTCAACATGAAGCATGTTATTAAAATGTCACAAACAATTCAGCTCACCTATTGCCATCTATTAAGCTCTCCCCAAACACATACATTTTTGGAAACACATTGTTAAAACAGATAAGATCGTTGGCTTTCTTTGCATAACTGTCCAGAAAGATTATGTTTTTCCTTTAAGGGAAAAGCCACCTGAGTCCTCCTGATGACACGCAGTCTTCTTCTCACCAGGTACAGTTACAACATTGTAGTTTACTGTCCTGCAAGTGTGCATCCCTTCCCCATTTGTTCTTAAAGAACTTCATCATTGAGCTCGTAATTACTCCCAACCTCATCCTTCTGGTTTCTACTCACCTATCCTTTTGCCTCACCTGTGGTTTCCATTCCCTCTCATTATCTATGAATGTGACAGCAAAGCCCTGGCTTTTCTCCCCTTTCCAGCTTTATTAACTTTCAGGCAAGCACTTTCTAAAATAACAGCCTTCTCATTCAGTGCCCCGCTCAATATTTTTCTCTTCCTAACAGCATCCTATTTGGAGACAAAATAAGCCATTACAGTAAATACTTAATATTTGCATAACATCAGTTCTCTGAGACAGATCCATCCATGATTGCCTCTACAGAGACTCTTCAAGAACCAGCTAAGCTCACATATCTGTAAAGGTAGCAAGTCACACATATTTATCTATCTACATCATATCCCAGAGAACTGGCATGGTAATTTCAGTTTTAAGCTCAATACAAAATCAAGCTCTGTTCTGCTTCTTCTCTAGGTCTAAGTTTCTATTCAATAAGTCTCCAAAGGATCAATCATGATATTTTACTGCTGCATCACAAAGGTTCTTTCAAATTCTGGGGTCATTGCAGGTGGTTAAGTCAAAAGTCAACAGATATTTGCCAAAGGTTGTTTCATCTTTTAAAACTTCAGTGCTTTTTAAAAAATGTTTAATTGCCTTCAAAATTAGAACAACTAAGCAATTGTAAAACATATTTTGCCATTAATGTAATTGCTTTCAGACATATTTCTTGGACATTTTGTATTTGACAGAAAGAAGGAAGAAATCATGCCAATTTGTTTTATTTAAGTGGTGAACTTGATGAACTCAGCCAGTTACATGATAGCCTTGTTCTGTTTGTACCAGAGGAGAAGTGAATCACAAGTTTTTATCTGGAATGAATTATCAGAGGAAAAAGATAAAATGTTGACATTAATTTTCATCACGGTAAATAGTGTAGCCATTACTGCTGTTAGATTGTGCTCCAGGTTATACAGACACATACTGAGACATTGTTCACTACAAATTACTTCAAATGGGGCTGTTTTTCAATTTTTTCATTGTGTAGGGCAGCCACATCTCTCAGAACACCATACGGCAGTAGTATACCTCAGAACCTCATGGCATATGATGAGTTCTAGACAGATTGTATGCAAAATGTGTCTAGTGATTTTCGATCATCCTCCTCCAACCACCCACAAGCCATTTACTGCCTGGTTTTATCTCTCTCAAGTTCACCACAGCAGTGAAGTAGCACAATTAACTGCACAGCTAGTCTTGAGACCTCACAAGCCACAGAAAATTTAGGTAGTTATTTTACACATCCCTCTTAAAGTCTTTTTCAAAAACAGGCCAAGTCCTGTAATACAAAACATGTTTCTTCCCTTATTCCTTGCCAGATGGTTTTCAGCCCCCTCAGCTGCTGCCTTATTTGTCCTCTGTCTCTCAGAGTTCATCTCATACATCAGCTAACCAGAGGCAAAGTTTAATAACATTCGACATTTTGACACTGTCTCCCACAGTATTCTCCTGGAGAAGCTGGCGGCTCGTGGCTCAGACAGGTGCACTCTTCGCTGGGTAAAAAAACTGGCTGGATGGCCGAGCCCAGAGAGTCGCGGTGAATGGAGTTAAATCCAGCTGGTGGCCGGTCACAAGCGGAGTCCCCCAGGGCTCAGTTTTGGGGCCAGTCTTGTTTAATATATTTATCGATGATCTGGATGAGGGGATTGAGTGCTCCCTCAGCAAGTTTGCAGACGACACCAAGTTGGGCGGGAGTGTTGATCTGCTCAAGGGTCGGAAGGCTCTGCAGAGGGATCTGGACAGGCTGGATCGATGGGCTGAGGCCAATTGTATGAGGTTCAGCAAGGCCAAGTGCCGGGTCCTGCACTTGGGTCACAACAACCCCATGCAATGCTACAGGCTTGGGGAAGAGTGGCTGGAAAGCTGCCCCGCAGAAAAGGACCTGGGGGTGTTGATTGACAGCCAGCTGAATATGAGCCAGCAGTGTGCCCAGGTGGCCAAGAAGGCCAATGGCATCCTGGCCTGTATCAGAAACAGTGTGGCCAGCAGGAGCAGGGAGGTGATCGTGCCCCTGTACTCGGCGCTGGTGAGGCCGCACCTCGAATACTGTGTTCAGTTTTGGGCCCCTCACTACAAGAAGGACATTGAGGTGCTGCAGCGTGTCCTGAGAAGGGTGATGAAGCTGGTGAGGGGTCTGGAGCGCAAGTCTTATGAGGAGCGGCTGAGGGAACTGGGGTTGTTCAGTCTGGAGAAGAGGAGGCTGAGGGGAGACCTTATCACTCTCTACAGCTACCTGAAAGGGGGTTGCAGAGAGGTGGGTGTTGGTCTCTTCTCCCAAGTGACGAGTGACAGGACAAGAGGAAATGGCCTCAAGTTGCGCCAGGGGAGGTTCAGGCTGGATATTAGGAAAAATTTCTTTACTGAGAGAGTGGTGACACACTGGAATAAGCTGCCCAGGGAGGTGGTGGAGTCACCCTCACTGGAGGTGTTCAAGGAATGTGTGGACATGGCATTGTGGGACATGGTTTAATGGGCATGGTGGTGTTGGTTGATGGTTGGACTTGATGATCTTACAGGTCTTTTCCAACCGTAGTGATTCTGTGTGATTTTGTGTGTGATTCACCTATCAATGTACCCACCTGGCACAGTAAGACCAATTCCAGATAGCACCTTATTTTTGGGTCTCCCTTCAGTTCTCATCTACAGTAGCAAATTCCACCTCATGCTTGTTAATTACAAAACACACCTCTTTTAAGTTCTTTCTGTAGTTAAATGAGTTGGCACCCATGAAAGGAGTCTTTACAAATTCAGAGTCCATTTTCCCTGCCAATTCCTGACTTAAATTTTTTTATATTTCCTCCTTTGACGTCAAGCATTTTCTGTCACACTGCACAATAGTCTGCTTTCAAAATGAACTTCTTAAATGAGGAGAAATTTTGTTACCCTTCTCGTCCATCCTTGCTTCGTTTTCTCTACGTCCTGCTTTAGAAGTGCTCAGACATCTTCCCAGTTCAGCTTCCTACCCTGCTCTGACTGCTTGAAAAGATACTTTTCTCCTGGCCTTTGTCCTTCTGCCAGCAGCTTTTAGCACATTTCCAACATGGAAAGCATTGACGTTACGATCGGCTTTATGACTTCTGCATTCTGGAAAGTTCCTGCCCAGCCATTATTCTTATCAATCTGCCATGTTTTCTGCATGGCATCTTGGTGACCACATTCCCTTTCACAGCTATTTCCTGCTTGCAGCTTCCAAACAGCACTTTTCCTTCTGCTTCTTAAACACCTCTTCACAAAGTTTCTCTTCATAGGTTCCACCTTTCCCTGAACCCTCAGCATCCAAAAACCCAAACCAATTGTAAGAAGTCAAGGCCAAAACCATTTTCAGCAACTTACCACTCATTTGATCATTGCATTCAACACAATTGGCTCAGTTCCATCTTCAAATCATAGTCTGCCAGCTCTTATTTCACCCAGTTTCTTAGAGGAGCAAACTACCTTCTTCCTCTTAAATCATGCACTGGTTAGATGGGGCAGCTGAACGGGGCTCATTAAATCTAGAGCTTTTAACCTGTTACAGACAGGTAGACTGTAGTTTGGTAGGATGAGAATTATCAGAGAATAAGCACATTTCTGGTTCTTGTATCTAGGGATTCAAATTTGTATAAATTAGAATCCCTTTAAATTCTGTTTTCTCTAAAACTTTACTCATCTTTGAGTACAATGAGGCCTTCTGTTGGGATATGTGAAAATATGTTTTGGTTTTGGCTCCTGCTCAGAAGCAGAACTGAATATGCCATTTTTTTCAAGCTAACCTAAGATTTAAAGTATCATGTTGCTAATATAAATTTTAGCTTAGCTTTGAGTGACCTTTCCCACATTTGCATGCTTTATGTACACATAACTCACAACTCCCCCAAGCAATCACAGTATATTCTGCAAATGCATGAAAGACAGTTTCATTCTAACCTGTTTATAACCCTTTGTTACCTGCAACAGAACACAATAAAACAGAACTATGGTGTCTTACTAAAACTTTCTTAACTGTAGATTTTGTTACTAAACTCTCAGAATTTTAAAAAAATCTGTCTAAGTGTTATACATTCTAATTTAGTTTTCCATGAGAATATTTCTTGCTGCTAGCCGTTAAGAAACTTCATTCCTTATCCAGATACTACGTGTAATACTCCAGTAATCTATTGTAAACTGACAGTATTTTGGACTGAGTTAAAACAGGAAAACTTTCTTGGATAGAAAATGGTTTAGTTAGCTTGAATACCCTGTATCCTGTTGGTTATACCTAGAGAAATACTTGAATACAATTGTACAAGCAATTCAACTCAAGAAGAAAATACACAATTAATTATAAATGAAACTGGCGCTGAGCTTCTACTTAAGTATTGATTAGGTAAAATATAATGGGATTATAAAATAGAGTTTTGTAACAGACCTCCCTTTGCAGTTCTTACACGGAAATAGTTAATTCGTTTGAGTGTCTCTGGTTCAAGCTGTTAAGTTCATGTTTCCCCAAGCAACAGTGTCAATATTTAAAAAGTTTGTGCCCTGTGCAGGTAGACAGAAACCCACCTCATTCCCCTAATTATTTTGATGAGTGCTAGAGGCAACACAGCTTTCTTCATAGTGCTCTGTCAGTATTTCTTTAGCAACTTTTTTTTCACTAAACAGGAGCACAAGAAAAGGAAAGTATTGCTAAGTCTGAAAGCTGTGTTTTCTAGTCGCTGAAATTTTTTTTAAAGCAATTCCCTTAATAAGATGAAATGTCACCATCCTGCAACTAAATGTGACACAAAGTTTTGAAGATTTTGCAAAACTTATATTTGACCTTTCAAAGAACAGAAGAATTCAAAAAAATTATTTCTGTCAGAGGCAACCCTTTGGGTGTTCTGAGCAATAAAATCATCAGAGCCATTTTTAACTCTGCTTTTGTTGCAGGAGAAAAAATTTTGCCCCGTAGCTTCATTAAACAGGTCTATCTACTACTAAGTGTAGTACACACAATACTAACTGTAGGTTCTGATGTGCAGTGCTTACAATCACTCCATCTGAAGCATCTCATGAGGCAAAGCTTACCTAACTTTAAGATTCTATCAATAGGCTTTTCCTACCTATTATGCCCAAACACCTTCTCTCCATGCCCATTTTTTTTTCTTTTCAGAAAAGCTTTAAATGCTGTACAACACATTTTTACCTTTCCGATGTCCTGCTGGCACCCTTGCAATAAAATACAAGTAATTTATTCAGGTTATGAGAGCATCTTGCAGAGTGTAATCGGAACCTGAGATATCATTTTGCTAGCTGATGGATAAAACGAATAGAACATACCAAAGTTTTTTTCATTCTGTATGGAGAAGACAAAATTCTAAACCTTTACAAATTGCAGTGAAGTTTCTTTATCTTTCTGTGACTCCTGATACATGCAGTAGTGGTCACATCCTCAGTTGATCTAAATCAACATACTTCTATTAACTGCATGCTTGATCAGTCAAGTGAACACAGTTTGCACCACCTGAAGAACTGGTCCTTTTTAAAAAATTTCTGTACTCACACTCAGATTATTTAATTTTATTTTAAATAATAGGAAACAAACAAAAAATTACCTTATACACTGTGCTATTCATATGTGGACAGAACACTGAGATTGGCCAGCTATATGTACTACCCACCTACAGTCCGTCAGCTGCATTTGCTCCAAAATACATTGCATAGCCACCATCTGTCAATCATAAACTCTGTGGCCAAAGAGAAATTTGGCCACAGAGAAAAACACAGCTGCTCGTAGGAATGGTAACAAAGGTTATTAGACATGTTGATCGGCATTATAAACAAATATTCATTGTTTTTTACTTGCTTGGGTTTTTTTTGTAATCTGCTCTACAACACATTTTAATAAGAAGTAAGGAATTAGTTGATAATTTGGCACAGGAACAAGTTGCTGCTTTAGTCAATTAATTCAGTAATTTTGATGTTTTATTTCTTGCCTTAACAAAAAGCCCAGCACTTCAATAAATAATCTTTCTTTTCCATTTAATAATTAAAGCAGCTTAAAACAGAGACAGTTTCAGGTCTTAAGGTGTATATTTTAGAATTGTAAAAGCTGCTGGAACCCATGTAAGAGGATGACAGGAACTTATTAACTGTGGGTAACCAAAGGGAGCATTGGAGAATGAAGAGAAGCTAATACAACTTCTATAATATAGAAGGAATTAAGGGGTAAATCAAAAGTAGATAGACTTCTTAGTCGAACTTAGATTTCAGAAAGTTTCCAGTCTCTGGTTAAAAGTGAGAATAACTGTATGTACAGAGAGTCTTCAAAGAGAGTGAATGCAAATATAAGGATATCATCAGCCTCCAATCTGAAGAACCTCTTTGTTAGCAAAAGTCAGAAAGCATCATAAGCCTGGGTATATCACCCTTTCTTTCTGAGACGCAGGAGAAGAGGGAAGCAGAAGATGTGATGGGCCTCTTAATTCTTAGTACTGAGACACACGCTAATGGTTCCATAGAGTTTTCTATAGCAGCATCCAGCTATCAGATCTTCCATGATCATCTTCTCGTAGTTGGAATGCTGTTACTTTCTTTTCTGCTCAAAATATGCAATGAAATGCAGCTTAATAAAGTATCTCCCAGACATAGCTTTTCTTAGCTTGAAAACTGGCATTTGCCTGGTATAAGCGATAACACCCGGCTTTGCAATTTACTCCATAAGACCCATGTATATACAAAACATAACATTTAATCACAGCGTAGAGTAGCTTACTATATAACACTCTTAAATTTTCCAGATAGTAGTTTTTAAGTGTTTATATCAGACTAACACATTTCTCAGCTCCACAGAACTGGTAGTGTTCCAGACTCATTTCTTTGCCCATGAACATCACTCATGCTTTCCCAACACTTGCTGTTTCCGAAGGAAGTTTTTAATTTTTCTCATGCTTGGAGAAGAATGTATGCTAAAGGCACGCAGATGTAGATACATATAAAAATTTACCTACCACTAACTGAATTGTGCTTTTGTGTGTCACAATGTGAAAATATTGATTGCAGTCTTTATAATCCAATACTTGCCTCTTCTTAAGTATAATAAAACAGTCATACTTAGCTGGTGATGTTTTTCTCTCTTGTCAGAATGTTAAGAAGAAAAATTTTTTTCAAACTTTTGTCCCCTTCTTTCTGAATTTTTTTTATGCTGGTAGATTGCATGGGTATGCTTGTAAATACATTCACACGAACAGTAAACAAAAACTTTGGATGGCTGAGTGAGATCTGACCCATTGCTCGCTCTTTACAAATGTTCTACCTCATGTTCAGAATTTGCATAATTTACACACTTCCCTGAAGACACATATTAAAGAAAAATGCTGTCTTTCAGTGGTTTGGAACATGTATCAAAATCACAGTTCATTGATTTTCTCATTTTAAAGTACCCAATTTGCATCTAGAAGCATGACCTCATTTTACATTTGATGACCCAGAGCTTCTAACAATAAGGCATTTTTTTGATTGAGACAACATACAGGTGTAATGAATGATTATATAGCATAAATCTTGAGTTTTTACTATACTAAAACTTCTGGATCAAAGAATCCATCATTTCATATCAAAAAGAGGTAGAACACCACACTAACATATTTAGTATTTTAAAAATGTAACAGTTGAAAAAATAGCAAATTAAAACTAGATAACTGAAAAGAAAGGAAATTCACTGCTAAAACAATCTAATATGCAACCCACTAACACTTCATAACATAACACTTCACTGAAGCTGGAGTCTGTCTTGCTAATTCCTATCAGAACTGACTGTTATCTCAATACATTTTAGAGTATATATCAAAGCAGGGATTTGGGGTTCTTTGACCAAAGATTCAAAGTGCAAGCTTAACAAAATAATACTTCTCTGTGGAATATTTCTTCCTACTTTTTCTGTGGGAAGTTGCATAATGCAGTTGAGTTTTTTCCCCTCTAGTGTAGTTTTTACAAATTCCTATGAATTTATGACCGTACTCTTTTCTTGCTATTTAAACTGTTAATTATTTTAACCACAGAATCACAGAATGGTTGATGCTGGAACAGACTTCTGGAGGTCATCTTGTCCAACACCAAATAATGCTTGATAAACTTTTAGGGTCAGTGATACTCTGGCAATAAGTTCCACAGGGTAGTTCTAATTCACACTTTAAAAGCATCTCCATTTATCAAGTTTAAAAGCATTTTTGGTTTTGTTTTCTTTTATTTCATGGTACAGTCCATCATTCAACAATGAGAAAAGGTAGGAAAACCTAATGCCATGGACGACATTCTCAGAAGGTGTAAGTTGAATTCTACCTAAGCAACAAACTTGACAAATTTACTTTTTTTTTCACAGTTTTAACACTCATAAGATGAAAGGGACAGGTTTGTTTCCTCCAGATCTTTGAATTTAAAAAACATTAATATTTTAATTCAATAGAGAAGTGGTCAATAAAATCCTGTATCGTATTTAGCTACAGACTCCACATCATTATTTAGATTACTACATGCATATTACTAAAAGGTGACATAAATATTAGTGAATCTGGCTGTTATAATACATGTTATAGTAACATTTGACTATTAATATAGAATAATGTATATACTATAAATTATATTTGATATAATTATATACTACCAATATAGTATAATTATATAGTATACTTATGGTATATAATTATATGCTATTTATTGTATAATATATTATTTATACATAGTTGTTGCTGAAATTTAACCTAAGACATTGAGTATTATTTGTGTTATATTTATTATTTTTCATACTACCAACAGTTGTGATGATACTTTGGAGCTGTTGATTCAACATCATTTATAAGGCATTTGTTTTTTTGGTAGCACAACCTTTTTCAGATCAATAAAAGCTGACGATAAATGGTGATAAATTAACAGGTTTTAAATCCTCTTTAAATCTGGCTTTATTACCACACATATTTATTGTGCTAGTTCTTCAGAGCACAGAGGCCTCATCCTTCATGTCCGTAGCATAGATATACTCCTTTGCAGTACAAAATGCACCAGTATCGGATCTCTGTGTTATCTGGCAAATGAATGATAGACCTAAAAATTAAAAGTATTATTTCTCTTACTAGAAAAGCCATTTAATCCATGTTTTTCTGTCAATAAATGGGGCACTAATTTCATCTGTCACAGAGAGATATAAAGCTCAATCAACGGGTACGGTATTCTGCTGGTGATATTCCTTTCTTGAATCAGTAAAGACTCACCAGTTTTTCCAAACCCTGGAATTTAGACTTGAGTCTTGAAATGATATGGAAAAACTCCAACATTTAAGCCATCCATTTACAACCTATCATTTTTTATGTTAGATCATTTTTACTCAGGAAAAGTAGCCTCAGCTTTTTTGAAAAGAACTGGTTAGAGGATTAGATAATAACGTCTGTCTAAATATGCACTAATATTAACCTCTGCCCTGTCAATAAGATGGCATGGAGGAAGATTAGTTCTTACATTTAATTATCTTTTTATTTCATTGAAGTTTTGTCTTTTTTCTGCTTTTGCACCTCATTAATCATGATCAAAGTGTATTCCTCTTAATAGTGCCTTAATGTGATGCTTTGATCGCATTTTCTGACTAATTTGAAAGTCTGTTAACTGAATTACAACAGAGCCTGGTGCATTTGAAGTTTTTGGAACCATTTTCCTGGGGCCATTTTACTCTGACAAATTTTAGGTATTTAATTGAGGTTCCCGGGAGCCTAGTTGCTCTGGACTTCTATAACAGACAGAATAAGACACCTCCAGTGAAAAGTGAATCAAGTATCTCCTGAAGATGATTTGGCCTTTCTATGGGCCAAATCTTTCTTGGGTGGTTTCCATTGACTAGAAAAGGAGACTCTGGGAACCAGTATCTGAACTTAAGAAACCTATTTAAGTTCCTAGAAATAACTAGGATAACTTTGGTCTGTGTTTCATGAATTTGCCTATGATCATTGTCCCTGTCTTACTCATGAAAGGCTATTTTAATGATTCTCAGTTATGGATATCGACCAACAATGGAATACCCGCATCCATGAGCTATAAGAACATCTCTCTATGGGCTCTAGAATAACCACCTTAGACATAGGACATTTTTTTATATACCTTGCACTTCCAGACATATAGTATATCCTACCCATTTCAACTATCTATATGCTTGCTTTCTTGGAGGCCACCTTAAAGCCATCTTAAACTTTGCTGGCAGAAATCTTTTATCTGAAGGAGTGGATGCACTCCAAAATCCATCCTCAAAAATGTACCCAAAGCAATATTACTCCATGTATGTAGTTTCACTGTCAATTTGTTTCTGCCTCTGAAAATTGTTTGGTGAGGGATCAGTCACACAGTCAATGGGACTAGATGCAGCAAGGCCACATGACTGAGTACCACATGTTCAGAAATCAGTACTGCTTCAGACAATGGAATAAAAAATATTTGGCAGGTAATTAGGAACCCCCGCAAGAACTGTGTCAAAACCCTCATTAGCTAGAGGTTGGCTTATATCCTCCTTCTGTGATGGCTCAGTGGAAAATAATGCCTAAGAAATTTTACATGATTATTCACTATCCTGGAGCCATTTTTCAAGAGATGCCATTTATCTTACTGCTATCAATAGTCAAGATACTGGGTATCAGGTGAATTAAGACACGGTAGTAATTAATTTACAAAATAGTAAAGGCAAGAATCTTTGTACTGTATCAGATTAACTTCTGTGCTGTAAAATGGTGTGCAGTCAGTTCAAGTTAAATCCTGTGACACTGATGCATGCAAAGCCATGCCATACGCTTTAGCAGAAGCAACCCAATCCTGCACTGCAGGCGTTGTACGAGAAGCAGGGAATGTACTCTTTGAATCAGCATTTTTTGTGTACCCAGGCACCAATTTCTTGGACTTGCCCTGCTTACCTCATCTTAGAGGCCTCTGGGCCTGAACATGTCTAGAATTAGGGTTACCAGCCTTGCTGTGAAGCTGTAAGAGCACAGACGCAGGAGAAGTGATAGCAGTACTGTGTGTCTTTTGAGTCAATGGGATCACACAAAACAAAACCGGCAGTATGACAGGCTGTAAAAGTTCTATCCACACACTGATCACTTTTGCATAACTGTAGATAGTGCTTAAAAAAGTAATAAGTGATCAAAATAAAAACTAGCTAAAATATGAGGCTCAAACATAAAGTTCAGCAACGGTTTTCTCGGGTTCTGCTCTATTGGTGTTTATGCAGGCTTTTTGCTCTAACTCTTGGAACATACTCCCTAACCTGCAGTTTTGTACTGTGCGGTGAGACTTCATTCTCCCATCAGGACAGTCTTTGTTTTTCTTTCCTATTCAGTGAACACAAATTTATTGTTAATTTCTGTAGCTGCCCAGACACTCACAATTAGCACTTTCATTTTCTGCCAGTTGTTTAGTCATATTTAATCATTGTGAAAGGTACAGAAAGTCTTTTTGAAAAATCATTGAGTTTTCAAAAATGCATCTTGACAATTTTATTTGGCTTTACAATTTATCGTGTTCGTTTTCCTACCCCGACAATGAATTCTAACTCTTATTACCATACAAACCCCAGCTGCCTCTTATTCAGCTGGCATAAGCTCCATATAAAAGAAACGCCAAGTCTTTAACACTTTACAAAGGCAAAGGGTGGCATTTTCTAGAGTATTAGGACCTGGTCTAATTCTGTTGGTGGAAATAAAAGTCTGCTTGGGTCAAGTCTTCCATTCCAAATGCTGAGTCTTGCTCCCAACTATAGATTATTTAAGTCTTATTCCTAACTAAAGATCCAATTTAGCTCTTGAAAATCCAACTGTATTTTGTTAACCATTCAGAGTTAAAATGAATTCAATTCCAAAGTGCCTTAGATTTTTTTAGTTAGTGTGATTTTAACTATCAGGAAGAACTGAGAAGGTGTGCTATGGGTTCAAGCACAGGAGGCAAAATAGCCAGTTTAGGGATTATTTCACTAGTTTATTTGATTATATTAGATGAAGGAAAAGTAGAATCTCCAAAAATAAATTTTAGTAAATCAATTCTCTTTCTGCTGACCTAGCCAGGATGTACAAGCAGATGTGTTCCCCTTTCTTGGCACACCGTCTTTGTCAGGCTGTGACACCGTACGCTGAGAAGGCAGAAATCAGAGCAAGGGCAAACTGTCAGAAAGCAGAAAAGTTGAAGAAGTTTTACAGCAGAGAATCAGGAGGACTGCTGCAACAGCTTATGACATGCTGGGTGCAGCGTGGGCTGGCTGGAATAGAGTTCAGAGCAGGATGTAGAGAAGCTGTGAGATGCCAGAACCCTGTGGAAGGAGGAATTGAGAACTGCTTACAACATGCTGTAGCTGGATACTGGCAGATTCCCTTTTTACAGAAGGAAGTTGAGGTAAGATAGAGGAAAGCCACAAAGCTTGTGGGACACAAGGCTTGGAGCTAGCCCAGGTTTTTAAAGAAATAATAAAAATAATGCTTTGGGCAGTGAGTTAACCCAGATCAAGAAATGAAATTGCTTTCCTATAAGCCTTTTAGTTAGATCTGCTGCAGTTTGAACATAATCTTTTAGGAAGTTCTGCCACATGAACCTGTGTGTATGTTTAAGTGCGTGCACCTCAGTGTTTGGGGAGAATACGTGTGTATGTGCTACCAAACAAGACAAAACAGAAGCTAATTCTGAAAAAGATATCTTTAAAATGAGTGGACAGGGCCTACTTCCAAACTGTCTTTACCCGGTATTAAACTTTCCCCAAAGAACACACAATTTACTCTAAATTGTGATGGAGCCTCTGTACCAAGGATACGTGCAACTACCCACCCTTCCTGGCATCCAAGTGATTTTCTGGCAGCAACTAGCAGCTGAAGCAATTCACCACTTTCCTGCTCTACTGAATACCTCAAATAGTTTGGGCTATGCCATGGGGAAACTGTTGTCTAGTTCAGGTCATTCTCCCGGATTTAAATCTTCCCCAGAATGAACAACTTCATGGTGGAAAGGCTGCTTGGATAAAATTGTTCCTATATACCAGCTAAGCTCTTGAAAATGAACCTGAAATATGATCTGAATTACGCTGATTCCCCAGTAATAACTTTTCTGATTAGGCATTATTTTGACTTTGCTTACACTTATATCTAAGGGAAAGAATAACATAAAATTAACATTACACAAATTTATGTTTAATTTTGGATAGTTTTAATCTAAATTTGCACTGTATCTCCATGTATTTAAAATATAAGGAAGCATCAACTTGATGTCCTAGTTCAGGTCCATCTCTAGTTGTTAAAATATTCAGCTGCATGGATAGTAAAAGTGGCATAACGCTTTTTGACAACATAGTAGAGAGAAGTAACAGAATAGGGAATTTATCTCACACATAAACAAGTATGAAATTCAGTAAGATACTAAATCAAATCAGCAGGAGAAATGACTGTTTTTCATTAAAAAACTGAAACTGAGATGAAGTGGTCTGAAAAGATGGATAATGAGTTGACATAAACATCTGACAAAACTCAGCAGGCTCAGGTGTGCTTTGTATTGAACCTGCTGTTCTTAATACAGGAAATATGAGCATTTATAAATATATTCAAAATGTCACCAGCTTACCAAAAGGTAAACAAATAAAAATAGCTCATTGATTTACAGACACATCAGGGTTTTTAAAATGCGAATTTTGAGTAGCGGGGTGATAGAACAGATTCTGCAGTAGCTACCACATTAAGCATTTTTTTCCCAGCTAGTTTAATTATCTTGTTCAAGAGGCTGTTGGCATATTTTGCAGGAGCACCAAGTCTAACAAAATCTGACAAGAGTTAAGATCACATACTCTTCTTAGTCCTTGGAAATGATATGAAGTATAATATGTTTATCTGGGTTTAGCTTCTAAAGGGGAAGCCAGGATATATCTGGATAGGAGGCTAAAATGTTCCTCCCAGAGCAGGCTTGTCCATAAGCCACTCCCCAGGCCATCATACCTCGAACAAGTGACTGTAACAGGCATTTCAATACATCCCGACTGGCAGCTAGATCATGGAAGAGAGAGGTTGCCTGGGTTGCTGAGGTTAGGTGATGAGTGTCCTTGCCAACAGATAATAGCAGGACTGCAATGACTGGGAAGTGTGTTCCTCCCAGAGAACATGTGCAGGGGGATGTACAGTGCTGCCTACAGCTTAGCATCACCTATCATGCCTGCTCTCAGGCCCTATGCACTGGGTGCAGCTCGTAGTGGGAGGCAAGCTACTTGGCTTCAAGGTGGATGTGCTGTATGGCTGTAGTTGGGGGAAGAGGTCGGGGAAAGAAAATGTTCAAGCCTCACACTGACAGACAGTATGAGAGTCAAGAGGACTAACAAACACTACCAGTTTTGCTTGGTTACAATAAGTCATCACTTGAAACAGAGACAAAGTAGAAAAGGCTCCATTAGTGGAGAAAGGTGGGGAGTATTGTTTTTTGATGAGGACATTCAAAGGCCTCTTCTGCCTTGAGCTGTAAGAAGGAGGACCAGAAATCTCTGGTTTTGTCACACATATCAGACAATGAATATATGCTGGGAATCTGCCATATAGCAGAGTGAGTGAACTATTTGTTGGACCTTCTGCTGGGATTCTTGCTGACCTGGACAATGTTTTATATTAATGGGAATTAGGGCTTTCATTTTAGAGTAGAATAGAATGACAGATACTGGCTTTTTCTGTCTGAGATATTAACCTTATCGAGCTAAAATTTACAGTTGTCACTATACTGAAGTCGTAATTTTACCTGTTTGTAACAGATTGGCAATGCTCAACAGATACCAACTGACCCATATATCACCGGCGCCTTATCAGTGACATGAGACAAAAAGAAAAATTTCTTTGAGAGCTCAAAGTAGAAATAGCTCACACACTACAAAACCCCACAGACCCAAGTGAGATGTTTATTTGTGCTATACTTTGGTCCCCTCTTACTGCAAGTGAATTTTTGCAAAAATGGGAATCTTGGATATGAGAAAATGACTGTCAGAGAATGAGAACCTCAGTAGACACATATCACCTTAAGGCTGAATTAATTAATTCAGTGGTGTGTGGTTGATTTATACCAACTAGACCGTCCTCTAGCCTCTTGCAGAATGTTTTATACTTGTCAAGAACATTAAGAGGTAAACAAACTATACTGACATAATGTTTTTCTTAAATAAGATTAATGAATGTCATGAAAGCTACTGTAATCTTGTTTTCTTATTTTGATTAGAGTAGAATATTTATTAACTATTTTTTCCATTTTTGAGTATGTGTCTATTAAATGCTACACATACTGTTTTATAACTATCAGTCCTACAAACAGAATCAAAATATTAGTATGTTGAAGAAACTTCTTACACTTCTATGATGTCTCAAAGTATACGGTAATTTTCCCCTGTAACTTATTTCTTTCTGTAGCTGGGACTACATAAAGAGAATGCAAATGTTAAGGTATGAAATTTAATTATCTATTAAATGTTCTAAGAGTTTTCTGGGACCTCAAACCTGCACTGAACTATACACATGCTTTAACTATTCCATTAGGAATAGGGTATGCTTAAGTCTGCAAACTTAGATCTTCTTAACCCCAGGTATCAGTTTCAACATACTGTTTTCAATCACTACATCATTGGGTTTGCACATATACATATTTCTTCCCTTTTAAATACTGTCATGTCTGTTACCAACATAGCATTTCAACTGTTCATTTGGAAATGCTCTCAAGACACAGCCAAATACTGGTGTGTAATACATACATACTGTCAAATGACAGTATATTGATATCTAAAGTCTCTTGACTCTTACACTTCCACTAAATTAATTCCCACAGCACCTAAAGGACTGATAAAAAGATTTTGCTGTAGCATGGAAATTTTGGTAAAAAAAAAATATATTACCTGCACCTAACTCTGCTGGGATGGCCTTGCATTCCACACATTTTGCTTGCAGAGCATCATTTGTTATGTATTTTCAAAGTATGCCTAACTCCAGAAAAGATGTATTTTCTCCCCAGTCCTTCAGCCCTGACTTTTATCCTCCTACCAAAAGGGTAGGGAGAAAATGTGGGAATATAAATGCTCAAATTTCTTTTATGTCTGTGGTAACACAAGTGCAAGTTTCAGAAGAATACTGTAACAAACAAACTGGATACTTATGCATAACCAAATATTGGACAAGAAGGAGGAGAGAAAGTAAATGTTAGCATATCCATCTGGAAGTAGGGGATACTGGTTTCAGTGACTGCTCTAGTGGATATCTTCGTTTTCAGTTTTTCCTGCTGGCTAGCTTAGGTGACTCCTCATGCAGCTGAATGTCCATTGTGAATTGTGTTTGCTGCATTCAAAATTTCCAGTGTTTTGGAGAGAGCTTAATAAAATTCATGGACCTAAGTGCATGCAAATTCCTTATACAATACAGAGGAGCTATAGGCACTTCAGGAGGGATTAGGGAGAGGAAAGGATTAGCCACTGTTCTGAGCAGAAAATCTCCAAAGACAGCAATTTAAGGATCTAAATCAAACAAGAGTGCTCAAGGTATGGTGGCATTTAAAATACCACTACTCTTGGAAGAGGGTACATTTGATTTAATCTTTTCCTATCTTTAGCTATCTAACTCATAACTTGCACTCTGTCAGACACTCAAAAACCAGCTGCTGCTAAAAGTGAGCTTTTAGCAGTTAGGATTTGTCTGTTCTTGAAGGGATTGTGTGTGCTTTGTTTTGGTTTTTTTTTCTTCTTTTCTTTCTTTTAAAGCATTAATAAATGCTTTGTTTTAAAGCATGATTTATTTATTTATTTATAATGGTCAGTTAAGAGGTTTGCAATACAGAGTTTTGCTGTGCACTGAACATTGATCTGGAGAGAAAAGGAAGTATTAAAACGGATGATCACAATAAATGGTAATGAAAAGACTTATTAAATGCAGTGATTGCAGATTGGATGTGAAGTTAGGACTTCCATTGCATCAGTCACATATCAAAATAACTTGAAATTAAAGAACGACATTTTACTTTCTGAGACTGAAAGACAAAACCAAGAAAAACTTTGGACAGTAGCAAGAAGTAGAGGTCTGTAAGTTATGTTAATGTAGAAGAACTGCTAAGTGAAATCTGGATACTGAGAAGGACATCAGTACTCTCCTAATTTAATTCAGTAAGAAGCCTCAAGCCTCCGTTCTTCATCACTATCAGAAGACACAAGCAGGGAGACTTTGTTGCCTTAATTCAATCCTGAAGTTCTAAAAAACCCACTGACCTGCCATCTAATCCTCAAAATGCCCTTTATTTAATAGTTTAGTGGTTAGAGCTGCTTGCTTTAAATTACACAAACTGTTTTTCATTCAGAAACCAGAACTGGAGGATCTATTCTTCAAGGTGAAAAATGCTGCAGCTTAATGGTGTGAGAAGGTTCTCATCTGTGCATAATGAATCTTTTGTTTTCCTGCCTTTGGCACAGTTTCAGCAAAAAGCACAAAAAACCCTTACGGTTTGAGAGTCTGGATGTTCTTCCAGGACACAGGAGACATGATTTTCAGTCTCCTCAGGCAAAGGATGGAAACATGAGCTTCCTAATTCCTTAATAAGTGCTTCCTGTATTAGTTTACTGTACAAACCTATATTTAAAAAGTAACTCGTTCTTTGCTTTTCCAAAGAAAGTGGGCTAGCACACTTGCACATTGCAGCATCTGGATCTTGCCTGGATAGATATGTTTCTCTGCAATGTTGATTGTACCATGCAGAAGATGGGATTTTAGAGAGATTTTGGCTAGCTATAAGCAAATGCCTGCTAAGTAAGTTGAATTTGTTGATTTTTTTGGTTCTGCGTGCTGAAGAGAAGTCACATTTTCTATCGCTTTCTGAGTGTCCAGCTGTGTAGTTATCCTATGGGTATCAATGGGTAGCCCTCTGTATTCTCTCTTGGTTTTGTCACAAGTTAAAAGCCTCATTTTAAAACCTAAACATTTATGATGTAAAATTTTAGTTATATAACAATACAAATATAATATATTTAGTTAGTTACATTGTTTTTAACAAAAAGGTGTGAAAGCACCATATGATGAAATGCTTGTGAACCATCAAATAGCATAAATTAAGGCTACTTGGATTACACAAATAACTCTTGTTTATCTGTCATTGAAACTAGTGTTATGTTTCTCAAGCATTTTGATGGAAATTAGGATCAAACCAATGCAGGATAAATTTATTTTCAGCATGCCTTTAGGCCTAGATATTGGTTTTGATATGAAAACATTCAAACCTATTCCTAAGATTGAACATACTGAATATAATCCTGAAATGGTGTTCACATTCAAAGACTTTGCTTCATTGTGATTCTAGTATTGTATAAATTTTAATAAAACTGTATTTACTGCTTTCACCTTTTTTCCATTGCTTTCTGTCTCTGATCTTTATTTAGGCCACAGTCAATATTCAAATCAACTTGGACTCAGATGCTCAGAATACACAAAAGGATTTTGCCACTTGAATCCCTGAGCTTTACTTCTGGCTAAATATGTAACAATTAGAACAGTACCAGGAAAACTTATTCTGTTCTAGCTAAAATGCTAAAATGCTAAGAGGCACTCTGGCTCTGGTACTACCCACATGGTGAACTGTCTTGGTGTCAAGGAGCCTTGAAACTCTGAGCACTTCCTTTGCCAGGTTGGTTTCTGAGATGCTACCAGATACATCAGCAATATCTCTGCCAGAAAATTGATGGAGTTTTGGTAAATTTATACTGCTTCCCCAAGACCTTTATTCTTTGCTGAATCAACAGCTTCTGGTAGAAACATCTTATCAATCTTACCTATTTGCTGCTGTTTCTAATCACGTAAATTTACAACTAACTCAGCTCTGAGCTTAGTCTCCCCTATATTAATTTGCAGTTTCTAACTGTTTGGAAACATATGTAGCTTATATAAAAAAATGGCAATTATACTTTCATACTTGTGTACCCTAAATATATTTTCTGGATATTTTAGAAACTTATTTCATAATGAATTCTTTCCACATAATTTTAAACCCAATGATTCTGCTTTTTGGTAGTCTCAAGCTGTCACACTGGCAAGCACAGGTTCATAACTTGAAAGCAAAACTAGACAAAAAGCTTGAAAAAAACCAAGAGTTTAAAATCTTGGCTTTATGTCAAAAGCATTAAAAAAGAGCAGTATATAGTATTTTGTAAATATATTGTTCCCTAGCTTGGGATGTCTTGTTGTTGTGGTTTAACCCCAGCCGGCAGCTAAGCACCACAAAGCTGCTCACTCACTCTGTTCACAGTGGGATAGGGGAAGAGAACAAGAAGAGCAAAAGTGAGAAAACTCATGGGTTGAGATAAAGACAGTTTAATAGGGAAAGCAAAAGCTGCCCACACAAGCCAAGTGAAACAAGGAATTCATTCACTACTTCCCATCAGCAGGCAGGTGTTCAGCCATCCCCAGGAAAGCAGGGCTCCATCACGCACAACGGTTACTTGGGAAGACAAAACGCCATCACTCCGAACATCTCCCCTTCCTTCTTCTTCCCTCAGCTTTTTATTGCTGAGCATGATGTCATATGGTATGGGATATCCCTTTTGTCAGTTGGGGTCAGATGTCCCAGCTGTGTTCCCTCCCAACTTCTTGTGCACTCCCAGCCTACTCACTGGCAGGGCAGTGTGAGGAGCAAAAAAGACCTTGACTTTGTGTAAACACTGCTGGCTATAACGAAAACATCCCTGTATTATCAACACTGTTTCTAGCACAAACCCACATGGTACTAGCTACCATGAACAAAATTAACCCTACTTCAGCCAAAACCAGCACATTTGTAAAATGGGAAACCCAAAGAAAAATTAAAGAATCTGATCTAGTTTAATAAGCCCTTTTAAAAAAATAGGGTCTTATAAGGATTGTCATGGTCTGTCCCATAAAAATATCTTGGTGAACTCATTTGAACTGCTTTGTCAAGGATATATCAGATGTATCCAGATAACCATGAAAATAATTCCAACTTTGTGCACAGATAGACAGAAGAAGGTATAATCACATATAGTTTCTAACTAAGTCAGACTTTAGAGATGCAGAGATCAAAAAAGATTTTTCAATCCTGATTATGAGTTCAAACATCCTGAATACAGACACCAGTGATGATTTTATTATCTAAATATAAATGCCCAAGAGAAGAAGGATCACACTAACATCCATGACATAAAAAACAATTCTACCGTTTCTTTTTTTTATTCTAGGCTATCCTTTTGCTGCAACTTGCATGCCTTTACAGTCAAGGTTTTAGGGCATAAATCCAATTTACTACTGTCTGAATTCTATACTAGCTATTTTTCTGAATATTAACCCCAGGACAGATTTGAACAAACTGGTTTCTTTTTAACAAAGAGGAAACTCAAGCCACAACCAGAAAACTACTCTTTTCCCTTGGGATACCTTCAGATAAAACAGGGAAGTCCTATGAACTGTGTTATACAGGGTCACTAAAAATATTTGTAAAAGTTTCTTCTGATTTTAAACTCTAAGAAGCTATACCAGTTTAAAAGAAAGGGAAAAAAAAAGAAAGAATTCTACCTTTAAATTCCATATTTGTCTTTCGGGCACTGAAAGCATTTGTATTCATGATTTACTGCTAAACTTCAGAATTAGGACAATGTTTGGCTTGTAGATCATCTAGGGGAATGAATGGAAGGTAAAAAGACATAGTAAGAGAGAAGAGCCATGCATATGCTTTTGTTATTCAGTAGTAGTTCACAACTGTAGTGTGTTAGGTAGGCAGGCTGTTGGGATTAGATGTTCAACAGTTGTAGGCAGCTCCTGCTGCGATTTTCAAGAACACCATATGTCAAATCTGTTACAGTGGTTTTGAAAATATCACAAGCAAATGATCTGCATCTTCAAAGATTTAAAACACTTTTGAAAGTGCAGCATTGTATGGCACCTATAAGGACGGACTACCAAGTAAAACTCTTGCTTAATGAAATTGGCACAACCCTCCTAGCCAAAGATAAATTGCCCATTTATTTCAAAATCCTTAATAATTTTACTTACTAGAATTCTGGAATTGCCACTGTAAAAGCTTATTTCTTGTGCACTATTGGCCTCCACTTTGATACACTAGCAGGCTTATATTTAAAAGAATAAAAGTTTGGAGGGTTAGTGTTCATAAAGACTGCAGTAAAAGGACATAAAAGGTTCAACATTTATTTTTAAAAGTCAGTAAAAGTAAGTTCTCAAAGGTTTTGTTTATTGACTTAATAAAGTCTCATATTATTCTGAAATATTAATGTTCATGGCATTACATAGATAAAACATGCCAAACAATGAGAACATCACATATACTTAGCGATCCTTTCCCACTTACTACATTTTAACTACCACTGGTGTAACATGTAATGACAGCTTAAGAACACATCACATTATATAAGAAGTGAAAATTAACTTTTTGAATTATACTGAAAACTTTCCATATGGAATCTCATTCCTAATAACAAAATTCTGTCACAGGTCCCAGCTAACAGAATACGGTTTCAGATCTCAGCTGCCCATCATCTAGGCTACAGAGGTTGGTGAAGGCATATTAGCCAACACTTTGATTCTCTTTTCTGGATCCTAAGAAAATACTAGTTTACATTTATGGTGTTGGTATTTGGCAATATAATGGGTCCTGGAATTGGGCCATGTTACCCAGCAGGTTGACATGACCTTCATGGTCACAAAATATGTGGCAAACATAACAGTAAACAACATGTTAAAGAAGCAGAGAGATTGCAACTGAAAAATTTCGAACTTAACTCTCTGAGGACAAGACGGATCTGGTTTTGAGAAAAGCTAAGCACCTGATGCTCTTAACTTCATGTAAACTCCCAATGTTAAGGGTTTTGAAGGTCAGACTTTAAACTGCATCACTTTGACCCAGCAGCTAACCCTAACAGCTACCCTGGGAGACCGTAAAAACTTCAACCTTGGAAATTTTGAAGACTTCACTAGACAAGTGGTCCCACTTCAGGTGGAAAGTTGGGCTAGAAGTTTCTTCCAGCCAACATCTCTAGGGTTCTACAAGATGAATATATTTTTATGCATACTTCATGGGGTAAAATCCTGTCACCACTGAATTCAATGCAAGTCTTTCAATGATTAATCAAGAGCAAGATTTCATTCTGAGAAAAAAGTATCTACTACTGTTAAAATAGACTTCTTTTGAGTATCTAAGTTACATACACTTGAGTTTATATTTGATTGTCCTGGCTGTAAGTAGAAGTCATACTGTACAAATTGTTTATACTGATGAAACAAAAATAAATACCTAAAAAAATACAAAGGTATAAAAATATTTTTGATTATTTAATTTGATAATTTAATTTTCATTACATTGGATTTAATTGCCTACTTAATCTTCCACAAATTTAATGTTGATAGAGGGCAATGTAAATTCTAATACATCGGCATAAAACTATTGTAGCCAACTGAAGTACAAAATCTGCTACTGGAAACAGCTGTCAGATCAGCTCTGATTTTCTGTGTTGCAATATATCTTCCTTCATTAGTAAAAGGATATGACTATCTTTGTAGCTGATAAAGTGTTCTAATTGATTTTTAGCATTTTCTCTTAGCATTCATTTCTGGCAGATTCACTCCTTTTTTCATTATACAAATTGATGTGAAATTAAACCATGCCCTGAGGAGGGAAAAGGATGAATCAATAATATTGATATCTTATGCAGAACTTGAAGCTAAGAATTTTAATGGAATTAAAAATCTGTTTAGTAAGGTTAGTGCAAAAAATGTGGACAATATGAATGTTAAAGTCAAAAGGCTATAACGGTCATTATGAATAGGATGTATGCTTATAGGATATTTTAATAAACAGATATTTACTTTATAAAGTAAATGTTCATATGCTTTTGCTGAATTTCTGCCATGTAGCCACAAACTCACAGATTTCAAGGCCAGACAGAAGCCTCCTGTATCACACAGTCATCACACAGTTTTATTTTAATACCTCTGCAATGAATCCAATAGTTTGCTTCATAACTGTGGCTGTCTATCAGAGGGGTATCCTTCTTAGCCTTATTTCCAAATTTTTTGATACTATGGAATGGCAATGCATACTTGGGGTGTGAACATGTACATAGTTTAATACTTGTATACATAGCTGGGACAGGTCTGAGCAATAACAGGCTAGCACACTCTGAAAGAAACTGCTAGGGAACACACAGACTTAGATAACCATATCTGTGCTTTCCACTTTCCTCAAGAAGGCGGCATTTGCCAGACTATTCAACATCCTTTGTGCTTAAGCGTCCATGACCACAAAATGGGACAGTTGTTATCTGTCCTACCAGGTACTTGCATGGCTCTGGAAACCTATGGCAAGTATCAGGGGAAAATGTTGAGTGCAGGGATGGGGAATGTATAGTCTGATTGAAGCTGACGTGGCCCACAACTTCAGTTATTATGACCTATGGCCAATTTCATGTTATCTAATAATAAAATGAAGAAAATGATAAATTATGTGCAGCCCACGAAAGGTGTTTGAAAGGCCTGTTTGAATAAGGATTGCCATTGTGTAGAATATTACTTCATCATCTCTCCTGCACAGACATGTAGCATGAATCACACTTTGCACCCCCTTTTGTAACCTTTTGAATGGTACTCTCTGTTTCCTGCAGCAGAATTATAAAGCAGCTTTTAGCAAAAATATCTGAGTATGGAACTGGACCACAGAGCTGAAGAGAACAATCACATCATTTGGCTTTAAAATATTTAAAAGAAATCAGTTTACTGCTGCATAGTAAGGCATTTATAGTGTGATTTAGCAGAATAATTCAACCTTATAGAGAATTCCCTGACACAGACATCAACTACTTCTGTTCTAGCTTGAACAACTACATAAGCTGTGTTCCACTGTGGTGGGTTGACGTTGGCCAACAGCCAAGCACCCACACAGCCGCTCGCTCCCTCCCTCTTCTGTGGCGTGGGCAGAAAGTAGGAGGAAGGAGAGAAGACTCATGGATTGAGACAGTGACAGTTTAGTAAGTGAAGCAAAAGCTGCATGCACAAGCAAAGCAAAATAAGGAATTTGTCCACTGCTTCCCATGGGCAGGCAAATGTCCAGCCACTTCCTGGCAAGCAGGGCCTCAGCATGTGTAACAATTACTTAGGAAGACAAATGCCATAAACACTAATGTTCCCCCTTCTTCCTCTTTTCCCTGAGGTTTTATGGCAGAGCACGACATCATATGGTATGGAAGATGCCTTTATTCAATTCAAGGTTAGCTGTCCCAGCTGTGTCCTCTCCCAGCTTCTTGCCCAACCCCAGCTCACTTGCTGAGAACAGGGGCAGAATGTGAAAAAGAGAAAACCTCCAGGCTGTGCAAGCATTGCTCAGCAATAACCAAAACACTGGTGTGTTTTAGCTACAAATTCATAACAGAGCACTACACTGCTGCTCTGAAGAAAATTAATTCCATCCCAGACCCAGTATACCTAGCCATATGCAAAGACAGGAGTGATTACTCTCAGAAAATCTTGGCAATAAACTAGACATGGGGGGGCTTCCAGATAAGAAAGACTGTGTGTCAGCCTGAGAAGGCAGCACTTAGTGTAGCTCTGTCAGCATCATGGCATCTGGCCAATCGCCAGCAGAACCTCAGACCTTTGAAAGCATTGCAATACTGTTCTGTTTTTCTGCACTTTGATAGTGCTTTTAAAATAGTTGAGAACTATTATAAAAACATATGCAGTTCTACTATTGCCATGCTTTGAAGTCTGATCCTTGTCCTCACTTCAGCCTGAATTCAATGGCAAAGTGCTGTTGAGTTTAATGATTTCAGTGTATCACTATTTATATTTACAACTCGATATGCTCCATCTGTTTTGTTCCTGTCAAGCCAGTTATGTTATATGTCTGATAAATATTTATAAACACAAGTTAATAAACTGAATCCATTTGGAAATAGAGTATGGAGCAGTGATATTCAATGCTGGTTTTGTATATCACAGAATCACAGAATCACTAAGGTTGGAAAACACCTGTAAGATCATCAAGTCCAACCATAAAAAAAAAAAAAAAACCAAACCAAAAAAAACCCCACACACCCACAAAAAACCAAAACCACCCACAAACCACAAAACACACCACAACCCACACCAAAACAACCCACCCACACCACACAGCACCATGCCCATCAAGCCACAAAAATGTATGGATATCATTACACTGAAGCAGCATATTATATGTACATAGGATCACAGGAAACAGGGAAAGGAATTAGCTCTGCACATCTACTTGCTGTCACATGCAACTTTCTTCCATAATTCTGTTCGTCTTCAAACGGCTTATGATCTTTGCCTATTAAAAGGTAGATTTCTGTTTCAGCAAATTTGATAATTTCCGCGCCTTCTTATTTCACTCTCCGTTTACTAATGGGTAGTTCATACCCATGTGTTCCTCTGCCAACTTTTTCCCTGACCTCAACTTTAGCTCCTTCCTTCACATTTTTATCCTCCCAGTTTGTAGACCACTCGATGATCTTGAAGGTCTTCTCCAACCTAAATGATTCTATGATTCTATGATAATCTTTTCCAAAGTGTTATCAAGTATTGTAGGACAACAATACTGAATTAACAGCTTGTAGAGTAAATAGCATTCTTGCCCTTATGTATTATTGCAGTAAGCAAATTAAAAAAAAGAAAGATGAGATCTTTCTAATTTTTTTGGCATTGCATATTCCTGATTCTTTCTTTTTTTTTGTGAATGAGTCATCTTAAGGCAAATTATTAACTTCTGCCCTGCACTGCAGGAAGTAATTTTAACATGGCAGTCTAATGGGGCCCATTTATGCATTATCAAAATGCAGAAAAAAAGAGATGCTTTATTTCCATAAACTGGCCTGTCTTGGGCTATGCCTATTCTAGACCAATAGAAACCCTGTAATTTCTCTGATACAGCAAAATAAGGGAAAAAGAAAGAAAATTTTTAAAGAGTGAAATATTATCATTCATTAACCAGAACAAAATGTTAGCGAGCTTGTGAGAATGATGATATGTCTTTCAGCTATTAAATATTATGTAAAGGAGACATAAAGTCTGTCAGTCTTTTATGTGCAGCATCAGAGTAAGTACCCAAGAGACTTAATTACTGTAGCTGCAGTTGCAGGTATTGAGAAGCACACCTAATGACAATTCTCTTTCATAGAAATGTTCTAAGCTCCTCCTGACCTATATTTGTCATTTTAGTAATTCAGAAAATTAAGATTTCATGACCCTGAAAACAGCTTTTGACTGGGAGGCTGGACTTTCTGTGGGATGTGAAGTTTACATTTTATACTGCTATGTCTGTCTTTTGCTTATAACCCAGGAACATTAATGGATGTCAATAAACAAAATTCTGTTCTTACTCTAGTGAATGAATGGGATGTGAACAGAGCACAAACAACAATTTTTTCACTGATCCTTTTGTTTTCCTTCATCGGAGTCCCTAATTCTTATTATATTGTTGTCACTTGCTACTTCATCTCATTCTTACATTCTCACATGCTGCAGAAAAATTAGTAATTTTCCTTGGGAGTTTACACAAATAGTTTTAAAATCTGATAATTTTTTTACTCTCCCTTTGTTTCCTGTTCATTCTGAGTTAAAAATCAAACAATCAAAACCATTGATACTGTAAATGGTTCCATACACATCTTCTCCTTATGTTAAAACTGGACCTGATAAACTTCAGTAGATTTACTACATCAGTAATACTCAGGACTGGTTGTTACTGAAGTATTTTTTTGGGATTTTACACAAAGTTTCATTTTTTCCTAGATGTTTGGTAGCTCTGGAAGGTAACATAATGATCATGAAGGGTACTTTGAGTGTGTGTGTTCATGGATTCTTGAGAAACAGCCACTATATCAGAGAATGATTAGCAAATCATGCATTACTGATGTCCAAAGAAATAGAGCTTACACATTAGTTCTCTATCTATTACTTCTTGAATAACTTTTCAATCTGCTGACCAATTTCAACCAAACATGGCAGAGGACTAAAGTTCTTAAAACATTCATGCATATTTAATGAAAAAGAGTTTTCTGGTCCATAAAAGAGACTCACATATGGCTTTGAGTGAGGGAAAAGCTATAGATGATGCCAACAAATAATATCAGCCACTAGAGAGTCTTCATGGTAAAATGTCATTATACATACCTCATCTATGAAAAAAGCAGGGGGGTGCTGCAGTCAAACATGAGACATGATCCATGGGAAAACAGGTTCCTTTAGCTGTGCTGCTCAGGAAATCACTTAAGTGTGCCTGTTAAGAATCACAAACATATGAAGGTTATGGTTAATAAAAAATGTTGAGTTTTCTTCTCCTGGGTGTCTAACCCTATCCCAGCCAAAACCAGCACACTGGGTTATGGGTATTGTACAAATTTGACTTTACTGGCCCTTTTACTTCCGACTGCTACTTCCAACTGCTAATTTTAATTGCAAGAAAGGATGATTCCCTTGTCCCTTTCTGAGAAATGTAAAAGATTGGGCTTTCGTGGGTGTGAATGGACATGATGTTGTTGCCAAGTGTCTTTTCCCAACTTTTCTGTTTATATCCTGTTCCTGTGTATCCTTTCTCATTTCATTACACTGTTTCTGTTAATTAGGTAACTCAAAACACAGATGTCTCTTTCTCATTCTCAGGTATTACTCAGTTGTAGGAGATACCTACTGCTGGTTTTCACAATAAATAACAGTCAATTCATTTGGTGGGTGCACAGCTTGGAATCCAGCAAGTTCCACAAAGGTTTAATGTTCTGACTATCAAAACCAGTACAGAAAGTGTCCAAAGTAATTAGCAGAACATTTGGGTTTTCTGGTAGGTCTGAAAACTGTGCCATTAACACTGTACAACAACAAAGCTATGGGTCACTCTTTAACTTCTTTCCTCTTTAACAAGAATTACAACAGAGTTGATTTTAAACAAAGGAACTTTAGTTGGAAAATGTATCTTTCCCAGGAAATTTTATGAAAAAATTAATAAATTTCAATTTCCTGGGATTTTATGAAAAAACTGAAAACTTGCACTTTTTTTCATGAAAAAATAGGCAAAGTGTTGATATTTTCTGCAGAAAATGTGTCAAATGAAATTATTTTTGTTGAATAAAACTCAGTTTTCTGACAAATTGTGGTCAGTAATATCAAGGCACAAGAAAGGAAAGATTCCAAAAATACTTTTTGTCAGTTGAAAGGTTGAACAGAGATTTGACTTGATACCTCTTTGCAAATGTGTGGGGGCAGGAATTAATAATTGGACCAATTTCATTTCAGTCCTCATATAACTCATTTGACTTAATTTGATCCTACAGAGAAAAGCTTTTGCCTTCTCCTATATAATTTTTAAGTATTTGTATCATATCAAAGCTCTTTGAGGGCCTATATTCTGACATCCACTGATTAAGTACTTTTTAATTTGGTTTTGAACAAAGGAAAATTAATTACAGCTGTTGCATTAGTTCTTTCATAAAGTCTTGGTACCTTGAAGAAAATGTATAGATCTATTGAAATATCTTGCCTATGAGTGTGAACAGCTCAATCCATTGTTCTACACAAAATACTTCAAAATGTTATACGCCTTTATTAGTGTCAAAGATATAACCAATTTTGTGAACTATACATGTATTAAATTATATATGTAACCAGGTGCAGTAAAAATAGCCACTAACCTTTTTTTCCTGATTCTAAACCAGTTAGCATATACCACATCATCACATTTTAATGCACCATTGTGAAGTGACCTAGTTCTGTCTTTTTTTTCCCCAGTATCTCCTTTTTGATATGAGATTAGAAATTATGAGGTTTTGTACTAATATAAATTACATTTTGCCCACTCTGTGCTCTATGATTGTCAGAATGAATTTTTCTGTAATGTTTGAAAAAACTGGTAATTACCTTCATTAAAAATCCTTGTTCTGTAGTGTAAACTTTTAAGAATTTACATTGAGAAAAGACTGTTCACTTCTATACCTGCAAAAATTATGACTTCTTTAATTTTTGGTGCTTCTAATATTTCCCTTGCTAAGATATAATTTGCTACACAGGGAGAGTGGAAGTTTTCCAACAACTGAGCTTGTACAAAATAACATCATCTAAGCCATTGGCCTTTACTTGGGTATGTGAAGCATGATTTCATGCTGGATTACTAGCAGTGCAAACTGGTCTTAAAACATTCAGAGAAGGTCATTGCAAAATTACTTGTGTAGACATATGAATTCTTACACAAATGAACATTCGGATGGAAGATGAATTTATGGGCCCTATCCAATTGAGTGTAAAGGTAGGGAAGGTTTTTCTTGGATAAAATATGTATGGGACAGTAACTCTTTTTTTTCATCTTAGATCAGTAAGAATTTCCTGAAATGTCTTATGCTGTTGGAGGAAGTATGGTCTTATCTGTAGTATTAAATTCATAAAAATTGAGTTGGGTGGCTGTGCAACAGGTTTCATGGCCACTCCTTCTGTCACACACATAGCTGAGACAGAGGGAAGAATCAGCATTAGTCAGCTGTCATCAAAATTATATAAACTTGTTTTTTCACTCACAGAAAAAAGT
Organism: Gavia stellata; assembly: GCF_030936135.1. Classification (NCBI taxonomy): domain Eukaryota; kingdom Metazoa; phylum Chordata; class Aves; order Gaviiformes; family Gaviidae; genus Gavia; species Gavia stellata. The sequence goes on along the minus strand of NC_082598.1, from coordinate 19,634,720 downwards.
CAGATTCTGAAACATGCTGCCACGTTTTAACTGAGAGCATCAAGCTCTAGCTGCCATATAAACCATAGCTATGTATTTTATTTTTATGAATTATGAAGCAAATTCTTGTAGGAAATGTCCAGGTTTAGATTTGAGTTTGGTGTTTGAGATTAAGGGGTGAAAAAAAAAAGGGGGAAAAAGTTCAGATTTAAGAAATAAGAAATGAGGGTTATGGATGTAAAAAAAAGAAATCAGCAAAGCCTTTCTTGTTGTTCGTGATTATCCTCAGGAGACTCATAGCAGAGCCAGGGTTTTTCATTTCTAAATTAGGCAAGTCGAAATGCTGAAAAAATTAATATCAATGTCTGCATCCTGCACTTCTCAGAGTAAACAAAATCTTTGAAATTTCCTTTAGCTAATAAGAAACTGAATAAGTGTTTATTAAATTTAGTGAACTCCTCAGATTACTAAACTCCTCAGTAGCTAAAGGGTTAACACCTAAGGGTTATTCTTGGCTTCAAAGTCAGAAGTGGGTTAAGATGGACTAAGGAAGTTTAGAGCAGTTATTCTTTCATCCTGTTTGTTTGCACACTTAGGAAAATGTCATTACAAAAGACATATTCAATTCCCTTTTGAAAATTTATCTTCACATAGATGGGAGTCAGCACTGTTATTCTGAATTTTTGTAAATTCAAGTTAGTGAATCCAGCAAAGGCAAACAGAGATTGTAAACCAGCTTGTTGTCTGCTTCTGTGCTTTATAAGCAATACACTGGTAAATGCTGTTTTAGCAATACACAAATGCTTTGGTTATTATTAATAGGTTTTAATGATGTTTAAAATACGAACTGAAATTTAAAATGCTGCAATAGGTAGGCAGAAAGCGGAAAGTTGTTTACTACCACCTATATACAAAAGGTTTTAATTTAATTTTCCTAACTAGTTTGGAAAATATTCTAAACTAATTTGGAGATATTCCTTCTATGAAGGATAATAATGTATACTGTAATTCAGTTTGGAATAGTTGCTAATAATTTTAGAATAGATGGAAATTAATATTCTGGAATTAATTTGTTTTCTCTGTTATTGTTACTTAGAAATATTGAATTTATGTTTTCCTTCAGAATCCGACGGTTACTAAGGAAACCACTTGTATTATATCTCTGGGTATGGCATAGACCTTAACTATAAAAAGAAAATAGGCAAATGTGTTTACAACTACTTCTATTCAGAAAGAATCATACATTTTAATTAGCAAGTGATCCTCATCCATGTTAGTTTCTGTATTTTAATATAACAAAACTTTACATTGCATACACCTTTCCTGGTGGATTTATGCATAGTTAGTGTTTTCAGGTCCATAAAGGTAACCTCACAGTAAGAGTTCAATGCACAGTTAAATAAATAGAGACTTGGTTGAGGTATGGATGAGAAACCACAGCAGGACATCCAGATGGTTCTGGATATAAAATATAGTCAAATACCACCATTTTTCCTCTTCAATCTGCCCTACCCCAGTAGAAGTACAGAACATCATTCGGTGGGAAGTACTGCCTTTTGGGAGGGAATTGAAACTAATGTTCTGAACACTCACAGCCATCAAAGACTGAGACACCTCATGTAAGATTACCTTTGAGGGCATGACCAAGGGACAGCTTGGGTTTGCTTTATGGAGGGAGCTCATCTTTGGGAATCTAGCCACTAAATAAAATGAGTTTTGGATTAGACACTTCAGCAAGTGATGCAATTTACTGTCAACCTGGCTGAATTTAGACAGGTTATACAGGTTACATTTATATAGGTTTAGAGAGATTATAGAAGATGGGAGAGAAGGAAAGGGAAGACTTATTATCAGTCCACAAATGACTTCCAAGTATCCACTAAATGAAAGATGCTGAATAAAGATAAGAGTGTTATGATCACAGTTAGGAATTTTGAAATTTTGTAATGAGGACCTGGGTGATGTTTATGAGCTCCCTGCTGCCTGATGGCAAATACTAGGGTGAATATAATGAATCTCTTATCTTAATTTGGTGCTTAAGTAACTGTGCGCCTGGGCCCTGAGGGCCCTGCCACCCACAACTGTCTGTGCCAGCTCCTAAAGGGCTCCTCCACCCCACCCAGGGCCCAGGACCCCATTTCAGTCCTCCCCAGGACCATCAGTCCCTGCCCCAGTGACACTGCAGCAGGGACGTTCTCCAGCTCCCCACAGCTTGGGCCTGGCCATGGGCTCTGCGGAGCGGGCCCGCCCACAGGCCTGCATCCTGGCCTGGCCTTTGGCCTGTTCCCCTCCCCAGGGAGGTACCCAATGCCCAGGGCTATATCTGACCCCAGTTCTCCTCACCAGGCCTGATCCTGACCCCCACTCACAGGCTGGCAGCACAGCCTGGCCTTGGCTCTGTTGTCACCACAGACTTGCCTAATGATCTGGGCTCCTGGTAGGAGCTGGCCACAGTCTCCAGGCCTGCCCTGCTCCATCACTCTGGTACTTCCTGCCAGGAGGCATGCCTGCTCCTAGTCCTTGCTGCTGCCAGGCACGGTGTGCACAGCTGAGTTGCTTCACTTGATCTGCAGTCTTCCAGTTGAAAACCCCTAAGATGAGAGCAAAAGGAAGATTTCCGTTGATTACAATAAGAGCCGGAATCTAACCTCAGGCACAGATGCAGACAGGACAGCTCCAGGACCATACAGTCCGTGAGGGGGGAGCAGCCAAGCAGAGAACGAGCAGGTCAGCGCATGCTGTGCCCAGCAGGAATCTTGCCCTGCTTCTCCCTAAAGTATTATAAGTTGTTTATCTAATGTTACATCTACAAAGGCATGTACAAAAAGTACTGAAGAGAAAGCTTGCTGTTGTGACACAGCTTTGGCCCAGCAGCCTCAGAAAGGCCTTGAGGCCTGCTGTAGCTGGTGCTGGGTGGGCCCTAAAAGCCCAGCTTGAGGAGTGGGGCATGTCAGATTGAGCACACAGCTGTGGTATTGTGGCTAGTTTCCTAACCCGACTTGATCACAAGCACCTGAGCCTCTGGTGGGGAAGAGATCACAGACTTTGTGGATGAATTCAGGCCCTGAATATGAGAATTTTGCGAGTGTCAATGTAAGGAACTCAGAAAGCAGCCTGCAGCATCTCTGAGCCCAGCCAACACCCTATGCTTAAATTTTGAACCTGTCCCATTTTGGTGCCTTCTGATCCCATTTAATTATTAATCCATTACCAATAGCTGCTCTCAGCCTCTGGGAATTCACTTTTCCTAAGTTTTCACCCATTCCTGATTAACATGCTTATCTGAAAGGCTGGGTTTATAGTAGAGAGCGACCTCCTGTTAAACAGCCATAATGCCAGAGGCAAGCAGTAGGTTACACAAGACTGCTTTCCCAACCTCTGCGGCATGTTGGGTACCTTGCTGAAGTATAATCAAGAGTTTCAGAAAGGGTCTGCAAAGCCACATGCAGGCACAGAGTTTAAAGAAGGGTTATTACCAGTTACTGTGCACAGCTTCTTCTGAAATTTCAAGGAGTTGAAGACAGCTTTCTCCTTTTGAAGAATAAGGTTATGGGTGGAATATTGTTATAGAGAATTGCTTCTGCAGAACTAATGTACCTGCTAAAGTGAATTTAATTAATTCAGATGGGCTGGAAGATATAATTTGCGAGATGCTATCTGCAGCTGTGACTCACTTCCCATTAATTTTCTAGTAGTCCTGGGTTTCCTACCCATCTGGAAGCTATTATTTAGGATTATAGTTGGTGTTAAAGTCCTGGAGACTAGGAGCTGTGATTTTGATAGGAGTTTAAGTAGGCCAGGCATATGAATAGGGAGTTGTAACAAAAAAAGCCTTATTCTCAGTTTTCAAGGTGTTCAGAGAACTTTTCCTATGGATGAGTCTAGTAATAGAATAGTAATAGAATAGTAATAGAAATAGTGATAGAATGCAGTCCATGTAGAAATTCTATTATAAAACTGTCAGGCTCAAAGAGGTAAATGGTGGACCAAAGCTGGTTTATGTGAGCCATTTCCTTTCTCAATACACAGAAGTCCTGAGAACCTTGCCTACCTAGAAAGCTGGAGTTCAGATTATGGCTGATGTCTAAGTTTTTTTTGCATATAAAGCTTCAGAAAGGTAGGCTAATAGAATCTGTTTAGATAAATTCAGTGATGGTAAAAAACTCTATCCAGGAGAAGCTTCCTCTCAATTTTCAGTGCCCTTGCTTACCTGAAATAGTAGGTATAGAGTTAGGGTTAGGGGTGGGTTCCAGACTGATGTATTGCATTAAGTTCATACTTTAAAAAAAACAACAACAAACTGCTGTCAACTGGTATAAGAATGTTATCTTCAGGTTTTAGATAGCCGTTAGTATCTTGCTTATATGGAAAGCTATGAAAGCCCATATGTAAGAATACAGATTTTGGTGTGAAGAGTCTAGAGAGTTTATTTACTAACTGCTGAATTTCAGTTCATTCTCTATAAGCAAATCAGAAACTGTTACCACTCAGCATCAGTGCTTTTTCCTCCATTGTTGGTACCGTGTTGCTTGCCTGAGTGGAATGCTATTGCTGTGGTTAGAGTTTGGATTACAACTGCAGGAAGACGGTCTCACTGAAGGTGTCACACCTCAGTGTGCTCTCTGGGGTGTACAAATGAGCACACACAAAAGCAGTTACTGTGAAGTAGCTAACACAAACCCAGGAAAATATCTATGCCAGGTTAAACGCACAGTCTGTCTCATGGAGTTTCCTGTTAATGATGCTGGCCAACACAATGCTGTCTAAGAAAGAGAATAAGAAAAGGGCAAGTTTACAGTGACTTTTCCCAGAATACTCTTTCAGCTCCAGAAATAATTTGTGATTCAGAGGTTTCCTGTGCCAGAAGCATTGCCTTTGGTTTCGAATGTGCTATGCAATATATATGTTCTTACCTTACCCTAACTAGAAGACAAGGTTCAACTGCTACACTGGGGAATACTTATGGTTTCTTTAGTGATAGTAATGTTGGATACTGGGCCAAATCAGTCTGAAAGAAAATGGGAAGTTAAAGGTGCTTTCCAAAGCAGAATTATAATGCTTCAAATGAATTGAATGTTATGATCCAGTGCTGTTGATAATCAGCTTATGAAACATGGATGAAATATTCTGATACCACTGTTCCTGGAAAAACACATAGCCTTGCAGCACAAAGATTGTTTGGCAGGTAGTACTCTGTAGTACACACTGAAGCAATAGAAGTCACCTTGAGAGCAGATGGAATACAATCAAAGATTAATGGCAAATTTATGATCCTTTTAAGAACAGGAGCCAAATAAAGTCAAATTGAATCATAAATTTAGAGGCTATATAGGATCAGAACATGTAAAAGTAGACATTATTGGTAAAATCAATTTGGCTACATGACTAAGAACAGAGAGTACTCAGAAATGCTGCAGGATGGGTCTGGGCTAGTTTTGCTAATCTCCCTAAGCAATTAAAAGAGAGAAGGAGGGGAACTGAAATAGAGCACAGCAAAAGCTGTAGGCTTTCGAAGTTTGAAAAAGAGACTTTTCTATCATGGGCTTTGGGAATTCCAGATAGGTTATGCAATAGCAGTTAAACCTTCCATCATAGCAGAATAAATTTGCATTCCCTGTGTAACACTAAGTGTGTATTTAACAGCTTATGTGAGAGGCACTGTAGAAGTCTAGGCTCTTCTAATCATGCAGTGCTTGAAACAAAGTAACTATTTTATTTGTTTTCTCAAGTTTTATTGAAAGAAAGCTGTAAAAGAAATTTATCTATAAAATATTGATGTCTGAGATGTGATGTTTATTCATAAATATTTATTATAAAATGTTTATTATAGACTGCGCTAGCAGTAAAGCTATATAACCTTCAGCTATGCTAGCCAAAATCATGGCAATTTCTTTGTGCTATCTCGTTCCTTTAACCTCTAGCTAAAAGTAGAAATTTCAGACACGAATTACTTTTAATGTTACCTTGTTTTAGGCAGTGGGGAGTCTGTAAACAATAACAACTGTGGAGAAGAAAGGGATACAGGAAATTAAGGAATAGTACAGTGTTTCATCAATTTTACTTACGTGTTGCCTTTCAGCACCAAGTATTGCTTGAGAAATACGAAATTAAATTAATCCAGAAAATAAATTATTGTAGCTGCAGCAAATAGGCTGAATTCAACAAATATATTTTTTTTTTAAATAAATCTCATAGTAGTAAAATTAAGTAAGCCTTTTTCAATCAAATTCTACACTAGTATTAGTGCAGCTAAATGGTTTCCAAAGGAGCTTTTGCTGATATTTGTCACCTGAGACTCAGGTGACAAGTATTTCTGCTCATTTCTAGAAATCCGTCTCTTATTGATAGTGATGAGGTACACGGAATATAGTGTAAAACAGAACTGAGTAGTGTATAATTTAAACATTTTTTAAGGTTGCAGATAAAATTAAATAAAAAAAATTTTGCATGAACTATCCAAAGATAAGAAAATTTTAAACACCAGTAAAGTATAAATTAGAACTCTTTAAAAAATTCCCTTGAAATTAATGTGGGTACTCAATGTGATATGGCAGGTATCTCACAGGGGACTAAGAAGCAAAAAAGTATATTCTGCATGATGAAGAGCACATATATAACTGAATATGTAGCTATGACTTATCCCAAATAGATATTAGCTATACCATAGTAAAAGCATTGAAGATTTTCCCAGGTATGTTTCCTTTAGACAAGAAGACACATTCTTTTTCCCCAAATATATTGTGTGGCTCATTTCTTTTTTGATCAGAAGTGTAGCACAGAAGAGCCGCAGAACAAGGCAGAAGCTAGGATTAACAACAGAGCTCTCAAACCTCATGCACTGATCTTGAGTGCTGCATAACCGATTTCCTCACAAATAGGGCTGTATCTCATGGTTTTGCAGCTTGGTATTGGGGCTTGTCTTCTGCTCTGTTGGGGAAAGTTGCCAGGCATTGGTAGGCTGCAATTCACGGTGGCCTGATGGAGCAGGAAACAGGCAAAGGCAAATCTTACTGTAGTACTCACTCCCGTGATGTGACAGGATACAGCATTGTGTCATGTGCTGAAAAGATGTTTCTAACAACTTTAATCTGTATCAGCAAAAGCTAGTATTGCCAGCATTGTCCCCATCCATTTTTTATGTGATTTTGGTTGTAGGATATAGATATTTCTTTCTTGTTTAATAGTAATGCAGTCCTCACAATAACTAAACAGAAAAGTAATTTAACTTGCTTACATATATAAGCATCACCCTAACCTAACATTTGTCTCTGGGACGAGTATAGGGAACCAAGATAGTTAATCTAAAACTCAAGTAAGGAATGAATAATGTCAAAAAACATCACAGGAAGAACCAATGCATTTTCATCTAATATTTCAACTGTTGTGTCAGTTGAGCTTTGTTTTGTGTTTTTCCTAAACTGATCTGTAATTAATGGTGTTGTTTATATTGTTGCAATATTGTCAAGAAACCACAGCTGAGAAAAAGACACTATCCTTTTATTGAATTTAGTTACTGCATAATAGGAGAGAAGATGCTACAAACTAGAGTCCTAATTCTACAACATTTTGCTCTGAATGAGAATTCTGCTGAAACCAACAGAACTTAATACAGAAGTGCTGTCTTTGCAGAAACAGCATCAGGATCAGAGCTGAAGTGATGGCAAGCTGGAAACAAGCTGTAATGAGCTGGAAAGAAGGAACATGAAGGTAAAAGTGACAAGAAAATATGCTACATTAGACTAATGATATACATACTGAAGTGCATTTAAGTCATTGCTCTCTTTATTTGAAAACTGAGGCTCACAAAAGAACACCCCCAAATATTTCAGGGAGAGCTATGCACCAGCACGTAGCTGTGGCTCTCTGTTTTGCTATTGATTCAGTGGGTTGACCCCCTCTGAGATCATACATCTTCTTGAATTTTACAAATATGTCAATATAAATGATTGCTATAGCCATGGAAAGCCTCCAGCTAATAAATGGTTTAGGATTCTGCAAGTTAAGCTACAGTAACTGTGTATAAATGAGCCCAAGGTAAAATTCGAGCCTTGGATTTCTCGATTTCTTGTAAAGATAGATCCAGCCAAGCAAGGGCAGTATCTGCAATCTTTTCATGAGGATACATATCTACACTTATTCTTGTAAAATCTAAGCAGTGTTAACTTTTCATTTTAAAATGTTGGAGGAGAATGTGACCTTTTCAATAATTGCATACCAGGTAGAGCATGTACTCAGGAAGTAGGACTGAATTCAGTTTCCTCCTTGCCTAAGAGGACTTAAAACCATATGTTCCCTGTGAATGTTCTGATCATCATCAACTTAGCTCACCAACAGCTTAGGGGATTCACAAGAAATCACAACATATCATCAAGCTATGAAATAACTAATGTAATGGGAAACTCTCCACTCACTGAGGTCAAAGCATGTTAAAGCAAGAGGCTAGAGGCATGGAGTTCAAAGCAGTGTGTTTCTCTGTACAGCTGCTATTAGACATTTGTCTACAAAAGGATAGGCCAGGATTTCACTCCATGCTCTTGGAATTGCTTATACATTTATATTAGCAGTTATGAGATTAAAGAGTGGAAATATTTGTAATTTATGATTATCATTATTACACAAGTGTAGAGCCAACTACCATCTCCTGGAAAACAGGGGTAGCATATACTTGCATTTCAGTCCAAGCATTTCAAACTACCCATTTTTACCTTGTCATTCACCTTAATAATCTTCAGTTGCGTTTATGAGTTCAGTTTAAAACAAGCAATAGTAATAAGTAGAACACTGGTTTATTGGATAATAGCAGAATAAACAGATAGAGAAAAAATAGATGTTTTTAATGTCGGTAATAGAACCCTGCCCAAGACTGAAGCTACTGAGTTACCAAAAAAAACCTGTTCACAGCATTTTCTAACATAATTTTCATTTAAAAGTTTTGTAATTTGCTTCAAATTTTGTCTGTTTATTGGTGCTCAAATGCGTGATTTTCTAGACACTGATAAGAACTTCAGCTTCCAGAATGCAACTCATTATTAAAGATAATGGAGAATTTTCTATGGTAAAGAAGTACATTAAAGGAGTACTAAAGCACTATTTTATCTAAAAAAATAAATTAAAAAAATCCAAAATGCACAGATTATGTAAGAGGGGAATGAAAAATGGGAACCAAAATTACTGTGATCCTAACTCTAATTAGATTTTGCCAGATACTGTTTCAACACATTAAATATAGATATTACTCAAGAAAAGTGTCCAAAAATGTCATTTATGACTTTCTACTGTAAGAATTCAAATTCCGTAGAACAAGAAAGTGGGTTATATGGTCAATTTCACTTTAATCCATTTCTTCTGCTGCTTTAACAAAGCTATTAGCTGTCAGAAAGATCTTATGCTTACGACACTAGTACAGTAATCTCCTCTAATAACAATTTCACAGCTGCTGTTATTCTTTTAGATTTTTGTTTTGTTTTTAACTATTAAGGAAAAACATTTTTGATTTAAGTGAATGTTAATAATATCTGTCAGTGAAAATGTTTGTGTACTTTGAAAGCAGACAATACTCATCTTGAATTTTCACATATGAGCAGATCTATTGCTTTAGCACAAACAAGTTTGTTTTGACAGGAACAACCTGTAACCTATTCACACTGATCTTTATAGCAAATACTTCCAACTGTAGTCTGTAGGGTCTGGACTGCGGCAAAACTGGTAGATGTGATAGGTATTGCCACTCCCAGCTGCAGTGCAGTGTCATGGCAGCGGCCATGTCATGCAGGATGCTTTCCCAGGCAAGTGGGTTAAAATGTTTGACATAACTGCTTTTTTAACCTAAAAAGATATGATAAATAAAGGCTTACCCACATCTTCTTTCACTAAAAAAAAAGGGGCGTGTGTGTAGTTAAACTTACACTGATTTAGTATTGCTGAAGAAAAGCCGTTAGATGTACATTTTGTCACTCTTTACATTACACTGACTTCAAGAGGTAGAGATTATGAGCTATTTATATGAAAAAGAATTAGGAAATTAATTTGTACCCCCATCCTGTGTGCTTTTCTTTCCAATGTTAAGGATGTCTGGAGTCTTTGTACATTTGCATAATATCATTCTTTAGGAACAATATTACACAGACCTAATGATTTCTAAAAGTACTAAATTTTGAATTTTCTTTAGGAAGTTAGTACAGTTTCTTATCTTGGCAGACAGGATGTAATTAGTAGAGACCCTCTACTAGTACATTTTATTTTTCTCCACAATATCCTTTCCACTTGTGGACACCTGGTAAACTATTACAAAATGATGAATATTCAAGAGCATTGAGTTTAATATGTGCGTTAAATACAGGAAAACCCCTAACATCATAAACAGTGTGAATCAGTTCAAAAGTTATCTTTTGTCACAGATGCTGCTAAGAATTTGTCAATTAAGTGTTTCAATGCATACAAAATATCACTGGCCCAATTACTAAATCTACAGTTCTAAAGTAGACTTCATGCCATAATCGCCAAAGGAGTTACTTAAAGCACCTACAAAATGTGATTAGGAAGGTAGCTGGAGCTGAATAAGAGTTGTATTTGCAGTTAAGTTCTGTGCTAACACTCCTAAGCTATTCATGGAGAAAATAATAACTTTTGAGTCTTTGGTAACTATGCATTGTTTTCATTACTGATATCCAAATTCAGAAAAGTAATGCATTTTCAGTGATTCAGACTATTCTCTTAGTTATATACCAACTAGAATATTTACAAGTTGAAACGAATATTACATATTTTCAGTCAACATTATATATCATAATGGAGCTGTGTGAAGACAGGCTAGAAAGTTGGCAGGTAATAATAATTTGCCCCCTTTTGCGTGAGTAGAGTACTGCATCTGCCAGGACTTCAGAATTGCTTTCCATCTCTTGCATGGATAAAAACGGAGCCCTGCTGATTTAGGAGATGCTTATCTTTGCAGGGTGATTGAAATACTTTGGTAGCAGCTGCTGCAAGCTGTGCTTTCATGTTGCTAAACCCAGGGATTGTTTGTTTTTTTCTGAAGATTTCTTTTGGTACCTTAGGGCTCTTAAGTTGTTATTTTTTTTCCACGTAACATTTCTAAATTAATGAAAATTAATTTTTTTCAGCATTATTTAGTTTCTACTGAATTGATCAACTTGTCTCTCCTCATCTCTTTCATTTAGTCAAGTGAAGTTTTTGCATATCAAATGCACTATCTTGGCTGCCCTGTACTTACATTTCCTGACAGTGATACTTTGTCAGCTACTGTAATTCAGTTATTGTTTACATTCTTTTCTGGGTTCTTTCTATAGTATAGTTTTGCTTTTTGTTATCTCTGGTTCTCGGTCTGTAGGCTATCCTCTCATCTCATCCACTAACCTGAATTTAGAAAGGGCTGAAACTTATACTTAGCTGACTGGTTTTCCACAAGTAAAAATTAATTCAAATTATTTTGAATAATGTAGGGAACACTTCAAGAAACAATATAAACTACCCTTTCTATCATGGTGATTACATTGAATCAAGGCTTTAACTTCTGTCTAACTGGAGGGGCAGGATTTAATTTTCCATAATTCCATCCTGATCAGGCTGTAGGCTTGAATCTGTGACTTCAAGGCAATGGGAGCCTTTGAAAGCAGTATTAAAAATAAGTAACAATAGTTTATTCTCTATTCTGATACAGAAAAGGTCATAAGTGCCTGTTCAAATGTGTATTATTTATTGGCTGATGATTCCATCCATATATAGACTGAAATTTAAAAAAAGATATTGTAGTTGAAGGACAGACACCTTTTGGTCAGTATTGGTGGAGCAGGGGGGAAGCCCTTGACTAATCAAATACCAGAGTGTAATATATAGGGAGTGCTCCCAGTATGATTTTCAGGTTCTGCTCAGTTTTTTGGAGTACTTTGGGATCAGTTTGAAGTGGGTGTACCTGTCAGACATCGCTGTAGGCTATCTTAAAAGCTAAGATGAAAGAAATGGTCTTTTTGCTCTTAACTTCTACAGCTCTTCATTTACTATTCAATCCAGTCAATTAGTCTGTTGATTAACAGAGGAGAGTATCAAAATTGTGCTTCTGCAATCCACTGCTGATAGTTTGTTAGCTCATTAACTAACTTTATTTTATGATCAGTTTTCTTCTGTGAGTAATAAACCCATTATGCAGAATTACCTAATGGCACAACAACTTCAAGCATTTAAATGTGCATGCATTTATTTGGATTTATTTCATTATTTTCCTTTTTTATCATATTAGATTTTTTACCATTATCAATAACTTAATTGTTGTATTTATCAATATAAAGAGATGAAGTTCTTTCAACTCAGTTACACTGCTGATATTGCTAAATGGTTTCTATTTACTGATTGCCTTACTGATAGTTCACTATTTTATTCCATTTCAGGATATTTTTTGTGTCTCCAAGGGAGTTAGAGATGTGCAGCTATCTTAAGAATTCTTATTGTCAGTGATATACAAGATTCATGTCAAATGGTTCTCTTTGTCCTAGATGATGTCCCAGTCAGTCTGGTCTTCTCAAGGTCTTTTAGATTCTGTATTTCTCAGTAGATTATTTTATCAAAACTGTTTATATATGATTACATAGCATTAGTATATAGCTGATTTATACATGCTTGCCATGCATACATATATTACATCTACCAGTAATATCTCTTTCCATATTGAAATGTTTGTTCTTTAGTGTAATATACAAAGATTGGCATTAGACTTTCTATTAAACAATGAAAATGCTTAGATAATTTCATTCAGTTACTTAATCTTTCCTCTCATCCTTTTGTAACATCCAATTTCTTCCACTTCTGTTTGCTGAAAAGGCTTGTCTATTGCAAAGCAATAAAAATATGTATTTCAAATTAATGAGGATCATTAAATTAAATGTACATAATTAACTTTGGAGTTTCCTAACTCTTATTGTTCTGCTCTAAGCTCCTTGGATGCCTGCAAAAAGGACTACAACTAAATGGAAGACTAGACTCTTGACCATTCCCTTTTTGCCCTGTTTCTCTATTATGAAAAAAAAGTGTTAATCTTTTTCTGCACCTGACTGATTCCATTCAGCCACTTTAAGATATGTACAAAGCTTCAGCAAGAGCTGTTGGATGCCTTTGAGCGGTGATTTACCATTTGAGCTGGGTCTTGTCAAAGGTGTCTACCTGAGTCCACTAACTCACATTCTAATTAGAAAGACTCTAGACCCTCACATTAATTGTAAGTAAGTCAGAACTATACAGCTTCCCAAAACCAAGTTAAGGAGCAGTCTTAGAAACCCAAAAAAAAGAGAAAAGAAGGGAAACAAATTTTAGGGAAGCCCTAGCTCCAAGGGGAAACAACACACAAAAAATACTGTATGTAAAGCACGTGCATGAAGAAAAAATATCCAGACACTAAGCTACATGTGAAAAGGGAAAAAGACATTTTAAGCATATGGTGTTACTACGTACTTACGATAAAGACGGTTTTAAATTACAGTTTATCGAGACACTCTTGGTGTTCTAATAATAACAATCATTAGGCATGAAACAGTGTCTCATAATTCTTCATCTAGGTTTCAGGAAAAACACCAAAGCAACTTGACTTTGACAGCTGGCCTAAAATATTACTAAAAGAGAGTTTTGGTTAAATGGTATTATACTGTATGCCTTCATCTTTTGGATTTATGCTTTACAAAATCATGTTGTCTCTTAACATGACCTCATGATATGAAAGAAACTTGTTAGCATTGGCCAAAAAGTCTTTCCCCCATCTCCAACCTACTGAAAATCAATGTATTGCAACTTGGTTGTAAATTGTTATAGCTATGACAACTAGAGCAATATAGAACTGAAACAAGGTTTGTAAAAAGCTTGATTGCTAATTTCTTATTTTCGTAAGATCATAGCTTTTTAAGGAAATAAATCTGCATGATCTAATAAAACTGGTATAAAAATAACCTAATCCAGTCCCCTATTTTTCTATTTTGAGCTTGTTAGAGATGATAACGATAGACACTGTCAGTGACACCATTAAAATGTAAATTAACTGAAACTTAAAACACTGAGGCTGCAAAAATACTCACTGCAATTGCAGAACCCTTTGATTGTGTTCTGGTATCACAATCCTCATTCTTAGAAAATCCTGTAATACTTTTTATATTTATGGTAAAGGACTATTTGTTTTGACACTAAGGCTTTTGTTCGTTAAATAAAATAAAAATGAGTACTTTAAAACTGCTTACAGTAAGGTTATAACACAGTTCCTCTGGGGTGATGATCACCAAACTTACAAGCAGGGTAGAATGGAAGTTTATCTATAAAATAATATCTTAATTTTTCCCTGTGTTAGTGGGTTTTGTTTGTTTATTACAGTACTTTATCTGTTGGCATATCCACAGAGTTGCAGTCCATTCCTGAGTATTTATGCATAAAAGAGAGTTATGACCCCTCTTCCACAGTGGCCCCCCTTTCCCCTTTGGATAAGAACTCTACTTTTGTTTTAGAAACTGCTCCCACTCAATGTTCCATCAAAACCTGGGATTTTAAAAGTTTTTTTCCTTGTGAAGCACACCTGTGGGCTCATCCTTCCAGCTGCTTGACACATTCATCCAAATATGCCTCCCCGTCTCTCCCAGCCTGCCAGCTAAGGCAGCATATGCATGCTGGGCTTTTCATCTGAGTAGCAGAGCAGCCTAAATCTTTTGTGACTCAGCCAAAGGTGAAGTACATGTACTTCATCTCAGGTTTGTTTTTCTTTCAAAAATACATAGCACAGAAATGTTTCTTTTCTGTGTTCTTGCTTAAAGCCATGCAAAAAAATATTGGCTTGTACAAGACTGACAAGAAGATTATAACTTTGAGCTGTCAAACAGTACCGCCATTACACCCCCATGCAGTTTTTGCTAATTCTGCTACATTGGCTATTAGACTTCAACCCTTTATTCCACTAATAACACTGAGACAAGTGAGACAGAGTGGGAATAGGGATCAGGGAGGGACTGAAGAGTTGGAACAATGTTTTTTCTGTTCTTAAGCGGTTCTAGACATAAAACCTGTTTTTCATATGTGAATGACTGAAGTATATAACCTAAAAATAGTTGACATCAAAAAAAGGAAGCACTTTCATAACAAGTACCTCAGTCCATACCCAAGAAAGGTTGAAGTACAGTGAAGCACTAAGGTGTCTTGCTGAAAATAAGAGACAACACAATCTCTTTGCCTGTTATATGTTGTCCTTCTTGTTAACAAACAATGCTTTCTTAGGAAAACTAATAAGAGGCTTCTTGAGTCATGTAAACATACTGTAGTTGCTGAAGAGATTCCAAAAAAATCATGTTATTTTCTAAAATAATTCTAGTTTCACATTAAGTAACTGTTTCTCACAAACGGAATATGGCAGCATGGATTGTTTCCCACCAGTGGAGTAAATGAACTGTTGTTTTTTATTGGAGCAAAGGGTTAGAAACAGATGAAAGTAGTTTCACAACAGAAAGTAGAAAGTTCAGTTTCTTATTTTGTTTTCTTAAGTGTAGGATAGCTCTGAAATGAAGTCTCTAAGTAGATCTTGGGAGTATTTGAGGGATTCTGATGGAGTTATAATACTGCTTTGGAAGCCTCCTTGAGGTAATTTTAATATTTCTGTAAAAACCTACTTGCCATTTTCAGAAGTGAGAGGAAGCTGATTTAGGAATGTACACTGAAATAATATTAATAGAATCCTAAGATAAAGATTTTTTAAAAGGTATTTAGGTACTTCATAGTATTTTCAGAAGCAGTCAGACATGTAAGTTAACACCTGTGTTCAGGAAAATCTCACTAGCTATTCACTATGTCAAAATAATTTCCTACATCTGGTGCAAATCTTTCTCTGATTTCTGATTCCTGTGAATCTCTACCTCAACGCACTTCTTTGGAAACCTCAGTCACTGCACAGGTCAGTCCTTAAGACTACAGTTGAGACTAACCTAAATCTAGATATTCCCAGAAGCAAAGTCTAAACATGGATTAGAAAAGGAGAAAAGCAATTTTAGTGTTCTTGTAAAAAGAGGTTTTAAATTAGGTTATCCATGCAGATGCAAAGCACTGAACAAATTCATGGGTTTATTATATCTGCTACAATTAAAATTATTTTCATATTTTTAATGCTTCAGCAAATTAAAGGCTGTAATAAGTTTGCCTTTAGTATTACCCCATGAGACTTGCTTTCCTATTAGTTAATTTATCTTGCATTTTTTATTTTATAAAATCTAGTGATGGGTGTCTTGCCTGACTCTATGTCTATATATAGTCATTTACATAGGTCCATTTACACATTAACAACATTTGCCTCTGTGAATTCCTCCACTTGCACACATAAACATTAAATACACTGAAATATTATGTGCCACTGTCTGCCTGTGGTATGAAAACTTGATTTCATATTAGAACAGATTTTGCTTTTATGTCTTAATCATAAACATCAAATAGATTAACACAGTACTTTTCTCCTCTCTATTCTATTCCTCAACCTTACTTTGTGTCAATGTTAGGGAATCTTTAAAATTTGGTAATATTTACAGTGAATGTGGTAATATCTCTGCACCTGAAACACTAAATTGGACCATTTTCCAATGAACTACAGTAGAGGAAACCTCAGAAGACAGACGTGCAGTCACATAGAAAAGAGCGAGACTTACTGAACGAAGAGGGTTTCCGCCAACCAAGAAGGCTTTCTGCATAGAAGTCCCTTCCAAATAACAGTCCAGATTTGGTCAACTTTAATTTACAGGTTTAATGAAAAAATAGTCGAGTTAATATGGCCATTCATTAGATGGCCAAGTTCTATATGCCTATCGCATACTTGATAATATATTAAAATACACTCTTGAAAACGTTCCAGGGTTTCATTCTTCAGTATTGTACAGGGTCATCACCTTGCCCCTTTTCATTGAAACAAAGCAAAAAAAAACCCCAACCCTCCAATAAGACCAGAAAAATTCTCTGTGCAAATGCTCATTTCTGCTCTTCTCAGGTAGTTTCAGTTTTATTAATACAGGGAAGCAAAATTCCTAATTTACAGAAAGATAATTCAGATAACAGCCTTTGCATGAGCTCCTGTATAAGCTACTAAAATTTTATTGTGAAATTGAACTCTTTGTGGAATGAATTTCTGTTGAATACTCATTGAATACTCATTCAACAAAACCTGATATTGGAGCATGATCTATTCTGTAATTTTTTTGATTTATGATAAATGTATAAATGTATGATAAACTTTGGAAATTACCCCAAAGAATTCAAAACAGGACACTTTCTCAAGATGCTCTTGTCATGGAAAACGTGTCAAACAGCCTAACTCTTGTTTGAGGGAGATGCAGAAACAACAGAGCAATATCTCTCCAATGATCTTGTTCTAGATGTAGATTTGTAGCAAATTTATTATACAGTTTTGATTAAAATTTTTCTCCTGAACAATACTATTTAGGTAAACATAGTTTCCACATAATATTTTCTTTTGAATTGCTAGAAGGGAAAGAAGAAGTTCAAGTGCTGACTGCTATATATGTTTATTACATTAAAGCCTAGTTGGTCAACAGCTGTGCCTTGCTGTACTTTCATGTGAAATAAGACTTACTTTCATTTTACCCCACGTTTCCTTCTAATGGAGAAGAGTGATTTGAATTCTGAGGTCATATAAAAGCTGTCAATTACCTACAGAAATCCGACTAGTGTCAGAGAAGAAAGAAAGGAGAATGAAATGCTTGAGAAATTATATTCCGTATAGCTATAGACTATGCTGTAGATGTTACTCTTAAAAGTTTTCCGTATGCCTTAGGTAATTAAATTCATCACTCCATTTGCAGTGTTTCCCATGAACTCCCTATTGTATATTAACAGTCAGGTTAGGTAAAATTCTTGACAAATTTCAAGACAACTACTGCACAAGGCCAGCAGTTGAAAATTACTGAATTCTCACATGATATTTCATTAAAGGTAATTTATTTTCCCATATTGTACTTACACAAAGAATGCTTCCATTTTGGTTAAGTATGCTGTGATCAGAAAAGTCTCAGCCCGTGGAATGTATGAATTACCCTTTAACAGTCTACTACTGATGAAGGCACTTCTACTAAACCATAGTAGGGGAAAAACCAGGCAGTTGTGCAGTCGCTTCTCAAGCAAAATTTCCAGGCAAATGTGTAACTTAACCCAGTTTAGGACTATAGGTTTAGCAGCATATACCTTATAAATCTAATAAAAATACACTAGTACATAATAGCCTATACTAATATGCTAACAGAATAGGACATTCCGTTTCACATCTTAATTTCACTCCATTCTAAATACTATTGTGCAACTTTAAAGACTGTATTTGTTGCATTAAAAATAGCCTTGAATAGTTCTTGAAGCAGTAGCAGAATAACAAATTACCTATTTCATGAGCAGAGCTGCAAATGAAACTGGTGTATCTGCACTTGCATTTGAAATTTATGTACATCTTTGCAGATGGTCACACCTGAAGTTAGGTAAAGAGTTCTAGCTCATTCATGGAGAAGGAACTCAGTTATTGCTGCTTTGTGTGTACAGAGGTCTCTGCTTTTATTCTGATTTTCCTTTATTGAACAGTATTCCATGCCATGATAGAGTCATCAGTCTGTGCTGTTTATCTTTGATCTCACTCCTGTGTATTGATATGCAGGAACACAGTCAATTCTACTGCAACAATTCAGAATTTCCACTCCTTCTCTCCACCATTACAAAGTTCCTTGCAGGTGGAAATTTTGATTTACGCTTTAGGGTCCCTCTGGAAAATTATTTTTCTCCCCCTGCATAATTTGTGATATAACAAAAATTTACTATTCTTTCTCCAAACACAGAATAAATGAATACATAGTTATTATGATGGCTTTTACATTATCTTCTGGTTAGCTTCAAGTTAATAAAAATGCCTTAAAATTTTCTGTATGGTGATAAGCAGCTGGATCATGTTTTCCATCCAAGATGTGTTTTCAGTATGACAAGTTGCTTTCATTCATATTCTTTTTGTTTGGCCTGAGCCAGAGTACTGAAAGTAAAAATGATGGCTTCATTTTGACTTATTTTTTTTCTCAATACTGAGTCAAAACTCACAGGCTTTAGGCAAGCCCATTCATCTACTTGAATCAGAAGGACTTCTGCTTTCATACGAAACAAATATTTGGTTCTTATTGCATAATTTGAATAAAAAAACAGTGTTAAAAATTTTATTTTGAAACAGTATAGCTGGCTTTGTCTTGCTGTCATTTTGTTATGGTATCCTCTATGCTGTACTTCAGAAGCTGACAACCTTTTTTGTCTTATGTAGCTCTCTATATATTCAGAAATATCCAACAGGAATGTTCCAGTAAGAATTTAGAGGTCTTTTTCTGCTTACACTCAAACTAGCATCATTTTACAGATAAGGAAACACAGGAGGTAAGATTTGTCAGGGTTCACTAAGGGAATTGGTAAGTGAGTCCAGATTCAAACTGATGATCCTTTAGCAAGTTAGAGGACTTAATTAGTAAGGTATAGAAATAATAAGTAAGGTATCTGTTTACTTGTGATACATTAATAAAAAATATTTTGGTAGTGAGTAATCCAGGTGAAAAGTAATATTCAGAGGGAAAAAAAGCAGTAATTTTGATGATTTGGGTATTACTGTTTCAGAGATGTGATTTCCTAATGCATTTAGACCTGAAAATTACTTGTCATTCCAATAACTATTACTGATACATCTGAAATAAAAGGAGATTTTACTGCATCCTCTGGTATGTGTTACTGTATATGTGACTTCATGGGTTGTTAAACCTTTACACATATTCCAGAATTCAATTTCTTCAAAAATACATGATAATGCACAATTATAATGACGTTCTCAGTTTGAATCAGCATGTTGCAGGCAGTTATGGCAACACATTGCCTGTCACTGGAGCTGAGTTGAGATTAATATCTATGCTTCTTTTTCTTATTACTATGTAAAAGGCCTAAAACAGCATTTAAGCACTGAAACCAAAGGGATTTTTTACCTCCCTTTTCAGAGACAGTCCTATACAAGTTAAAGCTAAAAAAAATATCTGCATGCATATCTTTTGAAAAAAAAAAAAACAGATGTAGTTAGTCTTGGGGCCTATAGGATTAGTATGAAGATAACAAGTTTCACTGAATGTCTTTCATGCTACAAAAACAATAATGCTTGTATTTTTATTAGCTGTATTAACTGTTAAAGAACTTATACCCATAGCAAGAAGCTGTTTAAAAGGAAATTTCTCCTTTCATATTGAGCTTATGGCTTATTTTCCAATTATTTTTTAACTCACAGAAGGTAATCAGACACAATGGTAATGAGGACTTTTCTTGCTGGAAAGTGAATTTATGTCCATGAACTTAGCTTATGCTGTATGTTTCTGTGGCACAGAGGCATATCTTAAAGAAACAAATGCTGAATCTGCTCTTAGCATCAAATAAGTTTTCAAAGAGTTCAGTTTGCCTTCTCTGAACTGACTAGAAAGTGTAGTGTGGATCTCTGGCTCAGAAATTGATGGACACTATTAGGTCTTCCCTTCAGGAGGCTACATCAAAACTTCCCCCTCAAGCAGTATTCTGACACCTGTGCTTTTATGTTTGAAGATCTTGCTAAACAACAAATAACAAATTTCATGCTTTATCTTAAGATCTGTTGTCTGTCTCATACATTTTTGAAATGCT
Source organism: Gavia stellata (assembly GCF_030936135.1). Taxonomy (NCBI): domain Eukaryota; kingdom Metazoa; phylum Chordata; class Aves; order Gaviiformes; family Gaviidae; genus Gavia; species Gavia stellata. The sequence continues at coordinate 19,614,047 of NC_082598.1, read as the reverse complement.
GTCAGTCTTTTGGAGATGGAATTACTTTGAGTTAGAGTTCTTCTGATTTTTTTAAACTGTTTCTCAAGGTCATGAATCCAACTACCTGATGTTGGACAGGTTGCTCCAGAAAGTTATTTTTATATAGTCACTAGTTTGTCATCAATTCTGTTCAAGAAATGTCATCTTTATATTTCTTAGTGAAATACAGCCACCATCTGCCACCTAGGATACAGTTGAATTATGAAATGTTTGGCTAAAGCTGGGCATTGGAAGAAGGTTAATTAGTAGATGAGTGTCATCAACGGGTTGGAAGCAGCTGAAGGACTAGGAGAAGTTTCCTGAGCAAGAAAATTGCATGCATTATTTGCTACTTGGGTAAAAAGCTTGGAATTTATACTAACTACTTTACTGCTGTTTGATGTTCAGGGAATGGTATTAGCAAATACACTTCTTTTCAACCATTGCATTTTTGGCATTGTCTAGTCTAGACTATTTTTCCTGTGATTTTCAGATTTGGTGACTTCAATCTAATGAGAATACTATGGCAGATGACACTCCATGTTTTCTCTGTTGTAATCACATGACAGTCTACTGAGAACAGGTCTCCCTGAATGTGAGTAAAAAACCCCATCCAAACAAAAAAGAAACTTCCAGCGTATTCTGTCATTCTTTACTGTCACTGGCAGAGTTTCATAGCTATCAGTCAGCTATCATAAAAATCTCAGTAATACCAAGGATGTTAATTCCATATGAAGACTGTACATAGTTAATCATAAGAACATTAGAATAACTGTAATACGCAACAAAGGTTATAGAATAAAACATCAGGAACTCATGATAATGCAAATTTATGAAATACTGCTTCCATCATATCATATCATATCATATCATATCATATCATATCACATGTACAAAGTCCATATAGTCTTTCAGTTATTTATGGTAGAAAGTGGCTGTTTTAAATTATAAATCCTAACACGGGAATTAACTATTTAAATTGTTGTCTCTCTCTTGTTAGGTGTCTAAGTTAAGTAGACGTTTCCTCATATCCATGAATTCTTATTTTTCCTCTGAGCATTACAGTACTTGTTTTCCAATGGTTTAGTAATCAGAATGCAAGAAGTGGTAGCCTGAGCTCTATATGATGCAGTATGGTGCCATGCAGAAAGACTTGCAATAGCCATATTGCTAGCTGAGGTATCAATGGCAGGGTAGGCGCCATAGTAGAGTTTAAGTTATGCTTTGAAGTAGTGTTTTAATTTTAAAAGGTGTGGCGCTATATAGCCACCATGAGCTTACAGTCTCTTCTTCTACTGGTTTGCTGATCATCTTTGTCAATATATCAGGATCCATATGGCCAGACAGCCTTTTTATCTTTGCCAGTCAGTCAGTGCTACAGGAGAACAAAGACTTGACAAATCCTGTCAGCTGAAGCTGGGCTTGTGAGCCTGATTGCTGGTTTACCACAAACTTGCCAGATTTTCAAGGCTATTACACAGGTTGCTTTTGTTCATTAAACTTGTTTCCTAGCTAAATTTATGTCTTACATGCTCAATTATGTTGCCTGGTGCTTGTTCTGATCTCCCCACCTAATCTTTGCTTTTCTAGACTTTGGCACAGTTCCTGGCAGTATTTGCTGCATAGACCTTTGACTTTGTGGAATGAATTTCTTCCCCATTTCCTGACCTAACTTGCCCCGGCCATGGTAGCAACTTCCCATCTCCATTTCTGATTCCATTTTGTCTGCAGTTTCTGTCCTAATAGTATTAAAAGTGTATATATGCCATTTGAAAAGTAATTTATTCTGTAAACTGTCCTTCTATTTCTGCTGTTAAAGTAGAATTGAGAAGATGAAATTATCTAACAGAGTTTAAAGAATACAAACCTGTAATTTCATTTCTGATTCAACAGTTCAGTCACAAACTCTTTCCATAAAAAAAAAAGTCATATGCAGTAGGCAGTTTAGGTCAGGTGATCCCTAATGAGTGAGTGGCAATATTTTCTTTACATAGTTGTCACTCCTCAAAGAGGCTTTGTCGAGTGGTATTCAGAACAAGCCCCAAAGTCTACTTTTTGGAGAAATAATTGCTTTTGCTAGAGATTGGTTGTTACTTTTGTGACTGAACTGAGGTGACTGATGTGACCAGGCAATGTGGTAACTAAGCATGTGCCTTCAGGCTCATATGAAAAAGGAGTAACACGGAAGTTAACAATGCTAACTTTTATGCTAATAAACCAGTTAATGTTTCCACTATATCCTGCAGTAGCCCTAGCTGCATGGATCAAGTCCTGCTAAGGGCCTCTTGATATAAGCTGGGAAAAGGTTATGCATACTCCCTCTTGACCCTCACTTTCTGATTTATTTGCTGCTTCCCCTGAACATGAAGAATATGAAAGCCCTGAAATGGTCTCCAAAGTCTTTTAACCTTAATGGGAGGGAAGTGCAACAGAAGTGAACTGTCTTCATGGTCTTCCTTTGTTGCTGACATACCTCAAAGTCAGACTGAAGCTGAAAGTAGGGATTCCCATTCCATGCTGGCTTCCCTTTAAAGCTGGGAATAGTATGGTGTAGAAATGTTGGAAAGTTGGCAGCAGCTAAGGCTGTCTACGTTTGTGCTACCTGTTCAAAGTGAATAATTAATTCTTCTTGAATAATTCTTATGAGTTAATTATATCGTTCACATAACCTATTTTATCCTTTAAACGTGCTTTCAGGAATTGGAAAATTGCTGTAGTCCCTTCCTAGCTCTGGTTTTCTAAGTTTTCCTATGGTTTCCTGGCTTCCTGCCTCTTGCTCCTACCGGGGTCTGTGTCACCTCTGGGAATTATTGTCATGGATCCTTTGCATTTCTTGAGTTTATATGTGCCCTTATCTTACTGGAACTAGTCTAAGCTAATAGTATTTGGTCACTCAGCTGACTCAGTGAATCATTTACTGTACAGCTCTGCCTCTTTAATAATTACATAGGAATTGCATTGCAGAAAGGGGAGGAAAATAGAAGAGGTAAGCAAATGAGCAAATAATATCCACAAAGGCAAACCCATTTCTGTGCAATCTCCTCCCAGCCACAATATTCTCATGTAGGAAAATGAAGATGTACTTATCCTGTGTGACTGCTATAAAGACAGACCTTATATGAAGTGACATGAATCTTAGATAATTAAGTGTACATTAAGGATGTGCAAGTGGAAACAAAAATGAGTTTCTGGCTTACAGTATTTCAGACAATGCCATGCTTTTTTGATGGGAAGGAGGAATTAACCTCATGGTTTTGAATGGTCAGAATGGCAATACTTAGTACTGAGCTCTTAATACATAGTATTAGTTATTTGACTTTCAGCATTTGTTTTTAAATGAGCATATTGGGGCAGAAATGGCATATTTGAGAGTTTAACTTTTTATTCTTAAGATCCTAATACTCTTCTGAAAGATGTAAAAATAAAATGCATATATAATCTTTGAAAGCCAGAAAGGGTAATTTGAATAAGAATTTCGTGCAATAGGGTAAGGAAACAGATGGTAACCTGTAATATATATATAATGGAGGAGTAAAGTGTTCGAAACTGGAAGACTAAGAAGTACAGCTTCATAAGAACAATAATTTATACTTATTCACTACAGTACCCTGTCATGATAACTTCAGTTTTGGAACACACAAACCCACAATCTTAAGTCAAATTTCACTGTGCTGATTTATTTTTTTTTTTATTATGGAAATGAAAATAAGTATCTAGTATCATTGAACTGACTTGATCTGCAGCAGTTAGAAATCTACAGTAAAGGAATGAAGTAATTAAGAGAGAGAATTCTGGCTTTTAGCCTAGTCTAGTGGATTAAATCGGGAGGATGGGAAAGCTTATTACAACAGTTAAGAGACAAAAGCCTGCCTTGTAGATTTAATAATAAATAAAAATATGATCAGTGACACTACTTTATACTCTACTTCAGTCATTAATTAATCAAGTTATATGCACATATGGGAGGCTGTTGAAAAAAATAAGCAAGCAGGTTCTGCTTCAGCATGCAGGTAACACACAGCTTTATATCTGCGTTTCCAACTCCTGATGAAAGAAGATTACATTATTCTATTTCTGTGGGAGCTGTGGCATAAATAAATGCAATTTGACTGAAAAACAAGATGACATTGGGTCAGACACTGGGTGAAACCACTGGACAGTAAGGTAAATATATTCCTGCATCTTTCATCGAGGATGTATATTTGCCTTTAGCTGACTTAAGTCATTGGCTGTAAGGTTGACCTTAGCAGCTTCTTGAACATTAAGCTTCAAGTGCATCTTTTGTGTGATGCTCAGAGGCTAAGATTATTTCTTTCTGATATAGAACTTTCATTGACCATATGATGAACTCAATGTGAATAAACTTCTAAAATCTCTCCAGAAACTAAAGGTTGTTAGTTTGGTGGCCTGCTTCTTCACACGGTTGTCTTTTTCCTATAGGCATATTAAGCATACGTTTCTTCTGTGAAAGACACTATTTATTTCCAAGCTTTCAGTAGTATCCAATGGAATAATGTCATTACTAACCACGAAAGTTCTAACCTGACCTTCCTGAATCTTTTCAATATTTTATCTGTGATCACTGAAGACACCTGAACCTACTTTGGCTGTGACTGGTGAAAGTAAGAGACTGGAAGGTTAGTTTTTATGTGGAAGGAAAGCTGATGTGATTAATTTTTGTCCTTAATCAAGTATTTCAGCTTTCAGGACAGAATGTGAGACTCCCTCCAACCAATGTAAAAAGACAGGCATAGACAAGACATTTCCACTGTGCTTATTTGAACAATTCTATTTGAATTTCATTATAGCTATACCTTTTTTATAATTTCTTGCTTGTTTGCTGAGCTGCCAAACATCTATCAACATGGATGCTCCTTCAGTGAAAAAATTAAAAATCTGGGTTCATTTTAGTCAACAAATGGCATTGTACTAGACTTAGTACGCTTTTTTGAGGTGAAGCTTGTATTCTTACAGATGGACAGGGTAAGGTTTGGCCCAAGAGATGGTAAGACTGTGTGACTTAGATGTGGCAAGGCAATATATGGAAAACTTGGAGTAAGAATTAAAATTAGTTGATGCAGAAAATTTGAAGCAGAATTGAAGCAAGAGAGCTGGTCTTCAAGGGCTTCAGAGAAGACATTTCCATGACAACAGAATACTTAGGTATGCAAATTAAGAAACAAAGCATCTTAAAAAATAATCAGGAAATACACCTCTGTTTCATAGCATAAAACCTGAACAATTTAGGAGCACTAGTTCCTAAATGGGGATGGGGAGCTGAGAAAATAGGGCCAGTGCTGGCCAGATTCCTTTCTCACTTAAACAAGTACTATTCTTTTAATCATACAACCATAGGGATATATATGGACAGAAGATATCTCAAGATCTATAGTAATGCTGTGCTGTGACAGGATGAAAAGCTCTAGACTGTCTTCAGCAAGTCATCTCTATAGCAGCTAAACCAAACTCTTTAACAATGGAGATTCCACTAACCTCTTCATAAAACTGTTCTAGTATTTGACTACCTTAGAAGTTAGAAGTTTTGTCCTAAATTTTAGCTATTCCTTTGCTGCTACCTAAGTCCCTTTCTCATGTGGCACTCTGCCGTTGGCTATGGATGAACAATTGATTACAGTCTTCCTTGTAGCAACTATTTAAATATGTACGACTGTTATCATGTCCTCTAAGTTTTCAGGATATTACATAGAGGGTTTAATGTTTATTGTAGAAGCTCTTGTTATTATATATACTATATTATGTGATCTCTGCAGTAAGTATTGTAGCCTTTTTCCTATGATCCATGCTGTACTATAAATTTGGTATTATGTTCAAGAGCTTTATTTGTTAAGGAAAGGAAAACATATATATGATTTATGATCATAGAGCTATCTGTTATCATAGACATCACATCACATAATGCACAGACTTATCAAGCTCTGCCTTAAAAAATTTATTTCGCTTTTCCTCCCATTCATTTTGGAAGGGCATTCCAGTACTTGAATTCTTTAATGCTTAGCAACTTCTGTTTAATATACAACCTAAATTTCTAGATTGTAAATTATACCATTTGTTCTGGTGCCAGCATTGACCTTTAGCTGAAATAGATTTTTTTTCTCTCACTGTTTTTTACCTGTCTGATGTATTTATATAGCAACCATACCCCCTCTTGGACTTTTTTGTATGAGGATGAACAAGCTCTCATCGAAAAGAGAATTTGGCCTCATGTATCTGTATTTAGATGCACTAACAAAAGATGAGATTACTGTCTTTCCATATTTCAATAAATGAATCATTAGTGCCATAAATCTAGTAATCTTGTTCCCTGGAGGAAATATCGTAGGAACCAAAATGCTTTAAAACATTCTGAAATTTGTTAACTTTGTATTATTAATGATTGTTTGATATTCTATGAACTGGCTTTTGAGCTAGCTAGGACTCCCTAGACTTTTGTTCTTAAAACCCTATCATCTGCTAACTCTGTGGATGTGGATTTAAAAACGGAAAATATGAAGCACTGCATTCAGTTACATGCTGTCGTTGGCTGTACAGAGCACTACTGCTCTCTGATCTCCACTAGGTGAACATAAAAGCCATTTTCCTTTCTGCTGTTATTTAGTTTTTTGTGAGAAATGATGTGTGAGGTAAATAGGAAAGGGAAAAGGAAATGGAGGGAAGGGAGACGGAGAAGCAGAGTGGGAGAAGCGTTTACTGGAGCAGAGTGCAGAATTACCTGATGAGAATGGAGGACGAAAAGCAATGGGAAGCCAACATACAGCTGAATGTAAAACTGCCAAAAAAAGTGTTGAAAAATCATGCTGCCATAAAGTGGCTCAGTCTGGGCACTGTCCTACACCAGGGTCAGCTCAGGGGGTTTTGTCACTGTTTTTTGTTTTTTTCTTTTTTCTGTCTCTTCTGAGCATAGTGCAGATCACTACGGGCAGGTATTTCACATAAGATCTTAAAGCCTATGATCTGTTTTATATTAAAAAAATATAGATTTTTTTCAACCAAGAACATAGGTTAGCTACAGTATAATTAGCCAATATTTTTCTTCAACCTACACCTGTCTAATGCACTGTTTTTCAGCTGTGCATCCTCTGAAGTTGGCTACATTTCAGCAGCAGGTGAATTTGCTCCCAGTATGCTTTTATTTTTAAAATGTTTTGTGATCTGCCAGGCTAGAATGAGGTGCTTAAAATCTACACTACTATTATTTTACATGAAGTTTATGTAAATATGAAACCATATATTGACTCAGGTTTACTAAGGAAATAACTTCTGTGACAGTCTAATAATGACAACAAACAATTCGACAGCAATTTAGATTAAGTGATACAGATTATGCCAAGGAAGTCCCTAAGCAGCACATCAAAGTCGTGTTGAATATTACATGTATTTTTTTAAAATATAACCTTGCATTAGTTTGTAATGACTTTCTTCTAAAATATCTGCAGTGTGCTTATTATAAACCATGAATCACAGTTAAAATGAGATATAAAACCAGAAGACTCTCACAAACCAAAACTCAAATGTCTAAATACTGCTACTCAACAACCAAGCCACTCCAGTCACCTGCAGCACACTGAAGTGAAGCCAACAAACACAGATAGAACAGCAGAAAAAAAAATGATGGATTTTAGGTCTGAAGGAACTGAGTACTTATTTCCCATTGACACTGAGTGAAGGGTGGGCTCCTACTTCCCTGAGTTTTGTTTTAAAAGCCCCAACAAAGAAGTCAATCAATTTCTTGGCTTTTCTCTTCTCTTTTTGGTTAGCACATATAAATTCTGACTTGTTTACTAATTTATGGTAAGTCAAATTGCTTCTGACCCCTAGAGAACTTATTATAAAATGTTAATTTAAGAAAACAAATTGAGTTTCAAGGAAAGTAGGCTCTCACCCTTTCCCCTCACCTTTTAGACGGTATAGTAATACTAACAGCCAATTTTTGCCAAGTTCCAGGCTGGCCTTCATTGTTTCTCGCTATTTATTTCTGTGCCAGGATAAGGATACACAGTGCACAATGGTCTTCTGGAGAAGTGTCCTGGTTAAGGTTTAATAGGCACAAAAATCAAAATATTCAAGATTACCCTTTCTGAAAGCACCAATACTCTCTAAAACTTTGTGTGCTAACAGGAAATCTTGAATATTGAAGCTCCACTGTTTCAGGGACATGTAGTTTATTGGTAGTCTGTGACACCTTTTCTACACCTACAATCTCATTTTTTATTTTGAATTGTCCCATATCCACGCTGTGGTGGGTCAGCCCCAGCCGGCAGCCAAGTACCCACACACCTGCTTGCTTAGCCCCCAACCCCAGTGGGATGGGGGAGAAAATGAGAACAAGAGGGTGAAAACTTGGGTGTCAAAATAAAGACAGAGAAATTACTCAGCAGTTACTGTCACAGGCAAAATAGACTTGGAGAGTTTAACTTAATTTACTGCCAATCAACATAAATATTTAATTACTGACTTGGGTATTGGGAAATAAAGACGAAAAACATTTAAACACTTAAGGAAAGCACACTTCCTCCCCTTTTTCCCGGCTCAAATTCACTCCAGACACTTCCCTCCTTGTTCACATTGCAGGTTACACTCAGTGAGATGATGGGCAGTGCAAGAGGTTGGGGTCAGTGCGTAGTGGTTTCTCTCTACCACTCCTTGTTTCTCACTCTTTTCTAGAGCCGCTCCTTCATTCTTACTTGTTTTCTCTGTTATGACATGGGCTTATACATGAGACACAGTCCTTTTGTGGTGTACGTCCTCCAGCATGGGTCCTCCATGGGCCTCAGTCCCTTCGGGAGTGTACATGCTCCACCATGGAGTGCATCCCTCTCACCTGACCTTGGCATTACCTCTCTCATTCCCCCCCTCCTCAGCATTTTGTGCCCTTAAATATGTTTTCCCCAAGGTGCCACCAAGTTGGCTGACGGGCTCAGCTATGCCCTGTGGTGGGTCTGCTACAGAGTCATATGGAAACAGATGTGTCTGGCACAAGGCAACCCCAGCCTCTCCTCATGGAGGCCACCCTGCAGCCCCCCCACTAACAACACCTTTTCACCAGCACCCAATGAACACCCTACCAAAGGGTGTCAGAGGACTGTCAAAGGTGTAGGAGACTTCTCGTTTAGATCAAGTACTTTTACCACAGACACTAAATATTTGGGTATGGCCAAATTATTGTTAATATTTTGTGATTTAGAGTACACATCATAAAATGTTTTTGTAGGATACATTCTTACACATTATAAATTAAAAATAAATAACATACACTTCTGAGAACAAAAATGCTCTTAGAAATGTATTGTAGCATGAAGAACAGTTTCTTTCTCATGCCTGAATAAAAAATAGCAAAATGGCATTTTATTACTTTTTGGAGGAGGAAGAATATTTGTCCTGGAAGTAAGTAACAGACTGATTTAGCTGGCTTTTCTTCTTCTTAAATGTAAAAAACATTATCAGTGACATGCAGTGTAAGCTTAATGACAAATTCTTCTGGGAATCAAGAAAGCTCCCACCTGGAGGGCCATTCTCCAGCAGAGGAAGCACTGCAAAAATAAATGGCTTCTCTGGAGACCTAGAAAGTAATATGGCCATGCTGAATCATTTGGGCTTATATTTGTTCTATTCAACTGCTTAATTATAAATTATTCAGTTCCTTAGTGCAAACACAATTTGGGTAGCTGAACTACTGTGTTAGCCCTTTGCAGATGTCCCAAGACCAGTGGGGGAGCAGAAGACACTGAAAGGACTGTATCTTTGGATATTGCTATACAATTTCCGAGTCTGAGCCTTTTCTCACCCACACAAATAGGTAGGAAAAAAATCAGATCCTCCCTGATAGGAAGGTGCTACCACTAGAAATCATGATGAATATTTTTTATTCACCAAAGATGATTTGATTTTCTCTTTGGTATGAAAATTTCTCCTTGACTATTATTTTAGCTTCATGATTTAACACTTAATTTTATATATTACATATTTTAAACAGCTGTGGAAATCTGAGCTTGATTTGGACACACTGAATCATAAATTTGTTAAATCTTTTCAATTAGTTTACATTTGAGACTAACAGAAATATGCTGATGCATATTCTAATTAAAGAAATCAGATGGAAACTACATCAACTATTTCAAGAAGAAGAAATTAATATTTCATCGCAGGTGACTGGAAGACATCTTCAGCCATACATGTACCTTTTAAATATATGCTGAAGGTGTTATTAGCATTTAGCTCAAAATAAATATTTGAAATAAATGAGGAAGAAAGGAAGGAGTTATATATTTTGAAAAGTAGAAACTAGAATGAAACTCTGTATTCATAGAAATATAATTATATGTTGAATGTAATTATATAGAAGGGATGAAATCACAGTTGATGTCAATTTTTACTGAATGTTATATAGAGCAGATACATGGACTTGACATGCTAATTGGAGGAAACTGAATCAGGTTTAGTAAACAATAAAGAATTTGCCCTTTAAAGCAACTTTGGAAAAACCCCACATTCTGATGTATGTTTTGTTTTACATAGAGCATCAAAATTACACATATTTAATCTTTATGTTTGCCAATTACTGCCAACAATTGTCATAATCCAGAGTTAGATAAAATTAAACCAGATGCTCAATGGTTGAAAATCTGCATAGTCCTATTATTGCTATAGTTCTTATGAAGTCAGAAAATTATATACATCTGTATTAACCGACAATTTTTTCCAGTGATTTTTAAATAAGCTTTCATTTTATATACTGCACCCCTAATTTGTACGTAAATGGTAAATAGTATGCTAAACATGTAGATCTCACTGGCAGTGGTGGTGAAAAAGGAAAATAGGTATCTACAAGGCAAGAGGAAACTAGTAGATCTAACCAGCCAGGAAATGGAAAAGTTCAAAAGGAATTTTGGGAAAGACTGTGGCTTTTTCCAAGACAAGTGTTTAAATCCCAAGGGAACAAAAAGGAAAGAGTATGCAGAGGGAATTGATCAAATTCTTTCAAGCAAGGGCCATCAAGAAGAACAGGAGACTAAGAGCAGGTGGATGGAAACAAAGAGAGCAAGCAGAAAAATAAAGATGAGCTTGAGAGAAGCATGCAGATTTATGGAGAGAGTTCAGTTTATTTGGGTCACTTTCTTTTTTCTTTGCCTCAGACACAATTGATCATAGAGGTGACACACGCTACCTTATCTGTACAAACTTGGTAGACACTTCCGGAGCTGATGTTCTGTGCTGCGCTGCATACCTGTAATTCTTTCTAAGACACAAGATGAATGTCTAGTTTAACTGGCAACTGCAAAGGTATTTTTGATGTATTACTACCATTCCTGCCTTAGTTCACTCTGTTATGACCAGCTGCTCAGGTGTATTTAGACTGTTTTCATAACTCATGGAGTTCTGGTACAATGTTGGGCTAGAGCAAAGCAAGCAAAGGGAAGTGACAGACATAAATCAGAATTGCCTCACTCTGAAAACTATATGACAAAAAGGACTCCTGCAAAATTGTGATAAATTACAGTTATCTGTAAGGTTAGCTTTTTGACAATAAGTAAGCTCAAATCCTGATAATGAAACCACATCCTGATCTCTTGTCTGACTACTTTGAATTTCTCTGATGAGGAAGAGCCATATCCTGGCTACCTGAGGATTCACCTTATAGAAGGGAAGTCTTTTGAGGGTATATAGCAAATACAGTACTCTGAACCCTGCCTCTTCACAGTCTTTCCTAAACCTCCAGCAGCAATGCATTTTTATCAAAAAAAGAACACTTGGCAGCAGCCGCTCAACATTGAGTTGTTCTTGGCCAGCGAAATACTGCACTGTAGCATCTTTGCCCATTCAAGTCTTCAATCATTGCATCATTTTGGAGTGAAAACAGACATAAGTTTGTCCCATGGAACAGAAGAGGATAGAATTCTTTTCCTAAAGCATTTCTTGGCAGTGTGATGTAGGCATTACTCCTTTATCTTTCAGCTGATACGAATCTTTACAATACCTGGTTCAAAAAATAGTATGAAATTAAACATCAAAAATAATATTTAAGATTTTAGGCAGCTAAGCCTATAACCTTCATGTGCCTTGAAAAAATTACTGTATTTTTTTTGGAATGTACACAAGGAGAAGAATAACTGGGATTTCTGAAACAAGTCATATCCATATAAGAATAAAAGAAATAGTAAAGAAGACTAAAAAGTTACCTGTATAAAATTGCACTAGGAGAACCGCATAATGGAAGTATTTTCTAATGGTGTGTCATGGTTGGCCTTTATAAATTAGAGGAGTTCTGAAGATGTCTTAAAATGCCCTTTCCCTTTTTCTTTAAGTCCAACGGCCAAATCAGTCCTGAGATCACAGGGTAGAACCTCATTGGTTTCAGTGGAATTTTATGAATTCCCTCCAGAGCTGTTCAAAGTGCCTGATTAAGTAATTTCTGCCCGGTATTATTCCTGCGCTCCATACATGGTTTCCTAGAATTTCACATCCTATAGTACCATTTACCATAATTTAATCAAATACAGTGTTTTGTAAAAAAGGAATGGTCTGATACACTGTGGGCTTGTTCTTTCAGATCTGAGCTAATGGCCGTGTTGGTGCTGGTGTTCGCAGTGCTGGCAAGCAATTCCAAAAAGTACCCTGGGGCTTTGGGAGCGCTCCCAGCTCCCCAGCCTGTGCTGGCCTGACAGAGATGCTCGTGGAGCGCAGCTGAGATGGGAGCTCCCCTGTGCAAGGGCTCAGTGACGGTCTGTGTCCCGGGCAGCCAGCTGGCTCGGCAGGCAGGGTGCTAACAGGTGATGGAGAAACCACCTGTGTGCAGCCGCGGAGCAGAGCGCGCAGTAGGACCCGGCCCTGCCGGGCTCTTGCTCGGGGCTTTCTCCATGGCAGCCCCCGCTCCCAACTCGGCCCGGGGCGCGGTGCCGGCTCAGCCCCGCAGAGGCAGGCACCCCCGGCGGAGCGGCCCGCAGCCCCGCCGCTGCGGGGGCCAGTCCAGCAGGGCAGGGAGCCGGGGCTGAGCCCTCCTCGCCCGGCCGGAGAGGGGTGGGGGTGTCGCCCCTGCCGGCGGGCTCCCCGGAGCCCCGCGCCGCCGCCCGCCCCGCGCCGCCGCGGGTGGCGGGGGAGGCGCCGCCGCCGAGGCGGGGCCCCGCTTCGCTCCGCCGCGCCGCGCCCGGCCCCGCTCCGCTCCGCCGCGGCCCCGCTCCGCTCCGCCGCGGCCCCGCTCCGGCTCCCGCGGCCCCGCTCCGGCTCCCGCGGCCCCGGCGCGGCGGTGCTGCCGCGCTCCTCCGCCGCATCCCGCCTCGCCGCGGCTCCGGGCGCCTCCCGCCTCCCAGCATGAATGTGAGGAGGGTGGAGAGCATCTCGGCGCAGCTGGAGGAGGCCAGCTCCACAGGCGGTAGGACGCGAGCGGCGTGGGGGCGCGGGGTTTTTCTTCTGAGTTATTTTGGGGTCTCGCTCTCCACCCTTAAGCAGGAAGTCTTGCAACTTGGCGCGGGGTGGGAAGCTGCCTGCTTGCGTGGGGTAAACGCATCTGTGCTATCTTGGAAAAATGTGTGTGTGTCTATGGGGACAGTAAGCAAATGCTTAATGCCTGGGATCTCGGGCTAAGAAACGTTCAAGGCTTTGCGAAGCCCGCTGTAACATGCCTGAAGAGACCTAACTGGTACTTTTGCCTTCGCTGAAATGACCTGGGGCTGGGTATGAACCTCCCGGCGCATCATGCACGTCCTCTCTGGTTACTAACTCGCAAGAGATAATTTTGATCACTCCCACTTATACCTCCTTGCTTTGATCTCCTTTGTACCTTCCTGATGCCCAAGTAACTATTATTTGACGGAGACCAGCTTCTTCTGGTAAGCCAAAGGCTGCCTGGTGCCTTTCTCTTCTCTGTATTGCAATTTGCAGTAGCATATTCACCTGAGAAAGGTTACAAAATAACTTGCATTTTAGGGAGGAGAAAAGCATGCTTTGCTGTTCTCCACGTTGACTCTGACTCCTGGAGAGTTAAGAGTTCTCCCAGCATGTGTAGGAAACAGAGTTATTTAGAAATGAATCTGCTTTTGTGAAATGTGTGTAACGTGCTGCTGCTGAGAAAGGTGCCCAGTTCAAGGTACGATGAAGGTTGGAGAGCTAATGCAAAACTTTGCAAAACAGCCAATCAAAAATAGGGGAAAGTTGTTTTCTAAAAAAAGATGGAAAACTATTTCATGTTTCCTGCTGTGTTGCTAGATTTCTGAGAAACTGTGTGATGCCAGTGTAGAATAACAGCCTTGCCATGAAGTTGCTTGAAAGATGCAGTGAAGTCCCACTCTTTGCTTGATTTCTGATGCTTCAGAATAGCCTTTTTGCTTGTTAGAAGAGGCTTACAGCTACGTGTCCTCTGTTGGACTGTACTTGGTTTTCCTCTTTTCTTTATGTCTCAGCTTTTCTCACGTGTTAGGGCTTGTAGCCCTTCAGATAAGATACTACATCATTTGCTTTGGGGATAGGGAACTTTTGTAATTGAGTATGCAATTAGTTTTAGGCTATCAGCACAATTGTTAATCCATCTTTGCGTTTCTTTAAAGCTTCAGGAAAAAATGCATACTTAGTCATTATGGTTATCCAACAAGGGTCTCGGCCACCGAAGTGATGTTGCGATACTTCTCGCTGCTTTTCACATCCCAGCCCCCCAGGTTATAATTATGACTTTTTCCTCCACATACCACCATCAGCCTTACAGCTCTAGTCTGTTAGAGATAGGAAAGTCAGGTTGTTTTTCTGTAACACATACATCATCAGGGATAAACACCGGGAAGGCTCTTAGCTACACCTGTGCAATCACCGTGCAGGACCATTAGGGCTAAACAAAACTAAGGTCATAATTTAGACATAGTGGATTTGCATAGGTGCTATTGAGGAATAATTTGGTTTATGGATCGTTACTATAGGTGTTGAAGCATAAAGTTTGCTTCTTAACATTTCATATTATAGTTAGCATTAACAGGAAAGTGTCTATAAGAAAACTGGGGAAATATGATCTGAATCCATGTCATACAAATAATATGAAATACCAAGATGATATTTTTACAGAAAATGTTTTCAGTTGAATTCTGTATTAGGTGTGTGTTCCATTTTGGTTCTATTGATATGCATATCTTGTAGCTTTTAGAAATTAATGAGGGCTTTAATTCACTTTAGGCTTGTAATGGTGAGAGGTAGTGAGATATACCTTTGCACTGTTTTAGAATAAGAAGCAAAATCTAACTGAAATATGAGTTAACTGTAGGAAAAACATCTCTCAAAAATAAGTTCTTATGCCAGAATGGAAAATGGAAAGATAAAAATGACAAAGCTAAAAGAAAATACTTCCATTCTTTTGGAAAATGAAATACGTTAGATCACCACTCAACTTACATCTCATTACTAGCTTGATTTTTTGTTTAAGCAAGTGTCTAGCTTCACTGCTTGCAGCTTCCTTCTTATGTGAGAGAGCACATGTATGTTCATCTTTCCCAAATGTTGGCCCTTTTTTATCTAAGCTTCCGTTTCCACCCTTCCCTTCTCTAGCTGTTTCCCTCCAGAATTCCAAGCTTTCAACTCATTTTCGGTACCATCAGCATTTCTGAATGTACCTGTCTGTTTGTTACTTAATGAGGAAGCATTCAGTAGATTTGTTCTCATTATTTCTCTTCAAATACAAACAATGTTTAAAATGTTACTTATTTTTAAACGGTAATGCCTGCAGTAGAGTTGTTACAAGAATTTAATGGTGGTGCATGAGAGTCAGAAAATGAAATGAAGTGCAGCTGTTCCTCCATTTCATTTTTCCAAGTGAAATAAAGCCCAAGTACTACACTAGCAGCTTAAATTATGAAAATTATAAATGACAAAGGAAACATTTTGTGCCTTTTAACAAGCAATGACTCTCTTCAGCTTCTCTTCCCCTTACATTTACAGTATTGCAACTTGCAGGACATCTTTTACATTCAACGTAATGTCAGCTGGAGCACCACTGAGAGTTGTTGAAGTAACAAAATACTTCCTCTCCTACATGTTGAGCTATTGCAATGATGAACTGTTTCATCCCTCTGCCCCATGAAACAGTCTTTATCAATGTCTTAGCTGTGAGGAGGTTGTATTTGTGCTAGTAATAGCCAAAACTCATCTGCTACTGGGTAAAGCCATGAAGGGTATTGGCAAAACCAGAAGAGCCGAGTGAGATTATCAGAAAAAGTTTGCACGGGTAAGAATGAGTTTAACTGCAAGGTGTCCTGTGAGTTCAATATCTAGGACAAAGTTAAGCTGTTGGGAATACTAATATGGATAAGATGCTATCACAGCAACTGGTTGCTTTGCCTTAGGGTATCGTGAATTTAGAATGGGGATTGTGCTGACCAATATACCCTTCCTTACTCAAACAATAGAAATCTTTAAAAAAAGCCACAGAGTTATTTCTGACAAGTTTTGAAGATTTTCTATGACTAGACAGGGCAGCCGCAAATTCTGGGTGTCAGGAAAGAGGCTGTCATTTCTGCATTATGTGCAGAAGATGGACCAAATAGTGCTATTAAAAAGTGTTTATCCAACTTTAAGTTTACTTAGAGTTTGGTATTCTCTGCCATACCTCTGAGAGATCCTTGTGCAATAGTGTTCACTTTTGCTTTTAATGAATGGCTTTCTCTTGTTGCTTGAGGCATTCTTAGAAGACAAAGGAAAGCATGCTAGAAGGACAAGAAACTGCATACAGGAAAAGCTGAAAATAGGAATTTAGGAAAAAGTATGGTAACAAAAATGACAAAAGTGAGGAAAAATGCACTGGAAAACAAATGCAGGAAAAAAGATGAGGTGGGAGGAGGGGAGTGAGGAAGCAACTTCTTACATACCTTGACATACAACTGCAGTGTGCCCAGGTGGCCAAGAAGGCCAACGGCATCCTGGTCTGTATCAGAAACAGTGTGGCCAGCAGGAGTAGGGAGGTGGTCGTGCCCCTGTGCTCGGCACTGGTGAGGCCCCACCTCGAATCCTGTGTTCAGTTTTGGGTCCCTCATTACAAGAAGGACACTGAGGTGCTGGAGCGTGTCCAGAGAAGGGCAATGAAGCTGGTGAGGGGTCTGGAGCACAAGTCTTATGAGGAGCGGCTGAGGGTACTGGGGTTGTTCAGTCGGGAGAAGAGGAGGCTGAGGGGAGACCTCATTGCTCTCTACAATTACCTGAAAGGGGGTTGCAGAGAGGTGGGTGTTGGTCTCTTCTCCCAAGTGACGAGTGACAGGACAAGAGGAAATGGCCTCAAGTTGCGCCAGGGGAGGTTCAGGCTGGATATTAGGAAAAATTTCTTTACTGAGAGAGTGGTGAAGCATTGGAACAGTCTGCCCAGGGAAGTGGCTGAGCCACCCTCCCTGGAGGTGTTCAAGGAATGTGTGGACGTGGCATTGTGGGACATGGTTTAATGGGCATGGTGGTGCTGGTTGATGGTTGGACTTGATGATCTTGCAGGTCTTTTCCAACCTTAGTGATTCTGTGATACTAAACAAAAGCGTATCCTATTGAGGGATACTGGAATAGGGAGGTATGCATTGGTCTAATTCCTTTATAACCCAAATGGGATTCATCTGACACGATGAAAAGCAGGCAGTGACTCTCCAAGTGACTTCCACCAATACTCGTATCAGTGTGAAAGCTTTGGTTTGTCTAGGAGCTCCATCCATAGGACGTGCTGTCAGTCAAGAGTCAGTGTCACTTTTTCGGCTAGTGATCTGTTGTCCCTAAACACTCTTCCTGTCCTCTTAGATATGAGAGACCTTCTGGCCATTTTATCTTGTGCACCTGTATCCTAGTGCATCCTCTGCCTCTGCCTGAGCCTTCTGTAACACAGATACATTCTCGTAGGAGCCACAGCTAGAAATGCTGCTTCCAAATGCCACACGTTTCTGTGAAAGTTTCAAATACACAAGGGAAGGAATAAATTAAATGGACTCATGATCTAACAAGGGAGCTATCTTTGTAATGGACATGCAAATAGATGCAAATATTTTAAGCATAAAATACACATCCTGCTCCTGCAGGATGGAGGAAATAACTGATGTTTTGAGAGAACTGACTGCAGTGTAATCCTCTGTGTAAAATTTGGTCTTTGCCTCCATCTCAATTCCTGTATTCAGTGAGCACATGAAGCAGTAATTATATGCAAAATGCTAGTGTGGAGAGTCATATTTGATATGAATGCTGAAAATACCTTGGCTTCCCACCAATATCAATTTTATAGGTTTTGCACAAAATACAGCTTTCTTTTTCATTATTCTGTGTTTCAAAGCTATTACCAGTGCTCAGAGAGTTAATACAAATAACCAGACATCTGGACAAGTTTTGGGTATATTGGGCTTAGAGAACTGTCTCTTTCCAGGTGTTTTTAGACTTTATGAAGTATACAGAAGCAGATATGGTATCTAGCAGTTAACGTAGCCATAAGAGAGGTGTAGCTAGCATGTGTCGTGGAAAGCTTTTATGGTGTATTAGATAAGCATTTAGCACTTATGCTTTGGATTGGAGCTGAATATTTGATCTGTGCAGCATTCAGCTGTAATCTGTCCCATCTCAGCCACTCAGTTTGCCATTGTGATTTATTCAGAATCTTTGGCACTTGAAAGAGAAAGTATCTAAAAATACAATGCCTGATTGCTTCACTATTTCATAGATATGTGAGTTCTTGCCTGGCTGTCTTACTGTCCTTCCCCCCACAATTCTGCTTGTCCTCTCTTGCAAGTACCAAAATAGACTGTATTCAAAATTTTGCTTGCCAAACGAACGCTGGCCATTTATTGTCTCCTGTTAGCAGAGGCCATTACTCCTATTTGAGATGAGAGAGAAAACATTGGCACAAGGTTGTGGACTGGGCCAGGAGCCAAGCTGTTTTTTCAGTAGTTGTAGTCAATACAGTCTGAAATAAGTAGGATTCTCTTATTTATTAGCACACACTTTAATTAATAGGCTTGGACCTATTCTGGGGCGTAAGGAGTGCAGATACAAAAACCTTCTTTCTTTGAAGCACAGTGTGGCAGCACAGCTGGAGATAGTTAACATTGAGGTTAATGGGCTAGTTTGGACACTATGTCTCCATAATATTTGGCCTGAACTATAATGTGTGGTTGTGTCAAAAGTAAGTGGACAGAAGGTTGACATAAGTGTTAGTTTTTTGGTAGTAGTTGTCCCTTCAGAATCCTGTTTTCTCTGGCAAGGTCTTTGCTTGCTATTGCTTTGGTGGGTAGGCAGTATTTGGTCCAGATTTCCCACTGAGTACACCAGGTGGAATGTGAAAGTCAAAATGTATGGAATATATATATTTTTTGGAGTCTATGGAACGCATGGAATACAATTATTTTGTGGTGTTCTTAATTATTATATTGTAATTGTATTACAGGAGTCTTGGGATCATATAGACCATAGTTTGTCTTCTTCCTCTTCATTTTCCATTCTCACGCTCTACAGGAGAGATCGGTTCTGTGTTATTGCCTTCACGCATGCAGCAGCAGAGGAGTTTGGGCTCTAGACTTGCTGCTATGAATTTGGAAGGTCTGTAGACAACTATAAACTGGCAGCAGTTTAAAATATGTGACTGGGTTGAAAGTATATTGAATCCATTCACCTCTAAGAATAAACCCAAACACAGAATAAAAGCTGTAGATCTGCACACATACTGTGTTTTATTTCTGGCAGCCTAGCAGAGACTTAATATGGTATTAAAAGGAGCTTTCTGTCAGAGGTCTGAAAATAAATATAGTGTTGCTCTTTTATATTCTTTTTCACCTATAAAACAAATTTCTTTAGAGGTACAGTTTATAGTTGTGATCCCCTGTTGTATATTTATAATTTATGCTGCAGTGACACAAACAGTGGCCTGAATGTCATAGATTCTTATGTGTCCACTGGAGAAATGAACTACGGGTGGAAGGCATGATAATAGGCAATTTTAAATTATAAATATTTTGCCCTGTTAAGAACAACAATTCACATTTAAATGTTTGGATTTTATTATAGGAGAAAATATCTTTATTTGTAGGCCAGATATTTTCACCAAATAAAGTGTAAACCTGGAAGATTCCCTGAGCACAGTGAAATGTCTAGCACTATACAACACATTCTATCAGTACGCCACAAAATGAAAATGACTAAGTAGTGACAGCATAGATATGGTTATACAAAATTAAAAGCTTTGAATGTCCTAAGACATAGACTGCAAGGTGGTTGCCTTATTTCATGCAGTCAGTGAGAAAGGGTTTGTTATTTTAATGTTAGGGAAAAAGACCAATTTTACTGATACATTGTCTTGTTCTCACAATTTTCAGTTACCTTTCCAGCAGAGAGAATTTTTGTGAATATCACTATAGTCATTAGGTTTTAGTGTAACAAATCTTTTTCTTATTTTTGAATCAAAGTTTACTTTCATTAAGAATCCAGAAGAAACATTTAGGATTTATTAGAAAGGTAAGCTGTAGCCATAAAACATGATGATGGGTCTGATTCTTCACAGTGGAGGTTTTTTTTAATCCTTGCCCAGAGTGGGAACAATCATAACAGCACTTCATTGCAGTAACTCATTTGACTATCATCACTATTCCTGTAAACCCTTTGATACCTGTGGGAATGATTGCAATGAATAAGGATTTTGGCCCTGATATTTGTGAAAACCAGGAGAATACTGAACCTGGAACTGAAACACAGGTCAAGTTTACGTGATTCCGTGTAAAGGAAGGAAACTGCTACGCTGGAAATACTTAGCAGTAATTGAAAGTTTTATAGCTCTGATGTATCTTGAAATGAAGTAAAATGACCAAAACCTTTTATTGAGTCACTCATCTACATGCTTTACAGTAAAATGAAAAGCTCATCTAGGCACCCCTTCTCCAGTCTCTTAATATCTGCATGATACAATAACTGGGGGGCTTCCTTAATTTGTGCCACCTGGCTAGTGTTGCCAAAGGTGTCCTTGCTGTCCGGGCATTGCAGTAATGTACTGTCTTCTGGCTATTTTCCCCTGCCATGTAAGGACTGCAGTGGGAAATGCTGAAGCTAGTTGTGCTGGTACTTTGGTAGTTAAGGACTTTTTGGGTCAAATCCCTAACATGTTGTTTTGGTAAGAAATTCTGCTTTCTGTACACTCACAGAAATGTTTCTGGTAATCTGTACCGATTGATTTCCAAATCCTTGAACAGATTTATTAAATAGAGGAGAAACAACATGATTCAGATGAAATCATTGAGTCACTGCAGACATGGAGTCTGCAATATTGACAAATATCCCTGTTTGTGTATAGAAAGCAATAATATTGATTTGTATTTATTTATTTTGTTGGTTGTGCTCCAAAACAGTCTTTAATTGCTTAAAAGTTACTGTGTATGTTCTGTTCTTTGCTTGTATTAAAGCTATAGTTTTTTGCTTTGTGTTGTAATTTAAGGTAACACTTTCTAAACAAAGGAATTACATTGCATTCTACATCACAAGCATTTATCAATAGAGTGGGGTTTAATCAGTGTTGAAGAACCCATGGAAAAATTTACAAAATTTACATAATTCTCGCTTTAAAATTATAGTTATTTGACTTAGAATTTTTAATGATATTACCGTGTATGTTATAATAAAAACATATTGAAAAACAACATTGTGCCAAACAAAAGATAAGCATAATATGATGAAAAGAACTATCCTAAATGGAGAATGTCCTAAATGCATGCAGTAAGTTGGAATGGAGGAAAAATAGAGGGTTTTTTTTTACATTTTAACATACTTACCTGATGCAATTTGAAAGGATGATCTTCTGAAAATCGGACTCTAGATAACATCTGTCAGGTACAAGCATTATTGCAACTGAACACGGAGATTTGGAATTTTATAGTATGTAGAGATGTCTGTGTATATGCTAAGTACCATAAACTAACAATCTATGATGACATTTTCAAAATAACTGAACCAGTACTACTATAATGCTTTTTTGCATGAATGTTACTGCTCATAGTTTCAAAGAACACCCTAGGAAGGACTGACCTTTTTTTGAGTCAGTCTGTTTTAGAGTGTGCCAAAGCATGTTGTACCAACCACTCCTGGGTGTTTCGCTGTATCAGGTGCCCCCTCCCTGTCCAGGTGCTGAGATGGGTCAGGGAAAGCCTCTGCGCACACACACAGCACCACTGCTGGGAGGGACATGTTGTGTATGTGCACATGGTTTCCCAGTGTGGATGGGTGTTGGGAGAATGAAAAGTAGGCTGTGGGATGGCAGTCCCTGCCTAAGCAGTTAAAAGAAAGGAGAGGAAAATGATCAAGAAATGTCTTCTTGTGTGTGTGGCTTCAGTGGTATCTGAGCAAGCGGACTCTGGGATCTGCTGCTCTATTACCTTTAGCTGGAGACGAATCCTGTTTATCTTAAAATAAGTAGGAGAAAAAGCCTTAAAGAATACCCTTTTGAAGCAATATAAAAGATGTATTTCAAGCAGATCCAGGCACAGAATCATGTTTTGCTTCATTGCATGCTGGTAACAGTATGATAGGTGTTTCCTCAGATCACTGTCGGTCTTCTGTTTTGACAATGTATAACCAGGTGACACCCAGATGTCCTTAATCATTCTGACTATTGACTTATATTCTACTGCTCAATAAGTGAATGGTACCCTACATATCTAATGATTCACTCTTTCTATTCTACATGTCCTTTTCCACGTTGATTTATGGACATTTGAGGTTATTTTGTTGTGTTCTGAGATGCAACATTATAAAAAATATCACATATTGTAATGCTGTCTATAGAGAAAGATAAATCTATACTGTTTCTCTGGAGTATTGTGTGCTGGCAGCATCCACCTGCTGGTAACTGAAACAAGTACACAATAAAGTTCATTGTTATTTTTAAAAAGATGCTCTAATTGAATACATACACACAGTAACTCTTAGGTGCTGCCCTGATTTCTGCACAGCCAGGATCTGCAGTCTACCAAATCTAAGGTGCCTAAGGAAAAGCTATAAAAAAACCAAGTAAGATATACCTGCAAGTTATGAGAGTGTGCAGTATGATTAAGATATAGAGAATTTTATGCTACTGTTTCAGTAACTAGGTCTACTTCATATACTATGTCATTCTTCAGTCTTTGTGTTGGTGATGAGATGGGGTTTTTCTGTTTTGCTTTTTGGAATATGCCACATTGTGCAAACATCTTCCCAGCCTACTGTCCAGAATTGGGGGAAAATGGGAGAACTACCTCTGTGGCTAGGACCTGTCAACCCACTTCATTGTTTGCTTCAAAGCCATTGCTTTCAGTCTCTCTCTCTCTAGAACTATGTATTTGTTTCCCTACTTGGGAAACAAGGGAAAAAGGAGGTCAAATAGCAGGATGGATTTGGTAAATAGTTGATAGGTTTTGCCCTTTCTGCCTTCCATTACATAGTGATGAAGATCCTCTTTGCAGGAGGAGATTGAAACCTCCAAGTCTTTCAAGCAATGGCTCCCCGCTTCTGTCTCTACCTGCCAATTCTAAGGCGCACGTGAACCCCTCAGGTAAATGAGTACTTTCTCACCTTTGTTGTGTAATCTTTTACCTCAGAGCGTTGTTGTTTTGAGTTTTATTCACTTCTCTCTAGGTTGATTGATTGTCAGTCAAAGGAGAGGAGAGTATGTGATGCCTCCAGTGGAACTGGTGGGTCCCTAATGTGTGTTTTATAAAACTGAATTCCAGTAGCCTGGAGGAAAAATAGTATATTGAGGTTAAGGTGAGGAGGGAACAGGCGTGACTGAGGGTATACGGTGACATAGCTCTTTCCATGGCACACCTGCTGTCAAGTTTCCCCCTAGTACTTTAAATCTTTATTAAACATATGAGTTAGTAGCACTTAAAATTATACATATTCATACTTGAATACCTTGATTAATTACTTAGCTTGCAGGGTTGTACAGCATTTAGACATTATTTAGACTCATTAAAATCTTTGCTTCAGTTGCACCTTTTGTTTGTATTCGTCTAATTTTCTGATACTAAAATAGAATAAAGCAATTCTGTATTTCAATATAGACTTATAAAGATCATTTCTTATATCTAAAGTCTTTGAGTCATCCCAGACTTCTTGAGAATCAGTAACTTTTTTTCTTTCCTGAAGATACGGGGAGGTGTTCAGCTAAAACACTATGTTGTATTAAAAAAGAATAACAACTCTACTCCTAATGTAACTGTATATTTTACTTTACCAGGGTTCAAAAATGACTGCCTAAACTTAGAAATGCAAAAGCAAGAACATTTTGACCTGTTCAGAGTGGAATATAAAGCTATCTGAAAGGTGTCAGTAAATTTCTAACAGCTTATTAAGCAGTGTTTTATCAGCAGTCACTTTAATCAACAGCACTGTAAATTATTACTAGACTGACAACCTGTTAGGACATTTTCAATTGAAGAATTCAGAAGAAAGTAGGGGGTTTTTGAGTATGCTTTTCCCCTTCAGGAACCCAGAACTTTAATGGTGTGTTTTCACGTATGCTGCATCACAAAGAATATGTGCAGAAATGCTGTCAGTTAAGAGACTAATTCCTCACTGAAAACAAAGAAAAAGTTGATGGCATTATCAAACCGCTATTTGGTAAGTGGCAACTTACAGTGCTGATTGCGTAGATGGTATATTGTCCATTTTGCAGGTGTAGTGTTAGAGGAAATGTATATTCAATAGTGAACATACAGTTAATTAGATAAACTGATACTGGTTTCTTGTTGCAGTAACACTAAAATGATGGTTTGTGTTCCAAGAAGAGTGTCTATCGATTAAATGCACCTTGCACTGAAGCAATTAATATAGATCTTCTTGATCCATCAGTGCCTGTTTCATTATGATTAGAAGGCCTGATCTTAACAACAGTTGTAATACAGTGTCGTATTTACAACTGAGAACCATCCTGTTATATGTAAGAAATATACTTGGTCATAAGTGTTTGAAAAATTGACTTTAGTCCTTCAGATTCTGAAACCTCTTACAGAGAAGGGAAGAAAGCTTTTCCCTCTTCCTGCATAGTCTGTAATTTCATAAACCAAAAAAGATAGGCTGCAGCTTTAGAGAATACCCAACTACATTGACAAAACACCTTGTAATGCTAATGTAATCTTATAATGCTAATATAATGTGAAAAAATATGATAAACAAAAAGAGGTATCAAAAGAGAATCTGTTTCCCTGCTCAGAATACTGGAGACTATTTCCAATTCAAACTACCAAAACTGCAACTTTTTCTTTTTAAGAGTCAGTTTATTATTTGCTTTCTGGGAAACAAAACTTCTTCAAGGAATGCTGATATTTTAGTGTAATATCATGATTTGAGAAACTTGTATTTTAAGAAAAAAAACAAAAACACCAACTGAGGATAAAATAAATAGGCATATACTCAGGCAAGTTTCTAGGTTTATATTTGTCTGTGAATGCTAGGCCGACAGTGACTAACCAGACTGATTACATATGGCTGTATGTAATCCATACAGCCTACTCAGGGCAGAAGGCTGATGCAAAATCCAGCTCAAAATTTCTATTACATTGGATTTTGTTTGTACTTTTCAGATAAAAGCAATAAAAAACATGGAATCACAGAGAAATACTTTGGAAGAGAAGTTGAGAAGTCTTATTATTTATCCTTATGCCCAAGGCAGGATCAAATATTTATATGGTAGTTCAGACAGCTTTTTGTCTAATGTACTTAAAATCCACCAGTACTGGGTGCTTCATAACATCACTAGGTAATCTACTCCAGAATTTATCTTTCCTGTTACAAACGTTTTCCTAGCTCTAAAGTAAATCTTCTTACATTTAAAGCCTGGTACACAAAATGGATGAAATACATAGCCAAGATTTTACAGTACTGAATAGGACAAAAACATTATTTGGTATATCTTACTGACTTTTGATGTGTTTATACTTTCAGGTGTGAACTACTGCCCCTTTTGCAGCAGCCTTCCACCTGTCTTCAGCCTGTGATTTAACATGTTCAGTAGTGTCAGACTTCCCAGATACACAGATGTTACCCAAATAGTTTTTCTCCATTCTGTTTCTACAAGATAGATTATTTCTCTGGAACTGTACTTGGTGTCTTCTACTTTACAAACGATAACTAGTCTTTGAGTGTTGCTTTTTATCTTCTAACTTCCAAACTTGTTGGAAGCTTACTGACTACAGTGCTTGAAATTGGAAAAATAGAGGTAGGGTACAGATTTCAACTTAGCTCCAGGAGTTTCTGCCTTGCACATAGGAGAGATTCCAGCTTGCCCCTGTTGATGGTAATTCTTCCTGTCCTACAAGACCTCTGTAGGAGTTACTGCTTCCACGGAGGTGAGATCAGCGGCTCCCAGTTCCTGTTGGGTCTGAGGAGCAATCACTGTAGAGTAAGTTACACCCTTGCAGCGCAGCAAATGTTTTGCCTTTGTATGAAGCAGCTCTCAAGAATTTGGGATAGGGTAGGAGTCATTGTCTTACAAGAAATAACAACAATTAACTTTACCTCATTTCTATAGGAAGCTTGATGAAAGACTGCAGGGATCCTCAAGGGCCTCCAGAACTTGTCTCTTTTATGCTCTGAATATTGGATACTCCAAATAAATAAAATAGATAAGTACAGCTTCAACTTGCTCAGCTTTCCAGCTATTGGATTTGGACCTTCAGAAAGGAATTACAGAAATAAGGAGGAAACTTTGTCAGTGACCTTTTTATGAACTGTATCTTTTCTAAGGATATTTTAGTTCTTGAACATTTGATACGTAGCATGAACATCTTAGTTCTCTCTTCCATAAATAAAAACTGAAGACAGTTACTTTAAACAATTTTTTAACATGAACAGTCAATGTCACAGGCAATAGTGAAGCTTTTGAAGTTTCAAACACTTCTTATTCAGATTATTTTTATCAGTGCTGTACCATCTCACACTTGAAAAGATGTGCCTCCGCCTTATATGAGTGTCTTTACCAAATGTTATTATGATGATAAAATAGGGTGTGCTCATTCCTCTCTCATTTTTCAAGGCTGATGTATCTCGGAGGCTTTAATCAAGAAAGATGTCATGTATTTTAACTTTTGTACCATCTTAAGCCTTTCTAGTTGTAATTTTTGGTGTACGTACTCCAAAACGTATTTAACTTTTGTCCAGTGCTTGATTAAAACCACCATTAGAATGGCACTTGCATACAAATGACCATAGAAGATTTATTATCTGTCTTTTCCAAATTCTTTTTTATAGTTTGATAGTTTAGGGATATGGTTCTTTAAGCTTGTAGTTCCAGGAGAGTTCTGTGATAGCTCGTCTGTGGATGTTAATAAATTAAACTGTGTGTTTGAATTCAGTTGTGAGATGTGATAAAGTTATTTTAACGAGCCCAGGCAGAGGCTTTTATCAGGCAGTCCTCTAGAGGCACAGAGCTGGCACTCTGACTTTACACCATTCAACATTCCTTGTGTTGGCCTTGCTGGAAAAATGTTACACTTGAGTTTTATATTTATATATAACATCATCTTCTTTTCTGTATACTTTGGCAACTTCACAGTGTTTTGATTGACAATTACTTTGCTAACATTCATCACAACTAATGTATTTTATACATTGTGTGTCTTTGCCTGCACAGCATTTATTCTCCTTTTGAATTGTATTTTAAATGTTCTACAAATATATCAGCCTAGTATTGCCCTTTTCCTTCAGAACAACTTTGTCAGACAGTTGACCTTAGCTGGAAATAAAGCGTGCAATGAGTTCTATTGTTGTGCCTGTTCCTGAATAGTATAACTTTTTATTAGTCTAGTCATTAGTCTTTTATTAAGCTATTAAGCCAGTAATCATGTACCTTTGATAGTACTGTGAGGAGAACTACATTGTTTATTGGATGATAGGTTCACAATGCTTTTTAATCAGAATTCTCACCATCTTAAAATAAAATTACTGAATGGTTTCTGAAGTCTTGAATGATAATTCCTAAGTGATAGAGAAATGAAATTGAGAAGTCTTAGTAGGAAGATTGTAACTTTCTCAATCCAGGCATTTGGGCTATGCCTAAATTTGGGAAATAGTAGCTCAGACTTGCAGTGTGAAATGCGGTTACTGAGTAAGAATGAATAAGAATTTTACAGGGGTTTGCTTCAGTCTAGCTCTAGTCTAGTTCGATTGACTAAATGCCTGCTAATAGTTGGGAGTGCATTAAGTGAGCTTCTGGAGCACATCTTCCCACTTAATTTCATCTAAAAGAATCCAATTTGTGCATTCCAAGTGCATTCTGTGATGTGAACCAAAACGTGGCAAGTGGGGACTATTAAATGGCTTCTGAAAGCACATTCCTGATCTGAATGGAAATGCTAGTATGTCCACATGTCAGACAGCACTGTGAGAGCTTTGCCATTCTCCAGAGACCCAGAAATTGGGTGAGTTTGTTGAATTACAGTTTCATCTCTTTTGCAGAATTCAAATCTGATCCTTCCTAGCTCAGGGAATTTACGGAGGCATGCTTAGGGACCCTCCTAATATTTTAGGGATGTTTGTTAAAGATTAGGCCTATGTATTATAGGATTTACTAAAATACAGGAAAATATTCTGAGCAGATATTAATTTCACCAAAATTGTGTCTCGTTAGAGACAAATTCTCTGTCAGAGATTTTCCTAAAATCTAATCGCCATCACCAAGCATCAGCATCATTGAGCAGAAGCTGTTCCTCACTATTTGATAGCTGCTATCACTTGCCTGGTTGACAATTTGCAATTAATTCTCATTGTGTGTATTCAGGCAGATCATTTAGTTGTGGCTGTGGAATGGCACATGTGCAGAACATATAGTACAGAACTCCCATCAGCTAAATGCCTTCTGGAATAGGAAGATGTATAGCTGTATCAAAAATGAACATCACAGGTTTTAAAAGTAGAATACATGTGTGCTAGAATTTCAGTTCTGGACTTAGTAAATACACCATCTTAGATTGGCTGTATCACAGCAGCGTGAGGCAGACACACCCTGGTAACTTTTTGTAGTTTCTATGTTTCAGGATGCAATTACTTGTCCAGAGAGAATATATAAAGTCACTAAAAACCCAGAGAGAAAATTAAGTCAATAGCACTGCGAAGAGTATAAATCTGTATGAAGGTTGGCTAATTTTATAAATTACATTAGTTTGTTACGGCACTAGAATTGGAACTTTTAAAATACTGTGCCAAAGCACAGCTCACTGAATATTTCAAGAATGTTTGTAGGTACACTTAGAGTTTGATCATAGCAATTGGGTAGCGTTTTCCTTGCACCCCATGACTACGAAGTCTAATGTTATCCCTATTTGCTATAGAAATAGCCGCAAAGCCAAATTATCTTAATTTCATTTTTGTCTTATTTTCAAGCTCAAAAACTACACCTTGCAATGTCTTTCTACATTAAGGAATCAAATTTATGTTCAGGGTGATTATACTTCTTTTAAACATTGCTAAATTGCTTCTAAATCCAATTATTTCAGAGATGACGCAGCTACCAAATTTATTCTTAGCTCATGTAAGTGCCATCTCAGCCTACTATGAAAAACATTTAAAAATCTTGAATACATGAAGACTTCATTCCTTGTCTCCTATATTCAGTTAACTTAAGAAAAACTACACAGGTTTGTTTTTCCCAGAATTGTATAAGCGGAAAGCTTTTCCATGATGGAAGCTAAAAATGGAAATTATTAATGGTAATTTCTTGAAGCTTGAAAGTGACTGACAGTTTCTACTCAGCACCAGTGAGGCCACACCTGGAGGGAGTACTCTGTCCAGTTCTGGGCTCCCCAGTACAAAGGAGACATGGACATACTTTAGAGAGTCCAGCGAAGGTCCATAAAGATGATGAATGGACTGGACCATCTTTCCTACGAGGAAAGGCTGAGATAGCTGGGACTGTTTGGCCTGGAGATGAGAAGGCTCAGGGGGGGATCTCATCAATGTAGATCAGTTCCTGAAGGGAGAGTGCTTAGAAGATGGAGCCAGGCTCTTTTCAGTGGTGCCCAGTGACGGGACCGGAGACAATGGGCACAAACTGAAACACAGGAGGTTCCCTCTGAACATCAGTAAATGCTTTTTTAGTGTGATGGTGACCGAGCACTGGCACAGTTTGACCAGGGAGGTTGTGCAATCTTCCTCCTTGGAGACATTCAAAAGCCACCTTGACATGATCCTGGGCAACCGGCTCTAGGTGGCCCTGCTTGAACAGGGAGGGGGTTGGACCAGACAACCTCTGGAGGTCTCTCCCACCTCAACCATTCTGTGATGCTGTGACTGAAATGGACAACATTTTTTTTAAAGTGCTGTTATAGAACATTAATTGTAATTAAATTTCTAGGGATACTTGGGATTTTGTGGCCCCAAAAATACTGCATTTTTCATCTTTGTTAACTTTTAAATACAAAACTATACATAGAAATGTAATCCCAGGGATGGTCCTCGCTGAGGAAAAGAGAAAACTGGATGAATATTTTTAAGCAAATGGCAGGGAAGACTGTAGTTACATATTAAATTGGAAGAGTGGTTCTGCAGTGTAAGATGCACTGTGTAACTAATATTTCATGGATTGGAAATGAATGGTTTTAGGTGTTCAGTGGTAAGTAATTCAGTTCTCAATTAGAGCAATGCACAGACACACCAAAAAGAACAGTTTTCTTTAATATATACTCAAAGATGTAGGCACTCAGGCATTACATATTATTGCCATGATCTATCTGAAACTAATTTTGAAAATAAACTCTTGTTTATTGTCAGTATAATTTCCTTATCTGTTAGGACTCTTGTTAGTTTTGTATGTAGAACCCTTGTAGAATGGGATCTGTCCTTTTTGCCATTTTTCTAGAGCTCTTAATCTGTCTGTTCAACCTTGTTGGTCTCCTGTTTTTGTGAAGAGCCTTCAGTGGCCTAGGTGAGCATCAATAGCTGGAGATGTGAGCCACAGTGTGGAAATGTTGGATCTGTATGCATATGCTTGTATAGCATGCAAGAAAATTAAATTACTTTTGTTTCCTGTTTACTGTGTCTGTGTATAGGGTGCTAATTGATTGTGTTGTACATCTATAGTATCTCTGAATGAACTGAGGAGGTCAGGTGTAGTAAAATAAACATATCTGTTCGTACTAGGTTTTACAGAAATTTTCAAAACCTAAGTCTGGGACGCGTACTAAGCTGTTGTCTCTTTGTAGGGAAAATGTAAACTAGATTAGGGGTTCTGGAGCTCTCTCACATTTTTCACTTTAAGTGATTTTGAAAGTTTCTTAATGTGTTATAGCCCACAGCATCAGCATCTAGATATTACATAATGACCCAGTTAAGAAATGCAGTCAGAACAGATGCTATAAGATCGTGTATTAACTTGCACAGAGAAGATGTCTCCAGTCAAGTTGCAGAATTTTGCAGTTACTAATTGAACACAGGGAGCTGCACAGCTGAGCTCAGGTCAATATTAGCCTATTTTTAAAGGAAAAATATTTGGTGATTGTATCATAATATAAGCCAGAACTACTACTTTAGAATTATAGTAGTACACTTTTCTCTTCATCTTTTTTGAAAATACAGGAAATTTTCACCTAACCTGAAGTTCTGTCTCTCTTAGGGCCTTGTTTAATGCTAGGTGGGATACTGATAGCACAATTATGGTTTTGTTCCTTTTTCTTTTTTTATGCTGATGAAAAAGGGAACCGTT
This sequence comes from Gavia stellata, assembly GCF_030936135.1. Lineage (NCBI taxonomy): Eukaryota > Metazoa > Chordata > Aves > Gaviiformes > Gaviidae > Gavia > Gavia stellata. The sequence continues at coordinate 19,582,396 of NC_082598.1, read as the reverse complement.
AGTTCTTAAACTTTCTTACTAAAAACTATTGCATTAATAAGAACACATTAAAAATGTTTGAGAGAAGAGCATGAGCTGAAATGTTTGTACTTTCCAGAACTCTCTTTTCTTGTAAACAAAAATGGTATTGCATACAGACTTGTTCATTCTTAAAACATAGTATCAGCTTAACTTTGTTTGCAAGCATTTGTTACATGGCTAAAAATTAGGGAAAAAAGTTCCAACCCACAAAAACCCCAACCTCTTAAATCTTTCCAAAGAGTTTAAATTTCAAATTTTGATTATCAGATTATATTTTGTGTTGAAAGCACACATAAGAAAATTATTCATTAGATTTTACAAACTCATGGGAGTTTAAAAAGAGTTTAGTACTCTGAGATGGTCCTGATGGGGGCACATTAGCTCTCTAACAGTTCTGAAGGCAAGACAGACTTCAATAAATGTCTTCAGACCTGTATGCCCTATACTAAAGACTTCAGTGGGACATTTGGTCAAAGTATCTTTCTGTGCTGAAAAAATGTTCTGCTGGAACTTGTCAGCACTATACCAGTTATTTTAGTAGAGAGGAGATATGCATTCAGTCACTTCAATTTATTTATTAGCAGTTTGCTTATTAAAAAAAAATCATATTTTTTCAAAGTGCAAATAAGAATAAGATCCTTAATTTTCAAAAGTGAAAATTAGGATTTCCATGTAATACAACATGGCTACAGCTGTGCTTCAAATAAACCACCAAATATTATAAGACTTAAAACCACAAAAAGGAGATTCAGGGAATATTGCAACTACTATGCTAAGCTTTTTAGTATAACCTACCTACCTATGCTAGAGCTGCTAACTGGATAGTACTTTTTTGGCTAAAAAATATAAAGTAAATTGACCACCATAATATCCATTCTTTTTTTTTAGGCATGAACTATGCTTAGAATGCTTCAATCTTTTCACTGATTTCTTATTTTGATCTTGAGAACTGTATAACTATATTATGAATGTTCATACCCTTCTACACTAGTAAAGGAAATTGCCATTTACTGGCCAAATCTCCCATGGACAACAGAGTATCAGAAAAACAGCTTTTCCCCAAGCTGACAAGCCGTAGCTTTTTGGAACATGTTGTATTTGCAATAGAGACCTCTCTGGCAGTCCTTGGTGAAGTCCCAAGAAGTTTATGGCCAGAGATGAAGGAAATACTGTTAGGATTTTTCAGGGAGTAATGAAATGGCCTGGGACAGGTGTCATATTCAAACTCATGGAGTCATAAGCACGCAGAACAGTGCACATGGAGTTACAGACACCCAAGTTCAGTATAATTATTTGTTTCTGGAAAACCCTACTGACTGACATATCTCAAAGTGGACATGTGGACCTTTGGAACTCATTTGCTATTAACATCTTTATTCGAATATGTAGTGACATCTACAGAGGAGATAAATTCAGTCAGATTTTACAACTTATACTTGAAAATAATCAGGAATTAAAGGTATTTTTGATCAGGAGAGAGTCTGCACCCTTGTTCGGCTCCTTAAAGCTCCAGGACATTATCATCACTACTGAAGAAGGAAATCCTTTCTCTAGACTGCAAGAAAAAGAACATTCAGAAAAGTCTGGTTTTATTAGTTTGCTACATTCTACCAAATCAGTGTAGAGCTCACTCAAGACCATGGTTTCTGCATTCGTTAAATCAGACGACTGTTAATACTAGCTTGGGGCAATCTGGGGAATACATGAAACCTTAATTAAAGCTAGTGCTAAGTGGTGTGTGTGGGCATCACCTTTAGGAACTAAACCCATTTAAATGCAGTTATAAAGCTCTGGAAGTAGTGAACTGACAGTGATTTTGAGCAGAGAGCTACTGAAGTAATTTATTTTTTTTTATATTGTTTCTTCTGTCTTGGAACCAAGTTTAGCTTTACAGGTTGGGACATAATTTGTACTGAAAGTTGATAGCGTACTTTTTTCTTTCTTTTTTTTAAAAAGTCTTATTTATTAAAATTGAAGTTTTTTGCTAATAAGCCAGTAATTACTTTAATGTGGATGATAGCAGGCTTGGATACTATCCTGTGATTATTTTGCAGTTCAGCTAGGAAAGGATTCAGATAACTAGTAATAGTGGAAGCACTTATATTTGAAATTGTTTTTACTGAAGAGCCACTTCTTGTGGTTTTATGTGATTATTTTATAATAGCCTTGTATCTTTTCATCTAGATACATAGAGAAATGTTGAAATGAGTGCTATAAACACTTGCTTAAAGCAGATTTGATATTTTAAACTTTTGAAACAAGGGATAATTTTCATGTTTTTTCTTTCCCTGTCTGTACACTTAAATATGTCTGATATGAAGACCCATTGCATCAGGCCTTACTAGATCTGTATTTAAAAGGGAAAATAGAGGAAAAATAATTGAATGGTGGAGAAGAATAAAGGGCAGAGAGCTTGTCTAGCTTCCTGTCTTTGCTACTGCTTTTTTGATCATAAGTACTTTCTTACATGGTTACAATGACCAGATATCTATGTGACTTAGTCTTTAAAATGTTGATCCAGCACTTTATTTGTGCTGTATATGTAACTCCCTTTAACAGGAAAGGAGAAAACAAGCAGAAAGAGGGTAGGTCTGATGCTGAACAGTCTATGTGTATTGGGGTATTTAAACCAAGTTGACAGTTACGTGGCTGTCTGGTTCATCCTTCTGCTCAATTAGCAAAAGAACTTTCTATATGCTAGCAAAGTTTAGGGCACCATATATGTAATAACCACTGCTGTGCAGCATGTTAGATGGAATAAACCAGATGCACTGCCGTTGTATTCAAATCATAGTTCAGCCTTCAACAAAACCAATCAAATATTGATGGTAGGTCCTCCCCTTACAAATTCTCTATTCATAGAGCTCTTATGGATTCATATAAGAGTTCTGCACCCTTGAGGACTTGCAAAGTTAGACTTACTAAAGCCAGATGCAGTTCAGCAACCTTTAATGGGATAACTTAGGTAAGGTTGACTCACTTTCAATGGCATTATGGTGCTTAACTTCCCTTGATGATTAATTCCATTTTTGGAAACGTTTTTCTTCCTATTTATAATGCCAATAGTTTACTTAAACAGCAAAAAGAAAAGAAAAAAATCTGTAGGCATTGGTAGGGAGAGTAGTATTCTGAATCCTTTGATTCTCTCTGTGGAAATCTTCCAGTATAATGACCCTTTTTCGCTGACATCAAATTTCAAGGGTTCTGCAGAGAGAGCAGTTGTTCTAAAATAAAATTGTACTGTTCAAAGTGCACTACAGGGTCCTAAATTATGCTGTGAGTTTTCCCTCTGTAAAAAGAAGATCGAGAGTAAATTCTGAGATTATTAACTATTTTGTAAGATGAATTTCAAATAAAGGAAAGATCATCCTGGCAAGGGCAACAGAAGAGTTTGTATGTTTTGTTTTATGATTGAGACATTCAGCAGTACCTCATACAAGTATATAGGGTTTTGGCAAACATGGCAAAAAAATGTCTGTTCTTTGCTATGAATATTAAAGGTTTTCACACTGGATAAAGACTTACTATAAGGAAGAAATAAATTACCAATTTTTTACTGGTCAAATCATAGCTTTATGACAAGTTTACTTTAATCTAGTCCCATCTGGTTATTTTTAAGGGAATGAAAAAATCTTTTACTTGCTTTCTTATCTTGCCTCTTAGGAAACTCCTGTGGCCATTTGAAAACCACTCATTCACAACACATTGTTTTATCTGCATTGGGCTCAGTATTATTTTCATAGTCATGGCAAGTTCAGCCTTCTGTGTAAAGGAACTAGGGTTTGCTTTGATTTTTTTTTTGGAGAGAGAAAATTACCAGTAAAGTCAACCTCTGTTTCTATAACTACTGTCATTGCTTGCCCTGATTCTTTTGAAGACTCAAGAGAAGAATATTAAATATGTGCTTTACAGCAAGAAAGGACTACGCTGAAATGTCACAGAAGTAAGAAAAGACCGTAACTGTGACATAATTTTGTGATTAAACTTCAGTACGCTGGTTTGGCTCAAATACCAAAATAATCTGATGCTTTCCCTCTGTTTTGGATGCTTTTTAGACACAACAAAGAAAAAATATTCTGCCCAGTTCATACAGTTCACTGGGAAACACCACAGCTTAAGAGAACTGTACATGTGTTAACCGAGCCATGACAATGTAGAGTTTTTTGACGTGATACTGAATATGCTAATGAAAAATTCACTGTTCACAGCAGAATTCATCTGAATCTTTTTTTTCAGTCAAGCAGACACTTTAAAGTATACACAAAATTTAGGGCTGAGAGCCTGTGGGGCGAAGCTAAAAGCTGCAGTCCAGGGGACCGAAAGCTTTAGCAGGTATTCAGCCATACCTGCAGCCTTTTAATTCCAGCTGCTGTGGGCCCCTCAAGGACCCTGATGAATTGCATGACAATGCTCTTTCAGGTGATTGTGCTGCTACATGCAGTCACCTGCTTCTGGTACTCCTCTCCTACTCCCAAGCCTCCTGCCAAGGTTGGGGAAGGGACTATTGCAAAGCATCTGTACCACAGCTCGGATCCTCCTCTGATGACGAAGAAAATTTTACAGTGCTCAGTTTCATATCAGTGAGAGCGCTAGTAATGATCCTAATCTTCCAATTTCTTAAAAAAGGTGACTACATTGTTCTTATTAGTGCCCACCTCTTCTGGCTTCCATCAAGGAAGCAAAAATGCTGAATTCAAGAAAAGTTTCTTCTACAACATTTTCCTAGCCAAGTGATAGCTGGGTTGTAGCGGATGTCTTGCAAAGACTGAAATAACCCTTTTGTTGGATTTTTGAGTAATTTCTTTGTATTAAGTGGCTTTGGCAAGGATCTGGGCACTTCTGGGACATGTCCATTGTTTAGAAAGGTGTGATAACCCTGATGCTGTCTTTTAGTAATGATTTTTGAAGAGCACCAACATTTACTGACTTATCTTTCTTTCAATAAATGAAAATGCCTTCCTGAACACCTTATTGGAAATCTATTAATGGAGATTTTAGTGGATTTTGGGGCCTTGGAAATTTATTTAATACTTTCGCATATTTTTATCCTGCTTATTATTTAAAATAGCAGGTGAGTTTATGAATGAAGTTCAGGATTGGTTTAAAATGGTAATACATAGTTTTCACATATAAAAAATCTGGTGTTGCATATTTTGTGGCTGTTAAATTTAGCAGAACTGCTGACATCAGAAGATGCAATGGTGCATTAGTGCATTTGTTTCCAACTATATATTTTTTTAGTTAACCCAGAAATTAAAATCGACGTACAAAAATTTTGGTAATTTTACTATCAAAATATTAAAAGACTTCAAAGACTTTCTAATAATCTGGGGATTTAACAAGCTAATAAATGAGTACATAGTTACTGCACAAATGTTGTTCTTTTTTAATTCTAAGAGGTGTTGATCAAAAATGGGCAGCAAATTAGATTTGAAGCCCTAGATAGACTCTTTTTAAATGGAGCAAGTAGTTGTATTCAGAGCTGTATCCAGTTTAATTTTATAGTTAACTTACTATAATAAAAATAGGCATAGAAATATGCAAATATTGGATTTTTTCCAATATTATTGGAATTTTTTCCTACCATTATTGGAAAAATATTGTTGAATACATAGATATTCGAATCCATACCTGGAATAAAGAAATGTGGTTTTATTTCCCGTGCAAGTAAAATCAAAACTCTGTGGAATTTATTACTACAGAAATGGTTGTTTCATTCTGCAATGTATGTGGAATAAAATATCCAAATTCTTTTATATGCAAATATGTGAAAAATGTCAAAATATGGCCATATGAAGAAGAATAAAAGCTACTTATTTTCTTAGAAAAGATGGAAGAGATGTCTAGTGTTACGCCATGCAAACGAAAGGAAAAAAAATTATTTTAAACTCTGAGAGGAAAGACATTTGGTTTCCAGAGCTCCCTTAGAGCCAAAGATGTGATTCTCAAACCTGTTTAAAGACAGTGGGAGAACTGCTGCAGGTGGCTTCTGAGAAACCAGAAAAGCCACTTTCAAATCACAAATGAAGAGACTTCTGTGTCTCAGTTTGCTGCTTGGTTCTTAGATTTCCTATTACCATATCGATGTACTGGCCATATCAATCCAGCCATATTGATGTACTGGATTGTTCTAAAGCAATAGATTCCTATATATCTTATACCTTCTTATTTTGAGGCTTACTGCTGTGGTAATTTGAGTGCAAATTAAGCAAGAGAATTCAGTAGCTGTCCAGTGCACAGTATATGAATAGTTTTTAATAATGTGCACTGCTGGAGCTTATACAAATGATTTTTCTTTGAACTTTACTTTCTTCTTTTTATAAGTATTTCAATGCTGTGCAGCATTAAACCCACCTCTCTCCCTTCATCAGTTACTTAAAAGGAAAGATTTTTTTTATGTGCCAACATCAGGCGACTGGCACAAAGTTAACTGAGTGCTAATCAGTTAGAAATTTTCTGTGCTCAGAACTGATTATACACAAAGCCAAAAAGTGTCCTCCTGCTTGGTTCCCATCTTTGCAGGTTTTCTAGGTACCTTAAGACTGCAGTTCCTCAAGCATTCAAGTACATAAAATCAATCCATTTTGAAATTAAGCCATTTTATTAACACGTGTTGAAGAGTCATGAAGGGAATGTTCACTCTCCATTTCATTTTACCTAGGGTCGCAGTTAGAACAGTGCTTCTGTTAGACTGTCTTCTGTGGGGGTTAAGTATTTGCTAAATCCTAGAATCAAGGGGGCTTTCTACATACAAATACATAATTGAATCAAAGCTGTGATAATCTCTGAACAGTGAAGGTGTGGAAGGATTTCCCATGAAGCCTCGGAGAAGAGGAACAGCTGTAAGATCCAGAGGGTGGAGAGGATTCATTTGGGTCTGATTCTGAGATGGTCTTACACTTACTAGAAGAGAATTAAATGTTCTTCACATACTATTGTAAAATGTGCAAAATAGATGACATCTCAAAAGTTGTTGACATCATCAAGACTTAAGCAGTTGCTTAAAACTAATTGTTTCCCCTTACCCACTAAACTGGTGATTGAGTTAAATAAACATTACGAATCAGGAGTATTAACAGTAGTATAACACTTGAATTCAATACCCTCCAAAAGCATTTGTATTGAAAGTATGTATTTCTGATATAATCATTACCAATCTTGCACATTGTCAGAATTGATAATATGAGAGAAGATTGATATATTTTTCCATTAATTGAAGTAATAATTCTTTAATATTTTCTTCTTAGTCCAAAATATAATTAAATAGTTTCCTTAATGTATTTTGATTTGTTTGATACTTTCTACTTTAAATTTCTTTGTGACCTTATGAGTGCAATAGAATAAACCATTATTTTTTTCTCATGCGTTAACTTTGTATTTGACCAGATTACAAAACACTTTGTGAATTCACAGAGATACTTTCAGAATATTAGTTTAATATGCTTTCCATATTGTATCTGAGGAAGACTTCAACTTCAGTACTAGTCAGCATATATTTTTAAATGTCTCAGATGTTAAAACTACCTTGTAATATAATGAGCTCAGTCCCATATAATTATGCCAGTGTAATTACTTTAATCTAGAACTTAGCCATTACATTTTCTATTTTCAATTTTCAAATTCCAGTAATCAGCTATATCTGCTGCTGCAACTGATGAACTATAATGCTTATCTGCAGATGTTTGATTTCTACTTATAACTTTCTTAAATCCTGATTGCATTAGGATGAAACTTTACAGGTCTTTATGAAGGGGAGAAATGCTCAGCCTTCCTCATGAAGTGTGGAGAGGGAGAGACTTTTTCTTAGTAGAAAAAAGAAAACTTTGCAATGCGATAAAGACAGAAAGTTGAGACTGTCTAGAGAAAATGTCCCTAGTGTTAAGAGTACTTGAGTTTCACAGTGAAAACAGGGCTAGGTGGGGTTGAGCTACACTTTTTAGATATGCAGAAAAGGTTTGATTCTGCACGGTCTTGTTAATGTCAGTGTAGGCTCGCAGCTGCTTTTTAGCACGTGTGAGAGGCAGATGTTTAGCAGAGAACCAACTAGTGCTCTGCTTAAAGGTCTCCAACTACGAGCTCCACAACTTTGAGAAAGAACCAAGAGATTTTATTTGTAATAGGCTCCAAGGATTAATTACTTATCCCCAGACTACTCTTGTAGGCTCCCCTCCAACCATATAGGCAGCCTAGAACTGAAACCAGTTCGTTTGCCTAACTTTGAATACTCAAGTACACCACGAAACAAATCATCTTTGCAAGCAAGGCAAAAGTATGACAGCAATAAGAGTTATTTAGGAGATGGGAATATATATGTTGATTTCCTCCCACCCAGTGACTGATAGTTCCTTACCTTTTCCCTGGAAGGTTGCATGGTTCTTAATGCATTCATTGTTAGAAGAAAAAAGCCCAAACAAACCAGTGAATAATATTCTGATGGCAGTTATTTTCCTATTTTTGAGCTGCCTAGGCGGGAGATACTTTTATTCATGGATAATTATTACCCAAAAGTTTTGATAAATATTACTTGCAACCAATTATTGTACCAGCATTTCTCTTCATTCAGTCTTTCACTCAAATGCCCTAGTCTGTTGCATGAACTAGCCTCAAAATGAATTTTTAGTTTTTATAAGAAGTGTCAGAGTGACAAAGCTACGGCTTTGGAATTGACATTTTTTGCCAAAAGGCCTCTTTTGGCTGTGATAAATTTAGAAGGTAGAAGATTATTACTTTTTCCTCATATTTTGGGGGTTTTATTATGAGGTTGCTTTCTCTCACATTTTTTACTTCCAGTATAAATTTGCTCATCATTTGTAGTATATGTGCCGAACCTGCATTTATTATATTCTTTTCAAAGGGTCTTGATTCCTTTTGCAACGGTAATGATTTGTCTTTCTGAATACTGAATGGTGTGGATAATTAACTTGCAGTAAATAGGATCAAATTTTGAGGACTTGCTTATGAAAATCAATAGGCGCCTAGATGATTGTGTAACCTCTATTTTTGCAGCCTCATTTGCCCTGCCTTCTTCCATCATTACTTTTTTCAGATGAGGGTGTCATTTTGCAGTTACCCCAAAAGTAGGACTTCAGGGTGTACTGTGCATTTCCCAAGACTCAGAGAAACAATATTATTCTTAAAACAAAAACCAGCTAAGTCTCATTTTTAGTACATCTCATAACATTAATTTCCTGTGAATTTTTACATAATGTTAAATCCTGAACTAGTCTAATGTTTATTTAGGGAGTTTTGTTTCCTCACTCCCCCAATTCTACTGATTACTATCAAGTGAACATTTGGCACATTGATTTTTTAATTTATTTTTTTAAATCTCTCTCTTTCTATCAAACAAAGCTCACAGATACGTAATTCATTACATTGTATAGGCTTAGAACTTACGAAAGTAGTGATTCTCCAAACTCTTTGAAATTTGGCCATTACTGTTTATATATGTGATTTTTGCCTTGCAACAAATGGTAAAGAAATCTCTTGTACAAATACTGTCTGCAGCTATCTTATCTGAGGTAGTACTTTCGTTTTATCCATATTTATAGTTGTTTTCATTTCTCATACTTCAGAAGATGGACGTATGAGACATGAAACCTAATCACTCAGTATTATGACACAAAAGTGAATCTATTGTCTGTTTGAAGAACTGCACAGATGTGCATCTTTTGAGCTGCCATCAGAAGCATTTCTCATAGTTCAAGTTTATTTTCTCTTCAAGTATTTAATATTTGATTGATGAAAAATCACATTAGTGGTTTAACTGAAATACTGTTTCATGTGCTCTCAAAGGACTTCCTTCCAAAGCTTGAATCAAATTACTGGAGATGGTTTAAAGGACATGGGAGCTGAGGGAAGAAACTAAAATCAATACAGCCTAAAATTTATTGTCTGATTTTTGAAATTACTGACTCCTGTATATAATTTTAAGACTATGGTCCTTTAAACCTGCGACAAAGCAGCATTCCTTTACTTGCTAGATTATGGCAAAAAGATGCATAAAGAAGCAGATATTAATGAGAGAAGGCATTGGTCTGGAACTCAAGCTGTCTAGGTCAAATTCCTGGCTCTGCTGCATGCTGCCTCAGGCAAATCACTCGGTCTTGCTGGGCTTCCGTTCCCCATCTGTCAAATGGAGACAATGGATGCATCCTTCTGCTTGGCCTTCATCTTGCCTATTTGTATTGTGGTTCAGAGGAAAAAGAAATGTTTCTTAAAATGTGTTTGTATATTATGTAATATACTGAAGCCATTAGGTACTTCTATAATACAGTAAGGAATGACAGCCTCTAGGCAGGAGCATTTTTAATGTGCGTTCTGTGAAATGAATTTGCAATCCACTTCAGACCAGTCCTGAAATAGTGTAGAACTTTCTCCTAGTCTTTTTGACAGATTATAAATTTTATTATTTGGTTACCATATTGTGGTGGCCATAAAGAATTAGCACTGTCAGTGCTTATCACCCTGAGGTATTGTTGTTTGAGTTACCCCATCCTGCCTACCCTCTCCACTCACAAACACCCTTATAATAGGGCATTATAAGTAACTAGCGTACATCAACTATTGATAGATAATGGCTTTTTAATGGCTTCCATTGCATTGCTAGTAATATAACTTACACTTTTATGGCTCTTTTGCATTTCATGATCCCACTGTGCCTATGAGTGCGAGGACTTGATAGAAATTGAATGGACATAGTAAAATGCATTCTCACTGCCTAACTTTAGGCACTTAAGAAGGTCGAAAATGTAGCCAGAAGAGGGTAGTTCAGGCCAGAACACGCAGAAATTCTGCATCACCCTCTGATGGGGCATCTCTCTGCAGGAGTATAGATTGAATTGGAATTGACAGGGCAAGAGGAAATGGCCTCAAGTTGTGCCAGCGGAGGTTCAGGCTGGATATTAGGAAAAATTTCTTTACTGAGAGAGTGGTGAGACACTGGAATAAACTGCCCGGGGAGATGGTGGAGTCACCCTCCCTGGAGGTGTTCAAGGAACGTGTGGACGAGGCATTGTGGGACATGGTTTAATGGGCATGGGGGTGTTAGTTAATGGTTGGACTTGATGATCTTCAGGTCTTTTCCAACCTTAGTGATTCTGTGATCACCCACTCAATTTAATGAGGGAAGTTGGGTGCCAAAAGTCAAATGCCTTCTCTGCAATTTAGTCCCCTCTAAGACAGCAATTTTTGAATTTTTTATCTTATTCAGGTGGGCATTTCTTTCCAACTTAAAAGCTTCATTCACTACCATTATGAAAAACTGTGCAATTTATAAATTCCTTCAGATGAGTTAGGGTGTATAGTGATGTTTTTAGCTTCATAGTTTTTACATGGAAACACCCTCTGAAAATCTTCTGACATGATCCTTTAACACAGAGTTGTTAACACAATAAGTATAGTTTTTGTCTGTAATTAGTATCTGGAAAGAAGTAATTTGTCATGGTGTAAAAATCTGTGTATACTCCTATTTTAATATATCACTTAAAATGGAAATGAGAACATGTAGTATTCTGACAGGCATTTAGCAAGGTTGGAGATTATTCAGTAGTGCAAGTATTTCCTCTTTAGAGTAATTTGGCCATTTTGAATTAGTAGGAAGTAGTATGTGTTAGTGTGGTAAGGTGAAGATTAATGTGGTGTCTCATGAAGGTGAACTGAGTTACCATGTTTTTTGTCCGTATACCTAAAGTGCATACATCATAAAATCTTGCTTTCTGGGATCATTGTATATATATTAAATAACAAACTGTCCCCTTGGATGTGTGATGGTTATATGAAGAGAACCTCTTGCAGTGCTACAGTATAGTTTCCATGAATTCTCAAAGAAATATAGGAAGGCAAAATACAGTTGCTTAAAATAGAATTTTTTTGTGATAATGACCCAATCTTTATAGAAAATGCCACGGTACTTAACTACCCTGTTATCAGAATCCCAGAGGATCCTTAGCTATGCTAACATCGTACAGAATTAGGTCTCGAAGAAGTATCTGGATGTTAAATCACCTTCTCATCCTTCTGCAAAGTGTTAAGTTCTCAAGATATGGGCTGAACTTGTAGTATTTCTCTTCTTAGAGGAACAGCAATAACAGAAGAAGAGTTTGGGGAGCTGTGGGACAACTGTCATATTAATTGGGTGGGCTGGTAGTGTTTCCTCTTTTGAATATTTAAATATGGGGAAATTAAAACAGGAATTTGATAATGCTACATGTCCTGAATCTTTAGCTGTCATTCTCGGTATTTCTTTTGCATCACAAATTGAATTTTCAATTCAAAAAGAAAGGTATGGAAGGAAGAGTCCTAATTGCAGCACTATTTCTTCTCCTTTCCTCTTCCTTCTCAGTCTCCTTCCTCTTGTCCCTATTTCAATCTCCTTCTCTCATTATAGAGTCACAGTGGGATTTTCTTTAAGTCTATTGAAAGCATTTTTGTGTTATTGTTTAATATGTACAGATGTTGATATATCACTTTATTGTACTGCAATATGTAGCACTATCAACATAGTCTATGGGTATCAGTGTGTGGCATCATTCTGCTGGTAATACCTGTCATAAACATACGCACTGAGTACTGCTGTGGTGCTCCATATCAGGGACATAGGTCATACCTTACAGTACCTGCATATTGTCCTGAATGTTTGGGTCTTTTTTACTATTACCAGTGCACATACTTAGTATTTTTCTTTGCTTGCTGATGTCCCTCAGTCTGTCAATATTTCTAAGCTAGTCACTTAATTTAGTCTCTTAGTTTTCCCATGTGTAATATGAGATAATATTCTTGCTTAACCAACTCTGTTTAGTTTGCCGAACTCTGCAGTTAAAATTTGCTCAGTTATCATTGCAAAAGATAAAACAGAATTGTTTTGCTTGACCATTATACAGTATATGACAGAAAATGGCTACACCAAAGTGTGAGAATCACAATATTTCAGGTGGTGGACCCCAGTTACTGAGAACTAGGAACTGCCATAAATGAATGAAAAATGAATAGAAGTCAGAATGAAAAAGAAAGAAAATCAGTGTATCAGAAGCAAAATATGGAAAAAAAGTCAAATAAGTGGTATGAATGCCTATTTCTCATTAATTAGACCTGCCTTCTACAATCTGAAATGCTAGATACTGGAGAATAAGCTTTATTATAGATCTATATACATTAATTGCCAGTATGTGGTATACAACCTCATTTGACGTTAAGTATTTAACTGAGAAATCTCAATCATTTTTCTTTTACAAGAGCTAGAAATATGTATATTTTTGAAACTCTATTCCCTGGTTTTACTCTTCTATTTTAGTCTCCTTTAGAGTTAACACATCCAATTACAAGATGTGGACAATGACAAAGCTGAAAGCTTTTGAGTTTAGCAGCAAAGTCTGCCTCTGTCAGGCACACATCAATTTACATGACACTGGAAGGTCAAAAATCTCATTATTATTTGCAGTGTTTATGACTGCCTTCCTAACCAATGGCTTCAAGTACTGAATGGTAGGTGCTGGAAAGCCATCTCATCTATGAGATGGTTTATTAATTTGAACCACTTGATATTGCCTAAAGCTATGAAAATAGGGATATACTAAAGAACATTATTGTAATTATTCTATTAGGAATCCCTTCAATTATTCAGGTGTTTTAATCACTTGGGCATTTAACATAGTGCTAAATGATGATCATCTGATTAAATACAGATTTGTATGGAGCTTTGACACTTTTCTTTGCTGAAGGACAACATAAGCAAATGCAGACAAATTACTTCATCCTGAAAAACTGATTAATCTTGAATTCATTTGCTAGAATTTCGGTGGTGTTAGAACCTCTGGAATTTGCTAGAAAATATGACAGAATTGCTACAGAACTGTGTTCCATATTCATGTTTTACAGTTATATTCCCAGCTTTTAATGACAATAAAAGCTACCTTGCAAACAACCTGTGAAATGAGGGGAGAACAACATAGTGCTTTTTACTTCCATCTGCAAAAAATAGTGGGTTTTTTATATCCAGAGATGATCACAGTAATCTTCTAAAATGACCTTCTACAGGCAGAGGTCTTTTTTTCGGCAGAGACTGGATCATAATTGATGTTTCAAATATGATTATTGTTTTTAACAAAACAAACCAATAAAGAGATCACCACTAATTTAATATCTAACTACTCTAAAATTTCATCTTATTTTCCAGACTTGTCTAGCTTCAGTTTTCACCTTTTGCATCATACTTGATCCATGTCCATCAGCCTCAAAAATTGTCCATAATCAGCTCTCTTTTCCATTTATGAATATCTTCATAGAGAGATGTAGTCATCCCTTAACTTTCTTTACTTTGTAGTCATCCTTTGAAGTTACTCCTCTTTTCCCATCTCTTTGGAAGTATGGACTCTAAACAAGAATGAATGCTGTTCTGGTATAGTCTTAGGGTTTTTTTGTTTGAACAAAGATAGAGTCTCTATTCTTTGTTCCTAGAAGTGTTGTTTTGCATTCTGCTGAACTGAAAAAAAAATTACTGAGTTTATCCCGTAACAGTAAAATGTCCTCCTGATTACTTAATCCATCAATCTTTGCATTTGTCCGTATAAGGAATTATTAGTGCTGATAAAATCATTGACAGCTTGGACCAAGAGCCAATCCCTTCTCCATTCATAGATGTATTCTCATTAATGAATGACCCCTAGTATTCATGTTTAATAGGATCTTAACTATGAAAAAATAAAACCTAATGAACAGAGACATAGCTGAAGGACAGACATGAAAGCTGATGGAGATGATCACACTAGTGACAACAGAGCATGTAGCTAAGGTGCTATGTCAGACCTCTGTATCACGTGATAGAGAAGGGACATAAAAATATCCACATCTAAGACAGGTAACAGTTATAATTTGCTGATATCTTTTTAGGCTCCTCGGTTTCATAACAAACTAATTGTTTGCTGTTCAGCTGTCAAAATGTGCAGTTACTGAATCTTAAGTTTATTACAATTCATCAAAGATGAACAGTCTCCAGCTATGCTGCCTTCATAAGCACTGTAAAAATACATAAAATTTTACCTTATTTTCCATCCTTTATTAGCACAGTCTAACTCCAGTCTCACTTTTTGAAAGAAAATGGTTCTTCATGTGCGTATGTGCCTAAAGAGGAAAATGAGAAATTATTATTCATATTCATTAACAATGAGAAATAACTGAGTTTTCTTTCATTTAATAAGTATGGATAAAGATGAGACTTCTGTTTGTCTCTCAAGTACATCTTCCAAATGATGTAAAATCTGCTGGACTGCAAAAGTGTGAGACTACTAAATTACAGCTTTTCTGGTTTTAAATAGTGCTGGCCTGGTAAAACACTTTAAAAAGCTGGTTTTTTTCCCCCACAAATAATGCTATAATTAGCTTTTCCCTGCCATAATCTCATGTAAATATATACCTAGATTAAGGCCCATGCTAATAAAGTTCTTTCTGTAACAAAAAATTCTGTTGTAATATTTTAAGGTTATTTTGAGGAAGAACAGGCTCCCAGGTTTTCCAGTTATGGGAATTCTGGAAAGTGTTGGCAACTGTAGGTAGTCTGTGCTGTACACTTTGGGTACAGTATGCTCTAGAGGGAATTTTAGGTGGGCAGAATTATGAAAACACAGTCTTATGCAAGTGTGTAAGTGCGCTTATATAGTGCATAAGTGTACACTTACATAAGTGTATAAGACACTGTTTTCATACTTCAGTTTCAAAATAATTATTGTTACATTTGTTTGAATCTGAGATAGGGATTAATAAATGGATGAGAAGTTCCTCACTCCTATGGCACTCTTTTATCCACACTTTTAGTACTCCATAAGGATCATTAGATTATTAGAGAAAATCAGTAGCTAGAACATGGCTATTAAGTTTTTCTTTAGTTGCTGGTACTCTGTTCTAATTGCTGAGGAAAGCTGTCTCCTTTAGTGGTAAACCTGTAGCTGTTAATTGTTTGGTAACCTATTTTGTGTGATTTCAGTTCACTTTCTCAGAGAAACTACAGCCACAAAAGACACCACAGCTATCAGTTTTGCTAACTAAATGCCCTATTAGTCTCTCCAATTAGGCCAAGAATTCAGAAGGAAAAAAACATTGTCGTTAGATGTAGCTGTTCCAGCAGAAGACTGCAGGTATTGCTCTCGTATAGTGCTTGTGCTTTCCCTGTTCTGTGACATAACAGAAGATTTCTGTTCCCATTGCTGTCAGGCACATTCACAACTAACACTAAATCTTTGTAAAGTGAGCATTTTAAATTGTATGGGTGGCCCAAGTGATTAGTAGTGGGGGCATTCAGCCTACTAGATGATGATTCAGCTTGAACCTAAATTGCAAGTATTGATCAGCTTAGCCTCTGGGTGTTTATAAACAACTTAAACCCTTTTCTTAATATCCATGGCACATGCAACTATTTTTGACTGCTGTGCATGTTGTCTAATTTAGTAAAGACTAAACACTGCTGGACAGGCCTAGAAATAGAGAAAGCTACTATGTAAGAATGCTACATGTCTCTGAAGAGACAATTTTAATTTTCTATCTTTTAACAGATCCAATAGCTCTGGTAAATTTATTTGCATGAGGCAGCAAAAACCATGTCACTTATTAATTGAACTTACTAAACAGTAATGTGATTAAATACCATATGTAAAATGCAGTCACTCCAAAGCTGCACAAAAAGGCTTCTCCTATTACCTTTTTAAATAATAAATGACTTTTTTGCTTGCCAGCTTTGTTTCTGCCTCCTGAGTTCCTCCCGGCTTACCACGATGTGAATTTCCACTTGCTATAGTTTTTAGTCTCACTTCAGGACCATTAGGGAAGAAATCATACATGCAAAAAACCTGAAATAGATTCAAATGATAATTTGTCAGTGTATGATAATCACCTAAGCCTGATCTTGCAAAATGCTGAACACTACATTCCTTCTGTTATCCACAGTAAGAGCTGGAAGTGCTCAGCATATCACAGAATCAAGCCTTGATGCTTATGTGACTGCAACATAGTGCAGTTGATTATATTTTGAATTTATATTCTCTCAACCTCTGTTCAATCTTAGAGGCTGTTCATTTCTAGGAAAACATAAATTACTTGAGAACAGTTTCATAAGAGTAAAATTTTATGACAACATATGAAAGCTCATATTAAAATTCAGAATTATCTACTACTTTTATTTCATCTACTTCATAACATTGTTCACTTCGCGTGTGTATCCAAATAAACACACAGCTTTAAAGTCTGTCTGAAAATATCTTTATCGTTTTTATCTCCTATTCCATTGTCCTTGATATGTTTATCATTATTTTGCTAAGCATAAGGCAATAGGCATGAAGTTTAATGAGACAATAATTTTCAATGTGATTTTATCTAGTGCAACATTATACGGCAGCCTAAAAATGCAAGTTTGTATCAAGTCAGTATTGTTTCTCCATAATTTGGAAGATCGTTTAAAGAGTCCAACTGATACTTCATCATGGATCCAAGTGACAAATATGTTCATACTGATTCAGGTGTACTGTCTCCAAGCAATATGTATATCTCTGGTAAATGACACTTCTATGTCTTTTTAAGGAAATGTATGAGTTATGTTTTACTGAAATATGAAATCATAAACCTTCTCGTCTACTGGTTCATAATCAATTTTATTTGAAACTGAAATGAAATATGAGACCTGTTTTTCTTTCTTTCCTAAGCGTATTGTGCAGTAGCATTCCTCTATCTCCTCAAGCTCATTCTTCAGTGACCATATTATGGATAATATGGACCACTTCTCATGGTCAAATCAATTAATTGCTCAGCTGCACACCTTTTCCTTTCTTTTTTTGTGTTTCTCTTTTTTAACCATTTCAAGGACTGTATTTATCAATATGATATTATAGCATCTGAAATCATTCAGATTTTGTTCCTGTTCTTTGGTGAGTAAAAGACAGCAATGATGATTGCTTTATAACAGTTAGGAACTCATTTTGTAGATGATTTATTATAGCATTTTCTTATTCTAAGCTGTTTATATCTGAAAATACCTTGGATGAAGGAGACCATACCTTAGAAATAATAATTTCAGATACTAGTAATAAATGTTTATAAAAACAAACAGGCAAAAAAAGGGGTCATGGAAATCTTTTGTCATTGTTCAATTAGCTTCATTTGTTAGTGCTGCCCCACCTGCAGCACACTGTGTGATAAGCAGGTTTTTTGGGATAGGAGCTGGAGGTTTCTGCCCTTTCTTGTTACCGGTGCTTTGCTACCACTAAGTGTTATTCACTGCTGCCAAAAGGTGGCTGAAAGATGTAACATCCAATAGATAGGAAAGGAATCTTCAATTGTGCTGAAAAGGTAGTTTATTTCTCTTGTATTTAATTTGTCTGTGAAAGCTTTGCAAGCTGGTTTAATATGCATTTGATTACTTAGATGTTCATAAATAAGTCACTGTCCCTACGAGGTTTACTGAATATGTTCTTAATTCTGTGGCGTTATAAAAAATGAATTAAATGGATATGTGAGAACTGAACACCTTTTCTCTGTCCTGTACTCAGTGATCTATAAGTATGGAGGAAAAAAAAATGTTTACATGTTCTGGCCAATTTTATTCTTGTTGCATGTTGGAAACTCCGCACCACAAAATAAGGATGGAGAATTTGTTTCATGGTTCTTTAGTTATAAATTACATGTAAATGATGAAGATCCACAAAGAAAGGAATTTCCAGAGAGCTTCTAGGAATATTTTGACAAATATTGGACTAATTAGGAGCCTGAGCAAAAGCAAAATGTAGCACTTTCCAAAGTAGTGATCATCATCTAAAATGGAGCTCTGATAGTTATTAGTTAACTGGGAGTCTTCTGCTGTTTGTGTTAATGCTTTTGAGCACAATAGGTGTAGGGCCCATAAAAGAAGTCAAAGTCAGTGGCAGGGAGGGATTGTATCCTGTCCATATAATAAACTGAAGACCAGTTTAAAAATGAATACCTCTTACTGTTGTGAAGCAAAATGCATGCACTTTTATTACGCAGAACATTGTTTACAACTTTCTGATTACTATAAAGTACAGAATGTCATTAATACTGTTACTGATAAGTAAGATGACTTGTAAATACCTGAGAAAATAATGAGTTAAACGAAGAGCAGATAATTTCCAGCAGCAAATTCTAGCTGGACTTTCTCTTTAGAATTTCATAGAATCATAGGATAATTTGGGTTGGAAGGGACCTTTAAAGGTCATCTAGTTCAAGCCCCCTGCAATGAGCAGGGACATCTTCTACTAGATAAGGTTGCTCAGAGGCCTACCCAACCTGACCTTGAATGTTTCCAGGGCTGGGGCATCTACCACCTCTCTGGGCAACCTGTTCCAGTGTCTCATCACCTTTGTCATAAAAAAATTTATTTCTTATATCTAGTCTGAATCTACTCTTGTTTAGTTTAAAACCATTACCCCTTTTCCTATTGCAACAGGCCCTGCTAAAAAGTCTGTCCCCATCTTGGGGACCAAGGGACTGGGTCTTTTTAGTCTGGAGAAGAAAAGACTGAGGAGGGATCTTATCAATGCTTATAAATACTTAAGGTGTGGGTGCCAGGAGGATGGGGCCAGTCTTTTTTCGGTGGTGCCCGGTGACAGGACAAGAGGTAACGGGCACAAAGCTGATCATAGGAAGTTCCATCTAAACATGAGGAGGCACTTCTTTACTTTGAGGGTGGCAGAGCACTGGAACAAGCTGCCCAGAGAGGTTGTGGAGTCTCCTTCCCTGGAGATACTCAAAACTCGCCTGTACGTGTTCCTGTGCAACCTGCTCTAGGTGAATCTGCTCTGGCGGGGGGGTTGTACTAGATGGTCTCCAGAGGTCTCTTCCAACCCTTATAATTCTGTGAAATTTCTGTGAAATCTTTCTTATAAGCCCCCTTTAAGTACTGAAAGGAATTTGTTGGCATGTCTGTATGTTTACAGAAGTTAATCAAATAATCTACGTATATTAATTTCTCTACTTTTTATTCATCCTCCCCAATGTCATACACTCATGACACTACTTTTGATACAAACAGATAATATGATTTCACACACTGTTTAGGACCGGACTCACATTCTGTTAATTCTAAAGTAGCGACTTGATCTATCAATATTTCTAAGAAATTATACACAAAGCCATACCATAATTTGTATACAAAGCTACCATAATTAGTCTTATCAGCCTTCATTCTCATCTGTTTGAGTTTTCAGACTTTTTAAATAGGTCTTTTTCTTGTAAAAGCATGATGATATAAAATATACAAACTAGTATCTGTTTGTATGGAGACATGTAAGACTTCGGTATATTTGTCCTGTGAGTATGAGATAAAAATTCTTTGTTTAGGAAGTTAAACAGTCCATTACACTCATTAATTCTTCATGAGCTACGGCTGTATTGATGACACTTCCAGGTATGTTGCTACCCTTTTTTAGCGTCAGAGCATATCATTCTCACAAATAAGATGGACCATCTTAGTATAGTCTTGGCATGTTTGCCTTACTCAAGCCATTGCTCTGACCTCCCTCTGCCAGTGTCCATCTCAATGGCAGAGGATGGACCTCTTCAGTTTTGGAATACCCAACCAAGGTAATCTTCTCAGCTATCTGATACTACTGAATAGTTTTTCAAAAAATATTTTCTAATGATCATTGATGTAGTGCTTTTCACAGCAACGGCATGTCATTGTTCAGATTTGCTAATGTAAAGTTACCTGTGAAAAGAAATCTTTTGGAAATAACTAAAAAGTTCTTAGGGCTTGCATATCCTCCCCCCCCCCCCCCCCCCCTCCCCTTAGTTCAATTTTCTTCTGTGATTTTGGAAAATGAAAAGTTACTCTGTACCTGTAATATATCCTGTAAGAATTAAGTCCTGATGTATTGACAAGAAAGCTTCTTGCTGGCCATAAAACTCTATTTTTTCACCAGTACATAGACTATATTTCTCTTTGCTGAGAAATATTTATTACCACTGAACATCTAAAAACCCCTATCACTTTAACCAATTGGGGTAGAATATATATACACCCCAGACAAAAGCTAAGAGCAAGCAGGAATGTTTTAATTAACAATGGATTAACATTAAAATCCTTTCTGCCCATATCAGAGTCATTGTCATCTCTCTTATGACTATAATCTGACAGGAGGTAAACCCCTTCTCTCAGTTTAGTTCAGCTATTGAATCATCCAGTGAGAGCTCATCCCAATATATCTAGAACCCCAAGAGGGCTCATTACAATGTGAAATTCCTCTGGCACAGCAAAGGAGCTCTCTGAAATTCCCACCCACAAATACTTGCTCTTGATTATGTTGCTCATTCTTTTTGCTGCAGTCAGGTAACTGTTGATGGTGTCAAAATGTCTTCCTATGCCCTGCACTGCCCGCAGGTACTGTGACATAATGTGTGTGAACACTGATGTTCTTCTAATCCAGGCAACCTGAATACAACCTGAAATATAGTTATTAACCTGCACTGTCCTACCAAAGCATCCAGAGCTAAATAAACCAAAAGAATTCCAGGGCAGTGCTGCCTCACTATTCCTATTTCTTTTCTTTGCTCCTCATTTACAATATAGAGATTCACCATGCATCAAGGAGGATGACCTTTTTGAGGTGAGAAAAAACAAAAATAACAGTTCTGCTTATATTTGTGGGATATTTTCAAATGCTTCCCACAGACTTTCCAGAGTGACTGGCACTATGTTCAAGTTAAATTCAGATTTGCCTGTTTGTTTTCTCTTGGCAAAAGCAGAACCCAAAATTTTAATTGTTATTAAAGTGTACAGGAAGGTTTTGATTCCTGGTATTTATCCAATTGCCATTTTTTGGTTATAAATAGACAAACAAGCATGTTGAAAAGGACTTCATAAAAAGATGTTAATGGAGCTCAAGTTAATACAACAGCAAAACCTTAGAGAGCACTATACAATGGGGGTAAATAAATAGCTGATATATTTTTGCTTCCAATATTTTGCTGTTCCATCTTTCATTTTACAGAAAGAGAATGAAATTTTCCTTTCCACTCACAAATCCTTTCCTTCATCTGCTAAAATTGGTTATCATAAAATGCTACTAAAAACTGCTTCTGCTGAGAAAAACCAAACCAAACCAAACCCTGCTTTTTCTCTGAAGCTTCTCATTGTAATATTCCTTAATATGTTAGCAGTCACCCACACATTCATCCAGGACTGGATTCTGTAACCTTGCCCCATTTTTCATTATTCATTTCTTAGTTTTCAGCATATATCAGTGGTTTAACCTAGCTTCATCTCTGACATTAAACAATTTCTTTCTTCAAGACCCTTATGAGACCACATAGACATCAATGAAGGTTCTTTAAGTAGTCGTGCTAGAGTAACCAACTAATCCAACTCATCAGTTCTGTAAAGATTTGCCCAAAAAAACATGTAGATGCCATGTGAGTTTTGACTGTTTCATCTGGAGTATTCCTGAACCATTTCTTACTGTATAATGATTTCTCTGGTCTTTCCAAGTGCTAGTTCATTATCAAGTTAAGAATTATTTAGTTTTCAGTAAGTCCACCCAAAGTTCACTTCCATATTCCCAAAGTTCAAATCAGATGAAGCAGTAGTAAGTGACAACTTGGATACACGCTATTATTGCAGCCATGTTCATGTACATCCAGTTAAAAGACATTCCCTTCTAGCTCCAATAAATATTGCTCAAAATGTCTGTAGCTGTGTGGCATCTCATAGCACTTACATGATTCATCAACTTGTGACTCTCTGGAGTTTTTAACTGACATGATGTAGATCACTCATAAAAGCAGTTCTTTAACCATCAATAGGAAATTAGCAACTTTTTATACAGGAACCCAGCTTTATTTTTGGCTGTAACTGATCACTGATGAAATCTGATAACATGAAATAGCGAAAACCTGCTTTCTTTAGGCAGTCCCAATCTCCATGCACTGTTACTGCCTCAGTAAAAAGTTTGCCTTCCCTCACTAGAGGCACGTGGTCAGGATGGAGTGCAGGTTCCTGGTTATTTCTTCAGTAACGTGTAAGTAAGGGCTCAAACCAAAGGCTTTGCAGGGTTTTTGCAGATCATTTCTCCGCATTTGTCTTGTCATTGATACTCCCACTAGTACATAGTTCTGTTTATTTTCTTTATTATCTGTTTCACTACTCACTCCCAGTTGGAAGATCTGTCCATCTTCAGATCCTGAGGTTGCTCAGGCTCAGTAACTTCCAGGTATCAGTCCCCTAGAGGTGCTCCCTCAACAACGTGCATTAATTTCAGAAACTGGCTGCTCATTTGAACATGCTGAAGGGTTCAGCCTTCCGCTGATCACCCACAGTTACTGTACTCCCAGAGTGCTCTTTGGCTCCCTTTTTGATTTCGCCTAAATTATGCAATGATTCAGTGTATTTAGGGAAAGGAAGGTTCCTGTGCAGCCTGGATTGAAATCTTTTCCACACGATACTTTTCTTGTTTTACTTACAATGTGGCCAGTTTTTCTCCAGTACTGCATATAATGAATTTTGTACAGTCCTTGGGTTTGTAAAAGTGGAATTGACTACTAACCCATTTTCTTTTCTCAAAGTCAGAGCACATGATTCACAGAGGAGAAAGAGGTAAATCAAGTGCATTGCTTCAGAATAGTGATGTTAATTCCTTTTATGAATTAAGTATTATGGATATATGTGGTACAGTGTCATTTGCTTGGAAAAATTCAATGGTGCCTTGAACTTTACTGTTCTACAGCTTAAGTTTATTTTCAACGCACTACAAAATTCTAGCATGATGATTCGCACTGCAAAGAACATCTGATTCATGTATACTTCTATTATAGAAGAAAATTGCTATGGAGTTAATTAAGGTTTGAAGTAAGGAAACAGATATAGCATAATCTGAACCCCGTGACATCTTCTGAACCATTTTTAGAAAAAATACTTCTTTCTAGAGTTAAATCTCAAGTGAAACTCTTCATATCATGGCAAATAAGACACAGTTTTCAGTTCAACATAAGCAAATCCTAAAGATTTCAGCAAGGGTTCTATCTTTCCATATCCTCTTGAGTAGTGCCATTGAATTTGTGCTTTCATATATCCCATCTCTGGCAAAGCTCCTCTGTATTCTTGTCCCTTCTGAAGACCTTATTCAAATGCTAAGATGAGGAAATATCCAGCAACCCTCTTCCATTGCGTGTGAACAGTTGCTCCATGTCTAGGCAGTATGCACTCCTGTTTACTATCCCATCATGGCATAATTTTCCCAGATGCTTGTCTCAGTTCCTGTGTCTGCTTCCCCATTCACACTACCTTTGGATTAATGAATATCTGAAATGAGGCAGCTCTGAACTGGCACTCTGAGGAGTGTGACAGAATATGTCATGAGAGCTACCATTTGAGCTGGGGGATCAGAATTTTGTAGCTGTCCTTTACATGGGTAGGCAGTTTCTCTGAAGGTTTATATCAAGAAAATTTGAACTTAAATTGCTTCAACACCACTTTCTAGTTTTAGCTGTTTGGACCTATACTACATGATGCGGTATTCCAGTACTGCTGGGCATAGTATTGGTTTTCTCTTTGCACTGGACAGCACCAATATAGATGTGTTCCACCAGAGATGGGTGACTTTCTGTGGATGCCCTGCACAGACTCTGATCAGAAGAAAACCTCCAGTTTTCAGAGGGATGAACTCTAATTTCTCGAGTACATTAGTTTCATTTAAAGACAGAATGTAGGAATAGTTGAGAACATTATCTTTTAAAAATAGCTATTATGTCTATGCAATAACTAACATTTGTGCTTTGCTCTTGCAACTGAAATTCTGTTCCAGCAGTCATGTGAAAATCCAGACTGAATCTTTTGTGGTGAAAATGTATTTCTTAGCACAGTAAAACACCAATGTAAAATTAATATTTATTCTCAGAATGGCACCTTTGAAAGATATAAGGTAAGAGAGCTGTGAAATATGCTTAAACTGGAAGAAGTTTCTCTGCTGAAGTTTCAGAAGTTTCAGAAACTATGTTAACAGATGGAAATTCCACTCATTTTGGTAGTGACTTGTAATGGGAATACAGCCATGACTGGAATGCTGTGTCATGCCATGGGACTCAAAGGACCTGAACAGACAGTGGGGTGGATTGAAATCTGGCTGATAGATAGAGCTCAGAGGGTTGTGATTAGTGGCACAGAGTCTAGCTGGAGGTCTGTAACAAGTGGTGTTCCCCAGGGGTCAGTACTGGTTCCAGTCCTGTTCAATGTATCCATCAATGACCTGGATGAAGGGATAGAGTGCGCCCTCAGCAAGTTTGCTGATGACAGAAAACTGGGAGGAGTGGCGAACACACCGGAAGGCTGCACTGCCATTCAGCGTCACCTGGACAGGCTGGAGAGTTGGGCAGAGAGGAACCTTATGAAATTCAACAAAGGCAAGTGTCAGGTACTGCACCTGGAGCAGAATAACCCCATGCATCAGTGCAGGTTAGGGACTGACCTGCTGGAGAGCAGCTCTGTGGAAAGGGACCCGGGAGTCCTGGTGATCAACAGGATGTCCATGAGCCAGCAATGGGCCCTTGGGGCCAAGAAGGCCAACGGCATCCTGGGGTGCATCAAGAAGATTGTGGCCAGCAGGTCAAGGGAGGTTATCCTCCTGCTCTGCTCTGCCCTGGTGAGGCCGCATCTGGAGTACCGTGTCCGGTTCTGGGCTCCCCGGTTCAAGAAGGACAGGGAGCCGCTGGAGAAGGTACAGCAAAGGGCTACAAAGATGATTAGGGGACTGGAACATCTCCCTTATGAGGAAAGGCTGAGGGACTTGGGCCTTTTTAGTCTGGAGAAGCAAAGACTGAGGGGGGATCTTATCCATGCTTATAAATACTTAAGGGGTGGGTGCCAGGAGGATGGGGTCAGTCTTTTTTCAGTGGTGCCCAGTGACAGGACAAGAGGTAATGGGCACAAACTTGGTCACAGGAAGTTCCACCTAAACATGAGGAGGCACTTCTTTACTTTGAGGGTGGCAGAGCACTGGAACAAGCTGCCCAGAGAGGTTGTGGAGTATCCTTCTGTGGAGATATTCAAAACTCGCCTGGACGCATCCCTGTGCAATCTGCTCTAGGTGAACCTAAACTGGCGGGGGGGTTGGACTAGATGATCTCCAGAGGTCCCTTTCAACCCCTATCATTCTGTGATTTGGTGACCTGATACCAGCAAGTACTGTTCCAACAGTGCAAATTCAAGCCTTGTTCAGTTCTAAATAACAATGAGCCTGAAATATATCCCTAGATATGAATCTGAATGGAAGTTCTCCCCTTTACTTTGGCTGCCTGAAAATCAATTGTTAAGCCTCATGCTTCTCTGCTGTTATGACCAGAATTCCCTGCTGTTTGATAGGCTGTGTCCAGAGGTGGAATTAGTGTGCTTAAAAAACTCCATCCTAGCCTGTGCTGATAGATCTGAGATGTCTCCAGTTGTTATGATAGGTATGGGGTTTTGTGTGTAACATTTTGCACAAAGCAAAATAGTTAAGCCGTAGTTCAAATGTATGCAGGAAATTTCACATACACGAAACTTGCAGATTTATGTAATCAGCATTAAGATTAATTCATTTAGCAGGAAAGTGGACTGATTAAAAAACCCTTGGAGTTCTAGTATCTTTTAAAAAATAAATCTCAGGAAATGGAAACTTGTTTCTTGATTGTTTTGCATAATCAATAGAAACTCCTGACGCAAATGCATGCGGTGATGTCATGTGTTACATCATGCTTTCTTTCTTTAGTTAGCAGTAAGTTTGCAATTGAAAAGTCAGCTTCGTTTCTCAAACTCTAGTGTGTACTGTGACCAATGACAATTTTTTTTTTTGGCTCTTTCCTACTTTCTGTCTTTAGAACTTAAATTGTGTTTAATGTCGCTAGATTCAGATTGTGGGTGAGAGTGCAGTGTCAGTGAAAAGGAGGGGAGTGAAATAGGGGCCACTTTGGTGTCCTGCTCCTGGATGGGTGCAGTTACTGTTTGTAATTAGAGTAGCTCCCTCATGCAGTCTATGTCTGGTTGTCAAAGGGCTGCTGCAGCTTGCAGTTTGGTTCTGTCCTCAGCAGCAGTCATCTCCTTGGCATCTCAGGCTGGAGCTTGCTGAAGAGCAAGAGGAATGCTGTTTAGGACTACTGCGTGACCTTGGAGTACCACAGAAGTCCTGGAGCACTGGGTAGGTGCCTTTTCTTGGGTTTGTGGCCCCTGAGTAGGGCTTTGGTTATATCGTAGTCAGTGTTGGTTGTTGCTAATGGTCCCCGGCTCCTTCAAAGTGGCAGTCTATCAAGAAAAATAATGTCATACAGAAATTTATTGGTCTGCCTGTGTCAATCAGAAGGTAGTGTAGAGAAATGGTCCCCAAGTGTACAACTGGCTTTAAGTGGCTCAGCTGCTTTTCTGCATTTGAATGACAGTGGCATTACGGCAGCACAGAAACCCAACTATTCATCTTTTCTGGGTAGAGCAGCTGTCTTTCAATAACAGCTAGAGGAATGCAGCTCTCCTCTATGACACTGATGTAAGGCAAGCTAAGATAGGAAGGATAATAGGTTCATGTATAGAGGATTACATTATTTCCTTTACCTAAACAACTGACTAAGGTAAGAGGTAAATATTTATTTACCATCTAAAGATGTTATATAATTTATATCATTTAAGCAAAATCAAAGTTTTTGAAAATAGTAGATAAAATCTGATTTTTTTCCTGTCTGTATTTTTTAAAAATACATTAATGTTCCAGATAAATAATTCAAAACAAAAGAATATGAATACAATAATTCCATTTAAGTTAATTAATAGTAAGAATGTATGAGCTAAGAATAATGGTTAATGAGATCCCAAAGCTTTTCCCTTTATCCTGAGTCCATCTTCTCCCTTCTCCCCCATCTCCTTTACCCTCAGTCTATGGATTTAAGTTGTGTATATATCCTTCAGGAAAACTAAAGGTTAAGTTTTTGTTTAGGATGGAAGTGTTAGCCCCTGAGAAGAAAACTCATGAAGAGAATGAAGATTTGCAACAGTATCATCAGAAGCCTGCAAACTGCAAGAAATTGCTTAGGAATTGCTGCTTGATAAAGCGAATTTTTGCCTGGAAAAGTTTGAGCTCTAAAGGTACCTTTCCTATTGAAATTTTTAGTGTAGGAAGAATTGTTGTCTTTCCAAGAATTCTGAATTTTTGATACAGTGTTACTACTGAATTTAGCATCAGTCAAGTTACAGATACAAAAAGTCTCTACTGTCTTGACTCTATTGTGCAAAGAGATTAAAAATGGTATAGCTTTGATTGAAGGTGCTTTTCATAATGTGATATAAATAATTGTACTGCATGAGCATTTAATTTGCAGCACATCAAAATACATGGTCTGCAGAAAAGGTCTGCAGAAAAAATAATATCCTTCAATCAGAAGATAAAGGAATAAATGTAAAATCCCAGTAATTAAATTTATCATTTATCAGGGCCCAACCAAAAAATCTCTTTTGATGATTAAAACCTCCTTTGATCACTGTAAGAGTATATTTACATGGAAATTACATGATCAATCCCTTTGTCTTTGAGGAAATGGAGAAAGGTAACATCCTGTCACTTTTATACATAATGATGCTATGTACTGTATTTATTAACAAATACTGAAAGAAATGCTTCTTTTTAAATTGGAAGTTGGCTGTGAAATATCTCCCCCATTGAAAGTCTTAACTATTTTATGAATAATAAATTAAATGGCAACCACCTTGAAGTGATGGTTAATCTGCTTCAGATTATTTTCCTCAAGAACATAGACACAGTTAAGGATTTTATTCAATACTGAGTCCTCTTTTTACCATCATATTTGTACTTTGCAACATTATGTAAAAACAACACACAAAAGACTGCCCGAAACAACCCTTTTGTGTTTTGGCAGCGTTTTTCATTCCCTTGCACACATTTTATGACAATAAAAAAGCAGGTCCTCAGCACATTGAATTTGTGTCAAACAGAATGAAAAAAATGCATGACATTTTTTGTCACGAAGAGCTAAGTCATCATATCCTGAGTGATATGTTATTTTATTTACACATTTACTTTAAAGGATATGCTCCAGTAGCTTAGTTTCAGCATTTAGAAAAAATGAGCTGGTTAAATACAACATACTTCTGGTTTTAAACTGCCCTTATCCCCGTATTATGCAAGTAAACATGTGTTTGATATGCCTTTAATCTAAGCATGATCACTTAGCTGTTCGTGGCTACTCATTTTTAAAGCTTTAGGCTAATATTTCCAACAAATAGCTGCTTTAATCACCACGCATATTATCGTTTACTAAACACGTTTGATTTCCGATTACTGTATCATTTTGTACCTATAATTCTCTGCACTTTCATTTATTTTTTGTATTGTTACTGGAACTAATGAAGCAAAAATGAATTTGCTGTAACCCTTTCAATACACTCATCCTTTTGTTCATGGAAATTTTAGAATTTTTTTTCATTGGGTTATTTATCAGAAATCTCAGTAGGCCTAAGGAATCAGCTCTCTAGAAATGGTGTGTGAATCTGAAGCAACTTGCACTGAAGTTAATAGGTCTGATTCTTCAGTACCTTTAAACTGGCTAATCATTTTCACCTCTGGAAAGCGTCTTAAAACAGTTGATAAGTAATGGTAGAATTAAGGATTTATTTTGTCTTGGTAAAGTGAATTATCAGATATATAAATCACTGTAAAATCAGGCTCAGTTAAGTTACTCTGAGTTACTCCAACAGAGACAAAATCAGAATCTGACACATAGTTAACTCAAAATGAAGCTACTAATTTTGCTTTATCTAGTACCAAATGATAGAAAGCATATTCCCATAGGGATAGCTTTACAAGAACCTTTGAATATTTAGCAGGATCGAGAAGACTGATGTCCTGAGGTACTTTCTTCAGCACTATTCTGTTGTCCAAGGTGATCCCACTGGCCTAATAGGTTTTCTTGGACTTCAGTACTAGAGCCTACTGGCATCTGTAACACATGTTGTATATCACATATCCCACTGAGTTCACAATTCACAGCTAGGTAAGATTTCATACATACAAACAAGTGGAGCATTTCTGAAACCCCCTAGGCTTGGCCATGGAGATGCTCATCCATTCTCTGGAGTAAGTTAAGTCAGCCAGAGGTGTGCTGTAATTTAACTTTACTCTTAGTACCCAAGACAGTGCTATGGTAGCTACAGAGCACCTGGCTACTGAGATACTTGGTCAATACCTACTGTTTTCTGTCGGCAGGATGAAGGTGGGCTTGCAAATGATGTTGTGGTGGCTCATTCCCACTTAGGTATTCCTTTACACAAATCATATTCCCCATTGCCTGTCTTAAGCTACCTTACACTAGTAAAGTGGTATAAAAATAGTCATTAGGCAGGTGAGACTTGCAGTTTAATACTTAACAACTGAAATCTTTTTGTTCACATTTTTAAAAAATAATGAAAACTGCAAATACTGAATTATTTGGTAATTCACTGCCATTATAACAGTTTGTACCTGGAAATACTGTAAAGTAATGCATATTTGATCTTTCTTTTAAAACAGATATTATTTGTCCTCTACAATTTGTTTTTCATATTTTAGGGTTTTTGTATGATCTTGAAACTGAGTTTGTCAACATGTTATTTTAACTTTATAGAATTAATTATACTTTCAGAGACAATTTCCATTTATGAATTTGGAGCAGACCAATAAATATTTGATTTACTGCAATGTTCAGATGACTTAACTCTATTTTCAGAATGAATAATCTTCACTTTTATGATAAAATCTTAGAATGTCCCAGCACTGGGTATGTCTTCCTGCTCTTCCCGCTTCAACATCTCTCATAGGAATAAGAAGAATGTTAGAACATAAATACTGGAAAGATAATTACACTCAATCCTTTTCTATGCAGTATTTAAATAGCATGAATTTAATGCAGTAGTGACTGCTCCAAACGAAGAACAAGAGAATAAAAAAATGGCTTACTGTATTTTAAAGAAAAATAAATGGAATAATGTAGTTGTCAATGGGAAACAATGCCATACTAAAGACACTATTTTAGTCAATGCTCAAGGCACAGTAATTTGACTAATTCCTCAGACAGTAGTTTCAGAGAGCAGGTAACTTGTAACTAAGGCTAGAGGAACAGAGTATTACTATTGTTAGGTATACATCCGTTAGAGCTCGATACTGCAATGAGCTCTGGGGCCAAGTTTAAAGCATGCGTTTTAAAACTGGAGGGTTTCACTTTCAAAAATGAGTAGCACTGAAGTATCTCCTCATTAAATTGGCAATCTACTCCATTAACCTAGGGCAGTTATGAGTCTTTCCCGATTATTCCATGCCACAAAAATACGTTCTGCTGTAGATTTTATAAAATGCAAATGAGAGACACAAAGAGGACAACAAGTTGTCTGTCACAAAGGTAAATTTGCAGGAATTGTACTGCTGACTCTGCATTACATGCTGCTAAAAATATTATCGATTATCAGCTGTTTGTTTGTAAGCTTTTTTATATTGTTTGTGTTTCCTCAAACCACGTATTTATGAGTTGAGTTATGAATAATTCAGGAATAATTCCAAGCTGTCAATCAATGTGTGTATTTTTCCCTGTCAAATAGTACATTTGACAAGATATTTAAGGAAAAAAATAAGCCGAGTTATCTGAGAACTAGTTAAATGTTCTGCTCTCCTTAGGGTACTTCATATACTCTCAGACCTTGAATAACTCAAAACATTCCTGCTGGAGATTGTCAGTACTGTTTTTTTAAATATGGACTTCCTGTAAACAGGATAATAGTTTGTCACCTGTGGTCTGTTTGCCTTTTCTTCTTCTTCTTCTATGAAAATATGTTGAGCAGTACTTTGAAATACAGTCACATCTCAGACCATGAAAAGAAATTTTCCTCCCAGTTGTTCAAAATTAAGAAGATTCTTTATTAATATTGAACAGGGGTCCTTTGGACTGAAACATTCTTCCAATGTGTCTCCCAGCATTAATTCTTGTGTGCCTGCTTGTACCCCTTTTCTGTTGAGCAGTGAAGCAATGGGGCAAAGACGATCTGAAAGCTAGATACTGACGACAGCAGGATTACCTACAGGGATTAAAGTATATTTCTTTTCCAATATCAAAGCCCTCAATTGCCTTAGTTAGAAACTATCATGACTACTAACTAGGAGACAGGAGTTGTTTCCTAACTTTATTACTGAAGCAAAAGCATCTTCTTTTAGTTTGTTTATGTATGGAGTGATAGTTACTGAAATCTGCCTGGTCCTAGTCACCCTTCCCTCCAGGAAGAATATGAAATAAACAGCGTAGATAAAAATGAGCAAAACCAACAATAAATAATAGATACCCAGTGTCAAGAATAGCATATCCTCCTGAGTTCATTCCCTTGTCCCAGTAGCTGCTCTTCACAAACAGTCCTCTCTTAAAGGATTGCTGATACACTGTTCAGATCTTAACTTGTCCAGTAATTGGATTTGTATGGCCTGTCAGATGTGTCATTTTTTACTTCATGACATGTCACACTACTTCATGTAGTTTTCCTAGGATTTTTTTCCCCCAGTTTTCTCCCAGGTGCTTTGAACAATGTTGGGATTCTGTTGAATTTACAAATTTACATCATGAGAGGACTTCACAGAACTTCATACAAGCACTAGGAAAAAAATGCCCTATGTGCCCATAGAACTGAAGTTCATATGACTTTGCTATTTTGAGTCCGAAAGCCTCTAAGAGAAGAAAAAGGAGAGAGAGAGAGAGAGAGAGAGATGGAGGAAGGAAAGGAGAGGTGGGAGAAAGAGAAAGACAGACCAAGGACCATGTCCCTTGCCAGACCAAGGACCATGTCCCTTGCCAGACCCTCTTCTACTTTCCATTCTAGATGGTGAATGTGTAAATAGTTAGACCATACCATATGAAATCTTTCCTGAATGCTCAAAAAGCAGGTTTCGTAGCCTATTACTGCATGTATCAACCATGGAAGAGATTAACATATCTGAGATTTTATGCTCTGAAGACAAACACAGAAATCCATTTAAAAATGGAACCTTTCATGGTTTTAAGCAATACAGAAATATTTATTTTGTAAAAACTACAAGAAGATATATTTACTTGGAAATCCAAAATGAGCAATGTTTTGCCCATTTTGTCTATTTGAAATATTTATGAAAACGTTTTACAATTTGATGATGATGCTCTTGGTGTACATGTTAGTCTTAAGTAAGCTAGCTACTAAACCTACAAAAAGTTACAGGTTTAAAACCTTATTCACTGTGTGTCTTTTAATAACTTTTTTTCAGACAAAATGAGCACTCCTCATTATTGCTTTAGGTATTTCTTTGATTACAGTGAAATATGAATTAGCACTGTTTTCTTATTCAGCTCTAGTAAGTTGAGGTTTTGTGTTACCTTATACCTTCTGGCTCACTGTGCAAATATTCCATTTTATGTTACAAAAATTTCACCTTCTGAACAAATATTGCGTACATTGTATATACGTATCTTTTCAAGCCACTGAACTGGATGGAAAATGTGGATGTATTGCATTTATTTGTAAAAGTGTTGCAAGTAATGAGCTTTTTATTTATTTCAGATTTTTTCCCTGAAGCCAATACAGGACTCTATTCTTAGCTAAATAATTTGCTGTACTAGAATAGAGATGTAGTTGTTCATATTCACCAGGTAAGAAAAGATTGTTTAAAAAATGCTAGTAAAACATGGTGAAAAGAAAAGGAAAAAAGGTTATGGCAAATAATCTATTTTTAGTGTTTTGTTTTGGTTTTTTTCCCCACCAAAGCCTGTTCACCCATTATAATCTCAGATAAAGGAGTTTGTATTGAGAGGCCTGGCATAAAGGGAAGCCTTGTAGTTTGTTCCCTTCTTGCCACATGCTAACTCTGAAATACAAATCATGGGAATAAAATTAGAGGCTCTCCCTGGTGAATGTAATTTTCTTTTAAATTTGTAGCACAGAGTGATCTAATCTTAATATGACTTCTAATATTCTCTTCAGGGTAGGAGTAATAGTTAATGGCACAAATTAACAGGAAAGTGTATTATGCAGGAATGTTTGTTATCTTTCAGGTCATTAAAAGGGGAATTGGAAAAACATTGATTTTCACAACTTAGTATCATTCCAGAGTGATTAATGTTTTGAAAAGGGCTTTTACTGTGTATTTGTGTACAGACTTGCTAAACTGAGCAATGTGTGTAGCTAATGAAAATGTGAGGCTCTGACAAGTATGTATAAAATTATGTAGCATCATTTTTGGCTTGAGAAAGTTTAATAATCAGTCTCCTAGATTCTTTTAGAGAAAAACCAAACATATACCTTCTGAAGTTTTTAATACCTCTTAAAGTTTTAAAATTAATATGTAAAGGCCACAGTCATGACAAAAGCCCTTGCTACTTTGTACTTATATAGATGAAGGATTTTAAACATTTCCAAATTTAAAAATAAAATTGCACAAATCTTGCAATAACCACTAGTTTACAGTTTGGGGAGAATTCATACATGCCTCTTCAGAGCCCTTGAAAGAGTTATTAGTGCCTATAAAAGTAAGTATTATCCATAACTGAGTTTTTAAAGATGCTTAATACAAAGATAGCAAGTTGCAAAGTGCAGATTATGAAGTCAATTCTCCTTAGAGTGAATGTGCTTGTAAGGAGAAGGATATTTCATGGGAATTAAATTTCCTCGCGGTTTGACATTCAAAGGATTAAATATGCTCCACAGTTAACCCCCAAGAAACACGGCTCAGAAAAATGTGAGTGCACCACATTATGGAGTTTCTGCTTTATGCTTCCCTGGCTATATAGACATTACACAACAAGGTATGTTTCTCCTTTTCTCCTGGAATGTTGTTGTTTCCTTCATGTCAAAATGGATTTTTATGGTCTCCTGCAAGTGCCACCTTTGTAATCCCAGCATTGCAGTTACTAGGAAGGACATGATACTGGAAGATGAAGCATTAACTCATAGCAAATTGCTGCCTGAAAACTAAATTTGCAGAAAAGCATGTTGAACTCCCAAGCTTTTTTTTCCCTTTGCTTCTCTTCTCTTTCTTTTCCTACTGACCATTGTTAGCACTGAGCACTTTGCATAAGCTTCCTAAGAGACAGTGCACAGTTTTAAACTAGGTCTAATTAAGAGCTTTGAACAGACCCTTTTTATGAACTATTTAGTTTTTGATTAATCATAGTGAACGTGTGTTTTCTTTTCATACAAAAAGCATGAGAAACCATCGAGCTGACTGGAACCTTTCCAGGGATGTCACTCTGGACTCTGCATAATGAAATTTTATTATTCCATTGAGATCATTAATCCTACTTACCAATGATCACCTTATTCTTCAATCAGTTTAAACTGTTAGAGAAAACAATCCTAGCATCTTCTTGAATTTGGCTGAAGAATAAAAGGAGTAGCTGGTTAACTGCTCTTTAATAAGCTAGTTATATCAGAAATATGATTGTTTCTCTTATTCTCTTTGTTTCTCTAGTAGAATTGGAGTTGCTGCTTCAATTTCATGCAGATATTTAAAAATGTTCCATTTGCACTACAATATAGAAACTATATGCCCTGAACAGGAAAGCAAACTATGAAGTTCTGACCTCTCCATGTGAAAATCTGATGTCTAATTTTGTTTTCCCAGGTTTTCCTTCATGGTTATACAAAGGTCAGGGTCCCATTAAAAAAAAAAAAAGGTTGCTAATTTATTGAAAATCTGTTACTTAAAAGTCATAGAATCATAGAATCACAGAATCGTTTAGGTTGGAAGGGACCTTAAAGACCATCTAGTTCCATCTCCCCTGCCATGGGCAGGGACACCTTCCACTAGAGCAGGTTGCTCAAAGCCCTGTCCCACCTGGCCTTGAACACTTCCAGGGCTGGGGCATCCACAGCTTCTCTGGGCAACCTGTTCCAGTGCCTCACCACCCTCATGGTGAAGAATTTCTTACTCATAGCTATTCTAAATCTACCCTCTTTCAGTCTAAGGCCATCAACCCTTGTCCTGTCACTACATGGCCTTGTAAAAAGTCCCTCTCCAGCTTTCTTGTAGGCCCCGTTCAGGTGCTGGAAAGCTGCTCGAGGGTCTCCCCGGAGCCTTCTCTTCTCCAGGCTGAACAAGCCCAACTCTCTCAGCCTGTCTTCATAGGAGGGGTGCTCCAGCCCTCTGAAGATCTTTGTGGCCCTCCTCTGGACTCGCTCCAACAGGTCCATGTCCTTCTTATGTTGGGGGCCCCAGATATGAACACGGTACTCCAGGTGGGGTCTCACCAGAGCGGAGTAGAGGGGGAGAATCACCTCTCTTGACCTGCTGGTCATGCTTCTAGATTGATTATTGTTAGAATCAAATTCTAACAATCAAAGTTTGGGAATGTAATAAATGTAGAGCATCACCACTTTTGGGAAACTAAAATATATCCTTTATGAAACCAATATATACCTCTATTTAGTCTCTGTACTCACAGTATCTTTGATTTCTACTGTGTCTGCCAACTGCTGCTTTTTTATTTCAAGACATTCTATCAATCAAAAACTAATAGGCCGAAGAAGTGTATTAGATTAAATGGATGGACTTTTATATTCATGGCATACTTAGAAAATGGAATAAATCTTTAAATATCTTGCCACTTTCCATCTGGGCATTATTCCAGCAATTTAAATGGCTAAATATATTGAGAGTATGCCAGATTAAATGGTAGCTCTGAATATCTTTTTATAAATGGTATGGCCCATAAAGAACTGAATTTGTTGTGGTGGTTAACAATATATGCATTTTGTTTACCGAAGTGTACTGAATATTAGGGCAGTATAACACAACTGTGTTTGTGAGCATCTGCCCCTGGAAAACATCCTGCGACTAGAAGCAGCACTTTTACTGCAGATAAAGTAAGCTGTCCAAAGCAGCTTCTTTGAAGTATGCAAAGCCAGCTTTTTTCCTTTTTTTTTGGCATGATGCAGCATTATGACTGAATAACTTTTCACAAGCAATCAAATTAAAAGGAAAACCAACATATCTTAGAAGTGGAAAGCTAGGGCGGAAGAAGGGAGGGGAAAACAATAAGAAACAAATAAACCAGATGACTAGAACAACAAAATTACATGTTGCTTTGTTTGCCTTTTTTTTTTTTTTTCACTTAATTTATTGCTGCTGTCACCTTTCTTGAATGCTTGTTTCCATTGGAGTCTGCAGTGTGGTCCTGACAGTTCTTCTGGCAGGCAACAGTTCTAAAAGGATAGATTTGCCCTCCTTTCAGCCCAAAAGGGGAGAAGTGGGAGGACTTGGCGCTCTTCATTGCTGCAATAATGCCATCCTGCTGGGACCTCCCTGCTGTTCCTTCGAGTAGCATTATCTTCTTGGCAAGAAGGCACCTTCTCAGTTCTTTTATTTTCTTATTCATCCTTTCTGTGTGCAAGAGACTAAGAAAAAGTTCATAAGGAGCTGGAGTTCTTCACCAAGCCATCTAAATGTTTAGTGGGCACAATGACTGTATTAGTCATATGTGGCAACACTGCAACTGAATTTTGCAGATCACTTCAACCAAATGCCAACAAACCTGTACTGTGTAGCAAAGCAGAAGGCATACTTGATTTCACATATGTCACAGAAAATGGTGCTGGAAATATTGAGCTACCTAAGCACTTTTTGTATTGTTCTCCATAACCCTCCACCTTTGAGGCCAACCTGATTTCTTTGTTATACGGGCTGGGAAAAGGAGAATTATAATAGGCAAACAAATTGAAAAAGTTTAATACCTATAATACTAAAAATCCTTTTCTAATACATCATTTAATTTGTGATATCTTTGGCCCTGTGAGTGCAAAAGCAAGATACCTGGGTGAGTTTGGGTCATCATTCCCATCAGTAGAGAAAACCTATTTCTGACAATACAAGAACTCAAGGTCTAGGGCAACAGAAATGTGAAGCTGGTTTCATTACTGACTTCTGGCCTAAGCAAATGCATAGGTTAAGGTTGTCTTGAATGTAACAGCAAGCGTGACTAAGAACAAGAATACATAGTATTTAAACCTCTGTCAATTCACATCACCAAGTTCCTCTGAAAATAAATAGCATCACTTCATCTGACTTCCTCGTTATACCTCTTGTACGTCTATATTTAAAGCCATAAAAATACTACAGCTTTTGAGTGTAGCATTCTATCAGCTGAGCTGTTATAAATGTCTCTATTTGTATCTTTGCACAGGTTTGTGTTTATCTTTGCTGGTTGAAAGGTAAAATTTTTTAACTTAAGACCCTTCAGTTGACAAGAGCTACCTTCCCAAGCTGTGATAGTTTGACTGCTTTAACTAAGTCCCTTAGGTCATACCACTTCTGATGCAACTGAGATGAAAAATGACCAAAAAGAAAAGTCAAACTTAGATGGAGGAAGGGAAACATCACAGTATGTCCCTACAATAACTTAAAATTGATCCTTGTGTTTCTACATCTCAGTATTCTCTGCTGTGAGAAAATGTCTGTAAACCCAGAAATTATTCCTTCTCCCTCTAGTTTTGAATTATACGGGGGCACAATAATGTACTGCAGCTGTCAGTTTCTTAGCTGTTGATTTTGCCTGAAACCAAAAAACCTCTACTTTTTAGTAAACAGAGTAGAAACTCTCAGGTGATGAAAAGATTTATAGAAATGCTTGTAAGGAAGACAACAGTGCAATTCCTTAGTTGTTGACTGAACAATTCAGAAAGTAGTGAACAAAACAGGATACAGAAAAGAGGTCCATATTGTTCATTTATAGTGGAGAACTGGATTTCTTCTGCCACAGAGTTCCTATGTGATGTTAGAGGAGTCAGTTAAGACAAACTTTAGGGATTGACACTGTGTATGTGTTGTTTTCTGAGTGCAACCTGGAGGTTTGATTTGCAGAATATTGAGCACTTGCAGAATTACTAACTTGGCTTTGAACATGTATGTGAAAGGCAGTGTATTATGCATTGTGAAAATGAGCTTCCATGAGTTTCCTACTAAGTGCCCAAATTAGTCAATACCTTTGATCTTAATCTTACTGTGCCTCTGTTCTGCATAAAGTAGGTATAATAATACCCTCTCATCTCACAGGGATATTGTGAATATAAATGTAGTAATGTTTGTGAAGCACTTAGACACTGTAGTGGTGAGCGTCATAGAAAATTGTATTTTCAGCTCAGATTTTCAATAATGTTTGGTAAGTAAATTACGGGGGCATAAAATGTGGAAAGAATGAAGTTTTGAATTTGGTAAATAAGTAATATCTGTGAATTATATTAACTTATCAAAAGAAACTCCGGTTCAAACTGTAGCACATGATCATGTCATTAAAAGGTTGCACCATAATGCATATGTAGAAACTATGAACTAAGAGAACTATAGAAAATATGAACTAATGCTGTTAGTATTTATGATCACAGTGCATTTATTTGGATGTATACTTCCTATGTAATTAATATATATAGCAAAATTTCCGAGTGTGAAGGATTTATAGCATAAAACTCAGATCTTGGCTTGTAGTTCTGCTTAAAAGTAGGGGTAATGTGATTGATCAAAGGATCATGCCCTAAGATACAAAGTGTGAAAGGTGTGAGGGGTACAGAAGGATGTACACCTTTCAGTTAATTGTGTAATGTTAAATCTTGACTTGCTGAAATGAATGAGAATCTTGCCGTAAGTTTCATCGTAGCAGGAATTTCATTTAATTTGCTTTATAAAAATAACTCTACTGAATAAGATAAATCTTTATGTAGGAAAACAAAATATCACCCTTCTGTTGGCTTTGTAAATTTACATTTTAATATATGCCACATTTGATTAGAAGGAGAATTCAGGGGAAAAAGAGCTCCTTGTTTGATTTTTGCTAGAAATGGTCAGTGTCTCATTTTGAACAAGGTCCCAATACCTAACTTAGTTAACCGATATCCCCTCTTTAACTCTTTATTTACTTCATTTTATGTGAAGCAAATTATGAAATCTCCAAATCTTAGGAAAAGAACAGGAAGTTTATGAATTTTCATTACCAAAATCAAATCACAGAAATGAACAAAAAATACCATTTTATTTTTATAATTCAGTTAAGCTACAATTGATTCTATACTAAAAACTAATCAGTATACTATAATTGAAGAGATATTTTTGGACCAATGTACCAGCTGGTATCACAGATGGTACAGATGGCATAAGACTCTTTAATGGGATAAAGATAATGTGTTGGCACAAAGAGAGTTGAGTATATGAACATGTGATTTTTCTTTCCCATTATAAACTGTCTAATCAGTGTAGTTTTAATTGATACACAATTGATACATTTGTATTCCACAAATCTGGGTAAATACTAAGATCAATACTTTGCAGTCAGTGACATTAGTATAACCTTACTTTGTTCTGGAAAATCTCATATGCCACAGTAGGCAACAACTCATTAAACCTTGTAGTTTAAAAGAAAGAATTGCAAGGCAAGTTTGATATTATTTAAATGGTCTACCTGACATTTTAAACCTCAGAAAGGTTTTATTCTCATGAGCTTTGATAATGGTGTAGATATGGCAAAACCTATTACAGTATTGGTAATGAACAGTCTTGATAAGTGATCAGGACATCATTCTAATAATTTTCTCTGAAGATCCGCAGTGTAGCTGGATATTTCTCAACAGTAGTAGAGGGGCCTCACTGGATAGTATGGGTTTTACTGGGCTTGATTTCTTTTCTTACATATGATATCCTATAAAGTAGTGTTGAGTTCAAAAGATTCTCACTTGTACCCCATTCAGAACTTTATTTTGTCACTTCTCTATTTTGCGTACATTGCACAAGACATAAGAACTATCTACAGTGTATCCTATAGACCAGATATCTACAGTGGTGCTTTCAGTCATGCAGCTGGCAAGACATTGCTAGGTTAGGTTTTTCCCTGGTGCTTGAAATAAACCTATCTGCTACTGACAAAAGTTGCCAGTGGGCACTTTGCTGAGTATCTAGCCAATTGCATCCAGATTCCTTACTCTTCGATATTCAAAAGTGCTCTATTCATCAGAAATGGATTGTCGTATCTTTTCAGGTTAGACAAAACCTCCAAAAATACCTAAGCTTTTGTTTGACACACCTAGATTGCTAAGCATATTTAATAGAATATTATACCCAAAGACTCATTACTCCAGTATTGTACAGCCATTTCCAGATCATACAGAAATGTGACTAAAGGTGTAAGGATTTGTTTAGTGATGGAAACCTTGATTTGGAATTAATTTCACACAGATCCTGAGCCTGGTGATTGTTAGAACACATTGAAACAAAGTTAGCAAAAACTAATTGGTTGGGATAACAAGTCGCTGCATTCAGTCACCAATCCAGAGTAAAAACTGTATAGCTTAATGTCCCAAGGGAAAACTTGTGAAAGAAGACAACACCTCAGGACAGGGCACACACTGCTGGTTTCCTGATCAAGAGCCGCAACATTCCTCTGAATGGCCGTGAAAAAACAAGGGTAAAAAACTGGCTGGACGGCCGAGCCCAGAGAGTCGCGGTGAATGGAGTGAAATCCAGCTGGCGGCCGGTCACAAGCGGAGTCCCCCAGGGCCCAGTTTTGGGGCCGGTCTTGTTTAATATCTTTATCGATGATCTGGATGAGGGGATAGAGTGCCCCCTCAGCAAGTTTGCAGACAACACCAAGTTGGGCGGGAGTGTTGATCTGCTGGAGGGTAGGAAGGCTCTGCAGAGGGATCTGGACAGGCTGGATCGATGGGCTGAGGCCAATTGTATGAGGTTCAACAAGGCCAAGTGCCGGGTCCTGCACTTGGGTCACAACAACCCCAGGCAACGCTACAGGCTTGGGGACGAGTGGCTGGAAAGCTCCCCCGCAGAAAAGGACCTGGGGGTGCTGGTTGACAGCCGGCTGAATATGAGCCAGCAGTGTGCCCAGGTGGCCAAGAAGGCCAACGGCATCCTGGCCTGTATCAGAAACAGTGTGGCCAGCAGGAGCAGGGAGGTGATCGTGCCCCTGTACTCGGCGCTGGTGAGGCCGCACCTCGAATGCTGTGTTCAGTTTTGGGCCCCTCACTACAAGAAGGACATTGAGGTGCTGGAGCGTGTCCAGAGAAGGGCGACGAAGCTGGTGAGGGGTCTGGAGCACAAGTCTTATGAGGGGCGGCTGAGGGAGCCGGCGTTGTTTAGGCTGGAGAAGAGGAGGCTGAGGGGAGACCTTATCACTCTCTACAACTACCTGAAAGGGGGTTGCAGAGAGGTGGGTGTTGGTCTCTTCTCCCAAGTGACGAGTGACAGGACAAGAGGAAATGGCCTCAAGTTGCGCCACGGGAGGTTTAGGCTGGATATTAGGAAAAGCTTATTCACTGAGAGAGTGGTGAGACACTGGAATAAGCTGCCCAGGGAGGTGGTGGGGTCACCATCCCTGGAGGTGTTCAAGGAACTTATGGATGAGGCATTGTGGGACATGGTTTAATGGGCATGGTGGTATTGGTTGATGGCTGGACTTGATGATCTTACAGGTCTTTTCCAACCTTCTTGATTCTGTGATTCTGTGACTGAAGGCATATCCAAAACATGCCCTTCTCACAGGTTCTTAAAAGTTGCAATGGAAAAGGAGAATTTTCTTGCTTTTTTCCCCTAGAGTGATATATTTTATTTTCTTTGTGTGCGTTTCTCCCACTTGTAATTTGGAATTCTGTATTCTTTAAGTCTGTGGTAGTCATATGGTCCTCGTATAAGTATCAAGGAGAGAAGACTGATTGTTGCCCTTGTTAATGCCATCGTGCTTTTATCATTGGCTGTAAATGTGTATAAAGACAGTATCTGAACTCTATCCTGGATCCTGTCTTAGAGATCTTTGAGTTTATGCACTGAAGTAAACCCTTGAACATTAGACAGAGGAGATTATACCTACTTGGGAATGCCAAACCATCAGTTCTTTATGTAGAAGTTGACAGAATCCAATAAATGAGCTGATAAATCACAAAAAGGAAATGGCTTATGAGAAATAAGTGAGTACGTCCTAGAGAAGGCAGTGGAACATGTGTATTGTACAACAGGCATCCAGATGTCTTGTACACTTACGAAATGTAAATTATGTTTTTGAAATTTTGGGATATCAAATCCTTATTGAAAATACTGTTCCAGTCATATCTAGCTAGCGTGTCTGTTCCATTTCCCCTCATTTTATGAGAAATAATTTTTTCCATTTTCAAACATATTATGAAATGAAATATGATTAAATAGTAAGTTGCAAGAACTGCTATTATTGTTCTGTGTGTAGGGTGAGGAATAAAATGCTACTTTCATTTGTATTTCAGAAATGTGTTTATACCTCTTGGAAATAGCCTGTTAGCAAGTTACCTTTAAAGATGTATTGTGAAACAAAGCCTGGTTTTGCTACCATGTCTTTTTCCACAGTTAGTTGTAAGGACATTGGCAATGACAGGGTTTATTGGGCATTACCCGTTAAGCCACTATTCTTCAGTGGGTTCCATTGGGTCCACCCACACAGGGCATGTTTCTGTAATAGCATCAGTGTTTATGATTTTTTTCAGGAGCAAGATCCTGCTGACTCTG
Organism: Gavia stellata; assembly: GCF_030936135.1. Taxonomy (NCBI): domain Eukaryota; kingdom Metazoa; phylum Chordata; class Aves; order Gaviiformes; family Gaviidae; genus Gavia; species Gavia stellata. The sequence continues at coordinate 19,538,855 of NC_082598.1, read as the reverse complement.
CTGTTTGTATAGGGACTGAAGTGCTTTGACATAGGCCAGAAGTATACTGGCATTTTTTTCAGAAAGAAGTCTTTGTGGGAGTTTGAAGTTCTTGCCTTTTTGTGAATTAAAATCTGGTTTCTATGGTTTTTGAATTATTAAAAATAGGGTTGTGATTAATGTATTAGGAAATAAGTCAACACTATCATTTGCAAAACCAGGGAAGGAGGAATTTGGCATAAGAGTAAAGATAACATGCGATTATTTTTCCACTTGTCTTTTCACTTTCACTGGGGTGCTGTAGATTCAAAGTTGGTAAAATTTCTCCATTTCATTCATAGGAAATGAAAGATTAACCTGAACATTTTATTAGTCTTCTTGTGTGTTTTCTACTTATTTAGTCTATTTTCTTTCTCTGCTCAGAAACTACAGGTTATGAGCTCATCTTTGAAAAGAGTTCAGAAGAGCCTTCCTTCAGTATAATAAAGCCCATTGATCCATTTTTGATCAGGTCTTTGTAATGCCAGCTGGTTTATATTCCAGTGTTGTCATTTTTTAAATACTACTACTACTACTACTAATCTTCTTCATCGTCAACATTATCATCTTTCGGTCATTAAATGTCTCAGAATAGATTATCATAAACTTTCTGGTTTTGTAAAGCTGGTGTTATATAAATGATTTCAACTTGTATGAACCTCCTTCACAATTACGAGAGGTACTACAATTCAGTGAGAGGTTGATTTTTAAACAGCAATTAAATTCTTGGCTTCTAGGTCATTTTTTCAGATAAACTTATGTCTTGCTTCTTCTCCATGCAATATCTATACTAACTGTTAAAAGCATCCTACAGTTGTACTTTGTCTGGCTGTCAGATTTTGATTGCATAATATACAGTTTACTTTACAACAGTATTGGAGATTCTGAAGATTTGGGAACTGCAGATAAAAATGATGCAAGGCTTTGTCCTCTGAGCCACCATTCCACACAATAGACTTGCATGCAGTTGCTGACGGAGTCTTCTGCATGAGATCTCAAACTGAGTTGTTAACTTTTTGTTTACAGTAACCAGCAGGGTACCATAGTCGTGTTTTTAAGTGCAAGATATATATGGGATTTTTTTGAGCAATTTCCAGGATAAATTCCAAACTTAGTTTTTGCATCCTACTTACTCATATTTTTTAGGTTTGATCTTCTTCAACTGGAACTGAACTAGAAATAAAATTGAAACTTACTGAATTTTAACGTAACCGGGACATATATCAGTGTGTTTCAGTAGCTCATAAAATAATTTGAAGTTAACTGTAGAATGTAGCATCTGTTGTCAGAGCAGAAGGTCTGATTGTTAGCTGCCTTTCACTGCGTTCTGCTCTTGGAGAAGTGCACAGGAAATGATTATTCTTTTTTGCTCTATGTCAGTTACAGAAATATCCTTAACCTTTCCTGGAGGAATGCAGATACCTTTGTTCTTGCCTCTCATTGCTGCACAGCAGACAGAGCCTGAGCTCAGTTTTTTGTTGCCTTTCACTTTTTGTAATAAGATGCGCTTCTACAAATAGAGTAAAAAATCTGCCAAATGAGACATAACACTTAAAACCTTATTTATGCCAGAAATAAATTACTTCATTAAGGATAAGGCTGTGGGGAAATGGACCTTCTGCATTTCATAGACATTGAATCCATCAGCTTTTCTAAACACTTAGCAATGCTCTATGGGATCCTCTGGGTGAATTTTTTTATAGTTTTTTTAGTTATCTTAATTTCATCCTTGTTCTCAAATTCCAGGTGAGAAGTTGGCTGTCTTTATTTTTCATTGGTTTAATAAATGTGGTCATTTTAGGCAATTTCTAGTCTTTTTTTCAAGTAAAAAAATTGTAATCAAAGTACTGTATGAGTTCATAAATTCCTTTATTTATAATTATTCCGTATGAGGTAGTCATTGCTAGAGGAGAAAAATGTCCACTTACATGGGTAAGATAATGAGAAATTTCCCCAGGTAATATTTTAGGATCATTATCATGTACTATTTCAGTAAATGCAGTGTCAAAAGTATGTAATAAAGCAGAGATATTTGAATTAATTACCTAAGTTAAAGGTATCAGATTATTATATTTTGAAAGGTTCAATGATTCCACTTAGAATAGAATAGAATATTTCTATTTCTATATTTCTATTCTTAGAATAGATTTTTTTTTCTATTGTATAATACAAATATTCTTTCAAATATGCTATATCTTATGCTGTGAGGGCTGATTTACAACACAGTAGTTGGTTTTAAACTACGAAAATATGTTGAAAAGTGACAATTTTAGTTTCTGAATCTGTAATAAGTAATTAATTTTTTTATGTACAAGTATATGTTCTGATGTATGTGAAGTAAAATATTCACCGAATATGTTACCTTGAGACACGTAATCTAAGGACAGAATTTCTTCCTTCACTCAATCAGCTTAGGAGTAACATATTTTTAGAGAATGATGTATGTATGTATGTAGAGAGATATATGTACGTATATTAGTTATTTATCTGCTTGATCATCACCATACAGACACACCAGGAATCCAGCTCTTTTTCTGGACAGTGATGTACTATGCAGGGACACCACAGCTGAGCTAACTCTGCAGTGGGAAATAATATGCAAGTGCTAGTGCAGAACTTCACTAGGCTAATTAGCCAACTAAGCAATGCTAACTATAGCAGGCATTATGCCACATAAGCAGAGCTGTGCTGCTTCTGAGACACGACTACTGCCTATACACAGTGCTATTTTTGGGAATTATGAACTCCTCACCACTTACTTAGAGCATCTAGCTCCTCCCTGGAGCAGGGAGGGAAGAAGGCTGCTTTGGGCAACAGAAAAACTTAAAAGAGATAAATGGCGTTGAGTTTCTTTCACCTATGGGCTGGGTCTCCTGGGGGGATACACAGAGTCTCAGGCTCATCACTGCTGAGATCTGCCTCAGTAGCAATTCTGCCAGGCTGCCACTTGCTCAATAAGTGTGAGCAAGACATTTTCTTTATTGTCATCTCTAAAACTGGGTAGCTCCTACAGCTTTGGAAGGAAGATGCCACAACAACTGTCCAAGGAAATCTCAATTTTTTTCATATAATTAGCATTACTGAGACATTAGTAGCAACTTTGCTAGTGCCTGTGAGTAGAGATCTGCAAACAGTCAGCCATTAGTTTTCATGGTTGTTCCAAAACTACTGGAAAAGCATGGTGTGAGGTTGAGAGAACTGCTTAATGCAACCCAAAGACAAATGTTTTTTTTTCAGGTTTGAACTACTAGGAAAATTGATGTTTGGTACAAAACGTGAGTTAAAAAGAAAAGAGCTTTAAGTAGAGTAACTTGGGTTTGTTTCTTTACAGTGAGAAAACTTGACTGATGTCGACACAGAGCCACAAAATCTTTCAGTTCATAATTTTTTGGTGAAAAAAGTTCTGGATAAAATTTTTTTTTCCAGCTATGTGAGTCAGTTTCTCTAATAGAGAAAAATGTTCTTAGAAGTTGTTTTGGAGCAGTTGTAATGAGTAGGTGGTGGGAGTACCAAAACTGCAGCTATTCAGGGTAAGCCATGCTCAGAAGGTATCATTAAAAATATTTCTCCTTTGTACTGAAGTCTATCATGATGTTAATGCCTCTGTTAATGATGTAGATACATACTGCTTTTTCCATACCTTGTTTTACTGAGTTGTAGTTCATTTATCATCTTCAGAAAAGCCCTGGCATGATTCCCAAGACTTTGGGAAGAAATTAATGGATGCAAATTATGATTAATAACTTATTTACTCTGCTTTTCTTTTTACAGCAGCACTGCCACAGCGCATATATTCAAAGTACCATGAAATCAGCAAGTAGTAGTACATACAATATATAGAGAAGGTTATTCACTTGGGAAAAAATCACTCTGCAAACTAAAAATGCAACAAGAAACACTCTGATAGTGCCTTTTGGCCTACAACAACTCTCAAGTCATCACAGGAGCTCCCGCCATCTCACAGGCTCGCCATGTCATTTGGGTCAGGGTCCCTGTCTATCTTGGGTGATGTCAGTAAGTGGTGTCCTCCGTGACTCCAGTGTCATCATCTCCCACAGAAAACAATCTGTTTATCTCTTACTAACAGCTCTAGGATGATAAATGGAGGTTTTTATGGAAATCTTGCACGTGCTAGTTCTGAGCAAGGATGGACTGGTCGCCTGTTTGGTAAAGGAGAGTCTTTTCAACTCTGAAAATGAGGTAAGAATTGGCCCCTCTGAAATATTCCCCTTCAGGAATATCAACTTTTTCTCACTGTTCGAAGCTGAGTCATCATGCATTTTCCGGGTGAGGAATGAGTACATAGACTTTTGAGTACACAGACTTTTTAGGAGATAATCTTGTTTAACCATTCTTTGTTATTGGTAATAATTTCCACCTTGGATTGTTCATTAAGTGACTGATTTAAGATGTTCCACCAGGTTGTGCCTTTTCAGAGCACTTCGTGGACTAACGTAAACTTACTCTGAGACATCAGATTCTTTATCATAAACATCCTGTATATCTTGGCATCATATTAGTGAGAATGTTCTGCTATCTGGTTTCAGAAAAGAATAAAGACAAAAGTAGGCATGGCTAATGAATGAAAAGACTCCCTGTATTCCTTAAGTTAAAAGAAAACATGATTCCTGGTATCAAAAGGAAAGGTAGTCTAAATATCCCATATAATTCTAGTTTTATCATGTGAAAGAGAAGAAAAAGAGGAACTTTTTTTTTTCTTCTTCTGGAAGCATCAACAAGTATTGAGAATAAGCTACACTGGGTGGGGGAGCGCTCAGACTATACTTAATGAATGCAACTTTTTTTTTTTCTCCCAATTGAGGGAAATGGAAAGAAGCCTATATAATGGACAGGGGTGACTACTCTTAGTTGGTTTCTTTTGTGCCATTTTGCATTCTCATTGGCATGAAAAGGATTGGGCTTCTATGATTGATGTTGGGCATAATAAAGGAAAATAATTTTATTTTCTTTGAGTGTTTTTTAGTTGGGACTGTCTTAAGACTTGAGTGGTTTGAACTTGGCTTGTTTAGCAACTGAAATTCCAGGTAAATATTAAACTATTTAAGTATACCTTTTGTTTCATAGCCTTGGCTTTTTCACATGAATTACTGTGGAAAAATGACCCAAGGAAAATGTCTATTAGAGAACTTTTCTACTTTAGAACTGAAATTATGTAATAGCTACAAAAATGCTATCTTTAGATTGATACAATGGGACAGGTCAAGCAATGTTCAAAGGCTTAATATTTTTGTGTTTATCAACAATAGATACCAAACATTCTGTTCCTCAGAATCAGAAGCTTTATTTTAATTCCTTTTATCTAGCTGGAGAAAGGTTAAAGGAAAAGATTAAGGTATTAAGATTTGTAAGAATTACGAGATTCTGTAATTCCAAAGAAGCTTTATTTTTGGCTCAGCTGCATGATAGCACAAACCAACTTTTGTTCTGCTTTCAGCTGAGCTATTTATACTTCGTAGTTCACTGAGGACGGTGCCTGAGGTTATTATTATTTTCCCTCATGGTTTTTTTTTTTTTTTGGAAACCGCATTTGAGACTATTATTCAAACATTTATTTTATTTTGTGCTTGGAATATTTTAAAATGCCCTCATTGCCTCCTCATTCACACTAAGTGACAGTACTGTGAGTTTAATTCAGTGGAAGAAAATCTGTATCATACCAACCCAGAAAAGCAGGTGATATTTCTTGCAGCCTGAAGGAATGAGACTCGGCCCCTATTTCTCTTTTGGAGATGAAGTGAGGGAGCATGGCAGGTGGTAACAAAAAAAACAGCAACATAAACTTCCTCCCTGAAACAGGATCCTATAAAAATGCAGCAGAAACATGTCCAGTGAAAATGGTTAGCTGTGTGGAAAGCTTGCCTGGGAATCCTGACACGATCAAGTAGCTTTCTACAACTGAGGATTACTAAGAGATAGCAGAGAGTGGACCAGGTGCTGAACGGTGCAGACCTGTGTTGAATGTTTCTAATTACTCCTCCATTAGAGAGTTTAACTTTGCTGCCAGTGAGAATTGTTCCATTAACTTCAGTGGGTTTTAGATCAATACAAGGCCAAGAAGAAAATCTATGAATTGAAAGGAAATAGATTAAGCACTGGAAAAAGACAGATTTGACTTGGTGCACTTTTTTTTTTAAAATACAAGGCTGACTTATGGTTTGCATTTTTTTTTTTTGTTTTTGTTTTTCGGTTTTCATTTTATACAAGCAGTAATTAACCCATGGAATTCCTTGCTGCAGGGCAGAATTGGGGCCAAGCTCTTGGGCTGCTGCTACCTTAGAGTCCATGTCTATTCCATTTTTGAAGCCAGGTGGAAAGTCTGAGGGGCTGTACATGTTGTGGCACACCAGTACTGTACTATTCACACCCTGTAGCTCAAATCATGGAAGAGGCACCAGCTTGGACCCTGGGGCAAGGTGGAACAGACAGAAAAGTGTTAAGAATTGTTAGATGATTTGACGGGTTACTTGAGAAAAAGCAGGCTTTTAGGAGATGAAGTTATTTAATCAAGGATTTGGGTTTGTTTTCTTTTTTTTCATGAGTTTATCATTCTCTTATGTGCTCTTTAGGGTGATGGTCTGATGCAGATTTGAGAACAGCATGGGATCTTTCACAGTCTGGTGAGAAAGCTTATCTTTTTTGGAGAATGGTCCATGTATTTTACTGCTTTGTAACTCTGATTTCTTATTGATTTTTCATGTTGGATTGCTTGTTTAAACCACTTAAACCATAGAAGTTTCCCTCCTTCAGTTTGAAACCTATTTAAGCCATGCTGTTAGCTAATATACCTGTTATATCCTTCTTCCCCACTTCTTGGACATAAATTATTGTTTATGTGCACTGAGCTATAAACTACAGGGCAGCAGCTGGGTGTGAGTTAAAGAGAGACAAGTTTTCTAGAAAAGATGTTAAGGTAACAAATATCTTACATGCAGGCATTCAAGCAAAGGTTGATGTAATACAAAGGAAATACAAACTCACTCGCTCAGTCCTTTTTCTTTGTTTTCCCTATCATGTACTTTCTGTAATTTGTTTTGTCTTTACCCTTGCCATGCAACTCCCCCCCACTAATAAATTTCTGTAAGAAAGTCTGTGAAATAATCTTAGCACTGCTCTTTCACCATCATAAGGCTTTGAGTGTCCTCGCTGGTGCCGTAAAGTGTGATGACGATGGAGGTAGAAATATTGATTTATATTTTTTATGGTTTTGTTGTATTACTTGTTTTCCTTCAATATATGTAGTATTATATTTGGAAATGTAGTTAAAACCAACTGGTTTCAGCTATTCAGATATAAGCCTGGTAAGAAACAAATGAATTTAACATGTTTCTACTTATACAAAAAGCATAATCATATTTCAGAGGCATCATCTATTATGGATACATTTGTAAGCAATATGAAAATAGAGAAGCCATGCACTTTTTCCCATATTTTCAGCTTTTTACGGTTTCAGTAGCTGGACTGCATCCAGATGTAGCTCCTAATTGAGGCTTATAAAATACCTAGAGCAAGTGTAGTGTAGACTCATACAGGTGCAGGTACTGAAGTAAATGATCCATTTTAGGGGCCACAGGGAGCACACTGGAAGGTGGGGCTGCAGCCTCACCACGCAGGGGATGCTGTAGGAATTGGGTACAAACATCACTGGCAATGTATCAGGCAGGAACATTTACAGCAAAAGCAGCTTCACACAAATGCAAAATGTCTACTGTAACCAACACATAAGAAATTACCTTTAAAACTGGATAGAAAGATTCTGCAAGTAGGTTTCTTTGCAGTAAGAGTTAGGTAGTACATCCCTTCTGCACACAAACCAAGCAATGCTTTACAGCTACATCCAGGGAGGGTAACAGGGCACAGGTGTGCCTAATGTACCTGCTGAGGGGTAAGCCTTTCAACAGAAGTGACTTCACCTGAACTTTGCTTAGCTACTTGTGGATAGTGGGACTCATGATTAGGTTTTGTGGCTGAATCATCTTAGGGGAAAGTTGTGACTTGAAGGTTTGTTTTGCTAAAAAGTGCAGTGACATGGGCATTATTTAAAAGCAATGCATTTCAACTGTTTTAGGAATCTAGAGGAGAGTTTGAGGCCAAAAAAAAGTGGCAGCCTCACCTTTGAGGGCTTTAATAGACTTGTGGAAGCAGCCTTCCAAATAGTGCTGTGGAAAGAGGATTTAAAGATAGAGCTGTCGTGATTTTTCAGAAGTATCTGCTTTAACAAGACTACGGTATAGAAGAGCAGTGTGACTTGGCTACAAACAAGGTGAAAGGCTCTTTCGAGTGAATAGTCCGGGAAGAGATTTTTCAAGGCATCTATGAGTGTTTTAATGGAGAAGAAGACAGTGAAAGGGTGTGACTGAAGCAGGTAAGTCTTTGCTATAGCAATTTATACAGTTAAAGGGGTTAATTGTTCATCTTTTTAGTGCACAGAGAGTACGTTTAAACTTTATGTTAAGGGGCATCGTCCGGTTGCGGTTTACTTACTGTAGCAGACTAGAAGCTGATCTGTGTTGAGCTATCACCACCTAGTGGTAAAATAGAAATGACAGACAATAACAGAAACGTGGAGACTCTCCCAAGTACTTTTTTGTTAGCAGTTGTGCTTTTGCAGAATGTTATGGAAAAGGTAGGAGCAATAGGATTGAACTTTGTTAGAAACGAAAAGTAATAAATGTGCTAGTAATCCATTACTAGCTTCATCTTTTAACGGCTCTTCTTTCTTTTTGTGTGATAACTTGGTAAGGAGTAGTTAACCTATTCAATAATTTCTTTCTTTAAAATATTGCTTGTAGATGTAATTAGCTAGTGCACAAGTTTTCTGTTCTTGCCTGTGTGTGATTGACTGTAAATGGAGCTTTGATGTTTAAAAGAGGGTGAGGATTTTTGTATTATGTAATGAAAAGTTTTAAATAGAGCTAACTACATTTTAAATCGACTCTGTTCCGACTTGTTTGAATATCTATATTTTTCCTGTTATATTCCTATTTCATATACTGCGTTTTTATTAAAAACACTTTTACTTTTTTTAAAATAAAAATCACTTTTAGTAGTATGGACAGTAAGCAATGCACTAGCTCATCAGTGGAGGTAGGCTGGTGGTGGATGTCAAGATAGTGATTCTTGAAAGTGTGTGTTTTGCCTGCATACTAAACTTTCCATTTCTATACGATTTTGAGCAAGCAATGCAATTTCCACACACATGCATGCACACCCCCCGCCCCCCCCCCCCCCCCCCCCCCCCATATGCAGCTGTGGTAGAGACTGTGGCTCACACTTCCATTAAGCCAACACCTATTGGGGCTTGTCTTTTCTCAGTCCTCTAATGTGAATAGTTACCCTCGTTAAAGCTATCTAAAACTGTAATTTTCATTGTTTTCTTGCTTGTTTAGCCTACAGAAGCTGAGCTGTGGGGGACAGATAATGTGATTCTACCTCTGAATGCCTTGTAAGGGTAACATGGAAAAAGCTATTGAGCTGAAGAACAAAGTTACCCAAGAATAATGTAGCTGTCAATAAATCCAGGTTTCTGATCATTAGAGACAGATGTCTGAAGTGGGCATCTAACTAGTGACAGGGCAAGAAGGATGATTACTTCAGAGGTGAAGTTTGGTATGTTCATGGAAGAAATAAGACATGATTTTTTGTGGGAGTAGGTAGGCGCTACAGTGATGCTGGGAACTGTTCTCTGAACATTTGTCCTGAAACATGGACACAATGTGGTTGTTTTTCGGAAACCTTTGAACATATGTTCATCTATTTATTTTCTGTACCTCTCCTAGACAGAGAGGTATCACTGATAGCTTTCATTACTTTGTTTTAATCTGTATCTATGTAGTTTAGGATGAAGTAACATGCTTCAAAGCCACGTTGATGTGTCATTGAGACACTATAACTACATAGCTTTATTCTGTGCCATATTGAGACATCTGAGCTGTCGAGTAAGTCTTACGAGGTACTGGATTAAGCTAACATACCTAAAAAATAAGCAAGATAAAAATCCTTTCACTTCAGAACCTAGAAATGGCCTTCTTCAGCACTGTCTTAGTGAACTGATCCAACCAAAAGCATAACACTGGTTGACAATGTTTCTGTGCTTATATCCACCCTGTTTGTCTTCGCTGTCCCTCAAATGGCATGTGTGGCTTCTGCTTCTTTGTGGTGCTTGCGGAAACATGAACAACTTATCTTTCATTTCTGTAAGCTGTGACTGTTTCTGAAAAAAGAGTTATGTCTTCTTTTACTATCTTAATTACTTGGATAGTTGCTATGAACCAGATGGGAATGTGATCTGTGATCTCTTTTTATAAGTTCTTTTTAGAAAAATATTAACGGTGCTAAAAGTCATTAGTTGCTTCAAACTTGTTTATGTTTCTAGAATATAACTGCTTTACAAAACTTTGTATCTGTTGTCTTTGTTTCAGTTTTGTTGGGATTTGTTATATAAATATGAAATTGCCTAGTAAGAAATGTAAGGAAGAACAGATTTCTGTCCCACAAGTGTACAGACTGAGTGAACAAAAATTATGTGTTGTACCTCAGATTAAGTGGCAACTTTATTTCTTGAAGTAGAAATAGTTAGTTATCATCTCTTCGATAAATGTGAACATAAAATAAAATTACATTCCACTCATAGAAGCTGTTTTCTTTGACCACAGATGGTTCTATGTGTTAGAAATGTGTTTTGTTGCCTTGTTAGACTGAACACTTTTTTGCTGTGTTTTCAGGGAAGGTTTCCTCTGGTACCTGTCCTTTTCTGACTCCTTGCTATGAATTTTAGACTTGTCACTAATCTGAATAAATCTGTGCCTCCTTTGTTGGACACCTCTTAACATTTTCAGTATGAAACACCTGAGATTCCTTCTTTAAATGAAAATCTTGTTTGTTTTAATGAGGAAAACAAATACCAAATCTTTTTTTAACTTTAAAATTTGATGGTTTCATCAAATCTAGTAGTGTTATGGAAAAGTAAAAAAGATAAGGTAAAAGCTGTACTATGTTTGAAATTATTTCTGCTGAACATCTAATGAGAGATTTTTTTTTTTTCCCCCAAACGAAATCAAGTTGTATGCTGCTAGATTAGGCAAAATGACATGATGTGGTCTAGCTTTATTTCTACCCTTTTCACTTTCTTTTTTTTTTTTGTTGTTGTACTGGTTACTCGTATCTTGTCTGAAGACATTGCAATATGTTTTAAATGATACATTAGTCTTTAATATCTTAGTATAGTGAATTAATTATGAAACTCTCCATCTTCTAAGAGTTTTAGCTGCTGTCATGTTACAAAGTGGGAATTTGAAGAATTAGCAAAACATTTTCACCACTTCAGTATACATGTGGGCTTATGTGTCTTGCCTTGGTAGGTGCTTCTCATGGTATCAGATAGAGAGTGCATTATGCTGCTGTTCCTAACTGAACTAGAGTATTGTGTTGATATACAAAGTCAGCAGGTAGCAGATGAAGGCAAGACAAGTTAGTGTCCACTGGAGGCAGTAGTGATGGCCTGGCATCGTACAAAAAGCAGGAACAAGGGATATTTTTTTTTTTTTTCCTTCCCCCTGTGTCCTTATTTCTGGAAGAGTTTTGATTATCATTTGCATCCAGATAGTGATAATGTTGCATTACAGTTTAGGCTTCTTGATACTACAGGTTGATCTTACTCCTAGCTTTCCTTCCTCAACATTTTTGTGTGTTGACTGCACATTTGAATTCATTTTGTTCTTTTGTTTATTTGTCCTTTCATCTTGAATGTATCCTTTTTCTATTTCTCCAGTTTCCTTTAACTGAAGTAATAGAAGAAAAGTATAACTAAAAGCTGTATTCCACAATGTTTGCCACAACTTTATATATAGTCTCCTAATCTCTCTGTCTCTTCTCTTCTGTGATGCCTCTCAAGGCTTTGGGGAAGATACTGTTGTATGTTCGTAAATCTGCCCCAGTAACTTCCAACAGAGAGCAAAGTGGGATAGTTCTATTGGTATCTTCTGGGCTCCATTTTCTTGATGGCACTGATGACAGTGAAAAGATACCTGATGAAATGATAGAAGGATCTGTGAAGTAGAAGGGCTTCTCTCCATCACATTGGAGTGATGTCCTTCACAAATGGCAAGCTCTAAGAATTTAAGCAGGCCACATATAATAATGTCTACTACTACTACAGCTGTAAATTGTACTGGCAGTGCCCCAAGTTCTTGGTTAAAGTTGCACCCACTTGCATGCCATCAAACGAATATCAGTCAGGGAGGTCTGGCTGCTGGACAGGTCCTAAGGGAGAGAGCTTAACAGTTGTGTTTTTACTAGACTGCACGTATTCAGTGAAAGGACTATGGTTTAAAGGATGAGAATGAATGAATAAAACAGAATCCCATGACATAAATGGTAATTCTTAGAAATATTTTTTAAATAATAGATTTGTTTACAGGAACATACTTTCTCAATACACATGTGACCAAGTAAATGTTCTTTGCTCTGGAAACAAAGCACAAATTTAGGTCAGCATACAATAGATAAAAGCCCTTTAGGTGGCATCCCCTAGCACTGTGCGCCATTTAGTAAACTCTACTTTTATTTGAAGTTGCTGTAATATCATCTGATGTGTCAAATGAAAATTTGTCTGTAAAGGTAATTGTCTGGCCTACTGCTCTTATTTTTTGACACTTAGTGATTGTATGAGTTTTCACAACAAATGTTGGCTATGTGGTCTGTCTACCCAAGGCTGCGTGATAGGCGAGATCCAAGCTGTGGGAATCTTTGAGACTGCTAGAACAAATCTAGCCTTTGCCTAGAAAGCATCATGTTATTTCTAATGCTTTTTATTTCTAGTGTTGCTAAGCTGTTATGAGGGAGAGGAAAACCCAGTCTACTCCATTGGCTTGCTTTCTATAGAGAGAGGAGGGTGTGTGTGTGTGTGTGTGTGTGTTTTTTAAACTGAATCAAAATCATGAGTGCAAAGCAGTTAAAACCTTTTTTTTTTAATAGCCTTTTATAGCATGGAAGTACTTCAGGCTTATTGACAGAACAGGGTTTGTTGGTATCAAGTTGAGATGTTTTGTGTTATTAACTGTTGCACCCAAACATAGTCTGATTTTTTTTTTTTTTTTTTTCTTTTTTGGTCCAGACAATGCCTTATTATTGAAAGATTCTTGGCACTTTGAGACATTATCAATGAGAAAATGATTCCTGCAGTTTTATTTGACTTTACTACTGATGCCTGCTCTCCACCCACCCCTAGCTTTTGGGGCAAGGTTTGCTGAGGCCAGTAGGGTCTGAAAGTGGTACTTCTGTGACTGGTAGAATATCCCTTGAAAAGGTTAGGGATTAAGAGTGAGAAAGAGGCATTTTCAGAACAAGGAAAGTGAGTGGTATTCTACCCAACTCAAAATGTTCTGCATTGTTGACCATGCACAAGGCTTACATTGGAGCTCTTGATGCTTTCAGCACTGGAGTTTTGTTCCTCAAGGAGCTAATTATTTTAATACATTTCTGTTTGTCAGGTAGCACATTTTCCTGAAAAGAAAGCTGAGATTTCTTACAGCTTAGATAGTGCTCATAATGGAGAGATTGTTGGGATGGATATCTTGGGCTAGCAAATGTTAAGAGTGACACTTTTATTTGAAAGCCAAAATGTTGTTGGGAAAATGCCTGAACCAGGAATGTACACAGTCGTCCCTTTTTAGGCCCTGTTGACTAGATACCATCCAGAGTTGGGATAACTAACTAACTAACTAACTTGGGAACAATGTGCCCTTGTAGGTACATAGTTCTGATATACAACCTTCGTGTTTTTAAAACAAACCTTCAGTAACCCCACAAAATATGGTATTCTCAAGAAACAGGCTATACATATATGTGTGTGCAAAAATATTGACTAAATTTCATTGATTAAAAGCCTACTGTTAATAGTCCGATAAGCAAAATGAATAATATAATGGGGCTTTTGGTGGTAATGATGATAATACACCTGTCTAGTGGGGATTATGGAGAATAATTTATACTAAAATGTAAAACTCCAGTATAATCTGTCAGCCTGCATGGAATATTTGACAGAGTTTTAGTTTTCACCTTAGATAGTAATGGAAAAGGATAATATTAATCAAAGGCTAGATACAGTAGCATAAGCTTTCAATTAAAAAGAATGTTTAAGGAATGCCTCCTTCTGTTGGATTTTGGTATTGTTTAATTGAGGGAGGGTGGTATTGTTCCAGAAAGTTTCAGTATAGAATGGGAAACTGAGGCTATTCTCTGTCATTACAAAATGATAGATTTCAATCCTTTTTATGGGTTTATGAAAGGCAGGTCTTGCCTGACTAACCTGATCTCCTTCTATGACAAAGGGACCCGCTTAGTGGATGAGGGAAAGGCTGTGCATATGGTCTACCTAGACTTCAGTAAAGCCTTTGACACCTTTTCGCACAGCATTCTCCTGGAGAAACCGACTGCTCTTGGCTTGGATGGGCGTACTCTTTGCTGGATAAAAAACTGGCTGGATGGCCTGGCCCAAATGATTGTGGTGAATGGAGTTAAATCCAGTTGGCAGCTGGTCACAAGCGGTGTTCCCCAGGCCTTGGTATTGGGGCCAGTTTTGTTTAATATCTTTATCATTGATCTGGATGAAGGGTTTGAGTGTTCCCTCAGTAGGTTTGCAGACGACACCAAGTTGGGCAGCAGTGTTGATCTTGAGGGTAGGAAGGCTCTGCAGAGGGATCTGGACAGGCTGGATCGATGGGCCGAGACCAGTTGTATGAGGTTCGACCCAGCACTTGGCCTTGTTCTGCACTTGGGTCACAACAACCCCATGCAACGCTACAGGTTTGGGGACGAGTGGCTGGAAAGCTGCCCCGCAAAAAAGGACCTTGGGGTGTTGATTGACAGCCGGCTGAATATGAGCCAGCAGTGTGCCCAGGTGGCCAAGAAGGCCAACAGCATCCTGGCCTGTATCAGAAATAGTGTGGCCAGCAGGAGCAGGGAGGTGATCGTGCCCCTGTACTCGGCGCTGGTGAGGCCGCACCTCGAATGCTGTGTTCAGTTTTGGGCCCCTCACTACAAGAAGGACATTGAGGTGCTGGAGCGTGTCCAGAGAAGGGCAACGAAGCTGGTGAGGGGTCTGGAGCACAAGTCTTATGAGGAGCGGCTGAGGGAGCTGGGGTTGTTCAGCCTGGAGAAGAGGAGGCTGAGGGGAGACCTTATTGCTGTCTACAATTACCTGAAAGGGGGCTGTGGTGAGGCAGGTGTTGGTCTCTTCTCCCAAGTGACTAGTGACAGGACTAGAGGAAATGGCCTCAAGTTGCACCAGGGGAGGTTTAGGCTGGATATTAGGAAAAACTGAAAGGGTTGTCAGACACTGGAACAGTCTGCCTGGGGGAGTTGGTTGAGTCACCATCCATGGAGGCATTTAAAAGATGTGTGGATGAGGCACTAAAGGACATTGTTTAGTGGTGGACTTGGCAGTGTTAGGTTTATGGTTGGACTTGATTATCTTAAAGGTCTTTTCCAACCTAAATGATTCTATGATTCTTTTTGGAAAAATAAATGTAAATGAAGTGGCAACAACAGCTGATCTAACCCAACATCATTTTATTATGTGATCAGGTAGAGATATTAGGGTTTTTATTTATTATTATTTTGCCTAGATAAGAGTATTTAAGATGTTTCTGAAAGGCTTCTACTAAAGGAATCTACCTGAATTTCCTTGGCCATCCAAGGAAACTAATGTTTATATTTCCTTGAGTATCTTAAAACTGTCAAAATTATATCTGAGTAGGAGATAAGTTTGAAATGGGATTTAATGTAGTAAAACTGCATCTAGATATTCACTTGAAACAGTTTTACATCAATCATATACCAGTGTAACTGAAAATGTGCCTGACCTTTAAACTGAAAAAACGTTTGAGGCTTCTTTCCCAGAAGAAAGCTGTGCATCTAATAACACTATTGACTGTGTTGGAGGACTGTATCTCTACAGTTTTGTAGTTGTCTGTAGTTTTTAAATATTATTATCTGGCAGTAAATTACAATTGAAAACTTAGGGATGCAATTTACATAGCACCTCATTTGCTTCTAGATAGCCATATATTGTCTTAATCATTGCTACAGCAAGAAAAATTAAAATGCTCTGTATATCCAGTAGGATAGCTTCCCCAGGCAGCTTATGTTGCATTTAATTGAATAAACAACAATACATCTCTAGTAAGTCTGAGATAATTGCAGTAAACAAAAGCTGCTGCATCATATTTTAGTTTTTTTCATTTTGTTGCATTCCACTGGTGACTGACCTCTGCATTCTTTTATTATCTAGGTTTTTGTGGAGACTTCAGTGTTGTTCTTCATACAGCACATATCACGCAAACACTGCATTTTTATATTATCCTTCCTGCCTTTGAGTGAATTAAAAAGAAAAATTTAAAAAAAGATTGAAATGTTTAATCTGTGCTCTGAATAGTCTTATAAGGATAATGTTGACTTAATTTATGAAGCTATCTAATAATATTAACTCCTAGCAGTGATGAAGAATTGGATAAGATTTCATAGCTCTTTGAGCCCCAAATCACACTGACTTATTTTTTAATATGAATTTTTTTTTTCCTGATTTTACAATAAAATTGACTTCAGTATCCAGTACTGAATTTATTCTTATTTTTCCTAGAGTTTTTTTGCTAAGCTTTCAGGTGTTTTCATTGCTGGCCTCTTGCAATTCAGCAGCATGAAGAATGAATCAGAGTCAGATACAGGTCCTTTATATGAGCTATATTATTTTCATGGTATTTTCTGCTGTCTTGCTGGAGACAGTGAGGTAGTAACTAAATAAGCCTGCCTTTTGCTTAAACCAATGTACGCTAAACTCTGCGCAACAGCGATATTTCTGAATAATAGCCTCAAAACCAGAGATTATATGCCTCATCAGCTGTTTGGCTTTAAGTTATTTTTAATCAACAGTTGTGGGATGGTTTGGCAGTTAGCTGTTGTTCTGTTTTGTAAGGTTTTTTGGTTTCGCTTGTTTTTCTACTGTAAAAATCCAACCACTGCCAAGGTTACCCACCCTGTGCTAACTCTTCTATTGTTCTCCGCCCATTCCAAAACAAAGGCTCATTTATAGTACCTTTTAAGACATCAAAAATCAGTTGTTTGGCATAGGGCTGTTTTACGGTATAGCACAATCTAAACAGCAAGCGATGGTTTCCAGGGAGGCATACAAATATGAATCTAGTGTCCTGTGAGTACCTGGTGCTAAGTGGTTTTCATGTGTTTGATTAAGCAGCCATTATTTTTCCAGAATGGAGAAATCCATCAGTTGGAAGTGAGGGGGAAAAACTTCCTTCTGCATATTTTTATTATAATTTTCGTGAGTGTGTACTCAAGTGAAGGATTCAGCCTCACACCTCTCTTTCTTACAGACTGTGTATATTCACTGATTGGAGTTTTGGAACATGCCGTGCAGACAAACGAAACTATCCTACTATTAATTTGCTGCATGTACACTTTGATAAATAGGTCTGTAGCCTTGTCTTTCGCAGTCAATCTAAGTAGGGTTCAAAAAGCCTTGGGCGTAGGGTACAGCCCACTTCTGTTGAAGGAATCTATCTTTTCCCCTCTCCTCAACTCATCCTGAAGTCTTTTATCCTCCCAACTGTGTACTACTCCAGACCCTCTTCCACACGAACCAAAGCAAGTCCCCAAAACATCTTTCTCTTTCTCCTTGGTCCCCCTCCTGTCATGCTGACTGACCCTGTGCCCTCATTTTCTCCAAAACTGGCTTCTTGTTCTGCTTCTGAGGAGAATTTTGAAAGGTCTGGGGTAAACTGCGTATTTTACACACTGACAGGATGTGATTTGGGAGTTAGATGACTGAGATTAGATGGAGACAAGGAAGAATAGGTATCTGGCAGGGCTAGTCCCAGGCAATCATATTTTCTGTCCTCGCTACTTGCTTAACCCATGAGACCACTAACATTGAGCCCCAACCCCTTTGATCTCTGTATCATTGTCTTTCATTTGACCTGAATGATAATTGCTTTAAGGGGATCTTGAGCATTAATATGTCCTGTGAGCATCTGCAGATTGAGGTTTTACCCACTGCTACATGTACTTTCCAGCAGAGTCATAGTTTACTATGTTTACTATAGTTTACTACAGAACTGTAACTTTGGGAGGTTTTTTAAAATGATATAATCATGTAGTCAAGAATGATAACCTCTATAGGTATAATGATTTGGGTAATCTTGTTAATATGCATGATGGGCTCCTTCAGTAGAAATTGCAAGTCAGATAGGAATACTTTCAAAGGAATCATTAATGCCTTAACGTGTTAATGATCCATGTATAATGGAGTCCCTCCATAGTCACTGACAGGTGTCATAATGGTCTTAGTACAGAAAAATGGATGTAGCTCCTCTTTCATTTTATCATGAAGTCATACTTCTTCCTTATGTAAAACTGCACAGTAAGACTAAAAACTCATGTGAAACCTGGATTCATAGGTAAGATGTAACAAACACACAAGAAGTTCATACGTGTGTTGGAGCAAAACAAAAGCTTTCCAAAGACTGCAGCCTAATAGTAACTGAAATGTGGAAAGCTTGCGGAGTTGAGCTATGTTAATTTCATTCTTATTTTTGTTGTAGGGTTTGTAATGCAATGGTGCACACAAATAAAAGCACCTTAATTTAAAAAAAAAATTACCTTATTTTAAAAAAAAAAGGAAACAAATGTTAAATAGAGAAAATTGAATTGATAGTATCAAGCTTCTCATCTTGCATTTAAAATATTAAAATGTATAAAATACTAAAAATTTAGGGTGTTCTTAATCAGTATTTCTAAAGGAAGTACCAGAAGGTTTCCCTTTTTGTACAGATGTCAGAGATTATTATACTGGAGACAAATAATCCATCCACTCTGAGATAGGTACTGATCTGTTTTGTGCTCAGCCCCAATCTAATATTTAACTGTGCAAAGTGGAATTATATTGAATGGGAGAGAACGAATGACTCTCCCAATCAGTCTGGTAACTGTATGGCTAGAACTTTTGCTTGCATGGAAGAAATGTGGAATGAAATTATTTGTCAAAAGGAGGCAGAGAAGTGATGTTTTAAGTCTGCTTTCCATATAGCTATTGGTATGCTTACCTGTTATGGAAGAGCTCCTTGATATTCCCACAAATCTTTAACTCTTCCTATGCATGCCTGTATCAAAATGAAATATCCCTAAAAGATGTAGGAGAAGCTGGTAAAATGAATAGCAACAAATTGCCTGAGGCACATGGTTGCTTTTTAATTTCAAGCATGAAGTTGCCAAACTGCTCGGTACGGTGCATAATTTCTCATTTAAACTGACACCAGTACCAGAGTGAAGAGGAAAAAGTAAAAATGGTCTTTAAAAACGTTTCAGAAATTACAGACTAATAAGTTCCATGTATAGAACAGAAGAAGTGGAAGTGATTAGACTAGTAGAAATGTGTTGCAAAGGGGAGGAATAAATGTGACTTCTATAGAGGAAAAACTGCACACTAGGGCACCAGTTAGGGTAGGATTTAGGGTAGGCTTTTGAGTAAAATTGATGTAATTGATTAAAGTACGATAAGGATTTGAAAAACTTTTAGATACGTTTTCTCACCAAATACTTTTAATGGGATAATAGGGAAGGTGGTCTTCGAGATCAGTAAGAGACTAAATATAAGAATCAAAGGGATAAGAATTAATAGAAAGGGATTTATGCTTTTTCCACATTGATAAATTATCTGGGAGAGAAGGTGAATGGTAAAATGACAAATTTGTGGCAGTTCCCTAAGTTAATCAGCATATTTAAATCTAAAACTTGGCAGAAAGTACTGGCAGAAGATTACAATTCTTAATGATTAGCCAGTTAAAAAAAAAATTAAAAAAAAAATCATAAATGTAGGTTATGCAAATAGAAAATATATGTAGTCAGCATTAGACACTCTCAGTTCTGGAAGTATGCATGCCCTTGGGAACTTTAATGGAAAGGAAGCATATAACAAAATATCCCTATTGCTCTTCATAAATTCTGTGTCCACTTGTTTCATAAAGGATGTGGTAAATCAAAAGGGTAAGAGAAAGGGCACATTGATTTTTCTTTTTTTTTTTTTTTTTTTTTTTTTTTTTGAATGGAACTGCTTCCATGTGAGGAGAAATGAAAAAGTTTAGAACACTGCTTGGAAAACAAATGTCAATATAATGGATACTGGCTTATAAATAGAGCGAGGAAAGCAAATTGGGAAGATCATCCAGTCTTTCGCACAATAGACAAGTTGGGGAATACCTAGCAAAAGTATTAAGTGCCAGACATAAATAGTTTTCCACACAATGCATAATTAAACAGGGGAGTTCATTTCTGCCAACCACTTCATTAATAGCTTCAAAAGCCATTAGGCAAGTTCAAGTAAGAAAAATGCATTAAATGCTATTGAAAACAGTATTTTGATAAAGGCTCTGTTTACTCCTAAGCCACAGATAACTGGTGACGGAAGGCTACCCAAGGAGAAGTAATGTTGTTTATTTGCCCTGATTTTTCTCTTTTGAAATATTACACAGAAATCTTTGATCAACTGCATCAGTTCTATCATTCTCAATATTTTCATCATAGATGTGCTTGCTCTCTTTCTCTCTTGCACATGCGCTTTTGTTTGTGCTTTTTTGATTTACTTATTGATTCATTCAGGTTCAGGAAAGGGGTCCTAGTTAAAGGTCTCAAGCAATACACTTGAATAACTTAGAGTTTCTTGGTCCGCTCTGTGTTGTGTATTTAGGTATGTTTGGAGATCTGCTCTTGACTGAAGATCACAGCCCTAAAATATCATTATAGCATCTAGCCCTCCATGGATTTAGCTGCAGAGTTTATTGTTATGATCTTACAAGCATCTCCACGGATAGATGTCCATATTCATCAAGTCCCCAAAAGCCTGTCATATCAAGTAGCTGGCAACCATGAGGCATCAAATTGGGTATTTTACATTACTGCTGACAGTGGCCTAAATTAGCACTTTCTGCTGTCTTGGTGGTGACAGACAGGAATTGCTGTATACCCTGTAAGCTCTTGACACTCCCTGCCCTGAGGATACTTCTCGGCTTCGAGTTTTGCATCCTCTAACTGCATCTTGACCATAATCGCTAGAGGGAGAAAACAGATCAAATGACTGACTTTGGCTGCCCTATGAAATTTGTAATTCTGATCATTTTATGGAGCAATGAAACAAATATGGCAACTATGGCTTGCTAGAAAGAACATGAGTTCGAGCATTTGGCTTTGAAGTCACTTTTCACACAGTCGAGCACCTCACCCGTGGCCGGCAGGTGCCAGCGCCCGTGGGCCTGCTCAGCCGGGGAGGGAGCGCAGCCCCCAGCTGGAGCCGCACCTCCCAGCCCCTTCCCCTCCCGCCTTTCTCTTTTTTGTACAACTTTTTTTCATTTTTCCGTGGGGAAAAAAGTATTTGCAGTTATTAATTTCATTCTTAAGACTTCAGTGGTTTAAGATGTAAGATCTTCACCATCACTGGAGGTGTTCAAGGAACGTGTGGACGAGGCATTGTGGGACATGGTTTAATGGGCATGGTGGTGTTGGGTTGATGGTTGGACTTGATGATCTTACAGGTCTTTTCCAACCTTAGTGATTCTGTGATCTGCAGAAGACTCTTAGGTTTCCAAAGGATAATCAGAAGATGATACGTTGTGGGGTTTTGGGTTTTTTTTTGTTTGTTTGTTTTTAATGTGATGCCTGACTTTTCAGGCTCTACTGCATGAATGAAATATGAAATGCGATATGAAAAATGAAGTCTTTATTGTCACTCGCACAATAACTAGGCCAGCTTATAATTGTTATTCATAATAACATTTTATTGCATGAACCTTGAAATTAATTTTAATTCCTTGATTATAAAGACTGTCAAGAGAACATGCATTTTGTTATAGATGTGTATGTACTAGCTAGCTTTTGACTGACCTTGAGCAAACCCTTAGCTGACACATGATTTTAGTTCCCTTGAAATCCATTAGAAAAGTTAGATTATTCCCCATCCCCAACTTTAGCCTGTCCATAAAATGAGCAATGAAGACTGGCTCATTTGTGGATAGTACTAAATGAGCCCAGTGCATCTCACTGACTTTTTTCTTCCCCCACCTCGAGTTCTTAAAATTTTTATGGGAATATATGAAGGAAAGAGATATTAGCTATCTGAACATAAAAAAAAAAAGGAGAAAATAGCTACTGTAAAGTGTAAATAAAGGGCTAGTAGTTTCTCGTAGTATAGTCCTTTGCTTGTTATGTTTTGCTGTGACTGCAGGATGACACACCTAACTGCATGCTATTTTCAGAGAAACACTGATACTGACATATCATGAGGCCTAGGGGATTTAATGATAGACAGCCTGTTCTGCAGCAATGCTAGCAGAAAATCAAAGTAAATGATTCTCATGTTACTTATCTAATGGAAAGAGGTAGCCATCCTAAATGCATACATGGTTAATTCAGAAGTGTTTAGCAGGTACATAACGTGAAGACATCAAGGCTTCTATGATATAGGCTCATCTAAATATGGGCTGTAAATCCATGTAAGTATATAATGTGAAATTATTCAAATTCTAGCAAAACAGACTAGTAGACGTAATCTTCATTAATGGCATTTAAAAAGTGTAATTAACATTAAAAATATATATTTGCAAACTTCAGGATTTTAGTCTTTGGAAATTTTAGATCTCATGACATCCAGCTTAATTTCGGCTGCTCAGAATTGTAAAATTTTTGGAGTGCCATTAGGTGGTCCTGGGAGAGCCAGAGTTAAAGACAGCTTTCATGGTTTCTATCCCTAGCTGCACATAAAGAAGTAGTTTTTTGATCACTCAAAAAATGGCTTTGAAATACTTTATTTTTTGCCATTGCTTGACTGCTTCATTTTCAATTTTGAAAATTATGCTTAATTTTTGCATGCAGCTGCCTAAACTTGTATGTGATCATTTAACTTCGTATTGTACAAATACTGGGAGACTCGGGCATAACTGGATTACTATTTTTGAAAGAGCTCTGTGTTAACAGCTTTTTAGCCTTTGTTTAGCCTTTAGTCAAGTTTCTAGAGGCGTTGCAAAGTTTCCTGCTTATTCAGGTTGCACAGAGTTCTCATTTTCTCGGTTTACTTCTTTTGGGATTTCTGTTACTTTTATTTACTGTTTGGTCAAGGTGTTGTTAAAAGTTGTCTTGGGTTGGTTTGGATGATAATTATTTTATTCAAGCAGCTTTTGGAAAATTGGATTCTTCAAGAACAGGTACTAGAAAAAGGAATTTTTTTAAAGAACAGTCAGCTATTCATCAAGTAACTGTATTGAACCTAAGAAATGGTATGTTTTGAATAACTGTGCATTGAAGTGCTATACTTATTTAAAGAACACACAGAAGCAGCTGGTAGAGCCTGAGACAACTTTGCTAGTTTCCAAAGGCTGTCATTTAAGTGCAACTTAGAAAGTTAGCTTGTGTCTTTTTGGTGACTGTATGAGCAATGCATCCACTGGGGATAAAATTCTTTGTGCTTTTTACAAGAAAGCATATGAAAGTTTTCTATCTTTGCTTGTCACAATTTAATGTAGGATAGGTCAATCACATGCTTCCTTTTAGGATAGAGAAACTGAGGCAGGAACCAAATCTATGGAAATAATACTCATTGTTTATGAAGTGCTTTCCTATGTTTAAAAGGTACAGAAAAGTGGAAAAGTTCATCTCCACTTCAATAGCTTATCTAACCTTAACATAATTGGAGTATGGGAAATAGCATTAAATGTACTGAACGCATTCACGCCAAAACAGCTCTATGAAAAGCCATGCAGTTTTATGAATCAGAAAAATACAACTAAATGCTACTTGAAGGTGACATGATAAAATTGGACTGCCCAGGTTACTCATGTTAAATTGAATGATGCTGGGAAAGGTATTCCAAAATAAAATTGGTATAAATCCCTCTCTCTAGCCCTTCCTTGAGAAATGCAGCACAGGAGAGAAGCTGTCAGATTTTATTGATTTCTGTGAGCTTTCGTATGGTTTAGTATTCAAACCACTTAGAACTCTCATTATCTGTTAAACGTTCTCTAACTGCTGCCTGAAAATAGGAAGCAAGTGCTTGAAGGAGAACAGGAGGGGCAGAAAAAAGAGCTGCTCAGTATCCCCTAAACTTGCTTTCAGCTCCTTTTGGCCTTTGTGTAGAATTTTAATTTAGGTCTTTATAAACTAGAAGCTTGCTTGGTAGCCTGAGCTTAGTCTCAGCTTCTGCTAGCTGACTTGCATTAGGTAAAACAAAAGAAGATCCTATCAACATAAGACTGTAGTTTTAAAATGAACCCCTGAATTCTGGTAAATCTAGGATTGTCTGTATTTTTTTTTAATTTTGTTTTAAATTGCTAAAACTTCTCTAAATTAAAAACAAACTATGAATTCTTAAGGATTCAAGTATACAGAGGCATATAGAAACTTCTTTTAATCTTTCTTTTAAGGTCTCATTCATAACACTGTAGTACATGGTATTGGCAATTCTGGAATTTAACCAGTAAGCAGATAGTCAGAACTGTTATCTAGGGAGATTGCTCTACTTGCCCTTTCCCGTTCCATCTTAAACTTCATTACTGAATCTTTCCTTTTATCTCCCTTGCTTTTCCTTTACTGTTTTAGAAAGGATGATAAAAGCAGAAAAACAGGCAGACAGGTGCAGAGGACAGAATTCTACCTGGTAACAAAAGAACTGAGAGGAAGAGTCAGACTAGAGCTTTGTGTATTTGTAAGCCTTTGCAAAACCAGTTTTTTGGCTGTTTATACCTTACATAATTTAACCAAAATATCAGATTCTTATACTGGCTAATAGATTGAGACATATTAAAGTTAAATGCAGGCTGTGCTTCCAACCTCTGTATTTCTTATCTGGACTCTGTGCTAACACAGCTGTTTACATGTAGAGCTGTGCTAGAATGAATATAGTGGAAGCTATTTTGCAATATACTGCGCTTCATTCCTCCCTGCTTATGCATTCAGGGACTAATGTTAGGTTTTTTTAGATGTCACATTGCAGTGCAAATGTGCTCATCTGGGTATAAATGATGCATTTTAAGTTCTTGCATCAGAAAATTACCCTAGTATAGGTCATGCAGTGCTGTTTCATGTGTCATAACAGCCTCATGATTTCATTGCTGTGCATAGTGCCTCAATGTCAAATGCTAGAGTTGAGAAAAAGTACAATTATTATTCAGGTGCCAGAATAACACTGTCCTTCCTGGTCTGCCAACTTCTGCAGCAAAAACAACAGCTGTTGCTCAATGCTATGGGTAACTAACTGGGGTACAAACAGTTTTTTACCCAGGTTTATGTGGGTCATGGTCAGGGCAGCGGAGGTGTTTACCACCAGTGAAAGCTTTCTGCAGTCTAGTCACTGCAGGGCATAAGGGAAGTGCTGGCATAGACATATCTGTATCTCTTCTTGAGACTGTGCACATCACTGCTGTGGCTCCCCAAGCGAATAACCTGCCTAGGCTGTGGGACCTCTTAGATGCCTCTGAACAGAGCTGTCCCTAAGGGGAAAAGAGCCCAAGCACAGAGCTGCATTTCAGAAGCATTTCTGTTTGCATCATACGCTAGCCTCTAAGAAAAAGTGGTATTGCCCATTAAACACTTTCAGCTAAATACATATCATTCAATTAAGTGGTGATTTATTTGCTGTTTAAAATACATTGCCAGCTTTTGCTGACCAGATCCAGAAGTTGAGCTCCTCTTCTAAAGGCCTTGGCTACTGTCCCAGAGATCATTCAGAAATGCTAATACAGTTTAGTGAATTTTTAAGTGGCCACAGTGGCAGACTGGGACAGTATACTTGAAATTGCTTAATTCATAATCAGTAATTAGGATCCTCTGAAACTGTGCCCTAACAAATATAAAAAAACCTGTCATTATGTCTTTCCATACCAGTATTTTAATGCTATCAGCCAACATTAAATGTTTCCTTAAAATAGCCATTCACATATCAAAAAGGTATTTTTGAAACTTACCTACCATCTTTGTTAAAACCTTTCCTTTATATTTCTAAGGAGAAACAGAATGTCTTCAAACATAGTCAAGGGTGATAAATTATGTTTCATTTCTTTTGGAAATAATTAACACTTTAACTTACCAATGCATTGCCCAAGGTTTATAAATTGCAGAAATAATCATAAAACATGACTCTCATCTGAGATTCAGTTCTACTGTCTCAACAAACTATGCATGTTTCTCATATAGTATCTTATTTAGTTTTGTTTTTGAAGCTATTAAGCATTTCCTTGCAGCTTCAAGTAAAAGTCTAAAAATCTGGCAAAAAACCAATCTAGTCTAATAATCCAACCATGAAACAACAAAAAAGGCTCATTACTGCTCTCTGATAATAAAGGGGATCTAATGTTAATTTCTGAAATGCTGATTGTAGAGTTTAGATTTCTACTAAAACTTAATGCAATTTTTTTTTTAATATTTTAAGTTTTAAGTTAGCAATAGGGAAATGTAATTGTATCCATATGATATATGTGTATCCTGTAACATATACCAGTAAGGAGGCAAGTTACAGCGGTTTCTCCAACTTTGTCCTGTAGGGGACATTGTATATAGTGTTATAAATATATTTAATGTCCATCTGTTGTTTGTGAATTTAAGTGTCTGTTCCTAATGGCATAGCCTGTAAATCTACAGTACCATGATTCCTAAATCTGTGCCAAACAACATTAAATTCATTTATGGTGGTGCAGTTGCGTGACCTGTTTTATGGCTCCATGCACAGAGGAAGGGTTGTCCTTTCTTTAAACTCTGCAGAAGCCTTTTTATTGCATCTCTGACCAGTGGGATGTAGCTGAGAGAAATGCGGTTCATTTGGATGCTGCAGTTCACTTGGATTCTTTCCCATCCCCAAGCATGTAGCAGCAAAGTACAAGTCTCTTCAGAATATGAAGTGCCCTTTTCTGCAGAGAAAACTTGTAATGAGCCAACTTTTTTAGGATGCTGTGGTATCCTTGGGGTTAAGTTGCCTGAGAAATCGTGTCTGGAAGCAGATCTATACAAGCTATCATAGCTGCAGTACAGATCACAACAGTGGAGGCACACAAGAAGGGTTGTGCGTAACTGGGGTGTGTGTGGAGGGGGTGAGTAAATGGATAAAATCTGCAGCTTCTGTGAGAGGTGAGGAAACCATGTATCTGCTACAGGGAAATTATTCAGGAAAGTCCTTGGGTTTCATCTTCTGAGCTGACTCCTGGGGTGTGATGTTAGTGTCGTACCCTCACGCTGGGTGGCTGTCAGTGAAATATAATAGGCTGTTGACTCATTTCCCAAAGGAAGTGGTAAAAGCCAGGTTATTTGTAAGGCTTAAAATTAGACTTGACAAAACCCTTGGCAAGCTACTGAGAAATTATGTTGCGTTTGCAGGGAGATGAAAGTGTGCCAGCTTGTGCTTCCCAGTGTCATCCTGCTACAGAAGCATCCTGCAAACCCAGATTTACAGGCGTCCAAAGCAGCCATGTGGCAACAGTGAATCCTGTCATTGTAGCTGTTACAGAGGTTGTCTGAGCCTCCTGGCGGCGTACAGACCTGAAACCAGAAGGCTGTGGGTCCTGTGAAGGAATTCACCCTAACAGTGCAATGGGTCTGCTTTGCTCATCTGTGGAGTGCCAGTGGAAGCCAGAGTCTTGCGCCCTGGGTGGCTGGCAGATGGTGGGTTCAATGGGAACTGTAGTCAATCCTTGCATCCCACGAGTCCTGGGAGGTGCTGAGCTGCTCATGGGAAACCTGCAGACTGTTTGGAAACACAGCCCTGGAAAGGCACAGAAGTTTGCAGTGTAAGCTTCTAGAGAGCTGGTGAAACAGGCAGGTAGTTATGCAAATTTCCATCTAATGGGGTGTATTTTTCCACAAGGTGGCTGAGTTTGAATGAACTGGCATTTTCTGATTGTAAAAAAGTTTCATGGTTTAAAAAAAAAAACCCACAAAAAACAAACAAAAAAACAAAACAGAAAAAAGGGTAAAAAAAAAAAAATATTGGTTGTTATTAATCTAGTAGAACAGTACTTTAATTGAATCCTTTGGGACCTGAACAAGCATGGAAGATAAATTTAAGATGCACGCAAAAAAGTTTGTTTAATGAATATCCTAGATAATCAGAAAGAATTCAAGGTGAAATCCATCTAAAACATTTTCCATAGTAAGGATTTACTTTTTTTAATAGAGGATAAAGAAAATCTCTTTTATGAGCATCAGCTCATAAGTATTCAGTGTTGCCAAAGAAGTAATTCACCAAATTCTGGACAGGAGAGTGACGTGGGTTTCAAGAATCTGATTTGCAAGTGTGCTAGGGCTTGTGGACCTAGACAGATTAAGGAGGATTTGGGGTTTGTTTACTGTTTTGCTTGTTACTCTTTTTCATTTAAGAGAGAGATTATGGATAGGATAATGGCTAATTAAATGGAATTTGTGATACCTGTCACCATTGATTACCAGGCGGCTTTTTAGCTTTTCATATTTGCTTTGTGAAATGTACTTGTCTATTTGCATATGAATTGAGTGTAGAATTGCTCTATACACAGGTAGCTTCAGAGGTTTTCTTAATCAGTGACAACTTTCTCTAAAGTTCTACAGGAAATAATCCCATCAGTTACCTTACCAAAATATATTTTTATTTTTTGCTTGTTTTGTATATCTTATCTTTTTTGTTTGGTTTTGCCAGTTTTGATTAACCCTGACAAAAAAATCCCCAATCTTCTATGTTATGACAATAACATTGGATGAAACCAGGACAACCTCACTGCAAAAGCAGTGAAGCTTTACTACATTTAAAGTAAAAACTAGCCTTACTTCAGACAGTGCATGAGATCTGATGTTTTAAAATGCAACTTGGTTTTTCTGTTTTGTTTCCCTTCCTATTACTTTAATAGCTAAAACCATCAACTCAGTTCCAAGAATATATTTAGCTGACTGATTTAATCTAATTTTCTCATTGAGCATGCACTGGAATAAAAAAGCAAATCAATAGCACTCTTGGATATCTTCAAGATCGTTTGAGTTTCTGCTCCCCTGTGTCAGCCTCCTTCTCTTCTTGTAAGACAATGAGCAACGACGTTGAACGTGGGTATGTAAAGGTCACTATTCCATGCTTTTTAAATATATGAGGAAATTGTTGTTCTTCGGATGTTATTATCTCTGTGGTCTGTTTCTTTTGTGCAATGCACTGCTAATGCATCCTTGGTTTAACAGGAAAACGCATCCCACTATTACAGAACTGATGTCTTGGCAGACTGTTCTCTGGGGTGCATCTAAAACTTGTGCTGCTGTCTATGTTGGTTTGTTGTCCTGTTGGGTTGTAGTGTTAGGTGCTCATAAAATAAGGACCATGAAGTCTGTTTCTTGTCTTTTGATGTATAGCTTAGTCCTTCTCAGATCAGTTGGTAGGTTTTGTTTACTTCTCTGTCAGCTCCATGAGAAGCTGTTGTTTCAAGTTGACAGGCCACATGCATTTGTCTGTCTTGTGTTCCCAATTTGATTGGGTTTGTTTATATTGTACTATGCTCTATGGAGTTATCCATGAATCTCTCATCCGGATCTCAGCTTCTAGAAAATTATACAAGTTTCTTTAGACTTTTCAAAAGTGCATTTCTAGGGTGTGAAAGTATCACTCTCTTACAGCATTGTGTTCTTTGGGATGTTTCCAAAACAAACACAGTCCCTATTTTCCCTGTGCAGGCAGAGACATGCTCCTGTCTCATTCTCTCCAGAGGCACAACCCTGATGATAGCTGTTTCAGTCATTGACCATCACTTTGCAAGATCTTCCCCAGAGGGGTTTGTGTGCTGGTGTCTTGTGAAACTAAAGTGAAACTATTAAAGGGATGA
Organism: Gavia stellata; assembly: GCF_030936135.1. Taxonomy (NCBI): domain Eukaryota; kingdom Metazoa; phylum Chordata; class Aves; order Gaviiformes; family Gaviidae; genus Gavia; species Gavia stellata. The sequence continues at coordinate 19,508,946 of NC_082598.1, read as the reverse complement.
CAAAAGTGGTGTTTTCTAGTAGAAGTTGAGGTTTGCAGGATGGTGACACTGTCACCACTGGGTGTACCTTGGACCAACAGCCTTCTTACCTACTCCGACAGCTGCCATAGATTCTGTGGTCCAGAAGAGATGCTTATATATGATTCTGATACATGCTGACTTTTTCTGGAACCACAGTAAAATCCATAAGGGATTCTTATGTGTGATCATCTGGGGAATTTGGGTTTAATTTAAAGCATGTTGTAACTAAAAAGAGGAAAAACAGAAGGAAGGAACAATGAGTTTAAAGTATTGAATAGAATGAAACGACATGTAAACCAAGGTTATGTTGTCTTTAGAAAACAGGAATAAATGTCTAGGGACGTACTCTATTTAGAAAAAGCACAAAAAAATGTTCACGTTCTTCTGCCATCTTTATCCCTAGAATACTATACAATAACTACTAAAGATATAAGGTATTTGCTACCAGAACAAATTCTATATGCATTATGTTGTCAAAAGCAGAGACTACATACCAATTTACCAAAAAAGTGATGCTCAGTGATCTTTTCCAATTTTAAATTGGAAACAAAGTTATTAAGTTTATAGTTTGTTACAATGAAAGGATAAATTCTTTTCACATCTCAAAATGGAGAAGGATCTTGTTTTTTTCTGAAAAGAGTTATTTCCATATAATAAAGGAAGTGGTTTAAATAGGTTTTGACTATCTATTGCCCTTCTTAGCATTACTGATGTGTAAGATTATTAATTGCTTGTAAAACTTAAAACTAGTGGTCCTTCTGGAAGGACCTAAGACATGTTACGGAATGATTAATACCTACAACATCCCTGTGAGACAAGATTAAATTTATACCTATGTTACAGACAGATAAATTTTAGTAGGACATATGCTTTGGCTCATGTAGTAAGGAAGTGGTCATGGAGATGCTAAGTTTTGGTTTGTTTTCTCCATCAACATGTTTGCTGTGTTCCCTCCTGGGTAAAATGGCATAGCTACGTTGTCAGTTCACTGACAAAACATGAAAAACTAGCACCAATGAGACTTGTTTGGCCATCATTTTGCGAATGTCGTAGTAACACACAACTCTAGTCCCTCATCCTTTGTGTTTTTCTCTGGCTGAACCAATTCACCCTTTCAACCCAAACATGCAGAACAGCTCCTGTCAAACGGAAACCTCTGTGTCCTTCAGCTTAGCAAATGTATTGCAAGCACTGTGTTGTAGATATCCGTGCGATTCTTTGCACATACATGCTTTTTTTTGGATAAAATTTAAGATAAATTTTGAACAAGAAGTATCTCCCACATTTTCTCCTAATCTTGGCAGAAACCTTTATCTTTAGGTATGAATATGACTAAAATATGAAAACATATTTAGCATGGCATATTTTAGTATTAAATGCCTGTTTATGAAAGCCACCATTTCTTTGTCTAATGTTTTGCCAATACCTTTTTGACATTACAATATTTCCCCTTACAAAATCTATTTATTTCTAAATTAGAATGCTAGCAGTGACATGTAAGCAAATACATATTCTTTACAACTCACTAAATTTACCTTTCAGAATTCACTATTAGGTATAGTTCTTCTTAAGACTGATTATCACTCCGCTACAGTTTCTCCTGTTTCCTGAGGACCACTGATAATTTCTTATTTGTGTTCTAATACTGAGAAATGCCGGGGGGGGGGGGGGGGGCGGGGGGAAATCCATGAATAAACATCCTACTTGTGAGTCAAGGCTAGGGTTTGTTAAAATTATTTGGATTTTACTTAATGCTTTTTCTCCCACATTTGCTCCTGAAAAGAAGTGGCATACCCAAGATACCTTGAGTTTACATAACTAAGAGTTAAACTTTTATGCTTTAACCTTCTTTATTTTCAATGCTTTAATATAAGCTTTTGCAAAAGAAGAACTGTACTTTATACTTATTTTACTGTGAAAGTGGTTTCAAGTCTTCTTGAAAGCTAAATGTGATTTTCTTTAGATATTTGTCTTATTTTCACCAATAAACTGTCAGAGTAAATTATGTTCTCCTTGCAAAAATGGTCAGTTCCTCAGATTTAGGACTTGTTTTTTTTTTTCTGTTCGTTTAAGAATATACTTGAATATGAACATATGAGGACCCTCAATGGAAATAAAGGTCACAGGAAACTGATCTCTTAATTATTGTTTGCATTAATAACAAAACAGAAATTAGTAGGAAAAAAGACAGGAGATGACACGGTGTGCAGCACTTACCTTTCCATGTGCTGCTTGGGCAATTAGCTGATGTTGTTCCCTGTTACCACATCATCATCACCAAAAGCCAACACGTAATTTAGGCTGGAAAGGCTGTTTGGTGCTCGTCTCCTCTAACTGCATGCTCAAAGCTTTTGCTAGCCTTTCTCTGCTTCTTTCCTGGTGAGGGATTATTGCTGAGCTCAACCTGCCCCGGGGTGATCACTGCGGTGGCACAAAATTGTTGAGGCAATTTTGTACTCTCATAGCTTCTCTTTTGAAAAGAGTTGGTAGCAAAGAGGACAGGGATGGAGAAAAAGAAGTCCTGTGATGCCCTCGATTTATGGTTATCTTCTAGTCCTGAGCTTTTAGTTCTATAGAAGCATCTACATATAGGGTATGTTGCACACTTGTAGCTTTTTTTAATCTGTCAGCAAGAAATTAGGTGAAGGATGGGTTCTTGAGAACTCAAAGATGAGTTTAAACTGCTTCTGTGTATGTGCAGTGCATATATTTGCTGTGGGCAGATAAGCAATGCCTCAATAACCAGGCACAGTTATTAAAAAAAAAAAAAGAATAATTATTTGTTATGAGTATTTTTATGTGTCTCTGTGTGTATATTTAGAGAGAACTATGTATACAAATATACATACTTACAGGGGAAAAATTATTTGTCTATGTATGAGGGAATGCTCTCTATATATAATATTAGTGCAGGGTACAGTATTTGCCTTTCAAAAAAAATTTTTTTACAGTATTTACACTGAGACACATTCTGGCAGATACTATAAATCATATAGAACTTATTTGTCTGTTTTTCATCAGCTGCTGTAGTTGTCATTGTGGATACAATGGAATTATGTTTTCGAAACCCAATGAAGGCTTACCTTTAAAAGTAGAATCCAAGTGACAAATTGCAGACAACTTGGGGTAGTATATTACTAGGTTGCCTTATCTAAATTGTTTGCATGTCAGATTTCCTTTGTAGCACTGAATAATTTGGATAAATGACCCTTCAATTGGTAATTGAATTTCCTTAACAACAGTTGGATGATGGTACATAAAAAGTAATAAAAGCTTTAGCCAGTGCCCTTTCCTGGAGCTTGTCACAGTCTCTACCCCTGATAGTGGATGACACTTATTACTAAAGTCATACTTCCTTAAAAGCTGGGCTTTGCTGAGGTTGTGTCTAAAATTATACTTTCTTCTTTAAGTGAATTGTACAGTGGTAAAATCAAACTGAATTTTTTTTTTTTGGGCTAATAGTAATTTTACAGGCAACTCATTTTCCTCAAAATATGCTCTTAAAAAATAAGGTTGCTGCTAGAAATTTAGTTTCCTAATATTTATATAGTGAGAGATCAATTGATTTAATTGTCAGTAATTTAACTTTACTGACCTAAGAGAATTTAATTCTGGATTATTTGCATTAGAACTACACAACTTCTATAGCTATGTGTATGTTGTCTGAAGCTCATATGGGACCAAAATCACCTCTGGCAATACTGGGATTTTTGCTGACCTAAGAATTTGGCCTTTAAAATACAAGTATTGTGTAATACAGAAACATACAAATGGAGAGTAAACAGTAATTTATAGCTAATTCATTTCTTTAGTGAAATTACTTTCCCTGATTTTCCCTGATCGGTACAGCTAGAAGAATTCAAAATCTACCCTTTAAAATAGTGTGGTCACACCTGTGTCTTGCAGAAGAAAATGAAAAACATTCAAAACAGATCTCACCCAAAGAAGCCAAATCTTAGTAAAAGATTACTAATATTTGAGTAAGATCTTTTAAACTCTCATATGCACAAATTTTTAGAGGCATAAAACTTTAATTTGCTGAAACATTCTAAAAAAATACTTTTCATGTTAACTCCTTTCTCTCTGTAAGTTGAGACAATAGTAATACCCTGAGATTTAATTGTTTAATTTTATTCCTCATCAATCTTCCATATGTATCTCATATGGACTGGATTCTATTGGATTCTAGTTCCTTTTTTCTAGAACACAGGAGTGTTTCTGTGGCTTTACTAAGTGTTCTCTACCCTGGCTTTATCTGGCTTTCTGTAAAATGTCTTGTGATGCTCTAGAGAGCATAATGCTTGTTAAAAATGATTCATAGGTCAAATACCTGTAACTACTGGTACAGGTAATGGCATAATAGCGATTTGGGAATACTGTCTGCTTGATTGTCTGGGATAGCAGAGGTCTTATGCTTTTACAATACCATGCACGTGACCTCATTTTCTCACACAAAATACCTAAATTCACTCAGTCTTACATGCTTATTTGCTTTCTCTTAATAAGTCCAATCTGTCTGTTTTGACTCTCCAAGAATATAAATTCTTCAGGCTGGGTAATTCTCCCCCTGTTTTTATGTTTGAAAAATACAAAGTGCACTAGAATACATCCAGAAACTGTAATTAATTAATAAGTGATCAATGTTTGCTCAAAGCTGCCAGAAGGTGTTCAACTCTTTGCCATCAGTAACCTGAAATGTACTGTTTAATTTCCCCTGATAATAAACAGGGTTAAATCCTCATTGTAGTTGGCACTAGCAGGACTTTCCACATCGTTTTGACTATATTGGAAAATTGATTCAGATATGAGTAAGCCACTCCATCTTGAATAAAAAAAAAATAAATGTACTAGATATATTAGTTTCCTCATGCATCTTTGTCTTCAGTGCCTGAGTTCTGTATGTTTTTTTCATTTCTGTGAGATTTATTAGGAGCCATTATACTTGCAAAGTACTTAGTGGATTTCTGATTGCTACAAAGAAAATAATTGTACTAGATAAGAGAACTCAAAGCCTTCCTATTGCATGGAAGTACTTAGAACACTTACAGATTTATGACTGCAAATCTCCAAAAATGCTGTTTATCAAAATAACAGCAGAATACTTTTTATAAAAACTAAGGACATTTCGGCAATTTCTTAAATTCAAATCTTACAAAGTAAATATGGAAATAAAAATAGTGAAAACTGACCTTCTTTCTTTGGGGGCAGTGTAACTTTGATATTGTTGATAAATAAAGGATATCATTATTAAGAAAACTTGTGATTTAATGCTGTTTTAATTAGATGATGTCAAAGTCTAGGCCGATTGAAAATAGTGTTGCCTTCTGAGCTGTAGTAGAGACTGCTATCAATAATCATTCACTAGAGGTTTTTGACAAAGGCTTCAATTTTAATTTTGTTTAATAAGGTAATTCTGTACTTGGGGAACAACTGATTGTACCTGCCTCTGAACGTGTGAAGTTGTAACAATTTCCCTAGAAATGTCATTGCTGGAAATGGCGTTCTTAAGATTGGCATTAAAATGTCAGTGCACCAACTGTTCAGAAAGCTGCTGAATTTAATCATACAAATATTGCCATCTTCCAAGTCAATTAAATAAGCCAAATATACTCTTTTCATCCCCATTGGCTTCTAAGTGTCACCAGAAAGTTTGATAAAGGTGACTCTCATTTTAGTAATTCATGTTTTTATCTTGTTACTCTCTAGGATACTCTTCATCAAAGCTTTCAGAATGAGTGCTTAAACCCTTAACCCTTAAACCCTTATATAAATATCTACAAGTTCACAGAAGCATTTGCTTGACTTCCTCTCCCTTTCCAAAAAAAGCTGAACACTTGAAATTTCTGATTGTTTTCAAAGGAGCTACATGCATATATGCACAGATGGTGTTTTTAGGAGCCTGTTTTTTCTGCCCAAACTTCTAACAAGTGCAGTCTTGCACAGGAATTAGCTCTGTGTTTTCTGCAATTATTATTTTGGAAAAAAGTAAGTGCAGTATGGTACTGCTAACAATGGCAAGATTGGGCTCTGGTTTTTACATAATTGTAATTTCCCTGTTCTTTCTTGAAAAAATAACCTGTCCCTTTAGTTCTTAATGCTCACTTGCCTGGGACCAACAGGTGTGCCAAACAGCTTGCAGCTCCAATGCCAGTCTGTTGATGGTATGGGGATATCAAACTTTTCTAACAGGAATCGGAGTGAATGAAGTAGAAATTTTGGACACTATCATCAGATGATCCATCTAGTTTCTGAGGCTTGGGAGTCTGCATGCAACTATCCCCTCTAAATCAAAACTTCAGATGCTGCCCTGACTTCCAGGTTATGAACCCTTTATTGAATATAGCATTTTAAAGGGCAGTTATATTCTGGAGGTGTATGCTAGTGATACATATGAATGGCACCATTTATAAACCCTCTCAGTCAGTTCTGAGGCTTTTGTGAAATCACTGCTTCATAAAATCATTAGTCACAGGTTTACATAGGACAGCACTGAATTTCAGCAGAACAAAACCAAGCTTTTTAACTTTTAACACTTCTTTAACTCTTTCTAATTGTCTTCAATTCAATTGATTTGTGAATTAATTTCCTCTCACTTAAATTGTATGTGTTCTCTAGGTGTATTTTGGTATCAAACTTTGAAACACTGAACAGGTAAGAGTATATAATTTGTGCAGTGATCTCTTTTTTTTAACCCAAATTTTTAATACATTTTAGGTGTTGCTTTTTGCCTTGCTAGGACTTAACCTATAAATAGTTGCAAATGCAAATTTTCACTCTCTGTTTTTGCTTGACTTCTCATTCCAGTGGTTTTCTTTGAAGCAGCACTCATAAATATTCTTTAATAGATGAAAATATCCTTGAAGAGCAAATGAATTCCTAAAGTGTTGTAAATGTCAAAGGAAGGATGGAGGTAAAAATTATCTCTGAATTTCATATTTCTACCAGAAGATTCCCCAGAGGGAAAGAAGCTTGCAAAGAGCACTGATAATGCATAGATACCCATGCTGATTCAAGAACTGATATTAAAGATCTGATGCATGTTGAGGTTTGTGGAAGGTTATATCTGATTTAAGTTACTTAGTCTCTCCTTGTACTAATGAATTTCTGTATGGCTATGAAGGGACTGAAACTCATTTCCCTGTGAGCTTCCCTTTCCCTTTCCAGCCTTGGCTTGAGTCTTTAATCCCAAACTCAGTTTTGCATGAACATGTTTTTTGATCGTTCTCTGTCCTGATGAAGCCTACAGACATACCCTTCTGCTTCCTCTATCCATAAGCTTAAGGGACCTACATAGATGTTGTAGATTTAGGAATATACAATGAGAGTAATCTGTTAATTGTGCCCATGTTCTTAAGTATAGGACATTGTTCTAGCTACTCCACAACTTGTGTGTATTCTTTAGCGTTTTATACAAATTGATCGAAGCAGATTATCAAATTACCAACATATTTTTGGTCACTACCAAAAAAACCCGATGCCTGTATCAAAGAGTAATAGACTGCATCAGGATACTTGTTACCTGCGAAGAAAATGTTCTGGAAAGGCTTTGGATATTGCTCGGGGAAAGGTGGTGAAATGGTTAGATTGTGAGAACTGAAAATTGGTGAAGTTCAGTATGCTGGAGAGAGGTCACAGAAGCTGAGGGAAGTCTGTAATGCTGAAAAAAGGCTGGAGTACTGGATTAAATTGGTGATAAGTGGAAACCTGGGTGAGTAAACAGGATGAATTAGAATGCCAGATGTCTCTTACTATAAGTTTCTTTTGTGTTATATTACAGAGGTAGAAAGGAATATCAAACTTAGGTGGAATGATGAATAACAATCCCATGTGTAGTTAAGAACATACGGAAATTGTAGAGGGGATTTCTAAATCAGAATATGGTACTCTGTCAAATGTTTGTCTAGAACCTCTTGATACTGATTTTTACTTACCATGACCAAAAAAAATACTTTAAGTTACCAGTATAAAGGTTTTTCACATCCCATAGTAGCTCTGGGGAACAGAAAATCAAGGACAGGTAGCAAGTCCCTGAGGCTCTACCAAATGGGAATTTTCCCTTCAGCTGTTAAATGTTTCCCTTTAATTTGGAATTAACTGCATAGTTTAATACTCAGAATGTCTCCTGAGACATAATTTCATTTTCTGGCTTTATATACTTCCCCTAAAATATGGGAATATTTGCACTATTAGAGATGCAAACATAAAAGAACAAGGCTGAATATTGAAGACATCTGTTGTTCTTAGTGAGAATAGGATCCTCAGGGAATAGAATGATCTAATTGAATGAATATAAATTGTGAACTATGACAGTTTCATTTAAAAGAAATCTGAAACGGGATTCGAACTTAAAATACTTAGGAAATAAAGTCTTGGACCTGCAATGTTAAACTGATTGTTGCATGAATATTTATCTCTTGTCTTCTCTTTACATCAGCTGTTTCTTGTTCAGTTCAGAGGCTTGGCTTAGGAGTCTGTGTCCAATATGTTTTCACTTGTCATCTTCTGCCTACTCCTTGGTTTCCTCCCTTGTGTTCGTCACAGGCTGGAATGTAATTTCACAAAGTTTACACATCAGCATTCTTAGTTTTCAGGTTCTCCTCAATTTTGGAAATACACTTAAGATTTGCTAGACTACTATATGCTTAAATAACATTGTATTTATTGCAGTTTAGAAAAATGAAACTAAAGTAGGAATGCTTTGAACAGCATAAGTGTCTTTCCTTCTCCACAGGCTAGGCTGAATAAGATAAAGCACAGTAAGATATAAGATGAAGCCGTTCCTTTCAAAGCAATCCTCTCTGTCTTGTCTTGTTTGATGGACTTCTTACTCTCCTTTGCACACAATTTTAAAGTGCTACAACTAGTATAGGTGAAGTGCACTCTTCTGTGTCTTCATGGCTGTCTCCCAAGACTTAAAATTTCATTTCTGTGTTGGTCACAGTCTTGTAATCACTGCTGAGGTTTTTTTGTTGGTGGTTTTTTGTTTCCCATCCCCCCGCTTTGGCATCTGGAAAGGTAAAATTAAAAAATTACATATCTATTTTACGCAATTTCAGTAAGTGATGTTTGCCCTGAACTTCAATTCTATTCTTCTGAAGTTGGCATAATCTCTTGCATAACACACTTGGGAAGTAATTCTGGGGTCACTCATGACACATTGTCAATTACAATGCTCTGCTCCAGTAGATTGCGACCATACTGTCATGAAATGAGAAACACTACATCCTCTCTTATAGAGCCTTCCATCCTCTTAATATACAATTTTTCTTCATAGAAACCCTCTTAACAAGGGAAAGGATGGGAGGAGGGAGAAAAGCTGATGCGATCGTCTCATATAGCACAATACAGGTCCATATCATGGATAAAGTACTCTTTTTGTTTGCTGCAGATATAGGTGCTTTCACTTCTGGCCACAGGCTTTCAGTCAAAATGTGAATGGGGAGCAGAAGTGCAGAAGAGAATGGTTTCCTCCTGTCTCCCTTTCCCTACAGATCTGGGGCTGAACTCGGAGGTAGTGATCAGAAGGGTTGGGAGAGGGGTAGGGAGTGCTCCACCTAAATTCAGCAGCAAGGAGCGAGACTCAACTGTATGGCAGTAATAGCAAATTGGTCTGGAACAAGTTACAGCAAACGGTTTGGCTGAAGAGATCCAAGTCATCTTCAGCACAATCAAGATATCCCAGGATATCCCAGAAAGTCCTTTCCAGTCCTGTGTTTCTAATTTAACTTTTCTGGACTCAAATGACAGGACTTCTATCTCCACAGCTCAATTCTTCGGTCTCTGCTTGTATTCACAAATTGCTGTGGGGCCAATGGTCTAATCATTGTCAGGATTTTGGAGGAAATAATCTCAATAATAACTATGTTCTTGGTGTAATGTGCTTAAAGATTGGGCCCTTCTCTCTAGTTACAGCATGAGCAGAAGGTGGTGGTTGTTGTTGTTGTTGTTGTTTGTTTCTTTTTGTTTCCCCACAAGCTTCTGCGTGAGACACTGACAAGCATTTAAATTCTATGCCTTGGAGCCAGTGGCCACACAAGCAGTGGTTTGTGGTTGTGAGTGAAGATCAACAGCAAACAAACAGGGCTTCAGAACTCCAGAAGCTCAGATTGAACTGATGCTGGTTTTAATGGCAAATAACACAATAAAGATTAATAATTTGCAACCAGTAGTGGAATTGCGTCGTGATGGCAATGAGAAACTTTACCAGAGAAAACGGACATTTCTGAAGATCTGTTAAGTGGTTGTTCCAGCCATGCTTTTCTGATTGGCACTTCTGTTCTCAGTACAATCCTGAAGCTTTGCCAATTTGCCCTCAAATTTAGAAACCTGTCACATCATGTTTCCTGGTTAGTAGGATGTCCCTTCCAGTCTAATGTTACTGCACGTACTCCTACAGGCAAAAGGTGGTGGTGGGGGGAACCCAACCCCAAACCACGAAATCCAAAAAAAACTTGTCAGTGTTTTTTATTCCATTATTAGCTTTTTATAGGCAGCTCTACAGATAGAGTAAAACTTTTTTTTTATGATTACCTTTTGCATATCATTCTACCATTAAACTTGCCCACTGAGTTATTTAAAAAAAAAAAAAAAGGCGGGAGGTAATTTATGGTCTCTTCTTCAAAGTGACAGAGGAAGCCAGTTCTCAAAGAACCAGTAAGAGCAGTACACACATTGCATCTTTTTAAGAGTATTGTAATTTTAAAATATGGGAAGCTGTTTAAACCCCAGAATGGAAGGAAAATCTAGCTATTCCATGCATAAAGGAAAGAAATACGCATTTTAGTTTTACAGACTTGATGGGCCTCTCAGATTGCAAGAGCGACAATAAAAATTTGTCTTGCCAAGGAGTTTTTGGAAAGCAAAAATTTTATAGGGCAACTTTGGCAACTTTTATCTCTGAGATTCAGCAAAAAGTTGTCCTTTTTATGCAAAGGACATCAGCTGTAGTTTTATTGAACTTTTAAAGCATTTTCTTGACGTGCACTTTCTGATAGCTGTGTGGGTTTTTCTAGGTGTGGGTTTTTACCAGCCTCACACATACAGTCCCAGCCATTTTAAAAATCCCATTTTACGCAATGTGGATTATTCATGCAATCCTGGGGTTCACAGAAGTGTTTGTTGTTAGAATTAGAGTTCCCAGATTCTGCACACGTTTACAAGAACTAATAATCATGGCTAGGCTTTGACCTTCATGCCCAGCCTTAAATGTAGATTACAGCAAGTTTTTTTTTTTTTTTTTTCAAGTACAGAACAAAACAAAATCTCTAGGAAAACACTGAGGGTTCAGTGTTGCTTTCCAAAGGGTCCTTAACTTTTTTGTTGGGAAAATGTCTTGGCCTTAATTATTTCATTGCTTATACTTTTGTTTTCTGTAGCATTTTTGTCTCTTTTACTTTTAAAAGATCTGAATTTTCACCACCAAAAGCTTTGTGCCATTTAAAATGGATAACATTGCTGATGCCCTTCAAACCCAAGGGAAGTGACAGGAGGAATTTTTGCACTTGGTTTAAGCTAACAAAAGAGGATCATTAAAATTTGATCACCTTCTTTTTTAAAAAAGCACTGCTGGAAAAGGAAAAGCAATTGCTCTTGGCAAACTGGATTGTTTGGTTTAGTTTAGTTAGGTAATAACTATGCAATGGATTATCTATTAAAGGACCAGATAAAGATGCTTTCTTTTTTAAATCCTCTTTGGAGAAGTAAATGAAACGTCAACAGAAGTAAATTAGCTCTGTGTTGCAAGGAGTGGTAACAATTCTGAAAGTCCATGTTCTGGAAGAGAAGCCAGGACAGGAGGTTCAGGATGAGGCAGAGGAAGGGCCCAGCTGAATAATTTACCTTAAAGAACTAAGGAGTGATGTAGAAACTGTGTGTTTCCCCCATTCAGATACCTTAACTACTTCCAATGTAGGAATGTCTTGCATGATTTAATCTAAAAATTGGTTTACTTCTTGCAGTCTTCGTAGTCTGAGGACAAGTATGTGTGCTCTGCTGATCAGTGTGAACTGCACGTTCAGCATGGGTGCAGTTCTAGGAAGTTGTTTTTATACTGCTGAGCAAGTTCAGAAATTGGCACTGCCCCTAAACAGTGGAAGTGATTAGAGCATGAGGACACCCTCTGTAAAAAGCTGCTGGACGGAAAGCAAACTGCCAATAGATTCTTGTGGTAAGAGAAGGTGTTATGCATAAAATCTTGCTATGGACAAGAGAGGGAACATGCCATATATCTGTACCTGTTCCATATGTTTATAGAGCCAAGAGTTTATTTTTAGCTTATTTAAAATATTAATAGTATAAACAGAATGCAAAAGAGTTATTCCAATTGCAATATTAATAGTTCATGTTGGTATGAGATCTCATAGTGCAGCAGATTTGTAACTAGAGAGCTTCAGGAGTAATTTCGCTTGGGTATCATCCTTCCCTAGATGATATTGTAATCTTCCCTGAAGCTGTAGGATGTTTTGAAATAAGGTGTCCTCCTATTGGTACTATTCTACTCTTATAAATAATTTTTAAGGCAGAGAGCCACACAAAAAAGTCTTATGGGTTTTGGTGTAGTTTGGTTGGGGTTTTTTTGTTTTTTTGTTTTTTTTTTTTTTTTTTTTGTCCCTTGGTTTGTGTCTTGAAAGATGGAATGTTCCTGGGGAAGTCAAAGCAATATATTATTTAGAAACATTAATATTAAAAAGGTGAGGAAATCCTATGAGCGTTTTCAGATAAATGTTTTACCTGCAGAGCAAATCATCTATTACCCATTTATCTCCATCTTCTATTTTTTTTTTCCTCTTTCATTGAGTGGAAAACAAAAGAGGTAACATATTAAAATGAGACCAACCTGAATTATCTCTGAAGATACCATATGAAGGAATCTGGCTAATGATAATATAGTGTAGGATAAAATGTGATTACTGAATCAAAAGCAACTTGAAGTTAAGGAGAGTGGAATTACCTAGTTGAATCAAGAGACAAGAATTAAAACTGTACAACATGCCATAAATTCTTTATTGACCAAAATTGGTAAGGGCATCTTTGCAATTAAGATGCTTATACCTGACAAGTTACCTGTGTATTGGAAATTGTAGAGGTTTGGGGTTTTTTCCAATGTAGTTCCTTGGACATAAGATAACTCTAATAGACTATTTTTGACTGAAGAGCTTATCTCTTCCATTTTTAATACAGTTTCTGCAGTAGAGGTAGGTGCCCTATTCTGATAGAGAAAAGTTTGAAATCATGATTTATGTAATGTAAAACATGATTTCTACTTGGTGACTCAAGTTCTATATCCAGGCACACAGAGCAGCTGGTATGAACTAAGAAATGTCTGCTTACATAGAATTAATATTCACATTCACCCCATACTGTGTAAGACCTTTAACATTTACCATCATTCTTCTAGTGTCTAGGAGTTATTGTCTTCTAGTAGTATTTCTTTACCCCACAATGAGAGAAATAAGTAGTAGTATTCCCCTGTATCTTTATGTTCCTGAGCATCAGTGCTGATTTATATAATAGATATGTGTGAATTATTGTTCTTTGTACTGATCTATGGAAATGGGAGAAATGCTCATTACCAGCCTTGCAGTTAACTTCCTTTTCTAGGCTTCAGAGTTGGAAATTTATTTACAGCCAACGAATGACGCTTTCTGTTGCTTGCCCAGACCATATTCAGATCGTTATTATCACTGACTTGTAACTTTGTAACAGCTGAGTTCATAATAAAAGCTACTTAATTTCCTCAGGCTATAGAGTTGGAAAATTATTTGGATTTATGCTTTTTATGCTTTATTTGATCAGTTCTTTTAGACTCTTTTTGTCACTAAGAGATTGCAGTGATTTCATACTCAACTTCTACAGTTTCCTGAGGCCTCAAGCACATGGTTCCAACTACTTGCCCTACCATTGAGTGTTCCCAGTTGGGACCCAAAAATTCTGTCTTTCATTAATGCCCGTGGGTCACATGTGAGATTTAATTCCCTGGTTGCTCTATTCCCCTGCTTTTAATCTCCAAGATTTACTTTCATTCTGCCTCATTCCCTCTCTGGTCCTTGGGTACTGATTAGAATACTACTTAGTAGTAGTAGATGGACAGATGAGGGAGGCTTGCCTGAAGTCACAAGTAGTTGTGGTCATACGTCTTGGAGAAGTGGTGGTATATATGTTCGCAAAAGAATGTGTGGTAGGAGGTAGGAAGACAAATGATGATACTGCACAGATACTGTATAAGGCCATCAAAATCTACCAGCTGTATGTAGTATGCAACTTCAAGACTGTGATGCAGACTCAGATGTTTCCTTTACAGGCCCAGCAATGCTAAATGGGTATGCTCCTTTCTGATTTATAGCCTTGATCACCGTTTCCTATCTGAAGTGCACAGTGGGTAGCTTCTTCAGGCTTTATCCATAGCATGAAACCTAGATGAATTTCCAACTCACCGGAGATGATCATAAAGTAATTTTGCGGGTTTTATTTGTCTGTAATGAAAATAAGTGTGCAGAGTAGAAAAACTGCTATTTAGTCTAGAGTGGTAGTTTTGAGCATATATAAACCTTTCTTATTACCCATGAGCAAGGTTCAACTCAGGTTTATCAGACCATAGATATTATCAGATCAATTTTAAGTCTATTTAAAATTATTTTCCTACTTGTCGGAGTTAAATTTTATATACTTTGGGAGAGCTAATCATCTGCATTATGTGGAAGGAAGATCTATGGGCCGGTATTACAATCAGAACAGTTCTGGAAAATCTGGCATAGACAAGTAACTGCCTGTGTTCCCCAAAGGGCTTTATTGAAGGATCCCACAGGAATGCTGACAGACAGTTCTTCTTGATATCTGCAGGACCCTGCTAAGAGAGGGAAAAGACAGACACCACAGGCTGAGCAGTGTGGTAATTTAACTTGCTCTCAACATTGGTACTTCATATGAGATAATTAGAAGTATCAAATTTTGGATGGACAGCTGTTTCAAAATTACTTCAACCAAGATGTAGGCTTTGAAGAACTGTTTGGGCCATAGTATCTATCTTTCCCCTCCCCAATGTAGTAGCTGCAGCATATTCACCCAAATGCATTGCAATTCATGCCAGATTAAGGATGTGAAGATTTAAGGATCTGCACCGTTAAATCTTAATTTTTAGTTTAATCAGGGCATCAAGACACATCTGCAACCCCTACAGCATCCACAGTTGTTTTGGACTAGCAAAATGTGCTGGGAAAGAAAATCCCTGAAAACTGTAGGGATGGCCTTGACTAACAAGATAAATGGTTAAAACTTACATTTCATGGTGAATCATAGGGGCAAAAAGGTTCTCGCAGATGACTGGATAAATTATTGAAGCTATGAAATAAAACTTGTTTAAACCGTATGTGTATGTTTTATAGATACACATACATACATGTTGCTACATATATATGTAGCGAAAGCATACTTCTCAAATATTTTTACTTACTGGCCCAAGCTGTACAATATGCATTTATTATGCATACAGAATTCTCATAGCTGATTTGGTGCAGTGACTATTCCATTGTCTTAACAGTGCATACTTAGTATGCATAAATAAAAGATCTTTGCACCCAATTTCTGATATATTTTTCTTCTTTAACAAGTTAATGTAGCTGTTAGGGTCAAAATGCAAGCTTTTCAGTATTCTTATTGCATATAGACATGATATGGATATACGTTGGTTAGATCTTTCAAGATTTGATATATGGAACCTATAGACTATTAAAGCTGTGGTTTCTATAGCAGGCAAATTGATGCCTTTTGATTTCTTCAGTTTTCTCTTCCATTAAATACAGATGTAAATATGTACAGAATCTAGTACAACTAAAATGAGTTATATTAACTCCAGATATTCTTTCCACAGAGGAGGGAGATTTGGAATTAATAAATTCTTTTGTCTTGGAGACAAAATACATACCCCATTTATAAGAGATCTGTGAAACTAAGTTAGAAGTCCAAAGCCACAAAAAAAATGCTCGCATACTTGTTGATAGTAGTATGCCTCAGTCTTTATTTAAGAATACTCAGCATTGGCTTGTTTAAGTTGAAGATATGACTGTACATACAAAACAGAATCTGTATGATAAAGAAGAAAAGATTTCGGTGTTCTGCAGAAAAATTATTAATAACACTGCCCATGCAGGTTTTATAGTTAGCTTTGCATACAGATATTCAATTTATATTGAACATTAAAAGATAGTACTCTAGCTTCTGCAGTGAGAATTTTACAGTGTATGCACAGAACTTCATGTGCAACATGAAAACTGCATTATGTCATTTTATGTTTCAGCAGGTAAGTCTTGGTCTTGTTTATTCTCCAGCACAGACCGCAGGCTGGCTGTGGAAGGTCAGGCTGGGAAGTTGCTCGTATTTGACACTGCAACATTCTGGAGTGATGAATATTTAATTAGGCAAGTAGGGACCATGTGGGAGGTTGAGGAAGCCGTAGCTCCTAGTTGACTGTCTGCAGTATCATCTTAGAGTGTTGTGTGAAAATGAATCCTTGGGGTAAGCTTCAAGGACACTGAGTAGGTAAAAAAGGCATTCTGACAGAGCAGCTAGTTACAGGGAAGTTAGAAATAATAGAGACAAATATTTTAAGTGCTTTTGCTACGCTGGTCAAAGGTTTTATGTTCTGGTGGACTAAGCTACCATGTTTTATTAAGCTCCATAAATGTAACAGAAAATTAAGTTTGGACCTACAGAGTCTGGAACTATAACAGTAATGAAAGTTATTTATTTTATTGCAGGTATTAGCTATTGGAATGGAGCACATGTATAATTTGTTGATATTATGCAAACAGCATGAGGTAGCAGTCATTTCTCTGTAGTCCTATTTTAAGCACAGCAATAGAGCTGTTTGATTTTGAGGATATTATTCTTAGCAAGCTTTCAGGAGAAGTTACAAACTATAGGCAAAAGCAAGAAGACTGTATTAATTTTCAGTGGCGTAGGCCAGGGTAAAGATTTCTTATTATTTTGTGTTCCACATTAAGAAACATTGCATGCAGTTTGGATAAGTAATGGTTGGGCTACTAGAAACTTTTAAATTGTGCTATGAAGTGTTTAAAAAACAAAACAAAACAAAAACCACAAAAAAAACCCCAAAACCCAAACAAATAAAAAAACCCAACCCAAAACCTTAAATAAGTCCCTCTTCATAACCGAGGACCTTGGCAGTCCCCTCACTACCTGTCCTGGGCTCTGTGGAAGTTACTGTTCCCACACAAGACAGAGCAAGATCACATCCACATCCCATGTAGACATCCATTTTAATATGGAGTGGATGAAGCAGAAATAGTTTTGTGCTCCTTGTTGTTGCTGTAACATTCAGGATAGACAGCAATGAGCAATAACCATTTTAAACTAAGTAAATTTAGCTAGCTCGTTACTACTAATCAGTTAGGAAGGGAACATGTATCTGCATCTCTGCTTCCCCAGCTCACATTCTAGAATATGACCATCTCTGGTTTGTGTTAGTAGCCAAGACTGAATTTGAGCAAATGAGGTACAGGAGAATTTTTGTTGCTATTCACTGGCTGTGATTAAAAGTGATGGCTGATATTTCATAGACATGGTGAATAATTTGGAATTAGTTGTGCAGTTTCCAGTGACTGGAAGGACTCTAATCCTGCTGTATCCACCTTAGAATAATGGTGGCCAACTTTGGACACCTTGGTACACAATACTGTAGAGTCAAGAAGTAAAAGCCCAAGAAGAGCTATTAAAATAAATGCATTAGGGATTGTGATTTAGGAGGACTCTTACTTTTATGACAGACAAGGAGCAACTGAAAGGAGATCTGATGATGGTCATCTACTTCTGGCAGCTGTTTATTATGCTGATCGTAAACATCTTGCTGTTACCTTGTGTTCACCCATCTGTTTGTTCCTACCCATCTGTTATTTCTTGCCATGTGCTTGGGTTATAAATATTATCTCTGTTCTTTGAAATAAGGAGGTTAGAAATCCTCTGATAAAAATGTTCAGTTGTGGAATTCGGCATTTGTATTAAGAACAAAAGCCCTTGCAAGCCTCTGGAGTCAACAGCGAGGAAACTGTGTATACAGGCTTTCAGCGCTCCTGCAGTCACCCTTTCTGATGAGGTTGAAGCATCTAATTGAGTTGATTTTGTTATTGTTATAAGATTTCAATTTGTTCTTGGTCAATAGCACAGGCTAGTTCAGGAACAGATTTTGCTCTTTGAAGTTGGAAGAATGTTTAAATCGTGTGCAAATGAAAGAGGTATGCAAGGCAAATCGTCTCTAAGAAGTCGATCAACTTGTGCTCTGTATATATCACTTCAACTTACGCTGTTGCTTTTTTGTTACCAGACTAGCAAATTTATATCTGGCGTGCACTGTCATCTTTATTGCAGGGTTTCTTCTTCTCATCAAGTATTTGTGATGGCTTTTTTCTCCTTAAACCATTATACTGTGCTTTTTGCAAGTTGAGTCTTTGCTATTGTTATTAAATTTGGCTATCATCATATTAAGTTTCTTCTTGAGTATTTTAAGAGGTTTTGCTTTATTTTGTTATTATTTTGTATTTAGTAACTTTTTCTCCCTCAAAAAGAAATTATAATGGTAGCTAATTCAGGATTATTTATCATTTTATGCCAGGCAATCACAATGGTCTGTTCTGAGACAAGCCGTGCGTTTGGGGTTAAGATTTTTTTTTTTTTTGAAGGAAGATTAAACTAGATTGTCCCAGAAACCTATGCAATCTAAAAATCGGGTTTTTTCCTTACTTATTTTAAAATATGTTTTCACATTGATGTTAATTGATTTCTGCTTTGGTTTTGTTTGTTTTATTTTATAGTGAAATACTATTCCTACACAGAAATACTGATCATGTACCTACTAATACTGAGCAGCTCTGAACTGCAAGATTTGCATAGTTTTGTCTTTTTTGTAGCATGGGACTAAAGCTACATCAAAGTAATACCCCATTCTGAATATAGTTAGGACGCGCTTCAGTTGCCCACATGTGTGTCTGGGGCATAGACCAGTGATGCTGAGACCCTAATTGAAGTTCTAAAAATGCATGTGGAATTGCATCTATGGATTAGATAGAATTGAATTTCATAAATTGATGTGTTTGCGCTTTTTTTCTTGCTGTGGTGACAAAGATTTTAAAGATTTTCTTGTAGCTTTGTTTAGAAATCCTCAAAGGAAAAAAGTATTTTATTATTATCAATTAATTTGTCTTAACAGCTATAATAGTACACTCTGTACATTCAGGGAAACTTTTCCATTTTGCATTTAAACTGGACTGCTGTTGTGGACAGTCTTCTAAAAAACCACATATACTTCTCCCCTAGTCATTTCATGCCTTCCAAATACTTCAAAAGAAAATAACTTGCATTTTACATTGTTCTGAGAGCCTGTCAGCTGGACTGGGTAAAACAATTTGAAAATCCAGCAGTTTACAAACAACGTTTACTTTTTCCTTCCGCTTACTTTACCTAAAGTCTGAAAAACCCTTTTGTTTTGGGTGTGTTTTATTCCTTCTGCCTTGTACTTAAATAGTGGCTTTTAAACCCTGATTTCTAAGTACCTGATTAGGAATTGATCCAGATCCCTCTGACATTAATAGGAATTTTCTTTCTTTTTTTTTTTTTAATAGGTTTTGGTTCAGGTCTATAGATTATGAATTATTAGGGGTGGACATACTTTTTATAGATATAAGCTGTTTATAGACTTCAGTGCACAGAGACTGTTTCTGACTGAGGACTTTAGTGTGTCCCATCAACTAAAAAAAAATTTTAAAATGTTTATTACCAATATATAGAAGTTGATATTCTCCAACTGTCCTTCATATTGTTTCACTATAATGAATTTGTCAACAAAGCCATGGTGGTTTTATTACAGTTTTCCATTCTAATTTTCCTGTCCACTTTTCCCTGATCTGCTCTTTTGATTTGGGGTAGGCAACTTTAATCCAAAGATTAGTCAGCCTTTTCTGCTGAGCACAGAAATATTGGGAGCTAGATTTGGATCCAATTCTATTTGAATACTGCATTGTTTGTTGAAAGCCTCTTAGCAAAACTGGTCAGAAGCCTTTCACAAACTCTTTCTTTAGGGAGCAATTACTGTTATTGCTGTGTTTGAAATGTAAAAGGTTTAGGAAAAAGTGTCAGAACTGATGCAGCTTTGGGATTTTTTTTGGGGGGGGGAACGGACCAACAACAAAATATGGTGTTGGCGATACATGCTTATGTGAGGCTTTAGAAGACCAGTATTCCAGTTCTTTTTTGTAAGTAACACTGCTAGTGAAATTTGTATAAAGCAATTAAAAATGTCAAAGGCTTAAGAAGGTTAAGGGCTCTAGCTGAGAACGATTTGCATTGGCCTCTTCGGTCCTCTTCTAAAGAAGAGATACTGAAAACAGAAGTGTGTATCTTTTTACGTCTACCAGCTATTTAAGGAATTTCCTTTTCAGAGACCGGAGGAGTTTAGAGATCGCGGTGTGCCTTACAGGTTTCTAATGCCTCAGAATTTGATGGTTTTGTGGTGGGTTTTTTTGTCAAACTCTTCTTGGCAAGGTTTTTCTGAAAAGACACAGAAAATAGTTACTGCTTAAGATGAGTGGCTGTAGGAAATGGTGTAAACATGGAATATTGAAATTTGCCCAGTTCCTTCTCAGGCTAAATCCTTTGCTAGGCTAACCTGGGGCTTCTGGGAGCTATTTCATTTTGGTTCTTTCCATTAACCGTGTAGCCTCACTGGAAGCATAAGACAGCATGCTTGTGTTTTAGATAGCAGATACAGAAACTATGTCATCTAACTGCAACTTTGATAATGGTTTGATGTATTGTGTCTCTAATGTATTTATCTCTGCTCAGTGTGTAATATAAAGAATAGTTTGAAGATGTGCATTTGTGTTTATTGTAATTTTTTAAAGGCATTCACCAAAATGTTTTATGGTCAATGCTGTCATTAAAATTAGATCAGACAGTGATTTTCTTCTGTTAAGCTTTTCCTTAATGGGTTTTTTGTCTTCTTTTAACTGTATTAGGTATTACGTGTTCCATCACCATCTAGCGCAATAGAGTTGTTCTCTGTGTTTATGTAGTGCAGAGAAGTACTCCAAGGGAAATTAAAACATACTCTTTGGGTTCTCTGGTCATGGATAAGGGCTGCGGCGGATCATTTTTATTAACAGGAAACACTTCTCACGCAAGCAGGAAAATGGTGAATTTGTAAGGGAATGGTAAGGAATGCATGTAGCTTCCTGACGAGACTTTCTTGGAGAGATCCTGACCACCATATGTTAACGGTTATGTTAACTGTGCCAGCGCCAGCTTCCCACCTGTCCCAGGTCAGTCGGCTGGAGAGCAGGGGGAGCTCCCTGCACAGAGGTACCACTCGGGGTCCTCTTACTTTATTCCTTCCGTACAGCGGCGCAGAGGCCCGGGCTTTCCAGCACCTTCAGCGGGCTAGAGGTCCTGCGGCCGGCAGGCACAGCTCAGGCGGTGGGCATCCCCTCCGCCTCTCCGCTTGGTTCCATCCCTGCAGGTGGGACACGGGCGAGGCAGCCCTCCCCTCTGGCCTGGCGCGGCGCCGGGACGCCGCACCCGGCGCTGGGGCGCTCGCTACGAGGCAGGCTTTGCTGCGGGGCGGGCTTTTCCCTCCCCTCAGCGCAATGGAAATGGAAGAGCGCCGCGCGCTCGCCGGCTCCCCGCCCGCTGATGCGCGGCGGAGGACGGAGCCGGAGCCCTGCGTGCGGCGCGTGCTGGTGCCTGCCTGCGCGGGGCGGGCAGGCGGCCCCGCCCCGCCCCGCCCCGCCCGCCGGGCTGCGCGGCCGCGGCGCCCGCGGAGCCGCGCGCGGGTCGCGGCTGCCGGCGGGTCCGGCCGCCGCGGGGGCGGCGGTGGCGGCGCCGTGCTGTGGCAGCGCCCGCGCCCCGCGCCGCTCGCTGCGGCGGGGTTCCTGTTGCCGGCAGCAGAGGTGCCTCGGGGGGAGTTTGCTTGGCTGTGGGGAGGCGGGGAGTTGCGGGGCTGCAAACTGCCCCAGAAGTTTGCTGGCAGAAACTGTGCTCTTTATTGGCAAAGGCTGACGGCGCTTCTCGGAGGACTACCTTGCTGCTTAAGATGAGCGGCTGTAGGAAGCGGTGTAAGCGCGAAATACTGAAATTTGCCCAGTACCTTCTCAGGCTAATCACAGGTTCGCTTCACACAGGTAATGGCTGTTTTTCTTCGTAGTCGAGCTGTGCAGCGTGGTAACAAGAAAATTGCCTAAGGTTCATAGAGTGGTGGCGTTGTTTTATAATATGATTTCTTTCATCTTGTAAATAATAATAAAACAGAAATCTGTGAACTACTTCCTGGCCGAGCATGATAAAAACAGACTATATAGTCTTCTGTTACCGTGTTTAGACAGTGTAACATTCTCTAAGCATTTACACACCTGAATCCAAATCGGAATGCGAGTGTACGTGCTTTCACCTGTCCACCTGCGTGCGTTAACGGTAATGCAGAGTAATCACACGATGCTCATAACGGATAGATCTCATGCTTTTTATTTTTGCTGTTTCTTGAACTGATTTATTTTGACAAGCAGACTACATTCTTTTTCTTAGGGTCTTGTTTTTGCTTCTTTTAAGATGTCAGTCAACTGCAATCTGTCAATATGATGTTACAGTATCTTGCTGCAAACTTTAAATAACACTTGTGCTTTTTGCCCTTGAAGGATTTGAAACATAAATAGCTGACAACTTTAGGTAATTTTTTTCTCTAACCTTGGACAAATTGTACAGTACCAGATAAGGCTTCTAAGCTAGACCGAACAAACAGTATAGTTTTCTTATTAGCACTTCGGAAAATATACTTTTCTCACAATTCAGCATTTTCTATGGCTATTCCCAACAGTAGACAAATACGATAGCTTACATGATGTCATTTTGTATTGATACAATTGTGCTTCTTTCTAGACTTGAAATATTTTTATTTTTTCTCCCGTGGAAAAATCATCAAACAGAAGTGCAAGTCCAGCATCAGCAGATAACAACCAATTATGCTAACATGATTAGTGAGAACTAAAAGTCATTCATTTTACTACAGGTATTTTGAATGTTTCTGCTGATGTTCGTTCTTCAGTTTAGGCACCGATGGAAAGATTTGAAAGCAAGTTGACTCTTCAGTAATAATTTAAAATATTGATGCATGCAGATTATCAGATTTGGGGTTATAATGCTATAAAGATCATGGCATAAACATTGGCAGCCAGTACTTTATAGGGTGCTTGTAACTTGTGGAAATCTGATTCAGCTTTATAGTAACTTGGAGTGTCTGGTAACATAGAATTTCCCTGACTTCATTTTCTGTACTATTCCTAGTCTATCGTGGTTTGCCTTTTGTGAACTGTATCAATTCAGATTTCTCTGAAATGCTGGCTGCTTGCTCCCGTGGGTTACTATGGAAATTAAGTAATATACAATGCAAGAAAAAAAGCTACGTTAGAAATGAATACCAATACTACTTTTTCGCAAAGTCATCTAAGCTTTTCCTTTCCTAGCTATCAAATGATGCACACTCCATTATTTTTCAGCCGGACATTTGTATTGCAAGCTTTCTAAGCTCACAATTCAAACCCATTTTCAAGAATTGTTGTGGGTACTGATTCTTATGTTACTACTAAAAGAAGTTCTTTCATTTATAATTAAGAAGCACATTTTTCAGTGCTAGATTACAGGACAGCCAAGTAGACTGGTATGAAACATGTTTCCTTAAAGGAAACAAGCAAGCGAAAAAACCCCACTCTCAGGAACTCTTAAGAACTGAAAATTTCCTAGGAAATATCTCAGTTTGTTTTTACTACAAGCAGCATTATCTTACTACTATTAGTAGGTTAATAGACCTCATCATGTTCAAATGACGTAACAAATAAGATCAATATAATGTGATAATAATTGAACCAGTAAGAGAGGTAGAGCTCCACTGTTCAGTTTTTGCATAGCCCAGTCTACTTGTTAACCTCAACTGTTGCGGTAGCAGTTACTGTTCCCCCTGCAAAATCTAATGCATAATTCATTATGTTGATAATTAGTTGATAATTAATGAAGAAGGATGAGGAAGCTTAGTTGAAAGTGTTAGCAAGTTGTACTTTAATTTGTGTATTAAAGATAGAAACAGAAATATCTTGAGCATTCAAAAATGTAGGATAGCTATCAGAAACAAAAATGTGTGCTTATTTAGCTTTTTACAAGCAGGCAATCTGCTCACTCAAATGACCAACTATTTTTCAAAATGTAGATGTTTACTAAGGAGCATAATGAATATAATTTAACTTCCTTGTTGATACGATTTCGCCCCTGGTTTCTCTTTCAGGTGATCTTTTAATGTTTAAATCATACTTAATATTAAGGTGGAACTACACGTTGTTGGAAGCACATGCACTGAATCTAATCCATTCCTCCTTTCTGTATGGGTACGCATGTTAGATATACATTTAATCTACATCAGTATAGTTTGGTACAAGCTCTGCTGCAGTTGGTTTGATAACACTGGTTACAAAATAAGAGAAAGTGAGCTAGGAGGGAGATTGGGTTTACTGGCTGGAGGCCCAGCTAAGAAGTCACTGTTGACTACTGGTTTTACTGCTCACATTTCATAACCATTTACAGCACTACGGACCTGTTCTGTGGTGAATCTCAATATTAAAAAAAAAAAATATGTAGCTGTCTGTGATAGTACATAAACATGGACTTGTGCTTAATATTCAACTCAGCTGTAACCAATGTTAATGAAACAACCCCCTTGCTTGAAGGTAAATGCTGCATAAATCTTTGCAATGGGTTTTAAGTGGCAATCTCTGCCTGAATACATCCATATCTCTTCCAATTTTTTTACAGCATGTTACTATGATTGACAGCAAAATGTAGTGAAAAGAAATAGTCTTTAAACAGATTTTTTTATTTTGCGTAATTTCTGCTGTATGTTAAGTTGATGCGTTCCCACAACTGAAACAGACTCCCTCAAATACTTGAAGACAGTGTTTCTCAATTGTCATACCAATTCCTACTCTATTGCTTGCTGCCTCTCGAGGCGTGTTGGAAGTGCTCATTCTTTGAAACATTGTCATAAAGAACTTCATGCTGTAATTGAGGAGAATGTTTTAGTTTTCAGATGCAAGATGAATTTGTATATTATAAATAATGAGATAAATAATTGAGGGATCAAGAAATAAATTGTAAATTATTTTGAAATGGAGAAAATGTAATTTCAGAGCAATGGCAAGGAAGATTTTCTTAACTGTCACAGCTGATAGAGTATGGGGATTAAAGAGATGATAGAAACAAAACTGTCATTGACTTCGGTGGTAAATTTTCACAAGTATGTCCTTTTCAGGCATGTTCATATTAAATACCTGTCATAAAGGAGGCTAGGTTTTCCTGGACGAATTCAAATTCCCAGTTAGCACGTGCATTTACAAAGAAAGAAAAGGAGAGCAACTCTAGCTGTGGAAATTGTATTCTTTACTTCAGTTTGTTAAAGAATCTCACTCTTGTAGGCTTATGTAAATAAAGCTATGGATTGATTTTTATTTTTTAATCTACAGATTGATTCCATTGGTGTAAAAAAAAAAAAAAACAAAAAAACCAACAAACCAACAAAAAAACCAACAAACAAAAAAAAAAAACCCAACAAAACACCACTGATCCCAGGCTTAAGATTTTTCTTAGTTAAAAAAAAAGTGAATGTGGGGTCCACTTTTTGGTCACACTTCCTTTGAGAAACCATATTACTGGAAGGTAATCTTTAGTCTTTAATTTTGCCTTTTTGTGCACAGAAATATTTTTCTAGCCTGCTGCCAAGAGGAAGACATCATCTCAGCATAGATGTCCTTTCCCTGAAGGTGTGGGAGACACTAGCACAGGCATCCAGGGGCTCACAACAGTACTCCTATGATTGTTGCAGATCACCTGCCTATCGGTGCCTAAAGTCCGAGTCTGTTTGAGACAGCAGTTTATTATGACTGCTTTCCAAGACTGCTCACTTTATTGGCACATAGATTTATTGGATGTCCCCCTCCTGAACTTGGAAATGTGGGGTGTATAAACACCTATTGGTTAGGCTGTCTGCCAGGGAAGGAGATGATCTGTGTTGCTGACTGCTTAGCCTGAAGAAGATTGAGATTTCTCTTCCACGTCCATGGAGAATGTCCACACTTCCAAAATCTGGTAGTATAGATAAGATCCCTCTCCATTTCTTAGTCCATCATACAGCAAGACGTGTAAACATCACAGGACCAGATAGAGGTGGTAACAGGGAGCCTAACTCTTTTCTGATGTTTAGGGAATCCATCTGGGACTGAGTAGACCTGAGGTTTAAACTCCACTCTGTGAAATCGTTCAAAGAGATCTGTAACTGTCCTAAGAGCTAGTATCATCATCACACCACTTCTTGATGTTCATCTTCAGCAGAGCATGTAAGAATAGATCCCAATGACATGGAGTTCCCAAATGGTTTGTGTTGGCTCTCTGTCATGGAGAGATTGAAACACCCTGAAGGAGGTGCCTCATTTCATGACCCAGTTCAGGATGAGAGGGAAATACTGAGACTCAGTGTCCCACTAGACAAGTTTCCTGCCTTGTTCTCTTTCCTATCCTGTTCTACAACAAAAAATTAATGAGCTAACTTTGAAATTCATTCTAGGTTCCAGTGCGTGGTGTGGATTCCGTGGTTATTATAATAAAAATTTTCAGCTCAGGTCTTCAATTTTAGGTGTGCATGTTGTGGATGCATTGATGGAATGATTCTTAAAAATCAGGGTGATATACTGGGGTTTTTACTCTTGGAGTGATGCTTTCTACAGAAGTTAGCAGAAGATGGGATCCGGCTTTTAGGCCGTGAATGTAAAACTCTCAGCCTCAGATATATTACCAGGAATATATCAGGGTTGTCCCATTATCAACTTTTTCAATTAAGCTGTGGAAAGTTTAAAAATGAATGCTTAAAAATCTAGAGATTAAATCAAACACTTTACAAGAATGTAGTAGTCTAGTTAGTGATAGTAGGTAAATATTCCAGAATAACTTTTTTCATTACAGTTAAGAGGTTATATGAAAAAGAACATTGAGACTAATTAGCTCTTAATTTTTACATGTAATTATACTGCATTATTCCTCTTTTTCTCCTCAGATTTAAAGTACAGAACTTTAAAACACTTCATATTTAATCTGTACACAATCATCTTAAATATGGCAAATGAAATGATCTCAACAATCAATTAAATAATTTTCCCAGTCTTAAGAAGAATTACTAGAGATGAAAAAGTATTGTACTTCTAATGCAAAAGAAAAAGGTTCTCCTTTAATAAAACTGATCCTGAAATGAATTTAGTGTACCTTTCTCTATGTAGTAACTTCTCCTGCATAGCTTTATGAATGAGTGATGCTGAAAATCTGGATGGTTTAAATAGGTGTAGAAAACAACTGTCACTGTCTCTCAGATGGTCTCTTCAGACCTTGAATTTGAATAACAATGAGGGAAATATTCCTGAATTATTAACATTAATTTTACTACTTCTATTTTCTAGTAGTGTTTTTCCTCCATGTTGTAGCTGGTTAATTTTTGTTTGTGGTAAGTCACAACAACTATTCAGTGAAGTCAAAGATCTGGGATTACTGTCAACTGAGTATTTAATGTGAATATTCATAAGACATTTTGCTTCCAGTTTCCTAAGTGGAAGGCAGAATACTCTTATGAACTTGTAAAAGAAATCTGTAAAAGTGTGGTCGTTTTTTTAATATAGTTGGCAATATTCATGCAAGAGCCCTTTAAACTGCAGAGCAGGTAGTCTCCATACATGCTGCCAATTGAAATACATGCTGCTTAAGTTGAGAGGAACTTTGAGATTCTGGCAGACATGCAGTGGAGGATAAAAATCAGAGGGCTGTAGCAGTTACAGTCCCCAGGCATCTGCCTGTCTCTGGCGCAAGTTGCTGCTAAGGACCTCGGAGCTGCTCATTTTGTCAAAGCCAGCCCTGCCCGGGTCCCAGCCAGGCAAGTCCAGGTACGCAGCTGCTGCCTCTGCACGGCTTCACCGTGCTGTGCTGAGGGCTGGCTGGGCAGTTCAGACAGTAATTAATGGGTTGATCAAACACCTTTTGGGCCAGCAATGTCTGATAGTTAGGTTGGCTGAGGAATTTAAAAGCCCCAGTTCTCCAGTTCTAGTCTTTTGAATTTCTGAGCTTGAAAGTGAGAGGTGCTTCATGTCTTCAGCAAATAGAGCTGTGCTTTTATTGAGGTGCTTGGTGTCATATAACGTGGAAAAACAGATCCACATGGCCCTTTAGCATCTGTCCCCAAAACTATTTCCTTTAGAGATTTTAGAAATTGTCGTTCTAAAGAAAGGGGTTTTTTTTAATGCTGCCTGACAGAGTTTTTACTGCAATTGATATGATAAACTCAAAAGAATTATCAAATGAAACTTCCTTGTGTCTTTCCCCTTAGATGGCATTTCTAGCAAGAGAATATTTTTCATCACCAGGGCTTCGGCTGATGAAAACTTCTTCAGGTAATCTGTGCAAGACTGACAACTGAATAAAAAACAAGCTTGGAAAACAGAAATGGGAATATGTGAAACATTTTGTTAATGGATTTTATAATAGGATAAAGATTTAATAGAAAAGGAAAAAAAAAAACCAAATAAAACCACGTTGTTAAAATTCTGGTTCAGATTTTATTTCATGTTTAATTGTATTGATGTAACCTTCTGAAAGACCCATGATGATTTTTGTGTTCACTTAGATTTATTAGCTTAATACATGGCAAAGTAAATAAATGAGAAGTTACACTCACTTGTTAAGGCCACCTCTGAGTCACAGGAATATTTTTGTATTTTCTGAAAGTGAAGATTAAAGGAAACTATGTAAGAACTGCAGCTATTCATGAGAAAGCATGAAAAGGAATAAGTAATTCCCAGATGCCCTTACAAAACAAACAGAAGTGCAAAACCTACATTGCTGTACTATATGCAATTGTACAAAGTAAGGTGGAAATAAACCATCACCTTTACATAAGCAAAATGGTCTTTAAAGCAAGTTGTGCAATTAGATCTCTCTCAACAAAGCTGTGGAGCATGAGCTGAAGCAGTTTGATTGAAACAAGGCCTACAAGTGGTGATAGATGTCTGTGACCTATTAACCCACAGCGAGGTAATACAATTAGGTAATAAAAAAGGGAAGTTTTTTATCTTTACAATAAAGTCTCTGCATTTTTTATAAATCTTTGCCTTCTGAGGTACTAGCAGTGGATTCTCACAAATCAGAAGCACCAAAAACTGTTGGTTTAGATGATAGTCCCTGAGTCCCATGCAAGTGAACTTGATGTTTCCCAGAACTGTTCCATGGGTGTCCCTGAACCAACTCAAAGACACTCCTGAAATCAACTAAGAATATCAAGCCTTCCATCAGTACTCTTAAATCTGCATCTCCCAAGCAAAGGAGATGGCAAATCAACAAATGTTGAGAAACTAGTATGAAACATTAGAAGATGAACTTCTGTCAGCGTGTGTCTGGATGTTACATCTGCCCTTGTCTAAGACAGGGATTAGATGCATTTAAGGGTCAGTTGCTCATCAGATGTCTTTGAATAGGGTTGTTTGTTTGTTTGTTTGTTTTCAGTCTTTGTCAGGAGTGTGCAGTAGAATGCTAATTTATCACAGTGAGTATTTAAGATAATTTAACCCCTGTCTTTCAGCCCTCAGTGCATTGTACTTTTACACTTGGACCTCTGTTTTGTTCACTTTCTTTTCCAAACCATGTAATGAAAGCATGTGTAGACCCCGTGAGCGAGGACCCCACCACTGTGCTGGCTCAGGGCATCCTGCTTTTTGCCAGAGCACCAAGAGCTGCAGCCGTGGGTCTCACTGATTGTTCTTTCATCTGTTTCCAAACTTCTTCCCATACTGGCCTGTGCTGAGTTGTCATGGGCTCCTTCTAAAGCAGGAGACGTGCTATGCTCATCTCCTCTCCATTCTTGTATAATTTTATGAGGTGATTTTAGTGCTGCAACTGCAAAGCTGTTTTCTGCTCTAGGGTGAATTTGATTAAGTGGGAAAATGAGGCCCATCAAGCAGCATTTTAATTGTGCTCTTGCCTTGCTCTCACAATGGAGCAGTCACTGTGCTGTTCCCTGCAGGGACACATTGCTATGAGTTCAGGGCACACCGTGGCATGTCAGAAGTCTTTTGGTAAAGACTGACTTTAGCACTCGGGAGTATGCTACTAACTGAATAACCCTGTCTTTGTTCTCTGAATGTATTTATAAATTCTTGTTAAAAAGTGGCTGTGGACAGAAAGAAAGCACTGGAGTTTTCCATGTGTGGTGGTTTTTTTTTTTTTTTTCCTGGCACTTCAAACCCTTTTGAAGAGGGTAAAAGAGAAAAAAGCTTTTGCATTGTCCTATTTAAGAAGAGGAATATCTCTCCCACAAGACTGTGTTATATGAACCCCCTAAAAATGCTTCTGCATTTCTTTTCACTGATCTCATAATGAAACAACTTGCAAATGGTGATGCACTGATGTGTGTCCACTGTAATGAATTTTCAATTCTCAAATATTTTCTTGTAGCACAAAGAGAGGACTTTTTTGGAAGAAATAGTACAGGATAGACTCTTGAGAGAAGAGAATTTACAGCACTGTTTACTCTGCATAAATCCATAAAAAAATTGTGCTGCTTAATTACCCTACAGTGTGTAATGAAGAAAGCACAGTGAAGAAACTTTACTCTAATGAGTTCTCAGCACCATTTCCCTCATGCCATTTTAAAATTTTCCTCATCAGTTCTAATGTATCCATAGAATTTCTACCATCTTCTTCAGTTCTCTGATTTCATAGGATGAAATTCTGAAATATAGAGCCAAGCTCTAATAAAAAGACTTCGCTCATCATTAAACATCCAACAATAATACTCATCTCCAGACAGAGATGAAGGAACAGTTACAGGTGACTGTTGGACAAAATCTATAAATAGAGGAAAAACAATGATTTGAAAGCTTTAGTCAAGGCTGCTTTGTTATTATGGGGTTAACAGGGAACCTTAACAACCGGGGAAGATGAATTACAATTTCTGAATGCAGGTTAATAATGTTCCATTAATTTCTATTGAAAATACATGTAAAATAAAATGAGATGTAGAATAAATTAAAAGAAAACAATAATTCCAAATATCAAAATAGTCCTCAACAACATGAGACAAAGAGAGAAGACAAAAAGGATGTTCCCCATTTTATGCAAATAGGATCTAAAATAAAATTATTTTAAAAGGAGTTTGTAGCTTCAAGATGTCATGGAAAAGCTAAAATGTCCACATTCATGGGAAAACATGGGTTTCATATGTTTCTAAATGCTATTTTTTTGGTTTGTGTTGCTGAAATATTTCTTCTTCTGATACATCAGTATTGCTCATCAACCTGATTAGTCTGTTTTCATTATTTATTTATTTTTAATGGAAAAGAATTCCAGATTTAAGGTCTGTATTTCTGTCTGTTGCCTATGAGGTAGTTAGAACTTCTAGGGTTTCAGCTATTTTTCATATACAGAGGTGCAATGTTCTCTCTCTCTCTCTACAATTGCACAAGTTCTAATGTACAAGGGTGGAATCTTTGTCATTTCCTGTTTAGGGAAAGAAGCCTCATTAATTTCAAAGAAACCAATCACGATTTCGTTTGAAGTTCTGCATTGTACTTTATGCTTTCTCAATTTCCTGATTAGCATTGATAACTTTTGCTGGTGCAGTCTTGGTATTAGTCTACGCCGGAGAGAAATCACTTTTGTGCAAAGGTGTGGTGGATGTAGAAATGTTACGAAGTGATTTTTGAGTAGGTTTCATGCTACTAGTTGACTGAGACACCTAAATGTAAAATATCAGACACTGAGAGAAAAACAACTTAAAACAACAAAAAAAAAAACCTTAATTTTTTTTTTTTTTTAAGTCCTCTTGGTAAATATATTAGTTGAATTTTGACTGAGTCCTCTTATAATGTTGCTAGGATTTTTGGTTTATTGCATGGTTGAGTACCTGGCTTTTGAAAACACCTTTTTTATGTTCTCCTAAAGAAATAGGACCCCTCCTACAGGCTTTTTGTTTAGAAGTAGACTGTACTATAGATGGTACTCTGAGACAAAAGACCAAGATGTATTGAACCTAGCAGCAGTTAGCTTAAAAGAAATTCTGGAAAATGCTGAGAATGTCATAACTTAGTGCACTTATGCTACATTCTGCTTCAAGCTGGAGCAGATTATAAATATTTCTTTTGTTCACCCCAAAAAATCAATCCTAGCTATAATACCTCTCTCATGCTGCAGCTGCAGACCTACTGGGGACTTCCAGTGATTTTGTAGAAGATGACTCAGCTTAAGTAATGTAATTAATTAGAAAATGTATGATAATAAACCACTGCTGATCACTCACAAATTAGAAATTTTCCCCTCTTCAGAAAAGGGTTTAGATAGACTGCTTTCGCTTCCCACAATTTGCATACCTCTCTCTTCCTTTAAGCAGTAGCTGCAAAACTCAGTGTTGTGCAAAATGTTTCAACTTCAAATTTTATAATCCTGCATATGGCAGATCTACTGAACATCACAGAAGACTGAAGCAGTAGTGAAAAATTTGTGTGGGCAGAAGGATATCGTGAAGTGGGGTGTCTAAAGGCAATACCCTAATCTTTAAACATATTATCCTGAACATGTATAAATATTTTGCTCAAACGTCCCATATTTTTAAGACATTAACTCCATCATATAACCTATTCCAGAACGTGTTGGTTTGTTGTTGGTTCCCCCCACCCACCCCCCAGATACTTCCAAAAGAGTCGTCTTTGAAGTCTCAAGGTTTCTTGTGGTATGTTAATGGGAAAAGGACAGACAAAGTTACCATGCTGCATACCATTTCTTTGGAAAAGGTTGTTTGAGTTTTTATTCTCTCATTCCAAATCTGAATCTTAATTATAATGAGAGATACAGTTCAGCTTCTCTTGTAAATGACACATTGAAAAGCATCCCATAGCCATCCTTAATGATCTCTCTTTGGAAGTCCTATGTTCTGTAACAGTCTTGTGAGAGTCCAAACTATTGACATAATTTATAAAGATAATATTAAAACTTCAGCTGTATGTAGGACACAGCACTTGACATTATGTTTAAAAATACTCTTAAAGGAACTCTTAGAAGTCCCCAAATTATGCACACAAAATGGTAGGAAATGGCAGCATTAAGACTATCTCAGCCTTGTGCGATATAATGGAGTTCTTACCGGTGTGTGTACTTTTCCTTGAACCATTGTACAGAGTAACTTGGAGTATAGAAGCAGTAAGGAGTAGAGTATATTTAAAGTAGAAATTTAGATGCAAACTGTAATAAATACCACCTTAGAGTACACAGATTGTTTTTTGGTTGTTGAGGTTTTTATTCATTTTATATGGACTTTCTATCGTAGACAGATTTTGTGCAATGATTCTTAAAGACAGTAAAATGGCAGATAAAATTCAACGTAGATTAACATGAAGTGGTGCATGCTGGGCGAAATGAGCTTTATGTCTAAATGGATAGGTGGTGAGCTTACCATTACCAGTCAGGAATTAAACCCTGAGGCTGATAAACCTGTGAAACCCCTTACTAAAGGGTGTTGTAAGTGCAAAAACATCTTTTTTAAAGCTACAGCAGCTATTCTTAGGGACTCTGTGTTCCTGTTACTACCCTTCAGTATTGAACTCTAAGATGTATCATTAATTCTGCATTTGAAGTTCTATTCCAAATAATATTGATACCATAATTTTACAAATGAAGTTTTGTCATTACTGTGTCTTCAGAATACATCACCTGAAAATAAGCCTATACATTATTGGGGAGTGTGTGTTAAATAGGCTCTTTAGCTTTTAAAACTGGTAATTGATTTACCCACTTGAACTTTTTATAGAGTGCCCATCTAGGCAGTGTAATTAAATTTAAATATAAATTAAAAGCGTCTGGGATAGGGAAAAAAGTCTGTTTTCATCAGCAACCATAGTTCGTTAATTTAGGAAATTGAATAAATCTGAAATGAGGTACTAAATTTTGTCTCCGTTAGTCTGCTTTTTATTGGCAGATTTGTTATTTTTTACATCCCTTTTATGAGGCATGTGATTAAAATCAAACAGCATTTAGCATTCGTGATGTGCAGGCCTTTCTGTGTACAGCCATGGTAAACTTCAGTTAATTTCAGGAAAATAAGTGACAGCTGATCATTTATATTTGATTTATGGTAATATTTGTAAAGGCCAGCAGAAGATAGATTCCTTAGTCAACTC
Organism: Gavia stellata; assembly: GCF_030936135.1. Classification (NCBI taxonomy): domain Eukaryota; kingdom Metazoa; phylum Chordata; class Aves; order Gaviiformes; family Gaviidae; genus Gavia; species Gavia stellata. Next base: position 19,474,633 of record NC_082598.1, on the reverse strand, counting down.
TGAAAATAGGAATTAGGCTTTTATGTCATTTAATCCTCAAAAGTTTGTCTGTAGATTCTTCAGTCTAATGGCTACATTTCATCACGTTAGTTAAGAAGAATTTCTTAAAAATCCCAAGTCAGATTTTCTCCTCAAATGAGTCCCTTGGGACAAGGACATGACACGAGGTGGCGGCTCTGGTTTCTGCAGTGCTTGAGAGAGCAGAGTTGCTGGTCAAATGTGGTACTGACACACACACTCAGATGCATCCAGCTTGGAGCAAAAAAAGTCAAGTTTGATTTGAATCAAGTAGCGTACATATAGTAACTACTAATGTTGAAGATTTAGATTATCCTGGATTATGGAAAAGTTACGATTTTTATGTTTCTAAAAATATGTTCAAAATGTGTATGTACACCTGTTTTTAAACAAACCCCTTTTAAACAATCTTTCTTCATTTTCAGTTACAGTTTTTAAATGTGCTCATATTCAGGCTTCTCTCATGTCAGGTGCAGTCAGTACTCTAACCATCTAATTCACTAGCAACGATGTCTGTGGAATCCATGACAGTAAAATCTGTAGAACTTTCTGTAGAAAATCCATATGAGATTACTTAATTACTGTAAATGTGAGTCTAATGATTATATCTATTTAGTCAGTTACCCCAAAATACCATATATTTCTTTCCAGACAAACAATTATTAAACACCAGCGATAAGCTGCTCTTGAATTGCTGTACTGCAGCCTAACACAACTTTTGTAAACTTCTTCCATTATCAGTTCAGGAAAGGAATTACAACGTAAGAGAAATCTAAGAAATTGTCTTCATGTGTAGATTTAATTCAAATTAAGTAAAACTGCTGCTTTTCAGAAGAATCAGAACTGAAGTGACCTTAATTTAGCACAATTCATTTCTCAAGGAAATTAAACCAAACAAAGTCTATTTTAATTCTGAATGAGAGGGTCTCAAGAGAGACTGAATTCATTTTAACTATTCCACCTTACTGATTAATTAATATTTAACTTTCCTGAGTAGCCTGTGTGCACAGCTCTTCAGGATCCCTGAAAAGGCAGCAGGGCTTTTTAGTGAGGACAAGAAGATTTTTAATTTCTTCAATCAGCTAATAACTTCTAAAAGTGCAACCAAACAAAGAAAATTAGATGCAAATTAATGCCAAAGAGAAGGGAAAATATAAAATAAGACTTTAAGAAAAACTTACCTGAAGTAAGAGTTGCACATACCCAGGAGAGTGAGGGTGAGGAGAGAAGATGGAGGGGAAAGAAGAGTGCAAGTGACACTGCTATATAAAAATGTGCATATATGCACAGACACTGATACATCAATGTTACTGTGTACTGGATTCATCCTTGGTATAAAGCCACAGGCATATCTGTACCAACGAAGAGTTTGGACCAAGAAAAATAGTTAGGGGACGGCATGGTGTCATGTCTTAACTCTCACTACTCTGAAGCTGTTAAGATTGAAGGCGAAATTATCAAACTCATGATTTTTCTAAAATACAGTGTAGAAATATTTATTCCTGTAAAAATGGACTGGTTTTTGAGTTCACGGAGTTACAGCAGTAACTAAAATCTGGGTTGGGGAAGACTGAGATGCTGGCGGTGGTTGACAGTCACTACTCCCCTTCAGTTCGATGCATCTGTTACCCTGACTGCTGGTTTTGGAAATTTCATCGCGATTCAGGCCCTCTCCCTCTTGCCGCACACAGGTGAATCCGAGTGCCGCCACATACCCCGTGTCCACGTTCACAGCGATTTGAAACTTTAATGCTGAGTGACAGATGTGAATGGAAACAGTGGGGCATTCCTGCCCCTGTGAAGACTTACCAGATGAAGTGCTTGAAGCTCCTCAAATAACTGCTGTAGTCTATTGTAAGAAACTAATTGAATTCTATGTATTGCTTACAGGAAGTTCTGGACTATCTATTAAATTATTTACCTCTTGTCTGTGCAGTGTCATATTGTGTCAGTAATTGAAATGTCATCCTGTTGAGGCAGTGTTGGAATAAGGCCAGTTCTTTCACGACTAGTCTGCTGAAATGTTTTTATCAATCAAGTCATACCATATAGCGAAAGATGTTCAGTTTCATCAGGGAGAAGACTGCCCTCAAAAGTGATAGAATTCTCCTAAATATTCATCTTGACACTGTAAAAAGGCAATTTGCTATGTGCCCCCTCCTTTCTTTTTTTCCCTCGAAGAGTATGAATAATAATTTATTTCCTCTCTTACCAGGTAGAATTCATCAGTAAAGAGAGAAGGAAAATGCTATGTAATAACAGAAAATAGAGTATCTAGAATTTTCAGTGCTTTTATGTTGACTGTTATCTTTAAATAAATGTCCTTCTTATATTGAATACATGTATCAAAGCATGCAATTTTAGCTGTATTGCTACTGATCAAAGTGAGCAAATTTAGGTTTGAGGAAATTTAGATTTTCTATTACAGCTTACCTATAAGATAAATAGGTACTGTCTCATTGAATGTATGAGTGTATGAACAAAAAATAAATTTGTTCTAGATATTTTATTTTTTTTACAACACTATTCTTTCCAAGCAGTGCAATATTTTAGCTTATATTCGGTACTACTAGTTTTTTACATCTAGTTAATCTGCATCAAATACCAGATCTGGAGTCCCAAAGTAGTATTGCAAAGTATTGCAACACGGCTATTTAAAAATATCACCGGTATGAGGCATTCCACACTTAAATAGATTAAGGCACTGGGACACTGTAACTACCTGTATACCTACCTGGAGGTGTGTTGGCCAGCTTTAAAGTCTGTCAGGGCAAAGGATAAGAGGCAGAAATGGTTGCAACACAAGTGAATCAGAAACATGAAGTACAGATCATGGAGAGCCTATAGATCTGGGAGCTGTGAGACGGGATGTGCAATGCTGGAGCTTTAGCAAGCTGGGCCATAGAGGAGCTGAATTTCAAGGAAAAAGCCTTTAAACACATACAGTTGTCTCTAGAGGACATGTTTCTGCCCACTTATGTGCTGAAGCAGTACGGAAGACCCTCGCTTCACTCAGCACCCTGCAGATTGGATGTGGTGTAGGAAGCACTGCTGAAGGTCAGTAGTTGGGAGGCCTAAGTACTGCTCAGCTTAGATTTTCTGAATTAGCTGAATTATCTCTGTCCATTTAAGCATCACTTATTTTGGCTCTTTCCAGTGGGTAGGTTTGAACTGGCAAAACTAGTACTATATACTAAGATTTCAAATTATTTTTCTTGAAGTTCACAGCGGTTTCTTCAGGTAATGCAGGCACCTGTTAACGTACAGTTAAGTCCTTTGTCTTGTGTTGCTTTCTACCAAGTCCTTTTTAGCCTAGAGAATCCAGGACATCCTGTAGTACTTAAAAATGTAGAAAACCCCTGTCTTAACAGGTCCGTATGCTTCCTTTTCAATTCTTTAGTACTTTTGTAATAATTCTAAACATTTTGTTTGCTTTTTTTTTAAGTGCTGCTAAGCTAATGTTTTCTCAGAAGTATGAATTATGGGAATACATTTCCATTCTTCAGTTGTTGTACTCTATAGTGAGTTCAGCCTCCTGTGGTGTTAGATAAAGTTGGTTTGCCTACCTGCCTCATGTTAAGTTGGCTCTACGTTGTTTCATCTGCCTGCTGTCTTTCATCGCTTCATCCTCCAGTCACTTGGTTCCGTGTGGTACTTCTGCAGTTCTTGCACTAACACTTCACTGAATATCATAGACAGATTTTGCTAGCTTCATTATTCATCCCCTTTTTCTGAACACTTATGAATGTGTTGAACATTAGGAGCTTCAGCATTGACCCCATAGGGACTCCTCTATTGTAACCTTCCTCTGCTGTGATGCCTGACCAGTTACTTCTACTCCATTTCCTGCCTTTGTCCCTTTTTTTTTAACCTATCTGTAAATCCTACTTAATAAGTCATCTTTTTGTTTTGCTGTTACCTTGTCAAGAGTTGCAGCTAAGAGAGAGCAGAGTGAAACTAGCACATTAAAGGTTGTCTGTCTCCTTAAAATGCTAAATCCAAATCAAGAGGTCATACACATCCTGAAGGGAACTGATGCCACGAGACCTGCCTCGAGAGATCGGTGTTTTCCTTACATCCAGTCCACTGTGTGCCACTTATTTGTTTAAATGAATTTAAAGCTCTTGATATATTTTTAACCTTTTCACTTTGCCTTCTACTGGAATAACAAAGTATTCCAGTAGCACATTACCAAGGCAGAGCATATCTATGTAAGCCACTGTGAATTTCTTCTAAACTCAGTGTGAGGAAGATATTAATCTCTTGGTCCAGTGCTTTGGGAGACACAATAACGTCTTGAAAAGATTCTTCCACGAATGCTACTGGCAATCATAAAGAGCTGTCATTCTAAAACAAGGCCTGGTTGACTAGCTAGAATGCAAAACTATGATTTGAGATTTTTGTTCCACCACCAATTCCCTGACAAGGACAAGTTATTTCAGCCCATGGGTAAGTGCATTGGGACTCTGGTGCCTACATTCTGCTGAAGTCCAAGAAAACATTGATAAAACAGCTGCCTGTGCTTTGATCCTTTGCAGTCCTGGAGCAGAAGTCATTCTGGTAGAATTAAGTAGCTTGGTATCTGTCTTATGATGTAGGATTAAAGATTTAGCATCCCAGCACTGGATTCCTGAAAAGTCCAATCAAGAAAATACGTCAAAGGCATACAAATGCATAAGTGCAGTAGCACGTGACTCAATACAAAGCAAAGTTGCCAGGATAACTCTCTTTCAGAAGTGAATGATAAACTACTTTTAATATAATTCTATAGCAGTCACAGCCTTTCCTCATCCCAGCCAGAGGCTGCAATACCTCTTCTCAGAAGGTCACCTTCCACATGGACTCTTCTTTTTACTACCCAGTTTGTTAACCTTCTCCTGTCTCAGGCAGTCTGTTGCATGGTATCCTGTCTCCTAGTGACACAAAAAACCATACTGAGACTACTAAAAATTGATCACGTGTAATTTGTTGTAGATTTTTTTTTCTCCTCACTGCCTCCTCAGGCTGAGAGTGGTAGCTGTTGGAAATTGAGTGCTTAAATTACATGGCAAACTATGATAAATTTCCAGGCATTGAACGGTACCAACTGCTAAAGTAAACTACTCATTTTCATTTCAGTCTGTTGTAAAAATGCAATCAAACATCCTGAATCCCAGATGGATGTTTATAAAATTTAATTTGTTTCACTCTGTACTATGGAAAAAAAAAAAAAAAAAGGAATTGCGTGTCCTAAAAGTGAGTTTTCTTTTTAAACTTACGTTTAGGTCATTAGTTTTAGAAAATAGTTTTTATTGTGATTTGTATTTTTCTTTTAAGATTGTATTTTGAACAATTCCATTATACTGCATCATAATTTGAAAAATAAATTGCAAGAAAAATGAGAAAGTGTGAAGAATTCTGCACCTCCCGGAAGACTTTAACTAGTCAACTGTAGAACTGATGGTAAACTAGGGGTTATTTTTTTTGTTTTTACAGGGCTGCTGATAAAAGGGCATCTGCCTCTCACACTAATGCCTGTGAATGCTCCTTTGGTTTTCAGTAGGTCACAAAGGTACTTCATGTTGCAGTACCTGTTATACTGTAGATTGGGATTCCGCAAGGCAAAGGTGCTTTGGTATGTATAAGGGAAAAGAATAACTCAAGATCTGCATTTTGATGTTTCTCTTTCTATAGATAACGCAGTACAAAACTGCAGTGGGAAAAAATCCCAGGGGGACATTTTAACACGCAAAAGACATATATTCCCTTTTTTGTTTATTTCTTGGCATTCTTAGGAACATATGATTATGGCCTTCATTTCTGTTGTATTTTTTTGTCCTGTATCAAGCTATGAAGTGACATTAAGATGACACGTTGCTCTTATTCTCAAAGGCTTAATTAGCCAGCACCAAGTAAGAGAAATATTTCCAAAAAACAAAGAATAGTCCCCCAAATGGATGTCAGTTACTGATACACAAGGCATGTGAGCTGTCAAAACTGGTGATCATTTTTTCTGTGCGGTACCTCCTACGATGTACAACAAGGGTTTCCTCCCAGAAACTCAGCTTCTTTATGTTATAGAAAAAAGTGGTTCAGTGATAGAAAATGTAACTTGGTTTTCATTTTTTTCTCAACTTACTGAATTAAAAGTTTATTTCTTTCTTGCCAATTTATTTCTGCCTTCATTAGGTAAATCTGTATTAGGAAAAAATGCAAGGAGTTTAATAAAGTTCAGACTAGAGAAAATGCAAAGAATGTGTTTTAAGGCATACTTAGAATCTTGCATAAGAAATGTCTCCAGCATGTTATAGGCCATGGAATTTGTTGTGTATTTACTGATGGGAAACCTTAGTCCTGGGATTTCTTTAATTATCTCTTCAATTTCTCAAACTCTTTATTAACATTTTATTCCAATATATATTGGACTTTCTTGTGTAATACTGCTCTAAATCAATGGGAGGAGAAAAATTAGATGCAAATTACTCTCTCTTCAGATTTCCCTGCACCCAAATTCCAAGGCTTTTGTAACTGGCTATTTATTTTCTTGAGATATCTAATAAATATGTAATAAATATCTCAAGTATATATTTCATTTCTGCAGGTCCTGTGTAGTGCTATCTGTACCCTCAAAAGCTTCTTTCCCTGTGCTAGACCTCCAGCCACTGGTTACTACTCAGTTAAGAAATAGAACTGAACTAAGAATTTTTTTAAAAATTGCAAGAAAAGGTTCGGACTATATCCAAGCAGCCTGTTTTCTGAATGAACTTGAAGGACTCTGCTGAGGTATTGAGTATTGTAGAAAGATATTAATCTGCTTTCACCCCAAAAAGCCTCTTCTTAAAGAGGCTGTTCGGTTTCTGCATTGTTTGTTTGGTTGGGTTTTTTGATGTTTAAGTAGAAATTAAGGATTCAGTCCTTCACCCTTCTGCTCTTTGCTTCTGGATGGTTTAGCTTCAGCAGCTTTCTGCCATATTCATTTGAGAGCTCTCTGTTACCTGAAAAGCTCTTCTTATTTCTTGCCCTTTTGTTCTCTTGCCCCTGCAATGCAAGCAGTTACTTGACTGAGTAAAAGGTTTGCTTTGCTTTGTAACAGGCTATTTTTGTGTCTTTCCAGTTTGTTCTTAGTCATATGTTAAGTTCACATATTCCTTAGCTAGCGCTGGCAAACCACGAGTTTAATCTCCTGACTCTTCACTGATTTTAACTTTCCTCTTGCTCCTATGGGCTTGTACAACTCTGACTGCTTAAAATAAATACCTTGTTTGTTTTCACATTGATGTCCCAAGCAGTACTGTTCAATAGTCTGGGGTGGAAAGACAATCATGCAGTGACCCTCTTGTTAGAATCTTGCAGAATGAGCCTTTTAAACAAAGTAATTTGGACATAACAGGGATAAAAGGTGGCGCGTATGAAGCATTAGCTAGGTCAAATTATGGTGGTTTATTGTAAATATTTGCTACAATTGCTAATTTTATTACTTTTTTTGTCTATTGCTATTGAGATTTGGCTTACAGGCCTTTTGACTTAATGGTAAGAATGCATTTCTGCTTCAGGACCCTTTTTCTGTATTTTTGTATTCAGTACAAAAAGCATTTTCATTCTGACAGCTTGATTGTGAACTAAGGGACACTTTTTTCCTTGACAAAAGTTTATTTGGGGTCTTCTACTCGTCTTTGTTTTGTCTTAAATCACAGTCTGGTCTGTCCTCAGAATTTACTTAACTCCTCAAATTTATGAAATTAACTCTGTGGACTTAGAAGACACAGAGGTGGACAAGTTGGCTAGTTATTTGTACTCTTGCTTAGTTCTTATACTATATGCTTTTCTTTGATAAAATCTTATAGTTCTCTTATGCTGAACTAACTTGAAACTATAGGAGCCACCTAGTTTTGGGATCAGCTGTTGTCAGTATGCTGCTTTGTTCCCACCGTGTGTTTGTAGGAAAAAAGAAGTTGTTTCTGAACACTCTGCAACTCTCTTCCCTGTCTGTACATAAATTGCCCTTAAATCCTTCATTTAAGAGAATTATTTTTGTTTGCTTCATGAATTCTGTTCTTGATACTAAATGCTGTTTGGAAATCGCTCCGAGCCAAGCAGCCTTACAATAGCCTCCTCCATTCTGCCTTTTGAGTAATCTGCACTGGGTAATTGGAAGCTGTGTAGAAGAAGCTTCCAGGTGGTTATGTCAAATTTCTCAAAGATTGGTTGCCCTGCTTTTTTCTATCCTTTAATTTACAAGCCACCCTCATTTACCTTTCTGAAAAGCCTGGTGTAAACAACTGGTCTTTTTGTAAATGCTTTGAGAGTCAACAGTCTTGGGCTTTTTGCCAGTTTTTAATTGAGGCCAATTACTCTTCTGAGTTTTTGGTAAAGGAACTTGCTTCTCTGTTGATAAAAAGCAAGATAGAGAGAATGCATTAGGGCTTCTAGCAGCTTTCAAAGCAGAAAGGTTGATAAAAGTGCTTTGGCAGTGGCCATCCTGTCATGCAAAGTGTGGAAGGAAATCTACATGAAAGGTGTGAAGGCAGAAGAGAATAAAAAATATACTGGATGGGAAACAGCTCTGAATGTTTTAAGTAAATTTAAGTAAAATAGAGTCTCATTCCTACTGCTGCCTGAAACAGGAGTTTCTGTTTGCATCATATATCTGTTTGAAAATTTCAGAGAATAAATGCTGCCTACCCTTTCTTGTCGAAAACAAAGTGCACTTCTGGCTTCATAGACCGGGTGTTTCTACAGACTCCTAGGAATAAAGAAACCCTATTACATTTAACAGCATCTCAGGGAAGGTGTCAGGTTGTCTTCTCAATGTGATAAAATGTAACAGAGTTATTCCTGCCTCTGTCAAAAAACTGTTGTCTGTAGCTCAGTTGAGCAACAAGAAAACTGCTGTCTTGAGCACTCTTCGTGTCCCTGCTGTTGTGAGATCCCTGGTATTAATAAAATAATTTTATCAGGAAAAAAAATTTTTCTTACAAAACTAGCTACCCTAAGCAGAAACACGTCATATCAAGACAATGATTTTCATATAAAATTGAGTATGGGACTCAGCAGTAGTAGTTTTACAATCATGTAAGACTGTGGGATTTAACAGAAAAAATTAGAAAGGAACAAAGTGTTTCCAAGCAATTTTCTGTAATGAGGCAGAGTACTGTAAATCCACAGAAAAGGTGCCAAGGTTTCTGTGACCTGCTCATAGTTATTGCTGTCTAATGGTGCTATTATTTAATTAATTGTCTCAGTATTTAACTAACATTTTATTACTAAGATACTAATTTTTGCATAGAATTTTCTTTTAATGGATCTGAAATCCAAATGAACAACCAATCCAAATGAGAAGTTTACAATAAACTACAAAATTGCTATTTGCCTGGTGTTTAAACAGAGCTTCCCGAATGAGGGAAATCCCTGGCAAAATCCAGACTAATTCTCAATGTTTTTCACAACATTTCACAATCTCTGCTAAATTAGGACTTCAAGTAGTTCTAATGCTACTTACTTTAACCTAAATTTACATTTTTTAGAAAACAGACACCTTAATTTGTCAAGGTGTCTTCCACACTCCATGAAGTCCACAGAGGATGTTCTGGTTAAGGAGGGCACCATTTGAGGCATTCGGTTAATTGAGTAGATCTTGTGGTCATTTCTGTATGGTGAACTGTACATCTGTTCCCAAAATGCTAGCAATGTGCCATTATAAGAATAACCTGAATTAGCATTCACTTTGAGGTTACTGTTGCTTTTTCAAACTTTTGGTTCACTTGTGTACCTTTTTCCCCCCTAAATCTTTGCTTCCCTTATGCCATTTGCCTGCTTAGCCTTCTGAACTAATATATACATTAATCAACAGTGCTGCAAGGGAACTTAATTGCATCTAGAAGTGATGACATTGGTTCTGGTTGTACAGTATAGTTTAAAAATAACTCAAACTTTGACCATCACTGCTGTAAAGCCCGTGCTTGGTACTATCACTAGCGTATTTTTGAACGGATTGGCACAGGGTTCATTTATTCTGTCTGAGCCATAAAAATGTAAAAAAAGTATAGGATAAAGATTTGAGACAGCTGGTGGTACTCAATTCAAGTGTAACTTCATGTTTAGCTAGTACAGGAAAAATACAGTTCTCCTGTATTATTTTATTTCTTCAAACTGTGACTATCGTTCTCCCTATTTCCTCAGGAGTGTGAACTACTTGGTAAGGGATATTATGGTGTGTTTAAGAAGGGGCTCAAAATAGTTATGATGTTTATTGACAGTAAACTTACCTGTTTAATCCCATGGTGGTTTTTTGCATAAAAACTTTCCAGTGGTGTTTTCTTATTTCTCACTTGAGATCTAGAGAAAGAGAGAGCAAGGGTTGCAGGAAAATGTCTGGAAGCATTTAGCTACTAGCCAGAAAATACAGTTTCTTACATATTTTAAGAAAAGAAAAAAAGACTTTCTTTGAGAAGTAGGCTTTTGAGTATCCTAAACAATAATTTTCAGTTTGAGCATATGTTACAAAATGCATTACAAATTACTTCAACTACAACCTGCAAATACAAGACTAATACAAGTAAGTTATGTCGCAAGGTAAAACTTGTAAATCTGACAAGATGATGAATGGGACATCATAAAAAAGTTTGAAGGAAAAATATGAAGAAGGTCCTGAAGCTCAAGGCTTGTAAGTAAATGGTATTACTTTTAAAGTGAAAGAATAGGAATTATATGCCAAGGAGAACAGATGGCTCTTCATTTGACCCAAAAAATGTCAGGGAACTGTGAAAGACGACTCTATGGCTTGTTTTGGAGAGACAGAAAAGGACAACAGATTTTCATAAGCATGGGAAACAATGAGGCTAATAAGGTCTGATAGCAAAAAGGACAAGGAAGTGGATGATTTGAATATAATCCCTGGGAGAATCTAAATACAATGGGCTTGTTGCACTATTTTTTAAGCAGAAAGAAAATTCGAAGGTAGAAATGGTTCTAATTATGAATGAACAGATGTCCTATGAATTTTCATTAGACCACACTGAAGGAACATCCAGGAGAACAAGGATTTATTAAGATTAAGTAAAACAGAAAGTTTCGTTCTTGCCCTGAAGTTAGGTAAGTGGATCTTATCTGAAGAAAAGTGCCATTCAAGAATGAAGCCGGAAAGTACCTGGGAAGGCTTGCTGTGTTGAATGGGGAAGCAAGAACTAAGCGCTAATCAATTTGTGAAGCAAATTGTAACCCTGTGGTTGAATGGTTACTTTGTAGGCTAGAATAGAACAGTAAGTAGGGCTTTGCACTGAAAGGTGGCCCAACTTGTGCATTGCATTTTTTTTGAAAGACTACCTTGGTCAGCAGTTGCAGCAGCTGATTTACAGTGAGCCTCAGCACTTCGTGAACTCATCTTTGAGAATGTAAAAACCACGTAGGAACAGATCCTCAGTCATTTTGTTTTGTTACTGCTATTTCCACTGCCACGTTTTTAGGTTTCTGTCTGGGTTCTGGCTGCTCAGTGGGTGTTGTATATGCTATTAATTAACAAGTAAAATAATTTGTCTTCATTGCTCCTGAGTGAAATATTAACTTGCATTTTCATAAGCAAAAAATTTCTCTCTGTATCCTTCCCATATTAAATATTGTGTATTAAGAACAGATATACCATTTAAACTTACTAATAAATTAAGCATCCTAATACATCCTAGTTGAGGTAGGTAAACAGTTAATGCCATGACTCTGTGAACAGGAAAACTTCAGCAAATGCTAGGAGAAATTGCAAGCAATAGCCAGGTTTCCTGGGGCAGATCTCAGGCCCGTAAGGGCTGAAAGATTATTTTACCTCCATGCCCCAATTCCATATTGGTGTAAAAGTAAAGTTTGGTTTTAAAGTCAAGAATTGCTCAACATCTACTTCTTTTCCAATGTTCATAATCTTTGAATACTCTAGGGCACTCTCCATATACTGCTGTTTCTTTTTTCCCCTTCAGCAGAGGGTACAGTTATGATGGATGTGAATTTATGCATTAACTTCCCAGAGGGGATCTTAGGGCACAGGTGCTTGGCTTTGGTTGCCAGCCAGGAGTCTGGGTGAGTTCTGCTGGAGGCTGCAGATAAGAGCGGGTTCAGAGAGACCCAGCCTCCACGGAGATGCTTGCTGCTGTTAGTCGCTATCCTCAGTGATGAGTTCAGTTGGACGAAAAACCTGTGCTCCTCAGGTGCTGGGGCAAGAAGCTTCTTGAAAGACGACTGTTACTTGCAGAGTTTTCCTTCTCCTAATCACTACCCATCGTTGTTTTGATGAGGGACACGGAGAAGATGGTTAGCTCTTTCTAACTGCAGTTATATAAATATAGTCTTTAATTTTCAGCCTCATCTGGTTTTCTCTCAATTAATCTTTAATGGAAAATTAAGTTTATTTCTTATGTGCCTACATTCTTCTCTGCAGAGCCTTTATTTTAAAATATATACCATAAAACACAGTGAACGAATGGCTCAGTAATATGGGCTAATACTGTTTTCCCTCATTTAAATTTTCCTCTATAGTCTCATTTGTACTATGCAAAATAGGGCAGGGGGACCATATATCATGAAGATAGACCTGTCAGAGCAACTCAAAGACATCCTTTTAGGAAAAAAACCCCTGCTATTAAAGTAATAGATATGCAAAGCCCTGTAAAGTGGTTTTACAAAAATTGCTATAATTCAGTCAGGCCTAGTTTGTCTGTATTTAGACTATTTCTATATAGCTGTAGCTTGTATGTAGGATATTTTTGTAATGAAGTTTGATTTTTTTATTCTTTTTTTTCTTCTTCTTTAAGGATTCTAGTTTTACTCTTTTAGCTGGTGAAATGGAGTAATGTCAGAGTAGCAGCTCAACTTTCCCTTTTCTTGGACCTTGTATTGCCCTCTGTTAGTATATGGCACAGTACAGCCAAGTAACTGTCTTCACTTGTTTATCCTTAAAGAAGTTAAATAATAGGGTGTAAATATCAGGCAGTATGTATGTTTATGTTTATATTGTCCAGTAATTTCTTTTGGAGTGAATTATTTAAAGTGTTTTTCTCCTCTTGAGCTCAACTATCTGTTTCAAACTTGCATGCATTAGGTATAGTAGTGCACTAGAGGCTGTATATTCTGGCCTTTTAAATTTTTCTCCTCCTTGCATGTATGGCTGCTGCTTGGTATAAGAAAACTAGAAATAGCTTTGCATTTTTACATGCAGTTGTTCTGTAGGCAACTTTACTTTTCTCTGCTTGAGAAGGGAGGGAGATCAACTTGCAGCATGTTGATGGGAGACTCACAGTTTGTGGCCAGCTCGTGCTTTTGTGGCTGGAGTTAGGTGGTTCTTAACTGTTGTTCTAGCAGATTTGTCATGGCAGGCTTTTTGCTCTCATAGCATGTAAGACCAAAATACACATACACGTGGGTATGCACACACACACTAACACAAATCTCAGAACAATATATATTAGCATTTTGTTTCTATAAAAGACAAACTACCATTTTTTTTCTTACAGAAAAGGCCAAAACAATTCCAGCAGATTTTTCTTGATCTCTGTTTGAAAAGTATTGAAAAGTGCTGCCCTGTGCTTTCTTGGTTTTTTTTTCTTGAACCGATTATGGCTTGAACTGCTAACTGCTGACAAAATAATTCTTATAAATGCACTCCCTTCCGCCTTCGCTCTGCTGAGATTGGAGGAGGAGTTCCAGAAGAGCATACCTCACAAAACCTGTAATTTCCATTAACCTAAGAAACTTTTGGGTAGGGTTTGCTTGTTTGTTTTGGGTTTTTTACTTTTTCTTTTTTTTAAAAAAGCACTGCAGCACTTTGTCCTTTCTAGACTTTTCCTAGAAAAACATGAGGAACTATTCTTTTCATTTTCTCCTCTAGGAAGTTTGTTTTAATTGACAAGGAAAAAGAAACCTGAGAGTCAACTGAGGCAATATTTTGGCCTTTCTGAGATTTAGCTGGTTAGCAGATAAAGACCTACAGAATTCATCTCCTCCTTGGAACTTTTGAGGTAAGATCACTGTGTTCCTTGGAGCAGAAAACATGACTTAAAAATTTACAAGCCACAATTTTTTTTTACATCCGTGACTTTTAACGTGACTTTTTCTGAGTCGTGTTTTGGCAGCCACTTTTTCCATGGTGAATCCTCTTATAAACTGTAAGATCAGGTCTATTAATTACTCAGCAGTCAGTTTTCAAAAAGCACGTTATTCTTGGCTGACTTAATATAAAAAATTCTGTGTTATTTATCCTTTAGTAGCATTATTTCTGAATCTCAGTCATGCTGCACTAGGGAATGTGTGTGTGTGTGTCTCTAGAGCACAGGCAGATACAATATTTTATACATTGAACATTTTACATCTGTAAAATTTGCTGGTAAGACGATCAAGCACAGATGCTGTAATAGAAAATATCCTGTGAAATGACTTCTTGAATTCTTTTCTCGCATTTAACAGCTGGTTTGGCAGCAATACTGATTTCTCCTCACTAGAACTCCCAGAAAGCTCTGTTAAGAGGAACAGAAACAATGTGCGATACCCAAGTTAGGGTAAGAATCACTTCACAGGAGTTAAAATGACAGCATCTGCTAGATGAATGCTTGCAAAAGAAGAAAACTGCAGAACCCCCTTGAGCCAATTTTGATTGGGAAATGTAGATTAGTTTTGCATGAATGGACTTATTTTTCAAACCAGAAGGATATTTTTTGTTTATGGAAGTTGCAGGTGTCACTGAGGATTATCCAAGTCTAGCAAGTCTAAGATAATAGTATTAATGATTACATTTTTAAATCCTCTGATAATTTCAGTCACTTCTCAGAGCATTTAACATTTCATAGAATTTGCGATGCATGCTTTTGAGTAATATTAAAGGCTACATCTACAGGAATGAGGCAGTTGCACTGTTTTCACTGTGGCAATGTTTTTCCCTCAAGATTTTAGAACTGTGTCATCCTTAATCACTCCACTGATCTCGTGCAACTTACTCAAGGGGCAAAATTTACACCTGCTATCTAGGAGGCTGGAGGTATCTAAGAGTTTTTATGATATATGCATATGTCCTGTTAACACTTCAAAACATTCAGCAAAGTAGGCTGCTTGGTTGGTTTAGGCTATTTCATTCCAAGTATAAATTTGAGTAGTCTTTGTACAGAAAGTTTTGATGCTATCTCAGATACAAACGAGTGTTCAAGACCTACAGATCTCTACTGAGCTGGCCAAAAGAACAATTCAGTCTTCTGGGAAGGAATCAGCCCCGATGCCTTTCTGCAATGAGGAGGATCCAGTGACCTCCCTCTGCTTCTCTGGGGTGGAAAGCGTGCTGTCATGGCTCAGTCTTGGTGTTACAAGCACAGAGGATATTCTCCTCTGCTCTCCACTTGACTTTCAGCTTTGCTCGTAGTTCTTCTTTTTTCCTTACTTAGCTGAAACAGCATTTGTTTACCATCTTGACTTGAAGACATTTTTCTTCCTTGTCCATCTAGTGATCAGCATGGTCTAAAATAGAAAATGTCCTTTTTGCTGCAGTTGGTTATTTCAGCGTAACACCTACTGCATTTGCTGTGCCCTGTCAAGATCTGGTAGGACTCAGGACAACCTCTCAGAGGGTGCTGAGAGAGTCAAATTCCCCTGTTTTCTTCTGTTCTTGGCATCTACTAAGGATCTTTAGAATGCCCTTCCATCTTCACATATAGCTAGTCCACACACAGTTCCCAGTGTCAGAATTATATGTTACGGGTGATTTAACTGAGCTGATTTTCCAGCAATGGAAGAAGAGGTTGAAAGAGTTAGAGAGCTTTCAAAGGGTAAAGAAACTAGGGATGGAAAAAGAGGGGTAAAGCAACAGCACCAAAACAGCACCAGATGCTGCAACTGGTAAGGACAAAAATATTTCTTTCTACATTTTTTTTCTTGTATAAAAGTGGAGAAAGCAAACAACGTAGAAAAGGGGATCCACTCTGATTTTTCAGATAAACAAAAAATCTTAAACTTGCACTTTTTTTTGCTGTTGTATGACTGTGCCCAGATATCCACATTTAGAGACTTGGCCCTTCATACTGAAGAATGCTCTTTTCCATTTGAACTGTTGTGTCTATGTTAGTAAGTGGTGCAGGTGAACAGATCAGTTGTTATTTGGTCATTCACCCGGGCTCATGAGTTGAAATTTTCACTGGTTTTCACTTTTATGTAACGGCTTATCATAGCAAAAGTTCCTACACAGTTAGAGCAGTCTCTTCTATCTAGTACTGCAGGGTGTGCTTTCTGCACCCCCATTAATAACTTTCTGCACATGTTGGAGTTAAAAGTCAAAAGAATTTTTGAAGTAAAAAGCAATGTTGAAATCAGAAAAATTTGGAATAACTTTTATCTTCAAACCCCTGTTGCAAATATGGCCCTTTACTTTTAAGAGGATAATAATAAGTCTCCTTGGGTTTTCAAGCTAATCATAAGACCTATGTGGGTTATATAAGCTTTCTTGAGAGACCTCATAATCCATGGGAGACAACTGCCTGTTGAGATTAATCCTTTTTTTTTTTAAAGCATGAAAAAATGAGGCTTTTCCTTTTAAGCCTTAGAGTTAGATGTAGGATGCGTTGAAAAAGCTCCTGTTTTTTTTTTTTTTTTTTCTTCTGCAAAGTTGAAAAAGACATTTGTAATTATGGTAATGTGCTGTGGATGGGCTTTTTTTGGGGGGTGAGAGTTGAAATACTAGATTACATACACTTATACCTCTTGATTAGAGATATAAATAGTTTCTCCTACTGATAAACTGTTTCATCAGACAGCAGTGTCTGCTGGTGCACATTTTAAAGCTATTAGAGATTCAGAAGTCCATGAGTCTCACTTCAGGATCAGTTTCCTCACTGATATGCACCTTGTGAATGTAGGTAGATAGAAAATAGTATTCCTAGATTCCACATTCAGAATTATGGTACCAAAATCATCTGCAACCAAGATTTAGAACTAATTCATCTGTCAGTTTGTTTTCTTATTAGATTTTTGTATAATTGTCCTAGGCTTTCATTTTGAATGCCTCTGGTTCAGCCCTTTCACTATGGTAAACTAAGCTTTTGTTATTGATACAGGAGATGTCAGTGTATATTTTGCCTCACTTCCAAAGAAATGATGCTTTCTGCCAAAGGAATCATGCAGGAGGCGTCTCATATTTTATATGTGATGAAAAAAATCTTTTATGGTGTCCGAGATGTCTAAGAAAGGATAGTGAATGCCCTTGAAGGATATGTTTTCAAAATACTGTGTTAACTGCTTAGAAGTTGATACCTTCAGTGTGTTGCAGTCCTAGGAGTGCTCCCACAGTAAATCTACAGATTGTCAAAATAATTTTGTTTCGATGTTAGTACATTTGGTCAGATGGCATTTTTTAATAAGTTGATCAATTAGTTGATGGTTTGCAGGTACCAAAACACAAAACACAGATCTGGATTTAGGGTATTTCCCACTAGTATCTTCAGGAACAGTAATGGGAACAGTACGTTTTGTAGGATAATTCTGATTTTATTTTATTCTTTCATTCTGTTGGGTTTTGTACTAGTAGAGGAATTTACATGGCTAGTGAGTGTTTGAGTTCTTCAAATTCTTTCTTTGTAGAAACATTGGATTATTTTTCCTTGTGGGGTTTAGCTCTTGGAGAGCACAATACAATCATATATCTTTGTTATGGAGGGAAAATCTAGGCTTTTATCTGTAACTTTCCAAGGATATTTTAATTTAATGTAATTCTACACCCTTGGTCCACCTGAGACTTTGTGTGTGAAATCCTGTTTTGATTGTATGAGGGGTTCCATGAATACAATATTCCATTCTCTGCACTTCATCTGATGGCTGTATTTTGGTAAGTATCTGCTTATCATTGTCTGACATAAGAAATAACTATCTCAATGAAAGCAAAACAGCTTAAATTAACTGATTGCAGAAATATTGAAACTAGTGAGCAATGACTTCAGCATGACTCTTAACCTAGAGGACAGTTTTGAGGACATATTTAAATGTGCCACTTTAAAAAGAGATCAGTAATTAGTTTACAAGGCCAATGATGGTAAATAGAAGCTATGGTATAACCTTGCCATTTGAAATTGTTTATGAAGCTGTCTAGATGTGAAAGTGAACCTAGCAGTGTTCTGGAATTAATTCATTGCCATTATAGCAAGTGAAGGGTGCAGGTTTGGGCGCTGTAGTCAGTGGAATCACCCGAAGGAGAAGGGCAGGGTTGAAAGGCACATCTAAATGGCTTATTAAGAGAGTGCAGTCACCAGTCACTTACAGAAGGTAAGGAGAGTAGGAGGGCTTCAGTATGTTCCTCAGAAGTAAGGGAAAGTGTTTTAGTTGCTCAAACTCCCCAGTCACGGTGATGCCATGATAATATTATGTACTACCTTCCCAGCTGCATAACTTTGGTTCCCTTGGGATGCATTTCACAGGACCCAGGTAGTTTTATTTGTAGTACTGGTGGTATTTTAGAATCCTGGCATCACGTGAAGTGTGGGTGGGGAGTGAGGACCTTCCATACTTCATAGGTGTTGGATTTTAGCTGCCACTAGTGTAATTTACTTTTTTTTTCCCTAAGACTCCTTCCTGTGCAACCCCCTCGCAACATACCTCCCCCCCCCCCCCCCCCCCCCCAATTTTTGTTTCTAAATCCTGTTTAATATCTTAACGGTTTGAAAGTGTCATGAAGAGAAAATGTTTTTCCATGGGTGAGTCATAATTTTCTTTAAGGCAAAGGAAAAAGGAGCTAAACATGCTGAAGTTACTCAACTTCTGTAAACTAATCATGTATTATAAGAAATTACGAATTACAAAAATTGTGATATAATCTTGCAATCAGACCTGGTTTTGGCTTCTTTTTGGAGGATGTTATATGCTCCAGGACATATTTTCTCATGCCACAGCAGTCTTTATCAGCTTTTCTAAGCCAGCTGCTATCATAACAGCAAACCACCCCAAATGTAGATGCAAGTGAATGGCTCCCCCAGGGGCACATTCGTTCTAACAAAACAGACAGAAATAAACCAGAGGGTAATGTCCTTCAGGGATATCAAACGTCTTGTGTCATGAATATAACCCTGCTTTGGTTTGTATTTACCCACCAACCAGCTCTTTAGTTTTCAAGTTTCCGTTTTCATTATATTTATTTTCCAACATGCCAAATGTTCTGTGATTCATACTGACATTTATAACTTACAAAATAAATTCAGGCAAACGGGATTAGATAATAGCAGTTACTGAAGAGAAGGAATAAAATTTAATTAAGGTCTCAAATTTAAGTCAATGGCAAAGACAAGAACCCACCAACAAAACCAGCCACGGGTTTGGATCTGACCTTGCATGTACCTTTCTGCAGAGAGAAAAATGTGTGTGTGTGTGAATGTTAGGCAGTAGTTGTCTAGACACAATTAATCCTCCATCATTGTTTTCTCCTCTAGGAGCTCCACCACTTTTATTGAAGTGTATGTATAGAGAGGAAATAATAAAACCTATATAACTGATTTTCACTTAGTCTAAGGCTGTATGCACTGTACCTCTTTCCTCACTCCATTTTCTTGCAGATCTTTTAGATCTGTG
Organism: Gavia stellata; assembly: GCF_030936135.1. Taxonomy (NCBI): domain Eukaryota; kingdom Metazoa; phylum Chordata; class Aves; order Gaviiformes; family Gaviidae; genus Gavia; species Gavia stellata. The sequence goes on along the minus strand of NC_082598.1, from coordinate 19,455,073 downwards.
CAGCAATGTGTATAACAAAACACTAGTGCCTGTTTTGCTTTGTAAAAATCATTTAAAAGTACTAATAAATCTTCTTCCCCTCAGAAAATGTTTTGGCTTATTTCTTAGACTCTGTTTCTCAAATATCCTTTAGACAGCTTTAAAGGACACATGCAAAGAAGCAGATGGAAATCACTAAACTGAAGCAAATTTAATGTTAAAACCAGACTCCAAGTAGCCTTTGAAATGACTTATGCTCTTCTACTGTGTGTTCCCTCCACTACACAGTGACCTCCAGCGCTTTCCTATTTTTAGAAAGAAACTAAGTGTGGTTTTAAGATAACACTGTTTTATTTGCACTTTGAAACAAATTAAACTGAACCAAGATTTGCAAAACACAGGCTAATGTTGGATCTCATCTACAATGCAAAAAAGAAACAGGTGTTAGCAACTGCAGTGGGACCGTGTTCTTACACCAGTTTTTTGACAAGCAGGTATTTATGGTTTCAAAATGCCCTTAGATTTTTGCACGCAAGATAACATTTTATGCAGCTCCGCTGGATACGGTGAAATTAGACCAGGCCCAAGAAGTTTGTATGAAAGTTTAGCAGTTTGGTAGTGTTGATACCCTGTGATTACCCGAATAACACTGCAGGCTGTAAAAGGGAGTGAGAGAGGCGGAATACTTTCATTTACCTGAATGCAATAAAATGGATTAAGATCTCCTGGTTACACAAAGACTTCAGAGATGCTCTAAATTGGTTAACACCAAAAGATCTCATTTAAGTGACTTTATCAGCTGGTACTGAAGATCAGTATCAGAAAGAAACATGACATCTCCTGGGGAAAAATCAGCATACACAAGGCAGGTACAAATCCACACCAATCCATGATCTGCTACAGCTTTGAGGCCATGGATTTGAAAACTGGAATGAATAATGGCATTATTTCAATCACTTATACACTAAGAAGCTGGATTAATCATGTCACACCTTTTTAATTCTTGGTTGCCTGACAGGCAGTGTCAAAGGGAGAGGGATGGTGTTGATTTTTCTGCTCTTTGTTAGTAATTGGACTGATACCAACCAAAAAATGTTAGGATGGTCCATCAGCCATCTAAAATCACAACAATTTTATGTTACTGTTAAATTGAGCTGGTTTTGAGCTAGTAATGATTACTGGAAATTGATGGTCATTTCAGTTATATGGAAATGAAAGGATTGTTCAAGGAAAATGTATGAATTCAATCAAGGGAGGTCGCGTCTAACTAAGCTTCTGTAATACTTTGAAGGTATCACTGATAGAACAAAGAATAACTCAGTAGATGGCAATGGCTTTGATTTTCAAAAGACTCTGAGAAACTTTTACTTTCAGATTACAAGCTAAAATAAAGAACTTGGAATACCAAAAAGGATGTTATTAGAATAATATCAAAAAAGCATCCTTTTATGCTGAAGTGCTAGGTAACTTGCCAGGCTTGTGACTGAGTTACCACAAAGATTATTTGCATGCCCTCTAGGTGAAACTAAATTACTCCTTTTGAATCTGGCATTAGTGGGATACCAATAAAAATGTCACATTGCTTCTTTTATTGGATCTGTACCCAGTGAATTGCAGCTGTTAAGTGTCTATCCCCACTGGGCCTATTGCTTTTAGTAGTGAGTCTCTTGCATCTGTTTGACATAATAAGTCATCCATCTTTCACATGTCCTTGCTCACATTATCCTAGCTAAAGGTTATTTCCTCCCCTGGATTTATAAATATTAATATAGACAGAAGCATTCACTGTGTTCCACCATTGTATGCACCAAAGGGTGGTATGCATAACCTCAGGCACTCTTGTCAGCAGACTTTAACCGTTAGTGGCAATAGCCACTAACATTCTTGCAGCTTTTTTGTTCCAGTATGGTTATATTTTAGAAGGTCTTCGTAGCATCTTTCACAGCTTTGTAATGCTGTCACTGAAATGATTCTCAGATGGCTCCCAACATTTAGACATTTCTGCTGGGTGAAGGACATTCGCCTCCCAGAGGCGGTGGTTCGCTGCACAGACATAGCGCAAGCAGAATGTGTAGGCACTGGGAGGCAATGAAATTAAAAGGCTGCTTCAAAGTACGAGGCTTTCCCTTTAATACTTCCCTGCTACCGTATTAATATATTAAACATTACCCAGGAATGTCCCAGACACTGGGACTTAATCATCTGTACTGGTAAAGTGGTCCTTGGAAAGCTTCTGGCCTGTGCTAACTCGTTCTTTCCTCAGCCATTCCTGGACATCATTCAGGAGTTAAAACTTTTCAGAGACCATTCCCAAATGGCAGTTTATGCACAGCTGTGCTAACCTGGAGGATAAGCGAGTTTGCTGACAGAGCCATGAGTTGTTCCATGCCAGCCTGCCAGTACTCTGGGACTTTCCCAGGCACATTGCAGTTATTAGCGTAAATGTACTTTTTCTGACTGCTATGGTATGGTAGAGAGGGAATAGAAACTAACAGGGAAGAACTAATATATTTCATCAGTGAGGTTGTCATCATATATCATTACTTAAGAGTGACCCAACTCCATATTTAGAAGTAAGTGAATTAACACAGTGGTTTAGTGTACAGAGGGTGCTGTATTGTGCTGATGCCTGCGCTGTCTACGTTACCTGCCTGCCTGTCTGCTGCTCGTGCCTTGTGCGATGTGACTAACATCTGTCAACTGTTGTTTGTTCTTACATCCTGTCCCCCGTGAGTGTGCAGTGAAGTGTAATGTGTATTGAGAAAAGCCTATTGAAACAAATCTGTATATGTACATTACAAAAGGCCTACTTCTTTTTAGGCCAGCAGAGTTCGAATTACTGTAAGGTTCATAGTACAAAACTAAACTTTATACAGTTAAAAATTTGCCACCAAAGCTCTTCTAGTTCTGCACGTGGCTTTTTGTTTAGTGTATTATTTTTGCAAATGTTGAAATGTAGATGAAACACCAGAAAGAAAAGCCCTTTTTCTCCCTCTTTTTCCCTTCACAAGCTTTCATGAAGGGAATCAGTCTTAAGTGTCTCTATGGTATTTCAAAATGTATAACACTGTATGAATAGCTATTATTAAGGAATAGAGAGGATCCCTTTTGAATGGAGCCAGTAATAAATGAGGCAGGATAAATCAGTGAATGCATGGAACATTTTATTAAGTCCTATTCACTAACCACTAAATATATTTATTTAAAATTTTAATGGCAAATTTCACTTTATATTATAACCAAAGAGACTTCTGTCACCTCACTGTGCAAACAAGTCATCATTGCTAATTATGTGTTGGTTAAATGAGGCAGCTTAAACCATACTTAGCCTGATTCTTAGTTTCCAATTCAGTACGTCAAGGAAAAATATCCTAACAGCTTAGACTAATGCAAAGGTAGTCAAACTGCAGGGTTTTATCTATCTTTCACATTCTGGTCATGTAAACGTTTGCCTGGTATTGCATCTCAGTTGTTAAGTAGGTTCTTTATCAGTATTCACAGCATAATGGTCTCAGCAAAAGTTTCACAGCAACTAAATACAGTAACTAAATATCTTCTATTCTTAACAAGCGCTGCTGGTATTTTCTTTATGGTCTTGGTGTTTGTATGCGTACCTGGAAATCTTACCACATGACAGTACCCCCCAAAAGTAACATGATGCTCCTACCTGCCCTGCTCCTACTGGGTGGGTTTCTGCTTGGCCTGCTGCCCACATGAAACCTCCTCTGATACCATTTCAGTCGCTGCACAGCACGTGCTGGGAGTGAAGTATTTGTAAAGACGCCACAGAATCCCACTTACAGACACAAGTAGGGTTTGTTAAACCCACAGCGAGCTCTTTCAGCTGACAGAAAAGTACAGGCAGACAACATAGTTACAAATAAATATAGCAGAACAATGCTATATGCTTTAATTGCACTACAGTTGCAGTAAACAAGGTATATGTTGCCCTTGTTCATGTGACTTGCTGCTTCTCTCAAGACAAGGTGTAATTCTATTGCAGACCTTGTGTGAATTATCATTTCTCTGTTAGGGGAGTACTTTAGCCTTTGTAGCTGCTCTCCACTTTCAGCTGTTGCAGGCTTGCTTTATTTTTCACCCTGAACCCCCTCTATCTGCTCTATAGTGGAAGACAGCCTGGCCTTTCTTAATTAGAAGACTGTTTCACTTTCAGAGGAGTGTAAAAGTCATTTCACTAGGAGTTGTTTCCTGCACTTCCCTCCCCAGGCTTTAACTAGGGAAACGCAAGAGCCAAAAGTATTATTTCACGGAAGATGCACAGAATTAGCTAATGCCGTGGACGCTTTCTACTCAAAGCATGCTATATTTATTGCTTTTTAATGCCAGCACAATCATTTATAGATGTCTAAGATCAGTTCTGAATAGGAAGTACAATTCAGAGTAAATACCCACACAGGAGAAATGGGTTTTCCTGTTGTTGGTTAACACCTGGGCAAAATTTTGAAAGGGTGTATGAAGGTTTAAGGACAGTTCCTTGGGTGACTACAGTGTTCTGGAGCCAGCTGAGGAGAAGAGAAAATGAATACCCCATTAGGTGCCATACATATGCTACTGTACAACACTCTCCCTTATGGCAGCTGTCAAGGTCTCTCCACCTACGTCTGGCAAACCTTCTCCTTCATCAGTCAAAGGACACCATTGTGCTCAGTTTAGGAAATCTTTGATGTCATATGCCCTACTGTTTGACAGGTGATATCTCTGTTCCCAGGTGTACAGAGAGGATTTTCTAGGAAGATCTGAGTACTTCTATAGCTCAATGCACTAGACCGTTGCGCAGGTGGCTCCACAGGAAGGAATTAGGTATTTTGGACAGATGGCTGCAAATTCCTGAAGGAGAGAGATTTGGATTCTGTCAGCAGCTTGTCAGTGTCCCAGTAATAGTTCCGTGTTGCTAAAATCACTTCTATTGTTCTGATTTTTGACATTCTGTTATTTACTTTGCCTTTAGTTTAAGGTGTGTTTCACTAGTTACTGAGTTTGCTGAGGAAAATGAATAGTGCCAGTAGGAAGATAATTAAGGTATTTATCAATCTTTAGGTTCAGCCATGATACTGTGAGGACAACAGCTATGGTTGTATTCATCTCTTGTGAATCTTGAGAGGCCAGAAGCCCAGCAGAGCAGTTATTACATCGTTGTGGTGAAATGTCCCAAAAATGTATGTCATCATACATTCTGAAAATCTGAGGGCACTATGTTGGTTTAGGAAACGGATTCTGACGTGAAGTTTCTGCAAAAATCAACATTTTATTTAAAGGCTTCAGTTTTCACCTAGAATCCTGGCTTGGGATAAGATATTCATAAAACTTGATTCACTCCATAGGTTTATATTATATGTCTGCAGGTATGGTGACAGAGTGTAATGTGCTAGATAAATTGGAAATATGTTGTAGACATAGTACATGAATTCAAGTTGAGAGAATGTCAGCTTTTTTGAGTCATTCTCTAAGATAATGGGCACCCTTTTAAAAGGGGGTTTATCAGTTTCTCTTTTTATAAAATATGAACATTGAGACACTGATATGTTGCAGTTCACTTTTCTGTTCATTTATGTTGATCTCAATGGCAAAGAGAGTGAGTCTACTGTGGAATGAATAAGTAAAGCAGTGTTCACTGACACTTTTGTACTAAAGTAACGAGGATCTGCTGCCCACATACATCAAATTGCTGCATAAGGATTTAAGGATAAGCACAGGCTCTCCAGAAATAGTCTCTATTCCATAGTTGTCTGTCTACCTGATCCTGTTTCAAATGATCTTAGTCTATATGGATGATCATATTCTTTTTTTCTTTCCCTGTCAAACGAGTTAAGTCCTGGTCCATTAAACACAGAGGGAAGGCATAAGGGTCTTTGTCCAAAAGTGCTATCTCATCTTAAATGTCTAAATACCCCCTCTTTCAGTTGTTGTACTGCAGACATAAACTCGGAATCAAGAGAGTTCAAGAAACTTAACAAACTTAAGAAAATGAACTTAATACTAACATGTTTTAATTTTTAAGATATTAAGAAACACCAGTGAGTTGCCAACCTGGCAGGAATAAATACACCCAAGCATCAGGCGTTTGTCGTGAAGAAATGAGGTTCTTGCACCCACGAGAACCTGTGCCACACTTACAGTGCTCTGGTGCAGACCCCTTCTTTTGTCACCTAATCCCTAAAGCTGTTTTGTTTCCAGTAGGGAACAGTGCTTATAGTCCAAGGAGAACAAATTTTATCTTCAGTCTGTTTCTCACCTGTGGTTAGCTAAACCAGTCTGGAGATTTACCTGGTAAAACTTAGGCTGTTAAAATAAAAGTAATTTTGACAATGGGTTTTAAAGTTTCTGCTGTAATCCTTATTAGAGAATTATTTTGTGATTTTACTTTTTGGATTCTTTTCATTATGAAGAAGATTTTAGACTAAAAAAGGATGAGTTTCCTCACTCTACCCGTTTTCTGAAAGGTACTGACCAAAGAATTTTAGAAAATGTGAGCTGAATACACAAAGACATTCTTGCAATTACCTCATTGTACAGAAACTGAGTAGCTCAGACTCTGAATGATGTTTAAACCATAAAATAAATTTAAATTTCTCAGCATCTTGTGACATAGCTCTAGGATACTTTTTTCTTTGGCTCTCATGATAGAAACACTTTCAAAGAGAAACATAAAGGAGGGCAATGAGGTGGTGCTTCAAAAAGCCAAGCAGTCTGTATTCCTCAATTGCTTGCTTTACACCCTATTACTTCAAGAGCCTTGTGTTTAAATAATCTTTTTAATGATTAGATTTATGTCTTTGGAAAATTGCTTTTCATAGTCTACTTTGCTTTTCCAATATACCTATTTATCTTTTATCCCTTATTGGCTTTAATGAGCTAAATTTGCACATGCAAAATGCATCTATTATCTAACATTGTTGTATGTGCATTTTAGACCCATTGGATCTGTAATTTTATTTCGTTGCTTTTAAACAAATGTTGCTTTATATTTTTTTAACAAGTTGTGCTATTTTAAGGAGCTGTCTGTTTAATCAGGAAACTTGACAATAACTTTTTCTGGTTCAAATTCTATCTTCTACTGCTTTCTGAAAAGTTTATCTAGGAAGTCATGAATATGGTAATTTTTCTTTCTGAGAAGACTCTTTTTAATGCTATTTTTGTTCCACAATAGTTAGATGTATAGTTCTAAGTCAGTAGGCACAGTGTGAGCATAGAATGGAGAAATGGCTTTCTTACAAAAAAGTTAGCTGTAAAATTAAAATCATTAAATGATAATAATACAATAATCATGTTTCTAAATTTTGCAGTGTTAATCCAAGCATCTCATTCTAGTGTGACATGGTAATTCTTAATAAAGAATAATTTTTAAACAGAGATAATCTTCTAATGGAGGATAACTGTCACTTAAATTTTATGGATCAATGATTTTCAAGGAAAGAAGAGTTGTCAGAGAAAAGTGTTCAAGTAGAAAAAGAGAACATGCAGTGAATGGGGTGAAGGTCAGAACAGGATTTCAGAAATACTAATTTGTTCTCCTGTGTTTTGTAAGAGATTCTTACTTTTTAAAGCAGGAAAAAGAAAATCTGTTTAGCCAAGAAGAGAATATACTAATGATATCAGCCAAACTTTCAGAAAAAATATCATGATGTGGTAAAGAAGATAAGGATAAAAAATATTTTAAAATATAATGGTGATAAAATAATGAAATGAAAACATAGCAACAGTTGTATTGTGTCAGACTACGTATTCAATGAAACTCATACACCGACCAGCAATGGAAAGTGTAGGAGAAATTGAGTATAAATTTAATGTGATCCTTCCTTGCTTGGCATGGCTTTTTAGGCTCCAGTGAGCAGATATTTAAGAACTTCTCAAGATGTAAATTTTCTCCAATTACCAATAGTAATCCCAATGAATATTCCATTCTTTTGTCTTTTTTTAGCACTTTTGATTTTAATGATCTTTTTTTTTGCCAGTGTAGACTTTTGACCTCACAACATCCCGTGGCTATGAATGCCACAGTTAGTTATACGGTAGGTAGGAAAAGGACTCCTTTTGTGTTGTTTTAAACTTGCTACTTGATATTTTCATGGAGTGTACTATGGTTGTGGTCCATTTCTCCATAGGTACCTCTTTTCTGGGGTGAACTGTTGTTACACAGAAATCACTCTGAATGCCTGACCATCCTTGCTGTCCTTTCCTCTGAAAGTTTCTTGTTGCTTTATATTCAAAGACTGGAAAATCAGCACTCTGCACAATATTCAAGAGTTGAGTGCATTAAATAAAGGCACAATGATGCCCTTCTGTTTTCTTGTCCTCTCCTAACAATTCTTAATGTTGTATTTGCTTTATTACCACTGTCAATCACTGTGATGATACTTTCTGATAACTGACCCCTGACTCTCTTCTGAATGGATGTAAGTAAATCACTGTGAATAACCATTCCTTTTTGTGCTCATTATGTTAATAATGGATTTCAGTGCTTTAATTTTATTGATTTATTATTTTAGCCTGCATATTCCTGTGTGAACTGCTGGACAAAAGCAACTGAGACAGGAATTACAGGATTCCCAGCTGCAAATTCTCATTCCTCAAGTATTTTCTTGCAATATTATTTCATCATTTTGTCTTTCAGACTCTTAATTGTGAGAGTGGCTTGGTGGTGGTAACTCTTCAAACCTCACAGTAGGTTTATGAGTAACAAGAAATTGATCTATATTTTTTAAGATTAAAGCCCATGAGAGGCTTGGTCGTCTTCTCACTGGAAAGGAAAAGTCACAAAAAAAGGATTCAACTATGATCAGGTAGAGGGTGAAAACCTAAACCCAAGAAACATCAGATTACAGTACACAGTCTTTGCCTTTAGTAAAGATTAAATTAAGATTCATATTTAGCAAATTATTTCAGTGGGATTTTGTAAGCAATAAGCAATTATGAAATTGGAATATTATGACAGGGATTGCTCTACTGTGTTTAATGAGCTTCTCCTAACGAATCCAGCAAACACTGGGGCATGGTTTTTGAGACTAAGCTCTCTGAGGCAGTGATGAAGGAACCGTCTCTTGTTATGTTGGCACAGTCGGGCTGCAGCATGGGTGAGAAGTGTTAAACAAAGACATTCTCTACTAGCACTAGATGAAGAAATAAGGTTGGTAATCGCACCACAGTCTATTATTCAATACTATGCAATGCACAACCTCTTTTTACAAGCAAGCAAGAGCAATCCAATTGTAAACTATACAAGATATTTTCAATATCTGATGAAGAGAGACTAAGTTATTCACAGTCTTTCAACCTCTAATCTTACTCAGATTGCAAGGATGTCTACCTGTATCTTAGGCGGTTTCTCTATATTTACATTACTTCCTTGAAAATGAGGTGACCTACTTCTCTGGGAGGCTGTGTTAAATTTATTTGTTTGTTGGACTTCACAGTCTACACCGTGACTTACTAGTCAAATAAACATTTCATTTCAGCAGCTCTAAGAAGGTGAGAGGATTCTTTATTTCTGCCGCCTGCTTGGTCGCTGATAGAAAATGCCTTCAGTCATAGTAAGGCCCTCTCCCCATTTTTTTCCAGTTTCATGTCAACCTATGTCATGTTAGCAGAGTTATCAATATTGTGCATAGTAGTGTGAACTATTTGTAATGCATAATACATTATATGTTATATAGATACTTAAAATTAAATCGTAGCACACGTGTGTGTAGTCTGGCATGGTATTGACATAGTGCAGGTTGTAAAATAGGATAAACATGTATAACTTCACCCTAAAGTAGGTTATAGTTGGTTCCAAACTTTTTCTGTCAAGTATTATTAGTTTTGGTAGGCAATATAGCTTTATATAGCTGTTTTATCTGCAATGAGAATTATTATACTCTTTGAAGAGTTCATGAGGATTTACGGGCACATAAATAATATTCCAGTTTGGCATATAACTGACAATACAGAACATAAAAATCTCTTGTAGGTCAGACTGAAGTTCATTTAGCTCTATATCTTAGCTTTGTCAAAGGTAAAGATGTTTAGAGAAGGTAAAAAACAAGAAAAGCGTATATTGAGATGTCCTAGGAATGCGCTCTGATTCCCAGCAATTTACAATTCAAGGGCTTCCGAAACAGGAGATAATGTCCTTGTATTTAATAGTTCTTGACATATTTTTCATCCATGAATTTTTAAAGCTGTTTTTTGATGAATATCTTTATTTAGAATCTGCAGCATTCTGTGAAAAAGAGCTTTGTATCTTAACTGTGTAGTGTGTGAAGATATTTCTTTCTCCACCTGCTAGTTTCATTGGGTGTCCTCAAGTTTTTCAGCTGGAAGAGCTACTGAGCTACTGTTCTTTTTTTTTATATTTTGACACATGTTGTACAGAAGTCCATTCCTTATCTTTGGTCATACTCCATTCCCTTCTCTGTCCCTCTTATTTTTTTACTATAAATTGAAACTGAACAAACGATTTGCCTTAGGGGTTTTTTTTAATTTATTTCAGGATATCTGAAATAACTTAGAACCATCCTTTTAGAAATTTGTTTTCTAGCTTTTTATTTCTCAAACTCATTTCCCTTGTAAAAAAGCAATGGCTGTTTGCATTTGAAATCATCCTTCTATACCTTCAAAATAAACATTCTTACTTTTCGTGTAGTACAGATATCTTTTGCAAGAAAAAGGTATGCTGAAGAGCAGATATCTTCATAAAGATTTCCTCTTTTTTCAGTCATTATTAAGGGTAAAGAATAAGTCCTGTTTGTAACTTGATCTGTTTTACAATGATTACTTGACTCTTCAATTAGGTTATCGAATGCTTTATCCCTTGAGAGTATTTAAGCCGTATGATCTATTTATTTATTTTGAATGAGCATAGACTATTCTACCTTTTCCATAACTGTTCAGAGACATGTTGAGAGATGGCACAGAAGTACACATTTTTATTACACATAAGGGTTCTCTGACACAAACAAATTGAGATTTATTATCTTTTGTGAGCTAAACTGTAACGTTTTATGTAGGTTTTGGCTGCCATAGAGATTATTTACATTTTTTCTGAGGGTATGCCCATAAGACTACAGACACAGCTTTTCAATCTTTTTATTAAACGAAACATTTTAACATTTTTTTACACTAAAATGGTATTTGTTTATTTTTACCTTCTTCCTTCCTGTGGGGTCACATAGACATGGGTCTATGGCTTTTTGGAGTTTAATGAAGCACTATGCTTTGTTCTTTTAAGGCATCAGTCATAGATATACCAAGTGAGCACTGACAGAATAGGCTTCTAAGGTTATATAAATCCATCACGCCATTTACAGTTGCATCTCCAGTCTTCATTGCTGTGATAAAAGGGTTTTGGGATATAAATAATATTTTTTTAAAGTATATTTTTAGTTTGCTCAGAAATTGAATCAAATCAAGCGAAAGTAAAAAATGCTTTAGACTTCCCAAGGAATGAATATGTGTGTTCAAATAGCAAGGCTTCTCTTTTATACATTCAGTAAAAACCCTGGCTTAAATTCACAAGCCTTTTAGAGAATGAGGAGCTGCTGTTGGGGTCATTTTTCCCAAAAGTGACTGAACCACATCCCAGAATGAAGGATGTGCATTCACTACTTTTATCTGCAAAAGAGGTTTAACTGCAAATCACTGGCATCAATTTCGTAACCCTTGCATAATAGGAGGTGGAAACAACTTTCCTCAGAATGGCATGGGCTGAAATCTTGGGAGAACTGAGATCTGAACCTCTACTTTTCCTATCCCTGGGTATATTACTCAGTTCCACTGATGGGTAAAACTAACCCTTCATTCACCACCCTATATAAAACTGTTGAAACAAAAATTTAAAGGAGAATATGACAACATTACAGCTAGGAATCAGTATTCTTACCTTTCTGTAACAGTTTTTGAGATTTTGTGTTCTTGAAGCATGCAAATCGTACTTTAAGCAAAATTGTATTCTGGCTTGCCACATTTTAACAATGTTCATATAACTTTCAATACTCTGTACCTTTCCTTGTTTACAAAGCACTTTATGTCATGGGGCTTTTCATGAAAAGTGTCTTAAGTTACTAACATTAAACTCTTTCATATAGATAAAATAATTTTTAATAAATAATGTAATTGGTAAATCAAAACTTCCCTTTCCGTGTGCGTTAAAAGTGACAAATAGGAAGCAGGCTCTGGGATGATTTTGTACAGATGTTTTTCTGATGCCATGGATCTCAATGTATAGGATAATGACCTACTTGGATAAAATTATGACTCTTGCCCTAATGAAGGATGAAGAACTAAGCAAGAGAAAACAAGTCTTCCATGTTCCTTTAAAAAATTTAGTTTTGTCCTCTAGGTATGTTTTTTTATAGGAAAGTGGCAGTCTCTCAAAGAACATTGTTAAACAGACCGCTACAGCGTATCAGTCAAAGAATGTGTCTTTCAAACTAAGTCTTTCTGTAGAATTTCTTTCGTAAATCGTTACGGCCACCCCTAATGGTACTAGCTGCTTGTGGATATAGGCTGCTTAGTGCTTTGGTCTTCCCGTGAATTGTCTTTCTTTACTCCTGGTTTAATCAATTGGAATATGAAGATCAAACTTCAAGACTAATTACAGAATTTAAAGTAGAACAGGAGCTGAAAAAGGCAGAAACAGAATGAGACAAAAGAAGAAAAAACAGAAGGAGTAAAAACATACAACTCTACTGCCAAAGTTGTAAAATAGATTTTTTGAACTTTAAGGAAAACATATTGCTACTATTTCATTATGCCTTTTTCCCCTTCCATCCACTTTTGAGGGATATGTTCCATATTGAAGAACAATTTTAAACAGTAATTCAGGGTCATTATTTATTCTTAGTATTCAGCCATAGATTTAAGAATTTAGTATCTGAATCTAAGAAACTTATTCAGTGAAGTAGGCCATAGAATATGCTACGTAAAAAAGACAATTATAATTGAAAAATTACATTATCGCCTTTGAAGATAGGTTAAATGTGATTCCAAATGTATATTTTTAAAACCCACAAATGACTGTCCCATGTAACAGCTACTCAGGGAAACACAAGAAAAGAAGAAATTTTTTAGTTGATCTGAGAAAGTACACACGATCCAGTTCAAAATATTACTGTCGAAGAACTACTCTCCAACTCTCTAGGTCACTATAATGTAATTAGATTCAATATTCTGACAAGAACAGCAGAATTCATTATATTACTGCCTAACTTAAAAAGAAGATCTATGTTAAAATGAGGAGTTCATCAGAAGGAAATTGAAAGGACCATCCACAAGGGTAAAATACATTCAGATGTAATGGGCATAATTTTAATTTTAAAATGTCAAATTAGAGGCTCCGTAAAAATCCACACTACCACATCAAAACAGATTTTAGTGGGGAAATAAAAGGTGTCATTAAATAGAAGGGTCAAAGAAATTGCTAACTAGGAAATCGGTATTCAGAAGGTTCAAGAAAGGAAACTAGAAAAATCTGCACACTATGCTTAACTGTAAAAATATTACGACATTCCAATAAAATCTTGAAAAATAACTTGCTAAAGGCATAAAAAAAACTATCAAAAAGATTGTTTGCCATGTTTAAGCAACAGAAAGCCTTACAGAGAGTCTGTAGGACCAATAGATAATCACAGAGTGCTTATATATATGAGTAAGTGGAAAGACTAAATGAATCCATGTTTCCACATTTGTGTGGAGCACAAAGGAAGGGCTTAGGGTATCTCCCTGTACAAGGACACTCTTACGACAGGCTGTGTGTTAGAAGATATGTTTCAAATTGCAGGGCAAGGAGAAGAACAAATCCATCTTATGAATTATAACAATCTGTAAAGCAGGTAGACTGTTAGGTCTGTAGGCATACGACTAAGCGGAGTTTACAGAGAGTTTCTAAGGGGAAATCATGCCTCACGAATTACTTGATTTTTCTGAAGTGAAAAATAAATAAACGGAGATAATTAATGACTGGCCTGAAACACTTTTGTATTGCATATGTAGCCTCAAAACAGAAATTTTTTTTTTTTTTAAATGAAGTTATATCATCAGAAAATTTTGTACTTACAATAGGATACAAAAAATTGTATCAATATGTCTTAGGTCTCCCTAAACCTAGGCAGTATCATCTAGCATGGGCGTGCAAAGGCTGAAAAGAAGACCTCCAGGGTAGTCTTCTCCAGAGGAACAGTAAAAACATCTTAATGCCTTCTGTGAAACGAGAAGCTGTTTGATTCTTTACATTACATACAATATTCAAAGAGCTGAAATGGCAACACTGGGCAAAGGTGCTGGAATTAACTAAATGGGAGAGATTATCAAAGCAAATCACAGCTCAAAGCATGACGAGCAGGAGAAATTGTTAGAGGAGGAAGAGGTGCAAGGTAGGGCTAACGGGAGTGGTGGGCAGAGGGGACTAGTGCATACGAAGTTAAACTAATGGATCAAATGATCTTTAAAGCACTTTGCTACCCAGTATGACTTAAACATTGATTAAAGTATTCTACAAGAGTAGAAAACAGTTCATATATAACAGACGCTCTAAAGGAAAAGCCTGTGAAATACTATTGCTGTAGTTATACTTAAGGACATCTCTGTTACCCTGTTTATCTGTCTTTTCAGAGATTTCTTTTTGCCTTTAATTAAAAAAATACTGGTTTTTAACCCTTTGATTCATAATTGCAAATGGTGAAAAATAGCTCATATTACCAGAAAAACTACAGTAGTTTCCAGGCTTTATATGTAAGGATTATAACCACTGGGTTTTTTTGTAGTGACCTCCTTAAATATAAGTCTCATCTTCATTGCTGCTATCACAGTCCCGGCAAAAGGGGACAGCAGGGGAGGAAAAAGTCCTCTTAGGGATGGGCAAAAAGCCAACACTGAAGAACTGAAGAATGTTGAATGAATGGGTGATAAAATGTCAGTACTCATAAATGTAAAGTAATGTACATGTTAAAAACAGTCCTCCCATTGCATCTGGAATGGTGTGCTGTGTTCTTGCTTTTATCGCTCAAGAATGAGATCTGTGAATTATTATAGGTTGTGCTCTGAAAATGTCACTTCAGTGCTGAGTAGCTATCAAAAAAGCAAATATGACATTAAGAATTATTAGGAAAGGAAAAGAGAACAAAAGCAAATATCATTATATCACTGTATGAATATATTGCCTTTATCTTGAATCTTGTATGCTGTTCTCATGTCTCAAAAAGGACAAAACAAAGCTAGAAAGGGTACAGAGGAAGGCAGCATGCATGATCAAAGGTATGGAAGGGGTTTAGTACAAGGACATGTCTAAGTAGATCAGGGCTCTTCAGCCTTGAAAAAAATTACTAATGAGGGGGAAGGTGGGAGATGAGATAGAAGGTTATAAAAGTGAGTGGCATGGTGGGACATAAAGAGGTTCATTGTTTCTCATAATTAAAGTATGAGGAGTGAAATTATCATGTGGCAGATTCAGAACATATCAGGGATCTACCTATCACAGTGCACATAGTCAACTTGTAAAGTTCTTTGATACTGATTTTGGCCAAAGCTTTGAAGGATTCAAAAAGCAATTTTATGAATTCATGGAAGAGAAATCCAACAGGGCAACTATGCAGGAAATTTACCTCTGGCTCAGAAAGCCCTGGCTGAAAACACCGAGGATATGTTGAAGGAAATATTGCTTTTCTAGTCTTCTCCAGACATCTACTTCTGGCTACTAGTGGAGACAGGTTACTAAGTTGGGAGTGTATTTGCCCTGCCCCAGTACAAAAAGTTCTTAAGTTATGGAGACTGTGCTGGCTCTGAAGTCATATGAGTGGAGGAGGAGTACCCTCCTTAGAAACTTTGGACGTAAACTCGAATACAACTCGTACAGTCTGTGCGAGGAGGTGAACACGAAGAATATAATTACTTTTCTGTTCCACTCTAAAATACCATTGCGCTGAACACTCCAACTTGAAACTAATTTAGAGAACAGGCAGAGCTGACTGCTATGATTGATTGTGTCTCTGATTGTGGGTTTTTCAAACCATGCAGATTCTAAATCCCTACAGCTTTTCTAGATTTTTTTCTTGGGTTTTGCAAAGGGACTGCAAATAGCCTGGGTCCATGGTTTGTGCAGTATTAAAAGTGCTTACGTGCATCATGACTTATGAAGATGCACGATTGGCTAATGTTTAGAAATGTTTTCACCTTAGCTTGTTTCTCTGCCAAAAATCATGCATTTTAAAGCCGAAAGAGTTTAAAGTGTAGATGGAAGAATATTGACAGAACCTCTGAGACAGAGTCTAAAAATAGGGACTAGTTGGCTTTTTCCTTTAGTCATGCACTGTGAGCTTTAATACTTCAACCATATATGTATAAAGGTTACTGTGAATTCAGTCCTTTGGCAACTGAAGGCTCATTGCCTCTCAACAGACCTACTGTGGGAGAAACTTAGCATGTGGAACTTGTCTTGCTTGAATTCTTTTCACTGACCTGGGAATTTGCTAGATGTTTTCTGCACTGTTTTGTCTGAGGGCTGTTTGAGGCAGTATGAGAGAGGCTATATTTATTTTGTATTATTTTTATTTTTCTGAACATGAAAAAGAGGAAAAAATAGAATCAGCAGTTTACCTGAGATGGCTTCTCCAGTACTAGTCTAGAGAAACATATGGAACAGTAAGGTCATTAAAACTCTCATTGATTTCCTTCACCGGTTAAAAATACATTTGTTGAGTTGATAAACATTTGTGATGTTGATCCTTTAGCTATAATTCCCCTTAGGGAAACTAATAGTAGGACTGGGAGTGATTTCCCACCTTGTAGCCTACCTGTGAATATGGGGTAGGAAACAAGTTACCCTCTAGAGCACTTGCAGTCAGGTTTAGTAAGATGAGAGAAGAACTTAGCTTTTTCTTTGGGTCAGGTTCTTTGTCCTGTAGCAGAGCTTTTTCCCCTCTGCTCTGTGAGAGCAGAAGATGAGTGCTACAGATGTCTGTGCCCAGCTTTGGGTTTTCCAATACAACAGGGAGGTTGGCAAACTGGAACAAGTCCAACTGAAATCAACCGGATTGTTAAGGGGCTGAATTGTATGATAATGAGGAGCAGCTGAGAGCTGGCCTTTTTCAGCCTGAATGAGGGAAAGCTAAAGGGGAACTTGCACTGCCTAAGGGCTGATTATAGAGAAGATGGAGCAAGACTTCTGCATGTGCCCAAGCTGCAGCAAGGGAAAAACTTCTCAGCTCTGAGGGTGATCAAATGCTGGAGCAGGTTACCCAGAGAGACTGAAATCTCCATCCTGGGAGATTTTCCGAACTTGGCTGGACAAGCCCTGGGCAGTCTGGCCTAACTTTGAAGACGGATCCATCTTTGAAGTTGGCCCTGCTTCCAGTAGGAGGCTGGACCAGATCATTTCCAAAGGTTTCTGTCCAGCCTTTACAATTGTGTGAGTGCATTAGCCTGTGTAATCTAGCCCTATATGGCCTGCAGAGAACATGAAACTGCCATATTATTCTTGGACTTGAAATCAGTTTACAAAACTTTGTTTATTATTGGGGAAAACCCCATTATTCTGTAAGTTCTGCTTCACCTTGGCGATTACAGTAATTCTCCTGCATCGGTTTTAAAAGTGGCTTCCCATAAATTGTTACTGTATTCTTGTGGACGTATTCTCTGTTGAAGACTATTGACCCTGTTTATCTCTCTTGGAACATAAATACCAGAAACACATGTTTTACTTGTCTGTTTTGTGAACTGCCATACCTTCTGTACTCCACCAGGCCACCTACCCTATAAAAAAAAATTTTTTTGTGGTGATTTGACAAACAAACATGTGGGTATTTTTGGTTTGTGTGGATTTTTTTTTTCTTTTTAGGATTACAGTTTGCAATAAGAGGGGTCCATTCTGAAAGTTATGTGGACACTGGCAAAAGATTTGTCTAATAGTTTATTGCAGCATCTTTCCAGGAATCAAAATTAGGCTGATTGGTCTGTCATTCCATCAATTCTCCCTTTTCTCCTCCTTAAGAGACAAATGCTACATTTGCCCTTCTGCAGTCCTCTGGGATCTCCCCTGTCCTCCAGAAGCTCATAAAGATAATTGTTAATGATTCAGAAATCGCTGTCTAGTTTCTCTAAGGTGAATTTAATAAGGCCCAGCCAATTTGAACACATCTATCTTATCTAAATATTCTTTAATGTATTCTTTGCATACTTTGGCTTGCAATCCAGTTTTTTTTTTTTAAGTGGTCTTGAATGTCTTGTCAAGATTTACCATTTTGTGAAGGCTGGAGTGAAGAGGTATTAGATAATTAAGTTTTACCTTTCCCTCCATTGTTTTCTCTCCTTTTCTGTTACCCCTGACCTGCTTGTTTCCTTTTTTTACTTATCGGCTATTTTAAAATTCTTCTTTTTGTTCCTTTTGTCTCTTGCAGTTTGAAACTCATTTTATACTTCAGCTTTTTCTGTTGTATATCCTTTTTCTGTTTCATATACTTTTTTCTCTATATTCTTCCTTTCATATATGACCTTGCTTTCCTTTTTTGTATGATTATTTTTTGACAGCCAATCACTGAAGATTTCCAAGAGCAATGGCCTATTCTTTCCTTTCTTTGGGACAATTTGTGCATTTAATGTAACCTTCCTGCATAAACTGACAGCATATCTGCACATGTTTATCCTCAAGTCATCTTTCAAAAAGATCTTTAATCAGTTTCCAGAGTTTGCTGAAATCTGTTGGTTTTGATGGTCGTGGTGCGATGGGAGGGTGTTTCTGTTTTATTTCTGTAGCTGTCATATCTCATTTTTCCTAACAAAACAGTTTGTGACTGCTTTGCCCGGAAGGCCTCTCTTCATATTGTTAATCCATTCTTTCCTGTTAGATAGCACCAAACCTAAAATAACCACTCCCGTGATAGCTTCTTCACTCCGAAATGACGATTTGCCTCCAATGTAGCATCCTGACAGGTTAAGTCTTAGTTTTCTCATGTGGTACCTAAGTATTCAAAGTCTCTGTCACATCTCCTTTAGGTGCTTTTAAAGTTTCTCATTCACGAAAACCAACACACTCCCACCCTGCCTCCAAAAGAAAAAAATGTAGTCTTCGCTTTCTGGCTCAGTTTAGTATGTCTGCTCTTTTCCTTTTTTTCTTTGCACCCACTCCCCAAGATTTTCAACAAACTCATTTTTTTTATCTGTTTCTATTATAGCATTTATATGTGTTCTTGAAACTAAGCACATTTGCACTTTTATTCCATTGAGAGGGCTTGCTAAACAAGTGACTTGTTCCACAGTGATATTCCAGTCCTGTGATTTGCCTCATAAAGCTCTGCCATGCCGGTTATGTCTTCACTTGTGAATCAATGTCTCACTCTTTTTCCTTTGTTCCTGCTGTAGCTGTAGCCCATATAGGTCCCTCTCATGTTCACTAGGTTGTCATGCCACTCTTTTTGTATGCCCAAGGAAACTTAGTCATTGTGTTTGAGGACTTTGACCAATTCAGTTAAATACTTTCAGTACTTTGCAGCCATCAGGACATCCCTGTACTACTATCAGGTAACTGATGTGGGCATCTAACTTAGCTAAATTAGGATCTTTGTTCTGCTAATCCTGTTGGTGACAGTGCCAGCTTAGCTGTTACTTGGCCATACTGTCTGGGGTTAAATTTTGCAAAGTAGCTTTATGTTTTGAACACAATATAATATTTGTGTGCATTTAGCTCTAGCTCTAGACCAAGGGCACTGGCTCTCTACTGATCACAGCCTCTAGTTGTGTCTTTGAACTCTCCTTTCCTGATCAAAAAGTCATTTTTGTAGATCTTTATACCCTTTCATCCATCAAAAACTTGCAGTTTCCTGCGAATTTTCTAAGTCTGAAAACTGAGTAGGACCTAAATGGTAATCTGAAGAAACACTCTCCCAAATGGAACATCAAATGTACACAAGCATGTTATTCATCTGAAGGAAGCTGCCAGAACTGTCTTAATGCATCACATACTGTTCTTCAGCTGTCCTGCTGACAAAGTTTCCCCTTGTAGGGGAGGAAATTTCTCAATTCTTATCTGCTTCTTTAAATCTTTTGGGTCTCTACACGCCTTCTTTGCCTCAGTCTTTAATAGCCAGACCAGGTATTCTCAGGCTATTCAGCTTCCTGAGCTGGAAGACAGGGATGGAGAGCAAAATAAACTTCCCATGATCCAGGAGGAAGCAGTTAACGACCTGCTATGCCACCTGGACACTCACAAGTCTATGGGGCCTGATGGCATCCACCCAAGGGTGGGGAGGGAGCTGGTGGAGGACCTTGCCAAGCCACTCTCCATCATTTATCAACAGTCCTGGTTAACGGGGGAGGTCCCAGATGACTGGAGGCTTGCCAATGTGACACCCATCTACAAGAAGGGCCAGAAGGAGGATCTGGGGAACTACAGGCCTGTCAGCCTGACCTCGGTGCCAGGGAAGATTATGGAGAGGTTCATCCCGAGGGCGCTCACAGAGCATGTGCAGGACAACCAAGGGACCAGGCCCAGCCAGCACGAGTTCATGAAAGGCAGGTCCTGCTTGACCAACCTGATCTCCTTCCATGACCAGGTGACCTGCCTCATGGGTGAGGGAAAGGCTGTGGGTGTTGTCTTCCGGGACTTTAGTAAAACCTTCGACACTGTCCCCCACAGTATCCTCCTGGAGAAGCTGGCGGCTCGTGGCTCAGACAGGTACACTCTTCGCTGGGTAAACACTGGCTGGATGGCCGAGCCCAGAGAGTTGTGGTGAATGGAGACAAATCCAGTTGGTGGCCAGTCACAAGTGGAGTCCCCCAGGGGTCAGTTTTGGGGCCGGTCTTGTTTAATATCTTTATTGGTGATCTGGATGAGGGGATAGAGTGCTCCCTCAGCAAGTTTGCAGATGACACCAAGTTGGGAGGGAGTGTTGATCTGCTCGAGGGTAGGAAGGCTCTGCAGAGGGATCTGGACAGGCTGGATCGATGGGCCCAGGCCAATTGGATGAGGTTCAACAAGGCCAAGTGCTGGGTCCTGCACTTGGGTCACAACAAACCCATGCAACACTACAGGCTTGGGGACGAGTGGCTGGAAAGCTGCCCGGTGGAAAAGGACCTGTTGATTGACAGCCGGCTGAAGATGAGCCAGCAGTGTGCCCAGGTGGCCAAGAAGGCCAATGGCATCCTGGCCTGTATCAGAAACAGTGTGGTCAGCAGGAGCAGGGAGGTGATCATGCCCCTGTACTCGGCACTGGTGAGGCCGCACCTCGAATGCTGTGTTCAGTTTTGGGCCCCTCACTACAAGAAGGACATTGAGGTGCTGGAGCGTGTCCAGAGAAGGGCGACGAAGCTGTTGAGGGGTCTGGAGCACAAGTCTGATGAGGAGCGGCTGAGGGAGCTGGGGTTGTTCAGTCTGGAGAAGAGGAGGCTGAGGGGAGACCTCATTGCTCTCTACAATTACCTGGAAGGGGGTTGCAGAGAGGTGGGTGTTGGTCTCTTCTCCCAAGTGACGAGTGACAGGACAAGAGGAAATGGCCTCAAGTTGCGCCAGGGGAGGTTTAGACTGGATATGAGGAAAAAATTCTTTACTGAGAGAGTGGTGAAGCATTGGAACAGGCTGCCCAGGGAGGTGGTGGAGTCACCCTCACTGGATGTGTTCAAAAAATGTGTAGATGTGGCATTGTGGGATATGGTTTAGTGGGCATGGTGGTGTTGAGTTGATGGTTGGACTTGATGATCTTACAGGTCTTTTCCAACCTTAATGATTCTGTGATTCTGTGAAATTGTCAGTTGACTGATTGGTTTGTTCTTTTTTCTGTTCTTTCTTCCTTTCTTGTTCTTGTCTGTGTCTTGCACCTGTAAACACCCTCACCTTCTCAGAGTAATTTTGGTATTCCCTTAAGGTGTCAGCAATGTTTCTAGGAGTGTCAACTGTAAAATGATCGGGTGCCTTCACCTCAGCTCTGTACAGTATTTATATACTCCTTCCAAAGCTATAAGGCATCTACAAATGTTTCCTCAGCTGTTATGTCTTTTCCTAATGAGGACATGCTTTGGGTAAGACTAAAAATTTAGTATGATACAAATACCATGAATTTCTATTGCATATTGGTAAAAATATATCCAATATTCAATGAAGATAAAACCTGGACAGTAAGCTCCGCATTTCAAACAGTTTTCTTGATTTTTTTTTTTCTTTTATTTAATTGTACTTTTTTTCCTTATTTTTCTTTTCTTTACTTTTTTTTTCAATGATACTGTCATTGACTCTTATACTACCGTGACATATACTACCCTGACTTATGTCCTCACATCCAGTTTAAAATTGGCAAGTGCCCATATATTTCAGGGCTCCTGATCCACTACTCATCATCCACTATAAGATTGTCTTTGCCCCTTGAAGCATCCCTAGTTTTGATAAATAAGGATTTTTGCTCTGTTAGGATTAGCTAAATGAACAAAAAAAGAATATTCCAGGTAAATAAAAGACTCTGGGTGGCAAGTGAAAAGTGAAGTTAACAGGAGCAGCTGCAATCCTGCACAGAGGGGCAGAGGAAACAGAAGCTCTTCTCCATCTCATAGCAGAAAAGAAACCCTGAAGAGACTGGAGAAATGGGGCCAGAGCCCTCTCCCAGAGGCCTTCTAGCCTTTAATCTGGCAAGATTAAATAGTAAATGGGGCTTGGATTATGCTACAAAATCACAGAAAGACATACATGTTGTTTCAGTCACAGACACAGAATTTTCTTAAGCCTGTTGTTAAACAGAACTTTATTTCAAAACAGAGAAAGTACACATTTAAGGACCATTCCAAATGCCACATCAGAATGTTTTGAGCACTGTGTGGCCATACTGGCAGGTCCATTTGCAGGGTAGAAACTACATTTAAAATACTTCCATTAAAATAAATTATTGTTATTTTGGGAAGAACAGTAATTAACTCAGTAAAAATTGTCAGAAAATTCCTCTCTGGTATTAACTGTCAAAACATTTTTAAAAGTTTTTGGAATTATGAAGTTAGGGCTTTTTTATCATATGCTTTCCTGTTATATGAATTTAGAGATAATTTGTAGTCATTAATGTAGATTAGTATTTAAATTCATAATCCAGAGAGAAAGCCAGTTTTTAGCTTAGATTTTAGAGGTTGCTAATTGTTGCAGAATACTAAAAATCGATGTGAAAAAATGGGAACATTAACAAATATTCATTCATCTAATTTTTGCCAGATTTTATCCTTCTGCTTGGTAGAGAGAGCAATTCATTTTTTATCAAGCTGCCAAGGATCTTTAGTCTTTTGGTAATGCAACATAGTCACGAGATTCATCAGACTGTCAGATCTCTGAACCCTAGCTGCATTGAAAGAGTGTTTAATAATTCAAAAAGGAAATTTCCTGTATCTTTGCAGCAAAAGATGAAGTGAGTGGTTAGTCCCTAAGATTCAATATGTGAAAGACTGCATTTGAAATATCCAGTATTTAAACACTTATTGGAGTAAAGCAACAAATATTTTTATTTTAATTTTTTCTACCACTTATAATATGGAATTATATTTCTAACTCTATCCTTTATTTAGTAGATGTTTTATGTTTGACAAGCCTTATATTCTTCGTCTTAATACACAGAGAATTAGAATCAAATTCTGAAAATTTGAGGTAAAGTTGAGTATGTATAGTAGATTGGGTTTTATTCAATATTAAAAAAAAAAAAAGTATAAAATTGGTTCCAAATGATAGGATTTTAGACAATTTTATATATGTATCAGATAATCTTGCCAGTACATTAAGCAGCACATTTCAGCCTCAGCTGCTTTTTGACAACAGAAATTGATAGTTGTTAGCACCTTCCTGTATTCTGCTATCAATTATGCAGACATGTTTTCCCATAACAAAGCCAGTCATGGAGCATAATGTGTGAGATACAAATAATTTCAGACAGACTCAGCAGCCTGCTTGTATTGGGTTTGCATGGCAAGGTTTTGGTAGCGGGGGGGCTACGGAGGTGGCTTCTGTGAGAAGATGCCAGAAGCTTCCCCTGTGTCTGATAGAGCCAATGCCAGCCGGCTCCAAGACAGCCCCACCGCTGGCCAAGGCCGAGCCAAGCAGAGGTGGTGGTAGCACCTCTGGGATAACATATTTAAGAAGGGAAAAAACCCCAAACCCCTGCACAATTGCAGAGGGAGAGAGGAGTGAGAATATATGAGAGAAACAGCTCTGCAGACCCCAAGGTCAGTGAAGAAGGAGGGGGAGGAGGCGCTCCAGCTGCCAGAGCAGAGATTCCCCTGCAGCCCGTGGTGAAGACCATGGTGAGGCAGGCTGTGTCCCTGCAGCCCATGGAGGTCTATGGTGGAGCAGATATCCACCTGCAGCCCGTGGAAGACCCCACGCTGGAGCAGGTGGATGCCCAAAAGAGGCTGTGACCCTGTGGGAAGCCCACGCTGGAGTAAGCTCCTGGTAGGACCTGTGGACCTGTGGAGAGAGGAGCCCACGCTGGAGCAGGTTTGCTGGCAGGGCTTGTGACCCTGTGGGGGACCCACGCTGGAGCAGTCTGTCCTGAAGGACTGCACCCCATGGAAAGGACCCATGCTGGAGCAGTTCATGAAGAACTGTAGCTTGTGGGAAGGACCCACGTTAGAGAAGTTCATGGAGAACTGTCTCCCATGGGAGGAACCCCACGCTGGAGCAGGGGAGGAATGTGAGGAAGGAGCGGCAGAAACAATGTGTGATGCACTGACCACAACCCCCATTCCCTCTGTGCCGCTCTGGGGGAGGAGGCAGAGAAATTGGGAGTGAAGTTGAGCCCAGGAAGAAGAGAAGGGTGGGGGGAAGGTGTTTTTAAGATTTGGTTTTTATTTCTCATTATCCTACTCTGAGATTTGATTGGTAATGAATTAAATAATTTCCCCAAGTCGAGTCTGTTTTGCCCGTGACAGTAATTGGTGAATGATCTCTCCCTGTCCTTATCTCGACCCATGAGCCTTTCATTATATTTTCTCTCCCCTGTCCAGCTGAGGAGGGGGAGTGATAGAGCGGCTTTGGTGTGCAGCTGGCATCCAGCCAGGGTTAACCCACCACAATTCTATAAATAAAGCACTTTTTTGACAGCGCTGTGGTCAGCACTAGACAATAACGCCATAAAGCAATGGAAGCTCTGCGCTCCTTGCCTCAAACGAAGGCAGCATGACTGCGTCTGCACTTTCAGGAACCTGTGTCAAATGGTCTTCTGCTCTGAGTGTCAGAAGGAGTTGGGAAGAAGAAAGTAAATGTGGGTTAGCTATGAATTTCTCCAGAGAAGACGTAATTTTCTGAGAGGGGAATTTTAAGGACAATACATGCTTAGTTATTTTCACAAATATGCAGTAGTATTCATAAAGGAGTACAGGTGTCTGGGAGCTAAACCCTCTTAAACTAGAATAAAAATGGAACAGGCAAGTATGCCACTTTTGGTGAAACACTTCTGTTATTGGAGCTACAAATACTTTATAAATATACGTCCCCTTTGGTATTCTTTCTTAACACAGAATACGAGTAGCATGCTTATTACACTTGAGAGGAGACAGATGGGTTATCTGTGTCAGGTTTGCTCAGCACTGGAGAAGACAGTGACAAGGGACAGGGCTGGACAAGTCACTCCAATGACCTGCAGATCCCTCCCTGCTGCCCTTTTTCCTAAGGGGGCCTTTCTTCCCATGGCTGGAAGCACATCTGCCATGGGATCACAGCACAGACACTTTCATCAGGAGGCAGGTGGGCTGCAGGGGAGCTGGTGATGTGCCGGTGGGTGTTTGTGTGTCATAGCCCGTGTTGGGATGAATACCTGTTTTATAATAAAACCCTGGCAGTCTGTACTATCCTGTAAGATCACATTGTAGCATCTGTCCCATGTGGTTCATCCTGGCCATGTGATGATTCCCTGGCAAAGGATAAGCATCACTACCTCAGCTGGAGAGCATATTGCAGGCTCCAGTTTTCTTCTGCCAAAACTGGATGTTTTTCCAAACATCAGAGGTACTGTGAATCCCTTAAAAGCCTTGGCACAGCTGTAGCACATTACTTAATTTCTTCTATACTTTATTTGCTCTTTGAGCGTGAAGGTATAAATGCTTGGCATACTCATTCTTTTGTTTTCTAGTGTCCTAGTAGTACCTTTTTTCCTTCCAAATTTGCAAAAAACTTGCATATTCCTGGCTTCCATGAACTTAATTGTTCTGTTAATTAAAGATGAACATATACCTTTATTTTTTGACATGTTCACTGTTCGTTTGCTCTTACAGAAACAAAGACAGGGCTCATTAAATTTTACTAAGAGGTAAGATGCCATAAAATTAGTAAACATAGTAATTTCCCATTTGTGTGCTCTTATCCCCTTGATAAATGTGAAGTAGTTTAAACATCCATAAGAAAGTGGGAAGTTTTTAACCATGTAGGAAAAAGATGCTGCCATGAATAAACTGATGCGTTTGGAGGTCATGTTCTAGTTTTCTACACAGTAGCATCTCTGTAACTACAGATATACATAAATATTTTGGTATTCAGGAGTAATGACATTAATTTTGCTGGATAAGTCTAAGGACATTTTTGGCCCTACATTTCTAAAAATACCTCGTAATTTTGAATGACTTCTCTCTGAATAATTACTTAGCCAGAACTTTTTAACTTTTTGGTGAATAAAATGTGATAAAAATACATGAAAATGGTCTATTTTCATGTCAAGTAATGTTTAGATTTGCCTTGTCAGACCTATTTTTCTGAAGTGGCAGGTAGCAGAAGCATCCAGAGCAGGGACCCGGAGCTAAAAACGTGGAATCTTACAAATGCCTCTGCCAGCTCAGTCTTGACTTCTTTCCTTTATTTTCTTCAGGATCCCGTATTTCATTTGAATGTAAAAGATGCTTCTCCAGAACAACTGTCTTACTATGACTATGGCTGGGAAAGGGGAGGGTTAGGCTCCAGAAATGCCTTTCTTTCTGCACATCTGTTTAGATGCTGATTGGTTTTTGTATTTTTGCTTCAGTCCATTTGGAGTAAATGAATATAAAATGTGCTAAACCAGGATTAATTAAAGAGGATGACTTAATAAGCAAACTGAAGAGATCAGGGGTAAACTCCAAGTAATGTTTTGCAAAATCTAGTAAATACCCTCCCCTTACTTCAGTTATGGAGAAATAGAAAGAAGATCTTTTATCTTTTTAAAAACTTTCACTACTCACTGCTCCCTCAGTTGTGGTTAAGTATAGCCAAATGTTTGACTCATGCAGGTTTAGTTTTCTTATAACTTAGAGATCCTGATACGTAATCTGTTTTTTAACCCCGATACTCTGTGTTGACAGGGCAAGTCACCATTTCCTCCATGAGCTAAATGTATAAAGACATGTTCAACAGTGTCTGTGTGAAACCCTTGAACATTCTGGTGATGAGAACCATGGGAAAGGCCACATGGAATGATGGTTTTGAATCCATTGTATACCTTGAGGGTGTATAGAAAAAAAGGCAGGGGCAATGAACTAAATAGGGTTAAAAGAAGACAGTCACATTCCTTTTGTGAAGATGGTCTAACTATGCACTTAAAGACAAATAAGTAGAGACACCACCCATGAGACCAAAATTATGGCTTCATAGTATCTTCTAAATCCATGTAACATAAAAGTATTATTGCAATGTTATACTATATGGAATACATATATGTATATATAATAATGTAAATTCGTAGACTAATAGGGCAATATTACCTAATGAACTCTAGCTTTGTGTTGAAAAATGTCTGTAATACTCTCTCTCAAAATATTTAGACTTACTTTTTGTCGCTATGCCATTCCTTAGTTTATTCTGCATGTTGTGAAACTGGTTAGACACTTATAATAACTCTATAAACCATAGCTGTGTAGTTTTATTGAATACTTGTTTGTGGAGGCAGCATCAGCCAATAAAAGCAAATTGTATTCTGTGTTTGTGTACAAACACACACAGAAGTTTTTTATATATATATATAAAAAACCAAGAACTTCTCACTTCATTAAGCCATCACATCCCCTTTGTGGAACATTTGTTCCTCTCTAGAGGAATTACAGTCTTTCCCAAGATCCTGGAATTCTGTTAATTGCTTTTGTCAGAGGTAGGCTTTAATTCTTTCTCGTGCAAGCTAAACCCATTTTTCATGAAGTGACTTTAATTTATAATTTTTTTTTTTTTTGCATGACTTTCCCTATCCTGAAGCTAAGTAATCCCCCAACTTTGAAAGAATGAGAAGAAAAGTAGAAATTTAGGTGTCTCCTAAACCCCAAAACCTGATTCTTATATTTGTGTGTGTATTTTTGATTGTTAATGATTTGGAAGTGAAGATAATCTGTTAAGTAGTCAGGGAGAACACTGTGGTGATATTTCCCAGTGTGGCAAGGAAGGACTCACCAGAGGGTGTGGTTGGTTGTGATGGGCAGGTTCACTGGTCATCATCTGAAGCATAATAGGGACAACTTGATTAAAGACAATGCAGGGATATTTTATCAATATTTATCCTGATGGCTGCATTATAGTGTAAAAATAGCTGGCTAACCAATTGCAGCAGCATGGAGGTAAATCAGCTCACTTTCCTAATGTGCTTGTGATGCTTTGGGTACCTGCTTTGGTTTATTTGAATGCTAGCTTTAGTTTGTCTTGCTGGAGAGTGGACACTGAAAGTAGTAGCAAGAAGAGATATTGTTACATGGTTTTAAGCCAAAGACAAGTCCAATTTTGACTCAGGCCTATTACAAATCCTCATTAAGTTCAAGCAGTTTCCATTTCAGTGGCCATACAAGGTGACTACTTGATAATCAACCAAGTGACCGAGCTAGTTAATCCTACTGAAACAGTGATTTCAGGTTTTTTTTTCTTTCTGTGGATATTTTTTGCAGTGGAATAGACTACTCCATAGAGAACTTTGGCATCGCGATAATTAATTTTCTCTTACAAATTTCCTTTTGCATACTTTTAGGAGCACTCCTGGTATCTCCAGGAGTTCATAAAAGATTACAATAATCTCCTTTAATTCAGCAAAATGAAGCAGTATTTAGTAGACTCAGGAAATAATCAAACAATCCAGATTCTGTTTGTAAAATATGTGTAACTATCTAGCAGGTATATTTGTGTGTTTGTGTGCATGGGTGTTGGACAGCACAAGTTTAAGTATGCAAGTCTATACATGGAGGGTTACAACTCTCTTCAGTAAGCAATAGGAGCTATCAGTGGTATCATTGTAAAATATTGGCTATATATTCTTCCTCATTCCTGTTAATTCAGAGATTTAGTAGAGCATTTAACATACACTGAACCTAAAAAGTGTTAGCTAAAAACGTCTATTTCAAATTATGTAAAATGACTATGAACTTCTGACATGTAATAATGAGCCTTTGAACACAGGTAATACCTTGCTCTAAAATCAATAGGTCATGTCATAGCTGCAGGCAGCCCACGGACAGCTACCATGTTCTGTTGCTTTAACCACCTTCATTAACGTTTCTGAAATTAAGTTGAGATGTTTTATAATATATTGAAGTTAAGAGCTGATTATGGGTGACCTTGTAGCAGTAGTTTGGCAGTAAGTGGACTTAAAGTCATCCATAGAAAAGCATGGATAAAGCTGATTTATACTGAAAAAACAACCTTGTTCCATTATCAAAGATAAAGGAGTGTGGCAGGACAGGAAGTGATTATTGATTTACCAGACTATGACTATAACAATAAAATAATTTCTAAAATATTTATATTGTGGGTCATTCGCTGTATACCTGCATTGCGGAGATTAAAAGTTGAAAGAAATTGCTATTTTTTTAATTAAAAAACAATCCTCCCCATTTTTTCAAGACTGTTTTGAGTGTAGCCAAATATTTATTTCCTCCCACAGTTTTAAATATTATAATTTAATAGCTGCCTCTGTTTGATACACACCATTAGACTCTTTCTCAAAAGTAATTTATCACTGTATATTTGAACCATGAGTCAGCAAGTCCCAGATGAGAACTGAACCTCTCTAATGTCACACATCGTATACATTTTGGCCTCTCTGAATTTCTATAAATCCAAATTTAGCAGAATAATATTTCAAGTCACACTTAGGAAGACCAAATGATGCATATGAAAGTACATACATGTGTGTTCATATTAAGCACACATATTTTAAGAGAGATCCTCCGGTAATTTCATTATTCAATTACACTGTAGACATAGGTTTAGCCAGATGCCTAAATAATCCATATCCTAGATGTCACATAGGATAATCTACATCTAAAATAGTACTTTTAATTAACGGATTATAATGCAGACACTACTATGTTTTAAGTCATTTTCACATTAGACATTATTTCCTAAAACATTTTTATTGTCTATTGCAGAAAATAAATCAACCACACTGCTTAGCTTTGCTTAGTTGGTATAGCCATAATTAAATTTTTTATTATTTTCATGACTATACAAAGCCTTTTCCTTGATGGATTGCTTTGAAACATACTGAAATGGATAACTAATTTTCCTGGAAAAAAGAATTCTTACCTTTTCCAAAATAGCAACAATTTTCTCTGAAGCCTTTAAGAAACTGAGATCATGATGTCTGAAAAAGAATTTCACGCTTTGACTTCAAGTGTGAAAGAATAAATAGTGTTGTGAAGGTAAAAAGTCAACTGATGATCAAAATAGATGTGTTGTGTTCAAAATTAGACAGCTTTAACCTGATTAGAAGAAAAGTAGTACATAGTAAGTTGGGGTGGAGAGTGGAAGAAATGAAGAGTGCTCAGGTCCTTAATTTCTTTCAAATGAGATGGAAAACTGGGCTGAAACATTGCTGCAATCAGGAGGGATGTAGCCACAGATCACAGAAATTGGTCGTGATTTTTGCTTTTTTAAAAAGTGATTCTGAATCTGGAGGATAACAGTGGGGCTGTAAATGTTTTTATCTCATATAATTCCCCAGGAATTAGATTTCATTACGTTTGCCTTCTCTCTTGCTCATTTGCACACAGACATGGCATTGGGAAGTTAAAATAACAACATAATTTGCCTTTGAATACTCTGCCATTTCTGTATCATCTGATTCATTCGCTGAACTGCAGAACTCTTACTGCCTGCCTGCATGTTCTAAAGTTCTTCCTATCAGGCATTACAGAAGGTTTCTTTCACATTTTTGCCTGTGGGTCTGCAGCATGGTTGTATAACACAGCAAAACATCATTCAAAATTTTTGTGAACTGTTTTGTGTTTCAAGACTTTTATTATGGAAAAAAGGACCATTAAAAAATAAATAACTGGTAAAGTAAGAAAAAGGACCCTGCAGTGATCTGGTATTCTAGAGCAGAGAATTAGTCTTCCAAACAGAATCCAGTTCACTGGGGACAAGGAGTATATGGACTCTGACTTTAGCTATTCATAATTTTCAGCTGACTGAGCAAAAAATTCTTGAGATGAGTCAGTTCTTCCTCTGAAAAGGCTTTGCTGCCACACTGTGGAAAAAAATATTTATTCCATTTAAACTGCTGTTATAAAACCCACACAAGCTCAGTTCTTACCTCTCCCCAGCATCCACCCCACCCCTCAAAAAGACAGCTGAAGAACTGTAAGCTAAAAATACAACATTGGGAAAGCTAACAATCTAGTTTCAGTTTCAGCTTTGACCTTAGTTGTATACCCTAAGGAAGAAAAACAATGGCAATAATATGAAGAACATGACTTTAATAGAGGACTGGTAGAAATCAATTGAAGGACTCCTCCTATTTATAAATGACAGGTCCAGAAAAACAATTATATAAAGAAGAGACATCTAAAGGCACTGTCATTGCAGGTATTAAGAAGAAACTGGAAAGTTAAAAAAAAAAAGTAGAACCAAAAGAAGCTTTCAGATATGACTCTTTTGAATTCATATTTCTATTTTTTTCAGTCTAGATTGATTTCCATTTTCAGTGAGCCAAGACACTGATTTCAGTATGAGCAATATAAGTCATGTCCAAAAGGCAGGAATTCACCATGCTTTTTTTCCTTTTCCTGTTGTTGTTTTAATTTGTTTTGTTTCTTGTTTTATTTTCCTCATTTTCATTTTCAAAACATTAGTTCAATGACCGGAATGCTAGCTTGTTGTATTGCATGGGGGCTAGTGCTTGTTACGGATTTCAGTACAAAAGGCACTCAGACTCTGTAAAGTATTGAATAAAAATGCCGTTTATTGGCACTAACACTTGAAGGGAAAAGAGGATAGTGTAGATATTTTTAAAACCCTTCAGATGGACTGATGGGCAAAGCAGATCCCGCCTTTAGTGCTCTTATAGGATTTTCCTAGCAGTGAGCAATTCTATTCACCATTTCTACTGCCAAGCAAATGTTCACATGAGGACATGCTGCTTCACATCAAGATAAAGATAAGCAGACACAGATGGAGTAATTGCTGGTGCCAAGTGGGAGCTGCCTGCAGGCTCCCTGGGTATGAATGGCTGGTGGAGTTTGTGCTGTGGCCGGTGCTGTGTGTGGAATGGCACAGCCCTTCGCCGTGCTCAGGTCACCTGGCAGGGGGACAATTATCTTCTCCATGGGCAAAGTCCTCCCATTAGCACACCTACACCTGGGAGCTGGGATGGAAGCACTAAATCTTCTTACCGGGCTGGCTTAAGATGTTGTCTATGTTCCTAATTTAAACATATTATTTGCATCTTACATGGGATGTTGATGAGGCAAAGTTATGTGACAGTACTTTTAGGCAGTGCAGCAGCAGCTCCTGCCATGAATAACTACTAGAGTTTAAACTTAGGAAAAAGATTGTTCTCAGCACATTTTTCTTGTTACCCTTATCACATCTTTCATGTGACGTGTTGCTATTTCTTTACTTTCTGCAGATATTTTTTTATTTTCTGTCCTTCTCCTAGTTTCTTTTAAAGTTATTTTTTAAACTGAACTTTCTGGCTAAATTAAAGAGGAGAGGAGGAGTGCACTCCAGGCTATACGATGTTCTTCAGTGCGTGGTGTGAAAGTGGAAATTAATAAAGAGTAGCTTTCAGGCTTCAAGCAAGGATTGGCTCCATTAATCATAGGCTGCGCAATGGTAAACAGGTAAAATTGAAGCTGAAGACGACACAGTTGAGTTGTATTAATTTGTAACACTTTCAAGACATTGGTATCTACACTGTCCTAAGAGTTCTTAATAAAGGGATTAAATACACGAAAACACAGAACAAAACCACAAAACCGTGATGTGGTTTTGAATTATAAAAAATGAAATAAATTTCTAGATTCACAAATCTGGTAAATCTAGTCATATAGTAAACACCTCAGTATACAAACAGGTAACCATACAATTAAGATAACTGGGATTGCATACAGTTAAATAACAATGTAATCTATTTCTAAAATTAGAAATATTAGAACCAGATTCAACCACTTCAATAACAAAATCTCACAGCTAATGAAAATGATGCTTGTAAAAATATCTGTCTTACCTCATTTTTCTTTCTTTTTTTTTGAACCAGAATTTTCACAAAGCTCCCTGGTGTCCTTGTCTAAAGATAGAATATGTTTAACCATCTCTTTACAGAAATGAACTTAAGAAAAATTTGTTGTTCTGAAAAATTACTCACTGTATCACTAAACATAAAATCTACTTACTATCTAGTATAATGTTAACCGGTAGTGTTAAGGATAGAGAAAAGTTCATGAGAAAACATAAAATGCATATTTTGGAAGAGAAAATAAAGGCAAAAGCTAAGGGAAACATTTGGAATGGTAATTTGTATATCTCGACATGCATGCTCATTAAAAACCAAAAAGGAAAAAAAAAGAGAAGAAAATGTTGTTAATTTAGCTACCAAAGGGATTCAACTCACTTCTCTGTAGTTAAAAAAGGTAAAAGTAAGATTAATCTTGGTTTATTGTGAGCACGTGTGAGACAGTAGAATGCAGTAAGTGCACTTTTCAC
The DNA here is from genome assembly GCF_030936135.1 of Gavia stellata. Classification (NCBI taxonomy): domain Eukaryota; kingdom Metazoa; phylum Chordata; class Aves; order Gaviiformes; family Gaviidae; genus Gavia; species Gavia stellata. Next base: position 19,421,235 of record NC_082598.1, on the reverse strand, counting down.
ATACTTCCCTCAAGGTTAAATTTTTTTGGAAAGAGGTTTGCAACAGAAGGTATTTGTCAGTTAATCAGCTGGTGTTTTGATGAAATTTTCTGGTTCTCTATCTCATGACTAGTTCCTATGATAAATCACAGTTGTAAGGTGTAGAAAAACAGATTGTCCTACCTGCAAAGACATGGGTAATATTAGTTTTGGAAATGAGGCATTTTTTACATGGAAAAAAGGCTCCTAGAAATCTGATGGGATTTTCTGGAAAAACATAATGTTCTTCCATTATTCAAATCTTCTTTCTAATACCATGGAAGGAAAAAAATATCAGTTGCTCAATTATTAGCCAACATTACTGCAGTAAATCATAAAAATTCAAATATATGGTTGGAGAAATTGTAATCTTGTATTTAGAACATATTATATTTATTTGGGTTTTTTTATTTTCTTAGTAACTTATTCCAGAAATAGTCGTGTACATACTTATGGGGGTACAAGGTGATTTCCAAACCCTTAAGAAGCATTTTAGTCAATCAGTCTGGGATTAATCTCCAGTATGAAAAGAATGACAATGTTCTGCTTCACCAATTTTCTCCAATGTACACTTTCTGTAATGAAAAATGCTGAAATTTCTTGGAACTATGGAAAGGAATGATAACAGTCCTGAATCATGTTTTCCTCTGTACCAAATACATAAATAACAACCGTGTTAAGGCTGAGCATTTTCAAGTCTTAGAACCAGAATTATCAAACATTTAAGATTGGAAGGGACCTCTGTGGGTCATCTGGTCCTGCTGAAATCAGAACTAACTAAGAAATTAGATCAAGTTGTGAAGGACCTTGTCCAGTCAAGTTGTGAAAATCGCCAAGGATGGACTTTCACAGTCTCTCTGGGCTTGCTGTTCCAATGCTTAACCTCTCTCATGCTGAACTTTAATTTAAAACTCTATGTCTAAGGAATTTCCCATGCCTACTCAGAATTTTCCATGCTGTAGCTTGTTCTTTGCCTCTTGCCCTTTCACTGTGTGTATCCAAGAAAAATTTGGCTCCATATTCTCTATGAGCACCCTTAGATAGTGGAAAGCTGCTCTTATATCACTAGCAAGGGGGATTCTTAATATTTTTTCCTCCAGGCTGAAAAATCCCAGCTTTCTCAGCAGTTCCTCAATGTCATATTATCCAGTCCCTTGATAATCTCACTAGCCTTGGCTGGACTTGTTCCATTTGCCAATGTCTTCCTTGTACTGCAAAGCCCCAAACTGGACACAGTCCTCCATGTGAGGTTTCACAGGTGCCAAAAAGAAGGGAAGAAGCACTTCCCTGCTGCTTACTCTCTCCCTGATGCAGCTGAGGGTGGGGTGCCTTTTATCGCTGTGAGAGCACAACAATGACTCATGGTCAGCTTGGTGTCCACCAGGGCCCTGGGTCCTTTCCTGCAAAGCTGCTTTCTGCAGCCAGTTGTCTCTCAGCCAGTGCCACTGCTTGGGGTTTCCACCCACCCTGTAGCCTTTTCAGTTTCACGGAATCACACAGAATCATTAAGGTTGGAAAAGATCTGTAAGATCATCAAGTCCAACCATCAACTCAACACCACCATGCCCACTAAACCATGTCCTGCAGTGCCACGTCTACACATTTTTTGAATACCTCCAGTGATGGTGGCTCCACCACTTCCCTGGGCAGCTTATTCCAGTGTCTCACCGCTCTCTCAGTAAAGAAATTTTTCCTAATATCCAGTCTAAACCTCCCCTGGCGCAACTTGAGGTCATTTCCTCTTGTCCTGTCACTCGTCACTTGGGAGAAGGGACCAGCACCCACCTCTCTGCAACTCCCTTCCAGGTAATTGTAGAGAGCGATAAGGTCTCCCCTCAGCCTCCTCTTCTCCAGACTGAACAACCCCAGCTCCCTCAGCCGCTCCTCATAAGACTTGTGCTCCAGACCCCTCACCAGCTTCGTTGCCTTATTGGAGGCTATCTGAAAAACCTTGCTAAGGTCATGGTAAATGAGATTAACTAAGCCAGTCATTTCATCGTAGAAGGCAATCCAGTTGGTCAGGAATGGCTGGTAAATCGTGGTAAATTTCTGCTGGATGTTTCTAATGAACCTCTTTGGTATTTGGCCAGGACTAAAGGAGCTTCCCCACTGAGGTGACAGAGAAGATAAAGTGCTCTTAAGTTTTCACATGTACCTTCACATAACTTTTTGATTAAGATGTGGTATACAGTAAACAAGTGTTCTCCCTAGCTAGTGAAAAAAGATGGTGTTCTATAAATAAACTGTTGTCTGTTGCTGGAAGAATGAAAATCATAGGATGTGCTTGTATGAGATCATGTTCAGCTACTCTTCTAACAAGGGCTATTCCCTCAGTGGCTTTCCCTTGGTTTCCTTGCTTATGCAGTTGTTCAGTTTGCTGCACATAATTTATCTTATTCCATTGGGGTTTGATCTTAGCTTCAGGGCCTCCTCTGAGCATTCATTTTTTATTTGGAAGTGCATTGCATATATGTATAATATACATATGCTCTCCATGCTAGCATCTGGGATCAACTATTTTAATGTTTGTCCAATTGTGGAAGAAGCGGAAAGAAGATTACTTAGCCTCTTAGCAGCAATCGCACTCAAAGGCCCCCTTAGCAGTTCATGCAATATGGAGTTACAGAGTCTCCCTGAGACCCCCTAAGTAACATTGGACAAATAAGAAATGAAAGAAGCACGGCAAAAGCTTTGTCCTTCAGTCCAAACATGTTGCTGAAGTTTGCCTGAAAATGATTTAAAAAACAGGATTACTTTTCATTTCCTAAAGCCCTCAGTGCTTACAGCAGCCTGTGTAATCACAGTATTCAAGGCAGTGTGCCCGGGAGTGTTTGAAGAGTCACAGAGGTTTGAGCTGAGTTTGGGCTGTACATTTTGCTTAGTTCAGCTTTTTTTTAATAAATTCTTTGATTGATTTTTTTCCCCCCAAAATGCATTGCCAAAAATATCAGTTGTGTTTTACACAGGTTTTGCTTTAACACCTACAAACTCACTTTCCAGGCATTTAGCAGCTGAGGAGTAGAATATTTGAGGGATTTGGAGTTTATCTTTACTGAAAAGGGTTGCATTTATTTCTAATACGGAGAAATCTTCTTGGCCCGCAGGCTGTGCATTCATTCTCATCTGCTATCTCTGTGTTGCCTGTTTTGGCCTGAAGACTGTATCACAACCTAGTATTTTTTGGAAAGAGAGTCAAAGCACAGGGGAAGATGACTTGGGAGAATTTAACATAAAAAACAAGATGCACGGGCAGAAAAGCCTGACTGAGAATATTTGCATCTGAAGTACATCTGGACTGACTTTGAGAGTGGCAAGAAAGGTATTAATCATCACCTCTATTAATCAACATAATCAATACTGTACTCAGTTTCTCATTCCACTTTCTTGAAAGTAAGCTGTGCTGAGTACAGTAAACAAATTGCCATTAAAGAACTGATTAAAACAAATCGTGTTAAGCACAAATGATTAAATGGCTGCTATACCAAAAATGCCATGCACACTTTAATTCTCTGTTCAGAAATTTAACATTGGTGCTGTGAAAAGGATGGGAGAGTGGATGAAAATTCAACAGTGGATAAAAAATTTTCCAAGGAATTTGAAATAAACAGAACTTCACCCTAAAATTGTGTCAGAAAAAAGCCTATATTAGCTTGTTTATTAGAATTAATTTTCCCACTCATGCAAATTTGTGATGAACTTCTTAACATGTATTTGCATGTTTTATAAAACACATGTGTTCCTTCCTACCGCTTTCCCCGTCAGTATTACAGCTTTATCTTTCCTTGAGTTTGTATGCATTTGTACTAGGTAGTGTGATAAGAAAATCTGTGGGTCCTGAGATGAAGATCGGCATAGACATTACACTGATCACCCATGTTAGCGCTCACGTGATCCTGGAGCATGTAGTTGAGTTGTAGCATAAAAAATAATAGCTGATGTTTGTAAGACCAATAATCATGCTTTTTACAGCAGTGAACTCAGATCAGCATTCAGTTTTTGCAGGTACTCTCTACGTACAGAGAAACCAGCAGAAGAGCTACCAATACAAACAGGCAAAGCAGACAAGAAAAACAGTCACTTGGCTGGCAGGAAATGTCACATTTTTCCCTTGGTTTTCAGAGATCTTGAGGTGATATATTTGTCCCATCTCTGGCTCCTGGAAATTAAAATTCCAAACTGACAGTGGTGTCTGTGTAAAAGAGGTGCAAATAATCTTAAATGTATATGATTCCGAGGGCAGCCTAAAATGAAAATTACGCATAATTTTTTTCTCAAGGAAGGAAAATATCCCCTGATTAGAACGAAAAACATTTATGAAGTATTGGGTTTTAATTCACTGGTAAAATTGGTACTATCATCACCGTTCACTCTGAATCACATTTGCAGAACGTGGAATTTGTGTTATAGCTATGAACAGGATTGTTTCTTCTTTTTCTGTTCTTTTTCTCTTCATGTGACTTATTTCTGCACTTTACAAATTATTAGTAGTAATGGTTAATTTTATCTGGATCATAAACTTTAGCTACACCTAGTTCCTAATATATCTCCAGTATAACATTTTGATTTTAAAAGTATTTTAAAAGTGGAAAAAACCTCCATATGCATGGAATAGAATCCTAGAAAGCCCGAAGTAGATATAGGGCAAGTTCTAGTCACAGTGTGATTCTGTAAAGTTCACAGTGATGTAAAACACAGAAAAGTACTGATGTTTTTGAATCCCCGCTCCAAAAGTATTTAATTCCTCTTTAGGGGCCTTTTAAAAAAGACCAAAAACATATTGATAGAAATAGCTAAGAAAAACTAAGAAAAACTATTTTGGTGTGGGTTGGGTGGCTAACAGGAGTGGAAATGATGAAAAAACAGAGTTGCCACAACAACAGCTCACATCCACAATAGTCCATTTTGAGTCCCTTGGCTCCATTTTCTTTGGGAAAGACAAAACAGAAACATATCAGCTAAGTTAATTGGGCATTTTTTCCCCTAACCAGCCTACAACTGGAAAGCCCAAGTATTCTTCTGAGAAAAATGTTGTAAGAATTCCAAGCAGCGGCTTTATTCAAATCTTCCAACATGGACTTTAACATATTTCTGTATGTTCTCCCGTGAACTTTTGCAAAGTTATTCAGGCAGATAATATGACGTGGTAGTATATCTTGACTTGCTGTTTTGCGTAATATTTTCATGTCCTGTCTTAGGATGAATCTAGAATGCTCATTTGATTTAAATAAACTGTAAGGTGAATTAGACTTGCTGTGGGCTTGCCCAAGAATGGATGCTGGGTAGTAAATAACTCCACTGCATAACATAGCTGGCTTTCTCAGGTCCTGGTTAGTTTTTTTTTGAAGGAGTAGGGAAGCTTCTGTTTCTGAATGAAGCATAAATTATTTCAGTCAAAAAAAGCACAAGCTATCAAACAACAAAAAAGTGTCAGAATTAAATTATTGAGTAATATGCTAGTGATCTCTTCAGGAAAAAGACGATGTTTTTCTTCCATTCCCCATCATAGGGTTGGTTTTTTCTTTTCCTTTTTCTTTTCATTAGCTGTAGTGTTTTTACTCCTTCTGGAATGCAGATGTTCTTTTGCTTTGCAGTAATTATCAGAGTGTGTCAATGGTTGCTTCCTTCTGCACAAATTTCCCTAAAGAATTTGCTATATTGGGAAAACAGCTGTTTCTCCGTGCCTCTGTTTGCATTTCAAAATTGCAATGCATGACGAGCCTCACACTAAAGTTTCTTTAGCAGAAAGAGGAGTTATACAAAGCCTAGTTGTACATCAGTTCTGTGGAGCAAGCATGTTGAACATATACTCTGTCTCTAAGTCAAGAGCTTTAAAATCACTGGGAGCAAGGTAAAGGTGCAGCTTCAAAGCTGTGGAGAGTAATTAATTTTATTTTAAAAATATCTGGTTTTCTATGATGCTCTAAGGCAGTTAGAAATCGTCAAACATTTCCCTCCTCTGGTCTATGATTTGAGGGTGAAAATATTTTCCTGCAGAGTGATTGTAACCATTATGTGCATTACAGAGCAATACTATTAAAGATTAAATCCAGAAATGCTTAGACCTTGCCTTGCACTACTGTATTTGAAAATAGGTTCCTGGGGAGGACATTTTCTGACATTTTTTTCTTAATTCTTCTGTTGTCACTCACCTGAAAAAAACACTACTAGTGGTAGCGACAGCAAATTCAGCTAGTTGGATATAAAGTATTTGTTTCTGCTATGGTGATGGGACCTGTGGATTTTACATCTGCTCACTCCTTTTATTAAATGTTTGATCAAATTTTGTTATTTCTAATGGGTTTACTTCTTAGAAATGATGGAGCTTGGTTAGTTTTCCTGGGAGTTATGAGTGCTCAGTCCCACTGAAGTTATAGGCAAAGAATCTGACAGTTGCTGGATTTTCTTTATAAGAAGCGTCAAAGGACAAGGATTTCATGATTGTATCTGGGTGAAATATCAGTCTTTGTGGGCCCATATGACATTCAGAAAAATTTCTGACTAAAGATTAGAAAATACTACTTTTGTAAATCTTTTTTTTTTCCTAGAAACTTTTAACAAGAAGGAACTGATTCTACATTTATCTATCCAGTACTACATCACAATCTAGTCCTATTTACTTAGTTCTACCATGTGCTATAGTCTACCCAGGCTACTACAATGTAAACAACTTTTTCTGTTTATATCTTAAGAACATGTGAACTCATATTTGAAGAGGTGTGCAAGTAAATACTGTAACGGTGCAAGAGCAGGGGAAGGTCAATTAATACAGATGCTGAGGATGTTATATTGTGTCATATTCGGGCTTTCCCACTAAAATGTGTCTCTGATTTCTGACTATGCATATCAGGACAGAAAATCTGGAGAGCAAAGCATATTAATACTTAGATTGTAAAGAGATGTATGCTCACAAGAAGGCAGGTGGTAGCAAGTGTTACCTTCTTTGTTTTTGTTTTCACAATCCTAGCTCATTTTCCATACACTGTGCGATAGAGCATCCCTAATGCAGCAAATCAGTATCGAGAAACAGAGATGTGGGACAGAAGGTGAAGGCAGTTATTACGATGATGACTTTTTATTGTTTATAAAACAGGGGAGGTGTAGTGGAGGTGTGGACCTGTTTCCATTTCATATATGGAACCGTATAAGCGTTGTCTGCAAGTTTGCAGATTATTTTAATATATATACATATGTATACATATATATACATAGAATGAGCCATATTAAGCATTATTTTTAATGAAATTGTTGTTTTGGTTTTATTGTGGGTTTTTTGAGGGTAGGAAAAAAATTAAATATCTACAGAGGAAATTGAAATGCCAACTATTTAAACTTAAAGAGCAAAATACTCCACTGTCTTAAGTAAGTTGTTCACAATAATTTTTCTCCTATCAGTTACAGGAGAAAAGCGCCAGCATAGTGAAAGTTGACTCCATGATGCTGTTTAGATTTTGCTTGTAGTTTTAGGAATATGGGTTTAGCGTTTCTAATTGAGTAAAAAGATTTCTTCAGTTTTGACTTCACCATTTATAAAGTCACAACTAATAGGAAATAACAGCAAAACTGACTTCAGCAAGGACACTCTAGCAGGGTATTACAGACACAGTCACGGCTGCCAGGGCTCTGGTTGCAGGCAATCAGATGTCCTTGTCACATTCTGTGCTTGATGACCAGCAGTTTGGGTTGGACTATTTATCACACCAGCAGCAGTAAATGTTACTGTAATATCACAGAAAGATGGCAAAACTTTCATTAAAAAAACACAAAGTAAAGCAAAGAAGAAAGGAAAACCTTAAAATGAAGGCATTCAAGACAGAGTTTTCCAGGCCAGAGACTCAAATGTTTCTAAGTGTGTCTCATATATATATATATTCAAATGTGTATGTACGTGTGCATATATGTATGCAGCCAAAGAGGGGATGATTCAGGAAGAAGAACTCGAGAGAGTGTGAGGAAAATATGTAGGACATTTGTCCTACAGCTGCATTAAGGTCACGTTCGATAGTGTCCTGTCTATTGAAGAGAGTGTTCAGATGCCTTTAGTGCCTTCTAGTGATAGCTGAGAGCTGGTATTGTCTTCCCCCTGCTCTCAGAATCTTTATCAAAATAGAAAGACTTTAAAGATTGCTGTCCTTTTTAGTACTTTTGGCCCAGTGTTGTTTCTTCTAACAGTTGTTTTCACATTTAAAATCTTTGCTACTCTGCAGCTAAGTGGATCAAAAACTACTAAAGCATTTGGGGAATTTCTTACTTAAGAGATGAAAAGGTTGTGGTGTGATAAATTAGGTTTCAGTATCATGCACTCCTGGTAAATTTAGGTTGAATGAAAGGCAAACTGTCAGAATGTTCTCTTTTCTTGTCTAAGCAACATTGCTGCCATTTAGACCTCGGTGTTTCAGAAATAAGCACTAATGACTTCTTAGCAGAAAGCTGTCATAGTGACATAAATGACATCAAAATAAATAGGAATCTAAGTTAGGTTTCTCAATAATAATTAAATACAGGCAGCTTTGGCTTGAATAATTGACGTACAGGAGAACATGTTCACTAAATAGTGGTATGGGCACTGAAGGAATGAATCCTAAAATAGCTGACATTCAATTCTTTGTAAATACCACATCTTGTAAATGCATGTCTGAAAGCAAAAGGAAGGAGGGAAAGGGTAAGAAAGGAGCATTTCCCTGCTTTATAATATATAACAATACGAACTTTGTATTAAAAATTAAACTTTGAATGTGACCACAACATTAAATATAACTTCCAAAGGATTTTGGATGTTATACTTTTAAGTTTTTAATCGCATCTAAGCTCAGCTGCTGACAGGCAAGTTTCTATGATAGCAATATCAGCCCTCCTGCGTTACTCAGCAGTACCAGGTTGATCTTGATCAGCCTTGGGTTCATGAACATATTATGTTGGTTTAGCTAGAGGGATAATCTGGATTTAGACTGGTACTGTTTTCTTGGTCACCTTTATGCTACATGGGAAGACGAACAATATCAGTTGTGATGAAACCCTAGAGTGATGGGGGCATATGATCCAACATTACAGCTGCTAGTGTAAACTCAATCTGCCAGCATTTTTCTTCAAAAAATGGATTATCAAGAAAGACAGTCTCGACAATTGTCAAGAGATTGTCAACATTATACGATGTTTTGCATCAGTCTTATTGTCTGAAAATACATTATTAGTCAAGTCAATGAAAACCCATTGAAACAACTATGAGGAAAGAAAGTAGATCCCTGAGAAAAAAGATAAGCGTAAAGATCTTTTTTCCCTAGAAAAAAAAGAAGATGGCAAAGATTAAAGGATAATGCTGCTTCTGCTCAACACTCATTATCTTTGAAGTAACTCATGATACATCAGAACTATTCAAAATTTTTCCTGAACTCCTCCAACACAAAGGCTCTCATACAATGTTCCCAGCCTTATAATCAAAGCTTTCCTCTTTGTTCCAAACAAGCACTTTGTGCCAGGTCTTCAGTCTATTTCTTGAACATGTGTCAATTCTTAACTCCTCCCATATGCAATGTAAAACTTTCAATCCTGTGAGGCTATTCACTCAAAATAAGTGCTGCAGATCTGGCCTTCAGCAGGGATGCTGCCGCACTGCTCATTTGTCATTATTATTTCTCTTAACCAGACAGCCAAGTCAAAATTTATACACCTAAACAGACCTACAGAAATGAATGGGGCTACATGTGTGGGAAGGCAGTATTTCATGAGCCCTGTGGCTACAGAGAAGTCAATAGAAGTTTTGCCATTTACTTTAATAAGGTTCTATTGTATCCTTTACTAGCCAGAATGTCTTAAGCAATCCTTAAGACCTTAGTCGTAAGGACCATGGTTCCCAACCTCTTAAACTCAGTGCCTGACCAAAGAGTGAAAACAAATACTTTCTAATTTTTTTAATTGGAAGCAGTAAATTTACCATCAAATCTTGTACTGAGAAAGAATCTAAGCCTTACATATTACAGTGATGCCTGATTCACAATAGATTTAAATACACTTAACTAGCTTTATTATCAATAGTAGTGAGAATAACAAACAGTTGTTTAATTTTATCCTGAATTTAAGTATTCATCAAGGACATTGTCTGAATAAAATGATGACATTTTGAAATGATGACATGGTGACATGACTTTCTTCAGAATCTCTGTATCTTGTCAGATTTCTGTCAGCATAAAATGCACGCTCCAAATAGGAATACTGTTATTTTTAATGTCATCATAAACTAAATCACTCTTCATTTCTTCATAATTATTAAAAATCTATGGTGTTTGGTTAGATGGTAACTATCATCTGAGTTTTTAATTTATCAATAGATTAAATATATTTTTATTTCCATAACTCTGCCGTGCTTTTCAGGTCAGTGATTATCTCAGATTAGTCAAAGTATCCCTGAGCCATTTTAACCTCCATTTTTCACTCCAATTTTGTCCTCATTTAAATTGTTTTCATCAGTGTCCACTGCTGGATTTTTGCAAAAAAAGATAAAGTTGGCATCATTAATCAAAGGTGTAGTAAATTGCCCTACATAAGTGTAGAAGTGGAGAAAGGCAAAACCTGAAAAATAGCAAGTACCATTAATATCTAAGAAGTCTGCGGTTTTCAAATAAAAAGTAGTGGTTGGTTTTGGACTAATAGAAAGGTAGCTATAACAAAAAAAGAAAATCTCTTTAATTTAGATTTTGGAATCTTGAAACTGTAACCAGTACTAAGTTATTGCACTAATATGATAGATTAATTTAAGTAGGAAAAGAGTTCATAAAACCGTTCAGAGCTTCATCAGGATGAAAGGTAACCAACCTGTCTGTGGAGGACTCTGTGCTCAGTAAAGTCAGGGAGTAGTGACATTCGGTGGTTTAAAATATCTGGTGGGATTGGCTTTGAACTGATGAACTGTGAGCTGTGGTGAGTTAAGGGGACAGTGGCTAATGGGTATAGCGCCTTTAATGAGAAGAAGCCTCTGCCTTAAATCTGTGAGTTGGTGTCCAGGAGCAAATGAGATGTTCCTCATTCCTGAAGTTCGCTAAAAAGAAATGAGCCACAGTGGGACAGTGCAGATAGCTGGCCACGACACCTAAGCAGCTGCTGCAGTCCCAGCAGAGTCCCTGGGAATATCCAAACAAATTGGTGACCAAAACACAAGGACTGAAAACTGGAATTTATCGAGAGTAGGTGGGAAAGGCAGAAGTTGACCCAAGCATTATTAAAAGGTTGTATTCTGGAAGTCTTCAAGCTGTCACTGAAAATACTTACCTGGTGTTGGCAGGCATCTTGAAAAGGGTATGAAGCATTTGGGTCACAGCTTAAACCTTAGGATGAGGTCTAGATGAGTCATGATCTTTGTGTTTTATGTGTAGTAGTCCCTAAACCTTTCTGGACACTGGCAGCACAGAAATAGGAAAATAACAGCCCGACGTGAACTGGAGGTAAACATTAAACAGTGGGAAAGAAGGATTCACTTTCTTCTTCATTCATCCAGAACATGACATGCTTAAGCTGAGCTAATGAAAAAGCAAATTCTTCAATATAAATGACAAATGAAAAGAATGAGAACCGCATTTTTTCTTTTCATAGCTGCTAAAATAGCCTCACACAGACTTTCTGACAGCAGCTCAGACATCGCACTCACACCAGTAAGTCAGATGAGATTAAAATTAAATAACAAATGAGAATGAGAAACAGCATAGCATAGCCGTTCAACATGACAGAAGTGCAGCATTTGAAGAAATAACATGCTCGAGTGGTCCAGCGAATAACACTATCTGCTAGCAGGCAGCTGCACCCTGCCATGTAGTTTGTGCTTTTGGTAATGAGTTTCCTTGGTGATTCACTGGCAGGTGATCCATGGAGGGAAATGTGGAAGAATAGCATACAGGATCCTGGAACCAGGTGGTATCCTCCAGTGATAAACACTGCTTCAGGATTGTAATAATGGTATAGAAGACTGGCAGACATAAAAGCCTTTCACAGGTCTAAAAGCATTGAAATATGCCAATTTTAGGAACAAGATTTCTTATGAGCTTTCAAGCCATATGGAGCATCAATATGTTTTCCATCATCTGCTTGTCAGTTTAAAGAGAAATAGTAAATTTATAAAGCACAATAATTTAGTAAATTTCACAGGGACTGTGTGCAAATGAAAAGAGAGATGTCCTGGAATACTTAGTACACCCATAAAAAGAAATTTTAACTGGCTTCATGCTTTAAATTGAAAAAAATAAAGTAAGGGGTAGATGATTTTGAAATTTGCAGTTGTCATGTTCTGATCATACCTTGTGTGATGGTGCTCACCAGCTCTGGTCAAGCTTTTAAGTGAAATCCAGTTAACTTTGTTTCCTATGGAAATGAAGTATCTAGTATGTGTTTAATTGCATGTGTTTAATTGTATGTGCACATGCATTGTGTGGGGCCTGTCTTTGACTTCATAACATTTGAAATAAGCTAATTTCATTCAGGTTTGGTGGAGGGTGGATTCCTCAAAGGTATTACATTTCCACCTGCTTCATGAAAATCCATGATGGGGGTGGGGGGGCGGGGAGAAGCTTGTTAGTGGCTGTACGGAGGGAAAAACCACAAGAAAGAGGATCAATAAAATACAACCTAGGAGCATCCAAACAGCTGCAAATTGCAACTCAAGCAAGAGCCTCATATTCATTAATATTTTGCTAAGTATCTAGAGCTGTATTTGTCTTGATTAGTACACATCTATTTACATTCCAGCTGAACATAGTTGAGCACCTTTAACTGAGAAATTTTACATAGCTGAGTCAATAGCTGGTATAGAGTCGAGTCCTCGACTCTATTCCAATATAGTCGCTTTATAACAGACATACAAGAATTAACAGTGTATAAATCACCCAAGTAGTAAAATAATTGTCAGTGCTCAGGCTCTGTTAGAAAATTCTAAGCATTTCACTAAAGATTTCAGATGAATTAAGGCTTTTAAGATTTTCTTTCCTTTTTACTTTTTTGTTTAATGTTGTTGGTACAAAATAGCAAGGTGATGTTTTTCAACACCCTTTCTCTTTTTAAGGTAATAATAATAAACCAATCTTATGTGTACAAATAGGGGATAATTGCAGGGAAAATAAAGTAGCTATCCATTTTTTTCATTGGTAACTGTATTCTTTTATATTCCTTTTATATATTTAACATTTCATATTTGGTTCTTCACAGAGAGTCTTTTTTAGAAAATTACGGGCTTGTAAGTAGTAGTCTTGTTACCCTCATTTATAGCAGAGAAAACTCTTTTCTACAATTTTAACGTCTTTTTTTTGTTTTGTTTTGAGTCTTTGTTTTACCCAGCTGTGGTTGGCTTTACTGCATCCATAAAAGGTACCAAGTTTCTTACAGCTCTTTTGCACAGCTGTTGTTTTTTCGGCTGAATCAGTCCTCTGTTCTGCTTCGTAACGCAGCCACAGCAGCCATTGTTGCTGCACGGCAGATGGGAGGGGATATGTACCCAGCAGCCCAGGCTGCTTTAGAGCTGAAGGGGTGAAATCCAGACAACTAAGGGAAGTTCAGACGAGGCTTTTCAATTTCTCCAACAGCAGCAAGCCCCCAGCTTTTCTGCACTTGTACTCTATTGCACTATGACATGCAAATTGATGATCGTGCAGCACCCGTGGTGGTCTAGATCAGACAACTAATCCTTCTGAAAAATAAGGAAGGGAAAAAAAAGTTGGTTTTCAGCTCAATCATCCCTGAGCCATCCAGCTGCATGAACTGTTGTGCCAGCAGAGTGGACAGGGAAGAGGAAAGGCTGGAAAGAGGTCCAGGACAGGAAGGTAGGGAATCAAAAGGTGTTTACACCAGCAGTGCTTTAGGAGTAAAAAGGCTATACTCCGCTCCTTTATGATAGGTCAAATTTGTGTCGGGGTGGCAGCTGTGTTTAGTGGGAACAACAACCTAGACTGACGAATTAAGGAATTAATTTTACTCTACAAGAGATTATAAGCATAAAGTCTCCTTCCATCCAGCTGATGTCAGTAGTGTATAGAATATTTTATTAGGCAAGAGCTGTATAAAATATGACTAAAGGTAACACTTTGAAATCTTACTGCAGTACACAGCTAGTATTGTCACAAATGATGCCACGGTCTGCCCTTGTCAGCAAAGACTAGTGGGCCATGAAAACTAGGACCATTTGTTTAGACGTACTTTCACCTATCAGTTTTGAGTCTGGAAAGGTGATATAAGGGAATTTGAACTGCAGTTGTCCGTATTTGAAGAAAGTGGCTCACATCCTAAGCTGCCATCAGAAATTAAGGTCTTAACTTTCTAAATAAACTCTGTGGGGTTAATTGAGATTGGCATGCTCATTCGTGAGGAGAAACGCAGGGGATCTTTGCATTTACACTTAAATTGCACATCCCATGTGTGGCATATACCACGTGGCTGTGTTTGCCTACACCAAACCACGTGTTACGTTGCACTTCTAAGCTCTAAAGGATGCTGTGAATTACTGAGCACTAAAGAGTTCAATAATAGGAACTAAATTCAGTCAACACTCAGCATGACCCAAACACTAAAAAATCATTCCTGTGCTCGTGGTCACATGTTTAGCAAAGTTATTACAGACTTTGATACTGCATTAATAAAAACTTCCGAAGTAAAGTGCCTAAGCTTTGCAGATAACCTGGAAAGTCTGGCTACACTTGTTATTGCACTGAGCTTCAAAGTCGAAATTAATAGCAGGGGGTGTCCCACAGACCGGAGGGGGAGTGGGCCTTGTGCCCTTCCATGGGGGAGACTGTTAAGCAGGCTCAGGTGCCTCGGGAAACACACCTTGACTTCCAGCCTGGGCTGTCCCCTCACTCTTCCCAGAACAGCAGTTTGTGTTTTAAGCTAAATCAGTTCGCAGCTTGGTTGACTGCAGCTCCCAAGCAGTTCTGCTGGCAGAAATGGGAGAGATGTAGTGGTGGGCAGATGCAGGTGGGTGGGCAACAGATGGGACGTGTCGCTTAGATGACATCTGTGGAAGCACAGCCATGTCACCTATTATGTTGTCTACACGTATATGGAGAAAAGCACAGGAATAGTCACATCTGACTAACATTTAAGGTGCCTGTTTAGGGAACAAAACAAAGCAATGTGGCAAAGTGTCAACCACTGTAAGCATCTCAGCACCTCATCAGCTAGCTGGAGAGTGTGGTCTGAGCGACGTGAACACAGCTATGGGTGATGTGGCAGCTGTGGGTAGCAATGGGTGCTGATCTGTCCGCACATCTGTACAGAGGTATCATGCATGTGTTTGGTTTGTAGAGCCTTATTCATGGCTACAAACTATTTAGTTAATGAAATCTGTTGAAAGCCAACACATCCCCAAGTCCATCACTTTGTCCCCTTGCTGAGCTCTTACATTCCCAGGAAGTACTGTTTTACTTTTCTGTCATTAATTTATTTATATAAGCATATATATATATATGAGACACATCAACTGCACTACATTACACTGCTTGCCAGATGACAGAACATGACAGAAGAAAAACTCTTTTGGTGAAAAATCATACAAAGAGGAGTCAGTGTTTTAAGCTAAGGATTTAATAGTCCTTTGATGATGATGAAAGTTATTATTCAGAGAGGAAAGTGTTTCAGAGTGAAGTTTGCCGAAATTAAAACACTAGGTGGTACAGCCATCTGATTTAATTTATAATCTTTTCATCACGGTGAACATTATATTTCCAATTCAGTAGCAGTAATCTAATGTGCTATAATGTTGGCTAATGATTTCTCCGATATTCCATATTCACCAAAGCTTTTGTCTTTACATCTGCTCTATAGATGAATTTGCATTTTAATTAAAGTGTTTAAATGAGTGATATTAAAGCCTCGAAAAGGGAACATAATTTTCACATCCTCTCTAATGTGATTTTAAAACACTCGATTTAATCCATGGTATAGCATTAAAGATATAATTAAATTACATTTATTATTTTTTAGTTTATTTAATAGTTGCTCTATTTTAAGTAAGAATTTGAAATTATTTACTTTAAATGAATACAATATAAACTACATTGTTACAGCATAGCTACTATACGCTGTGAAATGTATGACTTCCTGAATCTTTACAATTTTGCTATCTTATAGTGTTACCAAAAATATAACTAAAGCTCAAAAATATTATAACTAAAGCTTTGTTTAAGTATAAGCATCATAAATTACACTGAGTTTCATAAAAATGAGTAAATGATAAATTAAATACATTGCATCTATCACTTCAAGAGTTTTTGTTCCATCTCTTTCTTCAATTTTTGACGGAACAGCAAAAGCATAAAATCATAAAAAATATTGATTAGTAGAATAGCAGATAAAGACAGTAAAATACCATTTAGACTTAAATATATAACTAAGATATATTTTCAGGGTGTCTGGGTGGCCCTAAATGAGCGTTTTTAAGACTGCCACTTTCAGTTTCTCTCGTTCAGGAAAGTTGTAACTAGGATCTCCAGAAATTTTGCTGGAGGTCCAGCAAGATGGCCACATCATGCTCAATCTCTTACTGTTTCCATCTTAAAAACTTTGATTCCACACAGCTTCTCCTTGAAGGACTTTTTTCCTATCAGCGTGACAAAGATCCCTTATGTTCCAGTGAAGAATTCTGTCTACAATAGGGGATAAAAATCACTCTCCTATTAATCATTCAAATAGTGAAGGAAACCAGTGGCATTTAAGGCAACTCACCTGTGAAATTCTTCATTTGTATTCCCTCTAGGAAATAGGCTTTCCTCCACAGCTGATGTTCCTTGCACGTGTGCTTTAGCTTCTCTTCCCAGAGCAGATCCTTAGTGTTTCTTATCTTGATCCAGATTGAAGTCTGTTTACACCATGGTAATAGACGTACTGACGTGAGTCAATAAGGCCCATCTTCTCCCGTCTCTTTGATTGTATAAACACAATTCTTTCCTTTGTTTCTGTAACCTTCCAGGGTATCACTGTTTAACTTTTCAAAAGTTAAACACATTCTGTCATGCAAAGTGGATTTCTTTTGGCTGATACACAACGCTTACTTGATTCAAAGTCATTCAAGCAAAACATGTAAGTGGAATTCAGAATTTTCCTATGGACTCATAGTGTACTTACCTAGCATCCTATGTTACCTGTGCCACAAAACAGAAAGTTACCGTCAATTAAACTGCACTGCTAACAAGAAGTTTTTAGGTGATCTGTAGAATACGTTTTTGAAATTGAATTTTGAAATCTTCTCAGACTGGGTACGATCACATACTGTTGTATCAGCCTTTTGGATGCATAGTTATGAATTGAATAAAACACTTCCTTCAAAAATACCTAGTATTCTGAAAGATCTGATGTTTTGGACAGTATTTGTTCTTCCATAGAACAAATGTTCTTCCATAGAAGAACAAATAGAAGAAGCTATGGAAGAGTCTTCCATAGCTTCATTAAGCATTCCTGTATTACTTTTTATATGTTAGTT
Organism: Gavia stellata; assembly: GCF_030936135.1. NCBI lineage: Eukaryota > Metazoa > Chordata > Aves > Gaviiformes > Gaviidae > Gavia > Gavia stellata. The sequence goes on along the minus strand of NC_082598.1, from coordinate 19,403,774 downwards.
TTAAACTGCATAGCATGTGTTTTCTTAATAAAAACAAATTTCAGGTGCAAAAATGCACTTGTAAGTGATGAAACTTACTTTTTTTGCATTGGGAATTCCTTACACATATAATTCCTTACATTCCTTACAGATATAATATCTGTGAAAAGGGGAATGAGAAAGCTAAACTCGCTTCGTATTGGGATACATTTGTTTTATACTTTGGGGAAACATGGATCCGACCTGCCATTGTCTTGTGTGTCCCATGAGTTAGCCTGGAGCAATTCAAGAAGTTGTGGGTTTCATGCTGGTGCATCAACTGCTGCTTTCTCAGTCTAAACCTCAAAAGGAGGTATTAGAAGCCTGGGTTGCTCCATGATCTTGACCGTGTTACTCTGCTACTCAGTGCCTGTTTTTTCTGTTTCTCCACCTGCAGGGAGATAGATAGGTTGAAAGCATAACTTAAGATTGAAGAATTCTATCATCTCCACTGTTTCACTCCCTGGTAATTGCCTCAAGAGTAATTTCCTCAGCAGTCAGGGTGCCAGAGATAATGCCTTTGGACAATTGGATTGCAGTGACTTACTTGCTGTCCCTGTTTAAGTAATATTTGGATTTGTACAAATCTGCCTTGATATCTCCCTCTGCCTGCATGCATGGTGAAGTACACTGGGCAGTTTAAGAAGTCTCAGCAGCGACAAGTTGAACTGCAAATAAAGACTGCTTTTAGAAGAGTTTAGAGTTATAAATGGTTTGGACACAGAATATACAATTGGTCATGAGACCAGATAGTATTCAAGTGGAAGAGGTAAGAGGAAAAAGAAAATATGAACTTTCCTTTCTGTTCCTCTCCCATTGATCTTTGGATCGTCATCCAAAGTGAATATTTGAAAGCAAGTAAGGAAAGTTGCATGTTAAAATAAGTAGTTTTAGCTTTTGTACTATAAAAACTTAGTTTAAGGCTTCAGAGTACAGCAAATTAGTAATAATGTCTAGTTAATATAGAAAACAATGGATATGAATCAACTGACAGGTTTTTTCAATTTTAGGATAAAAACAGCTTTTACACTTTTTGCCAGTATTTACATGTTCTTTTCCTCTGTGCTATTAGCAAGTATAGGTTTTCATGGCATTAAAAAATGGCAAATCAGTAGATCCATAATTTTTGTCTTTCCTGAAAAAGATTTAAAAAGTTATTTGAATCTGTTTTACTGCAGGAAGACATATTAAGAAAGAAATACGTGGAAGAAATTAAAAAAGAGGACAAAAATTAAAACTGACACACAATCTTGGGGTGTGTGTGTGTGTATATATATATATGAAGAGGGTATTACAAAAATAACAAAATAAGCCCACAACAAAATTATCTTTTTGTCCATATTATTAATTTCCTCCTTTTCTAACTCTGTTGCACTTTATAATAGTTAATATTAGAAAGATTATAATACTGATATATAATAATCTATATGTAATATAATACTGATATATAATATAATACTGATTTACAGTATGATTTGAAAAGCTAGGAAACTTCTGGATGGGTATTTTTTTATACAATCAGAAAACATTTATGTTACTGAAATTAGACTCAAAGCAGAAACTGTTTCAAACACCTTGTTGCTGAACATAATAAACTTCTTTCATTCAGCTCTGCTGTTCTAGCAAAGTGCTTAAGAGGGCAGCAAAGAAGCTCCTAGAAGTAAAAATGCTTTTATTAGGAAAGAAATATAAACTAATAACCATTTTCAGTGGAAAGAATGAAATTATGAAGTGACTGAGAAATAACGACTGCAAAGCTAATAGATAGAACATTCCTGAAAATGTGTTTTTCTCCAGCCAGAGTGATCTTCCTGCTGCATATTTATATTACCACTAATAGCATTATTGGAGTACAGTCAAATAATACTGTTTGCCTTATAGTCATACTGAATGAAAAATAATACAGCTTGCAGCATCACTGAAGACTTGTTGAATAAAATGTGTAAGTGATACTGTGAAGAGAGACCTGACCCCCCAAGTCCCCAATCCTGGGAACTCTGCCAGGCTTTTTTTGACACCATACTCTCTACTCTTTGACAGGGTGGCTCTTGCTGTCCTAAATTGGGGTCCGATTCAACAGGCAGGTGAGGAGTGCTCTGCAAGAGTCACAGAATCACAGAATAACAGAATCACAGAATGATAGGAGTTGGAAGGGACCTCTGGAGATCATCTAGTCCAACCCCCCCGCCAGTTTAGGTTCACCTAGAGCAGATTGCACAGGAATGCGTCCAGGCGAGTTTTGAATATCTCCACAGAAGGAGACTCCACAACCTCTCTGGGCAGCTTGTTCCAGTGCTCTGCCACCCTCAAAGTAAAGAAGTGCCTCCTCATGTTTAGATGGAACTTCCTGTGACCAAGTTTGTGCCCATTACCTCTTGTCCTGTCACTGGGCACCACTGAAAAAAGACTAGCCCCATCCTCCTGGCACCCACCCCTTAAGTATTTATAAGCATGGATAAGATCCCCCCTCAGTCTTTGCTTCTCCAGACTAAAAAGGCCCAAGTCCCTCAGCCTTTCCTCATAAGAGAGATGTTCCAGTCCCCTAATCATCTTTGTAGCCCTTTGCTGTACCTTCTCCAGCGGCTCCCTGTCCTTCTTGAACCAGGGAGCCCAGAACCGGACACGGTACTCCAGATTCAGCCTCACCAGGGCAGAGCAGAGCAGGAGGATAACCTCCCTTGACCTGCTGGCCACAATCTTCTTGATGCACCCCAGGATGCCGTTGGCCTTCTTGGCCCCAAGGGCACATTGCTGGCTCATGGACATCCTGTTGTCCACCAGGACTCCTGGGTCCCTTTCCACAGAGCAGCTCTCCAGCAGGTCAGCCCCTAACCTGCACTGATGCATGGGGTTATTCTGCTCCAGGTGCAGTACCTGACGCTTGCCTTTGTTGAATTTCATAAGGTTCCTCTCTGCCCAACTCTCCAGCCTGTCCAGGTGACACTGAATGGCAGTGCAGCCTTCCGGTGTGTCCGCCACTCCTCCCAGTTTTCTGTCATCAGCAAACTTGCTGAGGGCACACTCTATCCCTTCATCCAGGTCATTGATGGATACATTGAACAGGACTGGCGCCAGTACTGACCCCTGGCGAACACCACTTGTTACAGACCTCCAGCTAGACTCTGTGCCACTAATCACAACCTTCTGAGCTCTATCTATCAGCCAGTTTTCAATCCACCCCACTGTCCGTTCATCTAACCCACACTTCCTAAGCTTGCCTATGAGGATGATGTGGTGTCAAAAGCCTTGCTGAGGTCAAGGTAGACAACATCCACTGCCCTCCCCTCGTCTATCCATCCAGTCATGCCATTGTAGAAGGCTATCAGATTGGTCAGACATGACCTCCCCTTGGTGAATCCATGTTGACTACTTCTGATAATCTTCTCCCATCCTTAGCCTGGCAATTAGGATCCCGTGGTAAAGGAGCTACGAGCTGCCAGCTGGAAATGGTTTTCAGCACTGTCTCTTCCTGGATTGCTGCTTGATCTACTCAGTTATTGTGCAAAACAAGCCTGCCACCTTTTCTTCTCCCTCCATCCTGTTTTTGGAAAGTCAAGTGAAAGCAGAGTACTGGATGCTGTCCCCAGCTATGAGTGAACAAGGCTTTCCCTGCACCCCTCCAAACAGCAGCTGAGCCCACTGGGTCCCCTGCAGTCCCAAATGAGGACTCCAGTGGGTTTAAAGTGCCTCCTGGCTCGGGCAATCAAATTGCTTTTTGGAAACATGAGCATCTCCTATCTAAACTGGGATTTTGGTACTTTGAGTTCAGCCTAAACAACATGCCCTGAGTCATGGAAGTAGTTGAGGCTAAGCAGGATTTGAACACAAATCTCTCTCTGGAGAGATGTAGTGCTTAACTCATTAGGCCATGTTTTTCTCTGTGAAAATTATATATAGGTAAGCTTGTTTGTCTGGTATCTATGCCATGCCCAGAATGTAAATGAATGTAAAACTGTATGATTACCAAGATTGACATGTTAGTATATTTTAAAACAGGAGAAGGTACTCTAAAACGTTGTTTTACTATTAGGAAAGAGACTTTAGAGACCCTAATCCTATGAAATGCTGCACCACAGGAGAGCAACTCGTCAGGCTTGAGCTGGCTCAATGAAGTTCTCCCTCTGCTTCCGATCTCCTTCTGTGCCAACCTTAACAACACACCTTTGTTTCAGCGTCTTATCAGAGTAGCACAAAACTTCTTGCTGTACCTTTCTGAAACCATTGAATGTATTCTTAAACTCACCAAGTAGATTCAACTTATTATCATTGATTAAACTAAGAGACACCTGTGGCAAAATAGCACATTAAAGATTTCTTTTTTAAAACTTTTTAACTATTTTTTAAATTTTTAAACTAAACACTTCAATATTTGGTGACAATTCTTCTCCACTTTCTCTTCTGATGCTGCTCATATACCATGAACTGTCTGATGCTGTATCTTTAGAACAGCTGTGCAGTAAAATGGACCTTACTTTTCACTGCAGCTTCTGGAAACTTTTGTTCCTATTAAATAACAGTAAGGAGGAAAAAGAGAAAAAGATTCTAGAGGAAAAACCACTGACACAAAAAATAGTTAGAATAGAATAGAATTTGGTTCACTAACTTCTGTTCTTCAACCATAAATTCAGGTTTTTCTTGTACAAAGTAAAAAAGTGTGGGAATTCTAAAATTTGAACTCACAGGTGGAGAACAAAAGCTATTTAATATTGAGAAGTAAGCAATCAGCTTTTTTGGAATATGTTTTGCATCTCCTCAAAAAATGCATATACCATAAATGAGATGTTGAATATGACAAGTGTCACACGTCTATTATACCAATGCACCCCATGGTAAATAATTGCTTCTGGTCATATTGACTGAAAAATCCTCTTTGTTCATTGTTAGTTTAGATCTTTTTTTGTTGTTTATTTTCTAAATAATATCAAAACACAAAGTTATAATCTATAACTCCAAAGTTATGAGGAAAATGATAGATGAACCTATATAGGTTACATTAAAATTCGGGAATAAAATGATTGTATTTTTTTCAGTTAAATTACCAAGCAAAAGAAATTGTCTGACATTAATTTGAATCCATTTTTTTATGTTTCTGCTGTAATAGTACTGTTTGTCATTTGAAAATGTGTTGTAATATTCCTAAATAACTCATTTGAAAATGTGCTATAATATTCCTAAATAAGTAATATGTCAAGGGAACAGCATTTGAGCGTTCAATAAATGTAATGAAACGGCATTCTGCTCTCTGCGTTGTTCCAGCTAGAGCATATCTGCTGACTGAGGGAGATAAGGTTGTTTCTTTGGGCCAGACCGTGGCAAGATGCTGAAGGAACATGTAGAGGTCAGTGATAAGGTTGAAACAGCTGGAGCCAGGCTGCTAGAGCTGGAATATATGCTCTTACCTAAACCTATGTGAGAATAGTGTTCATACTTACAATACCTAAAAACTTGTTGAAGGAGATGTGTACAGACCCACCACCTACTCCCCGTACGTGCTAGCAGGCAGTCTGGCAGCTTTACGTGCTCCTCCCAGTTGGAGGGACTTTGTGCTCTGGAATCAGTGCCTCACAGGGGGTGGTGAGTCCTTTGCAAACAAAGCTTATCCCATTGCACAAAAGCAGATGAGAAGCAGAGAGAAAAGCAGGAAACACTACAGTGTGTTCTGATAGGTGTGGGCCTGGGTCTGTATTGGAGGTAGCAGGGAGGAGGATGCGGTGCCTCAGGGCATCTTCGATCAATGTGAGCATGGCAGCTGCTCTTAAAAGCTGGTCACAAATAGCAATGTGTAACAGAAGGCCTCCTCTGTTGTGAAGCCTCAGAATACATCACAGGACTTATTTTATAGAGTTAACTAAGCCATGGGTGGCTGGAAGTATGAGGACCCACTTTACGTTTCTTGGAGCTCACACCGGCGAGGTTCTGGGTCACAGCCGCTGCTCTGAGGTCTCCCGTCTGACCTCGCTGTAATTCCTACACAGGGTTCAGGTTACTGAACGTATTGAAGGGGTATTATTTTTCATCACAGTGTTAGATCTAGTAACAAAATCAGTTTGATAAACAGAATAAATTACATCACATAATATTTAGTGATCTAGATGACCTTTAGCTAGATAATACCTGTTGTTTAATACTCCAATATCTGGATAGTAAATACCTTTCATAATATTGTTTACCTTACAAAGTCACCAGAGTGTAATACACAGGCTATAGAAATTGCTTTTCTAATACTAATGCTGTTATTTTTGTTCTTCTAAATGTTGCTTAAAAGTTCAGTTTGTTGGATTAGGTTTTCCTCTAAAACTACATAAAATCAAAATTGTTCTATTGTGAGTAGGGTTAAACATTTTTTTTTCAAAAAAACTGAAAATGTAGTCTTGCCCACATTTTGAAGGGTACAGATGTCCTACAGATATGAACCTAGGAAAGTATTAGTCAAATAAACAAAAAGTAGGCTATTGTTTAGATACGAGGTGTGTTAATAAAAGGTAATTACGTTGACTGAAAATAAGTAAAAGCTCCATTCAGCAGACATGTACATTTTTTCCATCACTCTCAGTAACAAATGCCTTTTAATACAGTGGAAAATTACCAGGCAGGTCTGAAATAACTAAGCAATTACTGAAGGCTTTGTTTAAAATTCCTCAAGAGAATGTCACAAAGAAAATGATTACCATAATTTCAACAATGAATATAGTACAGCCGTTTCACATGAAAAATAAGCTCACATTTAACTATCAATTAGCAGCTTTTGATACTCTGAAATTGTTTCAGCATTAATGTATTGATTCACATATCTGTCTAAATATACCTGAAGAAAAATGGGAAGAAGCTCAAGTTCTAAACTACTGCATTTTGAATGAGAGTATTGCAGGGGAACTTGACTCTTGTTTAATAGTTGACCTATTGGACTCCTTATTTATATCGCCTGAAGATCTGCTTTGTTGGCACATGCTTTTTCCTCCCGCATGTGAGCTACCAGAAATATTGCCATTCAAAGAAATAATTTAGGAATAATTTAGGAATTAAAAAAAGGAAAGTGTTACACTACGTGTCTCATTATTTTGGGGTAGAAGTCAGATTTTGAGTTCAAAAATAGCTTTAAAAAAGGGGCAGGGAGTCTTTATTTTGGCCTTTTGTACCGAATGCGTTTTGTACTGAATGCCGCTAGGCACAACTGAAGGTCTGTGCTCAGTGCTGAAGAGGTCTTACAATATGTATGCCTGGCATGCGGAAAATGTAACTTTCAAATTCAGGGAGCTAAACCTCAGGTCCTCCTCCTCCTTCTGTAGCATCAGTGTGGGGATTCAGTGCTGGGACGTAACAGAAAGGGTTAAAAGCTCCTGCAGAGGATGCACACTCCCAGCTTGTTACCAAAGGGTTTCATCCACAAAAAATTTCATCTATAAAATAGAGGTAACTGAGGATAAATACGGTTTCTGGGCCACTTAGCACACCTTCTAGTATATGGAGCTAACAGGCACAGAGGTGGTGGGCACTGGCACTGATGTCAGTGGCACACCACTGTGCAAGATAAGGTAAAATGTTTCTCCTTTCTTTTGGGTGAAATTGCCTGGTGGATAGCCTCAGCAAGAACCCTGTGATTTTAGCGGGCAGGAGGAAGAGTACCAAAACTCCCAGCTAAGTAAAAAGCACCTATTGTTTCTTTGATTAAATCATCCCCTATGCTCACTAAGGTAGGAATTGCACATTGTTATGATAGTGCCTCTCAAAATAATGCAGATCACACCTAAACTTTTAAAGAGATGATTCCCACTTTCAGCTACCACCCATATATCCAATTTGCTTGAACACCCTGCTGTGATTCAGTGCACACCCCTGTAGGCTCCCAGCTATTCAGTAGCTGCCTTAGTTGTTAAAAGCAGTAACTATGAAAGCTGGTGGAGCTAGTGGGAAAATAAGCAACTTAAAAATTACAGAGTAGAGATGTATTTATGACACACTGTCAACAGCAACTCATAACATGCTCCCTATCAAAATTTGATTTGCCCTGTGATTTTTATCTCAAGTGAATGTCTTCAGCATTGAAAATAAAAGCAATTCTGACTTGTCAACAGAAAATACCTAAAATCACCACAGCTTTATTGTGAGAGAGGAATGTCCTCTTGATGCCTGTGTCAAAAAGTTAACTAACAGTAAGACCTAGATCCATAAAAGCACTGCTGTGCAAGCAAATCTGGGTCTAACAATGTACATGGGACAATTATCAGGAAAGCATTGTAAATGGTGTTTGTGTGGTGTATGTGATTCGGTAGAGAAACAAGTCAGAGAGTTAGCCCCTTACAGTCTACCATTACTGCCACAAATCACAGTAATAAAAGCTTCTCATTTAAACTTTCTAACCAAACAAGCAAGGCTTTGGATCTCTTCACGAGAGGGAGGATCCCAACAGAAGAGCAAGGAAAGGAATGAGGTTACAGGTTTATTGTACTTTTTAAATGTTTCCCATCATCACCTCAGATAACCATTTCCATCCATACATATACTCCTCCTTCTGCTGTCTGAGAAAAGAAAAGCTAGCTTTTCCGTGTATCTAATCAGTTTTGTAACACTAATACCATAAAGTAGCATGTGTGTGTACTGCCATATTTTCAAAGCTTGCATATCTCTTTTGGGTTAATAGTATGAGTGCCATGACTCTGTCAGGATGGATATGAAGAAGAGGTTTCTGTCCAGAGGCTTGGGTTTTACATCTGGAAACAGATATACATTCCTCTGTCTTTTCATATGCCCTTTCAGTCATCTCGCAAGTACATTAACTAAAACCTCTGTACAACCTGCTGAAAACATCTGCTGCATGGGAAGTGGCTATCTCCCCCAAAGACTTCTGCCTAAAGGGCTCGTAGTCCTCTCATACATGTCCTACTGGGTACTTGCTAACAAGGGATACAGTTACTAACAAGGTGAAAAGAGTTTTCTGTGCTTTGCAGGACCATGGCAATGGAAATGTTATTTAAGCCATTATTATGTTTATTCACTATTCTGTTACCACATGAAGGAACTGTGAACTCGTATCAATATTAAACCCATGTACTTTAAATAAAAAACATTTTGCAAGTCATGCATAACAAGCAGTTTTCATCCTCCTTATTACTCTTTTGATATCAATATATTTTAGCTTGGCAAGGTCTTGTTTAGTAACTTTCTTTGGCTCTTCATTGTAAAACAATTCCTGGGATTTAGAAAAAAAATCTTTTCCAAGAAGTTTATTTGCAAGCTATTACACATTGAGAGGGTCAGTTTGCCTGATCCTATTCTCTCAGTTTGCTTTTTTTCAAACTCACACAGATCTCTTTACCCCCTTTTCAGTGTTTAAATGATGGTTAACTATGTAGGAGACAAAAATAGACAAAGTAATTGCCACTTGTTCCTTTGTCTCATTGTGTCATGCTTTACTATAAATGTATTTAATCTGGACAGAACCAAATGGGTAAAATCTAATTTAATAGCTATCAGTCAAAGATAAGAAGCCTGCAAGAAAGACTGCAGTTCGGGCTCAAATCTACTGAAGGGAGAAAAAAGAAAACAGTATGGCTAAGACTGTGAGTCTTCAGGAACTTAAAAAAATCTTCTGATTTCCAGTCAAAACTTATTCATGGGCAGTTTAATGATTCAATTTAAATAGCTTGTCTCTCTTCCTTGTATTTATCTTTTTCATTCAACTATTGGCAGGGTTAGTATCTTTACCTATCCTTTTGCTGTAACAAGCAAGCCAACCTTTCCTGACCTCTTCTTGGAAGAGACCAGGATTTTAAAGAAGAACAAAGTCCTCTTTTCACCTGTTCTGACCCAGTTAAAGTTAAGTTTTCTTGGACTTGGATGGCCAGAGATGTGTACTGCTTTTTATATGATAACCTGGTAGCTTCTCATTCCATGGTGTTTATACTTTCTTCTTGACTGGCAGTTGCTCTCCTTGAATATTCTGGAATCACATAATTCTTCGTTTCCAGAATCACAGAATCATTAAGGTTGGAAAAGACCTGTGAGATCATCAAGTCCAACCATCAACCCAACACCACCACGCCCACTAAACCATGTCCCACAATGCCACGTCCACACGTTCCTTGAATACCTCCTGGGCAGCCTGTTCCAATGCTTCACCAGTCTCTCAGTAAAGAACTTTTTCCTAATATCCAGTCTGAATCTCCCCTGGCGCAACTTGAGGCCATTTCCTCTAGTCCTGTCACTAGTCACTTGGGAGAAGAGGCCAACACCCACCTCTCTGCAACCTCCTTTCAGGTAGTTGTAGAGAGCGATAAGGTCTCCCCTCAGCCTCCTCTTCTCCAGGCTAAACAACCCCAGCTCCCTCAGCCGCCCCTCATAAGACTTGTGTTCCAGACCCCTCACCAGCTTCGTCGCCCTTCTCTGGACACGCTGCAGCACCTCAATGTTCTTCTTGTAGTGAAATATCATTGGAAACAAATTTAGAATGTTCTGAGAATCCTTGTACAGTATTAATTAACTGATCATCACTAAATTTTGAAAAGGCCTCATAGCTCTGTCAACTTTACTGTCCTCAGCTAGGAACCCTATGCAAGTAAAATCAAAAAAGAGATTTGTCCCAAAGGAAATATCATGCAATTCATACACTTCTCTTATTGTAGTACTCATGATGCTTACCATCATTTTGCTCTGTATATTTTGACTTTGGTAATTCATTTAAAATGTTGACTTCAGTATTATTTCTGTGTATATGTTTAATCTTGCATATGCTATAGATCACATAGGTTGGGAATGGCTCTGAAGAGATTTATCCTTGCATGGCTGTCAACCTTAAGATTTAACTAGCAAGCAAAAAATATCTGAATGCGTCTCACCTGCATTGCTAATTCATTAATAAATGTTGTAGGCTTCAATCAGAACTTAAATGCTAAGTAATTATGAGATAATCAGGAACAATCCATCCACAAAAAAATTAATAAAATCTAGAGCAGCTTCTGACATTAATTAATTTGAACAAGTCAGAAAACAAAAATAAGTTATCAGGTGTGCAAGAATACAGCAGTGTCTTACCTATCTCAAGTGTTAGTTGAACATTTTCTATCCTCTAGTGGAAAGTTGCTCTTGCAGAATAGGATTTAAGGGATTGCTCTTTAAATCTATGAAATACAGAAAACTGGGTAAGAAGTTTATTTCTACTATTACATGTAAATTGGGAAGATCACTGTGTCATTATTTCTCCCATTCCAGTTTTTTATTGGTCCCTGATGGATAGTTACAAGGTTGCTTACAGTGTTCTCAGTCTCTATTTCCTGGTTTAAAACAGTCCCTGCCATTGTAGAAGAAAAGTGAAACAGCTTTTGACTGAGAGAGCACTTCAGAGAAAAGAAAATCATAGCTGAAATTCTGAGAGAGCGTGAAAGAAAAAGAACTGCTATCTATGTTTTATGGACAAAGTTAGCTGAAATACACTTGGCAGAGAGAAGAGGTTGAAAGTTGTTTTATATCTCTTTGGTTATCAATAGCCTTTTTGCTCTTTGTTCTGTATAGTGTTGCTCAGTTGAACATAATAAAAATAAAATTATGTCTCTCTAAAAGAGGTCCAAACCGAAGCACCAGATCAATATTGAAGGAGAAAAATAGTGTGTATCCCTCCATTCATAACACAATTGCCCACACTAGTTTGTCAATTAACGTTTATTAAACCAATAAACCTTTAGCTTCGCAGAGTTTCCTAGACTTTTGATGTGGCCTGGGAGCAAGGAAAGCAAGGAGTGCCAGTAGCTGAAGAAAGAGCCAAGATGAAACAGAGGCAGAAGTGATTGAGGGCTGAAGAAGAAAAATGATTTGAAGCAGGGATGGATTCATTATCATGGCTTTTCTCAGAAGAATTTTCCTTCCTACTCCCAAAACAGCGGGCACAGATTTTTTTCTCATTTAAACTGTTCTCACTGTTGAGGAGGAGAGCTAAGACTTTGCCATCTTTTGAACTTCACTCACTGTATGTGAAGAAGACAGTCTTATAATTACATTTTTGAGAAGGAAGACCATATTAGAGGGAGGACACTTGTTCTCTTCTGCATTTGTTTCTACAGGAATTGTTAAATAAGTAATGGAAGAGAACAGAGTATCAGCCTTTCTGTACCCAGCACAGCACAAGCCACATAGATGTGAAGAAACAGGATGCTGAGCTGAAGGGCTCTCTCCTTCCTTCCATTCATTCAGAAAGTACTAAAGAGCAGCACGAGATGCAGCCTTACAGCATTTTTTCTGTCAGAGACAGTGGTAACTACATCTATGGAGAAAGTGGAGAGGAAGCAGGGCACTTGATTCCTAATTTCCTTCAACTCTTTGATCTCAGAGTGAGGAAAGCATCAGCTTTTCACTGAGGTTCCTGCATTTCCAAACGCTGGTGCTAACAAGCGTGCGGAGAGCCCCGGAGCGCTAGCAGCATGCATAAAAGTATGCTCTCACGCCGAAGTGCAGAGAGTGAATAGAAATACTTTGAGAGGGAGGTGATTTCTTTTTGGTTGTGATCATACTCCATATGAATTCTGGTATTTCAGCTGATCCAGAGATAACTGTTATGTGAGTCTATCTGCTAGCCAAAAATTCCTCTGATTTAAAGTCAGATTGGTTGTTGCTTTCTATAAGCATACTCACTTAGAGCTGGTATTGCTCAGAGCCACTGCAAATGTGCTGGATGCTACTGCTAGTCACTGTTGTCAAATATATAATGGAGCTGTCATAAACATTGCATTTTTCCCTAGCCAGAGTCAGTGCAAGAAGACAGTAGTGATGTATTGACCTAAACTCCTGTCTCCAGTTCTTTGCTCAACAGTTTAACAGCTGTGTAATGTCTGGCTTTCAGAAGCAAGAGAACATTTCTGGGTCTTCCAGACAGTAGTTTCTTATGCTCTCTCAGTATTACCTATGCCTTTCTTTGTCTTTTTTCTTTCTTTTTTTTTTTTCTTTTTTCTTTTCCTGGCTATGGGCAGGTAAACTAAGAACTGAAATGGTAGCAGTTTTTATTTCTGTACCTTCCAGGGAGAACCTGCAGTACGAATCTCCACTCACATCAAGGTTATAAGCCTATGGCGTCATTCTGGGAGCGTTTGTCACTGAGCACCCACAAAACACAGGTCTTTTTCTCTGGTGTCCAAAACCAGACAAATTATGCTGTGTTGCTTTCCAAGGACTTGTCATTGAATTTGGGGCTAGGAGTCTCATAAAATGGAACAACTAAATTTGAAACTTGAATCTGTCACTCATGGTTCGACTTGAAACCAAACTAACATTTTTTTCTCCATAGTGAAACTGTATGAAATTAAGTCGTTATCACTTAGGAAAATAAATCACTTCTTATTCCATATTTGATTATTGGCACATCTCAGTGTTTAACCTACTTCGAAAATTTTCATTAAAAAAAAAAGAAATCTTTCTAACCACAGATATAGTACAAAGAATTCAAGAACTAGGTTTCTGCTATTACTGGTATTTACCTACCTACTTAAATATGCAGCACAGGTCACATGTATTTGATAGAGGATGTTTTGAAGAGGTAGGAAGAAATTAGAGTAGCCTTAAGTTTTGGTACTGAGATTGTCCAAGATACAATGAGCAGTGTCCTTGAAGGCTTCCTACCTTATTGTCACATTGCTGGCATGTTTTACCCAGATTTCTGAGTACCTTAAGATCCTTACTTGTCTTTTTCACTTCCATGTAACTATAAGAGAAGAAACAATTTGTGATTATCACAACACCACTTTGCTGCGAAAAAAGAGAGTGCTGTCAGTAGACAGGTCATGGAGTCTGGTCAAAGCACAGTCTAAAAAGCCTGAGAAATGGATGCCCCCACCTTCTATCCTGAGTAGGAAACAACAGCAATTAACATATGCACTTTTGTTCGGTTTTACTATATGCAGACTAGAACCAAAGCTGCAGCGATTTCCAGTGCCTAGCCAAATTCCCAGGACAAGGGTATGAATGTACAGAGAAAATGCCAAGGTACTTACAAAGGTATCCTAAATGGGCACTGAGAAACTGAGAGATCCAGAAAGAAAAGACATTTTTGAATGCTGATCTCATTTTTTCCCCCTTTTCCCCCCATTTATGTATAGGAGACATAAAATTAAAGCTTACATTTTACTGAGAGACAAAATTAATTTATCCTTTAAGTACTACAAGAACCATGCTCAGAAGGAACTAGATTATTGTAGATTGTTATTAAGAACAGTAGCTGACATTATTCATTGATGGACTGCCCTTTTGCGCATGGGAAATGTGGTGACAGTGCTGTTCACTAAGTTCAGGGTTAAGTTATGAATAAGAGTACGTCCATTCCCTCACAGGTCTCATCCCCTGTAGAAAATCTGGTAATAATTTCTCAGTCCCCAATAACCTTGTCAACTGGCTTGCATCATATACAAGAATGCAGAGCCTTAGTTTTGAGAAGTCCTTGAAAAGTGGAACCACTACTTTTCAGAGGCTCATCTAAAGAAAAACTATCAGAATATTTAAATATCACTTGTGCCTCTGTGCTAGTTTTCAGGACTTAACAGAGCACATGTCCCAAAGTACGTAACTCAAAAGAGTTTTTCCTTAGTACTAAGCAGTGCTAACTGAAGTTAAATGACTTTTTATTACTTCTTTGTGAGTACTTTTTCAGCTTTTGGCTAATTCAAAATATTCAGTCAGAGAAGGTTTTGTTGTTGTGTAAAAAGCAAACAGTTTTTCTGGCAAGAAATCTGAAAAACAGACTTTTCTACTGGTCTGCCATTCTCTTCCAACAATATGACTTAGATTGAACTCTGCATAATGATTAGCTACTCTTCGGAAATGGTGACTAATAATTCAGTTGCAGGGAAATCCTTCAGCTTGCAAATTATTGCAACAAACTATTCATTTTCATACATACATACATTTCAGCAACATACTTAATTTAAAAATCAGAGTTTATGTAAGAAATGAACAGCAAGCAGAAGTCCCTTGCTGTGACTGATTGCATTAGTTATGGTATTGCTTCAGGTGTAATCAGGATTATTTGTCTTTCTGACATTACCACAATAATATGAGATACAGTATGCTAATATGTCTATCTTGGTTTATAAGATGTTATTAGTCCTTTGTTTCTTTCGGTCTCTTAATTAGTGACCGTTGTTTAAAGTCATCCATCTTTGCTCACATTTATGCAAATATTCCAAATTATTAACTATAGCATACATAAGGTCATGTTTATCCATTTTTCTCAAGAAAATATTTTCTTAAAAGCCTCGTTTTACCTCTCTTGTTCACATGGAGCAGAAACTTATTCTGTTAATAAATCTAGCTGTTTTGAGGAGCAAAGAAATACTGCCTGTGAATTTAAATTTTACATATGTGCTGTATCAATAATACATAAATGAATGCTTCCATCAATTGAACATGAGTATTTTCACAGACTACTATGGAGTGGCACACAAAATAAGCAGTGCTGACGGAATTGCCAGCATGCAGCTAAGCGGTTATAATTTTTTAAAAAAATCAAAAATGCTTTTATTTGCATTGAATGAAAAAGGAATATCAGCGAAAACAGGAGAAATTTTTTTTTCTAAATCTATGAAATATCTATTTTCTAAGGACTGACTGGTAATTTCCCTTCAGTTGTGTCTGTGTTCACTGGTGATCCATGAGGGACTGGCAAGTGGTCAGAAGTCCTTCCCCTCTCCTCCTGGAGAAGGAGGTACCTGAGTGGAAGGCAGGAGTGAGCAGGCATAGCTGAGCAGATCTGGATGACTACTCCGTGACCCGTGAACAGCAGGACAGCTCTCGGTTTTCCTCCTTCCTCCTTTCTTTCACTTGTTTCCCTTTATAGCTTTGGAAGTGACAGTGAGAACAGCTCACTGCAATTTTGTGAAGGAAGTTGTTGTGCGATCAAAGCATCCACTCAGTGTAATTCAACATACTCTAACGAGCAGTTACAGGGGTACATTTTTTTTCTGCCTCATGCCATGGCACTTCCCAGGAGATGGCCCTTTTACGCCTATCTGGGTTCTGTGGTTTCCCCAATGGAGGTGACTCTCTGATATATAGACCTTGTCTTTATAAGTATGGTGAAAGCCCCTCTGTCCTTGTTGGTCTGACTAATGAGCAGGATGCTTATTCTGCTATGCCATTACGTCAGCTTAATACTAAGGGCCTGAGTGGCTTTGCAAGACTGAATAAATACAAGCTTTTTAATGAGCTTTGAAAATTAATTCTTACTGGTGCCAAAACAGTATGTGGAATGACTGAGAGAAAAGTAATTTGACATAATTTTACTTATTTATGAACTAACAGAATATTGCATTTGAACACACTTACAATTAGCTTTGTAACAAAGCTGATTTTATAAAAGCATTTGGCTGGTTTTTGAAAGGTATTCTCTGGGTTTTTTGTGGAATCAGTGGGGGTTTTTAATTTGTTTTTAAACACTTATGAGAAGTTTATGAATTATTTTCATCACTAAGTACATGCAACATCTCTTGGTTAAGATACTGCAAGTGAACCATTCTTATGAAATGTCTTTAGCATGTCTAATCAGTGCTTCCCAGTAGCATGGAAACAAAACAAAAAAATTTTATTAAATGCTAAAATGAGCCCTGTTCATAGCTGAGGAAGACTTCTTTTCTAGAAGAACAGGAGAGTGACATTGATGAAGCAACACTTCTAAAGTTTTCTTTGGCACTTCAGACAAAATCAGTACTTCAGAGATTAATCTATCCTTCTGTAAAAAAAAATCTGTAATTTAAGAAGTATATACTATGTCAATTATCAGTATTTTTTTTTGCTTTGAGACAAGGAATATATAGAAAAGGAAATATTAGAACCAAGAATTTTTCTGCTTCTGAAGCAAACATAATGCATTAAACATTTACCTGTCTGTATGAAAAAGGCAGATTAGCAAATGAAATAGAGGAATTGAAATAATATTACTTTTCGGATTTTTCAGAATATATTCTGTCTGTCAGGAAAACCATCTGAAAACTGCAGTTTTCTATCCTGGGTGTGATAAGAAGTGCATTGGTATACATGTACAAAAATGTTTGAACGCTAAAAGCAAATTGACTTAATTTAGAAAAAACTTTAAATTAAAAGTGAAATTTCAGTAATTTGGGGACTGATTACAGTTTTAAGAATCTACAGTCTCTGCTCCAAAGTCCTGTCAGTCCATATTTTAAATTATATAAAGTTAATGGGAATAAACAGTAGTTCAAAATTAGTTGCTGATCAGTATCTGTAACCTGTAAAATATTGAGTTAATTCTCTGTGCTTAGAAATGATGGAGCTGTGTTTCTTCAGGATATATTATGAAATAATACAGAAAGCTGAGTTTGTGTATAAAAGTTGGCTTGGAAGTCTAGGAGGTATTTTAGAAATCTAGCAAGAGATGCTGGAGCAAAGCAAACGAAGTGCAGATCTTTCAGAATAAGGAGAAGAGTGATAAAGGTCAAACAAGGGAGAGAAGCAGAATTACGAAGAGTGCTAACACTGAGGTATTGCCTTACTTCTTTAAGGCATTGTCATCTGTAGGCACTGAGGGCATTTTAGATGGAAAAAGTTTTGTGTTGCGTTTCCATGCCATGGTATGATATGACTTCTGTTGGTGTAGATCTGACCACCCAAGGACTTTATTTTCATTTTTCTCCTTCCACAAAGTGTCTCTCCCCAATTTGTCTACATATATTTTGCCTTTTTTTGTTGTAGTGCAGGCACTGCAATGAATGGCTGGTACAACATAAGCAATTTCTGTTCATTGTTTGACTATATTCATTGGGCATCCTGTATGAATACAGCTGTGTCCCAGAGAAATGCATTATTAAAGATTCTGTGTTTGCAGTGGTCATATATCATTATTTAAATGCGTTTAGCAAGCCTTCCTGTTTAAAGCACAAAAGAGGAGCTACTCCAGTATAGATGAGGCAGTATCTAAATGTCTGTCACTTGAGAGTGACTGCGCAGATGTACTAGCCCTTTGGAACAATTCCCTTAATAGCTACAAGCATATTTGGTCATATTTGGCATAGATTTTGTTTGCCTTTAGTTAGGAACAAGTTGCTGCTAGGAAAAGCAAAGGGCAGTTTGACCAAAACCTCTAATCTGCTTTTACTGAAGGTCAGTACCTTTGTCATGTTGTTTTGCTTCAAAGCTCCAGCTTGCATTTCAGATGGAAACAGCCCTTTCTATGACCAGTATTAGCCTTCTGTGAACACGTATCATTTATCATTTTATTGGAAGCAGCTGAGGATGCTCTAAAAATAGATGTGTGAAATGACGGACAGTTCATGATTTGTTGGCATGGAATCAAGACGTGACAGAAGGGACCGGGTGAGCCAATTGCATCCTCACTGCTGAGGTTACCATGGAAGCTTTAACTCTTTACACTCTCTTCATCTCTCTTGCTCATGTAACTTGTGCAGTACACTTTAATTGTTATGGATGAAGTGTATTTCATAGTGTAAAATCTACCTGCCCACATTAACTGAAGCTGTCAGACATGATTTCGGTAGCTATGTATATTCCGTAAATTCTCATAGGAGAATGGAGGTACCTCTGCCAAAGTCTTTGAGGCAAAAAAGCAGTAGATATGCAAAGTTGAAATGTAAATAAATGCTCATTTGTGTCAATGTAAATAGTTACGGTTAATGTAAATAGTTATGGTGAGAATTTAAGGAAAAGATCCCCAGTGAGGAAGGAAAAAGGAAGGAAAAAGAAAAAATAAAAAATAAGGAGAAGCGAAACCTCTTACTCAAATCTCTTCAGCCGGTTTCTTTGTGATCTACAAGCACTGCATTTCTCACCCACCCTTCAGTTCAACCCGTCCTCATAGTATCCTTATAACTCTGAACTTTTTTTTCTTTTCTGTCATTTCAATGCATTTGTCTCCCTTGGCTACACACAATATTTAATTTAAATACCTCTTTGTTTAATGCAAGCATCCCACCGTTTCTTTCACAAACCACTCCTCATTTTCTTCTACACACGAACATTGTATTCTATCTTTTCATCTTCATAGAGAGAGTGTGTGCAGGAAATAATGGCTTTTAAGACTTTCCTTTTTAATTTGCTATTTTCTTAATCAAGTAACAGAGAAGTCTGACAAGGGCAGTAGTGAGCCTGCCCTCTTTCCAGTTCTTTTATTCCATTATCCTCAGATTAAAGATAAAAACAATTTTGCATATCAGCAGGTAGATAAATGGCAGTATTTAGAGTGTCTGTCTCATTTTTAGGACAAATAATTTTCATCCTATTCTCAGTGCTTAAGCCCCAAAGGAATATTCCTTTTCTCTTTACTTCTGTTGACTGCAACCTGAATAAGAGAGGTGAAACTTTGAATCAGATTCCCTTTGACCTCTCTGATAGTACACAGATAAATCCATCACATTCTCTCTCTCTGCCTTGAAATTTTCTTCTGCCATATTTCAGCGTCTTGTTTCCTCACACACAAACGCTAGAGGTTTTCAAATAAAAGCCTGGGGTGGGAAAAGCAAATCTACTTAATTTTTCACTACTTTCAGTCTCAGAAATATGTGTTCCACTTTGATTTGAACCTACAAAATAAATACGCATTCTGTCTGAACGGTTTACATTTGTAGTGGTTATAACTGTTCCTCATGGCAAGCAGTACCATAATTTTAACTGAAGTATGACAACCAGATCCAGCTAGAATGGTCTTGTCTTTCTCTGAGTTGAATGCATTGTCACAAGATCTAATTAATCCATGACTTAAGGGGTATGTCTTTGCCTGAATACAATTTCACAAATCTAGGATGTGTTTGAAGCTCTTAGACTTTACAGAGTGCCATGGATAATCTGAAAGTTTTAGCATGGATGGTAAAAGAGGGATACAGCAATTTGTTTGAATCTCTGAAGCATCAGGCGGTTCACTTAAAATATAGCACCAGTCAAGCTGGCATCTGGATATATGGCCACCAGACATGCTCAGGTCGTTTTTTTGGCAGCTGGTGTTCACCAGGCCCCATGTGATTGTGCTGTGGGCAGTTCAGTGCAAAAGCCCAAGGGGTTCTCCTTGCCATGGAAATTACTGACCTCTGCAGATCAAAAGCATTACAGGCCTGGCAGGTAGGACATGTCCCAGCTCACT
Source organism: Gavia stellata (assembly GCF_030936135.1). Lineage (NCBI taxonomy): Eukaryota > Metazoa > Chordata > Aves > Gaviiformes > Gaviidae > Gavia > Gavia stellata. The sequence continues at coordinate 19,383,679 of NC_082598.1, read as the reverse complement.
GGTCTCACTGTATATGTAGTAATGGGTCAGTTTTAGGGGATGGCAAAATCCAGATGTTTTGTTATTAGTTGTATACATTTTATGGTTTTACGTTATGCATTTGCCAGAAGGTGTTCCAATAGCATGTGCAATTCAAATCAAAACTCATCATAGCTATAGACTGTGCACATGAATTCAAAAGTTTATCAGCCTGTTATTTCTAAGTGCTTCCAGGCTTCCCTTTCTCACATTCAACATCAGTAGAGAGCTATGAACTAAGAGGTTTGGATTCTGCTGTTACTATGAAGTCAGAATTCTGTTATTAAAATGTCAATTTTTCATTCCCAGAATATAAAAATCTAAAGTTTGTCAACTCCAATGCTTTATCTAGCCCAACTAAAGCACTACAAAATGAGGAGAGATGGTTAATAATGATCAGTCAGTGGATTTAGCTCCTTCATTCTGGGATGTCATCCACTTGTTCCTCACGATGCTTGGATCAAGATTTGATACCACTTTGGGAAGAGGTTGGAACTAAGGCTGTGCTAAGCTATGTTCTTGCATTCCTGATTATTTTTAGCTGCAGAATTACCAGAACCCTCTATGTCATATAGCATCCTATGCCATTTCAGCCAGAACATTTTTCACACATTTGATTTTAAAGAGTTTGTGAGCTTCAACAGTTGATTAAGCCATTACAGTTGAGACTCCTCATGAAGAAACTCTTTATCTTTAAGATGACAAATTTCAAAGAATTTTGGACACTTTTTAATCTTAACCCCATAGTCAGCTGTTATTTTATAAAGTAAAAGTCTGCTTCTGCCTTTTCCAAATTACATTTTTTTCACAGCAAGAGCTGTACTCTGCCTTCTCTTTTCCAATATTTCACAGCAGACTAACACACTTAAATCAATTACAGAAATTGCAACAACAAAATTAGAGTGTTGTTGTGGAAACTTTAAGCTTTACTATAGCAGACAGACTGAATACCAGGATAGAAAACAGGATATGCAGGTTATACTTTTGGCTCTATAACTGTTACGAAAAGCAGCTCATTACCTCTTAGTTTCTTTCCCTTTCTAATGGTGATCAACAAATATTCCTGCAAAACACTTCTGAGAAATACTTTGAGATTTTGGGGAAGGTGTCAAGTCCAATGTACCATTGGTTACAATATGGGAAGAGTACATATATACAAAAATGAAGCAGTTTCCAGAATACACTAAGCATATGTTGGTGAAGTTGATTTCATAGTAGAAATAGAACTTTCCTTTGCATAGCATCCAACTCATAGACAAGAATACTTACTGAGTAAAGTGCTACTTGTCAGTATTCCTCTCAAGGTAAAATACCAGATCTCATGATCTGCTTCAATAAACCACATTAACAATGAGGTCTATTGCTTTTCACAGTGTTATTATTGCTGTTATCCCGATCACATGAAGTGAGATTAACTATGTTCACAGGATTTTGATAAGGATGCAATAGGATGTACAAATAAGGTATTTTCTTAAATTTAAAGTAAAGGAGCAAAGAAAAGAAACATAATTGAAGAGCTGTTACTCATTTCTCTTAAAAACTGAGGTGCATGCCTATTCATGTACCCTCTATTTTCAAAAATGTAACGGCACCCTAAGGCACTCCATCAGCCTGTGTTAAAGCAAGCAGAAACATAGAGCTGACTCTTTTGGTTGTGAATATCCTTTATTTGGTATTATCTGCCGCATTAAAAAAGCCCAGCCTAAATAAGGCACTGGGTTTCAATCAAAGTTGTTTTTTTGATCTTTTGGAAGGCGATTGGGAGGGGTGGGTTGTGATTTTTTTTTAAAGAACTGAATCATACTTTAATAAGATAATTTTTTTATTTGACTACAGTTATCCAAAATACAAGGTGCCTGTTTTCAGAGTGACTAAAGGCCTATGTTCCTTGCTTATCTGTTTCTGCAGAAAAAGGAGTTATGGCAACCAGGCTTTCCATTAGGGTTTGTGCTGCTCCATGCAGATACTAGCAGCTGGGAAGGGTCCCGTTCCTCCCCTCATTGCACAAGCCGGGCCCAGGTCTCCAAATTAAAGATGACAGTACCAGCCAATATGAGCAGAGAATTCCGACAAGCAGCATTTTACTTGCATTTGATGCAAGTGTGAATGATTATATTGGTCACAAGGCAATGCAACTCTGGTAATTCTGCGTAAGGGACTCTTGCGTACACCCGTGAGCTGCAGCTGGGTTAGTCAGCAGTGCTGCCCACGGGAGGAGAGGAGACCCCTCCCTGCAGGACACAGTCCTGCCAGTTTCCTGGTCTGGTCAGAGGCCAGGCTTGTGGTGCCAACTTGCATACAGCTCTGTTCTCCTTGGTGTGTGTAGTGACAGGGCTCTGGCTGGGAGAGAAGGCTTGAAGTCATGGCTGCCCCCTGTGTAAGTTAAGACATAAATTAATAACTAGTTAGTAAGTAGACATAACTTAATAACCAGCTGTCCCTTAATGTAAGTTGATAACTAGTTGCACAGGATTATCTAGTAGTTGTAACAAGACTAATCACTCCCCCACCTTCAGGCTCCAGCAATACAACAGTGCTCCGCAGACAGAAGTTCCTTGTGACCATATGCTCTCCAAAAGCACAGCCAACAGGCTGCAAGGCCAGAACACAGCTGGAGAGGAAAAGTACAGAATATGTCATTCTGTCTTTTCCCTTTCATTTTCAGTTACTAAAGTCAAACATAAATCATGAGGTTAAAACTGTAAGCATCAGCTTCAAAAAGAGAGAAGTCTTGCTCTGCAGTTGTGGTGGGTTGACCCTGGTTGGATGCCAGGTGCCCACCAAAGCCACTCTATCACTCCCTTCCTCTGCTGGACAGGGGACAGAAAATATAATGAAAGGCTCATGGGTCAAGATAAGGACAGGGAGATCACTCAGCAATTACCGTCACGGGCAGAACAGACAACACCAAGTTGGGCGTGAGTGTTGATCTGCTTGAGGTTAGGAAGGCTCTACCGAGGGATTTGGACAGGCTGGATCGATGGGCCCAGGCCAATTGTATGAGGTTCAACAAGGCCAAGTGCCGGGTCCTGCACTTGGGTCACAACAACCCCATGCAATGCTACAGGCTTGGGGACGAGTGGCTGGAAAGCTCCCCCGCAGAAAAGGACCTGGGGGTGCTGGTTGACAGCCGGCTGAATATGAGCCAGCAGTGTGCCCAGGTGGCCAAGAAGGCCAACGGCATCCTGGCCTGTATCAGAAACAGTGTGGCCAGCAGGAGTAGGGAGGTGATCGTGCCCCTGTACTCGGCACTGGTGAGGCTGCACCTCGAATACTGTGTTCAGTTTTGGGCCCCTCACTACAAGAAGGACATTGAGGTGCTGGAGCATGTCCAGAGAAGGGCAATGAAGCTGGTGAGGGGTCTGGAGCACAAGTCTGATGAGGAGCGGCTGAGGGAGCTGGGGTTGTTCAGTCTGGAGAAGAGGAGGCTGAGGGGAGACCTTATCGCTCTCTACAATTACCTGAAAGGGGGTTGCAGAGAGGTGGGTGCTGGTCTCTTTTCCCAAGTGACTAGTGACAGGACAAGAGGAAATGGCCTCAAGTTGCGCCAGGGGAGGTTTATACTGGATATTAGGAAAAACTTCTGTACTGAGACAGTGGTGAAACACTGGAACGGGCTGCCCAGGGAAGTGGTGGAGTCACCCTCACTGGAGGTGTTCAAGGAATGTGTGGATGAGGCATTGTGGGACATGGTTTAATGGGCATGGTGGTTTTGGGTTGATGGCTGGACTTGATGATCTTACAGGTCTTTTCCAACTGTAGTGATTCTGTGATTCTGTGAAATTTGTTTAATACATTACCAATCAAATCAGAGTAGGATAATGAGAAATAAAACCAAATCTTGAAAGCACCTTCCTCCCACCCCTCCCTGCTTCCCAGGCTCAACTTCACTCCCAATTTTCTCTACATCCTCCCCCCGAGCGGCACAGGGGGACGAGGAATGGGGGTTGTGGTCAATTCATCACACATTGTTTCTGCTTCCTCCTCACACTCTTTCCCTGCTCCAGCGTGGGGTCCCTCCCACAGGAGACAGTTCTCCACGAACTTCTCCAACGTGAGTCCTCCCCACGGGCTGCAGTTCTTCACTAACTGCTCCAGTGTGGGTCCTTTCCACTGGGCTACAGTTCTTCAGGAACAGACTGCTCCAGCATGGGTCCCCCACAGGGTCACAAGTCCTGTCAGCAAACCTGCTCCAGCGTGGGCTCCTCGCTCCATGGGTCCACAGGTCCTGCCAGGAGCCTGCTCCAGCACGGGCTTTCCATGGGGTCACAGCCTCCTTCGGGCATCCACCTGCGCTGGCGTGGGATCCTGCATGGGCTGCAGGTGGATATCTGCTCCACCGTGGACCTCCATGGGCTGCAGGGGGACAGCCTGCCTCACCATGGTCTTCACCATGGGCTGCAGGGGAATCTCCGCTCTGGCGCCTGGAGCACCTCCTCCCCCTCCTTCTTCACTGACCTTGGGGTCTGCAGAGTTGTTTCTCTCACATATTCTCATTCCTCTCTTCCCTGGCTGCCGTTGCACAGTTGTTTTTCCCCTTAAATATGTTATCACAGAGACACTACCAGTGCTGCTGATGGGCTTGGCTTTGGCCAGCGGCAGGTCTGCCTTGGAGCCGGCTGGCGTTGGCTCTGTTGGACACAGGGGAAGCTTCTAGCAGCTTCTCACAGAAGCAAATTAAGCCCAGTACCTTTGGGACCACTGGTTTATGTAGGTCTTGTTGCTCACAGACTGTGTTACAGATTGCAGAGGGGTTTTGCTTGTTTGTTTGTTCGTTTGTTTTTAGCTGAGCTCCTTCAATTGGGAGAAGAAAGAGAGACATTATCTCACATATTATTCCTCTGATCTCTGTGAAATCTCATGCTATTCTGTCTCTGTACTCAAAGTGGGATTGGGTCTACACTAAAACAGAGGCAAAAGTGTGTCCAGATGATTCTTAGCCCAATTTCTTTGGGCATCTTTCTTCTTCTCTAACAAGGCATGGTCCAACTTCAGCCAAACCATTTTATTTTCTGAAAACAGATGCACTGGAAATCCACCTGTCTTTGTGGATGCTGTAACAGGTGCTATTCCCCTTTCCAGCACCTCTTTGAATTCTACTCATGGATGACCCATACTTCACTTGTATTTGATTTTCATTTAATTTATCCTGAACCTTTTAATAAAGCTCTCTAGTGTTCAGTAAATTACATGGAATTGAAATCCAGCCACATAAACTGTTAACATGCAATGAGACAGTTATTTAGGGCTCATCTCTGCCGAGAGATCAACACATTCAAGAGCAGAATAATTTATATGTTGAATATTTGGCAGCAGCTCCCTCAGTTCAAAGCAGTTTCTCTCCTGGCATACTGAATTCCTCCCAAAGAGTTCACGAGGTCAGAAATACGTATTTCTGATCAAAATTCCCTGAAATGGGTCCTGGCTTAAACATACATTACAGATTAAGTGGTCTCTCCAGCCAAAACCATCATATCAATGCTAAATTTATTTCATAGAGCAGACACCGGCTTTTCTTGAATAAATAATGTATACAAGTTATATAATTGCTTTAGCGAGTCAGGAACTCTATGACTACCCCTAATTTCATTTGTTTTTCAAATAATGCGGTGCTCAAAATGCAAAATCGTTGTGTACAGACATTCTTTGTATTTACGGGATTTCTGGTAGGACTTTCTTTTCCAGTGTAATGGTCAAACAGACTGCGAGTCTCCATGTGCTGGGTTTTTTTCAGTGAACATGATCATAGTACGTATTCATATGAGTCAGGGATACATGCTGACCTCTATTAAATGCTGTATATATACCTCAGATAATTTTGCTGGCTGCAGCTGATCTGAATTTGAGGGTCCAGATGAGCTCATGGAAACAGTAGTATTCAGTGGCTTCCAAACAAAATAGAAACCATGTCCACCGGACTTTTCAGTTCAGTCATGTTCCTCTTAAATAGAAAGCTTAGATGCTTTGCTTCGTTTTATTAACATTTATCATTTAGATTATGATACACCTGGGATGATTTTCTGAATGTATACAACAACACAGTTAATGCCTAGGGAAGCTTTTAACCGAAACGAGGAAAAATAGAGGGAAAAGTACAATGTATAAGCAAAGTAGTCAGCAGTCAGTTTTAATAAGAGTTATGTTTTCCACAGCTGTGAAATAATTCAGAATTTATTCTGGATGACTCTGAAATTTCTACATTTGTATTTTAGGAAAAAAAGCGTTTCCCAAAAGTTTTTTTTTTTCCTTTTTTGAAAACTGTTTGAAAAATAACTGGAACATTTTAGATATTCAGTTTTTGGATTAAAAAATATGCACCAGAGCATCATAAATAGGATGTATATGAAAGGACATACAAAAATTAATTGACTGCTTCAAAGAATTCTAGTAGCTTCAGTTTAAATTTTTTAGAACAGATCTGCTTCTGTGAGAGACAGATTTACAGAGATGGATGAATAAGACAAGAATAAATGGACTCAAATAGCAGCAAAAGAGATTGGGGGAAATACTGGGCTGGAGTCAGGGGTCAACTTTTCTAGAGAGTGATAAAGTACTAGAGATCTTCGGCAGGTTATGCTCTAATTCTTTTTATGTTTTTTTAAAATATCTGTCAGGAAAGTACAATGCAAGGGTCTGGACCAGGTGGATTCCTGAGTGCCTGTAAAATTCTACAACTTAATAATTCTGAGTCTGCAGACTTTTTTGAAAAATACTTTTAGTCGATGCTTCTTTCAGCGCTATTTTTTGCAAGCTGTGTTTTAAGTCTACTTTCCCAAAGGAATATTTTTGTTTTGTTATTGTTGTCTTGCATAGACCTTGTTTTCTAAAGGTTCATTCTGAAATTTCATGAATTTTCATTTCTGAAATTTGAAGTGTGAGTTCTATATGTATTTAACTTTCAGCAGAGCTAGGTGCATCTCTGACAGTTATCACTAAAATATTGCTCTGGTTTCAGATAATTATTATATTACATTTTCAACTTGACACTTCTACTACTTTTGAAGTAGTTATTTGGGAATAGGACAGATTTCAAAACTTCATGTACATAACAAATTTCACTGATGTAAGTCATCAGAATGGGGAACAACTCCATGCAAATTGTGCAGTTTTTCAAAATGTCTCTGAATTTATTTTGTATCATTGAAGATTGTCCCCATGTGAAAGGAAAAAAAATCCAGTCTGCTGACCTTTCCTGCATGCAGAACTTCTTTCATTATAGGAAAATCTCAGACGCTCTCATACCTAGTTAATTATCAGGCTGTAGTATGCCAAATGTTTGGTTCTTCTATATCCACTTGATTTTTATTTTTGATTTTTTATGAGAAGCTGTGAAATGCCTAATATTGATGACTTTTCAAAGCCATTATTACTAAGCAACTGCTAAACACAGTAATTAACATCTCATTAAGAAGAAGGATCAGCACTATTCTGACATCACAAGCATAATAATGTTAGAGCTGGCACATAGCTTAGGAGTTTATCATCATCATACTTCTGGACTCCATAGACTTTTGTACCTATGTTTTACAGCTTACCACTTACACAGACTATAACATAGCGTTAAAAGGCATTCTGGGTACTCTCTCAATATTGCATCAAATAGTTCTTTAGTATTTTCCCTACGTTTATCAGAACAAGGCACTCCGTTATTTTTGCAGAGGCTAGCAGCTGGTTAAGTCTATTATTAAGCAAAAAACTACATCCTGGGCTTTCTTTTGTAGCATTTTATCGTTGGCTTGCTGAAGTCTTTCTTAACATGTTGTAAGACCACCTAGCAAGGATACAATGTTAATGGATCTATGAAAAAACATGTGATGGAAGTTCAGGTCTTCTGTAGTCAAAACCAGCATATTATATCTGCATGTATGGTTTTTTTGAAAATAGGGAGAAACTCTCAATATAGAAATGACAGAACTATCAAAAAGATCATGGTGCAAAGCCACAGCAAAGGTGTTTGTTGGGGTGTCATTGGTAATGTATTGAAGATGGTACACGCGGCCATAATTGAACATAAACAGTAGAATAGAATCCTAATATGGAATGGGTAGAACATCACATGCAGTTCATACCAACGTGTTGTTCACTGTATGTTTCTGTATTTTGATAAATTCAAAGAGGATACTTTGTCTTACTGTACCAGTATTTCTGATCCATCCATTGCTTGGCAGTGTAGAAAAGATTACATTGATATTTCACTTTGACAGTGAGATACTGGATAGGGAGAGATGGTTCATGTGTCACATGGATAAAGAACTGATCTGAGATCGCTGTCACTTGACACACAACTAAACTGTCAAAATACAGTAATCTGTGCCTCAAATGCAAGGTAGCCTCTACTACAATAACAGTTCAGAATAGAACCTGGAAAAAGCAGAGGCAAACTTTCTCCTTGTAATTTGACGTTCATATTTCAAGTGATTAGTGCTGAGGACAAAGGAGAACAATGAGAACTTTGTCCAAAAGAGGAAGCTACAGAATGACACATGCTGTTAGTGATTGGCAATGTCAGCAGGAAATAGTACAAAGATGCAAAACAGCCAGAGATGAAGAAAAATTATACTGAAATTATAAAAGTGCTGCAAGCAATGAAATGAAAATACTGCTTCAAAAATAAAGTCACACAAAACTCAGCCAGCATGGAAATAGTAAAGCCCATAGGCTATGGCAGGCAGATTGCAAAATAGGCATCAAAATGTCACAACTCTAGGTTTGTAGGGTTTCTAGATATATAATCATGGGAAAAATCCTGCTCCTGGTTCTATTGCTGGGAGATGGAATACATGCAATGGGATACTGCGGAGGTCATATGTAGGGTTTGGATGGATGTGTACCACAGCTCAGCTCTGCAGGACGCTTTCATTGAGGAAGCAGTGGAGCCTACATTGTGGAGAAGGTGGATATTGGGAAACAGAGACTACTAGCAAACTCATCTTGCCGTCTTCCTATGGGCTGTCTTCCTCATATGCAGCAAGACTGAAAAGAAGTTGTGGACTGCGCTCCAGCCATCAGTACTGCTGCATTACATTTCTGTGGAAGAGCTCTCTGCTGGCAATGACCTCTGCTCCCATGGGCTCCCTCTGCCAGATGCTGTTTGCTTTGAATATAGAGCACAGGTTTTCTCTTCTGATGCAAAACACTGCAAATGCTTCAGAAAGATATTCCTCAAAGGGAAGAAAACCCAAAGAGTAGCTGAAGTTATGAGGCAGTAATTTTACATTTGAAGCATATTGATAATGCTAAAGAAGAAGGTAAGATGTGAATCACTGTTACGTCCACCCACTCACATGTTGTGTATATAGAATCATAGAATGGTTTGGGTTGGAAGGGACCTTAAAGATCATGTAGTTCCAACCCCTCTGCCACACCTTCCACTAGACCAGGTTGCTCAAAGCCCCATCCAGCCTGGCCTTGAACACTTCCAGGGTTGGGGCACCAACAGCTTCTCTGGGCAACCTGTTCCTGTGCCTCACCACTCTCATGGTGAAGAATGTCTTCCTACTAGCTAATGCAAATCTACCCTCTCTCAGTTTAAGGCCATTCCCCCTTGTCCTGTCACTACATACCTTTGTAAAAAGTCCCTCTCCAGCTTTCTTGTAGGCCCCCTTCAGGTGCTGGAAGGCTGCTCGAAGGTGTCCCCGGAGCCTTCTCTTCTCCAGGCTGAAGAAGCCCAACTTTCTCAGCCTGTCTTCATAGGAGAGGTGCTCCAGCCCTCTGAACATCTTTGTGGCCCTCCTCTGGACTTGCTCCAACAGGTCCATGTTCTTCTTATGTTGGGGGCCCCAGAGCTGAAGTCTGGAGAAGAGGATGCTGAGGGGAGATCTTACCACTCTCTACAATTACCTGAAACGGGGTTGCAGAGAGGTGGGTATTGGTCTCTTCTCCCAAGTCACTAGTGACAGGACAAAAGGAAATGGCCTCAAGTTGCGCCAGGGGACCTTCAGACTGGATCTTAGGAAAAACTTCTTTACTGAGAGAGTGGTGAGACACTGGAATGGGCTGCCCAGGGAAGTGGTGGAGTCACCATCCCTGGAGCTGTTCAAGGAACGTGTGGATGTGGCATTGTGGGACATGGTTTAATGGGCATGGTGGTGTTGGTTGATGGTGGGACTTGATGATCTTATAGGTCTTTTCCAACCTTAGTGATTCTGTGATTCTGAAGGCAGTACTCCACGTGGGGTCTCACCAGAGTGGAGTAGAGGGGGAGAATCACCTCCCGCGACCTGCTGGTCATGCTTCTTTTGATGCAGCTCAGGATACGGTTGGCTTTCTGGGCTGCAAGTGCACATTGCTGGCTCATGCTGAGCTTCTTGTCAACCAACCCCCCCAAGTCCTTCTCCTCAGGGCTGCTCTCAATCTATTCTCTGCCCAGCCTGTATTTGTGCTTTGGATTGTCCTGACCCATGTGCAGGACCTTGCACTTGGCCTTGTTGAACTTTATGAGATTTCCACAGGCCCACCTCTCGAGCCTGTCAAGGTCCCTCTAGATGGCATCCCTTCCCTCCAGCGTATTGACTGCACCACACAACTTGGTGTCATCGGCAACCTTGCTGAGGGTGCACTCAATCCCACTGTCCATGTTGCCAACATAGATGTTAAACACCGCCAGTGCCAATACCAACCCCTGAGGAAATGCCACTCATCACTGGTCGCCACCTGCACATCAAGCCGCTGACCATAACTTTTTGAGTGCTACCATCCAGCCAATTCCTCAGCTACCAAGTGGTCCATCCATCAAATCAATGTCTGTCCAATTTAGAGACAAGGATGTCATGTGGGACAGTGTCAAGTGCATTACACAAGCCCAGGTAGATGATATCAGTTGCTTTTCCCATATCCACCAGTGCTGTAACCCAGTTGTAGAAGGCCACCAAATTTGTCAGGCACGATTTGCCCTTACTGAAGCCGTGTTGGATGTCACCAATCACCTCCTTGTTTTCCTTGTGCCTTAGCATAGTTCCCAGGAAGGTATATCTGATTTCACAGTTCTCCTGTACTCTGATAAGGCTATATTCATGGCTGAATCTAAATTACATTCTAAAATTAATTTCCAGGTAGCAGTCTTAAGATGCCATTTGAACCGTCTTGTTGCCAGCTTGGGGAAAGTAGTGTTCCACAATCTCTCTTCCTTCTTCCATACTGCTCTTTCTTTAGCTCTGTTCAGTTTTAGACTTTACGGTTTTTGCAGGAGATCTCGAAAAATTGTTCTGAAGCGCTTTACATTACGTTTTTTTTAACCTATCCAGCACAATTTCAGCGTTAGTACTTTTCCAGACAGAGAGCACAGACACAATCTACTTGCTTCAAATACATTTTTAAGTCCTCCCATGTGAAGGGAAGCATTCAATTTTGTTTGTTTGCTTTACTCTGCAGAATATTTTAATCACCTGACAGCCTGAGAAAATTAATCTTTCTCTGTCATGTAAACTGACAGACAGCTGGGTGAAAGAGTTGTACTGGGCCACCATGCACCACATGCATCCCCTGATGCCTGTCCTTATAGTGCTCAACCTTACAACTTGAGTAGGCCCTTTTATGTTTTCAACAGATGATGAGAAAATACTAATAATGGTAGCAAAAAGTCTCATGGAAAAAGCTTGATCTTTCTTTGTTTCATCACAGTCTATCCTTTAAACCTGGCAGACCTGGGCCATTCAGAGCCCTCAAGTGACCAAACCATAAATAAGGTGCCTGGTCTCTTCTTTTATTGCTGTCTCCCTGTGGTGGGTTGACCCTGGCTGGACACCAGCAGCCCACCAGAGCCGCTCTATCACTCCCTCTCCTCAGCTGGACAGAGGAGAGAAAATATAACGAAAGGCTCATGGGTCGAGATAAAAACAGACATCAGTCAGCAATTACTGTCACAGGCAAAACAGACTCGACTTGGGGAAATTAGTTTAATTTATTGCCAATCAAATCAGAGTAGGATGCAGATGCAGATGCAGGTCAGTGCATCACACATTGTCTCTGCTGCTCTCTCCTCCTCAGGGAGGACTCCTCACACTCTTCCCCTTCTCCACTGTGGACTTCCACAGGCTGCAGGGACACAGCCTGCCTCACCATGGTCTTCACCACGGGCTGCAGGGGAATCTCTGCTCCAGTGCCTGGAGCACCTCCTCCCCATCCTTCTTCACTGACCTTGGTGTCTGCAGAGTTGTTTCTCTCACATATTCTCACTCCTCGCTCCCGCTTCAATTGCACAGTGTGTTGTTTTTTTTTTCTCCCTTCTTAAATATGTTATCCCAGAGGCGCTACCACTGTTGCTGATGGGCTCGGCCTTGGCCAGTGGCGGGTCTGTCTTGGAGCCGGCTGGCATTGGCTCTGTCAGACATAGGGGAAGCTTCTGGCATCTTTCACAGAAGCCAGCCTTGTAGCCCCCTGGTATGAAAACTTTGCCAGCAAACCCAACACAGAACCTTTTAATTACCATACCTCTGGTTTAGTGTTTTCATTCTTTATTCTTTTTTATTCCTGAGGAACAGACACATTCTCACAGTCATCTACCCCTTACCTCTACTTTCTCATGTAAATTGCACAAAACAGAGCTATGGTTGCCTATCGGTCTGCTTTATCCACAATGAAGTAATGAATTTGCACAGATCCTAGGGTCATTTTCATGGTGGGAGAGAATATAAGGATTGACTATCGATCAAAAAACTGATGAGGTACTCAGAGAAAGCAATAGGAAACACAAAATAAATAAATACCTAACTGTAATGAGGCTTTTCAGGCATCTCACTTTTTTTTGTTTTTTTTCGACAAGTGAGGTGCATTAAATGTCATATTTCATATTGTTTTACATTTCTGAACTCCCTGGGACATTCAGAGCTCTCTTCATCGTATATTGCCAGTGAATACAAAAGCAAAGCAAATATTATCTGGCCTCTCATAGAAATTCTTATGAGGTATTAAAATGAAAGAGCAACACTCTTTTGACACTTTAAAAGATTAATATGTAAACAAATTTCAGTGTCTTGTTTGTTCTTTGTGTCTCCACTGGGTCTGTCTTTGCTCCTGAAATTTCCATGCCATTTTGGAAGGTTACTAGCTCACACAGAAACACTTTCACCTTCCAGACCCAAGTGGGGAAGGTATAAGTCAAGACCTAATCTTTCCAGTTCAGAAAATCTGAATTTAAATAAAAGCAGCTTTCAGAAAGCATGGAGTGATGAGGACTAAAGAACCAATAGAATTACTAATCTGTTTAAAAAGAAGTCATATTTTTGGTATGCAAATGACCACTTTATAAAGAAAACTATTCACTGGACACCAAAGAGTGTAATAATAGAGGAAGGAAGTGGTAATACAGTCATTTATGTTGCAGAAAGACAGGAGAGGGAGAGAGAATTTAGATCACAAGAAGAATTTCCTGCCTATTAATTTAAGAGTAGCTCTGCTGAGTTTAGCAGTGTTGAAAGTCTCCAAGTCTTGGTGGTGCTCAACGCACAGAAATCTTCTGTTCATTTAAATAGCAAATGTCAGTGCTTTATGTCTCTCTAGACTGTTGCACTAATGTTCTTCAAACCTATGCTGTAAAGACCACATACGCAACTGAACTAGTTAGGACTGTCTGCTGAGACTGCTAACCTCAGTGTTTGTCTCTGTTCAATTGTTCACATAAAAGGGCCATCTATCCTTGTCAGCCGGTTTAAAACAACTATTAACAATCATTGAGTATCAATGAGATAAACATCATTACTATTGAATATATGGTTGATAAAAGTTTTTTTAAGAAGTTTTTTCACCATGAGAAAAATGGTACAACCCCCCTTGATTCTTCAGGCACCTTAATGCATCCTTCAGTGAGTTTCTGTAACAAGATGGCTTAGCATCAACCTCCTACCAAAACAAAACTCCTAGCAAAACTAAGATTCTCATGTTTGAACCTACAGCGAGGTTTGCTTAGGCACATGGATTTGTTTGTACCAGGTTCACACATGGTAGAGGTCTGCAGGAAAAAAATTAAGAGACATTGTCAAGAATGTTAAGAAGAAACTTGTTGAGCTTCTTCATAGTGCTCCAAGTAGGTTAACTGAACAGTCAGAAACTGAGTGTATCTGTCAGCTTGCTTCTTTTATATATGTTGGTTAGCTTTGTATAACAAGTCTGAAAAAAAACATTGAACTTGTCTTTTGTTCTGTCATTTGTCTTAATAAAAACTTCTGGGCAAAGTAGAAGCTCAACCTTTGGACTGGAAACACACCCTAACAGCATACTAGTGCTTAAGCTGGACTGTAAGGTTCAGTAGACATTGGTTTCAGAGTTCCCTAGTTTTTTGGTTCTGTTTTGTTTTATGATTGTTTGGGTTTTTTAAGCAGAACTATGAAAGATGCTGTCTTGCTCCAACCTCTCAAGCTGTTTTCCATAGGTGTATGAGCTAGGCTGATTGGCGTAACAGTCTCTTGTCTGCAGTGAACCAACAAGGGATTAGGAGGAAAAATCTGGTGAACATCCACATGCTGCATCAGCTGAACTGGAGGAGCTCTTCTGTCAGTCTGTTATTTTGAGGCTGTAGATAAGTTTCCTAATCATATTTGTGATAAAGTTAATACAATGTTCACAGCTAAAGTTCACAGGAAGCTTGACAGTTTTCCAATAATACACAGTAAAAAATGTAGCAAAAAGCAGAGTGTATTTCTAATTATTAATGTTGTTTCTACTTATTAATTATATGTCTTCTCCCTTTGCTATCTGGATGAAAATTTTACCATGTTGTGTCATAAAATTCTCACTCTGTCCATAGCTATGGGTTCAAAAATGTCAGCATCCACATGCTGTGTATCACAGAAACTTTGTAGCACAGGGAGAACAGATGTAGTAGTATTTCAGAATATTAAGGGGCTGTATTACAGCCTGCAACATTTCTTATGAATAAAGTCTAATTTACGAATAAGTAAGGCTAGCATCATTTATTGAGTGGGTTAACAGCTCAATATTCTCTAGAAGTCAACAGTGACTAGGTATGACAGTAGTATGTTAGGACTGGCCTTGAAGGTGATGGCAAATATTTTGTATATGATGAAGTGGATCCATTAGAAATGTAAAGGGAGGGCTGAGATAGTTGGAGTGTTAAGCCAGAATGATGATCTTTGCAGCAGTATCCTGAGTGGATAAAAAAAGGAGCAAGGCAGCACTTGACAAAGACAGAAAAGAGAAGGTCACAGTAGTTGAGGAGTAAAACCATGAAAGTCTAAATTGAAAGTTTAGTTGTCTGACAAGGAAAAAACACTGAATCTTAGAGCTGTTGCACTGAAGGCATTAGATATGCCCTGGATTTGAAAGTATAAAGGGAGAAATAAATAAGAGGTGATACCCATGTTAAAGGGCTGCAGGAATGACATGGCTAAGAAAGTTTCAGTGAAACTACTTGTGTCATGGGAGTTAGCTCACACATTTACACCTTGGCAGAGTAACACAATCTCTCGAACAACACTGAATGTAATGGAGGTGTGGATCCCATTGTACTAACAGGTCTGATGAAGCTGAAGCGTGGTGAGCTAAGCTGCTGGAGACCTGGCATTCCACAGCTGTGTGAGGCATTGAACATGAACTATATGAGGCCATGTGTCATTCAGAGCAAATTAAAGCAAATATCATAAAACAACATCCCTTGACGCACTCTGACTATCTCAAAATTTGAATGACGTTTGCTGCATTAGTTCTTCATTGCTGCAGATGCATAGGAGTTTTACAAATGACAGTTAATAACTCTCTTGAAATTCTATGTGACAGGATTTTCTCTGTAGTTTGGAAAATGATCAATATGTTCCCTCGAGTGCAAACACTTGAAAACTCATTAAGTTTCTTAGGAGAAAAATCCTTGCTAATAAATAGGTAGCACAAACAAATCATGAGAACAGTTGAGCTTCATCTGTGGAATTATAACAGCCAAGTATTTTTCAGCTTTAGTTTCCACAGAGTTTTAAAATATAGTTGTCTGACATTTTTAAGACATTGAATTTTTTCAAGATTTTTTCTTTTTAATGAGGTTTGAGGATTTCCAGTAAAGATGGATTTATCAGAATAGTGGGTTTCCATGTGATGAGAAAATTTCTGTCTTGTAATGATATATATTTCATGGTCACAGCATCCTATCTTCATCAGTTTCCAGAAATATACACTAACAGATTCAGGGAGCCACATTTTGACTGTATGGAAAGGGATAAACTTGAAATATAATTCCATTATAAGGACTCCATAATACCCACATACTATTGAGAAGACTATTTGGAATAACTGACATATTGGCAGGTTTTGTGCTGCTTCTGAAATTTATATCAAACCAAAACTTCTACAGAGTGGTGTTACAATATTATGTAGAACTTCAGGCATACTTTTCAATTGGGACTGCATCTTAGTTGGCTGGTGAGGATGTTTTATGTCAGAATCTTTGAAAAGTCTGCTTATGAATATTGTAGTACATAACTTTTGCTATTTTAGTCAGTTCTGTAAAAGCACAGGATTTATGTATTGCCATCTAAATATACACTAAGTGTGAAGAGCCAGAACTTCTGCTTCATGACTACATCTTGCCCCCCTTCCACAATTGGAGACCATTTGGGTGAGATACAACCTCCATGCCAGCCCATGAAATTATTGCTGCCTGCTGACATGGGGCTGAAATGCCTGTTTAGGGAGTCATCATGGTATCAGTAGTATGGCTTTTTAGGTGGGACTGGAAAGTAGTCTTCTTCTGACATGACGTAAGCATCATCATGTCTGAACTGTGGCAAGTCCTTGAGTTGTGACGAGTGAAAAACATTGGACACAGTTCCAGATTTAAACTTAGATATATGTGTGAAAAGGTATAAATATGCTACTGTGATGTCAGATTGCTGTACTCTTTTTTTACCAGTGCTTAATCTAGGAAAGATCCTATGGAAATCAAGCCACATTGCTTCAATGCCTAGAGGAAAGTTGCAAGGTGTGGCCCATTATAAGATTTAGCATTTATAATGGCTGAATGCATCATAGCATTTTGTATGTCTTCTTTGGATTCATTAAATATTTACTACGAAAGAGGGTTAAATTAAAACTAGAAGGGGAAAATCTGTATCTTTTTATTGGTTTTGCTCAGTGATTTGATGAGCTAGAAGATTTACTGAGTTTTATTTATTTATTTTTTAAATTTACATTTATATTCTATTTTATTCTCTTAATATCCTATGTTAGTAGAAAATTAAAGAGAGAGAAAAGGGAGACTAAAGTCTAATAGCAGTTAGCTGCTGAGATAATAAAGTATTTGCACTTATGATACATCAAGATTTTCTGGTCCATTATGTCCCTCAGAAAGAAAGAGTATTTTACCCGCTTTTAAGATTAAAAAATATAAATTTCTTTTAAATAGCTACTCAGAATGAATATTTTAGTGATTTTATTGGGTTTTGGAATATTTATTCAAATCTGTTCTTATTAAAGATAGGAGAAAAATATTATTTATCTTTGTAATAAGTTGCAGGGACATCACTTTTAAAGCAATCATTAGATTGCTCTGGCTTTACAGAATGATTTTTACCCTCAGCATATGCATGCTTAAAAATATTATTTAGGTTATTCTCAGTCAGAATCAAAAAATTGTAGCTTCTATTAGAGGTTCTGTTCTCAGACTTTATGTATGACATGGGACTCCCACTGGTGCTATTCCATTTCAGCTTTCTCTTGCTGTGCATAGGCATCCTGTTTGCACCCAGCTCTGCCAGTTAGCTCTACCACTAACTACCCCCCTGCCAATGACAGCCTTCCCCCAAATCTGTTGGTGCAGCAGTGCATGTGTGCACCCCAGTTTGCTTTATGCAAAGTCATCAAGGTTAGCTCAGATGACTAATCCAAACATTTTAAACAAATCCAGCTAATTTTGACTTATGCAGGCCAGGTTCCTGTAAACTGTTTCACTAGGTGGTAAGGAATATCAGAGGATAGCAAAATCATCCTCATGGAAGCCATGATGAAAAACTGAGAGTAGCTTAACGGCATCCAGATTAATATGAGCACGTAAGAAAAGGAAGTGTAAGGAGGAAATATAACCATTGCTGAGACTCCATATGTAGACCCACTCATCAATTTTCAGTCTAAATTGATTGGGTCTTTTTTAATATTAACATTATATAGCATTAACAAATATATAACATTAAGCAATAGCAGTAAGATTAATGGTATCAAGAATCTTAGTCATAGTAATGTAAATGGAGTCACTGTATTGTCATTTAGAGCTCCATCATAGGATGAGAAGTGACCATTTAGATATGTCCCTAGCTTGAAATATAACCAGTGACTTCAATTTAATATATTTACTCTCATGATAAAAACTAAGAACCTGCGAAATGCTTTAATGAAGAGGACACAGCATCTATAACACTTTCTAGGCCGAAACCTTTTATCTGCAGTTATACATAAAAAAACACAGCTACAAGCTGTTGTATAAAAAACACCTATATGGCATGGTAATTTATGCATTAATGTTTTTCCTCCCATTTTTATTTCCTACTTACCTTGTAGACCTTTTCCAAATTTAATTCCACAATATATTAAGGCTTGGGTAGTTAGACAAAAGACAAAATAGGGTTTCAATATTTGCTAGTATGTTAGCTACATTCTTCCTGTTGTGTTTTGATAAAACTGTATGCGTAAATGAAGATTTCTTTCTTTTTTTTTAATGGAAGGCAAAGAAGAAACCAACAGGCCACTTGACTGGTTTTGGCAAGGTACTTGGAGAGAGTAATAATTATGTCATGAAGTTTGTAACCCTAGCTGTCAATAGAGTCAACTCCATTTTTAAGCAGGAATGCGAGGATCAGAGATAGCTTTGTGCGATTCTGCATTCCTACAGGAGCAGTATCTTTTGTAAGGTTTTATAAAGTGTTGCTAAAAAGCAATGAGCTAATGAGGGAAGGTATATTTAACTGCATATTAGATTACCTGTATGTATATCAAAAGGAGAAAAAAAAAAAAAAGGAGTTTCTCATGGCTGGTTCACAGCGCTTGAGAAAGCTGAGTTTAGTCACAGCTTTCTTGCAAAGTCCTAGCCTTGCCTGGAGATTATTACTCTTACTGTGCTTTGGCATCCATCTGTTAAACTGGAGTAATACAAATTCCTTCCTTTCTTCTGCACTTCCTCTGCTGTGGCTTGGAAGAAGAGTCAGAATTAGACATAGATGCAGTAGACCTACACCTCTGGGAAAAACTGTTTACTTTGCCCATACTTGAGGAGGCAGATCCCAGACAGCAGATCCACACGTGCGTATTTATCTAGTGACTGCCAGCCGTGGGGATCCAGGTTTGCAGGGCAATAGCAGCTGCTTTCTTTGCAGCACTGCCACCACAAGCTCTGCTTTCCACTTTCCTACTCTCGGCTCTGAGTAAGAGTGACTGTCACAGAACTAGTAAATATTGGGTCTTTTAAAAAAGTGTTTTCATTTAACATTTTCAGCAGACCAATATTAATGAAAGCTATTAATGAAAATAAATATGTCAGTTCATGTGGCAACGCAACATGTACCCAAACACAACTTGTATCAACCTTTTGGGTAAAGGCATACAGATTGCAGAGGTTATGTTACTGCTGATGATAAATCAGCCCATTTTAGTCCCACGCTGAGGGAGAGCTGGACCTACTGTCCTTAAAGACATTGATAAGATAGCTTAGAAGGGAAAGATATTTAGCCATGGTTGCAACAAAGATTAAATGAGAGAACGAAGACAACTGTAAGGAGGAAGTTTTCAGCAAGTAAAGGCAAAGATACCCAAGGAAAAGTGGTCTGCAGAAATGGAACGAATACAATATTTAGGATGGAGTGCTAACCTTAGGTTTTCTGACAGAAAAAGTCTAAGCAGCTTCAGGGAGTCTAATCCAGAGTAAAAAAGCACAGAATAGTGACGTGAACATTACGCTGCATGGATTTGCCTATCCACTGTAGAAAAAAGGTACCTATATTACATCAGTTAGCCCCCTTACTCCCGCTTCATTCCACTGTTGTCAGTAATGGTAACACCCATCATAATGCAAGTATGCCTGGGGGACTTAGAAGTTGCTGCCAGTTCTCACACGACACGATGATTTTTTTGAACCTTATCCAAGGAAAGGAAGAAAACCGAGCCCTTGGCATTAATTGTTTCCAACTGTGTGGGGGACAGTACCACACCAGACAGGATTAAATTTGTTGCAATTGTTCCCCTGCTCATTTTTGCTGCAATAGAGGCGCTGTTTTTCTAATGTAAATTCCTTCTTAGACGGTAAATTATTAAGGGTTTTGAAGAGTAATTCCTTAACCATGAATAGCATTGTGTGCCGCATGTGACAATGCCAGTGTTGCAAACTGTTGTAGGTAGGCCAGTGGCTGTGACTGGTGTGAGATACCAGTTCAGTCCTGTGGTTAGTATTCGTGTATTTCAGCGCTAATATTTGCCATGGAAAATACTCTTTTTAGCAAATATTGCTGAAGTGAGAAACCGTCAAAAATAATGGGCTTGATTTTCCTTCTGCTTCTCAAGCTGTTCTTCCCAATTTTTGTTTCCCAAGTAAGCCCCCATAACAAGCCTTGAAGAATTTGAGACAGCATGTTTGGGTTTTTGTTTCAATTCCAAAAAAAAGGATTCTTAATGCACTGCTGTGTAAAATGCTATGTATTACTTGCCACATGCAACAGTCTGTGTCTCATAGTACTGCGGCAGTCATTTACCCGAGAAACTAACGGAGAAGTTGGCAAGTCACCCCGTCAGACCCTGCTCTCCAGCACCATTAGAGAAAGGCACAGCTCGAGGAGGTCGAGGGGTGATCTCGCTCCGCCTGTCCGTGGATACACCTTCCTAACGGCGGCGGTTTCAGCCCCAGCCCTCCTCCGAGCGTCTCCCCCGACGCCGCTGACGGGCCCGTGCCCTCCCTCGGTGCCCGCCGCGCGTCCCGCTCCCCGCGTTTCCCAGGCAACGGGCTCTCCGCACCGACGCTGCCTCCCGCCGCGCGGCCCGGGGAGCGGGAGCGGCTCCTGCCCAGATGTGCCGCCGGCGCTGCCGGCGCGGCGTTTTTCCCGGGGCCGTTTCCCGGGTGACCTCGGGGGGCCCTGGGGCGGCCGGCCCCCCGCTGCCCGCGCGGCTGCCTGGCTGTGCCGCAGCGGGCGGTCCCGGCAGGCCGGAGTTGGTCCGCCTGCCTCCCCTGGCCTCTGCTTGGCGAGGCAGGGTGTATTCCCTGCCGCTCCCCTCCCGCTCGCCCCCTTCCCTCGCAGGAGCCTTCTGCGCCTAGTTTAATGGCTTTGCAAAGAAAGCCAGGCAGAAGAGCACTTGTCTCAGTGGCGGTGGCCAGACCATGACCTAACTCATCATGAACTTGGAAGGGCTTGAAATGATAGCAGTTTTGATCGTGATTGTGCTCTTTGTTAAAGTGTTGGAACAGTTTGGGCTGATTGAAGCAGGTTTAGAAGGTAAGGGAGTGCTTTTCAGTGCCTTGTCATTTTTCTGTTCTGGTTATTCTCTTGCGGCGAGGCAAGGGGCACCTGTAAACTGGATGTAAGACGCTACCTGAGCCACCTGGAGAGCGACGTGCACATCAGTGGCTGGGTGGTGTTGATGTTAAAGCTGTGCCGATTTTCTTTCGCAGGAAGAATAAACTGGTATCCTGAATACTGCAAGTCTAAACTTAGACGTTACGCAGGGATAAATACCTTAAAATCTGAATCTCTTATTCCTGTTTTAAATCTGTGAATTTGAAGTAGTAGAGGGCAAAGCAGATTTCAGGATGTTAACGTGCAAATACAGTTATATTGCTTTAAAATTGCCTTGTAATCTATTCCAAATTGTTTTGTATTCTAGTCATGTTAACATCATCTGTACTGGGATTGTTATAATACCAAGATATATATTTTATAGTATTCAAAAACCTGTTGAATATTTAATTTACTGTTAATATTTTAAAATGTGCTCGAGGAAGAAGAACTACAATACTCAGATTCAAAATAAGCAACTTGAACATTCACGTAGGGTAATCTAGTGCAAGTTTTATTGCTTGATGCTTTGTTTATCTTAGATCACCTCCTTTCTTCTTAGCAATGTTGTTTGTGTATAAAGTAGTAAAAATGAAAAAAGAGAAGCTTACTGTCTTTTAAATGTGCTTTTTATTTGTAAAAGCTAGCAGAATATTGATTATTTTTACCTTATTTCTAAAAGTGCTGTTATTCTTACCATATGAAAAGTTGGTTTAAAAAAACACTGATTGTAGCATGGTTGATAACGTAATGATATTCATTGCATCCCGGTGTTTTATTAGGTTCCAGGCTGAAATGGTCTGTTTCTCAAACACCGAAGAAATATTGTGTTCTCAAATCTTCCTGTAAGCTAGCATTTGAGTACAGTGTATATACTTATGCCTATGAAAATGGGAACTTTGTTGACTGAGAGATTGTGGTTTCATATGTTAACGAATAAGAATATAAGCAAAATTTGCTCCTATGAAAAGGTCTAAGGTAACCATGTTTATGTAACCCTTTGAAGAAATGTAGTGATTTTAAATAAGGACGTTCACTCAACTGTTTCTCTGTCTCTGTTGCTGTCTTGTGTGGACTTGCTAGTATTGATTACAGAATCTGAAAACCCTGCAGGGACTGACGAAAATGTGTTATCAAGCCCGTTTTTATAAAGAATTTATGTATCCATTAGAGTTCATTATTTTGAGTTTAAATGACAACGGAGAGATTGCCTTCAAATGTATGAAATTCTACTTTTCTTTTTGTTTTGTGTTCAGTTGTAAATAGAAATGTCAATCAACTTGAGAAATGTTATGACAAAAGTTATCTCCAGCATTAGAGGCTGCAGAGATTCAGAAAAAAAGGCAGTATTTACTTTTCAGGTTGGTCGGCAGGTTTGTGTGTGCTCTGTCGAGTCTGATGATTGTCACATCTGGTCAAGTTCCCTGGCAAAATTTAGCACTTGATTGTTGTCTGTGCTTGTTTTTATGGCTGTGGAAGCTGATAATGGAAAGACAGTTAGAAATATAGTAAAGCTGCCTGTAAGTGGTTGTAAGATTTCTGTAAGAAATAAGTTTCTCGTGCAGCTGCCTGTTTTGTCTGCCTCACTGGCCAGAAAACTGGCAGTCTGCATGTGCATGGAGTTTTAAAGTTTTTTCTCACCTAGTGCAGGACAGATTTCCAGCATGCCAGCTAGCTGAAACCACAGGAAGACATACAGGCCCCGTTCCGCTGTGGTGTTCAACTGCTGTGGATGAGATAAAAGGCATGTTACATGGGAATCAAGTAATAGATACAAACAATGATGTATGAAAATAGGGCTTAGCTAAATTGCACAGACCTACGAATTTGTTTTCTCGTAGTTCAGGCACAGGGCAGGTTTATTCCCCACTTTTATCTTAAACTTAAGAATTCAAGATCTGCATTGCTAACAATAGAAAAAAAGGTTTATACACTTTTACTAGGGAGTTGAAAGAATTGTTATTATTTTAAGTATCAAGGCTATTCATTTCCACCCATGAATGAAAAGTACATGCATCATAAAATTGTGCAAATATAAGAGATGTTTTTATGTAGAATGTTAAGAAAAAATGAATTTTACAAGTGTATTCAGACTATCCATGTGCTTTTCCAGAAATGAGTGATTTGAAGAAGTTGGTCGCAGTTTTCTGAAAATGTTGGTTGTTATAAGGACATTTGCAGTTGTCTGGTTTTGAATAGGTTATATTCTTTTTTTTTCTCAAAGGTTAGTATGTCCCAATGAAACCTTTTTGCATGTTTCATACAAATGCATAGTTTATGGCTTATAAAACACATCCTACGTCTATCTGGAAATCATCCACAGATTCAGTAAAAATCTGTAACACAGTGCACCCAAAGCAGGATGCTATATCTGAACTCTCTAAATCATACTGAAGCTTTGGTAGAAATCTGGGTTTCAGAATTAGTCCCTATCGTGGTAACAAAAGCTTGAAGCTAACTTATTTTCCTCCCTACACTGGTTTATCATGATTCCGAACTTTGTGAACGACTTCCACATTAATTTGGAAGAATCATGGGCAATTTATTTAAATCAATAGCAAAATCTCATTTTCCTCTTTTCAGTGTCATAATAACTCTCATAAGTGTAAGTAATGTTCTGCTTTCTTCAGACTCTTCAATACAAATCATGTGTCTAATAATAATATGCAATTATTTTTTTATTATTTATGAAAAGAATAAAATATTTTCAGAATAAAAATTCTATATACTTGCTTATACTTATTTTCTGATGTACTGCACGCACTTAGATAACAGTATGCTTTCTGTGGTTTTGCCCAGTTGCCTTCAATTGCTGAGTGATTCTGTTGTTGTTGTTGTAGAAGTGTTTTCAAATAGATGTTTTTAATATTGTATGACAGCTCTTAAAGTGATAAGTAGCAGAATAGATTTATACACTTTTGTAGCTTGTGGGTTGCAGACACTTTATCTCTAGGTTAAATATTATTTTATGATGTATTGCACTCACTTAGGTAACAGTATGCTTTCTGTGGTTTTGCCTAGTTGCCTGTAACTGCTGAGTGGTTTTGCTGTTGTTATAAAAGTATTTTCAAATAGAGGTTTTTAATATTGTATGACAGCTCCAAAAGTGATAAGAAGCAGAACAGATTTATTCACTCTCATGGATTGCACAGACTTTGTCTCTAGGTTAAATATTTAACTCTTCAAGAATTAGGTTATGCCCTCCTTAATAAACTTTACTGATTTTTTAAAACAGTAATGTATTAGGTGTAAGGAGTAATGTATTGATACCTAATGAGGAAAGTTTGTTCACACCTAGATATAGATTTAAATTTAATCATATTTCTTGTATGCCAAGTTTTTCCAATAGTCATTCACAATTAAAATGAGATACAAGAACTGATACTAGTACTTTTCTGAAAAGATTGTGATCTTCATATATAAGTATCATATGAACTTGATCAAGGTATGGAAGAGGTTTTGCATGTGAATACCTTCCTTGTAGGTCAGTTATTCTGGGTAAATTGTTGGAGACAGAGTGATTGAAGCATCATGAAATCAGCCCTTTCCTAAGTTAAAATGGTTTTGTCCTAACATTTCTTGGGAAACTTGGATTGATTTTCAAAAGCTAAATCACTTATTAATTAAATAAACAGCAGAATAAACTTCTCTTCATCAATGTAAGCATTGAAACCTACACCATTAGGGGTAAGGTTCAGAGAAGAAATGTGAAGGATATGAGTGATCAAAAATATTTACCTAAGAATACCCTATTTGTTAGGAAATAGTCTTATAGCAGTTAGTACCTCTAACAGGAAAAAAATGGCATAGAATTAATCACATATGTTACTGTGAAATGTGGATTCCATGTTTCTATATTATTGTTATCTACCTAATCTCCTTGCTTAGGAGCCCTGAGAGTGGTGGCAGGAGAACTTTAGAGCTAAAATTGTAATAATTGAGTTAAATTACTGAAACATTTGATTTCTCTAAAATGTCAAAGTAGCTTCTAATCCCATTTTAATAATCCTGGCTATTGACAACTTCCCGTTCAACAGAGCAAAACCATGGACACATAGGGAGTTGCTGGTGATATTTACAACTGTTTTTGACAAGGACTGGATATGACTGGAAACAAGGCTGAAGTTACTTGTGGTTGCTCTGAAATTAGCAGCCACTGAAGCTCTTTTGTCATCCAGGCTATAATCTGCTGGGAATTTCAACATTTCCACAGTGATGTCTCTCTTCACAGTGGTGTTTGTGGATGGAAACAGAGGAATATTCATGTCAAAGGATTCATAATCACTAGCACTTCATACTAGAAATAGCTTGTAATAAATATAGGGGCTTTTCTGCCATTTTCTTAAGATCAGTCTTGATGTCAAAGAGAGTTATGCACAGAATTATGAAGAACAAAAGCAATCATGGACCAATATGTGAAATGATTAGTTGGAGCTGACAGTGTGCAAAAGGAAAAGAGATGATAGGAATTTTAATATTAACAATTTCAGGCATTGCTTAGAAGTAATTTGTTCAATTAAGTCTTCATGTATAACAAGATAAATTGAATTAAAACAGCTGTTGAAACAACTACTCAGATGTGGGTGAGTGAGCAGTAGATAGAAATCTTCAACATGGAACTCCAGTGAAGTTTTCCTTGATTAAATATTTCTGCTCAAACAGCACTAGCAAGTCATTTGTAGACAGTGGCATGTTGATTTGGAGCTAGCGCATGTGAGCACCTGACCAGGTTGTGCATCCTGCATGACTGGTCAGCAGGCCACTACCGGGCAGAAGTAGTAAGAGGAAAGCTCTTCCCTGTCTGTTTTTTTCATGCTAGAAGGCTCAAGTTCTGGATCTAGTTTTGGAAAACACAAATAGGCAGGTAAGAGAAGAAACTTGCTAGCCAAGGGTATTAGTAATAGGTCCCTTCAGCCCTTAGTTGCCTGCTTTAATCAGTGTGAAGTCTCCGAATCATCTTCTGAAGGCTGGTCCATTGTTGCTGAAAAACCTTCTAGTGTTCCCAGGTCAGTGTCTGCTGAAGAGCTGCTTTTCTCAAGACTAATTGTCACTCCCGATGATAACGTGCTTGTCTAGTGCTTTACATCCACAGAGATCAAAGTGGGTAAATACTATAACTGCAAATGAAGAGATGTCAAAGAAATAGATGGATAAAGAGCACTCCACTCTGAGTTATGAATACAATACCTTTTGCAAACTTACTAGTCTATAATGAACCTATTTTTAAAAAAGAACAAAAATATTAGACCCAAGTAAGTTGGGGGTTGATCAGAGAACTCTCAACTTTCCTCTGTGGTGAATAGTTGTGATGCAGTTCATGAACACAAGGGTCTCATTCCTGTTGCAGTTTGGTTATTATGTCATATAGAATGGGACTTTGAGTAAATGGAAATTGTCTCATCTACTGTGAAATGGAAGAATACTATAACCTTATTGCTCAGTTTTACTCTTTTGTAATTTTAGGTGATAACCTAGAGAATTTTATGACAATAACCTGGGTATGAGAAAGAGATAGGATTCTGGTCTGTTTTGTCTCCCCCAAAGAGACAACTTCTGATATTTACTTCCCCTACTTTCTACTGGCTACTCAATACAGATTTTATATTTTAAAAGTATCTGTTTTATTTGTTTACTTTGAATATGTAAATGCTACATTCCTACTGTCAAAAAGCCACCATAAGCAAAGGAAAATTATATACTGCACAGTGTTTGCCTATCACTGTAAATGCCTTTACTTTTACGTATTCTCCACAAGGCTGAATTCCCTTTTAATGAAAATCTATAAATGCCTTCTAGTTACATTTATTGACTCTCTTTTTTCACTTTTTCACTATCTTAGCTATCAGTAAATGGGAGTGTTACAAATTGAAATATGCACAATTTCTACCAAGCTTTAAGAACTTTTATTACTTTTCAGTACTTAAGGCTGAAATAGCAAAAAAAATCTATGTCTTTTTTAATTATCAAAAAACAATAAAACTTAAATTGATGTTATGGGGTTTTTTTAAGCAAGATATTTAGAGCTAATTAGTTTCATGGTCAGCTGAGTAGAGGAGTAAACATTTTCTAAGAACACAGTTTTGTCAGTGATCGGGGGAAAATGGCATACTGAACTTTGTAGGCAGAAGAAAATAACCTAGTGAAATCAGGTGCACCCATTCTGTTTAGAAATATATTAGTGCTAATAATACTTACTGCACTTTTTTTTCTGCAGAATTCAAAATGCTTTACAACAGTAAATAGAATTATCTCCTGATGTATGCAAGTATATCAGGAAAATAAAGCCAGACAGTAGTAAATTTCACAAGTTGATACATGAAGTAAAAAGGAGTTGTCAGATCATGTGCTTTAAATTCCTGTATGCCACAGGGCAATAACTTTCATCCATTGGCTTTTTTGATGAACCCCACAGCATGTTTTGACTAAACTCATATTAATTATGTTGCATGTTTGACATTCACGGATAACCTGTGCAATGGCATCAATAGTCAAGTCCACCCCTCGATCACGAGCCCGTTTGTATGTTGCATCCCTTCCTAAATGTCCTGATGTGTCATGGGCCCATTGAGCTATAAATAGCTCACCCTTATGTTCCCAATCCAGATCCACCTGAGCCACTTCAATTCTAGCAGCCTGGTCCACCCGCTCATTGTTTCGATGTTCTTCAGTGGCACGACTCTTGGGTATGTGAGCATCTACTTGACATACTTTTACATCCAGGTTGTCTACCTGAGCGGCAATATCTTGCCTTAATTCAGCAGCCCAGATGGGTTTACCTCTGCATTGCCAGTTGCTCTGCTTCCATTGCTGTAGCCACCCCCACAGAGCATTTGCCACCATCCATGAGTCAGTATAGAGAGAAAGTAGTGGCTATTTTTCTCATTTAGCAATATCTAAAGCCAGCTGAATGGCTTTCACCTCTGCAAACTGACTCAATTGACCTTGTCCTTCAGCAGTTTCTGCGACTTGTCATGTAGGACTCCACACAGCAGCTTTCCACCTTTGATGTTTTCCCACAATACGACAGGATCCGTCTGTAAACAGGGCACATTGCTTCTCATTTTCTGATAATTTATTATACAGAGGGGCCTCTTCAGCATGAGTCACCTCCTCTGGTGACACTCTGAATTTCGGCCCTCTGGCCAGTCCATGATCACTTCCAGGATTCCCGGGCAGTCGAGGTTTCGTATGCGAGTCCATTGCGTTATCAGTGCGACCCGCTTACTCCATGTAGCATCAGTTGCATGATGTGTAGAGTGGACCTACACTATTTCTGAAGTGGCTTGAACTCCTTCATATGCTGCTAATATTTCTTTTTCAGTTGTAGTGTAACAGACTTCAGATCCCTTATATCCCCGGCTCCAAAACCCTAGAGGTTGAACTCGAGTCTCTCCGGGTGCTTTCTGCCAGAGGCTCCAGGTGGGCCCGTTATCCCCAGCTGAGGTGTAAAGCACATTTTTCACATCTTGTCCTGTCCGGACTGGCCCAAGTGCTACTGCAAGAACTGTCTCCTGTTTAATTTGTTCAAAGGCTTGCTGCTGCTCAGGGCCCCATTCAAAGTCGTTCTTCTTCCGGGTCACTCGACAGAGAGGGCTTACGATCAGACTATAACCTGGAATATGCATTCTCCAGAAACCCACGACACCTAAGAAAGCTCATGTTTCTTTTTTGTTAGTTGGTGGAGACATAGCTGTTATTTTATTGATCACATCCATTGGGATATGATGATGTCCATCTGGCCATTTTATTCCTAAAAACTGAATTTCCTGTGCAGGCCCTTTGACCTTACTTTGTTTTATAGCAAAACCAGCTTTCAGGAGAATCTGGATTATTCTTCTCCCCTTCTCAAACACTTCCTCCGCTGTCTTGCCCCACACAATGATGTCATCAATATACTGCAGGTGTTCAGGAGCTTCACCTTGTTCCAGCGCAGTCTGTATCAATCCATGACAAATGGTAGGACTATGTTTCCACCCCTGGGGCAGTCAATTCCAGGTGTACTGGATACCCCTCCATGTGAAAGCAAATTGTGGCCTGCACTCAACTGCCAGAGGGATTGAGAAAAACACGTTGGCGGTATCTGTTGTTGCATACCATTTGGCAGCCTTTGACTCCAGTTCATATTGAAGTTCTAGCATGTCTGGTACAGCAGCACTCAGTGGCAGTGTGACTTTGTTCAGGCCTCGATAGTCCACTGTTAGCCTTCACTCTCCGTTAGATTTTTGCACTGGCCATATGGGACTATTAAAGGGTGAATGAGTCTTACTGATCATTCCTTGACTCTCCAGCTGACGGATCAACTTATGGATGGGAACCGGGGAGTCTCGATTGGTGCGATAATGTCGCCGGTGCACTGTCATAGTAGCAATTGGCACCTGCTGTTCTTTAACCCACAGTAACCCCATCACAGATGGATCCTCTGAGAGACCAGGCAAGCCGACAGCTGTTTAGTCTTCTCCATACTCAAGGCAGCTATACCAAAAGCCCACCGGTATCCTTTTGGGTGTCTGAAGTACCCTCTCCTGAGATAGTCTATGCCAAGGGTGCATGGAGCCTCTGGACCAGTCACAATAGGGTGCTTTTGCCACTCATTCCCAGTTAGGCTTACTTCAGCCTCCAACACAGACAGTTCTTGGGATCCCCCTGTCACTCCAGAAATACAGATGGATTCTGCCCCCTTGTCAGCTGATGGAATTAGACTACACTGTACACTAGTGTCAGCTAGAGCTTCACACTCCCGTGGGGCTGATGTGCCAGGCCATCGAATCCACACAGTCCAGTAAACCCGATTGTCCCTTTCCTCTGCCTGACCAAAGGCAGAGCCCCTCTATTCCTGGTCTGAGTCTTCATTACTTGGTTTTTGTAAGTAAGAGCAAAACGGAAATCACTTCATCAGGATCAAAAGTACCATCAGCCCTTCTACGCTGCCCAACAGACACTGGAGCAGTAATTTTCCTGGATGGAGGCCTTTTGCCTGTTTTTTTTCCTTGCAGCTCCTGTACCCGAGCTTCTAGTCTCCAGGTAGGTTGACCATCCCACTTCCTCATGTCCTCCCCCTGGTCACACAGGAAGAACCACAGGGTTGCACATGGTGTGCGCCACCGGTACCCTTTCCCTTGAACAGAAAAATGCTGACTCTTAATAGTTGAGGCCTTAGTTGGAGTGCGTGAGGAAAACCTACCCTTCTCAGCTTGCTCAAACACTTTTTATGTGAGTCTGTGTCTGTCCACAGCCAAGGCACACATGGAGGGAGCAAGATTATCTTCGTATTCTCGGAGTTGTCTGGCCAGTTCATCTATAGTTGGTGCCTCCGTGTCTGTCCAGCTCATTATTGCCAGGGTGTGGGTGTATGACGTTGCTGCATTTCGTACGAACTTTCGCCATATGGACCGTGTGCACCGGATTTCATCCAGGTCTTTGGATGCCTGGTCATTATAGATCACCTCCAATACGACTAATTCCCTCAGATACTGGCTGCCTCCCTCAGTGTCAGTCCATTTGCTTTGGGAATTTGCAAGTTCTTCCTTGAAGGGGTACCTGTCCTTCACACTTGACAGAAGTCGCCGCCAAAGACTGAGGACTTCTGCCTTTTTTGCAATCCCTTTGTCAATGGCCTTATCCTTAGCAAGGGATCCCACCTGCTGAACTTCCTTACCCTCTAATTCCTGACTACTGCCCCAATATCCCAGCATCGAAGTAACCAGCTGAGAATTAGCTCATCTAGTTGACAGCTAAAATCTTTTTGTGTATCTCGCAGCTCACCTAGGGATAGGGATCAGGTGGTTTGTCTCATTTATGATTTCAGTCTCTTCCTCCTCCTGTTCTTGTGACTGCTCTGCCATAGAACAGGCTGCCTTTTCCAATTCTTTCTCCTGCTCCCTCTTAGGAGAAGCTTCTTCATCCCTTACTAAACGAACTGACTTCCGCTTCCACTGTTTCTTTTTAGTTATTGGGGCGACTGATACAGTGCCTGGTTTAGCCACAGTTTCTGTTGGTTTGTTTTCCCTCTCTTCTCCCTGAGGGTGCTGCATAATGTCGAGCAGTGTTTGGTAGATGGTGGCCAGGGCCCAGCACAGTGCAGTAAGTTGTGCCTCTTTGGAGTAGCCACGGCATTTTTTTTTTTTCAAACATTCAATCACTTCATCAGGATCCTATAGTTGTTCAGGAGTGAAGTTCCAGACCATTGGAGGTGAGAAGTCCTCTAGATACCTGCCCATATTCTCCCACATGCCGTGCCACCCATGACCATACTCTCACGGAGCCTGGGTCATATTCCTAAATTGCTTGTTAACCTTAGACGAAACCAAAGCAATATTTCTAAGAAATACCAATAGAAGTATTTTAACTCCCCAAGGATGTTCAAGATACTGAGAAGTTATTGTAACAAAGGAGAAAACGTCACAGAAGAAGGTAGCAAGGGTACCGTTCTGTACTTCCTTCACAAAGAACCTCTCAGAGGAAGAAGTATAAGTGTTAATTGTCTCCATGAGATGGTACCCAAAGTACAGTAACGGCTTCAATTCAGAGAGCAAATACCAGATTAAGCTCAAGGTTAGTGTTATAATAACAAATCTCTCAGGCAAAACATCACTAATCACTACAGAACACAGCAAACTGCAAAAGCCAACACCAATCTTTAACAGGTACAGCAAAAAAAAAGAGCATGGTGCAGATCAGATAAACTAACGTCAAGAACAGATGAACCAATATCGTGACCTGGAAATGTTAACAGATATAAATCCCTTCTAATATGCTCTGGTCAATCTGTTATTATCTGAAACCCTTTGAGCCCCACGTTGGGCACCAAAAAGGACTGTTGTAGTTTAACCCCAGCCAGCAAATAAGCACCACACAGCCGCTCGCTCACTCCCCCCCTGCCCCAGTGGGATGGGGGAGAGACTCGGAAAAGTAAAAGTGAGAAAGCTCATGGATTGAGATAAGAACAGTTTAATAAATGAAATGAAATAAAATATAATAATAATAATAATAATAATAATAATTATAATAATAAAAATTTTAATGAAAATGAAAATAACAAAAAAAAAAGATAAATAAAACACAAGAAAGACAAGTGATGCAAATTAAAGCAATTGCTCACCACCCTCCGACCGATGCCCAGCCTGTCCCTTAGCAATGGTCTCCCGGCCAGCTTTCCCCCTAGTTTATATACTGAGCATGACGTCATATGGTATGGAATATCCCTTTGGTCAGTTGGGGTCAGCTGTCCCGGCTGTGTCCCTTCCCAAATTCTTGTGCACCCCCAGCCTACTCGCTGGTGGGGTGGTGTGAGGAGCAGAAAAGGCCTTAAGTCTGTGTAAGCACTGCTCAGCAGTAACTAAAACATCCCTGCTTTATCAACACTTTCCAACACAAATCCAAAACACAGCCCCGCACTAGCTACTCCGAAGAAAATTAACTCTATCCCAGCCAAAACCAGCACAACCATGAAATGTGTTTGGTGAAAGGAGAGACCAAATGAATACAAGTGATCTTTTTTTATTTGGGACCTATCCATTAAGGTCAGTGATATTCTCAAATTGTGAGTTACAGGCTTTCTAAAGTTAGGTGGGGTCAATCTAAATTCTTAACATGTTCTGAAGATGACAAGAGAAGAAAGAGTAATTGCTTCATTTCACAATTTCTTCCTTTTTTCTATTGTTAAAAAACAGTGTCTGATTCCAGTTTTTTCCCCTTATCTTCACCTAGTGAGTCATGTTTGTTTCTCTGCATCACTCCCAGATTTACCCTTCTTTTTAAGTAGGCAGTATATGTTTTCTGGCCATTAGCTCTGTGTCAGTCATTTGGTGTACGTCTCAGAAATCGGGAAGATCATCTGCACTTGCTATATTATCTCTATGATGGTATCCTGGTTAATATGCTTCCTTTTGTTCCTAATGCATTTTAGAAGTAACCAACCCAAATATAAACTCTAAAATTTTATCCCCAGCTCTTTAGGCTTTTCAATAATGGATTTTCTCTTTTGCTTTAGTTTCCTATGTAAATTTTTCTATACATCATAATTCATTCAGATTCCCTTTTTTCACATGTGTTCACTATTACTCTCACATTTGTAACTAATATAGCTACTATACCACAGAAGGAAAATGAGTTTTTAACCAAAACGTCTCTCTTTATTGCCAGATTGCAACATTTTGGCCCTCTAATGCATCTTCATATAGAATTCCTAATTTTTATATATTTTTCTGTCTGATTTTCCCATCAGTCAACTTTCCTTGAAATATTCCTCAGCTTCAGAAAGTCAGGCTTTTTGACACACCAAGGGTATATGGATTTCGATATATTATATACACACTCTCTGAATTCAGACTGCATTCATTTTGCTCACATACAATACAAAGAGATGCTCAACTTTGGCCCTTGTGCCCTTATGTTAACTTCTAGTCCAGTTTTGACCTCACAGATTTCTAGTTTGAGGATATTTAAAATATAACATATAATATTCAGCTCAATGTCTTTTTTATTAGAAAATAGTAACTCCAAATTTTAGGAACTTTATTTCATGTGGTTTCAAGCTGGTGTCTCCCTAACGTCACAGATTACATATATCATTGTATGCCGTAGTTTGATAGGATCACTGTGAAAACCCTTACTAGGTTTTGGTAGGTCCTTGCATTGTCGTGATTATGAGCTTTGCATTATGATTAACTCAATCTGCTAGTTGCTTTGGGTAATCTCTGACCAATACGCTATCTTCCTCCACTCAACTCTAAGACTCCATGATCTGATTCAGGTAGACCCATGTGGATCAACATCACAATAATGACATTAAAAATGGCTTATTTCCAGTTATTTTACCTTCTCATGCTCTCACTTGAGAGCAGTGAGAGCAACTAAGAAAAATTAGTTGAATATTCCTGTTTTTTTTTCAGTCGCCTGATTAAGTCAGTTAAATCTGCTAAATCATTTTAGTCCTATGTGTTCTTGTATCAAAGGTGAAAGATTAAGCAGCATCACTGGAAGTGCTGCTAGACAGCCTTATTATTTAGTATTATAGTTTGTATTTTCACATTGCTTTGTGGCCCCTTCCTGAATTCTCTGCCCAAATTCCTTCATATAAAATTAGAAATGATTGTATAAAACTTCTTATGGTTATGAAGAAGATCTTGTGATTTAGCTTTTTTTTTTTTTTAATAGGAGAGTTCTTCCTTTAGTTATCTGACCTATTTCTCTGTTAGCTATTGATGAATTGTTCAGCACCTGGTAGAAAATTCAGTCCAGCCAGACTGAATGCTGACTAAATCTAATGAGTCAGATGATTTAATCTGATACAACATCTCTGTTTTTGATTTCTGCAGTCATTTTCCCCAGTGGTATCTCTAGAAGTAATTTCTGATTGTAGTTGTCCAATCTTTATTTCTGGTAGCCCTTACTGTCATTTTCTGATAACACTACAGGACCATTAATATATATGCTTCTCCAGGCACATTTTCTTTTTGGATCAGTAGTCCAAAAATTATTCTTTAAACAGCCAAGATAAAACTTGGATCGTCCAAAGGAGGCCACAACAGCTATCTTCTCATTGTTGATAATATGTGAGATAGACAATGAAAGAAAAAGATATTAAATCAGAGATTAAATACCCATTTAATCAGATATTTATTTCCCAGTGGTTATATCAACGTTATTGTAGGAAATATTGCGTACTTTTACATAGAAGAAGAATGATTATAAGTTTAACACTCATTACTAACAACAAATTCTAATACTGAAAACTCCAATAAAATAAACCTGTACATCTGAAGCAGAAGAGAGAAAGGGTTATTAGAGAAATGAATTGTTTAGAACATTAAGGAAGTTATCTTCACTGGACATATGCATTATGATAATGCATAACACTCAGCAAATGTTGTAGGTACATCAGAATAGACTCTTGTATTCCAGGGTCTACCCCTACCTGGGGAAGGTTTGATAGGCAGGTATCAGCACAGACCTGATTCATCTCCTCTTTGCCTATACTTTGAGAAAATCTCACTTGGTTTCACCTTTTATGACAAACTTCACTTCCAAGTTGTATTTTCTATAAATAGCTTTATTTAAATATCCCTGTTGGAGGGGAGCAGGATTGGGTTACATAAAATCCCCCTGACTGTTTTTTTTGGGCCCTCTATTACCCTTTTCTGTCAGACTGACAACCTTTTGTGTTCAGCCATGGCTTGCTGTTGCAAAGGCAATCATTGATGGGATTGACCAAATATAAAGACATGAGTTTCTGTGCATGCATGTGATGAGAGGGGAGAGAAAAAGTTCTGGAGAAAGTCCTATTGACCCACAACTGAGAACTGTAAAGATATATTACTTTCAAGGTGAAGAAAAAGATGAGTCATGTGCAGTATGTAAGGAGTTTCACACCTCACAGTTGTATGAATATTTGCTGGAACACTTACAAAAAGAGATGCCTTTTGGACCCCTTACATCATCCACACTCACTGTCTCTCTGGCTTAGCAAAAATGAATAATTGATGAGACCTCTTTTTGTAGAAACTACTCTTCTAGCTGAGTCCTCAAGAATGCCATTTTTCTACTTAAACTATCTGATTTACATAAGAGGTTGTAAGAAATACCTATACTTTTGAATACTTCAACTCATAGGTTAGCATTGTGCCTATATTACAGTATTGTCAGAACTCTGTTGTTAACGAGATTAACATTTTCTTGAAAAACAGTCTGACTCCACCAATGCATTATGAGGACACATATTAAAACATTCTTATTACCTAGTTTACAAATATTTCAAAGCTAACATAATACATTTCAAGGTTAATTGCTACTATTATCTCCATTTAGAAAACCATATGCCCTCTCTTGTATTAAAGATAAATTATTATACAAGTATGTGTGTGTATATGCTGTATGCATTAGGACTACTGGAGTAATTTTATCCAAAACTTTCTTTAACACCTTGACTGATAAGGTGAGACAGCATGTCACCTCAATGAGGCCCAGAAATGAACTATTCTCCCCTCTCACCCTGCTTTTCAAAAGGCGTTTTCAGAAGATCAGACAGTCATCTTGCAGCTCACATGTTATTTGTTGCTTATCAGACCCATTTGCTTGGAAAATACCTGGTCAAGGATTTCAAATGCAGTAAAAAAGCCATCTACAGGTTCATGTGTTCTTTTGGTAGCAGACACTCATACTCAATCAGCATTTTTTCTAACTGTGCCTCTACCAAGTGATGGGGTGGCTGTGGGTCACCAGGAAAAACAATTGCTGCTGGTAGAAAAAATCACCTATATACAGCCACCTCTTGCCTGTGTCTGAGGAGCTTTCAGGAACAGCAGAAACAAGACAGAGCCTGCATAAGTTTCTCTGATGGTGGCAGCCCATGCTTATCTGTCGCGCTTAAAAAGCAGGCAGAGATTTATCTTGTAGTGTGTGTATAGTGAACCTGATATTTCCGGAAAGCCCAAATTTGTGCAGATAATCCATAATGCTCATGTGGAGTAACTCTGTTCCCTTGGAGGTTGAGACTATATTCTGGCACTATAGGAGTGTGTAGTCTGTCCACTTGGAAGTAATCTGTCATCTAAGTAAAGTCCTTGACTATTTTTTCATTAGAAAGAACTTTTTTTCACACAGAGTCAAATCTTATTTAGCCTTAGGGTATACATGGTAAATATTTAAAATATATTAACATGTCATCTGAGCTGCCTCCTTTGAAGTCTGAGATTTAAATTTATATTTGCAAGACAGCAAGTACCTGTACTCTCAAAAAAATGTTTGGCATTGAACACTTAGCAAGATGCCAAGCACAGGAGGTGCATTGGAGGTCTGCCTTGCTTCATTTGTAACTTGCAGCTGGTGATAAAAGGAATTTTACACAGTTCGAGTTTTCTAGATGTTTAATATATTTGAACAAAAATTACTTTAATATGTTAACTTTAATATGTTAATTATGTATATTTTATACAACATCAATCTAGATTGTTTTAATTAACTTTGAGTGTAAGACTTCTAAGATTTATTTGACAAATAAAAGTCCTGCTCGTACACAAACGTGGCAATGTAAATGCCATGCTTGAAAACCATTTGAGATTTGAAGACAAGTTAGACCTCTTCCCCTCTTACTCATTGTCACAAAGCTCAGAATTCACATTCTGGCAAATTTTAGGGCTGGATAAGTAATTTGAGATGAATCAGGTTACCAGAACAAGAGTAATCGTTTTCAGAAGTAGAAAGTTGTAACGGAAGGCAGAATATGATGCTGAAATTGTTGTTTAGCAGGTTGGCAATTGAGATATAATGAAATGTAGTTCATTTGCCCACAATCAAAATTGCTTTAATAGTTCAGCAGTAATAAAAATGTCATTAAGACAGGAAGGAATTTTCAATAAGCTCCGATGCTGACCCACTCAGTGAGAAGACATCACCTTTGAATTATCATTCCAAAAATCATAATAATCTGCTAAAAGTCATACTTTAAATGTTTCTTATTTTTCTCTTTGCTTCTTTACCATTTTCTTATAGGACTATTTTAAGAAGCAATCGCTTTCTGAATGTTAGAGTTTTTTGACTGAGCCAGTATTTAATACACCTAAAACATTCTTATTTAAAAAGTAGTCTCACTGTAAAAGCCCAAGTTAAAGATTCTTCATGTCATCCTTTGACAAGCTGGCCCAGCATTTAATTACCTTCAGTGCTAGAAATGTGTGTCTGCTTTTGGCTTTTGTTGCTGTTTAGACCAAGAGCTACCTATGTAATACCTTTGCCTATTCTTTGCCAGATTTAAAATACTATGTAGCATCAGATATCTTTAAGTTTTGTAGATTAATTTTTAATCTGTGTTTAGGAACTTCTTCATCTTTTTCTCTTAAAAACTAAGTAAGAAAAACTATTTTAGCACTTCTACCATTGGCTTTCCAGATTAAAAATAAGTTTTGTGGTTCTTTTCTGAAACTTTTTCAGTTTTTAAGAAACTTCTTAAAGGATTGATATTCAAACTGGACACAGGATTCAAAACTGTTCTGACAGGTCAGAGGTAAGAGGTAGTATCCCTGCCTTCCCCATACTTGCTAATTTACCAGTAATGCATCTGAGCATCTGAGCATCAATTAGCTCATCTTATACTTTCCTGTAAAATAGAGATATTCACATTAATGATTCTACACAGAACTAAAGACAAGGGTGAATTCCTATCTTTGTCATTAGAAAAACTTTGGTAATTTATTTTTTTCCTCTGAAATAACCATATTAAAGATGTGACCTTCTGTTGTGAAGCCTGATATGGATTAGTACAAGGGTACCACCTCCTGTGGTTTTGTTCATCTTAAATTAGCCTACCATAGAAAGTAAAATAACATGTTTAATTAGGACTGCTGCTTCAGAACTGTTTCATTTGTTACTGGGTTATCAAAGTAACTTTTAGAAAAAAGTATCTGCAGTTACTTATCTTTATGAATATAGGTGAATATAAATATGTATTTTTTTTCCTCTTTGGAAGTTCCCCATTCCTCACATTTTTATCTTTTTTGTTCCTTCTTAAAGATTTATTACTTTAGGAATTTCCCTTCTGATTATAAAACTGCAGTATCACTACTCTTAATTTATAGAGACATATTTTTGCAGTCAGGAAAAATGATAAAATGTAACTTTTCATGCACAGATTTTTATTTTTCTGAATTTCTGTAATGAATATTTATTGCAGTGATGGAGTAACAAATTCAATATTGGTATATTTTCTATATTCACTAACATTTTTAGACATCACTGTGTTATGTGGACATATAGAATCAGGACGTATAGGAGTATAGTTCCAAGTACCATGTTCAACACCTTGTGCTATCAGTATCACTACTTGGATTAAAGCAGATTTATTTTTTTCTTGGGGGGGGGAGGTTTTTCTATTATCATTGAAGAACAGTAATGAAAATATAACTTTTTTTTAATCACAGTATTAAATGTTTTCCATTTTTTAAAATATGATGGTCTCAGTAACCAAGTATATGGTTATTTGGATGCAGTTGAAGCTGATTACAGTCTTGACCTCAGCCTGTTTCTTGGAAGTGAGCTGTAATTGGCAAGTAATTCAAGACCTCGAACACTGCCCTTGCCAGGCAGATACAAGGTGAAAAATATCCCCACTCATCCATCAGATAGCTTGTCAGTGTAAGGTCTTTTCTCAAATAATCACTGAAGGGAATGATTACCTCTCTCTGAGTCAACCACAGGTTCAGCCTGACCTGCTTTAGACTCTTAGATATTTTCCGACAGCAGACAAAGCTGTGAGTGGCTATCCTAATGAATGGCAAAATTCAACAGGTGGTGAATCAATCCGGTTTGCAACTGTGTTTTGTACTGCCGTAATATTAAGGATAAATCACTGTTATTGAGTCCTTGTGCTCATGGAAGAAACACATTTCTTTTCTAGTCCTGTGGCATCTTGCTTTAAGGGTAAGGAAAGTGTGTGCAATATTGCCACAGAAATAAAAGTGTATGCTTTGGTATTCCTTCATGCCGTGACCTGTTAGGAGTTAAGTGCTCATTATACCCATAGACTTCTTCAGCATCTATAGAAATACTGGGATTTTCCTGACTCAAGAGAAACTGTGAGAGTGCTTCCCTCTAATTGTAAAAGGCCTTCGTAAAGATTGTACCATCAGACATCGCTTAACATTGGTAATGCAAAGGTCCATTCAGTCCTACCTGCCACTCTTGTCCACTTCACTCTTAACACTCAAGAATCAAACCTCTTTCTGTTTTTTTTCCCCACACTCTCATGACATCTTGAGCACCCTTAATGACTCCGAAGCCACTCTACATCCACCCGTAATTTTCATTTGAATTTCAGAATGAAAATGCATTTGTAGTTGCATTCAGGAGTTGAGTCCTCTGAATTTCACTTTTGCTACATCTATATGGATACTCACTGGTGTCAAGACCAGCAGAAAAGGGATGTGTTGATACTATCCAGTAAGCAAACTCACCAGTTCTTCCTTTTTTTTTTTTTGTTTGTCTTTTTAATCTTTTTTTTCTTTTTCTATTAAAGATCAATTTCTTTGGGAAATTGAAGACATCTGTTTAATAGAAAGATTGGATGCTCTCACCTTTTGGCAACTGGCTTTCATGTCTCTGCACAAATGGGTGGGATTAATGTCAGACTCTAGGAAAATGAACACCCTTGGGTGTATGTGATTATTATTTCTTTTTCTTCTCCACCACTCATCCTATCTCCACGGATGCTTCCACAAGCAGGAAGTAGTTAATATTCCAGTCCTAGGAACCAAATCCTCTCTCACTTCAGGAGGAAGGACATTTACAGCAGGCACTTTCAGGTGCCAAACAGGATCCACCTTGGGCCTAAAGAGGATTAATATTTTTATTTTGAAATTCAAGTCTGGGATGATGGTACTGACGGTTACAAGTCCATTGCTTGAGGAAATAACTGGTTTTAATATATGAACTTCTTTTCTCACATACTATATGTTGTAACATAACAAAGTTTAGGAAATATCTTCAGGTTATGGTGGGCCTTACCATTTGAGTCTTCCATGTCTCCAAGTGTCTTCACTAGTGTCGTGGAAGTATGATTCAGATCGAAACAGTTAACAGTTTCCTGGTGAAGGGCAAAAAGGTTACAGGAGCTCTCTATACTATTATTAGTACAATATTACTAGTAAGATTGCTTCATTGCTATTACTAGTAAGATTGCTTCATGAACTTTCCTGCAGCTGGACCCCACCTGTCTTGGGGCAATTTTCAAATGCTGAAAGATCCTAAAAGATCTAGGGGTATCAAGGTCGTAATGGCTTAACTAGCTTTATGGGGTCTACTGCAGCATATTCTAAGGTTATGCTCTATACCATATTTTATGTGCACTGCGTGTAATTGTGACTCCAGCTTTAATGTGTCACAAAAATTTTGAACGTCTGTGTATAAATGCTCCTCTTATCAATTATTTAATTTATATACTGGCAGAATGTCAGCATTTGGAATTATTTAAGGGGCAATTTTCTTTCAAATTCTGTCAGTTACTTCCAATCCTACACTCTTTTTTTGGACTAAGAAATTTAATCTGTCAGGCCCTTCAGAAATCCCACCTACATTTTGCAGGACTTCAGCATGTGTAAACTTCATATTCTGTCAGGTAGCACCAACAACACGGAAGTATGAGGTCCCTTCTTTAGGTCTGGGAATGAACCAGTCTTGAGAATATTGGATATATTACATTTACACTTCCGGAGACTTAAGTGTGTTCTTAGGCAGTCAAACTCATATCAAACGAGGAGGTCATGAGTGGGAAGTTCATTCAGAATGATGAACTATTTCTCATTTTTTCAGACTGTGAGCAGTTTGTCTGCTTGAGAGCAGGCCAGCAGTGTCAGTCCTTTAACCTGAGACCTGTTGTCCCAAGGATCCCAGCTGAATGCCTTTCTGATTAAGAATCCCAGTCTATGCCTTCCTTCCAGCCTCATTTTTACCGAAGTCCTCAGCAAAAAATAAATACAATCACTAAGTGCTAGCCTGGATTTTGCTTCCAGGAATCTGCTGTGCTTGCCAGTGAAGATGCTTCAGTCTTTGTCTCTGTTCCAAGTCTGCTCTCACACAGCTCAGCACAGTAATTCTCACATCTCGTAACACATACTGGGTAACTTTTAGTAATTAAGCATCTTCTGCACAACAGGGACATGAAGCTAACGTGCATATCCAGGTAAACCAAATTATTTTCTTGTCTTCTGGTCAGTAGTCTTGCTTGTAGTCTTCACCATAAAAAGACTGGCTATTTTAAATTATTTATTTTAAAAGATTTTCACACAGATCAGGATATTGTGTTGGAATCTGCTATGACAGTTATAGGGAAGAGCCACAAGATGGGATCCTAGTGCACTTCAGACAGCCTCAGAGATTCCTGACATCCCTTAGAAACCACCTGAACTTCCAGCCATGCCTTCACCAAGCACTGTGGAATTTCAGAGATTTCTGTTTACTGAGTAGCTCTTAGCAAGGCAATTCCACAATGTTTTCTTAAGCAATTCACGCCTTACACTCTCTTAGCTTACTCCAGTCTGGTGGATGTGGTGGAACAATGGTAGCAGTAACCCTGTAATGAATTTGTGTCCTGACAATCACTTCAAAGAGAAAGGAAGGTTATTTAGCAGTACATGGAAGGTACAGTAAGCACGTAAAAAGTTTTTGTTCCTCAAACATCTGAAGGTGTAATTGAGGTTCAGCTAGAAATCTTCCAAAGTGTAACAAGCAGATGGATTTAGGGAACACAGCTTGCTAAATCACTGTCCAGCATTAATCCATTAGCCTATGGCTGTCTGCTTGATGTGGCAAAGACATTAACAATATGGATAATGACATCCATAATGCATTTGGGAATGCTTTTATCTACATCCAAACTAGTTACATTTGGTATAGTGGCTTTGTATACTTACTGCTTAGAGTAACTAAGTAACTTAGAGTTGAGATATGCCTTTGCAAAATCCAGTCTCCTCTGAGACTCTTTTGTGGTTTATCTACTGCAATTTACAGTTGTTTTGTTTAGATCTATGAGCATTGATGTTTTTTCCTGTGCTTTCCTTTGAGATCCTAGCTCTGTGTTTGCTGTAGAGTAAATCTCGATGGTTTGTACCTTACATCACATCTGTACTGGCTGCCCAGTTTGAACAAAACTTCCATAACCTGACTTACCGGTTTTCATATCCTGCAGCTGACCCAGTCCAACTCACAATGGCTACACCCTTTTGCAACACCAGATATGGTTCAAGCACAAATCATTCTCTAATACAGGGTTAAATTAGTTTTATTCTGAGATGACCTCAGATGGTTTTATCTGCTGTGCTGTCGCAGCCATAGTCATACGAATATGATCACTGGACATCTTAGAGAGGTAATGGCCTTTTTGGTTGATTCACCTTGTGTTTACCTATAGCATTTATTTTGGGCAATAATTGCTTAATGACAGGAATATAGCCCACAGTTCATCATCTGGGAGCAAATGTGTGTATAACACAAACCGGCCATGGATTGCATAGGCAGAACAGGTTTCCTTTCCACAGACTGTTTATCAGAAATGATTGGAGAAAACCTAACTTTCAAGCTACCCCAAGCAAGTAATCAGAAGGAGAGACTTCAAACTCAGTTGGGCTTTCAATGAGCAGAACCATTATACTCAAAATTAATAGATATTTGGGTTACTCCAAAGGACCATCTCAGCTGGGAGCCTGTCTCTGACAATGGTGTACAGAGCTCAGAGAAACAGTGTACACTAGTCTTATTAATTCTCCACGCTCGTCTTAAGTGTTAATGTTACATTTGCCACCTGCCATTTGTCTGGCTGAAGAAACATGCTATAGACAGTATAGATTTTGTAATTTCCTACTAGAGTTCCCACTATATCCCCAACTAAAGGGATGTAGTCCTGCTTGCTACAACTTGCTGCTACTCATTCATTTTATTGTTATAGCACCTTTTTTACTGGTGCTTCATCTGAATTCAGACTGTGCCTTCCTTGAATATGCAATCTCTCAGACTCATCCTTTTTAAGCAGGAACTTCAGCATAGGATATTTCTTAGCCTCTTCTGTTCTGAATAATTGTAACTACTTGTAATAATGTTCTCTTAGAAATGTCCTGTGTGGAATGTTTTTTCCATCTATACAAAGCAACAGTGGGGATAATACCAGGAAAGCAAGCCTGCTGATGTGGCAAATCAAAAGTGCAGGCCAAACATACTGACGAGTCAATCCATTCCAAGGAGTCTCTGCTTTCCATTTCTCACAAATGCGCCCCACCATCCAGCAACAACACTGCAATACCGTATTCAGTTCATCTACATGTGGCTAGCAAGTATCTTTCGCTCTCATCTCTGGTTTAGAGCTTCTTTAGTTATGTTTTTGGGCAGTATTTTACAACAGCAACAGTAGTGTTATTTGTTCTCAGTATTAATCACTGGGATTAGTTAGTTTTTGTTGGAACAGCTCAGAACTATTTTCCAAAGCAGAATCTGAGAGGAATTTAAAACTTCCCACACTATTCTAGTGTAGAAATGTATGCAGTTCTGGTATTGGCTTTTTGGGGTCTTTAGTAGATCACCTGGGACAGTGGGACTAAAACAGCTGCAATAATCAATTATTTCTGATAGGAAGCATTTTCTTTATGACAGGAGTAAATAATGGTAGGTTTGTCCCCTAAGGAATTTGTATCAGCAGATTCTTACATTGTGATTTCCTAACAAATTG
The DNA here is from genome assembly GCF_030936135.1 of Gavia stellata. NCBI lineage: Eukaryota > Metazoa > Chordata > Aves > Gaviiformes > Gaviidae > Gavia > Gavia stellata. The sequence goes on along the minus strand of NC_082598.1, from coordinate 19,338,991 downwards.
TTACCCACCATAACAGGATCTGGTGCTCTTGCATGTAATGGGCATAAACATACTCTTTGGAAAACTACTTCCTTTTTATGTTTCTATCTGATTACAACCCTTTAGCTAGATAGCCAGTTTCTTTAAAGGTGCTCAAAGGCAGGGCTTCGCATTAGGCAAATGAATAGAGCACAACTGGAGATCCTAGGATGAGTGTCTGTGGAATAGGGTGGTCTTAGGAGCAACAGATATCCAGGAGTTCTGATTTACTACCATTAATAAAAAGATAATACCAGGACTTCCCCTAGAATTTCATACCCTCTAAGCAGGCTTTCTGGCAAACAAAAAGATGTCCACTGATCATCTGTTGCTGGCAGTTCTATTTCAGGAAGAGGGAATGTATACTGAAAATATGAAAAGGCTACAAAAAATTGAGCAGAAACTAGTTATAACTTTGGATTTACTAGTTTGACTCCAAAATACAGCATTCTAATGAAAATCTCAACATGTGATTGTTACATAAAGCTCTTGAAGGTTTCATAGATTTCATAGTAAGTTTTGATTTTTTGCAATGAAAACTCATAAGGGCTCCACTGTGTGCAGCAGTACTTTATTTCCAACATATCTATATTGAAGTAATTGCTCCGTCTGGAGCACAAGTCTTATGAGGAGCGGCTGAGGGAACTGGGGTTGTTCAGTCTGGAGAAGAGGAGGCTGAGGGGAGACCTCATTACTCTCTACAATTACCTGGAAGGGGGTTGCAGAGAGGTGGGTGTTGGTCTCTTCTCCCAAGTGACGAGTGACAGGACAAGAGGAAATGGCCTCAAGTTGCGCCAGGGGAGATACAGACTGGATATTAGGAAAAAATTCTTTACTGAGAGAGTGGTAACACAGTGGAACAGTCTGCCCAGGGAGGTGGTGGAGTCACCCTCTCTGGAGGTATTCAAGGAGCGTGTGGATGTGGCATTGTGGGACGTGGCTTGATGGACATGGTGCTGTGTGGTGTGGGTGGTTTTTTGTGTGGTGGTTTTTGTGGGTGGGTGGGGTGGGGGTTTTTTTGTTGTTGTTTTTTTGTTTGTTTGTTTGTTTTTTGGTAATGGTTGGACTTGATGATCTTACAGGTCTTTTCCAACCTTCGTGATTCTGTGATTCTGTATTTGCAAGAAAAAGGAGAATTTTTTCCTGGTATGCCTTGCAAATTATGTATAATGCATGATAAAGGGATTGCTTTATAAAGGAATTTCCTTCACATTAGAGCCTAACATGTAATTATCCATTACAGAAATTGAAATGCAATTGCCAGACTGCATGTTTCAGTCCTTCTCTGTTACCCAACAATCACATTTGGTTTTTAATTGCTAATTTTCTTCTGTCTTCTTTTGGCACTACCATTATATTTCTTGTTCTCATCATCCCATTTTGGTCTGTTTTCTACCCTAAAGCACATACAATTTTTTCAGCAGTTTAATGTAACTGATAATTAGCTTTTTTCTCTTCTATACAGCTTTATGAAGATTCAGCAAGCTTGCACAGCAAACCAGGTTGTAATGTGTCTCTTATTTGCATGGTCATTACAACTGTGAAAAGACATCTCTGGCTTTCTAGCAAGTTTCTTCAGTTGCATGTATCATGCAGATGAGACGCTTACAAAAGTGATTTCTAAAGTGCAGCACAATTTTGGTTCTAAATAATACATTAATTAGTATCTTCAGATAAAAATGTATGTTTTGGCCTTATTGTATGTAGTTAAAATAAGCATAGAATTTTTTCTTCTTTCTCAAGTGTTTCCATTCTAGGCTGCAGGAAAAGTCTCTGTGTTCTGAGTAGCAGTAATAGCAGCATTTTGACGTTGGAAATACCTTCAGTATTAGCTCTTGTTAACCTGGAAATACTTTGCATATTTAGAGAGGATAGGATGGAGAGTGGAAAGTAAGAAACTGGGAGGCAGAGAAGCAGACATTCCACTACCTTGAATTTTCTGTGACTAAATGCATAGTTTCTGAAGTAAAAAGCAAAGTCTGGCAAAATCCTTTGGTAAACTTAGTCTGATATTCAGTATATCCTGTGATTATTTCCCCACTGTGCTTTAATAGTGATTCCAAGTTTAAAACAAAAAGCAATATATGCAGTTTGAGATTTAATCTGGAAGGGGAAAAGCATGGGATTTAACATGACAGCATAGTATACTGGAGTGGCAAAATGCACACTAAGGAAAGTCATACTTTGGTAAGCACAAGTGTTTATGCCTGTGTTGTTAGACTAGAAGAATGCTAGAAAGAAGAGGCCTGATAATATAAAAAAAATTACATATAACTCTCCCACAGTTTGAATGCAAACATGTTAATTCTTTACATAGTAGTTTACTTTTCTCAGCACAGCAGAATTTCTAGATGTTATAGATAATATTTACCTTTGCTTCTTAATCTCATACATTCCATAATGAATTCTAGAATAACATATATTTCAGTGCAAATAAAAGAACAATTTCTACTTACGACCCTACCGAATTCCTTCAGAGAAAGCTTTTTTTATAAAGCTTTTCAATATTTGCTTGAGGAAAAAAAATGGTGTTCCAAACATTATAGACGTTTGACAGTTATTTGGTAGGAGGTACATATTACTGGCTGTTAAAGCTGTTCAACAAAGTACTTGTCAAATTGAGATCTTCATACATCACTGACTCCTAATATGTTTAAAGTGTGTATACTACTGTAGTGTCTGTATTTACTAAATGAAATATATTTCATGAAAAGACAGAGTAAAGCATGATTATAGTTCATGTCAGTTTGACATTTTGTGATTTATCACAGAAATAATGCAGGTTACTATTTTGGAGCTAGTCTGAAGCAGAAACTATTCTACTGAGTCTAGAAAAAATACTAACTCCCAGGGGCTGCTGAGTCATATCAAGAAAAACCTGTATCATTAATTGCCATTATGCAGTTCTCCATGGGTTTTTTCTGTGGGATATCGAATGCAGCGTGTATTCCAGAAATAATTCATAAAGTGCAGCTTAAGGCTTAACTCAGGGTATCTTTCATATGGATTTGGATACAGTTGAAGGAAATTGTTACTGAGAATTGGAAACATGCAAAGAAATTGAAGGTGCTTCTTTCATTTGAAGGAAGTTGCTGTTTTGGAAGGGAACGTCAACACACATGGAGGGAAAAGGAAGAAAGGAAAAGGTGACTACAGAAACACAATTAAAAAGTTATAAATTTTAGAAAGAAGTGAGCGAGAGTTAATAATGCCTTGCTGACAGGCTATCTGCTTTATGATTTTTACTTAGTTTAGCAGGGAGATCTCTGGGAATGTGTACATAGATGGACCCAACAAACACAACCCTTATTGAACTATTTTCAAGAATGTTTCCAGAACACCAAATATTGCCTCAGAAGGTGAGATGGTTTATCATGTTTTCCTCAGGTTTTTTGAATTTAAATTAGTTTTTGGGGAAAAGAGAAATGAGAGCCAGCTGGCCAAAGGTCAATACTTGATAATTTTATTATTAATAACATCTGGGTCCAGTCATCCAAATATGGGATCTGCAATAAAGTGCAGTAACAGAATGCATAATTATTTGTTGTTAGCTTTCGGTCTTTTTCTTTTTTAAGTATGGAATTGAAGATTTTAACTTGGTGGTGAAGTCAACTTTATGTAATATTGTATAATGGAGGTAATATAAACCAAAAAAAAATGCAGTGAGATATTGAAGAAAAAACATATGCAGTTCAGTTTCCTGCGTAGCTTAATAATAAATGCTTTAAAATAGCATCCTAACAATAAATATTTTCAAATTCAGTTTATTAAAAAAATGATGTTTTGCTTTACCTTCTTTTTCCTCTTATTCAAAAGTGTGTGAAATCATGGATGCATGAGTGAAAGAAAGAGATAATTTCTTAAAAGATTTTCAAAAGGACCAGTAAGTTTTTATCTCACTCTTTAAGGTTAGCAATAGATTAGGCATGTTCCACATGACTTATTTAGGTTTATTTTGGTGTGTTTTTTCCATGGTGTACCAGTTTCTGACACACAATTTTCCATTAAAGGTTTTTACACTATCCGTTCTCATTTGAAAGTTGAACTCACTTTACAGAGACAGTATCAAATGCATATGTATGCATTATTTATAAACCACAGCATTTGGTTTGTAGCATCTAGACTCTAATAACAGGAGTGAACATTCAGCTCTGCACATCCAACTCTGGATGTGAGTTTTAATCAAACATTTGTGCCAAACATTGATTATCTGTTAATCAGCTCAAAAAAACCTGAACCTGAGTATCATATGGCAGATGAAAAGGGCTATTTTTAGATTCAGAGACAGTCAATGTTAAGGCAGAATTAAAATTCCAGAGATGAGCTGCTAGAAAGCTGAACTGGAAAAATATTTTTACCTGTACAGGACTGAGTTTTTGCTGTTTAGAGAGCGCACTGTTTTGCAGTCAGTAACAAACAGCTAGGCTTTAATTTTTCTCTTCTTTTACCTTTACTCATAACAGAATCTATGAAGTGTCTGGTATGAGACTGGGGAAAACATAGTCAAGTATACAGTACTGAGATGGACAAACTGATTACTTTGTAAGTCTGTCACAAATTGGGTAGATGAATAGGATTTCCTTTTGCTCCTTTGTAAACTGAATCTGGATCTCACCCAATTTCCCTCGAAACTGACAGGCTGATATTCTTCTATTTCACTTTTGTCATAATTGTGAAAGTGATAATTATCACAGTATTGTACAGAGCTTTTCACTAATGAAATTCAAACAGTCTGTAACTGGAAAAGCCGTATTTTGTACCAAGGTATCTGAAATGCAGTCTAAACTTTTCTAGGTTGAACAGCAAATTGAGACCTGTGCAAGAAAAAATATTCTCTAGGAGATTAGACTGAAGTAATGTTTCCTGCTGCTCTTTAACATCAATAACTAAATTAAAAAACAGCAATCAGAAAAAAAGAGGAGAAAACTCTCTTGATTTTCAGAAATCAGTATCTTAATTCACTAGTAGCTCTCGTCTCATCTACCCCTTAAAGTCAGACTATATCTTTGACCATGAAACTTCCTCATGGTGTATTTTCTCTAAAAGAACTTTGGGATTACTAAATTTCTTGTAAATGGTAGAGTACTGTTGACAGTATAATGATTTTGCATTAGAGATATGCTGTATATCTATTTTACTTGTGCTTGTGTTTGGTCTACATCAAGAATTTCAGTTAGCTTCCAAGTGAAAAGAAAGGAGAAAACAAAACAAATAAAATATCCTGAGCCAGTTTCAGTACCAGTTCAGATAATACTGCCAAATTGGCAGGACATACCCAATCTGTCATCTGTCAAGCTGTTGCATTTGGTGACCAGCAATTCATTGTTAACCATCTGTTTAAATCTTTTTCACATCCTGTGGTTATACTAATTTCATAGATAATTTTTAAATATGTTAACAAAATGTTACTGACCTAATGTCCATTAGAATAAATGAAAAGATGAATCCATATGGTTCTAGCCTACGAAGTTTTTTACAACTGTGTCCTTGACCCATAGCATACTTGGCAGTGGTTAATTAGGCAGATCTATTAGCCAGAGAGTCTCTTTACTGAAAATCCATGGAACTGAAATAATCAGTCTCTGCAGCTGTGTACCTAATAACTTTTTAGTGTATCTGGGTCAAATTCTAAAGAAATATGTAGGCTATATCTGCATCACTGTGAACAAATTATTTCTATGTACAATATCTTATAAGGCATCATGTCATTCAAATTTCATCTGAGCCAAACTTTCTCAAAGCTCAAGAAAATTTGCTTCTGTTGGGATTGTCTCTACCTAGTCAATGTAATGAGGTTGTTCAGAGATTTGGTCTGCTTTTAGAAATGTGGTTATAACGCTAAGCCTTAGTTTTAAGCAACTGTATCTTCTTGTGAGCAAGTTAAATTTTAAAACAAAGTTAATTCTGGTGAATATATTAATAAATAATATTGCCTCCCCAGCTGTTGATCTGACACATGCACTGAGACTAGTGGTCAGCTGTGCAGCATGTGTTTCCATGGGCAACGGCTGAAGAAGCTCATATGAGTAAAAGAAGAAAACAAGCAAAGTGCAAAATCCTTTATGAACATCTGACTGCTGCCTTAAAACAGATATTTGGAGTGTGCTTATTGACGGTCAGGAAGAAGAGAAAAAAATGCACATATTCATGACTTGCATTCCACCTTTTACTTTGATTTTGAAATACAAGGGTTTTGGCTCTGGATTTAAATATAGTATTGTACCAATTTTTTTTTTTTATAAATAAGTACTCACAGCAGTTATGTTTATACAGTATGTCCCTTACAGTATACAGGAACTAAAGCTGAAGAATCAAATACCAAAATATATGACAGAAGTCCATGTGACATTTAAAAACTAAACTTAATTGCAGGTAATCTGAAGATCCTATTACTAAAGTAGATTAACAGTTTATGGAATTGAAACAAACCCATAAACCCTTACAGATAATTTTGAGGTCACTGTAGTTTCTCAATATAACAGTTAGGCATATTGAATAAACAAATCAAGAAATCAATGTGGAGGTTATAAACTGATAATTCCATCAGTTTTGGGGGGAAGATGTTACAAAGAGTTAGAACCTGTAAGTTTTAGTTATTTTTAATGTTTTACTGCTTCTCTGTAGGCACATGGCCCATATTAGCATTATTAGTTAATTTATAATTTTTTTTCTATGTCTGGTCATGCCAACCACAAGCCAGTTATGAGTAAACCATGACAACCTCAGTATTCTGTTTTGAAGACAGAAATTGCAGCACAGAAAGCCTCTAGGAACAGGGTCCAACTCTCCCATCATGCAGTCTCATGTTTTTAATTGTGAAGTACACACTTCTTCCATTAAAATAGTTTGTGAGAAAATGATAATACTATTAAAAGTCCATAGTATTTTCTTTGTTATTCTTTTTTAAAAAGTTGAGGGTTTTTTTAACTCTTTAGGTACAATATTAGCATGATACTGAACTGAAGATGAGGAGTAAGCATAAATAGTAAAACTTGCACAAGTGTTTGAATTAAGAATATAATTTCCTTCCTTGACCCATCCCTGGTCCTTATTTATTTCTTGAGTACCCTGGATTTCACAGGCTGAATAGTTTTCTCACCAGTGGCTTTCCTTCTGTAAGTAACTCTAGACACCCTGATCATTAAATTGGAGAAGCAGATACACCAGCGCTCATACAAGATTCGCCTGCCTCCTCTAGAGCTGGTGAAAAGTCACACACCTGACAAGTGTGTGAATCACTTCTGGTGAGTCAGTCAGAAGAAAGAAAATCACATGGAGGAGTATCAGTTGACTATATTTATATAAATAAAGAAGATATACTCTTGGCAGGACAGATTGGCTGAATACAGACAGGTTTTGTCCTGTTGTTTAAATGCCATGTCAAGTGTCATTCTCTCACGTGTGTGTTCTGAAGCAAGAAATTATATATCGAAACTCTGAAGCATTAGTATGGGAATCCATACCTGAATGTGTCTGTATTCTGGGACACAACTGAAAACAGAACAATGTGATTTGTTTCTTTGTTTCTCCCTTCATTCTCGAAATTTTAGCTATGACATCTCTATGGATGACTGCCTTTCCTCAATTTACTCTAAGGAAGTTATTATTTCTACTCTTTTTAAAAGAAGTTTACTTGACTTATTCTTTTTCACATATTTTCAGAATTTTCTGCTTTGCTCTCCTGAAGTCATCTCTCTGTTTTGTAACATCTACTCATATTGCAGCTACCTGCCTGACTTGTCTCATCTCTTCCTATATTAATCCCAGTTTATATAATGCTCTTACTGCTCACTAGTTTTGTGTCATTCTCCAAACTTTAAAATTGCCCATGTGTTTGCAACATCAAGTATTTTCATGCCAAGCATTCTCTGTAATTCAAAGAGGTAAATGTTCAAACATTTAAATGCTTCCTGTATATAACTGGATATCACATTGGTCTTCTTTATTATATTATTACTTTTTTATATCCAGCTTTAGCTTTTAGAATGACTAGTCATAGTGCAGGAAGTTTTTTGTTCCATACAGTCCCTCCACCCACAATAGTTCACTTGTATCACTTGGGCTTTCAATTGTCCAGATAGCCTTACAGTTGGCACTCATAAACTTTTGCTTAAAGTGTGTTAGATGTTGTAAACACTATATCTTAGTAGCAAAAATAGATAAAATTAGCTAGCTAGGTGGCTGACCTCCATTAGATAAAGAATTGTTAATCAATCAATATTGTTTGGTTACCACGGGTCTTTTCAATAAAGAGTCTAAATCAAGGATATTGCTCCATTTATTCTGACATTGACCATTTCGACACTGTCTCCCACAGTATTCTCCTGGAGAAGCTGGCGGCTCGTGGCTTAGGCAGGTGCACTCTTCGCTGGGTAAAAAACTGGCTGGATGGCCGAGCCCAGAGAGTTGTGGTGAATGGGGCAAAATCCAGTTGGCGGCCGGTCACAAGCGGAGTCCCCCAGGGCTCAGTTTTGGGGCCGGTCTTGTTTAATACATTTATCGATGATCTGGATGAGGGGATTGAGTGCACCCTCAGGAAGTTTGCAGACAACACCAAGTTGGGGGGAAGCGTTGATCTGCTCGAGGGTAGGAAGGCTCTGCAGAGGGATCTGGACAGGCTGGATCGATGGGCTGAGGCCAATTGTATGAGGGTCAACAAGGCCAAGTGCCGGGTCCTGCACTTGGGTCACAACAACCCCATGCAACGCTACAGGCTTGGGGACGAGTGGCTGGAAAGCTCCCCCACAGAAAAGGACCTGGGGGTGTTGGTCCACAGCCGGCTGAATATGAGCCAGCAGTGTGCCCAGGTGGCCAAGAAGGCCAACGGCATCCTGGCCTGTATCAGAAACAGTGTGGGCAGCAGGAGCAGGGAGGTGATCGTGCCCCTGTACTCGGCGCTGGTGAGGCCCCACCTCGAATACTGTGTTCAGTTTTGGGCCCCTCACTACAAGAAGGACATTGAGGTGCTGGAGCGTGTCCAGAGAAGGGCGACGAAGCTGTTGAGGGGTCTGGAGCACAAGTCTTATGAGGAGCGGCTGAGGGAACTGCGGTTGTTCAGTCTGGAGAAGAGGAGGCTGAGGGGAGTCCTCATTGCTCTCTACAATTACCTGGAAGGGGGTTGCAGAGAGGTGGGTGTTGGTCTCTTCTCCCAAGTGACGAGTGACAGGACAAGAGGAAATGGCCTCAAGTTGTGCCAGGGGAGGTTCAGGCTGGATATTAGGAAAGATTTCTTTACTGAGAGGGTGGTGAATCATTGGAACAGTCTGCCCAGGGAGGTGGTGGAGTCACCATTACTGGAGGTGTTCAAGGAATGTGTGGACATGGCATTGTGGGACATGGTTTAGTGGGCATGGTGGTGTTGGTTGATAGTTGGACTTGATGATCTTGCAGGTCTTTTCCAACCTTAATGATTCTGTGATTCTGTGATTCTGTGCTTTTTCTTGTTTTTTGTTTCCTGGACTTTAGTTACAAGTCAACATTCATTTGTCCTTCTTTATTGTCGTGGTTTAATCCCAGTCAGCAATTAAGCACCACACAGCTGCTCACTCACTTCCCCCCCCCTCCCCCAGTGGGATGGGGGAGAGAACTGGAGAAAAAGTAGAACTCTTGGGTTGAGATAAAGACAGTTTAATAGTACAGGGGAAAAAAAGAAAATAATAATAATAATGATAAAAGAATATACAGAACAAGTGATGCAGAATGCAGTTGCTCACCACCTGCTGACTGATGCCCAGCCCGTTTCCAAGCAATGGCCATACCCCCCTGTTTTTTTCTCAGCATGATGTCATATGGTATGGAATATCCCTTTGGCCAGTTTGGGTCAGCTGTCCTGTCTGTGTCCCCTCCCAACTTCTTGAGCACCTGGCAGGGCAGTGTGAGAAGCTGAAAAGTCCTTGACTTAGTGTAAGCACTGCTCAGCAACAACTAAAACATCAGTGTGTTATCAACATTATTCTCATCCTAAATCCCAAATTCAGTACTATACCAGTTACTAGGAAGAAAATTAACTCCATCCCAGCCAAACCCAGGACATTTATACTGTTAAAGTATTCATTTGATTCTGATGCAGTTTAGGTAAAAAGTCCCCATTCATCTACCGACAAGTAAAAAACACACACACACACACACTCTTACAATCTGTTGGGTTGAAGTGTATTTAGACACCAGTGAATATCTGAGTGCTTTGAGACCCCTCTTTTTTTTCCCATTGTACTCACCTGACAATATTCAAATGTGGCACCATAATGTCCAACCTTAACAGCATATACTAATTGCAAAGTCCTTATTGGATTTTATGGTATTCTGGCACTTTTATTTTGCAGTTCAATCTCCAAGATGATTTTTTTGAGCATTGATTAATCCCCTTTTCACAGACCTGTATGATTGTTAGTGCTTTAAAACCAAAAAGGGAAGTGTTATTGTAATAATATTGCCATTAACAGTTGATTTGTGAATTGTTTGTGCAACATTGGTAGAATAGGCCTGACATTAGATTTTAATATTCTTGCTAGAATTATTCATAGTTGCTGATAGAATTTCTCAACAGATAAGGAAGCCAGAAATCTTTAAATTGTACTGTTAGTCTGTCTCATTCCTCTTTCACAGAGCTTCTGTGTACTTAAATTTTGGTGCAATTATTTGACCTAAGTGATCTCAACTTAATTTTGTAAGCAGCATCCTGGATTGATTCAGCTTTCTTTTCAGGCCCTTCCCAATCATTTTATTGCTACTAACTAGTTCTTTAAGTTCTATTGTATTTTTCATGTTTTTCATTATTACCTTGATTGCTCAGTTCAAAGTACGTTTCCCCCCTCTTGGTAGTTGTATGACCTGATATAAAAGAGGTAAGTAGAAAAATGTTAGCTAAGTGAAAATGCAATGTCTGTCTTTCTTTCTGAGCTCTTCCAGAAAGAACTTTACATGCATGTTCTGTATCATCCACATTTTTATAAAGCACTGAACCTACTGTGAGTGCTCTGGCAAGCTGACATGAGCCCATGCAGTGATTGTGTGCAGGACTGTAAGATATCCACTTTATTAACACTCACTAAAGGCTTTTCCTTTTGTCCTTACTCAGTGCAAAAGTGCAATTTGTTTTTTGCATTGAAGTACAGTCCAGACCCTTGTACATTTTTTATGCTGCTACTCAGAGTACAACCACAGACATTTAGTCTCGTTTACTAGAGGTTTCAGATAAACTAAATTTAAGACTGTCCCCTACCGAAGCACAGAGATGCCAAACTGGCATGGTCTGTTAAACAGAACGTAAAAATGAGTGACCTTGAGATCATCTCTGAAGTAATGAAATTGCAGCTTTATTTTAGCACCCTGAGATTATTACATGCATGATCCATTTACACTGCTGCACCTTCTCTTGGTCCTTAAGATGTCAGGGCCCACTTTCACCTGCCAACTGAACTATTCAAAGGCTTTAATTAGATATGCTCTACGGTTACCAGATGTTATTTTCCTCTTCCCATTATGAATGAACGCATTGCGACAGCTTTCAGATTTTTTTTATTTATTGACTGTTTCTTGTTTTCATCAGATCTTTTGCTTGCCCCTGCCAGACCTTGGCTTCTTCTGTTTATTTATATAGGTACACTCTGGGTGAAGGCAGTGTGAGTAATAAAAACATGCGCTGAAAGTGATCACATTTCATTGACTATTGCAACAGCTGACTGCAGGTGCAATGCTTCTGGAGCAGAGCTTTCTGACCTACAGCTTTAGAATAGAAGCTCTCTCCCAGATGAATTAAAAGCTTCCCAAACTAAAAAATTGCATATGAATTTTTACACAGAAGGCACAACTCTCATTCAACTGCAATCAATCATCATATTTATCATAGAAAAAACTATTGATCTTTTATATAAACTTTTGTCCTAGAAAAATGGAGCTGTAGCTAGGCTGGCATTTCCTAAAATCAGAGAATCATAGGACAATTTTGGTTGGAATGAGCCTCTGGAAATCACCTTGTACAACCTGCTGCTCAAAACTGGGCCAACTTCTTAAAACGGGTTGGTCAGGGCCTTTTTCAGTCAAGGTCTGAGTATCTCCAAACCCCTCTGGGCAGCCTGTCTCAGTGTCTGACCAGCCTCACAGTGGACATTTGTTTCCTTACATGTGATTGGAATTTCCCTTGTTGCACCTTGTTTGTTGTATCTTGTCCTTTCTTTGCACGCCTCCAAGAAAAGTCTGCCTTCATCTCTCACCAGCCACCCACTAGGCAATGGAAGGCATCAGGTACACTCTCCTTTACCTTCTCTGCTTCAGGCTGAAAAAAAGCAGTGCTCTCAGCTTCTCCTTGGCTCAGCTTTGGAAACATCCCACCCAGTTCCATGGACTGCTGTACAACCAGTTTGCACTCAGTAGTCCCTAGCTTCCTTCAGGACTACCCATCTTCTGCCATGAGCTGTACTTCACTTTGGCACTGGCACCAGGGACCAGAGAGGCTGTTGAGCAGATGTGGCCAGGAAAGACCAAGACAAAAAAAGTACTGAGTACCTCAGCCTTTCCAAGTTCTTTGTCACTAAGTTCCCCAACGCATTTCATGCCCAAGTTCTCTCCTCTGCTGTACCATGCTAGGTTTTTAATTTGAGAACTGCTGTTTTAATGTCAATATGTAAGAAAAGCAAGAGGATGATGTTGGGAATGAGCAGCAGTGGGTACTGCTGATGATCCTGGCCTCCTGTTGATTGGAGAGGAGGTGCTTTTAGCTCTTACGGCACTGGAGGGGGAGAGCAGGTTAAGAAAGACAAGTACTGTTACTCGTCTGTCTCTCAAAGAAGTGAGGCAATGGGATCTGCTGCTTTGTCTGTGTATTGACAGTCAATGCAGCCTCATGGAAGCTCAGAATGGATCCAAAAAGTACCTGCCCATGTAAGGTCCCAAACAATGGAGTTTTTAAAACAGAAGATTTGGCTCAAGCAACCTATTTTGGGCACTGACTCTTACGGTACTGAGGGACGGGATGAGTTCTTAGCCTTAGATATTCTGGGAATAGCTTCTGAACAATAACAGTAAATCAAATATGAAGTAGGGCTCTTACAATGAGTGGAAGTGGCCACACAGCAGAAAAACAGCTTAGAACAATTTCAGCCTGATGTACTGTTCAGCCATCATTCACAATACTGACCATGTATTTCTTTCACCTCCATGTTTACCAACTGACAAATCAATGCTTGGAATTTGGACTGCAATTGGAAATTGGAATTTGGCCTTTGACAGCAATTCCTTTAACAATTCTGGGTGCAGATCTCGCTTAGCATAGCTTCAAGATTGTGTTACCGATGTCACCAGTGAAACTTTCATCCTCATCTTCTAGTTTATATTTCATCTATTTGGTGTGGAGAGTTGTTTTGGCTTCCCCTTTATGCAAATTGTTTCTGTAGTGTCCTTTCACAATTGTGAAATTGTGGCTTTTCACGAACTGAGATGTATATTGTCAGTTCCCAGAATAATTTTCACTTTTTAATTCAGTTCTCCTAACTGTTTAGGAGCATTATTGCATTCAGCTTTGGGAGGTTGTGACATTTCAATGCAGGAAAGATAAATGTTACTGGCTTTGCTTTTGTTTTGTTTCCATGTGACACATGAGAAGTCATGATAACTTATACTGGACTAGGAGTCCCCCTGTGCTTGTATGATGTCTTATGGAAGACTAATTCAGAGCATCTGAAGCCGTCGCCTTCCAAGCTACCAATAACTTTCAATTAGGTGATGCTTCTCCAGCTCTCCTTGCTGACATCTAAATTCATCCATAGGAAGGAAAGCCAACAAGTTTTCAGTCATATGGATCATCTCACAAGGTTTCAGGATTACCACAAAGATAAATTTTATAGTTAGAAATTGATAAAGATGTTTCCAATTTACTTTATGGACATTAATTATTCTTTACGATACTCTTGTGAAGTGGAAGTGGAATTATTAATTTCCATCTGAACACAGAAAGCACAGAGAAAGAAAACAATTTGAATCAGGTTCCCCAAATGAAGATAATACTTAGAAACCAGCCTTCTGATTTTAAAAACAGACTTATTCATCAATAAATTTCCATTTAGTTTAATGTGGGAAGACCCAATACTTAAATCTGTTTCTAATGTGAAGATTTATAAATCCTGACATAAGTAAAAAATCTAGCATACTTTTGTGTGTATACACGCTCAAGCATTGTTCACTTAGATCTGCACTGCAGAAAGAGGGGAGTTCCCAGAAATACCAGAATTTTGCAAATTAGTTTGTTAAAGCCAATATTGAAAGGGTAAACCTGCACTGCATCAGATCCCCTTTACAACATTGGCCTTAAATGTCATGTTTTCAACATACTTGTGGGAACTCTCCTATGTCAAAAAGTCATGAGTTGTTCCACCGTAGCTTTGCTAAAGTACAGCTGCACTGATTTGTGCCACCTGAACATCTGACTATCACAAAACTTAAGAGGATTTTGATTTCAGAAGCAATTGTTTTAGCAACTAATACTTTTTGACAAAATTACACTAATCTCACTTGCACTCCATTCTTTCTAGAGATATTATAATTCATGTAAAAACTGAAGCTGCAGCAGGTATTGTCACAGTGGATGCTTGAATAGTTTTCTAGTGATGTTTAAATCCTCTATCATTTGATCCCCATTCTGCCATTATCTGACATCTGTTGTCTTTGCGTTTTTGGAACATTTTTAATGTGTGTCAACTACTGGCCTCAGGGATGCTGTTGCTGAAAACTGGCATTTTCAGCATCGGTTCCTTGCCTAAAGGCTCAGCAAGACAAAATAAGTGCAGTCACAGGTTGGTGCGGTTCCACAAAGTTCAATTTGCAGCATTAAGGGTCTTTCTTAATTCTTCCAGGCTCCTATTGTACAAGAAAAATAATCGGAGAAATGAGAAAGACATCCTGAATAGAAGTGATTTTGAGTTAAAAAATGCTTGCATCTTTGTGTTCAATTAAATATACTTCCCAGAACACAGTTAATTTTCCAACCATTTTAAAAATACTTTAACCGCCTCTGTTAAAGATGCCTTCTAATGTGTCAGTATCCTGTAGGAAAAAGTTACCTGACAGATTTTCAAGAGTGTCTTTACTATGTGTTTACAAAGCTGCATCTGCTGTGTGAAATCACACTGCTCTGTGTTTACTAAACTGCACATCACACATTTGTACACACAGGTATGAATATCTTGAACTACACAGGCATGAAATTTCTACTTTGAGGGTAAATGCTGACACCAATGGCACAAGAGAAAAGGACACTTCAAAAATCTGGTCATTATTTGAAATAAAGTTGTACCTTGGTACAAATTAGTCCATATGCACTAGTTAGAAACTGATATAAATGTTCTTACTAATCCCCAGGACTGTTCACATTGTCCTGTTTCCTGGCTATTTTCTTAGCTTGGAGATTACCTATTTCTCTTGCATTATTGCTGTCAGACCAAAAGACAGCTTCCAGACCAAACCACCACTTACAAATTTCTTTGACAAATGCTATTTCAGTCCCACTTACTATGCCAAAATCCTCTAATAATAAATTTGCAGTCTCACAGTTAACCTGTGAATTTGAGAGCATTTCTGCATCCTGCCTTTCCCAATTCTACCTGGCTTTCTCACTGCCTCTTTACTGCTTGCTGCTGCCTATGTTACTACACTGGAACACCATTCCATGCACACTGCTCTTTAAACAGTTTTCTATTAATTACTCCAACTAGGTTTAAGGAAGGCAGCTATTCAACAGCACACTCTGAACTACAGTAGTATGCTTTGGACCAATGAAAGCTTGGTTGATACTAGCAAAAACCTCCAGTAAATCCAAAGCTCAGGTTGCATTGCTGCTTACCGAGTGGCTTACTGAAATTTGTATGATTCTTTACACTGATCAAAGCTCTTACCTATACAATAATACAGGTGAAACTGTGCAAAAATCGACATTTCAGAGACCTATCTTGTGTCACCAGTCAAATCATTAACAGTCATTACACGTAGAGCTTTTCTTCTCTTTTTGACATGTCCACTATCAAAACCAACCTGAATCCAAAGTGGGAAAAAGAGCATGGGGAAAAAAGCATGAAGCTATTTAAACATTTTCCTCCCCAAGTCTTTATGAAGTGCTACTTAGCATTATAAGGCTTTTCACAGTGTTAAACATACCCAATATACTTTTGAACAAGCTATTATACCTGCAATGCACAGGACAGTGTTGTGCAGGGATATTTGCATGCATTCTGGTAGCAGGAAAACTGTGCAGTGGGAATTAGGTTAGCCTGAGAAGAGAACAGCCAACATTGAATGATTACACCTGTCAAAATGTAATCATCTACAAGACTTGTGATGGCTACTGTGACTTCTTTAGTAGCCTTTATCCAGCTGCATATAAATATTACTTAGAGAAAACACCATTCAAATCATGCCGTTGACAAGGTCATTAGATACTTCATATTATACTGTTTTGAAATTTCAGAGCAATCTTTCTTGGCTTATGATTCCAGCTGTACTACACCAAAAAAAGAAAAAGAAAAGAGAGAGAGGGAGAAAAAAAAAAAAGACCTTTAAAACTATTTAATAGCAAGCAGTTAGCAAATGGATTTATAAAAGAATTGGATTGCACTAGTGTATCATTCTAGAATAAACATCTAAATCTGCTATTTATTAATCTAAAGATCCATGACAGTGACAGCCATAGCAATTTTTTTTTAAGGCAAGTATGGGCATACAAGTTTTTCACTAGCATCCTTCTTTTGCAGACTTCTGTTGCCAATTTTTGAAAATTCAGCTACATGTTCATCTGTATCTGCAAAATACCGAATTTTCCTTAATAACTAGTTTCATACAACTGTAGCCCTAGTTGCAATTGTAGTACTAAATATTATGTAACAGAACAAGTTACAGTAGAGAATAAAGGGAAAGGTGAGAATAAAGGGAATGGCAGGGAAGTAGACCTAATATTTTTTTCAGGTTTAGACACCATTAGGAAAAATTGAAAGCAGGATGAGGAGAAACACAGTAAGAGTTTCAAAAAAGTGAAGTATTGCTGAAAAGTGGAAAAAGAGAAACTGTTCTCATTGCCACCAGGGTAGGATGAAGTAGAAAATGTGATAAAGGTAGATTTAAGTAAGGTATTAGAAGCAATTTCTTAGCAAAAGGATAAAGTCTTAGAAAAACAGAGCTGGATGGAACATCAAGAGGTCATTTAGTCCATCTTGTTTGCCATAAAATGATCAAGTGTTCTTGCCTCTTTCCAGGGAAATGTTTGGGTAAAGATTCAACAGTCCTAGTGACTCACTATGTTTGGCTTTAGAAAGATTTCCCTAATATGAGAACTGAGTGTTTACACCTTCAATTTTAGTGCAAGTATTTCCTTTCCTAGGTGCTATGGATTTAAAGAGTGCCCCTGGTTCATATGGCAAATTTTTTATCATACCTACCCATTGTCCCTTCAATCTCTTTTCTAGATTAAATAACCCCAGTACTTTCAGTCTTTCCTGCTAGGTCAAGCTTCCTAGTCCTTAAACCTTTTTCTAGTCTTAAATCTTCTTGCTGTCTTCCAATCTTTCTCCAAGTTGTGCATAACTTTCTTGGAATTAATATTCCAGCTGCAACCTTATTAAAGCTTAATAGAAGGATCAATTCATGTATCTTGCATGTAGACAATCCACCCCACTACTTAAAGGGGATTTTAAAGAAAAAAAATAGACAAATATGTCAGGAATTACCAAAGTGCAAGATGATTTTTTTTTCTTCATTAAGGGAAAGTCTCTCTGACCTATCAAATTATCTTTCAGCTATATTTTCTATGATTCTGTGAACATACTTTGTACTTTCGTTAACCGCAATTCCACAATGGATATCACAGTAACTGTAGCATTTATTGTCTACAGTCTGTAATAAGGAAGTGTATTAAAAATTCTTTTTCATGTTAATAGTATGTGTAGGGACATTAAATAAAAACTCAATGGAGTCAAAATAAATGAAGAATTTGCTACCTTGATCTGTTAAGCTGATTTCCTTCTCTGAGAACTGTGTTAGAAAGGAGAATGAAGTGGTAGCTGTGAGTACTTTCCATACCCTTCCACATTCCTGAAGCCAGACCCGCATTTCCATTCTTGTGTTTGATTCAGATGTTTCTTGTGAAGCACAGATCATCTGTGGCAATTAACTGGAATCTTTTCAATATCAAGAACTGTTTTTCTGATGTTCACCCACTTCTATGCTTGAAATCAAATACCAAGTTCATCATCAGTGACCTGCCGTTCCTTGAATGAATCTCACAAGAAAAATAAGATATTTAACAGGGAAACAAGTCCACTCAGCCCAAGAGTCTGACTGCACTGTGTTTTACATAGATGTAAAATGCTTCAGTCATCCTACGCACCTAATCCTAACCACATCCATCTTTAACAGGGCCCACTTTTCCTGTCATATATTTGTCCATGATCCCTTCTGAAGCTGAGGAATAAAGGCGGTTGAGTGAGGAGTGAATAAAAAGTTTGTCAATTCTGAATGTTTAAAATAAATTTCAATTGAAAAAAAAAAAGGTTGTATTTTTGGTGTAATTGATTTGAAGTCACAGTTGCACACGCCTCTAAAATTAAGCTGAAGAACAAGTAACTCGTCAATGTTCTACTCCCATATCAGCAGACTGTGTCATAAATTTCTCTTTATATTAAGCTTTTCCGCTTGTTTTGTAATGTTCCCTGTAGAGCAGTTTTGCTTCTGAGTGTACTAAATGACAAAGAAAGGAATGCATGCAGGGAGGACTTACACTGGCAATCTTTGAAGATTGAATGACTGTATATTTTGTTACATTCATAAACCATAATGCTCTTATATGCCGATATTTAACTTTTCTTCTGTCTAGGGAAGGATTTCTGGTGAGAAAACCCCAACATTGTCTTTCCAAATATTTATTTTTTCATTCACAGATCTTATATAAAGAATTCCAAATGAAGCTGAATTTAGTAGATAAAACAGTGCTATGACATTTTTAATTTGCACAGAATTAGTGTGGGTGGAAAAGAATACAAATAAGTGTCTCCCTTGCTAAAAACCAGTGATCTTCTGGTTTTGAAAGGCTTATCTACACTTTATAAAAAATAGTGTACTTCCTATGTTTTATTTTTTGTTTCCACGATGTGGACCTGCATAATGTTGCCAAACAAAATAACGAGAAAATATTTTTGAATGATAAAAATTGTTCCTGTAGTTAAATACCGAATTCATCCTTAATGAAGATTGTAAAGGAAATTATTTGGTTTACCTCTCCTGGAGGCAACATATTTTTCTATTGTACTAGAATGATATGCGCATTTCCAGATTGCACCCATTCTCTCTGGGGAATGTCCTTCTGACATTCAGCCCTACTGCCAAACAGCAGAATAATAAATGTGTTAAGTATTCATACAGGTAATCTGAATGAGGTATTACTTTTGTAACAATTCTAAGAAATAGATCATGGCAAGAAAACAGTACGCAGTTCATCGCTGATGACAAGACAGGGATACAATTCAGTTAAAGCTGACCTTGAAGTCAATGGCCTTGGATAAGTGCAGGTTTTCCTTAGCAATTAAAAAGGTTGAAGAATAATTTCTCTAGAACATTACTCATTATATACTTTTAAGCTCTCCAGTGATTTTGTAGTCTAACTTTTCTGTAGTGTATTTTGTTCCTGAAGTTGACTTGAATTTGAAAGCACTGAATGATAAAAAATTGTTACCTCTTTTCATACAACTTCAGTGTTTTGACGGAGAGCAAAATGTTACTGAAATTGCTGGGTTTGTGCTTAAGGTTGGTTTTAGGAGACCATGACTTACAGGAGCCTCAAGGCACATTTTTAAATGAATCTTACTCATTTCTCTGCAATTAGAGTGGTAAAATGTTTATTCTTTAGGCTATATATTAACTCATATCACTCTTCAGTAGGGTGAAGACTTTGTAACCATGGCAATTTCATCCCATTATATTTTTAATTCTTTTTTTTTAGGAGAAAAAAATTTAGCTAACAAGTATTGGGCCTGTTTTCTCTGTATAGCCATGTGTTCAGAGTCAGTGGTTTTAGGATTTTCTTAGATTTGTCTTTCTTCTTATTAAAAGGAAACTTTCAAGATCTCACAGAACGTGATTTTAATATAGAATCATTAATTTATGGCATCACAAATGCTGCAATATAGACAACATTTACAGATAACATAGAAACAAACATATAAACTGTAAGTATGCTTTTTATTGGTCTTGGCAGAGCTGTCCCTTGGAGCTTTAACAAAATAAATGAGTTACTGTTTGCCATCTCGCAAGAGGAAGCTGAAACATAAGAAAATGTTCATATTGCCCTAAGCTAAACATATGGAGTCAAGGAATATAACAGAAATTGATTTACCTTACAATTTGGTAGGTGGTCATTTTGAAAAGATTTTATATTTAGTTATGGTAGTACACATTTTCTACTGACCTTCACAGTTAGTTTAAGAATAATTAAAGCACCACAATACAGATTTGAATGAAAATGAGCCCTTCAGCTAGCTTGAGGGAGAGAATTGTTGCTCTCATAATTGTTTTGCAGCAGAGCAAGTGGATCTGATCCTGCTCTTGCTTTGCTCAAGTGAATGCAATACAAAGGATTTGCTTAAAACCAACATCATTGTTTCCACTTAAAGGGATGCTGCCCAGCTCCTAGGTCTAAAGAGAGGTGGTTGACTGAGTTCTGACTGTGTGCCTGGGTCCTGGGCTGTCCTGCAGCCTGGCTCACATCCCAGGCGGGAGGGAGGCTGGGAACCAGCACAGGTACAGGCTGTGCAGGCACCAAGGGTCAGGTTTGTCTGTCTCAAAGGCTGAGACGGCTACAAACAGCAAGAGCAAGCTCTTGATTGCCAGTGTTTGGCTACTAAATGCCTCTCAAAATACACCAGATTATGATGCTAACAGCAATAAAAAACAGAAAGGCTTGCTAATGGAGCTGGTTAGTTGTGATCCTTCATTTTAGAAGCATTTGAATAAAAATACATGAAATACTTGCAGTTGCCCATGTGAAAGTAGTTGGCATTGTCAGTCCAACTTTAAATGGGCACCTGTCCCTAATTAGAAATCTTGTCACCTTCAGCACAGAAGCCAAGAACTGGATGGAAATGAAAGTGGAACACTTTTACTGTTGCTCTGTGTATACCACTGTCTGAGGAAATGGCTTAGTTTTTATCTATTCTGTGAAATATACTCCAGACTCTGTTTTTGAGGTAGCAATTTTAGTATTTCTCATGAATCATGTTTGTTTCAAGTGTCCGTTTTTACCGCTCCCAGGCTCAGGAAAATTACTAAAGTTATTGCTTGAAAAATTAAAAGAAAAAGAGATGAAAAGTAGTTGGTGCTGAAAGCATACGTTCAAACCAAAATAACAAATATTCACACCTAATTATAGAAAAGCAGGCCTGTTTATAAATGGATGGGGCATCAGGTTTTCTTTTGATTTCAAATCATGTGGAGCACTGGAGAATGGTGTGGAAGTGATTATCCGTGGTTTAATACACTTATTTTTTAAGCAGAATTTTCAGAACCTGACATACTGCAGAAGTCAGTACTTTGGAATACAGCTTGCTCAGTTTACAAGTGTATGCACTAACGTGAATGCTAAGAAAGTAAAGGACCAGATTAAATGTGTTTTAAGTGCTGTATTGCTATACAATCAGATAAAAAGGGTTAAAACAAATGCTCTTGGGGAAGAGTTTCTCATTGTTTACGCCTTTTAGACTTGAAGACTTGGCAAACCTGCTGTGTAACTATGCCTGCTGCCTGGAAAATAGCTTTTTCCTTTTTATTAGTCCAACTCAGGCACTGATTTATTGAGCCAGAGAAGGATAAGGCAGCTTTAGCTCTTCCATTAATACCAGCTGGGGCCTACATCACATAATGTTGTGTGAAGGCACAGCTTCATCCCATCCCATCCCAGCTGCAGCAACCCCCAACCTCTGCCAGCAGTACCATAACTTTCTATAAGTTATTTATGCCAGATATCTCCTTAATTCTTTCATTTTCTGTTAGTTTCTTTTCTCTGTGATGTTTTTGCTTTAATGTTACACAATCAAAGAGGCTAAAATTAAGGAAACAAACTGAGGTGCACGTAATACTAGCAAGAAACAATACAAATAGCGTCCTTATTATCTGTGATATGCTAAGAAGTCTCAGAGAACAGATAAGGGAAAAATGCTTCACTTGCTTCACTGAATCTTAAAAAGCCCACTATGAAAAACATTAGTAATAAATAAATGAATAAGTAGTCAGTTCAATGGCAAATTTGTTTAAAGATCTGTTTATGTATTGGAATAAATGCATATAATTCAAGTCCTCTGTGGTTACTAACCTTAGTATAATCCATCTGTACATGACTTTTGCACTAATATATTTTGATAGCTTTTCAGGTTAGTATACATACTGCTGTTGCAAAATATTTTCTTTAACTTCAGCTTCTGAGCACTGGATCCAATACTGCTTTTGTTGGTGAAACTCAGCCCACCTCCAGTGAACTTTTAGCACATCAAGGTAACCCACTGACTGCCATGTACTTATCCAACAGTTCTTAAATTTCTCAGTCAGCTTTTTGTTTCTTGAGCTTTTTCTGTTAAAGGGAAAACAGTTTTCTATCCAGTTCTAGGAAGCAGATATTCACTTTCCTCCCCTTCAGTCTTCAGGGCTTCTCTGGTGGTTCGTTCATCACCAGCAGAATGAAGAACTGCTGTTATAGGCCACTGGCAAAGGTTTTTTTCCTAATGGAAGGGATGATGAGTAATTTGCTTTCTTGGCTTAAATAATGCAGTAGGAGAAAGAGCCACTGTTTCCAAATGGTTTTTCTTAGCTGCAGTGGTAGAAGACCATGTTTATCAGGATATTAAGCAAAGAACCCTGCTGGTTTGTCTTCAGTGATAAACTCGATAAAAGCTTCCACTCTTAGTTCATGGCGTTCCCTAGTTAAAATTTTTGAAAGTGTTAAATCCAGCTAGTGTTGAAAGATGTGAGATGTCAGAGAAAACTTAATGTCTGCCTTGTAGTGAGGGCACACGTGGAGAGCAAATTTGCAGCATGTAATTTCTTCACTTTTGATAACACCTGTTAAAGAAAATTTGCTGTACAGTTATAGGGTGTTAGAGCACTTCCAGGCTTTTCAGCCCAGGCCTGCAGTAGTTGCACAGTTCTGTTTGTTATCTTGCAAACAAGAAGCCAGAAACAAATGCAGACATGAATAAAATGGCATTCTTTTTTTTTCTTTGCAGTGCCAGCGCATAAGATAAAGTAAGCTTTACCCTGTGGGAACTTATCTTGAGTGACATGATGCTTTTTATCTGCCACCCTATTATAAGGCTCATATTATGTGTTGCAAGCTTTTCTACTTTCTCCTCTTTGGTTTCTTTAAGCAGAACACTTGACATTTAACTTACTAAATTGTTAGGCTGTTAAGTTAGTCAAGGTAGCCCGTCCTGCCAGAAATAGCAGTATACAATAAAACAGTTCAGAAGTTTCAAGCTGTGTCTAGACCATCTCGATGGCCTCAGCAGTGAGGTCAAATGGTATGAAATGGCTTGTGTTTGGTTTTTTACAGGTTGTAAGAGACAATTTACATTCATAATATCTATCATAGTCACAGAAGTGCCATGTATACAAGCCATTTGATTACTTTTTGCACCTTACCTGCTTTCCGCCAAGGAAACTGCCTTCCTGCCTGAGGGTCACAAGCACTGCTGAGATCAGTGTACTTGTAAGCCCTTGATACTTATGTTCATGCTTGGACAGAAGGCGATCTACACAGACCCCTTGGCTGCTGGCAGTGGATTCCTTCATGACTGATGATGACTATACATTTGATAAGCTGACCACAAGTTCACAGAATCTCACTGTGGTCTGCTGAGCCCTTCAAAAGTTGTGCAAACCTCAAATGAGCCTTACATCACTAGTGGGTGCTGGGGGATAGGAAATGCCATCGTGCCCCCTTTACACAGTGTTACCATGGGTGCATTACCCTGGGCAAGTGCTTGGCTCCTAGAAAGGCCTGAGGAAAGCCCATCCTCAGTCAGTGTCACTTTGCTTTCCCCTCGAGCAATGTCCTAAGTGAGAAGGTGCAGGTAGGATCTTGAAGGTGTCGAGGATCCCCGCTGGAGCCTCAGCTCCTCACTGTTTCCCCCCAGACTCCCAGGAAGTTTGAAGTTTTCGTAATGTTTGTAGGAACTGAATTTCCACTGTGAAGTTTGTGCTTTTATCCCAAAGACACCCTGAGCACATACGATAACTAACACTTCACAGCATGACAGCAAGCTTTCCCTCTTCTTTTTTCAATTTCCTTTAGTTACATTTCTCTGGTCTCAGCATACTTTCATTCTCTTCACACAGAAATTTGAAACGGTTACTGTATCTCTTAATAAGACGGAGCTAATCAGTCACGACAAAAATCATTACAGAAAATGATAATGGGAAAAGCATTCATTTGAGTTCTTTCATTATGTCTCCTGGGGTAGTCATTTAAAACCACTGAGTCTAACCCAGAGCACAGTGCAATTCATGTCTCGTCCCGTTTCATGCTGAGCTCAGACTTCAGTGACACAAAATGGTTTATCAGCTTGAGGTGGAAGGTAGAATGGTAAATGTCATGAGGAGTAAAGATCACAGAATCACAGAATCACAGAATCACTAAGGTTGGAAAAGACCTGTAAGATCATCAAGTCCAACCTTAAAAAAAAAAAACAAAACCCAAAAAAACCCCCAAAACCACCAACAACAAAAAAACAACAACAAACCACAACACACCAAAAACCAACCCACCCAACACCACACAGCACCATGCCCATCAAGCTACCTCCCACAATGCCACATCCACACGCTCCTTGAATACCTCCAGGGAGGGTGACTCTACCACCTCCCTGGGCAGCCTATTCCAATGTTTCACTACTCTCTCAGTAAAGAACTTTTTCCTAATATCTAGCCTGAACCTCCCCTGGTGCAACTTGAGGCCATTTCCTCTAGTCCTTGATTGAGAGCTCTTTCTCGATTCCGTGGGTGGTGGTTCATGGCCATTCTTAGTTGGTGGAGCGATTTGTCTGGTTAATTCCAATAACGAACGAGACTCTGGCAAGATTGGTAAGGTAATATTATCACGTTTTTATTAGTTGGATGTTAAGTTAACTTTATGCATAGGTAGCTGAATTAACATATCTCTGGTTTCTTTCAGCTGTTGGGTTGTAGAGAGGGATACCATCTCTTTGGATGTGGGTCCCAGATTTTTTATATCTTTAGAGACATCGTTAGGAAGTCTTGATTTCTTCGCTGTCTGTTGGTGAACAGGTAAAAAGTACGTTGTAAGACATGTACTATACTTTTTTTAGTATACCGTAGTCTACCACTTCTACCACATCCAGATGCCTGCCCTTGTGCTGTTGCTCTGAATGAGCACATGGTGATAAACAAATCAACAGGCAAAAAAAGCTGTGGGGAGCAGATGCAATGTCTCTGACCATGGTGAGGCAGCGGTGGTGAAGCAGAGTTGAGGCAGACTTGCCGCTGATGTGTTTGGGAATCCAGTAAAGAGATGTGTTCAGAAAGAACTCAGTAGAAAACAGAATTTCTCTGAATTTCATGTAACAGCCTAAATTAGTTGCTCAGAATTTCTTCTAGGCTGAACGTGAGTTCTGCATCTAAATCCATGCTTTATTCAGACAGCAGGAGAGATGTGAAGCAAGTGATTGTGATCCCAATCACTGTATCTCAATCACCTACCACAAAAGCACCAAAAAAAGTGGCTTTATAAGAAACTGAGCTCAGAGAAGGGAGGTAAAGAGCTTGAGTGACAAATAAGCTTTACGTGTTGACTTGGCTTAGAATTATCTTCTTTTTTCTCAGCTGATAAGAAAAAGCTTTTTGGCTGCATTACATGGGCCAAGAGAAAAGTATCTGAAATTTTATAGGAACCAGTTGAAAAAGCATTCTTGCTTAATAGAGATGGATAGGACAAATCTTTGTGGTTTTGATAAAGGCAATGAATGATCCAGTGCTTTTTCATATTTGGATTTGAAGTTCTAGTTCTTTGCACTAAGAAATTAAATTGGCCACAAAGTTTAGACACTTATGAGGCTTAGATTTTGAAATCTCACAGTTGTCATTAAAGAATGTTGGTATATGGATGTTTGATTACATTTTAATATTAATGATTAAAAATAAACAATTTGAAATCAATGTCTTGATAACTCACAATGACAACATAAAAATGAAAATTAAGGAAAAAAGGAAGTAAAATGTAATTTTGTATTTGTTCTAATCATGTACATTTTTTAGCCATTAATGATGTTTTTGGAATAAATAATTTTATATTTTATGCACATATATTTGTACATAAAAGCCCAGAGTTTTCTTTCTGTAGCAATATATTGGACAGTTTTGTTAGTATGTTTTCTAAGCTACTTAATCCAAAGTAGAGTTTTAGAAAACAGTCACAGAAATCACAAAATGTTTTTCTGTGTCTTATCTATGTTGGCATAAAGTGAAGTGCATTGACCTCAAGTAAAGCTCTCTAAGCCATTTGGGAATGTTTCTTTAGCTAGCAATTTCTTTTAATGTTCTATGTTCAAAGCCAATTCAATTTTTGTAATCCCAGACTATGGCTGAATGTGTCCATGTACAAGTGCTGAGATATTCCATTGAGAAAACCATGAGTTTGCAATCCAAACAACTAAATTATTCATATATCTGTACTTTGCTAAATAAATTGTTTGATTAACCGAACAAACTGAGTTGTGTTTCTTGCTAGGTATAGATATGATATTATTTGATATGATTTGTGCAAAGAGTCTTACTTTTTTATATACTGATTGGGTATAATTTTCACCTCATAGTTGAGCAAATTTTAAAATTAGCTTAGTCTACCATAAAATACTTCTTTATGAAAAGAGAAAATTATTTTCCCACTATGGTAATTTGATGCTGTGTATTTTGGAGCTGCTTTTGAAACCTCAATTCACACTGAGCAATAGTTACCCAGTGGGACCACTTAATTAAGCACAACCTGGCTCAGAGCTCCAAAAGTGAGACTTCTATTTATATCAGAATTCAAACAGAAATGAAGCAGTCCAGTAAGATCTTAAAGATGCTTGAAACTAGAAATGGTAGGAAACTTATATTTGTTTGTTCTTTATTGAAAAAATTCTTTGCCACATTAGCTGAGGCAAAGAATCAAAGCAGATTTTGACAAGATAATGCTGATCAGTTATTTGCTTGTGTCTTAGGTACATGCTGGGTAATATACTCTGTTAAATGGGCATGAAATTCCAAGAGTAATAAGTATACACAGGTTGGGGAATAAGGATGCTCACACATAAGCCATCCTTCTGTCTCAGACGGTACTTTTGCCAGGTTATTCATACTTATGAAGGTCTGAATGCTAACATTAGGAATATTATAAATGAGAGCTATTAAAGTTTGTATGAGTTGTCATAATACTAACATATAGATTCAATTAGATCCTTTAAAGTGAAGTTAGAAAACCTGAACGGAACCAAAGTTTGCCCTTACTCCTTAATGGCTGTATCTAAAACTACCTCTTTTGGAGATAGTCCATACAATTGGAGGTTTTGCTCAGACTCTGACTCATAATTGTTGTAGCTTCATTTGTCTGTCTATTCTCCTTAATAACCAGGTAGTTGATCTAGTCTGGACACAATGCCCTTATATTTCAGAAAACGTTGATATTTCAATCTTTTCTGAAGTGAGATCATGGCACAACAGAAACTACGTTGCTTTACATTTTAACTACTTAGATATTTTCTTTACGCTCTTTACATTTGACTCTTGCACCACAAACCCTCTACATCATTGCATTCATCAACCCTCTTGCTTTGCCTTCTATTAAGTGCAAACATTTTGTTTCTCAGTCAGGCTTCTCTACAACTGCACCATGCCCCTCACTTTTCTCCTCTCATTCTAACTTTACTCTTTCTGTGCTGTACAGTTTATCCATCAAGAATGAATCTGACAGTTGTCCTCTGTTTTTTTCACCCTCCTGCAGAACTGTGACTTACAGCTTTAAATTCTGTATTTCTGGACTTTTACAGTTCTGAGTTTAGAACTGGGCCACATTACATTACAGAATGAAAAGGAAATTTTACAGTGCTCTTTGGTGACCTGGGAAAAAAAAGCAACACTCTAAAATTCAAGTCAGGTATACCATAAATTCTGACAGCAGAAACCACATAGGATGCAAAAATAAAATTAGTAACGGTTGTTTTAATAATATAAAAATGAAGTAAAACCTCTCTGATGCCAGTGTAATTTCAGACAGCAGCCTCTGCTAACAAATTACAGTTAAAAAAATAGGATCTACATTGTTCTAATACACACCAATATTGTCACACTGCTCACTGTGATGAATACTGTAAACTGAAGATGGAAATTATTGTCTTTGATCTGTGAAATGGTCTTCAGTTCTAACATTGCACTGTCCCATCATGTCTGGTGAACCTCACAGCATTACATTTTCATTGTTGTTGATTTCAAAATTTGAGTATTACAAGCAAAAGTGACTTTAGATGTGTACATCTATGAATTAGAATGCCATGGCCTGTGAAGGTGGAGTTTTGTTTGTGTAATTCCAGTATTTATTACTCATTTTGATGGTCTCAGGAATACAGACATACCAATGAAAACAAGTCATTGTATTGACTGAGATGGTCATTTAAATGCCATAAAATATCTTCCTACTTGTGATATTTACTGTACTTCCTACAAAATTTTCTGAATTTCCTCTACAAGGTTTTAAATAAAGGAATAATTCCTTTGACCAGCAGAGAGCAGCAATGATATACCTTATAAGGACCTAACTGTGAGTCTGCCCTTGCAAAATCCTATTGCAGTTCTAAACTGGCATGAAGGGTGGATAATATTGTGTATGATTACCATGAACATGTATTTATGGGAAAAATTCTGTTAAAATGAAATCAACAATGGGCAAAATATGTCCCCTTTTAATTGCATTCATTTATAGAATCTTTTAATTTTAAATACTTCCTGTTTAATTTCTTATTTTGTCTATATGAAATTTGCAAAGATTTTTTTACTTTGCCTGAACTATTTTTAAGTTAGACTTATTCTTAGTAGATGGTTGTGTTCACATTACTCTGAAAATTTGCTGTGGAATTTCTGTTTTTGCTGGACAGTGTCTATATTTTAATTCTC
The DNA here is from genome assembly GCF_030936135.1 of Gavia stellata. Taxonomy (NCBI): domain Eukaryota; kingdom Metazoa; phylum Chordata; class Aves; order Gaviiformes; family Gaviidae; genus Gavia; species Gavia stellata. The sequence continues at coordinate 19,309,792 of NC_082598.1, read as the reverse complement.
ACAGTAAAATTTTAGCCCCATAAGAGTCAATAGGAGTTTTTTCCACTGACCTACATGAAGTCAGGATATCACCATTCTTGTTCCACAAGGCCAAGTGCTGTGTCCTCCACTTTGGTCACAACAACCCCATGCAATGCTACAGGCTTGGGGACGAGTGGCTGGAAAGCTCCCCCGCAGAAAAGGACCTGGGGGTGTTGGTCGACAGCCGGCTGAATATGAGCCAGCAGTGTGCCCAGGTGGCCAAGAAGGCCAACGGCATCCTGGCCTGTATCAGAAACAGTGTGGCCAGCAGGAGCAGGGAGGTGATCGTGCCCCTGTACTCGGCACTGGTGAGGCCGCCCCTCGAGTACTGTGTTCAGTTTTGGGCCCCTCACTACAAGAAGGACATTGAGGTGCTGGAGCGTGTCCAGAGAAGGTCAACGAAGCTGGTGAGGGGTCTGGAGCACAAGTCTTATGAGGAGTGGCTGAGGGAACTGGGGTTGTTCAGTCTGGAGAAGAGGAGGCTGAGGGGAGACCTCATTGCTCTCTACAATTACCTGAAAGGGGGTTGCAGAGAGGTGGGTGTTGGTCTCTTCTCCCAAGTGACTAGCAACAGGACAAGAGGAAATGGCCTCAAGTTGTGCCAGGGGAGGTTTAGGCTGGATATTATGAAAAATTTCTTTACTGAGAGAGTGGTGAAACATTGGAACGGGCTGCCCAGGGAGGTGGTGGAGTCACCCTCACTGGATGTGTTCAAGGAACATGTGGACGTGGCATTGTGGGACATGGTTTAGTGGGCATGGTGGTGTTGGGTTGATGGTTGGACTTGATGATCTTACAGGTCTTTTCCAACCTTAATGATTCTGTGATTATAAAGGGATTAATAACATAGGGTTAAAAAAATTCTAACAGTGCTTATTTTAATTTTTCTTCTCTCTGATCACAAACATACTTGTGCAATTTTACAGCCTCTGCATAGGAAGGATGAGAATCTCAGTTTTTCCTCTTCTAGAGTATCCTAACAATGTCATTAGATATTTGTATTCCCTGTTCTGGCTCTGTGGCTCTTGCGTGCTTGGTTTTCTAGTGGTACTCTAGAACAGATGACAACCATTCTTTGTTCTCAAGGTTTTTGGCTAACCCTGAAAATAAAAAAAAAAAAGAAGTGTGATTTTACATCCCGCTTCCTAGTGGGACTAGTTTGCAAAGTAGGAAAAAAGTAGCGTTAACAATGCCACTATTCTGTCACTTTTGGAAAGAAAGTGGGATTACTGTTGGTTGACCCAGTGTTGTCTATATGTTGCACGTATATTCGCATTTTAGTTCAAATCAGGACTGTGGTTCAGGAGTGAATCTTCTGTTCCTGCTACTTTTAGAGCAGTATTGCTTTCAAAAGATATATAACTGGAATATATGTTCCAACCACTAATGAATATTCAGTTCTGGAACATACTGCATGTAGTTCAGAGTAAAAACCCTGTGAAATGCATGCATATATGTATATGTAGGAGCAAAATCCCCTTGGCACCAAGTATTTGGCCATTCAGATCCACCCATACTGCACCATGCCAAGATCCCTCTGGGTAAGGGAGTTCAGGCTGCTTCATGCTTACAAATTTCAAAGAAGCTTGGGTGGCAGCTAGCATTTATCTGCTTACACTGAATCACCTCTGTGTTACCTCCTGACTACTGGTGTGCGGGGAACTCTGAGGTTCAAACAAAAAATGCTGTTTCAATTCAGGTTACGCTAGGCTTGGGCAATGCTGGAGAGCACGTTACGAATTTCTCGTATTCTAAATCCAACGTGAATTGCAGTAGCTCTCCCCTTTTTTGAGTGTTAACATAACTTGATTTAGTTCCCTGTCATGGTTTAACCCCAACCAGCAACTAAGCCCCACACAGCTGCTCGCTCACTCCCCCCCCAGTGGGATGGGGGAGAGAATGAGAAGAGTAAAAGTGAGAAAACTCGTGGGTTGAGAGAAAGACAGCTTAATAGGGAAAGCAAAAGCCGCACATGCAAGCAAAGCAAAACAAGGAATTCATTCACTGCTTCCCATCGGCAGGCAGGGGTTCAGCCAACCCCAGGAAAGCAGGGCTCCATCACGCACAACGGTTACTTGGGAAGACAAAACGCCATCACTCCAAACATCTCCCCTTCCTTCTTCTTCCCCCAGCTTTATATACTGAGCATGACATCATATGGTACGGGATATCCCTTTGGTCAGTTGGGGTCAGCTGTCCCGGCTGTGTCCCCTCCCAGCTTCTTGTGCACCCCCAGCCTACTCGCTGGTGGGGTGGTGTGAGGAGCAGAAAGGACCTTGACTCTGTGTAAGCACTGCTCAGCAGTAGCCAAAACATCCCTGTGTTATCAACACTGTTTCCAACACAAATCCAAAACATATAGCCCCATACTAGCTACTATGAAGAAAATTAACCCTACCCCAGCCAAAACCAGCACATTCCCTTTGCTTCAGTGTTTCTATTGCAAACTAGGAGCAATTGTGTCACAGATATTTTATAAAAGTAAATTCGTTCATGTTTATGAAGCACTGAGGTCCTATCATGACCTATCAGCTCTGTAGGAAAGCTAATGAGGAAAATACTACTCTCTTCCTTCAGAGCAGGTCTTGAATAGTGTGCAACAAACCAGTTGTGAGACCACAGACTGGATAAACAGGGAAAGAAAATATGAAATTGCTCTTCGTCAAATGAGTACAATCCTTTCTGTAAATGTAATGAAAAAAGGTCTTGAAGGAAAATAATGAAATCAGGTAATTAAAGGTCATATCAGTGTTCATATGCCCAAAGCACCTGGCTTAGAATTCTATGGGAAATTTAGTTCTGGCATTTCATCACATAAATACATGATACTGCAACCTGACTTTAAACAAATTGCTTTACTGCAATGCACTCAAATTAGGAATGGAACAGGTTTAATTTTGATTAAATTATAGTTCTCACCCTTTAATTATTTAATTTGATTTAATTATTTGGAGGATTATTTAAAAAATTACAAGAACCATTTCATGAATCTTTCATTGATCTTACTTATCATTTTATTAAATATAAAGATATTACTGTCTTTTCCATAATTATTATCATAGCAGTATTTGTATTGAACCAATATTAGATTCCTACTTTGCGAGGCATAATACACTGCTAGAATGAAATACAGTCCTGGCCAGGGAGAGATTACTGCCTTTACAAGTAGCAAGGGCAAATTGTAGAAAAGGGGACATATAAAATAGAGGCTAAATGGAAAAATGGGGTGCATGCAAATGTCATGTCGATTCTGACAGTGGATTTCCTTTTATTTAAGTATTTCTTGGTGGAGTTTTGTGCACAAAGGCTTAGCTAAATAGAATTTAAAGAAGAACAAAAATTGAACAAGAATGTGAAAAATAAATGTTGGATAAGGGGAGAAGAGTATGGTGGGCCACCAGACAGAGAATGAATGACGGAATGGGAGCAGATAGCCCTAAATACAGAGAGTAACTTAACAGGGAAGAGGTTATTCATCATCTTTTGTAAACTTAACTTTCATTATAGCTTTGGCATTACTTTCTTGATCCTTCAAGCTTTGATTAACATTTGATTTCAAATTCATTAATACGGAGTGTAAAAATAAAATTAACTTAAAAGGAAAGATTAAATTAAAATGCCCATGTTTGCTACAGTCAGCCACTAGTGCAAGATTCTGCATGTAAATGTTTCTATGCACACACCCAGTGTGATATAGAGAACAATATAGGTGAGGGGATGATTAAACATGAAAATGCATATTTTCACCTTATTTCTCTATTTTCTTGTTTCTCAGGCATTGTTTAAACAAATAGGGCTGTTGCCTGTTTCATTTCAGTTTCTGCTTTGCCAGGATGTCCGAGCACCAGTGTTGACTGCTCCTACCTCTTCCTTGGACAGGTTCCATGCTCAAACCTTGCTACCCTGTACATCCCCCATCTGATAACTGTTGTGTGGAGACCTCATTAGTGTCTGCTTCACGCTGCTTTGAAAATCACGCTCTATCTTTCAGACAGAGCAATTCTGTGGATTATTTTACTTTATTATTTTGACCAAATGAATCTGTTGAGGAGACGATAGGCAGAGAGAAATCATTTGGCATAAGCAGAGATTGCCGCAATACTTTATGTGGTGGGTTACTCAGTATGGATGAAATAATAAATTGTATAGGACCTAAAAGGAACCTTCTACACACCCAGCGTCAAGGCCCTGACTGCCCCAGACACTCCTGACTTTTACTTGTTTGTTTGCTTTTTCACCCAGCTGGACACTTTTGAGGTTTAGCCAGAAGTGGAAATGTCAGCCTACAATAAGAAGGTGTGTGCTTGCTCTCTGCTTGCAGATAGTCTGAATCAATTGAAACATCTCACAGAGTTCTCTAATGAGATTTTCATACCTTTTTTTTCTCCTGACCTGAGAAGTCCTTGTGGTCTGAATACATATTTGAGCTTGGTTTAAAAAAATATGTGATGTCCAAATCTAGTCTCTGATGAATGAAGTCTATGAAGACTTCCCTGAAAGTCAGAAATTCTGTTATTTTGGGTCAAAGACCAATATGCCATTTTGTAGTTGGATTTGTTTTGTAAGACATTCTTGGTTTGTTTATCTCTGTTTTATTTAAAGTGACATAACATCAGTATCTCCATTGTCGACACAGGGACAGCGCATTACAGAGTTTCTCTAATATTAATTATGATATTTTTCAAAGATATTAATAGAAAGAGAACTGCGAGGATAACCATGATAATATTATGTATCTACTTGCTGGAACAAGTTGCTTGTTATAATTCATGTCTACATTACTTTTTATTGTATGCAATTATGTTAGTGGTGGATTATATAGAATCATAGAATCATTAAGGTTGGAAAACACCTTTAAGATCATCAAGTCCAACGGTAAACCTAACACTGCTAAGCTTATAACTTACTCTTTCTAATGCTCATACTTCTCCTTAATCTGCTTTCAAAAAATAACTTTGACTTCTGTTTTTATTTCATGTTTTAGTTCCTCCTTGCAGATCTTCATAACACAAAAGAATGAGCAAACCACCGTGATTTACTTTAATCTTTAGTCTATTAAATCTTGCACTTGAAGGTCAAATTTAAGCAGAGGCAAATCTATGCTGCTTTAATAAACTTTAATTCTACAAATAAAATGTGATTGAAACTAAATTGTAGTAGGATTTCATTTTAGAATTTCTTTCTTCTTCATCTGGTAAATATTGGTTGAAGGGAGGATAATGAGAATCTGAAGTTACTTGTTCCCCAGAGTACAGGCATCGTTTTCATATGGTTTCGTTAGAATGTTACAAGAAGATACCTGGTTAAAATAATGAAACTATGAGCTTGTAGCAGGAAAATAAAAAGTCAGTGAAGGGTAACAGAAATTATTAGCAATATGGGAAAGTTTTCAGTGTAAAGCAGGATGAGAAGAAACCCATTGTTTGTTCTGATTACATTTCAAAAAGGGAAACATTGCCAGATTTAATTTTTCAAATCACAAATTTATTCGTTTCTAGAAAAACTGAATAGGAATTTTAAGTTTAATAAAAAAGGATTGGAGGCAATTAGGTGGTCTGTAGTATGTGTTAAAACAAACCACAGAATTATAAGTGATAGTTCTGATTATAAAACTGTGAAAAAAAATTAAAACAATAATGCTTTCTAAAGCAATTTCTATCTTACAGATAGGATATGGGAAGAAAGAATGACGAAAAGTTCAGAGAAGGCTTTGAAAAGCTTTTAGACATTTCTAGTATAATTTTCTAGGAATATGTTTTCTAAGAGGGAGTAAGCTGAAATTGTTTGCTAAGCTGTACCATGTATAAGTTAAGAAAAAAACATTCTTTGCCCAACTATTTATTTCTTAAAATCAGAGATATCAGTGGGAATCCATTAGACCAATGTTGAATATTTCGGGGAAAAAATGCTGAAAAAAAATTTAAAGAAATTTAAGAATAACAATGTTAGAAGAAACTTCCATGCAATGAAAGAAAGAAAAGATTTTTTCCCCTCTATTACTCTTACAGTCTAATGACTCTTATTTTATAGGTGATAATCTAGAGGAAAAAATGCAAGTGTTGCTCTGAAAAAATTTTGTCCTTTGTTCTGTATGAAGCAGACAACATGGAGAGCCAACAGCTGTATTAGTGGACAGATCAGGGACACCTGCATCCTAATTATTAAGGTTTCTTCTGAGCTGTACCTGGGCTGTGGGTTGTAGCTCCCAAGGTTTTGGTCTAGTGTCTTCAGTGATCTTGGCCCTTTCTGCAAGGGAAAGGCTGGCTTCAGCAAGGCAGAATGGTATCCAGAAGCAGCAAATTTGCTCAGATGGGAAAGGAAAGTGTCCTTCAGTATCAGAGATGAGTGAAACTGGTGGGTTTGTCAGTCTGTGCCTGATGAGGTGACTGGACCAGACACCAGTCAAGTGGCACAGGTAGCAGTCAGTTATCTGGAAAATGGGTGACATAGGCTTGAATTTTCATTGACAGATGAAAAGATGAGGCTCTACATCTCTCATATCTAGTTGTTTAGGTAATATGTATTAGGTGAGAGTGGGATGGACTAAAGAAGTAACTCTGTGTTACCTTCTACAAGAGAAGTTTATATGCATGTGGTTCAGCTGTTTAGGCTGCAGCCATTGGTATGGGATCCCTCTAATGCCCTGAGCCCTGAGGAAAGGCAGGATTGGAAGTATTTTTCTCTTCAGTGCTCAGTGTTAGACTGTTCAGGTAAACCTCGACTCAGCTTAGTGGACCTATCTAAATGTTCAACGTGATTCTCTGGCTTTGTGTGAGGTGTCTTGGTGGATACAAAGGCAACTGAATTTACCTCAGAAAGGTTTAAAAACCTTCCCCTGGTCTGAAAGTGCAGCAGATACTGAATACAAGAAAAATGTGGGTTTCAGGACACAGGTTTTAAAAAAAATATTGTCAGAAGTTTAATCTAGGGAAATAAGTGGGGTTATTGTGGCAGAGAAGCTGTTTGGTGAAAAGGAAGCAAAATTAGCAATTAAGAAGCAAGGCTGCGTAGTGTATTGATGATGGAGCTGCTGCAGGGAGGAGGAATAATTTATCGTGCTGCAGCTGTGTGAACTAGAAATACCCCAAGAATGTGTGTGTCTTTACCTGACTTTTGCAGGGGTGTTATTCTACTGTTTACTAGTTCTGGAGGTGAAAATCTAAGTCTCTTTAATGGCATATACAAACTTAGATGTCCTGCTTCAATGTGTTAAAGTGTCAGAAAATTTGTTTACATGCTCAGGCTGCTCTAATTAAATTTAAATCTGCTTAAAAAGGATTTAATTAGAGTAGGGCAAGCCTTCTGCAGACATTTTAATATCTATTTAAATTGGTTGTATTCCTTTGGTTAGTATGTGAATTTATACTTAAGCCATAAACAGATTATGTAATTTTAAGTTGTCATTTTCAGCTGAGATGTTATCTGGAAGTGTGTATTCTCTTGTTGTATTGTAATTGCGAAGTAAAAAGTAGATTAATTAAAGATGTTGTTTCAGAAGCATTTTAAATACATTTCATGGAATTATCAGTTCCGTAAGGTTTACATGTGACTGGTCGGCTGGGAGAAGTCATTATATTTTAAGAATTTCTCATGTGCTGGCATTGATATAAGCTATGTTAAAATTGTTTCAATCCTGTATACAAAACTGGATTTACACAATGAACAAGTTCTTGGAAATCTTATACCTTGTATCTAATGAAGAGTTAAAACTTGTTTTGCCAGAAGAGTTATCAGACCAAAGGACTAAAAAAAAGTATATTTTTTCCCTGTTCTTGTCAAGAAGATGAGCAAGGTGTACGAAAGAGGTGGTAGTGGTTATGAGATGGAGGCCATCTGACAGGAAGACACAGCCTCAGAATTCCAAAATTTGGTTCCTTAATTATATAAGTTTTTGCTAGTGAAAAAGTATGGTTTGTGAAGAACAAAGAAAAGACTGTTAACTCAGATTAAAAAAAAAATAAAATAGACTATTTGTGATGAGAATGTCAGGGATGTTGCTAACACATCATATGCTATGCTATTTATTACGTGGGGAGTTTTAGAATCCCATAAAAAGATCTTGCCTAGTGGCAAGGTGCATCTAGCTCTCTGAAAACATCCAGAGATGTGGCACATTCATAGGAAAAAGAATGATAGTGTGTTATGGAATATGCTAACTTATATAGGATCTGACAACTCAGACTGGAGTATTAATTTGTACTAGGGTTCATTGTCTGTTGTGAGCAAGTAAAATAATTCTTTCATGTAATAAAAGCCTAAAAAGTGCTTATTTTCCTCTTTGACTGGAAAATCACTTTAAGATAAACCTACTTCTTTTTTAAAGAATTCTTTGACCTTTCAGATACACAGAGAATAGTATATTGGAAGCCAAACAATTAGTCCTGTCCTTGAAAGGATCATCAGTAGTCTCACATTCAAGCTCACATGGAGTCAGATTCATTATGGTTCGTTTGCCATTCTTCTTAGACATTTAAGTCTGCTATTTCATATTATAGTAGGGATTTTTTTGTTGTTGTTTTCCTAGAACTATTTACTAAGATTTTGGACCACCTTAGAAAAATATTAAACTATTTTAAATCTGATAACATATCAGAAGTTCAAAATTCTCATTGTGTCAATCAATGAAGGCTGTTGTGGTTCTGTAATCCAGTGCTCAGGTGCACAACTCCTCTCTCATTCCCCTTCACAATTAATGATTTCTCTGTTAATCGCATAGAAAGCAAATAAAAATCCCTTAATACTCAGTGAGGTAGATATTGTGCAACATCACAACTTAATGTTAATTTTGGAGCTACATAGTGCCCTTAGGAAAAATTAGACACCAGACCTGCTACATAAGGCTTAGAAAAATACTGATGTTACATCAGAAGTTGGAAGGGCATATACCCACTGGTAGACTCTTATATGAGGGCAATGCTGCATGTAGATGGGGACGAGTGATGGTACACTTTCTTCTTGGCTCCCTGTCCTCGCCTGGCTCAGCTGGTATTGGAGCTACAGCTGTGCCTTTATTCTGAATAAATCCACTTAATCTTCTTGGACAGCCACAGCGGGCTAAGAATAGTCTTGCTCTTTAGATTTGACTTTTTTTGGTCAAATACACACATATCCATCATTCATTAAAAATTAATGTCTACAGAAGCAATATATTGTTTTAAACTTCAAGAATGTGGAAATAAAGAAGAGTAGAAGTAAGTATTTGTTACAGTTGCAGAGATCTTAAAACTTCTTAATTTTTGTTTTACCTTTTAATGAAGAATTACAGACTGGCTTGGGGTGAAACAAATGGAGTCCTACAAAGTTTTAATTTATTTCTATAGAAATAATGCAAAACATATAACAAGATGCAAACTTCCATTAAACTTAGGAGTCTATTGCCTCCATGATTTTAATTTTTTTGCCCAGTATTTTACCTAATTACTTTATTGCATACATTCATCATTCCCAAGTGCAAAGCCTATGGCTATGATGGAAGAACTGACTTATTTGTGACTCCTTATTCTCCCGGAGTTAGAAGTGTGTGTAACTCTGGAGAAAACAGGCTGCTGCTTATCGGCTGTCATTAAAACTGTTACTCTATTTTAAGCTAGACTTCATAGCCAAAACTTACTTGCTCTCAGCATGACCATAGAATGAATATATATACACACATACATATTATTATGAACAAATACATGTAAAGTTACAGTTTTGTTGTTTTTTTCATCAAGTTTAACTTGAAGTCTACTTTGCCACTGAAATTGAAAAGAGGAGAACAGCAGTCCCTGTGAAGAGCAGCATGGTGAAGAATAAATAAAAATGGTTATCACAGAATCACTACGGTTGGAACAGACCTGTAAGATCATCAAGTCCCACCATCAACCAACACCACCATGCCCACTAAACCATGTCCCACAATGCCTCGTCCACACGTTCCTTGAACACCTCCAGTGATGGTGACTCCACCACCTCCCTGGGCAGCTTATTCCGGTGTCTCACCACTCTCTCAGTAAGGAAATTTTATTTTTATGGCTCACTGATTCGCTTTTGAAGAGAGCAAAGGCATAATATATCCTGGAAAATATAATGTATTGCAATATATTTCTCTCATATATTGGAGACAAAGCTTGGATTCCCACGTGAGACCGGAAGAATCTAGGCTTTCTCTTTTACTACCCAGGGAGGAATCCAATTACTTTAATGTAGAGAACAATATATACTTTATATTCTTCTCTTTGCAATGTATGTTTTTCTGTATGAAGCAGCTGGGATTTCTTCCCACCCCCCCCCCACCCCCCCAATTCTTCCAACTTTCTTTTAGTAACTCTCAGATATAACTATACTTTCACTTTAGAACATCAGAAGTGTGTAGCGGGAGTCAGCATCAAGAAAGTCATACAGGACTCTAGTTTAGTTCCAAGGCTGATGGGCGGTACTTATACAGATGAGTTGAGTACCGAGAACAGTATGTTTTTTAAGAGCCTTCCATGCTCACTGTTCACTGTTTTCCCTGGTTTATGTGCTTTCCTTATTCTAGATTAATTTAATAGCTTTCACTGTGGGTGGGTTCCCAGTACCTAACCCAAGTATCCTTTATTAAAAGGTAAGGCAGTTACTTCTCATACTGCCTTAGACATGGAAACCTCGTAATTGTTCATTCTTTTTGTAATGTAATTTCAAACACTTGAATACTGTTCTGGTATATCTTCCCCCCTTTTCTCTCCATAAGCCCAGCCCAGTTTACAGTCACAAATCACAGTTTCTAAGCTTATTCATTTTCTCATCATACTCTCAGCTTGGCCTAATTTTATGTGTGTCTTTCTTTGACTAAAACTTGTCAGACTAATCCAGTGGAGGATTCTCCTGCAGCTCATCACAGTCAACAGACTAGGGACAGTTTTTGTACAATGTATAGTTCAATATAGTTATCAGATCCTTCTCTGTTGTACTGCTGCTCAGCCATTTATTTCACAATCTTTTTTTTCCTTAAATGCGTGATCTGCTTTTGGAGGATTTTTGTTGGCAATCTGCACTTAAATTATTAAGTATAAAACTGTCTTGTAGAAGACCTTCAGGTGAAACACTAAAGACTGGGAAGTAACAAATTTTAATATTTTGTTTCCAAAACAAGGTATTATTAAACATTTCATTATATTCTTATATATATTTGAATTTATATATATATATTTTATATATATATAAACCTAAAGATAAAAACAGCTTAGAAAACTCAGATTCAACTTCAAATGCCAAAACTAAAATATTCTGAGAACAAAATAAGCCCAAATAATAGCACTAAATCCAGCAGGTTAATAAGGTAATGGTTAGTTTTCATTTATTTCGGTAGTCATTCTCTTATATGTACTTGCAAGCAATCCAAGTAAGAATATGTGTCAACATATCATAAAGGCATACTTTTATTTATGGAGTTTATTGTGCTTGTTTTCAGGGGATTATTTAGGTATTCTCAGTGACTGTACTGACTCATTTCACTGTATATGCCAAAACTCCTCTCTCTGTCAGTCACAAGCTTATATAAGCCCTCCTGTCTGAACTCAAGCAACTCTGCAGAACCCACCCTCTCTAATGAATCTACTGCTCACACTTCTGTAAAATATGTCCTCTAGACACTTCAATGGAGTCTTTTTAAACATATAGTCAAAAAATGTAAGATTTTTTTATAATCTTTTTTTGCTTATTTTAGCAGAGATGAGAATCTGTTATCCATATTACACTGCATTATATAAAATGCATAGAGTGAATTCTGACTACCTGAATCAATGCCAGACTTAAACGTCACGATAATCACTTTTGTGTCTGTGCCGCAAGGAGCTAGGATATCCAGGCCCTATGGACAGGGGCCTGGTCTGTCAGCTCACCATTCACCAGTCCCTCCTTTCCCCTCTGTTTCTGGCCATATAATCCCATCCCTTGTTCTGTGCTAGTTCTAGTCCTTGTCTGTTCATGTGTTAAACCAATCCAGTTCAGTAACCTGCAGAAAACTACCTCAGTATAGAAAGTAACTTTTTTTTTTCCTTTCCTCCCCCCCTCTTCCCCTTTGTGTTGATGGTTAAATAAGATTACTGCGCAATCGGGCAAGTACCAGAGCTAATAACAGAGAGCAGGCAGGGTCACCTGGTGAGAAGAGGGGGAGGAATGGCAGTACCCTTTTTGCACCAGTGAACCACTTAATCAGCTTTTTTGCAATGTAGAGGCTCTAATCAGTGTCTTGAGTTTAGATGTCAAATTTGTCATGACAACTAAGCTAGGCGGTCTTAATACTATCCTATAGATCACTAGTGTATTTTCATTCTATCTTATTTTTGACATGGCACATCTATTCCTGAGTATAAGGAGAGAGGCGCTTGTATTTCACAGATTGCTTAACCCTTCAGAATACTTTTTCCAAAAGACAATACCAAGGGAGAAGATCAGATTAGAAAGTCAAAGTTATAAACCAAGTGGAAGCTGACTCTTTCCCCACTGTTCCGCTCTGTAAGAAATTTGGAGCCAGTAAAGAGATTGTCTAAAAATATGCAAATTTGGTGGGAAGCACAAGGAAGTAGTTAAAAAGGTTAGACTGAGATTATAAATATTACCTAACTGCAAGTGTCTGTCTTTTCCACAAGTGGATGCTAGTTTTCTCAAGTAACTAAAATGTATCTTTTCTACTTCTTGAAAGTAGACTTGCAAGTATCTCTGAAATTACTTTTTGAATTATTCTGTACTAGCAACATGACGAAAAAAGCTATTTATTATGGGAATTTCAAAAGAAACATGTTTCTTACTGCTTTCTTATTTTTTATTTAAGTATAGTGTGAATAAAATCATTGTCAGCTCCCATTATATGATACAAAATGTGGTGTTATAAAAGTGCTTACATTATCAAGAATTCCCACACAATCATAAATGAGGCGTCACCTCATTTCAGCAGATTTAGCACAGGTAATAAATTTGTAGAGAGAGAAAATTTCAAAGAAAATAACTTATAGCAAATAAACTTAAAAAATATAACCTCTCTAAGTTGTCTGTCAGCAGTTCAGGATTTACCTAGATTATGCAAGTTATTTCTTCTTGTGCTACCTTTTATCAAGCTATTTGAAAGAAGTCTATACTTTGAAAGTAGCTGCATTGGCTTTTTGATGTGTGTTATTACTGTATTCAGCAGGAGGATAAATAGATGAAATTTCAGTCAATGATTCTCAAGTTTCCAATTGAATATAATCTCTCAGTGTTATGCTCACTTATTTCTTGGGGCAACCCATTACGAGGTTAGTAAAGGAAATGTCACAATTTTTCGCTCTGAGTTTTTCTTTAACATTTACCATCCTATTGTGAACACATAATTAGTAGAAATGGATGATTAAATATGTCTTTCAGTCCTGGTTTTAGCTTTGCTTTGATTTAGGAATATGGGGGTATTATAGGGGCTAGTGTCAAAGATTCCTCTCACTTTGAATCCAGTCTTTGTAAGGGGCCTTGACAATGTTTAAGAAAGGTGTGAAAGAACATAAAAATCATGTTACTGGCACATTCCCAGTATTCCAGTCCCAAATGATGTATATATCGGGGACTTCTGAAGTCAGGAGGTATCACCTCTCTGCATTTAATATGTCTGGAAGTATTTTTCTTCTGTTCTTTGTCTTGTAAATTTTTAATCTTTATGACTGTCTCTTGGCAAGGAGTTTCACAACATAACTATCTAACTAATGTGTGAAGTATAACTTTCTGTTTGTTTTGAACTTTTTACCAGTTTAGCAGACCAAGATTCATAACCAGTTTCATGGGCTTCACCACTCATCATGCATACTGAAAATATGAGTGGTTTATACCTGAAATGTGTGTAGAAGCATTTTAAATTAAAACTGTAGATGTTTTACTTGACAAAGCTCCACATGAAACTTGTTAGCACTGTGGTTTTTCATGTTTTGTCATTTTTCCACTTGTTTTTATATTTAAAAACCCTAAATATTGCTGCCAGTGAATCTTAAGTTTCTATTCCAACCTGTTTTCTGGTAGGAAGGATGTTCATTTGGAAAATATCTAGAAGTACTACACTTCAAACTCATGCTAATAAATACTTTTTAGCAAATCTTCCCTCTATAACCACCAGGAGTGTAAGTCCACTGTCAATTTCTGTTGAAAACTCTACTATGAATGGTTCTTGGCTCTGACAAGAGTTATAATCACCATAATGAAATCTATGTTTTAGGCATATATTGCTCCTTTAAGGATATATGAACAATCTGTTAACAACATTGAAAACTAAGCTTGCTCACCAGGGGGTTACAAACTGCCGAAGACACCATTCCTTTAAAACTGTGCTTAGAAGTCTTTTTTTCTGACAGTTCTTTATTTTTTTAACAAACAAGATTTTAAGGAAAAGCTAACAGTTTCAAATACTGCCTTTTAAGTCTCCAATTGTTTTCCATAGCTTAGGTGGTTTTTAGATCAGAAAGAAATTAATCTATTTCATCTTCTGAGAAAATGTCTAGAATTATTTTTGTTTGTTTTCGTACATAGTCATAAGCATTACAGACTGTGCAAGCACACAATAGCTAAAACAACTATATATCCTGCAACTTTTCTTGAAAAAATGACGTAAAAGAGTCTAGAAATTGATTTCTTATGTGTTTCTTAGCTTACTGAATATTCTAACTCCTGCTTTGAAGATACTCCGCAAAACATCTTCAGAGCTACCCTTTAGGAAGGAAGGCTCATCTTTTGTGTCATAGCTGCATAACATTTGAGTGACTGGGCAGCAAGTCTGATGTGACCTCTACTGTATTATCATGCTTTTATAATCCTTTTACTGTTTCCTTTTGTTTTCTACAAGTTTTTTAATCTGTATACATTTCTCACCATGACTACAGGGTTATGCATGGCAAAGTTAGAGGTAGGTGAGTTTGACCTACACAGCTGTGCTGCCAAAATCATTACCATGGAATCTGTTATGCTGGAAAAATTGGTTTTGTGCTGTTTCACTTGGGAAGTGAACTGTGACTGGGATTGCCTGCTCTAGCAGAACTGAAGCTCTGCAGCTGCCCCGCTGCGACGGGATTAGCAGTGCTTTGTCAGTGCTGTGCATCGTACAGCTGCATGAGCAAAACTGTTGTGGTCGGTCAAGTATAACATCTAAATTGTAAGCTCTTTGGACCAGAAATCATGCCCACCTCCCTCCTTCCTCTTCTTTCCTAAACATACACATTTTTTCCCTCAACATCCCATGTTAACCTTTGAGTTATGTGCTACTGCCACTAATGTTCATGAGACCAAGGAATCCTTACTGCAAAAAGCTGAGAGCATAAACTTAAGGAAATGGCATTTTACAACACAGTCTACTTACTGAAATACTGCTTTTACTAGTGATGGACGGTAGAAGTCAAGAACCCGGTGAAAATGGGGTCCTTACCCAGAATAGCACACATTATGTTACAACCAACTTAAATGTAAATGATGTCCTGTGGCTATCTCCCTAGATTATTGTTTTTTAATAATTCTGTACAAAACCAAGGCAGCTCTCAATAGCCACTGTATGCATTTATTGAAATATTCAGGAAGCTACTGACAAGAAATAAATAGTGCTGCTACCTGGTTAACTCTAGATGTTACTTCAGAACTCCTGTAACTCGCGTGTGTCAGGGCAGGGGTCCATCAAGGGTATCACTTAGTTCGTTTGGGGTTTTTTATGGGATGTTCAAGGAATGTGTGGATGAGGCATTGTGGGACATGGTTTAATGGGCATGGTGGTGTTAGTTGATGGTTGGACTTGATGATCTTACAGGTCTTTTCCAACCTAGTGATTGTGTGATTCTGTGATAGTGTCTTCCATGTTACAACCAACTATGGAAATACAGGCACACAATTTATGCTGCATCTTGAATACCTCTCTGAAACCTCACAACTGACATCTGAAAGTCATTAACTGCCATCCAGGTTAAAGAAGGATTACTGGAATCTGACATATTAGACTGCAAGAGTATTTTATTTGTCACCCCAGTCAAGGGCGTTGTACATGCTTAGTGTTACAGGGGACAAGGGGAAGAAAGAAGTGAATACTCACTCCTGAGCTGAAATTTGAGAAGAAAGTGCTGAGCTGGAATAGCTATTTTTGGTGCTTTAAGACCAGCTAAATTGATTTCACTGCTTGCTCTGGGAAACCTCTCTCGAGCAAAAGAACCAGAAGGGCTGTTTGGGTCTTTTAACGCTTATGTCAGGATTACTGTTCTGGCTAGAATACCATCTGGGATTTTAGATTAAAGGAAAACAATGCTTCAATATTCTGGTACTGAATTAACGTTATGTAATTCATTCTTATGTTGATCCCAAGATTGATTTATAATGTGTTGTGTTAATTTGGTATGTAAATTAATAATTTGTTAATACATCTATTTATCAAGTAGTCCTCATATTGCATGCTTTATTATTAAATTTTGATTAGTTTATAATAGTTTTTATAGTAGCATTGTTTAATGTTGAAATTTGGTCACTCATTAATTTTCAGAAAATCCATTAGGACAAAACTGATTTATTATTGCTGATTGCAAAATAAGTGAGTAACTTCAAAAATTTAAAACAATAGATTCCAGAAAATTCTAATCGACCACAAAGACTTCATGCCTGGAAATTTTAACAAGGAAAAAACCCCCAAAAACCTCACTTTAGCCTCTTTCCACTTCTAAACAGGACATTTTAACTTAACTGATGTTAAGGATATAGTAATATCAGCTATACTCTCAATCATAAGTTCTGTAGTGTTATATGTGAAAATCTTGGAAGTGATAACTAATTCTTCTCAACTATTTAAACAGTTGATCCTCATCTAATTAATCTGAAATACTAAAAACTCCCTAAGGCTGTGATTTTAGTTTAATTGCCTCTTTTCTGTCCCTGTGCAACTGTTTTATTGACTCATTGGAGGTATTCATGAGATTAGTGGGGCATAATTTTTTACATCACAGAAATATCCTGGTTTGACCTTATTCAGAGATTATTATATCTTCCTATCTCTACACAGCACAGTCCATAAAATTTCCCCTGCAAGTCTTACATGTTTTGTCTTCAGGCTTATTGACTCTACTGCAGTAAGGACCCCTCAAGGTAAAAGATTCCTCCTTGTCTTAATTTTTTTATAAGCTTACTGATTGCTTTTTTGGTTTTTTGCCTTTTTTTTTTTTTTGTAGGTAAGAAAACAGCCTTCCTGAAAATTTTTGAATACATAGTTATAACACTTTCTAATCTGCCCTGACTTTCCCATATTGTAGTTACTATCAAATTTTAATATTTTCTCCCTGGTGATAAGTTCGATTAACTAATGAAAACATATGTATGAGCATCTTAGGAGTCACTGTCAAGCTCATGCAATATAGATGGTCTTCTAAGCTTTTTGAAATGATGCAATCAGAATAAGTACTTAGAAATAATTTATTTTACAAGTATTTATTCAAAAGCTGTCTGAATCATGGTTTATATTAATAATAACACAAGGAATAAAATCAACTTGTTTATCACAATCCATTGTTCCTAATGTTGCAGTTGTTAGATTGATGTGTTTACTTACTGGAACTTGCTCCTGAGTGAGAAGCATCACCCTCCAACGTGTTTGGCTTTCTCCTTTGTCATCCATTCTTTGTCATCCATTCTCATGTACTATGCTAGGATGAATATCTGTAGTATGGGATATTATAGACTGTGTATGTATGGTGACAAAACTTGTGCAACATGACAATACGGTGCCTCCAAACTCAATTTAACCTGGAAGCTGAAAAATGCAGTGGAAAAAAAAAAAAGGGGGTGGGTGGTGACACTGTACTTCAACTTTTAATAATGAAATATTTTTTTGGGTTCTTCTTTTCTCCATGTAAAGTGATAGTCTATATTAAAAATAGATCAGATTCTGCTAGTCCATGCTTCCCCGTTTTGAAAAACCATATGAAAACCTGTAAGAAAAATACATATGTTTTTCTTGTTCCAAAAAAATAAAAGTATGCAGCCACATCAGATTTTGTTCATACACTTGTTTGATTACAAAACAAGGGGAAAAGAAAAGAATAAAAAAACCCCAACCTGGATATGACTAAACAGAGTAGGTAAAAATACAAACATAGAATCAAAATCAATGCTATCAGATTTTGAGAACCAATTTAGAACTCTTTATATTTATTCTGTCTTTTCTTGTATGATGTCTTGCTGTTTTACTCTGTACTGTGTTTCTTCTGCCTTTGTTTCTATGTTTCTCTTTTAATGCTCCCCCTACAATGCCCTATTCTAGTCTCCATTCTCTTAATAGAACACTTCCCGTTTCTGAATGCTTAATCTGCTAATTAAAGTACTCTTCCTCTGTCCAACATGTGTGTTTTTAGCTGTGATCATACATAAAATATTTTTTTTCCCTCTGTTTTCCTATCAGTTTCCCAATGGCCATTTGCTTAGTCTCCTCTTTCAGTGATCTGACTGAAGATCACTTACAGGACTGTTTTCGTTCTCAGGGAAAAAGTTTTAACTTGTGCTTTCTGTGTGCCATCACATACTGAAAATCTAACTAGTTGCTTTGCCATCAGGCTGAAGAGTATGTACAGCACTCATATCAGCTGGAGGAGCGGTAGATATTGCAACGTAATGTTTGTTGGTTAAGTACTGTTAAACAGTCATTTTTGTATCAGTGTCTTAAAAAAAGAATCCATAAATATTTGATTTTTTTTGCCTTAACTAATGATAATTTGTTGGTTTTCCTCATCATTGGATAAAAGTGCATTATAAATAAAGATTGTAGCACAAGTTTCAAAAGAGGAGGGGCTTTCCAGACGGATGTATTTTTTTTCTCCCTAATTGTGTGTCAGAAATTTCCATTCTGAAGATGCAGTTCTTCTAAAATTTTGTAGTTCTCACTTTCATCACTTGCTTAGTTTAGAGTGTTATATAATTCCACTGAGATTATTAGATCTTGATCAGATGAAGTTTAACCTCTTATCATTTTAAGAATGAAAAAATCATAGGATTTCCTTGTGACATAATCCAGTATGTGCAATTCTCATCTACAGATCAATTTGTTATAGATACTACAGTAGATGTGGGTCTTGAGTATGGGCCTTTATAGGAAGAGAGGTTGACAGACTTTTTCAGATAAGGAATATATAGATGGAGAAAGTGCAGCAGTGACAAAAATATAAAAGAGAGAAAAGTAGCCTATTGGTCAAGATAAGCTTCAAAACTGAGTGAAGATAGCAACACAGATGATAGACTGGTAGATATGGCATTAACTATGCAATAGACACCACTGTTTCAAGTAAATACAGAATTCTTAGATAATCAGTCAACAACAGAAGGTAACCGATAAGTTTTAGGTAGATCCCAAAGTGTATACGAATAAGGTGATGTTTAAGAATTTTTCCTTTTAGCTCTAAATAAAAGCTCAAATCTCTGTTCTGAAGTCTTGCCAACACCTGCTCTTCAACCACAAACCCAAGTACACTGGTCATTGGTACAAAGAACTGGAGCCAAAACCACTTTGACTTTAATCAAATCTTGGATCCCAGGCTTGATGCAAAACAGACATGCAAACAATGCCTTGCTTATATGAAAAGAAAGATCTTTTTCTTCCTTTTGAAGAGAGATCAGTGTTTTTTTTACTTGCTTGTTTTTTCAAACTGAGTGATGCTAATTTTGCCTCTTTACATTTTTTTTTCCCCCCCCCACATGACCATATCAGTATTTTCCCCCCATGTTGTCTTAACACTTTGGAAGAACGTCCGTAAATACCTACAATGTTATTGTTGTCTTTCTGATTTATGGTTTTATTTTGTTCTGCACTTTCTCTGAAACCCTTTCCCTGCCCATGCTGACGATTAGCAGTATGCTATGGCATTTTTCTATCATTCCTGTCAAAACCGTCCCGTAGTTCTTGTGCCTATTTGCCTGCAACCCACTGACTCCTCTGAATAACCCAGAGACCTCCTCTTCTCTAGACATTGCACAAAGGTCTAAGCTTGTCTGTCATTACAGAAGTCTTGTGTACCAGGGAACCAGTACTCAGTTTTCTGAAGCAGTAGCTGTTTAAGAAAAGAAGTTGTATTTTGAAAGAGATAGAGAATAAAGAAAAGTGATGCCCAGGGTATGCATGATGAATGCAGACTGAATGAAATATTTTCCCAAATGAATACAATTGAATACAGAAATCGGTATCTGTAGCTATAGTATCTATATTAGTATCAGTCCAAGAGAAGGAAGATTACATAGGAAAGTGTGAACCTTGCACTGAAGCCTTCCTCCTTTTTTTCCTTAGCTTAGCGGACATCAAAGATGTTTTGGGATAGAACAGATTTCTCTCATATCTGCTCAGAACTTGTAGGAAAATTCCAAGGAACCTATGAACTTCGCCAGGCCTTGATGAGTTATTGTATATTTTAATGACAAAAAAAAAGCAGTAATCAACATGGTGGGGAAAAAAAACCCCAATTAATAACTCTAGCAAACCACCTGAAGGTTGCCTTACAAATATATATAAAAATAAGAACAAATATGAGACTAAGATCTCTACAGACATGGACTGATTAATAGCTCAACAAAAATCAGGTTTCCTTTTTCCTGAAGTGTTACCTCTCTCATTTTTAAAAGATGTTGTAATTATTAATCAGAGTTGAGTTGTTCTTTTTTTTTTTTTCCTTCCCCTTTGTCATAAGGGAACATTGATATATCCATTCTGCCTCTCTGTTTATTATTCCATTTTTGGAATCTGAGATAAAACATTCATACCTTCCTCTGGTGCTAGTTCTCAAATAACTGCTGTTTAGTAATGTGAAGAAGTTTCCATTTGCCCTTCACAACTCAGTGAGCTGTAAACACTGAAGTAATTGAGCCACCCACATCCTGGTCTGCAGGTGATGAGAGTGATGTATTTTATTAGCATTTATTTAAATTGCAAATGTTATGCTAAACTGTGAAATTGCTGGCAAAAGTTGAATAACTGAATTAAACAACACCCTTGTTTAAAAGCAATAAATTAAAAGATTGTTGAGTAATCTGGAGAAAATATATTCTTCAACTCTCTTGAAGCAGTTAACCTGTGTTCTGCTGCTTAAAAAAAAAAAAAAAAATTATTCCTCTGCAAACATACTGAAATTTGAGACTGTCGCAACATTAATTTCACACGTTCCTAGTTTAGGTTAATGACTTCTGGTTATAACAATGAAGATTAAATGGATCTCATTCATTCTGTAGTAGTAAAGAGATAATATACACTTGAAACAATTACAAATGACTAAAATTAAATTTTATATTATTTCATTAAGACTCAGGGAGGGGTGTAATAACTTCAGTTTATTAAAAAGTTGATTCTGCTTCAGTTTGGGGAACACTGAATTATTTGACTTATTCCTATTTGCTTATGACTTTGTTTAGAACTAAATATTTCCAGTTAAAATTTATAGTTATCAATAGAAGATGCTGGGTACTGCAGAAACTGCTACAGCCAGCTGGAAAGAGAAAGAGTATTGTGATGGAAAATGGGAGGCAGGAGGGCTCCAACATCACATTTTTCATTTGAGGATTTAACAAAAAATGTGGAAAAATACAAATCTTCTGGTTGCAAAATAAGGAGGAGTTAAAGACGGGGGTGGGGGGTGGGGGAGGTGTGTGTGAATTGGGTTTCCATCCAGAATTCTCTTTCTTTTCTAGGATTAGAAACAAACGGGGGGGGGGGGGAGTGTCTACTTGTAAGGGGCGGGGGGGGGGGGGGGCGAAGCAAACTACTTCTGCAACCGCCTTCATTCAGCTCGTCTAAGCTGAAAGCCTGGACTCAGTCAGTTTCTGTAGGTATTGTTTCCCAAATGTTAAGTTAACCACTTGAGGATTATTTTTTTTAAAAATCAAGATGACACCCCACTGAACATAAATTTAAATTAAAATATTTTCTCTGGGGTTTTATCTTTTTGCTAAAGCTCTTTTTTAAGTAAAAAAAACCCAAGTAGCAAGTGCACACTTATTGCACAAAGCCGATGTTCTATTTCTAAATGGCGCTGAAAGTGAGGAAATTGCAATTTCATTTTTATAATTGTATATTTTAAGTTATTTTAAGAAGCTCAGTCTTTAATTTCCTACTGAGCTCTCTGGATAACTGGAGTGATTTTTTTGTTGTTGTTGAAGTCCTCTGAATATTCATGGGCTTGCATGACTTGTAACTGATATTAATGAGGAATACTAGGTATTCTGCACACATGCACATGAAGGCCTACCAACAAAAAAAAGTAAGTGCTTTGTCTTTTCTCATTCTAAACTTGAATCCCTTTTAAAGACATCTGATTCTTCAGACCTGAATGCTTAGCACTTCAGAAAACCAACTCCTTAATACTGCCTATATCTAGAGAAGAAAAAATTTGTGGGACTCCAAATGACTTACAGAAATGAAGTTTCAAATCACAATAGTGTGCTAATCTGTACTATATGGTACAATTTGGGGGAGAAGGGAAGTCTATCTTTTTCTAAGTGAAGTTACTGTAATTATTGGGTGCTTTCGGATGCTAACCATGAGATTTCTGGATATGCTTAGGAATAGCTCTAAAAATACCAGATTGCACTGTTGATATACTCAAGAGTCACAGTTTTTAAACAAATACCAGTATGTGAAAGAAGCACAATGAATGTTGGCAGAAACAAGGTTGATTTCTTATTGCAGCTTAGTCACTTGAAGTAAGAAATATTTAATCTTCTTTTCTCTAATTTTATACTCTCTTACAAAAGATTTTAATGAGCTTGCTAATAATAATAACTTTCCTTTTAGGTATTTCTTTTTGTGAAATTGCAGCTACGTTATGTGGTATTTAGATAGTTGTCCAACTTAACTGAAACTGTAGGGAAAAAAATAACATGATCAGTAGTAACTCTAAGTCAGATCCCACAAAATGCCTGGGTACATACACGTTAGTCTGTGCAAAACTCAACTTCTAAACGTATCTTATGTGTGGGCTCTACATGCCTTCTTAGACAAGGAGACCAGATACATGTGGATAAGTGCACACACACACAAATTTATTTTTTTTAACTAACATGTAGAGTGTTCATGGACCTCATTTTTATACCCATAATGCTACCCATTAGATGCTTTGGAGTGTCAGTTGGAAAACAGGAGAGAGTTCAAATTAAGACCTGGCATTCTTACTATTTTAGACTATAGATACATCCATACAAATAATACACAGTACAACTGGGCACTATATGCCATGCAGGTCTCCTGCATCCTGCAAGTGTTGGCAGCTCTACAATTCCATCCCTGATTTGAGAGAATTAAAAACTGTATGGTTTTAAACTCAAGGGCTGCCAGTAAAGTGATGGGTTTGTGCAGCCCAAATTGCCAGACTCACAAGACAAGAACAAGAAAGATCGACAAAGACATGGTTCTAGTCTAGCGAACATGCCACTAAAATGGAAGTAAAGGTCCTGGGTGTTTACATATTCCAGATTATCTGTTTGTAAGGAATTCTCATTAATAAGGTTGAACTGAAACATGTTAATTTTCTAAAAAGTTAAAGCACAGAAGCCTAAGCTTCTCTTCTCAGACCTTGCTAGAGCAGGCCAAGTGTGATACAAAGGAGCAATGATGGATATTCTGATTAAAAATCTGTTGAGGACAAAGGAGAGATACTCATCAGGTATCCCTGGACTGGGTTTGAAATGAAATAGCAATTAGGTCTCCAAACCCTTAATTCTGATTTGATTAGTGTCTTTTTTCTTTTTTTTTTTTCAAACTGGATGGTTATTTGTTAATTAATAACTAAACTTAGATCAGCTAGCTTCACAAAGATTGTTGAAAAGCCATTGGAGAGTAATAATTGTTAAGCTATGTTGTCTTATAATAACGAAGGCAGTGGCAAACAAAAATATACTTCTTACTTTCTGAATATATTCCTGTAAAATTATATTTGTCATGCTTCTGTGAACAGTTGTTACAGCAACTATTGTTAACTGTAGTTATTAGTTGCTACTTAGATTAGTCCAGTAGTCTGAAAGTCTGTGTAAATTCCTGCAAGTATTGTTTACTTTAAATGCTAAGCTCTTAGCTTACATTTTAACTGCTACTGCAGTGCTAAAAAACCTCATCTTGCTGTACAAAAAGAATTTTCCTAGAAATGGCCATAATTCTGAATACCACAGGTATCCCTGAGTTGGTGGTGGTGTTTGTTCACATCCTTTTAAGATAAATCAAGCTAGAACATATCACAAAGCAACCAGTTAGCATTTTGAAACAAAATTTGCATCTAAACTTCAGAGCTTAGTATTTTCTTAAATAGTTAGCTAACACCTTTTTCTATAAGCTCATTCCCATTTTTGAAGTTGATTTAAGACTCAAAAGGAAAAGTCTGTTAGTACTCAAGGAAGTAACATGGTTTATGTGTTAATAAAAAGTTATTTAGTGCAACCCAAGGCTAGTGCTATGCATTCTATGCATTCAGACAGGCAAGGAACACAAAATCGATTTAAACTATTGTGTGATAAAATGGGAAGTATTAACTGAGTTACAACCAACAATTCCTATGCTTATAACAGTTTCTTGCTGTTAAACTTACTTGTTATTGGTAAATTGGTTTTCTCAAAACCCAGTAAGAGGATGTGAGCAAAATAGAGGAGTGGAGGAAGACTTGGGAGGTGCACTGGATGAAGATTCATAGTATCTATGCAGTTATGATTGCTGGTGAACAAAAGGGAGAGGTTTTCTTGAAGGGGATGCAATACTAGGGGTAGCAGAGGCTGCTCAACTTTAGAGAAAGGGTTCTAAGTCATCTAGGATGGTTTGATAGGGTAAGACATGTTGCAAGCTTTAGATCTTTTAGTCTTGGAGTAGGAATAAAATAAAGGACTGGGGAAGAACCTTGGGCAAATAGATGACATTCTGTCAGTATATGCCTCTCCAATACTTTCAGTAAAGAGTAAAAAGAGATGGGCAGCTATTACAGTTACACTGGCTTTGGATTTCCAAACTTTTCAGCTCTAAGGAATAGTCTTGGACTGTACTGCTGTATTCATGTGAAGTGACATCCAAGTTTATACTGTAGATGCAAAAACCTAATCATGAACTCCTCTGAGTGCAGAATCTTGAAATATGTACTCTATTCTATTAGTTAAAGAAAAGGTTTCTTTTAACTTCTATAGATATCTCCTTTCAAGGTCCTACTTTTTAGCTTTTTCTTTTATAAGGACCTTGTTACTTCAGTAAGCTGTTTTCCATAGACAAACCATATCTGTTATTTAATCTGCTGCAACAGGAACAGTTACAGAACAACAGCCAGAAATTACAATGGTTCTTCTAATTACGCTTTTTAAAATAGGTGCTGTTTATCCTATGTAGGTTCACAAAATAGAAAACTCGAAAAGTAGCAGGGTTTGTTTAAATACTTCATCTAGGATAAGTGCTTGCTTTCAGACTTGTGACTGTGTAGGAAAGTGATATCCTAGATTATCTTTAAAGATTACCATCAATGCTATGTTGAAATTTTAGTGACCATAACTTATAAATTTCTCTGTGGAAATGTATTCTTCTCCTACTACTGTCATCGTTCTTCACATGCTTTTTACTGACTGTAACAAGGCTCTTAGGAACATATAATAGATACAGTCAATAAGCTCTGCTTGAAGGTTTGCTATTATGCATTGACAGAATGCTAATTTATTTAGCTAGACTCTGTCTAAGTGCCACCCATAGGCTGTATGTTTCTTTTGCCTGGAAAACAAAACTTGCATTGGCCCAGATGGTAAGTTGGCAACCTGGTGCACCCATATAGAGGACTTGAGGGCAGAAGTGGTTTCTCCTTTTCACACATCATTAAATTGCTGTTTTATGCAGGAGATGAAACTGCTGGGAGTAGGTGGTTTCAAAAAAAAAAAAAAAAGCAGATGTCATGCCTCTTAGCAAACTTCCTTGTGCTAACAGGAAGGGAGTCAGAAGAGTTCAGATAGACTGGATTGCATTTCGTTCCCTGAACTGCTCTTTGAATACAATGACTGGGCGTTTTACCTTACGTCTAAGCTGCTTGAAAAAAATTCTTTGCTGATGTCATCACTAGTAAATGACAGAAACTGAAATGCATAAACCTACAAACACCAGACGAAGGTGATTATCCTCTGCTTTGGTTAACCAGCAGTTTAAAAATAGTTATATGCTCTAAATGTGGTTAGTTGCTTGCCCTGATGTTTTACTCCCGTAACATAAAACATCGAAGGAACAAAACTTCCAGTTCAAATATCTGTGTTCATAAAAAAAGAAAAAATGTTCTTTCAATAAAATTTTAGACCTCTGTGGGATAAATTGCTACAGAAAAATAAGAAGTTCTTTTAACACTGGCTTCTTATGTGGCATATCCTTTTGCTTTTGCCAGTAACTGAGGTTTTTTCCATCAATGAAATATTGTGTATTACAGTTTTGATGTTATTCCAAAACATAGTTCAATAAGATCTGCTGAGGATTACTGAGGCTCCATCTGTTCTTGCCATGCATAGGAAATACTACAGATGATAGTGAGCAGATGTATCCCACCCATTACAGTCATGCTCAAAAACACTGAAATATTGGATTGAAAAGGCAAAAACATTTTAGTTCTATGCAGCTTTCCCCTGTATTTGCCAGTCTCTATGTATGTGTCTGACAATCAGGCATATCAGAATCATTTTACTTTTCTTTAACAGCCTCCGACGTGTGGGGTTTTTTCTTGAAATTAGGATTATTCACAGCCCAGGCCAGAAGTCAGATTTTCACATCCAACCCAGAATGAAATATGGTATTTTAGCAACTTAGTGCCTATGAATTTATGCTTACACTTTCTTTTTCTCTGGCCTAATAAATTTTGAGGGGGATTGTGTACCTTGGGTTTTTAATTATTCTTTTTAAGTGCAGAAAGAAAGATGAACACCAATCAAGCAACCTAAAAGTTCGTATCTGTCAGTGTGTTCAGTGCTCTAAAAAAGATTCTTGCTTTGCTTTGAGTACAGGAGGGGTTTCAGTGCAGGTCTCTCTCTCTTAGCTGGATATCTTAAGCAGCAGCAATAGAGACAGAGGAGAGATGGGGTCCACCCTAGTTCAAAAAATGTAGCATCACAAGCTCTATTAGAATGTATATTTTGCAAAAGTTGAAAAGCACCATTAGGCACTTTGATTACATGTATTATAGTTCTTATTTTTGATTGGTTTTAGACTTAGTACTCAAATTGAGGTGAATTTGACTGAAGTGCATGGTGGCACGGCCAGTGTAGCTGCGGCATGGATGGCCACGCAGCAGCAAGTGCTGGCATGTGGAGCATGGCTGCTCCTCTCCCTGTCGTCCTGAGACAAGGAGGCCCCGGTGCCCAGTGTGCACCCTGGCATGTGGGCTTGTGCACGTTACTGCAGCTTCTCTTCCACCCCAGGACCATGCAAGCCCTGCGCACGCTCCCCTTAGGGGCTGAGCTGTTGCAGTGGCGAGTCTTAAAGCGAGTGGCTGAGATGAGGGATGAGGAAGGCTTTGAAGGATTGGTATTCCTGCTGAATTTATAAGATTGATGGACGTAGCTCGTACCCTGCTAGATCTGGGGCTGTGACTGTTGGGTATTTTGGCCTGTTTTGTACAGGGATCAGAGTCTGTGACAGCTGTTTTTGGTTTATGACACTCTGCTCATCAGGTTAAAGTTTGAGAGATGAATTCAAAGTGGCAGAGGTGTAATGAATGTACTCCGACAGCCAGGGAGATGGAGAACCTCTCTTACAGGAGGAAGCTGAAAGAAGCTGACTCATTTAGCACAGCAAAACAGAAAGCTGGAGTGAGATATGATCAAGAGGCAGGAAAATTTGTATCTAAGGTAAATGATTAAGTTGGCACAAGTAATAGGTTAAACTGTGAGTTATGCTGGAAATTGATGAAGCTCCGAGACAATTTTTCCAATAGGAGCAGGAAGAGGAAAAAATCCCAAGGATTTGAGAAGGAGTTTCATCAATTCATTAAAAGGATTGTTGCATGTGCAGTGATAATGAACAATGCTTACTTTTAGTGCTGTATTTCTGTGAATGTTAAAGTCAGTCTTTTTGTAACTGGCTTTAAATCTTTTGACATTGGGGGATTTAATAGTATAGAAGTGATATTTGGCTCCCTCAGCAATCCTCGCTGATGTAGAACCCACGGCTCCCATTCTGGTGATCTCTTCATTTTCTTTTGAACATCACTTCTCTCTTAGAAGAATGACTTTGCTGAATACTTTGAAATTTTCCATTTAATTTTATAACTCCCCTACTATAGGCATGCCATTCTCTTTTCTTTGGTTTTCAAAAGTGAAGAGTATATACAGTATTACCAAATTATTTTATTTTAGATCAACTTTATCTTTAGTGGTTGTCTGCCTATGTACAAATGTGGTAATTAATGGAATAATAATAAAAAAAAAAGCCTCCTGGCTCAAACAACTTGATTATTTCTTTGTGCATGTCATATTGTTAATTTGGAAAAAAAGTTAATCTAACAATGATGAAAAGAAAGAGTGGCACCACAGGAAAAGTTGGCAGCCATCATTCTAATGCTATTTTCTTGAATCATGGAACAGAGTTTAAACAGTGTGATGATGATATTTGTGGGGTAAAAATCTGTAACTGGGTTGTATTCATTGCTGCTCCAGCAGCCCATATGCTGTAGCGTGATGCCACCCAGGCTGCTATTATGGCTCTGTAAACTTGGTTTCTCTGAATACTGATATAATAAAGCAATGACACTTGAAGACTGGGATTCAACCTAATTTTTAATATTAATAAACTTCACACTCAGTATGATGATTTAATTAATTTTGACTGTCTTTTAAAAAATCCTATGTTCAGGACACATTTGTGTGCAAAAAAATTAGTAGTCTGATTGTTTGCAAACCTTAAGTTCAATTTTATATAAGACTAGCTAGTAACAGATTTCGGTTTGTAGGCATGTCCACTGGGATCATTGACTGCGTACCTGAAGATGGGAAGATGTCTTCATTTTTGCCTCCATTTTCTCATGTATAAAGTATAAAAGGGAAGGATGATTAGCCATCTTTTTAGTGTTATTTTAGCTCTAGAAATGGAGAAATTCTGAGAAGAGGGAAATGTTATGCAGTTAACTCATTTGTAAAATAATGATCTTTCACCTTGTTCATTATGAATCTATCTTTAGAGTGAACTGTGATGGCCAAGAAAGTCAAAACTTTGGCAGCTACAGACATGATGTTTTGATCTGGCCGTTTTCTCAAGGAGTCTGGGTCTTGCAGGAGACAGTAGTGATTTGTTGTTCCACATTATAAGATCCAATCATATAAGTCAATGATTTTTCCACAGCTTATTTCCTGCAGTGTTATTTGGATATAGAAATTTGTCAGTAGTTTGTCACTTGATGCTTTAACCGGTTTTTAGTTCACTGAGACTTTTGACAAAACAACACAAAGCAAGCCCCTCCATTCCAAACTCAGTAAGTGAAGTGCTTTTTGGTTCGTTTTTTTTTTCTGCAAGTTCTTTTTCTTTTTATACACTAGATCTAACCTCAAAAAAAAAAAAAAAAGCATATTTTACAATGTTTGATCATGAACTCCTTCCAGTTTTACATCTGAATAAAGAACAGACAATTTTAGACCTACGAATGGGCCTGTAAATACCAAGAAGCTTGGAGTCTAATTCTGAAAACTTCTTAAATAATTTGTTCCTGATCCAACAAAACACTTAAGTGGAACCTTAGCTTTAGCTAAAATAAATTTATAAAGGAATTGGAGACTCTTTGTATGTCGAAAAGCTAAGACTGTAGTTGAAGTCATTATTCAGTGTACTGGGGGGTTTGAGTCAGCTGGGACCAACTTTTCCTGAATGATGTATTTCTTACTACTTATTTAATGTACAGTTAATTCAGCACTTGAGATAAATGATAAAGCTGTAGCATCAGCTACACTCTTTCTAAGCTTGTAAATGGTAAAAGTTTCCTGGCATTAAAGGAAAGCTCAATTTTTTTTTTAGTAGAGCTAGGATCAAGATTTTACAAATAAACAGATGCTATATGTAATATTCTGTGGATCTGAACAAAAGTGTACTGGAGTATGTTCTGAAACAGTGATTGCAAAATGTTATAGTTCTTATGTCCTTTGGATGATTTTTTGAGTTGGGAAATGTCTATTTTTAGTGGCAATCTAAGAAGACAAGCAAGCGAGGAATGCAGTTGTTTGACACTGCTATTTAAAAACTCTTCAGCCATTGCAAAATGAAAAGAATTTTTATATAAGTGTGTTTGTCTTAACTTCTGCAATTTTATTCTTAGCTCAAAATTTGTATCAATTGCATGAAGATGTTGTAATGTTTAAATACAAAACCAAAACTGTTTTATTTCTTTTTTTAGTCTTAATTGCAGTGTTGTATCATGTATCTTGCAGACTTAAGGGAAAAAGCCACTTAAATAGGGCATGAGTGTCCCATTGTATGAGTAATGCTCACATGTAAATAGCCTTTTGGGATCTGTAGATTTGATCCTTTTATGGTGTTATTTCTAGCTTCTAAAACTATGATCAGCTGAGCTACTTACAAAAGCAAATCATACTTTTGAATTTGAGTCTGTACCCCATGCTTGTCTCTGTTTTGCTATGTATTCATCAGAAAAGTTAAGAATGAGGAAAACACTAAGCTACAATCTTCTGGATAACACAGTGAAAATCAATGAATCTACATATATCAATAAAGGACTTGATTAATTTATGGAATTAATCAGTTTTGTAGAATCTGTGTCCATTTTTCTTATTTACATGATACTAGGAATGCACTAAGATTTAAAAGAGCCGAACAACACAGCTAAGATGTTTGGAGGTGTTTTTTTTTTTCCCCAGCAGAGAGTCTTGGCAGAAACCCTTGTACAGTCTAAAAGTAGACTTGGTTATTTCTCTGAAGGCAGACATTTTTGGAGGACCCTAATACAAAGTAAATTATCATGCACTGTACTCTTACTTTTTTGCTTAGCAGTAGCAAAAACAAGTGCTTCTGCATCACTGGTTAGAAATATGCATATACACTCACACATCCTGCAATTAATAGATAAGCAATATAGTGTTAAGCAGGCTATATAAAAATAATGTGGAAATTTGTAGAAAAAAAAAAAATGTGGAACAAGAAGCTACCAGTCCAAGACAATGGGTCCTCAACATACTGTTCTGAAGATTCTGAGAAGAGTCAATAAACTGAAAGCAAGAGCAGACAGAAGAAATGCTACTGGAGAAAAGCAGATTCTTGTGTTAAAAATTGATAGGCATAGAGTACTTAAGTACTTTTGAGTGCAGAGAGGGGACTCAGATTGAGATAATAACTGTTGAAGAAGCAGACTCTTTTAAAAATTTTATTTTTATTAAACTAGAGAGGCAACAATCAAGAGTCTATGAGATACCAACAGAACCTTTGAAAGTACTGAATAGGACACCTTCCGTTCCTCCTTTTTTCCCCACGGGATGGCAAACACTGTTCAAAACAAGTTATAACAACAAAAAGACATTTGGGTAATATGCCTTTAACAAGTGAAAATATATACTTTCTTATAGTTGTTTTCATTTTCTAATATTGATTTAATTAATTTTTATCAACTATTCATGATTTGGGGGAGTGGCAATTAGAGAGTCATCTTTATGTGCATTGAAAAGAGCTTCCTTGCTTTTGTAATTCACTTTAAGATTTTGTAATAAACATAATTCGCTAGCACCCTTTGTAGCATTTCCAAATATATTAATGTCTTGCCTCATGAATATGTGCTTTTCATTCTAGTCTGTTTTGATCAGGACTCCTTTTAATATTTAGGGGTTTCAGTCACATACTTAATTTACTCAGCAGCAAATTACTTCATCCTGCTACTTGCTGGAATGAAAATTATCCTGCATGTCCATCTTGAGCCTCTACAAGTAGATAGTATCAAGTTTCATAAGAATTAATTTTGAAAGTTCTGTTTAAAATTAATTAGATTTATGCTGTAAATGTGAGAGACGATTCTTTTCACTGGGTAAAATTAATTCCATCATTAATTAATTCTCTTGTATTAGTTTAGAAGATGCTTTTGTCTGTGGCTGTAGGAAAGTAAGAAAACATACCCGCTCTTGTGACGTTTCATCTGATGCTTGCACCAGTTTGGCAGTTAATTTACCAACAGCCACTTTTTAATCATCTAAGATCAACAGCACTGGAAACTGCCATTAATTCTGTAATAGAAGCTGACCTCCAACAATTACCATTACCTCTTGTTGTTAGCATTAATGTGCTTTGCTTTGACTCTGAGTGTGAGTTGAAGAGCTGTGTACAAGAGCAGGAATAGGCAGAAGCAGCTTTGCCTGATTGAGAGACCATAAAGAGTGGGTTATGGGTGTCAGAGAATACCAGTGAACTGAAGAGAGGAAAGGACTGTGTTATCCGGCAGGCATCTATTTATAGATGAGATGGATTTGACATGGAGGGGTTTGGGTTTTCCTTGGGGAATTTTTTGTTCAAAGTGTGCTAGCACCTCCTGAGGGCAGTTAATGATCCTGACTGTGCAAGTGTAAATCTTTTGTGGCCTAAAAATCACAGTATAAAGAACTTTGATATACGATTAATGCTCTTTTGTCTCACCTCTGAATCATAACAGCAAGAAACTATACATGTGCTTTTAGGCCTCCCTTTTTTCCTGCATATTTTCAGGGCATGTATCCCCATATCTCATTCCTTACTGAAAAAACGGTTCACTTACTTCCTCCAGTCATGGAGCAGTTATTATCTTTGCACTGCTTTTATTAGTGGCCTTTTCTTAAGTTTTTCAGTCTTCATCATTCTCTCATTTTGCAGATATGAGCCCACTGGCTTGCCAGAGAGTGTTGCTGCTTTGTGTTTTTTTTTTTCAAAACAAAACAAAAAACCCCAAAAAATACTAGAAGGGGAAGCAGTTGTGGAAGTATGAAGAGGAAAAGGAAGCTCAAACAAGCATCAGGGATCAAAAGGGAGGGACTGCTTCCGTAAAGGAGATAACCAGGAGCTGATGCTGTTCCCAGCACATGCAGTGCCCTCACGAGCAGAGTATGGTCCCATGGGTGTTACCGAAAATCGTAACCAAGGAAACTCCCCAAACCAAATGATAGTTTAGAAAGCCGACATTGGTTTATTGCAGCGCTGGGTATGTGTGGGATTTGTCCTCCTAGCATGCACACCGGGTTAAAATCATGACAGGTATATAAAACAGTTAACAAAGTTAGTTATGCCTACAGGTCCCACCCCTTAACTAACTATTGGTTGGTACCTTTCTTACTTCATCTTAAAGATACAGCTCTCTTTTAATTCACTATGCATGCCCAGAGAGTAGGGGGCTTATTTGGGTTGGGGGTGTTTTCTAGCTAGGAGGTGTGGTTTTCACATTATAATGAGATTATAATGAGGCAGGTCAACCTTAGGACACTGTTTTAGCACTCTATTCTATTTTTCTAGAATTTGTCCTTGTGTTAATCATTAGTGTTAGTTAGTGGAAAGTTAGTGGAGACAGTTTTTATCTTAATATGTCTAAATACCAGGTGCATTTGTTACGAAGTATCTTCTTTACATTCTTTCCATTCTTTTTCAGTTATTTTTGACCGTGTGTTTCGAGATGTTCTGTAACGGGGCTGAGCAGGGCAGGGGTGCTGATGGAAAGAGTCACTGTCTCAATCATCCAGATATCATCAGAGAAGGTGTGGGAGGTCAATCCAGAAAGTCCAGTCAGGAACAGATGGGAGACAGCCGTGAATACTTCTAACATGAGTTCAAGGTTCAGGGCCAGAAATGGGTACAGCCATGGCATAGCTCAGGCAAGGTGCCCAGGCCTGAGCTGAACTGGAGCCCCTGGGCCCATGGGCAGAGGAAGTGGGTAGGAGAGAGATCCCAGGTGGGGCTGATCAAGTCCTAATAGTGCACTCAGGGCCCCAGCTGTGTGCTGTTAGTATCACCCTAATTAGTTCATGTGTTTGGGCTATTGAATCTTGTTAAATTGGAAATCCTTAGGTGTGCTGGGCTATATGTGCAGAGCTCTGCAGGAAGCTGGTTTCCCACCCATACCTGACCAAAAGGCTTTGGGGGTTGGTGGGAGTGGCCTCAGGTGGGTGACGCTCCCCTGTCCTGCCGGGGCTCCTGCGGCCGCACCTTCGGAGGGAACCGGTAAGGGTCAACAAGGAACGCGTGTTAACGGGGGGCAGTTTCTAAGGTCAAAGCAAGGACTACAGGTTTAAAAACTTTATGAACACCAGGCATAATTCTTAGTGACAGGAAAAAATGCATCATTTGTGACCTCTTTGAATGTCATTTTAAGTTATTGGGCATGATTAGGTGCAGAAAACTGATCATCTCGCAGATAGGGTGGCCATAAATTGGCCTGCAGTGTTTTTTCTCTTAGGATCATTTCAGAGAACTGCCTTGTACTTTCAAAAAAATTATCTTATAGCCTTTCCTGTCACTATGTTATTTACTTTTTTGTTTTGAAGGACTTCTTTCAGTTCACAATCCAGTGGAAGGGTTCAGTAGCTGGATATGTAGCAAGCTCAGCAATTGCTTTGAAGAGATTAAGGTATGATGCACTTCATTAAGGTAACTAAAGCTATTTTATCTATGAATGAGTATTGGACACAGAAGAGTATGATGTACTTTCACAAAATGAATTTTATATTTTGATCATTAGATAGTTTGCCTTGGCTTTTCAGCAAGACATCCCTGCGCTTGCCCTTAGTTTTGGTGAAAGAAAAACAAATGCTACTAATGTGAAAAACTTGTATTACAAGTATAGGTATAATGGAGGCTCTTGGCAGATATTTGTGTGTTGATTCACCAGTCACATCTTCTTACTCGTAAATATAGTAGTTACAAACTGGAGCAGAAAATTGTTTATTGGTTTTATTGATAAGCAAATCACAAAAATGAGAGTTTGCGTGTCTATGCAGAAAGCAATCCCACGTTTATTGTTCAAAATACACAATGATTAAGAATTCAGGTATATTGGAACTAAAAGTTTGTATTACTAAGACAATATAATTCTTGGAAGTGGAAACTTACTCTTGAATGATACCAAATTATTTAATAACTGAACTATTGCAGGAAACATTTGCAATTCTTGTTGTTGTTATCTTCACAAAAGATGTGATCTCCCAGCTCTATCCTAAGGTACAATTACTCATCCCTTACTGTACAAAAGGAAAACTGAGCATGTATGAATTGCACATCCTTCGACTAAAAGTGACTGCTTCTAAAAGAAGTTAGAGTTAAAATTTTAATTATGCTCTGGAGATAGATATTGTAGTAATTTTCAGTTCCATTGGGAAAGAACAAACGTTCCTGAGAAATTGCATTTGTAGATAACTTTCAAATATGACTATTAATAACTGTCAAGTAATCATCAGATACATATAGTAAAACTAGGTATTTTTGCACCACTAGTAGTTATCATCTTATTTCTGCTAGGACAGCTTCTCTTGGATGACAGATTTGTTTGCTTTTGGGTTTGTTTTTTTTCCCCTTCTCCCTCCCCCCCCGCCCTGTGTAGAAAATATGTATGTAAATTATTTTGGTGGTGGTTTCACTAACCACTGTTTTCTTTGCTGAGTGTGTCTTAGTTCTTGCAATGCAGATCAGGTAGAATTTACAAATAACAAATAAATCGGCTGAGGAGTTCTGCTACTCCATAGTCTCGGTAGGTTTCCACTTGATCATGTCTGATGTTTTCTTTGGGTGATTAAGTCACTGTTTTAAATTTTTCTGGGGACATTTGTGACTTGAATTAAAAACTAAAGAAAAATTTTCTCTTAGCAAGGTATGCATCAGAGGAGGAGTTGCACCCATTCTTACACACTTACGGGCCTTAATAGTGTTTCCTAACCTTTTCCTTCCTCACATGCTGTTTTTTAGAAAAATCTCCCTGTTTTTTCTCAGATGAAACTCTTCTCTTTGTATGTGAATTGTCAAGGGCCTTTCTTTTTCTCAGCATCTTTGCTGTGTGTTTTTCCTGAGAGGCACAATTGGCTGTATGATTTCAGCTCCCCGTTAGCATATTAGATGTGATTTGGTGGTATGTAACCCCTCATTAACTGAACTAGTAAACATAAAAATAGCTGCAGAAAGGACCGAAGCAAAAGAAATCTAAGTCACTTCAGAGCAGAGAGATTCAAAAGCATATTTAAAGTCATATTAGCAGGTGAAAAGCTTCTTTCAAAGTTTTTCTTTTTTAAAACATCAGAGCTTTAAGCTGTGAGTGTTTCTATCTCCTGCTGAAACCAACATGCTGTGCTCCATTTTGACTTAATCACAGAGAATTGGCATTAATTTTTCCATATACCGTTAAAGGCTGTCACCTGCTTCAAAGAGGTACATGGGGCTACCTTTCAGGCTTGGGAAAGTGGGCTTTTGAATCCCAAGTGAATGGGTTCAAAAGAGCTTCTAAAATGTAACATTTCATCACAGCTAGAGAACTTACTACTTCCCAACAAGCAAAATTATACAGGACTATTCTGAAGACACTAATCTGGGTGAAAGTGGATTTTGTGGGTTTTTATTTTTTCCTACTACATTAAAACTATGTCAAAACAAGGATCTTGTAGTAGGTTTGATTCAATATGTGTGTGAAGAGTGCATCCAATTATAGTCTGTAGGTGAGTTTGAAGTAGTTTATTCAAAAGATAATAAATTTGCAATTAATATTGCAAATAAGTTTCTGGAATCTGACATTTAAAATAATCCAATTTCTATGCAAAATGTTAGTGTTGTCAGTTTTCAGTCCAGTTATTGCCCTTTGGTATCAGGGAGATTGTAGCATCATTAATTTCTATTATGACCTTTTTAAAATGGTGGATGTTCAAGGACTTTCTTCAAATTCTATTTTTGTGGGGACACTGGTGAAGCAATGTCGAAGGAGCTTTTTAATGCCCAATCAGCAATGTGTTTTATTAAGTTAGATAGCAGTCCTTTGAAAAATATTTATAGAATGCAATTTGTTTATTCTCCTAAGCTTCTCAAGAGATTTTTTCTCAGTGTTATATAAGCTAGGGGATATAGCTTTTCTTACAAGAACAGGAACAGTATATCACCACTAATTCTCTTCAGGTTTTCTTTTGGCTGTAATAAACTTATTTAACTATGGTTTTGACATACAAAATCTATCACAATTCACATTCTCTTGTCTCCCCACTTGTGGGTGGGTGTTTGTGTATGTGTTTTAAGGCACTGTCCCTGTCATGTTAGCTGTATGGTACTTCTAGGTATTATTCTCTGTTATGTTTTATAGACAGTTTATAGTATTCTGTAAATGAACCATGTCAAAGTTCTGAAAATGTATAACACCTATTTTTCAGGATCTTTGTTCATAAAGTGTTTTCAAAAAAGGTTTACAATTTTTTTATAAGCATTGTGATTATTTGTGGTAGCCTGTAGTAATAAGAAATCATGTTTCAGTCTCCTTGAAAATATTTTCTTAAATATATCCTCAAATCTGCATTGAACACCTTCCCCTTTGTGAAGTTCAGTCAAAACCACTTTCTTGTTTCAATAAATGTTCTTGTCTGCAGTGTAAGATGGAAAGAATATGTGCATTTCTTGAGTTCATTTTAAGTGGTTTTGGTAAATATTACTTCACAGTTTGGGTTTTTTGAGGAAAAAGGCAACAATAATAGTCAATATTTTTCATGTTTTTTCAATATATGAAGTTATGCCAGTACAAGTGTATTGTGCTTTCTCTTTCCCAAGGGAAATGTGATTAAAACCGGCAAATTTACCTAATCTTTGAGATTAAGAAAAAATAAATCTAAAACTATACCAGCAAATTTTCTTTGTTCATTAATTAGTTAATAGATGCTTTTTGAAAACTCCAAGTAACATATATAGTGTATTTTCATAATTTTCAGCTAGACTACTATAATACCCAGTAAAAGGAAAATCCTATTTATTTACTTTTTCCAGAGATCTGTATCTGCAGAATACTATGATCTCTGCATCTTCACTGTTCAAGAGATTTAATAAAAATGCTGTTGTGAAATAGTTCATGATGAACTTTTTCAATATGAGATTTACTCATGGCTGTTGTAGCTATAACCCATTGCATTTGAAAAATTGTATACAAACTTGGTAGATTAAAACATGTAGTAATTTACCAGAACTGGATATTTCGTCCTAAGGATATCATTACTACCTCATTGCCAACTTTTCCACTAATTTTACTGTAACATTTTGGATGTGTGCATGAGTGTGGGAAAACAAGGTGCACTCTTTTTCTGACAGTCTAGTAAGTTAGATTGGTGATTGGTGGGAGAAAGATAATAATCACAATTATTCAAACTTCTTTTATATTATGATCAAACTAAAGCTTGGAAAGTTAACTTTTTCAGTAGAGCAGATACACAGATCAGCAAACTAAAGCCAAAAGTGAAATGTCTTGCTCAAAGATAACCAGAAGTCCTGGAGCACAAATGTGGAAAAGAGACTGAGTCTCTGAGGACATTTTAACAACTCCCCTCATTAAGTAACCAAGCCTGCCTTGTCTTCATTATCATTCTTTCCTAAGGGCATGCATTTTTGACACCTAAAAATTAAGTAGTGAATGGGGCTACATCTAGCTGGTGACTGGTCACCGGCAGTGTTCCTCAAGGCTTAATCCTAGAGCCGGTTCTGGTCAATATTTTTATCAAGGATCTGGTTGCAGGAGTTGAATGCACCATTAGCAAGTTTGCTAATGATGCCAAACTGGGAGGTGCTGTTGACTCTCTTGAGGGATGAGAAGCCCTGCAGAGGGGATTTAGAGAGATAGGAGCATTGGGTAATCATCAATGGCATGAAATTTAACAAGTTCAAGTGCTGGATTCTGCACCTAGGATGGAGTAACTCGGGGCACAATTTTAAATTGGGAGAGGAGTGGTTGGTGAGCAGCCCTGTGGAAAGGGACTTGCTGGTACTGGTCAACAACAGGCTCAATATGAGTCAGCAGTGTGCCCTGGCAGCCAAGAGGGCAGCCTGCATCCTGGGGTGCATCAAACACGGCATAACCAGCCAGTCAAAAGAGGCGATTGTCCTGCTGTATGTAGTGTTGGTGTGGCCTCGCCTTGAGTACTATGTGCAGTTATGGGCCCTACAATTTAAGAAGGATGTTAAGGTCCTTGAATGTGTCCAGAGGATGACAAAAAAGCTGGTGGAAGGAATGTCCTATGAGGGGTGACTTCATTGCTCTCTACAGC
Organism: Gavia stellata; assembly: GCF_030936135.1. Taxonomy (NCBI): domain Eukaryota; kingdom Metazoa; phylum Chordata; class Aves; order Gaviiformes; family Gaviidae; genus Gavia; species Gavia stellata. The sequence continues at coordinate 19,270,612 of NC_082598.1, read as the reverse complement.
TTCCTGAGGAGGGGAAGCAGAGAGAGAGGTGCTGAGCTCTTCTCCCTGGTATTCAGTGACAGGATGTGTGGAAATGGTTCAAAGCTATGCCAGGGGAAGTTTAGACTGGACGTTAGGGAGAATTTCGTTATGAAGAGGCTGGCTGAGCACTGGAACAGGCTTTCTTAGAGAGGTGGTCAATGCCCCAAGCCTGTCAGTGTTTAAGAAGCATTTGGACAATGCACTTAGTAATGTGCTTTAACTTTTGGTCAGCCCTAAAGTGATCAGGTATATGGACTAGATGATCATTGTAGGTCCCTTCCAATTGAAAAATTCTATTTTAGTCTATGTATTTTTCATAAGGGAAAAAAAACTGCAAGAAAATTATCAAATTCTGTACTATGTTTTGAAATTTGTAATGTCAGCATAAAGTTTGATTAAGTGCACATTGCTAATATGCTCTTGAAATCAGCCTCCTCTATCACTGGATATACTTCAGTAATTTTTTTATTTCCGTGTTTTTGTGAAATGATTATTGAAGAGAAAAGTGAATTCGGTACACCCAAGTATTGTTTCTTTGTCTGAAGTTTTACAGCAATATACTTACCAACAAGCATATCCTCTACGAAGACAAATATGGTCCTGGGACCTTACGGATTATTAGAGTGGGTCAAAGCAGCTACCCGCATTTTAAGTCATGGAAGCAATCCTTTAACTTTTGTCTGCCTCTGGATAGCTCTTACACAGTGCATGGCTTCTTCCTGCCAGAAAGTTCTCAGAATTGACTTTTTCCAATTATTTTGCCAATATATTGGAGCTAATTGGATCCTGGCTGCCTTTTTTTATCACAGTACATCTCAGAAGTGGAGTTATGAGGATTACTTTATTTTTTTAGTACCTGGCTTGTCATTGAGGTTCACTGACGAGGCAGTCTAGGGATTTGACATGGATTTATGAGTCTCCTGATAAGTCATAAAGATCAAAAAAGATTTGTTGTCATCATTAACACCTTGTCATGCTAAAGGTTAGATGTTTCTTTCACATCAGTTAGAAGACCCTATTGCCAGGAGGCAAGCACTCAAGCAGTCTCCTTTCTTTTTGCACAATATCGAGTAAGTTGTGACAGCAACAAGCACATCATTTGCAATTTCTTAAAATCATTTCCACTCTTAGTTTAGCCTGATACGCTGTGCTTTTCCTTTAAGTCAAATTAATTTATATAGGTAAAAAAACCTCAAATGTACTAATCCATTCAGATTTAGGCTGCAATTTTCGGCATCACTGACCAAAACATTTTTTCTTTTTCTTTTTTTTGACTTATTGATGTTGGAGTAAACCATATAATCTTTTTGGATGCTGCTTTTTCCTCCATGGAATTCTTGGATAGTTCCCACCACACCAATCTGTGCAACAAAGCACTGTTTGCAAGCTATGGTGCTCTGCCTGCAGCCCTCTCCAACAGCAAGTTTTCTTTTCCAACCGTACATCCGCAAAATGCTGGCATGAAATTAAATGCATCTCATCTAAGATAACATTGAGAGAGTGCTACTGGATTGCAAGAGAATCTTGACAGCATTTCAGAAATGTTTTCTTTGGAAAAAAAAGCTCATCTTTTTGTTTAAGTAAGAATTACTGTTTTTCAAATGACTACACACTGACCATAACTCCTATGTAGTATTAACCAAAGATGCACTCTCAGAAAACATTGTAATTGAATTGATTATTGAACCAAATCATAGCCCAGAACAGAGATATGTGTGCACGTTTTTCTCTTGTTCCAGTGGGGAAAAATGTGGTTTCTACTTCTCTACAAAGCTGAGAGTCCTCTCTGCCAATTCTGTGTTTCGTAAATCTTGTATTTCTTGCTACTAAGATATCACCATCTCTGTTATAGATGTTCTGTGGTCAGACAGATATTTTCTGTTTATAACTGTTTTTACAAAGCATATAAATTATGCAGTGCACCAGGAGGAAACTATTCTTATCTAACATGAAAATCTGAATTAAGTTGCATACCACAGCAAAACTGCACGGTGAAAATAAAGTTTAGTTAGGAAATAGGACTAATAAATAATGTAGTTGATTAATAATAGTGCAACTTGTATTCTTTAAATAAAATATTAACAAGTGATCCATAATGTAACAGCTAAAAGATCATTCAAGAGAGACAGCTGATGCACTTCTGCACTGTCATTTAAATCATTAATACCATGTTGGGAGGTATTAATTTAGATGGTACTATGATTATCACTTATTTCAGGTTTGTCCATATCTGGAGATATAAATCGGACTATAAATTTGTAGTATTTAAATTAGACACCAAAGTTCCCTTAATAATCAAAAGCTAATTCACAGAGCCCATGTAAGCATGCAATAAAAAATATTATTGTTTCTTTGTTTGTTTTTAAGGTATGTCTTGATGGACATAATCTTTAATTGTAGCAGGTGAAAACATGAATTTGGTTGAAACAATAGCAAGGTTAATAAGACAGTGGAAGAAAGCTATTTAAAAATGTGTTATTATTTATGAAAAACATCGATATAATGCAGCAGTAGAAAAGCCTGCAATTGTGTATGTAAGGAGATGCTGCTGCTAGAACAGCTGAGGTTCCTGCACTCTAATGTATGTGAATCAATAATGTTTGAATGTGCACTGTAATTATAATAGTAGTAAGAATCCAGAGAAATGGAAAAGAATATTTGAAACTTTGCACAGTTTCAAGTTAGTTCAGTATTTGCACAGTGGGTGGTCAGGGCAGGATTTTTCTCCGCAACACTGTGATCAAGTTTCTGTTCTGCATTTGTTCAGTTAAATGCCTCATGAAATTTAAGGTAGTTTGGCAATATGCTTGCTGGAATGCATGTAAGGGATGGAAAAAAGCCCCAAATCTCTTACAACAAGTAATCTTTCCCACTGTATTGATCATGCTGGATTCTGTACTTAAATAACTGTACTAGAGAAAAGAAATAATAGCCTAATAAAACATGCCAGGATGCACACTAAATGTGCTTGGAAATTGAATTTTAATGACTCAAAATTCCAGCTGATTAGACAATTGTCTCTTGAACGTGCTTTTGTACGTATCAGCAGCTGTGCCCAGATCTCTGCAAGAATGCTGTTGGTTGGAAGTCAGGGTCTTTCATTAGTATAAAGTTGAATCCAACTTTAAATGAATCAGAGTAAAAGGGAGAGACTATATCAATATTAACAAGTAATGCAATCAGAAAGACCTTGGTAAACTTAAGCATTTTTTTCTTACTAGGAGGGCGAGTAAGAAATAAGTGTCCCACCAAAAAGGCAACTGATGGGAGGCCATTTCAATGGCTATCATAAAAGGATCTGAAATGTTTTTCCAAACATTAACAAAGTAAGCCTTACAATTGGATATTTCCTGAGAGAAAGAAGGTAACTAAAAAAACCCACAATGAAACAGTTAACCACCACTTTGATGGTATTTTGGCAAAGGTGGTTTTTAGTTTTCTGAAGGTAGTACAAGAGCTCCTGCTCTCACTCCTGGACAATGCAGCAGTTGAACAAGAACTTACCGTAGATTTCTATTGCATGTGAAATCTCTGTAAATGGAAAATATTACTTCAAGGCATAGATATTTGCATACTTATGTCATCCCCAGTGTACTGCTGATTTGAGTATGGCCAAGTCAAAAAAGCTACAAAGGACAGAGAGATGTAGCATTTGAAACTAGTTTTACATTTGTCTTTCCATACTTTACATCCTTTATCTTGGAATGCTCATAGCAGCATAAAATTACTAAAATAAAGAAATTATCCTGTGTACATAGAGGCTGTGTCACTTTCATTTTGCACCACATTCACAGCCATTACAACCTGTCAATGTAGGAGCATTCTTCAACTTTTTTTTAATATTGGTGTGAAATTATTATTGTCAATATAGCTAAATAGAATAGTATTCGTAAATAATGGAATTCCTATCAGGGTGTGCAGCTTCTTTCTTTTCATTAGCAGTATCTCCTAATGGATGTAGCTCAGCTCAGGTTCTGCACCTGTCTGTCTGTCATGTCACTTACGCTGATGGATGTGTCTTTTCTTCCACCTTTTTTTTTACTCTTTAAAACTTTCAATACAATTCTTAAAACAATCAGAAAATATCTATCAAGTTAATGTCACAGCTGGTGAGGTTTGTTGATTTTTTTTTTTTCTGAATCAAGTAACCCTGCTCTTGAACTTCAGAGGAATGAAACTCTTCTAAAAAAATTTAAGCAAGGCTTTTTAATTCTACTTCCTTCTATAACATCAGTGCCACACATTGCTTATGCAAACAGTGAATACAGAAATGTAATTCCTTCTGGTAGCTTTATGTGTATGTTCAAGTTTCACTGTCTTCAGTACATCTTGAGGACATGCTACTTCAGTGCTGTCCTGGCTAAAGATACTGTCCTGAAGCAGTTAGTCTCATTATTTCAGTAGAATGATGAATATTAAATACTCTAATCTAAAACCAATATGTGAATCTTTAGGTTCTTGTAGTGTTAAAATACTTAGTAATTCAATTTATCAAGTGTAATAGTAAATCAGTGGGGACAAGGATTATGCAGAGTACATATTAATCAGTGTTGGTATAACTTGCCTTTGAAGTTCTATTAAGACACAGCAATATCACACAATGGACTGTCAGAAGAACTGAAGTCCATGTTCATTTGGTCACATAATATCTAAAAAAATCAGAATCTATAACAAACTAAACACCCAAAAACATATTTCCTAGTGTGAGAAGCAGAGGAACTTTTGTCACACAGCTAACTTTTATTTATTTTTTTTTTTTACTTTTTGAAGTAACTGTGAGTTTGATTATTTTAGCTGATACTATTTAGCACTTTGAATTGAGGAAAGGGAAAGGGGTGGGCATTGGTATGCTCTACCTACCTGATTTACTGTCAGTGCATTCTAGTAAGTTATATTTCAGCATTCACTTCAAGGCAGAGATAGCATAAGCAAGTTTCAGCGCATGAGACTGAGTCATGATACCCATTAGTGTTCTTGATCTAGAATAACAGTCTAATTTGTATAACTTTTTAAAATCTTGACAAAGACATTAAAATCTTATGGATCATGCCCCTTTTAGCATTAATAGAAATCTGTTACTTTTGTATTTTAAATCTACAAAGATTCAAAAATTATAAGTAGAAAGTATAATGTATCACCAAAAGAGATTTTTTATATATATATTTCTTCATATGTTTTCTTAATATATTCTGGGTTATATTTCACATTCAGTTGAAAAACAGAAAAAAACAACCTTTGAGAGAATAGGTTGAATAGATTATGAGAAAGTACCTATTTCAAAATACTCGGCAAGGCTAGAGTGCTATTGGACTTGTTCATTTTCATGAATAGTAACTGAAACGTGAGCCTGGATTTCAGTTATTCTAAAATGAGTGACTTTGACTGTAGACATCATTTGGTGCCATTCTTTACATTCAGGTGTGCTACAAACATTTTCTCTCTGTGAATGTTCTATCTGTTGATGCTATCTTCCTCAACTGTGCATTGCTCTTGGCTCATTCATATAACATTGTTTATTGCCTTTATTGAGTGGGTATACCTCAATTGTTATACTGAATGAGAAATAATTAACCTTTATTTTCTATTTATGCTATTTAAACAAAAGTTTGCAATGCCCAAATCATGCCAGAAGCCAGATAATCACTCCTACTGCTGCCGTATTTTCCCTTTTCTTTCCTATGAGCTCATTTTTAATTTTCTCTTCTATTTTTTGCATTTTCTAACTACCTGTCTTCAGTCATCTATTACTTACTGCCTGTTTCACTCTCCCTATATTTTAGCAATACAATTGCAAACCTGAAGCTAGTATTTCCTAATTTGTATTTAATTCTTGAAACAGCATAGCCTCATTATGATATTCTGTATGCAAGAGTAAAAGAGAAAAAAATAGTGGTTCTTTTTCCTATCTGTTATCTTAGTGATTATTAGCAGAAATATTATTCTCAACACTAGTATTCAACACAACAGCTTGCTACATACAAAAGCAGCTTTCCTTATTAGCAGGTGGCAGTACTGATCAAAACTAATTTGCAGTTGCAGTACTTATCTGGCAGAAGATACGAAATGGAAATGGCATAATATTATGACAAAACTGCACTGCAGCTGCCTTAGTAGAGATTAAAATGTACAGGATAAGATGTAAACCCACACTTTAGTTTCACTTACTTTGGTTTATTAATTTGAAATAAACTAGACTAGGATGAGTCGTCTTAAAATTTTGTAACTTCATTAAAGATGCTCCAGCTTCCAAGCAAAGAGAGAACCTTACTTTCTTGTATTTCATGTATGAATGTTTTCATTTGAAGGAAGATTTTTCAGGCTCTGTACTGCTGTATCCTTTGTACACAAAGCTATGGACACAAACCAAAGCAGTGACAGATAAAATATGGCTGAGAAACTAACAGGTTTTTGTCTGTCTTTTTAGGGAGATTGATTCTTTGTTGCAAAGACACCTTAAGAAAAAAAACCAGACTTCTGTTATAGGAGGGTCAATACTTGTCCTCACTGGCAAATGGTACATTCTGGAGTCAGAGACTATTCAGAAGAAAAATCGTAGCATGTTTACTGGGGGAGGGATGTGGAGGATGGAGATAACTCTCCTTATAAATGTGTATCCTGAATTTCAGCAAGGGCTTCTTTGCCCCCTACATCTGCATTGCTAGTAAACTGTCGACTCACTGTTGACTGCATCTATGGTCACTTATATACACTTGGAGTTCAGTTAGACTGATTAAGTATTAGATTTGGGGGCTTGGTGGGCTAGTTGTCTGGAGCAGAGACCTAGTAACTCTGGTAACTTAGAAGTAAGGACTTTCTATTTTAATTTTGGTTTTTTACTTTAAATTTTTAATCAACCGTTGATCACTGCAGCTACTGACAAAGGAGCAGTGACTATTGAAAGGGAGGGGTATACTTCAGTGATACTAGTAATTCCAGAAGGGTTAGCACTACCAACCTATGGTTGGACTTGATGATCTTAAAGGTCTTTTCCAACCTAAAAGATTCTATGATTCTAACCTTCTTAAAAATAAAGGTGGGATCACCAAATATGATAAAGTTGCATGGTCTTCCTTGGTTTGAGCTAATCCTCCAGAGATTTTTACAGCTAGACTACTTGAATCTGGTTTTCTGCCTCACTTCTGTTGGTTTTCTTTTCTTCAGTACAGTTTTGTAAAGCATAACCAGTTTGTCTTTGCTAAGCAGCAGAAGTGAACCACAGAATTAAACAAAGCACAAGCAGAACTGTTGCTGTGTCAGCAGTGGTATCTGGTGAGTCTGATGTGTCCACAAATGTACAGCATTGGAAACCAAAGTGGCTTTATCTGTTAGCAGAAAAAGGCTTTAATTGGGGGGATCATGATCTGCTAACAGATAAAAATACAGTGGTGGTGGAAGGAAAAAGCAGCTGATCAGCAAGCTCAATGAAGATACCTCTTCCATTAAATTTAGAAGCAGATTGGTACTTGCTATTCATTATAAATTGGTTTGCAACTTGGAGTGAAAAATAAAGAGACTTAACAGATGTAGATAGTCACTCTTTTATAGAGTGCTGGAGGCACAGCTAGAACGATTACAGCTGTGTGAGAAAGCCTGCTCTTAGTTCTCAAGGAAAATGAAAACAACAGATAAAAGATGGCAGATGGATGAAAGTGGCATAATATTTTATGGACCTAAGTTCCTGAGATATTTCAGTGCAATGACTATATAAATCTTCTTTGGTATTTATTCTGCAATTGGCTAACATTCCAAAAATGAAAAATGTATTAACTTCTGTCTGTTATAGTGTGTACAAACAGATTGCCAGTGATGCACAAGTATTTTGTGTTCATCTTATAAGCGTACTTGTTGGTTAATATGGCTTAAATCTCTCTTCTCAAACATTCTTGAAATAGAAAATCTCTTCCTTGACTCTCCTATTGAATTTATCAGTAGTCCATGTGCAAACTTAGCTGATGTAGAAGATGTATTTTTTTTTTTTTTGCTTACGGGTATGACTGCAATATAGCCTTGGAAGGGAGCTAGAGCAACAGCTTCCATGTAAATGCAGCTCCCGAAAGAAAGAGTGTAATTTCTTCCAGCTCTTTCTCAAACAGCTTCATGGCCAGTCACAGCTCCTCAAGCAGTGCTTGCTCCCCAGGGAGCTGACCTTGAGCACAGGCAGCTAAACTCCTGGTGTGGGGGAAGCACTGACATGTGCATCCTCGAATCAGAAGTACCACATTAAGGACCTGACATTTTCTTCCACAAATTTGTAAGTGTCCACCTTGAGACATGTTTCTTCTAGCTTTCCTAACTGGTTTGTCTCCTAATTGTCTGTTTGCTATGATACTGTGATCCAATCAGTTTATTTTACAGGTTTTTAAAAAGAACGTTAGCATAGGTGGATGCATTTTTTTTATACATGCTCCTCCTGAATCTCTAAAAGTAGACTTTAGATGCCAGAGATATATTTACCTACTGTTAGTCTACATCTTTAACATGTAATTCTACTAGCGAAATAAATAAAGTATTGCTTATAAATAAAGTATTGCTTATAACTATCCTAGAGGGGTTTGGTTGAAGTACAGGAGAAAGAAATTGCCCCTCCTGTCAAATACGGTCTGAGAACCTCTACTCACACTTACTGCTTGTCAGCATGGGGCATACTCTGCAAAATACTGATTTAACCACCAGAAAGCTTGGAAATGCAAAAGTGAGCTGAATACCATTCCTCCATGCCTAGTACAGGAAAGAAACGTAAAGTGTCTACACAGATTATCTAGTTCATCCCTGTCTAAAGGGAGTAAAATTTTATGATTCATTGATAGTTTGGGTTTTTTCTATTTCTTGAGTCTAATGACTTAGCAGCCTGTTAACATATGGGGTTTTTTGCTGCTTTTCTTAAGCAAAACTAAAATCTACACCATCTTTCCCTCATTCATCATCCTAAGGATGACATTTTCAAGCTTTAAACTTCTAAATTCTAATACTAGATTACAGTGTTATGATTTAAGAGTATTAGTAATTTTGCCCAAAGGCAAAAGGCTGGTTTTAACAAAGTAAGTCTTAAAAATGTGAAAATCCTGTATCTTCTAACAGAAATCACCAACTTTACCAGTTAACTATATAGGGTAGGAATTGATATACGTTGATATATTTTGGTATATGCAGTGTCTGAGTTTTCTGAAGTACATTTCATGCGATATTTACGTGTAGGAGCAGTGTGTGTTTAAAGATTGACTTTTCTACATGTTAAAATTCAAACCCTTGCACAGAAATGTTATTTGAACTGTACAGGGTAAGGAAAGGATAAACAACAAAAAACCTCTAAATTTGAAACAAGAAAATCCTAAGACAAAGTCGCCTTAAAAAAATAATAAAATAAACCAAAACCTCATAAACTTGAAAAGGTTTTCTTAGCATTAATCATTCTGTTACTGCTGGTTTTGTGTCCTTTTGTACATCAGGTCATGATTCTGGCTGAAAAATTATTTTCAACATTTATTTTACTGCTGGGCAGTTGATAGCTCAGGGCACAAAATGAAAATAATGATAAGGTGAAAGCTAAACTCTCCGTCAAAATGTGAGTCACTTTTGAACTAAAAAGAGTATACTGTACCAAATCGCTAGGGTCGCTGGCCACCAATTGCTTCACAGAGCAATGTGCGGCTATGCCTGGACCATGTGTCTAGCTTCAATCTCTTTATTATTTGCAAAACAGCTCTTGATGCTTTTCAGAATGCTGCAGATACCCCTAAAACATTAGACGATTACCCCCTGTAGTGAGTGGTGATACCTGCTTTTTCTTTTGCTTCAGGAAAGCTGTATTATACAGGTCATTGAACCAAGATCATGGATAGGGCTGCAGCTGGGGTCTGGCATCTGGATCTCGTACTCTGAGGGTGTCCACAACCCTTTTCCTCTTCCCACAAGTGGGCTAAAATTGCCCCTCCTGTCAAATACAGTCTGAGAATTTCTACTCACCTTTACTGCTTGTCTGCACAGGGCATACTGTGCAGAATACTGATCTAACCACAGAAAGCTTGGAAATGCAAAAGTGAGCTGAACAGTGCTCCTCCACGCCTAGAATATATTCATTTTGTTTTCACTGGAGATTGACAGTTCCAAAGAGGCTGAGGTTGTTGGGAATATTCCTTAACTTCTGTGTCTTGCTTTTTTAAAACTTGCCTTTTGCCGATACGTGTTTCTGAAGAGTATAAAACCACCTTAGTTTTGTTTCAGTCCATCCTTTTATTCTTAACCTCCTTCAGAAACACCCTGAGTAAGTAGTACCTTGGAAAAAAAGACAATATCTTGACATTTATTTTTTAAGAAAATAAATTTTTAAGAAAAATCTTGATATATGCATGTTTTTTTAAACTTGATGATCCATAGAGAATGCCTTTCCAAGTAATCTAGTATGCACTGGGGTTTGGGATGGGGAGAAATTATTGTATTTGTTCAAACTGTTTAAAAATTTTTGCATTTTTTCTCCATCTATGCTAAAAAGCTTCATGGTTCTTAACTCATTGATACCACTGAGAAGCTTCTTTGGGAATCAGAAACTCCCTCACTGCTAAATGGGAACCTCAGTTCAACAAATAAGGCAGCAAGTATTGCTTAACCTTTACTGCAGTTGCATTCCCTTTCCCCCCAAACAATTAAAAGTGAAAGAAAACTCCTTCTGGCAGTGAAGGAGAGGGACAACCATTGTGTTCTGTTAGTTTGTGACTCAGAGAAGATATCATGTGTATCTCTTTTGGTATGCTAGACAGTGTAATTTGTTAGGAAGAAAAAATGTACTAGATTTGAATTCACCAAGAGAATTTACCGGCTGGCTGAACACCATATGGTATGAACTGAACTTCTTCCCACAGCCAGGATCCAAATTAGAAAACCTAAGGAATACCTTTCAGAGGTACTAGTTCTATGAACATATCTTGTATACTTATGTTAAGAAGTGTAAATCAGGATTAGTCTTAAAATACATTAAAAATACAAAGCTGGACTAAACTGTGTTTTTTGTGCTACTGCATGTGAGCATACAGGCTGTGTACCTCCTTGAATCCCACACGGTAAGGAACGCTGTTGCTGCTTGGCTACTGCTTTTCTTTGCATAGGTCTGTGTGACGGAGAAAGACTTCGCTGTCACGTTCAAATTAACAATTTATTTGAACTTCACTCACAGGTCCAATACGCCACTGTTGCAGGTTCTTTTATGGATACAATGGAGGAATGCACTATTGCAATTAAACACGCAATTCACAAGCGTACTAGATATTAATACCTTAAAAAAAGAGTGCACTAATCACGATCTTAAAGCATGCCAAATACCATACGTATGTTTCTTAATCACTTACCCTCTCTCTCAAGTAAGGCCTCTTAATCCCTGGGAAGTTGCCTTGTACAGCGTCCTGGACAAGGGGGAAAGAATCTCCTACAGGCCGGCTGTATCCTTGGAAAAATGACTCTCCCCATTTTTCTGCCCAAACCTTACGGTTTTTATTCCCTGATTTGATGGGTGGGGGCAGGCTTATGCATGAATGTTTATCTCTGGTGCCTTGATGGCTCCTTAGTCTGTATGGTAATTTAGTGATGTCTAGCACACAAAGTTACTGAATAGTGGTGGAATGGTACTCAGGGCATTTTGTTTGTTAAGGGATCATTCACGGCTCCATTCGGGTTTCGGCAGTGTTCAGGCAACCCCGGGCTGAGCTGTTTCCACAGCTCCCCCCAAGTCATCTCTGCATAGATAAGGATTTGTCAAGGTGAGACAAAGCTGAGTCGAATCACAACTCCCTGCATCTCGCCTTTGTGCTCCGAAACAGGTTTAGCCGGGTGATCCCATACAGTCTGGTATGACAGCAAGTTTGACTTTGTCTTGCAATATCTTTGTACTGACTATGTCAGTTAAAAACCGCCCAGGGTTTGTTTCCTTGCTTGCCTGCTCTTTCACTATTAGAGTCTGGCTTTTGTCCTTCTGAGGCCGCACAGGATTGCTAGTCTTGGACTACAACCATGAGATCAGTACTCAAAACTGAAATGAGCACTGTCTGCAAAGTATCTGGAGGACAAAGGCTCCACTATCTTTTTTGTTGTTGTTGGTTTTGTCAAATTATTTCTCGTCTGACTTATACTGTGTGAGCTTTCCCAGATTCAGACAAGCACCAAAGCAAGTGCAGAAGGGACAACATGCTAGGGACAGAGCAACAAACTGTCAGACCTGTTCAAGCAGCCTTGGAACAGCCTAATTATTTTCCAGTGTACCACAGAGTTGCCTTAGTGAAAGACAGCGTGTGTTACTGGCACTATTAGCAAAGAAAGATCTTTAGGAATAAGTTTGAAAATAAACATTACCAAAACAAGCATCAGCTGCAGTGAGGGAATGGGCTGAAGTCTTGGCACACTATTGGGGAACCTCAACTGAAATACAAGTTCCTGAAAACTAAGGGCATACATGGTCATTTAATGTTGGGGAGAAAGGGGTGCTGAAATTTATTTGCTTTTGAGTAATAAACAAGACAAAATGTTATTAAATATTTAATGTTATTTTTATGAAAGGAGGATATTAATGAAATTCTAAGGCTATGGCTGGCTGTCTCATCATACAGTCTTGCTCATGACTAATTGAACTCTACCTAAAAAGTAGTTACTAATTTTTTTCAATTAACTGTTTTGCCTAATTAGAATGAGTTCAGAAAAGAGCAGCATGATTGGAAAGCTAGGGAAATTGCTCCTGCGAAGATTAGATAAATTAAAATTCATAGCCTGGTGCACAGATCATTATTGGGGGGAAATGATTCCTGAAGTATTAATAGCAGCAAAAATATTCTTGATCTTAAAAATGGCTGAAGATGGCTTTAAAATGGCTTAAAAATCCAGCCAAGTCCAAATCATATTGTTTTAACAGGAGGAAGACATGCAGGTGTCTCATTTATGGAATTTGGGTATGGCCATGTGCATGTCAAGAAGCATGTGAAAATGACTTTCTCCATGAGTCATAAACCCGCTGTGCATAACGGAATATCTGCTTGTCTAAACTGTAAGCATGGATAATATAGAGGCTGTGGTAAACCCTGCAAAGCTACTAAAGAAGAAAAGATTTGATCCCTGCAGTAGCATAACGCAATCGAAAGTGGTGTCTAAAGTTTTTTGGAGGTTCAAGATCGTGTGCTTCTGTATTTTGTTGCTTCCCTCATTTCAGCATCTACAAGAACCTCATGATGCTGCAGTTAGTTGGACATTATAATGCTTCGTCAGGGAAGAGCTGTAACCTTCCTTTTACTTAAGTGATAACAAGGCATTGTAAGTTCATTGCTCCCTTCAGGGTTTAGTTTTATACTGCTGCTGCTTTCCAGAGTGCTAGAACAGCAAAACTGCAGGAAATTTTTCATTGTGTTGCATGGATCCTCAAATATCACTGTAGGTTCCGACTTTGGGATAGGGATGTAAGCCAAGAAAAAACTGCATTAGAAGCTGAGAAACATCAAGTTATGCTATTTCTTCCAACCCCTTCCCCATATTTTTTTTTCCCTTCTCTCCTTTGTGAAAGAATGGGAGTCTAGCTCACAAAACCTTTAAATTTCCTGAACTATTAGCACTCTGCCTAACTTATACTTTTGATGGGACAATTAGAAGGCTTTAGAAGACTCCGAGATTCCCAAGAATGAAAACTCTGAATTTAAAAAAAAAAAAAAAGAAAAAAAAAAAAAACCCAGAAGCTCCTTTTTGCTTTCAGTGTGGAGATTATATGCATTTATATCCCTGTACCCTTGTTCATTTCCCTTTGTTGCTACTCCTACCATTTCTCAGCAGTAAACCCATTCACTCTGGGTGAATTTCAGACCCTAGGCTGGAAAAAAAAAAAGTCTTCAGTGTCCAGAAGCAAGAAGGGATCTGGCCCTAGAAGGTTTATTTTCAAGTGTACTTGGAATTAGATTTAACCCTAAAACTATTGCCCATAAAAACTAATCAAATTTTATAATATGAAAAACTAGATCACCTGGAAAAGGTTCTGCTCAGGAAAGGAAATTCTAAAATGTTATTGGAAGGGACGTAAATCACAGAGTCACAGAATGGTTGAGGTGGGAGGTCATCTGGTCCCACACCCTTGCTCAGGCAGGACCACCTAGAGCTAGTTCTCCAGCACTGTGTCCAGATGGCTTTTGAGTATCTCCAAGGAAGCAGACTCCCTGGGCAACTTGTGCCAGTGTTTGGTCACCCTCACAGTAAAGAAGTGTTTCCTGATATTCAGAGGGAACCTCCTGCATTTCAGTTTGTGCCTGTTGCCTCTGGTCCTGTCACTGGGCACCACTGAGAAGAGCCTGGCTCCATTTTCTTTGAAGCCCCCTTTCAGGTATTGATCTACATTGATGAGATCTCCCCCTGAGCCTTCTTTTCTCCAGGCTGATCCATCCCAGCTCTCTCAACCTTTCCTCAGAGGAGAGATGCTCCAGTCCCTTAGACATCTTTGTGGCCCTTTGCTGCGATCTGTCCAGTATATCCATGTCTCTCCCTTGTACTGGGAACTGGGCACAGTAATCCAGGCATGGCCTCATCTGATAAGGCATCTTTTTATGTCAGTGATAAACAAAAAAATAAACAATGACATGCTTCAGAAGCTGTTAATAAATCAAACAATAGTATATAAGCAAATACTATGGACTCATTCTGAATATTCTGTAATTCTCAATGGTAACCACATGCTGCAGATCTGTAGTCAAATCTGTGCATATGTTATATATAGTCCATGTCTTATCATGTACACCTAAGGGACAAGATCGTGATTAGAGGGGTTTTTTAGTTATGTTTCTTGAATGTGCTGCAGCCATGTGATATGGGTTAATTTATTGTAGCTCATTTTTATAGGACGGATACACTCATCTTTTAACAAGCACATCAAAAGTAGAAATATGTCAGCCACTTCAGACTTCATTTATAATACTTTCCTGTTGCTATGGAAAAATACAGTGCCTCACCTTTCTAAAAGCCAAGGAGAGAAATAGAACATTTATAGTACATGGGTTATTTTATATCAGAGAAAGACAGGTACATCACAAGAAAAGAGCTCCACAGTAGCGTTGTTTTTATGATCATGTTTAATAATATGTTTTTTTCTTTAGTTGCTAGCCATTCGTTGAACCATAGGGAGCCAGACACATCAGTTTTGAACTAGAGGCATTGCACAGGATAGGTTGAGGATTTTAAATTGATAGATGTTTGGTTTGGATGTTGGGATGGTAAATATTCCTGTTGGTTATTAGAATGTTAGCGTTTATTACTAGCATACACGGTTCATTTGTTTTCTCATTCGTCGCAGCAGGAAACACCTGTCCCTTTCTTTAGGAACTCATCTGAGGTCATCTAACTGCACAGTCTATAAAAACATAGCTTCCTAGATGTATGGGCAAGCGTAAATGGATATATTCATAATTTGGCTAACAGAAAATGACTGAACATGGAGCTGTGAATGCTGCTGCTCTGTCCCATTATTTCTACCAGCTTCTACCAGTAGTTCTTTGTTTGCATAAATAAAACGGTTGATAACGGTGTCCTCCTGCTTCAATGTATAATTACAAAAGTAGTAGTGAAAGAAGAAAACCAGCAGGTCAGACACTGCTATTACTGTGTTATTTCCAAGTGTGAAAAAACTGAAGAAGAGGAGGGTTGTGCAGGAAAAAAATTATGTTCTGTTATAAACATGTAATGTTAGTCAGAGGAAGGTAGGTCAAAGATTTACTCAGGTAATACTTCAAAAGAAGGGATGGGAATTAAAGATGTACGGGTGAGGCATATGTTGGGCTTGAGCCTTCTTAAAAATACCCCTTGCACTTCTGTTCAAGTAATTCAATGGCCAGAGAAACAACGATCATTTAATTTTGGAGCCAATCTATAGCAAGCTTTTTTGGAGGAAGTTTACTTTTACTGGTGATTCTCTGCTGGTTAGGTTAATTCAGTCTGAGCTTTATGATAACGCAGCTGTATTAGAGCTAATAAAGTAGTTGGGTTTGACTGGCCCCTGGTAGTTCCATTATACTGCACTTCTCCTCTGTAGACGTACATTTATGCTTACAAACTTGGTAGTGGCAATTCCTGCTGCTGCAAGATCAAGTATGATTTAATATAAAAAGAAAAACAGGTCTGTAGGCTGAAGACATAGTTACATAATTTAGAGATTATTTCATTTGTCAAACAAGCCAGTGGGCTTTGCAGTAAAACAAACCAGAATTTGATTACTTACTATTACGAAATGTAATTTAACCTTGTTTAGGAAAGAGATAGCCTCTCTGTAATGCTTTGCTAAAGCTTAATAAATTAAAAATGCTACTGTTACTCCCATGGCCACGCCATTTAATTTACAATCCACTTGCACACTAGCTATTTTAAGCATAATTGTATAACATACTGTATCAATTAATTTTATAGAAAAATGAAGCCACCTGTAGCTGTTATGAGGGGAGCTGGTAATGGTTGTCTTGTGGGATTCTTTTCAACTGTTGTTTTCAGATCAGTAATGGCAGCAGTCCTTTGATTTAGATCAAAGCAAGAAAAAAAGCTTTTTAGGAGCAAGTGAGAGTCAGAAGGCAAAAATGAAGGGGAAGAAAAAGTAATAAAATCCCATACCATAGCCTAGAACCAGACTACTAAAATGAGGAAATCAACTTTATACAGCTATAGCTGCAGTATTATTTTAGTGTACTTTACTTCTGAGACCAAACCTTCAGAAGCCTGGATATCATATTTTCTCCCTTGATTACAAACCAGTGAATCTTATCTTGCCTGTACAGGTGTTGAATTTTTTCTTTCTCAGCCTATATTCACTTACAGTCATTAAAGATCTAGGGCATTTAGTGTAATTATTAAAGATAATATATGAAGCCTGACAAATTTAATCTTGGGTAATTACATTCTACCTAGCTCTTCTAACTAACAAAAGTTTCCCTGCAATTTCGTTTGGATAAGTAATCTGCTAGTGCAATATTGTGCTCTTCAGTTGCTGCAGCACTAACGAGATGAACAAAGGGATTCCATACGTTAGTCTAATTTTTCTAAGCGTTTTATGAAAATTAGATGATGTTCTGTGATTAGCTGTAGCAGCCTATGCAGGAGTTGTTGCATTTAAAAAATGTGAATTCTTTTACTCTGAGAATAATTCTTGAAAGGATATGCATATATTAATTGCTTCTCCTGATTCTCTAAATGCTTTCTAGTGGATGTAGTTTTCTTCTGCAGATCTAAGATAGAAACTCTTCTGTGCAGAAAACTGTAGATTATTGCCTGTGAAGAGATTGCTTACTGGCTAGCTAACAGGAGGATTAAGTTCATTACCGGCCAGAAAACTTTCCTAATAAGCTCAGATCTGGCAGAAACAAGAAGCTGAAGCTTAGCAGTTCATCTGACCTGTACATAGGTGCCCTTTCTGTGTTTATTTGACAATTTCTTTCTCTTCTGGCTGACTGACATTTCCCTCTGGAAAAAGAGAGTACAGAAAGAAGGGCAGCTAATTAATATTGCCAAATTTTGTTTCTATTTCTGACTCATCTGCAGTTTCCCTTTTCAGCTACATTGGGGGAAAATATCAAATAGAGTCTAATGAACTATTACTGCTAACCAATTAAAACTCCTCCCCTGTAAATTAGTTGCAACATTGGACAGATTTCATCACTTAGGAAAGCAGTATAATTCAAGTCAATTAATGAATAATAATAAATCCTTGCTTTGAAAACTGTTCAATTTTTATCAGCCCCATTCTACGTTAGACAACAGCAAATCCAGAATGTCTGCACAGAAGAGAAATGAAAATCACTATAAATATGAAGAGATTTCTCTTTGAGAAAAGCCTGAGAAGACTGATACTGTTTGCAAGCAGATGTTAAAAACAAAATATAGTGAAAAGACATAAAACACTTCAGTGTATTTGGGAATCAGGAAGGCATTCATATTTCTCTATTCTCATGTACAAAAGACAGAAGAAATTGAAAAGAGGAAGAGTTTATAAATTACAGTGAAAGCTTCTTATAAGCATTAAAATAAGAATAAAATATCAAGTAAAATAAAATTTCTTTATGAAAACTAAAGCAATTAAAAGAAAAATATGCACTTCATTTTACTGTGCTACTTACAGTGGGAGTTTATAGTTAAAAACTAAGAATTTACTGGAATTAAAATAGTTTACCAACATTTATAAAAGTAGTATGATAATACCAGATAATTTTGAAAGAACTGTGTAATCATATAAAATTATAGGGGAATTTTACACCCTAATACACTAATCACAGAATTATTATTTCGCTATTTTTAGGATTTCAAGATGGTTTATTCCTTAATTGTTCAATTCATAGCATCCTACATGTTACTCTCAAGCATTTGCTACTTCTTGTGATGTGTTAAATTAGGTGGAATATTGTTTGTTTTGAAATGGCAGATCTTATCTGCTTTTAGTCAACTTTGAAATTATTAAAATTCCATTTCCCGTATCTTAGCTTCATAAATAATATACCTGAGTATTTTTTTCTTCTTTCAAGAAGTAGGGGAAAATTGTAGGTATTCTACAAGCATACAGCAATCAGATCTAAAACTTACTTGTATGCAATACAGTGTCATATTTAAGGTGTCTTTTTTATATTAATTGCAATCCATACACAAATCATTCTACTTATAATGGTTAGAATAGCCAGTAATTACTTGGGATTGTTCGTGGAAAAATGTAAGAACTGCTGAATAGGATTGCTTTTGTAGACCCGACCAATTTTGGCAGATCTACTCTGTTCAGTTCAGAACTCACTTAGGATCTGTGCTTCCAGAGAGAAGATATCTCTCCTGCAGCACTTCAGCATAGGTTTCTCTTTTCTATTTACTTAGGAGACAAAAACTTGTGCTTTTTTTTTTATGCTTGCACAGCTAATCACTGGGGGGGAAGGAATTATCAGGAGCAGGTCCATGGCCATGAGCTCCTTCACTCCATCCTTTGAGGAATACCATATCTTGCCATGCATCCGCACCTGCCGCAGCCTTATGCTGCAGCATATGCTCCCCTTACTTTGTGGAGGGGCGAATGAGCCTAATGCTGTATTTTTGTGTGCATGTTTATTGCTAATTCAGGAGTGCTCTGTACTGGAGTTTAGTACTAACATGGTTATGCTTTCCCATAATTAACAGTTCAGTAAACCCACAGGGTGATAGCACCTGAGTTTCCAGCAAGCAATAAAGGTTCTGCTTCAAATCTTTGTGGAGAGGAATTTATGGCCAGTCGAAGATGCACTGTTTAGATGGGATAGCTTCCTAACAATGCTAGCATTTTTTTTTTCCCATGCAACCTATTGAAGAATCACAAGAAAGTTTATGCAAACTTAAATATATTACTAAATCACCACCAGAATGCATTGCAATGTCAAAAATGAAAGCAGGAATTAGGGAAAAAGAACGAGCCAGAGCAATGTTTGGATAGTACAAGCTGTTGGCCCCTGGTTTCAGTGCTTCATGTAAAGGATGGTGTTTTCTTTTGCATCCTGGGGGTGGCATTGTTGAAAAATTCCTCTTCTTTGAACAGTTTTTAAAACTTGCTTGTAGTATCAATATGGGCATTCCAAAAGGACGTGTTGCAGAAATATTTATTTTGAAATAATTGAACAAAATACAAAGTGATAGAGAGAAAGCACACTTGACTATGAGCTTAGGAAGGGATCAGAATGCAAAGAGGTGCCCTATGTGTAACTGAATTTTATTATCTCCTTGTTCAAGATTGATTTCTTTGGCAAATGCTTTGAGGCATGAAATTTTTTTGTTTGAACCACTTTGAGAAGAATTCACCTTTGTAAGTGACACTGTTGTTTGAATCTGTTGCATAGTGTATTAAAGGAAACATTTCATACCTCTCTTCCTTTTCCTTTCCACATAGTTTCTTATTCTTACTGCTTTACTTTTCAGTGCTAAGACTTGGAGATTCACAAAGTCTATATGTGGTTCTCCTAACTTAGAGAACTATCATGAGAAACAACAGGAAATGTCTACTGCTTTTTTGTAAGGAGGTAATCATCTTTGAAGTCAGTAGTCAGTTACATTAATTCAACTGGATGTTCTCAGGTTAATTTTTTTTTCTTTAAAAATTTTTCTGTAACTCAGCTGCGCAGGTAGAATTGGCCCCTAAAACTCATCAAACTCATAATCTCTGGCCCTTTCATTTTTTAGAAGGGATCACACGTCTCCCTTCTTCTGTGAAAGCAGAAAACAAAACACTGATTATGACTGACACCACTTCTTGCTGGGTGGCTTTCTGCATGCAGGCTGGCACATTCAGCGGTGGAGTAGAAGGGCCTCTGATCCCAAGAGTGGAGAACTCAGGAACACAGGGTAGCCTGGACCTACTGTCTGAAAGGACAATGTAGACTGACAGGTTTCTCCATTTTAATAGTCTCCCTGATACTGTTTATTAACAATAAATAAGGCCTCTTTCCCTGTTATAGTATGATTTTTTTGCATTATATTAGGATTATTGTTTCTGTAATGCCTGCAAAACAATATGGGTCAAAGTTCCCATCCTGGGATCATATTAAGCCTTGAAATATTGTGAACATCTGGCCATGCTTCATTATTTGAGAAAAAGAAGAAAAAATTGAGAAAAAGATAAAAATAAATAGGAATAAACTCAAGGAGAAAATAGAAGTCAGAGATGAGAATGAGTTAAGAGGAACATGTCAGAGCCTTGAAAGGAGAAGATTATATGGAATAACTAGAAATTGAAAAGAGGAAACAAAATGTTAATTTTCTTTTAAAAGGAATAAAACTTAACATGAAAATGTATTGAATAATTATTTTATAATATAAGGCAAAGGTAATTACATATTTGGAAGGTGAAAATTTGGGATAGTGTATTTGGTTTGATTTATTTTTATTGAGAGCATATATAAATAATACAGAACTCATGACATTCTGTTATTAAATACCCAGAAGAGCAAAATCAAAGAATATTGTTGCTTATGTATTGCCTAAATATAACCTAAAATTAACTGAAGTACACATGTGATTTTTTTGAATGAACAAAACCATGCAGATTCTAGAGTCCTGCCTATATGGAAAAATCTGTGACTCCAATTAGTGATTCCAATTCTGTACAGACAGCCTTCAAAGAAAAACAAAAAAAGCTGATAGTAAGTTGGAGATTACATTTTTCTTTCTCTACTTGGTAGTCCATAAACAATAGATTGCTAATGTTACAATTTGTTATTATGCTGATTTAAAATGATAATCATTTTCTGAACAAAAATAAAAGTTTCTGAGCTTCTCAAAAGTTAGTAAATGTAATTTCTAATGGAAAGAGTTAAGCAACCTAAGATGAGAGGTCGATATCAGACATCATTTATGAGATTGTTTTTAGTGTTAGATCATATGTGTTTCTTTAGTAATACGGGTGTCTAAAATTATTTTTTCTGAGACTTCACTTTATTCTAGTGCCCTGTATACCAGTGGACAGGATTTAGTTAAATTATTAGGATGGGCACAAGAATGAGCATTTAGGCCTAACCTTATAATATTTATGCGTGTGCTGCATAAATATTCTTCAGAGTCTTTTCTTCACACTCAGTATCTTCTTGGTAATCACATTAATAAACACAGGACAATTAGTTTTATACAGACTATCCAATAAATCAGCTGGGATCATAAGCCTCTTTTTCTTTTTCCCCAGATGTGTAGCCTGGGCAAGATCTTCCCAGGAGCTGTGGAAAATGCTTAATTCCCATTCACATATATGAGAGTTTGGGGTTCAGCGCTTCTAGGTTCACATCCTTAGACAGTAAAGCACTGTTTCGTTTCTCAGTCAATAAATAATACATTCTTCCTGGCTACGGAACAGGGGTTTAGGCAGTGCATGCCTCCTTGACAGCACTATATTTTGCTAGCTGGAGGCACCGATCTTGCTGTTGTGTATTTCTTTAATTTCCATTCTCATTTCCACTGAAGATTCTAATTAGATTCTGGTGATGCTTAAGAAGAGGAAGGGACAGCGTTTCTCTGAATGTTATTCTTTCTAATGCAGAAGGCAGTAGTTTTCTGATGTGCAGCATTTAGCACATGTGAAAACAGCTGTCTGTCTTTAGCAAACTGTCATTTGCCAAACTTAACAAAAATTGTGCAAAGAGAAGCTGGGGAAGGGCTGCGAAGCTGGGGGAGAATCACAAAGCCTGGATCTGGAAGCACTGGAGTGCAGCCTGCTGATAGCAGCGTGCTCCCTAGTGCAAGTTTCCAGGGAGCGTTTCTGCTTGGCTCTGACACAGCCAAGTCTCCAGCTCCAACACAGATGTTCCTCCAGCAGCTCTGAAGTAACGCTGCTCGCAGGATACAATGTCATACCCAGGGGTTCCTGGTCCACCTCAGCCTTCTAAGAGGACTCGCTACTGATGAAATCAAATGCTTAGAGAAGCATGAGATGCAGGGTTTATTCAATATTTTGTCTCAGCTAGAGTGGCTGGTGAATTGCCACAGCTCAGTCCAGTGCTGCTTTACACCACTGCAACTTTCTTCAAAGCAAACTCTTGGTAAAATCCTCTAATTTCCCTCTGATTGTGAACTGGTGTGAAGACTGGAATGATTTGCCTGTTGGAAGAATGTTGACTCTCGAGTGGGAGTCGGAGGGACTGCAAACAGTGGGTATTGTTGTGATTATATTTGCATCTCTGAAGCTGCTTCATTTGCTGGGACTCATTGATTTTTCAGAAGGTAAAGTGGTCACTCGCAGTTTGTGCTGTTTCTAGGTGTGGTGTCTGATCTGCTAAAATAGACTTAGAGAGCATCAGGTTTAAAATCTGTGAAATGAAAAGACTTGAAAAGTGGAAATAGCATTCAGACTAAAAATCCTGGTTTGCTTCTGTTGGTTTTAATTTGTTATTGTAAAACAGAAGTAGATGCTAGCGTAAGATTTGTATTTTACAATTAATTGCCCACTGTCTGTGAGTGGATGTTGATTAGAAAGACTGAAAACAGTGAACATAATGCCTATCTGTCAGTTGCCTTTGAAAGCTGTTCACTGCTACAAAACTTGATAGATTAAGTGGGTCTTAGTTCAGTTCACGTTTATAACATGTTTTGCTCTTCTGATTTATGATGCAATTAGAGCTTTGTTTTTTATCATTATTTGTGTGTTAAAAATGTCTTTCATAGATAAATGCAAAACACAGTTACTACAGGATAAGCTTTAGGATCAAGTCTGCTCGACACCTTTCAAAAAAAAGTCATAGATGCCAACATTAAATGTGGGTATTTTAAATATATATAATGAATATATGTTTTAAAATTCCTGTTTGCTTGCTCAGATTCTGTCTGCTCTCTACTATATGGGTCATATCATTTCATCTCCTCTCAAAGAGGGCTTCACATTAATTTTAACAGGATTTTTGTTTCTATACAAAGTAAGGGGTTTTCACATTTTATAGAAATAGGCTATTTCAGTTCACTTATTAATGAGATCTTTTGTTGTCAACTTTTCAACTTTTTAACAAAATGTCTTGTGTGGACTGCTGTAGTAAACAAAACTATTCATTCACTGAAGCCCTTGCTTAAAAAGTACTGCTTTTGCCGGTATGTTTGTACATGTGAACCCAAACCAATCCTTTTTGCTGTGTAACTGCTTTCAGTCAGAATCACACAGCCAAGGAGAGCACTCCAGTTTTCTGAAACATTAACTTTTCATCACGGAATAGAATCTTTGATGGATGTAGATTCACATCATCACCTCATAAAATTGTTCAGCTGATAAAATGTGAAATCTTTAACACAGCACTTTTATAGTTACTGCACTATTGAAATAAACCATCCTTAAAACCGTATGTGGTGAGAATGTATAACATTTGCTGTGCTACTATATAATGCATTGGTTATGGAACTGTAAAATTACTTTTGAATTCTAAACAAATTAGTAATTTTTCTCTCATAACAGTGCTTGCTTTTTGGGGTTTTTTATGCTCTGCATGTGTAGCATTTTTAACATCTAAAAAGTCCTCTTACTATATATGTGTTAGCTTAAACTTTATAACACATAGTAACAGATAGGAAAAAAAGATTAAAATGCAATATTGGTTTTTAGCATATATACAGTTACAACCCTTTCTTGTTTTCTCACAGTATGATACTGCCATTAAGTCTGTGGGAAAATGTTTCATGTAATTTCAACTATATTAAATCACTTTTTTAAAAAAATCCCCCTGTAGAAATTATACTGATTTTAATATAAATAGTAAGTTCAAGACAATATATCAATTGAAGTGTAACTTTTTGTTTTAATGCACCCATTAGTGCCATGGCATTTCCTCACATGATAGTTTCACTCAAAAGTACCTAGCAACGTAAAACTGATCTCTAAATGTAAAAAAATTACATGTAGTACAGTGGATATATGTATAACATCCGCAGTGTGAATAGCTCCAGTGACTCCAGTTCCCCTAAGGCTGATCTGTGCTATTTAACTCTTCCACGTTTGGGTACTGCCGTTACTATTAAACAAGAATTCTGCCCCAAATGATTAAGGAATATTTTATTGGGTATTTAGAACTAATGGTTTGTTGTTCTCCTACGGAATGCAAAGACAGGTTTCTGTTGATATACAAGGAGGACGGTATTTGCATGGCCAGTGTTGATCCTGAAAACAAAATGAGCAATGAGCCCTCCCCATCTATCCCATGGAGACAGGGCATGAGCCATACGTCGAAACAACTCTTTTCCTGTAGTTAGGCTTTCTGATGCCTTAACATGCTTGTCTTAATATCCTGGCTATATTGACTTATTTTGAAAATATCACTGAAAGACAGGGCAGCATGCTTGTCCTGACATTTGCCAACACAGGATGGAGAAGACATCTAAATGGCAAATCCTTAGTTGCAAACTTGTTACAACTCCACTTCTTTTAGTGAGGTTGTGATACATCATGGCAGTTTCTACCAGCAAAGCGACTTGTCTAAGCCCAAACCAAGTGTCAGCAGCAGAAATGTGAGCAGAACTAAGGTGATCCACAAAAGCATCATGGACTGCGTAACTGGAGTGTTTCCATCCTTTCAGTTCACTTTTCCTCTCTCTCCACAGAAGTGTAGAGGTAGCTTCAGCTTCACTACTCCTTAATCTGTTGGTACTGTGAAAATGCAATAGCTTGTTTGTTTTTCAGTCATTTATAGTGATATATAAAATACTCTACATTTTGTATTCCAGGCACTTTCAGTATTATTTTTAAAAAGAACAAAGAAAAAACAATAGTACACTCAGAGAAAAATTTCTTCTTTAACACAGCTACTGGAAGGGTATGTATGGCTTCTTCGCCATGTACAGTCATTTATCCTGCAAAAATGGACTTGCGGTTGAACAAGCAAAGAGGTGGCTCACCCACTGTGCTATGATGGAAAACCACCCTTCTTTACTTTACATAGTAAAGGAGTTATGGTGGAGAAGAGCTTGACTTGCCCTTGCTACTCCATGGGCAAGTAGGAGAATCCAGGCAATCTGCTTAGGTTTATTACAGTGTTCAACATTGGGCAGGACTGGGAACCTCATTTGATTCTGTGTCCCAGACTAGGGACTATGTTCTTCTACCTCATCCATCCTCCACTTTCCAATAAGCAGGAAAGAGAGACCAGAATGAGGAGAAAGCTGGCCTCACTGGAGCCAGCAAGATATTTCACTTATAAGGACAGAATTGAATCAATACCACTTTTAACTGGAAGAGAATGAAACAGTCCTTTCCCTCTCCTTCCATTACTTTGAAAGTGGTTTGACACTGATCAATATCTTCCCTCCAGCTTCCTTGCATGAAACTTTTGCTGCTGGGCAGCTTCCCTCCAAAGCTTTTGTTTTGTTACTCAGCTGCAAGGGGGGGGAGAGGAGGGCAATCAGAACTGAAGCAAAGGATCAGAGCAGTAAACTAGCAGCACCAGGCTTAGAGGGAATTCATCCACCAGAAAGTTGGAGGGGAGAGACTGGCAAAATGAAGGATACACTTCGCATTTGTGTGTCCACAATATCTGTCGAGTGGTAGCTATATGGAGACATTATGTAAATATGTGTAAGCAACTTTGTAAACATCAGGGGACTGCATAAATCAAAGTCTTTAAAAACACAAAATTTGTGCCTCTTTCTTCATCATGCACTGATTATGTTTTGAAGTATAACACCTCATATAGAAGTGTTTTTCTTTTGCTTGTGGATATAATCAACCAGTGTTGTAATCTATTCTCGACCCTGCAATTCCTCCCCTTTCCTTCCACTAATTTCTAACAGTTTCCGGAAATTGTTGTTATCTTTCAAATGCTTATTCAGATGTAAATTTCATGTCTGATAGAAGAATGTCCCACAAACTCAAAATCTTTTGGCTAGTAGGACACACTGGTCCCTACATGCCTTTCAACTCAATAGGCCATTAAGGCTACGTAGGAATATTTGATCCTTAGTTTCTCTTACTGCAATGTAAAGCAAGGAGCAGTTCACTTATGGTTATCAATAAACATATTTGGCTGTAAAGTCAGCCTTGAGAGTAAACAGAGTAATTTGTTGCTTCGGTTAGAATTTGGAAATTGAGGAAAGGGGGTATGTATTTTCTTTAAATAGAGTTAGTTTTCTGTCTTAGGATATATCTGCTCTTTGCATGTACAGAAAGACCTTTTTTTTTTTTCTTTCTAATCTAATTTGGACTAGCAGAAGCCACCTGAGTCCAGAAATCATGTTAGTGCATTTGAGTTTATTTGTTCTGTCACACTAACATTCTAAAACGTGGCCTCTTTTGTAGCTCAGATACTTAAAAGCATGGAGAGGATAAGATTAGGTCTGTCTGCAGACATCTGTGTTAACACGTTGTTAGTTACCCTTACGGCTTAGCAAAACCAGTAAGATTTAAAGTATTGTCTCAAGTGCAGTATGAGTCCCCCCCTTAGAAAATTAATTATATGGGGAACGACATATTGCTGACAAATTCTCTATTGCTTCGTACTTTTCTAAGAAAAAGAACGCCAAAAAAGCAAGGGAGTTTTCTCCTTGTCTACATGTGGCTGATAAGAATTATCTGAATTTGAATGGTGGCTGTACTACAAGTACAGCTTCCAGCAGACTCTCCTGTGGTGCTCCCTCTCCTGTATCACCTTTCTCAGCCAAATGGGATGCAATGGAGCATAACTCCACAATAAACAGAAAGATAGGCAATATACCATAGAGCAGTACATGTCCCCTTGCCTTTTCTCAGCAGCTGCTTATAACACCTGATTAGTATCCGCTATCAGTAAGCTGTTTAGTTTTCACATGGTGAAATGTCCACTTCCTACTTGTCTTTTTTTCCTCTCCAGAGACACTTGTAGGATTGAGGGAATGACTTTCTTCTGAGTAAGCCAGTATCACCTGCCTCAAAAAATTCTGTTCATGGGTGCTGATGTCCCAGTGCCAATTCATGGCGTCAAGGTACATAGTAGTGTTAGGTTTCCTACGATCATCAGTGACTCTTTCACACCAGAAATGACAACCAATAATTCCTTCAGCATCAAATATATTAGCACCTGTGCACATAGACTTTATTTGCTGAATATGGCCAGATGAAAAGTGCTAAGGTTCAAACATTACCTTTCCAGAAGCATAACTCTTCCCCTCAGAGGTGAACAAAGTGGATTACCTTTTTCCTCTGAGTGTTTCCCCAACTCTCTTGTAAATCTTGACAGAGATTCTGGATTCAAGGTCACTATGGGAAAGTCAGTCTATAGAATCACCTATAGATTGTTACTTCAGACCAAATGCAAAACTGCATTAAGTTGCTGCTTTAAATCCAATCTCAAATTATTGTAAAAATTGAGGTGCGAATTTCAATATGCTCATTTATAAGGACGTGTCTTCTTGGATGTGTATGTTTTGGTTATGCTTATATTGGGTGCAAGACAGGCTGAAACTTACTGAAATGTGTAACCATCTATTACATCTAGCTCAGGGTTGTTGAAGATGTTCTATTTACTCTTCACCTTCCCTCAAAAACTAGGTTTTTCCAGGCTTGGGAGCACAATTTTGTTTGGGAAGCACCATCTTGACTAACCTTGTGTAAGACTGTAATCTTAACATAGTTATAGTGAAACTGAAGATTTTGTTTTGTTTTGCTTCTACTTTAGTGGCTTTCCTACCTGGACCTAATGATAAGATGCACAAATGACATACAACTGTAAAGTAATGTGCTTGATAAAAAAGAGCAAAAATCATTCTTTCATGTCAAAATCAGGGAAATCATGCATCAGTCTAAACATTTGCTTTTACCAAACGATGAATTAAATGGGACAATTTACTTAAGAATTTTAAGGAAGGCCTTATTGATTTATTGAGATCTTTTCATCAACTTCTGTGGACTTCTCCAGGTGTTTTTTAACATCCAGAACATCTGAATCACTAAGGAATTGGTCATTTTAGATCCATACCAGTCTGAATTCAAAGTTACGATATTGACCGTGTGAAAAGTGGAAAGAAATATTTAAGAGATCTTAAAAATATTGGTAGGAACCAGGAAGACCTCTGTAAGGACAACTTATGTGCTCTCTCTTCATGTGAAAGTTCACAGAGAGATCAGGCATTACGAATTTTCTGGACTGCTTAGATAAAACATTTCTTTTTAGTATGCATTCACCCACAGTACTAAAACTTTACTCTCTGGCTCAAGATCAGACAGTATATTTGCATCCTAATTTGGGGAGGGTCCCTTTTGGCCACACTTTTCTGCAGGAACCCTGCCCCTCAATCATTAGATCCTCCACTTCAACTTTTAGCTTCCTAGTCTTGGTATTTTTCCAGAAAACGTTCTTAGTGATAGCCATTTTAGCCTGAAGGATTGACTAATTGCAAGCAGGTAGGGAAGCTTCTCCTTGTATTCATCTTTGCAAAGCCATAGTTACTTTAAAGCATTATTTGAACTTTCTTCAAGAGATGCTGAGTATTCATCTTAAGCAGATCATTCATTCAAAGTTGTCTGGGTTTTTACTACATTTGCCTCCATACTAGATGAGATGCCCCTTTCTCAGGATCATTTTACTGTCATTGTTCAATTACATTATGAGCACTTGTGTTGCGTACAAATACATTTGAGAAACAACTGAAGTAAAATGTATTTGAATTAGCACTCAGAGAAGGAAAACAGAGTACTAGGTTTTATCAGGATGTACTACATGTATGAAAAACACTTCAAATAAAGGTATGTAACGTTTATTTGATACCTGTAGCAAAGTCTGCATCTAACCAGTGTGCATCCCAGAGCATGGATACCGGGAGCTTCCTACCGAATGCCCTGCTTACGCATTTTCCCTCTGCACTCTGCCACTGCTTCAGGCTCAAGGTGCTTTTAAAATGTAGCTCCATATAAAAGGATTCATATTATGATGACAGAAATTCAGTATGACAAAGTATGCTTCTGAAAAATAACTACACTCAGTCAGCTGAGTATAGGTGAGGAGAGAAAAGCATTGCTTAATCACTGATGTACTTTCAGGCTGAGAATCTACAAGGCTTTACAGTTAGAATATGATATTTGCAAAGACATAAATGATTCTTGCCTAAAGTGACATTATAGAACAACATTAAATATGAGCAATGGTGGAATGACTGAATGAAAAAAAACATCCATAATAGTGCACTGATGTAGAAATAAAGTAGTCACCTTTGGTCTCTTGACTTCTTAAATTATTTATTCCATGTTTGAAGCAGTTTTTGACCAGAATTCTTTGACCTTTGATATTAATGAGACGTGGGAGATACTCAGTGAATTTTGTAGGGATATATATTCAGATTACATGCAGACCTATATGAAACATCAAGATGTACAAAGCAGTTGAATCTGTTCCATGTAATGTGAAAATAATAACACAATTTAAAGCCATTATGCTATAATTTCATAATCTGGTATGTATTTCAGCTCATAATAAAAATGCTTATGGAATTACCTTTGGGAAAAATTGCAAAAGCAGCCATAAACCTGGTTTTGCAGTCTCAACTGGACACTTAATGCTGTATAACTGCTTCATGTTACTGTAGCAGTATAAAGAAGCACAAATCAGGCTCTTCAGTTTATAGAAATGTAATATGCCTTTCCAAAGTCTGTAGTCTATGAACTTTAGAAATACCCTAACAGTAAATTGAGTGCATGTGTGTACATTTGTTGAAGAGAGAGAAATAACCTAAAATTAACATTTTGTGTACCAAATTTTAACACTAAGTAACTTTTAGTGGCTATGGTATCCCAAGGGGACAACTGTATAATGGAAGGTCTGACACTGGTGCAAGTAGGTCACTTTTAATGTTAAATTTTTTTTTTTTAAATTGTCATTACTGATTAATTCATTATTTGTCTGTAAAATATGTTACTGCTGAATAGTCTGTATTTCCATATTAAAATGGCAGGCTTTTGTGCAGATTGATTATTTTGCATTTACTTGTAAGTAGATGGATGGATTCCGTATGTGCATTTGCCTGATATTTTGATATGTATACAGATGAACAGACCTTGAATATTTCTGATAGACATCTGCCCATATTTTGGGTACAGTTTATTTTCAGCCTTCCACTAATCACTTAAGAAAGAATGAGTTATGTCATATGAAGCAAATCATTGTTCAGACAACAGGGCTTTCGAAAGTTAGAAGGAGGGATATTGATCGAAGTTCACTGAAATGAATCAAACCAAAATGAAGTGCAACAGTTCGGTGACTGTTTCATGATGCTCCCAAAGGTGGTTTATTCCTTACAGATAGAACTGCTGGGTTTGGAGTGGGAGAGTGAAATTAGAGGAATTAAAGGAGAGAAATGATGGTTGAAAAGTAAGGGGGGAAAAAAAGTCTTGTTTGCTTAGTGACCTATCATCAAGAGAATAAGTAGCGAGGTAAGGAGGGCCTCAAAAAAAATTAAAATAGAATAATTAGGAAAGTAAATAGAAAGGCTCATGAGTTTCAGTGGAATAGATTTTTGTCGTGTGTCAATCATATTACATTCGAGCATGTACTCTTGTGTAAGGAGAGGAAACGTAGCATTCCATGCTCAAAAACAGATTATATGCCCCTGTGATCTAATGGGGGACGCTTTACTAAGTTGTGACTCTCCAGATATCCACAGTGACAGAAGCACTCGTTTCAGCCTAGCTATATCTGAAAAATGCAGCCATAATATTTAACCTGTGTACTAGCAGTTTGATTTCTATCCTTCTTGTACTGTAAATTCTTTAGATTCCTTTGTTTCTCAATAAAAGGTAGAGTTCTAGATTCTACATGTCATAGTGAAATTTGAGCTAAGGCAAACGGTAGGTCGGCATCTCCCTTGCAAAGTTATATTTATGAAGTAATAACCAGAATTCCTCCCTCTGAGATGGCAACAGAAGGATATTCCACTTGATCTGAAATATCACTCATAGTGAAAGGTATCACTTTCAACAAGTAGACAACCAGTGGTACTGTTTACACTGAAATAGTTACTGCTAGTTATTTTTTACAAGAATATGTGTGATTATTATCCTTAGACTATTGGCTCATCTGCATTCAGCCTCTCCTTATATTTCTTCTGTATTTTGAGGGGTTTATAAGGTGCTTCATTATTTCTCTGTCAGATGGGTACCAATTATCAGCAATTTCAATTACATGGTTAGAAGAATCACAATTAAATAGTAAAAGAGCTCGGCTGGCATTTGGGAATCCCCATTATGATTCCTTTCCTTTGTCACCTTAGGATATCTTCTAGAAAAAGGTGAAAAATGTACTAGTTAACTCACTGACTTATGTGGGAGTAAATCGATTAAAAGTTGTTTCAGATGCTAGAGCAGTGAGGCCATATGAGTATTGAGGCACACATAGATAGATCACTTGTAATCTCACTGTCAAAACTAGGAGCCCAAGTTTGAAACCTGATCATGGTGAGCAATGGTGTTATAAATAGCTTCAATGTCTGGAGACTTTTTTAACAAAAAAGGCAGTCTGAATCCAACCAGAAATATGTTGGCACCCGTCAATACCCAAGACTTTATTTTTTACTACAAATAGTATCTACTTTCTTGTTGAAAAAGCAGGTAGTCTCATCTCAGATTACAATAGAAAGCTATTGTAAAATGAATTATAGTAAGGTTTTTATTGTAGCATAGTAAGTATCTTCTGTTGTGCTCCTATGTACTTTCTTCAACTATAAATGCTTCATATTACCTATTCTTTTTAAGACAAACCTTGGTGTTTCTTCTTTGTTTATTATGAGCAACATAATTTATTTGAACTCATATATATGTATAGAGAGGAATACACTGCTTTATGCTATATATAGCACATAGAATACATATATACACATATGCAGTGAAATATATATGGAAAATAATTTCATATTTCAATTCATGGTGTACTAAGTGCAAGTAGGTGGATTTGCAGTATTTCACAGACTGCAAATTTTAAAAAATTCTTTGCTGGTTTTATTTCCTTTGAAATATTTCAAAATACAGGCCCTATTTCTCAATTTCTTACTCACGTGAATAGTCTTTTAATACAACATATTTGTAATATGAATGTACTTTTAATTTCAGCACAAGATGCTATTTTCTTATTAAAGTGTGGAGACTTTCTACAGGATTCTGTTTTCCCAAACGTAAGAAATAGAATTCATTTTAATTTAAACTTGGAAAATAAATTACAAATAATAACTTGAAAATATTTTATAGTTTGGTGTTGCAGATAGACTCTTCCTTGTATTTCAATAGTAATACTGCAAATAAATTTTTTCTTTGTTATATTTCAATAATAAGTAATCTGATTTACATTGCTGAAAAAAAAATTGTTTCCAGTTCTTTCTCCCTCTGAGCAATTTTTCATCCTCATTACTGAAGTCACTAAATTGAGCCCAATCAATTAACTCACAATAATCGTTTGGGGATTGGATTCGACCCCTGATCCTCAGCTATATCAGAAAACTGTAACTTTTCTACTTGCTTTTCTCAGATGAACAAGTCTAATGCATTGTACTATATAAAATTCCAGCTGATTTCTTTGAAGGTTATACCTGTCCATCACTTTATTCTCTCAGCAGAATATTGTGCACAGAATAGCACATTCCAAACATAGCAATCAACACAAAAATATAGGCTGTTTTTATAAAAGTAGAGAACCTCAAAGTACTACCAATAAATGTATGCTTCACTGTGTACCCATATATTACCATGAATTTGTGCTTCTAGCTTTATTCCAAATGGAGAAGAAATTGCTGAAAATAGCATTATTAAAAGCTTTTATTCAGATCTCTTTTATCTGTGCTAGGTTAAACATGTATCTGATGGATGAATGCTTGAAGAGAAGCATCTGAAAAGTCATAATTAAGTAAAATCCTTAGTAACAAATTCTTGCTTTTATGAATTTTACTAAATTGTGCAATTTTGTATTATTTGTATAACCAGAGACAGTAGTTGCATCCATTCTATTGGTTATTATTTAAAAAGTAAAGCCAAAAGGCTTTACAGTTCAAGGGCTGTTTCTATTTGTACTGCTTCAGAAGCAGTCGGAGAGAAGGCTGGTGACTCAGGGAGCAGCAATCTCATTTCTGGTTCTCTACTGCTGAGAAGGAACAGGTAGCTGCAGGTCAATATTTACGGCAGCTCGCCTTTTCTTCACTGTGCGTGGCATCCTCATCAGGGACATCTGAAGGGAGATGAATAGACAGCAGGACAGAGCAGGTCCTTGGAGGCATCTTTGCCAGAGTTGAGGAGATGGCGACTGAACTAACGTTCGCATGCAGCAACATGCAAAGGCAAGCGGATATTTTCTGTGTGCTACGTAGGTCACAGCCAGGCCCAGAGGCGTTGCAATGGAAGCACAATTTGAATGCAGTTTTTAAGGAGGGCTTAGAAGTATCATGGGTTAGTTCATAAAGTGAGTTAAACACCTAAGGAACTCTCTCTACAACTACCTGAAAGGAGGTTGCAGAGAGGTGGGTGCTGGTGTTTTCTCCCAAGTGACTAGTGACAGAACAAGAGGAAATAGCCTCAAGCTGTGCCAGGGGAGATACAGACTGGATATTAGGAAAAATTTCTTTATTGAGAGATTGGTAACACAGTGGAATAGGCTGCCCAGGGAGGTGGTGGAGTCACCCTCCCTAGGGGTATTCAAGGAGCGTGTGGATGTGGCATTGTGGGACGTGCCTTGATGGGCATGGTGCTGTGTGGTGTGGGTGGTTTTTTGTGTGGTGGTTTTTGTGTGTGGGTGTTTTTTGGTTTGAGTTTTTTTGTTTTGTTTTGGTTTTTTTTTTATGGTTGGACTTGATGATCTTACAGGTCTTTTCCAACCTTAGTGATTCTGTGAACTGCAAGGAAGAAATCACAGCAGGGTTTGTCTGATGATGTTAGCAGTCTTTTAAGAGTAGATAAGATTAGAAGTAGAGTAGATAACATTATAAGATTATAAGTAGAATTACAACAGACTTCACAGGCTCAGGTCAAGAAAGCTATAGCTCTTGTTCATTTTTGCTCTTCTACTAAATGTATATATACGTATCTGTGCACATGTATATACAGACATGCAGACAAAAAACAGAAGAAACTCTGTTGGGGGAAAAAAACAAAACAAAACAAATTTGAACTGTTTAGGATTTTCTGTTGTTGCCATTTTCCCAGAGAAGTATAGTTTTTCTCATTTACACTATTGGATGATAAGTGAAAATTTGAAAAAGCAACTGCTTTCAAACAAAGGAGCCTATAGTTGGCAATGTGGGAATATAAAGAAAGATGCTTTGTTTTTTAGAAGTGTTGAACTACAAGAACTGTGGCGGACTTTGGAAGAATCTTTTCTGAAAATCAGGCGACCTCAATTCAAATTCCTAGATACTGATCTTTGTGACCCAGTTTAGACACCTACATCTGAAATGCAGTTTAAGTACTGTTGGTTCTTCACATACTATTGATCCTCAGCAGAAAATCTTTTTCTTTTTTGATGGTTTTAGGACTTTTAAGTTGTATGGTTGACCTCTTCAATGAGATGAATCTAGGCAGATCTAAAGTATGCCCTGGTACTTAATTTATCCAGGTTTTGGTGGTTTGGCGTGTAGCAGATTCAGATGGCCAGGAAGCTGCCTGGAAAGTACATTAAACTACTTCACACCAAGAAAAGAGTTTTTATAGACATGGTTTTTGAATAATCTCTCTCATTCTTATTTCAATAAAGACTAGTCTTACCTTGCAGGCAGTAAGAAGCATTATTTAACATCAAGTGATTCACAATGTATTACTACTGTACTACACAGTTGCACACTTCTGAGAAAAAATGAACTTAATAGTTTTATTATTTTAATCCTATTATAATTGAATTCATAAATTAGAGCATTACTCCTGCTTTTGAATGTATTTGAGGATGGTTAAAATAGTCTAATTCTAAAAATTAATGAAAAAAAGGTATTGTCTCTACTCGGATATTTTAAAAGATAAGTAATATCATTCATATTTTCTATTGCTTTCTTTGAAGTTGTGGTTGTCTTGCAAAATATTTCTCTGACTTGAAATCATAGTTCCTAAAAAATTATATAGAGGATTTTTGCTATAAGTCTTTCTTGCTCATTATGAAAAGGGGGAAGGAAGAATAAGTCAATAAGTTAGAATTGGGGTTTTGTTTATTTTCCTTTAGCGGTTATGGAGAGAAACTTTTCACAGAACTAAAACTCAAGAATTCGTGGAGGTGGTAGGAATGTGAATTGGCAGAATATGGTCAAGTTTCACCTGATTTAATCACAGAATCACTAAGTCTGGAAAAGACCTGTAAGATCATCAAGCCCAACCACCAGCTAACACCACCATGCCCACTAAACCATGTCCCACAATGCCACGTCCACACGTTCCTTGAACACCTCCAGTGATGGTGACGCCACTACCTCCCTGGGCAGCTTATTCCAGTGTCTCACCACTCTCTCAGTAAAGATATTTTTCCTAATATCCAGTCTAAACCTCCCCTCGCACAACTTGAGGCCATTTCCTCTAGTCCTGTCACTCATCACTTGGGAGAAGAGACCAACACCCACCTCTCTGCAACCTCCTTTCAGGTAACTGTAGAGAGCGATGAGGTCTCCCCTCAGCCTCCTCTTCTCCAGACTGAACAACCCCAGTTCCCTCAGCCGCTCCTCATAAGACTTGTGCTCCAGACCCCTCACCAGCTTCGTCGCCCTTCTCTGGACACGCTCCAGCACCTCAATGTCCTTCTTGTAGTGAGGGGCCCAAAACTGAACACAGTATTTGAGGTGCAGCCTCACCAGAGCTGAGTACAGGGGCCCGATCCCCTCCCTACTCCTGCTGGCCACACTGTTTCTGATACAGGCCGGGATGCCGTTGGCCTTCTTCGCCACCTGGGCACACTGCTGGCTCATCTTCAGCCGGCTGTCGACCAACACCCCCAGGTCCTTTTCTGCGGGGCAGCTTTCCAGCCACTCTGTCCCCAAGCCTGTAGCGTTGTCTGGGGTTGTTGTGACCCAAGTGCAGGACCCGGCACTTGGCCTTGTTGAACCTGATTATCTTATTTAATATCTGTTTTAATATTTGATAAATATTTTACATTTAAATCATGGTTTTCATTCCCAAAACTTGCAAAAATAGCAGGAGGAAAAAAGGAGGAAATGAAAGGAATTAATTTCAGATCCCTAGATTCCTATCCCATATGTATTCCTTTAATATAACTTTATTCTCTAGTCATCCTAAGTAGTTAGCACTTTTCAAGACGAGACTGTGGAAGGTTTAAAAGCGGAAAAAAGTACCAAACTCACTCTTTAAGCTGGGTTCCAGAAAAACTCCATAGTGGGCATTTCCTAGTGGAGAACACTTATGTGAGAACTCACCTCTTCTAAAATTTTCACCCATATCTGTCTGCCTAAATATAATAGTAGGGTGGAAAGTTCTTTGAAAATAATTCTACTAAGCTGGTACAGAAGTTAAGTTGCAGAGAACTGTTTAAAACCTCAGAGTAAGTCACAAATTGGATTTCTATAGTGCCTGAACTTCATGTTCTTCTATAAAGACCTCAACTGCACTCTGATTTTTTGTACAGCTATATATGCGTATGATTTCTCTCACGTTTTGGGTTTTTTCTAAAGAATAAACTTTCTGTTTCTGAAACATTTCTTTATTTTAATAACAGAGACCAACCTGGGTAATGTATAGTAGTTTCATGACAATTAAAATGAGTTCCTGACTGGTATGCTTTGGGGAAATCATTAATCTTCCTTGAATTACCATATCTTTAAATGTGTAAATGAGTACATGAGATACATGAGGTACATGAGATGAATCATGTAACATGATATTTTTAACAAAGTAAGGGGAACATATTCTATGAGTAGTGAAGAATGCAAATGTACTGCATATTTACCCTCCATAGTACTATGATTATGTTCTTGCAATAGATGTTGGGATTTTCTAAGAAACTATTTATTTCTGCAGATAATTTTTTATTTTAGTTGCAAATTTCTTTTACCCCCAAAAATGTGATTACAGTTTCAGCTAGCAGTCAGGTGCTTCAGCTTGTTTTGTGGAAGATAACTGACACTAAATGCTCAATAACTATATTCTATTTAATGTCTGTTAGTTCATCATGTGTTTAACACCAATCAGGTGTTTGTCATTCAACAGCAGGATAGAAGATAGAAAGCATCTCTGAAAGTGTTACTGAAAAATTAGAACTGAAAGCTTGCTTAGACATTTTCCTTCAATCACCACAGCCGTCATCCTGCAGTTCTCAGAAATGCCATGTTTGTCAACTGCAAACAAGAGGAGCATGGGAAAAACCTCTGAGTAGCTTAGTGATACCTTGTTTCTTGTATTCTATGCAAAGCAACACATTAAAGGCTAAGTTGTTATACTAAAGTTAGAGCTAAAATTAATATCAAAATAATCCGTTGCTTAATGTCATGGTATCAGATAGTGTTTTAATTTACTCAATAATTAGAAGCAGCATTTTTTGATGCTACATGTTTTAGTTTGTTTCTTTAGCCTTCTAGAAGTAGTAGGACATTAAAAAAATAAATAGCAAAAATGAATTGATAGGTTTGTGATCTACAACTGTTCCTGGAAGGGACAGAAAGGCTGGGCTGGGCTTAACTGGAGTCATTCTCCTTCAAAATTATTATGACTATATGATAAGGTACTGAATTATGAAGGTGTGGTATGCAGTGGAAGCGTAACAGGCTTAAAGGAGGAAAGCAGGACTCAGTAAGTGCATGTGTGTCAAAAGCATCACATGACAGTCCCATAGTTTATGGCCATACTTCAACGATCTATGTAAAATATAGAATTGAGCCAAAATGATCTGAAGATTTCTCACAGAACCCTTTAATGGTGATTTATTTGTTGTTGTACATTGTAATAAAAAATAACAAAAGCTTCTTGGAGCATGAATGATCTAAGTATTGTAAATGTTAGCCAGGAGGAAGATACATCACCAACACAATATTTGCACACAAATTCCTGAAACACCACTAGGGACTCCAATTAAAAAGTGCCACATAAAAAAGAGAAAGAAAACGATGACTAATTATTAATCTCCAGAACTAAACTGATTTAATTAGTTGAAAAATGAAGGTCATTGTCAAAGCTAACTGAAAAGGTACAACTTCTGTCAATATGTATTGGATTAGACTTTTCTGTTTTCTCTAAGCATTGAGTACTGCAGAGTGCTGCCTTATCTTCCTATAGCTATTCACTGGGTAGATCTACGAGGTGTCTTTGGACCCATTTAAAGCTATACCTTAGCACATTTTAACCTTTAGTCTAATACTGGCTCCATATGACACCCAGGCCACCGACCAGTGAACTGGGGGTACAACAGTGCCCGTGATGTGCATGGGACGTGTTACTCTGGAGAGAGATAACCTCTTTACTCCCCTTTTCCTATATGTATTTAAAATATGTGCAACACCATCTAACACTTCAGCATCAAAGCAAATTTCAGACAGCACAGACTGTTAAGAACATTTTCAGTGTAATTGAAATGAGCTTTAGGTTAAAAAACTTCTCTCTTACTATTCCTTCTGCAATATTATTTTAAATTAGGTTAATACACACTGAGGCATTTTACCTGTTACATGCAAATGAATGCAGTGAACCATATGCTGGTTATTTTTCTGAATAGCAATTTCATGTAAAAGCTATTTCTAACAAGAAAACATAATTGTAATAGTTTGCAGTATACATTCATACTATATAGCTACTTGGAGCCTGTCCTGCATTTTCTGCCAATTCCCATTTCCTCATGAAGAAACCTTGATGATAATTTTCATTGTTAAAGTCCCCAGGAGTTTAGCATACGTAAGAAACAGCAGAATGAGTCCTTCTCATTGTTATCAGCAAAACAATAATCTTCAGATAATATGAATAAATTACTGTTTTTCAAAGAGCATAAAGGTCAACTTCTACCTGTCTGTTTTTTACCGAGTGAAATTGTCTGCTTGCTACTGTTAGTTTAATAAGACCTATTAATAATGAAGAACTTTTCTTTGAGGAGAAAAAAATTAAATGTCAAAGGATTTTCAGTCTCCTTTTCAGATGATGCACAAATTTATCCATTCACAAAATTGTATTCTGAAAATGAGATATTTAATGCTGTAAAATATTAATTGTCTTTTGGTTTTTGTTTTGGTTTTTACTAGCACATCTATAGTAATTGTAAGATATCTTTATATAGTAATTGAAAGACATCTTTCGTTTAAGCCAATCCCTTAGGCAAAGTGCTGTGTCACAGTGGCCGACTATTATAGTAGCTGTGAAGAAATCTACCTTTCTGGGCAATTCATT
This sequence comes from Gavia stellata, assembly GCF_030936135.1. Classification (NCBI taxonomy): domain Eukaryota; kingdom Metazoa; phylum Chordata; class Aves; order Gaviiformes; family Gaviidae; genus Gavia; species Gavia stellata. The sequence goes on along the minus strand of NC_082598.1, from coordinate 19,230,855 downwards.
TGTAGGAAAATCACCTCTTGGCTGCTTCTGCAACCTTTAATCTTTCCTGGGTCACAAGCTAGCATAGAAAAATAGCTCAGCAAAGGTAATTGGTTTTGCTAAGCTCTCCCAGCTGGAACAGAGGCTGCCACCCAGACTTTCAGCCATGCAGAGTACTAAGCACCGCAGTCCAGGAGCAATGTGGGTGAAACCACCTCTGTCAACTGTCAGTTCCCCTTGACAGGGACAAATTGGACAACATCCTGACCCTAAATTACCGTAGGGGAAGTTTGCAGAGAACGATGCGAGCAAATAGGCTCCAGTCCTTTCACAAGAGTTGGCAGCAGGCTGTCAGAGCTGGGCCACCTGGGGATAGCACAGCTCTACCTAACCCTCCGCGGAACCCTCTCTTCCACAGTAAAGTGGCATCCCAGGGGAGAAATGGCCTGGGCAACCGCCTTAGATGTGTCCTGGAAGCAGACAGCCAGTCTGATGAATAATTGAATCTTACTCCCTGCCGCTCTGTGGAAGACATTACTCATTTTTCCATCAGACTTTGCTACAAATTTGAACTGTTTCAACTGACTTGACTCCCATGGTCCAGTTAGCTCTTTTAATCATTGTCTATTCCCCTGTCTGTCGTCTCCAATAAAGCAAGCAGAATTTGTACTTTTACAATTCCTTCTCCATCATCTTCCTAAAATGCAGCTTAATTAACATTAATGTTTTCAGACTTGCCTTCATATTTTTAAAAGTCAGGCCTAAAGGTGGAAAGTGAATGTCAAGTGCCACTGAATGCGGCATTGCAAGGCAGTATAAAACAGTTCCCATTTCAGAGTACTGGAGAGCTAAATGTTAACGTAGTCTGTAGAGGCAAAAAAATTGCTAGGAACATCTGGTAAAGACTTTTCAGGAATCAGGTTTTTTGATCTCTTACGCTGTTCCAGATTTCAGAAGAGTAAATTCTTGCTGTGCTGGTTTCTCTACAGTGGTCCCCCAAAAATGGGTATTTGTCATACTTATATAATGCTTTGTATAAATTAATTGGTTACTGCATGTAGCAAAAATATATTCCATGAAGCTTAATATATGAGGAAAGTAAAGTGAAGCACTTCTCCTCTTCAGCAGCGTCAATCATTTTTGAAGGAATTTGCTTATAGTTTCTGTATGACACAGTGCATTTTCTATCAGGCTATTTGGAGAAAGGGTCCAAGATTTTCTGCATGTCGTAACTCTAACTATTGATTTGTTTTCTCTGGGCTGCTGGCTATAACTCTTCATCTGTGCATTTAGTCTGTAGTAGTTCAAATGCTAAGCAAAAAATACTCTTCTGTTATATTTACTGCCTGGCTGCTAAATGCTCAACCATCTTTACGGTTTTGTTCTACCAAAATAAGTGATGAGATTAACCAATATGTTAGTTACTTAGTACAGCAAAACCTCCACAGAAACCACTTGTCCCTGTAACAGTGGAATTCTTCCAGCTAAACAAATTATCATTTGGGATGCTAAGCTTTGTCCTGACATATCAGTTTTATGGGTCAAAACCCTTGAAAGGCCATGAAACTCAAGCTCTTCAAGGAAAATTGCACATCTTTGTCTTTATACATGACGGGATCTTCCCACAATATCTACAAGATCATGTAAAAAGCAAGCCAGACATGGGATCATTTTTTTCTAATTTTTCCTTATTTGGGGGAAAAAACCAAACCCTTCTTTAAAACTTAGTTTCAAATCAACTCTTTATTTAAAAAAAAAAAAAGATTTTTTTTTTAATGTGAATAACTACTTATTTATAAAGGAACTTGCAATGGATAAACACTTGGGCAGGATGTGGAGGGGGAACAATTTTCAATTTTACTTTTCATGCACTTGTAACTTCTTTCATGTTAAATTTATTTCATAGTGCTTCTGCATAGATTTTGTTTTGGCAAGTATACTCTAAGCAAGTTAATTCTTTAAATTCTTAAATTTAGATCCACATTTTAAATGTTAAATATGTGTTTCTTTTACTGTGGCTGAAACACAAAAAGAAAAAAGAAAAGGAAAATGTAAACTCTTTTCTGTGAAGGAAGGTGTTCTATATGGAGTACAGCTCTCATAGAGAAGCAGTATTCTGTCAGCTGGTCTGTTATTTTGATTTACTTCTGTTGGGGATTTCTGACAGCCTGAAAATACAGATAAGAATGGTGAAAAATGAGGCTTTGGCTCTCTGACACATTTAATCCACACCAGATTTTCACTATTTGAGTAAACTATGAAATATTAGATTGTTTTCACATCCTGTGTAATATTTCCTAATACAGAGAATAGGAAACCTAACTCAGAAAAAAGTAAGATCTAATTTAAAACTGATTATTTATTACTTATTTATTTTTGATTGCTTATTTATACTGGGGTGGGGGCTGCAAAAGTCTGTGTAGTTTAGTTCACTTTTTGTTCAGTCCATCTGGAATCAGGAAGTCAGTACAATCTCACAATGTAGCCTGTTTGTGTTAAAGGACATGAAAAAAATATTTTTCACAGCCAAAATTTTTCCACTCTCAACAGAGATACAGATAAGCATATATGTATAAAACCTGGCTTAATATATAATGACTTAAATACTTGAAAGTTCGGTATAATCATGACATAAAATCAGTTTTCACTGGATTCCTTTCAGTTCACAGGCCAAAACTGTTCTGGAGCTGGAATCTAATTTAGATTCTATTTTAAAAATCTATTTCTAAGCTTTCCTGCAGGGTTTCTATTTAACATTTTCTAATCCAGATTCTTTTCACTGTTGATTCGTAGTAGCTTTTTCACTGTTTTCCCATTGTCTTCTAACTTCAGATTCTCAAGCTACTACTTCAACCAGTCCAGCTCCTGTCCCTAACCTAACACTTTTTTTCCTGAGTTCCAACCAAAGCTCTCTGTTCAGCCAGGCCGGTCATCCTCCCCGCTGGCTTGTCTTTCAGCACATAGGGATGGCCTGCTCCTGTGCAGGTCTGTTCAAGCAACGAACAACTACCTGCTAAATTTCAAGTCCCAGTTTCAAAGCTGACGTATCTTGACAAAGGTGTTAAAGATGGAGAAAGTGTTAGAAAGAGAGTGATGTAGAGATATATGTCTTATTTTCCAGTTTCATTTTTCCTGTCTACATAAAAAGAAGTTGATCAAGAAGAAAGACTGGATGTCGGACTGATATTTGCAGTGGAGACCACGGAAAACCGAACAAGAAAATACATGTGATTTCCTGATCAGCATTTGTAAAAATATTGTGCTTGAACTTTTTCTTCTAAATAAGTCTGTAGCATTGTCTGTCCTCAAAACTGGTAACATAGGCTTTCCCATGGTGCAAGTGTTGATAATAACATGCCTCGAGTTTCACTTAGACCCTTTATAGGGGCTTGAAACTCTTCAGCTGACCCTCACCTTTCTAAAGAGATTAGTTACAAAGAATTTGGTGCTGCAGGGTGCTAACCACATTTCTTCTTTCTAGGAAAACAATTACAAAAATGCATAAATTAAAAGGCAATTATTTCTATTGAAGTCTGTGCACTTAAAAATCAGTTGAATGAACTGTGTTTAAACTTTGAGAAAATTTAAAGTCAGAATAGCATCAGAGTAATTAGAGCTTGGCAGGGTCAAATCTATGGTTAGCCATTAGACCTAATTTATGGTGTTGTCTTGGGTTTATCTTGAAAACTATCAGTAAAAAAGATGACAGGTATAAAGTGAACACCAGTGAAAATCAACAACTTGGAGACTACTTGTCATAAGCATGCGGTGTCACTGTACTGCGGCACAAAAAATTAGGGAAGATTGCAAGACACATTCATTATAAAAAACTCTTATTTAAACTAGGTTTTATGTTGCTTCCAATGTACCCAGAAATGTGCATTAGTCATCATTATAAAATCAACCTTTCCCAACAATTACCACAGAGTGATACATGGATACTGCAGTTGTTTCATGGACGCACAAAAGGCTTTGCTCTGCAAGCCGTACATTCTGTTGCTGAGTTGAAAAACATAAATCCTGCAGACCTCTGAGCACTTGGTTGTGCTAGAGATGAGGTAGTGGCTGGATTGGTGTGGAAATTTATGGGTCTCCAACAAACCATGTTAAAAATGTACTATATTAATATGCAGAGTCAGAGTTGCTCTGCCACAGCAAAAATCAAATTAGGCAAGGGTATTATTGCGGGGTAGTATTGTGCTGTTTCTTGTACAGAAATGGTGTCTAACTCACAGATGATTCCTCCCGTTAGAGAATGTAATAAAATATTCAGGCCCTGTACAGCTGTGTTCTGTGGGGCTAGGGAGAAGAGAAAGAAATACTTCCAGAATAGCTCCTGGGTGTTTTGTGAGCCACTCTAATAGCCTCACCTGTGGAAAAGGCATGAGAGATTTCTGGGTGTTTCTGAAGTGCTGTTGTGTCATGAGCACTGGAGATTTTCTTCTACTGTGCTTTTTTTCTGCTTCTAAACTTTCCTTTTCAGTGCAACCAATTGTTTGTTACCTGTGGAAGGTTCACAGAAATCCCTCACCACAAAAATTACTTGCAGCATTTGATTGCACTAAAAGGCTTAACAATGATGATCATGGTTTCATAAATAAAAGAATGTGTACAAATACGTATATTCCAGTTTAACAGAAGTTCACGGAAAACAATAGGTATTTTTCACCCTATCAAAAATATCACTCTGGTATTTGTGGTATTGTCACTAGCAGTTTTCACAACCTCAGAACTTCATGCTAATGTCATGTCAGTCTGTGCCAAAGGGACCCTCCATCTAGATAAGACTTTACTCTGTTTTGTGTTCTTGGCAGACCAAAGATCCTTTTTTCTTGAAACTTGATTAAACACAGTTCCATCTGGTGGGACTGGGAAAGGTCATGTGCGCACCATTTCTTAGTTCTCAGCAGCTGAGGTTGACTGTTGGAATACGATGCTGATAATCTCATATTTGGCAGACGTTAAGCAGCTCTGGCGTCTCTGACAACAGATTCTTCAAGGTGATGAATCTGCCTCACCACTTTTTTTTTTTTACTTTTTTTCTCATTTGATTGCATCAGAATTGCTATAGGCAGCTTGAAGGCTTAGTTTTCCAACAATTTTTCCTTTAATTGTGCAATTTGTAAATCACCCACTTTTTTATTTCTCTGTTGTTTTACTCATCTTATGAACTACTTCTTATAAGCTTAATTTTACAAATCATAGATAAAAACCTCTTGGATTTTTATGAGGCAGCAGTATATGAATGAAACATTATTTTAAGGCTGAATTGTAGATAAAAGGCAAAAAACAACCCAAAGAAAATGTAAACTTGCTATAATTAGTCATCCCCCATGGCTTTGTATTTATGTGGCACTATATTGGCATTTGCTTCTGTTAAAAAGGTGTCTAAAAAGAAAATATGGATATGGGAATGACAAGATCCTTTCTGAGATTTAGAAAATCTGAAGATTACATTCAAACCCCTGAAAGGGGTTCTCTTTTCCACAAAGGGGCTTTTGTTCTGGATAGACAAATAACCATTCTGCAATGGAAGCAGAACCCCACAAAGCTCTGCTCTAAGTGCCAGGCTGGCTGGCGTTTTGCATACACTTGACTTCTTTACAGGAAATTCCTTCTCTGAACAACTGTCATTTCCTTAAGATTCCATCCCAAACTTGTCACAGACAATCTAGTCTATCTAGTGTTTGCTCCTAAGATTTTAATTTTTTTTTTACCATTTTTCATCATATCATGCTAAAATTGTATCCCGTTACTCTGGCAATTTGATTACATATTCCAAAAGCCATTACTAAAACTGTAACAGATCTTATCATCTGTTTCCTATCCCTTACACAGGTCCTCTTCCACGTGGCAATATGCACTTTTAAGAACATAAAAATGTGCTTTGATATCAGTATTTAGTTAGTAACCCCAGATTTTTGCAACACTCTCTGTTCAGCTGCCTATCAGAGATATTACAGTAATATATACTTAAAAAATTTCAGATTGTTCCCCGTAAGGATTTTCAGATCACATCTACTTTTCAGACTTGTTAAATCTATCTTTCACGGAGCATCAATTATATCCCTTGTTCTATTTCAAGGGAAAATAACTGACAATGTAAAGTATCTTCAATATTTTGTCTGGTTCTCTGGAGAAAGCAATTTCTTTAACAGTCTGTTACAGATTCTTTTATTAATCTCAATATCTATTAGGTTCAAGACTCTTGATACCAGCATAGATAAAGATGCTATAATATGGAATTTATCATCTCTACCTGCATAGGTTGTGTCACTTTCCCTGTTGGGCTGATTTTATTGTTTATTTATATATTTATCCATAAATTTAAGCAATCCTTTGTACTAAAACATTGACATAAATCTTCCCCATTCACCCTGTTCTGTAACATGAGATGAACAATCTGCTCCCCCTCTGAACCTCTATGAGTTAAAATTGGAGATAAAATTATTGGTAAAGCCTTGTATGTTCCTCCATTTCTGGCAGAGAAATCCCTTCCCTCTTCTAATTTCTGTTTTCATCTAAAAATATTTTCCCAAGGCTCTTGCTTCAGGTCATCTCTTTTAAACTTGAAGTGTCTGATGTCTTCTTGACATCCCTCAATCCACTGGAAACTGTGGTCCATGTTACTGGTCCTTCCTTTGATCTCTGGTAGTTGAGGAGGGCAGTTTTATAGATTCACAGCCTCCTCAGGTATTACTGTATTAATAAGGACTTTATCTGTGGCCACTGAGAAACCTTCAGTAGCTGCATTTTAATTTCTTCACAAATTTCTAAACTCTTGCTTTAAATGATCTCAGTCATTACATTTTATGTCTGTGAGCAATTTCATTTTTGTTCTATCTTGGTCTAATAGGAATTGTCATTTCCAATTTCCCTTCTTCATCTCATGCCAACATTGTTGTCTACTGTCAGATCAGCAACATTGTAGTTTTTTGCTGGCTTTAGATAATGGGGGGATTTTTTGGGGTTTTTATTTGGAAATTTTTTCTGCTAGTATAGGGGTAAAGATACATAGGGCTCACATAAATTCTAACACCCTGTTAAATTGCTGAGGATGTACACCAGGTTCCAGGGCATAGTAGGAACAAAGCAAGAGGCAGATTTCTACTGCCAGTTCTATACCCTCCTCCCAAGAAGAAAATTGCAAATATTGTCTCTCTTGATGTCTTTACTAAGCTACGTGTGCAACTGTGTGTACCATTTGGGACTTTATAATACATCTACCAAGTTAGCTGCATCCTTCAGTAAAATGTAGTTGTAGATTTTTTCTTTGCTTGCATTTTTTCTTCTTCTGTCTTTCATTCTGGGATCCTCATTGGCTTTATTAGTATTTCTATTGACTGGTAAGTGCCTACTGACTTGATTTTCCAACGTATTAATCTCTGCAATCCTTGCTTTAAAAAGATAGGCACAGCAGGCAAATGGAGTGAGGATGATGATGATGATGATTATTATTATTATGTATATATTTTATAAGACACAAGAAGTTACGATTCACCAAGATCACTTTCAAAGTCCATGACAATGTAGGGAATTTAACCATTATTTCCTAGTGGTTGGGATACCAGTTCATATTGGTCCAAGAAGCAGCCAGGAATATTCTGTATTAGTGTCATTTCTGGTACATCTATTATGCTTATCTCCACACAAGCAGGAAGGAGATTTTTCTTTATGTCTCCTTTATGTGTTTCCATGGCTTATGTCCTGATGCCACAGCAGAGCAGATTCCCTGTAGTTTGTATCATGCTCCATTTATATCTGACTGGTAAAGAGTTACTTTGTGTCTATGGTTTATTGGGAGAGAAGATTTTCAGTCAATGCCTGAAGCACACTGAATCTCTGAAACATCAAAGTAGATGGTAGAATAAAAACAGCGACAAAACCTATGTCAAGCTGCAATAGGAAGTAATGACAACATGAAGAGAGGTTGGGAAGTTGAGCTGTAAAATTAAGCAGTATCTTATGCGTGCAGTATGAAGCTGAGATTATGGACATAGGAGTAATGTGTTACTGTGCATCACTGGTTCTTTGGTAAATGTCCATGTGCATGTTTTACTACATTGTATGTTCAGGGAAATATGAGATGGTTATCTCTTTGTTTATAGTGTAAGGACTTGAACAGACAGCCTCTCCTAATGAGGAGAGATAGGAGCACACCTGTCTTTGGTAGATAGACATGTTTTGTATTACCACTAATGCAAGAAATAGGGTGGGATGCTGAACTCCAAAAAAATGTGAGAACTGAACTATAACTCTTGAGGACTTATTTTACGAAAGAGTCCATTCATTACTGACAAAACCACTAAGCTAAAGTGTTTGTATTAATTGCAGAAAAATAAACTCAGTGTTAGTTAAACATAATGTGGGATGTGTGTAAGGGACACAGTCTTTATCATCTTTTCAACAGGTTTATGTCATGTGCCTTTTCCTAACAGGTGTTTGAGGTATTTTCCACAGCTAAAAGGAAGAACAGTTTAGATGAACAAGTTGTCAATTATAACAGGAAACCTACAGCTTCAAAGTCCAATTTATGTCTAAAGAAGTAGCCAATGAGTTCCTTTTAGACTGTCAGTTCAGCTAAGAAACAATCAACAAGCTAAAGGCTGAGTATAGTATATGCGTTTTTGAATGAAATGTAGCTGCAGTATACATACAACTGTCAAAAAAAGCCAGTGAAAAAAGGTATGCAAAATTATTAAATATAAATAAGAATAGTGACAAAAAAGTCTCAAATCCTTTGTTGTTTGCTATTTACTTTTTCTGGTATTTCCTCAGAACTTTATACCCACAAAGATGTTTAAATGGTATCACTTCACGTGAGTATTTTGACCCATAAAACTCTTAGTTAAATATTTTTACAATCAGTAGATTATTTTGCCAAACCATAATCCAACCCTGCAGTTTAGTGAAGTTCACTGAAAAGTGCTAAAGAGACTGTGGGTGTTGCCAGGTGCTAAGCAGACAGTAAACCCCAAGGGACCAAGACTGAAGCAGGACTTCAGTCCTGACACATTCTTACAGAGGCTTCCTTCCCAGAGCTCTTCTGGAGCACCTGCATTGCACCAGAGATATGGCAAAGCTTTGCCCCAGTTTCTCTCCCAAACCTCTGCAATTCACCAATGTTCATAATTAAAATTACTTTCACATTAAGGTACTTGTTCTAGGTCACAATAATTACCGTGGTAATATAGGGAATATGCCTATGTATAATTTCTGAATTCACTTAGAGAATACAAACTCTTGTATCTGTGTCAGGCTGAAAACTCCATTTCCACTCCATTTTCTACCTCCATTTTGGAAAAAGAGCTAACAAAGGAAGGTCAAGCTTCAATTATCCTTATTTACATGAAAGTATTTTTGAACAATTTTGGGTGTTTGATCACCTTTGATCACCCGAGAAAGGAATTAGATGTCATCTGATGAACATGCATGGAAGTTGTAAAAGACTTTTTCTGACCTAGTGTTTTGGAGAGACGGATAGTAGATGAGAGAGATTTTGTTGAGGGGTAAAAATTCGTGTCCAAGAGGCAAGGAAAGACCCTGCACACGCACCCTTACACAACTCTGATCCACGTAGAAAGGAAAAATTAATTGTTAAATGAATAGAAATAGGGTAATTTTTCACTTTTTTTTTTTTTATTTGAAGGGATACCTAAAGTCAGGAGAAAGTGTATTGGAGGTTTTTTCAAGTTGCATATATTATATGCTATAGCTGTTGCTTGACCCAGAGGAGGTAAATTGTAAACCAAAGTGTCAGTCAAACTGGTGCTCTGGAAAAGGATTTTTTTTAATAACTGAAGCATTTGGGAGTTTGCATTAGTCATATGGCCTAGGAAGCTAGACTGTGGGAGATCTTGCCTCTGTGGTGCTGTCTTAGGAATGTTATACCCTGAGACAGCATCTGGAGACTGAAAAGCAGATTTACAGTTTAGTGTACTTAAACTTTGAAAACTCAAAAACAGAATCACAGAATCACAGAATCAGTACGGTTGGAAAAGACCTGTAAGATCATCGAGTCCAACCTGGGGGGGGGGGAAAAAAAAAAAAAAAAAAAAAAAAACCCACAACACACAACATCAAAAAACCCACAAAAAAAAAAAAAAAAAAAACCAAAAAAAAAAAAAACCACAACACAACCACAAAACCCACGCCACACAACAACAATAACAAGCCACAACCCACCCAACACCACACAGCACCATGTCCATCAAGCTACATCCCACAATGCCACATCCACACGCTCCTTGAATACCTCCAGGGAGGGTGACTCTACCACCTCCCTGGGCAGCCTATTCCAGTGTTTCACCACTCTCTCAGTGAAGAACTTTTTCCTAATGTCTAGCCTGAACCTCCCCTGTCGCAACTTGAGGCCATTTCCTCTTGTCCTGTCACTATTCACTTGGGAGAAGAGACCAACACCCACCTCTCTGCAACCCCCTTTCAGGTAGTTGTAGAGAGCGATGAGGTCTCCCCTCAGCCTCCTCTTCTCCAGGCTAAACAACCCCAGCTCGCTCAGCCGCTCCTCATAAGACTTGTGTTCCAGACCCCTCACCAGCTTCGTCGCCCTTCTCTGGACACGCTCCAGCACCTCAATGTCCTTCTTGTAGTGAGGGGCCCAAAACTGAACACAGTATTTGAGGTGCGGCCTCACCAGCACCGAGTACAGAGGCATGATCACCTCCCTGCTCCTGCTGGCCACACCATTTCTGATGCAAGCCAGGATGCCGTTGGCCTTCTTGGCCACCTGGGCACACTGCTGGCTCATATTCAGCCGGGTGTCGATCAACACCCCCAGGTCCTTTTCTGCAGGGGAACTTTCCAGCCACTCATCCCCAAGCCTGTAGCGTTGCATGGGGTTGTTGTGGCCGAAGTGTAGAACCCGGCACTTGGCCTTATTGAACTTCATCCGGTTGGCCTCAGCCCATCGATCCAGCCTGTCCAGATCCCTCTGCAGAGCCTTCCTACCCTCAAGCAGATCAACACTCCCTCCCAACTTGGTGTCATCTGCAAACTTGCTGAGGGAGCACTCTATCCCCTCATCCAGATCATCAATGAAGATATTAAACAAGACCGGTCCCAAAACCGAGCCCTGGGGGACTCCGCTTGTGACCGGCCGCCAGCTGGATTTCACCCCATTCACCACAACCCTCTGGGCTCGGCCATCCAGCCAGTTTTTTACCCAGCGAAGAGTGTACCTGTCTAAACCACAGGCCGCCAGCTTCTCTAGGAGAATACTGTGGGGAACAGTGTCAAAGGCTTTGCTGAAGTCCAGGTAGACAACATCAACAGCCTTCCCCTCATCCACTAGGCGGGTCACCTGGTCATAGAAGGAGATCAGGTTGGTCAAGCAGGACCTGCCTTTCATGAACCCGTGCTGGCTTGGCCTGATCCCTTGGGTAGCCTGCACGTGTCCCGTGAGCGCCCTCAAGATGAGCCTCTCCATAACCTTCCCCGGCACCGAGGTCAGGCTGACAGGCCTGTAGTTCCCCGGATCCTCCTTCCGACCCTTCTTGTAAATGGGCGTCACGTTGGCAAGCCTCCAGTCATCCGGGACCTCCCCCGTTGACCAGGACTGTTGATAAATGATGGAGAGCGGCTTGGCAAGCTCTTCCGCCAGTTCCCTCAGCACCCTTGGGTGGATGCCACCAGGCCCCATAGACTTGTGGGTGTTCAGGTGGCATAGCAGGTCGTTAACTGCTTCCTCCTGGATCATGGGGAGCCTATTTTGCCCTCCATCCCTGTCATCCAGCTCAGGGGGACGGATACCCTGAGGATACCCGGTGTGGCTGTTAAAGACTGAGGCAAAGAAGGCATTAAGTACCTCAGCCTTTTCCTCATCCTTCGTGACAAGGTTCCCCGCCGCATCCAGTAGAGGATGGAGATCCTCCTTGGCCCTCTTTTTGCTGTTAATGTATTTATAGAAGCTTTTTTTGTTGTCCCTCACGACCGTGGCCAGGTTGAGCTCTAGCTGGGCTTTCGCCTTCCTAATTCCCTCCCTGCATGACCTAACGAGGTCCTTGTACTCTTCTTCACTTGCCTGCCCCTTTTTCCAGAGGTGGTAAGTTCTCTTTTTTTCCCCAAGCCTCAGCATAAGCTCCTTGTTGAGCCAGGCCGGCCGTCTTCCCCGCCGGCTCTTCTTACGGCACACGGGCACTGCCTGCTCCTGCGCCTTCAAGATTTCCTTCTTGAAGAATATCCATCCTTCCTGGGCCCCTTTGCCCTTCAGGACCGTCTCCCAAGGGACCCTCCCAACCAGTGTCCTGAACAGGGCAAAGTCTGCCCTCCGGAAGTCCATGGTAACGGTGTTGCTCACCCGCCTCCTTACTTGGCTAAATATTGAAAACTCTATCATATCATGGTCGCTAAGCCCAAGACGGCCTCCGACCTTCACTTCACCCACCAGACCCTCTCTGTTCGTAAACAGCAGGTCAAGCAGGGCACCTTCCCTTGTAGGCTCGCTTACCAGCTGCGTCAGGAAGTTATCTTCCACACACTCGAGGAACCTCCGGGACTGTTTCCTCTTAGCTGTGTTGTACTTCCAGCAGACATCCGGTAAGTTGAAGTCCCCCACCAGAACAAGGGCTTGCGACTGCGAGACTTCTGCCAGTCGCTTGAAGAACACTTCATCAGCTTCTACGCCCTGGTCGGGTGGTCTATAACAGACCCCCAGCAGGATATCCGGCTTGTTGGCCTTCCCCCTCATCCTTGCCCATAAGCATTCAACCCCGTCGTGACAATCATCCAGCTCTATACAATCAAAGCACTCCTTGACGTACAGAGCCACCCCACCGCCTCTCCTTCCTTGCCTGTCCCTCCTGAAGAGCTTATAGCCCTCCATTGCAGCACTCCAGCCATGCGAGTCGTCCCACCATGTTTCTGTGATGGCGACCACGTCATAGCTGCCCTGCTGCACGATGGCTTCCAGCTCCTCCTGTTTGCCGCCCATGCTGCGTGCATTGGAGTAGATGCACTTGAGCTGGGCTATCGGTCTTGCCACCGGCAATGGCATGCCACCCCTAGGCTCACCTCTGGGTAGCCTGGCTTCATCCCCTTCCCCCTTCGAGTCTAGTTTAAAGCCCTCCTGATGAGGTTTGCCAACTTACGGGCAAGGATTCTTTTCCCCCTTGGGGACAGCTGGACACCACCTGCACTCAGCAGGCCCGGTGCCACGGAGACCACCCTATGGTCAAAGAATCCAAAATTCCTCTGGTGGCACCAGTCTCTGAGCCACGCGTTGACCATGTTTGCTTTCTTATTCCTTTCAGTGTTCCTCCCCGCCACTGAAGGGATTGCAGAAAACACCACCTGCGCACCCGATCCCTCAATCAGTCTCCCCAGCGCCTTAAAGTCCTTCTTCATCCCTTTCACGCTTCTTTGCTCTATCTCCTCGCTGCCAACCTGCAAAACTACCAGCGGGTAGTAATCGGTGGGCCGTATCAGACTGGGGAGTTTCCTCATGACCTCCCTCACCCGGGCCCCAGGGAGGCAGCAGACTTCCCTGTGGGTCGGGTCAGGCCGGCATATTGGGCCCTCCGTTCCCCTCAGGAGGGAATCACCTACAACAACCACCCTCCTTTTTGCCTTGGTAGAGGTGGTTGTGATGCGTGGGGCAGGCTGTCTCGCCCTAGGCAGCCCCGCAGATGGACTTTCGTCCACGTCCTCGTTAGCCTGGCCCTCAAGTTCCAGAGCCCCATATCTGTTATGTAGGGGCAGCTGAGAAGGTGAGGGTGAGGGAGGCCGGGAGGGGATTCGCCTGCGGCCCCGAGCAGGGACCTTTTTCCATTCCCCTTCGCCTCCTAGGTCCCCTCCTTCTGCCCGGTGGCAAGAGGGTAAGGGGGCCTCTGCTTCTCGTGGAGCCTCCGTCCTCTGCCTTTCCCTCAGGGACGGTAGGGCGTGGCTCCACCAGTCTATCTCCCTCTCGCACTCCCTGATGCTCCTCAGCCTCTCCACCTCCTCCTTCAGCTCTGCCACCAGGCTGAGCAGATCGTTCACCTGGTCGCACCGCACGCAGGCGTTGTCTCTCCGGTCCTCCGGTGCCAGCAACAGGCTCAGGCACTCCTGGCAGCCGGAGACCTGGACAGCCGCGTGCCTGGGCGGGAGTTCCGTCTGGGTCGCCACATTCCTTCTGGCGATGGCTTTCGGCCGAGTGGAGACCATGGCTGGGCCTCTTCTGGGGGGGCAGTGACCACTCGTCAAGAGAGCCTTCAGAGCCAGGAGGGCAGGACTGCGCCCTGCCCGCACGCCTACCCTGCTCGCCCTGCCTGCGCGAACTGACGCGCAAACTGACGCGCCACGCCCTTCTGACGCGCCACGTCCTGTTTGCCCGCCCTGTTCGCCGCGCTCCGGGTCGCTCGCGCTCCCTGGGGGCTGCTCTTGTACCCGAGGGCCTTGGAATGCCGCCTCTCTAGTCCCCGCCCACGCTGAGTCAGAGCTCCCGCTCGTCAGCAGCTCGTCAGCAGCTCGCGCTGCCGGCTCGGGGGGGCGGTGTGGGGGCGGGCTGGGGCACCCACTCTCTCCCTGAGCCTTCGCCTTCGCCGTTAGCCGCCCTAGGAAGGGTCCCCCGTCGCGATCCTCTGCTCCGGAGCCCTTCGCCTCGGTGGCTTCGCCGAAATGGCGGGCACTCTGGGTTTTAAACTGCCGCCGCCGCTCTAGTCCCCGCCCACGCTGAGTCAGAGCTCCCGCTCGTCAGCAGCTCGTCAGCAGCTCGCGCTGCCGGCTCGGGGGGGCGGTGTGGGGGCGGGCTGGGGCACCCACTCTCTCCCTGAGCCTTCGCCTTCGCCGTTAGCCGCCCTAGGAAGGGTCCCCCGTCGCGATCCTCTGCTCCGGAGCCCTTCGCCTCGGTGGCTTCGCCGAAATGGCGGGCACTCTGGGTTTTAAACTGCCGCCGCCGCTCTAGTCCCCGCCCACGCTGAGTCAGAGCTCCCGCTCGTCAGCAGCTCGTCAGCAGCTCGCGCTGCCGGCTCGGGGGGGCGGTGTGGGGGCGGGCTGGGGCACCCACTCTCTCCCTGAGCCTTCGCCTTCGCCGTTAGCCGCCCTAGGAAGGGTCCCCCGTCGCGATCCTCTGCTCCGGAGCCCTTCGCCTCGGTGGCTTCGCCGAAATGGCGGGCACTCTGGGTTTTAAACTGCCGCCGCCGCTCTAGTCCCCGCCCACGCTGAGTCAGAGCTCCCGCTCGTCAGCAGCTCGTCAGCAGCTCGCGCTGCCGGCTCGGGGGGGCGGTGTGGGGGCGGGCTGGGGCACCCACTCTCTCCCTGAGCCTTCGCCTTCGCCGTTAGCCGCCCTAGGAAGGGTCCCCCGTCGCGATCCTCTGCTCCGGAGCCCTTCGCCTCGGTGGCTTCGCCGAAATGGCGGGCACTCTGGGTTTTAAACTGCCGCCGCCGCTCTAGTCCCCGCCCACGCTGAGTCAGAGCTCCCGCTCGTCAGCAGCTCGTCAGCAGCTCGCGCTGCCGGCTCGGGGGGGCGGTGTGGGGGCGGGCTGGGGCACCCACTCTCTCCCTGAGCCTTCGCCTTCGCCGTTAGCCGCCCTAGGAAGGGTCCCCCGTCGCGATCCTCTGCTCCGGAGCCCTTCGCCTCGGTGGCTTCGCCGAAATGGCGGGCACTCTGGGTTTTAAACTGCCGCCGCCGCTCTAGTCCCCGCCCACGCTGAGTCAGAGCTCCCGCTCGTCAGCAGCTCGTCAGCAGCTCGCGCTGCCGGCTCGGGGGGGCGGTGTGGGGGCGGGCTGGGGCACCCACTCTCTCCCTGAGCCTTCGCCTTCGCCGTTAGCCGCCCTAGGAAGGGTCCCCCGTCGCGATCCTCTGCTCCGGAGCCCTTCGCCTCGGTGGCTTCGCCGAAATGGCGGGCACTCTGGGTTTTAAACTGCCGCCGCCGCTCTAGTCCCCGCCCACGCTGAGTCAGAGCTCCCGCTCGTCAGCAGCTCGTCAGCAGCTCGCGCTGCCGGCTCGGGGGGGCGGTGTGGGGGCGGGCTGGGGCACCCACTCTCTCCCTGAGCCTTCGCCTTCGCCGTTAGCCGCCCTAGGAAGGGTCCCCCGTCGCGATCCTCTGCTCCGGAGCCCTTCGCCTCGGTGGCTTCGCCGAAATGGCGGGCACTCTGGGTTTTAAACTGCCGCCGCCGCTCTAGTCCCCGCCCACGCTGAGTCAGAGCTCCCGCTCGTCAGCAGCTCGTCAGCAGCTCGCGCTGCCGGCTCGGGGGGGCGGTGTGGGGGCGGGCTGGGGCACCCACTCTCTCCCTGAGCCTTCGCCTTCGCCGTTAGCCGCCCTAGGAAGGGTCCCCCGTCGCGATCCTCTGCTCCGGAGCCCTTCGCCTCGGTGGCTTCGCCGAAATGGCGGGCACTCTGGGTTTTAAACTGCCGCCGCCGCTCTAGTCCCCGCCCACGCTGAGTCAGAGCTCCCGCTCGTCAGCAGCTCGTCAGCAGCTCGCGCTGCCGGCTCGGGGGGGCGGTGTGGGGGCGGGCTGGGGCACCCACTCTCTCCCTGAGCCTTCGCCTTCGCCGTTAGCCGCCCTAGGAAGGGTCCCCCGTCGCGATCCTCTGCTCCGGAGCCCTTCGCCTCGGTGGCTTCGCCGAAATGGCGGGCACTCTGGGTTTTAAACTGCCGCCGCCGCTCTAGTCCCCGCCCACGCTGAGTCAGAGCTCCCGCTCGTCAGCAGCTCGTCAGCAGCTCGCGCTGCCGGCTCGGGGGGGCGGTGTGGGGGCGGGCTGGGGCACCCACTCTCTCCCTGAGCCTTCGCCTTCGCCGTTAGCCG
Source organism: Gavia stellata (assembly GCF_030936135.1). Classification (NCBI taxonomy): domain Eukaryota; kingdom Metazoa; phylum Chordata; class Aves; order Gaviiformes; family Gaviidae; genus Gavia; species Gavia stellata. The sequence continues at coordinate 19,214,133 of NC_082598.1, read as the reverse complement.
CCCTAGGAAGGGTCCCCCGTCGCGATCCTCTGCTCCGGAGCCCTTCGCCTCGGTGGCTTCGCCGAAATGGCGGGCACTCTGGGTTTTAAACTGCCGCCGCCGCTCTAGTCCCCGCCCACGCTGAGTCAGAGCTCCCGCTCGTCAGCAGCTCGTCAGCAGCTCGCGCTGCCGGCTCGGGGGGGCGGTGTGGGGGCGGGCTGGGGCACCCACTCTCTCCCTGAGCCTTCGCCTTCGCCGTTAGCCGCCCTAGGAAGGGTCCCCCGTCGCGATCCTCTGCTCCGGAGCCCTTCGCCTCGGTGGCTTGTCTTTGAAAGTAAGCCCAAAACAACATCCTAAGGAGTGTTCAGCAAAGGGAGATTTACCAAAGCTGTGATGATTGCCAGCTATAAAAATCAACCAAACGAAATATGGACATGAAATATTCTTTTAAATCAGCTGGTATTTCAGGACATGTGTTTACAACATTAACAGTTTCTAAAAGAACTTATTGTTCACAATGCAATCTTCTTGGAGGCTAGGAGGAAATGAGTGCCTTCAAGCTACCCTAACAAATTCTCAAACAGTTACTGTAAGATTTGGTGCTAGCTAGAGGCTTTTATCCTCTGGTAAGCATAGTCCTGATAGAACTTGAACTAAAAACCAATGCAGGAATTTAGGAGAATTTCAGGAGGAATAATTGTTGCTTCCTTTCTAGACGAAAAACTTTAGGACTATGAAGGAGTTATAAAATCTTGACCAATAAGTTATGGTACTCATCTTTACATATTTTCATATAGAAACAGTGATTTTCTTTAACTTCCAGACTGAACGTCCTGTGTTCCCTAGATCGGGGAAAAGTGGCTGGAAAGCTGCCTGGTGGAAAAGGACCTGGGGGTGTTGATTGACAGCTGGCTGAATATGAACCGGCAGTGTGCACAGGTGGCCAAGAAGGCCAACGGCATCCTGGCCTGTATCAGAAACAGTGTGGCCAGCAGGAGCAGGGAGGTGATCGTGCCCCTGTACTCGGCTCTGGTGAGGTGAATCCTGTGTTCAGTTTTGGGCCCCTCCCTACAAGAAGGACATTGAGGTGCTGGAGCGTGTCCAGAGAAGGGCGATGAAGCTGGTGAGGGGTCTGGAGCACAAGTCTGATGAGGAGCGGCTGAGGGAGCTGGGGTTGTTCAGTCTGGAGAAGAGGAGGCTGAGGGGAGACCTCATCGCTCTCTACAATTACCTGAAAGGGGGTTGCAGAGAGGTGGGTGTTGGTCTCTTCTCCCAAGTGACTAGTGATAGAACGAGAGGAAATGGCCTCAAGTTGCGCCAGGGGAGGTTTAGACTTGGATATTAGGAAAAATTTCTTTACTGAGAGAGTGGTGAGACACTGGAACAGGCTGCCCAGGGAGGTGGTGGCGTCACCATCACTGGAGGTGTTCAAGTAATGTGTGGACGTGGCATTGTGGGACATGGTTTAGTGGGCATGGTGCTGTTGGGTTGATGGTTGGACTTGATGATCTTACAGGTCTTTTCCAACCTTAATGATTCTGTGATTCCCTTAGGAATCCTTATACTTTATGTAAGAATTAAAAAGATATTTTTAGAGGCTCTGTTTTGCTACAATGCTACAGCATGTTTTTATGTTGAAGGTGTTGATCAGCTCAGACCATACTGTAGCTTGCAGACCTAACATAGTTTGCACACTTATTTCCAAGGCTATGTCTTGGCTATTCTAGCTCAACATATGAAATTCCATGGTTCCTCCCAAATCAGCAAGATGAGATAAATGGGTGCTCTTCTCTTTCTTACAAGTAAAATGGAGTATAGCGAGAGCAGATGCCTTCAAATAACATCACTCTCATCTTATTTCAGGCTATCTGATTTTTAGTCAATGTTTCTCCTTCCTTTATTTCTCTAATCTTCCAGATACCTCTGGACAACACTGAGTTCTCAGTCTAAACTGTTGATTCACTGCAGTTACATAATTACTAACATTTTAGTCTTCAACAGCAGTCTGTCAGTGCAACAAGTAGCCAAAGAGAACCAGTTGGTGAATACCAGTTATTTCGTTATAGTAAATTAATGATGTGTAGTTGGAAATGTTTAGCAATATCCAATGATTAGCAATTAGCAATATCGCTGCAACAGGATGGGGGGGGGGGGGGGGCGGGGAGAGTATGGAAAAGCTCATAGGTGGACCTAAAGACAGGGAGATTGCTTACCAGTTACCATCATGGGCAACACAGACTTGACTTGGAGAAAATTAATTTAATTTCTTGTCAATTAAAATAGAGATGGATACTGAGAAACAAAAACTAACTTTGCCTCTTCATTCTTGATGACTCTACCTCCTCTTCCATGCTAAGCAGCGCAGGGGGATGTGGAATGAGGGTTGTGGTCAGTCCATAACAGTTCCTCTCTGTCACTCCTTCCTCCTCACACTTTTTCCCAGCTTAAGTGTGGGTCTTTCCCATGATCTGCAGTTCCTGTCAGGAGCCTGCTCCAGTGTGGTCTCTCCATTGGCTGCAGCTTTCTTCAGGAAATATCCTCCTGCTATGCCGTGGGGTCCTCTGCACTGCAGGGCTGGCCCTGCAGCCCCCCTACCAAAACCTTGCCGCTTAAACCCAACGAGCAGAACTTTGCATGGTATCACTAACTCTGTCCCCCTGATGCCAAAGACTCAATGCTTCCTGGCAGTAATGGAAATACTTTCTCCGAAGCATTTTAGGCATCTTCTATCATGGCTACTTTGGACTGGTAGTTGATAGCCATTTTATGTTCAAACAACACACAGAGGTCTTTATTATTCTCTGTCATTTCAAAATAAGGAGATCCTTTGTCCAATTCACCTTTCCTGCCATTAGGATATTTAGCCAACTCCTGCTTATTGTGCCAAAATTTTTTATGAAAGTCCTGTTATTTTGGTATTAATATTTGGTGCGAGGGTATAACTGATGTGAATATCTGTGAAGGAGAGAAATTTGACCATTAAAAGAGGTGAAACAATTACTGTAGCAAAAGTTTGTGATGGGTATATAAGAAGAGAAAAAAAATATAATTAAACCTCCCTGGTAGACAGGGCTATCCATTAAACCGTGATAATCTCTGGGTAAGAAGGAAGTTGCAGAAACTTGAACAGTTGAGTAAACTACGTGTTGGATGAGTGCAATATTTATAAGTATACTGTAAAGAAGTATTTTTTTACTGGCTAAATGTCTTAATACTGCTAATAAAAGCAAGTAAAGCAAAGGCTCGACATACTTCCTTCCTCACATATTGAGTTGGTCTTTTCTTGAATTACCTCTGTGGGCTCCAATAAAATAGATCCGTTCATCTTTCCTTCCTGGTAAGGAGAACAAAGAAAGAGAGGGTAGCTTCCACTTGCAGATCACAGAAACATTCTGGTATGTTGTTATTGTTATAAACTTGACTGTAAACTACCAAGATGATAACCACAGAGTGGCAGTCACATACGCTGCTTTAATCTTTTTTTATCCCCCAAATTTTTTCCCTTTTTTTTGTGTTTCCATGGCAACAGCCATTAATGAAGCTGCCACAGGTGTTTTTATGCCAGAACTTCTTAGGTCTCTTAGTCAACCAAATCCATGCACCTGTAGCTTTTTCATTCACACTTAAGTTATTTCTATCTTATAGCCTGTTGGAAAAACAACATGCAATTGATTGATATCTGAAGCAAATAGATGGGCTGCCACCCAAATCACAATGTACCTAACTATGCCTGAACAATGTGTCTATTAGCTATTTAAATTTGTGAGAATTCATAGACTGGATATAGAATGAAACTCATAAAATACATGAGTTTCTTCCATTCAGTTCAGTTTTCCTTTAAAATTGAGATTTATAATTTCTGTTCTTTAGTTCTCAAAATTGTAAAATGAGGATGGCAATAATTTATGTAACTTCTGCCTGAAAATAGCTTAAGCCCTATGCATTTTCAGCATCAGTTGTTGATTAGTAATTTGCTTTGCATGCAGAAAAGCAGAGGCTTAGGGGTGAGTGGTTTTAGTGCATTTCAGTTCTGAATGCCTCATCTTCTTTGGGTGTCCATTTTGTGAAATACACCAAGAGTGATTTCTTGATAGTGAAGTTTTAATGCACATCATACAGCTCCCACAGAGGTTGTTTTGCAATATTTTGTTTTGTTTTGTTTCAGTATATTTGCTGCCCAAATGATTTATGATTTCTTAGAGCACAAGGGCCGTATTGTGGGTGAAATTGCTTTTTTCTCAAGAAATACTATTCTTTCTAAAGGAACAGAGAGTTGTAATTATCTCAGAGCTCTGAAAAGCTTGAAGTTGTAGACACATGTTGATTCACAAAATTTATCACTTTGGGGCTCTGTCTGTACACATATACTGACTAGGAAGAGCTTATTAACAGAAGCAGTGATTACTCCACCATTAAAATATTCATCTTCGTATGTGACTTCTGATAGTGTTAGCTCAAATACTTTTCTTTCTTCCTTTAATTGTCATCTAGATATTGTAGGGAACAGTCTCTCCTGCAGAATAAGGTGAAGAATCAGACCACTAGAATATGAATAAAAGCATGCCATTCACAACTAATATAGCCTATAACTTTGTCTTTTGTACTAAATGGTCATTAAAGACTTTAAAAGGATTGTTAGGGTACCATTTCACAACATGCCACATCTGATCTAAACTGTGAACAAGCTATACCAATGCAAGGATCCCATCAGGAAGTCCATCCACAAGTATCTATCTTGCCATGCATTTTTCTATCTTTCTTATGTTGAAAGTAGGGATTGCATGAGCTCATGGTGAGTTCAGCTCACGGATCTAGCTAAACACTAACTCAGCAAAATAATCAGTCTCAGTCATTTTAGTTAAATGAATAAATAAGTCAGTACAAAAGAAGCAGTAAAGAAAGCAGAAGAGCTCCTTCAGAGAGTATATAATCAGCAACATCCTGAATTTTCTTGGGGATGAGAAAATGCCTTTAACAAGAATGTATTCTGGTTCTCAGTGAAAGCACAAGCATCCCCGATGGTATTTTTCTAACTCTAAGCAATGAGAGAAGGAACCAATCCTGTTTTGTAAATGTTTTAAATAGTGGTTCTTCTCTTTCATTAGTTTAGTTTAGGTTAGTAACTTGTCTCTCTGCTGTCAGAAGAATGAAATACAGACTGTCTTGCAAGGTGGAGAACTCCCAGCCTCAGCCCATGTGTCAAAGGAGCAGAAATAAACATTCACAACACAGCAATCGCTTTCAGTAATTGTAAGGGGTCCCCATTATCAATAGGCTCTTGGAAAGGTCTGCAGAGCAGTGAGGTTCAGCAGTGTGGGAAGGGAAGAAGTGTGACAGGCTGCCGTGTTGTGCTGTGCACGATTCTCCTGGGGTATCTTCAGCACAACTTCTATGCCTTGACACATCCAACACGCCGGTACTACTGGGCTTACCCTGGCAGGGAGAACAGAGTTTTACAACCCCTCTCCCCAGTGTCTAATACTATGTTTTGTGATAGCGCATGGAGAAATTGCACCCCCTTCCTCCTTACCCCAGTAAATCAGAATTTCCTTGGATTTCTCATTTCTTCTTCCTTTCTCACTCCCACAGACATGTGCCATTACCCCACTTCAGGGAATTGCTCTTCTCTCCTTAGCCACCCTAAATTTGAGACAGATTGCATTAAAGCACAAATCCTACTGCCATTAATGGAATGTGCTGCTTAGGCTTATGATTCCTGGGGGACTTCTGGTTTCCTCATATTCTCCTTACTTGTGAAGCTACATTTTATTGCTTAAATCAAGTGGAAGTAAGAAAAAAAGTGAAATACTAAAAATTTAACTGAACAAAGAGGTGAACATCACTTGGAAAGCAAACCCCTAAAAATGCTACAGCCAAATTTTAAAGAAATCTTTAGTTCTCACTATGTTTGCTTTTGTTGGTCAATTTGTAAATTACCAGATAAGCTATTTACCTCAGAAAATTAAATACATACAACAAATACATTTACAAAAATTAAAAGAGATAAATTAATTTTGTTTGTTAGAGAATTCCTTAGAATTTTTGACAGTTTAATAAAATCTTCTTCTTTTTTCCCATTGTTTTTCTACTCATCTGCATTAGTTTTAAAAGCTGCCTGCAGCTCTTTAAATGATACATTAGTTGGTTCATGGACACCATGAATCAAAGACTTTCAAGGTCTTCAAATCTTTTATATTATCAGGGGAGTACAAGCTACTTATTTCTACAAATAAGAAATTTGTGTTCTGAACTCTGTCCCTGCTAATCAACATTGGTTGATGCTATACATCATTTCAACAGCCAACAGCTTCCACAGGATACCTGTTAGGACACCTGGAAAGTCCTCTTTAGGAAGAAATTATATAAACATTGTTGGGTTTCAGTTCTTCAGGCTTTCTTGTGAGTACGAGAATCCATCCAGACATATCAGATTCTGGAGTAGAGTCTAGAAAATAACAATGAAGTGGCAAGAAGGTTTGAATACAGCTGTATTGATTGAAAGCACATCTAATGGTGATCCCCCATTGTATTACATTCGTGCTATACAGTAAGATAGACTGAGAAGAAAGTAATTTTCTGTTTCCATGTCAACTTGAGATGGAAGAATGCAATCGATACTTGCTCTTCACTTTGATGGGACAATTTTATGACATGTTTTAAGTAAAAGGAAAATATTCTGGTGTAGGAAAGAGTGTGGCTTATCTGGCTATTTTTATTTTGGTTATATATAATAAGTATAACAATAAATTAAATATAAAAAATGAATTTAGGTATCATCTTTGCCGTAAAAGTGCCTAAGGCAGCAGAAATGAAAATACCATTTTTCTGTGATGGGATAAGCTTTGCTAAGATTTGCCTCCCTGACGCCATTCCCATGCTCAAATTCTTAAATATGACACCATAGTAAAATTTTGTCTGTGAGTGTGACCTCTGTACCACTCCACGCCATCTCCCCATCTGAAGCAACTCGTGCTTCAGACGTTTGAGAAGGAACCAGTGCCACTCACCCAGCTGACATGAATATTTGCAAAGCTGAGCTGCATAGAAGGAGAGTAAGAGGAGACTTCAAATGTTTGAAGGACCCAGCAATCAGGTCTAGAACTTTGCTGAAATCACTGCAGATACTATATGAAGCGGCATCTATAGCCTGTTGGTAGGGACCTGACTTAAACGCACAGGGTTTCTCAGGCACAGAAGGCTGAACGCAATGATAAGTATTGCATTCTGCCTTCAGAGCCTGGTTTTCTCCTTGTCCTGTGCTTGAGAATCTCTATGAACTTATTCCTTTTGAACATCACAAACATATTTTCATATATCAATTACTAATGATAATGATTGCTTTTTGAGTGCAAAGAATATGAAGCATATTATGCCAATGATTTAATGGGAGGTAAAGTGCTTATATTCTAGAGAAGTCAGAGATACCTGCACAAATACCTGGCCAGGAGCTTTGTTATTAGCCAGTTCCAAGTAGCTCTTTGCTCAGAACTCAAACCTCTAAGATCATTAGTTTGAGAAATTTAAGTCTCTTATCCATATAAAAAAATTTTCCCAGGGTTCTGAAAAACCTTCTCTGGCTAACTAAAGAAATTATCCCGGGGTTCTGAAAAACCTTCTCCTGCTAACAACCTGGTAGTTGTCCAGCTTTCAGAGACTCTTGCTGAAATCTTCAATCAGTAATTCTTTACTAATACAGTTTGCATTTAGTAGCTAATCAGTCTTAAAAAGTGTTTTGTAACTTTTACTGTAATAATGTCTTCAAAGAGCTGCAAAAAAACCACAAAACAAAACAAAAGCAGAATTGCATATTATCTTCTGCTCTCTGAAAGCAGCGTATTGTTCTGCCAACTTGTAAACAAGCAAAAGTGGTACCAAAAATTTGTTTAAATGCCTTTTTTATGCAATTAACTTGCTGTGTAACTTGGCTCATCTTTCAGAACTAAGCAGAATTGACTGGGTTTGCATGCATTTGGTATTAAACTTTCTGTATGTCTCAGTTTTGCTTGTGTGTTTCTAAGCATTCAGGGCACAGATCACAGTATCAAAATACCTGGTTTTCAGTTGCAAGAGATACATAGAAAGACATGTGAAAAAATAATATCTCTGCCTACTATACATACAAAAGTGCTGGTATATGCTTCCCACTGTATGGCACCAAAAAATCAAAAAACTGGGTAATTTTAGAGTTCGATTGACAGCTGCTTTCATTCAGCTTTCAGTGCTGTTAAATTACTAATAATACAGTCTGGTGACAGCAGTACAGCTGTACTCCAGGAACACTACAAATTAGATACAGAAGATCTTTCATTAAAGTTAGAGAAGAACTGAGAAGAGAAAGCTTGCTGTGTGTTGCTGGTACTGCCCTAACACATATTGTTTGACTAATATCTGTTTTGATTCAGGTCCAAGCATCTGTTCTCAGATAAGACCACAGTCATCTTATCAGTCCAAGCTGTTATGAGCAATATTAGCGAGGAGCCAGCACAAAAGGGTTGTGATGGATGATAACACAAGCCCTGTTCACAGGAAATTAGATTTTCTAAGTGCTGAAGACAAACATTACAAAACTCAAACACCAGTAAAAAACTGCTTTCTCCATCCTTTACCCTGGAGGAGGCAGTACTAATGTTCCTACAAGCCAGAAGGAATGTTGTTTTAATAATTGAAACTGTGTACTTGATCTTGCATACAGATGTTTTGTTTCATTAGACTTAAAGGCAATTCTGATTCCTGAGTGGTTATTCTTCACAGAGGCACAGAAATACTTACTGAAGAAAATAGTATACAGACTTCTAAAATGTATCTACCAAAATGCACCTTTATTTGTCTTTATTTGAGTCATCAGTAATTTTTTTTCTCTGATGCTGATTAGGGAGACACCCCAAATGAGAAAGAAAACCAGAAAGACTTTGATTTTAAAGGCAACTGTTAGTGACAGGTTCTTTAAGGAAGCGTTAGCCATATTAGATTCAGGTAATAAAGTACATAAAAATGTAGATGAAGGTTGACATGATTCATTAGTTCTGTATGTTTGTAAAATTAGAAATCTTGGTATCTTCTTTAAATCTATGTTATATACCATTATATTCCTTTCTGCACTTGACAAAACATTCTTGATAATGTTTACTAATGACTAATTTACTGTAATACTAAGTAGTCAGAACCACCCATTATCCTAGTATCTGGAGGGGAAGAAGATGGAAGGAGCCCATCATCAGGAACTTGTGTACGTGTTTTGCTGGGAGCTCGCTCACCACACTATACCAGCCTCTTCAGAACTCAGGTTACTGGTATGATTTGTTAGTTTGTTTTTATCAACGGCTATGCTAAAGTATCACAGACTCAAGTAGATGCACAATCCCTGCCCCAGAGTTTCAACAATCTGAAGTCACATTTGACCCAACTGAAGATCCTTGATAGGCTGTACTTAGAGAAAGAGATTTATAATTTATGAGGGGTCATTTGCTATTCTTAGGGCATTGTCATTTTTCATAGAAACATAAGAACAAGGCTGGTAAGGTTGTCAGGTCATCATTTAGTCTGTTGCCTAGCTCTAAGGCTTGAGCCATTTCTGACAAATGTTTTGAAACAACTAAAGCAATGGTGAGCCCACAACATGCTTAGGAAATCTGCCTGATTACATTAGGATGATTTTAAAAAAAACTTACTATAAGTATTTCTGAAACTTAAGCTTATTACTTACTGTCTGTTACCCAACAAGCATTAGAAGATTCTTTTCCTTTTTATGACAACCTTGCACAGAGTAAAGACCGTCATGTTGTTTCCCTTCAGTCTTATCCAACTTAGACCAAAAAACCCTGCTTTTTCAAGTTGTTTCTGTTAGAGTCTTTTTCATTCCTGATACTCATCTGTGAACTCACTTCGACAGGTCTGTGTCCTTGAAAAATGGTTCCCTGACACTGACTTAAACCCATATCTGAAGCTTTACTAATTTTGCCAAGTCATTCTTTCTTCAGGGAACATTTTGCACTTGTCTTGACTGACTTGTATTCTTGAGAGTTTAAAATTATTTTTTCTGATTTGTCCAAATCTCTTTGAATTCTAAACCTGTCTCCAGTGTGCTTCCAGTTCTTCTCAAACAATTGCTAGAACAGATATTTTAATTTTATTATCTGTGCAGTTATTTCATGTAACTTACTGGTGTTGGGATGTGATCATTTAGAGTAGATGTAAGTTCTGGGCAGAAAAGCCTTCTAATCATAGCAAGATCAGCCATTTATGCCATATAGGCTGTTATATGTTTTTTCCCTGCTTTTGATATCATCAATAAGCTCAAAGTATTTACAATATTAATGACTTGATGTGACTTTGGCTTTTTTTGCAGCTTTGGTCCATCAACATTTTTCAGCTGCAGTACTGAAAAAAAATGCCTGCATTATTATTTACACAAAAGTGCAAATGGTTTATCTTATAAGTGATATTAAATGACTTGCAAAAATATTTCTGGTTAGCATATTTTAACAGCTATGGTAAAATTTCTACTATGAAAATGTTGGTTTATGCATCTTGGAATGTGCTTTTTACTCCCTTTTTTGCCCCCTGTGCTATAATACAGATCCAGTTCTGTGTTATAATTGCATTTTAGCAACCAAATTCAAACCAGCATGGCCTTAGTGACTTCATTGTAACTACAGTGGTTTATATCTGCTCAGTGTCTGCCTCTGACATTTTTTATGCAACTTCTAATTGTTAGGAGTAACTCCACTCATTTGTGTTACACAGACAATGATATGCAATAGTGATACCCAAATGATGTTAATCTATTAAGTCAGTGAAGATACCTCAGTGTCTGTGAATATGTACGTGTAATAGGATGTGATAGTCAATCAGACTAGAGGTCACTTCCATGTGCTTTTGCATATACTTTCTGTCCACGTAATTCAATGTTAGGAATTACTTCAAATCCACCTGTTCTTGGAGAGTATATTGCTTGCTGGAAAATTATACAATTTCATCTGCCATCAGTATTATGAATTTATGATTACCAATGAATCATTGTTCCTCAATATTATACATTTTAATCAAATGTTCCCTGGGGCACATTTTCATTTCGGATCATTAGTGTGATTCTTATTGGAAAGAAATGTAATGGAAAACACCCAACAGCAATCTGAAAGGCAAAAATTTTTACAGAGGGTTCAGAGTCTATTAGAGTCCCATTTTGACATTTTTAATGAAATAATTTAGGCTAATTTGATATTTGATATATATAAAAGAAGCTGTGTTTTAGGTAGTCATGGAAGATCTCCCAAGAGTACATGGGCCTTTCAAATTTAAGCAGTCTAGTGCTTCAAACGTATGCGTATAGCATGTATTTTTTTTCTTCTCTAGCTTTTGGCTGTAACATTTAGTAAATTGAAAAAAAGATAAAACCTTTTCTTGCTGTGTTTCTTTTTGCGCAGTAGGTGTTACTGAACTAAACACAGCTGCAGGCAGTTTTGAATATTGGACTGCAGCTTTCATAAAGAAGAGTTTAGATTGGAAATTTCTTTGTCATCACAACACCGTGTACATTCCAAGTAGCCAGCAATAAAGGAGGAGGAGGATAATCTTCCAGATATCTCAACAAATCTGCCCCTGGATTTGGGATCTGAAAAGAAATAACAGCTCTAGTAGCTACCCTACTATGCTACTTGTATTTCTTTCATTAGAACTGATAGAATTTCTTACAACAGATCTTCTTACCTGTTTGGGTTTTTTTAACATTTAAAATACAGTAAAGAATCTTTGAATAAGACCAGAATCTGTAGCAGTGGATTGCAGTGTCTTTCTGTAGAAATATGGACAGACAAAGAGTAAGGCTCAGTTGATCAGGAACAGCTTAGAGAATAAAATGACTAACTGGCCTAAGTTTCCAGAATAATTTTCCTGATGACTTTTCGTTCTTAACGTTAAAAGGAAGGTGAGATCTCATCAACCCATAACTTAATCCTGAAAGGCTATGTGCATTCTGCCCCCAATCCAGCAAAACCTATATGCTTCAAAGTTTTGCTGTCTTAATGCCCAGAATACTCACCACCCCAGTAAATTAACAGTCCTTAAAGTCTTACTTTGCTCAGACTTTATAATATAATTTTACCATTATAAATAAATCATGCTTTTTTCATTCAGCATATAAACTGTGAGAATGTCGTTGTGCTTGCAATTAAACACATTGTAAACTTCTGACATCGCCACTCTTTCTACTAGTAATTGTAGCAGGCAGTCAAGCTAGATAATGTTTCTGTCTTGTATAAGATTGAATTTATAAAATTGAAAGATTTGTTTACTTCTTGAAGGAGAAAGTATGATCACATTCTCCACATCCTTGACATCATTGTCCCTAAGGTTCTCATGAAAGATCTGCCTAATAATTCAGCATAGCTTTTAGCCTATAAAGCCACATCTCCTTTGACTTTTTAAATATCATGAGATTGCTAGTCCCATTTAATCTGCAGAAACGTTCCTCAGTTAAATAATTCTAGTGTAAAAAATCATGAGCATCCTCAGAAGGCTTAATTCAGAACTGAACTTTTTTTCATTCAGGCCACTTCCATGAAGGCACAAGACTGCTGCTCCTTTACTTTCCGTCTTGCTTAGGCCCAGTTCTGTCCAAATCTGAACTTTTCAAGCAGATTTATCCTGAAGTGTCCTAGGACAGTGCAGCTATTTTGATTGAGTAGAATCACAACCTGGAGAAGAACATTGGGCTATGTTTGTGAAGAATGTGAATGTGCTCTGCAGGACCCTAACGCTAAAGAGAAACTCTAAACTCTTTGGTTTCTCTTTTTTCATATTGGAAATAACTGCCAAATTCTTTTATTCATTCTCCTGCCGTTGCTGCCATTGGCTTTATGCTTCTAGAATTGCTGCTTTTGTGTGAGACAATATCGTAGGGACAGTTGCTGTGTGTGCTACTTGCAGGCTTTGCTTTACTCCTGCATGGTTCTTCAGTAAGATCAGAGCATTGCTGAACCAGTCTTACAAACTTCACACTAAGTGAGATTTCAACAAATTCTAACAATATTTCAGAAGATTATCTTAAGAAACTTGGGCTTCTGCTGTAACAAGTCTCAAATGTGTCACCCAAGAGGCGTAATCCTGATCTTTAGGCTAAGCTTGGACAGAATTTTCTCTCTCACGTTATTGTTTTGAAAGAATTACTGACATTGCTTTGAAATACAATATTGGCAGTTGGAACCACCACTTAAAGAAGCCCTTTAAGAATGGAGAGGAGCCCTTTTAAACACACATTTTCCAGTGAAGGCAATTTTAACTAAGCAGTTGTTAGAATTTAATCTATTCAGCTGCAATGAGCACAAAGATAAAGTTTCTGCAAATCTGAAAAAGCTCACAGTCTAGAAGGTATTAACTAGTAATTTGAGGGGAGAAAATAACATGTTTCTTTTGCTGTTGTTATGAATTCACATAGTGGGTATTATATGCTAAAGGCAGTTTAGGAGGGGTTTTGATAAAAGTGGTGCAGCATCTTGTTTAGTACCGTCATTGTCTAAGGGGATGAGACGAAAATATCAAATGCCAAATGAGATATGTTAGTCCCAAAAATTTGTGTAAGGAATGCCTAACAGCAATAATAAATAAAGTTTGGACACAGTCTGTGATGATTAATTCCCCGGGTGAATATTCTTAATAATATTTTAAAGAATATAATAAAAATCCCATTCCAACTTAGAAATACCACAGGAACAGAGGTTTCACTGGAAAATCTGCTTTCTTTTCTTTGATATGTCTTCCCTGCAACCATGATTAAAAGATAAAATTCTTTTGAACAGGGTGGTTTCAAACAATGCTTGACTCAGAACTGAAGAGCAATTAGGAATGGATTTTCTGTATATAAATGTAAAGACTTGTTTATTTCGGTGTGTGTATTTTCTATCTGCTAATGATACGTATTTATTTTAATTTTATCAGATAGTTATCCTGCCTGACAAAAGAAACTGTAACAACCCTGACATCAGTAGGACCCTAAAGGCTTAATCACTTCCAGCTACAACTTTGCCAGCAGGAAAGATTATTATCCACTGCTTTCTCACAGCCATTTGTCACTCTGGGGAGATTATTGTCCTCCCAGATCTATTAGCTCAGTCTCAAAAATAAACCATATTAGCATAAACAGTTTCAATAGTATTTTGCTAACATGTCTAAGGATATATATGTGTTGAGTAATGAGATTTTATTTCTGAATTAACTGCCATAATCGTTGTGTCACTTGTTACTCAAGGAAAGAGAAGAAAAATGGTAGATGTTAATTTAAGGTATATTGAACCTTGAAAAATAGCCGGGTTTGATCTCAAGAGCTCATTAAGCTATGCATTAATAAAGTGCTGTAGTAAATTGGTTATTGATTCTGAAACGCTGACCGATGGGTGATCATGCTGCTTTCTCAATGCTCTTTATTCTGTTCCCTTTTCCTTTTTTTTTTAATTTAGCTAGCAAGTATGTCAAGTTGTCCAATACTAGTGCTATAGATGGCAAAAGCATTTCAGTTTTTAGTTACAAGGCTTAGAGTGTAAAAAAAATCTAAAAATCAGTAATTATAAATAGGAGTGACACTTTGAAAGAAAAATAACTTGTTAAATCACTCTAGTAAAAGTAATACCAAATACCTACATTTTTTTTTAAAAAAAAAAAAACTTAATTAGCTAGCACTAATATAGCTATCATTGATAATTTATTCCAAACAGTTGCCGAAAAGATTGCCAAAAGATGTTTTATTAGGTATCTTTTTTTCTCAGTCAGTCCAATCTCTTTTATTAGGAGAACGTATCTCAAAGAAAATTCTTACAGATGGCCCACTTCCTGAACCTCAGTAATTTCCTGAAGTTTCAGGATTCAGATTTCCTTTGCAAGTAATTGCAGACAGAATGATACAAGCCTGACTGTATCATTGTCTAGTGGAGTGCAGCCACTCAAATGGGTTTGACTGTCCAGAGTGCTGATTCCTCCAAATGTGTTTTCCCTAACCCTAAGTGATCTGGAAGAAAAATAAAAGAAAGAGAGTGCTACTCTACTTTTCTGAGCTGGCTAATAAGCCGCCTTGTGACACAGGTCAGCAAAACAGGCATTTTCTGGGAGGTTTCTGTCCTACTCACAGGATTAGGCTTTCATGCAAACGTTCCTGATGTAACACCCTACGTTTAGAGTAGCATCATCAATTTAAAAATCACACTTATATATAAAAAGTCCTGCTTGTTTTGTTGAAAATAATATTTTAACTAGTTCAGTATGATTACTTTGTGGTTTGTATTGCTATTTTTATTGGTTTTCCCTGTTTCTGAGGACACCAGAACCAGTAGAGAGATTTTATTTCTTAATAAGGGAATGTACACGTAAGTAACAAAAATTGTCATTAGAAACTCATATCAGAAATAATATCTGAAACAATTACTGCTCCCTTTTAAACAAATCTGACTGATATCAGTGTCTCCAGTGTCCTAGTTCTATAGGTCACCAGCCACACTTTGTTCACTGTCTCCTAGTAGACCTTTGAAAACTATTGAATTACGCATTCTTTATAAAATACCAGCTGGTGTTTTTATGGCTGTTTTAATACGAATTTTTTTTTCATTTCAAAAGAAATACTTAGGAGGGTTCTTTTCTTTAAAAGAAAATAGAGCCAGCCAGATAGAAAAACTGTCCTGTTGCATCCTATTACAAAAAGCTATGGAAACCTTTGCAAAAATGCCATAGTTGGTAAGTTACTGTCCGAATTGGGAGCATTCTTCCATATTAGTGACAAGAATTCTGATTAATTCTGGATTTCTCCTTTAAATATGTACTGTCTGTGACTATAATCAGGTGAATTGGATGTGCATGGGCTTTTTAAAAGAAATTAAAATTGGACCCTCCCCTCACTACTGCTTCTTTCAGTTTATACTATGTCACTGAGTTGCTATCGTTACTCTTTTAATTCCTATTAGATAAAGTGAGAACTATTGGTCCTTCTGTAAGTAGTGGTATTGTCCTGTATTACAAATTCTGACATATAATTTTGTCAATATATGTCCAAGACTATAAATGAAAGATACTTTCTATGCAAATAATTTTCCAGTCTATGATCTTATTGCTTTAATTCTGTTTCCCAATCTTTAACAACTGACACTAGCTCTACCATTTCTCTTCCAAAGCAATCTCTGTATCTTTTTACAAGCTACCTACTCTATCCATAGTACAGTTTCTGTGCTCTGGTTTGCCAAATGATTGGTATCTCTTTTAGCTCATTTCTAAAAAACACATCTCATCCATTTTACTTCATTTACAGAGATCAATAATATCTGTTATTTTGTCGCTGTCTATATTGGCTGATAAAGTGGAAAAGCTTGAGGACCTTTGTATTACTGATTTGGATTTTGGTTGTGAAGTATTTGCTAATGTGTTTTTCTTTTTACGAACTTTTACAGAAGACTCTATATTCAAGTACTCTGCGCTCTACAGTAATAGTAATTAACCATAGTTTGATGACTATCAGTACAGAACACCAAAGCAAATGGCTTATAATCATGTATTAATCTTCTTGAATGTGGATTTTGTTCAGCAGTACTAAGGATTTGTTCCACTGAGATAAAATCACACCATATTCTATGTAAAACAAGACCTACAATGAGCTATTTATTATATTCAGATATTTCTTGGAGTTAAATTCCAAAAGCAAAAAGGACTGCAAATTGAGCAGGGTACTGTTACTCATATCTTGCTTCCATAGTTTTAAACAACAATCAGGAGGTTTTCTCCACCTAGCTATTAGGCATCTAGTAACCTTCTTAGAAATACATTAGTTTTTACTTTGTGCATGAACAGCTAAGGGACATAATAAGAAATGGAGTACTACTACTCCTGCTTGGATTTACTATAGACCAGAAAAATTGAGTGCTTTATTCAAACACAAAGTCAGAATTATATGCCAAGGGCTGTATAAATTTTTCTTTTTATTTGGTTCTTTTTAATAAATTGCTACAGATTTGCATATCTACTTATAATATTTATTTGTTTGTGTCTTAATTACAAAGTGTATTATTAAAAATGTAAAAATGAAAAAAATATGTAGTCATTCTGGATTTTTGAGTATGACATAAATATTTCTGTGAGAATTTATATAACTACATATATTTATCCATATATAAATATGGGTATATCTCTATCTGCTCACCTGATTTTAAACTGAGCAACAAAACCCATTTAATTTTGCAGATAGCATTTTAGATCATAAGACTCCTGTCTCTAGCAGCTCATTAGACAGCTGTGCTATTTGGCTTTGTGCATGTATGTGTAAGAATCTATAATGAGTTTTGTTATTTCTCTACTTTATTGTGTCTGCCTTATTTCCATTGTTGGGCAGTTATTGCTGAGTGTCTATATTTCACACTTTAAAGAGTTAACTGTGGCTTTTAGTCTGAAGTGGCATGTTGTGAGCATGCTGAAGAAACAATGTGAAATTACTACTTTCTTTAAAATGTGGATTCTTTGTGTTCCACTGGGAAACAAAGAATTTGAAGAAGTCTTGAGGAACTCAAAAGGAATTTCAGTTCATCCTTGGCAACAGTTTCCAGCTGTGCCCAAGATGGCTGAGCTCTGTGTGTGAATGGGCTATCAGAAGAGAAGAGAGAAGTGTGAAAACAATTGCCAAACTAGAGTAATAAAAAAGTCCAAGGTATTTTATTTAATTGCAGTCAACAGTGGAAGTGGTCTGGAAAAGAAAACTAAAAAAAAAAAACCCTATCAGAGCTTTCTGTAAAAGAAAATAGCAAGTGGATTTACTTGCTTTCAGGTCTGCTAAAAACCAGTACCCAGTAGGACAACTTATTTTAGTATGGCAAGAGTGTGGTTTGTCAGGATCCCTGGGAAATCTCTCTGAACTGAACAGATTTGCCCTGGCAAGACTCCCAAATCAAGAACCCTTGCTCTAATGGGACTTTGCAAATACATTTTTTATTAGTGATAGGTCCTTTGGGGCAGGGGGTTTCTCTACTGGAAGCTTGCTTCTTGTTGGTTCCTGTGTGCTAGCATTACAATATCCAGTGATCTTCCTACCTACTCTATCTCTCCCACATTTATTCACTCGTAAATTGACTTTCCTTTGGTCGCTCCTTTTAACACAAGCTGGTATGTGTTATTGCACATGATTACTTTACTCTGGTTTAGCTGAAAATTTTGAACACTAAATGGAAAAACATATAGTAATAAGGAATGAAAAGGACATGGGAATTTTGTGTATAGCAAATAAGTTACAGCTGATTTATACCAGGATCTCTGAAGATCAGATGTGTTTCTTGTGATTGACACCAAGTAAGCAGGAGAAAAATGAGATACAGTATCCTCTTCAACAAATTATGACTCTTTTGGAAACAACAGACTCAAAGCACAAGGACTAGGACCGCGAGAGCTGCAGTCCCAGCACCGGTTCTTCCTTCACAGTTGAAAGCTCTGTTAGGCTCTATGTGAGAGTTTGCTCCATGTAGCCCATGAGAGAGCACTGCAAAGGCTCTTTGGCTGAAGTTAAAATCAAGCACTTCTTCCTGTTCAGTAGCTGCCACTAGTCTTTCTTTTGTTCTTTCTAGTAATTGTTTTGAGTTTTTAAAAAATATATTGTTATTTATAAACATTCTGTATGAGATTATTGCCTAAGGATCAGAGTCAGCTTGGATTTATTGCAGTAGGTATCGTGCAAACATAAATTAATGTCTTTCTCCTCCCACGCATAGTGAGACCTAAGCAACCAGTAGATAGATGAAAAGCCACTGACAAAAGCAGAAATAAAAGACAAATATGCAAAGCAATGCATGTTTTAAATGCCTTTATTCATGCCATTCACAGCTCTCCACGTTTGTAAGTAAAAATTCAATCTAGTTGTAGCTCAGTGCACAAATAGAAGAGTTTAAAGGGATGGCTAAAGAAGAACATGCTCCAGTTCTCATTTCCTTGTGCATGCAGCGATAAGACTAGAAAGAGTGAAAGTCTTAGCTAGAAATTCAGACAACTGGGTGATGAAAAGCTGAGATCACCAAGGGAACAAAGGAGGACATCAACTTTATATTAAGGTAACTAATCTAATGAATTATATATAGTTAGTTGTGGCGAGTTTCCACAAGGCAAGAAGGGAATATTGCTACTGGAGGAGGGACACAGGGAGGGAAGTTTAAGAGAGATGTTCATCCAGGCTACAGAGCAGCAAGCAGGAAGTTTCTGTCAGGGCAATATATTTATGTCAAGGCAAGAAGATTATCTTAGTAGCAGATTTTGAACAGACTGCAAGAAATACTCACTAAAACTAGGAATGTATAAATGCACAACAAGTGACAACTGTAATATGAAAGTTATAAGGAGAAATGGAAGCTGCAGGCAAAAGACAAGAAATCGAGCACTAGCAACTGAAAAGCCCTGCAACCACAGAAAACTACATGTTTTAATAGTTACAAAATCAGGAGGATGTAATCAAACATCCCCACCTGTTGCAGCAGTTTATTTCTTTTTTCTTGCAGCCTGAATTGCCACAGGGAAGGCTTGTAATCAGCATCAGCATGCTGCGGTCAATGTTTGTGTGCATGCCTGTGCTGCAAGTGTTGGTTCATAGAGAAAAGCATCTTTAAAAAGCTCTCCAAAAAATAAAGGTTTAAATTTTTATTCAGTAAGTGACCTTCCTTTTATGTTTCAGTGTTATTCCTTCCTTAGGTCCTTTGCAACCATCAGTAAAGCATCAGGATGGAAAGCCAGTGATCAGTTTAAACTTTTTTCCTAATTTTTTTGTGCGAAGGTTTCAAAGTTCCTTTATAAGCCAGATTTCATTTCTTCTTGTTCAAGCAACTGATTTTATTAGGATTTTTGGCTGGTGAAAGTAAAACGACTTTCCTGCAATTGTCCTGATAATGCTCTGTGAATTAACCAGCATTTTAGATGTTGTAAATCATAGAAAAACTAATAGAAATAGATTTCTGGATTTTTCTTCGCATAGCTATTGCATGTGTTAGATAAACCTCATTGTTATGACAGTGTATAATCATCTACTATTTTTCAGGCTGTTGTGAGTTAATAATTTCATGGTTTTGCTAGGCATGGTATTCTTCAGCTGAAATAGAATAGATGCCTTACAAAGCACTCACGAACAAAGCTGACAATAAATGCAGTTTCTAATCTCAGAAAGTACCTTGGAATATCTCAACTTCTTTCTTTTGCTAGGATTAGCAGGAAAACATTTTTTGTCTTCCTTCAATAGTGAATAACACCACCCCACCCCCCCGCCCCCGCTCTGTGATGTAGAAAATAAGATCATGGTTCAGCACTATGCGAACTTCAGCAGTTACATAGACCTAAGAAGCTCCCACTTTCCCAGGTTAACCATTCATTCTCATCTCGCCCAAATACATCACTATACCAGGCATGCAGACAAAATTATTTGCAGAGATGTGCTGTCAGCTGCATCAGGAAATAGAACCAGGTTTGCAAAGGAAAGGGCTGTTCTTAAGCAGTGTGATGCTGTGATGGGAATTGGTGTCAGGGAAGAGAGGACTAGTCAGGGACCCTCAGCTGAGGGAGTTCAGGTCTGCCATTGAATCACAGACTTAGTACTTTGTAAATTATTTAAACACTATTTCAAAATGGTGCAAATGTGTCCTAGTATTTTACATGTTTGCAAATATGTGACTCCTGAATTTTAATAAGCCTTTAAACTGTGCATGAAATTTTTATCAGTTAAGTTCTTATATTCACCACTGTTAAGGAGAATTTGTTGCTTCAAAGTGGCTTCTTTAATTATGACTTTTTGAACACTACTGAAAAATTGACAGTATTTGAACAGTCCTATCCAGATCATTATTTCTTAAACCTAACTGAGATTAATTATAGTCTTAGAATGCAACTGTATTCAAGATGGACTAAAAGATTGAGCAGAAGTTCTGCATTTTGGCACAAGGTCATGTTTGTGCAACAAATTACACACCAGTCCTTAGGGAGGATGGGATTTACAAGAACGTATTTGTTACTTCTAGCCAGACTAATCACAAATCTGTCACATTTACCCAGCCTCTGAAATTCATCATGCGCATATACTAGGTATTTTTAATTAACTTAGTGCTTGTTAAGGCTGTCAGCTGTTGTGTGCTTAGAAGTGGTTTTCAAGCTGGAACTGTACACACAGTTGTAAAAGCTAGAAGAGTAGATGCATCATTCTTAAGGAAATCAGAACACTGTTGAAATAAAACACTGTTCTTACTACTTTGTTAGTAGGAATACTGCACTGCATCTAAATACATTAAGTAATTTACAATAACTCAACTCTGTACCAAGGAAATGTAAATGTAAACATCATATGTTACACTTCGTTTTAAGGCTAGTTGGTCAACAGGAAGGACTGATAACACTTTTCTTCTATTTCTTCTTTATAATATTTTTACTGAAGCATTTAATGAGTGGCAATATTTTTGATTTCTTTAAATCTTTTTGCAAAAGAGAGAAGTGTATTCTTCATGACTTCGTTGTGCCCCTTTTCTGTCTTGTTCAAAAATGTTATTTTTATGGAAGCAGGATGCAGACCATCAATGGAAAGTAGAGCACTTTACCTCAAGACTGGCAGCTTAGACAGCAACTGAAAACTACCAGTATTAAAGAAAGGCTTGGTACCTTCTGCACAAATGTGGTATAATGTCACTATCACCCCAAATCAAAATAAGCTTTACTCCAACCAGCAAAATTTGCAGAAAAATTTTAGTAATCCAAGCATGGATTATAAAACTTAAGCTCCAGACAAGTCCTACTGAACTCTGTGGAAAACTTGCTGTTGACTTTGACAGCGGGCTTTGAAGTGACCTACTCCTGAACGATCTAGGTCAGAGCTGACTCGCTTGGGGCTAGTTCAGCAGAATCGAGAAGTGTGCACTGGTTTCGTTTCACCATTTTGTGAAAGTTCTCTGAGCTCACAAGGAGACATGTCTCCTACGAACTAAATTCATATACAGCATTTAAAAAACACATTACAGTGACAGCCTAGAGCACTGCAGGTTAATTATTTCCACTCAGAATAATTGGATAATAGTGTGAACACTATGAAGGTATACTCCACAAATTATTCATTAAAAGTGTCTCTTTCTAGTCTAACTTTCCTAATGAGAAAAGACTTTTTGCTCTGAAGTACAGAGATGCTTGTTAAGAGATGTTATAAGTGGCCGCCATCACCAGCAGCTCGGGGCCCAGGGGTTCCTCCTCATGGCTGCTGGAGCCCAGCCCAGTGTTCCTGGGGGTCTCCAGCCCAGGCCAAGGGATGCAGCTGCTGCTTCTCCATTTGCATGTTCAACCAGCCTCTATCCCAGGCCACTTTTACCCACCCCACAGGTCTCCCACTCACTGCATTGTCCAACTTGGTGCTCACTGCAAACACGCGCACACTCGCATGCTCGTCCTACAGACACCGTGCTCTTGTGGGTCCACCCAAATGCCAGCAGAGACCCTCTCCCTGCCTGATACCCTGCCCAGACCCAGGGTCTCTTGCTCACCGGCTGGTCCAGCTTGAGGTTTGCTTGTGAATGACACCCTATGCACATAGGATTTGGGGCAGATACAGACACTCACCCACCCGGCAGGCAGCACCAGACACACAGGCTGTGACCTGTAGTCCCGCTCCAGCTGCCAGTGCTGAGCCCATCACTCATGCTGGACCCCGCAGCAGCTGTTTTTCAGGAGACACGCTGCTCCCACCCCAGTAGCTGGGGCAGAGATCCCCACCCACTCCAGTGGGTGGCACAGAGACCCCACTGGCCCCAGTAGGTGACACCCCAGGACAGGGACACCTACACCCCCAGTCTGACTCCAGCTGCTGACCTTTTGGCAAATGTAAGTGTGTCTGAGTCCAGCATTGTACATGTTCACATACACCATGCTATGGTGTTTCAATAAGAGGCTAAATATGGAGGTAGTATATTTTTGAAAGGTCTCTCACCATTTTTAATATCTACCTATTTACTTTTTCATTCTAATTCTTAACTCCTTTTTAACATTTTTACTTTTTCTCTCTTTCCTTTCTCTGCTGAGCCCTTCTTTTTCATCCTAGCTCATCTAGTATCACCCATTTGACTCCTTTCCATCATCTGTCACTCACTTTTGATAGACTCATATTTTTGTCTTCAGTTGTTCTCTTTAGTCTTTTTACAACAGTATTTTCCTCTCTCTATTTTCACATTCCACAGCACAGGCACTGCATATCACTGTTTTTTAGTTCTCCAGTAGAAATGAGCCTTCAGTTTGATTGAAGCATCAGTTGGTTTTCCTCCTTTACAAAACTCAGTGAATTTCCACTAAAGCAGATAAACTCAGTTTGTTATCACTATTTAATCACAATTATTAATTCAAACTCTTTAGAAGGTTTTCTTTACAGGTTTGTGCTGCCATGCCTGCCATGTTGAGCCTACCAGCTCGGTAAGCGAGGGAGTGCTCAGAGGGTCTCTCACCCCTGGTCACTGGTGCCAGCCCTTCAGGTTCTTTGCTGACCAGGGACACTACTGTTGAGATGTCCCGATGAGTCTGCCCAGTGTTAGGGCCCATTTCACTGCTAGTGAAGTAATCACCTTGCTTAGGCTGTGATAAAATACACTTATTGTTCACTCTTTGTATCCATAAGCCATCTGCAAGATCTCAGGTTCCTCAGCATGACTGGCTTTCATCTGCCAATCTATTTCTGTTGCACCAAATTGCTTGTGAATAGACATAGCCGGTGTGACATTTCCTAAGTTGAGTGTCCTTCCTGAATATGAAATAAAGTATTCCTGAGCCACATAAAAATTTTCTTTGGCCCATAGTTTATATTTGCTGCTTGTTTCTTTGAAAGAAGCTGACATTCCATTAAAGCTATACAAACATGTTTGAATCAAAGGCAATGAAAAATAAAAAAATAGTTCTTTTATCTCTTTTGGTTCCTACTTACACACTGGGTTTTGAATTTGTTAGAAAATATTACATGCAAAAGCTGATAGCTGTTAAGTTTGTAGTTCAGCATTTTTATGTCAATTCTAAAATCCCTTTGAGCAATACTAAATTAGGAATTTCATTAAGAATAACATGCAACTATTTTATTGCTCAGGATAGTAAAAGAGCCTGACCTAAAACTATTGTACTGACAGATTTTTTTTACTTTTTTTTAAATTTCTCTGCACCATCTACTACCTTTCATCTGGTCTTTCCTCTAACTTAAAATACTCTTCCTCCTAATCTGTCTCCTTCCTAGACCCCCACAAGATAACTAAATTTCTGTTGATGTAATTTATTGTGTGATAATCCATATATATTAAATTTAGTTAAAAACTTCTATACTCTTCTCATAAACAACAGAAGGGAAAAAAATTAAGAAAACTGCATAGTTGAGAAACTGCAACCAAACACATCTGGTTCATTGGGCATTCTCTCATATGCTCACACGGTCCACTTCAAGTGAGATTTTTCTCAAGAAAGCAAATTATCTGGTATAAATACGTTTCCTGTCACAGGGGACCAGCTTAGTTTTACACATGCTCTGGGAGTGCAGGTGCAAGTGTATTAAGTGGTATTAAATGAACAAAGTGGTATTGAAAAACTAGTATATTTTCAAGCTTTGCACTGAAGAAACTCTCTGTGATTTTCAGTGTTTACACTCCTACAGATGTTTATAACAGTTTTAGATAATGTTTGCATTAAACATGTGCATAGAAACTGTTCATAACATAAACAGGTTTTCAGGTTCAAAAGCTGTATATATGTCATGGGAAAGCATGATTTGGGAAATTTAATGAAGACTCTAAGGACAAAAGTATGGCCATTTCTCTGGTTTATATTTTTTATAATTTGACACTTCTCTACTCTATTTCTTCCGTCCTGTGATATTAGCTTTTTTTCTCTCTTCTTTCACGCTTTTCCATTTGCCAATCCCACAAATGCCCAACTGTAGTTACTGTTTTTGACTAGATGACTATCCTTCATTTTCAAGCCGTGTTCAAGCACTTTTGGCCTCCAGACTTCCCAATTGACCCTGACCTGTAATTTGTTAGCAGAGGAGTGTAGCTACCAGCTCCTAATCTGGGTCTGCCATTGGGAGGCTGATTTTAAACAGTATGTACGAGGGAATTTAAAGTGCAGGAGAGCAATCTCACCCTTGAATACGTATTTCAAGGTAGTCCCTAAAATGCTGTCATCCAGTTTTTCAGCTCAATACCTTGATAGCTTCTCCTTGTAGCAAATCTGATGTGGTTTATAGGGCTTCAGTAGTCCATGAAGCCGATAGGTGTATTTTGTGATGAAAAACAGAAAGTTAGGGGCTGTAGAGGAAGAATCACTAAAAATACATATGCACCGACAAATGAGATTGGCAAGAATGTTTTCCTGGGTTGGCAAAATATGCTGACGATCTGTAGAGTACCCTACAGCCAACTCACACAGTTCCTCAGCAGGTGTTTCCAAAGAACTGAGGCTGAGACTTTTAAATATTTATGTTGTACATAATTTTGTTTCATTCCCAGACTCACTACACAGAAGGAACACGTACTCTGATTTGGCTCTCCTCCACAAGTCCTGAACTGTGAATATGAAATCTGCACTTCATTTTGTCCCCCTTGCCTCTCCATCTGTGCTGAACCATTAACAGT
This sequence comes from Gavia stellata, assembly GCF_030936135.1. Lineage (NCBI taxonomy): Eukaryota > Metazoa > Chordata > Aves > Gaviiformes > Gaviidae > Gavia > Gavia stellata. The sequence continues at coordinate 19,188,541 of NC_082598.1, read as the reverse complement.
TTAGTGGGGCTGCCAGCCCTTAAGGCCCTGGGACAAAGTCCATCGTACAGCTGAAATTGAGCGTAAACCAGTATGTCAAGAAAACACTTCATGCTTTGTTTTGTTTTGTTTTGTTTTCAGTATCTTTGTCATTTCCTACCAAAACTTTAGATTTAGGAAAATGACCTGTGCAGCTTGATTTTCAGGTCTTATACTAACCCTCTTCCAAAAAGATCACATTCAGAACTAATACAACATAGGCTTTTTTCCCATTTTCATGGGAAAACTTAAAATCCTGTAAGTGAACAAAATCCAAATTCCACCACTACTGGGTGCTTAGCTGTACTGCCAAGGCAATGGATGTGGCCAGTGGATTGTATATTGCTGAGTAAAAAGTGGAGCAAGACTTAAACAGTGGAAGTTCATCTGCTGTCTTTGCCAAATAAAGGAATGAGACTTTGAGAAAGAAAAGAGTAAACAAAAATAAAAAAACATAGAGGGAAAAAGAGTGGGGAAAAAAGAGATAGTTTTACAGGTGATTTTTCTCTTTCACTGACAGTGAAGGAAGAATTTGTTGGGAGAATTGTTTCCAGGTTTTGAACTTCCTATTAAATAGGATGATTACCTGCTCAAAAAACTCTTTTAAGTACTCAGATGAGTGTGCCTTCTCGGTTGACATCTATCACCCAAATCCCATTATAAAAAGTCAGCAGTGAGGCAGGAGACTGCTTCTTTGAACAAAGGGCATTTGCTGCAGGCAGGAAAGGTGGGCAAGACTTTGGGGGCAAGGGCAGCCACAGTACAGTCCCTCTTGTGCACTTAGTGGGGATGCGAGACAGACTATCTGATTTATCTGCTACAACAGCAAGAAGTGGCCTACCTGCCCTCGCTTTCATGCTGACTACAAAGAATTTGCAAAGAAAACAATCACTTGGCTTGATAGTCTTTCCTGGGGTAGTCTCACTTGTCTCTAACAACAGGGCAATATGTAATATGTACTGTCTTTCTAAAGCAGGGATCATACATCTGAAAAAAGTAAATATGTAAAGAGATAGCCTAGGTATAGTTATATATGGTTAGGAATATATGGTCATTTATAAATAACTTATAATTTATAAATAATAATTTTTACATTCTAATGGACCCTTTTTTCTTATATTTTAAAGTCTTTTATTACTATATTAATTTGTAATATAATGAGGAAAAAACTTTGTGCTTCTTTGTGTATTTTTTTTGTAACCAGCAGTGTCAGATCTACATCAGCCTGTCAATATTGTGATATTGGAGTGACTAGGTCACACACATAACAATGATCTGGATGCTTTTGGCCAAATATGATTTTTAAAACAGCTATTCAAAAGATAATTGTACTGACCACGTGCATTCATGGTACTTTCCATATTAAACTTTCATTAATAAAATTGTAGAGTTACAGTTCTCTAGTTTAAATATCTATACATCAGAGGTTTAAGCCATTGGTTGCAACTACAGATATAAATCATGCTAAATAGCAGTCACTCCTAAAGGATGTCTAGTATGCCCAATATCTATATGCAGCACATATATCAGTACAGCAGTACCTAGATATGAGAAATTGTAAGCCATGCTCCAGTTACAGAGCGTTTTGTGAAGTGCGAGCACCTCCTGGGACAATCGCCCGCAATTCCAGTTGGTGTCATAGGGAGATGAGTTCTAGGACACTCCCACAGTGAATTCTGGGGAAAAGTGTGTCTCACAGTTTAATTTTCATTGCAGAGGAACCAATTATCAAACCCAAGAGCAAGCACCACCAGTTAACTAACCTGAATTTGAAGAACCTTCACGCTTAGCCCAGAGGAGTTTGTGGCTGATTGGGTTAGGGATAACAGCTATGAAATCTCTAGTCAACCAGTTACTAAAAAAAAAAAAAACTAGGAAGAGTTTGGGTAAAATTCAGCTGCTTCTGAATAGCTCTTTGAAGGCTAAGAATTACTATTATTCTGTTCTAGAAGTTTGAAGGAAGCAGCATCAGTCCATCATTATCAGCGTGTTGGTGCTTCATGGTTCTTCATCTTTTTATGAACAGCCATTTTGAAGACTGGTAATAAGATAAGATTCTCTTACTACATGATAAATAAATTTTAATCTAGCTTAGATTAATTAGCTTCTTAATGACCACAGCTTTTTCCTCAACCTGTTTCAAACTGGGCAAATAGCTACAGAATTCACAGAAATTATACAATATTTCATCTTAATTAACACTTCTAGTGTTTCAATGTGTATTAAACACTGACTCAGCATAGGCCCAGTGTGCAACAGGTTTTGTAGGTATTAAGTAGTCCCTTACTCATGAAAAATCACATTGAAAGCTGTAGTACTGATCAGGAGGGCATGACAGAGGACTGCAATAGCTTCAGAATAAACTGCAGTCACTGGTAGTGAAAACCTTCCTTAGACTGCTCCTTACGCGGCTTCCTTATACTGTGAGAAGATAAACCAATTCCTTCACCTCTGCCCTGGTCTTGGTGTCAACATTTTAAATTACCTGCCAGAAGTGAGTACAAAGATGATACTTCCCTCCTAAGTTACTCCTCTGAAATTACTTTCTCCCATATATTTCATTTTATTTTTGACCTTGATCATACCGCTGCAAAGCCCATATGGTTTGCATTGAATTCCATGAGCTTTTGTGTGAGCGTAAAAGTAGCAAAATTGTTTGCTTACTCAAGGCTTTGAGCTTCAAACCCTTTGGAAATAATATGTCCCTTTAGGTTTTGCAAAGCACTGTATACATCTTCAATAATTACATAGTTGTGGACCTATGTAATTATGTAAGTAATAATTAATATATGGACAGTAAACCTTTGCAAACCTTAACTCAAATTAACAAGCTATAAGTAGATATTTCTAGATCATGTCTATGCTAGAAGAATTCCTGATAAAGAAAAAAATTTTTAAGATAAACAATTTCCTTTACGTTCAGATACCTGGAGTACAAGCATAGTGTGATATTGCAGACACTGCCAGCTAAGACCACAACGGATCCTTTTAAAGGCTTAGTTTTTGTACTCAAACTAAAAATATGGAGTTTGAGACACCCATCAGATCACAGATTGACTTTTATTTTATGCATTTATCTGCACAGTGTTTCTGAGTTGAGTTGATGGTTAAATGCTACAGATAATAAGTGTATTCATTCTTATTATTTGTATTAAAAGGTTTTGACGTTTCCAGAGATGGTCATTTAGGTCCGCCTGACCTTGTGCTGAAGCTGGATTGTTTCATCTGTTCACCAGAGCTGCTGTTCTCTCAGAGGCAGAATTTGCCTGATAATAGTTGATTTTTCAAGGCTGTGGTTGAGTCTTTCCTGGTTTTCCCCCTTTCTTTAATTTAATTTCTTTCAATGTTTTACTCGTATACAAACTGAGAAACATTTTTTTCTTTCATTTACAAAGTTTAATATCCTTAAAGCCTTCTCACTTTCTCTTTCTGTTCCCAAATACAAGTACATACTCTCTCAAGATTTCCTACAAGCTCCACGTAGTGTTACAGCTGGGGGGTTCCCAGTCTGGTTTAGTGGCAGAGAGGGAACTATTCTACGTCATGTCACTAATACCAGTACTCAGCACAAGTGCAGTAGCAGGGATAACCCAGGATTATCCTGGTGACTGTGCCGCTAGCACAGGAACTGTCAGTCGTGTCTTTTTTTTCTTGCCCCATCTGTTTTGCATTCTCACTGTTGTAGCAAGGGCCATTGCAGGGCAGCATTTGTGTTTGAGAGCATATGGTCGAGATGAAAAGTGCAGGAGCTGCAAAATGTCCAAACTGAGCTCTACCTTTCTCAGGAACATAAATCATTTACTCAGCTGTTTTACAGATGTTAAGTCTGTCATGTGCAGCAAATATCCATCCAGGAGATGCTTGCTCATATCACCCATTTTGTATAAAATGGTTAGTTAGACATCACAGGCAGTTACTCTGACAATTTCCTTCACAATAAATAAAGGTAATGCTGTTCACCTGCTTTATGGCACATGAACATTAACTATTCAGCCAGGTCAGTATTTAAAGATGAAAATATAAATAATACTTATTTTTATATATATATATATATGTAGAATGCCAAAACGGGAGTCTGGCTACACGTCATGGTTGATATTTTAATATTCAAAAAAGGCAAAAGTACCAGGTTGGTTATCACAATTGCTGAATGAATTATATGGGAAAACTCAGCCACAGAACTAGAAGACTGCCAGAAAGGACAACAAAAGATATCTTTGAGATTTTATTTGGTTTTGGTTTTGTTTTCCATATGAAACTTCAATATCAAATAAACTTAAAAGTCTTTAAAATATTTTAGCATTCAAATTTTTACAAACACTCTTACCTTGTGTTTTTTCAGATACATAATGTGACACTTTTCTGTTAGATGTTTTAAAGTGGATTATAAGAACTTTACAAGAGATGCACATATACAAAACATCCCCTTTATTGGAAAGATACAAAACCAAAACAATTTTGTTGTCCTGTTCAAAAATTCTGGTTGCCCTTTGCAATTCAGGATGGCTGCCATTTGTTTGGCCTTTTCCCATCAGGATTCTGCTATAATGATGAAGTCTGCAGCATGTACAGAAATTGTTCTCAAGCCTATGTTAACAGTCCTGATAATATATTTTTTAGGTTTCCTCTACGCTCAGAACAGTACCAAACGCAGCATTAAAGAGCGACTTATGAAGCTCTTGCCCTGCTCGGCTGCCAAAACGACATCTCCTGTTACTCAAAGCAAGTTTTATTTTTCATTTGATTTTTTTTTAGGTTTGCATGCATCAAAAGTTATACTTTCATTAACTGCTCATTTGAGAGACAAGATATCTGCTGAAGTAATCGTATGCTCTATTGAGGTTTAAAAGGAAGTGATGAACAGATTTGTGGGCTGGTAAAAGGTTTGTCGGTGTAGAGCAGGATGGCGAGATACCAGTGCCAGGGTCTGCCACACAGGAGCTGGTGGGTTAGAACTTATGCTTTCACCGGTTAAATTAAATGCCTGCTCTCAATGTATTTGGAAAGTGGTATCTTTTTGTGTACATGTGTGCATGTGCCTGTGTGTTCTTGCTATCCAATATATAGGATAGTATCAGCAGTACTGGTCTGGCAGGACAGGCTTTGCCCTGCAGGTTTTGACTATGTAACATCAAACTATTTAGGGAGTGATACCTAAAGTATGTGTCTGAAAGAAAAATAATAATGAGATTGAAAAAAAGTGCGTGAATGTAGAGATAAAGGAAAAGCATGGTGACATTACATTTAATGTCTTGATATGCTGTGAGGAAATAAAATCTCTCCAGGGTAGCTAACAGATAAAAATAGGGGGAGGGAGGGAGACAGGGAGGGAAGAAGTTCCATACGTGGGTACATACATACATATATATATGTAGATAGAGATTAATTCTAGTAATAACACTAATGTCTTCCTATGTAAATTGGCTACTATAACTGATTTTAAAATACCCCTGTGGACCCTATTCGGTCTAGATTAATTTGGCTTAGTTCTAGGCACTAATGTGAGCACCTAAAATTAGTAGCTGAGTGATCCCTGTGCTTCCTGTATACTCTTCTGATAAAGCGTATCGATCAATCTAAGGTAAAAAAATGCCTCCAAGAGCCGCTTCTTGTGCCCAGTGATTATAGGACAACCCGAGGCAACTTGGTTATGAACACAGGCCCCTAATTAAGTGCCTAGACTCCAGTGGTGTGGATTTAGGCTTTCTTTTTGCTACCCTGCTTCACTGTCTTTCATATGCTCCTCTACAGCGAAGACTGTGGTACTTGCTTTCCTTTCTAAGTATTTGAGATCTCAAAGATTAAAAGATGTGGGTGCACAGTGACTTTTTCATGGTGGCTTCAGCTGATGTATTTTACTTGAAAATAGGGTAGTTACAGTCAGTTACTGTCATCTTACCTGATAGTAATTCATTATGTAGAAGTTGCTTTCAGCTACATGACCTGAGTAATATACTCTTAGACTATAAAAGGAATCGTAGAATCACAGAACGGTTTGGGTTGGAAGACACCTTAAAGTCATCTAGTCCAACCCCACTGCCATAGGCAGGGGCATTTTTCACTAGATCAGGTTGCTCAAAGCCCCATCCAACCTGACCTTGCACACTTGCAATGATGGGGCATAGAATAGAAAAAGAAGATAAAATAGAAGGAATAGAAGGTTTGATCTGTTTCTTTGAAGTTGGTTGGAGAGCAACACATCATTATCTCTTGCACGTTTCTATGCAAGCTTTTTGTCTGCGCAGGTAACACAAAAACATTTAGAGTCAGTCTTAATAACCTTGACTGTGCAAAGCTTGTATTTTCTTGCTGAAAGTGTTTGTTTTATAAACCAGAAGATAAGTAAAAATAAAACTTGCATTAAATATTCATATTTGAGAACCAAATAGTAAAAAAAGATGCATTCAACATTTTTCTCTGTACTCTCATCGATAATGAAATGCTATATTAAGTAAAAATATTATGTTAAATGAAAATATTATATTAAATAAGAATATCATTGTAGACACACATTGTTATTATCCCATTTTGACACAATCTGTTATTTGATTTCTGCTAGCATGAAAGAAGCAACATTGTAATGTACTAGGAATGAAGCCAGCACTACCTACAGTAACAACCACATAATGTGAATTCCTTAGAAATTTTAAGGGGAATATTTTTAAAACAAGTAATTTGTTGAAATATACATAGCCTGAATTTGCACTTTGGTGCTTAGCATTTATCAATATGTGCAGAAAAAGGTTACTTGAATAAATAAAATCTTATTTCAGCATTCCCATTGAGCAAAGCATGTCAAAGAAAGCTTCTTCCTATCTGTGTGCTTTAGCCTAGTAAGCCTAAACTTAAATCCATCCTTCCTTAGCTAAATGTTGAAATGCTTGTGCTAGAGACAGGACTAGACTCAAGAAACTAAAAGCATGTGTGCATGCAGTTATTAAATAGATAGGGGAGGTATAATTTGGGATTTGTGCAGGCAAATGTATGTTCACAATTTTTAAAAGTATGAACTGAGCCCTAACTTTGGGCATGCTTCTGCAGCTGCCATTATTTGAAGAGTATGTGTGCTTTTTGCATTGCTTTTACCATTTTCTTCACTAACAAACAACGAAGGGTCCAAAGCATAGCTCCTGTGGCAAATACATTAAGAACTGTCTTTACTATTTAGCTAGAAGAAAGCTACTCATTAATGAAATCAGTAAGAGTATTTTGTTTAATATATTAATGAGTGAATATGAGATTGTTTCTGTTTCTCAGCTGACATGTGGTAGCCTTTTATAACAAAACCCAAAAACCTTTTCTTAGGCTGAAGAAACTAGAGAACTGAAATAACTAATTTTTCTTCAGTGCCGTAGAAATCATTAATGTTTAGAAATAGAAATATTTTCACACATTTTCACTGCATATTTTAAAGTATAGAAATTTTTTTCAGCCTGGATAACAGTAGCCATAAGTGTGAAGAAAAAAGTTAAAAACCTGCAAGCGACTCATGAATGCTACAGTATTTTAATCAGCATAGTTAGCACATTATAAGGAAGTTTACGGTGAGCTTATTATTTTATTATTTATACTGAGCCTTTTCGTTAACAGAAAGACAACACCATCACCACACTGCAGTCTTCTACATTCTCACAGTAAAAATGTTCATTACAAAAGCCATACTGAACATTGTGCTCCGTATCTCATTGTCTGGCTTTTATCTCTAGCCTCACATTTATTTTGTTTATTCATTTAGCTTCTAGAAAAGCTTGTAGATGTCTCTCTAGGTAGCCAGATGTTTCACAAATGGATGCTTAGAGAGCTCATTTCCAGTTAAGTCCTCTTCTGTCTAAACAATAGCCCATTTAAATCCCATATAACTCTTGGCATATAAAACACAAGTGACTTTTCAACAATATTTATTCTCAGGTTGATTCTTTTGTCAATTTAGCATAAACACCTAGTGTTGACTTGCAGTTGACAAAAAGATTTCAGCTGCATATCTACAGCATGACATTGTTATAGAGACTTTAGTGACTGTATAAAGAATGTAAAAGATTAATCCCTTAAAGGGGGAAGGCTTTAGAAACTGTGCAAAATAAACACTGGATGTTCTTATGCAGCATTAAAATAGGACTCAAGAACTTTACTACACCTTTCATAGATTAGGAAGACAGCTTCTTAACTCTGGAACTGCTTTATTCCAATTTAATCTGTAAAGGCAGGATTTTCCGGACTTCCTCTTTGCACCTCAGAGTGTCTTTTTTAAAGAAGAGAGCTGAAATTTTCTTATAATCTTGTGAATTAAGATACTGGCCCTTTAAAACTATTCTCAAACATCATAAGGTCAATGTAAAGTTGTGTCAGTTGGGTTTTTTGTCAATAGCATTTAGATTGGAAGTTTTCACAAAGATGGTAGTGTTCTATGACTTATATGAGATAATTTATAAAGAAAAATGGAAGAGAAACATATTATAGTTTGTCCATAAACTAATACACAATGGATGTTCTGAGATAAGACTGCAGGTGACACTGAAATCATCTAGGTGACACTGAGATCGTCTTCCTGAGATAAGTGCTAACAGCAACATCTCTTTGACAGGAGAAAAGACAAGGCCCTACAATTTTGTGAAGATTTATCCAAATAGTTTATATATTATTATTATACCTATTTAAAGGTTGTTCATGTTGTGTTTAGCTGAACTATATCTTCTAATGCCAGATTTCTCCCAAGCAGCTGAAAGTTATTATTACTGCATTGTAGCAGAACAAAAATATGTGAAGATGTAAACATAATACTGTTTTAATGGAGTATCCAAATATTGTGCTTTTATGAAAATTGAACTGAATAAAACTTTAAGAATGTAGAGTCCCACATTGATGAAAGAAAATATATATCTTCAGCATTGTAGAAGTGACAATGAGGTGTGTTTGTTTTCTCTCAAGTTACGTTTCTGTAGTTTGTATAACTCTTAAACCAGAATAAGGCAGTGATTTGATTAAATTAGTCTGGAGTACTACATAAGCCATGTTTAGTGCTGGAGTACTTAAAAACTGATGCACACATTCATATTTTTTATCAGGTACGTGGCTGGACCCCCATATAAAAAATACATACTGTAAGTTTCTTTAGCTATTTTATTGACCTTTCACATTCAAAACTCTACCTGGAAAAAAATACTATCATTCTTTTAGGGCTGCACTCAGCTGTAAGGCTTGAATGTGTATATCCACATTCTTATTCACCTAATGATGAAGTCACTAAAATACTCACGTTCCCCACTTAGGCTGCTCACCGTGAATAATCATGTTGCCCTGAAGGGTTTTTTATACTCAAAGTAAGGTGTACTGTTGAATATGCAACATCAATCTCACACACTTTTCAAAGCACAACTTCATGGTAAAAAGAGAACACTGAGAATCCCAGTCTGATGCAGTGAATTCACATCCATTAACTAATCAAGGGAAAATTTCCAGTATTCTGGAGTCACTAAAGTTTATAAAATTGTTTTCTTTGCTCAGAGAGTCATAGAAACAGAAGTCACTCTGAATATTTCTTGCTGAGCTTTCCTTCTCTGTCTCTTGTATTCTGCAGACACTGTAGAAGATGAAATGGAAATGGCCACAGTGCGACATAGACCTGAAGCTCTTGAATTGCTGGAGGCACAGAGTAAATTTACAAAGAAGGAACTTCAGATCTTATATAGAGGTTTCAAGAACGTAAGCACTTCCTTTTTTAATTTACCATCCGTTTACGGGATAGACCGCTACAATCTCAGCAGTATAAGAATGACTGGCAATGGAGCTCATGGGATTCAGTAGCTAAATACTGCATGTCTGGTCAGGTGAAGAAATAATTACTCTGCAACAATTGAGCCATTTAATGACCAAAAGATGCAGACAAATTAGAAAGCATCCAGAAGAGAATAATCATAACTTTGGACTTTGTTCAAGGACAGATTGAAAATTGTGTTGGAGTTGTTTGTCTAAAGATTAAATAATGGGAGAGAACATAAGTCCTCAAGAATTTGGTCAGTGAGAAGAAAGATTTTGATTTTTGTGTTCACAATAGCTATCACAAGAAGTAATTGGCATAAATTGCGCTAGAGGAATTTTTTCATTAGGTGGACAGCAGTAGATGACTTCTTCAGTCCTTCCTAGCTCCCCAAGTATATAAACTTGTCAGATCCCTTTGCTAGGAGTCATTATTTGTGATTTTTTTTTGCTGGTATATGTGCTCTATTGGCACATTTTTAGTTGGCAGGGATCCCTACTGAGGACCACAGTGCATGAGTGCAGTCTGCCTCCTTCTCCACTGTGTACTTGCTGTCCTGTGGTGCTGGGCTTGGTGCTGGCATGTAAGGCACACATGGTTAGTACAGCAGATAAATAAGACACAGAAGATTTTACTAAGTATTATTAAATTCTGGCTCTATAACAAAAGTAAGAGCTGCCTTTGATTTTATTAATATTATTTAAAAAAAAGCACTGCTTTCTTAAAACAAACAGGTTTTTTCTCTATTTTATTCTACTATCTTTCATGTGATTAACACTTCTATAGGATGTTATATACCATTAACAGTGGATAGAAAATACTTGATATTAAAAAAACTTGAATAAGAGCAATTGCTTGCAAATCATGAGTGTGTGATGTTAATCTATGTACTCAGTTGTGAGTACTGCAGCTGCACAGGTGCTAATTCTCCTGCTGAGCTAGAGGTAAAGATAAATTTAGTGGCATTTATCACCTTCCGATTTAGTTTTTCTTTCACCCTTACAAAAGGGCCACCTTCTTGCCCTTGGCAAGTGAAACTGTGTAACAAAGTATAACAGTGCTAAAAGCACAATGAAGCTCAACTATGGAATCAGAGAGAATATTTTCAACAGCTTGTACAAGAAGAAGTGTAAATCTTACAGAATTCTTAGATATCATGTATTTTGTAATGTAAGCAAGCCATGAAAACAGATGTTTTAAAACTACATTTTTATCGAAAACCTACAATGCAAGTAAAATACAGAGTTACTTAATGTGTCCTGTCTATATATCATCCTCAGTTCCAGAAGGTATATAATGTTGGCATGTTAGTGATTAACAGTGATTGCTCTTAAAAGCTTTTCATTTCCTCAGGGTACCAGAGATCATTCCCCTGCTAATGATGGTATTCCCTAGGTATTGCAAATCATGAACTAATGTCCCTAATTATCTAAGGCAAAAAGGTACAAAGTATAGTGGATAAAATAAGCCTTCTCTCTGTTTCTCTAAGAATAATTATTTGTAGAGTCTCAGAAATGAAGGACCTTGATAATTCTCTGCATAAAATGAGGTATGGAAAAAGAGAATAGGTTATAGAAAAGTATTTTAATTGATTACTGGTTTACCATTTTTTGAAAAGAGGAATTCCAGCTCTTCATATGGTTTAGTGTTCCAAGATGTAAGTTCTACTTACATCAAAGCAGTGTCAATAGTAATATATGGTAATACATCTTTATTCAGGTGTTTCATTTCCTTATCAGTACATGATAATTCAAGACATGCGTGTATAAATATCTTTGACTATTTAGAGCTAATGAGCATGAACTTCAGGTTTTTTGTGTTTAATATAATTGCAAAATTATCAATTACTTTCAAAAATGCTGTAAAGCATGCCTAGGGCTGGTGACTGTTATAAAAGTAAATCAATTTCATAGAATCATAGGGTAGTTTGGGTTGGAAGGGACCTTAAAGACCATCTAGTTCCATCCCCCCTGCCATAGGCAGGGACACTTTCCACTAGGCCAGGTTGCTCAAAGCCCCGTCCAACCTGACCTTGAACACTTCCAGGGTTGGGGCATCAACAGCTTCTCTGGGCAGCCTGTTGCAGTGCCTCACCACCCTCATGGTGAAGAATTTCTTACTCATAGCTAATCTAAATCTACCCTCTTTCAGTTTAAGGCCATTCCCCCTTGTCCTGTCACTACATACCTTTGTAAAAAGTCCCTCTCCAGCTTTCTTGTAGGCCCCCTTCAGGTGCTGAAAGGCTGTTCGAAGGTGTCCCCGGAGCCTTCTCTTCTCCAGGCTGAAGAAGCCCAACTTTCTCAGCCTGTCTTCATAGGAGAGGTGCTCCAGCCCTCTGAAGATCTTTGTGGCCCTCCTCTGGACTCGCTCCAACAGGTCCATGTTCTTCTTATGTTGGGGGTCCCACAGCTGAAGGCAGTACTCCAGGTGGGGTCTCACCAGAGCGGAGTAGAGGGGGAGAATGACCTCCCTCGACCTGCTGGTCACGCTTCTTTTGATGCAGCCCAGGATACAGTTGGTTTTCTGGGCTGGAAGCGCACATTGCTGGCTCATGTTGAGCTTCTCGTCAACAAACCCAAGTTGGTTGATGTCAACTCATCAATCCCCAAGACCTTCTCCTCAGGGCTGCTCTCAATCCATTCTCTGCTCAGCCTGTATTTGTGTCTGGGATTGCCCTGACCCACGTGCAGGACCTTGCACTTGGCCTTATTGAACTTTATGAGGTTTGCACAGGCCCACCTCTCGAGCCTGTCGAGGTCCCTCTGGATGGCATCCCTTCCCTCCAGCGTATTGACCGCACCACACAGCTTGGTGTTGTTGGCAGCCTTGCTGAGGGTGCACTCAATCCCACTGTCCATGTCACTGACAAAGACGTTAAACAGCGCCGGTCCCCATACCAAACCCTAAGGAACGTCACTAGTCACTGGTCACCACTTGGACATCTAGCCGCTGACTGCCACTCTCTGAGTGCGACCAATTTCAAGCAGTAGTCTTTAGTCCAAGCATTAGACTTCAGAAATGAAGGATTTCAAAACTTTCAACTGAGCTGGGGTTTGTTTTGTTTCTCATATTTATCAGTTTCTACTGCAAAATGCTCTACAGGTCTATGAGCAGCTTGCCTATGTGGATTAGTTCATCTTTCCTGTCACATATCTAGCTTTTACCAAATACAGTTTGAGCAGCTTTGGTGGGTGCTGATACAGGATGGCATTAAAGTGCCTCCCATGGTCTGTGCTTAGATGGTCTCCCCCTGACAGTACCCAGTCATCCACTTCTGTCTGCCACAGGCCACCTCCCTTCTCACTCCCCTTCTTTCTCATCTAGCTTAACACTATCCTGCCAATATCTCCACCCCTGTGTGCTTTACGTGTGTGCTTCGTGCACCAATATATACTGGGGTCCACCCAGCTGGAAAGCAGCTTTGCAGAAAAGGACCTGGGAGTCCTGGTGCACGCCAAGTTGAACATGAGCCAGCAATGGGCTGCCTAAGGCAAAGTATTGCCAGCAGGTTGAGGGAGGCGATTCTTCCCCTCTTCTCAGCACTAGTGAGGCCACACCTGGAGTGCTGTGTCCAGTTCAGTGCTCCCCAGTACAGGAGAGACACGGACATACTGGAGAGAGTCCAATGAAGGGTCACAAGGATGACTAAAGGGACTGGTGCATCTCTCCTATGAGGAAAGGCTGTGAGAGCTAGAACACAGTGGAATAGACTGCCCAGGGAGGTGGTGGAGTCACCCTCCCTGGAGGTATTCAAGGAGTGTGTGGACGTGGCATTGTGGGACATGGCTTGATGGGCATGGTGCTGTGTGGTGTGGGTGGTTTTTGTGGTGGTTTTTTTTTTGTGTGTGTGGGTGGGTTTTTTTGTTTTTTGGGGTTTTTTGTAATGGTTGGACTTGATGATCTTACAGGTCTTCTCCAACCTTAGTGATTCTGTGATTCTGTGATCAGACTGGAGAAGAGAAGGTTCGGGGGGATCTCATCAATGTGTATGTTATCATGTGTATCAACACCTGAACGGAGGGTGTTAAAGAAGATGGAGCCAGGCTCTTTTCAGTGGTGCCCAGTGACAGGACAAGAGGCATGGGCACAAATTGAAACACAGGAGGTTCCTTCTCAACATCAGGAAATACTGTTTCACTGTGAGGGTGACCGAGCACTGGCACAGGTTGACCAGGGAGGTTGTAGAGTCTCCCTCCTTGGAGATATCCAGAAGTTGTCTGGACATGGTCCTGGGCAACCTGCTCTATGTGGCCCTGCTTGAGCAGGGGTGTGGAACCAGATGACCTCCAGAGGTCCCTGGCAACCTCAGCCATTCTGTGATTCTGTGATATTCTGCTTAATCATTCTGCTAGGAAGGAAACTCCACTGAAAATATTTAATGAAACACATAGGCATACATCTTTAACATGACACCATGAAAACTTGTGCAGATCCTACCTCTGTGCTTCATGCTTCTCACCTGATGTTCTCCCGTCTTACTATCTCTTCAACAATTTAACTATATAAAGCAAGATATGTTAAGGCATGAATTTAAGTTGCTGTAGCTCTGCTGACATGCTCCTGTTACTTTAAATTTACAATGTCCCACGGCGCAGTAGCATCAGCATTGCAACTGCGCACTGGCAGGAGCTCAAAAGAGCTGTAGTGCAGACTGGAGTCCTAAAGGCAACGTAGCTAGCATCAGCTGGCATAGTCACTACACGTGCTCTAACCACTACATGTGGTTAATTCAACAGAATTATGCCCTATATATGGATTTTTGCTGTATTTGTGTCACCAATGAACTATAGAATAACTGTTGTTATGTGAGCACTTGATATTTGGAATAAACATGCAGTAGTTAAGCTAGTTCAACCATATCAGTTAAACTAGTTACTGCTTGCTAGTCTAGGAGTGAATGTTGGTTTCAGGCAGCATTTTTCCCATCTATAAATCCACAGATTGCTTATCTCTTTACAGAAGGAACATACAGCAACTCTATCCTTATATAGAGCCTAAAAAAGTGGGAGATTTTCAATAGTTTAACTATAATACTACCAGAAGATAAAGTATCTGTAACAGTGCAAATATTAATAACCTTAATGAACACAAAACTGTAAGCTTTAGAAAGGACAAGACTCCATACCTACTATGGTGATAGTAGCTATTTCTGAAGAACTTGGGTATCTCTATATTATAATAATGCTTTAGGTGTGTCAGAAAGTAATGAATAAGCAAAGTGGAATTTGTTTTCTGTATATTTTCAACAGCCTTTCTAGTATGCACATTTTTCCCTTTGTCTTTATGCAAGCATGGCAGGAAGAAATAGGCCCCAGACATGATAAAGAAAAAACAATTAATGAAACAGAAGAAAAGCAGTACTCAGTCCCTTTATCTCAGTATCCTGTTTTCAAGAGTGTCCAGATAAGGGAAAGAATATAAGAATATAGGGAATTTAGAGTGATAATTCCCCTAACATACTGTTCTGTCACCTTGCACTCTGCTACTGAAATACTTCCTGTGCTGAAAGTTATAACTGCATCTTCATATTTTACATACTTTAATCAAAGTTTCTTTCATAAACTGTGATAAGTACTTTCTGAACCTACCAGGGTATTTTGCCACCCACAGCATCCTGTGGGAAATTAGCTCCATGCCTAATTATGCCTTCTGTGAAAAATAATTCACTTCTGTGTCAGACCTGCTGCCTTTTATTTTAATAAGATGTCTATAGTATTTCTGCTGTGAAAAAATGAGTAACGATTACCGTTACTTCTCCAATACATTCACTGTTTTACACACCTCTAACACATTTCCTACTTAGGTGCTTATTTTCCTAACTGAACATTTTTTGTCTATATAATCTCACTCCAACCTGTGGATTTCCCTGAATCTTCTCTAGTTCTAGGATGTCTGTTCTGAGATAGGGATGACCAGAACTTCTCACAGCTTAAGTCCAGTTATTTATTATTTATGACTTCAAATTACTGACATATAGTTCTGACTGACTTCAGATGAGAAAGCAGTAAATACTCCTGTATGTCTGTAGTGTTCATGATTACAAAGTTTGATTCATTATGTGGGTTTTACTTATACAAAAATTAAAAGGTAAAACTTTAAAGATAATTTCATGGATTTGATTTTCCAGTGTAGGCAAATTACACACCAAATCCAGCAAAAAGAAATTCAAGCAGAAGGAGCATAGTGTCTCAGATAGCATCTCTGTGTGTATGTACACACTTGAAAGCTTCCGAGAGTCTCAGATCACACTGTAGTATAGCTGATGCTCTAGAAAGCGAGAAGCAGGGGATAACTGCAGGAAAGGCACAAAAAGTATTGAAATGCCTATCTTGGCAATGGCTGTTTTGGTAGTAGTCAAGGTCAACATTGAAAAGACAAGAGGAGATATGCTAAAGCAAACATAAGGCGGTGGGATAAGCACTTTCAGATGACCTAACAACTATTACCAGGAAAAGCGCCAAGGGAGAACTTATGCCTATATTCGGTAATTTAGCCATTTTAAAGCTTCTGTGGTATCCTTGAAAAATGAGCTTAATGGAAGTCCTAAGCCCTCCCCTGGCTCAAAAGGTTGTCCCCAGCACTCTGGTTTTACAGTGTTCCTGCACTCTTGTTGATGAATTGTTGCTCAGCTGCCATCGCCGTGGGACCTCTCCATTTTGTATTTGGCTTCCTGTCATCCCATTTCTTGTAAATTGAAATTGTGATTGCTGCAGTCATTAACCTTTCAAACCAATGGCTCTGTGGCAGGCCTAGTACAAGTGGTACTTCACAATAAATTGCAAAGACTATCAAGCATGCACTCAACATGTGGTCTTTCTTTCTCTTTTGTCCATTGATAGGTCTCTCACAGTTTTAAAAATGTCTCTGAGCTATGGCACATTTCCATTTTAAAAATGCTTAGATAATGCTTTTGCCGCACAAAAGATGCTCCTGTGCTAAACTTACAAGTTAATGATCTTTTAATTTTGGTTGATTATTATCATAAAAAATTCTGTTGAACTCTGTGTTGGGAGACTACTAAACTTTTCTGGAAAAGTGAAAGGATTTTTGATGAACATTGATCTTACCCAGCTGTATATCAGAGAAAGTGTAAATTGAAGCCATGCATGCGTAAAAATGTCCCTGGATACATACTGTAGCTTTAAATAGGCAGCTCCATACTTGTGACATTTATTGGGAAAACAACATTTCTAAGATACCTTTCTTCCCTATTGCTGTTAGCAAATGAGGCAAACAATGACAGTAAGATAATAACTCTGATAATGTTGCAGCTCAAAGACAGGTTCCCCCACTACACTACCCATCCATGTAAGAATACGTTTGTGCATTACTCAAAATATGCTAATTTATTCAAAGATTTTTCCATTTCAATTATTGTTTGATGAAAGCATTGTATTACTGTATGTTGCATTTGTGAGTCTCACAGAAAGTTTAATGAAAGCTCGTTTTATAGGTTATAAAACTCATTTATCGATTGTCTAGGGCATTCGAGTTTTGCATGATAAAATACAACTATTCTCATTGTCCTTTTCTGGAAAATTTGTTCCTTTTTGTTTGCTCTTCTGTTAGTCTCTTACAGAAAAAAGTATGTGAGGAGAAAGTGCTTGTTTTATGTAATTAAGTATATTTCCGATCTAATGAGTAGGAAACAAAAACACATGGTTCATATCATGTGGGTTTATCCAAGGTATATCTACATACACAACTGTAAGAATATTCATAGGATATTTTTGATAATTTGGACTAGATGACCTCCAGAGGAGGTCCAGAGGAGGTCATCTCACTGGAAGAGTCCAGGGAACAGTTCCATCAGTTTGTGATCTGAGCTGCCCACATTCACATTAGACAAGTAATTTAATAAACAAGATTAACTAATAGTTTGAAACTAATTGCTGTTTCTGTATTGTGTACAGCAGCCCACTCGCCTCAAAACCTCAATACACCTACAGTGTGAATTTTCACATTCTTAGCTGTAAAAAATCTCCAGAAATAAATAAAATCTGCATAAATACTTACTGCGGAAATTCAGATTGTTGTTTGATATGGCTTTGGATCTAGATAATGTTGGCACTCTGACATTAAAAAAGAATTTGGGATCACTGAGACACCGAATCTTATGTCATCATTAACATTAACTGACAAGGAAGTAAAATTCAAAGTTTTGATGGTGATCGTCAAACACCAGTTCTAGATTTCATATCATAAGTGCTCATATTAGGTACATAAAGCTCTGTAAAATTATCTGTGCTAGGCTCAGTGGTATGGTGTAAAAAAATTAAGTTTAGCACCAGCTGTCATTACAGTCAGTTTATTCAGAGATAGAGCCTATGAACTGCAATTAAGAAAGCCTTCAGGATGGTAAGGAAGCTGCTTCTATATATTTATTTGAATTTATGGCCCTCTCCAAAGCTTGTGGGTCTAAATATTAGACACCTTCATGAGCTACAGTGATCTGTTGAGAATAGGTGCCTGAAAGAACAAGGTAGCTTTATCCACATTTGGTATAACAGCCTGGTAGAGCATTCTCCCATTCAAAGAGAGTTTTGAAAAGTGAAAGAAAAATTATGATTTTTTTAAAAATAATTGGGACTTTGAAGAGGAAAATTGAGTTGGTGCACTGAATAAAAATAATTTTCACTGTATAAATAATTTCTCTACTCCTGCAATTTTTTGTTTAATGATGAGGATGAAGGTTAGGCATATACCGTGCATTTTGCAGTATATGCACTAACTTGTGCAAAAACTGAAACATCTCAGTGTAATTTTGAGGGTACTGAAGTTAAAGTTTTCAGCCTGGTTTAACTTTTCTAATACATCTGTATGCATGATGTTCTAGGAACACTAAATATATTTGTTTTGCTCATTGTAATTGGAAATTACTTGTTAAGAAAGGAGGTATGAGAAATGTATATCAGTGTTCTACACATGGATGACTTTTACAGTTATTCTCTTTGCACAGCCTCTGATTTATGACTAGTAGAGATGTACAGTTCTGTCTTTCACTTCTGTCTTTCAAACATAGTTTCTAAGATAATCAATGTCTTGATTAGAATCTATTTAGTACAAATGGAAAGTGTGTCCCATTGCATTATATTTGACAGACACTAAAAGCTGACAAGGGACATAAGCATTTGACTATAAAAGAGATTAAAAAAATGGGTGATGCAAAGAGTTTGAATACCTCTGTGATGATCCAAACCGAGATTTTGAAAGTCCATTCCATTTTCCTTCCTTCCTTCCTTAACCTTTGCCACCTGTTCTAAAGCATGGCCAGGGGCAAAGACAGCATAATCCTCTTAGTTTATATCTCTGGAACACTGTGTATTATAAAACAGAAGGTTTCACACTACGAGAAATAATGTTTTAGCTTGGATTGGCTATATCTGAATCATCAGTGTCCCCCATCTCACAGAGTCAATAGGATGTCTTCAGTTTGTTGTGATTCCATTCAGTTCTACACTGGCTCTATGTGTTTTTATGGTAATGAATAAATGCAGATTCAAGATTAATACAAGCCAAAAGAGAGAAAAAAACCCAAAAGTGAGCATGACAGACAACGGCACTAATGCAAGAGTATTTTGCCCCTCACATCAGTCCTCCAAAGCTGCTTCTTGCAGATGAGGTGACTCAGAGCTTAAATATGCTTTTCACCCTCCCCAACGGAGTCCTAGGACAGCAAAGCAAATTTCATTTCACCAGCAGTTAGTGCAGTTGCTTTTCCCTCAAGGTTTGACAACTGTCTGTAGAAGTCCTTGGGTTACACAGAATGTAATCTTAGCAAGAGCAGGATCTTTCCAGATGCAGGCTTTCTTTCTGACCAAACAGAAAAGATGAGAGCCTGGAAGAAAAACACCAGTCACTTAAAGGTTCCCACCTAGCTCTCCGGGTTAACATGAAACAACACTAAAACTATTTGACCTATAACCCTCTGTAACTCTAAATATTAAACAAGGGATGGGTTGCTCTACTGGGTAACAGTGCATGAAACATGCCCATTGTGCTGAAAGTTTTTACAGAGGTGCTGACACCTCTGCACAGTGTATGAACAGCAGTGTTGTGAACACAAAGAGGATATATATACAAAGAAGCACCAACAACTTGTCTTTTCTGATAGACGCAGTGATGACACCTGAAAGGGTTGTGCTTCATGCATATAAACCTGTTAAATTTGTAACATAAAAGTTCTGAATCTTACTAGAAAATTAGATAGTAATAATTCAAACTGAAAAATTAACATGTCCCCATGTTAGAAAACATGTGACTTGTTTAGCCTTAATAAACTAAACAACAGACAACTGCATAATGAAACTCCAAGCAAGTAAACCTAGAAGCTGGATATCATGTCTGCTGTCAAGAGACAGATTTCTGTAAATGATCTTCTTCTATCTAGAGAAAGTTTCTGAAGACATGTATAATGCACATAGCTCAAATGTCCATTTTTAAAATAGAGTTATTATTTAGCAGTTGTGCTTCAGATAAATTGTTTTCTCAATTTTAGATGACTGAAGAAAAGCTTAAAAAAAAAAAACCTTGCCAAGGCAGAATTTAGTTATTACATTTCAAAAGCACTGGCATTCATTTACTGGGGGCTTAGAGGGAACTTTTCCTTATTTCAAAAAGGCTATGTGAAAATATTTTAACAAACTGAGCAATAAATAATGCTTACATTCATTATATATTTTCTTCAGGAGTTAGTCAAGAAACTTGGAACTTTTCAAATATAAGAGTAAAAATAGTTTGGAGGTACAGTTTGACAAACCTAGTATATAGTTGTCAGTCATCACAAATTTACAGACCTTAATGTGTTCAGCGGAGATATTCGTTTCAATTAGTCTCACAGTTGCTAGCAGAGATTGAAATCTTCTTTTTGAAAGTTAGTAATGAACTCAGTCCCTACACTCCCATTCATCTCATGACTTACTGCTGTTCATGGAGATACCTCACGTCATGTTCACTAGGGAGAACCTGTCATCTAGCATACCAAGGACTGTCTTCATAATAGTGATTGCTTACTTCTGAATTGTCTCTGAAAAATGTAGATGCCAAGTTGCTAATTAGCAGCATTTAAAAAGAGTGTGAATTTAAGCACCCAGTATCAAGAATAGTGCAGAGCACCAAATACCTATAAAGTTCTACTTTATTCTAAAAAAGTTAATATATTTTGGTGGAATTGTATTGCTCTGTGTGCTTGTCTGTCCCTCCTATTTGAGCTTGGCAGTACCACGTCCTGTGCTCTGGTGTGCTCTCAGCGTGCCATCAGCCATGCCATGCTGACACTTGATGCACAGTATATACCTTCTGCTCTGCCAGCCACCTGCTCAGTGTAACTCAACTGCTGGTAGAGCTGCTTTCTACCACAGAGCTTCCATGTGTGCCAATATGTGATACCTGAGGAATATAAATGTTTATGTGCTAGAATATGAGCAGCAAAATTTCTTTGTCTACAGCTCACTGCAGCTACTTTTTGCTGCAACTCGACTAAGCATTACAAAGCTTGGTGCCTGAGTTATGTGAAATTGTTGGATTTTCTGGGTAATCGCTAACATTAGAGAAGTAAAATTTGGTGCAATGCACCATTGAGGAGGTTGTAATTTAAAAATGTAGTGAGTAGAAACCTCTTACTCTCTCCCACGTGTCCGCTTACCTTCACATGGTGAGATGAATACTAATTGTAACTGCTATAAACACTGGGCATTATAACACACAGCGTAAGATGTCTTAGTGAGCCGATTCGTCATTTGATAAAAGTGTTCAAAAAATCCTCCTACTTGGATTTCTTGCTACTGCTTTTCCTACTTTTAGAGTTTTATATAAAACATGATGATTCCATATTAAATCCTGTACTGAATTATCTCCCTGTTACACTGCAATCCAGAGACGCAAAGTGGACACACATATTTTCAGGTGGGTGTCCTAGGCCTGCAAAATGAGAGGAGAGGGCATAAATACATCTTCTGGTGATACCTTTGGGTGGTGCAGTTCAACCATTTGGGTCCTGATTACTTCATATTTTTACAGACAAAATCTTATTTGTGCTGGACTGAGGGATCTGTTCTGGATCCCAGGAATTTCCAAGTAATTTTGGATTTTTATGATTTTTTCTTGTTTAAATCCCTGATCAGTTTAAACAAAATCAGTTATGTGTAGGTTTTGTCAGAAAGTAGTGAAACCATCAAAAGTCCTTTCTTGTTTTCCACAGAATTAATTTCTGGTTTGAAATTTCTTTAGGTCTATATCTGTGCTAAAAATAAACACCGATGAATCTTCAAATAAAACAGCAAATCACAAGTTCCAGAGCATGAAGGTCAAGCCTTTCAGAATCATGGAAGTTTATTATAAGTCTTGGGCCAACCTGCATTTACCTTTGAGTGAAAGTCTAAAATCCAGGGCCTGACAGAGCCAATATTCTTTAGATCAGCTGGACACTTCTGCAGTTGCTCTTCACTCCGATTATGTGAATGATTCTCATGTTAAATTTCAAGCAAGGGAATTTATTCAACCCAATCAATTCCATTGTGAAATATAGTTACAGGACCTTAGGTATGGTGAGTATAACGGAGGAAATAGGAGCCAATAACTCAGAAGACAGCATGATTCAGTAAACACAGCATGAAACTAGAAGTCTAAAGACTCTAGCCTTTTGGCTCTCTGGCTGGCTTATTAACTGCTACACACCTTTAAAAGCCTTAACTATCACACTAAAAGGCCTTCTGGGTTGCAAGAGAGCATTATACCAGTGCTTCGCTGCCTGCACGGGCTCCACATTGACAACTGCCTAATTTAAATGTCTCTGGTCTGACAGCCAAAACCTTTTAGAGTGTCCCTGGCTATCTGAGAGATTACTTCTCAGCCTTTGATCAAAGCCTCCTCCAACACACCCTGGGAACAAAGTGGGGAGCGCCAGCCGGGGGGCTTGTGGCTGTGGGAAACTGAACTTTCCCAGGAGCTGGAGATAGCAAAGTTCATCCTTAGAGGACAGAAAAATGAACACGGAACTCCTCGGTGTTAAGAGTGAAATGTGTGTTCTGTGGGCAGTATATTTGAATGAGGCTGTTTACCCCTCCATGACTAAGCTCAAGTGGAAATAACAGTAACCTTATGTCTGAAAAAACGCTGATCTAGGAAGCACTCTATGTGGTATTTCTAACAATTATTTACTTGCTCCATTTATGCATCTCTGACACTCTGACCAGCCTCACTGTGGCCT
The DNA here is from genome assembly GCF_030936135.1 of Gavia stellata. Lineage (NCBI taxonomy): Eukaryota > Metazoa > Chordata > Aves > Gaviiformes > Gaviidae > Gavia > Gavia stellata. The sequence goes on along the minus strand of NC_082598.1, from coordinate 19,165,562 downwards.
CAAAAAAAGAAATGTCAAGAATAACTTTTACAAGTAAAACCCCGGTAGCTGGGTATAGCAGTATTTGTCTCCGGCACATTACCTACCAGCAATTATAGGTATCAGGGCAACAGACACATGATTGTGCTTGTGATTAAAAAATGTCCCCGCTAAGCACTGAATCTAAGTGCACAGGAAGCCTATTGTACAGGCTACCAAATTTGGATCAATAGGCAGGAAATCCAGTGTCAATAACTAACTTCCACGTTGTTCTGCTGAACAACCCAGTTCATCTCACATTCTTTCCTCACCTCTTTACTAAGTTTTTAGGGCATAAGCTCTTTGTCAGTGTTTCTCCATGTCCTGAATAATGAGTCCCCAGTAAAAATCACAGTACGATGGGTGATTCTCGACTATTAACAAAGTTTTAAAACAGACAATATTTGTTACCTTCCTCCACAGCAAGATGAGAAAGAAGAGTGACACAACATAAAACAACAGAGAACTTTAATATGAAATCAGATGCAAAATTAGATTCAACTTGACCCCAGAGAGTAATGGAAAATTTGTTTATCAGTTTTTAACTACCCCTATAGATTCACCAATTATGGGTACTTGTAACATTTAGCTCCTGAATTTATACTGTTATTCTTCTAGGCTAAAAATCCTGCCTTTCTTAAAGTTAGTTGCAAAACCTCATTGTTTTTAATGGAACATGCCCAATTGTCATAAACATTTTTTGACCCTCGTCATGTGTTTTTCACTATGAGAATGGCTTCGCAATGATTCCAGAGCTTTACATAAAAACGTGGCAATTACAGTTTTGTTCAGCTGATCTGTCCCCCACCACATTAGCTGTCTGTGATGAAAAGAACTGCACGTTCCTTCAGTTTGTCAGACAACTGTAATTTAGTCTTCCAGTCCAGTCCCAGAGGAAGACGTTCCCATGAGGCAATACCAAAAATATATTCTAATTATTATTTTTTTAACAGTAGATAAGCAAGTACCTGTCCCTGTTGCCCTGTGCTGGAGAAATTTCATCCTTTTGCTGGTTTCTTCTGATCATTTTTTTCTTTCCTCCTACATTAATAAGCCTTGAAAGAGTGTGCCTCCCAAACAAGGTATTCCCACCATTGAATTGGGAGCATGCCGCACCTCTTCAGAGCTCTCAGTTTTTCAACAGAGTTTGCTTTGCAAACGAGACGCCTTTCTCCATTTGGTCATTGCATTCTGCATTCAGAGTTCTTGGGAGCAGCATCTTTTGGGAAATCTCAGGGCACTCTAAGAAGTTTTCAGCTTCATTTCCCAGTGAAGACCTAATTAGGATCCTAAGATTGAAACCCATTCTTTTTCTATTAATGTAACTGTCTCAACACTAAATAGTCCACGAACAGGCTAGAAACTTAGGCACAGGGATCAATTATTTTTTCTGTTTCTTATCTCTAAGTAGTATAATTTTCCAGATTTGAGTCTCATATCATGCCTCAGACTTGATCAAATAACCACACTGAATCTGATTTCCAAAAAATCCACTGCACTTCCAGTAGTGTTGAAAATAAATAAATCAAGTCATATAGCATCTGCTTCACTCAACAAGAGATGTAGTACCATCCCCTGCAATGGAGCCCAAGTTATAACAGCCTTATTTTATTATTCTGTTCTCAGAAGCTGCAGTTATGGAGCAAAGACAAATTTTATGTGCCATAAACTTAGCAGGTTTTGCAAGAAGTTTTTATGCCCAGCAATTTCAACCTCAATGAATCTCCATCAGGAATGATACCACTATGAGAAATGAAATCTCTTTCTTCGGCCTACCCTGTATGATAGATAACTATTGTTCAGATGTGTCTGATTCTCTAGTTACCTTTTTCACTTCTTGTTATCTGTTTTAACTGTGAAATATCTTCTGCTTCTTTTTTGCTTCTCTATGCTGTTCATGTTTTCACAAAAATATGCCAGCAAATATCAATCACCATTTATTTAGGTTTCTCTCAGTATTCAGTTCCTATGATTTGACTTGTGCTACAAATTTTAGATACATTGCCAAAAGCAATGTATTGAGTATCCACATTTGAGAAAGGGAAAGCTTCAGAACAATCTAAAGGAGACTCGTGTAGTCTATTTAGATTTTTTTACTGTGCTAAAAAAGTTATCAGCTCATATTCCTGACTAAACCTCAAATTCCATTCCGATGCTTTTCTCATGTCTATTGCTGAATTATAGAAACAGTATCTCATTTGTAAGTAGGAATGGTACATCCTCCCCTGTCTTATGGAACTGTTTGCTCCTCCTTCTCAAAGGCATTTAGATTTATGGCCCAAAGCATTGCCACAAAGCCCACTCTGGCCCTTCCATGATCACCATAAACAGTAGAGCTCTAGTGGTCAAGTATCTTCTCCATATCATATCATGGGCCCGTGCTCTGGGGAGCCCTTTGGGCAACAGAATAAAGGAGATGTCGGTGTGGTGTGCTGGTAGGCTGGATGAGTGCAGATGTGACAGTGAGGTTTTGGTACATGGAGAGGGGAGCCTGTGACAGATATTGAATGCCAGAGAGCCTCCAGGATGAGGCACGTTGCCCTCACTGTGTGAACAGAGAAGCAGCATTTCTTCCCACGGACCGCATCTCTCACAGCAGCTTCATACACGTCATTGCCCCAGTTGCTTTGGATTTTCACCGCTGTACTTGGTGAACCAGGTCCTATTTATGCTAATGTCAGGCTCAGTTTTATAAATATTTATGCAAGTAAGCACTTTTGGTTTTATGTTTGCAACGCTGGGGCCCTTCTCCTCAGAGATAGTGTTCGTAGTGGAGAAAGCAAAAACCTTTGTTAAAGGATAAATGTGTTACTATATAAAATATAAATCATGAGTACATTGTTTGATTTCCAGTTTCTAGCCTGCTCTCCATTGGCTTTTATGTTCTTCGCCATTTCTGCAAGCTGACAGGATTCTGTAAGAGCTAAAATTCCTCAGTGCTTTTCATTGTAGTTAGCGCTGACCAAATATTGATCTGTCTGCCTTTACCATTGCACGTCTTTGAAAGAAATAAAGGCGCACCACTCTGAAAAATACTGAAATAACATAAGTCAGGACACAGTTTCAGGCTGAGTGTCTTTCATGCAGACATGTGTCCCAGGAATGCAAAACTCACAGTATTCTTACTTCATGATGAAAATGAAAATTTGAGTTGGTGTCAGAACTTAGCACCAACATCCAGCTGACTGACAAACACACACACAAAAAAACCAACAGATCAGCATTTTAGATAGAATATAGTTCTTTTTTTTCACCCCTGACACACTGAGGTTGCTTCATAAATACCTTGTACTAAATTCAGGCTTTCTCATTTTCAGGTATGGCTATAAAATACTAGTAATCATGATGGTGCCAGTCTGCTAACCTTTAGCAGAAGGTTGTTACTACAGTTACCTCCGCAGTGAATCGTCCACTCTTTAAGGGTACAAGGAACTTCTAGGGAAAACCAAAGCACCAACTGAGCTTCTAAATTCTAACTCCCTCATGTAGGAAAAACAGAATGAAGTTCTCTGTGGTTTTAAAATAGGGAATTGACCTATACTCATATATTGCTGTTAGGGATTGGTGATGTCCTTCATTCTGCTCAAGTGAATCACTTGAGTGGGTCTAAGGGAGTGCACCTGAGCGACCAGCACTTGCCAGCAAAGAGCTATTGCTCCTCCTCTTAGCTAGGATGTCAGTCAATTTGAAGGGACTTGATCAAAAGCACTCATGTGGGAACATGTGAAAGGAAAGCCACAGAAGCAGTGCTCACCTAAATACAGCTTCTCCCAAGAGGCTGAGTCCCTTGTCTTTGCCAAAGTGCTTACAGCAAACTGCACCGCTCAGTATTTGAAGCATGGGTTCTGCTACATTTAATTTAATTATAGCTCCCGCTTATTTGTGAAGTCAGGATTGTAAAATGCCCTCCTATATTGACAAGTAAGGACAGAAACAGTAAGCACCTTTCAGATGCCAGGGACTCATCCATAAAGTTTGGTGTGTCAAGCTTTGGAGACAGCTTTTAAGTTCGAAACTTTAGTCATGTTGTTTACTATTGTTTTACTGCCAGTGCTAATAATAGGAAACTAAAAATTACACTAGTTAGTGGGCATTGCTAAACAAAGAACGGCGCTGATTAAAAGTGTTGCTGGCACCTCGCCCGCTGCATCGTGGAAGCAGCCAAAGTGTTGATTGTTACTTACTGTGTGAAGCCGCACATGCTGGATGTAAGCCAGTTCCTTTATTTCTGCTTGTTTTCCTCTGAAACTGCCATAGCAAGTAGGGAGTGGGAAGAGGCTTTTGTTTGCTAAAGTGTCTTCCAGTGGGACGCTCAAAATCTTGTACATCTTTGCTGTGCCTTTGGGAAGCATTATCGTAACTCTTCTACAGGTGGCTAAATAGAAGCAAGAAGTTTTGTGTTTTACCTGATAAGACAAGGCTTGAAAGGAGTTTTTAGATGTATTTCACCAATGGATGTCAATGGAGACTGATGCTATCAAATCCAATGACTTTCACGATGTTCCTAGAAATGCAGACTGTTGCCACCAAGCTACAAAAGGAGTCTACAGCTTCTGCGACAGAAATGATAATGCAACAACCCGAGGTGTTGCCCCTGTGAGCCTTTAGCTGAAGTAATTCTACTGTACTTTAGGTCAGGGAGGAAAGATCGAAAGTAAGGATGTCCCTTTAGACCCAGTAATTAGTGCACTCCATTTGGGGATACCTCCTGCATTCTAGGTCCTCCTTCAAAAACTGCTTATGCTTTACACCTGTAACCATAAATAGGCAAATTCATAGGAAGGCTTTAAGTAGGGACAAAAGACTATCTGAGGTAACCATCCCTAACCATTTCACAAAAACCACCTTCCTTTTGTATTACTCTGTATGTCTTTCATCCCATACAGCTTCTACAAAGAGTAGAGAAAATGTTTCTTCGCCTCCATTACTAGCTCTCAAGGCTCACAAGTATATTCAAGTATACAAGACCAGAGTATGTTATTTTATGTTCTGATCTATAAGGCTTAATTCTGCAATAATTGAAAAAAATAGCAAGCTGTTTTAGGAAAAAATTTTGGCCCTCTTGAAGTCATCAGATAAGTCTGATGCCAGGTATACCTTTGGTCAATATATTTCATCATTCATCACTGTTTGGTTACAGCATCTTTTTATACGATTGCACAGAAGTTATTTTTAAAAATGTAAACCAAGAACTGTTTCAACAAAGAAAAGGTGCTCTGAAAGTGTTTTTTTTATAGCCCACTCCTGAGAAAACTAAGATGAGAAACCAAACCAGAAAAAAAAAACCCAAGAACTAATTCAGTTTCAATAGACAGGAGGTTAAATTAATAACTGTCCCTTTCCTGATAACACAAAAAGTAGAAGTGATAAATGAAATTAAAAACACCCGTGGTTTTCAATGTAACTGAATTGAACACAGGTTATTCATTAGAAAAAATGAGTGAAAATCCATCAGGCTAGAAATAGGTCATTATAAATGTACTCGTTCATATATATAATGTATATTGTTGTACATAGTGGGGATAATATCCCACAGATTAAAAGAATATTAATGCTGGCCTTAAAATTAAATTTTTCATAAGAGTAATTTCAAGCAGTGTAATAAATAAAAATTAAAAAACCCACACAACCCTGTATTCTGGACTTTTAAAATTCCTACTCTGTGAGTATCTTCATGTGTCTTACACATATTAATGTACTGGGACTCTCAACTCTCCTACAAAGTATGAAAGGCTTCACTAATTTACTAATTAATCTTCAATTTACTCCAGGAAGCTTTTTTAGAACATAAATTATATTGAATTATTTCACCTATAACTGTGTTTTAAGTACACTTTGTCCTACACTTTGTGTGTGTTCTGCTTTAAATAGACATAGCATAATTATGGAGCATGAATTATGCTCAAACAGGGAAGAAAAAATCTCTGATTTAGTACATTTCTGGTTTCTCTGGTATATCCAGATCCATATTAGTTTTAAAGTTCTTTGTTTATCAGTACAGTATTAATAATTCATTAGTTAAAATAAATACAGAATATAATTTTTAAATGTTAGGAAAGTTAGCAAAATATTTCAATTATTTAAGGGAATATGAAAATTTATTCAAGTAAAAAATCCATGTTTCTGAGTTGTTTGAGGAATTATCTTCTGTCTCCAAGAAAATTAACTGATATTCTATTAATGGGTAAGTGGCATGAAGAAGAGAGCAGATCTGTTTGTTGGCTAGAATAGCTGGTAACCCAGCAGCTAAACCAGTATAAAACATTGTTAAACTGGAAGGGGCTCCCCTGTCTAGCAGAAGGAAAGAAATTACACTTTCTTATTTATACTGACTGTGTTTTATGTCTTTACTCTGAGATGTTACGATGTTATGAAGCCTCACTTTTATGGTTTCATCTGCGGAGATCGCCCCCAGAAAAAACACGTTTTACTTTGAGCCGCTTTGGTTGCCACTACAGATGACCAGGCATCCAACACATGTGTTCAAAACTTTCTTTTACCTATTTCTTCCACTCCAGCCTACCTCTGCTCATCTTCCCATCTCTGCACATTTCTTGGTAATTAACAGCAGCTTCTTCAACAGCTTTTCAGAAGAAAGGCAGGTAAGGTCTGGACTTGTTCCATTATATCATAGGCCTGGCCAGACCCCAAAATGATAGGTGCAAAGATAGAATAATACCCGTTGTCATCCTTTGTGAGTAGTTTGAGACACCGTCCTGCCAATCATCCTCCTAGTCCTTTGACAAACTGGCTTTTATAGTAGGCAAACAGCAAAGTTCAAGAGGAACACAGAGGTGGGGGAATAATATAATTGCCTGATCAAAAGAGCCAAAGTAGATATCTCTTCTATAGTCACTGCAATTATCTCATACATGCACTGATTTCCTAAAAAGTTCCTCAAAGCTCCCATTTGATGTGTTGAGGTGTTGAATGGTAAATCTATATAAAGGAAATTTAATGTTTCGGTCATTCATCTAGTTTCAAAAAGAGGTGTTAAAAAGCAGGAGCCCAAATACTGACAATACAGCAGTCCAGAAGACGCCAGTTAAAAGAAGCTGTTCAGAGAAATGACTGTCTAAGATTACAAAGGCATGGGTTTTTTTTCTTTTAATCCATAGGAGAAACAACCCCTGGAAATTTTACCAACATGTAATGGACAATACTTTGCTTATAGTTTAATCTCTGTGAATTTGTTCCCTCTTGGGGGGATCTAACTATGGCAGGAAAACAGCTGCTCTCCTCTCCCCCATCTTCTTCTGTTATTTCTTCTTCTAGAAGTATTTAGAGCAGAGCAAAAGAAAAAAGAAAAAGAGCATAAGTATGTTTGTCTGGGATTTTTTTAATCTGTATTAATGAGAAAAGAAAAAGAACTTTTGAGCTATCTGACTATTCCCAGGTTAGTTTTCCCAGTCTTAATTTCTAGTGCTTTGTTCAGCCACATTTCAAATATTTCAAGAGAGAGCATTTCTCTGAATTAGTTTTTTGAGGCTGCTTCACAGGCTAGTGCATAGCATCTCTTTCAAGCATATTTTTTGAGATGTTTTCCAGACTGCATTTGCTTTTCCTTTAATGACATCAAAACTTTCTCTCCCCCAGAAACCTCATTTTGTTTTTACCATCTACTTTGAAGTCCCGCTAAAATAATTTCACCTTTAGTAGCTGCTGCAGGGTTTTTTCTCTGCTCTTTTTCTCCTATGTTGGCCAATAATGTGATCTGAACTCCAGCAATGCCACCAGGCCCCTTTTCACGAAGATCACTTCTGATATGTGTTCTGCTTTTTTACGGAAAAAAACAGTGTCAAAAGTGAACTCTGTATCCCAAGAGTACTTTCAGGATATAAAGTTAATCACACTAGCAGTCACTTCAAAATAAACAGGCAATGAAATCTATTCCTGATGAATATATCAAGGACAAGTAGATTTATATTTACTGCAGAGAAATGAGTTACAAAACTACAATTTTATTTGTTTGTTTGTTTAACTTGCAATAAATTACAAAGTGATTTATTTCAGCATGCAGCTCTAAGGTTGGTCAAAACTTGAGCTTAGCCCTATTGGTATTTGGTAAATATATCTTTAATGCTAAAGGTAATCCCAAGTAAAATCAATACAATACTGATGAATTTATGTACTATATATTGAATTATATAAATGTATTAAATAAAATAAATGAAATAATTAAATTTCTTAGGGGAAGACATCAGGCCAGATTCAACAGCATGAGAGAGATCTGTTGCCACGCCCCTAGATCCATCCAGGCTGAAGATGTATTCCCACTAGACACACACACATAGAGCACACATATACATCACATATATACCTATATACATGGCCAGCCACCCAGTTCACAGACAGATGCACAGAGCAGTCATACAAACACAGGCAGCACCGACAGCCTCATCCTGCTCCTCTCTGTGGCTGAGCAGGATGGAGGTCCAGTAATGAGAATATGTGTGTATATATATATCTACGCACACACATATACATACAGTGTGGACTCCTCCAGCAGCTGGGCTCAGACACAGGGCTCAGATGCCCAGTAGCTGCTCCTGGATACCAGTTTCCCCAGTTGCTGGTACCTGGGCATAAGAGCCCTCGAGGCTACAGCCCCACTCCAGTTGCTGGTACAGACCATCTCATGCACACACATAAAGCTGGTCAGGACTCCTCTGGTCCGCAGTAGCCAACCCCACCTTGGTGTTACCCTTAGAGACCCACTCACATCCTGGCTCCCAGGTCATGTCACCTGTTCACCAGGTCATCTGACCTGATCTTCACTAGCACTCACACTCTCACTCACAGCCCCACATGGGCTCCAGTTGCTGTGCCAGGGGCACACGGGCCCTTCAGCCCATGGTCTGACCCCAGCTGCTGCACTCACACCCCTGTACACACCTGTGCACACACAGAATGGAGAGCTATCACCCAGGGAAAAGTTGGAAAGGTGTTTAATAAGAAGACAGGACAGACTGCCCTGGTCAGCCAACAGGGCACGGCCAGCCAAGCACACTGACCAGCCAACCATATATATGTGACAGGGACTTTTTATCCCCTCACCCCTCTATTTTCCCACACTTCTACCTCCCCAAATCACCTAAATCCCTCCCTTTCCCCACCTTTGGGTCCCTGCTAAACATCCCATAATAAGTCCTGTGCAATCCCAAAATGCTCTTCCCCTGCACCCCATAATGTGTCCCCCACCCTGGGGTGGCAACCCCTTTCAGTAGAAGCATTCACTCATCTTGATGCCCTGACATTGGGGCTGAGGCTCTCCTGGGAGGGCCCTGGGAGGGGCCAAGACAGTGTGTCCCTTCCCCTCTGTCCTTAATTTGGTTCCCACTTACTTACCTTTGTGCCCCTATGTTCCTTTGGGCTTGTGAGGGTGGGCCTTTGATGGGCTGATGGCTCCTGGGATGTCCTGGCAGCAGCCGCGGCAGGGCATTAGTCGGGCTCTCCAACCTGCCATTGTCTCTGTGCTCCTCTGTGGGTGTGCAGACGAGCTTTTACCACATAACCTAACAAAATCCAGCATACCCCCAGGAGCAACTTGCTTACAAAATATAAATAGTCTTATTAAGTATAAACAAAATATAAACAAGTTTAGTCTAGAAGTGTATTAGCTTGTGGTTTTGTTTCCTACTCTGCTGGAAGTACATTCAGTGGTCTGCAGACATGACTAAATCATTTTATACCATGTCAGCTGGATATAAGCTAAATTTCAAAGCTGTAAAGCATAGTAAAGCTGTAAAAAGCCAATTCCTACATTGGCCCTAGAGGAATAAGGTGCAGCAGCCATTGAATTCTCTTCTTCCTGCATCTGCAGACCATGAGATTTTTTTAGCCAAATTTAGCGTATAAACTTCTCCTAATAACATTTAGCATGTGCAGGTCCACATCAGGACACTATCCACTGCCATTAATTATTTTCAATTAAATAAAACACCTAGTCAAAATAAAACTTATTTTTATCAATATCATATATACATACTTGTATCATCTTTGAATAGTTTTCCTTAATGTCCAAATAAGTAATTGCTCAATATTGCTCTACTTGCCAAACTAAGATCACCCCTTTCTCATGGCCTGCAAGCGCTGCAGTTGCTGAGAGAGCACTGGCTTTTCCTGTTTGCCATGAGAATTTACAATATCAATGTAACATGATGCTATCGCTTACACTCCCTCATGCTGGCAATCCTGAATTGCACCTGCTTTTTTTCCAGAAAAGGGTTCTCTCTCTGTATACTCTCTCTAGCTTATGCTGCAGAAATAGCACGAAGCAAGATCTAACACAAAGTGAGAATGCCGAAGAATATTAGGAAAGATATTCTTTCACGCATTTCACAGAATGTGCTAGCTCTTAAAAGTGAGCTAGGATTTTTGATCTGTCTGACTGGAAATTTGCATCTCTCTGATGCCTTCTTGGTTTGATCTTGGACTGTTACGTCTGACAAATAGGGTAATACTTGGGGATAACCTGATTAAAGGTTTTCTGTGAAGGAGCTTCTGAAAGGGAAGAAAACACAAGGATCTGGAAAAGATTTTGAGATGTGGGGATTCAGAGTGGGTTTGATAGATCTGTTCTTCCAATGACTAGGAAACAGAGACTATGTGAAATAGGGCTTGGTGCCCTATTGCAAGGGTAAAGAGAAAAGAGACAGACAGGAGTAAGGCAGCAGCCAGAGGAGCTGAAAAGAGGCTCAGGGCACTGGGGAGAGCTCTCCCTGCAGAGCAGAGGGAAATGAGCACAGAAATTACTGGGAACAAGATCTGCCCATTGGCAGAACTGAGGTGCTCCGGAGGAGCCCAACGGACTGGCAAATCTGAGAGAAAGAGCCTGGGTTACCCTGCTTTGGAGGCAAACTGGGGTATTACATTAAAGAGCAGGCACTCAAAGGAGTCATTTGAAACAAGCTGTTGTGGATTTGTAGCTGTAGGATGGAAAATTAAACACCTCAGAAACCTTGACATTGAAATTTCCATCTCCATGCTACTGTTGCTCTTTGGCTTGTATGTTACTTCTAGGCTTTATTTTTTTCTGCAGCTTTAACTTCATGCAGTATAACTTTACCACCCTTGCTCAGCCAATTATCCCATCTAAACATGAGATACATGCATTTTTCATGACCCAGCAGCTTAATCATAACAGCACTTAGAATCATATTCATCATTTCAACAAACCCAAACAATTTTTAATGTGATGCTGCTTGTTTGAGAGAAGTTTTTCTGTTTGTCTTTGATCCTCCCACTATCACCCTTCTGCTTTTGTAAGTACTTACTTTCTTGATTGCAATCAGCCTATGGCTACAGAGCCATTACCTGAACAGCAACACCGGGAAGCTCGAACACTGTTATCTCAACTATTGAGGGTCAGAGATCTAGATTTAGATTTTGAAAGTGGCAGTTGGTAAGATTATAAGTCTAGTTGGTTTTGGATCTAGCCTCGCATCTGTACAACAAACACCTGCTTGGCTCAGCTGCTGCAGTACAACCCTGATCAACACTGTTCTGGCAAAAGTCTTCAGGGTGGATGTCATGTTGATATCAATGTGTCAGCCTTTGCGTCAGGGTATAAAGGGGCACTTCCAGTGAGATTTATCTGTTTTTCTCCTTCTTCCACGGCATAGTGAGATCATATTAGACATGTTTCACCAAAGCCCTTACCTATTCCATCCTCAGAGGGACTGTTTGTAACTTAGTTTCTTATGTGTGTTACTTTTGACACACATTTTATTTTGGAGGAGGTTCAAGAAAGGAGTAATTTGTGAATTGAGTATCACTGGGCTTGTTCTAGATAATTTATATAGAGCTCAAATACTTTGGTGAATGAATTTTCAGACCATCTGAATTCTCTTGTGGTTGAATTTTCTGTAAGCCTAGAAAAAACACTGTACATTTCAGATATAGACTTTGCTGATATAATACCTTAGCGTAGCCACGCTAAAAAAAATGGTTCTATCTGATAAATCCTTGACTAATGGTTTGCTGACAATTTTGCTGAGTAATTTTACTACATAGCCACTGATGTCTTGCCATGGGAGGCCAATATAGGCTAAATACACATCAATGTGCACCGATCAAACACCAAATACATGGGTTTCCTTCTGAATAAAACTGGGTGTTTAGTCCAAAAACATTAATTGTATTTCTTAGTGCGAGAAATTAATTTGGTATTGCAACCCATGTCAATTGTATTTTCAATCACAATAAAAGTACATGCAAAAAGAGAAAATATTGTTAGTCAGAGATAATTAAGTCAATGGACATGAACATGTATCTAAAATGAAGCAGAACAAACACTGACAGCAGATAAAGCATGGGATGGAGAACCTGTCATGCAAAAGCTCATAATTAAAATATATTTAAAATTGCCAAAGCTCCTAATACAGCTTAATCCATCATACGAAATTGTTTATTATACAGACAAAAGTCTGACCTTTGAATTTGTTTCTCCTTCATTCTTTTTCCTACATTTCACTATTTCTCCTTTTTTGTGTCTTTTTGGGTTTGCCTCTTGTCTAAAAAGGGTGTTGATTAGGTCGTAAAGAAGAATCCACCGATTGCAGTATTTTTAGAAATACTGAAAAAAGGACAGCTTAGACAGCATGAAGCTTGTAAATAATTTACAGGTTTTGGAGTGGTTCGTAAGACCATGTGCTGGAGGTGTAATTTCCCAGCAGTAAAACTGCAGGCAAGAGAGATCATCAAAAGGCAGAATGATGTTTATTATTCTCTCTCTTTTCTTTCTGTTGGTTTATCTTATTTTCTCTTTAAAGGAGAGAGGACTGGACTCAGGAAAAACAGTTCAATATGAACTTTTCCTTCTTTTTATTCTCCAGAAGGAAAATATAATACATCATTAATGCAACTTTAAAAGACTGTCAAACAGAAATTTTCTGCAACAAAACAAATTATATACAGCTGGAGGAATAAGGAATATAGGAAATAGTTTAAATAAGCCTCACATTTTTCTTTCAAACTCCTTTATTTTATAAGAGTTTAATGAAAGGTTGGAAAGATATTTTTTCTAGTTACAGTTGGTACAATGGAAGAAGTCAGCAATAACTTGACATAAGGCCATGAGGCATACTTAACAATTACAGTATTACATCTCTTTCACTGAACTACAGAAATCTCCTGATAAACACAATAAAGCCAGAATTATGAGTCAAGAAAAGAGCAGTCTTGGAGGTAAATGATGTTGGCTACATATATATTTAGATTAAAATTATTTAAGAAGAGAAGTGTTCACAGTCTTGTATGGTCTCAGAGGAAAGATCCAAGCTAAAGAAAGAAAAGTTTCAACCAAATATTTCTGATAAGAGTAACTGGCCAGCAGCACAGATTTTTAATGAATGTCCTTAAGATACCATTATTACAGATCTCCAAGAATGGAAAAGGTAAGGTGTTACTGGCAATGCTATGGTAAAGCAGAGGAAAATACATAGGGTCAACCTAGATAAATTCAAAAGGCTCTACTAATACACAATTTTGTGAAAGAAGGTTGCGTTTTCAAGTGTTTCTTTCAAACAGTATGGTGAAACTGGAGTTCATTAAGTGACAGAAAAAAGTACTACCTTTAAATGAGGTATGTAGATCATGTGTTTCTCTAAAAGCAAGCTGCTAACTTATTTTGAATTAACAAAGAATAAATCAGACAATTTTTTCCAGAGTACCTTTAATTCTTATCTAACATCATAACATTTAAATGCAGTCAGGAAATGGGAGTCTTATTCTTCACAGCTTCAGACTAAGGACAGACACAGTTGAAGTTGCTGGCATTTCCCGTAAAAAAGGGGAGAGCACTCTTTGCAAAATGAGTATATTTTGAATGTCTTTCTCATCCAAGGAAAAGGTAGAAAAATTGTTTTACATGTTAATAAGCCACAGAGTTAGATGAACGTATCAGCACATTTTGTCATTTATTACTTATTAAGCTTCTTAGAAAAAGAAAATAAAATGCAAAATCTGAGTTGTACAAATTCAATATACAGGTTTTCTTTTTAGTTCCCTCAAAATGTGCCTAGCTTTTTGTCTGAAAAGAAATTACATGCAGAACAGAAAGACGTCACGGCTTCTTTTGCTAAATGCTAAAATACTGCATTGTCCTTTCACACTCCCACCCATCTCAGGGAGAAGGTTGGGTTATTCTTCCTTGAGCAGGTCTGGGAATGATGTAGAGTATATACCAATGTATGCTTAGACAAGTAACTTATGAAATACCTTTGTTATACTTTCTACATTTAATGACTGTATTGTTACATCTGTGAGTATCTGAACACTTCACTGATGTTTTCTGTATTGTACTTCCAAACACAAGTAAAAATACTGCTCTTTTGCATGCATTTATACAGCTGCAACAGGCTTCACATAAAAAGACAAGCAGTGTGGTAAACCTGTTGGGGACTACAGAGACGCTAGACCATCTGATTACAGTCTTTTTGGGAAGCTGGTAAAGTAGAGAGAGATGTTTTAGAATGCCCTCACACCCAAAGACACGACAGGCAGGGAGATGCTGCCTCAATTAACAGATTGCTCCTTACCTGCCAAAGGGTAGAGATGCTAGATGCATTTCACTGTTCCCCTCATTCCCCAAAGGCTCTGGTTTGAAAGGCAGTGTGGCCCAACAGTCAGTATATATCTGGTCTTACCAAGACCTGTGCTCTAATTCTGCCTCCATCAGTGACAGCCTCCGTTGACCAGGAACAAATAATTTCGTACTTCTCTCTCCATGACTGCTTTTTGTCTGTCTGTTCTCATTGAACAGAATTATTTCTTACTATGTGTTTGCACATGCTTAGTTATGGGGAAGAGCTGATTCTGGCTGAGGATAAGCGACATAAATCAAAATAATCCTAGATCTACAGATCTGACATACATTTTTCAGGTGGTGCATTCATCTCTCAATTAGCAAGCTGGTACTATTCGTTTCTTAGCTGTCAAAACTATGAATATCTCAATGCTCTTCATTTGATCTAATAGGAATATCGTTTGCTCTCATGAGAAAAGCTGTTACTACACTGGTAAAAGATGTTATACTGTTCTTTATCTTCATTCAAAGCTATTTCCTTTCTCCAGTTTATGAATGGGAGCACGTAATTTTGAGCTATCAGTCCAAATGGCACAGCAATGGACAAAAAAAAATATATTAACCTTAACACTTAATTTGTCTTTTCTTTCTTACCTTTGTTTCTAGAAATACTTTCCTTTTAAAGAGCTTGCCAGACTTTTTTCATTCTCTGCGTTAAAGAAGGCAAAAAGGAATTAAGTGCATGGCCCAAAGTCATCTGCTCAGTCTGGCAAATTCAGGACCAGAAGTCAGCTGTTTGGTCTTCGATTTTTATGCATGACTTAGTAAACAATACAGTATTCCTTCTGCTTTTCCTTCCGCTTTACATAAGTCATTTTTGTAAACTCACCGCTCTGATCCTCTTTTTTCTTCTTCACTTCCTTTCATTTTCTCTGTAATCACTCTGCTCTGACACTTTCTGCTTATTCTTTCTTACATGTTTCAGTTTATGAACAAGATGTAAAGAGGCAGAAAAATATGCAAGGTTTGAGTAAGATCTTCTGTGACAGGCTGTTTTGAATTCGTTGACTGTAACTCCTCAGGTAGAATATGACTGGATGTTGTATCAGTAACACTTAACTGCAAATGCAGTTTACATTCCTGCTTGGTTTCTATACAGTGCGAGTGCTGCTTGTGGCTGCAGGAGTGACCACCCATGGCCCGCAGTGACACTGATACCTCCACGCACTGCAGCAGAGTGGTTGCTGCTCACGTCTGTCACTCAGGTCTCAAGACTGAAGTTGAGATATATGGCACAGAAGAAATTTTTGTCCCATGGGAACTCTTTAGGAAGGTCCTTCAAAGTGACACATATTTAATGCATTAATATTTGGTAGAAAGTGCAAAATCAGACTCTTGCAGCATGTTAAAGTCTTAGAGTCCCATACATGTTCTGCACAGTCTCATGAACATATGTCTTGACTCAACCAGTTTGGATGCTATTCATTTCTTGTCTTTCACTTTTTTCAGGAATGCCCCAGCGGTGTTGTCAATGAAGAAACCTTCAAAGAGATTTACTCTCAGTTCTTTCCACAAGGAGGTGAGTACTTGGCAGACGTAATTAGTACTACAGTGTACGGAGAGTTATGTTTGTTAGTTCCTAAGTCTGACAAAAGAGCCTGTTTTTCAAATTAACAAGATTGTTTTCTCAAGCTCTGTCTAAACCCATGGGGTACTTCCTTGATGGCTGGACACATTTTAAAGTATATATTCCTGAATGAAATGCAATGATATCTACAAGAAGTCAGTCTTCTTTTATGAAGTTACTACCTGTGTTTGGGTACTTTTGAAAACCAGGTTTTTCTGAGTAGGTTATTTCATTTTTAACTTTCTACACAGTCTTCCCCATTCTCTTTTATTCCACAAAACCTTTCACAGTAGGAATGAAAACTGTAGGAGGCACTACAGATACCCTCTAATATTGATGGCAGAACCCCCTTGACTTCTACGGGGTTTCTCTACTTAAATGAGGGCTTTTTTTGCTAACCTTAATTTCAATTAATTAATTTCCAGGGGTTTCATTGATTTCTGTATCTTCATTACCTTTTAGTGCAGTGAAGGCAACACAAAAATGTATAGCAGTTTTTTGCCTTGAACCTCGGATTTTCTTTTAATTTGAATTGTTTTAATCTCTTTTCTTCCTCTTGCTTTTACCATTCAGTCCTCTCTCTTCATATTCTCCTACAGCTCTTCAGTCCTGCCTCTTCATCTTCTCCCACAGCTCTTGAAATTTCCATGTTTCCCTGGGACTGTTCATAGCTCTTTCTTTTCACTTGTATTTGAAAAAACCCACACTTAATTGGTAGGAACAAAACATCTCCCAATTAGTTTTATTTTGAATAAAGACCTAGAAGGTAAAGAGCAGCATTCAGTGTGGATTACCGTCACTGAAATCCTTAACAAGTAGGCACACTCAATAGGGAAGAACAAAAGGCTAAAAGAGTTGACCTGCCTACTGATCATTTCTGTATCTAAGCTTTTAAACCAGGCTAACAATTACAGTTTCAGATATTATGTTTTTAGTTACCCTGGCTAGTGAAAATAATTCTCTGCATGTGATTTACTACACCTTTACTACAATTAAAAAATTAATTAAAAAAGATGGTATTTCCTATTGTTACACTCAAAATTGCATGCGGGCAAAGAGAAAGCACACCTTTTATACGAGTAAAGATAAAATGTATTGTTAGAATAAATGTAATCTTAAAAGCCTAATCTTTGTAAGTCCAGACCTGATTGTTACAGAAAGGAAAGAATATTAATGTAGTTAGTATTGATATATACTCAAGTCTTCGTTTCTATCCCTTTTCTTGGTGTTAATGCTCACCCTTCTGCTGCTCCTCTGGGCCTTTAGGGCAGTGGCATCATTTGGGGGAGGAGGTGGGGACTGCAGTGGACTGTCAGCATCTGGAGTACTTCCCTGGGAGGAATAGGACGTTCATGTTGGTGCTTTCTTCTTCCTTGCTCTAGGATGACCTCTCGCTAGGGTCACATCTACACGTTTGTTAACACATTTTTACACCCTTCTTTTTCTCCATTGGTTTGCAGCTCCACATTACATCCAAATTTATTATAGGTGGTACCTTTTACATGTGTTAGATATTATTTCTTTCTTCACTTTGCTATCCCTAAAACCATTTTTGTCCAGCTCCCCACCTGCATTTCTTTAACTGAGCATGGGTGAGTTGTTTATAGCTGTGGGGTCTCCAGTGCCAGCCTGTGCCCTGTCCCCTCTCATCACACACCTGCTCTCCTCTGCTCTGCATCCCATCTCGCTGCTGCTCAAGGCCTCTGCTAGCGTACAAGGCAAAAAGTTCTTCTCTCCACTGCATCATTACGTTAGAGTCGTAAATATCTATTTCTACATAGAATAACTGCTTGTTTCTGCTACCTGTATAAAGCTATAGCTGCATCGCAGAAGTAAAACCAATCAGTCTTAGAAACCTGATCAGTTCGAAGGACTGCTGTCACAGCTAAACCACGGGAAACAAAGCTACAAGCTGACGAGCCTCCGTCCGGGGTCAAGCTCTGTATAAATGACAATACTGCATTACAGGGGCACACAGTTACGCTATTAGCTGCAATTTCAACAATGTCATTACTTCATCTGCAACATGGGAGCTACACTTTTCTGAAAAAAAATAGGCTTTTTTTTCTTGCTTCTTTTAATTTCAGTGAAATACAGTAAAAAGTTAGATATTTAGCAGGGTAGAAAAGTATTGAATCCAGATAATTCACTTCTCAGTAACAGATGTTGTTGTGTACTAGTAACAGCATTTTTAACTTTCTCAATAAAGCCATTTCAGAGGTCTCAGCAAAGAGCACTGAGAAGTGACCATCAGAAGTTATCCCCTTCCTCTCCCCATCCTCCATGGCCTCCACGCAACGGCGTGCAGCCTTAGCAGTCCACAAAGACAGCACAAACAAATGTGAAAGCCTTATGTTGTTTTCCTTAAAATTTCAGGAAAAATATTTAAACAGCAGAAGAGCTGAATCTCCTTGGAAGAGTAACAGCTCACATCAGTAATCCTTTAATTTCTGTGGGCCCACTGAGACTTGGACTGTTTTGTATACGTTTTGTGCTGTCTTGTAGGTGTCTGTGTTGACTTTTGCCATTTTCTGAGAGGTACGGGAGCCAAAGTCTATTCTTTGTTCCTCACATTAGTCAAGGCATCTTCAAAGCCCAATTAATTGTCTGTATTTTCATATCCCTGCATGCTAACAACAGGGTGAGATTGTCATATTTTAAGTGTCTAGTTAAGCAGCTAGACTGGATACTTAAATCTTTGAATGTATTGCCAAAATATTGTGTGCAGCTGAGGCCTTTAAATTTCAGTTGCTCTTAAAATATTGGTTTTATGTATGTCTGAATATTAAAGAGGAAAAAAAAAGTTTGAAAGTTGTCCCCAAATTAAAACGTGCCGTACATGCAGATCTGTGTCCCAATTATCTATGAAATGCAAAACCAGATACAGCATGATGTATCATTGTAAGAATTCATAGCTGAGCAAACAGAATAACGTTGTGTAGATTTTAAGCTTCAGAGTGACGAAGCCTTTCCAATGTCATCCAGCAAGTCGCTTCACCAAGAGACTGTCAAGACTATCCAGGATAAGGAACAGGAGGAGTAGAAAGAGGATAAGGGAGCCACAGTAAGAGTAACAGAGGAGATGACACAGAACTGCGGTAAAATTGATGTATTTTAAAAGGCAGAAGTAGCTTTATAAAAAGCTTTCCACGCCAGAAAGGCACTCCAGTAACTTCTTTTTAGAAATACAGGTGAATGAATAGGCCCCCCTTTGTTCATGCAATGGATTGCTTGAAATATAACTTGGGATTTGTTCTTCAGCCAGGCAGGTCGTAGATAAGAATCCAGACACTGAATAATTATTACACTCCTCCTCAGTTATGAACAGAACAGATTATGTTCCTGGTTTGATAAGACATACTCTCAGATGTATAATGACTACCATTTTTTGTCTCTGATGTTTAAAAAGATTTAATGGTATATTTCAAAGGAATTCTGATTTAATATCTGTTCCTGTCTCAACCTGTCAAAATAGCAATTTAGCCTACTAGTTATGATATCAGATCCCTGAAAAGAAAACATATTTTATTTAAAAAGCTAAGCTTTTGTCTAACATGATTAATGTTCAAGATTTAGGGGGGCGGGGGCAGGGGGAAATCACATTAAGTAGCTCTAATTAAAAGACTAGTGTACCCCATCCTGCAGTGTTTTTGAAGGCAAAATTTCAGACCAGAATTGCCTGAACAAACCACCCTGAAAAAAAACCCTCTGAATTTGTTTTTTCAGAAGGGGTTACTAGAAAGAAAAGAGTCTTCAACTAGAGATTTTTTTTTTCATATACCATCATACAAAAAGAGTAGTATTTTGTATCGTGTATGGGCAACAAACAATAAAAAGCCTTTGGGTTAACCTTTGTGTTTTCTGTAAATCTACAGAAAAATAATTAGGAATACTTCACATGTTTTTAAGAAATTAATGCCAAGAGAATGGGAAGTTATTTAAAATTTAGTTTACAGTAATTATACCTCTATAATATGTTTTTTCCCTGAAGATGGTTTGCATAGTATAGTCTGTTGCACAACAGAAGACTCAGTAGATTATAGAAAATATGACTATTAAAATCCTAAATATAAACTGAAGTAAACAAATTTACATTTTTCAGTTAAAGTTGGAATTGGTCTGCTAGGCCATGCTTAAGCAATTACACTGATGACTGGATACATGGATGAATGAATGAATATCTCAATAGTGGTTTGGGGATTTTTAATTCTCTGAAAGTGCATTAACAGACATAGGGTTTAAAGGTTGCAGAGTTTTTTCTTGTTACAATTATTTCACATTTTAACGTATTGAAGTAAGACCAGAGACTTTACTTACTAATATCAGTTCTGAATCTGTGAAGTACAAAGTTTTGAGTTTTGGTAATATTTGGTTCTCTGGGGTCAAGGTGGCTTTTCAGGTGAGTGACCCAAGACTATCATTCAGTTTAATTCAACACAATATTTTGGGCTGTGACAAAAAATGGTTTTCAGGATTAATATGAAAGGTAAAATGGTTTAGTGCCAAGAAATCAGAAAAAAGGCATCTCAGCACTGATGAGGCTTTCCCATGATGGGGGGATTTTGTCCTGCAAGGGGGACACAGATTTCATATCACTTCTCACTTTATTAAAAGTTTGTGAGGTTAATGTTAATTAACCTAAAATTAATGTAAATACATGAAGCGGAAAGAGCAAAGCAATGAGTATTAAAAGTAAACAGTACCTCGGCCCTCACTAATTTCCGTAGTTTTGAGGGAGGGAAAAGACACTGAGGAAAGCTGACTTCCCACAACCCCAGCAGCTTGTACCTCGCATCAACAGGGCAGTCTCTGGAGAAGTTTTCTCTTTACAATATATTACTCTGGAGCAGGTTGTGCCTCTCAGAAAGCATTCAGTGGAAATGGAAAGATGGATCTTTAGAAAACCTTAGGGACTCGACAGATTTAGATTCATGCTGTCTTGTGTTTCTAAAATGAGTCGATATGCACTAGTCAGTAGGTTTGAAAAGTATACAAATAATTAGTGAAGGGGTCACTTGTTTAAGGTCATCTTTCAGAATCTTACTGACCACTTCAGTTAGTCACAGCCAGTTTTTCCAAGGTTTTTAAGCACCTAGCTCTCATATGATGGTCATGGGAACTAAGCAGCAAACCAGCTTTAAGAATCTGCTTCTCTGGACAGGATTTTTTCTCCCCTGTGGGTGAGCAGAGGACCTGAGTGCAGCAGCAGCTTTCTGACAAGATCATCTTCAACCTGGGTAACAGGCCTGTCTTCAGAGTAAAAACGATATGCCACATGCACAGATGGTAGTGTCTGCTTCCCTCATTTAAAGTGAACAAATGAATGCATTTTTCTTCTTTAACATGTGAGATGGATCCCCTGTCGAGGTCATTTAACTGATAAAGTAGTGTTCCCATTAACACAGGCTGTTTCAGAGTACAATGATAAGACTTCTTTGCTATTCATTCAGATATCAGTGATTAGTAGAAACGGGAAGGAAAATGAATGAAGGTATTCTAGACTAGAATTTTAGATTCTCTGTTCCTAACAGTGTAGCTACCCACATACTTGCACCTATAATTTATCCCTCCTCCCCTGCCAAAAAAGAGGCTTAAACTGAATTGAAAATTTAGTCTTGCTATCAAATTTTTGTACCAAAATATATCTTAGTATCAAATTTTTTTCAGGGAATGAAATTAAATGAAATAAGATGTGCTTACTATGAATTATTTTTACTGTTTTAAATTGTAGATTCCACAACTTATGCACATTTTCTGTTTAATGCATTTGACACTGACCACAATGGGTCTGTAAGTTTTGAGGTAAGTGATGCTGTTACTTTTTTTTCTGCAGTTGAATAATTTGCCATTCCTTGTAATTAAGTCCAGTTTGGTGGCTTTTACTATATGGCTCACATTATGAAAAATTTAGCTTATGTGACTCAAGTTTTTCCAATGTATTATCAAAAGTCATTATTATTATTATTATTATTTTACAATTGTATATCCGAAAATGGTAACTCAGACTGTGCTGCTATGTAATATTTTAATAAATCTGTTCATTTAAAAGGTAACCCAATTTATACGCAAGTTACATAAAATAATGCTTATCTTCCTCCCTCCCTCTGCAAGGTGAGAAGGACTCTGAGCTACAACTAATGTTATGGGGATGACTCAGACAAAACAGGATTGCTCACACACTCTGTTAGTTTCCAGAAGTCTCTATAAAAAAAGGCTTTAAAGCAAATGAATTTAAAAGCACAAAAGTTTGAAATTCATCCTTCCTCCATTTAACTGTCCAATCTGTTTTCAAAATTCTGCCGTTCCCTGCTAAGGCCGATGCCATGACCTGCAAAGGATGATATCATCAATGCAATAACATGGTAAAAAGGGCAACTCACTGCAATAGTTTATACGAAATCAGGTTGTACAAAATACTGTGGAGGAGCCATTATTTTAAGCTATAAAATTAAAAAAACCCCTCAGTTCATTTGCAAAAGGCTATGTTTGCTTTTTCATGTTTTGCTTTGTTTTGTTTTGTTTATAATGGACGAATGATATCCTTACAACTTGAGATTGGATTGTGATAAATACACCCACTTTAAATTTGTTTAAATGTTCTATACATGTTTTTATGATTTACTTGAGTGAATGATGTTATGAGGTCTGACAGAAATTTTTCTAACAGCATTTTCATTGCTTTATTATTAATGTAATATGGGAGGAGAAGCCTCGCCAAGCAGGTGCACTGCCATCAGAAATCTATACCTCAACTGGGACTATAACCAGATCATTTTGTTGGGGACTATTTGCATTTATTTAAAAAAACATGAACCCCATCTAGCTTTTTTTGGGCAGCTGAAATCAATGGACTCCATGTGAAACTAGAAGCAGGAATGGAGGTTTTATTCACATCTTCTGTACGTAAATTAATTCTACAAGGAATCCTTCTGGTCAAATCAGCAACAGCAGAGGCAATGAGAGAAAACATTTTTAGCATCAGTTATTTAGGAAGTATTTCTGCTGTTATCATTAAGAATAATGAGAACAAAATAGGCTTTTGTATCTTTCCTGGACAATTTGTTGACATTTGCATCTCAGACACAAAGCCTTAAGAAGTGCAGTAGATATGAAGCCCTTTTTAAGGGATTTGAATATCTCAGAGTGCAGGTCTGTGTACAAAAAAGCTTTGGAATAAAATAAAGCAGAAAAATAAAAGAAGCAGTGTTTTTTTCATTGCCAAAACAGACATTTCCTGATTACTTTTGTTCAATATCGACTCAGACAGAGTCATCCACACTTTGGTATTATTTGCACTAATCGGGAATCCAGCATAATTTTATTGCTGTCAAAAGACTCTTTCTTCTGTGTCCTTGTACCGTGTAGCAGCATCATACTTACAAACTGTATGATAGTCATTCTAAAAGCATCCTCCTTATGTTAAAAATGTTTAGGCTTTTTCCAATCATGTGAAAGTAGTTATTGTGAAATGCGAAAAATACAATCACGTAATTTTTTTCCTGATCCTTTTTATCCTAGATGCAACTACACTATATTCATTCTGTACCAATCCATGCTCTAGCTTTCTAATTTCCATGAGAAAAAAAACAGCACAAAAGATGGAGAAAAAGGGTGTGATTTAAAAATTTAGAGAATAATCATTCATCCCAGTTTACTTTCTACATCCAAGTGTAGGAATAAATACAATTTAATATAATGATCTATGATGAAAAACACTTTTTGGCTCTCTTATATGTAAAAAGGATATGAAAAACTGAAATGGTACTGAAAGAATGTAGGAAAGAATGATATTTTTTGAGTGTTGCACTCTCCTTTTTCTAATGAAGCAGTGGTAGCTGGAGTTGTGGGGAAGAAGAGAGAATTTGTTCCAGCTTTTCACTCTTTTTTCCTCAATTTTTCAACCATCAACAATGAAGCGCTGGACTTTAGCACAACTTAAACACACGCCTTCATTGGATGAGATTGCTTGATGAGATTGCTATGTCATTAGGGTTATGTCATACCTAGATGTGTATACTCTCTGGTAAGAGTCAGGCTCTCCAACAGAAGCATTTTATGCAGCATAAAAACAAACTCATGGCAACAAACTAGCTGCTTGAATCTCTTTCTCCTTATCCCATGACTGTATCAATTTTGAGACTAACTTACTTCATTAGTTATTGCAACTAGTTTTGCTTTAATATGAGGGACAGAGTTTCAAAAAACCTAATGACCCAGCTATTGAAGGGCTCTTTTGGCATATTAGTGAACTGAAGTTCTTATTTCCATCAGAGACAGATGTGAAAGCAAAGTTTCCACTTGCTGCATGAATATTGCAACTGAACCAAAATTAAGATCTGGGCCTCAAGTCTATTTACACGGTCAGGAAAATTGAGGCTAAATAACTTCAGATATATAGGCAAAGGTAAAGCACATTGCACCCACATGCAAATATCCAAATCAGTATTAGATTGTTGTAGATGAATATTAAGGCTATTCTAAATGTGACCTTGATGAGAGGAAAGACATTCAGTAATTCCACCAATTCTCAGTGCCTTAAAGTACAAAGCTGTGCCCAAATGCAATGGACATGTTTAAAGCTTTTTGTCATTTTTAATCAAAAACAAACTTGTATTTGTTTCTCCAAAGAATGATTAATAATTCTTAGCAAAGTTGTTGATGATTTTCTGATTGTTTTATTCCACAACTGTTACCTAAGAATTTTACACTATGTGCTGGTTTTGGCTGAGATAGGGTTAACTTTCTTCATAGCAGCTAGTATGGGGCTGTGTTTTGGCTTTGGGCTGGAAACAGTGTTGATACACAGGGATGTTTTAGTTACTGCTGAGCAGTGCTTACACAGAGTCACAGAATCACAGAATCACTAAGGTTGGAAAAGACCTGTAAGATCATCAAGTCCAACCATTACACACACAAAAAAAAAAAAAAAAAAACAAAACACACCACACAAAAAAAAACCCCACCCACCCATGAAAACCACCACACACAAAAAAAAAAAAACCCAAAAAAACCAAACCTCCCAACAAAAACCCCACCCACACCACACAGCACCATGCCCATCAAGCCACATCCCACAATGCCACATCCACACGCTCCTTGAATACCTCCAGGGAGGGTGACTCCACCACCTCCCTGGGCAGCCTGTTCCACTGTGTTACCACTCTCTCAGTAAAGAACTTTTTCCTAATATCCACTCTGAATCTCCCCTGGCGCAACTTGAGGCCATTTCCTCTAGTCCTGTCACTCGTCACTTGGGAGAAGAGACCAACACCCACCTCTCTGCAACCCCCTTTCAGGTAATTGTAGAGAGCGATAAGGTCTCCCCTCAGCCTCCTCTTCTCCAGACTGAACAACCCCAGCTCCCTCAGCCGCTCCTCATAAGACTTGTGCTCCAGACCCCTCACCAGCTTCGTCGCCCTTCTCTGGACACGCTCCAGCACCTCAATGTCTTTCTTGTAGTGAGGGGCCCAAAACTGAACACAGCATTCGAGGTGCGGCCTCACCAGCGCCGAGTACAGGGGCACGATCACCTCCCTGCTCCTGCTGGCCACACTGTTTCTGATACAGGCCAGGATGCCGTTGGCCTTCTTGGCCACCTGGGCACACTGCTGGCTCATCTTCAGCTGTCAACCAGCACCCCCAGGTCCTTTTCTGCGGGGCAGCTTTCCAGCCACTCATCCCCAAGCCTGTAGCGTTGTCTGGGGTTGTTGTGGCCAAAGTGTAGAACCCGGCACTTGGCCTTGTTGAACCTCATACAATTGGCCTGGGCCCATCGATCCAGCCTGTCCAGATCCCTCTGCAGAGCCTTCCTACCCTCGAGCAGATCAACACTCCCGCCCAACTTGGTGTCGTCTGCAAACTTGCTGAGGGAGCACTCGATCCCCTCATCCAGATCATCGATAAAGATATTAAACAAGACCGGCCCCAAAACTGAGCCCTGGGGGACTCCGCTTGTGACCGGCCACCAGCTGGATTTAACTCCATTCACCACAACTCTCTGGGCTCGGCCATCCAGCCAGTTTTTAATCCAGCGAGGAGTACACCTGTCTAAGCCACGAGTCGCCAGCTTCTCCAGGAGAATACTGTGGGAGACAGTGTCAAAGGCTTTGCTGAAGTCCAGGTAGACAACACCCACAGCCTTCCCCTCATCCACTAGACACGTCACCTGGTCATAGAAGGAGATCAGGTTGGTCAAGCAGGACCTGCCTTTCCTGAACCCGTGCTCGCTGGGCCTGATCCCTTGGTTGTCCTGCACGTGTCCTGTGAGCGCCCTCAAGATGAGCCTCTCCATAATCTTCCCTGGCACCGAGGTCAGGCTGACAGGCCTGTAGTTCCCCGGATCCTCCTTCCAGCCCTTCTTGTAGATGGGCATCACATTGGCAATCCTCCAGTCATCCGGGACCTCCCTCGTTGACCAGGACTGTTGATAAATGATGGAGAGTGGCTTGACAAGCTCCTCCACCAGCTCCCTCAGCACCCTTGGGTGGATGCCATCAGGCCCCATAGACTTGTGAGTGTCCAGGTGGCATAGCAGGTCATTAACTGCTTCCTCCGGGATCATGGGGAGCCTATTTTGCTCTCCATCCCTGTCTTCCAGCTCAGGGAGACGGATACCCTGAGGATACCTGGTCTGGCTATTGAAGACTGAGGCAAAGAAGACATTAAGTACCTCAGCCTTTTCCTCATCCTTCGTGACAATGTTCCCTCCCGCATCCAGTAAAGGATGGAGATTCTCCTTGGCTCTCTTTTTGTTGTTAATGTATTTATAGTATTTTTTGTTGTCCCTCACGACCGTGGCCAGGTTGAGCTCTAGCTGGGCTTTTGCCTTTCTAATTCCCTCCCTGCATGACCTAACGAGGTCCTTGTATTCTTCTTCACTTGCCTGCCCCTTCTTCCAGAGGTGATAAATTCTCTTTTTTTCCCCAAGCCTCAGCAAAAGCTCCTTGTTCAGCCAGGCCGGTCGTCTTCCCCACTGGCTCTTCTTACGGCACATGGGGACTGCCTGCTCCTGCACCTTCAAGATTTCCTTCTTGAAGAAGGTCCAGCCTTCCTGGGCCCCTTTGCCCTTCAGGACCGTCTCCCAAGGGACCCTCTTGACCAATGTCCTGAACAGGCCAAAGTCTGCCCTCCAGAAGTCCATGGTAGCAGTTTTGCTGACCCCCCTCCTTACTTGGCTAAAAATTGAAAACTCTGTCATTTCATGGTCGCTAAGCCCACGACGGCCTCCGACCTTCACTTCTCCCACCAGACCCTCACTGTTCGTAAAGAGTAGGTCAAGCAGGGCACCTTCCCTGGTAGGCTCCCTTACCAGCTGCGTCAGGAAGTTATCTTCCACACACTCCAGGAACCTCCGGGACTGTTTCCTCTCGGCTGTGTTATACTTCCAGCAGACATCTGGTAAGTTGAAGTCCCCCACAAGAACAAGGGATTGCGACTGTGAGGCTTCTGCCAGTCGCTTGTAGAACGCTTCATTGGCTTCTACGCCCTGGTTGGGTGGTCAAGGCCTTTTCTGCTCCTCACACCACCCCACCAGCGAGTAGGCTGGGGGTGCACGAGAAATTGGGAGGGGACACAGCCGGGACAGCTGACCCCAGCTGACCAAAGGGATATTCCATACCATATGATGTCATGCTCAGTATATAAAGCTGGGGGAAGAAGAAGGAAAGTGGGGACATTCGGAGTAATGGCGTTTGTCTTCCCGAGCGACCGTTACGCGTGATGGAGCCCTGCTTCCCTGCAGATGGCTGAACACCTGCCTGCCGACGGGAAGTGGGGAATGAATTCCTTCTTTTGCTTTGCTTCTCTGCTTGGCTTTTGCTCTACCTATTAAACTGTCTTTATCTCAGCTCACGAGTTTTCTCACTTTTACCCTTCTGATTCTCTCCCCCATCCCACCTGGGGGGGAGTGAGTGAGCGGCTGTGGGGGGCTTAGTTGCCAGCTGGGCTTAAAGCACGACACACTGATTAATTAATTAACAAGCATGTTAACTGAGTTCCATAGGAGAGTCCGGAATTAACCTACCTTGTTATATCTTATTTTATGTCTTAAGATCAAACACAACTTTGGTATTTCACTAATAATAACAGTGATAAACGGTCGTTGTCTCCAAGGCAGTAATATAAGGGTAGCAGCTTAATGAATGTATC
Organism: Gavia stellata; assembly: GCF_030936135.1. Lineage (NCBI taxonomy): Eukaryota > Metazoa > Chordata > Aves > Gaviiformes > Gaviidae > Gavia > Gavia stellata. The sequence continues at coordinate 19,137,243 of NC_082598.1, read as the reverse complement.
CAATTGTGATTCTCTGTGTTCAATACAAAAAGCCTTGTTCATGTCATGTAGGAAATGAGCTAATTTTTCTCAGACAGTGGTGATCTCATAAGCATTTTAATACCAGCTGGTATGAAGCAGCTGCAAAGCAATGTATTTCCTTTTAACAGCAGCTCCTCCTTAGTGACCTTAGTTTTACGTGCACCAGGGCTCCACCTCTTCTGTGACTAACATTCATCACTTGATTCCTTTCCAAAATCCTAAGGGCTAAATCCACAAATGGATTTAGGTCCTTGCCTACCTACTTCTTCTGGCCTTGAACAAGACATAAAGGAACACATGATCAGGTGGAATAATTTTAAGCTGTCCCATGGATTTAAGATAGCACATATTAAGCTTGTTAATTAATTTATTAATGAACTAGTTCTCCCCAAAGATTTACTGAGGGATAAAGCAATCAGAAAGTCATCAACAACCTTGCTAAGAGATAATTAATCACTGCTGGAAAAACAAACAAATAGGAGTTAAGCCTAGGTCACAACCTGAGGCTCTATATAGCTCTAGTGCAGAACTGAAATGTGGGCAGGCTGTGATACTGAGCACACAGACTCTCCCATACTGGTGCAACGATGCTCCATTTCGCAACCCTTCAGTGAGACATCCCCCTTTCTTGCAGAATCAGTTAGGCACAGGAGACTTTGGAATTTAATTGAGGTTTTCAGCAAGAATTGAGGTCTTGCTCAGCAAGAAGCTAGAAAGTTGGAAATAAGAAGCTGTGGAATGGAGTAAAGGCAAGTACCAAAGCACAGACTTCTGTGCTTCTAGCTCTGCTGTCACAGACTGAAGAAAGACCTGACCTAGAGTTGTGTCTCAGTCTAGACTTCCTCCAGAGTTTTAGGCTCCTTTGTAACCCCAGATCAGATGCGCCTTTCCTTAGGTGCACAGCTGAGCAGGACTGTCCCTCTCAGTGGACAGTGTTGGCATCCTTAGGGGATGTAAGTGTCCGAGCAGTACTGTGAATCTTGCTTCAAAAATAAATAGGCTCTAAAAGTAGAATCCCCCTCTCTCCAGAAATCAGATGTCTAAACTAGGAAGGAAAGCAAATCTGGGTACACTAATACTGTAGTGGGGACTTGGGTTCATGCTCCGTGCTAAATGGTGTGCCTGATTCAAGTGTCAGTGAGTTGGTGGTAACAAGCATATAGACAGATGCTCTCTGAGCTTAGCTGCTACCCTAAGTACTGTTGCTTTATTATGGCATCCTGCACAGGATTACTAGCTTAACAGCCAGCATAGCTATCATGCTCCTGAGAGGCACATTGCCTTCCACCATGCAGAGCCTTTTTCTCTTTGAGGACCTAGCCCAAAATGCCCTGTGGTTTTAGCCTATGTCCATTGAATCAGATTTTCCATTTCTGTATGATTTTACTGCGATATTCTTTAATTGCATGAAAATAAGTATGTAGAAATACCCCATCCTAACTGGTCCTTATTCAAGTCATCACAACTTCGTCCTATGGTAAGTCCTTTCTATCGTTCCTGAGATGGACTTCTGCACAATACTCGGACAAAGGCAATGCACCCGAACTGAACTATGTATGATTTCCAAACATGTTGATGCACATGTTGATGCAATATGGAAGGAGATGACCCACTCTTGAAAAGTTTAGAGCACACGTCTAGAAGGTTTTAAGTTGTCTCAGCTTTTATAAGGACATTCAGTCCTATGCAAACCAGCATAAGGTCAAGGTTTTTTTGATGCATGGTTTTTAACACTGATGATAGAAGGGCAGCCTTGCAAATAGGAATATAAATGATGCCAGGAAGCCAGCTAATATATGGGTAGTGCATCAAAGAAAGGAAGAAAGAGAAATAATCAATCATGAAAAGAAAAACAGATATGGTTTAGATAGAATAAATGCAAAAATGTTGCTGGTGACATTAAAAATAAATTCAGAGTTCTGAAATATAATACTTTAAGAGAATAAAGTTAATGGAGACCTTTGCAAAGGACTTCAGGAAAAGCTATATCAAGAATGTAAAACTGCAGAAAAGATGTAAAGAAATGGTACTGAATTAAGAAGGTTAATTTCCTAATGCTGTAATGTGATCAAATCTGTTCTGAATTTCTTGAACATTTTAATACTTACTAGTACACTGTTAAAGAGCTGTTTGGAGATTTAACCCTGTGACCCTCAATTATTCATGGAGATGTAGACAAGTTCAGCAAAACTCTTTCAAGATTCATGTACCCATTTACCCCAAAGGGCACATATAACAATAACACAGAAATTTATGACAGACTAAGAAAACCCAGAGCACACAACTTGAATTGTTAAAAAGACTGAAGCTGTCGAAAGAGCTGTCTGTGCCTACCAGACCATCTGAGGCTGTGATATCTGTGTATGCTTCGCTGTATTGGGTGTACTTTTCTGTCTGTGTGGTACATCAAACCTTTGTGATTTATGTCTAACCTCAGTGCAGTCTTTTCCATTGTTCCTGTTTTGAGGAAATGCATAAACTTTGCTGGTACAGATAAGAAATTTTTCAGTTTTTACAGTCTCTTTAATGTTACTCTAAGACTTCCTGCATGTCTTTGCCAATGATGTGGAAATGCACATTTAAATATAAGCTCTTGCCATATTCTGCTCAACCTATTATGGTGACAATTTCACAGGCTTATGGGTTTACAAGCTTATCAAATTGAAAAAGGTGGAGGAGACAGGGAAAAAAAGCCATTGTTTAAAAAAGAGTTAACATGCTAAGAACTACAGAAGACAGGTGATGACACATCCAACCTGAATGATGCTCACTAAATGTACATGAGGTTTGTGCTGTCAAAAGAGTATTAATTATGAAACAAAAATCTATAACCAAGTACTATATATAAATAATCTCAAAAGTAATCTGATTTATTTTTGTAGAATAGCTTTACAGCAATAGAGCACTGGCAGGTCACAAAACCATTAAGGTGGCACATGGACATATAATAAATATTATTCCCTATCATATTTCCAATAAAAGGTTTAAGTATTGAGGTGTACTATAGCGTACACAAAGTTTCAAATGTTGACTGCAGCAGACTGATCTAAGAGGTCTGGGAACCACATATTCTACTTCCAACAAGGTATAGATTTAACAAGAATTTAATGTTCCTTAGTAGATAGTTCTCCCAAAATTGGTCTCCTGTGCTTGGATTAATCTAACTCCCACCTAAGCTTTTTTTTTGGACCATTAAACCATGGGGATTGCTTTTCCCTGGTTTTAAGTTCAACAGCAACTGCTTATGTGAGGCATTTCAGAGGATAAATCCACTAACAGAAAATTATGGCTTATTTTATAGAAAATTACTTAATTTACTACTTAATTATGAGTGTAGCATACAGTGCATAGACTGTTAATTATTTAAATAACCAGCAATCCTTAACACTTACTATGAAGCAAAAGAAAGAAACAACCCATCTTTCCAGACTTCCGTGCTTCTGACAAATGCATTATTCCGGATTTCTGAGTGTTTGTGAAAAACTGCTCAGTTCCAAACTGACCAAGACCTTTTGTCTATTTAGGATTTTGTTATGGGTCTCTCAATTCTACTCCGAGGGACAGTACAGGAGAAACTGAACTGGGCTTTCAATTTGTATGATATAAATAAGGATGGATATATAACTAAAGAGGTAAGGTCTACTTTTTACACTAATCACTGAAACTAAAGGGTGCATATATAAGTCCTGCTTTCAAAGAAGAATGGCTTCATTCTCAAATCAGACATGTTAACAAATAAACATCTAACATATTATGAAACTAGACATGCTAAAAAATAAAGTAATTTTCTCGTTTTAAAGAGATATATAAAGATTGAAAAGGGAAAATCATCACAGAAATTGTAAAAGGTCAGAATTCTCCAGGTACAGAAATGTTTGGCTTCAACTTATGCTTATGTATTGGCACATAGTCACTAGAATAAAGTAGTTCAGTAGGATATTTGGACAAAAAAGAATTAAGTGGGCCACAACTGTTAACGCATTTTCTAAATCTACTTCTAAAAACTTTTACTTGACACAGAATTTATATAAAAAGATTCCTACATCTTTCACTCTGCAAGGATTTAAACACATACTTAAATTACAGTGGGAACAAATGAGTGCCTTCATAAAAATATATGGTTTTTCAAAATTGGGTATTTGTGTAAATACATATATTACACTTATAATTTTATTCTTGTATAAAAACACTTTGTGATTATTATAAAAAGGCTATCTATTCAATAATTTCTCAGCATACTGGCAGATGACTTTTTTTTATAATTCTTATTATAGTTTTTACAAGCCACTCTATTAAGAAAATTCAAAGCTTTTGATATAAAAGGAGGAGTCTTTGCATATATGCAGGTGTGTGCATGGGTGTTTCTATCTTCTCTAGGGAAAACTTAGTTGTAAGAAGCTGATGTGCTTTGACCATTCACTTGGTGTTACAAAACTTCTTTTCCTGTTTAGTTTTATTCACAAGACGTCCAGAGATTCTTCCCACAATCCACGAACTTGCACATATTCTAAATAATTTAAAATCAAAATCATACATCTGCATCTATTTAACAAGTTTATCTATGAAAGCTGAACAAACATGCTAGAATTTCTAGGAACACAGTAGTTCCTTCTTGAAGCTGTTCAGTCATAAAATAACAGGCACAATCTCAAAATTTTATTTTAAAAGGTAAATCCTAAAAGTAATTTATGTGTTCTGAGTCAAAGCAGTGTCTGCAACGCACCTTACATTACACAGAAATATTTTTTTCTCTTCAGGAAATGCTTGATATCATGAAAGCAATATATGATATGATGGGGAAATGTACCTATCCTGTTCTCAAGGAGGATGCACCTAGACAACACGTGGAAACGTTTTTCCAGGTGGGTTGAGTAACATAGGGAGCCAAAAAGTCTGCTCTGTTAGCAGGTATGGAAAGATTTTCATTGTTGTAACAGCATTGCATATTCTACCAATTTTGTAATTCTTTTTCTTGTCTGTGGTTCCATCCCAAGTTTCTCAGATCTACTCATTACACCTTGTTTTTTCAACAATAAGCTCCTTAAGCTTATTCTAGTATATCACTTACTACATCTTTAGAGCATTTTTGCCTGGTTGTTCCTAGGCTGACACATAACTGAAATGAATAATAAAAAGGACTTGTCTTACACAGGATTTCAGGAGCATAAACATACATTCTTATTCTTTCTGAACAGAAAATGGACAAAAACAAAGACGGAGTAGTTACCATAGACGAATTCATCGAGAGCTGCCAGAAAGTAAGCACCCAGTGATAAGTATTGAACCTGTATCTGTTGGCTAATGCTATCCTAGTGCTACACAGATTTCTGGAGTGATAGTGATGGTAATCCCAATATCAGGGACAGTATTTTCCCAAGGTAGGGTATGTACGTACACTATTATACAAAAACACTAAGAACGTAAATAAATTTGTGACCTGAATCCGTAGTAGACATGTTATATACAAGCTGTCATTGCTTATTAGACAACTGTGTCTGCATCCCCTCTCTTTTTAACAGCATTTTGTTTGTACTTGACAGCAAAAAGTTTCTTCACATTCAGCTAAATATTTATTTCTAACTTCTGCCCACACTGGGGAACACATTCCTGTTACAAATGGCATATAGTCACAGCAATAATAATAATATTGCTTGACAATTTATCACCTATAGGAGCATTTCTCAAACAGTGAGTCATGACCTGTTGGAGGCCTTAGAAAGGGAGAGCGCAAGGAGCTTGGAAAGTGTTGGATAGCAGGAGTTAACAGCAGGCAAATTTTCTCAAGGCAAGGGAGTGAGAACTGATTGTGATTATCAATTGCAAGTGTTTACACTACCCAGGTGGCTGTTAATTTTCTTCAACGGCTGAAAGCAGCTCATTGCCTCTTGAGCCAGGAATGAGAATAAACTTCTGCAGCAGGAATTACAGCTTGATTTCACTCCTCTGCCCTTCAGAAACTGGCTTGCTCTCAGACCAGGAGATGATACGAGGAAAGATAAGTTGTATTCTCAGAAATTTAAGGAACTGCTGTTAATTTGTCAGTTAATTTGTGAGTTAAAAAACACAAGAAACATGGTATAGTACAAAATGATGACAAGTCTTTAGCATGGTAAGAGGTTGTTATGTACAGTGAAGTGTCACATTAGACTTAGTGATAAGATAGGCTTGATTACATTATGCAAAATGATATGGCAAATAAAACCAACACCATTTGTTACAGTGAGAAATATACTGAATCATAGTAATGCTCTGCTGATGCCTTGGCCTTGTCCAGGCTGACTCTGATTAATACGAAGCTGACACAGACCAGCAATATAGCCTGTGTGTATTGCTTCTTATCTCCTATACCAAGAAGAGAGTAGTAGATAAGAGACAGGAGAGAAGATGACTAGCAAGATAAATGCCATTAGGGAGTGATAGATTTATAACCATTTGGAATAGGGAAAGCTGGACAGGAAATAGCGAAGATGCTCTAGAATTGGTAAATTTTTATATGCATTTGTAGTTATTCTTTGGGATTGCTCTCATGAGCACAGCTATCTAGTAAGTGATTCTCTGATTTATTTTAATCCACTGATTTTGGGGGATGAAAGAAAGACAACAGCTCTTCTAACCGTGGCTGTTCTGTATATCCTTAGCAATGGATATTGGATAGTGTCTTATCTGTCGGCAGTGCTCTATTGCATTGACCATAGTTCTAGCTTGTCAGTCTTGCTCAATAGGAAAGAAAGGCATTTGCTTTGCTAAAGCTGAGTGATCATCTGAAACAGAGATGACATTTATCTCCCAGCTGAAGTCTGCAGAGTTCTGGAAATTAAATGAATGATTAATCTGGATATGACAGCCATTATGGTGATGGGCTGAGTGATTAATTTACAAAGAAAACTGGCACCTTCAGTAAGGATTTGCCTGCTCTCCTTTTCCAATGTGATTCGCAGTTTCTCAGTTCTGTTAGAAAATTTCTTATTTACCTCTTCTGAGTATTCAGAATACATGTGAGAGAGATGCTTTCTAAACCACTGCATGACGGAGACACCATTTTCATCTTGCCACTTACCTCACCTTCACTTGCTTTTAACTTCAAAAATGGCAATGTTTTTTCATACAAAAAGTATCTCACCGCCTAATTTTTTTGTCTCTCTACCTACTAAGACCTGTTCTTCTATTAAGACTTCTGAGCTGCAAAGTGTGTAATTCATGTTTATATCAGGATTTGGTTTCAGAAATGAGTTTGGGGTTAGGATTCAATCCAAGTCCTTCAAGAAAATTGATTCAGGAGTTAATGTGGCTTCAGCCTTTTCAGGATTACATTTTTCACAAAGGACAGTAGTGGCTGCTTTCTTTTAAGACATAGCTGTAGGAAAACCTTTTTTTAATATCCTAATGGGTACGAGACTGATCTAAAAAGGTAAGGTTCAGGTTCCTTTCTTTCCTCAGCAGGCAGTAAGTCACATCACTCCAGGAGTGAGGAGCCTCATCTTTCATGAGCATTTAACAATGCCAACACCAAAATTAAATGATCCTGTGATCCTTCCTGTAGTAAATCTGCCTGGTTTTTAGACCTGCCATGCACTATCTTTATGTTTTCCATATGTTCTTATGTTATGGAAAAACATTGGTTATTGTTATTGCCCTTCATTCAGTACCTCTTTTTGAAGCTGTAAAGTACTCACTTAATCAATTTTTCCTCCTAGGGAAACCAGTCCACACCTTTAATTATCCTTGGTCCTCTCTCTAGAGAGAACTGCTAGTTCTACTATTACCTTTGATTTACCAGGATCAGGACATTCAGGATAGGGGCACAGCATGCCTGCTGCTCCTTAGGCTTTGACAGCTATGGTGGCTTCCTCATCTACAAACCCTCCTTTGGCATTAAGGCTGATGTTAGAGCACATCTCAAAACCTTTCCTGCCAGTTTGCATAACAAATGACTGTACCTCAGACCTTGGAATGGGAACGCCCATTGATGAATATGGCAGCCAGCATCTGGTGCACCTGAAAATATGCTAAAGGTATACAGAGGATATTTTTGACAGCCCCTAGGTTTCAGCTCAAGATGTGAGATTAGAGTCAAAACAGTGCCAAGAGACAAGCACTACCAAATACCCTCAACCAAACTCCAAAGCTCAGATCCCCTCCAGTTTGCATCTTAAAACAGACTAGAAGCCTGTTCTGCCAGCGAAAGGCTGCAGAAGCCTTTTCTTTGAATGATTTCTCAGGCAAGAGTTGCCAGCCTCTGAGAACTGCCATTCCTCTATTTTGAGTTGGAAGACAAATTAGTGGGTCTTAGAAGTGCATCCCTTTTACTGGTGTTTTGTCATAACTAGGGAAAGCATGGCATGCTTACTTTAAGACCAAGAAGGAACACAGCAGAGCATATCTGAATACAAAGGCTCCAATTCAGGTTCCTGGGACAGGTTCCTGAGATTTCTTTTTTGTAGTATCAAGAGCCTCTGGTGTGTTCTTTAAACACTCACTGTACATGCGTGTGCCTTTTTTAAAATCACCTCCTTGTGCTGAGTACTGGTTTGGCACAACTATCAATGCAGCAGCACTGTACAGCCTGAGGTATACAGCAGGTTCAAGACTCTTAATTCACAGTCCCAATGCAAAGAATGGCCTGTCCATTCACAAAGTGTTAAGCAGTTATGCAGGGAATTACAGAGCATTCAGGCTTTGAGCATGGTCTTTTCTGGTCACTGGGTATAAGGACCTATCTTTGCCCATGATTAATAAGGACAGCAAAGGTGCTTTCCCTCATCCTCCCTCTATCTTGGACAGGGAATGTGTATGACCCGATTCCCCTGCCCTCCCCACCCTGCATACTCATGTGCTTGAATGCCAGCCTGCCACCCAGGCTCCAGGAGTCTCCCTGCTCCCACAGGAGAGATGGACTATCCTGTTCTAAGTGTGCTGGACTGAGTCCCAGAAAGCAGCTGCTGTCTGTCCTGCTTTGTGCAAGTTACCAAATAGCAGAGATGATAGGTCTTGGGAAACAGTAGTGTAGCTAACTCAAGGTCTAGGCGTTACCCAGTTCCTTACCTGTCTCCTTTCACTGCTAGCGGAAAATGATCTGACTTGGGCATTGCTGCCTATCTACAGCAGCACCATGAAGAACAGAGGCAAAGGACTAAGGCATGTATAGGTGAATGTCAGGCTAAATGACTTAAAGGTCCTTCTGATAATGATAAAAACACTTCTGGGATAGAGATTTTCTGCAGGAGTAAGCCATTCCATACACAATGCTGATGGCTCTGGGCTAGCCTGAAAACAAAGCAGCCGTCTCAAAGTTGGGTTGAAGTTAGGTCAGATCTGGCTAAGCTCATTCATCCATGTTTTATGCTTCATACGGACTATGCTTCATATGCAGTAACACCTCCTAATGTCTTGAGTTAGGAATCATTAAACAAACCTATTACAAAAAACTTTTTAGAAAAATGTACTGGAAAAAAGAGGCAAATGAGAAAGATACACTTGTCAAAGAATTCTAATGCAAGCATCTGCTTTATTTTTTTTTTAAGATGGGGAAAAAAAGCTACTAACAGTCACCATGTTCCAAATATTATGACAAAGCTATATTTTCTTGTGAAGACTTTTCCTGTTTGACTGACTAAAAGAGGGGCATTTGGAAGTCTTCTGTATAGAAAGAGCAAACTTCAGAAATATAGAACTGATTTTAGAAAACTACTAGTTTCATTAGTGACTATACATATATTAGAAAATTGCTTGGAACTGTCAAAACACTGTTTCTAAATTAAGAACATGTTGTTTGCTTTGAACATTTGCTGAGCTTAGTTGGCAATGTATATACAAAAGCATTTGTAAATAATTAAATGACAAATGATTCCAGTTAAACCAAACTTTAACCTTACATTAGTCAATGATCTTCAATGTTATATTGATGTTTCAAAACAATGCAGTGGGAAAAAGTTAGTCTATTTTAATTTCTAGTAATTTTGTACAGGAAATTTCCTATACAAACTTTTTAAGCATTAACCTACATAACAGATTTATTTTAAATTACATATCATTGCTTTCATAAGTTAGTTTATCAGCACAAAATAATGCGCAGATCACTTCTTACAGCAACAGCAATTGAGATGACATACGGAATCAAAGATGAAAACCCCACCGTGCATGTTTCGTAATATAAATTAAGAAAATTATTCAGACTTGTCATTTTCTACAAACCAAATCACCTACTAGACTGAACAGTGAATAATTTAACTGGAAATTGATACTGATCATGTGTTATTGGAACATTAACGTACAGAAGGCCTACATACATTTCAGTAGTGGAGAATACTATGAGATAATCTTTCTAAGAAGTGGGGGGTTTATGCCTCTTTCATGAAACTTCCTAAAATATTCTATCAAATTCAGTCTTTTTATTCAGTAGAATTAAAGGTGGCTAGATTATCTCTCAAGAAAGTACTAAATAGTGTGCATTCAGATTAAAAAAGAGGATGATTACAGTGGAGACCAGCAAATGCTAAATGAGCATGTATTCTTGCTACTTAAATGTAGTAAGAATGTAGTCGTCTTCTTAAAGGTACTCTTGTATTGTGTATATATATTGCATTGTGCAACCACCTGTTGGTCCAGAAGCGCCACCAGATATGGTCTACTGCGAGTAAAATTTTTCTTCTATACACTGAAAGGTAAATGTTACAAAAAAATTATTTTTTTCCTGACTGATGTGCTTATTTGATCAGCATTATTTACTGATAAAAACTGGAGTACAGAGTGATGCATCAGTAAGCATTATGCAGAACTTGGAAGTTGAAGGTTTTGTTACCTACCTAATGCAAAGCAATCAGAAAGCAGAAGTAGCATGGGAAAGCAGTCAGCATCTTTCAATGTGAACACACAAAAAATCTGAGCTGAGGAGTCGGAGTGTTGCGGTGATACTTGCGGAATTGACTGATTCTTCGGTTCATACAAAGATGCACATATTAATCTATTTTATTTTAGAGTCATCCCTAGCTATTCAATAGGATGCCTTAGAATTGCAAAAAGGCTCCTGTGTATGATACACAGGACTAGCAATTTTATGTACAGATTCACACTTCAGATATGACAATTATTCCTTGAGTATTTATTGTCTACATGTATTTTGTTATACTGGATATAAACTTATAACCTCTGAAATACTAAAGACTTAATTTTCTTAACATGCTATTGTATTCTTGACATCATAGTTTTGGTTTAATTAATATATACAAAAATCTATTTCAGCATAGATCCATTAACAGCCTTTTCCGGCTAACAATTTCTCCAAACAAGCTGAAAAATAATGTTGTCGTTAACTACAATACAGTTAGTTCTACCCAATTTCACTATAGATATTTGCCAACTACATTTGTAATGGTGTATGATTTTTGGGGTTTTTTTTGTTGTCTTTTTACAGGATGAGAATATAATGCGATCCATGCAGCTCTTTGAAAATGTGATTTAATGAAGACATTAGGTCTACAGCTAATGGAGAAATATGAGCTATTCTGCAACATTATCTAAAAGATGGATTTCCCACTTCATCATAAATAAAATTACTCAGCTTTACACTGAGAGATGTATTATGCAAATGAATTTTTTATTATAAACTTTTCCCCCCAAAAAAACTTTCTAAAGTATACAATTTAGCACTTCAACAGTGGCTACTTAGTTAACAAGATTGTTCTGAAAAGTCAGGTTTTTACTCCAAACCCAAACAAAACAAGACCTGACATTATGCAGCTTTATTATCATTCCAACCCCTAGATAAAATAGATACTATCACAAGGAGATTAAATAAATACTCTTAGTTTTGCTACTCATTTGTACTGGATTAAGCTCCAGGTGTTTGAGTGTATTTCTTAAATCTTAGCTTCTAATTTATACAGAGACATTACCATGTATTTTCTTTTCACATTTCTATGGTGTAGTCCTCATTTTTTGAATAATACTTTGAGTTAAAGTGCTATAATCAATGTGCAATGCACATCTTGCTGCAATTGCCTTCCACCTTTGACTTGCTTTTCTCTTCAAAAAAACCGCCAAACCTAAAAAAATAGGTAACTTGAAAGGAAGAACTCTTATAGAACAAAAAAAGAAATTGCTTACAGGTAGATTTACTCCCTAACAAATACGAGTAAGCTTCTATCAATCACACTTACCTAGTAAATCTGCATTTAGTTAATTATGACATGAGTGTCAGGAGTCCTATATACTGTATTTCTAATTCTTCTTGGATGTGTCTGCAAAGTTCTTTGCTTAAAATTAAAGATCTTCTGACTTTGAATTTTTCATGAAGAAACCTTAACTGGATCCTAACACTGTTTTCATGAGTATGTGTCTTTCTGCCTTTAATGAAGAAAAAGGTATGAACTTCTTTTGAAACTTCCATCCCACATCAGTGCTCAGAATGAATATCACTATGAGTAACATCTACTACTAATAACTGCTAGACAGGCTAACATCTGTTTCAGCTTTTTGTAAAATATCTTTAATTAGAAGATAGAATCAGGAAAAAACCTGTATGATGTGATAACTGCATTACATTTTTTAGTATCATTTCTTCATTAAGATTGGAGCTACCTTAATTCTGAACCTAGAACGACTTTTCTAAAAAAGTATGTACCTAAAACATAATACTGTCCCTGAATCCATGTAATTTTTAAGATATATTGTCCACAGAGTTTATGCCAATACTTCAAAATAGGTGAAATGCTATCAGAGATAGGCCACTCTTCATTGTGACATTGCTGCAGAAAGGGGATTAATGGAGTAGAAAGAACGTTGCAAGCATTCTTTTGCAAAAATAAATCAGGTATCTATTCTGGTGTAGAGATGGGATGTTAGAGGCATGTTGAAGGCTGCTCTGCTATCACCAGTGTAGGACAAGAGTAGTACAATACATGTACACCTGAAATCTGCTGTAGCGTGTTTGTGTAAAGTAAATGTGCACATTTTGTAAAAAAAAAAAAAAGAAAAAATAAAGCAAACATGAAGAAAAACAAGCAGCATGATCGATTTTTTTGAGTTGTTAAACAAATACTTGTATTTCTTTAAATTAAACGTTTTTGCCAGCAAAATTATTTTTTTTAAAAAAGCTTAAATACATGTATCTTGACTCAGCATAGTTCTGATCTCAGCAGAGATCTTAGCACCGTCCTGAAGTAAATTTAATTTAGCCAAGCAGTGGTAATTTTCCAAAAATTCTGAAACTGCTTTCACGTGACAGACTTTTTTAAGACCCTATGCAACAGCATCTTTTGACAACAAAAAAGCCCCCTTCCAACAACTTTAAATTCTGGAATTGAATTTTCCGTAGGGGAAAAAGTTCTATGGCAAATTTTGTTACTTCAGTAAGCTCTCCCTCACAGAGTAACTCAAATACCCATAACAACATGAACCCTGAACAGTATTTATTACAAGACCTGTTAGGAATTATTTTGCAATCAAGTTCAAATACGTTCATGGAAAAATGCTGCACCCTTACCTTGACAGCCAGGTAAGCTAGCTTCTGTGACCTTTTTATTAACTCTTTTTTTTTTTTTCATAGCTTCCACATTCAGAAGTTTATTAGCTCGTCTGGCCCCAAGCATATTTGTGGCATTACAGAACTCAATGCAAAGGGAGCACAAAGTAAATACTCCAGAGTTGCCTCCTACATCTAGCTCACATTCAGTAGGCCCAAACCTAACTGGAACTAATTAGTTGAGCAAAACCTAGGCTGTGGTTCTATGGAGCAACCTGATGACTCTGCACTGGATTCTTCAGAGCTTCTCTCCAGCTTCTCAAAATGATGTGTTGAGAATGCACTGAGCAAGTTCAGTTTTGCACCATATGCTACCTGTTCAGTGCGTTCAGCTTCATAACTTTAAAAGCTGACTCAAGAAGTCTAGATGAGTTCTCATAGTTCTACATCTAACCCAGTACATCCTGATGAACCTGAACTGCATTGATCTGTGCCTGTGGCACAAATTAAGTCACATGTTTCAAAAGTGGGTATACATATGTATTTTAACACCAAGTCAGTTACTATTTAAGTAATTACAGCCAAATTATTTTGTATCACACAAAATGTACAAAACATATTAAGCACTGCAGAGCTATTAAAGGAAATTGTAATTTACAACAAAATAAGAATCAACATTTACTCTGCTCTTGAAATAATAGCAAATTAGTCAATGTCATTGTAAGCACAATGTATATGCAAATAGCAGCCAATACAGATATAATTATTTTAAATAGTCTTCCATAATTACATATTCATAAACTGATAGGACTTTTCCCACTCTCCATCATACTGAAGAACTGTGATTATTTTAAGAGAATATATCATACCCCAAATAAGTGTCAGTGATGTTCACAGGCTGTTTCTTTCCAAACTTCACCTTACAGTACAAATCGCTAGTTCTCTTGATCAAGAGGAGATAGAACAATAGGTTGGAATTTTAGATTTGATGATAGCCACAGTTGCCTGTTGATGAAAATAAAACAAATTTAAACAAAATAAGGAGCACTAGCACTACATATAAGAGTATTATTTTGGTCTCTCTCTATAAATTCTATAATTCACAACTTTTACTTAGTTATCTTTGTTATTATCAAACAGTAGAAAATTAAAAAGTTGTTAATATTTGCTGAGAAATTTACTGTCAAAAGGACTGAAAATAATGAACTGAAAAAATGGGGCATTGTCATAACTAATGATGGAGAGTAAAAATCCAAGAGAAGAGATCTGCAAACTCATACCTAAAACTGGGCATAAATATAGACATGAAATAATACAGATTTTTAAATAGAGGAGTGATATTCTGGAATGGACTTCCAATAAAAAAATCATATACATTATAACTCATTTAGAATAGAAATCATATAAATTCATTAGCTGGATTATATAATATTGCTTATAATCACAATTTAGGAGTATGTTTCTAGTTTTCTGCTTTATCTTATTACAGTATTTTTAAAAGACAAACAGAAAGACCTACTCGCAAAAGCAGTAAGACTACAAGAAATCAGGGGACAGACAGAAGAATTAGCGGTTAATAATTCACTGGATTAGTTATATTATCTAGACCTAAATTTTCAGAACATCAAGATGACACATAATTTTCCTTTTCTTGCCTCACTACATATAAATAAAAAACTCTCATGCTTCTTTATTTGTTGTGATGTTTTTCAAGTCTGTAATATGAACACTGCTACTGCCCTTAAATGAATATGAGTGCAAAAAAAACCCCAAAATGGTGTCTACTGATTATTTGGGTGCCTACTGATTAAGGCACACAAGCTCAGAACTGGTATACCTGTATTTATGGTCCCTACTCTTTAGGTTATAACTATTCTTTACCCAATGACCATTTAATATAATACATGCAAGTATTCATAGGGTCAGGAAAGCAAATATTTTTTCTTCTAGATGAATATCCAAGCCAATACTCTCTCAACAGAAAATGGCAACAGAATGTTCAGCAGAATACTCTGCCATCTATTACTTAAAGCATTTATTTGATTTATAGCAATTGCAGATCTAACCTCCAGGTTAACCTGGGTGGGCTGGAATGTGAGTATCTGATTTCCTCAGTAAGTGACCTAAGCACTAAGCTATTAGTGGGAATGGGCAGGCATCATCAATAACAGCAAAAAAGTATCCTTTAGCAAGGGTAAATCCTGTTGAGAAAAGTATTTAGGCTCAGAACAAGGAACACGAAGCCTGCATCCCAGGCATATTGAAGCAAGACAACTATTCAGCCTGAATCAGGTGTCAATACTCGAGAAGGGGACAGAAGCTATTTACCAGTTGACATCTGGTGAATTCCTGGATCACTCTTCATAGGTATCTAGCCTACCCTGTGCTCTGTACAAGAAGCTTACATGCTTTACTCAGTCTAAGCATCTACTTTCTAAGTGCTGCAATGCCTAACTTGGAGTAAGGACTTACATTAGGCTTCCTGGATCTTACCCTATGCAACTAACCCGTTTGTCACATCAGTTCAAACACTGGAAAAAAAATTTAGACTTTCTAGAAAAATGGAGAGTTTTCAAGAAAGAACAGCGAGTATCTCATTTAACCACTAAGTCTGCATAAGCTTCCCACCAAGGACGATAAAATGTTCCAAGCAAATATCAAGGGTAGGAATCCACATAGATGCACTCTTGCTCCCAAAAAGAGTTCTCCTGAATGGGGCTTGGTGCGCTGTGCTGTAATAGTCCAGCCGTGCAGCTTCTTATGTAGGTATACTGGAATATTTTACTGAAACATACTCCTGTATTTCCTGCTCAGAGATTAAAACAATGGAGAATACAAATGAAACGTGGGAAATAAAAAAAAATGGGAGACAACAAAACCTAACTGGCAGAATATGGATGGCCCAGAGTAGATTTAATGTCATTTCTATTACCACTCAATACATCAGACTAAACCAACTATTTTACTATGGACTGGAACACAACTCTGCTGATTGCCATAGTGCAAAATCCTGTGTTTTATGCAATATTAATAGTTGTGACATGTAAAAATAAGCAGTTTTCCAGAATGGTGTTCTTAATCTGAAAGCCAGAGATGGAAGTTGTTTTGGCAAAGTTGCATTCAAATGTGCAGATCACAGAATAATCATTTGGTCAACTCACCTTTCCACCATATTGCTCCAACTTTTGTAAAGCGACAGTAATTTTTTCTCTAAATTTCTTGTCCATTAATCTCCTTGAAAGCTATTGGAAAAGTAAAATAAAAAGGTTTGTTACACAAAATAGTACAATATATGCAAAGAGGCCAACATAATTCTATTTTATTACTTTATTTCACCTTGTCTTTGGAAAATTAAAGCCAAAAAGAAACATCACTTTATAGCTTGTAACTGATGTCAAAGTATGGAACTCAGTCAAGGCAAAAGGAATAAAATGTTAACGGATGAGAAACTTCAATTCAAAGAAAGCTCAACTGTTAGCCAAAAAAATACTTACCTTAATTTTTTTTCCTTTTATCAAACACATTTTAAAGAGATACCAACCTTAAAAAAAAAGTCATTCGTAAAGTGCTGTCCACATGAAAAGTTAACACATTTCACGTGCACTGAGAGACATTTATTATACTGGAAATACTTAAAAAAAACCCCTTACTGCAATTTTTCTGCATTGGATGTCTAAAAGGTCTGTTTATTTTGCTGTAAAAGTGCACTTTGGAAGGGGGCTAAACAAAACCATGAAAAGCCTGTCTGACAGAGGAAGGATGTCTACCGAAGGACTCAGTATAAAAACACTTTCCACAATCTGACTCTAAGTTTATTTAATGAAAAATTCCTTCTGCAGAATTCCGACCTGAAAGTGGGAATATTTGCTTATGTCAATTTATTGAAACTTCCACAGATTTTTTTAAAATATTCACACTTAAAACGCAAAACTCATTTTGCAATAAACATAAACTACCCTTCAAAACACAGCATCTATTTTACCTCAGGCTTGAAGCTGGATCTTTTATAAATAGCAGCGACAACACTTCCATTGTTCTGCAACACATTAACAATAGTTTTTGGACCTTGCTAGAACTTTATGTCACCTTATTATTAAAGAATGATGGCCTTACACAGAAGAATGAAGTAATGCTTTTCATGGAACTGCTGAGTCCTCCACTGTATCTGTGCAGATATTATAATAAACATCTCAACAAAAGTACCATAAAAATACAGATGATTTTTTACTACAGCATTAAAAACTTACATTTGTGAGTAGATGCTTAAGATGATCATTAAGAGATGGGCCAACAACAGCACTCAGTTGAACTAAAGCATCCAATCCCCTTCCAAATACTTCATCATCCAAATGGGCCTTCAGAAGGAGGAAAAAGAAAATCCTGTCATTAATATTCAGACAAATGCACAAGTTCTTCAAAACTGCAATCTCTACACTATGATTGTATATAGTATTTTTAAAAATTAAAACTACTGTGCAACTGCTAATTGTTATATTACAAGTTTAGAAATACAAGTACAATATGACTGAATATTAGTATCTAGAAGTAACATTTAAAAACAGAAGTATATTTTTAAAGTAGAAAACAAAAGTATCCACAAAATGTCAGTGAAACTCCTGCATTTCTTCTGAGACAAGGAAACTAATATTTTATTACTGAGGCAACAAAAAATTCGGCAGGCAAAACAGTTTATTACACAAACAATTTCAGTACTTCATAGCATATTAGAAAGAACCCTTCAAATGCGGGTATGTTGAAATTGGGAGACAACATTTTAGTTACAAATGTAATGAATTCAGGGTAATTTCTACGTAATTCATAACAATAATTGTCTTTGTGGAGAAACACAGGAGCCAATGACTTTCTGGCTCAATTAATTTAGTCCCCTGCCAACTACAGCTTTGTCACCTGCCAGCAATTATCAGGCTCTTATCTACTTCTAGGGTGCTTTGTCATCTTTATTACTCCCATGGGAAGGTTCTTCGATACCTGAGTTCTCTAATGGTTTAGTTATCTCACTCTTCTTTTAGCAGAGAAATTGATTCATGACAATTTATTTTGTTCTCGTACTAATACTGACCTTTATTTAAACAGGTTTTTTTTCCACTCTGACATTTGGGCCCTGAACATTGGGGTTTTTTTAACTGGAAGTCATTGACTGCTTGTGTAGTAGAAGGTTTAACAAGACTTTATACCAAAACAGTGCAACAATGAAAACTATCAGATTAATACAGTAATTGGAAGAACAGGCAAGAATATTTTTTCTAATTTTGTCATCCAAACTAAACCAAAGATACTGATAACACACAATTCTGATCTTCTATTACACCTCTGATCTGAGATCACAAAGAATTTTCAAACTTTCAGACATCTCTATAAAACCAGAACTGAAACACAGCTAGATTAAAGGACAGCATGTAGCTGAGCCAGAAAAGGGCTCTGAAAGATATGAAAATGATCCAAAAGAGATTACCTTTGAGGTCAATACTTTTATCTCACTTTTTTTTCTGAAGGAGTAGAAAAGTTAAAAACTTTTTAAAAATGAAGAATATGACCTCAAACATTTTAACTGTATTCTTCCCCTTTCTTCAGTGGCATATTCTGTTTTCTCTTTGTAGCATGTTTTGAATTTTTAAGTGTAACAGATGAGTATTTATTCTCACATCTCCATTTTCCTTCACCTCAATTATTTTTTTGCATGTTATTATGTGGATATATTAATACATATATTTATTTCTGCTTATATTCAGATCTTTAATAGAAATTTCCACAGAATTTGCCCATAGCCACTGTCATACAGCTATACAAGGAGTTGCCCATCTGAATTTACAGTTAAAGACATATTAGCTAATAAAACCAAGGCAAGGTTAAAATGAGGAAAAATAAACTATTCCCACACCCCCAAACCCCAAACCGAAAGCCCATGCAATAGATTTATCACATTAAAAATTTCTGTGTAGTCCTCACCAGCACAAGAAAAAAGAAAAAAAAAATATAATCAAACCCATTAAAATCTCTGCATGAAGAGTGAGACATACCAATGCAGCCTTTAACACTGGAACTAGACGAGGCAACAAAGGAATTGCTTTTTCAGTAGCACCTTCAACCATAAGCAATTCTTTAAAACCCTCCTTTGAAACAAACGTATAGGGATGTTTTGTCTCTCTTAGACCCTGTTGCAAATTTGAAACATATTTGCTTAATAGTGAGTCTTCTTTTTTAAAAAAAACCACATTAAAAAAGTTTCACATTGCAGCAAGATAATCTTTAGATCTTGTTACATCACTTCAAAACATAAAATACACTAACTCCACCATGTGGAGCCACTGAGTACAACTCTGCTCACAGAATATGATTATTAATTTTTCTTTTGGAACATCACTGAATATTAAAACTCACATTATGAATACTGCCAATTCAATCAATATTTGTTCTTCATTACCTTTAATCTAACTACCCAAGGTAATTCTTCAACAAGACCATGAACAAGAATAGGCTATATTTGTACATGGTTTTCATACCCTGAAGGAAAAAAAAATAGAAGGTGAACTATGGAAGGAAAGACACTCCCCACCACACACAATCCTCTGCAACACCAAAAATTTGTAGATGCTACAAATATGCACTTCTGGTGAAGACATGACTTGCAGAACTCAAAGATTTAAAGCCCTAGGGCTGAAGTCTTTTTTCTTTCCATAATAGGAGCTCTAAGGTACTTTAGGAATGTGGACAGCTTTGTTTAATCTTAAAAAAAAAAAAACCCACACCTCTAGAGTGTGCACTTTATTCCATCTACCACACTGGATTCAACATTTATTTACACTCCTGAAACGTATTTGGTGATAAAAGTCACAGATGATGCTGAGAAAACAGAAGCCTGAACATCACAGAATCACTAATGTTGGAAATGAGCTGTAAGATCATCAAGTCCAACCATCAACCAACACCACCATGCCCATTAAACCATGTCCCACGATGCCTCGTCCACACATTCCTTGAACACCTCCAGTGATGGTGACTCCATCACTTCCCTGGGCAGCTTATTCCAGTGTTTCACCAAATGTATAGTATTTCTTTTTCACCTATTCACGGGATCCTATTTCCACTGTATGAATTCAATCTATTGAGGAGAGCACTCTTACTTCAAAAAGTAAGCTTTATATAAAAAAAGAATCAAAACAATTTTGTTTACAAAAGAACATGCAAAGCCACAAATGGATTGAAGTATTTCATTCAACAGTTGGGAATCTGAGGTGCAGCCTTGTATTCAGCCAGTATCTCAAAGATTAAATAGCTCTACCTAGCTCTCCCAGAATGCTCTAATTAAAGAACCAGAAATGGTAATGGTCTTGTCCATCTTCATTCATACAAGAGCCTCACAAATGTTGTTTTCATATTCCCCTAGTAGATGACTCTAAGTTAGCTAGCTTATCTTGTTACAAAATGTCATTTGCAATTAGGAAATCCTGTATGCTTAACTTTGCAAGAAGATTGAGTTTACCTCTGCCAAGGTTACAAGAAGAGGATCAAAGGGAACAGTTTCAGGAAGGCATTCCCATTGCAGTCTGTGCTTTACTGAGCCATGCACTAACCTATATAAAGAATAAAGTTTTAACAAATTAACATATAGTAACATATACTTTATTGCTAGCACTACTAATTTTAGTTATATCACCAACTGGTTTGCAGTATTACTGTAACGTTATACAGACAATTTCAATACGTACTGCTCTCCTTACTGAAATGTACAATGGTATTTAACACTGCATTGTAATTCCCAAATATGGCAGTTTTCAAAATTCTGCTCCCAAACACATAGAAATCAGAAAATAAAAGTGATAAAAATTATAGGTGCCTCTCATACCAACACAGAAGATGCTCCCTTTGCAAAGTTATTTATTTCGATAAATATCAAAAAACATTTTCTTCAAATAACAATTGGTAAGGGAAATCAGTTGAAACTGAAAGAAAAATCATACTGGAATTCATCAGCTACTCCTAAGATACAGATAAAGGCTATGTATAAATGATTATTTTAAACATGGACATACATGTAATAATGATTACTTAAATTTTTGTTAAGTAATTCTGCATCCACTTGACAAAACACTAAAGTGCTTATTGTCTAGGCAAATATATAATAGACAAAAGTAACTTAAAATACCACAAACTATTACTTACACATAATTTTGTTAATATCTGATATTGCTGACAACTACAGAATTGGAATATTCAAGAAAATGTTGTCATACTACATACTTCAGACAAAAAAAAGACTGCAAGATGTCTAGTTACTAAAATGGCACTAATTTTATTATCTTTGATAGTAGGGAGAAGTAAACACCATTACATGAAGAAATCAACTTCTTTCCTGAAAGAGGCTTAGCAAACCGAATCTGCAAATACCTAGCTATTCTTTAAAAATGCAGCTTCAGTATTAACACACCATTAAAAAAGAAACAAAAGAAGACAATTTCAAAGACATGGAAAATTGCTTTGTGCTTTGAAAAGAGTTAAGTATCAGAAATCTTTTCAGAAATGAATGGAATCAAACAGTCCAGCCAAAGGATCAAACATGAATAGATGTATTTCAATCTGTGTAGTTTATCTAACCTTAATATAGGTAGTAAAAAAATAAACAAAACCAACACACCTGCACGGAATGCCACCTTTAGCGTATATAGCAGCAAATGCAGAAGGTAGTCTAGAATGAGCACCAAACTGTGAGGCCAAAAAAAAACCAAAAAAAAAGCATTATTTATTCATAACAGTAATGTTTGATAACTATTTTGAATATGTTAAAACTGCAGTTTACCAAAAAAGGAACTTAGTCATATGATTCTAAAACTAATCAAAAAAATAACTGCAGCTATGGGGTGGAAAACATATATCTGGTACATTTATCAGAAAACTGCTTTTCAGAATTGTCTGGCTGGAAAGTTGTAAAAATTAATAAATAATGTAGAATCAGTGCTCTCCTGATGGAATACCCTTATTTTTCTATTTTCTCTTGCAAATCTTAACACTGAAGTCTTACGGGTTCTCTCCTTAATAGATTAAGGACCTCTCACTTTCCTGATGCTCTTCTTGTTGTTATATTGGTAATATGCAGAAGGCAGATTTACTCCAGTTCCATACTGATATGAATACAGACAAAAGTACAAAGTGGCAAGATGTGGGAGAAACACTAAATGGTGTGCAAGATGGTATGAGGGCACTGGAAACCAGCAGGGAGTTTCATACTGGGTGGCAATCTAGGAAGGATCCACTGGAGAAGGAAACCAGGAGCTTCACAGGATGAAAGCCTGCACAAAGTTTTTTTTAATCATATACATGCTTCTTATGCATATGAACTTTGATATTATTTATTAGCATGATCGTTCACTGCTACTTCCCAGATTAAACATCTTATCACAAAACAAGTACCAGGAAATACCATGAAATCTTAATTTTTATCTTTCCAGCGTTTGAACCTACATTAACTTTGCTGAAATTGTGTACATGATTTGATGACTTCTTGGCTTAATTAAGTCATTGTACTACTTGCAAAAAGGTTTCAAGAAAAATAATGCCCACATGAAAGTATTCAGCCTCTGCTTATAGCAAACTAGTACCTCGCCAAAGTACTCCCACATTTAGTTTGTTTTCCAAAAAGTCTGTGACATTACTAATTGTTTGGCTGATATGGCCCAGTGGTGAGCTATAATTCACCCACTCAAAGCTAGTTCTCCAGGTGCAGGACTTCTGTGAAACAAACAACTCCCTTCACCAGTCTTCTCCTGAGAGCCCAAATTCTTCCCAAAGTATTACATATTTACAGTACTTGGGAGTTTCAAGTAATGCTCACTAGCAATTAATTTGCTAGATTTTATGAGGTCTAGATGATCTTCAAGATGCTACCTGATTCTTGGTTTCATTGCATAACTGAGATCAGTTCCTCTAAAGGAGCTGGTGCCAAAATTTATAACTATACCAAAAAAACCCCAACCCTTTTTAACTGTTACCTCTAAATCTATTTTTAGGGCAAAAGTATGCATAAAATAAAAAAGTTACCATCCAAGCCACAACTGTACTAAACCCCCTTTTTAAAAAAAGTAATAAACAGGCATTTGAGCTTAGAAATTAGGGAACGTAAGATTAATAACAGAAGCTTAGTTTAAATTTATGAAACAGGTCCAGAAGAAGCATGTCCTATATGTATTTCATAAAGTAAGGAAATTTCTTCCAATAAAAGATCTGTTTTAAACAAAAAAAGAAAACCCACCACCTATACATACCGGATCAATAGTTTTAGGGTTCAGCTTGTCACTAGGCTTTGGCCGTGGTTTAAGTGCAGGTTCTGGAGAACATGGCAAAGGAGAAGATGTCTTGCTTTTCCGTACTGCAGTCTTTGGTTTTATTTGGATGCCTGATGACATTTTTAGAACATTACTTCCTAGAATAGAAAAATATTAAAAACATAAAATAGTTTTCATTCCTACATGACAGAATATCAAGGGTTAGAATCCCAGGGCCCAAACACTGACATGAACAATCAATCAAGAAAATCTGAGTAAGTGTACTAGAAAAGAAATGTTTATTCTTAAATATCCTAAGCAGTGCACAGGATAATTTTGACAGTCTCATCATCCCATCTTTCAAATGCACACATCTCCTAATCCTGTGCTGCTCCTCTTTACTTCTGTACTTTGAGATCTGCAGCAAAAGTGAAATTAGCTACAGTCTGCCTTTAGAGCAGCCTACAGAAATCCGAGCAGCAATACAGTGCTCAGCAGAACAGCCCAGAGTGAAATAGGCTGGTTGGGTACAGTTACAGCAGAAGACAGTAACAATATGAGGAATGGCCAGGATGAAGGAATGAACACAAGAGAAAGTAGATTCAGAACACAAAATCCAAAGCAGAATCAAGAAGAGACGAGACAAGAAAAGAAATGTAAAGTAGCAAAGAAAGAACACAGAAAATTAATTCCAATTCCAGTAAGGAGAATGAAAGTATTTTGTTAAAAAGAATGCAAAAATAACTTTCTGTATACATCTTTAAATACTGATTTAGGTACAGATATCTTCTAAAGTTAATGCACCAGCTACACGTGTTATTATATATGTATGTATTTGCGTTAAAATGTCCCTAATAAAAATAATAGTCTACTGCCTATTTACCATACCAAGCCTGACACTATGATGAATAATATAAATTATTCCTAGGAAAAGACAGGTTTTCAAATGTTAATAAAATTATAAAGTGTGAAAATGCTAGTTTTGAATATTATTAATATTCAGTACTTTATGCTGTGGTATAGTCTGGATGGAGAAAACAATTTAGTAAATAAGAAATTACATTCCTTTAGTAAACAAGAAACAACACTATATAGAAATGAAAACAATAGGATGCCAGTTAAATAATACACATAAACAAACATTGCCACAAGGATGAGTAGGGTGCTTGCCATCCAGCCATCACCTTTCGCAAGTTGATGACACCTGTTTTTGTCAACAACATGATTAAATTCCAAATACTGAGATCAGGATGAACTAGAGAGACGAATTTTTTTTGCCACACTACTTCCACCCCCTCAGCTCTATAAGTCACCTGCCCTAATCTCTGCCAGAATCTCGTACATGCAGTCCTTGTTGTTTAGCTTGGTTCTTCTAATTCTTCCCTCCAGACAGAACTTCCAGTCAGGTACTTTTGTCATTATCTAAATTACTAAATCTTTAGGATTATTCCTGCTTCTAGTAAGAAGTTATAAGGCCCCAGCACTTGTGTAGATATGCTATGTCCTTCTGACTTACAGAAAGAATTTAATGTGGCACCCAAGTTTTACTGAATGATGAGAAACAACATACAGTAATGATTACCAAATTAGCTAAAATACAAATACAAAGCAAAACTAAAATTGAAAGTTTAAATCAATACTTCCTGACCGATGATTTAATCAGAACTAGTGATTCAAATCAGTTCACCTACTGTGTATCTTGGTTTCTCTTTCCTACTATTTTCAGAATGTGGCCTGTCTCCAGTGACAGTCTTTTTAAAAGAAGAACTAACTTACCGCAATTAGACAAAAGTCTCTTCAGAACACACAAAAACTGAAATGACACTTACGGGAACTATTCCGTTTGTAAAATGCAAATCATTAAAACCGGAATTCAAAGCCCTAAAAGACAAACAATAACATAGAAAATTTACTGATTTTGTAAGTGCCAGCTTATTATCACAAAACTTTAATCACATTAGAGTTAGAAAACACATTTCTAACAATCAGAAAAATAAGAATCAAAATGGGTTTATACTATAAAAACACCAGGTAAGTAAGTTCTTGACATTAGCATTATACATCACAAAATAGTGCTATCAGTGTCAACCTTTGAAATGTACAATTGCTCATAATGCGAACAGTCGTCTTGCTAGTAACAACATAAATATTTTTCTCAGAAAAGTATTCAGAATTAATTCAGATGTATTCAAACTCTTTTCCTCTTCCAAGAAGTAATCAAGATACATGCCAAGGACTTTACTAAGGTTTTAACCAGTGACAAAATCTACATGCATTTCAAAAGTCACTGCTTGTACCATCAGAGAAAGCAAAAAATAGAAGGTGTGACAACAGGCAGGAACAATGGTAGCCCTTTGGGACAAAAGTAAAGACAGGAGTTAAGGACAGTGATAAGAGTTTTGTAAAAACGCAACTGAGATAACACACCTGTGTATTGCCAGAGGAGGAGGTGGCAGAGCGCGGAAAAAGGACTTTTCATAAGGAGGTCTCAGTGTTCGGAGCAAGATGAAAGGTCTTGTGCAGTCAAGAGGTGGGAGTCACACGCGCTTGTAGAGAGATCAGACGGCAGAGGTATAGCTGTGATCCAAACAAGCGACATTCAAGGCTTGATACAGGAGTGAGCCATCCTACGGGCAGATGACAGACTTCAAGCAAAGGACAGAAATCTTTACATAGAAATAGAAAAGGCACCTTTAAAAGACATCTTTCAAAGGAGGAAAAGTGATGCCTGGAGTTTGGGTTCTAGAAGTCGCTTAAGAAAGGCGGAATGAAAGTAAGTAGGATTTTAAAGGCGAGGTTGCTCCCTTACTCTGGTGAGTGTCAACTCTCCCGGAGTGCAGCTAGGGCAGAGAAAGGAAGAGGTAAGGGGCAGGAAGCACCGTAACCGACAAGAGGCTCGAACAGCAAAGCTCTGGCAAGTTACCACAGAGCCGCCGGAACACCGTGGAACATCAAAAGACACAGCGAGACGACGAGGAGGGACGGGCCCCTCGGCCCTCCCCACAGCTCCCACTCTCTCGCGGGGAAGCCCAGGTCAAGGCGGCCAGAGGGGAGCGCCGGGCCCGTGGGCAGCGGTATCCCCCCTTCTTACGGGCCCCTCAGCAAGGGCGGCCGCTCATTGCCCCCGAAGGCGCGCTGCGTCGCTGCGCCGCTGCCCGGCGGCGACACGCAGGGCTCGACCCGACCCAGCGCTACCGACACCCCCTCACCTGGCGGGCGGGCGGGCGGGCGGACAGCTGCGCGCCCGGCGACGCTTCCTGCCGGTTGCCAGGGAAACTACGGGCCGCCGAGAGCCCAATCTTCCTTGGCAGGCCGAGCCCGGGGCGGGGGCGGTGCGGCGGAAGCATGCGCGGCGGGACCGGGAGGGGGCGCGGCGTCCCTCAGCGGCGCCTGGCCGCGGTGCGCGGCGCGGGCCGAGGGTGCGTGGCGGCCGCGGCAGCCCGGCGCGGAGCGGTTCGCCCTGGGCATCGTCCTGCCGTGCTGGAGGCTGCGGTGGTGGGTCTGCGGGCCCGCGGGGCCGCTGGGGAGTGCCGGGGGGGCTGAGGCACCGTCTCCAGCTGATCAGAGCTTCAGTGCTTGCTGAAGAAAGAGCGAAAATCAGATTAAAAGGATGATTTTTTTCAACGTACGTTATGCGTTTGTGGTTAGAATGAGGATGGGAAAATGTCAGGTGACATTGCCGGTAATTTTTATCCACTTTCTTAAAAGCTTCCCAGGGAAAACAGGGTTTAGGAAATACTGTATTTTGCTTTTTATGCGGCAAAAGTTTGCCTTTCAGGGACGGGGCCACATTCCCATTTGAGATCATGTTTGTTCCAAATACAATGAGAGAAAGTTAATTCTTAGTTTCTTTTTTCAGATAACCCACTCACACGATACTGAAATCTCTGTCACAAATACGGTATTTATTGATACGCCATCGCATCTGAACTGTGAACCCTATTAATCAGAGTGCTCTCTTGCTTTCTTTAAGAGATGTGTTTATTCTTTCATGCACTCAACAATCAAGCAAGCAAGATGTTTTCTTGGTTTGCTTGAATTGTGTGGGATGCACTTCTTTCTCACTTCTGTAATTTATAACAAGGAACTGAATGGGACTTTAGAAGTGGATAAGAGAGGCTAGTCTGTTGGTTTTCCACAAAAAAACAGGGAAATGCACTGACGGTGTTGAAAAGTAGTTGTCAACTATTTGAAAACTACCATCAGCATTAGATTTTGGCCAATGCTGGCATTTCATAATTAGTTTTATCCAACATAAATAGTTTGTATCCACCAATAATGGGAAGTTGTAAGTGAGGACATTTGCAGAGTTAAAATAGGGCTGCATAACTGAATGCCTTTGAAATGCATTAGTGCAAGAGAGCTTTTGGAAATACAGAAGGAAAAATGATAAAAATAATGCTGGAGAAGGGAAGGTTTCTATTTTATTTCTCAGTGTTTTAACTAAACCCAACAGACATTACAGTACTTTCACAAAATTATTTTACGGTTCCACAACACTGAAGGCAATAGAGGAATGGATGTCTCTTTATCCATACATTTTACAGGCTGGTAAATGATCTCAGAAAAATCCAGTATTTGTAAAGCAGACCGTGCAAGTCTGAAAATCACACTACAAAATGTAAACTAGGACGCTCATCTCCACAATGAGAAAACAGAACTGCTTTTCTGAGCAAGGTTTATTTTTAGTTCAGTGTTTTAGCATGATTTTATACATAGAGCTGCTATAGTTGCTTTGTGTGTACAGAACAGACTACAGCTACATTCAAGCATGGAAGAAAGTAGTAGTACACTTCCTAAGTCAGTAGACTGTATGAACTGCTGTGTTGCTGAAGCAAAATACCTCTGACCAGCTCTGTGGAGCCTGCAGCTCCCACTGAGGTCCTGGAGGCACAGAAACCACTGTGCTTAGTTCAGAGTTCAATCAGTTTCCTGAAAAATGCAAAATAAGAGAGTGTTACGGTACGGTGGTGTGTATGGTACAACAGGGAGTCCTGCTGTACTTTGAACGTTGAATATACGGACTGCACTGCTCGCCTTGCAGTGAGATGTGATGTGTGAAATCAGAGTCTGAAAGATACCTGCTGAATCGTGGATGCCTGGTAGACGTGTGCCCCTCCATTTCATGTCTTTGGGCATTTCATCTCTTGAATTGGGAGAAGTCGCTACATTGGGCTCTCAGAGAATTGCCTTCATGCAAGGCTCGCTCAGCCATGAGGTCCTACCCAAGGGGTGCTGGCCTGGCTTTGGTGCAGCACCAGCACATCCCTGCCCATAGTAGGGCACTCAGCACAAGGCATCGCTGAATGCATGCAGAGATACACCCTGGCCCTGCGCCCACATCTGCAAGGCTCAAGCACCTGAGTGCTGTCAACCTGCAGCTCCTGCGTGGGCTCAAACCTCTCGTGCGGGATTCTAACTCTCCCACCCCCATGGGAGGAATATAGACTAAAATGATCCTAAATTCCTGGAATAGAGTGGGATGAAACTATGCCCTTATAGGTATCTTTTTCTAACTTGCATGATATGTTAAGAGTTAGGAAAAGAGAAGTCCTAAGGTTAAACACACGCTCAGTCCCTTCTGATTCCTACAGTACAATCTTAAAATGGTTTTTAGTTGACTTGTTCTATGAATTTGCAGGTGCCCTGGTCCTTGAGTAGCTTCCTCGTTATTATACCTGGTCTCGGATTTTTCTAAGATCTTGCTGAATATTGACAGGGGGAATATGGGTCAAAATGTGTTTGTTTAAAATAAAATACTTTTCATACTGTGTCCCACTATTTTTGATAGTTTTAATAGGAACTAGTCTGTGACATTTTGAACATATTTGGTGGATGGACAATTTAGAAGGAAAAATACTGTAAGATCTATACTGTGTATAAATCAACATAACATGACAAATTTTAGCATTTTTCTCTGTCGTGATGATACCACTTTGTAGTCTCAAATATGGTGTCATGAGCTACGATTATTACTGTATACTTGTACAGCATTAGCTCCAGTTATTATGAGTTTCTCCATTATGTATTTTTTAGCTTGCTTAATCTACCTAACTGCCATAAACCCTTCTAAATGCTTGAAAATAAGTAAAAGACAAAAATATGAATAATTTGCAGGGAGTTCTTACCATGAAAAGAAATGTGGTCACTTATATGTATGTGAGTGTGTTCAGGTGAGCATATAGAAATCTGAAAATGAACGCTAACTCTGGACCGATTACTTTTTCATAATAACAATACTCAACCAATTTAAATAGAACCAATGATTAATTAATTCTCTATCACTGCTGATAAAACCAATATGCAATTTGACTTCTTTTTTCATTAGTCACAGTTAAATAGTTAATTACTGAGGGGGAGGAGAATTCACCAAAGCGAAATGGATTCTGAGGCTTATGAAATTAAAACTGAGGCTTATTGGAATATGGCTAATTAAAAGAACATCACATAAAACAGTCACGTGTTAGATCTTTTCATCCGAGCATATTTCTACCGTTGTTAAGCTAATTTGTTTGGTATGGTTTAGGCTTGGTGTTTGGCCAGTGCCAGTTGGGAAATGGTGGGGAGAATATTTCTTCACAAGTACAGATGTTTGAATGTGGAAGAAAGGGAGTTGGTACTTGAATTTTTGTCAACATTTCATTAATTTACCTTGTCAACATTTCCCTCTCTATTTGTAGCAGCCTTTTTGTTAGACAAAAGGTATTTTATACTGATTTGTTTGCTATATTTTGCTAAATACAAGAAAGGGATTACCAACAGACTTAAAAATTGATTCCGCTTATGTCTTACTGTATTTTTTTAATATTCATCTAGTAATATACAAACTGATACGTTTTAATTTGAGATTATTTTAGAAGTTTCTAAACCAAGTGCAGTTTTAACCCCAGCTGGAGGCTAACAGCTCTTACAACCTAGTAAGATCAGTAAAAGAACAAAACACGTTTCCTCAACTCAACATATTTGATAATTCTTTTTATTTCTCCAGTGACTCTGAAAAGTTAGAAATTCTCACTGTTCTTTCAAAAAGTGCACATTTAAAACTGAAGTCTCTAGGAGTGTTTTCCTTAGATAGTCTTCAAATATCATTCCCCAGAGCTTTTATCCTGACTTAATCACTCTACATGCTTTATAAATAGTACTCTATAAAAAAGTAGTTCTTTTACAGGGTTTGGCACTAAATGTGTGCTACACAACAGACCGTAGACACCTAATTGTAGTTTTCAGGTTCCTCTGCAAAGATTTAGACGCTCCAGGCACTTTCATTGACCAGTGCTGTATCAGATAATTAGTTCAGTGCCTGTCAGAAGTTGATGGACCTGTGAATATTCCCATATATCCTCAGTGAAACTTGGTGTGAAACAGTACCATTTCAGTTGAACAATTCCGATAACAGTCTAGAGGTACTACTGGATTGCTTAATTTTTTCTGTAATACACCAGAAATGACTTGATTGCCTATTACTAAGTGCTAAATTGCTGTAAGGACTTTGGATTAGCAGATCAAAGTCCTGTGTAAAACTCAGAGGCAAACTCCCAAGAAGCAGACTGACCCACAGGAATACTTTC
Source organism: Gavia stellata (assembly GCF_030936135.1). Lineage (NCBI taxonomy): Eukaryota > Metazoa > Chordata > Aves > Gaviiformes > Gaviidae > Gavia > Gavia stellata. Next base: position 19,105,918 of record NC_082598.1, on the reverse strand, counting down.
AGGTTTTGATGTTGCAGAGTAACAAAAATGCATACAGGTATGACACCCAAAATTTAGGAACTGGGTATCATGGAGTACACAGGTCTCTACCATTAGCGTGCAGACATGGTGCTTTGGGTATGACTCTTGAACTAAGGTGAAAGGCTGAGCAAAATCAAGTAGTTGCATGGACAACTGCAGCTAAATTCCACATGGCTTTTTGATTGCTCTCAAGGATATCCTGTTGATCTGAAATAATTAGGAAATTAAGGTTTTTCATGAGTAACTGAGTGAGTTAGAGAAAGTTATGCCCAAATAGATACAGAGATACTACCTCATCGTTGCTCCACTTTTCATTACTTACTGAAGTGTTTAGAGTCATTCTGCAACGGTTTGGTTATACTTGTATTCATTTTGTACCCATGGCCATACAAAAACAATGTTCCTATCTCCTGTAGTTAGCTAGTGCTGTCAAGACCCAAAATAGACCAGTTATATCCACTCATCAATGAACTATACTACCTCAAAAATGAAATTAGGATTAAAATGAGATGTGTCAGGGTTTGTTTATTTCTGATTCTTCTGAATTTTCGTATTGCCATCAATAATGGCAGTTTGAATTTGTGCTTTATTCTGGTGATGCCAATTGCTCAGGAAGGACAATTCATTCCATTGCCATCTCTCAGATGGTGGCAAAATCACAGCTACTTCTGTAAATGTACTTTGCTTATTTATGGAGAGAGATCCGTTCCCACTAGTACAGTCAAAAAAGTAAGAGTTAGGAACCTATATTTCTTTGAGTCACTGGACCTAAAGCTGAGTGTTACGATACTTGATTTCCTGCCTCCCTGCTCTTCACTGGAATCGTCATTCCTAATTTGTTTCAGGAGTCCTTACCACAGTGTGTCAATTGTTAAACACCTAAGAACAAGATTCACAGAAAGTACCAAGGTTGAGCAGGCAGTGGCCAGTACTAGCTCATGGAAAATGTTAAGGAGAAAGCTGAGGTTTCAGAGAAAAGTAGGTGCCAAGCACCTGGGGGGAGAAAAGAAGGCTTGGATATAGATCTGTGAATTCTTTTCTGGAATTTGCAATGCTCAAAGTGTTCAAAGCTAACAAACGGTTTTGGAAGCAGTGCTAGAAGACTCACTGGGTTATGGAAAACTCAGGTTCAGAAAATGTGCTTTTGCTTGATTTGGAGCATAGCCTTGAACGCAGGCTCTCCAGCCTCTCAAACCTGACGAACACATGGTGATACATCCAAGTGTTATTCTCAGCTGCTTTAGGATATCCCAATGATATTCTGAACTATCCCAGAGTACCAACTTTTATTAATTATGCTTTTCACCAAACAGGTGCAGGCACCTGTAAGTAGAAACATAGCGAGAGAATGTATCATCTGTAAGCATAGCAATCCTGAACGATGAAGTGGTACCCAGTGTCACAGAAGATAGTGACAGAACTAGAAACAACGGGTTCTCTATATAAACTAGAATCTACCTTCAAAAAAATGGACAGGATATTCAAAGATGAGTACTTTATCACAGCTTTGGGTGCATTCAGAAATGTTCGCCATTAATTTATATTGCAGGTAGTTTTATATAATACCATGAGTTCCACATCATGCAAATAAAAAAAGAGAAGTGTGACGGTCCCCTCTCTTCTTCCTGCAGAGAATGCCATTATTCTCTTCCTGCTGATTTCTGTGGAGTTGGAATTTGCTTTTCGATATACAAAAAAGTCCTCATGGAGTAACGTTCTTTAAATGGAAGACAGACATGCACAGGCTTTAACTGTGCTCACCAAATGATTTCTCTATAATTATTTGAAAATCAAAACTCACTACTACATTTCTGAGGCGGGATAAATATAATTTAAGTTCTGCTTCGGGAAATAATGAAGCAAAAGTTGAAAACTTGCAGCTGATTGTGAGGGTGTTGCTGTGAGAGCTGACTGACATTTTCCCTGCGTCGGGAAAGAACCGATTCAGAGGCACACGCTGCAGTTTTGTATTTTCCCACGTGGTGGCAATCATTCACTGTCTGTCCTTCCCACTTCTGCGCCTTCTCCGAGAAAGTTGCTGCTCTTCATTCTGCAGCCTCTCTCGGTTTGGGGAAAGAAATAAGGGGAAAACTCAAAGTTTTCTATTACTTCAAATATCAAAGGTGACAAAATAGAGGAGTTTGTTAAATGGAAATGGAAGTATTTCATAGTTCAGTTGTCAGAGAAATTGTGTTCTTTGTTAGGAAACCTTTTACCAATTTTTTTCCCCACTGTAGGGCACAGATCAGTAGTGGTATATAAAGCATTGGTTAACAGCAAGTTTACTGGACTTTATAGCCCTGCACAGAATGACGTAAATAATAATAAGTACGAAAAAGTCCACCACAAATTCACAAGGCATCATGACAGTATTGGTACTTTTCCTTTTTTCTTTTTTTTTTTTTTTTTTTTTTTTTCCCAACAACAGGAATAAATCCAGTAGTTAGGACTTCTTGGTCTGCAGAGAACATGCTGGGGCAGAGGTGTTATTGCTGTGGCTAACCAAACATATGTCTGCAGAAGCTGTAGCTGGGTACAACATTGTCTTTCATAACATTAACAGACCTTTTTGCTTTTTCCTGAGCCCATGAGGTTCCCTTTGCTGGATCAGACATAGGGGAGAGCTTCAGTAAGAGCATCAGGCTCTGCTCTGAGGCACACACACCTTGGATGTACTGCTTCACAAAAGCATTTGTGGCTTCCGCACACCAGGCACAGCTGGCACTTGAGATAACAATTCCAGGGATGGTAGCAACAATTTCTTTGTTTATGATCTAGAGAAGGTTTGAAAGACAGACTTAAGGTGCATAGGACTCAATTCAAGTTGGTGGCTGAGAACTAGTAACAGCCTAGTGTAGTGATGGTGATGAGGATGGGAGCTGTGGTAACAGTCATGATTAAATGACAGATAGAATCAAAAGTGGTGGTAGTAGTAATAGTTTTCCTCTTTTCTCTTTTCAGAGAGTGGTGTAGCAACGGCCCACAGCCCCTCTGTCCCTGCCCACACAGGAGTAGCAAGTGGGGGAGTAAGGCTGCCCTGCTGTCACTTGCTCTACTCTATTTTGGAGGAGGATGAATTAAAGCTTCTTTGTAAAAAAACCTCAACCAAACAAAACAGAAAAAAAAAAAATAGAAAAAAGAAGAAAAAGAAGATCTTTCCAGGAAAGGTGGTGGGAGGTGGGGAAGGAGAAGGGACAGTGTACCGGGGTTCCAAGTGAAAGCAGTGAGAAAAGATGCATGAACGGGTGTGGAAGTCGGGGGGGGGATTAAAAATTAGGATATCAGAGAGGAACCACAAGCAGAGCACAGCAAAGGCTTCAAGTTCATCACTTTTAGACTTCCTCTACTCATGGATTGTAGCTCCTGCAATTCAGACATCATTTTGGTTTTCCACAGTTGTACTTTCTGATATGAGAAGACACCTGGAAAGAGAAACTAGAGGATGGGAGAGATTTGAAGGAGGAACTACATAATGAATCAGAGAGAAAGAGGGGGGGAGAGAAGCTTTTGCTGTATTCCTCATCATAGTACACTTCTGTCTTCTTTATTTGAAATAGTAGAATATGAGCGGGTATCTTTTTGAGGAAGGAAAAGGAAAGGATGGGGAGAGTAAGGGTGGGGAATGAGGACCTCACTGCGCTGCCCAGCTGCAGCCTGCGCCGCTGCCGCTGATGCCCACCGGAGGTAGTCCCACACGTTCTGGGGGGCGGGCGAATCTCGGGGGCTGAGCAGATTCTGGCAGCAGAGCGAGCTCAGAGGCTTAGGACTGTAAGCAGCTCTCTCAAGAGTAGGTTGAAAAGACGAGTGTTGTCAGAAAGGCTGGCAATGCAAGAGCCTGGAAACTTGGTAGTCTCTGTAGGATAAAGACGAATAGTTATACAGTATGGGATGCAAAAGAGGAAACTTAACTGAGAGCCTGCCGGTGTTACAGAACATCTCGAAACACAAGGTCAAAAATAAGTGAAAAAGAATGGAAAGAATGGAAAGAAGATACTTCGTAACGAATGCACCTGGTATTTAGACATATTAAAGATAAAAAACAGACTCCACTAACTTTCCACTAACTAACACTAATGATTAACAGAAGGACGAATTCTAGAAAAATAGAATAGAGTGCTAAAACAGTGTCCTAAGGTTGACCTGCCTCATTAGAATTTCATTGTAATGTGAAAACCACACCTCCTAGCTAGAAAACACCCCCAACCCAAATAAGCCCCCTACTCTCTGGGCATGCATAGTGAATTAAAAGAGAGCTGTATCTTTAAGATGAAGTAAGAAAGGTACGAACCGGTAGTTAATTAAGGGGTAGGACCAGTAGGCATAACTAACTTTGTTAACTGTTTTAAATACCTGTCCTGATTTTAACCCAGTGTGCATGCTAGGAGGAGAAATCCCACACACACCCAGCGCTGCAATAAACCAATGTCGGCTTTCTGAACTATCATTTGGTTTGGAGAGTTTCCTTGGTTACGATTTTCGGTAACACCAGGACCAGGTATATACCATGAGGTACAGACAAGTGGTCAGTATAACATTTGCTATTAGCTTTGAGTTTTGAAAAGTAATCCAGTCCACAGGAGCGCTATGTATTTAAAAAAATTCTAGGAACGTGCCATCTCAGCAAAAAATAATTTTAACAGCATTGCAAGTTCTGTCTGACAGAAAGAATTTTGTTGAATTGAACACTGGGTCAGATCAAAGATTAATACATCGCAGTGTCCTGTCATTGAGTGTCCCATCTGAAACAGCCAAAGAGGGACGACTATGTGAACCAGGGCAACTGTACAAGAGGGACGACTATATGAACCAGGGCAACTGTACATAACATTTCCCATGAGTATTCTCCCAGCCTTCAGCCATTTGCCATGCAGGCACATCCTGAGCCAGGGATGACTGCTGCATATTCAGTAATCTTGAATGGATTTCTCTCATGTGGATTGCTCCTGTTGTTGAACCCCAGGAGGCTATTAGTATTCACAGTAGCCTGTGACAAGGGGTCTGGTGGCTCACCCTCACCTTTTTATGTTGGTTGTGAATTTGCTACCTGCTAGCTTTATTTCTTATCAAATAGTTCTTCTCCTTAGGCTCTTCCAAGGTTGCAGCAAGAGTAGGGCAAGTTTATGTCATCCCACAGTTATTTTTTGGACTGGATAATGAAAAATACGGTGTCACTTCTCAGATTCTCAATACTGCCTCTTTGTTCCTAAATTCCCAAACTTCTTTAGGTTTCAACTTTCCTAGACATTCTGTAAAATTACAATTTGTTTAAATTATGACAGTCTTCCTAATCAGTAATGTAAAGGAGTTCAGTCTGTAGTGGGCCAGAGTGTGCTTTGTAACTGTCATATGGCTCACACTATACATAGAAATTTTACTACACACAAAAGACCCCAAGGTGTTTTCTCCTGTTATCCTCCTTCCTTTGCTATTTCTTTTGCTTATTTACTTCTTTTGCTACTCTGGAAATAGATGCAATTTTTGGACAGGTCACTCCAGTCTGCTCCCTGTTCCAGCCCCACCTTTCACATTCTTGTATCAGCCACTGTTTGTGTAAATCTCCATCCACAAAACTGAAAATCGCACCATTTTCACAACAAGCCCAATCTAGTAATCACAGTGTCCCACTGAAAATATTGGTAAAACATATTCTTAAGAGCAATGTGGACTCAGTCCTGCAGTATTATTCCATTCTGTGCATCCATGCGTTTTATTTAGCATATATACCATGAATGTAGTTCTAAAATGATCCCATAAGTTATAGTGTGGAATTCAGTCCTGCAAACTGGTGCAGTGTTCTAAAGATGGCTTCAGCAAATAATCCATAGTGTTATTATTCATGTGAGAAGTGAAGCAATCAATGGGGGATGAATAGTAGTAAATACACTGGTGTCCTTGCAGAGTCACAAAAGGACTGTTATCTGTTAGGACAGATACTGCGTGCACTCCCCAAGTAGTGAAGAAAAGCAGTGAGTTGCAGGGGGAGGTTAGGTCACCAGTTGGGTTTTTTTTTGTTTGTTTAGTTGGTTGGTTTTGTTTATTCTGGCTAGCTGCATTGTTGTTTGAATAAGTATTTTAATGCTTTGTGATTTTTGCTGAGTACTAATTATCCATCAAGGGCAAGGAGTGCTGCATGAGTGGTTTTTCATCATTTACATTTTTTCTTTGACTCTAAATAAATAATAATAATAATATTATTTACACCATCTTTCTCCACCAAAGTGCAAATTTGCACTCAGTTGGTTTTATGATATGGCTTTGAATAGTGACAGTAGTAGTTAGGAATTTATTTAATAGTTTGTTCTTAAATTGAAGAGGCAATGACCATTTCAACCTACTCGTTGATTTCTGTTGTTTAACTGGTATTTTACTTACAAAAACATTTTGCATCTCAGCCATGAATATTCTATTTCTTAGTACTCTCAGACACTGGACCTTGTCAAAAGGAAAACCAAAAAGATTAGTCCACCATTTTGACAAGCTCCAGGTAGTTTATTGGTGGGACAAATCTCTTTAGCTGAGTGCAATAGTTAGACCCAAACAGATCTAGGTATTCTAGTTTTGATGTGTGTGCTTTTAAAAATCTCCTTATAGTATTATTCCCTTCAGTTTTACAGGTACAAATACAATTTTCTGGAGTGCTGTTCCCTGACCATTAAACAGAGCAAATCCTGGGAGCTGGGTCTTGAGCATCAGCTGTGCCAGGGAGCCTGTGAAAGTAGGTATAGAGCAGGTAAAAATGTACCTGAGCCAACGTGCATCCAGAAGCACTGTGTGCCTACGCCGCACAGAGCAGGGGCTGTGGTGTTAATAAGCCTGTGGACTCATGCCAGCAACTACCCAACACTGCACCCCTGGACCTGAAATGATGAGGAAAAGGATGGCAAGAAAACTGCATGGTGCCACACAGTCAGCAAGAAGCCATAAGAGTTCATTAGCTCTCATCAAGGTCTGACTGGGCTTATTAAATCCAGCTCAGCACCACATTTCTCCAGTTCCTGGTGGTGCGGTGGCCGTAGGTAAGAGAAATCCTCTCTGCAGTCTGAAAGCTCAATAGTTATTTTAATAAGAGAAATTTCTTATTTTTGCAAGACCCTGAGATACTTCCGATTTAAAATCACACTATGTAATGATGAAGGTTTCCCAGATTAGTTCCAGCTGAGCTGATATGTCTACACAGCATAACCTGCTCCTTTCAGAGAGCTTTGTGCTAATCCCTACAGCAGTATGTCTGCATTAATGTTACCCTGCCCCAGCACAATTCACCCCACCTCTCAGTTGTGCTTAGTTTGTGAAGTTTGTGAGACTCTGCACGATGCCCTGACTATTTCCCCAGGTGCTTGGTTGATGCATAAACAAAAAAAAAGTGATATATGAAGATACCATAGTCGCTACCTGAATTGCGAGATGTTCACCAAGCTGAAGAAGCCTAAGGTCCAACTGCACATGCGTATGCATTTTAACTATGTATGTGGCTACAGGTTCACTACGAAAAATAGAAGCACCAAAAAGCAGAGGTGTCAATCAAATCATAAGTGAGAATCTGTTGATAACGACACATTGGAAACACATCAGATCCACCAAAGATTGAGCAAAACAAAATAGGAAGTACCAGTTCCAGTGGGTCTCTTTGAAGTACTGTTAAGCACTGAAGCAGAACCGTTTGGAGAATGGAACTGAGATTTAGAAAAGACTTGTGAAACCTGCTCAGATGTTAAGTATGACTATAAAATTTTACATGGGAACAAAAGTGTTCATGGCTAGAGCAAAACAAAAAGAGAAGAACTTTAGATTATAAAAGAAAAGGTTCAAGACAGTATTAACCACAGACGTTTGGATATACCTCTCAACTACAAAGTAATTTACAATCATAAGACTGAACTTGATCAGGCTGAAAAATGGCATATGACAGTTTGTACTAAAGTAATTGTTTCTGCACAGTAGAACACAATAAAACTGATTCTGCCAGGCCCAGTTCAGTGCTTTTATGTGCCCTCAAGGCACCATTTATACTCCAATAAAGGGAATTTGTGCATTGAAAATTATTATATCCTTAAATCACAACAATTCCCTGGCTTTTGTACTTTTGAAATGATAAAATGACTAATTCAAGACTCCTCCCCAGAAAGTCTAACAGTTAGTTATTTTCCCCCCCTCATCTCAAAGATGTGCTGCTGGGCTGGGAATGGTTTCTTAGGACCTTTGTGAAGGAAAGGACTTTGGGGTAATGAAAGATCTTTTATCAAAACAAAAGAGGAGTCTTTAACAAGTTACTCTTTAACTCCATTGTAAATGTAGTGGTCCATTCCAGATCAGTCAACTTCTCCATCAGCTTACAAAGAAATTTCCAATAGGGCAAATCCCAGATTCTGCCAAAACTCCATTTGTTTGTTTATTTTTTCTTAATTTGACTTGCCAAGGGTTTGTGTTTGACTTGTTGCCATGAATAAAGCTATTCCTCTTTCAACAATGGGCTCTCCGGGAATGGTGTGGGAAAGCTAATCCCATTACACAGCTCAGAAGTTCCCACTCAGTGCTGACCCAGGAAAGGCAGCTTATCAGGCACTTAGCAGAGCTGTCAGCTGGTCAGCTCAAGTGGGGTATTCTTTGTGGAGTGAAGCAGGACAGCAGGAGCAGTAGTACTGTTTTGTTTGTTTGTTTTAAGTACATAGAACAACAGGGAACTTTTGCATCCTTGACCTGAAAGTCATGTTCGTGTCAATAGAAGACATTAATGGTAAAGCATACTACGGTGTCATTAACACACTGGTCAGATGTGTTAATTAATTTATAATCAACAGATGAGAGGAGTCTTCCCAAACTGCTGTGTCTTGTGACATTTTCTGTGACCGTCGATCTTTGTTTGCAATAGCTCAGAGTATTCAAATAATTTGCTAGATGCCTCTAACAGAATGGCTTTCCCTCAAAGGAAGTTGTTTTCAGACTGAACAATGCCTTCATATTTTTGCTCTAAGTGATGGGCATCTTGTGATATCTCTTGTCACATGGCCAAGGTCTCCTGATGATTTTGGCGGGGAGATAAATACCTAGAGAAAGGGATCTTTTCCTTGCTAAGGTGAAAACAGTGGCAGGACTGACTGGGGAAGGGGCCTTACTTCACAGTAATGAGGTGAGAATTTGCTGGTGAGGGGCAAGAGCATCTATTTAAGCACTAGAAGACACATGGAAAAACATTTACCAGTACCTTGGTTTTGATGAGAACAGGATTAATGCAGAACAGGAAAAATGTGTTTCTTTTTGTTTTCTTTTAATGTAACTCTGTGTTTGACTTGCGAAGCCATTGCTGCATCTGACTTGTAAGCACCTGGAATACCGGTTTCCAGAAGCCCAAGCACTGGAGGCTGAGTTATTGGTAGAACCGAGTGCCAGACTGAGTCTAGCTCCAGTCTTACTAGTATTGGTGCCTAACTGATTGTCCTAATTGTTCAAATGAAGCAAAATATTATCTGGTTGTGAGTACAAAATACCACACTGGATCAGGACACAAAAAAATTTGGATTCAGGTCACGGTGCAGCTTGCAGATGTCTTATTGTGTGCAGTTCTTGCCTTCCTTTGCCCAATATTCCCACTATTTCTCTTTTGCCTCTGAGTAAGTATAATGCTCATATTCAGAAGACATAAACCAAACTGTGCTCATGAGAGTCTTGAATAGCCTAGTTGTTACACAACATCTTTTCGGCAACATAGTGATGACAGCCTAAGCAGAAAGTATTGGTGTTTTAAAGTGTCATTTGGAGAATGGCCTTATTAAATTCTTCTTTAAGAGTCAATGCATTAACAATTTTTTTTCTTTCCTTTATTGCAAGCAGTTAAATTACTTTAGAGCAGCTCCCATTTCATAATATACTTCTCAAGATGAGCCAATCTTGTAAGCTACGAGGTGTCATCAATTCCCAATGCCAGTGAAGATGGCTGAGGGAGCTCAGTGATTCCACAGACCAAGAACTCTACAGGGAACTGTCCTTCAGTTATAGTTTGTCATTTGTTTACTTTCATAGGTTTTTAGCCAACAGCATGGCATCCTGTGATTCTGAGTTCCTGTGCTTTTTTTATTTTTGTCTTCAGGGCAAGTATAGGCAACAGCCAATTTTGTGTACTCCGTATTTAGACTGTATAGTGTAAGAGGCTAACAAAATGTAACTTGTCTTATAGCACTGGGGTGTGCCACCTATTACCTGCTAAAGGAAATAAGGTTGCTGGACTAGATAAATATGATCTGTGTTTTAGTTTTACAATTTTTTTTTAATTGCCTGTTACTTCATTGCCCAAGGTCAGTCTTGTCAGACAAGTGGACCAACAGTTCTCTAGAGTAACATAAAACCATTAAGTTGCTCTTTGATCTTGCACCTTCTTTAGAACCTTTTAATCAATTAACCATGAAGCTACTCAGCTTGTCTTATTTCCTGCACATAAAACTACTTTGGTCGGGCTGACACGTTACTACATTATAGATCAAAGATGGAAGGAAACTTCACATCCAACCAGGATAATTATGTGGAATTTTTCTGAATATGTTATATACATTTTCATGCCTCATATGGAGGAAAACAACATTTTGATCTAGATTGAATTAAAGGATTCATGTGTATTTTAAAGGGTAGCTAAATGGGTTTGTGCATGATTGACCTTACACAAGGTGTGGATAGATTTCATGGCCAGGTTGCTGAGCCTCAACTGTCCATCTGTCCTTTGCAAGTACTCACTATTGATAATAATAGGAAACATGACCTGTTGGAACATAAACACTGATCTCCTGTTTAGGATGCCTTTAAATAAGAAAGAGAATCTAAATACTGAATGTATTGTAATGTGATACAGATTGAAATCCTTTTAGCCCAGGAATTAAATTTTATAGTGGAAGGAGTTGTGGTTTCAGGCTTGTAGGGCCACACTTCTGCAATCTTATTTGTGTGCACAAAATGCTTTTTTATAAGAAGGATCAGAGATACCTTCAGTGTTATGTTTTTAGAGATCTGAAATTGTTGATACTATAATTTTCTAGTTATATGGAAATTAAGGTGTCTCAAAATATGTACTCCATTCCTTCTGGCCAAATGCTGGAATACACAAACAGCTTCAATTAGCTCCTTCTTTGAGCTTCTCCCTTAAGTGGAACAGAGTGTCACCCACACCAGTCCAATAGAGCAAAACATCTGCTCACTCGGATTTTGCTCAAGGCATATTTTGCACAGCTGTTTCTTGTGGGATTGGTTTGTTCTCCTTCTGCTTGCTCATGCCAAAAGCAAAGATGGCCTGGCCCAGATAAGAGTGTCACCAGGTGCATGTGCATTGGTAACAGGTAGAAATACCAAGAACCAGTACGATTTCTGAAGAAAAACCTGGCCCTATGGATTTCTTTAAACCAGTAAAGAAGCATTTTTGAAAGAATCCTCTTTGAAATGATGGTGTAGGATATTCTTCACAGACATCCCCTTATTCTCTGAAGACATATCTTGTATCTAGACTCCCTATACTTTAGAGAGGAAATAGGAACCCTTAGAGCTGCTGTAACTCACATTATTTTCATGCAAAGTTTAAGCCACGCTCTTTTTGCAAATCTGTATTGATTTTTCTGAATGTTACACTTCCTTTAGCTAAACAGCTCCCTGCTGATGTTTGTCATCTTCCTTTTAAGCTGAATTAAAAGAGAATGAATAAGTTTGTGGATGGCATGAATAAAGTGCTCTTTGATAGATACACTTCTTGTCTTCTGAACAAAAAAGTGTACATTCAGCTCTTGGTACTAAGAAAGAAATATTTTCCCTAATCTCCTTCTGTACAAATTCCTCATTTAAGTCTAAATGGAAATTTCCCAGAAAAGGAAAGGAAATTTGTGAAACTTACTTTGTGAAATTTACCACTGCAGTATCTTTGTCGTGCTGGATTTCGGATTCAGTGGGGTGCTTTCCTTTGGGGATTTGAAAAGACACAAAAAGCCAAACGGAGTCAGTAGGAGGTTACGCTTGATTTTGAGCCTAAAGCAGGCCAAACTTTACATTCTGTTGTTTGTTTTCTTTCTACCTCAAGCTATAAATCATCCCAGATTCATCAAACTGTTTGCAAATCTAATCCAAGCTGGACCAAGTTACAGACTGGACCAAGATGTAGGTTTATAGTAATGCCTGAAAACAGGAAAGACTTTAGATCAGAAAGGAAAAACTATCTGGTTTCATTACATGTGGCTTCAAGTTTCATTACAAAAGGTTTTACGTGGCTTTGATCCCCTAATTTGGCTAAAAACAACAAAAAAGAAGTGATCTCCATGTGCACACAGCTATTTCAGTGCATGCATGTGACTACAATAGATATGTGGTACCTCAGTGAACCACAGTGTGCTCCACACAGACATGCTGCATTTAAATGCATAGATTGCAAAGTCAAGATAGATTAGGTCAAACTTCCTCAGTGCCAGCTACCTTGAATTCTTAATCATACCTGCTGTTATTCAGAGCTGCTCAGGGGAACCAAAAGGCGTAAATACGTTCACATCCTGGGAAAAAAAAAAGTATCTACTTTCTACTCTTATATGTGTGTGTATATATATATACACACAAACACTAAAGCATAGATTTTACAAGAAGAATCTGTTTTCCATAATGCTTTCTTATGGAGCCACAATTAAGTGAGTCTTTAAAAGTGAATATTGAAGAAATGACTTCACTAGAAGCAGTTTTACTACAATAATACTCACTTCATTTTATTTTTTTGGTTCAAGACCTCCTGTCTTTCATTTTTGACTGTTGCCGAAGAGGACTTGCCAATTCTTTTTGCTCCTCTGGAGTCTGGAGAGCAGCACTAAAAAGCGAGCTCTGTTCCCACAAATCCTCTGCACCGCCTACGTGGGGGAGAGGGGCAGAGCCAAGCGATAGGGGCACAAAGGTTTTCCCAAAGTAACGCAAGCGACGGCTCCTTTAGCCAACCTGCTGGAGGATGGACTACGGTTCCAAACCCAGGTTTGGTGCACTGGAACCATTAACTCCTTTTTCTAGCAGATAAAAGTTTTAGTGGCTCCAGGCCAGCTAAGTTGGGTTTACAGCTGCTTTGTATCACTGAAACAGCATGAAGCAGCTCCAGCCTACAGTGAATCTGGCCCGAGATGTCTTAAATCTGTAATATTTTCTTCTCTATGGGCTAATACTATTGTTTTTCTGCATTTTACAAGCCTGTTCATTACCACGTGAAATTCAAATGGACTGCGGTCACTTCTGCTAAAAAAAGTTATTCCCCAAACAGTTCTTTCATGTCAGTGCGAAGTACTAGTAGGATGACTTCTGTGGCTGGTCACTGCTTTCTGGGCTATAAGTGTCCTTTCTACAAAATTTTGAAAATATCTGGTTGCATTTGTTACCCATGAGCAATTGCAGCAGTTAATTCTCTTGTGTGTTCAGTGCCCAGCAATTTGATACAGTCAGAGCTGGTTCCTTTTTATCATTCTTACTCCTATTTCCCAGGCACTCGTACCTTACCTATTGGAATGCTTATTCTTTGTTCTCTTAGTAAAAAAACTCCAAACTAGGGCATCTTCTTTGTTTGTTTGTTTCTAGCTTTTGAATTGATTGCTGAGCAGATTTTCAGTTAGGCCAAGGTCTCTCTATCCTTCCTTTCAGTTAACCTGAAGTTAACGCGTGCTTTTCAGAATGAAAATGAAGAGGCCTCGTTCTCCATGTCACACACAGAGTGGGGATTTTATTACTTAAACATTTTGTCAGCCACCATTCCTGCTGATTGGTACCACCACTTTGCTGGAACAGTTTAATAAATAATACTCGGGTTTTTAAATGCTTAAATATTAATCAGCTGCAGAGTGTTCTTTCCATCACCAGCATGGTTTTCTGCCCCCACCAGATGCTTCCAGTTATCTTAGTGAGCGTACACGCAGGAAGGTGATTGCTGTCACTTATTGCACAGGAAAGGAAGAAGTGTCTCATCTGGGAGGGCTGTGGGAACGGCAGCGCAGTCAGGTCCGGAGCCGGGTGGGTGACCAGAGGGGAAAGGAAGTAGTACCGGAGTGCCTGGAGCTGGAGGGAAGGGCTGAATGCCAAAGGCTGGTCTGTGGTTTGTGATAGTGGATGATGAGCACTGTTTTGATCAAGTGGGAGTTAACAAACGTTTTGCTTCTCATTTTTAAGCTGCTTTGCGAAGTTTCTCGTTAGTTTATATTTTTTTTTTAATTTAGGATAACGGTGAATCTTTTTCTGCAGTGGAGTCTATGCAGTGCCACATGGTCTCACTGTGGATATTCAGACACAGAAACATGCCCAAACCTTCCTCTCCACAAAAGGTATACTAGAATTAGGTAACTGTTAGGCCCCTTTTTCTTCCTCCTCTAGCCCTGGACACACTGCATTAATTATTTCTAGGGGTGTACTTGGAGGCTGCTTAATAGCTTTGTTCACTACTCATGTAAAAGTTTGATCAGCAAAAAAGAAGGCAACAACTAATGAATAATTACTTCTGATTTTTCTGAGACTTTAGAAACAATTTTTTATTGGTAGATCTATGTGTTTTCTGTGGTCAGTTTTATTTACTATTGACATTGACTGTGTCCTTACCTTTCCCCTACAGAATAATTATAAAACTGCTCGAAAATGGGTGAACTGATAGGGAAGGAGATCCAATTAAAAAAAAAAAAAAAAAAGCAAAATCAGGCAAACTTCATACTCTTTAAACTTGCTATTTCAAAACAGCAAGCAACTTGTAAAGCACAGGTCAGCTGGTACCGCTCTTATTGCTGTTACTATAGCAGAATCACATAAATGTGATTAAATAAATAAAGCTAATCAGAAGCAAAAAACCAAGTTTGCAGTAAAAACAGCTCAAGTTAACCTATTCTCAGAGGACTTTGAAAGAAAACATACTTCTAAAGATGTGCTGTGAGAGATTTTAGGCACAGCTGCAGGAAAAAAAAAAGGTATCCTTTCCCTCTCTTTAGAAGGATTAAATCTGTCCTGGAAATTAACCAAAGTGGACAAATGGGCCATCATACAGACACAACAGATTGAAGCCCAGAATGTGAAAAACTATGAGAAAGAAGAAAAATGTCCTGGAAAAAGGCTACTGGATCTTTTTAAGGAACTTTAATGACAGAGTAAGTAACCCAGGCACATTAATTCTATCTTTACTTGTTTCTTGTGATATGGAAAGTATCCTAAAAGGAATAAAAAAAAAAAAAAAAGTTCTAGCAGACAAAAACAGATAACAATTCCCCTGGTCTGAGTCTATAAATCCATAAAATATGTAAGTTTATAGCAATCTATGTATGTCAGACGGTTCCACAGGAGGTAATGTAACATTTTCCAAATTCTAAAGGACACGAAAATGTCTGATCTCTGTAGTTGGATGTGTAACCTGTCTCCTTCTTTAAGACAGGTCTTTTGATCCCTCTACAGATGTTAACAAATACCTAAAAAAGGAACAAAACCCAAGTCTTTTAATCTCCTGTCTGTAGTATAGGGCAGCGATTGAGAGTACTGAGGCTCAATGTTTAGAACTACAGGAGTTTACCTCTGAACTGGAATGAAATGAAAGGATGGAGTTGTAACGACCAGAAAGCATTACTAAGAAAGATCAACATTTTGAAATTAAGCTGTGGATCTGGGAGGCAGTTTTAAAGTCTGTTCCCATGGCTGAGCAAAATTCCTGCAGCATGGGTGTCATGCTGTAGAGCTGGAGCATATTTGCCGGGACTGCGGATAGCCAGAAGTCTTGCTGTTCAGCGAGATGACTGTTTTTTCTCAGCTTGACAAATGACATGCAGCACTGACAGAATACTTCTCCTTTGCTGGCCATCACCCCTACGGACACTGGCCAGAACAGCAGCAGCAGGAACATACCCTCCAACTCTGATTTAATCACGTGGAGCCCAGGAGACTAGTGAATAGAGCTGTTAACTCTCTGTTTGGTTTGCTTTTCCCATCTGTGTTTTATTAAACTGAGAGCAAGATTTATTCACTTTTCTAACATCAGGAGCTGTTGGTGTCCAAGATGATGGTTGATGTTAAGGTATACATACACAGTTTAACCTGGCTGAGGGCCAAAGAAGCCTATGATCCAGCCTAGACAATTTATTTGCAAAAGGACACAAAATCCCTCTGCTCTCAGACATTTCTGAAAGGATGAGCACAACTACTTCCCGCTCTCCCAGGCGCACAATACATAAAGAACACAGTAAAACAGTAGGCTCTCCAGGATGAGCCAGGCTCTCCAGGCATGCAGGCAAACACTTCAGTTTTACTTTACTCCTGACAGCCCCTACATAGTCACAACTACCAACGATTTTCTGATTTCCACTCCAGGAATCTTAAATAGATTGGAGATACCAGCTCAGTGTATAAATATTTCTTCTCAAAGCCAAGAATCCTGAATGGCTCAGCTGGGGAATTGCACTTTATGGGAACTGAAATTATGTGCCAGGCTCTCCACTGTAAGGTGGGATAGCTGAAGCACAGACACTTGCATGCCTAATGAGCTACCGCCAGAATAACACTTGCTTCTAAAGGAGAAGAAAAGGAACCAAAAGATGGGATTTTGAATTGCTTCGAAAAGATAAACTTTCCCTCAAACAATAGTGTTACCGCAAGATAGAAAGATCAAGTGTGTGTTTTTCAGAACTGTAAAGAGGTTTCTTTTAAATACATAAGTTTCAAGCAATAACAGATAAAGCTCCCAAAATCCAGAGCTTCAATGCAAACAGCCTCCAACATTCTTGACACTTTTCCAAAACTTCTGGGCATTTTCTTCTCAACAACAAGCTGCTTTCCAAAATGTACCATTCTCCCCCTCATCTCTTAATCATCGCTCATCTCATCAAAACTAACATGGTGACATCCACTTTCTCTATTGCCTTGCTACTATCCTTGCAAGTTCACTGTGGATCATCAGGTCTGCCAGATTTGTTATCTACAAAAACATTCTGGTATTTCCAGGCAAATGCCTTCATAACATCATGAGTATCATACTGACCGTGGCATCTACACAGAGCATCATCATATTACAATGATTCTTGTAATACTAAGCTTCATGGTACCCCTAAATGGCAATAAAAAGTATTCTGAATACAAGACAAAATTGCTATTTCAGCAGAGCTTAGAAAATAAACTGTATCTCTCAAAGCTTATTCAAAGCCCAGTATTGGTTTGCTTGAAACAGTATTTCTATCACTCATATCCATCTTCCCCAGAAGCTTTAGTACAGGCTGCAGAATCTGGTTCCATGTGTGATAGTGCCTGTTCTGAATTGACTTTCAATGTTAAACAAAAAAGCAATGACTTTTGTTCCTGTTTCATTCAAGAAGAATGGTCTTTTTTCCATGCTCTTTCACATTTCTGTCATCTGTGAGATGACAGTAGGAGCTGTGCACGAGCCAGTACAAATTAAGCAGTATTCATGTGCTTTCTCTTTTATAGCTTTTAAGAATACTGGCAGAAAATAATGGAATCTGCAAGTTTCAGTTTTCTTGGTTTCTAATGAAAAAAGAATTTGAATTGTATGCAGTGTTAACTCAAGTGAGGAACTTGGGCACTGTACTGAGTCATATCCTTCAGACCCAATACTGTTTATGCATTTTATTCAATACATTAAAAGCAGACTATATGAGAGCGATTCCTATAGCAGGCAGCAGACTCTAGGAGAGCAACCTAATCCCTGAGCACTGTGTTAAAAGATGCATAACTTATGTTGTTGAATGAAAACCTACGTGTCTGGAGTGTTCTGCACTGAACTGAATTCTCCACTGTGTTGGCTATGCCTATAGTTACAGTTCTCTCAAAACCCCATTTCCCTTTTGGGGAATACAGGTACGAGGCAGCCTGTTACAGCAGTAATACAAGAAACTCCATTTAGGCATGAGAAAGGTGTCAGGGTGACCCATCCCACTCAAAAAGTTATCTCTTGTCATGCACAGTGGCACACCTTGTCGATGCTTAAGAACTTCCAGTGGTGAGAATACAGGGCTGCTGAGGTTTCTAAGGTGAGCTGAGTCACTGTTTGACGTAGATGCCTTATATTCCCCCAGAGGGGTAGGTGCCAAAGTTGGTTGTTGGGGTTTTTTTTTGGGTTTTTTTTTTTTTAATTCTTAAGTTTTTGTTTGGTTCTGCTTAGAGACCACAAAAAGTCCCTGTCTTGATGGCCTCAGGATCACCAGTAGCTACTAGCACTGATTGAATACCAGTGCAAAGTTTCTTTTTCTCTGTCAGTATGAGGACAGAAAGCAGTCCAACTTCAAATACTTGGTACAGGGATTTTGATCATACACAGAAAACTAATACTGTTTATCCAAGAATGCTCTGTAAGTACTATTATGCAAAAATCTCTTCTTTTTCCTCAAAGCTACCCTTATTTACGGAAGATTATTTAGAAGTCAGAAACTGCCAAGGCAGCCTCATGCCAAAGGCTGTTTCATTGGATATTTAGGCAAATTCTGAAGCAGACTAAGTAAAATAAATACAGAAGTCTCTGTAAAAATTATATTACAGAAGAGAAACCTGGTTAAGTATCATTCCATCCAATTGCTTAAATTTAAAATACTTAGTCCAAGATTAGTGAAAATGAATCCCTCTGAAGAATCAAATTACTAGCTAAAAGAACTGTCAAATTGCCATTTGTATAACCATTAAAATATTAGGATAGACTCAATTTGCCTTTTCATGCAGTGTACTTTATTTCTAAGTCTTTTGTTAATTTTGGTGTGAGTTCAGCTTTGTTCATAATGAACTGACATTTTCAGATGTCACTGCCTGTAGGTGTAATAATCCCAAGTTTATTCCTTCTTCAGATTTTCAGCAATGAATCCGCTAGATCTGGGGTTGGGTTTTATTCTGTCTTTTACCAAATATTCTTTGCAACTACAGATGTTCAATTAAAGGCTGTTAGACAATTTAAACTTCTCAGAAGAATACAAATAAAAGCTGTTAATGAAGTAAATATCTGTTTAATTTACAAACATCAGTAGCATTACTGATATCAGTCCAAATAAGACAAAGCACACTGCATTACACATGTACATCTAACTTTTTTTGTAAAAAAAATAATAAAATAAAATTGAAAATCATCTGCATTTTTACAGGGTACCCTGGGTTTTACTGAAAGAAGAACACAACCCACTATTGATTACCAATTCTACGTTATAATTTAGCAGCAACATGTTAACATGGGGAACATTAGGGCAGTAAAGTAGTTTTATTATTTGGGGAAAGTCACAGTTCTTGAAAGCACAGCCTTTTTTTCTTTTTTTTTTTATAAAAAAGGTAAAGAGCTCCATGGGAATATTAATTTATAAAGATCTACCTTCTAATGTCATTTTCTACACGCCATCTTATTTTCTGTAAGTACTGTATATAGGGAAAATTATCTTCTCTACAATTGCCACCTAGTGTAAAGACATTTTCTGTCACACATTACAGGTTCTTGGAAGGTGTCCTGAATATCTGCTGTATGTGAAAACTGCAGATTGTCATCACTTTCAGATTCAGTGACACCAAGTGGTCAGATTCTAAGGAAAAGCAAAAGGAAAGGGGAAGGGGAGGAAAAAACAGACCGAAAACATTTACCCCAAGACGACATGCTACGTTAGTTCTATTGCAAAAAATCCTGATTTTTAAGTCCTTTTTAAAAAAAAATAAAAAAAAATTACAAAAATACTGGGACAAATATAAATTAATATATATTAAAGCATTGAAAAACAGTAAAAGGGATGGCCTAAAAGGGTTAAGTACAATGTACTTTGATACAATAAATATTTCTCAATGAAACCGAATACTGAGTATAGAACTCATAGAAACAGAAATCCATATTATTACTAATTTATCCATCAATAATCTATTTTTATCATCCCCAAAACATTTATATTACAAAAAATTAATACTGGAAAAGGGCAGATAAACACTTTTTTATGCTTCTTTTGCTAACATGCTGACATAAAAGTATACATCATCAGGAGATTTCAGGATTATAGTATATTCTCATATCTCCTATTTCCCATCCATTAAATGGGACTCCATCTTCTCAAGATGCTTAATAATTCCAAAAGATAAAATGTATTTCATACAATTGTTATTTCTGTATAATCTGATTCTTTTCACTCATAATGTTTCCTCATCCATAGGTAAGTGATTGGTATGGTCTGTCAAGACAATAAAATATACTGATACGAAAGTGAAAAAACAAGCCTCATGTTCTGGTCAGTATTTCATCTCTGAGCTGTTAAGTTGAAAGCCACATGTGTATAGTGTCAGTGTATCTTCAGCATGTTATAAAGAAGAATCCATGTTAAAAGCAGTTAAAGTTTCCCATCTCTGTTGCAATGTTACCAGGTCTTTTTTTTTTTCTTCAAAGCTCCTCTTGGTTATGAGAAGTCTCAGTTCAAGCACTTGAATCTTTTTTCAAATGAAGAAAAAGTCTTTATTCTCATAATAAAAATAAGTCTGTTCTGTATTTTACAATATATTTCAAATATTTCCACTATGAAGCATTAATTAGTCCGACATGGTCAATAAGTATACAACATTTTCAAAAGACAAGTGTGACAGGGACACTTAGGAGGGACAATTTGTACAGCCACACTTCACCACTTTTTCAACCTCATCCACAAATGACGACCCGTCAGTGCATTCAAAAGAGTATTTCCGTCTCTTGCTCCTCAGTGGTCCACAGCACTGCCCGGTTGAACATCCTCCTTTACATTCTAGTCTCGATACCTTCTTGGTCGTCTGGCACGCAGCATACCCTTGCTGCTTTTGGTAGTAATCTCGGATTCGTTCCCCTCGACAAGAGATTTCTGTAGAAAACAACATTTAAAATAAGAGATGATACACTTTTGAGACCCAGGTCAAAGAATGGTTGACATTGCTAAGGAAGATGCTGTGTTTCTAACTGCAGTTGGGATTGATACTTGAAAGTTTGACTCAGCCTGCATATTGGGAACTAGTGGTTCTACCAAACGTAATTTGATGAATGCTGAGTTTTATTTCCTATACTTCCCATTTTCAGTAAAGTTTATATTATGTATATGTAAACCATAAATACAAAGCTATTACAATGACAAGAAAATTGGAAGCTTAAATCTTTTCCTCTTTTATAAAAATACACATCTTCTGTTCCTACATTGCTTGCAGCTGGTTCTATTTACCATAGGGAAATGTTTCAGAGAGCATGCAATTTAATTTATTAGACCTGGAGTTTAATATTATTCAAACTGTTATTTAATACAAGTTACATTCCACTAACTTCATAAATTACTGAGGTATAAAACCAGCTAAAAATGAGACATCTGTTAAAAGTTGTACAACCATATTCTTCTATTCTATTCACATCTATGTACAATACAAAATAAATGCCATCTGGGGGAAGGGAAAGAGAGGGAGAGGGAGAGCTTTGATAGACAAAGGAAAAAGAAAAAGGTAGGGGAAAAAGTCATCCTGTTTTCATCCATCTCACCTGCATAATTCGCTGTGATAAATCAGTTGAAGCTGAGAGGTCAAAAGTAGAGTTTGTGATAAAACTAGGAGCAGAATCATTGGATTTGGCTTCTCAGTTGCAGAAGGCAGAGAAACAATAAATACAGAAAGATACAGCAGGTAAAAGGTAATAGTTAAATATAGTAAAAATGTGTTTCTGAATAAAGGCAAAAAAGAGAAATGTTTTCACAGCAAAACATTTGATGCAAAAATCCTCAAAATGTGAACAAATTCATGGGAAAAGTTTGATTTTTCTCTCACCGAGATAAATACTTATGGTAAAAAAAAAGCAACAAATGTGTGTATTGTGGGGAAAAAAAAGTTGGTAATGTTTTTGGCTGTTCATGTTTTAATAAAAAAGCCTCTTCTCTAAGACCAAAACAAGAACATGATTTTTTATTTTTTTTTACCTTTATCACAGCTGTCCCCCGTGTATCCGCTGCTGCATTCGCAATATGGTTTCCCAAGTCCTGAAAGCCTGCATTTGCCATGTTTACACCTGATGGATTGGCAAGGGTTAAACAGCATTTCCTCTTCATCACAGAGGACTCCCCCATGTCCCTGCAGGCATTTACAACTGTATGAAAACGCATTGATCGGCAAGCAGGTACCATGCACACATCTACAGGGGAAACAAGCCCAAGAGAATAAAAATAAATTATTCATCAAAGGTCAGGCTAAGCAACATTAACTACAAATACTTTGGACTGTACTCAGAAGAAACTGCTTTTGTTTCTAATGGACTTTTTCAGTGAGATGCAGTGAAGTGCTTTATAATCGGTATGCAGGTTTGCACAAAACAAGCTGCAGTACAGAACTCAGTCTCACCAGAAAACAGCCACTGTAGATGTGTTATGGAAGACTTTTACAGGACACAGTTATTAAAACCAACATTTCCTGTCTACCAAAATTTTCAGCATGCTTTTGAGAAGAACACAGCAAAATCAAGCCCAAATACAATCCACTAGAATTAAGCAGAGGAAAAGGATACTTACCTGAAATTCCGGTTCAGGTATCATTTAAAAAAAACACATACTGTCACTCATGGATTTTTGGGGTCCCAGCACAAAGACAGGTCAGGCACTTCCTAACTGAAACTTTTCTGACCCAGCAATGGCAGTTTCAAAGCTGAACACATGTTCCACGATCAAATACATTAGTCTGCATTGCCATCTGCCAGTAGCGTGGTCGTATCGTGTATGAGGCAGGTCTTCACTGAAAGCCAACAGCACGCATCTAGTACTCATGCAGAAACTCATGCTAGGTGAGGTTGCATATTCTCAAGTCTCACCCAAGTGATTAAACTAGTTACTCTCTCGGTTGAGCTTTGATAAACATTTGCAGCAGGCTCAAATCTTGTTGTTACACAAAAAAGGCTGTGATTAACTCATCTGCTGCATCTGCTACGTTCTGATGTGCATTATGGGAATGCATAGCTGGTCTTACTTCTCTTGAGGGAGAGGTGGTGCTTTCCAAAAGGAGGATGTTTAATTACCTGTTCCTAGGTGTAAGCTTGAAGATTAGGGGAATTCATTTTCTGAAAACATCACCAGTGACTTGGAATAAAATCACTTCCCTTTGTTCATTTGGTGGCACAGGGTCAATAACTTTCTTCCTAGAAATAATGTTATTTTCTTTAACTGTTACCTTGATACACAAGTTTTCTATCTACATACTGTTTCCTGGGGAGACCACAGTGAAGATTCCTCTGTAAGGAGGAATGCAGTCCTGATGTTCAAGGTCACAGTGTTTCTCCTCTCTAATGTTTTTCCCTTCTGTATTGTAAGATCCCTGAGCCCACAACCTCCATAGGAGGTTGTAGCAGCCACCTAAATAAATATATAAATAAATAAATAAAAAGCTTTTGATTAAAAAAACCCCCAAACATTTGATCTAAAATAAAATCCTTTGTTTCAATTTGAAGATGGCAAAAATTCACACAAAATTGCATTTCATAGTAAAAGAAGAGTTCTGTTAAGAACAACATCTTATTTTGAAATTTTTTAGATAATATAGTCTGTATTTCTGGAAAGTTTTTGCTTTGTACTCCTTCAATACAGTAAGAAATTTGGTAAAATTGAAAAGAATGCACAACACTTTAGCTTTGAGAAACTTGCATTAAAACTGTTTCAGTTTATAAATATCAACAAGTTTCACTCATCAGTGAAATCTACATTACAATTCTCCATCTGTACCCTTAATTCTGTGCATGTGCTTTAGGCGTGGTGTAACTTGGAGGAAAAAGAATATGGGAAGTCATTCTCATCACAGAACATTTAAATAGAAACACATAGCCTCCATTCACATATCCAGTTTGGGATTAAAAGCTGCAAATATAAAACTTAACTAATAGTTTAAGCACCAACTTCCCTATTATGCAAGAGTCTGTACTTTTGAAGCAACTATGTTCCCTAAAAAATTCCAAATCGTTCCTGTGGTTGAAGTCTGATAGTCCAAGATTGTTAGATTAAGCAACTCAAAACTGAAAGCTTAGACAGTATCACAAGGCAGATAGCTTTTGTTTAGTTTTCATTATGTTTAGCATTTGATCTCTTCACCGTTTACAAAACGACCACTTCTAGGACATCTGATGTATGAAGTAACTCAGGTGACACTGACATCATGTCATATTCTATACAGACTGTTTTAGATATCAAAGCAATCTGTGTCAGGATCTTTGGTAAAGTTCTGCGTGACTTAGAAGATGTTTAAATCGTAGCTAATGCCAATTCTCATACTTTTGCTTCCCCCTGTTCTTTGAAGCCCTGAATTTCATCTTCAGACTGTACTGAAAGGAACATCAAGCTAAGTGCAAACTCTCGGGCACAGTTTCATCTTATCTAATTTTAGGTACCTATGTGAGGCACCCAAGTTAGATGTATAATTGCCATAAGCTCCCCACACAGTCATGGAGAGAAACGAGCTTATCCAGAGGGTGATTAGACCACTTGAGATCTAATTTGCTCTTTAGAAATGGGTTTATTCCTTTACTGACTATAGAGCAAACTTTGGTCACCATGTTCCTAAGTCAAGCACCTAGATTTAGGTAAAATAAATCTAAGCCTTAAGCCTTTTCATGGTGTGCAGGAATCTCTGAAAGATCCCCTACGTTTTTGAAACAGAGATCGAAGTGACAAGTCTGTTTCTCAGATGAAGTGGAATGTTACACTGTATTAGACGGACAAAATGCATCCATTCAATAGACAGGATTTAGAGATGAATCAAGAAATACAGAATCAAATTCCCCAGGAACTAAAGAACAACAAAACCCTCCCTCACTCCAAATAAATAATTTTGGTTCGGCTTTCTCTCCTAAAAGCTCACAGCACTGTATACAGCTGAAACAAAACCAATACTTTCAAGAGCTAACAAAATACTCATGTGCTCACTTAATTGTATCCTTGATACTGCCTGTATCTGATAGTTGCCAACTTTTGTAATTTACTGCAAAAATCTCAGTTTGGGTGCTGATGTGTATAGTTATAAGAACCTATACAGAACCTAAATTTTCAAGGACTCTTCAAATAAATTCTTTGGGTTTTCTTATTATAGAACTTGATGGGTACAGTTCCATATTATTTTTGACTCCTAAAGTATAAAATGGATGTGATAGACATCGCATTGGTATTTTTTAACCTTGTGTGACTTCCTTTCTTTATCTCTTAAGTTACTGTGAAAGAGGACAAGAAAAGAGGTAAGAAAAAGACCCATAAACAATGAAGTGCTATAATGATATGCCTCAAAAATTCACTGCTGTGGCTTTGGGAAGAGTTCAAAACTTAGTAGTACTGAAAGAGTCCATAACCAATGTAAACAATGTTAACTGCATTGTAAAGCATGCTAACTGGTGTACAAAGCTTTAACGGGTCAGACTCTCCACACACACTATGTGAAAAGATCACTTAAACGTCATTTTATATGGGACTTGAAAATCATCTTCTTAAAATCTCTTAGCAAACTCAGGCCACTGGTCCTCAAAAGTCAGAAGTTATATAGGCCAGAGCTCTAAAAAAGCAGCAGCCAAAAGATCCAAGTAGGCTTACTTTACAAAAAAAAAAAAAAAAAAAAAAAAAAAGAAAAAGAAAAGAAAAAAGAGGTGTTTGCCAAACTGTAGTAAGGACGGCGGTAAGGGTGAACAGAATGATGTCTTGTTGCCCATGACCCATCCTGAAGAACTTTGAACTTCTGAAGTTTCTGATCTTCTTGTGCTGGGAGACCATGAGCCAAAAAACTTAATCTGTCTCAATAGCAAATTTAAAAGATGAATATGTGTAGACACCAATACTCTCATTTACACATATATACATACCTTTCGCTCTCTCTCTACACATAAATATACGTGACCCTCTCTATAAACATACATAAAATGCCCATCCTAAAATGTTCTAGTCAAATCAGAAAAAAGAATTAGCACACACGGACTTAAACAGAAGTTTACCATAAAGGTAGAAATCTGTTTTCCTGCTAAAACCTGGGGTACTGTGAAAATATAAAAATATTAGATATATCTATTGTATCAAGTTTTTAAAACACATTAGAGGATAATAATGATAATGATAATAATAACAACAACAATAATAATAATAATAATTCTTCATCATTCTATATATACCATTATAAATAAGCAAATAGATTTTTTTTTCCATTTGCAACTCCTTCTAAATGATTTTTGTACCAAATGTCTTACCAACACTTGCATTGGTGTAACTCATTACAGAAGTAGCCCATACAGAAGTATGCAAGAGCATATCCCAGGCTTTAGGCAGAATTTCAGCAAGATGTGCGTAACTGTTCCCCTAAACTGGGGACTTTTCCTCATTAAGTTTACGGAAAGAACATACTATAACCTGGATGCTGTTGTCACTTTTACATGCCCAGGATATTTTGTTTCTTGCTGAAAAAAGTGTGAACTTTAATGAAAAAAATATACACAACAGGAGACTTAGATGCATATTTTACTACTGTTCTGTCTTGAGGAAGGACATACTTATTTCCAAGACATGGGTCATTAGTTTGTTGATCACAGAGGGGTCCAGTCCATCCTCCTTCACACTCACAGGAAAAGCCTGACTGGCTGGTAGCATGGCATGTTCCATGCACACAAACTTTCTTATGACAAGGCTCGCAACCTGGCAGAATTCCCACTTGCAGTGGCACATTTCTGAAGTCCTGGAGTTCGCTGTTGATATACAGATTACGGATGCAACCATGGAAGCTGGTGCCATTCTGTCCTGGAGACTGGCGTAAAGCTGCTATGTTATTTTTCACAGGCATGCCTAGGAAATTAATAATAGCAAATAATCAATGTAATCTTTGGTACAATTTTCTATACCATTTTCCCTATTTTTTAAACATTTTTAAAGAAATATTTCTTCCTAATTAATTGTTCTTAGATATTCAGCCTACAACCATGAGCAATGATCTAGTATTTGGAAATTGTCCTGGTTGTCAGGCATGCACGTAAACCAGCTCGAGACCCGTAAGTCTCTAGGTCCAACTAAAGAGATGAATATAGGACTTCATACAGGAAGCTCACAACTGTGAAAAGGTTCAGATACATGCCTGGTTTTGACCTAGTGCAATTAAGTCCAGGGTAGTACATAGTCTCCGAATCTTGGAAAAACAAAAGTTGTTGAAATTTAGCAGTTGATACATGTTTTCTTCTAAGCTGCTAAGGTACTCATATCCAGAAAAATTTAGTAGGACCAGCTCATCAATTTGGAGCTGGCATACACATTTCAAATGTGAAAATTTGCTAGTGAAAATTCTTGGAAAGAAAAGCTCAACAGGAGGAGGTTCCATTACTTTCAAAAATATTTTTGTTCAGTATGTCTCAAAACCAGATTAATAAAAAAGCCACTCATAGCTTGCCATTGCAGTTTTAAACAAAGATAGCCAATAATAACAATAATTGAACATCAAAGTACCTATGTGTAAATATTTCTAGATGGTCAACATCAGAGGCATTTGCATTATTTTCAGAATAATTCCTCTGTTGTAGTCTATAATTGTTACAGGTGTAATTGGAGCAGGCGATATATGTGATGCAGTTATCCTGTTGTGATCAGTTAATAATTTAAGACTAATTCAGAAGCAACATTACTGTTAAACATTGTTTCCTTGTAAAAATGAAGTTTCTTCTACTCCTACCCCCTGCTCTTTTTTTAAATTTTTTTTAACTTACTGCCAACATACTGGCCTATATTAGTTAGTCCTTAAGATATTACATTCAAATAATTAATACACAAACACCTAAATACCTCCTGAGACTAATAAGTAAAGGAAATCAAAGTGTACTGAGCATTAGAAAAGCATCTGTTTACCTGAAAATAAATATGCTTATTAGCTGTACGGGTTTATTCATAGACAAAATTAACAATTTTCATTCTGGTACTTAGTAAGATAACAACCACAGAAAGAGGCAATGTTCTGCATAGTTGCTCCTTAACCATGTAAACTGATACTTCTAATGGTTTTATATAGTTACTCTGAACAGTTAAGAGTAATGCAGAAGTGCTATGCAACCTAATGAAGTAGACCTGCCTTTCATTTAGAGGTTATTGTAATTTCATTTGTGCTAAGCTTCAGTGATTACAGAAATGAACAATATTGCATCCATACTGCTGAAGACCCTCATCTTCTTTGATCTTACCAGTTAAGTAAAATAGACTTGGGACTATTATATTAAAGGACTCAGCCTGCAAACAATCATTAGTTTCCATTTCCTAAAAACTATTTGCCATATTCTCAAAATCCAGAGACAAGGCAGAGTCATCAAGACCTCTTCACCCTGATGTCTCCCTTGAACGCAACACTCAGCAAATATTTAGGCATATGGCCTGAGGTATCTAATAGCAGAATGGAAGCACTGAATTTATCCATTGTAAAAATAAAAGCTGCATAAAACTGAGTACACCAATGCAATGCTAAACTCGATGTTATACTTGTAAGTGCCAGGAAATTTAGGCATGATTTCTGGGAACCATATAAGCATGTATCACAGCAGATAATATGAAGTATATCACATGTGATTCAGAGAATTCTTTGTCTATGATCTCAAATATGGAAGACATTTGTAAACAATGCAAGCATATACACAAGCTTTTAGCTTATACACTTCTTGCTTCTTCTAGCAAGTTACCGAGTGTTAGAAGGCCAAAGTGTGTGCAAAATCTGCTCATGTTCTTTAGCAATATTTCCTAGATAATTTTTAGATAAAGGTTCTTTATCAGTTAGGAAAGAACTGCCATAGAAATGATGCAGACAAATATTTCAGCTCTGTTTTCCGAAAGGTGAGAAAGTAGTTCCTGTCCCCCTTTAAGCTTTTGGTCACTAAACCTGACTACAGGTACATTACCAAATTTCTGCTCAAGGAGGCAAATGGTAAGATGCCTATTAAATAACAGTCATACAATAACACTGTCAAAATTCTCATTCGGAAGCTGCTAGAACAGAGCAGGCACAAATGAAAAGCAGATGATGCCCTACCTGTCCCAGAAATAGGGACTTCCATGAAACAAGGTGCCACTCTCAAACAGTAAAATATGCTCTGATTTCTGAGAGAATATGAAGTATCAGTGAAGTCTGTGACCCCTTTGAAGAGTTTTTGAGAAGAAACAGATTGTCCCTTAAGTCTTCTTACAAAAAGCCATCAATATGATTTACTGAAGTCTGTTATAGAAAGACTGAAAAATATCTAGCATGTGTATTCTGACCACACAAGAGAGCCATACAGTTGGAAAAAGGTAAAAAAAAAAAAAAAGGCATATAAATCGATTAGCGCACTTTCTGTAAAAGTAAAGTTAAATTACCTCTTCCGAACCAACCCAAATATTATGACCCAAGAATAACTTTGTCAAAAAAAAAAAAGGGGGGGGGGGGGTGGGGAGAGAGAGCGAGAGCGAGAACGAGAGAGAGAGAGAGAAACTCATACAAGGGCTTGCTGTCAAGTCTGAATTTCATCCTGCCAGCTGAGGTGATGCTTACCAGAAATGCCATTTTAACAGGAAGGTGATAAGAGTAAGTGTAAGCTACACGATGATATAGGTGTCAAACTAAGACTTTGGCAAAGATAAAAATACTGCATAAAATCCTAGTGAGAATTTGAGTTCTTAACTGATGGAAATGTGTGATTGAATTCTCTGAAAATTCTAGATACAGTTGGATAAGAAAAAATTGAATGAATCTCAAAAAGATGGGTAATATAAAGATACAAGAATAAAAGTTAACTGTCTCAAAATTTTGAAGATCATAAAAAGATAAACACAGATAAAGAACAACAAGGTTTAAGAGCTGAATATCAACCTACTGTTTTTTTTGCTCTATTTTATAATAACATGCTTCTAATAATGGTTTTCATCCTGTTTTGGACCAACATGTTCTATGACAGCAGAAATAATTGTCTTCTTGGAGCCTGGATGCGAAGACTAGAAATAGAAGGAACACAGGGCCTCTCTAAAGAATATGCACTAGGATGAAAAAGACTCCTGCTCTTAGGAATGAAACCACTGAAGGAAAAGGTTATTTCCAAAAATTATTTCTTCTGATACTTCAAAATGATGATGCAGATTAATATGATTCTTCTAATGGAGACACAGATCTGCAAGGTGAAGAAGCAAGGAGGAGAACCACATGTCACATATCAACAAGTAAGTGTTAGCACTGCACAGAATAAATGTTTATAGTTGGCAGTCTAGCCTCATTTCATTAAAAGGTGCCCATAACAGACAAGGGGGATCATTCTGCACTAAGCTCAGTTTTCAAGAAGTAGTAAAATTGGCCTTAGCAGTCATTGAATAACGAACTGATGTTGACAATACAAGCAAGCAAGCACACAGTGTCTTATGAGAATCTAGGACCACCTCTCCTTCCAAAAAATGTGGCATAGAACACTATGTAAACAACACTGCAGAAGTGATACACATGAAAAAATGCAGATGTTCTTCCACAAGGCAATCCTCCTTTGAAGATTCATGATACGAAACAATTTTAAAGGCAGCTCATACATTTGATAATTCTTTTCTCTGCTGGTACGGGGAGTGATGACTAATGCTGAATTCTATCTTGTACTACTTCCCATCTTAGATGGA
This sequence comes from Gavia stellata, assembly GCF_030936135.1. Taxonomy (NCBI): domain Eukaryota; kingdom Metazoa; phylum Chordata; class Aves; order Gaviiformes; family Gaviidae; genus Gavia; species Gavia stellata. The sequence continues at coordinate 19,075,337 of NC_082598.1, read as the reverse complement.
AGGAGGCAATGACAAAATCTGAAAAGATTTGACAAAAAAGCTGAAGTGTTTCAAGGGAAGAATGGGGATTTTTGGAGACAAAACTCAACTTACCCCTCATCACTTCTAACTGAGGAACTTGGTATACTGGTTTTATAGGAGAAACAGACTATTCTAGATCTGAATCAAAACAGCTTCCTGCTTTTCTTTCCCATTAGAGATAAACCTAAGCAGCTAACCTGAGCTTTTCTGTATATTTAGAAAGAGAATAAATAGCACCTTTGTTAGAATAGGCATCTCATGAAGGTACTACTAGTAGCATATTTTTTTGCAAGGAGGCAAGATGCTCAAGTCTAAAAACTTATTCTCAGACACAAAACAGTTCTTAAGAATTAGACAAAATGAAAAAGAAAGTAGGTATTCTTTTTACAGAAAGAACAGATAAGAAGGAGACTCCTTACACGTCTCCTATAAGAGCGTAAGGTTAAACTAAGTAAAAGATGAATCACAGAATCACAGAATGATAGGGCTCGGAAGGGACCTCTGGAGATCATCTAGTCCAAGCCCTCCCTGGGTAGGGAGACTGGTAGAAGACCAGCAATATTTAAAAACCATGCTGAATCTCTGATCACTAAGAACTTAGACTTGCTACCAAGGACAGTAAGAAGGCACAGAGTGGTGGCTGAAGTTTCTGACTCTTTTACCTAGGTTATGCAGGCCCATCAGAAATTCAACAGAAATGGCTGGTTAAAACAATGGGCTTGAATCCATAGTTCTGCAGAGTAAATTGCAGCAAATGATCAAGATTGTTTCAAATAGTTGTCTCCACAATCACCTACTACCAGTTTTACTGAACAATTCTTTCTTCTCTAAACGAAATAAAAAAACCCCAAACCCTGCCACATACTGTGAGGCAACTGTCCAGTTGGTTCCCTTCTTACCTAATGTCATAACTCCTATCAGCTCTAAGCAATAAGATCTCCAGACGGAAATTATACTTTGTGGCTTTATACCTTGCTATCATTTCCTGCAGGTATGTGTACAATGAAATAGCAATGTAAAACATGATCAAAACAGAATGCTACCACTCTACACTTTCTGAATAGGCATTACTGCATCTTTAGGTAGCTAAACAATGTTAAACACACTTCTTCAGTATAATAAAAAGCTGCATAATAGTAGAAAATTACAGAATTTTACAGTGGGCATCAAATATCCGTACTGATAAAAAAGCAACAGGTGCGGTTTGAAGACATAATATTTGTTACAATTGAAACTATTGAGATTAACTGCTGAAGTTTCATCTTAAGGTGTTATCTCAATGAATGAGTCTCTTACCATGCGTTTATTAATGTACGTTACCAGAGTAAAGTAGCTATAATACTGTTAGTAAGAAGCAGTAAGATCCTCTTACCTCCTACATACAGCGGAGAATCAAAATTCAGAGTGGATTGCTTGGACAAATTGGTAATTATCTTGGGGCTTCCTCCATCGATAGATAAAGACAGAATCTGATCCATAGCTAGCAGCTCCACAATGTGGAAATTGCCATCATTAATAGTTTCCACACTGCAAAACAAACACTAATATTAATTTTAAACAGTCGATAGTCTGGCTAAAACAGCTTTTGGTCTTCTTCACCTTTAATAGTTAAGACAGCTTTAGAACAGAACCTTTCCAGGAGTGCAGTCTCCTGAAAGTTAGATTTTAAGTAAGGACATACATATATGCTTAAGAGCTAATACAATATAATACCCAATCAATAGCACTCTATTAATAATATGTATTGTAAATTAATAGCCCATTTTCATTTGAAGTTATTCCTGTCCTCATCAAGTAATGAACTGTGTAAATATAGATGATATTCTAAACATCAGTTGAAATGTTTAGATGAAATGTTTTGAAATGAAATACTAGGCATGAAGCCGAACACAAAAGAAGTTTGGAGTTCTTCTGCAACAATGATCAGAGGGCTGGAACACCTCTTCTATGAAGAAAGGCTGAGAGTTGGGGTTGTTCAGCCTGCAGAAGAGGAGGCTCAGGGGAGACCTTATTGCGGCTTTTCAATACTTAAAGAGGGCTTATAAAAAAGATGGAGAGAGACTTTTTACCGGGGCATGTAGTGACAGGACAAGAGGTAACCATTTTAAACTAAAAGAAGGTAGATTTAGATTAGACAGAATCTATAAAGTAAAAGAAGACAACGTAAAGAAGAAATTCTTTAGTATGAGGGTGCTGAAACACTGGGACAGGTTGCCAGAGAAGTTGTGGATGCCCCATCATTGGAAATGTTCAAGGTCAGGTTGGATGTGGCATTGCGCAACCTAATCTAGTGGAAGATGTCTGTGCCCATGGCAAGGGGGTTGGAACTAGATGATCGTTAAAGGTCCCTTCCAACCTAAACCATTCTATGATTCTAATGTTATTTCAAGATACTATTTGCACATGTGTATCCTACATGTTGCATAGTATTGGGTTTACATATTTTGCAAGTCTGAGGGCCTGAGTTGACTCTAGTGATATATAAATCTACTATTTCATGGAATGTGGAACTGCATCTAACCTTAGTCTTGCCAGACAAAATCACATCATTGGTCCAGACAGCTCCACTGATGCTAGCAACAAAGTAATTTGTTATCTTTATTAGGCATGGTTATTTCTGTGCGTTCAGCTTCTGGCTAGTACAGTGAATACTGTATTCAATTTTTTTCTTGCCTACATATACCATTTCCTTCTGCTTACTAAAAAGATATGAACCCACTAGTAGGAGGATGCCCGAAGGGTGTCATGCAGAAAAGGCTTGTTTCAAGCATGGTGCTTATGCTGTGGAAGGACAAGCCTACACATATTACTAAGTACAAGAATTGGCTGCCTATGCTTACCAGCCTCAATAACTACATGGCAAATGTTTAAGAGCAGGGTAACTACTCTGCACTTGAACTCAGTTTAAGTACATCAGAAAAGGAAGAATATTATTACTCAACGCTGGGACTGAATGTATCATTACATTACTCTTAGCCCATTTTCTGCTGGAGAATTAAGAGCTTAATGTATTGCTGCGTGGAAGTTATGACAATGAGCTGTAGTCCAGAGACCAGACATTATAACCATTCCCATGAGAGCCTTTATTTGCTTCAGGGCACCATCAAATAAGTGAGCTTAAGCCTTTGAAAAAAGTTACTTAAATGGAGCAATTGTATGATAGCCTGAGATGGACTGAACAGTCATACAGGCAGTTAGCTCTTCTCATTAGGAAAGCAGCATAGCTGAAAGGGATTAGCTTCTTAAATCTCAAGGCAAAAATCAAGCAAATTACCTTATAACGTCCTTAGCAATGTTTTAATTAACCTAACTGCCTTTGTCCTGGAACAGATCAGAAGCACTCACATGGTCATTACAGCCGTGACACATTAAATAGCTTCTTAGCTATTTATTACCAACTCTAACTATGTGGACAGGCTCAGCTCAATATGGATAAAAGATCTGCATGGAAGCATGCAAGCTTTACATAAACTCAGCTCTATGTGAAAGTGCAAACACACAACTGAGCAGACACTGGCAGAATAAACACTTTTTGGGAGAGGGCAGGAGGGGGACTGCCAGGTTCCATGGGGGGAAGAAAAAGGTCAGGGTTCATAATTCCTAAAGAGTAAGGTCTATTCAAGGCATTAAGAGGTTTGTTTGCTGTGATCAAGCAATAAGAAAAGTTCCAGGATTAATTTATTTAACACATTTCAGTGAATCCGGGAAAAAAGCTGAGTTAAGAAATAAAAATGCATATGACTTCTTGGCTTAAATAAGCAAGAAACCCTAATATAATGTTCTTGTTCCATGAAAATGTATGTTATTTTACAACTTATTAGCCTTTCACACAATAGTATTTAAAAGGATGAGAGCAACGCAGAACATGCATTTTTATAGCAAGAGGCCATTCCAGGGATGTATAAAACATAATGTGTAAAGGGAATGTGTCTCTGTTAAGAGTGATTATTAAAAGCTTCTAGTTTAAACTGTTTTACTGGTAAAAATTTACTGCAGAAAGAGAAGCCCTCCTAGGTAAGGGTGGTTTAAATTAAAGCGGAAATAAACACAAGGCATATCTGTGCAATATTTCCTGCCAATGCACTTACATTACTTCCAGCCCATTTCCCATTGGAGAAATGAGAGCTGAATGCATAGATAGATCCTAATGAAAAGCTGTAAGAAAAACTGATTTAAAGCTTCTGGAACTCTGTAGAAGAATAATGATTTGGGAAGAAATATTCCCATATTTCCAATAAATATATGATGAAAACTAGTTTACAGAATGAAAAGATTTTTGGGTTTTTTTGTGTTAAAAACATTTAACATTCAAAAATGGACATCCAGACAGAACAAAACCCAAGTGGATCAACTTTTCCCAAAGAACCATCTCCAAGGAATTAATTTTCTTTATTGATCTTGGCACTGCCATCATCTCATCTTGTTACTCAGATTGACTGATGAGTGCTTTTGGGATGATGGTTCTTTCTGCAGTCAATTCCCATTGGTAAAGCAGTTCTCATTCACTCTACACAGCTAAACTGCTGTTATTGTTGATTTATCATGATTAAATCATTTCTTTGTAACTTTGTTTTGTTGCTACTGCAAGCACCTCTGTAGGCTTTACATCTCCCATTTGACTCCTTTTCAACACACCGTTTCTTGACTGCCATTTATATTACAAAACTTCTGTTTGAATCTTTCTATTGGCTGGTTTTTATTTTGGTGTCTATTTCAGGCATCTCGCCATTGTTCAGTAGAGTATGACTTGTCTTATTCTTTTTCCTATACTATCCATGAATCTTCACTTCCTTAATGAAATCTGTAAATCTGTTGATAAAATTCTCAGTTTTTTAATTTCCTTTCTGCCCTTCTCACTGTAAGCAACTTCCCATCTTCGTTTGCAAACTATCTACCCTGTTATCAAATCGTTCTTAAACCTCGTTGCTCTTAAACATTATGAGTTAAAATGCTCTTTTGTCTTCTTCATATCTCTCTGAGGAAATGTAATACGTTAAACTTGTTTTCTTTTATAATTCATCACCTATTTGTACTGGGTCTGGCTGGGACGGAGTTAATATTCTTCATTAATAGCTGGTATGGTGCTGTGTTTTAGATTTGTGACCAAAACAATGCTGATAACGCACTGATGTTTTAGCTATTGCTGAATAATACTTGCACAGTGTCAAGGCCTTCACTGTTTCTCACTCTGCCCCTCCAGTGAATAGATTAGGGGTGCACATGAAGTTAGGAGGGGATACAACCAGGCAGATGACCTGAACTAACCAAAGAGGTATTCCATGCCATACAATGTCATGCTCAGCAGTAAAATGGAGGGGGGGGGGGGTTTAGATAGGTTAGACATCTTCTGCTTGGGAACTGGCTAAGCATCAGTCTACCCCTGGGTGATGGCGAGTGCAGCACTTGTTCTGCTTTCTTTCTTTCTTCCTCCACTTTTCCTTTGGTTATTAAACTGTTTTTATGTCATCCCATGCTTTTTCTGACTTGTACTCTTCCTTTTCTCTTCCCCTGTCCCACTGCGGGTGGAAGGAAAAGTGAGTCAGCGGCCGTATGGCGCTTAGCTGCCTACTGGTGTTAACCACGACACTATTTCACAGTATTATTTTAGCTATATATAATTTTGGTAAACTTCAACAGTTTCTCCTAAAATTTTCCATACTGAATGGTTCCTGAAACTGATTTTTATTTTTCTAATCAGACCAGATATTTTCCCAAGCTGAAGGGAACACAATCCTATCTCTTATGTGTCTATTAACCCTGCTTTGCAGGTCAACATTTGGCAGTGGGCTGGCACCACATCTATCCATTTGTCATCTTTCTGAAAATCCACTGAGGCAAGGTGTTAAAATCTTGAAAACATGTAAGTCTGCAGAAACTGGAGGGCTAGATCCCCAAATTCTTTGTCCATGCTGGCTATATTTCAACACACAGATGATTAGCACCTTCCCTCCAGCTGTGCTTTTGGGCTGCAGTAGTACTTGCTGGATCTGGGCCTGCCAGCCCATTCAAAGAAAGAGAAGGTATTGCCTTAGCTAGATTGAGGTTACATGGATAGAGAAAGAAACTGTGAGGTTCTCATTCAGAAGAAGCAAAAATTAGGCCTACAGAGAAAGAAGAGAAAGAGGTAGGACTGGGCAAGAAATAGTTGGAATAAAGCCACAATCAAGAGTAATGGATGGTAGTGGATTGTAAGGAAAACAGGACCGGAAATTGAGTCAAGGAGGAGACTGAGAAGGACAAAATAGACAAGAGGAAAAGTGAATCAGTGGGTTCATGTAGATTATGTCTGTGAGCAGTTTCTTAGCAAAGATGATCAGATCTAGCTGGCTTAGAAAAAAATGAAGGGAGGAAAGACACCAAAGGGAAGGACTGAAAGAAGGACAGGAAACATGACAGGAGACAGCTTTAATAAGTAACAAAGGTACAGAAAGACAACACGCAATGAATGGGTGAAAAGAAGGTAAAGAGCTGAAAAAGGGCAGGAAATGTCATAAAGATCCTAGGAAGGTAAAACAGGAAGAACTGGAAACAAAAGTTAGAAAAACAGGAATAGCTTGGAAAGGACGAAGGTATTACAGTATGATGTGTAAAAGATCCTGTGCTACAACATACTCCTTTCTAGAACCTGAAATAGAATTTAAATAATATCTGATTTGTACAGTGACCACTAGGTGCACAAACATATCTACAAATGTGGAAATGTATACATGGCTTCCAACATACGCACTTCCCTCAAGGGCAAAAGACTTCATTACAGTTGATCTCAGTACCATTACATGACAATTTTCAAATATCTCCTAGAAACTCACCATCTCATGCTTATTTGAAATGACAGGGAGGTTGATGATGATGATGATAATAACAACAACAACCACCACCACCACCTACAAATGTGTATCTGCTTCACTAAAGAACCATGTCACCCTGTAACACTTCACATTTCCCATCCTTTTCTTTACTGTGCCTGCATTCTCCACTTGTCACATAATTCAAAACAGCTGATCAACTATGTAGGGCAGATGCTTCTAATTGTTCTGTAACACTAACCTAACTAGGACTGTTTTTTAACTGATTACTTTGTTATTAATCCCTTTTACATTTATGATTTTTAATATTACCTGGATGAGTATTGTTTTTCCAATCTTTTTCTAGAAAACTAAAATGGACAAGCATTAATTACCAGTGTGTATTATATTCCAGTAATACTGGAGAAAGTGTTAAATCTATGAGAAGGAAATATATGTTTTGAATGGGAAGAAGTATCCTTGATAGATTAAACAAATGGGAGCGAAAATAACTTGAAATTGCATATGATCCTGATTCCTATTGCTTCCTACTCTCAGACAGCTGTACCTGTCAAAATAAAAATTAACAAAACCAATTAAACTCCTGACAAAACAATCTAAACTTCTTCTTTAGCACTATCCCAGACAGAAAAGAAAAATAATCTTATTTTGAATTGTAGTCATTGAGAAAAGTGAATGTTTCATGCAATTTTAAATTTGTGTTAAATACTTCAATCTCCTGTAAAGTCAAATCCTATTTTTAATATATGAAAATTTATACAATTAAAAATACTTATACTATTTCCACATGTTAAACCATTTCATGGAATTGTAAAAAAACCTTATGAAAGACATTTTGCGTCAGAAAATAAAAGCAACCTAAAGATGCTTATTGTAAAAGGCTGTTTTTACTAAACAACTTTATGTTGTATTTTATAGGAATTATTCTTTTTCTGTGGAATGCTTTTAGTAATCTACTAAAACCACAGTTCCCTTGGTGTTATTACCTAACAAAGGTTAGCACTGTTTCCCTGCTATATAAACTTAAGCTTTTGATTTTATATTGCCATTTGAGTGCAAGCATTTCTAAAAATCATTTATTTTCAATGAAATGTCCTTAATAGAATGCAGAACAATATCAGCTGCTACAAACTCCAGTAAGTAAATATACACTAGATGTAATTTTACAATACAAAAGGTGTAAATACAGCAAAAAGAATCACAGAATCACTACGGTTGGAAAAGACCTGTAAGATCATCAAGTCCAACCATCAACTAACACCACCATGCCCATTAAACCATGTCCCACAATGCCTCGTCCACACCTTCCTTGAACACCTACACATTCCTTGAACACCAAGAAGATTAAAGGAAAACTCATTTAACACTTCCTCTTTATTTCTGAATGTATTTGTAGCAACAATAGGGCAATCAAGGCCAAGAAGTGATGCCTGCTGTCTTTTGGCTCACTCTTGCAATGTCTGTCTGCAAATTCTTGAGAAGTTACATAAAACCTCCCCAGAAATTCAGGTGGTAATTTTTCAGAGAACCAGAGAAATATGACTTAAAAAAACCCCTGAAAAATTACACTCCAGAAGCAGATGTGGATTCTGTCTCTTGATGACTTTGGAAGGAAAAAACATTTCTTTTTCAAGGGTATTGCCTTTTTTCAGAATTGAGTTTTTAGCTTTCTCTTCACTGGCCAGGGAAAGTCCCACATTATATGACTGCCTAACACAGTAGAGAAGAGAAACTTCCATTTAATTTCTGCTTATGCAGTATAGTTCTGCACTTTACCCTGCACACTAGGAAATTATTTGGCAGTAACATTGTGGAAAAAACTCCACTTCCACATGTGAGCTTTACACAAATGTATATTCTGCTGAAAGCTAACTTTTAATCAGTTTTAATGGATCAAATAATATATTATCTTTCTGACATATCTGCATTAGAGTTATTTTCCAAGCCAAATCATGTCTTTTGGCAATAGGTTTTAAATGTCTGACAACACATTCATTTGCATATATTTCTTTTAACCATCTCTTCAAAAATGTGACTTTTATATAAGGAATTAATACACGTTTTCTTTCAGTTAGAAATTTGTTTCATCTGGATTCACCTGTAAATAGCAGAGGCTGGATAAGATCCTGTGTCATAACTGACCCTCACTCTACCCCGGTACAGTTCTACTGCTATATGATCTTTATCGCCTTTGTAGAGCAGGATCCCACTGTCTTCATCTGTGGCAATCTAGTTAAAAGAAAGAAACACTTAGAAAGAACTAAAAATAAATATTAAAATCAAAATACTGTATTAAGTGAATCTCTGAATTTACTGCCATAGTCTATTACTCCACTGTAAAATTTTTCCTTCAAGGACAGCCTGACAAAATTCTTTCTCTTCCTATGAAAAGCCCATCTACTTCAATATGAATATAGAGTTATTCCAGTGACTCTTCTAGATTTTTAGCTCAACCTGTGAAAAGCTCTTTAACTGAGCCAGTGACAACTTCGGCTAATTTTCCACACCATGAAAAGTCATTTACACTCTTTTTCCAGATCAGAACCTGCAACATAAGCAATCTTACCTGTAGAGTGATATTGGTTTGGGGGCGTATCTTAGCTGAAGGGATTTGTAGATAGGATTCTTTGTTGACAAAGTTTATACTGATCAGCTTTTCACATTTCTCACCCTGGTAGCCTGATAAACACTGACAGATTGGTTCACTCTCTTTTATGATACACTGTGCTCCGTTTTGACATTCGTAGTTATCACAAGGGCTGGTGCGAGGTAGAACCATTGGCGGTGAAAATTCACAAAACAAGCCACTAAATACAAACAGAAAAATTTAGTATTTCCAAAAAAAAAAAGCAACTTTGACATAGGACACACATGTTTGTACTGTCTTCAGATCTTTCTCACCTGTATCCTTCTGGGCAAATACATGTATATCCATTAACTGCATCAGTACACTGCGCTCCGTTTTTACATTTGTTGTCCTGGCAGTCATCAAAGTCAATATCACAATGCTCACCTACATATCCAGGTGTGCAATCACATCTGTGGAACAGGAAAGCAACTGGGATAACACAGTACCTTTTAATAATACAGTGTGCTTATGACAAAGTTAAGGAACTGCTGAATTGTTTAACACTTGAAAAAAAATATGCATTACTGTGACTTCGTGTGTAAAGACTATGTAGCTTAATCATGTTATTATACGGGGAATCTACATACGTAATGAATACAGGTTTGCTAGTTATACATGGTTACTCATCTGCCATTATATTGAAGAATTGTGGTTTAAATCTAGAGAGCCCTCATGAATCATTTTGACAGTTGTTCTTGGAATTTATGAGTAATGCAGAATGTTACAGGATGTTGTAAGTGGCTGCGAACACTAAAAATAACCAATATGCTTAGCTGCTGAAACCGAGACAAATAATCCAAGGCTTTTATTATACTGATGGATATTTTCTTTGTCATCTGAACAGCTATGAATGGACTGTTGCTCCATTTATACAATTTAGAGGTTATGCATTCATTTTTCCCCTTGAAGTTCCACCAGCCTGATTTACTATAAATAGCTCCATGGTTAGTGAACTAACAGAAGTCTCAAAACACATCATCTACCTTCCCCAAGCCCCTGCTGAACTAGAAACAGCATATCCTCAAGACAGTATGTAATAGGTTTGTTGTTCCCCCCCACCCCATGCAACTCTCATTGTTAATGCTAGTGGCATTTCTGCAGGGAATTTTCATATATTAGACTGAGTGAATGCCCAGAACTCTGTGAAAAATGAATGGAAAAGATTACAAATTCATGCGTCCCCATGATTTTTTTTTTTTAATTAAGATATATGTAATCGATTTTATTAGATCTTGTGATTCCCTCTTGCTGTGGTTTGTTTTAGTATCTAAAATTTGCTCTAAAGTGCCAAGAGTGATTTTAAACACTGGTATGAGTTTAAGTTAAGTACTTCAATCAGATGTCTCAATTTTTATTATACGAGTAAGAAAAGTGAAAAAAGAACATAAAGCACACTATTAAAAAGCTGACTAAGTGAGAAACATGCTTGAGGTTACTGCATGTGCTATTTTCTGATTTAAAATCTCAGAAAGTAACATGGAAGATTAATGAACTAGGCAGTAAAGTATACGATGCCAAACTAGGTTTACTCAAGTGGTATGAAGAAAATAAACGTAACACACAACAGTTTAAATCCAGCAAGTTTTCTATTTTCCAGTTGAAAACTATCAGTTTCATTTCATGTAATTTTAATATTTAATATATTTGACTATTTTTTGCCATATTTTAAATACGATGTAACTTCATAAGTAGTAGGCATGATAAGAAATAATCTGATTTTAGCACAAGAACATACTGTGCATAAAACAGGTGCTTATGGCAACAATTGAAAGCTGCAGGTTTCCTGTATTTATTAACCTAAAGCCTATTACAAACACTTTAAATAGTGCGTACTAATTAATTATGATAAGGATATGGTGTAATTAAAGATTAGTTTTCCTGGGGATGGACTTCTTTAGTTGGTACCTTCCAGTGTACCTTCCTAATAATCTTTTTCACAATTACTTCTCAGAAAGCAGTATAATTATTCCACTTCAATTAAATGCAATTCTTTTCCTACTGTCCAAGCTACTAAAAGGGTTTTGTATAGACTGTCGTATAGACTAACTGTTCTACTCTGCATTTGTATTTAAAAGCTGACTGGAATTAGAACTGTTAAGGATCAGTAAAATTCAGTAAAACCTATTTAAAATGATAATGTAGATCTACATGAAAATAATGGCCCATTCTGCCGTAATCCTTGATAATAAATGAAATTAGTATTTTCAGAATAGAACTTGCCTCCGCTAAAACAAAATGAAAAGAAGTTAAGCAGGATAAAAAAAAATAGAAATTTAGACTCAGTTGGACTGTGACAATATTTTACTTACTTGTATCCTTTGGGTGTCAAGATACATTTTGAGTCATGCTGGCAAGGATTCAGGTTTTGAGCACAGAAATCTAGTTTCTCCTCACAGAGCTCACCTGAAATATAATGTATGCTGTCAGTTCAGTGAAAATATCGCAGTGACCTGAAAATAGCCATTTCTATTTTAAAAGTAACGGCTACAACTTTGTTAAACTGAAAAATGCACACTTCATGATATAATAATAAATACTACCTTTATAATAAATACTAATAAATAAATAATAACAATAAATACTAAGCTTTCTGATAACTCCTTTATAGAAAAAAATAGTTCAATGTCAATCACCTATCCATGGATATAAATGATAATTTTGTGAAAAAAAAAAATTTTTAGTTTACAGTATTTATTGAGCTCTGCTGTATAGCAAAACACGAGTGATTGAATTTCTTCTCACTAGGACAAACAGGCCATCAATATGCTTTTCTTTTGTTTGTTTCTAAGCTCATTACACACAGAAATACCCAGATTTGCACTATAAGTAATCTATTACCTGAAAAAAAACTGTTAATATCACTGCATGTCAATACAATTCCAATTATCTCAAAATGAAAACTTGCTTTCTACTTTTTCTTAAATATGACTCCAATTTTTGCATTTGTTAATGTACCATAATTATGTATAATCTGTTCTGTGAAAAGAAAAGAAAAAAAATATCTATGTTAAATGTCTACCCTTTCCTGCTGCTAGCAACCTAACAGTGGATCTAATTTTAAACATGGGCTGTATAATCTATAAAATATTTTAATATGATTAAAATATTATTTAATTTGCAACTTTTTGACAAGGAAACACTTACAAGTGTGCAAACAGATCAACAATGTCTTGTTCCCTGACTCACTAATCAGAAGATACCATGAATAGCGTACCCACAAAGTTTATCACAGGTTTGTAAGATAGATACATTTATTCCAGCATCCATATGAAGAATATATGTATAATCAACAGGTATAAACCCTGTGCCTGCTGAATTTAGTGACTCACAGGTCTGTCAGGCCCTAAAAGTACAGGAGTAGGGTTGCCCCTTGCCATTTGTCAAGTAATAAAAGATGAGCTAGTGAGCAAAGAGAAGTAGAACTATAAACCAAAATGAGGAAGAAAAGAGCAGAAGATAGCGGTGGATGAGCAGGTACTTTCACTGCTTAAGCTGAACTTTCCTTCAAAGAGGCAAAATATTTGGTATCCCTCAGTTTTAGTTATCTGAGTGTGGTAGTGGCCTGCGGTGTGGTTAGCTGACGAAGCAGTATCTGCTGGAGGGCAGTCTGAGATTAAAATAGCATTTAATGGCTTCACCTCTTTCCTGTCACTGTTAACACAGTACAGAGAGTAAGGACAGCACCGCCATGAATATGGTATGGAGAAAGGAGGACAGACCATTTAGGGACAGAATTTGTGTAGAATCAGGTACAGGTAGATTGGAAAAAGGGAGAAAGGTATAACATTGGATAATAACATTGGAATGGAGATATTGGAGAGAGTATATGAATGAAGATATCTTCCAGAATGCATGTGTATGTATATGTATCAGCTCATCAGCTACTACTGTCATTAAGCAATAAAGTTTCTGACATTTTACACTGCTCCTTGTCACATGCCTAGCACCACACAGAAGCTGCCTTTTTGCTTACGTGGGCTTCTCTGGAATTACAGAAGTACACAGCATAATAAACTGAAAGCAACAGTAGATGGTTAAAGGTCTATTTGTCTTTTTTTTTTTTTTTGACAGGTTCAACAGATTCTCCAGAGAAATATGTCCTTTACACAGCAAGTGAGCTTACATACTAGTGTTTAAAACTGCATATTGTGAATATGAATACTGACTACCCAGGACTTGAGACATTATTTCCAGGACTTATCTCTTAGGGTATGTAGAACTTATTTCAAATGATGGACAAATAAACAAAAACTTAGAAGAGTTGAGGAACAGTCTACATTAAAGCAAGGACAGAGAAAGAGGCAAAACTGAACCAGATCCAAAGATGGTTATGCTGGATAAAAACACATCTGAAATGTGTATGCTAAGTGTGATAAGACATGGGACCTTAACATCTTCAAAAATGAGAGAAGCCCAAACCAGCCAGACAAGTACTCTACAGACATCCAAAAGATCCAGACTGGTTCTATACAAAGATTATTTTTTTTTTAATTAAAAAATGATAGCACATTAACAATTTGCAAGTAGTGCATTTTCCCTACAAAACCAAATACAGCTTTGAGTTAACACAAGAAAATGGCCTTCAAGCACAGGCTACTTACCAGTCTCAGGAAAACTGTCAGTAACAATGTGACTTAGTCAATATACGTAGGAAACTGAATGAAGATCAAATGCAGGCCACTGAGAATGACTAATACAAAGTCTATCAGTGACTAATTCTATCCTCAAAGCCTCTTTAAACTCTCAATGGACTTATTAGTCTGGAAATGTGCAACTGTTATGACTAGGTCAGTGCACAAAGAATCCTGAAATACCAGGGATTCTTCGCATCCCACGATATATCAAACAAAACCCAAATCCCTTTCTCTTTTCAAAGGGTTTTGTTCAAAATACATACAGAAGAGGAAGTAATTCTTCAAATAGCATTAAGTCAATTTGCAGAGCTTGTTGTAATAGCTGAAATCCGTTTAAAGGCCAGCAACATTTAAGAGTGAGATATAAATATGGGAACAGAGAATTCAGATTTTCAGGAACATGGAGTGGAATAAGCAAAAATCACTGGTTTTTTAGCCTAGTTTATACACATTCCTATGGCTTAGAAACGTATATCTGTGCCTACATATATGTGTATATATGCATATATATATATACACACACACTCATACAAATATCTTATTATGACATTTACAAATAATAAAAACATGGTTGTTCAGTACTTACAAGACTTGGACAAAAACACCTCTAAACATTCCCAAGATTATTAATCCTAACAGTGTATCAGAGACTTTCTGAAAGTGACATATTGAGCCTATCTTTCAAGCAGGGCTGGAGGTTTGCTGTCTCTAGTTAGAATCACAGTAAAAGTTCAGTGGAAAACCCCCAAAATACCTAGAAAAAAGGCAAACTAGGACTGGCACAATAGCAGCAAACAATCACAACATTGCTGTCAACTTTACTGAACTGGCATTGATTTTGCTACAGGATAGTAATTGGGCCATGGCTTAGATTATTATTGGCACAGACCTCTGAAATTTCTTGTGTGGCAAACAGCTTTATTGAGTAGTGTCTAAGCCTGTACCTTTTTTAATCCTTTCCCCGTCCCCAGACAGTTTCTTATAAAATACATGATTTCTTATTTAGATGACACTGCATTTTAGTAGTTATGGGTTGATGGCCCTAATATCTTCTGAACTACACCAAAAGCTGAATCGCCTCTTGAAAAGCTCAGGGGCACTTTGAAAAGTCTTAATTCCCAAGTCATAGCTGTGAATCCTGCATAGAGACTGAGGGTCAAACTGGAAGTTTAAGTCTAAAACAGGGTTAGAGTTTTGAAAAATGTCCACTTCAAATCATAAGATCAATGTTACACTACCAGGTCGACTGAAGCTGAATGGCTTGCAAACATCATCAGGTATTTTTGAGATTATGGTCAGACTTTGATCTGAGTACTCTGTAGAAAAGTGTACAGACTGAAAAAGGAGAGAACCAATGATTCAAAAACCCACTTTTCTTTAAAAGACAGAACCTTTTGTGGTGTCACAGCATAAAAGGAAGGAAAGTTTCCCCTTGCATTTGCAAATTGTATGCACTGTGAAGTAAGTCAGAATCATATCACTGGAGGGAGCTTTCAGTTAAACAGTCCATTAGCAACTAGCCTAGGGAAGGAAACAGGAATCAAGGAAAGGACATGGTAAACATGGTGGTCCATGTAGTGAAACAATAATGTAAAAAACCCTATGAACAAAAAAGTCAGTTTTACATAAAGTACAAACTTTCATTATGAAGCAGTAGAATTCATGACAGACTTGCACACAGGATCAGTAAAAAGAAAAACAAGAAAAATTCAAGATAGAATCCAAAATATGTATATCAGATACTGAACTTCTGAATGAAAATATAAATACCAGAAGAACAAACCAAAATAACCCAAATGCGAGGTCTTCATTTGTACTGTTAACAGATCTAGATTCTGAATGGAGTATTCCCGTAACCAAAATATAACTGTTTGCAAAAATAGTTAATAGAAAAGGTAAGTAAAAAAATCTGACATGGAATCTGAACCACTGAAGAATAGTTTCCTGGTAAAGCAACATCTCTTTTAGCATACTGAATAACCAATGTGTTATTCAGAGTTTAACTGAAACAAGGTGAAGGAGAGAAAGTAATTTTGTTGAAATGAAAAGATAGTGACAAAAGTGAAACACTTATTGAAGGAAATACCAGATTTACCAAGTTAGCCTCCTTGGCTTTTCTGGAAAGAAATGTTAGAGAGTTCCCTGAGTTGGGAAAGCATAATACAATGTTTTAAAAAACATACTTCAAAATAACAAAAAAAGTTGTGAAACAAATGTCTTAGTTCAAGGAAGCTTGACACCAATGTGTGTGTACATTCTTTTATTCATCTAATAATATTGTAACTAAGGCTTCTGTAAGAGCTTGGCTCAGTAATTATGTTTTTGAAAGACGGGAACATTTCTGTATGTAGGAAAATAAGCAACAGACTAGTTTGTTTATAAAGAAGCAGAGGATAAAGTGTCAAAAATCCTATGAAAATCTTCCAAAGTTTAATTAGAACCAGCAATAACTCTTTTCATAAGACATCTTGCTTAATTAATCTAGGGAGTCTGGATTCTGGTATGGAGTAGCACTGCAACCAGTGGAACTCTGCGTGGTCGGCACAGTCCAAATGAACACAACCCTCCAAGGTCAAGACTGGTATATTTACTGAGATTTTGCAGCTATGTATAGAGGATGGTGCAGACTTAAAAGCCAGACAACACTATTAAATACTGATGATGAACTGTGTGTAATCCTTGATTAACTAACCAAAGTTGTAAGTTTCTAGATTCACAGGTCAGTTTGTGTTTCCTCTGTGTAGGTTAATTCACTCTTATGACGTGATGAGATTATGAATCACAAAAGAACTTAACTCTGTATTTTCCAATATATAAAGACATGTAGTACAACAAATAATGAGGAACAACGCAATGAGGTGAAAAAGGATTTACATCGTTGTTTTGAATAATTGGACAATAAATTCAAAATACAGTCAAATAAAGCAATGTCAGCCACTATATTTCTGAATGAAGAGGAGAGCTCTAACACAAATGGACATGGGCTTCTGAATAAAATAGCACATTGCTGGTTACAGGCAAGCTTACTGAAGAAACAAGCTTAAAATCTCTAGCGTATTAGCAAAGCTGAGTATGATATTAGAATAAAAACTAGAGAGAGAATGCAAAAGAAAGAATGGTCAGGTTTAGTTATCAAAATGAGGTTTTTGCTAGAAGACTTATTCACTGTTCCAAAGCTAAAATAACAAATATATATTTACAGACTTACTGGTAATTGCTAGAATAGCAGGATTTTATATGTGTACATGTATGTTCATTCCAGCTTCTGAACTTGCTTGCGATATATTGTGAGTCAACTTCTGCAGTATTTACATTTTATCAATTAGGTATTATTATCTGAGTGGAGGTCTCTGTTTAATTACTTCTGACTCAAATAGCCAATAGACTCTAGGAGTGGTTGGAAAATTTCAGTGCCATTTAACAAACTATATACAGAGGAGTGCTGCATTTTTATGAAATCTTGAGTTTGATGAACAGTAGGCAACATAAATTATTTAAAGTCTTGAGCTCATTATTCAGAAAAGACAAAAATATCTACTATATGAGGGACAAAGTTGCTTACAATGAAAAAAAGTTCACAGTCACAGTAGGATGCAGTTTATAACCACAAATCTGAACATTTTGTTGGAATCTAATTTTAAAGGCAAATTCTAGATCCAGACTATTGCTGGACTGTTCCTATCTTTCACCATTGCTTAACTCTGTTCATCTATGCACCACGCTTGTGGATCTCAGTGTAAGATGGGGCTTATTTAGTTGAACATTAATAGTTGTTTTACGTATGCTGTTTTGCAGCAACAAAGAATAGTAGCTTTAAGGCAGGTAAGTTTTAAGACAATGAAGGAAAATAAAAGGATGGATCATAGACCAGAATCAGTAATGGCAGGGATCAAACCAGTAGCAGGTAGCTCAGCTTGCCAAGGATATAATTTATATTCCCCCTTTATGAAAATGCAGTAAAATTACTTTAATACTTGAGTTTTTAATATAGAATAGTCATTTGAAGTATATTAAGCTAGATGAAACAGAAAATTTTACAATGAGTGATGAAAAGCAAGAGTAGCAAATGTATCTCTTTATTCCAAGAAGCTGTGACACTTATGTGTAGTTCTGACAAGAATGAGGATTGTGATCCTGATTTAATGAAATAATTAAACTTTTTATCAAGTTTGATATGACATGATTTGCATTTGATTAATTGCATGCTTAAATTTTAGGCAGGTACTTATTTGATTACCAAATGAATTGAAAGCAGTAACTCAACTCCTTTATTGTAATAGCAAGACCATGTAATGAAGTTTTGAAACATATAAAAATATATCTATCTGTGTCTAGGGCTTGCCTAAACTGAGATGATTACTTAAAATTATACCCTTTTTTTTTTCCTACTACTGTCACAATTCAAAAGATGTCTGGCATGATAAAACTGACTGATCCTCCAAGCAACTTACAGACCATTAATAACTTTCACGTTCAGCTGGCAAGCTAATACAAGTATGTTTCACATACACATCTGCTTAATTTTGGTGCTGAACTTAGTTCACATCCCCTGGGTGTTTGATGATTTGTTTGTGAGAAATTTGTTCTTGATATAACCAGTAATTTTAATATGTTATAGTTCACACTTGTGTAATACATTTACAGTGACTATAGTTTTGTTGAGGATTCATTGCCTTTCTACCTTTAATCACATTTAAAGACATTTAAGCTATCAGCAAGACTAATTATACACAGGTAACACCTGCTTCAATTTGAAATGGAGATGAGTCTCTTCATAGTAGCATCTTGCCTTTACATTCCATTTGAAAAGCTATTTTTCATGAACATAGAAATTAAGTTTTTCTTTTAATTTCTGGAAGTAAATCCTAAAATTCTGTAACTTACGCTACTGGAAAGCAAAATTTGATCTATGAATCACAGATGTCGAACTACTTATTGTGAACTGCTTGGGGTTGTTTGGTTTTTTTTTTTGATTAGAGTAACAAAGAACTCAACTTTTATATTTATTTATACTGAGCTTTTATTTTTCTAGTTTTTCTAGGGACAAGTACTCTTATAAAATCAACCAGTTTCATACTGGGATAGTAACAGAACATTGTAGAAAAAATAACTTGGGAAGTGGAAAGGGAAAAGAAAAACAGGAGGCTATCTTTGCTGTCCGGATAAGTAATAACAAAATGTAAATATGGCAACGTGCCTAAATGGAATACAGCTTTAAGCATGGAACACCTGTGAATGGAATCACTTTCTGAAAATGTCTTGTTCTCTCCATCAGTTACAGAGAGAATTTAGGCTCTGAGTTTAAGTTGTAAGAATTACACATCAGATGTCTAAGTTAATCAGCATAGATGGTATAATTGCAGCCTTGTTCAACATGCTATTTCATGGATAATGAAAATACTTTTATTACTAGTGAAATATTGCTTTATAGACTGCACAATGTATTTATCAAATTAAATTAATGGCAAATACACTACAAGATGATTCATTTGCTTTTAAAACTAAATATGTAACTTCATAAATACGTCACCATGATTATGTTAGTTCTCAGATTGTATAGATGATCAGATTGTACAGAAGATGATTTAATCTCTATTAGTGAGATAGGTGTTAGGCAGAAACTTAAAAAAAAAATTAAAAATCAGGAGTACCCACAGGGGCATAAATCCCTCCACTATTACCTTTCTTGTACCATAGCCTCAGCTTACTGTGGTAATTTCAGATTCTATAGATATTTAAAGCAAAAAAAGGCCACAGAAATGATAAGCAAGAAGACTGCCATTTTATACTCCAGCATATTTTCTAGTACCATAATCTATCAAAGAACTTAAAGCAAAACAGTGCTATAAAACAGTGATTACATTAGAACAGAACCAAGGTATGTCTTTAAGGTGAGGAGAATAAAGATTTCAGAAGATCACCATGTAAACTTTTTTGTTAGTCCTATCAATGGCTGCACAAATTTTTAATACATCTGAAAAAAAGACAATGACGCTAGTATTAAAGTACTCCTGCACAGTGATCTGCATCTTCAACAACATTCTTCTGACATGTATTCACAGCAAGAGCCAAGTGCCTAATTTGAGGATTTGCAGCGAGCTTTCTAAATTATACCTATATACGATTTATTTGATCATTTGTAAGAACTGAAATCCATGCACCTTTAAGGAAAGGAAAGTGAGAAACCAAAGTAAGTGAAAATAGGCTTAAAAGACAACTGACCTTTTTCCACTTCATTCAGATTAGCAGCTTGCAGTGACAAAGACAGAAGAGACAAGAGACTTTTTACATTGTAATACAACAGCATAGCACATTAAGCTAATGCACAACTATAGCAGCAGAGAGGTTGATATAGCAAAATGAAGCAAGCTTCAGAGTCTCACCTACAGCAGAGCAAAACAAACAGAAAAGGTAAGAAGTACATGCCGCTGGTGGCATAAGAAAGGTTTTACTTCTGGATCAGTTAGATCTGTGATTTCATGACTGATGATAATGAGCAAGAGAAATGATCATCTGTAATCTATAGAATGTACATAAAATGACCTGAAGTTTACTAGACTGAGGTTAAAGTAAAGGAGATGATAACGTTAAGAGAATAGCGAGGTTAAAGAGTGCAGGACATAGTGAGGTATTTTAAATGTTTTATTTCTCAAGGTTTTATCAGACACTCTCAGTGTCTGCTGATTCCATTTTCTTACTGTGGTTTCAGAGTTACAGTCTGTGATCTTAAGAAAGCTCGTAGTATAGTGCAAATACCATTTCTTTATCCTTCTACCTGTAACTGCGGAGGCAATTGTAAAACTTAACTGAGGTGGAGAAAAATGGGTTCCTGATTCTTAAGCAACAAAATAATAAGCTTTTTTAATTGTTTGTTTTTAAATCAACACCGCGTACTTGAGAAATGTCAGTTTTCAAGGGATTGTTAGAAAAATCAAAAAGTGACTGTTCGGTTTGGCACTGCAACTTTCATTACAACATTTTTCATTGTTTTTGTATGTATTCTTAGAGTTAATTTGAGATTCTAACAAGCCCTCCACATGAAAATAAAACTTTAAAGAAGAACGATTTACAGTTCATACCAGCCGGGTTCAGCTGACTTCTTCCCTTATACTATGCTACTGAAACATAAAGCATATTTGCAGATAACCATTCACCCAGAAAAAATATTCTGGGTTGGTGCACTTCCGCATTCAGTACATGTATGCTGCAACATCTTGAACACAGACAATTCCAAGTATTGCCAACAGAGCTAAAAGTGAACAGGACAACCCTGTGGTGGTATTTTTCTGGTATGTATACTGTCCCAGTCTCCAGCAACTTACAGCTCAGGGACTTTCTAAGCTAGAGATAAGTATCTTTGAATTTAAAAATTGTTTTACCTACTGAATATATAGCCTGTTTTCCTGATCGTTAAGCTACTTTTGCCCAGCTAGTACATGAGTTCATTTAGTGAAAAATACCTATAATAAAAGAACACATTACCAATATGCATATCTGATTTTAACCTGTTAGAACAGACACCAAAATCCAAATGTTTACAAAGTTCCTCGTGAAAATCACTATATCCATACTGGACAGGGATTCTGTTACTTATCTTTCAAATCAGGCTATAGGCCAGAGGAAAAAAAAAATCCTACAAACAATTTGCTACTTCATACACACTTGAGGAAACTGTAAGATTACTTTATATTCTGAACACTATCATTTTGAGATCCTGATGTGTCCAGACTACTGTCAGTCTAATTCTTAACACTGAAGTTTATTTAATTATTATACAAGATCAAGGATGACAGATGTGAAGACCCCTTGACTAGCTCAATGGTTTATATTTTCTCTTTACAATTAATCTCAAAAATTACTTAGGATCTCACACATTGTTTCCTATCTGCAGACACTCTGTAAAATAGATCTGTACTGTATCCTGTGGAATGAAAAATCTGAACTTCTGCTAAAATTTTTGCCCAACTTATCCATAAAATGACTTGAGGCTCTGGTGTTGTATGTTTAAAAAAATACATGTGTCTGGTTTTGGTAAGGTGTTGAAAAAAATCTGATGAGATAGTGTAAATTCTCAACATTTTTTGAAAACAGAACAGTTAAACCTAGTGATTACAAGTAGATTGTTTTGATTTATTTTAGAGCTGGTGAGAAGATTCTCACCTACTCACATGACCTACTGAGTTCAGTGGCAATTATGAGTAAGCATTGCATGTGTTAAAGCAAATCTCTTTTTCTGAAAGAATTACAGTTAGCAAACAAAAACACTTGCCATGTAAACTCATAGTTTTTTCCTTTTAGAATTATGCACAATTATGAATCAAATTAAAAATACACTTTCTTGTATTTTGACTGAAGAAGCACAACTGCAATACAAACGTCAAAAATGTTACCAATATTTTTGCTCTCCTCTTTGCTTTACCCATATAGTTGTATAAAGAAATGCTACAATTGCTGTTTCAATTGTAAATATAAAATGTACATTTCAATTACAATACTACAGAAATGCAACAGGCACACTTAATCAAAGTTTTAGGCTAGCATGTATAAACAAGCCTTTGAATCCATTCCATGGATACTTAATACAAAACAGTCCTTCCAGTGGCATACTGTGAATACGGCAAGCTAATGAATCAAGCAGTTAAACGCATCTAGAACAATGTTGAAAATGAAGAAATGAATGACACAGGTAATAACACCCGCAAAGCTGCAGAGGAGAATGCACGTGCAAATGAATTGTCTACTGCTAGATATATGAAACCACTTAGCATGAAGCCACTGAACAGGAATACTGGACTGATGTGACTTTGGTTTGCTTTCTTCCAGCCTACACAGTAGAGTATCTGATCACATTTTTAAAGGAGATAGCAATTGATCCCAGGGGAGCTGAAGCTTGACTCACATATAGCTGAAATATAGTTATAGGAGAAATAGCAAACACCTGTCTCTACTTAGTGATGCTGTTACCTATTATTTGTTTCTAAGGCTTGAATTGTCAATTGCTTTTAGGTATTAAGGTATCAGTACTGGGCAAAAAAGTATTTTGTCTAAACCGAAGATTATGTCTGTTCTTCCAGATGTGGACCATCCACTTATTATTAAGTACCTTATTCTGGCTACTTATACTTTTAACCTGTGTTGCTGTAGGTATTGTAGCTTATGCTATATGGGTAAATTTCTACCAAATATTTACCCAGAATAAGTACTGGATGAATACATGTATTAGATTACGAAGCTATATTCCTTATACCCGTGTTCCATCATCTTCAGTCACTGTGGGTTTCCAAGATTTAAATATTGTCTTTAAATTTGAATACCCTAAATATCTGAGCAGTCCAATAAGTTGTAGAACTAATGATGGAAGTACCTTGGATTAAAAAGGAGTTAGCTATGTTTTCAATAAATTAAATTAATTCATGAGTCCACCTCTCTTCCCAGTTGCTTGACTGCAAGCAAGAGACCCTCTGTTTCAAAGACAGGGGAATTCTTTGGCCTTGCTGCCAACTGATAGAAACAAATAATTAGACAGTCTCTAATGATTCCTTTTTTTAATGTGCTAGAACAGAAATCATCACACTCTGCATTAATGTTTCTAACAGAGGGCAGGACAGCATCCAGGGTGCCAAATTCAGTTCCCCACTGGCACAGACGGATCCTTTTCCACCCTGTTAGTAAACAGGTGTACAGGATAACAGCAGAATATTCTTCCGATTTCTACAGCTACAGAGGTTCTTCATTGGGGTGTCTGGGTTAGGTAAACAGTAGGGAGGGACACATTTTGAATGTTCTTTTACATATCAAAATGCTGTAATTTCAAAACTAACAAAGGAATTAATGAATGGGCATTAAGCCTACTTTTGACTACAAACCACATAGGTGAGAAATATGGAGGGAAATCTGGCTTTAAGTCAATTGTAGAGTAACTACTAATTCATGTACAAACTGAAAAATATTACTGTTCTGCTAGGAATTCTTGAATTACCTGTACTTTCTCTTATACTCCTACCTGTATATTCAGGTGGACAAAGGCAAGTATAGTTATTAATTCCATCCACGCAAGTAGAATTATTCTCACAGTCATTGTCTTCACAGTCATCAACATTTACTTCACAGTTTTCACCTTCAAATCCATCTGCACAAGTGCACCTGTAATACAGAAAACAAAACTAACCACATGGACATTTTGGCTTGGGAGACCAGACAAGAAGTTCTGTAATTAATAGGTACAATAATTCATAACCACTGTCCTGTAAAGGAACACGGTTGATATAATGTAAAACACCATATAATAAACATTTATTTTTCATATTTTAAATTACAGAAAAAGGCTTCTAAATTTGTGCCTTAATCTTTGGTTTAAGGAGCTTCTTAAATCACTGAACATTCCTTTCGAAATGCATATGTTTTTGAAATTACATATGTTTATACAAACAAAATACATCAAAATAGATAGTAAGTGTAAAAGATCACTCAAACATGACTACACATACATTTCCATGTAATATGCACTATCTGTAATTTCTGCAGCTTTGATTGTAAGATTGCTTTGATTTTCAAAATGCGTCGTGTTTAAACAAATAAATAAAAAGGTCAAATTCTGAGACATGACTATGTCACTTTAAATTCTAGAGGCATAGTATTAAGATGTATACTCTTAATTTTTAATAGAAAAATATTTAATCTTTGGGCAGAATTCGGATTAAAAAATAAGAATAATGTCATAATGAATTGCAGGATAATGAATTGTATCTTTTTAAAGTGTCATTTCGAACAAGCTTGAGGTGTAGATTATTAAATGACTAATAATTTCACATAAGAAAGCTAAAGAACTTTATTTCATAATTCATGAAGTACATCTGGAGTAATTGTACTGTGTGATTAAATAACTCAAGATTAAAAATGCTCACAGCATGTTTCTCTTCTGGCATAGTTGGTTTCAAATGAATCATTAATTTTCTATTTCACTGGGATTTACATTTTATCATTTACATGCTGTCTGTTGAAGTAATACACATGACAACAGATGAATTGTAAGATTTTTTCAGCAGGGATCTAGCTAGCTATTAATTAGCATAATGGAGTCAATACTATGTTGTCTTGACCTGATATGCCTCAACTAATCACAATCATTTGTTACTGTTTTTAACAGTTTCAAAGCTTTAGAAGCTTTCCAAGGACGGTAATATGCTCTGAAAACTACACAAGCACTGAAAATCTGCTTTTGTGGTGCACTTACCAGCAAACACAGAGAACTGAAAGATTAACACCAAAATTATTTCAGCATATAAAAACTCAGTAGTTTTCCATCCTGTTAATACAATTAAAAACAACCTACCAGAAACCATCTTTTTCTCCTTCTTTCAAATGACAAGTTCCGCCATGGTGGCATGGGTTACTAATGCAAGCATGAATGGGAATGTCACAGTCTTGACCCTATGCGGGGAACAACAATTATAATTTAAGAAGAAAATACAGACACTAGTGGAAGGGAGCCAAATAAAACTTAAAGGTTGTTAAGGAGAAGCTCACATTGCAGTAAGCTTTTTCCTCTTCTTTCAGTACGTACCTTGAAACCATATGGGCAAGTACATCTATAGAAGTCAACTGGATCATTGTTGCAGGTTCCATCATTTTTACATGGATTTGATAAACAGGGGTTACACTTAGCAAGAATATTAACATCCACGGGCCCTTAAAAATACAAATTTGATAGTCAGAAACAAACACTATTAATTTATATTTGACAGGATATATCTACCACATTGCTTTAAATTTTAAAATGAAATTTATATTTTAGACTTTGTGGTGTTTCTATATGAATGGAATGCTGGACTGTCCTTAATTCTTTTGACATGACCAAATAAATTTGGGGTTGGATTTTTGGTTTAATTATCACTTTGTTTTTTAAAAAGAAGCAACCCCAAAGTGATTCCTATATTCCTGTTCTCTGAAATCTGTACAGTTCTGATGCATGATAATTACCTTCCCTTTGTATCAACAAAATGCAGAATACAATTTCAGCTTTTGTCTCTTTAGGGGGTAAAAATTGCCTATGAGAAAAAGGGCTATCGCATTTTGCAATCCCACCCTTGATAGTGTTACTGAGAACACTATTTTTAATGTACTTTTGTTTTAATTTATTTTTTATCTGCAGGATCACAGAGATGATAAAATGAACCAGTAAAATTACCTGTAAATTGGTGGAACACCTGTGAACTGTGATGTAAATTGCATTGTCCAAGCTATCTCAACATAAATAGCTCTATATTGCACCTTGCTCCCTTATGGAGTCAGCCACAGTTCTCTGCATTACTGCATTAGTCGAGCCCACAAATAATGCAAACTGTACCATGAATCTATGTGCAAATGAGGGCTGCAATCCATGCTTGCAGTCTAGTTTCTTATATTAATGATTATAATGACAGAATTCAGAAATGAATATTGACCAAATCTTAAATTTCAGAAGCCAGACTTAGAGCTTTGGCCTACATAAATCTTATCTCTATTATATAAATATCGTTTAGATATTTACTTATTTTTCTATTGTTTTACAGTCTTTTCATGGTGAATTTTCAAGTTAGGAACCATCAATTGTTTTATTTTTTTTTTAGTCAAACAACCGAAGAAATCACTGGTTATTGTTAAAAATTAGAAATCACCTGTGTATAAATAATGATTCCTTTTCATACACTTTGTGATAGACAAAAGATTGATTACTGTAAGAGAAAACAGGGTGACTTGGCCAAATGCCTATTAAGAGAATGCACATGCATCATCTACTATCTCCAGCTCTATTGCTTGATGACATTACTGCCTCCAGCTTGATTTCATATTTCACCTATGAAAAAACCCTTCAGTTATCCACAGGTGATTTGTACATTTTAAGGAATAACCAGTGATTTCTTCTAACTAGACACAAACCCCAAACTCCTGAGACCTACTGGTGGAACTGCCTGATTGCTTCATAACAGGCTTTACCCAAAATGAGCTAGATCGCAAAGTCTTCCAAGCTAACAGGGCACTTTTACTGAGATATGGGTTTGTGGTTTTTTTTTTAAACTTAGATTTCTTAACTTTCTTTACTTATTTTTCTTTGCAACATTAATCTCAGATAAGTCATTGTAAAGGAGCTGGCATGGCAGAAAGCCATGTGATTATAAGGATTCCGTAGGGGGTGTTAGACAGGGAGAGGTTGATATTTTTTTTTAAAATGTACTTTAAATCTGCAGTTGCTGGTATCCTTCTGTGTCACAGCTTGCAAGTAAATCCAAAGAGATGAACATGGTAATCTGTGATAAAATGCCCATTGCCAAAGCCACAATCTATATGGATCATTGACTATTCTTGTCTTCATGACCTTATTTTGAAAGAGAAATCTATACCTCATTAAAGTTTCTCTTAAACCAGCAAACAGCAGAGGTGGAAGAGTTGAAACAAACACCACAGAATTAACTTCTAGAAAGTCCTGTCTGTGTACTCTAAACTATTGCCGATTATTGCTAGAGTACTGTAAGAGGTTCTGTAAAAAAAAGGCACATACTGAAAAAAAATTAAAAAATTTTAACACTGTGCTGTAGCCTGGAAGTCTATGCTTCCTTGCCTCAACTGTTTATTCTGAACATCATATCCCCTTTTCTACTTCTTATGCAATAAAATGCTAATTATTTGGCATGAATTAAAAAACATTCAGTAACTAAGGTTATTTTCCTAAACGGATTAGCAATCTAAATTTCACTTCCAAAACAGAGCCAGAAAATGGGAACCTAAATCTCAACAAGATAGTAAACAACACTGTATCTGATTTTGTGCTCTAAGTGTTTATTTCAAACTATTATATAGGTAGTATCCAATAAAAATTAACATTTTGATTTATCATTCTTCAGTTTTAAGATCAAAAAAAGGAAATGTTTCAGATATTTTTACTGAAGTCTAATGGAAAGGTAGTTCTGGAACCTATTTTCATTTGCACTATACAGTTGCTTTCCTCTTTCTGCTTGCATGTGTTAAAAGACTTGTATATAAAAAAGAATTGGGTTCATAACCCATTGTTTAGTTTTTCACATTGTAGACATATATATTCTTGAATAAGCCCGAACTGGAAAAAAATCCTTAAAATAGAAGAAAAAATAAGCAGTGTTCTTTTGTAAACAGTGGAAAAACTAACTATATTTTATTGACAAACATATACACACATGTAGCTATCTAATATTTTTGAAGAAAAACACACAAACCCTCTCAAAATCAGCTTCTAGAGAAACCTGTTGCAAGAAAAACTTTAAGCTCTGACTTGTTATGACTCAGAAACTCCTATCCTCTCTTGCATATGGCCTCAAAATCAGTATCTATACTGAGTCACTTTTATATTACAGCTGCTAATGAAATCACTGATTTCAGTACAATGCAGTGGAAACAATCATTTCAGTTAGATAATTTTCAGACCTCAAACCCTGGCTTTTAAAATAACAAAACTCTTCATACAATATCTTAAACGATATATCATGAAGAGTCAGCTGTGAATACACCAAAGGGGAAAACAAACAGTAAACATGCGTGTCTTAGGAAAGAAGTCTGCTTGAGGTACACAAAAGGAAGGTCAGAAGGTCCGTTCTTAATCAGATCACCCATTCCAGATCTGCTTATAACCTTACCTGGTATCAGAAAACCACAAGGCCCTGGTATCTCTAGAAGCAGGGCATGGATGGTAAAGGGGTAAAAGTAAAAGATTGAGAATCTGTTAGAGGCCACATAAAAAATGAAAAAAAACCACCCATAAACCTAGAAAAAAAACTGAAGGAAGAAAATACTAAGGGGTGATTCCTGGCGTAAAAGAATTCATAAAATTAGAGTAAGGTACAGTGATTTTATGGAGCTTTACAACTGAGATGAAACTTGATTTTAAAGTGCTCATTTTCACTGGGAACTATTCATTATGTGAATCAAATTCAAGCATCCATTTCACTTTCAGTTGAATCCAGAGATACTGATAAGAGGGAATTACACACTACTCTTTTTCTGTAAAAACATACAGAATAGCAGACCATCAGCGGATATATCCGAAAACAGTCCTCTCACTCATAGCCTAAAATTTTGGTTCTAATAGGAATATAGCATCTTCCTAATTTCTATTCAGCAGTTCATTTTTAAGCAAAAGATAAAATTACTTATCTTTGAGTAACAGACACATAATGTCTTACGGGGCTATCATGTCATTGAAAAGCTGCTGATTTGCAACCTGTAATTATGAGCATCTTCATAGGACAGTGGCAGGAAAATTATTTTCTCTCAAAGGTATCCATAATACCAGATCTCCACTCTTGGAAGTGAAACAAATACAGTTCTTACCCTGCGTAATAATATAAAGGATATTTTCTGATGGGCAAGAGGGAGTTAGATATACTTTCTGGATTGTCTGACAGCAGAAACGTAACAATGATTGTGGGCAGGGGTGATACAGTTTTTAAAACTGACAGAGGTGGAAAATACCCAAACAAGTCTTTCATGTCCCTGGAAATATTCTTTCACTTATATTCCTACAACAGTGTGTAATAAGAGCATATCTGCAATAATGTTCAGTGGATGCTTGTAGAGAAAACGATCAGATTGGCCAGCAAATGTCCTATCTAAAATCAGACTAAGGGACTTTGCAACAGATCAGTGTCATATGCAATGAACACTGGCATGACCTCAGAGATGTACTGTTGAAAAATTGCAAGAAAGGTTTGGAGGGAGAGACAATTCATTGGCATTACATGCAACAAAACGGGTTCCAGTGGTTTTTGTTTACAAACAGTCTCTGTGGAGAGAAGACTAAATAGGATGAACATAGCTTTTTTAAGGAAGAAATTACGAAGGTATTAAGCTCATCTTTGAAGATCACGGTAACAGATGAGTAAGTCAAAATAGCTTGATAATTACCTAGACTGTGAGAGTAAGTTAATTCTACAAGACCTAAGATCATATTTATCTGATGCCTCAGAAATAACTATAAGCTTAGGAACGGCTTACAATTATAAGCACACATAAATTTGGTGGGGTTTTTTTTTTTCCCCAATTGGGGATTTCAATGTTTTTAAATCAGGAGCATGAAAAGTGAAGCTACAGCAGAAGTTTTCTGTGATTTCAAAATATTTAAGAAGGGAGAAATGGATGGAATAGAGGAAGATTAAACAGTAAGCCAAACCAAGTTCTCTCTCACATATGAGTAAAAAAGGTACTTTTCTAACCAAAAAATAGTAAGGTTCAGAAAAAGAATCTAGGAATTAACAGACAATAATATAAGTTGTGATATAAATGCCAGCAACATTGGTACCAAAATGGAGATAAATACTCTTGGTCCGAACTCTAAGAAACCTCCCGATATAACAACATTTTAGAATGAGACCTCTATAGAGGTAATCACATCCCGTTATTTAATTTTTTTTTTTTTTTTTTTGTGTCCTTTCTTCTGGAATATCAGAGAAAGCATTCTGGACATATTGATGCAATTATGTATCACTGAGGTAATGCAGACTGCAAGGATTATGGATGTATTTACAGTTTTTACTGTAAACAGTCTGAAGGAAAAGGACATTCTTTGGCTAAGGGAAGTGTAGATGTGTAAATTGTAGTTCACGACTAAGACAGTACCAAGTACCTATGTACATCCATGTACTGAGGAATACTGTACTGCAAGTCCAAAGACTTTTTTTCTCCATCTACTGTTTGAAAAGAAATAGGTATTGAAGTCTTTAAAATAAATACCGTTCCCAAATGGAACCAATGGCTACGTCCCTCAGAATGAGGAGGAATGATGACAAGGCTGAGTGAAGATGCTATAATAAATATATTTAGAGCACACAGGACTCTTATTTCAGAGCTCAACTATTTGTAAAAATTCAAACCTGACACTTCAAAGAGAAAAAACCAACAGTACCTTGGCAAGTAAATTTTTTAGAAGGAGTTGTGAGAAGAAGTTTATCTGCCATTTCTCCAGGACCAGCACAACGTGCAATACCAGGTTCTTTGTATTCTGATTTTACCCAGTCAGATAGCCACTGCATGTTACAATCACAATAAAGAGGATTTGCTCCAATAGCCCTATGGAAAACAGACAAACAAAAAGGGAATAAAATTTTAAATTAGTGCTTTTAAAAAGAGAATCCAGAAAACAGGTTGGCAAAAAACCCTTCAAACCACAAACCTGCCCTTCCTCCACCAAATTGACCCTTAGAGCATGAAGTGTCTGGATTTTGGTTCTAAATCAAGAAGTGACAGTTTTAGCAGTAAACCTGGTCCAGAAACCTGGCTATTCTTAGATGCATTATGTGTGAACTTTGGAGAGCTAATACTAACTAGCTCTGTTTCACCGTTGGTATGTAATGGCCAAGATCAGCTGCATCAGCAGAATGAAATTGATACTGGGAAATTAAGTTAGCAAGAATGAAGTTTTTCTTCCGAAGCAGCCAAGGCAACCCCACAGAGTTCCACCCTGATATTTTTCCTTTTCAGTTTATGGCTCCCAGGCTGGTACAAACCATCTGTTTCTAAGCTTCTAAATTTGATTTAATTATTTCCTCTTTGGAGCTCTCCCACTGAACTCACAGCTATGTGCAGAATTCTGTAAGAGGTCTCTGCTGCATAAGTAAATAAAACTACATTATCCTAGGTTTGTGGTAGTTACATAAGAATTGCCCCGTTATGAAAGCAAATCAATTTCTTTAAAAAAATCTGATTTTTTTTAATTAAACAAATTTAGCTAGAGATTTTCAGAATTAATTTCTGTAAAGGCTTTTTACATGTTTATTTTCTCTGCTAGAGACTATAAATACTCTTAAAACTCTGAGAACAATGATATGTTCTGTAGTTAATTTGGAGGATAGAAGCATTGTGTTATTCTATAAAGATATACTTGTATTCCTTTTAAGAACCAAAATAATCATAGAACTTTCAACAGCTAATCTTGACACGTGCACACACTGTCAAATGGCAGTATTAGAACATCCTCCTTCTCGAGATGTTTCACCACTTTTTTCCATTAATTGTTCCACAACTTTGGATCAGTGGGTCTTCTAGAGATACAAGAAAATCTTTGGCAAGCAAAGGTGGTAGAAGCTACCACTGCCAAAACACTCTTTTCTGGCACACTGAGCAGGAAGCCCTCTCTTAATTATTGCTACATACTTCCAGCTGAACACAAGAAATGATATATACTTGTTCAGTCAGGCTTAAGTCAGAGCAGTAACAAAAATCAGACCTAGTGATAGGGAACTTCCCATGCAAGAAGAAATACCTAGAATTTGTCCACTCTGTATTTGCAGGAGTGAATGTCGGCCTGAACTGAGATAATACAATTGGTCTGCTAAAATCAGAATGTTAGCAAGGATAACTGGTAACCATTAAGAAAAAAACAACAGCAACAACAATCAAATCTTCGTAAATTTTACTGATATTTCATGCAGATAAGCTAGCTTAATAGTAGCATTTGAATGAATTATCAATGACTTAAAGCTGTTCAGAAACGTAAAAACCAGATATATCTAAAGCCACTAGTCAGCTTACTCCTCAATTTCAAGCAAGCGAAGATTTAATAACTATACATAAACACAACAAGGTTTACAGATAGGTAACTTATTCTAATCTAGGTTCCCACTGAAAATTAAAAACAGGAAAAGTATTGCCTCAAATGATGTTCTGAAATCAGATGCCATGTATTTAATGTCAACACACTGACACAGAATCATAGAATAATTTGGGGCACTCCAGAGATCACCTAGTCTCACCTCCTGCACGAAGCAGGGCTTACTTCAAAGTCAGAGCAGGGTTGCTCAGGGCTGTGTCCAGCTGAGCTCTGAAAATCCCCAGGGATGGAGATTCTTCTGCTTCTTTGGGCAACCTGTTCTAAAGCTGAACCACCCTCACAGTGAAGAATTTTTCATTATGTTCAATCAAACTTCCCTTGTTGGAGCTTGTGACTGTTGACTCTTATTCTTCACCATGCACCTCTGAGAAAAAACTGTCTCCATCATTGCTGTAATCCCCTTAGAGGCTTAAACACTATTAGGTCCCTCCTTGGCATCTCCTTCTCCAGGCTAAATAAGCCCAGTTCCTTTAGCCTCTCCTCACACCTCCCCACCTTGCTTGCCCCTGTCCTGGATTTGCTCTGGTTCATACACAGCTACTTTGTACTGGAGAAACTGAACACATATTCCAGATGTAGCCTTAGGAGGGCCAAGCAGAAGGGAGTGACCGCTGTCCTCAATCACCTGGCTGCTCACTTTCTAATTCAGCCCAAAGCGTCTTTAGCCTTCATTGCCATAAGGGCACGTGGCAGACACGTTCCATTTGCTGCCCACCAGGAGGCCCAGGATTTTTCTGCTGAGCTGCTAGCTCTCTGGCCGGTCCCTAGACTGTACCGATGCATGAGCTTGGCCTTTGCATTTCGTCTTTGTTCAACTATATGAAATTTGCTAGACATACCATACTACCACAAAAAATACAGTTATCATCTGAATACTCACAGGTGTGATAATGCTGAAAGATCATTAAAAGCTCCTTCAGGAACAACAGAAATATCATTTCCATGTAAAGACCTTAAAAAGAAAATAAACAGAATAATAGATATGCATAAAAACCAGCAGGTTAACTTTGCAAATTTTATCTTTGGTAAACAGTTTTCAGCCTTTCACCTTTTTTTTCTTCCAGTTCCTCAGCGTTTCTAGCTGTGTGGGTTTTTTTAAGCTCTAACTGGCAGCCTACTCGTCACTTGATTTTTTTCATCCTGAATTTTCATAAGAAGTGTTAATAATATTATTCTTTTTAAATTGAAAGAATAAAGGCCAGTAAAAGTAGGCACACTTCTGCAAAGTACTGATTGGATTTAGGGACAGCAGAAGAGTTATGACTTCTGACTTTTTCAGCAATTCCCTGAAATTCCCAGTAATTATTTTCATACTTTTTTTTAATCTTTCATGGTTTCATGCAAAAAACAGGTATTCACTGTTCATTAATATAAGTATTAAGGTTGTTGCCCTAATTTGATAGTAAAGTTAAAGAACTAAAGACCTTACAAAGCATCAATACCAGGACTAGTGTTACCTCTCCTGTAGCAAACCTGCATAAAAATATCTTTCCTTTTCTACAAATTCATTCAGTTACATGTATATCTAACACATATAGAATTATGGTTCTTGAAATGATCCATATTTATATAAAAGAATTGATGTTATGTGAGCACTCTTAAATAATGCCATGATAATGCTTGAGACATTTAATCCAATTAAGATATTAAATGGTTGCAAACTACCCAGATGGAGGCAAAAATGACATGTTCTGCTGGGGACTATTGAGAAAGAATTTTTGCAGTTTTGTCATTGTTTTTTTTCTTAATGGCAAACTGAAGCTGTAAACTAGACTGACTGTTCTTTATTTTCCTTTGTCCCACTTTGTGTCCTTTCAACCATATTTTTCCTAGTGGTAAAATGGAAAGTTTTCTTGGAACCAAAAAGTAATTTTATTGGTTTTCAATAGTAAAACATGACGTAAAGGTTTTGGAAATACTCCCATATTAAATGAAACTACAAAGAAAGAAATTTATTGTTGGAATAAAAATATTCAAAATTCGACTGCAAAAGCCCCTCATATATACTGAGGAATTTATGCATATGGCATTTTTGTTAGACTTTAATGCTTATAACAAAGAAGAACATAACACAAAAAAGAAATACTGCCAAGATTAAAAAGCAGAAAATAAAAAAGTGTATATCTGTATATACAATGCTGTCCAGGGTCATATAACTTCTTGTGCAGCATTTTGAGGGTATACTTCCGCAGAATTAAGCCACTTAGATTTTTAAGGCTACATAATTATTACTTCTCAAATATTTGATAGGTTTTAAAATCTGGCAACTTCCTACAGCTTTGTTATCTGTTGTACACAAATAAAAATTCTGGAAAACAGCAATGGTTAAAAAAACATAATACTTACAACAACCTAAGTGATTTTAACCCATCAAAAGTCCTTGCAGGGATACATCTCAGGCGGTTGTAACTAAGAATTCTGAAAATACATAAAATACTGTCAGCAAGTATATCAGCCATTCACTAAACAATGCAGAGCACGGACAAAATCAGCTTTTGCACACATAGCTAGTTAGGAAACAAGTTATTTTACAGCCTCCACAACAAGCAAGCTTTAATATCAACTAAACACCCTTTCTTTCCAAGACAAAAAAACCCCACTGCAATGCTTCCAAAGAGTCACTGTTATATGTTTAAACTTACAAGGTGAGCAGCTGAGTCATGTTGCTGAAGCTCTGATTAGAAAGAGTGCTGATTCTGTTGTTACTTAAATCTCTATAAAAAATAAATTCAGAAATTCAGACCTTAAAATGACTGCCCCAGTCCTGAAACACTGTAAGTTAAACTGACAGACACATTATTTTTATTAGTAGAGGTAGTATCATCATTGGTATCAATATTTAAAGCAGCACATATTTTTATTTTCACATGCCATATACAAGCCCAGCAAGTGTTTAGCTTGATCAATGAAAAGCATTTTCATTTCAACACAGATGAAAAAGCAGTGCAATGCATTCTTATACAACAGCAATGTCCATCATGCTACTGAGTTAATAATGCAATCCTACGTGAACCCAAGTATAGAAATTAAAGTGATGTTTTAAAGTGGAAATCATTCTAGTCATGTCCCTAATGACACCTGAGTAAATATCATCTAATACTCTACTTAACACTTATATGCTGAAGACATCAAAGCCCAGAGCTATTATTATAAAGAACAATATCTAAGATTTACAGAGAAAGCCTTAACATCTTTCTTGTTGTTCAGTATTCTAATGAATAAAATCTTAAGCATAAGTATGATGGAAGCTCGAGTAGTATGCTGGTAGCTTCAAAGAAGCTTTGAAGAAGCCGTATTAAATGTGAATACTGCTTGTTCATTATTCTCATATTGTGCTTTAGTTTTCGTTTTATGTTGCCTATTTCACTATTGTTTACTGTATTTTGTGGTGAAATACAGCATTTATTTCTGAGGGGACATTGATATTTTAACTTAGGAGTACTGTTGAATAGCTATGCAATGTACATATTTCCCTTGAAATTTCATGAAAGCGTGTAAGACAATTGACTCATAATAATAAACGTATTAGGCAAGTATAACAGAGCAATCTATTCCAAAGAGAAAGAAAAATTTAGAAATAATTTTCCTTGTTAATATGGAACTCAGGAGACTCATATGTAATTCCTTGTTTGGCCACAGAAGAACTATGTGTAGTGCTCTGGTTTTCCAAACACAGCCGAGGAACATTCTCAACTTCATAACAGCAGTATGAGGATACATTCAGAAGAGATTACAATAATGTGCCCCTCAGCTCTGATAAACAGAGACTGTTAATAACTCATCTTACGTGAATTTTATTTACTGTTCATCTATAATTTATTGTATTACATTTGTCTGCTAAATCGTTTGTGTGTATTTTCTGATTGGGAGGAGGTAAAGTTGTAAGATTTCTGGTTGCATTTGTCAAAAATAGACCACGAATACTTAAGCTCTGTGATGGAAGCCTTGTCACTATGACTCTAATTAACATCCTCTTTAGACACATATCCAGTCTCCACTGATACTGATACTGCACACAGTCCAATTTATACGCTTGCTTCTTGTACTGAGTTTCCAAAGTTTATATTTTCTGTGTGCTGCAAGTTAGATCTTGTATATCTTCCCTAAACAATCCACAAAGATTTCCTATAGGTTCTATGCTGTATACATCTGAGAATATTGCAAGGTTTTTTTCCTGATGTTATTTGCAATATACAAAAAGTTTTGGAAACACATTTTTTCTAAATTTGTGACCGTGACCACTTTTGTCTAGCATGAGGTAAATAAAGGAAATCAAGTTCTTGGTTCTGAATGCCAAACCATTTTCAATTTTTGCAGGAAAGCTCTAAACCCAGTCAAAAAAAAATTTAAGGGATTTTGTTACTCCCTGCTACTTTTTATTCTGATTATAATGAAACCACAAACTGCTTTCAGAATGTTACACAGTTCAACCTCAGCTGGTATAAATTTTTATAGTCCTAACAAAGGCCATGGAATTACAGCTATTTACATCGACAGTCTTCCTGTCTCTCACTGTACTCTTACAAGGTACAGAAATCATATTCAAATCATTCATGAAGTCGAGGTAATAAATTTTAGAGCAGCTGGTGATTTGCCTCAAATCACAGAGTGAGTCAGCAATAGAGTTGGGAGTCAGGCATTCTAGACAGGCTCTCTTCTTGAGTCATTAAACCAGATATTGTGGGAGAAACAGAAGGGGTTACATTCAAGTGTTACAACAGCTGTATGTGCTATTCCTATGTGAAGCACACCACGGACTGAAGCACATCACAAAACGTTTCTTATGTAAATGAAGTAACTCTAGTGTCTTTATGGAGCTGCGTAACAAACTGCTGTATTACCCTAACACATTTTGTAAGATCTTACATCTCTTTTCAGGTTAACTACAATTTCTGCTTATTTACTTTGTGATGTAATCACTGGAATAAAATACCCCTGTTTATAAAATGTGACTGAGTGTATTATGTGTAGGACGTGAGAAGTAGAATAAAATATCCTCCATTATAAAATGTGGTTGGGTATTATATTTGCTAAAAGATGTGATACATTTTATGGGGTTTTTTCTTCAGGTATAATGAAGTAGGTTGTTTTGGTTTGTTTTCATTCCAGTAGAGAATGTTGTTCTAAAACTACTTACATGAGTGTTAAATGCTTGTAGTTGGAAAGCTCTTTTGGAACAAGGGTAAACTGATTTCCATCCAAATAACTAAAACAGAAAAATAAAACATAGAGCATTATTTTTTTCATTAGAACAGTAGCATCTTCATCCACTAATCTTAGAATCCAACAGTAAAGTTAATAACAAACGAATACATAGTATTTCCATTTTATAAGAAACTTTGCTTACAAATTTTGGTTTTCAGAGACACAGCTGAGGACCTGTAGCCTAAGATCCAAATGCTATTGTATCAGATATTATGAATATTATGAAGTAACAGTAATAACAACCAACTCTTACATAGTACTTTCTATTGCTTCATAAAGGCTTTGCAAAATGAGGTCTTTATCATCTCCATTTCACACACACCTACAGGTGAAAAGTAAATCTGACTTCTGCAAGTCACATTAAGTGTGGATTTTGAGCTATCGTAAATAGAAACACACCCTGACATTGCAGAGGTAGTAATTTACAGTCGAAACAGCAAGGGCTGGTCTCAGCTCTAACAGCATTTGTCATGCCTGCAGTTCTGGTCACCTTCCCTGATTTTTCCCTGTATCTCTCATGATATA
Organism: Gavia stellata; assembly: GCF_030936135.1. Lineage (NCBI taxonomy): Eukaryota > Metazoa > Chordata > Aves > Gaviiformes > Gaviidae > Gavia > Gavia stellata. Next base: position 19,036,904 of record NC_082598.1, on the reverse strand, counting down.
TCAGGCATGACATACTACAAGTCTGTTCCTATAGAGTATGCTAGGGACTAAAGACACTAATCAGTTACCCTTCACTAGAAAAGTTAGATTTCTTTTTCTTCTCTTTGTAGGTTTACAGCTCCTGCATTATATTGCTTGCTCTTCTTCCATGCTTGTAATTCTCAATAACAGATTTGTTTATCCTTAAAGTTAATGGGTGCAGAGCCATCAAACTGTATCAGCAAGCAAGTTCGAGGCAAAGGAAGCTAACAAGCCAGACAAAAAACTTCCAGTGTGCAGCCAGTCAGTACATAGTGCAAGTGGAGGGGCTCTTCATGTAACCCGGGCAAGTAGTTTAGAGATGGTAAGAAGTGCTGAATTTACCTGATTCTCTGAAATGGAGCAGACAGTGGCAGGAAGATTAAAGGTCTTTTGTTTCTCAACTGGGGCAAATGACTTGCTGATGATGGTATTATGGTGGTATTACTTGTGTCTCCTGGAACCCAAGTAAAAACTACACCCTCATTATTCCTATACAAAGAAGATATTTTAGCCATCCAAATACTTGGAACACACTTGAGTTAAGAGCAGCCTCTGATAGAGACATTCTTAGATCAATTTTGAGCTTAATGTCTTTAAGCACACTGCAGCATCTTTGGAAACTTTTGTCTTGAATAAATGGATGGGCTGAAACACAGTTAAACTTAGTGAAATAACTATTTACATCTAATTAAAAAGCTTTTTCTTTCTTTTTTTTTCTTTTTTTTTTTTTTCTCTTGGACCATGCCTTCTTTAGAGCTGCTTGCCAAATGCAAAATAAGTGTCTCAACAAGTATTTTGCTTACGCTCTGTTAATGGCGTTACATAAATGGTGGTGAATGGAGCATGGGCTCATATACTTAATAATTAAAAAAGAAACTAACAACGTTTAAACTTTTTGAAGGAGTAAGTATTCTGAGAAAATTCTTTTATTGACAGATAGATTAGGATATAATGCTTTAGCTTCATTGGAACTGAAGTACTACGAGTATCCACTTGGTTGAAAAAATTCCTCCGTGTTCAAATGAAGCAACTATTAAGATATTTTATAAAATACATTAAGAGTACATCTTGGAAGGCTTATGCATGCTAATGAGCAAGAAGAATCAATCAGTATGCAACTGCTAACAGGAACCACCTCCATTATCCTTTTGAAATGATGCTAAATTGAATGCTTAGACACTAATTAAAGCATACAAAATTGTACACAAATGAGTTTTCAGTCACAGTCAGGGTTCCACTTGCACTTCCAAAAGTATCTCTCTTTAGCTGCTTAATTTTACGTTGCATTGATGCCCTTACATTGTTGAATTGTATTTATTATGCCAGACTATATTTAAGTTATCTTCTATTCGAGAAAAAAAACCAAAACAACACCTAAAACCTATAGGTTTATAAAGCTGTGTGCTAATTTGAGTTCTTAATAATTTCTCTTCATTAATGACTACAGCTTTTGGATGCTATTAAGCACCAAACTGGTGGTGGACATTTCAGAATCTTCTATATAATACCAAATGGTAAAACAAGAAAACTGTCTTAGTGACTTAAGATACACAGCGATGATGTCTTCTGAAAAAGCACTACATTAATCAGTCATTATGAAGCATTAATAATTTACTATTAAATATTTGCCATCTGTAACACAAACCCAATTTTTTTCTTGTCAATAATTTCTATTTCTTTCAGATCTTGTGACCTATCTGATGAAGATTCAAAACACATAAGTAACCCAATTTTTAGATTTATATTTTCCCCTTCATAATGCATAAAAATTGACTCATCTAGTCTTATGAGTAGATTATTCAGTTATTACCTTCAAACAATGTGAGGTAGCAAGCTCTTTTTTTAATCAACGTTACTGTCCATCTGCATATTCAAATTATATCTTTTCATAAAATGCAATCTTAACCATTTTTCTCATATAAAAATGTATCAAGAGATTAATAAAATATCCCAGATTGTATAAGACTGCCTATATGAAAAGTAAGACTTCCTATTAAAACCAGTCTGAAATATCACAAACCCATGTTTATTATGAAACTATGCAAACACATTAATAGATTGTTTTCTTTTTGCTTTTTCATGTAATTAAACTTCTTCATTTCTTCCTAAACAGTGACCATAGATTAATCAGATTCACTGTTGCCCATAATTTAACCCACTGTCGTATGATATCCACATTCAGTTATATGATGGTTCAGTGTTGGGGATATAAATTCTGAGTTATTACAATTTTATACATGTATATTTTTAAAGCTTTTCAGTAACAGATAGTTCTTGGAGTGTTTTGGGACTTACAGAGCATTACTAATTCAAACTTAACCTCAAATTTCTCAAGATACTGTGCAAGTCTTTATATCTATAAAGTGGTATATTAATACATTTCAACTGATCTATTGAATCCAATTGTTCATTTTCTTCTCCCCTCATTCTTGAACCTGACAATATAAATCTGACATTGATTTTCATAAAAGGGAAAAAAGTGTGCCACTTACAGTTCAGTTACATCTTTTGGGATGCCTTTAGGCAAAGCTTTTAGGCCTTTGTTGCTGCAGCGAACTACCGTGTCAAGACAAGTACATTCTGCAGGACAGCGGGACAGTGGAGAGCAGCTATTGTCATCATTTCCTGGTTAATAAAAATAAACAGATGCTAAGTTTGCTATACAAATTTCAATTCAGTATTGGCAATACTATCCCACCTGGAATTCCCATAAGCAAACATGGTTTTTCTCCATTATGATATCTCTAGTAGGGAAAACTTTAAGTCATCTCTGTAAACCATCACTTCAAGAATTTACATTTCAGGTGGTGCTTTATGTAGTACAATGTTGTTTTACTAGGAAAGATGCTATTATGTGGAAAAAAAGATCATTAAATAATGAACAAAACTTAAAATGAAAGTTAATAGAGCAAAACATATGATGATTTTCAAAATTAACAAATTATTAAAGAGTGCCTTTAAAGAAAAGTTACAGCCTTGGAAATTGACAAACTAATAATGCAATAAATGGAAACACGTATGAGAGAGATGCAAGATAGCAGCCATCTTTTTTTTTAAGCCTTGAGGGGAATTCTAACATTCAGGAAGTCACAAACTAAGCCAAATGGCATGTTATTTGATCAAGTAACCTGAAAGAGCACTCGATTCAAGCATCAGCATTTGAAAATATTCTCATCTGAACTACAACATCTGATCAATTTATTTGATTTTTATATTATCTCTTAATTATGATTTGTAGTACTGAACATAGGCAAGAAAAACTTTCGAAAACGTATATACAATAGCCGTGTGCTTGCTGATAATCCAAAAATGGGTGGAAAATTTTTAAACTGATGTAGAAATGGAGCATGAAGCGCAGATGAAGTTACTTAAAGCATAACACTTTGGGATCTATGGGAATCATGCGGCTGTACATATGAAAGCTGAAATTATAAAAAGTTCAAATATTAATTTTCTTACCGTCATCGCATGTAAAATCCTGAATTGCCACATCCTGGATGGGAATCTCTTTGAGGAAGTAGGGTTTTTGGCAGCGAGGGTTCCCTGTCACAATGCGTTTCTTCCTCAGCCAGTCTCCAAGCCACGCGAGATGGCAGTTGCAGTTGAAGGGATTGGCCAAGAGGTTTCTGAGAACCACAGGAAAGTTTACTTTGGATGACACCATTTTTTCATCCTAAGTATTCTAGTTCTATTTTCAAAAAGCTAAGCTTAAATACCATTCTTCAAACAATACTATGTACAAACCATAGGTGAAAGCTGTAATTTAGGCTCTGTGCGGTGAATCTTGATATAACTCATTTAGAAATAATTTAAAACTGTCAAAGACCTGACTTGTTGTCAAGCCACTCTGTACTGATAATGCAATAATTTCATATAGAGATGAAAGCTGATTACTTTACATTATTAGCTTTAACCTGACAACAGCTATTCCATTAATTTGTCATCTTAAGATTTCCATCTTTCATTTGCTCCAGAGAATAAGTTTCCTATCTGAAGTGACAGCTAAGTTGATTACATGCCAGTTATAAAAATGAATTTACTTCTAGAAGTCTCAGTACTTTTGGCACCTCCTTACTTCAGCACAAACCTATCGACAGTTCCATTATTTATAAACATGCCATCCTTAATATGCACAAATTAGTCACTTGGTGCAAAGTGTCACTTTTTATGTAAAAAGGGGATTAAGTAATTTTCTTGAATGATGCTACCTACAAAAAGCATTTCTTCAGTAAACTGAGTGGCAGCTTTGCTCACTGTTTTCCCTTCCCTTAAACTACATCATATTTAAATAAAAAAGGGATGCTTCTTTTTATAGAAAATGAGACTGAAGCTTCATTATAAAACATGTATGAATTAAGATTCACAGTAGGCAGAGGAAATTTAAGGTAATAATCGGATGGCACAGTGGAGAAAGACAGACAACACGGTGGTTCGACCAGCTGTGATTGTGTGATGCCTACCCAAAATGTGGGATTCTACCCTGGCTCAGATCAGTGGGCTTCTGCGAGGGGGGCAACCAGGAGGTTCCTCCTGCCTTCTCAGGCACTTCTGGGAACCAGTCTAATGTTGCATCAAAGGGCACCATGAAAACATACTCTTCATGTGTCCAAGATCGTCCAGAAAATAAACTTTCTCAAAAATCCCTCTATGAAATCTTTTTTCCCTTAACTTTACCTCATTCTGTGAAATTATATAGTAAAGCATTAACAGAAACGTCCCTAAAATGTTAGAGGTTTAAACTTGGGTAAGGTAAAACACGAAGGTTACTTACAACGTAGAGAGCGAATGGAGGGTGTCGAAGGAGCCGGGTGCCACGGTGGTGATCTGGTTGTCATACAGCGAGAGCAGGCGGACTGAGCTCAGGCCCGTGAAGCTGTCATTTCCCACACAGCTCACGCGGTTGCTCCTCAGCATCCTGAGAAAGGAAGGATCAGCATTTCTTAGCTTAGCCTGAGCAGGGGCTGGAGCTGAAGTGGTGTCCTGAGCAGGGGCCAAGGGGTATGACTCCGAAAGCACTGCTACCGGTGGTGGAACCACAAGTGCAGTGACCCCTGTGCCATCTGTCACCTCATTGAGGGGACTGAGTGCAGCGTGCGTGGAGGGGACTGGAAAACAGAAGGGTGGGAGGGTAGGTTTCACAGAGGCAAGGGTGTTTCCCCTAAGCATTTGTGTTTTTTTTTTTTTTCTTTCAATACCAGAATCAGTAATTATGAGTTTGTTAATTGACAATATATTAAATTGATTGAAATACCCCAAATCAGAGATACACAGCAGTCCCCTCTTCACGTTTACAAGCCTAATGGCTCCAGAACTGCTACTCACATGGAGCAGAAGATTGTGCCAGCTGGCCTCCTCCTGAGGCCCCTTCAACCTGAATTTTCTTAGGATAAATTCTAGAAACCACTTCTACTACATTCTCAAGCGTTTCAATTAAATGAAATCAGGCTACCCTGACTCGTCCTCAGCATGACTCTAAGATTTAGTAAAACTTTCAGAATACTAAGCAAGAAACACGTATTCTAAAATCTCTCATATTTCTGTAAATCATACGAGCTTTGAAATTTGCTGTTTTCCTACCTGTCCATCAATAAATGAGTATTTTTTCCCCACATTCTTGTCTAAGATAGCTGCTTCTAACAACTTTAGCAGCTTTAAATGATAGTCCTGATTTATTAAAAATACCTAATGTCTACGGACAGCTGAAGCCCCAAAGGCCATTTAATCTTGGCTCTGCTCTGCTGATCAGAAGGCCAGGCTCTCTGAAGAAGGCCAAGAAGCTGTGGATTGTATAAACATCTTTTTTTGAGTGGAAAGAGCTAAACTGCCTTCATGGAAAGAATGAAATGAGTTCAAGCTACAGTGCTTTTACTCCTCCCTTCACTGTTGAAATGACATTAAAATTACTTAGGAGAGAATCACCTCCCACATTTCAATATCCACCGGAATCATTTTTCCCTCTAGCAAAATTCCCAGTAGTGCTTGAGCTGAATTGAATCAGACTCCATTACGTAAAATGTGTAATTCCCATGCAAAATTCTGTTACTTTGAAGCAGATGATTATTCCCATTTCCATTTCTGCAGTTGGATGTTTAGCCATTCTCAACCACTTCATCATTTTAAAGAACTCATAATTTCTGTAGTCAAGTAACCACAATGAAGAATTTCCATATCCATAATTAATAATTAATGAATTAATATAATGTATGATAACTTTTCGTAAAATAGGAACAAAACCTAAGATAAGCTTGAATAATCCATAGCAAATCCTCCAAAAAGTTTTTAGGACAGATAGAATATTACTTTTAAAAATACATGGCAGAAAGGAAGAATAAAACCACCCAAATAATTACACTTACAGTGTTTTGAGACTTTCTAGTCCTTTGAACATTTTGTGTCGAACACTTTCCAAGCGGTTGCTAGTGAGCAATAGCTCATTCACACCAGAGGCTCCATCAAATGCTCCTTCTTCAATATCGGTAATCTTGTTATTGCTCAGGTTTCTATTACACATTAACAGAAACAGAGAAAAAACATGTTTTCTTATTTAAATACTCTAAATGAACTCTTAAATGCTGCAGACTGCATAGATTTCAAGATACTGAGTTATTGCGTAGAAGCAACAAATATATTATTTAACTTTGAACCAATAAAAGCAAAATTCAATGCCCTGCTAACTGAAGAAGTAAAGATTTTTAAAGCAATTTTTGGAAGATGTTTTTAAATAATGGCAATTACCCAGTTCATGCTGCTGCCACACAAGAACATCTTTTCATAATTTTGAATGTTGTCAGTGACTGTGTATTTTTTTCATGTCTCTAGTCCTTGTAGCATTATTAGACAAGTTAATAACAAAATGATACTGTATGAGTACCAGCACAACTAACCACTCTGATTTCTTTAGTTCATCTCAGTAGACACAAATACAAGAAAACAGTATAAACAGCAACATATGTAAATGGAATATGTGAATGTAAACAGTAAATGAAATGTTAATCATTTATGACATTAGTTAAAAAGGAGGTTTTATAAGCACGATAGTTCATTTATCCGCAATTTGCATGCAAAGCAGATCAAAATGTGGGAAAATTACCAAAAATACTGCCAAAAAATTTAGTGTTTATGGTTTTTAGTTGAAATATGGAAATTACATCCCAAATGGGTAGTATCTGTACTATATATACAAAAGCATACATACTCAACAACACACATTTTCTTAAAGATTTATCATGTTATTCTTGCCTCCTTTTGTTTTGTTTGTTTCATATAACTATATATGCATATTACAGATGAACATATCTACACACTAAACTGTAGTTATAATACACTAGTGATTTTTAAAAAGGTCTTAAAAATGCTCTGAGACAACGTAAAATGAAGTGAAGCTAAAAGCTTTTTATTTGATGGAATTAATGGTGTTGGGAAGAAAATCAAACATTATGTGATGCAACTTCCAGAACAGCATTTTAATTGTTCAAATCAAAAAAGATACTATTACAAAAATAGTACAGAAAAATGAAAGATACTATAAACAAAAATTCATACGGTTGCCAGAATGAACAGGTGCCATTATCTGAGACACAGGAAACAAGGAGTTGTGGCTTAATCTTGAGTGCTGACTACTCATCTCTAGCCTAGCTGTAATTTAACATACACCTTGCCTGTGACGAAGGATACAATCATTGCTTTCATTTAGTTTCACAGTGAAGCTGTTCAGTCTCCTGAAAGGTGCTGCACAAGACTGGAAGCAAGAAACTCATTATTTCTCATCTCAGCTGGCTTATCCATGTCAAGCCCTTAGCTTCCTAAAATCTTATTTGTTTCTCGTTTAACATGGATACTACTTCACCCACTTCACAGGGATATTTTAAAGATTAATGTTGCATAGCTAATCAATGATGCAGTGCATACACATGCTTTATTACTGATGAACCATCAAATCAATTAAATATTTAGGCCCCAATTTTTCAATGTCATCTGTGCAGAAAGACCTTTGCACCTATTTGGACCTCGAGAAGAAATATGAGCTCCAGAAAAGTACAGAATTCACTCGTATTGGTGTCTCTGTAACATCACTACCTCACTGCTTTCCAGTCATGCTTAACCAGTCACTATTATTCTCTAAATTGAAGAATGTTGTAACAACTGATAACTATATTAGGAAGTTACGGAGCACTATTATTATAAATGTTAACGTTCCATTAACACTTTCTCAATTTTGTTCATCCTCAATTATCCAGATTGCAAAGCTCTTGGGAGTTCCAGCAGACAGCTACACTAAGACTGATTAATATTCTTCCTTTTCTTGCTTTCGTCTCGAACGCCTCCTCAACTAAAAAGCAGCAAACTAGCTTCGGATGACATGAAATGTTTACTAAGCTACCTGTATAGCCTGAAAATATGTAATTACTGACAGTATATTCCCTTTTCCCTGTTTTTCTTAAATATGAAGAACTGATATATGTTTCCATGTGTGTGTGTGCTTGTGTATGTATGCCACATCAAGTATTTTATTTATTTTAAAGGCATTCCGTAGCTGTAAAAAGTGCTGATCTGAGATCCTTGAGGAATGAAGAAAACTGGGTATCTACCATATAGCACCAGAACACTGCTGTGCCAGACATTCTTACATTCTTTTTTTAAGTATCTCAGCCCAATCCAAAGTGGCAAGGTGTACTCAAGTGGATAGATCAAAAGCAAAGTTGTTTTTTGTTGTTTGGGGTTTTTTTTAATCTTTGTCTACTAAAAAAAAAATCAGTAATAAGTATTTAACTAATTGTGATCACGACAGCTGCCAGCAAGGATCTGCATAAGGCTAACAATAGTTTAAGTAATACTATTGCTCCCCTTGAGATTTTGGTCACTAGTAACCCAGACTGACCTTTTACAAATGGTAGTAACTTGGAGACTACATTTAAAAAGCAGTGCATCATTTTCATTAATCTGACCTATTTTTACTTGCATTTTTCTTACTACTTATGTTTGGAATTAATCCTGAAAAGATTGAGCACAGAGTCATTAAGTCTAACTAAATGATTTACCCTCAAATTTTTCTTTTGCTTATGAGAAAGACATGCTTTTCATAGATTTATTTTTAGTATCTGCAACTGGTAAGATTATAAACTCCTCTTAGAACATGAACTGTGAACATGGACTTACATGGATGAGCTATCAAACCATTTTTTTCTCAGTCATTTAATGTTGATATTCCCCTAATGTAAAGACAGTTTGATGAAGCACAGAATCAAAGGCATGTCTTGAATATGCTGAAAGAGGCAAAACTGCCTGGTTAAGGAGTAGTACAGGAAGTTACAAAAGATTACTGGAACCTTTTTTGAGCAGCTTATACTGCAAGCTCCCTGCTGTGGCTGCATAACAGACCAGCTGGCTGGACACTGCAGTGAAGGTGCTGGAGCTATACACCATGAGAAGTTGTTACTGGCAGTGCCTAGTCCCATAGAGAAGAGCTGCCAACTCTGATCTACCTCAGTGATTAATTTAAACCCATTCTTGACTTTTGATTAGAATACACTGAACATTTTATAGATAAGAAGTAAGAAAGGAGGAGAAACACAGCAAGGATCTCACGTGCTGTCTGAATAGACAAGGTCACTGAAGTTGCACTTACATTTTACGCAGCTGAGGAAGTTTCTTAAAGATTCCAGTAGCTTCCAAGACTGAAAATTCGTTGTTATTTAGGCGCCTACAAGAAACGGCATCAATTTCAGAAAAAAATATTCAGGCATTGGTACGTACTTTTGCACACTAAGTAAGCTTTTCAGACTAGTTTAACTGAATAGCTGATATTCAACTGGTAGCTGAAGAACAATTCCATATATACTGACATTTCTAATTCTGGCAATTCCTGTGCATGAACATTCTCATTAGTTAAATTTAGGCATACATAAAACATACAGAATCAAAACCAGATCACAAAATATCATACAACTAAAACTGCAGAGAAATATAATAAGACTTTCTTAATTTTTCTTCTAAGGGAGGAAAAACAATAATGTAACTAAGGAAGGATTCCATGGCAACTTATAAATAAAAATCTTTAAGAAGTACACATAAACCACTGAAGATTAGTTTACTGTTCTTTAAAGGATATCAGGTGGGGTCTGCCAGACATCTGGAGGTGCTCACAGAACACTATTTACAAGAATGAAATAATTACTTTATACTCAGTGCTTCTTTTGAATACAGACTGAAACACACTGCATAGGTCTTCCCAAGAATTTAAAAACACTTCTCTGACCATGGTTTATCTTCAGACCACTACACCTAGCACCCAAAAATTGCATAAGGAAGCATTAAATGCTGCTTTGTAACACCACAAGAAGGTATACAAGGAGCAACAAATTCCTGCCCAGGAATCAAGGCTGTTCCAGCATAGCATACCTTTAGCAGCTGCTAGGTTAGGGGACCATCTATATTTCAAAAAATAATTGCACTGATCCAGTATTCCCTATTCCTCTCTTGAAAAGAAAACGGAAATTATGAGTCTTAGATTCTATATATGTTTTAATGGAGTCATCATATTAAGGAAGGGAGTCTGTCCAGCTTTTATTTAGAGATCTTAAATAGGAAGGAAAAGAGATGACTGACAAGATCACCGTGAAACGAAATTCAGCATAATTCTAAACCCAGAATTGGGTTATTGCAAGACAAGATTAAAAAAATCCTAGAAAATAAAAGAAAGCTGCTCGTTCATCCTTCCTTCCTGCTCGTTCTCCATGATAGCCAGAAGGGAAATTAAGGTTGTAAATCTGAAGGTATGGCTGTACAATAGTTTCAGCATGGAACCAAACTGAGAGAAGGGAGGAAGAATTTTTTGGATATACATGGAACATTTGTATATCACACTGAAGTGCAAGGAACACAAATTCCAAAAGATGCTACCACCTCTGAAAATCAGCTGGATGACTTAGTGTGATTTTTAGTGGGACCATACCAAACAAAGTTTTTCCACACTGTCAATTAACAAAGTTACATCATCATTGAAACAGCCTTTTTTTCCCTGTCAATTAACAACAGAAGCACCAGCATTCTCTAAATGCTGCCACTTTCAAATACTTTTCAAGTGCTATATCATCTAGTAGAGTGAATTGTTTGTGAAAACATTTATTGATTCTAATAATTCTTCCTTGCTGTGCTGGTCTACTGTAAACATTTCTAACCCCATTGAAAAAGACAAACAATTTGATCCTTTCTGCTTTGCAACAACCTTTCACTGATTAAAAATAATTTACTTTCCCTTTCTCTCAAGTTTCCTTCACACAAATGCATTCAATCTTTTCAGTTTTTCCTCAGAAGTCTTTTCTAGATGATTCTTACTCTCCTTGAAATTTTTTCCAAGTGATCCATATCCGTCTTTAAAAGTGAAGTCCTTGACATGGTAGTCCAGCTGATATTTTACTATTGTAATGTATAGTGAAACAATTATTTCATATAACTTACATACTACACTCCTGTACATACATCCCAAAATGAATTTGTAGCAGTGCCCAATGGCACTCCTTCATCTTTAATATGTGTGATAATACCACCATCGCCTTTCCTCTTGAACTACATGCTGGTTATTCCTCAGTCTTGTCTTTGTGGTGCTAATTAGTCCTACCTAATGTCATATGTAGAATTTGAATTTTTATTTTATTTCAACTAGTCTTAGTCTACTCTCAATATTACAGAACAATTTTAAGAATTTTCCATGTGTTTGGAAGATTTTCAGTGTATGAGAAGTTTCTCCATACTTCTCTATGATGGAAAAGAAGCATGGGTTTAATCACTGTATTGTGTTTGGTTAAAATTGTAGCACAAATTGTATCTTCCAACTTTGTGTATACGGTGATATCACAAATCATGCATCATCACTGAGGGGACATCAAGAGTTGCAAATTACGGTTTTGTGGTCAGAGGAATGACCACATGGATCATAAAATGGCATTTCTATGGCTAGAGATTGCTGGCTTTAGATCTGGAATTGTTAAACATTTATGCAAGAAGTTTTCATTCTATTATCATGGTAAGTGATACCACACACAGAGGAATGAAAATTACAGATGACTGGAAAATTAACAGATGTGGTGGTATCTTCCTTCTGGATCTTAATATCACCATTTCTTGAGTCCAGTGCTCTTTACTGGTAAAGACAATAATGATAGTTGTTACCTGTCAATTACTGGATCATGAAAAGGATCTTAAAAATACTTCTATCTGGTTTATTCAAAGAAAAGTACTGAAATGTCATTCTCAAAACAAAAAAGTAAACAAAGAAGCATTTGATGATGATGCCTAAATATTCTGTTTCTCTGTTTTATTTGATGCTTTTTCTTGTTTTATTAACACAATGGGTAAGATATTTGCATGGTTTGGTACAACAGCTGAACCTTCCTGGAAGGCTAGATACTGCAGTGATATTAAGGCTTTTGAAAACTATCTTGTTAGGATCTGGCGTTATATTAGTTATTGTAAAATCATTACAAAAATTGAACATGTAGGACTGAAATTGTTTTTACTTAGGGTTCCTCCTGGGGACTCTGGTTTGAGTGATTTATCAAATGCTTCCTGAATTTTCCTATATATTAGAATGCTACCTGAAAAATATTTTATTTCTGGGGTGCATTTACAGGCTTGTACTTTATCTCACATACTTCAATGGCAGATTAGACAGATCTTCCACTGTTTTTCTGGAAGACTGTGAGCAAGTGACAAAATAGAAACAGCTAGGACAGCACTTGACTCATAAATTTTTTACCTTTTACAATTAAGTTATCTGTCTTGAACTGTATTATTATTTTCAGCTTTTTTAAAAAACAACTACTCTGAAGAGATAGTTTTTTTGACGTGGTATTATTACTCTTGCAATCTACACGATCAATACTCTTTTCCTCACTTTTGATCTTCATTTCCAAGCTGTGTCTCAGCTCCAAACAACACCCTGCAGAAAATAATCTAGCCTTCCTCATCACTGGTATAGAAGCATCAATGTCATTTGACTCTAAGAAGTACCTTTGTCTCAAATTTGGTGGGTAAAAGGAAAGAAAGCCTAACTAACTGTTCTTCTCATACATGCCAGTAAATGCTGTGAACTGGAAATCACAGGGTGGCCCTAGAACTAGACTGGGAAGTCCCAAGAGGAGCAACAAAGGCAGTGCATCAAAGACCAGGAATAACAGGAGGAAACAAGAGACAGCTGTAATTTTTACATCGGTGAGGCAAATACCAGAAGAGTGTATTTAGCTAGAGCAATTGGACTTTTAGAGGAAGTAAAAAAATGCAGAAATAATTCCTTTATCCCCTCTAGAATACTTGCAAGGCTGTTGAAATTTTTATTACATCAAAAGACTTGAAGAACAATGTGTACAGCTTATCAAGAAGCAGGTTGAATAGTGACTTTGTTACAGTTTAAGACCATCTTACTTGGATAAAGTGCTGGATAGAAAAGGGCTCTTTAACGGCAAACAATATAAAAGAAGCAATGATGTCAACTGAAGAGAGGCAGATTCCATCTGGAAGTAAAAGTTCCCATTTTAAAAGATTTTAACAGAAGTGAAGGGAAATTATTAACTTCTGTAACACTATGAGGGAAATGGTGGACTTTTAATCCACTGATACTTTCAAACAAGACTGGATGTTTTCTGAAGGAAGTGCTGTAACCAAACATGAATTATGTTTTACTCAAACACAATTTTTTTGTTGACTGAAATTTGAGAGTTTAGGATACACAGCAGATGAGGCTTGATGATTTAATTGTTTCTTCTGAATTTAATATGTATGAATCACAATTATAGAAAGAAAACACTTGACAGTTTATCTTCCACATGTAAATAAATGAATGTGAAAAACAACAATTAAAATACTAAATTAAGATTATTATTTCTTCAGAGCAGAGAGAATTAAACATGTATCCTGCTAAGAATCAAGACAACGCATGCTTGTCACTTCAACAACTCCATTTCTCATCTCTTGGTTCACTAACTCTGATTTTTACAACCATTACTTTATGATCTCCTCCTACACTTTAATGTGTTACCCATTCCATCTTTTTTTATTCTGCAATTCAAGTAATTTTATCTCAAAATATTATAGCATAACATTATACACATTTGATGAGTATTTTCTATCTTATTGTGGACCTTCCTCCACACTAAAATCTTTCTTTTTTCCTCTTCTTTGGTTCTTCACCCTTTATATTGTATCCCTAGCAAATGCTACATGAAAAAAAAACAAAAAACCCCACGTGTTTCCCCACTGAAATCTGTCTCCCTTTACCCAAGACTGTGTATCAATTTTTTCTTCTCTGGCACTACTTTATGAACAGTAAATCAATAGCGTGAACATGGCCAAAAGCTGAGTTTTCCTTTTCCCATATATGCCACTTTTTCAATTGAATTTGCCATCATTCTGGGCACAACTAGAATTACCACTCAGATTTGTAATTAGAACATCACTAAGTTCAACTCCCCCTCCCAGCTGAAAGACAGACAAAAATCTCCATCTCTATTTACACAGTATTTCAGTTTCAAACTCCTCTTCCTATCCAGATATTCAAAATCTTTAACTGTGGTTTCATTATTTCATACCTTCACTGCTGTACTGTTGCTTTTATACCAGCTGCAGACTGATTAACTTTTAAGACATGTGCCATGCTGTTGCTCATCTCAGCCCTGTAGGTCACAACTTGATCACAGTACTCCTGTCTGCACATCTCTGTCCCCACTTCACTACATCAAATCAACGTCCCTCTCTTTTGCCCCTCAATGTTCATCCTTGTTCTTTACACTGAATCTCCTAGGAAAACCAGCTATTTCCTCCTGCCTTTGCTCTGCCAATGATGGCCACTTTTACCTCCTGCCTTTCTGCTGATCCTTCAAGCATGTCTGCATTCCCTTTCATACTATGCTTCACACATGGGAAAACCTTGTAAAGCTGTCTTAATTTTATCTTCCAATCCCTCCTTGAAGATCACTTCAGTTGTAATGCCTACAAATCATTCCGTATGGGACTTATTGAGCAAGTAATAATCTGTGACTTCTTTTCTGCTCATCTCTGTTCATTATATTATTATCTCATCTTAACCCAACTCTGTCTTGTTTGTCTGCTTTATCTTCCTCTGCTCTCCTGCCTGACACATATAATGTGTGCTTTGCCTAAGAAGAATCAGCTCCGTTTTATTAAACACCTAGGTAGCACTCTTTAAGACAGACCCCTGGTTACTGGATGTCCTACTTGCTCTTGTAGTTAAAATAAAAAGCAAAATAAACCCCACTATCTTTCAATAAAATCCAAGTGGGTAGCTCATGCACTGGAGAACTAGAAACATTATTTATTTATCATAAGTTTTTAAGGCGACATGGTACTGAAATGATGCATAAATAATTTTTATTAATATCTAGTCCTTTGAAGTGCACCACAAAGGTTACATTTAACTTTTGTCATTCAAAAAAGTAAAGTTGTGGTTTTATATCTGAAAATTTTATTTAGTTTTTCCATAAGCAAGTAATGCTTTATTATGGGTTCAACTTACAGCTCTGCTGTGTACTGGGGGATGTGATCAGGAATTTTGCTGAGTTTCTGATTGGAGCAGTCCACTGTGGTTCCTTCACAGCGACATTTCTCAGGGCAAGCCAAATCTGCAAAGCAGTCTCCACTTAATTTGGATCTGTAATCTTCAGTGCCTGTGGAAGAGTCAAGCCAAAATACAGATACTGAGTCAATAAAGAATAAGATTTGCTTCTTGTGAGAAGGTTGAAAAGATGTCTGCAATGCAGATAACGGGTGGGCAACTTGGGAAATGCATGATAAACTTTGTGATACTGAACAGACACAAGGGCTTCAAGAGAGGGTTAAATATAGGGGCTTAAGATATGCTGGAAAAAGAAACTGTGACCAACTCCACATAACAGGATAACATTAACTTGAGCTTTTCACAGCTGTACTTTCTGCTGATTGTGTTGTCAGCCAATCTAGCCTTGTTTATAGCTAATCACACAAATTCCACTGATTCTTTTAGAATTTATTTTCTTTCTCTCTATCAAGAATAAATAGAACCTGAATGCCACCTTTTCTCTTTCTCTTGTTACAAATTTGTATTCTTGACTGGACTTCATTAACCTGTGTGATTTTTATTTTTTTTTTTTTATAGTCCCGATACTCCACATCATCTCAAACACATAAGATTGAAAGCCCTGTTTTCAGCTTTAATTTAAAAAATGTGTGATCCTGACTTAAGCCTCAGCAGCTTGCCATGCTGTAGAAAGCTGCGTGACGTTCCATGGTGCTTGACAGAACCATGTTTTACTCATACCTCACAACCACATGGTTAGATCAAGCACAACAGAAAATCTCGCTACATTATCAAAACTGCATCCATTAGGCCAAGGATAAGAGCAAGGGAAAAGAGGAAGGAGTAGGTATAAGTTACGGAAGCATTTGAAGTTTAATACTTGCTTGCATGACATGGCATTCTTATTACTGAATGTCCAGTGCCACATTAACAGTATTACTGTCATGGATTAAATAAAAAGTACAAAAAAAATGAACCACATTGAAAGTTTCCTCCACCATTTCCCAGAGTCAGTCAAAGAAAACATCCTAAACATATCAGGAGAAAACATCCAGTAAGGAATTGAGGGTGGGTGACAAAGAAAACAAAGAGAAGCTGAAAGGACCTGTGGGTTCTTCTTGGACAAAGGTGAAAAGACTGAGACTAGTAGAAGGTGCATCAGGGCTGGGAGGTACATTGTGATTAAGCTCAGACACTGAACTTTACTTACAGCCAAAATGGTGAACTCCTGCAAAAGTAAAGATAGCCAAGAAGGAAAGAAAGACAGAGTAATCCCAATTAAGACAAAAACATGAACTAAGCTCTCATGTTCTCTACTCAACTTTAGTTTGATTAGAAGATCTTGCTAATGGGTACCGTCTTCAGCGGAGAGAAAAAATGATTCATTTTAAGTGGCATTAAAAAATGAAGAAAAGATTGGGGTTAATTACAGATTTTACATAGGATGATAATGCCTCCCATGCATTATCCTTCACTATTTTGATAAAAGCTGCTCCTTTGAACATATATACATGCTATGCCACTTAAAATCCTTAATAAACCAAAGAAACATAGGAGAAACAGATTCATCAGGGAAGGAAAAAAAAAACCCAGCAGTCGTCATATGTTATGATATCTAGCATTTGTAAATGTCTAAGTAACACATATGATATAACTACATGGAATATTTCTATGAGCTAGCAGAAAAATGCTATTTTTTCAAATTAATGATTTAATACTTGTATAACCTTTAGTCTTCCAAATGACTATGATGAAATTCTACTAAAAATTCCTACTGTCTGCAGAGCAAGATCTCCCAATAACATATTTAAAACAAATATAAAAAATATTTATGTTTTTAAAGAAATGCTAACATTTTTACAGTATTTACTGAAGTGTAAAGAAGTAGTCTTAGCACTTTTTAATACCCAATAAGCAAGGCTACAAATAGGTTTTTTTTTCCTCCTGCATCCAGAGTAAATCACTGTTAGCAGTTTAAAGTAAACAACTAAAATATTTAGGGACAAGGTCTTCAACAACTAAAATAATTTTATGTAGCATCTCCCTGATAACCTGATAGAAAGAGAAAGCACAGAAGCTGTATTTAAAGAAGCAAGTCTGTAGCACTTTTTGATTAATTTAATTCTTTTTCTTCTTTTTTTTTTCCAGAATAGCATTTTTTAAAGGGTACGTAAACAAAACTGAACTGCATGTGTGGCCATATTATAAACAGGCTGTGAAGACATTTGCTGGCAAGAAAACAATTCTAACTCAGAGACAAAAGTTATGCTGGCAAGGTTGAGTAGAAGTCACTCTGTGGCAAGAATACAGCTGTTCTACTCATTAAGGAATTGAGTGGTACTACAGGTTTGAGAAATTGAATCCCCCTCTGTTTTATGCTTCTTTAAAACACATTTTCGCGGCTGTCAATGCTGACAAATTGCCGCCTTATTTTGTATTTCATTTTGTCTTTTCTTCATATTCAAACCAACATATTAGTATGAGGGCATGAAGAACTTCACATGATTGCTGCAAATTTAAGTGATACATCACACAGCATTAAGAGAAGAGCTGTTAAACATACCAGCTTGAAAGACAAAGACTAAGACCAACCAATAAATCAGTACTTCAAACACTGCAGAATGACAATATACCTGTAGTACTTGAAAGAACAAGTGCACTGGTGTCATAATCAATTCTTGCAGATATATTTCTTGATATTAAACTATGGTAGAAAACCCTGCTTGCAAATCACATACTGTAATTCATCAATAGATTCATTATTCCCTTGTTTATTTTGCCAATCAATCATTTATAATCTGTTAGGAACATAATGCAAGTGCATCATTGTATTTTTTCCATTAAGAAATCAGTGCACACACCTGACAAGCAAGGTAAAATAAAGAAAGAAACATATTTCAAAGAGCTAGGGCCAACATCAGTAAATCTTTTGTGAAAATATCATAGACTTATTGAAGCTTAAAGCGGTGTGTAAATTGCTGTTTCACCCCAACTCTGAAGTCGTATTTTCCTTAATGGAAAGCATTTCTGATTCATTGTATGCGTGTGACCACAGAATGCCATTAATGAAGAATATCAGCTTTCTTTTCCAAGCATTCCACTGTGATTTCGCAAACGCAAGGAGGGTGAGCAAGCAGTAGCTGCAGCCAGTGTAGAGCATGAAAGCAAGACAAGAAAATGTTCATTTGTAAAACATGTATTTTCTTAAAGTTGTACTAGCTCTTTGATGGTAGTATGGTTTCCTGTGTTTAAAAGCAGCTCAGGAGCTACATTTTAAAAACAGTAGTGGCAGAAAAGCAAGGTACAAGATAAGTAAAGGTGTCAGTTGAAATATGAACTAGCAGGTGCAACCTTCTAAATAATTTAAGTAGAGGTATAATTTTGGTAGGTTGTGTGCAAATTTGTGAGACAACAAAAAGTAAATGGAGCTCCATGCTAAGCTCTTATATTCAGAAAACAGAACTACTAGTAATCTACAAAGGAAAACTATGTCTAGCTACAGGTATTGACTAATGTTAATACACATGCATCAGTTTCCTAAAAGCTATAACAAACTTTGCTTTTTGGGGGAAAGGGAGAGAGTATCTGCAGTTAGTCAATCTTACTGCAGAGCCAAACCTACCTGGAATGAAATACTGTTCTTTAGCTAAATAAAGAGAAAAAAAATAGAAGATGCACCTGAATGTCAGCAAGCAAAGAATGAGTTTTATTAGATTAAGTATGGACTACAGTTAACTACAGATAATTAAGTGAAAAAATGTGTATTCACAATGAGAGCTGATAAACAACAAAGCGTGAATAGTCATAAGTGTATTCCGGAACATGGATAACAAACAGTTCTCATCTGGTATTTGCACTTGAGACTGAATAAATTGTAGAATGTGAAATGCACCTGGAACAGCTGGATACCATATGACAAAAGTAAGGATTTAGAGAAATGTAAGTAGGAAATGGAATAAGATTAGAAAAAGAAAACAGTAAATTTCAGTATGAGGTAAGCTCCCTGTATAAAATGAATATGTCATGTTTCCATATTTAGCTAGAAATTTTTAGATCTTTCACATACTCCAGAGCCTTGTGGAAATTTTACAAAATGATTTATGTTGGTGATACTTGTGGTGAATAACTTTAGCATTTCATTCTGAAGTACTATATATTGCATTTCTTTTGTTAGATTTAATGCTGCTCAGAAATAGTGCCAAATGTGTTAACTATAGTAATGTTCCGTGATCCAATAGTCTATGACTTCCATGACTTCCCCCCCTTCAGTCAAAGAACTAAAAAAGATTCTGCAATGTTTAATAATTCTGTAGAGAGCCAGCTGCCTTCATTAGAACTTCTATAACCACTGTTTTTGCCAGTAAAAGAAAAATAGCAGCTGAACGAAGAAAATTACCTGAGCAGCGGAATTTCTTGCTTTTGATCTGGCCGATCCTTTTGTTTGCCAGACGGCGGGGGCTGGTGCAACGGGCACCACTGGTCTCAATGGGGTTTGTATGAAGATAATCCGCCAGCCACTTCAGATGGCAGTCACAGATAAATGGGTTCTGAGCCAAATGCCTTTCATGAAGAAAAAAATTATAATTTCACACGTTATTTCCCTTTGGTCTCAGCAGTTCCCGATATTTTTAGTACATTGTAGAATATGAATTCATACTAAAGACAACCATAAACAAGTGCATACGTACAAAGTCTGAATTGCACGTAGGGGTGAGAAGGTGCCTTTTGCAATGGTCTGAAGCTTGTTGTCATACAAAGAAAGAAGATTCAAGTTGTGCAGATCTTGAAAAGCATCCACTCGCAGGCAGTTGATCTTGTTGGCATTCAATAATCTGTTTAATGGAAGATAATTATACAATTGAAAGAATTTGCTCAGTGTCACTGCAGCTTCAGCGTTTTTCACAGATAGTTCTTTGCACGCATTTATAACCAGAACAAGAGTTGTAGTAACAAATACCAATTGACAGTGACATAAGATATTTCAGTGGATTGAAATATCTTATTTAGGTGATCTGAAATTATTCCTAAATATTTGCACCCTGGAGATGAAATGTGTGGGTTTATTCAGCTAAAATCACATTCCTTGTATGTGCTGGTAGAACATGTGTGTGTGGTATTTGTCTCTGCAAAGAAACAAGCTTAAAAAATCAAGTATATGCAAGGAAAACTAGTTCTTTTTGCCAAATAAATAAACAAAAGAGGAACTGAACACTGTGTTCATTAGCTGGAAGAGATGTGCAGTGGCACTTTTAATTATATGTTACTAATCAGCATGCTGCCGCATTAACAGAGTTGTAGTAAAAACTGGTGGCATGGAATACATCCAAATCTGTCTTGGATCCTTTTCCTCTCCATCTTCAAAGGGAACCTTTCTTCCCTGTACCTCCCGGACTTCTAAAGTTAAAACAAACAAGCCAATCTAAACCAATCCCTTCATGCTTTTGAAGGGGGGGGGGGGGGGAAGTCATTCAACTAGATGAATTTTTATAACCAAATATTTTTGATTGTTTCCGATTTCCAGCCAGAATTGGAATGGAAGGGTGGATTTGAAAACTAATGCTCTGATAAAAAGTTTCACCAGACCAGCAGAAATTTACTTAGAGTGAAATGTATTGTCTATGCAAAGTATATCAACCTATGGAATTTTTTTTAATACAGAATAAACAGAAGTTCAGAGATGTCTCTTTCTTTTCTTTTTTTTTTTACAAAATCTGAAATATGTTTTCATAACTAAAATCTCTTTAAAGGAAAGCAGGAATGCATGCCCCCCCCCACACACACTATTAGACTAGTTTGTGACTAAAATAAATCAAAATGTAAACCTCTAGGTGGTGCTAGAACTTGCATTTTCTTTGTATTTACTTACTGTTCCACCATCTTCAATGAGTTGCTAATAATAGACATTTTGCCAATCACTATACTATGAAGTCTGGACATTTAATACTTCTAATCAAGTGGGAAGAAGTTTTAAATTCTTTAAGAAGAAGCTTTAAATCAACAAGTCGGTTATTCTGGGACAATTTCTTCCAAAACCACCACCATTGTTTTATGGCCTATTTCACAAATTTCTTTTATACTGTACAACTAGTGCACAGCCTCTTCTGTTAAATATTGACAATATCTGATAAACGTATCACCATGACATTCTTCTTTATTCCCAGTATTAAATAGAAACGGTTTATAAGATTACACATGGAAATTTCCAAAGTGTTAAACGAAATAGCAGCTGGAGTTCACGGAGTCAAAGAATTGCACAAAGAGTGTCACAAAACATTAAAAGTCATCAATGAAACTGTACTGCAACTCTGTTCTTCCATGGGTACAACTAGAAATACAATTACATAGCAATTTCACTACATATTTTCTCTGTATAAAACATACAAATATTCCTTCTATGGTTCCCACACAACTTTATACATACTATTTGCTGTTTACAGGGCAAGACAGTATCTTATCTTATGTGTTTTATCATTATAAATTCCACACAAGAGAAGAGTTTCACTTTAACGATTTTAGGCTGAGACATTAACTGAGATGTGGTCAAATTTGTAGATGAATGGCAAGCTGGCTTACAACAGTCTTGACTCCTTTGGCTTTAACATAATTTGTTTTTATTATACTCTGATCTTACATACGGGATTTCCTGCCAGCTCTTCTCCAGGCATAAATCTCTCATCATGTTTACCTTTCTGAGTTATCCCAAAATAGAATAAATATTAAAAAAATACTCACAGCAATTGCAGAGAAAAGAGTCCTTCAAACAGGCCCTTTGGAAGTTCTGTAATTTTATTGCCATAGAGGACACTGTACCAGGAAATAATAAAGCAAACAAAGCTGCCATTATGAAAGGCATATACTATGTGATTTTGACTTTAAAAATAAAGACAATTCCATTTTCCTGAAGGGCATTTCACAGCAACAACTTGATACTTGCAAGATCTTTGTGGTCCTGTGAGGCAGCAGGATCACACATTTTCCCAAAAGGTCTGTTGCCCAAAGAGCTCTCAGCAGAATCAGCACCTCACTGTTTACAGTCTTACCAAGGGACCTTGGCAAGTGGATTTGCTGTTTGTAAGAACAACTAACTGGAGAATAAAGGAAATGCTTGATTTTGTTCAACTCTTTGCCATGAACGTATTTATAAAAAAAACCCATAGCTTTTTCATGTCCAGCTGAGATACCATATTCAACTATCACTCTAACATTCTGAAATTATTTTTACAGCTTTCAGAATTGATCAAATTTATATGAAAATTCTGCAGGGAGCCAAAAATCAAAAATAATTTCACTATAAGAATATGAGAAATTTCCTTCTGTTTTTACACATCAAACAGATACCTACAGTGAATTGAGTGAACGTAAGCCCTGGAAAGCATCTGGAGCTGCTTCAGAGATCTGGTTATTGCTCAGGTCACTGAAATAAATGAAATTTGATTAAATTAATTCAAGCTACTTTCAAAATAGCAAACGTTAAAATAATATGTGATTAGAATTAGGCACGGAAGGGAGGGAGAAATTAAAATATTTATGTGAGACACTGCCAAAGAACTTTAATATAAAACCACTGTAATTGCCAGTACACTGAAACAAAATGCATGGTTAAAAATAGATCTTTCAAATGCTTGAAAAAAAATGACACAAAGATTTACTTTTTCTCATTGTTTAAGTACATGTTATAAAGAAGTCTCTGTTTGCTATGGCCACAGGACTATACAGCCTCAAAGACATTCTGAAATAACAGTGGCTTATCCCCATATATTTATTTTTTTTATAGAATGTTCACTATAGTAATGTATTGCTTCTATGGAGAATCATATTTAATAATTTCAATACTTGGTAAAACCCAATTATTATTAATGTGACAAAAATGCTATATGGTCTTAATACTCAGTCTACCATATCAGTTAATCTTCCAGCAGTCAAACTTTCTCACACATTGACTGCAGTTCCTCTGTATAACCTTGACTTGGTTTTTATTTTCATATATAGAGATATATATATGTGCATGTATATATATATTTGAAAATAAAAAATAAATCTAAATTATTGCGTACGTACATTCTTCGAAGCTTTTTATATGGTGAGAAAGCTCCAGGAGGTATGACCTTGATTGAATTCTGTTCCAATCGTCTGCAAAAGAATAGCAACACCATAAAAATACAAAACCTAAGCCAAACAGCAATCTAAAGCCATAACAAACTAGAAGGGATAGACTTTAACAAAGAAGGCTTCTTTTGCTTTCTTTTTCAGTGTAATTTTTGTCTTGAGAAACAAGGTAATTTCATTTCAGTTTTTATTACAAAAAATCAGGTTTAGTTTGTAAAATCAAACCTTTTAACTTGTACCATGTAATGTTGTAAATTAAAACTCAATCTTGATTTTGTATCTAAAGAAAACTTATTTTCAGAGCACAGAAGATTTTTGTAAAATTTAAGCTAGAATTGTCATTAAAAAATTCAAATATGAGTTTGTGTTAATTGAGTCCCAATGTATTATTCTCATAGAGCAGTTTTTATAGTCAGTTCTATTTAGAAATGTCTAAAGACTTCTGTGAGTTAATCATTCAAATATGCAAACCATAAGAAATGGGAAAGGAATGTTCCTATAGAACAAATAACATATGTTGCTACCTGCAGTAAGGCAAATGCCATATTTTTAAACATGCACACATGATTTCTTCAGATACAGAACGTAACACATTTTCTTTAAGATATAATACTAGGATTGCACAGCCACACTTCTAACTTCTTTAAACAAGTATTTTTATCTAAAATTGTAGTTTATGTTACTGGCCACGTTTGCTTTGTATGTATAGTGACTGTGACTGAAACTTGCCATACTGCAAAGTGTGAATTTGCTGATGGAAACAGTTTTCCAAGAATTTTTTGAACCTCGAGAGCTTTGCGTATGGCAAATCTATGCTGATACAGACCTATGGCCCACTTGCCAACAAGTCAAAACAGATTCAGCAATAAGCACATTTAAAATAGAAGCTACTTCTTCACACATCACAGTATTTCATGGTTATGGCAGTGCAGAAATTTCTATTATGTAGACATAAGAAATGACACTATTTATACCCAAAGGTACAACAGGAAAAGGCAGTATTATTCAAACATACACACCATGCTGATCTAGTGAGCTTTCTATTTCCCTCTTTCGTGCACAGGTATCAACTCTTACTGTGATCTAAGTACATAAAGACAATGCCAAAAATCTATTTCATACAATGAATCAAAATTCTGTAGAATTTACTGCATTATTTTAAATCCCTCAGACATCAGAACTCAGACTCAGAATCTGAAGTCAAAAAGCCTTTTTAAATCTAGATGCAGGAATATTAGCCTATTTTTTTCCTATTACCCTTGTCCTATTAACTCTCTTCCGTTTCACTTTTGCTCTGATGAAGAGACATATGAGTCTCTGTGTATGCAGTGTAACTAATAAGCTCATATACTCACTTTGAGTAAGTCTTTCCAAGAAACTATTCTTACAACTATTATTTTTTTTGTAAAGTTTCTCCAGAGATCACAGTATAGCTGACGTAAAGAAAGATTTTTTTACTGCTTTCATGAAGTTTTGTTCAGATGGAGATATTCATACATTTAGTGCTCAAAATCTCTTAAGTCTGTCCATACTTTACCTTAGCAGAATTTGTTCTTGAATGGCTTATAAAGAAGCCAAGAAAAAAAAAAAAAAAGCCTCAAAAAATCTTCCTGACACACAGAAAATCTCACTTCATCAGAGCTGTTTTAGACAGCATTCATATTTTAAAATTCCTTAACTAGGAAAATGTTGCCACCTTGCTACAGTTTTCAGGTATATTTTAAACACTGCAGAGAATCCCATGGCACAAGACTTTTTCCATAAACACGATATTCTTTCATACACTTTCTTCACCTTGGCTGAGACTTTTGAACCCATGAAACACATTTTGCATCAGACCAGAAGAACTGACTAGGCTATAAAGGAACAAGGTCACTCTTCTCCAGTACACTTGCGTAGATGCAGAAGGCAAACATCTGAATAAGTAAAAACTTGTTTAAGTTAAAGGTCAACACCAAGTTAGACCAAATCCAAGTATTTTCTGTTCTTACACTACATTTTTAGCTTAGTTTCCCCAGAAAAGAAAGACTATGCATGCTTATCATCTGGATAGTTTTCTACTCAGCTGGCTAGGTCAAAGAGAGTTAAAGCCTTCAGATAATAAATTTCTAAAAATTTCCTTATTTTAGCAATGGGAAGGAGTTGAGAAACCAAATTAACCCAGCCATGAAGGGAATGGCAGCCATCCATTCATTCCTGTTACACACTCTATTTGGCAGCAACCAACTGCCTAACCACCAGGGATAGCCTGACCAGACGTTTATCAGATGTGTAGCTTTGAAAACCAGCCAAAGAGTATCTTGCACAGGAAAACACGTAGGGCATACGCAGAGGACTGGAAAGGGGAGAGGGGTTAAAAAGGACGGGGAAGGATTAGGCCATAATACAGAGGAGGACTTGAATTGCTGGAGGGAGAGACACTGGGGAAAAATGCCTCTGTTTATACGGGAAAGACAGATACTGCAGTGGCAATGCTCCCACAAGAGGCTGACACAAGCCTCATTTATAAATGCTGCTTATTAGCCCATGATGTAGAGATTTGTAACCCTGGAGGGGCTGGAGGGGGTCCAGTCTACGTTCACCTGTCTTTAAACATATGATGCTCTTAAATAGACACAATATGGCATGTAACTCGAGAAAGACAAGGTCTAGCATTAAATTAAGACACAAAGTATTTTCCAGTTTACTCTTTTAATTTAAAAATATATTAGTTCTATAAACTGAAGCACCTTACAGGATTCACGTATGCCATTTTTTATGAGAAGATGGAATACCAGATTTAATTTACTTCTGTCCAATTTGTCCACAAATTATATGGGTCCGAAACCTGAAGAAGTCCTACTACAGTATTTTTCTGAAAGCTAATTTTCTAGCAGTTCTAATAGAGTGAACTACCAATTCACTGGTGGTTATGTAAAATGAACTCCATGTCAACTTTACCTAACATTTCCTTTTAGTGAGAAATTTATAGTCTAATAAAGAGACTGTGCAGTGCTGGGATAAATTTACAAGCTCTTCTGGATAAAGGATTTGTTATAGTAGGGTCATCTAAGTATGTTTTTTCTTAACTCACGCCAAAGTGTACGCACTAAAACACATCACATTTTAGAAAATGAGATTAGTTAAAGAAAGGAAAAATAAGATTATATAAATACAGGAGAAAAACCTTTTATACCCCACTTTGTCTGTAAAGAAAGTAAATCAAATTCACATTTTCAAGCTTTGTTATCCTCTGATCTTCTGCTTTATCTTTCTAGAATCTGAATTTCACAGAGTGCAAATTTGCATCCACTATTCCAGAGAAAATCTAATTACATATATTCCAGGGTCACAAAGCACAGATAGACTGCAGATAGGAAATTTGCATTCTACTGATAAAACCCATAGTAATTAAAAACTCCTTTATATTAATTCCTCATATTAAATGAAACATTTTTAATTCTGCAATAGGATGGGTTGTAGTTATCTATTAGTGAAAAAATCAGCTACTAAGTGCTCACAAATGACATGGCCAGAAGCACCATTATATTACGGAAGAACAAAAAGCTAGTATCAGTATTTTTCCATGGAACTTGTATTAAATTTTGTGCATAACATCTCCTTTCAAAGGAGTCATTCTTTTTTATAAATGACACAAACAGTGTGGCAAGGCACAAACAGCGCCTTGGTGGTTTCTTTTTCAAGAGCTACAGTCAATTTTAGTAGCATATTTAGTAAGATAAGATAATGGAGGAAGACAGTTAAGTACATGCTTCATCAAAGCTTGCACTGCCTCATGTATAAGTACTCTGGCCATCACCACACAAACACTAATTAATGCTCTTAGTATTAAGTCTCCTGCTCCTCTTAGTGTTTCACTTCAAAGAAGTCCTGCATCAATACATAAGTGTTTTACTGTCTTTTAACACTGCCAAACTGGTTGAAACATTTTTGAAGACTATTCCCTAATCTCTCCTATCTACGAAACGTACTGTGAACATTTCTTTTTCCAAATCTTTCCCCTCTGCTTATCACTGCAGACACCGTAACGTACAACCACCTACTATTCTAAAAAACAAAGGTGCTTCTGCAGTTGTGACTTCCAACCTAATCAAATCTAATCAAAGTAGGTCCCCAGCCAGTAGACAGATTCTTCCCACCTGGTCCCCAGAGAGCTCTGTGGCATGTAAATCACTTGACGCTTTCCAGGAGGATGCTGTTCCCTACTATAAGCCTGCAGCACACCATTACTGATTACTACTTCCGCACTTACAAAGACAGACAACATGCTTATTTATACTGACACTTTTAAATGAGCTTATTTTCCCACTATAAAAAGCCACTTCTATGAAAGACTTCTGCACCAGGAAAGAGGGCAGACTGGGCATGAAGAACACCCTGTTCTCTACATGAATCATTTTTATTTTAAATCATGCAGATGGGGTACAACATACTAAGCCTGCTCAGTAGAGAAAGGTAAAAAATACTGCACAGAGATGTGCTGCACCTAAATGCATGTTAAGGGGTCAGAGGTATATCTAAAAAGAAGTATTTTGTAACAATAAAACATCTTCCTTAAGAAAACACAAATTTGAATATGGAGCATCAAATCAGCCATATATTTTATAATTAAACAATCAGAACATAACATCTCAATGAAGCAAATTTGGTCAATGCAATAGTGGCTTTAGCAGTTAACTAATCTATGCTTTTAATTCCATTTACAAGAAGTCTGCAAGAAGCTTGTCAAGAAATCCCAAAAGAATTTTTACTACAGAGAAGAAAGTGTAAGCTGTGCAATGAGTCTGATGTATTGCACAGATGCTGATTATACATGGTAATAAAATTGACAGCTCTTCTTTGCATTTTCCCCATCTGCTTTTGAAGTAAATGGCAAAAACAGCTGTCAGAAAACAGAAAATAGATTTCAGTGATGGGATTCAGTGCAGCTCCTGAATCTGAAGAACTGCAATACACAGCCAACACATCTCTCATCAAATGCAACATCTGCCAGGTGTTTGGTTGGTTTTTTGTTTGTTTGTTTTTAAAATAAGGAAACAGTAATGGTCTCCCTTTGCTACAGGAATCCTTGAGGCTATTAAACAAAGTACCTTTTTCTCTTTCTCAACAACTGCACCTCCAGAGCGCTTATATCCACTACATGTCGCTTCTAACTTAAGCAGCAAAAGAATTCTGTTGAAATCTGTGATTTCATCCATGTCTAACAAAACAAAGTATGTATTTTGAACGACTATATTACTTGCACTTTAGAATTTCAGGCTCTAATACTGTGTTTCAATAAATCTGGTTGACATTTTCCTAAATATTTGAATATAAAGAATCACTGTCAATGTTGCCCTAAAGCTTGCCAAACTGTTAACATCCAGTCTAATTGTTCTATCAAATATTTCCTCAGGGGATTGATTGTAAATGACAGATGACTCCTTAGTCTGCATTACATCAAAAAAGTAACAAGAATTGTCATTCTAAAGCTATTAAACAATTCATCGCATTTACTCAAAAGCAAGTCCCAAACCTGCATTTGTTTAATTTTTCATCACAGAAAAGGTCATCTCATGCCCTGAACCTTAAAGCACCATTAATGATAGGCTTTACATTCCTTAATTGTTACAGATTCAGGTTGTAGGCAAAATGCACCACTTCTTAAAGAATTATTTGCTCAGTACTTTGGCATCTGTCAGAGTGCGGCTCCAGTGCAATTAGCCTGAGTCACCTACAGTCAAGTTAAAGCCTCTCTAATTAGCCTATTTTTGATGAGAGTTGTTATATTACAAAAACTACTTGAGCTGTTCAGAGTAACTGTTCACAAAAAAAGAGTTAACAAAAAATAGATGTAATCCTGCTATACTCCTGGCTCATCACAAGCAGTGACTTGTCAACCTGTTCTCATTGAGCAGAAACACCACTAGCTTGAGAATCCCGTCGTTGTGCAAGACCGACAGTGTGGCAGGAGTCCTTACTACCTGTTAAACAATACATGGATTTACACCATAAATTTGCCACAAAAATCTAAATGAAGATTTTTAACTGAGAACACTTCTCACAAGTGTTTGCTGCTTACTGGACCATGTATTTAGCAACATGTAAATAATGAAGAAAGCATTTCATTGATGATGAAACACAAAATAGTGAAAAGTCAGTAGCCATAGTTTCTTTTAGAGTAACTTCACTCACATTATTGCTGAGGAAAAGTTATCAGTAGTGAAAAGCCATATGCGAAAATAAAATCTAAGAGTAACATCTTTAGAGTGTGGCACAGCTGTCAGAGATCTATGAGGGTTTTTCTGGAAGAGCTAGATGGGCCTTCTCCAGCTTCCCTTCATGCTGTATAAAATATTCATTTATTCTATGCTTCAGTTATTTTCTTTCCCTTGGCAGAGTATCAAGAGGTCCCTCAAGGTGCCTCTTCAATATCCATCAGAAACTTGCACAAACCCTCCAGAGATGGAATGGTGTCCATTCTGGCCAGTACCTATTTCCAGTGTCTCTAGAAACCAGCACTGGTTTCACATGTTTCTTGTCCAGTTGTGTTCTGTGTCTCTATGTCCTCTTGACTGTTATCCTCTGTTCTCTGAATTTAGTTAGTTTTTAAGGTAGGACACAAGGGTATGAAGAAAGCCAGAGATGTGAACAACGGTAGCATAGAACACATGCTAATAAAGAACAGAATAAATATTCTACCTACAAAAATGTCTGACAACTAAAATAAGAAAGTTTAAAAAAAAAAGGTGCATAAAGCCACACAATTTACCAGTAATTTTCAGATTAGGAAGATATTTAAGTAAGAGCATAATAAATCATTTCTCTTGTGTGTGTTAAGCAGACAGGATTAGCTATCAAATTAGCAAAACCATGTATTTTTGAGGCAGTTAAATGGAATATATTTTAAGTAAGTTTTGCCTCAGAAATATTAAGGTAGGAATCCAAAAGATAATTTAAATGTAATTCAGTGAAATCTCTATTGGCAAATAAAACATAGTAAGGTAAAGAATTTAATACCTCAGTAGATTCGTCTACCCAAGTTTAATTTGTTTCACATTTATTGAATACATTGCCTCACGGACAATGCATTTTTCATTATTCACATGTCATTATTGTGTGTTTATATGCATATATCATGTGAAAGATGTTAAGTTTTTAGCAAATTTCTACATTTTTGGTAAAGCAAACAATTTTGTTTTATACTGCAATGGCCATAATTACTGGTTTTGCTAAGAAATAATGACCTTCCCACGGTCAAAGAAAAGTTTGTATAGAGAACTGTATTCACATCATTGATGCCACAGATCAACAGTCTAAACCGAGTGTCACTTATGACAGGGAGTGGCAAGTCATCAAACCTTTCTAGTAAAATTATGAAGTAGTATTAGGTTTATTTTTATGAAAAGATTTTCAAAGTTAATGGCTGTATTTGCATTAACAGACTAAACAGGGCCAGGGATGGCCTTTAAATTTAGGTGCTACAGAATGTGGAAAAGTTCAGTCACAGTGTTGATACTAAAATTTTAGTTTCATGTCAGCTATTTTGTACCAGATATTTCTATTTCATAGGCATCCTTTTTTGGTCCTCCTCCATATGTAAAGCCATACTCCTGTTAAGTCTGTCGAACAAACTTCGAGGGAAAAGGTAAGTGTATAACTATTACATTATAACTAATAATAATGCATCTAAAAATCATGTACTCTTACTTGATATAAGCTTCGGGACATAAAAATGCAGTAACTTTTAAGCAAAACAAAAGAAAAAGCTCTATATTTCACTGAAAAATCAGAATGCCTCCCCCATCCACTGGTAAAAAATGTGAATATCAAGTCCAATGCATTAGTCAGGATTGGTCTTAAAAACATTGGTCTTAAAAACAGGAAGGGAGGGAAGAAGATAAGAGAAAATTTGAAGAAAAGTACACATGAAGTACAGGTGAAGAGAAACATATATGAGAAAAGTTAATTTTAAAAACATGGCAGCTGTATGAAGTTGCTCAAAAGTTTGGAATGTTAGATTAAGAGCTGAGAAAATATTAGTCAGATCATGTGAATTTGTCAAAGGGGCATTTAGCAAATAGTAACATCTCCACAGGGTACTTAGTTATGTATCTTTTAATGCACTTTATTTCAATCCAGCAATTTCTGAAAATTCAAAAACTGGCACATTTTTCTGGCTTGCTACTGACCAAAGTATGTATCAGTATTCATAAGTAACTGAATACTATAATAATTGTTTTAATTTTTTTATCCATAAGCAGACATTAACTTTTCACTTGACACCTGCATACACTAGCAGTATTGCATGCATTTGTTACGTCAGGAAATGAGAAAATATTTTGATAAATCAGAAAAGTTTCAAAAATAGCCTTAAGAATAATTAAATGGCTGTGAAACATTTTATAGTGAGACCAAAGAGATCTATTTAGGGTAGCACTGGAAGGTTAACACATATTTTCTGGAAAAAGATAGATACGGTTATAAAGGATTCTTGCAACCAACTAAAAATCTTCACAATACACAGTGAAACAAGACCAATGACTTATAGAAACCAACTTGGCAAAACCGTTCCAGAACTTCACTGGATGTGCAAGACTTCTGGCTGACAGCTTACCTGTTTAAGAGGTAAGTGATATTTATGAGCTAACATTCTGCGTAAGTCCTAAAAAGACCAATGTTTTTATTTAAACTAGAAAGCAGAAACAAATTCAGACACTGGAAAGCACTTATCAGTTTAATGTCTCGTAACTTATTGCATCCTCCCCTCAGCGTTCGGACTCATTCCTTTCAAGCTGCGAAGATGCAGGGTTTGCTCTCATTTCTGTCAGGCTACTGTAGACAGCCAAATCACACTTGGAGCTGCTAAAAATAGAGAAGGCTGCCTTATCTCTGACGTTTCAGAGTTTTCCTGCTATGTGAGTCTTTGAACTGTCTTCAATAAATGTGCCTAAACCCTTCCCAAGTGACTTTTCTCTGTAAAAGGTCATCCTTAGTAGCACCTTTGCATCTCAGTGTAAGAGTCTCTGTTCAATAGCTATTTAAGGCTGTACTTTGGACTTTTAGCTAAGGATGAATTTCAAAAGACAACAGAAATGGTGAAACTGTACACAAGCCAAGCTTAGCTTGTGAAAGATACATACATAGAGCTCCCAGTTCTCAAATAAAATTCCGCATTTACGCAAAGCACTTCCCCTGTGTCTGCAGTGTGATCAGGTCACTCGTCATTTTATCTTAGTTAAACTCTATCTGTCAAGTTCCATTCTGTCAGATCTCATTTCCTTTCCCCTCTTTTCCTTCTTCTTTTTCCCCTTTCTCTCCTTTCTTTTTTCCCCTTTTCCTTTAATATCATTTGAGTGGTACTGTGAGAACCAGTCTCGGGAGCTTTTAATCCTGCTTAATTTACACGGCTCACAAAGATGTAGTTGAGTACTTGGCATAATACACAATCATTAATCAACAGACTTACGAAAACAAAGTAGAATGGAGAATGAGATGGAGAAAGATGAAAACATGAAGAAAAACAGTACAAATCAGGAAGGTAAGATGAGACAAGGCTGAGGGGACAAATTAGGAAACTATCATGGGAAATGTAAATAAAGTTATCATGAAACAACCATACAGCTTCTAGTTTTGGCATTCAAACATTGGAAAGCTCCATTCACAAGAATGAACAACTTTATCTTGAAGGCCATAGTAATGAAGAAGTCAGTGACTTTTCACTACGCTAGATTATGAAGGTGAACTGTTAAAATTCCTGACTCCTGTATGGTTTTTTCATTTCATGTATTATGTGGTTTAGGGTCATTTCTGCCCCTCACAAAGACTAAAATTATTTATACAACTGTTGCTTAGTTAACAGTGGCAACCCTCCAGTCACCCTCCCCTCCAGCAAACCTTCCTCCTCCCAAAACACCAGCACAGTGACTGCTATCCTTCTGAAAAAGAAGCAAATTTAATTAAGTTCTTCCTTTGATTACTTAAATGGTTTTAATATAAACAAAGATGAAGAAAAAATCAATTTAATTCCATGCTTGTTTGCTTAAATAATCATTTATAGAAAGATGTGGTCATCAGAGCAGGTAATTCCTGCCCCCTCCCCAACTTCAGAAACACTTATTGCAATTGTATTTATTTTCTTTTATTCATAATGCTACAGTAAGGAAAGAGGTTGTAGAACCACTTTGACTGGTATTTCAAGCCACAGAAGAGAAGAGAAAAAATCAGAAGACTGTAAAAGCAGCATTTTCACAAGGTAGCCTAGCTCATTAATGGCTTTTTGGCCTCTTCTTTTGAAATAAGAGCCTGTCACTTACACCATTCTGAGAGAAAGTACCAGTACAATTAATAGAATTGCTGCTGGGTCGCTACTGGTAAGGTTTCTGATAGTCTGTTTGAACACGTGCCAAAAAGTCTCTATTCGAAGGGAACCAGAGTTATTTCTGCTAATCATTCAAAGAATTTTCACGCAGAAGGTGAATTCTAAAATGCAACCAAGTGAAGAGATTAACGGTGCTGAAAAACTAAAATGTGGAAGGAATGCCTGCATAGAGGCTGATAAATGCTATCACTGTTAGGAAGGCTATACTTTCTAAAACCAATTAAAGTAATAGTTTTGAACCTTAAGAATGACCTTTAATATATGAGCTGTATGACAAAGGGGGAAAGCACTAGGTGCATTAGACCACTGCAGTTGGTTAAGCTCAATAGACTAAACATGCCAATGAAAGAGCATCCCATAAAAATTTTTGGAAAAGGGGAGAGATTTAAACAACAAATCTAAATCAGCTCAAATTATGATGTTTCTAATGAATGAATAATGTCTCATGCTTTGCTTAAGTCAATGGAAAAAGGCTAAAGTAAGGCATAATAAATAACAAAAGTTTGAAGACTGTTAATATGTAACATTTATGGGCAATGTATTTTGCCTCACAATGTTTACATTACAGACATTAAAATAATAGGGCTATTGGGAATTTTTTGAAGTTCCCAGAATGTTTCCTGCAGGTCGCTCATGGTTTGAAACCTTTGCATTTGGCTCAGAGGCAAAGGTGCGTCTGTGCACCTTTTTCATTCTGTGCTTCCTGCAGAATTGCTGGGTGCACTAAAACTGAGGGAGTCTTGGTGCTCAACCAATTATTTTGGGTTTTAAAATATATCTGGAATATGAAATATTTCTTTCTCAAATAATATCACACTGATAGGACAGACCCTGAAAAGAAAAGCTTAGGTATTCTTATTTAGCTGTGTGTGAGTTTATTTAGATAATAAAGAGGAGAATTAATTTTGCAGAAAGGGTGTAACTGGTACAGATACAATTGTCCTAAGTCAATAAAGACTAAGAATTACATTTACTGAGGTGCTGAATACTTAATTTTGCTCTGAGCTTTTTCACACCAGAAGGGAAAAAGAGAGGACACCACAGCGTTTATTCTCCTTCCATTTTCACTGGCAGCTAGTTGGAGATAAGCAGTCCTCTTACTGAAGGCATCTTCCCAAGAGGCACTTGGCAGACAACGCATTGCCTGCTAATTGACTTCACGCAAGAGGAATTGCTAGTTTTAGCCAACTGTCTTCTATACCAATTGAGAAGTCAGACAGAGCAGTACGACAAAACCCTCTCAGCAACGCCCTGACAGTCACCGGTAAATCCAACTGCACTGGAATTAAACAGCATTTTGTCAACAGGCTCTGCCTCCTTCTGCTCCCACCATCACAGAATGCCTGCTCATTCCTCAAACACTTCAGCTTCCAGTGCAAATTCAGCAGTTTAGGCTATCACACCAAACTCGGAGACAAGAAGGCTGCAGTGCAGTGCAAGCACACAGTCTCCTTGCCAGCTCTACTATGGAAGCAGTAGCCATCAGCAGAGAAGACAGCTCTTACTGTCTTAAAATGTCATCCCAAAACAGTTGTCCAGAAGAACTATCAAGGCAATGCAAAGTCACGACATCAGTATTAGACTCTAAACAGAAAGCCTTTTCTTTTACTTTTCCCCAAAGAGCTAACTCAGAGCTTCAACATGAAAGATTTTACTCAACTGAAACTGCCAATGTTTAATACTTAAGAAATTCAATATTCCACTTTATTTAGATACAGGTTAATTTATCAACCCCCTGGGGAAAAAAAAAGAGCATAAAATTGTCAACATGGAATGTACACTTTAAACCTCCGGTTTAATTATATATACCAGAAGGACAGGGAATAACAACATTATTAATACCACTTAGATTTTATGCAGCATTGTCCCAGATGCACTGACAATGTAACAAATACAAAGTATTTTCGTGCAGAAACAGATCAGACAACATTTTATTCAAAGGAAGTTTGTGTTGGGCAAAGAGAAAGAAATCAAAGCTTCATAGGGTACTGAGGAGTTGAATGAGGTCTGGCTTTCCAGAAATGGATGGAGAAAATGGCAAAACATTACAAAACCACTGGCATGTGTTGAAGCCAAGCTTCACAAGAACCTCAAGAAAAAAGTAATAGGATTATGGACCTTCAAAAACTAAATATTGATTATATTCTTCTTAAGAGTAACCTGCTATCCACAGAAGAACAAAGAAATAAGAGGCAGAAATGGATGGAAAAATGAAACCTCACAAAAATAAATTGTGAAATTTTAAGCAACTCCATAAAGGAGGGCTGACAATAAAGTTTAATGTCAGTCTCACGAGACAAGTTTATTCACATGAGACATAATAAAGCAAAGACAAAAGGCAGGAAAGATGTAAGCACCAGAGGTGTTTGTGGACCATGAAGTTGGCTGAAGCATAACATGACAGGCTGGTAGTACTCAGCACTGGATTCTGCAAATACAGCCTATAAACAGGTGACAACATTGTAGGGCAGAGAAACTTGTCCAGAGTAAAGGAATTTAAAAGTATTACGGATTTTTCAAATGTTCCTGTCAATGAAGTATGGAAAATCAGATGACTATGTTCAGTTGAAAATGCAGAAAAAGATTGAGAAATATGGAAAAGTACTGAAAAGTTTGGACAACATCTGGCACATGTAAAATAGAAGTATAGTGCCAATTTTCTTGCGGTGTGCACAAGAATCCCGTGATGGTAGTATTATAAAGATGAGCGAATAAATAATAATTTGGCTGTTAAAGCCTGTACGTCCTTCAGAAAACAACAGGGAACCAGCGCATTTTTCTTTCCCTCTCTCCCTGAGAACTGGGGAGCTCGTGCCAAAGCATGTGCTTAAAATGGTGATTAAGATAATAAAGCCATGTGTGTGGGAACTGTATAACGGTGGTGGAAATACAGTCCTCACTATACCCTTCTGCCTTGCGTTCAGCTGCTCATCAGCATTCTCAATGCTACCGTGACAGCGTGGTCTCATCTCTTCAAACGTTTACTGTCAACTACCATTTTGGCATACTGACAACATTATCACATAAGGAATAAGTGAAAAAACAGATTATTTTATGGGATACAATCGTCCTTTCTAATCTAATCTCAAGGGGTTGCTATAAGCAACAGTTGCTAAGTACTTCTTTAAAAATGAAACTTTAAAACACTTTTTATTGTATGATAACAATATAGGAATGTCACAGTCTTTCTGCATGTTGAAGTTAGTTAAAAGCAGAGAGGACTGAAGTCTCTCACACAGCAGCTTTAAAAAGTAACATACATCCGGATTCAATGTTCAGAAGTGTCTGTGGATGGAATAATAGGATTACATCTATGAACTTCTGGTTCCTGACAAAACTGTAAGAGCTAAGAAAAAAGGCCTAGGACTCTTCATGGATAGTTCAATGGAAAACATGTTGCAATGTGTACTTGCAGTTAAAGAAAGCAAGTGAGTATTAGGTTCCAAAAGGCAAATAAAAGAAAAATAAAATTCCATTAATATAAAGTGATGATTCACTATCATCTGGAATATTGCATTCAACTCTGTCATTGCAAGTAAAAAAACTTAGAAAACAAAGAGTTCAGAGACAAAGGAGGAGATTAATTAAGATATGGAAGGTTTTGGCACCCAAAAAGATAGAACGGATTTGGAACAGTTAGTTTGGGGAAGAGATGAATGAGGGTGGCAAGCAAACCAGAAGGTGGCAGGACAAATTATGAACCTGAATGCATTTTCCCTCCCTCTACAAAGACAAAGGAAAACCAAAGAAATTTTAAAAGACTGGAAGATTTTGAGCCTCCCTCCCCCAGAATTTCTTAGCTTAAAATAACATGAAGATTAAGAACATTGTAGGGTCTAAAGCAGATTGCACGTTTCAAAGAAAACCTTTTCTTCCTGAATGCTATGCAAATTTTCAAGTTTCAGAAAAAGAACCTCAAAACACATTGGGAGCAAGGAAAATATTTGTCGTATTGGTGTTTAACTTCTGAAGTCCTATATTGCTGTTTCCAAAACATTCTTCAGGGACAACTGGTGTGGGCCACTGGCCAGGGAGTGCTGGTTTGATCCAGTCTCGTAGACTTCCCTCACTTCATTATCCATTACTCCATAAACTACTCATTTTCCAACCTCTTCTCTCTTATTCTGTTCAATGCTAACATGGTAAATACACCTGCCACCCATGACAATCATAAAAGAACTATCACTAATTATTTTCCTCACATTAAAGCAACCAGTATAGTGTAAAGCTTACCCCATACAACCGTTAAAATATACTTATTTGTCAAAATTTCAACTCCTCTTCAACCTATTGACAAGGAAGCAGCAAAGATCATTTGATTCTCATCAAATACTCACAAGAACCTCTACCTTAATTCTTCCACTCAGTTTATCCCTCAGTTTCAGAGCCTTTCATGTGCTTTATTTTATTTCTTTCTTTCCCTGTACATTTCTCTCCTTACCTTCCACTCAACTGGGAATTTTTGTTCTCACTGTATGGTAAGCGCAGCCTACCACTAGCTCAAATCACATCTCAATTCTTCTGTCTACTTTACTCAGAAACTAAGTCAATCATTGAAGTCCAGTATTCTCATCACAATGGCATTCACTGGTATGTATCTGTTTAACATAAAATAATTACTGAAGTTTGGCTTTCTAATGTTCTATTTCTGCTTGTACCAGATTTTGAATAAACGTATGTTCATATGTCTTATGGCATAAATGATGTTATTTAACTGTGCAAAATACTGTGATCTGCTTTTTCTTTAGCCAGCACCTACAAACTAGATACAACACAGATATATATCAGATAGTTTACATAAACTATATACACTGCAGCACAGTATATATACTATATTTATTTGTATGAGCACACACACATATATTTATCTATAATAATGGATTATGGATCTCAGAATGTGCAAAGGTGTCACTCTGGGATTTGATCTGTCACTCTGCCCAGTCCAGCAGGAAACATTCAGCCTCAGTTTGCAATCAGTTAAATGCCTAGCCAAATGCTGGAGGTATTGTTATATGGTTGCTTTTACTCTCCAGGCCAATAAACTACTGAAGATCATACCAGTCCGTGCTTAAAACACAACAGCATTTCTTACATAGGAAGTATAGTGACCAGATTAGTGGAAAACACCTTTCCCATTCTGTAAATTCCCATTTGCTTTTACCTCATACTAACTTCTTTTAACAGTGAATTCAGAGTCAACTAGTAACTTCCACATCCTATCATTGATTTGGGAGCAATGACTCTTAAAATAAAGATTCAGGAACACCCTTGCAATCTCTAGTACTGAAGTTCTCCAGGGAGTACAGATGTTAACAGCATGTACCTCCACTAAACTATGTAGGTCTAGAAGATAGTGATGCAAAAGTCAGTCTTCCAGTGTCTGTAATCGCCATTCAGTGGTTAGCTCCAGTGGTTAGCACTGGCTAGCAGCAGAAAGATAGTGGGGAATGTTTGAGACATACTCCCTATTTCTTTCTTGTAATATTCTTCCCCCTTCTCTATGCACACAGATGTACATATGCAAGTAAAATCAACAAAAACGGTCTGTGCAGCCTTCCCAGGCACTGTGCATGGATTTTTTGAAGTAGTCCCTTTATTTGCAAGCAGAGGTTTTTTTTCTGAGAGGGATGAAAGGTAGAAGTGTTTGTATTATATAGCCAAATGACTGAACTGGGTCATGAAGGCTCAGCCAGGTCAGTCTTAACAGCAGACTGTTAATAATGAATAACGAACTGACAGACATGATTGTTATTCGCATCCTGAGATGAAACCACAGTACTTCCAATTCTGTGAAGTTCAAAAACACAGGTCAGATATCAACAAGCCATGAGATTGACATAAAATTGTAAAACTCTACTTTATCTTTTAAAATCTCATTGTGCACGCCTGTTTTTAAACTATCAAGAAGATCTTATGTACAACAGATAGATAGATGTATGTTCAGGAGACCTCTTCCCTTTCACTTCAGGCATCTGTTCCCCTTGCCTCCCTTATCCGAAATTCTTAACATCATCTTATATCATCAAGGTGCTCACAAGGTTTTTATTCTGAATACTCTCTCTAACTCATTTAATTCCAGACAGACCCTCCTTACCAAGCTGAAGGCACAGCTACTTTCCCAATATTTCCCTAAAGGGAGGTCCCAGCTTCCATTCCAAAACACTCTCTCTGCCATCCCCAGCATAGAAAGATGCTCATGTTGCTGAGTCCCTGCCCATCTTGTCAGCAAGCTAACCTTTTGCTTTTGTTCCTCCCCTGCACAGAAGACAACGCAGCAGTAACTTTCCTTCTGTACCCACGCAACCTCTCAGCCACATTGCTCTTGAAGCCTGCAGGCCCTATAGCACCTTTGCTATGACTCTGCTCTATTGTCAGAACATGGTTGTACTTTGGTAAATGTTTCTGCTGTGTACAACATGTCACACAACATTATCGGCATGCATGCTCTTCTATCCACAGGTACATGGTATTAACACATCGGCTATACCACAGATCCCATTCAACCACTTTACTTTTGCCTTCTCAGATTACCTCCCGAGGATACCGCTTTAGCAGAATGCTTATTATGGGTGGTATAGGTCGCTGATCTTTCATGCAAAGATATGCTTCTCTAATAGGGAGTCTGATGAATAGTGACTGAAGGCGAGTGTCATGGTTTAACCCAATAGGCAGCTCAGCCCCACACAGCCGCTCACTCACTCCTCCCCACAGTGGGATGGGGGAGAGAATCAGAAGGGTAAAAGTGGGAAAACTCATGGGTTGAGATAGAGACAGTTTAATGGGTAAAGCAAAAGCTGCGTGCACAAGCAAAGCAAAACAAGGAATTCATTCACTACTTCCCATCGGCAGGCAGGTGTTCAGCCATCCCCAGGAAAGCAGGGCTCCATCACACGTAACAGTTACTTGGTAAGACAAGTGTCGTCACTCCGAATGTCCCCCACTTCCTTCTTCTTCCCCCAGCTTTATATACTGAGCATAACGTCATATAGTATGGAATATCCCTTTGGTCAGTTGGGGTCAGCTGTCCCGGCTGTGTCCCCTCCAAACTTCTCGTGCACCCCCAGCCTACTCGCTGGTGGGGTGGTGTGAGAAGTAGAAAAGGCCTTAAGTCTGTGTAAGCACTGCTCAGCAGTAACTAAAACATCCCTGCTTTATCAACAGTTTCCAGCATAAATCCCAAACACAGCCCCATACCAGCTACTATGAAGCAAATTTACTCTATCCCAGCCAAAACCAGCACAGTGAGCAACCTTGAAGCAAATGGGGTTTATAGCCTGCAGTGAAAAGCCACTCACCTGCAGAAAAGCAAGTATTCCTGAACTCTTCTAAAACCAACTCAGAATGCAGTTTTAACTATGAATTGTGAGTAGTACATACAAAACTAACTCAAAAGAGAACATAAAGGTCTTAAATGTTTTCTTACACCCGCCTATTCCTTTTATATCTGAATTTGAGTATGTACTCCAAAATTCCTACCCTGTATAATGCATGAATTTATACAAATAACAAAAATGAATACGTAGGAAAAAGCTGTTTTCTGCAAGTTCATCCAAAAAAAGTCAGATTACGCACATTTCCGTAATGGTTTCTGGAAGGTTCGTTGGGATATCAGTAAGGCCTTTCCCACGACAGTCCACAATGTTGTTACTACACGTGCATGCAGTAGGGCAATGTAAGACACTGCAGGACGGAGCCATGAAGGATTGGTGACCTGCAAAGAAAAAGAATTTCTCCTAAAATCGCACAATACTGTCAAACTGTAATCCAGTTTACCTCAACAGTAAAGCATCACATTTTACACTTCCTTGAAAGATTTAAGGCAGAACTTCTAAAATAAACATTGTAACCTATCAATACATTCAAATTGCATTAATTTAAATACCCAGTTAACAGCAACATGTTGATACAACACTGAGAGATGAAAGACAAATGCTCAACTACTGTGCTAGCGTTACATCAATTTTTTGACTTCTTTAGCAACTCACA
Source organism: Gavia stellata (assembly GCF_030936135.1). Classification (NCBI taxonomy): domain Eukaryota; kingdom Metazoa; phylum Chordata; class Aves; order Gaviiformes; family Gaviidae; genus Gavia; species Gavia stellata. Next base: position 18,994,866 of record NC_082598.1, on the reverse strand, counting down.
TTCCAAACCATCTTGTTAAAGAAGACTAAGTGTGATCCATTTCTCAGGCATATTTTATTTATTCTGTGATTTTAAAAACTAATTACTGGTTTATTTAGTTTTCAGAATTTTGTGTAGTATTAAAAATGCATGTTGACAGAAGTGAATGAACTTTGCTACAAAAACTAGTTGTCCTGCTAGTTATGTTCTGTTCTGCAAATACTTAACTGAGTATTGTCCTTCAGTTATAGATCACTTACAGACAATTTTGGAGTTATGACGTTTTCATTCAGTCACACAAAAATAAATAAAAGCTTTGACTTCACAGCTCATACTCTCACCCTTTGTGTTAGCTCAGCAGACTTCTTCCTCCCACAATCTACCATTCTTACTAACTCACATGGCTAATTTACATGACTTTTTTTTCCTGCAAGTTCTTGTGCTATATGTTAAACTCGGTGTTTATAATTACATTTAAACATAATAACTTCATATTTAGGTATGTTTTAGAAAGTAAGCATCTTATTACGTTTTCCTGCAAATAGATAGATTGCACATTTTATAATGTATTAATGCCCTCACTCTTGTATCAATTTAATGATACAGAAAGGCACAAAGGGATGAGAAAGGCATGAAGCCCTCTTCTTTTTCTGCTAAGGTAAAAAAAGCTAGAAACTGTTTTGAAATTCTCAGGGAGAAAAACTTTTTGACTATGAAACTACAAATCAATCTAAGATCTCTCTCGCTATATTTAATATCATATATTAACATAGGAACGGTACATTGATAATGTAAGTTGCAGCCAGTGCTGTTCCTACTTACAACTTCAAATAACAACTGCTCAAGTTCTAAATTACTGAAAAGGTTAGTCTTTTGAGATAGTAGTTCACAATATAATAATTTTATTTCATATTTATATATGTGTTACAAAAGTACAAACAGCTGCCAAAACTAATAACACATATTACTCTTTATACTAACCGGCAGGAAATATTTCACCTGCCTTTATTAAACAAAACCACAGTGATCCAGGGAGAAAACATGATTATTCCCCTTCCTCAAAATCAGCATTATAAAGACCAAGTTATAAAACTGTTCTTGACACTCGGGCTCTGCAGCCATATGATTTACAAATAAGATACATGAAGTGATCTTGTTAGGAGCTCTTTTAAGTGTACATAAAGGCAGAATTAATGGTAAGAATACTGTTAGCATTTACCATGCAAAGATGGCAGTGCCTTACACTTCGATGTCAGTGGCTGTTTAATAAGGACAAAACATTGTGCTCTCCATAAAACTCTTTTAAAAGCATATATCTGTGTAAATTTTGGCATATTTGGCAATAGGCTTCTGGGGGTCTGCAGAAAATCAACCAGTAGAAACAACCCTGCTGAATGACTGAAAAGACAGATAGCTGTATTCCAGCTGTTTTTTAATGTTTTTGAGGAAACTTGAAACAGTAGACAAAGTTTACAGAAAATTTTCAATCTGAGTCTAAAAATATTTAAATAAGAAAGAGAAACTTGCCTTCTTCCTCATCTAGAAGACATGAATAAAGGAAAAAAATCGAATAGAGAAAAATGTGATTAGTAACGAACTGTTAGTCATTTCATTATTTCATATCAGAAAATAACCTGATGCACTAAAGTATACCAATAACATTCAGAAAGTTACTTAGATTTTCAAAATATTATTTAAACTGCAGAAAATAACAACAAGAAAAAGCAACAACCTGTAGAGTTAAAAAAGGATAATTCCTTGTTACTAAAGGCCTTATGTTCTCAGTCAGTGCACCTTTTATTTCATTTTCCGCATCTCTCCCCCATAATTATACTTTTAGAAGGCTATATAATCTATGTGAATGCAGCATTTACACAAAATTTGTAAGGACAGAAGCACCCCCACGCAAGATATAAATAGCTATAAAAATGATTAGTTTCTTTTTTAATAAACATCAATGCTTGGATTATGCAAGAGCTAGCAAAAGGCACCATGCAACAGTAGCAATAACTCCTGAGCTGTCGGTAGGTGTGTTTTAAAATGGGACTTGGTGAGCGAATCTGTTTCCCTTACCGCTGCAGACAAACTCCCGTTTTTGGACCTCGGCTACGTTGTGTCCCCGGAGGTGGGACGGCCCCATGCACTGGGTGTAGAGGCCGACCCGCGGCCGCTGCCGCAGCCAGTCAGACAGCCAGGCCAGGTGGCAATCACAGTAGAGGTTGTTGGAGTGAAGACGACTGCATGGAAAGAGACACATCAATACTTTCAAATTAGGAAGAACAAACAGAAAAGCAACTGGCTTTCCCAGCCCCCCCTTCAGTGAGCAACTATGCCAATTTATTAATAAAAATTGTTTATGCAGAATTAATTTTTCACATCTTTCATTGAAAGTCTTGGAGTTAAATGCTAATAAATAAAACTATACAAGCAGCAAAATTACTTTTTATTTGTGGTCTCATTAATTGGAAGAAAAAAGAAGGCTTCCTAATAAAGTAACCTATCTATAGTTTCTTCTCTCTTGTCTAAGAGAAAGAAGTAAATATACAAGAGCTTGAAAGCTGCTGTGGGAGTCTTTAGTCCAGATCTGTACAAATAGTGAATAAGACAAAAATGTCTCAAATAAATTGCCCTGCAGTGATAATATACTGTCAGAAAAAAGAGTTAATAAAAGATTTGGTTTCCAATTAGATACATCTGCAAGTCTGGCCATTATTAGTCTCTATAGAAACAGCCTGCATACTTTAACAGGTCATACTCATTTTCTGCTGAACAAGTCAGAGTAATAACTCAATATAAACCACTTTTTTTTTTTTGTTTAATCATAGAAAGAGGAATTAGGTGCTTTTGGCTCCTAGGGACCTTCGTTCTAAGCAATGCCTGAAATTAAAAGACCAAATGGCAGCAAGCGATGGAATTAAGTAAGTTGTCTCTCTGTTGGCAGGGTCCGACACAAGACCATGGCTCCTTGCCAAGTGGCAAAAAGCACTTTGCCATTGATAAAATATCAGACAAATGTGTTCACTAAATTAGGTAAATTACTTTTCTCTGGCTTTTACATTTTCTCAAACTACAGAAGAGGGTGTCCACAGCTATAAATCAAATCCTTACTCAGAATCATCCATAACAGAGTAATGTCATTTTGGTCCTTTTTAGCTGATGTGCTCAATCCTAACTAAATAACTGGAAAGGAAGTGCAAGAAAATCAGAATTTAGACAAGGGGTCTAATTAATCCATCAAAAAAAAAAAAAAATCTGTAAAGCAACATGAAATGTCTAATCAACATAAACAAAATATTTTAACTAACTCACATTTTTTTCCCCCCATAAATGACTAGAAATTAAAGGCAATGTATTTTCCTATAGTAATTCTTGGGTGGGTGCTTTGCAAATACAGCTCACAATACAGCACACTCATTCAGTACAATCTGTGGCCAGCTGTAGGCAAGAACACCATTGCAAATCAGAACTAATGCCGCTGAAATCAATACGGTTATACAAGCATATTCTGACTGCAAATGGGATGTTACAGCTATAATCTAGGACTCTGTGTGTCCATTTTCTTTTGTTTCTAAAATAAATTTTCAAAAGATGAAATAACCCACCAAAAAAGTGTAAATGTTGCTAATATGTTTCACTGTAATTTGTGGTTCAGGATATAAACAGTATTCGAAGGTTTGAAAGAGGTACAGACATTCATGTTTTCAAGTCTCAGACCCGAAAGAATGGAATGAAATTCTATTCTCAAAATATAACCGAAGCCACTAAAAGTCCATGGTCAGCACTATTTAAGTACTCTTGTTTTTGTCCAAGCAAGAATAGTTACAATTATGTTATGAAATCAACAGAACCACTCACCTGCATGAAGTTTCTTCAGTTACGAATGGTATGTTAACTCGAGTGAATAGCCCTACTCATTTCACAACAGTTGTGCAACCCAACATGCGTCAAAGAAAATGGACAGGCTCTTTGTAAAAGTAGTTCTTTAGCAGTAAGAGCTACTCTTGAACTCTGATAGAAACATCCCATTCATTTTTGATTCCCACTTCACTGGAAAATCTGTTTGAAAAAGAGTCTCAGGACTAAACCTTGATATATTCTGGTTTTGCCACTCCACACAACATACATTTATTCTTAGTTCAGTATAAACATACAAAGGAAATAACCCCAAATGTATCACTTGCATACACACTTTTTTCACTGTGTTTTGTTTTAGAAGCCTGAAGTGTTCTTCTGTGAAAGTCATAACCTCCAAAAATGGGGACCTTATTGTAAATGCTGACACAACTTTAATTATAATAGCACTACCAGATGATGCTATAATTTTATGTTACAAAGAATGTTGGAGAGCCAGTTTAGTTTAATTAGGTCTGCTAGCAGTACAGTAATAAAAGCATAAAGATTTCTCATTTATCATATCTGACAGCCAATCAAAGATTCTTCCATGTTCCTAAATGAAATGTGACCCATTCAATAGCTCAAAGTAAAACAAATTTTTGACTTTCAAAAAACATCAATTTCTTTCTCTATACAGCTGTAACATATAAAAGAGAATCCCCCCTGCCCTCATCTTTTTTAGAAGGTGAAGCTTTTCTGTGACTGAATACAGCACTATGGAAAACCCAGCTGGGAAAAGGCCATTAAACTATTTTCATAGACTTATTCATCCCACATCCTAAAAAAGCTGATGGAAAATGATGCAACTGCTTCTTTATCTGCTGAGCCCCAAGTATCAGCTTTGGGGTCGCTTGTTAGCTTTATCTTTCAGAATTAGCTGCCATACATGCACACACAGACTTCACACTCATAAACCTCATGATACTTCAATATTTTTTAATTGAGCTTATGCTTTCTTTGCCTGTATACTTATTTTTAGACCACTGACAAAACTTGATAGAGGTAAAAATGATATACTGGACTGATAAAAATGGCAGCCAGTTTCAGCGGGACTACTTACAATGTTCTGAGTTTGGGCATATGGTTGAAACTTGCCACGGACAGTCGAGTGATATTGTTATTGTTGAGAGTGCTGCGAAGCCAAGAAGAAGCATATTAACATGTTACAGTTATGTTACATTTACCACACTTTTAAAGAAGGCATAGCTAATAAAGATCATGGTGTACTGTTTTTAGGGATGGGTATCAGGAAAAAACCCATGCTTTTAGATATACTTTTCCTCCCTGTTCAATCTGTGGTAAAACACTATGGTTTGACCATTCCATTAATAATCCTAACTAATTTGAGGTCCCAGTACCCTATGATTCACTCCAACGGAACTTCCACCTATGTTGAGAACATCTATGGCATTCAAGCTAAGCTTGTCATCCTCATGTAAAAAAGACAGTTCTTGGAGAAAATGCCTTTATTCTGGGACTCTGGTTTCTCTTTGTAGCTTCTGAGAGTCCGTATTTTTTTGACAGAGGATACAAGTACAAGATCTGCCTGTTTTTTCATGAATTTTAGGAAAAGATTAACTCTGGGCTGCAATTAGGTTTTATGTGGAACAGAGTTGCTATAGATGATCCAGAGCTGCATGAAGAATAGGGGAGCTTCTGCTATACAATGGAAAGAGTCGGGAATCTTAATACTTCAGCAAATTAATAACTAAAAATTTAGAAAAGTTGCCTGGAACTTGAGTTAGGAACTAGGAACAAATCTTAGCCAATTGTTGGCTAGAACAGACCTGTTATACTCAGTAAGTGTAGTTTGTAAAGATAATGAAACTTTATGAATGATCCTGCATTAAATATTGTCTTTAGGCTGCAAATAAAATGCAAATAAGCTCGACTCCAGAACAAGGAAACAAGCTGTAGAATTTACAGATTTGACTTAGAGATTACTCATTTGAGAAGAAAGGAGAATGTGCTCTGGGATTTTAAACACATAACTATGCCACTAATAAATAATTCCCACTGACCACCCCTTTTTTCCCTTTTGAAACAAAAAGTGTTTTACTTTTTTCTTTTTTCTTTTTTTTTTTAAAACCACAAAGTATAATTTGTGCTCATTTTAAATAAATTTTTAAGTACTTTCTGATCCTGAAACACAGAAAGGTAAATTCACAGCACCCCGAACAGGATCAGGCTATACACCTCCACATTAACCAAGCAATTAATTACTGGTGCAATGTGCTGCATTTTACCTTTGTGTGCTTACTCATTCCATGTCCTAAATGTTTTCTTCACTGTGCATAAGGGATCTCCCCTGTGTGCCCTTAGGGCTACATAAACAAAGAGAAGAATAATCAAAAGAAGAAAAAAAGGGAGAATCATGCCCTTTTTCAAAACAGAACAAAAATGAAACAACAAAAAATGGCCATTATTAAGTGCCTTAATGAATAAATGACAATCAGTAAATCTTGGCAGGATTTTCTTACAATGTCCACATAGTAAATGACAGCTCCCATAGTTCTTCCTGCATGACTTCTTACAAGGTTTTGAAGTCATATCTTTTCAATGAAGGGAATGGAAATCAGTACATATTTCCATAGCTGTTAGCTGTTTAAAGAAAGTAAATCTACAAAGGTATAATTTTCAGTTTCAGATGTTTGATGTTTGCCTTCCTATTTCATATACATGAGATATTAGTTTATTTTTGCAAGGGTACAGGAAAGTATCAGGAGTAGATGTAAGGGATACATAAGGAATTAAATAATTTTCATAACTATTTCTATCTAATGATGAAAATGCTTGATTTCATTTCAGAGATATAATTAAAAAAAAGTTGGCTCAATACTTTTACCTAAGCTTTACATACTATTACAAAGAGTTTGATGACTGAAAGACATTTTTTTATTTCTTAGATACTTCAATTTTTTTAATATGACAGCACTATATATTTTCCCATAGTCACTGTTTCCCCAGTACAGCAGGTTTTCCCTTAAAAAAAAAAAAAAAGAGAAAAAGGAAAAATAAAGTTTTGCAGAAAATCACAGGGAGGATTATGCCTATAATTGTTTTTGTCTTTCAGAATTGTCCAGCTTTCAGGCTGATTTTGTATGTTTAACACTAACAGCTTCTAAGATTCTGCAATTATTTAACCAATCTATAAGACCTGTTACTTTGGTAAACATTTCAAACTTGTCACTGAACAGGACTACAACCTAGGTAACTTTAAAGATTATTTAAAAACTTTATCATATACTTATAGTTTGAAGTAATATACACATTCTGTGCTTAGATAGAATAATTAACTCCAAAAGAAAACAATATATGCAGTCTTATATGCTACCCAGTGAATATACAGTATGGTCTGATCTACGTAGCTTTCATTCTTTAAGCTGTATCGGAAAGGAAGCTGAATTAGATACAAACCCTTCAGTATTGTCTGAAATATCTCTCTCAATTTTTTAAAAACTTAATCTCTATATCATTGCTTATCACATAACATAATCTAGATAGTGAACGTTTAGTTGTATATTTGAACAATGCTAATATTCTATGTACATTCATTCACAAAATTCTAACTACCTACATTTTCAGCAGACTATTATTTTAACAGAGTTTTTTTTCCTTTTTCGCATTCATTGAAGTGGATGTGAAAATGTTACCACTGACTTCAACTGGCAAGGATGACCTTTTTAGAATGCTAAAAATTGCAAGCATTAAAAAACGCAGAAAACATTTGTTTTGTTTTGTTTTTTTAAATATACATTTAACACTTTCACTTGTAAAGAAAGGGTTGTATTAAAAAACAGGATAACCAGATTAAGCCATCACTGGAAAAGTTATTGTCATATTATATGAGTTCCAAAGATAAAAATCTCACAGAACATCAGGTTTACTGACAGACAACCAACAATTCAGTAGCTTCACAATTAGATGTAATATTGAACCTACAGTGCATTTTACATGGCTTTATACCAGCAAGTTAACAATAGGCATGTTATTCTGTAATTACAACATACAGAAAAAATAATCAAAATTAGCTGTCAGATCCATTCGCTCATAAGAAAGACCAACGATTGCTCAATAATAAAAAAACTTTACCACCAGCAGCTTAGTCTTTAGTTTCTTGGACATATAGACACTATCTATTGCCAAAGAACCTTCTTTACTTCAGAATCTTAAAAAAACCCCAAAACCCAAAACTTAGCAAAGCACCCCTCCCTCACCCCCCTCAAGGTGGTGTGATTTACCAAGTGTGAGTCAAACTACCGTGAAGTAACTTACTGATACAGAAAGTCTTTCACTTCTCTTAATGTAGAAAGCCCAGAAAAATGGTGACATTTTGACTGACAGAGCAAATAATTCAGGAATGTGTCCTGTGCCTCAGATTCTTTGGGAACTGCGGCACTTTGCTCATTACAGTAACTATTTTCAGGTCAGAGGTCACCGATGATAATTTTGTTACCTTTAACCTCTCTGATGGCCACTTTGAGACAGTGAGAAAAAGTGTGAGAAAGAGTACTGCAACACTAACCTTCAGTGACATAAAAAAGATATTTTTCTACACATATAGAAATTTATAGACGTAAAATTTAAAATGTTAAAAAAAGGCAGTTTACGTGGACATGCTAAACATCTTAACACGTAACAGTAGTGTTTGATAGAGAAGTGCCTCTTTGAAAACACCCAGATTGTCAAATATATATAGTATATGGTTCCTTAAACAGAGTGTGAAAGCCCAAATTCATGTCAGAGTATACAACAAAGGCAATCCTGAAAATGTTCAGCGCTTCAACAGTGATGGATAATTTACAAAATTAATTGGATTCATTAATACTGCCTCCCCATTTTAAAAGGAAATATATCCTCTTCTTACAGTATCTGCCATCTGCTTTTTTTTCTTTTTTATTTTTTAAGTTGTGTTTAATGGCTGTCTTGCACAGGAAAGGAATCTCTCTGCCTCTCCACATCGTTTTGCCATTTTCTAGCACATGGCAGAGGATTATTTTAAGACACCTTTTCACTAGTCCATGCTGACACCAGGCTGCAGCTCGTAGATAAGCTTTTACATTAGTACTCCCCAGATACTGAGCTCTTGCTACAAGTAAGAGATACAGGAATACTTACAGCACTTCCAGGTCGCGCAGAGCCCTAAATGCCCCATCTTCAATACAGCTGATCTGGTTGTAATCCAGTTGCCTGTTAAACAGATTAGGAAGGTATTTGTAAGGGAGACGAGCGTTGGCAGTGCTAGGTGCACGGAAAGCTTCCTGAAGGGCCGGCAGAGCTAGGCCACGCTAACCGGAACGCTCTCGCAAATACGCTTGTACGCTTGCGACTGTCACACAGCATGCTGGCCTGGGTGCTGCCACAGAAATCCCTTTTTGTTCTCAACTGTCTGCGCAAAACAGCAGCGCTGGGAAAGCTCCAGTAAATAATAACTGCACCTTATATTAAATGCCAAAGGAATGCAATTTCATTACATCAAGAAAAGCTATCCATTAAAAGCTCTCAGCGTCATCTTGCTGAAACAATTTCATTAAGGTAAAGGACGGTAAATCACTTAATGTCACACGCATCCCCTCGGTGACCTAACAGAATCCATTTATCAGAGCAGCCCAGCTGCATGTTAATTCCACCCGCCGCGGCGGGGACCGGCGAGAGACACCACTTTTTAGGGGTCTCTCTGCGTGCGTGCATGCCTGGAGCGGGTGGGAGGTGCCGGGGCGTGGGGGGGGATTCAGAATCATTACCTTCTAGAATATTTCTATACGTACAAATAATAGTGTCCGAGGTATTTATATACTTGGTTACTTATCTCCTTTAATTCCGCTCCAAATGAAACTAGCATTTCTGCTGTTACCTTCGGTATGTGGTTTCCTACGTACTTTGTGCTCTCTGCAATTATATGCAGATAGGATGTTGTAACGGAGCACTTGAATTCTGGATATAAAACTAGCAATCCATCCCATACATTATTCATCATTAAGTATTAAGTTATGAAAAATTTATATTTATTTCTCTGAAGAATATTATTACCTTCTCAATTCAAAACATTGCTACAGTACATACTGCCCAATTAAAAAAATCTGCTGAAATTAACAACCATGCAAATACAAAATCTCAGTTTCTCTGCTGATAAAAGCTTTTCCTATAAACACTGCCACACGTCTTGCGCATTCCAGGGCACGAGTTGCAAAGCAAAGATGATACAACCTCACTTTAAACAACCAGAAGATATTCTCCAAGCCGGTAACTTATCAGTGTCAGATAATATACATGAGTAAACGTGTGTGAACAATACTAAGAAAATGAACAAAACACAAATGAACTCTGCCCTTCTGTCTTCAATTATATATTAGCTAGCAGGGCTAATGAGGCTTTTACTAAAGCATTTTCTGTGATTCTTCTAAATCTATGATAATGTTTTACTTTATTAATAAATCATCACACCCACCGTTGAGTGTAATGTACCAACTTCTACAAAGTTCTTCTAGTTTCATCCACATTTTTCATCTGAATTACTACTACACAGGAATAAAATATTGTCATAACTGTAACAGTGTCTGTGTTTCTGTGTACTGAAAGCTAAATGCAAACTATCATTTCCTGAATATGATCTTTAATCATTTTGGTGCAATGTTACGGCACCAGCGCTGCAGTGTTGGAATATTTAAGCCTACTTTCTCAGGCTCCTTCAATTTTTACTAATGAATTTCATTTAACAATTAAGTTAATAGCCTTTTTATTTTAAAGAGGTAAAATATATACACAGTACAATTCTCTAACCTCTTGAACAATTTATCAAAGCTATTTAAATTAGCACAATGGCATGAAATGTTACCCTTGACACAATACAAAAGAGAAATTGTTTCCAGACAGATTGGAAAAATCTTTTAATGCCATCAAATTTGCCTAATGCAGTCTGCAGGTTAATCTGTAAAAGGGTGAGCTGTATGTTTGCCCATATCTTATTATCCTTAGCTGTCAATGTATAAATCAGTGCTGACACAGCTTCTTCTAAATCATCCATATTATACACAAAGGAAAATCTTTTAACAGTAGAGAAAGCACTTGAGCAAATCGTGTCCTACGCAAACTGAAAGGCAGATTTCTTCCACTAGACTGGCAGCAGCTGCGGTGCACATGAAAACTTTTGGACTTCTTCCTTTAATGAGTCACCATGACCACTATCTTAGTGAAGGGTGAGTTGTTTTCAGTTAAATCTTCTTACCAGAAAGATTACTTTGTTTGCACTGAACTAATTAGTTGATTTCAGTTTGGGGGAAGGGAATTTTGGAGGTGGAAGAGAAGAAATATTTCCTAGTTTTATAGATTACTGTCTTTGAAAGATATTACCGTCTTTATGTTTTAGATGATCTTCCATCAGTTACGACCATGATATAAACCGATCAGACACACACCATGAAGAACAATTGGCATGATATATGTTTTTTAAGCTATGAAAGGTACATGACTTTGTGTGCCTGGCTTGAATAGCGATTTATGGTGTTTGTGTTAAGGTAAAGATATCCACTGCATATATAATCCTAACAGAAAGTTAGACAATATTTCACAACCAGTATATATCATTAACTTACGATGTCTCTCCAATGGATATACTGAAGCAGTCTGAATTTTTTTGGATAAGACCGGTTCCTGATAGCAAGTTGTATGAGTGCAGTAACTCAAGACATAAACAAGAATACCGGAGAAAAAAAGCACATAACTTCTCTAATTTTAAGTTATGTTTTATAATTTGGTTTTAGCATAATGACTTTCAAAACCATGCATAAGAACTAAAAGACTATAATGAAACTTTTCTCCCCCTAAATTATTGAGCATACCAATAATCCTAACTACATTTTAGAAAGCTTTTTTTCCCCCTGAGAGTTTCTTTTCTTCTTTTCAAATTATTAAAACAGCCTGAGAACAGAAGCTGATCAGACACGGACCAGCAACTCTGGCCCATCCTCATCCTTCCCCTCTCCCCAGTCTCTCTTCCTCATCATCAGCCCCGCCCCATCTCCATGTTGGGTCTTTTCTATGTGGGATCTCTCCATCCCTTTGGAAAGTCACTATTCCTTTCTGCCCTTCCTTCCACAAAGCAGCAGATAACCTTTGGCAGTGCCCTTCCTGTGAAGCTCATGAAACACCAAACAACAGCTGTCATACTCAAAACCTTTCAGTTGTCACAGTGAATTAAATATGTTTTGCACCCATATCTGCAGCATTACCTGGGTATTTCACATACTTACTAATCTTCTGCTATTTGAAATGTTAATGTTTATATGAGTTCTGCTATAAGAACTAGTAAGAACTAAATAAAAAGCTTTCATCTAATAAGAAAATGTCTGCTTTAAAATGTTTTTATTTATTGCTTTTGCTGATACATCTTCCACTGTAGAAACATGTTGCTAACTTGTATTTTCTTCCCTTTTAGCATATGTTGTCTACCAGATAATGATAAATAAATATCTAAAAATAAACTTTGTTATCCCACAAGAAGAGCATTTAATGACTAACAGAAGATGTTGCATACATCTGAAAACTACCACCCTCATACAGAAAAGAACTGGTATCTGACAGAAAAACCTTCTTTACTCATTCATAGAGGCTGCGTTAAGAGTTGGGACAATTTCAGTCAATCTGCTTTACTCTCCTCTTCTTCATAGCTTAAGGACACTTTGTGTCCCATGCAGGAGAGGCACAGTGCGGCTTTACCTTCTTCTCCTTTGTTCAGAAATGATTACATTCGCCTCATGTGCCAACTAAATGGTAAACATTGTTTACGAAGTCATCAGAAAAAGTCAGAAGCCTTTCTAGATCCTTACAGTAGCTTCCTCCCCATTAAAACATTTAGGAAAAAAGTTTCTAGTTTTAGCACATTGTACGCTGGATTTCATATCATTAAAATTTTTCCTTGGGAAAGGAACAGAGTGCACAATATTGATGACTGCAACACCATTTTTGGAAACAGTCACTGTTCTTAATGTGTCCCTGTATTTTTTACAATAGAACTGACTTATGTTTCCTATTTCTCAATTCCCTTCTCAATTTCAATTTCAAGAGGAATCAATAATTTCAGAGGCATTAGTTGAGAAAGATGTAACAAAATAATGTAAAAATTTATTCTAATTTTTTATCAAACTTCAGAAAACTGCTTGTTTCCTGTGACTATTACTATTTTTTGTGATTATTCTTTCATTTGGAAGTCAAGTGCTTTTCTTCTACTTGCCATTTATTTTGCTAATGTAGTTCATTTTGCTCTTTGCTAAATTTTCCCTGTAAAACATTTTGAATTAATACATTTTTTTAAATATACATAATGTAGCAAATTATTAACCTTTTTCTTTTATCCCAAAATTAAAAAGCAAGACTTACAAATACTTCCAAGTAAGGCGTACTTACTGAATAAACTAGAAAGAAAGGGGGAACAGATCTATAGTTCAATGGCTCCATCCCCTCAAAATTATCTAGCACTCTACACAGCTAAACCCACAATTATTTTCCAGAAGCAAAATTAAAAAAAAAGTCAAAATGAAACAGGAGAATGCCATGAAAAGGATGATGAACGCAGAATGAACAACCTGTAAGTTATATGATGCAGTGATACTATCACATCAGTTTGACTTCCCAGGAATAATGCAATTTAGCAATTAGATGACAAACAGTATCAAGACTATTATAGCATGGCGAGCAAATATATTCCTGTTCTAGCATGGGAGCCATATTAAGCCATATCCCATGAAAGTTCTGTTAGAGTGGTTTATTTAAATATTAATTAGAAAATCTTTATCTGTAGAACCATTTCTACTTAGTTACTCTATATATCTACAATCATCCTTGCAAGTCCCCTCAACACGATTACGACATCCTGTTTAGTAAAGCAGAGGCACCCTCACTTTCCAAAGTAGCGTTGATGCAAAAGGGCCTAAAGGCTCTTGAGAGTCCAACTACCTTTTGCATGACACTTTAACATTCAACGGAAGCATAAACTAATTTTCTTTAAAATTCAAATCCTCGAAGAGGATTTGCATTATTCTCAGTACTTGTCATAGCCAAATAAAACTTAAAGATAAAATTGAATCCATGTCTTCCTACAACAGAGTTTATCAACCCAGTCTGAAAGAACCTTCTATGTCAATCTGCTTTGTATTATCATGGGAAAAATCTACAGGAAACTGCATAAACCACAGTGACATTTGCTACTTTTCCTAGTAAAAGCATAGGCTACATTTTTCAATAGGGTAAATTCAGATACCGTGTAAAATTTTGCATCAGTATTGACACTTGACTTAGCAGGTGAAACCACACCTAATTCAGCTGCCTAGATGTTATTCACCTACTATTTATTGTCACTCAAATAAATACCTTGCAAGGAAGGTCTCGGTTCACATTCAGAGATTTCTGATTTGAAACTCATCTTCAAAGCCAAATGCTTTGCTTGATTTAAAAACATAATTGACTTTAACATTTTGTAAATGATTTGGTTGACAAAAAAACAAAACTGTTTTCAGCAGGCCAATTTTTAAGAAAGTAGTCTGAAATGAAAATAACAACTTTAAAAATAGTACTGAAATGGTATTTATTGAAACAGTCAGAAAGAAAAGCTTTTTTTTCCTAAAGGCCATAAGGTCACTGACCAGTTTGGCAACAAGAGTTTTAGAAGGCACTAGAAAAGTGCACCTGTTGTTTTCTTCATTCCTTCAGAGCTATTTTTTTCTTTAATAAAAATCTTAAATATACACTGAATGTATTTCACTAGCATCCTGTGAAAATCCTTCTTGATGTATACCTGAAACATAGGTGGCTGAACAGACTAGTAGCTGAATTAAGATTCCCAGTAAGAACAAGTATGTGAAATATGCCAATTCTAAATTATTAAAGCATGCCTTAGACAAGCAATGCCTTGGATTAGCCCTTGTACAGTTTGAGTAGACAAATATTCTTCCAGTTGCAGTGGAGTTTTGTGCATGATCTGAGAAGAAATCAGTAACTAGAACATCTTCAGCAGGACTCTGTGGTTTTCGACTGCTAATAAAATTGAACTTCAGAAAAATGTCCAATCATTGCCAACAAAGATTAATACAAAATTCCGTTATGCCTTTAGTGACAATGACAGTTTTAAATCTTTCACAATAGGCATAAAAGAGGTATCAGGGCAACACCAAGTAATATTAATCAAGGTTTCGGACAAAGGTTAGCGTAATGGAAAGGACTTTGAGTGGATGCTGGTGTCTGTCTTTCTCTCCACTAATTCTCCATTTTCCCAGCCAATTTAATCTGTGAAGCTACTACATTGCCCTGCAGCCTTTATCCTTGGCGTGACGGCTACAGTGCTCCCCACTTGCTGGGGAAAAAATGGAACCAAATGAGCACAAAGCCACCAAAGAAGAGGGTAGCCCAAAGTAAGGCCAGACCATGATAAGAAAAACAGGGCACAAGATATCTGCAAGAGATATGATGGAAATGTTCCTTAGTATTTTTAGTATCATTTGATGTTGCACATATTTAGCATCACAAGTCAGCCATGATGTTGGTGTATTCCTTTCCATCCTCTGCCACATATCAATTACACAGCAGAAGAGAAAGTTGGAATCTTAGAAAATTTTACATACTTCAAATGGAAATGTCATAATATAATTTCATCAAAATCATAAGAGCAGGGGTCAAAATCTAATTCTCAAAAACTGAGCATAGTACTATTGTTCAGTTGTGTTTCAGATTTGTTTGCTTTTTAAGCCCAGTTATTTTTCTTCCTAGTAACCAGATTCAAGAAACAACCCATCCAAACTTATAATCTGGGCAGCTAAAGCATTTTCTTACCATCTTAAATACAAACAAAATTCCTGAGGTTGGGGAGATTTTAAACATCTTTCACATCCAGTGTCAGTACTGTATCACCAGGGAGGGCTACGAAACCGTCATTAACATGTATATTAAAAAATCTGTGTTTCATTTCCCATCTATGTGATAATTTCTATTTGTTTTTTAAAAACAGTGTCTGCCACTGTGTCCTCTGAAGAACCTAAATTCTTGGTCCATATTTTTCTCCTTGAAAAAGTAGCAAGTTAGGAGTAACTTTCAGAATTATATTTCCAGAACTTGCACCCTAATTTCTGTGAAGTCCCAGATCAGCAGCTACACTAAAAGTGGATTATTCTTCAAGTCATTGCCCTTGAACAGGAAAATCAAGACTTTGAGACAGAGCAGCTAGGTTTTTTCCTACATTTGAACTGCCAAAGTACTGGATACTGGGTTTCCAGTCTGGGGAACCTGTACAAAATAAGCTTCCCTCATTTTTTGTCACTTCTGAAGAACGTGATTCATTACCAACAATTGGGCTATATTGGTGAGAGTGAAGCCAGGACACTCTGTCTAGCATTTGTGAGATAACATCTGAGTTGTGCATCCAGTCTCAGCCTCCCCAGTAGAATCACAGAATTACAGAATCACAGAATCACTAAGGTTGGAAAAGATCTGTAAGATCATCAAGTCCAACCATTAAAAAAAAAAAAAAAAAAAAAAAAAACCCAAAAAAACCACAAAAAACCCCCAAAAAACCCCCACCCACAAACCAAAAAAAACACACCACAACCCACACCAAAACAACCCACCCAACACCACACAGCACCATGCCCATCAAGCCACATCCCACAATGCCACATCCACACGCTCCTTGAATACCTCCAGGGAGGGTGACTCCACCACCTCCCTGGGCAGCCTGTTCCAGTGTTTCACCACTCTCTCAGTAAAGAACTTTTTCCTAATATCCAGCCTAAACCTCCCCTGGCGCAACTTGAGGCCATTTCCTCTTGTCCTGTCACTAGTCACTTGGGAGAAGAGACCAACACCCACCTCTCTGCAACCTCCTTTCAGGTAGTTGTAGAGAGCGATAAGGTCTCCCCTCAGCCTCCTCTTCTCCAGGCTAAACAACCCCAGCTCCCTCAGCCGCTCCTCATAAGACTTGTGCTCCAGACCCCTCACCAGCTTCGTCGCCCTTCTCTGGACACGCTCCAGCACCTCAACGTCCTTCTCGTAGTGAGGGGCCCAAAACTGAACACAGCATTCGAGGTGCGGCCTCACCAGCGCCGAGTACAGGGGCACGATCACTTCCCTGCTCCTGCTGGCCACACTGTTTCTGATACAGGCCAGGATGCCGTTGGCCTTCTTGGCCACCTGGGCACACTGCTGGCTCATCTTCAGCTGGATGTCAGTCAACACCCCCAGGTCCTTTTCTGCAGGGGAGCTTTCCAGCCACTCATTCCCAAGCCTGTAGCGTTGCCTGGGGTTGTTGTGGCCAAAGTGTAGAACCCGGCACTTGGCCATGTTGAATTTCATCCAATTGGCCTGGGCCCATCTATCCAGCCTGTCCAGATCCCTCTGCAGAGCCTTCCTACCCTCAAGCAGATAAACACTCCCTCCCAACTTGGTGTCATCTGCAAACTTGCTGAGGGAGCACTCAATCCCCTCATCCAGATCATCAATAAAGATATTAAACAAGACCGGCCCCAAAACTGAGCCCTGGGGGACTCCGCTTGTGACCGGCCACCAGCTGGATTTCACCCCATTTACCACAACTCTCTGGGCTCGGCCATCCAGCCAGTTTTTTACCCAGCGAAGAGTACACCTGTCTAAGCCACGAGTCGCCAGCTTCTCCAGGAGAATACTGTGGGGGACACTGTCGAAGGCTTTGCTGAAGTCCAGGTAGACAACACCCACAGCCTTCCCCTCACCCACCAGGCAGGTCACCTGGTCATAGAAGGAGATCAGGTTGGTCAAGCAGGACCTGCCTTTCCTGAACCCGTGCTGGCTGGGCCTGATCCCTTGGTTGTCCTGCACGTGTCCCATGAGCAGCCTTAAGACGAACCTCTCCATAATCTTCCCCGGCACCGAGGTCAGGCTGACAGGCCTGTAGTTCCCTGGATCCTCCTTCCGGCCCTTCTTGTAGATGGGCGTCACGTTGGCAAGCCTCCAGTCGTCCGGGACCTCCCCCGTTAACCAGGACTGTTGATAAATGATGGAGAGCAGCTTGGCAAGCTCCTCCGCCAGCTCCCTCAGCACCCTTGGGTGGATGCCATCAGGCCCCATAGACTTGTGAGTGTCCAGGTGGCATAGCAGGTCATTAACTGCTTCCTCCGGGATCATGGGGAGCCTATTTTGCTCTCCATCCCTGTCTTCCAGCTCAGGGAGATGGATACCCTGAGGATACCTGGTCTGGCTATTGAAGACTGAGGCAAAGAAGACATTAAGTACCTCAGCCTTTTCCTCATCCTTTGTGACAATGTTCCCCACCACATCCAGTAAAGGATGGAGATTCTCCTTGGCTCTCTTTTTGTTGTTAATGTATTTATAGTATTTTTTGTTGTCCCTCACGACCGTGGCCAGGTTGAGCTCTAGCTGGGCTTTTGCCTTCCTAATTCCCTCTCTGCATGACCTAACGAGGTCCTTGTATTCTTCTTCACTTGCCTGCCCCTTCTTCCAGAGGTGACAAATTCTCTTCTTTTCCCCGAGTCTCAGCAAAAGCTCCTTGTTCAGCCAGGCCGGTTGTCTTCCCCGACGGCTCTTCTTACAGCACATGGGGACTGCCTGCTCCTGCGCCTTCAAGATTTCCTTCTTGAAGAATGTCCAGCCTTCCTGGGCCCCTTTGCCCTTCAGGACCGTCTCCCAAGGGACCCTCCCGACCAGTGTCCTGAACAGGCCAAAGTCTGCCCTCCGGAAGTCCATGGTAGCAGTTTTGCTGACCCCCCTCCTTACTTGGCTAAAAATTGAAAACTCTATCATTTCATGGTCGCTAAGCCCACGACGGCCTCCGACCTTCACTTCTCCCACCAGACCCTCACTGTTCGTAAACAGTAGGTCAAGCAGGGCACCTTCCCTGGTAGGCTCCCTTACCAGCTGCGTCAGGAAGTTATCTTCCACACACTCCAGGAACCTCCGGGACTGTTTCTTCTCAGCTGTGTTATACTTCCAGCAGATGTCCTCTAAGTTGAAGTCCCCCACAAGAACAAGGGCTTGCGACTGTGAGACTTCTGCCAGTCGCTTGTAGAACGCTTCATCGGCTTCTACGCCGTGGTCGGGTGGTCTATAACAGACCCCCAGCAGGATATCCGCCTTGTTGGCCTTCCCCCTCATCCTTACCCATAAGCATTCAACCCTGTCGTCACATTGAGCTCTATACAATCAAAGCACTCCTTGACGTACAGAGCCACCCCACTGCCTCTCCTTCCTTGCCTATCCCTCCTGAAGAGTTTATAGCCACCCATCGCAGCACTCCAGCCATGCAAGTCGTCCCACCATGTTTCTGTGATGGCGACCACGTCATAGCTGTCCCGCTGCACGATGGCTTCCAGCTCCTCCTGTTTGCTGCCCATGCTGTGTGCATTGGAATAGATGCACTTGAGCTGGGCTATCGATCTTGCCCCCGACAAAGGCACGCCACCCCTAGGCTCATCTCTAGGTACCCTGGCTTCATCCCCTTCCCCCTTCAAATCTAGTTTAGAGCCCTCTTGATGAGGCTTGCCAATTTACGAGCAAGGATCCTTTTCCCCCTTGAGGATAGCTGAACACCGTCTGCACTCAGCAGACCCGGTGCTGTGTAGACCGCCCCATGGTCAAAGAATCCAAAATTCCTCCGATGGCACCAGTCTCTGAGCCACGCATTGACCAGGTTCACTTTCCTATTCCTATCAGCGTTCCTCCCCGCCACTGAAGGGATTGAGGAAAACACCACCTGTGCTCCTGATCCCTCAACCAGTCTCCCCAAGAAGACAGGCGCTGACATGCTGGGCTGAGTCCAACGAGGGCCACCAAGATGGGAGGGCTGGAGTAGGGGACATTTGGGAAGAGTCTGCAAGAACTGTGTTTGTTCAGCCTTAAGAAGAGAGGATGAAGGGGGGATCTTACTGCTGCCTATAACTGCCTAAAGGGAGGGTATAGACAGAGCCAGACTCTTCTCAGTTATAAGACAAGAGTCAAGAAACAAAGTGGAAAATGGAAAACTCCAATTAGATATAGAGCAGGTTTGTTGGAGCTGATAGCTTTTTGGGGTTTTTTGTTCTTTTTACTGTAAGGGTGTGGCAGGTTGCCCAGCCTGTCAATTCTCATAATACCTTGCCCATTTTGCTTTTATCTTCTACAGAATCTATACTGTGAATGTTATTAAGAAGACGTCCAGAAAGGAAGGATCATGGCCACATTTTACGGAAACTAGACAGCTTCTTCCAAGAAACATCAAGAGGACTCTAGAGCTAACATATTAGCAGGAAATCAAAAGATCATAGTGGTATCATCAACCTTAAAGGAAGCAATTTCCTTCAGATAATCTGAGTTAACATCTAATTCCCTTTGCTCTACAAAGACTAGAAGTACAGTAAGATATTTTCCAAAATATTCCAACTCCTGATTTGGATGGGGAAGTACTTAGGGGGAGTGAAAGAATGGTGAATCTCCATTCAGGAACACGAAATATGTTATCAGGTCAAGTTCTGTAAGATTTGTCAACTGCCTTTGAAACAGCTTAATAGAGCTACTGTACAGGATGGTTATCAATCCTTGAGTTTAAAAAAAAAAAACCTCTCTGTGATTTATATTGAAATTGATGTAATTAATGTTGTTACACAAAGCAAATCTTGAATTTACAACATGTTTTAATACCGGTTTCTTTACTCTTTCTACCTTCACCTACCATAAGTTTGGTTAACATCTTGAACATTATGCTCAACTACTGGGTAATTAAAGAAGAAATGCCAAAATTAGAACAGATATTGAATTCTGTTTATGACAGTTCTCCCTAAGTATATATAAATATTTGGTTCCTGGACCTTAGGTTAGTCACCCAATAGATGCTAAATTCCTTCATAGAATCATTCAGTTTGGAAAAAACCTTTAAGATCATTGAGTCTAACTGTAAACCTAACACTGCTAAGTCCGCCACTAAACCATGTCACTAAGTGCCACATCCACACGTCTTTTAAATACCTGCAGGGATGGTGACTCAACAGCTTCCCTGGGCAGCCTGTTCCAATGCTTGACAACCCTTTCAGTGAAGAAATTTTTCCCAATATCCAGTCTAAACCTCCCCTGGTGCAACTTAAGGCTGTTTCCTCTTGTCCTATATCACTTGTTACTTGGGAAAAGAGGACAACACCCACCTCGCTACAACCTCCTTTCAGGTAGTTCACTTCACAGTTTCCTTTGTTTGTCAAGTGATGCTTTCTATACCTATCGCTTATCAAATAGCTCCCTAATTTTCTTGAACAATGAAAAAAAAAATAGTCAAATTCTTGCCATCACCCTTCTCTAAGTGTAATGTCCAAGGCTAGATGGAAGGCTAAGTTTCAGATCTCCTTGCCTAAGCTTCTGGAAAGGCACAACGGCTTGATCTAGTTACATAAATGCTGTGCTAGAACCCACCCAAGTCACCCCACAAACTCACTCATCATTCTGATACTCACATCTATACCTCACACACATGTTCTTACAGGAATGTAGGTAGCTTTCGCAAGGCAGAGAGATTTATTTCTTAGTACTTTCAATTGTAGTGGGATCATAAAGATTTCAGATTAAGGGTTTGGTGGGTTTTTTCCCCTTTTTTTTCCCTGAGACCACCAATAAAAGAGATATCTGTAGTATTTATGCTATTACAATAAACTATATGCCACAGATACTATTTGGACTTTGTGGCAATGCTATGGCTTTTATGAATGTTTTTTCTTAATTATCTCCCAAAAGAGAAAGGCTTTAAAGGGCGGATCTACTGTTTTACGCAAGTTTTAGGCATAACTCAGGATGCTTGCCTTGAAAATACACACCAAGATATAAATATTATCTTAGGTAAAGATTAGCATCCTAATTCAGTTTCTGACTGGAGCTATCTCACAATATGTAAGTATACTTATTACCTTCTAAAATACTTCCCTGCCACTAGAAAATTCTCAATGATGCTGTTATTTTTACCAGCAAAGTTCCTTTCTGTAGCTGTATCAATTTTCAAATATAAAAGATCATGCAGAAGAATGCAGGCTTCTCCTTGTAGACAAGCCTCTTTTAGACCATGAATAATGACGGGACCAATTCTGAATAGAAACTCATAAAACATCAATTAAACAAAGTAACAAAGCTATTTTGAGAAGCACTTGCAAGTTTTTGAACATAATAGATTTGAACATAATAGTTTTTCCACTGAGATGTAGTAGGATTTCATTGTGGGGAAGAACCATATCACAAGCATGGTTGAATAAAAAAGAAAAAGGCAAATCTCTAAATATCTTAGCACGTAGGCCAAACTCTTGGGCATTCTGCTAAATCTTTGAAAAAACATCCTCCTAACGGATTTGTGTGCAGTGCTGCGGGCAGCAGAATGAAGCAGAGTCCATCACAGGAAGACAGTAATGCAAAGGCCTTTCTGTCCAGTCCCCTCTTACTGGGGATAAAACATCATGGTCATCCTCTTCGCAATCACAGAGCACTCTGTTTTCAAAGTAGTACAACTCGAAGTTTCATCTTTCTTTTAACACTGGCAAATTCCATTAATAAAAAGTATTTCAATAGAAATTGCATGAAAGCCTCATATGATGGCCTAATAGTTCCCTATTTTTATTGATGCCACATAAGATAGCAATTATATTTTTTCACAGCTGCATCACACTGGCAGCTCCATAGTCTTTCTGGAACCCACTAGTGTATGCCCTCTGTCTTTGTTGGTTGTTTATAAGTGATGAGTCTTCAGCTTAAAGCAGGGGTTATAGCTTTTGAGTGCATGACCTTACATTTCCTACTATACAAGTTCATCACAGTCTTCAGGTCATTCAGCTCTTTCAGTCCACTAAACTGATCTACTGCTCTAAACAGAAAGTCGAAAAGTCACTGCTTTGCTTTGTCTTGAAATTCACATATTTCCACATTTAGAAGCCATCAGAATTCAAAACCTGCCCATGAACTTCAGGGTCACTATCTCCAGGAAAGTAAGTATCTGTCTTTTAGAAAAGACTTATTTTAGCACAGAAGAAAACCGCGTAAGAAAAGTAGTTACACAGTACAAAAATATATGCTAGCAAAACCAGATAACAGCATGATTTTTCTTTCTTTCTTTTATACAAACAAACAAAAGGCAAACTCCCAGACCCAAGGCAAAATGAATTTTTCCACCTGAACAATGAAATGTTTAAAATAGCCTGACATTCAAATATTAAACTCAGGTTACCATAAGCAAATAGTTATAACGCCTAGTTGTGACTCCATTTCAATGTTTCAGATTTCCTATAGGGCAATTTTAGGATGCTTAATAGACATTAAAGTATTTTGCCAAAACAAATGGTAAGTGTTGTTTTTATGCAGAGATTCCTTAAGCAGATATGAACGTGCTTAGGAAAAAGAGATCTGATACAACAAAAGGACACTGTATTGGCAAAGCATTACCATTAGAATATATTCGAGAAGAAGGAAAAGACTTACAGATTTTTTATGTCTACTGCTCCTCGGAATGCCTTCCTTGGTATCGCTTGAATCTGATTTTCACTAAGATCACTAAGAAAAAAAAGAATTAAATTAAACTTAAAATCTGCTATATATATTTATTTCTGTGTATAACAAAAAGAACATGCAAGAAAATAATTTCAGCCATTACAGTTTAGTCAATGTTTCCAATGAAGCTTATTTTATTACCTTAACTGATTTGTAATTGAAGAAAAAGAAGCAGCAATAACACTCAACTTAGTTTATCTGTGTTGCACTAAGAAGCTCCTTTACAGAACAACAATATATATGCCAAACAAAAAGCAGAAGCATTACATAATTTAACAATGAAGGCCAAACTGCTTTAATTTTTAGCTGATTTACTTTTCAACCCATTCCAGGGAAAATTAAAAATAAGCAAAAAGAATGAGCAGTGAGCTGTTGAGAAACAGCAACTATCAAGCTGTGTAACATCTGAGATCAATATATTTCTGATTTTTGTTTCAGAGTGGCAAGCACCATGTATTTGAAAAAAAGGCATTAAAAACCACCCTGCAGCAGATACCTAATGCTCCCCTCCTATTTCCCTGCATTACCAGCTGTACCAGGCTATATGAAACTAGTATTTTTTCCAAAAGAGAAATAATAATTAATTTTTTTTTGCTATCAGGATAAATAACCAACCCTTTTTCTGAGATTTAGAAGTATTTTTGGCCTTCAAAGTGCCATATTGGCAATAAAATCTAGAGACCTGAAATGAAGACAGTAGCAGAAGAGACAACAAAAAAACCTCCCAAACCCACAAAAGTGGAATCCAGGGCTTTTCACATATGCTATACCCCATTAACAAGTAATTCAGTGTAACAGGAGATGATCAATAGATTAAAGTCATTACTGCTATACCTACACTGGATGCAGTTTGAAGGTTTCACTTCAAACTATAGTTTGGTACCCTGGACCAAACATACCTACCACACACGTGGCTCACAAACATCTGAAGGCCTTCAAAGGGACCTATCTACCCTGTAGTCTTAAAATTATGAAGCTAGATCTTCTTTTGGAGGCCTTCAGAGATGCATGTATCTATGGACAACATATACACAAGAACACAAGAAATTATATGACAAGGCTTGCTTGAGCATCCGAATAAGATTTAGAAACAAATCAGATGCATGCAGGCTGTGTCTACACTAGGATTTTCAGTCAGTCTGCAGAGCAGAACTAGATTTCATTTGGCTAAAACCAAATCAGGAGCTTCACTCCAAAAGCACATCAAATGCACTCCAATCCCAAACAGGAGAAGTAAAGTTGTGCAATGTCTTGCTTTTTAGAGACATCTTTTAGATGACCTGTTCAGAGACAGCTTTAAGGAGAAACATTGAAAAATGGTGCATGGAGGTAAGAGATATAGCTCAGATGAAGTGAATAAGCAAGAATCATTCAGTTGACCAGACATAAACAGTCATGCTTTTGACATATTCTTTCCCTAAAATGTAATCTAGCATGAGCTCATGTTTCCAGTTATTAGTAATCATTCCTGGACATCTCTTTCAGATATATGAACTTAAAAAAAAATAAAATTTAAAACTTTATAAAGCCCCACGCTGCCTGAGTCTAACAAAACTTATATCAATATAATCCTTTTGAAAATAATTCTACATACATTGACAACAACTTTGTTTTATCCAATTCATTGTTAATTTATGGAAAATCACATTCTATTTACTAAATCTTTCATAGTTCGTGAATCTAACTGCACTACAATATCTTGCAAAGTATATTTAAAACTAGACCCAATTTTACTATTATTAACAGTGTGTGAAAAAAGAGAGTCTGTGAACTGTGATTTAATTTTCAAGCCACCTAAGTAATCTTGAAATGGGATATGACTGCGTTGCTCTGACAATAAATTCAATGACAATGAATGAAAAAGCAGCCTTCAGCATTTGTTACGGTAACATGATTTAACAGCCTACTTCCTTTAAAAAAATTCCATTATAAGTACAAACAGTAAATATCTATATTTACACTTCTGTTTAATTGACTAATACATTTCAGTTATATAAAAATTGTGCAGAAAGTGGTTAAGTTAGCAGTAGTGATTTGTATCATGACCAATGATTAGTTTATAATACTGATATATGTATATATCTATGTAAACCACTGCCATACTCATAAATATCTACTGCAGGAGGTAATGGCTAATGGTGTATTATGCTTTTTATGACAGTTAATAGACTATCAGCATTCACCATTTTCTATAATTAAAACAAGTGGAAGATGAACAAGATTGAGACAATATGTAAATTATTTTTAAAAATCTAATAAAAACTATCAATGGTCAAAATCTTTCTTTCCTTGACTAAATGCAAAGCTTAGCATGAATGCAAGGACTTACAAGTAACAGCTATTGAGCCGGCTTGCTCAATAAACAATACACTGGGATTGTACATGTGCATATGTATGTCTGTGTGTGTATGCACATGTGAAAGAGAGGAAACTAATAGCATGCTAGATTTACCGCTGGGTCCGCACAGTCAACACCATTTCCATGAAGCACAGGCTCATGTAGACTAAAGTGCACTGTTCCCTGCTAATTTTAGCACATCTGAACTATGAACTACTTGATTCTAAAGGCTCCCAACCTTCCTGTGCAAGGCACTGTTTAAAGCATCCCTCTGGAGATGTAAGTAAGGTTGGCAAATGTTGTTTTCCAAGAGAAATTTTTTTGCAATGCATCTGCTGGTTTCCAAAACTTTCTTGGAATTGGTTATGTAACAAAAGTGTAAGTTACTCATTCATTCCTTCATTGCAAAATTCTACCTCTCTCATAAAAATTATGATTTTCGACACACAATTTATGTCTATTTATCGCAGGAAAGTTTTTAGTAATTATTTATTGAGTGTTTCAACTTTTCATCTGCTCAGTCTAAAAAGGTTTCCTTATAAAAACCTTGAAGGGCTTAAACAAACATTCAACTTTTTTTTTTTTTTCTTGCATAAATTACACCTACATTTCACACTGCAGACCTAGGACTCAGTAAGAAGTTCCCGTGTGGTCTTTTTTTATGATGTTTTAACTCATTCCACTGCAATTCTTAGATTGCTCACAAAAAAGAAGGTCACAAGCAGCACAGGATTGCACTGTGGCTTTCTGGGGAAATGGGGCAAAAATCTATTTTGTAGATAAAACCAGACAATTTTGCAGGCCGTGATGTTACATTGGTTTCACTTTGCAGCTTATATTCTGCAGTGAAGAAAGGTGCAAACCTCATTTTCAGCCTGATGGTCATTGTTTTCCTGCACTAATAACTGTGTGAACTTCACCTCCCACTTCAAAAAGAGGCAGCATTTGAATACTGAGTATAATTTATGGTGGCGCTTGCTATCCCTAAAATGAAAGAGGCTCTAAGCATTTCAATAAGATTTAAGCCACTAAACAACAGAACATCCTACTTTTACAAAAACAAATCTGTATTTTTGAAAGAAAAGGCATGAACCTGTCTTCACATTTGAAACCAGCAATCTGACCAAGATACTTCCATTGGAATAAATTATTCTCCATTATTATTATTACAGCCCAAGACCTTACATCAAAATCCAGCATACCTCTGGAACAGCAGAACTGATTAAAATATATTTTGTACACAGCTAGAGTGAAAAAGCCAAGGTTATTCTACAGACCTTTTTTTTAAATAAGGCACAATGGTCTAGTAAGATGTTTTGATTGAGTCGTCTTTATGCAGATTCTAGTTGTCTTACAGGCTTCTTTCAGCTAAACTGTACTTGACTCTATAATATCATTCCTAGAGAGATATATTCCAAATTATTAAGTCTGAAGTGGAGTACCTTAGACATTGACCTTTCAAGAAAAATCCTTAGTGCTACTTTGTGAGCTTCATTCATTGCATTCGCTGGCTGGCAGAGCACCTCCAGCCACCCGGCCTTCAACGCACCTCCCCGCTCAGACATTACCAAACCAGTGCTCAGCGCCAGAACTGCCGTAAATAACTTCAGTCTCTTTTAGTTTTAAGATGGCACAATAATATTGGGGTTAAATAGATTTTCACACAAAAAGCCATCTGGGCAGGTAAGGCTGGCAGCAGCTGAAAGAGGCTCTTCAGAGGAGGCACAGATAAGCACCTGTGTTGCTCTAGATGCGACTGCACCATCCTGTTTCTAGTCCTTTGTTTCAGAGATGTTTAAGCCGAGTATTCAGCATTTTTCTGAGTTGTAATATTCTGGCTGCAACCCCATGTTCTCAAAGGCAAAACAAGAAAACCAAATCCATATACCAAAACAAGCTGAAGATACGCAGAGGAGAATGCACAAAGATTTCTGCCCAACTATAGTGATCCTTTGAAGAACTTGCATACTTTTTTTTTCCCCCACAGAAGGTCAGATGTGTGTTTCTAAATCAGAGACTAAATATGTTGCACCTAAATAACTTTTTTTTTTTGTAATTAGCATAGTCTACCCAAGTATTGAACTCAGCAATAAAAACAGAGAAATACTATAGCCTCTCTAAGATCCGTGATCCAGTGAGTCCTGGAATTACTGTGCTTACATAAAATATAGTTTCTTTTTAAACAAACTGGGCCAAGGCAATTTACATGCAATGTATACTGATAATCACATATGCCTCAGCTTTTAAACCAATTTCCAAAGGTTAAGGATCGAATTCTGATATTTTCAGTGACATTACAGTAGAACTTGTCTAATTTGAAATTATGCCTGAAAGAATGTAGATTTCTGTATTTCACAAACTGATGAAATAGGAAAAAAATTAATAACAAAAACATAAATCAAAACTCTCACACCCACCCTCCCCAAAAATATCAGCTTCATTTTATGTATTCAGTTAATTATTTTTTTTTTCCTCCGGAATACATTAGCAATCATAATGCATTATGCTTTGTGGAAATTGCAGAAAGATCTTGTCAAAACCTTGCTACTACTGAATCCTTCCTAAGAACAGGATGGAAATGGCACATTTCTATTTATCATATTTACTGGTTAGTAGATAGAAGTATATCAGAGAAAAAAACCCCTACCTAGAATCCTGCTAACATTTGAAATTCATTACCCATTGAATGTAATAACCTATTCTCACAGAAAACCTCAAAAAATTACATGTGCTGTTGCTTTTTTATCTGAGGATAAAGCCCTCAGATAACCTGATATTAATGAGCCTGATAGAGTGCTTCAGCTCTTAAAGAATGCAGACAGTACTGCATTGCAGCTATTTTATTACTCACCATGTATGGTTCCCAGTTGAATATTCCATTTACCCTTAAAAGGAGTGCTAAATTTTTAATTATATAAATTGAAACACCACATATAATACCCATATCATACGCTGTTAAGGCTGTATCACAGTTTTCTTGTGTGGCTAAAACCATTGTTTGTTCTGAAACAATAAATCTTTTGAAGATGGCAAACCTGCTTGTAAATTTAATTACTTGTAATTTTATTTTCCTCTATGGTTTAACCTCCGTCTGTGTATGACCAGTGATATCATAAATCTATACTGCCATTCTCTACTTTGTAAAATACTGAATACTGGGAATGAGTAATTTGTCCTGATTTTTAAAGGAAAAGGCAGAAATACTGAGTCAAACTAAGTATTGAATACTTATCAATTTATTTACGCCAGTTCATAAAAACAGCTCAGAAGGTGGCTATTCCATGATCAGCATCCTTAATAATTATTTAAATATACCTGGCACAAATAAAGTAAGCCTTGCTTAGTACTTCTTTCTTACTGGAAAATAATAGTTTTAACATCAGCTAACTATATTCTGTATGAAATCCCCCATGCCCATACAGGGTAGCAAACTATTATAGATAATGAGACTACAGGGCATTCAAAGAAATGAACTGAATGAGAATTTCTTTAAATTATTTGACTGAAAATCAAATACATTAATTTGGACGTGGGGATTTTCACCTGGAATACAAAGGTGGTGGAAAAAAAATATGTATTATAGAATAGGATAGGATAGTTCAGTTGGACCGAACCTACAATGACCATCTAGTCCAACCAGATGATTTTGGTGGAACAAGTAACAGCTTCTTGCTATGAACATAAGTATCAATTAGATGTTTATCCCAAAATAATAAAACTAACTAAACAATTAATTTATGAATATCAAATGGTCCTCTCTTTTTCAGCTGTTTTCACTATCATTTGCTTTTTCCTCAGTACTATTCAGTGTTCCTACAACATACCCATATCTGAGTACACCTTAAAAAGTACAGAAATTTAGGAGGCAGGGAGAAGACAGACACTACCTGTTCATTAAGGAGCTCTTTGCAGAGAAAGTCTGGGAAACCTGCTCTGGCACAGGCTACTTGCTGGATTGTGGACTTCATTAAGATGTCTGTGAGGTCTTGCATGGCCCAAGACACTTCTCCAGCCACAGTCACCTTAACGAGGCATGCCATCTAAAACCTTGAACCTTTTCCAGAGCAAGACTGAGGTTTGCAAGAGCTGTTATGTATTCCCCTGGTTTTGATGTTACAGAAAACGAAGTGCTCCGCCTCACTGGGAGGCAGTGAAGACACAAGCAGTAAAACCTGAGCTCCCAGAAGGCGAGAACATGCTGCGATGTGACAGTGTAAGAGCAGTGAGCCATGGCCCCAAGTTTCAGCTGTGTCTTTGTATGTCTCAAGAGAAGGATGGAAAAAGATTTTTTCATATTATCGTTAACACTGGCAGCTGCCTCTATTTGCAAAAGCTGCTGTAGCAGTGGCCTTTCCAATGCAAAGAGGACAGAATGAAATGGCAAAGTAGTTTTTTTGTGTTTCGCTGGAGCTCTGATTTGGATTTCACTCCTAAAATGCCAGACAGTTTTCCACTTTCTAAATTTGAATAATAAATATGTATTTCTACTCTGTATTAGGTGGTTTGCGTTATCATGGAAAACTTTTGATCAGATTTTTTGTACTGCTCATGAACCTTCATTTATCATCACACAACCATACTCCTAAATTGCAAAGTTCCAATTTTTGCTCCAGTGTGCTCCAGAGGCATGCTTTGGCAACCACTAGTTTTATTGTATTAGGATAAGATATGTAAGCATGAAAATCTTTCTCAGAAGTGTGTAATGGGAATCAAACCAAAGTACAAAGCCTTCAAGAATACAGATGCTACTGAATTATTACATTATGGTGTAAATGCAGGGAAAGTATCCTGGAGAGACAGTTCCTCTAAAACTAATACCTCAGGTGAACTAAACCTATTGAAGCATATTTGGAATTCCATCATGGTAGAAATACATCACATTGTCGCATGATCTTACTAAACAAACATGAATGTTTTAATCTATGACACAACAGGTTTTTATTCCATGTTCAGCAAATATATTAATATATACAAACAAGTAAGTACCTTTCCCATCAGTCAAATGAGGCTTATCCAGTTAGTTATTGCAATACTGACATATGTTTGGCTTTATAGAGTTACTGTATAACAAGTTACTGTACTGCATCACTTATTTATGAAGATAATCTTATACCCAAATGGCTTCTCATGTTCTTTTAGCAAGGCATAGCTTTTTGGCCAGTCTACAGATCAATTAAGACAGACAGAATAACGAAATGTTTAAAAAAATATACGCTTAGCAATTCAGTCTAAATTCCTGTTCTGAAAAAAATAAACCAAATCCACAATTCTGCTGTACCATTATTCTTTGACTATGAAATAAACAATTTAGTCTCCTATTAATTTCAGTGATTTTTTTATTTTTTATTTTTCAGTAAAACATCCAATGCAGCTATTCCTCTTCACAATGAAGATACAAAAGGAGCCCAATACTATCAGCAGTGGCCGATATGTCTCTAGGCACATATTTGTCTCCTTGTGAAGATCAAACCCCTGAATTATAAATTCCACCATTAGTTCTGTAAATCATTATTGCTGGTCACACCATCATTCCAACTTGCTTTCCATAAGACGAACAAAATTTCACGTCTGAGAAAGGTACTGTTAACCTCCTTTTGCAGATGGAGAAACCATGGTAGTATATATCAGTGATAATATGTATCAGTACCATGCTGGGGAGCACAAAGCAGATGAGAAAAATTTAGATCACAGAATTGCAGGTTCGCTCTGCATCACTAATTTCCATTTGCTCTGTTGACTCCTTAGATATTCAGATGCTGTACACAGTAGACACATAATCTATTCCCACACTGAAGCAGGATCCCTCCCTATGCCACGGTGTGCTACATTGCACAAGTGAATATTTCATATTTCACAACATAGGGCAATCACCACTGCAATATGGACAGAATGATGTGAGTCACAGCAACTTCTATGGTAAGGAACGAATCTTGCACTTTTCTAAAAATATTCAGACTAAATTTGCCTGCTAATTTTCATCTCTGTTTTTAATGGTACCACTTTTAATGATATCACTGAAGTTTCCTTCATTCTTAATGCTTCAGATTTTTAAACATTATCCATTTAAAAATCTATAATTGAATGGAAATGTACTTATTATAGCTATCGGTATATTATTATTTGTATTATTTAAGCAGAAGATATTTTTATCTATTTATCTATTAAAGCAGAGGTGCATATCATTTATGCATATAGTATAGATATATACAACAAAAGAGAAAAACTAATGAACTAAACAATAGGAGTATTAGCAGCCTGATAATCTTCAACCTTAACATTTAGGATAAGTCATCAAAAATTTAAATGATGACAATTAGTGCTAATCTTTTTCTGTTTGAGAAACAGCCTGACTCTTCATACCTATCCAATATCATATGACATTGGCTTGTTTATAATTTTGAATACTAGCAATTGGTAATTTCTGCACAATGAAAATAGCACAGAGTGAAAGTACCAGGCCTGTCTTACTTTTTAATAGGATCACATTTTGGGTTTGGAATAAGCCAAAACATCCAATCTCAGTCTTGGCATGAAAGTTAATCTGTGGGCAGCAAAATCAATTCTACTCTACAGTGTATCCAAAAGTGCACTTAAATCAATTTGTATACTCTGGTACCATTTGAAAATAATTGCTTAAAGAGTTTCACCACTTATTCTTTATTGTGCTAGAGTGGCCTAGTGTGGCAAATGCTAATTGTGAAATAAAATAGGAGTATTAGGACCACACGTGTATTTTACTGGAGTCTTAGAAATTATTTTTGAAAAGGAAATCAGTCTTTATTAGTCTGTTCCACTAAATTAATATGTAATTCTCTTTTGTTTAGGACTACAAAAAAAAAAAAAAAAAGAAGAAATAATTACACGTTGTAGCTCCTAAAGAGGAAAAGGACCACCCACAATTTCAAAGAGAGAGAACTGCAATACTACTTCAATTTTGGCTTCGTTGTAATCCTTTTGATAGAAAAAGACCCTTGAAAGAAAAACTTGAAGCTCTTAAGAACACCCCCGCCCCCCCAAATTAAAACTCACTGATTCTTTATCCCCCATAGAGTCTCAAATTGGCCAAGCTGAAGGAAGGTACTGAGCAACATTTACTGACGGCTGCTTGTCATACATTTCTAACGGCAGTACCGTTCCCCTAACAGTGCCCGAGACAGCAGCACAGCTGTGAAGTGTAAGGGTACCATTGACCTACAACCCTACATGGAGTTTGCAGAGTGGGAGATGACTTTTAGCCATATGGATGTATATCTCGCATTTAAGGTTTCAAAAATAATAATTTAGTTCAGGCAATACTTGTAAAGCATATATAGTTTTTGTTCATGCATTTTTCCCTCCTTTTTATTTAACCAGGTTGGAACTGAAGGCAAAAGAGAAAATAACTTTAACCTTTATGTCTTATTATTTCATACAAGGCCACAAAAGACCATTTCTTTCTAAGGAAAGAGTGAAGATTCTGCTATTTTAATTCCACCAGCCTCTGATAGGTGATTTGGTGATTAATTTTTAATCAACTATTACACTTGATAGACTTGAAAATGCACTACAAGTTAATGACTTAAAAAGGATGAAGCAAGATGCTGCCAGGTAACTTTCACTTCTTCTGGTACGTTACACACTCAGCATATGCATGGCTGAAACATCCATTTGGCTTGGTTTGGGTATCCGCTCACATTAAGAATAGATGAGATGGCATATTTAACTTTCCCAAAGACCTCTTCAACAGTATCTGAAAAATCTATCACTACTTTTCTCTGTAACAAAACTTATTTTTTAGCAGGAGTTTGCAGCTGTCAACAAGTCTTTAATATTTAATATTGTTTCACCTGCTTTGGAATTGAAACCGTAAGCACTTTTAGGAACTGATTGAAAGGTTGTCTGGTATGTTGTCTCATTTCACTACACGGTCTATAACCCTGTATATTCTCTTCTGAAATACCACTCAGCGAACCATGGCAATTTCTCTCTTTGTTCAAAACGGAGCAGAGCCGGTTCCTGATCCAGCCCCATTATGCATAGCTGCTATTCCAATACAGGTAAGTAGTAATTACATCCCTGGACACAGACATTTTTCATCAAGTATGGGCCCAAACTGTTAGTCTAATAATAAGGTGAGTACTCCAAGTCTTTCCTAACAGTAAAACTAACCTTGAACAGTTTGTCAAGGGACAGCCAAAATTTGGAGAGTAAACTAGAAATGATCTTGCAGATCATTAATGTTGAATGGCACTGTGCTCACTCTTCCTTCGCTTGAATCGAATGATGCAATTTGGGGATTCTCTTGAGACGGGCTGATTGCTTAACAAGACAGATTTATTGTACAGTCTTAGCTGTACATACAATATGTGTGTAGTCATATAATATATGTGAAGTACTGATATTTCAGGCTTTGAGGCTGTTGTCTGTCAGTGCCAAAAAATGCGCTAAGAACAGCAAAAGAAACCAAAGCACATTATAAAAGGATTACCATGGATGACTAAAAAAATTGACAACAGCTAAGCTACCATCATAATTACTGCTTATCAAGATGACCAGTATTATATCATTGTTTTCCTGGGCTTCACCCATCTGTTTATAACCATCTGTCATTTCTTATACTGTAATATTTTTCACAGAAACACTTTGTTTTACAGGGTGTTGTGTCTTTTTTAATTTTTTTACTCTGTGTTTG
Source organism: Gavia stellata (assembly GCF_030936135.1). Taxonomy (NCBI): domain Eukaryota; kingdom Metazoa; phylum Chordata; class Aves; order Gaviiformes; family Gaviidae; genus Gavia; species Gavia stellata. The sequence continues at coordinate 18,960,466 of NC_082598.1, read as the reverse complement.
TGTAGTGCCTACCACCATTGGGTTTCTGACCCAAAGAACTAGGACTTTAAGCTGTAAACTAATAATGGAAAGGGTGACAGAAACATGTGTATTCATACCATCCTCCACTTCTCTGATAATGAAATACAAACTAGTAAGAGCAAGCTCAATTATTTAGGTTGAGTAACTGGATAGCTTCTTTGGACTGGATTTTTTGTTTATTCTTTCTTGTGTGTTGTGTATGTGCTGGTTAATAAAAGTCAATTACAAGTTCTTAGGAGAAAAGGGAAAAGAAATTGTTGGGAAACTTCAGGGCAATTACTAATACGAATACTCAAGTATTCTGGAACTAAAACTTCTCATTGATCAGGATTAAATTAATTTAATACTCTAGAACTGAGCATCTCCAAAGTCTCAAGTCTCCCAGCATTCTAGTTTCTGTTGAAAGGCTCCAGGCTTCTCCTTCTTGAGCCTGCCTCCTCTTTCTATGGCAGTTCCAGCCACTTCCCCCAAACTCCTTTCACCACAATCTCTTTCCTTTCAATGCCATGCAAAGAATCAGAATTTCAAGAGATGGTTTCCTGTTGTAAAAGGAGCTGAGAATATGGCAGAGGCAGTACAATCGGTCTGTAAATCAATAACAGTGTACCCTAGCTGAACACAGAGGCCATTTAGAATTGAAAACCCTTGTAAAAGTGGTAAAAAAATACATAAGCAACGAAAAAGAAACTGGTAATTCCAGAAGGCACTGATCACAACTGATTTCTTAATCAATAGCAATCTAAAAAGAACAACCCAGGTCAAAAACCTGCATCAGAGTGCTCTCACGTGTAAGAACGTGCAAAATCCCATTGCATGTTACAGCCCTGGCTGTACGCAATTGCCACAATACCAGTACCTAAATCACATTTAAATGTTCTAGGAAAAGTCATCTATAAAATAATCCATGCAAAGCTGAATTTAATATTTAAAGAAAAGCTTAAATTGTATTGCTACTTCTGCCATATTTATCCCTTTTTTTCCCCTCAAAGTTATAAAAAAGTTCAGCTGCTTGCAGTAGTAATAGTTCTCATTCAGACATTTTTTTAAGCTTAAAGTCCTCAAAGCTCAGATTTTCTGTTCCAGGACTGCATTTTTCCACTGACACCATCAAAGAGTGGCTGCTCTTAATTGCACTTTAAAAACTCATGTCTCCTCCCTCCTTCAGACTTTTTTTCTCTATCTGTAGGTTTTCAAGTCTTTTTTCCAAATTGCTTCCATGCAAAATTCTTTCCCTTCAACCATTTTCCAGACTCTTCTAAGTAGCTGATGGAGCTTCTGCTCAAGTAAACGTCCAGAAAATCCTACTGAGAAGCCCTAATAACTAGGATAAAAAGTGATTGTGTGTGTGGTGTGGTAGGGTCTTTTTGTTGTATGAGGGTTTTTTTAATTTAGATGGGGGATTGTTTTGTTTTGCTATTTGGGGGCACAAAGACAGTTGGATGGGATGGATATCAGTTAAATAATTGCAATCAAATGAGACCTCAGCATACCTAGGATGAATAAGGGTGACACTGATGTCTCCATTCACAAGCTATTATACACTCTTGTGGCGAGTAAACAGATGACTTTAGGACAGGGAGGTCTAGGTAACCATACAGACAGAGACTGAGGACAGTTATGGTAATGGGAAGAAAGAGCTATTAAATGTGCTTAAAAAAACCCCAACAAACAATGCATACGATTCCCTATTGCTTGGGGACTAATTCTGAAATATACCATGAATCATTTAAAGACTTAAATTGATTGCATTTTATTTAAAGCATAAATTTAAAAAAATCAAGATTTAAGAAATAAGCCTAAATGTAATAACACATGACATTGCACTCATATCAGTAATAGCCGTTAAAGGGAACAACAACATCTCTGCACTACATGGCCAGGCTTTCTGCTAAAACAGCCTGTGTAAAACCATTCGTACTTCTAAGGAGTTCAGTAAGAGTTTCGCCAGCACAATGGCAAGCACACGTATCTGTACTCACTCTCTTAGCTGAGTAAGAACAGATCTCCTCTGAGAATGGGACCAGCTCAGAGCTCTGAGGTGATTGAATTTAAATGATATTTACATAGATAGCTGAGAAGGTGTGAGGATTTGCTTCTACACAGGCTCAACTGCACTTGCTATCTATTGCCATATGGCTAATTCCCTCTCATGCTTATTCTTCTGTTGCAGTTCATATTACAGTATACTGTTTTACAGACCTGCAGCTTCGAACATCTGTAGCAAACGTCCCAGAAATTGATTTAGAGGCTGAAATACAAGCATATCCAATCCTGCTTCTACACAAGGCTATATATCTTTGTTGGAAGACTGACACATGGTCCCCATATGCACTGGTGATAACACAAGCCTGCCAGGCACAGATGTACTTATAGCTCCAGAGAGATGCAATCTAATGATGGATAGGAATAACCCAATCATAAGAACATTTGTATTTGTAAACCCTACCTAGTGCTACAGACAATATGTCTACATTTCACTGGCACATTTCTTCAAGGATATCAAGATGTTCCTAAGGTATGACAAGCATATGATGAAACTCACTGGTATATAAGATAGAGAGACTGCTTTCTGAAGCACTACTTAATAGTTGGAAGTTTTAAAAATTAATTGCTCTTCTGGCAAACCCAAAGAAAATCAAATTAAATTAGATACTGAAACTTTTTCATTAGAAGGCTCTGGCAAAATAAAGTTAATAGATGGAAAGCTTTCAGCAATTAGAAGTGACAGGTGCATTGCTTTCTCTAAGCTTTTAAATCACATCTGTCAAAAGGCCCACTAAAATGCATTTTTTAAGCCCCTTCCAATCTACTCAACTTTTATGAATCAAAATACTGTAGAATTATTAAAGATATCTCATATAAGAAAGTCACGGCTTTATGGCAGTGAAGAGCTAAAATTTCTATGGAGTTATACTTCTAACATATTTAGGATAATGTATTAAATCACAGAGTAACTCTGTTTCCCATTCCCATTCACTTCATTTGTCAGCATGATTTCCTGCTTTAATTCTTAACCAGTGCACAAGAAATACACAACTTGATTTCCCTAGTTTAAAACAAAGACGTTTATAGTAAAATCAGGTCAGTCACAACTTTGTTTCTGAGTTATATATTCTACGTGTTCAACATGATCTGGAAGAGAGATGGCCATGGTAAGTAGTTTCTATATACGCGTACTATTTACCAGTATTTACACCTACTTTGAAGAAACTTTTTCAACACAGAAAGTGTCTGTCTGAAAACCAGACAGAAAAGTGAGTTCAGCTTCTGTTTCACCTCTTACAGAGTGAAGAACTGCTTTCAATGAACACGTTCCAATAGTGAGCAAAACCACTTATTGCACATCTTCCCCCTCACACATGTCTGAGCCAGTCCTTTACCTCTCATCCCTTACTCACAAAAACAGGGAGTACTTAAACAGTGCTACTATTTTTTGACCTTAAAAGAAACCCGAGAAACCCAACCCTCCAAAAAACCCCTAATGACAATTTCTAGGGTGTTTGGTTTTGGTTTTCATTTTGTTTTGGTTTTTTTAACTAATCAATAACTCTAATTTTGATAGGTTAGGAATGAAGTATATTTAAGGGAATGCTCCTCCTCATCCCCACCAATTCTGAAAACAAAGGCCTTACTCTTCAAAGCTCTCAGTTATCAACTAAATGAAAATCTATTACACTCTTGTAAGATGGACTTTGACAACATGAAGTGTATAGGTTATGGTACAGCACCTTCAGAGATGTAGGATGGAAAATTACATTAACTCAGCCAAACATGGCTCTTATAAAACTGCAAACATACAAATAATCTCATCCCAAATCAGAAAGCACTGAAGCATGTACAATTTAAAGTATGTGCTTAAATCCCATTGAATTTATTGTAACTACTCACATGCTTAGTGTTAAACATGTGATCAAATATTTTTCTGAATCACAAAGTACTTGCTGAAAAACAGCAATGAACACATTTTAATTATAGGTTTCTCTAATTTAAGGATATATGAACAAAGACAAAATCATGCTCAGAACAAATAAGAAAATAGTTTCCCTTTCCATAACCAATTCTCTTCTTACCCCATGACGAACTATCATATAACACATTGTGACACCACAAATAATATCTAAGGCAACTGGACCATGTATGTGTCCCTAACAAAATTATCTTTTGTATTTAACAAAACTCAGGGTTTTGGTGCTGCTTTTTGGGTTTTCTTTGGGGGGCGGGGTGGGGTGTGGATCTTGCCAAGTCCTCAGAATCCCCTGTAAAAAAATGCAGATTTTCATTTTGAAATTGGAAAGTTCTCAGACACTTCTCCCTAGCATTCCTTATGACAATGTTTAAAGGATTTTTCTCAATCTCAGAGACATAAATCTCCTCCAGTTCCTGGCTAGGCAGAGGAAAGCTTTGGTACAGAAGGAGAGTATTTCAGGACTGACCACTTAAGATAATACTATACTTCAAAATTTTGTGTCAGGTCTGCATCCCTGCAGAATAACACAGGAAGTGTGCTACTGAAGACAGCATGGTAGGTGGTAGGTCTTCTGGGAAGAATCAAAAGTAGTTAAAATATACACTGGAAAAGCTACAGTAAACGCAGCTAAGGATTCATCTCTGACTTACAACAGAGTTGGACTGCAGTGGTATTGAGTGCTTCAGATATGCAAAGAAATAAAAATATAATAAAAAAGCCAAAGGAACCAAGGAGTCATGAGGATATGTCTACAAGTGTTTGCTCCAAACAGAGATAAAAAAATAGTCAAATAGTTTCCCTTAGCACCAATTTTAACTAGACAGTGGGTGAGAATGAAAGGTCTGCAATCTGTGAAAAAAGAAAAGATCAACTTCAGCATTCAGTAGGGATACAGAATATCTAATTAAGCCCTGGATCTGCAGAATAAAAATTTTTCTGCAGGTTCTTCTTCTGTATCTCCTTTTGCCCTCTGTTAACCACCTTCCCATCCACGTCTATAAATAATGAAAATAAGCCAGATTTTCCTCACTGATGTCATGTATTACATAAATATCTGAAAGGAAAATATGTCCAGAAATGTTTTGATGAGCTGTACTAATTGAACAGTTTAACCAAACATAAACAATCATATAGAAATATACACTTGAAAAGAGTTATTAGATAACCCTGTCCTAAATAGAACTTAAAATCCCAGTATCCCAAGGAAAAGGACTTACCAGATTCAAAGCCAGAATTCAAAACAGCATGGGCACACAAAAGAAACTGTAAGTTTGTGTGTCAGTCATATAGATTTTATTCAGATGTTAAGTCTACGCTTAAAAATAAATGCTCTGATGAACTTCAAGATATTATTTTATTCTCCTGAATTTCTGCTTTAACTTTCCTTTTTCTTTAACCTAGCTGAAATTTCATTATAGATACATATTACTGATTAACACCTCTTTTTATGTAGAACAGGAAGAAGAGTCTTATATAGATTTCTCCTGCATACCTATATCAATTTCTGCCTGTGGGGTTTTTTATTTTGTTTTTTTAATTAGGGACATGTTTCACTTCCACTGGGAAATTACCGTCCATATATGCAAACCTATATATGGTACAATGCCTGACCTGAAGAACCAGCAAATATTTCACAGGGTCTGTTTTCCACAGTATTTTCAATATTCATGATTCCTTTTTCCATACATATAATAATAAGCAACACAAAAAAGAGATTCCCAGCTGAGGCAGAGATGACATCTTAGCTTGCAGCTAAACAGGGAATTGCAGAAAGAGCATTTAAATAACAACGGGGAACTGCCAGATTTTTTAAAAATAAAAACAGGGATAAAAGTCTGAGGTAAATGTACTTAATGATGAAAATCGCAACAGGTATGATTACAATATAAGGATTTCATATTGCTACCAGGTATGTACACATCTAACAGTGAACATCTTTGTCTTCTTTACATTTATGAGCAGATAAAGATTACAGTAATAAATCCCTATGCTGAAATAAAAGTGTGTCTAATCTTAAGATTAGCAATCTAATCTCCATCAGAAATAAGATATAGGTATTTAAAAAGAATGGGAGGTCAATTTACTATAGACAACTTTACATTCTGTATTGTACATAATGCATACTCCTGCACTGCAGCTGAAGTGTTTAAAACTTACAAGCTGACACAAAAAGCAACAGATTGAAAGGAGAGTTTCATTAAAAGAAAACAGAAAATCTCAGAAACGATCTTTGACTTCAAGTTCAGTTTTGGTCATACAACTCCCTGGTATTTTTCGCTTTGCTTTCCTAACTAGTTCCCCTATGGATTAACCTCTTCTCACCTCTGGTTGTATACACACTGCAAGATGGAGCTGCTGGACAGTTCATTAGGGCAGCTCCTGCTGTTTCTTCCACCGAAGAGGAGGCACCTCTAGGTTACCATACACAGGCAAGCCCAGGCTGACATGTCTCCTAACAACTTCTGGCAGCTTTGATCGGGCTGGTGGCTCATACAAGTTTCACAGGCAAAAAAAGAAAAAAGAAATATATGGGCAGGAACTTTGAAGTATTTCCTGCTGCTCCTTTGGAAACGAAGTACTGTCACTTAGTAATTCACGCATCATACTAGTATCACTGAGGGAGGACAGTGGGGGACTGGATTTGGGGGCTTTTTCTGTATGGCACATCTTAAAACAAGAAAAGATCTTTTAAAATGGAATGCTTCGACCCACTGCTAGAAAATTTATGTTTTCAATAACTCTGCTAGATAGAGGTTCACACATAATTTTAAACATAAAGTAAGTTTCCTCATTCGATACGGCAGCTGCCTGTCTCTTTCTGACTATGCGATCCAGCCCAAGGTTTACAAGAAGCTTTGCTTTTAGAGCCTCACTTTGTAAAGCGCTTGAGGCTGCACATTTCGATTTTCCAGCATAGCTCTATGTGGCGTGGTGGCAAAGAACGTGAAACTGCATTTAAGCACTTGAAACGGACTCCTTGGTGTCCAGCAACACGTCCCACTGCTCGGCTCAGTCTCTTTCCTCAACACCTCCGGTGGCCAAGCCAGAAAAGTCAACAGTCTGCAGTAATGAATGAATACTCCAGGACCCTTTCATAATGGTATAGCCGATTGAGGCCCTGTTTGAGAGGCCTTACCTCATTTCCCACACATTTTCTGACCCATTTTGTCTGCCTTTTCTCAGAGGGGTTTTGCCTGTTATATTGTGGGCTAAGCAGTAAACTAATTATCTTGTTCAAATCCCTTTGCAACGCCTCTAATCCTATTAGTTATAAGAATGTGTGAATACTGATTGCACAACTTAAAAAAGGGAGAAACAGAAAGAGACAGAGAGAGAGGGAAAAAGCCAAAAGGCAGGATCCAGGAGGATCTGCTAGCCCCTTCAGCCTTTCGAGACTTGTCAGGACGCTCAAGACTCCCGTCTGTCACAAGGCGGGACACTAAAGGGGACAATTTGTAAGGTCCGTTTTTCCATTTTCCGTCTGTCTGTCGCATCTGCCCCAGAGCCGCTGCTATTATCTGAGGCAGCTCTGAGCCCTTTGCTCACAGCAGAACTTGCTGACCCTTGACTCCGGTTAACAGTTGCATTTTCTCTCTTTCCCCCTTCATAATGAACATTTTAATGAAGGGGATGACAATATTACAATGTGTCAAAGAAGCCATATGAAGTACAGGAAATGAATGAATGTTAGCGTAGACATCTATAGGCCCTACGAGTCCTATTTCTTTTCTTCAAAGAGGCCTCGCAAGGCTTATTAAAGAGCCCTCTCGCCCTCTCCCTCAGCTGAAGATACCGGAGCGGTTGCCTCCTGCTGTCCAGTACTGAGTGAACTTTAATCACTTCTCCTATTTTGTTCACACTGGGGAAGGAGCCAGGCTTCAGTGAAAAGCCTGCAGTCACAGGCGATGTTAAAGACCATGAAATTTATCTGACTTCCATAAAAGATGAGCTCTGCCCTTCCATTCCTGCTTTTGCTAGGCTGGCTGCTCCGGGGACAGCCATTCACTCCTCCAAAAACAAATATTTGCTTTTAGCGTGGATGGATGCTGCTGCCTAGGAGCGCCTTTTCCCTTGCTTTTTAAACTGTAAACTTAGTTGTTTCCACCTACAAAGACGACTTGTGGTCTTGGGAAAGAAATTTAACTTTATCATTTAGACATGCTGTTTTGCAAATGAAGGTTTTAAAAATGCAAACAGTTCCTGTTTTACATGAGTAATAAGCTCTGGCTAATTGGTTACCATAGAAGCAAATTCACCAGAATTCTCAGAGAGCAAGAGAAAGATTTACCTTTTTTTTCCCCTCCTTCCCTGCAGAAATGTCTATGTCAATGAAAACCTAACTCTTAGGATAAAACACAAAGTCTGTTTTCTCACATCCTGTACTTAGGGATTTGAGACACCATTTATCTTATGAAGTTTACAATAAATTGTATTATTACATAGCATTCCATTATTCGGCTTAAAAACCTTAACATTTGGAATTGGCTCTACAATCTTTGGAAATTTTATTTCCATTATTTGTACAATGCTTGCTTCCCTCACAATGGCAAATCAATGACACATTTGTGTAGAAGTTGGAAGGATAAGTCTTACAACGCATATCTTCTCTAAGGATCAATGCATTATAAATGAGCATTTTCAAAACAACTGACTGTGACTTTAGAAATGCGTATTTTAGAAGTGGTACCACTTCCGTGTCGTTTCATTACTTACATATTTCAAATACGGTAAAGAAACAGAATGCAAAGAACCCAAAACCAGCTCCGGAAGCAATTTATCCCCAAAACATTTTATGTACATAAAAAATTGAAAAGCAGTAACAAAATTGTACCAATGGGCTTGATAATAAAACAATTGTGTTAAAAAGGAATGAAAAGTGGTACTGATCCACTGACCATCCGCTCTGCATGCCATAACCCCATCTAATCCCCAATTGATACTGACAACTGCAATGACAAGGGCTAAATTGGAGCCGTAAGTGGGAGTAATGATAGACTGCCACTTCATTATGTCAGCAATTTCCAGATTAAAATTAATACCACACAAACGCTCTTCTGTAATGCAGAGACTCATCAAAGGCAGAGAAGCGCTTCTTGAATAGTAACACCTCCCAAAAATGTGCCACTGAGGCTGAGATCAGCGCCCAGTGCCCAGCAGAGGTTAGCTGTCCATCAGCAGGAATGAGATGAGCAGGGAAAACTGTTCCTGCTGTACTTTTAGTTGTGACCACCTAGGGGCACTCAGCGTCCTAGAAATGTATCGCAAATCTCAGATTTTGATCCAGCACCATTCTGGTGTAGAGCACAAAACATATTCTCTGTCAAGCATCCTGCCTTATATCCTACTTGAACAACAATGATGAGTATTGTTTATTGATACTTTACTACTGGCAGATAACCAACCAGACAGCCTTGTTCCCTCTAAAGGCTTCTAACGAGCTTTTTCTGATAAAGGCTTTAATATACCATGAAGATTTTCAACCAATAGGCAAAAATATACAGATCATATCTTTTGAGAAAGTGATTTCACATTTTAAGTCTGGACTTCTTCCAAACTGCAAAGCAACTACAAACTGCATGGAAAGCTGTCTGGAGGGAATTCTCTTAATTATAATTCACTACGGCTTTGAAAAGAACATGACAAAAATGGAAATGAATATAAAACTGAGAAAGTAGCACAAGGTCAAGAGAACTGCAATTTTTTCTTCTTCACATACATTCTTCCCTTTCTACTTCGTATTTTATACATACAAAATGTAAACACAAACAGAACTGTATTCCTATGCTTTGGGATTCTCTGAATTCTGTAAAAAACAATTACTTGGTATAATTAGTCTTCCAAATTTTCCTCAAAAAACCCTTTAATATGTTCATTGAAGCAATCAGCAAAATAAAGTTTTAGATTGAAGCAAATGGTTCGTTTAGGCTCAACTGCAGCAGCCTACTAGCCAATCCTATCTGATTTTTTATGGTCAAGTTTTATAGTACGAAAATTCTGACTTTCTGCCACATTTTTTTCTGTTCAAACAGGGTTCACTTAACAAGCAGAATGCAGACCTGCTGCTTTCCCTTGTGGCCAACTTCACTTGTTCAAAGTCTTTGAGAATCCTGGAACACGGCAATAGCTCTTAAAGGAACTTTGGCCTGCAGCTGTTATTAACTAGCTTTGGACGTATGGACCTCCGTTGACAAGCACCTCATGTAGAGAGGTTAAAAAATTGCTACCATATGCTTTCAGCTTTTTTAACCTACAATATAAAGGCTCAAAAAAAAAAAAAGAAGCAAAACCCCTTTTCACTCCTTTAAAAATACAAATCAGTTTACACATAAACCAACACTTCTTTCTACCTTATACTGCCTTACAGTTATGAAATATATATTTCATTTTTACAGTGGTACTGTAGTGTTCCAAAGGCAGGAGCTGATTTCAATGAAAGGAACAACTGGTTATAGGTATGGAGATCTCAACAGGCTTTATTACTGGACACAAATTAAAAACCACCATACTCTTAAAATCGGCATTAAATAACAATAAAAATCTGTGTCATGAGAATGTTTCTATTGCACAGAAAAGCATTCTCTCCTTAACGAAAGCTAAAGCTAGCACTGCTTATCACACCTTTACTTTGGCCTTATGTGTATATACATTACATTAGTTTTCAATTATGTTATCCAGCTCAGATCTGAAGGAAGATCTGTATTGCCAACTCCCTGTCCCTTTTTTCCTGATAGATCAGCTGGTTTACTGAAAGGTATTACCTCTCTGGACAAGCACAGCCTCATTATGCGAGTAATAATTTCCACAGAACCTTTCTCACTCACCGAAGTACTTGTACCAGTCCTTGTACCATACATAGCCCAAAATGGGTATTCAATATTTTTAACCTTGTTGAAATGAAAAAAAACCAGTCATTTGCTGAACTCTTTTAAGTCTCTGTTCTACAGATTCCCATGTGATTCTCTAAAAATACCTTAACAGTGTTTAGTGAAGATCTTAGTGAGTCTCCATTCAGCATACATCAGAGCTGAGCTCAAAGATTTCAGATTCTACAGCTACTGTACAGATCTCCTTAGTTACTGGAGAAATACCACTGAACATCAACAGAAGTTTAGTTTGTAAGTTGAAGTTATCAGTGAGTTAAAATGCCTATCTGGACTGGTAGAGGAAAAAAACATTACCATGCAATCAATCACCTTATGCAAGAGAGTTTTCCCATTCACGCTGTAGCCAAATATTCTAAGCAGTAATCAACAATAAACCAGAAATATATTTACGAATCCAAGCTACTATTCTAGCGGATGACAAGAAAAACCCAGGAAACTTAATTTCTCTTCTACCATAATGAGCTTTACCTTCATGTATTTAAACCCAGGACACTTTTTCCAAAATCCAGGGATATTCCATGTGTCAGGTAAGTTATTTCTCAGATAACAGAATTTGCATTAGGAATACTATTAAAGCTACCAAGAATTATATATAGATAAATGGGCAGAAATACGGCATTTCTGTCCAACCCAAGCAAACTGTAGTTCTAGAAGAAACGCAGGCACTAAAGGATAATTTGCTGTCTATCTTCAGTACCTGCAGAAGCCCATTATCAAGTTGCCTAAATACTATACATATTTAATACTTTTATAATAATAAAATAATAAAATAAACAATCATCCTGCAAAGTACATAAATACAGTATAATAATTTCATTTTAAGATGGGAAAAAAGGAATCAGTGCCAAGGGACTAGTAGTGGGAGTAATCTCATCTGTCTTTAGCCAGCTGAAAATCAGAAATGTAGTCTACAGTCTACAGAAAGGTGAAGGCACCTTTAAAAGGGTAGCTTTGCCTCTATCTCCACATTTGAGAATACAAGAAGTTTTGAAAGTGAGCTTGGACTCAGCACTTCAGTTTCAGGGAGGTCAGGCTAGAAATCCATGCAGACTGACCCTGGCACACCGCCTAGCCAAGGTCACAAAAGCAGCCCATGTCGGTCATGTACCAAACTGATGTCTCCCAAATACCAGGATAGTTCCCTAAGCATTTGGACATTATGATATGGCATTCTCTAATGATGTTGGTTGATCCAGGTTTTTTCTAAGTAGTGGAAACAAACCAGCACCTTGCCCTCCTCTAACCAAACTATGGATGTCTCCTGAACTCCACAAACCGCTCTAAAATATGACAGGACAGCCTGTATTAGAAAACCCACAACTGCTCAAAGCTAGAGGCCTTGTCAACTACCACAAAGTCTTACCCCTCCTTCCTCTAAGACATTTAACTGAGAACTTTTAAATGACAACTAGCTCTATATATCTTTATGTTAAATACAAGCAACATGATCTACCCATTTCCCAAGAGGTGGCTGGGATTAGCATCCTGTAGCGTTTGATACTATTTACCACTCAGACCTGCTCTTTAGTCATCAATACAGCCAAATTTTTCATTTAAATTAATAGCTGGATCAACAGTTAGCACTTGAACTTGCAAATCGGCTTATCACTTCAGGCTCAAAAACATTGCTTTTCTGCAAATGAATTCTCTACCCATATAATAACATGATGAGAAATTGCTAAGACTTAGAAAATACAATGCTATTGAATGTCCATGTAAACTTTCACCTGAAGCTGGCCAAAAGGACCTCTTAATAAAGAGAACCTGTTATCTGTTATTTGTATTATATTGCAGCATTTGTCAACTTATGGAAACATTCCCTTCTGATGATATTGCACTAAAATATGGGGGGGGATGTGTGCATTTGGTTGCTTTTGTGTGCTTGTTTAGTTGTGGGGCTTTTTTTAATCTGGCTTTTAGACAAATTCCTAGACAGCCCATATCTTCCAGGATTACCCAGCTTTACCACACAGGTACCCCCGAAGGGAGGGATCCCCATTCTCTACTAACTGCACAAAGACATAACTCAAGAGGTTCATCGAAGTGCGAATGCAATATTCCCTGGCACACAGCCAGGAGCCTGAAAGCCTCGGCCCAGGGGAGCTCTAGGGATGCTCCGTCGGAGCCCTCCCTGCCTCCAGCTACCCCAGCCACACCGGCGCAGCCCAGGAAACCTGCTGAGAGTGGGTCAGCTGTGGGAGCCTCCGCTCTCCTGCAAAAAAGTCAAACACAAAAGTTTGAATTTTTTCCATTTGGAAAAATATTCAGGGTGGACCTTCTAGGAGTAATTTAAAAACCTCTAGGTTATGTTTTCTCTTTGAGAAAAAAAAAAAGTAAAATATTTCAAAATACAAGATACAAGAAGATCCACTAGCATAAAAGTCCCGAAGTGAACTTTCACTTACTGGAATTTTCACAATATTCACTAGATAATAGGCTATTTCTAACACACTTTTCCCCTTATTTTGGTTCTACGCACATCAGCCCATTTAAAAATTAAAAACACATGATCAAGAAAGAAAAAGATGCATTTTTATTTAAAATATCAAAAGCATTTCAAACATGCATAGGCGACTCTAACAGAAAAGAACAGAGATACTTTTCAAACCTTTCAATAAATCTCATGTCTTTTCCAAAAGCAGGATCAGCCAACTAAAGCATCCAATTAAAATTTATCTACCCTCCCATACTGACGTATGCAAGCTACATTATCAGTAAAAATAGGATGGATATTCTGGTTGGCATTCCTCCCCATATACTATGAGTATTTACCAGTAGTACATGGAGTAAATTATCTCCCTTAACTTTTTGTAAACACTTCATTGGTATTGGAAGTTTGTGCTTTTGCAATAGGGACCTTTGTTTTAACAAAAGCCAAAAAAAAAATATTCTTTCTATACTACTGTCTTCATTTCTTTCTCTATGTAACGCTATTGAGTGACTCACAATTATTCTAGTCTAAAAAGTTGTCGGTATTTACAGTAAGTCCTTTACAATATCTTCAGTATAAGTAACCCAAGGATTTTAATTAATCTTGGTAAAAATAGGCCACAACTTAAAATTCAAAGCATTTTGGCACTGGTAATGAGCCACAGAAGGGCAAAACAGCATCTTCACTAATTTCATAATATTTTTATATTTTAACTAAATGTAGGTTTTAACTCTATAATAGAAGTTTCAATGATAAAAGTATTCTAGGTATTAAACATACTTGCAGGCAGGAAAGAGCATTTAATAATTACATTGTACATCAAATATAAGATGCAATAAGCAAATAGTTGGCTTCTTTAGAGAACAGACCCTTTTTATTGCAATGCGAAATATGACATATTTCCTATATATAACGATAAAATGTATATCTGAACAGTAAGAGAGCTAAATATAGGAGAAACTTGTGATTTAGGAGGAACATTTGCTTTATCTGAAGTTAATAAAGACACCATGGCCTAGATACAGCTCTGTTTTCATCACTGAAAGCCACAGTAAGTTGAAGTTCAGTTACTGTAAAATTAATGAATTTAACGAACCCATTCCATGCCCTTAAAATATGGTATTCTCTACAAAAGCATGCATGTTATATTTTATGAAGTTATTTTGGCTGTATCTACTAACTCTCGTAATCTGGTTGAGGGGCCCAATTCACCAGCTCCTGGAAAGCAACAGAGTTCTTGATTAGGCTGAATAAAAAGATAATGAACAAAATATCCTCAGACCAACAGGATTGTCAACATATCCCAATTTGTTTAAACTTCTACCTTTCCATTCAGGTTTCAAAATACTAGCACCATTTCTCATGAGCGTATGAAAAATGCTTTCATTCTTTAATTCCTGCATGATTTAACATTAGTACAAATTTGCCAATATGACCAATTCTGAATGAGGAGAAAATATAGTTCTTTAAGGAACAGGCATTCTTTAATGGATTATTCCTCTGTGTTGTTTCCTGGGTTTAGATTTAAATCAGGGCAACTATTACAGCAGGCGCCTCCATTACCAGGGGATGCTAATTCCATCTCACGCTGCTAACCACCATGCAGGCTTAGCCTATTTATCTGAATGTCAATAGCATCATAGAGTGTCACACAACTGACTAAGCAAAGATTGAAAATCCACTATTCAACAGTCATGTCTTCATGGTCACTTGCACAAGTATTATGTTTCATGCCACAGTTATTATGAAATAATCGTGCAAATATACTTTATGGGTAACCAACAGCTTTTTAGAGTAAATGCAGCCCAATTGCCTGTTCCAACAGGCAATAGGAAGTTATTTCATAGAGAGGTGATGAGTAAATATCATTAAAAAAATTTAGGAGGGTTTTTTTCAATAATTATTGTTTTCCTATGTATAATTCTTTTGTTACTTATTACATGTTAGCAATCAACTTTTCAGGGATCCTGGCATGAAAGCTCTTTGGAGATTTCAGCAGTACTGCAAGGCATAATTATCCCTTGTATCTGCACAATGTTAAACTAATTGCCCTCACATTTCAAATGCAATATCAGAAGCCATGTGATGGTTTAAACTGAGCTCTGCCTTGTGACCAGAGCTCTATCCCAAGAGGTTGGCAAGAGTATGCATTCGTCTTATTCCTTGAAACTTGCTTTCATAGCTCCATACTGAAGCTTGCTGGTTGACTATTTATGAGAGGGAAGAAAAAAGAAAGCCACAACCAGCGTCATGCTAACACCCTCAACAACTGTCAGGGATATTCTACTTCATAATAAAACAAGCCTAACTTCGACACATAGGTCCACAGAGTTTTTTCTAGAGAAAAACAATAGAATTTTCAGAGAAGTCATTATTCTGAAGTCATCAGAGAAATACCAATGACAAATATGCACAAATGAAAATAATGAATCTCCAAATTCTGACTTTATCCTTTAACATGTTCCTTTGGCAGCCAGAAACATTGATGGGATACTAACAGCAAAACACTAAAAACGATTTCTGCTGGATTCTGATACGAGTGATTTGTCCTGCATCTGAAAAGCAAAGCAATCATGAGTCCTGAAATGAGAGCAAATGTGTGTCATACATGCCATCAGGGCATGTGCAAGTTCTACAAAAGCAGCAAAATAAAAAGGAAACTATGCCAAGGGGAATTTCAGATCACTTCATATCAATGTGATATTTTGTCTGTGGCAGATTTGATATATTGCATTACTGAATCACAAGATGCTTATCAGCTTAAATCAGTTTTTCTCTTTCCTGTCCACAATAAAAAAAAAAAAAAATCTATTTCTCATTTTTACTTTTGAAATCTTTGGAAAAAATTACACAACTGGAAACAAATGGAAAGCTAAATGATAAATTGAAAATGAATATTTCTTATTTCTTAAGAAATAAATATTTCTTATTTATTTAGCATCTCTCTTTCCAATACAGAGAACAGTCACAAACATTCCTTTAGATTGATGTAATTATAACCTTTTCACATGCAGGGACCTAGAGACAAACTGCAATCAGTAGCAAGGTTTCTGATCTCACTTTTCTGTCTACTCAGTTACAACCCTGTTTCCCACATACTTCAACCCGAGAGTATTGCTGCTAAAACATTTTCAAATTAATTTTAGTCCAGAGTTGAGCAGCAGCAGCCAGCCTAACAAGCACTGACCTAAGGGATTCAATTTGTAGTAAGTTAAATACAGTTTAAACTGCTAGACAGTAAGAAAAAAAGTTAAAACTAATTTAGGTTTGAGGTTTGATAGTGATTCCAAGGACAGCATGTAAGCATATGTAGAGAAGTTTTTGAAATATTAAATAAAAGTAGTTTCCAAACTTCAATATGAAACTTTATAATATATGCAATCTAGCAAATTGCAGAATGCTTCAGCAACTGATCTCTCAGCTTTATTCTCATTTATTTAAAGTCAGTTTAAAGATTATTATGAGATGACATATTATTAAAAACTTTCATGCAAATATATTCTAGATCATTGCGACACACTCCTCTAGTTCACAAATTTAGGAAATATTAAAATTCACTCTGTAATTCTAGTCTATTTTAAAAAGCACTGAAACACCAAAAAACACGGAGGTTTTGAAGTTGTAGTTGAGGGTGGGGGAGAAGAAGGAATCGTATGTATCTGCTTCTCTGAAAAGAGAATTTCCATTCAAGAATTTAATTGAGTCTCTGAAGTGTAACATGGTGGGAGTATGAGTCACATGGGAATTTTTCATCATACAATTCTGTGCTTGATTTCTAAACGTGAAGTACTATTTCACTGAACAGTAACTTAAAAAAAACCAACCCAAATCTCTACTGCATGTAAAGCCATTGATAATTAGCCTAATTGCTTATGTAACACCCTTATTTGGTTGAATTATAATTATGGCTTATGCCAGTATATCAATTTACTTAATAGTAACTGAACTGTTTTCCTCAATTTCATAAAAACTGGTTCAGAGACAGAAAATACAAAGTTAGACTGTAAAATACATATTTCAAATCAATATGAGATAGTCCACCAGCTCTAACAATTAAGATGATGCAGAAGAAAACAGAATTGAATAGTGTTTTCAGAAGTTTTTATTATTTTAGTAACTTGTATAAAGCCTCAAATAGGGGTGATCCCCTCCCTCTCATAGGCTATAAAAAGGGCTGAGGAAAGACCTTGGAAGGAAAACCAGAAGACTCAGGAGAACTACCTTTTTGGCATGTATTGTCAATGAAAGCCTGTGCGTATGATGCAAAATTTAGAAACAGATCTGCCCCACAACCTTTGAGTCTACCAGTTCTAGTGGTTAAAAGGCTCTTTACCTGGGAAATGATCTTGAATGGAAAACATCTGAACTGCCAGCCAACACATAACTCTTGAAAGCACTGAGTATCTAAATCAGAATCATATGGGCTCTCAGTGTTGAATTGAAACCAAGCCATGCCTGAATCTGGCACCCAAAATGGCAAAGAGATTAGACAATTACTGACCAGCTTGGAGAGTCTGAGAAAAACATTGAACAAAGTATGATTATGTGTCAACACATGACTGTAGTTAAACTGCCTACACATGTAATCAACAGGGACTATACATATCTTATTTGCATCAACTATAAAACAGAGACCTGTCCAAACTTGAGCTCTTATAAGATGCTGATGTATTACTAGCAACCTGTAGAAGTTACTCAAAGCATCAAGACATCAGATGACTGCCATTGTCCCAATAAACCTTTGGGAAACAATCCAAATCCAGTATTTTTATGAGGATGTAATCAAGGTCATTCATCAAAATGCCATTTCAGCAGAGCATTAGGGCTCCGCTGACATTTTCCCCAAGAGCCCAAAGATTGCTAGGAAGAGGCAAGAATCCCACATTTCAGTATTTTCTCCTTGAAGCCTAGATTACATCTACTGGAAGTGCCTGACTGAAAGTAATTGACTGAAAGTAAATCCAGGTTTCCTGTATTTGTTTAAAGAAACCTAAAAGGGAAGCATGGGAAATAAATTCACAAACAAAATGTGTCAAAGGGAGAGAGGCATAGACTTATCCTGGAAGAGCTGCCAAGAGGCTGCTGGGGACTGCGAAACATGGAAGAAAAGGAGTCTCTGAGAAGGGCTGTGGTTTTTAAGCTAATAGGGAACTTCTCAGGCAAGAGATGGAAAACACCAAGACCATGGATACCAGGTCCTCAAAAGTAACAGCTCTTTGGAGGGTGCTTCCAAGCCCTTGGCACTATCTTCAAAAGGCTGAAGATCTTACAAGTGAAGAAAGTCTTGCAAAATTCACACTGTTCCCTACAAGCCACAATTTCAGATTTCACCATGCTATTGAAATTTCCCTTCTCCCTTTCCTGAGGGTGAATGAGGAAGGAAAAATGGGGAAAAGCATATACGTCCCCTTGCAAAACTTTCCATGGAAATCACTTAAGTGTAACTGTCAGAATGGCTCTCTGAGCTGTCAGAATGCCTCCTCATACATCAAAGTGGGAATGAAAGCAGGTAGCAAGGAAATCTGTAAAAAATTCCTACTGAGTCAAACTATAAATTTCCATACTAAATTACAAAACATTTTTAGTATTATTTTCCCTATTACAAAGAGTTGTCCCTAAAAATGACTGTAAGACTTTTGAAGTCCTTTCCTGGCTGTTATTAACAATCTTTACAGTTATTCTCCAAAAATAATATTCCACATGGATTTATTTTACTATTTAAAAGCAAAGTTTTTAATTCAGGAAGAGAATACTCATCAGATCCCACTTTAACTTAAATAAAATTAAAAAAATTCATGCCAGTGCAGAATGGAAATGAGGATTAACTTCCCCATGGAAAATATTTAACATATAAAAGATAGTTAATGGAAACAGAACTGCACTGATGTATTTAACATTATGAATACACACACATATGTTATTACTTCACACTTACATCGTGCCCCTTATCTGATAATCCTCAAATGTGTTTAAAACATTAATGACTTTATCCTCACAGAAGCTCTACTATGTTGGAAATATTTTCCTGTTGATTTTATTTCCCTCATGTGAGCTTTCCGGGCACACACTACTGCATTGTATCTGTCTCGACAGTGCCTATCAATACCATGGAGAAACCATCATTAGCAAATTCACAGTAATTAATAAGTCACCCTGGAACACTGAAATTGGGCACTGTGTACGCACCCAGAAATTACTTATATGCCACAGCTATTATAAAACCATATCATATTCCTATTTCTATCTACTTCTATCCCTTTATAACCCTAAACCAGAGCCGCTTCTACTGTGTTACATACCACACAAAAACCTCCGTGCAAAAGAATATGGCCAGTATTTCAGAGAAATTACAGTTGAATTTGAAGCAAGAAGAGTAGGCAAGAGAAGGAAGACAAAACAATGTGATTGTAATGCTGTGGGTTAGTGGTATTTATAACTAAAGCTATTAAAACACTGGCAAGTTCTCTTCTGTCCCTCTTACAAAGATCAGTTATGTGTGAAAGCCACTTAACTTGGTCCAAATGGTTGACTTACAAAGGGGACCTTGAAGACGATAATAAATCCCACTTTTTGACAGAAAAATACATGCTTTGGGATTACCTAAATTGTTTAATTATATATGGCCTATTTATATGAGCATTATATAGACTAGAAAAGGGGTTTAAATATTAAAAGCATGACAGTTTCCCAGTGTATAAAGAAGGCTTTTCTATAAATTATTAGTATATTTAAAATTTACATTATTCCTCATAGGATATCTACACAGGCAGAAGACAGTGGAAAAGCTGGAACTGTGAACACAGAATAATATTTCATCTCACTAGACAATCCTAGTGAAGTATTTCATGTATTACTTACAACAACAGATTTCCAAATAGCTGTAAAGACCTCAGTCCTTCAGCTACCTGAGAAAAAAGGTCACATGCAATTTGATTTCATTTTGTATTGGAAGCTGTTTTATACATGTTCCCATCTTTATCTCTACCAATGCATACGCCAAAAGAAGATAAACAGCTATCTTATCACCCCCCCCCCAAAATATCAATCTCTAGGAAGTTATTTTACATCTGTCTTTCAGTGCACTTCTTGGAAACTGGACATAAATGATGTCAAGCAGCGCTTGGAAGGCTTTGGTTGAGCAGCAGCTCTGGTCAGACTTTGTAACATAAGCCTTCATCCTTCACTTCCAGAATCAGAGCGTTCATCGTCTGAATCCAGATGCCAGAAACTAGAAGGCGGAGAATCCTCAGATTATAATAGGTTTGCATTACCACAGTTACCATGAGTATTGCTATGCCTTCAAAGAACAGGAAACAGTATTATGCCAAGTATTTAAAGTGAACATTTCATTGCCAATCCCTGGAAGCTACAGCAGCGTTATTTCTCTGGCTCAGCAAACGTGTATCACTTATACACATATGTGAATTAACTGGAGTAGTGCTCATTATGTTATTTGGATTTGCAAGTGGGCACATGAGCATTTAATGGAAGTAAGAAATAACATATCCATCTTATTAGTTAAAGATTAGGTAAACAACTTCTAAAAAGAAAATTCTTAATACTTCCTACTGCCTGGGCTGTGTGTTGTCTTTCTGCTTCCTTATCAACTACTGCATTGAATGAAAGAAGCCTGCACTTTTGGTTTCATAATTTCTTTCTCATTTCCTACTCCATAGCCTCACTATATCAATTCCAGTAGTACATATTTTAACAGATTTTAACCAGATTGTTTTCCTTTCGCTATAAGCTTCATCAGTTTCTAAGATACAAACTGAGGCATTGCTCTTCTCAAACCATGGTCATTCAACGAGATTCCAAAGACCCTTCCTTGCTGAGGCACTGAATACAGCTAATGTAGGGAACAGCATTGCTGCAAGCTTGGAGGAGGCAACACTTGTATTGTCATAAATAGACCAAGCGGTATCAGGAGAAAAGGAAGAGACTTTGGGGGGGAAAAAAACAAAACAACAAACAACCCAGAAACTCATTATTTAAGAATAATGATTCTGCACTGTAAAATACAGTTTTAAAGTTCTATATACTTTATATAAGATATCTAATAGCCTATACTGACAACAGTTCACAGACTGTGAATCATTATAGTATATTTTTCCACAAAGAAGCACACAGGCTTTTTCAGTTAATGCGGAAGGAAAAAGACTGAAGTGCTCCACGTTGACCACAGAAGTAAACCCATGACAAACTACATCACTTAATCACATACAATATTTTGCTATATATGCAGATGCATTAGTACGTTTGTATTCAGCATGACATAGCATGTGGATAGACAGGCTGGATCGATGGGCCCAGGCCAATTGTATGAGGTTCAACAAGGCCAAGTGCCGGGTCCTGCACTTGGGTCACAACAACCCCATGCAACGCTACAGGCTTGGGGACGAGTGGCTGGAAAGCTGCCCCACAGAAAAGGACCTGGGGGTGTTGGTCGACAGACGGCTGTGTGCTCAGGTGGCCAAGAAGGCCAATGGCATCCTGGCCTGTATCAGAAACAGTGTGGCCAGCAGGAGTAGGGAGGTGATCGTGCCCCTGTACTCGGCGCTGGTGAGGCCGCACCTCGAATACTGTGTTCAGTTTTGGGCCCCTCACTACAAGAAGGACACTGAGGTGCTGGAGCATATCCAGAGAAGGACGACAAAGCTGGTGAGGGGTCTGGAACACAAGTCTTATGAGGAGCGGCTGAGGGAACTGGGGTTGTTCAGTCTGGAGAAGAGGCTGAGGGGAGACCTTATCGCTCTCTACAATTACCTGAAAGGGGGTTGCAGAGAGGTGGGTGTTGGTCTCTTCTCCCAAGTGACAAGTGACAGGACAAGAGGAAATGGCCTCAAGTTGCACCAGGGGAGGTTTAGACTGGATATTAGGAAAAATTTCTTTACTGAGAGAGCGGTGAGACACTGGAATAAGCTGCCCAGGGAAGTGGTGGAGTCACCATCACTGGAGGTGTTCAAGGAATGTGTGGACGTGGCATTGTAGGACATGGTTTAGTGGGCATGGTGGTGTTGGGTTGATGGTTGGACTTGATGATCTGACAGGTCTTTTCCAACTTTAGTGATTCTGTGATATGCTTGCAACAGCTCTAAGATATCTTGCTCTAAAACCTCAGGAGAACACACTTGAAAATTTACAATTCTTATTCTTTTGCTTTCTTTTTCAAGTCTGCCCAGAAAGAATTGTACTTAAAAAATTATTTACTCAAATGAATATTTTACAGTCCTTGCTAAGTCAGTCTTCAGCCATGAGTCCATTTGTACCAACTTTCTTCAAGCTTGTTCATGGCTTCAGGTTTATAATAATAAATAATAATTTCAATATAATAAATAATTATTATAGAAATATTATAATAAATCATAATAAATAATTTGTGTAATCTATAAAACTGCTTACCTATAAACACAGTTGCACGGAAGGGGTTTAGTAAAGCCTCTGCAACAGCCCACAAATTAAATTCAGTAGGAATAAAGGAAAACTGTCTACAAAATCAATTTCTGTGGAAGAAGAGTTGAAGAATCCTCTCAAAGAGTTAAAGCAGAGGCTCTGAAGCCAGAATTTTTTTGTATACAGAAACTATTTTGACAGCATTTGTGATCTTTAGAAAGTTATTTAATCTACATAACTTTGTACCTTAAGCAACTGAGATGCTTAAATATTTGAGGCTTCAAGCAATACATACATAATGTTTTCTTCATTATATAGCTTGTATAGCTTGTCAATGTTATCCTGGAGAAGATTTACCAACGGAAGTCATAACAAATGCAGAATCTGTATATTCTGAAGATACTGAAAAATATCCCTTTAAAAAAGAACAAGGGCAAAGATGTGACCATATGGGTTTCTGGCAATCATCTACAGAAAGAGAGGAGTTTTGGAAATACTAATGACCTAAGTGTCTTGTGAGACATACACAGAAAATAGTTCTGGCATAACATAAATATATTTCACCCTAGGATTTGTTATTTTAAATTAGTTTCAACAAAGAGAAGTCCTCACCTGGCAGTGAAATGAGTTAGATGACTTAACACATGTTCTCCACTGCTGTTTTCTATTATTTTAGTTTATAGAAATATAGACTAATCTGGGCAGGAAGGGATGTTCAAAGGTCTCTGGTCCAACTCCCTGCTCAAAACAGGTCTAATCAGATCAGGTTGCTCAGATCCACACCCAGCTGGGTCTGGAACACCTCCAAGGAAAGAGATCCTACAACCAATCTGGGCACCTGCTCCAGTGTTCAACTATCCTTCACAGTGAATTTTCGCACCCTAATATCTAATCAGAGTTGCATTTATTCAACTTCTCTATTGCCTCTTGTTCTGTCGCTGTGCACCTCTGAGAAGAGCATGGCTCCATCTTCTCTGCATCCTCCGATTAGGTTGTTGCAGACAGCAATGAAGTCTGCCTTCACCTGTTCTTCTCTAGGCTAAACAGACCCAGTTCCCTCTGCCTCATGTATTCCAGCTTCCAACCACTGCCGTGCAACCTTTTTCTAATGAGGAGCTCAAAACTGGACACAGTTTTCGGATTATTTGAGAATACACATTTGAAAAGACTGCTGATTGAAGTACAGCTTTTAAAACATACCCTAAAAGGAACATAGCATTAGTATCCTACAAAACTTTTGAAAATATATCATCACCCTAAAAGGAACATAGCATTAGTATCCTACAAAACTTTTGAAAATATATCATCTTTCAGGTTGTATTTTCATAATTAAGTATTTTTAAGATTTAAAATTAATCTAAAGAAAAATAAAATACTGATTAGAATTTTTGAATAAACTATTATGTATGGTCATAAAGAACAGTTCCAAAAGATGCTATGGATGGTAACATTCCAGTAGAATTTAAATAAATCTCAATTATACATCTTTTACACACTAGATAAGTAAGACATTAAGATGACCATTCCACAAGATATTATGAATGCCAAATAGAATCTCTATGGAGATCACTTCAAAGGCCAGTTCCCTGCATCCATAAAATCGAGTTTAAATTATGTTCTGCATGGGTCTTTTATATGTGGTACTGTTACCATGAACAACCAAATTCCGTTACAGATCTATGAGCAATTGTTTTCCATTTTTTATGAGTGAAAAAA
This sequence comes from Gavia stellata, assembly GCF_030936135.1. NCBI lineage: Eukaryota > Metazoa > Chordata > Aves > Gaviiformes > Gaviidae > Gavia > Gavia stellata. The sequence continues at coordinate 18,936,054 of NC_082598.1, read as the reverse complement.
CATGCTCTTTAAATAGATTTTGATTTTACAATATTAACACTGATAGACATTAAAGGTTAGCTGAAAAGGACTGACAGAGCGTTTCTATGCACTTTTATCTCACCTCAGACTTAGGACATGATCTTTAATCCTGGTACATACAAAACTTCCCTTGATGCAATTATTATTTTGTCTATGAAGAAAAATTGCAGAAGCAGGTCTATTTTGAATTTCTCTGCATTTTTTTTTACTTGCTATATCCAGTTTCATGACTGTGATGAATTGCCTTTAAAGAGAATAGTGAAAGCAACACATCTCAGCTGTCTCTTCCTTGGAAGTCAGCTTACATATTAACAGAAAATAAATTAAACTTATTTAATTAAAGATTACTTATTACCAATTACAAATTACTATCATCTCATTAAAAGAAGAACAAAGTATAATGCTCAAGCCTCATCATTTGTACATTTTGGGATTTGTTTTAAACTGTTTCTTCTAACTATTGCTCATCAAGGGTCAACTTGAATGGTAGCATCTTCTCAGAACCACATCTACTCATGAAACGAGACGGAAAAACTGAAAGCATGTGGGACTTGCGAGGCCTTTCAGTACATTTTCATTTTTCTTTAGCCCCACCCCCCACCCCCCCCCCCCCCCCGAAGAAAATCAAGACTGATTTTGACATTACTTTATAAGAATTTACACCATGAACTTTCAGCAAGAATTGTCAAATTTTGCAGATTTTCAGATGTCTTTCACCCCAAATGATGCATTTCTCCCACACAACTGGAACTTGACCAGGATTTAACTTGCAAGATCATTAAAGTTTTACACAACTTCAGTTAGGCCAGATAAGGATAAATTAAAAACATTTAGCTCCTTCCACCTTCAGTGGCGATTGGCAGTGGATTAAAATGTTTCCTGTTTGTGGCAGTATGAAGTACACCACTTTTCTAAAAGCAGAAGAGAAGAACTAGGCATTTCCAGTGATTCTGGTAAAGAGACTGGTGAAGAGGCCAGATCCTCTTGCTTACTGCCAGGCTTGTCTGAAAATTGACAAATTTTCCATGTGATACTTAAATTCATTTGCATTTAAGTTTGGTAAATAGGAAAATCTTTGCTTCTCCTGCTCTTAACAGAATTATTTTAACACTAATGTCCAGACATCATTTAAGATTTCAATGAAGTACTGTAGAAATCCTATAGAAAATGACCGTTTGTTCATGAAAGTGGAGTGTTTCTTTTAACTCTAGTATCTTCAGTAGTTTAAAAGGATTTTGTCCTTTTTTGGGGAAAAAAAAAAGTGTTGTGGAAAAAGAAACTTTAACTTGTATTTAGATTTTGTTAACTGGATTACTTCTTTACAAATGTTTACTCTAGAGAAGGCTGGACATACAGCTGCCCAGTTACAGCAGTCAATCACTCACCGAGTGTCTGAGACGTGCAGCTTTCTCCGAAGTCAATAGGAACTGCGAGTGTTCAGAGCTCTGAAAATCAGGTCAGGTTTTTCTCCTTATTGTTTTATAGCTTTAAAAATGTTTGCTAGATGAAAGATACATATGACTGGATTTACAGCATCTTCTGCCCAACCACGCCCTTTTTTTTTAGCAGTATGTGCTGGTTTTTGGCTGGGATAGAGTTAATTTGCTTCATAGCAGCTAGTATGGGGCTGTGTTTTGGATTTGGGCTGGAAACAGTGTTGATACACAGGGATGTTTTAGTTACTGCTGAGCAGCGCTTACACAGAGTCCAGGCCTTTCTGCTCCTCACACCACCCCACCAGCGAGTAGGCTGGGGGTGCACGAGAAGTTGGGAGGGGACACAGCCGGGACAGCTGACCCCAACTGACCACAGGGATATTCCATACCGTATGATGTCATGCTCGGTATATAAAGCTGGGGGAAGAAGAAGGAAGGGAGGACGTTCAGAGTGATGGTGTTTGTCTTCCCAAGTAACCGTTACATATGATGGAGCCCTGCTCTCCTGGGGATGGCTGAACACCTGCCTGCCGATGGGAAGTAGAGAACGAATTCCTTGTTTTGCTTTGCTTGTGTGCATGGCCTTTGCTTTCCCTATTAAATTGTCTTTGTCTCAACCCACGAGTTTTCCCACTTTTACTCTTCTCATTCTCTCCCCCATCTCACCGGGGGGGAGTTCTGGAGTGAGCGAGCAGCTGTGTGGGGCTTAGTTGCTGGCTGGGGTTAAACCATGACACAGTACTATTTTTTTTTGCTCTCCCCCACACCCATCATCTTATGCCCTTCCCCAGTAAACCAGGGATTTCAATATGCAGCTCTCAGAGCTATAGAAAATTGTTAACTTCCTTACAGTACTATGCTGAATATAAGCTACAGCAGATGAAGGAGACCATGGTACAGTAAAACATTCAAATACATGCTAATTTTGACATTCCGCAAGTGTGTCATCAAATGAAGCCTTACAGATAGATGTTCAAACTTTCTAAATATTTTCTGAGTGTCCTAATCATGGAAGCATTTAATTGTATGCATTCAGCAGGACTTGTATTACTGAATTCAATAGAACCAAGATTTCATCCTCTGATTCACAGCAGCTACACTGGATTAAGCACAGTAGCTAATCTTAGGCACCTACACAGAACTCTGCAAGAACAATATACTCATTAGCATTTATTATTATTATTATTTATTTATTATTAGCATTATTTATAAGTTTTCCCAGAAAATTCTTCAAACATTTTCTTCTTTAAACAGCAACAGAATGAGGAAAAAAAGCATTCACTCTCTTGCTTCCTCATTCTGTTGCTGTTTTCATTTCAGTCACAGAAATAAATTGTTTTCAGCAATACTTGTGTGACTGGATTTGTGCAGTTGTAACAGGACATGACTTGCCAAACCTCTATTACAGGAGAGGATGAGAGAAGAAAATTTACAACATCTCTTTTGAAACCTAATTTAAATTTTCTAATCCTCATGACTTTGGAAACTGGTCTAAAAAAAAAACATAAGCCTTTGCAGTCAACTGAGCTTTTTTCATCAAGTCATGATGACTACCTCTTTCCTTTTTTGTCCCAGAACAATGTTACTGTCCTGTAGAACTATATTTGCTGATGTGCTTCAGCTTAGTAAATCTTAAAATGCAAGTATTTCTTTTACAAAGGTGATTTTCAGTCTTTCCAGTGACTGCTGTTAAGTGCATATTTTAAGATTTGCAAAAATTTTATTTCCTGAAATCTAATAAGCTTATGATGTTAGCATTCTCCCAGCCAATTCATCGGAATGCCGATTTTCAGCTACTAGATCCACGTTTTCCTATTCTCACATTCTCAAGTTTTAGTAGTATTCAGAACTAAAAACTAACTTTAAGTTGCTGTAGATCATCTCACCAAGTTTATGCTTAAATCAACCTGTCAGTGGGTAACACTACTGAACTTTTTTGACTTGCAGAATACATACTCTAAGTATTATTTCAATTGTAAAGCTATTAATTTTGACACAGGTGGGCTATTATTGGGCCAACATTTGTGGTAATCTCATTTGGTGTCATCTTGAGGGCTTCCCACTCAAGATGTAATTTTGATTGTTCAACATATTCTTTCATGTTCCCTCAAGTGTTTGCAGCTCTCATTCTATCCAATATCATTTCCAGGGCCAAATTTTTCCCTGTACTAATACAACCATCTGTGACATCTTACTGATACTTTCCTTCACCCTCCATGTATGTATGTAGACCTCAAACCGATACTCTACCCATATGTGCCAAAACCCACATGAACTTTCCAGAATCTTCCTCCTGATCCTGTCTCCATCTCCAGCTGCAGGTTAAATTAATCTCTTCACTACTAATATATATTTCAGGAAAGAAGTGAGCAGTAAGCAATCCTTTGAAAATATGCATGAATAATAGGAACGTTATTTTCATTCATTTTCAGTTGAATAACTGAAAAGAAATTTCTAAGATGCATTGGAAGTATACCTCTTTCTTGCATACACAATGACCTATATGGTCATACTCTTCTGAAATCACAGTACTATCATTTACAGGAATAGACATATAAATATTGAAACGTAAAAAATTTGAATTTTTCATTTTTTAAAAATAGAATATTAATATGTTCATTTTTTCCCTCAAGTTAATTAGCTTTTTTATTTACAAGGAAACACCATGTTTTATTACCATGAAAAGATTATTACTTGGGTAAAATATCAAACAGCATAGATTTGTAAATGTGTTGTAAATAATTTCTGTAAAAATAACGTTGGATATGTTTACCTTGGATATAGCTAAAAGCTTAAATGGACATTAAATTAACATTCTCTGAAGAGTTACACAAATGTTAAAATTTCTTTCAATTCCTGTGGGAAGCAAGAAAATAAGCACTGTTATTTCTATTTTATGGCTAAAGAAACACAGACAGAAGTTAAGTGACTTGCCCATAGCAATGCTGTGAATCAACGTCAGTGCCAAGACTAAAATTTATGAGTTCCTTTTTCCTACCAAGAATGCTAAGACACACACTGCTCTTTAAAATATATACTATTTAATATTTATTACTACAAAAATATGCAGTATGCACCTGGAATTGGATTAGTACAAATATGAGTTAATGGTTTATAGTCCTTTGCTGTTAGGTGAGTTGGTAGATGGATAGAAATACTAGTTTGGCTACTGAATTACAGCTTTACAATTATGCATTTCAGGCCAAATTAGTATTCTGCTAGTCATTGGCCTTGCTGTAAAGCTCCTCCCTCCTTAGTTGAATGAGGTCCAGTGACAATCACTGGCGTTTGAAAATTGCTGCACTGGGTGGTCTTGATTCCTAATGTAGCTATACCTATACTGTATATTTCAAAGGTAACTCTGAGGTAGCTCACTTCTGCTAAGATCAATATTCCTATTTATGAATAATGTTGTTGTGTTTTCACATGTATCCAGTAGTATCTGGAGGCCACAACCAAAAGGAAGGCAGAACTGCCTGGCAGCGCTTAACAAATGCGCAGCAAGAGAGGGATTCAGGTAGACGAGAGAAAAAAGGCAAAGAGAAAGCAGGAGCAAAGAAAATTGAAGTCTCAAAGATGGTCAGGAATTCAACCCTACCTTTTATTGCTGTCACCATTGCTTAATCGACAGCTTTGCCCCTCAACTGGCATGCATGCCTCTCCCCTGAAGGCCCAGGTACCACATTTTCCTTTCAACCTAGGATGACCCTCTCCATAGGGTAGCATGCAAAAGTTCAAAATGCAGTTGTCTATGTCAAAGCTGTGCCTGGATAACTCTCTAGTGCTGGCCCAAAGCGTATGTGCAGTTTAACATATGTTTGACAAAAATCAGGCAGTGAGAACAAATTTATCAACAACTGAAAAAATGCAAATCCATGTAAAGATGCAAAGGAGCCAACAGAATTCTATTGGCATAGAAGGAGGTAGCAGGGATTACTATGTCTAAGATTAAATATACTTCACTTCATTACACTTGTAATACTTCCCTGAAACAGATTCTTAAAACAAATTAATCTCAAACATAGAATTATTTCACATAGCAACTGGCACTTAATGGTGTGTGAAAATGTAATTTGGAATTTAAATTAAATCTTGTTAAAATGCTTATCTGAGTGACTTACGCGATCAGCTTGAAACATCAATTAATCAATGAAATAGTGATAGCACTGTTCTAGGAGTACAGAACAACCTACCAAAAGTACAGAAAGTACAAGACAGAACAGTCTGTGGGCACTACCTATTTCAGTATGAACAATGCATATATCTGCAGGAACTTGATCTCGCTACAGGGGATACTGCACATGACATGTAATATATTCCTGCAGATCAACTAAGGAGGATCTTCTCGGTACTGAATAGCTGTGAGACAGAAGAGAAGGAAAGCAGGAGTTGTTTAAGGGAGGCTGAAGGAAGAGACGGCAAAGAAACATGTTCAGTTCAAGCCAAAACATGCAGAAAATCACAACAAAGAGAGTCTCAAACAAAAGAACACACACACCCTGAATCACAAATTTCTTTCCTACAATTTAAAAATATGTGAGCAGTTTTGCCTGCCCATGCTACTTTGCATGAACTCATGAATATCTCCTGCTTAAGCACTATGCCGTCTTACACACCCCAAACTCTAAGTAATGACAGCAGTAATATCTATCTGTACTAACAACAATGCAATTTAAACCAACAGCTGCTACTAATTTAGTGAAACACAGATTTAAGCTTCTTTTGCCTTTGTATCGCTCTCCTCCACTTCTAAACCTATTCTTTTTCAACCCTGCCAAAAATCAATAGAAACTGACTTAAAATAAATAAATAAATATGTAAGAATAAGTACTCTAAGAAACTCTTTTCTCATAATCTTTACATCAATAACACCATTTAGATTTTTGTTTTTATTTGTTTATGAAAGGTTAGCCAAAATGTCTATACATTAAGCATCTAAGCGCTAATACAAAACAATAAAATACCTTTGGGGTTTGGTATATAAGGTTTGACTAAATACTTAGGAAGTTCATAGAAGTGAATAAAAATTAGCAGATAATTACATCCGAAAGGTTCAAAGATGTCCACTCAATTTGACAATGAAATAATCTTAAAGAAGCACCTATACGAAACATAGATATTAAGATTGTCCCCTCTGGTGTGGAGCTGCTTCTGTGGGTCCAAAGCCTTCCAAGCAGAGCCAGTGATAACATCTCAAGGGAAAAAATCTGTCACACTACAGAAGGACTGTATCTGAATGGAGACAACACGACTGTGGTGGAGTTATTCTGACCAGTCTCAAAAGACTTCACAACTCTCATGAGTATTGTAACTTCACAACACAGTTGTTTTATTATATATAAACTAACCACAATGTTGCTAAACTTCTTTGGCCAGCAAGGCAGGAGGAAAGGTTCAAGGAAACAAAACCAAACAAGACTGAGGTGGAAGACAGGAAGGAAATTCTGAACTGAGAAATTGTAATTAACTTGTAATTAATAAGGGAAGGGCAATTATTTGGGAATTCCCCTGGCTTGAAAGATTCGTTTATCTCCTGTATCAAATACAGCAAGAAACAATTATAGGAACACTCTGCTAGCTCTGCATACAGATGACTCACTTCAGAATCACACAACCACAGCATTAGGATGTGAATTACTATTAATGCTCTCTATGCAAATATTTAAAAATTTCCTGAGGCAGAAAGCTGTAAAAAACAGAGCCCAGTAATGACAAGCTGCATTGTACAGATGGTTACATAGTGTCTTAAAAGTCCTCTCAGCCACACTAACACTCACACAATTTTATTTTTTTTTTTTAAATTATATCATAGCTTTCTTTTAGCAGTAATGCAATCCTGTTTTACAGATGAGTTGGTGCGGAATGTAAAATTACATTAAAAAGACTTTGTAAAAAAGGAAGTCGCAATTTTAGTACATTTTTATATGCAGTAAAAAGGATCCTCTCCCATTTGGCTTCTCTTTTTCCAACCAGCAGCATACCAATCCTCAACAATACTGTTCTAAAAATAGAAAAAGAAAACACTAAACATCTGAAACAAAAAAAAGTTGGCAACTTTTACTACTACTGACATTGACCTTACAGGAACACAAATACCTGCCACAGGGCAATGCAAGTATCCCATGAACATTAATAATTGATTCATTTCACAGCACCTCTTGAATACAGTTCTTCATCTCATTATGAGGTACTTCAAATTTAATTACTTTATATTTTACATTATTTTTCTGCTACAAGGTAAAAAGCTATTTGGCAAGCTGCCTGCTTTGATCAAAGTATCTGATTTAAGAGAAAAAGAAAATAAAATTGAATATGAAATTCTTTGGCAACAAAACCTCCTGTGTGCATAAACATACTGGACTTCTTAATAGCATGTGCTGGTTTTGGCTGGGATAGAGTAAATTTTCTTCACGGTAGCTAGTACGGGGCTGTGTTTTGGATTTGTGCTGGAAACAACATTGATAACACAGGGATGTTTTAGTTACTGCTGAGCAGTGCTCACACAGAGTCAAGGCCTTTTCTACTCTCCACACCACCCCACCAGCGAGTAGGCTGGGGGTGCACAAGAAGTTGGGAGGGGACACAGCCGGGACAGCTGACCCCAACTGACCACAGGGATATTCCATACCGTATGATGTCATGCTCGGTATATAAAGCTGGGGGAAGAAGAAGGAAGGGAGGACGTTCAGAGTGATGGTGTTTGTCTTCCCAAGTAACCGTTATGCGTGATGGAGCCCTGCTTTCCTGGGGATGGCTGAACACCTGCCTGCTGATGGGAAGTAGCGAATGAATTCCTTGTTTTGCTTTGCTTGTGTGCATGGCCTTTGCTTTACCTATTAAACTGTTTTCCCACTTTTACTCTTCTCATTCTCTCCCCCATCCCACTGCAGGAGAGCGAGTGAGCAGCTGTGTGGAGCTTAGTTGCTGGCTGGGGTTAAACCACAACAGCATTTTTTACCTCAATGTCTGCTCTTATACAATAGCAAGTATTTGCCTTTACTTTTCCTTTGTAATTTTTTAAGCACCTCTTATCCTGGCGCCTAAAAATTACTGGTATACATTAAAACACAATTACATCAGAATTTCAACTGCAGATTTCTTCCGAGCCAGGGAAAAAGAAAAGCAACAACAGCAGCAAAAAGAGACTATTTGGAAAATTCCATCATACGTGCAAACAATACTTTTCAAAACTCCCTACATAGAGGTTTCTTGTAGTTTAGTATATGTTTATTTGGCACCTCTACAAACCAGTCATGCTGAATGCAGCATATAGACTGAACTAATTATCAAAAAGGAAAATGTCTCTGTGGCTCAATCAGGGTATTGAGGTAACGTACAAGATTTTAATTAGAACCAGTGCAGTACTACTAGCCAGATTCTCAAATCTCATTGAAGATTTTCCAGCACACAGAGACAGAGATATTAGGAATAAAACTACTTGGGACAGAAGCACAGCCAACATAATGCTAAGAAACATGATGGCTTCCCTAACCTTCACCAAGACTAGTCATGCCTCTGAGTATCCACCATCAAGGTTATAAAGACATAATTCCTCATTCAAATGGATAACAGTTCTCCAACAGACTGAGCCTGAGGATCTGCAGATCTCAAAGGGTTATTTTGGATTGCTAATCTATGTGCCTGGGAACTGGGATCATTTATTTGGCAACACAAAACCTAGAGATAATGAAGTTTTTTTATGAAACTGATAAATAACTTGACATCGGCAAAAAGTCTTGCTTCACATGTTAAAAATGTTGTGCATATATATGTGCATTTATATATACATATTTTTATATATATGTGTATACATACACACACAGACACACACATATATTGTCCTTCTCTGCAAACAGTCTAGTTTACCAACCTTCCTAAAACGAAAAAAGGAAATTCTCTGATATAAATGCATTCTCAGTCTAGGACAGACCTGTTTAATAAGTTTCTAGACATGTTTGCTCAACTTTCCTGAAATTAAAATCTTAAAAGACATTCAGTGAGTTGGTCAAACAGGGGACTTGCTCAGTTTTGAAGCTGCGTGAGAAGGGGATGATAACTAGGTACCAATTTATAAGAGTGAAAACCCCTGCTAATATTTACAGACTTGAAGTTAATTTCCTCATACAAGAAATCCACTGGTTTCAGTAAGATTGCACTTATCAATGTAATTTTCTACATGCATAATTTCTGCAACACCTATTCCTCGCATGGAAGCCAAAGAAATGTCATATTTTATGTAATTACCATTCAAACCTAAAGAAAATTATAGGAAAATTTTTCTAAGAACATGATTAGTGGTCCACATATAATTCTGTGTAGCTGAGACAGGAAAGAACTCTTTCATCGTGGCCAAAGATTACCTTCTTCAGGTGTTCATCTCCTTTGAAAAGAATATTTGCCTGTGTGTTGTATTCGTGGATCTTTGTATATACCACAAATCAGAATGAAAATCTACCTAGCCAAAAGGTCCAAATATAGAGGAACTGGCTTAACACTAACAAAAAGCTGTCCACTACATTGTTGGAGGGTCTTTTGACAGGCATTGAAACTCAGCAGCACAGACATGCCCATTTGGAATAATAAACAAGAAAAAACCCACACCACAGCCATCACTAAATTACACTCAACAAAAATTCTAATCCTGTCTTCTGCACTTCAGACAGTTTTCCAGCCTTTTCAACCAAAGAAATTTTTCTGCTATACCCCTAGCTTTGAAGTATCTGTATATTTTATGGATGAAACCCAGGAATCCAAGGGAAAGAGAATGAACATGAAACCCATAGAATGGGTTTCTAGAAACGGTATTCCTTAAGCTGTAACATCCAAATAAGCACATCTGATTTTGAGCCATGACCAATAAGCATGGCAAAATAATGCTATGTTCCAGAAGCTAACCCATATCTTTATTCTTTGCCGTTGAAGGAAGTTGTATTCTGTCTTCTCCGGGAATATTAAAAAAATATGATCCTTTCAGACACAAAGATGAGGCTGGTCTTGCTCACCATCCTACGCCTTCCTTCCCTTTTGCTCACCATCCTACGCCTTCCTTCCCTTTTGCTCACACTCCTGCACTGCCCCATTTCCTACCTCCCAGACCCAGTGTCCTGCCTCTTCCCCCAGCACAGTGGCTGGCACTCTGCACATCACCTTTACGGTGATGGACAAGTCAGCTAAGTGGCCTCTGGAGACATTTCAGTATTTTCTGTATATTTTCCCACAGAAACCATGTTGGAAGATTCTAAAAAAGCATAGTGAGAATAAACAGGAGAAGAAAGGAGAATTTAGCGATGCTGTCTGTTTTTTACTTTTCTGAGAAAAATGAAAGCATCATTTCACTTCTGAACTCAACATCACATTAGTGAAAACCAAATTCAGGCACAGGAGCAAACAAAATTGATGGCTGCTACAGTCTTTCTATTGGTGGAGGTAGGATCTGCCTCTTGCACGACGGCAAAGCCTTCCCTCAATGAGCTTCAGGGAATACCTTGCTCTTCATACCGGTCTCAGTCCCAGAACCTCTAAAAATCAGCACAGAAGTAAAAATCACACAGCATCGTAGATTATTTTTACTTCATATGCTTAGTAACGTGAACTTGTGTCAAACAAATATAAAATTTCCTTCCTCCCTGCACATTTCATTTTATTATGAAGACAGATTTGTATATCACGGATATGATCTCTCTAATGCCATTCTTCCTCGTCCTTCAGGTTCCTACAGTAAATCTACAGCTCTTACTATTTCAAAGTTATTACTACTTCAAAATGCTAAATTTCACAACTGAGAATACAGAGAACATTTATGCTGCAGAAATTGCCTCCACACCAAGATAGCTTTCTGCATTATTACTTTCCCTACGCTTTTTGCTTTGGAACTTGGTACCCTGAAAAGGCTTGACAGCCTTAAACTTTCAAAAAGGAGAATTTATTCACTTGTTTCCTTAAGAAAAACCTAGGAATTTTTCCTTTTAGTGAACAGCTTCAAAATCACTTTTTTTCACCTGTACGCAGAAGTGAACTTGAAAAGACTGGGGAAAAGTAAGTCTAATGGTGCAAAGATAAAATTTTAAATAGATTTATTTGCAGCATATTTTAACAGAACATAGGTCAGGGCCAGGAAAAGTAAGAGATGTGCAAATGTGTGTGTCCTGTTAATAAAAAGCACGAGGCAGCCTCTTTAATAATAAGATCACATCACTGTCTTCCGATGTCAGAGCACAGAAAACTCTAAGGGCCCTATCTTTTCACAGATTAGTACCAACTGCTCCGAGCAATTAACGTTAATTAATGTTACTAATTAAAAGTCTAGACAAGCCAGACCTCTCGCCCTGGCATGTTTTTGCCAACCAGTTAATACCTGCAGACTTCAGTGTGGCTGATGGTCTAGTAACACTTGACAAGTTATCCTGAATACAGCACTTAGAGCTTGTTGAAGCTTTGTGTTAACTTTGCACCTGCGCAGGGCCCCCGGCCTCCAGGAGGCCATGGGGATCAAGTGCTCCTGTAACTGGGGTTAGTCATCTGTATCAGAATCACAGCAGACTCCCTCATAACAAAGTCTCTTTTTTGTTGTTAATTAAGACAGTACCAAAAAAATAAAGTTACTTATTCAGTCATGAGGGCTGAATGCTCCCAGTAGGTAGTCTTTTCACAATTCAATTTCCCTGATGGGACTCGAAGAGGAAATGAAACAACAAATTGTACTCCTGATGATCTAAGCAGAAGCTGCAATTCCCCAGGGAGTCCTGCTAGGTCAATTAGTTCATCATGCTAACAGAATAGCAATCCAGAAACCAGTGTCCCACCAACAAAGGTTTGAAAAAGTGAAGTTCAATGCCCAGTTGTAAGGCAGTCACCAGTAGATATTATTGTTAGGTTCAGCAAAAGCATTTACTGAGTATAAAAGTAGGGCAACAGTACTGAAAAGCCAGAGGGATATTCCCGTACTGCTAGATTCATTCATGTGAATGCAGCAGAAGCAGTCCACCTTTTTAAGATCGCTAATGAACGCTCCTTGGACAAAAGAAGTTCATCTCATCAAAATGTTTCCTTCTTAAATTAGTTACCGAAGAGGTAAGTACCTTTAAGCAAGCATTTCTCTCAAAAGTCAAAGTGCAGTGCTGCACCTGTTGGTTTGTTCTTTTAAAGCGTTTCAATATTCTGAAACCCTTCTATTAGTTCATGGTCTGTGCTTATTGCATAGTATTGTTTTACAAATATGTGACAAAAATAATTAACAGTACTTTTTTCTTACAATGCCATTCAATAATATTCTAATGTAATAGACAGCATTTAAGTTTCTTTTTAAAACAGCACTTAGAACAAATATATGCACCTGTGCTAAGTTTTTTTCCTTTAGGCTTTGAATAGGAACTTGATACCTCAATGCTAATTTTATAAACAGCAAGCGCTGGTTTTGATGCCAGAAGGGTAAGTCTCAAAAGAAAAGATGGTCTAAATGGACTGTTTAAATTCCAGATTTTCACCTATAGCCCTGTGAATATCACCAAAATATTCAAGCACCCATTTTGTTTTCTTAACCTACAGAATCTGAATTACAGAACTCATTTTACTAACCTCACAGCAGGACTCTGGGATTAACAATTCTTCTGAGTTTGGGAACAGAAAGGACTATAAATTCCAGGCAGCTGTACTCTTTCTGCATATATTGATGCAAAATAGTTGTTTTACTCAAACAGGTCAAACATAAGGTAGTTAAAGTAGCAGATCGTTGTCAGTCCTGTGATGTTTATAAACTACTACTGTGTTTCCTCCTGCAAAGCCACTTGAGATATTCCAAGGTTTTGCACAAATAACAAAAAAATTACTTTAATACTTTTTTCCTATACACTGGTCACAGTTGTAAAGAAGGAAGTCGCATGAAGAAAAGCGGATTATTTGGTTCTAGTTTACTTTATTGCTATCAGTTACTGCAATATTAGACCTTGGTGCTTTATTTACAGAACTCCCCACTGACAAAAGATAGCGCTGCATAATGAGTACACAAATGCATTTCAAGAGCACATCTTGAAAGCTGTTTTTGTAAAACGCCTTCTGGCTGCAATATTTGAACGTACTGTATGCTGACAGTCAGTAGGGACAACAACACAGATGTGCTTTGTTTGGCTCCTAATGGATTCAATCCCAAAGAGCATTAAAAAGAGAGAGAGGGAAGAAAATTTAAGCTTTACCTTTTTATGAAACTCTGATCATGCACTCTCTTTCTCTCTGGCCATGTGGGTTGAAATAGGACGGAACAATAATACAGCCTATTTATGACAGAATGCATTTCTTTGAAAGAATAATTAAAGCTACAATTTCTAGTTGCAGAAAAGTAACTGTAGATTATTATGGCATTAAGAATAGATTTAATTTAATTTTAATTTAAAAGCATGCATTGAAATGTTTAAGTGAAGGCCATTTCTGTTGTCTGTTTAGAAACAACACTTTAATTGTTTATCAGTCCTGTAGAGGTTTTAGAATTTCTGTGTTATTTAATTAGCTTATTGTAATTTAAAAAGCCATTATTTACTTGCAGCGTCTTGAAATAATTTGAGCATTTCTACAGAGCAAATATATATGGCTGTTTAAACAAAGTCACAGAAGATGATGCATCAGCACTAGCAGTGAGAGTATTAATGGAAATGCTGTTGCCGCTAAGATTGTCACACAGAAGATATCAAAGCAGCACCTTCGGATGCGATAGTCACATTTTACTCTGGAAATGTGCTTTTCGATCCAAACACAACAAGAATATCACCACAGAGATTTGATCAATTACACAGCTGTTCTGGTACAAAAACTGAAAACAGACAAGAGGATAACCTAACGGAAGCAAGCGCTAATGATCACGTTCCATGAAAACCTGGTCTCTGAGATGACATTTGTTGTTTAGAACAACTCTTACCTTTCAAAGAGGAAACAATGCTGACTTCAGTCGCTTTGTAGGACGCCCCGGCAGGAGGACCCGTGTGACAGTGCAAGCAAGATGATGAGTGGAAGGTAAACCTGAGCTAGACTACAAGGTTAGCTCCTAAACTTACATGCTGTAACAATTTCTTTTACATTCCTAGGTACCATGCTCTGCTATCAACTGTAAGAGACTGTGTCAGGTGGGACTGCCAGGAGTGCCTCACGTGGATCAACGGGTAGTATGTAAATATAATATAAACTTCAAAATCACAGTCCTAAAGTTTTCCAGATACCAGCAAAGAAGCAGAAATAATGCCACAGAAACTTGTGTGAAACATCTTGCTAATAGCAGGTTATACCAATAATTCATATCAGATGAGGGTTTAGTTTACACACCTGAATATTGATATCTGATCTTTTTTCATACACTGCAATAGAAAGGATGGAAAGTGGAGTTGTAACCTTAGGTTGATTACATTCATCCTGATAGAACCAGTTCTTCTCTTCACCTAAAAAAAATTCAGTACACAAAACCGCAAGTTCTCTTCTCTACTAATTCTCTTAAATTTTCCTAGAAGGAGGAGGGGAGATTCCAAAACCTATAAAAAGGCTGATGCCCTTATTGTAAGGACATGCAAGTATCCTTTACAACTGATGATGCTTCCACATGACAGCTGTCAGGGGCACTAATTATTGCCCCATAGTCTTCACATTTGTGTGCCTATTAACAATTATTAGCTCACGGAACTTCAGATGATGGCTTTATTTCTATCTACAATAGATTCCACACTCAAAAGCTTGGTCTGAGAACCACTTAAACAATGGTTTGAAAGCATCTCTCATAAATTTCAGACCATCATTCAATTGCATTTAGCATCATTTTAAATGACAGTTAAACCGCACAAGTGGATAGTTGCTCTAAATAACGAGACAATCACGTGATGTTGGCTACTTAATTACAAAATGCTTTAGGTCCTAGATTCTCTATTGTTTAACAATGACCACAATTTCACCTGATCATGGACTTCAAATTCAGTCTAACATACAGAGAAATTGTATATAAAGAATGCAAACATGATGAATGCGCCCCATCAATGGACTTCTCTGAAAAACAGTTCTTGTCAAAACATCCTGTCTGATGGACTCATTAGATCAGTTGACAAAGATAACAGCATTAATACAAGAGAATTCTGTAAACTCTGTGTAGCACAGGCCTGGAGCATAAAAAAGACTCTTCTGGAAATACATTATTTCTGGTTCCAAGATTTCTAAATACTGTGTTGAAAAAATCAAAAAGAGAAAACTAAATGAAATGAGATCTAGAAAGCAGGCTCTGTAATGACAATCCTTTAGATGTTCAAACTGCATACTCAGCAGACGTTTTGAAGGTTAATTGAACATTGACACTATGAAAAATTTAAAAGATGATCCTATACTGAGAATCTGAAGAGACATAACCCATAGGTTACATTTTTAACAGTAAACAATAAATAAAAATTGGAAAAGCCTACTGGGGAAAAAGCAGCTTTCCATGAAGTCTTTACATGAACAAAGCTTCTCTTTTTATAAAATTTTCTTTTTAACGTCCCTTTTGAAAACATGCTGAGAACCACTTAGGTACTTAAGAACACTACTAGCTGATTCTGAGATTTATGCTTCTTGTCTAAAATATCCAGTAAAATTGCCTTGTATAAACAACCAGCAGTGGACATATAATGAAAAATGCAATCAACTTCTTAAAAAAAAAAGGTAAGCATTATGCCAAAATGTATTATTTGTCATGTTTATTAATTTTTGGAGCAATAAGGATAGTGTGATGTCACTTGGTGGTCTCAGCTCTTCTGCTTTTTCCTGTCTGCTACATGTTCATATCACACAGTGTTCCTATTGTTCATGCAAGTAATTTCATGCATCAAGAACATTGTGATGGTTTTTGGATGAGTCAGTACATTATACTGATTTACTTTAAGAAAGGACTGAAACAGTGACATAAATGACAGCTTGGAATACAGGTATGATTTCATAATATAATACAGAAAATATCTGCCTTTATTACTAGTTAGTTACAAGTTACCTGATTATCATGCTACTTACTTTTGCAAAAGAAATTTCAACAAAGGAGCCAGAATTACAGATCTTATTCTTTTAATTTATTTTGGTATTTTCAATTTTGAGCCAAAAGTATCTCCAAAAAATTAGGTGTGTCAGTGTAGAAGCAGAAAAAGCAATTTGCATAGATGTATAAAACAATGCAAAACCTCAATATCATCTACATTTTCTGTAGCTATCAATGAAGCAGAGTAACAATTGATGTCTTTTTTATGATTTCAATGCAAATAATCTAGGCCACTGGATATGCCACAGGCAAATCCCATGGGTCTTCCTCACACCCATCTCAAACTGAATCTACGCAGTCTACCTGCAGCCAATGACAGAAACACACAGCTGTGTAATTCTGTTCCTTGCAATCTTCAGATAGCTCTCCTGTATGGAATTGGTAAAACCTCCCTTCTTGGTTTTCATGTACGTACTTATATTTTCCTTTTCCCTACAATATAATCAGAATTCTATTAAAAGAATGCAGAAGATTACTACTTTTCAGAGGCACCCACACTGCCTTTCAGGAAAGGAACCAGAGAATTTATCCAAAACTTTTTACAAGATATTTTTAAAGATGCAGAAGAAAAGGGAAATAAATCTAATACTAAGTGTTTGACTTTGATTTTACTTTACAAGAGTTAGATCAAAATGCTAAGCACTAATTCTAAGTAGTGTTTTAACACAGAAGTGTCAAAATACTTTTAGAATTCAAAAATGTTTGTGGGTGAAGAACTGCTGAACAGAACACTACACTAGTTCTTTTATTCTATGCATAAGTATCCCCTGCAGTGCCATAGCAACTTTTTGATGTATTTTTCAAAAGGTTTTTCAACTCAACCTACCAGGTGGTTTTAGGAACTCAAATTCATGTGCTGAAGCCGTGTGCCAGCAGTTATCAAAGAATGCGTGGCATGCATCCTAATATTGTTACTGTGCAATCAGTCTGTTTCTATATTTGCGTGCATATGTATATGCATTTTCATATTCATGGTCCAAATCTTGTGGCACTGCAAATGAAATGGCGTAGCATTTTACTATGTTTATGCAGATAGCAGTGTCTCACCAGCTGAAGCTTTTCAAGGAAAAACATTAACTCAATTCATCAGAATGGTTTGAAAAGCAGGCTTTTCAGTTTCTACTGGTCTAATAATAATGCTTATTCCAAAAGAGATGTAAAGTTTGGTTTAACACTAAAACAATCAGTTCATGTAGTTCAACAGAATAATTTCCTCAGGTTTCTACTTCCACACCATGGGAGGTTTGACTAAGTTAAGTATTTATTTACTTCACGTATGTAATATATTGAGAAAAGTGCCAGCAGACATGAGTATTTGTGTACAGAAATTACAGGAGATTCTCTAACTCTGTCTGGCTTTTCTTTCTAACAAGAAATGGAAAAGGAAGAGAGAAAAAATCCTAAACTGCTTTTCTTCCATTATGGGAAGTGGCAGGAAGATTATCTCTGCTGTCTAGTTTTAGTTTCTTAAACAGAAAAAAGTTTGATCTTTTCTTTCTCTGTGTTGAAAGTAGTCTTTGTAGCAAATGGCAAATCAGTGCTCTTCCTTTAAAAGAAGAAATCCTATTACTCATTTGAATCAGGTGGTTGTTATGCATAATCACAGAAGGGCAGTAAGAGAGCCAAACCAGAGCTCCATGTGAGATGATGCCCTGAGATGTAAGGAAGAACAGGGCTAACCTGTCCTTAGTGGGAATCCCCAAATAGAAATTTGAGCCAAATCCAAAACTGAATAGACTTATCAGCAAAATTTATATTTACTCTAAAACAGGTTACAACATACATTAAGAGTGAATATGTTACTATTAACTAAGGCTTAAGTGTATCCTTATTTAAATTATTAAAAGAAAAACATGAAGTAGTCTAGTATTTTATTCTTGAGTTCATGTAGTTACCTGAGCTTCCAATAAATGTATTTACAGACATTAAAGACACTAAACATTAAAGGAAACCTTTGTCTGTATGCTCTATCGCTGGATACTGATCACGTTACAGAAAGTAATTATTACAACTTACTTGTAATAGGTTGTAGTATCTAGTTACAGCCAACAATCAAATCTTATAGAACAAATATCTAACTCCCTTCAATTTGAATAGGAATGGGGATGGGGGAGAGCTCCATGATGCCACATCAAGGGCAGGGCAGGTTGTAAAGTTTCTTTTCTCGTTGCTTGCTCTCCACACATTCAAGAAACTGAAAAACTGGGTAAATTCTGTAATACTGCAACCTGTGGTACAGAATACAGCACCTCTACAAGCAGCAGCAACTAGACCAGGCAGCTTTCTGGAAAGTCTTTCTCTGGCAAAGGTAAACTCAGCTCCTCGAATTTCTTAGAAAACAGCTCTCAGTGAAGCTACACTATAATACCTGTGTGTTTGCACTTGAAGTGTTAACTGTTGAAAACTATGGCTAAGCATCTGGGATCAAAATTTACTGCAGCACCATTGTATTCCTATATGCCAACTGTGTCTTTGCTGTTTCATCAGTTGATATAAAGATCCTTCATTTTAATTTATTCAAGTAATTTAGTTCAATGACCAGCTCATCTAAAGCTGGACAACTAGAAAATGATTCTTCACTTCCAAAGCTGCATAAATTTGAGATGCTAGAGGACAGCACTTACTAGCTCTAAAAGCTGACAGGACAGAGTATTCACTATCCAAACCACTATGATGAAAACACCTTTTTTTAATGGGTTGGGTTTTTTTTTTTGTAGAGCTAATACAAAAATTTCTACTAATAAATACAATTTTAAAAGGCTAGTTTTCAGCATTGTAATACAAGTAAAATTTTATCAAATGTATTACATTCAGGTATACGTAATATTTAATGTCTGCAGAGTTAATGTATCATTTTTGGCAAAATGTGTAAAACTGCAAAGATTAAATTCAGTACTAAATTTCAAATCAACAGGTTTGAACTACTACTACCACTATCAAGTAGTTTCAAGGGAGACAGACAGACAGAAACCAAACACTAGAGAGTAAAGCCTCCACCTATAACTGCAAATAATGCTGCTCAGTCCCATTCACCTGCCAACCGTGCCTTCTGTCGTTTCTCGCAATTGCCAGTACGAGTTCTACCTCTTGCCAAATTGTCACTAATTGTCTCCAAGTATTTTCTTCCACCACTGTAAGATACATTGTCATTTCAGACTAATGACAAAGATTTCATGAAAACTGGCTGAAGGTTGGAGTAGGTATACGTGGCTGACATGGAGGAATCTCCACATCTAGCACGTAAAGGAATCTGCTTTCCACTATCAACATTTTTTGCCTGGAGCCAGCGTTTAAGAGCTGCAAAGTCAGAAGGCAGTTTGGAGGCCATACGCAGTGTAAGAATAATAATTTCAGGTACATGAGGGTGTGCTCCAGAGCCAGACTGAGTAATGAGATCCAAAAAACCAACCACCTTTAAGCCTCCTTCCGGTGCTCTTATCTGTGTACAGTCATTGTGACTTACAAAACAGCATGGAACAGAAAAAAAGAAAAATCTAATGCAAACCATAGCTAATACAATTCTTAATAAAGAAAAAGCTAATTATGGTTAGCAGAAAGTACTCTGAAGGCTTATGGGGAAGTGTAAGCAGAAATACAAAATTGAAAGCTGTGTGCAAGACCTTTTGGACAATAAAAGTATGTTAGTTTAGCAAAAAAAGCTCAAATAGGATTAAGTTAGAAATTGTAGTGATTAATTTCAATTTATAACAGGACAGAAGCAGGATGATTTTTTTATTTTTTAGCAGCTTGTCCACCTTACAGCTCCCCTTAGCTTCACACCAATCCTGATGGGCACTTCCACAGGAATCGTTTAATTAAAATATTACAGCATGCTGTGTAATATATGCTCTGAAACCAACCCACAAAAATTAAAAAAAACCCAAACACAAAAGGCAGCACACATGTTCATACTTTAAACACATGTTCTAAAACTAGAGGTGGAAAATTATGTATCCCACTTTCCCTTTTTTACTAATATATCAACAGAATACTTATAAATAAGTAACATCAATTAACGTACAATTCAGAGCCATTTAGAAGTGGCTCAGGACCATCTCCTTCCAAATGTATCCTTTGCCCTGCTCTTTAGGCAGTCTGAAGAATGAAACAGGCACATTGAAAATTCTCAGTATAAAAAGCAAGTTGTTGAAAAACAATCTTTCAATATTTATGTTTCACTATTATGCCACAATAGACTGTAGAAATACTCATACATCTATACTAAAAACAGGAGTATGCAAATTAATACTGACAGAATTCTATTAACCTCTGTTCAGAGAGTGCAAAAGACCCTAAGATCCATTTCAGCCTTATTTATATAGCAGAATATTAAAAAAAAAAACCAAGAAAACCTCATGCATATTTGAGCTCTCTGCATTGGATGAATTTCACAGCTATGCAATTTTTTCAAATATCAATCTTGAAACCCTTTTCTTACCTAAATCATTGGAAATATATATAGATGTATACAGCATATATGTACAGCTGTGTAGATATCCACAACCACCATCAGTTCAGGTTTTACATCAGTAATACAAAACTGCAGAAACAGACACATGGATGCACAGAAGTAGCTCATCTGCATGTTTACAGAATACTAATAAAGATAGTCGTTGTTACACTGGGATCTAATTATTTGCAGCTTTTGTTTAATAACAAACAGAGAGCAAAGTTTCATGCTATGTGTAATCCAGTCTTACTGTGGACTGCTCCCTGCAGTGTCCACCCATGTACGTACAAGGCATGTCCCCTGCATCAGATCTAGCAAACGTGTGGCCAGTCCTATCCGACTGTGGATCCAGAGAAAAATGAATCATGTTTTCTTTTGGATTGTCTGCGGATCCAGCTCATTCTGTGCCACTTTCTGTGCACGAGCAGCACAGCCACAGGCTCGGGAAGCGAGAGGAACAGCACCTTTCAGAAGCAACATGCCTTTCTTTCGGATCCACCACCACGGAATATTGCATCCCCAGCAAAACTGAACCAAACAGCAAACCAAATCTGGCCACAAGAATATGTGGTAGTAAATCACATGAACAGAGGATCAACTACAATGATGTGCTAATGCACACTGTACTCATAACGTTATCCACTGAAATGCTATTCATAAAAATACACATTAGAACAACGTTATCCACTGTGCTTCAGGCCCACACAGACTTACATCCGTTTTTTTCTGAAATCAACTGTAAACCACATTATTCAGGTAATACTAGCAGACTTAATTCTCCAGTGAGTGCCTAACTTGATCCAGCTTTTACCCTGCTTATGCCTTACTGTCAGAACCTCTAACAGGTTTTAGTTCTTTTGCATGAATACCTACAACGTATGTTGTGAACTGTTAATATCAATAAGCTAGAACAAAATACCACATTATCTTTGACCCCTGAGTGTCTGGATTTAAGCCGGTATACTCATGGGAAAGACTTTATGGAATAATCAATAAAGGAGTAAAAGACAGCACAGCATCCCCTCCAGAGGAGAAAACAGAAGGCACACAGCAATTTAAAAACCATGCCAATAACAAGAAAGGAAAAACTAAAGTCGAAAAGGAAACCCAAAACACATCCTCTGAACAGAGCTCCCAGCAGAGTAGAAGACAAATCCACAAAGCCTAATTTTTGGTATCCAGCTGAGATGCAGTAACAAGCTCGCTCTAAGTGCTCAGCACTCCCCATCAGCTAGCTACAGAACAAACCTAGTTGTTCAAAATAATCCAAGATAGACCAAGTGAATAGTAACCAAGTATCCACTGACCTGCAATACGATCGGCTACCAGCCTCTCCTGCTGAAGGAGTAATCAGCATGTCTTATTCCCGACCTAGGCAGGTTCGCCCCTGAGAGCAGAATGACTTTTCCCCCCCTCTTAACAAATTGCACAGGAATTCTTAAGGTTTCTCTCTTGCACATCATGTTACTCTTAATGGAGCTGCTCCCAGCTCTAACCCCTGCCCACAACCAAGACAAAGTGTACACAAGAACACAGTTACATTACCGCTACTGCCCTACCTCTCAAAACCAGAAAGGTCATGAAACTACCTCTGTAACGTGCACACTAAAAGAATCTGAGAAGTGACACAAAATCTTATCAAATTATTCTGATTACAGAAATACACAAGGATGGTAATAGTCATTAACGACTTCTAAATATAGAGAGGATCACACTGCAGTGAAACAACTTCAAAAACGTTAGGCTTGTTAACAGATACTGTAGCAAGCTTATTCTGGTTTGCACTTGCAGAGTTGAAAAAGGGAAAGCCACGATGAGCTGTCAGAACCTAACAGCACACAGGCACGGGAGTGCTGCATCGGAGGCCTCATCCTTACTCCAATTAAATTGTGACACAGCAACATCGATTTTAATGGATTCAGGGTGGGATCCCAGTAAGAGTTTCTGTCATCATTGACCCAAATCAGAACTCAGTTGCTCTGCTTGAAGCAAAAAGCTGGTGTTCACTAATCCCAGAAGCCTTCCTCCCCACAGTAATGAATTTTTCAGGGACATTTTCTGTGTAAATATACTATTCAAGCTATACTCCCAAGTCTTTAAAAAGATCATTAAACTTTCTGTATACATACAATGATAATCTTCCTATGCCTTTTTTAAAACATTAAAGTCTTACATATTGAAAAATATTCTGCAGGATTTAAACACACATCATAAATCATTCAAGGAGAATCCAATTCTAAAAATAAACACAATAACAAGACATTGCAGTCCATGTATAGTTTAACGTAATTTCTCCAGAGTTAAGCTTTCAACGCATGCAACACCTACACAAGATGGGTGAATCAGAAAAAAACCCACAATACTCACTTCTCTGATTTTGGCCATATGTCTAAACAATCATTACCAATTTTCATCATCTAAAAATCTAAACTCCTGAGGAGGTACAAAGGAAATACCCAGTACTGAAACGTAATCATCATTCAAGTAAGGATTTAACAAACTGTATTTCAATGATTTGAGGTCCCAGTACAATGAACAAACAAAATGAAATTATTAACGGAGTTTTTCACAGTTATTTGTTAATTAATCATTGTATTCAGAGATGAAAACTAGTGCCACAGGACATTACCAGAATACTATATCTGATGCATATGCATCATCTTTTTCATAGATTCCTTGTGGCAGTGCTACCTTTTCAAATCCTGCTCATGTTTCATATCACTGCACACCAATGCACAACCACAATTGCGCTATTCTTTGTACGTACTAAAGGACATAGATAAAGTCTATACAGTAATCTTCTGGTATTTTTTAATATTACAAATTGTAGAAGGAAAAACCCCACTGTGATCACTGAACCATGTCATGATCCTTCCTAGGAAATCTCTGCAGAGATAAAGATAACACAAACTAACCTTTAGAAATCAGATGAGGGACACAGCTATCATAACAATGGTAGCTGAGTTCAAATGCTCAGTCTATAGGGAATAGGAATATAGCATACACTACAAATAATTTTTATTCCTTTCTCTATTTAATCCAAGTGGAAATGGTCTTTTCAAACCTCCACTTGAAAGCTGTAGCAAAAAAAGGTAGATATGCCCAATGGCTTTCCTAACCTTTCAGTTTTCTGATTTTTTTTAAATATAAATCAAAAGATAGTTCTGAGATCTCCACCCAAATTAAGGGATCGTTGCTGTACTAGCACACAACAGTTTCATCATTGTCAACAGCAACTTAGGACCAATTTGTACTTAAACGTTATTATGTTGGAGACTAGCAGCTTGCAGCAGAAGCACAGGATTCTGCCTTCTACATACTTTTGTAGACCTGAAGACACATCAGCATGTGCAGAAGCTCTGCCTGACTGCTTTTTTAAGCAAAAAAAAGCCCCCAAAACCCCAAAAGAGTAAGTGTTTTCTCCACAAGCTGATACCTTGAAAACGCAAGATCCCTAGAAAGAACATATAAAGTTGGCAATCTGAGACATTTTTATATGAAATACCCAGGGGTGGGTTATTAAGCAACCATAGTAGTAGTACACTTACAGACAGCCAGAATGAGCATATCAGCAAACTTAAATTGCTGCATCTTTGAGTTGTGTTGTGTACATGTGTGCAATGAATGCAGTTGTAGAAGACATGACATGAGAAATAAGACGCAAGTAGTGAAATAACTTTCTTGGCATAAAATGCCAAAAAAAAATTATCTTCCTGTAAATATTCAAAAGTGCCTAATAATTACAATCTAGCTTTTGTTTGTATGTGTTACCATAAATTAGAAATGCTTTGCCTTGTCTTAGCCATTATTATATTGACCGTCTCTGATTCAAATCCAAAAGCTACACAAAACCCTGTTTTAGTATCTTAACCTTTTACCTTTGTTAATATGTAAATTTAGCTTATAGCGGTGAAAGATTTTTTATGCATGTCCATCAGCATATTTATAGGTGCCTAAATATAAGCAGCTTGAGGGGTTTTTTTTCCCATAGCACCAACAAATTCCTCTGTCAGCAGCAAGAATTCAGTGCTTAAAAAATAAATAACTAAAAGAAACCTAAATTTGAGTTTGGAAATCACTTTCATATTGAAGAAGTTGCATTATTCTATTTAGAAGCATGCATTTGAATAAAGTTTTCTATTTGCTAACTGAAATGCTTCCCCTCTGCAATCTTCTCCTAGTAAAAGATATAGATAGACCATGAGTAAAATGTGAGCTGCCTACTATGGGCCTGGGAACCCTACTGACGGACTCGTGAATGTCTCTACCTAAAGGGACCTCTTTAGAAACCAAAAGGAGATTGCTTTCTTGAAGAAAAAAGTATCATTATCATAGAGCAGAGAAGTTAGTACAAGTTTTAAGAACCTCTAGCAAGGAGAGGTATATCTGTTTCTACAGCACATGCAAATGCCTTCAGGAGAAAAGATAAAAAACCCATCTCAAATTATATATATGCAAGGTCTTTTGATTAAGCATTTCTATTTTCCTTCTGTCCTCTTTCCTGAAATTATGATGTCATGGGTTCAAAAATTGTCATAGAAGTCAAAGTGACTTATGTAATGGAGCAATATTGTTGAAAAAATTATGATAAGTTTTTTCTTCATTTCTTTGTAAGATCTCCCTTGCACACTTATAAAGGAGTTTATGGGTGTCTCACAATGCTCCACAGCATTCATGAATACATAAATGATGTATGTAAGATCTGAGCAGATAATCTGAGAAGAGCTAAAACAAAGCATGAAGCAGGAAAAAAATAAATTGCATCTCATGTTACTGTGATACTGAAGAGGCCTCTTGGCTATTTGAGGCATTCTGCACATTATTAAATTTGAGGATGTTTTGTCAATACAGTTTGCTGATAACATAAAGGCAGTAGATGCTTGGTGAAAGGACTTGTATTATGTTTTAAACAATTTAACTGACGCTGCTCTCAGGAGTATTGCAAATAACGAAATTTTCACTGCTGAAAATGCGTTGGGTTTTTTCCTCAGGTCAGGCAAGAAGCTCAAGTCCTATAGGAAGACTTATCTTCATCTCGTAGACTTTGCTGGAGCTATGTCAATTCATAAAATCTAATGATCGGGGGGGTTTTCATTGCCTTTATTTTTTTCCTGTGGTGAAAGAGTTTTCAGATACAAAATTGCTTTTAACCCCAAATTATATTTTTGGGGTAGAGCTTATCATTTCTGCCAAACTTTTCATCACATTGTTATAATGTTTTGTAAGGCTGCCAGATCCACACAGAGATGAAGATCAGACAACCCTCAGACAATTAAGCATTCTTTGAAATACCATTAAATAAATTAACTTAAATTGACTTTGAGATAACTATAGGACAGAGATCCACAAATTATTAGCAGGATAGTTTCAGGTATCAGACCCTTTCTAATTCTGCTGTTCACTCTTCATCAGAATGAAAGAAGTTAATAATTAGTTTAAGTACCTTTATTAAAAACCCAGGTCTTCCATGTTCTTGCTGGGATCCTGAAACACAGCCTCACATAGTATAAAGCCAAAAGGACCACTGTTCTCATCTCTCACTCCCTTCCATCACCATCCTCAGGATTTACGTGAAAACTGCGTAATCCTAAGGAGAAATGGCACTTGTAAACTTAAAATTAAGTTGCTTACTGCAACTGCCTAGTGTTTCATGATGTATCCAAAAGCAACAGAGCTCCTCAGCAAAGTACTAAGAAGTTTAGATCCAAGTAATCTGTACTTGCAGATTTAAAATGCCTATTTTTAGCAGCTGTAGGTGACCACCATCCTCAGTTATCAATGAAATGAAAACCAGGTTGTGATAATCACTGATTTTTTGCTGTTTAATGAATAAGGTAAGACATTCTCAGTTGGGATTTGGTAGGTAGTAGAAACCATTGACCACTGTCTAATATTACCTATAACTGTTTAAAGCACAGATTCTTACACTCTTGAGATCATTTGTTCCTGAACAGTGACTTGTGAACATGCAATGTCAGTTTAAATTTAGAAAGCCATTTGCTGTCTCTTTTGCTGACTCTGTTCTGTCTCTGTGAACCATGAGCGTTAAGTTTTGCCAGGACAGAAAGATCACTTACAACAGGGTTGGAACGTGAGGAAAGCAGTCATCTTCTCTTTTTGTTTCTCCCCAAACCAGTCTTCAAAAGCAGAAGCAGCCAAAAACTCTTGCACAGCAAGCTCCCATGAAATAGGCTCCTGGCCCCATTACAGCGTTGAGAAGTGCAAAAGGATGAAATGAATGTGTCTACCCTGTGTAAGCTCTTTATCAACAGCATCGACCTACTCACTGTTGAGCAGGTCGATGACGACTAGGTGAAGATGTAACAAAAAGTCAATCATCACTCCCAAACCTTCCTCCCTCCCCAGAATTGTTGGCAAAGGTGTTTCCTAGATAAAAGGTACGAATCTCCTAACTAAACAAATGTTTTCGAAAATATAAATAAGAAAGATTAACACACAATAGCTATGAAATAGAACAGAAACAACATTAGGGTTAAAGAAAACTGGATTTTGTTGGCACAATGTATAGAGCACAGAACTAAGAGCTGATTAAGTAAATTAATCACTTATGCAACCAAGTGGAACTTTAACTATGGAGCAATAAAAACACCTCATATAAAGGCAAAGGCATTCGGGATATCCACTAAATCAAAAGACTGTTAATCTTCAAACTTGATAGTTAGAACGAACCTCCCCTCTTTAAACCCTGGGGGTTAGATATAGCTCATACGAACTGCTGAAATGAGAAAATGCAAGGCATGTATTAAATAACCCAGAGGCAGCAGTACTTAGTCCTCTAACAGGCATTCAGACTAGCTCTTTATACCTGAATGCTCCAGTGAGCTCTTTGTGTGTGCTATACTAGATGGTATTTTTACCATGACATCAACAACTATATAACATCCCTCTTTTTCTCTTCCTAGGTGGACTCTAATTTTCTGCACTCAGTACAGACTAATCTGTAAACCTTCTTTTCCTAAAATAGTTTTTATTCTCTTCAGGAAGCAAAACAAGGAACTATTAAGAGTGTGCACATTTTATACATTCCAAAGAGAAAAGTTTAAAACGAACAAAAAATGCAAGTTTATAGAGAAACTCAAAAAACTGAAGAATTGCATGTCAGATCAGAACCCCCCTCCCCAAATATTTGTAGAGGGAAATACGACATCTAAGTTCACTAGGATGTTTAGTTATGAAAAGAAGGGAGCAGGCAAAGGTATCTCACTGAGCTTCCAGTGTATGTAATGTGGTTTTCTAGAGGGTAACTAATCCATGTTTCTATTATAATCAGACAGCAATAGAAATTTACAGGATGCGAATGATCAAAACAATTTCAGATTTTCTCAGCATCAGACAAATTATACCCATTATTCACATATACCTTTGATTCCTTTTTCTCCCAATTGACTTAAAGAGAGTTTAGATGAATAGCTCTCAATCAGAAGTGTTCATTGCAGAGAACAACCCTGTTCCTTAGAATTCATGGGAGCTTGCCTTTCCAATCCAGCAATTAAATTCTGTTGCAAAGTACAAAAACACTTAGTTATGGAACTTTTATTTTATTTCAATAGGACTTTGACATCTATGGTTCTTAGTGCAACCACACTTTAAGACCACTAACTTTATCAGCTCCCGGATCTGTTCAGGGCCCTGCACATACAGAAACAAAGACAGTACTATTCAACTAGAGAAAAGTGGTAAGAAGGAAAAAAAATAAAAACCAAACCTGTTAATATCAGGTGCTACCTCCTGCCCATCTGGACTAAACAGAAGTTTTACATCTACTTTTAAGAGCAGATGAAAGGATATCTCTAGAGTGCATTAATGACCAAAGGTTCTTGTTTATAACCTGCAGATACAGAAATTCCTTAAATATTTGAGTTCTGATGCACTAATCCTACTGAGTTTAACAAATAAGTTTAACACATTTAAGCTCATGGATATTTATTGCTATCATTTTAAAATCAGTAAAGAAAGTTAGGTCTTAATGCAACAAATTCTCAGAGCTGTTTTAGCAGCAGCCGGATCTGAGGAGAAGCCAGAGAATTAAAAACATGCCCTAAAACCCTCTCAAGAGATGTTTGCTATTATCTCCTATATGAAAAAATAAACGACAAATACTTTAACAATATAAAACCTTGGAAGATTTCAAGAGTAGTGAGAGACAGTCCTACATAATTTCTTGCTTAGAGTCAACTCCAGATCATATAAATAAGTACTAGTATAACTGATACTTCCCTCATTATCTTCACAGGAGGTACAATATCCCCTGTCATGCACAACGTTCAGTACAAATAATTATTGCCTAAAAGCAGATAAAGGTGTCTTATTGTCTAAATACAGTGTGGCACAGGCAACTGGATCTCACCCTGTAACTGTTACCTCAGCTCGTTCTGTAAAACCCCTCTGTAAATTCACCAGAAGAGATCGGAGGAAAATTGTGGGAAGTGACAGTATTTCACTGAGAAACTAAAGAATTTCTAGTCACCGGCCATACATAGACACATCTGTAAGGATTAGTGAAACTAAAAATCACTCTTTACCAATGCTATTCCTATTTCTTGCAATCCACAGATTAATCCATCAAATAAAACATCAGTCAACCAATTCTTCTCCCCATCACAAAAAAAAAAGGAAACAAAATCCTGTATGCCTAATTAAAACTTGAGTAAAACTGAAACGAAAACTTCAGCACAATAGTGTGATCATAAGTATCAATGAAAACAGATTTTTAAATTTTAACATTAACTGAAGCTGCTATTTTTTAAATGCCATTTAAGTATATCACCCAAATGAGAATTAGTATTAATTTTAAAGATGACTGTTGGCTTTTGTGAAATGTTTCACTATCATTTGCATATACGAATATACATCTGAAAGAAAAGCAAATTGAATAGTGATGTACAAAACAGATAAAAATGAAAGTTTTCCATGTTACAGAAAATTTTGACACTTCAGCGTTTTACATCTTCACATTCATGTTTGGGTAGAACTTCAGAATTGAAGAAAATCTGAATACCATTCACTAGTATTCTAATGTTCCCAGTTATTGAACATTTACCGAGTCCTTTATTTCAACATGCAGAACTTCATTTCTTCCTAATTTGTGATTTTTTCAGGAATGCTAATTGCAATAACCAGTTCTGCGTCTAAGATCCTTTCCTTCAACCGTCTACTCGCATGGACACAAAATGCTGTTATAAACAGATAGGAGTAAAATACATCAACTGGCTGAAGCTGGTACCTCAGCCAGTTAGGCGGGCTGCAGCTGCTGCAATGTCCTGCATGTCATCTGATGCAAAGACTAATCAAAACGGGGCTTATAAGAAAGATGGAGAGTCACTTTTTACCAAGGCCTATGGTGACAGGGCAAGGGGTAACAGTTTTAAACTGCAAGAGGGTAGATTTAGATTGGACATAAGGAATGAATTTTTTTATGATGAGGATGGTGAGGCACTGGAACAGGTTGCCCAGAGAATTTGTGGATGCCTCGTCATTGGAAGTGTTCAAAGTCAGGTTGGACGGGGCTTTGAGCAACCTGATCTAGTGGAAGCTGTCCCTGCCCATGGCAGGAGGGTTGGACTAGATGATCTTTAAAGGTCCCTTCCAACCCAAACCATTCTATGATTCTATAGTATTACAGAAACTGTGATCCTCCAGGGAATTACAATTGTGGGAGAGAATGGGAACAAAAACTGCAAAAAAACCCCGTAAGGTAAAAGTTTTAATTTACAAATAATTTTCAAAAGTATCATTGTAAAATAAAACCAGTTTTATTTAAAATAATATTTTAGTGGTTTTGATGGGTAACTCAGATTTTCAGAGAAGTTTCAGGGAAGTTTCACATCATACCACTGACGCACTTCAAAGTTCTGTTTCCCATGTGATATGATGATCAATCCTTCTCTTTTCAAGCACAGTAATAACAACACTTTGAAAATCACATTATTCCTAACTCTAGGAAAAACATAAAAATATTCTCTGTCAACTCACATTCATTTATCTTTTTTCTACCTTTAACTGTTCTTCCCCTCATCCCCACCCCCCACATTTGTGACCGAGAAGAGCTACCTGACTCCTTGAGCTTCTTTCTTTCATTTGAAAATGATGCCCAGGGTAAAGAACTACCCTGCCAAAAAGTAGAGCAAGAGACATGCATGCAGTTGACTTGGTGTATACATCGTTTCTCACATAAACATAACATGCACGATTCTTCCTTCTTTTTATTGTGTTTCAGACTACCAAAATCTTTTTTAAACAATTTTGATTTACATACGTTAAATTTTTCAATAAAGTTACGGTCCTATATGAATTCTTACATAGGCCATTTAAACTTCCTGGAAGCAGATCAAGTTCTTCCTTTCCATGAGTGATTTTGTAGTAGACTGCCTTTTTTATGGAGACTTCAGGAGACCAGAAAGTTGTTTCTTCACTGGGTTGGACAAGGGGAGCCTACAACCCATCCCACAGAGTGCCAAAGAAAGCCTTTTCCTGAACCTACCTGCAGCTCTGAGCTGCAAACACAAACTGCCACACAACACACCAGGAATTCTTTGAATGTTATTTGCCCAGCCAACAGGATTCACAAACAGCCAACTATTTCTTCCCAACATCACCCCAAAATATACTCCATTGTCTTCAGCAACTCAAATACTCAATGTGAGATTTTGGATGGGGGATTCTAAACCTCCCCCCCAAACAATACTCTGATTCTCAAATCTTGCCACTTTGGCAAGTTACGGAGGCTAAGCACTTCACATTACGCCCTTGGCAACATAAGAGTGAAAGAATTCAGGTTAGTAAAACAACATACTTTGATATGATATTTTAAACACCCTGAATCTTTCATATGCCACTGAACAAGTTTCTTCCTGAAACATCACGGGTTTTCACCACAAAGCAGCTGTTTTTGTAGGGTTTTTCCTTGCCACGAGAAAGAAGAGTGGTCTGTTATTTCATTTATTTAATTTTTATTAACTCACAACAGATTTCCCAAATAATTCTGATAGGAATACTTGCATGTTGTATTATGAACTTACAGAAACTAAAAAGGGCCCAGTGGAAAACAGGTGGCCCCAATTTTACTCATCAGTCTGGGACACAACTAAAACTCAAGAAAAAAACAAAACAAAATTAAGAAAAGCAGATACAAATTCTTCTAAGTTTATTTTCTTTGCTAGCATAAAATCTAAAGCAATGATGATACAGATATGACCCCAATTCTTTCCTCATTTTCTTTGTACAGACTGGCAGATTACATATTTTTTCCATTTTTTTTTAAACCTACAGAGTATGATATACATTATGCAAGTGTTTTACATTATAAAAAAATTACCACACATATTGGATTCTGTTTTATAGTATCGTGATTGTTTAGTCTGTATGGCTAATAGTTCTCTAGTATTTCTCTCTCACTTAATAAAAAACTTAATCCTAAAGATTTCCTTTTATTTTTAAGCAGAACATTTCATACTCATATGAGACATCAGAGCAATAGCTATCCACGAAGTTTCACTTCATTTCAGTGTTCATAATATCCATTTTCTAGTTGTTTTACATTCACATACATTTAAAGACATTTTTTCCAACAAATCTGCACTTCTTCTATTAATCTCCATTATAAAGCTTCCCTACCATACCAAAGCTGACAATAAAAACAGAAGTGTGAGATTAAAAAAAAAAATCAAATAGGCTCCAGCTAATGGAAGCTAAATCCAAGAGCAAAATCCATGGCTCAGTTTTTATTCACCGCTATCTGGAATCTATATGAATGTAGATTTTTTTTTTCTTTACATGTTTCGATTGCTGAGAATCTTGCTTCCCACTGTTTCAGACAATGGAGGCTTAGGGAGCAGAAACAGTTTCAAGGGACGGTGCACATTTAAGTACTACTTCCCAGACCTAAAAGCACACACTGGCTTTTCTCTTCATTTGGACAAAAAGACAAGGAGGCTAATTGAAAACTCTTATCTTGGCCCATTTCTACCGCTTTGTCTCAGTTAAGTACAAAATACAGGTTAACGCAGGAATCACTTCATAAAATTCTGGTCTCTGAATACAGTTATACTTAATGGTAATTCTTTGGTCTGGCCTTCGATATCTATTACTCCAGTTAAAAATGAACCTTTTAATTTGGCATAAAATGAAACTAACGGCAGTTGTATTTCAAAAACAGAGCTTTAATGTAACTTCATTCATAACTATACAGAGTTGTTATTGCCTTCCTTTAAACTCCTCTTCTCTCATAGCAGTTCAGAAACTCTTTGTTTTTTCGGTGCAGAGCAACTAATTTTTCTTGCACAAAGATTTCAAATTTATAATGAATAACCTATGGTTTAGAAGATTTTATTTCTGAAATGAAATCCATACATTATTCTATTTGATTTTTTTTCATGATAGTTTGATACTCTTGTGTGTCATTTTTTCCCCCATAGCGTTCATACTAATCCGATTCTGTCTTGCAAGGATATGAGATTTATCCATTTAGAATTCGAACTAGTAATGCAGGTCAAGCTCACCAGTAAATTCAACAGCAAGCAAAACCAGAGGTAGACTCTCCTTCCCTTGCCAGCACTAAGTATTTCCAAGGGTATGTGTGTATGTGAAGAAAAAAATGTACTAACTGAAGTTGTCTGTTTTCAATGCTAAAATATTCCAGCCTTTCCTTCTTAACTGACAAAAAATGAGCAAAATTTTTTACATGAGCTATCAGTGATTTCAATTCCATTTTCAAAACTATATTGGGTTTGTTTTGAGCAGATTGTTTCCTCTCCATA
The DNA here is from genome assembly GCF_030936135.1 of Gavia stellata. Classification (NCBI taxonomy): domain Eukaryota; kingdom Metazoa; phylum Chordata; class Aves; order Gaviiformes; family Gaviidae; genus Gavia; species Gavia stellata. Next base: position 18,902,346 of record NC_082598.1, on the reverse strand, counting down.
AGAAAATTATTAAATGTTTTGTTCAAAGTATTGCTGTATTTATTCTTGCCAGATTTTACTTTTTTTTTTGTTCTGGGTGATACCTTGACATGCTCAGGTAATCCTTTTGAAATCAATGGAGTAAGACCTTGTGCAACATCAGTGCAACAGGACATTTACTGAAACATTAGACTCCTATTGACAGAACTCTCTGTGTTCAGGGCAATGACCCTGATGCTTGTTCCAATCTGCTGAAGTTGAGGACTGAAATCTGCTCATGTCTACTTGTACTTTAACTGTAGAGCATTACATACCTATTCCTGTTGGACTCTGTGGATGCCATGAAGCCCATACCACGTGAGAATTTCACAATTGTTAATAAAGTGTGATTGAAGCCTCCTTGCACATTGTTAAAACTTTCCTACTATGTCTTGATAGATGGTCAGAAACAAAGTTGGCTTGTATAAATATATACAGTACTGCTCAAAGGTTGTATTTGACAATAAATGTAAATTCATCTAGAGACTATATGTCATTTAAGACCTAATTCCAGAGAACTAAAGAACCTTTATGACAGGAAATTCTTAAGGAAACTCAGGAACACATATGTATATGATCATATAATATATTACACATTACCGTGAGAATTATAGAAGCAAGTTTTTAAAATAAAAGACCTAAGGTGTATTAGATCATAGCTGAAAACAATCACCCAATGCCAAGATATTTTTAGGGTAATGACTAAGTTATGACTGAAAAAGACCACCTTAAAATACTGTTTTATCTTGTAAACAGGACTTTATTCCTATGCCACACAGTGGGGCGAAAAGAGATCTTTTCCTGCACTTTTACACAGATGTGCTAGTTTTGTTCCTATGTGTTTACGCGTATACATACAAAGGAATAAAGAGAAATAATGTTCAATGTTCAAAGTGTGAGTCTGGGCACTGGAAACTATAGTTTCCTTTTTGAGAAGTCACGAGCGACTCAACTCCCAACGTAAAATGGTACTTCTCCCCCCAGCACTCACAGGAGGTGGCTATATTGCCTCCTTTTTCTAATCCCTAGTTCATTAATACCCTTCCTCTTATATATATGGTCATTCTTTGCGAGACTCAGATTACTTCCATTGTGTTGTCTTGTACTCTCATGCATAAATGCCCTTGTCAGCTTTCCTCTTGCATCATTTCTCTCTCCGTTGTACCTTGGTCTCAGTGCACCAGCCGGCCTCTCTTGTAGGTGTACAAGGAATGTTCTCCTCTTCTTGACTGGGGCATCACTAAACTCTAGGGTGAAGTCTTCAATACAGAACGTATTACTCTGAGCTGCTTATACTATAAAGTCCTCCCAGATATTCTTTAAGTAATTAATAATAATAAAGATAGATCCTGAACCCTGAAAATTAGTTCAAGAATGACAGAATATATAATGCCTTGGGTTGATTAAAGGTCTGGGGAATCTTCTCCCCCTCTTTCAGTTCTTGCTTGTCTCTAAGAGTGAATATTTTATGTATGCATGTATCCTGTAACGTTTTGAGTGACTCTGGAGGGAAGATATGCCATTTTGATAAGGTATATCACAATTGCTGCGTTCATACAAAAGTCTAAATATAGCTAGTTTCCTGTACCATATTTATTCTGAAAGTTAGTTTGTTGTGAAAAATCAGGTGTACAGCTCAACTCTTCTCACAGAGTACTTTTTTGGAGAAAAAAAATTCAACATAAAACACACTAAGAAAAGCTAAAAAGCCAAATGAACACTAAGAGAGAAAAAGATGCTGCAAAAAATTGAAACTATATTCTTATTATTTAGCTTTCCAAAGACTTTTAAATAAAATGCCATTAAGGCAATAAATAGTTGTGAAAAAAAAATTTCATTTTAACAGAAGTGGATTTAATACAAGAATACTTTTTTGAGGAAAAAACCCTTCGTTTGCAAATCAACCATCTATACCACCGTAAGTATCTACTGCAAGAAACTGAAATTTTTTTTCTATTTCTGATTTTCCATAAATATCTCCCAATTCTCTCAAATTTAGAGGCATCTTTAGGTATGTTTTGAGATCAAGAATTCTTCAACAGCTTCCTTGTTGAATCACATAAACCTCTGTATCCCCTAGTTTCATGTCTTCTGAGTAGATTTATGTTACAGTATTAATTCTCTTGACTAGTGTGAACAGTACATATATACATATATATTATCTTCACTGTTCCTTGACGATCTTTCAAAATTCCTTGCCCATTCTCCACTAAATTTCCTATTTTCAAGGCAAATAATGGTCCAACCTCCATAACTTCATTGAACAACTAATCCTATTAGACTAAAAGGGTTATACTACAGTCTTTGTACTATACTACAGTCACTACAGTTCTTCTCTGCACAGCCTCCAAAGCAGAAATAGAAATACAGCAGATGGAGCTTCCATGAGGTGCCTGCAGCTCGTATTTCCCACTCCCAATAAACCCTGCCGTGTCTACATTTCATGCGTGATTTTCTTTTTTCCCCTCAAGAGTAAGTCCCTGACTGCCAGTAATGGAGTAGATTTTCCCCCCTTTAGCCCAACTTCTCCATGACGGTTTCTGGGTCCTAGGACTACTAGTTTAACATTTTCTATATTAAACTGCATTTAGCACCTCTGGGTTCATGCAGCTTGAGTGACTGAATCCCTCTGAGTTTGCTCACGTTGTTTCTATTTTCCTGTGCTTAAAGTATTATCCAACTAATTCAGGAAAAAAAAATATTAAGAGGTTAATTTAGATACTTAAGTAAACATGGTTACATCCTATAAGTATACAAAATAAGCAGAGAATTAGGTGACCTTTTAGGACTCTAACAGGCACTTCTTAAGAACAAAGAGGCCCCAAGTTTTATAACGTCACAGTTGCTCTTTCCAGCTGAGCACAACCTGCTCTATTCGCAAAGTTGTCTACTACACTAGACTGATAGGTTATTATTTTCACAGTGCTAAAAGAAGAGTTTAAGGACTTGAGTAAAGATTTTGTAAGTATGGCTTTATCTATAGCAAATCAAAATGCTAGGCTGCTACTGCAGTTATAAACTAACAATCTATACTCAAAGTTAGTAGAATTAAAAAAAAAAAAAAAAAACAAAAAACCCACCCCCTAAAAAACAAACAAACAAACCAACCAAAAAAAAAAACCCCAAAACAGAGAATAGCATTTTATCCATACACATTTACAGAAATTGCTTGCTATCCCAGTAACCTGGAGCTATGCTCCAGGCAATCTCCCAGGCAGTAGATAACAAAATCACTTTGGGATTCTTACTGACACAAAAGATGTTCTTAGCAGACAGCCTTTTGATTTGAGAAGTTAGAAGTTTTTGATACAACAGCTGTGAATCTCATTCTGTAGCAAGACTGATTCTGCTCTGCTTACGGACCCCCATATATCTTATTTAATTGCATCAATGAGGATCCACAGGACGAAGTTTCCAGCACACTAGCAGTGGGACAGGTAACTAATTTTTTTTAACCTGAAATTCTTTAAAATCTTTTGTTTCTCTGTTATATAGTTATTGGCTTATGTATGACTAGACTTTACATGTGACTATGTAAACTTGAGGGTTAGTAATCCCAAGTCACAACCATTATTCTATTAGGGATGATGGAAAGAAACAAGCACACTGTAAGTCCAGTTACCTCTTTCATTTCACGCAATGCTTATAACCAGGCTAGGAAGTCTCAGAGTCACTGGGCTCTCTCTTCTTTCATATCCTGGAAAAGTCTTACTGTTTCAGTCCAACTTGCTATGTTATGTTTACAACTGGACTTAAAGTCTTTTGGGAAAAGACCCACTCCTTTTGGTCCTGTGAGCTAATTAAAATGTTTGTGTGCAGGTGCAAAGAGGCAATATATGTAATGTATCCTTTAGTTCCACCCCTTCAAGCATTATTCACTCATCTTTTTGTAATTTCAGAACTCAATGCACAGCATCATGCAGTGTTCCTAAAATACTAAGATTAGGGCTGCATAACAAATACGTATTTGCTAGTTAGATCAGTAAAGGTTTAGCCTTAAGAGGAAAGGAGAAGGTTGGGTGTTAGGAAGAAGAGAAAGGCACCGGGCAAACACATTCCAAAGAAACCGAAACGTCCTGAGGTCTGTGCCAGCACAAAATTATTCCTGAAAACTCAAGGAGCCAAGTCAGCAGTGACATCCTGATACACAAGACACTGTATATTTATAATCTAATATTTAAATCACTAACTCAAAATAGTGGCAGAGAGAGAACTGAAAACCATCAGAATAGAAAACAGATTAAATTATCATGTAGGAATAGCAATCTTTTTTTTCCACAGATCTTTAGCTTGTGTGACTTGGAGAACAGCGATGGCAATATTCAATTCCCCAGCAAGAAAATACAATAACAGCCAATGTTTCACCTAATAATATTACAACAGGCTGTTTGAATTCTTCGCATTAAGGAGATATCCACTACCAAGAAGCCGTCCATGCTCAGATGGCGTGCCTCAGCATTTATCATATATATAAATAACATGCTTATAAACCCATTGAAAAGATTTAGTGTACTGGCTGCTCAAAACAGTCATTGGTTTAACATAACAGACAAAGAACAAGTGAGATTATTTAGATCGGTTATATAGAAAGGTGGGAGTTGATTTGTCCTGTTGACCAGCTTGTTCAATATAATAATGACCAATTCACTCTGAAATGCTCTATCAAATACAATTGATTTCTGCAATGTGAGAAAAGGAAACAGCATGATAAAAAGAAGTGCATGTTAGGGAAAACCTAGGTCTATTGAACATCGGGGCCAGACTATGTTGGTTTAGCATTAATTACATAGCATGTAAGACAAACGACCTCAGCACAACTTAAAGGTAATGCTTTTGTCAATGGTATAACCTAAAGCAGAACTTACTAGTTAGGCTTTTTCCCTATTCCAGCATTTTTAAAATCATCAGCTAACTGCCTTTGTGGGCATCCGATGACGTCCCCTCCTGGCTGGTGCGGTGTTTGTTTTTTAGCTAGATAGTCATGCATGCTACAATATGCGGCTACACTGCTGCATTTAAAAGGTCATTGGTTTAGCATCAAAAAGGTCACAAAAAGCAACCAAGTTGACTGTGATCCTCCTCTGAATCCCTAAGCACTCGACTGGTATGACTTGGGAGGTAAAGGAAAGTGACTGGAAGGTTTTACTCAGTAGAGGGTTTCCAAGCAACCTTGCACAGTTGAGCAGGCTCAAGCAATGGGAACAATGGCTATCTTTGGCAAGGATCCATTAAAGGGAAGCCTGCAGCAACACCATTGTATTCCCACCACCAGCGGCTATAAATACGGGCTACGTTAAATAGGATAAGAAATAAAAGAAAAACAAACCTGGGAATGGGGCTGTGCAGACTGACTAATTTTTGGCATTGTTTTAACTCCAGTTCTTGCAGAATATTGTAAAAGGATTAAAAAAAAAAACATTTCTTAAAGCACAAAACTTTGTACTGTAATATTTCTAATACATTTGGAGTTTTGGTCTAAGCACAGTCCTGATATACAGCACAGATAACTAAGTGTTGTGAAACTGCCAGTCAGTCTCACAAAGCATTACCGCTTCAACCCCTTAAAGCTAGATTTTAGAACCTTGCTGGGACATACTAAGGTAGGTCAGGCTTGGTCTTTTTCACATTCTTATCTCATGCTTACAGAGGATTTCTCAAAATCTAAGAAATCCAGCTCACACATCTGAGTGAATTGGTGGTGGTTCTGAAGAGATACAACTTGGATGCCAGACAGCTACTCAGTGGTTTTACACTGCAAATTGCAAGATAGCTAGAAAAATTAAGAATATGGAGAATATTTTTTTAATTATTATTTCTTACAGCCATCTTTTTAATGAAACTACTAAAAAGCATTTCCTTTTAAACACTGCATTCAAATTATTTCTGTTATGTAAGGCAACCTGATATGAAATCATAGAATTTTCTACCATTAGCATTTATGATCAGTTTACATAAGCCTTAAAGCTTGTCTCTTTCTTTTTAAAAAGAAGCCTGATGTTTTAATTGGAATGTTTGTAAAGGAAATTCAGTATGTAGAGAAACAATTTTGAAGATTTCATTGAATAACTTAAACCAACCGGACTTCCTTTGAACTCTCACAGCATCTATGCAACTGGTTTGCTTTTCACCAAATACCCAAACATAATTAGGGATTTTTGGAGCTTTGCAGAAACACAGAATCTTGTAATACCAAACAAATAACTGAAATTTTGAAATATGTTTGGTACTAGCATTGGTTTTGTATTTGGCACTAAACAGTGTAGTTTATTTCCTACAATGTCAATGGAATTACATTTGCAAGAATAAATCATCCAGTATATTTCCTATTTTCAGCAAATATTTTTGTGGTGCACCTTACCAGAGTGCTAAAATATCTTGGAAGAAAAAAGGTGGAGAAAGGTAGACATTGTAAAACTAAAATATCACAGGTTCTCCTTCAAAAATAAAATACTGGACTGTCTGTCATGCTCTGATAGACTTAGAAAAAAAACACATAAAGGAACAAATTACTCAGTTGCTGTGCAATAAAAACAATCTATAGATAAGTGAGGCCAATTTACAAGCCATGATTGAAGCATTGTTCTTGTACCAGGAGAGGTGTTGAGCAGTACAATTGAACATTCATTCAGCCAAAACAAATTAACACATGTGTAATGCTGAATAATTACACCTGTTGCTTGAAAGTTCTATACACTTCTTTTAAATTTCGGGAGGGAAAAAATCAAGTAATTTTAACCTCTATTTTCTTATTTTTACCAAATCAAAATAATAATTTATCAAATATTTGTCTCAGATCTTTAGAAACATATTGAGCAGTAAAAAGCATAATTTCCAATGAATTTGCTGTTGTGCAAAGAAGTTCTCCTTGCATATCAAATGTAAAACCGTGATTTTTTTTTTTTTGCATTATTCTAAATAAAGGTAGAACATATCTTTCTCTATATTTCTATTATCATATTACAGCAGATGGTATTGATGCATAATCAGATTTAAGAGTCTCAGATCAGTTTCTGTATTTTCTACCATCATTTAACCATTTAGATTGTTTGCAAACCGTCTTTAATATACGGAAAAGACATTTGCATCAAGCTGTGCTCATTCAGGCACACACAGAAAGGCTTTACACAAACTGAAGTTATTGTACAGAGAGTCATTAATTATTATACTTGAAAACTTAACTTGCATAAGTTTGTACATACATCGAATCTTTAGTCTAAACTTAGGATACCAGGCTTTTTTTAGTGTCTTTCATCAGCGTAAATGGTTATTGCACAGTTGGAGGGGTTTTTTTCCCCTTTGAGCTCTTAGCCATCTAATCAGCCCATAACCCAGATTAGGACTGTCATGTTGCATCAGGAGTTTGCAGTGAGTGCTCACTAGAGTGCCTTTAATCCTCCAAGGTTTACTCAAATGTCACAACCATCTGGAGGAAAGGAGACTCCTTGCTGGTTTCCACTGACCACAAATTATTTGTAAGGAGAAAAAAAAGACAATACAAAGCAAAACTAATTCTAAATATTTTCTCCCCTCCCCCTCAAACACACCAAAACACACCCACAGAACTACTTTTGATATCTTGAACAAAATCAACAACAACTTCACTAGAACTACTAAAATGTATTAGAAGGCCATGGGTAAGGTCATATTTGTTATCACAGGCCCATAAGAGCAGATAAAAGCATAATGAGAATACTTCAATGAAAACTCATCCTAAGTGTTTGTAATTATTTTTACAATATATAAATATCCTGTTTGGACTAGAGAGCTATTATATTGTGTTCTTTGTCAAACTCTCTAAAGATACATTCCATGTTTGGATAAAATTATAGATCCTTTACTCCAGACCTTTTATTCCTTTGTAACTCAGAGATACTCATAAAATTACTATAACAAACTTAAGATGACATAAAATACATGTTAAGTAACAGGGAGTTCATATTGTCTTCATCACATACAATAATATAATCGCAGCTCTACCACAGCTTTTATTAGAAAGTGGAAATCTGGCAAAGAATAAAAATATATGGCATTATAGCTTTGCTCATAGCTTTTACTTCAGAGCAGTGAGGTGTTGGGGGTTTTTTGTACACCCAATGCAAGCTCTTCCTGTCTATAAGAAAGAAATCTGGATCTAGTTTTCCTTTCTCTTTTAGGAGATACATTCCTAATCCTCTTCTCCAAGGAAAGCCACTTCCTTATCTGGCATAGGCAAGACTGGGAAGCCAGCTGCATCCCATTCTTTAAATAACTGCATCTGCAGCTGTACTTACTTTCTATGCAGCACCTAGAAGTGCTTACCTATGTAAGTGCTAAGGTTCCATTTTAAAAATTAAGAAAAATAAGGAAATAAATAGGTATTGTAGGCACTTTTGCTCCGCTTTTGCTATACTTGTCTGGCATTCCTGTCATTACTTCCTGCTTCTTCTCTGCACAATATTTCATGGTTTAAAAGTTAGGGAAGTGTGAAAACACATAACAGAAGTGGGGAGCTTCCAATGGTCATCATCAGAACTGGAAGATCTTTTTTCCAGTTAACAAGTCACTGTCCAAATTTTGCCTTTTCAGCCTAATAAGTTACTTTAAAAAAACCCCAAAAAACAACAAACACTTTAAGAAGTAAATGCTTTATTGCTTGCAAAGTGTATGTCAACAACATCTTTGACCATTCATTTTCTGTAAGCTCACTTTCATGATTGCTCATTTAGAAGCAACAGTATTGTTTCAACTCCAGAACTGACCCACTAAACATTAGGGTTGATTACTCAAGGTGTCACTGGTTTACTTATAATTGCAATGGAGAGCCCTTGTTTCCCATTAATATATCTATTTAGTAAAATTTCAGCCAAATTGTATACTTATTTGCAATATATTCATTTAGTCATCGAAGCTTTTATCCTCTTAAGTGGAATCCTTGATCTCCAGTATTTACATTCATGAGCTTCTAGGTACTGCAGTGAAAGTTAGAGGAAAAATAACTCTCATTTCAGAAATAATGACAACTAAGTCTTACCAATTCTGCATCTGCTTTTGCTTCACAAGCTGTAGACACTACTTGAAATTAATTTCTGATACTTCATGATGAACACTCCTTATGTGCTGTGTAGGGCAGAATGCACTATTTCTTTCCTCACAGATACATGATATCTACATGATATTTACTCATAAGGAAGTACCACCTTCAGAACTGAATTTGAATTAATCATTAAAGCCAAAAAATGTTTTGCTGTAAGAAATACAAAAATGTGAGCTGAATTCAAAACACAAGAAAAACCAGGCTAATGTTTCCAATGCTTTTCTTTGAACTGAAAATGGGAAGACGACAATTCTATCCTCAGATTCTTCAAAATAAATAAACTAGAGGTTTACTTTGAGTTTTGAATCGTGTTTGCAAAAGTCAGTTTTATTTATATTCCTTATTCTTTCCCCAGGAAAGAAGTGCAATCTTCACTCCCTTGCCTTATATCTGCCTACCAAATGTTAGGCAGCCAACTCAACCTGAGGAGTAAGACATGCTAGGTCATCAAAATCATTCCAAAACCTAAAGCTCTACAAAGGCACAAAATGTATTTTCTGTTAACTGTTTATAAAAGAGAAAACAGTTTTTCTTGTGATGACTCTCCTGCTACCGTGCTTCTTGCACCTACATGTGATGTGGGTTGGCAGAGGGTATGTGAATGCAGACAGAAGTCAGTCAAGTAATGAGAACTAATTGATACTTGCTCATCTCTATTGTCAAACAAATTTACTTTCTAAAATTGAATAAGTACTGCGACAAGATGCCATAGTTCTCAGAATTCAGTAAAGATATTAGATGTTATCAGCTAGCTTTTAAACAGTATTAAAACACGGAAGAGGTCTAAGCTTATCATTCATGGGAATAATTTATTTTAAGAATAATAAATTTTCTTTTTCTTACTTGGCACATTTGTGTAATCATAATCTTTAGGCACAATAGCTACAACTCATTCTGCATATAAATAAAATCACACAACCTCTTTAAACTTTTATCTATCAAAATCGTGACTATCTACAGAAAAAGTAAAAAAATGTCATCAGAGAAGAAATATGTACTAAAAACCCCTTAATCCACTGAAAAAGTAAAAGCAATCTAAAAAACTTTCCACTACATTCTGAGCAGGAACTGGACAGGTTCAGCAGAGCAAAAGCAAAATAAGCTACAGCAATGTATTTTTCAGATCTGTGAACTGACACTAAGTGCCAATCACTATGACACACTGGTTCAGTCAAGCACCAAAAGCTGGAAGGAAATTGATAGAGAACAAGCAAACAAAATCTCACACAGATATCATTCCTATATGCCTATGTTGTGCCAGCAGCAACTGGGAGACCATTCAACAAATAAGAGCAGATGTTACGTCCTTTGGATTTTGTATAAAAATTAAAAGATACAAGCAATACAAAAGCCATAGCCCAACATAATGACAGATATTACACTGTCATGGTCTCAAAGAGGCAGTAATGAAGAAGGTTCAGAAACTTCTCGAGTGGATATATCAACACACAAAGTTCATCATCTTTTCCCCAAAGCCCATTGACAGCAATATCACTATTAAGATGTGCTGTAATCCAAACAGTATAGACAGAAATTACGTCAAAAGTTATTTTTGTAGTAGGGCACTTTGCACAATACAAACATTGATTACGGTGATCTCAGTTTAAGCAAAGTCAGTATCTGTTTCATTGGTGCTTTACCAGAACAAGGTAAGGCTTTGGACTACCTCCGTGTGACAGAGTACAGGTAACTGTGAAGCCTCACCTCCCAGACTTCTAGTCATTCAGTTATGCATGGAGCCCACAAATGGGTAATTAGGAAACAAAGATCCCGTCCTACACCACGTCCAAGTACTGACGCTTCAATACCAACTTAGATGCTTGGCAGAAGGGTCATGCTGAAGGATAAGGTTGTGTTTGCACTCACTAAAAAGCAAATTACAAGCAACAAATATTATGGTTATTTTTCACAGGATAGATGACATTGTGTTCTGCCTTAAAGTAAATTTAAAATTTTAAGACAGAGGCATGGGGCAGATGAAACACAGACTGACCTTTTCTGTAGAAGTCAGAAAGCACACTGCCAGGGAGCTACTAATACAACCCAGTAAGATTAAAAGAGTATGCTTTTCAACAGGTCTCCATGTGAAAATAACCAGTGATAATTAATGAAGTGATAGGATGCTTTAGAGGATGAAGAGCACATGTCATGTTTAGGGCCTACACTAATGAAGGTTCTTTATGAATGTAGCATGTAGAAAGAATGTGCATTCCCCAAACATGTACCAACAGCAGTAGAGAGGATCACTGCTCACAACCTCCATTACTAGGTACAATTTAGGAAGCTTTATAATATTTCCTTGAACAGTTGACTGGGAGGCATGCACTGTTCCTACTGTACTTCATGCTAATATAATTTGACTTTTGAAATCTATTCCAGGGACTGCATTTACTTACATATCCTAGGTAAACGAACACGTTTTTACTGTAAAATTCTTGAACTTCTCAACTTCAACAGTTGTTTTTGAATGACATATTGGCTTAATTTCTAGAGCCTAAACTGTAATTATGATATGATTAAGCTATTACTGCCTCATACACTGAAAGCTGATAATAAAAGCACAAAACAGTGCACACACATCTTAATATTTAAGATAATTAATGCATAATATTGAACTGTATTTTTTAAAAATAGTGTCAGAAATGTTCAAACATTTTGCTAATGCATCCTGTTGGCTTTGAAAAAGAAGTAATCCCAGATGTTTATCTTTTGATAATGCGCATCCTATATAAATGAAGATGAGTCTTAAATGTAACATTTTCATACAAATAGTATAATTAGAATTTTTTATAAATCTCTTGAAAAGGCACAGATCAACTATCAGGATCAGATCATTACAGCATGAATATTTTTAAGTCTGTTTAGTTACTGGATTCATCATACAGCCTATCTGCTTCTGCAGGTGTACAATAAAAACCTCAATCATATTAGCCCCAGTAATACACAGTGCTTCCTTCCAGCTGTCTAACCTTATATAAATAGAAGGCATTTTAAATAAAAAACAAACAATACATCAGTGTGAAGATATTTCTACAGATGTCTATTAGAAGACAGCAAAGACGTAAAAAATTAAATAATTAAGGCAAATAAGGATAAGCATACTTATAATCTATATGAACGCAGAAACAAAACACATCTAGTGGGCAAATATACTAATACACCAAGTACTATGTACTATAACCAACTCCTCCAAGAAAACAATTTAAGATTCAAAAATTCTTAATCTTTTCCACACTACAGTGAAAAAAAAAGTTGCTAGCACAGACTCACGGTTTCCCTGATAAAATCAAAAGGTATTGAAGAGTCCTCTCACAATAAGTTCTGTAGATATTGCCTATTTCCATTCCATTTATATGTATAATAAATATGTAGATTATGTAAAACCTATACCGGGATTTTTTTTTTAAAGAAGCGTTAAAATGCTTACAAAAAGAGGTTGTTTTTTTTTAAAAAACACTGGGCAAGAACACCAGGCAAAGAGATTCAAGGCTCCCTGCTCAGCCACTGGAAAGATGTCACTCGGGGGCACTCTGGAGAAAAAACTCATTCCCTCCTGAGTTTCTCCCAGAAAGAGTCATCTGCTCTCCACTAAATATTAGCCTGTGTTGTCAGTCAGCTCTACCTATTTGAACTGAATGATAGGTGAACAATAAAGGAAGTGCTTATATAACTTTTTAGTATAATCTAATTCACGTTACTCATATGTACATCTTTCATTTATCAAAGCTTTCAAATGTGAGGAAGAAAAAACTTATGTCTAGGAAAGACAGGCAAAATTGCCATCCGACAAAGAATTCCAGATGATATTGATCCATCACCAGTTAACCAGATCATCAGCAATTACTTCTGACGCACAATGACATTCAAACACAAGAAGGGGTGCTTTATCTTAGGATTTTTGAGCCTGCGATAAGTTTGTGAATTAAGGGATATATATAAAGCTCCTTTCTTCTAAACACAATTTGGCTCACTGAATTCACATCTCAGTGTGAAAAGCTTCTTTTGTAATCTAGAGTGCATTCCATCTTTGTACAAATTTCTTCTATTTTCTAGTAAAATTGTCAGAACTTTCAGAGAACAGAAGAACACCCTTCAATGAAAATATCCTTCCTCACAGACTACAAAAAGGAAAATACAAAAATGTACAGAGGAAATGGTTTTAACTTCATGAGCAGAAAGAAGCTTTGTTTCTTTAGGTACGTTACACAAGAAGGGAATCCTGATTCTTTTAAATTACTCCTACTGACTGTTAAATCGTTGGGTTTGGGCTTTTTTTTCTTCATCTTAAGCTTACTTTATTGCAACAACAACAAGAGTATGTAATGGATTCACTGATGTTACCTCCTTCTGGAATCACTTCACAGGTGCTAAATTCCTTGCGCATTTTGATTTCAGGAAACAGAGACCGACAGCACAGAGTGAACCGGCCAAAAGACACATTATGCTAGGCTAAAATTAAGACAGCCCAGATGGGTAAACACTATCAACACAAAAGACTACAACAGGTACTCATAAATCATGCAACAGAAACCAAATATGGGTTGGAAAAGGGAGAGGGAACAGAATAATGACACAGTTGGTTTTGATTAAAATGGAAAAAAGCCTGAAAATTCTGGGTGTTCAACACACGGGCATAATTTCAGAAACCTATGTGACATCAGTTGCTATAAACCATAATGGTTGCCCAGAGAGTATTAGATTCCACTAGGAACTTCAGTTTTATTTTTAGAATATTACAATACAAAGAGGGCCCAATTTTTGCAACAACAATCAACAAACCTTTATTTTATGGCAGCATGGCAGAAAGAAACAATATGCCTTCCTTAAATATAACTACTAAGCCTGTCAAGTGAATACAATCGTTAGTGTTCCGCTAGATTAAACTTTCAGCTGGATGAAAACAGCTCATTTTACCCACTTGCTATTCTGCTGAAGTTAATTCCTGTCTAAATAAAGAATGACAAATACTGAGACCACTTGTTATTTTCCAAACTCATGCAAAGTAGTATATTAAAGTACAAAGAAATCCAAACAAGGGAAGGTAATAATTGGACAAAAGTTCACAACGTTAAATATGAAGGCAAATAATGAATTTTAACTGGTAATATATTGATGGAGGCAGGGGCGAGTTAAATACTTAGAAGTAGGAAAAAAGCTTCAAGATCATGAACCATAAAGAGACATCTATTAGCCAGATTTTGAATGCGTTGCTTTATGAATATGATATTAAAATTAAAATTAATTTAAATATAATGTTATTTGTAGGGAGATGGTAAGAAGGGTTGAGATGGATATGTCCTTACCCTTTATTTATAGCTATATAAATTTATATTTATAATATTTATATTATTTACACCTGGCAAACTAGATGGATAGTATGTACCTACTTCTCTACCAGAGTTACTATCAAAGTACAACAGTTCCGAGACCCGTAATGCTAGAACCTGCTGTGTGAGTACAAATGACTGACAGAGAAAACCTTCACTGAATGCATTTTTTCAAATGTTCTATGAAATACAGCATTGAGGTCCATCTATGCAAAAGAAATCAAAACACAGCAGTATTAAGTTATAAAAGTCAACAGTTTCCCTGGGAAGCAGAGAGAATAAGTTGGACGGTAGCCTTTCAGAAGGTATCCATACAATGTTTAAACAAACATTTGGAAATGGAAACTTTTGAAAGCAATCAATCAAGAACATTCAGAATTAGTGGGGTAGGCGTAGATGCTAAAATCAGCTATTCTTATCCCAGGTACACCGCCAAATCACTACATGCAGTTGTTTAAGATTTATTTGTATTGTTTATTTATTATGGTTTTATACTTTTATGATTTAATTGTATTTTAAAGGCACATATCTGCTTTACAAGGTGAAAATGTGTTGGACCCAAGAACCCCAGAAGGAATTACTACCCCACGCAATTCCCAAGGAGCTCATCTTGTAGAAATAGCTCTGCTGTCCTCTAAATTGGGCTGCTAGGCAGTCATGCCAGAAGCTGATGAATGCTTGAAAGCATGAGTGTATGATCAATACAAGAAAAGAGACTGTTGGCTCAGCCGAATGAGCTAATAATTTTGCTCATTTTCCACATCGCCTTTTCCAAGCAATAGGCTATGATGATGGGGAATGTGAGAGTAGGCACCAGCATTCAGACAGACCGAAAGCCCCATTTAATTCCTTGCCCCACGGCCAACACCAAGGATACTTGTGCACCACCTCTGTGATCGGTCATACAAAGGCTCTAAACCAATTTACCAGAAGACACTTACTTTGCTAAAAAAACCCAAAAAACCATTGATTTATTGAAAAAGGCTATCGTTAAATGTTTTGTTGCCAGAAGTTGTTCTACCCTATGAAGCAATAAGGAACATTTGATCAAAGAGAAAAAACTAAGGTAGTTCAAACCAAACCAAGAGAAATATTAACCTCACCAGGAGAACCTCACCCTTCTTTCAAAGTTAGGTGATTTTATAAAGTAAGAGTGCAAATGAAGGTTGTTAAAAGAAAACAGGTGAAAACAGCTGGGTACAAAATTGACACGGTTTGGCTAAGAGTAAGAAGGCAACCGGGAAAGTTATAAACTTAACACCTACTACTGGCAGTCTCCAAATCCCTTAAGGTCTGCAGGAAGACAGCATTGGTGGGGTCATTCTGACCAATTATTGTCAATTGACCAGACAAAATATAGTTTGATTTGTTGCTCCCTAAATAAGAGCAATCAGAAAGCAGTAATGCCACTATTAGCACTTATTTAATTCAAACAGCAGTGGTAAGTTTTTTGTCTGTCTCTGGACATCAACTTCAAGAGGGTACCAGAAAAATAATTCAGATCCTAAGGCACACTCACTATTACTTCCACCTCCTAACCATTTTACATCCTTCAAGAAATGCAAACATTTAGATCCATTAAGAATGGCAAAGCTATCTGTTAAGTACAGCATTGCTAATTGCAGATATGAATACAAAACCACTCAAAAAGCAATTATAAATTTCCTTTAATCTGGTATTTTAAAAGGGGGTAAATTCTGCCATATAGTACCTTTCAATGGAAGCCTGCTTATTTAGCACTCCTTTACTGGGAAAAAACCCACAACTTTTTTCCAGCATTTATTTTTGTCTTCTTGTAATAAACACTGATTACAACCAGTTTGTTCATGAAACTTCACAGCAAACATATCAAATAAAAGTCTTGCCAAAGAGGTACACTGTTCAAGTATATTTTTCTCAGGAAAAAGGATATGCTAGAAAAAAAATTACCTAAATACAAAAAACACTTCAGTTGAAATTTCAAGATTAGGATCGCAAACCTCAGTTGGAACCATCAGGGTATATCTGAGCAATACATTGAAAGTTTCATGTATTTTTCTTTCAAAAAGGAAAGAAACATACTCAGGAAATGTCTTCACTTTCAGAATTAATAAATTACTAAATATTTGTTCAAAACAATTCTTATTTGTACCAGATTAAATGTTTACTGCTCTAAGAACCAAAGCATAGTTTTCCATAGGCTAGCTTTTTTCTTGACCTTGTTGCTTCACTGATTTTAAATTGAGGGAATTTTGACATATCTGTCACAACCAAGACCTGTAAAAACAAATCTAAGGCAATAATACAGGCCACCCATGGCACTTAAAAGCCAATTTCACCTAAGCAAATGGAAAGTTCCTTGGATTGTTGTAATAGCCAATGTGAACATTAGCCTTAATTGGTTATTAAAGGCTAACATGCTTTAAGTGACAGACAGAAAAATATGGCTGTTTCAGTGACACATTAAATTACAGTAGTTTTAATAATCAGTAATGTTTTATATTAGCTTTTTCCATCTTGCACTGATGAGACCATTGGTATAACCAGGTCTGTTCCTGAGTTCCTCAGAAGACCCTGCATTTTGTCCTGAATGTGAGCACAGTGGGAGATTAGGTTAGGTTAAATTATTTCCTGAATAAATTTGCTAGGAGCTAGATCCAAGAACATAATCAGGAAGACAACAGAAAATCGGAAAGAGTTTCCTTCCTCCATACAAGAAAAGAAGCACTAACACAGAGAGAGAAGAAAGAGTAGATGGCCAATATGTATCACAAAAGAAAAGATGATGAAAAAAAGAGATCAGTGGTTCAGAATAAAAAGATTTAAAATAATAATGGAGTTGAGGATTGAGAACTATGTCCCTAATCTGTAGAGCTGGGATAAAAAAACTGTGACCATAAAGGAAAGTTAAGAAAAGTAAATGCATTAAGGGTACTTAGTGTTAACAATATCCGCATTCCACAAACTCAGTCATTGGGATTTTATCAGTTGTGGGAGCCTAAAATCAGGCCTCTGTAAAATTATGCGATTACAACGCAGTGATCTCAAACATGCCAAACACCTAGGAAATCCCACTGAGCTGGGTGGGTTTGGTTGGTTGCTTTTACTTACTTGTTTTTCCTTAACCTATGTACTTGATACATCCAGATTTTTATTACTGTTAGTTCAAGACATGGTCCTAAATATATTTTTGACAAACGTCAGACCAACTTGACCAATCTACTGCAAGTCAATGGTTTTTCTTCAAGTTGCAATAAAGACCACCTCCAACAGATGCTGCTGTCACTACTGGTTCACAAAACATGTCAAAACACAAAGCAGGCAGAAGGACAGAGATTAAAATCTCAGAACACAGCCATATTCCAAGCTGCATTTCCAAAGAAAGATTAAAATGATGACTACAGCAACAACAAAAAAACAACCAAACAAAAAAATCTTAGAAAACATCTTAGTCTCTATGGACAGTAAGCAACAAGAACTGAGAAGAAATACCTTTTCAACTAGTGGAATTAAGACCATCCAGGTGCCTTGAAAAATTATGAATTCCCACCTTCAAAGCACCTTCTCCTTGACGAGAATATAGTCCTACAACTTTCCAAAATGTACACAAATAAACTATACAGCTTTATTGTTTCCATTTGCACATTTTTTTTTAGACCCTTAAGTTCCATGGTATCAGCAGAGCTGCATTATTTAAGTTCAAATAATGCCCGAAAACCTGACAACACAGTAGATTGTCAAGGTAGTAAACTCTGAAGAACACGAGTACTTCTGACCAGCATGAATGAGTGGCATAACACTGAACAAATCAACATGTCTCCCTGGGCTCTTACTTCCCATATTATCTATGCATGCTCTTGAGATTGTGGACTGTCTCGCTGTATGGTTGCCAAGTGCTCAGAAAAGTGGATTTCTCTGAAAACCTGCTGGTGTCTCTAGCATAATACAAATAATATAGTAGTGACTTGTGCTTAAAAGGGGGGAAAAAACTGGGTTGCATTCTTGCAATGCAAGGGAGAGTTATTCACAGTATCTCCAGATAAATTACATCAGACAAAGCAGTACTCATGCAAATACAAGTCACCGACATATAGTCTCTTCTGGTATGCCACTAAGACAGAAACATTTTTGGGTTGTGTCCAAATCATCCAGCTATTACAGTTATGGTGGTGTCACAGTTGAATTTCTTTCTTTGGAAAGTCTGCCGGCTAGCGCGAAGTCACCAGCTTTACAGTTTCACTCCTACTTTTTGAGACAGTAGAATCTAGAAGTGAAGATTATACACTCTGTCCAGTAATTCATAGTTGCAATTCTTCTGCATTTCATATAAATATGCAATAACTTCCTAGCAAACTGACCTATATTATCACAAGAACATCACAACATTGTTCGGAAAATGTATTATGAAAATTTTGTATTTAGCACTTTTTTCTCCTCATATTTATGTTTACTGCCAAATGTAGAACTGGATCAGAGGAATATAGCACACTAAATAGGTTATTGTCTTACAGGTCTACACTTTCTAATAAACAGTCACAATGTAGCTTCAGTGTTTTTTAAGATTTATAAATAAGGAAAATGTCCTAGATTAATAATGATTCTTTTTCAGGCCCACATATGCAATTACCCCTGTAAATGAACTCTCACCCCTGGAAGATACAAGAACTTGTGCATATTTAAGAGATTCATTCTCTCTTCTATTTTTGTGAAACATCTTTGGTAGACAGAGTTAAATTTCTGTTTAAAAACATTAACATGGAAGTCAGCTTTGGCAAGCCTTTGATGCTTATGCCTGTCTCCTCACTATGTATCAGGTACGTATGCCACACATCTGATAAGGCTTTTCCTCATTTGTGTGCCCAGAAAAGCTGCTTGACACTTCTGACATGAAAATTATTAATTAATGGGGAATGCTAGGAGAAACTGTAGTTAACATGTTGCTATTCTGTAGTTTACTAGTATTTATTCTTTAAGAAAAACATAACGTACACCATCTGACATTGAATTTTTCATAGTATTGTACTTCTTAGTGAAGACTTAACTCTCTTATGTATTCATCAACTGAACACCAAGTACTGATATGGTCATTCATCCTACTGTATGTTTCTGCTATATTAGATCACTGCTTCATCAGCTGCACTGATCCTTTGTCTAAAATTAGCTGGTTTGGTTTGGACAAAGATTAGAGAAGTGATCAAAAACAGATCCTGCCGGATGAAAAATGAATACCAAGCAATTTGGGACTTGTCCAAAATTGTTCAATTTCCAATAAACAAGAAGTGTTGAGTAGGCATATGACATTAATGGAAACAATCACACTGATCCAGAAGAAAGGGTAGTAATTAATTTAATGTTTTAAAGTATAAACCAGTGAGATGCCATATTCCTCCATTGAGTTTATGCCACCTGAAGGAACTACTCTACCACGCTATCATAAAAAAGACCTTTTCAACTTTACTAGAAGTTTGCTGTGATACTTTTCATTCAGAAAATATGAATTGAAGTGATGATCATCCTTCCTAATGGGCTTCTGGTTTACAGGTATGGCAAGTCCATTTTATCAATTTAATTACATTTATCGTGTTTCAATGTGTTAATATCTCTAACACACAGTACTTTAGCACAGGAAATATAGAGAAAAGTATATTTTTTTTAAGCTTTGACAATCTGTACCCTGTGTAATAAAATCAAGTGCACAAAAAAAGACAGGACTTTTCAATGTATTGACACTTTATCCAACTTAAGCTACCGACGACCATAAGCAAGAGTTCTCACTATAACACCTTACCAAAAATCAACAACTTGCCCCACATCCTCCCTTCCATGCCACTCATACCTACCCCAAGATAAAGAATGGCAAATGAAAACAAAACAGTAACTTGCCAGCTGTTGACACAGAACATATAGTGCTGAGTAAGCTATGTAGGTTATTTTTTTATATATATATATATTTTAATTAATGCAATCTTATCTGGTCCATTTGTTATTTAACTTTCTATGAAGATGGTGGATATAGTATGCAATACTAGTGGCACATCAATACTTCAAACCAAGCTGAATTCCTATCAATGGCATACTACGATGGGCACCTATTTTCAACTGCTACAGTTCTCTATCCTTTCTACTGGAATATTGATCTCTACAGCATGTGAAGAAAAGAAAACTATACTCAGCTAATGAACGGAATAGCACCACAGAATACACAGTATTTAACTAAATTTACTGCATCTGTACTCCAAAATAAAACTTGAAAAGAAGCAGAGCGATAGTAGATAGGATCTCATGGTAGCCAAACAGACAGAAGCAACAACAGCAAGAGGAGAAAGGTTAAAAAAACTGAAGAGAACAAAAGCAGTTTGAGAGGAAAATGAATGAGAAAGTTCTAAAATCTAAGGCTGACACATCTACCACATTTCTTGTCCTGATGATTCCTATTCCCTCAAATAGATTCAAAATCATTACATAGGTTCACAATCTTTTAAACTCCATCTATTCTTCAAGGTGACAGTATTCCTCTGCTGCTTCTTCCTAGTGCTTTGTTCAGCAAAAAAGAAAGGGCACTGTGGATCAGCAGTCACTTCCAACCAGTCTGTGGACCTCTGGATCATGCAGGTAGGAAGAGTTCACAATAAGTATGCCAAGCTCCCAGCTGGACAAACACTAGGCGTGTTGAATCCATATGTTCTGTAGCAGAGAGCTTTGAAAATGTTTCTAATGCCATAATTCTTCTTCAGTGGTAGCTAAGAGGGCCTCTTTCCAATTTTCTCTAAAAACTATCATATTTTTCCTGGGTAGTATCTTTAAAATTCATTCTTTCCTGCATAATAGATATTCATATAATTAAAATTCATAATCTGAAATCATTACTGTAAAAGAATCCTGCTGTATGACTCTTAAGTTTTAATACAATACGAAAAGTTATGCAAATAAAGGGTTTGGAAGGAATTCAAGAGCATCCCAGTATATCTTACCCATTCTAGAGAATTCCTGTTTTCCTAACTTCTCTTCTAAGCTCAGCTCTACTGAGGGGGGTCCACCTTCAGTAGTCTTGAGTAGGCACTCCTCACAAGCAGCTTATCTCAGCAATCAACTGTATTTGCTCTTATATTTAACTCAAATATCCTTCCTACTTCCTCTCCTGATCAAAGTACCAGCCTTCCCTCAAGCTTTCATGTTTGAAAGCTGCTATGTTACCATTGAATCTTCTCTTTTCTAAACTAAACAAAACTACTTCTTTCAAATTTATCTCATTCACTGCTTTTACTAAACCTCCAACTTATTTTGTTCTCCACCAGACCCCTCTTTTAATTTGTCCACATCTTTCTGCAAGAGAGATGCACTGGAACTGGCTACAGCACTCTGACTGGCATCCCCCCAATATCAATGTGACCAGAATAAATAGCCTACTGTATCTACTCTGTCTGAAATGCACATACTGTACACTACAGCCTTAAAATGCAATTTATAGAAAAAAGATTGCACTTCTGAAAAACACCGTGGCTGAATACTGAGCAAATATCCAGCAACACACTAATATCCTGGATACTTATTTTATCTCTTAATTTAAGTGTATTTGATATTTCCCTCTTAAACATAGTATTTTTCATTGAATGCATTTCTTAATAGTATTTTTCCCCCATTTATAAACATTATTGATAGTTTCGGTTTAATGAGATCATTTTGTACATAAGTGTTGTCTCCTGAAGAATTTTAGGCAGCGGAAGAAACAGAGGTCTTTATCAAGCAACATAGCAATTTTGTGGTTCTCTGACTCATATCAAACCTCACTCTTTTCTTAATGCTTTCAGACAAATTTCCCAAAGTCCAGCATTTTGTTTCTTATTTTACCCCTCCTATACTTGGATTCAACTCAAAACTTAGAATCTCCTGCAGCTAGATTCCCTTGCTGGCTTTTTCTCCTGAAACAGCCAGTGATTATCCCTTTCTTTTAAAATCTCCAATAATAATTATGCAACCCCAGATCATCACTTTCAGGTAATCAGATTTTCTCAATGGGTAATCCTTTGCTTGTGTGGGATGACAACTAAGCAGAGTAATCTGTCTAGGCAATAACTAGCAAATCATACAAGGCTGAATCCCTGTAACTAATTAATTTAAATATTCCTATTATTAGCTCTGGATAAGTGCTCTTAGGAATTACAATATAGAATGGACGTTAAAAAAAGCAGAAAAGTACCATATTCATTTGTAGTCTCCCTTGCACACAGAGTTTCTAACAAACGGATACAAAATCAGAAACGATTCACAACTCATCACCCCTTGGCTATAATTTTCAGACACATCCCTATCATCTCCAACCTTCACCAAAGGTAGTAACTGCTTGTGAGACTTTATGGGACTAAAAGCCGTTTGGAGAGGCATTCCATAAATCTTTATGCAGAATTCATACAGACATCAGACACAGGATGGAGCATCAAGAGACAAAACATACACAATACCCACATTTAGGGAGACAGTAAAATCAGAAATACTATCATACATATTCACACAGATCCACAAATTCCAAGTTTCAATCTTTCTCATACTGAAGCTGTTCTGGACCAGTGCCACCCAGATCAGAAGTTCTTTAGTACTTCCAACTACTGACCAGGTTTCCATAACCTATGTCCTTTCAGGTTGCATTGTAGAATATGTTTGGCACCTTTACCTTAACTGGCATTCAAATTCTTTCAGAAATAAGACTTTTACGAAAAAGCATCTACAACATGAGACAGTAGCTGTAAAATTATCTTGCCCAGGTATCTGTGAAATGAATTCTATCTTGACATGTTTTAAGTTTTAGTATGTTGTTGAACTAGTTTTAAAAGCTCTTTAAATGTAATGCGTATGTTTATCAGACAGTTTTTTCTTTCTGAGATGGATTCTGTAGATGCTGCTCCAAAGCAATAGGCCACTGTTGTTTCTTTTTGCAAAATAATTCTCTATTCTTCCAATACCTTCCAAAACCTACTCACTGAAGTCAGAAGCCAACATTTGGATGTGTTAGCATACAATAATTGCTAATTGTGTGCTTTGCTGATTATTGCACATTTCCTCTGAGATCCCCCATCTATA
This sequence comes from Gavia stellata, assembly GCF_030936135.1. NCBI lineage: Eukaryota > Metazoa > Chordata > Aves > Gaviiformes > Gaviidae > Gavia > Gavia stellata. The sequence continues at coordinate 18,878,874 of NC_082598.1, read as the reverse complement.
CTAATCCTATACAGTCTACCTTAGTAAATCCAGATCTTCTAGTAACTTAATCTAAAATCTTTGCTTTTTTTTTCAGAAGTTATTTTTATTATATTAATAAAAACCTAAGTGTTTGCTACTATAACAGACAAAATGAACACATTTCAGAAAAAGAAAGAAAAAGGCAGTTACTGTAATAATGTTTATTCCACAGTTCAATGATTGCCTCAAACCAATGCACACATAACAGCCTGCAATTGGCACATGGAATTGTGACCTTTCTTAGAGCTGAAATAGAACCCTACTTGCTTGGCTTAGTTATAAAGTTAAATATTTGTGTTTATCATCACAGAATTGAGGTTGAAGTTAGAAGGGATCTCTTGAGCCTCAAAATAGGGTCAACTAGAGCAGGTTGCCTAGGACTGGGTCCAGTCAGGTAATATCCCCAAGGATGGAGACTCCAGTACTTCCCTGGGTAACCTGTTCCAGTGCTTATCCCCCTTATTGTAAAGAGCTTTTTAATCTCTAAATGGAATTTCTTGTATTTTGATTTGTACCTTTTAAAGAATTCATTTTTCTTCTTAAGCTTAGAAGAAAATTTAAGTATTACTCATGCAATAATGGAAGAGTAGGGAACAACTTTTCAAAATACTCTGTGCTTTGGTACCTACACTTAATTTTATTTTTTATTTTGAGAATTCCGTGAAATTGAGTAACAGAACATTAATAAATTTTATGTACAACATTTTCACAGGATCTAAGACCTAAACAATGTGATACCTTTGGATTTATGAGGCAAAATGCTTTTGCAATGTTTAATTTCTCACTATAAAACAAAAATTTCAAAACATTTAAGCAAGACCCAAAAAAATCCAAACATTATCAAACCATTCAATATACTTAGGTAGAAAATATTTCCTTTCAGAATGAACATTTTACACTGGTCCTCAAACTCATCTGTAGACCACCTAACAAGACCAGAACTTATAACCAACTAATTCCCACCCAGCATATTCTCCTTATAGCCTTTTTTTTTTTTTAAATGAAGGCTAAACTGTAAGGGAACTTGAGTTTTCTATAACCAAAAGTAGTAAATAATCAACTTGCTTCATGTACACATAGCTATGGCAGGACAAAAAACTGCTTGTGTCCCAGGCTTCTTCAACTGGTGAATACTCCTGTATTATGGAGTACAGTTTTACAGACCTCCCTCTTTCTACCTTCAGCTATTCCACTCACATAGGCTGTAAAATAAAGCCTATTAGTTAACTCTATCGCAGACTCCTTGATTATTTGATTATCCCATCATGACTGTCCTTTTTGGTGCAGTCTGGAGGGAAAAAAAAAAAAAAGAAGTTTAATTTCTACCATGTCTTGTGTTTCTCAATTATCTAGCTGGTTTTAGGTACTATAAGACTGGAGCTGCTTGGGCTGGCACTGTCCTTGGTAAGGATCTATGCTCATTTCTAAAAACACTATGATAATGCTTTGTCTTACAAGTTTTTGAAGGCGCATGTTGTTTTGAGTTACTCTCTACGCTGTAAGACCATAGTGAAAATCTGCACTGCATGAGTTTATGTTTCTTGATGAATTAGTCTTCCCTCTTGCACTGGTCCTAACCTCTAGCTCTTACCTTCCAAAACACAAAAAACATACTATTAACTGAGATGTTCAACAAAGCCAGGTGGCTTTTTTTGATTGTGAGATAGCTCAGCCCACAAAACTGAGCTAATAATTTTGCAGTGAGGATGTTAGCTAAGTTACTGACACTGCTAATAGTCCTTCAGTGATTCCTCATAAAACGTGGGTCTCAATAAACATGGAATAGTTTTCCCGCAGTGCACTGAAACAGAAGAGAGCTCTTCACTTTACTGCATCACAAGAGATACCCAAAATAATCCAAGGGGAGACAGAAAGCACATATTAACTTTGATAGGTCTTTGCAGTGGGACTACTGATACCCAGGGCAGTAATTCTGATTGCTGAAACACAAAATCCAACCATCCATGTTCTTTTCGTAACAAAGGTCATATGCACCGTAACCAAGCCAGTTTTTATTTGGCTGATCAGCTTTCTCAAACAAGAACAGAGATAGGTAGGGAGAACAGTCAATAGGTAAGAATAAAAAAAATGAGAGAAATGGCATTAAAAAAAAATTGCATTGTGAGGCAGAGAAAATTTTTTTGATCTGCTACTAAAATGTAACAGGACTAATTAAAAGCAAGAAGAATGCCATAAGTATTTTTCTTATTTTTATACAAAAATAATTCTCAAATAGCTTGGCAAATAAAAACATGACGGAATACTTCTTGCATATCCTTTTTCAGCACGTATTTGTATCTAGTTTAAAGAAAAAACAAGCATTCTGAGAAAAGTACACTACTGACCTAGTTAAATAGCAAACAAAAGCAAGGGACAGAAGAGTCTTCAAGAAGTATTTAATTGCAAAGGACCTTTAAAGGAATTTTTCATATTTTCCCAAAGAAATGCCCTGCAAAGTTGTATTTCAGCATCAACTTCACAATCAACTATTTTATATTGAATACAGTACCAATCAAGTTCAACATCAGTTCTGCAATTCATTGTGACTAGACTAAGGAATGTAAATGCCGCTAAGTGTCCTTCAAGTCTTACGTTAAGCTTGAGCACCAAATTCCTTTGTAGTTTCTCTAGGGTATTACCATTAGTATAGAAGGGTTAATAGCAAAGGCTGATGATTGTTTAAAAATTCACATTACCAAAGTGGATTACATTGCATCTACTGAGGGGATCAACAATGTAAGCCTACACTAAGCCATTATTGCAGAAACAAAGCTTGCATTTTAAGCCTTTGGAAACAAGCATAAAACGGACAAAAGAAAAAATTCTTCTGATGTAGAAACAAGGCAAACACTACATGCTTTTCATACAGACTCACATTTTCAGAGCCATACAGAATACATGAAAATGGACAAATAGCCTCCCCAAAAAGCTCATCATGAACTCCTGACGAGATCAGCAAACTTGGAGAAAAGGACAAAACAGATAACTGTAAGTGATCAAATGGTATAAAGGAGGTCTTGTCTTCTCTTATTCTAGACACAACCAATTTAACTATCTTAAATTTAGGAATGAAGACTGGAAGAATCAAACATGCTTGTAAAAAGCTGTGGTTTTACATCCTCAGTGAAGTGACTGATGTTCAAAGGCGCTAAATGCTGCAAATTTCTATTAAAGTCAGTGGAATCTGAGGCTTCTCAACACATATCCATTTATCTGGCCAGTAAGAACTCAAACTTTATTAATGCAAGTTTGAAAATATGAACAGAATCCTTTGGGATAGCTTCAACACTTCTTCTAATGCTCCCTCAATCCATTACTAAAATTTGTCTTGTTGTACAAAATTAAAAACCAACAAACAAAAAAAATAACAAACCCCAGGCTGAGCATGCTTTGTGATTTGGAATGCTACTGCGATTGTTTGTAAATACCTTGTTCCAAACACTCTTCTATGGATGAAGATGCTTATTACTATTGCCAGTTGCAAATATAAAAGTTCAAGTTTTCTGACAAAGTACTTGGCACAGTGGAAAATTCTGATGTTATGAAAGTAAATTAATATAAATTCAATCTAGTACCAACTCATGAGTAAATCATTGCACACGCTAGCTAAATTACAGAAAACATCCTAACTTTCATCAAAAATAGTGTTCTTCAGCAGTGAAGATTATTTTATATTAATGGCACAAACGAGCTTATTTTAAGCACCATGCTAAGCTTCTCCAAGACACAACTAGACAGGAAAGCATCATTCAACGTTTCTACACTTTAGGTTTCTGAATATAACTTGCTTTTGTTTTAATTCTGTCTTGATGAATTGAAATTGGATCAGCTACTGAGAAGTTATGCAAGTCTAAGAGTTAACATTAATCATAGCTGAAGCGGACTACTGCAGACAGGTTCTGTTTTTCTGAAGTGTTTTTAAACTGTTAACAGGAACAGGCTTTAAGACATTTGTCTTTATGTTTACTTTAAAAAGAGCATCATTATTTAAATGATGCTTTTATGACTGCACAAGTAATGAAGTTGACACATGGAACAGTAATTTTCCTAGCACAGAAAAATGAATTCAGTGAATTTTGTTAGTTTTTAGAGGTTGGTTTTGCAAGACACAGACTGAGTACTGAGAACTTACAGCAGTTTTGCAAATTGGGCAATTAGTTTAAACAGGGGTAGAAGATCTTTATACCAACTTTAATTCCCAAACTTTTAAAATTAGAATCTTAGTATCTCCCATAACATTTTGCATCTCAGACTTTGGATCTTCTGAAGGATGGATAGGAGAAGGCAGAACAGGTTAACTCCTTCCACACCGTCCCCCTAATCATATTCTAGCAAATCAGAACAGATTCAAGTTTCTAAAGGTTTTTCCTCCTCCCATCTCTGACAAGGTAGTATGGCCTCATTTTCTTTCACACTCAGTCCAAAAGCAGCTGAAATGCACTTGATATTTTAAGATATACAGCAAGGTTTCTACTTCTTCTGCCTGAGGTTTTTTTCTTCCTTAAGGGAGGGGAAGGGATGCAATTCCATTTATAAGCCTAAGTTTTTCTCATTAAGGGTGTTCCAGTATTTTCTTAAAATGTTAGCTCTTCCCTAATTTTTAAAGTGTATTTACAGAGCAGTCAAAAAAGTTATGCAGAAAGATCATATGTAATTAAATTTCTTTAAAATTGCATCCACATAAATTACATGTTTAGCTACCATATCATCTACTGATGAGATAAATATTGACTGTGAGAAAAATCTTCTTAAGAAAATGGGAAAGTCAAAATATTACCTCTTTGATTTGGCTTCATCTCAGTGGCTTAAATTTCATGGCTCAGAACACAGTCTTTTGCTAGCACTTCAAGTATAAATTAAACAACATGGAAGACAAATTAAAATTTTTTTTTTTTTAAAAAAAGAGAAAAACTGCCATTTCTTAAGAGCCAAAAAGTTTTTGACAAACAATATGAAAAACTTCATCTACACTGTGTTCTTTTCCCTTTATTCTTGCTACATCTTCTAAAAAGCTGCTCGGAATTGAACAAACTGGTTGCAGTTAGCCAAAAGCATTTTTCCTGACATGTAATCAATTCTTTGCCCTGTGGACCACTTTGACATCTCATATCCAGTACACACATAAATAGGCCAAGATATGTCACTGGCACTGACCTAATACCCTCATTTTTCTGATTACAGACCCACTCTCCGTTGTGGAGCTACACAGCAGTTTTTGCGGGCAAGCAACTCAGAAGAGTAACAAGGAAACTGTATTCCAGTTACTAGGAGCTAAGAAGCAGAAACGCAATATTGCTCTAAATGAATTCCTAAACTTGGTTTTCAAGGACACTTTTTAGATACAGTTATGCATCACAGATAAGAGATAACACAATTCTTTTGTAATTTTTAGAGTTAACATATTAATAAACAATTACTGCAACAACAAAAACAATTCTTCACAGGTAACTTATGAGGCTTACAAGCTGACACTCAGAGATCTTCAGCCATCCCTGGGCTTTTGCTGCAGTGTCCCCACCAACAGAATGAGCCAAGACTGATGGTAAGAGACAGGGAAACGCTCTGTAAAGAGGTACTGCCTGCCTCATTGATACTCCCTTTTACACTGTTACTCTTCAATATACCTAAGGAGTCCTGTTCTTTTGTCTTTAAGCAGCATATTAAATTTCTCAAAGTAACAAGAAAAAGGGCTAAAATAAAGGAACTGGTAAAAGTCTTTCTAGGAAATTTCTGTAATTATCTTTAGATTTATAACTCTTCACCTTCTTGCCTCAATTCAATTGTATTCACTAAACTTTTAGTTATTTGTTAACATGAAAAAAGCCAAGTTGTCTAAAAATAAAAGTAAATATTAAAAAGGGAATTCTATACTAGAGCAATTGTCACTCATCTGACTTTAAAACAGAATTGTAATAAGCTGCATTTTTTCCTCCAAGTGTTCCTACGGTCCTTTTAAAATATTTTCTTCAATAGTTGTGTGAATAAGTGTACTTCTCTTTCTCAAATTCTTTCAAACAGAAATAAAACTGAGATGCAGCGGTAGTACAGACCCCAGTTTTGCACCTCAATAGAATCACTAATTGCTTACAAGGGCGAGAAGAAAGGCCAAAATTAAAACATCTTCAACAATAGCGAGAGGAAGCAAAATTAAACTGGCCAATTCATGTTGGCATTTAGGGAAGTGTGACCTCATTTTAGTATGCTGATCTCTGAAGGAGGTGAGGGAGAATACACTGAACTTACACACTAGAAAGGGATATAGGTAAAATGCTTCTGTTGGAAAATGCATATAACATAACTGCCTGTTATTTTAGATATCTATCAAATACCTGATATTAATTCTTTGAGCTAGAGAAAGTTCTGTCCACTGAACTGGCAATAGTGTGAAAAGGAACCTACTGGGATTTTTTAAATGCTCAGCACAATAATTTATTCCTGAAAAGAGGAGAAAGAGCAACAAGCTCTTCCATAGGCACTGGCATAGAGAAACACAAGGAGTTTTACATGAGAAAACTATCTTTGAAATTAAAAACTAGGTAGTGAAGAGAGTAAACAATACAGGCACAAATCAATCAAGACACATCGCAGGGCAGAAATGCAAAAAATCCTTGTAGCACTGATATATCCCTTGGCACAAGCCACCAGACTAGCTCAATAAAGATACTGAACGGAAACAACTACTCCATGACTCTTCCCGGTACCCGTGGAGCAGAGTGACAAGCTGGTAGGAGAAAGAATAGGATGGAAATAACCACAGTACACCAAAGTCTAAGGAGTTGGACCTGTTGATACCAACTGGCACCTGACTACAAGTACAAGCTGGAACATGCACGGTCCTCTTGGATGAAGGAGAATCAGGAAACCATCACCAAGGCAACAAAGGATATCTTCTCCACTCTAAGCTCAGAATTTTGTGAAATGAAGACCCCAGCCCCACCCTGGCTGGTGTGTCCTAGCCAAAAACCTAAAGACCGTATTCATAAAGTAGAGGCTTTCCTTACTGCCTCATGTCAAATTCAGCCTACACATGCTTAAGTTTAGGATTTTGGTTCATAGTGCACTCATGTATCAAAACGAAGATTTACATGCACCATAGCAAATGATGCAATAAATGCAATTGATAAGCAAGTAATGAAGAAAATAAAAGCAATGCTAGCACATTTAATCACTAATAAGGAACCTGACCATGTCTGGTAAATTTGAGTGGTTTTATTTCATTATGCAGTTTAAAGCAAAGAAAAATGTGAAGGTAAAGGTAACAAAGTCTTCTCAGTTCATAACAACTTTGAACTTGGTATCAGAACTCAAGTAGCAGTCCAAAGTGTTAAATGAACAAGAGACTCAAGTCATGCAGTTCCATACAAAGGAATAGAAAAATAGCAGGAGAAAAATTTCTGAATGAGTTTCATCCTCCTCAGTTCAGTTTATTAAACTCTACAGTATTTTAAATTGAGTGATATATTCATTAATAAATAAAAAATTCATTAATAGAGACATACTGCTCCTGCAGGGGAAGAAGCAGGTTCCCTGATCATGGTGTAGTAATTCATTTTACTGAATTATTATAAAGTGAAATGAAACACAGACATTAATAGCCAGGCAGATGAAATTAGGGCAAATCTTAAGCGGGGTATGTCACTCATGCACTATGACTTTCAATGAATAAGTAGGTTCTTTAAAATCTGTGTAGGCAAAGCTTCTGGGGAGGAGGCTGGTGAAGCACTGGCCCAGGCTGCCCCAGGAGGCTGCGGCACGGCCAGTTGTGAAGGGCCTCAGCACCTGCCTGGAAAAAGCCCTGAGCAACCTGCTCCAAATCCAATGTTTGCTCTGCTTTGCGCTAAAGGCCCACCTGATTTCTCCTATAAAATCTGTGATTGTTTTATCACTTGAGGGCAGGATTCACATAGCAGTTAATAAGCCTAAACTCACTTGCTTTGGTTTCATTTTATATTCAGCTATTAGCCTTAAATATTACTTCAAACTTCTTTTTGAAGAGCAGCAAAATGCATACTACAGAGATTACGCACAAACAGATTAAAAAGAAAAAATGTACTTGATTCCAACAGAAATGAGTAAATTCCAATTTACTTCACTATAATGCTATCTTTATCCTAATTATGCTGTTCACTTCCTTCCTAAATTGGTATAATATCAAAATAAGATTGTATTTCCTTTCATTCAATGATAAAATACTTATGGAAAACATTTTCCTCTAAAGTAACGCAAAGTATTACTCCTGAAATATGGTTCTTGTCTGAATAACTAACAGTACTTGGAGCACTCCACAGTGAAGGTGAAGAAAGAAACAGTTACTCTGCCTTCATAAAGCAAGTCCTTATTACAAACATACTTTCAATGCCATTGTATAAGCCATAAATGAAGTGTGGTTTAGCTTGATAAAAATGTAAACATTTAATTAAAATAGATAATGAGCTAATCACAAAACGAGATTGCTTATTATTAAGGGAAAGTAAATATATATATTTACTGAGCCAGCAGTGTGCCCAGGTGGCCAAGAAGGCCAATGGCATCCTGGCCTGTATCAGAAATAGTGTGGCCAGCAGGAGCAGGGAAGTTACTGTCCCCCTGTACTGGGCGCTGGTGAGGCCCCACCTCAAATCCTGTGTTCAGTTTTGGGCCCCTCACTACAAGAAGGACATTGAGGTGCTGGAGCGTGTCCAGAGAAGGGCGACGAAGCTGGTGAGGGGTCTGGAGCACAAGTCTTATGAGGAGCGGCTGAGGGAGCTGGGGTTGTTCAGCCTGGAGAAGAGGAGGTTGAGGGGAGACCTCATCGCTCTCTACAACTACCTGAAAGGAGGTTGCAGAGAGGTGGGTGTTGGTCTCTTCTCCCAAGTGACTAGTGACAGGACTAGAGGAAATGGCCTCAAGTTGCGCCAGGGGAGGTTTAGACTGGATATTATGAAAAACTTCTTCACTGAAATGGTTGTCAGACATTGGAACAGGCTGCCCAGGGAGGTTGTGGAGTCACCATCCCTGGAGGCATTTAAAAGACATGTGGATGAGGCACTTACGGACATGGTTTAGTGGTGGACTTGGCAGTGTTAGGTTTATGGTTGGACTTAAAAGACCTTTAAAGGTCTTTTCCAACCTAAATTATTCTATGATATATAAATATGTATAATACACACTTATATATATATAAATGTGCATAAATTCACACATGTTTTATTCTCAGTGATTTCATTTTAATGTTTGTGCACTAGGACTGATTCAATAAAAAAACTGAAATTGTTCCATCTTCAACATTTACTACTTTAAGACATTACACAAAGTAAAATGGATACCCTAACATTTTAAAGTTTCCTCTTGGTTTATACTGCAACTCCTCCAATTCTAAACCATTCTAATTAGGCACCTACTATTTAATATAAAAGAATCTCTGAACTTCAAATGGAGGCATCTGCCAAAAAATCTGATAGTGTTTAAAAGACCAAACCACTTTCACATATTAGTGTTTCTAGAACACTCCTTAGATTGTTTTAGTGAAAATACTCACATGTCACATTGAAAATGTGAATTTTTTCATATTAGTAGAATTAACCAATTTTTTTCTTTTCTTCTCATCCTTTTCTTTTTCCCCCCAATTGCTTTCGAGCTGCTTAGCCTCTGAACTTGAAATGTGTTCTCATAACCTCCCTGCTTCCCATTTGTGTGTTCTCTTCAGTTTTACACTACAGTGACTGAATATAAATTGACTTTTGGCAATATATCCAAGTCACTAGCACTCCTGAAAATTTTGGTCACACGTCAACTGACTCTAATGTGAAAAAGGCACATAAAAACACACTTGCTGTTAAGAGATGCTGTGTTTCCTGGAATAAAACAAACACTCTGTGTGGATACACACATATATGCATACAATTGTGAAAGTATTATTTTGATTATAATAGTGATTTTAGTCATGCAATGAACACTACAATTACCTTTTAAGTTCTCAACCTAGTAAGAAAAATTATCTGATTCTTCCAAGTAGTTATGCACTACAACTGGGTCAATGCACTACCTGGCTGCTGGCCTCACAGGCCAAGAAAAAGATTCTTAACCGAAAGTTACAGTAATTACTACACATCTCTCAATCTTCCAGTGCACCTACATATATAGAGAGCGTACAGGTCTGCACAGAGTGCAAGGTCCTGCACCTGGGTCAGGGCAACCCCCAGTATCAATACAGGCTGGGGGATGAAGGGGGTACTGGTGGATGAAAAGCTGGACATAAGTCAGCAATGTGCGCTCACAGCCCAGAAAGCCAACCGTATCCTGGGCTGCATCAAAAGGAGTACTGCATCCAGCTCTGGAGTCCTCAGTATAGAAAAGACATGGACCTGTTGGAATGGGTCCAGAGGAGGGCCACAAAAAAGATCAGAGGGATGGAACACCTCTCCTAGGAGGACAGGCTGAGAGAGTTGCAGTTGTTTAGCCTGGAGATAAGAAAGCTTTGGGGACACCTTATGGCAGCCTTTCAGTACTTAAAGGGGGCTTATAAGAAAGATGGGGACAGACTTTTTAGTAGGGCCTGTTGCAATAGGACAGGGGGTAATGGTTTTAAACTAAGAGGGTAGATTCTGACTAGATAGAAGGAAGAAATTTTTGATGAGGGTGATGAGACACTGGAACAGGTTGCCCAGAGAGGTGGTAGATGCCCCATTCCTGGAAACATTCAAGGTCAGGTTGGATGGGGCTCTGAGCAACCTGATCTAGTTGAAGATGTCCCTGCTCATTGCAGGGGGGTTGGACTAGATGACCTTTAAAGGTGCCTTCCAACCCAAACTATTCTATGATTCTACAACAGCCAGAGCCAAAAGGAAAGATTCAAGCCACATACATCCAGCAAGAACCTGGCCCTTAATACACCAATAACAAATTGTGTTCATGTTCCATGCGTGAAAATTAGTGCAGCCTACAAATGTTCAAAAGGAAATTTCTGTATTACAACTCCACAAGAATTCCACTTGATAAACTGGATTTGTTAGTTATGAATACAGAGAAAGGCATCCTTCTGGTTTGGGGTACCTAGTGTCCAGAAAGATCTTCAATATTTATAACTGTACAATCAAAACCACTATAAATAACTGGAATCACAGGAATAATCTGTTGAAGAAAAAGACTGGAATAAAACACAACATGAATCACATAATGTTTATCTAGACAGTTTTTACTTTTTTTTTTTTTTAAAGAACTTCAAAAGTCTTATTGATTTAACACACAACACTGCATGGCACAAAGACACATATCCATTTACAAGTTTCAACACATGAAGTGATAAAACATCCACAGCTGTGTTCAGACACACAGAAAAAATGCATTCCCATGTAAAACATAGGAAAAAAGTAAAATTTAAGAATGACAGACTGACAGACAATTCCTTTTTCCATTCCTTTAAAACCTTTTTAAAATTCGTAGTACTCTTTATGTATGTCCTTATTTGTATTGTGCTCCTGACACTACAGAAGTGAGGATTTTGAATCAAAATAATTTGAAGGCAGCACTTTTAAAAAATTTTGAATTAAAAATGCAAAAAGCATGCAAATTTCTGCAGAGAGGTATTGAATCTCTAGCATATAGCAGAGCAGAAGGCTGGAAGCCAGACCAGACGTATAACCGGCTCTCAGAAAACTTCTAGACTTTTGTATTACTCATCTTGCTCATCCTGAAATAGATCCAGATCAAAGATTCACGTGGCAAAGAAATGGCAAGTATTTACTGAGATCTACAAATATTCAACTACTTGCACAACTTCCTACTAATTGAACAATCTGAAATTATCTGACAGGGGGACACAGGTTTAGCTATAAGAAAGTAGTTATATTAAGAATACTAAGTATTATGCAAGTTAGTATTTCTATCATTTCTCAGACTTCCATGTATTTTTCTTAATCTAAACCAAAACTTTATAGCAAAGACTCCAGTACGTACATTTTTTCATTGGTAAATACAGGTGAAAGTGATCTCCAAAAAGTAAATGCACTCTTACAATAATTCATTTAAGCTAGGCTCCATCATGCTGAAAAGTTACAAATATCTGAAAATAATTCTGATAGCATTTTTGAATTAAGTAAATAGTATAAATTAAAAACTCTGAGTTAATTGTTTCATAGGAAGAGAAAGAAAGACGAGCTCTCAGACCAAAACCACCTCATCTTTGACTAGAACCAGAGACAGGTATTTTCTCATATGGTTGTCTCTGTACACGATACTGGATTTGAGGAGCATCTTTTCCACCTACTGTACTTCTACACTTAAACCACTCATTTTACCGCAAAATGCTCTGGGTGTTGTGTTATATTTTTGAGGGAGAGACTTGGAGAGGACACCTTTTTTTAATCTTATGCTCCGGAGAAAGAAGCAGAATCAGCCAAAACAACAGTATCCTAACAAATTATAATTTCAGTTTGTTCCTACTGAAAAAAGGGCTCCTTTTTTTTGCCTTTTCTTTTGGCAAAGGGTGAATGTACAATGCAATTCCAATGAGGACAAGCACATTATTTAAGCCAAATGACCACAACTTCACAAGAAAATGTAATCAGATTATACCTTAAGATACTTACCTGGAACGAGCAAAATGCTGAAAAGGCACCATCCTCAACCTTCTTATCAACTCAAATCTCTTAAAATGTGCAACTAATCTACATTCTAATGGCACTGAAAGGTGGATGTCAGTAAGAGTGACATTTACATCACATCTCTGCTGGCATAGGGCTATCCAAATAGTACCAGAATGAACACCCATATTATTTATATAACACCTAAAAAATTCCTCTAAAGATACCAAAATACGTTCAGCTCAAGTCAATGCAACATGTCCAGAAATATCTATTGCAAAACACTACAATTTAACCTAGAAAGCTGAATAAATCACTGAACTAAATTAATTCTGAATTTTCAGGTGAGGCCCTAACCACCATCTATTCACAGGAAAGCTCTTTCTCAGTGGGACCAATCCAGAAAAATCAATATTATGACAAGCTACTATTTGTCAAGTCCTGCTAAGAGATGTATCCATTTTCCAGCCATGAACCCATTGGGACTGCTTGTTAAACATGGCAACTCTGGTGGTCTAAGCAGGCAACATGTCAACTGGCTTACTTCTTACATTGGTTGCTGTTTTTTAACAAGTGCTTCCACTAACAAAAAAGCAGACAAAATCAATGCATTTGTGTGTAGTCTAATACAGTTTTCCCACTGCTGGAAGCTGAAGTACCAGAAGCTGCACTTTCAATACCTGAGAAGCAGAGATACCCCGAAGTTTGTTTGGGAACACAAAAGGAGATCAACTCAGACAACCTCTGAACATGCCAAAATCTTTCTTTGACAACATGTATTTTGTTAAGTTATACAGATGGAAGCTGAGAATCAGGACTGTATGCAGTTCTTGATCAGATGCTTAAGTCTTTATACTTTGGACAAGCCCATTTACCTACTTTAAAATAAAAGTAAACCAAGCCTCAAAGTGATTTATAACTGTTACCTACATCAATGACATGGATGCTGTGAGGCTAATGTTTCTTCTACGCTTGAAAATCCTGGGATGAAAGGCGCAACATAAGTCCAAGGTAGTAGTAGCATAATTAACTGTTCAGTGTAAAAGCTATCTTGGGCTTTGAAAAAGCTATCTTTTGCTTTGAAACGTGTGAATATCAACCCATTTCTGGATTAACTGGCTCTGCACAGTTATCCCACACCACCATAAAAATTCCAGACGTGATACAGTGCTTACATTCAGAAACATTATCCTTTGTCAAGAGAAGGGTATTTCCAATTTTGGGAGGAAAAATTAAATTGATACAACATTGAATAGGACTGCTTGCATTAATACAGAGTTATTATGTATGAAGGTGGACACATATGGACCAACTCACATCAGCAGAAGGAACTGCAATTTAAACACAAAACTTAATGGAGAGCTACACTGAGAGAACAGTTGGTGCTGAATGAGGATGGGAGCTGCTGCCTACTTCTGAAGTCCCTCCCACAGGTAGATTAGGCTACCTGTGAAATGCACAAATCAAGTGTGAGGATTGGTCCCTGTTTTTCTGATGTCTTTTTTAGTGATGCTATTTAAAAAGCACTAAAAAGTTGTGAGGGGGGAAGGAGGGAGGGAAACTCTGCCTTTGCTGTAAGTCCTCAGACATTATAAAAAACTTCAGACGCTTAATTTCATACAAAAATCTCAGATACTTAAAGTTATTTCTAATATATGTTTTAAAAAAACCTTTCAATGCCTAAAAAATACTCTAAGACACTTTTGCTAGTGGTTCTGTTTCTAACACTACATCACAGATATTACGTCTTGGCTTGACTGTAACAAATTTCTCCTCATAAAATTCAAAATGGCCTTCTTCCAAAACTAGCCTTCAAAAAAAAAAAGAAGAAAAAAGCTCTTAATAAATCTAGCACCTGAAAGCTCTCTGTCAAATACCAGCATTTTATTAGTAGTATAAAAACACAGAGTGAACTGTTATTATAAATAAGTTCTATATGTTTTCTTTGAGAAATGTTCTTATTAAATATGGAAAAAACCTTATTCCTGTTCAACAAATCTAACTCTAAAATATTAGACCATGAGAATTTTCTTTTTAAATATATTCTTCCATGAGCTGATGAACATATAACAACATTTTAATAAGCCATGAACTCCACAGATACCAATGCCATTCCATCTCAATAAATGAACATGAGTATGATGGTAATCTAGGTAACTTAAAGCTATGATACATTAAGACGGCACCATCTTTCAGGTTAGCCATTTAAAGCTTCTAACCAGACAAACTGGTACAAAAGGACTCCAGCTGCTGAGCTTTAAAGAATAATGTCAATCAGTAAGAAACACCAAGAGCTAAACCCACAAAATTAGTTCCAGGTACCAATATTCAGATGTCACTGATATCCTCAAATTTCCTGCTCAACTGCAACCTAACCCCTTACACAACTAAAACCTCTACGATAGGGGCATTTATGTACAAGACCACCTAAGATCTAACATTCAGAGACTTGCACCCATACTACTGCCTGACAAAATGAAGCAACTCCCTCCCCAAACTACCAACTTTCTGCAAAATATAGGTACGCATAAGACCACTCTGTTTCAAGGAACGGATCAGTATCCAGGCTGATTTTAGTATCTGGAGAGGCCATGAAGTTGTTCTCACATCACCATTTAAAAAAAGTTATTTAAACTTAGATGTTGTTCATCCCAGGAGGTTGCCCTAACCACCAGGCTGCTTCTGAGCTAAATTTCAGTCCTCTTTTACAAAATACTTTACTCTGCAAGAACAACCAGATACTCAGTAGAAGGAATGGAGAAAAGAAGGACAGGGGAGTTACAGTGGTATCGCAATGTCAGAAAGCAGGATTAAAACCATGCTGCAGCCATAGCTACATTTTTACTGTGAAGTGGAACTTTTTCAAAGCCAAACGTTAAGAGAACTTAGTTCCAAACCACCGAGTACGTGTGTAGAACCATGTCCTGGCACACTTGGTGTGGCTCTAAGGTATGGGGGCATCTGAAAACAAGCCTTCAATGGGAATATCCTATTTGTCTAGTGAGTAGGTCTAAGCAGCCATCTCTCCTGTTAAAATAACTTTTGTTTAGCTTTCTCTTGTTTCTTGTGAGAAAAGCCTGGCTATCCCAACATCAAGACAAAGTACACCAGTAAGAAAGCAAAGGAAAGAGAGCCACCCAATCAGTTTGCAGTGAGAAGGCTTAAGCTATACTGCCGCCCTCAGCATTTCCTACTGTTTTTCTTAAATCACTCCCTGCCAGCTTGCAAGTTCCTAAGAAACATGAGGACCTAGGCACCAACTCAAGACTTCCAAGAAGTTAAATCCATAAAAATACAGGATTTCAAGAAAAATTTAGGCATGTAGGTGCAAACTGAAAACCTAAATCATTCTCAGCTGGCACTTCAACTTTGTAGGCACCCCACTACCTGTAATCTATCATGCAGCCACACTCCTGCCTTTAGTCATGCCAAGAATCACCCCAGTCTTGAAAAAGCTGAGGAGCATGGACCCAATCTTGTAGACTACACACTGAAACATTGTGTTACAGTCTTTGACTCAATTTGCTTTAGATTCTTTTAGTGAAACACCTCAGAAAACCCTGCATCTTGACCGTTATAGACAGCCTGCAAGAAGTTAAGAATCATAGAGTCATAGAATCGTTTAGGTTAGAAAAGACCTTTATCATCAAGTCCAACCATAAACCTAACACTGCCAAGTCCACCACTAAACCATGTCCCTAAGTGCCACATCCACACATCTTTTAAAAACCTCCAGGGATGGTGACTCAACCACCTCCCTGGGCAGACTGTTCCAGTGTCTGACAACCCTTTCAGTGAAGAAGTTTTGCCTAATATCCAATCTAAACCTCCCCTGGTGCAACTTGAGGCAGTTTCCTCTTGTTCTATCACTTCTCACTTGGGAGAAAAGACCAGCATGCATGTCTCTACAACCTCCTTTCAGGTAGTTGTCAAGAGTCATAAGGTCTCCCCTGAGCCTCCTCTTCTCCAGGCTAAACAACCCCAGTTCTCTCAACCACTCCTCATAAGGCTTGCGCTCCAGACCTCTTACCAGAAACATTTATTCTCCTTGCCTTAGGAAAGACCTGAAGATACTCTACT
Organism: Gavia stellata; assembly: GCF_030936135.1. Classification (NCBI taxonomy): domain Eukaryota; kingdom Metazoa; phylum Chordata; class Aves; order Gaviiformes; family Gaviidae; genus Gavia; species Gavia stellata. Next base: position 18,862,213 of record NC_082598.1, on the reverse strand, counting down.
ATGAAAATCCTACGGCGTTGCATGTAAATAGTGACCTCTTCTTTTGCCATTTTAGACTAGAAACACATGATCCTAGATCAGTGCATTCTGTTTCAGTTCTGCTAAATCAACTCTGGTCTCTTTACCCATATCACAGATGACCACAAATTCTATGTTCTAGCAATAGCCAACTACTTGACTAAAACACAAACAATCCCTCCCATCATAATAACACTCTCTCACAGTAAAGTAAAAGAATTATTGCTAAAACAAGGTGCCAAGGAGATTACTTTCTTATCTTTCCAGGTATTCTGTTGACTAAATGCAAAGATGAGATCATAACCCCAAATAATTAATAAGAATTGGAAACAAGATTATTTTATACTAATACAGAAGAAAACAGAATCACAATGCAAGAAAGACAGCACAACTAAAGCTTTAAGTTTTGCCATGGTTGCTGCAAAAAAGGTGTTACTTGAAGACCACGAGACAGGTATGGTACACCTCTGTTTCAGCATCCTAAAAAATTTAAAATCAAAGTTCAATGAAACAAATCAGAAGAGAGGAAAAAAGTTGTAAAAGTGCTAAAGAAAGAAAAAATTAATGCACTTAAGAAAAACAGAAGAAATTAATGGGGGAACATTGAGTTCTCTGCTCTACTGAAAATAGTCCTACATGTTGATCCATAAATAATCTGAAACAGATAACCAGCGATATGAAATATATCACACTTCAAAACCACTTGGGGAAGAACATAATACATTTGCATGTCTCACAATGAAATATACTGAAGGATGGAAATAGAATACTCTAGACATAAATGAATGGTGGATTTTTGTGGTGTTTTTTGGGTTTTTTTTTTCCCAATTACAGAAACTGCCAGATACTTGAGCTAACTAACAGCAGCCCGAAAACTATCTGAAAATCTTCAGTGACACACTGCATTATTTGGGAGAGAGATTTTAAAAATAAGAGGCCAGTAGATATGAAAACAACTGAATACTTTTTTTTAGTTCTAATGCCAATTTAAATTATGTGTTTTCCAGTCATAATAAAATGTAAAAGGCAATAGTAGAATAACATAAACTTTAGTAGAATTTTTTAAATAAGGAATAGCTGAGGAATTTAATGAAAAAATTCTAAGCCTTTTTTAATAAAGCCTTTCCACCTTCACACTCTTTTTCACTATTGAAGTATTTCAGAAGGTTTGCATTTCTGCACTACTCTGAATGCAAATGCATTTTTCCTTGTTAATGATGTTTTCTCTGTCAAAAGCAGGAGCTTGATGAATGGGTTGAAAGGCCACCTAACTTCACTGTTGCTGCTGGAACACTACCTTTACCTTTTGTCAAAAGCCGTTCTATAGCTTTTCATAGTTATAATCAATGAAAGAAATGTTCTACCTACTAAACCAATTACCCTTCAGGAGGGTAGTGGGTCATGTATTCAACAACAGACTTAAAATATGACAGATCAGAGCACCTAATTACAGTGATGCTGTAACTTATATGCAGATCAAAAGAAGAATAGTCCATCGAGGGGAAAAAAGGTTAGTTAACACCCTTTCTTTAACAGCTAAAGAAATAAATTTGTGTTCTTTTGTTACATTATTAACAAGAGCATTAGGAATGAAGTCACAATAGTGTAAATAATTTATTTTTTCTATAACCTAGTTTGTGGCTTAGCAAGATTAAACTAAAAAGAAAGAAAACCAGTTTATCATCTAAAAAGATCTTATCTGTGAATTAACCAGTTAGTATAAGAAAGTATTTCCTATTAAATATGATTAAATATGTTTTCATATTAAATATGGTAACATCAATAATTACTAGAATTACTACAGTTTTCTTACAGAAAAAGATGTTGAAAAGAGCTCTCCTAATGCTTATCTCAGGAAAGCATCACTCTGCCTCAGAATCAGTTTATAGGTAAACCATCCACTACCAGATGCTTATCAACCCATTCTTTAATATCCACTGAAGTACATTTTCCAAGATCCCTGGTAGCCTTTCACTACTTCAGATATTAGAAAGCGTTTCCTAGTTTTCAACCTAAATTCATCATTCCAAATAAAGTTGCTGGTGAGAAACAGAAAAAACAATTAGCTGCTAAGAACTTTGTAACATCCTTCTCTTACTGTCCAGTCTTCTCCCCTCTAGGATAAGCAAACCCAACTGTTGCAAGACTTTCCTCACAAGCTACTTTTCCTAAACTCTGTAGTACTCATTTTTAGTCTTTTTAGACTCATTTTTCTACAATCTTAAAGACAGATCCCCAAAGTAGACACAGATGAACACCACACGGAAGAGGATAAATCACATTCAGTGTCTCAGGTACAGCAGGACCTTCAGTAGGTTGTAGACAGTACATGCCTTTTTTGCAACAGAACTATGACTCACGATTTATCCTGTGACCCCCAAACCACTCACTAGTTGTATTTTGCCATGCTACCTGTCTATGCTTTCTGCATTTCATTTCTCCTTCTCAACGCTAGTCCTCACTGTATTTTATGAGTTGAATTCAGACCATCTATCCAATAGATCAGACGTCATGAACTCCAATTTCAACCAGGCTGTTTGCAGCACCCACGCACCACCTACATGGCCTCATCCTTGTATGTTACAGAGGTGGGCTAACTCCATTACCCAGGTATTTAAAACGTAAGTGGATCTAGGGCTGCACTTCGAGACACCTTCTCAGCCTAACAATGAATGGTTGATAAGTGTTCCCAAGAGAGAAGTTTCAACCAGAAGGATAGCTGATAATGGTTTATCTAGTCCTATCTGCTTGTGTCATTTATGAGAATGCAATGGCAAACAGAACAAACAACAAATGTTACACAGGTCACATCCATTGTTCTATCAGAAAGTCAGTTTTCCTGTCCCATTCCCACACAACACAGACTTAAAAAGTAGGGCATAAACTACTGATGCCAATGACTGTACATCAGTTTACTGAAGAGCAACATGGCCTTGGACTGTTAAGACATAAACATGTGAAAAACATTATGCTGCATCTCACTGGAGAGAAAAACAGGAGCAACATAGGTTCTCAGCAGCCATACCCTCACCTTGACTGCACTACTGAGCTTCAAGAAGAAATGCACACTTACATATAAACATTAGCAGACTAGAGCTACCAAACTCACTTGAAGTAAGTATTGGAGTTCCACAATTTATTTTAAAAATATGTCACCATCATTTAGATAAATGGTGACAAATACAGCTTGATCAAAGTAATGTACTGTAGGGGATAGCCCATTTGTCTCTCCTTCCATCTCCTTAAATCCATTTAAGGAGTCAGAAAGAAGCTTTTATGACATGACCCTTCCAGCCTTGCCCTTTTCATCTGGATCTCTGAGAACAGATAGCTCCCAGATAGGGCCAGATTTCACAAATACATATAGAAAATAGTTTAACTTAGTTAGCTAACTCAAAGCACAGACTGGCAAAAGTAAGATAACAGTAGTGGATCAGGAGAAGGGGTGAGGAAAGCTAAATTTAGAGCAAGGTCTGCTAAGAGATATTCTGCTGCCAGGAAACCCTTAGACTTCCAGAAAGGTGGCAGGTGTATTAGCCTCTGGAATAGGCAAGAGGAAATGAGGAACCCTGAAAGGAGAAGGAAATGCAATGACTTTTTTTTCCTTCAACCCAAGCTATTCCTTCATCGGCAATTACAAGAATCTGCTTTATTATCCATCTCTCTTTAGAATTCAGGACATTTTTCCCCAAAAACCTGTGACCTACATATTAATCTTAGAATGCTCCACTGGGAGGAAAAAATGCAGTTTTAAAGTCATGTTTTATTAAATGTATTTTAACAGCATAAAGAATAAACTAACAGCAGATTAATGCAAGTCATCAGACGATTAAATACTATTGTAATTACAGCTACCTTCCCACAAAACACCTAAAATAACTATTGCACAGCAAAAATACTTTCATTAGCAGGTATCTACCTGAACGTTAAGAGACAACATAGTTTTACATTAATGCATGCAATTAACAGGACTGGTGATAAAGTAGTGGGACAGAACACCAGTTACTACCTGTTAGACCTTTTCCACAGGCAAAATACAGACTACAAAAATAGCACTGAATGAGGAACACAGTCCTGAGGAATACTTTTTAGCTTACAAATTCTGGAATTTAAATATTTCGTAATCTGAAAGAAATAAAGCAAATTATTTCATTCAGAAAACAGCTTGTGGTGACAATATATCAGGCAACATGATTCTATTAACTCAAATAAAAGTTTCTGAAAGTATTTTTAAATGTCACCTAGTTTGTGAGTTCTGAATTCATTTACCAATTAGATGCCCAACTTAACCAATGCAATCAGAATCAAATAGTGTCAGGTATTAGTAGTATTTTCAGCATCATTCTGAAGTGCAAGAAATTACCCATACTAATTCTACCTTCTGCATTCACATAAATTTTTTTTAAATGTTGCTAGTTTCTAAGTTTCTTTATTGCAGGTTACAGATAACTGAGTACTTGGGCTAAAACCTTTTGAAAATTCAGTTATTTTCATATTAAGTTGTATGTTTGGATGGTAGAGGGATTAATGCACATAAAACTGGAAAACCTTATAAAAAATGCTTCTGGAGTTCTCTTATTTTGGAATTTTCTTCATGAGGAATTTTTAGATTGTGGAAAAGGAACATTTACCTTTGCAAGTCAGGTTATTAGAGAAAACATAGTAATTTTGTCATTAAAATACGTGGGTTCTGTTATGAAAGATTCAAGTGAACAATGCTTGAATTAAAATTCTCCTATTATCTACTGCCAAAGGAAAAAGTATTCAAAATGCTGAGACTCTTGCCAAAGCATAAAAAACCACACCTGTAACCTAAATGCCACACGTAAGTCAACTCTCTATTTAGTAATTTCTAGATGAAGTTTTATCAGTCTCTTCTATTTTATATCTCCTGTGAAAAGCCCCTTATCCTATTATCAATTAACTTATGTAGTCACCCTCTTCTTTCTTGGTGTTTGCAACTACTACAGCCTTGTATTTGAGGAAGCAGGAACAGTGGATCAAAAACATTCAAAGACAAGGCCCAACATGTCCAAAAGGCAATATAAATGAAAAAGCTAGTTTTTCCCAACAATGACCTTCAGGAAGAGAGCTAGTATTTCTCCTCAGCTCTCTCTAGAAAGGTCTTCTCTAAAAACTCTTTAAGAGCTAGTAAACTACTTGCAGCAGAGAAGTAATTAAAAAAGAAGTGTTTGCCTTCCTCTTCCCAGTTGCCAGAAGCATCCTTGCTTCTTCAGGAGTGGAAAGGGCCTGAATGCTAGTGTGCCCCTCCTTCACCTTCTACTTGGGTCCCCCATCCTCCTGAGAGCTCCAGACATCTCTGCTGTTGCTCAGCAGTTTCCTAAGAGGCAGCAGAATGAGCCTGACCCAATTATGTAGGTTTTGCTGCTACCTGACAAAGCAGTTGGGGAAGGTAACGGACAGGTCCAACGGAAGGTAGTAGCATATACTGTGTAAAGAAAGTTTTGATTTCATTCCCAAAATCCATTTTCCCTTTAACTCAGCCATAACTACATTTGCAGCTATAAGTTTTGTACTATGCTCAGAGTTCCCCAGTGTCTATGCTGGCTCATTTAACACTTACAACCACAAAAGCTATACTTTTAGGGCAAAGTCTGCTATGCAGGTCACTATCTAGTCATCCACAATTGAAATATCTTAAGTTATATGGCAAGGTTACAGCACGACACTGACATTTTATGAAAAAGCAAAGTGAAAATACTCATTATATGTAAGAGATGCTTAACAGTAAAAAACTAAGCCTATTGCTTTTTTTAAAAAAAAAAAAAAAACAGTAGCACCTGAGAAGGCTTTATTCACTTGACATTTTGGACTTCTCTGCACTAAAAAAAGGTGAAGAGAAGTTTTCACCCCAACTGCAATACTTTATCATAGTCTTAGTACAGTTTAATACAGCTGGCCATGGCCCATTCAGTTCAGATTCAGTAGGAAAAGAAAAGTAAGTTGACAAACTGGATGCAATCTCCAGGCAGCATGGAAAAGAGGGCTACTTGTTTGAAATGAGAGCCTAGTCTAAAATCAGATATGGAGCCTGATTCACAGCAAAAGACCCAGTTAGCAAGATAACATCACCTTAACCTGAGATGTGAACGATGTGGCAGATGTGCGTTTATGTGATCCACATGTGACACCTCAAGATTAAATTGCAGCATTGTCCCAAAATTTACACAAACTGCCTTCTGGCTCCCTAGAAGAAATACAGGTATTAAGTTAAAATTGCAAAGCCTTCAATATATGACACTTGAGCAAAGATACTTAACTTGCAATAATCATCTTCAGCTCCAAAACACAGTGTTTGTCATGATGATCCTCAGATCCTGGGACTTAGCAATCTTGTCTTCATGCTACAAAGCAAAGATCTTCAGGGTGAACCAATCAAGTTATCTGTCTTTCCAGAGGTTTTTTGTCAGTTTTTGCGGTTTTTTTTCCTCCTGTGCGTGGCAGAGAGGGAGGCTGGGGAAGGAGAGGGTTAGAGGAAGGTGAAACTGTGTCTGGTTCTGTTAGGGAACGTTAAGAGCTACATAGACTTGATAGTTATTTTGTAGGTGGGTCTTATTTTGGTGGCAGATTAGGACAAGAGGTGCTACTCTACAGTTGCTGTACTAAACAAGGCTTGTGTCATTTAATGATTTTTCACATGACAAGAATAGGAAAATGAAGTTATCAGAAACAAATATGGGAAAATGCAATGTCTGGACTTCCCCTTGCCAACGCTGTTTCCATTAATACAGACAAATATATCACTATTAGGTTATATCATACTAAGGCTTTATAGGAATGCAACTTAACAGTGAAGCTTTCTAAAGAAAGGAAGAAAAAGATGATTTAGTTTCCTAATTAACAATAACGTCGAGATACATTGGCACTAAGAGTTTAATAAAAATTGGATTGCAGCTACTTCCTGAGGCTTATGTGGTATCTGTAGCATTGCACCACAGCATGGGATATCAGAACACACTGGGACTGTTTACCCTGTCAATCACTTGTCAATCTATCCAGCTTTCTACAAATACCCCTTGTATTTAGGAGTAGTTTCACAAACCTCGGTAATTAAAATTTTTTAACACTATGATAGACACATTTAGCGAATCTACTAAATTAAAGGCACTAACATGCAGAAGGAACAAAAAGTAATGTCATGGTTACCGTTCTGCAATTAGGAAAGTTACATGTAACTATACTCCTACAGTTATTTAAAATACATGTTTGTTTTTCAGGTATTATTTCCATTTGTTTAAAAAAAAAGACATGTTAATAAGCGTGTGCGTGTCTTCAAAGTCAGCACGTAATTTATGTTTTTCTCCTCCACTGCATGCTTCCCATAGAAAAAAAATAAGAAAATACTTTCTTTTACACAAAGCATCTTGGAATCATTTATGGTAAAGAAAGCTAAACTAACCAGATTTTCCATTAAGAACGCAGAAGAGAAAATTGTTCACGAGAAAAAGTCGCCTTCTCCAGAAAAGACAGCTGAGATCACAGTGCAAGTCACCAACAAGTAAGGTCACACTAAGGTTCAGGACAGTGATGAGAAATATTATGCTGAAGAAACTGAGAAGACAAAAAGCTTTCACTGTGCCCAAGAATTTGATGAAGTTGATAACTGAAGAACGGAAGAAGCATGGCTAAATATGATATTCCCTGAGCTCTGACAAGTTATACAAGAACAAGTGTCATCAGAAGTTATTGCCGATACCTTATCCATTAAATGATCCTCTATTTCTTTGCACACAACTTTTTCTTTCATTGATCCATGATGTTTAAAAAGTGGATTTGACTAGCATAAAGCTCCTCCTGACTGCCCAGGAAACTTAATCTGAAACTCTGTCAAATTATGGGTTTGACTACAACACGCAGTCAGAGTTTGCATCGGTGAGGAAATACAAGTTTCTGTACTGAAATATTCCCTGTCCTGTGACTCTGGGGTTCAGGTTTGGCAAGCTTGCATTTCCTGAAGAAACAAAAACTCCTGCAACTCTAACAGCTGACCAAACAAAATATCTGTCCACGAAAACAGGAGAAGTTGTAGCATCCTTCTCCAAATATAGATCTGACGATGACTTTGTAAGACCTGTCATAATTCAGGCATGCAAGGTGAATTGTTCATCTCTGGAAAGTTTTACAAACATTTTATACCTAAACAATATTCCTGGGAATTATAATTTGCATTTTCAAGGGACCATCTACAAAGTAAATTATGTAATTTGCCAAATTTCTTGGTTCTTGTTTGCTATGCAGGCTGCACTGTTTGGTGTTATCTGCCACTTCCTTCTTGGAGAGCCATCTTGCATATTACACACTGAAAAATCTGTGAAAACAGCAAACAACTTAAGTAATGAGAACAATCTGAGGACAAGGGACAATTACAGAGTTTAGCTGCCTCAGCCAGGATCCCATATATGTACATTATAACAGTACTGGCTAGTACTGTGATAGGAAAAAAAGGAATCTGGAAGGAGCTGGAGGTTTCTGAATTTAAAAAGGTAAGCATATTACCACCAGACTGTCATTCACTTCAGAGACAATGTCCAAATACTAGGACATTGCATTGATCGATTCATCAGCCCAATTAATTGTAGGCCAAAAAGAAAACTTCAGGGCTAGAGCTGGCACTGATGGAAGTGGAAAAGGGGAAAAGATTAATTTCCTTGTCGTTATGAAAAATGCACATCTTTCATCCACAGACACATCACTATTTTTTAAGATTCACGTGCAATTTACAGTATTGTTTCCTACATTCTTCATATGCTTCCCTTGGCACCAGATTTCATTAAGATGCTGGCAGTGCCATCTGCAGCTCCAAAAGCATCTCCTCTGTCAACAGCTTGATCTCAGATGAGTCATTCAGCTTGGGCTAGCGAGCAAGGAGAAAAGCCTCTTAAGCCCGTGTAAATAAGTCAACTCAGTGAGCTGCATTAAACACCTTGCAAGAAACAGTCAGCCAAGTGGAGAGAGCAGAAAAATTGTCTTCACCACAGTCTGAAATTCTAACCTTGAAATTCTGAATTTTAAATTCTGAAATTCTAAATTCTGCCACAGCCCAGATTCCATTGCAAAATCCTGCATCATCATTCAAAACAAAAGACGCCTCATTCCACCCAGCCAATACAGTTCTCCCTAATCTTTGGCAGAGGAACCTGGAGAACCTGATGGAAAATAATCTGCCAGCCGCCAGAGCTGATACTCACCACAGGTATCAGTACCAGATGGTAGGTATCCATTACAGGACATGAACCTATTTAGCAGAGAAGCTAAGTGGCACATTTTACTAGCTTTTTTTACCGAGTTTATATGGGAATTGTTTATATCCAGAAACAGTAGACAGGGTTGCATCAAAAACAGGAACAGCAAAAAAGTTAAGATCTCTGTGTCCTGGCAGTATTTTTTCCCCACTCTACAAACCTGCTTTCTGAGTTAAGAGTTTTCAGGTCAGTCTGGCTTGAAAGCTACTTGACGATACAAAAAAAACCTACTTCAGAATTATATTCAGATATTAACTAAGAAAAAAATACGGTGGAGTTGTAGGTTAAGTTAATGCAGTGCTAGGCAGCTCATGGAAGGCTGGGAAGTAACCGGCTTAGCACCCACAAGGGGGAGCCTGCCCGTGAGAATAAATCTGAACTCTTGCACTTCATTAGACAGTTTATGGTTATCAGACAGCCCACCAGTCTACCGTTCAGTACAGAAAATTTTCAGCAAGCTTTAGGCTTTAATCAGGGCTGATGTTTGCATAAGAGGAGAGTCAGAGGAGAGGAAGGGCAGGAAGGAAGTTGGAAGAAATTAAGAAATTGGGATGTGACCTTTACAAAGGGAATACATATAATCTGTCCAAATACACAGATTTTTTGAAAGGAAGAACCAGCCCAGGGAAACAGTAATGGAACACACATACTCAGAAGATAGATTTCCTATTTATCTTGGTTCCTACAGTATGCCTATTTTCACTTCTAATCTGCTTGGAAATGACTAAATATTTGTTAGTATTTCCACTTTGGAACTATTTATCTTCATAGCCATGGTAATACGTTCACATAAAGGCATCACAGCTGCCAAATTCCTTCATTACAATTTGGATCAGGGTGTAGAGGCAGGGGCGTTGGCATTTGCATCTCACTGGACCCCTAACAGCAGACACTCGTCATCATCAAGTCATTATCACATTTTCCCTTCATGGCTGTGTTTATTTTAAGAAATTCCCATGTGTTCAAACACTACCTGGGCTTATTTCAGAGTACCAATTCTATATAAAACTTCAGCACAAATAGATATTTCCTTACTTTCCGTTTTACCTTCTGAAGCAGTTTCTACAGATTCACATCTGCAACCCAACACCCAGGAACAAAACAAAAAAGCATAAAACAGACCAAAAACCGTATTTACAATACATGCTTTAACCCCCCCAAAAAAGCTTACCATGTTCCTTTTCAAAACTACAGTTAATTCATACCACATTTCCTTTTTTTAAAAAAGTCTCATATTTGCAAAGTTTTACTTAGTGTAATCCTCTCTAAACATTACACAATCTCAAAAGCACTGCTGATAAAACTACACCCAGCAGGATATTGTAATTAAGGATAAAGCAAAACAAAGCATCAATTAAAATGTGATTTCTGGTTATACAATATTTTCTTCTGGTAAGGAACTGAAACCAAATTCAGAACACCCTTTCAATCTTTTTCTGGACCATCCAACTTAAACTGAAACATTTTCCTAGTTTGCTCTTTTTTTTTGTTACTGGTCATAGCTTTCTGTGTACACTGTTTCTTCTCCTACCTATATTCACAGAAAATAGACCCAGGGTTTTCCGTATCTTGATTTAGAAGGAAAGAGATTCCTAGAAGATCCAGGCAAATTCATTAACCATGGCACACCAAAATGATGATGAGCAAACACTTGAGCACTACAGATACATTGATTATGTTCTGTCTGTATCTTCCTTCAGGCATACCAAAACTACTCTCCCTTTTTGTTTAAATACTTGCCAAATACGCATGGGACCTGCACTATTACTATGCAGAATGAGATGTTACACCATTAAAAAGAGTTTTCCGCAACATTCACATTTCGCAAACTAATTGGAAAGTCATCCTGAGTTCAGAAGCCAAAATGAAACACAATGGACAAATACAGTCATACAACCATAATTCAAAAATGCAAGTAAACTGAACAAAAAAAGACAGATTAAGAACAGCAGACTTTCTTACAAAACAATCCCACCCACAGCTAGATCATGAAAAGAAAAAAAAGAGGCACTGAATACTGTTACAGGAATCTAGTTTAAAGTTCCATTTTCAACAAAGTACGTAGTCAAATTGTTTTACATTTCTATGGAACCATAAACTGGAAATATAGTATCACATTCTTACTCTCTATGTGAAGATATTAAGTTCCAAATGCATACCTCTAATTCATCAAATAATAATGCAACATTTAATGGATACAGATAATATTTTTCTTAACTACTTTCTTTTGGACAAACTCAAAGAAATCTTTTCAAGACAGGCATCTCCAGCTTTTTTGCATTTTCCCTTTGACTACTTCTCAAAGACTGGGGTTTCTTTTGGGGGGATTGTTTTTTTGTTCATTTTTGTTTGTTTTAGTATGTTAACATCTTAAACCTCAATAATGAAGGCCCAAAGAATTACCAGTGCTAATGCATTTGCATACCCACACATCACACACTAAGGCCTTGCTGTACGCATGAAAGGCAGAGTTATGAACGCTCAAATTCCTATTCCAGGGAATACACAAGACTGAGTGGTTATGCCAATAGTGCTTTACTTCAGGAAACGAACTTTGAAGTCTTTTACAGCAACAGTAACATAACCGTATGAATTTTTTAAAATACAAAATGCTTTCTACTCTTGTTTATTAAAATCTGCAACAATTCTTGTGTACCTTAATCTAAATTTCTTTAGAGCAAACCTGTGAAATAATACTCTGATAACACTTCAACACTTTTCTGCCAGTGCTGAAAAGCTCTCTAGGCTGAATCCTACATAACAAATTATCACGGTGATCTACAGCTCTTGTAAGACAAATAGTTTTCCCTGGATGAAAAGACAAACCAGCAATCGGCACATTCCTAATACAGTATTTGCCACTTTCAGGAAAATGTTAGCTTTTCATGTTTCAGAATTTTGTCCCTATTACCAACTCACTGTCCAGGGTCTATCTAGGTATGAGAATTGCTGCTTGTCAGCAATGCTTGCTCCATCTGACTCTATTTCACCATCCTAGTAAAATGCATTACACGAAACACAATAGTGCAAGTTGTCATACTGCAAAACAGAATTAGGCCGCTCGCCCCACTTGGCACCTTTGTGGATAAAATCACTATTAAGACAGCTTGTAACAGAGTGGTTAGGAGACCAGCAGTAAATAAAATTAGTGGCAGAAAGAGCTTCAATTTTCTGCTACTACAGTGAAAACCCAACGTCCACTGTTATTCCTAAATGTTAAATCTTGTGAATTTATAATTCCAGCAGACTGCCAAGTTCCATTTCTTTGATAAGAATTCATATATCTGGAAGCATTACTAGTATTTTAACTAGCGTACTGAATATGTGCCAAATGATCATTCCTGGGTCACCCATCTCAAGGACTTGCAACTTGCTGCAGAAATCTCTTCTTGACCAATCAACCTCCCAATTCAATTACATTTCTCCCAGTTTTGCTCTTTGTTCCCCCCATATACGTGCAGACACAATACTGCCATTCTTCCGCTATTCCCCTCTTACATAACTAAGCTAACAGCACATACTCATTTTAAAGCCTTCCCCCATAACTCAAATCCCGTTCAGTTTTATTTAATTTGGCTGAGGGGCTGGGGGGGAACCAAACAAACACAATAGGTTTTGCAACCTGATTACAAGAACAGACAAAAACTCAGTTTAGCCAGAATCCTACTGAAATGTTTTTAATGTCACAACAAAATGGAAAAAGTGCATTTGAAGTGAGCATCCCACAACACTCGCTATAAAAGCAACCCACCTTGCCATTGGTTTTACAAAACTACATACCGTAGTTAGAAATATTTTCTTTTCCATTTCCTGCAGTGTCTTTGACACATGTGCATGGAATTGCATAACCTTATTGTTCCATGCTGCACCGTACATTTACAGCTATTATTATCATTAAGTCTTTTACAATAGTTTTCTCCCCAGTGATCACACTCTTCATTTTGCCATAAATATTTCACATTTCCCACATTCTCCAGTCCATATCCACAAGACAAACAATTCTGGCTTATTTTATTATTTAAATCCCTTAGCATTACTGCCTCTAATAAAATTTTGTTGGTGTGCTGTTTACACAGTTTAGATCAGTAATCAACAGGCTACAAAACAACGGATCCAATAATAAATACTTCACCCCAGTGCCTTACCTAAAACTTTAACAGTATGTGGCACAAGTGGCCACACCCCAGCAGCTTTGAACCTAATATTGTATGCGAGATTTCAAAGTAAATGTGACAGTACACTGCATGTTGTAAAATTCACCTTAATAAGGCATGCTAGCTGAACGAGTTTAACTAACAGTGATCTTTATTTTAGATCCTAAAACAGTTGTACAATTTTCTGATTATTTCCTTGCCCAAGAAGTCTTGTAACATGGTGAAAGATTCTCTTCTTTTGCACAGATAAAGCCACAGATATCAGCCAGAATGGTGAAGATGACCTACTTTGGCAGTTAGACCCTCAAACCTGAATGTGTCTGGCTACCTCATTGGTGAGCCAAAGGAAGAGCAACACTATGGTTAAGATTTTTTTCTAGATTAAATTTAAATTTGGCATCTACATACAGAACTAAAATTTAGCTGTGAGACAGAATCTCCGCACTCTGTGTCTGATGAGAGGTTTTGGCTTCTGCACCTCTGACATGAACACTGGACTGGAGATCAAGCAGCAAAGCACTCCTACCTAGATTTGGTAGGCTCTCTACTTCATAAGAGTTCTGATTCTTCATTTTTAAAAATCACTCTGACCTAAAAAAAAAAGAGATTTGAGTGGTATTTTTATTTGGTTCTTGTGTTGCAGGGGCATAAATGATGAGGGGAGTACCATTGCTATAACAAGTTATAGCACAGGAGAGGTACACAAAAGTATTTGCTCTACTGTATTTACAGACACATGACTAAAATCAAGGAGGGAAGTCAGTCTCTTCTCTTTTACAAAGAATGCACAATTAATAAAAAACCAGAATATGACAGAACCATGGACTAGATTTAGCACTAATGTATAAGTAGTAAGGTTCAGACAGTAATTTTCTCCGATCTCAGAAATGATCACTGCTTTCCTGCAACATACATATGTGTTTGAATGTCTAATTTTTTTAGTTCACGTAAATAACTTTCTTCAGTTCTGTTAAGCCTTTCAGATTTTTTTTCCTCCCACTTTAAAATGCACATTTACAATCTTTTCTCTCCATTTAGCCTTTCATATCTTTATACTCTGAGAAGCAGCTACTACAAATACCCTTTCATTACATCAGCTGTTATCCTATCTTTGCAACCCTTCCCTGTGGGCCTTATCAAACTTGAGATGCAACCTTTTCAGTTTCGAGGTCAATCAACTATCTAAATCCCTTCCAGCTATCCACCACTCCTACCAAAATCCACAGGAGAAAAAACGAGTTGATGTTTCTTCTATCTGCCCTATATTAAAGTACTAAAAGCACTGAACAGCCACCATCAAACCTCCCCTCACACATGCTACCTTGTAAAGTACAAGCCACCCTTCCTTACAACTGTATGGATTACACATTCACAGTTAAAATAAAAATGTTATTGAACTGTCTGGACAGAAGGGGAAATGAAAAGAATGAGGCAAGATTTTGTCTCTTGTACACATTACCCTGCAAATCCTCAAGGACTACTTAACCAAAAGATTTACCCCCCCATTTCAGGCCCTTTTTTCTTCCCCCTAAAGATTAAGGGCCATGGAAAGAAGCCTTCAGAGCGTGGTCCTTTAAACACCCTTGAGCCAGGGAGGGCCTGCACCTGGGCTTGGCTGTAAAGATGAAAAGCGTTCAGCAAGTCCCAGCTTTATTCCCCATGAGGTGGGTCTGAACAGCCATTAGTGGAGCAGGCCCCTCAAGTGTCTGAGGGAGAGAATAAACTCCGCTCAGCATTCATAAGCAGCCTCTCCCAAATAAAACCACCAGCCCTGGCTCCACTATCCTTACAACAGCTACAAGGATCAGGACAACAGCCTGAGCTGTTCATCGCTGCAGCCCTTGCTTCAGCTCTCCTCTGAGACCAAATACTGCACTTTGTATATTGGCACTCTTCGCTACCGTAATGAGAGTCCCTTTAATTGGTACTTAGTTAATCAATGTGACCTGCCCACCAGGACTCAGTCCCACACAGTTCAACATAGTTTCAGCTGAAGTCTATCAGTCTGCATGTGGAAAGTTTAGCCTATGCCTTCCTGCACGCGCTACTCAACCACTCACCAGTTCAGCCAACCTAAAATCTCTACCAGAACTACAAAGTGAAGAGAGTAATCTAAGCGTGGTACAGAGTAAGCCTCTCATCTATCCTAAGTAGTCCTTCACCTGACATGTCAATTCAAGAAATAGATATTGCAGAAATTTTTCTATTAAAAACACTGAAAAATGTACTCAAATGGTGATACACTGCTTTAATTACAAATGGTCAAATATTTCAAACAAAAGCAAATGCAAGTACCTCTGACAAGTCTCTATCTGAATATTGAATTTCAACTTAATAAATATATTCAGAGAAGTTTGAAAAACATTGAGATCCCACTGGCAGATAGAACTCACACTGCAGCTGTAATATTTCATCAAGTGTTGGATGGTTTGTGTCATTTGTGTGGAGAAAAGGAACATTTACTGTATCAGCAGATTCCTGAGTTTTCCAGCTCAGTTATTGACATGTGCAAAGGATATGATCATCAGCAAAACCAAAAAGTATACCAAAAACTTGTGAGTCGTCAATAATTGAGTTAAGCTATGCTGAGTTTTTTATTATTAGTCTATTAACATGCTTTAAAGTTGGGGGGTTTATCCCCTAAGCAGAGACTGATTAAAAACACACCCCTAAAAAAAACAAAACCCAAAAAACCAATCTCTAAACCTAGCTGTAATTTCAGTTTTTACCACAGCGTGTTTATAAAAACACATCAGTTGAAGAGCAGCTGCTCTTTAACAAAGAGCATTTCATCTGGCTTTAGCTCTAGGATGCAAAAAACTATACAAACATGCTGTGTAGAACAACATTATTGCAAAAAGCGTTTGTAGATCAACATTACAACAAAAAGCATTATTAAGGACCAAGAGCAAATTAAAGCTTTTAGATAGCCTTGACTTTGCTTGATACAGTGGAACATATGAATGTAGATCTGTGCTGACTAAAGTGGATATGCATTTTTGTAGTAATGTTGTTTCCCTTGCCAATTTCCTACTCCTTTTGAAGAATTTAGACAGTGGCTACTACAACCAGTGCACGATATGTTCTCTGTTTCAAACCTTTTTTTCTTATAAAAACTCGTATATTCTTATCGAGAACATACAGACAAATCTAGCAACACAATAATCTTTAATTTTTTACTACTGTAAAATAGTTGTTGATACATTCTATATATGTTAGTAATTTTCTAGGAAAAAAATATGCTCTTTAAGAATGTACACTTAGGGAATATTTTTAAAAGGAAAAATACATGTGTTGTTTGAATGCTGTGTAGGTAACTTTAGAGAAGCTTTAAAACAAATTCAATGCATTTAAAATGCTATATAAATCAACATTCAGGATGAAGGGTCAACAGGGGTTAAACTGTCTGTCCTTCTTGACTACATTCATAAATGTCTTTTCTAGCTGTACTTACAGAAGCAACTGCAGTGTAACTTGGATATTAAAACCTCCAAGGAAACCAACAATAAAAGCTGCTAAGAATTTCACAAGGTTTTTTTTTTTCCTTAGGTGTTAATTAAATGATCATTTAACACTGAAATGTAAACACAACATTTTCATCTACTGACAGCATAGCCTATTATAAATCCAGGGTAATAAACGTCCTGGTGTTAATACTCTGAACCAAGTTCCCACAACACACTAAGATGCCTTGTCGTGTCTAAGGTTAAGCATCTAGACACAAAACAAAGATTGTGCCTACTCGACTTCCAGTTCAATTTTCCCATCGCCCAGTGACCTAGGTAACACTTTGAGCAATAAAGAATAAATTTAATTTCTCCAGCATTTTGTGAGGATTAGGAACAATTGTTGGCCTGCAATGACTTTTTATCCTTGGATTCTTTCTCTTCCAGAGCATTCCCCCAGTTCTAAAAGAAAATTCTGATGGTTTAAGACACAGAACAAACAGAACTTTAAATTAGGCTTTTTTCAATCAATTGGAACTGTTGGAGGGGAAGCAATCAACCTTTCTTTGGACTTTTCTCAGCTATTCAGTTACTTTAGGCTTTAATCTTCCACTCGCAGAAGAAACCTACCATCATAAGGACAAGCCTCTATACTTTCACATTTTCCCTTGGCCTGATTTATTCCTCTTTTCTATTTTTTTTTAATCAAGATGACACGGCTGCACTTAAGTGTCCACTCTGTGCAAGCCCAGACTTACAGATGTCCTCTTTATAACATTTCACACCATGTTTCTGCATCACATAATAATGGCATTTCCTCCGACATGCCTTTTTACTTTTCATTACTTCCTTCACTGAGATTCAGTTTCCTACTTAACTCCTGCCGAAAAGGTTTCCTATATCACAATTTACCAAAGCTTTCAAGGTTAACCCTCCAGGTACAACCCAGGGACTGATTCAGCCTGGACATGAATATAGTTACAGGTGACCCAAAACCAGTTACTTTCATTTTCATATTAAAAAGCAATTATCTCAGTTCTCTGCTCTGATCGCTATCATGTCAACAAAAATAGGATAATTATTTATGCTTGGGCCAAACAGGTAAAGGTAACAAAGCCATAATAGCTAAAGTAGATCTCTCAGTTACTCTGAATACCAGCACATTATTTTAAAAGTGCTATGGCTTGAGTAAGTTAAGTAATTATTAATATGATTCATGGTTTTGTATTAGACATATTTAAATATCAACACCTAATAGCATAAAATATTTTGAGTGTCACAGATATTTATGTTGGTCCAGAAGAAACACCTTAAGCCATATTTTTGTTTGCCTGGTGTTTAACATGATTTTCAAATTAAGGTTAATAGCAACTATAAACAGTTTTAGAGTGTTTGTTCTAATGAAAAAAATCAATAGTTATAAGAATCCCTACAGATGCCTTTTGCTGAAATTAGTCAACTATATCACTTGGTAATGCAGATTACATAAAGATTTAGTGATCTGCCCAGTACCAGAATTAGCTTACAGCCCCAGAAGTCCGTCCAATTTGCCATTTTATCCCATAGCAAGGGAAATATTGCTTGTGAAAAAAGACACGAAATAATGTTTTTATAATTAAAGAAATAAAGACAAGTTTAACTGCAATTTAAAGACGCCTCCCAATTATCTCAAAATTAAAAATACAAACATCCATCTTAAGAGAGCCATTTCACAAGAAAAAAGTTTGTTTCCAATTTTAAAAATCACATACTATTACTTCAAGTAACAACATTTAGTCTGATTTCTATATATTTGGTACACCATTTTTTTCCTGCACAGCATCATGGCAGGTGCTGTGAAAATTCAAAAGAAAGCATAGCTCAGGAAAAGCCTACAGATTAAGAGATTCTAAAGCAAAGGGCAGGAAGCGTCATGTAATGAATTTGAAGTCCAATAATTGCACACAGTGATAATACATTTTACTTTTTTTCTGACTACACTTCAAAAGTTCATTCTGGTTCCATCAACACTTCCACTCAGCTAAATCTAAGGCTGAATGTTTGCTGTTGCTAGGATAGAACTACTGCAAGTGGTACACTAAATGCATATATATAATTCTTGTTTCTGTGCTCAAAAAAAAAAATCATCTGATGAATTGTACAAGTTTTTGCAGCACTTCAAAAATCTCTAAAAAGTCATCTTGCCATCTCTAACCCCATATAAGTAGGGCTTGTGTCTGAAGCAAAGCTGCAGAGGTATTTTTGTTTTGCTCACTATGTTGTAAAGGATGATGGAGTTTTCAATATTGAAACATTATAGCAGGGAATGAGAATTGAAGGTAGAAGTGATGGCAGGACAAGAGAAAAGATGCACATGCAAGCCAAGTTGCATAAAGTATTCAAGCTCCTAATTCACTTTTCTCTCTAGGTTAAAAAGCGAGCAGGTGACAAAGAAGCAACAACCAGTCTTTATAATGTCTTACAAAAGTTTCTCCTAGGTCTTCCATACAAGAAATGGAATGCCAGAGATGAGGTATTACAAACCTAGCACAGAGGCAACATGTTTTAGTTACTTTAGTTTCTTACCGGTAATGAACCTCAAACATTTTTAATTCCTGTTTTTAGATAGTTCTATCTTTATCTATGGATTGCAATCATAGCAAAAATAAAACTCACAGAACTAAGTGACAGGGGACCTGCAGCGTACTGGACCAAATTCACTGTGAAAACACCCTAGGCTGAGGCAGTAAGACCTTGTATTAGCAATGCACTGACATAGCAAAGCTATGATAATGATGCTTCCACACTGCAAGAAAGTAGTAACTACCCTTCCGTATTAAATTAGGGATTTCTTTTTAGTGACTGGGTTACAATACCACAAAGCCAAAACTGTATACTCATTTTATACACATACTGTATGCAGTAGCTCTTCATTAATAAAAAATAAGTATCTTTCAAAATTATTATTAAAAACTATAGTCACTGTTCAAAAGTGATGCTAATAAAATAATACTGGTAATCAGAAACTAACTAGTATTAGAATTGGTATGTTTTTACCAACTTTTCTGTTCATGAGCCTATTATTTGTTTAGATAAAACAATTTAAATATTGTATTTGAACTAAACCACTGTGGTAGAAAAAACCACAAGAAGTCGTAACACTGGCAGGATGGACAATTTGTGGAAGGCTTATTTGTTTCTATTTACCTCTAAAAGGGTAAGACTCAAATCAATCATACAAAAAAAAAATACAGTTTCCTTGTACACAGGCTGCTAGAATGTCCCATAACAAATCAAAAACTGAAACGAATGACTAAAAATCAACACACTTTCTCAGGAAGGATCTAGCAACAAGGTGGCTTCACAATTAATGTTCCAATAAACCTTTAATTGCTGCACATCCAGCATGTTCCTGCAACAAGGTGGAACACACTGCAATGTTATTGCAGCACATACAACAGCAGAAACCTACCCATTACTCTTATCCAACAGCAGATCTAGCTCTCCAACAGCTAAAGGAGAGAGATTCACCAATATTGCCTTTTTAAAAGGGGAAACTCATTCTTGCTCCTCATTGGATTTTTAACATCCACAGCCACCTGTCTGCAGTTGGAGTAAGATTTCAGAGGCTTTGGGAAAATTTGTGGTTTCTCCAGAATTGTTAAAACAGATTCAGACTGAAGATAAATATCTTCTCTACAAAATTATGACTATAGTCTCACTTGCCATGACTACTGTTAAAAGGGGTATGACAAAACCATAAATTAAGCCTCAAATGCAGCTACTTTAGCAATAAGCTGACCAGCACTTAAAAGATATTTTAAAAGGCGCTGTTTCAGCATCTTACATACACCGTCTTTTTTCTTTTCATTCCTATCTGATGATTTTTTTTTCTTGGCAAAGGCAAAAACAAAACAACATTCACAAAAAAGGTATAAACGCAAATGATGCAAGTCACAAGTCCTCCTGCAGCAGCTCAAAAACCAGACCCGAGAGCCGCCTGGAGAACTTTCCTCCTCTTTGCGTCAGCTGCCCGCAGCCTTCCCCGCACCGAGAGCGGGCAGCAGCGCTGGGGTAGCGGGCTAGATGAGTAATGATGTTGGTCCGACTGGACAACGGTAACCCTGGCAACTGTAACCTGCAATTCCTGCCTAACCATTGTGGGATTTATTGTGGCAGGGGCCAGAGAGGCCAAGAGTAAAATGAAGCAGAGAACTATGGTGTCTGACACATCTAGTACCACACACTTTAATCATAGCTGGCAGAAATTAATTCAGGAGGAATTTTTGCAAGGGCCCCCCATGCAGCATGTTTTGTTGTTGTTGTTGCTGCTGCTGTTCTGGCCTAAGGTATTTTTTGAAGGGTTTTTTTTAATGTTAGTATTTTTTCCTTTAATTATTAGCTGTTCAGAATTTTTTTTACAGTGACTAACAGACATCTCAAAACTGTTTATTAATCAGACTATATTAAGATCATTTTTTTCCTTTAGAGGAGAAGCATCTTATTCACGATGTCTGTCTTCTCAAGTACATATATTAGAAGGAAAATGTATCTGATATCGGACCACATCCACTAGAAAGATTGTTTTTTCAAAGGCAATGTCACCTAACTTATACAGCAAATATCGGTCAGTAAGGAAACTTAACCTCATTCCAAGCACAAGAAACATAAATCAAGAGGGAAAAGCTTTGTGCATGGAATTCAATAACCTTTACATGCCACTGATTAATAAAGGTATCTTAAAACTGAATTTTCAAACAGCTTTGGGTCCAGCACTTGTTATCCTGCAGCAAACAGCAATCAATGAACTGTGATCTAACCAGCCAAAGTCAGCAGTCAAAATCTATTTGCCTCAGACAAGCACTCACTAGGCTGTGGGAGTTCTCCATACTAAGGTACCATCGCCAATGCTAGGCAAGTTAGTATGAGTGGGCATTCAGGTCACTGAAAACAACGCATCCCCTTCTCCCAGGAAAAATACTTGCTGAACAAGGACTTATATTACCCCAGGGGATTTACAACAGCACCTTTACTTTAACAGAGGTTCATGTACATTTTGGTTTGAAAGATACCTTGCAAGGTAAGATTAATATACCCTACAGCGCTACTCATACTATTTTTAGCATTAACCACTTCCTATTGAAATATTTATGTTAAAACACCTTTGCAGATAACTCTTAATGGGAAAATCAGTTTCTGCTTTGACTAAAATTATCCATTTTAACTAGTTCTAGGAGATTTCTGGGACTGTCGCTAGATCTGAAAGAAAGTAACCTGAAAAATAATTTGTTTAATTACCTTTGAAAATCAAGTGTCTTTAGACACAGAAAATAATGCACTGTCTCTTTTAAACTCTCAACCTGTAGCCTTCCTTTACTTACACTTCCCATCTGTCAACAAGTGCTTGTAATTTTATTACACTGTCCTGTAGTTTATGCAGAGTTGGTATTATTTTACAGAGTTCTGTTAATGGACTGGATAAATGGTAATGCTATTTAAACTAGTCTCCTGCTCCAGCAAACACAGCTGCAACTGTACTACTATTTCTAGGCAAACATCTTGACCTGAACACGCAGTGCTCTCTCAACCCGTCCAAAGAGAAATTGGAGCAGACAGCAAAGGGAAAGCATAGCTGGCCGCTGGCGGCAACCAACTGTGTCTAATCATAATTCATATACAGTGTACCCTCTTTCTTTTATATTGCATTTAGGCTACACAACAAGCATATGTGCTTCTTCACCTGGCATCTCATTTACAGCCAAGGGTCAAATGGTAATTATTATTCACAGAAGCTCAACAGTATGTTGAAAACTCGCAGTACACACACTGTTTGATTAGCTGTTAAATGCCAAAAATAAATACTAAAACCAAAGCATATTATACACTATTGATCATGTTTAGAGAACTTTAACTCTCCTTAGAAATATATTTATTTGGATGTAAATATACATAAGCATATACAATGATACATGTAAAAAACCAAATCATTTTATACTCTTCATAGTGATCAAGCTACATATAATCTGAAAACTGACGAAGAACATTTAAGCAGTATCAATCCCTTTGTTGGCCTGACATTTTTTTAATTGCAAATTTAGTGTTAAGCAACTGTAGATTTTCAATATCACTCATATTTTCTTTTAAACATGAATACATTATAACCAGACATTCACTTTCATGGTCTGATCAACAATAACCCTTAGGCAGAGGAAATTTAATACTGTGAAGCCAGTGATCTCTTACTTTCCACCATATATGCTATGAGCAGTTGTGTGCTTTATGTCTATCAAATATACAATTCTGAATTAAATATATTCAAGTATGGTTTTGCCTGAAGTGTGCATCCATTTCTGCAAATTACAGCTCATTTATATTTTATACAAATTTAGGTAACAACCATTACACTATAGGTGGAATAATAAAATGATCATAAGTCCCTTTCATTTTCCTTCCTGGTGGAAGTAATGTCTGATGGAAATTTTAAAAAAGAGACTCAATTGTTAATATATAAACCCACATATGAATATATTATAATATTATAGCAAAGTAAAATATTTTTGTTGTCAGAACAAAAGCCTTCAGGAGCTTTCTGGCCTAGTAATTTAACAACTCATTGCAGGGAAGTTCTGGAAACAAAATACACATCTAAAGCAAAGGAAAGAAACAAAATACACAGAACTAAATGTTTACACTAATAATAGAGTCATTTTCAGTTTACCGTTTCATATTACTATGGGAAAGGAAAAAATAACTATTATTTCACAGTATTAAACCAGAAATCAACTCCTAAAAATAAAAGCTTCATTATACCATTTGTTCTCAAGAATGTTTCCATATCCTAAAGCAGAAACAAATTGGAGGAACTCCACCTTCCTCCACCTTCACTCTTTTTTATTCCAAGCACACAAGGGGTGAAACTCAAAATCAGCAATTTCAACAGCAGAAATCTCACCTGAAGTCTAAAGAAACTTGTCAAATACATATCTAATTAAAACAGGGCTGAATTTGTACAACCTTTTCAAAGCCTACTTAAGCATGTCATGTTGTATCTCTTCCATACCACATACTGTAACTTAAAGGTACCTTAAAATTTATTTTGTTACAATAACTGATCATGTAGATAAATAAATACAGAAATCAGTATCTAAACTTTATTCCACATTTTTACTGCAACAGAAATAAGTGGATTGTTAAAAGGGCCAATGAGTCAAAACATTGATGTAAAAATATTGCCAAGGGTAAAATATTATCAAACCAAAGAATACAATCAAAACAAAAGCTCATTACCGAATTTGATACAGTTTTTATTTAAGGTAAAACATTTCATAGTTTTTTTCTTCCCAGAGTTTAAGTTACTACCTTTATTTTCTTTGTGAGGGGACACAGGAGCAACTTCTCCACAGACCTACAATTTGCCAGCGCTATGATTTTTCTGGTCAAGTGTGTACAGCCACAAAAACAGAACATCCCAAAACCAAAATGCTTATACAGTGCTATATCTCTGGGTCAGAACCTCCACAGGCATTTTTTATTTTTTTTTTAACACAGAAACCAAAAAACAAACAGGAGAAAAGGAAAGCCAAAGTATTTTTAGAGCAAAACTTCTCTAGTGAAGTGGGAATGGATGAAACAATATTTTGTCCCATAAAACTATCAGTAAAAAAAATAATCTTGCAAAGCAGTCAAAGAAAGTACTCAGCTTAAACAAAACATCAATGTTCCTAGATGCATTTTAGCCGTGTTTGAGGCAAAAAACCTAATGGAAGACAGAGTAATTCCAAATTTTCCAGAATTATCGTTATTTGGTTGTGCGTACTTACAGTCTGTATAACTTCGGCGTCCCCAGAAAGAGCAGTTCAGAAAGCAACTGGAGGTTATTTCTGTTTAGGCGCCTTTAGAAAGAAAAAGAAAAAGAAAAAGTTGTGTTAAATTACAAGTGCTATGCAACCACTTTGAGCAGGCATCCCAGTGCTGTAATAAGCTGATTTTAAAGACCAGAAAGGCTATGCAATGCTGGTCCATTAGCGGAGACATGGTCCAGCAGTAAATTTACCATGGACTAATTACATTTTCTGGTTTCCCCAACAGACCATATTACCTATTTTATGAAAGATTTTGAATCTCTGTAGTGTGAATCAATCACTAAGTCAAGACTCTATCCTGCATAAACAACCAGAAAACCAAAAATACAAAATCAGCAGTGTAACTTCAATTGCCCACCAACTCTGTGCTCCTCTTCGCATAATGAAGCAGATGAACATTTTCATGGTCACAAAATGTCTAACGGAACATGTATTAAATGCATATACTTAGTTAAGTGATGAGATAATGTATCTAAAGATCTGTATAACCTATTTAAATAAAAAAGCAAAGGAAGCTCTTACAGAAACCCTGATCAAATAAAAGTCAGAAAAATCAAAAAGTCCCAGCTTGTATTTGGCATTACAGGGGTTTTTTTGCATACTTTTTTTTTCCTATAGCTGTGAAGATACACCAAAAGGAAGTTAAATTAAAAAAATAAAACACAATCAGTTGTACGTAAGACAGTAAAAAGAAAAACTGCAACTGGAATCTGGAAGGTACCCATTTGTCTATGAAGTTTCCCATTGACCATGCTGTCCAGGGTCAAAAGTGCTTAGTTTGAGGTGACAAGTTCAAAGCCCGCAGTATTATAGCCATAGGCAACAGAATAACCGCTAGCCGAGACAAATATATTCCATCTTCATGATCTTTTTTTAAAATTGAGATGCAGATTATTCTTTCTAATGTGTATAAGTGACAGCCTGGGAGCATAAAGCCATACCAGTCAAGAATTCAAGCTCAAACCAGGTTTTTGGTTGTTTTTAAGCAATGCCGCATGCCACCTGCCATTCAACATACTGAAAACACTGCTTTGTCCCATCAACCTCATCACAAGTCCCAGTTTGCAATGCATGGTGCTTCTCAACACAATAATTTAAGGCATTCCTGGACACCAGACTGCATGGTATTATCTGATATTTATTTTATCCTTACAGTGGTTACATTACAAATGCCAATAGACTGCTACCAAGATATTCCACAAGGTGAAAAAATATATTGGATGGCAGTTCTGCAAAATTAAGTTTTAGAATTTCATAAAGCCTCAGAATTTCTTGTTAGTCTTAGGGCTGAATTCAAACAATTAAGCCTGTTTAGCCTCTCAGGGCTCATTTTTGATAAACACTGTTCCATCTAAAGGTCTTTAATGTAAAGGTTTTTCCATAAATTCCCATATAGATACACACACTTGCACACTCAAGATCCAGTTTTACATAGCTTCATGGTTTAGTTTACTTAGTTATTGCTCCCTTAAAGTTCAGTGTGACTACTGATGAGAGCAAAATAATCTGAGAAATATTCTTACATACCCACAGGTTTGCTCCCACTTTTCAAACCATAAGCAAGCAGTCAGCTTTTTAACATCTAGATATCCATAATTCACCAGTTTTAATGTCATGTTCCTTTTTGTTAGTCAAACACCAGAAATCCTAATTTCATTAAGCAGAAGAAATTTAAATCACACATTTAGAAGATTAAAAGAGAATTTAGAGTGAAAGAAAGAGATCCTGAAAAGGAAGGACTACAGTACTGGGATAAGTGAGATGAGTGAAGATGCAGTTTAGTAAGAAATAGAAAAAAAATGCTTAAGCCAGCAACAAGAAAAAATCTGAATTGTGATCTTGTAAGTCATATTTCCAAACCAGTAGAAGGAAAGTTTTCAATATAAAAGAAGGATAGAGCTATAAAGAAGTTAATGACTAGCAGAAGACTTCTGATTTGAACATTGCTTAAAAAGAAAACCTTACCTACATAAAAACAAGAAAGTAATGTATTTTAGTGTTCGTGGATCTACTGCATTTTCAAAATAAGGTCATTTAAAACTAGTTATTTTCTTACCTTTAGTAAATTTTTATATATAAAAGTATATACTAAGACAACAAAACTGAAGTAGTAGGAAGAAAGTAATTTCAAAGTAACAGTTACATTTGTGATCAGAAAAGAATGTGAAAATGGAATTCGTAGACACTGAAGCTGAACAAATGATTAAATAAGAAGAGAAATAAAATTCATTCATGCATTCTCTTTGCTAAATAGATAGTTCAGACTTAAACCTCTAAGTCCATGATTACAGATCAAAAAGTATATCGGAAAACATGCAGAGTAAGGACTTTGGGAAGTTAGTCTCTAATCAGAAGCTTTTCAGGACAAAAATTTCTGTTGATATTTTTTAAGGAACATTAGGTTCAGATGCTACACAATAATGGCAAGCTGTAACTGAAGGGGCAATGAAATCAATCAGTATCTGTATTTTTGTAGAAGTTCCATATAACACAAAAAAGACACTATAGTACAATGACATAATATTAATTGATGATAAAGTTCTTCAGGCAGGCTGCCTTTCACTAAATGCAACAACAGTCTTACAAGAACACACTTAGGATCACTTTAGAAGGATACTTCACAGGCGAAATACTTGTGCTAGCACCTAACTTTCTATACAAGCAGTTAATACCTCAGATCAGGAGTTTCTGGTATTACCTGTAGTTCACATGGCCCACACAGCTGAGTATACTGTTAACATACTGATGCATGGGCTGCTGTACAGACTTTAAAATCTAAATTATAGACAATAAATCAGGTTCATGAATTAACCTAACAATAAATAGCACTACCCTCATGATTCAACAGTTTCTAACAAGTGTGCTTGGCACTTAGAATTAGTGTTTCAACCTACATTTTTACTTTGCCTTTCAGAAAATTAAAACATTTGTTCTTTGAGCACTAAGTGAATTGAGGGAATACACAAGTTAAATAAATTACTGATCTTTAATGAATCCTGTATTTCATAGCTCCTGCTTTGAATAATTTCATCCCACTCATTGGAGTTTCTTTTAGTACTAAGATTTCTCTACCAAAAATCTGATCATTCCTTATCGCCTGTGCCTAAGAATATCAAACATTACTAATTTTCATGAAGGCAATAATGAAAAATATGCCCTTTATCATACTTCAGAAAGAGGCTTCAGCTACTCTTTACAACTAAGAAGTTATAACAGAAGCTTTCAAAGGGGTCAATTTACTGTTCTCAAGTTTCCTACAAGGAGATTTTATGAACTGGACTTCACTGAAATGAATTTTTCAAGACTATAATAGATAGTTCTGTTTAAAAAATGCTATGAATTCACATGTAAGTGAAAGTGAAAAAGGATGCAGGGCAAATCTGGAATACACAGCCTAGTATCCCAGTACACAACAGCTTCCAGTTAAACCATCACTATGAAGAGTTTTCAATCTTTGAGACCGAGCCACAAGGAGACCAGAAAACACATTCTTATTTTAAAATGGTTCACTAATATACATGGTTATCCAATATTTCCACTTTTTGAGGTGACCTCATGCTTAATTTTGAAATAGCAATACCTATCCAGAACACACAGACATAATGGAACAGGAGTGAGACAGGCACGATCCCCTTTCTCTCTGGAGCTGAAACTTGAGGTAAGCACAGATGGATCACAGAATCCATAACTATAGATTGCAAAGAATTACAGCTACTGAAGAGTAAAAACAACCAGAAAAACTCCACCACTTTCTTTCAGTGTTTGTTGGCAGAGACCTTACCACAGCTAGCTAGCAGGCAGCGTATCCCCCAGGATGTGAGAAGAGAAATTTCAGTTGCATCAACTAAACCGCTCTCCCAGAACTGGCATGAAGTTCAAGGTGAAGCACTGAAGAAACAGCAACGAGTTATTCCATACTGCTACTGTTCAGTTTCTTGACTGAGCTAGAAAAATTTGCGTTTCTCACGCAAAGGCAGAGCGCTCAGAAGAGATGAATTGTTAAAGGTGTAAGCAACAGAAAGCGTACTGGAGAATGTCTTCTAACATTGCAATACCTTGGACCGTAAAGTCCCCTGATAGGGACCAGAAATAAATCGATGAGGGTCCAACATCATATAATTCTTTCAATTTATCAAAACTGAGGCACAGTTGCAATTAAAATAGATATAGCTTCTTTTTCTTCTGTTACTGAATGTACCTTTAGGAATAGATTGGGCAAACTGACAGACTGGCACAGGTAAATTTTCGAGCTCTTCCTGATGAATTCAAGTAAAGTCCACATACTACCTAAAGTGAAGTAAAGTATTTTAAATACTTCAGCTTAAAACTCCCAGAGACCAGTCTTCCAAACACCGCAAAGACTAGAAAAGCAACTTCAAAGCAAAGTGATGGAAGAAGTATACAGAAGGATTGATTTAAGGACAAAGAAGGAAAATCTTTGATAGGTGGGCAGGTGAAAATACTCTTTAAAGGAAGCTCGATACCAATAGGCAGATAAAAAGTAGGTACAGACAAGCAATAGGTTGCACTGTGAAGCAGACAACAGTAAGGTAAGCAAAAAAATTGGCTTGATTTGAGTTACTGGTTCTAGAGAACAGGCTAGCTTTGCAGAAATGGGTGCATATCTGGGTTTTACTTGTCTTCTGCATGAAGCCAGAGGATATGTAGAGGATGACAGAGTTAGAGGTAGAGTGAACTGTGGCAAGAGCACATTACGCTCTCAGTGACACATATCTTAACCTATGGAAGTCTGGCCATGCCACCAATCCGTTCTGATGTCTCTCTCAAGTTTTCATGCCACAATAACTGTGATCCAGTGTCAATCATGCATAGGGAAGAAGGGAGAAAAAAATGAATCTTAATTACACTGTCTTCAATGTAATCATCTGCAATTGCTATGATTCACGAGCAGGTCTCTATTTGTTTCCCAGACTTGTTACAACCTTCACCGCAACTTGCTTCTGATCCCATTGTAATCAACTACATACAGCCAGAGATGCTGTATGAGACTGCACAGCCTCTCTGGGCAACTGGGTTGTTTAGTGCTTGACTGTCCTCACGGTGAAGAAATTTTGCCCTTATATCCAGTCATAACCTCTCATTTCAATTTATGCTTGTTGTCTCACCACAGCGATGAGCCTGGCTTGAGCTTTTTGATAACCACCTCACCGGCACTGGAAGGCTGCTATTTTGTCCCCCACAAGTTGTCTGCCAGTCGTCTGCCACAGCCTATCCTATTGGGTGCACAGAGACCAAGAGTGTTCTGAAACTCTAAATACAAGGCACAGATGCATTTTATTCTACCACCATTGAGTCAGGAAGAAGGATAGAAGGCTTTCAACTCACACAAAGTTAATGATAGCAGAAGTCATTATTTTCCATTCCTCCTTTGAAGTGAGTGAGGGAAGTAAATACACCATCTGCGCATAGTAACACACAATGCTGTATAGCTTAGAAATTGTACTCTTCAAAGGAGCACATCCACACCTACTGTTTGTCAGCAGAAAACATTACTATCACACCTATTTAAAAATACCATGTAACATCTTTTCACTGAAGCTCATTTGCAAAATATGCATAAACTTCAAAAGCACACAAACATTTTTTCATTAAAGTTCAATTTTAAATGAAAGGACATGTCAGTAAACAAACCACTGACTGCTCATGCAACAGCACTTTCTATCCACAGTGACTGAGCCCACCAGGCTCCTCAAGTAGTTTCAACAGGTTACAGGGTTATGCATCTGCTGGGAAGGTCTAATATCAGTTCAGGCTTTATGAGCTCAGGAAATACAGAATCAACCTACAAAATTATCCAACTATCTTAAAACAGAGAGCTAGTACACAGCACCCAAATTATCTCCATGGACTGGTTTAAGCCCTAAAAACCTAACCCTAGATATATAGGGTCAGAATAATAGACATCAAAATAAGTGATGCCTATTTCCTCACCAGAGAACTTTATAGAGAGCTTGACTTAGACTTAGATCTGCAAGGAAGGCAAGCCTTACTACTTTCCTACAAAAAATGTGTTGCTATCTGCCAGAGGCAGAGAACATCTATGCATACGTGTCCAAAGCCACAATCTACTGAACTTCAACACATCTGGCAACTGCTGACTGTGAATGTGACTTGCATGAATATGTCATCAAGTGAGAAGGCGGTCTAATAACTAAGAGCTAAGCAAAAGATTGTGCCAGTTTTTCCATTAAGAATTCTCTGCAAAGATCTCTAGTCAAACTACTCATAATCTCATTAAACCTAGCAATATCAAGTTTACTGATCACATGAATAAAAATTGGAATCTGAGAAGTTTGGGGCTGATCTTACAGCATTCAGATGCTTAAGTCAAAATTTTCCCCAGGTCAAGAACCACTTAATCAGGGCTACACTTTCCAGGCTAAATAGTGACTAGCTAAGAAAGATACCTCAGTTAGTTTCAATTTAACATCAAATACCAATTAGTTATTTGTTTTAGTAAAAAAACGTTCTGAAAGGAAAAAGAACATAGACACTACTGCAAACTCAGGTTCTCACTTGTGTAGGAAATGGTAAAAGTTACTTTGCAAAATATAGTACTACATTGTACTAGTGTACACTACTTGAACCCTAACATATTTTCTATCCTTCATTTTCTTCTCACACAGGGTTGATGTCAAGTCCAAAATTACCACATTCCTCCCCTACCCCAATCAATTCTTCATACATTATGCAGAACAGTATTCTGCATGGAGAATCAGGAGTCTATACTCACTTTGCTTCTTTTAAGAGGTTTTCCAATATAAGCAGAGATAGGACAAGCTCTTTGTTTACTTGGCTTTTTTTTTGTTAAGAAGAAAAAAGAGAAACCAAGGCTGTTGTTTCCTGGAAGCTTCCATGTTCCTTACCGTTTCAACAGAAAGGCTATTTCTATAAATAGCTGGTCATTACTCTTACTAATTCTACCTATGGCATTCAAAAAAGTGTGAAAAACAAAGCAAAAGCCAGGAAACTACAGGCTGGGCAGCTGCACCTCGATGCCTGGGAAGGTGATAGGGCAAAACAGAAGCTATTCCTAGACACAGTAAGGACAAGATGATTACTGGGAGTAGTCAGCACGGATTTACAACTGGGAAAATCATGCCTGACCAACCTGATAGCCTCCTACAATGAATAAGGAACTTGTCAGATGAGGGGAAGGCAGTGGATGTTGTTTATCTTGACTTCAGTAAAGCTTCTGACACGGTCTCTCATAACAGTTGTCCTCATAGACAAACTGATGAAGTACAGGCTACAAAAGCAGATGGTGAGGCAGACTGAAAATGGTCTGAAGTGCCAGGTTCAAAGGGTTGTGACCAGTGGCACAAAGTCCAGCTGGAGAACAGTCACTAGTGGTGTACCCCAGGAGTCAGTACTGGAACCAGTACTGTTCAACATCTTCATCCACAACCTGGAAGATGGGACGGAGCGCACCCTCAGCATGTTTGCTGATGATACGAAACTGGAAGGAATTACTGATGCACCACGTGTGTGTGCCGCTGGTCAGAGGAACCTGGACAGGCTGAAGAATTGGTCAAAAAGGAACATCATGAAGCTCAACGAAAGGGAAATGCAAAGTCCTGCACCTGGGGAGGAATAACCCCATGCACCAGAACATTGGAGAACAACCAGCTGGAAATCAGCTTTAAAGAGAAAGGCCTGGTGTCCTGGTGAACAAGAAATTAAACTGGAGCCAGCGATGTGCCCTTGCAGCAAAGGCCAACAGAATCCTGGGCTGTATTAGGAAGAGTGTTGCCAGCAGGACAAGGCGGGTGATTCTTCCCCTCTACTCAGCACTAGAGAGACATCTGAGAGCTGTGCCCAGTGCTGGACTCCCCACTACAAGTGAGACATGGGCATACTGAAGCAAGCCCAGAGAAGGGCCATGAAGATGATTAAGCAGACAGATTTAAGCACCTGTCACAACAGGAGAGGTTGAGAGAGCTGGGACTGTTTAGCCTGGGGAGGAGAAAGCTCAGAGGAATCTCAGTGTGTATAAATACATCATGAGTATAAGTGAGTGATGCACTTCCTTACCAAGTAAGGAAGACTGAGCCAGACTCTTCTCAGGGGTGCACAGTGAAAGGACAAGAGGCAACGGGCACAGACCAAAATACAAGAAATTACATTTAAACGTAAGAAGAGTCTTTGACTGTGAGGGTGGTCAAACACAGGAACAGGTTGCCCAGAGAGGCTGTAGATTCTCCATTGTTGGAGACATTCAAAACTCAACTCGAAACAGCCATCCGCCATCTGCTCTGATTGACCTTGCGTTAATCAGTGGCGTGGGACTAGACAATCTACAGAAGCTCCTTCAAACCTCCACAATCCTGTGAGGCAAATTCATTTTATAAAGTATACCACAAAGAAGGAAACAGAAGTTATAAAACCTCCATGAAGTAATATAGGATCAAGTATCAGATGAAGCAAGGATGATCTTTGACAACACCTGGGATTACCTCCAAGAAAAAAAAAGCAAAGAAAGAGGGGAGGGGAAGTTGATCTATTAGATGGAATTTAGCTAGAGTTTGGACAGATTGTTTAGAAGGGCCTGCAGATAGTCTAGATAGGTTTGTAACTGTCTTTCTGGCACTGAGTTACCACAGTAAGTCTTTGCTCAAGTATTTTTCTGTAGCACCTGCACAGGCATCCTGCCAAACTAAAGTCAGAAAGGCTGGTGTGTCTTAAAAAAATTAAGGGAGACTTTGCCACATTGTATTTGATTATCAGTCTAGACTATTATTAAAGACAAGCCAGCACAATGCACTACATACTATGAAGGAAAATAAAACATTTCTTCTGATGAAGTTTCAACCAGACTCTTCAGAGTAAATGAGGTAATATAACAGCATGAGTCACTGAAGTGGCAGACATGCAGCCAGATCCCTCATACATTTTGAAGTTTAGCTGTAAAATTCTACATAGAACTGTGGCTTTTGCAGTTAAAATAAGGAGCATCTTAGATGCTCTTTGAAATATGCTATATTAAAATGTAGTGGCAGCTCAGTTTTCACCTGTGGCCATCTAACATTAAATCTGTTTTTTCAAAAAAATACTGAACTGTCTCTGCAACAGATAAATATGAGTTTTACCAAGTAAAACTAAAATGTATAGCTTTAAGTTTAGTATCAGTGCCCTATAGCATCAATTTAAAATAGCTTCCAAACACAAAACACTATTTGAAACAAAAACATTGACACAACAGTTCTGTAGAATCAGATTTGGTTTCAGCATTTTGCAACAGTGCAAATTACCCATTTCAGAGGAAGCAAGAAAGAAGAGCATCCAGCAAATAATGTCACAAAGGATGAGCACAAAACAGATGTGGGAAAAATAAACAGCCTTCCTGCCCTGGAATTTGTAAAAAGGTCTGCAAAGAGCAAACAGGACTTCTCACTGCAATTTGACTTCTAGACCTATAAAAGGAGTCCCATGAGAAAAGACACTCAGATTAATAAAATATACTAAAAATAATAGCAGACATTTACAAGGCTTTAAAAAGAAG
The DNA here is from genome assembly GCF_030936135.1 of Gavia stellata. Taxonomy (NCBI): domain Eukaryota; kingdom Metazoa; phylum Chordata; class Aves; order Gaviiformes; family Gaviidae; genus Gavia; species Gavia stellata. The sequence goes on along the minus strand of NC_082598.1, from coordinate 18,827,968 downwards.
AACTTCGCTCTTGGACTTAAAGTTTTATCAAACATTTTGTAGTATTCTCCAATCAAAATGTAGCTATAATCTGATTTTTACAATTCCATTAGAGTACTGCATCTTTTTAAATACTGTCTTCAAAGACGGACTTAGTCTATTTCCGATTTAACAGACATTTTTAGAGAAGATACTTGAAGTTGCTTTGACAAAAGTCTGCTAATACAGAATAACTACTGTAGTATTTTTAATTATTTTTTTTAAAACTATAAATACAGATGCCCTAGTACAATTCGTGTAAGATGGTCTCACATTCCTTTGGTAAGTGATTAGCACCGCAGGCTTCATGGTCTCCTCCTTGTTCTAAGATGAGGAATGCGCTATGCATTGCCCTTAAACTATGTAGGATTAGCAAAGAGAAGGATTTTTCACATCCGTGATTAACAAGGAATAACTGTTCACGCCCTTCAGGGCTGTTCAAAAACGTATTCTCTACCTGAACTCATTATTCTTCCACTACCTATCACAGATGCGTGAAGGTATTAACCCTTTAAATGCTCATATATTCAGACTGAAGCCAGACAGGTGATTAAGTATCAATGCTTTAAGGGGAGAAAATCAAAACATCAAGCAGCCTCAGAAAACAAGCACATGCATCAGCACCTCAGGTTATAGGCAGTCCAACTTAGACATTCCTAGCTGCAGTGGTCAGAAACTGTTCAGAATGTACCCCAACTGAAAAATTAATTCTCAGGCTTCAGTAATGAACTTGAACACCAAAATGAAGACCAGGATTCCGTGAGAAAAGGAGACTAACTTCAAGCTACAGAGCTAAGAACTCATTCTAAGAGCTCAGTACAACTTCTATACTACATAATATAAGGTCTTACCACCAAAAAAGCTGCTTTCATTGAGACTACGTACAGTCAAGCACAACAAGACAAAATATTACTGGCTGCTCTTATAGCTATAATAGCAATAAAAATGATTCCTGGAACAGTCACAGTGACTCCACTGCTAACACAGCATTTTTCACCAGGGGTCCCAGAATTCCACATTAGCCTTTAAACTTCACATCTAAGCCTCTATAAATCGGAAAAAAAAAATAATCAGATCTTGCTTCAGTTAGGACTGCAAAACTGAATCATAAAAATAGATAACATTTGGCATTTTTTCCAGAAGTCCCTGCTCCTGAACTTTGATCATGTAGCTCTGCGGAAGTGAAATCTGAGGGTTTTACCACTTTTTTTCTGCAACTAAAAGGGCAGAATTCTATTAGAGATTCAAAACCCCGAAAGAACGAGTTCAGACCAAAACTAATTATTCTGGGATTAACTTATTGACACAGCTCACATTTAAAGAATTATTGGAAAATGCTGCTATTCCTCTTCTAAAAGTTACTATTTTCCTACTTGGAATTTACATTTTATTGATAGAGCTAGTCAAATAATTGGAATAAAACTGCAATGTCATGCCACAAATCAATACATAGTAAAAAGCCAGCACACAGGTTTATTTTAATCTCTGGAAAGCATGTTTTATCCCCATCAGTGATACAGTAAGTCTGCACCCTAAGAAAGAACTACACGTAATATAGTGTGGCCTTTTCCTAGACTAGACAAAAAGAGCAGTACTAGTTTATCTAATCTATTTTGAAACAGCTGCTCATTCCCTCGATAATTGCCCAGGCTTGGTGGGCGCTATTGCACAAGACAAGCTGTATTTGTTTTTATCCTAGATTGAACATTTTATTTCTTAGTCCATCCTGCTATACAAGCCTTTGTAAGATGAGATGCTCTGTAAAACACCATACATTCAGAGAACATGGTAACTCATAAGTGAGTTTTGGTTTTATAATTTCAAAACCTGCTAATACAGCTTAATAGTTTACCACATTTATCAGACTAGGTTAGAGCCCAAACAGATAACTCTAACCATGTAATATGTCAAATACAGCTAAAAACACTTTATTGTACTGAATCCCATTTAATATCTTTGACAGATTAACTCCTATGTATGAGGTTATAATTAAGCCCTTGCTGCAGAAGCTGCAAACATAGCAGTTTCACATACAGATTTACATCCAGAAAAGAAATCCAAGTAGTACTTCAGTTTGTTTACTAAGTAGAAAAAACTTTTCCTGGAAAGTATGTAGTTGAAATATACTTTTCCTTCTGTGTTGTGACACATCTATGAATTTCAAATTGTTCATCCACAGCATGAAAACACTTTAATCATTTTCAGTACTATTCAGTCACTCATAAGTACACTCCTAAGTAAATGCTCTCTTCATCTTAAGTTTTAATAATTTGTTTTAATGTACTTGTGGAGATGGAGCCCCAATAAATAGCAAGTACAGACAACCCCTCCGTTTGTTTTTTTTTTTTTTGTAAAAATTTAGAAAAATGCATGAACTGTAACAGAACATTTAATTCTTGAAATATTTCTTTCTCCATCATTCAGTAATACATTGTAAGAAGCATGAAAATACAATACAGATAGCTTTCAGTTTAAAAGCTATTTCAAGTACTAACTTGAAGTTCAACCCTTACAGCATTCTTTTTTTGAACTCAGGATTTCATCTTACTTGCACCACGTAGCTCAGGGGGGCTGGGTTTTGGGGAGATATGAGGGGGTAAATATTTAGCTCATACTAAGTCAGAAGTTGCAGTTGTTCTAGAGCCTGTAAGAATAACGTTTTACCTCCACACTAGTTTTTAGCAGAAATAGGTTTTGTGCGGTTTGGGGTTTTTTTTCTTTGTGGGTTTTTTTGTTAGTTTGGTTTTTTAAGTCTACACAGATAGCTCTTTAGAACTATTAGGATAATGGACATTTCAGAAATAAATTCTATTAAATCAAGTACCAAAAGTGTAGGGGCTTGGCCTGGAAACATTTTAGGCCACACAAGTAACCTTTCTCACAACAGTAATCAGTGGGACTACTCATGCAAACCAAGTTATTCACGTGGTAAATGTCTGCAGAATCAGACTCCAAATTAGCATTTTAGGGGCATAATGCTGCCTCAATGGATTATTCACAAATACAGGAAGAAAAATGTGGGTAGTTTTCAAAGATTGATGTAAACTCTTCCTATCCTGACATCTTTTGGATGTTTAGCATAGTCTTGGAACGATCATGGCTGGCATCTCAACTACTAGACATAGAAAAATTATAAGGAAAAACTGATTAAAAACAATGTTCCTGTCACCCAAAAAACATTTTTTCCTAAATGAAAAGGTAACTGCTCTGCTACGTAAACAAGTGAAGAGTGTAGTTAGCCCTCAAAACCTGACTACATTGTATTTCTGGAGTACAAAGAACTGTAAGGAAATTTTAGACTTAAGTAGCTTATAATAGAACTCGTTCAACAGTCTACAGCAGCTGTCTTCAACCAAATTTTATACTTCCCTCCAGATGACAATAGCTTGTAAAAACACTGGGATACTTTGAGCAGTAGCTGCAACACCACAGAATAAGGTGGTCTTGGGGATAACAATCGACTACAGTTTTTAAAAATCATTTTAAGCTGCATCTAATAATAGTGTTAGTTTTCAGAAAGTGAAGATTTTCAGTTTATCTTCACCTTGTTTTCTTAAAAGACTATTTCAAACTATTATAAACATCACACACAAGATGACAGCTTTATAAAGAAATAAGAAACAAGTGTTTAGTTTCACATTCTCATAAGGAATCGTTTCAAAATGTTTTGTCTCCCATAATAAGCAGTGGTCTCTGGAAATTCTTAGATGTTGTGAAAATTCTCCATACCTTGACCCTTTGTGCCTTCCTGCCATGAGGCATAATGAAACCCATCACTGACAGATTACCATGGTCTATGTAAGAGAGTTTCAGACAATGTAATAGGTCACATCACAATCCTTTCTTTATGGAACCCCGTCATGTACTGAACGGCCATATACTCTTTAGAGGCCCTACTCGGAGGAACGCGGGCTCATAATACAGGTTACTAGTTGATATAGAAAGTCTTGTAGATGTTAAATACAAGATCATAATTAATCCAAGAGTTTTTGACACTTCTTCAGGACGTACACAAAGGTACAAGCTGTCCCATTGACTGAAAAACAGACTGTACATACTGAAGTTCAAAGAGGGTTGTTTCAGCAGGCAGAGCATCTATACAACACAACAGACAATGGGATTCAGTCATTCAAGATACAGGCTGTAAAGAAAGCCATATTCATGGCAGACTTACTAGTTCAGGCAGTGTTGTACCAAATTGGTTCGGACAGGAGCTAGTACCCCCTTAAGAGCTGAGCCTTCAGACAAGTCTGCCGGAGATTATAACTAAGCGAACACTGCGATGTATACCCATTTATTTGGCCATAGACTTCTCAGATAAGTATCCAACTAAAAGGCTTATAGTAAAATCACCTTCAGCTTCACCAGGGTTTCTCCAGCAACTAAAGGTTCCACAAACCTAAAATCTAGCTGATTAAGTTGCTAGTTTCCATCTTCTTTTCCCTCCCAGTCCTTACGCAGTAGGCACGACTATATGATCACTTACTGCTAACTGAACATTTTTACTTTAAAATTACAGCAGGGCTGCTATAGTAACAATCACTTGTTACAGCAGTATTTATTGTGGTTTTGGTTTCCATAGCACTTCTACAATTACACTGGTGTAATACAAATGCCTGTTATGGAGCATACTAGGCCTAAATAACTTTGGGTACATACTACTACATTTATCTAGTGTACTAGAGATTTGTCGCTGCTTAACTAAGCTGTAGGAGAAACATTTCTATCTACCTGAGAGAGGTATACATAGATTTAATCAAATCATATCTTAAGTAGTTTTCTTCTGAAGAGAACGTGCTTCAGGTCTTCAGTTCCCACTTCCCTTAGAGGGAGTTGAGGATATTCAGCGTTTTGCACGATCAGATCTACAAATGAGTATTCATGACGAGTAAAACACTGATCAACCACACAGTTCATTGGAAATCAGGGAAACTGATCTAAAGAAATTATTTTGCAACTGAAATTCTCAGTTTAAAAAAAACCCAAAAGCACCACTTAACCTAGAGAGATGGGTCTTTTCCCCTCCCCACCCCCCCGCAAAGGGAAACTACTGTGAAAGCCTGTTCTTGACATTAAAGAGAATACTGAACTAGAGGAAACACATTTTAAAATTCAGCCTGTATGTGCTAGCACAAGATATTCCAACATAAGAAATATTAATGTAAAAAATCTTATAAACCAAACTGAGTTCACTTAAGTTGCAGTAAGGTTCACTTATACCTTCCATTGGCATGCTAAAAGGACCACATCAGGTATTCTTTGACAGTACCTTGGCACATTACACTTACAGTGGAAATTTGACATCCTACACTTACACATTGAAAAAAACTAAAAAGCTTTAAAGTGCTTGCTATTTCTTATATAAAAGAAAACACTTAAAGGAAGTATCCACAAGTTTCCTGAGAAATCGTTTTGAATTTCAGAATCCCAAGGAGATGAATTGGCTGTCAAATAACAATGTGCCTTCATCAGATGGACTTGGCAGTTGTAAACAAGAGGAATTTTCTCAGCTTTTCCTCACAAATATGAAATATTTGCTCTTTGCCAACAGCTGGGGCGGTTTAAAGACATCCTGCATATATATTCAAATTACAAGTCACCCACACACCTAACACTGATTGAATTCCAGCAAATTAAAGAAACTCTGACAAGTACTGGAGCAGATGCAAAATAATTCTGAAGACAAAACAGAATCGAACTTTGTAGGTCTAAATGACTAAACGTTCAAATGTCATAGTTTGCCTGCTGAAGAGGCAACAAAAATAACCCACAAAAGTAGCCACAATTATCAGAATGTCTCTTCAGAACTATTATCTTCTGTAACTGGAAAATATCTACTACAATTTTACAGATTTATCAAGTGAGAAACAAAAAACCCCAAAAATGAAATAGCAAAATGTGAACACTATAGACAAGCAAGTTTTAACTAGTGAAATACATTTTTTTTTTATTACAATTCTGTACTTCAGATATCCTGCAATTAAATAGCTCAAAATTATGACATAGTTAAAATATTTTTGAAACACTGTTAACAAATCACATAGCAGGATTTTTCTTCAAGATAATCAAGAAATAAAGTTGACTATATACTGTTTTAAAAATTAGCAAGTATTTGGTATCTCAGCATCAAACTACATTCACAGTGAAAATATGGATCTTTTAATGTTTATTAATGTTCGTGTATGTGTACTTACTTTTGCAATATGAACTACATTGCCATTTAATTTTTTAGCTCGACCTATAAACCAAATTTAGGAATGTGTATATATTATTCCAATATACCCCTCAGCAGGAGAAGCTATACTAAACCCCTATATTTTGTACAAAGTTTAAAACACATTGTAAAAAAGCATTGCATTAAGTCTGTTTTAATAAGACTTTGAAAAAATCTCTGACTATGCATTTCTAAGAGCAATCAATCTCATCAAAAATTATTCAAAAAAGCTTGCACTATATAATGACACTTTCAATTTTTAAGTTAAAAAAAATTTGAAAAAATAAGGTAATTCTCTCAAGTACATATTTCAACTATTGCAGAAATATCATAATTACACTGGTGGTTACTAAGTGTCTCCAGTAGCTTTGTCTATATGACCAACCAAAACATAATGGTTTGTGGGTGTTTTTTTTTTTGTTTTAAACACACAGCAGCTGTGGATACAGAGCACAACTATAACAAGACAAACAGAATGTTTAGGGCAATGCTGCTTTTCAAAGGAGTAAAGTAGGAATACATTTATGAAGTTAAAGCAACAGCAGATGAAAAAACTAAACAAGACCACAGAGGCATGCTTAAAGAAAAGGTAATACAATGAAAATGCAGCAACTAAGATGCCTGATAACAAAGACATTACTCTAAAGTTCTATATGAACATACATTAATACAGTAGCATTCATAGCCTTTCCTAGCTCCAAACTGAAACTATATCCAACAATCAGCATCTTGCCTTTAACGAGTCGGTTGTCCTAAATTGAACAATACATTTTAAAAAAAGAAATTTCATTTGAAGAAATGCAGCAAAATAAAAAAGCTGCTTAATTTTCAGTATGTGCTATTACAAAAAGATAAACCTGTTTGGAAATTGCTCATTTTCTATGTCCTACTGCAACCAAGCGGGTGTTTGCACTTCAACTTCACCAGACAAGATCCTCTCATCCCCCAGTACTCAATCTTTTTTTTAGAAGTCCAAATACAATTAATTTTTGAAAGCCAACAGTTCATGTTTTTTCTAAGCCTTTGTAAAAGCTTTAATCATATAAAAACTGGAGTAGAATTCAATTACTGCTTTCATGCTATGTAACAAGACAACACTTTATAACTAGCAGTTTCTTCCAATAAGACATTGTATAAAACATCCAACATCTCCAAGACTAGCATCTAACACTGTACCTCAGAGAACAGGCGTTTTTAGGTGTATTCATGTTTGAAAAAGTCCTTGTGTATTCAAGGGAAAATATTTGATAGTATTCGAGCTATTTCCTACAAGACAATTGCAGTTTACACTTCAAATCTGGACTGCTCATGAAAGCTCCCCGCCTGCCCGCCCCCCCAGTCCCATACCTACTGCTTGAGAATTTCTTATATCTCTTGTGTCTCAATAAGGAGAGATGTCCCAAATTTAAAAAAATAATTAAAAAAGAGGCCTGAGTACCTTAACACACAACTGATTTGATAAAAAGAAATTCTCATACATTTAGAATTAACAATACTTACAGTCTCTCCAGTTCTTTTAAATCCTGGAATGCTCCTCTCTCGATGGTACTAATCTTGTTCTCCATGAGCTGACTGAAATATGGAAATTTTTGTATAAGTTTTAATAGCTCCAAGATAACTTGTTGCATTAACAGTAGTCATTTAAAGGCAACCACATATTCATTAAATCAGTACAACAGTTATTGTAGAGTGACATCCACTTTAACCTTCCAGACCCCTGTCATCAACACTTTGCATAGGCTCATATACCCAAAAGGGGAAAAATAATCCTCGGTAAAAGAAACAGGAACAGGTACTACATTTGCTCATTCACTTTAAGAGTCCCAGGTTAAAAAGTTACATGTATGCGTACATGCTGTGTGCACACATGTACATACATCATTGCTCTTCGGCAAGTTATAAGACTCCAGTTAAATAGTGTGAAGGTGGTATGTGTCTCACATGAGAGTAACAAAAACACTGAACTGTGGTGTTGGGAAAAACCATCAGTGAAAGACTGCACAGAGATTGTAACTGTAACAGTAGTTTTGTTTTGTAAAAAATTTAAAAATTACTACAAAATGATATTCTGTTTCAGAAAGAAATGGAAAAGGGTTTTATACAACTACTTGCTCAACTTAAATAGCCTTAACAAATAAGCCCAGTAAATTCTGCTGTATTTTAAACTTGGTATTATTTAGATTTTTCCACCACGAAAACAAAATCCCATAGAACTTTAAAAGCTTCATAATGCTTGAAACAAAAGCATTTACAAAAAACCCCAAACCAAATCATTCCTTCCTCAAATTCACTGTTAAAGTGTTTTCTTTTTGCTCAGAAACTGTAGAAAAGCAATAATCATCACCCGGGACTTGCTTTTAAATTTGGTAAAGGAATAACTTTTTTCCTTAATGAATTCCCTTATACTTCAGGTTGAGAGTACCCATTTTCAGTGTGAACTATACATTTCCTAACCTTGAACTGAATTCACTCCAACAGTTATTCAACCAATTTTAGCAACTTTTACTTGTAAGCTACATGCTAAACTAAATCCTCAAGTTCTCATAACCTTAAGGAGAGATTAAAAGTTTTTAAACAAATTGTATTTAAGGCAATTGCTAACTTGTTCATATCAGTGTGTAACACATGGGGGAGGGGCTGTAAGTTCAGATGCAGTAGCACAATAGTTAAAAAATGATAACCCATCCAGCTTATAAACTGAAAGATAACTAGTTCAGTGTTTTTTTTTAAACAAACGGTAGCATTAGTCCTAAAAGGTGTCTGTGATAGAAAGAGAAAACTTACAGAACTCGAAGGTGCCTTAGACCAGCAAAGTCGGTCTTGGTGATTCTTGTGATGTTATTTCCATTAAGATCCCTAAGAAGAATAATTTGTAAGTAGCAAAATTAAAACATTCAAAAGTTACTTTTAAATTGTTTTGTTGTTTTTCACAGGCAGAGCATTTTCAGAAATTAGGAGATATAAATGAACCCAACAAACCATTCCTACAACACTGTGTGAGTTCCTGATTTCCAAGTGACTGAATGAAGGTTTGTCTTGAAAGTAGTTTCAAACTTTGTAATAAGAGAACCTTACAAAGTCAGTTCTGCCTGCCATTATAAAGCTCACATTTATCTTTAACAATATAGAAGAGTCAAAACCTGTCTCCACGTGGTTGTAACTGCATTTGGAAAACCACTAAAGCTACTATATGTTAAGTATATGCTACAGTATTTATTTGACTGTTACAAAAACTAAGTGACATAACTGAAATCGACACAATTTTCACTCACCATTTCTAATCAACTTTCAGCTTTCATAGTATTGCTACAAAGGCAGAATAAGGCTTAACTTCCTATAGCAAACATTAGCTTTCAAACAAGCACAAGGTTGTTGGAGGGTATGGGATGGGAAACGTGATTTTATGAAAACTAAACTCTTCGCTTGCTGCACAGGAAGCTATACTGACTGCAGAACGCAAAGCGTGTTGAGAAGCAACAGAAAACTGTATTTAGGCCCTAGCATTTCTGTTCATACTTCAGCACTACTTTCTCTTCTGGAGTTATATGCCCCTTTTTCATAACATTCTGGGGTCAAGATATAAACTTCCCTCAATTCCAATCGCTACAAATAAAGCCAGACCTCGCAATTCCTGAGGTAAGCCTTTAGGAAGTGGTATTACATGGAAACTACCCTAACAATTACAGCTCGTTCCCAACATAGTTAGGAAAGAAAGAAAAAATACATGTATATTTTTGGTGTTGATACCACATGTGGCCAAAACACCACTGTAAAGAAACCGCATGAGTCTCAGCAGAAACGTGTCCCTGATACTCTTCCTGAGTGAAATCCATCACTCGAGACGTTATGTTCATACGCCAATACTAAAATGACTTGATTGAGAGTGAGAAATAACGTGCTCACCTCTTCCACTCCTTAGACCCTCCTGAAAGGCAGCCTGATACGACAGATAACCGACCACATGCTTGCTCTCTCTCAGGACTAGAAAATGCCCTAGCCGGAGGGTACACGAATAGTCTCAAAAAGCGGACGAGGGAGGAGGGGTCACCGTTAAGGCACAACTTAGCGCAGCGTGAGTGGGAAAGAGGCTAAAACCCCACAGCGTGCCCTCGCCCGCAGGCAGCTGCGTGCTTGCACCGGGGCAGAGCCCCGCCGGGCTCCAGCTTCACGCCGGGGCAGCGGGCGGCAGCGCGCCCCCGCCCGCCTCCCCGCTCGGAGCCGCCGCGGCGGGAGTCAGCGCTGCGCGCCCGCGGAGGTCCGCCGCCCGCCCCGGGGCCTGCCTACGCCCGCGGAGCGCGGCGGGGCGCCGCGGCCCGGCTCTTCCCCAGCGCCTCGGGGAAAGAAAGCCGCAATAGCGAAGTTTGCCGGGAAATGGGCGCCGGCGGGGGGAGAGGCCGCTGCGCCGCCGCCTCGGGGCGCCCCCCGGGCCCGGTGGTGCCCGCCCCGCCGTCCCCGCTCCCCGCGGCGGCGGGAACCGCGCTCATCACCGCGGCTTCCCGGTGTGAAAGGCAGCGCCTGGGAGCACCGTCCACCTCTCCCGTGTCTCCGCGCATCGCCGTTGAACGGGCACCGCCAGCAGCAGGGGAAGGGAAGGGAAATCCCCCAAAGGGCGTCGGGACCCCAAACCGGGCCGGCTCCGGGGACCACCTCTGCCCCGCCGACCGGCGGGAGCCCTGACGGGCGCCGGGGGCCGAGAGGAGCTCGCCGCCGCCCCGGCCGGGTTACTTACAGCCTCTCGGTGTTGCGGGGGATGTTCCTCGGGACGCCGCGCAGCGCCAGCCCGTGACAGTCCACGGTGCTCCCCGAGCAGGAGCACTGCGCCGGGCACGGCTGCGGCGCCACCTCGCCCGCCATCGCCAGCAGCAGCCCCAGGGACAGGGTGAGCTTCCCCCAGCCGCACATCATCACCGCCCGCTGCCGCCCGGCCGGGGCCCGCCGGCCTCGGCCCCGGGGAGGCGCGGGGCGCGCCGCCCTCCTCCTCGCCGCGGGGAGCGCTCGGGCAACTTTCAGGGTGCGGAGAAAGCGAAGTCCTTTCTATCCAAAGCTGAGCCAAGAAAACAGCCCCGGCAAAGTGAGGTGGGTGGCACCGATCCGCGGCTGAAGGCCACCTCGCTCGGAGGGGGGCCGGGCCCGGGCCCTCCCTCGCTAGCCCGTCGGGTGGCGGGGAGAGGCGGCACTTGGGTCTCGTCTTCACACGCTCCCTGCGAAGGCGAAGCAAGCCCACGGGCTGAGGGTACGGCGGAGTTGGGCTGGCTCCTTCTCTTCTTCCTCGCCCCTTTCAAAGCCGTGACTCCGCTCGGAGCCCCCGGCTAGAGGCCGCGGAGCCTCGTCCGCCCAAGCCGCGCGCTTCCTGCGCGGCGGCCCGCGCAGTGCAGCAGCCGCTCCCACGCGCGTCCCCCGCCGCGGGCCGCTCTCAGCCCCACGGGGGGCGGCGGCGGGGCTGACACCGCGCACACACCGCCCTGCCGGAGGCGCCTCAGCAAATCATACCCCTCTCGCAGGCATTCATCAAACTGTCTCACGGAAGGAGGAGGGAGGAAAAAAAAAAGTCAAACACACGAGATGATGTTGGGCTTGGCTTTCCACCCCCCGCGCCCCCTCCTGCTGTAAGCTCCCAAGCCAAGTTTAGCAGGAAAGGGCTGGTCCTAGAGCACGATAATAATAAGCAGCTCGAGAAGTGATTCGTTGCCCTGCTGGAAGGGAGTTCATCCACGACCTCCTTCTCCTCGGTGACAGATCACAGCTATAGATCCTCCTGTGATCCCGGGAGCACGGCGAGACAGACCAGATAACAAGCGATGTGCGGCGAGAGCGGGAGGGGTGGGGGGGTGCGTTACTCCGCTCCCCGTGGTCTCCCGGATACCGTGGCTATGCTGCGGCAAAGGCACCTGATGGGGAAGGTAGGAACTGCTCAGTCCTTCCAGGTGAGGCCAGTTCAGCAGCTCCTGGGGTTGCTGCAGGAAAGGGAGCAACTTTCCTCCTCTCCCGGAGAACGCCGAGGCACAGCGCCACGGGCAGGGTTTGTGCCCCTTCCCCCGGTCCCGCCCGTGCACCTGAGCTGTCGGTGCTGGTGCCGAACCGCCCGGCCCGGCCCTCGGCTCCCCGGCGGCGGCGCTCCTCCGGCGCAGAGAGCGGGGCGGGGGGGGGGGGGGCGCGAAGAAGCGGGAGAAGGGAGGCGACACGCCGGCTCCTTCCCTCGCACCCCAAGTCCCTCCGCTTGAACAATAGGATGGCACCGCCGCACGCAGGCCGGCTCTCCTCGCCGCTGCAAGGTGCCTGCCGCCGCCCGCGGAAAGTGCTCGCCGAGAGCGGCCGCCAGCCGAACCGCCGCCGGCACCTCGCCGAGAGCTCCCCACGCGGCCGCGCGGCGACCCCGCCGCTCGCTTCGCCCGGCGCGGCGCCCCTCGCCCCGCTCCCACGGAGCCGGGAGCGCCCCACGCGCCGCCCTATATAGGGGCGGCGGGGCCGCGCCTCCCCGGCCCCGCCCGCAGCGCCCCGCGCCGCGCTCACTGGCTGCGCCGCCGCCCGCCCCGGCCGGCCCGGCCCGGCCCCGGCCCGGCGAGCGCGGGGGGCGGGGGGGGCCGCGCGGCGACGCCAACAATGAATGAAAGTTGGGGGAGCGCGGCGGCGGCGCCGGGGGAGGCAGCTTCCCCCCCCCGGGGAGCGCGGCGGAGCTCCCCTCTCCATGCCCCCGCCGCAGGGAGCGTGGAGTTGTCGCGCGGACTTTCTCGGGCAGCCGTGGCCTGCGGGCGTCAAGCGCCTCGCGAGGGAGAAAGGGGAGGAGGGAGCGGGGCCGGGGTCCGCCGCGATGCTTCTGTGTGTGTTGCCTGGAGAGGGAGGGGGGCTGAAACGTCGCCCGCTGCACTTGTAAATCCCTCGGGCGTCTCACCGAGGCTCTTGTTTTCTGTTTTGTGCAGCAGTGGCTACGGAGGGAGAAAGAGGATTTTCCTGGCGTTTTCCTCAGTCGCAGTCGTAGTGTGAAACACACCAGAATCTCTCATAAATTATTTTCGAAAAGAAAATAAAATGGGCAAGTGTTATTCCATACGTTAAAATGCGTCGAGTAGCAACATTAACACTGCTGCACTCGTTTAAAAAACACCTTCCATTTAGAAAAAATGTATTCTATTGCACACAATGTTCCTGATAAATTTCCTGGAGTATTGTTTATTGTCAGTGCGTCTTCAGCATTCTTTGGAAAATACAAAATGCATTGGGCTCTTAACTAAATTTTCACTGGTTTTAGTTTTCTTTGCTTCTGAATTCAGTTCCACGCGATTTATAATAGCTCTTGAGACCCCAGTAATAGGTGAAAGTGATTTGTCTTTCATAGATGGCAACCCCCAGCAGGGATGACTAAGCCTTCAGCAAGGTGTAGTTTGGAAACGCTCAAGGGAGTCCATAGTTTCTTTCATATGGCTGGGTCCAGCTGAGTCTCTTCATCCCTGGGGTCTCCGCTGCACAATCCCCGCAAGAGGCTTACTGTCTCTTTTTGCCTGTTACCAAGAGGACAAATTCTGTTCCCAGAAATGCTATTCTAGATCTGAGTTGGTCTGCTGAAGTGGAAGCCAGCAAAGTTACTCTGGACTTCTCTTACCATAGAATGTGAGCCAAAATGAAAAGTGCTAGAAATGTGCGTAGCTACAAAAAATGTTTTATTTTTTGATCCATTTGTTTAGGCAGCATCCAGTAAATATGATTGTCGCACTGTTTTCCAATGCTGGTAATGGCACCTTAGGTCTCACAGAGATGTAGAGATACTCCAAGTTTAGATTGATGCAAGAAGGAGAATTCCGTGACTGTAAGAGGAACACATCAGCTTCTATGTATAAATGCTTTTCACTCTTTTCTCCTGTTTGATTGTTTTAGGTGTTTACAAAGGATTTAGAAAGGATTTTGCAACTTTCTAGCAAGCAACAGAAAAGAAAAAAAAAGAACTTAATCTAACATATTGCTTTCATACCTCTACTAAAATCCTTTATAACTCCAGACAGAGAAAAACCAAAAAATACAAATGTTAACCATTCAATATTTTTCATTATTTGTTTAGAGTACCAGCAATGTGCCTAGTGCTGCAGAAGACATAAAGAGAAGAAATAATAAATCTTTTTTATATAGTAATTCTCAGAAAATCTGAGTCAATTCTTAAAGCGTTAAATGTTGCTAAACTACTCTATGCAGAGCTGATTCAAAATCTAAACTGGTCTTAATTTAATCTACTTTGTTTTCAAAGAGAAGTATACTAAGTACAAGCAAGATCAATTTTTATTCCTATTTGGGGGGTTCATTGATTTTTTACATGCCCACCTTTGAAGCATACCTTTCATTCATTCAGATTGATTTTCCTGAGTGTCTTGCCTGTGAGCACATTGAAACTCTCTCTTTGTGATCCAAACTCTTTAGTGGGAGAACTCCCAATGTCTGAAATTGTCTGAGAACGAGGCCTTCTGTCAGACATGGTATAATATCACTGCTGGAGTATGAACTGTGCCTCGCAGAGTGCCCTGTAGCTGCCTAAGTTGGCTGCAAAATGGATTCTAAGCCACTTTCAAAGTTACAAGGGAAATATTCCCACAGAGGAAGAAGCTGGAGTAAAATTATAACAACAAGATATGTCAAAAGAAAAGCAATTAGAAACATTCATCACTGGAAGAACAAAAATTTTGCTACCGCCGTTTCAGAAAATACTGGCAGCAGCTAGAAGCAGTTTTCTGTTCTCCAGATTTCATTGTACAACATTCCACGCTTTGGAGGATAATCTAAGGGGATACTCAAAAAGATAAGATCAGAACTATTAGCATAAGGAGATCAAAGTCAGTAATAATAGGTAACATCTTCAGAAGAGGATCCAGAACATCAAAATAGAAAAAGCTGCTACTTGCAGTTGAGGTTGGTAACAGTGACTACGGCTGAGCAAAAAGCTATGTGCTGTGTAGGTACATCTGAGTGAGCTTGGTGAGTATCAGCTGTATGAGCATCACTATAGTTTTAGAAGGACAGTATGCCTGAAAGATGCTGAACCAAATGACTCATCAGTTTGTAAATAACTGAAGGTCAATAAGGTGATAGAAAAATGGCCAATAGGGGTATATCAAGAATAAGCAGTATAAACTAATCTAGTCTCCTTCTTTGGCAAGGTAACTAGCTGTGTGGGTAAGGGGAAAGCATGATAGATGGTAATATTAGCAGGTTATGTGCCACCATGCACATTGACATTCTTCTAAGCAATCTAGTTAAATATAGTCAAAATCTAATTGCTGGAACATGGACACTTAACTGAGTAAAAAACCCCAAACTCTATATTCAGAGTATGGTTGATGGTCAATCTGGGAATGTATAGAAAGTAGACTCTTTTAAAAAGCTGTTAAAACTATTATGCCACTGAATGATTCCATTAGTGATTGAAAATGATGTATAACTATTAAGAGATGATACCAGAATGGAAAGGGATGTAAGGAGTTTGCAAGGCAGAACCACAATTCAAAATTATGTTGATAAACTGGAGTAAACACCTGAAATCAGTGAATCTTAAGACATGAACATAACACTGCATTCAAAAGAGGAATTCAAATGCATAAATACAAAATGATTAGCTGAGCAGCAGCACTCCAGAGAAGGATATGGAGATGAAAATGTGTCATCTTAAGTTTATGATAAAGGAGATTCCATTACAAAAAGTAAACATCATTCTGATGAGGTATATGTTACATAAGGGAGGTAAGCATTCTTAAATGCTTCATAAAGGCTTTTGTCAGCTTTTATGGGTAGGATAAAGTGTTCAGTTTTAGACACCATTCCTAAAATATGCTGTAAATAAAACAGGGAGACTCCAGAGGACAAAACTAAGAAAAAAAGTTTTAACAAACATGAACTATGAAAAAAGTTTGAAAAAAGTGCATTTACCTGGTTTAAAAACAAACAAACAAACAAACAAAAACCCCCACCCCCAAAAAACAACCCAGAAAAAGAAGAGACATCATAATACTTCCCCAGATTAAAACGTGTTTGTAAACAACACAGTGGCCAGTTCAAAGTCACAACCAGTAAAGGGCTTCACTTTCAAGAAGGAAGGTTTATGAATCAGAAAAGCTGGTAGTAAAGAAGGCTGTGAAACCCAAAAGGCGATATTGGTCTTTGCTTCATCCCCCCCAGGCGAAATTTTTACTGGAAATTTTAAAATAGATTAAACACAAACTAGATAGATAGGCATTATCCAGATGTACTACATACAGTGTCTGAGTAGGGATATTAGCTAATGGGCCTTTCAGGTTCTTTTTAGCTATGATCTTCCATGGGCTGATAAATAAGTAGCCTTCTAGCAGTAATATTCATTGTCAAAGAGGACATCTGCCTGTGTGTATTAGTTGCTTATTATTTGTTATCACGTATTTATAATTCAGGATCATCCAGCACTTCCAGTCAGAATTGTGCTAGGAAGTGGAGTAGTACAGCAAAAATATGATCACAACCCCCTGGCTTTTCCTTTTTAAGTAGGCATGACGTATGAAAGGTAGAGGGAAAGTAATACAACTTTTTAAAAACTGGCAACTAAGTCCTTTTGTCTATCAAGCTAATGAGAAGTTTATTGGCTATTTACCTGTAAGCAAGCATAGATCTTGTGGAACAAGCAATGCAGAGGTGATGCTAGCATTCAGATCAGAGCAGAGGAGGTGGATTGTGCCATGATCAGTGCGAAAGAAGTCATGAGGAGAACCTGAGCAACAAACTAACATCACATACGTGATAAAAGAGCGATAGGGAAATAAAAAAAAATAATGTTAGAAAGAAAAAAGGAAGCTGGAGAAAAATAGGGATATACAGTGAGAACAAAATGCATGAACTTGCGCGAGGAGAATAGGGAAACCATGTATTGCATTGCTGAATAAATGTGAAAGAAAAGGACTTTTCTGTAAGAATCTGTTACAACACAGACACAAAGGGATAGGTGCAACCCACTGGAAAATATGGTTAAATATTATTTAAATAGTATTCTGCTTTTAATCCTTCTGAACATTTACTATTAGTGACAGTCTCTTTGGAGTAATCTTAGCCAGTACTTTCTGAACTTTAACTGTTGTGATATTTCACAGTGGGCTACAGCCTAAAGAGCAACTTGGAAATCATAAGTATATCCACACAACATTTTACCTCAAAGAGGATTTTATTCAGTTGCTAGCTATCTTCTCTGGTTGTTAGCTAGCCAAGTTTTGAACAGGTCTGAAATGCCTCCAAATTAAATACAAGATTAAAGCAAACTCTAGCTGGCAGGAAGGGGGTGTAGGACCATGTCTGTGTTTGTACAACTTCTCCAAGGGAGCTAAGGATCAAACTTCTTGACTTCTCTGAAACAACACCCATAATAAACATTACAACTGGTAGTAAATATTTCAGAAATGTATCCTTAATCTAAAGCTGAGTGACCTGAGGTTTATCCGGTATCAAAGGGACACTATCAAATTTTTAAGGTCACGGATTTCACACATGTAAAACCTTTAGGCTCCCGTGGAGCTATCTAGAGTCTCACAATGCTTTACCGTAAAGTATGACTGGAAATTTATTTGAAAAATTTCCTGGTTTTTAGGAGCTGAAAATGAAAACCTTGAATCACTCCATTGTCATTCCAATGGAATAGAGTGGATTTAGTCCAGTTTCTCAAATCAGTAGAACTTCAAGTACTCTGTGCAGATCTGTTGTATAGCAAGATTCTCATTCGAATTTTCCCCTTTAAGAAAAATATTTACAATACCTCATGGCTAGGTGTAGAAAAATCTGGGGAGGGAGGAAATGGGAGTGTGGGAGGTGAGTGAACACAGTCCTACCTCATGACCCAGACTATGCACACTACTTTATTTGGGTTCTATTTGCTTCACTTATGCTTAGATTTCACATGGCAACATGGGATTATTTCAAGATAGCTAGGCTAAATTTTGTTTACGCTTCCTAGTCAATTAAGGAGCTATATGAAAGGCTGCCCAGCCAGCAATAGTCATGTGACACTACATGCGTTGATAAATCTACCTAATCTGTATTAAGAAGATGAATTTCCAAAGAATAAACGGTTGGGATACTGGAACTTAAAGGGAGAATGCAAGAAGTACTTCAGCAGAGAAAACCAACAGAAAATAAACTGGTCTAACATTGCCAATCTTTTCCCCAAGTTCTTATGCAAAAGATACATCAATTCATTTCATTATTTACCTGAAACTCAGATTTAAGTGTTTTATAGTCAGTATTTATTATGGTGTATCTTCACCTACCGGTAAAATCTCATAACTTATGCTAGCAAAGCCTTTAATTCTTGCCAGTGACCTCTCAGGTGCTATCAAATGTAGAAAAGCTGATAGCTGTTGTACATTCAGTACTCCTATGACATAGATTAATGAACACACTATATCACTTATCTTGCATGGGATGGCACAAGGGACATCATCCACCTCATGCAGTTTAAGAACTGTATCATTTCAACCAAAAAACCGCTTTTTTGTTTATGAGGAATTTGTATTTGAGAATGCTAACTCCCAATTTAGTGTGTGTGTATTCTTAGGAATTCATTACACTTTAGTGTAAAAGGGATTGTTCAAATTATCGAGTCTGACATTTTTCATGAGACAGACCAGTGAAGCTGATATTTCTGCATGAAGGCTGACAATTTGTGCTAAGCTAATCATATCCTTGCAGGGTGGAGGATCTAGTCTCTTGCCATCAAAAGTAACCAGGAAAACTCAATCCTTAAACAATCTGTTTTTGGCTTCATTTTGGCTATTTGCAAACAGAAACCTAATTTTCACAGCAAGCCTAGTCGTGCTACTTCATACTCATTTGTTTCAGCGTTAATGTCTGGCCTTTAAGTTAAATTCTTATTTTCCTTCCCTGGGGATTGCCACCCTGATGTGGTTATAAACAGACAACATATCTTTTCTTGCAATTTTCATTCTGTCAGGCTTCCTCTGTTGTAACTGTATCTGAGGAAAAAATGGCATTACTTATTGAGATTCACTGTTACCTATTCCATCAATGCAACTCTCGACTTGCTTTCACTGTCATCTAGCAGCAGAGGTAGAACACTCGTTCCTGGCACAAGGGAATAAGCTACAACTGATTTTTTAAATCTTATCATAATGACCTTTCCAAGTCTTTCTCAGCATCTTTTCAGACTTTTGTAGAAACATATCTGTCCCAACATAATTGGAAAGGATTTCTCCAGGTTCACCTCATGGTTGTTAATATCACTGAAGACTTAGAAAACAATAGATTTTAGATTTTATATAGTTTTTCCTTCCCTTTCAAGGTCCATATCAAATGGATGAATTTGATGATAGTACAAAGGGTACTTTTTCCACAATATTAAATTGAGATGGCTGGTTCTCTTAAAAAAAAAAAAGTGGAAAATATTGTGAACAAGCATGGGCAGTCTTGTGTCATTCCCCTTTGACTTTCTGTGAGGGAAAATGGAGTCAGTTCACTGTTAACTCTTCTGTTGGCTGTACCAAGGAAACCAGAGACGCAGTGCTTTCTGTCCTCTCTCCTCTATTCTACCGAAAAAAAAAAAAATCTGGTTTGAAATCTTCCAGTACATATTTCAGTTGAAATAACTCTACCCACTGGTCTTGCCATAACCTAGCATGCACTGGACATTTCTGTATTTGTTTGGGGTTTGTAGAGTATATATCTTGTTAGAGGAGAGAAGAAAGTTGGGTTTGGGGAAGGGGTTTTTTGGAGAAAGGAAGGAGAGGCTGCTTGTAAAATGTCTGAGTTGATCAGGATACTTTGAGCACTGAGATGTCTCAAACTTTTCTGGCAGTTTTCCTGGAAGAAAAAATTATTATAACGTTCTTTTGTTTAAGCATACAAAAACCTTCTAGCACATATTATTTTTATTATGTATGTGTTCTTTATTTTTGTTTCTTTATCACCACATAGGATGGGATAATGTATTTCAATTGTATCTGATTAGGATTCAAACTATATCGGTCTTAGAGAGAACATTGCTGAATCTTTGTTTTCCACTTATTGCTTAAAAATGAGTACGTGATCACATATTTTTCCTGAAAGGAAATGGTTTCTCTCTGTAGAGAGAAATAATATCTAGAGAAATAATTTCTAGAGAAATAATATTTAGCTATAAAAGCTGGTAGGTATTTTCATCTGGGCATATTCTATTCATAAACAAATTTTGACTCATTAGCCACAACCTTTGAAGAACAATGGTTTAATAGGAACATGAAATATATTCCTCCTAGTCATGTTGGTGACTCAGTGTTTTCACCAAAATATTTTTGCCTCTTACCCACCCATTGTTTCTGTGTACCTGGCACTTCGCTCTATTGTCTGAAAACAGAACAGAGAAGTGACAGGGAAGACTTTATTGTTGAAGCAGTTCCACTAGAAAAGGGTTCTGGAGAGGAGAAGATTCTCTAAACAGAGCAAGAGCGTGATCTGCAAATATTTATTTTAAAATAAGCAATGTTAAGGATGCATGCCCTTTAACACTTGCATCTTGGATTATTGAACAGCTTATATTCAAGAGGAATAAAGCAGACTTGAATGTCCTGCAAAGTACACTAAGATGCTCAAGAAGAAGAACTGCCAGTCCGGCATTCAGCTCTTCTGAAAAAATTGTGAGTGTAAGAGAAAGGATCAAGGCCTTTTTTTTTTCTGCTGTTCCCTCTCCATTATACCTGCTGGACTGAATTGAAGACACTAGAAAACAAAGACTACAGGGGAGAAGAAAGGCAGAAATATACACCTTCATTTCCCAATGGAAAGGGTAGAAATTGTGATTCATATTTCTGAATTGTACAGTTTTTCACTACCCAAATCTCCATTGCTAACAGCATATGTTAAGGGTATGGAGTACGAGTTTCACTGTAGACCTTTAGAATAATACATAGTGAAAGATATTTAGTCTGTCCATATTGCATATTAACATTTTTCCACAGCTGTAGGAAGAATCGTGAGGCTAACTCTTAAGAAAACAGAGTAGTGTGAAGATGAAAAGAGACAAGGAATTTTTTTCAGATGAACAGTTCTCTCACTGAAAAATGCAGTTTCTGATCAACAAATGGTATTTGGGAATTCAAGATGATTTTATAAGCAGTGTTGACTGAAATAATAAGTGATACTTTATTTTAGTTGAAAATTTGATTTTCACATGCTCAAGCCTAAATATTTTGATTTTTCATTTGAAATCATAATTGATTGCCTGATTTTTTTTTTTTTTTACATAAAAAGATCAGAAAGCAAAATCCTCACACTGACCCAAATTTTCATGTGAAAGATCTTCCTCAGTTTTGATATAGTCACTGAACTTAAAATTAATTAGTAACATAAATCCAGTCTCCAGTTTCCTGAGGCATCTATAAGCAGAACCTTTGGATAATACCTGGGATAAGTATGTAAAGAAGGAAGTTTTTACAATGTTAATGGTGGGAGCTTGTTACAGTCACCTAGGGGGGAAGTCAGAAATGGATTAAGATCTTCAGTATTACAAGAAAGATTACTACTGAGAATTGCGTAATTCTAGTATAGATTTCCACTAGTATTGGGATGGGAAGAACTGGATATTCCAGAATGCAATAGGCAGCAGATTTCATCGTCAAACAATTCCTGAACCACCAAGCGGTGATTCTACTAGTTTAGATTTGTTTGCTATTTTATGAAATATTTATAGCAAAAATGGTCATAGAAAATAACACCAGATTGAATGATTGATTCTTTTAAACTTAGATGAGGAGAAACAAAACCAACTACATAAAATCATTTATTATATTTAGGAAACTAGTTTATGAAGCCGGTTGATCTGAGAACTCTGATTCCTTAAAGAGAAGAAGGCTTGAAATTGCTTTAAGTGAACAGCTTAATTTTGATCTGTATTCCAATGATGTAAGAATGAGCGAGGACAGTGGTTTCAGATCCAAACCTTGAAATTGCAACTTTTTATTTATATTTTTTAGCTGAGAACGGAGGGTTTAAACAGACTTTCTTCAGTGTTTCAAAGACTAAGATACTCGTATAGCTCTAAACACAGGAATACTTTTGTTGATATCTACAGAGATTCTATCTTTTTTGCTAAAAATATAGACAAATCTGATTCCTCTCATGTAGGTTTAGAGTTCATGGAATAATTTCACTCATCATTTGAAGTACCAGTGTCCTGATAACATGGGTACTATTCACCAGAATTCGGTTATGCAAAACAATGTGTCTAGTCTGAAATATATCACTTCCACCAGCCTGGTGGGCCTGATACTAAGGCAGAATATTAACTCAATTCTGAGTAAGAGGTTCCTCTTCTGCCTCTCCTGCTAACATCCACACAATCATAAATATTCTGCAATTGTCTTTCCAACAAATATGAACATAACTCATGTGAAGTACAAAAGAGGAGTTTAACAACTTGGAAAGAAATACTTCAGTTTTCTGTTGGTAAGTGTATAAAGATTGTACAATCGAAAGCAAGTACAGCTTAACCATACAGTTTGTTTGCAAAGAAATTCATGTTGTCGATGGCATCAGTGCAGCATACTTCTTTGCCACATCAGAGAAATGTTTAGCTCTCTATTAACACAGTGATGAGGAATGAGAAGAACTTCACACCTACATTTGAAACAGGAAGAAGGTTGTATGTAATACAAGACTTTTTTTACTATGTATAAACAGCAAATTAAACACTGCAAAGTATTGCCCCCATAATACCATTTTTAATAATTTCTGTGAATGCTGTCTTCCCCAGAACCAGCCTTTCAACATCTACAAAACAAATAATGCCTTTAATCAGGACTTAGCTTATTAGAACAAGAGTGAGACGGACTCGAAACATTATTTTCAAACTGCTAAGAGTCTTGGATTATTTCAGCCTGGAAACTCCATTTTACCACCTCTCTTACTCTCATTTTGCAACCTCAGCCATACTAAATAATTTCCTCAAGCTAATAAATGCTGAATTTATATGGCAGTCTTCACCTTGATCCTCCTCTCAATACTTTAACTGCTGCTGCTCTTGCAAGGGCCTGCTGGGTTGTTGTGATTTCTCTGTCCTACTGTGGGTTTTATGTATTTAAACATGCTGGTTTCTTGTATTATTAAAGCCTCTCATTGGGGCAGTATTATTGTACAGGAGTGTTGATTTAAAGAGAAGCCTTTCTGAACACACAAATTCACTGTCAGTAGCCAGCAGAAGGCAGAACAAAATACTCGACTCTTTGTAGTCAATTTGAATGCAATACTCTGATATTCTACCTAGCCCAGAAAACCTCAGTGGGACCCATGAATTATAGATCACGGGTACAGAGGTTAACAGCTGGAAAAAAAAATACATACTTGCAATAAGTAGTATCTGAATCATCACATACATTATTTTTGTTCGAAGCATAGGCAAATCTCCAGTGCCTCTGTTACTTCAGTCCTTGGGGTATATGTATTGTGATAATAAAAGCAAAGACATTCTCCACAGGGCTCCACTTCTTTCAGTACACAAAATAAGTGGTATTTAGTTGATAAACAGTATTTTGCTTTTCCCATATTGTTCGTTGTGTGGTCAGCGGTATTTCTCAGCCCCTGTGTTGTTTTTCTACGTGCACTAATCATATCCTACGCTTAAAACAATACGGTGAATTTCATCCTGAGTTTTTGCACTTTGTTTGTTGCTCTGGCATCTGATGCACTTCATAAATATTTACAACAACTATATGAGAAGCTGTTATTTAATCACCATTCTATATGCACAGAGAAATTAAGGTCTGAAGTTTTCACTAAATCTTAGGTACCCAACTTGAGATGCCTATGACCCAAAGTTTTGTTCATTAGTATTAGATAGCTTCTGCTCTATACTGTCTGTACTTGGTTGCAGTCCTACACAAGACAACAGCCCCTTTTTCCATTTAGAGTTTCAGAATCTCAGTGGACAAGGTTTGCAGCAAGCCAGTGCTGTCTGAGGGATAAAAAAGCAATTTTTCAATGATTTATCATGTCTGATTCCCATTCAGATTCAGACAGAAGAAGATATATATTCTTGGTTTGCCTCTGACAAGGACTACTCCCACCAAGACTGAAATTCAAGATGACTCTTCAAATCATGGATCACAAAGTTTTTAAAAAAAGATCAAGTTTTACTGCCCCACCCCATCAAAAAAACAGGGGGAAAAAATAGGAAAGAAAAAAGCCATAACCTCAAAATCCTGAACCATTTTGAAACTGCTCCTGAAAATCAAATGTGAAATAGTCCCATAGAGTTTCTGTTTGGTGGCTGGAGTCTGGCAAAGTTTATAAGGCAGTGTGAAGAAGACCTTGTAATGACGGATGGTACCACCATCCCTGCCTGTAATATAAAAAGTATAATCAGTGTTCATTTCTCCTTATACAGGCAGGTCTTTTCCTTTTCCAGAAACTTCAACATGCTATTCCTCAGCTAATCATGGTACCCATCTAAATCGTATTCCTATGGAGAAGTGACCTACCTCATTGTCTCTTCATCCACTCCTTTGGTTTCCCTTTGCAAGCTGTCCCAGCAGAGGTGTGTGGATACAACTGGGAGGGCAAAAGGGCATCAAATTACTGAACAGAGGTACATAATTAAAATTCAGGTGAAAGAGGGTATATAGTGTAAGACAGATTATTGCTTTTGCATATAAACATAAACATAAACATAAATATAAATTATCCCTTTTCCCTGTAGCTTCAAAAACAATGATGATGACATTAAGTCTCTTGAATAAAGGACCCCAGCTGTCATAAGGATAAGCAAGGAGTGACATTAGAAGGACAGAAGAACAAAAATAGGAACTAAATACCTGGAGGAAGGTAAGGAAGAGAGACCAAAGAGGTAGCTGGAAGAGAAGATGTGCAATTTTTTTTGGACTCAGGCTTTTCAGCAGAAAAAAAAAGAACTGAATGCCCAGCTGAGGAACTGAGTAGCATGAAGGAAGAAAAGAGCTAAGCCATGTGTTACACAGTTGTAAGAAGCCCAGGGAACAGACTGCTCTCGTCCACTAGCTCTCTTTTGGCCTGTTCCAGTTACACTTCATACTGCCTATTTCAAACAAACCAAAGTCAGCAAACCACGTAAGCAAGTGCTTAAATTAATTTTTATTCTTCATTTAATAAAGATTACACAACATTGAATAAATATTATGCAACATACTTCTCATACTTAAATGTAGTTCTTATCTGCTTGGCTTAACAGGAGTGTTTCAGGGTTGTAATGCAGAAGGATATAAACTAATCATAGAGTCAGTTCTTGGCCTCACTGAAGCCAGTAGTAAAACTCTTGTTGTCTTTCATGGGAAAAAGATTTCATGAGAGTACTTCATCAGCCAGCTTAATTTCTAGCTGTTGTTTAAATTCATGTGCATTTGAGACATTTCACTAGTATAGAAATTGCCTGTAAAACAATTCTGTAGTAGTAAATTTTTCACACTCTCAATCTTTATTTTAAATGGAAACTTTATAAGAAACTACATTAATTCCATGAAGTATAATAAAATTAAATGAAAAATTATGCCTCAAAAGTAATACTAAAACATGAAAAATGCTAAAACATTTTCATAATTTCAAAACCTCATGAAGGCCACAGCACAATTTTCAGCCAAAATATTTCTAAAACTGGCAGCCCACAAAAACCCGGGAACACCCATGTGGAAACATGTTTTTAATTTCGGAGTAAATATTTTTTCCTCATACACAGAAGTCTTTTCTTTAAATAGTATAAGACAGCCCAAAATAGGGAGGAAGTTAGGCATTTTGGTGTGCAATTAAAAATGAATTATATATAGCTAAAATCAAAATTATTTCTATGCTACATTTGAAAAGTTTAGAAAAATAAACATCTCAGAAAGTGAAGCTTATAAAGTGAGGTCTCGGAAATCTCTTAATGTAGGGGGTTTAGTTTTCCAAGTACCATCCATCTGATCATTGAATGTTTGGGCACCTGGAGATGTGAACCTACTGACTGCGGGCCTTCAGATTCCATGATTACAAACGTACAGACAATAAAATGTGGAGCCTTATCAGTGTTCTGTGTCATCAGGGATGTCACTGGGAGCAAAGCCTCAGAGCACAGCAAAGGAGATCTCTCTCAAACTACAGAAGTATCTTTAGAAGCACAGTTTTCTTAATTGAAAGTTATAAGCTGTTCCTAATCTATATCTCCCCGCTGCAGGTTTAGCAAACATTGGGATTGGCTTTCAGTACTTTTTGTATACTCTGTGGTTGAAGAGGACAAATTAGAAGTCCCAAAGGCCAAAGTTAGTTTCCAGAAATGAAAAACAGCATCAGAACAAGGAACAGCTAGTCAGTAATAGTCTCTTCTCATCTTTTTAGCTTCAAACACATAAAAGAACAGCACCTGTTTCACACATCCTTCCTGTCATTTACCTTTTGTATTCTGCTCATCGTGGGTATGAAAGGCATCTCTCTGTCTTCTCACAGCCCTGAAAACTGGCATTTTCTATCCATGCAACAAGTAGAGCAAATCAATCAATAGCATCAATTTTATCGCCAAGCAGCAATATCAATTGCTGAATCTTATTTTTCATCTTTCAAATCATCTGATTTCTATACCATGCTTTTCCTAGAGGCAAAATGATGCGCTTCTAATTTTATAAGTTTTTCTCTGCTTAGTTGCATGTGGGGTGCTATGTTGTTTTATGTGATAAGAATGTTTGGTCACAAGTTTCCCAACTATGTGCCAGAAAAGGTTCAGAGAAAGCTAACAGTAGTGATTAAGAGTATGAAAAAATGTACATGAGGAATGGTTGAAAGGATTGCCTACATAGAAAATAGTGCATAAAAAGGCTATAATAAAGTAGAAAAAATAATGAGTAGTATGAAGAAAGGCATACTGGAAGCTTCTTTTCTGGTATAAGAAAACAGCACATTCAACTGACATTAAAGTTGTTGGATTAAAAATCAATGAGAAGTATTTTTGTATAGTACATAATTATTCACCAGTTAGTCACAGAAAGTTCCAAGGACATGCAAGATTGAAACCCCTTCACTTATTTATATATATTTCAAAATTGTCCAGAATAAAATTTGACATCATAATTTTGGAAGACATTTCAAATTACTGGCTTAATATCTCTAAGTGTAGATCACATCTATTTCATAAGGAAAGTTCGCTTACATTTGCCTTCAGCAGAATTTTGCTGACCATCTTTGTCAGTAAATAAAACGGGGCAGTGATGAAGACAAAATAGTGCTCTAAACTCTCTGCTGGTCTAATCCAGCACAGCTCTTCCTTTTTGTGCCACCAGCTGCCAACAGATATGGTACCAGCACGGTAGGTTATGTGATAGAAAGCTGAAGGAGAGCAGAGGCACGACAGCAGGGTTGGAGGGAACCCCAATAACCTAACCAGAGAAGCAAGCCCCAGCCCCACCAGGGCTGTCCCAGGAGAGCGTCTGAGGGGGGGTGACACTCATCAGAATGAGCTGGTGGAAAGGCTCTCCAGAGCATCTTTTGGTCTGAGGGGGGTTACTGCCTATGGGACTCATTATGGGATACAGGGAGGGGCATTTGGGGCTTGTGCAAGACAATGTACAATGAGATGTTTAGGGGAAGGATCAAAGGTGGGAAAAGGGAGGGATCATGGTGGTTTGGGGAGGAAAAAACATGGAAAAAGAGAGGGCAAAGGGGATAAAAGGTATGCACAAACAGGTTGCTGGTCGGCACACTTGTGTGGCCATGCCCTGTGCCTGATCACTGCAGTCTGTCCTATCTTCTCGTTAAACTCTGTTTTCCTGGGTGAGGAGCTGCTTATCCCATGTACACGTGTGTGTGGTGACATCTAAGTGCCAGCACCCAGACTGGGGACCACAGGGGACAGTGTCCCTGCACAACTGGAGAGGCTGGAGTGCATGCACCTTGCATGTATCTCAGTGTGTGATTGCTAGCGAATATCAAGCCAGACTTGGCAGTGGATAGGGTAAGAGGCTTGGGAGCCTAGTACTGGAGTGGCCACAAGTCCAAGCTGGATACTGGAGAGACAAGAGGGTCTGAGAGTTGTCTACTGGAGGGACTAGGAGGTCCAAGCCAGTTACTGGAGAGACTGGGTTGGGGTCAGCTACCAGTGAGGTCTTAGGTCAGAACAGCTACCAGGAAGATCCATTTGCATCTGAATGCTTGTGAGGCAACTGTGAAGCAGACCACTACTGACTGGAGCTGGGCATGCCGAGCGGTGGCAGCCTTGCCCCTGATGAGCTGTGGGATTCAGTGACCATTAGCAGGTTCAACAGTAGATTTCACAAAGGCAGTAGAAAATCCAAAATAAAAATAGTTTTATCCCATGGTGTTCTGGACAAAATAATAAACACTGACCAAAAAGTAAAACATGCTGTTCATTGTAATGATTGCATTCTGCTTTTTCTCTTTTTTGGCTACTGTATCTTCATATTCTTATGCTGAATTAGCCTTTGATGTCACTACTTTTTATAACATCTTTAGTTTCATAATGCTCTACCAACATGAAAAATACTGTAATTGTTTCTGAAAAGAAACCTGTATTTACCTCTTAATGTTGCTTTTATTTATGATCACTGTACCTGCCTCTGACATTCTGAATCTCTTCATGGCATAAATTAGCAATATAATTTTAAAACCTGAAAGCTGCTCTGGAGCTTTTCAGAGGAGACCACATTTACTTTACACTTGCTTGCTAATTGCTTTAGTGCGTAAGGATGTACAACATATGTCCTGCAAAGAGACACCCATATGGTTGTACAGTGTATGTCCTGGCACTCTGTTGCCACAGACTAGAAAACAGACTTCTGTTTAAAATGCATGGCCCATTGCATGATTGAAGGTGTGACATATAAAGGATTATAACTGACAACATCGAAGCCCTACACCTGTCACAGTGCTGTGTTAGGAGGATATGTACGCTGTTTTGCTGAGAAGGGGAGAGGAGAGAAGATTGCCTTTAGAGAAGAAACAATTAAAAGTTATTTTATAATTTTGTACAGGAGAGATTTTCTTTCTCAACTGTCTGTTTTATTCGTGTCAGTGTGACTCAGCTATAGCTCAATTTTGATTCAAAGGTTATAAAGTTAAGGAAGTTAGTGGGGAAAAACTATAAGGGCATTAACTGGCCACATGGAACCAGATTTGAAAAGGTAATTAAGCTTTCAAGGCAGCAGAGAGGTGACTAAGGATATCTTTTAAAAGTATCTACATTTTTAGAGGCCTAAACACTTTAAACAGTCTAGCTTTTAGCCTTTCAGTTTTCTGGTGAGTATTATGGACATATTTGAGTATTCGGAAAAATGCAAGAATATGCAGGACCCCCAGAAACTCAACAGTTGTTGTGGACGAGCATCTTAGACTAAGGCAAACCTATTCCAACAAAATAATTGCACTCTAGCACTCGTATTGTATTCGAGGTTTATCTCTCTTAGCTTTAGCTTTGTCAATGAAGTACTTAGGTAAGGAACTAGTCTAAGGAAAAGATTAGTCTCACCTAACTTTACCTATTTAAAGTATAGTATTACTAGAGCCTGAACTAGTCATCTAGGCTTTCACTGCAGTACCGCAGAGAGATAAGCATCTCTAGAACGTGAAACATCCAACCTGTCTTAGCGATCTCTCTTAGGGTAGAAGGAATCACCCTGTGGAGATGCTAAGCTCTTTTCACTGGCTGACTAGATACTTAAGTAAGGGATTTCTCTCATCTAAATTTAGACAGCCAATTTACAAGCTTGGTGTTTCTAAATAGTTAATAAAAAAGTGAAAGACACTCTTCAGAGTGAGTCATCCTATCTGAAACCTGAGTCATGCTTCAGCAGTGCCTTTCTCTCTTCATTGACTACAGAGGAAGTGTAGGAGTACTCCTACGCTGGAATCATCTCTTACCTCAGGTATTTCATTTAAATGCTTAGGTTATGTGAGATTAATTAAGGTTTATGTGACATTTGACAGCATCCTGAGTACTTTGCTGGAGTACCTCTTTCTCCTCCAGGCTACAGTATCTTCCACATTGCGACCCTTTCTGACTTTTTGCTCACAAAGAAAATAAAAGTATATGACAGAATTAATTTCTCCTGTTTAATTTTCCCCATTAGTCTAAGTTTTCCAAGGTATATAACTGAACAAATTAATCCTACTACTTTCCATTTGAATTGGGGTTGGGTAGCTAAAAATCACAAACAATGTAACAGTATCTCAGGGTGCAATAGCGAAGCAAGCCATTTCCAAATTATCTTGTTGATCCAGAAAATTAGATGATTTTTTTTTCTATTGTCCCCATGGTTATAGTAATTTGCTAATTGAAGAGCTGGAGCACAGATGAATTAAAAAGGTTTCTTGTGAAAGGCTATTTTAAAATTCCATGCAGAAAATTTAATTACTCAAAAATGTTTTCATCTTCAGTTTCCAGAATTTTAAAAATAACAAGCCTGATAAAATTCAGAGAACTGTATCAGAACAGACAAATCAAGTAGGAGGCATTTAAGAGAGCAATGAGTTAAACCATCAAGTAATTGTCTTCTTAAGGTCTTTTGCAGTCTTCCTACATGAAAGTTTATTAGAACAAACTAACTCTTCAGCTTTATTCAGATGCTCCAAGTCAAAATGCATTTCTGTCTTTAAAAATATGCTCATATCTAATTGTAGGTTATACAGATGATTTAATAGTCACACATAGAATAATGACAAGGTCACTATAGTATGCTTGTCTAAGAATTTTTCCTCTTTCAGACCTACAAGAGACAAAAGAATACTTCCTTACTTTATTGTTTATTGCTTTTACACAACATCTCTTTTTTCATTTCCTCTGTTACATATAAAAGCATCATTTCTCCCTTCGGGAAGCCTCATTTGTTTCTAGGTACAGTCATTGACTGATGCAATACCTTTCTGCAAAGGATTTCTGGTCTTACGTTTTTTTCTACTTCATGTAATTTGTGAAGCCTTTCACAGATGATGTCACTAAAATAAATTATTTAACAGAATTCATAGGAACCAGTACCAAGAACATCTTCTTGAAAATGCTCAGAGGAAGCTTCTCATACGAGCAGATTATTTGATCACTGCATTACTGAATTCTTGCACCTCACTCTGAGCCATATGGTAACACCTACTGCTAGACATAAGGTTTCTAGGAATCTCATCTAACTCAGTAAGGATGCTAGAAGCACATGGGGTTCAATGTTTGTTGGTTCAACACTTAGCTGGCGCAAAGCAAACTATCCTTATACCTTTCCTGTTGGGCAACCCAAGAATCTTCATTGGGCAGTGGGCTTAAACGGTTGGGAACCCCATTTCCTTCTCTTTATCCCAATAGCCTCCTGCACAAGGAGTTGGAAGAAAAGAGATGGGTGACTTAAAATGAGTGTTCCACCCATATTTTTCTTCTTGAAAAATATTTTATTTACAAACATTTCCTGTGAAACGCAACTTAATCATCTTTACAAAAGCAGTGCTGCTTTGATCATAGAATCCTTGTAACGATCTCATGATATCAGTTTTAAAACCTCAGAATTCAGCATTTGTGATTATTTCTCTTTTAATAGAAAAACAGATTTTCAGTTCATCCGTTATGAAAGCCCACTCTCCTGGCACTATCGCAGAGTAACATTTTTGGCAAGGGTCACCGTAAAGAGCAAAGCAGGGTTTCACAACTGCTAGCTCCAAGGAAAGCCAGCAGTAAACAAAACAAACTTTACTCACTTAATATACATTTTTTAAAGATTTGAACCAAAGAACAGTGAAATACAGGTATGACAAAGTTCATACATGGCAATGCTGTGAGATCTGTGTCCACTTATTATCTAAGTACATGCATTCAGAATGGCTAAATTTTATCTTGAAGGCTACTAACAGGTGGCCAGTTTACTTGAGAAGAAACGTAGTGTTATTTAGTTTAGGTCAGAGATTTAGTTTCAAAGCTGATCTTGGGTAGTTTTCAGGAAAGAAATTCTGCATAAATGTGACTTCAGTGCAAGAGAAACATGGAAAGAAACATTCTCCTTTCTTCAGGCAAAGTCGTTTTGACTGATTTAAAGCAAATACGTACACATATAAATACATATATGTATAAGTAGCTCACAGTCAACTGGTTTAGTGACAAAAGTCAGTACAGAAATTTGTCACCCATAATATTTTCCATTCATTTTATTTCTTCTTTAGTTTTTATTTATCCAATCCAAGAGGGCTAAGATTATCTATATTTTATTCTTATTTTTCTATACTTTATCTGTTTTGGTTATACTATTTAGGGTGTTATTAATAGTTTACAATCTAGTACTTCAGTTAAAATTAGCTGCTAGACCTGACTGAAAAAGGATCTAAAACTATATAAGGTGCTTGTAGAAATTTAAATTAGCTTATTGGGCAAAAATATTTTGTTGTCAATGGAGCATATTAAAATTGTGTAAGATTGTACCAGTAGCCTGTGATTTGCTTTTACACATAAAGACTAAGGCTCCTCACTGTAATTTTGAGCTCTATCATTCTATAGAGCTAGAAGCTCTACACAGTATTTGATTTTAGAGCACATTACATATGGAGAACAAGGAGGCAAGAGAATCAGCTGCAACAACAAAACCTTAAATAACTGTGACAGAATTTTTATTAAAAGCCTACATTTTTGAAATCAGATCTATTGTATTTAAAATTGGCATGTATATTTGAAGAAAAGCTGTTTGGAGTGATTTAGTAAAAAATCTAAAATTAAATTTTTGAATTATTAGCAACAAGGTATTGTTTTGATAGGAGAAAAAGAAATAGTAATTGCATACAGCAAGACAATAAAGTGGAACATGATATAGTTGTGATTTTGAAAACGTTTCAGTTTATAAACATGCCTAGATGTGACATTAATCAAGTAGACCAATGTGAGCCAATGGAACTACTTCTGCTCCTTTAAATTATGCAGTTGCTTAACTTCTGCACATAGTCTCCTAGGAATGAGAAATATTTTGGTTGTGAAACAAAGCTATACCCTTGCTTTATTTATATCTTGAGACACAGCCTCAAGTCATTCACGGTAACCCACATAATGCTTTGGTGAAAATACACTAAAGCCTGCTAATATTTACTGTACAGCTGCAATTGACACATTGTAGTTTAGTTTATGGTTTCACAACTTTTTCAATAAAGATTTTATATTCCATTTAATTCTTTTCATTTCAAGTAGGGTTTTTTTGGGGAAACCAAATATAATTTTTAGCAAATTTATCTCAGATCATGGGCTTGCAAAATAAACTGAATTCCAAGATATATTTTCCCATTTTCTGCAAAGGTTCAGTTTCACAAAGTCACCAAATGGCGGATGGTGAAAGATATTTCTGGGCATTGTCTAGTCCCTCTGCTCAAGCAGGGTCACCTAGAGCAGTTAGCCTGGGAATGTGCCCAGTCAGGTTTTGAATACCTCCAAGGATGGAAACTCCACAACCTCTCTGGGCAACCTGCTCCAGTGTTTAATCATCCTTACAGTAAAAAAACCATTTTCTTCCATTTAAATGGAATTTCTTGTGCCTCAGTTTGTGCCCATTGCCTCTTGTCTATTCACTGGCCACCACTGAGAAGCATCTGGCTCCATATTATTTTTTTCATCAATGAGGTGTTTGTACACACTGATAAGATTCCCCTGAGCTTGTTATTCTCCAGGCTGTGGAGTCCTAGCCCTCTCAGTCTCTCCTTGTATGGCAGATACTCCAATCTCCAAGCCCTTAATCATGTCCATAGCTCTTCCCCGGACTCGCTCTAGTATGTCCATGTCTCTCCTGTCATGGGGAGCCCAGCACTGGGCACAGCACTCCAGATGTGAGTAGAGGGGAAGGATCATCTCCCTCACACTGCTGGCAACGCTCTTCCTCATAGACCCCAGGATGCTGTTAGCCTTCTTTAGCATAAGGACACATTGCTCGCTCATGATCAACTTCTTGATCTCTAGTACCCCCAGATCCTTTTCTGCAAAGCTGCTTTTGGCCAGTTGGTCCCCAGCATGTACTGGTGCAGAACTCCTGGATTGCTTGTGCTCTGTTGTGTTGCTGCTCTAGCAGGTCTCAGGGTGGTTAAAGGCTGCCATGAGGACCAGGGCCTGTGAATGAGGCTTCTTCCAGTTGTCTGAAGAAGGCCTCACCTACTTCTTCCTGATCAAGCAGTTGGTAGCAGACATCTCCACTCACACTGTTCTGCTTGCTAATCCTGACCCATAAGCTCTCAGCTGGCTCATCACCCTTCCCCAGGCAGAGCTCCCTGCATCCCTGCTGCTCACTTACATGAAGGGCGAGTCCTCCTTCATGCCATCCTGGCCTGCCCTTCCTAAGAAGACTATATCCACCTATGGCAGCACACGTGAGCTATGCCACCATGTCTCTGTGATCCCAATGAGATCATAGCCCTGCAACTGCACACAGACCTCTGATTCCTCCGGTTCGTTGTCCGTGATGTGTGCATTAGTGTACAGGCACTTCAGATGGGCTCCACTCATGCTGATTTCCTGGGAAAAGGGCAAGCACATTCTCCATCATGCTGTCCTGCCTGCATTTACTTATTTGTGTGCAACACTCAGGATGGCCTGCTTTTCAGTGCTGTTTTCTTGATTATGAGGTTTCTCTTGTCCACCTTTGCTTGCCAGCCCTGTCCACCACTTCCTTATTGGTCTGGGCATCATCATCTCTTTCTCCCTCCATTCCTAGTTTAAAGCTCTCCTCATGAGGTGGGCCAGCCTATTGGTAAAGATGCTTTCACCTCACTTGGTCAGATAGTTCCCTTCTTTTCTTAGCAGTCCTTGATCCTCAGAGATGTGAAAACTAAATCCCTGCTGTTGACATGAGTTGCACACCAACAACCAGTTATTGACCCACAAGATCCATCCACTCCAACTAAAGCCATTCCACTTCACTGGTGGGAATGAGGTGAAGACCACCTGAGCCCTCTTATCTTTGGCCCTCACTCCCAGAGCCATGCAGTCACACTTTATATGCTGCAGATCTCCCTTAGCAGTGTTGATGGTGCCCAAGTGGAAGAACTGCAGAGGGTAAAAGTCCATGGGCCAAACCAGCCTTGACAGCATGTCCCCACATCCCAGATATGAGCCACCAGCAAGCAGCAAACATCCCTAGACGATGGGTCAGATCAGCAGGCAGAGACCTCCATCCCCCACAGCAGTGAGTCTCCCACTGCAATCCCCCACCACTTCCTCCTGGCACTGCTGCATGGCTCAGGGGCAGCTGGCTCGGAGGCTTTGTGGGACACAGCTCTGAGCCCCTCATCTGCTACCAGGACACTGACCTATTATGTAGTTACAGATCTGCAGGTGGAGCAGGAATCTCAGAGAAGATCCAGTCAATCAAACAGCCAGGCTAATTAACAATAACCAGCCACCAACATCCCCCCGCATAAACTTACAGGCTAGAACTCAAACTGGAAGAAGTAGGCACAACTTCTGTTATCTGTGCAATTGATTCTCAACTCTATCAAAGTGATGTGCTGCTCTAACACCACTGCTGTAAGACTATATTCATTTCATGATTTGAAGACTGAAGCAAATGAGTGGGAGATTGCATATGTGGAACCAAAAATGTAAATTAGGTTCTTAGTAACAAGTATCTTCTCTTTCCAAAACACATTATAATTCTAAACAGTGCTGCAGTTCTATCACCATTGCATATTTTTAGCCCCTCCCAAGCCATAAAAAGGTGAATAGTAAGGGAAAAACCTAGATAATATCCAAACTATTTAAAATTCCTTTTTTTAAAATATGTAATCAGAAGCTATGTATATTCAAGCACAGCACATAAACATTATATTGAGTAGTTTTATTTTGACACTTTTTACCACTCTCTTCTGACATCCTCCTACCATTCCTTGGAGGACCTTGAAATTACAATGTGTTGCAATGCATTGATAGTGAGCTATTGTTTGATCCACAGTCCTCATTTTCTTCTGTATTCTAAAAGCCTAAAGCACATAATCTCACTCAGTTATAGCATGTAAGGTTTTTGGTTTGTTTTTGTTTTTCTTCTTTTAGTTTCTCAAAGGCATAGGAGTTAAAGGATCTGAAAGTGCTGCAAGTATCTTCACAAGAACTACTTTTCAGTTAAGCATAAAATCACATATCTACATTTTAATCAAACAATCCTATTGTACACTCAAGAAAGAAGCCATGTCCCCCCCGATGTAAACATTCCTTCAAAGGTTAATGCCATATTCTATGAGATTTATTGGAAATACATCGGTTTTTTCTGTAGTGCAAATAGAAGGCAGCCATATTAATTTTTCAGGAATTCTTATTTTCAAAGCTTACCTCAAGTAGGAGAACCTCGAGTCTCTTTCTGCTAATCTCACACCACACTGCGTATCAAAACAAAGGTTTCTACTATGGGGACACATAAAACAAGAATCAGTATAAATCCATTGTCGTTCCTTATTTGAAATTCTTCCTTGGTGATGAATATTATCCATGGCCATAGGCAAAAGTGGAAGATCTTTGTGAAACAACAGATTTTCTTGTTGTGATCACCAGACAGAAATAAAGACAGAAGTAGAACATTTCATTGTGTTTCTTCAGTACAACTGCACACCCATGACAGTCTTAAAAAAAAAGTATACTTTGGACTGTATACAGTCTCATGTGCTTTTATACAGAAGGGGTACTTCATTGCAAATTTGAACTTATTACCAAAGAAAGAATTTGCCACACGGTAAACAGGTGTCAGGTAAAAGAAAAGGAATTTGGGTTAGGTGAACAGATGGTGTACCATCCAAAGAGCATATAATAATTCTGTCACAAAGGGAAAAATTTCCCAAGTAAGACAGTAAAAGAGTGTTTGCTCCTGCAAACCTCTGAAGACTTGAAATAAAAATTTAGCTCAAAATTGAAAATATAAAGAAGTAGGAAATCAAATCAAAATAATTAAAAAATAGTTTTCCACAGGTCAAGGGGTTAACTCAGTAATCCCACAGAAAAGTATTTTATGTTTCACTATATCTAAG
Organism: Gavia stellata; assembly: GCF_030936135.1. NCBI lineage: Eukaryota > Metazoa > Chordata > Aves > Gaviiformes > Gaviidae > Gavia > Gavia stellata. The sequence goes on along the minus strand of NC_082598.1, from coordinate 18,790,803 downwards.
AGCCATACTGTAGATTAAGTACTACCTTCCTCATTTTACACAAAATTTATGCATAAATCACTGCACAAAATGGGGAAAATCACTTATGGTCTAGGTAACATTAGTTTACCCAAACCAAATGTGAGCCCTGCTGCATGGAATGAACCAGCATAGAAGTTGGAACTCTGAGGGAATTGCAATGCTTTCATAGTGTGTATAAATAACGCATATATAAATGTGATACAGTTGAAGCCACCAAAATCTATTCAATGTCTAGACAAACTGTTATTCTAAGTCTTAAAAAAGTTTGTATAAAACAATCAGGGAAATGTACCAGAACATGTTATATTGTGAACTTGCAGCAAAGGCCAGTAATGGATAACATGACCAATTATCCAAAAGTAGAGCAGTAAACAGTAATTCCCACCTAAAAATTCCCAAAGTACTTTATAATCGCTTACTTAACATACCACTCAAATACAAACCCTTTGAACAAAGGCCGATACAGCACACCATTTGGAGGAGAGGAAGTGTTAACACAAAGTTTTATTTTTAGGCATAGGCCACAGGACAAATTCAGGCATATATTAAAATGTTATTGTACTTTGGAAAGAGATTTTAAGAAATTGGTTTATAATTCCCAATATGTACATACATTGTTCAAACTTTAGCTTAAGCACTTTTTAGGGCAGGAGAGCCAATACTACTAGGAAATGGATAAATGGCTTAATAGTGTAATTGTTAAGCCCATTGAGTTACAAATGAGCAAGCATGCTGAAGGAGGTCTTGTCTAAGTGTCTAAGCCTTCACAGGTAATAGTGATGGATGAAAAGCAAAGAATCCAGTCTGACTTTTCCAGACTGCCTTGATTTGCCCTGAGGTACCAATTAGGAGAATTTCTTGTTTTTCATGAAAGTTTAAGTTATGTTACAAGGAAGCAGCAAGCTCCAATAAATACTAAAGTACAAAATACCATTTTTAAGTTCATGACACACCTTTAAGTCCTCCTGTGAAAAGGACCCTTGGACCAAATGGCTAACCATTATTCTCAAAGTTTAAGTTTAGGCAGAACAGAGCAACAGTGAGTAACACAGAAGCTGAAGATATTCGTCCCAAGGCTGTCTGAGCCCTAAAGACTGCAGAGACAATTAAAGACAATGCTCAAGTCAGGGAGTGAGGAAAGCTTGTACAAAGGAGAGGTTGTGATGGTAGAGGAAATTACTTTCCAGCTGAAAGAGAAGACAATAAAATATGTTTGGCAATAAAACATCTTTGCCTAGATAAGAAATAAGTTAATTTAAAAAAACCTAACAACAAAACAAAAAAAACCCAACCCAAATCCATGCCTACAAAAATGTAATTGAAATCCTCAAAGGCAAACCACTAATGTTATCAAATGTAATGCCTATGACAAGTAAAAACTATGAACACAGATGGACTATCAGCAGAGTACTTTAGTATTGATACTGGGCTCCATTTTTTCCCAACATTTTCATCAATAACTTGGATGATCACACAGAATGCATCCTGTGAATAATTTTAATTTAAGGCAGCAGCTAACATGACAATTATGAGAGCCTCAGTCCAGAGTTACCCTGAGAAATTTGAGGTCTGCAGCTATGGAAACCTCCTGACGTTTAACAAGATTTTCAAAGTCTTGCATCTACCACAGGACAAATCCCATGCATCTGTGCATGTTTCAGAAGTGACTGGCTGAAAAGGAGCTTGCTGAAAAGAGCCTGGAGGATAAGGTGGCCTCCAGGTTGAGTATCATAAGACAAGGATGCACTTTCATTGCAAGTGAGGCAAATCATGCACTGGGCTATGTTAGGAGGAACGGGGCCAGCAGATTGAGGAAAGTTATGCTCACATTGACTTGACAGGGGTGAAGCTCCATCTGGAAAAATGTGCTTAGTTTCCCACCAGTCCACTGCTCCGGAGGGTTTCTGGAAACTGGAGAGGGTCCAGCAGATGCCTGTGAAGATAGTTAGGGTCTTAAACCACATGGGCTAAAAGGAGAGGTTGTGGAAGCTGGGCTTGCTTGAAGAGGAGTAAGGGTGACCTAGTGGCTGCCTAGAACTACTTAAAGCGCTGTTACTAACATGAGGGAGTCAAGTTCTTTATATTAATGTGTAACAAAATTTTGATATAACAATGGGCAAAACTCACTTATTGAACCTTGGAAATTCAGATCAGATATTAGGAAAAATTTTTCTTTAGAAGGGTAGTACAGCACAAGAAAAGTAATGGAGCTAAATTCTAGATTTGAAAATGGGCAAGGGTTACCAAAGAAAAATATACCTGAAACTAATCTTTTCTTCAAGCTATCATTTAGTGTTTTGAGACATCACTTAAATATATTTAACAGTTATGGCAAAAGCTTTCTCCTAGAGAGATCTTCCAGAGGTTACTTTGAAACTGAGAACCTAGTTCTTCCCATCCTGTAGCTACTTAACTGGAAGACTTAGATCTATTCTATTTATTCAAGAAGTTTCAAGTTCTTTTCTGATGAAATCTTTCTTTTTTGTTTCAGCCCTAGTTTTCAGAGTAGTGGAAATATACTTGCCTGTAGTAAAACTAGGTTCTGATCTCAGGCTTAGGGCTGCTTACAAGTACACACTCCCCCTGTCTGACACAGCTGTGCAGGTGTTCAAATCAAGCAGTGCTTTCAGAAGAGGATACCTAAACTTTTCTCTTACAAAAAACCCATAAAAAACTGTAAAGCTAGGCTTAATACTGGCATAGCTTGCACAATGAACTTAGAATAGAGAGAATTTTGAGCAAGACAAAATAGAAACAAAAGAATTCATACCCAACTCTCCCTTTTACTTACTGTGACCTTTCCAGAAGATATACTATCACTCCAGAAACCCTTTCATTGGTTTCTAAGTTATAAAAAATTCCAGAGTCCTCTCTAGGCTCCCAGAAAAAGTTATTATATTCAGGTTGTGAATATATAATCCCAAATATTTTATTTTGCCAGCTTGCATGACAGCAAGCTTTGGAAATCTCTTTACCCAAAGTAATTTTCTATGCTCATTTGCTCTCAGCAGAGGACTAATCCCTCTCTTCCTTTCAGGGGGTTCTATTCTCCAGAGTCTTATAGAGTACAACGTCCAAAAAATTCAACAGACAACTTTCCTCTCTGCTTCCCAGGTGGTCTCTTTTAACATAACAGACTTTGCAAGCAGAATGAGTATCATCCATCACAATATCTGAAAAATTAAATCAGAGCTGGTAAAAATTCAGAAAATCTAAATATAAATAATGCTATTGTACATAGGTACTCAAGCAAATGAGTGTATCTAGACCCTCACATGTATGTACATGCACAAGTCTGTATGGGTAGTTTATCTGGATTGCAGATTAATTGCTCCGTATGTACAGAAATTTCTACAAAAGGACTAACTCCATGCAAAACCGTGCCATCTCCACTGAGGCTTATTAGCTCAAGTACAGCACTGTGCAAACAACCAGAGCCATCTCAGATACTCTTCACTGGATGGTGAGTTTGGGATTGAAATCAAGCATACTGAAGCATTGCCATTAATTCCACACACTCATGTCCCAGCTGAGTTCAGTACCTGATTACAGGAAGAGGAACTCTCCTCTTCGCCATCTGTTTCTGGTATCAGCTATGCAGCAGCAACTAAAAGCTGAAAGGCAGTTAGGAAAAATGCAATTTTCTCACCATTAATATTCATGATAACAGAAAGCCAACCCAATGCACCAAGGACTGGCTCCATGTCCAATGAGTGCTTCAGGATTATTGTTTGGGTTCAAATAGGTAAAAACATAGTATGCTCTGAATCAGGGTTAATGTACAATATCGTATACATTATGTATGGATTTAAGGAGCTAGCTGTAGTCTGACAGGTCTAGTACTGAGCCAGACCTAATATGTTGAATATATAAAACCAGGAATTGGGTAGGAGGTAAATAGATTGTGAATATAATGAACATGTATGTTGCATCACCTTCTCGTCCCACTAATTGTATCAAAGCTATAATCAGTTTATAAGTAGTTCCAGTGACTGAATTTATTTTATTTCTTAAGGAAATGACTGGATTTCCTGTGTTATAAGCTGTATCTGACATCTTTAGCCTTTGCGTGAGAAAAATATTCAGCATATTGTGATAGTATCTGTTATTCTCCTGGATATACCCGTTTCAGTGTTGAAGCTCATAGCCTTAAGCCACCGCTGTTGTCTGGATAAATATAACCAGTTGGAGTGCTACTGCAAAATATCAGTTCTATTATCATTTGATGATACTATTATGCAAACACTTCTGGAGAATGTCTTATTCCATAATTTTCCTTCCTAAATATTAGTTTTTCCTCCAAGAGAAATCATGAAAACTGAAAGTCTACTGAATCACTTAGCAACTTACCTAGAAGAAGAAGAAAAAAATATATTTTGGCAACATGAGTTTGATACAGACCATCATATTTTGCAAGATTACAGTAGAAAAATAGAGCCTTTAGGTCTGTGTAATTTGAGTTATGGTGAACTAATTTTGTCGATGTCTGATAAAAGTTTCTTTGATCTACTTTTTGACAGGTCCACAGGTTTGGACCAGCTGCATTTTAATGATGTTTCTATGGGTGCTTCTCCCATTGCTTCTTTTTATTCAAGAGCTTTGTGCCATTAGCAATCCAGTCTATGTGTACAGAGCAAACTTTTAACTATGAAATTGAGTTCTGGTTGCATCTTTGTACTCTGTTTTAATCACATCTTTATTATTTGAATTTAGAAAGGTTAATGACATCTTAAAAAACAATCCTTAAAAAATATATGTGAAGTAATTATTCTCCCTTGGAAGAGATAAGCTCAGAGTCCTTCAGATCCTGTTCCCTTAATCACGTTGTTAATAGGAGTTTGCCATGCAACAGAATGAATAAGGATGAAAGGCTTCTGCCAACATTTACAGTGTTAAGGTTAGTTACAGTAAGTTGCTCAAAGTTAGTGTGTGCTAGCAAGCTGTGTAGAGAGTACATATGCTTCATTATTGCTAATTTTGAATAAGAATGCCTCACATAAAGCTATTACAAGAATGCTGTGGTTCTGTGGGTTTAGTATGTGAATGGAGTACTCAATAAATGAGAAAGATGAACCGCTTCTGTACGTACTATGCTACAATTTTTTACGACGTAGTTATGCATTTATTCAAATGTTTGAAAAAGAGCCTTATTTCCTTGAAGGGGTATGAAGTACATAGATTGCACAGGTAGTGAAAAGTGATAGACCATTCTTATCTTTTATAAGGACTGTAAGGTGAGTGAGAAGAAACAAGTGCCAGTCTTTTGCCTTTTGCCCTTGTGTTTCAGGTTCTTTGATCTGAGTAAGTGGTGCAAAACTATAAATCAGAGAAGAAAAAGATAGCTGATACACCCACACTTGGGAAATGGTGCTTTTTGACTACACCAATTTTTCCTGAGCTCTCCACAGAGTTTGTATTTGCACCAAATGTCTAGAACACAACACCCTCTTGCTACTGCCCCTGTCATATTAGGTCATTGATATGCACGGATCAGCATCCCTTAGTGGCATATCTGGCCATACATATGACAAAAAACTTGTTTATTATGGACCCAGTCCAGCTCTGACTAAAGTAAGTGGAAAGGCTCATGTGGACTTTGGTAAGAGCTGGTTCAGACCCCTTGTGAACACTAAGATTTATGACATCCTTAACATTTCATTTCCTCAATTTTAAGCACTTGGGTTTTGTAAATGATGTGCTGGATAAATACATTGTTGTCACTTAGCAGACCTAACTGGTATGTGAAAAGAAGTTTTTTACTTTCAGATAAACTGGGGAACAGGGGATTAGGGTCAGTTGCTCAGCTGGCATAAACTTGCTTAGATCCATGAATTTCAACTGGACTCCCAATATCTGAACTGTCAGCAAATGGAATTCAAGAAGAAAGTTTATATTTATTTGAAGAGGGCATGTATGGAGGTGCAGGTCGCTTACCTGAGGATATAGCCTGAGCAAGAGAATATTAGAACACAGGCTTTCTAGATAAGGTACCTAGTTATTTGACCCAAGATTTTCCTCTCTAAAGCACAGAAATCACAGATATAAACATTATAGAGGAATTTTAAGAAGCTCATGAAAAACTAATATTTATTGGAGGAAAAAAAGCTTTTAACTTTTGGCTAATATCTGAATGGAATGATTCTTATAAATTGCAACATTTAAGTGTTAGGGCATTATTGAAGTAGCTTCTGTGCTGTTGTTGTTTTCTTCATTCCAGAGAGACATCTTCCTATTACATTCACTAGAAAAATAGAGTTATGCAATCACTTCCATTCAAAACTGAGGTTTTTAAGGTACTGAAGAAATTAAAATCTAAAATGTAGTTTTGCAAGTCTGGAAGGAAATCTTCCTGAAAAAAGTTTTCAGCATGATAGTTTCAACAGCTTTTTGAGTTACAGGTCACTAAACAGACATAAGGAACATTTGCTTTATTGCATTTTTTTCTATAAAAGCTGAATTAAAAGGAAAAGTGGATGTTGCATGCTGCTGTTTCACTGTCAGGACTAGGACCCTTTGTTACAAGAAATTATTTGGAAAAGAGACAACCTAGAATTGAGTAATCTAACATAGTTATTTCCTTCTGCTATTATTCTTCAAAGGAATTTTTTCATCACCTGCCTCCCTTGCTGGTTGCACAATAGAAAAGAGCTAAAGAAGCCAATCTGACTTATCACACAGTATGACAAAGTTACTTGCTTGGCTCAGTGGGAAAAGGTTTCCTTGAAAGACTCAGTCAACCAGCACAGCAACATTGTTACAAAAGCATACATTATTAAACTGCTTTTTTTAGATTAACAAGTGTTTGATTAATGCTAATATAGCAACAGCGGTTAACTAGCTATTTTTTCAAGTGTTGTGACTGTAAGGTTTAAATGTAATTAAATTAACTATGTGTTCTTAAGAAAATCACAAAATCACTATGGTTGGAAAAGACCTGTAAGATCATCAAGTCCAACCATCAACCAACACCACCATGCCCACTAAACCATGTCCCACAATTCCACGTCCACACGTTCCTTGAACACCTCCAGTGAGGGTGACTCCACCACTTCCCTGGGCAGCCCATTCCGGTGTCTCACCACTCTCTCAGTAAAGAAATTTTTCCTAACATCCAGCCTGAACCTCCCCTGGCGCAACTTGAGGCCATTTCCTCTTGTCCTGTCGCTAGTCACTTGGGAGAAGAGACCAACACCCACCTCTCTGCAATCCCCTTTCAGATAATTGTAGAGAGTGATGAGGTCTCCCCTCAGCCTCCTCTTCTCCAGACTAAACAACCCCAGTTCCCTCAGCCGCTCCTCATAAGACTTGTGCTCCAGACCCCTCACCAGCTTCATCACCCTTCTCTGGACATGCTCCAGCACCTCAATGTCCTTCTTGTAGTGAGGGGCCCAAAACTGAACACAGTATTCGAGGTGCAGCCTCACCGGAGCCGAGTACAGGGGCATGATCGCTCCCCTACTCCTGCTGGCCACACCATTTCTGTTACAGGCCAGGATGACATTGGCCTTCTTGGCCACCTGGGCACACTGCTGGCTCATCTTCAGCCGGCTGTCAACCAGCACCCCCAGGTACTTTTCTGCGGGGCAGCTTTCCAGCCACTCATCCCCAAGCCTGTAGCGTTGCATGGGGTTGTTGTGACCCAAGTGCAGGACCCGGCACTTGGCCTTATTGAACCTCATCCAATTGGCCTGGGCCCATCGATCCAGCCTGTCCAGATCCCTCTGCAGAGCCTTCCTACCCTCGAGCAGATCAACACTCCCTCCCAACTTGGTGTCATCTGCAAACTTGCTGAGGGAGCACTCAATCCCCTCATCCAGATCATCGATAAAGATATTAAACAAGACCAGCCCCAAATCTGAGCCCTGGGGAACTCTGCTTGTGACCAGCCACCAACTGGATTTTCACCACTCCATTCACCGCGACTCTCTGGGCTCAGCCGTCCAGACAGTTTTTTTACCCAGCGAATAGTGCACCTGTCTGAGCCTCGAGCCACCAGTTTCTCTGGGAGAATACTGTGGGACACAGTGTCGAAGGCTTTACCAAAGTCCCAGTAGACAACATCCACAGCTTTTCCCTGTCAGGTCACCTGGTCATAGAAGGAGATCAGGTTGGTCAAGCAGGACCTGCCTTTCACGAACCTGTGCTGGCTGGGCTTGATCCCTTGGTTATTCTGCATTTGCCGTGAGTGCCCTCAAGTTGAACCTCTCCATAATCTTCCCCAGCACCGAGGTCAGGCTGACACCGAGGCACCGAGTGTAGTAGTTTTACTTCATTGCAACTACTTAGCATAAACTATTGCAGGATTTGGTCAACAGCGCATTTCAGAATCTAGAATCAGGAACGTTCCATTTAAAACAATTCTTTCTGTGCTTTGTTCTCTCCTTCCTTTTTTTAAGAGACAGGTTAATCAATACAGAACCATGAATAACAATAACTATAATGGATAATATTAACGGCTTGAGCCTGCTTCCCCAGAACTTGGCAGAAGTTTCTTCCCTGACTTCAGCAGAAGCAGGGACAGATGCTAGGGTAGCTACATACATTAATTTAATCTTTCATAAGGGCATATGCAATGATCATTGATTTGAGATGAAGCAGCTGCCTAACTCTTCTCAAGTTGTAGGTCAGAATGTTATCAAAATATTTGCACATGGTTTTTCACCCTCAGTTTTATTACCTGTACAGTCTGACAGAGAAAAGTGAGGCTCGGCTTGGCTTCGTATTATTTCTCTTTTTTGTCTTGAAGTAGGGTGGTGCATTTTGTAAACTATTCAATCAATTTTAAAGCTGCAGGAGATGTTCTAGACCATGGGGGGAAAACCTAGTCAATTTTTGTGTCAACAGAAATGGAAAATAAAAGAGGAATGTATGCAGCTCTTGCCTGTGATTAGCACAGCCATCTGTTTCACTTACCTGCATAATTGTCAGCTAATCAATTGTTAATTGTAAATGTCCAGTTGCTTAACAGCATTGTAGCTGCTATTGAAATTCATTATCCCAAACACTTTACAGATCTTCAGTCTCTGAATTATTTATTTCCAGGAGAAAACAGTGAGAGGAAGACGTCAAAGGAGAGCAAGGAATGGAGATACAGATAAAAAGGGAGGAGTGCAGGAAATCCAGATGTGGGTAACTATAAGATATGAATATGTGCACGGTATATGTAGATAAGTAAAGTACAGTGGCATAGGCATTTGTATGATGCATTGATGAAACAGGGATGCGAGGGAGAACGTGACAGATGGAAACTGGCAGAGGGAAACAGAGGGAAACAAGCTCCTAGCAAGAGTAGGCAAAAGAGTTGAGAGTTTAGTAAAAGGGAAACTGGGAACTCTGGCACACAGGGAGAAGGCTGCAGAACATGCAATGAATATGGTCAGTGCTGGCCAGATTGCCAATTCAATTATCACAACCACTTCTAATAGTAATCCCTTCAGAATCCTAAATCATAGAATTGGTTTCTCAAAGTCTTTTTGGTGTATAGATAGTATAGCACACATGATATAACAATATATTTCACTGATATTATAAGACCAATGACCTTTGTGCCCCCAAAATATGTTATTGATAAATGCCATTATCTCAGCAATCTATTATAATGAGATTCTGATCTGTTAAAAGAATAATTTTGACATTTTTGCTATTAAAGACAGAAGAAAATAAAAAGTAGAAAGAATAAAAAGGGAATTTAATCTGTGTTTCACTATTTAAATGCATGATTATATTTGAAAATAAAGCTTAGGAAAGAATAATGCATCTGTGATTATTCTGGTATAATACATTTGTGTATTTCAAGAGATGTAATTTTCTTTGTCCTACCTCCTTTCTCTCAGCAATTTCCTTACAGTTTTAACAGCATGGATAAAGCAAAGAAAATGGCAAGTCCATGTTAAGTTCATCAGAAAGATACTGGATGAATATTTAAAGAAAGTCCAGAAAGAGTTATGTTATATATACATTGTTAGAAAACCAGCTGATTCAACTCTGTTTGAATACAAAGAAAAACTTAAAGAAATGTTTGTAAGAGAGCAATAAAAAATAATCTCATACTCTTAACAATTTTATCAGATATTGTCATGATGTTTTCCTCACTTTGGAGATAATCCATGAACTACTTCTCTGATTCATAATTTATTAGTACTTATTTGTATAGACAGTCTGCTACAGCTATGGTTCCATGGTACAAGGAATGCAATAATTGTATCATCTAGACAGTCACTTCACTGACCAGCTTAAGCCTAAACCAAGAGTTGGTAGACTGAGTGAACTGTGTCAGAAAGTTATGATATGGCAGCATTCCTATGATAGGAAGTAGCCCTACCCTGAAAGCGGTCTAGCATTTGTTGACACAGAAATAATTATTTCTGTTATCTATAGCATTTCATATGAGATACATGAATGGGAGGTACACATTTAGGAATCTTTGTTTCATTTCTTATCCTTATTACATTTTTGGTCTTAATCACCCTTCTGAATTAGAAATATCTCAACATGTCTTACATTACCATGACCAGCTTCTAAGAATACCTTCCTCAGAGACACAGTATTTCTCCAAGAATCCCTTCTTGATTCCTGAGATGAAGTATATTCTGGTTTCAAATATATGTAGGATGTATAGTATGAATTTGCTGTGTGGAATTAAGCAGTCTCCTCCAGACAATGTTGGACATGGCAAACATTGCCTAGCTTTATCTGAGTTTTCACATTTATGGTATGTTGCACTTAATTTTGTAAAATGATACGTGATTTCTTGCAGCTTATTTTGGTTTAAGAACAGAGAGTTGGTATTTAAAAACTTTGCTTTGGGATAAATAGAAATGGTGAAGCAAATTTTGCCCCCTGTACTCCTTCTAATTTTCTGAGGGTTTTGACCAGCTATTGTGAAATCATGCTGGTTTTAGTAGAAATAATTTAGTAGAAATGATGTTCAGTAATGACTTAATTTGCTTAAGATTTAAAGAGTCAGTTCAAAGACAACAAGGATCCTTTCCTGTGATTCAATTGGGCTAATCAAATTTGGGAATACTAGAAAATATGAGTGCATATTTCTCATCAGCTCTCTTATTTCTAAAAACTTTCACCAAAATATACAAAAATAAAGACATGTCAGTCGTTAATTATGTACAATATACAGAAGAAAGAAATGTTTGCCACACTTCAACCCCCAAAATAATCAGAAATTGCTTATGCTGTTCATTACTAAAGTGACCTTATGTTGCCACTATAATGTGTCAGAGAAACTTTATATCTGTCTACAGATTATTCTTCTAAGTATTCGATAAAAGAACATTAACAGCAGAACTGAGCCAGTGGCCTTAAAAGCAAACAACAACAAAAGCTACATGAGGTGCTAATAAGTGAGTGAAGACATCTTTCATTCCAGAAAGTTTTTCTTTCTCCTTTTATGTGGAAGACATTTTTAAAAAGGATTTTATAACTAAGATCACTGAAAGAAAGGAAGATATCTATGAATATCAGTGTGAGAGGAGAGCTCACGCAAGGAAGAAAAGATACAAAGGTATTTCTGAACTGGTGGTTGTCCTACAGAGCATTCAGTGTCTGAGATCTCCAGCTGTATGCATATATGAATAGCCATCCCATGAGCTTGGAGCTTTCAGGGCAAGGTTACCATCTCCAAGTGAGATCAGTCTCTCCCAGATGCAGAACTTGACGATCAGGGGTAGAAAAGGCTGTAAGTTACTTCTGCCTTCCTGATTCCAAAGGCTCTGGAACCATTTAATATCCACAGTTTAAACCAAAGCAACCTGGAAACTACTTTAAGTTATGTTGACTTTTAATAGTCTCTGAGGCACTATTTTGTCATCTTGGGTCAATGTAACAAAGCAATCCAACCACAGTATCTTATATCCAGCCATTCCTCCTTTGGATATGTATATGTAGAGAGAAATTGTATTTGGGCCATTTGCCCTGAATACATTAATAGCCTACTCAATGAGAAGTGCTCCATAAAAACAATTGTAATGATGTATAAGAGATCATTAACATTCATTCCTCCATAATCTATTAGTGATCTGTTGCAATTGCACTCTAATTAGTTCTTGACTGTGTTGCTATGTCTGTATCTCATTTTTTTCTCTCTCTTTCTAGCTTTACTTATACCAACAATTTTGCTGATATTTAGTATAAGATTTTTAAGAACTGCATATATAATAGATAAATTAGATAATATCTACCATTATAGAACCAAATAGAAAGAATTAATATTTATCATCTTCATCACAAAGTTTAGGAGCTGTCCAGGCTAACTGAGAAGAGCTATGAAATTTTTGTTGTTTTTTTCTGTTTTTCAGGATTAACCTGATGACACAAAGATTGGCTTCTAAATACAAAATGACTGAAAGAAAATAAACTTGGCCTAATCCTATGCATAGTGCTTGAGAGTTATGGATTTATCTTTGGTCAATGAAGTAACAGAATCAACAAAGGTAACTCAGAGGACACCGCTGGCGTTAGAACTAGAATGTTGCATTTTGTGCGAGTTAGATGTGAAATATCAACCTTGGGGGAAAAAAGCATTTCATATCTATTTCCCTTCTACTTTGTAGAAGTAATTTAGGATCTGTTATGTGCTCATTAGAAACACTGAAAGTAATGCAACAAGACCAGTGAAACAGAGGAGATAAGAGTCTGTGTGAATTAAATATTAACATTATAATGAGATTAGATCAATGGCAAGAGTTTGCTTTTTTTTTTAAAAATAATCTTAATTACCCCCATGCAAATCAGGTGAAATCACAAGAGAACATGGCTCTCTGCAGGTGTAACACATAGCTAAAACTTCTCTCTCCAAAATGGGTGAATCAGGTTAAATTCATAAGCCCAAATTTAGTGACAATGCTTGGCCTGATCTGCAAAGGAGCTAAGTCTCCATACCTGCTACTGACCTCTGAAAGATATTGAAAAATCAAGTAATTTATTTAAGAGCATAAATATTAATATGGATGGCTAAAGTGCTAAGGGAAAAATGAGGAGGTTTGCAAGGAAAAAATTAGGAGAAAAGGAGACTGGAGAATCCTTTCTTTACAAAAGAATAGTAAAGGAGCTGAAGTTTATCTAAGAGAAGTTTATAAGGTGGGCTGATATCGATGTAAATGTATTTAATGGGGAAGAGAATTTGATTAGAGTGTTCTTTATCAGATAAATGTATACAAAATTCCTATGCCTAGTAGTTTAAAATAGACAGTTTTAGACCAGAAAAAAACACCGTATTTTTTATAGCACTGAGAGTAATTAAGAATTGGAACAGCTTATATATGTGCATCTCTGCCACACATTTTAAAAAACAGATTGAAGCTTTTCCTTCTAAAAAGCATAGAGTTAAAACATCAATTAATTAAAAAAAATCTTTGCACTCTTGTCAAGCAATAAAAGGTGATGTCAGACTGGATGATAAAGTTTTTTTCAAGCCTTGGAATCTGTGACAAAATTTGAACCCGTTTTCCTTTGTACAAACCCTTCTCTACTACTCTCTTTCCCAATCACAAAATTTAGAAAGATTTAAATTTATTATCAAGTATTTGATCTAAATAGTCTGGAAGATATATTTTCACGTTCCTAAAAAAAAAAAAATTATAGTGGAAAAAAAGAAAATATGTGCAAAGAATGAGACCAGAACAAGGGATAAAACTGAAAAAAATGGGTAAAAAGAACAAAATGACTGGGATTATGGCAAGCCAATGGCACTGATAGTGTAAAACTCTTTCTATAAATTGAATGTTTTGATTATAGCTTTCAGGGAGGGAAAAGAAGATGACTGTTAAAGAAGGGATCAGAATTGAAGTGAGAGGGGGAAGGATTAAGAGAATGAGGAGGGATTTGGGAAAGGCAGAAGAAACTGAGAAAAGAAGAGGGAGAGTGTGCTGGGTTGACCTTGGCTGGATGCCAGCTGCCCACCAAAGCCGCTCTATCACTCCCCTTCTCAGCTGGACAGGGGAGAGAAAATATAACAAAAGGCTCGTGGGTCGGGATAAGGACAGGGAGATCACTCACCCTTACAGTCACGGGAAAAACAGACTCAACTTGGGGAAAGTTTAACTTATTACTAATCAAAATCAGAGTAGGATAATGAGAAATAAAACCAAATCTTAAAAACACCTTCTGCCTACCCCTCCCTTCTTCCCTGGCTCAACTTCACTCACGATTTTCTCTACATCCTCCACCTGAGCAGCACAGGGGGATGGGGAATGGGGGTTGTGGTCAGTTCATCACATTTTGTTTCTGCCGCTCCTTCCTCCTCACACTCCTCCCCTGCTCCAGCATGGGGTCCCTCCCATGGAGACAGTCCTCCATAAACTTCTCCAACATGGGTCCTTCCCACGCGTTACAGTTCTTCATGAACTGCTCCAGCATGGGTCCTTTCCATGGGGTGCAGTCCTTCAGGAACACACTGCTCCAGTATGGGTCCCCCACGGGGTCACAAGTCCTGCCAGCAAACCTGCTCCAGCGTGGGCTCCTCTCTCCATGGGTCCTGCCAGGAGCCTGCTCCAGCGTGGGCTTCCCACAGGGACACAGCCTCCTTTGGGCATCCACCTGCTCCAGCGTGGGGTCCTCCATGGGCTGCAGGTGGATGTCTGCTCTACCATGGACTCTCTCCATGGGCTGCAGGGGGACAGCCTGCCTCACCATGGTCTTCACCACGGGCTGCAGGGGAATCTCTGCTCTGGCACCTGGAGCACCTCCTCCCCTGCAGAGTTGTTTCTCTTGTGCATTCTCACTCCTCTCTTCTCCAGCTGCCACTGCAGTTTTTCCCCTTTCTTAAATATGTTATCATACAGCTGCTACCACTGTCACTGATGGGTGCAGCCTTGGCCAGCGGCAGGTCCGTCTTGGAGCTGGCTGGCTTTGGCTCTATTGGACATAGGGGAAGCTTCTAGCAGCTTCTCACAGCAGCCACCCCGAAACCTTGCCACACAAACCCAATACAGAGAGGAAGGCCTCTGATGATAACAGAGGGCTAGTCACCAGTGGAAACAGAGTTGGAAAAAAAAGTCAAGTGGTTGGGAAAAAATCGCAAAGCTGGATTCTGCTAATGAGTTTAAGAGATTACAGGTGCTTCTTGGCTCCTGCTTTGCTCTCTATGGAGGCAGGACGTCAAGATAGTGGCCACAGTTATTAAGCAAGAACTGGTAGTTTCCATGCCTGAAAGTTTCACAATTACACTTCTGCAGTTTCACCCTTGGTCCATTTTCAGAATTTGATACTGCCTCAGTTTTCCTTCAGCAAAAATTTCTTCCACCTGGTTACCTGTTATACCACCCCTTTTAAAGCCATATGAAAGTATTTCAGTTCAAGTATTAATCAGCATTGGAGTAAGCCTTTCTGTTAACTTCATAGCCTGGCTGAACACAGCATCTGTCTGTAAAACCCAAGGCCTGTTCCTTGTTATTTCCTCTGGCATTTTACCACCAAGACTCTCCTCCTGTCCCCTCGCTGCAGGTAATTCCATCCAAGTACATGCATATGCTAGTAAGTATCTGTCTCCTCCAGTCATCTCCAACATAAGGCCTCATACCAATTTGTTTTTTGACTAACTTCAGTTGCTTGTTTTGTACCTGTAGGCTGATTCCTTCGATCTAAAACATTCAGTTGGGCCTAAATATTTCACTGTAACTGTATTACCTCTAATGGAGCTTATCTCCTTTACAGTGTCATCAGAGCCTTTGATGTGATTTCTTAGTTATGGAAACAAACTAATTCCTGATTAATTTATTGCTGTAGGATTTTGGGCACTATAAGATATCTTCATTGCAAATAGTAGCTATAACCATATTATCACTTTTTTCAAGAATGCATTAATACATTTTTGTGATGTAACTATAACCCCTCTGCCAGTTTTATCATGCCTTTAAGGCATGTGAAATTATTTTATCCCCTTTTGCCATAGAAAAAAAAAAAACCTGCACTTTCCCATGATCATTGCTACTAGACAGCTGAAAAATCTACATATTTATTAAAAAAAGATCAATGATTAAGATCAAAGCATCCCTGTATTGATCATAGGACAATCTCATCTATTAGTGTAATTAAATTAAATAATGTCATATTTAAAAATCAGTGCTCTCCAAAAGCAAGTGAGCATGCCTCTGGTATCTGATATATATCCAAATATATCCTAAGGGCACGTTGTTATCAGCCAGTATAGAATATTCCTCACGTGTAAATAGGTGGACTGACGCTATAACACCTGAAAAGTAGTGAAAAGGCACCAAAAGATAATTGATACAGCTAAAAGATAACTCAAAAGTTATAAGTGCATTCATTATCACTCTGAGAGTCTTGGGGATTGATATGAGTTCAGTATTAATTCAAGGGCTGAATATTCTAGGTAACATCAACAGAAATGCATCAGAAAATTCAATCCGTTTTTCAAAAAGGAAAACCTAAAGGTATTTAATATATTTAAAGAAATTAATGTAATAAATGCATGGGAAAATTGCCTGCAAGGCAGAACTAGGGCAGATGGGATTCCAAGGTGCCAGGAGAGTAAACAGAAAAAGGAAGTCATAAAGTCCTTCTTTCCACTTCATGTTCATAAATTATGTAATTTGGCAGCAGTCTGTAGGTAGACAAGTATCAGGTCTATGGCTGAGCGAACGAACACTCCCACTCTTGAAGTCATTTAAATGCAACCATTGGGCCTATTACTCGTTCCTTTTCAAGAAGCAGGATCCCAAAATCCCCATGTTTACTAATAGGTAGTCCTCTGTCAGCGACATCTAAACTGTCAGGACAGCATAATGTATATTTGAACTATTCTGATTTAATACTTCCTAGCTGTCTTGAGTAACAAAAACTAAATTAGTGCTTGATGCTTTACATTTGAAATACTTGGAAGTGCTCCATCTGATTACAAGAGAATCTGGCCTGGACTGCAAGGGACGTGCTGTAAGATCACTCTTGGCACTCTTTTTCATCGTTACCCCATCCCCATTGTCAATGGGGCCACGTACAATAGTATCATTCTTCCAGGGCACCAGGAAAAAGACCTGGCTGATTTTAGTTGGGATGGAAGGAAACCCTGAAGGGACCCAATCCTTGACAAGCCCTTGGTGGCACAAATGAGTGACACAAACACTCCATTTC
Source organism: Gavia stellata (assembly GCF_030936135.1). NCBI lineage: Eukaryota > Metazoa > Chordata > Aves > Gaviiformes > Gaviidae > Gavia > Gavia stellata. The sequence continues at coordinate 18,773,679 of NC_082598.1, read as the reverse complement.
ACAATACCTCCTGTTTGATGTGTCTGGAATCTGCCACCACTTATCCCAGAGGCTTCCAGCACAGCCTGCACCTCTATACCCTGCCACCAGCTTACCTTCATACCCAGGGAACCTCTTCAAAAACTCTGTCATACCATCAATACACTAATTCTTGGCTGGCAACCCCCCCAGGTGGGGACACCTTACCACCATACCTCAAAGGAATGCCCTGTGCTGCACAGTCAAGGGGCTACATCCCTGACAGTAGCCATGTCCAAATTTACCACTGCAATGACAAGTGTAGAATCACCTAGAAGGATGAGCACAGCCACAGCATCTGCCCTCCTCTTAACCCATATCTGACAGCATGCTGAGCTGTTGAGGCCCCTGCTCCAAAATCACAAAAAGCTCCAGCAGAGCTGTCAGGTGCCCAAAATATACTTAGCAACTACTTGCATGTGAACATAAGATGACATCTGTCAATCACAGTAAGTCTTTCTGTCCAATATTACTACTAGCTTTTGTTGCCTTTGACCCTAGCCTCTTCCATAAATGGTAACAGTTGTTACCTACCCCGGCTTGCTCCCCTTTCCCACTTATTGACACAGATGAGTCCAGACACTGGCATCACTTTGAAAAAGGTACCACCTTTACCTTATCCAGCATGCAAAAGCATAGAGGAACACTGATAAGGCAGAAGACAAAAAAACCCCCCAAAACACTGACATTGATTTAGTTGGTCCCTCTGTTGCCTCACCATTTCAGTCTGTCCTACCAGGTTTTATCACGCTTTAATTCTTCAAACTTTTTCATCCAGTTTTAAATGAGGTGGCCTGGAAAGAAGCAAGATGGTGTTCATATTCCCATGCAGTTTAGAGAGCTTCCCAGTTACCAACTGGCCTGGTCTATGACTTATATTAGAAACATAGCTCAAAGCAATCTCAGTCATACTAACCTGGTAAGGTCATTTTTCCAGGTGAGATAAAACATTTGTAGTCTCACAAAATCACTGAATCAGACTGGCTGGGGTTGGAAAGCACCTCTGGAGGTCATCTTGTTCAACCCCCTTGCTCAGGCAGGGTCACCTAGAGCAGGTTGCCCAGGACCTTAATATCTTTCTGGCTCAACAAGCTTCTGACTGAGTCACATCTCTCTGATTCCTGGTTTCTCTACAGGTCCAGCCTGATTTTAGCCATTTTTGTCAGTCCACTCATATTCCATTCCTGATCCTAAGAAAGTGGACTTCTCAGTGACTCAGTCTGAGCTGTTAGAAATCTTCTGGGAAGCTGGCCAAGATGCAGTTTGATAAGCTTGGTACTGCCTTTACATTGAGAATCCATCTTTCTACTCATAGTCAGTGTTGTATGACAACATTTGGTATCTCTGTCAAAAGGGTGTTTAATAAGTCTAATGAAACAAACTTTATTTACCTCTGGATTGGTTTATTAATAATATCCCCAAGTAGCAGGTAAGCCTACCCAGATGTTCAGCTCTGCCACAGGCTCTCTTTGTCATACCTTCACAGATTAGCCAGATAGAAGGGAAAGCATCTCTAGCAGAAGCTTCACAAATGTATTTGTCGCTGTGTCACCCTTATGGTGAGCTAGGTCATGTTTCAGCTTAGACAGCTTTCAAATTAGCACATTGCCTCAGTAACACATCTCCAAGCCAAATGGGTCAAAAAATCCCTCAGAAATAGCATTATATAAAGTACTGGCTTATTCCTCAGGAGCTTGCTGAGGTTAGTTCCAGGTTTAATCTGTCCACAACTGAGTTCTTCTCTTTTATTTCTTTCTCCCATCCTCTTGTCCTGTACAATTTGAGCTATTGGCAAAAATACGTATTGAATATTGCTGACTACAAGCCAGCAGTTATCTCTCCTGAATGTCCTTTACCTTACCACATTTGTCCAGTCATCATGGTCAGATAGTCCTTAATATAGGAGAGCCAAAAAAATCGTGAGTTTGTTCTTGGCACCTAAAATGAAATGAGGAAAACATTGCTTCAGCCAGCTTTCAGAAAACTTCAGAGGATACTGTGGGAGCTGCTTTGCTTTTGGTCTCTACGATCCCTAGACTCCTTTCTTGGCATTATCATCTCTCCATGTCTGCTTTGATCCATCTCCAAGGCCAGCTCTGGCAGTCTGTCTATGCTGCTGAATCTTGAGCAAACTCCTATACTCACCTGCAGTCACTAGCATTGCCTTTATAGACATCCTGGGTCTGGGTAGAATGAAGGTTGTCAACCAGCCTCACATGCTGACATTATTAGGATCCTTCTCAGAAAGTCATCAAAAGTCTAATCAAAAAATAAACTGAAACAAATAAAACTTTCAAATAAAAAACCCCCACAAATGTGGATTGCCGCAATTCCAGGTTCCCAGGTAGTCTGGACAGCTAATTTAAACCTGTGACTGTGTGGTGGGTTAGCCTTGGCAAACAACCAGATTGCCACCCAGCCACTCACTCACTCACTCTTCCTTTTGGGTGGGGAGGGGCACAAAATAGGGTGAGAAAGCTCATGGGTTGAGATAAAGACAGGAAGATTGCTTACCAGTTACTATTGTGGGGAAAAGAGACTTAGCTTCGGGAAAATTAATTCCATTTATTGCCACTTAAAATAGCTTTGGGTAGTGAGAAATGAAGGCAAACATTAAAACAAGAACTTTCCTGCCCTCTCTCCCAGCCGCAGCTTCACTCCAGGTTTCTCTACTCAGCCCCGAGTGGTGCAGGGAGAGCGGGGGGCTATGGTCACTATATATCAGTTCCTCTCTGCACCTCCTTCTTCCTTGCACTTTTAACCTGCTCCAGTGTGGGCTCTCCACGGACTGCAGTTCCTTTAGGAAACATCCACCTGCTCTGGTGTGGGGTCCTCCACGGGCCACAGTGTGGATATCTACTCTGGAGTGGTCCTCTCCATGGGCTTGCAAAGGAGTATCTGCTCCAGTGCCTGGAGTCCCTCCTCCCCTCCTCTCATCTTGGGGGTTCGTGCTGTTGTTTCTCACTCTTTTTTCCTTCCTCCTCTCTCCGTCTGGTGTTTTTTGCCCTTTCTTAAATATTTTGGCTGTAGCAGGTCCATTGCAGAGCTGACTGTGTCCGGTACGGGGCAGCCCCTGGTCTCTCCTCACAGAGGCCACCCTGCAGCCCACCCGCAGCCAACACCTCACCAGCGACACCCCGTTCACCCTCTCCTGGAGGACAGCACGTGACAGATGTAGATCGGGAATGCGCTGCTGGATTGACAGACGTAGAGGATCAGGTGAAGGAATGTTTGAGGATGATAATTTAGCTTAATTGACATTTTTAAATAATAGTAATTTAAATGAGCATCCACACATTTTTACTCGGTACAGTAATATTAATAATTACTGCTGCTGTAGCAGTGCTGTGTAGGCCCGCAGGGGAGCCCAGCTGCACCTCACGAAACATCCTCTCCTCACTGGTCCTTACGCAGGGTCACAAGTAGTGTGTGGTGCAGACGAGCCCCACATAGTGCCGGTGTTAAAGGCTATATCAGGTGAAAATTTATGTGAAATTTATGGGAGAGCTGTCTTCACAGAGAAACCTCATTTCTGCTGAACGACAAATGCAACTGAAGGGCTCCAGTGGTGCTCTGAGGTTTTGAAGTGGGGACACAGCTGAGGTAATTCAGCCTGGGACACTTCACAGGAACAACTTCTGAGGGAGCAGGTAGACACAGAGTGAGTGCTGGGTATTGTCATGTGGAAATCAAAGGCATTTTCTGGCTGATTTCAATGGGAAAAAGAGAAAATCCTTAGTTAACACTCAGGGCTTTATGAAAAAAAAAGTGTTCAGAATGAATCAGTACAGAGAAGATTAAAAAAAAATTTTCCAATTCTGAATAAAATTCTTTTTTTAATACTACAATAAGATATGACTTTGGAGAGAAAAAAGGAAACATTTAAATAAAAGCTTTTAAAATGATGAATAAAAGATGATAAATATAACCTAAAAATGAAAAACAAAAGGCAGAAAGAAAGAACAGATTTAAAAGTAATACTCTAATTTAAAGCTACGTTTGTATAATTGTTAAGATTTTTACCTAACTCTTCTGTCAGAAAACTACATTAGACACATCTGTATAAAACATATTTTCTGGTTTAACCAGTTTAGAATGACCACATTAATTTTCTAGTTCACTGCAAGGTTAAGTAATACAATAAGAGCTCTCTAAATGTAATAATTCAGAGAAGTTGTATTTGTTAACTAGCTGTTACCAGTTACATTCCATTGGGTTTTTGATTCTTGGTATTGAATATGCCAACTGGAATAACAACATTTTGTAGTTTCAGATAAGAACATAATTTTTTTCTTAGTTTAGAATGGCTTTTTTCCAAACAACTAAAGTGGATACAAACTAGAGGTAATACAAATTTGTATAATGCACAGTGTCTAGGGAGGTATATTAAAAAAAGAAAAAATGACTGGTTTTTTTTTTAATAACTGAAGGTAAGTAAATAAAATTAAAATAGTAGTCTATTTATAATTAAGTAACCTAGCTGACATGTTTAATCATTGGTGGAATGTTTTAAGAAAATTATGATTCCTTCCCTCACCAATTTTCCACAGAGATGATGTGAATTCTTAATCAGATAAGAGTGGAGAGTGCATTTAGAATCAAACTTATAGTGACATATACATAGAGAATGGGAAAGAAAGTGTGTATGACACGAAATAGTATATTTTATATACATACATAAAATTAGTCTGACACAGATATCATGGAGTTGCTTTTAAGTTGAACTATTCTAATATCAGAAATTATATTCCATAGAGATCTGATTTGTAATTTCTTTAGGAGGTTTTTTTGGTTGCAGCTGAAGGACCCAGTATTTTAAAAAGTAAACAACCTGAGAATAAACTTCATTAAAAAGAGGTGTAAGTCTCTTTTCCGCAGGTTTCCTGTTTCATCTTTGATGTTTGTTTGAGTTTCAGGAGAGACAGGAATATAGAAAAGTACTGAGTATGTTAACAGTGTCAAGTAGAGAACAGAGTAAGTGAAGTGTTTTCAGTATTTTCAGGCTCAAGGCTTATCTGAATCAACTAAAATTCCTAGACATATTAAAAGATACAGTAAGAAGTGCATTGTCACTTATTCTTAAAAGGTACATCTGTAAACTCCTCAGTCTCAGTAAATGCTTAATCCTATGCACACTTCCTAAAGCTATTGTCTTATTTTCCATGGTATTGAAGGCAGATGAATTTTTTTTTTTTTTTGCATCTGACCCTAAGAAACTATTCTCCCTCCCATTGTAATTGACTAATTCTATATTTTTGCTTTGTTCCCTAAAGTTTCAGATTACTCCACAAACTGTTTCCCCAGACTAAAATGTGCACACCAAACCGAAGTGTACATGTTTGTGCACATGTTGACCTTTTTAACGTGTTTGACTTTGGGGTAAGAATTGATGAGAGTACAAGGAGTCATTACTGTTACTGAACACTGTTTATCTTATCCAAGGCCTTTCCTCAGTTAATGTATATGAAAGTAAAGCTTTCAGTAGGTATCATCAGTCTATTAAATTCAATAGTTCTATCACAATCGATGAAACAACAGTGGTTTAGAGATTCTGACAATTACTGAAGTTGGGATAAAAAATAAAAATAAAACACTTGTAGAAGTTCACGGAAAAGCAACCAAGCATCATTTTGTTCTCTATGTTGAGTTAGTGTATCTGAGTCTGTATTGTGAGTACTATTGTCTCCATCAATCCCACCGTAGCTCTACATTTAATAAAAAAGATGGTTCTGAAGGATTCATTCCAGTTTGAAGTTTGCATAAAAGAAGAAGAGTATTTTTTAAGATGTCCACAATAAATTAATATATGAAATTCTTTAATCGTGATTTTTCAGGAATCCTTCCCCATAATTATCGTAACTTGGTCAGTGTCAGAGTTCCTTGAAATTCTACTGAAGTTGATAAAGCAAAGCTCAACCTACTCCACATTGAGTAGGGCACTAAGTAGTCGTCTCAACAGGGAAGATGCCTTGTGATAGAAGATCGCTATAATTTCTTGCAGTATTTAGTTTTCCTGTAGTCACCTTCTCTGCTATTATCCTCCATCCCTATTTAACACATAAGATAGCTTTAATTCACTTTATTTATGATGGGATTTTAGGATATATAAATGTAACCAAAGTAACATCTAAGCTAACAAAAGTTATCATCATCTATTTTTGCAGTTTTTGCAGTTTCATATAGTAGCAAGAGTATTAGATTCAAACTGTCACAGATAGCTGATTTTCTACGTGTTTGCAAATGCTGGGGCTCACCTAGAAAAGATGAGTCTTGGGGCATTTAGAGTTTAAAATTATTTTCATAATGGGAAATTATGAAAGAAGGAATTCTAGCCCAGCTTCCTGAAACTTCTCAGGCCCAGCAGTGGCCAGCTTCTATGATGTTGTATTTTGTAGCTTTGCAGTCTGGTAGACAATACTTGTAAGACCTTTGGTCCTGGTTCTGCTCTCATTTGTATTTGTGTAAACCAAGAGCGACCTCAAGTTATCCCTGCTTTACAGCATTTTCAAAGAGAGAAGAGATAAGCCTGTATATATCACTTACCAGGGATCTTAAAAGCAAAGAGATTGTTTGGTGCTATGAAGCTATTGTGATAGCTATTATGCATACCAATCTCAGGCTATTTTAAGTTGACTAATTAAGGAAAGTTGAATACTAAAGAAATTCTCTAGGCCCTCCTAATCTGAAATAATATCAGTCTGTGCTTTATCAACTCACTGGGGCCTGTTTGTGAACATTATATGGATGTTCCTAACTGCTTTGGAGGCAGAACTAAGCCAGGGTGGGCTCAGTGTACTGGGAGGATAACAGAGCTACACTATCTGTTTTTTGGCTGAGCTGATTCAGATTCCTCTAATATGAAAACACCTTTTTTTTATACAAATACAAGGAGAAACATAGTCTGTCAAATATCTGTTCCATCCGTATAGTATTTGTTTCTTGTTACTGTTCCAACTCTGTGGAGTTATCTGGGAATTTCAGATTCTTACATATAATTTGTTAATTGACTGAATAAGTGTAAAACTTAAAAAAGGCTATTAGTGCATTTTCTGTCTAGCTTCCTCTCACATCTGAAATGACAATCTCATTTTTAAGAGTCTATAGACTTGACAAATCTGCTACTGAACTTAATGTAAAGAACTCTTGAAATGTAGTATTTTAGGCATGGAACATATTCATATTACTTTGCTAACCTGCCATGAGTTGGTCTGGGTTTTGTTTGGATTCTGCAAAGTCTCACAGGAAGAAATTGGAGAAGACTCTGCTGGAGGACACTCACATTCAAAAAATGTATGCTGCTCTGAGATAACTTCTCTGTTTCCCTATTCTTCCCCTTTAAAGCTTGTACGTAAATGAGAAATACATTGTCATTCAGGGCTGCCTCAACCCAACCACAAGTTCTATGACTGACATTTGTGTAAAATGTTGATAGACAAATTCCTTAGTTATTTATCAATACTAAGCAGTCCCCACAGACATCACTCGGCAACCATATCCCATCATGCAGGAATTCCTACTTCCTTTCAAATCATTCATCTGTATATGGGAGCTATTTAAACAAATAAACTTACCTAGATATGAAAACACTTGCCACATCTATAAAGAAAAAAGGAATGCTTCATTTAATAAAAGACTTTCATTTGGATATATGACAAACACCCTGCAATATGTGAAGAACCAGAGAGATAAGAATACCTCCCTGCCATATACATCTCTTGACTTATACAAAGCACTAAGTTAAAAGTTCAAAATGTTAGAATTTATTAACCCATGCACATACAGCTTTATCCGTGTGTGAGACTTAGGTGTAAGAAAAGTGCCTAATGACTTGTGCTGCCTATTTTCTTTAAAGAAAAATCTTTTTATTACCACAAATATGGTTTTAAAGCCAAATTTCTGTCTGTCCTGTATGGATTTTCTAGAGAAAAAAAAATCACATTATTCTTCCTGTGAAGCAGTAAAGTTTTTACAGGAGCAGGATTTTTTTTTTTTTTTTCTGAGGAGTGAATAAGGATTTCAGATTTTAGACTAATTTTTAATTCTTGGAGTATTTAAGACTGAGCAGCACTGCATTGTGTGTCCCACCTATTTATTAAAATACAAAAGAATGTGTTTTATGCAATGTTTTTTAGTCCCATGAATTGGCACTTACATTTGGAAAATGTTAATCCGCTAGTTATATGCTAATACCAAATGAAAAAAACCCAAAACAACAAAAAAGCTTTCCTGATCAACTACTTGCTGGCAAGCTGCACTTCTGCTTGTCCCAGTACTCCTCAAGAACAGGTTTTAATGTTGCTGGATGATGATTTTATTCATTTATTTTTTATGAGATGATTCAATTCCTTCACCATCTACTTTTAAGACTCAAAAAATGCTGACTTTAGTCTGAATCAGAGACACATATCCAGGGGCAGAATTTGTCCCAGACAGCTACATTGAGGGCCCCTTTTTGAGTTTTGCAATGTTAGAACAGCAATGGGAAGTAGCCTCTCAAGAAGGGCTCTGTGTTATTCTCTTTAAAAGCAAGTGTGAGGGTATGTCAGGTACCATAGTCATTTACGGGGGGCACATTATAAGACCTGCCTTGTGTCAGCTCAGCTCTAGCAGGCAGAACAGTAGGTGCTTGTCTGCTCCTGTTATGCAGTTAGAATGGCAGCTCTGGGGCAATAGCTGCGATTTATTGTTTCAGATGTCCTTAAGTCCCTATGTGGTTACCTGAAGCTACACAGCTATCTTGCCTCTAGTAATCAGCCCTGCTATCAGCTTTTTCATGGAGGGCATTTTTGACCATTACGGTCAGATGCCTGAGTTACAGAAATGAAGCCCTGACAGAATTTTGGAGAATTGTGAGATGGAAATCTAATTTTATTGACCCTGGGGTCGACAAGGGAAGCTTAAAGAACCTGCCCAAAGAAACCAATCTATTCAAAATTAGTTAGCTTAAAGAAATTTGCTAAAACCTTGAACAAGGAGCAATTAAATACAAATAATGTTGAAAGAATACATGCAGTACAATAATCATGAACTTAACACAGAGAAGCAAACCTTAAAATCTAAAATACCTAAGTCCTAGTTCAGATGGTCAACCTACTAAGAAAAGACAAACTTCAAAGTCCTAAAAAATGAAGCATTTCATGATACCTGCAGGTGGGAACATCTGCAAGCAAAGGCTGTCAGTGCCAGAGAAACACAGTTTCAAGACAGACACACTGTTTTATCTTTTTGTCATTAAACTACATCACTACTAATATATTGGGTAGTTGTACCAGTCTCATTACTTACTTCATGGTTAAAACTGGGTGCAGTTAGTCTCAGTTAGTTCCTGGTGATTAAAGAAGATCTGACATGGACAAAGGGTTTACCACTTCTATGCCGTTTTTCATATCAGCATTTCTCTTGCTTCTGTTTCCCTGATCTCTTCTGGCTTGCCTTGTAATAGAAGTCTGAAGTTATACTTGGAAAATCTATACTTAGAAAGCCTATTAGAGGCCTACATCATTTTCACTGCCTTATGAATTAGAAGAGGTGCTGTAAATCACCAACCTAGACATCAGTTTTTATCCCTCTTCGTTCATCATTGTTCATCAGTTATGACACATACAGCTTGGATGAAGTTATCTGAGTTAAAACTGAGAAGTCAGTCCACTAATATATCAGAATAATATTTCAGTTGCTTTGCCACATGCAACATGTTTTACTTAGGAAGCATACCAGATTATGTGGTTACTCGATCATTCTATGGGATATTTATCCTCAGCTGGGTAAAGGAAACATGCCCAAATTAGCCTGCATCTTCATAGTGGCCAGCCAGTTACACGCACATTGTTCCAGAACAATATTGCATTGTTCCAGAACAATCCTTGCTCTGTGAAAGCTTTATAGGTGATGGGGTGGCAAGATGTACTTACTGTAATAGGCAAAGAGATGTATTTTAGGGGAAAAAGGACAGAGGTATATTGGAAATAAGGCTTCACTAGTCCTGCTGTTGAGGGTGCAACATATATGCATATAAACATATATAGTCTTTTTGCTAGTATCAGAATCATAGAATGGTTTAGGTTGGAAGGGACCTTAAAGACCATCTAGTTCCAACTCCCCTGCCATGGGCAGGGACACCTTCCACTAGACCAGGTTGCTCAAAGCCCTGTCCCACCTGGCCTTGAACACTTCCAGGGTTGGGGCATCCACAGCTTCTCTGGGCAACCTGTTACCAGTACCTCACCACCCTCATGGTGAAGAATTTCTTCCTTATATCTAATCTAAATTTATCCTCTTTCAGTTTAAAGCCATTAACCCTTGTCCTGTCACTACATGGCCTTGTAAAATGTCCCTCTCCAGCTTTCTTGTAGGCTGCCTTCAGGTGCTGGAAGGCTACTAGAAGGTCTCCCCAGAGCCTTCTCTTCTCCAGGCTGAACAAGCCCAACTCACTCAGCCTGTCTTCATAGGAGGGGTGCTCCAGCCCTCTGATCATCTTCGTGGCCCTCCTCTGGACTCGCTCCAACAGGTCCATGTCCTTCTTATGTTGGGGGCCCCAGAATTGGATGCAGTACTCCCGGTGGGGTCTCACCAGAGCGGAGTAGAGAGGGAGAATCACCTCCCTCGACCTGCTGTTCACACTTCTTTTAATGCAACACAGGATACGCTTGGCTTTCTGGGCTGCTGGCTCATGTTGAGCTTGTGGTCAACCAACCCCCCCAAGTCCTTCTCCTCAGGGCTGCTCTCAATCCCTTCATCCCCCAGCCTGTATCTGTGCTAGGGATTGCCCCGACCTATGTGCAGGACCTTGCACTTGGCCTTATTGAACTTCATGAGGTTCACATGGGCCCACCTCTTGAGCCTGTCAAGGTCCCTCTGGATGGCATCCCTTCCCTCCAGCATGTCAACCGCACCACACAGCTTGGTGTTGTTGACAAACTTGCTGAGGGTGCACTCAATCCCACTGTCTATGTTGCCGACAAAGATGTCAAACAGCGCCAGACCCAATACCGATCCCTGAGGAACACAACTCATCACATGGACGATCACCATTTGGACATCGAGCTGCTGACTGCAACTCTTTGAGTGCAACCATCCAGCCAATTCCTTATCCACCAAGTGGTCCATCTGCCAAATCCATGTCTCTCCAATTTGGAGACAAGGATGTTGTGTGGGATAGTGTCAAATGCTTTGCACAAGTCCAGGTAGATGACGTCAGTTGCTCTTTCCATATCCACCAAAGCTGTAAACCTGTTGCAGAAGGCCACCAAATTTCTCAGGCTTGATATGCCCTTAGTGAAGCCATGTTGGTTGTCACCATGTCACCTCCTTGTTTTCCATGTGCCCTAGCATAGTTTCCAGGAGGATCTGCTCCATGATCTTGCCAGGCACAGAGGTGAGACTGACTGGCCTGTAGTTCCCTGGGTCTTCCTTTTTTCCCTTTTTAAAAATGGGCGTTGTGTTTCCCTTTTTCCAGTCAGTGGGAACTTCACTGGACTGCCATGACTTCTCAAATATGATGGATAGTGGCTTAGCAACTTCATCCACCAGTTCCCTCAGGACCTGTAGATATATCTCATCAGATCCCATGGACTCATGCAGCTTCAGGTTCCTTAGATGGTCTCGAACCTTATCTACTCCTACAGTGGGCGGTTCTTCATTCTCCCAGTCCCTGCCTTTGCCTTCTGTGACTTAGGTGGTGTGGCTTGAGCACTTGCTAGTGAAGACTGAGGCAAAAAAGTCATTGAGTACCTCAACCTTCCTCACACCCTGGGTAACCAGGTCTCCTGTTTCCTTCTGGAGAAAGCCCACATTTTCCCTAGTCTTCCTTTTATTGCCGACGTACCTATAGAAGCTTTTCTTGTTGCCCTTGACATCCCTGGCCGGATTCAATTCTATCAGGGCTTTAGCTTTCCTAACCTGATCCCTGGCTGCACAGACAGTTTCTCTATATTCCTCCCAGTCTACCTGTCCTTGCTTCCACTCTCCTTAGGCTTCCTTTTTGCATTTGAGTTTGTCCATGAGCTCATTGTTCATCCATGCAGGCCTCCTGGTGTTTTTGCCTGACTTCTTCTTTGTTGGGATGCATCACTCCTGAGCTTGGAGGAGGTGATCCTTGAATATTAACCAGCTTTCTTGGGTCCCTCTTCCCTCCAGGGCTTTATTTCATGGTATTCCACTAAGCAGATCCCTGAAGAGGCCGAAGTCTGCTCTCCTGAAGCCCAGGGTAGTAAGCTTGCTGTGCGCCCTCCTCACTGCCCTAAGGATCTTGAATTCCACCATTTTATGGCCACTGCAGCCAAGGCTGCCCTTGAGTAGTAGAGTAACAAACTCAAACTGGAGCACTGGTGCTTTATAATTTCTTATTACTCTAAAAGGTGTTTGTGTAATGTGTCTGTGAAAATTTATTAACAGAAAAAACCTAGTGAGTCAGCTATTTTAGTCTGATCATCAAAGAATGAAATCCTGAATCAGAGAGACACAATGTACTCTGTACAATGTACAAGATATAGATGAGTAAGAACTGGCATGATTCACATATATATGTTGTATTAGAAAATATGAAGAGGAAGTCCCCTGAGAAATGAGAAAACAGACCAATTGATAATAGTCTCGATTATTAAAATCTGTGATCTGTCGACGCAATGGTTTTTGACGCCTCGCTCACAGTTTTCAATTTTGTGCTGTCAATACACAAATATTTACTACATTGGTTAGAGAGCCAATATTGTGGTAGGCTTCCATCATAACAGGCTTGTTTTCATTTACTTTTCACTTTGTTTAGCAAAATTGCTAGCTCTCAGATTGTGGATGAAACTCTCTGCTTTGGCTCACCTGATGTTTTAATTCCATCACAGGCAGGTGCAGTGCAGAGCTACTATGTCTTCTTTGTTATAGGATCTCACCTTTGAAATAAAACTGATAGCAAGTCTGCAAATACAGTGACTCTCTGTGCCTGATGAATTGGGTCCTCCTCCAAGGAGAGGCATTGCTGCTATGCTGCATTTGGGAAAATGTGATTTAGAAGGTAAATTTCCCAACAGCAAGCTAATTCTTGTGAGCTCTACCTTTAGCACATGATTTAAAGCACCCAAGGCAGTGCCAATCTTATGACAGCACATTCAGATACAAATGTTCCAGGAAAACCTTTTCAATCATGTGCTTGGATTCATATACCCCACTCTTCAGGTTGCTAGAACTTAATAAGTCTGATTTTCTTATACCCGCAATTATACATTTTAAAATGCAATGGTATGTGAAGTTATTTTCTGTCTCTACATAAACGCTTCCCACATTTCAGATATAATCAAGTATAATATTTATAACTGTATATAGTTATGCCGCTGGAAAATATCTAATTCTCTCAAATATAAGAAATATGTGATTCATTCAAATCTCATCAGTTCATTAGAGAGCATGTGAATTTCACCCAGAGGGCAACAAATGATATGTTGATAAATCCAATTATCATAATTTTGTTAGATTGACTGTCACAATGGGAAAATACCTTACTAAAAACACAAGACTTTAAAAGAGAAATATAAAGCCAGTCTGCTATAATGAGGCTATAAAATATGCATGTGCATTTTAAGAACCATCCATTGCCCCTGTGCAGACATGCCGTGTACTTGTTATTTCAGGAAGTTAGTGATGCATACATATGTCAGAGAAGCATGTCATGCAATCTTCTCATTTCAGTCCACAAGAGACAAAACAAATTCAGCACTAAGTGAAGAAAATGACATATGCACAGAGAGGGGATTTTTTATCTGGATGGTACCGCAGAGTACAGCGGGTCTCTTTACAGCTCACAGCTCAGCTATCTCACAGGTAGTGGTAATGCCCACAGCAAGTTTACTCACAGATACCACTCTGAGTAGTGTAGCACATTCTTCAGGATGATATTGAATAACTATTGCAAGTGGAAGTTGTCTATTTGTTAGCACAGCTGTCTAAACCCCATTCATTCACTTTGGGGGATGAGAAAAGTGGAGCCTTAAGGCAACCACAGTTTCCATTGTCCACCTCTGTCACATCCTCTGCCTGTATAGTGTACATTTTCCTGGTGCATGAAATTCTTTCTTTGGGGCAGATTGAATGATGTAGGGAAGAAAGTTGACTCTAAACTAGTGTTTTCCTCATCCTCAGTCAAGCTGGGACTGAATATCCATGAAATAACCTAAGACTTGCTTGGCATTCATTGTACAGCCTCCTGTTCAGTTAAAGATTCATTTATTTACAGACCATTTCTGGAGCAAAGATTTGATGGCAAGCTTTGGTGGGAAGGTGTGTACAAAAACAATGGTCAGAAGTAGTGCAAGGGTAATTTTAGTAAACTTTATTATTTTTACATTTTCTTTGCATTTGTATCTGGATTAAAAACCAGGACATTCTCGTGTCATTCAGAAAAAAGGTATGAATACATGTCAGTATGTCTCATGTATTTGTGTGGAATATGGCATACTATGTTTTATATCTCTGTTGCAAATCATTATGAGCTTAAACTGGTGTCCCTGTTACTCAGTGCAAACTTCTGAATCATCAGCGTTTTGGTTATTCTGACGTCTCCCTATCCTGCACCTGAAAACCCTTCCTAAGAAAAGCAACAGGCCTTGACAAATTACCAAATGAAACCATATTCCTTATTGAGTCAGAGGGAGGATTATAAGCATTTATTCATGCTCTGTGGCATTTAAGTATTAATAAGCTGGTCATGTTCATGCTGTCTGCAAATATTGTGCATATCCATTAAATTAATAAGTGTCTTATAATTCACAGGTGGAGAGAGTGTCTATACAGTTCAACTTACTGCATTACTGTACTATTCACCTATATGGACTTTCTCTGCTTCATCTGCTCTGTGAATATCAATTTCCTTACCAGAACATGATTTCTAACTGTCTAAATCCCCAACAGCTTCAAGCAGTTTCTTTTAAAAAATAATCAGTCTGCCACAGAGCCTCACATCTCCTTGGTGCTCCATTAGGTACAGATCTGGGCCAGTGGGAGCTTTTTTGGACAGTGTGGCTATATCATTTTAAAGTCCCGTACCAGTTGCCCATGCTGGGTTTAAAAATGCAACTTAATTCAGTGAGACAGAGGAGATTCCAGAAACTAGCTTCCAGTCTGATCAGGTTTTTAAGTTTTGAATTTAAGCTGAGAAAGAAAGTGGCTATTTTAGATCATTTCAAGAAGTTTTATGTGCCCTTTGTGCCTTGTACAATTTGGATTAATGTTAACGATTATAATATTGGGATTTACAGACAGGACTGTTATTCTTGTCTTTCTTTTAGCATTTTAAAAACCTTATAAAACATTCTAGGATGTCATCTGTCTAGAACATACATGGAATACAAAGTGGGCTGTTCCTACGTAATATGTTTTCTGATATTATTTAGGCATTGCTGTTTAGCTTATTTTTGGTTCTTAAATAACCTTTTTTGACAAAAAAACACCACCTATCAGGTATCATGCATGCAGTGACATTGTTTTAAGTTTTTAATTATACATCCACACACACTCACACAACATATATTCTATTATATATAAATGATAACACTCAGTACATCAGTGCACCCAGTTTGCCTGCTACTGTCAGTTATAGTCATACTCCAAGCAGAGATTCCCAAAACTGAGGAATGAGAGAAAAGACCCCATAAAGTCCATTAGGACTGAATTATAAATCAATCAGATGTTATGAATGTAATGGGTAGGAAGAAAAAAATTATTGTGGTAGATACTTACTTAGATATGCGTTAGCTATGCCTTTTGTTTTCAAAGATTTTCTTCATTTAGATTGTATTGCTCATTACTATGCTAAAAAAAGCTACTGGAATCAATAATATAAATTGTAATGAAAATGGTAACTGGCCTATTAATATTTATCTCCCTCTTCCCCAAACATTGTACTGAGGTTGACCAGAGAAATCTTTTTCTATGCAATTCGATCTTGGTCTATCACCAGCAGGATAGTTTTCAGGATTTTAAATACCATGTGTATTTGACAGGATTTCTTTATAAAATGAAACTCAGTACCAATATTCCCTTCCCTATGCTACACTTGAGAAAACAGTATGAACAGCATAATACAGTACGGTATTTAAAATCACCCATGGACAAAAGCAGGAACTTCCTACAACTAGAAAGGGTAAGACTCTCTAGCTCTCTAGCAGAAAATTCTTGAGGCATCGGACCAGAGGTGTCACAATATTTTATTTTCTAGAAAAATGATAAAAGACAGCAGGGGAGGAAGAGCATTAAAACACCTTTGAGTGCCACTCCCTTTAGGCAGTATTGTAGTTTAGACACAATATTACAGGAGCATGATGTTAAATTGTCCTACTGAAAAAAGTTCACAATTTAGTACCATTTGCTGGGGACTTCAGAGTTGGGCACACTCTAAACCAGAACTCTAAGGTACATTTAGGAGAGTCAATAAATGTTTAAGATAATGCTTAAACAGATTTGACTAATTGACGTAGGGCTCAAAAATTTTTTCTCAAACTGCCAAGAATATATTTTCCTTCTGTACTCATTAGCATTAGTATGTGGCTGATATATCTAGAGGATCTATCCCCAGTAGAATGGGACACTCGTCTGTAAAATAGGAAATATTAGATCTTTTACGGACAAAGAAACACAGCTAATGGACTCACTTCCTAGCATGCTATTGAGACAATACATAAATGTTTGAACAAGATTAATATTCCATTTTCCCCTCTCTTGAAACAAAGGGCTCACTAAGGTCAGGAAATACCTCTTCCTTCTCTCAGATTCAGCCCTTACTCCACTGATTTCATCACAGTTATAGAATAACTAAAAGTACTTTCTAGAGCACATATAGTCCAACCTCCTACCTCGAGCAGGACCTACATAGATCAAGTTGCTTAGTGCCTGAAAAAGGCCAAGCCCAGTCAAGCTTTGAATATGTCCAGAGTTTCCACAACCTCTATGGACAACCCTTCCCAAAGTTTGATTACCCTCACAGTGAAAAAATATGTCCTTATATTTAACCAGAATTCCAATCTTGCAACTTGTGACTGCTGTCTGATGTCCTATCACTGTGCATCTCTGAGGAGAGACTGGCTCTGCCTTCCCTACGCCCTCTGTTAGGAGGTTGAAGCTGTCCCAGCCTCTCCTTGTACATTGCGTGCCAGTGCCTTCACCCTCTTGGGGGCCCTTGTCTGCACTGACTGCGGTATGGCATGACTCAGCTGGTATTGGGGAGCCCAGAACTGGACACAGGACTCCAGGTGCTCTCTCACAAGTCCCAAGTGGAGGCATCACTCCCCTCTGCATACTGGCTGCACTCTTGCCAATACAGTACAGTATGCTGCTGGCCACCTTCACTGCAAAGGCAAACTGCTGACTATCAACTGGTTAAACCTCAGGATACCAGGTCAACGTATACCAATACACTCTATACTCAATATACTTAGTCGATATATAATTAGGTGTACAAAAAACCACTTTGTCAATAACTGAGTGGTGTAATACAACACTTTTGCTCAGTAAGAGCGTAGACTATCTGAACGGCCCAGCTTACTTCCCACCCCCTGCTCCTCATGCACAAAACTGCTATTTCGGCTGTTTCCCTACTTTGTGCCTTTGAGTAGGATATGGATCTAAGGATACCCTGAAAGAAAAATTTCCCTGCTCCCTAATTTTAAGGATAACAGAACCAATCTTAATTGTTTTCAGGTCTGCAGGAGTCTTTCCATTGGCTTGGGATCAAGATCTACAGATTTAACAGGCATTTACGACAGATCCCCAGGCACAATCTGATATTAGGTTGTTACTAAATCAGACTGTTGTTCTTTGCTTATACAAAACTTTGGAAGAAACATGGATGAAAAAAATGTATGCTTCATTTTCTCAAAAAACCAAAGGAGTTATGGACTACTTTACTACTTGTCTCAGGCTTTCAAAATAGTCTATATTATGTTCCTTCTATAGTCTGAAGAAAACAAAACAAAGGAAAGATTAAATGTATCTCTAGGCATAAGCACTAATGAAGTACTAATATCTAGAAATATTTTACGAAAGGTATGATAGAAGGAAAACCATGTCTAATGATTTCCAAAAGCTATTAACACTATCCAAAAGTTGTTTTGGTTTTTTTTTTCTTTTACAGTGTTTTTTAAATACTATCAAATTAGGAAAATACTTAGGAGCTTTTAAAATTCTACTTTAAGATACAAATCAAGAAAATATTAACTTCCATATTTGCATAATTTAATTAAAATATTATCACTAGTGACCAAAGTCAATAGTTATGCAGCTCCATAATTACACAGTACCAAAATACTTCCCTCTTATTTTTATGAATGGTACACAGCAAAGTCAATATTGGACACCTAATCAAAACAGAAGACCAATTTCCATTCACTTATATCTTTGATGTGGCACTCTGTCCTTCTAGGCTTACTTTTCAAAAGTGCAACTGACCTTAATGCCATGTTTAGCTGCAAAGCAATGGACAAGAATAGGAATTTGTTACCAAGTTGCCACATTTCAAAACCTCTCACCGGTTACCAGAATATTCCAGAATGAAGACTTTTTTTAGATTAATTAGCCTACCCACCAACCTGACAATGACAGAGTGAGTAAGGCAAAGTTGCCATTACTAAAGATCCATCAAATTATTTAATGTTAGACAGAATTTGAAGATATTTTAGTCTCGGCTTAACCGTGCTGAAAACGTTGGTCACAATGCAGTAAAAGCCTGCATAGAAATAAATAGAAATAAATGCATCAATATGTCGATAGCATAGTTTGACTTATACAGTGAAGAATCAGAGCTATACACTCCAAGAAGGCTGACTCATTTAGATCAGCTGAGAGTAGTCACACATCTCTGGGAAGGCAGTCACTGATCACTGTATCATCATCATACATTGACGGCCACAGTCATGGAGTATGAGGAAATTCGTATAGACTGGTGTCCTTTAACTATGATTGTGAGACCTATCCTTGCAATGTTACCTGTGCATGGAGGAGTAGAATTTGGTGTAGTCTACACACTGCAGAAACAGGAAAGGGAAATAATAGAATATAATAGGACTGAAGCTTTTGAGAAGCTTTCTAAGAAGAGATGCATGCTCCGAAAGATATCCAAAAGAGTCAGCTCATTGAAAGGAAATGGGTCACAAACCAATGCAGCCTTCTTAGGTCTAGACCTAACAAACTGTAAATCCTTAAAATACATTTTAAATCTTTAGACTAGAGTACAGTGAAGATTTTCTTGTCTATTCATGCCTGAAATTCTGGTCCCTCTCTAGATAGTCTCTTAAAAACCCTCTTACACGAGCCAGTCTCTTTTTCAAGACATGCAAGTACGTATTTTTAATCAATGCGTACACTTTAACTGAAGTTTGCTAGCTTTAAAATTTGTTATTTGTTGCAGTTCTGGGCAGCTAAACTGTAGCACAACTGAAGTGCCAGTGCACTTGTGACATGGTCGCTTTTTACATGGAAAATTTATCTGTATGAGTAATATTTTCTGGAAACTAAACATACTAAGACACTAGGCATCTGGAAAAGTGCCTTGTAGCTGTGAAAGCACAGGGAAAAGCATATGCTCAATTATTTTCGTGATAGACACAGGTTTTGATATCTGACAACCTGTTTCAACTCTTGAAGGTTTCAATGGTATTTGAAACCATATATCCTACCATTTTGGAAAATGCCTTATCACCAGATTAGAGTTTATTTTGCCTGTAGAAGAATATTAAACTGTTTTTCTTAGTGCTGTAAAAAAACAAGTATAAAAAATATAGTGAAAGATTAGCTGGATAATGGATGGATGAGCAGTTTCTACTCTATAAAAAGGGAAAGTAGTGGGATCCAGACCCTGTTCCAGGTCTGTGTATGAATTTCATGTAAAGTAGTCACTGGAAGAATTGTAGAAGTGTGTCATGGTTTAAGCCCAGCTGGCAACTAAGCGCCACACAGCCGCTCGCTCACTCCTCCCCTGCCCCAGTGGGATGGGGGAGAGAATAGGAAAAGTAAAAGTGAGAAAGCTCGTGGGCTGAGATAAGAACAGTTTAGTAAGTGAAATAAAATAAAATAAAATAATAATAATAATGATAATAACAATAAAAATTGTAATGAAAAGGAAAATAACAGCAACAACAACAAACAAGAAAGGCAAGTGATGCAAATGAAAACAATTGCTCACCACCCTCCGACCGATGCCCAGCCAAAACAGTGGTCCCCTGACCAGCTTTCCCCCTAGTTTATACACCGAGCATGACATCATATGGTATGGAAATTCCTTTGGTCAGTTGGGGTCAGCTGTCCCGGCTGTGTCCCCTCACAACTTCTTGTGCACCCCCAGCCTACTCGCTCGTGGGGTGGTGTGAGAAACAAAAAAGGCCTTGACTCTGTGTAAGCACTGCTCAGCAGTAACTAAAACATCCCTGTGTATCAATGCTGTTTTCAGCACAAACCAAAAACATGGCTCCATACTAGCTACTATGAAGAAAATTAAGTCTATCGCAGCCAAAACCAGCACAAAGTGATTCTTACAGTATGAATCAGAACCAAAATTGTTCTTTCCTCTTCCTGTGCTACCCAAAATACCTTCACCACTAGGCTAGACTAATGCTTGCTCTGACCAGGGATCCTCGGGTACTCTTTTATAACATGGCACAGTTTTAACAAGTAGCATGAAGTTCCTCAAAATGGTCTATAGCCAAATAGATACATTTTTTCATGCTGGATCCACCTCTGAGAAATACCTAGTTTTTAAAATACACAGTTTCTCACTTAAACTTTCCCAATGCAAAGGTAGAATTGTAGGCATATAGGTAGCTCAAAGTGAAAGAAAAAAAGAACAATAAAGAAAAAGCAATAAGTAAATAAGCAAAAGGGTGATTTCTGGACTTCTAGAGAGAAATGACAACAACTAATTTACCGAGAGCCAGTAAATGTTCACCTTTTAAGATCTGGTATTAAATAGTTTACTCAAGTTCAGCCTTTATTTGGACAGGGGAAGGAATTCAGGTCTCCAAGATCCCTCGTGTTGTCCTAATACTTAATCCAACTTCCTCTAATCATAAAAAATTTATGTATTAATATACACTAAGGCATCCATACACACTAATTGGCATATGCTTTTAAGTCTGTCAGAATGTGCATTATGTGAATAAACCATATCAGGTCTGATTCCGAACTTGCATATTTCAGATTACACATGTAAGTTATTAAACATCCTTAAAAATGTCAAGTATTATTTGTTTTAAATGTTGTTTTATTCATTCATCTTCTTAGCCTATCCAATTTCTCCTTAAAATATATTAAATTTATTACTGTGATAAATTGTTGTGGTACTGTTGTGACTTTAAAGATGACTCACTTTTTTTTAAACTTGCATATTACCTTAAAAATAAAACTGCAAATTTTATCTAAAGTAAAATTATAGAATAGCAAGAAATCAGAATCAAGGAATCAAGGAAGAGTATCACCAGAAAAGATTTTAAATCATTAATAAAGGAAGTTAAAAGAATTTGTCTTTCAAAACCAGCTCTCTATACCTTTGAAGATGGTAAAACATGCAACTGTTTTGTTTCAGTAACAAATGTTCAAAGTTCACATGTCACACAGGTCTGTAAGGTTTTAAAACAAACAGTAAAATGCTGGGTTGATAGTGGGCTTTTGAATTTCTCATTTTTGGATGATCTCCATCCACATCACTGTAATTTGAAGAAGTGCTTAGATAGGAAAAATATAATTTTAAACTATTTGTGACAACAGATCTTTGGAATCTAAATGCCACTTGAAGTCTAGTATGGACTTCAGAACCGGTCTTTTAAGTATTAAGTTTCTATTTTTCAGTGATCTGTCATGTCTGGGTTGCACTGCTGTGTTGATATGCTTTACATATCATAAATCATATACCATCCATTCTATGTTTGTCTTAGCATAATGTAATTTTTTTTTTTTGTATAATTTTTTATTTATTTTAAAAGCATAACATTTTGGAGGTGCCTGCTATTGTCCATTTCACCCAGTTAAGTAGAGGAATGCATTATAGTATAGTGACAACTAATCATGGCCCTCATATCTACCTCTGCATATATACCTGTAACAGAAACTATATCCTAGTGCTTTCTTACATCTGTGTGAATATACTGAGGCAGGTTCTGCTAATTGTGGCCATGAGATCTGTGTGTGTATTGGGTTCGCATGGCAAGGTTTTGATAGGGGGGGCACTGCAGGGGTGGCTTCTGTGAAAGATGCCAGAAGCTTCCCCTATGTCCGATAGAGCCAACGCCAGCCGGCTCCAAGACAGACCTGCCGCTGGCCAAAGCTGAGCCCATCAGTGATGGTGGTAGCACCACTGTGATAACATATTTAAGGGGGGAAAAAACTGCTGTGCCGCAGCAGCCAGAAGAGAGAGGAGTGAGAATATGTGAGAGAAACAACTCTGCAGACACCAAGGTCACTGAAGGAGGGGGAGGAGAGGCTCCAGGCGCCAGAGCAGAGATTCCCCTGCAGCCCGTGGTGAAGACCATGGTGAGGCAGGCTGTGCCCCTGCAGCCCATGGAGAGAGTCCATGGTAGAGCAGACATCCACCTGCAGCCCATGGAGGACCCCACGCTGGAGTAGGTGGATGCCCAAAGGAGGCTGTGACCCCATGGGAAGCCTGTGCTGGAGCAGGCTCCTCGCAGGACCTGTGGACCCGTGGAGAGAGGAGCCCACGCTGGAGCAGGTTTGCTCGCAGGACTTTTGACCCTGTGGGGGACCCACTCTGGAGCAGTGCACTCCTGAAGGACTGCACCCTGAGGAAAAGAGGCATGCTGGAGCAGTTCGTGAAGAACTGTAGCCTGTGGGAAGGACCTACGTTGGAGAACTGTCTCCCGTGTGAAAGACCCCATGCTGGAGCTGGGGAGGAGTGTGAGGAGGAAGGAGTGGCAGAGACAGTGTGTGATGAACTGACCACAACCCCCATTCCCCATTCCCCTGTGCCACTCATGAGGAAAAAAATGGAAGCAATGTTTTACAGAGGACAAGGTAAAGCATGCATTTGCTTGTTTGTTTATCTATCAAGGGAACAATAATGGCAAAAGCTTCAGGTTGTAATCACAGATCTATCCTTTCATCATCACTTCTCCAGTAACTTCTGCAGGGTTCATATGCGCAAAAAACCCGTTTCAAAAGTAAATGATAAAATCTCTTATCTGCAATTAAGGTCTTGCACAGCGTCATGTTCCGTGAATGATTATCAGAAAAGTACCAGGGAAGGTCAAAAGATCTGACTCTCAAATTATCTTATTCAGTGCTTAGTGACACAGAAAACTAAGCCATCAGATCTTTCTGGGATTGTAGCTCTGCTGCTTTAGTCCTCAACAATGCAAACTAGCATCCCTCCATCGCTTACACTGGAAATGGGAGCTACAATACTTAGAACTCATCATGGATCTGGACAACAGCAGTATCTTCTGATGCAGTTAACCAATTTTAGAACCACTTCAATAAGCAGAGACTGTACAGTTGGAAAAAAACAGTAAAGCCCTTCACAGAAGAGAATTATGGAATCTCTAATGTGTTTACTTAGATGAAGAATGAGATGCTTTTATTTGGATGAAAGTATTCAGAGGAAATTTTATACAACCTGTTTCCAAGGACAAGTTAAAAAGTGCAAACAAAATTGTAGGCAGTACCTGGATGATACTATAGATGATATTAGAGATATGCAGACTCTTTCCTGGGTCTGAGAGTCTCAAAGTCCAGGAAAGAGCACAAATAATTCTTTTTCAGATTGTCCTGTTAGGAAAAAGAAATGTTTTCTCCTCTTTTTTAGGCAGGTTTTTTTTTCTTCACTGCCTTTATTTTCCTCTCCCCCCTCCCAACACACACAACCTCCACCCTCAAAGCAGAAGAAAAATAGTCGTATCCTCCTGAACCTCCACCAATTTTCCTGACGTTGTAATTAAAGAGCTGACAGGGAAAGTGCAGTACTTGCTGTGAAATGAAATTGTTACACTAAAGAGAAACCTAGACAGCTCAGTGATAAGATAATTTAGATGGCAAAGGAAGGCAGCTAATGTATATGTGGGTATAAATGACAAAGAGTGGAGATTCGAGCTTTTGAAAAACGTGGTTCAGACATCTCTTCTTCAGACTGTGGGGAAGAAGGTGCAGAGCTGTACTTTCAGCTTTCCTGCCAGTCATAGGTAGAAGCTGAGAGCTATTGAACAGGAGCTGCATCTGAATGAGAAAGTAAGAGACAGAAGGAAATTGATGGCAGGTAAGTGTTGTTAAAGCAGAACTGTGTAATGAGGGAAAAAGTAACAAGTAGAAGGAAAAACATGGTGGTTTCCTAAAGAAAAGGAGCCAAAGCATTTTGAAATATTGTTTCTTTTCAGATACAAGAAGGGATAATGAGAACACAGTAGCTGAACTGTAGGTATAAAGTGAACATTTTTTTTTCTCTTTTTTAAGCAAAACACGATGAATTACATAGAAATTACTTTTGGCTTAGTCTGAAAAGAGACCTAAAATATAAAGATATAAAGGCCATTAAAAAGGGTGATTCAGGAGGACTGGAGCATGTGGTATAATATATATAAAAGGAGAGTATCAGAAGAAAGGAATGACATTTGCAAATTTCCTACCAACATAAACCATTTGGACTGAAGTGAAAGATACAAATGCCAAGAAAATAATTACAGGAAATTTTTGAAGACTTTGTAGGTCTGAATGACAATCTAAACCACAAAGTATAAGCACTACAATGCCCATAATAAAGGATCTCCATTACTCTGACATTTCAAAATATGAAAACCATGAAGTGCTCATGAAAGGGGCTAATTTGAGAGTCACTGTAATATGTACTGCTTGAACAGCCAGAGAGACCCACAGCTTTATTTGTTTACTTCAAAGAAAGGACCCATGTAGATAAGTTATTGGTATGTGAATAGTCAATGGTGATGAAAAATTAGACTTAAGAAACCCTAAAAGGTTACTGCAGAAAACTAAATATTTGAAGTGTTGAGAATTTGTAAAATGCTTAAAAGATTATAATTTGAAAATATACAGAGGTGAATGATGTGGTTAAAAAAGGAAGCTGACAGGAAGTATTGGCAACACTTTAAACCAAGCCTAAAAAAATTTGAGAGCTTTTGCTTATCTTTTTTTTTCTTTTAGTCAATATTTTAGTTTCACATCTTTGCATGACCAGAATACCAGATTCACCAGCTGTAGAATCAAATTACAGTTTTAAGGAGTATCTTTTTTATATTACAGCCAAAGTAAGGACACACGCATCTTATAAGAAAGCTTACTCATGAGAGATTTCGCATCTATAATTTTGTGATACTGACTTTGAATAAGGTTGAAAACCAATTCTGAGAATCATTTCGATCATGTCCAAACTATGTATACAGATTTTCAAAAACTGACTTTAATGAAAGATGTTTATAAAAATCACAGCTGAGTCATGACCTCCTTATCAAATGTAGCTAATTCTCAGTTCTGTATACAAATGATAGACAAGTAAGTGTGAATGAACACAAACTGTAAAAGTCAAGGCAGTATCTGCTGAACATTCATAAACAGCCATGGGAGAACTGAAAGACTATTAATGAACTTGCATGCAGAGAATGTTAGTCTAATATCCACAGGCTAATGAACAATGAAATGTTGTTGAAGAGATCTGTGAGTAAAGGATAAGTGAATTTCCACCAAATCATTTTTTCTTGTTAATGGAAAAATGCTTGAAGACAGAATTATGCTTTGTTTCTTATGCTTGGTATCTATCATTTGATAATGGTTTCTATGTAAAATTTACTGAAATAAATTCCAAACTGCAATCATTGCCTAACATCTTTGCTTTTTCATCAATCTTTCTTTTCTTTTTCTTCTCTTTTTGTAATTTTAACTCGCCATTGTATTTCTTTTCATTTGACTGTTGAAATTCATTGTACTTATTTGTTTAGAGTCTCTGCATTATTCTTTTGTTAATGTAGTGCAATAATCCTGAAATATTCACTCATTACAGTTGATGGCATCAAATCAGATTACCTTACATAGCAACCGTTACCAAGAAAGTCAACATCTCAAGCTATATAATCTGTGTTAACATTGTTAAATGCTTTTTTTTATTTTATTTTAAAGCCTCATCTAACCTTCCTTTTTCAGTGGGACTTCTTTTTCCATATAGTTATTTACAATCTCTTAGCAGTAAAAGAAACCCAATCTTGATAAATGAAAGACTAAACAGTTCTCATACTATGAAACAAGTCTGAACAGCAGTCAAAAAAGAGAAAGCATGTTTCATTGCTAGGATAGCTTGTTTATTATCTCACAGAATTGTAAAAGAAACTAATTTGTAAAGTGTTTACCATGTTTATAAGCAAATTTAGATAGATGTTTGGCATGGACAGTTCTGCACCTATAAAATAGCACCCATAGAGAAGACAGAAGAGAAAGAACAACTTGATTAATGAAAAAAAATTCCTTTATGCCTGTCCCTTTAAGTACTCCTGAAAGATGTTGGACTAACAGCAATGGAAGCAGGCAGAAGAGAGGCAGCAACAAAGTTTTCTGATGCTAGCCTATGGGAGCACCTAACTGGCATCTCAAAATTGTAGTTACAGTTCTCTGTTTAGGCTTTGGCTTGTCTGCTGCAAGTTCCTCCCTTAGGTCCAGCCAGCTGTGATAGCAATTTTGAGACATTGTTCAATCTATTTGTAAATTCTTAATTTTTTCTTCTGTTCTGTGTCTAGGGCTCTTCTAATTCCTGTGCCTGTCCAGGTTAGGCCCTGTCTAGTCTTTTTAAGATGCTTCTTTCCCCTCAAGCTGCTCACATAGAAAAGTACACTTCATTATGTTTCCCATCACCTAAAGCACATTCCTGTCTGCAGACTTGGTCAGAATAGGGACTTAGTATGCTTAATTCATTCAAAAGAAAAGGCAGGCTAACTGAATTTCTCTAAACCTTGGCTTGATTATAGTTAGAAAGTCACCTTATTTAACACTGTATTATACTTAATAACCTTGTGATGGTGATCTTGAGCTACAGTCTTATTCAGGAATAGCCACCCCTCACACATGCACCACTCATCTGTCAATCCATGTAATTCCTTAAAAGTGTTGGTACTTATTCATGGTTCTATGTAATTATTTTATTCTGCAACAAGCCGAGGCAATATGTTTTAAAATTGTTTTAGGGTGATCTCCAATTTTTTTCCCAGTGAATAAAGATCTTAGCAGAATGAAGTAAAATATAGTGCATTGTAAGAAATTTTGCATCAAGAACAAGAGAAATACAGAAAAAGACAGCTGGGTTCACCAGCAGATTTCAATATCATTCACAAAAAAATTGGGAGAAGGCAGTGGCTACTTCCACCCACAGACTGTAAAGTTGCTGGAGCGCTTATCTGCTGTACTGAAGTGCTGGGACCAAAACTCTCTTTACACTTGATTTCGAGCAAAGACTTGAACTTGGCTCTTCCACATCTCAAGAGAGTATGGCTTGTAGGATACTCTGGAATGAGTAAATATCAATGTCCTTTTGAAGGGTCTCTGTTTCATGTAACTAAATATTAATTCAGTAAAAGAATAAGAATGACATTGCATAGTGTAATCGTTAGAGTACTCAACTGGATGGAAAGACAGCTGGATTCCAGCCTCTTTCAGTGAGTGGCGTCTGCTGCCCATTGCTTTGTTTTTCCTCCGTTTTGTATTTACAAAATAAAAAATTTCTAATGCCTGAATCCCCTTGGCTCTTCAGAAACTTTCATTTAACATTCTGAAAAGAACTGCTTTGACATTGCTGCAATTTTTCTCCATACTTTCCTTTGCTAAAAAAGTGAAAATCATATTTGAAATTGTTTTGACTGTTTCAGAGATGCAAATCTCAGCAACAAATGGATGCCCCAAAGTGTTAGTTCTTTGGGTATTTTTTCTTGTCAAAGTTTATTGAAGAGTTGAAATACAAATCAGACTACAGATGTTTGCAATTAACTTGGCAAGAGTTTTTGTTATTGTTGTTATTTTTGTTTTTCATTCCTAAACACCTTAGCCAGTGACTGTTTATTTAGCACAGGAAGTCTACATGGATTCCTTTGACAGGAGAGAAAAATTAAAACCATAGTTGTTTAGGCTTTCTAACACTTTAAAAATATTTGTTCCAGTTTAATCAAATGCAGATTAGATTCAGGCCACAAGGTTTAAACTTGCCTATTTTAATTTGTTAGAAGACTGAGAAATGTCCTAAAACTGGACTGGCAAGAAAATTTCCTTCCTTTCCCTCTCCCAGATTATTAGTAATTTAATAAAATGTCTTTGCGGAATTTTAAAATTTTCTAAGCCAGATTAATGAAAATAATCCTTCCTGCACTGGGACTACCTCACAGTTAACTCCAATTTCTTTGCTCTGTGAGGTTGCACTTGACTGGTCTGAATACCACTTCCACTTATTTTGGGATATAAGGAGATTATTTAAATTTATGTGTCTCTCAAGTGCGCCAATCTCTCTAAGGCTTTATATGTCTTTTGGTACATCTTTTGGCAGCTACAGTATTAAATATGGTAAGCAGATACAAAGATGATTAAGGGCTGATTTGGCATTTGTACAAAATATTTTAAAATGTGTATTCATTTAATAGTGGTTGAAAATCTCTGCTTTTACTGTATATGAGATAGCAGTTTGAATTTGAGTTACGTGTAAAGATAAATCACTATCTGTGATGATGAATTTGTCTGCTGGAATACTTTTGCTGAAGAGTGATAAAAAGTGCAGGAGAAACTCTAAAGAGATTAAGGAACTTCTGTGGTTGTAGTAGGCTTTGAATAAAATAGCAGTTAATAACCAATTTTGTTTCCTCTCAAAGTTTACTTTGACAGTGGTAATTTCCTGATGGCAACCCATAAGAGAAGATAGGGGTGGTCTTCCTTAACTATTAAATGGTATTTCATTTTGAGTATTTTTTTCACATTTCATCAACTATAACCTCTCATTCCACCACTTTCTCTGTTTTAAGAATAGTGGTTATCTGAATCAAACATGTATTAGTGACTCAAAAAAATTACACTTTTTTTAATGCTGGCTGTTAATAATACAATCATTGTGTGGTTATAGTAACTTTTAGTCCTTTCCTTGCTCCATATAAACTCCCAGCAAGATTTGCAGAAACTCCTTGTATGGTTTAAGGATGTGGAATCACAAAACAAACACAAGCATTCTGTAACACTTAAATTCTATAAACACAGTTTCTTCAGACTTCAAAAACAGGGCCTAATTTCAAGTGAACTGAAGTCAGAGACTCCGCTTGACTTTAGAAATCTTTGATTCCTTTTATATTTCCCAAGTCATTTGGGCAGTCTTTACTGGTGTTAAAAAGAAGGTTCTCATCTCTTAACCAGGGATGATTGTAAACAGTCATGCTTGTAGTCTCACTTTTCACTACATCTGGTGTAAAGAAATAGAAAGAAAAAGAAAGAAACGTGTTCAGTAACTTGTCTTTGAGTAAAAATAGGGCATTCTTCAAAGTTAGTTTTATGGTTCTGGTTTTGAGAGTGATTTGTATATGTTTCTCTCCAAGAGGCTCAACCTTACTCTTCTGCTGCCACCAATATTTCTGACCTTTCTGTTGGTCCTTCCAGAGTTTTCGTTGTGTTGTAGCTGAGGAGTAACTTCAGCATTTCCAAACCTGTGAATTACCAACTTTTGCTAAACCACCCAAATTTTAGTCTTGTCCTTTGGATTCTTTTCCTCCCAGGGTCTGTTCCTCCACAACCCATTTCCATAGTTTCATGATAGCCATTGTAGCTTGCATATCTCAGTAACGGTGCACTGTGCACTGTTACAGAGAGAGAAGAGGATTCAAGATATTTATTTTAGTATAACATTTCTAGTATGTCTAACTATTTTAATATTGTTTTCTCTTCAAAGTAGGTGCTTTGGGTTAATTTCAAAACCATTTGAAGCATTACTTTGCTCAGAAAAGTATTTCCTGAGAAATTATTTCATTTAGACGGTAAAAGAAGTGTTTCTCTTCTGCATCTTTCCCATTCAGTTTTTCCCACCTTCTGCATGCTAATTTTCATTACCAAAAGCTTCCCTACAATTGATTTGACATTTTAGACTACTGTCCTCACAAGAATGAAAAGAGATACCTAAGAAGTAGCCATGAAAACTAGGATTTCATCACAGTGTGGTCAGACTCCTTAAAATCTTGTTTCTCATTTTCAGGACATAAGAATTTTTAAGAACTAATTGTATTATCATTAAAATCAATGGTGTTTTTACTGTCAACCCCAAGGGGAACAAGTTGAGTTCAGAACCTTTGAGAACTAAAACCAAGAGATTTTTAGCTTACCTGATCAACATAAAACAAAAAATCCAAGACAATTCTAAGGCTTATCGAATATTTTTGGGCAAGGACAGGTGAATATTTTTCTTCCTCTATTAAGTTATGTGAATCCCATCTTTTTTCACATAGTATGGAGGTCTTAAACTAAAGTAAAACTTTTAAAAAAGAAAGATTTTAATTTTAAATTTTCATAGGTTTTAAATGAATGGATGATGTCATGATAATCTAATAAAATAGCTTAATTGGCTAGTACAGTGATATATGCTGAAAAATTATTACTGAAAGCTGATATTCACTGAAACAAGAACAGCACAGAGAGGGTCCTTGGAAAAATGACAAAAGATTTGCTAATTTTCATGATACTTTGCAAACGTTACGGCTGCAGCTGGACCCATTTGTTCCAATCTATATGCGGAAGGGAACAAGCCTCAACCCCCCACTCCCTTTCCGACAGAGACTTTAGTAAACATCTTCCTCAAATGTGCTCACACTTTTTCTACCAGCTGATATAAGTGTGCAAGAAGACACAACCACTGACTAGATAATGCAGCAACAGTAAGTATAAAGTAGAGAAAACATAAAAAACCAAAGGAGTAGGTAAACAAAAGGGGAAGAAGCACAACTATAGATCTTAATTTTCTGTGCTGTTTTTCTTTTCTGCAGAAGACAATGCTGTTATTAAACTGATTAATTTTGCTGCAAGTATGCTAGGCTTCAAATCGTCTTAGACTTCTGTTACAACATGTTATTTGGCAGAATTAATATGATACACAGGATCATAGAATTACAGACTTGTTTGTAAAAAATCTTTGTAAAGTATTGAGCATTATGCTGGGCAGTGACAACAGGGTACCTCGCTTTAAAAACTAGATAATTTTTTAAAACAGTTGTTAAGAAAAATTATTATGAAAAAATGCCAACTTAACTTTTCTTAACACTTTCAGAACTGTAATTTTTTAGTTTGTTAGTTTTTCTTTCCAAGATGAAGACACTTAGACATCTGACTTCTAACATACTCAAGTTACTTCTAAAGTAAATAGGATATGAATATTCAGAAATTTTTTAAAATCAAGGTGACTGAGATTCTTAAATTGAGCATCAAAGATCATTAATTATTTTGGAAAATGGAGGGGCAAAGCTAGTATATGCGGAACAAATTTACAAGTACTGAAGCTCACAATTATTGTTTATACTTCCAATATCTTAGCAATAGTTTGACTATTATAAATTTGACTTCATTCAGTTGGAATAAAATTCAGGTAAATTAGAGGTGTTATTTAGAAAAAAATGAACTTATTTTATGATAAAAGTATGAATGCCCTATAAAGAATCTTCCAGTCCCTGTGTCTTTAATACAGATGGAGAGGAGGGGAGGGGAGAGGAGGGAAGAGGAGGGGAGGGGAAGGGGAAAGGGAAGAGGAAAGGGAAGGGGAAAGGGAAAGGGAGAGGGAAAGGGAAAGGGAAATATCTCAGATCACTGAGTATCTAAAAACCACTGCATGGTTTGGTGATCCCGTAAGTCAATCCCTGATTACTTGCAGGACAGGTGAAGAAAGGGTAGGTCCAGATCCTAGGATACTTAACCAGCTGCAAACCTCCTAAGAATGCGCAAACTATATAGGAACAGGTTAGCAGACAATAACAACCAAAAAAAGGCATAAGGGAAAGGAAGTACTCTAAAATTACAGAAGTTTTTATGTCTGTAAGGGAAAGGTATTTATATAAACTTCACTGAGACAGGTGCAATAGTGGACACTGGTTACAAAGAAATCTGCACTGCTTTTTAAAAATGGTTACAAATCAAATAAAAAGAATTGTTGTTACTTTTATGTTAAATAACTATCAAGTAAAAACAAACTTTAAGCATTTAAAAGCTCTAGGGACAGAATCAAAGAAGAAATAACATATATGACATGATTTGCTTTGGTGATTCTCAGCTTCATTTTCTATGTCAATTTTTATGCCCTTACAAGCTTATTAGTACACCCTCAATATTTCTTGATATTCATGATGCAACTAAAAAACTCAGTGAAAGTTTTGTTCCATTAATTCAGAAGTTGCTCTTAAAATGTTTGTTATTTCAGTTCTATGAATAGAACTGTAGCAAGTACCATTAAATCTTTAATGTTCATTTCAGTATGATACAAACACTGTGCATTTATTCTAAAGATGATAGTCATAGAATTTACCTACTTTTCAGTTACTTTGAATTTAAATGGTATAGATCTCCAGATAGCTCCACATATTTGTTTGTTTGTAATATCTTCCCAAGAGAAGTGGTAGAAATGCCATCAGTAATATCACCCAAAACTACAAGATCAAATACTATATAGCTGGCCTTTAACTGGCTGAATGACTAACATAAGTGTATAGTTCCTACAGGGAAAAATTTCAAGAGATTTTGGAACACATCGCCTGTCTTTGAAACCCATTTTCTGAAATCCCTGAGACACTATTACACACCTTTCTTTGCAATTTTAATGTGAAAATAGTCATGCAATAGATTCACTCTTTCTAAGATTGTAGGTAAGATCATGAACTGTTCCTCTCGGCAGCTTTTTCTTCCTGTGTCTCATTTTTGACGAGCTTCTTATTATAATAAAATTAACTGCTTCCTACATGAGAAAGCATTTACAGCCATTGTTTTGCTAAGTTTCTCCACTTTCTTTATGGAGAAATGATCTGCTTCTCCCAGCTTCAAATATTTTGGATTTTTTTCTTAATTCAAGTTCATGTTTGGTTTGGAGTAGAACTGGCTAAGTAGAACTTGGTAAAATTATACACTGTGAATTTGCTTTTCTGCTTGTTGATGGTTGGAAATGCGAACTAAAATGTTGCTCTGCTGTGGTTTTTCACAGCATTCTTCAGTATTTTTTATATTGAAACCATGCTATTTTAAGTAAGAAACTATTAAAGGTATTAATTTATTTATGAGAAATCTTTTTTCCAGTAAAACAAATGGCATTTCCCTACAGTTGCCATACAGCAGCATCTAAAATACAACACGTCTTCCTCAGTGTTCAGAATAGGAAATGACAATTTTGTCTGAAATACCTTTGTTTACTATCAGCAATAT
This sequence comes from Gavia stellata, assembly GCF_030936135.1. Lineage (NCBI taxonomy): Eukaryota > Metazoa > Chordata > Aves > Gaviiformes > Gaviidae > Gavia > Gavia stellata. The sequence goes on along the minus strand of NC_082598.1, from coordinate 18,740,283 downwards.
GGACATAGAAAGATAAACTGCTCCACTGTCACATTTTTATTATTCATTTAAGCTTCAGAGAGCTATAACATCAATAATGTAAGTTTCAGTATCAGAATGGAATGAAATAATGCTTCTGTCCTTTATTTCCCCCCATCTTTTCTGTATCCTCTCTCAACTTTGCCAGAGGAATATACCCAGGATATCACTACCTTAACAGTTAATCAATTTTTGACTAATGGTTTTTGTGTCCTTTTGTTAGAGATTCCCCCGCCCCGTTCCCTTGAGCAGCTGCTGTTTTCTCTGAACCATAGCAACCAGTCAAGCAAGCAGAATAAGTAGCTCCCTCAGAAAGCAACACCAACTCCTCTCCATACATGATCTAGTGAAGAGTGCTTCATAGCAACCATTCCCATCTTCCATTACTAGGCTTATAAATATTACTTCTCATGAATGAGGCGTATTATCAAGAAGGGCAGTGATATCAATAACCCTACCAACACTTCTCCATGGTCTACAGGCAGATGCAGATGAAAAGTTCTTTCAGTGGTGCTCTATGTAGTTTGGATCCTAATGACATAAGAGAGAGTGTTTTTGTGCTAGGAATTGGCCAGCTTGTAGTAGCAAAGAGCTTTTGGAAAGGCCATACGGCTGGAAAAGAGTAGCCTAGCAGGGCTCCTCTTGTTTGGTAACTTCCAGTTGGTATTGCAGGAGCCTAGCAGAAACAGGAGCACTAGGAAGTGATCATTAATAGTTACTTCACATGGCTTGGCAACAACAAACATTTCCATACCTTTTCCACAGACTGTTGAAGCTTACCTGTCCCACCTGGAGAAGACGTTACTTTAATTTCACACTTTCCATCAAAGGCAGAGTAAGAAGAACCGGTGAGTTTCAGATTTTCCTGCCTTGTAAGGGCATGTTGATGTGTCAAAGTAATAGAAAAATCTTAAGAACATTTTTGGAAGAAAAGGAGGTAAAGATAAATATGCTACTTTGTTATTATTCTTGCAGTATATCTCTTCCTTAAGCAAGTGTTTCAAGAGCACAAGTCTTTAAAAAGGACAAGAACAGTAAAGTACATTATAAATTCAGGATCAAAAGTTAAGTAAAACTAGAATGATGATTTACATATGCTTACAGAATGGTTAAAATAAAATTCTGATTATTTTTTTAGTAGATATCATCACTTCTTTTCGTCTTTCCTAAAATGATTAATGGTACTGAAAAAGACAGGTAGACACTTCCAGGATTTGGAATGAAATCAACTATCTCGACAGAACAAGTATTGCTTTGTCTTGTATTTTAATCCAAACTGTGCTTTAAAATTTACAAGAATAGTTATGTAGTTCATTTATACTGTTGATCGAACATAAATGAATGTCACTCCTCTGGGGCAAGGCTTGTATGCCTTATTATCTAACTTGCATTCGCAGATCAGTTGGGAGAATAACAAAAATGCCTATCCATTTTAAAGGTTTTCAAGGGATTCCATCATTAAAAATTCAAATACTGTCTGATTTAAGGTAGGAGACAGCTCATTTTTAAAGCATACAATAAAATCATCCTCACCTGAAACCCCATTATTATATACAATGAACATCCAGTGAATATATCAAATTAGCAAAAATTCTGCAAATTCCCTCTGGTCAAATAAATTGATGGTTTTATACTTGGAACTTTTGGCAACACTTCATTGAGGGAGCATTAATAGTTCATCAAACTCAAGATTAAGGGTTAGAACAGTTCATAAGATGCTTGAATTTGTACTTTTATAATTTCCAACCTTTGCTTTCTCAGGCTGAAATCTTTTGGACACTGAATAAAATATATTTTACTGTCTTCAAATACTGCATTTTAGATGTACTGATGTATTCTGTCATTTACAGTGCAAGAGACTAATTAACCTTGGAGTAGAATCTTATTTCATTCTGTAATTAAAAAAAAAAAAAAGGAAGAAAAAAAGAGCTTCACTTTCTTTTGCTGCCAAATCTCACTAAAGAGACCTACCTGTTCTGGATAACTTAGCACAGTCTGAGGTGTTCAAAGCACTGTTCAAGGGGTAATTAATTACAGCAATTGCCAGTGAGGTGTACCTTTGCTCTTCAGTCAGCTGTTTGCGAAAAACTGGTTCCGCTATCTGAAGAAAAGCAAGAAAGTATTCTCCCTGGGTTACTGCAGCTGAGAAAGATACAGTCATTCACTGAGGAGTATTGTTATAGGAAGTTCCAACAGGGTGCAGACATACTTTCAAAGCTGCGGTGAAACTACATGACCTTTCAATTACTACGTAAGAGGCTAGCTAGAATGTGAGATAATAAGAATAAACAGTGCACCAAAGTATTTTATTCACATATGAAACATTTTTTTGCATTTACCTTAATTTTTAGACTAAAAAGCAATTGTGGCACTTTGGTTTTCTTCCAAGACTTTTTTTTCCACTGACGTTTGCATCTCAAGTTTAATTAAGCTTTATAAATTCCAGTAAAGCTGGAAGACTTAGCAAAGGCTTAGATATGCTTGCCTGGCAAGAGCATTGTTATTTTCGAACTAGAGCTGGTTTTAATTGGATGGTGGAAAAAACAGTTTATTGCAATAAGTGAATCAAATTCATGGTAGAAGCTACTAAAATATTTACAGCACAAAGAAGAAATAAGTGATCTGGTAAGATGCTATAGCACTTGATGTGGATGTAAGTCTTAATATGAAGGGCGATGGTTAAAAAAAAGGAGGTAAAAAAAGAATTGACTAACTCTTAGAATAGATCTTAGACCATCTATATTGTGCTGCCTTTACTCAGTAAATTACGCATACCACCATGGTGACATTTCTTCAAGGCCCTCAATTAATCTACCGCTTTTTACGATCTTTCACACCTTTTGTTGTGGTCAAGAACCTTGGGAAGGGTGAAGTGGATGCTAATATTTATACAGCACTTAATGTAATTGGGTCCTGACCTGGCAAGGCACAACAATTATATAAATACATATTAAAAAAAAAAGAATTGCTTCAGGGATAAGCATGCATTGGTTCCTAGACCTGAGTTTTTGTTGGTCCTCTGGGCACAGGAAATATCAGATATATTATGACACACTGAGTGTGGTCTGTCAATAAATTAATATTTAACAATCAAGAGAGATTAGGAACTGAATGTTAGCTTTAGAAAAACACTCAAAAATTCCAAACTGAGCTGCTTCCCTGAAAACAATAGGCAAAGCCCAACAGAAACCAATTAACTTGCTGGGTTAAATAGACATTTGCAAAAGTACTATACTTAAGGTTTGAAAAATATAGGTTTAGGAAGAGGAGTGACCTAATATAGAAATGTTAAACATACAGTTTGAAAAAAAAACCTCAGCAGTTGAATGGCAAAGGTGTAGGAAGGGGCACTTTTTTCCCTCTGGATATAGAATGTAACTAGAATTCTGACAGAGAGACAAGTCTTGGTTTTTCTTGAAAAAAAAAAGTAAAAATGTAGGTTAACGAACAAGTATAGGTTAAATAGGTGTGTAGGTATCTCTTAAGAAAGTTGCTGTTTTCCTAAAATAGTCTGTTTTAAGGAAGTGTGCAATTCTTTGGGTGTTTTGAAAAAGTTTTTCTCTAACCCTGCAGCACCACCATAGAAATACATGCGTGTGACGAATTTACAGAAAAACAGTCTCCTCTGCCTCACTCAAAAGACTTTAACAGTTTTTTTCTGTCTGCTGGTAACACATATTTAAAAAAAAGGCTGCAGCTGGCAAGTACAAGGACAGACTGAAAGGTACAGGTCAAAGTGTACATGCACAAACACCTCAAATACAGTGCCTGAGGTGATCAAATATATTTTTGTAATCATCCAAGCATCTTTTTATTGTCTCGTCACTGCAAGTGATACATTCATCAGTATACAAGTGACTGCATTTCCATATTCTGTTCAAGAAATTTATCTTCTAGGTGTTGTTTTGACCCTTTGTTTATATGTGTTTATAAACCTAAGATTGAGTGAATGCAAAATGAAAGATTAATTATTAAAAGTGATATAAGACTGCTAAAAGTCTTAGATGTTTCTTTTCAAAACTTTTAGTATTTGGAGTTGTAAATTTTTATTAGAACAATGAAGCTTTGTTTATTGTATTATCTGGAGATTTATGGAATGCCAGCCTCATCTCATTTTTGTCAGTGTTCAATGTAGGAATATAATAGTCCGTATTAGAAAAGGTAGACCATTATAATAACCTTTCAAAGTGAAATGCTGCTAATTCTTTTCTGATTTTAACAATAGGTTTCTCTCACTTGAGACTGTCCTATACTCTTACCGGAAAACTGGCTTAGGTTTGTCAATAAAAGCTGATGGTACTAGCTCCTCTTCTAGTAAATACAATGCATTTTACTAGAGAAGTAATGCTCCACATTTTTGTGACTTTAAACACTGATTATTTTATACCCATTTAGATCATAAAGACTGAAATATTCTGCCGTTCTTCCCTCCTGTCCCAATTCCATCTCTCTTCTTTGATCCCTAATAGATGATCAAGGCTTTCTGGAGTGTGTCTCAGGTTTAAATGTATGCTCATCAGTTGGTCCAGTCAAAACCCACTTCTGTGCTGCACAGGACCCACTCTTGTCCTTTCCCTGGAAGATATGGGAACATTATTGTCTAGCAGGCTTGTGCAAAAGCCCATCATGTTCAGCCTCCATTGTATCAGCTAACATGGTAGACCAGGTTTCTGATCATGACTGCCTCCACAACATCCAGCTGATGAAGAGCTCCCCTAACAGCAGCTGAGGAGAAAATCCAAGGACACCTGAGGATCAGTTGTCATTATCCTGAGTCCACTGCTTTACATCCCGACCTAAAGGGCAAGTTCTAACAAACAAATATTTGCTGAGAGAACACTTTGGAAAAGTAAAAGAATTTGTGAGAAAATTTCCCCAAGTTCCTCTTGCAACAGCTGTTGCACTGCTGAGATATTTGTTCTGGTATACTGTATGGAAAAGTTTAAAGGAAGCTGGAATACTGAAGAAGAGAAGCTTCATGTAGTTAAATGCCTCAGCTCCATGTAGGAACTCTTACAATAGAAGGAATTTGGAGAGATGGCAAATTCTGCAGTGAGTTTTCTGTGCTGAAATGTATGAGTGAGGGCACCCAACCCTATCCATTCTTTGTCTCTGCTCCTCAGGAGGAGGGTAACCATCTGGAAAAAGGAGGGGGAAATTGTGCTTGCAGTGCAATCTTATTTTTCTAAAAGAATATTAGATCTGCAGAGAGCTATTTTGAGACACACAGAGGAGTCTAAGCTTTAGTAAACAATCATATTTATATAAAATCTGCCTGTGAAAATATTGCAGGGTGTAAAAATCCCTAGAACAATAAATCTTCTTGTTCTTCCTGATGGAGATAGATTCTAAGGTCATCAACTATAAGGATCAGATGAGTCTCACATGAATGCTCTGGCCCAGAGCTGCACTGGTAATAAACAGGATTTTTATTACATTTCTAAGTGCTCGATGACATGTGTTAAATTACTGTAGGCTTCACAAACTGCAGCTCAGAAGTGTTGTACAATTGGATATTTCGAATTTTTTCCCTTTGCTCCATTTCAACACAGTGCCTCAGCTTCTCTTGCAGAAGAAAAAATGCCTTTTGTTTCTTTTATTCACCATCTCACGAGACCCATTCAACTTTTACATGATTATGGTAAAGGAACGTAAGAATTTTTCACGTTGTCATAGAGCGAAATGCTTCCTCACTTGTATTTTTTAACTGTGATGGACCCTTCCATTTCATATCAGTTTGTCTAGCATTAATATAAGTTTGCACCTAAAGTGCAGGACATAGAAGCCCTTCTCAGCTTGTGATATATAGACACATCTTAGCCAGGGTATCATATCAGTCAGGATGATGACACACCCCCACCTCCTCCTGGCCATTCTCTCTAGACTAGATCAGGGTTTAGTGGACCAAGCAGCACATCTCTATCCAAAATATGCCCCTGTCCTACATGAGCTCTTAGTTCAATAGAAACAGCAATAAGTTCAGAGATACTTATCCCAAGATCCTTATTCTTTTAGTTTTTAATTTAGATTAAACTTTTGTTAAAATCAGCGAGTCTATCTTTCACAAGGTCTCTATGCATGTATTTGAATCAATGTTGGATCAGAACGTTAACTCCATTTCTGTGTTTGGACATGTTCACTACATTGAAAAAATCAAGACTGAAAAATCATTATGATTCATTGTGAATCAGAGCTTCCACCTCTCAATCAAGCCTCTCAAGGAAAAGACAACAATAAAGTATTGTGGACAAATCCAGTGCAGAACTGAAGTAAATGAGTTGTGGCATTTTTGTTTTATCACTACAGGCAAAGCTAGGGACATATTCAACTCTCTGCTTTTAATGAAACAAGTATGTCTGAGTTTCCTCAGCAGAGCTGATGGCCTAGTCTTCAGCCTATGCTTCTACTTTATTCAGTACTTGGAATGAATAATAATAAAAATAAAAAACAAAAAATCCTGCATTTTTGCATTTAAAATCAGGTCTCTAAAGGTTAAAGCAGCAATATTACAGGGTGAATATTTTGCAGGTGGATATTCTATCAGCCAAGAGAGAAGAAACCCAAAAATGCAGAACCATAGCCAGTCAATGCTACTCCCTGTAACTGAAATACTGAGAAATCTTCAAAAATATTCATTTTTCTTCATGTAATCATGATATTTTTTATTTATTTATTTTTCTTCATTTATTCAGACATCTACCTCCACACCCTTGTAGAAAGAATCCTAAAACATAATCTGACCTTGAGGTAGGTGGTGCCTTATTCTGCCTGAGCTATTCTTGTGTGACAGAGAGATGAATATGGACTTCACTAATTTCATCTTTTAAGAACTTTGAAAACAATTGCAGAGGAAACAGCCTCTATAAGTTTTATTCAGAATAGTAACTCAATAATTAAAGGTTAACAGTTTAGGTAAATTAGAATAAAAAAGCCTTAGCAAATTGTTAGTGGAATAACTCTATACTAAAGTGAATCTTTTTAGACTTAGTGCTTGTTTAAAAGGTGAAATCTTGGAAAGGTGCTGAAAAATAACTAAGGGGAGAATTTAAAGTAAAGTAGCTGTCTTTACTAGCTGTTCTCATTTCTTTTTTTCTTTTTTTTTTTTTTTTTCTGGAAGCAAGCTTTTAAGCTTAGCTGGCATCATAAGGCTGATCAGTTAATTTGATGTTATTTATATCTGAAAATCTGTAATGTTATTTTTCATTTAATTCTGGCAATATTGCAAAAATGATTTTGGGGATTATTTTTAGCTATCAGTGAAGAAATTTTCTAGGTGAAAAGTATAGAATACTATCCTGTCATTTATCTTCTACTTACATTAGCATCTTTGTTTTTTGAATTTTACCCTTGTTTAGTAATTTATTCTATTTAAGGTAAACTATTAGTTAGAAATAGAGCAATTTGATTATTATGTTTGTGTATATTTTTTTTCAGGAACAAAAAAGCAGGAAACTTTTATGTGTTCACCATTCCATGCTCTTTTTTTTAGCATTTAAGTTTTTCTTTAAAGTTAAGGCTTAACTTACAAAGCTGCCATAGATTTTTCCTGAGAATCACAATAGCTTCAAGGATTCTTCTGTGATAGTGTCCTTGGTCAAATTTATATTTCTTTCCGCCAAACCATCTCTCCCATTTATTGGCCATTTGACAGATGGTTTAGCTTCCACGGCAGTCTTCCCCTGTAGCCATGTTTTGGTCATGGCTCATATTGTTTCAACTCTTTGTTTCCATTAAAGAGTTCAATACCTCTTTACATTTATTCTAACAAGCGGCTGTTATGCCTACCAGGTTCAAAGAGATTTAACCCAACTACTAGCACAAGGGGGCTTCATAACTACAGAATTATATTTCATTAGTCCCATCAATCAAAACTTGATTGTTGGCATCATGGGGAAGTTAAGACACTCGACATATCGAGTTCTAAGGTCACGCAAATAGATTCTACTCCCGGAGCTTGTCAAGTGCATCCAGCTGGAACACCCAAGGGTCAGGGACAATACCACATTTATTATACATTGGAAAGAAATATCTGCTGTTGTGTGGAGAAGGAGCATATATTTGGGAAAACAGAACACGTATTTTTGAAAAGAAGGAGAAGCAAACTGCAAAGAAGTCCAAATGTGCTGCATTTTTACCCAAAGTAAAAGTGTTCCTCTGCTATAGGCCAAGCAGCCAGTAGGAGGCATTGCATTATTCACGATAAAATTCAGTCCCATATTCTGAGTAAAAATAGTATCATTTTTTTCCTTGTGATGATCAAAATCTTTTGTATTATATGTGCTCTATGACAGTTTTGTAAGCCTGAGACAGATTAATCTAGTCACCTTCATGGGACCACTTATTTTAATAAGAAAATTATAATTTAAGTGATACAATAATTCTCACAGCTTTTCATTGTTAATGTTTAAAAAAAATCAGAGTCAACCTGTAACTAAATGCAAAGAGTATTAATAAGATATTTCAAGAAGCAAATGTGCACCACCAGACTGAATTTGCAAAGACAGGCCATTAAATTGGTCTCTTGCATTCTTTTATATGTAATTTTAACTATAAACAACCTCCACAGGTACACAGGAGTATTAAGTGTAAATTGAACCAAACCAGAAATGCACTCCTTTTACTGAAGACACTCAGGAAGACGTGTTGCTATATAACTTTCGGCCAATTCCACATATATTCATGTGCCTTCCAAACAAGTAAGAGCATTTCTAACTGTCTGCCATGGGCAAACAGTTTATGCTCAATAGATGCACCATATTACTCATTAGACCTTAAAGGAAGATGGAGTCCATATTTGCAGGATATTTTTGATCAATTTGTTTGGAGTCTGGTATTTGAGATGAACACTTGGAAACAATACAGAAATGACTGATAGGTGATTTTTTATAGTGCTCACTGTACCAGCATAGTGATTTCTAATCTGTGCCACACAGATAGAGTCAATCCTCCAAAAAGGGAGACTCTTTGGTAACACCAGATATACAGTAGTAAGAATGACTGTAGAAATTGCTCTGAAAGGCCAATGCCCAGTTCCTCGGTATTGCAAATATTGACAATTCTATCACCATGCTCAGAATCAGCACCACACAGAAATTTAAATAAATAAATAAATAAATATTTAATGCCCAAAAGCTGTTACTCCAAACTGTATTGTTCAGTCTGGTACTGTGTCTGAGTTTACTGATACCATGATGAATTTCTGGTTTTCTTCATCCTAATTGTTAGAAGTGTTTTATTTTTTAAAGGAAACCTGGTAGACGGCCTCATAGAAGTCAACTTGAAGAGTTACAACATTATGATGTGATGAGTAGTTTTTCCCTCATTTTCTTTCAGTAAGTGCTCAAATTTAAATTTGAAACAAGAGATACCTTTTAAATTGTTTTCACACGTTGATGACTATTCCATCATCCCATCAAGAGGACTTTGTCAGGAGCATATAGCTTTCATTCTACTAAGTAACATATTTTTAAGTGTACTGAATATCGCTCAGCAGATCTCATTTTTGCACCTTTCTTACATGGTTTGAGTTCTTAGGGCCCACTAAGGCACTGTAGTCTTGAAACAGTTAATGATATCCATACAGGTAAACAAGAATTGTTCCCAATGGAAACAAACCTCTATTAGTATAGCAATTGCTGATTCTTCTAAATATAGACAGTTCAGAGGCAAACCCCACGTTTTACTTTTTCTCCACTCAGGATCAAAGACTGATATATGAAGTTTTAGTTCCAAATATCAGTGCAGGATTTTCAGGGGTATTTTTCAGAGAGACTACATCATTGTATAATAAAAAAAACTTGTTCAAATCTGGGTGCTTAGACATACTACCTTAAATATGAAATAAATTCAGGGACTGTTATATGAAAATCTGGGATTATAAATTTGAATTATCCACTGTTAAAGATCTAAGCAATAATTATATATATTTAGGAAATATTAGTGATAGACCAGTCTTTGATGGTTTGTATATTCTGATCCCTTTGAATTTGAATATTGTAAGGTTTCAACTTAAGTCTTGTTTCTGAAATGGAACGATATATTCTAAGATGTACTTCAGACTCTCTTCCCATAGGACAGTTGAGTACGTTTTCTGAAGAAACATGGTAATTACGCTGTATTTACTATTTTAACAATTTATGATGTTACTGATGGGTGTGTGTGAGGGGAATAGCTCCATGGGATAATGCCTATATTTTTTTATATATATATAGCTTGTTAGAGTAGCAAGACACCTCCTTGTTATAAAATGATATTAAAGTTATAATCTGCCAGTCGACATTAAATATCTGTACCTCTGAGCAGCTGAATTTGTTAAGTAAGTTGGTACCCTTCTAGGTCTCTGGTGAGGGCATATGCTGCACCATGATACACTGCTTATCTCCAGGCACAGCTGTGTGAACGGAGGCTTTGAGAAGGATTTGCTTCTGACTGTGAGAAGACTGAATTCAAGTTATTTTGTGTTACATATTGCAGAACCTACACAGAGCAAAAACTGAAAAGAAGATGATGTCTGGGTTCCTGCAGTGGTCCACAGTCCTGTTGGGGTGATGGGATAATTAGCCTGGCTAGATTATTTTGATTTGCTAGCCAAAGCAAGTTTTCCTTTTCCAAAATCAACAAAAAACCAAGTAGCTTAAAAGAAGTGTAAATGCCCTATCTTTTGGGGCTTCTCTTCATCCCCTGGTCACAGTGTTAGGACCTTTTGCCAGCTTTACCTCATGCAGGCAAAATCCCAGGGAGTCCAGACATTCTCTCTGTTCCAGGCTGGAAGCAGAAGAGCAGCCATTCTTTAGGACCTCAGACTTCTGCTCTGACCCTCTACTCCTGTGAGGCCCTACTCCAATACATGCCTTTTCTCTTTTTCACTGAATCTTGACTTTTCTCATTTCATTGAACTTCAATGAGCCTTTTATATTCCTTCTACTAAATGATCCCAAATTACATGATCCCTTTCTGTTAGGTCCCAGGATAAGTAAAAAAAAAAACCAAACAGACCTATGCTCTTCTTAAAGACTACACTGATATTATTGGTGAATTAAGTATACTCTTTTATGTATTTATGCTACTTCCATTAATTAAAATGGTAACACATCTTTCCCCAGGAAGTCTACAATCTGTGCATTTTTTCCCCTAAATTTGAAGTTAAATTAAATTGAAAGCAGAAAACAGATGAACAGCTGTCTGTAATAATAGGTTTTTAAGTGTTTTACTAGACACATCAACAGTTTTTGGTATACAGAGAGGGAAATGGGACATATGGCAATGGTGAAGAGCAATTACAACATTTTTTGAACATGCTAATAACACGTACATGTAATCACAGTCACTTTAAAGCTTGCTTTATTTGAAGCTCTTCATCTCCAAGTTGTTTTTCTACAATTACATCCTAGTGATGATGCAATATATTACCATGCTAAGTGTGACTACTATTGTACCTCTTAAATGTCTATCAGAGGCAATGCTTTAATAATATAAATTACCTCAGGGTTGAAAGAATATTTTGCAATGACTCCGTCTAGCTGTCAAAATCTTTATTGCTACATATAAAAAATAATGGAATTATATTTGCAAGGCCATGGCACTTATGAAGCCTTTGTAGTGTGTTCATTAAATTTTCTGCATCAAATATTCATTTTATTATCACTTCCTACCTCATTTTCTGCCGAAGATATTCCCTTAAAGCTAACCATGTTAGATCTTCTGTCTTCCTTTATATTTTAGATTTCTGTACATCTTTGACTAAAAATATGGCAGGAAAGTATTATGTGTGTTTCAGATTCATGTGTACTTGCCAGTATTCTCACTACTGATTGTGCATTTTTTCGTGTGATTATCCCTGTAATGATTTCTCTTTGTTGCTGCCAGATAAAAGCTCGATCACAGTTCAGAAAAGACGGGTGAAAGAGCGATGGGCTGAGTTGCCCGGACATGAATTGTGACCATTCTTGACTCTAGGAAAACTAGATTGATTGTAAGCAGAAAACAATCCTGTCCTTGACAGTATGACACACTGAGTGAAGGCATTATCATATTAGCCAAGCTAATTAATTTAAAATATAATATGCAGTGTCATATGTTCTCTGGCTGGTATCCCCTTTTAAAAGCCTTTTTCTTTGTTGTGGTCATAGGAAGAATGAAAAAGAAACTATTCTTTATAAATTTATACATGTATCTCTTTTAAAGAGATAATATGAAATAAACTGATGTTATTTCAGTGATAATCTGTAATAATGATCAATTACAGGAGTGATAATTATCAATTACAATTGGTTGCATACATCTTAGGCAGAGGTCCCTGCAAACAGATTAACTTCTTGCTTGTTTGTACACTGATTTAAAGAGCTAGGAATTTAAATACACAAGACAGACAAGCGATATCCTTTTTACTTACAAAGATTTTTTTAATATCCTGATGCTTCATGTAGATTAATGAATTGGCACCTGTGTGTCAAGGAAGTTTCTTCATTTATTTTATATCAACCTGTGATCTGGGCCCATGTAGAAGTAATCTTATTTGATGGAGTTTCAAGATGGCTGGTTGAATTTGGTAAATACTACCAACCGCTGTAAGAAATTCTTTTGCCAGCAAGCTATAAAACCTGTTCTGTCTTGTGCTGTGAACCTGTGAGGGAGAAAAGTCTAGTTTTCCAGAGTACCAGTTTCTCTTGCTACTGTACTGTTACAGAGCTCTGCTTCAACAGAACACTCCACTTTAGAATGGAAAACTGCATATGAAGCTAGAGAGGGGAAATGGCACTTCCTTTTCATTCAAGGATGTTTTGGGAGAAGATAAAGTGGGGAAAGAAAGATAATGTTTTCGTGTTCATTTATATGGTTACTATGTGATATTAAAACTAATATAAGAGTAAAAAAACCAACAAAAAACGTATCAGAAATAAAATTTAGTCTGAAGGAAGATTGTAGCATATGAAAAATATGGTATTACCAAAAATACAAATGAAAGAGCATTGTCGGTGTTCTGACAAATTTACATACATCTAGTGCCTTTAAAAATTTGGAAATCTTTTCAAAATTAGCTTTCTATAAAATGTTTGCAGATTGGAGAATACAAAGGTAACTCACTAGATCACAGAGTCATTGTAAAAAAAGCAGACTAACCAAGATTATGGTTGAATGTCTATGTATAGAATTCCTTTAGGAAAAGTCATGGCCACCATGGTTTCCTGTGACTGGAAAAAATAGTCTTGTTGCACCTTTATTTAAGGGCAGTAGGAAGAAAGTCTACAAATAGGTGTATAAAAATATCTATGTGTACAAAATACCTAGCAAGTATTAAAAAGGAAGTTGATTGGTTTCTGAATGAGAATATTGGCCGTACTCAGTGACAGTAGGAGGAGGCTGGATTCAATACCTCAGAAAGTTGTCTTTTTCTAATGGGCAATGCAGAAATTCTTAGGTAATAAGAAGGCCTGTAGTTCATTTTTGTTATTTTCATTCTTGCAGTACAAATACAGGAGTTATTCTTAACATTTCGTATGGAAAACATATATAAATCAAATGCTCTGTACTTTTCACTGTGTATCTCTGGCATTTGTAACCCTAAGTCAACATTTCTGCTGTTTGGAGAAAGTAATAAATAAGTAAACAAGTGACACACAATATGAAAAGTCTTATCCAGCTATGAAGATGGCATTAGCTGTGCAATTGGAGGAATAGAAAATGAAGTTTCTTTTTCCCCAAATTATTCTGTATATATTGCTGAAAATATTTTTTCTGAATCCCTAGGCCATCTGGATGGATTTTGTCTTTGCTCCCCCTAAATTTTCTACTCCAAATAACTATATTTGTAATCTTAAATCATGCAGAGCCGCTATTATTTATGCCATATAGATCTATATCTTTGTTTATAATTAATAAGCATGGTAATTTGAAATTTAAATGTGATCATGTGGCTTCCTTACATTATATATGTTGTCTACATCACAGATAGAGAAGGTGAGAATCTATTTTAGGAAGGCAGCAAAGAAACAAATGCAGAAGTGTAGGGCTAGAATTAAAAAAACTATGTCATCTAACATTTGAATACTCAGTGAAAAGCTTTAAATGTCTTTGCTGGGGGAACACTGGATTATTGACAGCTGAGTGAAAGACTTGGCCATTTATAATGAGAGGTTTGAACAATAATAGCTAATGAAATTACTGATGACATAAAAAGCAGGCAGATTCTGTTAGGGGCTAAAACCTATAATCAGCTGCACATCTTAATGACTTTCTTTTATGGTTGGACTTGATGATCTTACAGGTCTTTTCCAACCTTAATGATACTGTGATTCTGTGACTCAGTTAACCAAGAAAGCAGAATAATTTCAGATTGTAGGAATCCTGCGAAACAACCTGTCCCAAGCTACCAATGCCTGCAGAACTTCATCATTTTTACAGATAGCACAGAGAAAAATAAAGCTATTACTTTAAAGGATTCGATTGCAGAAAGCAACGAAGTCAAGTCCATGACAGTTTAAAGTATCGTGCAGGTAAAAATGGTAAAATCTGGTTTATAAATACATCAATTAAAAAAATAGGTGTTGGTGATTGAGACTGATTTGACCCTAAAGCAAGCATGAGAGAATTACTTTTGACTAAATATATCAGAGAGCTGCAACAGTGTCATGAAGCCTCTACAGGAGAAACATTATGCTTTTACCAGAAAGCTTACTGTGGAAAACGCTCACTGACTGTGTAGCTGAATGTCAGGCATGGTTTCATAATGTATAGAGTTCAAGATCAAAATTGTAAAGGATTAGGGGATAGAGAAAATATACAGGTCTCTGCAAAATATAACGACTGCCCCTTGAGAACAATGCTGGAGATTTGTAGATTCATCAATTTGCAAATTACAACGTAGGGGCCCCTGAGAATACTATAGTCATCTAAACACTGGTGGGGCTGCTAGCTACATCAAGAGTTAGACCTTATATATCTCCATCTTGTTAATAAAACAGTATTTGGAATCCAGTTATTTTAGCTTGATTTCCTCACACTCTTACTAACATATGCAAAGCAAATATGCGTTGTTACAAGGGTATTTTATGCACCGTTTCTCATTCACTGGGAATGTGTATGATTGGTGATAGATCAAATTTCTACACTCCATCTACTAAAGGCCATAAGAAAACCTAACTGCAGAGAATATTTCCCATAATTATATGCCATAAATCTTATCTTTCTAATAATGGCCTCCATCTGCCCTAGGAAATGTTTTTGGGTTCACAGATCAAAGATCACTGAAAATCACCGCTCAGTGATGTAAGGTATTCTTGAATCCCTTGGTGATGTTTCCCTTAGGAAAATGTAGTGATCAGATAATGTTAAGCACACTGTAATATGTTTTTTTGTCAAAAAAATAATTAAAGATTTCCATATTAATATCATAACTCTATGGCCAGCCACCAGCCACAGATAGCTTATTTACTTTCTAAATATTTTTTCTTTAACAACTAGACACACAAACATGTCCTACCACCACTCCAATCTCAGTGCTGTTTTCACAGAAACCCCCTCTCTTCTAAAACACTCAACCTGAGGAGAGCAACAAACTCTCCATCTTTGGTCTTGCATTTCCTCAAAGACTTCTATTGCCTCCAAGCCAAAGCATCATTTCCAAGCAGCTATTCACTGATCAATTGGAAGGAATAGTTTGGCTGTCTCTATTGCCTTTGGATGGCTGTACTCAAGGCACACTCAAGCTTCTTGTCTTTATGGACAGATCTAGACTGTGAGCTACTACCCATGTGTTGGAGTTTCTTTGCCTTGAAAAACAGATGACCTGATCCATTGTACAGGCAGCGTTTGAGCTGGTCAGTAAGCAGCTTGAACAGCTATGGACATTTGGTTTAAGTCCCAGCACGCTGGTACACGCACGGGTATAATGTCACTCCATCACTAAAAGCAGTCAGTATCCTACTTTACATCTGGCTGTAACTTTTAGCTCCACCTTGTCATTTATTAAATCTCTCAAATACAAAGGTGAATGACATCCTTTCCTTTCCTGCCTATGGAGGAAAAGTGTGACAGTGCTGGAGGAAAGCAGCTTGCCTTACCACATGCAGTTTGACCTCATCGTGGACAATCCAGAAAAAGATCTCATAGAAGAAGGTCTGTGGGAGGACCTACGCTCAGACAAGTATTCTGAACCGATGTTTGAAGAGGGATTTAAGATTACAGTATGTATGCAGCAGGGAATTGCTATTTTATCTGGAACTTAGGTAATCATGTCTTCACTTTCTTGAGAACATGGTATCAGTAAAATCCAGGAATATCTGTTTCCTGCAGTCTGCTTATCCTCAGCCATCTAAGCTATTGATCTCAGTAAGAAGTAACAACAGTGCTCACTGTAGGACACGCACTGTACTGAAGGAGATTTCTTCAGGACTGTGGATAGAAATCATACACGCCAGGCTGTCACCGTTTTATCTATTGTCTTCAATAACATTATCACATGTGCTAGCAGATGGATACTGTTTAAAATGGATGAAATTAATTCATCATTTCTTTATTCATCAATTCAGTAGCTACTCTTTATCAGAATCTTTGCTGTTTCCTAAGATTTGATCAGAAGTTGATCAGAAGGTTGTCTGACACTACACCTTTGTGCAGCAGGACAGAGATATTTTCCAGGCCTACTAATGCACATATAAGGAAAAATTCTGGATGAAATTTAGTTTTTGTCTGTATACAATAAAGGGCTTGTGTGTGGCATTCTGACTTTAGAGTCTGTTGGGAGTATTTGTTTTTCATTTTTACTGTAAGTTACTGAACTTGCCTATGTTTTTGCATTCTGTATACAGAAGTGTCTTTTCAGATTTTTTGGCTGTTTAGAGTTGCTAGGGTTCTTGTTCAGAAAAAAACAGAGAACTGTAGCTACTAAAAGCTGCCCAGGAATACAACTGCTGATCTTGTAATCACATGGACCAACAAACACAATATAGCCCTGCTTCTGTACCTCCAGCTCAAAGTCCTGATAATTAATTCTGAAGCTGTACATAATGCTATGATCCCAGTATCTCAGAGACTGGTTCTTTCTGTTGACACACTATGACTGGCAGGATTAAAAGGAATTCTTTAACTAAGTTCCTGTTGCTGAACAGGAAACAAAGATATAAACGAAATCTAAATATTTGGTACATGCAAAGTAGGACCTTAATCTTTTCTTTCCCTTCTAAACCAGATTTTTTCAAACTAACATATGACATTCTTTATATGGCATAAGTTGCTATTCATTTGGAAAATCTATTTTCCCCTCTTATTTTTAGAGAAATATATGCAGTCAAATTCTCATTTTGTATCAAAATTCTTAAAAATAATGGAAGATAAATAAATAATTATATTTAATAAGTCTAAATAAATAATTATAATAAAATATTTTTTAATTCGATTTTATCAGATGTCTCCAGTTTCAGTAAACTTCATTCCTTGGAATTCTTTTTAGACTATCCTTTTAAAAACAAAGTATGTCCCTAAACACAGTGTCAAAGGAACCATAGAGCAGTTTGCAATTCTGCATCTAATATGAGTATTTTCATTGTCGTCTTACATCTTTGAATTGGGTATCAAATATTTTGTGGATTTTAGGGAGCGGTTCAGTTTCTCATTATTCATGAAGAAAGCAAAAGAGTGAAATGTAGATAGATGCAGTGATCACTAATAATTATGATAAATTATTTTTTCCCTCTAGAAAAATACAATAAAGGTTAATATTTGAGAAAATTATTTTCTAAACCCCAAAATAATTCATAGCAGACATTCCCATAACATTTGCATATGCCTCATTTTCATAGGTTAGATGAGCAAAACAAATATAAAAAATATAAAAGAAAATCACTACATGTTTCTAATTTGACAGTGTCTCTCAGTTCCGTGATATATCATCTTTGGAAGAGCTTCCAGTCTGTTCTGTTTTTCCTATCTCAGTTCATTTAAGTTCAGTTTCTTGAATTATATAAAGATATATGTCAACTTGTCCTTCATGCTAGGTGTTCTGATCAGTATAAATGTATTTATGGGCCATAAACTTCTTTAGCGGAGAATATTATTCAAGCAGTAATACAGAAGAAAGTAAAATATTTTATTGCTCAGCTTTATTAACTTTTCAGCTTTTGAGTGTTTATTGATTAAGATGCTGTACTTACTGTCTTGAGGGAAAATCCCTCTTTTCATCCTCTCAGTTTTATCAATTTTTCTATATTGTTTTGGGTAGGACCTAAACCTAGGAAATCACTTTAATCTTGTGAATAGTCTCCTCAAATAGAGGAGGTGCCTAAAATTCCGCAGCACAAAAGGTTTCAGGCTTCAATTATAACAATCTAGGGATATCAGGCATGGAAATGGAGAGAGAGGTTAATTTCAAATTCCCTTAAACAGGAATTGCAGTTTGATCAGAGTAGCTGCACACTTCTCTATGAGACCAGAAACACTAGCGTCAGTTCCGCTGACCACTCTGCTACCAACATCACATTCACAGGTGTACGTAACAATTAAGAAAACAGTAAAGGAAGGTGTGAAAGAACTAAGTACACCTTATACAGCCAAGTAATCCTGGGAATTTTTTTCTGTTAGTCTTTTTCTTTCTTTATTTAATACAGATCTTGCAGTGATTTGGCAAGAAATTTCATAAGGAACCCAAAGGTCTTTTACTTCAAAGCAAAATAACAATCAAGCTTGTGATGCAGCTACTTTGTGACTCATCTAATATATTTAATAACCAGTGCATATTAATGATTTGCATCTGTGACCAAATTGGCCATTGAGATTTATATAATGTAAGTAGGGAAGGCACTGCAGGTCTTTATGACACCTCTGAGATGTCCTGTCCTCCATTTTGTTTCATATTCTATTCAAAACAGAGCTATTGGAGCATCTGACACTGGTATCCACATAATCGGTCTGTCTATCATCTATCTATCTGACTGTCTGTCTGTCTATCTCTCTCTATACTCAGATGAATACACAAAAATATACACATATTTGCGTGTGAATGTATACATATATATGCATGTAAAGACAGATATTGGGGGATGCAAGGAGCCACTTTCAATTAACTAAAGGGCATCAGAACTGGCCCAGTGTTTAGAGACTTTCTAATTCACACCATTTCCTAGAAATCACAAGCCTTAATGAGCACAGTGGAAGCACACTAAGTTTGCAAACCTTTTCCTCTTCTTTTCTTTTCCCTCCTCTTTTGTGAAGAGATTTTTTTTCCACTTTAACTATTTTCTAATCTGAAGAAAGAGAACTGCCTTTAGAGAACATTAAATCCATCTGAAACACATTCCCATGGTCAAAAACTAAAAATATGTTTACTGTTTATAACTGAGCTACAGAATCCAACATGTGAGCTTTGTTATGGGTCTTACTAGAAAGTCTTGTTTCATTTTAGGCTGATATTCTGACTGAAAAATGTTGTGAAGAGACTAGATTACTGACAGTGAAGTGACAGATCCAAATACTTTATGGAAAATTTTCCTTTCAGAATACAGAAAAGATAAATTTACAATAAAAGTGTAGTAATTACATATATTTTAAAAAAGCATTGTCTGAGCAATACCTTTTAAGAGTGAGAGGTAAAGAAAACTTAGTCACACTTGAAATATGATGATCCCCTTTCTCGTTCTTATTCCCATTTTGCACTCACAGAGTCAATATTACACATCTTTGCAACAAGAAAATGTTCACTTACCATATATTTTTGATTCAGGATCCATATATCCGGCTTATGTTCATGCTGGCATATAAATAAATATAGAACTATGACACATTTGCTTTTGATTGTCACTTCAGTATCCTGTTCACTAGAAAGCTAATCCAGGTTTACCAAGAAACTCTAATTTTGGTTAGGCTGGGCTAACATTAGCATACCAGTAAATACCACGTGAACTGTACTTGGATGTTTTTTCTTAGCTTTCAGAATTTACTACTATGGTTTCTATTATTTCCAGATGACAGGACATGGTGCTGAAAAGTATGGGAAAATATGGTTAAATTAATGGGCTTCCTGCAAACTAAATCATTCTGAATCATTGAACGTGGCTTCTGCATTATCACATTGTTTCTTAAAAGCAAAAAGGCAAATTACAGTGCTGGAATTTCCTTAAACAGATTATCTGATGAACTGATTCCTGCAGAGGTGAAGAAATGTCATATATTCTTATGCTTGATGTACTGCCTTCTCCAGAAGATCTTTATATCTGTGACAAAATCACGAGCAGTGAATTTATATTCCCACTGGATATGTTACCATTATCAGAACACATGTGTATAAAGATGCTATCTAAGCTGAATGTTGTTGTTCAGCTTTCTTCATTTAAAAGAGCTCAGATGTTCTTCAATAGATTAAAGCTCAAAATCAGAATACCTTTGGACAAAGGGTTTATTTTCTTCACACAGGAAATAAGGACTGGCTGTTATTAATTTTCAGATATCAGAGGGATGTAAGAAAAAGACATACTTGGGTTTGTTAATTACTAGATCTTAGAAGCGTACTCACACTAAATGGTAGCCTGTAACATATCTATCAAAAAAAAAGTCTTTAAAATACATTTTTAATTATTTGAATGCTTCTTGAGGAATATATGTCTCCTAATTGTGACAGATGAGTGGGTCTTTTCTGTTAAATTTGGCATACAAGTCTGTTTTTTAAAAGAAATGCAAACATGTTCCTATAATTTTTTGTCTTCTCATACTACTGCAGATGCTAATAGCTACAGATGTTCTAATATCTTTAAAAGGTGTTTTGAAGATTGTGGAGATGCCAAGGAAAATGCATGCAGTGCCTATGGGAACATTCTATCTATACCTGCATTAATTAACAAAGCTCTGCATTTGCTGCAGTTTTGCACTTGCTTTCATTACTATATTCTTCTGTCTTCATTTTTTGTATGGACCCTTGGATCTATGTGAACTTACCTAGCCAAGCTGCTGTATTTGGTGCTTGCAGATATGTTACAGAATCCCAAACATAAAGCCAAATTACAAGCGAGTACTGCAGGCATCACCTGCTGAAACCTATTGGCGCTAGCTGTAGGATGTCTCCTTATCAGCACTCTCCCTGTGCATATGGTTTATACAGAAGGAATGAAGTATACTTTAGAGCTGGCAGGAAGGAACTGTTGTCAATACTACTGTGAGAGAGTGGAGCATATGGTGGTCCTGTCATGCATTCCTGCATCTCAGCTGGATTCTCACATAGGAAAGCAGTATGCATTTGCCTCTTAGCTGCTGAAGGTAGCTGCAGTAGCTTCTGGGTAGATGTCGAATCGTGAAATTGTAGGGAAGTAACCCCAATACATCATTCAGCCCGTTGATTTGTCCAATGCAGAATTATATAGGTCAGTGATGACAGACATCTATTGAGGTTGAAGACACCGTTGATGAAGTTGTGAAGGCAAATTCAGTTTCAATACTTTACTATTTGTATCTGTCTAAATCTCCTTTACGTTAACTCCTTTTCTACTTACAGTGAACACAGAATACCATCAACTCTGCTGCTCCCTACAGAAAACTTCGATATATTTGAAAACAGTTGCAAACAGCTATTTACTGTTACTGCCTAGCTGATGCTTCCCACTTGCATTAATACCTTCAACTTGTCATTATTAGATACCTTGTTTTTCTTTTAGATGGCACCTCCAATTTGTCTCGATTGTTTTGAGTTCTAGGTGTATCCTCAGCTATACTGGCAGTCTTCCCAACCATGTCCTGTCTACACATTTAATAAACCTATACCACATAACTAATGAGAACACTGACTTGGGACAGACCCAGCAGAATTTCACTAATTACATGCTTTTATTTTGACACAGGACTCTTTAAAACTGCCTTCAGAATATGACACGACTAGCTTTGTATCTTTCTTCTGATATTTTCATTGAGGCCATGCTTTGCTCTTGAAGATTATCTAGTAAGTGCTGAAAATTTGCTGAAGTCAAGCTATGTATCAGCTGTTTCTCCTCTAACCATGTAGTTCGCTATCCTGTGGGAGAGAGAAATTAAACTGATTTGGCATTATTTCTTGTTGATAACATGCCAGCTGTTACTCATTTTTCTGTTTCTAGGTTTTTAAAAACAATTTGAATAACTCTTCCATTTTTTTTTCTAGAAGCTGATGTTAAGCTGGTTAGTCTGTTATTTTCTGGTTTCTCCTTTTCCTATACCCATTTCTTCAAACCGTATGTTTGCCTGTCTCCCCATTCTTGCTGGTTTCTCAGAGATAACAACTAATGACACTACAATTTCATCAGCCAGCTTTTTAATTATACTGCAGTGAAGACCAGCTGTTTCAACTGTTTTGAGAACATCTAACATTTAGATATTGTTTGACCTGTTCCTTCCTTATTAGAGAAGGAGGTCTTACCCTCTGTGTCTTATATTAATTATGACACTCCTATGACATTTTCAGTAATAACTTGCAAAAAAGTATTGAACTCACTTTCCTGGATCAGTCTGTAATAACCTCCCACTACCATAAGTAGTCAACCAACTCTTTCCTCTTATGGAAGGATTTCTTGTTATAACTTAGCTTCCTAGTTAAAGACTTTTGGGTTTGTGTTGTATCTTCTAACTCTCTTCCTATGCACTCATTCTACTTCTTAAATTTGACCTTAGTAACTAGATCTAGTTTCCACTTTCTTTTTGTGTTTGAAATTCACAAAAAGCCCGTGATTTCATCAAGCTCATCTCTTACCGCACCTTTAATCTTTCCTCAGTAATAGTATATTTTGCACTCATGACCTTAATATTGTTTCTTTACAGAACTGACAGTTCACTTTAATTTCTTTTTTCTCTCCTAGGACTCCTTGTTTACCAGTTCTATGAATTTACTGACGCCTACTTTTTATAAATGCCTTGTTTTTGTTTTGTTATAGTTCCTCATTCTTTTCCTAAGGATCATGAACTCCATCATTTCACTCTATCCCAAGATATTTTCTATTTAGCTGCTTTTAACCATTTCCTGCCTTTTGAGGCCCTTTCTCTCGACAGATGTCTTCAATTCTTATATTTAAAAGTTGTTACCAATGCATATGAGTTAATTGAGAGTCACCACCTTTGCTATTTTCCTTTTCACAGATATATGGGCTATTAAAATTCATATTTATTTGTAAGCCCAGTGTTTTGCATGACTTCTGTTGTTGCTCAGAAAACCTCTCATTCACTTCTGTCTCTGATGATATATAGTGGGTGGGTTCCATTATAGCAATACAGTACTTTCACCTTTGCCATCGCCCATGATTTTCTCTGCACTTAAGAGGCAACATGGTCTTAAGAGAGAATATATATTGCCATTTCCCTAATTTCCCTACCCCCTCCTTTTTCCCTTTTTCTTTTCAGGACAAGTTCCTCCCTTTTATATTACGATTCGAGTTGTCTTATTATACCAGCTGTCTATTACACCTAAATCCTCAGGCTCCCTTTCCTTCTGCCTTACCTGTCGGCTCATGGCAGACTTGAACAGCCAGGTTATGGCTGTGGCTGGTTTAAGGGACAGGAGAAGCAGCACAACATGAGGGTTTCTGTACTCCCCTCATATTTCATTTCTTCCGCCATGCTGATAACTGGCCCAGGCACTAGGCACAAAAGCATAGCTTGCAAGTGAGCCAAGCTGCTGTAACGTCATTTCCCTTTCAGCAGGTGTCTCATACTATATATGAGAGTAGTCTCTTTTAGCAGATTTCTGCCACATATTTCCAAGTCCTCACCTGCTCATAGTGAGTCAACCTGCTCCTCAGTAATCTTACACTAGTCTTACACTCATAATTCACCGATGTGATTGAAGCTGCTGGCTTTGCCACTGACGTTGCATTGTTGAACGTGTACTTTAACTATTGCTAATGTTGTGGTCCTTCTGGAGAGGGAATATTGATCATTACCTTAAACAAATGGTCATATGTAAATTAGCTCATTATCATTGATTTTGGTCCTTATATCATATATGTCTGTGTCAATGGCTCCAGTCTAGCTGCTTGCACCTTGTGATGTGAATCCCCTGCTTATTCTTGCCTAATAGTACACACATTCCATGTAAATATCTTTTTTCTCTTTCTCCCCTTTTCTCAGTTCTTATCCTGGCTGGTGGTGCTGTGTTATTCCAGTCAGCTACCTTGCTATTGACCCCTAGTTTTGTAGGGAATTACACAAACAAACAAACAAAAAAAGCCCAAACAGTAAGTCTAATGCTTGGTGGATTCATCATGTTGTATTACATTCTTTGTCAGAACAATTCACTTTTCTCTCTCTCTTGACTATCATAAAATAGAAGTTTGTTATTAAATAAATGTATAAGCGAATCAGGGACTGTACTGTAAAATGTTCCATCCCCTATAGGTTTTGTTTTCCACTATCCGTTATAGATTTTCTAAGCACGTGCTGCTTGGTAATATCCTCCTCCCCTTTTATCGAGTGGTTTAGAATGGACATACTTCCCTCAACTCACACAGACGCTTCAGCAGGAATGATGCAGAACTCCTGTCTATCCCAGAGACTCATTTATTAGAGGATTTAGTCTGGGCAGAGAAGACCTTTTCTACTTCCCCACTGGGAAAAATCAAAGTTAGAGAGCTAAGAAGTCCTACATCCTGCTTTTTCTCTTTAAACTCTCTGTTGGTAGATTTTACTGAAACATGAGACATTGCACATACATACAGATACTATACTGGTGGAGAAATGGTAATGTCACAGCCTGAGCTCTTCGGAAGAACAGACTGAGTGTGTAAAAATCTGATTTCGCACTTTGAAGTTTTATATGGTAGGACTGTAGATGTGGCTAAGGGATGAAGAAAAGAGGGACACAAGGGAAGGTTTAACATGGAGAATAACTTTGAGCTCCTTGAATGTGTTATCGTTAATGACATTTCACTTGTGTCCGTGTGGCTGAGAGTTTTTAACAGATTTGTTTGTTGGAGTTGTGCCAGTCTGAATTATCTTCACAAAATCTACAATAGGGCTTTATACTGGAGGGCAGAGGAAGTCTATGGTAAGGGAAACAGAGGAAGAATGTATTCTAACTACTCTGTTTTTAGCTATTCTGAAATATTCTTTCAGTATCTCCTTTTGCATCTGTTTGATTTTCCATGAACATAAGATTACTGGATTGTTAGAGGAAGGACATGATAGCACTAGGGGTTACTTATATTCCACACGAAAACTGGGAGTAACCAACCACTAGTGTGCTTGCATGTGGCTTCGATGAGAGACTCCATCATGGATCCCACAAACCTTTTATGTTTAAAGTTTTGAGAAAAATAGTTCTTCTTAATTTTCTAAATTGATTGATCTCTTTATGACAAACATATTTAATCAAAAAGATTCTGCTTAGCTCCAAGAACTGTCACTATTCCAACTACTCATGAGATCAAATTGCCACAGGCTTTGTGTGCTAAGAGAACAATAGCAGACCTAGTGGAATCGCACATCTGATGGCCTGAGCATGTATTTTTAACAAAATTTTGAATACTCTCAGAGACATCAACCACTCCAATTTATATGTTAAAAAGCTCTGTCTCTATTAAATTCCCCCAGGGATCAATCATATACCTAATTAATAATATAATATAATATAATATAATATAATATAATATAATATAATATAATGCTATGTGTAATTGAGACTGATGTGAAATTGTCATGCAATTTTATTTGATAACAGAACTGTCCCCTTCCTTCCCTCTCTAAGTTTGAACTTCCGCCATAATATTTAGTTTAATTCTGTTATGAAATTGCTCTTGATTTTCTATTTTGAAATAAACTTTTAAGGCTTCTGAGAACAAATTGTGTATGAAAGAGACTATATAAATATATAGATGAGACTATAGTGCTTCACATTCTTTTTCTTCATCAGGATAAAAACCTATACTTAGATTCACTGCTGCTGGAGCAAACTTAGACTTATATGTCTGCTACCGTAAGTCATGGAAGTCTTTTACTGCTGATTTACATTGAGATCATATGCAAGTGACAAATCCTAATGATTTATATGTGGTCTTTCCTTCTACATTTTAAACAAATAAAATCTTTTTGGAAATTTATTTGGTTCTTCACTTCATAATGAGATCCAGTAACATCTAATGTCACCTGAACCTTAGGAAGGACCCAGAAATAAATGTACCTGTTCCATATTGTAAAATACTGTTTCAGAAGTGAGTGTGGATGATGTTTGAACACCTGAATACTGGTTAACCAACACTAGCCCTTCAAAAACAGAATAGACCATTTCATTCTAGAATGTGGAAACTGGGACAAGTGCCACTGATGTCTAATTCCTGTTTCCCAAACATGATTTTGCAAGCAAGATTTTCAAAAGAAAAAGAACTTGATTTCAGATTCTTTTTGCAAGCCTGGTATAGTGGGTATAGTAAATCTCATGCAGCTCAGCAGGGTTTCAAAGTTATTTCTGCCTCATGTCGATCTGTTAGCTCTACTGAACGTTCCAGGTTTAATGCTATAAACTCATGTCTCTGATTTTGCATGAGTTTGCATATTCCATAGAACAGTTTTGGCAGCTCAAAGTCATTGACAGTTCCAAGAGGGAGTCTTCCCCCACAAACCAGAATGAAGGCAAGGTAGCAGAAGAATGTGTCTGGGAACCTTGTCCACTATCCCTCTACTTGAAAAAACCCTCAAGACAGCATTAATTAGAAACATCCTCTAGATGAAGAGTCCTGAGCTTGTAATGATGCACAAGGCTACTCTGCAAAGCAGCACGAAAGGACAGTGATTCAAGATTGTTCATGGGAATTTGTAAGATCAGTAACAAGGCCAGTTAGAAGCTATGTTGATACCAAGAAATAAGCTCTATATGCTAATGGTTTTGAACACAAAATTATAAATACTACCTACACAATCTGCACAGGACATTCAAGAAGCGGGGTTTTTTTTTTCCCGCTTGTACCAGTAGCTACGATTTTCCATCTTTCCCCTGAGGTTTGACATCTGCTCCATCTCTCGTCAAGGGCTGTGTTACAATCTGCAGCAATAAAACTAGGTAAATCAACATATGGATATAGTTAGTTAACAAGTTTTCAACAAAAAAAAAAGTACCATCTGTGTTACTAAGACCTACTTACATGCTAAAACAATTGATTCATTTGCTAGCTTCCCTTCAGTTATAACACACCAGTCTTATGGACTGGGTTCAGATATTGTTTGTATAAAACAACATAATACAGTTTATGATGATGACAGCACCCCTATCTGTAGTACTGTTACATGCCAAACAGGCCCATACCAAATATGCTATATCCCTTTTCTTATACATGAGTCTGCTGTTTAAAAAGCCACACCCGTGAGTGTTTAACTTCCATGAAATTAATTTCTGTTTTTTCTTTAAGGCTAAGGCAGACTACTAATAGGCAAGGTATCATTACAGAATTTATAGTAAGAAATTTGTGCTTCAAATGGATGAAGAGTAATGTGATGTGGTCTTCAGTCATATGTCTCAGTGAATCAGTTGTTCATATATCAATATAAAAGTTAAGAAAAAAAACAAGGCTATAGTCTGGAATCACTGCGCTTAATTATTTTGATATATATTCTTGAAACAAGGTGACAAACATTTAATGCATTACTGGTTTCTTTAGTAATTTTAATAACTAAGTTAAGAATTAATTTAACTTTAAAACTCAGCTATTTTAATTTTAATTTTTAAAAAAATAAATGGTAATATTAAGTAAATACTAAACCATGATAAAACCTTCAGAGTCGAGAACACTGTTCATTAAAAAGATACTTATACCTTTGTCATAAGTGCCTGCAAATTATTCCCTTCCTATGAACACTACAATAGTTTCAGATTATTTTAATATGCATTTGTCTGGAATAGAAGTCACTAGCCCAGTTTCTGGCTTGAAATCTGCACAGCAGCCTCACACCTGCACACAGGTAAAAACAGTTTTCCTTTTTCACTTATCTTTCTGTTCCTTATCCCCTCCAAAATTGTAGCCTGTGCATACCTTTGCAAGCTTTCTACCATATATTCACCCTAGAATTAAGACTGACTTTTTTTATCTAATCTAAACCCAATTTCTTTGGCTTGTCATTTTTCACCAGTAAGAAAATGATAATACACTGGAACAATGAATAGCAAAAGCCAATGACAATAATCTTACAATTGATAATATTTCATTTTGAAGGCATTTGAGCAAAGGAAACTGAGACAAAAACCAACAAAGTTGCACCAATTCCTCTAAGTAGCCCAAAAGATTACATCAAGCCTACACAGTGAAAAATTTCCATTATGTCATTCATATTACATGTTGCTTGAGAATTTACATTGCAAATAATAAGACCCTTTTGTTCTTATAGCTGAGGGTGATTTGAGAATCTATAGTGTTAACTCAACCTTGTGTACTACAGCATTAACAGTTTGGGTAAGGGACAGAGACCTCTTCCATCTGACCTCATGTTGATTAGTGTATACTGATAGAAGTGAGCTCCAGGGAAGATGCTCCTCTAAAATGGACAGAAGATTTTCTTTTCAAGTACTGTGATCTTAAATGGTCTGACAGAAAGTGTCAAAAGCAGGGTCCCTCTGTCTTTTTCATAAAGGAAAATGTTTTCTACAAATTGTTAATTTAATTTTGTACCAAAGCTCATTCCAAGTGCTTTGACAGCACAGGCACTAGAGATAGACCTGCTACAGGCAGTCTGCGAAGACAGCCTCTGGCGCTAGTGTACCAGTTCCCGAAGGAGTTTCTTATTTACCAGTGTCATCTTTAAGTCCATTTAAGGTGGCAACTAAATCTAGTGCTGCTAATTGTTTATTATTTTACCTTTCATATCAAATGCATGGCCTGTTATATGCTAATGAGGCATGCTGACTGAGGCACACGCAATGCGAAACCAGTAAAGTAATTCAAGAAAAGAAAAAGTCAGGCACCTAAAGAAACATATCAGCTACATCTACACAAGACTGCTTTGATCTGCAGCCTTGATGCCAGGTCTGCCAACCTATCGCTCCTTACCTGCAAGATTGCCTGTGGCGTTGCCACTAAGATGACTGGACTGGTAAGTCTGTGGGGAGAATACTGAAAGGTACTCTGCTCTTCGCAGCATAGAGCTGTGAAAGTAAGTGTGGATATGAAATGCCAAAAGTCAGACTATGCCTTTCCCAGAAGCCTTAAAAGTACAGCCTCTAAGTCTTAACACTGTTTTGTCAATATGTCTTCATTCAGCTTCCAAAAGATAGCATCACTGTAGCTTTCTCCTATTAGCAAAGAAGGATGAACAGACTCAAGAGGCTTCCAATTCCTAAAGCTATATTTTATTACCTAAAATGCTAAAAAATACTAAAGTAGAGCACAAAAACCTCTTAAGCAGCAAGAAACTCAAATCTTCTCGTTCAAATATATAAAATAAGAACCACTGTAAACAGACCTATATCTCGTCCATTGTATCCTTGGAAGAGAATCCCTTTTCTTCTAGTCTGGCTTTCCAGTAGCTGCATGTGGCTTTCCGAAGGTATAAACCTTAAATAGTCTGCTCGGGGTGTCTAAGAACGTGTCCTTCTCTCTTCCTGCACTGAGGTTTAGCTGTGTCTTTATTGCAAGCAAGCCTACTACCAATGAACTCTAAACTGTGTCCTTTCATTCATCGTGCTTAGCAAATCTGCCTGGCCCATTCTCAAATTCAGCATCTTTCAGCTAAGCCCATTATTTGTTCTCAGGTAGAAGCAATCTTCTTTCCTCCCAGAATGGCTGACCTGAAAAAAAGTGCAGCAGCCCAGGTCACATAAGCAGTCAGCTTTTCTTATGGCTGCTCAGCACACCCGTCTTTTACAAAACATAACAAGCTGTCGCTAAATAATTCTACTGTCTGGAATGGCCACTCGTTTTTGCTTACTCTCATCCTGGTTTGGAGTTGTAGCATGCAAAGGTAAGGTGAAATGGTGGGCCTTTGTTGCTTTCAGAGAGCTACTTGACTCCAGGTACAACAGTTGTATATCCTGGCTACACAGAGAAAACAAAACAGTTGTGTTTGTATCTTACCCTGCCCTTGCTACCTTCCTGTGAACCATTACTGCTTCTAAACTACCGAGTAACTGTTCCCATGATCCTTGGCTCTACTTCAATGTTTCTCCTTTCATGAAAACAGCACATCCAGACAGACAGTCTAAATTACCTGCAAGAGGTATTTTCTGGAGATCTGCCCATGACAGAGGAGAAGGGAAGCTCTGTATTTGTGTCAGCATGGAACTGACCGGCACTCAGACTGTAGCCACCGCTGCAGAACAGAGTTTGTGTCAAGTTGGCCTTTGAAGCAGGTTCCTCAGAGGTCTTGTGAGAAGTACACCTTGGCTGGAATAGGCAGCCTCCAGCAAATCAAATATTCATCCATTTCTGAATGAGGATGTCAATAAAGCATTCATACAGCAGCATTACTAAGCAGACTTTTAGACTGTGTTAATGTCCTTATCATCTTTATATCTATTTAACTCACTCAGCCACTCTGGGGTTGGACTTGCAGGGGTAAAAGCCTTTGTTGCAACAGGTTCAGTGATAAAATGGTGGCTACTGAGGCAGTAAGCCAGGTCTTGTTTTCATTCTAGCACTTGTTCATTCCCAAGTGGGTGGCCTGGGAATATCAAGCAGTGTTATGGCCATTTACAGCATGACTCCAAAGAGATAGTGCTGGTGTGCTTGTCTCTGCTCCAGTCTGCTCACCTTTCTCCAGCATTCAAGGAGACAAGTCTGCCTTTGGGCTCAGGTCACTGAGCCTGACCCTAATCAATTCAATGCATGTAGGAATACACACATCCTTCTCACTTGCTTTTGCTTCTATAGCCAGGCTGTCAACAGAGCCATTGAATACGTGATTCTTGTTGTGAAAGTTGCAAGCTAATGCCTGTGAAAGAAGAAACCTGATAGAAGTTCCAAAATGTGGTCTGTTAACTATACAGAATTCATTGCTTTAGGATGGCCATCTTTTGACCTCAGTTTCACAATTCTGTTATTGTAAAGTCAATTCAGAATTTAAAACCATTATATTGTCAGTTTAAATATCTAATACATTTTTGTTTCTAAAATTAAACATGTAGTAGAAAGATCCATTAAAATATTTTTCACATAGGAGGAAAATAATTTTAATTAAAAGTTTAGCCTCAACAGAATAAATATTTAGTAGGTTTCTGCAATCTCATCAAGTCTATTTATACAAGGAACATATGTACGTATGTGTATTTATTATATATATTCCACTGCTGCATTTGTGACAGCAGTGAGTATAATAAATATCACAAGTTTTAAGGTATTGAGTGAACATTTCTATCATTAAGCTGCTGAAGCATGCACATATACCTCCTTAAATCTTTCATGACATAATATTCCTCAAACTTTCCATATTCAACTTTTTGACAAGTTTCAACCCTTCTATAATATTTATGATTTCTTGAAAAATCACACTTTTGCAGAGGAAGTGTCTGAACCAGATAAAAATAATTTTTTTGCTAAAATCAAAACATGAAGTCAGATATTTGGATGATAATATGTAATTTTGAATGGAAATTCCTTATATCTTTCTCCTTTGACATGACATATCCTTAATTTAGTAGTTAGTTGTATCTATGACAAAACATATGTGTATGTCATCAATACTTTTTTGTAATGTTTTCCTTCTATGAAAAAATAACGGCATACATTTCAGTGCATTCAATATTAGATTGTTGTTTTTTAAAATTTCTAATAAACAAGCTTATGAATTAAATACTAAATCCTGAAAATGTTTCTCTAGCATCCCCATTTTTGTCATACATAAGGAAGCCAAAGCTGCAGCTGAAAAATCCTTACCTTATATCCAAAAAAATAATTCTAATAGCTGGAAAAAATTTTAGGATTCTTTCATCTGTAGGTTACGAAGACATCCCTCAACATTTCCATACAAGCCTGACAAAATGCAATATAATTCTGGAATTTCTTTCGCATTTGAAGCAAAAAGAAAACTGTTTTCCTCAGCCTTCAGATCAAATGATGATACAGCTATAGCATATTCTCCTATATTATGCATTCTAAGGTGCTTTTTATGCTTCGATATATCCCTAACACAATTGCATTGCTGTCACGAAGATAATCAAGCCGACAACAGATTATTCTCCATTCAATAGTCCTGTAATGAATAGCTAGCAAAAATATGTTTTTATTTCCATTATTTGAGGCATCAGTGGCCACAGAAGAGAATTTCCCGTATCTGTCTGGGTGATATCCTGTCTCTGATAATGGTTGGTGGGGGATACTTGGGGAAACAGTTTAAGAAAAGGGCAAATACAGTGATGCAGTGGAAATATGCAGTGTTTCTTCCAGTGTAGGTTCTGGCAGTTTGTGGCTAACAGAGTTAGTGAACTAGCACCTTTGTGTTTCCTAGATAGGCCCTTGATAGGCCATTCCTCCATGGATTTCTGTAATTGTTTTGGTATCCTTTTCTTTCTTCTTGTATCCATAAAATCCTGTAGCAATTAGCTTCACTTTAATTATGCTTTGTGTGAATAGCACTTTCTTTCATTATAAAAATTCTGGTCTCATGGTATTCATATGTTTTTTTTCCTTGCTAGTGGTACGCCACATCTAGACTGATGATGCTGAAAAGCTCAGGGAATGCACAATGAAGTTGGGCATATTGATATGAATTGACATGCGAGCTAGTGGCAAATGAGGGCTGCCCTGAAGAACAGAAGGATCTGGTGGCTGGGCAGCAAGGAGCTGTAGCACCCCTGTGCTTCTAAAAGTCATGATCTTATGAAGTGAAGGCATGAAGAATAACAAAGAAATTTGTGCTCTTAGTTGGAAACTATTTGTTAACAAAGAAATTGTGCATTATATGGAAAGTGGAAACTTTGAGATAGATTGCCTTGATTCTGCAATAAATTAGGGCACGCACAGTTGAAGTTGAACGCCTTTTGGGAAGCCTTGCTCACTAAATGACTCCAGAAGACCCTCCACATGGGCATCAAAAGGGAGCAGTGCGATCATTACTTATTACCATGCTAGGGAAGATGCAGTATCTTACACATGCTTATATCATCGAATAGTTTTGAACTGGGTGAGCTCTCTGCCTAAAAGATGGTCAGTGAGGCTGAGTATTCTGACAAGGGATGATATAAAGCTGGATCCTAATTTGTTCCAGTCTCTAATCGTCTATGGAGAGGGTGAAGTCATTCAAATAATACTGTGACTGGAGGGAAAAAGTCTCCCAAAAACTAAATAGCAGTTTAGTATGGAGAGACTTATTTGGCATGGAAAACCATTCCTTTTGTCCAGACTACTCTGTACTATGGCAACAATAAAAAGCTAAATCAAACTTTTTCAGTCCCATTCTCTAAGCTTTATCACAACTACATTCAATAAATGTTATCATCCTTGTCTATTTTTTAAATCATTTCTCCAGATTAATGACTTTCTCAAAATAAAATGTAATTTTAGGAAAAAGAAAACAAAGGACCCCTGCCCTGTCCCTATGCTGAATATTGTATTCCAAAATTACTTAATGAAAATAAATATAAGGTTTGGCAGTGTTCTGATTAAGGACAATGCTTTTCATGTGTTTAGATATATGATTAGATTATCATCAGGAATGATGGCATGACTATGCTTTTAAAAAAGCAAAGCTTTTAAAACAGCAAATTCTACAAAATATTTCATGATTAGTGAAAAGACCATCAGCTGAATTAAATAACAGTGATTAGGAAGGAGTAGTTTTCACATTGCTTTAGGAGCCAACATATTTTTGATTCTATTGATTCTGTAATGAGGTCCCTCCCCTCCCCTCCCCTCCCCTCCCCTCCCCTCCCCTCCCCTCCCTTTTTCCTTGCCTCCCTCCCCTAGCCTGCCATTGCCATTGCCATTGCCATCAACAGTAAAATACTGAATTGTATCTGCATAAATGCAACTGATAACAGTGTAATCACTGATGGATCGTGGTGAATTAGGACCATAATAATTAAATCCACAGGTACTGAATTTCTGTTCATGCAAATCTACCATTTACATAACTGAAGAAAGGGGAAAGAATACGATTTCCCAAACTCTAATTCTTTTGGAAAAGGCAACATTACAATTTTCAAAATCTAGATTTAGATATATGAAGCAACACAAACCAAATCACACCTTGAATGTAGAAGTCTTAAGAGTTTTAGTGGAAATGGGGAGCAAAAAAACGGGAGTGGAAATATCCTTCTTTATGGGTGAATGTTTCAGGAGCATCAGCTGGGCAAATACACAACTACCCTATATTTAGAAGCTGGAGAAATGTTTACTTTCTTCTTCCTGTTTGCGAGAGAAAAAATCTACCATTTTGATGGTAGCCAGAATGACGCTGCAAATCCCCAGCTGCCAGGAGCTTCTTGCTGTACCATGACTGGCTATATAACACTCTGAATTCACACTCCTCATGAAAATGTCCCTGGGGTTAATATTTTTCCAACCATCTTGTTATTTACATTTTGCTCTGCTCTAGTTGGTGACTTGTGGGTAATGCTTATGACACATCTGTAAAATATCATTAACATTCAGTTAAATAAATTTTTTCTCTAGCCAAAAATTTCATGTAATCTCATGGCGGGTTATTTTGGTAAAGTGGACATTGTAGTCCTGAGACATTCTTTGTAGGAAATGGAGGATGACTAAAGAAAGCATGCACTGAATCAACTCTAACATTTAGATTTGTTGCCCCCTTTAAATTATCAAGCATTCTGAAATTGGTTTGGAATGCACAATCAGTTTACAAACCTTTTTACTCCAAGGGCTTAGGATGTGTTTCTTTGTCTTTATTGCAAGTCAATCCTTAAATATATTTTTTCAATATTTTCCTTAACTTAATTGTTTATTGGATTTTTTCACATCTATCTTGGATGCTCCCTGAAATGGCATTAAATTCATATCTAAATCTGCCTCTCTAAATTAATTGATAGCAAGAATTTGGAAAACTGAACCATTGTGCAGATCAATTTAATAACATATTTTAATAACTTTTTAGCTTTCTTATATAACATAAAAGCTTAATGACTTGCTAAAGATCAAATTCAGTTCACTGTCATAGAAGTATGACTGTGGGAGTGGATAGTATCAAAGACAGTACACTGTCTTTGGACTGACAGAGAACTTTGCTTTGATTTAGTCTCTAAACAGTATTGTTTTCCAGAAAATACATATCAGTCCACTTTTCTGACAAGTTTTATTATTAGAATATTTGGTTGTTGCTTTATTTTAGCTCCTGAGAGAGATGGGAAGAGGACTGCATGAATTTGAAATAAAACAGAATATGTGCTTATGAAACTTACACTTTCAAAAGCAATGAGATATATAAATATTTGTTATGTTAATCTACAAAATTGCTTTTATTATTTGACCCATATGGTTATGTGAATACCAGTGCCTATAATTCAATCATATATCCCAGTATTACAAAAAATGCAGCCTTAGAACTAAACACATTTTTCTCTTGTGTCAAAGGTGAATCATTTCCTTATGTCTGAGATATCAGGATATGAAGGAAGATTACTTTCACAGACAAACAAGAGACAGCTGCCCTTGATAATGTAAGATTTATTCTTAACATTCTTTTCAAAGGATCCATTTCTGTCCAAATTTTCGTAATGAAACAGGACTTTTCAAAACTGTGTGAGTAAGAGAGGCAAGACAAGGCAAGGCAAGGCAAGGCAAGGCAAGAATATTATCTTTTTGCTCTCACTTTGGTGAATTGAAATTCACTCATCAATTCAAAGTGAATTCAGATACAGCCAAATGTAATACAGTTTAGAAAGGTGAAATCAACTTTCTCTGTTTGGGCCAGAACATCTGCCTGTTGGGTAAGTGCTAAAGGTATATGTATACATAAGTTCAATTTTGCAAGAACTTGATTGGAGTGTGTTGGTTGATAATCAGTCTGCAGGAGTTTTGGTCAAGTGCGCACAAGAAATCTGTGGCAGATGTATTTATACAGATATATTTCCCCTCCAATGTGTAACATATAGCAGAAGTCCAGGTTTTCTAAGTCACAGAAAATAAAATTGAAGTTTTACATCTTTTGTCTTGTTGTTTAATGATATTTGAACAAGCTCTAGATATACTGAAGTCAGTCCTTACATCTGAAAACCACACTGTGATGAGAATGATCTGGAATCAGAGCTGAATGGTTTATATCTCCCATAAACTTTTATATGAGAATATGAAAGACTAAGAAGTTGCAATACCCCTCTAATAGAAACTGAGTGATAGACAGTCATAAGATGCCTGTATATTAATTTGTTTGCTAGCTCCATACGATTAGTCTGTGGTCAGTTTACATATAACCATGTAACAACGTATAACTAAACAACGTGTAACAACATGTAATTAAATCTGCATTTTTTTTGTGAATATACATATTAAATAAACTTTTGAAATTGTAGTCTGACTGTTTCTCAATTTTTGCTGTTATCTGAGAACCATACACTGTCTCTGACTGTGGGAGAGCTATATGTTGTCCCCAGGAGCTTGCCACTCTGTTCTGTGGAGCTCACAAATGGATAACATGACTCCAGTGGTGTTCATCATAGTGATATTCTAAACTTTAAATTGTTTAATATATTCTAAGCACCTTTCATTTCATGATCATAGTCAAAAGCCATTCATGACTTTTTTATTGCCTGAAGGAAGTCACTTTGGTTAAGTATCTTATCACTCCCCTCAATGGTTAAGATTGCTAAAGGTGTTTGTGTGTTGTCCTTGTGATGTCCTTTCTGTTATTGACGGTTTCTTTCACCCCTTAATACTACAATGGACTAACTGACTGCCTTATGAACATTCTTGTTATCTGATTGCTTACATCATCATCATTATAATATTAATAATATGTTTCAGATATACATTTGGTTGATAAATATACTTTAATTTAAAAAAAAACAAACTAAACATCTTTGACCATGTCCCTTACCTTTTGATGAGGATGTTTAGGACCTTTTGCTCTTGAAGAAACTAGTCTGCCATGGGATGAGAGACAATGTAGTCACAAGGAAAAATAGTTGTTTAAGAGGCAGGAAATAAAGGGTAGAAATAAAAGGGCAGTTTTCACAGAGGAGAGAATTAAGTTCCACAGGAATCTGTGCTGGGTGTGTGCTCTTCAACATCTGGACAAGTGAATGAATAATGAGATAAAAACGTTTGTCAGCGTGATCAAGTTATCAGAGTCATAAATTGAGGTATCATCAAAAAATTGCAGTCATAAAATGGAATAAAGAATGATGAATACATATAAATGTAAAGTGACGGAAAAAAAATCTCAATTTTACATACACAATAATAAGCTCAGAACTGATTGTTACCATTCAGGAATTAAATCTTGGCTTTATAATAGGCAGTTCTATGAAAAATTAGCACAATGAAAAATACTGATCATAGTGCAAAATCAGTAATAATTACAAGAATGATAAAAAACAGAAGGGGAAACACTGCAATTTCACTAAGTACATTGATCAGTATCTTCCATACTATGCATTTTTCACTCCCACATTTTAAAAAAGTAGGTGTGAGAATTGAAAAAGTCTGGAGAAGGAAAATATGAACAATGAGAAGGAACAGCTGAGTGGACTTGGGTTCTATTTATGTTGCCTGGATGTCCTATTTCCGATGGAAAAAGAAAAGATCAGTGAAGAATTTAATAGAAGTATAAAAACCAAAGTGGCATGGAGAAAATGCGTAGGGAAGGGCTGCTCCTTGTGGCCTGCGCTACAAGAGCTAGGGAGGCATCAAATGAAATCAGTAAACAACTATTTAAGACAAATAATTAAAAAAAATTACTTTTTCACACTAACTTCACTGCAGGACATGACATGTTAAGAAGTTTGTATGGGTTCAAAAAGTGACCCAAAAATTTATGGAAGAAACATTCTTTGGAATCTCTTGGGTCTGCAATTCACTAAAGTCTGGGAGAAAGCTCTGGGAGCTTGTCCCATTCGTATGCTCTTCTCTAAGCATCCTTTACCAGTTGCCTGCTACAGACATGCTTCGGGTTTGGTGTGACATAAAAATGTTGCAATAATTTTCTCAAACATTTACGGGATATATAGGTAAGCAATCATCCCATTTCAAAAATAAAGTGCAGAACTGAACATATTTGGCCAAGGTCTCCAGGCTAAGGCTGCAGGCCTGGAGAAAAGAATCACCTGATGTCAACCTGCACATTGACTGTTAGACATCATCAGTGTGTTTACCCATAATATCGCCATCCATATGTTCTCAGATGTACTTCTGCCTCTAACCTTCAAGGTTTAATATTGAGTCATTTATGTTTTGCCTGTGGGCATGTCTGCTCTGCAGACTGCAACTAGCTTAAAGAGACAAGAAACGATTTAGCCAAAGCAGCAAAGAACTCGGTGTGGGCTAATTTATTCTGCTTCTCATGTGGGCTGGGCATCTGGTTTTGAAGTTCATGTTGCCTTAGCAAGCCTGCTTCTGGTATCTCAGCTAGCTAATTTGAAGATGGCTTGGCAGTGTCCCTGCAGCACAGTCAGCAGCACAGATGTAACATATGTGTCTACTGTTATCCAAAACTTCTATCCAAACCCCAGAAGGACCAGTCTTCACTTCACTGGTTTACACATCTTAAACTGTAGTTTTTAGCTGCAGTCATGACTACACCTACTGCTTGGTCCTGGTGAGCCATAAACCTGTGTTTTGGGATCCAAACCAATGGAGCTTAAGCCTGTGTTTTCACAAAACACTCAGAGCTGATGAAGTTAGATTAATCCAAATTCAAATCTTTTCATGTTTTTCATAATATCTCTTAGATTTTCCTGTGAACACAAGGAAAGTATTAGAAGAGAAGAAAATTACCACCTGCAGCTTTTCTTCATCTTCTGAAGTACTTAAAAGGAGTAACTCCACTGTGGAGAAGTTAAAGTGACCCTGCTAGCAGCGGGAGGGAGCTTGAGGGCAAAAGATCCAGTGACTATTTTGACTACAGATATCCCTGCATCCTCTGTATTACTCACTTCTCTTGGCCATAAAATTTAAGAAAATAAGTTTTTTATACTGTTGGTTTAGAGTTCTACTACACTGAATTTTAAGGCTGTGCCTGGAAAACTAGGAAGCCACGCTGTCCCACTACCTTTTTTGTTAAGTAGGTATTTCCTATATGGGTTGTCTGATCTCACAACACGTAATAGTAGTTCTGTGGCCAAGTAGGGGATTCTACTGCAGTGCAGCCTGTACCTCCTATGATGTGCATATATCATCCATATTCATAACTCAGATTGTTTTTCAGTTGTTTTCCACTGTAAGGACCAGTAAAAAGTAACCAAAAGTAATTTATTCCACTCTTATGCTTAATTCTCCCATCCTGTCTCATTTGTAAGTCCTTCTCACAGTGTTAGTTATATTGACAAAAAATCACATGAAAAACATAGCTAAAGAATTCAGCCTGGTTTAGCAGCACAGGAAGTTTCCCAGTTGTTTGGGTTTGTTTTTTTTTTTTCATAAATACATTTAGATGATCAATTATTCAGTGAGTGACATGATGAAAAGACAATTCAATATGGTAACTTTTTTTGATACCTCATTCCTTCCTCAAATGTCCTTTAATGAAAGAGTGGTAGAAAATATCTGGTATATTAAGTTATTGACTCCAACTCACTACCAGTATCAGAATTCTAGGTTTACTGCTGTTATGTTTTTGTTATCCAATCTAGATTAAAATTGCTATGTCATAAGTACTCAGTTTGAGAAATTTCCTATAAGATAATGAATATGATTGTCAGCAATTTCTTCCTGATATATTCTAATTTATTGTCATTACTTCTAATTATACATTCTTCGATTATAGAATACACACACACAACATTTTATCAAAGTTAATTTCTTTCACTCTGCAGTGATTACAAATGTAAAATATTTGCAGTTTGTTATCATGCTCCACATTAATATATTGCTTAGCTTTCCTATGCTTATTAATTCTGTGCTGTAGACTGTCTCACTGCTTCCAGAAAAAACCTTATTCATTTTGAGTGAGGATGTCAGAATATCAACTTTTTAATTTTCCTTACATTATATTTTAATGTCAAATAAACAGTTTAACAAATTGAATTGGTACAATGTATAATATAAATAACATTCTTGTCTGGGCTGAATGGTGACTGCAGAACCTTATCATGCCTTTGAATATTTTGTTCTTTGACAGATTTAATGAATCAATTTACCTGTAACTGGAAATGGCTTATGCTTCTCTTTATTCTCTTACACTTTTGCCTGATCAATAGGTCTGCAGTGAAGGGGGCGTGATGAATGATTGTAAAAGGCTGCGGTTCATACAAAGCTCAGAAGAGTAACTTTCAGCTCCAGTGTACAACTTTGATGATTTTTCAATGCAAAACTTAAATGACATTTCAATGTTTGCTTCTCAGTAGCAAAGAGACTGTATGGGTACAGTAAAAGGCATTCTGGAGACATGGGAATGACAGGGAATGACATTGTCACCGTTGATCAGTTCCAGCAAACTCAAACAGAAAACATTCATCCTTTATGATCACAATTTCAGCTTCATACTCACAAATTACTTCTTTAATAAATTCTAGAAAACTATCTTCATGTTGCAGTTGTCATATATCTAAATTTTTAGTTTCTGCGGATGTCATACAGTAAAATTTAGTTCATTTGAAGCATTATTTTTTCTTATTCTTAAAAAGATTTCAGTTGAATGAAAGGTGGAAATAGATGTCACTCTTTTATATGAAATGGAAAGAGTTTTTGGAAATGTGTTCTATGCTAATGGTTTACTACATTGTAACTTTGAGCTCTATACTTTCTGTACATCTCAGTTTTATGGCTTCTAGCAATTGCAGACAGCAAACAGAAAAAAAATTTTGTCCAATGATATTGTGCTGTCCAACAAAATTTTAATAAAATGGCTTTAATTGAAAAAGGATTCAAAATCTATTTTTAATAATTAAAAAAAATATTTGATTCTTTTTCCCAGACAGAGCTGAAATGATAGAGCATGATTATGTTTCTGTTTGCTGATGTCTGAATTTCTGAGCTCAATGAGCAATCTTTAACTTCTCATAACTTTGGTCATTAGCAGAATGATATTTTGTCACCCTAATATTTAAAACTTCCATTTATTTTTAAAAAGAGTCTTCAATAGTTCTTCCATATGCAGATACATAGGTTGGCTTTAAATTTAACTGGCCCTTGATAATAGCAGAAGCATGAGGTGGGAGTTCTATCAAGCGCACTGTCAAATGGCACTGTAAATACCCATTCATTCAGTGGCAATGCACAGGGGAAAAATGTCAGGGTATGATGGATGATGCTTAAAGAAATCAGCTTAATTTTTTTTCAGTATTCTGAATAATAGCCATCTGATTAAAAACACTGCAGGTCAGAAGTGACGTCAAATGTGTTAGTTACATGATGATTACTCAATTTTTATCTAATTATAACTTCCACTGATTATTTCTCCTAAAGAATAAGAAAAATTTTGCTCCTATCCCTAAAAAAAATGCCCTGATAAGGTCTGGACAAAACAGCTACACTTAGAAAGAAATTTTACTTCACATGTTTTCCAGTGGCAGGATGGAACTGATGATGTGTCTGTTAAAATGAGATTTCCACCATGATCATGAGATTCAAGAGAGCAGCCATCTTTCCAAGGAATGAAATGTTTCAATCTCTTTCCTTCCCAGGATGGGAAATTACCATAGTACAACAAACTTCTTATGCAAATATATGGAGCCAGGTTACAATGCAGATGGTCCATAACAGGAAGGTGCACTGGTTATATGTTACTGCCACAGTATAGGATGAGTTACTCCCTTTTGTGAGTTAGTGTTGTAGCCTGTTATTCTGTTCTTCATACAAACTTTAGAATCTAGAAATATTTTTGGTTTATAAAACCTGAAACTGTAAGAAATTGCCTGATCAGAGGCTGCAACCTAAATTGAAGTTTATGTCTGTATTTTGACTTTATTTTTGTTCACTTCTTTTGACTTCAGGACATTTTTAAATAGGAAGGAACTAGGACATCAGTAGATAAATTTAGGGGATATCCTTTCAGGAATTCAGCCATTCAGTAGATGAATATTTTCTGGAGTAGGAATTGTTTATATTAAATACCACCCATTCGATAGATTAATTTGAGGAAAGCACAGGACTGATGAGAATTGAGGAGACTCGCAGAGTGGTTTCCCTACCCTGGTGAAATTTTGGCAACATATTACAAAGTGGTTACTGGCCTCGGAGAGGAGGCAACTATTAAGCTTTTCAAGGCAAAGATGCAAGACAACACTAAGACTCTCACCTGGAGGAGACATTACTCTCATGTCAGACTACAAAGAAGCTCTTGCTGCTGTCAATGTCAATAGAAAAAAAACTTGTTGTGAAGGTTATCACAATTATCTTTCTGTGTTGGACCATTATGGTGGAAGACTTAGTTGTGGAAAACCTCATTGTTAGCTTATGTCTATTAGCTAGGACGAAAGGCCGGCACCTTGCTTGTTCCTCCCATCGGTGTTATTATCACAGGGTGGACATTCACAGTTTCCTCACAGGGTGGATTTTCAAAGGTGCTTGTAACTGTCCCTGAAACAGCTACAGAACATTTTGGTTTCAAAGAAATGGTATTGTAGTCAGACAGGGAAGTTTCTTCCTCTTTCTCCACAAGTAACGTGAGGTTTCAGAGCTGTTTGTGGAATTTGTGGCAGTTACCTTCAGCGTGAATGAGGAGCAAAACTCCTAGCAATTGAAGTTTACTTTCTTCACTCGCAGTATGATGTATTGCACTTTATTTTTGTTGTTTTCATAGGTGTTTTGGCTGAAAATGTGGACACTGAATCCAGGGGCAGAATTCCCATTTATTTCAATACAATAGGTCCAGAAACGCATCAGTTGCCATTCATTTCCCAATGTTCTCTCTCTGTCATTTTAGCTAAGTTCCAATTTGTTCGTGAGGAGCTAGAGGGAACGTTCTGATTATCTCACCGGGCAATGCTGACCATTGGGCCCACGGGACTTTACCAGCTGTTTTAAGTGAGGTCAGTCAGAGAGTGGTGTCTGTGCTTAAAAGGCCATGCAGACAAAAGCCATTTCTTTTTTGAGCATCCTGACATGTCCCTAAGTCAGTGGCAGGAGGAGAACGTTCTTACAGTGTATTTCTTGTAAAATCTCCCAGTCTGAGGAATTTTATGGGGGAAAATCTGACACCTATCTGTCTCCTGATTTTAATCCAATAGTGCAAAAAGAACTAACACTAGCAAAGGAATCCAGTGTTTTTGCTTTTTCC
Source organism: Gavia stellata (assembly GCF_030936135.1). Classification (NCBI taxonomy): domain Eukaryota; kingdom Metazoa; phylum Chordata; class Aves; order Gaviiformes; family Gaviidae; genus Gavia; species Gavia stellata. Next base: position 18,697,023 of record NC_082598.1, on the reverse strand, counting down.
CATACAGGCTATGACTGGAGCAGAAAGTTGTTTGCATTCCATGTGAAAATTTAACAGCTCAGCCATACAGCAACACAGTACTTCTGAAGGAAGAGATTTCTCCTCTTCAATTCCACTCACTTTGTCTAAAATAAAGCAATTTAGTGTCTAGGTTGCAGGAAGAAATGGATCACAGTCATCATATCAGATCCAAGCAAACATTGTTCAGGACATGTGGTTCGATCTTGATTTGGACTTCAAGTTTAGGTCTGTTTCTAGGGTTTGACTTGCATGTAAGCTATTAGTGTTACTCCAGTCATTGTAAGAGAATTATTCCTTAAACTGATAATCTTCAGGCTTAGAAACAGGCCTAAACACAGGCCAGGACACAGCCTTGCTCTATGATACCATGCAAACATTTACTTTTTCTGTCTATGCATTTTTTGTATGACTGCAATGGATCTGGTTTTTTCTTGGTTTGTTTACTGTCTCACTGGTTTTCCAGTTATTGCAGTTTTGGACTGCTTTAACAGTGGAGAGGAATTCAGGAAAAAAAGTCCATAGGGTCTGTGCTACAATATTCTTCTTTGAACCTACATATAGATATTTCCTCGTAAGAAAGTCACCCTGGCTATTTTTCAAATTAATACAAAAATAACCCATTAAAACAGAAAGTATGTTTTGAATGAGGGATTTGGTATCCAGAAGATGTTCGTTTTGAATTATCCATGGGTAGTTTGATGCACTGAATAATTCACTAGCCATGCTGTACAACAGCATTAAAAAATCAGCAACTCCTTGTACTGTTATTCTGGCAAGCTTCTTACGGATAAATTCCAGTGCTTGAGGAGACCGTGTGAATACTACTTCTTTCTCCAAACCCAAAGATATATAAATTAATGTTTTTCCAAGCACATTTATTAGAACTGTATTTTAATTTGCACTGTAGCACATACCTCAAAATTACTTTTTCAACATCAGTTTCTTAAAATCTATTGTTTTTATGTGAAACTAGTATGAACATCGCTACCTGCTCAGCATTAATATTTGCTTACACAATGTGTTTAAAATTATTTTTGATGACTATATTTGTTGACAACTAGTGATAGACACATCTGTTTATATTTGATGACGTCCTGATATCTTTTCATATCTTCTTCAAATTGCTCATAACATTAACTCTAAAAAATAGAAGTTGATGTAAATACATTTTGGTTTACATTGTCAGTGTCTGAACCTAAATCTAGAAACACTTTTTTTATTATAGGGACCTTATCCAGGGAAACTAACTCAAGCTTAGCAACTTTTCTTACTGGGATCTTTTGATTCCTGGGAATCTGCAGAACCAAAGTAGTATTCAAACCCAAAATTTCCTTTTTTCCTCCCTTATCAAACTCTGAAGTTGGTGTCCTCAGAACTGTGCATGCCTCAGTAAGATGAGGAATGTAAATCAAAGAAATATCTAGGTGATGAAGACAACGGTGTTTTGATGAGATTTGTTTTTGTGGGTTTTTTTTTAACAAAATGTACATAAAAACCTTGAGGAACTGAAAACTGTTAACTCTTTAACATGCTTTCTGATGTGTTTTTAGTCAGAACGGATGATACATGACTGAGGCTACTACAATGGGTCAGGCTTAGCATGACTTAAAGCAAGCTAAGAAATAGCTTGTTATCTATTAGACAATGAGATTAGTGGTTACTTGGTCAGAAATGTCTACCTCAGCAGATACTCAAATAACCTTTGGGAAATTTAGCTTTAGGTGATGCAGTAGGAGCTGTTGGATGCTGCATCTGCATTACTTCAAAAATCTTTAGCTGTGAACACTGCATGATTGTAACTCTGCTCCTTAATGACTTGGACCTGTTGCTTGGTATTGCTCTCAAGAATAAAGGTGGGCAACCAGAAAGTCTTTGCTATTGAAATGTTTACTTAAATCTTCCTTGTTCCCTGAGGTTTAACTGGAATGACCCATCATCTTGTTCTTTTGCTCCTTTTGGAGATGTTCCAGATGTTAACTTTAATTTTAGGGATAAGTGTCTCTGTGTCTAGTCTGGTGAATCATAGAAAGCATTGCATGCTTCCCACTGCTGCCTGTCTGCAATCTGTATAAATCTGGAATCCCAGGTAAAAGAGTGGGACTATGTGAGGAAACTGTGGGGGAGGTTCAGTGACGTTTTGCTCAGTTATAAACTACAAGCCATAGTGCAAGTTGACTGCATGTGGAAATCTGTCCTCCTTTTGCAGAAAGTCCTGGAGATGGAAAAACTTGGGAAAGGTCTTGTAGAATCTTTGCAGTTAATTGACCACATAGAAGACAGCAGAGTCATGGGGTAGGCCTTGGAGGATCCATGGCTTAAGAGTACCAAAGTTTTTTCATAAAGGAACAAACTGTATTGATGTTTTCAACAGATAATAAAGAAATGTAAGAAAAGCTGTGGGTTCTGCTATGAAAGTTTTACCATTACTGCTGACTGAATGGGCGTTGGCAATCTGACCTTTTTATGATTCGAAATACATTGAATTTCTACTTTCCTTGCCTGTTCCTTCAGGCAAGAAATGAAGATCAAGTCCTCACAGAGAACCTTGCAGCAACCATCTGAGGACTTCTGAAGGTTTTGTTCATTACCCAATTTGCTTATTTGGTGCACTGCTCTCTACAGGTCTAGCACAAGCTCATCGGACAGTATCACTCAGTGGAGTGTATTGGGTTATGAACTACAATGTCACATTGAGTTATGTCAGATGTGACACAACATGACCCTAAAAAATATGACAGATAGTGATGGGCAGAAAAGGACATTTCAAAAACTTCTGTCAAAGGAAAGTTTTTTGTATCATTATTTTTAAAACTAACCTTGAAAAGAGTCATTTTTAGAAAACAAAATTTAAAAAGGGGACAAGGATTTCCCCCACAGAGTATTTTTTAACATCTAATCAGATGTAAATCATTAGTGGAAAAGCAAATATTTCCCATCGTGGAATATAATTCATCCACAAATAACAGAACTTCTATGACTGTACGTGTCCAGCTGTGCTGCCTTCTAGAGAAAACCAACTTCTCTTCAGCCTGATGTGTGGGGTTTTTTTACAAATATGGGGAGATTATGCTAGATATATATCATATGCTCCCTCTAGCTGACATTGTTTTATACATATACATGTATGCTCTTTCTTAAGTTCCCTTCTTCAAATTGATGGCTCCCTAGTGGGCTTTTTAACACTTATGTGGTGTTTACCATCTTTACAAGATCTTTTAAATATGTGTGATTGTACTTAGCTTCATGAGGTGAGAGTGAACTGAATGGACAACAGATCTGTCAATGGTGTTTAAGGTTAGTTTTACAGGTCTCAATTTTTGATTATGCAGTGAAACTTCCTACATGTTAACATCTGATATAAATCCCATGACACGTGTTTCAGGGTCAGGCTGTTGGATGATATAAAAGCTGTATATGGAATCAATGGCTCTGAAAGAGGTAATGATATTTGCTGTACAGTTGTTGCTCATAATGCCAAAGATTGAAAGGTGATTCATGGTGCTATAAGCATGTTAAACTGTATTTATTATTATGAAAATTACCTTCCTGCAGTTCCTATAAATGATTACATTCTTGAAATAGGTATTAGAGTTATAACCTTTCGGCTCTAGACTTTTCTTCATAAAGGTTTATAACACTATAGTAGTAGATGGGGTGCATCCAATGTGAGCCTCCTGTTTCATCCCAAGATGTGCAAAACCTGAAGTGGAGAAAACAAAAAGGGGGAGGCAGCTCTGGAGAAGCTATGTAAGGAAAACAAGGGTCTCTCATGGGGAATATGTGGCTTGTGGAAGAATAAAAGGTACTATGTTACTAGAATATACCCTCCTGCTCTTGCTTCCTCAGGGAATTTTTTAACATTCATATAATACAAATTCACCAATTTTATAACTTTGTTTTGTCCATTGGCAAGTACGTTCCTTTTCTTCTCCAGTTTGTCTCTATTTCAGATACATCTATTTCTTCAGGAAAGGAAGTTATTATAGGAAGTTTTAATTGCCTTGGTAAAACGTCTACGGCTTAAGATGTTTAACATTTTTTACAAGTCTGAGGCTTTTTTGTGAATTTACTTAAACATTTCTGTTGGTCTTTGCTAGCAATAACTGACGAAAGATAAGTCAGAGATCAATGCAGTGTGCAAAACTGTTGTTGCTTCCTTCATAATCAAGCATAGTAAGTTAGCATTGAGTAACAGAAAAAAGCTGCTTTCCTGTTATCAAATTATTCATATTCCATTCAGAAATAGAAATGCTATATTCCACTTCAGTGAGTTTTGGATCACATCATTGAAAAAAAATAAAAATCTTAAGTTCACATAACTTTCACAGGGATGTAGGGGCTGTGTTTTCAGACACTTTATGTTTTAGTATGAAGGAAGAACATTTCTTCAAAGCTTCAAGTTAGTTGTCAGTGTCCTAAAACCAGAAATGTCCTCTGATCTTTTAGCATATAGTATATATGCTGTGGGTATATTTTCCTCCTGGAAGGGAGGTCAAGAATCCCTGCATAACTTGATTGACATCTGTAGTGAAATTGGCATTGCTCATTCTAGTTATGGGGTTAAAAAACATGAGTTTTGGGAAGCAAATGTGTATTTTGTGCTTTGGGTTTAAATATCCTCAGAGGAATTCTCACTATTTGAATCTGAAATAATTTGTCAAATTAGCACATAACTGACATTGCATGAAACACATTCTGACATTCTGCAATGTGGAGCACAACAGAGTCATTGAATTGAATTACTACTGCTAGGTGAGGCATGAAAAGGCTTGAACAAGACTGTATGAGTGTGAAGTTGCTAACCTAACAGTAGAACATGAAGGAATTGTTTCAACATTTTTTTTAATGAGAGAAAGGGGATTCAATTGGCATATTCCTCTCGCTATAACTGAGTTTATGAAGTATTGCTTTCACATGTACTTTTAAAAGATCCGCAAACATATGAAAAATATGAAAGCTGTTTTTAATCTGCTGTTTACTTTTTGAGAGCACATGTACAGTACTGATCTAGCTTACACAGGAAAATAAATTAGGTGTCTTCTGTGTTAGTTCTTGTACTAACAGGTTCGGTGCTTGCATTAACAGATCCAGCACTCAAAACAATTGCACGGTTTGATCTGACTGTCATGGACAATATACAGAATGCTTTTCTTCTTTTCTTTTTTTTAGTGAAGAAAACATGCGACTAGTGTCCTTCTGTGCCTTTTTTATATGGTAATCTACTGAGATTAAAAACTTTCTTTCTGAAGAGAGAGTGTGACGCCAATAACAATGACTGCCCTAATGAGAATCATCACTTAGTAATCAAGTCACTTTCTATATACATTTTAAGGTGATATGATAGAACATTATACTAAAACTATTTTTGGCCAAAGGGAATGATATGAATATGAAACAAAGTATTATGAAACATGGTATGAAACAAAGAACAAAAGAAGTGGCAACAAGAGCACTAATGCTTCCCACAGTGGACAGAATGAAATTCTGGCTCTTTTGGCCTTGGGGAGACAGGTTGTTCCATCTCCAGGAGATGCATGAAAGCTTTGTTACCTTTCTCTGGTCTAATATTAGATACTATGTTTTGAATCACTAATAAATGCTGTCTTGTTTTGTAAAGGTATTTCTCAACCACCTGGCAGAGTGGCAAAATTTCTGGAAAATTCAAAGCAAAGAACCCCCCCAGTAAAAGCTGTGATACTGAATCCAGTAGTGACTCTGACAGTCTTCTGGAAATAATGGAACAGAGTCTCCTCCTTGCATAAAGGGATTACCTCCAGACTAGTACATTCGGTACATACCAAAATAGGGAATCAGGTTTACATCTTCCACTTACTTTAGATTATGATCCATCTGTCAGATGACAAAAAGCATCACTGTAGCTCTGTGAAGTGGTTTAAGATCATTTGGACCCATAGAACTGAATATTGAAAGCTGCTGCTCTTGACTAAACATGGTTTTCTGTCAAAGTGAATGATGCCTATAAGTACTTGGTGCAACAAAACCGGCTCCATGAGGGTGGGTTCCAGTCGAAGAAGATTGCCAGTTTAGCTAGCTTTTACTGGCCTAGATTAAAGAAGCCTGATGAATTAAATACACAAATTAAAAGTCACATCCATAATGTATTAAAAATTAAAGCGAGGTTAAACTCAAGCACAGGACCTTGCAGCAACCACCATACCTTAGAGAGGAAGTACAAAATTAGCCACACTTTTTGGGTTCATCCCCTGATTCTCAAAAATTCTTAGCAAGCCCTTTCAAAGCTCAAATTTCAGATGACCCAGTACCCATCTCAAGCTCAAACGAGGCAGTCTGACTGTCAAAAGAGCTCATGACTTTAGGTATTAATCTTCCTAAATATTTGGCCTCAAGTATGTATTGTACATGTTTAAATCTGTCCTTTAGTGATACTGAACAGTGAACTGTTTTGAAACTGTACACTGTTGAAATTGAGAGTGATTGTTTATCTTGCAGGTAACCAGCATATATATGCTCTGGAGGCAAGCATCTGGTAATATTTGCAAAATCACTAATTTTTCATAATATTTATACAAAATGCTCCCTTTGAGTGAATATGTTAGCTTTTAGACTGTAATGAGCAAAATTTGAAGAGACAGGTTGAAAACATTTTATTCACACTGATGAATAGTTACCAACATAAGCAGCTGCATTAGAAATCAAAATAGATGTCTAAATACATAAAATATATTGTGAAACCTCTGCACGCATTATTAGCTAATACGATCCTCAAATTGTTCTATAACCCTCATTTTCAAAGAGAGTCTGTGAGACTGGATGTCATCTTTTCCATTTTTAAATCAACTTTTTGTGTGTGTTTATTTGACAAGTACTAGATTACATCATTCCTGAATAAATGTTTAATTTAGGTGTCCTCCTTAGTGTTGTAATCTTTTTGGTCCATTTGGTCCTGAATGTTTCATGTATGTACTCCAGACCCTCACACAGGTCCCTCGTGAATGTAAAAACAGAAACACATTGAAAATGGATGTTCTTTAAAGAACTAAATATGCAGCTAACACAGAAAAAAATCCATATTTGACTGAATTGTGAAAGGCACCGTGCTGAAACTTTAATGTGTTTATCATGCATCTTCCAAAATAAATTGTCCTACTTTAATGCTGGTTTCTTAAAATATACATTAGGAGTTTTAATGATTAAATGGACATTGTCAGCTAGGTAGCTATGCAGTTTGCTACTCATTTTTTTGTGGTTTCAGTTGCATTTTGCTGTTTATTAGTTTTTTCATTATAGTTGCTACACGAAAGCCCCAGCCAGGTTAATTGCCCTTCTAATACTACTGCAGGCTGCTGTGAGGAAAATGGTTGTATACATGGGGTAAGAATATAATCTGAGTTGCATTACCACCCTCAGGAGTCTGCAAGTACTAGTCATAGAATCCATCCAAGCAAGTGGATGGCACTACTCTTCCCTTAGATAGGCAGCTGGCAAGTCGTCCGTCAAATAGCTGGTCAAAACTTTGACTTTCTTTACTAGCCAGACTTAAATGAGCCAACATAAGAAGTGATCTTTCATTAGTGCTAAAAGCCATCAGAAAATGTCTGTTCCCTTTCATAGAGACCAGGAAAAGTGTTTGTCATTGACTTAGAAAACTTCATGGGGCCACACCTGTGCACGTGCTGCTTATTCAGACTATGAACTAACAGCCAAATTTGACTAGGATGCCAAATCCATAACATACGAAATCCTGCAGGTTTTACCCAAGACACATAAACTTGCAGCTATTGTTCTTTGCCACAGGTCAACTGCAGACATAGAAGGGTTGGGCCAACAAAGGTTATGGCCCAGCAGATTGAACATTACTCCTCAGTAGTTTCTTGACATCAGTGACAACTGGACAGCAGAAACCGCTGCTGCGGTAACCAAATAATGAAACAAAGCAATAATTTTGCTACAAACTCTTTCAGGCATGGTGATTTGAGGTACTTAACCCGCACTGTTCCATTTCAGGACTTCAATTGTAACTCACAAGCCTTACGCTACAGTTCTTCACAAAATTGGTGAGATTCAGATAGTTAAGCTTTCAGCTTGTTGTATTTGGGAGCAACAGTAAAATCCTCTGATGCTAGGTCAATTTCTGTATATTCTGTATATGACTGTATATGCTTTAATAGATGAAACTGGGCAAGTATGCTAGATATTAGGAAAGAATTTGAGTAAATTAATCATTTACTACTATTATAAAGGTAGGATTCATCATACAAAATCCTTAATACTTCAAAATATCAGTTACTTTGTTGGCTTTCTCATCCTTACATTTTTTTTCCCTTTATGCGGTTTAGTTAACATAAAATTGCCTTACCAGTCATTATTTTTTGCCAGTCTCTCAGAGGGAAAATTGCTTGAAATACAATATGCATGAGCTGAGGTCTATAAAAGAAGTGGGTTTGGTCCCACTGGTTCTTCCTCTTTAGCCAGAACTTACTCCAAGGAGGAATGAGCAACTCTTACTTCTCATTTTGCCACTGGTGTCTTCTAAGTAAGTCTTCAAGAACACTAACTATTTGTGCAAGCTGTGAAAATTCTGAAGAATAAAAAAAGAGGTGGTGTCTCCCTCCCTTCTCCCAGATGGAAAGTAGAATAAGACAAGGGCCTGCTATGAAAAAAGGGAGTTACAGAGTAGTTGGGCATGCTATTTGTAGAATGACTGATGTTATTATTGAACGTACTCTCAGGGAAAAAGGTGCAGAGAATGAATGAGCTACTCAGTGTGAGCTGGGCATACAGACTATACTGAATATGTATGGTACTTGAGAGTAAGGAGGAAGGAGCTGAGATCTAATGGGACTGGGGGAAAATGGGAGAGCTCAGATCAGTTTGACCTGTGGAGCAGTTCATGTGAAGAAATACTGGTAAAATTACACAGAACAGCTTTATAACTTGTTACCTAACTTTCCTGTGTAATCACCTTATTGATCAATATAGGATAGCATCAATATTGAAAAATGGCTCTCTTTCTATTTTTGTGCATCTATTTATATAGTCCAGAGAACAAAAAATCCTCGGCATGTAAATTAAAACCCTGATCCTCTTGTGGCACAGTCACAGTCTATAGTGTAGCAAAGCAGCAAAAGCTGCCTGTGCTACAATATATCTTGAGGCTTGAAGATCATTCCTCTGTCATTTTCTCACCACAGCATAGAATATATTATTCAATAGTGCACACCTAACTCCCACCAACTCCACTTTACTGTTTTAAATTCTAACTCAGTTGTGAAACACAATTTCAGCATTATTTCAATGCAAATATAAATGTAATAAGATTGGTAACACCATGCTCATTTGTTAAGTATCGTCCACCAAAAAATGTATAAAAACCATCATGGACATAGTCTAGTCCATAGACAGACCTCTCTTTCAAAGATGAGTCAGTGGCTCAGGCAACTTTATCTCCACTGTACATTACAGTATGAAGGAAAGCAGATTGATAGGAAAAGCTGCATTGTTCACATTAGAGACCACATGGGATGGCATATCACTTCTTTTAAACACTCTGTCTCATGTGCTCTGTCTTTGCCTTCCCAGGAAATACTGATGGTGTTTCCGCAGCTTTGTCTGGGGATCTTTGTGCTGTGGTTTGACGCATTACAGCTAGACCACTTGCTCTTCTTTTCTTCCCCAGCCCATGGCCTGGCTGCTTATTCTTACCTATGCACCACTGCTCCCTTGCACCAGTGCTGTTGTCTGTGCAGCTGCGCAGGGAGTCAGCCTGGGCAGCAGACTGTAAAGGCAAATGGTCCAGCAAGAGGACACTGGGGGAGTAGTAACAGGGAGGGAACAAGCTTCATGATACAGACTGGGAGAGGGGGAGGGCTCAGGCTGATGATGCTGCTGACGTCCATTTCATGCTCTCTGGTTGTCATGGGCGGTGCTCCCAAAAGCAAAGTCTTTGAGAAGAAAAGGCTGGACAAAACCATCTGCTGAAAAGAGACATCTCTACTGCATAGGACAAAGTAAATGCTCCCTTTTGGTAACTTACAGGTCAGGGCTAGTGAAATCACATTTTTCATTCTATCTGTGATACATGTCCTTTTTTTTCTGCCAATCTTTTTATTTTTGTTTTTCCCCTCTGAATTTAAATTGAATTTTGACTATCATAGGTGTGCAAAGTTACCACCTGCTTGCTCAAGGGAGTTAAGCTATCTAATTTAGCTTTCCAGAATGGTATAAATAGAGAAACATGGTTACTGTATGCAAGGAGAGGATATGAAGACCTGTGGTTATGACCCCGGTTTAGGAAACTTGGTCTAAACCTAACAATATTATCCCTTAAAGGAATTAGTAGGAAAATATTTTGGTTTTCAGGCAAGGAAAGCTTTTTTACACTCCTTATGTGATGTTGAACATATAGTCAAAGGAGTCAATTATTTCTGAGATTTTATTGCAGTAAAGTCTAGTCAAGAAACTGGAAAAAAAACCCTGGACAAAATTATTACTGTTACATTCTGAGTTATTGTCAGAAAGAAAAACAAGAGGACACAGGGGACCACAGACCTGTAAATTGCATTGTCATACTGAGCAAGCTGAGTGGTTAATACACGGGTAGCTGTCAGTCTGTAAGCAATTAGAAGAGGATATGTTGATCAGTTCTAGGCACTGTGGATTTATGAAAAATAATTACAATACATAAATATCCCTCTCCTAAACAGACCTGTCTTTAAGAGTGGAATAAGTATATCTTCTTAAAAAAGGGAACATTTAGGAACAGAATAGGTTGTAAGTTCAAACTTGTGTCCATTTTAACAAGTAGGATCTATGCTTGAAGCTGATAAAATGGTCATATTTTATCTCAAATGACTACTGGATGTGGGAAACCTATCAACATGTTGAATAACTTGAAAAGTTCATGTATGTCACATGCCCAGAAGGCAGTGATTTGTTGACAGGAAACCAAAAGGGGTCAAATCATTTTACCTTGATTTAAATTTCATTCAGGTTAAATTTTCACTGTTTATTGGAGCAAATTCCCACCATTTACTGTGGTTCTTTTCCTAGGGTCACATTGTTAATTGTGTTAACATCTACTGATATATTATAAAACACTGAAGACATAAAAACACAGTTTTGAGGCCCTTCTCAATGTAACAAAATATCTACTCTGTGACTCTTTTGCCCTTCTTATGCTCTGTAAGAGAACATGGGCTATTTTTCCCTGTCCGTGTTCCTCATTTATGAGAATAGTTTTCTCCCCACTCCTGCCTGTGGGATAGCTAAAGGAATTCTGCTCCTAATCTGCTTCTCATTGTACAGTCTGTAAAATCTGCTGGTTTATGTACATCATAGAACATAGGAAATTTTGCCACATACAGCTCTTTACTCAGTCTGCTTTCAGTGCCAGCCATTCTCAGATTCATTTACTCTTCCCAGTTCTTGTGACTTGCTTATGACATATATCTCTTTCTGTAAGTGGTTTGGAAATATGTTGTATCTGAATTTCACGACTGAACTGGAGTAGCCTAGTGGCATTGTTCTTACTGTAGTTTATTACTATTACCTATTATTGGTATTGTTAGCATAATACAAAGAAAGAAGCATATTTAATCAAAAGAAATACAATTACATGGCTGGACACCTTAAAATATCAGTGTTGGGGATGATTTAGAATTTTATTTGCCTGTTTAATTACAGTCATAAAATCAACCAGTGCAGGATGGATTTATCACATATCATTGCTAATTTATTTTTGGTGAGTATTGGATCACTGAAGCTTAAAATTTATTTTTGCCAGTAAATTCAGTCACTAACATTTTAATGGAAGGTGAAGAGGAAATGTCTGTGAACATGAACAAATTCAATGGTTTTGAAATTTGAATATGTATGCATAGAAAATGTTTATTTCTACTTTTCCAGGAGTACCTCTTGCACAGTTCTGCCAGACTACATGGTGGAATGAGGAGGCATGGTTTGTTATAGAGTAACTGACAGTGCAGATATTGAAAACAGCACTGGAAACAAAATTATGAGCAATGATTTTCTGAGTCAGAGCCATTCTTAATATAAACTTTATCAGCATAGGCCTATGCACTTCAGAGGACTTCGGCAGGGATTCATAATGCAGTGAGTGAGCCTGTAGGGATCTTTTCCAATCTAAAAGGTTCTGTGAATCTTGAGAAAGAGCTCAGTCTTCAGTGCAAGTCCCACTCTAATGGCAAACATCCTGTTAGAGAAAAACCAGTTCAACTTTAAGTGTTTGTCATCATTTAAATGGAAAGCTAAGGTTTGTTTAGGCGCTTTAGCAGTAGAGGTTGCCAGGCTCACATAAACATTTACCTTTATTTAGTGATAAGCCCATAGCTGAGAAACTTATGGGTATTTATACTTGGCTGTGGCAGTCTTGTAATTATTTAATAAGGCACACTGAAGATAAGGTTATCATGATATAAGTGCCTGTAATCCCTCTGGGGTGTAATTGCCTCATGATAACCTCATCCCTTGAAGTTGTCTCTATTGCTAATATGAAAAATGTTTGTTTTCAGTGGGAACATATATTTTGTGATGGAACAGCATTAAACTGTCAGATCAAAATGTTAAACAGCAGTTGGAATGAGCAGAAGGGTTCAGATGGATTAACTCAGCCCTCATAGACGGTTCACCAGACGAACTGAAATGATCCAAAGCCGTTTTATAATGAGTCAGGTTTTAAGTCTGGAAGTATCTGATGAGAAATAGCTGTTTGCCAAGAAACGTGCTTTAGGTTTCTTAGACTGTACTAGTGAAGCTTGAGATTCATGAGAATGAGGAAGTATGTTTCAAAAGACATAGATTTTGTCATGGTAACATCTGTGTTTTTTCTTTGGAATTCATCGTTTTGACTAGTAGATCACCCATCCGGTAACACAGCTTTTTGTATTGAATTGTAAATCATGAGATAAGCATTAATAAAACGCACATGTTTCACAAATAGGTCTTGGAGGGCATCTGTTATACTTGTTACTACAAGGGATTTTCAAAGCACCAAAGTACATTAACCAACTTGAAATGTGCCACCTGAAAGCTGGATGAGTCTGTCATGAAGACTCCAAAGTCTATAAATAGCACTTTGCTCAATATTAGAGAAGTGTATGGGCAAGAACACTCCTCAGAGAGGCAGAGAAATAATGTTCCTGAAGGACACAAGCCCAGGTCAGGGACTCTATCCTCCTCTTGTTTCAGGCATCAGCTGACATAGATTTGCACCTCTGAGTGGTTGCTCACAGACGAGCATATGACAGCATGAATGTTTTCTGCCCTAGTTTGCTTTAATAGGAAGTCCCGTGGCCTGCTTCTACAAGCTGCTATGTACAATCTCGTAATGAAGTCAATGTGAGGTCCAGCAGACAGACCCTGCAGCTCCAGAGGCTGGAGGGACTGCTTGGGGAAACCTTTCCCATCACATGAAGGGTGTTACAAAACAGGAGGTCAGCATGGCAGGCTTAATGTTTAGGTTTCCACACTTTTTATAGGCTCTGGCTAGCTGTGTGCCTGAAGATGGAAAATATTTGGAAGTAAACCAAAAATTTCAAAACTAACCTTATATTTCCTTAGGATTTTTGGCATCAGTGGCTCTTTTGGATGTGTCTGAGTGGAATAAGCTGTGTCTTTGAGTTTAGTACATTATACAGTAACATATTACACCTCTCTCTTTTTTGTGCCTGGGAATTTCACCTCATCCATCTTTCACAATGTTCAGCAGAGGCTTTTAAAAATCCCTGAGACAGCTTTACGCAATTAATTGGAGACAGGGCCAAACCCTAGATCCTGGTTTCAAACCTAAATCCTTGTTCGACTTGAATCTGATGCTATGCTGGGCCTAAATGAAACACAGAATCAAAACACTCAACATTTAAGAAAATTTGAATTGTCTGGCGGAGACTGTCTATCCTAAGTGTAAATTCAGGCCATTCACTACCTACCCCCAAAACAAATCTTAAACTCAATAGTAGTAGAATTCGTGGGAAAAGCTGGCATACTTTAAAAGATTTAAAAGTATATCTCAATTAAAGCTATATCTCATTTAAATATTTAAAATGTTTAAAGATATATTTCATTTAAAGACTTGTCTCAACCATTATTTTGGTTTGGTCATTAGTTAAAAAATATTCAAATATCTCATATGTGTACCTGAATTCCTCTGTGTTCCCTCTTTCCAGTTGCTGAGGAGCATAGGCTACAGTCTAGTTATTTGCTACTCCCCTAGAAGAACGAGACAGCTTCTGTTTGCACAGAAAAGTATGGCTTAGGAAAGTATATAGGGGATAATTATTTTCTTATTCTGTAGTACGTAACTAATTTTTATATTATTTATATATTTATATTGTTGATATATTTCTATTAGTTACCTATGTATATTATACTATTTTTTTCAAAAAAACACCTAACGAGCATTTGTTATAATTTTCTCCATTTTTTTCGTATTTCCGTTTTAGTCATATGGTTCTAAGTCAAAGTATTAACACCCCATGTTAGCTCACAGCTTTCATTTTTCCATCCCAGTGTAGGACACACTCAAATTTTTTAGACAGGGTTTAGAAGGTCATAAGACTTTTAATTAATCACTAGTCAACTGTTTCTCAGAGTGGGACAGTCACATTTGGGCAATTTCCCTGGAGTAATAGTGTTGCTTTGGAGCCCTCTCCTGGAAACCATACTTGTGAGTTACATCCTGGGAAGCAATTCATGAGTTGTTCTTCATTTGGATCTTGCTTTAAGAGAATGAATTGGAAAGTTTACAGTTGTGTGAATAGTGGAATAAAGTTTTCACTCAAGTTTGCTTATTTTTCTTTTATCTTTCTTATTAAAACCGGGAATCCAGTGATAAAGTCATGATTGTTAATGATGTTGATTAGATAATTCCTTTTTTGATGCTTGGCCCACTTCTTTTGAGTTTCCTGATCTGTCCACAGAAGCTCCAGGAATGTAAATTCTGGTAGATGCTTTAGCTTGATCCATTTCATCTCTGACTCTGATATCCTGAGTTCCAATACACTCAAGAAAACAGCCCAGTTTATAACCTTTTTCATCTAGTATATGTAGTATTTGCTTTCCTGTGTTTCATCCTACTTGATTGTTTCTGTAACTGATCAGGTAATGTATTACTGTTTTACCCTAGGCTTAAGATTCATTCTGTATACACAGGATTTATTGCTGGTATCAGTTTACTCAGTGTTTAACTGCTTATTCCCTGATTGCATATTTTCCCACACATGAAAACAACAGTGATTTTGAAAGACAGATATAGTGAAACTTTTTTTAAAAAAATCCCCAAAACACTGTGTTACCTTGCAAGTGATAGCTGAAGAATTTGTGACTTATCTTTCTTTCTAAACTAAACCAGCAAAATTCACTGAATATTTGGATATCAAATTAACAATTCTTGAGGTTTACAGAATGAGGAGATTAATAAGTTCATGTGGAGAGGATATAATTAATCCTGTCATCTTGTTCTGTGTCATTGCCATGCACAGAGTAGTCATTGTGTGTCTGCATGTCTCAAGTCTTGACGCCTGTTCATACTATGTCATTGCATCTCTTTCCAGCCTCATGGAAAGCAGGGGAGGGTTAATTATTTTGTCCATTTTCCTACTTTCTTTGGGTCAAAATTGAGCAGAAACATAGCTCTCATCAGGAAAATATGAACTGATTAGCGTTCCATCTGTGGCACGCCTTGACTGCCAATGGATTTTTTAATTATATTAAAATGATGTACTTTGTACTTTGATATGAGAAGTGAAATAGGAAGCTAATTTATAATAATTGGTTTAAAATGTGCTTTGGAGGAAATACGGAGATACTAGCATTACCAGTAATACAATCTGAATGAGTTAAATGGGAGGTGTAATGAGAAGTTCAGGGCAGGAGGGAGCGGGCAGAAAGGTTGACAATGTCATTGTACGCTGACTGAGGCATCATTTCCCAAATAATAGTTCGGCCTGCCCCGGCAGTATCTGAATGCCAAATGAATGCCTCAGCAGTGAGTCTGTGGTAATACTAATTGACTCATCGCCATTGCCCCTACTGTACATAGCCATATCTTTGATGTAGAGGTTTACAGACAATATCCACAGTATAATGACATTAATATCTAAAGTAATATTCATGTTTCCTTGTTTGATCTACCTTCAGGAGTGTTCTTTGCTCCTAGCTTTACCATTTGAACTCCACTGCAATGTACAGTGCGCAGCCCATGTTATATTCTTCTAAACAGCCACAGTCACTACAAAAATACAGCTTAATTAGCATGTTTGACAAAATATGTCACAGCAAGAAAAAGGAAGAGCTGTTTGTTGATCTGTGGGATTAAGTCTTTCAGTCTCAGGACAAATGCTGTACATCTGAGAGTCACAGAGATTGCCTTGGCTGCTCCTTCAGCGGGGTTCTTTCCAACATTTTATCTTTTTCAGATTTTACTTTTTACTTGAATATACCACTGTGAAAAAATAAAAAACCTGTATATTGCTTTTCCTTCCTGTTCCTTGGTACGATCTTAACTCTAAACAAAGTATTGCAATTAGTCAGAATTATTTTAGCTGTTTAAAGAACACTAATCAAGGTACAGTTTTATGGCTGATTTGGAGAACTCAAAAGAGACTTAGGTATAATTATAAAACAACACAATGAATTAAAATTAGGGTCAGACATTTGGAGAAGAAATGTGTCTGATTATATGTAACGAAACTAAGTTGCTAAGGAATTGACAGTTACGAGATTTGTGCTGTTTGCACGTTTGTGTGTGTATGTGTGTATAGGACTAAATCTATGAAAGTATCCTGTGTTACATGAACTCAAGTAGTTTATCAGACACAAGAGAATTTGTGCAGGAGAGAACTCCTGTGAACATTCAAACCTTGTGAGACAAAGGAGAAGCCATCCATAAGATGTAAAGCTGCAGGAAACTTGGCTTTGCTAGTTTTGCTGCTCACAGAAATACTTGTAATTGTTAAAGTTCATGATCTTGCTTACTGTTTCTAGCTGTATTTTTGACAGCTAATTCTGAATTTTCTGTTTTCTGAAAACTAGATTTCATTAATTCAACTGAAAACCAGATTTAAGACAAAAGTAAGGCTCTGAAATGGAGTTTAAGAAATAGCAGCATTAACAAAAAACAATTAAAACATTTTTAGTATTTAATACCTCTAGTACAACTTCAATTCTTATTACTTTGGATAAACAAAATGCACCTCTGAGAAGCTACTTTATTTTGATTTGTATTTCACCTTCATTAAAATCCAAACCCCAAATTTTCTGGCAAAGTCTATACCAACTTTCAGAGTTATTGACATCTTTAATCCAGGTTTGTTTTTGTCAGTCTAACACTTAAAATCCCTGACTTTTTTAGGGGAGCTTTTGTAATTTTGATGGCCTCTACAATTTCTGGTGTGAAGAATAAAGACTTTGGAATTGAAATAATTGACACAAACACAAGACACAGATAGCATCTATCTTCAAATGTCAAGAGAAAACTTCAACACACCATAGCTGTCCCAGATTTTCTGATCATTTTCTAAAACTGGATAGTGAGCACTGCAGAACATAGACGGGTTTGTAGTGTTATTAGCCTTTGAATCCCTATAGTCCTGACTGGCCCATAGCCAATCCGAAGCCCCAATTAACCAAGCACAGCATTCCATTCATGCTTAAAATTCATAAAACTTCAACACATATGTTGAAACTCAACAAAAATAGCGCGGCTTACTTTTATTACACCCTGACCTCTTGTTTTCTACCTTCTATTGCTGTCACTTAGTGCCTTTATGGATAAATGACAATGATACTTTATCTGCAAACAGTTCTCTTGTGTCCTATTTTATTTTTACTAACATAAACCTTTCTGTAACTGTGGCTTTCTGTTTTAGTGAATACAATCCTACAGAACTGTCTGATTATATGAGCTCATAATGCTGAAAAATTTCAGGGAGGAAGATTGACTGCAAAGAGACCGTGAAGGTTCTGTTTTATTGTATTAACATGGTGAACCCCATGTTAGTACAATTCCCTATTTTATTACTCACACTAGTATCTATGTCATCACTGACATCAGCATTAAATGTGATCTGAGTACTTCCATAGGGATTGTATTTCCTTAAATAAGGCTAAAATCTGAAGAATCAGCAAAGGTCCTTAAAAATATAATTACATGTTGCAAAACAGACAAAATTATGGCGTTGTGCATTTTCAGCAGAGGAGTCAAAAATACATGTGGCGAGAAAACAATGGGGGATGTTGTTTCTTCCTTAGTTTAGGATTTTCCTCTAAGGATGTGTGTCAGACCTCCATCAGGCACTCCAGAAAGGCACTGGTATCCTGAGGGGCCCATACCCTATCTGCCAGCTCCTTGCAGATATTCTGGATACCCTAGAGGGTAAAAATGGCGTGAGATGCCTGCATTTAGGCAACTGAATCTGACCCTTGATGAAGCCCATTAACATGATTTGATCTTGGGTCAACATTCCCCAAACAAAATTATCTGAGCAAATGCCAGAAAAGTGGCAACAGGAAGCAGGAAGCCAAAAATGCAAAAAAGAAACTTTCACACTGTCAACTCACAGTAGTCAATGAACGGAAAGGCAGAATTATGTCTGAAGAATCTTTTGCAGAATGATGGGGAAAGGATACAATTAAAATATGCTTTTCAAATTTTGGTCTCAACATTTGAGAGTGTTGAGATTTTCAATCTATGCAGAAATTCTCTGTGGAGTTAGCAAATTGATACCCTCTGAAAGAAAGCATCAGTCAAAGGAACCCTTTCTCATCTATTGCATGTTACTGTTGGAGCATTTTACTTTGAGAAAAGTCTAGAAAGATTCTCAGAAAATAGCCTAAGCTGCAAAACCGTGGAAACAATACAAGATTTATGTTGTACCTTTACAGAAAAAAATACATTTTTAAAGTTATATCGAGTCAACAAAAATTTCCTTGGTGAAATAAATGCAAACATATTTCAGGCATAACAAACTGAAATTTAATTTGGTTTTTAACCCTTTTGAAAATTAGCTGTAGGCAACCTTACCAATGAAGATATTACTTTAAAATGAAATGACAAAATGACATTTTTCTGACAGATGTTCTTTTTTAGCCTAAGTTATTTGACAATATTTACATAAATCTATTACTAATTTCATCTTACTCAAAGCTGCTGTTTTCAGGAAATAAATTATCTGTTTAAAAACTGTATTAACTCAGATGCAATTGAGTTAGCATTTCTGTTTGAAATCATAAAAAGGGAGTACTATTTTAGAAGGTAGAAACCAGTAGCCATTTTTCAGCCAATCAGACAACATAAAAAATTTTTCCAACTCATTAACATGTCTTGGGAAACAAGATGAATATTTGTAAATAATTATTTCAACAGAAATTAATGAGTTCACTGTTGCATATCTTTGTATACATTGCCTCAACAAATTAATTACATTTATTAATAATGTTTTTGTCTACGGAGACTTATATCAACCACTGAAGTGATTTAGACTATGTTTAGGCAGTAAATGTTTCACAATTTTAAAAATATCATTCCATATTTTAAGATCTTTGCTAATAACAGTAACTACAGCTGTGACAGTCTTTTAAGAGGGCGATGAGTAAGTTTTAAAATCTCAAAACTGACAAAATATTCTATATTCTATATTTATAATCTTACGGTTGGTACCTGAAAATACGGGGAAGATTCTTGAAAGAGGAATATGAGACAGAAAGATTTCTAGGCACTGACAAGATACTCATCTTTTGTCATAGGTTACTGTGTAAGAAGTGTGTTACTAGGGCAAAGTAAATGGATTTCTAGCTGATTAAATAATCTTGTATCTATAGTAAAATTGGTAAGAAAGCCAGAGTAGGTACTCCAGAGGTCTCCCACTTTTAATTACTAGATGAAATTAGATCTTTTTAAATGTGTGTATAGCTACAAATGCATCTACACTGTGCGCATGTGTGTGATAGAGAGCGCGAGTTATATGTGTGAATGTGGGATGCTAATTGTAAAGCATACATATGAACTGAACACTGAAAAAAAATTGTAATAGCAGAGAATTGGTATAAGAAGTATTAGCCTAAGAAAGGGCTGCTCTAGAGAATGCAGACATTAAAGATGTTCACAGGAGGGTTGTAACCCTATATGAACCACCATTTGTCAATTCCTGTTCTGAGGAGTTGGGAGAGGAGCTTGATGCCTGAAGTACAAGGTTGCTGAAAGGACATAAACCCACTGCTGTGCCTAATAGTTGAAAAAACATCAAAGTTTTTAGGAGGAAATCAACAGCATATTCTGTATTAGTAGTGTAATTAATAAATAGTGAAAATAAACTGTGAATAATTTATTTACTAATGTTGCATGTCCCTCTTTCTTATTCCACTCCTGTGCCCTGGGTGAACTATTAAAAAGAGATAAAATAATGGGCACTGCTTCCTCTCACCCCTAAACTGACCATCTCTAGACATCATTTCATGAACAGGAAAATCATTTCATAAACAGGAAAACTAAATTATAGAGAGGGCAAGGGATTGTTTGTCAGAAATGGTGAGTGACCACATCCCAGATGAAGTCACTGGGATCCCTGGACACTCACCTTCCAGGAGCTGTAAGTCACCCATGGCTACTGAAGAAGTCAGTTCCCAGACCAAGAATAGAAAACACTTTTCTCATGTTCTAGGTCTATGTTTCAACCGCAAGTCCCTTCCTTGTGCTTATCTGCCAAACCACTATGGTAGTGATTTCTGGTTATAATGTCTTAAATTACAGAGCAAGCCAGAAAAGGATCGTTTTGCTTTTGCTAAATGGTTTTTATATAGATTGTCAGATTGGCCAGACAATTCATGTCTCCTTTAGAAGGAACCTGCTTTTTACAGAGTTCCTGTGGATGCTACATTTAAGGTTGATAATTGACCCAAAGGACACTTACTTTAACCAAAAATACATGTAAGATCAATCATGCTTTATTGTGGCTATTTCACTTACTTATATAGTAAGAGGGTTATTTCAGGTTAAAAATTAGCTTAAAATATATTTCTTCCAACAAATTCAGTGATTCTGACTAAGAAAATAATGCTGCCTTGGCTAAAACCATAGCTTGCGATAAACATAGTTAAGATTCAAATAGAGACAAATGAGCTTAAAATATGTAAAGTGATGGCAGATTTATTACAGTTTTAGTAACATTATTCAAAAAATATTGTCGGTTTTGTATGCAATCCAGTGTACATCTCTCAATGAATGTGCCACCCACCTACTCTTGAGAATATTCATGACAGTGCTGCTAGACTGTATAAAGTCACTGTCACTAAACTACATTGGGGAACAAAGAAGGTTGACATTCTCACGCGCAGCTCTGCAAATCACATCATATTTGACATAGACTTCAGTTGATGCAATCATTTATACTTTGAGTTCAACACAGTATTTAACTCTTTTCTTGCCTGATAGGATGTTTACAGTTATCGCGCCCTCGGTAGATTTTTAAAAATGTTTACCCAGCCTTAAATGATATCAGATGAGCCATTTGAGATCTTACACACAGACAGACTATCCAAAGCAGACCAAGAAGGAGTAGAAGAGGACAGCAAGGAGGAAGCGTTTCTTTTCAAATTAGAATGATGATACAGCCTAATATCATGACATTATAAGACTCTGACATTATAATGTATTTTAATATTCATTCTAATAATGCAGGGTCTAGTAAGACCCTTTTCTTAGAATCATTTTAACTAGAGTTTCTTCTAGGCAGACCTCAGTCCTTGTGCCACGCAGGTCCTTGCTGGGGCGGGCAGAGCTGCACAGAAAGTCCCCCAGTGCAGAAGTAAAGGCTCATCCAGCACAGAGTGCAGAGGGGGAGGAGTGACGAAGTCCCTCTGCTAAGGGGCACCCTGAAAATCCTCACTGATGTAAACAAAGTCCTTTTAGAGGACATTAACATATCACTAAGCTGTTGCTCTCAACCAAAAGCTAAACCTTTCTTTTTGGTTTGTTTGTTTTGTTCAGTTTTAATTAAGGTCCAAAACCAGTGTCAAATATAGGCTTGGGATTTAGTTATAGCTTTAAAAAAACCTGTGTTTTGAATAGGTTTTCAGGTAGTGTTTAGGTCCAGCGTGACTCACTGTAGCTCCGCTTAAATGGGAACACTACTGAGGAAATGTATGTCTCACTTGAAATTTGGCTTTGAGTTTTCAGTTTGCCTTTGCCTACTGGTAATAATTAAAACAACTCCTCCCTCCAAAAAAACCGCAATCCCCGGTCTGGAATGCAGCTACCTGAAATGCAGTGAATTATCTTTCACCATGTCACAGCTTTCGGGAACTAAAGTTGTCTTGCACGATCTTGTCATCTGTGTCTGAAATTTAACTCTAGAATTACCAGTAGGGCAACTGAGGGATATGTCTCATCTTTGAAACTCACAAAGGGTTTATCAAAGTATAACACGTGTGTATTTAGATTAGCCTATGGCAGTTTCTAGTCATCCTTGTGAAAATGAAACAAATGCTCTGAATGAAGCATTAGTACTAATGTCTTGTTATACAGTATGTTCTTAAAAATAATTGTGTATCACTAAACTTTCATGCGATGGCAATAGAAGTAATGAAAGTTCATATATAACAAAGCAGAACTACTGGAAAGGATGTGAATCCCCAGGCTCTGGATCTGTGAAAGAAACAGACCTTTTTGAAGAGACAGAGAGAGAGAGGAAGTAGGAAAAAAAGGTGATTCATGCATGCAGTCTTGTCTAGAATGCAGAATAAGCCTGTAGCTTAATTTCTGTGTATGAGAAATCTCTCCAGAAAGCATTTTCTTACATATTACTGACCAAAGTACCACATTCAGTTGCAAAAAAATTGGATTGCTAGAGACAGAAGAATTTAAATGAGTATTCTCTTATTCTTCAGAACGTGAACTGAGGCATAGCACAATATGGTTTTAATTTGTAGAGAATTTCAGAGACGATTACCTTATCATTTTCAGAATGGTTTTTCTTTTGCTCATCCAAAAATGGGACAAATTATCATCTGACAAATAATAGGAAAAAGTTGCTAATGTAATTTATTCTTGAGAAATATCAATCCAGGAACATCTAATGGCAAAAAAGCCACTCTTCAGCTATGCAAGTTGTTCACTGAAGTCTTGAGACCTTGTTGTGCCCTATTAATC
The DNA here is from genome assembly GCF_030936135.1 of Gavia stellata. Taxonomy (NCBI): domain Eukaryota; kingdom Metazoa; phylum Chordata; class Aves; order Gaviiformes; family Gaviidae; genus Gavia; species Gavia stellata. The sequence continues at coordinate 18,673,859 of NC_082598.1, read as the reverse complement.
AGATGCCCTAACCTATTTTCCAACCTGGTAATGGTATTTTTTTCAACAAAGAGCAAGGAAGAAAGGCTTTATTATATAGCTCATTTAAAGACTATTTGAAAAACATCCATGTTTCAGTAGGAAACTTAGGACAGGGACAGGATTCATCCCACAACTCTTAGGCACTTAACTGAGGCAACTGGAGTTGCTTCCAGTTATCCAAGGTTCCTTGAAAGAGATAGGCATCTCCAGAGGGCAATTCAGTTGACTTAGGATCTCTCTCTATAGTTCCACTGTTATTATAGTGTTTTTAAACATTACATGATATTTATGTCTGTTTATATAAATTATCCAAATTGTTCTCTGTAGAGTTGGGTACCAAGCTCTCCTCCTTGTGAACTGGTCCGAAGACACATCCTGGGAAAAACAGAATGAGCATTGATGACTTTCCAGAGTTCTCAGAGGAAATGAGCTATGAATTTTTTTTTAAACAAATATTAGTGAGACTGAAAGTTTTAAAATAAAATATAGGAACTTTTAGACTGGAAGGAGTATAAAGGGGATTTGTTAACAGTAAAACATAAGAAAAATGGAAGAAATGAACAATCATCTGCTGTAGAAAACAGAAGTTGCTCTCACTGGCACAAGCAAGTGAAGAAATCTGTGGCTTTCTTGTCTTTCTATTTTTTTTCTTGTTACAGTGAGGAAAACCCATAGACTAATAAATCTAAGTCTCTCATATATGGCAATAAGATTACAATATTTTTCTTTCCCACTTCTTTATCATCCAAATCTAAGCTCTAGTTCAAAAACCTCAGAAAGTCTGATGAAAATGAATTGTATTCACATTTTGTAAACCAGTGATACAAAAAAACAGTCAGACTTTCTCCTTCTGTTAAAGTAACTAGTTTGGGCATTCTGACCTTCCTGTTCAATATGCTTCCCCATATATTTTTGACAATATTCTGGAAATAATTAGGAGGCCTTGGAACCCTTTGGATGCCAGGTTAAAATCCCTGGGACACCATCTTCCCAGTAAGCAGTATAAGTAAATTACAGGGCTCAGTAGGTGGTTTATGGTTAAAGATTCCCATAAAACAGCCTGCAGATTCTTGCTTCAGAAACAGTCAGGTTTTTCATGTCTTATTTAATTTCACCTTCCAGACCATAGGAAGAGAAGTGGAACCATGACGAAATTACTGTTTGGTTGGGGTTTTTTTATTACAGCGGATCTTGCTATTCAGTTAATTGGTAGTGTGCAGACAGAATTGCCTCTTTCTGTATTAATGCTCTGATAGCATCAACACATACAAATCCCAGTCACACTGTTTAGGTCAGGGTGACAAGTCAGTCACATATCAAAGTAGGTTAATAGTAGCTCCATAAAAGAAACCCAACCAAATCTTCAAAATAAAATAACAGATAACATATCTTAGCTGAGTTAACAAAACCACAGAGTTTTGCTGGGGTTCTGTGGAGAGTGGGCAGCTGATGTCAGTTGTTATTTACGTTACAAAGTGTTAGTGAACAGGAGGCATGGATGCCTTCTGAGAATAAAGAGTCATTGCTGATGATATAAACATCATTATTTGCAGGGTGTACTGTTGACCTGGGCACCTAAGACAAGTGAAGTCTATTTTCCATGCATAACCAACATATCAAGAGATACATGACAGAAGCTTTTCAAAAGCAAATACCCCTAAAGTGTAAATTTCATTTTTTTACACTAATAGCTCAGGCAGTTCTGTCTGAGTAATGAGAGGTGTGAGGATAGATACTGAACATGAGCTGTTCACTGTTGTGTAAAGCGAAGGAAAAAGAAATCCAAGCAAAGCCCCATGGGACTCCAGCCAGTTCTTGGGCTGTTATTGTAGTTCTCTGTGAGCATCTGCAGTTTGCTAAAGCTAATCAGATGTTAGAGGGGCATCTGCAGTTCATGGAGCTGCTGAAGCTGAATGGAGCTTATTTCCTTATGCTTGTTCCTAACCTAACATTTGTGGGTTGGAGTGTTTGCACATTATTTCAATGTGGCATTTGAGCATGATTTCGTAAGAAAATGAGTCTTGGGACACCATCATGTCTGTGTGTTTGAAACTCTTGACAGATTTAAACAAAATTTGACATACAAATTTTCAGATGTATTAGGTTTCTCCAAGTGTCATAAAAAATAGGTTAGATGAAGGAGGGAGACCCTTTGGGCATGATTTACTTGCCTGAGCATGGGCTGTACTAATATTTGTGCTACCCTAGAGTTTCCTGCCTAGCCTCCAGCTACCATAATAGAAGGGCGCTCTCTGACTGTATTAGATTCAAGGTTATCTCGGAAAGCATTAGATGCCTGTGTTTAGGCATACTCTCTAAATCTCCAACACAACTTTCCAAACTGATGCAAAATCAGCATCGTAACTCAGATATTATTAAACACTAGAGAATCTACACAGAACAGACTCCTTAGAAGTGCTCTGACTATTCAGAAAACCTCTAGTTAGAATTTGCAGCTACATCTATAGGAAGAAACATCTATGGGAAATTCTGCTTCATGCTTCATGTAGAACTTTGTCAAGGCGGTTAATAATTTTAAAGATATTCTCTGGTTTACAAAAGAGGATTATCAAATATAATGAAATTTCCAAGTTCACAAATATATTTTGCTTTCTGGAATGGGTCATTCCCATAAAAAAAAGTTTAAATTCATTTATTTTCAATTTATTGCATACAACTGCTCATAAAACTACTTTTGCTTCTTGGCTTTACTACTTGAGAACAGTATCTTCTATGCAAGCTCTTTTTGTTTGTGTTTTAATTTGTGATTTACAGGCAGCATGCTACTTTTATATTTTTGTCTGAGTTGAGACTTCCTTGTTTAAGGACTCCTCTAGTTTCCCTGATTCCATTATGCGCAGCACAGGGCTTTGATACTGTTTTTACTAGATGTCAGAGAACACCTTTGGCGTTGTTACCACCTTCAAGAAAATGCAACAAAATTTTGCTGAAATGCAAGCCCCTGAGGAATCTCAGGTCACACTTAGTAAGTGGAGTTTTCTTCAACCCTGATGATTAAATTTTCCTCAGTGGAGTATTTACACTTCATATTCTCTATTGTGACTGATCCTATATGGCAATAAGACTGTAAATGTTTTCTTTCTTCTGGGAAATTTAGTGTGCTCTGTACCAGAAATGAAGGGTTTGGTTGGGACTTTCATTGTAATGATTTTTCTTATTTTCTGGAGGCTGCTTTGGTTCTGGGTAAAAGAAAGGAGATGTTTTCCTTGCATGTTTCAATGTTCATGCTGCTACTTTTAGGGAAAAGGGGGAAGAATAGGATGTGTCCTACCCGGAATACAACAAAAGAACAGACAAAGATGGGAAGCTAAAGCAGACTGGTGAAAATGTGACAGACTAAAAGACATTCTACTGACTCTTTATTCCTTTGAAGTTCCTCAGATATGCAGATCACATTGGCACCCACACTGACAGATTATTGGGTTTCAAGAGAGGGGTGCTTGCAAATCACATTGCTATTTTTTGCTCACAGAAGCAAAATGGGCAGACAGAGCAGAGGGGCAGTTTGTCATGCTTGCAAACCAGATGAAGTTGGTAGATTTAATTTTAGGCTTACCAGTCTTAACAGTGTCCCTTCAATATTTATAAGGCCGGTACAAGTTAGGACAAGTTAAAGAAAGAGATAGAGTGGAAATTTGTCCATCAAGCTGAGCTGGAAACAGTCTTTTTATATAATCCACATCTTTAGGGAGAGGAACAAGATCTTAGTGCAGTCATATCCTGGAATTTTTGCAGAGTGATAATTTTGTGACATGAAGCAAGAATTATTAACAGAACCTGTGAAAGCTGGTATCTTTCCAACTCTCTATACTTTAATCTTCTGTCTATTAACTGCTGCAAATGCTACCTTGGCATATATTACAGCCACATATTAATTTCTCATTTTCTCTCTAGTAGCACCCCCAGTGGGATATACTACAATATTGCTATTTTACCTGACTATGGCATACGACAAGGTAGATCATACCCTTCAATTGCCTAAAAATCCTAAAATGATGAGCAAAAGAACATCAATAATTCATTGCTAAAGTATCCATGAAGAGGAAGCAGATTGGATTGTTACACTGGATTACTTCTAGTTTAGTACAGGAAGAAAAAAAGAGTACCTCAAGGATTCAGATTTGGTCTTTTTTTTTCTTCTGCTTTGTGCACAATGTCTCCTTTGTTGCTGGCAAATGATACACCATTACTGGAAAAAATCACATGCTCTACAACTTGATCTTAATGAAGCACAGATTCATGGTCAAGCACTGAATTGCACAGCTAAAACACAAAACAATATGACTTTCTTGGATCACCTAATGAACTAGATTCTTTCCTCAGTTTTGTATTTGCAGATCAAGATAAAGCCCAGACTGAATTAAATTATCTGTACCTTAGTAATTTTAAAAAATAAAGCAATTGGATTGATTTTTTCTCTAAATCCTTGCATTGAATGAATCTTTCAGGTAATATTGATAAGACATCACTATTTCACTCAGCTGATTTTTAATGATCTTTTCCTTGTAATTTCCTTCCTAAATTAGATAGGCTTTTCTCGGATACTGACTAAGCGCATTGTGCTTATTAAAAAAAAGTTAGGAAACAGTTGTACACTTGCCAAGGGAAAAGGTGCTAGCTGTCCTAAGAACATTCACATGCCTATTTTGAAGGTCTACCAATATCCATAACCAAAATTACACGATTCAGATACTGCTGTCTAATTACGTAGTATAATGAAATGGTTTGAGTGAGGCTTTGTCTCATACTGGTGTTCAATGATGATTTTAGGCAGGGATCATTCAGACTTGACAGTGAAGAAGGATCCAAAATTGATATCTAGAGACTAGAGATGATCATCATGAATTTTCTGAGGAGTTGTGAAAAGCGCTTTTATGCGTACATATCTATGCATGTGCTTGTGCGCACACACATATGTACATATACATTGTCTTGCTAGCCATATAGTATAGCTATTATGTGGCCACGGTAATGTAAACTATCTTATCTTTCAATATAGCAAGATATTATTGATGTGGCATTTTTATGATATATATTGTGGCTGATAGAGCTATCTATTATGAAATCACCTAATTCTGTGGGCCTCCTGAGTGACATAAGTAATACTTTAAATATGTTATTATGAATACTGTCAAAGCTAAGCTATGAATATATTGGAGCTCGGGAGAGTGGAATATTCCACATCCTGCATTGCAAAGCTGTGACAGTTAGGGTATTCTAATCCTGTTGAGGACTTTTGGTTGTAAAAGCTGCATATATATGTTGGCTGCGTTCTTTATTTGGTCTAGTTTAGGATGATATTTCAAAGGAACAGATGAGGGCGTAGCAGGGAAAAATGAAATGAAAGAAATCAGTAGAACTATATGACTTAAGGAAGATAATGAGGGGTGTAACATTTATAAACAAAATTAAACAGCATTGATTCAACATCAGTACTGCTATCTTTTTCCCTTGAAATACCAGCGTTAGCGCGGACATATATCTTTCATTCCAAAAGTTCCATTTTTAGCTACACTTTCAGTTAGAAATTCGCACAAGTTGTACCTTAGGAAAGCCTTCCACTTGGGTTCATCAACTTTATTTAAATATAAATTGAGCAATTATTTCAGTGTGAGGAGCATTCTAAGCAGTTCTCCCAAAAATTAACTTCTGTGCTCTAACGTGACTTGTCCATTTTTGTTTTCATTCACACAGCTTCTGGATGCAAAGTCCATATTTTTTGCTATAGCTGTTCATTGCCTAAAATAGGGTAGAGTCATTAGACACTACACAAACAATAGTAATAATGATGATGATAATAACAATAAAATTACAACAGTGTGTTTCAGGATCTTGGTGGAGAGAAAAACAGATGCACAAATACAAACAGAAATCCGCTTGTATAGGTCTATTTGTACTGTTTGGAAAGACATTAAACATCTCTTACTCTAAAATTAATAATTTAATAATTAATAAATTAATAAGTAACATTTCAGTCAAAAAGAGAGAACAAAGTAATTAATTCCACCAAGGTAAATTATTACGTTTTGCTTTCAATTGCCTGGAGGAAGCCTTTTAACCACAAGCCATTTCTTCCTTTTTCTATTACATTTGAACATTTTATAATGAGCATTTATGTCTCCGCAGCCAGCATACTAATATGGTCATTATTGTTTTCTCCAAGTTAGTAACTGAAGACACAGATGTGTTTTACAGACCAGTGACGTCTCACTCGACTGATGTGGCTTGTATTGGGTTTAGGCTGAGTGGGCAAAGCCGGCTGACATGCTGGAGCAGCCCTCCTCCCCCCGCTCCCATCAGTTATCAATCAGAGAATGGCAGCATGCCTTGAGGAAGGCAGCAGGCATGTCATTCCTGCTTGCCATGGTTAGGAGCACAACAGCTGTTTACCCTGCAATTTGTTGTATTGGCTCTGGCAGGCTTTTCAGGACTGAAAATGAAAATTTGCTTTTGCACTTTGTGCGTATGTAGGACTAGTGGGAGGATCAAGGGTGGCACTCAGCACAGGAGGGCCACTGGTCTCCTTTTGGAATAGAGATGGGCTTGAGGTTCAGACTTCAAGGCTGAGTTTGAATCTGAATTTTCCCCAGTTCTGAGTGCTCATGACAATCACTATCTTGTGGATTAGAACATTCAATAAAAATAAAAAGAAAAGCTGTGTTTTTTCTATTGTTCAAATTACTATTTTCCCACCTCCTTCCTGTCTTCCTTTCTTTGGTTACTGGTTTTCTTTTCCATCTTACTCCGCCCGCTGCCCTGCAGCGTAGCTTTAGGGAGCATTACACAAGTAAGACTTTTCAATGAGATACAGGTGAATATAGTGAATTGTAAACTTTACCAGAACTTTTGAATTTAGCCCAGGATATGGAATTTTTTTTGGTGGCTAAAAAGATTAAGAAGAAAAAGGTAGCAAAGAAATTAACAGAACTGCAGAGCTCCCTGAACTAAGGATAACAGAGAGTTCCTAGGATTCGTGCTAATGTTTTCCTAAGACAAGAAGCGTACAAGAAAGTGATCACGAAGAAAGATTAGAAACTTTCTGCAGATTTTTGCTCTTCTTCTGATCAGAAAAAGATTGGTGTGATGTACTGCAATATCTTACTTTTGCTACCAAGCCGTAATTGAACTAGAAAAATTCTCACAGATCATCTTGTTATTCCAGTGTTCAGCTTTTAATATTCTAATTACTTTACTTCGTTAAACCAAGGACATACCTCCTGGCTCCCTTCCCAGTTATTAATATTGTGCTAGGAAAGAAGAAAATTGAGACATGGAAACAAAAGCTCAAATGAGGAGAGGCAAGCCACCACGTGGGAGTCACTGAGGGTGTTACTTCAGAGGAAACTGTATTCAACCAAAACCTGTTTCCTGCGTGTCTAGGTAAAGAATATCCAAACCGCTATGTTTTCAAAATTTTTCCTTTGGACTTACTATGATGACACAACTAAGAAATTATATATTTTGGAAAAGTGTATTTTGTTATACTGAAAGCTGTGGAAAACAAAAATCAATTTATCTAAAGAAATAAAAGTATTAAAGTAACACTTGAATTTCTCAAGTTTTTCTTAGAGAGACAAAGGCTTTGCTGACTGAGCGTTTTTGCTTTTTACCTCCCCCCTTCTTTTTCGCTTAGCCTCTTGCCACACCTATCGTGACATTATGGCTAAGGAGAGTTGTTATCATCTTTTTTAGGTAATAAGCTGTGGGTCTGTGAAGACATCTTTTCTAATGGAGATGTCTACGTTTTAATTAAATATGTATATTTTTAACTTTATGTCTCATGGACAAGCACAATGTTTCAGGGTCTACTGGGTACTAAACAAAATATATTGAACTTACTATCATATACTGTTGCAGATTTGGGCCTAAGTGGTGATTCACCTAAGTAAATAACAGTTCTCCTATTTACTTCAATAAGCAAAGGATCTGCCTGCTACTAAAAGTTATCTTTGATTGCCATAGTTTTTTTCCAAGAGCACTTAAAATTTCTATATTTCTATTTAAATACAGATTTGTGTTGCTTTAGGTTAAATCAGAGCTTTTTGTAGTAAAAGTATGCATTTGCAGGTTCTTTTTACTATATTGTGAGCATGAATTTCTTATTTTAGGAAAAGCATAGTTAGGACAATCAATATCAGCATGTTTACTGTTCCACATTACAACAACAGGCTATTGAATACTGTTGGTAAACACCGGCATGTGAATCTTGTGTAAGGTTTGTTAGATCTATAGTGTGTAACAGTTTTACAACATCTGATCTGTCCAGCTTTCGGGAAAAAAAAACCCAGAATACTTAAGAGTTTCACAAATCATTAATATATGAGTTTAAGTTTGTGGTGGGTTGACCCTGGCTGGCTGCCAGATGCTCACCTAGCCTCTCTGTCACTCCCCCTCCTCAACAGGACCAGGGGAGGGTATTGGGTTTGCATGGCAAGGTTTTAGTAGTTGGGGGGCGGGGGGGGCTACAGGGGTGGCTTCTGTGAGAAGCTGCTAGAAGCTTCCCCTATGTCCAACAGAGCCGATGCCAGCCGGCTCCAAGACAGACCCACCACTGGCCAAGGCCAAGCCCATCAGTGACAGTGGTAGGGCCTCTGGGATAACACATTTAAGAAGCAAAAAAAAAACCCCAAAACCCTGCACAATTGCAGAGGGAGAGAGAAGTGAGAATATGTGAGAGAAACAGCTCTGCAGACCCCAAGGTCAGTAAAGAAGGAGGGGGAGGAGGTGCTCCAGGCGCCGGAGCAGAGATTCCCCTGCAGCCCGTGGTGAAGACCATGGTGAGGCAGGCTGTGCCCTGCAGCCCATGGAGGTCCATGGTGGAGCAGATATCCACCTGCAGCCCGTGGAGGACCCCACGCCAGAGCAGGTGGATGCCCAAAGGAGGCTGTGACCCCATGGGAAGCCCACGCTGGAGCAGGCTCCTGGCAGGACCTGTGGAGAGAGGAGCCCATGCTGGACAGGTTTGCTGGCAGGACTTGTGACCCTGCGAGGAACCCACCCTGGAGCAGTCTGTTCTTGAAGGACTGCACCCTGTGGAAGGGATCCATGCTGGAGCAGTTCATGAAGAACTGCAGCCCGTGGGAAGGACTCACGTTGGTGAAGTTCATGGAGGAGTGTCTCCTGTGGGAGGCACCCCACGCTGGAGCAGGGGAAGAGTGTGAGGAGTCCTCCCGCTGAGGAGGAAGGAGTAGCAGAAACAATGTGTGATGAACTGACCACAGCCCCTATTTCCCCTCCCCCTGCACTGCTACGGGAGGACGAGGTAGAGAAACTCTTGAGTGAAGTTGAGCCTGGGAAGAAGGGAGGGGTGGGGGGAAGGTGTTTTTAAGATTTGGGTTTATTTCTCATTATCCTACTCTGATTTGATTGGTAATAAATTAATTTAATTTTCTTTTTCCCCAAGTCGAGTCTGGTTTGCCCATGACAGTAATTGGTAAATGCTCTCTCCTTGTCCTTATCTCGACCCACGAGCTTTTCATTATAGTTTTCTCTCCCCTGTCCAGCTGAGGAGGGGAGTGATAGAGCAGCTTTGGTGGGCACCCGGCATCCAGCCAAGGTCAACCCACCACAGGGACAAAATGAGATGGAAAAGCTTGTTGGTCAGGATAAAGACAGGGAGATCACTTACCAATTATTGTCATGGGCAAAACAAACTTGCCTTGGGGAAAATCAGTTTAATTTATTGCCAATTAAGATAGAGCTGGATGGTGAGAAACAAAGACAAAACTTAAAACACCTTCCCCTATCCCTCGCCTTTTTCTCAGGCTCAACTTCACTCCGTCATTCCTATCTCCCCTACTTCCCCCCACCCTGAGCAGTGCAGGGGGACGGGGAATAGGGGTTGCAGTCAGCCCACAACAGTTCCTCTCTGCTGCTGGTTCTTCCTCACATCTTTCCCCTGCTGCAGCATCGGTCCTTCACGATCCACAGTCCTTCAGGAAAAAATCTGCTCTAGCATGGGTCCTCCATGTGTCACGGTTCCTGTCAGGAGAACCTACTCCTGCATGGGCTCTCCACCAGCTGCAGCCTTCTGCAGGGAACATCCATCTGCTCTGGTGTAGGGTCCTGCATGGACTAAAGAGTGGATATCTGCTGCAGTGTGGCCATCTCCACAGGCTGCAGGGGAGTGACTGCTCTGGCACCTGGAGCACCTCCTCCCCTTCCTTCTTCACTGACCTTCGTGCTCCCCTTATAATTCTCACACATTTTTTTTCCTTGCTCTTCACATTGCTGTGTAGTGTTTTGCCCTTTCTTAAATAAGTTTTCCCAGAGCTGCCACCCACTTGGCTGAGGGGCTCAGCTGTGTCCTGCGGTGGATCCACTGGAGTCAGCCAGAACCAGCCGTGTCTAGCACGGGGCAGCCCTTGGTCTCTCCTCACAGAGGCCGCACCAGCAACCCCCCTGCTGCCAACACCTTGCCATGTAAATCCAGTGCAAAGTTCTCCAAGAAACATGAGAAACCTAAAAAGATTGGTGCTGTTGACTCAGTAGGTTACATCACCCTATGTAGCCAGTGTAAGTCCAATGTCCCAAGAAGGTGTTTTCACATTAGCCAAGCTGTGAGATCAGAGACCTTCAACATTTGTGGTCATTGATGAACCCATATTATGTTAAGAATATTCCAGTTAAATTATTATATTAGCTATTACACAGTGCTGAACATTTGCTGTCCAGCTCTAAATAGGGTACTAATTCTGTCCTGCATTGACTTTGTGCTCTGCTAGCTTTTACTACAGAAATGGATCTTACTCATGCCAGACACCAGGCAAGGTGGGAATTTCATGTCATAAGCTAGACCAGAAGGCAGATAATCTGCCTTCTAAAGCACAGATCTATAGCACTGGTCTCAGAGAATTTTAAACTATTAACAAGTCTAAGACATACACTCGAGCAGTTCTGAGAGCAGTGATGCATATGCTTACAAATTTAGTAATTACTGTGTAGCTGTTCAAGTATTCCTGCTGGATAGTAGATATCTGAGGCAGCTTTTCTGTGAGCCCCAAATATTTTCCATCATATCTTTGTGCTTATAAACAGCAAATCTTTGTGAAAAAATTTAAAAAATGTGCTTAATTCATAACAGATTTTTTTGTGGGTTTTTTTGGTGTTTTTTGTTTTGTTTTTGTTTGGGGTTTTTTTGGAGGCTGGTAACATTTAAAGGAGTATACATTTTATTTACCCTTTGTACTTGTGCAAAGTGGAATACTAGGAATAACAAAGAAATCCAGAAAGGGTAAGTAAAGCTTTTTTCCTTTTCTGCATAGCCTTACAGGAGATATTTACTTTTGTGAATGCCTCTCTAGCCATAAGGATGCACATTTTCTTTTTGTTCTCTCTCTTCAGCAGAGATTCTGACTTCAATGTTAAGTTCAAGTAAGACAAACGTATTTCCTTAACTGCATGTAAATGTTGGCAAGAAGTGCTCAAAAAAATTAATAGTTTCTGTATCTCAGAGATTATTTACCTTTTAATATGTAAAAATTCTGAGTGATTATAGCATTTTCAAAATTGTTTAGACTATGAGTAAATTCATGTGTTATTCTTAGACTCCAAAATCTACTTGTCCCTCAGGAAACACTTGGGTAAAGATTTCCAAAAATGGAAATTCTTCTGAAAAGGTACTGGTTTTAGATTAAGGTCTTAGACCATATGTAGTAAAAAGAACTCCTGATCCTTGCTCTCATCTCCTTAGTACCATAGTACAAATAATAAATAATATCAATAAAGTGTTACATTGATGAATATTTCATAAAATCTCATCTTGGATAAAGAGATGATATTTTTGTTTTCACTTGTAATTTCCTTGTAGCTGGGAAACAATACCATCACATGACACTATTTTTGACAGATGATGAACTTGATAGAGACTGATAGAGTTGATGAACTTTGGTGGTAAAAGAATGCAAGACTGAAGGAGGGAACCTGCATCAACGAGCTTATCAGGCATAGGCCAGCAACCATGCAATATAATATATGTCGTTTAGAAAGAACCACAAAACATCTATTTTATTTAGCATCTCACAAGAGTGGCCACGAAGCACGTCCCAACATCCTATAATGAATTTAAATCTGCAGTAAAAGACCAAAGTCATGGCTCTAATGTATCATAGGAAGACAGAGGAGATGACAGTTATCATTAATGTCCTAGATCCCCAAAAAGGTGAAGAATTTGCTAACAAATCTGCCAGACTAACTGAGGAAGTAGACATCGCTCTACACTCAAATGAGATTAATACCGTCTTCCAATATTTCCTGACTGTAACACCAGTGTCCTGGTCTCTAAATCAAACCTTTTGACTTAGATTTACTATCTGAAGATTCACACTGCACACTTAATTTCTTACCTCTTTTCACCATTTTCATAAGCATATCAACTCCATCTTGAAATCTTTCAGATTTCTTTTATCTAATTGGAACACTTCCAGAATATCACTCTTCACATGGTTAGAAACTGTCTCCTAATTTGCCATCAAAATATATTCATGACTAATTTATAACTTTTTTGATCTTGTGCTGGTGTCATTTTGTAACCTAAGTATCTTGATGTTTATACTCCAAAAGTGTTTGAAATGCCATCATACTCTTTTCTTAAGAAGCTTCTTTAAGAAGAAAAGCCATGGAAGCCTGTAAATCTCTCCACAAAATAGAGAAAATGCATGACTTTTCACTTGGTACTATAAAATTTCATTCTATTTTGCACTGGTCAACACTGTCATTTAATTCCTCCTACACAATGATCCTGTCATCTTCTGTATTGGAAGTGGAAAGTCCCAACTAGTGTAGTCCACAAATTACAAAAACTCCCACTTATTTTCCTCTCTGGGTACCTTCTCTGTTTTGTAGCACTCATATAAATGCTGACATTTCTACTTGAAATAAGAACCTCCTGTGGGGCACTATCTAATTTCTGTACCTAAATTTAAATAGATTAACTCCACAGCATTAAGCCATCTAACAAATCTTACCAGACAAAATGATACTATTTGATACAATATAGCCTTCATAAAATCATGCTGAAAATGTGTCATGCTCTATTTTCCATCATATTCTAAATTATTCTTTCCTTCAAAATTCATTGTATAACTTAAAATAGTATTGAAGTCAAGCTAACAGACTAATAGTGGCTTGGAACACATTTATTTTTTTATTTTTTTTTTTTTTTCTATTTGTGAATAGAGGTATTGCTCTTCTCCAGTGACAGGATATTTACAGATTAGTTAAAAATCATGTAACTCTGGAAGTTTGATCCTGGCCAAGACCCACGCAGCCTCACTGTGCACCTCTCCTGAGGGACTGGAAGAAAATAGAAGGCAGGGGAGAAGGTTTGTGGATTGTGATATAGACAATTTAATAGGGAAAGCAAATATCAGAATATTTGTGTTATCAGCACTACTTTAGCCACAAATGAAAAGTACAGCACCATACAGCCTGCTACGAAGGAATTTTACTCAATCCCAGCCACGCAAGTTGCACAGAGTAAATTCTCCAGCAAGCACAGCCCTAAGAAGAGGGCTGTGATTTGTGTCAACACCCTTAGAAACTGAGCGTTTGAACTAACTGCAGAATATGCAGTTAACTATAGACTAATGGTGGATTATATAAATGTATTTGTTCATTATTCTTAAGAAAAATATTCTTTGCCTGATAGGTAATTCACCTTTGAGTACCTGGAATTCAAATTCAAAGCTTATGGTCAGCAGCAAAAATTGTAAGCTTGGTCATATATTCACTGAGAGAGGGATGTAATCATTATAAAGAGAAATACAAGTGTAAGTTCATTAGAAAACGCAACATAGCAAGTGATAAGCAGCACCTGGAACTATCAGAATATTTAAAATGTGTTCCTATCTTCCTTTGCTCAGGCAGAAATATATTACAATTGTATTCGTGCATCACATTTAAAAATATTTGGCTGCATTCTCGATTAAGGCGAAGAGAAAGTAAGAATTTATATTCAATTTGTATATTTTGCATTTTCGATTTTATACAAGATATAGAAGTGAGTACATTCTACTATGAATGTTCTCACAGAAATGTACCATTTGATATATAAATACAATATATGAATAAATGCAGCCTCATTTGTAGACCATTTTGGAAAAACAAATCATTTGCACAAATGTAACTTGTAATAAAGGATGAGAACTTGTTTATAGTGAATACCTCATGAGATAAAATAGATAAAAGAACTGTTACTTTCACCTTTGTCATTCAGAGGAACACTTAATAATATCTTTTCTACTCCGCATTTGACTGACTCCTCTTAAATCAAACCATATTTCACAATTAGGAATTTGTACTACTTGTTACTAACTTTTGCTTGGCTTCTAATTTTTTTATGTTTCACCTGTGTTCATGGAAAAAAGTGTTAATGCTTACCTTCAATTACCTTAGTTTAAGGTGTAGATAGGTCTAAAATTATCTAAAAATACAGAAAAAGAAAACTGCATTCATGTCTTGATTATCTATCATTCAGAGAGGGACATTCTCAGGTGAGGAGCCCTGACTAAACCTTGCAAGAAGAGCCCTTTAAGCTTTGTCCTTCTTTGCTTGTAAAATTTCCTAACCTGATAGGCTACAGATACAGAATTCTGGATTTAATAGGCTTTACTTTCCTTCAGCTAAAAACTTAATCTTCTTCAACAGTATAGCACCAATAAAGTGATGAAATGTATTTCAGGTTTGTGTTGCATTCAAACACATGAATTTTATTTATGTTCTTCATAACTTTTATCACACAGCTTTGGGAGTAGTGAACACCTAATGCATTATCTATTTAATTAATTTTCTGTCTCTAGGTTACTGAAGTTCTAGATTTCTTAAGGCGGGTACCCCATTCTGGCTCCTTTTATAACTATTCTTCCTGAACCCAACAATTTCTGAGGTTTGTATTAGAAATATTAGACTGGGAGTGAATATGACAGTGGCAGATCAACAGAGTGTCTATTTGACAATAATGTTTCTGCAGTAGATTATCATGAATAATACATTTTTAACTTATTTAGCATAATCTGAAAAGCTATGGAAATCACATTAGTAAATTGCCTACAATTTTAGTTGTTTTGACAGAGAAGGTAAACTGTCTTAGCTGACACCACAGAAAGGTGAGATGCAAGTTACCCACAGTAAACCTTTGTGATTATTTTTAATTAAAAGATCTGGATTTTCCTTATTAAAAGCTATTGTTCATATAAAATGTTTATACAGTCAGAAAATCCAGGCTCTTAGCAGTATGTTAACAGAGTATCAGAAAATTAGCGAGCCAAACTATGTAAACCTTCTGTTACCTGGAAATCAGAATGGTAGCAGGGATGGGAAATGTGGATTTACAGTGTGGACATCTGTGTGTGTTGACTAAGGCCAGCAGCTAAGCCCCACACAGCTGCTTGCTCAGTGGGACAGGGGAGGGAACAGGAAGAGCAAAAGCATGAGGCAAAATAAAGATAGTTTAATAAGTGAAGGTAAGAGGAAGGGAAAAAAAAATGGTGCAAAGGTAGTCACTCATCCCCTCCCACAAGCAGACTGATGCCCAGTTTCCAAGCAATGGCTACATCCTCCAAAACCCCCTCCCCTCAGTTTTTATTGCTGAGCATGACATTATATGGCATAGAAAATTTTGACCAGTTTAGGTCAGGTGTCCAGGTTGTGTCTCCTCCCAGCTTCTTGTCCACCCTCAGCCTACTTGCTCGGGGGGCAGAGTGGGAAAAAGGGAAAGCCTTGTTGCTGTACAAGTAATGCTCAGCAATAATCAAAACACTGATGTTTCATTAACACTGTTTTAGTCACGTATCCAAAACATAGCACCCTATGGGCCTTTATGAAAAAAAATTAACTCCATCCCAGCCAGACCCAGTACAACATCCTTACAACCTGACTTACCTGACTTCAGAGAGAAATAAAACCACGTAAACATGATACATCTATACCTCTTTAGATCTCTGTCTCAGGCTGAGATGAAAAATCTCTCCCAAGGAAAACTAGCTCATCCATAGATATCTACCTGTCTAAGACCAGGTGGACAACAAGCTGGTCATGAGCCAGCAGTGCACCGTCATAGCAAAAAAGGCCAACAGTATCCTGGGCTGCATGAGGAAGAAAGTTGTCACCAGGTTGAGGGAGGTGATCCTGCCTCTCTGCTCAGCGTTGCTGAGAAACATCTGGAGTGCTGTGCCCATTTCTGGGCTCCCCAGTACAAGAAAGATTTGAACTTACTGGAGTCCAGGGCAGGGCCCCTGGTTAAGTTTAAGGAACTGTAGCATCTGTCATATGAGAAGTTGAGAGAACTGGGTCTGTTCAGCCTGGACTCTTTTCAGTAGTGTCCACTGATGGGACAAGAAGCAAGAAGTACAAATTGAAATGGATGAAATTCCATCTGAACACAAGGAAGAAATTTTTTATTGTGAGAGCTGTCAAACACTGGCACAAGTTGCCCAGAGATACTGTGGAGTCTCCATCCATGGAGATATTCATAATCCATCTGGACACAGTCCTGGACAGCCTGCTTTAGCTGAGCTTGCCTGAGCAGGGGGATTGGATTAGACGATCTCCAAAGGTACCTACCAATCTAAATGATTCTCTGATTCTATACATTCCAATAGACATGTAATTATTGCTCAGAACATCAATAGAGAACATTAAAATATAGTTTTTCATAAATTAATATTCAAATTTAATGTTTATGTTGCTCTTATTCCTGCTGTTCTCTAAAATCAAGTGCTCTAAAATCATGTCTGAGGTATAATAGCTTAAGGTGTTAGGAAACTTGCTTTAGGTTTGAGATCTATTCTATGTGTAAATGATTTCTCTGTTACAGTAATCCGAAGTCTATTCCAGATATGAAAATAAAAATTACTTCAAATAAAAATGAAGAAAAAAAAAAAGAAAAAAGAAAGACAGGAAGGCAGAAAAAAAAAAAGAAAGAGGTTTACTTTTGTTATCAAGAAGTAAAAGTGACCATAATAAATTGCAAAACATATAGTCAAAATTAACTCCTGGTGCAACTCATTTAATGCTATTGCATGTGGAAAAATGAACCATGGGCTGAAATCACCTTTATTCTGGCTTACATAAAGAACTAGCTATTTTAAGTGGTGCTGAAATAAGCATAACCAATTGCAGTGCCAAGTATTACAGCAGTGAATTTGGCATATGGAGTTACTGCGTGTGATACATAATCTAACAAATTTCCAAACAAACATTCTGGAAACAATTACAAGTAAGCAAGCAACCCTGAGCAAATACCATTGAAGTTTTAAATTGCATTTTGGTCACCCACGACCATTTAAAAAAATGTTCCACAGAATTTTTATGCCTAGAGCAAAAAAAGAGAGTTTTTGCTGTCTTGCCAAGTGAGAGTTTAATGTTGTGAATCATTAGGAAGCATACACATTAGTCTCAAAAATAATTGTTTGGTTTACAGTCACTTGAGGCTATAGTCTCAATCAGACCTCGGCTGTGGTGGGCTAGGAGAACATACAATGCAGTATAAATACAGTTTGTTGATATATCACTGACAGAAGCATATGTTACACCATTAACTTCCAAAACAAACACTTGAAATTGTTACCAAAGAAGGACAAAATCTATAACATTTAAAAAATGTATTTCAAGTTACTTTAAAAATAATCTGATAAATTCAGAGATGCAGATTTTAAATTTTTACATCCATGCAACTTAAAAATAATAAATAAAGTAATAACTATTTTAACAATAAATAATAATTGTCAACAGAACCTAGCCTAATAATTTTTACCAAGGTTGGGCATGTTTCTGGGAGGTCTAGAATGATGTCTATTCCTATTTATTCAACATGTAGCCCTTCAAATATATGCAAGTTTATTAGTAAAGAAAAACATAAACCTGATGATTTCTTTGTTGTTTTGAGTAGGCATGTTTTCTTTGCTCTTTAGAAAAAGCTTGCCTCTTTTCTAAGCCATTAGGCTCAGAAGACTCTTTCATCATAGAGTTGTTGTAAAATCATAACATCAAGAAGACCAAGAACCTCAAAGTTGAATTCCAGGGTACAGGAAGAATCTGGGGTCCCTGCTTAAGCTGAACAACTAATAACCAAAGGTTTGTTAAGTTTTAGTATCTTCAGCAGTACAGTTCTGAAAGAAGCCACTTTACCCAACTAGGGAGTAGCAATATTAATAATAATACTGTTTTTAAATAAATACAGCAGTTCAACAAAAAAGCCCCAACCTGATAGAGATCAAAAGATAATAGTGTCAAAGCCATAACCAGTAGAATGATTTTCAAATATAAATCTGCTCCCACTCTTATTGTAACCATAGAGTTCAGTGGGAGTAGGACAAGGCAGTCATTTATGCTATTGCATTTTCTAATGATGAAAATCCCTCTCTGAACTAAGAAAAGACTATCAATGTGTCTCCTAGTGAATTTAGTAGTAAAAATTACCTTGGGTGTAGCTGTAGCTGTTATGCAGAAGGAAGAAGTTCTCTCCACTGTGTGGATATTTTGGCTCTGGTAAAGAATGAGATTGATTTTGGTCTTGACAATAAATTCATAGTTGATTTCTGTCAGAGGAACTTTTAAAATCTCTCTGTCAGTTCCCACTAAGGAAGCAGAAAGACTAATATCAACCAAATTACACAATCATACTCCCCCCCAAATATTTAGTTACCTTATGAATGGAATTAATTTTTAATCTACTTTGGCTTGAACAGGAAATATAGTGTTTTTCTTCTGAGATGCATCAACAAATGAATTATTTTGTTCTCTTGACATTACACTTCAGTAAACCTGTCTCATCTATATTAGTGTACCAAAATAGTGAACAGAGGAACATAAGAATGGAAGGGAATGTAGGAATATCAAACCTGGTTCCTTCACAGCTGGAGGCAATCTCATAGTAGCCACATTCAGTCTATTGTATTATATTAATAGACCACAAAGATTCAGAAAGTAACTATCTCATGTTCCATGCCTTACAGGCAACAGAACACTTCCTAATAATCTATAGCAAAGCCAAGTATATTAAAATGTATAACCACTAATAGGCACATCTGTTAAGTCCACAGTTCTATCAATATTTAATATTCTGTTGTGAGTATAAACCAACTGCTAGCAATACAAAGTACAATGGACTATAAACAGATGGCATTAATTTGCTTATTGTATACTTCATCTTTGTATAGGAAAGAGTAGGCATAATATATTTTCCTTTAAGTTTAAGAAAGTGTCTTGTGGAGTGAACTAGAAGTCAAAGCTGGTATCAATTGTTAATGCAACAGATGTGTTTATATCTAAAATACTTCTTTAAAACTATACTTCATTAATAACAAACATGACTGGGTCACAAAACTGTAGTATCATTCACTGTAGTGCCAACAAGCTTTTTCACAGTTCTCCACTTTCCTTTTCCCCTTTTATCGTGTTTACTTGTTCTCATTCCTGATTAATAAAGCCAAGGTTTGTGTTCCTGAATCTTAGCACTAAGAGAGGAAAGGAAACATGTACGGGACATTTGGATGATCTCCCCTCCACTATTATCACCCTGCCAAACACATCATTCTATTGCTCTCTATTTTAACCATTTGACGTTAAATTTGCAGCTAAACTGAATTTTTTCAAGAACTAATGGAGAGAGTTTGGAGTAAAAGGAGTCAGCTAGACAAACACAAAACAAAAATGGGATTGCTGAAGTAAAATATTTTTTGTTAAAATATGTGAGTTTTTATCTGCATGTCCTATATTCTAGTCATTAAGAAGAGAAGGTATAGGGAGAAAGAGTGGGAAGCTCTTTGGCCCTTGTAAAAAGATGCACCAACCCCTGAAACACAGAATCCTCGCTAACAGTGCTTGGACACTTGCCTTTACCTTTCTCAGTGAGCCCTACTGCTGACCCAAAGGTGACAAAAGAGTGAAGAAATGTTCTGTCCTTGAAGTAGGAATGTCTTCTGTTCACCTCAGTGAGTGTAATGGTATAGAGGGCAGGTGAGGATATGATTTGGCTCTTTTTTGTGAGCTCTCATTCTAGCACTTCAAAGTGAGCAGAAGTTCCTTCTTTCTTCCATTCATTCAGCGCAGTGGAAAGAAGTCTCTTGGTGCTTAAGTAGCCAGAATCCAACAATGCTGCCGTACATTCTCTGTGTTATTCTTGGGTGAAGGGAAGTCTCATTCCATCTTCTTTTCCAGGCCTCTCCTCTTTCTAACCCTAAAAGATATGCAGTCTGTGGGTTTGCTGAAGAACGGGGCTTCAGGGTGCCATTGTTCAGCAGCTGCTGGAAGCTGTTTGAAGGAATGTCATTCCTTTTTCTCTCATCATTTCTCTGGCATGCATTTGGACCTTTTATCAAGCAACACTTTTTACATCTAAGACTATTTATGAAGTAACAGTTCATCTTAGTCATGTTGTAGTTTAACCCCATTTAAGAAAAGTGTCCCACAAGGCTTCTCACAACTATAGCAGAAACACTTGCGACAAGTATTTCCTGTTACTTCAACAATCACATACCAATGGCAATAAGCTACCTTGTCAGATCGGTTTTTTTGCAGTTTACAATGTTTTTATTGTGAATTGTTGTGCAGAGAACATGCGCCTTGGGCAGAGGAGGGAGCACATTGTAAATAAAACAGTTTTCTAAAGCATAAATTCATTGATGAATCATAAGAAAAGTATTCAAAGTACCAAATTTTCCTACTTTCCTTTTTAACCAAAGAATTGGGAGTTAAAATGACCCCAGATGATCAAAATGAAAATCAAAATCCTACAGGACACTGAAATGCTGTCTGAAATTTGATGAGTGTATACCCAGTCCTGGACTCAACATATTTTTCTAAGTCCCCACAAAGGCAACTTGGATTCAAGTGGATGAACTTCTATGCTCCTGGTAACTTCAAAGGACCTGGACTAGTGTGCCAGGGAGCAATAAGTGCCAGGCTGCTCCATGAGAGAAGATGAGCCAGGAGCCAAGGGTCAACCAGCACAAGTGGTGCCCTCTCCAAGAAACAACTGACCATGATGGGTGGAGAAGGGTGCCAGTGACAAGGTCCCACAGCAGACACAGCAAGGGGAGAAACCAGGCCCAGGGTCTGTTCAGCAGGAGCAGAAGACAAGAACAAGATACCAGCACTCCTCTAGCATCACTGGGTCAGGGACTGATGGCCCCAGCTGGGCTGAAATGGGGCCCTCAGCCATGGGCAGGGTGGGGGAAGACCCAGGTGAGGCTGGGCAGGGACAGGGAGCCCATAAGTGCTTTCACAGTGGATACTATAGCCGAGAGGGTTTAAATGGGGTTTGAGGACTCCACTAGGCTGATGTTGATTCTGTTGAATCCCATCCCTGAGTAGCTGGAGTGGTAATTATGCATTCTGTACAACTATTTTTAAATTAATTGCTTTTCTTCTTAATGTAATGATACTTTAATGTAAATTGTCTTTTAAGCATGGAGTTATATATCAATACATAGAATAACTAATTTGAAACAGACTATATAAACTTCAGTTGAGGATTTGCCACAAGCCTCAAAGGGGAGATCTTGTATTCTTTATTAAATTGTGTTGCTACAGAGCAACGCTACATTCATTTATACATAGGTATGAGGGGTATATATCACAACCTTACATCAAAAGCTATTCCTTCTTGTGACCTTGTTAAGACCTTGTATTCTTTGGGATATGGTCTGCCAGTCCATTATCTTCTTTTATTTCCAGCCGCATTCTGTGTGTTAAATACTACCATAGGTATCATGCATAAGAAATTTGTCTCTGTAATTTTACACCCTGTAAGTGCACACTAGGTGAAAAACGTGGGGCAGTAGTAGCCTTTTGTTTACTGTTCCACGAAGCTGTACTGGCTTACCTTGTCATGTCCTCATATCAGGGATTGCTGGCATAAAGATCAATATAATATCTCATTGGTGGTTCAAGAGGTGGGAGAAAAATGAGTTCAGCTTGACCTTTATAAGACTGATGTGATCAGGATGGTTTGGGGAAGCACATGGAGAATGACAGGCAGAATATCAATCATTTTACCAAATGCATCTTCTTTATCAGTTTAAAGAATTCCTCAGGATAGCTCTTTGCCTTTGCTACTTTCAGTGAAGGTATATTACAATACACCTAACTAGCTTTTGGAATTTCTAACTGGAAATTATAGTCTGTCAGGTCACTTTGCCATGTTATCTATGACTTCGTTATTGCAAGATTAGAAAAAATCAACATGGAAATATAGTTTTAAAGCATTCCCACCTTTATGCTGTTCCACAATGCAGTGTCTTGAGCTTGAATTAAATGTTCCTATGTGAGTGTGTAACACAACATTTTGGTACCCAAGCTGGGTATCTTTCTGTCAACTGCTGTTTTCATTATGACCCATAAAGCATATGCCCTGACTAAGGGGTAGTCTTTCTCCTGTTGCTGTACTACTATAGCTGTATAGAGCCCCAAAAATCAAGCTGTATCACCTCTCTTGAAGGTCAACATATTTGGGCTCTTATTTTTCCCACATACTACTAAAGGGCTCTTCTGGGGATAGTGCAAAACATGGGTGTTGTCTTGGAGTTTGGAAATAGTTGAGAGTAAGTTTTCCATTAAGTCTGAGCGGGGCAGTGAGTTGTATTTGTCTGTTTGCAGGTGGTTGGTGAACAGAGTTTCTCTTGGAGTCATTGTTTAAGTGCTACTGGGTGTTTTTTTATACCACTGGCTGTATGCTAAAGAGCCTGAGGTCTTGTGTAGAAGTATTTTTAGCATTATTTATATGGAGATAAATGTTTTATCGTAAAAGTTACTAGGCTGGCCTAGTTATCTTAACAGAGAGGTAGCTGTATATATGAAAGATACTCCAGGAAGATATCTGTGTATTTACTAGTTATGCGTTTATCAGAATGGGGTCAGCCACTATTTGCTGGAATTTAATGGTGGTGTTTGTAGTAGATTTCCTTTTTAGCTTGGCTTAATATCATTTATGTAATACACTATTAAACTACTTTCTCCTTTTCTAGCCTAACATCTTAACCATTTAACTCCAGATTCTGTTTATCATAACAGTGGTGTGTGACTCAAATTATTTCAAAATGACACACACCAAGGTGGATTACCACCTTTTCTCTACAGGAAATGGAAAACAGCTGGACATTGAAAGCTCAAGACCAGAGTCTTCCTCTAAAATAGTACAACATAGTTCTATGTTGATATTACCTAAGGAAATTAAATTTGGACACTATGCTCAAAGATAATTTTTTTCCTCAGGCCTAGATCCTCTCTTTGGCTTTACTTGCACAAAGTAAAATCAGCCCCATGTCAGCAAAAAGGAGAAAAAAAAAAGGAAATAAAGTTTGTGAGTTTGCATGGTGAAATGAGATAAAATCAAAGACAATTTTGGCCTGTAATTTTACTGTCTATATAGTTGAATTATATGTTTTGGGACTACTAAGCTCACAAGGTCATGAGTTATTCCAGCACTTCTTGGAAATAATACTATAAATTCTGGGTAATTTTGTATTTTCAGAAAATCTCCTTTGCTTAAATTTTAGATACTAAGCCTTGTCATGAAAATTAAGAAACACAAGATCAATTAGTCAGCTCAATTACTCTATACAAATGTAAAGTGGTGCCAGATGTCAATTGTGTTAGTCATTATTACTACCGATCTTCTAATAGTATTTTACTTTTCCTATTTAATTATGTTCTTACATGTTTTCGTTCTCTTTACTGGCAATTATTACCATGACATCTTGATCCTGGGCCTACAGGGAAAGCAGATGAGTGTGCAGGGAAAACAGATGAGTGTGGGTCTTCTGGTTTCTCATTTCTCTTTCTGGGAGCAGTACTAGATCCCTTGTGGATCCCCTTGCAGAAACAATGCAGTGCAATATAAATAATGAGGACCTATCATGCTTCTCCTCTCTTTCCCCTCACCTGCCTTTCATCTGGGAGTAGAAAAGCCATGGTCCTTCAATTAATTCTACAAAAATATTTGCAGGCCTAACTGCTTTCAGTGGTGATCTATCAGGATAAAGCTAGTCAGTGTAAATTAATTAAAATGCAAGATTTGAGGCTACATTTTTAATCCATGCTTAAGAAAACTATCCCCAAACTGAAGCAAATTCTGTGGACCTTAACACAGCTGAAAATTTCCTACTCACTTGAAAAATTAGTATATCCACTCACTTACATAACCTGTCTAATATGAATGCATGCTTTATCTGAAAAATAACACATTCACTGCACTTTTTACTCCTCCATTAAATATCTTTATTTCGGACTTGTCCTTGAATGGGAATGTATCCACTCTGGCACACTCTGGACATTTCCATGGACACATATTTTTGTCATTTTATTATTTCTGTTGATGGTTTGTCATAACAAAGCACTACAGGATAAAATATGATCTGTCTTCCAATGTGTCTTTCCACCTTTATCAGTGGTCTCTCTGGATTTGCACTTTTTTTTTTTACCAACAGCAAAACCTGGTGTTTCTTCTATTCTGTAATGAGAAAAACAGTTTCTTAGAGAGATGCCCTTACTTACAGCCAGGTGTTCATGCTAATTACTGCTAACTGCAGAACTTTCGTAACTGAGTCATTAGATTCCTCTAGACTTTTTAATGTAATGGGCTGTCATCAAACAAATGATATGAGATAAAACAGTCACAAGGTTTATAATTGAGTAATCTAAAAAATGTTTAAAATGATTTAATACCTTATATCAAACATCTGACATAATGATAAGTGAGGTATGAGATCTATCAACAGGAAGAGATTAATTCATGACCAGTCAAATTACTGAGTGTTATTTAATATCCTATTAATCAAAGCTATATCCTGGCACCTCAGTAAAATCTTACAACCTTCTCCTCACAGTCGATTAGTTTCCACAAGTCTTTATTGGATGTGGTTTAAACAAAATTTAACATTGATGTTTCTGTGGAGCAGGTTATAGAGAAATTCACATCATTCACTTCTATCAGTCTTATACACAACCTTGGAAATCTGCAAATTTAAAAAAAAGTGCAATGACTAAAGCGTGCTTGGTCTGTGCTCTACAGCTTAGATGACTATTGAAAGAATTGTTTCTTCCTTCATTTCCCCTCTCATGCAGACAGTTGCACAAGACATTTTTCTATTCCTGTACTCCCTAAGTTTCTTTGGATTTAGTCTCTTTCTTATTTTGTGTTGGATATCTTTTCTGGTTTTGTGTCATGCAAATTTTTACCTGCTTATTAAAACATATCCAAAACTCATTAGAATTAATCAAAAACTTCCTGATTATTTCAGCCAGGTATGGGTCAATCTTAGTTTTTTAATCATAAATAACTCATGCCAGCCAAAATTAGTTCTCATCTCGAGTAGTACCATCTTTTGGTTTCTTTCCATATGCTCTCCAAAAATTTTCTGCTATCCTTCAACCAGCCTTATTAAACTACATATTTTAGCAAATATTTCACCAACGCTATAATTTTGTTAGTTTTAACAATTCCTGTGTTATTACAAACAAATTTCATTCATATCTAAGTACATGCCTATCCTACTTCATTCTATGCTCTTCGCCTTGTTTCTGCTTGACTTTGTTAGGCTACGGCTTCCTGTATAGGTCTATGTACTTTCTGCACTCGTCTATAGGTGCGTCATTACTTTCCACTTTTCTTTCTTCCTTATTCCTCTTTATTTGTATTCATCTATGCTTGCTCAAAACTACTCTGTTCTTATTTTCAACTGAATTTTGAAATCCTTACTTAGGTGGACTGTTTTCCACAACTAATAAAACATATCATACTTGTATATTTCCCAGGCATTGAGAATAAATTATTGGTTTCTGCATTTGCCATCTTTTTTTTTATTGGAAAAATAGGTTCTGGACACCATCAACTACCACCAGGAAGAGATTTCTAACATGTCTTGTACTGTGCAGCTCGTGGATTCCCTTGACTGCCAGTATTGACCTGTTTTCCAAAACTACATGCAGAAATAGGAATTTCTCTACTAAACTTTATTCAGCTATCTACTCTGGCTTTTAATTCAAAGCTGCTTTGGTTTCTTTCTTTAAGCAGCCTCAGTAGAATACCTCTCTTTCTTTTTACTTTTCAGTCAAAATAATTTCAAATACTCTTTTAGTTTTGGTAAATTCCATTCATTCCTTACTGTTTCATTGCTCTGTTCAGACTTCTTTATTTTTTTCTAAGAACTTTGTATTTTCTACAATCCTTTTCATTTCCAATCCCATTTACTTTCACCTATATTCTTTGCCTTAGTATGTCTTCTTTCACCTGTTTTAGGTAATGTCTGTCAATTGAAGCACACTGAAGAAACTGGCATATGTAAAATGTTTTAGTTATGTAACATTAAGTTTAATATAATAACTATTTTAAAAAATTTAATTGGTGTTGATTTGATAATGTAATGCAAAATATCATATGAGGTTGACATTTAAAAAAATAAATAACATGTTATTCCAACTTTTCTTTACAACTTTATCTCACAACTCCCTATCCCCCACAAACACATGAGTTTAAGATCAAGATGTAACAATAATTCATTGAATGATCAGTATCACCATGTACTTTCGTACTGCAATGGAAATGTCTACCCTGGAAGAAGCAGGTCCTCGGCATGTCCTCACCCCATGCTTCTGCTCACATTGCTGCCTTGTGAGCTGCCTTGTGAATGTGATGAGTGATGCACCCAAGTACCCACATCTCAGCCTGCTCTCAGGAGCAGCCTAGGAGCAGTGACACTGAGTGCTTCACAGATAGCGAGGTAAGTCTGGCACTTACCACATCCTTGCAGTTGTGCTTTGTAGATGATATAGAGGCAGAGAATGGTAGATCTTTTTTCACAGCTTAAAGCACCAACAATGGTAATTAAACTTGTTACTATGTAAGCTTCAGTAATTTCAAATTTTTTTTGAATTAACATGGAGAATTCAGAAATTGTCTTTGAAGGTATTTGTTTGCTCTAACGCTGAGTACTTAGGCTTCCCTTTGTATTCAATGGTGAGATGTGAGCAATTATACCCACATTCTTCTGATTTAATGCTATTTCCAAAATGTTACTTATCAGTTCATAGCACTGACAGAGTATAAGGCTTTAGGGAAAAAGATATACCAGACAAGTGTCAATGAAGCCTAACACTGATGTACTCTTCTCTTAGTGCTGCTATTGCTGTATTAGACATGCTTTCAACTGTTTATCTCTGTAGAAGTAGCAACTACATTTACTTATTTTTTCATACACATAAATTGCATAAACCTGCTTCCCTCTGATTTGATTATCATAGTCTAAACTCTAGGAGATATACTAGAAATATATAAGCTGAAAAATCTGCATCCACTTTACCCACTCCATTTGAAATAAGTCAAGTTCTAAATGAGTTACAGAAATCTGACAACCTAATAAAACATGCAGTGAAGCAAGCGTTACTGAAATGCTTGAGAGACTCTTTGACCAGCAAACGAGGAAAAAAAAAGTGCAGTCATGTGCAAGTAAGCAGGAGATAAGAAAGACAGATGTTGCATTGACCTCCCACTCACTGGAATTAGGTTGCCAGTTTTGTTACTCCTCTGCAGCTGTTGGCAATGGTCAGGTGGGAAGTCAGTGCCTAACAGGCATCACAGTAGGTACTGCCATAAATCAGATAACATCTTTATGGAAGAAGTCCAAATATGATTTGAAAATGTAGGGAACATCACCCTAGTCTTACAGGGAGATGATTTCAGTTTCAGTCATTCCATAAAAGGCAAAATATGTTGGATATTTGGCAGAGAAAAATATATGCTGGCAATATTTCATGTTTCATGATAGAAAAGAAAAATCAAAGGCATGTTTTTACCAAGTTCTGACAGTGGCTACTGAAAGACAAGTTCTCTGGTAAGCAGTTCATGAGCAAACATCCTCTCTCCCTTTTCACTTCCACCTTCTTGACCTCCCCACAACCCTGGCCCCCTGTAAGCAACAGGCAAAAGCACACGAAGTGTATAGCAGAACAAGAAATCTTCTAATGCAGAATGCAAGTAATGCTTTACATAGTAATGCACTAGACCATACAGCAATCTGGTAGGGGCCCTCAGGCACTGAACCCCACTCAGCAGCATTTGTTCTTCATTAGAGTGCTGAAGGTGGAAAACGGTATACGTTAGTCCTGATGTCTGATTGGTTTTCAGAGTACTAGTTTTATCCCTCCACATCAGGAGAACTTTAAAAGTTCTTTCTTTTTGTGTCTGAGGTAAATTCTTTCTTCTTGTGTCTTGAGCTGTCAAATGGCTTTACTCATTTCAGATGCTCTGCAAGATTTTTGACTTAAGTAAAAGAGCCTCATTCTCCTGCCTAGCAGAGGCCAGCTGGTAGTCTTCATATCCTAAAGTCCAGCATTGCTACCAGAGCATAGAGAAAGAATATTTTCAGGACATCCTCATTAATCTCACAGCTTTTGTTGTGGTTACTGTGACATTCAAGCAGCATTTTGCTGTAAACTCCCTTTAATCTCTACAAAGACCTAACTACACACTACAAAATAATGAAGAAGGCAAGCAACCTACAAACTAAGACTTGGAGCATCATGAACAATGAAGAACATAAAAAAAAAAAGGTGTTTTACAGCCACCAGATACTAGGAATCTGGGTAACAAGTGAGACAAACTGGAAATTGGTGGTGAGAAAAATGTTATGTGGATGGAATGAGTGAAGCCAGTGGGGGTGACTCATATGATTGTTATCCTAAAATCACGGGCTGTACGTTTTATAGAAAAAACGGAGCAGATGACAGAGGGAATAACAGGTGGCATTCTTTGACAGGTATTACCTATTGTAAAACTATTAATAGTTTTGATGGCTGGATCCTGGAATAGCTGCAGATAAGCATGCTCATGAACATTGTCCAGAAAGGGAGATTTGTAAGATTTCAATAGACCACAGACTCACACCAAAACCATGTTGTGTTCACTGTCTGTCCATACTGCGCAGAAAGAAAAAACTAAAAAACTGTACAATGGAGGACTCACATTTGGAGAAATGTTGAAGGTTTTAGGCAGGCAGTAGTAAAACAACATTAAAGTATTTAAGGAATCATACAGGATAATTTTCCAACATAAAAGGTATTGTAATGTAAGGTATTTGCATGGATCACACTATTTTGAATTTCATCACAAGAGATAAAGACAATGTAATAATCACTGGGCTAGAAAATGATGGTTGCCTAGTGATCATAACTTCTATGCAATGTCAGCAAATAAAAGAAAATCAGCAGAAATAACAGAAACAGGCCATGATTCAAAGGTTTGTCACATCTGATGAAAATTAGGAATATAACTGATACAGAGGAACACCTAAACAGCAAAGCATGGAGAAGAAGCAGTAGTTTTTCAAGATGAGTTTACTAGGTGAATGAAAAGTTATAATAAAGAAAAAGGACAACTTTGGTTATACAAACAAAATTAGCTAAGAATGAGGAATGCAGACCTACCTGCAGACATAAGGAGTATTAATTTTGAAAACACTTGGAGTCACAGCAGGCTGGGAGGTCTTGGGATGATTGTGACAATAAGGGATAATAGAAGTCTGGGAAGAATGAATTAGGAAAAATGAGCAGTAACCAGCCTAGGACTTTTACACTAACATGTGCACAGGTCTTACATTGGAATATAAAACTTCCACCCAAACTTTTGAGTAAAATCTAGAAAAAAAACCAAATTGTCAAAAGAAACCAGTAGATTTTGTACTGACCTTCTTTATTGTCTTCAGACCAAGGCAGGATGTGTTTCTGGATGACATGCTTTATGAAAACACACTTAAACTTTAGTTAAATAGAAGTAGCAGGGTTCAAAATATGGTAAGTGTATGAAAAATAATAGCTTATGATATAAAACAGGTCAGACAAGATGATCTTTTGATTCCTACTAGTGTTAATTTCTAAGAATCTATGAAAAAAATGAGAGAAATATAATAACAATCCTCTTTATTACAACATTTCTCTGATACCAAGAAGCAAAAGTTGCTTTGTCTTTGATTCGTTTTCTTTCTAATCTCCTTTAACCCATGTATATTATTAATAAACTTTTATTGCCTATATACGCCTTCTGTATGGAATTCATAGGCCTAAGACAGTAAGGGAGAACAGAAATGAGGAAAACCAGGAACAGTTCTATGTATATTTAGCATTTTGCTTGTACATTTTAGTTATTGTTTATATAAATTTCTCTTTAATTTGAAGAAGATTCAAGAGAGTTAATAATTGTGAGAGTGAGAAGAGTAAGGGAGAACAACTCAGTAAAGGGAGATTAATAGTTGATACTTACCAGTTGTTGAGTAACAATAAATAATTAGGTTAGTCTTAAGGAAAAGTCTAGGAAATATTTGAAAGGAAGTATAAGAGAGTGGGATACTTTTCCATATCTTCTGTGTGTGTGAGAGAAAATATGAAGTTGTATAATGTTAAAAGCTGGACTAACTAATTAAATACTGGAAATAAAGATGAAAGACCAAGATCATTGTTCTAAGAGTTGTTAATTATGTGTGTAAAGTTGATAATAAAAGTATTAGCTTCATACTTATAATTAATGGAATTACGCTTTGAGGGGCTTTAAAGGAAAAGTCAAATTTGGGGAGGGGGTTGACATGAACGAAGAAGCAGGGAAGAAACTCAGAGAACAAGGAATTACAGGGAATTAAGGGACTAGGGAATCAGGGAAGTAACTCAGAGCAGAGGGCATTATAGTCTGAATGGCAAGCAGAGAGGAGAACTTGAGATTTTGTATCTTCTAATTTTGGATCCTAAGATATTGAGTTAGAGGAAGCACTATGGTTTAGAGGAATGCTGTTGAAATAAGGTTCATCACTGAGAAAAATAATACGTATTCTAAAAGAAAAAACACCAGAAAATTGACTCACTTTTTCCTTCAAAAATGTGTCAAGTAATAGATACATACATACATACATATGTATACATATATATGCATATATAAGCATATGTGTACATATATAGATATACATGAAAACCACAGCAGTCACTATTTGCCCTCTTGGAGTGAAATCATCCTTAAACAAATGAAGTTTTTGCTTAGCTTTGACATAGTCTTTCCTAAAATCCACCTCCTATCTTTAGATATTCATTTTCTATCTGCTATTACTGATAATCTTTTCCAATTCAAACCAGTTTTAGTCTATCTACAATATTTTTCTTATCACAAAAATCATTACTTGAATTTTCTAAATACATGCATTCTCATGCCTACTCTACATTTTGTTCTTGTTCCCAGTGCTCTGCATTTTAAGGTCTACCTTAAAATGTTTTCTGTAAATACTTAGCTATTAATAGGTATGAAAACACATATCTTTCAATTGCCTTTTTCAAACTGTTGACTAACAATTCATTACCACCAACAGATAGGGCCATATTACTTTGACTTTGTCAAGTCACAGCTAGACGTAGGTATCATTCTATGGTAGATATACAATTCAGAAGAGTCAGTCTCTGTCATCTAGAGCTGTAACATACTGGAAGGCAAATGACAACACTGGGTACAACAAACACACAGGAAAACACAAGCGATATAACACACTTACTGTAGCTTACCTTCCAGTTCCGTTCAGTTTACATTTATATTAACATAGCACTACAAGTGCAACAATCCGGACAAGCTCATAATTTTGTGGTGTCAACAGTTTTTCATTAGAAAATAGACTCAAAATAGAACATTATAAAAGGAGAAATAGTCCATTAAGAGTGAAACCCTTCTCACTTCTTTTTGGCATTAACAGTAGGCTGAGATTAATTTTACAAAAAATTGCTGTTCCTCTTCCATGACCATAAAGGGGTTTGAGGGTTGCAAGGTCAGGTTAAATATTTGTGCTATGGATATCTATATTTTGGTAAGGTAAATATATCTGCCACTGATTTAAAAGAGGTAAAAAAATTACAGGAGGATCATTGGCCATATTTCTCTCGTGAGTTATTTTCCCCATAGTTTTCCATAGACATGTTTAGCTGAAAATTCAGGATTTGTCAGTAGGTTACTGACTCTTCCCATCCTAAGAAAAACCTTTTTTTTTCACCTGTTTTAATCAACAGGTTGGAAAGAAACAGAGATATTGTAATAGTTGGTTTAACAGTTGCAATAAATATTTCAACTGTTCAATAGCTGGAACAAATTTCAGAAGTTATAAATAAAAGAACAGATCACTGACTGGCCACTTCTAAAATACTTCACCTTTCTCCTTCATGAGCCACTCTACTTAAAATAGTTACAATATTTTATATGAATATCTCAACTGCTATTTTGGCATGTAAATATTCAAATATGTCTCCTGCAAGAGCTAAAAGACAGCTTATTTTCTGCCAGCAACTAAATGAAATAACTTTCATCAGCTTTCACTGCACGGTTTTAGCTGACTAAAAACCACTCTTGTATTGACTGAGAAGGTAGATGGGCCTTTCAGGTAAATAAATGAAGGAAAATTTCTTTGTTTCCAACTATTTCAAATGACATGGAAGATTCAATGACCCTCCCCTATAAATTTTTTTCAAGTGTTATTAACCGATCAACTGTGGAGAAGACCGAAGTAGGGAAAAGTTTGCCAGAATCAAACAATTCGAACTGAAGAGAGAAGTTATTTTCTATATTGCTAAAATATTCCAGGAAGAAGCCAGAATTTGAATGAAAAACAGTTTGAGTAAAAAGAATGGTTCTCTTCCTACTGTGTAATTCTGACACTCTTCCAACACAGTCAGAGGCATCAGTTTCAGGGACCCATAGGTCTACAGATTTTCTTCCTCTTTTCTTAGCTTGGTCCACAAGACTGAAGGTCTTTGGAGAGGGTGATTTTCCTAAAAAAAATTCTAACCTTCTTCATCACTGTCTTTCATCATCATCTTCTTGGGAGGGCTACTGGAGGCCCATCAAAGGCAGAATCAAAGAAAACTCCTGGAGTTCTTTTTAGCTGGAAAGGAATTCTTGAACCTGGAGCCAGACATCTCTGTAACAATGCTTTGGGTCATGATGAAGAGAAATCTGGCATCTCTTCCTAAAGTCCCCTTGTTAATATCTTCAGGCTGTGTGGACAATTGCCAAATAGAACTTTCACCTATAGTCATTATCTTCAATGTGTGCATTTGTGTTCCTTCTGCTGGAGAAATCCTGGATGTTTGTACACAGCACTTTTTGAGTAGCAACTATAAAGAGCCACATGTATAAATAAACATTTTTGTTCTCTCTGTGCATAGATAAAGACAAGGCTCCAATTGAAAAAGCAACTTAAGGAACAGCCTTTCCTTTGTTACATTACAGTAATTTCTTTGATACACAAGGAGAAGACAGACAGGAATGGGAGTTACCCTTGTAAAATGTTTATATCTGTGGTCTGTGCATATATGTTTTTGTTATATTTGTAATGTATTTTGTTAGGCAAGTATGCAGGACCTCCTTGAGAAAAAACTTCAATTCACATGTCGACTTTTCTTAGTGCATGCAATGAACTGCAACGAACATGCTGTCCTAAACTGGTAGAAATCCACAGAACACATCCATCTTTTTGTATAAAAATGCACCTTTGAAGAATTGTAAGTAAATTCCCTTAAAGGAAGCAAAGAAAAAAAAACAAAACCACAACTGAGGTAAGAATTTTTCTTTATAACAGTGAAAGTACTCAATGCTCAAAGAAAGGCGATAAAATGTGTTTATTGATCTGTACATCATTGTTCCCAGAAATACTTAAAGGAATTACAAAATTTTTGAACTGCATTCATTTCATCTTGCATTTGTATGTCATGCATTTTTTGAAAGAGGCATAATTAACACATATTTTCATGAGATGATACAGTAAAAGTCTTTACAGAGCAATTCTGAAAGTTTTTCTAGTTTTAGAAGTCATATAACCATCAAGCAAGAGAATGCCCTGTGAAGTGAGTGACCAAAACACCTATGATGAAATTGGAAAACCAAGTTTTTAATGTAAGTACTATAAATGGAAAGTAATTTAGGTGCTTAAAGCTGCACATATGAGTACTCAGCACTTGCAGAACTGTGTATATAGAAAACAGCCTGTTTGGATTCATAGCCTGAGATATATTTGAACTAAAAATAAGAAAATGTGGTGTCTATTTAGGGACAATTAACATATAGAAAAAGAAAATAAGCTTGTACTTTTCTAAAAATTTCTCCAGCTTCAGTCTTTCTTAGAACTAGTGTCAAGCCAGGGACAAAGAAAATGCATATATAAGAAATCACAATGGACAGCCAATATTCCAAGATCATCTTTCCTATAGAGAATGAAAAAGAAAATTCAAGAGGAAGGAGTACACTTCTAGAGCAGAATGCCTTTGACAGGGCCCAGCTCCTGAGTCATGACTTCATGTTTCTTAATCTTGGCAGTAGAATAAAGTCCTTAGCAGAAGAACATTTTAAAGTCCAGATACATGACACTTCAGAGTTCTTATCATAACTTCTCTTTTTATGTCTACACGATTTACAGTGTTTGCAGATGGAAATAATTTAATACCATGGTGATCTTCCATCTAGCCTGTTTCCTTTCAGTGACCTTATGTTTACTATAAGAAAACACCAATAAGGTGTCTGATTTCTCCATGGAAAAACGGTAACTATTTAAAACAAAAAGATTTTATCCAACAGAATCATAATTCTTCCACTATCCCCATGCTTTAACAAAAATGTTCATTTGTTCTGGGGGAGAGTTTTAGTAGGAGACAGAGCCAGCTTGGCTTTGCTGCAAAGGATGCATTTAAAGAAAAAGAAAAAATAAAGCAATAGTAAGAACCACAGGTTTTATGTTTTAAATGGATAGAGTTCTAGTTGGAAAGGAGTTGATTACATATTTCATATCATGACCTCACATTCAACCAGCCCTTCCTCACATGCTCCCTGAAAACATCCCGCTGTGGTTCCTGGCATCTATGAAAGGTTGGTTGAAAGTTGCAAACTAAGCATATTTCCCAAGAGCTTGGACAGAGAAAAGTGGAAATAGGATCTCAGAATCCTTTTACCCATCCTAGAGCTGCAGTCCACAGGCTAAAATGAACCAGTTACAGAATGCAATTTTAGTAACATAGCAAGTTTTCGTGGGACATCTCTAGAGCACTTTTTTGTTGATAAGAGAGTGGAATCCTTTAGAAAAATATTTGTCAGGCTTTTTCTTAAAATAAAATTAGCCACAGTCTCGCATATATGTTAAATGTAAAAGTTTTGTAAATGAGACATGTTGAATGTCCACCTATGCATTCAAGCAGAGCAGTTGTGCTTGCTCAGAAATTAATAATGTAACTTGTTAAGGAAGAAATTTGGCAGAGGAGATTATATAACTGTGCAGAGACCCAACTTTATGGCAGTGAGGCTGTAGGTATCTCCAATACTGCATAGGTGTCTCTGGAATTCAGTAGGTACTTACATTGCTCAGAACTTTAGTAGGTGCAGGTGGCAATATATTATACTATATCAGCTGTGATTATTCCCCATATTTTAATTGCTAATACATTGGGTTTTTTTTAAAGGAAAGTAAGTCTATATGTAGCAATTATAAAAATACAGTGTCTATAAAATAATATTACACCTTTACAGCTTTCCTTTTTTAGGAAGGTTTGCCTACCTCTTTCTCCTTAATCTTTTTTTATTGGTCTTGGCTAAAAGCGTTCTTGGGGTTTCTATGGCCTCAGCATCACGAAGCTGAAGTATATGCTTAATAATTCCAGTTAGTGGAGAATAAAATGTTGAACTGAGGAGGCACCTGCTTTGAAGCAGCTGAAATTCTCACGGCCTTCATTCCAATGGTCTATGAAAGAGAAGCCAGGTAAACCCAGCACGGCTACTGTATTTTCCCCACAATGCAAAGCAATTATGTGTAGCTTGTTTTAAAACTGTTACTCAGATGCTTCCCTGGAGAGGCATGCTTCCTTTGGATGTCCAAGATTTTAGCTACACAGGCAGGCTCAGGCTTTGTCTCATGAACACGCTCACCCATTATTCAGTAAGTAAACTTTGGGTTTATTTCAAAAACTGCCTTACCCCAAGTTCAGCCACTCTCTGAGGGGGGTAGTATCTCATTGCAGGACAATTAAACTGCCTGGCTAGACTGGGAAGATATGTGAATCAAAGTGGTTTGTAATCCAGTCACTTGTGGACAACTAGAGTTTAGGGATTCTCGTGCCTAAGCTACAGCATGTCTATGACAGTGACAAGGACAGGGAGCTCAGAAAGCTCCCAGCATACTCATAGGATAGCATATCTTGATGGTTACATAGCTAAAGGCTATGAAAAACTGAAAACATTGCCTGCTGTACCACAGTCATCATTTCCACAAATGATAAAATTGTGCTTTTGTAATTTTTCCTGAAAGGTGAAAAGAAAACGGTAAGCATACTTTTTTTGGTAGAAGCTAAAAATCCTCCACCTCCCTTTTCCTATTTTCCGTTTCTCTTTCTCTCCACACTTTTAAATCAACACCATCATTCTTACAAGAAGAAAAATATGTTGTATAAATAAGACAGTAATGCCCTCATAATTCACTTGTAGCCATTTCTCTGAGATTTATTGGGTTTTCTATCACAAGTTGAGATAAGAACCACATTCCACTTCTTGCTCTTTGCATGATACACTACAAGATCTGTGCTGATAAGAGCAGGGATCCTGTAGTTTGACAGAGGACCTAGAAAGTATTAAGAAATGGTTTTGTATGACTTTTATAAACTGCCTGAGCATTTTCTTCTGCCAAACTATCTTTCAGCCTGTTGTTTCCAGTGGTCACTCCAGTGCTATTTATGTTTATTTTAGAAGTTTTCATGATCTTGGTATAACTGATTTTTTCTGGAATTCACCTACCCCCATATTCTGCTTCTTGAGAAATAGTCCTCACCTACCTGGCCTTTTGGAAACTTCTTGTGTGGGATCTGCAGAGTAACTAATTTTCATAGTCTTTAGTTTCAGTTCGTTTATTTATAGTGATTTTGATTCCATGGACTTTGGCAGGCTTGAAAGAAAAAAAGAAGGTCATAGGAAATCCAATGCATTTTAGTATTAGATAGAGATGAGTTTGACCCAAATTACCAGAGCCAAATGCTTTGAACAAATTCAGGTCTGATTTTTACTTCTGTTGTAGGAAGAGTTACCCCCCAGGTTCAACTCTAATCTGAATGCTCAGATTCAGAAGTATGCGGTAGGAATTACCCTTTACCTTGTTTGTTTATCTTCCTCAGCGTGAGTTGCACTGTGCTTTTTGATAAGTCAGACCTGGCCTGAAGTCCTCAAACAGGCAAAACTACCATTATTCATCTGCAAATTTTGCCTCAAGACTGGATATAGATGACAGCATTCCAGTTAGTTGCCAAGGAACTGAACAAAAAAATGGGGCCTTTCCCTTCTTATATTTTTTATTGCTCATATGTGAGAGATAATAATGGGCTTTTACTAAGCGCCTCCAAAAACCTGCACTTTGTAAGCTGTTGTATAGTGCAGAACAAACGAGGGGTTGGTTCAGTCAAGCTCTAGAACTATAAATCCACCTGGGACTCAATCACCTTGCACATCAGAGACTCAATTTAAAGGTGGTTTGGACAGAGTTGCTTGCTAAGAAGCACCATAAGAAGCATAGCTGGTGTTGCATATTATTTCTTTAGTATGCTTTCTTATATGCATGTGAGTATTTTCCTGCACAATGACTTTGTGTGTGCAGGGAATGTCATATTTAGATATGGTACTCCCCAGATTTCATCTTAATCACAGTACAGGATTCACATATATTTTACATACATCCATACAGAGATAGGTTTTTGCATATACAAATAAATATAGTCTATTGATGAATGATATTTGCTCTCTTTCCTGTACTTTCTGCCTTAATCAGAAACAAACAACATATGTTCAGATTCACATATTGTAGTGTTTTGCTACTGATCTTATCAGCACTTATCTCCCTGAGGAATGGGACAAAACCAGGCAAAGTATTTATATCTATTTCTTCGCATTAGTTGGAACCACCCACCAGTTAACGCTAATACATTTCAGATGACCTCTGCTGTGCTTCATGATGCTTTTGTGACCTGTGAAGTTCTTATATGAAAGGAGATATGAAGGGCGGATGGACAAATTAATGTAAGAAAAGGGTAATTATAATTTATGATATATAGGATTTAAATCAAAAGAAGGAATGTTTATTATAATAAAAACTGAGCAACAATGAAAACATTATAGTTCATCTTGTGCCAAACCAGCTCTGTAACTATATCGTATCCCCATGTTTTGAGCAAACTGTATTTTAGTGATTCATGTTACCGATACAACAGACTCATGATATTATATATGATGAATATGAATCAGAGCTGAATATCAGTCTACTAATTTTGGTCCTTTGATGCATCTTTATTGAACAAATGCAAACACAAATTAAGCCTGATTACTGTTCAGACGCTAGCTTTCTCCACAGTAGTTCTATGCTATGTAATCCCACTGGTTTTACACTCCCTCAGTAGTTTATAAATAGATTCTGTGACACAGGAAAGACACAAGATCCTCGGTGTAAATTATATTTGATTAATTCAATGTGAATACCATGCTCTCATCCATAAATGTATGCAGAAATGCATGGAGAAAGGACACACTTCCTTACTATACTTTTTTTAAAAAATTTATTAGTTGCATTTTCAGGAGAGCATGCTAATGAAACCGTTTCATTATTCTCAGTGGTATTATGCACTAAATTTGACCACTTCATATAGTAGTCAGAAACAGATAAACCCTCTAGAACATCTGACTTTCTACTTATGGTGCTGGAATGGGAACTTCATGTGCCTAACCCTATTGGAATGTACTCCTATATCTGGTAATTTTTAGACTTTGAAATAATTGATGTTACCCAACTAATAAAAAATTAATCTTTCCTCCATTATTATACACAATATAAAATTTAATGTCAGGCTTATGACATTTATCTGACAATTTATTTAAATAAAACAATCTAAACCTACTTCCTTCACTATAATGTTTCATTTTGTCTGTAGAGATGCAAATTAGATAAAATCTCTCCAATTGCAAATAAAAAAACATTATTCCACCAATTAGCTGGCAGCAGAGACCTTGGAAGAGACTGGTGTTTCCTTGGAGTACGAAGCCTCCAGGGAAGCCTCTGCTACAGCCGTCTATTTTTCTGTGATCTTTGCGTCTTGTCAGCTTCAAACAAAGAGTCCTCCTTTGACTGGGTAAGTACAGATATCTCACCCTTGCCATTTGGAAGAATTCCACTGACTGCATGAGAGTTAGATCAAGAGCCATTCAGTTTTCATAAAGACTGAACAAGACTACAATATCTCTATCCTGGTAACTGCATGAGTCTTACACAGATTACATCACCAATTCTGTTACTATCACTTGAAGGAAGTGTGTAAAAATGAAATAATGCAGCAAAGCATCCTTGTAAAATGTCTTTGGGACAGAATTCTTATTTTCTCTTCATGTCAGCACCATTATTCGCAAAGATTCCTGAACATAAGTATTAACACCAAACGTATTTTGATGTAATTTAAGCGAGATCCATAACAGTTGTGCTTTCTGCTCAGAATCAAACTTAGAAGCAAATCCATGGCTGAGAGACAATTTTCTTTCCAAGGTATGCTGGTAGAAACTTTGAGGGTTTTCAACACAGATGGGATTAGCATATTAATATGCAGTGTCCTACAACCATGCAGGTTGCTGTTGAGGGATTTTAACAAGTTCACTCACATTCTGTGATTTTGGTTAAAACAAAGACATACAGGTTTTTCTCAACATAATCCAGTGACAAAACTCAAAATGGAAGCTGCAATGATCAATACTAAGAAAACAAACTTCACAAGGCAGAATAATGTGAAGCCAAAAAACATCTAAAATGAGAAACAAATGTTTCCATAATAAATGGAACTTCCAAAATAAATGTGGGTTTTTTTAAGAAATAGGCATTCTTAATTATTTTTTTAGGATGAGAATTTACATCAACATTTGATCCAATAACTCCTAACCTTAATAAAAGCTGCATGTTGCAAAGAATTCCCACCAGAAAGCAGTGAGCCTACGGTATCTGGAACACACACACACAGGTCAGGTTTGGCTCAGAACAGAAAGCATTTGACTCCCAGAGGCAATATTTTTACTTTGAACACGATTAAGCTGTTCAAATTTTGTTAATAAATCTGAACTAAAAATGTGTGTCTTAAGTAAGAAATGTCTCCATCAGTTAAAAGTTTAAAATGTCTCATGATTTCTAGCAGAGTTTTGGGACGCTGAGACATTTATGTTTTCCTGTGTACTGGACACATAAGCTCGTGCAATTCTTCCCTGTGACCAGTTAGGCAAAACTCCATCTGGTCAAATAGACATAGTTTCTCTCAACACCCTATCCTTCAGAACCATCAAAAAGAGGAAATACACCGCATTTTTGAAGTAATATCTCACTAAGAAATGTCCTGTCATTATTCCCTTAACAGGAAAATTTCTTTGAATTTGGAGAGGAAAGGATGAAAAAAAAATTATATACTGCTACAACTGCACTTAAACTACGTAAAAGTTTTGATTTAGATGTAGAAGAAAAAAATGGAAACAAAATAGTGATATATATCTGTGTCCAGTGAGCATTAACTTGGAAAGTCTGGGCAGACTTTTCTGAAAGTTACCTTATTCCCACTGGACTGAAAACCTGCAGTCTCTACAGCCCCGGGGCCGGTGCCTTCCACCATCCTCAGAAGGAAAATAAGCCTTGAGCCAACACCCAGCTGTGACCTCTCCAAGGTGTGAGATCTAGATCTCCAGCTGTGTTTGAAATGCAAAGAGGGCAATGCAGTTGCTTAAACAGGGGCACCTAGTGCCATTTGAGCTGGCAGGTACAACACAGCACCTACCCAAGACCTGAGTGAGCTCTGCACCAGCAGCTGGATGCTAGGTGGGATACACGGGAGTATCTCAGATGCCACAAACAGACAAAACCATTCAAAAAGTTATTCTTCCCTGCTCACCCTTGCTCTTCTGCCTTGCTGCAGTGTAAATATAT
The DNA here is from genome assembly GCF_030936135.1 of Gavia stellata. Taxonomy (NCBI): domain Eukaryota; kingdom Metazoa; phylum Chordata; class Aves; order Gaviiformes; family Gaviidae; genus Gavia; species Gavia stellata. Next base: position 18,632,847 of record NC_082598.1, on the reverse strand, counting down.
GGTGATCTATTTCCAGGAGGCCAATTCTTCTCTCATCAGCATACATGAGGTCAACATTAAACTGAACCATGTCACTAGTCAGAACTGCCCAGGAAAATTACAAGCCTGTTCACATCAATGTTTGGGTGGTTTTATGTGTGTTTAGATATTTCTGTATAAATCAGCTGAACAATTTTCCTATGTATGTATGACACCAGTTTAAAACAAGATATTGTCTTTCTTCTCATTCATATTAACACATCAGAATGAAAATATTGCTAGATTTTTAGTGCACCCTTATTTCTGGGATGAAATAAGTACTACCTTACTGATATTTAATATATGAAAATATATTCCATTGAAATATATTGCAATTAAAAATATACACATATACATAGCAGAGCATTGTATTAAACTGTCCTCCCACACACTTCCACTTAAAGACTAAGCAGAAGGAAAAGAGACTGTAGTACAATAAATGCTTCCTCTGGAAATTAGCAAGCAAGACAGAGCTTCCTTCTCTCAGACAAAACAAATTTGTGCAAGGTTTTCCTCTGATGGAAGGCGTACCACCTATCTGCCAGCTCTTCTTTCCAACCTTTTATCTGTAAGTTTATATCTCTTACTACTCAGGAAATCAAGTTTTACTACCAATAAGGCTTGTTGACATTTCTATGGTAAAAAACAAGCCCTGCTATCTGCACTGAATTTTGGTCGTGCTTTTGTGTGTTTAAGTGGCTTGGGATGGCATTTTTTTTTGCCAGAACATGTTACTTTGCTCTGATGATAAATTTATGAATATTCAATTCCCACAAACTTCTAAGTAAGGCACAGAGTTAAACCCACAGGCTATTATTTCTCCTGGGATTAAAGAATATGCTTTATGATGGTGAATTAGTGATTGAAGAGAAGACCTTTTCTCTTTCTCAGGGTACAAGTCAGATGCACAAACTCACTGATAATTTTAGTGGCTCTTGACAAATTCAAGAGCATAAGGTCAGCTATATCCTGTCCATGTCTGCGTAACTCACTGGTGAACATGTATTACAGGTCTCCGCCTGTGCTTACTCTCCACAGGATGTGATTGTACTAATCCGTACCAGAAAGCTTCATTACAAGCTTCAGCAGGTTTTGCTCTGAGTGCTGGAGCTCCTGTTCCAGTCCCTCGTATGACAACTGGGATAGCAGATGTCACAGTCGGCGTGTAGTACCAGCAGATCTCCACAGACTGGCTAGCACTTCTGACGAAATACCAGAGGCACTGGTTTCTGAGGTGTCCTGTGTCCCCTTGCATGAATCTGCACGGGAGAACTTGGAGAAAATGTATCTGCATATTCTACATCCACTCCTTTTGGGGGCCACTTGAAGGTCCACCATTCTCTCTCAAAGGGCCACCCTTTGACCCTCGTACTGGCAGTACATGTCTGCCTCCAGGCTTGTGCTTTTAATTTGTTCTCCCAGACCTTAAATCTCTTTAAAGCATTCACACTGACTTCGAGGGGCTATAGATCAGGCACTGAAACTGTTACCCAGCTATTTTCTCTTGCTGGACAATCCCCAGTTAACAATCTTTCTGCTCTCCAGTCATACTCTTTTCCATTATTTCCTCTTTGGCTACAGGATTGGCCAAATTTTTATACCTTTAAGTTAATTTAAAATGTTCAGATCAATTAATTTTCTATGCATTTGGGGCCTTATCAACACCACTTCTCCAGGCAAATTGTCAGCAACTATCCCTAAGTTGCACCCAGCCAAGCTTGGGCAATATTAATCTTTTTGTCAAGGATTGCAGTCTTTCCATGCACATTCCCACATCTCTTCCAACCTCTCTACTCTTGCTTTTAACATTGTTTCCCTGAACTCAAGGTAACTAAGACATCAGAGAGTTGACAGTATTCTTCTGCACCTGGAATAGGTTATACCAAAGTGTTGGTCATGGAATTTTTTGTGGTGACAACCTCCTGCTTCCAAACATGGGAACAAAATGTAGAATATGCCCAATGTTCCTGAATAGTAACTGTGGGCAGCTCAAATTTTTTATGGCAAGTACTATGCAGGGAATTGCCCAAGACAGCCCATCCTCATGAGATTTCATGTTCAAATATGCAGATCCATTAAGTCTGGCTGCATTCTGAGTGATATTCCTATGATAGTTTACATCTCAAAGCTTTTGAAATTCTTTTCATCTGCGAGGTAGAAATGACAATTCCACATCATATTGCATTTTCCTTCTGAAAATATCTTTTTTCATTTTGCAAAAAGTATCAGAATAGTCATTGTCATATTTATTGTGTCTAATTGTGCTAGAGTGAGCATATTATTCTGAAGTGCTAAGCTAAAGGTTACCAAGGAAGAAAAAAATTATTTTTTTTTTATTCTTGACAGTGCCTGAATAATTGCTATGGCACTAGCACATGGATCCACTATAAACTAGAAATGAAAAATTGTAGGCGTGTTTTTTTTTGTTTTTCTGTTGAAGATAAGACAAATTGGCATTAAAATACTAATTTGATGCCATGGTTACTTCTAGTTATTCAGATTGTTTTAATGAACAAACATGTTGATTTTGCTTTAACCTGTTCCTACTCTGCTACCTCTGTAACTATGGATTTCGGGGAGAGCTGGGAGTTGGGGTTTTGGTGTGGGTTTTTTCTAACTTTATTTCTTATATTTAGATAATTTTCACGTCTCATAGAGCATGTCAGTATTACAGAGATTATGGCAAGAATTGTTTACCAACCATGTAAAAGACTGAAAATATATTTGCTATAGGGAGTAAAACCATATTTAAAAGTAGCAATCAGAGGGTATAAGCTAAGGTCAATGTAATTTATTTTGATTTTCAGAAAGACTTTTGCAAAATCTTTTGGAATAAAAAGCTATTCAGTATAATTCCATTGGCATGAAACTGATAAATGAAGAGGAGAATCAAGTTCACAGACTAAGAATATATTATTAATTTCCAGCATGGAAAATGGTCAACAGTGGAAAACTCATGCTCCTGTATTAAGTACAATGTTTTTTGTCATATTGAGCAGTCATCGGGGAAGATGGTGAACAGTATAATAGAAAATATCTCAAAACTATTTAAGCCTTAAGAGAAACTGCATGGTTTCTGAGCATTTTGGCTATGGTCCAGTAAAGCTCTTAGCACTTGCTTAATTTTAAGCCCCTGAGTGGTCTCATTGCAAAAATTCTGGATACGCAGCATTCTGTTGTGTGCTTGATAGATGTTGTTAAAACTCAAGATTTTTTCTTTATAAAAGCTTGCTAGCAATTTTTTTGTTAAAATGTGATTAGCTGTACTATTTATTCAGATAATGATTTTTATTGCCTTGAAGTTCCATCTTTAAAAACATAGCTGACCTAAATGCTTCCTCGAAAGTTCATAGCATCAAAAGTTATAGGAATGAATTCATTCTTCCAAATCCCGTATTTTGGGAAGGAAAAAATGCTGATAACATTATCAGCAAAAGCCACAGTTTGAAACTGTCTTCCACATCAAATGATTGTAGGAAAAGCATACGTAGTGCAAACCATATCATCATTCATCTGGAAGGCTCTGCAGTGCTGTTGGTCTGTCACAGACCTGATTCTGGTGTCATGTACAGCAGTGTAAGTCCAATGACGTCAGTGCAAACAGCACCACTGGCATTACCAAGGAGATTGTTTGTAACTGAAAACAGTAAAAAGACAAAGAGCACAAAGAAGAGGTTAAAAGTAAATGAGATGGCCATTATTACCTCATGAATAATATTGCTTCCAAAGGATAACCTTTTTCATTTACAATCCATGATTACATACTAAGATACAGACTAGTGAAATGGTCTTATCTTCTCAAGTACCGCTCAGTCCATGTGGTAATACATACATATTCTGAAAGACATCATAGGATTTGGTATACTATATATCCTGCCACAAATACTGTTTTTGGCCCCATGCATTGACATGAGTTTGATTTGGAAATGTTTACAGTCAGTTGTTTTTATTATTTTCTACTTTTAGTCCATTTATCTACAGTGCAAACACCTGAAGGGAAGCAAGGGCAATCAGGTGTAGCTTAATCTCCTACACAGCCTACTAAAAAAGTCTTTTGCTATCACAGTTCTGTATAAGACAGCCATAGAAGGGCTGGCATAGTTCTTAGGAGCTTCTGCCCTTAGCATTGCTGAGCATGCCACGTAGGTACAACAAAGGATGCTGTCTGCCCTTTGTAACATCCACGGAAGTTGCTGACATTTGCCTAGTCATTGCCAGGGAGTTCTTTGTGCAGATCGAACAAGGCTCCATATTTGCACAGCCAAATTTGGACTGTAGTAAATATAGTGATGGTTTCCTAACAAGGAAAAGTGTGTGTGTGTGTTTGCAAGTACAAATGTTTTAACAGAATACATCTCAGTATATTTCATATGTATGGTAGTATGCAAAATAAATGGGTGCTGAACTCGGAAAACTCAGAGGTCAGGTTCTGTGCATGTAGGAGAGAGGACTGTAAAAAAAACGTTACGCTCCCCAGGAGATTCAGATAGATTCCTTTGAAGTTTCACTTACTGGTAGCCTGAGGGTCTAATTTTTTATTTATTCTATTTTGGAAGGAGTTAAGTTGGAATTATCATTCAATGTTAAAAGATCTTACAAAAAAACTGAGGAACTTTATGCATACTCATTTTCCAGTAAAATTGTTTTCAGAGCTCACATACCTCGGTGCTAAATGCCATAACTTTTCACACATCTCTCTACTGTGAAATGGGATCTGAGATAGCTATAATTTTCTGCCGCCACAGATTCATTTTTTGCATGAGATCCTTTGAATGCTACAGCTTTCTCATAACACTAAGAACTTTACATTTCAGTTGAGGCCCATTATTTTCATCAAGTAGTCAGGTACATTGCCTTATAGCACATATTGTGTGTCTACTGATAAGGACTTATGAATTACAGTTCTTTAGATCTCTCTCTGCCCTGGCCTTCTGCCTCAGCATTCGTAGTGTAGTGTTACACTGTACATTATGATCATTCTACTACCTGCGGCAATTTACTTAACAAAACTCTTTTGTATTTGCCTGTGTCTCTATTGTGTATATTAACTAGTGAGTTTTCAGTCAATTATAATGATCAGCTATAAGGATATATAGGTGATTTTGAAGATATGAAGTGAAATTCAACCTTATTTAGCACCACTTACTTAAATGAGCATAGTGAAAAATGACAGCTAGACATATGAAACAGAACTTTAATGTGATTCTTCCTCACTAGCACTTTTTCACTAGCACTCAAGTGCCTGAACCATGATTATGTTCCAAGTGTAATAGTAGTTCTAGGACAAGTTCCTTAAAATGCAGGCTGGAGACATTCCTCTTATTCACATAGCTACTTAGTGATGCCTGTGTTTTCAGAAGAGCAAATACATGAAACAGTCCTTTTAAAGACCTTCATATGTTCAGGTATGTAAATTTGTTACAGTATTTCACTGTATACAACTGCCTTTTCGGTCTATGAAACAGATAGAGACATAATTCCCAATGGGAGGAAAAAAAAATCAGTGGATGGAATCCAGTGAAGGTCACTACTTCTAATCATGATTTTAACATTTTATGAAACATGGCCTACTATTGAGCTAAAAGAGTAGATTTACAGTTTCACAGCTGAACTAAACCTAAGAGTAATTTTTTCACTCTACACAAATAGTGTTAGAAGTTTTTTAGCATTTTCAAGATTTGGGCAGATAGTGTGGCAAATGCTGAAATTTTACTGGAGGAATTTTATATATACATTAAATAAATATTAATTATATATTTTTCCTTAACTGGTATTTGGCAACTCAGAATTTACTTTTTCTGTATTACTTGTTGAAATGTTTTTAAACACAACTGGAAAAACTCAGGAGTTCAACCTTCCTTTTGTGCTGACAGAGCTTCATGCAGCCAGCGAACATTTTAGTGTTCTTTCGCTGCACAATGGATGTCAAATTTCAGGATCTTCCTCCCTTTCTTATGACAGAAAGTGAAAAGTCTTAAATACATAAAAAAGTCCTAAATGTAACAAGTATGAAGTTCAGGAACCTGTCCTTCAGCAGATGGTTGAAAATTAGGAGTTCAGAAAATAATCTTCCATTATTACCATTGTATCCCAGGTAGCACATAATCTCATAGATACCTTTTAACTTTTTCTTGATGTAATGCATTTAAATTGTTGGTTAATGTTGATGCTGTGAAAAGAATTTTATCAGGGATCCCATCAACAATTCATCTTCTTTTTTCGTAACTGTATGACACCTGAGAAAGACCATATGACAGTAATCAGAATAGCGTTAGAATTATCATGAGAGTGTATTTGATGTTTACCATTTATTCTTCTTTTTTCAGTTCTTTTTACAAGAATGAAATTAATTGTGTGTGATTTCCTGGCCTCAAGACTGTAATGAGAATCTTGAATCAAAACTGCAAGGCTTAGATGCTAGTGTTAACAAGTAATCTGACAAAAAGAAATACATGAAATTTATTCATGAATTTTGGTTGCTGCTCTAGGGGAGGCAGCATATATGTGAGCCAATTTTTTGGTTGCATTCTCTTTCTCTCTTGACTTTGTTTTGATGATGATTCTTAGCACTTCTATTCACAGTTGTACGGAATTATAGTTGCTTAACAGTGTAAAAGGTCTCATGCTAGTAATAACTAACCAAAACTGTATTTTGGCTCAATTTTGTGGAGTCATTTCTGTGCGATTTTCTATCAATAACACAGAAACAACCCTTGAAATAGTAGGTAACTGCAATATATTTTAATGCTTCTTCCTGGTCACCTGAAACTTTCTTTAATATTGTCAGAATAACCTCAGCAACATTCTTACACAGAATGATGACTCTTCTAACCAAGAGATGATTTATGTGTGGCAATCAGGTAAAAGTACATAGCTTCACTAAAAACAGAAAAACTATCCTGATTTATACCAACTGAAGGTCTAGCTCAAAACAAAGACAAACAAACAAACAAACATACACACACAGTAAGAAAGAAAACTCCAAAATAAACCAAGAATTTGTCTGTTTCATATATAAGGTTTGGGGTTTTTTTTTGGTTTTTTAATTTCTCTGAAGTGGGAAGGCTCATTTTGTCTCAAATGACAATTTGAGCACTGAGAAAGCTTGACTGAAAACCAATCAGATACTAGCTAAATCAGAATACTATTTGTCTTGGGCAGGATGATTACAATTAATAACCAACTGATTAGAACATAGGGTATTCAAAGGTTTGGCTTGAGGTTTTATATCTAAGTGTTTTTAAGGGTTATCTCATATCTTTGGGACAGGGCAAAGGACTGATTCATACTGTCGCTGATTTAAGTATTAATGTCATAAAAAAAAGTAAAAACCCAATTTGTATCATGGAAAACATAATACTTTAGAGATTATTTTCTCTGCCTACATTATGAAGATAAAAGCAGCCTCACAGCCTGCCTCTGCTTTCATGACTCAGGGCCAGATTTTCAATGGTATCTCACTGCCTAAAGTTTCAGACTGCCACTAAGATTAATTGTTTTCTCTTCTAGATATATTCTTGTGGAAAATAAAGCAGTCAAAGAGTCACTCCTCATGAAATTATTTCCTTAAGATGCTAAGGATTTCCCAGATCAAAGACGTTCTATGGTAGTTACTTGACATCTGTACAAACGAAGGGTATTCAGATACAACAGTCTAGCTGAGCTGATTACTCTACAAGCCCAGGAAACTCTAATAGCAACTGTCTTTGTGTCTCCTATGATAATATAATCAATGTATACGGAAGAATTTCTAAGCTCGGGACAATGACATTTTCCTTTGAACTCAAAGGCTAAATGTGTGTTCTTGGTCCACTTGAAGCACAAGTACATTAAGACTGCCTAACAGGATGGGGAATCTGGTTCTGCTAATGGTCTCCCATAAGATACCTGGTGATAATAGTTGCAACAGACGTAGCAGCCAAGGTACATGCATACATTTCAGACCATGTTTCAGTGTTTTCTCAGTTAAAGAACAGCAATGAAAAAAAAGAATGGTTGTACATCAACCACCTAGCATTAAAAAAAAATTAATTTAAATCATTACCTATGTGACTTAACTAGCAGGTGCCAACAATATATCTGCAATATGTTTACACAACTGATTTAGTAAACAGTTTTAATTAACACATATGAAACTCACTATGCAGAAAAAAGAATACCTTCACCAAGTAAAGTGCTCTAAATCTGTTAATCAACACTGATCAATAAAGTAAATCATTTTTGCAACTATCCATTTCCTTGTCAGGAAAAGCCAGTAGCTTATTAAGGACATAAATCAGTACGGATCTCACCCTGCACACTACAATGTGCACCTTTAATAGAAAATGTTAAAATAAAATATTTACTGTCAGTGAAAGTACATGCTCGCCATGTTGTATATGATTACCATCTTTCTTTTCGTATTTGCTTTGCTGGTACCTGAAAGAAATCAATAATTTGCAATATATTTTGAAACAAGTTTATCCATAGCACATTATTTTATTTGCTGTCTGGTACAATGTTATCACAAAGCATACCTTTGTGAATAAATATCTTCCTCATAAAGACCTATTCTTAGCAGCTAAATGCCTTGATTCTTAGTGTAACGGATTTCACTACAACCCTACAGTTCAAGTAAATTGGATTTTAATTCTAACAGATACAGAATCTTAAGAAAAAGAAACAAAATATGTCCTGCCACTCTAGTGCAAACCTCTCAGTCACTCAGCCAGATTTACCAAGTACCGTTGAGACGCATCCCCTGCCACTCTTACATCACTGCAAGAGCTCAGAAAACAACACATTAAAAACCAACAGGCCCTTACTATTTTCTTCAACATTTAATTGGACAAGCTTCCATTGCAAAAAGGAGATAATCCAAGAAAGGCATGAGGATAACGATCTGACAGATAGCCTATTCCTTCCCACAGACAATGCAATGAGGAATGGGAAGACAGTGAAAATCTTCAGGATTCTGTGAGAAAGTCACCTGGATTAAAAATCAAATCAGACTAAAAGAATTTCACTCTGTCTAAGAGCATATCTACCCTGATGATCACCCAAGCCAGGGTAGCGTTTGTAGCCCCTATAGATATGTCTGAACTGTTGACTTCAAGAGTTGTATCAAATATTCATAATTGTTAGGACACTCAGCTGATGTTGCTCTCTATACTGCTATTGATACTCAAGCACTTTTAAAACTAACTCAGGTTTGTCTTCAAGCTACAACCAGATATCTCAGCTGCAGCAGAAGCAGAGAGGCAGCTAAAGAATGGAACATCTGTGAAAATTAAGTACGGAGGCAGCCGTTTCTAATCAATCTCAGGGCATGTCTACGCTGGCAGACTGTACTATGATGGAGAGATACTGAAAATAACAAAGGTTCTGGAATGAGAATAGTAACAGCATGTGAGATTATCTACATGGATGCTAACTGCCTAGTAATGTAGCATTTAATTCATGCTTTTAATATAATCTTAACTGTATTTTTCTGCGGATGATAAATCAGGAAGATATACTCTGGTGAGGAGAGTTTTAATAGCTACAACAAGTCAATGTTTGAGGAGAAAAGAACTCTTGGGAAAAGAAGAATCTGAATGTGGGAGAATTTGGGCCAAGAGAGAGCTGAGCCCTGGCGCCATAAAAGACTCTGGGCTCTCTACAGTGGAAGAAGACTAAAAAAGTTTTGCAAAACAGGTTTTATGGGGAAGTACGATGAAAAACAAATGGGTGGGAAGGAGAAAGGGGAATATCATACATCTTTTCACCAACTACTATAGTCTTTGTTTCTCCCTCCCCCTCATTGTTTCTGCGGTGATTGGGTCACTCTTGTCCATGGAGAAGTAAGTTGATGACACTAATAATGTAGTGACAGCTTCTTCTGGAGACTTTATCCGTCTCCCTCTAGCAAAACTTTCCATTGGAGGGCTGCCCTTTTGGCATTTCAAACACTTTTTGCTACTTTCAGTTTTATAATTCAAAATGGTTTAAGTTTCTCAAAGGCAGTTCATGAATTCGAATGATTTAGCTGCATCCTGTAGGCTTAGGGGTATTGTTTCTGAAGTATTCTTCCTCTGAAGCTCTGGAAGTTCAGTCATATTGCTAGTGAAGTCAGGACTTCTGTGAAGTCCTGATAATCAGTGTGGGCAGCTGGGAACGTGTTTGTAATAGTTTCTGAACTGTTGATAAATCTCATTGGTACTCCAGGATCAGTGCATATTCTGGACAGAGAAAAAACTGGAGAATTTTCCAGGCAATTTCCATCATACATGCAGCAAATAATTTCATTTTGAATAACCAAGAAAACAGCTCGAAGGCTGGCATATTGAGGATTTTATTTTTGTAACTTTGAAGGAGTAAATGACTAAATTAATTTATTTTTTTAAAATATAGAAACTCATCTATTTTGTCCTCCAAGTCTTCATTAACTTCCAATGGATTCACTAACCCCTTGCTGATCATCTTAATGAGAAAACAGTACAAAATTCCTCCTGCCGGAAAGTCTTATGAGATTTCAGGTGGCATAAAAGTTTCAGGAGTCACAAGTTAGAAGATTATTTAAAAAGACTTTCACGCTTCATGTCCAAACATACTTGCCAAGATCAATTGGAGAAGAGAAAATTCTGTCCTTTAAGCCACAAAGTCTTACTCAAGTCAGTGCGATGGGACAACACACATACGTGAGACCATTCATTCATATGTGCTTCGAAGCTTAAAGACACTAACTACCAAGTTCTAGGGATATTGTTTAGCCCTACCCACCCCAATGTGTTTCCTCTGGATGAACTGCCACAAAACTATGTCATGAAAATTAGGTTAGGAAGTAAAAAGCTTAATCCATCGCTTTGGTTAGCATTCTCTTATCTAGATGTACCACTTTATTTATGTTTCCAAGTAACTTTACAGTTGGGCAAACCATTTGCACTGTCAGGGATTTAAGTGTTTGCACCAGTGAATCCAGAAGGAGAAATCATACTTCTGGGATATCACCAAAGTAATCTTGAGGTAATCTTTTCAAAGAAGAAAGACACCAAAAAGAAATTGCAAACAATGTTTTAGAATTCTGTTTCTTCTGTCTTAGACTTTTTCTTAGGTTCCCTCAGATAGATCTTTCTGTATCATTAACTAATTTATTTTTGCCTGTAAGCCTTTGCTCTCTTTCTGGGTCTACTGTCACTCCTTCTGCTCCAGATGTAGAAAAATTGATCAATTATTTCAGTAGGTTAGCCACCTTTTAAAAGATTCTGTTGAATGACATTCTTTAACTCGGCTAAGGAAAACAGATAAAGAAAATATTTTCCAAAAACCTGGGCTAGATTTGTTTGTGTTGCTGTTTTTGCACCATGTGTATATAGGTTGGCTAGAATATGACTGAAGTGGCAATCTGAGCATTTCTCTGATTTGCTCTTGCTTCCCTCAACATGTTCTCTAAAACACTGGAAGCATGCTGGGACTGTTAGCAAATGTTTTTTATGAACGGATGAATTCTGCTATGGTCTAGCAATCCTTAAATGTTACATCTTCAGGGAATAAATCTGCCTCTGCTATTATTTTATAACCTTCAGTCAAGCTGAACTTAATGACCTGGCCAGTTATTTCTATGCCCCAGAAGAGAAAAAAATAACAACCTAGAGATAGTTCATAGGAAAGGTTTTAATGTATCAAGACATTGTATATTTTACTCTACCTTGTTCTCATGCAGACAGTACTGTAATCTATATCTTTTATTACCTGATAAACTGGAATATGGTGCATGGCTCCCAAAACCTTGTGTGACGCTACCTGTGAAATCATGGTGGCACAGCAGAGCCCAGGCTCAGTAGAGCTAAGTACACTGCCTTACAGCAACAGGACGTTTGTCCATCCACCACAGAGGAGTCCTACACAAAACTGTCTATGAAACTCTCAGATATTCAGCCACGACCAGAGTCAGAGCCTGCCTCATCTTCACAAGGATTACTAGAGAACTGCCCAAATGATGAACAGCACAGCTACACCTCTCACAAAGTGTAGCCCTTTGGCTTTTCAGTCATAGCTCCTTCTTTCACTTGAAGACTTTCCTCTGACACTACTGGCAAAGCCTCAAGATGAAAGCTGCCAGCAGATCCAAATCTCCCAGCTATAAGCCACAGGCAGAGCCTGGAATGGTCCTGCCAGGCACAGTGCTCCAGCTGGCTGCTCCGCACACATGAATGCTCCTTCGCCATCAGACCGCTTGGAAAACTACCCAATGTGGCTGTGCTTGCTCATCCAAGCAATTCCTGCCCTTCCTCTCTTGCCACAGTGAAAACAGGCTGCTTCAGACAGCAGCAATGCTTCCGAGCTACTAGGGTTAGAAGAACATGCTAGTAGAAAAGAATGAATGGGAAAACCAAAAAACCAAACCAAACCAAACAAAAAAAAAAAAGAGAAGGAAAAGTCTGTAAAGCTTACACAAGCTTCCCATTATGTCTCCCCTGAATACAAAACATACCTCAGGCTGTTCTTCTCTAACATTGAGCACACACTCCTGACCTTGGTTAGTTTCAGCAAGGTACAAGAGAAGCAAGATAACTCCTGCAAGCTGGACCACTGTTCAGCCTTTGTTCTTGCACGGAAGAAACACAACTCAGTGCAGCCTGAGTTGTCCCAGTAATGCATAGTTTTAGGATAGACATGGACAACCTTATGGACAATCCCCCAATACTTTCTTACTTGTAAGAATGCTTTGCTAACTTCATGATGCCATTACATCCTTGATCTCTACCGTGAACATGTCCACTCATAGGCTGGTCCAGCTTTTACATGTGTATTAGCCTATTGAAAGTAAACTTTTAAGAAAGAGATGGAGCAGTGATGTTGACCTGCTCTGAGGCAGGAAGAGGAGGCACAGCACACGTCTTGTGCTAAGTATATCTCACTTTCTATGCTGCAATAGCAGGAGCAACTGAACCTTTGGTTCCAGCTCTTTCAGAAATACGCCTAACAGCTTGATAGGGGCACCAGGTCTACTGCCTACCCAGTGTTTCTCACTCTGAAAAGATATCTGCAAAGAGAGCAGCAATAGCAAACTAGCAGCTAGAAAATGAGTGAGTTCTGGAGAAGAACAGAGTGCAAGAAACATCTATTCCTTCTAAAGGAAGGGTGGACATGCACATTTCACTCAAAGGTTATCACAGCTACTCACATAGTTCTTATTTTCTCAGCATTCTGAAATTTAACATTTTTAAGTCTGATGACCTCAGGGGCTAAACACATAGAGAACAGTGACAATTACTCTGCAGGCAGAAATTCTGGCAGTGCCATTTCTTTGTCCAAAGAACCTATTCTCTTTCCTGATTCTCCTGTTCTTTTTATGGATATAATCAGGCCACTTCCAAGCTAGTGATTTCTCCCCTATTCTCTCCCCAGTTTCTCTGTCCCAGGGCCTCATAATCAAGCTGCCTTGTTGGAGAACAAGAAGAGGCAGGAGAGAGAGAGGTATTCAGTCACACCTTACAGTCTTGCTCTTCCCAAAAGAAGGGCAAAGTTCCTTTGCCTCTGAAAAAAGCCCAAAGAAATTCCTTAAACCATTTAGCAATGATCGGGATGAACATTTCCAGAGCTGCTTTGAAATATTGTCAGCAAGTATGGGAATAGGGCTGGGATGACTCAGGAGCTTGAGACTGGAAAAGAAGATTGAAAGGGGGCAAAGGCCAAGGCCAGTATTCCTTGAGGACTGTTTGCTGGACTGCTGCACATATATGCTCAATAGTAATTTGAAAGTTAAGATGGCCAATTGAAGAAGCTTGTGGATTTTCTGACATTTCTGTTGGTTAGTGTCAGAAGCTGTTGGCAGTTCAAAAGACTTAATTTGGTGCAGAAATTCCTCTTAACATTGCCTATCTTTCATTGGCACAGATGGTCTATCCCTGACTTCATTTCAGAAGGCCATTTATAAAATATTCCAGAGCAATGAAAGAGATGGTTTCCTTTCTATCAAACATCTGGATTTGCTTCTACAGGACCAGCAGGCATAGATCCTACTGGAGCACCCTTTCTTGATGACTGTGAATGCTCTTGCCAGAAATAAAGCAGTAGGTAGCTTATGTTTTTCTCCTGATTTGATCCCCTGGGGAAGGAACATTGTCCATCATACTCAGATGCAAGAAGGATTGTTCTCCACCATCCTTGTGGTAATTTTGGGACATGGAAAAGGCCTCTGAGACCTGGGAAGAATGGTAAGGAGAGGTCAACAAACGAGTACAGGGTGTTACGTGAGTGTATTGTGGCTGTGGACTTTCCTGGAAGAACGAACTCTCTTATTATGTCCTGCCTGTTGTCTATCCTCAGAGACACCTGAGGAGTAGTTGGAGAGGCTGATGACCAAAAGGTTTGAGTTTGGTCTCTCTCAGGCTGCTAATTTTGAGAATGTGTCACGGGCCTTTCCTGTGTCACAGCCTGGGTTCTCTGTCTGACCAGGAACAATGTTGCTGAATTGGAAGGGCCCAACGAATCCCCCAAGGAGTGGGAGCACTGTGTGCTGCCAAAAGAGGCTGAAGGTCTGCAGTGTGGATACGGATGCAAGCTGGGATTCCTGTACTGGAAGTTGTCTCAGAAACAAAGTCACAGAGCAGTATAGCTGTAGCCATACTTCTTCCGATATCCTGGATTGTACTATGGATGGTCTTATCTGCAACACCTGACACTTTTTTGAATGACTGAAAAGCGTAACCATCTTAGGAAAGTTTCTCAAGTGATGACGTTTTAGGTTCTTTTCTAAATTTGAACAAATTTCAAACTCTGGTGATTTGGCCATTGTTAATTACAACAGTTTGTAAGGCAGTACAAACACTTAAGGTAATGCTAGTCAGTGATGGACAACACTATCAATAGGGATAATGTTTAGCAGCTAAATGCAATTTGATTCTGACAGGTAGTCAGTTATAATGTCAATTATAACTGTTTCAAAATGTCAAACATAAGTAAAGAAAACCCAAGCAGAACAGTTATCATTCTTGAAAACTGCATGGCATTTTTAAGGAGAGCTATTGCCTTTTTAAATTTCAGCAGCATTAAAGTACAGAACAGCTGCTCAGTCACAAAGTGTGCTGGTTTGTGAATATTCTTGATGGTTTTGAACTGTGGAGGTGTTTATCTGTCTAGCTGGAGCATATCATAAGAAGTATTCTTCCAGTTAGTTGCTAAATGCAGTATTTTGGAAGCACAATCTGAAAGTGAACTCGCTAGAAGTAATCACCATCTGTATTTTCCCTTTACTTAAACAGAAGAAAAATCCTTCCCATGTTGCAATTAAAATCATTTATTTGTTTTACATAGCAGTAATGGAACCCTCTTGCACTTGTTTTTTAGTTTCCTCCTCTTCAAGCTAACAATTACTCAGAACAGAATCTACTGAAAAGCAAAATACTAATTCACTTTATATGAAATTGCTGTTTACTAAAGTGATGTGAAGGCAACCTGCTTCCCATTTGCAAGCACTTTGCCACAAAGCAGACAAACACAACACATAGCTGATAATTCAGCCAAAGGTACAGACTGAGCTGGCAATAGCTGTTCTCAATACTGTGCTGTGCTTTGCAGAATTCTGCCTCTTCCTGTAGCCAGTTCACAAGCGTGGGTGAGAGAAGAATGAGATTATTATCTGCAGGGTTTTTTTTAGTAATGAAATGGGTCCTTGGCTTGTTGTAACATGTCAGCTGAAAGCTGCAAAGAAGGTGTGATGAAATGGACGATTTTCTTCCTATTAACATAAATGCTTTGCTTCTAAGGAGCATGTAATGATCAAACCACATTACAACAGATTTTCTGATGAGATCTAGGGCTTTTAAAGGTCTAAAAAGAAGGCAGGTTGCTAAATTTGGACTTGCACTGAAGTTCAGTATCTTAGTCAAGAACCATGGTCTGAAGTGTAGCTTTACATGCCTTTCTTTTACAGTTTTATGGTTCCCAAGCACCCCAGTCCTGTCAAAGGCAAGCAGCTCCGTGTTTATCTTATACCCCAGTTGCCCTGATTCTGATCCTGATCCCTCATCCAGCTGCTTCTTTTGAGAGGTTCATGCAGCAGGTAAGCTGCTTAAACTACTGTTTTCTGGTTTTAGTCTGAGCCTACAGCTTTCACCTGCTGTTAGATTCAGCACTTATACAGGTGTGGGAGTTTCAGGTCACGTCTCCTTTTGTTGTCTTAAGGGATTTAAACCTCTGTTCAACACTTTCCTGAGGAAAATGGTACTCATCATGCAAAGATCCATTCTACACATGCAGTTCTCATGTTGGTTTTTTTTTTAAGTTTGGGTTCAGTGCAGAAAGGAATTCAAAGTTTGTGGGTTGAGAGGAAAGGATGAGAATACTCCTTTATGTAGCCTTCAGCTTAGTGTATGTGGCTAGAATGGAAGTAAGGAATTTTACTGAAGGACTAGCTATGGACTTCCCTCAGTTCCAGGGTCTTTCTCCATCTACTAGGTTACCTGGAAGGAGTCCTGCTAGTTCTTGTGTTGTTTCTGGTGCAATGGGTTTGTATAAGTTTTATCAGAACAGGAGAGCTGCAGCGTGAAAGTATTTTGCATTCATGTTTACCTATAGATGCGACTAAAGCAATACCTTCAAGGACATAACAGAGATTAATCTTAGTCCTTCAAGAAGAAAGGGAAGTAAATTGCAATGAGAGTCAGCCAGAGCAAGCTGCTCTGGAAAGCAGGCAAAAAGTATTGTGCCATCCCAAGGATGGTAACTTATTTAAGCTTCATTGCTTTGCAGCAACATCCAGTATTGTATCAGCAACAGAATGCTAATGAATTTATACAGATTTTTAAGCTGTGGTGTGGTGGAAGTTGGGTGGAAGTTGGGAATTTCCACAACAAGTAGAGGTAGGAAAGCTAGATCAGGGACATTTTAGGGGGCAGTGAATCTCTCTTTCTCAGCTACATTGCTCTTCTGTAGTCAGTTTGAGCCCGTTTGGTGGACACCTTCATTAGGGATATCATACCCGTGCAGTGGAGCAGGGAGTATTAGTGAATGTGGGGTTAAAGCACAAAAGTATTTCCCTACAAGCCTGAGCACATCAACTAAATCCCACAGAGCAGTGGATTTAAGACACACCTGACTCCTCAGCACTTCTCTCTTTCTTAACAGCAGGTTGCCCTCCTGCTTTCTTGCTATTTTAGATCCTTTTTCTGAACTGATTAACTTTCCACATGCACTGTGGAGAGAACCTTACACTAGACTCTATTACTGCCCTGAGGCCCAGATATCCTTTCAGTATGTCTTTTACTTTATATGCTACAGAATTCTAAATTAAAACAGCTTTATGGTGTACAGGGGTTTCTTTGTCCAGGTTCCTATGAAGTAACTAAGAAGATGTTGAAGAACATGAATTCCATCACCCTCAGTGATCTACACATATTGACAGCAGAACTTACTTTTCATCGTTGCAAAAGAATCCTACTCCTAAAATATCTGTGAAGCCAGAAAAAGAAAATCATCAAATTAAGATCTATTAAAGCAAAGCAGGCAGTAAGTAAATAGAGACAAAGCATTTCTCTGCACAATCTCTTGAAAAGGGAAGAGAATTCCCTTACAAAGAATGGAAAACACCTTGTCAGAGTTTTCACTGATTACCTCTTTGGCCTCTTACGGAAAGAAAGCAACAGCATAAAATCTAAACTTTGCGGGTCCTTGTAGATCTTTTTACACATTGCTCTTTAGAAAATTTAAACTCAGCACTGTAATAAGTTGATGTCTTCCTGTTATCTAGCCAGATGAAATCAACATAAATTCCCATTTTTCCAGTCAGGATGGTAGATCTGATCAAGATTTCCAGGGCAAATTACCTTAATACTGGCTATCACAGTGTAGCATTTTTCTCTGTGCAGCTGTCATTATTTTCATTGGACTATTACAATACCTCTGAGTATCCACCTAGGAGAGCACAAATGCATCCATACATGCAAAATATATATATATATATTTTTTTTTTTTAAATGCAACAATTCTGAAGATGCATATTTGGCATTTAATGGCCAACTTGATCTCAAGTACTACAGTATGAACCTTATGTGGAGTACAACCTATCCAGACATGCCTTATTGGTAGCTGAAATTAAAATTTCATTTTAATTGGGGTATTTCCTTGCAGGTGGTAAGGAGCTGAAGAAGTTGATATGTTTCATCATTCTAATGGTCTCCTCTGACCCAACAATCTGCCCAGTCTAACATTTGCATAACATGACTGCAGATTTTATTTAGCAATCCTTGCATCAAGCTTAGCTACTTTTGGATGAATTCAGTCCAGAAGCTTTTTCTTTCTGCATATGAGTCTTCGGATCTGGGTTTAGTCCTCTTGTGTAAATAAGCTCATTGATATTATCTTGGCTTCCACTGGACACTTATCCAAACTGCAAAACTTGGCATTGCAATATATGATTGGCAGCCTGACGAAGAGAAGCCCAGAGCAGGAACAGCAGGAGTGTTGGAAGGTCAGGATTTGCACTGGCTGAGCTGTGCTGGAGAGCTTGTACAGCACATTTGCATAATTTGCTGTGGAAATTACTCAGTTCTCATAAATATTTTGAAAAGAAAAAGGATCTCTGGATATTAATGGATTTACAAGAAATATTCACTAATCTCATGCTTTGAGATTTAGGTTGTTCACAAAATACCAGTTGAATAAAGGGATTTTACTCATTAAACCCAAGAAACAGACTTTGAATAAAAATGTAAGGGCTTTTTGTTCCCACTATGTAAAAACAGGGTGAATGGGACATATTTCCAACCTGAAATCATGTTGTGTGGAATACTATTATAAAATCAGGACTTTTTTTCAATAATTATTTTATTAGAAGATGAATAACAAGGAAAAACTCAGAAGGAATGAAAAATAGGAAGAACAGGAGAGTGGCAAAGCTAGCTTATAGCTTTTTGCTGCCACAGAGACTGCTTCTGGAAACTAAGGTAGATTTTTTAAAGCTAGCACGGTGCCTTATTCGGTACATTCTTCAGGAACTAATCTGGGCACAACTGATGTAGGGGATCATGAAGGACTGGGAAGGAACAGTCATTAGATTGAGGAATCTGTTGCTCTGAGATGCTACGAAGGGCGAAATACAAATTAACTCAAAAGACAGTAGAGAAAACAATGGTAGAAAAGCATAGTGGGGATATTAAATACCACGGTCTGGATGCAGACTCCAACTCAGGAAGTTCTTAAATGGGTGATTACCTGGAGGACTAGCAACAGTCATGGGGAATGGTTTTATTTCCTGTTTCTAATAAATTTTCCCTAATCATTTGCTCCTGGTCACTATAAGAGAAAGGATACTAGGTTATATGGATCTTTGATGTGACCTACTATGATAGGTTTTATGCTGTCTGTAGCTTTTTACCCTCAAATCAGGGAGCTTCCTAGTTAAGCTAGTATTGATTTCTTGTTTGTTTGTGAATGTGTCTGCAGATATCGTTCAAGTCACATGTACCACAATGTATTCATATATTCAAGGCAATATACGCTGCTTGTTTTGAGGTGGTGGGAAAACCATACTTCCCCAGAAGAGCAGAATGAGTAGCAGGGAAAAAGGTTATTAACTCAAGGAGGATTTTCAAATTATTTTGATATATTTTGCCATTATCCAATCCCAGCTCTGGATTCTAACCCACAACAAGAAAAGGAGATAAAGGTTTCTAAGTATGCAAAATGATACCACCAGGTAAACCCTAATAGGATTCATTGGTTCTGAATCAATCTGTCCAAACGAGGGGAAGCTCTTTGCCAAATGAAGCACAATCCCTGAGTTTGTTCTGCAGCAGAACTTGGAAAGAATGGAATAACCAAGATGTTGGTGTGGGATAGAAGATGCAATACGGGGAAGATTCTGGGCAATGTTTCAGTCTTTGTGACAACTTGTAATTTAAACTTACCTCTGCAGTTATATAATCTCTCCTGTGCACTGCAGCAGGCTCAGCCTTTTTTCTCTCCCTGGTTACAGTTTGTCCATATGTATTTAGAGATGCAACCTGGAATTTCAACCCTCTGTTTAGGAGAAAAAGTGAGCTGTAATTCTAACTAGCTTCTGTACAGATATTTGCTTGGAAAAACCTTTTAGACCGTTCACTTTTCAAATCTAGTCTTTATTTATTGCAGAGCAACCACAGAAAACAATTAATTACGAGGTATTATAAAATAACATGTAGGACATCAGAAAAAAGAGAAGTTGGAGCTACACCAAAGACGCTATAGCAGAAGCAATGCCTTAAAGGCAGGTCTTTCCTTAGACGCAGCAGCAGTGAGCATTCTACATTTGCCTATTTACTGAGGATTGCGAGATTGTTTCTGTGCAGCTGACTTTCACAAAAAGTTTTTTCCAAGGCTGGAATTTTTTACCTTCTTCTACAGCCTTGAAAGTAGCTTGCCCAGATGATCCTAGCAGGCATCTCTCACCTCATCAATCCCCTAGCACTAGAGCAGCCATGGCAATTAATGGCACATTGGTCTACCCTGGTTTTGCCTGAGAAATACACTTCCCTAATCTTTCAAGGACTGAAAATAGCTTTTCTCTACCCAAAATCTGACTCCAAATAGAGGTAAGTAAGGGAAATGTAACAGCCTGTGAAACATAGGAACTCAGATTTGTGGCCCTCAACCCTTTTGCAACTATGTTTTGGGGAAGAGTCAGAGCAAGCCTTTTGTTTGTTTATTCTCAGGCACAGACACTTTACACAAGAAAAAGCAAAAGTTATTATTTTGGGTTAGGTAAAAAAGGAACAGAGCTATGGGGCACCTGAAGTGTCAGCAGATGAAATCCTTCTGTTTATTGTGCAGATGGAGGAGTATAGTTTTGACTACTTGACCTTTTGGATTCTGGATCTGAGAGTTTGATAAACAGTCATCATAAGCAGAAAGTGCCTCTGAGAGCACATGGTGAAAACCACTGGTGAGACACAATATATTTATTTAATCGTCATGGCTTATATTGGATATCTGGGCTGGAAACCATAGCTTGAAGAAATGCCAAAAGGAGAGAAGTATATTTATTTAAAATATTTATATATGCCAGGGGTTCACTGCAGGCATGAGATTCTTCTGTGGGAGTGGAAAAGCAAATTGTAAATTATATATTCTAACCCTGTCACTCTGTAAAATTGTAACACTCTTTTAGCTCTCTGGCTTTAGAATAGGGAAACAACGCAGACCAGGCCTCCTTTGAAGATGACAGTGTGTCATGTTATGTAATGTCACGGGAAGGTTGCCTATCAGACAAATTTGTATGAGCACTGACTACTGGGAGTATACAAAATATAGAAATTAAATACAAAATTGTTCAATTTGAGAATTTTTTTTCCTTTTGTGTGGTTTGGAAGTGCACCCTTTTTTTTATCCTGATGTTTTCCCTAAGTGTTGTAACAGTTTGAAGCAAAAATAGCCCCCTAATTTCCTGAGAATGCAGATTCATTTTCAAATAAAAATGCATTGAATTTTGAGTAAAAATAATTCCCGTTTTGGGGGCAAAATATCTTGGCAACTGAAAATTTGCCAATTTACCTAATCCTATAGTAATAAAATTGTAATAAAACTCAGAAAGTTTGCAAATCATAGAACATCTTATGGTGCATTTTGCAAGACAAACTTCATAAAGAAAATATCATACAGCTTTATTCATTACTTCATGTATAAGAGATCTGAAAACCAGACATGAAGTAGAACATGTCTGGTACACTGTACAAGAAGTAGGCTATGCCTGGTGTTTCATTTTATACATTTAAAAATCCAACAAGGCAGGTGATCACCTGTTGATTCTTTACAAAGACCCTCATTCAAATTACTGTACATCTGAGGCTTGTGTGCACCCTTACTTATGATCAGAGTGAGATTTATATTTGCAACTGCTATTATTCCCTCCCCAGTTACCTGAAGATTATTCTATTCCACATTAAAATGAGTATTTCTTGTCTTATATTAGTACATTAGTATATTAGTTTTGTGTCATGCTGTTTTGTTCTTCAACATTATTTCTGTATGTACCATGTAAACAACCATGTAACTCACACAGTATAGTTAAGATTTTTAAATGCTGTATCGTGAGTACTCATGTTTGGTTCTCATGGGTTTAATTGTATGTATAGTAGAAATGCTTTTTTTACTTTCTTTATGGAGACTGCAGTGATGAAGCAAGAGATTTTGTGTGACTTGTGGAATGCTTTTTGCATCTTTTAAACAATGGTGATATGCATTACTGGAAGAGTTGTCGTTTCCAGTTTTAATTGATTTGCATGGCTGCCATGGTGTAACATGTAAAATCACGACAGCAGGGAAATGTGGGAACAGGCAAGTCACCACTGTGCTTAATCTGGGATTGTTCGTTCATCATATTTTAAAGTTTAAGTTGCACTTGTCAGTTGGGATCATAGACTGTCTGATCCATTAACTACCCCCAACCCTTTCACTTTCTAGAGGCTAATGGCATTGGTGCAGTGCAGTGAATTTGCTGGAGGACATTCTTGCCCTTCAGGGTTATGAAGACTGCAGGAAACCCTCTTTTGGTTACTCTTTTTGAGGGTTAAAGAAAAGAGAAGTTTCAGTGTATTTTAAATTCCTTAAAAGAGAAGTGGGTGTGGATCACTGGCAATGTTGCTGCTGCTGACATGTCAGTCAGTCCATGAAGTTTTCTGCCTTGTTCCAAAAATCACCCTATTTCCCACACATTCTTAAATACCCAAACTGATCCTGCACTTTTCAGTACTGAGTCAG
Organism: Gavia stellata; assembly: GCF_030936135.1. Lineage (NCBI taxonomy): Eukaryota > Metazoa > Chordata > Aves > Gaviiformes > Gaviidae > Gavia > Gavia stellata. Next base: position 18,610,134 of record NC_082598.1, on the reverse strand, counting down.
CCTGGCCCAGTTTTGCCTAAATATGCAGTCCTAATCTGTTTGACTCCTTGCTGCATTAAATACCATTCTGGTATGTTAGCAAGAGACAGTAATATCAATCTACTTAGGGTCAAAGTGTCACTAGTTGGTTCCATTTGTGGGGATGCATGACTAACAATAGCATTGGTAACAGCAAGCTGTCCATGCAAGGCAGATGAAAGATGTAAACTATTTACGTACATCTTCTGTAGAAGCATGGTTTCTTACCAGGGAGATCAGAGCACTTCCTAGCCAGAACTCAGGCACTCCCAGTAATTTGGCAGAAAAATGTAGAGGAAGAGTAGACACATGAGTATTGTGAAACATTCTGTTTCACTAATTTTATTTAAATATAAAATTTCTCTGAAGGAACAGTAGGATAAACAATTAAAATAGGGCAATCCAAGCAGTGCTGCAATGTTTATGAGTTATTTATGCCTTTAACTAATGTTTTAGACAGCTCCCATGTCCTGTGGTGATGCACTTATTGGAAATAACCGCATAGATAGCACAGATTCAGCCAAGCACATTTTCATGGCCGGGTAGCATTGACTTTCATTCCTCCCTAAGCTCCACGTTCGCCCGTTTGTTCGAATTTCTGCACCACAACTGAAATCTATTGATGCAACTTCATAGCTGGCTGTTTGGTGACAGTTCAGCCACCTCCCTAATGACCAGAGAATCCACCGAGAAACCCTCCGGCAGCCAGTGGCCCCGCACATGGGGAGAAGTGTGTGCTGGGGACAGCAGGGGCTGCCGTGGGCCCTGGGTGCCCCCGCCACGCTGCAGCCCAGGCTTGGCGCTGGCATGCGCTTGACAGGTGTCCCCAGTCCCGCAGCAGCCACGTGGCCGCCCTGAGCACATATGAAGGACATGCTTCATGGGTCAGCCAGCCATTCTGGAGGCAGCTGGGGGAGAAGCAGCAGGAGGGTGAGTTTATGTAGGCTTAGGAGAACCTGTTGTTCGCTCCTCCGGAACTTAACCTTTATAGGTTGTATGATACAATTCAATAACCTCTGCTTTCCACTTGTGGGACACGCAAGTTTTGATGTCTCCTAGAGTCACAGCGCTGCCCCACGGAGCAGAGCAAGGCAGGTCAAATGGGAGCAGTTGGAGATTTGCAGGCTCTTGGAGAGGTCTGGCTTTTCCACCGCCAACCTCCTCCCATCACAGCTGAAACCTGAGCACTCACCTCTGGGAGGAGCAGAGGGAGGAGGCCAGGAGGGAATCAGAGCTGGCTGAGAGGTGACTGAGGCAGGAGGAAATGGCAATGGATGGTGGCTGATTTCCTAGCAACGGGAGGTTGTCCTTCCAAAACATTATGAACAATAAATGGAAATGAAAAGAAAACCTAAGAGCAATGCATTCCCGCTTTGCTAATGCATGCTTACTTTGCTTTTGTCTTGATCTGTGTCTGCTTATAAACAGAAAAACATGCAGGGCATATAAACCATTTTTTATGTAGTAATCCAACACGGCTTTTTCTCATCTGAGTATAATAGTTTTAATGTAGATAAATGGCAAATGATTTTGTGATGACATCCTTACTAGAAAAAAAGTAAAAATCCAGAAGCACAAAGATGAAATACAAAATATCCTTCAGCACAGGAGTCAAGAAATGGAGGAAAAATACTAATAAATAAGAAGTCTCTGTTCATTATGAAAGGAAGAAACAAACATAATATTTGAAATTTTTTTTCTGTTTATTTCATTTTATGAAAACAATTCAACAATTACATAGAGTGCTTCAAAAAATTAGGTGCAAAATATTAAAAATAAAATCAAATTTTAAATTACTATTGACTCATTAAACAAAGACTTGTGTTGTGCTCAAGGATAGTCATTACTGCAATACAAAAATCCCTGCATTTTACAAACTTATCCATTACACAAGTCCCCACAAAAAATTAAAGCTGAACTGTGCAGCACATTTGCCAGGTTCAACAAATCAAAAGATTTGGACCAGAAGCAAGTTCCAGAGTTGAGGACACCAAATGGAATTTCCTCTTGTGTCCTCCTCCAACAGGAGTGCAGAATCACACACAAAGAGACATGGTTTCCCACATAAGCAGATTACAGAATTACTGTGTCTGTGAAATTTAAAAACAGCATTCTAAACTGCAACTAGAAAAATGAGTGGCTTAGAGTTCAGAGCAGGTAAATTTGTTAAATAGACATGGTGGAAAATACAGCCTACATCTTCCAAATGACAGCAAGAGATAATTGCATGTAAGACACATTACAACAAGCTAGTTACGTGGTGACCAAGACATGGGTAGTTTGTATCTCAAAGAATGAGGTGCAGTCATCTCACGCAACACAAATGAACAAGCTTCTGTCTGAAAGAGCTACAGTAGCTGAACTTCCAGGAACAATTTGGGTCTTAACAGGAACCCTAAAGTTACCTGGGACTTGTTAGTAAAAAGTATATCCATGAAAGCCAAGAGATACTATAAAAACTGTCACAGTGCTCTCTAACCCCTCTTTAGGTTTTGGGTTTGGTTTTTTTGCTTGTTTTTGTTCGATTTGTTTTAAAAAGAGACCTTAGGGAGAAAATCTGAAAAAGACTTCCTAAAGATCCAGTGGAAATTACTGGTTTTCCTTTCCTTTCCTGTCTCCTCCCTCCTCCAAACAAATGGTCAACCTTTTTTAATAATCTCCCTTCCTGTGTGAGCTGTGTTTCTTTTCTGACTCATCTCTTTTTCTCTTTGCCTCATGCATATCCTTTGTTGTTTTTCCCAATATGAGTTTTGATCCCACCCTGAGGACTGTGAAGTTGTACTGGGTCCTAAGGCAGTTATGAAGGATGTGGATGATCTGAGTTACAGCAGATATTGTAACAAAATCCAGAAATTACTTAAAATAAAAGAAGTGAAAGAAACCTAAAAAAAAAAAAAAGAAAAAAAAAGGTTAAACATAAAAGTTGAGTAACTGCAAAAAATATTTTTTGCCAAAATCTATAACCTTTCTGTCTAGTTTCAACATAAACCAACACGAACCTCTCTCTCTTCTTCTTCCTCCCCCATTGCAGCTTGTTGTGCAAATCAATAACACATACAGAGAAAAAAATCCAGTTCTAGTTATAATTTTTTCAATTCCTTCTTTTATAAACTATGCCTGCCTCCTTGCTGTTTGGTCTCTGGCAGATGCGGAGGTGACAACCAGGCAGAGAGCAGAACAGACTTTTTAATTAAGATTTGATACTGGTTTCCTCTGAATTTGTTTGAAATCAGTATTTTGTAAAAGATGCCTGTCTTTAAGAATAAATTAGCTCAGGAGATGAATGTTTGTTATTTCTTGCTAATGTGTCTTTATTTGTATAAACTCACGTTATTATCTGAAAAGTCACAATACAAGGTATAGTGTGAGAGGGCAATGGACTGTCAAATGATACTTACCATGCTTGATCTCAAACAAAATGTTTCAAATATTAAGTTCACATGTTTATCTTCATTTGCAATGACATAAAAAAGTCAGGAGTGATAAGAGTATTCCAAGTCACATGTAGTCTTTCACTAAGAGTTTTGAGATGATTAAACAATTTAGATCATTCTATGCAACAAAAACACAATCTATAATGGATCGAACGGATAACGGATATTCAGTTTGACTACATTGTGCTATGAATTCATCTCCCTTTTCTACAAATACTGGTGAAAGGATCACGATTATTTTTCAAAGTATTTGATAGCCAAGGTTATTCACTGAACTATGGAGCTTTTGAATTAAACTTCTTTGAAACTTTCTTTTCTGACTGCAATTCTTAACTGAGACTGGTTCCGAAAGTTCTGTTTTCTGGATAATTACAATGAATAAACTTTTCCAATGTGGATTAGAAAATAAATAGTCAAACTAAGTGGTGATGGAAAGTGACCACATGAAAATCAACATATTTTTGCCTAAAATTTTAGTAGTAGAATTGTCACTTTGGGGGAAGGAGAACAAGCAAACTAAGAATTTGGGGATCATATGGACGCTGCTTCTAAAGGCCAATGATTTAGACCCTTCAGTGGGTTACAAAAGGCACTTGATACCTTGGAAAATCAGAAGTCTGGCTAGAGGAATCCCTATTCTGTGAACCACAGCCTTCTGACTTGGAAGAGCTAGTCAAACACTGAACAAACCTTTACATTTACTGGGAATTACTGACATTCAAAAGTAGTAGGCTGAAAAAACTACTATAGAAATTGGCAAAAAAAAATCTCTTTCTTCTTTCTTACATGAAACTATCTGTTTTAAAAAGAATCAAAATTCTAGCATTGATCATTCTTGGACATTGGTCATAGCTGTGGTGGTCTAAAAATATTGCAAAGTACCAAGTGCATGTAGAGATAACCTTTTATGGGACAAACAGGTGTATACATAAACTCTTGGACTTATGTTTTTTTGATTAGGTATACTAAATCCAAAAAAACCTGTCTATTTTTTAAACTATACCAACTGATCAAATAATAGGGATCAAAATTACAATTTCAAATTGAGAAAATGGAGTAAAAACATACAATATGCAAGTAATTTTTAAATGGATTACTTTCCAATTTTGTGATAAAGTATGGTAATGTGATGAGATTTCTTGAATTATTAATTCTTAATGTTCAGAGATTTAAACTAAAGGACTATAAAATGCAAATTAAAAATTAATTTTATAAATGCCTGAGAAAAGCACATGTATTACATAAGTGAAAGTTTTGTAGCCTGCTCAAAAAAGAGCTGTTTCTGTTGAAAAAAGTGCCCATTTGAAATCACATTATTGATTAAATTAGCTTTTTTATATAATTCCTACTTTTTATCCAATTTGCTTTAAAAATAATTTCTGAAAATTGTAATTTCAAGAAATTTTGATTATTTCATTTAAAAACCTCAAAATTTACTATGATTCCCCTTTGAAAGTAGCAAAAAATTAAAAGGCAACTTTTCAATGTACCTAAAGTATATCTTTGATTTATTTTTTTTTTACTACTGTGTTTTGAAACTGGTATTTTATTGTGTCTTGAATGGGGAAAGCAACTGAAATCACTTCTTGTGTGAGAGCGCATTGTTTCCTTTCTAAAATAATACCAGGTAATGCAACTAGTTTCTAATGTATTAGGTTGTATTTTAATTTCTACCTGTCTGACAAGTGTTTCTCAAAGAACATTCAGAGAAGTTTAGAAAGAAATATGCAGAATCTAATAAAATAATTAGGAATTATTATGTCCAGTATGAAAATGACTGCTCAGGTGGTTCCCTAGTTTTCAGGATGAATTGTCATGTAAAGTTATTCTGAAGCAAGGTGCATGAAGGTATGTTTAAAATACTGATTCTCAGACTTGTGCGTCTTAACAGCTCCAGCTTCATCAAAAGATTGTCTGGGGCCTGAACTCAGGCACCCTAACTTACATATAAATCCCTGGGGGTAGTGTTCTCTAAAGCTAGGAGCCTCTTAAGGCCTAAAACCTACCATTCAAATACTAATAGTAGGATTTTGGAGCCTTTAGGCTGTGGGAATCTGATCTGTAGGGTCTAGATGATACTGGGATATGGATAAAAGCCCACTGACTGACAAACGGGCTTTAAAAAGAAACTGGTAGAAATATAATGAAACAAGTGTTTGGTTGTGTTGGTAATATGTTGGTTAAGGCTTAACCCTGAGTTATTTTGAGTTGATGCTGAAATTTGCATAACGTATTAATGTGGGAGAAATTGTAGCTTCTTCCAAGGTCAGTGGCATTTGTCAACAGCTTGGCAGTACCTGTCACCATTCTAGTACTTCCCTTCATGCCCTTCTTCCCCCCATCCCTCCTTGACGCTGGTGTCCCCAGTTGCAGGCATGGGTAAAATCACCACTCTACATTTGCATTTGTTGTGATGGTTATAATTAGCTCTCTGGTGTGCACCATTCCAAAGTTATCCTTGTCTTTGTAACCTCCAGATTCTGTTACTATAATTCATTCAATGTGGGATTACACTTGAAGGACGTTCAGAATCTACAGCTGGTGTGCTATGCAGAGGCCAGGTTGCTTGGTGATGATAGCTATACAGAGAATATTAAACTTCATTTGCTCCAGATTTGTTTTCAAGATGTTGCTGTGGTCTATAAATAGCTTCTTGGTTTGAGTATGTAGTGTCTGAGAACCTTCACGCTCCCTTTGCACTGCCGTCACAGTTAAGGATAGCTGCCTACGTTTGGGGACACAGTTTCATGCAGCTCTCCTTTAGCAGGGACCACACAAATCTTTGAACACTTTCCTTTTATAGAGGTACAACCATATATGTTCCCTAAATGCTACCTACCCAGCTGATTTAGGAAAGCTTTATTTCTAGAATTTCAAATTTTATTAGTGCCAGTTCTAATTCTTGCTTTTGCTCATAGGAATAAATTCATCTTTTTTTCTTTTTTTTTTCTTTTTTTCTTTTTTTTTCTTTTTTTAAATATCTGTGATTGCTAAACTATGCCCTACCGGTGTTGGCATTATAATGTGCTGAAGTATAAACTTGTTAAGGCTTTTAAATAGGGAAACCCATCTTAGTGCTGTTAATCTTCATGAACTTTGCACTCTACATTATCCTAAACATAGTGTTCTTAGTCTTACCAACAAGGGTCAAAGGAAGCAGCAGTAACTGATGCAGACAAATTGCTGTATGGATATTCTACTTAGCAACATGTTTTTGCATCATTGGATTATACTGATAATTAAAAAAAAAGTCCTCAGAACCTTAATATGATGAAGCAAGCCATCAACTTCCAAATCACATGTGGATATTGATTTCAAGTTTCAAATGAGTCCATGTTTTGAGACTAATTTAGCAACTATTACACTTGAAAAACAACAAATTGGGTAGAAGTACCCCTAAGTCCCAGTTTGCTTATTTAACTAGGCACTCATGCATTCCTGCCAAATCTGGTTTTCATGAAAGTCAATTTATTTGTTCATTATGTGACATTTGAAACCATTCAAGCAATTGTGAGATGGGATTAAAGTCTCTGCTGAAATGTTTCACTGATTGGAATGTTTTGGCCGCTTTTGGAGGCAACATAAGATGTGGTGGTAGGGTGTGAAAATGCACTGAAATATTAAAGCCACTTTATTGATAACTTTGTAATTTTCTTGTGTTGGTACATTGTAAGGATTTTTTTAGAGGGAATGGCCCTGACTTATTTAGAACCTGTGGATCTGGAAGACGGAAATTTAAGCTATTTTCGGAAGAAAGTTATCTGATAACATTAGCTCTGTTCCCCTGCCAAACAAAATTCCATTAACCAGCTGAAATGGGACTTAATAACAATCACATAAACCAATTAGTCTCAATTTATAACTCCATTAGGAGTGTTACTCATCACCACATGGCTTTATAGAACTGTGCCTCCTTCTGACTTTAGGCAGATTAAATAACAAATACGACCCAGGGTGCTAAACAAAAAAGTAAATGCAGATTGCCTAAGAAAGATTTACATCTCTGAAAACAGGTAATTTTGAAATCTCATACTTTTTACACATTCAAAAGAGTTATCCTAGACTTGAAAACCAAAATATATCTATCTCTAAAAATATAGACAGGAACTGGATTAATAGTTTCGCAATGTTTAAGATCAGAGGGACATCTAAAATATCTGAATGTTGTCTAAATCACAGGCCATTCACTCAGCTACTAATATACTAATCCCAGCAACGCTAGTAAGCAGAAAATATTCATGTCTTTAGTAGAATAAAGTTGTTGTGTGCATAGAGACAGTCGCTACCGCTGCCCCTGGAAATTGATTCATCTTATTCTGGGATGATCCTACTTAATGGATCGTGATCCCTGTTACACTAGAAGGTAAAAAAATACTCGTTATGGATTCCTGACAAACATAGTTAAGGACGTGGCTCGAACTGGTGATCAGTTTGATTCTGACCACATGACTTAGATGGCTAGACGTAGATTTATTGGTGCTAGCTTGACCAGTTTTCCCATTCAGTTTTCCATCTAAAGGCAATCGCCAATGCTCCACAGAGAAAAATCAAAGAGAGAGGAAGAGAGATTGAGAGCAGGATACTTCCTGGATGCTTAGTTGTTGCCCTGAAGCACAACAGTTATTCTCTAATAACTGCTATTTTCTAAATGCAAATACTGATGGTATTTTGAATGCAAAGCAGAAATTTGTATTCCATTCCTCCTTAACTTTTCCTTTCTTTTTTTTTTATTTTTCATGTCCCTAGTGAAGAAAGGAAACGTGAGCCAAATCATTGCTTTCTTTGAGTGTAAGGTCAAGCAATTTAGTATAAACTGCCATTGCTTTAAGGAAAGGTACATGTACAGCTCTCAGTTGTTATCTCCAAGTGAAAACAGGGCCTGATGACCTTTGCGTGTGGACATGGCAAAGATGGATCAGAGGCTCAGAAAGCCACAGCCCTGGGCTCAGAACTGAGCCAAATGTACAGCTGGATGCTCAGACCCTTAAGCTCACATCCTAAAGACTTCTTTTTCAGCCTAGTGATAATTTCTGTGATGTTATTCAGAATGTATTTATATCTTTCTTTGAAGTATGGGTACAAGAAAAGCACATAGTTTTGTGATTGAGTTGTTAGTAGCGCTTTGTACAGAATGAAGATTTTTTCCCCTGCTCCTACAGAATACTTTCTATAACTCAGTTAGCTCTTACTGGCAAAGCTTTGCGCTGAGTCCGTGTTGTCATGTTTATCTACGATGACCTATAAATCCTTTTCTGTCTAAGAGTTTTTCAGAAGAGTCTTTCACCTTGTAGGCATAACCCGCAAATTTTGCTTTCAAATAATATGTTGTATTGTATTTGAACGTATTAAATTTTGTTGTCTTGGCCTGTGGCTAGTTATCTGAGCAATGCAGACCATGATATAAAAGTAAACTGTTTCCATTATTTACTACACCATCCAATTTTTGGTTATTTGCAAACTGTACTGTTATTATCTAGATTAGGGAAACACTGAATCAGCCTTCAGTGGGAGGGGGAACCTCACAGAGATTTTGCTGCCCTGTCTGAGACAACTCTTTATTAACAATAAAATCTTCAGATCTGTAAGTCAGGTTTTTTTCTATGAGATCCATAGATTGAAATATTTTGGCTGCTCTGGTTCCTTTAGATTTTATTACAAAAGGTTTGAAATGAATCATCAAAATAATTCTGTCTGAAAATGTGTTTAAACCCAACATTGCATACACTGTATCAAGTTCAGTGTTTCAGAGAAGATGTAAAGGACCGTGAAATTATTTACTTTCCTTTTGGAATAATTATGTGTATACAGAAATGTGTCAAAAATGTCAAAAAGTTTTCTGTTTGATTTATTAACATGAGGTTTTTTTCATTTGAAACATGCATACAAAGGTCTGTTTGGAAAATGCTTTTAAATTTTGGGGTTTTGTTTTAATCTGACACTTTTTTCTTCTAAAAATGTCAGATTTTCACAAGATGGAAAACACTCTTCATATAATAGTGACATAGTATCAAGGAGCTTTGAATACCGACTTTAATGTAAGCTTAGAGGGGTCCTTCAAAGTGATTCTGTATTTTAAAAGTATCATTTCCTGAGTTTTAAACACATTAATGCCTGTAGTCTATAACTAATCACCGTAATCTACTCCACCCAAAGCTTGTTGATGGCAATTATGAGGTAAATGGAAAGTTTCTAAATAATTGTGATTGCAAAGGGAAGTCACATGCATGGTGTTCTGATCTATTCATGTGGAATAACTGAAGACTCGGGATATTTTTATTATTTTCCACTGGGAGTGTTAGTATATATTTGATTGATAGATTCTTAGGGTATCAAGATTAGTCCTAATTCCACCAATAAATATTAGTTATGCAAATAAACAGACAGTCTCAGATGAACAAAAGGGAAACTAAGAACGAGAACAGTGAATACTGATGGTTTGAAAAAGTGAAAGTTTACTGAAGATCAGCATTTTAACCCAAATTGTCTGACTTTCATTGTTATGTAGTAGGGTAACATATGTAACAAACAACTTAAAGCTTGTGAACTTTCTTTACACTTAGACAAGCAGGATTTAATAGATTTTTACCTTTGTTGGTATAAAGCAGTAGAAGTTTCTTTGACTTATTCTCACCTGATGGCCAAACACTCTTGCTGTAATTGTGTTTCTACTTTGGTCTCTTCTCAAATGGCACTCCTCAAATAGAGACAAAAATGCATTTTTGCTTTAAGAGATGTAAGATGCTGTAATAATTTAAAATAGTACAGGTGAGAAAGAAGGACCACCTCATCAGGAGTTATAATTTCTTTCAGTGCTATGTCAGAGCAGCCTCATTTGATTCAGCTCATGGTTGACTGGAATGGAATGAAAATTAAATGACAGTATTTTTCAATAAATGGTGTGTGATATGCAGGGAAGGACACAGAGAACTTTATGGCTGAAACAAGAGGAAAATATGAGGGCAGGATGGAAGGCAGCAGAGGATGTGGACACAGACAGCTGAATCGTTAGGGAGAATCTTTGGTGCTGGAGAGACTCCCAATAGCTCTGCTGTTTCTCATACACATTTTTATGAGGACATCACATCTTGCCCACACACAAATGTAGGTACAGAGCATGTATGACCTCCAACTGGGAAGTTCTTTCAGATGCATCAGTAGTGGTGTGTGTTTCAAACTTTGCTCACAGCCACACAGAAAATATAAATCTGGAAACACCTGCTGTCCAAGACGTGGAGAAAACTGCAGGCTCAGAGAGAAGAAAACGTAACTGGGACTTCCCTCAGTATATTTTGGGGAGTTTATAGGCTGCAGATTTTTTAATGTCATGTCTAACCATATCAAGAGAGATCATAGACTGTCACATGCATTTCTCCATGTACTAGTTAATACTCCAGCAATGCACAAAATACCTAAAATATAATGAATTGAATATTTTGCAATCTGTGTTACTGTCACTTGTGGTTTCAGACCTTGTAACTTAAACAACTTTGGGACTGCTAGCCTGAGGTAAAATTACAGTGATAAGTTAATGCCTGGTGGATTCAAAACAGGTTGGAGGTGTAAATGATATTTCTTTTAACTGAGGCGTCCAAAGATTTCTTTCTTTTTTCTCCTTTGCATTGTATGTTTTCCCTTGAATACTGAATATTACTTTCACATTAGTATTTAGGAACTATTCCAGGTAATTTTTCTGAGTAGTGCTGTTTACAGCCATGAAGTAGAATAATGTGATACTTGTTAATTTCAGCTTTTGTTTTATTGATGTGAAGATTTGCTGCCTATGATAGCGGATGATTTCTTTATGTTATTTTCTGGTTTTTTTTGTCTTTAATGTATCTGTTCACTGAAGGTCTAATCAAGGATTTTAAAGTATAAGGATAATTTCTGTGTTGGACTAACCTCCCCTTTAACTGTAATTACCTCAAAACTGGAAAAATCTGCTAATGAATGAGTTGAAATTTGAAAAAAAAATCATTTTCTTATTACTGTTTTCATTTCTGCAATATGTTGATACCATCTATTTTTAGTATCTGTTTGCTCATGCTGCATAATCAATGCTATAGTATTTCTCTTCCAAAATATTGAGTTTCTATTCCTTCCCTGTCTCTAAATAACTTTCTAACAGACAGTGAAATGTCAGAATCTTCCCAGAGCTATGCTTCCCAGTTTGCTATGCTATACAAATACACATATATATGCATGTACTACATAGGAGTTCCCTGAACATGTCCTCTTGCAAGCCAGAAATTTTGTCTTGATTTAATTTAAAGAAAGTATCCATTTGACTATAATCTCCATCCATTTGCATGCATAATACAGACAAGGCAAGGATACTCATGTTTCCAGAGTATCAAGATATGCTGGATCTATTCTACATGCCAGGTAAATTTCACATTAGGCATGGATCAGATTTACTGTGTGAGAACTGACCGTTCATCTACAATATCCAAAATAGAAACATGACACCTTTCCAATCAGCTGTACATCCAGGAGCAGTATAAAGGCCTGAAAGAGATTTTCAGGGAGAAAGTTCCTTTGGAAGAATTTGGGTTTTGAGCTAAAAAGCAGACTTATGGGAAAAACAGATTTCCATTGAGAATAATATCCTTTAAGGCCTTAATAATGGAAAATAAATGAAGATATGGCTGATGAATTATTTTATTTTAGTTGAGGTCCAACAACTATTTCACTAGGACTGACCATAAACTGTTTGCTCTGTGGGAGATGCCCTCAACAGGAAGTGGTTTTGCTAGTGTTTCTCCAGGTTTGTCTTTCTAGTCTCCAGCCATAATTCAGCAATCTCTTGGACTGAGATGGAGTCAGCTACTCTTCAGACAAAGGTCCTATCATCAATGTAACTGATATGAAATAGTTGGCTTTTAGAAGTATGGGGAACTGATAGGAGATGTGAATGAATGCATTCATAATACTTAAACTCTTCTTTGCATCCCCTCTACCGGTTTTCTTACAGACACTTAAAATAATGTTATCTATAGAAGTCAGACTTTTTGTCAGGTGTAAATGGAAAATACAAGTTCACTGTCCCGCTTATCAAAATGAGCGAGAAATTATTTCTCTGAATGGAGTCACTGTAGAGGAGTAAAATGTAGGCTTTTACCATCTTTCAAAGTCATGATGTATTGAGAGATGACGAAGATCTCACAGCTTTATAAACATAGCTATTTAATTCAGAATACATTGTCATTATATCTTATAAAAAGACAGTTAGATGTAGCAATCTAATTGCTCTAAAAATAAAGCATATTTAAATGAGACAAATTTATTCTTCACATTTGGACTGTGCAAGAGTCTTAAAAATGATGAGCGAATACCAGACACTGAAACTATCCAAAATTATTGTATTCTCAAATTAAGCTTATATCAATTCTTAGGACATACTTGGCTGGTTCTTGTCAGCTCCGTCATCCTCTCTTGTGCTCACCTGTGAACAACCGACCCTTTCTCAGACAAAGTAGATATATTCCTCTATATCCTGCAATGATACATTCATGAGATCATGGAACTGCTCTATAGAAACTTGTGCTAACTTCAATACATCATCTAATGATTTTTAAGAACAAATAAGTACTAATAAGACATAATGACAGACTTTCTCAGATTTATGCTACAACTCTGCACTTGTAGAGGAAGAATGACTTTATCCTCAATTTATTTCTTGCCTTCTGGGGACAAATATTCCAACCTACCTCCTCTATTCCCCTCCTCCTGACAGCTCCTGTTCAGTTCTTATTTTAGACTATGATGAATTGATGCCATAGTTGCAATTCTGTGTAGACATGTCACTTCTGAATGTGACAATTAGGAATAATCCAGGAATATGATTTGTATTATTATTCAAATTGGAACTATTCACTTTATTTTTGACTGCTTTCTGCCATATTACCTTTAATGAATAATCAATATTCTTTTGAAGTAACATAAGCAAGCCACCTTAATTAATAATTTTCCTGGACTTTGTCAAGAAAAGTTAAAACAGTTCTGGTAAATCACCAGTTATTGTAATCAATAACAGCTTGAGCAGAATAAACTGCAACCACAATATTTTTTTCTGATGTTACCTAAGATTCAGATATATTTTACTTTTATATCATAATGCAGCAATATTTCCATGTCTCATTACTGGACTGATTATGGCAACATTTTTCCTTATAATACCATTTTAATTCCTGTCAAAACAGATAATTCCATTGTGCTGGGGTGCCTCATTTCCTTTTTGTTTGATGATGGAAAGGGGTGATGTAGACAGGATAACAGGAAATAGATGGTAAACCACTGATGTATCTGCAAGGGAGAGAGGATGTATAAGTCGCCTCCTCCCAGCTTCATGCTCTTTCATACATTTGGCTCCCCCACAATATAGGGTCTTTGGGTCTTTTCTGGACTTCACTAATTGCCTCTCCCTGGCAGAAGGAAGGACCTGTTTTTCCACACCACTGGGCAGCCTTCTTTGCAGCTGCCTGAACCCAATGTTACAGTCAGGTGATCCAGCTTCAAAAGGTGCCGTTTTGCAAGTGGCAGGTATGCAATTTGCACTTGCTCCATAAGTGTCTTTTTCCTTGACAGTCTGAAATTGGAAGCCCAGGATCAGGTGAAAACAGCCCCTAAAGAAAAGAGGGAGTGAGCCTGGGACTCCTGATGCATAGAATGACAAGAAAACCCTTTTCCCTGTGTCCTCAGCCCATATAGGAATGGTGAGGAAGAAATGGGGCAGAAAGCAACATGTTTGGGGACCAGTTGTAGAGTGACAGGGTTTGATGTGAGTCCAGCAGCTTGTGGAAATACTTAAGGAAGGAATCATTACCTGTTCTGTAATGTGCAGGTCTATTACTGTTTCTTCTCACAACAGTTAAATTAACAAAGATATGTCTTAAACTCATGCCTTGAATCTTAGTTTCTTCCTGTGCATCTAGGACAATGAGGCATCTTGTGGAGCAATAAATCCTTGTCTGACTTGCCCCATGGGCTGAAATTTAAATTTAGAAATACTGCTTGTCAAAAATAGCTTGTCTGCAAAACAAGTGTTTATTACACTTAGTTATATTCAAACAATAAAGCAAGGGTGGAATGACGAACAATGTTTCCTTATTCTTGTAGTGAATATTCTCTGGTTCCTCTAAACCAGCCTGCTCCCAGACTCTGAGCCAACAGCAACTGGAGTGTATGGACCATCTTCACTGGAAGCTATTTTTCTGGGCTCTTGGAATGATGCTACCTAACTCCTGTGGGTATAAATGTAAATTATGCAATAGCAGCCACTGAGAAATCAAGCCAAGGCTGAAATACTACCTAAAGGTAGCAGAAATAAAGACACATCTGACACCTAGTTTATTCTGACAAATTCTGGGAAAATATTAGTAAGCACTTTCATAGACACTAGTTTGAGGCAGCACTATCTCTTGGCACTTACACTGCTAGAAATAGAAAGGAATAGTTTAATCCTAGGAATGACAACCTGTTTGTTTGTGGTGAGACTGAATTTTTAGCAACAAAGTTTAAAACAAACTCCTGTCTCTCATGCTTGCCACGAAGTTTGTGAATCTGCTGAACATTCTCTTTGCTAAGTACAACTCAGACATATATATTAGACAATATCCATCTACAGTGTTCTGTATGGGCTACTCAACTGTTCAGTTATTCTGACTTGCTATGTCTAAATTCTCTTGGTGGGAAAAACAAGAAACAAAAAAACCTAAAACCCAAACCCAAAACCAACAAACTTCCAAAGGTGGTGTTAAGATGTCCTTTAATCCTTATTTAGATGACTTTTGTTGTGCTCAGTGAATTTCTCACAATTTGTATTCTCTAATAAGATGTTTTAAAGTATTTTCCCATGTATTTTATTTTGCTTGGAAATGAGCATCTTAAATCCCTGAAGCCCAGGTCTCATCAAAATAATACTTATCCACTGTTGTTGGCTGGTGAATGACAATACTGAACATATTGTTCATAGAAGGTGGTCACACTTTGCTCTCCTTATTAGCTTCAGTTTTATCTTTTTAATTTCCTGTATGTGCAACAAAAGGTAGAGGATTTGGTGACCACTGATATAAAGGATTGAATCCTCAGTGGCTGTTGGAGATGCTGCAGTTAGGGAAACTTCTGCAGAGCAGTCAGTCATTCTCACTGACAGAGCTAATATTTTATTTTCTTTTTTAAGATACAGCTGTGTGGTCTACAGCATGGGTGTTGCTGAAACTCAGGTACAAATAACTTTACTAACTTTCACCTGGTTTGATCAGTAATGGTGAAAGTATAGTTATCAAACCCTATATTTATCCTGCAGGGCTTTGCAGACTGTGTTCAACTTTGTTCTGCCATAACTGTTATGGTGATGTTACTATTTCTATCCAAAACTCCTAGCTCAAGAACCACGCAAGATATGGTTACACTTTGGACTGCCATACACATATTTGTAATTAAAATTATCAGTAAAGAAGTTAATAAAAATGCTTATGCTTTTTTTTTTTTTTACTTCAAAGTGCTAATATGTGATGTCACTTGTTTACTTAGCTACACCTGGCAAAGTCATTCTGTAGTCATTTCATTCATTTATGACTTGCTGTAGAGAAAACAGAAACTAAAGATGATAATAAAGAAAGCCACATCTGTTGGGACTCATTCAAAACAAATTCATTTTACAGACAGTTAATTATTAATTTCAAACAAACTTTGGCAAAACTAAATATATCTGTTTATAAGAAAAATCAAATTAGAGGATGACAAATGAATAAACCAGATTTTGGTCAGGAAGGCCAACAAAGTAGTTTACCTAACCTACAATGTGAAACAAACATATGTCTATATTCTTATTTGATAGTCTACAATACATATAATATAGCTATAATTTAACCATTCCCATGCTATCCTTATTGCAAGTATGATCTTGTATATTTTTGCAGCAATTTTCAGTCCAGTCTTTCTGGACTTGGACTGGTTCATAGTGACATACTAATGATTTTTGTATTTATAGCAAAGAGCTAAAATAGAACACAGAAAAATTGTGATGGATTATCCTAGTATAATGGTAAAATATGAATTCCTGATTGAAAATGCAGCTGCAGAAAAAGAAAAGAAAGAAAAAAGAGAAAAAAAAAAGAAAAAAGAAAGAAGAAAGTTGAAAGAAGAAAGACGAGAGAGGAAAAAAGAAAACATGAAAAACAATAAAGAAAAAAGGAAAAGGAAGAGGAAAAGGAAAAGGAAAAGGGAGAGGGAAAGGGAAAGGGAAAGGGAAAAGAAGGAAAGGGAAAGGGAAAGGGAAAGGGAAAGGGAAAGGGAAAGGGAAAGGGAAAGGGAAAGGGAAAGGGAAAGAAAAAAAAGGAAAAGGAAAAGGACAAATTAAAGTGAATAAAAAGCCCAAAGGCTAAAGAAGAAGAAAAAGCAAGAGAAAAAGGAAGAGAAAACAATAGAAAAAGAAAATGAAAGCAAGGAAAAGGAAAAAGCAAATTGAAAAAAAGAATGTAACAAATAAATGCTTTAACTGTAAAGTGAAGATCCATGTAAATTGGCTTTTAAAATTATTTGCCCAAAATCTGATTTATTTATTTTTTTTAAACACAATGCTTTAAAATTAACTATAAGAAATATATCTGTATTAATACATCTGTGTTAACCGAGCGCTGGATCTTGGCCTCTCCTCAGCCACTTAAGTAGAACAAAACTTCTTCCTCAGTTACTTAGCTAGAACAAACCTTCATATCCATTTCACGGAGACATGGACAAGAGACAATAAAATATGCTGGGAAGGCAGTAGCTTGATCATGATCCAGTATTGCTGCTTAGTTGCTGGCCACGCTGGAGATTGCAATAGGGGAAATAGTACTTATCAGGACTTCACAGGACCAGTAACTGTCAGATCCTCCTAAGATCTGTTACTGTTGGGATGTTTCTTCATACAGTCAAACACAATTAGGCATTGTACAATCCTAAAGCTAAACAATTATAGTTCAGAAATAAATTCTGTGATTGGAAAACCTGAAAAGCTTTTCACTTTGACTATGTAAACCGTCTGAAATATTTACAACAAAGCAGATCTATTATAAACTGGGCATTCAGACAAGGGTATTACAAACACTTGTGAAGGTCTAGGCAAGCCTGGAAGGTATTTATCATTTTAAAATCAAAACTATATGGCCACATAATTTTGTATTGTTTTGTTTCAGAACTAAGTGGAGCTTTCTAATTGTTACTGAACTTGATTAAACCCAGCAAACTCAAGGACATAAGTTGAATTTGAATGCTTTTGAAAAGAACTATTTCCAATAATTTTGAAACTAATCCATCTTTAAAAGGTTGCACAGAAAGAGCTATACCTTCAATTGCATTAAATACAGCAAGTACAAAATGTGCCTAATCTCTTCCTTGAAGACACACCTTTAATTGACTACATGTTCTTCCACTTCTTCCTTGGAGAAATATAAATACTATCCTAGTCAAATAATCACCTGGATGTCTTATTCTGTTCCTACAGTGATACTTCACATACCATAACATAGATTTATACAATACTTTATTTGACGGCAGTTTTGCCAGTCTAAGACAGTTATCACTCTATTTACGACCTAAACACAGGAACTGATATCTAATGTATTTACTTTCACTGTACATAACAATATTTATAATGTATACAAAATACATTTATAATGTATTTTTAATGTATATATAACATATACAAAGAAGAGTTTTGTAATTCTAAGCAATTTGTCTCAATAAAATACAGTTAAATCTACTTTCACAGATAAAATACAACTGGAAAACACAGTTAATTTGATCATTTAGACCAAAGTATTTACAATTTTTATTCTATCAGATATTTCCTTTTGGGGAAGATAGAAAGTAAAATAGAAGCATACAATAGATCTTTCCATCCATAGTTATTAATAAAAACTCCGGTTTATTACTGTTTGGTTCAATATTATTCTTGATAAACCTTTCTTCACATGGCACTCTTTCTACAAATCTAACATGTTGAAGTAATATGTTTCTTGTTTTTTCCTAGTTATCTTTTGGGGATAACTTAAATTTTATATTTTCAGATTGCCCATTAATTTGAGGGGGTTTTCCCATGTTTCCTTCTTTTTAATTTTTTTTTGGGGGGGGCACTGAATCAGTTTATTACGACAATATCTCACTGAACTGCCCACAAAAAAATTTTGTTTTACTAATTTCAAATTTAATCAAATTCAATTTAATTTAAGCTTTATCCATGTCAGAGCAGCTCAGTGTTTCCTTCCAATGAACACTGATGACATTAATTTCATCCTCCTTAGTTCTGCTAATTAATTTAGCAAATTCTCTGAATTTTTCAGTCCTTCTTGCCTTGAATATTGCACCTCAGCTATGACTTTTACTATCTCATAATTTCAATTTCTTGCATATACATACCTAATTACACATAGTCTTGTCCCTATTACTGTTCAGTTGGTGCCCTTATATCTTTTCACATTGAAAATTAGTGATTTATCACCACACTCCATGTGTCTTAATATTTCTAGTGCATAGCTACAGTTTATCTCTCCTTTTTGTGAAAATTACCTAGAAACATATCCGTGAGTGATTACTGCAAAAGAATTTAAAGCACCTTAACACATTGTAGCTACTTAGTCTAATTATCTACTGTATTTTTTATTTCCTCAAATGACCTCATTGGAAAGAAATAGTTTTCCTTTGCAGTTTTTATACATCTCTTGGTGTTCTGTAAACTTTCTTCTGAAGAATAATTTCTCCTCAGCAATTACCTCATTATGAAGCAAAACTTGTCAGTAAGTTATTCATCTTAGTGCAATTTTTCAGAGGTTCATGCAATGAAGGGGAATTCTCACCTTCCAACACAGCACTTGATCAGAGCATTTTGAGAGCATAGCAAGGCTCAGGACTTTCAGATGGGTATCAAGGAGTCCTGATGACTTATTGCAATAACTCATTGCACGTTGTTTTAACAATATCATTCATTATATCACGTTTCTGTTAATGTGTAATAGCAAAGTCACTCGCTATAAATTTCATGTCCTAAAGAGAGTACGTAGCATAAAAATATCCAAGAATGTAGTGAAGTAGTACCAAAAGATGTGTGAGGTCAAGGCTTTCCATACGGTACAGTAGCTTGCAGAGTTAAATTAAAGGAACACTTGAGTGAATGATGTAATGAAGATAAAACTGACAAAGGTACCTACATTCATCTTTGAGTTTGGCATTGTTGTTGACTTCTGGCTTTGCATGTTTTAATGCTGGTGTAGAAGACTTTGCTAAGACAATTCTTTCTTGTATTGGTCCAAAATGAAAACAAACACCAATTTAGAATTTAGAATAGAATAGACTATTTCAGTTGGAAGGGACCTACAAGGATCATCTAGTCCAACTGCCTGACCAATTCAGGGCTAAGCAAAAGTTAAAGCATGTTGTTAAGGGCATTGCCCCAATGCCTTTTAAACACTGACAGTCCTGGGGCATCGACCACCTCTCTAGGAAGCCTATTCCAGTGTTTGAGACCAAAAGACTACTCTGGCTTTGTAAAAGACATTGCTAGCAATTAGTTATGGGAAAGAAAGGGTGGGAGGGGGAAGCTAATGAGAATCCTGTTAGCGCACAATGCAAACAGTATGTCAGAAGGTCAAAAAATTACATACTTCCAAAATGACAACAAGCAGTAAGGATGCTGAGGGAGAAGTAGTGTCTTCAGATGGCAAGATTAAGGCTGATTTAACAGCTCATAGAAGACTCAACCATCAAACCACTGAAACTATAGAAATTAAACTACCATGTTCATCAAAATGTAAAGGCTGCAAACCAAAACCCAACTCAGAACTAATGAATCCTGGAAACTTAAAAGGCATTGAATGCCAGTAATGGGCAATTAATTTACCAGAGTTCAGCCATTCCCTGTTTCTATTTTTATTCCAAGAATATAAGGGACACATCAGGAATACTTGCTAGGAAGGAACTCTCAGGAGTTAATATGACCAGATAAAAAAGGTGTCTGAAAACTGTTATCTGGAGGGATTCTTAGTCAGGGGACAGTCACGCTACACAGCAGCTCTGACAACACTTGCGTGGGAGCCTGGGGTACACAGACCATTCCTGACATTCACGATGTAAAGTAAGGCAGGAAAGATTCAGAGTCAGCCTGTTCTCATCATCCCTGAAGCATTAGCGTATTTAATAAAACAATTGTAACTATAGCGTTCCCATATTATCTCCTCATCTCTGCCAAAGCCTCACTCTAAATACTTGCAAAAATTTGCTCAAGGATTTATTAACAGATCATCACCTTTTTGCTGAAAGTTGACATGAAAAAATAATATTGTTGCTTAACAGTGTCCTCACATCCCTTGAGCGTGCTGTCCTATACACCACTCCATTATCTCTTAGGCCTCCTATAGAATACTAAAATATTTTTAAAGTATCTCTGGGTATTTTCTCTGGATTTTTATTTTACTCACTTTCCATAGCTTCATATTCTACCTGCTGTAACTTAGATTTCTTCTCACTTACTCCTGTATCTTTTCCCTTCTGTTCCTCACCAGTCAACCTTCTGGAAACATTTGTTTAATTTGTTTCATTTCTTCTTCAATATCACATTATAAATTGCTGTATTGTCCTAGCTTTAAGTGTACAGGAGCATTTTAGAATTTTGAATTAGGTATTAATTGTTAGTAACATTCTTCACAAAGGTAATCCGTTTGTCATTGAGTCTTTCTTTCTCAAAGATATAAGCTAAGTCATAACCATTTGTAAAATCTTTGTGATGTATTAGCCTCCGGTTGTTGAAAGTCTCAAACTGTTCCCTTTGCTACCTAGTTACAATATATTGTCTACTGCCTGACTTAACACAGAATTTTTCACTAAGTAGGTTAGCAAAACTGGTGAATGAGAAATTTTGTTCATGAATCTATGTCGCAAGATACTGTTCAAATAATTGATCTTGTTGATCATTTTCATGCCACTCACCTACAGAAAGAAAAATTTGTAAACATGTTGGGGGGCAAATAAACGAACAAGTTCAGGAAGGCACCAGGAGAGGAAAAATGAAAACATTTGGTCACAGCTAAACACAAGATCCTGCTACAGGAAGGAATAGTGGGTAGCTGGAACATCTTCCATGGAAGTGTCTTCATGGTCCACATTGACTGCATGGGGATGGGCAAACAGGACCTCACAGCCCAGTGTGACTTCCAAGAAAAGCCCTGCAAGCTTTCTTAATAGGGACTCAGGGCCCCATTGGAAGATCAAGTTTTACAATATTCCTCTATGAAATTCAGCTGGTCCTAAAAGAGGAACTGAAAATCTGGCTCCCCAAACACACAAATTTTCATTTATACTCATCTCTCTGCTCTGTATTTTTATTGTTCACTGATGGTGACTAAGAAACAGTAATCCCATCTGGATATAATAAGAAATTACTTGAACCTTTCCTCAAGTTCAAGGTTTTCGGTTGTTTTTGTCTATTTTCATGAACTACAAGGTTTTGGCAGGGATTGTGTTAGAAATACCACAAAATATGCTGGTTCCCACAGTATTGCCAGCCTAATTTTCAAGCCAAATAGGTTTGGCTAACTTCAAATAAATTTTGCATGACTGTTCTAATTTGCAGATGGGTATGATGAATGAAGAAGCACTGCTTAAACTTCTCAGGTTCACCCATCCTATGTAGCTTTTATTGCAGTTTGTTTCTTGATATAGTAAGATACTAGAAAAGATGGTAAGACAAGTAAAGCTGATGTGAGAGATGGATAGTATTTACCCATTTGAACCTGACTTTGCAAATGATATGGAGATAGATGCCTTGGATTAAGCAGTCCAGCATGAATATATAGGGGGAATAATAACTTTTCCATGCTGTAGCTCTCTTGCAGACACACAGGAATAAATAAATGATAAGTGTGATTATGTTGCATGCACCATGTGTGGGCAACTGGGGATAGGATGATAAACTACAGTCTTGGCTTTCCCCTAACATATTAGTATTATGACACCATGCTCAACAACAAAAGCTATATGCTTTTTCCTCCATATTAAGATGGAATGAGGACTTAAATCATACTGCTTTTGTAAAATGCGCTTGGGATGACAAGGTTTTTCTTGCTTGGTGCAATAGATTTGTTGCCAAAGCAAACTTCAGTTTGCAGATGCAGAGACTAGGAAGTAATCAGTGGGTGCTTGCACGCACTTAGCATTCTGCCTACATGAGCAAAGGCCTCTAGTGCAACTGGGAGAGGAAGACCTGGCCAGATACTTGCAATCAGCTGCCATGGTTGACGCTTCCAACCTACCAAAACAATCACTTTTCCAAACCACACCCTGAGTCAGTGCATATGGACTTACTTTGCAAATTCTGGTTACAGGGAGGTTTATGCACAAGGGTATGCAAGAGGAATATCCAAAGAGCTATGAAAGCTGCCAGGTGGGGACAAATAACTGGAGCACATGTGGAGCCCTGAATCTCAAGGAAGGAGATCTGTTCCCCACTGTGTGGCTGCAGAACAGCAGTTGAGATGATTCATGCCCTTCAAGTGACCGCTATAGAATCTTTAAATTCTAAAACTGCATCTGCACCACACTGACCAAAACGTCCCTTCTGTCTGGGCTTTGAACCATTCTGCATGTTCCTGTAACACCAGCCTCAGATACCACTGTTTCCACCTCCAGGTTAGCCATGCTAGTCATTGTACTAAGTGAATTTGAGGTGATCCAATTCCCATCATATTTTCAGCCCAGGCACTCTCTTCCTTTACTACCACTCGGAGCTTTCCAAATTATAGATAGGAAAGAATGACAGGGTGCATTTGCTATACTGTGAAAAATGCTCGTTGTGGTTCTGTTATATTTTAGTGTGTTTACATCAGTCATAAGAAAATTGGAAAAATAAAACAAAAATGAATTTACAGTCAAATGATAAACCAATTTAATTATTAACAAAAAAGGAGAATGCCTAAATATAAGCAAGCAAACAAAAAACATAAAACTTTTAATGTGGTTCTGTGGTTCAGAGAGGAGATGGGGAGTTGTTCTTGGCACTGTTGTGGGTTTTTTTGAGAACTTGGTTGGGAAACTTATATCTCAACTATGCATTTAAGTCACAGCACATTGTAGAGGATGCAGAGGAGAGTAATTTCTTCAGCTTCAGTCCTGGATTAAAGCAACCACATATGCTGGGTTTATGAGGTCAATTCCAGTTTTTTCTCATATCTCAGTGTCCCAGGAATGCCTGAAAACATCTTGTTTTTCATTTCATCAGTGAAAACATTTGGATTTTGCTAAAAACCAAACCATTTACTTAAGATCTATTGTTACTTTGAGAATTTTCTTTGGCCAAGATTATCCAAAAATGGCAAGTGAATTCAGGCACTAGTTTTTATAGGGTCTTTTTTCTTCTTTTCCAGAGCACAGATCTCAAGTGGGAAAGCAAAGATCATGAGCCAGTTTTTAAGATCTTAGAATTGTTTTCACCAAGTGCAATCATCTCTGAGGAATAAATATGCAAGGCAGTCAACACCTCTTGGTCTGGAGAAAAAAAAAAAAGAATGTACATGGATTCTCTTAAATCTGTGGTTTGGTTTGGTTTTGGTTTTGGTTTTTTCCTCACAAAATGAATGCAGGAGTGATGGACTTATTCATTGCATCCTGAAAAACTCATTGCCATTATTTTGACTGCTATTTATTTTTTATTGCAGCAGTGTCTAGAGGCCCTAATCAGGAATCAGCATGGGATATAACAGGTGGCTACTAACAGATGGGGAAAATACAAAGTAACAGCAAGACAATTAGAGTGGCCCCTAACTATTCAGGAAACCACTCAGAATAAGTTAAGCATGTGCTCAAGGCTAAAATGGTTTAAAGAAAACGGGAATTAATAGAAAGTTAAGAATGTGCCAATGTGATTTCCTGATCTGCCTACAGTAAGGATTGGCCTCACTTCCTTCTCCTTGTGAGTGTCTGTACAACACACATAAGTTAACCTGAGTGCTTACACATTTGCACACTTTATTGTGGTTTAACCAGTAACAGCACTTTGGCTGAGCCATGGGGACTGCCTCTTTGCAGAGTTTTTGCCTGGAGCAAAGGCAGGACTTGGTGTAAAGTTTTTTTTCTGAACTAAAATTATTCTAATTATTTCATAGTTGTTGTTGGCTGACAGAGCAAACACATAGGTTACCAAGGCTACTTAATGCATAGCAATTTGGTAAACAACAGAAACTTAGTAATTAATTTTGAACTCTTAGTTCAAATGAATTCAGAAAAGATTGGCTCAATATTCTTGTATGCATGTTCATTGCTTTAGTTTTAACTCGTAAACATCAGCTGTTAACTTGCTTATCTCACCCTAGTCATCTTATTCTGCTTTTTCTCATCCTACTCTGAGCCTCTTCTACCTAAACCACTCCTTGCAACCTATTATCAATGTCAGTTGCTTTTTTTTTTCTCTGCTTGATGAGTGGTTTTGGTGATCTTCAGCCTGTCCCTCTCAGCAGATCACAGGATTGACTCTACTAGAAGAAAAACCTTACATAAAGTGAAGAAAGCAAGCAGGATGGATAAAACTGAAATAGACCAGGGAGTATACCTCATCAAGAGATCTGCTTCTGGAGAAGGGAAAGGAAGACTTTCCAAGGGGACACAGTGAAAGCAGAAAGTTTATTTAAATTGCTTTAAAAATTATTACCAGGGATAAATATTGTCAGCTAAGATAAAAGTCTGTTTTAATCATTGACTTTCACTAAAAGTAAGCTTCCAATTCCAGTAAAGACACAGCAATATGCAACGCCCATTTTCCAAGGTATTCTGAAATTTGACAAATGTATTTTGAAATCCTGATGTGAGACATTTTAGAGAAAACCTGAGCATTAATTCAAGGTCTTTGGGTCAGATCTAGAGTTTCTATGGGAGTTCATCTATATGAAAATGACTAGAAGCTCAAGCACATGGCAAGATACTTTTAATTATTATTGCTTTATTTTGTTTACAGAGACTCATTTGGCTTGTCATTTCCCCGCTCCCAAACTACTTAACTACTTGGAAGTCTTAAATCATGTTATATAGTGTTTTTCTCTATTAAAAAAGGAGTAGTGGTAGGGAGGTGGTATGTTCCATTATATTTACAACTGTATTTTGGACGTCAGTCACAGCACCAAATGTCAAACTGTGGAAGATATTTTTGCAGCAGCATCTGGTTCTTCACAGATCTCCAGATGCTGCTATATTGGTGGTTTTGGAGTTGTTTCTGGGTCAGTTATTTTGGGACATGAATTGTCTGACTGTTTTGTCCTCTCAGAAACTGTTTTCTTTTGATTTAAGATATAATACTTGAGATTTGGACATACAATTCCATGTAGAATTGTTTTGTACTATAAAAAGAACCTAGGAAGGTAGCACAAAGCAATGTAGTATACATAACCCATGCAGAAAGCTTTTTATGCATTTTTTTTTAGAGATATGGCCTATTGCACTCCTGGAACATTTCAGAAAACAGGGATCTACAACTGTTAAAGAGCAGCAGCAAAGTGCTTAAACAGCAATGAGACTTAAACAGGAATTAGTGTAAAAGCCATTGTGGTCATGCTGCTGGCAAAAATAATGCTATTCTTAGTAATGGGAAAACAGATGATGCTTTAAAATCCAAACCACAAAAAACGTAAAATAAGGTGTTTGGACTCATCTATGGATTTGGTCCTCAGCAAGGGACTGTGGACAGTTGCATTTCTTAAGGCAGAGGGCAGGGCAGGAACCTCCAGAGCAGGACTCATGGCCAAGGGCAAGCACCGTTACCATAAATCTTTGGCACTTGAGCTGTGATGATGCCAATGCCAACATGATTTTTGGTGCACAGGATATCTAACACAATGATGCACTTATTTCTTTTTCAAAATACATTTCAGAAAGACCACATTCTGCTCACAATTTTCATTTCACAGCTCATCATTAAGGCTATAGAATGTGCCACACATGCTACAGAAAAGCTATCTGAGACTGTTTGAGAGAGTCTTTAAAAAGTATAGGGATTGTTTGATGTATCTTTCTGTCTGCAAACCACATCCTTTCATAAGAGTGAGGCCAATAGAAGAAGAATAAAAATGCTTTGTGACATAAAAGGTCTTCCAAATTACCCCAAACTAGATTTCTTGTCCTTAAAATACCCAATGTCTTGGACCTTTTTAGAAGTTAAATACAATCCTGGTTCACATAGGGAAGATTATCATCTGTTGTTTCCCACAGAAATTATATTTTTTCTGCTAGCATGCTGATGTTTTAGGTTTTTTTACTCTGAAGTAAGGATTTTGTGTATCCAAATGAACACACTTGTGTATGACTGTCTTTCAGCCATCAGCAACTATTGTACCATGGTAAAAATTGTGGATTTTGAGTAAAGGAAGAAAAATTTCTTTGGAGTGTTAATTGTTAGAAATAGCAATTTGTTCAGCAATGGTTAGGAATTTGAAACATTAGAATTCTTCTCAGAGATTAGTGCTCGCAGAAAAGTTAATTTAGTCAAAGTTATATCATGAATTGACCAAATGTTATCACATGAGCTTCTAGTTCACCAAATGCTCTTGCAGTTCATCACAGTGATCACAGAATCACAGAATCACTAAAGTTGGAAAAACCCTTTAAGATCATCAAGTCCAACCACCAACCCAACACCACCATGCCCATTAAATCATGTCCCACAATGCCACGTCCACATGTTCCTTGAACACCTCCAGTGAGGGTGACTCCACCACTTCCCTGGGCAGCCTGTTCCAATGCCTGACAACTCTTTCAGTGACGAAGTTTTTCCTAATATCCAATCTAAACCTCCTCTGGAGCAACTTGAGGCCGTTCCCTCTTGTCCTATCACTTGTCACCTGGGAGAAGAGACCAGCACCCACCTCTCTGCAACCTCCTTTCAGGTAGTTGTAGAGAGTGATAAGGTCTCCCCTCAGCATCCTCTTCTCCAGACTGAACAACCCCAGTTCCCTCAGCCGCTCCTCATAAGACCTGTGCTCCAGACCCCTCACCAGCTTCGTTGCCCTTCTCTGGACACGCTCCAGCACCTCAATGTCCTTCGTGTAGTGAGGGGCCCAAAACTGAACACAGTATTCGAGGTGGGGCCTCACCAGCGTCGAGTACAGGGGCACAATCACCTCCCTGCTCCTGCTGGCCACACTATTTCTGATACAGGCCAGGATGCCGTTGGCCTTCTTGGCCACCTGGGCACACTGCTGGCTCATATTCAGCCGGCTGTCAACCAGCACCCCCAGGTCCTTTTCTGCGGGGGAGCTTTCCAGCCACTCGTCCCCAAGCCTGTAGCGTTGCACGGGGTTGTTTTGACTGAAGTGCAGAACCCGGCACTTGGCCTTGTTGAACCTCATCCAATTGGCCTGGGCCCATCGATCCAGCCTGTCCAGATCCCTCTGCAGAGCCTTCCTACCCTCAAACAGATCAACTCTCCCACCCAACTTGGTGTGGTCTGCAAACTTGCTGAGGGAGCACTCAATCCCCTCATCCAGTTCATCAATAAATATATTAAACAAGACCGGCCCCAAAACTGAGCCCTGGGGGACTCTGCTTGTGACCGGCCACCAATTGGATTTACCACAACTCTCTGGGCTCAGTTACCCAGCCAGTTTTTTACCCAGCAAAGAGTGCAACTATCTAAGCCACAAGTTGCCAGCTTCTCCAGGAGAATACTATGGGAGACAGTGACTGGCAGATGCTCCATGACTGGGAGCTCTGATGACTGGCAGAGCTCCATTTCTATGCTTGTAACTTTTTCAAACTATATCATCTCAAACCCTAATACAAATGTGGCTCCAACCTGTGGTATGTGCTTGCATGTGTGTGTTCCCACACACATGCATATAGATACAATTTGATTATACCCACTTACAGCTTGGAGGTTACTGTTTACTTCAGGGTCATTTTTTCTGCACTGAAGATTGCAGGTGAAAGGAGACATGGTGGCTCATGGCAATTAGTGTAAGAATATCCAAATTATTATGCAGCAAGAGAGCAACCTGAATTTCAAAAATAGACACATTTTTCCTTAGCCTTTAACCACACAAAAGTGTAATTTAAATTGCAGCCATGAATGTGCCAATCACATGCTATTTCCCAAGAAAGAAACAGTTTGGATGGGGAGTGTAATAAGAAAGATATTTTCAGAATACCAGACAGAAGTAGTACTGCAAAGCACTGTCTACTCGAGTTTTACTCAATAGCCATTAAAGTTACTGGACAGACTCCTACAGGTTTCTAACAGGCTTTGGATTAGGACATCAGTGATAACCCAGTCAATGTAACATATTTTTAAGAGACATGATGAGAATCAGATTTTTTTTCAAATCAAAAGACAAAATAAGTAACAAATTCTTTTCCTTCTCCTTCCCACAGCCTATAGCCCAACATCATCTGCATAACACTGTTGATATGTAAAGTATTCAAGATAGTGTTTCATAATAGGTAGATTATTTCATTCCAAAGAGTAAAGCAGCAGACTATGGGAAGATGGCTTAAAATTCATATTTAATGAAAATATTACCTGTGAGGAAAACAAACATGGAAGCACAAAATAGTTCAGAAGAAAAGATACAGTTAAAATGTACATAAGGAAAATGCATAGAAAATGGTACAATGAGTATTAACATACAGACAATAACAAAAGTAGAAACAGAACATCGCTATTTTAATTTGTATCAGATGGCCATGCTTTTATGATGCCACAAATTTAAATTCCTCATGTCTGAAACCAACAGACTATAGACAAAGTAATTCTTTAGAAATAATTTGTAAAGGTATTCACAGACACAACTTTAGTTTGCAAGGATGTTAACTTGATAGTTTCATTGCTGGAATAAGTTTAAAGGATGAATTTGAAAGAAGAAAGTGGGGACAAGATTATTATTTCGAGGGCAGAAAGCTAGTCTGCATGTAAACCCCAAACCTGCAGCACTATTGTATATTCTATAAAACCAACCTCACATATGCTTTAAGCTAAAAATGTATTTAAAGCATCTATAGTCATTGAGGCATAGGTTTGCATTTAATGTCCTTGCTGAACTGGGAGCAGCAAAATGGATAGCAAAATTATGCCACAAGTAGAAGAAAGCTGCAGAACTAATGGCAGCTATATAGAATTTCTAAGTAAAAAAAAGAGTGAAAATGTACATTGAGGAAAACTAGTAAAGAATATATGAAAATGTCTTTGTTCTATTCTGTACTTCTAAATTCTGAAAATCCCTCAAATTAAAATTATTTTAGGAATAAGAGACGTCTGCACTTCATTTTGTTTTCTAAAGTGAGCAATAAGAAGATTTGCACAAGGAAAAAGAGAGGTCAGTTTGAGCCCTACATCTCTGATACTTAAGGAAAATATATTTACAATACATCAAAAAAATAATGTGCTATAATTCGCACAAAAAAAGTAGCAAATTTAATACAGCTTGTTAGTAGGGATGACCTAATAAAGGCTGATGCTGAAGTAAGTATACAAGCACCTAAAATATCTAAATTGAAACAAATTATTATTAAAAGAGCTTTCAGTTTTTTCTCCTGCTGCTTCCAACATTAGCCTAACAAGCAAGACACTTCATCGTTCTTTGCCTCAATTTCCCCATCTGCACAATGAGTCCTATGGTATTTATAACCTTGGAAAGTCCTTTACGATCAGCTGAAAACAAGATGTTAGCTGCTAGACTTTCTCAGTACGGCTTCCCACTATGCGATACTCACTATGGAGAACATCTGTAGTCTTAATCATAATGATAAATGCAACATTTTGAGTTGCTGAGCAAAAGAAGTGCTACATACAATAGAATCACAGTCATTTGTATTCCAGTGACACCCACAACGTGCTAGCCACTGTTCATACACACACACATAAGTCAGACAGGCTCTGAAGACCGTGTTTTTAGGAAGTGACAGCAGTGCTTTAATGACATGTCAGTAATTTACAGCATCAGAGACAACAGCATGATACATGCTGTTAGGTACAATACATCCTAAGCATGCTACATCTATTCAGAGACGAGTCTAGAACATTTTCATTTATGAGGATGCAGAATCTTAAGGATTGTGCTTAGTTGGAAGTACTTGAAAATATATAATTGTAAAGACTAATAAATCCTAATTAATAATACTAATTGCTAAAAAGCGTAACCATATAATCTCACCATTATATTAGATACTATATAAGCATAAAATAAAAGACAATCAGATTCTTAAAAAATCACTTGGTAAATGAAGATAATGGTGAAGAGAGAGAAATGGGGTTATAGTGACACAGCCTTGTTTTTTCACATTTTCTTGGTTTAGATGGTCTGTGAAACCAGTATGCAGGTAGAAATCTGTTTTGCTAAGGGATGCAAAAACACAGATTGGTAGTATGAGCTCAGCTATTGTCAGCTTACAGACAGTATTTTGTGAACACTTCAGTTCTAGTGATTTTTATAGGGGACTATAAAGGCTCCTTGTTAAAGTTTACTTTCTATTGCTCACAGTTATTCTGTCTTTAAATCAAGGGCATGTTCTGCCTAAGGGGAAAACAGGCCTTGTGTATATACTGGCTAACATCCTCTCCATTACTAATTAGAGATTTGATTCTCTCCAAACAATATTGAGTAGAATGCAACTTCCAAACACAGGAAGGTTTTTGTTGCTTTTTTAAAATGAAATATTAATAGAATCTGAAGGAAAAAAAAAAAGAAAAGAAAAAGACTAATATTTCCTATAGCTTAATGAAGTCAAAATGACACAGGAGCTTCAATTTCTCAACACCAATTGCAAAATACTGGAGAAACCAACTGCTCATGGCTTGGATGGGTGCACTCTTCACTGGGTTAAAAACTGGCTGGACGGCCGGGCCCAAAGGGTTGTGGTGAATGGAGTTAAATCCAGTTGGCGGCCGGTCACAAGCGGAGTCCCCCAGGGCTCAGTTTTGGGGCCGGTCTTGTTTAATATCTTTATCAAAGATCTGAATGAGAGGATTGAGTGCACCTTCAGTAAGTTTGCAGATGACACCAAGTTGGGCGGGAGTGTTCATCTGCTTGAGGGTAGGAAGGCTCTGCAGAGGGATCAGGACAGGCTGGATCGATGGGCCCAGGCCAATTGGATGAGGTTCAACAAGGCCAAGTGCCGGGTCCTGCACTTGGGTCACAACAACCCCATGCAACGTTACAGGCTTGGGGACGAGTGGCTGGAAAGCTGCCCCACAGAAAAGGACCTGGGGGTGTTGATTGACAGCCGGCTGAAGATCAGCCAGCAGTGTGCCCAGGTGGCCAAGAAGGCCAACGGCATCCTGGCCTGTATCAGAAATAGTGTGGCCAGCAGGAGCAGGGAGGTGATCGTGCCCCTGTACTCGGCGCTGGTGAGGCCCCACCTCAAGTACTGTGTTCAGTTTTGGGCCCCTCACTACACGAAGGACATTGAGGTGCTGGAGCGTGTCCAGAGAAGGGCAACGAAGCTGGTGAGGGGTCTGGAGCACAAGTCTTATGAGGAGCGGCTGAGGGAACTGGGGTTGTTCAGTCTGGAGAAGAGGAGGCTGAGGGGAGACCTTATCACTCTCTACAACTACCTGAAAGGGGGTTGTAGAGAGGTGGGTGCTGGTCTCTTCTCCCAGGTGACAAGTGATAGGACAAGAGGGAACGGCCTCAAGTTGCTCCAGAGGAGGTTTAGATTGGATATTAGGAAAAACTTCATCACTGAAAGAGTTGTCAGGCATTGGAACAGGCTGCCCAGGGAGGTGGCTGAGTCACCATCCCTGGAGGTATTTAGAAGATGAGGCGCTTAGGGACATGGTTTAGTGGTGGACTTAACAGTGTTAGGTTAACGGTTGGACTTGATGATCTGAAAGGTCTTTTCCAACCTAAACGATTCTATGATTCTATGATACTCTTCTAGACCTCATGGATGCATGAGGCATTTAGGAAGATATGGAATTCTTAATGCTGGAAACCTTCGAGCAGAATCAGAAGAGTATCTGGGGGGATAAAAGGTTGTCAGAAGGTATGAAACACCCTTCTTTGACAATATATTTTGAAAAGAAAATATGGAGGATAAACAGGCATTCAGCAAAGTATATTTTCTTTGTGGGAGAAAAGTGTCATTACAGAGATTTGTAAACTCTGTCTTAACCCTGATTTGTATATAACTCTTCTACCAGTAATTCCCATTTTTAGACTCCTGCATTTACAAAATGGCAGGTTGCCTGTTAAACATAGGGTTTTTTTAAGCTGCAGCTGCAAATACCTTGCTGTTGCTTTTAATGAAACACTTCCTTTTCTCTATGTTTCACCCTTCCATTTCGTACTGCATGCTGAGAGTTTCCCTTTGGTTTGAGACTTATGTGGACTTTGGGTGCAGTATTGGTTGAAAACATTGCCTTTTTCAGTTTTTGATTTTTTAATCTATCTGTATTTAGATGCAGAATATAGTGGAGGTTCAGTATTTTATACGTGAAAAAATAAGAATTAAAATTTTGGCTGGTGTTTTTTTTTCATTTTTATTGAAACTTTCTGTGGGATCAGAAATTTTCTGTTCTCCTATTCCCGCTAATAGTTTTAACAGTGAGTTATTGCATGGGAAACTTGCAGTGGTTCACCACTGACCCTGAAGTAAATGGATTTTACTATTCGTTTACTGAAGTCAGACTTAACTTTTATGCTTAAACTATTACAATCTCTCAATGGCTAATTCATCCTTCTTTGTGCTTATTAAAGTGTGAATCAGTTACATTTCTATGAGGAGGAGTGAGTTTTAACTTCAGAAGCGTCCACTTAAACTTTAATCACGAATAAACTAGTAGATGCCACATCAACCTATTTGTAATAATGATCTCTTTTTCTCTATGTTTGTAAAGGGAGAATGGAAGTGTCCTGATCATGACTTGACTCTAGCATTATAAAAAGAAATCATTACTAAGTGAGATTGCTATGAAAATGTATAGAAGAACCAAAGTATAAAAAGTGAGCTACAATGCAGCTCTCATATTTTTAATCAACAACCACATTTTTTCTTATGTCTGTTATATTACATATCCTTTGGTCCCTGAATATACAGCAAAAGCAACTTCTAGACTCACTAAAATGGCAGTTGTAATATGGATATCTCTACTAGTTAAACATGTTTTCTGGAAAAGAAGAATTGAGACTATTTTCCTGTTAGACGACTAAGAATACTTAAGAAAAAAGGGTATAGTATAGCTTTCATTGATTATATAGACATACCGAGAGCACGGGTGGGAGGGGAAAGACTTGTAAGACTCCATTGTTTTGCTTTTGAATACAAAATCTTATTCCCTTTTAGCTGTATTAAGGCTTTTTTTTTTTTGAAAGTAGTATCAAAGCACTAACACTTTGCATATTTTAGATGGATATTATAAATGTGACTCTTCACTTGGGTATGCTCCAAAGTCCATTGAATAGAAATCCTTTCACTGAATTCTGTAGGTGTTATCCTGGATCAGGACATAGTAACACATCGGTTTAAGTTCTCCTCAGATTTTGGACCACCACATGGAAAACTAGATCCACCCATTATCAGAAAAAAAAGCAAGGTCCTTTTGACATATGTAAAGAATCAAATCAAAGTAGGAGGAGAAAAAAGGTGCCTTGAAACCACCAATTTTGTTTTTCCAAACTTTAAATTCCAGTCCTGACTTTTTTTGTGTGGTCCAAGGTAAAAGACCTAGGTTCCTATCACCATTTCCTCGGCAGGAACCTTTTTCTAATCTCCTGTCACTTCTATGATTTGATCTGACATTTTCTGAAGTATTTTGTCATCTTTGAAGAAAAGTTGCTATACACAGACAGAGGCCTACCAGCACACCCAATCTGAAAGGAGAAATTTTGACGTAAGCACAATTAAATAATCTTTATTCTCCGTTCACACCGAGTTCAGCATGTTCAAGACATACTTGACTTTGGCTATATCCATTATTCACCTTGATCTCTATGTAAGCTATGGCTGTTTTCTGTACCTTCTGAGAAACCAAAGTGAAGGGCGTTGGACTACACACAAAATCAGTACAGCTTAGTTCTATCATTAATAAGAATTACAGGCTTAATAAAAGTTGGAATAGTTACTTCCTGCTGTGTATGGATGGAAGCCAAGTGCTGGAGTGAAAGCAATGCAAGTATTTTAACACCTGACATATTTGGAAGACCCATTCAGGGCTTCTCTTGCCAGAATATTGCTTTTGCTGGTGAGCAACTACCTTAAATGGATCATTAAACTAGAATCAATTTGCTGAAACACAATGAACACAAAAAAAAAAAAATTAAAAGTTGTAGAAGAATGCCTGGAGCAAAGGTGCCTTTACCACCTCTCCTGCTGGGAATGAATCACTGGCCAAAGAAGACGTGAATTTACATGTTATATCAAACTTCTTATAACTACTACAGTGGTGCCCAGCAAGGCATCATTCTCTTTTACCCTTGGCAATCTAATTTGGAACTTCTCTGTACAATGCTGACCCAGTGTTGATGGAAGAATATCCACAGCCCTAGGTCTCCATTGCCTGGAGAACAGAACATTTCTCACCTCTTACATGCTGCATAAACTCTGGAGCACAAGGGGACTCCTGCTTATTTCTTTACCATACATACACTAGATTCGGAATTTTTTTCATCCTGTTTTTTCAAAAACCTTCAATTAAATTTTCCTTTTATTGTAACTCTAGTTCCATTTTCTCTCTGGTAAGACAAAGCTCTATCCAGAACTTCTGCGTTATATTTAGGTTATGGCCATAAACTCGATGGCTCCTATCCTGTAATATCACTAGTCTACTTAAATTCCTACCTTGCCTATCCTGTCTGTAATGTGGAGATTTAGAGTGTTTGCCAGTACAGGTGCAATTTGTCAATGTTTACAGAAAAAAAATGAAACCCTCTATGAAATGTACTATGAAGTCCAAAAGACTATAAATAATAATAGCAGCTTGTAACCTGTGTTGTCAGCCAAGTTTCTGAAGGTGCCAGATCAGCCATCCTTTTTCTTGCCGCTGCTTTATCCGTCTCTTCATCTAGTCTGGGACTAATTTATGCTGTATGCAAGTAAAATAAGTGATTCCTCATAGAATTTTCTCAAGAAGTGTGACAAAAAAGCACTTTTGTTTGCTGTCCAATAACTGTACTTCATCTTCAAATAGCATACTGATATTTCACCTGTAAATAATGAAAAATATATGGATGTGAAACACAAGACAAAAAGATAAAAACAGCAGTAATGTGCTGGATGTGTTCCTCCTTTCGTTTCCAGAGTGGCTGTTGACAGGAGCAGGCCAGGGTGGGCTGCTGATGACAGTTCTTGCTGATCACTGAGGAATTCAATAACAAGGCTAGCTCAAGGCTGGTGGCTATAATTTCAAAGGCTAGTGATGATATTTTCAGCCAGTTAAAAAAATCTCAGTAATTCTGTGTGAATCTGGCGTGAATGCCAATTTCTAACTTAAGTGTGTGTCATGAGAAACTGTATTTTAACAGCTTTTCCCATGCGATTTTTTTTTTCAGTAGAGGTTTGATGTTCCTGTTTCAATTGCTATTAATCGTGTTCGTAAAAGTACTTAAGACAATACCATGAAAAAGTAACAGGACCAGAAGTTTTCTGAGATATAGGACCAGACAAGATGATCTTATACTGATGTATGAAGATCCTATCTTTGACAAAAGCAAGACCCACTGAAATAAGCAGAAAGAATTTCTCTGACCTTAGTCTTGGAACCAATTTCAAAAAGGAATCCTACATAAATGAGTCAGTATAGTAAAGCACTCTACAATCTGTAACTCTCCTATGCTATGTGATCTCCTTAATACCTACAACATTTTTTTTATATGACATCATTAACATGCACAAAACATGTTTTCTTATCAGTTTTTCATAAAAACTGTTACAGAACTGATTGTTAAGCAAAATTTACTTTACAGTAAAACTGTCTGCAAGCTCCCGTGCTGAATTATCAGCAGTAACTTATGGAGTGACAGTTGTAAGGTAGTCCCATAAGATGAAAAGACATCAGAGGAAATAAAGTTTTTCAGGAAGAAGAGCTTGTGCACTGGTGTGTGACTTGCATTATTAACAAGACTATCTTGTAAGATGGTTTTGTTAATAATAAACATAGCCAGATATTTCACACTGTGTTGGAATATTGCTTCTTTACTGAGCCTCAGACACGAAAAGAAAAATGATTAACAGACATGAAACTAACCTTTTTGGGAAATTCCTTAAAAGGACATTGCAGCATAGATAAAATACAAAACCACAGACCTCACAAATTTTGAATGCTGGAAAGCCTGGCCATTCAAGAGGAAGTTTCTACTTAGGTAAACAAATGTTGGAAAGCAAGGAAATGTAAAATTAATAGCATGCAGACAACATACATCTGCTGTCATAGTCCTTCCACAGCCAAAAAGAAGTTCAGACAGCTTGCCACCTCTTTTCCACATTGAATTTCTGATTTTTTTAACCTTATAGACTGTATAACAAAGGAATTTTGACTTGTTTTCCAGGCTAAATGCTGAATATTGACTGTCTTTCATCTTGGTTACAGAACAGATTAGGAAGAAACTCCAAGACAGCATAACAAAAGTATATTTCTAGCAAGTTTCCAGAAGCACCATAAAGGTCTAAGTTTTTCTACACT
Organism: Gavia stellata; assembly: GCF_030936135.1. Lineage (NCBI taxonomy): Eukaryota > Metazoa > Chordata > Aves > Gaviiformes > Gaviidae > Gavia > Gavia stellata. The sequence goes on along the minus strand of NC_082598.1, from coordinate 18,573,057 downwards.
CTAAAGATATGTAACTGAACAATATGCAGAGGACATAGTCAAAACAACAGGACAAATGGAAGTTAGTGCCTAGTTGCACACTGTTATCATATCATTATCACAAATATAAGATCTAAGCTCTGGAATTCTGACAAAACAGTTTAGAGTAAGTCAACACCCACAGACTACGAGAAAAAAGAACTCATTAGGTAATAGTTGTGCTTTTCTCATATAATTTTAGAAATAACGCTGTTCAAAATGAGGAAAATGAATAAACAGCATACTGTCTTTCTCAGCCTGCAAAATTGTGCAGCTTGCTAGATTGGGTTTATGATGTAAATTATACTTGAAAGCCTTTGTAATGAAGAACACTTGTTTATGTCATGTGTGTTTGATTTACTATTCAGCTATAGTCCCAAGTGGAAATCTGTGATTTGGGACTAGTTCATAACTAATGGTTTTGGATACCAGTTGAACAAATGAAGTTTCTCACTTTTACAGAGCTAATTAAGTACTGAAGAAGAGAGAATACTTTGCCCCAATTTCTCTCTTCTGCCTACATAGGATGTGTTGCTATCATGCTAGTGTTGCAATAATTTAAATGGGTGCTAAGAATGGTGAGAAGAGCTGTAGATTTTCTGTGTATCTTATCACTGGTAATATGAGATTCATATTTAAAAATCTTAAAGTTCGTATTACCAACCAGACAGGGGAAAAAAAAAGAAATAAGAAATATAAACACACTAGAACGATATGAAAACCCACCCTCCCCATATATACACACACTTTCTGAACTGAATTTCAATTTGAGATATTATTGTCCCAGTCTGCTTGGAAGAACTCGGCACAATATCTAGACTAAGAGGTTGAAGCTGCTCTTGGGTTTGACTTGTTTCTAAAAGATGAAGGTATTTTATTTATTCTTTCTACTTACTGGGTTAATTTCAGCCTTTTGACTAATGACACATTTTTGTATAGCTGAATAATTTGGTATAGTTCTTCAGGAAAGCGTGTGATCCCTGTGCTGCTGGCTGCATGTCTTTTGGGTGAATTTGTTTCTTCCATAGTAGCAATTAACTGTGAAGATGGAACAGAATATGCACAGATTTTTAATATTGAAGAAGCAAGAGATGGGGGCGAGAAGGACGAAAGATGGCATTCTGAAGAGATGAAAGGTACAGAACTGCATAGTACCACTAAGCATTGTGGTGCATACAATCCTTCTCCCTATATCTAAGCTCTTGCCAATAAACATGATTTTTAAAGCACGCATTTAAAAAAAAAAAAAGGCTTACTATTCCATGTAGACTTAATTAGTGGTGTGCTCTCTCTATGTACTTGTTCATGTTCTCTCCAGCTTGCTTCATGTGGGACAGTTATTTTCTCACCATGCCTTTAGAAAAACCTTTATACACATAGTTGGAAATACAGATTGCCAGGCCCATGTACCTTGTTCACGTGTCAAATGAATCCCTTTGAATTCAACATAAAAGGTCCATTCTCCTCTGAACATGCACATAGAACATCCTTTTAATCCCTTTTAATCCCTTTTAATCCTAGTGAGATACTACCTGTGTAAGAACACTTCTTCTCTCTAATAAGAAAATGGAAGACAGAAGCCAACAAGAATAAATGCCGTGTTATACAGTAAAAGTGGAGAAGGGCTTAACATGTTGGAGGAGAGCTATTTATAGAAATCATTCTGAGGCTATAAACATTCAAATCAAACCCTTTTTTTTCTGCTTTGTTTATGGCTAAAGGTCCTGGAGATGCTGGGAAGCAAATACATTACCATAAATAAATTCTTCCATACACTCTGTGGATTGTTATACTAACCTGCTGCAGGAAAGGCCCTTAAATGGCTACGTAAGCAGTCAAAAGACAAGAACTGAAAAGTATAAAATCATCAAGGCAGGAGTCCACAGGTGTTCTCTACAAATATCTGTCTTAAGGTCTGTAATCAGTCTTCTGTGACAATTAGTGCAAGACGGGAAGCAATGAGTTGAATTGTTTTAAGAGGGATTTTGTCCAGGCGTAGAGGGAAATGTCCTACCTGTAATGGCAGTTAAGTCTTAGAATAGGTTGCCTAATGCTTTGTTTTGTGTTTCTATGCTTTCAGGTCAGAGAAAGATTGTATTAGATAGAGTGCCTGCTTTTTAGTAAAAGTTTTTATATTGAAATTTTCAATATTTCTTCTTCTTGTTCCACCAAGGATCTTTATTAGTTTTCTCACTGATCAGCACCCACTGGTGTTCATAGATGACTTTTAGGTGACTAGTGCCAAACAAATAGTTCATCTACTAAAGCAGTTTTCTGTATGCTTAGCATTAGTATTAGTATTACTGCTTGTAATACTGCTACAACTACCGATACTACTACTATTATTTTTAGGCTGTCTTTGAGTGACCAGTACTAGAAAAAACCTTCTAATAGTTGGTTTGTGCTAGCAGCTCTTAGAATTTTAATTCAAAATGAAAGCAGGAGAACAAAAGGTAGACAAAGATCTATCAGTCAGTTTGCGAACTGACACAGAATCATAATCAGAATATAAAGTATGTAACCTGATCCTCAAAACATCGTCCTTGGTGACCTTAATGCATGCTTTCAGTTTCTGTCACAACACAAAGAAATAGGAGCAACCATAATAGTAATGTGGCAATGTTTTGCTTCACATACCTAACTCTACTTACAAAAAATCATTGTTAAATTTACTCAGTGAGGTGTCATCAGATTTAGGGAATGACCCCTATTTTCAAAGCAGATTACAGTCTCAGTACTAGGAATTTGTAGATTTGGGATACAGGACATTTACATAGAGAAATGGTAATGCAATATGTAATCTTTAATGACGGTGAAATCAATCGGAAGTGAACATTCATCCATATTGCTTTGAAAACATGAATATTGCATTGGAATTATGGATATTCCCTTTTTGTAGCAGGGCATTATTAGCTGCATTAAACAGAAAAATCTCCTTTTATTCCACAAATTATAGCATATGAAAAGACTGGGAAGCTCAGCAAACAGGGCCTTTGAAGTTATAAACAGAGGAAAGTTATAAAACATGCATGGGAAAATGACAAACTATTTACTGTAGGGTATTGCTCAAACTTGCATTATTTTTACAGGCCAGAAGGCAACAGTAATTTTTTAAAGCTCTTGTTGCAGTAGCAGAACATGCTCTTGCTTTCATAGCCTCCCTTCTCAGGTGGTTGCCACATGTTTGGCTTCTGTGCAAAAGTATATTATTTCATGACTTACCTTTCTGGCACACAGTTTGGTTGAGAATGTGGAGATTTCTTTTAGAATTAGAATGTTTAGCCATTCTGTAGAATAAATATAAACCAGCACAGCAGAGGCTAAACTGTGGATTACAGAAGAGGGAGGAAACAATTGGAAAATCAGTCCAGATATAGATTCTGGCCACTGCTCAGAGGCTTTATACCAGGATGGAAGCGTAGAAGCAGCTATCAAAATGTACTGAGGGACCATCCCAAAATTACTTTTCTAGAAGGGAATTTTTAGCTGTAAAGGTGTCTGTTAAAAACTCAGAAACTCGTGCGAGTGATTTACAAGATCCAGCACTGGCTAACCCCAAGCCTTCAGCACCAGTCTTAGGACTGCAAAAGTCCATGAGTTGTCCTTTCCACCACTAGTAAGTATTAGAGCCAAAATAGCAACCTACCCTCCACCCACCAAATATCTCTTCTAAGTTAATCTCATGGAAATCTTCCCTGAGGTCTAAAAATTTCAGTCAGCTTGTTTATTCATTTTGCTCTTTTGGGAACTCTCTGGGACCACAAGCAAGCAAGGCCAGAAAAACACTGTGAGAGGCTGTTTTTATGGTATTTACCATCTGACCAGAAAGAATTATAGAAATCTCCCAGAGACGTTTACAATCAAGAGGTTTGCATAGCAAGAGAACTTATGAGTGCTTTGACTAAACCAGTTCATTTGCCAACATTTTTAAGTTTCACCCTCATTGGAACTGAAGTTATCTCAACTCATGCTGAGGACAAAAATAAAGGCACTAGTGTAAAAATAAATGCCTAGTGCTATATGGAAATACGGCGAGGTTAAAAAGTCTTCCTTTCAGTGCATGAGCAGGTAGAGGCTGGGCTAATATTTTCTTCAGTAACATAAGCACAGTTGCCTCTCTACTTTTTCCAGCCCTGTATTTTCAACGGTTTTCTTGTTTCACTCACCACTAAGTAACTGAAAGACAATATATTAAAACTGTGTAAACTGTGTTGCTCTTCTCTTCTGCAATTCCTAGCCATGCTGCTCTTTAAAATAAATTATTTTTAATTGTCCCATTCAGAGGTAAGGAATCAGAAACTTTAGAGAAGACTGGCAATATGCACCATGTTCTCTGCTGGGTTTGACTCTTGCGGCTAGACCAGCTTCCTCTGATGGTTTCACCACTGAGGACTGAGTGTGAGCCACACACACACAGAGGTCAGTTGTGCTAACCTCCATGGGACAGATTTTATCTGGTATGGTAGTGCAGACTCCAGATCAGCTGCTAGTTCATGTCATCAGCACATCTGGCTCTATATATACTGAATATTTCTTTTAGCAGCATAGCTGGCTGGTTGTATATGCAAGACTGAGCATGGGGTCATCTACTCATGAGGTATTAGCTATATCCTTCACAGCCTTAATGTAAAAGTCTCAGAAATATTTTCCCTATTTTCTTGTCCCAGAGACAGGACTTTAGTCTGTCTGGGGATGCAGTTTTTCATCTAGGGCAAAATCCTTTTTCCACTGCTAGCAATTAGCATTTTGCTATTGATTTCAATAAAGGCAGAATTTTTTCCTAGACGCACAGTGTAGGGAACTGGGAGACACTGAGAAGATTAATCTGGTGGGCATTGCAAGCTTAATATTTCTGGGAGGAAATAAATAATTAATTCTTAATTTATAATAATCCAAAAGCTCTTTTGACACTGTCAGTATCGTCATCTGTAAGACTCAGGGACATGCTATCTTCTTGGAGTTTATATTCTGCCTTTCTTATTAACATTTTTGTTCCATTGAATATTCCCAGGAACAAACAGTCATTCTTTATAGAATTAGTTATAATCGAACAGAATCACAGAATCACTAAGGTCAGAAAAGACCTGTAAGATCATCAAGTCCAACCATCAACCCAACACCACCATGCCCACTAAACCATGCCCCACAATGCCACGTCCACACGTACCAGAGTACCAGTCTCGTCTTGTACAGTCAAATTTTAACTCCCTATGTGTATTTACATCTTCATCCTTCAAATATGCTTAAACAAGTAATTTCTTATACTCATTTAGATGCATGGTTTTATTGATTTGCAAGAAGTACTTATGTGAGGATATATTCTTGAGTAATTAAGTATTTATGAAAGGAGGGACATAGGCCCTGTTTAAAAAGTCTGAAAATAAAACCTTAGCATCAAAACTGGATATCAGCACTTCTACAAGAATGTAGAAAGTAAACAGGTAAACTTATTATTTATCACCTTGTTCAATAAAACAGGATTCTGCATTATGCTGTTATCACTTTAGCTCACCAAATAAAATTACTTGAGTTTATGCTGAAATACTTTGCTGAGTCAAGACCTAGAAGGATAATCCATAATTCACAGATATAGTGAAAGGTTAGGTCTTTGAGGCCAGCTTGATCTCTGGACTTCAGTATTTCATGCTAAAAGTTTACTTATGTATTGGGTCTGGCTGAGATGGCAGCCCATAGCAGCCCGCATAGTGCTGTGCTGTGTATTGGTAGCCAGAAAGGTGTTGATAACACTCCAGGCTTTTGGCTACTGCTGAGCAGTGCTCACACAGCATCAAGGCTGTCTCGCCAACATTCCCCCCTCACCAGTAGGCTGGGGGTGGGCAAGATCTTGGGAGGGGACATAGCCAGGACAGCTGACCCAAACTGACCAAAGGGATATTCCATGCCATGTGATGTCTGCTCAGCAATAAAAGCTAAGAGAAGAAGAAGGAACGGGAGGGGCATTTGTTATTTGCGACGTTTGTCTTCTGGAGCAACTGCTATGCGGACTGAAGCCCTGCTTCCTGGGAAGTGGCTGGACATCGCCTGCTGATGGGAAGTAGAGAATAAATCTTTTGTTTTCCTTTGCTTCCATGCGTGGCCTTTGCTTTTGCTGTATTAAACTGCCTTTATCTTGACCCACAAGTTTTTTTCTTATTTTCTCCCCCCGTGTTCTGCTGAGGAGGGGAGTGATAGAGAGGCTTGGTGGCACCTGGCATCCAGCCAGGGTCAACCCACCACAACTTTCAAGTCATAACAGAGTGTGTTAAGTATTCAAAAGAGTACTTCTTTATACAGTTTATAATAAATTCACTTCTCTATGTACTGTATTCACTAGAGATTCATATTCTCCTCATAAACCCTGTAATAAATTTTTTACTTCTGATTTCAAATGCTGTGATACTTTTTGTAATAATAAATGTTGTCCCAAAGGGACTGTGAATATGCTGATCACAAAAAACCATCTCATGTGAGCTTCCATAACAATGAAATAAAGACCTCCTGGTTTCTCACAAGAAAGTGCGGAGAAGCTCTCTTTAATATCTGTGTCTACTGTCCATTTTTCACACAACACAGTGACTTGTTTAGTTTCATGAAAGAGTATTTTTCTGTTATATACAGAAAAATCCAACTTGCTATGTGTACTGGTTTAGTGGCAGGTAATATATTCATGAATTAGGCAATTAAAGAGCATATTATTTTGAAATATAGTGCAATGCATCTTCTAAATATTCTTCCTTCAACTCTTCTCTCAAATGAGGAATCTTGAATAACCTAAATATTGTTCTAGATAAAATTTTAAGTTAGTGTCTCACTCCTTTACCACCTGTAATATTTTTGACCAAATTTATCTTCTTATATATTTCAGTCCCATATTACCCAACTAGACTCAGCTGCATGGCTAAATTTGGCTTGGAAATAGAGATCTGCAAGTTGGATTTCACTTCAAGCTCTGCTGATGGATGTCTGTCTTTCTCCTGTGGATGTAAGTTGCTCATATTGTCCCTACTATTAGAGTATCTGTCTGCCTTATAGTCTTCAGCTTATTTATCCTCACAGTTCTGCAGAGAGATTTTCTTGCACAAAGAAATGCAGCACAAAGAAATCAAACAATTAATCTAGGGTCACAGTAGTGACCCTGCACTACAGTGGAGGGAAATGACATATAACTCTGCCCTTCTGTATTATTGAAGACTACCATTATTATTATACTGTTTTGGCATTCTCTCTTTGCTTTCTGTATCCCATTCTTAATTTAACACCTGAAATTTTTAAGCCTTTGTTTTCCTTTCTTCATCTCAATTACATACCCCGTCTGGCAATCTGCCCTGCCCCTGAAACCAGAACTCTTCTTGCCTCAGTGTGCACTTGGCTTAATCCTTTCCTATAACTAAAAGCACCTGCCATTCCTTACCCTTGTTGTGGATAGTACTTTTTAAGCTCTAAATACAGCTCTGCTTTGTCCCAGAGTGTTGCTTGTTTTTCACAAGATACCATTTCACTTCAAGACAGGTTGTAAGAGGATGCTGGTTAATAAAAATCAGTAGCAACAAGGCTGTTTTAGAAGAACAGGTTATTTAGGTTATTCTTCACACATCAGGAGAAGAAAAGGAATAAAAGGCCCCTTTCTTTCTAAAAATCTTCAGCCCCAGCCCACTTAGCACTCAGCAGTGATCTGGATGACCACAGACTCAAGGGAATTTAGCATGTTTCTTGTCATTTTGCTGATCATTGTTGCAGTGTTTTCATGACCATGTGCATTGGTGCAATGCAGGGGAAGTTACACTGCCTTCGGGGTGGCCAGGTGAGATGACAACCCAGAGGAGGGAACAGCACAAACAACAGCAACAACAAATCTGTGGAGGCTGATGATGAGAGACAAGTTTTCAACCCACATGTTAGAGAGAGGGGTTTAGTGAATAGATGAATAGTTAAACCTGCAGCATTGGGGGGGAAATAACTTCTGGCTTAACCCAGATCTGCTGCAGCCAAAATATTTTTTCTGGCCATGCCTTAATTGAATGCACAGGGGATAACACCTATGAGTCTCTAAATACTGAAATACAAAAATGCTCCAGGCATTTTGGAATTTCAGCCTTAATTGCATTCTTATCAATGTGCAAACTACATTTATCTAAAAGCTGGTATTTCAGGATCACAGTCTCCTTTCCAATGATACCCCTGCATTATAAACTCTGAAGTTGTGTACGCTCTGTGTTAGAATAGCGTTACCTATGCTCAGATAAGCCATTTTTATGTGCTGCAGGACAGAGAAAAAATGCCTGTGACAAGTCATGAAGGAACTCTCACGGTCAGAATTTATCTTCACTTGGGTAAAATTGCAATTACTGTTGACTGGAATTTAAATAGAGAAAAAGACTGAATCAGGCAAAAGCTTAATAAACATTTCTGAAATGTGGTCCCATACACTCAAGTCTACTCAACAAATAAAATTTGTGTTCTTAATCAGGTATAGTCATTCAAATTATGTTATAAATATATTCATGATAATATATTTTGGCAAGGTTTTCCAGAAAGGAGCATAAGGATCTAAAGAGATTCTGGACCTCTAGGTTATTATTTTACATAGAAAACATTATTTAATTAAACAGCATTATAGGATTAGATGCTAAAACATAGAATTGCCAGAAACATTGTATATTTAAAGTGATTTGCATTTCCTTTAATAACAATCGTGGGATATTAACTGTAGCAAACTCATATCATAACTATGTGGTTCTAGACTTCAAAAATATCCTAGAGTTATCTTCAGCTAATTAGTGTTCTGAGTTTATTGATTAAATTTATATATATTGCATAGGTCTGTTGAGATTCAACCATCTCATCTGTGTGGTTGGGAAAGAGTTGAAGGAAGAACCCAAAAAAATCAACATTTTAAACCTTTGAAAGTGTGATATATGAACAAATCATAAGCTTTTTTTTGCAATTCCTAAGAGTGAACTGAAACCTGATTTTGAATGGAAATAGTGGGTCATTATTAAAACCTAGACTATAGGTATTTATTTTACTAAATAGTAGACATTATTCTTACAAATCAGAAATATTAGAAGCTCAAATACAAGCACTTAACGAAATTATTTTTTTCTTAGTCTTACACATACAGCAGCAGTGTTTGGCTTTCCCTACTTTGCAAATCTGAACACTTTTGCAAAACTAGGTGCAGTAATTTGTTTGGGTCAGTAGCTTCTTTCCTCACACTCATCACAAGATTAAGAAAACAATGGTAAGATCAGTCATCAAAGTCTCTTCTTTCTGATGGACATGGAAGAACCACTAATTTTCTTTATTCTTTCTACACATCTGTTCTGAGTGATTTAAATACTAGTAAAAAAGGAGGCTGTCTGAAGGACTGAAGAAAAGCAAGACAGGACAACTCAGGATTTAGAAAAAAAAGAAAATGGCAGGGCTACTTCAGAGTTTCTAACAATTCTAGAACAAAAACCTAACAGTGGAACAGGACACTAGCAAATTGCTGTTTGTTCCTATGTATGGATTTTTTCCCCTTAATGGCTATTTATGTGCCTCCTTTTCATTTCTTCTCTTCCATTACTTTCCTAGTCCTCTTCACACAGAATCACACAGAATCATTAAGGTTGGAAAAGACCCATAAGATCATCAAGTCCAACCATCAACCCAACACCACCATACCCACTAAACCATGTCCCGCAGTGCCACGTCTACTCGTTTTTTGAACACCTCCAGTGAGGGTGACCCCACCACCTCCCTGGGCAGCCTGTTCCAATGCTTGACCACTCTTCTTCAAATAATGCTTCTCTCTGTCTCTTGCTATTCTTTTTGGGATTCCTAATTCCTCTCCCTGTTTTCAAATCCCACTCTTTGATTTTTCTGAAATTCTCTTTCTCTTTTTTTTCATAAGAATTGGAAAAATGGTGCCAATTGCATCTTCTCCCGTGTTTTCATGAGAGCAGATAACATCAGAGGAAGAGCTCTTATGAAAAATTATGAAAACTTGGTAAACGGGTAAATGGTTTTCCCAAAGAACTCCGGACAATGTCAGAGTGAAAATAACTGACAGATGGAAAACTATAGAGACCATACACCCTTTTACATTTGCTAAGTCTGAGCTAAATCCAAATGGTTAGATACTACAAATTCTAAGAGGACATACATCTCTTCGTTGATCTCTCCTCGTTAAAGAAGTGTATACGTATTTATTTCAACACAAGCCAGACTTTGCCATTAACAAAAGTATGTTTCTTCCTAATCTTTTTTTCTCTAATAGTATAGTTAGTCAAACATGAACTAGACTTCAATAGCCAACGTATTCAATGTCCTTTTTTCTTCATATAGGCTTACATATAGTTGATACTAGTCAAATATTTTATTTTATCACTTCTGAAAGGTTTTCATAAACCTTGTATCTCAAATTGAGCTTCCAGGCATACCCAAACCAGGCTACAAAAATAATTTTAACCTAAGAAATAAAAATGAAATGCATTGGCTTGGGTATTTGGTAATATTGCTATTATTCACAAATTACAACTAAATATATGATTATCCTTTATGTTCAAACTACTTGAAATTACAGATACTTTATCAGTTCTTTGTATAGCTGACATGTCTGCGTCACTTTTTGCAGATTCCTTTATTGTATTAGAAATTTTCTAATCAGTTTTTAATATATTCACATACTTACGCACATGTACGCATGTCAGTTTGATTCTGCAGTCCAGTGCTACAATGAAAGAGCAGTTTTCACACTGTCATGCTTACTGGCTCTGCTGAACTAATATTTGCCTACATTTGTTATAAAAGGACTGGTTGATGGGTGAGTATGTACATATCCACTAAATATACATGGTAGTTTATACTATGCAAGTATTAAAGAAACAAATAAATCTTATAAAAATGAACAAGGTGTCTATGAAGAAGGAAGCCAAACAAACTGGAAGGAGAAAACATTAGTTATAACAAAGGAAAGCAAATTGTCAGTAAGTGTATACATATTGTTATCTTTTCTCACTACCTCTATTTAATAAGCTGGTAATGTAACAGAGGTCCTGAGCTTAAATGGAATATGTGTTGTTTAATATGTTTTGTTAATTTTCCACAGTCAATTTGTATGTAGAGAATTAAACAGATCAGACTGGATAGGGTTAGTTAGACCATGGAGTGACTAAGGTACTTCAGCTGCCTAAGGCATTAGGCACAGAGGAATCCTTCTAATGCATTTACATATAATTTATATCCACTAACTGGTAAGATGAAATATTATAAGAGCCAAAGGTATGTGTCTCCAAGTGGAAACATCAAGAGTATTTGCATACAAAGTGTCATTTCGAAAGACAGACACTGATTTGTGGTTGCTGCATAGTTAGGTAGGAGGAAACCAGGGCAAAATAGAGACAGGACTGAAGGCTCCTATTACAAGAGTAATCCCTGAAAATGATGTCACTAGCTCTCGAATCCAACACGTCCTAAACACAAAAAGTGAAATCCAGAACTGCGGATAATACTGGGAGGAAGGAATGCTGATTTGAATATTGTGTCCTTAAGCCTCTCAGGTTCAGTCCTGGGAACCAACAGCAGAATCTTATTTCACAACAGCTTGAACTATGTAGGTGTTCTCCTGATTCCAGCTGTAGGCTCCCATCCCTTCCCTTGCACAGCAGCTCACTGCACCCTGATGGGAGCCAGTTCAACATGTCCAGAGCAAGCTTTGCCAGCATACCTTCTGCATGGAAAAATCTTTCTGTTTTTTTTTCCCCATCTGTGGTCAATACTTTCCAGATTCACCTGTTAAGTCTAAGTCCTGCTGAATAAACCTCTCTCTTTTTTGTGCTCCAGTCTGGTGGAGACTGTCACAATTATTTCAAACTGTAATTAATTTTACTGATAATTTTTCAACAGACCTGAAAAGATAACAACACGTTCCATAAATCTAATAGATACCTGGTTAAGAGCAGACATCCTTGCCATGGCTATGAAGTTGACTGCAGTACACCGTAATACCTTTATTGTACCTGTTAATTTACTGACAGAGCAACACAAATGCAAACGAGACAGGAGATCAGCTGATCATGTTTCTGAGCAAAGATGAAGGCTGCAAATCATTTGGGATTTCAGCAACCAACCTCAGTGCAGTACAGCTCTCTGGAAGACAACAGGACAGTGGTAAGTTGACACTGGTCGGTGAACACTGAAGAAAGTATTTCATACACATTTCCTTGAGTCAGATCTATAATATCACCTTGATAATATTTGCAAACTTTTTCATTTTGAGATACATTTATGCTTTTGAATTATTTTTTTTTAATTTACAAAGATTTGCACAGAAAGCAATGTGTCAAGAAAGTTTCATGACTACAAATCTGCTGGAAGTTTCAGGTTAATACTATTCAAATTTTTCTGTTTAGAGATATTCCACCTCTACTTAGGAAGCAAAAGTTATAACACATGAAAAAAAAAATTAGCACTGATATTTAGCATATTATAAAAGATGGTCAAATACACAATTTAGAAAAGCAATTTATGAACAGCAAACAAAGCTGGCAAAGAAATAGGGGAGCAGAGGGGGGTAGGAATCCAGACATTAAATATCAATGAAACAGGTTGGAGGTTTCTGTGGTGGGGAAGGGCCTTCATTTCAATCCAACTGTCATATCTGTCAAGCCAACAAATTGCTTTAAGTTTAACTCCAAACAGGTACTTTGTGAAGAAGTAAAGTGGTCTTTTGGAGTTGAAGGTGTCCAGCACCTTTGGACCATAAGCAAATTGGGATATATATTTTTTAGTGGCTGGACTAAGGAAATAAACAGTTTAAATACCATGTTAAGACTCATCAAGATCCTCAAAACACTTCTCAAGCTGGTGCCTACATTTCACGTGCCTAGATGCCTCTGCTAATAAAGTCCAAACAGCATGCCAGTGAACTTGCAGCTTTCCATCAGCTAATATTTCTTAGGTGCCTAATTCTCCTCCTACACTGTGTATGGAGTGAGAATCCCACTCCCAGCTGTTCATGCTGGGGAAAAAGACAATTAAAGGCAAGAAACTGATAAACCAAATCCCAATCTTGCTTTATTGTCTACATAAGAATTTAAGGTTACTGCTTTTCTGTTCCCATTTGGCTAAAGGATTTTTGAGTTTGCTTAATAATAATCAGGGCATTTATTCTAATAATATGCGAGCTTACAGCTTTTATGAATAATTGTCACCACTGCAAACTTCAGGTCAACATTAATTTGGCTGTATACATTTCCAGAAGTTGTTTAATTCTCCAAAAAATATAAAGGCACACTCATGGATTTACTTTTCTACCCCTTTGAAAGCTTCATTTTTGTGTTTGTTTTTGACACAAATGATCCACTTTTAAGCAGCAAATCTCAGCTTGATGATAGTGCATAAAATAAAGTCACATGACTTGACCTACAGGTCATTAATTAGGCACAGATTATTTTAGTAAACACAAAAATCCCTTTGGCTTAGTTTGGCCTAAGTGAAACAGTTCAGCATACACCCACCTAAACAGGGGCATGTGGAGATGCATTCAGGATTACAGAGCTCTTCTTTCCATTTCCTCTGCGCCTCTCCCTTAGCTGATAGCACTTGCAGGATATGCTAATGTCATCATCATTACACAGTCCCTGACTCTGCCTTCAGAGAAGAAAAAACACAAGTTGAAGTGAAAGATTTCTCTCTGAAAGCCCATTTGAGAGGTCACCTGAGAGTACTTATGAAAGGACCAGGGAGATGTACAGCAGGGTATAGCTGAGCCGTAGCATTTCCATTAGAAAACATAGGGGGATATAGGGAGTTAAAATTCAAGGGCTGAATAGAAGTCAGTCAAAGCTGTAAGATAGGGGCAAAAGGCAACTGGAGCTGGGCTGGCTTCCAAAGGCAAAGCAGTAGTGGTTGACGATTAACACAAAGACCATATAGTATCCTTGTATTTGTTTGAGGATTTTGTTATAGGATATTAATTAACTCTTTATTGTGTATGGAGTCTACATGTTAAAAAAAGCTTAGGAAGCATTAGGTTATTATTCATCACACATCGGGCAGCTTCCCAGGTTGTTATTTGGTGATGACTCTTCAACATTCTCCCAAACACCAGATGTACTGCTAAAAGAAAAATGTCAGTAACATTGACAAAATGCCCTGCACAGAAGTTCGGCTTGTCAGCATTTCAGTGTTGGGCAGCAGGGATCCCTCCTGCAGCGTAATGTATTGATGCCTGGGAGCCAGCTACCTGCCCTCTCGTTAGCACAAGGGCACTCACTAGCACTGTCAACAGTGATGAACATGAGAGGGGACTGCCTGGGGGATACATGCCATTGACAAGGTGCCCTTCCCTACCAAACAGTTTGCAACCACTGGGTGATCCAATGAGTGTGGGGCAACAACAGGGGCAACCTCTGACTTCAGACTGCCTAGAGCTATTCTTTTTTCTGTCTTGGAACATCACAGGTGTGATGTCCAGCACATTGACTTGCACACGCTGTACCTTCTTACAAATGCAGCTCTGGCCCTAAAAACATTAATCGAACTACCTCTCAGTAGTGATTAATGAGAAGGCTCCTTCACAGTAACTCAATGTGTTCAATTCATTTTGTAAGCACGTCATCTCTTTATATCTTCATTTGACATTAACAAAAGTGTATTTGTGATGAGGATTGTATTGCAAGCAAAACCACCTTTCTAATTAAGCGCAAATTTGGAGACCAGAATGGAGTGAATAATAGAACAGTGTTCATAACAAAATGCCATTGTGCCATTGCAATGCATTTGCAAACACTCTCCTAGCATTACAATGCTGTCAGCTCAATGGATTTATAGCACACTGGAATGTGAGACACCAGAACAAACACTTAAAGCATGCAGATAGGTTTCAAATGATTCACATTTTGCAGTGTTTTGAGATGATTTGTCAAATTCTTTTCCACATAAACCTGTACTCTCCTATTTTAGATTCAGCTCAAAAAGGTCTTCTGTATGTTCTTGACATCCTCCTGTGCTTCAAAACAGGCATAGGCTAAAGCATTTGCTGAATTGCATCCCATATTTTGAGGAAGAGAAATAGTTTTGTCTTGTGGTTACTCATCCCTTCCTAAGAGGAGTTTTCAGTTTTCATTTTGTTTTTTTTTTTTTTATTCCGGGAGAATGAAAGCAATCACGTCAAAAATATGTTTGCAAGCTTGGTTCTGTCTCTAACTTGGTGTGTGGCCTTTGGCATATCACTTCGCATAAAAGCTACTGGTGGCTTTTCTAGGGTCAGGAAGAAGGGCTGGTCCTGCAGGGGGGCTTTCTGCAAAGCACCTTTCCCAGGAAAACAAACACTTAAGCAAATCACTCTATTTTACAAGATGAACTTTATACCCAAAACTCAAGTGGATTTGAAATTTGCTTGAAGCAAATATAATTCAAAACTTCAAGGCATAATTAAATGGCTTTGGTCGGGATGAATGTGCTCTCATGGTAATGCTACTATTAATGAATTTTACTAACCCCTGAAGATTTCCACATCAGAGCTGGGTCAGCTGATCTAGTTGGGATCATTTCTTTTCATTTCTTTTCTTACTTGTTTTGTCAGGTGGAAGAAACTGTACAGAAAACATTATATGCCTATTATTTAAAGGAAATTGTTAACATTCTGAACACTTTCCAAATTTAATAGATCTCTCCACAAATTGGTATTCATTCACAATGTCTTTTGAGGGTACTGCATTCACAACAGCATATAATTGAAAACAACCCTTGCTGGTGTGGAATCTCATCACATGATGTAATGACACTCAGAAAATACTCATTAGGAAAGGAAATGGCAGAACAAATACGTGATACCGTATCTTGCATTTCATGGTTATATTTAGTCTTTTACCAAACATTGTATTTTAAGGTGGCAAAAAAAAAAGTTTGCAAAGCAACTTTAATCCACCTATTTCCACTATGAAACTGATCAAACACTAACACAGCTGGATTGAGGATGTACAGGAGGTCAATAGTAGAAGTGGAAAGTACAAAATGGGGTGCCTGGCAGTTTCACAGTTGCCCTCTCTTTTCTGGGATTTCACTTTAACAATCTAACATTTAAATTAGATTTAGATGACTAAATCGCCTGCTAGTCTTCAGCAAGAGATAGTCAGAAACCCTAAGATTTCTGCCTTCGAGTGCCAGCTGTCTTTTAGAGGGTAGGTTATAGAGGGTAACCTGGAGTGAGAATTTAATCCATAATCACACCTCCTGAGCCCTGTTGTGCTTAGGGAGCATTACACCACCTCCATTAACAGTGGTGATACTCATGTAGAAAGCCTCCCACATTCTCTGCATCTCAGGGAAGCCAGGTGCTGTTCTAAGACAATTTAATTCTATTGCCTCTCTTTTATGCCAGGAGGAGAGCTTCCTGAACCTCTTAAGCATAGCGGAGAAAATATGGTAGTGTAACTACAAAGGTTTGGTAAAGATGTTTTGGTAATTTGTACATTTCATTATTAGGGAGGTTGCATCTGGTTCTGCCTTTGGGTCACTTAAGTAAATTGTGAAGATGAAGCATTTTTTTCCTCCCTTCTAGAAGCACAGCATTACAAAAGGATAATGTGAATTAGTTTCATAAAATGAGAGCATATTTATATATATATGTAGACCTATGCTCCAATTCTTCTGTTTAATCATTGAACTCATTTCCCTGTTTTTAAGATAGGTCAACTAGAAGTTTAGTCTCAACCTGGGAATGAACTTTCCAGCCTTCCTTGACAATTTCTGGAGATTTTGGAAAAATATTTGTTTCCAACTTCTGTCATCATTGGCAGGATTCAGGACTGCAGATCTCACCCAGTGTACAGGCTATCAGCATTTACCTATCCAATCTGGCTACATTAATATTTCTAGCACAAAGCTTTCTTAACTGAAAGTAGTTGATGTATGGAAACTGGAGAAGTATTAGGAATGTATGTAATGCAGATCACTTCCTAAACTATGAAAAATCATCACATCTTATTAGCTGCAATGACTATGACAAAATTAAGTTATGCTGCTTTTCCAAATACAAGTGAGTATGTGTCTGTATGAGCACCTGTGTGTGTGCACATTGCACACTGACTGTACTCAAGTGTTCTCAGAGAAACGGAGACTTGTAAAGCAGGTGTAGTTTCACCAATTTAGGTCATAGGAAGGCCAAGGCACGGCTGGGGCTGAACTTGGCAAGGGACACAAAGAATAATAAGAAGGGCTTCTACAGGTATATCAGCCAGAAAAGGAACGTCAAAGTAAGCGTACCCCCCACCCCCGATGAACAAGACTGGCAATCTGGTAACAACAGATGAGGAGAAGTCTGACGTACTCAACAACTTTTTTGCCCCAGTCTTCACTGGTAACCTCTCTTCCCACACCTCTTGAGTGGATGGACTGCAGGCAGGGACTGGAGGAGCAAAGTCCCCCCCACCATAAGAGAAGATCAGGTTTGTGACCACCTGAGGAACCTGAACATACATAAGTCTGTGGGACCTGATGAGATGCATCCCAGAGTCCTGAGGGAATTGGCTGAAGTAGTTGCCAAGCCACTTTCCATGATATTTGAAAAGTCATGGCAGTCAGGTGAAGTCCCTGGTGACTGGAAAAAGGGAAACATTGTACCCATTTTTAAAAAAGGTAGAAAGAAGGACCCTGGGAACTACTAAACCTGTCAGCCTCATTTCTGTGCCTGGGAAGATCATGGAACAGATCCTCCTAGAAGCTGTGCTAAGGCACATGGAAGACAGGGAGGTGATTCGAGACAGCCAGCATGGCTTCACCAAGGGCAAGTCTTGCCTGAGCAACCTAGCGGCCTTCTATGATGGAGTGACTACATCAGTAGACAAGGGAAGAGCTATAGATGTCATCTATCTGGACTTCTGTAAGGCCTTTGACACGGTCCCCCACAACATCCTGATCTCTAAATCGGAGAGATATGGATTTGATGGATGGGCTGTTCAGTGGATGAGGAACTGGTGGGATGGTCACATCTGGAGGGTAATGGTCAAAGGCTCAATGTCCAGATGGAGATCAGTGAGAAGTGGTGTCCTCAAGGGTCCATACTGGGACCAGTACCATTTCATATCTTCATCAATGACATAGACAGTAGGATCGAGTGCACCCTCAGCAAGTTTGCAGATGACACCAAGCTGAGTGGTGTGGTTGACACGCCTGAGGGAAGGGATGTCATCCAGAAGGACCTGGGCAAGCTTGAGAAGTGGGCCAATGTGAACCTCATGAAGTTCAACAAGGCCAAGTGCAAGGTCCCGCACATGGGTCGGGGCAACCCCCAGTATCAATACAGGCTGAGGGATGAAGGGATGGAGAGCAACCTTTTGGAGAAGGACTTAGGGGTACTGGTGGATGAAAAGCTGGACATGTCAGTAATGTGCGCTCGCAGCCCGGAAAGCCAACCGTATCCTGGGCTGCATCAAAAGAAGCGTGGCCAGCAGGTACGGGGAGGTCATTTTGCCCCTCTACTCCACTCTGGTGAGACCCCACCTGGAGCACTGCGTCCAGCTCTGGAGTCCTCAGTACAGAAAAGACATGGACCTGTTGGAGTGGGTCCAGAGGAGGGCCACAAAAACGATCAGAGGGATGGAACACCTCTCCTATGAGTACAAGCTGAGAGAGTTGCAGTTGTTTAGCCTGGAGAAAAGAAGGCTCTGGGGACACCTTATGGCAGCCTTTCAGTACTTAAAGGGGGCTTATAAGAAAGATGGGGACAGACTTTTTAGTAGGGCCTGTAGCAATAGGACAGGGGGTAATGGTTTTAAACTAAAAGAGGGTAGATTCTGACTAGATAGAAGGAAGAAATTTTTGATGAGGGTGGTGAAACACTGGAACAGGTGGCCCAGAGAGGTGGTAGATGCCCCATTCCTGGAAACATTCAAGGTCAGGTTGGATGGGGCTCTGAGCAACCTGATCTAGTTGAAGATGTCCCTGCTCATTGCAGGGGGGTTGGACTAGATGATCTTTAAAGGTGCCTTCCAACCCAAACTATTCTATGACTCTATGATTCCATGATACCATGTTTTTCCCATACTGTCCCTGATAAAGAGATGCCTCAGAATATTTGCATCTTAAGCAGTGGTAGCTCCAAGGCTTTTTAGCTGCTGGGGAAAATTTTTGGAGCAGAGTTGTGTGTGTGCCTGTGTGTGTGTCTGTGTCTCTATAACACAATGAAGGGTTAAGAAAACAGTACTGTAAAAATCAAGGACAGTGTATGTTACTAATTATCAAGAAAAATATCAAGGAAATACTGACAACATAGAGCATTTTCTTGTTATACACTAGAAAAGAGGACAAAATGGCCAATAACTAAAGGACTGCTTTTTGCAGTGCCACATGACAATCTGCAGTTTTGGGGATGTCCAGGGAACACTGTAAATAATAATTATTGTTATGTTATCTGGCATGACAGACTTTCAGTTATATAGCACTGTACTTCCCCAAGTAAACTGGATACTGCTGGCTGGACAATGAGCTTGTGTTTGCTTTTCTGAAGGAAGTGGGATTTCTGAAATCAATATTTTGTGAGAAAAGGCTCTAACCTTAGCAATGGGTTCTTTGATCTCATAATGTATTCAGCGAGACACCATACACAGACTGTTTCAAGCAGGATATCAAGTCAATTCAGAAGTGAAGATGTTGAGCCTATTGCTTGAGAAGGCTGAGTTCAAGCCACTGCTATGTGACCTTAGATAAGTCACCAGTCCTCCAAGTCCTGTTTCTTCATCTCATAAAATAGGAATAAGTGGTTTTTTTCTGTCTCACAGGGTAATTGGGCAGCTAAATACATAAGAAATTGTTGAGAGAGCTGTAATAATAGGGGCCACGTAAGTACATAATGCTTCAGTAGGGAAATAGAAATGTTAGCACTGAGAAGTACTGTGCAAAAGTAATGATTGTTTGGAGTTAATGTACCTACTTCATGTCTTTTTCAGTGGAGAAAGAACTGTGTAATGTTATAGTGATGAAGTTCTGTTTTAAATTCCATGTGCCCAAGGCTTAAACTGAAATTACTGTAGCCAGTGTAGCCACATCTGTAGTGCATTTAACCTAAAAAAAGTCACTGAATATCTGCTGTTCTAAAATAATGTTTTAAGAATTTACATGGATGTAAAAGGATTTACGCAATGCCATTGATGTCCGACTTTTAATACCCACTTTTCATTTCACAAACGTTCGTATACGGTTACTTTTGGTTTATTTGAACTAGATTAGACAGGACTGAAAAATGCTTAAATGTGTGTACGTTAGTCTCAGCTTGTGTTTCCGTGCTTCGTTATTTGCTTCACCTTTTTTTCACCTCTTCCCAACTTTTTAAATTTTAAATATTTTACTGAAGAACAGGGCTTTGCCAATTTTAATCAGGTGAGGATCTGACCATTTTCTCTTTAGCTCAGCTCTCTAAATCTCCTTAAATCTTTTTAGGCACTCTGTTGAGGGCAGCATTCTGGGTCCACAGGACTGTCCCATTCTAGTTCCTGTTACACAAGGCTCTCAAGTAAGGGTAAGTCATCTAAAAGCAGCAGCCAGATAGGACATTATAAGAACTCCATGAATCTAAAAGAACAAAACAAGGTCATGCGTATTCACAGATATTCTTTAAGGACAAAACAAGCCAGGGACTGTTCTCTGTCCCTGTTTATGTTCTATGTCCCAAATTGCATGTAAGAAGCATATTATTATAGTACTAAGGATATGTTTGCGGGAATGCAAATTTTGTGGACAGAAAACATTGCAGCGCTTGAATGGTCTAATAATGTATATCCAGAGAGCAATGTATTAAGAGGAACCTCTCCTACAGAACTTTTTTCTTAATGTGTGATATAATCCAGACATTGCATAGAAAGTGGCATTACCTAAATATTGTTAAGTCAAAATTTCTCATTGTTGCTGTTTCTTTAGTTATGGAAGAAGCCAAAACTGCAATGAAGAGACACAATTAGGAAAAGCAGGATACTGACATAATCTTTGTTCTAATACAGGTTATATATATGCTGGCAGGTTTTTAAGTAAGTATCTTAATTCTTAAGGGGATCTGCCAATTTTTCAAACAAAAGTTTTTATTGAGAAGGGGAATTCATAAAGAGAACTATTTACATCACAAAATAAATTTTGCTTTAAAAGTTGGGAAAAAAATTTGAAACTTACAAAAAGCTTTTCTGTATTTCTTTAAGAGTCTTACTACTCCTTTTGCTGAAAAGGTGAAGAAAATAATTTATGAAGTAAGAATTTAATTTTTTACTGCATTTTTAACTTTTTCGTATTAGAGAAAGTAAGCAAATATGAATGTTTAGAGGGAAGTGTTTCTCACTATCATAAATTTGTGGCTAACCAATATGGGGCATAGAAAATTGTATATGTGCACATAACTAGCAGTACAAGATATTAAGAAAGTAACTTTCATATACAAAAACCTTATAACGAGGTTATAGAATTACCTTTCAAAGGAGTGGACCCATTACTCTGAAATGTTGAAAAAAGATGAGAAGGAAACAAATGAACCTGAGATTGCAGTACCTTCCTCCCCTCTGTGACAAGATGGATGGGATGACCTAATATGCCTTTTGCATCTCTAAATTCACTTACTCTGACATAAACTGTCCCCCTGAGGTAGATGACTGTCTCCTCATAGCCATTTTACTTTCCAAATAGTTTCACTGATACACCCTGTAAAGGTCTAAAAGCCTCTGAAGCAGAGACATCACGACTGCAAATCCAAAGAACTTTTGTTTTCTGGGCAGCAGCCAGATTTGATTCCCCGTAATTTTTCAGCAACTCTGGCTCTTGAGAATTGTTTTCACCAAATCAACTTGTGCTGCTAACAGCTCTCTCTGTTCTGTACCATAGTCAGCATGTTGTCTAAACAGACTATTATCCCGAGCCCTCGCTCACAGAAGGCTGCTACCATGGAGCTGACAAGAGGCCAAATGGTAGGCTGGAGAACTGCCAAAGTTCTCCTTCACAGCAAAGCCTGGAGGAACCTTTGACATTTTTTCACCAGCAGGATAGTAAGATGTCCTTCAGGTCTAATCTCACCCTCCAGTTGTCCCATGTTGAGGTGTCTCTTAGGAGATGGAGCCTTTCATCTTGCAATGCATGTACTGGTATAGTACTCCAGCATTCAGTCTCTTCAGACTTATCACGGATTAATACTCCTTCCTCTGTCCTTTTGGGCATTGGGAACAAATTGTTTGCAAATGTTTGGACTGAGAGAATTTTTACTGTTACTTGCTTTCTCATAAGGAAAATCATCTTTTTCTTGTATCAGACATTTGTTTGAACTATGGGAAGGGATCTGGGAAGTAAGAAAGTATCTGCTAAATCCGTTAATGTTGAAATTGTAGACTTTAAATTTTACCAAGGTCTTTGCTTCTGTGTATTCAGTTGTTGAAACATCATTCATCTTCCTCCTTAGTCATTCGAGGAGCAGGCCATCTAGGCTTCCTGTGAATTTTATACTTTAAAGAGAGAAATTGCCTAAACTAACCTGAAAGCTTAGTGCTGCATTGACCAGGACATCAAATTGTGAGGCTCTGATTTGATACAGAGCAGAAAGCTTGTCCTAGTGAGAACAAAGAGCAAGCAACATCTTGGGTGAAAGTCTTGGCATTATTCAGTTCGATGAAAAATCTGTTTGTAGGTTTTTCACTTTACTGAAGCTGAAGGGACAAAAAGGAAAAGAGAGGTTTGGAAAATTGATTTTCTGTCCCATAAAAAAAATTTGGTTTAAAGAAAAGGGTCCAAAATCAGGACAAAATGCTTATATACAATATTTTGCATGTGATTGTATTCAAATAACCCAATTGTTTGGGGTCAGTTTGACTGTTTCATATAAGCTTTGAGCCTATTGACTTTTTATTATAAAATAAAGTAGGTAGTTATATATATTTTTGGACAGGAAATTTGAAGTCAGTTCCAAAACCCACTCTGGGATTTTATTCATAGAAAGTATTAATTAGGGATCTTTTCCAATGTGACATGGTCCTCACAAAGAGTTTTTGATCAATTTTGCTATAAAGTGATTTGATAGACCCCATTTTAGACTGTTAGTTGCATCTGTAAGATCTGAGTAGCATTTTCCTTAAACTAGAAAGCATTTTCATAAATTTGGCTCTTTATAACTTACTGAGCCTGGTGGCTTTAGGGGTGCCACCATTCTCATTCCAAGACTTTTTGCCCACCATACATAAGGCGAGACTCATGACAAGGTGAAAATCCATTGCTCTCTTTCTTTTTTCCAGGAGGTCTGAACTGCACTATTAATCTTACATTGCAGGATATTTGAGAAAGCCAATACTTTGCAGCTGAACCATGGTGGTGTTAGTATCTGTTGGTTCCCTTACTTCCTACACTTCAGATGCAGAAATACTTTAATATGTGTTATCTGCCCAGATTTTAATTCCATGTAGCAGATGATACAGAAAAGCATTTCCCCTCTTGTTCACTGAAAAAACAGTGTAGGACTACCATTTTCAGTAGCAACCTTTTGAGCCTTTTTTTTGTCTTTTGCACAAAGTGATTCAGTTATAGTTTGCATAAAGAGCAGCAATAAATAAGGAACATTTTTGGTCATCTAATTGGAATTCACAATAAGTGTAAGCACATTCCCATGCTAAGTATTTATACTCACAGCATATCAGTGTCTGAAATTGCACATCCAACTTCTTGTAAATCAGGACTGAAGACATCCTGACTTGCACATGAGTCTGATTAGAGGCACTGTATAATAAATGAAGATTATTTTTACTTCTGCTTTCAAGTCCTGTTGTTGCTTTTGCTCATCCCAGTGCACTTTATGACCCCTCTGTTATCTTTAACATCCTGTGAGAAATAAACATGATCTTTGCTTGATTTGTAGATTGTTTTGTATTTTGTATCTGTCTAGTCCATCTGGGTTCTCAATTTTTTTTTATTTTTTTTTTTTTTCAGATCTGGAAAAAAGATGATGGTGTTGGAGTTGCTCCATGACTCCCTTCTCTGATCCATTGTTTGAACTATCATTTTTATCAGACAGTTTCTATTCAATAAATCTACTGTGTCAGCCATCTCCAACTCTGATTTTTTTGGACATGACCTTCATTATTCTATATTTCACAACAAAGAACTCTGAATAGTATGAGAAGTTTACCTAACAGAATTGATAATCTCAGAGGTCTGCTTTCTTAAACACAGCTGCAGTTCCCAGTCCTGTCTGAAACACAGTTTGACAACGGCAAAGCAGACCGTGAACTTACAGTACCTGGTTACCACATGTGCAGAGATTTTGATCTCCACAGAGGAAGTTCTGTTGTTAACATGGAGGAAATTTTAATGTCCTCTGTATGATTTTACATTCTATTGATATGACCAACCTTGTCTGGTTTGCAAATGAAGTATATCTTCATAAAGATAAAATAACATGTGGCTTCCATTTTTTAAAGTTTTCTTTTTATTGCCTATATATTTCATGGCCCTTCCAAAGGTTACATGTACTACATGTAAAAGTTGTTCCTTCTACAACTGTCTTAGGAAATAATCTAATTTGCAGTAATCAGAAGTAGTTTTATTCCTCCTGCATATGGTCAGTCTCCTTTACCCAAGGACTGCTGTTCGGTAACTAAACTAAGCTTACTGTGCAGACTTACCAGAACAGCCTCTACCTGTACCAGATGGATCCCATGAGGCCTCATTATCTCTAATATAGAACCAGAAGACGTGGATAAGCTCCTCCCAAGGCCAGCTCAATTTTGGAAGCAGGCCAGTTATATTTGTGTAGTTCTTTACCCAATCTAGCAAACAAACAAACAAAAATTCAAGAAAAACTAGTTTGTGCAAGTAATTGTTCTGTAGGATAAGAATCTTTGAACATTATAAGGAGATGCTTTTAGCATTGCCTTTTGAACCACAAAGTAGGGACTTTTCTCAAAACATAGAAAAAAATGTTCCTGCTAAGTATTGCTGCACAATTGCTGCAGTTAGATGAAGTGAATAACAGATGTTCAAACAATTTCTTCTTTTCACCAAAAATTTAAGAATATATATTAAATGCTTACTTTTAAATTAATAAATAAATTCCACACTTTAATAAGGCTTTTTTTTTATACGCTTGATGTGAAATTTGTCTCAAATAAGTTTTACACTTCACTACTTCTTGTGACTGATGCTGCAGAAGAATATCACAGGATACTTGTGACAGCCAAAATATAAAATAGAACATCTAATCTTATTCTCTATTATTTTGTGTTGTCTCTAAAATCAGAGTCCCATTTCTGAAAACATTACAACAAAGTCACTTGGCATACACCTTATTTATTCTTTTTAGTAAATAAGCAATATATAACTTAAAACCAGATTATGTCTTAGAATGTTATACCTTGAAAACTGAAGTGTAAGATGGTTGCTCCCACTGGTGATTTATTACTGGCAAATCAGTGCAGTTTATGACAGCCAAACTTTCTGAATAGTGTTAAAAAGAAACCACAGAGTCTGAATTTGTGAATCCAACTCTAGAATCCACTTCAGGTCCTTTAAAAATTTCTTGTCTGTACTCTTTTTGTCAGAGTAATGTTATACTAGTAATTTCCACAACTGTGGATAGTACAGCAAAAAAATAGTCTGTTTTTTACTAAAAACAATGAGTTGGAGGGAGCTAGAAAGACATTATGTATTATTTGAGTTGTGGTCAGAGAAGAGACTTCTCCAGCCTGTGGAAGTTATCACAGAATGCTGAAGGTGGGGCTAAGCAGGGAGGAGAACAGGGCTCATGGTCCTGTAGCACAGGTCAGTTTAGGAACAGAAACTCTGGAAAGAAAATAGAACTGAGGGGAAATGAGGAAAGAGAGAAAGTGTCAGGGAGAAATGAATATGTAGGGAAGGAAGTTCTATTATTTGTTTATGCACATTATAATGATGCTACGGCTCTAAACAGCAGCAGGTATCTTGCAAACAAAAAGATGGATGTAGCAGTTGCCCTGAGGAGCTTAAACTTATAGGGATAAAAAATGTGACACTGAAGATAGTGGTTTGAAACACAATAGCATGAACGTGTGAGAATGGTAAAAGATGTGTCACTGAGTTCAATAACAGAGGGGAGCTGAGGTGCATCATATATCAAATTCAGATATATCTGAAGTTCAGAGTATCACTATGCTCTGCAAAGGTCTTTCTCACCTCAGAACTGAGGTGAACAAGGAGACAGGCAGAGGACAGACTGTAGAGAAAGGAATATTTCTAAAATCTCTGAGACAAAAAAGCAGAAAACAATCTCCACTGGCATTTCTGTTTTAATCTGCAATTACTTTTATCTTACAAACAGTTAAGCTGGTGATGTGAAACATGCCCTGCTTTATTGATGTAAAAGAAGACAACAGCTGATTTACTTTTCATTCCCAAATTAATTCTCATTCCAAGTGAATGATTAGTTTCGTCTCAAACCAAATCTAACTTAAAATGCTGTCAGAAAGCATTATTTGGTAAATTAAACTCATTTGAATGTTTGTTTTTCATTTGTACTCTCACTGCAGCTACATTTTATGAGCATGGTACAAGGATACATATGTATCTCTATCAATTTCCTCATCAGTAAGTAGCTGCTCAAGACATTATTTTCACATTTCCAAATGTGTTTCCATTTTTCACAAAAATAAGAGCAGTTTTCACAATAAAGCTGTCACACCAAAACCATTCTTTTTACGAAAAACCCACGACCTTGCAGCATTCAGCATAGTGAGGATATGGAGCCACCTGACAGCGTGGAAGAAGGCTTGTACAGCAAACCATCACCCAGGACTTTCAGATTTTATATGAAAGAGTGAAACAGTCATTTCACAAAGTGGTTTCATGGTGTATCTGCAATTGTTTATATAATTTCTTAATCTTTTCAGATGCAATTGAGGATGTTCTTTTTATTCATACACATACCTTGTCCTGTAATCTGTTATATTGTTATCCTCAATAACATCTTGTGGTGCTAGTTACACAGGCAAATTATGTATTATATAAATTTCTCTTTTATCAGATTTATGTTTGCTGTCTTCCAGTTCTATTGAATGTCCCTATTGCTCTTCTGTAGAAAAGGTCTAGAAAGCATCTGAATAAATCCCTAGTAATTCTCTGTATTTAATAGCTCATTACACTGTGCACTACAAAGCTTGAATTACAGACTATGGAATACTGTCATGAAATTCACGTATGTAATCTTCCAAACTATCTACTCCTTATATTCCAATAGACATCTGGAAAAAATGTTAGTATTATTCACATCTGTCAAATAATGCTTTTTTTCTTAGCAATAACCAATACTTGCTTTTTCTGCATTTTCGAGCTGAAAGGATTAAGCACCTTGAAACTGAAGATCTTTGAAACCTATGGGAGTTACAGTTGAGCAAAGGGAAAGTACGAATGTATCAAGTTCATGCTACTTAAACCCTGTTTATTACGTGTACTTAATTACCCTATAAATTAAGGAATATGAGGGCTCATTCTTGAAATCTGTTAATCCATTGTGCATAGAAAACTGTGAGACTACAAACATATATAAAGACTACTAATAAAGAAGTAGATTGCTGGATATGTACCCATAGTGTAGGGAAAAAAAAGAGATTAGGAAAAGGTAAGTCATAATTTATGTAGTTATTGATAATTGAGAGTCTGACATTTCAGCTTACTCAACATCGAACAATTTACATTCTATGATTTATCACAGAACAGTTTAAAGAAAATATTTTTAAGAATTGGCAGTGATTGCCAATTTAATTGGCACTGATTTCTCAGAGATTTTAAATAATATAAATGTTTTTTCTTTAGTGTTTGTAAAGGAATTCCATGAGATGCTTTCCAGTGCTAGATAGGCCATACAATGAAAAATTTAGTATGGATGATGTTCTCGTACTGAAGGGAGGTTAATTTTTATATTCGTCACAACAGACAGTGCTGGAGTGTTTTACAAGATGTTCTTGGCAATGATTTAGGGGATAAGTGAATCCAGTAGTTGGCAACAACTTCTGAAGACAACAGTTTTGCACTGATATAACCTGTGTGCACCTTTGTTTAGGTCATTAATCTACCTTTCTCAAAATCAGTCATGTTGAGAGGGGTTTAAATTGGTCAAGAATTTGACCTTTGTTGCATTTCTAGTTAGTATTGCCTGAGTTTTAAAAGAAAATTCAGCAGAAAAATTATATAATAGTGCAAAACAGGGGAAATAATGTTAGAAATACAATAGGTACTAGGAAGACACCTTGGCAAAAGGTACAAATATATTCACTGATGCTAATATACATAGATTTAATTGGATTTTCTATTAAAAGAAAGCACAGAATCAATGGTTAGCAGAGTTTTGTTTTTTATTCAACAGACAATCAGTTATGAGTCACAACAAATACAGTAAGAAATGCAAATTTCCATTTAATAACAAATAAGATGTTTATGTTAAAATGTATTAAAACATAGTAAGAATATCACTATGTTTCATTTGTAATTATTCTCCAGGACAGAAAACATTCTAAGTAGAATTCCAAGGGTATAAAGCAGGGTTTGGTGTTGACAGCCTGTGTCCAGATCCAGAAGACAACTTAATTTCACATGGCCAGTGGCCACATTATGTAGGTTTTCTATACTGTCTGAACTTGCAGCAACTTTCTTTTTCCTGTATGGATTCCTTTGGACTTTTTTACTTCATCTTAATAAATAAATAAATAAAATTAAATATTTTCCTTCAGAAAAGAGCAAGTACGACTCAAAATATTTTGAATATAACAGCCTCTAAACATGCCATTAATATTTTTTTGATAATTTGGAAAGGGGAAGGAGCAAAAAAATTTTGCTGACATACAAAGCAGCTTGAAATTGGTTAGTCATCTCTTTTCTCTCTCCCTCTTATGAGGTACTGGCATTGTACAGGAGGATTCTCTGGGATTGTACTCTGGTCACAATGCTGCTACCACAGCAATAATGTATGGGGAAAATTGGAGAGAATGGTGAAGTTGTTAAAACAGGCTACATCAAACCTGTATAAAAGCAAAAGCAAAGTCTTCTGTGCCCTGGTGAGAGACCAGAGCTCTATCTCTGCCATGGAAGAGATCTTTTGTCCTTAGAGAAAAAGCATCCCAGAGTGCAAGCCTGCTTATATGGGTTCCTGAAGCACGTCCTCTTCAGGTTTCTAACTCTGCAACAGATATAGATCAAAAGGTGGGATTTAGTTAGCTGTTACAAAGATCCAAACATAGAGAATAGATGCCTGGCAGGTAGAGGATATGAAAAATTGTATTGCATTAAATGATTTAATAACAGTGAAAGTATTATGTTAAAGAAGCCAAACAGATCAATGGCCTTGCAGTTAAGCAGCCTTTTCTGAGAATGAACCATGTATCATTTGAATGCCTTTCTCTAATCAAATCTGCAGAGACCATAAACCCTGGATAGAAGGACAGAAGAACTTGATATGACAGGGTTCACCAGTCATGCAGTCCTGCCCAGGACAAATTTTCAACAGAGTGCAGACCTTCGCTTTTCTCAAAGTTCTATATGTTTTCAGAAGAAACAAGTGAGTTTAAGAATTTTCCTAATCACTTTCTGACATCAATAGAATGATTCCTACTGACTTTACACTGTACTCTATGAGATCATAATTAACACAAGCAATACAGAAAGCAGTAGATAATGCACGTATAGGAAAAGAAGGCAGCTGCAAATTTGCCCTTTTTTACAGTCATTGCTTTAAGAAGAAATACTTTAAGTCATATATTTTCATGTCCTAAAAAGTCACATGATGAGTAGAGTTGGGACATGTCAGCATATAAAACCATTATACAAAGGAATGTTAAAATTTTAACATATCTAGCACTCCCTCTGAAGACTTTATTGTGTATCGTTATGGATTTGGGTATCAGGGCACAAAAAGAGGGAATCTTCTGCTGCATTTCTTCTTTTTACATGGCTAATAAAACAAAGAGTTAAAAAAATGTATTTGCATTAAATGTGTTAGAATTGCTTTTTCACAGATAAGCTGCTATTTCCAGTCTCTAGTATAAATAAATAGCCTTGTACTAATAAAAATCCATTTTTAGATCTTCCTCTTGTTTAGGTTTCTCAGTAAACATAAGAGTAAGAAAATCTGTAGAGAACGCAAACATTCATATACAAACATGGCCTCGAAGAACGTTTCCATCTTTGCATGAGATTTACAACATGCTCATACTGTGACCAACGTGTATGCTGTGACCAACAGCGTAAACCACACACTTTGCTTTTGATCAGACATTGTATTTTTCTTTAAATCTTGGCCGTTGTGGTAATATAATAGGAGGTCATATGTCAGCAGTGAGTGAAAAGATATGTAATGACCATTACTATATCATATTTGGCAGCTATACTGAGGTGCACATTGTGTTCCTGAACTAATTTATACCACTCTAAGGGCCTCTCTGGAGTGCACTGGTGAATCTATAATTCTGCAGGAAGAGATCTGAAGTTTGTACTAACCTTTTCACACTTGAATCCCATTGCCAAGGTAAGAGCCGACACATCACAGAACAGAGTCTTCCTGGGTACCAATTTCAGGCAATGGGGGTGGGGTGGGGGAGGGCAGTGTCACTGGATAGCAAAGTTTGGAGAAGAGTCCCGTGGCAGTATAAATTGACAAGTAATGTGGGGCCTAATCCTATTGTGTTCTCAGCAACTTTTCATCACTAGCAATCCAAATTTGTGACTACACTCATATTTACTTCCATCAGTGACTTCTCATACTACAGATAGTGGGACTACTTATGCATTGAAGTTAAGCACATACACAAGCATTGTATAACCATGGACATAACTTTTTTCTTTAAAGTATTTAAAATAATAATTTAAAATTATTTGTCCAGTTCTCAAAGACCTCAAGATGACATACCTGAAAACAGGTGTTCCTGCACTTGTTTCTGAAGATATGCAGGTATTGACTTAATGGTTGTGACCTCAAATTCCAGGAGACACTTAATGCCAGTGTCAGAGAAGTATGTAACTTCTTTTTAAAGAGAATAAACATATTTGTTAAAAATAGAGTATATCTAAACACAAGAGATACAATTTTCAGATGGAAATGGATGCTGAGGGCTCATGTGCAGCGAAGTATTTATTGCCAAAGGTGTTATCTAGATTCCAGAATTATTTCTACATCTCTTTTCACAATAAATAGCTCCCCCGTGCCACTTAAAAAGACCATAGCATTCATTTCATTTCATGGAGAATGAGCAGCTTGTTACTTGGATGGGGTAGAATTTATTCCCATGCATCAATTTTTCCTTTCCAATTATGAAATAGTTTAAGATACCTGAGAAAAGATCTTTTATGCAGTATGTTAAATGAGTTTTAAATGGACTGGACAAACTTTTTCCTAAAATAAAGAATAAATGTTCCCCATTAACTCATTATTTCCAGATTTCTTTTTGTTGTTATAAAAGCCATGCTTAATTTTATTTTTTTTCCTTGACAAATGTTCTGCTCTGAGATGGTGATCTTTTGTAACTGTTTGGATATATTTCTTCAACTTTAAGGATGGACCAGACTCTAGTGCTGTAGAGAGGTACATAAGGCTGTATCTAGATCTTTTTTCCTTAACATTAGCAACATATTCTTCAATCACTGACACGTGGCGACCATATAAAGGTAAAATGTTTGATTTTATCCAACAGCATATCTTCCTGTTTTTAACTTTCAGTCATTTGTGTCATTTTCCATATTTTGAGTCATTTTCCATATTTTGAATAGCAATCTAACAGGTACCTCTGAGCCTGACACTTACAAAATGAAAAATCTAGGCAAGTCATTATGCAGATGAAGGAACTTGTTCGAGACATCCTAGAGCAGAAATCTGTTTTCAGATCTATGAAAGAAGTAGCAGTCATGACAGGTTAAAGTAGTCATGACAACAGGAAAAAGAAACCAAGTGAAAACAATAACTGCTTGACAAAGTACATTCCTTGAGTGACCTTCTGCTGGTGTTCTTGCAGCTTCTAATAATCCAAAAGATGGAAAACAAAAGACTTAGCAAAACTTGCGTTGAGCAATGAAAATAAATCTAGTCTTGAAAAGCTTATAGGTTGAAAAATTGCTGAATACAGTACTGAAATAAGCCTTCCTAAATTCAGTCAGCTGCTACTTGCTACCAGTCATATTTGAAGTGAGTGAACATGTTTCTAGAAGGAATACACTGTTTTAAAGAGGCTGTTGACCTCCTGATGGCTGGGTACAGGAAAACCATGCATAAAATAAAGTGTTGAATGTTAAATAATGATGCTTCTGAACTCATATAAGCTTGCTACCTCACTCTTTACTGTATACCTGACAGTCTTTCTCCCAGAAGTACCTGCAAAATAAGTACCAAAACAAAACAATCTCCATCTATAATCTCAATAAGTATGCTGCATATTGTTGCCACTTAGAATCTTAAGACTTTGCTTGAACTAACAGGTGAAGAAAAAAAGGATATTTGCTATTTTATTAACACTACATACTTCAGCCAAGATTGTGATTGATCCTGCATACAAACAATATGAATTTTGATTTTATTGTTCAGCACCAATGGATTTCCAAGCATTTTAGATAACAGTTCCTATTCTTTACAGACACAAATCTGAGGCACGTCACTAGTGCAAACTTTCCTGAGGTAACACAGCAGGACACTGGCAGAGCAGAATCCCAGCCGGATGGGTACTCTTCAGCTGAGTGAGCCTATCATGGCAGTAGATAATGCAAATCTGATCTTATATTACATTTGTATTTGAATCCTTTATGTTATATATTTATACATTTATTTATATAAATAAAGCTTCAGATGTACTTAAGTTAGACAGGCAGTGCAGTTACACAGTTCTGAACCTAAGGAAGCAACAGGAAGCATACGATAGCCTAGATTATTACAGTACCATTGAATAATGGGTTTTTTTCCCCCTTCTGTAATTAGCAGAATGCTCATAATAAAATACACATTTTTGTGCATGGATTTAGGGTTCCTGTGAGATCACAGAATCACAGAATCATTAAGGTTGGAAAAGACCTATAAGATCATCAAGTCCAACCATTAACCCAACACCACCATGCCCACTAAACCATGTCCCGCGGTGCCACATCTACACATTTTTTGAACACCTCCAGTGATGGTGACTCCACCACCTGCCTGGGCAGCCTGTTCCAATGCTTCACCACTCTCTCAGTAAAGAACTTTTTCCTAATATCCAGTCTAAACCTCCCCCTGGCACAACTTGAGGCCATTTCCTCTGAAGTTTGGCAATTTGCAGCTGACATCTATGAAACAAAGGAAACCAGTGTTAAAGCTCTACCTGTGTGCACAATAAAATGCATCAGAAAAAGGGAAATCACTTTTCCTCCCCTGGCGTTTTTCTAGATAACTGTTGCTAAGAAGTAATGAAGCAGATAAAGTTATTTTTATTTTTATTTTGGCTCATCAGAAAAGTTATGTCTGCATCTTTTTTTTTTTTCCCAAATCCCTCCTTTCATTGGGAAATAAAAACAACTGTATATGGCCATACTAAATACCCATCTCTCCAATGGTAGGCAGTGATGGATGCCTGAGGAAGAGCAATGAGGAGAGGATGAGCAGTCTGCAAGACTTCTCCAGGATGCTTCCACAGCCTTCTTCCCCTGTTGGTGATGTTATGGTGGCTGCACCATCAAGAGGCTGCCCGTGATGAATGAACATGTTAGCTTGCTTTCATATGAGCAGTGCTATAATCAAACTTTAAGGATACCCTTTTCAGAAGTCTGTCGTGCAAGAGTTCACCAGAAAAAAACACAGCTCTCTGGGCATGCCTTAAGAAAGGACTAGACTTTGTGGATGACCTCATGGACCAAGAGGCTAAAGAAATGTATTGTAAGGCATGATCTAAATGATAGGTGCCAGCCTGGGACTTTGTAACTTCATTTGCATCCTGTGCTCCACGGAGAGGACAAGTGACAGGATCACACCAAGAAGAAGTTTGCTGATGGCATGGTGCGGTAGGGTAGTGGAGCTGGAAGGTGACTTCTGCAGCCCAGCAGAGGGTGGAGGACAGAGGCATCTCACAGTGGAAGATGGGAACTTGGCAATGGCTTGTCCTCACACCTGCGATGGCAATACTGTGGTGGTTCCACTTGCATGGAGAGCTGAAGGATCCTGGCGGCAGCTCTCCCAAATCCTTTTTTCTGTAGGAATGCAAGCAATGTGGAACAGACCACAGTAAAAGGGAGCAGCCAATCTACAGCTGTGGGACAGGGTTTTAGTGGGGAGACTAGGAAGTGGTTAGGTGGTTTGGAGTATTCAGAATAAAATAGCAGTCAGAGATCCTCCTTGGGACGACTTCAGTCAGTTGAACAGTGAGATTGGAAATGAAAGGAACATGTGGAAAAGAGTGTGAATGAGTCTCTTTCCCCATGTGAGTATCGTTTGAAGGGGGAAAGAAAAACGAAAGGCAGGAGAGGTTAAACTGACTGTTAAATAGAAGCACATTTCTTGCACATAAAGTTTTATTGTGAGGGTTGTGTTTATGGGCCTAGTGAGAAGGGCTGATTAAATGGCAGGTTAATAAAGGGACAGCATGTGGTTTCTGACCTAGGTGGAGAAAAGTTATAAGGTGGGAGAGAAAAAAGTCTGACTGAGGGCCAAGTATGGAAAGAGGAAATCTTACATCGACACTGCCTATAATAACTGCTCCTTATTTAATATGGAGGAAGCTGCAGCAGAGAGCGAAAAGAAATGTGGCATGTTCCATTGCATTATCACCAAGGCTAGTAAATTCATGGCTAGGATCTGTTATCAGACTATAGTCAATACCCCAAGTGACTGAGACTTCTGTGTCCTGAAGTTTCAAAACTTCTAGCCCAGCAGAAAGAAAACCTGTTACGATACCATCAGAGCCAAATATAATAAGTCTATATGGAACTGAAAGTTTTGTAGGTAACCTTCTATGTTAAAACTGATTTCTTTACATAGGTAAGTCACCAAAAATTGAAGAAAGAAACCAGCAAATAATTTACAGTGATGCTTTCAGTATAAATCTGTACAATGATACAATTATAATATCGCTGCATAGTAGAACTATAGATAATGTGAGCTGGATGTGATAGCCGCTGTGGAATTCAGTCAAAACATGGTCACATCTCCAAACATCTAAGATCTGACATTTTATATGTAATTGTCATACATCTACACTTACAGAAGTACTGAAGATCCCAACTAACTGAAGTGGTTTGTTTTATTGTATTAGCTCAGCCTAGTATCTTACTCAGTTTGAAACCCTTGCCATCATTCTCACTACTGAAAGCTAAAATACACATGAATTAGCAAGAATGGAGGTAAATCCATTTGCTGTCTGTGCATGCAACCATAGGTCAAACTGCCTAACTCTGACGTAACCAAGTTTGCCAAAGCTTCTACACATCTGTGAAGTCTACGTTGGTGTCTGCTAGGCAAATTCCATTTACTTGCCTCTGTGGTACTTCTCCTCTGTTGACTTAGCATTTCCTGAAATACAACTCTCTTTGACCTATGGTCTTGGAAATGCCTATTTAGTATGGCAAATTATCATTTCCAGTGCTTCATCATCACTTTTGGCAAATACCACTGTTCCAGCAGAAAGTCATTATTTTTATGGAAGTTCAGATGTGCTGCTCTACAACGGAACATAATGACAGGATGCCCTCAAGTGGCAAAATATAAACTCCACCCAGTAAAAATTAAAGTGGTTAATATAGAGACAATCCCTGCTAGAAGACACCTTGTTGGTTCAGATATTGACACTTTAGATGAACTTAAATATCTCCTAGTCCTAAAATGGTATAAGGAAATTAATTAAAATCACATAATATAACTTTTGCAAGACAAGAATTGGGGCAAGAAAGAAGTTCCCAAGCATGAAAGGTTGTCTAGTTTTAAGCCTATGTGGATTTATTAATTTCTTGCCTACAGTATTAACTTTTAGTTCTTTCACAGGACTAGCAAAATCTTCATATACTTCCTGGTATTCCTAGATAGGGACTATCAATAGACAGTGTAATTGCAGGAATTCTCATATATTTGCATTAATTCAGGCATGAGCCTTCTATTTCAAAACCATACTTTACCAAGTCCTATGAAAGTGAATTACATTAACGTATTCATAAAGAATCACAGATGATGTTTTATAGGTTCACTGTTCTTTGGCAATACAGCACACATCTACACAAATCATTTTCTGAATTCATGGGAAGTTGGATTGCACTGAGTGACAAACCTGGCAACAACAACGAAAAGAAATATTCAGCAGTTGGTATAAATTTTATTTTTAAAAGTTCTTCAACTCTTAATAAGAATTTTCATTCTCCCCACCCCCTTAAAAAAACAACAGAAGTTTTGACTAACCTAATTTCTTTTTTCCCAGTAACCCAACAGAGGTTTTGCAAGGAATAGCATTACTACTTTGGTAATATAGTTAGTTTGTTTTGTGTGAGAAAAAAACAATAGGTTTTGTAAGTAAGCCAGAATATGCAAGGTAGGAATATTCATTAATAATGCAAATATTTCCATGATTACTCTGCTAAATAGAACAGAGCAGAACTTTGTGGTTTCTATTGCTTTCTCTTTAAAACCCTGTTTTTTAACTAAACAGATCTCATCTGAAAAAATATCGGAAAATAAGTGATAAGGGGCTCAGCTAATCCTAAACTCTTCCTCTTTAAAGTCACTGTTTTATCTAACATCTGAGGTTTCTCTTCATTAGGTCTGTAATCTTCTTAAAACCTCCTATTTCCATGAGAGCCACAAGTATTTCCACATAAGGTTTTTTAAGTAGGTAATTCTACATACATTCATGAGGCTGATGTGACATCATCCACACTGCTCAAGGACAAAGGACTTGTCTTTATTAAAACATCATGCCTTTCAGTCGTCTTTTGCTAAGCTAAGGCTATAGTATTTCTAAAAGTACTACATTGAACATTTTGCATGAAGGCTAAGAGATTTTAAAACAATGTAGATAACCTTATTCTGGTCTTTGAAACAAACAGAAAAGCTGTGAAAAATCATTAATGTTACCACAGGTGTGGGAAATGATGCTGGAATAATTCCCTTTTTGCACACCACTTATTTCCCTGACTCCCCACTCAGGCAGCTACGTGCCCATATAATGTGGTCCTTGCCCTCTTACTCTCCCCTTCTGACTGCCTGGGTCAGTCTTTACATAAAAGAACCCAAGTTCCACCTACAAAGCCGTCTCTCTGTCTTTATTTTCATGGCAGACACTTTTATATCAGAGTACTTTCATCACAGTGGCACCCATACCAGAGCCACAATACTGTAGTTAAGGGTCTGTTCTTTGGCATTTCTATTCTAAAGCACTATTGTATGAGGTTGCTCAGCAGCTAAAATTCCTTCCATGCTGAGACTTGGCATACAAGTGCTTAGCTCAAAAGCAATTTAATTTTTTTAAAATTTTGTTTTTAACTCTCGGGTGTCCCTTTGGAAATTGTAGAGGTGAAAAACAATAAATGCTGGCTGTCTTTGAGTGATTGCTGGCTTTGTGATGGTGTGAGTGATTTTTACAACAAAATATTGCATGCTGTTTGTCAGTAATGTAGATTAAATAGTTTTCAGGGACCATCTGAAATCCTTGAATTACCCTCTATGAAATAAGTAAAACAAGATACAGTAGTAATTTTGTCTTCTGAAAGGTTGCTACATTTGCTAGAGTGTGAAGGTTCTCTCCTAGAATGATAATTTTTAAACATTATAGTGATACAAAAATCATGATAACTTTAATATCAGGATAGCTTTAACCAGGAGATTTAGGAGATAAAATAGTTACCAGATGGAATGAAACAGAATTCTTGCCTTCTCATCCCCTTGATGAAACAGTCTATCTAGCAAGGTTTACTCTGAGGATTTCACACCATCCTTTGAATCCATTGTTAGGGGTTGCTCATAGTGGCAAGGTGCCAGACTGATGGACTTTTGGTCTGTTCTCGTGTGGTTAAGAATGGAAAGGGTGCCGAGCAGCTTAATGTGGATTAATGGTGCCACTTTAAATTATATCACTGTTATTTCAGAAAAGGCAGGAAAACACTGAACCATGTTACATCAGAATATTGATTTACAGTTCTTATACACCCACAGATGTTACTAGTAATAGAAAAAATAGATTAAATACACAAAGAGTTTTGGGGTTGGGGTTTTTTTTTCATCTTTTAAGAAGGGACCAAAACGTGGGGGGTTTGTTTGAAGAATTGCTGGCTGATTATACAGATTTCCAGGAACAGACACAGGCACTAACTGACAATGATAACTTTCTCTTTAAATAGATTAGATGATGCAACTTGAGTATTTATTCCCACACTAGAGACAAGGTGAAGCTGTAACTTCCCAGCAGGACACTGTCCTAGTGTACAAAACATGACTGAGGGCAGGGGTTAACATGGGAAGCCATATCATTTCTTTTGGACATCACAGTTTTGCTTGAAATCTGACACTAGGACACAACTTGCTGAAGGCCTACTGGCCTGAATCCTTTATTTATCCTCATGTGTTAAATGCCAAGGGTAAATGATGTACACATTTTCCAGAAGTTACCTCATTGATCATATCTGAGCTATCTAGACTGGCTTTTAAGATGTCTGTTAGCCTGTTTGCATACTGGAAGAATGATATACAAGCATATGTGGTCCCCAGTCCTTTGCACCTGCCATGCAGGTTTCCCAGTAAACATTGCTGTCCTGTAGACTAAACTGCCCTGAAAATCCTATTCATGCTTTGAAACTACTTTTTTACGTGTTTCCTTGTAAAATTATTTATTTCTATTTATTATTTCTTATTTCAGTAAATACTCTTGTATTTATTGTCCCTTACGGCTTTGCTTATATAATCCAACATACCTCTTGTCCTGGTTTCAGCTGGGGTAGAGTTAATTTTCTCCCTAGCAGCTGGTATAGTACTGTGTTTTGGATTTAGGATGAGGATAATGTTGATAACACACTGATGTTTTAGTTGTTGCTGAGCAGTGCTTACACTAAGTCAAGGGGTTTTTCAGCCCTGCCAAGAGCACAAGCAGCTGGGACGGGACACAGCCAGGACAGCTGATCCAAACTGGTCAAAAGGATATTCCATACCATATGACGTCATGCTGAGCAAAAACGGGAGGGTGGGGCTGCTGCTTAGGAGCTGGTTGGGCATTGGTCACTGGGTGGTGAGTAATTGCATTGTGCATCGCTTGTTCTGTATATTCCTTTATCATTATTATTATTGTTTTCTTCCTTTTCTGTCCTATTAAGCTGTTTTTATCTCAACCCATGACTTTTACTTTTTCTCTGATTCTCTCCCCCATCCCACTGTGAGGGAGTGAGCGAGCGGCTGTGTGGTGTTTCATTGCTGGCTGGGGTTAAACCATGACACCTCTAGAGATACAAGGAAGGCATTAGGTACCAAATGTCTATTCTAAAAAATGTTTGTATTTATATGACATTTTTCTTTCCCAGTTTTTCAGTGTAAGCCAAGAAATGTTGGGTTTATACCTTTAAAGGCACCTATTTCTCCTGCTGCGAAAACAAACTGACAAATCAAATACCATGTCCTATTTGATACTGCAGTTCCTTTGTGAGGATTACAGGTAGGTGAAAAAACTGTGGGCATGCATAAGACTTGAGAATTGAAGAGTGGCTTCTTCTCAGAATCAGGCTGTGACCACTAACAAGCTGGATCTTCTAAGTGTCTCCTTCTGGGAATATCTAGCACCAATAGCACCCCCAAAAATGTGGAGGCAAGATACTGGAGGTCCAAGAAAAAAATAATGTGAGAGATAAAGTCTAAAAACAACATATCTGTATTGGTAAAAAAATACACAGTTCTACTACCTTCCATTTTACTAGAAAATCAAACAGAGAAATATAATTGGAATAGCAGCAGAACTCCAATTCAAAATCAATTGTCTGCAGGAACAGTAAAGGAAACCTTTTTGAGTATCCGCCAGCTATGCTTTTTTTGTGTGTGTGTAAATATCCTCTTATTCAAGCTTAGTCTAGTGTGATAATCAGCTCTCTTTTTTAACAAAATGTACAAAATATCTGAAGCAATTAGACTGCATTACTGTCTAATTATACCAAATGGTAATTTTCAAATCAGAGCTACTGTATTTTCTGTAGCTATACAATCACAAATTAGTAAGCTCTTAAATTAGTGGGCTTCTGCTGGAATCACTGTCAAGGTCTTTAACTACAGTACAGCAGTGTGAACACGCTTCTGTAATACACCCAATTAGTAAATCATTCTGTTACTCATTACCTAATTAAAGATTGCTTTTCTTTTTACACATTTTTACACACACTTGTGTGAGTTTGGGTGTTTATGAATATGTATAGCCTATAGAAGTAAAACAAGAAGTACTCGTTTATAGAGTATTATTTCTGAATTATGAAACTGAAAAACTCTTCTTCACACAGTGAACATTTATGAGGTTCTTAATTGTGTAGCAAATGCAGGTGATGGATGTGTAGACATTAAAACCAGATGTCTTAGTCTCTTGATCTTTAAATTGTCAACTAGTGGCACTCTTTTTAACTAAGTCTGTTTAATCATTTATATCAAAAGAAGGTTCTGTGTTTTGCTTTAATGATGGACACTATTTCTTGCCTTACAAGCTGTGAAGATTGATGAGAAATTTTAACAAATTAAAAAAGAGGTAAGGAGCATTTTGATTAAACACCCTTGTTCGAAGAAGAAGAGTGAATAAACACATCACAAAATAACAAGATAAGGCCGCTCTCTGAACAGCTGAAAAAACCCGGGTAATGACATTTTTTTTAAAAAGTAATTACACTAAATGGGTCATTAAGAACATTCAAATTCATATGAATTATTGTAAGCACAGAGAAAAATAGAGAAGCAAATCCATACAAAAAATTTTCTATAATGTATGTTTTTAATCTCTGGGTATGTTTTATGTCATTAAAACTCTGATTTCAATTTTAGTTTCAGTAACATTTCAATAACTTTGTAAAAATGCCATCAAATACCCAGAACTCGATCCTGATTTAGTTTCTTTCTAAATAAAGAAATAATACTCCGAATGGAAAATTATTTGTACTAGTTATCTTTCCGTTTTAAAAATCACACTTTTCTCTCTAAAAAAAAAGGTGAAAGCCTGTTTCTTCATGTTATAGACACAGGAAATGTACACAAAAATATGGAAGATTCTAATGAGTTGACAACACGGATGATTATTTGGGAATATTGATTGACTGTAAGACTATTGTGAGCCACTAACAGGCTGTGGCAGCAAAAAAATGGTGAATGGTGTCTTAAGCATTTCAAGGATGCATAGTGAAGTACCAGTGCTATAGTACTGATTCCTTGTCTGGAATTCTGTGGGCAGTGATGGTGGATGCTACATGACAAATATAAATCCAAACCTGAATGAACTCAGAAAAGGGTCATTAACATAAACAGGTGAATAAATTATTTACCGTATGAGAAGAGAATTAAAAAATCAAAGCATACTCAGTCTAGTAGATAGAAAACTGGGAGGGATTGCATTGCTATCTGCCAGTGCCACAGACATGTACAGGGAGCAAAGCCCATCTTCAATGGAGGTAAAAGTAAGCCCGGAATCAAAATGGCTATTTTAATTGGGAAATTAAAAGATTTTGAAGAAAACCCTTCAGTATGATTAGAGGGAAGTAACGCAGTATGTTTACGTGGAACTTGAAGTTATGAATAGGGTATACTGTATGTCGTAGCTTCTTGTGACAGGAAGGGAATGGATCTGGTGACATTGAGGTAAGCATGGCAATCGGCAGAGGATTTGTGTGAGGTCCTGGTCCCACCATCTGTTAGCTTAGCACCAACTGACTTGAAAAGACCTGACACGTAGCAATTCATTCTCTGCTTTTTTTCCAAATAGTATCAATGCCCGTGAAGATGCTTCCAGTCCTTCATCCTCTATAGATAACTACTACCTCAATTTCAGTTAAAAAAATACAAAAATTTCCAAAATTTTTCAATGTGTTTGGTGTACAAATCTGGACTGAAAAAAGAATGAAAATACAGTCTCTCTTTCTTGAGTGGTTTCTTCTCCAGCCAGGTGCAGCCTAGCTCCTGCAGCATTACAGTACATCTAGGCTGATCTACTGGCAGTTGAAGTGAGTATATAAAGAGCGAAGCTAACGTAGTGCAGTGGCTGAAACTGATAGACCTTTACACATGTAAATCTGAAATACGGTAGTCAAGAGAAGGTTTGTTTTGTGTTTGCATTCCAAACAGAGCAACTTGAGTTTTTCAGAGTTAAGTTGTCCACCATATCTAGCTGCACTGTTTTTTTCTCCTCTGTGATACGAGGGGAAGAATATGTTGTTACTATTTACCTCTAATACGGATGTATCTCTGACCCTTTTATTTCCAGCATACTAGTCACTGTCCAGGCAGGAAAAAAAAAAATAAAAAGCCTTTGCTCATGGATTTTGAAATCTAAGGAGTCCTTTTAATGTGTGAAATCTAGATGAGGGTCATTACTTGAACTGCTCACTGCTCCTATACAATTTACAAAGCAACAGCAGGGATGTAAGCAAGCCTGAGTCTCCAGAGGAAGGTAAAGGAATGGATGGGTAACACCACACTCCTGAAATTGCACTCTGGACCTAAAAGTGAGCCCTCCTGGGTAATGGTGTATATAGGATTGATAAAGGATGATAAAGTGTTTGCACTTCTCTAATTACTTGTGTGATAAAAGATTGTACACCTGAAGTTTGGGATTTCAGTTCAGACACACAATTCTTTTTAGCAATTGTAGTGAGGGCTCTTACCTGTTACAAGCTGCCTGACAGCAGCTGATAAACTGGGAGATGTGGGTCATCTTCCCAGCTAAGCCACCCATCTAATGTTTGGCAAGAAGCCTCAGGGGAAAAGGACATTATTACAAACATATTTATGGGGATTCTCTAACTGTTTATGCATCAAGAGAGCCCCGGAAAATAAATAAGGATATCTGGTTGTTTCCTCATATGTCATCACAGCTCATACAGGGTAAGTGGCTGAGCATTGAACATTGGCAGCAGAACAGGAGAAGCCATGTGAAAAGGTTAGCCAAAAATGTCAGCTTTAACTTTAGGGGGCTAATGCATTCACTCAGAACAGAAAATCCATATAGGACTAAAATTAAACCAGTAGGCCAGCTAGAAAGCTTACTTTGTGTACAGAGTTCATAAAGTTGTACTCATTCCGTATCAAAGTATGCCTGTTTCATAGTCACGTATTATCTGGAAACTAAAGCAATCTGATTTGCCTTCTGCAGATGCTGGGTAATGCTGAAAAAACCAGTCAACCTGTTTAGGTGCCTGAATACGAACAGTAAAGCTTTCCTTTAGGTACCTCTGATTCACACATTTTCTATAACTTGAAATGTCACAAAGCAATGGACATAAAAGACCTTTTCTGCACTGAGATTTTTTGTACCTGCT
This sequence comes from Gavia stellata, assembly GCF_030936135.1. Lineage (NCBI taxonomy): Eukaryota > Metazoa > Chordata > Aves > Gaviiformes > Gaviidae > Gavia > Gavia stellata. The sequence continues at coordinate 18,529,611 of NC_082598.1, read as the reverse complement.
CATTCAAAGATGGGGTCACCAGAATAGGACACATTAAGTATTTGGCAATTCAAATCAGGGACTGGAGCTGCTGCTCTCCGTGTATTCTGTCAGACAGATGTACTTGCAAACTACTGAGCTGTGCAGACCCTGTGTTCTTCAGAAATGCTCCCCTTAAGGAAAACAACTGATTTTTTTTCCATCAGACAGCACAGTGAATGATGTTCAAACATGCCAATTATATATAACCTATTCATTTTCCTACTTTCTATCCTTCAGGTTGCTTTTCATAAGGTGCAGATTTGAAAGTTCTCAGGGAAGAACAGAAAAACATTTTTTATTTACATCTTGTTCATGCCCACTAACTTATGGGATTAATTCCTTTATAGTAAATTAAAACTATTCACATCACGGCCAGAATACCAGGTTTGATTAGACAAGTCATTTGAATAAACTGATACAATTCTTGTATTATTTGATGCAAAGTGTAATTTCACTGAAGCATATACTATACTATTATAATTCTGTAATTTCGTGACCATGCTCTTCAATTTAAAAATCCATTATGCTGCTTTTCAGTTGGACACCAGGAATATTACTTTTTTAAGCCTGTCTGTCTTTAAAATCATAAGGGCTAAACAGTTCAGTGAAAGCTACTTTATGTATTTTCTTACAGCCTTGAAAGTGGTAGCAAGCTCCTGGCATGTCTGGGACAAAGACTGTTAGCTGATTTATCCAACTCTGACACTAGGAGAGGCTTTTCTGTCTAGGTACAATGGGGTTTTCCTCTTCAGCCAAACTGTTTAAGGTCCTCTACAAATGGCTGCAGCTGGCAGAAGCTAGGATTTCTGAAGACGTCTGTGATGACTGGCAAACTCAGTTCTGGCAGAGCATAAGCCTGGGATATTTTTAAGTGTTACGCAGCAGAGTGGCAACCGTGTTTAGCTACCACTGTTTTCCTGCCTCACCCAGGCACGTCTAGTAAGGTGCCCTTTCTCACTGTCCTTGCTATGGCACCCCTTACCCAGGCATAAATCATGAGCTGGAATTTTCTTCAGATTATATATATAAGTACAGTCTTAATACATGGTGCCGCAAACCCACAATGCATATTCTTTTAGAATTAAAAAAAATAGCAAGTATCTATTGAGTGGAAACACTTTGATTTCCTTTTACTTTAGATCACACTGTAACATAACTTATTGCATTTAAATAAGCAATATTTATGCCTCTAAGCTTGTTCCAACATGACGAGCGTCAGTGTTATAGTTCTCACTAAAAAATATCATAGGTAACCAGTATGGATTTCTAAAAGTTCAGGAGGTGTGGTTTAAAACAAATGTTGTCAGTTTGAAATTTAGTTACTGTAAAATAGTAGAGACAGTTGTCATTTCTGATCCATCATGTCTTAGTGAATTGCTCGGCCACTACTTGATGGTTTTGCAAACATACACATTTTTTAAGCATTTTTTTCTCTTCTTTGTGAAAATACCACCAAAATTATACTAGAAGATAGAGTTTAATGGAAAGAACTGCAGAAAGTACTAGCAAACACACCAAAAGAAGTAAAGTAAATAATAGGTTTGAATTTCCTTCACACAGCAATCCTGGGGTTTACTTATTACTATTTTTTTTTGTCTATAAGGGTTATAAGGGTTGTTCTATGCTTTATATAATCTCATCTGAAGTAAAACTGACTACAATATTAATCACTAGCAATTCAATTATTTCCATGTTGTAGCTTTCAGGGTGGTGCCACAAAGGACTTAAAACTTATTTAAATTAGTCATCTTTCCTATTAGTGATTTGGGATTTTAAGATATTATCATATAATAATAGAGGAGAGGGATGCTCAATCAAAGTGATGAAGAGTGTGACATACAGAAGTGGAAGATCACATTACAAAGTTTAGTCCAAAACAGAGTCATGCTTTATGGACTAGACTTTGTGCTTCACTTGGTGTGAAATATAGAGGATTTTTTTTTCACTTTACCTATGACAATTATTCTAGAAATATTTTTATCATATGTAATTACAGTAAGAAATTCAGATATGGGAAAAAACTGTTTTGTAAGGTGTTGTGGCCCAACAATTATTATGTCCAACGTTTCCAATGAGCAATTAGTTCGCAAACAGGCTGTCCCTTTTCCCAAGGCTTCCCATGCTCCTGGGTGCTCTGAGGGACACGGTGGATGGGCTGGTGAATCTCTGAATTTCGGGCAGTGTGGATGTAAACAGCTGTGACAAAACTACAGCTTAACAAATGATCATCCCACTTGTTTGTAGGTAGTAGAATCACTTTCAAATGTCAATAAAAAATAATTGTGATCTGACGTAAATGTCCTTGGGGAGAAGACCCCAAGAGAGGCCATTGTCAGAGCCAGCCATTCAAGACAACCTGTGATTTTGCAGTGCTACAAATCTGATAAATGTAATCTTTCTGAAAGGTTCAGTTAAAGCAATTATTGCTGAAGTATCAAATGTAAGAACAACTCTTTTTTCTTAGCTTTTTTTTTTCCCTAGTGCACCTTGCCCCATTGTCAGAATCTCTTAGCACTTCAGATAGTTTTAAAGCAGTGGAACAACTAATATTACCAACATTGAGCATTGATAAGGATCATACTTCATTAGCCAACCCTTAATCACTATCAGTGAGAAGAATTGTCTAACAATAAGTAAGGTTTTCAGCTAATTTGGGTGAAAATCTGAGACTTACATGATTGTTTCCTGACTCTTCAGCAGAGGAAAGGCTCACTGCCATGATGTTAATTTTGAAGCTAAAGACAACTAGATGAAAACCATCAGCCTCTGGTTTTCACATCGTAGGTTTCAAGTTTTAAATGAAAGGTCCCTGTGAGAGCCATGCAAATACTTCTACTGAGTCAGGATTCTTTTGCATCAGTGTCTGTGAACATCAGAATTCTTTTGCATCAGTGTCTGTGAACATCAGAACTATAAGCCAGGTGTAAGACCGCTGTTGGGTCAGTACTACAGCCAAAGCAGCACAGAGTTTTGTAGAAGGGCAGTAAATTAGGTTTTGCTAAACTCTATCATTCCACGATTGGACTATGACCAATTCTCATGCTTACTATCTAGGAGACTGTGCCAACTCTGTAGACACAACTCACAGATAAAGGACAACAGACTGCAGTTTAGCACGACTGTTAGAAACTTAATCACCTTAGAAGATTTTCTCAGGCTCCCTTGTGTCCATTAACAATTATCTTTAAGAAGGTACTTACAGAGAACAGATCTTTTTAAAAGGAGAAACTGATGAATTATATACTAGCTTAGTTTTAATTCCTGGAAAAAATATTTAATCAAAAAGATTATTTCTGACTACCTAGAAGATAACAAGGAAATACATAAGAACCACCAAGCATTTGTTATAATCAAGTGTTGTCTATTTTTCTTTTGAGACATTTAATGGGCTTATGTGTAGTGTCATATCTATTGACTTCACTAAGTTTTCTAACAATATCTCTCATGACTAGTTGAAACTGCCATAAGATGAGCATGCAGATGGATAAAAGCAAGTTCTGAAGTTCATTGTCAAGTTAGAAGGATGTTTTAAGTAGGATTTCACAAAGCTCTGGATGGAAGCTATTCAAGAATGTCATTAGTAACTGTTTCATAGAATACAGACCCTGCTTACGCAGGCTTCACCAGTGGGAGTGGCTGCAGGCACATTTCAGTACAGTGCTGGGATTCAGTGTCATTCTAACATTGGAGAAATAATCCTTGGAAAGATGGATACTGTTCAGCAAGGAAAAATGCAGAGTTCAATGGGTAGAAATAATCAGCTGTCTCTCATAGGAGTAGGAGGGTCTAAATTACAGTTTTACAGAAGAGGACATACAATTTTTCACAGACCAAAGGCTGAATGTGAACTACGGATGCAGCACTGCTAAGGAAAGGCAAATAATACCAACATGTATAAATAATAATGTAACTGCAAGACAAATGTAGTGGCCCTTTCAAAGAGTGTAGTGCTGGCCAGGCCAGTACTTGTTGTATCTTGGACATAAGAGGTCAAAAAATATTTCGACTAGCAGGGGGAAATCTAAAGGAGAGAAAAGAAAAGGATCAAAGATCACAGTGATGGCCTTCTTTGAATCTTTGAGTTGTCAGACAAGCGGCAAAGAGGAAGAAAACAAATCATTCTCATGTCTGCTGTGGATCGAGTGCCACAGTATCACAGAATCAGACTTGAAAGGAGCTTTGAAATGTTCTTGCAGGCAACATCACCCCTTCTAAATATATTCTGTGTTAGACCTTGAGTCATTAGTCTGAGTGGAAAACTATTGTAAGAGCCACTACTCTGATATTTAGAAACCTCCTTCTCAAGGAGGAGATCATAGAAAACTCAGATGGCAGAATAAATACTTACACAAAATGAATATATCCTACGGCATGCTGTGTGAGAACTGTTGCTGTTCCTTATTTTGAATATCACTTGCACATAATGTCTGACACTTGGATATTAGCAGGCTAAGAGTGTAGGCAAACCAAAAGAATTTTCAAGAATCTTTCAAGAAAAACAATTTTTCCAGTCACCAGTTCTCTTAGAAAAGGTGTATATAAGCACTGTATCTACTCAACAGCCACTTATTACTTATTATTATTAAAAAAGTAGTGATTGGAAATTAGTCTGAAATCTGAAAAGAGAGGTAAATATTACTTTGTACAAATCCTTAAAAGAAAATACAAACATTTAGATTAGTCCTGATAAAATTAGGCCCAGCTAGTTAACCTTTAAAGACAGAGAACGAGATAAACAACCCTTTCACGAGAGCTTGTCAGGCAGGCACAATTTATTACAAAATTATCCTTATTGCCAATGTAGCCAGAGACGTTCTGATCTGATATTTGATCTATATTGTGTGAAAGAAGTGCTACTTTATACGAGATTATAAAAATTATGCCTGTTAAATTACAGAAGAAAATGAACAGAACAATGGAGAACTATGAATGAAGCAAATAAAGAAATTGCTGAGTAGGCTAGAAAAAAATGTTATATTTCCCCTATTTAAACTCTGACTCTTATACAACTAATTGCATATTTTTTCTCCAAAAACAAGTTTTGCAAATAGGCTATACTTGGTCTGTCCTTTGTGTTTAGCCCCTCCCATTTTTACCTCCTTACGGAGAAGGAAATTAAGAAGGTATCCCTATCTGAGCTTACTATATGTATTTTTTAAAAAAATAGAAGCAAAACATGGTCTCTCACCATCTGTAATATAGGCAGGAAACCCTTATGCCCTCAGTCCCAGCTGCCCATGACCATCTTACATCAAATGCAGATAGCAGAGACATCTCTTAAATCAAAAGGATGGTTTGGTTCACTGTACAATTGTAAGCAATCTTACACATTTTTAAAAGTCCTAATTTTCTTTCAAATGTTATTACATTTTTAAAAAATCTTAAAGTTTAATAGTATTTACAGCCTCCTAAGATTGTCCCCTTCCTCCTAAAACTTAGTGAGTTTAACATCCTCTAAGAGGAATAAATCCATCATTCTTGTCAGCCTCAATAATAAGTTTTCATTGAAAAAGCAACTTGATAAAATAAAAAAGAGCAATAGTAACATGTCAGGCAACCTAAGAGAAAACATATATTGCAAAGTCTATCTGTGCTCTTTTGAACCTTTGTAAGAAGTGATCTTGAAACGAGAGCTGCACTAAGCTTTTTCTTAAAGATCTGAACTGCAGAGAAAGAGTTCCTTTAGGAGAAAATCTTTTGAACTTTATATATTTGAATCAGCTGTTTTATCTGGAGAATCTGTAACAGCACTTTTGCTACATGAATTTAGAACAGAAATAGTGTATTTAATTTAGTGCATTTACATTGTTGGAGGAGGATTTCTGAAATGACTTGTCTTAAGCTCTCGCTAAGCTTTCAAAGCTTATAGGACTTTAAAAAATAGTTCACAGTCCTGCAGTTTTAATTGAGCTGTATGGCAGTTTTATGGAAAAGGAGAATTTTTAAGAGACGTTTAAGTGTCCAACATATCAAAGGTAGTTTGGTAAAATTTTGTTCAAGGTTAACAAGCAATAATTCACATATTAACCTAACTAGAGGGAGAAGCCAACAGATAACATTTTTGCCATTGAGAAAATGGTTCTGCATCACATTCACAAATAAATGTCATTGGAACATGTCTTTGCATCTGTGTTATACGCAGCAATTTTTAACACGCCAATTCAAATTAGATACTAGGTCAGCAGAGAACACTCTGATCATGTAGTCCACCCTCCTTCATGATACAGGCCCCTGATCCTCCCTGAATTAATTACTGTTTTAACTAGTGGACGACTTCTAAAAGCAAAACATGTTAAGTAGCGGAGAACTCGCAATACTCCTAGTAGTCTGATCCAGTGGCTAATAATTTTTACTATTTAAAATTCTTAAAATATTTCCGGTTTTAATTTTTCTAGCAGTAACTTCCAGCATTTGACTCTTGTTACATTTTTGGGTGAAATGTTGAAGAGCTTTACATTACATTAAGAAATTTGTCAGTCCCTTAAGATTCGCTGTGATCAAATCTCTCCATAAGCCTTTATTTGATACTCTAAACAGATAAATTTTGAGTCTTTGTCTATAAGGCATGCTTTCCAATACTTTTATCATCCTCCTGGCTCCATTTTTAATCATTTCCCTTTGGTGTATTTGCATTCACTTTAGAGAATTGGTTTTACACTAAACCAAGCATGTCTGATGCCTAACTTACACTACAAGTTATGTCTATGATGGTAACACAGTGCTCTTCATTCTGGCTAGACCAGTGAATGTCATTTGTCAGTTTGATGACAGTGCTAGTCTTCGGTTTTATAGAACAAAAGAAAGAGTCTGTTGGAATTCTCTTTTCAGCGGAATTTGTTCCAATATGCACTTTGTTCTGTTTTTCTGTCCAGTCTTTACCAATTAATCTCTTGTTGCTTCTCTTCGCTGACTAATCTATGTTACAATGCCTCTGGGATACATTTTTCAGAAGTATCGTACCTTGGTGTGATGTTCATCCCCCATAGAAATTAATGGTAAAGCTCCTGTTGACTTCCAGCAGCAGAGAGGAGGAAGTGCCAAAATTTCTGAAAGACCTTAGCCTAACTAATATCTTCTTGATACTTCATAATACATTTATTGAAATCTTCCTTTAAAACATGGTGCCGCCAAAGTATTGAGATATTTCTGTCTGCAAAGCATTCTTTGAGTTCATAGACAGCTCAGAAAGCAACAATTCTATATATATCGATATGATTGAAGTAGCAGCCTTTAAATTCTTACAATCACCCTATGATTTAAATCACCCTGTGATTTTAAGCCCTCTCTTGCTAGTGGCAACTGAAGTTGCAAAATTGCTTTGGAAATTTTCAGAAGTTATTTCTATGGGTGATTGGACAATGTAAGGATTTTAGAATAGAGTTTAAATTTGCTATTAATTCAAAGCAGTTTTTCATAAATTGTGTCAGTTATCCACAGTTCATAGTTATGCCTTTAAATTTCCTCCTGCCTCCTCATTAACCACAGACAAACCTATTCACCATGTAGAATGGAAAGAAGACATTGTCCTTTAACTATTTTAATCTCACACTAGAAAATTAGGCATCTGGTCACTGTAAATGCACCTTTCTCATGGAAACAAGTAAAAGATTAACAAGAGAGGCCACTGTTATTCTAATTTCAGTTTCTCTGGGGGATGCATTACCAGATTAGGGAACAGGTAACAGTCATGTCTTATCGAGGAAGCAGGTCAGATAAGTCTAATAGGTTTTCCTGTGCATCATACCATGATTTACAACTCTTATGCGATTTTTCAGGGAAAATATTCAGAGGATGTAATGATAATGAGGAACAATCTGTCATCTTGCTAATTGCCTTTCAAACAGCTGTAGGCTGCTATTAGGCTGCTCTTAGCCTCCTCTTAACCCAACTAAATAAGCTCAGTTCTCTCATGGTCTCTTCAAAGGTCCTGTGCTCTAGGCTCCTGACCATCTAGTAGCACTCTGCTGGATGCTCTTCAGTTTCTCAACATCCTTCTTGAATTAGGGGGCTCAAGCATAGACACAATAATCCATACAAGTGCGGACTCATTCACAGTGTCTTATTCACAATGAGAACACAGCTGGCTCCTGCGCTACCTAGTGTCCACCATAATCTCCAGCTGCTTCTCAGAAGGGCACTTAGCAGCTAGGCTCTTGACTATTTCTTTGTTTATAGAAGATCAAGGTTTTAACATGACTTCCATGAATTGCAAATCTTTATGATGCTTCTTCTTCTAGTCATACATTCCAGCACAGAAATATTTAAAATAGAAATCTTAAACAGCTGACTACCAGAAAGCAAATAAATAAATAAATAAAAATCCTGTGCCATTCATTGTTGACAAAACTGTATTGACTACACTGCTATTAAGGGAGGTGGTGGCTGTACATGGCACAGCAAAATACATTTTACAGAGTTCTTCATTCTTCAATGTGTCATTAAATAGCAAGATGGGAAGTGAGGTGCAGGGAGGGGAAATGAATGACTGCAGAGAGCTTCTAGGAAGTCTAGGATGTAAGTAGAGACTGTTTTCTCCTGATACAGAGTCTCCACACAGTGCAGGCACGGACATCTTACCCAAGATCTTGACTATAACTTTTTTACCCTAGCTGGCGAGTTTTAAGTGAGATTCCAGATTTCATAGCTGAATATTTTTAGTGCCTCTTGAGCCATAGTTGAAAATCATACACTGTGCTTTTGAGTCATTGTGGTAGATTTCCATTGCTAGTTTGGAACCACCCCAATCCAACAGCCCTGTGATGATGTCTAGAAAAGTAGGGGAGCTAGGAAGCATGAACCATGCCTTTAAAATGACTGAAGAAGCTTGTAAGAAGCCCAGATGGACTCTGATATGAAGACTAGAGGCATGATACAATAACTGTCTCTGCTGACATATGTCCTTAGGAGGTGATCTAATCTCCTAGCCCTGTGAGATAAGTAAGGCAGTAGAGGTCTCTAATATGCAACACTTACCTTTTACACATTGCAGCCTTGGAAGCCTTTGCCATCTGTCACCTATGAATGTTCTCTTTCCAAAGACCCCCAAGGTATGTGACATGAGTCTTGGAACTATTGACTGTGTGAGGATTTTGATATGCAGCTCACAAGGTCAAAAAGTTTTTTTCCCAGATATACTCTGGTGCATATCATTCACCATGGAGAAAAAACCATGAGAACAGACATTTACAGGAAAGAGGATTTTGTCACGTGGCACATGTCCCCATCTTATAGGGGAGTTTTGAGAAAACTGTAGGGTTTTCTTAGTGTTTCAAGGTCAATATATTTTGTAGCACAATGTTTTGCTTTTGTTTATAATTTCTAAGTCTCTTTGATGCCACTTATGCATGCTTCCATTTCTTTGCGTTAAAGATTGTATCTGTCTGTTTTCTTCTGTGTTTCAAGGGTCCCTATTCTGAAGTGTTCTTTTCATGTTACTGCAGGTTCCTTCAACACAGTATTTAATAGATTGTGCCCTTCACGTGACTATCCACGTTTCAGATTACGTTTCCTTGAACTGTTTAACCGAAGTTTTGCAAGATAAATTTGATATTAGAACCTATAATCATTCTTAACATCAACTTTATTATTTCTCTGTACTTGCTGATTCTCTGTAAGTTACAGCATATTACTAACTTAGAATCAGGAGGCATCCCACCATCCACCATTGAAATAGTCTCACTTGAGAGCCAATATATCATAACTTATTATTATGCAGCTATCCCACACTCTTTCATGTAGTCTTTCCAGAATTCTTTGTAGCCTGTGGATTATGAAATGACTAAAAAACTCACAAACATCCAGAGCCAACAAAACAGTGATGTAGTTTGATGGTTACCACAGGGTTTGAATCTCCAGAGTTCCCCTGCTTTTATGTTGGTGTCACTTCATTTGAATCAATGGTGTGATATCCTGGAGAATCAGGATGCAAAGGGTTAGTGCAGAATTCAGCTTTATTTAATCTTCATTAGTGATCTGGAGGTGGAAGCAAACAGCTCATTAATGGAATTTGCAGATGCTAATAAATTGAGAGAAGTTATGTACCCAAGGGAAGACTTCAAAATAATAAAAGGGCATCCAACAGGGGTTTAAAATGTGGACAGAAAATAACAGTTTAGCTCAGGAGAGCTTATATTACTACAATTCAGAAAATAATTAAAAACACAAATAAGAATGCAAATGAATTCCATACCTTAAAGTACAGAATCAGACATTGCATCAGCAGAAGAATATCTTTTCTCTTGGGTATTTGGGAAGGAAACCAAGAAACTTTGCTTAGAATTAGAGCCTGTCATCAATGATAGGCAAAATAGGTAGGCAAAATAGGTAGATAGAGGCATGATGCAAGATGGTTCTCCTTTAGGGTTTTCAGTGAGCTGATGATGTCTCTAACTCACTATAAATGCTCAGTGACTTCCAGCAGTGCATTTTCCACAACTTTGGTTGTCTAAATATTCCCATTCTTTGATCAGTCTGGCAGGAGTGGGACTGGATTTAACCTTGATCAAAATTTATATGATAATATGCAGATTGGAATTTGCAAATATACAGATTGTGTATGCCTTTTGACCTTTATTAATTTTTATGCAATGGTAAAGACTAGGAATTCTATTAAAATAAGTAAATACGGGAATTGATGTTCATAAGTAAAGAGCAAGTATTACATCCCTTTGTCCTATCAGGAAATCCTCATAAAGCTATTTCAGTCTTTCAGGAAATAAATAACAAAGTTATTATGTTTTAAACTACATGATTGCATAAAATAATTCATTTTAATTTCTGCCCTTGAACCTCAGTACCTGAAGATATTTATGTGTCCAAAAAAATCAGTAAAAGCAATGATTATAAGAAAATCATGGTTGTTTATACATCATTTTTATTCCTACATTAGGTTCTGTGTTTCCTCACTGTAAGGAATAATATCTCAGACACACAGAGAAATAAAAATTGCACTGCTTGCTTTGGCTAGCTGTAAAGACACAGTCATGAGCTCATCAGGACATAATGCCATTCAGATGTGAGCTTGAGGTTTGCTAAACATTGCCAATGATTTTGAAAGCTAATCTCTATTTCTTTTATATTTAGAAAGTTAAAAGTATAATTAAAAACTTCAGTTTGTTTAGCTCATTGTCCAAACATAATACAGGTCACTATATACCTAACATGTTTTGCAGCAGCGTCTTCCCTCCAGTAATTTCCTACCCAGGGCACTTTTCTCCTTGTAATCTTTTCTCCTTGTTTATTTGTTCAATGTTCATATCAAACCAGAAAAAGTTCCTTTTCTATTCCCAATACAACTACTCTTCTTTCTCTTCTGCCCGCCTTTTATTAGAATGATGTTTGCCGCAGTAGCCCTTCCTCTGCTTTTCCCTTCCTTCTCTAATTGCATTGAGGACTATTTGGAATGATTCCATCTGTCTCTAAAGACTCTTTAAGATCAGATTAGTTGATCATCTCATCATTTTTACAGTCCCTTAGTTGGAGGTGGCCTAGAGCTTCTCATTTTGAGCTCGACTTAATATGATGTTCTCCTGTCATTGCCACTCAAGCATATGTATCACAGCTGTGAAACTACAGAACATGCAAGTTTTGGCAGTTATCAAGCTTGCTTTGCATTTGAGGATGATGAGATAAAAAAGAGCTGTAGCACCCTGAGACACGAATGATCACATATGGGGGAGAAGGAAAGAAAATAAAGATTGCGCAGGCTTTGACCTCAAGCGCACATTTTTGTGCGTCTGGTTGCCTAACGATACACATCCGTGAAATCAGCATTGTATGCCTTCTAAAAAAAGGCAGTTCAATTCATTGATGTTATTGTGGAATGACAGAGCATGATTTGATCAGCATTTGTACAGTACAATCAAACTCAAGAAAAATGAGGAATACTGAAAAATGTAGGCTTTGCAGACAGGCAGAGGAGGATGAGCAATGGAATGGAATTTCAGCTAATGTGTGTGATATGTCCAGAATCTTTATCTGAGATATACTATTAAAATTGAATTTCTCAGAAGAAATATAGGACTGTCAGAGAAATACCACTGGCAGCATGAGAAAAAATAGTCATTGCTTTCATTCTGTTATTTATCTGCTTTACAAGCATAAATCAGTCATTATGTTTTAACACAAAATAGTTAATATGTCACTTTCCCCTATGCAATTCCACAGGTATCCAGTGAAACAATCTTCTTGGCTGTCAAAGACACATACCTTGGAATTGCACACCCATACATTTAGGGCCAGGTTCGCTGTCTTTCACCAACCGGAGTCCTCTCATTCATCACACTAGGTTAGGTCACCAAAGTAGTGCTGGTGGGCTTGCTTGGCTGGCTTCCCTGCGTGGCAGCTGCAGAGTGCTGACTGTGATTAATTGTGTTGCATTTACAGTGCTATATTTATTGTTTTGCTTCACAGATGAAAAAAACTTTCAAAACTGTTAGGTCTCTAACAAGACACAAGTTGCTGATTTAGTTTCTTTGTATCAGGAATCAAAATGTGTCAAGCAGTTACACTGCATAGATCATAGCTGATGTGATACTCTAAATTGATCAAAAATTCATATTTGTAGTTTACTATTGTTGTTATAACAGTGTTATAGCACTGAGAAATGGTATTATTCTCTTATTTTCTCCTATGATTATGACTCAGGATACTGAGGATCATGAAGTATCTTCCAGCCAAATAAGCTAACAGTGTTTTGAAGATTCTAAAATAAATTAATAATTGGGAAATATCAAGATTTATGTTTAACTTAAGGTTTCATATTTTCTCTAAAAATGTTTTTTATCTTTTAACCTCTCATGGTCAATAGCTTTTGCAGTTTGTACAAAACCTGAAAGCTGAAGCCAAATTGGCTGAATACCTCTTTTTTTTCTCTTTCTCTCTTTTGGTTGTAATTGAAAAAAATCCATACTTTTTACATTTTTAACTAAAAATATAGTCTGGGATTTGAATAGGAGCCTACAGGATTTATTTCCTTTCCATCCCAAACACAGTCCAATATGGTGCTCCTTAAAGCTACATGCAGGGTGGGGTCTTTGGCTGGTTTATGGCCAGAGTGCTTAGTACCATTCTGTTGTATCAAGTCCTACCCTGTTTATTCTTTTCAAAATCCATCCTAAAGCTTTAGACTGTGATTTCACATCAGAGATGTGAACAGATGTGAACATCAGAACAGCCTAATAGCTGTTCCCTACCAAAAAAGACAACACTGTTTCTCCTTTTCCCATCCTCAGCTACAGGGTCCTCCCATCTTCCTCACTGCTCACTGCTGTTTGCCTGGTACACAGTGGGTGAGCTGATGATCAGAAAGTATTCACCTGGGGGGGTGGAGGGAGGGAATAGTGTTTCTTTACTGATATCTTAATAAGTTCAGTGTGGGGAAAGAGAAGTGCCCTTACTGACAGAAGGCAAATAGACATGTATGGTGGGAAGGAGTTGCAAAGGGGAGGATAGAAATCTGTTCTGACAGCAGAGAGCATGAAACTCACCTTTAATGTCTGGTCCACAGCTTGCTGGATTAAATAGAAATGTTCCCATTTGGGGGGAATCCCAGGGAATTTGGATCACATTCTTACTGATTCTATGGTGCCCTCATAGTTATTACTCATAATACTCATAGCTGAATGCCCTGCATAGGTGTGAAAACCAGCAATACACAGTATTATACTGCTTTTTCTACTTTTAGTTCAGCATGGTCCAGGCAATTTATCACTGAATCTGGTTCTTCTCTCATTTCTGCCTATAAAATCATAAATAACTGTGCTGAAGACAGTCAAATTGTGGTGCTGCAGAAGTGGACTGAGGAAAGTGTCAAAGTGGTGGTTCGTGATTGGATCGTACCCCCTTGGATCTAGCTGAAGATGGGGTGACACAGTAATGAAGAGCTACTCAGCTCCTTTTTCCTTTCTGTTTGGAAGATTCTAGATCAAACAAGTTGCTTGTAGTCCAGAGTTATTCTCTACTCAAAGTCTCTATTCAAAATAAAACAACAACAAAAAACCCTCAAATTCAATGCATATGCTGGCCTTCGTATCCTCTGTGAAAGTTTACCTGTTCCTGAGAAGCAAACTGCATCCTGATCAGAGAAGCTAAAGGCTCCACTAGATTTAGTTGCACTGGTTTACTATACTACTACTTTTGGCTGTGTGTCTTGCCTCCCTGCTCATGCTGAATATACTAGAACAGATGCATGCCCACCCCTCATCAGCCTTTCTTCATAGCCTTGGTTTTTTACCATAAATCCACTGCCTTTCACTACTTAAATTAATATGTTGAGCTGTGAACTTGAGTGAGTCAGGTAACAAAGCATGTTTCCTTCTACCTCTCCTGCTAGTAGGAGAGAATGGGCCAGTAAATTCTGGTAGAACAGATAAGAAGTGAGTATCATATAGCTGTTAAATCCATTGGCGAACATCCGTCAGAGCCCTAAGAAAAAGAGCAAGAAGCTGTACTCTCAGAGATTGGAAGAAAGAGGGAATTCTGAGGCCAAATCTTAGCCTTAGAATGCTGAAAAAAGAAGCTATTTCAGATTTTTCTGGCATCTCATTCTTCTCAAAGTTCACCAAAACTACATTTTTTTAATATAAAAAGAGAAAGCATTGGAATAAATCAGTCTATTATCAATTTATCTACATAAGGTCATGAACTTTAGCTTTTAGGTCAAAGAAAGGTACCAAAAATTTGTTCCCACAAAAGGCACTGTGAGACTGACAGGCACACTGACAAAGGATTTCTTTTTGATTCAGTCCCATCTAATTGTATGCGATTATATCTATTTCAATGCATCGTATAAAAACAAGCAGAAGGAAAGTTTTATAGTATGGCAATCATAATCTAATGCAGTACCTTTTGTCATGCACAATTCACATTCTTTGTGCAGTATGACTAATACATGTGAAGAGTTGGACTGTTTTAACACGTCCCTTTAGAAACTGGGATAAAAATAAAAGCTATGCAGTCAGATAAAATTTTCCAATACGTTGGCTTTGCTCTGAACTATCAGTGCCATCTGGTTTAAAGGCCAAATAACTCAGGAGAGGAAGAGGTATCTAAGAGTGATCTAAGAGTAAGACTGATCTCCTGGTGGAATAGAAATTCTTAATACATTTGGTGTCTCTACTCCTGACAGGGGAAATAGAGTGAAGATGAAAAACAGGGTGTATGGCTGAAACAGCAGCACTTTGATCTTAGGCTGTGCTTTTAAACAGCTCTGCATCCTTCAGAGCCTGGCATACGTTAAATCAGCTCTTATGTTTCTCCATCTGAGTGCAGGGAGAATTGCAGGGTTAAAAATGCTCAATGGTGAGAACTTAACTTACAGAGCACCCTTCAATCCAGTCATGGTCATAACCAAATAGCTGACCCCATACATCTTTGTTCTTAATGAGCGATTTTTTCAATGATCACAGAGCTGCAAGTGCATGTAAGTTAAAGCCTCCCCAACACCCATAAGATCAATCAGAGAATTATACTAAAAGTTTCTGCTGACTAAATTAATCTATTTTAATTTTTATGAATAATAGTTTGTGGGATTTATAAAACAACTATAAGATTTTCTTTTTTCTAACAAGCTTTTTATGGCAGTTATATACAACAGATATTGGAATGGGGTTCATCCCACCCAAAAATCAGAAACTTTGTTAAACTCTTTGCCATTCTGGCTTCATAGCAACTTGCAGTGGCAGCATAACCTGGTGGTGGAAACATGTAAGAAGGAGGTAACAATCAATAATGAAGGCACTGTAGGACAAATTTCCATACATGTTTTTTTTCTTTCTAATGCTTGAAGGCATTACAGACTGTTACAAAGTTTTGCCCTGAGATCCTCACCAGCTAAAAAATGTTGAAGCTGCCTTGATCCTTCAGTTTAATTTTCTAAATCCTTGAGTGTATGTGCCAGCTACTCTGCTTCACCTAGATCCCATGGGATATGTGGGCGACTATACCCAAAACAGTTCTGTAATTCTGTAGCCAAGTTTATTTCAGCTTAGAGAAGCCGAGCTACATTCTCCAGCTGAACTCACTCCTGAACTCTTGTACTGCAGCTAAGTTTTAGCATGGCCAAGCACATGTCCCTTCTGCTTTTCCATATTTGACTATATTCAAAGTGTTGCAACAGGAGAGCACAGAAGCAGTTATTCCATCTCTCTGCTTGCTGGCAGATCCATCCCTGTGTAGCTCCTAGGCTGACCCACATCTTTCCCTGCCTCCTGTGCTCAGGAGGAAGGCAGAAAGCCTGTCCCTGTAAACAACTGCTAAAGAACTGGCACAGATTTTCCTCTTTGGAGTATTCTGCATACTTTCCTATGTATTTGCATTCTTATTTCTTTTCTTGTCAAAGAGATTGCCTGCATAAAGAGTGAAGCAATACTACTTCCTCTTAGGAAGGGCTGGGCATTAATTCAAATGTCTGTTCTGGTTTTGGTTTGTGTGTCTATTTCAGGAGAACCAAACTGCAATCACGAAACGAACCTAATCCACATGTGCCTATCTTCCCAACTCACATTCAACTGTTTAATTTCACCAGTAGCTCGGTGTCTAATTGCTTTCAATACTACTGAAAAACCCCAGTTGTACAACTTCAGGTATTCCGTATACCAATACTATTTTAGATTTTCTCAGCTACAGAAGCTTGGTTTCAAAATAAGACACTCTTTAACATATTGTACGTTCTCCCTGTTTGCTTACATATTAGTCGGGTCAGCAGCTTTGAAATAACTACAGCCTTGTTCATTAACGTGTTTGTTGTCATTTTGGCTACACTAAACTTGGCATCGAATTACTCATCAACATACTGAAAAGCTTGTTCTGGTGGTAGGAGGATAATTGAATCGTCAGCAAAGATCAGTAAATTAACATTTCCTGTTTGATTTCTCTAGTTCTTCAAATCCTGTTCATAAAACAAGGAGAAAGACTTAATGGAAAATGTGCTCGAAGCCTGATTAGAATTTAAATATATAAAAAATGCTCTTTGTTGTAGCAGACTTAGAAAAGCGGTTGCAAAAATGAATCCTTAAAATGTTTTTGCATATTCCTGTACCTACTAATGTTGTTACCAGACACTCAGTCATTCTCCAGAAAATGTCTTCTGTCTCACTGGCATGACTTTTGCCTGCTTTTTCTTCCCTTTCTTTGCCTTTTCTTATTTTCTTTCTTATTTTATCTTTTTCATTTTAATCATTTTTATACACTTAGAGACATTAGTAATATAACTTTTCAGTGCTTGTGCTTTGGTGTGATTTCTCCAGATGAGATTTTCTCTCTCCATTGTTATATATATTTGCAGGAGTAGCAAAAATAGAGGCAGTCATTATTTTTGTGAAAATATTGAGGTTAGAGAATGTACAAAAAAAAATAATTCCTGGTATTTCTGATGTGCCAAAAATTTTCTTGGCTGGAAAATTTGCTTCCCTTAATATGCCCACTTAACCCACAGTCTTTAAGTATATTTGTGCTGTATGCACTGGTTTTAAAACAGTATGTCTAAGACAAGACCAAAGACTAGCTCTGCAGTCAAGTCAAAGATATAGCTGTAATACAAGGTAACTGATTCTTCACAAGACAAATGGCTCAGACACGAATACTGAAAATACTAGCATCCATCCATCTTTTCCCTGTCTTCCTTTGACCTCTGTTGAAAAATGGCCTTCCTTCAAAGTATGCATTTTCTTACCATGAAGTTGCACCTGGAACTGAATATGGACTGGAAGGGATAATAAGTATGAACAAGACAGTTATTCATGACCATCTTGAAAATAAGTGTTTCTTACAAGTTACACAGATGCCATTATACAAATGCCTATCTACCCTATAGTCAAATGGATACTGATGGTATAAAACTCTAAAAAAAAAGTCTAAAAAATCTCTACCTATTGAAAGAAATGACAAGATTTCTTCAAAAGAAATAAATAAATTTGATTGTGGAGATATTTTTCATGATCATGGTTAATTGTTTTCTTTGCTGATTTTTTTTTTAAAGAGGAGCATGCATTTCTCTGCAGTGTACTGCTCTTTTTGGGTGGGGGCAGGATGGGGGGCGGCTGTTGTCGTTAACTATTTACAGCAGAGGCAAAGCTAATACTGGTACTTCACTTCTTGAGTACGCAAGCATAGAGTCTGCAGACTGCTGAGGAATCCCTGCAGGAGCCCAACCTCTGTTTGAGAACTGTTGCCTGCAAAGTGGAGTTTGGCTGCCTCTTGTCGCTGAAGAGGCAGAACGGAGTGGAGAGGTAGCATTAGTATTTGCAACTAATCCTAATATGTAAGGGCTGATGAACCCATAACACTGTATGCACAAGGTCTCTGTAGGTATCTTCCCAGCATATCACATACTTGACACGTTTGCTGTTTCTGGAGAAGTAGTGTGATAGGAAGAATGGAGTGAATGGGCAGACTGGCCCATATCCTACCTGTTGAGGATATGTTTTTTTCTAATGATGGTTTACAATAGTCTTTATTTAAAAAGGAATTCTGTCAGCTGGATTTGGACTTTCAAGCTCTTATCTCTGTTTTTACTACTCTATGGATGGTATTTCCGAAAAGCTACCTACAATGGCATGGAGGTGTAGAGATCTCTGTGTACCAAGAAATTGTATGCCTTGGGTTCATTTGCGCTGAATGAGAACAAATAAAACTCAGTCCTGTGGCTAACTGTTGTGTTTTCTGCTTCTTTCATTCAAGAAGAAGTGTGAAGAGCCTCTGAAAAAGAATATTCTGGAGATGAGTGTGATTATGCAAGGAAGGAAAAAAGCAATGAGGGGCATTTGGAGGTGATATGGAAGTCAACGTCTTGTTAGATCTCTGCCTCAAGCAGCATTGTCTACAGAAATACTGATGTTCAGCAGAATCTCAACAGCTAATGCTAAAAAGCATTATTCCTTACAGCATCTGGAAGAATATAATAAATGTGCCATTTAGAAAGCAGGGAGATATATTGTGAAACTTGCTCTCTGTCAAATAATGCTCTTTAGACTGAACTGATGTGACTTTGAATTTGTATTCACACATTGGCTGCAAAATGCCTTTCCCAGTTAGCAAGATGGTTAATGCCAAACTTGACCAATAAGATGATCAATTCTACTTCAGGTAGATATTTGTTTTATCAAACAGTATTCGGTGTGTAATATTTGTTACAAAAATGGGGGGAAGAAGGTACTTGGCGATCATCAAATTTGCTACATACCAGAAGCTCAGGAAAAACTTTGAATTACTTAAAAGAGGAGCATTAAATGTGGTATACCCCAAATAGACCAAATAATATTGTTTGAAAAGCAGCTATAATCTACATGAAAGATACAACAGCCTAAATTAAATGAAAAAAATTAATACAGGATTACCTGATTTTCCACAGGGTTATTCCAGTTTTAAATTAACAAAATTCACACCAAAAACTGACATAATGTTACAGAGAATTTGCCCATTAAAAGCACAACAAGAAAGGAAAGAAGGGAAAGTCTTCTTTTGAAGTCTCTAGATTTTGTCATGTTTAGTTCTTTCAGATATGTACTGACAATACCATGTCAATACTTTTACCAAGTACAAGTTGAAAAATGCCTAATGTTTCCATTAAGCAAAATATTGTCTATTTAAAGTGAGTAGAACTTAAGCTCGCTTTTTAATCTGAAAAGAATGTGGTGAATATTGCAGAGTACTTGGTTTTTTTCTTTTATACTTTCCAGTGTTCTCAAAGAATATACCATCTTCGATCCATAGCTGCATAGATCATTGTGGGATGCTTTCTTGAAGATTCAGGTTAATGGCTTTTTTGGTTGACAAAGTAACTGTTTTCTGCATGATAAGAGATGTGTGCATAAATTAAGCACAAGAAGGTAAATATGTAGTTTGCTTACTTTCTAATTTGGGAATGCATGCTAATTTATAGCTTTGCAGAAATTAGGCAGACAACATGCAACAATGAAACCAGTTCTAGTTCCTTGTTTGAGTAACTTAAAGAATAAATATGAAAGTATTGTTTGTTCTTAGGGTACACACCTTTAAGTCAACAGCTGAGCTATGTTATACATTATTAAATACATTTAATACATTAAATACATTTAATCAAAGTAAATCTGAATTTTTGGCTGAATATTATTCAAATTCCAACACATGAAGGGAAGGAATTGCTGTGATTTTACAAAGAGGTTGAGGCAGTTCACTCTGACTAACGGCAAGGTTCAGCCTGACATTTCAAGCAGTTTCTAATCTGCTCCTATTGTCAAATGAACGGAAAAAATAGGTTTTTTGTTCAAACAACAATTATTTCAATAGACTTAAATGAATGAACATGTTGAATGCTGCATCATGTATACATATATAAATACACACTTTACATAGTATACAGATGCCTGCAATTTTTCCTTACTGCAAAGAATGAATAGTTTTCAACACATACAGAAAGATTTATAATGAGTAATGTGGGTCATGGCAACACACCGGCTTAAAAGAAACAAGTTTTAAAATATATCATTTTGTTTTACTTACTGTCAAAAGAAACACTGTAATGCTATGAAGTTCAAGTGCTGTCTCCTAAGATGCCTGGGGTGAATCTTGAACCTACTGAGATCAACAGGAATTTTGTCCTTAACTTCAGTGGCTTAAGTTTATATGTGTTGATGTGTCAGAACAGTGATTGGAAGCATAAAATCTCAGTCCCACTTGGGAGCCATCTCTGATAGTACAAACCTAAGAAATGGCTCAACTAAATACAAAAAAAAACCACCTTTACCACAAGATATGTAAACTGCAAGACCCTGCAATCTAAACGCTAATGATTTTGCTTAGATTTTTCCAGTCACTATGTCATGTTCGAGTAGCATAAATACAAGTAATTTACTTCTAAATAGATCCAGTGAGAATATTAGCCTCTTACAGCTATGATTCCAGTAGCTGTTGATGTCTGCACTGATACTATGTTAATATTTTTTTCCAGCATTCAAAATCTACTATAATAATGTGAACCAAAGTCTCAACTTTTCACAACAGTCTTTGTAAGAAACAATATGCAGGTCCCTGAAGGCATAGGTTTAATTTACGTATGGATTGAAGTTTACGGCTGGTACTTACGTTATCTGAACACCCCCAGTAGTATTGTCTCCTGAACTCTATGGAAATACATATTTAGTTAGGACTATATAGATTTAAAAATTGAACACCTAGGTTATATTTTGCTGTGTTTAAAGATTAGTCCTCATGTTCCATGAATAGAAAATAGTGTTTAAAAACTGAAAAGAAAAAAAAAATCAGCTCCATGTGAAACATATTTTTCTGCAGCAATAGACATACCATAAGTAATGGATTTACGTCTGATGCCTTGCACTATGAAGTAATTCTTGACAGAGATAAATCAGCCTGAGAAAACTGAAAAAAACATGAATCAAAAGACAGGGGAAAAAAGAAAAGGTATTAAGACCAGATAAGTACAAAAATAACTAAGTTAACTGAATAAACATTATGAAAACAAAATATAGCCAAGGGAATAGTAAGGAAGTAGCATAAATACTTCAAAGCAAGTCATATTTTCATGAAAAACAATACTATGATTGCTCTCAGTTTTCTAGCCTAAAGGTATTTTTCTAAAATTCTTTTGTACATTATTCATATTCTTAGTATAAAGAGCCATGTTGGCTCTGTGACGACTGGTAGTAGGGTAGCAACAGAAAGAGCTGGTTTGCTTTCTGCTTTGCATTCTTTCATTAAAGTGGGCTCGAATGGTAAAGTGGCAATGGAATTTGGCACTCAAGTGTCTACCTTCGGTCTCACAGCTAGAATTTGATTCCCAGCATTCACAGTATCTTTTGAAAATGATGAGTCAGACAGATGCTGGCAGACTTCCAGATCTTGGTTACATGTGTGAAAGGACACTGCTTTTCTTTTAAAGAAGGGAAAAAAAAAAAAAAATCCCAGATGAGCAGTCATCGTTTTGTACCCAGATAGAAGAAGGATGAACTGAATTTGCATTAGAAATCCCTGCACCCAAGTAGGGAGTAGAGGAATGTACAGTAGTCATAAAGACATCTCTTGCATTTCCAATTCTCAACAGCAGGAGAGGAAACAAAGTTTATAAGGATAATTTTTGTTTTAAAGAAAAGTTTTGGAAGGTTGAAAACAATCCCTTAAAATTTTTTTGAATACGAAATAATAAAAGAAATCTGTATCTTGAAAGATATAAGCTTGCTTTTCACCGTTGACCAACTACCAATTAACATAACTACATTGATCTCAGAGACGTTCATCATTTAAACTCTCATGAGCAAAAGATACGATGGAAATCTTGTCACAGGGAGAAACAAGTGCTGGTACCACCAGCAGAACCACTTTGCCCAGTAAACAAACAATTGAGGTGTGGAACCTGGGTCCCGTCCGGATTCCAAAACTCCCCCAAATTCAGGAAAGGTTACATATGTTGTTTTGCATTTAAACCAAAGCCACTAATTTCCCATGAACAAGTGAAAGGGGTAAAGGGGTCATTTTATGCCATACACAAGGGTGACCTCTCCTGGCCGAGGACAAAACATTCTCCCCTGAGTTTTCAAC
This sequence comes from Gavia stellata, assembly GCF_030936135.1. NCBI lineage: Eukaryota > Metazoa > Chordata > Aves > Gaviiformes > Gaviidae > Gavia > Gavia stellata. Next base: position 18,507,060 of record NC_082598.1, on the reverse strand, counting down.
TTTTTTTTTAACTTAAATCAAATTATTCCCTTCTGAAAGGAAGTACCCCAAATTCCATTTCCTAACACTGTGACTTTATTAATCAAAAAGAGGAAAAGTCTGAATGTGGATGGTATTTAAACTGTCTATTGTATCAATCTGGAGTATGCCATGATTTCTTGGTATTTATGATATATTCTAAGTTACACCAGCAACAGACTGTCTGGCTCCATGACTGCCACTTTCAAGACTGAAAAAGTTCAGATTGAAAATCTGCAAGCAAAAATGAGTGTTGAATTGTCATCAGTATTTGCAGATCAACTGATGCAATTGCATACACAGATATAAATTCCCTACTGTATTTCCAAAGGAGGTGGTTTTGTCAGTAACTGTTGCTGAATGTAGATGGAAGGAACTTCAGGACCATCTCCAAAGGACATCATAGGCCAAATAGTGTTGGATGAGAGTCCAGAAGACTAAAACACAGAAAAGTGAAATCCTGACCAGCAGAGATGTTAATGGGAGTTTTGCAATCCGGCTCAGCCAACACCACAGGTCATCCCAAAGTTTTTAAACAATTCACTCATATTTTAAACTATTCTAAAAGTACAATATCACATAAGCTGGGAAATTATTTCACGTAAAACATTAAAGCAATAATATTTATTATTTTTATATTAATAATTTACTCATATTTTCTCAGCAGAAGTGTTTTAAAAGTTTCTGCAAAGCAGAAACATAGATAAACCTGGAAGTGGTCAGTTTCAAATAATTTTGAAAACAGACTATCTTCTTTTACTATTCAGATGAGAATACAGATGTAAAGTCTTAGTTATGGTTTGTGCTTATCATAAGACGAATATAAAATGTATAAAAAGCTGCTTAAATATTTTCAGTGCAATGGCTAAGGCTTCTTAAATATTGTAGCTGTTACAACAGAGGAAGTTCCATCTGTGGTTGGTAGTAATGCAAGTTTAATTCAATATTGTGTTAAAGTCATTTATTCTCTGGTTGATGGAGTTTCAATTTATCAGGCATTAAAAGGGGCCCTCTTCCAAAGCAACGTTAGAAATTTTGTCCTGAGGATGATGAAACCTGTGAATACCATTGCTGAAAGACCTTTTAATAGCTGATACTTTATGATTTCTGTTCTCAGATTCAGAATTCCCAAGACACAGAAGCAGCACATGGCTAAATCAATCCTCTATTCTCAATTGCTTTTTGAAATATTCTTTGCAAAAGACACCTGTCATTATGTCTGAAGAGCTAAACCAACATCATTGTACTTCCTGGATAACATCCTGATTATTTTTTAGAATTTTATTTAATACCTCATTATTTTAAGCTTAAAATTTAACTTAATAGGATAATAAATCCTTTGCAAATATCTATGCTGCGGTGTTAACTGAGGGCCGGAAATTGTACTTGAGGCAAAACACTCTATCTTCCCCTAGGTTGAAGACTGATGTGAGAAGCCACCAAGGGATGAACATAACTGAATTTCCAACAGGTACAAAGGGGACAGGTTTGAGTTCAGATCCCATCCGGGAAAAGGTTTGAGCTTAACAGACTTAGACTAATCAGTGCTGCGAACTCCAGCCCAGCTTGGACACAGATAACAGAGTTGTCTAACTGTAATTTTATAGGTTTAATTCATCTAGGATTTCTCTTTGTGGTTGAAAAGGATCTTTGAATATATAGGGAAGATTTGGTCACTGGGAGCCGAAATGCTTTACTTTATTGAGGAAACATCTGGAAAACTTAGATACTTTCATATACGATGTTGGCAACATCAAAGCAGCACTCCAATCATATTCAGATATAATTGGGAAGTCATTGAAAAGCTTTCCATTATAACTTCTGAAGTTTCCCAGCTGCTAAGAAAAACACTGCCACACTGCCACTGGCAGCCACACACAGACCTGTTTGAGGGCTCTGCCTCATACAATTCAAGTGGTTGGGAATCTCGCAGCTACTGCAGGAAACGGGCAATTTCCATGATACCTCTATTCAGGAGGAGAGCCTTTGTTAAACACTTGGCTTTTTGATTGAAAATATGGAGCATGGTGGGATTAAAGAAAATCAATTCAGTCCCCGAAATGAACTCTTGCAAATTTGAAGATCATTGTCTGGTTCCTCCTGTTTCTCTAGGGGGAAAAGAGACGGGAGAGCGTCACCATTGACAGCTTTTGGTTTAATTTTCTCATGTGAATTAATTCATCACGTCTGACACTGGGAAATAACTAATGGGTAGATGAATGTATATGTGTGGCTTTGAAAAGGAAATACTGGCCTTGAAATACTGCTTTCTTTTTTATAGTCACCAGCAGAAATCCCAGGAACGGTTTGAGAAAAGCCTCTCCACACTCAAGGGCTAAATTTTTGGTATGTGCTACGAAAAGTATTTATTAGCGCTACCGTACAGTCTGTTGCCTGGTTTTGATGTCTAGGTGTAGGTTTATTTCTTATAGGTGTTTCTATTTAGAGCTGAAATTTCAGTTGTACACTCAGCCATAGGAAAAAGAAAGGAATGGATAAATTGTATGGAGGAAATATGATATGAAATCTGAGATATCACAGAATTCACTAACCTTCTGGCAATCTTACTTTACTTCAGAATTTACTATTCTGCATCTGAATTTGTGTTACTTTTTGTAATGTAAGCAAAAATTCACATTAATATTTTAGTTTTAAAGGAACAAGTGCATATATAAAACTGTCCAGCATGCAATAATATTTTCAAAGCTCAGTGTTTGAATGACAGCATGAATACCTTAACAATGACAATTTATCAATGTAGAAGAACTTCAATGAGAGTTTTACCAGAAAGATGTTTTACAAGAGAAGGAGTCAGGCAATTCATGTTTCAATTTCATCAATACAGAGGAAATACGATTTTGGGGGTTGGGTAAAAGACAATGTCAGTAAATAGTTTCTTTTCTAAATTTTGTTTCTGGAATTTATGTGTTAATTGGTCTCACCTTCTACTACTCTAATGCAAAACTGCTTTGTTAATCACTCCATAGGAAGGAAAACACTACATTCTTCTCCTTTGAATCAGGCAGAATTTCCCTTCTGTCTCTTTAGGTGAGATATGAAGCCTCCTCTTTTCAAGGAATTGCCCTTTCAGCAATATAGACCTAGTCTTTTTCCTCCCTTCCTTCCTTTCTTTCTTTCCTCCTTCCAGACGGACTGCGCTAAGGCCAATGCCAAGAGCTCTTCCAGTCTGCAAAGGATACAGACAGATGTTAATCTGATGGTGTGCCTCTGTTGTGTTCATGGGGTATAACATTAAAAATACACCCAAGAAAATAATACATAAAAACTTCTACTTCCTACTCGCAACTAGGTAGCTTTTTCCTGTTCTCGCACTAGATCTTCCTTAGGAAATACAGATGAAGATACCTAATATCTCCAAACTTCTGCTGCAGTCCATCTGCTTGAGGAATGAGATTTTCACAGAATCGTAGTATCATAGAATCATTTAGGTTGGAAAAGACCTTTCAGATCATCAAGTCCAACTGTTAACACTGCTAAGTCCACCACTAAACCATGTCCCTGAGAGCCTCATCCACACGTCTTTTAAATGCCTTCGGGGATGGTGACTCAACCACTTCCCTGGGCAGACTGTTCCAGTGTCTGACAATCTTTCAGTGAAGAAGTTTTTCACAGAATCACAGAATCACTAAGGTTGGAAAAGACCTGTAAGATCATCAAGTCCAACCATAAAAAAAAAAAAAAAAAACAAAAAAAAACAAACCAAAAAAACCCCACCAAACCAAAACAACCCACCCACACCACACAGCACCATGCCCATCAAGCCACATCCCACAATGCCACATCCACACGCTCCTTGAATACCTCCAGAGAGGGTGACTCTACCACCTCCCTGGGCAGCCTGTCCCAATGTTTCACCACTCTCTCAGTAAAGAACTTTTTCCTAATATCCAACCTGAACCTCCCCTGGCGCAACTTGAGGCCATTTCCTCTAGTCCTGTCACTCGTCACTTGGGAGAAGAGACCAACACCCACCTCTCTGCAACCTCCTTTCAGGTAGTTGTAGAGAGGGATAAGGTCTCTCCGCAGCCTCCTCTTCTCCAGACTGAACAACCCCAGTTCCCTCAGCCACTCCTCATAAGACTTGTGCTCCAGACCCCTCACCAGCTTCGTTGCCCTTCTCTGGACACACTCCAGCACCTCAATGTCCTTCTTGTAGTGAGGGGCCCAAAAGTGAACACAGTATTCGAGGTGCGGCCTCACGTTTTGGTGAAGTCTGGCTTTTGAGCAGTATGTCTGCCTTTAAGGATGTATTTTATATCATCCTTTTTAAAGACCATCACTGTAACTTCTAGGATAGAAGTTTTATTCAAAGCTAGACAAATGGGCTGCAATAACTGAAAATCAAGAAAAATCTAGGAAAGATTTTTACCTCTTACTTAATGGAAGAAACAGGGCATTTGATCTACATGTTTAATTTTCCTTTCCTCTACAATAAAACCTACATGTTATCTTAAAATATCCAACAGAGCACTCACCTGTTTTACCTGTGAGACTCACTGCTCTGAAGAACTCTTGAATTTTTCCTGTCTTCTTTGAGTATTCCGTTTTTAAGTTGATAATGATCAGTACTTGCATGCCTACAGCACAATTTAGTCCCATGAATTATTCTTGAAATGAACCTATGGTCAGTGTAGAGCATATAGGAAATAACAAAACAGAAAATATCAAAACTGAAGTGATTCATAAAAGGAAGAAGAGAAGCCAGCTCTCAGAACTTTTCCAATTTAAAATGAGGTTACTTAGGTAGTACCACCTCAGCCAATGATAGGACACATGAAACCTTAATACTGCATTTGGCTTTCACACATCAGCAGAGTCTGAAATTCTGAGCACTTTTGTTCAAAGCATCACTAATATCATTTGTCCATATCATGCACATCTGCCATCCATTATTTCCTTTATTTCCCACACTTCAGACTTTTTTACTGAATTGCATAACCACAGTGGTTCTATACAGTAAGTACTTACAGGATTCTGTCAAGAGGTGTTGAAACAAACTTATCAAAAACTTTGCTTATCTAACATCTTCCCAAAATTCAGAGCAAGGTAATCCCCAGAATTACTTAAGAGTCCTCTGGAGTGTTAGATCCCTGAAGATCTGAAGGTAACAGCAGTGGTACCACACGGCTGAAGCACAACCCTTGAGCCTTCTGTGGTTTTAAACAAATCAGCACAACAGGAAAATGGTTCAGAGATCTGGTTCATCAGGATAACCTTCTAGTCTGACCTCTAAACCTGCCTCATAACCTCAGGCACTTGGCTATTTATTTCCTTGTGTGAATGGAATTAATTTCTCATTCATAGAGGCATGGGCATTTGTGCCCATCCTAGGAATGCTGTGCTGGCAAAAATTCGCTTTGACAAAGCAGCTGACCAGGTCTAACTTCAAAGCTAGGTCTGTCCTCAAAGCTAGGACATACTAGATCCTCTTTAGACCATAGTTTGTTCTTTGTGGTGGGCCTGTTGAAAGAATTTTAGCCTTCCATAAAGTAAATCAAGTGTCTAGAAGCCAATAAATATATCTGTGATATCTCCTTAATCACAAATGAGAGATAAAGTAATATACTGTCCCATATCCAAGATTCCATAATTGTAAATTTTGAAAACATTACCAGCACATACCACTGAACAGTTTTACTAATCTGTCAAGAGAGGATCTTACCAGACATTCCTTTAATTGGGGCCAGGGTTTCTGTTTCAGACAAGATGGGACTGCTGAGCTTTTGAGTTCCTCCACTAACACGCTGTTACATCATAGCCTGAATATATCAGATGGGTCAATCAATACTAAAGAGCTAAAAGTGCCTACTCATAGTGGCTTCCAGAAAACTGCAAGCTCTGCCTGAACTTTTCAAATAAGTTATATGTTAGAATGAAGAGGACTGTGGGTTTGGGTCATCACCCAACATTCTGGGCAACAGATTTCAGGTCAGAAGCCAGGTGAGCATCCACTCCTCAGGTCTGCACTCCCACAGATGGTAAGATCTCACATGTCATAAATCAGGTAAAATTCTAATATGTCCAGGAAACCAATAGGTATATTTAAAAGTCTTATATCATCCTGTCCAGGATTTCCCTTACCAAAAGAAAGGCTTAACCTCTAACTTCAGATCTGGAAACTACATTGTTGATTTAACACCTCTAACTTTGGCGATCTGTTCATACAGCAATGTTAGCCTAGCCACAGTCATTGACTTTTCAAGATACGTAGGTAGAGACGTAGTCATCCACCTTTCAAGATAATCTTCTAATGTCCTTTTAGAAGTAAACCTTCTAGTGTTATACTGTTCCTTTGATTCTTCCGGAGTATTTTCATTTTGCTGCCTATTGTTAACAAGGCCAGTCACAGACACAATTCACTGATACAGCTACAGAGGGGACATCTTGAATGCCATACTTCAGACATGGCAGTCTGTTAAATATAAAAGACCAATGATAATTAGTAACTACTTCCCAAAGTTCAAATAGTGCTACTCTGTCATGGGAAGGGAGCTCCTCCCATGCTTCTGCCATCCCCAGTCCTCCTCTTTATCAGTACTAACCTGCTTCAATCTCCCCTCTCCCAGCGAAAGGGAAAAAACCTAAAACCTTCCCCAGCCACAAACATACATGTAAATTTCTATGACTTTGGGGGGCTAGAAACCCACCAGCTTTGGATGATTCCCAGCACCTGTGCATGATTTCCTTACAAAATGGGACCAGCTGCCTTTTTAAGGGCCCCAAAACTCACATGTTCTGTAATACTGGAGTGGGGGAGAAACAAATTTCTTAAATTTTATTTGAGCAAGCACTAGAGTGGAAGATAAATTAGACCTTATGGAGTCATGAATAGGAGGTTAAGCTGAAGACAGAAATAGAGTAAGGGCAAAGTTGTGAGGGAGTAACAGGATCTGCTGTAAATCAGGAAAGAACAGTGAAAAAAAGAACAATAAGGCTGAAGGAAAATAAGTATTCTGGAGAAGATGTAAAACATAGGCTAGGAAAGAAAATGAGACTAACTGGGCATGAATAAGGGAAGAGGCATGAGGTACAGTAGAAAAAGGGAGACTAGAATTAATGTAAACATAAGCAGAATATATATAAAGGCGGAAAGTCACTTCTGCACATAAACAAGGAAAATAAAACCCCAACTATTGAATTAATGTGTTATATTTACTTGTTTCATTGTGAAAACTGGAAGAATTTGCATGTAACCAACTTTAGATATTATTTCAAAAGTGGGGTTTGGCTATGGTAGACCAGAACAGCTGTTCAGAAGCCATTACGGTCCATTGTGCAAATTTCTCTTAGTTCAGTACTTATTGGCTTAATAGAGTGCTCAGCAGGAATTCATACAGTCCCCTCTATTAATCTTGCTGTCAGCCCTGCACAAATTCCACACTTAAAAACAATATCCCCAGCCCCCCCTACACTTACAGCATGGCAAGAATGCAGAGGGAGTCAGACCCACTCTTACAAAAAGAGAAGGGGGCTGCACAGTGAAGATATTGTGCATTGCAGAGGTAACGGGGAAAAGGAGGCGCATTGCTGTGCCTGGCTTCCTCTCATTCCCTTTCCCTTTATCTAAACACCTTATTTTTTCTGACTCTGTGTTGCTTTTCACAGATCCAGTGTTTCCATCTCTTCTAAAGTGAGACAGATCTGTCCCTCTTCACATCCCAAAACACAAGGGACACAGAGTTCTACTCTTCACTCATCCCTATCTGCCTCTTCCTCTCAAAATGATCATGTAAGTAGAGCTACTAGCCCAAGGACTGACAGAAATCTTCTTGATGTTTGTTTGCACAAAAGGCATCTTTAAAAGGATTACTGCAAGAGAGGATATAATTTTTGCCTCTGTGGTCAAAGCAGAGTATATTAGCTTGTTTTATAAACTCACAATGGTGCACTCACACAGCTTTTGGAATGGTACCTCATAGGCAATGTCCATCCACAGGGCAGTGAGTAGGGATGCCTCAAGTAACTAGAGAAAAGGTTGCATTGAAATTGCATGGGATTTTTTCCAGAAATATCTTTGTTATCCAGTATATGCAAAATAGATCCTGAAACATCATTAATTTCATGTTCTCCCTTCATACCTGTGCATGATAAATTGTCAGACAGTTTTTCTTCCAAATTAGGTAAGCTTCGATTTATCTTTGAACTAGTCTTCAGGCTGGGGTAAATTTTTCTTAATGGGACTGTAGTCCCTAGAAAAACTGCAGAGAGGTCTTGACATAACCTTAAATACTGTGGTTCTGATGGTTTGTTTAGCATAGCTGTTTGCTTTGGAATAGCGAGTTTAGAGAAAAATCCGTGCATATTGCACTCCACATGAAGATCTGTGACTTCATGCAGTAGTTATTGCAAAATACTTAAATTTTCATCTGGAGCTGATTGGTCCTCTTTATGTCATACATATCGAAGATTGCAATCTAGCTCATCCCGCTATGCAACCAGAACTTTGGTATCACTGCAGAGCTTTGTCCTGGATCCTGCGCTGAAGTTCATCCTCTTTTGAGATTACTCTGTGAAGAATGGTTATGGTTACATTAATTTCTTCTATCTCTTCCCTTTGAAAAGGCTTTTACTTACCAAAACCTTTCATGGTGCATCTGAGTTGTGCATCTGAAGATGAGGCTGAATTTTCCATGTGTATTAAACAGAATGAATAAAGCAACAGACTACAGAATGCTATGTAAATCATTCACAGGATTTAGGATGTTTGGTTATGTCTTGCATTAATCAGTATGGTTTTAATTACACTTGCCACAAATGGAACACATTTTTTACTAAAGGATCAAGGAGCCAAATTTGAAGATAGCAGACTTTTCACATGTTTTGTACCTTCTGTCATGACAGATCAAGCTATCATTCACTGCATGATGTGTATTACTCTTTTAACAGTAATGTTAGTTTTCTTCAGGGAGATGTCATAACAAATAAATATAAAGCATAAATGTGATGTCGTTATATCCTTAGCATCTGAGGTGTGAGATCGCCTACATTAGCAACTGCCCTTGAGCTAAACAAGATAGCCTGAAAATTCAGAGCTGTAGGAGATTTTACTGTTGTTCCTGTGGTTAAGAATTTATAGATAAACTGGTGCCAACTTTTACTATGTATGTAGCTTGGGTTTTTTGGATTTTGTTCAACTTCTAAAAGCCTGTTTTGACAGCACAGATTTGTCTATGGGTAAAATAGCTTAAAGACAGGCAGAATGCAGCTTCCCTTGTGTTTGAAAAGAACCTATGAATTTGAAAGGCTCTCTGAAAGAATGATTTAAAAAACATTAAGGGACAGGCTTGGAGTTTCTTGGAGTAAATCAGCACAGCTCTTTCAAATTCTAAGAAGCCACACTGATTTATACCAGATGAGGATTTGCCTACAATAAAATCAGTTTAAATTTTAAATATTTACACAACTGAGGTATTACAGAAAGTTTAAAAGTAAAAGACTTTTCTTAATTTTTCCAGTCAAAGTCCCATGACTTTTTGTGGTTAATGGTATGTTTCCACCATGCTATATTTTTGACTGAGTTACTGGCTCTTAATTTGCTGCAGGCCATCACGTATCTGTATCTGCGTGTAATTCTGAACTGAACAAATTAAGCTGAATAAAAATAAAGTTATTTCTTTTTCTAAAAGAGCTTTAAAATTAACAAAAGATAATTGCCCTTGAATTACAAATACAAGGTGATAAGTAGAAAGGCAAGGTTTGTTAACATCTAACATCTGAGCAGTGGAAAGAATTCTCCACAAAAAAAATCTAAGGAAATTTCAGCACACTTATGTCCAGCTGAAGGCTCTCCATAAATCTAATGTCGTCACCCTTTGAGTTCTCCCACTGGATGGTGCTTGGGCCCGAAGTTCTGTAGATTGCTTTTCCCAGACATGTTCTTGTATTTATTGGCAGCTCCCCTGAAGTCAATGGCTTATTCTGTGTTGGAGTCCTTGTGTGTAAACTGAAGGTATTTTAATAAAAAGCTCTAGATCAAAGGTGTTTTGTTGAGGGTTTCTAAGTACAGTCTCATGTCGTGGTCCATGTATACCTCAAGGAACATGTGAATCAGTAGTTTTAATGTTTTGTATAGTTCTTTGTGCTGATCCATACTCCAGATGTTCCAGCAGAAGTTATCTGGAAGCCAATACTCTGCTTGGGATAGGTTTTTTAAATACAAAATAATGAGTCAAGTCATCCGCCTGGAATAATGAAAAGAATTCCCCCTCCTCCATGCGAACAGCTCAGCTTAGTTCACTGATCTAGCAGAAAAAAATGTAAATCCTCTGAACTTTCACAGTGCCATCTGATTTTGGAAGTAATGTAGTACATACTGCCTGTTCAGCCAGTTGTCCAAATTGTCCAAGTGTTATTAAAAGTGTCTGGCATTTCTTTACACAGATAAGTATATTAGGACTGAGTTTCAGTTAAGAAAGTTAAAAGGTGGTTAAGCATTGCTGGAATGTCATCCATTTAGTCTTTGCTTTTGCTTACAGGAAGCATACGTAGGGAGTTCTCCACTGCAGACCCATTTCCAGGACTCACTTTTTCATACAAATATGCCTGTACATAAGCTGCACATCTGGAGCTGTTGATCTTTGATTTTCACATGAGCTGAACGAGATGCCTAAATGAGCATGCACTTTTCAATGGTCTTTTAGGTCAGTATGTAGGCTACCCACCTTAGTCATAATATAACTGAACCCTTCTACACTTCAGTTAAAATTTCCCGTTGTAATTCAGACTATGATTGTTGCTATTCTGACTTTCCAGATGTTTTACTTGGCATAGGTTCATTTAAAAACTTTTTTCAGTACAAATATCACTAATTTGAACCATTCAGATCCACTAATTATAGATATTTCTGGAATTAGAATGACTTCCCCACAGTAACATCAGTATATTATATGCTTGTTTCGATAGAAAAATATGTAGATGAAAAATTAAGAGTTGGTGCATAAATATAAAAATTAAAATAGCTGTATAAACCCCCTTCCCTCCCCCCAAAAAATAAAATACTTGCAACCTCTTTAAATGGTAGTTTCAGAGGTTTTATTCAGAGTAAGATGCATTAGGAAATAATGTATGTCTATATGTTCACATTTTTATCACGTATAACATTCCTTGAATATTCTTTAATGAAGTAGAGCTCGAAATAGCTGTTATATATTGAATGAAAATGTTTGAAGTGTTGTGTACAGCAACATTTTTGGTGAAGGGTATCTTTTGATCATATCAAAAGGTAACAGCCTGAAATTTGTTTAACACCTCAAGTATACTAGGCAAACGTCTATTTTAGGTACATGTATTTACATCTTAATATACTATTATGGCCCCTCACAATCTTTCATAAATTTGTTCTCACCAACAATCTTATCAGGAAGTAATAGTACTTTATTAGTCTATTAAATTATTTTGCATTAATAAAGAGAGAATAAACAATGTGCTAATGAAATTCATAGATTATACCAACTTGGGACAATAATTTTAGATTATGGTCACAATAACATATGATTTTTTATGATTCCTTTTGTTTTACTCACATATGCACAGAAAAGCATATTCATTAATATATATACTCAAAAGTATGACTTAACTGATTATAGTATAATGTCATTTTATAACCACTATTCTATAAGGTTAACTTTTCCCCTGTTAGAGGAGCATATGAAATTGCTCCAGTAAGGGTGAATGGTAACTTCTAAGTTACATTTATTGGCATTAGGAGCCCTTGAGTGTGGCATCTGCAGATGAGACAAGGTAATGTATTACAAAAGCTCAACATGCCTCAACTAAACGACACAGCAGCAGCTAGTAGCCTAACACACTCCCACATGCAGCCAGACCATACACAATTAGGCAAACAACAAAAAATATGAATGAAATGGAGTCTTGGGATTTCTCCTGAATGATACTGCAGCTGAACTTTGGCATAAAACTTTTGGGAAAGAGTTTCAGTGATGCTCACCCTGAGAGGAAAAGACCTCACCATCCAGCCTCTCTAGGTTACATCCCAGGGCACACAACCACTCCGTTTTATCTGACTCCAGACGTTGTGATCAGAGACTGGGCAAGAGGTGTCCCCCCCGGAAGGAAGGGTCAGGACTCCCAGGAAAAGGGGAAAAAGGAGATTTTTTTAAAGTACATGCATGGAGTTCAGCTAACAACTAATGAAGAGAAGACATTGCAGGTAGGAAGGATTCACTAGCAAGTAAATAAAAGCCAGAAGGATGCTTTCAAAAGAATGGTGTTAAATCTGTATGTGGCTAGGAAAACATAGCCTCATTTTTAAAGATATCTCACTAGGACTATTTGTGTGTTACTGAATATGAATAAGACACTGTCATGTAATAGGAACTGAACCTGAGGAAAAAAAAGAAAGATTTCTATGTATCTCAAATATTCAAGTTTAATCCCGGATTCTGTTGAGACTATACATAAAGAAAAAGGTCAAACCTTCCTCAAATTTACTTCAAAATATGAAAATATTTGCAGCTCAAAATTCTTTTCCTAGAACATTTGCAGAATGATTACAGCTTAAGAGTTTTATTCAGCTATTTTTCTCTTCTTGAGCGGAACTTCCCCATTTTTTTTTCTTATCATCTATAGTACTTGTCAACATTTATGGCTTTAAAATGTATAATAGCTTCAGGCAGAATTAATTCAGTCATGATACTTCTATGCTGAAGCAAATCACCAGTAAAATTAACACTCATTAAAACCAAAAATGTTTAAAACCTAGTATCTCATTGCAAAACTGTCCATTTAGTGAAACCCAATTAAAATGCAATTAGCTTTATAAGTGATGTATATAACATCTAAGAAGGTCAATTGCTCTGCACTTCATAGCTCTAATTTATTTTCGGATTAGCTAGTGTAAGAAAATTTAGAATGGCTTTTAAACTTTTTACTTTTAGGAAGTATTTGTTGCTATATGTTGCCTTCGCTTAAGCATATTAAAAATGACAAGCTGAATAATTCATTGTAAAAAATTCTGTGTTTATTTGTCTGTTCTTCATGATAGCCCTGGATGGTAGAAATTCTAGTAATAAACATCCCTATTTAAAGAAACCCCTTATTTTCAAAGATGCCTAAGTAGATATTTTAATCCACATAAATCAACATGTTCTGACTTTCAGAGTCACTCAGTCAAAACCTAAATAGCTATCAACAGGAGATTAGACACCTGTTTGATGGTACGAAGAATTACTTCTCTCTAGGTAGCTTTTTCTCTTTACTGACCTGTGAAAGCTGTGGACAGTTAGCTGAGATGGATGCCCGGGTCTCACATTTCTTCGATGATTTGATGAGATGAATCTCCACTAACTGTATACAGTAATTTAATCTGGAGAAAAAACATAGAATCATGGAATTATTTAGGTTGGAAAAGATCTTTAAGATCATCAAGTCCAACTGTTTATGATGTTTATGATATTATAAATCCTTTGTACTACCTACTGGTAGCAATAAGATCAATTTCAAACATTTGTCATATTTTTAAAAGATGAAAGAAATCTGTATCAAAAAATAGTGAAAACAATTTGCTTCTCGTATATGTTATTTGACAAATTATAAACCAGCTTCAGGTGGAAACTAAATTCTCAGCTATCTCTTTTATGAGTCTTCAGTGTAAATTGTTTAACATCCTTATTGATCCTCACAGTTCATGCTACCAGGTTTTGTTTCTCCTTTATTACTGATGGGCTAAAAAGATTTTCTCCCTTCATTTGATATGCATATTTGAACTTGCATATGTAAGGAAAGATGTTTCAATTCTTCTGCCTTTTCTGTATGTGTTAAAATGTCACCTTCTCCATCCACAAATAGGTCTATCATTTTGGAATTTCTCTTGCTGCTATTGTTTAAACTATAGTTATTTAGCTATAAGTCAAGGGGTTTTTATCTTCAATAGCCTATACATTCCATTCTCTTTTTACATTTGCGTGAACACATTTCCATTGCTCTTTTTTTTCCTATCAGCTACCTTCACTTCATTTTGGAGCCAGCAAATCTTTTAACCAAAGTAATCTTTAATTTTTAATTTGGTTTGGGTTGGTTTTTTGTGTTTTTTTTTAATATTCTATTAATTTAAAGTACAAAGAGATTTAAAAAATAATTTACAAATAGTTTTCTGTTGGTACTAGTTTTTCTTGTTTCTTATGTAGTTACCGTAGATATGGTATTTTATTTACATCCATGAATCACATCAAAGAGATGGTTCCTAGCAGGTAACTATGATTTTCATTTTTTTAATAAAGAGAAAATTGGTGTATTTTCTGCCTTCACTGCTCATTTGTATCAGGGAAACATCAGGGAAAAATTACCCTCTGGCCTTATGTCTGGTAAATTATAATTACAGTGCAAGCCAGACATTGTCAGGCTTGGAAGAATTTAAATACCTGTTGTGTTGAAATAGGCTTTTTTTCTCTAAAAATCTTGGACAAGCTATTTGGTAGTTTCAGAGATACATATCACTTTTTATGTGAATGTGTTTTGTTATGGAATGACTGTACCTGTGTGAAACCACTTTGGATGCTTGGGTTTTTACATACCCTTATGATAATCATGATAAAAGTATCTAAGGAAGTGGGGTTATGTGGGTATATATATACACATATATATAAAAATAGCCTTTTAACCCAAGTCATATGCCTGAGCCCAGACTTGTCCCACGTCCAACGCATCTGGGTGCAAGCCCAGGCTCAGCCATGGGTTCTGGACATGCTCTGGAGCACAATGAGGGAGACAGTGTGGGCTCCTGCTGCTCTGGGCATGTGCTGGGCAGCACAGACATGCATGAGAAGGTAGCACCAGTTATTCAATGTGTGTCCCCCTTCACCTCTCGCAGTGGTGTCAGTCACCTGCCCGCTTCCTGGTGTGCACTGCATTACACAGTACACAAGCAGCCTGGGTCCTGCAGCCTGCCTGAGCAGGGTGCAAGGCAGTTTTGTGTCATTCACTTGTGGATTTGGGGCTGTGTAGCCTCTTCTTATTCCAGCTTCTTCAAAGATGCAACGCATTTGTGGTCTATACATATTCCTTGAAATGGAAAACATCGTAGAAAAGTAGGACTTGACTTGTTGGCTTGTTTCTCCTTAATGACTTTGAGTTTCTAATGGGATAGTTGGTTTGGTTGGTTTGGGTTTTTTTCTGGCTTCTCATGCCTTACTTTTCATGAAAAAGGAAAAGGAAAAAGAAAGAGAAAGAGAAAAAGAAAGCCTCATTTAAAAGCAAGTATATTGAAATGGATTAATAACTTTGTGCTTAGTCTTCTAACAAGCAAAGTATTGCTTGTGAAAAAAACAGCTTACCACCACCAGAAAATTAAGACGTCTTCTATTTACCCCCAAAGTAAGCAAAACCCCATAACCGATTATTACCTTCTCATCTGCATAGTTAACCATAAGTACTCTCACAGAAGGTTACCTACAATGAAGAACTCCAAAATTATTTCTCTAGTCTTGTTTATTTTGTCATTAATCTTTTTCAACTGTCTGAAAAATAGTAGCAGATATCAAACACATTTTTTTGTAATCTTTAATTACTATCAAAGTAAGCCCAGGGCGTGACTGGTTTTTAAAAGAAACAACCCATTATAAATAAGTCTAGCTCTATTTGTGTGCTTGTGACTAGAGCCAAAGTTGACAGCTTGTGGCAGCGGTGGTATGTACATAAAATTTAGAATCACAACTCCAGAGGAAGAGTGTTGGATTAAACAGATCAGACGTTAAATTTTTTATTTCAGTTGACTAATACCCTTGGAAAATAGCTTCATGGTTGTTTTATTTGATGATAAATTTGTAAGAGTCTTTGCCTGTAGGAATGTGGTAGACGAGAGGGATATGGACAGAAATAAAATCCAAGCAGAACAAAAAGTCCACAGAGGACCTCTGTGACAGTTAAACACCCTTATTGATTGATGTAGCATTTATTCTCTTCAGTTAGGAGATTTTTACTAGCACACTCTGTTTCTACTGTTATCTTGTTACATAAGCTTCTTAAGATAGGGAAAAAGAAAGGCTGACTCCTGAGTATGTAATTTTGGCAAGAGAAATGAAATGGTTAAAGCCATGTGCTCACAATATCTGGGTGAAAATCCTGGTGATTTCCATGAACAGTAAGCCTCGGTCCTTCAGTAGTATTATGCCAAGAATAAGGTACTCCATACAGTAGATAAATACGAAAATATCACATATGTTTTTCTCTTATTATTACTATCACAGTTGACGATTATCATAAATTCGTATTGAAATGGAGTTTGGATGGCATTGAAGAAGGTCAGAAAGAAAATGCAGTTCAAGCAATAAGCTGTATGACCCTTGGATTTGAGATAAGTGAAAACAGAGAACTTGTTATGATATTTCCTCTGTAAATGTATATTTGGTAGAAAATATGCATAGAATTAAAAAGGACATCAGCTAAAAATGTATTCATGTAGCCGATCAGTGCTTGTGAAGTGTAATTAAAACTGATACTATAACCTGACTGGATAGGGGAGGACAGGGTGCATGTATAACTATTTAATTTATTTATATTAATATTTAATTAGGGATTTAAGTAGAGTTTTTTTAAGAACTGAAACTGTTGCTATATTTAATAATTTTTAATCTATTCTGTAAAATTCTGTACTGGTAGCAAACTCCTGTTATGGATTTCTTTTAAAAGTCAAGTTGGTTATGAATGGGTAGCAGGAGTAGGATTTTAAGACTGTTTCTATTTTTCTATTTTTTTTATTTAGTATTTCAGAACCACAGAACATTTGAGGAATGGCCAACAGGCAATTCAGTCTGAAGTGTGATTGCTGAGAGGATGGAGGCCAACTGAACCTTTAGACATCACCAATATTTTGGAGGGGTTGGACGAAAGGGTGTAAAGCATCCTGAGTATTTTTTTTTTTCTTCATTTTGGGAGGATTTTGCAGAATCAAAGGCTGTCAAGAAGTGATGTGTGTCTGCCACTGTGAAGGGCACCACCACTGAGAAAGGGCAGCAACTCTGGGAATGTGCCAGACCAAGACAGACATTTGGAAGACAAGATTACTCAAACACAAAATATTGTCATGTCTTTGGATACAAATTTGGATTATTCTAAGAACTCTAGTTTCTAATACTCTCTATCTCCATGCACAATGAACCTGGGAAACAAATAGAAAGGCGATCCCATGATCGGTGCAACCCATGCCCAGAGCTCATGGCAATTTCCAGGCCTAAATTCATGTGAAGGCACAGAAAGGATAGTGGCCTAATGGAAAGAAGACAATTTATTTCCTGCGTTTTTAGAATGTGTTTAAACCTATAACAGGATTTTTAGGTATTGGGGGGTTTTTTTGTGTATGGGATTGGATAGCCAGATACTGGCACCATGAAGACATGAATAAATACACTGTGAATCTTCACTGTTTTTGGAACTTATTTGACCTGGGAAATCAGGATGGTAGCGGATGACAGGGAAATACATTAGCTCTGAAACAGAATTCGGAATTCACTAATAACGTCTCTCTTAATCACACAGAGGCTAAAATTATTGAGAATAAAAGCAACAATTTGGTCACAATGTAAATTAAATTTACGCTCAATCCTTCTTGTGTCAGGAAAGATCTTGACTCCCTGCTCACCATGAGAATGACCGCAAGGCAGGCAGCGCCCTTTCGAAGCCCCTTCGCCTTTATAGAATATTTTGTGCAATACCAAAAACTTAAAAGCCTTCTTGCTTCTTTTTTGTGCTTTAGTGTTGAATTTCATCCATTCTGTCACAGCTGCTTCCTTACAGTTTCAGGGTTTTTAAGCATCATAATGACCTTTCTGGTTGACCCTGACCCATTCTTCATGTTCCCATGATGTGGTGACAAGATGTTTTCATGAAGCACAGTCCCTGAAGGGGTTAATGCTCCCCTGCCATTCAGCTGCTAGTTTCTCTTGAATTTCCCGCTAGACTGTCACAAAGGATAACAGAGATGTAATAAAAAGGTCACGCAGGTGCTCCCACGGAATATGTTATCAAGTCCTACCAGTGAAGGAATGTGAGCAGGCCTATTTGAATGAACGAGGAGACAATAAAAGGAAAGTTGAATTATAGACAGCAGGCAGGTTTGCACTAAAAGAGTAAACAGGATTTACCGTATTCAAAGAGCCTGAAAAATTACACTCATTAACCATGTATCAAGTAAATCGATAATACCATTATGTGTTACAATGCAAATTAGCTTTAACAGCTATTTCATACAACTCAGCAGGGACACATGGCTAATTCAATTTCTACTGCATTGTATTCAGACTAATATTGCTTCAAAATGTTATTATTTTCATTTTGCCCTTCATCTATTTCCTCACCTTATTCAGTACTTCTAAGAAAATAAAATATAGCCATTAAGAGGTGTAGTTTTATAATAAGGTTCATTGCAACTGCACCTTGTGTCAAAACACTGAAGACCAAATCTTTGTCTTGTGTGTACTCCTACTGATGCCTTCATTAGCTGATCAGCTTTCTATTCCACAATAGAGCAATGCCAGCTCCCAATGATTCCTTGAAACAGGTCATCCATGAGGATTGCTGCAGCAAGGATCCTTCTGTCTACCACTCTTCTTGCTTTTGCTTTTTCAGAGGCTTCCTGGATGGCTGTTATTCTCAAGTGCAGCAGCTGCATGCTTAATTGGGAGCCAGTAAATGAAAACAACTTGATGTTCACACCTTTACTGTGCTGCACAGTTTAATTTAATAAATAAGGGCAGGAAGGAGGGAGAGATACAAAAGGGCACTTTGTGAAAAAAGTCTCCGATAAATATGGCTGATGTGGAAAGCAAATGCTTATACCATGGACAAAACAAAATAAAATGTAAGTAGCGAATTGTGACAAGGCAATACAAGAATGACATTTGAGACTTTCAGTGTGCGAGGACTTGTGACAGAAGTCTCAGCCTTTACGAGACAGAAACCAGGGCAAATATTCAAAAGACCATAACCAAAAAAGTCTGTCATAATAATATGTCAACAGTCATCTTCCACAGGGCCACTTCCCTTGGTGAAGAGATCATAACCGGTTGAGTTTGTGATCTAATTTTACTTCTTTTACTTGATGAAGAATATTTTTAATAGAAAAGGAAAGGCACACTGAATTTTTTTGTGTAAAAAAACAATACCCAGAGAGAAAATGAGGAAACTGGAGATTTAGGGAGGAAGGGAGGAGAATCATATATCATTTTTGTTGCATCACAACCATTGCTCTTCTAAGTTTTTGTCCTATATCCGACCGTTTATTCCTCTAGACAGATATACAAGGTACTAAATCCTGAGATATATGAGATTACTAAATCTTACACAATAGTCAATGAGGTTCACATCCACAAGCCATTTGCAGCATTCAAGTATATGTTGCAAATGAATCACGCAAACCGTATGTGCAGCCCGGATTTCAAACATTGCTTCATAATGTATTTAGCCTATGATAAGGCTAGTGAACCCTTCCAAGTTGCTTCTGGCTGTGAAATTTGAGGTTGCCTTCATTCCTTGTGTGCTTTTATCCAAAATGCACTTTTACACTGCTCTAATCAAATAATTGAAAAAAGAGATATTTCTTATTAGACCACAAGTGGAAGTTTGCAAATAATCAAAGCAATCAATGTTCTTAATTGATCATTAATTTATTTAATTTTTTGTTTGTGTTAAATAACAACAATGTTGAGGAAACTCTTTATATAAGACAGTCCAAAACCAGGATAATAACTGCTAGCAATTACTTGCTCAGTACTGTGCATTACAAAATAATCCTGGTTTTGCCTTTGATAAGATTAGCCAAAGAATTATTTGTCATATGACACAGAGTACCCACAGATTTTCTTTGGATGCCAGTTGTACTCTCAGATTTTTATCTATACAATGATTTTTGGGGATCCCAGCAAACACCTGGCTTCTAAACTTGCTTGTTGCAGATTCTTTCCACATGACTGTGTGTTTAAAGTTTGACTGAATAATAAGAGAGTAGTTATTAGGTAGTATTGGGTAGTTAAAATATAGGAACACATGTGCTGGTTTTTTATAGGTTCTTTTGTTGTTTTTTTTTTTTCCCTGAGGGAATGTCTAACTGGATGAGGAGGCATCCATACTGAATGCTTCAACTGGGGATTGTTTTCAATTGAAAACAAAGCTGCAGAAGGTCAGAATAGGTCACTTGTACAATAGTGAGTGTTTCTAAATTGGTTGTTTTCTTGGTGGCTTATTAAGAGCTTGATTTAATGTTTGCCAGTCTTTTCCATGTAGGATATTGCTGTAAGGGACACAATATCAAAATGCGTAAGAAACTGTCCTACCTAGGCAAGGCCCAGAGCTATAATTTTTATTTTGTCTTCAAGTTTCTCTGAAGAACATTGCTAGTCATCAGAAGACTGAGTAGATCAGCAAATACAATTAATTTCTTGATAACTTATGATACCTGTGCAAGTTATATGTCACTTCAATTTAAAGTATTAATAAAATTTAAAAAAAAAATTAAAGTAGAAGGAAAATGTAAGAAAGTCATTTTGAGGGAAGTCAGAAAGCATGAAACAAAAGTCTATAAGCAGATGCACAGAAGGAAAGAAGGAAGAAAATAGCAAGATCAGAGTTGTCAATATGTATTGTGAGTAAACCTTTTTGCCACCTTGTTCTTTAACATCCGCCATCTTGCTCTTTTATATCCAAAGCTGCTGTTTTGGACCACATCCTCCCACATGCAGAGGGTAGACTGTTGTTTGAATAAGTCAAAACAACAGAAACCCACAAGATGGTAATGTGCAGACTATGCCTCTGTCTGCATCACTCTCTAGTTTCATGCATTCATTCATCTGCAGCTGCCTTTCCTCATCTTCAAGGCTACATCAAGGCTTCCTGCTGCCAGGCTGTGACGAGACGTCTCGGCGCAGCCGTCTTGGAGGCAGAAAGAAGGCACCCATGAGTGATTGAAGGTAACAGATAGATGGACTAAGTGCTCAGTAAACAATATGTGTGCCTATGAAAAATCTGGTGCCCCAGGCCAACTGTCCATTTGGCCCAACCCCAGCATTTAGCAGTTGCTCAGAAATATTTGTATTTCATTATAGTTCATTTTTCCCACATATTTACTGTAAAGGATTGCCATTATGGGTTCCAGCTTTTGAACTGGACTGACCTATCTTGTCAAAATCAGAGCCATGTCAGCAGAAGCTGGAGACTCCTGTGAAAACTACATGTGGAGCCTGCTGTACATGATGTATTTCAATGCAAGTTATTTTCTCTCTTTGTGTAGCCCACTGTCTGATGAGCACAGGGAGCTCTGTGAGGAATGTGTGTGGAGTGAACAGTAACAGAACACGACGACGGCATGCTGAGTTATAAAACTCCTTTTTTTCTGGTAGAATGTGCCTTGTCTTACCCCCACCAGATACACACACAGTGCTGTACAGATGAGTGTTTGAAAGGCACTCACTGTTGACCTATTTTTCTTTCTTACCACTTGTTTTGGCGGAAAGTATTTAGCCCAAAATTGAGCTGTGCCACTCTCCTATTTTTATAGATGTTATTTTCTGGAGAATAACTTACAGTAAACAAAACACTGGAGTCTGGCTTGCCAGCTAACAAAAATTATTACATGAAAAAATATGACTTAGATTCTGAGACTGCTATAGCTTCAGAAAATACAAGTAATGTTTAATTAACAATGTGTGAATTTCCAAATCTTTTTCCATAGCTCTGCACAGAATACATGAGTATAATTCTGTCAGACTTTCATCTCTCAAGTAATCTTTGTTTCTGTCAAGCTCTGAGAATAGATTTTGTCATATGTAACCTCAACAAACTCATTGTAAAGGCATGTCCTTCAGACAGCATTTGTCTCATCCTACCTATTCTCAGCACTGGTGAGGAGCTCTGGCCTCGTTAGCTGCTCAGAGCGCTGCTCCTCCAAGCCCGTGTATGTAGGGTCTTGATGCTCCCCATCCATGCATGCTGGGCTCTCTCATCTCATATTTTCTGTTATTATGTTGGAAAAAGTAGGTTGAATGAGGGAGTGTGGTGATGTTTGAGGTACATACTTTCTGTAGGTGGTCAGAGGCTTCAATAGGGTTTTGCGGTGATCCTCACAGCCTTGTTTCCTAGACAGTCACGCTTCTTGATAATGGAGCAGCTGGGAGGTGATTTCTCAACCAGAATCTTCCTCCTAAAGCTGTGGGCAATTTTTTTATTTGCTTGCATTTGGGCAAAGTGCATACAATGAAAATGAGTAAGAACAGACTGTAAGTCAATATTTACTGGAAAACAGTGCAGGGAACAGAGGTTGATGTTCCTGTAATATTTCAAAGTCTTCTAATTGGCATGATGAGGTTGATAATGATCACAGATGAAATCTACCTTCAGCCATAGGTTTTTCATCCGTAATAAATTCTGCTTGCGTCCATTTCATGGCAGTAGGTGTCAATACAAGATGAAATATTAGTAGACTTACATTACAGCTATAATGATAAAAGCTTCTTCCTCAAGTTGCGGCCCCTTACTCCATAGGCAAGTGAACTGAGTGGCTCATGCCCCTACTTTCCAGGGCAAGCCACTCTAAAGCCAGCAGGTTACTTCCACATTGGCAAGGCTGTTGTTCCAGTTCTCTGAGCTGTTCATGATGCCCTTGCAGCCATAAAATCTAGGGGTTGTTTGTGAAAGCATTCTTCAGGTAGCTTTAAGTTTGGTGACATTACAGTGTGACCCTAAGGTTGCATAGTATGTCCAGTAGTGCCACTAAAGGGAGTGTTGGGTATCCGCAAGCGGAAGGCCTACTGAAATAGCATCTTAATGCTGGCAGGTTAGAAAAAGCCCAGCCAGATGCAGCTTCATCCTTTCATCCATACTGTCTTCAGGGAGGGGTCTGTCAAGCAAATTATCACCAGAACTATGCCCAGGTTTCATCTCAGAGAGGAATGTGGGCAGAATGGAGTCAGAACATGAGAGTTATCTGGAGTTATCTGGCAGCCTAAAGTTGTCCTATGTCATCTGCGTGTTCCCTGAGTGTTGAGACATGTTTTAGAATTAGTACACACAAGAGCTAAGTATGACAGTGACCCTTACTGATCCTGCAAGGGCCAATAAACTGAAGTCTTTGTGCCTTTCTTTCAGAAATAGCTATGTGGAGGTTGATTTAAAAGAAGATTGGAGTTGCTTTTCATGGCTTGTTCTTGTATCTTTCTGTTAAACCAGCATAAAAAAGTTTTTATTATGGTGTCATGTTTAAACTGAAAAAGAAAATTTACTCACATCCAAAATTTAATTTGTTACAGCCATGCAAATGTCTGGTAAATTTTAGATGCTACAGAGAATGAACATTTCACTTTGTCTGCCCAAGTATTCCCATTGGAAAATATCCATTTTATTTAGGTTGGATAATATTGGAGTAGTCAACTGCATAATTAACCAAGGATCCCAGCAAGTTTGGCATCCCATGTTGAACCTTAGGCTTTTGTGGCTACACTGTTATCTAGATCATAGAATCATAGAATGGTTTAGGTTGGAAGGGACCCTGCCATGGGCAGGGACACCTTCCACTAGACCAGGTTGCTCAAAGCCCCGTCCAACCTGGCCTGGAACACTTCCAGGGCTGGGGCATCCACAGCTTCTCCGGGCAACCTGTTGCAGTGCCTCACCACCCTCATGGTGAAGAATTTAATCTAAATCTACCCCCTTTCAGCTTAAAGCCATTACCCCTTGTCCTATCACTACATACCCTTGTAAAAAGTCCCTCTCCAGCTTTCTTGTAGGCCCCCTTCAGGTGCTGGAAGGCTGCTATAAGGTGTCCCTGGAGCCTTCTCTTCTCCAGGCTAAACAACTCTGTCTTAACATATCCATGTTAAGTAATGTAAAATTTGCTTAGATACATCCCTATCAGCTACAATTATAATTTAACATGCATATGTTTACTGTTGCGGGCATACTTTTGTGTATGGAAATAAAAAAATAAATTTGAAGGAAAAAGGGTTCTGAAACAATTAGAAAGAAATTTGAAAGGCATAATATTCATATTTTGGTTTTGTCAGCTATTTTAAGTCACAACAGAAACTAGGATAAAAAGAGAAAAATCACAGAAATGGGCATTAAAAAAACAGAGGAAAGTTAAAAGTTCAAATTTATAGCATTGGCAGTTTTTTCAGGGGTAGCGTGCTTTCCCCCTGTTGACAACTCTTCCTGTCTAGTAATATCCGTAGGTTGTAGAATGATACCAACCCACTATAAACAGAGTGTGTATAACCAAGTGTTAATTTCATTAGATACTTTTGTCCAATTTTGTGCAATTTAAGCCACCATTTGTCTTTGGTATTCTCCTCTTGTCATACTCACATCTGTTTATAGCATACTTTATAACAAGCTTTGAATTAAAGCTAGAGAGCTCTACAACAAAGATATCTTGATCCCTGGTTGGCCTCCCAGGGCCCTATAGAATTACAGGCAATAATAAATACTAAGATAATGTTTTGTAAGATTTTTTCAACAAAGTTATTTACTGTGTATGACCAACTGGTCTGAAGCTGATTTCTACTGCTTTTTCAAAACAATCATGCTGTTGTCCTGCTTATCTTTCCATTTATTCCACTCCTATTTTGCTTATAGGTATTATAAATGTTAGCATCAGATATTAAATAAAACAGTATATGACAATTATTTAAACTAAAAATCTGTGTGTGGCATTCAACCAATAAATGATACAGCAGAGGATAACAAATCATAATTTGGTATTTCTTTTATTATTGTAAAATAAAAAACAGAATCTGGAAACCTAAACTGAAATATCTGGTCTATTTCATACCAGGTAGAAGAGCTCACCTGGGTCTCATCGTAAAGATGTTGACATGTGGAGCAGGAGGGATAGGGAAGGCACTGAACACAGAGTGGCTCCCAGAGTGCCAGGGCCAACTCCATCATTCCATCTTCACCCACCCCAGAGGATACCATCCCTGCCAGCTACCTCCTTCCTTGTCATGTCTCATGGATATGCCACCTTACAGATAAGCCTAATTCATGTCACTTACAGATGGATCAGTGTCCAACACTTTAGTCTGAGATCGAATGGGCAGCTGGAATGGATAGAAGCAATTTTGATTACATAAATTATCTGGATTTGAAGTAGATGAATGGCATGAAGATTTTTATACTCAGGGTGATGGGCACACTAACAGCTTCCATTTCTGAGGTAAAATGTGGACAATAATTTTCTTTTTTTAAGTAAGTGAATTTTTATGTAAATATGTAGCTCTCCTTACTGTTGCGAATAGTCAGTTGCTATGGGAATGCGACATGCGAGGTTTCGTATTTTAAATCAGAAACGTCTCCACATATCCTGCTGTCACAGGCCTTAGGCACCTGAAGAAACTGAAAAGAAATTAAAGTAAATAATCAGAAGACTATATGTGTTTAATGACATTAATTTCTATTTAAAATACACTTTGTAGATATTCCTTAGAGGGCTCTCAAGAGTATATTGTCATATTGCGAGATTTTCTAAGCAGTTATAGAGATTTCTAATGACTGATAAAGACTGGTATTACTCTCCAAGTGATCGGTGTGGTTTCGTTTCATCTTTGAGTTTCTATGAAGCAACCCCTAATTTAAAGTCTAATATCTTTCTTCTGTTCCCATATGCAGCAGATGGCACATGCGACTACATCCTACTTTCTAATTCCTATGTGACATTTATTATTCATCAGAAAGGAAGTTAAAAAATATTATCTTTCCAGCTTCTGGTTTGGCTCATCATATAAATTAAAATATTGCTACAAGAAATTATATTTGAAGACATAAAAAAATATTAAAAGTATAGCATAGGGGCCACCCAGTGGGGCAGCAGTGTATTGTTCTGCCAAAGCATAGTTGGATAAAACAAAGCACAACTGGTGAAAACTTGCTTGCCACCATTTTCCGGTATATTTTTCTGTGTTCATCTGGCGATGTTTCGCCATTAAATGCTAAGGGAATTGGAGCAATGCTCAAGTACTGGTGACCATATATACCCAAGTTTTCTTCTATTTGTGATTACAGATTCATTTCATAAGGCTCCAGAGAAGTGCTTATTAATGCCTCTTTCCAGACTGCAGGCAAGGATGTCACTTATTCTTGCAGGCAATTATTTTTGCATGTGTCCTTGGTTAAAGGGAAATAGTCTTGTCTGACTAACTGTAAATCTGTATTTTTAAGTGGGTATGGCATATGTACCATAGCACAGCAGACTTAAAAGGTGGAAGAGTCTTGGACAGCAAGGCAAAGCTGCCTGAGAAATAAAAAAGAATTGCATGCTGGTAGTTTATTTTTAATTTAGACTGAGGTAGTTCTAGCGTTAGGTTTTCAAAGACACCTGAATAGTTTAGAAACACAAATTCTTGGTATTCAAGAGGGCTTTTTTTCTAGTAAATGGCATAAGTTTGGGGGTTTTTTAATTATATTGTAAAAATAATTTTATCTTGTCCAGCTCACAGGGTTTGAGTTCCAAGTTTACCCGAAAGCAACTTCCCTGTAAAAGTTCTGACCTGAATCTTGTACACTTTCTAAACTGTTTCCTCTGCTAATGATTGAAAAAAAATCGGAGATGCAATTGCAGCTTCTGTTTTGGTTTTCTTAAAAAAGTAGAATTAATCTAGAATTTGGGGTTGGTTTAGTTTCCAAAAGTAGTAAGGCACTTTGGGTTACACCTTTCTGCTATATCTGCTCCAGCTCTGGAGTATAAAGAGATTGGTTCCATGGTAAGATGATTTTAAACTATCACATACAGGTGTTCTTAAATACAAAACCAAATAAAAGTCTGTAAAATATCTGGCCTAAAGAAAAACAAAGAGTATTTCTTATCAATTCCTACTATTGTTACTGAATTGTAGTCATACTAACTAAAAAGACTTCCATGTGTTGTCTGTTTATCCCCATTATAGAAGTCACATGTATCTTGCTGCATGCAAATAAGCATTTAAAGGAGAAAAGTGCATGTCTTAACAGATTCAACATTCTTGAATTCAGTGCATACATATAAGTTAATCTTGTAATTATTCATACATCTCCCTGTGAGATCATAGATCCAAATGTCTTAGTTAATGTTTTGATGTTGATAATGAAATTCCACTGGCTATAAATTTAGATGTGCTTAGCAGAGGTTATATTAATGTATGATTTTAATCTGAATTACCTTGTAGAGAATCACCCTGATAATAGCAAAGGAAGAACAGAAGAGATGCTAAAAATATGCCCTTCTTCCCCAGTCAACAACACCTACTTCTATAATTTTTTTTTAAGCTCTGGAAGGATGCAGATGCTTTTGTTCTTATAGTTCTTGTTTACTTAATAGTTTCAATGATGCTTCTTGGAGGTCAACTTTTAAAGTGATTCTGATGCAAATGAACCCGGGATCTTCAGGTCTTGGAGTCATACTCTTCTCCAAGAGGCTATCTTCCTCATTACACCTTGTAAGAACTTCTGACAGAATATAACTCCTCAAAAATAATCAGAATAAGAGAAATAGTATGAATATGACTTCATATGAACTTGAATGGTTTTATATAAACATGTGGAACTCCGAGACAGCTTTCTCAAAGAGGTGTTCCCGTGCAAGAAATCTTGAAACATTAAGAGTTACCTTAACAGTTATTTGAAAAAGTAAGAAACAGAAATCAGGATGATCACATAGAGCTAAGTGGTACTGGTGTTACTCAGGTCTTCACTCATCCTTTCTTCTCAGTCAATGGAAGGCTCACCTATTCATGAAACTTGGATTAATTCTCATGAGGCTTGTAAAGTTGTTTGGGTTTTTTTTTTAATTTTTATTTTTAAAAAAAGCTCCTGGAAGTTATTTGCCTTTGAAAGACAGAAATAAAACAGTAATTATTAGCCCAAGGATTCTGTAGGTTAATCTAATTAAGAATCCAGACTTGTTATGTCTTGGTTGGAGTCCTAGTACCAAAGGAATTTATAGCTCGTTTCACTAGAAATTTGTTTTTGCCATCTGCCTACAGAAAGAAAAAAAATTATTGCCACAGTACCTACAGCTTGCATCGCACTTTCACGATGCATCATATTTTTGCTACTACATCCAGATGGGCTGCTCAGTTCCTATGTAGTTAGTAATATTCTTCAGACTTGATCATAATGGGAGGAAAAAAAATTGTAGTACATCCTGTAATTTTTGAATGTGTTGTTTTGGTATATACAGAGTGACTTTCTCCCTCTCCCTCTCACACTTTTTCCTTTTCCCCATCTTTACCTCTCTCTCTCTGTAACACTGTACCTCAGATATCACTATCATTCATGATGGTAGAGAAGTCCTGATAGATACTAATGTAGTAGCACAATCTTTCATGTCTTTATTTTCAGATTAAAACTTATGGATTTATTGATAAGTACACATATATTTTTTCTTGCTAAATTTGATTGCTATATAAATGCAACATTATTTATGTGTCTTCTGGTCAGCTGTGGTTCTGGGAAACCACAGTACTTTCATAAAATTCTCATCTGTTTGGTGATAACTGCCCTCATATTTATTATTCACAAATTTTATAGTTCTGAAAATATAAGATAAAAATGGACTTACAGTCTATTTCTGTAAAACCTACCCTATGAATGCTCTTCAGAGACAGGTAAAATAACCCATTATTAATTTCCATCTATTTGTTTTAGATCATAACTTTCATTATAAAATATTCCGTGAATCTGCTGATGAAGGAACTATTTCCCATGCATATGTTTTTTTCCTCTCAGCTTTTCCCTACACTTTCTATTCATGAAACTTAATTAAACAGATAGCTAGGGAGGAGTCCAAATATTGTCTTTTTTCAAATGATGATAGGCTGAGAATTAGAAATCCAAGACACAAATTCCTTCAGTCATTTCCAAAGTCTTAAAAAGCTTCAATTAAACTGGGCTGAACAAAACACTGGCAAAATATCTGCATTTGATTATATGAAACCAGTCTTTCCACCTTTCTTTGGTATGATCCCATTTGTTGCTTTCAGTCCTATCAAAAGGAAAGGAAAAGTCTTCTTTAACTCTTTCCAAACTAACTATTACCAGTAAGTAACAAATGAAGCTTTTAATGCTTGAAAGGTAGCCATAACCCAGATGCTATTTCATAGCTCCTGCAGAACATTTCTTTAGTTGATCAAAGCCTAGTCTAGCCAATGGACCCACATTTTCCCTCTGAGACCACTGTATACAGCAGTCTGCTTTCTACAAACACAGGCATTCACTCATCAGTGGCAGAGACTTACCATATGCTCATAATCCTTTTCCTTTTACCCTTTGTTTTTCCCATCTAAATTAAATAGTAAAGTCTTTGAGCCACAGGGTCCCTTAAAGACTCCCTTAGCCCCCATATTCATTGGCGTGTAGGCAGAACAGCAAAAAAATCAAGGCAAAGTGGACATTATTATTCAAACATGTATGAGCTTCAATTTACAGCTAGTTGTTAAACTTTGCTTCCCAGAAAGTATTCCCTTTAAGAAATGGGTGTCCGAAATTGGGTTTGGATTGGTTTTTTCCCTCCATATTTCTAGAAATACATCTCCTTCCAGAGCTTGAATTAAACTGAGAAAAACTCTCCAAAGCACAATGTGCACAGAATGTACCTTTTAAGTCTGATCAGGGTGGAATTGTTCACAGCAAAGTCCTTCCTACGCTGGTGCAGCGCTCTGCATCCGTGGATCCAGAACTGCACTCATGCAGATGGAGCTCTGAAAACAAGGCTGACTTCCAAATCCATCGGTTTTTGTCCCCTTAATAAATGGGTTCAGAAAAGTAAATCTAATGAAATGAAATTAAATGATTTCACAGGATTTTGTCTTTTTATCCCAGTGATCGTTTGGCCTTTCTGTTGAGGCTTTATTAGTCTCAAGCATAATTCTATCTGATTCCCATGCAGATGAAACACTAACACAGATGATAATTTAAAACTCTCCTTATTATTCCTCATAAGAACTTCAATAAATCATTATAGTATTATCATTATTCAGACTTGTTTTGACAAGGCTACAACCTTCATGTTTCAAAATGAGTTAGGTCTGAATTTATCTAAGCCCAGGGTACTTTATTTGTTCTGAAAATGTCATGAAATTTGCACTGCTATATATCTTCATAGTGCTAATTTACCACCAGAACCATATGTTCCTAATCTTAGATTACAGCTGTATAAAACACTCAAAATTGTGTTCATTAAAAGTACGCCTGTGGTTAGGTCAGCCTATCTATATTTATTTTAGGTATGAGGTAGGGTTCATATTCTATCGCTAGTCATTTGGTAGAGACTGTAGCACACATAGGAATGGCACAGAGGAACTGAGAAGAAAAGCAAATGTAAGTACAAGACATTTTTTGCCCATGAAAGGAAAGTTCATATTCTTATTCAAAGGAATGTGTATACATTAAACGTTTGTTACACTCCCAAAATATAACTTAAATGTTGGCACAGAAATAAAATGCCAAAGGTGATGTTTCAAAGTGTGCATTTCTTTTCATAAATATTCACGGTTATAGTTTTGGTTCTTTTTAACAAGTTGGAGAAAAATACTGTCGTGTACACTGAAGCAAAAAAGTATCCAAAAGAAAAACATCTGGCAAAACCAAGCATTTTGAACATGTCAGCTTATGGTTGACTGTCCTACTCTCCTACTCTCAAAATGGTGCATGAAGTAGAAAGATGCTTGCATATATGTTGTTATATGTAAGAATGTTCTTTGAAGGGAATTCCAGTGTATTGTGTGTTATAAGAAATGCCATGCAGTAATATTAATTTATTTTTGGTGCTGTTTAAGCAATTTAAAGAGATACATAAAATTTACATGAGTTGTTGGCACGCAAGTTATTGCTTCCTGGGGACTGCAGCAAGTTACTGAAACCTTTTTGAAATGATGTCAGGATTTTTTGTAATTGAATATGCATATTTTACATGTTGGAGGCTGAAACACACTTTTTTTGGCAGGCTCTTTCAACAGATGCACATGCTGGGGCCCTATTCTAGGAGGTCTTACAGCATACGTAAGTCAATATTTGTGCATAATTTATAAAACTGAGCAGTGGAACATAGCTTTTCCATCAAATTTACATGATCATATTTCCTTCACTTTGTTTTTTGCTTAAGGAAAACAGGATGTAGAAGCCCCAAAGACGTCAAGAAGTAAAAAAAAAAACACCAAAACCCCCTCAAAAAACCTTAAAATGTAGGATGAAGAACTAAACATTATTAGCTGATTCTAGTAGAAATTGACATTTTTTTTCTGAAGGAAAATTACAAATGGAAAACAGAAACAAAGGAGAGTATTGAAAACTTGTAATTAGTCTTTCAATCCATACTCTCAAGTCTCTGAATGTTTCTCTGTAATTAGCCTGTCTTTCAATTTCTTTCAGGTTTTGATGAAAGAGATAAGCATAAGCGAGGTTGTACTGAGCAGAAACCATTTTCAAAATATGTCTAAAGTGTTCATAATATTAGTTAAAGAGTTGCCTATGTGTCTTCTAGTTCTTTATACTGCCTTCATGCATTACAACTATAAGAAAGAGAAGACACACAGTAAACATGCTTGGAGGAAAATGAATTGCTGTTGCTCAAACATGATGCTATAGTGACTGAAGGTCACTGAATTCAACCTACTAATTTATGGTACTGCCATAGTGATTAGAAGTCCATTGAAAAAATCATGAGTTTAATACATCATCAGCCATTTTCTATACAGAGCAAAGATTGCATAGATATTAAGATAAACATTACTTGACTTTTTTGACTTGCTGCCAATTATCAAGAATGAAAATATAGCACACAAACTAAATGAAATCTTAAAAGGGAGTAAAGATCTCAGAGATCTCTGCTGCTGGGCAGAGAATCAATAAATATTTTAATGAATATCAGCTATACCCAGTATTTCAGCTATATCCAGTGAATGCTTGATGCAAAATAGCTTACATATCCCTGAGTACACTCAGGTAAGGATTTTGGAGCTATATTTGTAGAAAATAAACCTGAACTGCGATTGCTGTGAATTAGAATATATTTTATTAATGACAAATTATACCAATGTAGTGAGTGCCTTATCAGAACCATTCTGAAATATTTAAAAATCCAATAAACTGTTATGAGGATCCCTCATCTTAATATTTTTTAAAACATGTATTCTTCCATTTGGTCAAATTTAAAAGACAGGAATAAGACGAATGGTGTTCCCGGCACAGCTATGTGAATGTATGCAGACATCGAATTAAAAATGTGCTGGCTTCTCTTCTGTCTACACATTTTTGAGTGGGTTTTTTTTGGTCAAGTCTTTCGATTATAGGCTAAGATAATGTCCTGTCACTGATTCTATGTTGCCTCTTTACCACAGGATCCGACTATATGTTGCATTATCACACAATTTCAAAGTTTATGAGAAAAGTTTAATGAAGCCTCCATAGTGTACTGGTTTATTTTGACCAGTGATGACAGCATGTCATTGATTATTTATTATTTTGAAATGTAGGACCAGGAGACAAACTGAAAATCCATTTTGGTCATCCTAATCTGCCATCAGTTGCTTTCAGATGCTGGCTTGAATTTACTTCCTACCAAGAAACAATGACAGACTGATGAGCAAACCTCAGAATTTCTCATTCCAGGAAAAATATCCATTAGTCAATATATTAGCTAAAGCTTTTTGATGCACAAATCTGAGAATTGGGTTATTCCTTTATTTCTGGTATGGTAAAAATCCTGCAATAAGTGCCCTATCTATAGTATCTTGTTATTTCTGCTTCCAGAACTGGGAAATACTAAAATATTTTAAAAAACCTAAAAGAAAATATACAATCTGAAAAAAGGTTATCATGATTTCTAAAGTTTCAGAAAATATTTTGCTTTGGTTCTGTTTATATTACCACAGATTTTAATGAGTAAATCGCTTTGCTTTGCAATGAAAATATTTTTATTACCTCTGCTATTAAGTAAAGCTTTAAATATCAAACCACCTAGAAGTCACTAAAAACCATAAAACTGGAGTGAACCTAAGATTCTTTCATGCAAACTTGAGTTTGCATCCAAATCTTTTCAAATACACAGTAAGTTAATTGTTTTACTGAAAACTGAGAGAAAATTCACCAATTTCAACTTAGATTTACTTTTGGTATGGAGATATATTTATATAGCTCTAGTTTTTAGTGCAAGCCTTTGTTTTATATACTGCATAGGAAGAAAATTTGGTAACAAAGATTTATTACTCCACAGATAACAAATGAACAACAACTCTGACAGCTTCACAAGAAGTTCATGCTATTGCATGATAATGAAGAAGAGCTATTCTGGTGACAAGCATGGGCTGCCAATTTTAGTAGTAGTTTTCAGTCATAAAGTTTAGATTTGGACATGAACTTTCTAAAGAATATAAAATAACCAGGTATAAGCCTTTACGTTTTGCCTCCTCTTATAAAAACAAAAACATTTCAACATGAGGAAGTAGAGTTTTTTTACAAAATACACTAGGTATTGCCCTGCTGTGCACATTTTACCTATGAATCAGCTGATGTACTTAATGACTCCGGATCACACTGCAAAATCTGTGTGTGTCAGGAATATAGACTAGCTGTTGTCACTAATTATAGCCACCAGACCACATTCCCATTAGTCAAAAGACTTTTCTTTTCAGGAAAGATGTCTGGAGATTGGTGTTAACAAAATGTTATTTTCCAAAAATCCTGTCTTGAAATAGCTAAAAGAATCACTGGGAAAATAGGCCAAGACTTAACTACAGCTTTCACATTCCTGGCAACTTTTATTGGCATTCTACTGCAGACACTGCTTTTAACATCTTGCTGTCATAAATTTCAAATAAAATGATAATGATGTCAAAGAGATGGTGTTAGATCTGGCATCAAGAACATAGTTTACATATACAGTGATAAACTTCCTCATATAATAGAGAGAACTAGATAAGAATTCAGCTTTATCAAGCGTATCATAATACAAACAACTAGAATAATGAGTCTAAGGACAATTTCCCAGTATGCAGATGTGATTAAATTGGGTGGAACAGCAAGTAATGAGGAATAATAAAGAAGGACTTGAATCACTGAAGAAATATGCCTGAGCTAATTTATAGTAAATAGGCTTTGACAAAGACAGATGTATCGTTAGGTACTAAAAAGAAAGAAACCTCATCTGTGTGAATGGAAAGGTGCAGAAGTCGTCTCATTTCAGGCAGATAATCCACACCTCTGCCAATACCCTGTACGGTGTACTTTATTTATAAGCAGCACTTTATATATAAATGTTGTTCCACAGCAACTGTAACATGAAATTAAAAGAAAGACTGTGAAGTATCAAAAAGAAGCAAATGGAAAGGGAAGAAAAAACCCCAAAACCCGAAAGGAGTAAGAGTGGGAAAAACTGGAAGTACAAAGTATTTCAAGTTCTTTTGAAACCTTCAAAGCTAGATTTAAACACAGATTGAAGAGAAGAATCCTGCTTTAGTAAGAAAATTCAGTAGATTAAATAGCCAGTTCTTTTCTATGTCTAAATCCTTATTATTCTTTGTAAGATTACTGAGTTCTGATTTCTTTTTCAGGTGGAAAATGTTGCTAAATGTTACCTTAGAAAATGCAACAGCTTTCTTCTGCTTCTCTCTTTTTTTGCACTTTCTTTCCTATGTTGAAAATGTAAGTCTCAACAGAAATAGAGTTTGGAAGTTTACTAAAGATAAACATTTTGAACTTTAGCTGCTTACCTAAAACTTGAACCAAAGTAGCCTAGAAAACTCATTGAAATAGGCAGCCTGTACATACACACATGTACCACAATATACTTGCATTCTATTGAAGATGTGCGTTTGGTGACTGCTAGCCTATATGTTTAGATTTCATCAGACCCTTTTTTTTCACTAAGGGCTCTTCAGTCACTCTAGAAGGCCTTTCCGTCCCTTTTTAATTACCCAGATTGTCCCTACCAGCAGTCTTAATCTCCCTC
Organism: Gavia stellata; assembly: GCF_030936135.1. NCBI lineage: Eukaryota > Metazoa > Chordata > Aves > Gaviiformes > Gaviidae > Gavia > Gavia stellata. The sequence goes on along the minus strand of NC_082598.1, from coordinate 18,472,106 downwards.
TTAATTTACCACGGGCACCAACCCTGGCCTGAATCCAACCCCAATTTATCAATATATTTTACCTTCAGAGTAAGCTATCTTAACTAGTTTCTCTCTCTCTCTCATCTTTTCAGCCTTATATCCGAGCAATAATCACAGATGAAACCTGGGTTAAATCTGTGCCAATGCCTCCTTCTCCTGTATAGTACACAGAGAGGCAGCCAGATGCAGAAAAGGAGAACTCATTTTGTCGTATCCAGTGATTTCATCAGGGTTCTGAAACATAAATTTAAAATCCCAAAATGAAATTAAATAACCAAAGGCTACCTACGCCTTTAATTTGGACAATGTGAGTCATTTCCAAAGTTATTGAAACATAATGTAAAGCAGAAGAATGACATTTGTTTTCCAGTTCTACTATTAATTTCCTGATACTTGAATGCATCAGCTGCTTGTTACAGCTATCAATATGTCTGTGCATTAAGAAAGCAAGCAAGACAGATAAGCGTTAGTGCTTTAATTTTCTTGACTATTGTAGCTGGTCATTGGTGAAGTGGACTGTAAACTGGATGCTTTTGAGATTTTCTATTTGTATCCATTCCTCGAATAAGTCTGATGACATATTAAGATGAAATACAACAATAACAAGCTGAAAAGACATGGTTTTCGTATCATCTATTGACCATAAAATGAGTGAATTGTTTAACATAAGAGAATTTATGCTATACTATTTCCTATTCTTTCTTTGCTGAGAGAATTAAAATGACAGTTCTTGATGTTTTAGGCTTTCATTGTTAGAAAATGGCTGCTGTACATAAAGTAATAGAAGGTACACAAACCTCTCCTGTCTCATTTTGTCGTCTTCTTTCAAAATAACCTCATTCACAGGGAAACTAGTTTTTGTTTTGTCTCTGACTCTGAAGTATACCAGTTCCCAAAGGAAGGGGAAAAATGAGTATCTTTTTAATCAAGAATAACAACACACTGAAATATGGTTTAGGCATGATTATGATCTTATATATTATTTTGTATATAATGGTTGAAGTTAAAGCTTACTCTGAATAGGGAGTTGGTTATGCAATAGTATACAATCAGCAAATTTCCATAGTAGTGGAATGCTCTGAAAACCATAAAATATAATTTAATAAAGACAGGACAATACCTGTATTTCCAGGAGTAAAAATTCTTTTCAACTTAATATTATAAAATAACCAGATATCTCACCACTATCTTAGTACTAATACAGTATTTCTTCAGGACTTCTGGCATACCTCAGGAGGCCAAATGCACTTCCAGAAAAGCAGCATGAAGCAAATATGACCAATCGCATTCTACTGTGATTATATATGTATTTTCCATCAAGAAATATTATAATTATTGGGTTTCAGCAGGGATATTTTACTATCAGGGCATTCTTGAAAGGGAACCTCAATGGTAGAATTAATATAATCTTGAACAAATATCTCTTGCGAGACATGTGACAAAAAAACCCCTACTACAACTAGGTTACAGCTGTGCCAATAATTGTACTGCTTTTGCCAAGTCATTGTGTCCCTGTGTTTCTTCACATACCCTCTCTGTATCTCTTAGCTCATCTGATGAGATTGTCTTTTTGCTGTTTTGCATATGTCTAGTCTGTTTCTTTGATGTATGGATACATATTTTTAACAGTAATTATTATTAGAAAGAGTGTTGTTTAACCACATGTTGTGGTACTTTTCAATTTTCTCAGTCTTTTCTAATAAGTAAATGTATGAAGTCAGGGGGAGCAAAAGACTACAAGAATTTGAAAGCATATGATTTGTGTCATAGAGAGTGCCAATGAGTCACTCTATTGTAGGTAAATGCACTGACTGGTTTATGTTTGGGGTTCAAATAAATTAGTAATGAGACTGGAAGATGAAGGAAGCCATAAGATTGCTTCATTGAGTCCTTTTTTTTCTCCCCATGAATAAACAACATTTCATGATTCTATAAGATCAAAGAAATTAGACAAAAAGAGTTCTATTATAAGCCATTGAATAACTGAAGTCAATAAAGAGACACTGGTTTCTGTTAATCAAGGACACACCACCAAGGAGTGTTCAATAGCTGTGGAAAACAAAGTGATACAACTGGTCACACACTGGTTAGTTAAGTGCCACTATCTGTACAGTGCTCTGACCATACCATATCCATGGTCACTGAAGATAACGCTTTGTAAATTATTTATTAACCTGAAGCTATACCTAATGTTCAGTTAGAAAATTAAATGGATCCTTCCCCTCTCCATGTGTTCGTTTTCTCTTTCTGTGCCTGAGGCATCAGTTTTAAACCACCTAACAGAAACATACATGTGCCTTTGAGCATCAACAGCAGGATTTGCTGTGATCCTGCTCTGAACTTCATGGTTAACCGCCTACTTAACCACCTGATTAAATGAACACATCACTGAGTGCTAGCTCTAAAGCTTCTCTGTATAACTATTGAAAGAATTATCAATGTTGGTACCACAGGCAAATTATGTTCTCCTTAAAATGGTATAAGAGTAAATTATATAACACAGATGTTAAAAGTGTTTTTCCAAATGAGATATCCCAGCTTGTTTTTTTTTTTTTTTAATTATTATTACTCATAATAATTATTATTAATTATCATCATCATCATCATTTCTATGCTAACTCTACCAAAAGCACATTCAAACAAATCCTGTTTTCAGATGCTTGCCTGTCTGGACAGAATATGCCTTTGAGGGAAATCCTTAAGCAATTCTTATTTGCTGTATATACAGAAAAGAGACCAGCCTTAAGAACATTCAAGGTTTTCTGTCCTCTAATTTCAGCATGTGGCTACTTCACAGCACTGCAAAGGGTGTTCGAGCTCAGGTAGGAGTGACTGAAGAGGTTAGTTCCTTTTTAAACATGCATCACATTTATTTTCCTCTTCAGACACTTGGTACAATAATAATTTTATTTATTTTTTTTTACATAATAAATATTGGTTTGTTTTGATAATAGCTGGAGGGTATCTGTCAGTTTGTAGCACGATCTTGGGAATAAAAGAAGCATCTACTCTCTTATAAAATAGAAAATAAAACTCTGCTCAATTTATGAAGCTCTCCGAGGTGCTGGGGTTGAATAGTCAAACAAATTCAGAAAGCACTGGACTAAAAGAGTTTTAAATGCGCCTTCAAGAGGCACAGTGCTTGCTCCTAAATCCTGAGTTTGTTGGCTGTGGCAAAAGCATTTCTCATGTTGCTCCCTTTAGACTCCATGAAAATGAAAAACAATCCCAAACCCAAAAAAAACCCCAAAACCCAAAGCACATAGAAACTTATTATAGCATCGTAATCTATGAAGATAAAAACACTTCTACTACTTGATGATGCCAAGATGACTAATCAGCATGTTGCACAATGGAAGACCAAAAAAGTTGCTAATAAGTATACTTTCAGGGTCATTAATATTGGTAATCAGAAGTGCAATCAGAGTGTGGGTTGTGGTGTGTTTTGTGGTTTGTGGGTGGTTTTGGTTTTTTTGTGGGGGGGTGTGTGTGTGTTTTGGGGTTTTTTTTGGTGTTTGGGTTTTTTTTGTTTTTTTTTTTTTTGTGGTTGGACTTGATGATCTTACAGGTCTTTTCCAACCTTAGTGATTCTGTGATTCTGTGATTCTGCATTTTGCTGGGATCCTTAATAAGAATTGGCATGTTTATTATTTTTTATTGACATGGATAAGCAAAATGCAATCACATTTATTACTGTCTTCTTTTTATTTACACTGTTTTGCCATTCAGAGATTTCCAGGAACATGGAAAACTTTTTTTAATACTGGCAACACTAGGGAATTTCACAAAAAATGTACTTTCTGATTCTTTTTTAATTGCCTGTTTGATGCTAAAGTACACTCACTTTGAAATCTCTAGTACAAAGATTTGCAATATGAATAGCCTTAAGTTATTTTGGGTCTTAGTCCTTATGGAGATAGAGTTTGGGCAAATTTTCGCTTCCCCTCTCCCAGTTTTAGAGTAAACCAGTAGTTTAACAAGGAATTTGACTAAAAGGCTGACTCAATTAGGAGTTTCATGTATAAAAATTCTTATATAAATAGTTTTGTAAGATACGAACATGAAAGATTTGCAGCTGAAACATAAATTATTAAACAGGAAGTAATTAAATGAAAGATTTGCTGAGGCTGGAGTACACTGGAAAGAAAAGTGAAACATCTAAATCTTCAATGGAATCATGAACTTTTCTATAATTTGCAACCTAGTGTTTCCACATACTAACACATGTAGCTCTCTAAGTGGCACTTTATCTTACTACAGCTGAATGCTACCTTTATAAGACTTGAGAACAGATGGCCACTGGCTCCCCAAAAGACCTGGAAAACCTGAAGCTGTACAGTAGGTCAGAAGATGATTGACGCCAATATCACATTTCTGAGCTAAGACTTTCCTTTCGATGTGTATCTGTAGAGTTTTCACCAATCACAATACAGGGTGATGCAATGCACTGAAATAGAGTTTTCCCATTGACTTCAGTGAAACAGAGATTTTGCTTACAATTCCAGCATTTTCTTGTATCTAACCCTGATCTGTTCCAGCACATCTGGAGATGTCTTTTGTGAGGCACGATTTTATTCTGGATGCATTACTATCAGGATACACTGGAGGCTGACTTGAGACAACTTGGCCCACTGAGGCCATTGGTGTGGAATGTGCTGCCGCTCCAACTGCATTCTCCGCAGTGGCACCAAGTCGCTTTCACGGGAGATGACAGAGAGACTCCAGAGACTCAAGCAGTACAACATGCAACCGCCACACCTAGCAAGAACTGTTACTGAATATGGCTATGCTAATCACAATAAGGTTATGGACGTCTTGGTTGACAGTGCTGTCAACAGCAAAGTCTCTATATATCTTAATATCACATCAATATCAGTGGGAAGAAGGGGGGCCCCACTTGCTACTGGATGCAGATATGGAAACATTCTGTATCTCATTGTCAGAACTGCATTCTCCTATCTTCCCAGACTATCAAGACACTCTGGCCAGAGCTCAGTGGAGGTGCCACCTTCCAATCCAGACATGGAAAACAGATAGTGCTGTTCAGGATAATGCATCCTTGGATCATTCTGGCTCTGTCGGAATACTCTTCCCTGGGGTGTCTATGCTTTCCTCTAAGAGCTCTCTGAAACCACCTCCTCCTCTCTTCTTTTCCAGATCGACATAATGTGCTACCACACTAAGGTGACTGGGGATACACTGGTATCACCACCAACTGCAGCCCATGCTAAGCTGTGTGCTACATCACAGGGTGCGTGTAGTGTACAACAGGTCAAGTTAGAGTAAGTGCCAGGATCAGGTCAGGCATGGCACAAAATTTGGTAAATGAGAAGTCTTCTTGATAATGCTGTCTGTGATACACTACACATGCCCAAACTGGGCACTGGAGACTACAGTGCCTTCACTGGAATAACCTCCAGAAGCGAACAGGCCTATGAAGCTTTCGTTTCCCCATTTGAAAGACTACCTACACTAGACAGCCACAGACACAACATAGAGCATATAAGTAACTACAAATTACTTATGAAAGTATAATTAAGCCACATTGTTCTGAATAATTTGTGTCTGCTGCACTTACAGGCATTTTTCTGGACTTATTTCTTCTAAGAGTCTTTTGGGACAAGTGAAAACCCAGACAGATTGAACTGATAGAATGGGATTTTGGTCTAAGGATGAAGCTGAATGCTCCATGTACAGTATGTGTCTTTAAACAGCAGCAGGTGACAAGTATTTTGAGCTGGATGCCAGGTTTTTTTAAATCTTGCACAAGTTAAATTGGAATGAGTGAACTGTGGCAAATATGCTATGGTTATTATTTTTAATTATAACGGTTCAAATGTACAATCTGAATTGGATACTATATATAAAGAAAAATCTATTCCTATATATGTTATTTATTGATCTGTCTATTCATTGAAATATTTGTAGTTTATATAATGTTTATTGTTCACTTTTCCTTTGTTCCAGGAACTCAAAATAAAGATCTGATATTTTCGTATTTCTCTTGATTGTTTCCAGATATTTCAGTGTATGCTTTTGCTATCTTGTGTCGGTTTTGTGTAGTGATGTGAATTATGAAGGCTGATTTATCTGCAACAGACATACAGAGGGAGAAGTCTCATCAGGCACTTGGGAAAGAAAGTACACATTTCACAAATGAACTGTTAATTTCTTTCCCATTTCAGCACCCATGTACTCATGGACTATGGAGCAGCTGTGGTGAGAATGATGGATGTTCCAAATTGGTTGCCATTGAACTCCTGCAATTTTGAAAGGTCACAGAGTGAAGAAAATGAAAAACCTCTGTTTTGGCAGACACAAAGTTACCCTGGCATGGCAATCATGCCAACAAATAGCTTTGTGCTCATATCTAACAAAAAATCCTAAAACTATTTCCAAAATAAAATTTAATAAAGCTGTTATCTCTTTAACTCTTCAAGAGTTTGATTTATTATTATTGTGTTTTCATTTATCTTGTTTTCAAAATTTGATCTCAATGTATTCATATACTTCTAATCTTTTATTTACACATATTTTGCTTCCTTCAAGTATCCAAGTATCCCCACACATCCTTTTTTACCACTCTTTGTTCTGTATCAGTTCTGTACCTATGACCTTAAGAAAGATAATTCATTAAGATTTTGCTTTTTCAACTGTAGTTACAAGTAAGTGTTTTCTTCCCTTCAGCGCTTATCTTTATTTTCTTCTAATTGTCAATCATATTTCTGTGCTCACATCTGAAGAGAACAATACTTTCAGCTAGTATCTCACATGAACGTTTTCTATTCATTACCTTCTTTTGATTATGCAGTCCCAGAACCATAAAGGTAATTAGTTGCCTAACTCCTGTTTAGGCCTAATTTGCCAACGAAAAAAATGGGAATACAGACTCATGAATAAGAGTCAAGTACATAAATACTTTTGTGAATTTTGTTGAGTAGAATAGAAATATTCTCACTGTGTAAGCTGTCTAGGTCAGATGGGATTCTAAGCACCTTCCACTGGGAGTCTGATTTCTTTTATAGCCAATGGTAAGTATATAGTAAGTGGTGATTCAGAGGATCCAAGTTAGAGACCTGAAGTTACACAGAATTAACTTTTCTGTTAGTGCCCACTTGTGTCTTTGTTATTTTTAAACCATAATGAGTTGAAGCTGTTGCAAGGCTCTTTTTTCCCCATATTTATACTGGCAGAACTCCTACAGAATCCCAGAGCCCCCACCTCTGAGGCAGCTAACAGTACTTAGCTGCATCCTTTTTCCTTCCTCTTAACAAACGATAGAGCTTTCCTCCTCTTGATCATTACAGCTTTTTTTTTTTAAGACTCTTTGAGTGAAACGTTATTGAATAAGGGTGTCCAGAACTTTACAAAGTATTAAATGAGGATTCACTAATATCTGGCACATGTTTTCAGTTCTTATATTTACCGGAAACCTTCTTACAAATACATGATAGGACTGAATTTTCTACAGCTGAAACAACAAATACCTTGCTGTCATTCTGCAGTCAGCAGATATATTTTGATCTTTGAATAAAAAGCAAAGATCCAGTATTTGTAATGAGTCTTTGACCAGTTGACTTCACAGGAAGAACCTGTTGTGGAAAAGTACTGCAATGATCTAGAGGAGGAGATGGTGACCTACCAACCTCAGTATTCTCCAAAAAGATTTTAAGACATGGTGTAAGCATGGCAATATATGAAGGGAACAAATAAATAAAAAACATGAAACTAGCTGTTCTTATCAGAAGAACGCTTGTGTGATGATGCTAACAGCATTGTCCTCCCAAAAGCTACCCTTGCCAGCTCGATTGAACTAAAACCAGCAGGGAAGAAACATCCTTCAAAGACCAGTGCCATCCAGAAAGAAGCATTCATAAGGTGCAAGAAAATGGGAAGGCGTTCCTTGACAGTTTCTGAATGATTTTAATCAAAAAAAGGGATAACACCTCTTCCCATTGTCTGAGACAAATATGTTACCAAAACAAAACCAAACCCACTAAGTAGCCAGTTCCAACCCTGCCCACCTCCACAGATCACACCTGAAGTAATTGTGTCAGTTCTCTGAAAGGAGAGGTTTAATGAAGTAACAATCATCTAACATCTGAAGAGGGCTGAAGGGTGCTCAAGGTAGAGTCTGGGGAGACTAAGATTTCACAGAATCACAGAATCACAGAATCATTAAGGTTGGAAAGGACCTGTAAGATCATCAAGTCCAACCATCAACCTAACACAACCATGCCCACTAAACCATGTCCCGCAGTAATTTTCAGTGACTGAAAGCAATCCACGTCTAATTCCTGATTCGAATGGCAAAATTACTCTGCTGAAAACTAACATGTCAAACTAGCCAAGATTTTCAAAGATTATTGTTTTTTTTAATCTCTAGGGAAATCAAGAATTAATACAGAGATAAGAAGCTATTTTTTCTAAAAGAGTGGTGACTTGCTTACAGCCGAACAGTCCTTGACAGGTAAATCTGTCGTACTATTAATCACTACTCAGGGAAATCCTGGTAATATTATGACAGTACTGAAATATTAGTAATTATTTACAATATAATTGCACACATAATTAAGTGGTTTGGGGTTTTTTGCATCCTCTATCTGTCTTACTCTAACTCATGTCCTCCTTTGGAACTTAAAGTACAATGTATTAAATTTATAAATAAGAAATTTACTTTCTTGTTTAGTGTATGAATTGGAACCCTAGGAATATGCTTATCTGTGACCAGTTTTGAACCAGTATAAATTACGATGGTACTATTAAATTTCCTGAGATGCGTCGGATGTATTAATGAAGGATACCAGCACGATGTATCTTGGCTGCAAAAGGAGTATACAAGGTATGGCACCCTGAAGACCCAGAAGAAGAAATTAATCCAGTCTGCTCACACCTGTGGTCTGGCCACTTCAGTGCAATTTCACATAAGCAGAACTGGGATGCTTCCAAGAGAAGCCTTCAAAACTGCACAGTCTTACACCAAAGCAGCTCCATCCAAAGGCCCTTTGGATGTGTGATCACCAAGAGATGGGGAGAGGGAAGAGAAATAGTGGTGGGAAGCCAGGAGCAGTGGAAAGTGGAACGTTACTATGTGTTTGCTAGTAATGATTGCAATACTTAAATCAATGGGTAGATTCTCATCTGTCTTAAGATCATTTAAGTAGAAAGGTGTAAAATGACACCATATAAATTTGATTCAAACTTAAATGTTTTTCTGTCTGCTTGTATACTTTCATTCACTATTCACAACTAGGAGCGCATTTTTATAATAAATTTAATGCTGCAGGAACTATTGAAACAACTAGAGAGAGACTACAGAAGTACCAATTCACATTTAATGGATTAAAACTAAGTATCACTTATGAATCCAGGTAGATTTATAGCTTCTGAATACAAATAATCTACCTGGATAAAATCTCCACCACTAGTCTGGCTTCTTTAATTCAAAGGCATAAATCTTCAATTAAGAAATAATTTCTCTGACAAGGATGTAGCAGAAGGCACCATAAGAAATCGGCATTAAAAAGCTTCTTCAAACATTTCTACTGAAGATTTTTACAAGTAATAAATGATCTAAATATATACACTCCAGTCTTAAATTGGGCAGGTTAAATTTAAGGTAAAACTAAATTTTTGTGGCAAAATGTATGTGGAGAAAACCAATGCTAATTATTATGAAGTATCCAATGTAAGTAGGTAGGTTCCTACTACTAGCCCCAACTTCTCTTTGCTGAGTGAAGGACTCAAAACCGCCTTTGTGTCGGTAGATTCACAGGATACGTACATCTCAAACACTGTACTATAATTTTGTCCCACCTCCTCCTTCTTTCAGAAGGGATTTACAAAATTTAGAAAAAGTATGAACATTGTAACAAGGATGATGAAAGACATACCATAGTCCCAATACAAAGAGTGATTGGAAGAATGACCTAAGAGGTTACTATGTTAGAAACCTATAAAGTCATGAAAGTACAACAAAATTAAACCTAGAAAAAGATTAAAATGAAGAAGCACCCAAAGAAATTATAAAGCAGCAAGTAAAAAACTGGAAATAAGAGTATTTTTTCACAGTGTGTGAGTAAACTGTGGAATTTATTGTCCCAGAAAAGAAAAGACCGAAACTACAAGTGCAAAAAGTAATTAGACAAATTTATTGAAGAAAAATCAGTCAGGAACTCCATAAAATGCTTGAGCTGGAAGGCTATGTTTACTGTCTGTAAATAGGGCAACAGTATTAATTTTTTTCACTGACTATCTGCTATGGGTCATTTTCAGAGACAGACTAGGACTAGATCAAAACTTCATTTGACCTAATGCAGCTGCTGTGCACATGTTATGTGTAAATCAGGGAGGCTGACCTCACGGCCCAGCAAGATACTTCAGCAGTTCACTTCTGTGGTCCTTCAGGTCTACTGTCTTGATTTATTAAGTACTCAGTACAGTTTCCATGGCACCTTATTTCACCAACCCCCAAATCAACCCTTGTGATTCAGTGGAAAATACGCAGCTCATACAAGTCCTAAGCTTTCCTTCCCTTGTAGGTATGCAAGGGATCTGTTAGGAAAAGTTTTTTATTTGGTTTAAATGCTTTCAGACACAAAAAAAATCTTTTTGTTTTACCTCTTACTTAATCTCCCTCTTTACAGACGCAAGCTCAAAAATGTAAATGACAAATTTTCTTTTTCAAAGCAAAGAGTTATGTTACTGGTTGAAAAATTGGAGTCACACTCGCAAAAGAGAAACACGAAAATAAGATACCACTCAGAAAACATATTCCTAGTTTTTATTGTTACTTGTAGCTTTCTTTGAGGCAACGCTTTGCTGCAGAAGCCAAATCAGCACAATTCTTCAGGTATCCTGTCTTTAGCATAGGACTTCTGTGAGACATCCTTGGCCAAAAAGATGGTTCAATAGTTCTATGTTAGAATATGAGTTTCTAACAACATGTATACATTCTTGTTACTTTTATGAATTAATACATTCCTCCTGAATTGCCTGGTTTTCTTTCAATTTGTATAATTTTTGAGACCGTTACAATACTCTGTAAATCACATGTTCAGGGAAACTTGCACTGTACATACATTTTAGAAATCTTATAAACTCTTACACATCTTTTGCATTGCTCAGGATCTGGACTGGTTTAACACCTGATGAAGTATCATGTTTGGGTACACTGTGATCGTCAAATCGCCATCAAATGCTTCTGATTTAGCTTCTTCCTTACACCTTTGCTAATCTTAATGTTTCTGCAATAAAGTCTTAAGAGGTTTTACAGGAAGCCATATTTGCTTCCCTGCTCTTTGTCCTGTGTGTTGCTTTTGGGACTGAGAGGGAAAAAGATGATCTCAGAAACAGATGAAATTTTAAAAGGAATTGAAGTGAATGGAAAAGTAAAACACCAGGTGACTAGTTTTATTTGCTTCGGAAAACTGACTCCCCTGCATTGGGTGGAACTGAATCCCCTGCGTTCCACGGTAAAATTCCCCATTGTGTTCATGTAGCTCAGGAATTTACCTCTGATTTTCTGAGACTCAGAGATGAGTAGGTTTTATTACCAAGTTTGTGTATCTCTTGAAAGGTTTTGCTAGTAGGTTATTGTACCAGCACAAAATTAGGTATGCTTAGACTGCAAAATTTAATTCAATGTGAAACTTCGCAAAAGAAACAATGTCTGCCTATTTCCAATATCTTTTGCAACTAGATCTCTGCCAACCTGTATAGACTTTCTGAAATAGAGTCTGTACCTGAAAGAGCCCATTTTTCCCAAGGTCAGATTGCTCTGTGAACTCAAATATGACTTATGCATGGTAACATAGATCAAAAGTGTGTCAGAAGAAGGACATAATTATATGGGACAAAATACGAAAAAATAATGAGGTCGTTTCCTATTCAGGTATCTATATACAGGCCTTAATCCTTCCGAGGGAAAGGAAGATAAGAAACGTGAGTGCAACAGGGTACTTCAGATCCAATTTTATGCCTTGTCCTCTTGATTCTGAAACAAGGATTTTCTGCAAAAAAAATAATTAAGTTTTGGACAGCACTGACCTTTTCTCTCTGAGTTTAATAGGATATAAATGAAGCCATATATGCATATATAAATATAAAAGTATAAATATATGTAAGATGTAAATATAGACCCAATAGGATATAATATCTAGAGGAGTACAATCTTGAATACAAGAAAAGTTACTGAAATGTACGAAAATCTCAATCATGTGTGATCATATGAGGATAAATAAGCATATATCTAAGGATTTTGTTAACACAACTGAAAAATATACACTTTTTCATTTGTGATATTAAGGTAATTCTTAAAATCCTGTACGTACAGTGTAACTTTAAAATCAAGCATTAATAACTTACTAAACTTTTAAAGAGAATGAGTCAAGGACAAAGTCAGATTCAAATTATAATAAGGCAAACATAACCATTTAGTAAGACAAATTTGAATAATTCCCAAATCTGATTAAATACTAAATACTCAGTACTGTCACAGGTGAGATGAAATAAACCCATAGTGGTTTTGGGTAGTGGGGTTTATTTAAAAACCTGGGAGATTCACTTATACCCCACTCAGTTATCTCACACACTGGCTCCCCCTGCCACACCAGGTTCCTTGCATCTCCAGTCACCACCCAGGAGGTGAATGCTGACCCAGGGAGGTTGGGCAGTAAGTTGTACCAGTAAGTGCCATGCTGCTGCTTGCAAGTACCTGCCTTGGGCATCACCAGCCAAGGTCCCTGGGCATCCTCCAGCATTTGTGTCCACACAGCTCTCTGATATCTGGGACCTTCCCCTACTTCCCAGATCTTTCCTCCAGCCACAATCTTCACCTTCTACTTCCTGGGGCGCCTTTTTCTTTTTACCAAGACCATGTTTTCCTTTCAGGAATCCCTCTTCTGTGCACCACCTCTTCTTTCCAGGACCCTACACTGCTAGTTTTCCCAATCTAGATAGTCTAAGAAAGGAAGAACAACACATGACTCCTCTTCTAACTGGTGGTTCTCTCTCAAGTCTCTCCCTCAACTGGAAGATTCAGGATGTGACACTTTTGTTTAGTCCAGGTGTTATAAAAATTTATAGCCAGCCCATACCAGCTGCAGCTAGGAAGGAGAGGGCTTCTGCCTGAGAGTTCAAAAGTTCAGTTTTGGATACTTACCCTTCCCAGACACATACCCCCAATTATCTTCTGCCTGGTAACATTCACAATTTGATCTATATTTTTACCTATGAGTATGCTCTTTGATTACTTTCCTGCTGAAGTTGAACAGCTAGTGATTCTTTCAATAGATGTATTTTAAGATCTATCCAACTTAGAAGAAAGAGCTGGAAGGGACAATAATATTTTATATTGCAAGCATCTGCTATTCTATCATCACTGAATATATGGCACACCTAAGAGTTTGATTGTTATAGAATAAATAAATCATATTTGACAGTATAAAATACATAGTCACAGAACATTAGACTTGGAAAGAAGGCTCATTTGCTTATTTAGTTCACCCTCGTGGAAAGCAGAATTAAATCATATATTCTCTTGAGCTTTATACAGACAGGTTTTTACATGTCTGTAATTATGAGATTTCCATTACTTTTCCTGAAAGATTTTTTTCATAATCTAGTATCTTGGAATATAACTCTGGCATTGGTGAAATTTTTTTCACATAAATACAGTGAAACTTATTGATAGTTGATGTCAGCCAGTAATCCACCTCTCCAAGCTTGGTTGGGTTTGGCTGGTAAAATTTATGATATTGAAAACATAAATGTCTATTTTTGAAGCAGATGCTCATTTTGCACTGAGGCACAGCATAGCCAATTAGAATTGTCCTTTACAGGCTAAAGACTACAGAAATCTGTGAAAAAAATTTAGTGGCGATCTTTCATACTGAAGAGACAAGAACCACAACTGAATATTTTGTGCATAAATGACTCTTCAGACAGATTGAAATCATATATGAAAGTTTGTCACACTAATTCTGTCCCATCTGCTTAGTACTGGTAACCTTAAACATTAAAAATCTCTTAAAGTAATTAAATTCTAAAAATTAATCACTGTTAATATTTGCTTTCTTATGATGAGCTACAGATAGTTTCCAGTAAACTTTTCTTCTCATCTCAAGATCTTGAGATTCATGGAAGTTTTCATTGTGTCAGTTATAGGTATCAATTCAGACATTTTAACATCTAGAAATTAGTCACACAGCAGGACACTCAGCATGCAAGCTAAATACTGTGCACTAAGAAGTTAATTGCCTACACCCAGGAAAAAGAAAATAATTTCCATAGGAACTACTCTGAACTTGTCACCCAAATTAGGGCTTCTCCATGCCTTGGAAATTCAAAGCAGAGTTCACTTCCAGGAGTGCACGCATAGTAAAAGAGGAGATGACTTTTTGCGCAATATCTACATGGTTAAAGACAACAGGAGAGCTTGCTTCCAGACAGCTTTTTCCTCCTAGAGATGTGGACCTGTAGTTTCTACTTCTCCAAAGCATGTCTTATTGATTAGACTATTGAAAGTAGCCTGAACCAGGACTGAGATCCTTACAGCCAGTGAAAGCTGGACAACTCTGCAAAAAGAAAAAGCACAAAGGAGGCTGGCACTGCATCCTTCTCTTACACACAGAGCTGTTGAAGTGAGGGCATAGTGCTGTTACTGCATGGTACTATTTAGTGATATTTTAATGAAAAAGGCATAATCAAAAAAAGATGGAAGCCCAAAACTCTCTCTCATAGTTAAATGAGAGATTCTACCATAAAAGCGATACACATTGTTCTTTAAAAGCACTTCATACATTTATTTCATGCCATTTACTTATTTTTGACATATTGCCCAATTTGTAATGGAAAATAATTTGGAAATTATAAACATGGCTAGAAAGGTGTTTCAGTACTTTTCTTTCTAACAGTATGTTTTGTGTTATACAGAGGAGCCATCTTTTGACACATTATCTACAAATGTGTGCTGTCTTTTTAATTCCTTCTCTGATGACTTCTACCGTCTTCCTGGAGTTGCAAATATCATTTGGGACAGGAAAATAAGAAAAAGAAGGAAAAGCACTGAAATCAGAGTACCAAAATATCAAGATCATAATATCAATATCAAAAGACATAAGAAAATTTTAAAGAAATCAACACAATTTATTTCATTAGAAGTAATCAGGAAACAAATTTAAGGAAAAATAATATTCAATACAAAAGAAAAGAAATACTGAAAAATCTAGCAGAGGAAAGAGTGAACAAGAAGCTAAATAGGTGTACGTATAATACAGGGGCATTAAAATGGATAGCATATTATGGAAAGGGGATATCACAACTTATTTATTATGTATTTAGGACATATTTTAATTACAAGAAAAGTAATATTAGAAGAGATTTACAGGCAAAAAAATTAGTTTCTGATTGTCTTTTAAAAGATTTTAGTTCTGAAATCCCAGTAATTCTCTTTAGAGAAATGTTACCAGATCAGTTTGAAATCTTTTGAGAATTCATCACAATAACTAAATAAAGTTGACAGCCTGCATCTTAAACCTTTCTGGAACTTCAAAATAGCTGATATGTTTGTAAAACAAGAACATATTGGCAATGGCTTTTTTTTAATCAAACATATCTTTGCAATTTCTGTGCCATAGCACATCACAGCTGATTATATCATATTACAGTATGTGTTGATGTAACCATAGCAATCATTAAATTCATTCTTGGAATTTGTAGGACACATGGATTCTCCAGACTGTTCAAACATTTGTTCTAAAAGTGCAACATTTTCTTTTTAAAAATTATTTATTTTTAAAGAAAATTCAGTTTTTATAGAATGTTCAGATGCTAAAGGAGCTGTTGTGCATATATTGTCCAGCCTAATGTACTTATTTCATGCTTACATTTCTCATTTGCTGTTAATCAATCCGAATTAAGTACAATCTACTCTGCCTCTATGCATGATTCCTGGCATTGATCAATTCACTATACACTTACGTACTGCTTTAAAACTTGATCTGGGAGATATAAGCAGTAATTCCCCAGGGAGCCAAAAGTCAAGACCCCTCAGAAGTATAACAGTAAGTTATAAATTAGATTGTTTAATTATAAACATGAGTACAGGTTATTTGTAATCTCAATAAATCATCCAACAATATCTACACGGGGTAGAATTTTAATTCACCCTTTCAAGGAAGAGCCCTGACCTGTAATTTGCCTTTACTGAGCAGATAATGGAAAGATCAGATGATAAGGCTGAAGAGGGAATACTCAGATGTTAGGAAAAGTCTTTTATTTTACTTTGCAATGAGAATTTGTAAATGACAGCTTTCAGGATGTGTTGAACTGTTATACTAGTCCATAGCAGTACAATTGTTGTAGGGAATATAAGGACAAGTAGACAGGTACTTGTTAGGCAATGCTCAGAACCTTATAGGGTAGCAGGCGAGATAACCACCAGAACTTTGGAAATGGAAATATGGGATGCTTTAGTTTGACAGGATGAGCAGAAGAGCAGCCACCAGAATTTTGGAATAATTTCTCATTTCTTTTTGTCATCATGGCAAATATATCAAGACCAAATGTAACACTGCATCTAGTGATAATTGTTTTTATAAGTTTCTGTATGATCAGTGGCTGAAAAAAATTCTGATCATGTAGAGAATAATGCAAAATTATGCTTATTTATTCTGATCAAAGTTTACATGCAATTTATTACTTTCAAACATAGTATGAGGTAAGGAACACTTCAGAGTGGGAGAGTATACAAGTTCCTTTGATCTTTTCTGTTTGCCAACCAGACTGTGCATGAATCTCCAGGTAATTTTGATTAAAAACCCCTGTGGTCAAAATTTTCAAATTTGTTTTCTGAAGAAGAGATATTAAATTAATGGCCTAATTTTGACTTCTCATAAATATTCCAAAATTCCCAATATCTTTTTCCGCAGTTTTAATGCTATTGATTTGTTTTATCTACATTTCAAATCAAAACAACTATAGAAACTATGAATCTGTAATATATAGTTATGGCTTAGAGTGTGTCATCCTCTAGAGAAACTGTCTGAAATTCACAAGAGTGGCATCCTTACGCTCAATATCTGAGACATGGCCTTCATGGTATAAATCTTCTTAAGTGGTTAAAAAGTGGTTTGCAGGCAGGGCAGAAAAATGAATAAATAAACCAGTGTTATTCTAAAGTTTGTGCATCTTACAAGGTTAAGTAAAGGAGTGGTCTGTATCCATCACATAATGACATTATATATCTTTGAACCTTGCAAGGCAAGGACATGAAAAATTAGACTGAACAAGCCAGAGATGCACTATTTGCAAGCCTCAAAGGAAAGGTTAATGCAAGTTAAATATTGACATGTCAGCAATAAGGATTATAGCAATTATAAATTCGTACTAATGCCAGCTGCTGTTTAATTATTATTTGACACTGACAGGTCAGCCTGGTAGATTGACAGCTGAAGGCATTTGCCTTATAGGAATTACTCAAGATCTTTGGAACAGGCTGATCTCAGTTACACCAGTTCAATTCTATGCACAAATCTCCTAGAGTCAGGGGAGTTAATTCATATTCCCAGTGGCAAAAGCAGAATTTGCTACTATGACACGTGTTGTAGTCATTTTCCCTAGTGCCAGGAAAGTGAATAATTAGTTATCATGTAAACATACAATAACACACTTCCTCTCTTCTTTCCTTTAAGTCACTCTTCCAAGAACTACACTAGAACATATGTAAATACTGTTAGTATCTGCCTGAGAAAAGGGGGGGGGGGGGGGGGGGGGAAGTAAGAATTGTGAATTTCTAATCTAAATGGGAATGTTTTCATTAATCTCAGTAATAATGATAAATTTTGAGCTCTTGGGAGGTGCTCAGAAAGAAAAAATATGTAGACAATGAAGGAGAATTTCACTGTTTTCTAAAGAAAAAAAAAACAAGTAGTGATTAAAACAGAGGAGTACAGAGAAAACAGTAGATTGAACTTCTCTGCTGAAATACACTGGGTCTCATTAAATTATTCATCTGGGAAAATTAATTCAATGACTGCCATTTTGCTGCACTTGCATTGTTCACTAAGCAATCTTGACATCTAAAAGCATGCTGAAATTATGACAGTAAGTGCCTGCAAATGACCAACACAAAGCCTGTGAATCAATTAAATTCTAATTAAACTTTAACATACTGAATGAACAGGATTTAACTTGTGGAGAGGTCTTAGCCCCTCCACACACTGGTGCATTTCTAAAAGACTCTCTAAAACAGAAATTCAGGACAGTCATACCTTTTCTCCCTTAAGTTGTATGAAAAAAACCCAACTTACTGATTTCAATGGCAGAAGATTAAAGCAAGTCTTGTCATTTTTGAAATTTCTAGATCGTACCTTTTCTATTTACAGTATCTAAGTAAAACAGGAGACCTGTCCCAAAGCCCCATAGAATTCCTGGTAAAACTGCAGTTTTCTATGACAGACTTCTGTGGGTTTGGGCAGTTATTAATCTGATGACCTGTAGTAAGAGATGTTCAATTCTGAATACAGCAAATATGCTAAAGTTCATCACATAACTTCCTCTTAAATACTTTGCTTCAGCTGTCTCAGATTATTGAAGGAACTGCTAGCTGGACCTCAGGACTAGTAAGTGTAACTGTGTTTTAGTTCTCAACTATCATTAAAACTTGTTGCTTCCAATCACTCAGTTAAAGTTTTATAGATAACTAAATGCTCTTGGGTTTTTTCTTTTTTAATTGAACATCATAATTTTGATGGAAACTTATTGCTGGAGTATTCTATATGCTTCTTTTTCTATGTTTCCCCTCTTCTGACACCCAGTCTTATGAATTTACTAGTGGCATGGAATCAAGGTTTTAACCTTCCATAGGATTCACTACAGCTCTTGTATTCTTATCTTCAAGTTTAATTCAAATGAAAAAATAAATTTTTGGTAAGATGAAACACATAATATCAGTGACACATGACTAAACACTAATATAGCTGACTCTAAGCAAGAACTATTGGCATCGTTCTTTCCTCTCTTCATTGGAAATAGGATGTTTCACTTGTTAAAAGAAAAAAAGTTAAAAGTAACCTCCAAGAAATTTCAAATGCAAAACTATTTCACTCTAGCATTTTACAGTTACAAAATAAAAACAAATCAGAGGCAACCACTGCAGCACAAGGACCTCTGAACTTTAGATTTGGGTCAAACTTCTGATATAGGGTACCAAGAATGTATTACACAGGTTCAGTATTGTAAGAAAGAAAGTCTACATGAAGCTCATAAAAGAAGATTGTGGCCTCTTGCTCTGAACCAAAGCAGAGTGAGTGGTGAGTGAGCGGATTCACTCATAAAATGCACTCATGATCCAAACTAGAACAGCAATGTAGACTCATCCTGTAGTGTCATTCCACTGCATTCTTCACAATAAATGAAGAGCTGAATTAAGACTTCTTTATGGCAATATACTGTGGCGGCATACAATACTGCAGCAACTCTGAAGACAACCAAGGAGGTGGCTTAATCAGTGTCTTTTACCCAGACCTTTCTTGAGCTTTTGAGAGGAAATACTGGAGATCTTCCTACACTGAAGTAGTTTAACAGAGACTATTTTAAGAGCTTTCACATGATCAAAATGTAACCAGGTGTTTGTATCATTATAAAAGTTTCAGTGTTAGTAATTAGCCTAATGTTTGCATGTATGCTGATAGAATGAACTCAGAGTCCTCTCCAATCAGATAAAAATAGATTAATCAGATGGCTATGCCAGCTTTTTTTCTCCTGCACCCAAACTAATAGCAGCATCATTTGATTTAAAACAAATATATTTATAAATGTACTTTCAATTAAATGGGGCAGGCTGTATTTTAATTACAATGTTTTCTCAATTTGAATGCACAAATCCAATTTGAGCAGAAAACTAAAGACATTTTTCCAGTTTGAGAGCAGAGTTGCAAGGGAATTATGGCACATATTTCAAGGACAAAATCCTTTAAAAGATTGACCAATCTCAATTATGTTGTTAATTCCTGAGTGTGCTCGTATGAAAAAAGTCATAACAAGATCCAAGGGGGTTGGCAACTGAGAGAGCGTTTCTGCACCTGGCATTGTACATGAGCTGCATCACAAGCAGGCAGAAAAGCGTAACTCTGCATTTTTCTGGAGCACTTCACCCTGGTATAAAAGTAGCAGTAAGTGCCATGATAAACTTTCCAGGGAAGAGATTTCACTAATGTCCGATTTGGGAGACATTAAAACAAAACTGGTTACAGCAATTTTTTTTTTTTTTTTTTTTTTGATGCAAACCTCAAGCAGTCATTAACCTCAAGCACATCTTCATAGTTCTTCTTCCAATCTTCACTTGGTTCCCCAAGGGTTAAATCTTTTTTAGTTTGTTGTTTAAAGAGTTTCATGTTGTTTAAAAAGTAGACCTCTGCTATTTGGTAAACATAGGATTAATACCACTTTCCAAACCTAATTAAACGAATTCACATAGAGACAAAATAAGATTTTTGCTCTCTTTGTGGTTTTAATGCCAAGCACGCTTTTTTTAGAAGACCATGAAATTTTAGCTTTTAAAAACTACTCAAAATAATGGAATATATATATACACATTTCTAAAAACCAAAAAAGGATCCAAAATGACCAGACACATTCCTTGAAATTTTTTTTTGCTGTAGAAAGAATGCTCTACAGAAAGCTGGGAACCACCAGTCTGGATCATATCTATCCTGTCTCTAATCTTGCATGCTGTCTGAAATGGTGTCCAACACCAGTTTGCAGATGTCACATTATCTGCCATACTGCATTTCCTAAACAGACCAAATCTTCTTCTCCTTCCCATTCAGACATCCCAACTCTGTGGGCTTTTAGAGGATGTGTCTTTGAGTAGAGACTCCCAGGACTCTTTCCTGAGTTGATAAAATGCACCTGTAATGTGCATAGGAAATTCACAGTCCCCTCTGTTGTGGATTAATTAGTATTTTTTAGTTCTGTTTGACATTATGCCACAAAGCTGCTATTCACATAATCCCCTAATTCTTGTAGCTTTCTCTGGATTTAACTATTAATGAAATAATTTCTGATCATCAAGAAAAGTTCATTGCTAATATTCACTCTTAATATTTACAAATATATTAACACTGGATTTTTCATGGAGACTTGAAACATTGTACTGTCAATCTGATGTGCCAAAACCTGACATTTTACCATCTAATTTGTTTCCTCTTGCCTTCAGCATAAAGACTTGTTCCTATACACAATTATTACTTTACCAAAATGTTCAAAGAACTCCAACGATATATCACTTATCAAACTTGCTAGATCTGTTATCCTGGAAGAAACATCCTACTTCAAAAGGCAAAATTGGTAAAAACAAACTTCTTAAACTGACTTGGCTGCCAATAAAGTCGAAAAAAACACAAGTTCTTAGTCCCAGAGAGTTTTTCAGCTTTATTCTCAGAAAAAATGAATGTATACCTGAAAATCCTTTGTGGTATAGAATGAGGTTAGAAAATCATTGAACTTCTCAGCAACTTCCTCCAACGTTCCCTGAATCACAAATATACAGAAAAAGGCTCTGAACAATTTGGTCTGGCATTTACTGTGCAGTTAGAGTAATTGTTATGCACATGGCACTGAAATGATGAATAGAAGAGTTTTATTATCATTTACAACTTTGAACACAGCAGAGGTTAGTAACGTCAAAGATAAGAGCTGAGCCTGACAGGTAGCTGAAATCAATGAAAGACAGAGGCAAACCATGAGCTGAAACAGGTTTTTTCAAGCTTTTCATGTCCCTTTATGTGTGAAAATCTCCCTCACACATATTATGTGTTTGCAAATGATGGGATTCATAATATTTCTGGGATTGCTGTAGGAAAATGGGGAATGAGGGGCAGGGAACAGAGTGAGTAAATTTTCTTCTTTATCGCATGATGTGGAGACTTTCCTGCAGTGGGTGGGGAAAGGGTTCTGCATGCCCTTTTTCTTTCTCTCTAGCCTGGTAAGGCCCTGGGGAAAAGGATTATCAGAAACTTATTCTTACCACAAAGGTATTTATGGAAAATACTCTTTCAGCATTCTCCTTTTAGGATTCCCACCAAAGTATGGCAATAGTCAGTGAGGAAGTGGTATCACTGCCATGCAGTTTATCGAGGAGCATGTTTTCTTTATTCCCCTGTTCATTGCTATCCACTGGTTTTCACTAGTCATACAGTGTGTTTGTGAGGAACAGTTTCTGTGGGCACCCAAATGCCTGGGTCACCAAGAGGTCTGGGTGGAACATTTATTATCTGTTTCGTATTTATTCTCTATTTATCCTCAACAAAATGGGATTCAGTTTGCATGCCTAGAGTTCCTACACACGACAATAATCGTGATGATCACTGTTACAATCTCCAATTAATCTAAAAATAAAATAAGGTTTGTTGAACAATATATATTTCCCATAAAATCATGTTAGTTGACATGAATTGTTCTCCTGTATGTCCTTAACAGTGAAAGTTAATCCACTTTTTCATTATTAAGGATAAATGTTCTAGGCTTATAAATATCGCATTCCTCATACTTGTCATTTCTGAATACTGGCAGGATATAAACTGTCCTCCAATCTTCTGGATTTTTTCTGCTGTCTCTGAGATTTATGACAAATCAACACTATCAAGCCAGAGATGTCATCAGCCAGCTCTTTTGTATGCAACTCTCTCAGCTTGATGATTTCAAATGTTTATTACCACCAGATGTTATTTAACATCTTTTTTAGTTATTAATAGACAATAGCTATCTATCTAGACAACAGACATCTTAATTCTTTCCAAATGTAGGAGTGTTCCTAAGGTCTTTTGCTTTTTTTATTTCTTAAAACATCTTAATCTTCTCCATTTAGTGAATGACCTCTCTTTTCTAAGACTTCTGTTGTGCTAATGACCTTAATATATATTCTTATTATATAAATCTTAGCACAGAATATTTAGCTTCACTATCAATAAACTACACTTAAAACCATCTATTTTTATTGGTTGAAACATGATTCTGCTTTTAAAGTTTTTTATATATTGTGTTTACTTTTTGACTTCTGCTTTAATTTCACCACCATACAGATATTAGGCATGCAGCCAAGTTGTCCCCTTTCTCATTTTCAGAATCATATTTTGTCAACAAATAAACTCTGTTTGAAGCATTCTGAATTTTATTCACATGGTCTTTTGTCTTCTGACTGCCGTCGTAATTCTTACTGACAGTTTGTTTTCTGGTCTAGACACTAGTAGGGTAGTATATACTAATGGGTTAACTTCTCTAAAAAGGAATAACACATCATTTAAATAAATTTAGAAGGGAAATGATTGATAAGATGTATAAAGAAAAGTCACAGAGATGTGAAAGATGGCAGTATCACCTGTCAGTCTGGACAATTATAATTCCCTAGTCTAAGTCAAACATCTTCTATATTATTTGAATAAACCTTTTTCTGCTATGGATATCCTAAATTTTTCTTGCCCAAGGCTAACAACTCAGTAAGTGCTGGAACTGGTCCATCTCTTAACATTCTGGAGCTGCTACTCCACTGTAGACAGTAAACTTCCAAGAGTTACAACGCAGGATGAAAAGAAGCACATTCTATGTGGCATAATTACATCAAAATAAATATGGAGTGGCTGTAGTGGTTATATGTTCTCCAAGCTGTTCAAAACCTAAAATGTTCTATGGTAGGGGGCCTGTATTTTTCTTTGATATACTTAATCTATTTTCCTGATCCTTAAAAGCACATAGATACTATGCAATTCATAAAGGCAAATGTGTGCATAGTCTTAAATAGTCTGCTGAAGCACTTCTGCAAGATGTCAAATTTGTAAATTACAGTCTCGTTCTTGCAGATATTTATGAGGATATTTAGCTTTACACTAAGCAGATAAACACACTAAAGATAATGGGACCCATTACTAATTCTATTCACTGCTTACATATTGAGACATATGTAATTTAATAATTTTTCATAAAGAAAGTATTACTGCTAATAAAGTTTTCCTTTGTATTAGCTTTTCACACACAAGCATTAGTTAATAACTCTTCCCAATCTCTCTGGCTGGCTAGGACACACCTTTCAGACAGATGCAGCCTCAGAAATACACACATTCATATTTTCTTAGCTAGAAACATGACAAAATGTACACCGGAGTGAATCTGGAAATGTGCAACAAAAAGTACCTGAAAATTAAAGAGAGTGCAGGTATTCAATATGAAAACCTGGGCTGCAACCAGCACATCGACTCTTTCCGTAGCTCTTCTGACTGTTGCCTTAGATCTCTCTTCCTAAGACAATCGGAGGTGATAGGATTGCCCAGAATCAGAGAAATAAGTGACAGTTCTGTTTATTAGGCAAAGTGAAGTGGTTTATTCCATCAGGGTGGAAAGAATCTTCTCCAGACTGATTCATGAAAGCAAGAACTCCCACAGAGTCTAAAACCCATTTCAACCCCATTTTCTATGTAATACGTGTTATGTCCAAAAATAAAGTTACAAAATATTGCAGGCATTAAAGAAGAAAAAAAAAAAATTCTCATTTTCTGCTAGAGTCCATTTTAGGGTGATTTAAGATACATTATTCTTATGGTGATCTAAACAGTTTTGGAGATAGAAAGATCCCAATAGCAAAATAAGTGAATGTTACACATGACTTGGTAGTCTACATCACACTTTCAAAAATTTTCTAGTAATTTATTGATGTTCTTACAAAGATTAAGCAATCCTAAAATCCTAACAGAGGAAACTCTGATTTTAAATTAATTCAGTTAATTTAAAAACAAGCAAAAGGAGTGTAAAACAGTCCCAAGACTAGTTCAAATAGGTATACATTCCACACTTCTGATCCTGGATATTAGCTGAAAACAGAAAGAGAATTCATTCCTGCCATTATCACCAGGAAGCTAAAATACTAACTTAGGGTTTCTTCATAGAGCAAATCCAAAGACTGAGATGATTCTGACTTTTTAAACAAATAATACATACAGAATAGGAAGCTGAAGAGTTCCCTATGGAATGCATAAATAAGCCTTTAATAACCTGCAAGTTAATAAAATTATTACAGTTACAGTAATTCACTCTGCTTTGAATGGTCTCTCCCTAAGGCTAGCAATGAAATTGTATCCAAAATGCCCTCTCTCCTAACACAGATGTATATGGAAAGGCTCAGGGACACCAACATACCAGTCTACAAACCAGGAACCTGCTGGCAGGTTCATATTTGGCACAATTAAATTTCTAATCAAACCACCAGTTCCTTGGCTGATGTCAATCATGACAGTCCTGCAGATGTTTATGGAGGGAGTATCCTGCTACAGGTGCCCAAGCACTGGTGGGGGATCTCCAGCAGTGGTCCCAAGGCAAAAGCATGTTTCAGGAATCCCAGACTTTCAGGGCTTCTTAACACTTTAGTTTGAGAAGGAAGGGAAAGTTTTGCCTCAAAATATCTCCTTTTCTAGTGAAAAAGACATTGATTTTCCAAGATTTGTATTTTATGTGTTAATACAGAAGCTCATCCAGCCTCTTACTTCTCTGCAAATGAACTTTAAGTTGAGATTTTAAGTTAATCTACTTTGTGCCAATCAACACAGAGAACAACTTCCTCTCTCAGTTACACATGTCCACACCTCAACCAAGGTATCCATACCTTACTTGGATTAGCGTTACCCTGAGGCTGAATGGGTGCTGAAAGGGAAAGATGAGAAACCCACACCTTGAACTCTACCCACCACTAGCCACTGTTGATCTGGAGATGAAAGTATGTGTGTTCTCTCCATGAAACCTTTCTCATTGTACACAATAGGGGTTTTAAAATAAAAATAGCACCCAAATCCCTCACACTACTTCCCTGTTTAAAATCTTGGCAACAAAAATGAGTACATATAGCATATGAACAGATGTAAACATGCATTTATAAATGTGTAGTGAAATGCCAAGTCATCTGGCAAATGCAATTTTCACTGTGATATGCCTTTTCTTATGAAAAGTTGTATATTTTAAATATGAGTCTGGAGGACAACTCTTTCTTTTCATTTCGTACTTATTATAGTATATGGAATGTAATCTTTGCCATATCATCCAAAATTGAAAATGTTAGTGAGGCTTTTTAAAGAGGATAACTAACACCATGTTACTTCTAACAAAGTCAGAATCTAAGGAATTATATATATTGATGAGTATTATAAGATAACATCTGATTTTCTTTGTAAAAGAACTTTTGACTAGGTAGAATGTACATGGAAACTTCAGTATCCTACAATGAAAACATTTTTCTTTTTATGGGAATGCAGTGATTCTTCTGTTTCCCCAATGGGATTTGAATTAGCTTAGCAAAATGTAGTTTACCCATAACAGCTGCAACCTGCACCTGTGCAGTATTTCAGAAAATCATTAAGAATTGTATATTATTTTTTCATTGCTATGTTGTGGGGGAAACAAATGGGCAGAAAGTGGTTACAGAGACCTAATGAATAAGAAACTAATGCAATATCAGTTTGAAGGGGTATTTATTTTTTGAGGTATGTAACTAAATGTACAAAGGAATCAAGTTCAAGGAAAAAAATGCCATATTTTCACACTCATCTGAATTGAAACAGCAGTTAAGCTGGATGTAGAATGTTTGATGCTTCTAATTTCTTTCAAAGTGAAGTTGCAACTTTTTTTTTTTTCCTTTTTAGAATCAGTGACAAAGGTTTTTACTTTATTTCAGATTTTAAAGGTATGGACATAGAGAAGCCTGATGTGTGGTGATTCAGTCAGTGGGTGAATTCAACTCCTGTGGGACCAATGCTATGAATACTAACCCTCTGTGAATTGGGCAGGGGAGGGTGCTAGGAGGGATTCAAAGCTTACTCTTGCCAGATGGTGATCTCCCCAACCTGCATTCAAGTCATGGTGAGCTACAAGTACTCATTGGACTAAGGGAAGAGCATTGTACATTTTAATATCTGCCAGGGTTGTATTCAACCCTGATTTGAGGGGTAGGGGCTGCCTCAGAACCACACCAGGTCAGAAAGCACAGGGTGCACATTGCTGCTAATGGAAGGGGACAAGAAGCAAACAAAGCAACTCTGCACCTTCTCCCCCCCCAAACAAATCAGTGTTTGTCTCTTCTCTAATGTATTTTGTTAGCGACAATGTCAGATGGCACAAGCCATGCCTTGGAAATCCAACTCTTTCCCTGAATTCCCAATCTCGCTTTCGGTGGCAAAAACATGAGCCAATGACCGTAAATTTCTAACAGGATCCTTGTAACTGCATTTGCAGCATTTTAGCATTTGTTAAAGACTGAAAATAAAAATAAATTAAATCTCCTTACTTCCACCCATTTTTTAAAGAGGTCTATGGCAAGTTGCCCAGAAAATAAACATAAGTGCATCCCAGTTTAAAAAAAAAAGAAAAGAAAAGGAAAAAAAGGACAGAATGTCTTCCCATTAAATGGCGATACAGAAACAATCTTACTTTAGGTTTTTTAAATAGCTACAAAGAAATCACTTAAAATAAAACATAAAAAGAATGAATGCTATTAAAGACTGTCACTAGGCTTGACAAGTTAATGAGGGTTAGATTATGAGAGTATTATTGTTTTAGCAGAGTATTATATTCCACTCAGATTCTCCTCCTGACTTCATAGACAAAACTTGCTCAGAAATCTGTGCCAACTGTTACATTAGGTTAATGGGACCCTGACACGCTAAACAAGGCAATGCAGTCCTGTTGACCTACCACATGGGAAAGGAATACTGTAGTTACAAATTCAGAAGGGACACTAGACTGTTGGATTTTTTTCTTTTGAAATGAGAGAATGAGGTAAAGTGATTAAAATTATCTCTAATAGAGTGAACACCAATTAATTAATTGTTGCACTCTAGCAATGTACATTGTTGTGCCTAAGTGAAGTAGGCTTTTTCTCCCTCGAAATTTTAATCTTTAAACAAGGCAGAATACTTCCTAGAAGACCCAACAGCTGTGAAAGTCTCCTAAAGACACTGCTTGCACTAGCACTTTCTTGAGGATCTGAAAATAGGTACCTCTGTTTTCCTTTATCTTACCTTAAAAGACAAGTATAATGCTTCTGAGCCTAGGCACGTGCACAGCACACCTCTAAAACCTGCTCATTTGATTAAGTTTCAGACAAAACAACCACAATTACTTGAGCTTTTATTCAAAACCACAGCTGTAGCATTGTTGCTATTTTGTTTCATATAGTCATTCTGTGGCTAATGCATTCCCCTTGACTGCAGAAATTTGCATTGAAATGTCTTCAGCCTGACAGGTTTATAGCCACAATCTGAATTCCAGGAGCCTGAACTGTCTCGTCCAAGACCTGCAGAACAGGCATAGCAAGTAACTTGGAACTAGGTATGTAGGAGATATGTAGGACATCCTGGGAAGTGGTATCAGACTGGAGAGGACAGCATCCCCAGGCATGATCCTGTGGCAGAGATGGGCTGTACTGGACATGCAGATGAGTTAAATGGACAATTCACTAAAGCAATTGCTATAGCCCCTCTCAGCTCTTTTACTGCAGCTGCGGTGGATTCAGATCTCTCTTTGGTTATGTCATGCATGTCCCATATCTAACTGAGATATTTGATCCTTTCTTGAACTTGCTTTCAGCTGAAGAGCATCGTTCTGATCACATTTTCTTTTGGCTACTTAGAAGGAGAAAAGATTATAAGGAAGCCAACCCCCCAGAAAGAAGGGCTGTGGGACCTGTCTTTCAATATCCTATTGAGGCTCTGCTAAGATTCATTGCCCCAGAAAGGGCAGATGACTCCCTAGCACTGTCACTATGTCATTTGCACAGAAGAGGGAGACTGCTCTAAATGTTTTTTCTGTATTTTATCATGTTTTTCTTTTGATTATCACCTGTGCCTGTCTGTGGCTCTTGTTCTGCTTTTCTTACTGACTCCTTATAGACACTGTCCTGTTATGCCTTCCTTATATGTAGCTGCTCTGCTGCATAACTAATTAATAACATAATTCATACCCATCAGCTTCAGTTTGGTCTTTATCTGGCTTAACCCCTTAACCATTAACCCATCTCTCCTCCCTCTAGCACATCGCTTACTTTACTCCTGTCTTGACTGCTGCACCTTTTTAAACAGCTATTCCCTTCCCCCTTTTTGCCTGGTTACACTCCATGTCTCTCCTTTTCCCTCAGACACAAGTGGGCCTTTGTTGTCTTGTCATATTTGAGATCAAGGGACTTGAGCCAATTTCTGCACTCCTTAATCAGTGACTTACAGGACAGTCACTTGATTAAGGAGTGTGAACTTCAGATCTATAATGTCTGACAGCACACATGAAGCTTGCCTGCATCCAGAAAGAAAGTTATACTATTCTTCCAGCTAATGTGACTGTTTACTGACTTTAAAATATATGTATTTTAACTATGCATCTTTTCCTACCCTTTTCCACATCCTGATGATTTTAAAACATAGTATCAGGAAATAAGTGAAAACTATAATTTTTCTAAATAGTTTAATACTTTAAAAATTAGGTATGCATCCTTTTTCAGTTTCCTTTACAATGATTTTGTACTGTACTGTATATCTTCTGATATAGGAAGAAAAACATTTGTCTCTGGAAAAAGTTTATTTTTATGAATGTATGTGCATGAATATAGATTAGAGAGAGAAAAAAGTGAGTTAGAATTCGAGAAAAAAACTTCGGTAAATGAGTATCATCTAACTTTTACGTAAAGACAATTATTAATGGAAAAAATTGACTGAACTACACTGAGAAAAGATTTATGAATGGAACTGTATGTGTGGCAAAACTAATTTCACCTGCTTTTGTAGGAGAGCTTGGACTTTCAAGCTGTGTCTGGGCAAAGAGCCATTTTGGGAGGCTTTTAAATCACATCAATAGAATGCAAATCAAGTAAAAATGTGAAACACTGGTATACTAGGTACAGCAAATGTTCATGCTTTGTGCAACAGTCCATTTTATCACAACACTGTAAAATTTTTCACTTATCCATAGTATTTCAGAACCATAGAACAAGTGCGTGTGAACTTTTCCTACAAACTGCAGGTTGATCAGCTTTGCCTTGGCAGCAGCATTTGTTTAACCAGCCTGCACTGACATTTTGTGAAAGACACTCATGCCATAGTGTCCTGAGAGTGTGGCCTCTCCGGATTTTATTCTTGTTTGATCATTGCTCAGATGTGCCCCCAGCCCCATTGCTCCTTAAGCTATGCTCTGTGTTTTTTTACTGATGGTATTTAAGCTGACATAGCAGCTGAAATGACAAGCAAACAAAGCCACAGAAGCCCCTCTGCTTACAGCCAGCCTCATCCTTGACAGTTTGACCTTGTCCAGCTAATTTTAACTGTCATACCAATTGGATTTGAGAGCCTAAGCACAGATGAAATCAGTAATACAGAAATATTGTTCACATTTTGTGTCTGTGCTCCTGTTTACAAGGAGAAAAGGTAGAAAGAAATCATGCTGCCCAGTCAAGTTTGAGGATATGGAGGTCATTTTGCTAATAGATGTATTCACATGGAAAGAATACTATTAAGTTTCAGTCTGTGAAATAAGCTTATCAGACTGCAAAGAATAGATCAAGGTCTTCTGTAGTAGAAAATGATAACTGCAGTGGTATCAGCAGGAGCAGCTTCTACAAACCTCTCTGATGACTGAAACAATACACTTTAATTTGCTTCTGATAAACAATGTAGCAACTGTTTCTTCACTACGTTTTTCTCATAAAGTTCCTTATATGGATTTTGAAAGTTAATTTGGATATCATTTGTTTCTAGTCATTCCTATGGTTTACCAGCAGTGCCTCCCAAGG
The DNA here is from genome assembly GCF_030936135.1 of Gavia stellata. Lineage (NCBI taxonomy): Eukaryota > Metazoa > Chordata > Aves > Gaviiformes > Gaviidae > Gavia > Gavia stellata. Next base: position 18,441,274 of record NC_082598.1, on the reverse strand, counting down.
CATAATTTTTTCTGCAAATATTTTTATACCCATTTAAATATATATGCTTATTATATACTGATACATATGTGTATACTTAAAATTCAATAACTTTTTTATTTCTTTCCATTTTAATGTTTGCTGAAAGCTGCAAACCTAGTCTGTTTTTTAATAAGTTTGTCACTTTTCTAAGAGTGATATAAATAAAAGGCTGAGTTTCAGGTAGGCAGATGAAGAGTGGAATACAAGTACAATTTCTTCCTTGTTAAGCTTACTGTACTCAGGGAATTCAATAACTCTATGCCATCTAACACGAAAGTGTCCTTTGAGATCCTGTTACCAGAAAAAACAGGAAAATCACTATGGTCGTAAGTGAAATTAGGCAGGAAGAAAAGGAAAAAAAATTAATATTAAATAGAAAATAACCATATTTCTCTATATTTTGTTCTGTCTCAGCCACCAATTTCTTCTAATTAATCTGCTGAGTGAAGTGGTATTTATTCATGACATGAATTCATGGGGAAAAAAATACCCGGCTCAAGTCGCTGGGGACTTCCATAGGAAAGTTCATGGTTTTGCAGGACCTAGAAAATCTCCTGTATCTGTTTTATTCTTAGAAGTTTTCACAAGGAATTAGAAAAGGGGGAATTTTAATTTTTTTTTCTTTGCCGCTTTCTGAAAGAACAACTATTGACCAAATCTAATACATCTTCCTCTGTGCTGTACTCCTATTGAGTTTGTGTTTACACTTGGTCTTTTGCTCCTCAGTAAAATATATGAAAGAAACAAAAACAAAAGTCTTGAACAGTTCCTTCCCCATCTGTCTACAGAGCTGTCATCTCAATCAGTGACTGACACATTCATGTGTTTCTGAAGATGCAAGAACCATACTGACTGGCGATTGCAGGCACAATGGATATAAAAGACATTCAGCATTTATCTGCATGATGGTAACAATATTCAATTCAGATCTGAGCTTTTAGTAAAGGGGCTATCATTGTGTTATTTGTTTGTACAGTTTCCTGATCCCTGCTGGAGGCTCCTGAATAAGGGCACTATAGAAATTAGAAGTAATGATTTAACCAAAGGAAAGGTGCTTTGTTCTCATTCAGACATGCTTTTTAAAGGTACCATCAGTGCCTGGATTTAGTTATTTACGGCAGAGATCTATAGAGAAAGCTATTGTATAAGTAATGGATTTTGAAGAAGTGGCAAAGATAAAAAGACAGAAAAATATGACAAATCATCCATTAGAAAGAAGAGTTATAAGAAAGCTATGACTTATATGAGCAAAATTCTAATATGGTCATGGTGCCAGCTGACTCTTCTCTTACAATGTGGCAAATTAAGAGTCTATTACTCGTTCCTAACCCCTTTCACTTCATAACTATTGAAGTCAGTGGACTTGCAGAGACATAACACTGGCGTAACGGAGCAAAGAATAAGACTCTCCTTTTCCTGTCTGTATACAATCTAAGGGGTTCAAAAAAGTCTTTTTTGGTCATACTTTGACCCTAATATACAAGGGAAGAAATGGTCCTACCCACTTGAACAAAAGGATGCCTCAATTCAGTTGATTGTAATAACAGCCCAAACCTTTCCTTTCAGCATCCTTTTATGCAGAAGACACCAAAACACAAAGAATAAGGAAAATCCAGGGATTTTTGTTATTTCCTATTACGATTACTTTTACGCAGAATAGCACACTTCCACAGAATGAAAAATTTTACCAACATGACCAAAATACATCCATGTAAACCATATATGTATTTTCCTTTTAGAGATAAAACTATGCAAATTGAGTGGTTATGAAATTTCCCAGCAGCTCAGGTAAGATTACTCCACTGAACTTTTCTCTTAAGGAATCCGTTTTAATTTGTAAAAGAATAAAAATTGATTTTAACTCATTTCTTTTATTTTTTTTAAATGCTGTCCAGTCCTTGAGAACCTCATGAATTGCCTTTTAAACTCATAATGACTGAGTTAGCCTAGAGGCAGAACAAAACTGCCGCCTTAAGTTCCAGTTATATGGAGTGTCATAGTATGCTTAACTACCAAGCCCTTCTAGTACATGCACAATTAATCTAGCTGGAAGTTCAATAATGTCAGAGATATCTAATACAGCAAAGGAGAAGAGAGAGGGAAACCTCAGTACTGGTTTTTTTTTAAAGTATTTACCGTATAGAATCATAGAATCATAGAATGTCTCAAGTTGGAAGGGATCCATAAGGATCATCAAGTCCAGCTCCCTGCTCCTAATGTCCAATCTCAACTTCCCTGATGCAGCTTCATTCCATTTCCTTCTGCCTTATCACTGGTCACCAGGGTGAGGGGATCAGCACCTCCGCCTCCTCTGCCCCCCTGGAGGAAGCTGTGGCCTGCAATGAGGTCACTCCTCAACCTTCTCTTCTCCAAGCTGAACAAACCAAGTGACCTCAGCTGCTCCTTGTAAGTCTTGTCCTCGAGACCTTTCACCATCTTGGTCACTCTCCTCTGGACACACTGTAATAGTTTGATGTCCTTCTTATATTGAGGCACACAAAACTGCACACAGTACTCAAGGTGGGGCCACACCAGTGCAGTGTAGAGTGGGACAGGCCCCTCCTCAACTAGCTGGCTATGCTGTGCTTGATGCACCACAGGACACGGTTAACACATGTATTTTCACATGTCCAAATACATCCCTGTGCAACACTAGCAACTGACTTTTTCAGGAGGTAATTTATCACTTGTGCTGTAAAGTAGTTACTGAAATAGGATGATTTTTAGCCAAAGCTGATACAGATTTATATATGCACACCTATAGGCAAAGTTGATCCAAAAAAATGTTTCTTACACACAATGTAACTATCAGACAATTGCAGTGTTAAGAATCAGTGACTTGCTAGCAAGAAAAAAAGGAATTGGGAAGAGACAAAAACCAAGTTCTTAGTACAGAAGCAATCACGTATTTTCTAAAGACCCTAGCTTTTCTATCAGTAAATAATGTTTCAGATTCTCAGCTGGTGCAAATATCCATACTTCAGATGGCAATGGTGGAACTATATGGACTTGTGATAGAGAGCAAATTCTGTTTCATACAGGTTACACAGCTATGCAGATTATCCAAAATATAACTTCACTATAATCTTATTTGGAACTAGAAATATTCAGTCATCCCAAGATCTATGGATTTGAACTGTGAGGGCAGAATAGATCTTTAATTTTAAATATGTTATTACTGTTTCTACTCCAAAATTGTCCAAAACTAGCGTGTTTTCTAGAAACATGATTTAATAGGAGGATTTTAAACCAGCATGTGATTTAAATCAGATGTTTATTTTAAATCATTGCCATGTAAACACATTTGTTTGTGATAGGACTGCACTGTGATTGCTGTACCAAGACTTTCCTGTGCAAATACAGAGTTAATTACATGGATACTATAAGAGCAGAACAGATTCTACCCTGGAATGGATTCTCATTTACATTGTCTCTGCTAACTTGGGCATATTTACCACCATTGGGGGTTTACTTAAACATCACTAGGATAATATGAAGTGGACATAAGTGAAGATGTTTGCTTATAAAAGGCATTTTTCCCTGCAAGAACATAAAGCAGTTTTAAAATAAATAAATAAATAAATAAATAAATAAATGCACTTGACCCACAAAATTGAGACTACAATGCTTGAAGGATGAACATTTGCTACCTATCCCTTATCAGTTCTGCAGTTTCTACTACAGTAGCCAAAAAGCAGTCCACCTATCACAAGTAATATAATGCTCCAGTTTTGGTTCCAAAAACTTTTGGGGTTTTCTTTTTTTTTTTTTTTTTTTTACTTCTACAGTAACTCATATCTTAGCTATTACTTCAATATCATTACAGTCATTTATTTCCCTTTGAGGGTTTTAGGTGGGAGGAGTCATTACAGCAGTACTGAGGCAATTTGGAAGTATATATAAAGTACTTAACAGAATCTAGCAATCTATCATATCATGTCAATTGATAGTGTTAAACCACTAAAATATTGAGACATGAAAGCATTGGGATAATTCCTATGTACAGCAGTCAGCTTTCAAATATACACACACTCAAGGGAGAGAATTTTAAAGGCAGACTTAAAACAGCTGCAGGTTTTAGAAAATGTTCTTTTTGCTCCGTAAGAACACAGAAGTGCCATTATTCAGTGATGTTTCGTCCTGAAATAAGATTTCCATTAGTACAGACTGCTTTTTTGACAGCTTTGTTGGTGTATTGTCTATGTCAGAGTAAATTAAAAGGGAAATACCATGACATAGAGCAGAACAGTTTCATTTGATAGGCATACTTTTGGAGGAAGATGAGAAGGCATAACTGGAGGAAAGAACAAGATGCTAGAATCTGGGAGATGGACTGTAAATTTAAGTTTTGCCATTGCATTGCTGTGTAAACTTAGACTTGTGCATGGCCAGTCGAACTGATTCAGTAGACCTACCGAAGTGATCTGAATGAATATTGCCTGTAAGCTTTGCAGCATTGGTGCCTCAGACCGATAGAGATCCTACCTACTTTTTTTTGAATTCTCGGGTAAATGTGCTTTGCAGAGTAACAGTATTATTTTTAAAAGGGAAGACCATAAGCTGTATCAAGACCTTAAAATGTTTTGCCACTATCACCACTCACAGGCTGGACTCAGGGGACCACCACAGCCTCCTTCTTCCCCTTTAGGCTAGCTGTGACCAGTCTTGGCTCTACTGATCTCAACTCAGCTACCAGGAAAATCTGAGTTCATAACACTAAGCTAGTAAAGAGTGGTTTGCAAAGCAAGACAATTATTTTCAGTGACACCAGTTACTACATATGGTTTTATCTCAACGTGTATTCCTATAATTAACCATTAGTTTCTTTCCCTAAAGCAAGTGCGTAATCCAACAACAGTCCTGCCAGATGTTCAAGCTCTCAACATACCTTTCATGGACAGTGACCCATCCCTCCAAGTCTGTCTTGGGGAGCCATTCAGGATTTCCTGTTCTTTGAAAATAGCCTGGTGTGGGTAGATTTCATACTCATTATATGAGCGCCCATTTTCTTAGACAAACTTGTCATAAGCATCTGAATAGTGCAGGAATCCAAGCTCCCCGTTACATAGCATTTTTCTAACCAAACCTACAAGATCAAAGAGTGAAATACAAATTAAAAACCACTAGAACAAAAGCCTCTATATCTCACAATAAGAAACTGCTAATTAGAAGGGATCAAAAATCCATTTTTTTGATCTGCTTTACAGAAGTACTTCACACAAGACTGTTTCAATTGTTGGAATCATTTTTGACCAATGTTATTTCAGTAATAAAGTATCAGATCTTTTTTCTTATTAGTATTTTTTCATAACAGCATTTTCAGTGTGTCAAATAGACTTATGTACATACACTTTTTAATAGACAATTCAACACTGAATAGCTTTTTAATAGGCTTATCAATGTACTAACAAGTTTTTAACTATTGTGTGGCCTGAAGTAACATCAAAAAAGGGAGAAGGGTAGTACTGAGATGGTTTTTAGCTGGGTAGTACTCCTAAGCCTTTTAAAATCATTTTGATGTAGTTATTCAAAGGACTAATCTCATTTTCTTGTTTCTACAGTCTTTACTATGTAAAGATGTTTTCATCACAAATTCTGCAAGCTATTAACCATATCAATGCAATGTACAGTAATCATAAAGAACAATCTTGAAATAAAATCCTCTATGCTGAAATTGTAAAATACTTGTTATTCAAAAATTAATTTTAAATCCTGGAAGAAACATGGCATCAAAATAAAAATATTGACCAAAGCTTGAAAACATTAAACACAGCCAGCTCCAGAAGGAACACAGAATTTTTGAAACATCAAATTATTTAGTTTTGATACTCTGCTTTAAAATCTTGGATACTCATACTCTATTTTATTCTTATTTATAGCTCCAAATTGACATTTATTCATACGATAACCACTATAATGTAATCCATTAAGAAATATTTGATAGCACTTATCAAATAATATGTTACCTTATATCATGTTTCTCTTTGTCCTGTCACATTAAATTCTTTTGCATAGCAAAATTATAAAACACCAGGCAACTAAGGACCAAATCACCTATGGCCTAAAGCAGCACATGTGACAAGACCAAAGAAATGTAAAACTTAGGAACAATCTTTCCACAAGTCATTTTGTCGTGGAAAGGACTTTACAGTGCAAGTAACGTGCATGTGGATTCAGTTCTCGGATCCAACAGTCTTTGGGGACAACTAGGAAACAGAGCCTCTTGAAAAAGGCTGGTCTTCCTAATTAACTCTTCATTTTTCTTCCATGGTTCTGGACATTTGGGGAGATTTTACTTAGGAAAGATGGTCTGAGCACACAGCAGCCCCAGGCGGTAGATGCCTCTGCAGTGGCAGACAAAGACAGCAGGATCTGAACACAGCTCTGTCTGCTCACAAGAAACCTGCAGAGGCAGATCACAGTGGGTGTTTCTCTAGCCATGTTAACAAGGCACCATTGCTAGAATTAAAAATGGAAATTAGTAAGTGGGTGTAAGAGGCCAAGGCTTGTGAAGCTATGATTTATGTAAAGCTGAACATTGCACTTTAGTTTTGAATACATCTCTGGTAGTGGGACTATGAAAACTTTTTGTGTTGGACCATTGCCTTATATGAAACAACAGTTATGCTGACTCCCACAATGTGAAACCAATTTATATCAGTGGAGAACTGGGTCTTTTACGTATTTCCTTATAGTTAAAATGCTGCATTTTCCATATTGATAATTGCATCCTGCAGCTTTTCTGCAACCTTAGTAAGTAGAATTTTGGTATGCTTTACTTGAAAAATACATGACACAAAATAATTACTTAACATATTTAAATGAGGTCCTGTTAACCATTTGAAATATCTTTCTAATTAGTTTCCATAAACTGGCTACCAGAATAAGTCCTGTACAACTTCAGAATTTATGACAGATTTTTAACTGCTACCCTAAGGAGCAGAACTTAAAAAAATGTACTTATTTTAGTCTGTTGGGAATACCATAGTGGTAGAACATTCATAAGCAGAATAACAGCAGAAAAGAATATAAACACAACACCTTACTATCATCAAATGCTGACACATAGTGCATTGAAAAGGAACACTACTAACAGTTGTACTGCAAACATAGATTTACAATGAAATTTTTCTAATTAGCAATGATCATTTTTCAATCATATGGTTTTCCTTAACAGGCACCATGATTTTGTTTCTTTTTTCTGATACAGGTTAAAATTGGAAATTTTTACCATCTCTGCCTGCTGGGAACTTGCAATTTAGAAGAAGGAAAAAAAGAGGAAAAAAAGAAGAGGCAAAATAAACACTAGCAGTCACCAGGGTGTTCTGCAGGACAATTGTATCATTTATAGCAATCATGGTATTGATATCAGAACAACAAAGGCAAAAGTTATGCCCCAGAGGAGAAAAAGTGCAGGTAGTTTTTGTCAACTCAATGTAACGCAGTGTTGTAGTCTAAAGTTATGAAAGATGGTTAACGAGGTGAGAGATTCTAAGGTGCATCCTTTTTGCTTTAGTTTGGTTTTCTTTTTTTAACCTCTAAATGAACTTTATGGTTTTAGCATCAAGCATTTAATGTGACTTGGTCTCTATGAACCTGGATCTACCTAATTAGAAAATAACCAAAGACTCTTCAAGGTAATAAACAAGAGAAAGAACACAAATAAAACAGGATGGCATATTCAGGTGAAGAAGACCATAAAACACCTTCTAGCATTTACACTAAGGAATAGAGTTTTCAATAAAGAACTGAAAAAAACAGAGATGTTGCAAAAGATTGTGTATGGAGAACACTTGAAATCTTCAGAACATCTTCAAAATATTCTACAAGATTAGCAAAACTGTGTGTTCATTCCTTTCCACTACTGCCTCCCCAATGAAAATGTATGTTAAACTAGAAGACAGTGGTAAGCATTTAGATCTTAAAGCATGAAAATGCTGGGCTGTGTTACTTGTCCATATTGTAAAATTCTTTGTTTCTTCACACAAAGCTGCTTTTCTCTGATGCCATAGCCTATATTCTCATCTTTGTATTTTCAGAAACTTGCTTTTCAATGTACTTCTGTAAACTCTGTGTCAATTTTTCTCCCTGCCCAACTCTATAACAAAACTCTATTTTCCCGAATGTGATGGTGCTGCATTAATTTCATTGTTTGTTTTTATAAGGAAGTGTTACTATGCAAAATGGTTTTAAGTAAAACTAAACTCAGTAGAGTTATGATTCTCACCAACAATGGGTATTATCCAAAGATTGCTCCTGGCACTAGGTATCCAAAGGATTAAAATGAGGATAATGACATAGATGGAACATGAACATATTAAATTATGGTTTTGGTTACTATATTTCAGTATATATTTTTTAAAAAATACACTGGTCTTCAGTCCCTAGGTGAGGACTGACACGCTGTGATGGATTGACCTTGGCTGGCTGCCAGACACCCACCTAGCTGCTCTCTCAGCCCCACTCCTCAACAGGACAGGGAGAACACATAAGATGCAAAAGTTCATGAGTCAGGATAAAGACAGGGACCTCACTTATCAATTATCATCACAGGTAAAACAGACTTGACTTGGGGAAAATTTATTTAATTTATTGCCAGTTAAAACACATTTGGGTAGTGGGAAACAAAGACAAAACCTGAAACACCTTCTCCCCACCCATCCCTTTTTCCCAGACTCAAATACACACCTTCACTCCTGACTCCTCTACATCCCTCCTGCCGCGAGCAGCGCAAGGAGGGTGGGGAACGGGGGGCTGCAGCTAGTCTGTAATGGTTCTTCTCTGCTGCTCCTTCCTCCTCATACTTTTCCCCTGCTCCAGCATGGGGCCCCTCCCATGGGCTGCAGTCCTTCAGGAAATATCCTCCTGCTCTGGCATGGGGTCCTCCATGGGCTGCAGTGTGGATATTTGCTCCATCATGGTCTCTACACCAGCTGCAGGGGAATCTCTGCTCCTCCCCTCCATCTTCTCTGACCTTGGTGCTCACAGGGTTGTTTCTCACACTTTGTTCCTCACCCCTCACTGCCGTGCAGCTTCTTGTCTTTTCTTAAATACGTTTTCCCAGAGGCGCCACTAGGTTGGCTGAAGAGGTGAGCTCTGCCCTATGGGTGGGTCTGTTGGAGCCGGTTGGAGCCGGCTGGAACCAGCTGTGTCTGGCGTGGGGCAGCCCCGGCCTCCCCTCACAGAGGCCGCCCTGCAGCCCCTTGTCCTGCTGCCGACACCTGGACACAACCGACACCCAATACACACCCCCATGGCAAGCACGGCCTCCTACCACTCTCATCACATAGCTTGCACGGCGTTGGACGCTGGCCGTGTTAATGAAAAAATAAACATCATCTACCCAATATGGAGCCAATAACATAAAGAGATGCTTACATCATTTTTCCCACACACCCCCCCCTTCCCCCCTTTCTGATTTAACAAGCACATCCACATCTCTGATGGACATTGCAGGAACAATCTCCAAACGCCCTATTCCTATCAGAGCTGGTGAGACGTTTGGATGAACAGCTGTGATGGAGTTATTCCTGAGATACACGTTTTTTAATATCACACATTTTGAGGCTAAAACCAAATAACTAACCAGCTAATCCATGATTTATTAGCCTCTTTTTGATAGTATTATGAACTCTATGAAGTATTATTTTCTAGAGAAGCCAAAAGAGAAAAAAAATCACTCCCTTTAAGTACAACAGAAAGCAATTAGAGATGTAGCAAATGAAAAAGTACCTAAGCAGTAGGAACCATGATCTAATTAAGGTTTATAATTAGAAATAAATTGAGATTGAAAAGGGAAAAAAACATCAGGATGCTTAATGTCAGAAGGAAATTGTTGTCAGATTAGTTAATATATTCTCAGGGGTAAACAGGCTACCAAGCAATGAAGATAGAGTAATATATGGACAACACAGATGAATGTTGCATTAAATGCAACCAAAGGCATAGAAGAGAAGAGTACCCTGCAGCTCTATAATCTCAAATATAAGAATGAATTAAAGATCATACAAAATAATGAGGGGAAACAGGGAGTGAAAGAAAATAACTCAGAAACTAGCAGTGGAGGACAAAATCGGAAATTTCAGTCTAAGAACACAGGACACATAATGAGGAAATTCCAGTGATGACTAGTGACAGAAAATTAAAAGCTTTCTAAAAGATCTCTTATGCACTCAGTGATCAGCTTTTACACTAAATTAATGCAATTGTCTTACTTTACTAGTAGTGTAACTAATGCTTAAATTCAGGGAATGTTATTCTAGCTTTTTACACTTTTTTATTTAGCTTTAAATTTCCCATGCTCTAATCTCTGTTTAACTCTATCTTGAAATTAAAATTATCCACCAATAAAAAAGATTTAGAGACAAATATGTCACAAAAGGCCTGTTATCCACATACTGCTGCTTGAAGTTAGGTGTTGTTTTTTAAAAAAATGCTTTTCCCTTCTGCAGTGCCAAATGTTGAGAATCAATGTTCTGTGGGAATGCAGCAATTTCACTGAAATGATCAGGAAACCAGGCAGGCAGCCAGGCTCACTGTCTTGGCCAGGTTGACCATCCTGCCAGCCTTGGTCTTTTTAGACCCATGGGGTCCAACTTTCCTATACTGCACAGCAGAATCTTATTTCCTGCACAGCTAGCTCTGTTTATACTTCTGTATTATTTGTTTATCTAGTAGACCACAAAGACTGCAATCCACCTAGTGTACTGTGGATCAGAAAAACTGTGGATCCATATAAGAGAAAGATAAGTTATGTTTTGAAGTTATTACAATGAAAGGACAAACAAAACTTATTTATTCATGGGAACTGCCTCAGAAAGACAACAAACACAATTGTTACAAGATCTATAAAGACACAACATAGTTGGAAGAAAATGTGGCTAATACCTGATGACAGTGTGTCTAAGACTTGGTCCTAAATGTGAATATAGGTGTACTGCCGAATTGTCCTGCAAGACAGCAGATGAGAAAATATTAAGTGGTCTGGGACATGAGGTAGGATCTCAAAATTGAACAAATGATGTAAATGCTTACAATTTCTGTGAGTTTGACAGTGATTAGTCTGTTAACCACTTGCAGAAATACATGACCAAAAAAAAATTGCATTTTTAATAGGTTTTTCTCTTCAGTACTAAAAATACGTTTATTTCCTTTAATTTATTCTGCACATACCATTCCAGATTCTGGACCCTGCAGTTCCAGGATGCCCTTGTTCTAAAACAGAAGAATATATATGCTTTTTCTTCAAGGAACTTACTGAAAGTGAAATTGTAATATAGCAAATGATGGCGTAGCCAATAAGGAATCATGCAGAAGAGAGATCTGAGAGATGGGGAGGATGACAAAGGTGACACAAAACCTGGGGAAGTGAAAAAGCATTGCTTAAATATTTGTGAGGCACATGAATTAATCTGAAACAAAGTCTGCAAATACAGTCCCCAAAATGTGCTTAATATAAGTGGTTTTTACTTAAGATTTAGTAATTTTTATGACTCTATAGCGTATGTATATGTATAAAATAGTAAATACGTGCATATAAAATAGGCTGATGGAATAAAATAAAGAACTGAAGGTTTTCCTTTCAAATTTAGGAGCAGTTAACACTTACATTTAGATACTCCTAATACCTGCAGAAATACAGTTCACTCAGGAGTGTGCTTTCTTCCCCTTTTATTTAGTACCTTTTTTATTAAATGAGTGTCTGCAAAGGTCACAGTTTATCATATATCACTAGAACTAGGATTCAGACCTTCAGACACTGGACAGAACTTGAAACAAGACTAATCAGCACATCCATGAACCAAGAGAAAAAAATTGAAACCAATTTGAATTTAACTTGACCTGCTAATAGTGCAAATGAGTTTGGTTCTTAGTAAAAATAATAATAGCACCCTGAATATCACAATGAAAGTCAATTTCTCTTTCATTAAAACCAAGTGCAGCTGGTCTATGTAACTGCTGGGTGGGACTTTCCTTCTCTCCTTCAATCTCTTAATCATAGTATCAAGTCTCTTATTTCTAACATACTTATTAAGTCTTTTAATAATAGTATCAGTGTTTAAAAACTATCAGATAGTTGTAACTCACCTGAGAGGACTAATGGATGTAAAGGATTTCATCCTAAAGCAATGGCTTGTGCATGACACGTCCATCTGTCATGGTGATTGATCAGGATGTCCTTGTCACTAAGACAACCTATGGATCTTTCCAGGCAACACTAAACTTAACTAATACAGAAAGACTTGCTCTTGTTCAAATGTGTATAGCAAGCTTGTTGGCACTGGGCTGCAGCAGATTACTTGTACATCCTAGTCCAATCTCTGCCTCTCTCATGATGAGGTTTGGACTATGCTCCTTATTAAGATGAAAAGTGTTTCTTTGATTGATTAGCCTTCCTAAGCTTATCTTTGTTCTCACCTAATGAGAAAACAAGAATGAAGACAATTATATTAAAAATAAATATTCTTCAGATGTACAGCAAAGGTAGAGCAAGAGCAAACTCAGAATTAATTTACTGAGTCACTGGGTAGTGGACCATAATATCGCAACAAAGAGAATACAAAAGAAGAAAAACAAATCACTGTTTCTAAGTAGGAACTGTTACCCTGAAAAAGAGCATCTATGCTGATACAACAGAAAATCCCAGCCTTTGTCACCTAAAACTGCCCTTTTTATTTCTTTTCCTTTTTTTTTAAAGGAATTACAGGTACTCAGGATGGGAAAAAAATACACCGGTGAGAAAAGTTATCCTATCATACTGATATTTAAGTCATCATCCAGAATTATCTGTAACAGGATTAAACTTCTAGTTAGTATAAAATGAGTGGAACTTCAGAAAGTTGAAACAACCTAAGCAATGGTCAGGGTCATCTTATCTAATATGAGTGGTATTTGGAAGTTGTCCAAGAACCTGAGGCTAATTGCTGAGACTTATTCTTAACAATAGTGCTGCTGTCATTGTTTAACCTCTTATCTCTTGTGAGTCTTAAGGAAATCAAACCCAGTGTAACAGTTTTCCTTAAAGTGGTATTAATTGCAGGTTTAAGTCATGACTTGGAAATTCTCTAGAGAGATATCTTCATAAAGACAGAATTTAAGAACAGGCAAGACCATGATAATAATTTAATTTGACCTTCTGCATAGCACAGCCCATAACTTTCACTCCATGAAGCCTATATCAAGTACAATTTCTGGTCAGCTTAGAGTGTATGTATTTAAAACATCAAAACTTGATTTAAAATCCAAGTAAATGCAAGCAAAACTTTTAAAACTTACATTTACTAAAAATATGCACCTTATCTCCAGCTTGCACGGTTTTCTTCTTCCAGTTTCTGTCTCCTAGCTCTCATGCTTTTTCTCCATTAAGGCGTCTCTATGTACAGAAATCTTGTCCTCATGAAGATGCTGTCAAACATTCTTGCTACATAGAGAGTGCTGGGACTGTCTTCTACCTTTAAGGCAATTTGATCTGTTTCACTCATAAAAGCCTGCTTGTGCTTACTTCTGTCTTTGCCAAAAGTTACCCATTTTGCACAGCATATGTTTGATTTGGGATTAAAATTTTAAGGAAAGTTCAAGCTTTCCTGAAAAAGAATGCAAGAAAATGAATGATGTTTTACTCCATAAAAAGTCTGGCTTCTTGCTTCACACTGTAGGAGTTTGCTGGATCATGCTGTATCACTAGATGAAGTGAGGGTCTGAGGAATTAAAGGGGGACACTCATGGCTAAGATGAATCATAGGATCACAGAATAGCTGGGGTTAGCAGGGACCTCTGGAGATCATCTAGTCCAATCCTCCTTCTCAAGCCAGGTCATCTAGAACAAGTTGCTCAGGCCCATGTCCAGTTGGGTTTTGAATATCTCCAAGGATGGAATTGTTTCACAAGTGCTTACTAATTGTATAGGCCTCATTTTCTGAAGCTGTGGGGCCCAAATGCAGAAATGCTCAATATTTCCGAAACAACGAAAGGCAATGAGAGTAGTAATTTGAACATACAATGTTATATGTAAACACCAATATCCTAAGAACGTCAGGACACTGGACATCTTGAAGCATGATAGATCTTTGGCGCTTTATCCATGTATTTAAAAGGGTATAGTGCCATCCTCTTCTTGTTTTCCAGGGTTGTGAAATGAAATTAACTTTGTCAAGTACTCATACACTAATGTGATGAGTTAAACAGAAGTGCCTGCCATTAATGTCCATTAATTCAATTTTGAGTATAGGATTTCAATAGTATGCAATAATCACACTGTAAAGCCACAGTGTGGAAAAAGCAAAATATTTCTGTGTGCATGAAGTAAGCACTAATTAGGCTGTGCAATGAGTCAGACAATTTTGAGGGGAAAAAATAGCATGTAACTGTCCAATTTAAACCATAACAGAATAATGCTGTAGATGAGAACTGAACTAAATTAGCCCAGAAAAAACTTCATATTAATATTTCCCATCAACCGCTTTGGAGGAAGGGGTAGTTTTATGAGTTTCTCTAGTTTTTAATATTAGGTAGCTTTAGAGAAGACAAATATTTCTTCCAAGCATTTTCTGAAACAATTCCAATTCTGCAACAGCTTTTTGAAGTCTGGACACCAGAAGTGGACAAAACATTGCAGAAATATGGCCTTACTAAATCTATGCTATTATCCCTTTATATTTGAGAAATTAAATAATTTCCAAGACAAGTGTAATTTCCAAGTTCTGTGGTTTGCATAAACACACATGTGCTCTGACATTCAGTGCACTTTAACTTATTTTGTTCGTAAATCATCCCTAATGCACAAAAAGCAAGTCCAACAAACAAAACAACAAACACAGCATTAAATATATCTGCTAAATAAAGAGCTTAATTAAAAACATCTCTGAAAGAAGCTTTTTGTTAGTAATGTCTATTGCTGTTTGGAATGCAGTAGACTGGTTTTTCAAATCATGTCTGAGAAACATTGGAAGAATTTTAAGTAGATGAGAGAGCTTCAAGCTTTTTTTTTTTTTTTGCTTTTTTTATTTATTATTATTTTGAGATTAGACATTTCAGAAGCTAGAGAACAGTTTTTGGCTAGAAAGTTGGTGAACTCTGGTGAGAGAAAGAAGTTTTGCTGGAGTAATAAAATGTCATGTCTTCCTGGGATTCCTAATAAGTCCTAAAATTACTTATGTTTTGCAAACAGACTTGCGCAAACAATATCTTCCCTTTCTCTGCATTAGCCCTCCAGAACATTAAATTTCCCATAAAATGTGTTTGTTTCTTAAACTTCTCTTTTTGCCTTCTTCAGTGATGACCTTAGAAGACGATAACGGAGGTAGCCATCATCTGCTGGAGACATGAACATGAGTTTACAAACATGAAAAAATAATTATTCACCAAAGATAAGGTTTAATAACAGCAATGAGTCTTGGAGTATTTTAATGAGGAAGTAAGAACATGATGGAAGAGCCATTTCATTTCTATCTTTCCACCACTTCTTTTCCAATCTCTTGTATTCTTTACGCCAATCTTACCATATTTTCTCTCATGTCATAAAAATTCTTATTCTCACTTGACTCTTCTCACCCCAAAACCTTGGACTCATCTTATTCTAAGTTTTGTTCATAAAAGTTCCACTGTATTTATTCCCCTGTGCCTTATCCATCTGCAGGACAACAGACCTGCCCAACTTCTGTGATTTTTCACCCTTTTTATCAGTATCTCCTTGAGAATTTGCCCTTGAATTTGCGCCAGCCCTGGAAGTAAGCAAAAGAAACTAGAAGCTGCAGGTCCCTACCAGGATGGCAGAGATGATCTGGTAGAAGACCACCCTGGCCATGGACCTGTAGCATTTCCAAGGAAGGAATTAAAATGAAATAGGAGCTGAGGCAGCAGCATGCAGGTGCTGGAACAAAAGCTTCCTGCTCCACTGGTCACGTAACTCCTCTGCTGGGAGATGCTTCTCTGTGCTTTCAATTCAGCCACTGAGTACAACAGCTGAATATTAAGACATATTTTGATAGTAGGAGAGTGAACGAGCGCAGAGTGCTATTGCATTCTAAGCCATTTCAGGCTTTTCTTTCACCATCTAACACAGGCTCCCTCACCCCTCTGAGTCAGCCAGAATTTGCAAGGGAGCATTGTTGCCCCATTCCAAGCTGCAAGTTGCATGAGGACCTAGATGAATCTATACCTATATATTGCCTTGATCAGTCTTAGAAAATAAAGCTGTTCCAGTAGGGAGCTGATTACATACATTGAGAGAAGGAGTGAAGACCTTGTGAGTCAGCTCTACTAGTATATATATATTAGTTTATAAAATATATTTCTCATATTTTTCATATGAAAGAAGATAGGGGTTTTAATTTAATTAATGAAAGAATATGTTCTCTTGTGCTTATAATAGATATGTTTTCTTCCAACACTGTATATGATTATCTCTTGTTAAAATTTCAGGAATCCTGTAAAAGTTGGCACTGTTTGCTTTCTCTCTGTTCTTTTTAACACCAACGAGAAATTCCAGCAATACATAATCAGCTAGGCCATTTTCCTTTATCAGTAAAATACCAATAACTGAATCATTATCCTTCTCAGGTACTTCGCAGAGGAAAAACTATTTTAGCGACTATAGATTTTAGTGCCTATTAAGTAAAGAAACCCTGCAATATCAAACTCTGTTTCCTAGATTTTCTATGGCTTGGTCTAAAAGCTATTCAGGTCAACAGAATTCTTATCACCAACTTAATAAGATTCAGTCAGACCCCAGTGGACACAAATATACAACAGCAAATAAAATACATGTGTTCACCTGCATTCGGCAATGAACCCAGAAGTGAAAGAAAAAAAGCCACCCTGCAAACAGCAAGTTTGTAGCTAATGACAATTTGTTGCACTGAACTCCAATGGTTCTTTTAATTTGAGGTATCTTTAAAGAAAAAATAGCTCTTTCTCTAAAAAGAATATTTGTTTTGTTTCTCAGCTTTTAAGATATCTTTTCTCCACCCTGCTAAATGAGAGAATACATTTGATGAAACGCTATGCTAACTTACCTAAGTGATAAGACTTTGTTGCCAGAGGCGAATAAAAAAAGATTGCTATCAAGACTGTATAAGTAACTAGTTTACACAAGACTTCAGAAGCCTCCAGATCAATTTTTCAATACTTGAGAAAGCCTCCATGGTACAAAAGATAGGTGTGATATTTGGCTAATTTTTCTGTTGGGAATTATATTTCTTAACATACATATTTCGATACCTTCACTGCATCTGAATATTGCCATACATCTCAGGATGGTGATAAAATAAGAAGAGATGCAAGACCCCTTTATTCAGTCATGTTCATTTTATTGCAGGCCTACAGGATGTTCTTGACTGATGTATTTAGACTAGATTTAAATTATTCAAGAAATTGAGCTAATTATCAGCCTAAATTTTTTCTTTGCATAGTGTATCACATCACTCTCAGTTATGTCCCATTGGACTACCCTAAACAGTTCTCCATCTTTTATTCTTATGGTCTTCGATACTCTTAAATGATTGTTACAGTTCCTCTTAAATGTTCTTAACCAAAGTAAGAATGTGAGATGTGTTCAGAATATTGTCTCCCATCATGGGAGCAATTAAATAAGTCATTAATAACATAGCTAAGGGGTTTGTTTCTTCTGTGAATTTTATCTAGCTGTGTTATTTTAATCATGGACTGGCCAACAAATCAACAGACCGTGAAGATCACATTTTCGTGCACTCTTTTTTCTCAGAAAGCTTAACAGGGACCTAATAGCAGCATTTTAATACCTTTGAAGAGTTTATTGAGAAAACCTAGCCAGGACTTTTAAGGTGCTGTTTGGCAGGAGGATGACAACAAGCTGAAACAAGAGGTTCTGGATGCATATCACTAAAAGCTTTTTCCCCATGAGAACAGTCCAGCAGGGGAGAAGGTTGCCCAGAGAGTTGGTATCATCTCCATCCTTGGGAGTTTTCAAGACCCAGATGGATAAAGTCTTGAGCAACTTGATTTTATCTCATAGTTGACCCTGTTTTGAGCAAGAGATTGAACGAAAGACCTTTTGAGGTCACTTCCAGTCCCGGAATTATCATGTCATTCTACATGAAACAATGAGGAAGTAACCAAGTGAGGAAAAAAGAAACAGAGGAAAACAGAAAAATAAATCATTTGCTTACCCAAAGTTTCTGGGAATATTATTGGCTTTTTATCATACGTATGAATTTAAGAAGTAAAGATATGAAAATAAGCTTTCATTCCCTAAGGTATAATTTAAACATTGTATCACAGTTGCTGAATAACAGTTTAAAAACACATTCAGGTATTGGATGAGAGGAAAAGCTTTTTAGGCTATTTCTCGTAATTAACAAACCCCTGGAAGATTTCTTGGTAGGACTCACTCAGAAAGTCATTTATTGAAAGAATAAAGATGCAGGTAACATATACATCTAGACTGCTTGATGGAGCATTCAACACTCGTGTCCCTGCCTATTGTCAAAGCCTCTTTCAAGAAATGCAGTGTTGGGCTCTTAGGAACTCGCTGTAAGTCACCATTATGCCTGAACTTACTGTTCTAAAATATGCAGCATACATTCCTGGTTATGTGTTGTACATTTTAATCCAGTCTGCCTCTGTGCTTGATCAGCTATTTAAACAATACTAATCACTACAGGAATTCAAGGAATGACACGTTTATTCTAAGTAGGAATTGCTTTATTTCTTTTCAAATACGTTTCACTGAAATAAATGTTTAAATTTTTATTTCAGTGATAAACATGTTAGAGAAGATCCATAACAACTTTAAAAATATAGGGATCTATTTTACGTAAAGGTCCACAATTTTGCTAAGTGTCTGAATACAAATAAAAACACATTATAACATATGCAATTATACTGTTTAAAATTTTAAAATTACTTATGAGCCTAAAAAAAAAAAGCTTCCTATAGTGCCGTGCTTCTGGTTACAGGAACACTTCCATATCTTCTTAGTTTACCTGCCCAAACAAACTCTATATGATTATAAAGGTTAAGCTGTTTTTCCTCTCTTATTCAGTTTTCAGTCACGCACATGAGACTGCTGTCTGGCTATGAGGTTAAAACTGGGATGATACTCCTGCTGATACATGAGCAAGGACAGAATCTCCCAGTCTGGGCTCTGGGTCATAGGCAAGGAACACTGAAAACTGATTTTTTCATTAGTTAAATATGACTCTGAATATACCTATGCAATAGCTTCGTGGATCAAGTAATTTTAGAAGGGAGAAAATGCTATTTCTGCATATATATGCATGCCTCTCAAGTTCAACAATAGCTCTTCTGAAAACTCTTGGTTCAACAGTTTCCAAAAGGCCTTGCTTGTCAAATGTATTAACTGATCTTCATGAAAAAAAGTATACAGAATAGTATAATCTGTCATTACACCACATACTTCCTTAGCTCACTAATAAACTGTGAGTCAGACTGAGAAACAGTCACACTGATTGATGGCTCACTTTAAAGCAGTGTTCTGCTAATCAGTCTGCCATGGCACCGAAAGAGTGAATGCCAGGAATGTGCAAGAATTTTTATCAGAGCTGTCCTCAGCTCAGTGCTATGAAAATGCTTCTTTAGGGGGCTGATCCTTGCAAGGTGCAGAGGAAACCACTCTGGAGTGCCCAGTTTCTGCAACTTGCATTCACTCAGAAGGGAATTAAGAGCATTAAGTCCTTGGAAGGCAAGCTCCCGCTTGCTGATGTTGCAGCTTTGAGACCTAATCTGTGCATTAAATTTATTGTTTCTGAAACCTTTATGGATGTAAAGATAGATGCTTTTAACATGGAACTGATGCCATATAATTATCCCTAAGGAAATGAATAGACACTGATTATTTCAAATTTACCACAACATGAATTCACTGGAGAAAAACTGTTGATGTGCTTATTCAATTCTAAACTAAAAATATATTGTTAAAAAGAGATGTAAAACATTGTGCTAGCTTTAGTAGGGAATCTTTCACATTTCTAACTCTTATGCAAAGTTTTATATGCATCGATGGTGCAATTATCCACTATGAAGGATCTGTGCAGAGACTAGAGTGTTTGCTTCATTCAATGTTTCAGGCTGGACTTGAAACATCAATGTGTTAAAGGCCAAGGGTCTCTCCTCTAATTCCTCCCAATCCTCTTGACAGTGTCATAAACCTATACAATAGGTCTAATTTATTAAGAATTTATTATTTGCTGCCATGAATACAAATAGGTGTAGTGTAAAAATGTTTGATTGCTGAATTGGAATTTAATAACCAAGTTATAAAAGCTATTATAGAACATGACCTACTGGCCAGACACACATAAATATTTAATCAGGAGTCAAGACTTCCTTACATTTGCTCTTAACAGAACAGCTTCTTAAGGTAGGAGAAATGGAGATTTTTCAAACTGTGTGTTGTAAAATACCTCTTAAGTGCAGTACTGTTAAAAAATGGAATATTTTTTGTTTTAAAAGGATTTGTATACATACAGGTACTATTATACTATACTATACAAATATTATATGTAAACAGAAAATAAAGTTGTAAATAATTTTAAACCATTCAATTCAGGTTTAAACTGTAAGGTTAATCATGTCATTAAAAAATAACTATGTTACAGTGAGGCAACTATGAGTACATCAGCCAAGACTTTCATTATATTTCCTTAAGGAAAAGTCAGTATGATCCTAGAGATAGCGTGTTGTCTCATGTTATCCAAAGCCTGCTGTTAAGCAATATAAATGCTCAGCTCCAGGGTTCCTCAGGGACATGGAGCTATAAAACTGGAACAGTTTTTATACTGTCATGGACTGTAAAAGAGAAATAATCTCTCTAATTTACCTGCAGTAAATGGGAATTGAAAATTTATAAGAAAAGGGGGGAAAATGGAACCTCAGTAAAATGTATGTTGAATGGAAAAATACAGACTTTGCCACAGCCTCTGATTTTGTTTAGTAACATTTGGTTTTTGTTCTCAGCTGAAGTGCTATACCAACCTCAGGACACTCCAGGCAGAAAGAACTAGCTTTGGTCTTTCAACACCTCTTTCTTTTATTACAGAATGTGAGTTAGAGTAGTTAGGTAGTATAAACAAGCTCTAAATCTCATTAATTTTGCTGCCCTTTCTGTTCCCAGTTGTGCAGTCTCCAATATGGCAATCATATTTTGCACTTAGGCAGCCACCATTTACTCGGAAAGAAGAGTGATGTCGAATCTTAAGAACATTTGCCGAAATGGTAGCAAGTACAATACTGCCTTTACCATCCAGCATCTATAAATTAAGCATCGTTAGGGTCGTGCTTCTTTTCTTTTTTCCACACACAACCAGAAAAAAAAAAAAATAAAATGGTATATCAATTTTCCTGTTTCTAGAGATCTAGTACATTTTAAATTGATTCAATTTAGCCTAAATTAGAGATGGGGCAAATGAAACATCCCACCCAACTGTTCCACATGTCAGCAAGGGGTTGTTGAACTGATGTATCTCCATGGCTATGACTGGAAAGGAACTGTGTTTCCCTTCTCTACTTTGAACATGACAGCAATCATGTGAGAAGAATCACACTAACAGGATTTCAGACCAAACTGGCAGTCACCTCATAAGAAACACTAATCTCAAGAGATTTCCCACCATTTATGGCCAAGAAACAGTGAGAAATGTTTACAAGCGTCCAGCTAACACTTGTGAGTCTAAATCTGAACCCTGGCCTGAGTAAGAACATTGCTTCCCTGGCCAGTTTCCATGGGTATATGCACATGCCATGGCTGTTTCATGGCACCAAGAAGATAATAAACCAAAATACAGAGGAATGGTAAAAACCTCATTGAAGTTTAATATAATGCCTATTAGCTCTCTTTGGCACTTCAGAACAAGTTTCTAAAGCTATAATGGAAAAGTGCTATTGAATAAACAAGTAATAGCATGTGCTGCAATACTGAAAAAGAATGAATGTGTAACAAATTATATAGTATGTCTGAAAACACTGTGTTTGCTTTTAAAGTACTTTTAGACAAGGTGAACATTAACAATAAATTGCTTTTTAATTCTTTTTAAATAAAATTATCTTTAAAATTCGTGTCAACTGCAATATGTGCAGTGATATATAGTCAGATAAATAATACACATTGTTATTGTCAAAAAAGAACTTATGAATTATTGGATAGAGATATGTGGCTAAGAATCTTAATTAGAAACCGGCTTAATTCCACAAAAGTAGAGAAAAATAAGAGGAAATTCATTGCTAAGAAAGGTCTTTCATTCCCCAGGCTGATATGTCTGAGGTAGCTGTCACAGGATTTTCCTGATCTTTCTTGCCTGATGTCCAGCCTGTCAGGTCATAAGCACAGCCTTGCTCCTCTGTAACCCTTGAGCTTATTCCATCTGATTTGCTGAATAGTCAGCATCAGATGGGTGAAAGGTTTTGTTTTGTTTTAAAGAAGCAACAACAAAGAAAAGCATTTACCAGCACACAAGGGGCTGTCTCAAAATTATGCGACCTAATTGGAGTCTCTTCATTTTCCAAGACTGTTATGGCAAATCAAGCTTTAATGCTGCTCAACCGATTTCCAGTCTAGGTGTGATACAAAACCTGCTAGGAGTGCTTATTCCCAAATAATAGGCCAAGGTAAAATATATTTTTCTCTGGAAGAGTATATGTGAGAGGAATGGGGATAGAAAACTGAACTATGGATATCCTAAAATTAAACAGTTGTCAGAAGAAAAAAATTGATCATTTTTCTGTAGTTTGTAAGAAGTGAATGCATAGACCCAGCCCCCTCAGAGTGCAGGCTGGTGTCATCAACAACACAACTGCAGTCAGCTTGGTTGGGACACCATTCACCTACCACATAATTTTTCACCTCTGCCTGGCAATTAAAAAAAATCAGTATCAGTATTGTCATACCTATGTAGACCAAACTCTCTGGTTCCAGATTGGTATGTTTCTCATGCACAAATTAATTTTTAATATGTAAAATTAGGTCGATTAAATTAGTTGTACAAAGACACTTGAACAGGTTTCAGTAGTTAATAATCATCTGAATTAGATCATCCCATACTTCTTCAACTCTCTCTGCTCTGCAGTTAATACCACAGTTACAAACAGGAGATGTGGTCTCATCTGTTGAGGATAAACACATGGCATTGTTGCAACAAGCAGAGAAGAAGCTAAGCTGTGAGGACAATATTTACTTAAACAATTACTGTCTCTTAATAATATCAAAAGACCACAGGAAGAAAAAACTAGCTGTGGTTGGTTTTGCTATAATTTTTTTTTTCTTTTTTTTTTTTTCTTTTTGCCTTGCTGTAGTGTAAGCCTACCTGGCTTCACCCAGTTATTGAAATCTCTTGGGGAAAAAAATGTGAAACATGCAAGATAATCTATAATTTGGAACACAAGTATGACATAACAAAACAGTAATTCCAAAATAATTTAACTTAGCCTACCCTGGTGGAGATAGAACATTTCATCTGTAAATTCAGCAGCTACAGTAATATATACATGGTATAAAAATTAAATACAGATGCTCTAACCAATATGAACAAAACCAATCAAGTCCCTCAGTTTCAGAAAAATGTAGTGCTAGAGCACATTTTAAGTCAACTATCTAAAAGAAAAAAGCAACCAAAAGTAGTAGCTTCTCTTGGTGTATGTAGATACAAGAATTACAGTCTTCCTCCAGGATTCTACGTTTTACTTTAGGCTCACAATTGCTCTAACATACATATCCAATCTAAGAAGTGTCAAATGTGTCTTATTATAAACAAAACACACCAGTTAAACTGAGGGATTCTTCCATTCTCCATTTCTAGACCTGCCTTTAACTCTCTAAACCTATGCTGCATGTGTTAAAGGAGTCATTGCCTGTTGCATATTTATGGCCATATCCAGTGAAGTATTTAAAAGGCACAATAAATAGCTAATATTATATACCTTGCAATAAATCATTAAGTACAATTGTCCTGATACCCCATACAGCATAGCTAAATATTTGGATGTTTGTAAAATTTAGGTAAGATTTAGTCTTCTCAGAAAAAAACTAGAACAACCAGCATCCTGAGCCAGGGAGTGCTTTTAGTCATCTGTGGTCATGTAAAGTGTAAAGATGCCAAAAGCTACTAGATGAATGATGAAAATGACAATAATGACTTAACATTACCTCTCAGAAATCTTCTCCTGCATCTATGTATCCAAAGGACATCTTGCAGTCCTGATCTTCCAATTGACCAATGCAAGCAACATGGTAGAATATGTTCTCCTCATTTCTGAACCATGTGCCTTGTCTCCTTTCCCTTGAAACAAGGCCCCAGGATACAGGCAGAGTATGCTTGAGTCTTTTGCTAAATCACAGTCATGAAAAAAGCTGGGGCATGTGTCCATGGTGCACACAGTTTCATTGCCTCTGTTGATCTGCTGTAAACTGTTGTGTTCTTGTGCAGTACATTGCTTTTTCAATGTCTGGATCTCAGCTTTAATGAAAGGATTCACCTTTTTCTTTTAAAATACACGATTAAAAAAGGAAGGGGGGAGAAGGGAAAGACAAACACTTTTATATCCCAAGGCAAGGGAGCTCACATTCACTTCCTTTTCCTACCTAAGACGACCAGCATCTTCCTTATTCCTTCTCCTTGCGTGTTGAAAAGAGTCTGAAATACTATGTTATACTGTACTGCAGTACTTGCTACCACTGTTGATGCTGTGCAGAAGAATGCCTGGAAGTCATTGGTTTATAAGTAGGCAATAATTAACACCTGATTTTATAGCCTGCTATTTACAGAACCACCTGAAATTTTTAGCCTTGAGCTTGGTGACTATTTCCAGAAAATTTCCTGCATTTTACTTTAAGCAGTCATTGCCTGAAAGTCATGAATGTATCTGAAAACAGAGGTGGAATGCAGATTCCTCCTTCCCTCAGTGAGGGCTTTAAATTGAGAGAAGGGCTCCAGTTTTGTGTCTCCACTGTCAAAACAGTGAAGTTGACACCCATGTGTAAAGAAATCCCTGTGATTGCATCTGGGGCAAGGTAAGGTAAAAACATATAGAATCTGGGGAGCTTGGGCAATCTCAGCATTAGCAGTCAGCTAAGCAGAGGCTTTCAGAAATGCAAGTTTGGTCTTCAGCATCTAACAGTTGCCTGCATCTCTTGTTGGATCTGGTCCATAGTTTTGTCAAGGAACCTTGTATAGGCTTGACTGTAGCTTTTATTTGAAGACAAATCCTGGGAGAGACCTCTAGTTCTTAAGTAAGTTCTAACCTTTTCCTGTGTAAGCAAACGTGCTTCATTCTTAAATGTGTTTCTGTACATACACTGTGTGAATCTCCTACTGCAGAGTATTAATGTCAACAAAAGGTTAATAAAAAATAAAGTTTCCAGGCTTTTTTTCATGCTTGTCTGCTCCCACCTGATTTGTTTTATTACTGAAGCTGATGGTTTTCAATAGCACTTATAGCAGCAGCAGTGGAGTTTAACTCTCACTTCTTATTGAAAAAGCCAAATCAAGAGCTGAGTAATGTCTGTTACTTATCTGTTCTTTTTAAAATAAAAAGTGAAAGTTAAAAGCTGACAGGGTCATGGGTAAGTGTTATTGAAAGTCACAGCCAGCAAGCAGTTTGCAGCTGGAAGAAAAAAGTTCTTTCCCTTCCTTTTCTGTAGTCAGTCATGGTATTGCTATTCTTCAGTGTTTTTTTCTTTTCTTCCCATGCCCTTTAACCAGCACTGATGGTCTGTCTTGAAATAAATGTTCACCTCTCTTATTTTTAGATAAAAGGTAGCATGATCCAAGGTTTGTTCTTAGACCAAAGAATTTGCGATCCGGATTTTTAAACCTCATATTTCTACTGTTTCACCATGCCACTCATTTTTTAATTCCCTCCCCTCTTTAAATTCCCAGTTTTAGAACAAGAAATAATGGATAACAATTCCATGGCAAAGTACTTTGAGATCTATAAAGAGAACGGGTTAAATATTATTTCTCCAAGGCATATATCAGTATTGCAGTCCATAGGGAAGCTAGAAAACAAGCTGTGTGGAACATTTGGGAGTTCAGAGATCATTAAAAAAATTGCAACCTGCTTTATAATAAAGAAAGTCAGCCAAATATAAAATGTGAGAGAAGGGATCTGATGAAGATGCCTTCCCTCACTCTTACTGTTACTGGGGTGTTACTGCTAACACACCTAAACATCACATAGGATATTCACAGATGAAATGAATAAATTGTAGAGTTCATAAGAAAAGAAAAACAGAGAGAGAGAGGGAGAGACAGATCCAAATACTAAGAAGATACGGACATTTCCCTTTTAGCAAATCTGAATGTTATGTTTTAGCAAAACACTGTTCAAATGATTTACTGTGACAGTAAGTAAATTTTCAACTACTACAAAGAAGAGTTTTATCTCATCTTGATTTTTAGCTAATCTCCCGAGGTCATCAATGAAAAATCTCTCTATGGACTGAGCATTGTAGGAGATCCTAAATTTTAGACCTGTACGGGGCTTTGACAAACCAGTACTGCATTGGTAAATGCCAGCTCACAAACTCCAATGCATTGTATGGAATTATGTATTTCAAGAAAAACTTATCTGGGAAAAAATTTAGGTTCATAATGAAATGTATGGTCAAAATGAAATATAACCTCCAAATAGTCAGCTGATAACAATGAAACCTAACCAGTCAGTAAAGACACTTTCATGGTATAAGTGAGACCAAGTTTCAGAAGACAAGGGCATCAATGTCTTTTTCCCTTATTCCAGGAAACTGACTTGGCCAAATAGCAATATGGTAAAGGCAGAACTGTACTCTGAAATCTGGTTTCACTTAAGAAATGTTAAAAGAACTTGTTTTCATTGTGGAGTGGAAAACAACATTACTTTTTTTTGCAATCTCAGAAATTTTCACTTCCCACCTTTCTTTCCCACGTTTATACGTTGTTAACTATATCATTGTTAAAAACAGAGTTTGTCATTATTCATTTATTTTTCCAAAGACTGAACCTGACAATATTGGAATATGCAAACTCCCCACTACTGACACAACATGAAAATGGAATATTGATATTTTATTCACAGTTATTTTCAGATCATCAGTTACATGCGTTTAGCATCCTTGTCTTTGATTGTAAAGTACAGTTCTTTTTAAAAGAACCATGCTGTTTCCTTCACAACTTTCCGCTTAACAAGGTTGCAAAGCATAATGTTAAAGTTTGTTACTCTCCTGACAGATAGAACTGCCAAAAAGCCATTCTCTTTTTCTTAAGATTCGTTGGAGTGTCAGCCTTTATCCTCAGTTGTTCCTTTTTTCCATTTACATCACAAAATGAAATGATATTTACAGAAGAGAAATTATTGTTCACATTACAATGTAATTAATGTTGAATTAGCAAGTAATTTTATTAACAAGCTTTGAATCAACGCGTTTGTTGTGCCCTGGTGGAAATCTTCCAGAATTTATTAAAGCAAGCTAAGGATTAAGCCGGTGATTTATTGACAAGAAGAATGTCACCTTTATCTACAGGCAGGGATATTTGTCTCAGCTGGAGAGTTCCCAGTGCATTTTACCTCTCTTTTCCCCATCACCTTTTTGCTCTTTTTTCCCATTTTCAGACAAAAACTATTCTTAAATTTGGGGATTATTTGGAGTAACTGTAGGAGCTGGAGCTGCATCTACCTGCAGGATCACACAGTTTCTTGGGCTGATGGAAACAAAGTTTAAAACAAACAAAAAACCAACCAAACAAACAAACAACAAAAAAACCCCAACATAATAAAAAAGGCCTTTTTAAATATTTTTATTCTCTTTTCCATGATGAGCTGCTCAAAAGCCAGGGTACAAGTGGGAAGTTTATTGAACCAGAAAACTTGACACAGAATAAGTTGATGCCATCTGGCTTTCTTCAGCTAATACACATTACATTGTTTTATATAGCTCTGGTGGACCATTGCTCCTGAAAGATGTACTTTAATAATATGTGTTGGTACACCACTTAATACACAGCAGTGGTGATTCATCAAAATGCAAATCAGTCAGGAAGAAGTTTAATAACAGCATAGAGGAAAGTGATTATAAGCTCTTATGAATCACAGCACTGGGTATCTTACATGTGATATTTTTTACAATAATCAGTTTGACTGCACTTTGCACTGGGCAAGCTGATTTCCCATAGGCTGCGTTTCAAGGCAATATCCAATATAACCTGCACAAAAAGAAAACAGATATGAAGGTCATTTCAAGCAGAGTAGGGAGAGCTTGCAAAAATCTGCCAGCTGAGCAAGCTGACTTCTCCTTATAATTCATAAAATTAAGCTTCCTCAGCTGATGAGGATAACTTTCTTAAAGTTTAAAATTTTCCTGTAGTGAGGGATGAACAAATATCTTTACACATGAAAACCTATTTTCACACTTTCTCCACTCAAAAAAGTTCTTGCTAAAATCAAAGCACTGAAAATATATATAGACAGGATTTAAAAGTGTCCTTACTCCACTCGTTTTTCAGTCACAGATTTACTTGAAATCCAGATTTCATGGCTATTCTTAAAGGAAAGCACAATATGGGAATGTCTAAAGAGTCTAGCTAAATAACTTAAATGTTATCATTTCTACCAATTTCTAATGATTACCATGACTGTGGTGCAGACAAAAGACATAAATAATTATGGACCTCTCATATTATAATTAAGAGGAACATTATTAGTGTTCTTCTTTAGTAAGAACCGGAGCAGACCCATTATTAGGCAACAATCTATTTGCAACAACCAGATCTATAGAGCAGGAATCAGCAGATGCCTCTGGTCTCCACAGAGTGTCACACCTTAAAAATTAGATTCTTATTTCAGCAATGTAACTGTAAAGGTAGTCAACCAATGCCATCGATTTCACAAAACTTTCCTCAGAATAATCCTGGTCCCACTCTGCAGTGTAGCCTGGCATCAAACTTAGATTTAGGAGAACCTTTTTGTTCACTTTATTTGAAATACCTGATAAGCAAGGTCTTGTATATCTGATTTCTGAAATCCAGAGATCTTTCAGAAGGGCACCAGACAGCATCTAGAACTAATACTAGCTCTGAGGCTTGCAATCAAGAGCTGCTCATGAACATGACACCCGAGTACTGATAAAATATGACAGCGGGGAGGAAGGATTCCAAATGGTTTCACACTTCCCGTCTTTACTATTATGCTTTGGAAACAAGACTACAAGAGTTTTTTCCTCAGAGAATGTTTAAAGCACTCAGTCAGGAAAATCAGATGGACAAGCAGACTCTCACTCCAGGGAGCTGTAACAGTGAATTACTTCTGAAATCTTTTGACAGATAGAAAAATATAGGCTTGTCTGTGTTGTAGACCACTGAGTCCTCTACACGGTTCATTTCTGTGGTGAAGGGTGTGAAGTGTTTGACCCTTGCTGTTTGTAAATCCAAACTATGCAGCAATGGCAATAGTCACCACCCACTGATCATCCAAGTTAATTGTCCCTTTTCCACAATGACGCCATTTGCAATAACTCAGCCTTCAAAGGATGTATCCAGGACTTTAACAAATGCACTACCCTCAAGGCAGGCTGCCTTTGATCTAGTCTGGTCAATACAGAGGTCAGATTTTGTGTATGAGTTTTGTGAGGGTCATTTATTCAGTACACTTGAAAACAGGAAAAGGAAAAGGAAAAAAAGGAAAAGGAGAAAAAGGAAAAGGAAAAAAGGAAAGGAGAAAAAGGAGAAGGAGAAGGAAAAGGAAAATAAGGAAAGGAAAAGGAAAAGAAAAGGAAAAGGAGGAAGGAAAAAGAAATTATGATTGTTTCATAACTCTTGGAATACAATGTCAAATTCTACAAATGCTGCTTCTAATCTATGACCTAAAAGAATTGTCAACAATTATGATATTTAAAAATAAATTATATTAAAAACCTTAGTCATTCACTCTCCTGGACCTTCTAAAATAAATGTACATTGCTCCCTGTGTTCCTGTTTACACCATAAAGGATTTTGGTCTTCCTGGCAATCAGGACTGAGTTTTCATTTGCTTAGACTGTTTGGAAATGGATGGTTTATACTTTATGCAAACTGCAGGGGAAAAAAGTTACACCTCAGGAAAGTAAGTTTAAAATACTTAATTTCAGCCACAGAAGCACAAGGCTGTTCAAGCTTGCAAAGGAATAACAAGTTACATTACAGCTTGCTTACTCCCTTGGACTTCAGGGCACATTTATTCATTTCCCTGACAGTTTTTGCCTACACAGTAACAAAAATGCACACAGTATGTCAGCGGTACAGTTCTCTGCATTGGACTGACAGTCCTGGCCCCCTAAGGTGACTACTGCTCAGCATGCAAGTGCCTTGACCACATCCTACATCTTATATGTGTACAACTGATCAAGCAGCAGTCACAAATAAGGAAGAATAGTCTGAGGCAGGAAGAGAATGAAAGAGTGCACAGAAGCATAGGCTCATCCCATTTTCTGGTCAGAAACAATGTCCTTGGTTTGATTTTTAATGGACATATCTCAATAGAAGTAGAAATGCTGGTACATACTACATTTCCCACCTTTTCTATGAAATGTGTTTCTGTTTTCATCACCTTTAAAACCACTGATAAACTTAAGGTTTAGCACAAAGTGTTTGGGGTGGAGGAACAGAAGGCAATGTGGTCAATTCCTTGCTTTCTGGCTAGCTACTCAAAATATTTTAGTTCTTCCTGAACAATCATGACATGTGAGAACACACTAACTAAAATACTAGAAGTCTTTACTCAGGTAGTTTAGCAGGAGTCAGCATCATTATTGTCCTTAAGGTTAGATGACTTAAAGGCACATTCCTAACCTACAACTATAGTGAAAGATATTGGAAAACTGAGAAACCTGTGACTGTAAAAGCTGGTGCTCTGGCAAAATATGGGGTTTATGCATGGCATTAAAATAGTTCAGTACTTTTTTAGCTTTCTGAGGAATAAGCTATATTTTATTTATTTCTCTGTAGTTACATATGCATTGCTTAAAACATATTTTCCATGTGTCTTCTGAAAAATGACATTCCATAGGGTGAGTGATTTAAATTTGATCATGCAACTAGACCCAGAGACCTGCAAGTTTTCCTGATTACAAGTCCTTTCATAATTTTTTTACCAACACAGTAGTTTGAAATAAAAAAGTTCTTTGCGCCTTTAAGGATTTCTAAAAAAAAAAAATTGAATGTCAGACAGACACTTCAGCAAAGATGAGCAATATGCGACAATTACCGAGCTAATACACTACAGTTTTTCTTTGCTAATTAAAACTAGAATAATGCAATAATTAAATTAAGGTTTCAATTAAAATTGAATCAATATACCAATAGATTGAATGATTAAATCACCAAATTAATACAGTAAGTAATCAGATCAAGTTAACAGATTGACACCACAATGAATTATTATGCATTGGTCTTTTCTGCAAAGATTTTAAGGAGAACATACCTCCTCAGTGAAAATCAGATTGCTTTTTTCCCCAGAAGTTGAAAAAAAGATTGGAGAGGGTGATTTACAGGAGTTTCTGCCAAGAAAATGTGCTCAACCTCTTGGCTGAGGTAAGAGCTATCAGAGCAACAATCGGCATAACCACTCTCTTATAAGATATCTAATGACCAAATGGACATATTTTTTCCATACTTGCATTGTTAAGGGCAATTACCTCACTGCTTTCAGCATTTTAAAAATATCCTGGACTTCTTAATGTCAAAGAATTGGAGAACCAATATGAGCTCATAAGTCATTCTAATGTCTGTTGACAAAACATGAGCTGCTTTTACATTTATCAGAATTCTACTCATAATTAAGCAATTGTCCCAGCTGTACTCAAACTTCTGCTTAAATTCTTCACATGTTTAAGCACCTTAGTTCTTCAAACGTTCTATCTTTTGTTAATTCCAAGCAAATATTCCCAGGAGTCCCAGTTTGTGGTAAAAAACCAGTTATTTAGTTTTCTAATTCAGAGACATTGTTTATTTCAAAGCACTTCCTTTTCAAGTAGTTATTTTCTTCAGTTAAATCATGAGATGAGAAACCCTGCTGCTGTCACTGCCTGAAGGTCAAAGGGTTGTGTGGGAGAGAATTTACGATGGAAAAAACAATCCAGCTTTACCTGGGTGACAGCAATTATGCAGAACGACAAAAGGAGAAGTTAAGTTACAAGATGAGAACTCTAATACATTCTCCCCAGGGTCTGCCACTCACTCAGCCATGAGAAAAACAATGCCAGACTTCATTTTAGCAGTTACGTCTCTATAATGCTGAGATAGTAAAGCCTATCATACACACAGCATACTTTGTTGTTTTACTTCCCGGGTGTCTGCTCTTCAGGTTGCCTCCTCTTAGGTTGTCAGTCCTTGGAAGAAAACAAAGAACAGAAGTAGCCCAATCAATTTTTAATTTAAGAGTCCACATGAATAGATAGTGAAGTCATAACTTTCTCCAAAAGGCCAAACCTGGGCACGCCTTTAACCTGCAGTGAAAAAGAAATGTGGGAAAACATATGGAACCACATTCACAGCGTATTAATATCCAAATCAAAAAATAGAAATGTCACTGGGGAGAGGATTGTGGAGGGCATGGACTCTTCAACCCTCACAATAGGAGAGGTGCAGCAGGGGGGCAACACGTTGTCTTGATTTGGTTTAGTGCTTCAGGAGGAAATACTTGGAAGAGATACTCACCCACACACATTCCCCACAGTCTTTTCCAGCAAGTCCTGAAGGTAACTGAAAAGTGAACTACAAATTAAAAATAAATGCACCTTTACCTCTTGTGTGTTGTATATGAAAGATACCCACAGGTGGAATTTATTTATTTTCTTAGGTCATTGTTTGAATTATTTTTTCTCACACTTGGGCAACTCTGGTCATTCAAAATGTAAGTAATTTTTGCCATTTATCCAAACTCAGCCCCCAGAGTGTATTTTAAACACTCTAGAAATATTAATATCACATGCAAGAATATTAAAAATCATTGTCTTTATTTCCAAGCTCAAAAAACTGAGACTCAGAAAGATCAAGACATTGCCCACAAAATGTGCTGGTTCTATGAAAGAAACTTCAGTGGCCCATGAAAGAAACTGAAGTGTTCTGATGCCTAATCTTGTCTGTAAAAAACAAAAGCCCAATCATTCCCTGAAGATCACTGTACACAATTACACAGAAAATTACTTTATTGCTTTGTTATCAATTATCGACTGAAGCACAGACTAAAGACAATGGAAAATCTAAGAAAAATAACTTCCAGACATTTACATGGCAGTTAAACACTGGTTTCTTTTTTAATGCAATGATCAAAATAATTGTTTTTATTGTCAAATAAACAACAACATGCAAATATGGATATAAATCACCTATTACAGCATGTATTTAGATGGTTAATCATCTATAGAAGTCTTCTATAAAATACACCTCTGTCAAAAGCATTTTTCCTTAGTAAGTGGTTAAATAATACTGCAGAGTAGATAACATTAATACTTAAAATCAATTTAGATTACCTTTGTTTAACAAAAAGCTCTCTCTATCCACACTAGTATGTATAGAAATATATACATTAGTATTTTATTACGAAAGAATTTCAAAGGGCTAATACTCTGGAAATTTTATTCATTTCACTGTTGTTTGGGTTTGGTTTGTTTTTTTTTAATTCCATGGGTAAATCTTTTTATTGATTATATGGATAAAAAATAGTGTACTGCAAATCCTGTATTTTGTTCCAAATTTTTATATTTTTGCAGTCTTCTTCTGAAGAATACTATTAAAGTGCATGTTTGTTCACTTATTAATGGCGAAAATGAAAAGCATGCCTTTTTCTAAAGGACATTTGCTGTGTCCTGTTATAAGTAGCAAGTCAAATGCAGCCCAGTGGCATAAATGTGTGGCCTTATTTGAGGTGTGATCAAAAGACAACAAAGACTTCAAGTTTAGCAGGAAGCTCTTGGAAAAGCACATGCTTCCTGTAATTATGCTGTATGAAAAAAATCTCTCCTATAATATCTTATGTCTTAGTTAAATTTCTATCATTCTGCTAAACTTTGCTCTCTTCTTTTTGTAACATCATGCACATTTTACAAAGCTAAGAAATATTTTTGTCTTATTACTCTTATTCTTACTGGCTCCACTACTTATTTTCAGCAAATGGAATAACATATTTTATGTGGAGTTACTTCTTTTCTCTACTTTCCTACTCTCTTTTGCTCCTTAGGTGGTTAAATACGGAGACTAAAAACTTTTCATGCTTTCATTCTCAACTAGAAGCTTTTCCTAATGATATTTGCACCTGTGTCATGATCCATTAGAGAAATCCTGACCACAAACATCCATAATCTGAAATGCAAGCAGAAAATACCTGAGGTAAAGCCACGTTCTTAGCTTTCATTAGAAACTTATGTTTAGACCTTCCAGTGAATGCTTCAGAGGGAATGAAAAAAGGTTTTCTCAATATTTTGTAATACACATTGCATTTAATAAACACATTTATGCACGTATTATATATATGTCCACATTTGAATTATGTTATATATATATAGCTATCATATCCATGATATGTTAAAACTTCCTAGTCACCAAATAAATACCCTGCGGGATTTACCAGCACCTAGCAATAGCACTGTAATATTATTCACCTCCTGACATCAAGTGGCATCCTCAAGTCCAAGCTTGCTGATCGAGCAAGATACACTCAAGAGCATACAGTCCCTGCTAGAATGTGGTCTTAGTAGCTACTAACACTGGAAATCAGTTTACTTGTCACTACCAAGTTAATCTGGTTTCTCCAAGAGTGGAATAAGTAAGCTGGGACTCAAACTGTGTCATTAAGATGTTTAAATTACCTATGAGGTTTTCAACCACGTGCACAGTAGAAACGTGCTTTCTGGAATCCATATGGTTCTGGTAAACACAACAATACAATCAAGTTATTGGGTTTTTTCTGTAACAGCTGCACTGCATTACTAATCTTTCTCCCACTTTACCCTCTGAGCAGTGTAAAACAATGAGTCATTTCTTCAGCAGATGTAAACTGATGTTTACCATTGATTTAATGAACACAGAACAAAGCAGTGGAACCAAACAGACATACACCAAGGATCTGGTGTATGACCTATTTTTTAAGTCATCTCACTACAGAAACAGTCTCCTCATTCCAGTCTCAACAAAGAGTTGTAGTGTTTTCTTCAAAGTTATTCTGTTATGCTGAGCAAAATGACTAAATGATATAACTCAGAAACAGTCTCTCAAGATTTCCCGTGTCTGGAAGAAAGCCTTTGTCCTTTGGAAAAAAGTATTTTTCAGCTGCTGCTTCCTCAAAGGTCTAAGTTTATAGGATAATTTATATTATCAACTGTAAGGACCCGGTATAGGATACCCATCCCTCTATTGTCCCTGTACATTTAATAGAGCAGGAGAGAGATTTCTCCAAGGGGCAAATAATTTCTAAACAGAACTGCTGTTCTGAATCATCCTCTGGAGGAGACACAAGTGCACAAATATTTTTGCTCCCTATGATTTCCCCTTCTCCACCTATAATATTTGAAAATGAAGGGACATACTCTCTTAAATAAGACACCTCAGATGTCTAAAGAGCAAGGTAGCTGGAATATCCTGTATCATTTCTACATCTGGAAGGTCCCAAAATATTGCACATTACAGTGGGAGATTTAAAAAAATAGCGTTTAGGAAAATAATTTCAGTCCTTTTATAAATGTTTTTTGTTGTTGTTGTTGCACCTTTTAAGGATTTTTGTATGTGTAATAGAGAGAGAAAGACGTTAGAAGTCAAAAACCGTGACTTGGAAAATGAGGGGGAGAATATTTTAACCTGTAGGTAATAGTGTAAATTGTTCTTGTTTTGTGATTTTTTTTTAAGATAGCATTCTCAACTTCCCTTTTCCTTGAAGGCACATTTATATAATTATTATGTTTGTAATAAAGATATGCACAGCAAGCACTTTCAATGATATATTAAATAAGAGAAAATCATCTTTGCGAGGATATTTGTTTTCCCTGAAACAGCTAAGACTGTGTAAATATTTAACTACAATTATGCTAAAGCACTATTCTTTTATGCCACAGTCACTCACAAAATACAATCCTATAAATGCCTTTCTCGAGATTTGTTACATGCTGGCTTTCTGTCTTATGGGAACAAATCTCTCTCACTGCTATTGATCTGTTCTTTAAATTATTCTCCCATGAGGCTTTCAGCTAAGAGCATCTTTTCCTTGAATCTCTTTGTATTTTTAATTGGCTTATGTTTGTTTAAACAAAATCACACCAGTGCCTTAGGCTGCAGCCATCGACTCATTGCATTCAAAACCAGACACACTGTACTCCAGCAGCCTTCACTTCTGTCCTCTACTGGACGCATCTCTTTGGGGATGAAATCTGTCACAAGGAAAAAAAAAGGCATACAAAATTGCCTTTGGACTGGGTTGCTAGGGACATAGCTGGGATTTGCATAATGCTGTTAGAGTCCTAAAGATGAAAGGAAGGGTAGATTGTGTCATTTGTCTGCAAGTTCTGGCTAGCGGGTGGTGAGGAGACACTGCCCCAGGAGGAGCGCTGGAGAGACGGTGCCTCAGGCAGGCCCCAGACCTTCCTTCCCACATGGTCCCCCATGTGTGGGGAGAGGCTCTACACAGTCTGCACTTGTTTCTCCCATGGCACTGAGGGGTCTCTGCACTTCACCCATCCTGCTCCCTTAGGTGAAGTGAGGCTGTCAGTACTGCAGACTCAGTTTTTCCCTGAACCTCACTCATCAGCGGATACTGGAGTGAGCGGTTCCCAAGTTCCCCTCACTGAAGGGAGCCCAGGAACCGCTATTGTGTGCTGCCCTCGTGCCACTGTACAAAGAGGAAAAGGTTCTTATTTCCCCTCTACCCCTCCTTGGCTGAGCAAGGAGGGTTCAGAGCCAGAACCCAAAATAAGACAGCACAGGTGGAAAACACAAGAAAAAAGCATTTCTTGTCACTCAATTTTATTCTTATGCACTTTGATCCCAGATTATTTTTTACTAGTGTGAAGCGTGGCATATTCAAGGGTTTTTAACTTTATCCTGTTCTTTTACCTATTTCCAGTCAATTACCAGCTGCTCAAGCACTTTTCTTTTTCTGTGGCATAAATACAAGAGGAAGGAAATAAAGCCCTGCTCATATCCTATTATGTTTCAGTTTAATTCAGTATTATGCCAAGTCTTTACAGGTCATGTGGGCATGTTAACCATACAGTCAGGCTCAGGCTGTATAGCCCACCTCTGTGCAATACAACCTCACACAGCATTGCCTTCATGTCACACTGTCTCTGGAAAGAATTAGTCCCTCAAACATCTTGCTCCTGAATGTAAGCCTCTAGCACAGATGCTCTTCTTCTGACCGCATGATCCTATCCCCTCCATGCAAAGTGGATACTTCACGGTGGGGTGGGTATTGTAGGAGGGACACCTACTCCCACATGTCCCCTTGTCAATCATTACATGATCCCTTGAGTGCCCACTCACTTAGTAACTTACAAGCAGATGGGCATACAACTACAGATAGTAATAAAAGGACATCTGGCATACACTTCTAGAAGGCACAGACTTCTTGCACTGTAGGCAAGGACCAAAATACAACACTGATGATTTATGCTACCTGAACCAACAATGTTTGTGGCAACTTTCCAGATCCTCCCTGGTACCAACATCTTGGTTACCAAAGCTAAGTATGCCCAAACTATCCACTCTTATATGAACTTACCACTAATGTTTGGTCCCAGTTAAACTAAGAGATTGATTTATAATAGATAAAGTGTTTCCTTGTGCAGCCAGTTGTGAACTTGTAGAAGTTCCTTCCACTGCAGCGTGGGGAAGGAGTTCAAACCAGATCAACAACAAAGAGAGAGACACTAAAGCAAACAACAGAAGCTATCTTCTACAATCCTTAATCTACCAGCTATGGCTGCTGGGGCAAGAAGGGAAGAGTGCACTGCAGAGAGTAGCCAGACTCACATGCTCTCCCCAAATAGAGTTGCCTGCTGCCATGTCTGGAGACACAGCACCGAGCTACACAGGTTGCTGCTCTAACCTAGTACGGCATTTCATCTGTTCTCATATCCTTAGGTTATGCCTGCAAGCAGCAAGTAGTATTAATATTTCCCTTGCAATCATGCCTAAAATATCCAAACAGGTCCTACTGGAGTTACACACTACACAAGTGTGAAATTCAGACCAGCCCTGTAAACCAGGGAGTTTATAGTCTAAATCCTGAAACACGGCCATAACCCAAACCATTCAGAGGAAATACTAAAACTTTGGAATGTTTGCAGATCAGTCAGGGTTGCAGGCATGCAGGGATGACAAAAGTACTTTTCACAAATCACACAAATCACAAATGGTGATGCAAATTCACTATCAAAAGTGAAATTAAGTGGGACAGGCTGACATGTTTCAGTATAAGAAAAAAAAGGAATTGCTTTGGTAAGGTGTTTTGCAAGCTATGAGATTTTAATTAAATCACACAAATCAACAATATCCTTAGAGAATTACATTTAAAGATACTCCTTGTTTTTTACGAGCTCAGGTGAAGTGAAGAATTAATACTTTTGCATTTCCCATTTACTCATTCCATATTCAAAAGCCGGATAAACAGAAGATCACTAATACTTTTCAATTAACAATACAATGCACTGGAATAAGCTGCCCAGGGAAGTGGTGGAGTCACCATCACTGGAGGTGTTCAAGGAATGTGTGGACAAGGCATTGTGGGACATGGTTTAATGGGCATGGCGGTGTTAGTTGATGGTTGGACTTGATGATCTTACAGGTCTTTTCCAACCTTAATGATTCTGTGACTCTGTGATAAAACAAGTTTTATCTCAGAGCCCTAGACATAAAAATGTCTGACGCAAAACCCTGCTCATTATTATCTTGATCTCAGAATCTTTTGTTACCCTTCTTCATTCGCCGTATTCTAAATAAAATCATTCCAAGATTTTGCGTTGGCATCTGTTTTCCCAATGGCTCCCAAGATGCAAAAATCACGTATGATATTTGAAAGCAGCAGCCAGGAGGAGACCATTCCATAGTTTAATTCACAAAGGAAGTGGCAAATATGACTAATTCAATGTAAAGTCTGAATTCAGGTAAACTTTTGAAGCTTACAATGTCAAGTCATTCTGCTTCATGACACTGTTTCCAGGATTCCTTGGTTGCAGAACTCTCTGTAAGACTGGTTACTAATTAAGGTGTGATTTTTTCCTTTAAAGAAAAGTAACAAGCCTGGTGATACAAAGGTTAAAAAAATGCCTCTGGGAAAGATTATTGAAAATACTTAGTGATATCATCTTAAAAAGTATACAGATGGCACTGTAACACCACCATGCCCATTAAACCATGTCCCACAATGCCTCGTCCACATGTTCCTTGAACACCTCCAGGGATGGTGACTCCACCACTTCCCTGGGCAGCTTATTCCAGTGTCTCACCACTCTCTCAGTAAAGAACTTTTTCCTAATATCCAACCTGAACCTCCCCTGGTGCAACTTGAGGCCATTTCCTCTTGTCCTGTCACTGGTCACTTGGAAGAAGAGGCCAACACCCACCTCTCTGCAACCCCCTTTCAGGTAATTGTAGAGAGCGATAAGGTCTCCCCTCAGCCTCCTCTTCTCCAGACTGAACAACCCCAGTTCCCTCAGCCGCTCCTCATAAGACTTGTGCTCCAGACCCCTCACCAGCTTCGTCGCCCTTCTCTGGACACGCTCCAGCACCTCAATGTCCTTCTTGTAGTGAGGGGCCCAAAACTGAACACAGTACTCGAGGTGCGGCCTCACCAGTGCCGAGTAGAAGGGCACAATCACCTCCCTGCTCCTGCTGGTCAAATTGGTTCTGACACAGGCCAGGATGCCATTGGCCTTCTTGGCCACCTGGGCACACTGCTGGCTCATATTCAGCTGTCAACCAACACCCCCAGTTCCTTTTCTGCGGGGCAGCTTTCCAGCCACTCGTCCCCAAGCCTGTAGCGTTACATGGGGTTGTTGTGACCCAAGTGCAGGACCCGGCACTTGGCCTTGTTGAACCTCATACAATTGGCCTGGGCCCATCGATCCAGCCTGTCCAGATCCCTCTGCAGAGCCTTCCTACCCTCAAGCAGATCAACACTCCCTCCCAACTTGGTGTCATCTGCAAACTTGCTGAGGGAGCACTCAATCCCCTCATCCAGATCATCAATAAAGATATTAAACAAGACCGGCCCCAAAACTGAGCCCTGGGGGACTCCGCTTGTGACCGGCCGCCAACTGGATTTCACCCCATTCACCACAACTCTCTGGGCTCGGCCATCCAGCCAGTTTTTCACCCAGCGAATAGTGCACCTGTCTGAGCCACAAATCGCCAGCTTCTCCAGGAGAATACTGTGGGAGACAGTGTCAAAGGCTTTACTAAAGTCCAGGTAGACGACATCCACAGCCTTTCCCTCATCCACCAGGCAGGTCACCTGGTCATAGAAGGAGATCAGGTTGATCAAGCAGGACCTGCCTTTCCTGAACCCGTGCTGGCTGGGCCTGATCCCTTGGTTGTCCTGCACATGCTCTGTGAGCGCCCTCAGGATGAATCTCTCCATAATCTTCCCCAGCACCGAGGTCAGGCTGACAGGCCTGTAGTTCCCCGGATCCTCCTTCCGGCCCTTCTTGTAGATGGGTGTCACGTTGGCAAGCCTCCAGTTGTCACCACCAAAGTAACGTAAAAAAAGACCACCATTTTAACCGGAATTACACGAACTGGTACAAAATATGAACAGAAGCTAGACAGAATCCTCATGGAAAATTTAAATGTCATAAGCATTGTGAAAATTTAGACTAAAGATACAATCACTTCTAGAGGAAAGGAAATAAGTATGTCCCCCATTGAAGCCAATGCAGATGAAATCACTTTCTTGTTTCATATCACCATTCAGTTGTAAATACATTCAATATTTTTCCTCCCAATCAAATATTTTTCTTCCCTGGATCAATATTTTTATTTTCCTTCAGAGGTGTAAGAAAGTTAAGTAGCAACAACCCACAGTACCAAAGTCTTATGGTACAAATATCACAGACATTTAGAAAAACAACCTCATATATTCTTTTCTTGTGAAAATTATCACCTTGTGAAACAAGGCATCTGCAGAAACCAAGGAATCTGAGATAAACCCAATCACAGTAAAACAATAATAAGAATTAAAAAATCAGTTGTTAGGACTGAGTACTGTCCATTCAAAATGTATAACAATTAAGTCTTTCAACTCAAATGAAATTATAGTCAATGGTCATCATCTATTTTATGTTTTCCTAACTCTCGCTTTGAAGTGGTTTCAATTACATACTCTTAATAAAAGCAAGTTTTAAGCACCTTCTTGTTATGTCTGCTGTAAAAGAAAAACAGATGGGAACTGAATGTTTAAAGATAATTGAATAGGAATATTTGTATAGAGAAATATTTTTTTCTTAATGGTTAATTAAACCTATTGAAAGTGCTAAAGGAGTCAAACGTCATTCTTGGGTTAATATTCATATCTCTTTGCTACTTAGAGTTTCTAGAGGTCTGATAACTGGATTCAGTCACTAAGAGCAGAATTCACTAATGGTGTTGAAGGATGCTGCACACTCAAATCTTGCAGACGGCTTACACAAGGAGACAGCATCATAGAAATGACCTGTGCCTTCTCTGCATGTTATTTAAAGGAGTTAACAAGCATGTTATCTTCAGTCCACTGGAGTTTGCACAGGATCTGGGGATGCAGTGGCATCCAGTATTCTGGAGGATGCTCTGCAACTGTCATAAAGGGAACAAACATGTCAGCAGCAGAGCTGTCCTGCACTATGAGGGTTATGGGTCCTCTGTTACAGATCAACTGTGGCCACATGGAGCATAGACATAGAATAATGCAGTGGCTGAGGGAGGAGGTGGGAAAGATTGGGGGAGGGCGTGTTCTGGAAGGAGACAGAATGCCGAGGGCAGAAGATTTTAGGGTGAACTATAAGGTAGAGAGCAATGATAGGCAATTTGCAGTTTAAGAGTTCATTCAGGAGAAGTAAAAATCTTTAGACAAGCTCAGATAAGAGAATTATGTTTAAGCTGAGGAAGCGAGTTTATTCCAGATGTGTTTGACAGCATGAGAACAGAAGTGGAAGTAGTGCTTTTGGTAAGGAGCCAGTACTGGGGATTAGTCAGGTGGAGAGCACTGAGAGGGGAGTGAGGAGCTGAGAGCACAAGGGTGGGAAGAATTGAAAATACAGGCTCTGGCATCAAGCAAAGGGAATGAAAACAAAGAGGGAAGGAAAGGAATTAGAGAAGCAGAGAAATCAAAGGGAGGTTTAAGAGCAAAGCCAGCTTCGGTAGAGATCACAAGGAAAGAATAAAACTGAGAAGGAAGGGAGAATAAGAGCTACTGAGGGAGGGATGCTGGTGGTTATGGGGAGGAAATAAAGGGACTGGAGATCATTTGGGGCTAGATTTCAACAAGTGAAGATGAATCTCTCAGACTTTCCCACGTTATGCCCTGCAGAAAGGGTTTTACAATCACTGTTGATCTGTGCATATATGCAATCAGTTCTGTCGGTCTATATGATCTTGGATTCTTTTTTCCTTCCCTTTTCTCTCTCAAACCTACCATCTAAGGCCTTTATTTTTAGAACAGTGTCATTCTCTTATATACAGTCTTCGTTTTTCCTACTTTTTAGCATATGGTCAGTACACTGTATTGTTTGCAGTTTTTGCTGCCAGCCTACATCTACACAGGCATCCCTAAGTGGGATTTAGAGAAGCAGCAAGCTCTCTGCCACAGAAAAGATCTGTGATCAGAATTATTTCTTAAGGCAGAGGTGGCTGACCTGGGCAAAGAAATACATATGCAGTTCATAAAAGAGGAGGCAGTATGTCATCTGAATACCTTTTTAAAAAGGTTTTTTAATATAGGCAACTCATGTACCCACACCCATGTGTGTCTTCGAACAGATTACAGGGCTATATTCTAAGTATGTGTCCATCAGCTTGTTTACATGCACACATCATATATAGGCTATAAACATATGTTAAGTAAATTACACTTCAAGCACATCTAAACTAGAGGCAACAATTGCTTTTCCACAGAGAAGTAAACTCTCTGCGCTGAGAGTGAACACTTTTACTCAGCAGAAAAATGATAGTGATATTGAAATGAGATTATGGAGTCAAAAGAAGAGATAATGCACCCTCACCTTGGTATCTGGACACCTTGATGTCTGCACAGAAATGTTAAAAACATGGGAGATTGAATCCCAGGAAAGGTGTAAGTCTCAGTGCTCATTGCTTTAGATAGCTGTTGACATCGAAAATAAAATAGCTTGTGAGCCCTCTGGTGGTATTTATTTTTTTATTTCTCATATGTTAGCAGGATCCTGCCATAGCAACAACATGTAAATGTACTTGGATATATATGCAGTGGTGTGTAAGTATTGCTGTGCATATTTCCATACACATGCATATAAAAGCATACATATAAATACATACACACACACAAATATAAATATAAAGGATTAATTAATGGCAGAGGAGAGTACCTTGGTACATTGTGAGAGTCACTGCCAGAGCAAGGGAAAGAAGGAATCACCTGCCATCATGATCTGAGTATTTATGTGTAAGTGTCCCACTCACACATGACAGTACTAGCACTATCCATCTGAAAGAGGGAATATGATCATACACTAACAACACTATTATAAGAAATTTAGAAAGATCTTTGCCTTTCCACATCACAAACTCTATTTATAATATAGTGCCACTTGCCAAAAGCAAAAGAAGTCACTATTACGATCCTAAAGAACAAAAAGTGTAAAATTAATTCCCTACCAGGTTCCAACTGGATTTGACAAATATAAATCCTTAAAAATAACACAATTTAGAAATATTTTAGAATTGCTCTATATCACAGCAAGTACCTGCTTAACTTAGTAATAATAACAGCTTTCCAGTTAGGAGCAAAGGACAGTTTCCATTTTTTTAGTAACTGCAAAACTGAAATGTATCAAAAAATCATTTCCTATATTGAAGAATTTAATATTACCACCATGCTACAACATCCAGACGTTGTAACCTTAAGAATAAGAAACAAAGAAGAACCTAATAGAATGGCATGTTGTGCTGAAATTGGTCTCCAGCAAATGTCAGTTAAGTTAATAGAACTCCACGCTTACTCCAGTAATTCATTATTAGATTGCCATTATCATCCCTTTACCTAACTTGTGGGGTAAAATTTTCATTTAAGGTGTTACCCTTTGACAAGGTTAGTAACCAAGTTTCATTCGCAGAATATTCTTTGTTTTTATAAGTGTTTTTAGGGATACCTGG
Organism: Gavia stellata; assembly: GCF_030936135.1. Classification (NCBI taxonomy): domain Eukaryota; kingdom Metazoa; phylum Chordata; class Aves; order Gaviiformes; family Gaviidae; genus Gavia; species Gavia stellata. The sequence continues at coordinate 18,396,950 of NC_082598.1, read as the reverse complement.
TTTAAATTTAAATGTTGAACCATAATATTTCAACAATTACTATTGACAGTAGATAAAGAAATTCTGTCATTAGGGAATTTTCATAATCCCTCTCTTTTGGTTGTATTTAAGTACCATTTATCTTTAGGAGGAGCATTAAGTGGTAAGAGTTTTCAAATTCTTTCATATTTTCACCTCATTAAAAAAACCCCAACACATTCATCAAAAACCAGGTGACTGAAGAGTATAACTAAGTTGTTATACACATGTAGGGTTTGGAGGGATTCTCATTGCCATCGTCTTTCATTTATGGCTTTCATTTGTAGGATCTGCAGTAAAGTGTCATGCTTAAAATCTGACAGATTTGCTTGAATCTAATCATCCACTTCCTATTGTCCAGTGCAGGTGTTCCATTTTCTGGCATGGAGAAGGTTTGAAATGTCAGCACTGTGCATTTCATTCAATGCTCCACTATGTTTCATGTCAGCTGGGAGTCAGGAGTGGTGAGTAGTTACACATCCCCAAAGACCTCCAGGAAAAAGCGACATCTCATGAGGACACCCCTGAACTTCTGGAGTGCATTGCACTGTGGTGCAGCTGTGCTTTTTCTGTTTCTTTGGACGGGAAGAAAATAAATGTATTCCTGGAATCGCAGTGCCTTTGGAGCTCCTGTTCTGCTCCAGGAGGGAATATTTTGTATCAGACCATCACTAGAGGCAGCCCCCTATTCCCACCCATGCTCTATACTGTTTAAGGTGTGCCATTGCTCCTGAAGACAGTGGGTTGTAATTGCAAAATTAATCCAAAGAAGTTTTGCTATTGGAATATGGGATACTGAAATCAACATTTCTGGGTACCAATTTTAGCCTTTTCAATGTGCTTATCAGTGTCTTTGGGAAATCATTAGTCACTGATCTAAAGGTTTCAGTGGATTTTGTTTCACAGTCTTTACTCTCTGTGCATTAATCAATGTATCTACAAAATGAGTTTAATAATACCTGGATTATCTCCCAGAAAAGGCTGTGAAGTTTAGATCAGTGTTCTTTCAGAGCAGCGAGTCCTTTGTTAGTCAAGTATTAACCAGAAAGGTAAAATGTGACTGCAGTCATGACAGCTCACACAGGACACATCTATGTTGAGCAATAAAATTAGAAGAATCCTACAACAGTAGTGATAGACCTGACCTTTGAATTTGAACTTTTGACAGATGATTTCACTGAGCTCATGCCTCCACCACCCTTTGTGCAAGGATAATTCTGTCTGTTTCAGTTTTTAAAAAAACACACCTATCTTCTCAGCCCTACCTCATATCACCTAAATGTTTGAGACTTGAAAATATGTTAAAACTTAAGAATGATACCAAAAGCATTGGGCAAATTTCATTGAAATACTACCCAAATAACCAGTGTAATGTATGTGACTTGCTCACAAATTATTTAGACTTACTTTGGAATACCATTTGTGAAATAAATAGACATGAGCTTAATTTAGTAGTCATTCGTCTTCCACAACTCCAAATTGGAAATCAAAATACAATAAAATTTAAAATGGATATTAAATCCAGATGGATCTTCAAATGAAAGCAAGACCTATATGGTAATGAAAGCCTTTAAAGGGCACAGTCAACTTAAAAAACATAAAGCAACTGAAAATGTTTTATCTCCTTTTGTTGCAAGTAACCATTATATTAACTTTAAAAATACAAACCAAATGAGTTTTCTTAATTTTCTTATAATTTTCTTTTTTTAAAATTTCCTAATAGTCTTTTTTACTGTTTCTTCTCTACAGTAACTTAACATAATTTTTTTTTTTTCCTAATTTCAAATTTTACATAAGAGCCAGTGAGACTTATAAAAACACCTTAATATATGTACAGAGATGCCTAATGGGATTTAGGCCCATTACTATTTTGTTTAAAAAAGCAAATGTCCTGTAGAAGTTCATAGTTCAAATTTTACCAAAAAACTTCATTTCTCCCTCTGTACTTGCAGAGCTGCAGCAATATTCTTTACAACAACCTTAAAAGATAGATATTGCAGGTATTAATTCCCTCTTGGGATATGCAAGATACTTTAATCCACCATTAAGTTCTACCAAAAGTGCTCTCTAATAACTTGTTTTTAAGAGATTACATTGTTACACTTATTTATTTTGATATTTGTAGCGAGCTGTGTGCTGCTGAAAGTGTCAGGAACCTACACTTAACATTTTGCTTTCATATGACACCACATTGGTATCCATAACACAATGTGATAGAAAGTAAATTAGGGACAGTGGCATGGTTGGAGACGGCACAATATAAACAGCTTTTGAAAACATATAGTGGTTTATTTTTCTCAGTGGAAACATTCATGTTTGGAATGGGTTAGTATAAAATTGTCGTGACATCCAGAGGTAAGTCCTCCATAGCGAAGGATTTAGCACTACTGAAGATGAGGTCACCTCTGCACACAAAGAAACCATCAAAACCTTCCCTTTGATATTTTAACATAGAACCCTCCAGGTTTCTCCTGAGTTACAGCACTGGGTGTTTTGTCATTTCAGGAACTGTAGAGGTGCACGAGATTATCACAAACAGATGGTAACCAGTCAGCCACATCACATCAGTCCTTCCTGTTCATTTGTTGGGCTAGTACTCCAGTAAAGAAGTCACAACTGGCACTTGCTAGGAAATGATATATGTTATTCTCAAATGAAATTTCAGCAGCCAAAAAAGAGAGGCCCATAAAGATCAGGCAGATTGAACTTTCCCCCTGCCGTGTCACTCATCAAAATTCCTCCCTTCTTTGAGTCCGTATTTATATTGCTAGCAGTAGAGGAACAGATTAGTTACCCAGAACATCCATTTTGGTTCCTACCTTGTCTAACTGAGGAAGTGGTTGAGCCACATGTGGTAGACCACATCCTTTCTCTTATGCTAGTAGGATGACGAAGGAGCACATCTGGATTCAAAATTTCGTTTTCACCCTCAACATTTTTGTATTAACACACTGTCATACTTAATATAAATTGGAAAACACTTAGTCCCATAGCACTTGATTTTCTGGAAGAAGACAAAGCATGACATTGTGGAGTCCATAAACAGCAGGGGGTATAATTCATAGTAAAGCTATATAATATGTTCCATATACATTGCAGCTGTTGATAGATTTTATTACATTTCAGTTAAGGGCCTTATTACATTTGCAGGCAAGATTTATTATATTTGGTTGTATTACTTCTAAAGTTCAGGATATTTTCACATTTGTAGCTGGCTTATTTCATCTATGATCACTGAGTTTACATCATAACCTTGTTATAACTGTAGGTTATGAATAATGTCACCTGTTGTTATGACGCTTGCAGTCAGTTTTCATTACAACTGTTCCTAATACTTCACAATATTTTGCAGGTGCTGGATATTACATTGCGGTTTTTAAAGACATATTTTGAAGTCAGCGGAACATAACAAAGTAATGCCTGAAGTAAAGGCTCCTGCAACACAGAAATGAGGAAGCTGGTCAGCAGCATGAAAAGAGAGGTGGGAGATTCCTGCTTACTCACATGCAGAGAATACTGAGCTACATATAAAGTGGAAAGTACCTCTAATTTCAGAGATTTCAGGTGTAATAATTTAACATAAAAAATAATATCCAGTTCTAAAAATAAGAACGACTTTCTTTTAATCTTTCTTTGTTCCTGGAAGTCTAAAGTTCACCCATACCTCAGTGTCCTATGGCCCTGGTGTGGTGAAGATGTGCTGCGTTTTTTGGAACTTCACATGAACATGGCTGATGTTGTAGCTATTTTTTATGCCCATCTTTATTTATGAGGTCCCACCATTTTTGCCCAATAGGACCTAATGCCTTCCAGTGCTAAACAAATGCTGGTTTACTCTGAAATCCTTTCTTTCATCCTGTGTCACAGCTCTCTCCCCCCTCTTAAATCCACAAATTTTAATGGAAAAAACCCACTTTGACTTATGATGACCAGTGAAAAACATTGAACTAGCTGCCCTAAACCTAACTTTTGATAATGTGATTAATTAAAATGCATTGACATTGTTGCAGTATAAAATAAAGGTTCAGAGGATCCAAGCCCCTTTCTTCTGGCTACTCATTATATGCTAAGACAGCTTCTTTACCCTTTATAATTTCATCTATGATAAGATGGAAACATGTTTGCCACAAAAGGAGGAAATAAAAGGTCATGTTGATTCCATGAAAAATCTTCGTGGTTTAACAAAATAGTAATTGTGTAGTTTCAAAAACCATTAATTCAGACTAACGAAATCACTGAGTTTCAGTTGCAGAAAAGACAACCATCAGTTGTTTAACTGTTTTTTTGGAACCACATTAAACTGGGTCTAAGAGATTCAGTTCTGCATTCGTATATTTTAAATTGTTGCTGTCTTGTGTGTGTAGACATCTCCTATAAGTCAATACAGACATATATAGTGGAATACATGAAACAGCTCTATTCCTTTGTAAATTCCTCCTTTCACTTTCCATGCTGAATTAGGTGTGTCCTCAGTATAAGAGCTTTTTTCTCCCTGATCATTGGTGCAGAATCTGTTCAACAGGAAGTGTTCTTAAAAGCAATTTTCACAGGAATCTATAAGAACTCCTCCTGCATGAGTTTAAGTCCTGTCTTATGTGGTATAGAAAAACAGAAGAGGCACTCTGTGTGCTAGATTAGTGAAACTGTACAGTTCATACAGCGTTTGAATTCTGTCTAGAAGATTGTACAGTTATGACCATATTTCTGTACTCTTAGTCCCATGTATAGCCCTTGGCCTAAAGTGTTTTAGAACAGAATTTGTATGCCATCATCATGGGTTTTAATCATGTGATTAGACTTCAACTGAGAAAACAGGAATTAAACTAACTTTTTTAAAGACAAACAGTTTTCTAATTTCCTTATCTGTTTACTTTTCTAAACATGGTTAAAAACCTAGCCCTGACTGTAATCTAGGTACATTTTCTTTGCAGAAAACTTCACTTGAGGAAACCATATGAGAGAAATGGGATGTCAATACTCACAAAGACAAAAGACATTCATAAAGGAAAGAGAATCAAAGGCGTAGAGAAGCTGTGATCAGGAAAGGGGATTCAGAATCCTAAAATAACACCGACCCAAATGCTGTAGGACACTGAGAAGCAGGGAAATAGAGGAAGGGAATTACATAGAGGTGTTTTATTGATTTTTCTAGGTTCTGTTTATTTCCTGTGCTGTCTAAGGAAAAAAATTGTAATTTTGGTGCTATTCTTGAAATGTGTTACATGTTTGATTTAGCACTTATCTTTTGAAATATTTAATAGAAATTAAAATGTCCCTGTCCTGGCTTTAAACTGAGAGTCTGTAGCCAGAAATATGATGAAGAGGTCAGAAAAGAGAAACTACATTGGTCTGGGGATGTTTAAAAACACATGGGTCTAATGTGATATGACCTACACAAAAGAGCTTATCATGCATCTGTCCAGAATTGAAAGTTCAGCAAATGCCATGAAATACATTTATATTTTCAGTATATTGCCTTTTAAATGCAAAACATTACTGTTGCAATCTGCCACCCCAAAAAAAAAACCCAAGACAAGGCAATTAAAGCCAACCCCTATAAAATGAGTACAGTCGCATTTGTTAGTTTTCATCGGCAGATTTTTTTCTCCTTTTTTTCTTTCTTCTCCTTTCATAAAACCAAAATAATCCTAATTGCAAGCACAAGTTTCAATTCTTATACTTAGAAAAACATGATTCACTGAGAACCACTGAGTAGAAGCTCTTCAGCATGTTACAAGCAAAGCAACTTTGCAGATCAGGCCCTTTGCTGATTAATTTCATTCACCTAATTAGTGATGCTTCTTGAAAGAATCCTTCTTTTTTGTCCTTTTGCATTGATGGTTTAGGTTGGAATAGGCTTATGTTTTCCAGTTACATGTTGTCCAACAAGCGTAACAACAGAATTTACATCTGAAAAGTTCACAAAGCATTGTGTTGTGGAGTGAATTAATCAGTGACCTTTCACTACCAGAAGTGTGCATGTCCTGATAATGTAGCTGAAAGCCCTTCTGGAGGCAGGAGGGGGGGCAAATAAAGAACATTGTAAATTAGAGGAGATTGGGACTGTGAGTCTCATTTTCTGTCTTCTGAGTTCAGAGATGACTATTTCTCACCTTAAAGACTAGTCTTAGCAGGCAATTATTCACCATGCCCAACATATTTAAATGACATAATTGACAACATTTGTTCAAAGGACTGAAGAAGCTGGAATGATAAAAGACTTTCTTGCATGACTAGTGTTTGGTCATTCTAGGTCAGGGTTCAGGTGGCACAACAGAGAGTCTGGCACCCACACTGTGAATAAATATAACATATTTCAGCTGGGGTGTCTGGTCTTTGAATAAGAGGTTCCACTCTTTATCATTTTCCCAGTATTTTGTGTATGATATCATATATCTACGTTGAAAGTACAGCTGCATATTTCCAAGCAATGAGGGAAATAATTGATGTTAATGATAAGAATTCAAGATTAAATTATCTTGCATAGTCTATATAGACTGTATCAATGCTGCTAGTCCAAAGTGGTTGGAAAAGAATTTTACCGAGTGCTGTGGCAAACTTAGGACTTCATGCCTAAGCTGTAGCATTATGGATGTTCTGTGGCTGTTCCTTTGAAACTGTAAATGGACATATTTATTGTGTCTCAGTGCTTAAACTTTTCAGAGACACAGAGGCTTATGGATTTTAATTCACACATATATATTTGGGGGGGAGTCAAGTTTTTTTCCCTCTTCAGTTATTCTGCCTCATCTTTTCAATTTGAATATACTTAGAAACAACAACTAATAAAAGACTGTCAGGACATACTAAATCCGTTTCTCAGCTGTAGTGAGACAAATACATTCCAAGTCACTGCAGCAAACCCAAAGATCACATTTCACTGAATTCAAGAATGCCAGACAAAATCTACTACTATATGCTTTTTATGTTCACCTTCATAAAATGTCCTAGAAAAAATTAAAAGTAGATCTTCCTCTATCTGTAAGGCTACTGTAGAATGGATTTAACACTAACCTGTTGGGATTACTTTGTACAAACCACATTAACCTTCCTGTCATTTATATCAAACTTCTTATTAATATCATAAATATACAGAAGTCCTTCTCCTGTGTCACATAGGTGCAATTCTCCATCTTAGTTTCTAACAGTACTATTCTCACTAAAATTTGTTGTCTTGTTCAAGAATTTGATTTCAGAATCCAGATTCCCTTCAGAAGGAAGTGGAACACCAGGGGTTGACTCAATGCCTAAATTAACCCTTCATTTGTATTTCATGTGTTTGATTTATTCCTATTGTTCTAATCTGCAAACACATTCAGCTTCTTTCAGATTCTTTTCTATATTGATTTCCAACTACTTGTCACATCATATTTTAGTACAACCCTTCCGCCTTTTCTGTCAAGGTGATTAATAAAACTAGATTGTCCTAAAATGATTTCTACTTGCTTTAAACCTCTGCTACAACACCCAGTTAGCTGAATTTCCTATGTAGGACCATATCAAATGCTTCATGGAAATCCAAACAACTTAGTTATATTGTATTTTCTCTGTCTAGATCACTATCTTGTCCAAAAAAGATCTTTTTTTGTCCTTTTTTTTTTTTTTTGGCACAACTTGTCCTTTCTATTTCATAATCCTTTTCTTCCTTCTTTTTTCTCTTATCCATGTGTCCAAAGAACCTCTGAAGAGTAGTTTTAATATCCTTTGCAAGGTCTACCTCAGCTTGAATTCTTGTATTTTTTTCACTTTATCGCCAAACCTATAAAATACATATTTTTTGCTGATCAGTCCATTCTTTGTAGCCTCAATATCCTTTCTGAGAGTATTAGGTCATCCAAGTGGATCTGGATCTTGTAGTCTTCTTTTTTCCCTTTCTTTGGAGTCCACATTTGAGATAGGTTTTGCACTTCTACATTATGAAAATGCCAAGTTTTTCAGTCAGTTTTTGCCCCAAGGTTCTCAAATGAATTGACTTCAATAACTTTCTTACATTGTCAAATTTATTCCTGTGAAACTGTGAAGCACTGTTAGAGGGCCCGATCTTAGCTTTCCATTTGATTTAAGCTGAGTAGGCCTCGGATTGCTCAGCCCAAGTCCAATGGGGGAGAGGGTTGTTTACAAAGAAATTTATAATTTTCCTCAGCATTTATATAAACCATCAAAGTTTACTGGTTTGACAGTTATTTCATAACTTTTCAGCAGTCACCCCTAGGAATAAGTAGGAACTAGCATTATTCCTAGCATTTTTCCAGCCTATATCCAGGAACTTTTGAAATATTCCAAATAACACTGTACAAGATATATCACATCTCTTCAGTAGCATTATTTCTCACACGATCCAAATGAGAGTCCATAACAGATCTGCAGCCATACCTTAGTGGATATTTAATACAAAGATTAAGGTAGCTGTTTCCCTACATAGAGCAATCTCCAAGGGAACTAGAAATTGCTGACCTACGCAATTTCCTCACATGCAGAGCTCTCCCACTTTCAGTAATTCTAGGATTAAGACCTTGCTACTCCAAAGAAACTTCAATTTTCTTATACATCTAATACTCAATCCACAAAACATTTGTTTTTATTTTTGTTTGACTGTTTATCTCAGTCACAAACCAAAAATCCTCAGAAATGTAAACTCTAAAGAGCAAAGTCTTTTTCATTGTAAAGTCCAATCACTCCACCTAGTTTTCCTTCTCCAGCCTGAACTCCACACTTTTCACCTCACAGATCATTAGATTTAGAGAAGAAATAATTTCACTAATCATTATCGGGTCTATTCTTAATGATCCATGGAAAGTTACTGCACTCAGCTCCATGGATGGCTGACTTGCTCAGGGAAAGGGTCAGCCACGCTGAAGAGATTTTCATTCTCTAAGTGGGTCAGGGTTCTGATGACCCTCAAGGGAAGGAGGAGGCCAAGTTACCTTCCTCATGTCTATTTAGGTTCACTTTAAAACCAATGCTCATAAAAGACATAAAACAGCTTCCACTTCCATCCCCTATTTTTCTCTTGGTTTTCCTAAAGAGTCATCTTCAAATTCTCCATCAAGGACATTTATAAACAGTTTAAACTTATTACGTCTATTGCACAGAATCATTGTTAATCTGGGGATGTGTGCACTGACTTCTAAGTGCTAGAAAATGTAACAGAGAGCTGAAAGATATTCTACCCACTCTGCGACTCAGGCAGAGACTTCAGATTTCTACAAGTAGTATAATGTAAAACCTCAGGATAGGACACCAGACTAAATGAGGGCTGATTCCTTTCCTGGTCCTAAAATGTCTACCTGCGCTGTTCATGTTTGGTGAATAGGTAGAGAATCTACAGCTGGATCCCTCATGGGCCAGTTTTAGGATCAGTACTGAATACTACATTTTTACGGTGATTTCTTCTCAGTTACTGTTTAAAAAGGGTTCTGCCAGTAGTCTATCTACTTCAGGCAAGAAGTAAGTGGTTTCAGTTTTCTCCAGGGACAGATTTTTTCATTGATAGGCTCAGCAAGGAAAACGGTAACTTTTAACATTCAAAATCAAACACATTATTTTGCCCAGTGATCGTAATACATCTCCTATTCACTATTCAACTAGTGAAAGAAAACTGGGAAGAAAGTGGAAGGGCACTTTTGGCATGACAGGAAGTCATAATCATTCGCTGCTATTTTTAAGGTCGCTTTAGACACTCTCTTAACATCAACAGATGAAAGCATGTTTTTGTACATCAGCATTATGGGCTCCAGTCAACTTACCTGCTCTGTCTACTTCAAATAAATTATATCATTCTAAACTTTTCTTTTACCTCCAAGGCATCATAAAAAGATAGATAGTTTCATGCAATTGCTTACCTACATGGAATGCTTGCTCAAGCTACATGCATGCAAGAGTATTGAAGGAGATAGAAGACAAGATGGGCTGCAATTCGGTATGGTGATAATTTATTAATTTTAAGATTGATATAGGTAGTTATTAACTTAATTCACCATCAGCTCTTTGGTATGAATCCCCTCATAACCTTCAGATTAATATAGCAATAATAGTTTTATTTCCTCCTTATAGTGATCCCTGTAAGAAATTTAGCACAGGTTTCTTCTTATCTGCCTCCATGAATAAGAGAGGATAAAATTAAAAAATTAATTTCTTTCATGAGAAACCTGACATTGGAAATGTAAGATGAAGTTTATTTAAAGTGTTTAAAAAATTGGAAAGCACCACACACTTCCTACTGAACTAATAGGCTAGCAGCTTCTGGGACATATATGTACATGCACAGAGACATACAAGCATGTGCATGTGTGTGTGTGTACATATGTATATATGAACACATATACACACAAACATCAAAACCTCTGTATGTGTATGTATATTACATACATATATATGTTCATTATTCCTGTATTCTTTTAACTCAAACTATTAGAAATTTGAGGGAATGGTTTATAATATTTCAATATAAAAATCTCATTTATTTTTACTTGTTTCTAACACTAATAGGTGGTGATACACATCTTGTAGTCAGGGTAAACCACTAAAAGATTTGTTGAGTGGAGAGCTGCTGCAGTGATTTCATTCAAGTCCCAAAAATGATATCAAGTAATATTTAATCTAAACTTTCTCATTCTTTCTTTCTTTCCCTTTTTATTAGATATACTTAATCTGTCTTTCTCCTCATCAGATAACATAGATTTTTGCAAAACCAGATCACCAGATGCTGCTCTCTTAAGTTTTCACTTGGTCATGTAATCTATATGTGGATGAAACAATAGCGGAAGCTTTAACGCAGCCAAAACCTTCATGACAGCTACTGTCGTGGAAAGTGATGACAGTAATTAAAATCAGCCTAAACTTGGTTTCTTATAGAGACATTAGTTTCAGAATTAGAATGAATTAATCCTTGAAATTCACCTGGAGTAAAACTTGTCCTTAAAAGTACAAGTTTTGTTCCAGAAATAGTAAATTAAGAGGGAAGAATATGCTAGTCTAGAAGGAACAAAGACCACTCTCATTGAATGAAAATTAATTGTCAATCTAAGAATTAGGAGATATCACATTAATTCAAAATTTACTACTTTAGATGCGAGTTGTTTCAAAGCAGATGAACTAACTAACTTAGAAAATACACCTTAGGTCACTCCATAAAATAAATGTCCTTTAAGCAAAATCTCATGTTTTAACAACAAAATTAGGCACACACAAATACACAGTTTGATCTTATAAAATGTGCTTTTGGAAGAATTTTCAAAAGCTGGATTATCACCTGTATATTATATACATCACTTTAAGTATTTTAAACCAGCCCATGGAATGGAGAGTACAAATTACTGATGAGCAAATTACAAGGCAACAACTTGTATTACGGTTTACATGAAGAAAAATAATATTATCACTATGCTGTCTTTTTTTACTTTTTACTGACTTTTTTCCTGTTCAAAGACATATTGAAAGTCATCCTGCAGCTCAGTAAACTCAATTAACTTCTTTTTTTCTATTATATGGCTGTAGCTCAGCGTACTTCTGGATGAGAAGGACCACCTTGGCCCTGTGGTGCAAGCCTACCTCCTAGGTTTTGGAAATACAAGTTGGGTCACAGCTGTTCCACAAGTGAATGCCATAGAAAACTCCAAGGTTGAAAAAATTACTTCCTGCCAAATCAGGAAAACTACTTGAAAATCCCCATAGAGATACCATTCTATAGGATTTTTTGGTTTTTTTAAAATCATTTTATTTTGAAAATTTTGAGTTGGTTTAATTGCAGAATGGGGTTAAAATATTTATTTTGTAATTTGAAAAAAGTATGTAAAGATGTACAATTAAATGTGCTGATGTGATTTGGCCTAAAAATCAAAATAATAAATTTGAAAAGAATGTTTGACAAAAATAATCAATACATAATCAGAGCAAAGCACATTCAAAATGAAGCAAGAAGTCTGAGATGTTTTGACTTTCTCACATCAAGGAATTATGGTCAACACTTGCTGGATATAAGATAATTTGGTTTTGACAAAAAACAATATTTTCTTTCGAATAGTTTTCAACATTTCTACCTCTGCTCCCAGCAAAGACAAAACAGTAGGGAAGGCAGCCGTACCTCCTCTGAAAAGCAGCTAAATTTGCAACTTCTCAGAGCTGAACCTGATAAATCAGTCCAGCCGTCTGTGAGCAGGAGCTATAACTTGATACGGTATTGCCATAAAATTGTTATAATCAATCAGACCAGTACTTCTTTTAACAAATGGAGTTATAGAACCAGTTTCTTAACAGTATCAAATAATGTAGCTCCACTGATTCAATACAACTACTTTGATTTACATGGACAGCCTAGCCCATACCATTTATAACCAGTTTACTTTCCAATAAACCCCTGGAAACATAATAAAATTCATTAGCTTCCCCTAAGAGTGTACATTCTGTGAAACCAGTTACACTTTAGCATATAAATGCAATCGCTTTGGAAGAAGTTCAGGCCACTGTACCTCATGTATGTCAAAACAATGGTTATGTAACTCTATCAAAGCTGGATGTTGCCAGGTGACTTTGTTGGTCATATATTGCTTCTCAGAGATATGCATTACTGAAGTATAATCTTACAGTACAATAAAAATTGGATGGTCTACAGGAAAAGAAAAAGAAGTGGGGATAAACTTAGATATCAGACAAGGGATACAAACACAAAGAGATTCTCAGTATGAGAGTCTTACCTAGAGACCCAAAGCTCAAAAACTGAACTAAAGAGAGTATTTAGCAAGTTAATATTCATTGTTTTAGTGTGTTTGATTGTCTTTTTAAATTTTTTTCTATCACTTGTGGAGAATAAGGCATGGAAAAAAGGTAGCTACAAATATTCACCAATTCATTCTGTGAATTCACAATTCAGTCATTCTGACTTCCAGATGTTTCCACCAGCATCAATTCTACTCACATCTGCACATAAAGGACAACGTTTGACAGAGGGGACTCCTCTTTCTCGGTGATACCATCTTCCCTGTCCTCTGGACACCACACATGGTGCCTTGGTGGGAAAAGTATTCATGACATTTTAGTTGTCTTGAATCACCTTCTGGATAAGGAAAGCCTAGGATTATCACTCCAGCAACTGTAGCAGATGACACAGAAGTTCCCCTGCAAAAGAGCAAGACACTGATTTGCCATACTTGCCAGGAGGCAGCTGAATGAGGCAGACACACTATGCCTTCTTTAGCCCCCAAAAACATAGCTGGCACTGCCCTGCCAGGCAGCTCTAAGTAAAAATGAGAGCTAAAGAGCATAACTTCAGAGCTGATGCAGTGCAAGTTTGTTTCTGAAGATGTCTCAAACTAGTCACCTGAAAATCTGTCAGAACAAGGATCAGACCTTGCAGCTGATTTTGGAAGTCAGTAAACATCTTCCTCATAGTGTATTACAGTGGAGACTTTCTTCTCCTAAATTACTCCTTTGCTAGTTTTTACCATAGAAGGGTCACTAGTCCTATGTTGTGCCAACCTCCAGAAAACCACAAGTCAGCACCCTGGATGTGAAACACGAGGCTTTGCCTCTCTCAGACCCGTAACACATGTTCCACTGAAGGATGCCTCACTGGGAACAGCCATCATGAGCCCATTTCCTTCCCATACCTCTCTTACAGGAGGCAAGGGCTGGCATTACGGATGCTTTAATGCTCTGAACTGTCACATGGAGGAGTTACAGTAAGAGGAGAATAAGAAGGTATAATTATAGGATGAGAAATAATAGGATAAACTAAGAACTAATGCCAAAATAAAAAGAACAAAACCTTTTTATATGAGACATAAAGCTGGAATTCAGCGGCTAGGTATAAAAAACAGTTTAAACTGTAAGTACTTAAAAAAAGAATTATAAGAAAAAGAAGGTCTACATTAATGGAAGCTGAGACATCCAGAAAAGGAAAGGAGAACTATAACTAGAAATGTCAGATAAAATAAACTAATGAATTCTATGTTTTGCAAACTTCTGGAGAAATATTGAATTGTATTCAAAATTGACTACAAAGAACCAAATATTTTGGCAGCAGTGATAGGAACCTTAGTATGAGAGTCTTACCTAGAGACCCAAAGCTCAAAAACTGAACTAAAGAGAGTATTTAGCAAGATACAAAGAAAAAAGCATAAATCCATTGTTGTCTGTACCAACACTGAAAGTATACATAGGAAATCTAAGTTTTGGATAAAAGTAATTGTAAATAATTGTTGTTAAATTGCCTAAATGTTGTTAAAATTGTTCCCTCAAATATAATTACAATTCTGAATGTTTTAGAAACCTAATAGTTTGTAAAAATAAAAATAAATAAGATGATGTTTCAGTGAAAAATTATCTTCCCTAAATAAAATGCATGAGAATTTTCAAGCGTTAGCTTAAAATACATAGCACTCGTGACTTACTTGTGGCTTTACCTTCAACAGATAGGAATAAACTAAGCAACTTTGGATTCTAAGTTCCACTTTTAAAATTTTCATGTTTAAAAATCACATTTCCAAATGCTTTTAACTGCTGAAGGATGTGAATAAGTATCTAGTAGTATTGTCAAAAGCTTTTAATCGGGTTAGACAAGCAAAACGTATTGATTTTAAGAGATTTGTCTGTTTGAAAATCTCAACAGATATATATTTTGATCATTAACTGCCCGTAAAACTATTAAAAATCCGTTTCCACTGTACTTTTAAATTTTTATTTATCTGCTTTTGAAAATTATGCTCCTAGAGTCATCTCTAGACACACATCTAATGGTAAGGAAGATAAAATAGGTATTTGCAATAATAAAGTTAAAATTCTGGTTTGATGTTTGATTTTTCAAAGTTTTTCACCATAGAAAAGTTTATTTCAAGAAAGAATAACAAAGATGTTTACTTACTCAAATAAGCATTTTTTTTAAGCTTTAAGCAATGGCTTTTGACATGGTAAGAGTGGTTTGGTTTTTTTTTCCTGTGTCCATTTTTGGTATAACTGCTATGTCTCAACTGTAAAAGTGTAAGTTTGGAGTCCTGGCTCTTCATTGCCATCAGAGCAGGCACATTCTGTTTCAAATGGCAGGTAAGGTTGCAGACTTCTGAAGACTAGCAAGCTTCATTTTGCCATACTGCAACCACTGTGCCCACATTATTATGTAAATGAAAACATTTCAGACAGGCTCAGAAAGACATAGTGAGGACTGTCATGTTCAGAAAGCAATGTCATTGCTAACCTCTAAGGTCATACTAGTCTATTATTGATGTGTCAGATAACACTGTGATGATAAGTAGATTAGACAAAGTATTACTTTACTATTATATGAACAAATGTCAGTCTTATCTGTATAACTTTTACATTAATTACATTTTCCCCTTTTTTTCTGATGTATTTTTTCTTTAAATCAGCCAAGAATACCAGGGAGAAAAAGAGTAACATTTTTGTTGTTGTTGCATGAACTAATAAAAACACTTTAATCAATACCTCCTTTTGTGTAGGACACAACATCACAATTAATTGTTTGTATCCCAATGCAATGGAATGCAGTGAAACAGTGTTGTATATTTATTAAGTTTAATCTAGGATTAAATTACTATTACATAAAAATAGAAAATCCTGTTATAAATTATAGATAGTTTATTCCTTTCCAATCCCCTTATTCCCTGTACCAAGCTAAAATGAAAGCTAAAATGCGTCCTTGAAAACCTAGGATAGCACATGCTATGTGGTAAATGTTGAAAGCAATATGTTGGAAATCGGTTCTCTGGCTTCTGGTATCATTGAAAGAACTTGCCATCCTAATTCACAATAAATTGCGCTACAATATTATATCCATTTATAGTAAAGGCTAAATGTGTAATACCCTTAGAATTGCATCTCACTAGCAATTATTTCTGCTATGTGTTATGACTTGGATATTTCTCCTGTACTTAGGGTAGGATAAAGCATGCTGTGTGAGCACTTTCCTGTGATACATTTCTGCTACACAGGTATTTGCCACCTAAATAAAACCTCCTAATAGCAACAACCAAATAGAAAAGTGTTGTCAGGGAAACAACAAAGAAGGAAAAAAAATTTCAGCTATACCAAAGCATATACAAAAAATACTCCAGACAGTATAAAAGCTTGCCTATACATCCATTGAAATCCTAAATATTCTTTCTGCTAATGTAAGTGTATTTGGACCATGGTCAAGAGAAGCTATATCTCTCACTAGTAAAGTTGAAAAGAAAAGCTAATAGTTAGTGAATTTAATGAGATTTTTCATCAATTTGTGCTGACTGAAGTTTTTATGGCACCAGTAATAAACACTTAAGTATCACGGATGTAGTGACAACCATAGGGTAATTAACACTACTTTTATCTTTTCTCTTCACAGACAGAAGGAAAACAACTGCTTCTTTCTGCTGGCCATTTCTTCCTCTAGATCTGTATTCCATCTCTGAAGCAGGCTTGTGTCAGCGGACCTGGAAAAATGTAGAGTAAATCCCACAACAGGTACTTACAGAAAAGTGTAATCACAGGAAACATTTTTTTTTTTTTTTCTTTTCCTACCCTTCATTAGTTTGAAACCAGCTTATTACTTGATGGAAAAGGGGAAGCAGTGGTAAAGCATTTAAGAGGACTCACTGTGGATCCAGAGACTGATGAGAGTGGGTCTTGTTCCACCCACCTGCCACGGCTGATCACAAACTACCCACCCACATGTAAGTGGGCACCTGGCCACTATAGGTCACCAATTAAGAGTAGCCACAGATGATACTAGTCATGTTACTTGTGTGATGTTTCTTCTGGAAAATAGTATGCTCTAACCACTTTTTCTCAGTCAGTCAACCAGGCTCAAGTAGATCTGTCTTTGCCCTATTTCCCTTTTTTCATATCTAGGTTTTAAACACTCTGTAATATTTTTTATTATACTTCCATATTTTTAACCCAGTTTCAAATGATTCCTGATTTAATAATCATATCTTTTTGTCTCCCCCTGCCAGATTTACCTCAAAAGAAACATCTCTCTTCCCATGTGCCCCTGTCTCTACAGTTCTATAAAAGGGGCATGATCAATGCAGGAGGGCAGATACGATACACAGAACAAAAGCTATTATAGGATACCTCCTTTTCCATTTTAGTGAAGACTGAACTTCAGAAAACCCAACGTGAAACATAAGAAGCTCAACTTCTAATCATTCCTATACTTGACCTAAGGCTGGAAAGGCATCTTTGCTGTATTCACATTCAGGTCAGGATCTCACAGTTGCCTGTACTTACATTTTAGCTCCTGGGGTCTCTTATGGGTCCTGCACAGTAGGCAATAAACGAAATGCAATGTAGCCTGTCCCATGCCATCTATGACACATTCTTACTTTTCCTGGTCACTCTGGGGAGCAGAAATTTTCCAATTAGAAGCATTTGTCAAGTACCTATGTGCAGTAAGAATCCAATGGGTGTTTTTCTCATTTCATAAATATCCCTTATATTCCCAGTACAAAATTAAATTAGTCTAAATAAGAAAAATTAAGACCTGCACAATTATAAAGTTTTCCTGTTTAAAACAAATTTATTAGGTTTGACTTTACTAGTTGTACAACTCCATCTGTATTCAATGAGTCATTTTCTGGGGAGGTGACGAAAGGAAGAAAACTTGGGACAGATACTGCAATACCTACCACAGACATTTAGCTTCTTTACTACTCTGATTCTCTGTGATGATTAAGCTTTTTTGCCTGCATAGGTTGAGTCTCCTATTTCTAATAGATTAAGGCCCTAATGGTACTCTATTTATTTATTTTACTTATATTGAGAATTTTATTCCCGAAACTTCCTCGGAGCTCTAATGTAACATGTAACCTGTTTCCTTTAAAAAAAGTGCCTTTTCTCTTTGGTCACTGGGAATTGTATCCTGCCATTCCCTCTGATGAGTGTGAGGAAAAACTCTTCTTTGAAACTTAGGTTCTGGCTTTGGTCATAGTTGAAACTTTTGACCTATCCATCAGTCAGTGCTAAGGAAACCACAGTACACACAAAAGCATCAGTTTTGCAAAATCAGACCAGGAAAAAAAGTAACTGCATTACGAAGGACAGAATGTATCAGACATTTTTTGCTTAAATATATATTTTTTTTTAACATTGCAAGGCATCTGTTACCTCAAATGTGCTGCGTTATTACTATCCCTTCTTTCATTTGCTATAGATGAAAGCAAAATGTAACCCTATGAAATAGTCCATCAACCCTCCCGATTGTATTAACCAGAAACAAAATGCTTCTTGCAATATCTAAAGTTCAATCAACTTTATTTATAAAGAAAATAACCTATTAGGCTGAGATTTCTGCAAATAACTCCTGTCAACTATGCTGTAAATATTAATCCCCAAACACAAAACCTCACTTAAAAAAAACATAATTCTTGCACTTTCTAATGACTGTTTAAGTTAGCATCTCACCAGGGTTAGAGCTAGGTCAAAGCCCTACCTATGTTTCATTTAATCTGAGATTTTTTGTACCCTTTCATATCTATTGCTTTGCTAGTTCATAATCAAGAACAAACAGGTAGTTAAGTTTAGAGTTAGAACAGACAGAAATCAAAGTCATTCAGGTGATTCAAAGACAATTGTAAGGGAATCAGGACAGACTAGCAGAAGTTACCAGGTGTGGGGAAGCTCTCTGACAGCACCAAGCTAGTGGAGACAGCTTCTGACAGAGTTTCTCCTCCCAGCTCCTCAGGGGTGGGGAGAAAGAGAACAATATAGCAGTTCCTAGTTGGCTTTTACGTGGCAGGACAAGGCCTGAGGTATTTGCAGCTCTGGACTGAGACACTCCTGGAATGCTGGGGACAACCTCATTCACTTATTGACTGCTGAAAGATTTGTTAAATTCTGTTATTCTTCTTTATCACAGAATCACAGAATCACTAAGGTTGGAAAAGACCTGTAAGATCATCAAGTCCAACCATTACAAAAAAAAAAAAAAACAAAAAAAAACCACCACACAAAAAACCACCCACACCACACAGCACCATGCCCATCAAGCTACATCCCACAATGCCACATCCACACGCTCCTTGAATACCTCCAGGGAGGGTGAATCTACTACCTCCCTGGGCAGCCTGTTCCAGTGTTTCACCACTCTCTCAGTAAAGAACTTTTTCCTAATATCCACTCTGAATCTCCCCTGGCGCAACTTGAGGCCATTTCCTCTTGTCCATCATAGACATTAGATGTATAAAAGTGTGTTTGCTGTACCCATATCAAATGCGTTAGTTGTCTGTTTTTGATCTCTGACCCAAAAAAAAAGATCCATAATTAGAATAATAAAAAAGTTTAAGGAAGCAACTGAAAGATTAATACAGAAATTTTTATCTAGCGTTTACCACCAAAAGGTAGAACAATGTCTCTGAATTTGTTTCTCTCCTTAATTCTCGCTTGTTCTCAAATAGTCTTCACACTTCAGGATTTCTAGGAGTAGCATCCATCAACTACCTATGCAATCCTTTGAGGAACTGGTTAAAAAAAATCACCAGCTTCTGAGAATCTGGTACTGCAAAGGTCTGAGAAAATGGACACAACACCAGCTGGGTTAGATCATGGGAAGAAAACAGCTCACAATAAACAGATCTTCTAAAAATTAGAAGCTCTCTTCTGCTTTTCAGAAAGATAGTCATGCTCTAACCAATAGGTATTAATGCAAAACACAAATAATATGCAGGATAATGAACTAAGTCAATAAATAAAAATTTAAAAAAATTTTAAAACACCCTCAGTGCACATTGCTATATAGTGTTTTTGTCCCATATCTTTTTGTCCCATATCTGCATGAAAGTCGTGAGAATGCTCCAAGCACTCATAGAAATTATTTAGTATGGTTTCATTATGACTAAACAAAGCAAAAACTTCAGTAACGTAAAGTCTCTTTACTCTGATATTTAAGATAGAGCACACTGTAACCTTAGCAAACTTTATTTCTAGGAAGAAACAAAAGTAAAGCAATGCTTATCATCATAATTTCTCCCAATTAATGAAACCTGTCTGGAGTCAAGTTTCATTTTGTGAGCTATAGGTCTTAAATGCTCAGTGCATACATTTCAGCTCTCAAGGGTCCTTTTCAAGGAATCAAAGTATTAATTTAGTCAAGCTTTTCAAAGTTTTCAGATCAAGGTTTTCCATGTTGGTATTTCCTGTCTGGGGACTGTGGTGCAAAGGATTTGATAAAGGAGTTTCATTTTAGGACAATTTCCAAATATTGGTGCTTGGGAGAAGACATACTTCTAGTCTAGACTACAGAGGAATGTTGCAAGAGCCAAGACACAAGTATAGCACCAAGTTTTTCCCTTATAATCCAGGAAACATAAAACTAGGAAAATTTCATCATTTTAGCCATACCGTACTGGTCACTGTTTTATTAAATGCCTTACCAGAAATGTATATAATTCCTTTACCCATCTCATGGAAAAAGAAGTAAAATCTAATACACTGTACCAAATAAAATCCATACTATTGCAATCATAATCCTAAACATTGCTGTTTTCCATTGCTATCTTTATGGTACCAGAACACTAAAAAGTTCAATGAGCATCACTGGACAACCGCACATAAAAATCCCTGAAGATGCAGACAAGTAACTAAGCAGTACATGTCACTGTTTAAACCACCTGCTGCCTGAGAATACCAAAGTTGTGTACAAACATTAACTTTGTCCCACCATAATTTTTTTTTTTTTTTAAAATCACATGCTGTTAACTTCCCTTTATACAGTCAGGAAATGAAGCACAAATGAAGGACTTGACTAGAGAATCTCTGGCAGCAGTCAGAACAGAGTTAATTTTCTAAGCCCTTTTTAGGTGGAAAATTTGACCCACAAATACTGCCAGCATATTTATATTGATATTGATTGCATAGCTTTTTTTTGCTACTATAAAATTAACTGTCCGTAGCACATATGACATATATAGTGATGTATGGAAAGGATGAAAGAAAAGGCGATCACGATATAATGAGAGATGCTCACATCTGGTATCACACCTCAGTATGAGCTTCCACAAAATTCAGATATGTTTGGACTCAAGTGTTCACTGATCTGTGAGAGGCAGATCTAATCTGATTCTGCACAAAGACAAAAGAAAATGAAGACATTAGACAAAAACCTTATCAATTATACATTCTCCTGCACATAACTCTTAATGTCTCATCCGTGTTAGTACTTAGTTGTTCTCTCTCATTCAGATTGCTGTTTTCCTGTTTTGTATTGGCTTTTTCATATATTAATTAGATTTCAGTGGTTTGAGTGGATTACAATTTCACAATTTATTTTTACTCCAGAAGAATATGGAGGGCTAACTAAGAGCCCAACATACCTGTATTCTCAGTCATGGATTTCCACTGAGATACTGCATAGCTTTAGCAAAGTTACAACCCCTTCTCTAAACAGTTGCATTTCATAATTCTCATATTTATGAACAGCCATTTCATAGTAATAACTGGTTTCAACTGATACTAGAGCCCAGTAGCATTAGGCACTGTATTCATGAGCAGAAGAAGACAGTCCAGGTCTTGGTACTGTTTAGAAGGACAAGACACAGAAGGAGTAAAAGTGGAAACAGTACAGGGAAGCTAAGTGGCTTTCTCAGGACCTCATGGTGCCAAGTTCAATGCCGTTTAAAGCAGACAACATGACAGCTCAGGGATTGTGTTTCAGAATTTTCACAGTACATATTCGGGCTTACAGATTTCTTGTCTCATTTCCAAAGGCCAGTTCCTGAAATGTGTGGAAAACTTTCTGTGGGTTGAGGTCATTCAGCACCTTGCAAGACTGACCCTGATTTTCAGAGGTGCTGAGCGCACACAGCTCCTGTCGACTAGACTAAGAGTTCACAGTACCTCTAAAAATCAATTCATGTCTAATGGCCTTTTCACCTGTCAGAAATAATTGCTGTTTCACAGGAGCATACTAATTCAGTCATCATTTTGTTTTTAAAGGAGAATATTTATTTTTAGCCTCCTTGGAAACTGATCTGCTAGGGAGAAAGATCAGGAACAAATTGTGTCCCAACAGGAAAATAGATTTTATATGAAACACTCATTCTGCTGATTGTCAGTCATAAAAAATACATATGTTAATAGTTCTTTCCGTTGCAGAAAAATCTGTTTAACTAATCTGACCATATTAAAAAATCTTTCTTCTAACATTAGATAGTTAGCTGGGTATTCTCTGCTGGGATATATCTTTTACGGTTTAAGAAAAGTTCTTAATACCAGTAGGAGCAGACTAACATGTAACGGGGGGTGTCCTTTCTTTAGCTGGATCTGTGCCCAGGCATTGGAGAGCTTTTTCACTGAAAGGTATTATCTTCAGACTTTTTCCTCATGCTTTCCTGGCTTTAATGTTCCCAAGGATAGCACCTTAACGTAATTTCTGCTGTTGTAAGACAGGTTTGGAAATTAAAGCAAAGCTTTAAATGAGTTAACTGTATACATTTGAAATGATATGGTAGCAGGCCCACATCCTAAAGTGCAAGTATTTTCAAAGGAAATTAAAATGCACATTAGGAATTAGTAAGCTGCCTGCCTTGGCTGTTATAGTTAACAGAACAGCTCTATTGGGATAGCGTAATCCATACAAACTCAACAGAATGTTCTAGATTTCATGTCCCTGCAAATCTTTCCTCACAAGATTAAACTTCTGCATGGTTAGAGGCCTGTCTTCTCAAGCGCAGCACCAAGGGGGTATTTGTCTTGTCTCTAGATCTGATCTTCAGTTCCCTTATCTGCTGAACCTGTATTTCAAGGACAAAGTGAAATTTCACTTTGAGAATTTAACAAAGGAGAAGAGATATGAACACTTGGTTTTATTTAAAGCTTTTTAGTCCAATATATCTTCGTATCTATTTATATACATATATATGTATCTGAGAACAATCTGAATGATTTTGACAAACTATGCAATAACTCTGAGTACATGGTTTTGATGCACGGAAAATATTTCCATATGGACCTGTTTAACATGTATCCCTGGGTAAATGCCATTGATATTCAGATTTTAAAAGCTAGAATGGTAAATCAATAGTGTGCATAAGACTTATTAGCCCCTAATGTCTCCTAGCTGTCCAGGGATGTATTATGGCTCAATCCTATTTTCAGGGAAGTCAATGAATAAATGGTATCAAGGACCGGTGCTCCCTCCCTCATGCAGGTGTTGGAGATTGAAATTAAAAATTAGTACTCCTTGTAGCCTGGAGGTTGGATGGTCCACAGCAGTAGGGCTGTATCCCAAGAAAAACAGCTGGAGGCTACTGTGATGAACCCTGCAGGGGTAAAAGAGAAAACAAACTCAGTTGTCAGTGAAATAATTTTTTCCTTGTGACTGTTCTAACACTGCGCATCACCAGCATTCTGCATAGCCACCTTTCCTAACTTAAGAGGGTCTAGATGTTTCTGGAGAAAGCATACATTTCCCTTTTAATTTCTCACTTTGACAGAACTAATAAAAGATTACTTAATCCACGTAGTCCATCCTTTGCTGCAGTTACAAAATGTGAAAACTGCACTTGACAGTCTGGCCACGCGGTTAGTATGATTTATAAATGGGTATTTCCCATGGCTAATCTTGATATTTTTATTTTATTTATGACCTGAGGTTTTTTTATTTCAGCCTACATAGTATTGCAGTGTGCACCTTTCTTCCCCACACCTTATCACTATAACTCTTTTTTTGTTTCCCTCTGGAAAGGAAGACTATGCAGTACTATGCAATCATGCTGTCTTTTCTTCTTGACTTGTGCTCTTCAGCTCCCATTGCTTTGGGGCCCTTACTTTAACAGAACAGTTCTTCAACTGAATTAGGAGATTACCTATTTCATTGTTTTTCTGTCTGGATGTCAAAATTTCAATCAATGAAGAGGAGTTCAATGAAGGATGGGGGAAAAAAAAGAAATTAAACATCCCCAGTAGTTATGCCTTAGTCCTCTGGTCCTCAAATGTCCTGACTTAATCAAAGGCAAGTATTTCTCACATGATCTCTATCATATCATTTCAACAGCATCTTAATAACAGTTTTTCAAGTAAAATAATACTTCCAACCCTTTCCTTACATGCTCCCCAACATCCATTTGCAACTCTGTGTTAAAGAAGATTAACAGCAAGCTGGCTTCTAGTGAAGATGTAGTGATCAGGCAACGATCTATATTTCAGGTCACTGGAAAGGCCATGTAGAAGAAGCATTACAGACATTTGCTGGATGATGTGAAGCTGAGATTGTCTCACTCTAGATCAGAATTTATTACACAGCTTCTGTCAACAAAATTACTGCAGCTGGGGAAGCTCTGCCCTTCCCAACAAAAAATATATTGGAGAGGCCGGTTGATTAGTCATCCATCCTTATTTCAGCATTTCAATTTAATATAACTGTAATTAATTTTTTATCTTGGAAAATAACATTTTAGAAAATTGATTTCTGACTTAAGAAAAATGTTTTCCATTTTTACAGATTTCACTGATTCTCTTTTGACTGACCTGATATAGAAAGAGACAATGCCATTCCAACTCAGTATCTGTTCTTATTTTGATAAAGTCATAAAAGTATTGACTTTACATGGAGTTAAGTTTGCATCAAAGCCATGCTTGCAATGCAGCTTGTATTAACGAAGAAGGGCTATAACTTGTCCTCCAATAGGAGGCATGCTATAATACTTAAATAAAATTATTGAGATGGAGTTATAATGCTACAAGTGGCATGCTATAATACTTAAATAAAATCAATTGAGATGGAGCTATAATGCTACAAGTGGCTTAGATTTTGATGAAGGTCAAACACTTTAGACTTCAGTGCAAACTCATTTGCCTCAATGAGGGGAAAAACATGTGATGACTGGATTCCAAAGTCCCAGAAGTAAAGCCGTCAAAGATAAACATCTGCAGATTTGGCAGACATAAATTGAAAAAAAAAAGAAAAAAGAAAATAAAAAGACTAAATGCAAGCTTTGAATAAAAAGAGCCTTCAGGAGATCACCTCAAATTCTTGTTGCCTACCATGGACGTTAAGTTGTGTTGGCTTTGTTTAAACTGTTTGTAAGCAATGCAATCCACCAAGGAGAGGTTACATGAGAAGAGGCCTTTTCTTAACAAGACTTTTCAAGTGCACAGTGTTCATTGAAGCTCAGCTCAGCACACAAAGGGAGAGAGGGAGAAACAGTCTCTGAGAGGCCTTGGAGTCACTTCCCGGTCTGTCCTAAGGGTAAACCACAGACAAGAAAGGAAGTTTCTTGATGGCATTGCTAATCTGTTTCAGGACAAGGACATTACACAGCTCTTCACCTTTTCAGTTTGAGTCTTATGCCCCATGCATGAATTCCATGTCCTGCACAGCTGTAGTGCCACCTAATAACTAATAGACTTTTATAGCACCATATTGTCCTCCAGCAGTAAACACCCTTCACAAAGGAGACATAGGTTCAAATCCCATTCCTGAAAGCAGCTTCTGAGTTTATTTAGACTGCTCTCGGCCATGGAGAGCTACACAGGGCAGAACAAACCATATGCTCCTTGGAGGCTCGAATCCAGCTCAGCTAAGCTCACTGGAGAAGCAGTTTCTCAAACCATTCCTACCATCTTTTTCATGGAAGTAAACACCAATTACCTAACTGTAACTACACGTATACACCTGGCCAAAAGCACTCAGTGTCTCAGTGGGGGTGCTATAAATGCCAAAGGGTGGAGATCTGTAGAGACCAAATCTTCATCTGAGCTCCTCTCAAACTTTCAGTCAGTACTTGGAAGGAATGCAGAAAAGTGATCCGGTGCTCAAACAACATTTGTCATTTGCCTCAGGATTGAAATAGGCAACATATGTAAAGGTTTCATGCAAAGAACATGGCAGCACAATGCAGTCTAAAGCTCCCTTTATTCTAAAATTAAAACTTTCTATAAAAATCTACAAAATCTATTGATACAGAACTGTTTATTACTTTATAAAGCTCTGACTAATGCCAGTGACTAAAATCCTGAGCAGGAAAATCAATGTAACTGGTGATTATCGGTCCCCAGGTGTTATTTACAAAGATTATACCTGTTCTTAATACTGCCTATCTAAGCATGAATTTAAGTGTCACATGTATAATTCCATCTCTTCATTTTTGATGATGCTTAAAAATCAAAAGATGGAAAGACAAGGATTGAAATAAAAGAAAGATTTCAGGTTTTCATTTTCAGAAGTATTTGGGATCAGTTATAGTTATAGAAAGGACCCATTCAGATGTTGTTATGTAATTCTGATTACAGATTTCATCACGATAACTGGGGACAGATTCAGGCGCATATGATTGTAGCAATTTGACTTTGGACACATGCCTTATTTTTTTTTCAAACTGATGGAATTCTACACAATTGGATAGGAAACATTAACTCAATCTTTCTTGAGAGGATTTCACCTTCCCACTTTTTCTCAGGCTTGAAGTACCATATGAAGTAGGCTTTCCCAGGGATATTTCAACTTCCACGTGAATTACAAACTAAAAAATACAGCAGTAGAAAACATAAAAATTTATCAGGTAACAAGAATTTTTATTTTATCTCCAAACTATGTGGTGTTTCAGACAAAAATCTTCCAAAGACTTTAATTTATCCTACCCCATCCTATGATCTATTATAACTTTGCGTAACATTCAAAAAATTTGACATTTCTTAAGCCAAAGATAAATTTTTGTGTTGTTGCTCAGATACTTTTCTCAGTTTATTGTAATCTTTTTGCTGATATATATATAGCAAGTAGGCAATTCCTGTTAAAAATAGAGGATCACAGGACGTGCTCAAGGTCCGTGGTCTTCTTGTCTTGGAACTTCTGCATTCACTTACTTGTACAACATTACAATTCAGGTGCAATGATTCAGTTCTCATGGTACAAAAGATAAATCAATCCCCAGTTCAAACTTAGTAACACTGAACAGTTACAACACTCATTGAAGTTAATGGTACTTGGGAACACCCTGCCCATATAAAGGCTAAGGAAGCCCTAATATTCTACCTATGAAAAATCAAACTGCCACACGAAAATGAAAAATCTGGGTTGGTTTGAGTCTTTTCTATCTGTACATATGTATTATAGGCACAAATGCTTACTTCTGAGAGAAATTAAAATACTTATTAAATCAAAGGCTCCTGAAAACAGACTTGTAAGAAACATGAGTAGTGTGTTTTCACAAATAATAAATCCAGAATGTCTGTTACTCTCCTTCAGTGTGATGTCTTGAATGCTGGGCTTTTTCAAGCTGGTTCTTGTGAAGTAGAAGACAACTCTTAAAAACATCCAAACTGATAATGAAAAAAAAGAAAACCCTGAAGTAATGAAAAATGCACAGCAAGATCTGGTAAATTCTTTCAGTGGGCTACTCTCCAATGACTCATTTCTGGTCTGAATTGATCTAGTTGCAATGTCGACAATATTCTGTCTAACTAATCTCTTTCCATCTTCATTGTTAGACCATACAGCTGCCTTTTATCAAGTTTGTGTTCTCCTTTACTGCAGATGCTATGCAGACTTTATCTTTTATATTAGCACTGCAGATAGGGTACACAGATCCATCTCCTGTGATGTGATTGTGTCTAGGCACCTCCTGCACTTGGATCACAGATACTTCTACCCCTAATTACCACCAAGGTCCTCCTCAACTGTCACTGTCTGAGCTAAACAGACCTAGCTTCTCACAATTCTCACTGCCAGGTACATTTTTCAAATCTTGTGTCATTCTTGCAGATCTTACCTGAAGGCTCTCTAACAAGATATTTATTGGTCTGTTATGAGACTGGATAATAATTCTGGTAGAGGTCACACTTCAGTGCCAATATAGAAGCAATATAACCCTAGTTCATGGTTTTCTATTAGACTAAACTATTTAGTTTAAATAATAGTTTTAAACATTAGTAAATATTAGTTTAAACTAAACAATTTAGTTCAGTGGTTTAAGCTATTAAACTGCTTGCAAGGATAGCACCTCCTCTTCAGTTATCATTCTATATTAGAAGCCTGCATTTCACTGAAGTCCTGAAATGACAGTCACTTTTGAATCCCCAGGAACAACTGCATCTGAAGACCTATCAGTTAGATAGTTTGTAATCTGTTCAGTGCCTGCCATGTTAATTTTGATCATGTCAGTTGGACAACACTGAGCACTGTGTGAAAGTTTGTTGGGACTAGTTCTTTCTGCAATTATTCCCATAGTTCTTACTAATGAAGACAGGGTTTTTTCTTATGGTTCCTGCAATCTTTTTCACTGATTGTTCCTTACATTGATATAACTATTCCTGTAAGAGGGCCTTGTTACCTACAAAGAACCCTTACAAAATTCTCAGATTCTTCTACAGAAAGACAAAACATACAAATAAAATAAGTGAAAAGACATTACAGAGTGAGGAAAGAATGGCCATGTGTTTGATATGCATGCTGAAAACCCACATGATGACCCTTAGAGAAAATGTAATGAAAGTAACAATACATAAATGGCACTTCTATGGACTTGTAGTTAACTTTCAGGTTGGAGCTAACCTTCAACCTGTTTTTAAATGTTGAGAGAATTTTAATATTTTAAAATATTTCTCGATGATTCCATAAATGTATAATTCAAATTCAATGTAAAAATAAAGAGGTTTGGCTTGAAAACAGAGGGATGGTGTTCCTGCCTGACACTTGCATCATAAATCCAGCCAGGAATCGGAGTGCACTAGCCCACTGAAAGCTGGAGAACTCTAATGATAAACAAGCACACTGGGAGGCACAGCATTATTGCTAAGTAGATTATTTATGCTAGTTCTTGAAACAAGGCAGGGAGGTGAAGAATCCTCTTCAAATCTCAAGGCTGCTGATCAAATAAAAAGTTCCAAGTACAACAAAAAAATTGGCTCCTAGAAATATATTGGAGCTCCTTGAGCTTTTCTTCCCTCAATTCAGGAAAGAAAAAATTGTTCCACAGCTGCAAAGAATCAATTTTTGGTACTCCTGAATTAGGATTTAAGTTCCCTGTGGGACTGCTTAAGCTTTCCATACCCTTCAGCTCTCCGTGGGAGGCACCCATGGTTCTGAGGAAAAACACTTCTGAGGTTTGGCCAAGTTTGGAGCTAGACAGCATGGCCAGGTGTTGAAGCCAAGTCTGTGAACCTCCATGGCACAGAGGTCCTCCAGACTCAAAACTGGGGTGGGGTAGGGGGAAGATTCACATCCAGAAATTCCTGCTTTTCTTCCCACTTTGTGCAGGATTTGGCAGGATTTTGTCTCAGGTACACAGGGGGAAGTATGTTTTTCACTTAACTTTCAGTTATGTATAACCTTGAAAAATTAGGCCGGTCACAAACCTGGTAGGTTTGCGCAAGATTTAAAGGTGAAATTAACACCACATGTACAGGCGGTGATCGAAAGCCCAGTGGAATCAGTGGGCAATTTTCCACTGAGATCAATGGTCTCTGGATTACACCCATAAAGCCTGACTAACGAGGCGTTATGTGGATTAAAAGCACAGGTTAAACTAGGAAATACAGTACTTCTGTGCCAATGGGATTCTAGATCTCTTTGGCTTCCCATAGACTTAGCGGTTAATAGCATAAAGGGAACAGAAAGTCCCTTGCAAAGCTATCGTGTGCAGTCAGACCCCACGCTCTCACAGAGCCTATGGGCTCCAGGCCTGCAAGAATAAGGGCTTATCTTGCAAGCTCACTGAGAGAGCCTCTGTGTCACATACATTACCAGTGTTTTATGAAGTATGACACTAACAGCATGCATTTCCTTTTTTTCCCCCTTTCTCACGTATTTGCATCTGTTGTGCATGGAAAAGTGAGGTTATACCCATTTTAAAATGTCTATATATGTCTAAGGCAGGCAGAGAGAAATCACTGCTAGACATTTTGAAGAGCTGAGTGAATACCTGAAAGTCTTACAGAACAAACCTATGACCAGCTTGGTTTCCACAGTCGTGTATCTTGCTGTGCTGGGTTGACCCTGGCTGGATGCCAGCTGCCACCAAGCCGCTCTATCACTCCCCTCCTCAGCAGAACATGGGGGAGAAAATAAGAAAAAACTTGTGGGTCAAGATAAAGGCAGTTTAATACAGCAAAAGCAAAGGCCACGCATGGAAGCAAAGGAAAACAAAAGATTTATTCTCTACTTCCCATCAGCAGGCGATGTCCAGCCACTTCCCAGGAAGCAGGGCTTCAGTCCGCATAGCGGTTGCTCCAGAAGACAAACGTCGCAAATAACAAATGCCCCTCCCCTTCCTTCTTCTTCTCTTAGCTTTTATTGCTGAGCAGACATCACATGGTATGGAATAGCCCTTTGGTCAGTTTGGGTCAGCTGTCCTGGCTATGTCCCCTCCCAAGGTCTTGCCCACCCCCAGCCTGCTGGTGAGGGGGGAATGTTGGCAAGACAGCCTTGATGCTGTGTGAGCACTGCTCAGCAGTAGCCAAAACCCTGGAGTGTTATCAACACCTTTCTTGCTACCAATACACAGCACAGCACTGTGAGGGCTGCTATGGGGAAAATAAACTCCAACTCAGCCAGACCCAATACACTTGTAAAAAGCACATAATGAGATGTGATAATGTATGGTAGGAAGATTCTTACTGCTTTATGTTTAAATGAATAATGCTCATCAAAAAGGAATGCCACACTATTTTTCTACAGATTAGCTATCACCAGCACTGCTAAGAGGCATTAGATAGTGGCCAAAGCATTGATACACTTCTCTTTCTCACTGTATCTCTGCAAATACATGATTTGGACCAGTTAGGGGACAAAATAGCTGTTATGAGGTCTGGGAGCTGTGAGCTCATTATCTTTATCAACAGAAAATATTTCAGTCGTATAAGTGGCCAGTAGGAACAATGGTTAGGCATCCAGAAGTATCCTAATGCATAGAAATGAAGAATACAGCTTGCATTGCAGACCAAAAAGAGGAAGGTGGGCACTCCTGCCATCTGGAGATGCAAAGTATTGCCTGTCAGTTGTTCCCACCAAAGCTACAACACTCAGCATGAATCTCGACCTTGCAAGAAGTGGATGATTTTCCCTTCCTCTGCAGGAGGCCGTAAATCTCACATGGGCTTGCAGGTACTCAGAATTCTGCGCATTTTAAAAAGTGCCAGTAAGTTGCTGTTTTATATATGTCCTACACAGACTGCTGGTGCTGAGTCAGTTCTCATCCTCTCCTTCCTGCCTTTCTTAACAGCAAGCAGCTTGGAGAGCTGCTACTTCACTTAAACTGGTTGACTAAAGCTTTAAACATTACGTCAGAAAATGTCAATAAAATCAAAAATATCATATCTATCAGCTAGATACAATTTAATTGAGACTGTGAGTCGTAATGTTTCAGTGCTTATAGATCAGTTGCATACCATAATATGTACCATAATGTGCATCAAAACACCAGCCGTTCCCCCTCATCCTCACAACATAGTCCATGGAACATTATTGAAAAGATGTGACAGAAGCACAAATGATCACACAAACCACAGAGTCATCACACAGAACTAAGGACTGCATCTAAATCAACATTTTGCATTTAAAGTATCTCGTGAAGTTTGTATGTCTTTTCTTCCAGTCACAAATCTGCAGCAACAAAAAAAGGCTATGAGTACAACAAAACAGCACAGAGATAAATTTAGCAGAATTCCCTTGTCTATTCCAACTGCATTTCTGCTCAAAAAATTTTGAAATCCATTTAGTTTCAGTATTCTCGTACATCTAATTATTTTAAACAACATTGACCTTATGCAATAAAAAAATTTCCACCTGCACAGAATGTAACAATGGAAGCAACATAAGTCTATGGTGTAAAGAGAAATGCTGGTCAAAACACTGCAATTCTGTAGACAGCAACTTAAATATGTCAGACTGAAGTGGACTACATAGTCTACATTTCTGAATCTAGATCAAACTATTAAAATCTTATTGTCTTCAATTACTCAAGCAGCATTTGCAAATATGACAGCATGGATTCTATGACAACATTAATAAGTAACCCTGTAACAAGAGTTCTCAACATAAATTACTCAAGAGAGATTATGTATTTATAACATTGAACAACTTAGTTTACCTAATTTTGTCATAGTCACTGGCCACTTGTAATCAATACTGTGTAAAACCTTCAGAGAAAACTACTACTTGCGGTGTTCCTTGGCCTCTTTTCTGCGGAGCAGTGCGCTCTTGACCCTGTTCAGCATGGAGCATGGGAAAGTGTGGGTGTACGATTCTCAGCCCTGAAGTCAGGAGCTACCGCCAAACTTGGCAGGGATCGGGATCCAGCAGCAGCTGCTTCTCACGAAGGTCATGCGATCCCTCCCATGAGAGGCAAGGCAACCTGCTTCCTCACTCCCACCAGGTGTTCGATGCAGCAGAACCTGAGAGATCCCAGTATGCACAGAAAGAAAGCCTTGCATCGTTGAATGGGCAGGTGTCTGCCTTCCTGCTGAGGTCGGAGCTCACTAGGAGCAGTGATGAAGGTTCTACTGCTCCTCCAAGCAGGCAGCACCACTGTCATGCCTGAAGAAGCTCAGCGGCTGGTGCCAGATTCCTCTATTCCTCTATTGGAAATGCCCAGGTGACTCAGCTGAACAAGTGGGTCTTGCTGACTTTCCTGTAGGCAGGGCTGACTCTCACCCTGGGAACAAAGGGGTCCATTCCCACCAGAGCTTTACAAACCTCACTAAAATCTTTCTTTGTTGTTCTCTCTTAACAGTAATGTGCAGTCACAGTATGAGGCAACCGAGGCGTAGGAGAACAAAATAAGAAACAGTGTCAAGTTATTCATTATCAGGACAATATGAACAAGATGAGCATATTTAGTTGTTAAACACCGAAAAACAGAAAAAAAAGTCATTATTACACGTAACAAGTTTCCCCACACATTTCCTTTTACGAGTGTTTAAACATATTACAGAGTTACCGCACCCACACAGTAGCCCTCAGTGGTTTTGTAGGCTGTTCCCCAGCTTGCAAAAGCAGGCACCTGCCCATTCAGTGTTTGAGGAGTGTAGGAAGGGCAATCCTGAGGAATTTATAACCTTCTTTACAAAGTAGTGATCCCTTTACCTGCAATCCTTCTTCACAATTCAAGCAGTGTATACGTATAAACTCTATTAGGTCATAAACAAGGATTTCTACTTAGTTCAAAATAAAGCCATGAGAAGGAAGAAGTGTGTCTAGTGTCATGCATTGCGCAGACAGGACATCCAAGTAAGCACTGCTTCAAAGCCTAGTTCTGAGTAAACTTGTTCCAGGTTCTTGCATGCTCTAATCCAGAACGGAGCTACAGGCTTGGACCAATTTAATGTTTTTATTATCTCTAAACACACTTGTTATAATGTTCAGTATTCTGTAGACTTTCACATTAAATTACCATCTTTTACAACAAATTTCTATTCCTGAGGAACCGAAAAAAAAAATAGCAGATGTCTCTGCTCAAGCATATTGCAATTCCTTTTCTGAAAATATATAATTCTTTTTTTTATTTATTTATTTAAACAACCTCTATGCATTCTCTAAGAAAAACAGACTTAAGCTGTTTCTTTTAAAAAAAAAAAAAAGTTAAAGCTTTGATGTGATGGATGCATTGAACATGTCAGGAAGAGTATTATCAAAAGAAGTTTAAAGCCATTCCCTGGGGTATATATGTTTTGATGTCCTACTGTCCTTGTCATACATGAAAGTATTTGGTCTATCTAGAAATTCATTTGACCCAGAAAAAACAAATTGTTCAGAGTTAATGGGGAAAAAAACCCACACACGGAACAAGGACTGGGACTATGATATGCTCAGTACTACACTGCACTCTCTGTTTGAAGTAGATTAAGAAGCAAGAGTAACAAGTAATTAAAATGTGTCCCATTGGTCCTGTACTACTCCTCAAACACTTCTGTAATAAAAAAAAACCAAAGGACTCTAACTCCTAGATGTCTTGAATGGGTTTGTTCAGGTCTCTGCCTGGGTGTTCATTCATATGACACAAGCTTCCTAGGTGACAATATACCTGGAAAACTTTTATTTGATGGAGGGTAAAAGTGGTGTAAGGGCAGAATCAGCCTATATTGCTTCTGTAGGAAAATATAGCCATTAATATTTGATTCAGATAATAGAAAAACAAAGGTTGCATCAAATACAATGATACCAGCCTCCCTAAGATTATATGATATTATTTATTATTTCTCCGATATTAAATAAAAGTTATTATTTGTACTTTAAAGAAAAAACAGATTTTAAATTACTCTTAAGCCTTTGGCAAAGGTGTCTGCTCCAAAGACATCTTATAAAAATGCAAGCTCAGAAATTCTTCCCTCAGCTTCAGAGTATTTGTTGAAAAAGCAGAGAGCTCAATAGCAAAATTCACTGCAGCTACCAGGACAGCTTCTGTGTCCTAATAGAGGATAAGGAGAGGACTTATTTGCCACATGTTCCTGGAAGTCCTGATTCAGTTCTCTTTAGAGTTAGCAGACTGACTTCCACAGCTGGGTCACAACTTTATTCGGAAATGTCACTTGCTGAATGCCTATTCTGCCATGAACTTCTTCAGGAATGAGAGAACATGAGTGTTAGAGCAAGATGTAGCAAAATTCAGTGACTTAAGGATAAAACTGATGGCAGCTGGTTTCATAGCAGGGAACTAGCAATAAACTTTTCAAAAAGCAGTTGGCCTATGAAAGAGTGAACTGCATTTCTGGCAAAACAACAATTAGCCAAGGTTAAGAAGTATTACCGGTTCAGTGATCTCAGAATCATTTTCTTAAAATATCAGAAAAAAAAAAAAAGGAGAGCCAGCTTGCCTCGTGGGCTTCAACAAGCTCTCTTATTTTGTGTTTTGGCAGAATGATGGTACAAGCTAAGGAGACTTAGAACTGAAGTAAATCATAGAGATGCCCCTAGATCTGATGCATCACATGTCTAAGGAATGATGAATTACAGCCCTTTGGAAAGGTCCACTGTAACGAAAAAAGTGACCTTGAATGCTAGTGATGACAGTCCACCTGGGAGTGACTACTCTGATCCAATAGTGAAAGCCAGCCTGTTGTAACCTTATCATCCTGAAATTCATGGTTCGCTGCCGGAAAGAATTTGAAAGAGACAGAGCTGCAAACTTGAAAGTAGTTCCAAATCTAACCCCTGTCTCAGGGCTCCCTGAGCACTTGCACATTCTCACATGCTAAAACACAGTTTCGGAGAAGTGGAACTTTACTGTTTCAAACAGGTCTTGCTTTCCGAATGAACAGTATGAATTAATATACTTAGAAAATTCCACAAGGCCATCACAGATGTGTCCTAGTTTGTGTAAAATGCACACTGACACCTTAGACAGACTCTCTCCCACACCGTAAATGGTTTACTACTATGTAAAGAAGTTCTGCATTACAAACAGATTTATTAGCACATGTACAAAACCAACATTCACATGAAAATATTTATTTTAAATGTAGTGAAGCTTGCCTTATTAAAGTGATTAATTCTTTTTATCACTTTTGCTTTATGTACAGATCACAGCTTAGCAGCAGACTTGAA
Source organism: Gavia stellata (assembly GCF_030936135.1). NCBI lineage: Eukaryota > Metazoa > Chordata > Aves > Gaviiformes > Gaviidae > Gavia > Gavia stellata. Next base: position 18,361,471 of record NC_082598.1, on the reverse strand, counting down.
CACGAGGTGCATGGCTAAAAAGTTGAAAATTGTGGTAATATAACAGTATATTGCTGACTTGTCTAATGATAAAATGTTCTGACATAGTATAAAATGCAAATCATGTGTTATTGCCTTAAATTGTTCCAGTTCATTTACCTTGCTATGAGCATTCATTACAGCTCATTATTGCAACAGATTTTTATTATTCATAATTACTTTTTCACATTGCAATGATCATAAATTTTGAAAATTCCGGTCATCATCTGTCACCATTCATGCTTGTCAGATCTTTTTTTGTACAGAACATTTTGCATACTCGTTATCATTAATATGTTTGTAGGCTGTTATTATTCAAATCTAGTAAGGATCTTTTAAAGGAAATGCAATACTGTTTCTTAAATACATCCTTTTAGACCTAATGACAGACTGATGTTGATCCTAACTTAGAAAATGAAATGCCACTAATTAAATGTACAGTTTACTCCTCACACTCACTCTGTCAGGCTCGTGGATGCATCTACAGTTAGAAATTACTTCACTGTTACTATCATCCAGGCAGCAAGGCATTTTAAAGACAAATTTATAAAATGAAAAGGTTGAAAACAGAAAGCATTCCTTCCGAGCAAAAATGGAGAATGAGAGACACAGGAAAAGAGAGAAAGAAAACTGCCTACACAGCTGTAAGCAACAAAATGCTCACAGAACCAAGAAACACTCAATAACTTAAGCTCATCAATCTGGTCCCATCTTATGAGGTAGCTGAAGATGTCAGATAGCTGTTTCATCAGACAGAACAAACACAGAGGGTTTTATTGTTAGGTCTGCCACTATTCTGCAGTTGCACTTGGTTTGCTACTTCTGAATAAGCCAAAATACAAAGTCAGTACTTCTCTCAGAAGGGACTCTGAGTTACTCTTTCCAGAACAGCAGATATTACTGGATATTTTCATAAAACATCACAAAATGGCTTAGGTGACCTGAAATGGCAGATGAAGCTAGTGCACAGAAATAAAAGAAATAAAACCAACCAACAACAGTAACGTTGTAACTACATCAGTAGTTCTGAATTCATTTATTCCTTGTTAACAGTGACACAAAGTGCAGTAATGATGGTACCATGCTAACATATCCTATGGTCAATAGAGAAAAGGAAAGAACACACTACATATCAGAAAGTAGGGGGGAAGTTACTGTAGATTGAAGCTCACTAAATATGCTTGCTATTCAAAGTGCAGATTAAATGACATACAAAAAAAAGCAATTACAAATTTCACTTTTTCATTGAGGTTCTGCATAAAATATGGTAGCAGCACAGTTACGGTAAATCTTTCAAAGCCATTTGGACAGAGCACAGTTTGGCAGCTTTAAGAGAAAATAGCCACACATGTGTTGATAAAACTATTGTACATCTGACACGAAAAGCAGAAGATAAGGAGGTTACCAGTCATGGTTGACTAAATAAAGCCTTCGACAGAACTTGACATTCGATGATCCAACTTGAAAGGTTATGGAACACATTCCACGCTGATTAAATGGGTCAGAGCTTTTCCTATGGACCATAGCCAGCAGGTTAAAGTCAATTGTGTCCCCTCCAATTGGCAAGCGATTAATGGAGATGTCTCCCCAGGGCACTAAATTGGGACCTTTACTCTTTCTACTAATGATTAATGACCTGGTATTATACGATGCAGCAATAAAGAATAAGCACGGGATGCTTCCCTCACACAGTCTTTTCTAAATCACTGCATTAGAGGTCTCAAACTTCAAGAAAAAGATAACATAAAATTAAACAGTTGGGCATGATTTTAAGAGTTACTAGCTAGTAAGAACAGTACCCTCTGTTCTATAGCTGAGCAATACAAATGCAGAATGATTCCACTTATTGCATTAATTTACTTGCTTTACACAGTACAGTTCAGATCAGTATTTGGACTTTTTCCTCATATTCCTAGGAGAAATATGTTAGAACATTATGCAAACGTAATCAGGAATAGGTGAAAATATTCCTAGATTTTTTTTTTTCCTATTAAAAAATCAAGCTTGAAAAAATCAAGCTAAATCTCTATCAGCAAATATCTTAAGACATCTTTAAGGAGAATCTCCATCAGTTAAAGATACTGTGGTCCAGACATCAGGACCATGTTTTGAAAATTCACAACCCATTATTTGGTCACACATCAGAAGATGAAGTGATAGATAACTGAAAACTTTCCATTTCAGTTAAGAAAAGGGAGCCGGAGACAACCAGATTATATGTTGCAAATGGAAACTAGCAGCAGTGCTTTAGGAGAAAATCAAATATTAATTAAAAGAAGGCAGAAGAATCTGATTTGCACAATTATCTGAGAGTAGTTTGTTAAGCTGGTTCTTCAATAATTTTGTTCATAGGTAACTGCATCTTCATTTGTTGTGATGCAAGTACCTTTATTTCCTTAAGCTCCCTTCAAACTTCTAGATAGCTTTTAAAGCTATATTCTGGGTTTTTTTGGTGTCTTTTCTATTACTGGAAATAGAACTTGAATGTGTTATTTCAGATAAAGCAAAGATATATTGAGAAAAGCTTCAGACAAAATCAGTCTGAGATTTGATGTGTATTCAAAGGACATCAGATTTAACCATGTTCATCAGTTTGGGGAGAGGTGGGAGGACGAGCTCATGGCTGACCCTGAGCTGATGTCCCCACTTTTTTGAGCAGATCAAAATGAAATCACCACAGATAAAATTTGTGGGAAACCTCATCGGAAGAAAGAAAAGGGGAAAAGATGCATGGAAAAACTAATCATGGTAAGATACATTTTTCAAAATGAGATGGGACTTTAAAGGAAGCACTTAGCTAGGTAAAAAAAACCAAAAAAGCAAACATTAAGATTTGAAAATATTAATGGATAGGTCTACATAGAGTTGTGAACAGTGAATTATTATCAAAAGATTATGTTTCTAATGAGGAATGTATGGGATAGGGTCTCAGATTTATGTTAATTGATATCTTTATCAATGAACAATAAAAAGAAACACCACATCACTGGCAATAATGTCTGAAAAAATTTAATGAGTGAGGAAATGTAAAGACTGAAGAGATGTGGTCACTGTTGCAATTACCAGTCTTACAAGTTCACTGGAAATGCCATATCGCATTTGAAAGTTTTTTCCTAAATGATGTGTCTAGTTCACACAAGTAATAATTTGAAAAAGCCCTGCAGTCAGGAGGTTAGATTAGGTGCTGACAGTTGGCCTCTGCAGCATCACAATCCATTAATCTCTACATCTAATATATTTATTTCTTCTTGTTTGTAGAGCCGTACTTGACAACAAATGAAAAGTTCTGGGTTTATGTCATGAGACTACTATGTGAAATATTGAGAAGATAGGAAACTTGTCATTAGTATGTTAAAGTTCAGACTTTTAACACAGTCATCTGATAAAATATATCAAGAAGGCAAAACTGTATTAAATTAAAACATGTAATAATTAATTTGGTATAGTGCATTTCCTCTTCTTAGAAGCATAGAAATGTTTGTTGGAAGGATCATATGGTGGCTCTCTTGCTCAGAGCAAGGCAACATAAATGTCTGAAAGTGCAATCTGCAGCTGTTGCCCCTTATTATGTCATCTGGTGCTATTGAGAAGAGTATGACTGTGCCAGCTTTGTGACTGCCTTTTAAGCAGCTGTAAGCTCTCAGACCACCCCTTAGCCTCCTTGCTACCTAGCCTTACCACTACTTAGATACTTGTCAAACTCTAAAAACAATGCTGTCAAATACTGCAGTCCATGTACCAATGAAAAGGGACACTTTATTCTTTTTCTCAGGATGAAGAAAATACTTAGCTTGCACCTTTCCTGTTATATAGTATATCACCAAGATAGCATACATATCAAGCCTTTTCAAAAACAAAAAAGTATCCTTCCAAAGTCACCATGGCAAACTTTTCTGGTTCCTTTGAAGCATCAGGCTGCTCTGAGGTAAAAGCATTTCTTGTTGTCTGCTTCCTGGTCTAAATGCCCCGTAACCTGGGGATCTAAATATGCCATTAGATGCAAGAGCACAATACAAATGTTAAGTCTGGGTAACATGCATATTGAAGCTCTGAAAGGAAACATTTAATAGCCTTTAAGGTTCTTTCAGACTCTCAGCAGCCCTCTTCAAGTTATCTCTTACCTTCTATGCCACATCTCACTTCAGAATAGCAAAAGCAGGAAGATGTATGGCAGAAAACATCCACAAAAGAATTAAACGTAACTAGCATCCCTTTTTATTGTCAAAAAGTACTGAATAAATGTTGAAAAGGTATATCTAGAATATTCTTCAAACCACGACTAAACCTCACCTGGTGTCTGATATTAACCTTCAGCCATCTTAGAAGATTTCTTGAAAGCTAGAAATCCAGAAATTGCCATTATCAATGACAGGAAAAACAAAACAAAACAAAAAAAACAGCTAGGGATTGACTCATCTCTTTCATCACTATTTTTGGCTGGTATATTATTTGGAACTAAGATAACTCATTGGAATGGACAGAGTTTTACATCTAATATGCATAGTCAACCATGATGAATTGCATGGCATTTTTTGAGTATCTAGCCATAATGTCTGTCTTGAAGGCAGTTCTAAATTGCTGCTATTCCAGATCATCCCATGCCTGGACTGCAGGGAAGAACATGCAATCTAAGAGAAACATGGCCCAAAGATTTAAAGTATCATTGTCCAACATCTTAAACCGCTCAGGTAATGAATTAAAAGGTAATGAAGGCTGTGAGGCACAAGTGAAAGTATGAGACAAACACAGCACTACAGTCTGAACTAAGACTGCTAAATGAAAATTAAATTAAACTAAATGATTACTTAAAACTAACATATAGTAACTTTTTTTTGCTGTAAGTTCATATAGAATAAGTTACTAGATCTTCCCATATTGTTCTTGTTTATCATGTGCTGTTGGATAGAGCAGTGGGAAAGTAGCACAGAGCTTCGGTAAGGTATCCAAGATAGCCTTGAAAGATGGCCATTATTAGTCTTTAAGATCCTGTATTTTTTGTCTAATGATGTAAGCACATTTATTTTGCCAATGCTGCAAGTTATACACGGCATCAATGGATGTCAGTTTTAGCCCTGCTGTCAGTTTGCACCCACAATGTGGGTGCTCTCATGGAAGTTTGCACCCTCAATGATCACGACTGAAAACTGCCTTCATTAAAAAACAGACAAGAAAATACATTCATTGGCAAGCAAAGTGTGCTGGGAGCTGTGGACAAGAGAGACCTTGTAATCAAGAAACCACAGCTGAAAGGAGGCCACCCCAAGCCTATGCACACAAATAAGGAAATGCATACAGGACAGCATGATGGAGAATGTGCTCACACTTTTCCTGGGAAATCAGCATGAGTGAAGCCCATCTGAAGTGCCTGTACATTAATGCACACATAGCATGGGCAATGAACGGGCGGAATCAGAGGTCTGCATGCAATTGCAGGGCTACGATCTCTTTGGGATCACAGAGATGGCTCACACAGCTGGAGTGCTGCCACAGCTGGATACAGGCACTTTAGGAAAAACAGGCCAGAATGGCAAGGATGGGCAGTTGCCCTTTATGTGACAGAGCAACAGGGAGGCATGGCACCCTGCCTAGGGACAGATGATGAGCCAGTGGAGGGCTTACAGCTTGGGGTTAGATGGTGGACCAACAAGAGTGATGTGAGTGTCTGCTACTGTAAGTATATCAGCTGACTTAATACCAGTTAGTACTTCTCTTGCCCCATGTATATCTTTAGACCACGTAACACTATTACTGCTTTGAGTCTCTGGCATCTTTTCAGAATACCTTTAGGCATTAACACCTTGGCTATCATGGAACGGTTTATTTTCTCAAGAAATCTAGTTTTTGTCTTGATAATGAATGAACCAATTGTTGAAATCTTACTTTTTGATTGAGGAACAAAATTCTCATTTTCTGAACATGTACCAATAAATCTGAAATAGTCAGCAAACCCAATTTTTGTTGGTTGTTGAAGCAGACAATGAAAAAGACAACCAGCAAAGCCCACCAAAAAGGAAGGCTAAAAGGTACAAGGAGTTACATGCCAAAGATGATTAATTAGAAGTCTATAAAAAATGTGCACTCGGAAAGAAATACTAGGAATTCATTTCTTAGGTTAGGTTAAACACCATGGGGAGACTTAATGTATAAAGTTCACCCTTAAGGTTAAGCTTATGACCATATCTGGAGTTTAAGTCCACTTGAACCCACTGAAATCTGCCTGCACTTCTAGAGTCAATAAAGTGAGATGCTGAGGTTAAGACTGAGTCTATATGCAGTGAGAATGTAATTAAATTAACTAGTTAGTTTATCTAACCTCTTTGTGGGATACTTGAAGGATGCATTATTCTTAATTTGTTCTGCTTCACAATGGCACAATACACCTTCAAGTTTACCTATGTTTGTTTGCCAGTTAACAAGTTTTTGAATGTCACCTTAAGCACTAAACACAAAACAGCAAATTATCATAATTAAGTTAAATTTGGAGCAATTGTTCTCAACCTGTACCCATTTTGAAATTTGCTGCTTCTGCTGCAGACAAGAAGTACTTGTCTGCATAATTCTAACAATTATTCCAAAAGAAGATATTTTTTCTCACTATAAGCCCCTGCTTTCTTTAAAAAAAAAAAAAATATAAAACCTGCATAGACTTCTAAATGTTAGGAGATAGATGAAAATGAGCACTGTTATGTCTATTGACTTCATTGTCTGTCCCTAACTTCTCCCCAGCTGAGGCTAGAAATAGCTTACAGCATTTTTGCTTTGCACCTGAATTTCCCTTTTTCAAAGCAAACTGAAGATATAAATATAAATTTCAGACAGTAAATATTGGTGCCTAAATCAAACAGTCAGAGTTCAAGATTTTAGCCGCCTTTCTGAAAGATGTTGCCCATGTATATAAATAGGTTCATGTGTGGCTTTTGTCCTCCCTGCACAGTGTATACACGTACTAAATACTCGAATTGACTTATTTCATGCCGGCAACACAAATTTTCTTGAAAACAGCCTGAAGCAAAATTTAGAGTCTTTATTAAGTTTTCAAGGAAGATGAGATGTTACAGGTGCTCTGGAGAAATAATTGAGGAAGAAATTGTGACTAATGCTTAGCCAAGCTAAATGAATACAAACAACTGCAAAGGTGAGCAGAATGTCCAGAGGTTAAGACAGCACTGCACCCTGAAGGCTGGAGAGACCATTCATTTATTACAGTAACCGGTTTCTGATAGCTGAGGCTGTGGACTCCATTCTCTAACCTGCTGAGCAGGAGACTTTGCTGAAAGCCACTTTGTTAACAGCCATGACACCAACTGATCCACTACCACGTCATGAAATCATCATTAAATAACCAGTGTTGCAGTTTGAACAAAGCAAAGGTGCTTCCAAATATATTGTAAAGAAATGAAACATGAAAAGACATCTGCTTCCTCGACCAGACATATTCCATGTAAGAAACTTAGATACTTGTATCCTGATTTTTACTTGGTTCGCGAAGATGCTAACATGCTGAGCATTTTTCTTATTACTGTACCGCATTCTGCCAGCTTCCATCAGGTGTTGACATGGCATAGCATTATCTATCATGCCTGATGGCACAAAACTCCTTGTGACACGATGTGACTGGACAGTGGATCTTGCAATGTTGCAAATACAGTGACGATGTGTTTAAACCAGTGAAGGGTCAACACTAAAAGTTCAGGTGAACTTTAAGTTCAGATGCTTATCCAAAGCTACTTGGAAGTCATAAAAGTATGGTTTTGGTTTCGTGCTCCTTCTTGAGATCCCAGATCAGCAATATTTCTTTTAAATTAGTCTCCAAAATAGTCAAATTCTTACCTGAAGCCATAGAAATAATTTGTAAATGATTTCTGTGAAATGAAAATAGATTTGCACCTTCACCTATTTTATCCTCTTTTAAGCCATCTTTTTTCTTCCCTGAACCGCAGTTCAGTGATAGACTCCTTCTCAGCTCTGTGTCCTCAACAGGTACAGTATTTTGTGCTCAGCCCTGCTACTGTACTCAGATCTTTAGGGTCTGCCTGGATCAGGGATGCATTGTTCAGATGTTGCTGCAACCATCAACCTCCCACCAATTAAAAGAGCTGTGTATCACAACATTTTGACCAGCCAGAAATGGTCTTAGTCATTGCTCAGTTTCTGATTTAGTTTTCTATCACCTTGCCCCTTCTAACTTCCATCACTGCTATCTCTCTACTGCCCCAGCCACGTTACCTCTTTGTAATACGGAGGAGCAGGAACCCAACCCAGGACCCAAATGAGTGGAGTATTATGTCAACACAGAATACAGAACTGCCTAGCAATGAATCTAAATGACTGTGTGTTTGTAAAGGGTAGCCAGACAAGTAACCCACAGAGAACATACACAATATAATTCTGGTTCTGCCTACAGCAAAATGTCAGCTGCTCTAATTGAGGCACATCCCAGCAAATATTGAAGGTGAGATGATAAATACAGATCAGCTTGACATCAGCTGCCACAAGGAAAACAAATGAACTTACAGTGATGGGAAAGGTGGAGAATACCAATAGCACAGACAAACTGAAAGGAAATAACGGTCAGATCTTGCCTACATATTTTAATTAATGATTAGACAGAAATACTGTGTTTAAAGAAGGGCATATAAGGCACTCTGGAACAACTACAGCATATGTCTATCGAGCCTAGAAACCTGTCTCTGAAAACAGGGTAAATATACAGTGATCTTTCTCCAGCATATGCTCACAACCTCTAACAGACAGTTAAATTATATGTCATGTAATTAAAATGCATGGGGTCAGTGATTCCAGCCTTTGGTGTCATTCATAAAGCACCAGTTCTTGGTGTCTCAGGCTGTGGTTTCAGTAGCATATTGGCTTCTCTGATGTTACCCACTCCTGTCTGTGCACCATATTAACCTTTCAGTTCTTCCAGCAAAACCACTTCTATGCCTCTGCTGAGAGCAAATCTGGGCAATTGCTCTGGCTTAATGTTTACTTGGGGAAAAAGAGAGAGAGAGGGACAGAGAGAAGGAGAGAGAGAAAAGTGTTTTCAAAGCCAAATCAGGTCGCTGCAAGCTGACAGTGTGGGTGCACAGACATTTGTGCCAGTACAGCTAAGAGGCCCATTCATCACAGCATGATGAACAAGCAATTGAGAATGTTTCTACCTCTTGTGATTGTTGACAAAACCTTGACGATGGAGGGAAAGAGGCTAAAGTCTGTTATTTTTAAAATCTTCCCCTTACAGACCAGGAGATGCCAGCTAACTCGCAGAACAGGAGCTGTTGCAGGAACTGGAAGTGCCAGGGAAGCAGGCAGTTTCAAAAGCCAAGAGAATCCTTAAAACAAAAGCTGCTGAAGTAATTCCTTACTGAAAATCGGAATGAGCACTTGTAACTGTGGAGCTTTCTCATAGCAGCTGGTCTGGAACCACTTTTCTTACTTTTTATCAAACTTTTCAGCCCATCTTTACCCTGTCTTTTCCACACAATTGTTGAATACTGCCTCAGTCATAAAACAGACACAAAGCAGGTATACTGCAGCACTCAAGCTGTGCTTGTTTTCAGTCTGTAGTTTTCAATTTTTCATACAATAAATGAGTACCCTTTCCTACTGAGATACTTTCAGTTATAAATGCCTCTATTGTAGAGGGTGCTCTGGAGGGAACTGGTTCAGATAATGCAATGCTGAAAGGCAGGGGAACATTTTTCCTAATTGGACTCTTGAGTTTGGAAAATCTTTCTTTACTGGCTGGAGGAAATACTTCAGACTGAATGTCAGGGCAAGAGATGATATATAAGAAAGCGAGACTGAAGGAATCTAAGGTAGAGCCGAATTTATGACTCTTGAATAAATCTTTTTTGATTGATTGCATTCAGTCTGTTTCTGTGCTCAGTTGAAACTCCTTTAAACAGCAGTCCTGTCTCCTTCATTTGCAAAGATTTTAGAAATATGCCTCTCCCTCTTGTCTTTGGTGTTCAAATGACTGTAAGCATTTTTCAGCCTAAGAATACTGGTCCATATTAATTCCTGGTTTAATACTGTGGCTTTGTGCCAGACATCATTTTGACCCATTATATATAACATAATAAAAGGAGCACTGTAGAGAGAAAGAAGATTTAAAGAGCATAATGAAGACTTACAGCATTAGCAAAGGATAAAAATAGCTGGGTAAAAAAGAGAAAGGAAGGAAAAAGATCTTGAGACAATATGTAGAGAACTACAGGGCAATAACCCCACTGTTAGAACAGTAAACAACCATTCTAGTTTTTATTTGAAACACTTAGCAAAAACCTGAGAAAGATAAGCTGACAGAGCTCAAGAAAAGATGGAATTTTTCTTCTCTTACAGAAAATAATATGCACAAGATGTAGAACTAACATCAGACATAACGTATTCGCTCGTTCTAATTGCTTTATGTCTTTACATGTGGGAGGTCTGTTTCAATTCCAAACTTAACTGGATGCTCTTTAACTAAGTCTAAGAAAATGACCCCAGAAGTTCCCATTTCTGTGACCACCAGTCTTAGGAAAACTCAGAAGTCAGTTGGCACCTTCCTGAAAACTCCCTAAACATCTAAATGACATGCACAGGTGTGCATATATTCCTGGTTTTTTGCATTCTGTACAAAGAAGGACAAGTCAGAAGAGAGAGAACGGCAGGAGCAAAGTACAGTGACAGAGATTAACTAGTGAATAATATAGCACAGAGAACAAGAAATAATACTAGGAATACACTAGGAAACCTAGTGTGTTCCTTGCATTAAAAGAACTAGGGACCCCTTAAGTAAGAATATTGTGTGTGTATCAGTTAAATCATAATTCATATAGTTTAGCTGTAGAACACTTTGTAACAAGATGTTATAGAGGCCAAAAGTGCAAACTGGTTCAAAACAGGGTTAGGCAAAGTCATGGATTATTTTGCATTTACTGGTTGTTATTAAATACAGTCTTTGAAATACACTCTTCCAGACTGCTAGAAGTATACCATGGGAGGATCACTCTGTATTGCTGACCATTATCAGTCTAGATGGAGACAGGCTACTGGGTTAACAGCTCATATGTTGGAGGTTGCTTTCCTTTTGACTGTTTTATAGTTTGATGATTGGTCTACTGTGAAGGGAAACACTGACAGCAAACCCCTCACAATGAGTCAGAAAATCCTTCCAAGATTTCTACTTCTAGGTAAATGACATAAACATTAGTAATACATATATGTACATGGATGTGTGTATAGTGGGAATATACAGTGGGAAACAGCATCACCTATAGTTTCAGGCATCTTTTTAAAAGAAGAGCAAACTACACCAATTTAGGACCCTGAGCCTGAGCTTCCTTCTTGGCAATACTATGTGGAGACTTGAATTATGGGAAATATTCTAGTGCAAATTGTGCAGACAGCCCATACATATATCACAAAACTTCCCTTCTTAAAAACTAATAAGTTTTAAACAGGTAACTTCTATGAGCCTTATCTGCTTTTCAGGTGACTGCATCTTTGATTTTGCTTTCTGACTGTGCATTTTGGATTGTCTTCTACATAACGTTCATTTCTCCAACCTTAACTATCATTTTGCTCCTTTTTGTTCCCCTAATCTTATTTCTGTTCTGGCTGCTGTCTGATTCACGTGTAAAGCTCTTTTTTGGTTTCTTAAATAGTCTTTTGCAGAGCAATGAGAATAAAATCACTCCTGTTGTAAAACATGGGAAGTTTTTTGTTTCCTCTTCATATCAGAGTATTTCTGTCCAAGCCAATTTGGAGTAGTTGCTCCAGTGATAACATGCATATAGACATTAAACACAATGTACATATTGAATTGCTTCTATCTACTAATTTTATACAAAACATATTGCTTACTTTTTTCCTTACTGTAACCTTGATGAAACATCACCAAAATCAACACCTTTATTTTCCAGCTAATTATTCATACACAAATTGTGTATTTGGTGCAAGAAGATAGCCAGTGAAAATCTGTTAGTATTACTGTGTGACACAATATTATTGTTATTCAGGTTCCATGGCTGACACGTGCTAGTGGACAATGCACATGGCTTTATTATTATTTTACCCTGACAAAAGGCTAGCAAGAGATGCTAACTGAACAGAATTATTAAAACTTTCTGTCAAAAATTAAGTGCTAGTTAATGGAAATTGAGTAAAATGTTCATCAGTTTCAAGCCTAAAGTAAGTGAATCAAAAGGCGGCTGGACATATGGCAGAAATTTGACTGTGCAGTAGGTCATAAATAATGAGCTGCATTACTTGGTTAAAGAAATCTTAAAGCAGCCAAATTCAGGGTTCTCCATCTGGAAACCAGGAATGCAAGCTATACCTCAAGAATGGTTAAAATTGTCTTGGAAAGCAGTGATTCGAAGGAAGACATATGGGTCACTGTAGATAATTACATCAGCATAGCTGTCAGAGCAATCTGCAGCAAAGAAAGCTAATGTAACACTTACTTATGAGCAAAACCTGAAGAACATCAAGTAGAAGCAGGGAAAGTTTTACCTCTGATACATTTTAGCAGAGGAAACTACCTCTATGTTGAGTTTTGGGGTCCACATTTGAAGAAGGATATGGAAAACACCAGTGAGAGATTCATGAGGAGCAAAGGCCAGGATGATGAGGAGAAAACAAACATTTCATAATGGGGTTTATGAAGTCAATGTAGGAAGGTAGGGAAAACAATGGCATTCCAGACTTGTTCCTGAAAATATAGAAAGAAAATGTTTAATATTTACTATGCATAGTATGAGCCAAATTACGCTGGTGTTAACTTGTCTAAAGTTACTGAAGTTTTCTGGGAATTAAATTTGCCCAATTCTTTTGATACAGACAGACATCAAAGACAGATATTTCATAGAGATCAATATTGCACAAAGATGTAAGACTTTATCAAAATGTGCACATTTTGGACTCTGAGCAGTGAGCAGTCAGTGATGTAGTTATATGATCACTCACTAATGGACATGAAGATGTACTCAAGAGCTAAGATATTGAGAGAACCCGTATTTTCCGTGTGCTATAGATCTACAGCGAATGACACAGCAAAAACAGACAAAATAGGTTTTTCCAAAAAAGAGCTAAATAAGAAGCATAGAAGAAAGCAACCACTGCAGAGTGTCTGGTTTGGGAACTCTGCTGTGCTACTGGTGAAGAAGTCACCTTATTGAGAAGAGGTCTAGAAAATTCAAAACACCCTTTAATCCTATTTTTTTGCAAAAACCTGTGGGTTTCTAGAACAGCAAAATAAAGATGTAATTGAGTATAAAGGGTGGTGATGGTGTCTCTCATTAGCCTTTTTGCTTCATGCAAAAACAGTGACAGCACCGAGAAAACTGGCTCATATTAGTGAACATTGGCAGTGAATAGACAGGTATCTAGATGTGACAGGTGAGGTAAAGAAACCCAGTGCCAAACAGCACAAAAAGAATCAGCTAAATACAGGCTGGAAAACAAAGAACCTAAAATTATATCAAGGGTGAAATTGCATGGCAGTTCTTCTATAATGCCCTCTAAAAATAGACAAACAAATGCAATACAAAAGGACCATTTTCAAAGGTGCTCTATTTATTTCAATAGCACAATGACTAAGGCAAGTGAACTTCCCTGTTCCTTCGGTATTGACCTAGAGCTGTCACTTTTCAGTATCCATGTACTTGTATAAGACATTTGTAACGCCAACCCACCTAGCAGTACTCAGGAAATCGGTAAAAGCTTATAATCCTTTGCAGTAGACTTGTTACACTAAAGTGCTGCTCTTAGAAATAAAAGCAGGCATGCCTAACAACCCCTGGCTTGATTAAGCACCAAAAAATCTTCAACATCAATGAGAACAGAGTGGAAATACAGACACTGCGAACAAAGAGTTCAAAGTTACATTTTATGCTGTTTTAAATGTGCTCACACATCCTTTTTGCAAATGTTCACATATCACGTGCATTTGTCCATCTTAGACATGCAGCTGTGACACAAATGTACTGTCTGGCCTTCTAACTATGTATATTTCACAAGCTTCTGATGAAATGCTCTGAATCTGTAGTGCCATGACCAGCAGAATCATGGCTCTGTGAGTTTACTGACTAATAAAGGAGAAAAATTAATATACCTTATGAATTTAATCTTTTAAGTCTTAACATCTTTCAAAATCAAAACTTAGCACTCCAAAAGAGGTATTGCAATCATCAGCAGTGTGCCACACTGACACTCAAAATATGTATACTGATACTGAATCATCAGTGCAGTATATGATATTTTGGAGTTTAATATTTCAAAATGTTTCTTCTGGACATCTTCCTGGATCAAATTGCCTACAATAATCTATAAACATTACTTCACTTTTTTTCTAGACAACATAACACTGTCATTTAAAGGACTGTACTCTCTGCTGAGACATGAACACTTTGACAAAATCATTTGCATAGCAATGCTGCCACACAGAAGAAGATTAATTTGGGAAGCTTTATTATCTTAGACAATCAACTTTGCAATTAGATGTTATCTCAAGAGAAATTTGGAATCCAAAGAACAGCAAGGAACAGAATTAATCCAGCAGAGTCATAACCAGACAGTAGTCCAAGAGATTTGCCTCTTGCTAATGGAGCAGCATTGATGTAAGTGATGTTTCCCAAAAGAAAACTCTCTGTTAGTGTTTTAAGACCACACCTACTCACAGAAATAGCATTTACCGGCACTACGTAAGTTAAATTACAGAAATGCATTGACACTGATCAGTCTTCCTCTTGATTTTCCATGAGAGTTGAGTTCAAATTGCCTTTGAAAATCTCTCCCTGTGGCAGGAAACCTTATGTTCACTGCACTGTTTAAGTAATGCAAAACAGGCCCGTAGCTGTACTATCTTAGGCTGTGATCCTGTCAGATTTCATAAAGTGAGCAATACCAGGCATTGAAGAGGAGACCTCTTCAAAGCAAAACCAGATGGTGCAGGAGGTGGTGCTGGCGACTTAATAATTGACATGCTTCCCTCTGAGTCAGTGGTGAGCTGAAGACTCCATAGCCCAACGTGTTGCTAGGGGTACTGTCAAGAATCCTGTCTTTCAAATTCAATGTGAATCAAAATCTGTGGCTAGTCTGTCTCCCTAACAGGATAGCTTTAAGAATCTGGGGGCTGTCAGGAGAAGGAAGGAACTAGGTACTAACAAGGACAAAGGAGGTGCTTTTCCAGATTAGGGAACTGATTTCATGGAGGGGTATTCATGTATATCTGATGGGACTTCATACACAATGTGCAAGTCTGAAGGCTCAGGGATTTTACACAAAATGTTAAATGTGAGTTTCCTTAAATGCAATTTATTATTGGTACTAGTAGCCATTCTGTAGTAGAACCACTATATTTAGACATGTTTTTTTAGAAAAATAGTACAGTTTATGCTGGAGATTGAGTCTTACATATTCACCTTATTTATATTTCTTCCCTAGTACATTGCCCATTCTTGGGGTAACACTTTTTTCCTACTTTTTTGTTGTGAATGTAATCTGGTTTGTTAGGAGTAAAATACTACAAAAATGTACACCCTTAAAAGGTTTGTGACCCAGACAATTTTCAACACAACAGTTTCAGAGTCCAGCTGTAATACCCTTGCAGAACGAACCTTGCAGACAATAGCTTGGAAGCATAGCAAACCCTGGTGACACGCATAAAAGTTCATTGCTACAAAATGTTCATGACTTAGATGCCCTCAACCCTTTTCTACTAACTGAAGTAAGAAACTGACCCTCATTTTTTCCTCATGTTCACTCAGGTGACCATCTACAGTGAATCATGCCACAGATGGCAGCCTGGATGGGAAAACAATACCTTTTCATTTCTTTTACAAAGCCCACCAAGCTGTCCAGAAGCCTGAAGAGTAAAAGACAGCTCAAGCAGCCAGCAAATACAAAGCCTTGCAGATATGTAGTTAGTGAAAAGATTAGTCAAGAAAGGCACAGTACTCTTAGATACAGCACATGTGCCACTTTTCAAAACTTGCTATATTTTTAAGAAATAGTTTATAGTATGTTCCTGACATCATACGAGCTGGGTTAGCACAGAGTACCATAGGAAACAGAAAGGAAGAGCTTCATCTACTGAGAAAGCTCCATGTCCAGTGCCCCTTTGTCTTACTTATATCATCAGTCTTCAGACTAGAGCCATTTTTGATGTGGTTTAAACAACCTGTCATTAGGAATTCACTAGCATAGCTATATTCATGGATAACGCATTCATCTATTAAAGGCATATGTAAATGTCACAAATGTTTTCCTAAGTGGTCTACTGTTGTTTTAGCTAAAGGTAGTTAGCACTTCAAAACAACGCAGTCTGGCTTTCAGAACATTTGTAATAAAGTCTATCCTTTTCAACTTCCTATAGTATGCCTTTCCTGAACCACAAACAAGCAGTATGAATGAAATAGTGGTGATAGATGCACTAAAATTTGCTTTGGAATTGTCAGTCTTTTTTTTTTTCCCAGTGTCCCTTCTTTGCATATGAGTCTCAAGTGTGTATTGACCGGAAAATTATTCCTACCTAGAGAGCTAGGCCTATCAGCCTTCTAAATTTTTTCTTATAGCAGTTTGTTTTCTTTCCTCTACCCTCACAAGAGCCTAACAAGCCATGCACTCTCATCACATGGTGATTACAATTAGTGTATAAGACTGGAAATGCAGTATGAGTAATGCATCATGTTCTGTGTTAAACAAATCTTCTACTGAAAATTAGAAGAAAAATGCTATTCCAAATACTAAAAATAAGCAAAATCTTAGTGGATTAATTGATAGCAGTTTAGGTCCTCCCTGCAGTTAGCTAATTCACTCCTGATTCTTATCTTGTGAAAGGCACATTCTTTTTCATTCAACAATTTTTAATCTGACACAATAATATTTCTGGGTTTCGTGGACTTGCATTTTATTGGAAACACAAGGAAACAAATTATGTCTGAATGATAAAGAAATGGAAACAATGCCAATGAAATATTCAACCTGAAAGCACGTTTTCTAAATTTCCCTTCTGAATATCAAGATTTGGAACAGGGATGGTTTTATACATTTTCAACGGCTCTTTGAGCACCACTGTTTCTGGACCACACATGCTAGTGCCAGTGTTCTGTGCATTTATGGGCTCTTGCTCTCCTTACAGTAGTATTTTTACAGTCATTACTTAGTTTCCCTTTGTCCTCTTCTCTGTAACAGTTGAGAGGACACAGGCTTTGTGTTATATACTATTTCTTAAACTTTGAAAGAGAGGAAAGGTAGAGTAGAAGTAATTTGAAATTACGTCTTTAGCTTTTTTAACACTATATACTTCTGAAGTAAATATTTAGAAGTCAAATGTATTATTATACTAATGCTTTCCTTGTGCTATAACTGAGAAATGGTCCTCACATCAAAATATGACCTACCAGTATGCTCTCCAGATACTAAGAAAAAAAAACTTTTTGTATTCACCCCACATAAATCCACTAACCTCCAAAACTCAGGGCTTACGTCTCACTTACATTAAAAATATAAATATGGCTTTGGCAGATTCAGGTCCACAGATATTTCCAGATAAAGCTAAACATAACTTAATGTGAAAGAAAGAAAGATTAGGCCTTCCATTTTCAATTAAAAATTATTAATTATTACATTTCATAGGAAAGGTGCCAGTCAGCTGTGTTTTTTATTTATCTGTTCATTTTACTACTACATTAGAAGAGCAAAAATAGTATTTTCTTTCCAACAAACCTATTCATTTGACAAATATTTTATATCACTGGTTGACTACTCAGCATGCCTGCCTTTTGTTAACATCATTGACAAAGGAGTAGACACATGTCTGGGGTACCCAACTGTGTATTATCTACACTACAAATCACCTGTCTTCACTCGTTAACTCCTGCATTGAAACACACAAGGGAGCTCAGGTGTTCATATCACCAAGGCATGAATTCTTAAAACTGTTTTTTCTTAAACTGACTGGTGAACTATCATGGGTGAATGGGAAAGCAAAAATAAGAACTGGTGCATTTGAAACAGAAGTTGACACCTATATAAAAACAGAGATTGAAAGCCTAGCCACAGTGCTGTTGTTCAATATTTGGAGTCACATAGAAGTCAGAATGTGAGCTGACATCTTCACTCCATTTATGCTTAAGGGCAGAGGACAACCTCCTTAATAGTGACATGTTTTTGATTTCATCATCTTGAGGAAGCTCTGCAGGACTTTGCATGCATCTCCATCTACAAATGTATTTTGGGGTTTGTTTTTTAAATATGGTGCATTGCAAATCCATCCTGTAACTCCAGTAACTGTATTGACACCACTGTTCCCTCTTAAGAGTTCAAGAACAGTTGAAAAAAGCACCATTAATTTTCTCTTTCACTGATAACAGTGTGTGTCTTTTCTGACTAGTGTACAACGCAGGTAAATAACTATATAAGGCTCATGATCATCTTACAAGCCTTGATTTCACAAGTGACATTCAAATGTAGAGGTTAGGTTTACTGAATTAATCAAATTACTTGTTAGACAATTGCTTTCTGGTACCTCTTCCTTACAAACCCAGTATGCTATCATTTCTCAAATAATTGTAAAAGTTCAATAAGAATAATAGAGCTCCTATCACTCTCCGTAGCAGTTAATCAATGACTGAATTAAATACAATTGAACCACATACACCATAACTGCATTTCATGCTATCCTATTTGTGACTGAAAAGTTACAGAGAACTTTTTTCAAGCTTCCTTGTAACCTTTATAATTTTTGGACGTTTTTATATCAAAGTCAATGACAGTAGAATCAAGTCCAGTATATTTAAAAAGTAATGTACTTTATGTCGTATAAAAAAACAGGAGAGATGTAAGCTCACAGTACACCTGATAACTTGGAGACCATGCATTTAATTAATGAATAAAAAAACAACTCCAGTGTCTTCTATATAACACAGATGTAAAGCAATTCTATTTTTGTGTGAAATTCAGGTCACTTTTTCCTGGGCTGTAATGGAAACTGAGAGGAAGCTTACAGCATTGCCCCAGCAAATTGATTCTGTTTGGGAACTGGCTTTTACTACCTGTGCAGAGCAGCTCTTAGAAACACAGCTATAGGCTCTTTTCCTCCATAAAGGCCATACAAGGAAACTCACATCACTTTGTGGAATATCGTATTAGCTTAAATCATTCTTCATCTGAGCATTTAGGTTTTCCTGGATGTCATCTACAAGGCAACACTAAAACTCCAAAACACATGTTTAACCTTAAGCATGTATGCGGTTCTGCTGAAGCCTTCCAGATCAGTCACATGCTTAAACTTAAGTAATTGCCTAACAGCTTCATTAGAGGGAAGCCAAAAGAATACATTTCCTTTATTATTTCTGATGGTCTTCCACAAAGATACAGAAGGAAAAAAAAGAAAGCTGAAAGTAATCATCATCATATAACCATAAAAATGTGGGAAGATAAATTCAGAGCAGGTTTTTTTTTTTTAATACATAGTTTGATACAGACAACAATTCAGTTGGTTTCTGCCTTTCTAGCTCTAACAGTTCAGTTAAAGTTTCTGTTTCTTTGCTTACTTGTTTTCAAAAAGTTCTTTAAAGTGACTATCAGATTGTCATGAGTTTACATTTTCACACAAACTCACCCATACACATGCCTGTTTGCAAACTGCAAATCCATTGTGTTGTGATGGATTGGAATCACATACTGTACCTTTGCACAGAATGGCAGAGAGACTGATTACTTGACATGCAGTGCTTCAATACTTTCTCTGTGCTGTTTAATACGTATCTATAGGCCTTATTTATTGGACAGTATTCAAATCCTTGTGGACCAAATAACTCATTTTCTCAGGTGCTTTTCAGTCAGGGTCTCAGTAGTCTAGAATCTGAATACTTTCCAAACCTTAATTAATATATTGTTGCACAATCCTGTGAGAAAAGAGGATTATACTCTCCAATTAACAAATAGGGAAGTGAGAAAATGTAAGGTAAAAGTATCCATTACATCAAATGCCTATTCTAATATACCTGTATCTGATTTTCTCACACTATTGAACCTTAGATAGCACCATATATTTTGAGGGTAGAAGCCCCTTGGTTTTAGCTAGAGTACAAGATAGAACATTTTTAAAACAAACATGACGTGTTCTAGAAAATGAAAATTAATATGTGAGAATTTTGGTTTAATTGGCTCACTTGCCATTGCATAAATTCAGAGACAGTTAGAATTTATTTTTTTCATGGCAGCATATTCATTTGCTTCAACTGTGAAGATTTCTTTTCTGTTCCACTGGATTTCTCCTTCAGTCATGGCAAATCTACCCATTTCTGCAGTAAATCAGGCAGACATTATACAGACAACAGCTCCTCTCACTTCATGAGCTCTACTAAGCTGCAGAGAATCTTTATCCAGTGAGGCAGGAGGAAAATACCAATTATTAAGTCAATTGATGATGATACAAAGTGTATGACATATGTAAAAGTTTGGAATATTAAGAGGAGCTCTCTATATGATATATACTGTAACGGCATGGATTTTCATTTCAAATCCATCAAAAGGTGTCTCATAAGCACTAAAGACAGATTTCTAAGATAGTCAATGCTAATAAGTAGTCCTGTCACAAGATTTCATCAGAGAAATGCAATGAAATGACATTATCAAGCACTTAGGCAATACAGGTCAAGTGTAGAGGTTCTAACTTATTACAGTCTAATTTCTTGATTTCATTGTCTGACTTTGCACAGGTTGCAGTGACTAAACAGATAGCAAGATAGGTGGGGCAAGGAAGGACACAATAGGGTTGTGTCTATTGATTGCCTACATAAATTAGAAATAAAAATCACTGCCAGTAAATACGTGGGGACTGTATGAATTAATTGGTCTGAATGGCTTTTGCTTGTTCTTTTTGCTGGACAGAAAGGTTTTCTCTTTGTTTGGGAGCTGTGAAGAGGAAGAAAGGACTGTTCTCTCACCAAGGAGAAAAGACTCATTGATGTAGGAACAGAACAAAACAATAATCCAGGACAAAATTCAGGCCAATTGCAAATCTGGTGGCTCCAGCTGTGTTATATTAGATGCACTGAGCAAACTACATCCTCAAAATATTAAAATTCTTCAGCTGTAAGAAAAAAAGAAAGGTATTCTAATCTCATATACCTGGAAAATGGCCACCAAAGACAATATTACTACACATTCTAGCTAACTCTCATAACTCAGACAGCAACTGGCACAAGAACTCGACAAAGCTGAGCTTCTTCATTTAACTTCTTGGGTTGGTTTTTTTCCATTTGTTCCTAATGTTGAGAAATATTTTTTATAAATGAACTATCACTGAAACATAGTAAAAATGGGGAAATGGGTGGAATATTTTATTTCTTGCTTTCATACTGACAACTTTACCACAAATCCCAGTATTTTTCTCAAGCTGAATCAGAAAATAAAAAGCAGTCTCTATGGCCATTACCAGGATATTTTCCAAAATTAGTTCATCTGAATCATGAAAATAATTTGCGTATTAAACCAAAAGCAAATGATGTTGCTTTTCTCTGAAGTATTATATCGCTGGTTTGTAAACAACATAATTCTCATTAGACTGACAGAGTAGGAAGGATTTGTATATTTATACTCTATGTGGTACAAGTACCAATATTGTAAATGTGTACAGTTCAGTAATCCATGTCTATTGACCTTGTCATTCTGATTCCACTGAGAAAGTGGGAACAGTATTTTCACATCTTTTATTTACTCATAGGCTGAAATTAGTTCTATGGCCTATGGGCTCCCTGAAGCTACTTCTGTGATTCACTGAATTGCTTCTGCTGTGTTATTGCACATTAGAAATGAAATAACTGCCAACAGCAGTTGCTTTCTGACCGATACTGCAGGCCAGATATACTTATATTAAAACATGTTACAAGAGGTGTCTTCAGAATAAAATTATTATAACAGTGTTTAACTAGCCATTATGGATGAGAGCAAACTGTACTTGAGCTGTATTTAATACCAAGCCCAGGAGAAGGTTCCAACTTAGGTTTAAAACCATTTTTATTAACTTTGTCAACATTATTTGCCTGTATCTTACTGGAAGATTAAACTACTTTAGCCTGAAGCAATTTTGAGCCATACTTCAATAAAAATGTAATTTACAGCTGCTCTTTAGAATACATTTTAAAATCAAAGTAATCAAAACTGTAGCAAATTAAAGCCTACCAATCCTATGGGATCTAAGTTTGTTCCTAAAATCTTAGCCATAGTGCACACTCAGCCACATCCCAGTTCTGTGTTAGGATGAGACCTGAGCATGAAAGCCAGAAAAAGGACCACAGCTGAACAGTCTCCCAAGCTGGACAGCCATGCAATTAACATTACAGGAGCACATATACCTCTCTGCACATAACTGCAGAAAAGCATCCTAAATAGAATCTCTCAATAGTAGTAAATCAGAAAAATATTTAAATGTTTGTTTAGAGACAAGTAAAGGCTGCATAAAAAGGCTTTTCCAGATGAAAAATTCCATTGGTATTTACACAAATCTCTCAATTAAATCTGCACTAATGGAAGTATGTTTTGACTTTTTCATTATCATGGACTTTCCAATGTCATGTCGTTGTCCATTTCCATGACAGAACAGTGTATTTCTTATCTTTTTTGTATCAGCTTATAGTAAGTATTCATTTAAACTTTGTATGCTGCCTGTTGTAAGCATGTTTGTAGTAGTAATATGAAAAAGCTATTTGGTTAAATTAATTTTTAGCACTCTGCAACTCCTGGTATCTTCCGTGCACACACAGATAAATAAAATACCACAGGATGCATCCACTATTTTTAATAGTCATTTATATAAGCATTTCTACATATAAAGCACTGGGCAAACATTAAGTGATCTTTACCCCTTTGCAGTATTATCTTCATTCTAATCAACATTTTCACAAGTCACAGAGCACCAAGAAAATGCATTGATATCCAAGGACATAATCTTTGGAAACAGATACTTTTCTGCTTGTGCCCACACTTGCAGTGATTGCATGCCAGGCTGATACTGTGCATTCTGAACACTTTGAAGTGAAATCCGAGGAAAATATTTCATGTCATTTCAAATTGAGAAAGACAATACAGCTTTCTTGAATCAGTGTGGCCATTTTCCAATGTTCATAAAATCCTCATTTCTCTAACACATAACCCTGAGCCACACAGCCCCTTAATTTCCAAATTATTTCATGACAAATTTGACATACTGAGTTTTATAGGGCTGACACAACTTTAAACACAAAAGAAGTAACAGTGCACCATGAATTGTGATAATTTTTAGAAACACTTAACACAACCACAGCTGTTTAGCTCTTGCCCTGCTTGCAGAGTTTTATTTTTCAAATTTAATCCAACAATCACGGAAAATATCATACACAGTAATATTAGTAAATGTATTATATTAGTATATAATACATTTAGGTCACATTTGCTTCTCAGTGGTAGTAAATCCACCAACACCATCAAAATGAAACAAATATTAAAATATTATCAGTTTACAGACATTAAAAGTTTAAAACAGCTAAATCTGGAAGAAAAGAGTTATCATTAAGAATCTATTGGCCATTGAAAGTTAACTATCGATACATAATCATGTTTGTGAGATGCTACTGCATAATTAGATATCAAATGCAAAAGTATTAAAATAACTACAGATAGAAAGGTGGTTGTTGTTTTTTCCCGAAGTTGAAAATTATTTTGTCTTCTACAATGACTTACTACTTTAACTGTACATGAAAGAAGGGGAAAAGTTATACTTCCAACACATCATAAATATTCAGCATTCTAATGAAAAATGACTTGTGGCATTTTTGGCAAAACTACAAGCACATTCTGCAGTACTGAATCAAAGCTCTTATCATATGATTCACTAAAAATGTGAATGAACAAACACTATATTTGGAAAAATCATTTACAGAAGTTTATATACTCCTAAGATTTCAGCAGTAATAAAGGTCTTTTGTATTAAAAAAATGCTTTGTGTAAATGAAAATATCAGTGGTGGCAATCTTCACAGAATCCATCAGATCTTATTCTCAAGTCATTAGATAAAAAACTAATTTACAACAGTCATATTATTTTATGACTGAATATTTATGACTTCCATGTACTGAAAAACAACACTCTGAAGAAATATTTGTTAACATACTGGCCCAGATCTTCCAGCATGCCTGGTCATTGCATAGCTCCAAATTACATATAGAACTCTTCCTTGTTTGTGCTCCAGCTCTCCCGCTTTCATCTGTGAAGATCTGAAAGCCTCATAAAATTTGAAGGAACAACTTGTGCCCTCAAGACCTTCCACCCAGATCTTAAATAGCTATGGACTTTTTCTCCCCTTTATCAGCTTCCTGTGGAAAGTGGCATAAAGGTCTTTTTAAACACCTCAGCTTTCTGGAGGATCAACCTTAACATACAGTAAGATAAATTATAAAGTCAAATTCTAGCAGTGAGGCAAGATTCATGGATGCAAGAAAACTTGTAGAAGTCTGAAGAGAGGGTCTGAATGAATCAGAAATGGATACAATAATGTTCACACTCTAGCTACTTTAATTTGTTGTCCCACAAACAGCAAGTCAACTCCAAGCCTATGCACACAATCTCCAGATAAGGCTGGAAAAAAATATGCTTGCATGGTTCTTTGTCAGGACAATATAATGACTTATATACTCTTTGCAGTGTTATCAGAGAACCTGAATATCATACTGAAATGGATATCAAAAAAAGACATCATTAGGCCTTGTATTACAATAAATTACATGTAAATTAGCAGTTTTCTGCTAATTTCTTCATTATTCCACTGACTGATGAAATTATATATGAAAAGCCCAACTTTCTAGGCAGCTTAGAAACCTCTGTTTTGATATTTTAAACATACCACTAGCATTAGGCCTATCCCAACACCTCTACTACTGATTATTCTCAACAGACGAATGCTTGCTAACGAGAAAAGTAAAGGAGAAATGGTATGGTATGGAGGAGGTTTTTCCAAACTCCCAAGGAAACAACACAAGAAGGAATGCCTGAAGGAGACATTGGAATACTATAATTTCTTGGCAGTCTGAAGGAAAGGTCACTTCAGAAGGGCCATGCAGGACAAAAAAATGGAATATTGCAGTAAAGTATTCTAATGGCACTGAGGATCTTCACCAAAACTTTGCTGGAAAGTCCAAGGGAACTACAAAATTTAAAAACAACTATCTGTTTTGTTAACCAGTTCAGATTTTCAGGTAAATCCTCACTGAAATACATCTTATTTCACAGTATGTGTATTGACCTGTAAAGATAAGGGGTAAATGTGATATGGCGGCAAAAGCTTGTGGCAGCTTTCTACCAGGAGACACCGAAGTATTCATTCCTTTGTTCTTTCTTTTTTAGCCCTGTATCTTCTCCTATATAGGAGAAAACAGTCCTCCTGATAAGGAAGAGTTGTAGGGGGTTTGATAAGTTGTAAAAAAAAGAAAATAGACCCAAGGAACTCAGCTTGAAAGCTAGGGTTTTAAGGCCTGGAAAAATAAGTTTGGGTCACACTACAGTGCAGGCAAGAGTTTGGATCAAAAAACTTGCATAGAGCCACATTACTGTTAGGTCAACAACAATGCTAAGCTCCTCTGTACCATGTTTATGAATGTTTATTATTTGTAAATATAGACAATACTTTATCTCTAGATATCCACAAACTTCTCACTTCTTTCTTCTTCTAACTGAACTAAATTACTCTAGGCCCCATAACTGCAATGATATAAGTATGATAATACAGTGACAGATAGAGATATTTCAAATTCTTATTAGAAATTTATGGTACACTTCAAATAATAATGTTGCTATATCATCTGTTTGATTTAAGCATCACCATCACCGTATATCTTCCTCTTCAGGAATGAAGTAACACAGGTAGGTTAGGCAGATTGAAAATAAAGTAGGAAGAACCTGAAGTATGTCCAAAGTGGCTCATCAGTAGTAAAGGTTTTGGTTTCATTATCATCTGAATTTAAGCTCAAAATCCATTTGTATTTCAAAGTCTCGAAGACTAAAAACATCCTCTCATTTTTTTATAGTTGGTGGAAACAGAACTAGAAGAAAGCAGCACCTCCCCTCCTCCCCTTCGAAATTCCACTTCATCTTTTGAACCAATAAAAAAATTGGTATTCTCTTATCTGGATAGAAGGTATTTTGCTGTAAAATGGCAGACGCGGATAATAAGTTTAAGAACAGGCAGGCAGGAAACTGAAATTCTATTGACATATGCAGATAACAAAGAATAGAAAAGGAAGAAACACCCCCCCAGCAAGTAAGTTTCAACAATTTGCATATACAAAACAGATAACACTTTGCAGAGTGCATCTACCACAGTAGACGCGCTGAAAGCAGACAAATTCTCAGTCAGCCTGTAGTAATAGCCCTGTTATCACTGGTCTAAGGTGCATTAGCACCCTGAGAAAAAATGGGACTTGCACTTCCTTTTTCTCATTGCTCTATGCCTGCCATTTGCTCAGCAATCTACTCAATCTATTGTCTTTCAAACCCACCTTTGCTTCCAATGCATTGTATGGAGGAAAGTAGTGGGTTAGTAAAGGTGGAAGAAATTTCTGCAGTAACCAGACAGCACTCTGGAGCTTAAGTATCTGGCTGTATGCTCACCTCCTAGATTTGGATGCACTGATAAATTCTCCACATCTCCAACTGGATTTAGTTCTGCAGACAGAAAATAACTGCCCATTTAAATTCCAGTGAACTATGTTTTTATCAAACAAATTCTGCTGTTTTTCTGAGTTATGCTACTAAAATACAACATGAATAATTGCCTTTGTCCTAGTCCATAGTAATAGCAAGATTTGCAGACTGATTTTCAGCATATATCTTGGTACAGTGCCTGCATCCCCCTAGGCAATAGCACAGAGAATGCTGGACACTTAAATCATCACAGAAATAATGAAAGTGAATGGCGATTTCAATACCTTTTCAAGAGGTGGAAGAATGTCCAGATGTGCCAGACTTTGTCTGTGGGACGTTTCCAATAAGGTTGTTGGAAAACTCTTTCCAGTTAGTAATGATTGTTGAAGAACGTTCATCTGTGGGTGGGTGAGGTGTCTGTGATGGTCTTGAGAGGCAGTTTGAACAGCAGGGGAAGAACACCTCCATTTATGTAAATATGATTTTGTTTACATAATGAATAGGAAATGAAGCAGAACATTTTGAAGACATTCATCACTATGGCAGTGGCAAAGTCGTCTCTATTTCATGTTAGTAGAGATTGCATGAAAAAGACCTGATAGATTAGCAACAACAAAACTTTATGTAGAAGTCCTGAATTGTTTAAAATGTTTTTCTCCAGGAGATAAATTAAATCAGCATAAGAAAGATAAGGTCAGTTACATATACCATCTGCATGAGTCCTAGTAAAATATGCAAATCATCTGGGGAAAAAAAGAAAAGAAAAAAAAAGACCAATTCTATCTTTCTCAAAGCAGGAAATACAGATTTCTCAGGTACATAATTATTGAACATAAAACACGTTTTTGTCCTTGAGGTCCTAGGTATACTGGAATACACTGAGGTTTGCAATATTACATCAGAACACTTAGTTTCTCCGTGTACATGTGTTGACTTGCTTATGTTAATACTAATCTTTCCTATAGGTGGCCTACAGGACAAGGAAACAGAGTACAGAACAGCAATAGGTCTCTAAACCATTTAAATCATATAAATTGTGAGAATATAAACAGATGTTCTTTG
The DNA here is from genome assembly GCF_030936135.1 of Gavia stellata. NCBI lineage: Eukaryota > Metazoa > Chordata > Aves > Gaviiformes > Gaviidae > Gavia > Gavia stellata. The sequence goes on along the minus strand of NC_082598.1, from coordinate 18,333,721 downwards.
AAACAGTAATAAAATCATATGCTTGATTTTACTTCACTGGATTAAAACAGCACCCTAAAGTGAAGAACCTTCATCTGGCATCTGGTTAAGTATAATTACTTGGAAACACATGTCTTACAAAATTAAATCTAGCTTTTGGTATGATTACAACAATTATTATAAAATGGTCCTTAGGTTATATCTCCAAATCAACAGTTCCGGCATCATACCTCAGATCTTAATTTTGTGCCTCCAAAGATTTGGAGAAAATGCAGAAATAAAACTGTGTAGTTCCAGCAGCAGCAAAACAAAACTTAAATTCACACATGCTAGTACTGAAGTTAAGGGCTGTCAGTACAACTATATATACCATGGTTACACTTGTCATACAGTTCACTATCACACAAAAGAATGTGTTCCTCACCTTTTTGTCATGAGAAAATAAAATTATTCAAATAACTTTATTCATACAAACAACTGAAGACGCCATTTAAAAAAAAAACCCACAACAGTTGTGGAATACATTTAAAAAATAATTTTATTAAATTGTTGCTAGTATGAAGGCAACTTTCAGAAATTAAAGTTTTTGTGCAAATGTGGAAAGCAGAAAAGAGTGTAAGTCTTGAAAGTGAAATATAAAGCCATAAAAAACATCTAAAAAAGACTTTAAAGAACTTTTTATAATGATATAAAAACTAATAATAAAATCTTTTCAACATCAAAAGCAGGCAGTCTGCCAAAGGCTCTGTCGGACCAATACATGATTGAGGAACTGTAAAAGAAGATAAGGCCAAAGCTGAACAGTTAAATTAATTCTTCATATTGGTGTTCTCTATAGATGAGATTAGACCTGTTTCCACATAGGAACCTTGTTAATAGAGGGAGAATTGTAGGAATTGTCTGCAATTGGACTCACAGTCAAAAAATTCATAGAACAAATCAATAAAATGAATAGTAACAAATCACCACAATGACATGACATTCACCTCCAAGTCAAAGAAAGTCAAATACAAAATTGCCAGATGATTAATATTACTGAAAGTGATCTCAGTGCTGAGAGAATCAATGGTAACAAAAGTAAGCCAGTTCTACTGACAGGTTTCAGCTGGAGTAGAAGAAAATATGCATGAGTAAATCTGACTTATCAGGAAAAAAAAACAATAAAAACTAAAAAATTGGTAGACCTACAGGTAAATATGATATAACAAGAAAAGTTAACTGAGCTTTTGTAGTGTATTTTTGTGCTTCACAAACCTATTGGAGCTCTTCAAAAAATTCAAGAGCATAGTAGCATGGAAGAAGTAGCTGACATAATGTAATTGAATTTTCAAAAAGCTTTTAACAAAGTTCCTCACCAAGGGATCTTATAGACAGTAAGTTACTTGGAATAATAGGAAAATATTCTCTAAGATTCTTGATTTGTTAAGGGATAACAAATAACGAATAATAATTAATAAAGAAGTTCTTCTGTGAAGGTAGTTTTCCAGAAAAGCCCAAGAAGGATGTGGATATCTCTTCTATTCAGAGTTTATATGCAGGATAGGATCTAGGGATGCGGATGAAGAGATGACAAATTTTGTTGACAATGCTAAATTATTTAGAGTTATGAAAACAAAAGCCAGTTACAACAAGCTGCAGAAGGTTATGATAATACTGAGTGTCTGGACAAGAAAATATCTGACTAATATCAAAATCCATTAATACAAAACAGCTATTACTATGATGAGTCTCAATTAGCTATGTCCACTCAAAACGGAGTTTTGGGAGTTTTTATGAACACATCTATACAAGCTTCAGCTCAATACCCACAAGAGATCATGAAAGCAGCAGAATGGCAGACATAGTTGGAAAAGGAATACAGACAGAATAAATCTTGTTGAATATTGAATGCAGTTCTACTACCCCACATCTGAAAATGGGCTCTGGAGAACTAGAGAAGATACAGAAAAGCGTACCTAGGATGATAAAAAGTTGTTATTTAACGAGGAGAGATGAAAAAAAGACTAGGTGGAAAAGAAACACCCATGAGATTAATACGATGAAATCCCATAAAACATTGACTGGAATAAAGAAAGTACACAGAAAACTGCTTCCTGGGTCCCACCATGACAGAACTTAAGAGACTTAGTTATCAAGTGGCAGGCTTAAAACAAACAAAAGGAAACACTTTTCACAAAGCATGCAATTAAACTGTCGAACTCATAGCTACAGGATGTTGGAGATGTCAAAAGCTCAGGTGGGTTAACAAGCAATTAGGAAAACTTAGGGAAGAAAAAATTCATCAACACACACACAAAAGTTTCCCACTCACAAAGTCCCTGAGCTATGGTTTGACAGAAGTTAGAAGCAATAGAAGAAAAGTTTTACTTTCTACTTGCCCTGTTCTGCTATTTTCTCCCAAAGCTTTAGCAACTGACCACTGCCAGAATAGTGGTCTACTTAAATCTTTGCACTTGTTCTTACATTTATGCTCATCACCTTGTTTCACAGGGGGTTTGCCTTTGATCTTTGAGATAATCGCTTGATAAGAAGTAAACTTACTAAAATAAGAGCAATGATTACTCTGCAAACATATTTTTCCTATAGATGCTTGGTGAAGCAGTCTTTTACCCAAATTAAATGTCCATCCTAATTTGCAGGGAACACCATTATCATTCTCCCAAGGAGAATCTCCATCCTTTACTGGATGTGGCGGGGAACATTGTCACGAAGGATGAGGAAAAGGCTGAGGTACTTAATGCCTTCTTCACCTCAGTCTTTAATAGCCAGACCAGGTATCCTCAGGGTATCCATCTCCCTGAGCTGGAAGACAGGGATGGAGAGCAAAATAGGCTCCCCATGATCCAGGAGGAAGCAGTTAACGACCTGCTATGCCACCTGGACACTCACAAGTCTATGGGGCCTGATGGCATCCACCCAAGGGTGCTGAGGGAGCTGGCGGAGGAGCCTGCCAAGCCACTCTCCATCATTTATCAACAGTCCTGGTTAATGGGGGAGGTCCCGGATGACTGGAGGATTGCCAATGTGATGCCCATCTACAAGAAGGGCCGGAAGGAGGATCCGGGGAACTACAGGCCTGTCAGCCTGACCTCGGTGCCAGGGAAGATTATGGAGAGGCTCATCTTGAGGGCGCTCACAGGACACGTGCAGGACAACTAAGGGACCAGGCCCAGCCAGCACAGCTTCATGAAAGGCAGGTCCTGCTTGACCAACCTGATCTCCTTCTATGACCAGGTGACCTGCCTAGTGGATGAGGGGAAGGCTGTTGATGTTGTCTCTCTGGACTTCAGCAAAGCCTTCGACAGTGTCCCCCACAGTATTCTCCTGGAGAAGCTGGCAAATCGTGGCTTAGACAGGTACACTCTTTGCTGGGTTAAAAACTGGCTGGATGGCCAAGCCCAGAGAGTCGTGGTGAATGGAGTTAAATCCAGCTGGTGGCCGGTCACAAGCGGAGTCCCCCAGGGCTCAGTTTTGGGACCGGTCTTGTTTAATATCTTTATCGATGATCTGGATGAGGGGATTGAGTGCTCCCTCAGCAAGTTTGCAGACGACACCAAGCTGGGTGGGAATGTTGATCTGCTCGAGGCAGAGCAGAGGCTCTGCAGAGGGATCTGGACAGGCTGGATCGATGGGCCCAGGCCAATTGGATGAAGTTCAACAAGGCCAAGTGCCGGGTCCTGCACTTTGGCCACAACAACTACAGGCTTGGGGACGAGTGGCTGGAAAGCTCCCCCGCAGAAAAGGAACTGGGGGTGTTGATTGACAGCCGGCTGAATATGAGCCAGCAGTGTGCCCAGGTGGCCAAGAAGGCCAATGGCATCCTGGCCTGTATCAGAAATAGTGTGGCCAGCAGGAGTAGGGAGGTGATCGTGCCTCTGTACTCGGCTCTGGTGAGGCCGCACCTCGAATGCTGTGTTCAGTTTTGGGCCCCTCACTACAAGAAGGACATTGAGGTGCTGGAGCGTGTCCAGAGAAGGGCGACGAAGCTGGTGAGGGGTCTGGAGCACAAGTCTGATGAGGAGCGGCTGAGGGAACTTCAGGCTGTTCAGTCTGGAGAAGAGGAGGCTGAGGGGAGACCTTATCGCTCTCTACAACTGCCTGCAAGGAGGTTGCAGAGAGGTGGGTGCTGGTCTCTTCTCCCAAGTGACTAGTGACAGGACAAGAGGAAATGGCCTCAAGTTGCGCCAGGGGAGATTCAGGCTGGATATTAGGAAAAAGTTCTTTACTGAGAGAGTGGTGAAACACTGGAACAGGCTGCCCAGGGAGGTAGTGGAGTCACCCTCCCTGGAGGTATTCAAGGAGCGTGTGGATGTGGCATTGTGGGATGTGGCTTGATGGGCATGGTGCTGTGTCGTGTGGGTGGGTTGTTTTGGTGTGGGTTGTGGTGTGTTTTGTGGGGGTTTTGTGTGTTTGTTTGTTTGTTTGTTTGTTTTGGGGGGTTTTTTGTGGGTTTTTTGGGGTTTGTGGTTTTTTTTTTTTTTTGTTAGACTTGACGATCTTACAGGTCTTTTCCAACCTTAGTGATTCTGTGATTTGTGGCAGTCTCAAGACAGCTTTATTTAACAACCTATACCAAATAGGGGTTATTGCCTCTGCAGCCTGTAACCTGCATTTTTCTGCAGTCTGCTTCTAAATGCATCTCCAGACACTGACTCCTTGTTTTACAACGAAGCATTTTTGATCAGTCTGGGAGCTCCAGCTGATAAACTTGAGTTTAAATAAAGACAGCTGCTCTGAGGGAGCCGCCCCCAACTCCTGAAGAACTTTCAGGAATACTATATTCACGTGCTTTCTGAGCTGACAGTAAACAGTTGAGCCTTATTAACACCTGACTAGGTATTTCTCTCTTGAGCTCAATGAATTGTCATCTTTGCATTAAAAAATAAAGCTATAAAGCTCTACGGCTGGCCTTTAAAAAAGCGGTTAGTGTCACCTAGTATTGTTAGGCTTCCACAGATTTCCCAAGAGAGGTTACGGTTAATGAAATTCACAACTAATTTGCATATGTTTCACAAAAGACCACTTTTGGTATGAATTTCAAAACACTTTACCAGTACTTGTTTAGCAACAAACTTTATAAAAGAGTATGATTCCTAAGGCTTTTCTTAGCTGTTAGACCAAAGGAATCTTACACCAGAGTAGCATTACCTAACATGGGACAGTATTCAGTTGATATAAATCAGGAATAATTCACATTACAGAACTACACCATTTGCACTTAGAGAGGGTGTAACTCACTGTCATTAGCCTGACAATACAGGTTAAAATTCATCCTTTTATATTCAATCACGTGATTAATGAAGGTATTGTTACCCAGGCTATTTCTTCTCAGACAGGTATTACAACATGTCTTCTCAAGTAGCCCACCAGCACTCTTAAAATAAATAGAAACCTGACAATGTGGGACATTTGAAGGAAGCTGCTATGTCAAGCAGCACTGAGGCACTGGCTAGAAATAAAACTCAGATTGCTTACCTTGTTTGTTCTCGAGTGAATGGTTTGAGGAAATCCAGTCTACAGTATTGCACACAGTGACTTTGCAGACTTTGCTTATTTAGCAATACACACAAAGAGCACATTGCAGCTCTGCTCTGTTATCTATGCTGATCTGAAAACTGTTTCTGGTGCCATTTTAAGTTGCTAAGACTTTCTGCAATACACTGGTATTAATTTATTTACAGTCTTGACTCCTTTTTCTTCGTTTAATTGCTTCTTTCTATTCTAGAAATAAAACACTATCTACGTCAACTCTTGATTTTCTGGACTTCGGGCATTGGGGTCTAAAGAGTCATATGGGTCCTCTCTTAATTTCAAGACTCTGCTACTAAGTGGAGGGAATAAGAAAAAATAATCCAGAGCCCATACCCATCTAAAGCAACTGTATTTTAAGCAATAAAATTATACATGTATAAATGGCATGTGAGTGAAACCCACTGCCATCTTTGCTGTTAGTTTCTAATTATAGTGGTAAAGACAAAAAAAATCTTGCAAATCTTTACCAGAACAGCTACAACCTATACTGATAGATTGCCAAGGCCGGGGTCCAATGCAGAGAGATACCAGTTTGCAGAATTCACATATGCCAGTTTCTTTATGCATGTGAATATATAAGAAGCCACAACTTTAATGCATCACCTCCTGAAAGTGATGTCTCTAAAAAGCACTTCATGGCCTTTAAAACCAAACAGCATAATGACAGCAGCAAAAAGTACAAATGAAAAATAGTTGATATCAATTTCCAGTTGAGTCAGATCTGTGCTAGTACACATGAACAGAAGGGACCACTGACACAGTGAAAGTCTTCCTGACCTCATGTAAACAGAAGTGTATTCAGAGCATCTTCTACTACGGCAATAAACTCCAGAAAGAAAGTCTGAGTCATGCCATATGTTAGACAAACTCCTACTTAGAGGTACTAACTTTGCACTGCTGAAACTTAAAATCCACTTAGAAATGAGAATCATCCACATCTGAGTATGATAGCAAATGATTTTCATGACAACATGAAAAGGTCTGTTGGCAGCCAGGCCTTATCTAGTCATTAATTTCTCTCCAGTCACTGTTTCTGATGACTTTCCCTAACCATTAAAGAAAGATGCAAATACTGTAAATGTTCTGGTCTAGTTATATTGATTGCCATTAGTAGGAAAAGGACAAAAATCTCACTTCATCTAGCTGTATGTTATCAAAATAAAACTGGGAGCAGAACTTCAGCAGGTAGTAGCTGGCATACATCCAATGAATTCATGCTAATTTATTCTACATTCCCTAAGGTTTTTTCTCTATAGAATATACAGCATCTAAATTCTAAAAAAAATAATAAAGTGTATTAGAATTCATTTCAACTTCATATCACTTTGAAAAAACGTTGAATTAGACCTCCAATTTCTTTTAAAATTTGTTTTTATTACTTACATTTATTAATTTTATTGTTTAACACTACCACTTCTTCTGTGTGTAAAAACATCAATTTTAAGCACATATGAATATTACTTTTTTATCAAATTTGGGTTGCATTTGCACTTATTTTGTGCATACAAAAAAAAGATTTAAAATAATTTTTATTACTTCTTACGATAAATTATTTATATATGTCTCACAGGTATGAAAAAATGACCATCCTTCCATTCAGATTTATACCTAAGAATCCGTCCAGCTGGAAGCCAACAGGGTTTTATATAACATCAAGCATCTGTTGATCACACATAATGACCTTAGTTTCGATCCTGCAAATGCTTGTTCCACTACATTTTCCTACTGATGAGCCATACTTTCAAAGTGCTACATATCATGAAAAATTAAACCAAATGACTGAGATAAAGGTGTCAATGAAGAAGTCAAATACAAAAAGGCAATAAAACAATACTATGTCTTAGAACAGGATGGATATTCTGGTAAGAACACCTCAGTCTTGACAGGGTGCTCTTTCTACAAAGACCACTCTCTATTTTCTGTTAGGTGGTCATCAGATTTTTATTTAAAGTAGGACTCTCTTCAATCTGCAAAATAAAGTCAGAATTTCCTTGGGAACAGCAGCAGACTCAGACCCAATACAACAAGTACCAGAGTCAGCAACCTTCAAGTAACCAAACCCCCCTTAGAAGAGCGCTAGGCAAAGCAGCACACCAACTGCCTGTTGACGTCTATTTTTCCTCTCACTCCCATAACATGGGAATAGGTATCACTGTTTTACACACCACGTGTGCATGCTTATGTACATCAATTTTTCAAGAGGTGCTTTTGGCTACTTGGATAACTGATCTTCCCACAGATATGAGCTGTGGACAAATAAACTGCAGTATGATTACTACATATGACAAAATTTCTAGGAAGTCTTACTGAACGCTGAATATCCTTGGGGAAACAGTTTAATGATTTCAGACATTGCCTTACCTAACTTGCACCTTCCTCTACAATCCTTTCAGACATATAAGTGACATAAATAGTATTATAAAGCAGAAAAAAAAATATCTCCGTAACTTAAAATCATGAGGACTTTCTGCTACCTGCTTTAGTTCCTGTATATTGCTATGCCAACTCAGAGAAAGCTTGGATCTGAAGTGAATAGAAAGAATATTGTCTGCAATTTTGTCTATTTTACAATCATGAACAATTCTGGATTGCTGGTTCATTAGCTGTTTGTCCTCCCTCTTTTTCACCTTTGGCATGCAGGGCAATTTTTAGGGTGAAACCTGCACTGAGGATATGCAGAACCTGAACTATACAACAGTGGGTTAAGTTCAAGACATCCTGCAAGATTAAGATAGCCAGGCTAGCAAGGAGATGAAAAGTTCACAAGCAGTGCACGAAAACACAAGCATAACAATAGGAATGTTCTTAGCAGAGTGCTCATACAGAGCTCATTTGTAGGCTGCAGGCAAATGTTCATCTAGCAAAGAGCAGTGACAATTGAAGATATTAGCAACCCTGAGAGTTTCTTCCTGTCTCTTCCCAAGAGGCTGCCAGTCTGCAGCTTGTTGGCAGAATGGGTCATATGAGAACTCCATATGGAGTCACAGTAGTATTAATCAGCTGGTGAAGGCAGTTTGAAAAGAGAACTGACTTTGCCTGAAGTGGATAAGGCAAAGCTCTCAGACTCCTTTGTCCGGCAGAGCTGTGGGAATGGCAACTTCCAGCTGGTGGATTATAGGTTCGGAGAGCTGAGCATAGTAACATCCTCATTGAGCACTGCTAGATCTAGAAGAGATCTTTTTGTAACCCTATTTAGGTTAGACAGTCTAAATTATTTAGGGTCTTTCTTTTTTTTTCACCACAAAGTCACAATAAAAAAAAAAATGCATGTGAATGATTCAAAAATAAGACAGTATCACTTTATCTTTATTTAACCATATTTTAAAGGCAGGAAAGTTATTTGGATGTATGCCTTTTTGCCCCTTCATGATATGAAAAGAAAGCTTGAAGATTTTTTCTTTTCTCTCTTCTTTTAAAATGAGAAAATTCGATCTTTGCCTGTAGGATATTCTATGACTAGAAGGAATAGTAAAACAATGATTTCACAGAAGTCGGGAATGTAATCAGAGAGCAGAAAGCATTTTCAGTGCAAAAGCTAGTATTTTAATATTTTTGATAAAAATGTGTTTATTAAAGCTTAAAAACTGCCTCCTCCTTAAGAATCATCTGAAGGCACATAACATGTTAAAGACTTCATAAAAGTCTCTATCAAAGTTAATTTACCATTAAATGTATGTAAGGTAGCAAAAAAAAAGACATGCCTGTTTTCACAAATTCTTTGTATATCACACAGACTTAATCTCTTGTTTTTATCCCAGATCTCCTTCATTATCTAGACTCTACAATAAATGCCAAAATATTTTAAGGAATTTGCTTAACATCATTTGGCCAGTGCCTGTTATCACATTGTAAAACTAAAGTATCTCAGGAAAAAACAGCTTCTTTTACAATAGTACGAGTTGTACTAGTCCTAAAGTTATTTTATACATAACCTTCAAGCCATCATGCTCTAGGATATAAACCAATCATCACTGACAGAGATTAACAAGAAATTTCCTCTACGGGCAGAATATTTCATAAGTGCTCACTGCAGGGTTTCTTGCACTTTTCTCTAAAGCATCTGGTAACGGCCATTGTCAGATGGAATAATAGCATAACAAAGCTGTTAGTCGGTTCTGGAATGGCTCCTCTTATACGCTAAAGCTTTTGTCCCTGATCTTCCTGTACCTTCTCCCTGCAGTTTGCAAGAGGCAATGTAGATATCTTCACACCTATTACCAGTTAACTAGTGAAGTCTTTCTCATATCCTTGCATACTTTGGTAGAAACACAGTAACTGCCATCACACAGAATCATAATTAATCTTAGCTATCATATGCAAACTCTGGGTATTCTTCTGGGCCAGCTTTTGGAAACAGTTTTTTAAATAATGAAGTTTAATGAAAGATTCATCTTCCAAGTGTTCCTGAAATTTTTACTGTTCCCAAAAAGAAGACATTATGTAAATATTTCTTCCACTGAGAGAACAGAAGCAAATAAACAAGGTTAACAAGAAGAATGACTTACACAGGCTCATAAACTTTTGATTTCCACATGTCAAATTAAGTAAAGTACGACTTTCTTCAGCAGATACCTGACTTAAGAATTAACATTCTTTTAAAGCAGTTGCCCATACCATTTCTTTCCTTAGGAATGAACTGGTTCCTTGAGAAACATCAGCTCATTTTTCTGACTAACCATATTTTGAATTAGTGGTGTGGAATGCACAGAGAAAAAGAGAGAGGTTAATTTAAAATCTCACCATGTAAAAGATGATAAGGATGTTCGTGTACCTCTAACAGTCATATTCCTCCTGTTTTCTGTTTCTGATTTGGCTGGAAATCCTGCAAAGTACTGTGAGGAAAACTACAATTCAAAGGTAGCTTATACACACACCTAGATATGTACATAGATATACATTAATATCTATGACTGTTTCTGAATGTGGTTTCATATTTCTGTGCCTACATCACAAAGGACCACATTTGATAAAAGATATTAAGCAAAAGAATTTTCTTACCTGTTGCAGCTCAGTTCCTAGTTTACTGATAATTCTTAACATATATTAGTTACTGAAATTCCCATACTAAAATATTCCAGTAATACAGTTTTTAAAAACCATGAAAAATTATGAAGATTAATTCATCAGTCACAGTCCAATGAGTTCATTGTTCTGATTGCATGCAGACACTGAGGTATTTTTTAGGAGACCTGTCTGGGAAAACTAACTTATTTTGCAATCCTAGTACTATGAAAAAAACATGTAGTAAATACTGGCATCTATAGAGGAACCAACAGAGCCACTGACAAACAACTAAAACCAATGATGATATTAAAATGTGAGTTCAAAAAAGATTAGTCAGCAGTGGCTACAAGAGAACTCAGTTGTGTTTTGTGCTCCTTGGCACTGATTTGCCAACTATGTGCAAATGATAACCCAGTTTTCACAGGAAGAGCTAGTAGGAAAAAATTATAACACTTGCTTAGTGAAGTTCTGAGTCCAATATCATTGTCTGGGTTTAAAATCTGAGCTAAGATTTTAGTACAGCAAGGGTACTTTTCTTGTATATATGCTGGGTTCCAGTGACTGGTCAGAACCATGAAGGTGGTGGTAACACAAAGGTTGTTACTAGGTCCCTTTTTGTATCTTCTCCAAATGCATCAAGTTTTGCACCTATGAAGCATAAAATAAAATGTCCTGGAAAGGACAAAGCCAAAAGCAGATATTGTCACTTTCCAAACATCCAACCCACTATATTAAAAATATTAACTTGGTGGAGTTATTCTATAGTGCTTCAAAGGACATTATATTCACTTTGAATAGTTTACACTGGGGAATTTGTCCTTATAAAAGTGTTGGTGTGTCATTTATGCTAATCAGCCTGGCATGTGGCTCTCTTTCGCTGCAATTTATTAAAATGCATTGGGATTATGCAATAATCATGCACTCCGGATACATTAAAACAATAAATGAAAGTATCAGCCATGGAATTTTCTCAGATTAGATATGTTCTTACATGGTATAGATGATACTAGAGACAAGGGAGGCACTGCTCACAGGACTTAATATTCTTCTTTTTATTATTACAGTTAGGACCATGTGGTGATATAAATGTCTACAATCTAAAAAAACCTGGACACCAACGCTGTAATTTCGTAAGATAAAAATTTAGTATATATTCTTAAATTCACTATTTTAGAACTCTCCAGACAATGGATTTTCAGTCATTTTATCTGTTATTGTATCTGAGTGTGTTTTCTCCTTGCAAGGAGAAATATACCCCCTGTATTCACAGGAAAAGATTTTCTTCCACCTATAATCAGTGCATTAGCACTTGTAGTTATTTTTTAAGAAGCTAAACATGAGGCAGGAAGATTTCTGTTTGTTCTAAAAATGTACTTGCAGGGGTTTCAAAAACCCTCAGCTTTGGCCTCAATTCATTGGATGTCAAAGGCAAAACTCATTGATGTCAGTAACAGCTTTAAGTCATATAATTAAAAAAAAAGAAAAGCTTATGAGTCAGGCCACAAAATATTACTGCCTTTAAAATAATTGTGTTTTTAAATCATAAATATGTGGATATTTTTGGTTTGTGCCTTAGATCATTTACCAATCTGTTTTCCAAGTGTTTTCCCCCATAGTCCTCAGCTAGAAAAATTTATTTTAAATGAAAACTGAGATTTCTGCATATTTGTGTAAACCAAGGAGGAAAGTCATAATGGAAACACACAATACTATGATTCCCATCCCAAAAAGCTATAGAACTGCCAACCTTGCTTCCCTGGACAGAGAGGTTAGCCAACACCAAGCCTTCTTAAAAATCTCACGTTGATGAATTATGCTGTAAAAGGGAAGATAGTTTGAAAAATGTTACATAAAAGTATATTGGGTTCTCCACGCTACAGAAGGAAAGGTCTAACTGCATATGAAAATGGAAGTTCTTTAATACTCATCAAACTGTCTGCAGGACAGCATTCAGGGGAAATAGTTTGATTAATATTTTGTGTGAATTTCAGAAAATTTATATGTCATCTCCACATCTTTCAGTCTACTAAAACAACAGAGGCTGGTGCCAATTAATTTGAAGAAATATGTTTATGTTTTAAAACAGCATTTCCAATAGGTTAATATATGTGTCAGAAAAATGGCTGTATTATCAGTGATGGAGGGTAGAATGGCTCAAGAATACACAAGAGAGCTGAAACACAAAAACAGCCTTCTCATAAATTCCCGTGTTTTGCAAAATTAAATGGAAAGTTGGATCAGAAATGCCATATTATAGCTGCGGAAATAAACACAGTTCAGGGTAAGCTTTTTTAATTCTATGTGCAGTTCTGTAAAAATTTCTGAAGTTTGAATGGGAATTCTGCCATCTTGTGGTCACAGTTTTTTCTACAACACTCCATTCGGCATATTAATGTTGATTATAGATACACATAGCTTTTGCAAAGACACATTTGAAATAAACTTATGCTTTAGCAGCTGTAGGATTACTTGACAAATTTGTAATATTACCTAGTCATACTAATGCCCTTCAGCTCAGCGAAATTTTACACAGCATGTTACCTATAAAGGTAATTTTATCCTTCTTGCACGTTTATTCTACACTATTGGAGAATATAGGTAATTTTTATTGATTTAATGTTCACTACCTTAGAGCATTTTGCTGCATTTTTCTGTGTATTCCATGAGACATGCCTCAGTTTTATGTATATTTGGCCATTACACACAATTTGCTAGCATGCAAGATGCAAGCTTCGAAGCTTGCTTCTCCATGAGAAGAAGGCTCTGTTTTGAGATACAATAAGTGATGATGATTATAGCCTATGAGTTCAAATTGCAGTAAGATTTGGGAATTATCATTCCCTGTTTTGATATAGTGCAATATATTTCACTACTGCTCCAAGTGAACATACACTCATACATGAGGTCTACATGAGATGATGAACAGAAACACCTGTGACTCTCCTGGTGTTCGCCATGATAGTTTTTTAAAATGACCACTTAAAATTCTGAGGTAAAAAGCTAGAACTCAGTCATCACCTTTAAAACAAAGGCTTTTGAACTTGCTCAGCGACACAGAGTTCATACATCAAGTTCATTCCAGAGAAGACTGAAGTTTTTTGCAACCGCAATTTTTCACTCCATTTATCCATTCTCCAGAACTCTCCTTTCCACCATCTGCTCCCCCAAACACATTCACCCCAATGGTAACTGCTCTCCTGACACCCCAAGAATTTCTCACTCAGGCAGATTTCCTTTTCTCTCTTTGACCACCTCTTTCTCAACAGTTCACTTCCACCCTTTTCACAGCCTATGTCTTTCTTCTCACTCTTTATGCCTCCTTTTTACATTTACTCTCTTTGCATTTCCCCCAGATTCCTAAAATGGAGTGAATAAGCAACTGCAAGTGTGAGACAGAATAAGGCATGAATTAGTGGGTGACTGAGTCGAACAGGAAAGAGACAGAATGGTGAATGAAATAAAACCATGTACGTGGGCGATTGTTAGCATGAGGAGAAAAGTTAAGAAAGTAAGTGGGTGGATGAGGAATGAACAATTGTAGCTAAGCTGAAGGAGAGAAGCAAAGAACAATTAAGGAACACTGTGAGGAAAAACAGCAAAGAAATAAACCTACTCAAGAAGGTTTTGATGGAAAACTTGGGAAAGGGAAGAGAGAGAAGTCAAAGTAAGTGGAATAAAAGCCTTTAAAAAATGAAAAGCCATCGGTCTCAAATAAAAATAATAGCAAAGGGCTTGAACTAGGAAATAGTACAGTAATAAAAACCATATAAATAGAAGATAAAAAAAGGAAACTAGAAGATGAATGACATGTTCATCCTTTTCTTTAAAATAATTAAATTTCTATATTAAAAGGCAGAAAACTGAAAAGGAATGAGGAACCTGAAAAGGTTCAGGAAGGTGATGAGAGAAACCATTTCATTCCTCATCTCATAACTCAGCTTCTTACAGCCCTCCACATGAGCCTTTCTATCTACCTCCAAACAAACCCTACACTACAGACCAAGTCCATTCTTGACATGTATCCTCATTATTCGTTTGAAAATTTGGTCACTTCATGTTCAGCACTGCCCTTTTAACCCTCCAAACAGCATTGCTTTCAGCCAATTGCTTAGTGTACCTTCCTCTTCATATATCAGGCAAAATAACCAGTTTTCTGTTAGGTTGATGCTGTTCCTGAATCTTTGTATTTTCGTTGTTTTCTCATTGCTTTTAATGCAATTATTAAAGGAAGAATTTACCCTGTGCTTTAAACTGACATGAAAAGAAACTGAAAAGAAAGCCCAGATAGACTTCATTTCATTTTTTTATACCTTTATCTGTGAACAGAAGTGGCAAACGGTAAAAAGCTAGCACTTTTTTTCCTCACTAAGAAGATGTGATCTACTAGATAGATAGATTTGGATTTACATCCACAGGCTCACATACACATAGAGAAAACCTGGTGACTGCAAACATTTCTCTACTTTGCTACCATAGGTTATGACCAGTTATCTCCAACAATGGTATCATGATAACAAAGTAGCATAGGCTTCAAAACAGTCTGCACAATCCTGCCCATAACCTTTGGGTAATTATTCAATAACTGTGTATCTACTCTGCCATCATCACTCACGCTATCTGAGAATAAGCAAATTTAGATATCTTCTACACATGCTGTAATTACTACGTGCCTAGGACAAGGACACAATTTCCAGGCTTCTTTAAAAACAAAATCCCATTTAAGAAAGGCAAAGAATTTAACCAAATTATTATTTCAACTGGATGTTAAGACAAATACTGAAATAGCAAGCTTTGATTACAGTACACCCTAGCCTTCTACAGGTCATGATAGATTTCTCATCAACTTGACATGTGGATAGACAAACCATTCAATAAAAAGCCTGTAGTGGCATTGAGTGAAGTGGCAGAAATTTCAACCTGTAAGCTGAACTCAAAATAAAGAATAAACCAGGAAAAGCGAAATTTTTCTTGTTTATGTGTTAGTGAAAAGTGATCGATAATGCAACATAATCATAAAATACTTCCTTTGTGGAAAATCAGTTTTCTAAACCTGATATTTATAAAACAGTTTCCAGAAGGATTATTAAAAATTCCAAGCAACCTAACCTCAGGGTTAGCTGTAATACATACGCAGAGTAATTCAGAGACTAAATATTCTTACCATGTCAGATTATTAAAGACTAGCATTAGCACTTGTACCAAAAACAAACTAAATTATGAATGCATGCTCAACTGGGGTAAAAATGTTGCTTTTAAATTGTGTCTTATGAGGTCATGTTGTTGAATAACCAACTCCAAACATCTTCTACTTAAGGACATCATGTCAAGCCTATTATCTGCTAAATATGCCTATTAGAGTAAATGTATTCACTTATATGCTTTAGACGTTGCAGTGGGGTGAAGAACAGATTTCAAAATAACAGTATAGGTACATCAGCCAAGCCACTTCAGAAACCTTGGAACATGTTTTGAAAGAAAATAGAGAGCTAGCAGAATCTATGAGCTAAAACATTGAATCTATACTTTGCCTTACATTAAATCAAGCCAGAAACATATCCTGGAATAGAAATGATTAAAAGAACCAGTAAAAAAAAAAACACCTCTTTACTACAATAAATTTTTTAATAGAAGACTTGTCTATTCTCTCCATTATGAAATGTTCATGAGCGTTTAATATCTGTACGCTTTAAATCATCTCTGTGGGTAAAAGTGCAACTGGCTATATATGCAATAGTATCTAATGACAGGACATGTTAGGGAATCAGATCTAATTTAGACTGAGTAATCTTGTTCAATGCTGTCTGCTTACTATCAAAAATTGAAGGTAAGCCAGAGGTCATTATGTATAGTTCACTGAAGACAGAAGTGCCATTAAAATTAGGAGACATCAGTTCTTTTCCTAGCTTTGCTACTGAGCCAATCTTTGGGCTTGAGCAAATAATTTATACATACATATATATGTATGTATGTATATATATAAATATGTGTATAGATGTAGATGTATGTGTTTGTGCACACACAAAATGTGAATACAAAGTGTGCAAAATGTGAACACCTCTTTAGAATGTTGATGCTTTTTTAAAACCCTTTCAAAATAGATCCCAAAGTACAAAGTATTTCAAGCAATACATACACTACTTAACAGCTACCTTTTTTTTTTCTCACCATACTATCTCATGGAGCATATTGGTGCTTAAAAGTCAGCACAAAATTTATGCACTACGTTATAATGAATGCTGAAATAGCCTCAGAGGAATTCATTTATCCAACTCCCAAGTATTTCATGAATCCAGAATACACTTAGGCAACAGGTAAAGAATAGATTGGCTGTGAACTGAAGACAACACAGCTAGATTTCCTTAGACATGTACCTCACAAGTATAAATCTGGCACATTGTTCATACCAAAATTATAGATGTGAACAGCTTTAAGGTCAGGCCATTTATGGCTACTTTTTTATCTACACAAACACAGTCTGAAAATTTGGTTTCATATTTTGCAGTTTAGAAACTATGATATCTATGTGTGTGTGTTTACAGAAGACACCAAGAAATCTTACTTGGAAAGTCAAGATTTCAAAGCACAGTAATTTGTTGCTTATATTTTCAATAAAAAAATACTGACACTGATTTACATCTGAATAGGGGGAAAGTTAAACAAATGTGACTCGCAAGTAGAAAGGTTTTTCTTTTTTTTCTTTCCCCCAGTTACATTTTTGTGGCCTTCCCTGGAGTCTATAAATAAAACAGAACAGTGGCTCTGCTTTGGCAAGTGAAAAATCAGATTTCAAGAAGGAACTCGAGATCAATAGACTGCTATTTTGCAGACAAAGCCTGGAATATTAGTCCCAGAAGGCCAATATACGTCTGTAGACAGAACTCCCAAGTTTTATGTTCTTTATACTTAAAACATTTATGCATATACATGATACTGCCAGCTTTAAAAGCATTAAGTATAATGTCTATCTGTATGGATTAGGAACATGTTGGTGATGCTCCTCAGTGAAATAATACAGAAGGTTTCATGTTCCTAGAGAACAAAATTCCATACAAACATCCATTGTCATGAATACCCACAGCATCAAAACGCAGAGTAGCATAATATCCATTAAACAAGTGACATGGGGAGGAGCAGAGAAATAAACATGATTTAGCCAGTTTTAGTGTCCAGAGATAAAACAGGAGATAAGCCAGAATTAGAATCCACAAATTCCAGGTGCTGGGTGCCAACTCCACCTATCATACAGCACTTCTGCATGAAAGAAGTCTTGTCTCCAGAACAAGCTTTCTTTCCAGGACACCATAGGCTAATAAACCTTCGCCATTAAAAAGGAGATAAATTTCACTGATGCATCCAAGTGTTTCTAACACTGTCAGAACACAAGGGCTTCCATGAGATTTAGTCTTACTGCAAAGATGTGAACAGTGTCTCTATTGTAGTTACAATCTACAAGTGAAGGGGCATAAGGCTAAATGGGTTGTAAGGATTAGTAATAAGCTAGAAAAACAGCCTTTGATCTCTAGAAAATGTGTGCTCACTTCCTATCCAGATCTTTACTTACTTGAAACTTGCTATTACCATATGGAAGAAGAGTATCTAAAGTGAATTCTGGGATCAATCAGAAAACTAAAAATAACAACAAATATTATTTCATTTAGGTACCAACTATGTTTTGTTGGTCTCAGTAAAGACTTCATCCAGGGACTCTCCCCCCAGCACTGATATATCAGGTGTTATATCTGTATTACCTTGTCAATATCTAAGGAAGGAAATTGTGAAAATACAAGTTTCCTTTCCTCATTCTCATGCCAGATGGACCTATAACTCTTTGTAGTAAATTCCTTGTTCTTATATTTCTGCATATTAAATAAGCTGAGTAGAAGCCTTGTCCATTTTGTTCAGTTACTGACCCAGCCATTTGTCATGAGTTCTACTTGCATTATTTATTATAATTAATTGTTACACTTCATTGACTATTGAGAAATTTGATCCAAGGACATGTATAATCCTTGAAATTCATATATCTTGATATTACAAGGATCATAAACCTTAAATTAGGAAAGGATGGACTAATGCACATAAATTGCTCTCGCATACTTTAGGAAAAGAATTAATTATCTATACCAGGGTGATGGTGTATTTCTGATATCTGTCTATCTGCCATTGACGCCCTTGCTCTTAACATAAATAAAACAGAACTGTTTATTCCCATAGTTGTTATAATTATGAACCAGCCCATGCAAGAAATCATTTCAGCATATTTATTACTCGAAAATTAGAGAACTTGCTCAAGAAGGCTAGGTACAGCAATGAGTCTAATTAAGTTCCTACTCTTAAGACAGGCAATTCCTTTATTTAGTCTTCCCTTAGTAGAACCAATTGAGGAATATAAAATTATCACTCCACTGTTCTATTACTATATCCTCATTACAAAACCTTCTCAGTTTCAGCAGAAAATACAGAAATACAGTAGTTTTGCATTCATTGTTTTTCCATTTAGTATTTGCAGGCTTAGCCAAGCTGTTCTGCTTACAGCGTGCAATAAACACAACAGGAGAGACAATGCTGCTGAAACCATTCAAAGCTGTACTTATTTATGGTTGGGCTTCAGCTGAGTCTCCAGCTGCCTGCCAGCTTCCTTGAGGATTTGCAGCTGAGAACCTAGCTGTACCTGCAGAAAACATACAAATCTTAGGGATGTGATAGTGAAGGATCACAGCTTTAAAGACAGATTATTTTTGTCAACTCACTTTTAAACTTTCCTATCCAAGATGATGTTAACTCAGCTTTTCAAGCGGGATCTTCTTTGGCTCCAACCCTACTAGGCAGAGTGTTATATTCTTACTATTCTTTTCTTTGGAAAACAAATTTCTTCTTAGTTTCTGACTCCATTTCAAAAGATGCGAGGCAGACACCCTAAGTAAAGTAAAGGAATACCTTTTCCCAGTACTGCTCTAGACGATAAAGTGACGAAGAGACACACAGGTCGATTTCAAACAGTGTTACACGTCAGTGGAGCTCTTATTGGAATATTAACTAGGCATAATGATTTTTAGAAATTTCTTTACTTCTGCTTAGAAAAAACCATTTTTGAAAAAATTCATTATAACTGCTCATTGATTTCATTAAATTTACTAAGCTCAGTTTTCCTATGAAAGCTAATCAATTAAACAATTTACAAAGCTGTCTCCTCAAGAACTCTCCTCCAAATTAAATAGGGATCTGAGCTAATCACACCACTTCCGTCAAATAAATCTGGCTGTATAAGTAAGTCTGGCAGTGTCCCTTGGATGTTAGAAAACTAATACTTTCTTCTGACAGGACATGGCAGGGGTTTGTGTGTTAATGGGTCACCTACAAATGCCCTGCTGCAGTCCCTACACAGTTTGTTACCTGAGGACTATCTCTATTGAAAAGATCCTAATTGGTCTCAACTGCCAGAGCTTAGGAAGTTCACCAGGACCTGTATCAAATCCATCTCCTAAGTGGACAGACTCAAGCAGCCTCCATTCCATGGGGCCTCAAGCAGGGTAAGATACCTCCAGGGCCCCTTGGCTAGCTCAGGTACCAGAGGCAGGGTGGCTTCGCTCTTCCAGCTTTCTGCCAGAGCTAATCTGACAGAGCTAATCTGTTCTTCCTTGCTGCATTAATCCACATATAACTCAATATGTTCCTGAAAACCCATTTTTTTTTGTCAGTGCAGACTGGAGAAAATAATAATTCCAGCAAAAGAAAAGGTTTCCCCTGTATTTTAGTATTTATTTTCTCCCTGAAAAACATTTGGGTAGTCAAAAGGAAAGATATTTTTGCAATACTGATTTTAATTCGCTATTCTGTCTCTCTCACTTACATACGCACACTAATTTGAGATACTGTCCTCTGACAGCAGAGATCAATAGACTCTTCATATCTTAAAAACCATCAGGTAACAATTCAGTGATTCAGGGATTGATTTTGCTCTCTGTTGTGCTGTTTTCCATCTGGACTAATTGAACTGAAACCAATAAGTTTATATGGTTGTAAGTGAGATCACAACCCAGTCTCCTACCTAAGATGATTCCCTTTGCTTCCCAACCCTATAATAAGAAAAAGAAAAAAGAAAAACAATGGGGGGGATAAAAAGCTCTCAAAAAATTACGCTTTTCTTTTTTGAACACATTATTTTTAAGAACTCTTTTTTTTTACCAGCGATTGAGTTTCATCAACATTGCATATGTTTTATTTATAGTTTGTACACCAGGAGAACATGTCTTTCCACAGAACAAAGAGCTTCAGCAGAGTAATCTCACCTCTCCCTCTTTCAACACATGCATACATAGGTAAGTATGTATGACATTTCTACACGTATACAGGTATGTCTACACACACACACACAACACATATATACACATATATAAGCATATATCCATAGATATATAAGCATCCCCATATAAATATCTGTCGTAGAAGACAACGAATACATAGCAAAAGTATTTGCTCTCCTCTTCTCTGTTTCCTTCCATCTTTTTGAATACTGTTTTCCATCTTCTGGAGCTCCATGCAAAGTTTAAAAGTTTCTTTGTACACAGGAATTTGCTCCTTCACTATTTACAAGAGAGTATTTTCGTATTTAAGAAAATCCCCTTTTTTCCTAGACTTCCAAATACCTTTTAATAAATAATTCTCTGAAAAGGGATTGCTGGGAAACATCCAATCATCTGATATGAAATGGAAAAGCTGCAAGTGCAGATTTCTTGTTTTAGACATTCCAAAGACAGGGTCATGAGTCAGAAGAGATGAGACAAGCTGTCTGGTTAGCTAAGCATTGAAGAAATGGAAACTAGACTTCATATTATCTCAGGCAGGTCAGTTCCTTAGCCCTGTGAGTGTCTTTTTAATATCCAACCATCTCATCATTTTTTACTTTAGTTATAACTCTTATTCTTCACTACTAATTACAAAAAAAAACCCATTCTGGCAAGTGCTTAAGCTTCCACCATGTTGCCTGCAATAATCTATTTTTTGCCTCAAACAATTGGCTCTGGAGCTGTGCAAGATAAAGAAGGAAAAGTTGTTCATCACTTTACTCCGAAAGGGCCTATGTTTGGCCACTCAAATCTAGAACCTCTGCCTCCCCGGTCTCAACTTCCAATATGGATAACAAGGTAAAATGTAATGTGGAAAGGACACCTGCGCTTTTTTTTTTCCCTCTACTCAGTTTCAGTTCATCTGCCCAAAAGTCAATGAGTAGAACATGTGAGATTTAAGGATGTTTCCATGGGGCAGCCATCTGTTTTATGTTTTATTCTTTTCAGAATACAGTATTATATTTCAGCTTTATGTCCCTTGCTTCAGATTTATAACATTTTATGTAACTGTGACCCATCATGATGAATATCACAGATGATGATAGGCTCGTTAAGCACATCTCATTTTAGTCAAACTGCAAGTGGCATTTTGTTTATATGGTTCATTTCGCCAACAAATTAGATTTCAAATTGATTGCTTTCTGAAATGACTTTGTTCATCAATTTCTTGACTAGGCAATTACAAAGACTATACTAGTAATTAATAAGTCTCTGTATCAACAATGTTTTTAAACTGCTTGGCAGTAGTAGTGAAGTTTAAGGGAATTCAGATGTTGATTTTCAGGGTCTATCAGAGCTGCCCTGAATCTGATAAAAGAATATCTCACAGAGATACTTTTTGATAGCGTAAAATTAAAAACCTAATACCTTTTAGCGAGATAAGACCCTCTTTTCCTCTTAGCCTTGCGGGGGGGGGAGACATTACACTGCTTTGTAAATATTCAAATAAGAAACTCTGTGTTAATTTTTTCAGTCTTAAGTGAGAAGATTGACAGGACCTAGATTTAAGTTTTGATTTGCCAGAGACTTGGTGAATTACATTGGTCAAAAGCCTAGGATTTGTCTACATATCAAAATCTAGCTCAGAAGGAACTAGTTCAAGTCAAACGAGCTGGGGCAGAATGATGCAGTGAAGTCAGCACCCTGGTTCTGATCCCTACACTAGCAAAGGAGCCTTTGAATGTACCTTGCAAAACACAAGTGACTTGCCCAAAGCCAGCTATGAACCTCATGTTAGAAAGAACTTTAATCAGTATTTCTGTTCTTAGTATGTTAAATAAGGAAAACAGCATTTCCTACCTTACAAGATGGATGTAAGAAAACTAAATGGTTGTGAGGCTATGAGACATCATAGCAATGTGCTCCATCTAATTAATGTAAAATTCATGTTAAGTCTTCTAATGACAGGTTTTACTGGTTTCAGCTGGGACAGTTAATTTTCTTCACAGGAGCTCATATAGTGCTATGTTTTGGATTTGTGACCAAAACAGTGTTGATAAAGCAGGGATGTTTTAGCTATTGCTGAGCCGTCCTTACACAGTGTCAAAGCCTTTTCTGCCTCTCACCTTGCTCCACCAGCAAGTAAGCTGGGGGTGCACAACAAAATTGGAGGGAACACAGCCAGGACAGAGAACCCCAACCAACCAAAGGGATACTCCACACCATATGACATCATGCTCATCAGTAAAAGCTGGGTGAAGAAGAAGGAAGAGGGGACGTTCGGAGTGATGGCATTTGTCTTCCCAAGTAACCGCTACGCTTGATGGAGCCCTGCTTTCCTGGGGATGGCTGAACACCTGCCTGCCGATGGGAAGTAGTGAATGAATTCCTTACTTTGGTTGTTTGCACATGCTGCTTTTGCTTTACCTATTAAACTCTTCTTATCTGAAGCCACAAATTTTCTCACTTTTACCCTTCTAATTCTCTTCCCCATCCCACCGGGGGAGAGAGCAAGCGGCTGTGTGGTGCTTAGCTGCTGGCCAGGGTTAACCCACAACACAGGCCAAATATAGCATAAGCCACAGACAGTTTTTTCCACTATCTTCACAAAGCTAAAATTTTACCTGATGTGCCTCAAGATCTCAAAAATGTCTTCATGGGAGTCTCCATTTGTAAGACTATCCTACTCCTTCCTCTGTGCTGTCCAATATCACCGTCTCAATTGTAGGACCAGGTAGACTGTCTTGCAGGATGTTTCTAGGGCAGGTATTCCACTGCATGAGACATGCCAGTTCAGAATGAATTATACCAGGTTTCTGTCCAAATGTCCAGATGATTTCTAAATTGAAATTTTGAAGAGCTATTAACCCAGGACATAAAGCACAGCCTTGGGGATTCGGGAAGAAAATTAGGAAGGGAAATGTAAAACATCAATTTTCTCACCATTAAACAGAAAAGCAGATATTAACCATCAGCATTTGCTAAAAATGGATGTAAACAGTTCATGTCTTTGCATGCTCTGAATATCAGGCTGTGGCAACAAACTATTAAGCTGGCTCACAGTGTGCATCCCTGAATAACTAAAATGCCAGTGTGGAGAAGAGACAGCACCTGATGAAAATGGAAGTAAAATTTTAAAAGACTGTAAGGATTGCAAAGACCTGAGGTGAGCAATAAGGTGAGGGAATGAACCAGCAATAACTCTAGCTTAATGCACACTACGAAAAGTAATAAAAATAAATAAACCAGCAGAAAATGGAAGCCTCAGAGGTCCAGAAACTGCAAAGAGTTAAGACAACTGAAATGTACACACTCGTATCTCTGACACTATAGAAGGGGTTTAAACTTGGACATTGAAGACTACATTCTCAGCAACACTGTCAAAATCTGTTTAAAATGGATGATTTATTATAAACAGATACTATTAAGCTTAGCCTATTATACCCCACTTTCTCTGGACCAGAATTTTCCATTGTATTCAACAACAATGGAACAGCACATACACTGGAATTATCTGCTGATTTTTCAAACCCTTCTGCTAAACCTTGGAGTCAAGCCCCTTTTACAGCTGCTGTTCCAGGAAAAGAAATGTAATTTTTCTGACCATTGTTCTGACTTCTACAGTTCTCAGTTTCACTGAAAAAATCAGTCACAGTATGCATTCAACTTTTGCTTTTTTCTGGGAAGCGTGTTTTGAATCCTTCCTAAATAATTAATCAAAAGTTAACAGATGGATTTCTCACCAATAAGCTGCCTTAAATTTTGTTCCAGGTTTGACCTTCAAGTAGATTTGCACCTGATACTAGATATTATCTCTCCACTAATAAGCTATAATAAACTACATCATCTTTGTCAGCCATAGATATGATTGCCAATGTTTTATGAATGAAACACTACAGACCAGCAAGAGAAATCAAGATTAGTTACTATCATCATGCAAAAATTATTACACAGTTTCTTCAGCCTTAACTTAAAAGGACAATCTCAGCTTAAAAACAAAATCCTTTTTCCTCATTAGTAACGACATTTCAGGTTTATACAAACTAAAATCATGACTATTACAACAAGTATTACCAAAAAATATATTCCACTTGGCCTTAATCACTTGGGTCATGTAGGAGACATAAACCAGATTATGAAATAAAATGAGTTCAGTTTTCACATAGATGAGAATGTATTTCCTACATCAGAAAAGTTTATTTTATATGCTGTATTAGCTGTTTAAATAGACTCAGTGCATATACTGTAATGAATCCACATCTAATACACTGAGGAATTAAAGGCTCAGAGTACTGGAATTAAAGGTTCCATTATTTTTCAGGTAATTTATTTTGCATCACTGTATTATAAGATTGAGGACAGATGCTTTGGCCCTTTGCCTCAACTCTGCAGAACGGTTCACCTTATTTATGTGAGTACTTCCTATAAATCCAACAAGTCCCAAGGGTATAGTTAAACATGCACATAATATTGCCGGATCAGGGCCCTCATCATGATTTGCTGTGCTCACTGGATACAAATTTTTTCTGTTGCTGTCAGAGTCCTTGTTTGTTAATCATCTTTCCAGATGATTACTCCAGCTTTCCAAGTCCATCTCTGTGTGGGGCCACATATATACCTAGCAGGTAACTTCTACCTATTTCTGCCTCATTCTATAAGCCTGATGTTTCAATGCATCCAATGCAGTTCTCTACCTGGAACTCACCTTTCCTGAAACCCTCAACCTATTTTGTCCTGACCTAACCTGGTTTTGATTGCTCCTGTACAAAATACAGACAAAGATTTTAATTTGACAATATTTTATTTGAAAAGAGAGATTTCTATGACTACATTAACAAGGACTTCAGCAAATTTTAGACACAGTGGTGTCCTGGTTTATCTTCTTACTTTAGCAAGACTTTGCAAAGTCCTTTTAGTGACCCTGAAAACTTATTACATTGGGTTGTTTGGGCATTTGGGGAGTCTGGGGGGTAGGAAATAAAAAAGAAATAAAAGAGTTGTATGCTATTTCTAGTTCCAATTCCCTCATACATACAGTCCTTCCCTTCTTTTAGCTGGCACTTCCATGCTTGATAGGTTTTCTAGACACTTCTGAGGACAATATTACTGCAAGTAACAGGGAGATGCATTGTGTATATTCTGTCTGTGCACTATAAGCATTTCATACATCATTTAATTGTTATGAAGACTCAACAAGGTCAATGTATTTTTCTTAAAGTTAAGAAACTGATTTTTTTTTACCCTCATTGATGGTTCTGTGGTGTTTGCAGAGTAGTCCATTTGGCAGTAGGAACCTGTCACAGATTTCATTTTTATTGCACTGCAGTAGCATCAAAGTCACATGCTTTTCACTTAGTAAATGAGTAAGAAAGAACTAAATTTATTTTAACCTTGGCAATGTCTGTAGTATTTCTGGCTAGGTAAATCAGCCACTGTCTGCCATCGTTTGATGCAATATTAAACTGAGGCCATGAATATTTAGAGGCATTTAATTTTCCAAACAGCTTTGCTCACAAACATAATGCAATAGTCCCTGCGTCCTGACCATATTCAAACAGAATTATTTCCTCTTTTTAACTACTGAATTCCATCCAACTATGTGCTTGCCCATGGCTATATTTTGCCCAAGATTAAGGCATTTCATTTATAAATTTTATTGCTGCTGTTACATCGACTCGCAAATACTACACTTAAGTTTTACTCAGATAAAATTAATAAGTCACTTGCAGGGAAGTCACTAGTTACCAGTATCTACTATCCAAACTGATTTGCCCCTAGAAAAGTGTTCAGGTATGGAAAGTAAATAATGTTGGTCAACAGCGTTTATAAAGATGAACATTCTGACCATTCTTGTGCTTTTAGAGCACAAGATCAGAAAGAAATGAGATTCATAGAGTAGCCATGTGACATTCCTGGGAAAAAGGGAGCAATGTTGGAAGACAAAGGGATCCTGATAATTTTTTTCTTGCTTTTCCAACAACAGAGAAGAATATAGAAAGAATCAACTTAGGCTGTAAGTTTGTTCTGAAAGTTATTGGCCACTAAAACCAGTTTTGTTTCTGTACCTTCTTTCCGAAACAGCTCTTCTTTTGGATAAACTTTTAATTGACTATTGATGTATAATGAGGTGAATGTTTTAGACCACTAACATCCCCAGGAGCTGTCAAACAAATACTCTGGTTCTCAGCCCAGAATTCAGCTTTCATGCCATATAAGGTGTTGGATGCTCAGGCTTAGAGTATTAATATTGCCACAGAATAAGAAAAAATATTCCAAGATTACCAAAACCGACCAACAAAAAAAACCCCAGTGTTTAAAGTTAAGTAAGTTGTTAAGTTCTTTTTTCTTGCACTGAAGTAATTGTCTGTTTTGCAGAAAAGCTGAAGAGTATGTACCTTTTCTGAACTGGGTAGTACTTCCAAACATATTTTGAAACTTTCATGGGAAACTAAATCAGGATTTAAGAGACTATATGGAGACAGACCCTGTTTAGTACTCTAGACATTTTGATTTATGTCTCTCTTCTTCCATTCCTCAGGCAAAACTATTGTTTCATCTACCTATATGTTAAAAATGTATTCCCTCTGGTAAATCATTTAATCTTTATCTTTTATTCCAGAAAATCTTTTTTCATTATTTATCATTATTAGAAAATGGTAGATTCTATTAAACAGATTAAATGTATCTTGAAATCAGCTTGGTATCATATCCCTTAAAACTACAATGACATATCAAAATCTTCCTCAGACATATATATCTAGAGAACTTATAGCTGAGTTTATGGATGCTTTAAAGACGCAAGTCTGCCTACATTCTAGACAACATAAAGGATACTGAATATAAAAAGCAGACATCAATTCTGTTCAGGAGCTAGGTTTGGTAGGTACATGGTATATATGAGCTGGAACACTTCAATAATGAAAACAAAGGCATCAGCATTTCAACTGAAACAAAGCTGATGATAGATTGCAGAAGTAAACAACCCAGTGACTTTTTTCATCATGCAACTCTAATATTCCATGAAGGAATAAATTAGCGTTCTTAAGCTGTTCCTCCCCAGTGAATACTAAATACAAGGCTTAGGATTTATTGATTGCAACCATTCCACAGGGTAAGTATTTTTGCAGTGTGCCCAGCAGTCTTAGTTTTGATTGATCCAGTCTGGGGGACATAATGAAGCACACTGTAGGTTTCTCTTTGGCTATGCACCCAACTTTCATTTTCTATTTGCATTTGGAACATGGCCTAAGTGCAGAAAGTATTTGCTTCACAGTTTAGACAGAGCCAATATCAGCACTTTCTGAAAATAAACATAATTCTTTTATTTCCACTCAAATTTGCAAAATTGTGCAAAGAACTCCCAAGCATATATACCAGGAGGAGATCTCTGACAGCAGCCAGCTTTGATCTTGTAGGAAAAGGTATATTGGAAGTGTATGTTTAAGCTAAGCAAATTCAAACTAAAGTGTTTCTTTTTTGAAAGTCCCAGTGGTATTTATCCTTTGGAACGGCTTAGATAGGAAAGCGACAATTTCTTTATCACCTGAAAGCCCTTCCTGAAGACTAAACATCTTTCCAAAAGATAACCTATCTCACAGAGATAGATTGAATTTTATTTTTACTGGGAGAGTTTCTATCATCTGTGTAATGCCAGATTGAGGGAGGGTTACGGCACAAGTCCCTTTGGCTCCAAGTTTACAATGGTATGAAGAACGTCTCCAAGAACTGTGGACATTCAACAGTGATCATGGTAAAAATTTCAGTTCCTCTCATTTCCTCTTCTTTCAGTGACTCCTAACTCCACAGAACACAATGTGCTCCAAGAACTTTAAGAATGTACAAGCAGCTCTGTATTGGGCCTGGCTGAGTTGGAGTTTATTTTCCCCATAGCAGCCCTCACAGTGCTGTGCTGTGTATTGGTAGCCAGAAAGGTGTTGATAACACTCCAGGGTTTTGGCTACTGCTGAGCAGTGCTCACACAGCATCAAGGCTGTCTCGCCAACATTCCCCCCTCACCAGCAGGCTGGGGGTGGGCAAGATCTTGGGAGGGGACATAGCCAGGACAGCTGACCCAAACTGACCAAAGGGATATTCCATACCATGTGATGTCTGCTCAGCAATAAAAGCTAAGAGAAGAAGAAGGAAGGGGAGGGGCATTTGTTATTTGCGACGTTTATCTTCTTGAGCAACTGCTATGCAGACTGAAGCCCTGCTTCCTGAGAAGTGGCTGGACATCGCCTGCTGATGGGAAGTAGAGAATAAATCTTTTGTTTTCCTTTGCTTCCATGCGTGGCCTTTGCTTTTGCTGTATTAAACTGCCTTTATCTTGACCCACAAGTTTTTTTCTTATTTTCTCCCCCTGTGTTCTGCTGAGGAGGGGAGTGATAGAGCGGCTTGGTGACACCTGGCATCCAGCCAAGGTCAACCCACCACAAGCTCTTAAACATTTTGCTTATTCAGAGCCTGAAAGAACTATTAACTACCTAAGACAAAAATTGTCCTATTCCACATCACACTTAACAAAGGAAGATGTTGCAGTCATTGCTCAAGGCATATGTGGCACATTCAAAACTCTTCTCTGTTATTTACGTATTTTGAACCTGCACATGGAAAGAAGCCAATTCTTAAGAAAATATCTACACCACAAACTTTTCCTCACTACTTTCCATTTACTGTATTTTGTTCTATTAATATGGTAGTTACCATCATAGTTCAAACACATCTTGTAGGTGTTTGACAGATTAACACAATGTTATTATTTCTCAGAATAGAGATATCATATCACAATCCTACATATTGACTGACTAGACAGGCAGCCTACATGACTAATTTTAAGTAGATGCCTAACTTTAATATCTGGAAAAGCCAATGAACCCAACCCCTACCATTTAAAATGTTATTGTTTAATCTCTATAACCAGTGCAAATAAACAAGAATTACTGGGATTTTTTTTTTTTTTCTGAAGTTGCACACTGAGGACCCACACTTGCCTTTTATTGTGTGCTGAAATTGTTTATGCCTCTTCTGCATTTAAGAAGCTGGCATTTGGAAAATATATTTTCCTCTTGTATTTTTTCCTATCATTTTAACTAGCTTTGATATGCAAAATATTTTAAATGTAAATCATTTAAATCTTTATAGAATCTAATAGGAAAGAAAAAGGCTAATTCAAGACAGATTTAATGTAGCATTGCCTACTTATCACACGTAGAAACGTTTAGGTGTTTTTCTTTTTAGCACTTCAGGTTCTGAACTCATGACATTATCTGAGCTCAGTTTTTATTTTTGATGCTCTTACTTGACAAAGAATTGTTTGCAAAGATGACTCTCCCAGCTTCCAAAAAACAGCAACAGCAACAAAACAAATAAGAAAATATTTTTTACTTTTAAAATATCAAAATTTAATTCAGTCTTTAAATTTTGAAGTACTTGGCTCATAATTCTGATGTTTCTGTTGGGCATGTGTTATAAAGTGATTTCTGCAAGGCATAAATATGATTATTGCAGGAGTCTTGGTCTAGAGGTCACGTGAATACAAAGAAGAAAGTCTTGAACAAAAAGGGGAAACAGTTTTTTTTAGAAAAAACTGTTAGTATTGAAGGAAGAGGAATGTGCCCCATCTAGAAAGAGATACGGCGTGAAGTAAACAAAAAGAACCATGCCAGTGACTGGATGGCATTAAATGACCTGAATAGCATATTGCGAACCTTTACCACTCCCAATAAAATCAGAATAGCTTATGTATGGTATAAAAACATCAACTGCATTAGAAGATACCTGACTTCATATCATTGATTTCTATATTAATAGAGCCTGATCAGTTTCAAACATGTTTCTGATCTTTTCAAGCTTTTGTGTTGGGTTTTTTTTTCTTTTTCCATAAGGCCACTGTGTCTTTTATTCAACCTCTTTCCACAGTATTTATTGCCAGATGCCCCAAAGTTATAAAATGTGCTTATCAAAAAATGAAAATTTTGCCTCTTGGCTGAAACATAGTAACATTAGCAAGTCAGTTTTGGGAGTGGAAAACTACATGGAGAAATGGAAGAAAGTAAAATTGTCTGACAGCAAAAGGCCATGAGCACTGCCACGGACAACGAACAAGCTCAGTGCTCACGCAAGAGTGTTTTTTACTAAATCACAAATTATTCTATAGAGCCTAGGTTTCCTGAAGAAGCCTTTTATCCAAACATTTCCTTGGTCCAATCTATTGTAATGTATTTAATCTAATTTATTTGTTGCCTGTGAGAAATGCAGAATGTTAATCACGTCTCCTTTTAGTTTTCTCTGCAATTATATGAAGCTTGCTTTTGCTCTCTCACACACCATTGTAAATCAGAAGTAAATTTACTGTTGGGTGGAATCCACTGGAACAAACTGATATAAGTGAAGAATCAGGTTCTTTAATTCATTGTTCCTGCTTTCTTTCCTTTCATGCCCCCGATCATTATTTTAGCACAGAGGTAACTAAGGTCAGTATATTTTGCTTTCAGCCTTGATCATGGTTACATCTTCGCTATATTTATAGTGAATGAGGCAGATCAAAGAACTCTAAATCAGCTGCAGAAATAGCTAAAGCTTGCTTAAACAACAGCTGAGAAACACTTTGCACGCACCATTTGACCTAACCTCAACTCTGCCCTCATGAAGGATGAAGAAATGCAGCTTTCTGGCTGAACAACAAAAGTAGTGGAAAACATTTACCAGCACAAATTATAATGGTAGGTCGAGTACCATGTTCATTTATGAAACCTCAGACTTTCCAAAACATTCTCCTTCCACCAGACAGCAAACATGGAAATTCTCAACTTGAAAAGAAACTTTTTTTTTCCCAAGAAAATGCAGATGACAACTGAAAATTGCTGTTTCTTTTAACTAGAACCACTACCACAACTCCAGAAAATCTGAAGTACTTCTAGATAATAATGCTTTAAGCTCATTTTACATCTCGAGAAATGCTCTTATCCACACACACATAAGAAAATGAAACAAACATTCAGACAAAATGTTTCCCTGACATTTTGGACCTAGTGAAATCAGTGCGCAGGGCAAATGGTGGAGTCAGATCACTGCATGTTCGTACATAGCATGTCAATAAAAGTAATTAGTTGATGCAGGCTGAGCTATTGTTTCTTTTTTTAATTCTGAATTACTATTTAAAGCAGTTACTAATAGAAAGGGGAAATTCATCCATTGACTAGCCTCCATTTTAGATGCATGCGCTAGTCATCTCTCATCTAAATATCTGACTGATATGACAGTCAAGTGCTTCAGAAACCACCCCCTCATGCAGTGTCATAAGTCAAAACATGGAGTCTTCAAAGAGCTTTGAGTCTACTGCAAACACCCAGTAAGATTCCCTGTGGAGTATTCTTGGCTTTCAGGAATATTTCTTCATGGTATATCTCACAGGACATGCTTAGCACCATACATAGACATTCTTCTCAAATCCTACTAATTCTTCCACAAAATATAACAATACAAGGGTGAGATTACAGCCTTAAGCATGGTTTTCCCTTATTTTTCAGATTAACATTATTTAAGATTTTGAAGAAATAATGGCTCCAGAGTAGAATGTTTATAGTCTGGGAATAGTTTCTAGATTTGCAACAAGTGTCTCAGAAGTGCAAGAGCCAAATAGATATTCCTTCCCAAAAAGATGTTCTAGGTGGTCAGATTCAAGTACATTTGCTGTTTTAAGCAGGGAGTTGACATTACTAGAGCTATATCATCTAGTAGGCAAATCAAAGACTTTCTCCTACGGTAGCATTTGGCACTTTTCATATGTATAGTTGCAACTCAGTGATTAAAGAGGAATTATTTTTTCTGAATGTTTCATTAGACACCTTCAGTGCACAGACAAGTAAGTTGAAAGCACCTCCAGTGATCTTGGATTCACTGTATACAGGAACTTCGTATATATAACTCCTGGCTTTTGTTAGCATTTAAGATGCTTTTCTTGCCAGCAAAATCACACTGCTAGTATATCTACCATAGTTTTTGCTTTGGGATCTGGGAAACAAGTTTAGGGATTTTCCAAACACAATTTGAAGTGACTTAAAATATGTTTGCTCAACATCTGAATATAATCATGCAGTTAGACTTCTCATTCAATTTGCAACTTCACCTAAAACATTATGAAGAGAAACAGTTTCTGTTTCCTATCTAGTTTACTTGTCTTCTATGCAATGTTTTATATTGAGAGAACACCTATCTGATGATAGAATATTAACTGAATTTCTCGCTCTTTTGTAAAAATCTCTAGGATACACCTGGATATGACACAAGACAAAAAAGTAGAAAAAGAAAATGTCTCAAAATGAAAACTAATCCTTCTGACTAGTTTATAAGACAGAGTCTGTAAAAAACAAAGAACTTTTAAATCTTACCTTCAGGCCTGGCATCTTATCTCATTGTGTCAGAGCACACAAATTTGGTTAGTTTGGCTTTCCTATTGGAGAGGAAATGCTATCAGGCAATTATCATAGACGAAAGATGAAATTTTCTGTTTTCTTTTTTTTTTATTTTTTGCCAAAGTACAGCTCTTACTTCATAGACCCACCTAAGCAGAGAATCATGAAACATCCCTTTCTTTCCGGCCCACAATGTCCTAATTCCCTGCTAGATTCTGATACTCAATTTCAACTCTATTTATATTTGTGCCTATGCAAAATTACACTTATTTTGTGTGGAAGATCAGCGCACTTGTGATGCATGATAGGCCTACATATTCACCCATGACTGAAAATGCATAAATCACAGTACTGCTGTCAAAAATGTAAAGAGGAACAAGACTCCATTTTATTACAGTCAAGTCCTCAAAATCTAGTCCTTCCTTAAAGAGGTAAGATACTTGTTATCATTTCACCATCTGGAATGGGAGGAAGTAGCAGAAGGCAAAATCTATCTGATTTGAAAAAAATTAATTTACCTTTGCATTCATGGGAAATAAGATTTAACATGCAGGAGGGTCTGCAGGTTTCATCAGTAGTTTGTTGATTGTTTTTCAGACATATAGTAATGCAGTGTCTGGGTGACAACATAAATTACTAAATAAATAACTTCTAATGCTTTAGTCTGCATGTTAGTTTAAAAGGAAACTGTACACCTTTCCCAAAAGACATATCAGCTGCATGGTGTTTGACAGCAAGTGAAACAGATTATATGCAAATGCAGAAATGTGTTACTCTGGTTTTAATCCTCTTTTGTTTGTGGTATGCAGCTGCAGTTTTAGGCGATATGATGAAGCAAATGGGCCATGCCAGATTTGGTAACAATAATAAAATGTTTGAAAAATATTTATGGTAAATTTTTCAAATGTTTTTCTCCCATCAAATGTTCAGAACATTAACATATTTCAAATGTTAAATAGTTGCTGCAAGTGCTTGGGATGTTAAATCATTCATTAAAGGAAGTGAGTGAGGTCATCTGAATGTTATTAATTATGGGATGGATATAGTGACGTGCATCTTCAGATGGCTATTCTTCAGTTATTGGCCATAACCCTGAGTAGGGCTGAGCACCTTCAACTCATGCAGTTTACTGAAAGCTGAAGGACAGCAAGTAATCATGACTCCAGGAGCTGTTTGCAGAAGGACAGTCTGTTCTGGTTACACAACATGTTTTCTCTAGACTTGCCTGCACAAGGACCTGTTCAGTATGGCTTGCAAGAATGTCAGAAATACTGAAATAAACTCAACTGAAACATATTCCACAAATAACATTTTAAATACCTTGCATTCTCATCATAAAGTAATGTTTACCTATGGCTCAAGAAAGACAATGTAAAACAATTGCTACATATAAAAAGTCTTGTTTCTCAGGACTACACCCTGTAAAAGATGTATGGCCAAGCCATGTGCTGCAGGTCAGGTAAGGCCCACCCTGACATACTATACACAGAGAGGTTTACATCCTGCCTTTCTGTTCCAGCACTTGCATCCTTCCTATAGACTGGGCTAAGCAACTGGGAAACAGTTACCAATGAAGCCTGCTAAGGTTTCTCTGTCCATCTGATGGCCAACGTAGGACGTTCAACTCCTTCCACACTGGCACTCATTCCACCAGCTTACGGTGCAAAGCAAGCAGCAGCGATCCACCTGCACAGGCAGGGGGAAGAACTGACCCAAAAGGGACAGCTGCCATGATCTCTCAGCATTTCGATCTGTTCATGCTCATTCCTAAGGTTTAGCCACAGGGAAGAGGAATGAGCCTTCCAGCTCTCCAGAAAGATTTCCTGGGATGGAGGTTGAAATCTGAGACGGTGTCTAGTTGATGGAAGCTGCCAGGCTGAAATGCCACATGAGCTTTCTCCTTCTTTGACTTTTCCATCTCTTTCTATCTGGTACTATACTTGCTTTCAATACTTACAATAGCCTTACTGTTAGCCTTTACTTGTTTGAAGGAGGGACTGTTATGTTTCTTTTTACTCCCTTTCTCCATTTACTTATTCCTTTTTGACAGAGTTATTACTCAGTTTGGCTGTGAGTTTCTGCTGTTATTTCCTTCTACAGAAACCTGTAGGACTGCAGACTGCAGTGAAATGGGAGAACACCTCCACCCCAAAAAAAACCCTCTTCAGAAAATTATTATTCAAATTTCAAGATTTTTCAAGCAGTTTAATAATTTCAGACTCAATGATATACTGATGCTAGATATAAACTAGTGAACCCATCACTTTCAGATACATAGGCCAGTTTATAGGAATCACTTCCTCAGTTCTTGTTGTTAGAGGATTCTCAAGTTAAAATCTTCAAATTTTTTCCAGCAGCCCACAACCCTCTCTTTGCATGTGTTGCTAGTCATATGGTAGAGAAGGACCCTGAAAGGCTCTGAAATGTTCCTGAAAAGCCCCCAAAGGCCAGGTGGTCCACCTTCAGGAGGGGTTGAGTATCAATTCCGCTGACATATGTGCATGAGCCAGCAAGAGCATAGAGTTCAGCTTAGGCTGTAAGAAACACTTGACATATTGAGTAGAAATCTGGGTGGCTGGCTCACATGGAGCATCCAGCTGCTATACACTGTACTGTCTTGTTTATCCCGGTAGATAATGTAAAGCTATTTCAGGAAACATGAGCTGCAGCCACTGCAATATAGGTATGTCCACAAAAGGTAGCATTCTTCATAAAATATTGTTGAAAAAAGAAATTTGACACTCCTCATCCTAACAGGTAAGAGTAGATAGCATAGGAGCACTAGCTTCTCTTTAATGTAGCGATAGTGTGTTGGCAACATTATGCTATTAACATGGTTCTAAGTATGTATCATCAATAACAACTCTCATAACTCACTGGCAGCATGACTATATTCTGGAATGAGAATGCAAATGCAGAATGGACAAAAAGTTGGGTTTTTTAGAGGCACTATGCAAAAATTAAATAATTAAAATAATAATTGTCATAAATCCTTCAAGTGTATTCAATAGAAAACAAACTAGTGGTATAGCAATATTTTCCTTCACTACAATACTGTGAAAAGTTTAAGTATTCACTTCAGTATTCATTAAAATTATGCATAAATATTTATGCGTCAATTAAGGAATATCTTGTATAGAGGTGAAATTCAGCAATGCTGAAGATTAAGAAGATGCTTTGTTTGGGTTTTTTTCAAACAGACAGGAATCCAAAGACGCATGGAAGTGACATTTCCTGAGCTGTATGCCACAGAAAAGAATCCAGCAGGCAAATGTAGAAACCAAATATGAATTTTCTCCCACAGATGAAAGAATGGAAAAAAAGAGCAGAACCATATTAGCATCTTTTGTGGCAATCAGGGGAAGGGCAGGGAGGTAGGAGAAATACTCTTCGTGTCGGTTTCACTCCAAACTGATTTTCAGACACAAGACTGGTGAGATTTGATTTTCCGGAGCTGTGACATTCAGTATGAGTATAATGATGTGTTTCATAATATTAGCAGTATAATGAACGAAATGCAGTAAAGTTTAAATGGCAAATCAAAACCCATATGCCAAAAAGCATGCAGTACAGCGGAACACACTTAAGGAAATAGGCCTTACTGGGATAGGAAAATATAATACTATGCAAAAGGGCTGCAGAGAGAACTATACCTGACACATAACCAGGGCATATAAATAATTCCTTGAAATAATAGTTTTGCTCCTTCCTACTTCTTAAGGATTTATTGTGACATTTATGAATTGGGTTTTGAACAATTTTTTTAAAATGTCAAAATTTCAACTCACAGTCCCTATTTGGGAAGAAAGCAGTGTTGAAATGTTTTAAAATAGCTTAGAACCTTATGAGCATTCATGAATTTAAGGAAAGTCACATGAAGTCCAATCTTAGTCTGATTAGTAAAGATGGTAAACAGTAGCACTGTCTAACTTCACTCAATTAATCAGCCTGGACAGTGAAAGAATGTTTGTTCAGCCTATCTTCACACTCTAGATAAGGGCCTCTTAATGGCAACTGTGTATGAAGCAAATTGGAAAGATCGACTCTGCTGAATCAATGCCTTGTACTGATGCATATACATTGATAAAAATGGCAATGTGGCAATGTTGGGGGGTTTTTGTCTTGCACTTTTATTGAGAGGTTGAATAAAAACTCTTGGATATATCTGGCAATATTGAAATAACTTCCAGTTTTATTTCAGCAGGAAAATTTCCAAAGTGTCATGTAGTATTCAGAATGAATAGCAGGAGCCAGGATACTGAAATTCTGTTCTCATGTTGAGGACACCTGACACAAGCCAACCTTTCCTGATTTTTAAAAAAGTTGCCAACACATGATACAACTCCAGAGAAATCCAGTACAACTTTCTTATTTCTTGCTGCCTGCTCATTTCTCACTGTTTTGGAAACACATAGCCTTCTTTGTATGCAGCTGTTGTGAGGCACTCTGCCCCTAAGTTTTGCCTTGAGCTTTGTTTCATCTGCCCAGTGGTACAGGTAATGAAATAAGGTAATCAAAGAGTAATTAATATTTATGGAGTACTCCAAAATGCTTTGTAGGAAAGTCGCAAAGACCCTCTGATATAAAAAAACCAAGATTGTCATGGAGAAAATTTTGGCAGTAGTGCACAGGCAGCTGATGACAACATCTTTACTTTGTCTGAGTTGAAGTACCTAATGAAAAACTTCCAGTGAAATTCAGGCAACACTTCATGATATCTTCCAAACCACCCTCATTGTTCACTTGAGAAATCATGATCCTCTGACCAGAAACACAGGTCATCTACAAATGAGCAAAGAACATTGGAAACTGAACCTGATAGAGATAGAGTATCTGAATTGCAGTAGTATAGCTGAGCATACAGTGAAGCTGTGTTCTATGTTTTAGGTAGTCCTGCAAGGAGCAAGGAATTGGACTCCATGATCCTTATGTGTCCCTTCAAACTGGAAATACTCTGTGATTCTATGATTCTATGACGCTGGAATGGTAAAAAACATCACAAATTCCCAAACATTAAGCAAAGAAGATTGTTCTGAAGATGGATGGATATTTTCATTTATTTCATATAATTAGTTAGGTCCTCCTAAAAAGAGGTGCCTAATTCAGTAGCCCTCCCACTAAATGTGGTTA
Source organism: Gavia stellata (assembly GCF_030936135.1). NCBI lineage: Eukaryota > Metazoa > Chordata > Aves > Gaviiformes > Gaviidae > Gavia > Gavia stellata. The sequence goes on along the minus strand of NC_082598.1, from coordinate 18,295,377 downwards.
AATTGAGCCCCTGGCTCCACAGGCAGTGGGTGTGGATAAAGGTGCCAGGTGTGGGTGGTAGGGCCATCAGGCCCATTAGTGCCCTCAGGGTCCTCACAATAACTATACATTATTCAGACTCACAATATTAATTTCACTATAAAAATTATTAAAGGACCAATCAGAAAGAAAAAGAAGCAGCAATTCACTCAATATTACTACTGTTGCACAGAGTCACCCAAGGTTTCTGACACCCAGACAGATTCAGATTTGGGTGGCCTCCACAACCAACCAGTTGCTCACTTGTTTTCTATGTCCAAACTGTTTGTACAAACCTTTAATGAACTTTGCTTTTTCTGTTACAGAACATCCGCTAACATTTTTCGAGCACTGTTTATAGAATTCTTTAAAGGTCAAGTGTGATTCTGCTGAAATGCATCGTGTCATCATGTGATGTTGATCACAGAATATTAACCCTTTAATTTTGGTTAGTTTCTTTTGTATGACTGCAAGAGTACCGAAGGACCTATTTTCTTGTTTTCTCTCAAAGTGAGGATTCCTTTGGTAGGTATATCGGATGGAAAATTCCTGGAGGAAAACCCTGTGCAAGACCCCACCTCTGTTAGATTCCAGCAGGCAGCAATCTAGTACTATATTACATTCAGTAATTTCCCTACTTCCTGGGAACTGGCTCAATATTTTACCTTTTGGCACACAAATACAGACCGGAACATTTCTTTGAGATAACTCTTGCACCAGAGTTGAAGGCTAGTCTCTGTATTCCTGGCAGATGTCTAAACACTCCAGTAATTCCCTGAAGTACTGAAACACCCATTTAGCATGACTTTAGGTATTAGCTCACATAAGCATGACAGCTCAGTTTACAAGGGCAAACGTATCTCTCTGAAATCAGAGATCTGTTATGACATCACGCAGATACTCTGACCCACTTCCTATTCCAGCAAAGCAACTCAAAAAGTCATTAGCTAATCAAAGTTGAATCTTACTTCAAAACTTGAAACTATTTTGCAACAGGATTTGATTAGAAGAGAAATGGAATTGCTTACAATCTCTTTTTTCTTTTTTAACTTCACAACAAGTGCATCTACATATTTCATGACAACTGATGCTAGATAGTATACACAAAAGATTTTCAGATTTTTTTTCTAGGTTTTTTTACAGCCAAAATCTAAAACCACTTAGGGAATTAATCCTGTCAAATCCAAAGTATTGACTCAATCTCTAATACAACATGAATAACAATTTATTGTGGACCTGATCTAGGTCCAAACATCATCTCATCAGGACAGCTCCAGTTTGTACTTCAACAATATTACTGGATGATCTGTTACATATTGACAAAAATGAAATCAGAAAGGATGAAGGTTTTTAGAAAAATAAACAAATTAAGAGCATGGTAAGAGCATATGATAGCTGGTAATATCTTTGCTGCTTACTCGTAACATAGAATATGAAAAGAAGTGTAAGAAATATGACAGAAATGTTAGCAAAGCATAAGTTACATTTATAAACAGTCAGAGCCAGAGGACTTTCTTTGAAGGGATGTTGGTTTCCATTTTTTTATGAATATAAACTGGGGTAACTATATAGCATATTTACACTAGCAGATAAATTAATCCAATGTCCAGATTTCTACCATAAAACAAACAAAATTGTCATGAAAAGAACACAAATAAGATACCTACTTCTTGGCTAAAATTTTAAGACTCTTCTACTGGAAAGATTAGGAGTACTTCTACATGTGCCTGACACTTCATGTATAACTTTAGTGTGTATTGTGGGCCAGAGGCTTTTCCCTTAGATAAAATCAATGTAGCACTGGATTGACAAAGAGTCAAAGTCAAGAAGTGGAAGGCACTGAAAGCACATGATAGTTTCCACCAGTACGTTTCCCCAGTTCCTCTGAAACAAAAGATCTTCAGCCCTGTCAAACAATGATCAGCTACAGTAGCAGAATACTGTCACCAGAGAGGACACCAGGAGCTCAGTTACTGCAGACACTGAAATGGTAGCTAGCCTGAGGAAACAGCCTAGAAGGAAGGGAATTGCCTCATGCATAAAGGTATGCGCAGCTTAAACATTGAATATCTGGCATTTCAATGAGCTGGCTAATGTCGTAATTGAAGAAAAAAACATAGAGCACACATCAGCAGAATTAAAGGAATTGTCATGAACAGCAGGTAGCAAAGTTTGCAACTGTTTGAAAAATGCTGTCCAAAGCAAGGAACCAGGATCTTCATCGCTATGACAAGAGCTGCAACAAAGCCAGTGCATGTTAAAAGCAAATCAAGTTAGCACACCTGTTGTAAGACCACATACAGATTGTTACCATGGTTCTTTAAATACCATTCTTAGGGCATCCTTTTCACTCTACGGCATTTTTCCATTGTGATGAGATCTCCTCAGCTGCTGTTTTAACGGGGTTAAGGTTAAGCTTGCTTTCATCACTGAACTATAATTAGGATGGCTGTTATTCTATGGTTTCGGTAGAGCCATATGGTTATTTAATGCTAACAAGACCTGCAGTGCTTCAGATTCTCTATATTGCTTCCTGTCTGGCTTCTGGTTTCCTCATTTTCTGCAGCATTTCTTGGGTTGCCTATATAAGGAAGGAAAAGGAAATCAAAGTCTGTGTTTATTGTGCTTCCTGGAGATTAATATTCCCCTATGAATAGGTCTGAAAAGATTTCAGCCATGCTTGTCTTGTTTTTCCTGCAAAAGAATATACCCTAAGAGCTACAAGGAAAACTGTTCAAACTTGCTTCTGTGTATTTGTCAGAACACTATTTGTTTTATTTTACTGAGTTACACCAAGGGAGTACCAGTTAACATTCCTCAACTGATACTGCCACTACAACAACAGATTTTTTTTTCTTCTTTTATTTCCTTTTTTTTTATCTTTTTGTTTCCAGTACTACCCAGAAGGAGTTAGGCATCAGAAAGGTGTAAAAAGGAAAGATACTTCCTAATCCAAAAATGACAAGACAAACAAGAGGTAAGAAAGGAGGTACAGAGCTGTCAAGGAGGTGAGAGGCTGTGTCATGGTAATTCAATGTTTAGTTAAAGAGTGGTTTGGCTTTTGGAGAAGGGAAAGTCATGACAGATTTTGACATTCTGTTCTCTGCCAAGGTTGGCACGGCTTCACACTGAGAGAACGGATAGTTTCATGTAGGGCTTTCTTGCCCCCCAAAAAACACAACTGTAGACATTTTATAATAAATTCTCTGTTTCTTAGAAATGAGCTTTTCTCATTTTTCTCTAATACTCTGTTTTACTTCCTGTTTCCTTTGGGTCGAGTTTTTATTGTTTCAGTGCAGCAGTTTCAGTGCCAATGTCAACATAAAGACAGGAGCATTTCCAGTTTATGACAGGTCTGACAGTCATACTTCCAGTGCTTCTAGCTGGAAGCTGAACCAATGGGCCAGCCCAGATGTTTTTGCAATGAAAGTGTTGATTGAAGAAAGAAAACAGACATCTTGGATATTAACAGAAGCCTGGAAAGCAAACACCTCACATGAGAAATAACCTGGAAAATGACACCATTACAGGATACAAACTGATTCATGGTATCTCAGAGGAGAATGAACCAGCACTAACCATGCAAAAGGTTAAACCATTGGTAGCCATCTAAAATTGCACAATGAAGTTGAAGATTGGGTGGAATATAAAAACAGAAAGGGAAACGGGGCAATCTTAAGTAGAAGTTGCCACAGCTAGAAAAACTTTTGCAACACATAAGACTGGATGCACAGTTACATAAGTAACTGTCAGTGCCACAATATAGATCTCATCAAGATTTCATTTCACTGATGGCAATAAATCAGCTTTTGATTCATCATTAAAAAGATAAATTTATAGGAATGCATAAAAAAAAGTTCCGTTTACCAGCTTTTTTTTGCTGATTCTTTATATGTTCAGAGAATTTTCAAAGGAGAGAAACAGAATTTAGTTCCCACTGAATTTCAGTGAACTATGACTTTGTATAGTCTTTCAAAAAAATCCCCTCTACAGCACAGAACTACTCAGCTCTTTTGTTCCTCTTGTACATATTGCTTGTATTTTTAGGAAGACTGATTAGAATAAGCATACAGATGTGCAATCATTGTGCTCTACAGTACAGAGCTTCCCTCCATCACCACTCTTCCAACTATTGATTTAAATATCAATTTTAGGTACTTCTTTGCTCCATCTCCTACCCCATAGTGCAGTAACAGATAATACATTTATCCTTGCATGTAGAGCAGTATTACTCCTTCCATTTTACAAATGGAGAACTCAGGAACAGAGGGATTAAGGTACATATCCTCAGCAAGGCTGAAATGCCTGATTTAAGAGTTATACAAGGCCACACAGGAAGTCTTTCAGGGCAGAAAGGAGCTGAACTTGATCTTCTGAAGTCCAGGCTAGAATCTTTACCTTTCCTCCATCTTCCCTCTTCAGTCCCAACTTTAGGCTCAGAAGTTTTAACAGTTATGTTAAGAGCTGCAAAGCAGAGTAGCACCTAATCCTCCATGTCATAAAGGGGACTTTCTACACAAGACTACAGCAGATTGTATGTGAGAATTGTTTTGCCTCTGGAAAACACTGTGGGGGATGGATTTCTCCTCCCCACATTTCATATAGAGAGAGCCCACGTAACAGATTGTCCAGCAGAAACATATTTTTAATGTGAAAAATAAAAAAGAGCATGTCTTAAAAATCAGTGTTCCCATATCACAACACAGTAAGACAAAATTAGATACCATTCTGTAGTGAAGCCAAAGCGTTTTACCTCTTTATACAAATTTAGTAGTTGAGAATATCATGGTTGTTGATAACAAGGCCAATGAACAATAAGTAATCAAACGCTCAAACAGATTAACAAACAAGAATATAAAGGAGGACATTTAGCAATAACCTGACAAGTATACCACCCAACAGCATTTGCACTGCAAAACAAGGAAAAATTCACAGTTTGAGTGGGCCTCTAATCCCTAATCAGCCTGTTGCTTCTGTAGCAGACCCCTTCACCGGAGATTAGAATGATGTAAATTATATTATTGCTGCCACTAAATTCACCCTTACTTTAATTTGAAGAGAACAAGTTTTACTCTTTCTAAAAAGCTATTAAAAATCCTGCAAATTATTGAGCGCCATCTACTGTTTCATTAATTTTTAATACACTAGCAGTGTTTTGGAGCTACATAGTCGAATCAAGATTTTATTCAGCAACTAAAGCAGAAATTCAGATTTGGGGATTTATTTAAAAATTGCATTGTATTCTCTCCAAAAATCAGTGCTCATTTTTTCAAGCACAGAATGAGCTTTACAAGTATTAAATAGCAAAGCCATTAATTGGAGATTAAAATAATGAAAACTTAAGTTTAGCATCAGAGTCAGTCTTTTCTTTATCCCAAATAATTTAGTAAGGAGATAATATAGATCCTTAATCCTTTTCATATCACTAAATAAATTGAAATATTGCATACTGGCTATACTTGGAAAAAAAAAAACCACCACCAAAAGCCAACCCACCAGACATTGAGCTAACAATGGTTGTATTCTAATGATTATGAATATTCAGGGATTTCTTTTTTTTAAAAAAGAGATAATAATTTAGTTACATAGGCATAGTGTGACATCAGATGTAGTTCAGGTAGGCTCCTACCTTCCTGAATAACTAATTTACAAGTAGTTATTCTTCAAGTTGTAATGAATTTGCATAATGAAAGAGATCAGACCAATCTCAAGACTGACAAACTATATGGACTTGTCCATGCCATCTTGCATCTGTAGTTTCCTTTTTTGCATTCATGCTTGCAAATTGTTTGGAGAATTGTTATCTCTACTCATGAGGAACATAGGAGGGAAAAAAACAAAACAAAACAAATGGCGCTAGGCTTACTGGACTTTCAAGCTGTCGTTTGCCTGCCTATTCTAGCAGCTCCATATTGCTTTGATGATCTACATAGCCAGAAAACAATCTGTGGTGGGCAGCATTCACTGCTCTGCACTCTTTGGCTTATGAGTGAATAAATCCTAGGAAATTACATGTTAAAAAAAAAGAGATTAAAAGTGATACCGTATCCTAGAAATATCACATGCTTTCACTCCTTTTCATCTCCCACTTCAGGGCAGGTTTCATTTCTTGCCTTAAAGTTGAGACATTTACTCACCTCTGAAGTCAACAGAGGTGGGCACTTCTAAAAGGTAGTCTATCTCATACTAAGAAAGGTGCCAAAGAGACACCAACTTTTGTGTATATTTTTTTTTTAATTGAGTAAATTCACAAACACTGTACTCAAATACCTTTGAGTATATTCAAGAACATAGGTGGGCTATTAGTCACAACTGTCATCCTTCTTGGCAATTCTTTTTTGAACAGACTGACAACAAAAAGGCATGTTGTTTCGAGCTCTCGTGCTCTATCACTTAGAATCAACGGGGTGAGGAACAAAAACAGATACTACAAAATACCTAGCTCCCATGTCCAGCTGTAAGGATGAGCACGGATCCTGGAAATGGTGAAATCCATCAGCAGAACAGTGCTCTCAAGCTCCCATGGAGAGCGTTTCTGAACAGGGTCAGCCTCTTTCTGTTCCAGACTTCAGTTAGTCTGAGACAGCTTAGGTGTCTTTAAATGGCACCATATTGCAAAGTGTAGACAGCCTCAGATAAATACACTGACATGAAGAGGACTCAAGAGGAGACTGAAAGAAAGGAAGTTAAAATCTTTCTTTGACAAGGAAAACTGGTGTCTGATTCCTCAGTTCTTTCCACACATCCTCAACCAGAAACTTTTTCCATAGCAGTTTTGCAGGGAAGAGTCTACATACACCAATACTCTACCATGGAGCACAGTGTGGGTGTGGTAAGAGCTGCAGAGGTCACACAGGTGATACTGTAATGGCAGTGTGGCATGGCTGACAGGCAGTCTTTGTCAGTTCAAAGCCACGCAAACAAGTTCACACAGGTTATGCAGGTAACCTCATGCAGGTTAACAGCACTACTTAACAACTGGTGGTGGTGCTAGTTTATAGCCCTCTGTATTACTATGGTCCATTCATTGCACATGATGGCCACTCAGTCTTGCAGTCTCATAGCATCCCAGTCTGTCCCTCACTTTTGAGAAGCCCTAGATGGGAACTGCAGAGGTTTACCAGATTGGAACATTCTTAGGAGGGAAATAGCAGAGTTTGTCTTACCCTGTAATCTCTAACACTTCATTTTAAGGCGTAACACAATTGCCAATGTTCAAGCTGAGCTTTCAACTCTAACTCTGAATTTGGACTTCAAGCTGGGTAATTTTTCAACCATCTCTTTGCATGAATACAAGTTTTATGTATGAAATAGAAAGCACACTGAATGCTGTATTACCGTCCCCAAGCCTCAAGTGTTCATGAGTCAGACCTCCCATGAGCTATGACTAATCTAGAAACTAATGTTTTTTTTCTTTTATATGTACAAGTAATTTGTTTTTTCCATCTACCTTCTGAATTACCAGGAGATCAATCAGAACACAGCACGTTTCTGCCTTTGGCTTTTGCACTGGGCAGAAAATTCCCAGAGGGGTTCTGCACTGGCTGAGATCCCAGACAGCTGGGACCTGAGAGGCTCCGAAGACTCGGTAAGGGTAATTTGAACTTCCATGCTGACCTCCTGATCTTTCAGCTTTGCCTAGCTTAGATGTGGACAGGTAAGAAAAGGGGTCCTTAACAGCTGGGAGCTATTATAACTCCAGGGCATCATGAGACACAGTGGTGGCTACTGGCCAGTAATGGTTCAGGCTGTGAAAGGAAAGACTAAGTGCGGTGTAGGAGGAAGGTCACTACAGCTCCTGAACTCTACATGGACATCTTCAGAGCCTTGGCAGTTGCCAAGTGAAGAATGAGCCACAGAGGCATCTGGAGAACCATTTCAAATTCCAAAATCTCAGTAGAGCTCATCTGACTCTTCAAACCTGCCTATTGATTTCCTGCATTAGCCTATCCAATTAAAAGCATGAAGCTTGCTACTGTCACCACTTGAAATTGTTCAGAAGTTTAAGAGACTGCAGATGATAGATTTCCCTAGACCTCCACAAAATGCAGAACATTTTTTTTGTGAGAGACATTGAAGACATCAGAGAATCCTGCTCTGAATTGAGATGTTTTGATAGAAGAAACAAATAACTACGTTGTCTACCTAACTTCATTCACAGCACCAGATATTTCTCAGATTAGAGAGAGTGTTCCAAAACCAAGACTAAGTCAAAGAGAAGACATGTAGCTTTTCTCCATACAGCTGGATGGAGAATAAAAGCTGTTCCCATACTACTGGCAACCCTCACTCTTCAGGTTTATGCTAAATAGCTGTTACTTACAATGGAAGTTACTACCACTAATAATGCTAGCACAGTCAAATAGATAATTATAAATATATAAGATCTATTTGTGGGCATGCTTAGTTTAGAATGAGACTGCTTTTTCCTATTTAAACTCCTGGAAACACAGCGTAAAAGAAACCCCAAACCAGTACTTTATGCTGATACAGAGCCCCACTGCTTCAGTACATACCAAATCTCCTTTTAGGTGAAGATTCAATCGTAGCGATAGTCCCGACAATAGAGACAATGTTTTACTCAATACAGACACCTCAAAAGCCAGGAAAATAATACCCCTGTGTTGTCCATGATGGTAAATTATTAGATTAATGGTAACACCCTCAAGCCAATGTAGTTGCTCCAAGCAGTGCATTGCCAGACATCTCAAGCAACCTCAGTCGTGTAACAATTTACTAATCAACATGGTGGCATGAAATATAATACAATCATAGATTCATAGAATAGTTTGGGTTGGAAGGGACCTTTAAAGGTCATCTAGTCCAACCCCCGCTACAATGAGCAGGGATGTCTCCAAATACATCAGGCTGCTCAGAGTCCCATCCAACCCAACCTTGAATGTTTCCAGGGATGGGGCATCTACCACCTCTCTGGGGAACCCGTTCCAGTGTTTTACCACCCTCATTGCAAAAAATTTCTTCCTTATATCTAGTCTGAATCTACCCTTGTTTACTTTAAAACCATTACCCCTTGTCCTATTGCAACAGGCCCTGCTAAAAAGTTTGTCCCCGTCTTTCTTACAAGCCCCCTTTAAGGCCGCTGCATTTCTTATGTGGGGCAGCTCATTCAGATAACCTGAAGTAGCTTTCTGCTAGTATTTATTCTCTGCCCCTCCAGTTTATAAATCAAATTTCTGTCCCTTGCTATGTTCATCCTGTCCTCCCTCTTGCTCATGTTCCAGGTTCTCACCTAATCCCTTTAACCTTAACTTTGCCAGAAAAGACACAAGGAAGAGGTTCAATGAGGAAGTGCTCTATAAATCCTCCATGGACATTTCATCGTTTCACTAACAGCAGAGTTAAAACCTTATTATGATAAAGTATAGCCAGAGTGTTCACACCAATGGCAGTACAAGTTTCAGGGGACAATCAGAGTTTTGGTTTTTTTAAGGAAACAGTTTATCCAAAATGTCAGATCTATTGCAGTAATGTTTGACTTCATCATCAGTCAACTTTATAAATGCAAGAAATTTAAAGTGAAATATCAGACTTTAAGAAACCCAAAATTTGAAAGTTCTACTCTGAAGTTTCTTGGATTTATGATCTTGGTCAATGATAAAGCCAAATATACTGTAATATATTTTACCCTGAATTCTAGTCTCAATTCTAAGTCAATTTTTCAGTCTAAGCATCTTCCCATTCTTTTCTCTCAGATTGTCCCTGAAAGCTTATAGAAATAAAACATTTAAAGATCAGGGGTCATCATCTTCCATGTTTTCTATGTGAAGCACAGAGACCAATTTCAATAGTAGGGATGTTATTTAAATAAAGCTTTCTCCAGAAGTTAAAGGTAAATGGATATGAATATAAATAAAGTTTACTGATACAAACTTGAACAATGGATTAAGGAAATAACCTTGAAAGCATGAACAAGCATAGAGAAAATTGCTCTGCTGAACTTTTGTTCCTGGTGATAAGCTTTCATACCAGTTAGGTACCTTATATTTCCTGTGATTTCTGTTATGACTTTCTCCCCTAGTTTATGTTTTGTTTCATGCTCTCCTTGCTTTCCATCCTTTCCACTGTGACAAAAGAACTTTGACATTACTGTATTGTTTTGCAGCTAATATATTAATCCATGGTGCCTTTATTTGCATAAGTTTAATCAAATCCAAGAATGACAATGAAGCAGCAGGAAGCTTAAGACATTTCTTTAAATCTAATTGGCACACAGAGTATCCCTTAGTATGAAATCAGCTTCTTGGCTAGGAACAAAATAATTGGTAGATTTTATTTTTTTTTTCTATCAGAATTCTTTTTCCCATACAAGGTAATTTTTTTTCCATACGGATTTCTATTCCAGTACAGTCCTGGTGGAGCTATCCAACTTCTACATGGCAGCAACTGACAAAGTATTGAGGAAGCATTTGTAAAATGCTATAGTTACAGTGCAAAATGTTTCCACCACCAGAATGAATTGTCTTAAGTGCTGTTCAGTTTTAGTTGATGAAACTGCAGCTTTTGACAAGACAATCAATATTCTTAGGAGTATTGTTTCATGTGCTGACACACAGAAATACCCAAAGTATTGAAGAATGTCCCAATATTTGAGCTGCATGTGGAAAAAACATCTGTTAATATTCTAAGTAGTAGAGTTTGCTGTTGTTTAAACATCTCCCTTCTAAATTAGTTGGTTAAAGATATAATGACTGTTCCAAAATGTCTAAAAATGTTGTGTGTTTTATACACATGCACATACATGCACATACAAACACATACACAAAATAGTATAATATAGTCAAGATATCATTAGCCGTAAATACTTGTGCACTTCCTACCACAGAAGTTAAGCCTAGCCGTTAAACATGTGAAATAACTTAAGCAAAATCTACAAAGCAATCCAAAATATGCCTGCCAACATGGCATTTTGTCATAACAGAAATCTAGGATGGCACTTTAGGTTTAATATTTTATGTAAGAGATGCTGGAAAGAAAAAAAGAAGAAAAAAAGAAGCCTGTGTCCCTTCTTATTAAGGATATCTCATTCATTCATGCAAACCTTTCTGCACAGAAAACAGAGACAAAACAGTCTGTGAGTGCATTGGCCTCCCACATCAAGCAGCCAGCCATGGACCGACACTCTCCCAGGCTGGACCCATGGCACAGAGGGCAGTCGCACGGAAGAATGCGACTGACTGGGACAGCTTTGCCCGACTTGGTCACCACAGTAAAAGGTGCTCAGAAACTGCCGCTCTGAGGTGGGGTAAGACTGGGGTCCCACCAGGTACTGACCTAATCGCTCCCGAGGGAAGGTGCACTTCCCTTCTCCAAACCCTGTGGGGCAGAGGGAGTCACAGCATGTGGGCTGCCCTGTGTGGCCACCCAGCATCACCCAGCCTGCAGCTCAGGTGCGAGGAGACCCCCAGAATGGTTCCATCCTGCATGTGGCAGCCCCACCGTATTGCTGGGGTCACCTCTCAGACAGCTGCCATTGCGTTTGGGAGGGATCCTGCCCCTCACCCTGAGGACACTCCGAGGGCACCTACCACACAGCCTTAGAAGGCGTGGGGGTCGTGCCAAGATGGGCCTGGCACTGCTGGGGGGCCCTGGATGTGCATGTGCTCCTAGTCAGGGGACTGAGGAAAGGGAAACGCCGTCTGAGGTGTGTTTAGCTGAGAGCTGATGACAGGCATTTAAAAACTGAAAGAGTTCAGGTGTGCCTAAAGGCAGCATCCGTCAGTTTCTAGACCCAAGCCAACATGGCTTAAATTAAAACATGAAGAAACTCCCAAACTTACCCTCAAGAAGGTGAGGGAGCAGCAATGGCTGGCGGCTCCTCAGAGGGCAGGACCTGGGAGTCATCAGGTACTCCCTTGCTAGGGCCCATCCCACCACAGCAGGAGGGAGCTGGGCAGGCCAGAGACCGTGACCAAGTCTGTGGTGATGGCTGGGCCAAGGCCTAGCCGGGACATGGGCCCGTGGGTGGACCCGGCTCAGCAGGGCCCATGGCCAGGCAGGGCTGTGGGGAGCTGAAGACTGGTTCTGCTGTGGCATCACTGAGACAGGGACTGACAGCCCCGGGCTGGGGGGGAGGGGGGGCTGAAGTGGGGTCCTGGGCCATGGGCAGGGTGTGGAGAGCCCCGGGGGTGATGACAGGGACAGTCAGGGCTGGCAGAGAAATGCTAACACCAGGCACACACTCAAACATTTCTTCAAAGACATGCCAGTTTCTGGAATCTGGGACAACAGGTATAAACATGGACCATGTCAGTATTTTGAAACATGCTAAACTAAAGCTTTCTCTCGAAGTAACATGTTGCTTTCCCTCTCCAGCCACAGTACACCTCTGGAGAGCTATACCTCCCCTGAGCAGGGTCACAAGATAGCTTTAATCAATGGCAAATAATGAATGGCTGAATGATTTAATTCCAGGTGCTGTTGTTGAGCAGGCTGACTCCAAAAAGATGTTTTTTCAGAGGTTACAATTGTTCAAAGGTTAAACATATTTGCATTTATAATGAAACAAGTACACTGCAAGGAACAAATTTATGCTGAAATTTGTCTGACTGTGATACCAATTGTTTCTCAGTTCGAAACTTTATGTCTGGCAGCAAATTTTGAGGGGTGCAAAAACTGCTGTCTTTATTTCTCTGCAGTTCACATTTTATGTTTTGTTTAAAAGCAGCACAACAGGACAGCAAGGAAGAAGCTACTCTGTTTACTTCATCCCAGGTCAGGTAGACCCTCTAGAGGGGGTCTACCCCACAAGCAACTAAGCATGCTAAGGTGAGAGAAACTTCCCTGTTAGCAGACAGAAAAAGGCTGAGGGCAAGACTGGTAGTTTCTCTGAGTGGACCAGGGAACATGCTTATAAGCAGAGCAAACCCAGAGTCAAGACAGAAAGGAAACTTTCCCAGGGCTCCAGACAGGGCTGTATATAGTTTGCTGCAACCAAGGAAGTCAGTGAAAGTTGTTGAACTACAAAGTCAGGCCAGAGGGGAAAAAAATAAATACACTCTACCAGGAGTGAGCAGAGCATAGAAGAGATTTTTTTTCAAAATTTTTGGTTTAAACTTTTCCACTCAAAAGATGCAATCTGTCTTTAGTGCAAGATACTTCACCATGGAAGTTCAGACATCTGTGTTTGATATCTTTTAATATACTTATTTTAGGCTAAAGCTAGAACAGACTTCTGGCTATTGCCAAAGTCCTACATCAGGATACCAGATTATTCAGCAAGCAAACCAAAGATAATCTGTCTTCTAACAGACAAGCTTTGCTGAGTGCATATACAGATAGGGAAAACTGAGCAGTGGTGCACTATCTTGCTAACAGAATCTCATCAGACCATGTCCTGAGAATCTTGAGCTCTGCAGAGGGCCATGAAGAGTCAGTTGCTGTAAGTCCAAAGTGTTAAAAAGTTCAAAGTGATCATTAGACTTTTGGTTTTGTCATCTTCTGTACTTTTGGTCATTCTTTATACAAGTCTGGCATCACCTCCACTGACATCACTTGTCACACTCTAGCTGCAGCTTCCATATACAAAGGTCTTGGTGCACTTGCACCTCTGAATTAAGATGTGTGCCTTTATTTCAAAATTTCACCTTAGGGTATATAAAAAATGCATTTACTGGAGATTCTAAACAAAAAAAAAAATAATCTCTCACTGAACAAAATCGGTAAACCAAATCATATCTATACAGTGTTTTTTAACTAATTTTACATGTGCTGCTTAAGTCCCAGACTTTTATATTTTTGTTAGTAGAATCATAGAATCATTTAGGTTGGAAAAGACCTTTAAGATCATCAAGTTCAACCGTAAACGTAACACTGCTAAGTCTACCACTGAACCATGTCCCTCTGCGTGTCATCCACACGTCTTTTAAATACCTCCAGGGATGGTGATTCCACCACCTCCCCGAGCAGCCCATTCCAGTGTCTGACAACCCTTTCAGTGAAGAAGTTTTTCCTAATATCCAGTCTGGTGCAACTTGAGGCCATTTCCTCTTGTCTTATCACTTGTCAATTGGGAGAAGAGACCAGCACCCACCTCACCACAACCTCCGTTCAGGTAGTTGTAGAGAGCGATTGATTACTTCAGACTCCACTTCTCAACTCCATAAAACTTACTGGTCAGCAGCAAAACTTATTCTAGGGAGCCAAAATTATGCACCTGCATAAAGAATAGAAATGTTAACCCACTAAATATTTCTTAGACTTTACTGGGCTATAAACCAAATAGCAATTACGAGATGACAAATGTGACTATAGGTGGGGCTGAAATTCAAAATAAGCAATGAGATTTTGAACACCATGATTCCCTTGGATCCTTTACACTTCCACAAGCTGCAAAATGATGTAGCTACTACATTTGTAAGTGAATAGAGCAATTTGTATTCAGAACTAGTTTAACACGTAACACTGATTCATCAAAAATAGAAATCCTCTAAAAGCTTAAACATTGACTGGGCTATGAATCTCTATGAATTATAATATTTAAAGAATTTTATTCTATGTAATGGAACAAGATTAAGTAAATAAGTTTGCCATTTTCAGGCACTTCAATAATACTGCTTACTGCTTATCTATTATTTTTGTTCACATAGCACCTGTAGGTTGAAACTGTACTCAAAACAATTAAAATAAACTGGGATAAGATACTGAATCTCTGTTAATAAGGAATTCTTAATTTCTTCTCCAGCAAATGTCTCACAAAGTAGAGCAAAATATAAAACAACCCAACTTATTGAAGAGTTCTTCTGCAAAGGGGTTTCAGCCAGGTTTCATTTATTTTTCCAGCCATGTTTCTTCTCATCTTAAAGCTAAAAATGTTCCCAGTTCTGCAGCTGCAGTCACAATGGTAAATACTTTTGTATAGGAGGACTCATTCTGCTCATCTGTAAGTGATGCATAGCACATACGTAATTTAATTCTCTTTGGTGGATTGTTAAACTTTGAGATTGAACTCAAGAAATGTAGTCACAGAGGCACAAGATTCATTTGCATAATAAAAAAAATGCATGTCTTGATTTGCATCTTTGCTGTTTCCCACCAGACTGTCTATCAGCTGTCCCTGTCCTCAATCAGAGATTCACGTCTGTTAGCCAGGCTATGGCAGGCTGAGATGCTTACATGTTCTAGTCACAATCTTCAAGGCTACCTACAGATGCAGACTCCATAGGAGAAATGCTAAGAAGAATCTGACCCTCCTCTTTATCTATAGACCCAACAACTGTTGGACTGCCTAAAGAGTGGGAATTCAAACGTTCCCTGTGTGACACGACTTCTCTGACTCCTTGCTCCCATGCAGCAGTTCCAGGAACCAAAGAAAACTTTAAGCATATCTTCATTGCACGATATGAGGTGAGAGGGGTGATACACTGTCCTTCTTTTGGCCAACACCAGGACGACTTTGTAGACATATTATAATGCATTGGCAAAACACTGGCAACACAGACATAAGTTCTATCTGCCAGACCAGACTCTTTAATCCATATGGCTTATTCTAGCCACAGTGAAGAGAAACAAACTATGCAGAGCCAGCATGGGTACAGCCAAAGTATGGATGACAAAAATTTGCCAGACATGCAATAATCACAGCATCACAAAAACCAGAAAATACACACTCTACAGCAGGAGATGTTAATGGGGATTTGTAGAACTTTTAAACCCTTTGCTAAGTCTGCACAAGTAACAAGTCAAATTTTGCCACAGCATTTTAACAAAGGGTTTTTTATGCCTTAGCTATGTCAGTTAGGTGCCATCCTCTCTCTGTAGCTGTGTTAGCAGAGATCTGTAGAAAACTGAATGATGATTATGCAAAACTCATAGAATAAAGCAAAAGTCCTTCAGTAAAGACCATATTTAATCTTTAGCCAAAACATGGCTCATACTGTTTCCAGTGTTCCTATCCTCCCCCATGAATTATTTCAGAGATTTAAACTCTTGGATTTTATCATGTACCTTATGAAATTCAGTGCTTTTACTCAATCTTCAGTGCTGGATTCCCTTAAATGTCAGATCTTCCAAGGTAAAACATGAACACCTGAAACCTAATGGCTATGAAACCTGAGAGTTAATTTACTGGGATGTGTAAAAGACTTCTTTTTCTCCTCTTTTTTCTTAAAAAAATGAAGAAATATATAAGAGGTGTAATGAATTTCATTTTAGGGACCAACATTACGGAAATATCTTCTCAACCAAATAAAATTACATCATTACAAATTATTAAATTGGTTTAACCTTTCAAAAGAAATATTTCATTTCAAATGGGAAAAGTCAAATGCTTTGAAAGCATTCCCTCATCTTCTCCTGCCTCTCATTTGGAGAGGATGCTAAATGTGAGGAGCAAAAGACAAGAACTTAAGAAGATAAAACTGCAGGAGATGACCTGATCCATTAGGCTTAGTCGTTAAAAAGAAAACTCCAACTTTCGCTTAAATTTCTCATTCAAAATGCAGAAAAGAAATTTCATTAATATGTATGACTCCATCCTCCCCCAAACGTTTGAGTCAATTTATCCGATTTGTCCTTCGAGTTTTCAGAGTAAAAGAAAGGAGAAAAAAAACCACTCTTTTTTTGTCAAACAGCTATAAACCATAGGAAACAGTGTATTCAATGTAAACAAGTATTACATTTCCCTTAGTGATGATATATGAAGACAGGATGCAGCCTGCCTTTCAGATCACCAGCTGAGCTGATCAAGAGCACATTTTTTCCCCTTTTGTATCCCCTGCTGCTTGCTTTCTGTCCCATTCCAAAATCTAACAGGTGTAATGGGAACCCTTAGAAATGATCAGTTCCCTGAGCAGCAGGAGCAGCCCCTGTAAGATCCCTTAGTCTTCTGGCTGTATGGCTTTGAGCCCGGTTTCAAAAACCCAGGGTGTCAACATAAGCCAAACTTTCAGGGTTTTGCAGTTCATCCAGCACTCCTATGGCCTCATTAAACACTGTCCCCAAGTCCAAAAAGGCATTCTTCCTAAAAACAAAAAAAAAAAACAAAAACCAAAAAACCCCACCAATAAAACAAAAAACAGCCACTGTCTGATCTTAAGTATTGCATCAGTTCCTCCCAATGAATCTTTTTCAAGAGAAGATGGTATTTTCTCTGCTTGTACAATCTGCTTTATCCTGGTAGACTTCAACAGAGATTTGCAGGGGGACTTCTTCAATGAAAGCTCAGCAAATTCAATAGTCCAAATGTGATATACTTTCCAATTAAGGATTAGCATACTTTAACGTGAGGTTGTTGATTTCAATTAGCATGACTCAAACTGAAATGTCAACCCACTTGCCATCTGATTTATATATATCTAGTCTGGAAACCAGCAACGAAACAGCTGAAAGATTGCTACCATAGAAACAGTACCCATACAGTAAGCATTACCTAGAGATCTTTTAAATTCTTACAAAGTATTGTGCCAGTAACCTTGTAGTTTGGGTTTGCTTCTTTGGACAGAGACCAGTTTAGAGAAGATTTAATCTGAAATGCAGTACATTGAGGCAACTAAGCTCTAGAAGAAAGAGAATGATTTTTCCAGGGCCTGAAATAAAAGCATTCTAACTAATGAGTCCAGAGGCAAAAAATTAGTACTTTAGTCATATATTTTAATTTGTTACAAAGATTAAACAGGCCAAGAGAATCCGTTAGACTATTTTAAAGTGGGAAGTCAACCTTCATTAAGCACTATTTCATATGCATTCCATTTCAATACAGTACAAAAATAATTCGCAAGAAAGAATTGCCAACACTTCTACCAAGAAAGGACTTCTGTACCTGTTGCAATACATTGCATGGATCATAACGCACTAACCTGGGCCAAAACCTGTCATTAACTCATTTTGCTGAACAGGACTGGCTAGAGCCCCACTGTTGACCCATCCACATTGCAATGTCCAGTGCCCAGAATGACCAATGCTTTGAAGATATGTTAAGAATTAAGGAATATCAAAGAAATTGAGATTGGAAAGTAAGATTAGATATATTTTAGATACTGGGGAATGGGGAAGGAAGCAAAGCAATTGCATGCCTTTCAGCAAGCACACAGACTTTATCCAAACTCAAAGTGTTCTGCTGTGCAGTACTAGAACACAGAACATGTGCACTGCTATTCCTACTGACCTAGGGTGCTCTACAGCACACATGAAGAATTGCTACAGCTAAAAAAAATCAAGCAATTGTGGTTTTTTGAGAGATAATTTTGTCCTTTGTTATCACAGGTCTCAAATTCTGAGATGAGTCAACATTCATCTTGTGATGACAAAATGTGGAGCTGGGGGGAATAAAATCCAGTTGCCAAAACTCCTGTCCTATCTCCTATCACAATGTTATATGTGGTCACACATTTTCCTGTTTCTTCTATTAGTTATGCCTTCCCTCTGTATTTAGGGATCACAGTAATCTTTCAACCATACAGCACTAAGAATCATGTGCAATTAACCATGCCAACACCACTTATGTCAAATCATCACTTTTCAGATGGGCTCCATGTTGAAGGAGTGAATGCAAAGCAGGCACTCCTTACTCCCTGGTATACTACTTCCTTTCTGGCAATACAATTTTTTGACCCGATATTATCAAAAGCCTGAGAATAATATTTTAATTTTAGTGTTGGATGGTACTGTGGTTTAACCCCAGTCAGCAACTAACAACCACACAGACGCTCACTCAGTGCCCCCCAGCAGGATGGGGGGAAGAGAATTGGAAGTGTAAAAGTGAGAAAACTCATGGGTTGAGATAAGAGGAGAGTTAAGGAAAATCTTGATACTTTACTGGATATGGGGGGAAACAGTGACAAAGGATGAGGAAAAGGCTGACGTACTGAATGCCTTCTTTGCCTCAGTCTTCAGTGGTAAGACCACTTGTTCTCCAGGTACCCAGTCCCCTAAGCTGGAAGATAGGGATGGGGAGCAGAATGAAGCCCCCACAATCCAAGGGGAAATGGTTAGCAAACGGCTACACCACTTAGACCCACACAGGTCTATGGGGCCGGCTGGGATCCACCCAAGGGTACTGAGGGAGCTGGCGGAAGTGCTCACCAAGCCACTTTCCATCATCTACCAGCAGTCCTGGCTAACTGGGGCGGGGCGGGTCCCAGTGGACTGGAGGTTAGCTAATGTGATGCCCATCTTCAAAAAAGTCCGGAAGGAGGATCCGGGGAACTACAGGCCTGTCAGACTGACCTTGGTGCTGGGGAAGATTATGGAGCAGATCATCTTGAGTGCCATCACGCGGCGCATACAGGACAACCAGGCGATGAGGCCGAGTCAGCATGGGTTTATGAAAGGCAGGTCCTGCCTGACTAACCTGATCTTCTCCTATGACAAGGTGACCCACTTAGTGGAGGAGGGAAAGGCTGTGGATGTGGTCTGCCTAGACTTCAGTAAAGCCTTTGACAACGTTTCCCACAGCATTCTCCTGGAGAAACTGACTGCTCATGGCTTGGATGGGTGCATTCTTCACTGGGTAAAAAATTGGCTGGATGGCCTGGCCCAAATGGTTGTGGTGAATGGAGTTAAATCCGATTGGCGACCAGTCACAAGTGGTGTTCCCCGGGGGTCAGTATTGGGGCCGCTCTTGTTTAACATCTTTATTGATGATCTGGACGAGGGGATTGAGTGCACCCTCAGTAAGTTTGCGGATGACACCAAGTTGGGAGGGAGAGTTGATCTGCTTGAGGGTAGGAAGGCTCTGCAGAGGGATCTGGACAGGCTGGATCGATGGGCCTAGGCCAATTGGATGAGGTTCAACAAGGCCAAGTGCCGGGTCCTGCACTTGGGTCGCAACAACCCCATGCAATGCTACAGGCCTGGGGACGAGTGGCTGGAAAGCTGCCCGGCAGAAAAGGACCTGTTGATCAAAAGCCGTCTGAATATGAGCCAGCAGTGTGCCCAGGTGGCCAAGAAGGCCAATGGCATCCTGGCCTGTATCAGAAACAGTGTGGCCAGCAGGAGTAGGGAGGTGATCGTGCCCCTGTACTCGGCACTGGTGAGGCCGCGCCTCGAATTTTGTGTTCAGTTTTGGGTCCCTCACTACAAGAAGGACATTGAGGTGCTGGAGCGTGTCCAGAGAAGGGCGATGAAGCTGGTGAGGGGTCTGGAGCACAAGTCTTATGAGGAGCGGCTGAGGGAACTGGGGTTGTTCAGTCTGGAGAAGAGGAGGCTGAGGGGAGACCTTATCGCTCTCTACAATTACCTGAAAGGGGGTTGTGGTGAGGTTGGTGTTGGTCTCTTCTCCCATGTAACTAGTGATAGAACGAGAGGAAATGGCCTCAAGTTGCACCAGGGGATTTTTAGACCTTCTTTACTGAGACAGTGGTGAAGCATTGGAACAGGCTGCCCAGGGAGGTGGTGGAGTCTCCATCACTGGAGGTGTTCAAGGAACGTGTAGACATGGCACTTCAGGACATGGTTTAGTGGGCATGGTGGTGTTGGATTTCATTATTTTAGAGGTCTTTTCCAACCTTAATGATTCTGTGATTCTGTATCAATCCATGACAAATGGTAGGACTATGTTTCCACCCCTGGGGCAGTTGATTCCAGGTGTACTGGATATCCCTCCACGTGAAAGCAAACTGTGGCCTGCACTCTGCTGCCAGAGGGATCAAGAAAAACACGTTGGCGATATCAATTGTTGCACACCATTTGGTGGCCTTTGACTCCAGTTTGTATTGAATTTCTAGCATGTCTGGTACAGCAGCACTCAGCGGCAGTGTGACTTCATTCAGGCCTCAAAAGCCCACTGTTAGCCTTCACTCTCCGTTAGATTTTTGCATGGGCCATATGGGACTAAAGGGTGAATGAGTCTTAGTGATCACTCCTTGACTCTCCAGTCACCAGATGAGCTTATGGATGGGAACCAGGGACTCAATTGCTGTGATATTGTCACCGGTGCACTGTCATGAAAGCAATTGGCACCTGCTGTTCTTTAACCCGCAGCAACCCCATCACAGATGGATCCTCTGAGAGACCAGGCAAGCTGACAGCTGTTTAATCTTCTCCATACTCAAGGCAGCTATACCAAAAGCCCACCAATACCCTTTTGGGTCTTTGAAGTACCCTCTCCTGAGATAGTCTATGCCAAGGATATATGGAGCCTCTGGACCAGTCACAATAGGGTGCTTTTGCCACTCATTCCCAATTAGGCTTACATCAACTTCCAACACAGACAGTTTTTGGGATCTCCCCTCCAGCAATACAGATGGATTCTGCCCCCTTGTAATCTGATGGAATTAGAGTACACTGTGCACCGGCATCCACTAGAGCTTCACACTCCCATGGGGCTGATGTGCCAGGCCATCAAATCCACGCAGTCCAGCAAACCTGGTTGTCCCTTTCCTCTGCCTGGCCAAAGGCAGGGCCCCTCTATTCCTGGTCAGAGTCTTCATTACTTGATTTTGGTAAATGCAAAACAGAAGTCCCTTCATCAGCATCAAAAGTTCAGTCAGCCCTTCTACTCTGCCCAATGGCCACTGTATGCCTTTTGGCTGTTTTTTTTCCTTGCAGTTCCTGGACCCGAGCTTCTAGTTTCCAGGTAGGTTGACCATCCCACTTCCTCATGTCCTCCCCCGGTCACGCAGGAAGAAGCACAGGGTTGCACATGGTGTGCGCCACCGGTACCCTTTCCCTTGAACAGAAAAAGGCTGACTCTTAATAGCTGAGGCCTTAGTTGGAGTGCGTGAGGAAAACCTACCCTTCTTGGCTTGCTCCAACATTTTTTGTGTGAGTCTGTGTCTGTCCACAGCCAAGGCACACATGGAGGGAACAAGATTATCTTCATATTCTCAGAGTTGTCTGGCCACTTCATCTATAGTTGGTGCCTCCGTGTCTGTCCAGCTCATTATCACCAGGGTGTAGGTGTATGACATCAGTGCATTTCATACAAACTTTTGCCACATGGACTGCGTGCACTGGATTTCATCGGGGTCTTTGGACGGCTGGTTGCCATCCAGGTTGTTACAGACCACCTCCAACAAGACTAATTCCCTCAGATACTGGATGCCCCCCTCAACATTGGTCCATTTGCTTCGGGAATTTGCAAGTTCTTCCTTGAAGGGATACCTGTCCTTCACACTTGACAGGAGTCGCCACCAAAGACTGAGGACTCCTGCTTTTTTTCCAATCCCTTTGTCAATGGCCTTATCCTTAGCAAGGGATCCCACCTGCTGAACTTCCTTACCCTCTAATTCCTGACTACTGCCCCAATATCCCAGCATCGAAGTAACCAGCTGAGAATTAGCTCACCGAGTTGACAGCTAAAATCTTTTTGTGTATCTCGCAGCTCACCTAGGGATAGGGATCAGGTGGTTTGTCTCATTTATGATTTCAGTCTCTTCCTCCTCCTGTTCTTGTGACTGCTCTGTCATAGAATTTGAAGAGGCAGCCTGTTCTTTCTCCTGCTCCCTCTTAGAAGAGGCTTCTTCATCCCTTAAACGAGTTGGCTTTAGCTTCCATTGTTTCTTTTTAGTTATTGGGGTGACTGATATAGTGCCTGGTTTAGACACAGTGTCTGTTGGTTTGTTTTCCCTCTCTTCTCCCTGAGGGTGCTGCATAATGTCGAGCAGTGTTTGGTAGATACTAGCCAGGGCCCAGCACAGTGTGGTAAGTTGTGCCTCTTTGGAGTAGCCATGGCATTTTTTTTTCCATGCATTCTTTCACTTCATCAGGATCCTGTAGTTGTTCAGGAGTGAAGTTCCAGACCATTGGAGGTGAGAAGTCCTCTAGATATCTGCCCATATACTCCCACGTGCTGTGCCACCCATGACCATACTCTCACAGAGCCTGGGTCATATTCCTAAAATGCTTGTTAACCTTAGACAAAACCAAAGCAATATTTCTAAGAAATACCAATAGAAGTATTTTAACTACCCAAGGATGTTCAAGATACTGAGAAGTTATTGTAACAAGGGAGAAAAATTCACAGAAGAAGGTAGCAAAGGTGCCGTTCCATATTTCCTCCACAAAAAAACCTCTGACAAAGAAGCATAATTGTTAATTGTCTCCATGAGATGGTGCCCGAAGTACAGCAATGGCTTTGGTACAGAGAGCAAATACCAGATTAAGCTCAAGGTCAGTGTTTTAATAACAAATCTCCCAAGCAAAACATCACTAATCACTACAGAGCACAGCAAACTGCAAAAGCCAGCACCAATCTTTAACATGTACAGGGAAAAAAAAGAGCATGGTGCAGATCAGATAAACTAATGTCAAGAACAGATGAACCAATATCATGACCTGGAACTGTTAACAGATGTAAATCCGTTCTAATATGCTCTGGTCAATCTGTTATTATCTGAAACCCTTTGAGCCCCATGTTGGGCACCAAAAAGGACTGTTGTAGTTTAACCCCAGCCAGCAAATAAGCACCACACAGCTGCTCACTCTCTCCCCCCCCAGCAGGATCGAGGGAGGAGAATTGGAAGGGTAAAAGTGAGAAAACTTGTGCATTGAGATAAGAACAGTTTAATAATTGACATAAAATAAAATAAAAATAATAATAAAATTGTGTTGAAAAGGAAAATAACAAAAAGAGAGAAAAAAGTGATGCAAATGAAAACAATTGCTCACCACCAATAAAAAGATGCCTAGCCAGTCCCCAAGCAGCGGCCCCCTGGCCAACCTTCCCCCTAGTTTTATTGCTGAGCATGACATCATATGGAATGGAATATCCCTTTAGTCACTTGGGGTCAGCTGTCCCGGCTGTGTCTCCTCCCAACTTTTTGTGCACCCCCAGCCTACTTGCTGGCAGGGCAGGGTGAGAAGCAGAAAAGACCTTGACTGTGTAAGCACTGCTCAGCAGTAACTAAACCATCCCTGCTTTATCAACACTGTTTCCAGCACAAATCCAAAACACAGCCCTGTACTAGCTACTATGAAGAAAATTAACTCTACCCCAGCCAAAACCAGCACAGTGGGTTAAAGTTTGATCTGATCTCTACCATTTTAGTCCTTGATGACTCAAATTCATGTCTCATTAATCTCACTTTTCATGGATTAGTGTGATCAGTATAAGGAATGAATCAGAAGTTGTCTTCTTTTGTTCAAGAATTTTATCAGTATATCTAGAAAAAGAGCAATGTCAGACATATGGCAAGAAAAAAAGTTAATATTTTCATTTAAATATTAGGAACTCCAACATTATAGAGTATTCCCAAACAAATAACATTATGTTTTATGTTGTATTAAAGTACATTTTTCCTTGATAGGAGACTGTTAAGTGTCAATAAACAAACAAAATTAAGATTAAATTTTTGGATTCCACCAAACTGCACAGAACTCCACTGAGTCAATGGAAATTCATCACAAAGACCTCAGTCCTGCATTATTAGTCAGCTGAAGTTACGTACTCAAGCAGGTGCAAGATCAGTCTGCAAGAGATCACAGGATGTGTAAGAGACATAGAAGTTGTTGGCTAAGACTAGAGAAGAGAGTCTGGTCCCTTAGCACTGGCAGTCAGACACTGAATGCCTGAACCTTCTAAAATGAAGAACTTCCAAAAACTTAAACCAACTATTTTTCTTAGCTAAAACCTGCTAAGAACTAACACTCACAAACATTCTCAGAAAATCCCAGACAACATGCACCAGGAGCGTCGTTTCTGTCAAGTCAGCATGCTCAAATGTATTTAACCAGATGGGTGTGCAAACTCCAGAATTTAAAAACCTGACAGTGATATTTTGAATTTAGGAGTGTAACATAAAAGTCACAGCCAGAGGAAAACTCAGTTTATCTGGAGTTCTTCAGTCCTCCAGGTCCAAAGTCTCACAAATTACCTATTTTTTTCAAGACTCCAGGTTTTATGCAAAATATTTTTATTATTATTGATACAAAGCCAGATCAAATAGCCAGATGAGGAAGTATATCCTTTTGTCTTTTCCAGTTGTTGCTTGCCCTTCGACCACAAGATAGCAGTGTTTTCCAATTCTTGCTGTTTGGAAACAGCAAAGACAAAGCAATTCCCGTTTGAGAACTGATGGGTTCTTCAGAGGGAATGAATACGGAAAGTGATGCTAATCATATAATACCTGTCTTCCTGTACTCCTCCAAATGTGTTTTGGTATCTATCGTAGCAAGAGTATAATCATAGTTCATTGTAGCAAAGAAGCAGTTAAAAAGAAAGCCTTTCAGTAAATACTGCAAAAGTAACTTCAGAGAAACATGTTCACTGTGAGAAATACTTCTGTCCTCTCCCATGTTCCTTCAGCTCTTTTTCAGTCTTATGTTCATGATTTCCCTGACAATTTCAGGCACAAAAGCTGGTTCAACAAAAGCTATCGAAATAAAAACACCAGAAAAGTTTTACTGTAACTGAGAGGTCAAATTTATCAGTAAATAGTCCACGTGCATTTCTAGTACAGGCACTGACCCAGAAAAGAAGGAAGGTGGTCTCTCTTGTCTCTTTTTCTCCCCCTCCCCCCCAGTTTTTTTGTGGTTTTTTTGTTTGTGGGTTGTTTGGGGTTTTTTTAACAATTTATGTTAATGTACAGAGAAGTTAAAGATTTCTTTAAGGCTAGAAAAAAAACCAGTTTAATAAGAGAGACTTTTTAAATGCCTAGAAGCATCATATACATACTACTGTATGTGCTCACTGGGCATTTATTCTGCTCAGGTCCTAGGGACCTAAATACACAACTCCTTCCCATGTTAGGGTTGTGCTTTGGAGAGGCTGGTTACTACAACAGCAATAGCAGGGGCAGTCATATTGCCTAACTTGAGGCACAGACTCTCAAGAACCAATCTGATATTTAATAAAGACAGACAGTTCCAAAGACAAAAATCAGACCATCTGCTTTAGATTCACATTCCAGATCACCCTACAGAGAAGTATCTCTTACTCTCCTTCCATTCACCATAAAAAAAAAAACCAAAAAAATAAAAAAAAACAACCGAGAGAGTACAGTTATCTGACTGAGACTAAGTGCATAAGCAGCATAAACTCTTTCTTCCTCTTAGATCAAGACTGAAGAGCTTCAGTAATGGTGTATGAATTTCTGGAAATCTTCTTACAGCTCTAGAGACCTGACTTTCAGGAGCAAGAAGTGCCTACAGCTGCCATACAAGATGTTCATACAAAGGTGCCTGTTAACTCTGGAACTAGAAGCCACAAAGCCCCTTCAGTGGGCTTCCTCAGTATTTCCTTTTGAGGCTGTTCCCTTTGCATAAATTATTCAACATTTTCCAGACCAGGGACTGGAACCCAGGTGCCTTAACCCACAGGCTAGCATGTTATTCACATCTCACACTGTCTGCTTTAATGAACATTAAAGTATTGTGTGCAAAATGGAGAAGTACCACACAGGAGATACTGGAGGAGACACACTGTTGATACCCTGGAGCCCAGCGACTGCATCACTTACATGAGAAAGCACATTCAAATTTGCTTTCAGTTTATGCCTACTTTCTCAAACTCGTGGAGATGCTAAATGGCCTGTGTTAACCAGCCTTTAATTTTCTTTGTTTTTCTTACAAGTTTCTCTAACAAAATATTACATTTTGGCAAATATAACATTTGACATAAAAGGAGATTCTAGGCTATTTATTGAAATGGGAAGCAGCATGCACCATAGAGCATAAGTGTGCTTTTGTTAGTCATGACCGCTCAAACAAATAGAAATGGTCTGATTTAAATAAAATTGTTTTAGAGAAAATCTTCACACTATATTTTATGATCCGTACAGAAGAATTTCCTTATATATTCCTTATATATATATATTACTATAAGATATAAAGAAACTAAGACATAGTGAAGCAAATGCATATTAGAACTGCGTATTAAATAAAACCTTACTAAATATGGAAAAAAAACCCACACAGTGAAAGGATGATTTCTGCTCATTCCAAAACTGAAGTCAGGCTGAAAGAAGAAAGGAGAGCTCAGATTTTCATTTGTAATGTTTATACATTGCTAAGGAAACTATATACAACAATCTAAAAGTACAAAATTTCCAAGATCAAGTTTATGATTATACAAATATATGTAAATATTTCAATACTTACAAAGTATTCTAAAATACTACTTTTTGTATTTACATCAATCTCATCCAGTGGATAGTTTCAATTTACAACAAAGAAATCCATTCATTATGTAACCACATAAACAAAAGTAACCTTTCACAGGCCTTTGCATTCACATTTCAAGTTTAAGAGTCTTTTATTACGTATCTGAAGACTTAATTGACCCTATTCTGCATTTGGAGAGGAAAAAGGCAGCACATGGAGAGTTAATCCTTTTTCCATCTGAGACACAAGTGACTGAATAATTAGTTACACCCATGCTTTCAGTTGTGCATGTGATTGGAAACAACTGGCTCTCCCATTTCACCAATGAAAGGCTTCCACATTAATTTATAATGCAAACAAGTATGTGTGAGAGTGAAAGAGTGTGTGTGAGAGCATCATCATTCATTCCTCCATGCTAGACTTATTACACATGCAGTCATTAATAGATCTTTGCTATTTGTTCGCCTTTATTTTAATGTGTATTCTTTACATTAAAATATATTTTAGGATTTGACTACTTTAATTTTATATTGCAGCTTACAATTTTTAAGTTTAGTTTAACAAAAGAAAAAAAAAATTGCCATTCAGAAATCTACTCAGGCTGTCATTTTCTGCCAAACATTTTCTGTTGTGATTCCAAGCACTTCCTAACAGCAAGCTAAAGACAAAACCAAATGTAAGTCAGCTACTGTAAACAGTTTAATAATATTTCGAAGATGCAATTTCTTAAGTTAGCAGCACATGGCTTTTAAGCAGTTGCTGTCTTGAAACAGTTTCTTTGAAACAAGTGCAAAATGCCGTACCTGGGAAAGTCACAAGCACAAAAGCAGCAAGGGACTCCAGGGAAGAAGCAAACAATACATGTTCTTTAGGTTCCTGCCATACAATAGTTTTTCATTGTTTATAGTTATTTATTATTGTGTAAATGTCAGCTCTTCGGGAAGGACAGCACCTACCACAATAGAACTAGCTCTGTCACGGGGTACCATTATCCGTTCTTAATAAACAACAACTGCTAAGCAAACTAAGCATGAACTCCCCCTTCACAGTTCTATCAATCAAACTGACAGCAGATAGGTACGAGAAATTCTGCCTCTCTGTCTTTAGAGAAAGAGAACAGGTACTAATTTCCAAGTATCCCCTTACCTGATTTTTATCAGCAGCTACAGAATATTTAAAGGCATTCTTTGTTCCCCAAAAGTCACAGATTGTCACTGAACCCTGTACAGACTTTCACTGACTCTGATGACAATGCTTTACAGAGAAAGATGAGGTGATACTATATGTTTTTAATTACTGCCATGCCACTTCTGCTTTTCTTTGCTTCTTAAAGGCCAATTGCAGAGTACGCAGGAACTTCTTTTCTTCTACTGGTTCATTTTCTTTCTAATACCCTTTTAGTGTATTTCCATAAAACACTTGAAATCACATTCACTTTTTGTCTCCAACTTCTTTATTTCTAAAAGTTATAGGTGATAAGTTATTGTTACCTGATTCTCTGCTCTGGGTTCAGATATTAAGCCATTCACCCTAAAACAATTTACTTTCTCTTTTGACATGGTATGTTCTACTACTATTCTTTCACTAAAAAGCTTGTCTCCAACAAAATGCAGAAACCCTTCTCCTTTCCATTTCACAATGGGTGACCTTGGTATGATCCTATTGGTGGATGTTACACATTACAATCCTAACCATCTAACTCTCTCATCTTCTAGAGACTTGAGGCTCTTCGCTAAACGTTATTATTCCACCCCTGGCCTCAGGCTCCTTAATGCTAGGCATGGTAAGACTGAAGCAGTAATTCTATAATGGAGAAGCTGTGGCTGCATTTTGAGCTTATGGAGTTCCCACCATAGCACATTATCTCCTACATTGTGCCACTACAGCTGTTTGTAGACCTGTTCTCTGAGACAAAAAATGGAATTAATCCATGAATATATGTATTTTTATATAGATATATATAGACACCTGTGCATATACACACAATGATATGATGGAGAGAGGCCCGTCTTCCTTAAAATAGCATTGCTTCCAGCTCTCATGTCCCAGGTAATGGAACTACAGTCTGATCATCACTGCATCGTAAATCATTTAGGATCTGGATCTAACATTCAGGACACCAGACTTGTGGAGTCTTTGAAGCACAGTGTGGATCACACCTATTCCAAATTTAGACTGGAGTTTAGATTCTCAGAACTACACTTCTATGTATCACCTTATCTGAGAAATACTTCTTAGATAAATTAGACCTACTTCCATCCCTATTGAGCCAATATATATTCAAAATAAGTCCATTGAGAAAGGGCTAATCTTGCAAACTTTTACAAGTGTTTAATTTATTTCTGAGCGCAATCTCACTGGAATCAATGGGAGCATTCATAATAAAGTTAAATGCATGCAAAAGTGCTTTACTCCAGAAAAATGGCATTCCAAGGCAGTTTTTAAAAAATTTTGCTTAATTCATGTTTAATCAGAGTTCTGTGGTTAAACTGTTTCTGTAATTTTTCTAATAACTGCATGCGTGGACAAGGTCTCTATTTTCTAACTTCTGACGTGTAACACTCTGTTGCTGCACAATGGGGAAGCTTTCTGCAAGCATGTGGTCCAGCTGCTCAAAACACTTTTCCTGGGCTAGCTGTGCTATTGTCTTGTATTCCATTACATAATGCTGGCTCAGCCCAACTCATTTCTGTCAATATTAAAAGCCCAAAGAGATCCAGAGAAATGATATGCGTTTGAGCCAGCAAAACACTGCACCTCATGGAAGCCTCTTCCTAGAGGAAAAGCTGAGATTCCCAAGCAAAAATGTAATAATTAATGCCACTAAAAATATTTCTTCCTTTCTCTTTTTAAGAAAACATTGCAGAGAAAAAATAATGACCTTTCAAATATGTTTATTTCCTCAAGAAATATTTTACAGCTCCCTCTGTTATCAATAAATGTGGAATATTTTTGTCAGCCTGAGTTTATTGACAGTTTAAGACTCACACTAATAACACTGTGAGTCACAAATTTGAAATAATGTTCTTTTTCCTTTTTGTCCTTTGAAAAGTATGTTTTCAGAAAGCTTTCTTTTAAGTCAAGTGAAAGAAGTAAAAAGCAGTCTAGGGGCAATTTCATTCCACTTTTAAGAGAAAAATGTTTTAGGAACTAGGGGGTTGTCTGCAGCGCAGTGCTCTAACTGCTGCCACAGCCGGGATGTGGCATGCCAAGATCAGTCAGCGCAGAGCCTGCTCCTGCCCCGATCTGAGGAGGCCCCAGGAAAACGCTTTGCCAGCAGCAGGACCTGTGCTAGCAGGACAACCTGCTCCTGGCTGCTCCTGCCTGGGTGTGAGGTGTACCTGGGAGAAGTGGCTGGTCAGACTGTGCGTGTATTAATCTGCAGATTCATAAATCAGCTGTAAGTCAAATGCCACAGGGATGAGTCATGGTGCTGAGAGGAAGAACTTCCTCTACCACAGGAATAAGGTTCAATGGAAATATTAGATTTCAGTGGTCTGCTTCTTCCTGCAAGGTAGCTTAGCCATGTTCCACCAGTTTTAATGTAGATGTCTCAGCAGCAGCAGCATCTCCAGTTGAAGGCAGATGGTTACTTTGCACATGGATGTTTGCTGAGGTTGAAGTCCAACACCAGAAGCCTAAAGCCCCAGGGACAATGTCTCTGCTTAGGCACACATAACAAAAAAAATACAAATATCCAGACATTTTAGGTAGCAGTGTAAACCCAATAAATACTTTGCAGGAAAAAAAGAAATTAGTTTAATTCTTTGCATATCTTTTCAAACAATTGTCTTAATTTGCATTGCATCTTGTAATCTTAAAAAGGATAAAATATCCCTTATGAAAAGTTGGTCTGAGCTTTGCAGAGCTTTTGTCCTCTTCTGCTGTTCCCCACTTAAGTCTTCCTATTATTCCAATGATATTGAGGTGGTGAAGTTGTATATAACATGCAATAATATAAAGTACATATCTTTCTCCTCTCTATCTTATGAAAGTTTAAAAAAAACCCAAATAACAGTTCTCAGGTTTTGTTGTTGCCTTGCAGTTTATGCTGGAAAAGTATAGAATACAAAAAACGGCATAAAAATACTCAAGATAATAAAAATCTTTGCTTCATTAATATTCTGAATTTCTCTTTCCACAGCTGCACCAGAATTTTTAATCCCAGAGAGCTATTTCAGTACAAAGTGCAGTAATTAGCTCATAAATGATCAGAAACAGATCTGTGCCCAGTGTTTTAGCCTTTAAAATAGTGGGGAAGAAGTGAGGTTTTTAAATACCATTTTTGCAAGCCTGCCGAGGAAAGATTTTTTGCTTATTTTTAAGGGCAAATTTCCCTTACTGTGTGGTTTGTCTATTTATGTTATTTAAAAAAGTTCAGAGGAATGGTAATGTGTGAAATAATCCTTACCAGGAAAGCAATTCCACTAGAATGTATATTTGAATTAGATCTGTTTACTATCTTTTACTCCCCTTCAATTGAAACCAACTCAGCTGCTCTGTAATTCGAATTAAAAACAACTTAAAATAATCTTTCCATATATTGAAGAATACTTCAAATGAGACATGCATATGAAGTATGTTAAAAGAAAAATAAAGCTGCAGCATTGAGCAAACAACTAGAAATTCCAGAATTAGATTAATCTGAAAAATTCATTTCACCTCCCTTTTGAATAGGCATTAAGATAGATTTTTAATTACTTGATCACTTATTATTCCTCCCTAGTCCCAACACCTTCCTCAGCACACCATGCTGTGGGACCAGAAGAGCACGTCACTATGTCTCTTTTCCCCAAATTGTTCCAGTCTCTGATCCCACCCTGGCAGTTAATTGATTCTCTTGCTTGCGCTCATTACAGACTCTTCTTCCAGTCTCACTAAGCTTCTTGCCCTCATCGCCTTCTCCCATCAGGTCTTTTGTCTCAAATAGATAAAAATCAAGCAGCTACTCTGAGCTGTTTGACAGCAGAATGAGACAGAACGCTCCTAATTCCAATGTCTGGCCTCAGCTGATCATGCAGGATCATAGCTTGATCCAATTTTGCAGTTTGACCAGGTTGCCAAGGTGTCCAGGTGAGTTTTGGATGTGTCCGAAGACAATCTGCTCCAGTGTTTGAACCAGCTCAATGTGACAGGTTTTTTCCTCATATCTGATTAGAATTTTCCATGCTACAACTTACGTCCATTGACCCTCTTGCTCTTCTTTTGCTGAAGTGGTCCCTAACTTGACTTTCCTCTAGTACTTCACTCCCCCAGAGTCTCCCAGTCTGCCACAGGGACACAGAAGGCCTAAAAGCCAACTTTACCTGTAAAAATCAACACCAGAACGCATGGAGCACTTCAGCTTTTTTCATGTCCTTTTTCACAAAGATTCCCCATTTTCCTTGGTCTTCCATTTGTTGCTGCTGTACTGTGGTGGGTTGTCCTTGGCTGGATGCCAGGTGCCCACCAAGCAGCTCTATCGCTCCCCGTCCTCAGCTGGACAGGGGGAGAAAAATACAACGAAAGGCTCATGGGTCAAGGTAAGGACAGGGAGATCACTCACCAATTACTGTCACAGGCAGAACAGACTCGAGTCAGGAAAATTAGTTTAATTTATTGCCAATTAAAAGTCGGAGTACGGTAATTAGAAATAAAACCAAATCTTAAAACACCTTCCCCCCACCCCTCCTTTCTTCCGGGGCTCAACTTTGCTCCTGAGTTTCTCTACCACCTCCCACCCTGAGTGGTGCAGGGGGACGGGGAATGGGGGTTGTGGTCAGTTCATCACACATTGTCTCTGCCACTCCCTCTTCCTCACTCTTTTCCCCTGCTCCAGTGTGGGGTCCCACCCACAGGAGACAGTCCTCCATGAACTTCTCCTTCCTAAAGAGCCTGTATCCATCCACTGCAGCGCTCCAGTGGGCTATCGCACCACACCTCTGTCAGCCAGTTGAGGTCACAGTTCTGCACATCAGCATCTCATTCCTCCTGCTTGTTTCCCATGCTGCATGCGTTCGTGTACAGACACTTGGGATGGGCCTCCAATCACACTGCTTTCTCGGGAGAACAGAGAGAGCCTCCCACTAACGGTATCCCCCATCCAGTTCTCTCCATCCTTTTCCCCACTTCTCTTCAGATTTTAGTTTCCATTCCCCAGCAAGCCTAGTTAAAGGTTGTCCTCGCTAGGTTAACAAGCCTGCTGGCAAAGGGGCTTTTGCAACTCTTTGTCAAATGGATGCCTTCTTTCCCCAGCAGTCCTTGTTCCTACCTGCAACACCAGCTGTGCAGCAAGATATTTACTCACAGGATGTGTTTGCTCCTGCTCAGGCAAGCCCTTCCTCTTGACTCTCAGGATCAAGAGGAACATCACCTAGACTGTTATTACCCTTGCCCTGCTCAAGGTTTCCCTTGTCAGTGTCATTGGTGCCCACATGGCTGAGCAGCAAAGGACAATAACTCCAAGGGATGGAGAAAGTCCAGCAGTCTCTCTCCAACATCCCAGACCTGAACCCCAGGCAAGCAGCAGTTCTTCTAAAACAGCAAGTCTTGGGTATTTCAATCCCCTGCAGAAGGGTGCCTCTGGTCGTCATCACCCATTGCTTCCTCTTAGTGGCAGTGGTTCTGAGCCACAGCTTGGGCTCAGATGCCTCCTGTGACAAAGTGAGCTGCTCCACAATAGAAGGCAAGCCAGGAGCTACAGGTAACTGCAAGGCAGACAGGGGGAGAGACAAGGGGCACAGCCCCACAGACCCAAACAACAAAACCAGAGCACATCTGATGAAGATAACCAGGTTCAATCCACAGTTCAGTGAAGTTTGCAGTGACAAGACAAATCCAAGGTCAAGCCAGAAAGTGAAAGCAGAGTCAGAAAGGTACAGGAGTGGGCAAACAATGTAGCTCAGTGTGCTGGTTTTGGCTGGGATACAGTTAATTTTCTTCATAGTGGCTATACGGGGCTGTGTTTTGGATTTGTGCTGAAAATAGTGTTGATAACACAGGGATGTTTTAGTTATTGCTGAGCAATGCTTGCACAGAGTCCAGGCCTTTTCTGCTTCTCACGCTGCCAAACCAGCGAGTAGGCTGGGGGTGCACAAAAAGTTGGGAGGGGACACAGCCGGGACAGCTGACCCCAACTGACCAAAGCGATATTCCATACCATATGATGTCATGCTCAGCATATAAAGCTGGGGGAAGAAGAAGGAAGGGGAGATGTTCAGAGTGATGGCGTTTTGTCTTCCCAAGTAACCATTACACGTGATAGAGCCCTGCTTTCCTGGGCATGGCTGAACAGCTGCCTGCCGATGAGAAGTAGTGAATTAATTCCTTGCTTTTCTTCGCTTGTGTGCACGGCTTTTGCTTTACCTATTAAACTGTCTTTATCTCCACCCTCGAGTTTTCTCACTTTTACCCTTCCGATTCCCTCCCTCATCCCACCAGGGGGAGAATGACCGAGCGGCTGTGTGGGGCTTAGTTGCTGGCTGGGGTTAAACCACAACACTCAAGCAAGGACTAAGGGCAAAGGCCTGAGCTTAATGGCATCCCCTGGACCAAAAGGTAGAGAACATGTGTCAAGGCTACAGATGAGGCTGGCCAGGGCAAGTATAGCCTGTTGTTATGCTCAGGGCCTTGACAAGAAGACAACAGAGTGACATTTTAGTTTTCAAAATCCCAAATATTATATGAATTTCATGCCAATTGAAAGGTGTTGAGAGGAAGTCCTGGAGAGAGGATTCCTCCGCCCACAAAAAGAAAATCCCAAAATATAGCAATTGCTACTGCCATAACAGTGTCAAAGTTCTGATCATATCTGGCAGGTGAGACTTGTGCCACCCCTATTTTTCTTCTTCCCTTTCTTCCTCCTGAAAATGTGAATTTACATTGAAACCCTTCTCTATTTCTCCTCAGAGTGCTGACTGGAGCCCGTTTTCTTATCTACAGGTCTATGATGGCAAACTAATTTTACATAGGCTGTGTATAACAGAGTCGTCTAAAATACTGAAATTGTTGAAAACAAGTGCCAGCTAGTGTCAATCTGCGCTGAGTTTCAGCTGATGGTGAGGAGATTAAAATCATCATAGACTCCAGTTTCTGTGTCTTGTCTTTTACAGAGAGGTACCCACCAATTCATGGTGCAGTGGTAGGCGACTGCAAACAAAGGCTAGAATAATCCATGAGTCATGTCTAAACCAAAGTTAATCAGCCATCATTTCCCTTTCTTCTTCTCTGGGAAAGCACAAGCTGTGTAAACAGCTCTGGTTTCACCTCATGGAAGATTTCCCCACATCAGACAATCAGACAAACTTTATAACAATCCTATACACTACCTTGTAGAAGCTGATTTAAAGGTGCTATACACATTAACCAATACACAGACTTCCTACATCCAGGAAGTCTCTCACTGGTTTTCTTGAATCAGTAACAGCGATGACAGCGTGTCAGAGTCTGATAGTGACCTCATTCTCATCATTATCCAAAAGAGGATTTGTTTCTTAATGCATTTGCAGGAATTTGATGGAATTAGATATTTAAGCAAAACTATTTCAATAATATAACTGTGTATTGTAATAGCAAATTAAAGAAATACCATACCATAACTAAAAGATCATGTACTGCTTTAACAGCATGCTTAAAAGCCATAGCATGGAGATGATTTTAAGACCAGTCCTATTTTTTTGCCAACAAAATAGGGAGGGCAAAAATTCCTTTTAGGCAATCAATCATGTTTGTAGATTTAGAGTGTATCCCTCTATTAGACGCTTTTCCTCAAGTCTTAAAGTGCAGATAAAGTTTCAAAGACCAAACATTTCACACAGGTGTTAAGTGTCAATCAAAGACCCAGATCAACACATTAAGTTTATTATTTGAACTATAGATCTATCAAGGCTACTGTTGAACTGTCAGGATAACTTCAGGTGACAGAATTCTGCTAAGGGTCTTGTACTATAGAAATTGTTTTGCTCCTCAGCCAAGTAAGTTCAAGAAGAAATAAAGCCTTTCTCATTTCTCCCTAAGGTACAGAATAATCATTTCCCACGAAGGATTCATAGTGCTTCTAGTAATTCTTCAATCATCTAAGAGAAATCCAATAGAGGAAAAGGTCTTTTGAATGAAAATTCAAAGATCAGAAGTTACATTATTCCAAACACCAAACTTATTAAATGAGAGGAGTTACACCTTTCCTAATCACACTTGCTTTTTTGTAAATTTTGTAATAAAAATGTGAAGAGCTTTTTCTCACATCCTCTACCCAAAAAAATAGCTAATAGTCCCACTAAGTCCCTCCATTAAGGAGAAGATAACAAAATCAAAATTTTTTCAGCTTTTCTGAAAAGAAAAGTTTGAATCATGCACTGAACTATTTGGCCTGATCATGATTTGCTCTCTCTTTAGTATAATGAGGGGCTGCAACCCATCTATGCATTGCCCGTTGTCACCCTTGATGCAGTCCCAGTAGAAGGTATCACAGAAATACCAGTATGCATGTTTGCCCATTTCCTTTCTAATTACATGGACAAACTTGAGTCCTGTTGATCTGACAAAAATGTTTGCATTTTAGGCTACATGAATGGCTGCCATGATCTTAAACCCAGACACAATTAAAGAGATTATCAGAGCAAATAAGTAAACAGATTCTTAGAGTAAATGACAATCCAAAATTGGATTTACACACAAAAGAGCCCTTCCTGGTGAAGGCAAATAGACGATACTTCAGGTGCTATTAAAAAGAGCAAACAGTTGAGGTTGGTGGTGGGGATATTGCAAAAGCAGTTATCTTTTCTTAAGAAGTAATCAGTGTACTCATTTCTGCTATATTACCATAGAATGTAATACCTTTAGCAGTTCTTATTACAAGGGCTATGGCCACAAAACAGCAAATACTGTTAAGACACAAAGTGGACATTCAGAAAGGGTCTTTACTGAGCTAAAATTGGCACTGGAAAACTAATGTTTTCGATTACTGCAGAGTAACTTAAAATATATACATGACAGAAAGTACCTAAAGAATTCAAGCCTGCTCTTTAGCAAGTTATTATGCCATAACAACACCTGAAAGAGATCCATCCAGATGGGTGATCCTCATTGAGTCTGGGAGTAACCCCATTTTATAGGATCAACATCAGACCAGATAAATTTTGTAAAAGTGTTTAATAGCATTGACGTGGTCTACAAGACCTTGTATTAGCTCATTTTATGAACAGAAAATTCATTTCTTATCTTTCAGAACAAGTAAGCCTCCAGCATACACAAAAATAGATCCTGGTTTTCTACCTGTTTTTTTTCAAATGTTGCCTCAGTGATCACCAAGACAATAAATATACCAATAACTTGTATCAAATCTCAAAAACTATGGAAAAAAAAACCAACCCAACAACAACATTTCTCAGTGTTTTTCATTTGATATTAACTTCTGGCGACTTAAGTACTAATGGACTGTGGTTACAGGTCTATCTAATTTCATTTTTTAAATTAATAGTACCAAGGTCACCTGTCAGTACTGCCTGAAACTAGAACATCTCCTTTTTAACAACCATACACTATATATGATTCAGTGTGTTAAAGAAATTGCTCTTCTGTCAATTATTAACTTACCTGTTCTGTGGCATATGTTATCATCTGGCACAGACCTATTTTCTCCGTTAATATTTCATTTCCTTTGAGATCTGTTCATTTCAGTTTCTTCTACAAGAAACTGAGTTAGAATGCAAGAGTTTGAAATGTCATATGAAGGTAAAAATGCATGAACCACAGTTTGTGCACAGTTGCTATTATAGTTGCTTCCAGCATGAATTAAAGGTATTTTTATCTTTAAACTCCAAAGGAAAAACAGGAAAAACAATTCCTATCATTTAAGTAGTCATGCAGAGTATTTAGATTTTTTCCACACCTCAAGTCTGACTTTGATGTATAAAATCAGAGAATTCCATTTGTTCCTACATCCATTTCAGCAACAACACTTTGGGCACTGAAATATTTTGAGAATTATTTTTCTGGGACTGTTAGCAAGTCATTGCTCATGTACTTTGCAAGAGCTTCTCAGTTAAATAAATTATAATTATATTCTACACAGTAATGGAACAGTAAACTAAGTAAAATGTTCCCAAAAGAACCAAGAATAATGTAAAATATTAAATAAACATAGCATTAGAAACTTAGTTATTGAAGCATATTTTGGCTCTTACTGATCTGAGTTTTCCTTTTATGTCTTTTAGAAATGCTTGAACAGTTTGAATCACTTTGTTTTCAAGGTCAAGCTTAGATAAAGTGTGAACCCTCCCTAAGAGCATGTTGTTGTAATATGTTCTTAGTTGTTTCACAAAGCTATCAGCTTCTGAGTTTCCTTCTTCAATTTACACATTGCCACATGGCCGTATTTCTTTGGGATGACATTACAACTATTCATGTTTGAAAAATCACAGATTCTCATAAAATCTTTTGATATTTACCTGCTAAATGACATTTCTGAAATTCAACCTGTTTAGTAGAAATTACTCTGAAAGATGTACAAGCTAAATAAAGCACTTTTTGCCTAGTCCTACTGATCCTTTTTTCCTAGGAAGTACATCATAATTGGCCATATAGCATAACTCTGACAGGAAAATTTTACAAGCTGTGTGATGCAGCAACAGAGCAAGGTAGAGAAGGGAGAGGATATGCTCCTTATTTTTCCAGGTTGCACTGCAATATTCATAGCAACCACAGCATGCCTGCTGATTCCACAACTGTTTGAGAAAAGAACATAGGCAGAGGGAGTGCAGAAGATGTTATGCATTGAACTGTCCTATTATTTACTAGTTCAAATTAGGTGTTTTGATAGTTACAGCTACACAGTGTATAGAGCTAGTGCTGCTTCATAAGGGCTTCCAAGGGGAAGTGATTAGAAGTTGTGTCAAATCTAACTGTCCTCAGAGTTATCAAAGGAAGACTAGAACAATGCCAGGATAAAGACCAAGAAATTCTTATCAATTACTTCCCACCTTTGATATGGAATTCTACGTACACTCATACAGGTATAAAAATTGAAATTGTCGATCTCTGGCTCAGACAAGTTATCAATTGATTAGATAATACAACAACTTTTGCCAAAAGAAAATCAAAAAAGATATTACCATATTTCCCTCTATACCTCTCTCTCCTAAAAATATTTTCTCCTTATATGAGCCTGAACACATCATATGAGCCACCATGGTAGAAAGGCTCAAACCAGAAAGCATATATGTAAACGTGGAACAGCGCATTGGTCAAAATCTCATTTCTGTTCTGAGATAATAAACACTAAACTACATTGCTCAAGTATTTTCATTTTCTCATCCTAACTGCTCCTGAATACCCAGTCTTTCCACCACTTAAAAATTAAGAAGGCTTGTAAAATATGTTACCCTTTTAGTTGTTATAGAATCATAGAATTATAGAAATATTTAGGTTGGAAAAGACCTTTAAGATCATCAAGTCCAACCGTTAACCGAACACTGCTAAGTCCACCACTAAACCATGTCCCTATGCGTGTCATCCACACATCTTTTAAATACCTCCAGTGATGGTGACTCCACCACCTCCCTGGGCAGCCCATTCCAGTGTCTGACAACTCTTTCAGTGAAGAAGTTTTTCACAATATCCAGTCTAAACCTCCCCTGCAGCAACTTGAGGCCATTTCCTCTTGTCCTATCACTTGTCACTTGGGAGAAGAGACCAGCACGCACCTCTCTGCAACGCCCTTTCAGGTAGTTGTAGAGTGAGATAAGGTCTCCCCTCAGCCTCCTCTTCTCCAGACTGAACAACCCCAGCTCCCTCAGCCGCTCCTCATAAGACTTGTGCTCCAGACCCCTCACCAGCTTCGTCGCCCTTCTCTGGACATGCTCCAGCACCTCAATGTCCTTCTTGTAGTGAGGGGCCCAAAACTGAACACAGTATTCGAGGTGCAGCCTCACCAGTGCCGAGTACAGGGGCACAATCACCTCCCTACTCCTGCTGGCCACACTATTTCTGATACAGGCCAGGATGCCATTGGCCTTCTTGGCCACCTGGGCACACTGCTGGCTCATATTCAGACGGCTTTCGATCAACAGGTCCTTTTCTGCCGGGCAGCTTTCCAGCCACTCGTCCTCAAGCCTGTAGCGTTGCATGGGGTTGTTGTGACCCAAGTGCAGGACCCGGCACTTGGCCTTGTTGAACCTCATACAATTGGCCTAGGCCCATCGATCCAGCCTGTCCAGATCCCTCTGCAGAGCCTTCTGACCCTCAAGCAGATCAACTCTCCCGCCCAACTTGGTGTCGTCCGCAAACTTACTGAGGGTGCACTCAATCCCCTCGTCCAGATCATCAATAAAGATTTTAAACAAGAGCGGCCCCAATACTGACCCCTGGGGAACACCACTTGTGACTGGTCGCCAATCGGATTTAACTCCATTCACCACAACCATTTGGGCCAGGCCATCCAGCCAATTTTTTACCCAGTGAAGAATGCACCCATCCAAGCCATGAGCAGTCAGTTTCTCCAGGAGAATGCTGTGGGAAACGTTGTCAAAGGCTTTACTGAAGTCTAGGCAGACCACATCCACAGCCTTTCCCTCCTCCACTAAGTGGGTCACCTTGTCATAGGAGAAGATCAGGTTAGTCAGGCAGGACCTGCCTTTCATAAACCCATGCTGACTCGGCCTCATCGCCTGGTTGTCCTGTATGCGCCGCGTGATGGCACTCAAGATGATCTGCTCCATAATCTTCCCCAGCACCAAGGTCAGTCTGACAGGCCTGTAGTTCCCCGGATCCTCCTTCCGGACTTTTTTGAAGATGGGCATCACATTAGCTAACCTCCAGTCCACTGGGACCCGCCCCGCCCCAGTTAGCCAGGACTGCTGGTAGATGATGGAAAGTGGCTTGGTGAGCACTTCCGCCAGCTCCCTCAGTACCCTTGGGTGGATCCCAGCCGGCCCCATAGACCTGTGTGGGTCTAAGTGGTGTAGCCGTTTGCTAACCATTTCCCCTTGGATTGTGGGGGCTTCATTCTGCTCCCCATCCCTATCTTCCAGCTTAGGGGACTGGGTACCTGGAGAACAAGTGGTCTTACCACTGAAGACTGAGGCAAAGAAGGCATTCAGTACGTCAGCCTTTTCCTCATCCTTTGTCACTATGTTTCCCTCCTGCATTCAGTAAATGATGAAGATTCTCCTTAGCCCTCCTTTTGTCTCTAATATATTTATAAAAACACTTTTTGTTGTCTTTTACGGCCGTCACCAGGTTAAGTTCTAGTTGGGCTTTGGCCTTTCTGATTTGCTCCCTGCATAACTTCATGACATCCTTGTAGTCCTCCTGAGTTGCCTGCCCCTTCTTTCAGAGGTCATAAACTCTCTTCTTTTTCCTGAGTTCCATACAAAGCTCTCTGTTCAGCGAGGCCGGTCTTCTTCCCCACCAGCTCGTTTTCCAGCACATGGGGACGGCCTGCCTCTGCACCTTTAAGACTTCCTTCTTGAAGAATGTCCAGCCTTCTGGATTCCTTTCCCTTCAGGACTGCCTCCCAAGGGACTCCGTCCAGGAGGCTCCTAAACAGGCCGAAGTCAGCTCTCCAGAAGTCCAAGGTAGCAGTTCTGCTGACCCCCCTCCTTACTTCTCTGAGAATCGAAAACCCTATCATTTCATGATCACTGTGCCCAAGGCAGCCTCCCCCTGTTGCATCCCCCACAAGGCCTCCTCTGTTCACAAACAACGGGTCCAGTGGGGCGCCTTCCCTAGTTGGCTCACTCACCAGCTGTGTTAGGAAGTTATCAGGTGTTTTAAGATTATCTAAGCTGATAGCATAAGATTCATGATCCAAGTTTCAATAAAGCTCAACAGCTTCAGCTCTATTAGCCTGCATGTATTTCTGCAGCCATTTAACAAGACTCCAATGTTTTGGGGGAAAAAAATTCAAAAGGAGCAAACAAATGGAATTGTGCACTTTCTATGTGCATTCACTAAGTTCAAATTTCATGTATAAATTTAACGCAGTTCAAGTGCTATTTCACTAAAAGTGATTTTATTTCTTCAAAAGTTCACTCAGAAAATTATGTTGGATTGGGCTACATTATCCAAGGATTATAGGTGCAATTCTTACATCCCAAGTGTAAAATTTACAAAAGTAGGTATCAAACCCATGCATGCTGAAGAGTTTGAAAAATGTTTTTCTTAGGTACAGTAGCAAAGAAATCAAGCAAGGGTACCAGGAAAGACTGACTTTCAAATTACATAAATTCTAGGCTGCTGTGAAATAAGTAAGTAGAGGCCATCTTTCACAAAGTTAGGATATGACCCTGATTGCTGATTGATTATCGTAATAGTCCCTATCCTGAAAGTTTTCTCTGTTCCAGAAGGCTCCATCTATTCAAGAATGCCTAATTTTAGAAGATATTCATTATCCCTGGCTTCCATTGACATCACTGCAAAAGTGGACCTTGGTTACCTTGCAAGGCAGTCAAATCTTTGGCTGTCCCTCAAAGGCATCCTCCATCTACTTTTGAGATGGGAAATCCCATCCTAAACTAAGCCTGACTCCCTAAACTATTTTGGACACAAGTTATCAGAAGCTGAATTGAAAAGTGATATTTTGCACAGTTTATCATTATTGTCTCTTGTTTGGATTGATCCTATACTGTGGTATTACATAAGCAATCAGCTTCACAGCTCTCATCACCCACTTTTCTTACACTACCCACTTCAAGGCATGGTACAGCAGATACCAGTATATAGAGAGACCACGTGCTTTCAACATTTTAAACTTCAATGCAGAACACGAATGATATTTGTGTCTGACACATAAGCTGCTTGTAGCTGAAGACTTGCAATTCTCTAGGATGCACAGTTCACCTGGGTAATATTTCCATAGTTATTTGTTTTCAGAGCAACTGACATATGCAAACCAGCCTATTGCCTGTCATTCCGGTGAAAATTTGGTACAGTTACTGAAGAGATCAAAAAACTGGGTTGTTTGACTGGCCTTTGTTTTAGCATTTAAATGTGTGTAGAGAACAGATTCTCCCCTACTCCAAGAACCAAGAACCTAGTCCTATATCTGCTGTGCTATGATATTAGCTGTATCTCAGCAAGTAGCAACTGCGTTATTATTATTTTTAAGGTTAAATATATTCAAGTTGTATTTGTAAAGTGCTGAGAACCTGTAAAGTCACTTCAATACAGGGGAACATCATCATTCCAATAATGCACAAGCCCCAAGAAACTGAAGCATGTGCATAGCTTTTAGTCCATGCGAAGTCCCACTGAAGTCCTAAGAAAAAAATCTTCTGAAACCAAAGGGACTATCCGAGTGGTTAAAATGAAGCCTGTCAGAGTGAGGCACCCTGTGGAAACAGGTCCTGGAGCAAGGCACAGCCATTCATCCCATTCCCATTCATCATATTGCTTTCATTTCATGCAGTGTGGATGAAATGGAGTCCAGTGCTCCACTGACAGATAGACCTCACGTCCTACCTCATTCTGCATAGTCTAGTGCATAAGCCTCACCACATATGTGTAATCTATAGTGATTCTCTGGCCCTAGTATAGAAATAGAACCAAAAAAAAGAAGAGGCAATTATCTTATGCCAAGGATGAATTAGACTATTAACTTGCTCTCCTGTGTTAAGCATGGAAAACTATTACCAGTTTTGACTTTTCCCATCTGTTCTACTCCAAGCTTGCCGAAAGGCTGATATTCTGACAGCAATCTGAAGCACAGTTTTGCCAACTGTTTCTTTTTGAAAGTCCATGTTCCATATGTTCTTATTATGCTACTTTTTAGTGCCTTGAAATTACACAACTAGGAAGGAAAAAAGTTCACTGTTTTGTACACTTATATTAAATATTTTAAAAAAACAGTTTGTGGAAGAGATCATCAGAACATACTTCTTTCTTTCCCCATGAGTTACATCCTTGTCTTGTCATGGTGTAGATTCCTGTTGCTTATAATGATTGTCTGTTAAACTTCACATACAGTATGTTTGATATATATCACATACAGAAAATAAATGATTTAGAACAAGGTATGCAGTAGAGTAGGAGCACAGGTGGGGTTTATCTCTCTTTCAAACAGAAGTTTTAAATGTGTATTGACTATCAGAAGTTAAGAAGAAATATATCTATTGCTTACACACAGAAAGTATTTCCACCAGTATTCCTAAAATATTATCACCTTCCAAGTATTTGGTCTTTATCACAAGAGTTTAAAAAGTAAAAATCTTGAATTCTAACCTCATGATAACCTTGCAATCATATGTAGTAGAAAGTATGATCATAAAATCTATGCAGCCCTGGAATCATTAGTGTTGCTACATTATCTGGTCCTACCAAGAAGAACTTGGCCCCATCATCTTCATATCAGCTCTTGAAATAGTTGTAAGAAGATGTTAGATCGGCCCTTAGCTCCTTTCCACCAGACTAACAAACCCAGATCCTTGAGCTTCTCTTTGGAGATGTTCTCCAGGCACCAGAGCATCTTGGTAGCCCAGCAGTTGGATCCTCTCCTATTTCTTTTTGTATATTTTGAATGTCAGGGGCCCAAATGGGATGAATTTTCC
Source organism: Gavia stellata (assembly GCF_030936135.1). NCBI lineage: Eukaryota > Metazoa > Chordata > Aves > Gaviiformes > Gaviidae > Gavia > Gavia stellata. The sequence continues at coordinate 18,250,840 of NC_082598.1, read as the reverse complement.
TGAGTGGCCTTGCCAATGACAAGTAAAGAGGAAAATAAGTTTTCTGTGTGGTGGCCATCTCCTCAAAATTCAGCCCAGTACACTGTTTGCACTATTTATTCCCAGTGAGAGCATGCTGTTGGCTCATACAGCCTGAGATCACCTGTAACATCCCAGCCTTTTCTGCAGATCCCTCAGCCAGTCACCTCCCTGTCTGCACAGGGTAATTCTGCCCATGAAACAGAACTTCCCACTTTTCCATATTGAAGCTTACAAGATTTCTGTAGGCACAATCCTCAGATTTATTCAAGTCTCTCCAGACCAAGTCATTGCCATTCTCAGTCAGCTGCTTTCCCATTACAGACTTGCTGAAGGTACACTCTGTGTCATCATTCACAACACTGTTGATGGTCATTGAACAATATCAGTCCCAATATCAAGCCCATGGTATTATGGTCATTACTGACCACCAGCCAGATCCCACACTGTGGATTACTGCCCTTCAAACTTCTTGTTTCCAGCCAATTTTCTTCTAATAGTCCCATCATCCAGCCCACACTTAAAAAGCTTACAAAGAAAAATGCTGTGGGAGATGGTGTCCAAAACCTCATGAAAGTCGATATATAACATATTCACCACTCTCCTCTCATGCACAGAACCAGTCATATCATTAAAGAAGGCAATCAGCTTGGTCAAGCATAATATGCCCCGGCAAATCTGTGTTGAGTTTTTTGAATAATATCTTAAATAATTCAGGTGTTTGGGACTGAATTCCAATAGCTGCATGATTTTTCCAGGGAATGAGATTTCTAGGGCCTCACAATTGCTCTAACATAATAATCACCTTATCCTGTTGGGCTATTGTCCCATCCCAGCCAACAGTCTTATCACTTCTCTGCTTGAAAATGTTACTCTTTGCTCCACAGGTACCAACCCAGTCACATTTTCTCTCAGATTGTCTAATTATTTAATGAAATTACATTAAACTGAAAGTAATTATTCTTCGACTATATTTAGCTTGAAAAATTTTGCTTCAATTTCAGACTTGGAAGAAAGATTTACCTGACTAAAAAAAAAATCTTTTACAGATGTACCAAGTGGGTCTAATAGAGACATAGCTTTGCTCCATAAAATTAATCTCATTTGTTTATTTTTATTATCACAGGTATAACAACAATAATACTATTAATAAATGAATACCCTGAAGCACTACTTCACACTTTGAAGCTAGGAGAATCAGTTTCCAGATTGTTAATTAGTCTTCAGGTTGTTAGTTATAAATAAGCAGTCAAAATCCGTCATCATTATAATTATTATGTTGGTAATACTTTGTTTATTTGTAATAAAATAGCATTTGGAGTTGCAAGCCTTAGAATCTTCTTTTATACAAGTAACTGAAAGCTGTCAGAGAAACTACCTGGTGTTTATTCCCATTCAAAGCCTACTGCACTCCATTAAACCACTCTAGATGATTTCTGAGGCTTTGGTGCAAGTCAGAAATCACTGAAATGACCAACCTCAAAATGAGTTTCAAGGTTTGCTTAAGTTGCTCTAAACCTCTGGCCCCATCTTGCCTCCCTGTCCTGCTGCTTTGTTTGGGCTGTGGTGATTCTGGGGTGAACCAGCTCAGCTGATTCATCCAAATGAAAACATTTTGCTGGGAGGATCAGCTTCCAGTCACACTAAGAAACTAATACATACCACGGAATCACAGAATCATTAAGGTTGGAAAAGACCTGTAAGATCATAAAGTCAATGCCAACGAAAAAGTAGGCAAGTGTGTCCACTCTCCTTTTAGGAGTAATACAGTTTTAGAAGCCATCTGTGACACTTACGTCTCTCAAGCCATTCGTGAAAATATTCTTTTAACAGTAAGCTTGAAATTGATGTCACCAATAACTCTGTTTACACTAACGGAATTCTGCACAGTTGAAAATGGCTTTCCTGAGGGGAAAGAAATAAGCATGTCAATAGCCTTCATTTGTACTTCTTTACATTTTCTTCATTTTGATGGATTTAGAGTGACTGAGTGACTACTTTCTCACTTCCATTTACCCAGTTCTGACATGTATTACCTCAATTGCACACAAAACTCACAAAATCATAGGCAAAGGAAATCAGAGGCTCAGGAAACAAGGACTCCAAGATATAATATGCACACACTCCTATATCCTGGAATGTAGATGAGCTGAAGGGCAGCGTTCTGTTCTTAAACCTGATAATCCATTTCTTTTATGATTGGCTATAATGTTGATTATGATCTGATTAATGGCCAATTGCATGATGAGCACATTATTCAAACGTACAGTTATTTGTTTGTCATGTGGGCTATCAGAAAGCTTTGCTCTTAATTACACTCATGCTTTAATTCTATAGTTCTGCAATGCTGATTGAAATTGTCAGTTTTTGAATATGATTATTGCACATTAATGCTACGTGTATAGTAATGTTCTTCTAGTATGATATGAACATGAGTTGTATTCTTGATTCTACTGTATTTAATTATCGTTAATATATTCTTTATTAGAAGCAGATGGTTTGTTCAACAGAAGCATTCTTGTCCTGTGTCCCTGCACCTATCACAGCAATCCAGACTACGAAGATGGGTTAGGATAGCATTGTTGAGGTTCTGCACATAGTAGCTGATTTAAATCCAATTCAATTTAATGTTCTAAGAGCTGAACAGCAAACAAGGAATTATCGTATTGATGCACTTGTTGGTATATGTTCAGCAGACTAAATGTTAAACAGTAACTACAGTAAGACCCTCTGCTCCAATCTAACCTTACAATATCAGTATTTGTCTGGAGCCAATTTCGTCTGACCTTACTTTCAAAGCATTTATTTAACCTGTGCAGTTGAGTTCATTGCCTTCTTTATCTGTACTATGCTGAAATGAAAGACTGTTCAGAAAGCTACCATGACAATTAGGTGACAGTGCTTGTACCAACCACTACAAAAACTTGCTAGCACTACCCATTGCCAGTGCTACAATGTAGGCTCCATTTTTCTTTTTAAAAAGTTTGAGACGTAAGGAAGCCAAACTAAATACTGAAGAGTAGTTAATTTGTTAACAGGTCCCTGAGAGATGTTTCCCTCAAAAGGAAAGATTAGCCATGAAGACTGATTGAAGTCTAACTATGAGGACTGAGGACTGGCTTTCTCCATCCCATATTTGTACCTGCTATACTTTAACATCAACACATGACAGCTCTACTTGTGAAACCAACAGAAGTGGCCTCTGAGATGCCACAAGGAATCTGCCCACCAGCACGGTTGAATCATCTCTACTTGAGATCCTGGTACAAGGCTCAGAGTACAAAGGATGTGACACAATATCATTAATAATTTAAAGATCAGATAAGTGTTGCTAGTGAGAGAGAATAGTTTCCAACTACTCGTCTTCCAAACACCTTTATTGGGAAAAGTCATGAAGAAAATGTTGGTAACACTTACTGGTTTCTTGACAGCTATGGCATTATGGGGTGCTTCCTCCTCTGAAAGCAGTGTTTTTTATCTCTGGGAGCAGTCTTTACCAGCTTTCATCAGCCCGAGATGGCAGGTATCCACATCCCTATGCTAGTACAAATATTTCAGCAGAATGTAATCTTTCCCAAACACATTAAGTTGCTTTTTATAAATAACTGATCAGCTTAGTGTGTGCTTATACTGCTGGAGGTAGAAAGCCGTGGGCTAGCCCCACCCACACTCCAAATTGTCTGGAAGCAAGCCACCTCATGTCCAAAAGCTGTTTAGCTGCATTAATGCAGGACTACACCTGACCTAATAAGACCTGCTGAGAATCCCAGTATTCGTACAATTATGTTTTCACAGCGTCTTTTAGTCTAAAATATTAGATCATACAGGCTGACGATTTCATTATTTACTTCCAAACCCAAGTAGAGTTTAATATGTATAGAGACAGTTTATTACAAACAGAAGCTTAAATAGCCAATATAAATCTTCTCCAAAGTAATAATAATGGATTTAGCAGCTATGTAGTAAACAGAGAATTAAGGATTTCATTCCACTAGTCTTTTATTTGTCTTTAAGCTGACACACAATATAATTTTGCTGTTCACAATAACAAACCTTAATTGATAGACTTCTTCCTAGTATTTTATTCTAGAGAATTAATGTTTGCATTTAATATCATACTGTTATTATCTTGTTTCCTCCACAGCGAGAAGAGTTGTCTGCTTTCTGCAGGTGCAGAGGACCAGCTAAATACACAGCAGCCCCCCACTTATCCTTCCTATCAGCATACACAACGATCACTAGTTATTATGCATAATTACATGGTTGCATGTATTAAATGTTGTTATATTGCACGACAGCATGTTTTAACAGTTAGGAACTTACATCTCAAAACTATTATAGGTATTTTAGTCACATTTTGAAAAGCAGCATCTTTTTCCCGGAATGAAATGTGGTTTTTAAGTTTAAGTTAACTTATCTAATGAACAATATGAAAACATAATTATATAAGTGCAGAAAAAACATGTTTTTCTCTTTTTTTTCTGTGTGTTACCATCTGGTTTGCCGGTAACCTAGAAACTGGATTTATCAGCTGCTAGCTACCTGAGGGCTTGGGAGGAGCGGAGAGGGAAAAGGAAGGTTAATACTCAGTATTTGTTTTAACACAATATGTTATAGGTGCACTAGAGCTAGTATTGTAAAGATATACAGCTGTATACAAAAGCACAAACTCAAAAGAGCATAAACAGAATTATTTTTGATTAGGAATACCAAGTCAATATTGATTTTAAGAAGGATTACTAGTCTGAGGCCCAAACAGTACAAAACTTGAGATTCAGCTTCGTTTCTCCACCTATATAAAACGGAAGGTTGCTTCCCATGTTTATTTGGAATACCAAGAAATTCTGAGTTAAGTCTACACTTAAAAGAAAATCAAATATTTGAAAATGTGTAAGTGCCTAGACAAGACATCATAAAAAATAAAACTAAGAAAACTGAGCCAAAGAACTAAGAGGGTTTTTATCTGTTAATTATCCCAGAATTTCAACCAGCACTTACAACCAGTAAATGCAGTTAAAGATATACACTACTGTCATAATGCAACGTTAACTTACTCCCAACAGCTGGCACTAGCCATTGTTTTCTTAACATGGTGGTGTAAAAAGAAACATTAAGAACTTTAGCTTCATTTATGCCATTGACAGCAAAGTAAATCTGCCGAGTAGCAGAGGGATTAGATAGAGTAGATTATCAGGAGAATCTAGTCAAGATGAATGTAAATAAAGATGGATATAAAAAACTTTGGATACCAGGTATTCTTCATTTTGTCAATGAAAAGTAATATTTTGGAGTCATTGTTATATTACTGGGAGATTGAAATGTGTACCTGTGATTTCTAAAACCTACTAAAAGGCAATCATGACAGTGTTTTTCAGGATGACTCTTCAGGGCAGAGAAGATTTCATAACAGGGTATCCTGTAGACACTTTTTTAAAAAACTGTTCTGTTTTTTTTCCTCTTTCCAGTACTTCAGTATTTTAAACTTGTACTGGGTTTACCGCATATACCTGAATGAGAAAAAAATTTTTTTCAGGTCAGTTGGTGGCATCAGTATGTGAGGAAAAGTATCGGGGGGGAATGAGCAATAACAGAGATTAAATTCATATTGGTACCTTAGTGACTGACTGGATGCCAAGACAATCTGATGTCAAAAATCAGTAGGCAAAAATATTTTCATGCTCAAGGACAAAGCATTCATTAGGGTATCCTTAAAGATTTGCTAAAGAGAGGAAAGGTTCTCTGTGGAATTAGAATCAAGTTTAAACAAAGAAATCTGCCTTAATGTAACAAAGCAGCATCACTCCAGGAAATTAAGTGACAATGTTATTGCAATGTAAAGTCACAAAATAATTAAAAGTGTGGGGGGTGGAACCCTGCAGGCCTTGCAACAATTAATATTGCCATCTTTCTGTATTTTCACTGCCAATGCTGGGGGTGATCAAGGGATCAAGTCTGCAGAAAAGGTCAGAGGATTAACAGGTGTTTAAGGGAGTATAACAGAACTAAAGTGGCAGCCTCCATGGCAACAGCCAGAAAAAAGAAATTAAAAAAAGCAAAGTACGGTATCAAGTAAAGAAATATGGCTCCAACTCACTCTCGCAAGTAAGAAGTAGGTCTGAGATGTGGGGATGCACAGGTTGCCTAAGCAACCCAGGAATGACCAGTAACAACTTTTTCAGATAAAGGAAGGAAACCAAGATAAGGATTCTGTCTATGTGTTTTGCCTTTTCTCAAATTTTAGTGGCAAGGAGGAAGTATTTTTTCAGTAGAAGGACTGATTCTGGTTCAGTTGAAGGCTCTCCCTTGGTTTTAATCACTGTGTCCCAGGCCACATATCTCTGTTGAGGGAGACAGCAGTACGACTAATGTCAAACTGCAGTACAGCACAACCTCTACAACCATCTTCTAATCACATTGGGGTTTATTACACTACATAGTATTTGGGGATGTTAGGGTAAAATAGCGCAACTAGAATCCCCTGAATGCATTCTCAAAAATCCAGCTTATTACAATAAGTACTACCAAGAGACTTTTTAGAACAAGATGTGTGAAACTGCAGAAAAGGCAACCACTGAAACTGGAGACCTTGACTTTGCATGCTCTTACACTCTAACATTTCATTTTAAACTAAGTATTTCCAAATATAACAATGTGCATTTAAAACTAAACATAATCTTTCTTGTATGTATATATTAGCTATTGATTGAAAACACATTTTTCCCTTTCTTTTTTCTGTTCTTTAATCTCCCTAGCCTTGGAACAGATTGTACAGAGTTCGGATAAGATTATGTTACAATGCAACTGTAAACTGACACCTTAAAAAATTGTAACACTGCCAAGTTATTCACAATTAATATAACCAAGAGTTCACCAAATGTTTTCCTTTAAATTGAGAAAAGTATTGAATTACATGCCAGTTTTATTATCTATAAATATTTATGCAAGATTAAGTGTTCAGTTTTATATTTCAGTAAGCAAAAATTGCAAAGGGCGAACTGCTGAAAATGTACAAAGTCTCTCAGAATATAGAGCAAAGTGGGTTGAAGAAGGGTTTGTAAGCCTTAAAACTGTAGTGAGTTTCCCAAATAGAGAGGAATCACCTATTTTAAACTGAATATTAAGGCAAGTTAAAAGTAGAATCATACCTGAAAACTAATCTATATTCAATCCCTTAATACATATTTATCTATTTAGATAGATATACAGACATACAAGAAGAACTGTTATGCTTTGAATCTGCTCATTTAAGTTCTTTTAATATAATTATATTTAGTAGTTGGCATTAGCTATTCATTTAAACTTCATTTAATCTTGGGATAAAGATGTTAAAACACCAGAATTCTGCTCCTAAAGGCAAAGAAAACTTTTGGTTGGCATCGTAGAAAATTTCTCTCAAATGCATTTTAATTTCTTATGGGTTTGCTTTCAGAAAACTGAATGAATTCTCAGTATGAATGCTCAAGAAAAGTGAATAAGATGCATTCAAAAACATGTGTAAGATAAAGGTTCTGTTCTTTTCCTACAAACATAGTCAGCATAATCGAGATTATAAGATTTACATCTATCTCATCAGAAATCTAAGGAAATAACTTGTGATTGTCATGACCAGTCCTATAACGAAGAAACAGAGCTCAAATTTCAAGCATTAAGCCAAACTTATTTGAACTCTGTGAGCAAATTATTAAAAAAAAAATAAAAACAGAAAAAGAACACATTTATAAATACTGACTGTTCATACATTTTTCAAAATGGGAAAGCAAAATCCTATGTGTAATTGTGCACTTGTTCACCTCAGAAATGTCACAGAATCACAGAATCACTAAGGTTGGAAAAGACCTATAAGATCATCAAGTCCAACCATCAACCCAACACCACCATGCCCACCAAACCATGTCCAACAATGCCACGTCCACACGTTCCTTGAACACCTCCAGGGATGGTGACTCCACCACTTCCCTGGGTAGACTGTTCCAATGCTTCACCACTCTCTCAGTAAAGAAATTTTTCCTGATATCCAGCCTGAACCTCCTCTGGTGCAACTTGAGGCCATTTCCTCTTGTCTTATCACTTGTCACTTGGAAGAAGAGACCAGCACCCACCTCTCTGCAGCCCTCTTTCAGGTAATTGTAGAGAGCGATAAGGTCTCCCCTCAGCCTCCTCTTCTCCAGACTGAACAACCCCAGCTCCCTCAGCCGCTCCTCATAAGACTTGTGCTCCAGACCCCTCACCAGCTTCATCACCCTTCTCTGGACACGCTCCAGCACCTCAATGTCCTTCTTGTAGTGAGGGGCCCAAAACTGAACACAGTATTCGAGGTGCGGCCTCACCAGAGCCGAGTACAGGGGCACAATCACTTCCCTACTCCTGCTGGCCACACTGTTTCTGATACAGGCCAGGATGCCGTTGGCCTTCTTGGCCACCTGGGCACACTGCTGGCTCATATTCAGACGGCTGTCAACCAGCACCCCCAGGTCCTTTTCTGCGGGGTCCTTTTCACCCGTCCCCAAGCCTGTAGCATTGCATGGGGTTGTTGTAACCCAAGTGCAGGACCCGGCACTTGGTCTTGTTGAAACTCATCCAATTGGCCTGGGCCCATCGATCCAGCCTGTCCAGATCCCTCTGCAGAGCCTTCCTACCCTCGAGCAGATCAACTCTCCCATCGAACTTGGTGTCATCTGCAAACTTGCTGAGGGAGCAGACGAGGTATTTGTCTGCATGAATATTTTAAAGCTATAAAATTTCTACTAAAATAAGTTCTCCTAAACATGAAGACATCCATAAATATCTAAATGAAAGCATCCTAAACGTTTGTTCAGTTGTGTCTTCAAATATTTTGCAAATTCCAAAATGTAGTAATTTGTAATTCATTTTAATGTTTTATTTTTTAATTACAAAAATACTTAAGCCCACTTTAGAGAGAGCTGTGAAGCATCTTTCATTTGCATTTGGGCCTCCATTGCCACCAAAGACATCATTGTTCAAGGGAAACATATCTCGGTCATTACCAAGAGCTTATGTTATAGCTAAGTCATTGGAAAAGCTGATATGTAACTTATTTCAGTTACCTAATCTAATCAATGAAATACTAATAAAGAACCTTATTATTCATAGAAAACAGCAAGAAAGCTGGGAAAACTTTCCTAAATATATCACGTCATACCAGAAGTTTAACTTCTTTGGATCCCCATCAATCTTAACTGTTCAGACTTCAAATCACAAAACGAACACTCTGCATATAATGTGAAAGTATTAGGAGGTGTTTTGGAAACCCTGATGAGCTAAGAACTGCAAGTTTCATGCACAACAAGAAGATTTGTGCTAGCTAAAGTAAAAGACATACAGTTCGTTTTTCAGATAGCAAATCACACTAAAGCTTTTAATCAAAAATATACACGCCTGTATTTCTAACAGCTCTAAACAATTTGACACCTAGACAAAAATCTAGGCCTGCTGTATTTTCTCTAATTTCTGTGTTTTTCCCACTTTCATATCTTTTGATCTTTTTTTCTTTCACTGTTAGTCTGTGTGAATGATTCATTGCAAATAATAGACATGAGCTATCCATACTTTTGCTGTGTACTGGTATCCACCACCAGATTGTAATTTATTTGTCATTGTAAACTAGCCATGTTTTTGCAAGTTCTTGGGTTTTTTGTTTTTTGGGTGTTTTTTTCTGTACAAGTAGATCACGCAAGTGTGAGTACTGGACACTTAACGTTTCAAAATTCCAACTGTGTTGCTTAGTTGCTATGCCACAAAAAAGAAAGAAAAAGGCTGTTGTTTCTATTCTTGGATCTTTAAAGTATAATCATACAGTGTCTTGAAGAAGCCAGACTTTTTGGGAAGGACGTGTTTAGAGAAAGAGTGCAAAAAAGTAGGATAAAGGGAATATTACAAAAACACTAACCATTATCTTTCCAGACTACATTGACATAGCCCAGGTAACTCAAATAATCGCAATAAATATGAGTGGAAGAGATTGCAGAATGTCATCTATCTACTTCAGTTTTTTTAGTCTTTGGGTTGCAAATGTTTGATGACCTATGGGTTTCTTTTAAAATGGACTGTGAAAAGAAAAATAACAAAAGCAAGTCAGCTGTTATTATGCTTAGAATTGCTATGCAGGGATGTGAAAAAGTCAAAAACCACATACAAACCCTCTACAAGCAATTCCACAATTCCTTCTAGACAAACTTTTCCAGAAAACTAGATAAATATATACATATATATAAAAATAGCTATATAAACACATGTAAAATACATATGAAAAAGAAAATTTTTTTTTTACATAAATCCTAACCTAAAGCATCTCATAGTTCAGTTTAAAGCCATTATTTGTTGCCTGCCCATGGTGGCTGACCCAAAACCAGAAAGCCCTAAGCTGAGCCACAGAGCTTGCCTTCCCACGAAGCTGCTCTATGAATGCCAGTTCCATTTAGCAGCTGTAGGGTCAGGGGGAAATGTGTGGGTTTGGAAACACAGTATGTCAGTGTTTCCAAAACATTTTCCTGGAATTTTTTTTTCTGAAGCAATTTTTCTTAAAAAAATGGATTTGTTCCAATTTGAAGCTAAGCCAAATTAAAAAGAAAAAAATATATAAATCTGTGAACTGTAAAGCCTGCTATTCAGCCAGCCCTATTGCTTTGGCATACTGTTTTTTTCCAAACACTCTGGTGCCACCACAGTCTGATTCCTATTCTTCCTTTCTCTTGAGTCTTCCTGTTTCATTCAACAAGACTTTTTCCCCCTCTTACTACTCTTGAAGTTTCATATTAGAATCACAGAATCATAGAATGGTTTAGATTGGAAGGGACCTTAAAGACCATCTAGTTCCAACCCACCTGCCATGGGCAGGGACAACTTCCGCTAGAGCAGGTTGCTCAAAGCCCCGTCCAACCTGTCCTTGAACACTTCCAGGGTTGGGGCATCCACAACTTCTCTGGGCAACCTGTTGCAGTGCCTCACCACCCTCATGGTGAAGAATGTCTTCCTAAATTCTAATCTAAATCTACTTTCTTTCAACTTAAAGCCATTAACTCTTGTCCTGTCACCACATGCCCTTGTAAAAAGTTCCTCTCCAGCTTTCTTGTAGGCCCCCTTCAGGTGCTGGAAAGCTACTAAAAGGTCTCCCTGGAGCCTTCTCTTCTCCAGGCTGAACAACCCCAGCTCCCTCAGCCTGTCTTCATAGGAGAGGTGCTCCAGCCCTCTGATCATCTTCGTGGCCCTCCCCTGGACTCACTCCAACAGGCCTATGTCCTTCTTATGTTGGGGGCCCCAGAGCTGGATGCAGTACTCCAGGTGGGGTCTCACCAGAGCAGAGTAGAGGGGGAGAATCACCTCCCTCGACCTGCTGGTCACACTTCTTTTGATGCAGCCCGGGATATGGTTGGCTTTCTGGGTTGTAAACGCACATTGCCAGCTCATGCTGAGCTTCTCATCAACCTACACCCCCAAGTCCTTCTCCTCAGGACTGCTCTCAATCCATTCTCTTAACCACTCACTGCTGCCCTTGTAGTTCTTTGGTGTCCTGCATTTTGTAAACTGACCTCAACCTCACTGGGGAGAAAAGCAGAAGACTGCAAGATCATTAGTGCAGATTGCTTTTTTTTTATCTGTGTCTTCCTTTACCTATCTGAAGAAAAGCAGCCCCCATCCCTCTTTGTTGAAGTGTCAGCTAAGCCCTTACTCACATATCATAAAGTTTATTATTATTACAAAGGATTTCGTGCTCTCAGTTTTTCACTAGCGTTTTTTGGAATCCCTGTACTCCATGAGGAAAGATTAAGTCCCAATGACAATAATAAGAAGTGGTGGATATTTTGGATATAACAATATATCAGACTTCAGAATCATTAATAAACCTTCTGAAACTTTGCAAATCCTGCAATAAAATAATGAAATTGCTAATACTGTTATTTTCCCATCTGCTGAAAGTCACTTTTCCTGAATCAATTAAACTGATAATTAAGTCCAAGCTGTGGTGAATGGAGTTAAATCCAGATGGCAGCCAGTCACCAGAGGTGTTCCCCAGGGCTCAGTATTGGGGCCGCTTTTGTTTAAAATCTTTATTAATGATCTGGATGAGGGCATCGTGTGTTCCCTCAGCAAGTTTGCAGATGACACCAAGTTGGGTGGGAGAGTTGATCTGCTTGAGGGTCAGAAGGCTCTGCAGAGGGATCTGGACAGGCTGGATCGATGGGCCCAGGCCAATTGGATGAGGTTCAACAAGGCCAAGTGCCGGGTTCTACACTTGGGTCACAACAACCCCATGCAACGCTACAGGCTTGGGGACGAGTGGCTGGAAAGCTCCCCCGCAGAAAAGGACCTGGGGGTGTTGGTCGAAAGCCGTCTGAATATGAGCCAGCAGTGAGCCCAGGTGGCCAAGAAGGCCAATGGCATCCTGGCCTGTGTCAGAAATAGTGTGGCCAGCAGGAGCAGGGAGGTGATCGTGCCCCTGTACTGGGCGCTGGTGAGGCCGCACCTCGAATTTTGTGTTCCGTTTTGGGCCCCTCACTACAAGAAGGACATTGAGGTGCTGGAGCGTGTCCAGAGAAGGGCGATGAAGCTGGTGAGGGGTCTGGAGCACAAGTCTTATGAGGAGCGGCTGAGGGAGCTGGGGTTGTTCAGTCTGGAGAAGAGGAGGCTGAGGGGAGACCTTATCTCACTCTACAACTACCTGAAAGGGGATTGCAGAGAGGTGCGTGCTGGTCCCTTCTCCCAAGTTGCAAGTGATAGGACAAGAGGAAATGGCCTCAAGTTGCTCCAGGGGAGGTTTAGACTGGATATTGTGAAAAACTTCTTCACTGAAAGAGTTGTCAGACACTGGAACAGGCTGCCCAGGGAGTTGGTGGAGGCACCATCACTGGAGGTATTTAAAAGATGTGTGGATGATACGCACAGGGACATGGTTTAGTGGTGGTTAGCAGTGTTCGGTTAACGGTTGGACTTGATGATCTTAAAGGTCTTTTCCAACCTAAATGCTTCTATGATTCTATGATTTTTTACTTGAAATGAAATCACCAGAACAATGCTACAGTCTGAGCTGGGTGCACATAGTGCAACTATGACAAACTTAAATAGCATAGGGCAAAGAGATGTTTCTGTCTAAGCAGACAGGCAAGAAGACAGATTGTCGAATTACTGAGCCTCACTGTCATCTGAATTCACATAAAGTAGGAATTTTTTTTTTTCTTTTTCAAGTATATTAAGGGGTATTTTTTAGTGACAGGTTGGCACATGAGGTCCTTGTGTTGCTTTCAAAACTCAAGCCCACTTTTCTCTCTCAAGCAAAAAGGGATAGAATGCAGAGTAATCATCTGAAAAGTCTGAAGAGCAGACAACAATGGGCACTGGTTTACATGATACATGCCCTTAGACTGATGAATTTTAGCCTGGGGATGGACAAGGACACTCCAATGTGAAATTACCAGTTCAAAATGACAGTACACATGATTCAGGACAGTATTTTATATATTTTGTTATATTTCATAACGCAGTCAACTAGAAACAGTCAACTTTCAGCTAAAAATCTCTTTGCCCAAAACACTAGAAACCTGCAACAGATGTTAAGTCTCTGCCCATGTAAGTGTCTTGTTCTACTGGCTGCAATTTCTGCAGTCAGATGGCTCTCTTTCAACTCCATTCATAGTTCCAGCAGGTCATACTTTGTGAAGCCTCTAACAACTAATTAAAGTTTTCTTTCAGACCTCTAATAGCTCAATCAATAATTTAGGGAGAGAAGAAAACATTTTCTGGGAAAGCATTAGCATTAGATTCACTGAAGCTGTATTACTCCTCTGGCCGTATTTAATTTCAGCAAGATGAACAAAGAGAAAATGCAGTATAGCTCAATGCCATACAATTTGTGTTGCAGTGTCAGTTTTGTATCTTGGAACATTTCTAAATAGCTTTTCTGCTAAAGCAATAATCAATTAGTACCAAAGCACATCTGTAGCAAAACAAGATGTTCTCCTTGGAATTGGATCAAAATTACATTTTGCAAATGTTATCTCATTCCTGTACCACTTTCATTTGAATACTACAATTAAGGGACTTTTACAAACTTCAATTGCAAATTCCATTGGATCAGTGATATGGAGTTAGAAAAAATTTGAAATAGTAATCTGTGGAGGGAATCTTTGACTTCCAAACTTGTTTACTTTAACTCATATATCATTAATATCTCCGGGTTAAAGAAACCTTTCTACTGATGTCTGGTTGCCAGGAAATTATTTGTATTTTTTTTCTTCTGAAGGCAAAACCTACATAAGCATTCAGAAGTGCATCTGATTGTGGACAATAGAAAAAAATCAGTTAAATTAACTGTAAAACAAACACAGGAAAAAAATTGGATAAGCAATGTGCCCAGGTACACTTATTAGTTGGGAAAAAGATCACACAAAAGCTGTCTGAAATGGCCTCTAACTATATTATTATAATATAGAAGTCTAAAATTGATAACAGATCTCTATAAGCAGCTGGTTAAAATACTAAATAAGTGTAATGATTTAGTATAAAAGAAACTGATGTGATTATAGACTGGTAAACACTTGCTTGAAAAAAATGGCAAAGAGGAATCATACATTCAGTGACGGTCTCTGTGTAGCCCCAGTTTTAGATTCAGGCACTGCATCCAGACGTGGAAACACATGTTGGACTCCAAAATGTTTCACTCTGGCTTGCATTGCATTAGCTCAGCCAAGGGGAAAGACACCATCTTTCAGTCTTCAAAAAGGTGGGAGATATCCCCTAAATCCAATGCACTCATCTACAGTTGAGTGAGAAAATCTGTGGTCTTCTCTTCCATTGTACCAGTAATAATAAAGAGGAAATTACCTTGATAAGAAAATGAATAGCCATACTTAAAGAAGTCTAGAGAGTTAGCCAGGAGTCCCCCACTCCTGCCTGTGGAGCAGAGTTATTTCAGACCTGATTATGCCTGGCAGCAGTCTGCTGTATGATTTGGACAGAGCATTAGAAGTTAAGACAGTGAGCTCATCTGCTTGTGGTGTATTGAACAGGCAGGCATTGCAGAATCTCTAACTGGCTAAGGGGAGGATCTTGAGGAAAAGCCTCTGCTGTAAAACTAAACTTGCTGATCTTAGAGGCCTCATATGTCCAAGGATTCTAGCTGTCCATGGAAGTTATCTACAGTACGCTTTGGTACATGGAAGGGATAAGTTCATAATGTACTCTGAGTTGTATAAACAACTGAAGTTTTTTGTGTTTGGGTTTTTTTAAAAGCATACTCCAAAATGTCTTTTTTCTCCAGCTTTGCTTCCAAGTTTCTTCTTTCCTGGATCTATTTTTCCCCTGGGCAAAGGAACCAGACTATTGGCCCTAGCGATTCCTTAGATCACCATGTAACCTGGAATGCACAACATCCTACTGAGGGTTATACAGGAGATATCAATTACATAGGTCTTAAACTAATTTCTCTGATACTTTTTCTTCTTTTTTTGTTTTTTAACAAACTGAAGAGTTCTGCCATCATTTATGATTATTTGGCGTTGTTGCTGGAAAGAAATGGGATGTTGGCAGATCCTATATTTAAATAGACTTTTCCAGCACAATGACACTTGAAATCCTGATTTTCTCAAGAGAATAATCAATTCTCTGTTAAAACAGCTTCCATGTGACTAAATATCCTCAGAGTTTAACATCATTCATATGTCACCATCATTTTGAATTTTAATGCAACACAACACTAAAGAAATTGAAGCAAATTAAGACAAGTACAGTATTCACAGCAGAGTTTGCATGTATATAGTAAGAAATCCAAAACAATAAAGTGCACAAACTTTAGGCAGATCATCAGTATACTGAGGTTCATTTCAATAATAACATTGCAAGGAATAGTGTTTAAATTCCATGTAAAAAGCTGGACTTCATTAATGCAAATGCAGCCAGATTTTCATCCAAGAATTTTATCAAAATGTGCTTCTTTCAAAACCCTTGCTCACTTCAGAAAATGTATAGAAAGCCTCTGAATATTTCTTCCCATTGAAAAAGTAATTTCTGTTTCCTTACAGTTCCTGAGGCATAGTCTGACTTTGCACTTCTGTAAGTGTCTTTGATACAAAGATGATCAGAAAGCCACCAGAAGCAAGGTATTTAACCTGACTTACCACAGATGTCTGGCTGAGATAACACAAAAATAAAGTACACAGCTCTAAAGCACACATCCTGTAACTTGATAGAGTTGCTTTTAGTTTCTTTCTTTAAATAAGAAACAAAAAAAGAGGTTTAAGGTTTTAAACAGAGAGTCTGCATCAAATTTCCCAGCTTTCATCTGGAAAAGAACTAAGTCATGAATACTTAGTAGTTTCTGCTTCAGTAGCAGTTAATTATAGCTACATCTCTACTGGGGCATACCAATTGTGGAGCAATATTCTATGGAGATTTTTGGCCCTTCACCTCAGCTGAAAAATTTCTAAGTAGGGATCCTAACTTGATTGTTGTTCTAAATAATCCAGGTATTTCTTTGGCACAAGCAGTGTAAACCAATCCATTTACCCTTAAACTATACAAACAGTATTGTTTCATACCTCCAAAATAAACTATACCAACATTGAGGTTGGTAGGAATTAACATAAAAGGCAACTTTTTTATTCATAGTCTTTACGCTTTTCTTTTTTCATAACCCATGTACCTGAAAAGCACTGTTTCTCTTCTATCTAAGGACAAATAATAATGCTTTCTGCTGGTGGCTTCTTGACTTCCAGGTGTATCTCATTTTGGCAGAAGATACGAGGTCATCAAAACCCCACACACCACAGCTATCAGCCATGGAAATCTTTCCAGCTTTACTATGTTGGCCCAGGCTTTGGACGATGGTTTCTTCTGGTTCAGCTCTTAGTAAGCAAAAAGCCATTCCATCTGCCTGAGGGAGCTGAGCACATACAGCAGTTTCTCAGAGGTCTCTGACTGAAGCCACTATGAAATCCTTTTGCTCAGCAACATTGACTTACCTAGCTAACAAGATTTGAACTTTTAGGTCTTATCTATGCCAGAAAACTTAAAAGATTAATGTTGGGTGTGTGCTTAAAGCTCAATAGGCACTCCTGATAATTCCATGTGTGAACACTTCCATTCTGGAACCAGTCCCTTCATTCTAGTTAGCTTAAGTCACTGTAAGATATTTTATTATGTCCATTTTTACATTTCCATGAAATACAGTTATAAAATTTCACTTGTGACAGTCCCATGAGGTGACTAGCTACAGAAAGAGGTATAAATTGGGGATTTTTTTTTCAATTACTGCAGTCAAGTTCCAAGGACATAATGCACAATAGGTACTATACAGTGGTCCTCTCTCAAGAAAACACTTTAATTATAGGCTGTTGGCAGAGATCCAAAGCAAAGCTGGCTATCATTACTGGCTGAAGGCTTTCATCTAGTTAAATTCAGAAAAAGCAATGCAAAGCGGACAAAGCAAAGTAATTACCATTATCAGGAGGAAATACAACAGTACTAGAGCTGGTCTTTGCTCTCCACAAGAGATGTGCTCTTTTGTTAAGACAACAGTCTTGACCTCTGTGTATTCACACAGCTAGGCTAGAGCATGTGTGAATATTTAGTAACCTTTTCTTTCTTGACAAACAATGCTTACCAGGGCAAACATCATATGTTTGATGTCTCTCATTAACCATAAATTCGAAGCAAAAGCACCTGCTCTTTAGCACATATACAATTCCTCTGTGAGTATTACCTATATTCACCTAAGTATCTCATCTGCATGATATTGTTAAGGGGACCTTCATCTGTTGTTTCATAATGAAGCAGTTATTTAAGCTGCTATCATATAAAATAAATTGGGTGAGTGCTATAACCAAGCCTCCACTATTATTGTGAAATAATAATAACACGCATGCACAAACTCACACAAAGAAATTTATTAGAACAAATGTTAGAAAAAAAAATCCCTAGGAAATTTGAATTTCGTGCAGGTGAAATGTTTCTCTCCCTTACCCAAAGAACACACTGCATTTAATCTCCTGTCCCCTATGATACTAACTCGTGAGAAAAGAGCTAATTACCTGAAAGCTTTGTTGCCATTTAATAAGTATGCCTCCAGCGCTACAGGGAAATGTTTTGCTGCCCGTAAAAGGACAACATCCCACACACAGTCATTTTATCATCCTTATATGCATATCTCAGTTCTCTTTAAAGGCACCTCTCAGAGCATCATCCTACAGCTGGTGACCACTGCACTCCCAGCACAGTCCTCCTTGAAATGCCCAGGCTGAGAATGGTCTGTATTGGTGCACAGACAGTCCCTCTCCTTGAAATAATGTAATCCTGACCAGGTGCAAAATGCCACAAAACTCCCATTGGTAGCAAGCATGGTCTGCAAAGAAAGGACCTTCTCCCAGCACCGGGTGGTTCAGACTCATTTGCAAAGACCATGGAATCACACTGGTATGTTTTCCTTTCTGAAATAGTTGGTGAATTACACTGAAATTCAGGACAAAATAAATGTTTTAGCTAATAAGAAAAATGTTGTGTTTTATCCCAGATACTTCCAAATTATGTATTTCATTCAGCATATAATCTGGGAGAGACTTTTCTCAGATTAATTTGTTTCAGCACAAAAGAAAATGAAAATATTCTGCGGCAAGTACATTGCAAAATGCTTCCAACGCCTCTCAAATTTAGCTTTTCACATTACTGAACTACTGACCTCAGCCACCATTAATTACAATTGCAAATTTTCCAGTATTGTTTTATAACCTGATAAGGATTTCCTGTCCTTCTGGGAAGAGGCAAAGCAATTCAGTACAAGGAACACAGCACTGGCCACTGATTCCTGACAAGAGACTGAACCTCTTCAGCTTATTTGAAAAACAAAAAATTTAAGCTTTATTTTATGAACATTTGGTGAATTTTTCTTGCCTGATTAGTGGATTGCTTTAAGGCTATATTATTTCTTTTGTTGCTTATGTAAGTTAAGATTTTTTGGAAACTGATTTTTTTTTGGAAACTGATTTTCTGGTGATTACATAGGAGACAGTTATTTCAAACATAGTGTTTCATTCCCCTTTTTATAAGAATTTTGGAATGCTTTAGTAGAATACAAATACAGACGTGTTTTCATTCTCTTTCAGAATGACAGACTTTGGTGAATTCTTAGCGTCACCAGGCATCTTTCTTAATTATTTTTCAAGGAGAGGTGAATCATTCTTTTCTGTGGGTTCATGAATTATGTATTGTATTGGATACTATGCTCAGTCATGTGATTATTAATACCTCTCTCACACACAGTTCTTAATCATTCAAGGTTGTCATTTTTCCTAGGCAGCTGAATAATTTCTTCTATTCCATCTGAAGGTTTTGATCCCCCCTGCAGCAGTTTGAATTGTTCAATACTCCCTTGGGCCTGAAGACAGGGGTAGCCATCCAGCCAGTTGCTCAGCACCTCTTGGGACTACTGAAGTCCCTTGCCCTGACTCTCATTGATGCCAGTTGTCAGGGAAGTGCCAAGTGCTCCCCAGCAAGTGCGTCGCAATTTGCAGGATTGGGCCCCAATATCCAGAGGGCTAGGTGCTTGTGTTACATCTCTTTGATTAAGATACCAGAGACATCCCTCCTGGGTGTCATAGTCCTTAGCGGCAGTAAGTGCTGTATAATGAGCAACCAGAGCTAATCATCAGTCTTGAAGCCCACCCTCTTTTTCAGCTGTCAGCTGGGGTGATACTGGGAAGCTGAAGTTTCCTTTGCTGTTTGCATGTGTTCAGCAGTAAGAAAAAACCTCCTTTTCTCCAAGGCCCTCAGGATGCCTGGGGCAATGCTGCAGCCAGCTGCAGCAGAAGCAGAGCCTCCCCGTCCTCCTCCAGTAGCAGCAATACATTGCTTCTGATCATCCTCACTCTCACCTTGCCCACACACCATCCAGGCATTTTTTTCCATCCAGCTCCATGCCAAATTATGACCATGAACTTCATTTATCTCCACGTGTTACTAAAATCTTCGTACTGCTACTGATTCAGCAGGCTTTGCGGCATATTCGAAAGATGCTAACAAATAAGAAGTATCAACTCTTTTCAAGAAATTGTGTCTAATGCAGTAGTATTTAAATGAGTATGAGTGTATCGCCTTTATTAGAATTGAAGACTTCAAAATTTCTTTCAAAGGAAAAATTTTATTTCTTTGCTCTTTGTGTCTCACAACAGCAATGGACCATTTTTCTGTGAATTTTTTTCAGGAGCAGGACCTCATTGAAAAAATTGATCACTTCTTCATATTTTGAGGCCCAATTTAAAGACCAGAGTACTAGCATATTTTGCTGACTGGGAATATACCCCTGCAGATATAAATCATCTTTAAATTAAGGAATATAAAGGAAAGTTTCAGGGAATTTCAGAGAAACCTCATGTAACTAGGAAAATAAAAATCAGTATGGCAATGGAATTCATTGCTGATTACTAGAGCTGAGTAGAAGGTGACAGCTGTTTTTTTCCCCCACATTTAAAGATTTTTAAAGTCTTGCTTTCTTTCAAAGACAGACCATAGTCAAAAAACATTTTCTGGAAAAGTTCTCTTTTTCACATTTAACATCCATAGATGCAATCTGTTTATTTTATATCAGAATTTTATACCCCGCATCATTCACGACCTCAAGATCTGAATGTAGGTGTCTCACATTACTAATTTGCTAATCCTCATGCATGGCAGTGCATATCAGACTCCTATTCTTGTTTGACTTCAGCAAAATGACATATCGTGACAAACTGAAAATACATCAACTAGCTCTATTAAGTGTGATATAGGACGAAGTGCAAGAAACATTTTGATTTATACATTTGGCTGGTTTTTAAATCAACTGCAGGCAAACATGGAGAATGAAAATTATAACAGGGCCCTTGTACAGAGCACTCTGCATAGTGGGAAGAGGAGTGAGCTGAACCACATCGCTCCCAGAGAGGGAAGGTGATGTCCTTCTGCAAAGAGAAATTCCAAAGACACCGCTATACATCCTTAACCCACAGCGCTCTTGTGACAAACACAACCTTAATAAACTAACTGACCAAACAAGAGCATATAGCTGTATCATTTACCGCATTATTAATTTTGTCCCTGTAACAGCAGCATGATCTGTGGATACTGGAATATATATAAATTTCATACTGATACTGACATGCTTTCCCAAACTCTTAAACCCAAAATCTGTGCCAGGAACCACAGGACATTTCTAAAAATATCACAACAGTGACTAACATTTGGAGACTCAATTTCTGCATGAAGAATAAATCTTTCTTCCTAAAAAATACAGAATCACAGAATCACTAAGGTTGGAAAAGACCTGTAAGATCATCAAGTCCAACCTTAAAAAAAAAAAAAAAAAAAAAAAAACAAAAAACAACAACCCCAAACAACAACAAACCACAACACACCAAAACCCAACCCACCCAACACCACACAGCACCATGCCCATCAAGCTACATCCCACAACGCCACATCCACACGCTCCTTGAATACCTCCAGGGAGGGTGACTCTACCACCTCCCTGGGCAGCCTATTCCAATGTTTCACTACTCTCTCAGTAAAGAACTTTTTCCTAATATCCAGTCTGAACCTCCCCTGGAGCAACTTGAGGCCATTTCCTCTAGTCCTGTCACTCGTCACTTGGGAGAAGAGACCAACACCCACCTCTCTGCAACCCCCTTTCAGGTAGTTGTAGAGAGTGATAAGGTCTCCCCTCAGCCTCCTCTTCTCCAGACTGAACAACCCCAGCTCCCTCAGCCGCTCCTCATAAGACTTGTGCTCCAGACCCCTCACCAGCTTCGTCGCCCTTCTCTGGACACGCTCCAGCACCTCAATGTCCTTCTTGTAGTGAGGGGCCCAAAACTGAACACAAAATTCGAGGTGCGGCCTCACCAGAGCCGAGTACAGAGGCATGATCACCTCCCTGCTCCTGCTGGCCACACCATTTCTGATACAGGCCAGGATGCCGTTGGCCTTCTTGGCCACCTGGGCACACTGCTGGCTCATATTCAGCCGGCTGTCAATCAACACCCCCAGGTCCTTTTCTGCGGGGGAGCTTTCCAGCCACTCATCCCCAAGCCTGTAGCGTTGTCTGGGGTTGTTGTGGCCAAAGTGTAGAACCCGGCACTTGGCCTTATTGAACTTCATCCGGTTGGCCTCAGCCCATTGATCCAGCCTGTCCGAATACTAACTAGTGTGGATGCTGTTACAATCTAGCAGGAATGACCAGTACAAGATACCAGTGAAATAATGGCATACCATGACAACAGTGTGTCCTGACTTAGCCTCTGGCCTCTCTGGGTCACCTCTGTGCCTGACAGCTGTTCTGCAGAAAGCCCCATGCTAAATCTCTGCAAAAGTTAAAAAATCCTGATGTTATTCAGGCTCTATTTGAAACAGCACTGGTGGACTGAGGAACTCTGTATTTTAGCATTCCAGTCCAGCTGGACTGCAGGAATGAAGTATTGACTTAGCCAGCAAATAGGCCATTACAGGGAGTGCCCCAGGCTCTTGCCTGACCAGAATGTGTTTTGATAGCTACAGCTCTGCCTCTCATTTTGTTTCTGCCCATTGCTTGATCAAGGGCCTTTATAGCTAAGTACTCTGTCTATGTTATCAGTTTATGAAGTGGGCCAGTTAGTTAGGAAATTCATTACAGACACTGCTGTTAAGTGTTTTACATCTGCTGAGTTTCTGCATTTCTGTTTAGTATGCTTCCATTTATTCCATTAAATGTACTCTACAGAACTGTGTGCGATGGTCACATGGTAAAAATATAGCATGCCATTTATAAAAACAAGATTTCATTAAACAGTGGTAAATATAAATCTTTTTTGTGGAAAGGAACTTTTCATGGTACAGTGCAAGCCTGGTATTCAAAGCACCCCTGCACTCAAAAGAAGAAATGCTTGGAATAAGGCTAATGGGAAAAAAGGTCAGATTACCCCGGAACTGAGCAAAAAGCTCACTTGGAAGAAGGTTGGTTTGCCAGACTTACACCTTGCCTGCCTCCATTCAATCTCACCTACATTTCAATAGCACTGACTGGGATGGCTGGCTAAGTTTTGATGCAATAAACTTGTTTCGCTCCTATAGGAACACAGTATTTTCATGAACTGGTATCATGGAGGTCACCGATTATTCAAATAACTTCAAGGAGTTTTGCATACCTCCTCTTTAAAGACAAGTGCTGTAATTTTAGAGATATTTTCCTCTTAATGGTGGCAAACCACTTATTAATATCATGTATGGCATCGTCTGCAGATAGCATATTGCTGAACTAAAAGGCTTTAATGTGTTAGACCAGTGGCCAAAGAACCAGTCTCCATGGCAACTCTGTATTAAGTTTCCCTGCTGCAACAATTGTGAAGACTATTCAATCACAACTCATTTGAGCTGAGTTCTTCTATATTTCTAAATGGCTCTCATAAATATTTCCACTTCCGACATTTTGTCTTAGTTTTAGAAGAAAAGAAAAACATAGGAAAATGAAAGGCCGAATAAAAGGCTGACTTTAGAAAGGTCAATATGAGTCCATTGTACATCCCTGGTCTAAATAAAAAAAAAAATAAAAAAAGAGTGTATGTTAAAATGTTAGATACACCACCTACCCAGAGAGCCCAGGCAGAGTCCATCAGTTACTGTCATGAAGATTTTATCAGATCAGCTATTCATCTCTGAACTTTCATCACTTATCTGGGGGGAAGGTTCTTCTTAAAGAGCAAAAATACTTTCTTCTCTTATCATTGAGTGTCTGTACCCACCTGTGGATAGCAGCTTTCTTATCCTATACAGGCAGAGCCATCTCTCAGGTTGCTCAGTGCCTAGCAGAGGTCAGCAGCTGGACCAGTAAAGAGAATATCTGCAAAGCGGAAAACACCTGGTTCCAACTACCTTCTGCACAAGGCCCCTTTCTATTAGGGGCTTTTCCTAAGTCCATTTGTAGCTGGATATCCAAACACACTGCTCTTTCCCACTTGTGGGCTCACTAGGGCTCTTTGCTGGTCAGTTTCAGAAGCAGTTTGACTGGTGTGAATACCCACACACTTGATTCCTGTGCTGGATTACTGAAACACAAAAGCGGGGAAAGAAACTGCGCGTTCTTGAGAAACCTCCATCTGATACAAGTGCAGCTGCCCACCAGCTGAGGCCACCATGAGCATATCACAGCATGGCTCCAATCTCTGCACTGACTCCCCCTTAAAAATGGGAAAATGCATGGTGCATCTCAGCTAATTGGACTCTGTCACAGGACTGACCTTTACAGTCTCTGAGATCACCTCTCTGTCCGTGACTATTGTAGACTTTCTGTAGCTGCTCTTTCCCACTGGAACTACAAGCCAATGGCTGACAGACACAGACCTGCCGCAATGAGGACAAGATTTTACAGAATACTAGGTAAGGTTTTGGAAATAATTTCTGAAGAAAATGAAAGTACTCATAGGACCTCAATGCTTACAGAAATTATATTGCCTTCCACATTTCCCAAAATCAGTTACTTGAAACTTAAAAAAATAACTGACTGCTGCCTGTAGAAAAAGCAATATACAGAGGAAGAAAAAACGACTCCTGAATACTACCTGAGCGGCTCAAACATACAGAAGTAAGCCTTGTAAGAGAGCCTACACAGTTGGTAATACAGGTGTATATTATAACCTCCTGCAAAACTCCTGTTGTGATTTCAATCATCCCTACTTCTTAATGTCAGGTTCATATGAGTTCAAAGCTTCAGAGCAACAGCTGCAGTCGGACTTCCAAGTTTTACTTATTTTCTGTATTACTAAAAATGCTAAGACAACATACTTTTACTTTTTGTGGAACAGAGCCCCCATCCCTTCTTAAACAGGTGTGCGCTGCCTGTAGCAATGACATATTAATTACTTAAAAGGGTCTACACCTGCTACCACAGTACTAATAATTAACACAAATATTGATGAAATTGAAGGTTATTGTAGTAGATTTAGTCCTGAGGTTAAAACCATATATTCAACTAAATTCATTTAAAACAGGAATTAGGTTAAAACGAAAGATCTGGGAGTTTTAAATCTATTCCAAGTTTTAGGGCTTTGCTTATAAAATGCACAGGCAGGAAAATGGTTTGTGGTTACAGTTTTCCATTAAAATACTTAGCACATATCCATTTCTGCTTATTAAAAAACCCACACACTTTAATCTGACCATCTCTAAAAGACATAGGTGGGATTTTTTAGTTTCCAGGCCACATCTAATTATTTTAATGAATTGATACTACAAAGCAACAACAACAGTAACATCCTGAAACCACATGAAGCATCACATGAAATTAAAATTTGAGCTTGAGTCATTCTGCTTATCATTACTGATCTTACCAGTCATTATAGGTATTGCTCCTTAATCCTTCTTTCCTGTAATATCTTAAGGTTTGACTGCAATATGGGGGCAGTCATTTAAAAACATGAGACACCAAATGAATGTCTACAGGTAAAATGTCTTATAGCAATGAAGTGTCCATTTATTTTAAAAGCAGCAAGGTTTAATGGAACATTACTGAAGCTTTTAATCTTTCCTCAAGATATTTCAGGCCTTTTCTCCTGGGAGCCTTGTCTGCAGGGATCCCAGAGCTAAACTGCAGTCAAGCTGCTATTTCAGAAAGGGTTGAGGTAGTTCATGCTTAAATTAAATTGCAGAACCCTCACAAACTACAGTTACAAAAAAAAAAAATCTTTACGTAAAAGCCTTTGTCTTTAATCTATTTCTTTAGAAGATTAGAGGTTTAATTACAATACGTTGCAGCAGGACCAAACCCCACTTCCACTGGAGTTAAAATCGCTTCAGAAAGACCAAAATTTTGCCATGACCATCAGCCCAATACATTTCAGTGAGGGTCTTCAGCTCAAAATCTCCATGATTTAAAGACGTTCTTCCTAAAAAGCAGAATTTATTCGCTTGCATCCACTGTCTCAGTAAGTATAGCTACGTTGCTTTTGAATCAGAAGTGAATCACATTCTCAGAAAACAGCCCCATGAAAGACAGAGTTTGCAAAAGCTTCATTAAACATATCCATGATCTACTTTGTATTTGAGATGCAGGTATACAAATTGAGCAAAAGTGCGTCCTTTCTCTACTTACCGGCTCCTAGGAAGTAGCACCTTTGCTAAGGAAGTGGGCTATGCCTACACCAGTTGGCTCAGCTAAAGCCCAGAACCTTTCCCAGACACAGGAACACAATTACATGTGCTAATAAATTGCTAGAATGGTCCTTGGCATACTTCCTCTTTGTCAGCTAACGATTTCCCAAATAGTTCCTGGGCTTCATTCAAGAGGCAGAGCTTTCCCAGAGTCATTCCCAGGAGGCACCTCAGAGGCATTTAGCTGCAGGGATGCAGGCTGTCCCACTCCCCTTAGCCACTGTATCCAGGGCTTTTTCTCAAGTATGCCTCATTTATTAATACAGAAGTGGCCTTTGAGACTACTTAAAGCAGAAGGTTACTATGGCAGATCGTTGCATTGAGCCAGCCTGGTCACTCTGACTGCTGCTGTAGTGCCTGGTCTCCTGGAGGACTCTTCTTTCTTGCTTCAAGCACAACAAGACTCTTCAGAAGACCAGGTCCAAGTGTGTCCCCTTCAGCTCTTGGCCAGGGTCCTTAGGGTCATGTCAGTAAACCAGGACTCCACATTCCCATGGACTCTAACCAGAGAAAAGTCCAATCTTTTGTGAGAATAGTCTGAAAACCAGACCATTGTGTTTACAGCTGGGGCCCACAGCCAGCTAAGTATCATATTCTTCCTTACTAAGGGTGACTGTTACCCTGTCTCTCTCACCTCTACTGCAGAAATATTCCTAATTCCAGAGTTTCCATTTAATTCAGTATGACTATCAGACAGCAAACTCAGCAACACCTGGTTTTCTATAAACAAGAACATATGGTGAGAGCATTGTAACACAAATTAGAGAGTATTGGTTTTTTTAAAAAAGCATGTGAAATATCTCACTTATAGGTAGATGATACACGATTTTTCATCATTATTCATGCTTTTTTAAAAATATTACTATGGCTGTCTCTCTGGCGTAAACTGTTAGTATACCACAAGCTGAGTATTCTATAAGCAATTTCAAACAAAAGTTCTTTCTCCTGTGATACAAATGACCAGTTGATCAGTTGAAGTCAACACATCTAGAATATTTACTAAGCTTAATGAACAGTGCTTTTTAGGAACTATATTTTAATCACTAGGTCACTCCAAAAGCAATTTGCTACAAAGCCAGTAAATATAATTACACAAATAACTATGATGTGAATTAATACATTATAACATTCACAAATGCAATTTGGATTTGAACAATATAATTCAAACACGCTGGGAAATTACCTACACTAAGTAGAGCAGTGTATTTTTGCAGCTTCATTTTTACTTCAATCTCTCTCATCTCCCACTAAAGCCTTCTGTAATTTGAAAATGTGTTTCATGATTAGAATACTGTAAATCACAGGCCTTATATGATAAAAACAGCACTTCCAAATGGCCTTGTAATTCTTCAGATCATATGCTTAACATTTTCATTTTGTTTTCTGGGTGAGGAAAGTCCAAAATAAAAACCTATTTCAATATTATTATTCAAAATCCCAAAGTAATTAAGAAAGTAATACAGAACCTCTTATGCTCATGAGTGCATCTGTACATATGTGTATATACACGTAAATACATACTCATACAAGACTTTTTAAAGTTAGCAAAATACTTGAGCTTTCATGCAATAATGAATAAACAGTTACTGTAACTATAAGGTCTCAGGGCACTGAAGATGCAGATTTTTCAGCTGCAGGGGAAGTCAGTGGAGGAGGGAACTTGCACATTTCAGAGGAGAATGTGGCCACTTCAAAGCCTATTGCAGTCAGGAAAAATGGAGATCCACACCTTTTTTTCATACAGCACTTCAAAAATGGAAAAGGAACAAGAAAACCTGAAAGCATTTTTAGATGTTATGGGTGAGCTTTTAAGACTCTGGGAAACACTCAGGTTGTCTATTTAACAGTTCGTTTACAGCCCTGTGGTAAATACCATGATCAACGAGGAGCAGTTGCACTGCATGTTTATTGGTTCTGAAACACTTAAAGGACACCTCATATAAACATCACTAGAGAGTAACTGTCCAAGGTCACATGGGTGTTGGGATGCCTGATGCAGAAGTGCCCCACCACCTCCCTCAGAGCACCTGGTCTCAAGGGGGACCAGAAGGAGGTCCGAAGCCCTGCAGCCACATCAGAGCTGCTTTGGACCTACTGCATCTCACAGGGGTTACTAATTTCACCATACTATCATGATACCATGGTTAAACAGCTTCCAAGGCCAAAGTTGGCTGCGTTGTAACACAGGCCAAGTAAATACATTACTATTATCTGCACCATCAAGGTTGACCTATATAGATTTTATTATGTAAAAATTAATGCATAGGTGCTTTAGCCTTTCCTTTAGGATGTGAACAATCCTCTAGTCAGGTTTACAGACATAAGGGTCTTCATTCTGCTGAAAATCTTCCTTTCTCTTCCCAATTAACATTTCAGCAAAAGACGTGTTTATAGAAGAGATTGACAGTAATCTAGACTGAGGAGTCCACTCTAGTTTCTGTGTGGGTATACGCGCATAAACAGTCACAGCTCAGACAACATCTAGGTAACAGATCCAGATGACCTTATTTTTACAGCTTGAATTGGTCCAGAGACCAATTTAATTTAAGCTTTATATATTCCTCCCACAAGCATTCTTACTTTGAATTCACTATTCCCTTTTTCAGTTTTGTTTAACCAGTAAATAAAAATCACAAAAAAAATTTGAACGAATAGAGTATTCTTCATCCAAAAGAATTTTTTCATACAAAGAGAATTTAATTAAATCAGATTCTAATCAATTTAATTAGTGTTCAAACTGTGCTCAGACAGCCTTAAAAAGTGTTTGTTCCATAGTCTGGATATCCATTTAAAAGCATATTATAAATCATTTCATTTTGCTTGTCTTCTAACAGTAATAATTATAAAACCAGAGCATATTTTTCTAGCAGCTATTAATACTCTTCAGGAAAAGTAAGAATGATTATCCCCATTTTACAGGTGGGGAAGCCTATTTCCCATTTCGTTAATGATACCCTCTTTCTTTGCACTTCATTAAGTCATTCACAGCAATATAAAGAGAATCTAAAATAGTGCCATGGTAGTATTTGTAGCATGTGCAGTTTTTCATCATTTTGCCCTGGAATGACTAGCTTTGGTGCAGTGTTGGATCAGCTTTGAGGACTGAAATACTGAGGTTTATTAATGATATTCACATCTACGCATGACTAAATACTACTCATGTAGAAACTCTCAGCTGAGTAAAGCCATAGGGAGCAATCCTTAGTAACTGAAGTTTCATGAATGGCAAGGAATGGAATGTCAGCTATTTAATTCATAAGACTTCAGGAAGTGAATGAAGGAGAAAAACAACACATTTTATTCCTCAGAATACTTTATATTTTAAAATCTACCTCTTGAAAAATTCCAAACTCTTAACTTAGTGTCTAAAATAACAGATCAGATATAGGAAATGTAGTGCTTAGCTGATTGCCCTCTTACAAAAAGTACAAGGTCTCTCCTGGATTCAGCACATACACAGATATGCATCAATTCCAGGAAACATTATCTTCAAATGATGTCTGAATCATGAGATAAATAGGCTGTTCACCAACTGAACTTTCCGGTTATTTTAGCTCTTTTAAACAACTGAAATTGCTACCGTAGCCATTGTAACCGCAGATAGTTTCTGTGTTATTTCTTTGAGTGACAGCTGTAAAAATGTCATAATGACCTTGAAAACAGAACTAGTGTGGGAGCACTGTGGAAGAGAAAAGACACTGAAACACAGAGACCGTTTTGGATGGCTCCATGGCAGGCACAGTCATGTTTCCATGCTGCTATTTACAACTGGGGGGAGCTGATATTCGATTATCCTTCAAGCCTCACTCACTTTGATGGCCAACAAGATGTAGTGGAAGAGTCAAATGTTGTGCAGAAAATGGGTGACTTCAGTTTCAGGGGAGTCTGTTACGGAATATGGCCCAGCCTGCAGGTAGGATGGCAGCACAGACACCTCTGCAGTAGCTGGATGTTACAAGTCCTGCCAAACTGCCTTAGTGGTTTTGTCCATCACCCAGTCTGCTCCCACTTCACTGGTGTTCTCAAAATCTGCTTCTCGTACCTCTCCAGCAACTCCCTCGTTTATACTAAAGGTGTTTTAAGAAATAAGATGAGGAAAAAATAATTATTTTCTGGTTTAGAATTACATTCTGTATCATCTTTCCCACTTTCAAGCATACTGTGTCATGTTTAGAAGATAAACCATTTGGGGCAGAGACTGTTTTTATGGTCTTTATCGTACAGTATTTTGCACACCTAGGGCCCTTAACAACAAACCTTTTGTGAGTTTTGTATAATCACAGACTGCTGATAAGATACACTGGTAGGATAGCTGCTTATGAAATAAAAATCTACTTGGGGGTTTTCTATTTAATAAATCTCTAGTTTTGAGATGTCACATTTCATTCTTTCAACATGAGGGTGGTGGGCATATTCTCAACAGGGAGAAATTTGGCGATAGAAGTATAAATTTTACTTTTACATGTTTTAATGCCACAATATGGAAGCCCATATTTAATTAGATTATGTCTTTTCTGGCATTTCTTTCCAATTCTAAACATTCTGAAATTCTATACACGTAGACATTTCTGGTTTTGACAACACTTTGCATTCTTAGAGGCTTCCCAATTCCTGCTAGAAAGGATTACCCCATAGTCAACATTACAAAAGCTCTGTAGTAGGAAAAGTAAGACTAATGGACTTGAACTTAGGTCACACACCGACAACAAACTCCCCTTGGAAAAGGGAATGTCTTCTATAATGTCACAATGTAATGCAAAGAATGTATTGGCAATAGGAGTGAAAACATCTACCTGTGTTTTTAGTTTCTTGCTGCTGTTTCTACGATTATATGGTGCAAGTACAGTTGCAAATGTATAGATTGAAGAGCACCATTAGTAAAAATCAGCTTGGTTAGTAAAAATCTCAGACAAGCACTGACAGTTTAAATCCAGCTGTTACAGTGCAAATTACCTTTCTAGAGCACTTCTCCAAATACATCTATAATCCATTGTAATTGTAATTATAATATTAGTATTTGTTTTGTAATTCTATCTCTTTGAACTGTAATTTCATCATCTCTTAGGAATTAGTATGATGAATGTTTTACAGAAGAGAAATAATACATGTATTGGACAGCATTTTATTACTCTGCCACATCACTGGTGAAGATTTTAATGCTCTCTAAGCAGCACAAGAAAAATTTCCACATATTTCCACACAGAACCTCATAAATGGAAGTGAGAGAGCTCACTCGTACCTGCCATCTGTTCTGCAAGTAGAAATCCTCTTACTGGACTGAGATACTACCTTATCTCTTAACCCGTAAGTATCTCACTGTGTCAAATTAGTCTGTCTGGAATTACTCAGAAGAAATGTCAGTTTCTAAGGTCTGTCCTGCTTATGATACATTGTTGTTACCTTTCCAAGCAAGCAAATTTTGGAGTCACAGAAAACCTTTTTTCTGCATGAGGAAAAGTGAGAAGAGTTAGGAAGGCAAAAAAGAGAGAAAGAAAGAGAAATTCAGACTGGGAGTAAGATGAGCAAGGGTTATGTGAGGACCAGTGAGCATAAAAACGGATTGCAACAGACAAAATAAGAGGAGGTGATATATTGAAAAGGAGGAGAAAAAAGAAAGGGGGAGGAAAATGAGATTTAAAAAAGGAGAAGACAATGCAGATAGCTGGAAAATTACATCAAAAAAGAAGTTAACAGGAAAGAGGGGAAGAACTATTTTCTGTCATTTTCCATCTGTTTCATATTCTTTTGTTCTATTAGTCAGGCATTTAGCCAAACTTCTAGTTGCTGAAAAGAATTGCCTTCCAGTCTCAGTTAATTCAGATTTTTAAAAATTTTTTACACTTGGCTAAATTGTCCTTTTTAAATTGGAAGTTGGTAAAAAAAGTGCATCACCAATCATGCAAAAAACATTGTTCTGCTTTGAAAAAATTTCCTTCAGATCATTATCATTTTTCTGCAAAATACTTTGAAAATATTAGGCAAAAAATATTCAGTTTACTACCTAGTAAGGAAATGCAAAAAGTTTTATATTTAAATTAGTTCTTAATTTTAGTATATAGTACTTATCATTAGTATTCAGTACTTAATCCCTGCATTCAGTGCTTCAGTAAATTGTTTTCAAAGGAGCTAAAGTCTCTGAAGATTTGCATTTTGACATCACCCTCTTCCCATTTCATTCTTCTTCACCTCTCAACCACTCTGTCTCTGCAACTCAAACGTAAACCAAATTAAGTTTTTCCTTGCCTTCCACTGTTTTCCACCAGACATTACAAAAATGTCTTTTTATCCTTTTGCTACTGTTAAGAATTAAGATTAAAAGATCCAAAAGAACGTTTTGGATTTTTTTTTTAATTTGGGAGTTCGTGTGTCTTTCTAAGTCACTTCATGCTCATATCAGTTGCAAACATTCAGTAGCACAAGATGTAAGCCCTAAGGGACTATTTATAGGCTTACTTATTAACCACATGGTGGTTTGAAGCCACATTTTAACCAAGGTAGCCTACTTCCAGTCAGTTATTTATTCATATAAATCCTAATCATGTTTGAATTGTACTGAGCAAAGTGTCCTAATTAAACTTGCAACAATGAATTCTGTGGGCTAATGATATACCATACAAATAACTATTTTCTATCAGGCTTACTTTTATAGCCTTTTTTATTGTCACTGAATATATTCTTTTTCTTGTTCTATAACAATCCTATGGTCTGCATAGCAATACTAACCTATACTTCTATATAAATCCAGTAATTTGTGGCCTCTAATTGTGATATTTGTATAACTATGGACAGCTTCATACTTAAGTGTTGCATCATCTTTAATGTACTTTCTGTTAAGCTCCTGGAAGTGTTATGTGTGGAAGTACTTTCATCTCTGTTTACAAAAGGAGAACCAAGACACAAAGTTTATGTCTACACCATGTCAATCCATGTTAGGAAATTGAACACACTTGCAGCCATTCTCCAGCACTGCAGGCATGTAGACCAAAACAGTTTGTGCTCGTATTTTTAAACAAGAGTCCCACAAAAGCTGATTTTTAGAAATGGTCCTCTGCCTGTACTCGCTCCCAAAGCAAATCCCAAAGCTGTTTAGGAAGATGCTGGTTAGCACAGTACAACAGCACAACGGGGAAGGCTCGAATATTGCAACAAGTGAAGTGATTATTTTTCTGGCCCTGGCCCTGTTTAAAGTTTGCTTGTGCAGCTTTAGCTGAAGAGAGTAGGTTCAGGTCTTCACTTTGGACAGAAGGACAGCATATTATCCAAGACTACCAATGCAAGAAAGCTAACTTGAGAGAACAAATGATGAAAGGCAGTCTGTTGCTATTGTTAAGAAAAATTCTGGTTTTCCCTTGTGACGAGGGGCATATGCCCTGCAAGAAACACCAAAGGGCAGCTGGATCTAATTGCTAAAATGGGTGCAAGCAAGAAAATTGGCTGGGAAATGAGGAGAAAGGGAGGGTGTTATTTCCTTCTCCCTGGTTTAAAAGGCCCCAGCATAAGAAGGGTGAGCTGTTGAAGTGAGAGCAGCTACTTCCTTCAGAAGGAGCTTAAGTGCTTTGGCTGGAGCCACATCAAGTTCCTTGCTTTTGCTGAGGTTAACACAGCAGAGCTGAGTTGCTGCATTCCTCTTTTTTGCTGGAAAGAGACATTTTTGAATTATAAACATCAAAAGCTGTAGTATTTGGTGAACTGGGTAGCAGGAAGCAAGACCAGCCTATACCACAAAGTTTTTAACTCGTATAATAATTACAAACTGTCTTGGGTTTATTCAGATCTTGACTAAAAACAAATTCAAGTTAAGGGTACGATTTTCCTGTTTTCTTAAAAGCAAAGACAAAACCTAGCTTCCGTGAATCAGTAGCTAGACTGAAATCTGGACCTAGGACCCTAGCCACTAGGCTATTGATGTCATGTCAATACATATATATTCTTGAAATAAAAGATTCTAATCATTTGCTGCTTCATGAGTGCATTTTGATATGTTACATGGGACAGACAGGTAATACTCAGGTTACATTAAAATTTAATCCACCTTCATGTTATAGCTTTATCATAAAGGTCAAACATTACTCTCATAGGTTAAATGCTTACCTTATAAATGACAGGAACGATAGGGAGGACCTAACAAACACAAAAAATGGAAAATAATGCCTGCAAGACCTGGAGCAGGCCCAACAAAACCAGACAAGTTAATTAAGTTAATTTAGAGAGAACGTTGAGGACCCTGCTACAGAGCAGCTCTTTAGCTGTCAATGATCAGCCATGTCACAATCACAGAACTACTCTAGGTGGAAAGGTAACCTCAAAGCTCAAAAAAAGGTCAATGGAAAGGCACCTACTAACTTCAGTAATTTTTTGATAACAACTTTAATTAAGACAGCCTAGAAACTCAAGAAGTTGATCCAAGTATTCACCCTTTGTATCTCATTTTAAAATGTCCAAAATTCCATTAAACATGATGCATTGAGAACATGGAATCTAGACCAAGATCATCTACACAGAGACAGATTAACCACAGCAGCAGTGAAAAATAAAATAGGTATTTCTCTTTTGTAGAGAATCAAGGAGTAGGATAGTTATGGACTCATCTAAAAGTTATGTGTTATTAAAATATTTGGTATAGATATAGGCTGTATTCATTCCCATTCTGCTATTGAGTTTTATTCTGAAACTAGCAATTAAAAGAAACAAGCCAAAGTAACCTGTCTAGAGCATATGGATAATTTCAATAGATAAATCAATTATACAAAAAAGACACTTCTACTCTGGGGCTATATGGGCACTATATTGTCACGCAAAGTCACAAAGAATGAAAATACATTCCAATTACTTTTTCTTAAGGTCCATTCATTCAAGATACGTTTCATTTGGGCTTTTAACACTGCGCACGGTTGACCTTGGCTGGATGCCAGGTGCCCACCAAAGCCACTCTATCACTCCCCCTCCTCAACTGGACAGAGGAGGGAAAATATAACAAAAGGCTCATGGGTCGAGGTAAGGACAGGGAGATCACTCACCAATTACTGTCACAGGCAAAACAGACTTGACTTGGGGAAAATAGTTTAATTTATTACCAATCAAATCAAAGTAGGATAATGAGAAATAAAACCAAATCTTAAAAACACCTTCTCCCCACCCCTCCCTTCTTCCCAGGCTCAACTTCACTCCTGATTTCTCTACCTCCTCCCCACCCAGACCGGTGCAGGGGGATGGGGAATGGGGGTTGTGGTCAGTTCATCACACATTCTCTCTGCCACCCCTTCTTCCTCACTCTTCCCCTGCTCCAGTGTGGGGTCCCACCCACAGGAGACAGTCCTCCATGAACTTTTCCAACATGGGTCCTTCCCACAGGCCGCAGTTCTTCATGAACTGCTCCAGCATGGGTCCCTTCCACAGAATGTAGTCCTTCAGGAACAGACTGCTCCAGCATGGGTCCCTCACAGGGTAACAAGTCCTGTCAGCAAACCTGCTCCAGCATGGGTCCCTTCCATGGGGTGCTGTCCTTCAGGAACACGCTGCTTCAGTGTGGATCCCCCATGGGGTCACAGGTCCTACCAGAAAACTTGTCCACCATGGGCTCCTCTCTCCACAGGTCCTGCCAGGAGCCTGCTCCAGCACAGGTTTCCCATGGGGTCACAGCCTCCTTCAGGTGCATACACCTGCTCCTCCGTGGGGTCCTCCACGGGCTGCAGGTGGATATCCACCTCCATGGGCTGCAGGGGGACAGCCTGCCTCACCATGGTCTTCACCACGGGCTGCAGGGGAATCTCTGCTGCGGCGCCTGGAGCACCTCCTCCCCCTCCTTCTTCACTGACCTTGGGGTCTGCAGAGCTGTTTCTCTCACATATTCTCACTCCTCTCTTCTCTGGCTGCCATTGTGCAGTTGTTTTCCCCCTTCTTAAATATATTATTCCAGAGGTGCTACCACCATCACCAATGGGCTCAGCCTTGGCCAGCAGCGGGTCCGTCTTGGAGCCAGCTGGCATTGGTTCTATCGGACATAGGGGAAGCTTCTAGAAGCTTCTCACAGAAGCCACCCCTGTAGCCCCCTCGCTACCAAAACCTTGCCACGCAAACCCAATACAAACACTAATAAGGCTTTATACCCTGTGCTGCACAACTGGGACTTGGCAATATGCTATATTGCCATCTGTTTTTGTTTATCATGGATTTTAACTATTAAACATTTATTAAAGACCTTATTGGTTAAGCCATTCCTCAATAATTGTGGTTATTATTTATTAATCGTAATACATCTAAATAATTAGTTAGGGCCTCCTTCTGGTATCCTTACTCACACTGAGTAATAATTTACTCTATGATCTACCCCAATAAAACAAACCACAAATCTGGCTAACACTCATCACAAACTTGGGAAGCAAAACTGGTTTTCCTGTGGCATTTGCACAGTGCGTATTAAGTTAAATGGTCACAGGCATGCACATGTGCATGTGTGTCTTTCACTTATCTGAAGAGTTGTGTGAGGTTATTCTTAATAATTTCAGTTGAGAGGTGTGTATGTTGCTAATTTTTCTGAGATAATAAATTGGCAGGAAAGACAGGTCAAGGTCTATCACTGCTAATGATTTGATCTGTGTTATTAATCCAAATTCTGAAAGACAGGTGACGTTCTGTTTCTTAAGATACTTTATCTGGTGTCTTGTTCAATACCTACCACTATCTTTTGTTATTTCGTAAAGCAGACTAAGATTCACAGCATTTTTTCAGACAGAAGGGTACAATTTTGTATAATTTGGAGATCTGAACATTGGATGCCCCACTTGATTTAATCATCCCAAACTGATGACCACAACCTGGCATTAAGATACATCTTAACTAGTTTCAAGGAAATTGTTATGGGGCCCCTCAATAAGGAAATCAGGTATGTCACCCAAAAACTGTACCGAACAGTTTGACTTAATATAATCAGAAGCTGAATAGCCTTCAAAGGTGGTTTTTCACAGTACACATGAGCCAGTGAAAGTAAAGATAACAATGTATGCATTTAGGAGGAAGGAAACCTGACATTGCACAGATAATCAAGGAAGAGATTATTTTGAGAAAACAGCATGTAACACAATTAAGAGCCCTTGAGAAATAAGACATCAGGTCTCTGCTTGCCATTTGTGAGCGAGGAAGACATGCCACAGTCCTAATGAGTCTGATCCAGACAAGAGATTAAATAACCCATTTTCTTACCTCAGGCTGGGAAAGCTGTAAAGGCCAGAACATTTCAACATGTTTACAACATATTGGATTTGTGTTGTCATCTATAGATGAGAACCTGGGGCATTAGAAAAAAGGCAAAAGTTTGTTTTCCTACTTTCTTTCAGTTCTCAATGATGAAAATGATGCTAAGAGTCTTTTTTTATTAACCGATTTTGTTAGTTTTAGCATTGGCTCAGCAACTCCCATCTCAACAGAGCTTATAAAATCCACCAAGAAAACATTTTAAAGGGATAAATACGTAATTGAGCTAGATTCATTTGATTTGTACATATTATTAATATGTATGTGGCCAGAGACTTAGGAAGAGATGTGAACACAAAATTGAGCTTGGAGAGGGTTTTCGATACTCTCTAGGAAGTGCAGTAGGTGGAACTTTGTCTATATGTAGAAGAACTGTCACCCTTGATCAGGGGGTTTCTTAGGTGGAAATGAATTTAGCAGAAGCATTCTGAAATTAGAACAAGTAGATGCTGAGAATAATAGCTTGTCCTTTAAAATGCCCTTTTGTTTCCAGAAGTAAAATTAGTTTTTCTTTTTTTTTCATATTTCACCTGGTCATTAATCAAAACCATTGTATGTGCTGTATTAAGATTAGAAGCTAGGCTTTCCTGTTGCCATTAACACAGATGGCAAAAGCAAAAATAAACAGAACATTCAAGGGCTGTAAGCACACTTTCAGTATATTTGAATTCATTTTCATTGCACAAAGAAGTCTTAATCACAAGAAATTTTGCCTCAGCAGACCAGAATACTCCAGTACTCAAATGAAAAAAATTTATGGCAGCAGATTAAAAAGTATAGTATAAAAATATTACAGCACAACAGAATGAAAACAATCTCTCTTTCACTCTGTCAATTCTGATGCACTTCTGTGATACGCATTTCTCTTACAAGTTTGTTCTTCTTATTAAGCCATCTAACCATGTAAATACCATCGGCCCTTTACGAAAAAATAAAGAGAATTTTTGGAAGGAAAAATTCTGCAGTAACATTATGCAACTTCATACTGTTTTTTCAAGCTTTACCTAGGCATTCTATTCTTTGAGACTTTTATTTTAGTTTCTAATAGCTGTAATAAAGAACCATTCAGTTACAGGACAGCTAATAAGAAATTCAACTTTGAAATTCCATTGTAGCCCCTAAAATGGTATCTCATACTTCAACGACTACATGCAAGTTTAGTAGCTGCTGAGCATCTCTATGGGCAAGATTTATGCAGTCCCATCATCTCAATAATCTCTCAGGCTTGGCCAATGCACTACAACTTTAAGTAAGTCAAGCATACTGGCTAGCATTATTGGTAATGCAGTTGGGTTTCACTAAATCATATTTTAGTTAGTTGAAAAGGCCATAAGAATTGAACTGATTCCAGTTCATGGGATTTTTAGCAAGCCACGGGGGATGAGGCTGTTTCTTTAGCTTTTAATGTTCAGTGTTTCAATTTTACAGCACATGCAAGAAGAGAGTCCCATTGTTAAGGGTAATAGTCTGGATTAGACAGACCTGATCTTGCATCCTGATCAGCCATAGGCTTACAACATAACTTTGGGCAAGACTCTTTGAACCAGGTTGATCTTGTTTAACTTCAGATGATGCAAAGTATCGAATCTACATCAGATATCAAGGTTTCCTCCGAATGGTGCAAAGAAAAAGATGTGCATCTCCAGAGGGAAAGTTATGTCATCCTAAAAGAGATTTCTAAGAGAGATGGTAGTGGTACTAACTGACCTTGTACTCCTGATGCCTGTAGTGGTACTAACTGACTGCAAATGGAGCTTAGAGTTTAGGATTTTGCTGAGCTTTGGATAGCTATCATAAGGTAAAATGGATTTATCCATGCTAAGTGGTCATGCCACCAGACAAGGTGGACACCGCTAGTGGAGAGAGCATCCTTGACTGTGCAAGTTATCAGAGAAGAAATCATGGACCACTTAGCATGGGCCCGGTGGCACGGACTTCAGTATGGACTAGCATCTGAGAGAGGATTCTTCTCTGACAACTTGCACAGTCCAAGCTGCTTTTTCCACTAGCGGTGTCCACCTTGTCTAGTTTTTAAAAGCAACCTATATACATTGTCTTGAGCTCCAACTATGTCAGTGACAGCACTCCAGAAGGCTGTGTGAGTACTAAAACCATTTAGGGACCTATCTCTTTGTGCTTCAATTCTCCACCTCACGAAAGAAGAGTAGCCCTCCCCCTTTTTAATGCATGTTCCGAACACTAAAATGTAAATAACTTGGAGATTAGGAGATACAGTAATTACAGTAATAACATAGCAGTACTAATGCTCAAAAAATCCAGCTTTTGTTACAACATTTTTATAGAGAGACATTTCAAGAAAACAAGATTTTGTCCCACTCCTAAGCATTTTTGTCAAAAATCAAAAAGCTCTCTAAACCATAAATTATAAAAGGAGCATTTACTCTGACAAGATTTTTTTCACATATGTATGTGTTATTTGCCACAAATATTTATTTTAAACATACTTTTTCTTTTCTTCTGAAGTTTTTTAAATACATTATTTAGGGACCATCCTCTGAAATGTCATGACCATTTAATTTGTATAGAAGAGTAAAAAAATACTACTATGGTAAGCTTTGTGTTTGTAGCTAAAATTCAAAACTATGGGAAGTTTTTGCACTCTATTATATGAGAAAATGTTGAAATCATGTAATTAAAGACTATTGTAATGCATATACACCAGGGGGCAGAGTGAAGGCCACTTTTAACTTTGACATTTCCTGGCTTTGAGTGCACAATGCAACAACAGTACAGTTCAACAGTGAACATAAGGTTTTTTGCATTTAATAGAGTATTTATAATTCAAGCCAGCAGTAGCATCTTCCTAATTGTCTTATTGCCAGTTGTTGTCAGATGTTAAGCTAAAGACAGAATTATGTGTAACAGGAATGTGCTGCTGCAGTAAGAAGGAACATAAATTGCCCTTTGCCATAACTCGGTAACTCAGCAGCCAATCATAAAGTACTTGACTGTGCAATACTGTATCCAGGCCTGTCTCACCAGAGTAAGGATTGCGGGAGTCTTCCCAAAAACAACAATACTATTTTTTTTCTTTTAGAAAGAGAAAAGAATATGGAGAAAAGTTCGGGCTGTTCTTGAAGTGTCATTTTCCAACTTGCTTCCAACTCAGAGTGGTTCTTAACACTTGGAGTGCCAGCCAAAGCATCCCAGCTAAATAAGCTAACATAACATAACATAACATCCCAGCAACAATAACCTAAAATGACTGCAGATGTCAAGACTAATGATTTAAAATCCACATTTCTAAGCAGACTTGGGAAAACCTTATGTTCAAATCGATTCATTTTTTGGCAATTATTTTTAAAATTATGACCCTGTTTAGAGAAAAATTTAAGTAAATTATTTTTCCTCTGTTGAACATTTGTATTTCTGGAAAATTAGTATGAGTTATTTAGGAGATGAAATAGGAATCTGACTCAAAAGGACTAGCAGAAACCAAAGGAACAATTCCTTAAAGTATTATTAAAAAAATTACATGAAGTGTTTGCCTGCAACTTTTAAAATAACATTTAGAAATTAGTAATTCTCCTAATACAAATCTCTCTTTCAAAAATGGATGCCTTAAGCATTGAGGGAATAAAAGAGGAACTGCTTTTTAGAAGAGAAGCTGAGCTGTGATCTGAAAGTCCCAGTTGCATCCTCTCTGCATAGTTGATTAAAGCAAAATCTTACATCTGAATGCACTTTATTTTAGGACTAGCAGTTTAGTGATCATAGCTCTTTACAAATATTAGTACATGCTCTTCCATTCTTCTCCTGGATAATGTAAAATTGAATCTGAACAATTAAAGGTGTTCTCTAGAGATGTAATAGGTTTGTTTTAATATCACCACATTTTTTGCTGTTAACTCAGTTGTTTCTAAGCTTTTGCTAATGCAAACTGAATGTTCTTGACATGACATTTCCCCTGATGTATACCTATTTGTTAGAGGCACCTGGTCAATTATTTAATCGACATAAGTTATATTTTACTTAATATGAAAGAACATCTCTGCTGTCTACTGTCATGTTACATCAGGTATCATGTGTGAGAATTGGGAATGATTTCCTCAGTTCTGCAAATATTTTGTCATGTTTCATCCTGCTTTTGAAAAGCATTATAAGTTCTATATGAAACACTAGAAAGATAAGAAACACTAGAAAGATAAGAAACACTTTGCAATATTTTGCATGTGTGTGCACAAATACATGCATTTACAGAAACTTAGTCCAAATTTGAAACACTAAGTCTGGGGTGAAGCCCAGTAAAATTAATGGTAGTTTATGCTTTTTTCAATTTCTTTGCAACCAATCCTATGTAACTTACTCTGTTACAAAGTTGTCAGGTTCACAGTAAGAGTGATCTTTTGTTTCTGTGTTGACATGTTGCTTAAGAATGGTAATTTCTATCACAAGATGTAAAAGGGTTTCGTCAGAATCTCCCAAACAGTGTAAATGACTATCCTGCTGTTCAGACCTCAGAATAAATACCACTGGCTCTCTACTGAGAGTGTAAGCTAAACTGAATAACGTCTCCGTGGGACACAGTTTAGAACAGTAAGGATGTCTGACTCGATAAATGGCTGGTTGATTTAACAAAAGGGTGAATGAGATCAGAATGACAAATTAATTTTGGCTAGGTGAAAAGCCATGCTTTTCTTGTGTTCAAACCCCTTACTTTAAATGTACAGCACCCTTACACAGATTTTGTCTTTCAAAACTATGCAAAATTTCATTGGTTTCAGAGAAAAGGTCAGGGTTACGTTACAGCTGAAAATCTGCACTACCAGTGAGTATACTATGATGAAAAATAAAACTGTGTGCATGTAAGAATTTTTCCTTCCATACAATTTCATAGAAAACAAATACAGCATCAGGAGGCAGAAGGAAAACTTCTCAGTCCCAAAGTCTGTTGTTTTGTTCTGACAAGTTTTTGCCTGACAGTTTTGTACAGAAATATGAAAGACATTGAGAATCCATATGCTTAAATCCAAAAATGCATCTTCAAGCAAAAAATGCTTTTGCATTAAAACCAAGCAACATTACTTCTTCCTTCCCCCCCAGTAAAGGTAGGCTATGTTTCATGGGAAGTTCAGCATAAGATAACACATAGCTTGTTTCTTTCCATGGAATGTTCAGGAGTCAATTATTTTACACCTCTGGTCTGTTTTGTATATGAGTGTGTGCTTGTGGATTTTTTCTAAACACAAACATTTTACACATCATTTTCTTACATCCTATATGGACCACATACTGAAAAACTGGTCTCAGATAGATCACTAGTGAGAAGTGCTGTGGTATGAAATTCAATAGGCAGCACTGCTACTTTTCCTAAACCTGCAGGCCAGAGGTAGAAACAAGAAGGGGGGGGGGGGGGGGCGGGGGGAGGGGGGAACCAGCAAAGTGAATAGCACTCAAGCACTCACAGAACTCACAGAAATAAGAACAAATGAAAAAAAATAGCCTAGGCTGCATTTATCAATACATCTCAGCACATGGAAGGTGACACAGCTATTTACAGCAAGCAGCCCTTTTCTGTTTTCCACCAGGTTTTAAGCACAATAATTATAGTGCGTAATCAAAAGTGTTGAACTCTCACAAAGCATGAGTCTAGACCTCAGAAACAAAGTACTCTGCTAGCTTACAGTTATTCTTACAGCATGGCTTGGTCAGAGGTTGGTTTTTATGCCTTTTCCAAAATTGCAGAATAAGAATCTCCCTAGAAATTCAGGCCATTCTGCCATCTTTCTGCCGTTACATTAGGTTTGCCTGGACCACTGGTTCCCAGGGAGGACCTAGAAAAGCTAAGAGGCAGACCATCTCCCTTGAGTGTGCCTTAATACTGTCTGCCGCAGTGTGTGTGGGAGAGCCCTCTCCATCTGTAACCATTTCCCCAGTCATTTAAGGAACACAATTAAAACAGAGATGAGGCGGGGGGAGGGAAGAAGAATCTATTTCAAGCTTTCATGTATGGTTCTGAATGCACCTTAGGCCTACTGCGTACCATCCTTCCTCCTTCTGCAGCACTGCTGCGAAGTTCTACTTCGCAGGGCAGGAATATCAAAAGCAGAAAAGACTCAGATAGCAATTTCTACAGCAATGTCTCCCTAATATCCCGCCACCAAAAAGAGAAAGCCTGTGGAAGGCTACGTGGTTCTGTTCCAATCCACAATACCCTCTGAAACGGCAATTCACAGACAGCCAGTATGGTACGAGGTCCTCAGGGGGCAACAGAGGCAAAGGAAAAGGGGCACCCCAGTGAATGTTTAATTCTTCCTCCAGCTTTTCTGGTCACAGAATCACAGAATGATAGGGGTTGGAAGGGACCTCTGGAGATCATCCAGTCCAAGCCCCCCGCCAGAGCAGGTTCACCTAGAACAGATTGCACAGGAATGCATCCAGGCGAGTTTTGAACGTCTCCAGAGAAGGAGATATCCAAATGGACCATAAAGAGTCTGGAATCTCAGATGTGTTCAACTTAAGGGACAGAAGAAATCATTTTCTCACTGGAAAAAATAATCAAATAAAATTGTAAACACTCATGGAGCAAAGAATCGCTGCTGTTTATTCAAAAAGGCTTATGGAATAAAATAAATATCTTTCTCAGCTCTAAGGACCCCCTGCATTCCTCCCTCAGAAACATTAGCAAGATAAGAAAAAACAATGATTTTTAGAGACAAGAGACAGAATATTCTTGGCATTTACAGTAACAGTAGGCAAATCTATTTCAAGTGCACAATGTAATTGTATGATTTCATTGATGGTAAATGAGACTTACATTAGTTTTTCTTTAATGTATAATCGGTTTATATTTAGGCTGTTGGTAAGGAGGAAAAGCAACCTTTTTGTAATGTCATTCATTGAAAAAGTGAATTCTGGCAATGCCCAGCCCAGATTTTGGCAGTCCTCTTAAAGGTCAGTACAATTATTTTTAAAACAGTCACAATATTTATTATTAGCACCACCAAACTGAGAATCACACTGGCTCTCACTGCTCAGTACCTCAGACCATGGCTCCTCAAAGGAAAAAAGAGATGAGCTCTGCAAATGCCTGAAAGATTAGTGAGCAGGGAAGCCAAGTCTGAAACCTGGTCCTACAGCCCAAGATGCTTCAGAAATAACGCCACCTCCCTCTGCCAAATCAGGGTGGCAGTCCATTTGAATGCAGTAATAGCCTGCAGGCTATTGCGCTGAACAGTGTGTTTCAAACACAGATTTCAAAGCTCTTTACAAAGGATTACTATTATCTGCATTTTACACACAGGAAACAAAAACATTTGGGAAGGAGATATTCTCTAAGGATGAGAACAGGAGAAGAAACATCACTTCCTTAGTTATCATCTAATACATTTTCTGCTAGGCTAGCAGCTTGAAAGCTGCTGGAAGCCCACACAAAAAAAAACCCAAATGTTTTTAGCAAACATGCAGTTTCCAGTATATTCCAGTGCTGCAGATGGACAAAAGTGTACACCTTCCTATAATCAGGACAAAGTCGAAGGACCAGATCACCAATGGGTGCTAATAGATCCACTGGGTTTAGTGAGTTTGCAATAATTTACATATGTGAATTCAACT
This sequence comes from Gavia stellata, assembly GCF_030936135.1. Taxonomy (NCBI): domain Eukaryota; kingdom Metazoa; phylum Chordata; class Aves; order Gaviiformes; family Gaviidae; genus Gavia; species Gavia stellata. The sequence continues at coordinate 18,205,846 of NC_082598.1, read as the reverse complement.
GTTATCTACAAAAGCTAAAGTGATGATGAGTTATAAAAGTTTCTTTATATATAGTTTCTCTATAAAATAGAAAAATTCTCCCTGCAAAATCTACTTGTTCTAAAGATGAAGTTTTGTTCAAGTATAGTTACTGAAAGTAGAAAATCATCTTTATAATATGTATCTAGAGTAAACCTTAGCTTTGGAGAGATCTTAAAAAAACTCAGCTTTTTTCTCCCCTTTAACAACTACAAGGAAATAAACACCTTTCCAGAGATTCACCGTAGGTCTAATCTGAGGAAGAAAGCTAACAGTGAACATGACTTTCTCTTGAAAAAAATCTTGACAACACAAAACTTTTTTGTGCTGGCGAGGTAATGCCTTAGGTGACCTCATAAGTCTTTTCCACCTCTAGCATCTGTGCTTTTGAGAATTTCCAAGGTAACCAGTACTTCAAATAGGCCACAGAGCCAAGAGGAAGCTGAGTATTTTCTTAGTTCCCTTTTTTTGGGTGGAGTGAACAAGATGTCTCGTTCCTCACTAACGTTTCTATTTTTCCATCTATTGAATTTTTTTTGTATATAGAGAATAGCTTTAGAGTCTATTGACAATGTTAAGCCAAAATTAAGATGCAATGCATATTTTCTGCACATCCTTTCAGCACCAAAGCACATGAACAGTAGTGCTTGTTGTTTCACTCCCTTTCCTCGTTCTGTTTTGCCTGCAAAATACATTTGTGACATTACAGCTACCATAATGGAATATGACAGCACAGAAGTGGGAATGTCATTGTATTGCCATGGCAATAGACAAACAGTGTTTATTACTGGTAGTTCTAGGCTTTCACTCAAGCATTGGAAGCAGTTTTTAGTTCTTTCTTCTCAGGCAAACGTATTTTAGTGATTTTTGGCTGGCTTCATCCTTGCTGGCTCAATGAGGTGCAAATTAAACGGCAGTTCTGTGGGCCAGGCAGGTCTCCTGCTCCACTGAGAAATAAACCACCTTGCAATGACAGATTGCATTTCCACTGCCATCCCTTCCCTCAGCCATGGAAGGGGATGCTACCTTTATATTCAGACCAAGGAGTGTACGATCATACATTCATGGTCTTCCCACTCCTGAGTCTTTCAGCTTTATGAACGCTTAAAGCAGAGTCCCTTTACTTAGCACATCCGATAGCAGCATTAAAACCAGTGCTGTAACTTTTACTAAGTAGTACTTGGGCTAAGTTTTAATTGACATACTGTCAAAATCAGGACAGATGCTTATTTAACGTACTGGCATCTTAAGTAATTACTTGAACTTCTGAATTACCTATACTTATATTGATCCCACTTAAATGATTTTCTTAAGTGAAATGTAAATTATCCTACAGTTACAATTGTCAGGATTTATCATAAGAATTAGCATAGATGGAAGAGCCTTGGAAAAAAATGATCCTACTGTAAGGCAGTCAAATTAATTAGCAGGCCAAACAGTGCTTGTGATTCAATTTAGATTCTGTAGTTAATATTCTATTAATATTAATTTCTATTTTAGAAATGTTCATGTTTTATTTTCACCAAAGCCAGTAAGGTTAATTAGTGGCCATTTAACACCTGTAAAGTAAGTTCTAGTTTTAAATGTTAACTGGAATAAATTGATACTTTCAGTATCTGCTGTGGCCTGAAAAAAATACATAAACGAGGGAAGACACTGAAGCCACAAATATTCTTTTGTTGTCCTTGTTCTTTTGGCTTTTAAGGTAAATTTTGCCTGCATGTATGAAGTCCCAAAGAAAGGAATGCTACAGCATCACTTATGATAGAAACATCTAATCATGGGGTTAAAATAAATCTCAGACGTTTAGAAAGTGCCCATGACCCCAGCCAGAATCAATTATGTATAATACCTGACCAATTTGTCCAGCCTGCTCTTGAAGTCTTCTAGTGATGAAGATTCATACCCTTCCCTGGACAATCCATTCTAGTATTTCAAGGGCCTTGGTAAATTCTTTCTAAGACCCCATCTGAACCACCCTAGCTTGGGATTCATCTTGTTTCAGCCACTGTGGGGACAGAGCACAGAAAACACCCTACAGATATCCACCTGCAGCCCATGGAGGAGCAGGTGGATGCACCTGAAAGAGGCTTTGACCCCATGGGAAGCCCATGCTGGAGCAAGCTTCTGGCAACACCTGTGGAGAGAGGAGCCCGTGCTGGAGTAGGTTTGTTGGCAGGGCTTGTGACCCTGTGGGGGACCCACGCTGGAGCTGTTTGTAAAGAACTGCAGCCCATGGGAAGGGCCTACATTGGAAAAGTTCATGGAGGACTGTGTCCTGTGGGTGGGACCCCACACTGGAGCAGGGAAAAAGAATGAGGAAGAAGGAGAGGCAGAGAGAATGTGTGATGAACTGACCACAACCCCCATTCCCCATCCCCCTGCACCGGTCTGGGTGGGGAGGAGGTAGAGAAATCAGGAGTGAAGTTGAGCCTGGGAAGAAGGGAGGGGTGGGGAGAAGGTGTTTTTAAGATTTGGTTTTATTTCTCCTTATCCTACTTTGATTTGATTGGTAATAAATTAAACTATTTTCCCCAAGTCAAGTCTGTTTTGCCTGTGACAGTAATTGCTGTGTGATCTCCCTGCCCTTACCTCGACCCATGAGCCTTTCGTTATATTTTCCCTCCTCTGTCCAGCTGAGGAGGGGGAGTGATAGAGCAGCTCTGTGGGCACCTGGCATCCAGCCAAGGTCAACCCACAACAACATCTTACAGAGTTTGAACTCATTGCTCTTTTTTGGACTCTTTCAAATACTTTGCCTCTTTCTTGAAAAAAGTGCCCCAAACTGAGTACAATATGATGCTCTACCAGATAACTGGATTAAATCTTTACTAAGATTTAAGAGTTAGTTTATATGTGCAGTCACTCTTAGGAGATTTTGTATCTCTTAATCACAAGATTCTTCCTCTCTTTTTCTATGGATTTAATGAGTAAAGAGCTGCCAATACTGCAGTGAGATATCTGGGTAACACCTGAAAATACACCACTGATATAGCATGTGCTACAGTGCAAGCTGTGAACTAATGGGACTAAGTGTTAAAACTGAAATTTGCATAAGTGGCCTAGAGAAGCTTGACCTATCTGAACAATAGATGGGCAACTATGGGATAACAAAATTAATTATATTAAGCCAGAAGAGTAGTAAAATCAGATTATTAAGATCAAGTAGAAAAGATAAAATCAAGTTCTGTGTAGAACAGAACCTGTGGATGGATATACTCACAGATGATGGGTAACGCCCTAGTAACGTGTTTTCATACTAATGAGGCTAGAAAGCTTGAAACAACCCATTAAAACTAAATGTCCTAAAATTAAGTGGAGTAGTAATCAAAATAAGAAATTAGAAATGTTCCCAATATGAATGTCTCTTTAACAAAAGTATAGTCATAACTGAACAAAAAAAATGCTTTTGTGGCACTGGAAATTTGCAACCACCTTTGGGGAGTTTCATTTACCAAGACTCAGATCCATTTTTCCACAATGAAGTCCTTAAATAACACACACCTGTTCATCATTTGCTATTTTTTCTTTCTTTGCTGAAATAAATATCTGCTGATTTGGCTTCATTTTGAAGCAAAAATTATATAATGAAAATATATTACAAAATTATTATTTCTCTATGAGTCAGAGTCCTCCATCTCAAAACCTCAACCACAGCAACCAGTCTGAAAGCTAAACCACACAAACAATGGTATATTCAATTCCAATAAACCATTTCTTAATAAATCTAAATTGCATATAAAGCATCGATTGAGTTTTGAGATAACACATTTTGAGATGTTCAGAAGAGTCTGCATCAAAGAACGACTGTTTTAAGCTCTTTGCAACCTTTCAAAAATGTAACACATTGCATACACTCAAAAGTAATAGCAGTTGTACCTTTGTTGAGACTTTGGTGATTTTTGACAGGTCCTTTTTTCTTCATTGTTCTTGTCTTTTACTCCCGCACACTGGGAGACCTTGTGGTCACACAGTCCCTGCCTACTAATGCAAGAGACGTTTCCCCACTTTTAGCTTCAAGTCCTACCAGCTGCATGTTGCAGCTCTGAAAATGTTCCTCTCTGGGAATATTTTAATGCAATTGCTGTAATAAGTTCTTTCTTTCATCAACTGCTAAAACGTTTCCACTCTGCCCTCTGTAGCATATTTACCTCTATTGAAAGGGCCCACCAGAGTTAGTGTTAAGCACAGATTTGTCTCTAGACTCCCAAACTATAAGAGTGGCACATGGGACTGTGTGAACCTTTGGGAATTCCCCTTCCAAAGCCTGCTGACAAACTAGTGGTAGCCCTACAAGGGGGACTTCAGACAAATTTTTTAGTTCTGACAGCATGGATGAGAGTATTCAGATGTCAAATGAGTGCTGAGGATAATCTGGTCTGCCCTGAGCACCCCGCAGCTTGTCTACTCCACAGCACAAATCTCGTGGGGAAACAAATGAGGCATCCACTCCAGTCTGAGGCGGTGCATTATACTGATGTCTCAGATCTAGACCATGACCCCTAATAACTAGTGGTCATGCTCAGCTGCAGCAGTTTGATTTCTGCTGGGAGATAGGGATTAATCACTGAATAAATTAGGACTCAGTGTTTTCACACAATGCCCAGAATGATGGGTCCCATCTCTGGCTTCGATGCAGTGCCTTTGCCCTGCTCAGCTGCTACTTCAGGCACTGAAGCTGCTTTCACTGACTGGTAATTTGTCTAGAGCAAGATACTCTAAGATGTACAAGAGCTTAAAATGATACCTATCTGACCCTTGAAGGACTCCAAGGCAGGAATAGAAAATCCTTCCCCCTCTCTCTCTTGGAACTTGCACTCCCCCAGGTCTGAGAATTATGCCCACTTTGTTTATTAAGAGAAAAAGATATATTTTTTTTAGCCAGAGAGAGCTCACCTACTTCATAGACACCTAACACTATTGACATTTTGTAGGTCGTTATTGGTGGAAGTATTAGAAAAATGTTAAAGAGGGAATTGGCGATTGGAAGGATTCCACAAAGCGTTAGAAACATTTATTAGTTTTTAGCAGCTCATTTTCTTCAGGGCCAGGAAAGTGAAAAGCCTCTGTAATTACTAACTACAAATGTTTACATTATCCGGGGAATTGCAAATGCCCTTTAATCATTGATAGCCGTTCAGATACTTGAGGTAGAGGAAGCAAAACATAGAGGGAACAAGAACAGTCATTATAGCGAGTTCTCACTCTCTCATCCTAAGGAGAAACAAGCTGCTGTGAACACAGGGGCAGTACAAGGACAGTTTAGCTAAAAGCTAAAAACTTTCAAAAAGTTGAAAATAAACTGGCATGTTGTGGTACCAAGCTTATTTGAAAAATTGTGAAATAGCACCACAGGTTTCTACAGAGCAGATTATAATTCACCTATGTATAACCAAGTGTTTTGGTCCATAGAGTAAGTATACAGGCTCACCAGGCAAAATTTCATGTTTGTAGTGAATTTACCTTCCTTGAAAATCCCCTTTGCACACGCAATTAAGTCATACTGCTGCCATTTGCTTTCTTCCCTTTGTAAACTGCTTGGCAGACAGAACTAATAACGTATCTTGAATGCCTTAGCAAACCAAAAAACACGTTAACTACTGAAACAAAGTAGTACCTTCTGCCTCAGGAAGGTATCCTGCACTTAGAAAAGTGTATTACATTTTACACATGACAAAACAACAAATTGAAGCACCTCTGAGCTGAGTCTTGTGGGAAAGCTAGGAGTTAACATCAGTCACCAAAGGCAGGCTATAAATGTAGTTATGCTTGTTACCAGTACTGGGAATTTTATTACAATATTCATTAACCATTGTGTTTATCAGAGAACTTATATCTACTTAACTCATGGCACCCTGGAAAAGATTTCCTGAGGATAATTAAAACCTGAAATCCCGGGGGGATTAACATCAGCAAATCCCAGCCCCCTAAGTCTAAGGGATTGGTTTGAGGATTCATAGATGTCCTTTACATAGTCGTTAGTGTTTTAGGCTGCCAGTTTCATGTACCATCAAAAATGGCCAGTACAGCCTTTTGTCAAAGTGAACAAAAGCAAAGTGCATTAGGAGAGTGGTCAGGCCAGGTAGTGAAGCATTTGACCTTACACCTCTGTTTTGCTTCTGAAATGGCTTTGCTTTCCACTGGCATCCAGTCATTGCCCAGGTCATCAGGGCAAGTTTTAGTATTTCTGTAGGGCTCTTTCACTCACACATGCCTATATACACACACACGCATGCACACACACAAAGAAAGGGCGGGTGTGAGAAAAATACAGATAGTAGTAGAAAAAAATGCATGACAAAGGTTTTTAGAGGAAGCAGGAATAAATGAAGATGCCATACTAGGAATATTGTAGAAGCCGGGGGACTAATAGACAGACCTTTTGGTCTAGGAAAACAGAAACCACATCTAGGATACATATGCATTTTTTCATTTAAAAGAATCATGTGCCAATCATATTTTTTCACTGATGGCAACTACTGGTATGGGGTAGGGTGGGCAGCCTGCAGTGTAAGTTAAGTAAGAGGAGGATGCTCCTAGAGGCAGGTAAATTTACAAAAAGCAATTTTAAATTTCTAGTGCCACAAAATGACCAGGTAAACAGGACTCCCTCTATAGTCCTCCTTTGAACACAAATTTGGCTAAACTAAATTCATGGGGTTATGGAGATACTGACATAGTATTCTTCAAGCACAGTTCTGGAGAAAAAAATTCACCAAATGGGAATTATTAGGTCTTGTGGGGTTTTTTTACCCAAAGTAGATGTGTTAGAGCCCTAAAAAGTAGCACTGCTCCTGCAAGTAGCACCTACAAGTAACACTGCTCAAACAAGAATGTGAGAAGGCAAAATGCCATCATAACTTCTAAGTAATTAATGATATCCACAATCATATGAAGGAATAAAATTTAAAAATATATGAAAACTAAAGAATCTTCCATGAAATACATAGGATATATCCACAAGGAAGCATGAATCCTGATATGCTGGCTTTTTAGATATTTTGTTTTTATTAAAGTTTTCCCAGGCACTACAGTTACTAGACTAGAAATTAAATATTAATACATTAATAATGTTATACAGAATTGTAAGATGCTTCCTAAAAATATTATGTTGTAATTTGCACATTTTATATTTGCTAAAATCCTTGGGTTATAGGTCAGCACACAAAAATTAATTCCCCCAAAGACAGTGTCCATTAGGTGTAGTTAGAGAGATCCTCACTGGATCATATGCTGCCTAGCACATATACTGTCCGTCATCTGCGCTTGGAAAAGAAAGGTGAAGAGTGAAAATTGTTTGATCTTCCATGTCGTTTTCCTGTATTGTCTCCACCAGGCTGGCAAAATTCAATGTATTGTGAGGATTCATTAAGTATGTGCTATGCAGTATTATAATATATGAAGAGCATATTTTGCAAGATGTGGAGGGCTGCCAAGATGGGCAGGGGCTGGGACACATGGCATACATGGAGAAGCTGAAGGTGGGTTTGTTCGGCCTGGAGAAGAGGCAACTGAGGGGGACCCTTATTGTTCTCTACTTCATGGGAGATCATAGGGAAGACAGCGCCAAACTCTCCTTGGAGAGGCACAGTGGAAGGATGCGAAGGAACGGACACAAGTCACAGGAAGGACAATTCTACGAGAAAAAAAAAACATCTCCTAATAAGCAAAGTTGAACCCTGGAGCAGGTTGTCCAGAGAGGTGGCCTCTGTCCTTGGAGACATCTAAAACTCAGATAGGGCTCCAGGCAACCTGGTCTAATTGCAAAGACCTTCTTTGAGCATGGGATTGGACCAGATGACCTCAGAGATCATATTCTGCGATGCCATGATAACAATGCAACCTAGAGAGGTCAGAGCCACTTGCATAAAAGCAGCAATTTTAGAGGAGGCCACCACAGCAGGAATATATATATATATTGTGGGTGTTGGTCTCTTCTCCCAAGTGACAAGTGATAGGACAAGAGGGAATGGCCTCAAGTTGCGCCAGGGGAGGTTTAGGCTGGATATTAGGAAAAATTTCTTTACTGAGAGAGTGGTGAAGCATTGGAACAGGCTGCCCAGGGAGGTGGTGGAGTCACCATCACTGGAGGTGTTCAAAAAACATGTAGACGTGGCACTTCAGGATATGGTTTAGTGGGCATGGTGGTGTTGGGTTAATGGTTGGACTTGATGATCCTATAGGTCTTTTCCAACCTTAATGATGCTGTGATTCTGTGATACAAGAGCAAATGACTGAGTTTAAGACACTAAAAAATACCTTTGTTCATATCTCTTAAACTATTTAAGAAACAAAAAGGATTCTGAAATTCTGATTTACAAATGAGTCACATTTCTGAGGAATACATAGAATAAGAAAATAGTTCAAACACTGATAATCTTTGATTTCTCTGGAACATAAAGTACGAGCAGAATTCCCAGCTGGTTAAGGTAGCAAACATGGGGGTGGAGAGAAACACTAATTATACATTAGCTCAGTTAAACTAATTCATGTGGGACTGCATCACATGAATTGATGAAATAAATGTTAGTACATGAAATGATGGAAGAACTAGTAAACATGTAATCATTGTAAACCCATCTCTGTGACAGGTAGCCTGGATTTGTAAATGCTACAGTAAAAATGAGACTTTAAAAGAGATGAGACCAGTCCAACATGCATATAGCCTACGATGTGTTTTTGACAGCAATTAAACTAACAGTAAAATCAGCAGAAAAAGAATGTAAACATCAACTGCAAACAGAATGAAGCCCTTAGGAACTTCCTGGAAAAGTGAAGTAATGATAACTCTGGGGGACAAAACATAGTTTAATTATATAGAAAGAAAAATTAATTCACCAGAATTGAGGTGTTTGATTATACCAAAAGGGAAATAACTTGGATGTTAAAATAAAAGATAAAGATATTCTGCTGCAAATCTTTACCTGGTGTAAATCCTACAGTTCTAGCAAAGTTGGGTGTAGATCATGGCTAGGTAGATCATGGCTAGGGATCCAAACTTTGAGATGTTTATTTTGGAAGAAAGTAAGGTACAGTTCATAGCCCTCTTTTCACATTGAATAGTGGTGTGTTCTTCAGACAGTCCTCATAATTCCGACAAATTACTTGCAAAACAGAGTAAAATTCAAAGAGATGAAACATCATGGTTTAGAAGAAATTAGCAGAAGTGAGCAAACCTGATAGAGGAATGACAGCTTTTGTGCCCACAAACAAAGCTGCTGCTCCTCTATATCCCTGAGGTCTAAAGAATGTGCTATATATATTGTATATCATTCAAAAGCTGTTAACATATTACTTTCACCTGGAAAGACAAACATATGTTTCTGCATCTTTGATAAATGCCCTATTTTAGTAGATTAAATCAGAGCATATTGTCATAAACAGGTACTTTTAGGATAGGCAAGATGTGTTACTATGAAAAAGTACTTGTGTACATTGCCTGTGTGATTATGCTTAATTTATAGAACTTGCCCTCTTAGAGTGGTTTTAGTCATTTATTTCAGAGTGTATTTACATAAAACACATGTGATCCCATCAGGATCTGTAGGTTAGTACTGAGGTTATCAGCCAGCCTTGGTATTCAAAGTGAAGTTTGTTCTCTCCTCCACGATTGTCCTTCTGTGACACTGCATAAATAACAGACCGTAGTTTTTGAGGTTCCCACAAAGAGGTCTTTTGATAATCTTCCAAATCTGATCACAGATTCAATGTTTGGTTGTGTAATTTATGGTTTAGCTAGAATGTCTTTTAGAAAGACGTCACATCCTGATTTTGAAATTTTGGGTAATGGAGAACACAGATCTTTTATATGAGATGGTCCAACAGTCAGTTACATTCAGCTTAAGAAAAATAAAACTACATTTAAATAGGAACTGAATTTCAGCCTTTGAAGTAAGTCATTCCATTGCTCTGGGCTTCCTTTTCCACCTGCTGTATTTTGTTCACTTAGCCTAGATTGAACCAACATGCTGCCTACAAGCAAAATTCACCACAACTGATTCTTCCATCTCACCCACAATGACTTTTTCCCCCAAGAAAATAGGTCTTGTGCAGGTCTTTGTGCAGGACCAGTCCAAACCACACTGCTACCTCATCCAAAGCAAATGCAAGGCAGGCAGCAGATTTTTGCCCACATAGGACTTAGAGTGTCCGCTGTGTCTCAGGGGTGGGGAAAAGCATCCCAAGTAGCCTGCCTCCACCTTTCTGACCAAAGGCACAGAGGTGTGTGGCATACAGAGGAGCGACACCATGCACCATCAGCACCCATGGGGATTTGGAGAGAACCATTCCCGCATCAAGGGTGATCACCATGTCAAAGCACGTTGTGAAGGTAGGGAAAGGAGCATCTCCTGTACAGGCAGTGTGCGTGTGAGAGCTGGAGAAGGAGGAGGATGGTGTGCTTCCTCCATGGGGCCAGCCTCAACTGTGCCATGTGGCTGGTGCTGCTGCCACCATGTCAATCAGCAGAGAGGGCCCAGACTCACACCTGGACTGCCACATTTACATCACAGCCTTTCTGGGAACGGAGTCTTCCTTTACCACCACTGCAGAGTGTCTATTACAGTGTCTGTTACAGGTAACAACTACGGCACAATGTCACCCAATGAGAAGAAAAAGTACTGGTGCTGACTTGCAAGTAGAATATATTGTTACATTTCTTCTCATAGCTTGCCACAATTGAAATTCCTACTCTGTTTTTTCTGCCAATTTCTAACTTGTTTATTTAGGGAAAAACATTTAGATGGCTTAGATGGGTAGGAATCCTCCCACTCTTAGCACAATACTTTCAATGATTTACTTTCCTAGCTAGATCTTTTCCCCTTTATTACTCAGGCAAATGTCAAACAGCAGTCTTGGCCTATGTACAGCAGATAATGCATGTTGACTGCATTTCTAACAAATTAATGATGTATCTTTGGTAAGACACCATTTTCTGAATATTCATTTTCTCAGAGGGATTGGATTCCTTCTGCTGATTTCAGCAGCCTTCATTCTCAACCACCAACCACCACTATTATCATCTAGCAAACATGACATCCTGAAGCGAGCGTTCAACCAATTCTAACAGAATTCTGGCAACACCCAATTGACTAAAAGAAGCTCAGGGAGATTCCTGAGATGACAAAACATTAAAATGTTAGTAAATTAGGACCTTAGCATAGCTGCTGCCAATGAAGAAAAACAGCATGTCTAAACAGCTGTAGAAAAAACGGTGGGTGGGAGGAGGGAGAGCTTCACAAGTGATAGTTAACTTAGTGAACTATATCACAAACTGTATTGTAATTTTGTAATAGATCTGAAGTGGAGAAAAAGGTAACATTTAAAATCTTCTTAATGAACATTTAAACACAGAGTCCCCAAAGCAAGAACTGAATCAACAAAGGCAAGTCTCACTGAGTCAAATCTTACTGTTGTGGTTTAACCCCAGCCAGCAACTAAGCATCACACAGCTGCTTGCTCACTTCCCCCACAGCAGGATGAGGGGAAGAGAATTGGTAGAGTAAAAGTGAGAAAACTCGTGGGTTAAAACATTTTAATAATTGAAATATTATGATGATGATGATGATGATGATGATGATAATAATAATAATAATAATAATAATGAAAAGGAAAGTAACAGAGAAAAATAAAACCCAAGAAAGACAAGCGATGCAAATGAAAACAATTGCTCACCACCAACCAATGCCCAGGCAGTCCCCAAGCAGTGGCCCCTCTGGCCAACCTTCCCCCTAGTTTTATTGCTGAGCATGATGTCATATGGTATGCAATATCCCTTTGGTCACTTGGAGTCAGCTGTCCTGGATGTGTTTCCTCCCAACTTTTTGTGCACCCGCAGCCTACTTGGTGGTAGGACAGTGTGAGGAGCAGAAAAGGCCGTGACTCTGTGTAAGCACTGCTCAGCAATAACAAAATCATCCCTGCTTTATCAGCACTGTTTCCAGCACAAATCCAAAACACAGCCCTGTACTAGCTACTATGAAGAAAACTAACTCTACCCCAGCCAAAATCCAGCACACTGACACTTTACTATCTCCTAAATTGAGGTGACAAGCTGTCTGCCCCAGGGAGAACAGTGAGCCATGATCTGACGAAACAAAGGAGATATACTCAGATATGAGTACAGCCACCATATTCTAATCTCTCCTGCTGAGTATCTCAGCTGTATATCTCTCGGACTTGCACAGGCAGCCCTAATTCACAGCCTGTTCAAATGCTGTACTTAATGCTTCTTTTGCCTTTGATTTTCAGGAGCTTATAGTAGCTCATAAGGGTATGATAAGTTATTCACTTAAGTGAAGAGGTATTTAGGTGCTTTGCAACATAGACCCGTGCTTTGAAGAATTTTCCAAAGCACTTACACAGGTAATTGCCATCTCTGCTAGTAAGCATGAAGCTTTTCAGTATCTTGAGATACATTTCTTTAAAAATCTGGACTATATGCATGCTGAGGTCATTTAACACCACTCATGGTGAGCTATGTTTGAGGAATTAAGCCTTAAATGGGCTGTATTTTTTGTAGCTGCAACAATACTAGGGAACTGGACGTAATACTGAAATAGAGGTGTTAATGAACCTCCTGGTGATAAATCTTTTAGGCCAGCTGGTCAGTCAGTCTCATTTTGAGTTGTTGAGCATATTCAATAACCTTTCAAAAATAATACAAACAGGACATGTTTTGAAAATGAGGACATATACTCACCATAATAGTCTTAGTCCCACAAACCTTCCTGCAGCCTACCACATCCCTGGGCTCCAGAGCAATTGTAAATGGAATCCCCACCCAGGCATAGATAAGCCTGAATCCACTTCAGAGAATAAGCCTAAAACTCAGTTCATGCCCATTACCCACACATTGATGCTGCAAATTATTGTCTCCTAGTATAAGAAGAAGTCTGATAAACCAAATTGGCAGTGAAATAGTTCAGGGAATTGGACCCATTAGTTACTACACCTCTGATTCAAACCCCCATGAAGATTCAGCAGAACGAAAGAATGAATAATATCTCAAACGTTGGTTTTGACCACAGTTATTTACAAAAGCAAACCTTCAAAGGCAAATATGCGAGTACTTCACATTTTTTTAATCCCTTATAAAAACGATTTATGATTTTGATTTCTATTTCAAATGCTTAAGGATGCTCATTATGAAAAGAAATATAGCTCAGCGGGATCCTCACACAATATGTTGATTACAATTCTATGGTATTTATTTAAGACTGAGAGAAATGGCCCTGGCGTAATGCCAGTATCTTTCACTACTGTCTACAGTCAGCACAGACTCTGCATAACTGCAGAGGTTAAAAAGGCTAAATTTGGGTACATGTATTTGCTTCTTTAATTATTGAGAAGACAGTTGGTCACTAGAGGCTGATAACGTTCCTACTCTTAAAGGCCTTTTTATCTCCCAGGGTAATGAGAGACTTTACTTTTTATATAAATAATTATCTCTATATAATGCTAGGGGTTTTACATATGCCAAATTTTGTATTAATTTTAATAAAAACAAGTAATTATACCACCAATACAAAGTGACTATGCAAAGATGATAAATTACAAATTATTGATAATTAAATATTACATGTGAAGGTACTTGGAAGTATTCATATTTATAATTAACAATAATCTGAAATAAAGACGCGTATGAAAACCCAGACCTATTGCTGTATTAAGATTGTCTTCCTATAAGCTCCTGCTTTCTCTTATTAAATTATTCATATAAAAGCTTATAATTAAATATTACAACATTTAATTTTTTTAGCACATGATCAATAAATTGTGGGCTTTACTTTTGGTACCTTCCTACATTCTTTCTGTTCTGACTGATACAATACATGTCTTGTGGCACGTAACTGAATTTTTTCAACATTATGATTTACAGTTTGCTGTTCTATTGGTAATCTGGTAATTGAATAGTTTGTGCATGGCTAAGCTGTTGTGGCAGTTCATCACCTCTATTTTTTAATTTTTTTTAATGATCTCTGATGTGGAGAGATTTGTGGGGTTTTACAGGGAAAATGAATATAATATTTGCAAATCTGTTTTTGAATAAAAAGTATCTTTTGACAATATTTTTACTTTTAATATTCATAAAATAATCTCTGACTTTACTTGAGTGAGATCTAAGAGATATTCCAGATATCAGAATGTCATACTACAAGTTAAAGTGTAATGAATTTTGGTAGATTAATGTGAATCTGATTTTGAGAAATGTTGAGTCCCAAGTCATACCAGTTCAAGTTAATAAGAGCAAACAAGCCTTTGCTTCTCTAAAAGAATCAATCTGTTATGCAGATGTGCATTTTTAAATGAATATCCATAAATACCTCATAAAAGCTCAAGAATGAAAAAGAACTTGATAAATCAAACTAATTCTGTTAGCTAATGTGCAGCATGGACTTGCATTGATGCCAATAGCAGAAAAAAGGTTTTAACATCAAACAGCACCAGGTCTTTTTTTTATTTTAGACAACACCATTGTTAATAGCTGTCATGTCACAAGTGAAATGAGTGAATGTGTGCATATGCATCTGTGTAACAATGTGCAATAATAAAGATGTAATAATTCTGTATGCGCTCACATACACAAGGTAAATCTCACTATCTTTGTTTGAAAGACAGCATGGCTCCAAACATTTTTGCTTTTGAAGCCTCGTAGACCCTTTCCCTTTCCTCATTTCTCACTCTCTCTCTAGGGTGAAGGACATGAGGGCATGTATATTGCTGACAGGAAAATCCTTGCTTAATGAAAATAAGCTGAGCTAAAGATTCTAGAAGAAGGATACCTCAACATTGAAATTATATGTATTTGCTTTCTGTGCATTTTAGCACCAAGCGGATGAAACACTGGTGCCAGCAACTGGAGTGTAGATAAGGAACAGATCAAGAGCTTTTCGTGTGGAAAGATTGCATTAGCCCAGGGAACAATAGTCTCTAGATACTGCTGAGCTGCAGTGTAAAGAGGAAATACAATTTAAACAAGTGAGAGCAGGTATATATTACCCACTGACCTACTGCCATGGTTCTCATTTCTTAACCTTTAAAGAGAAACATCTATTTGTTGGAGGACAAAAGAATGGTCCTGGTGTAGAAGAGAATGTGATATCTCTCAACCCACAATAAAATATGGCTTATGTTTATAGAGCATTCTTCACACAAATGAATACATACATGCATGAAGTCTGTCATTATGAATTTTATTTTCTTTCCTGAAAATAATAAAATGTCAAAGCAAAGTCCAAATGTTTCTATGCAAGGGTTTTAAATGAATGTTTCACACAGGAGAAGCAATCTTTCCAATTTTTTAAGTTGCATTACGTGATTGCATAAAGGGTGACTGCAGACACCCTTTATTCAGCATTACATTTTATCATCATTATGGGACTTTTGCCTTTCAGCGTAATACTTAGGGTTCATCCCACTTCTAAGCAGCCATCTCCATGGCCCAGTCCCACATTGCTACAGAGATCCGTCCATCACAGGCTAGCAACTTACAGGGAGAGAAACCAGCAAATAGGTCAGCCTGGCTCAGCAGCATTCAGCTAGGTGAATTCCTAAAAATGTTCACATGGCAGTTCAAACCACCTCAAAATTTTTGCATGCTGAGATTATCTTATATTTATAGGTAAATACATTCATGAGTTGTGGGAGCTCTCTTACAGGAAAACCCCATGAGCAGACCTAGCCACAGGAGGGGCTGTGACCCAAAAAAAGCATCCAGGGCCTTCAAACTCACCACAGTCTGAGCAGAAATGCATATTTAGAAGCCAGATGGATCTGCTAAGCTTGGTATCAGAACAGACCAAGCTTTGAAAAGAATCCAAGACAAAATTTATGGCACTATTTTACTGAGGTTTTAGAGATAACCTCTTATGGGTTATCTCTGCAGAAAATGGGTGATTGTGCCTTAGTTTTCTCTTTTCATTATGTTCAGTTTTAGTAACACTATCACTATCTCACCTTGTGAGGAATTTCAAGGAAAGAGCTGTTATAAAAGTAACAGACAAAGGGCATTAAACTGGAAACTTTTGACGTCAACAGGCCTACTTGCATGCATAAGTATTGGGCACCACAGAAAATGTTTAGTTAGTATTGAAACTATCAGCAATGTACCACCTTAAAACAAGAGTCTATGTTACTGAATATCATTTATCTTAAGACATAGATTTGTTTGTTTGATCTCCATATCATCCTGTAATGACCCCTTTGAGATGATCTTTCAGCACCATCTGCTACCAGAAAAAGCAAGTACATACATGTATACTTTTTCAAATCTTCATATGCAGTTAATACTTTCCCTTGGTACAGCAACATAGTTCACAGATAGGACTGGTCATGTCCAGAAAGGAGAAAACCTATAGCCTGGTGAGTTTGATATTACATATTTGAATATTGACTGCTAGTAAATAAACAGCTACTTACTGAGTTTTATGCAATAATTAAAATAACTAATTTAACAATATACGACTCTAGAATACTAGCCAGCAAACTATATCCATCCTCCTAAGACTACAAACACTCCTAGTCCTCCTAAGACTAAAAATATCATGTAAATAATATTTGCCTGTACAGTAACCTACCAATTTTGCCACCTTTACAATTACTGTTTTCACAACATGGAAATGATTGACTTCCCAGTGGGAGGTATTATTCAGCACAAGCAAAGATAGGAGAACACAACCTGAGCAACATGCTTACCTAAAAGTTGATCTTGTTCCCAGTGAATGACTTCACAAACTGCCAGGGAAGCAGGACTACCTATTTGACTTCATGTGTTCCTTTCAAAGATGCAGGCAGAACCTAGTAATTCCGTTCAGATATATCCGGCATTCCTAAATCAGCTTTTTGTTCCAGTGTGTATCACAGCTACCTCATATGCCATGGAAATTACAGAGCTTCTGTACTGGATTCAAATACAATTAAGAACAAAAGCTGTTTTCAAAGTGACATGTTTAAAAAATAACACTTTCAGTGTAATTAATAGAGCTCTGAATTAACATCGTTATTTTCTTCCACAGACCAAATTATAGCCTGAGAAAACTATATGCTGATTCCAGTGATTTCCATAAAATACATTTACATATGTGCATGCAATATTTAGCATGTTAGCAGAGCAGCCATGTCTTGTGCCCTTCATTATGTCCGAGCCTGATCTTACACCTAAATTCTAAGAGACACAGTTTCTGTCAGATTACTGAATCTCTCCAAGACATTTAGTAGAAGACCAGCAGTAAAGCTACCACCTCAGCTTTTGTCTTAGTTCTGTTAATCCAGGTATTCCAAAATTAACATGGAGGGGGGAAAATAAAAATAAAAACCCCTGAAGCAGTGGAAAACAGTCAGCTAAAGCAGACAATAGGAAATTGTGGTTAAAAGAAAAAAGGTTTAAAACCACCATGTCTTATTTTACTCCTTTCTCTCTTACCTCAAGACTCATCCTCAGGTACATGTGTGGTCTATAGAGACCACAGAAGAGTTCCTGTCATACACCCATATTTATGCATTTAAAATGTGGAAAACACAAGTTCTTTCTCTTTGCTGTTGTAACATAGTATAACCAAATGTTAATATCTCATGACTGTGGGGCACATTGCATCCATGAACACAGAAGCACTATGTGCAGGAAGGAAGGAAGTACCACTATCTCCACTGGGAAATCTGAGGGCACAATTTTGTGTTACAGCGCTATGCAGCCCATCTGAACTGGCCAGTCATTGACTTGGCTGTAACGTTTATCACTTTTCTAACCCGCCACAGATTCTTTTTTTGACCCCGCGGCATAAGCATATCATCAGCCAGCAAAAGTCTCTTCTTCCTCCCTTCATGAGCCAGAGCACACAAAGGGACAGTACATGCCATGCCTCTGCCCCTCTGTGAAAGCTCAGTGAGGTGGTATAGCACAAGAATGTGACCTTCCTTCCTTTCTGCCATTCACTTTCGAGCCATTTGCAACTTTGTGCTGGGATGGCTGTTGTGCCTGGACCTCTTGGAGCAGAAAATGGAGGGTAGGGACCAACACAAGACCAACACAAGTATGGTTTCCCTATGCTTTGCCTCTCCCTTTCCCCAAACACCAGCACACACACCAAAGACAATTTAACCTGTATTATTCATAGAATTAGCGTATTCACTACATTTTGCTGCTCTAATTATCATCTGCTTTGTTTTCCTCCTCACCAGATCAAGTATATTGTTGTGTACCATTTGAAATAGCTGGAACAAAAAACACTAGCATACATCACAAAATTTTACATTTACAGTATATGTCCCAGCTTTTTAGCATGGGTGACAATGTACTTTAGTTACAATCGAGAACATCAACAGATTGTATTACAATCTGTCACACATTCTCAGGAGGGAGAAATTGGCAACTCGTTACTGAAGAACAGTAATCAAGCATCTGGAATATTACAGTAAAAGTAGATTTTATATGATCTGACTAGTTGAAGCAATTTATAATAATGACTTTTTAAAAACGAGCTTGCCAACAAGAGGTCTGCGTAACAAGCTTATGTTCATATTGACACCAGAATACATAATGCATGTGTCTCTCTGATCAATAGTATCTCTCATCTATTTTACTAATGACACTGTTCTAAATTATTTGCACCCAAAATAGATGCATCTTAAAGGCAAAAAAAAAAAAAATCTCTTGGTGCTAATCAAAAGTAATACCCTATTGTTATAGCTGCCTAATGCTCAGGAAGAACTTTAAGAATGCTCAGTAAGCAAAACATTCGTGTCATTTTCTGCACCATTGGCAAGTAAAACATAATAACTGCTTTCTCTTATGTGAGGAAAATGATATATTGAACCATCTGACAAAAACAGAAAGGCTGTCAAAAAATAATCCAAAGGGGAAAAAAAAAGTCCTCTGGTCTCTATCACTCTGAGCTTGGACAATTGCAACAGCTCCTTTTCAAAGAAAATCAATAAGAAAAGAATCAAAGAAACTGTGAATATTATGTTTAATACCTGAAAGTTATTAATGTTCTAGCTGAGGTGAAAAGCTCAATATAGTAGCCTACACTGACGGGGATCCCAGGCCAAAAAACTGCTAAGCTGCTTCTAAGGTTGTATCTGTCAATCACCAGCACACAAGACAGAAAGGAAAAAGCTAAAGAGAATGCTACAATGTCCTTGCAAGACAAATATTTAAAAAGGGAGGCAAAATGAAATTCATGAGTACCGTATAAAATTATTTTAAAACATAGTTATGCACAATTAGATTTATTCAAACAAACTTAAAATTATTCCTGTCTTCCAATTCTGAAAATATGTATGTGAAATGGAGAGTTGAAACAGAAGTTTTAGGGCAGTCCTTAAGAAGGATTTAGTTTATGATTAAGGTATACGGTTAAGAATTAAGATCTAAGACACTTCAAACCTGGAATACTTATGAAATATATAGGAAGATGAATTAAATAGTTTTGATTTATTGCTACACTTAAAACCAGAATAGCTAAGCAGACTTGCAGAGCCTTAAAGCCATGGTCTCACCCAGTTCTCACAACCAATGACACATGTGCAGCCAGAGGACTGAGAACAGCAGAGGATATGAGCTAAATGAAGGAATCAGACTAGTAATACATTGTTCTTGCTCCTCCTCCTCCTTCTCCTCCTCCTTCTTCTTCTTATTCTTGACCCCAAAACAACTTCTTCTTCAGACAGTCAAGCTAGTCCCGAAGATCAAGACCTATGCTGGGCCACATTAGGCACAGGAGGGGAGAGCTGCTATACCTCTCCTTCCCCTCTGGTCCAACAAGTGAAGTGAAGTTTCATATCACTTCTGTCGGTCATACTAGGCTGAAGGAGAAAACTTACCCAGGGATGTCAATTTCCTTGGGAGTGGCAAGCCTGGCAATAGACATACACACCCATACACATTATCAGATTACAGGCCTTTGGTGTGCCTCAGGGTCAAGAAAAACACCATCTACAAGGAAATCTTCACATGACTGACAGCTCTAACCCATTCACAACTCACATTGTAGGAGACCTAGGAGAGCAGATGTTCCTCTGACCAAAAGTCAGCCTTACATCCAGTGCCTCCCCTCCTACTGTTATGTCCTGAGTCTTGCAGAACCTTTCACTGTCATCTCATAGCATCTGTCTGTTGATGCCTCTCAAAAAATCACTGGATCAGTCTCATCAAGAATTAGAGCTACAAGAACACTTCTAAATTCCTCTCTCCCCTTTCTTGGAGTTGTCCTAGTGCTGACAAGGGGCTGCTAGAGCTAGATGAAGTTTAAGAAGCACCATAGTTTTCAGGGGAAGCCACCACTGTCTCCGTTGCGTTTGGCCTAGCTCAACCTTATTACTTAGCTAAGCTTCATTAGATCCACGCTTATTGGCAGATGATCCCAAAGAGGCAATGGAAACCCTAAAAGCCTTATGAGTTGGGAAGACTTCAGTCATAACACTGAGTGTAAGGGAAGAACAACAGAGCCTCAAAGGTCCTGGTGTGATGTAGAGGAATGAAGACACACAAGCTCCTTTGTGTTCACACACAAAGCCTTAAAGAGCAGAGAAGGAGCTTTCCGGAGAACTTGGAGTTATCCAGAGTAGAAACTCCTGTAAAAAAGGGTGAAAATCAGCCTTTAGGACTTGTTTTGAACAAGGATAACATTCTTGAGCTAGAAATGTAGCAACCCTTGGACGTTTCAGTTTAAAACTAGTTTTTGCGTGTTCAGGTTGGCAGACAGCCTGACTAAGCTGCAGGTGCCTTCCTTCCGAACTCTCCTCCTAATGTTTGCTAGTTTACCTGCTGTTCTGTTTAAAAATGTGACACAGTTCAGACTCAAGAGTACTGACCACCTATTCTGACTTGGAGATCTCACTGCCTCCGGACCATCTTCAGAGTGCCTTGTGGAAGATGAGGGAGGGAGAAAAAGGGAAGCAGCAGCACATGGATTAAGTCTGTTGAGAAATAGAACAGCTACGCTGATGGGGAAAAGAGGGTCACCACAGCGCACTTGGGGAGAGCAGATTGTGCCTAAGGGCTTCAAAGTGACTGGGTATGACTTCCAGTATGAGCACAGGCAGTGTGGATGATTTCACAAATGCCAAAGGAAGTAATGAAAGGGACCAGGCAGTGCCTAGGACATCAGTGTCTGATGTGAGTACTACAGAGGAGGTTGGCCCCAGGAAGAGGAATGAGGCGCTGAAGTCCTGGCAGGGAGCGATTGCTTTAACATCAAAAGATCAAGTGCTACAGTAGCTCATTTCTTTGTTTTTACAGTCTGGAAGGCTCCACAGGGGTAATTCCTGCTCTGCTCCCTTGCCAAGGAGGAAGCCCAGCACATATGACCTCTGATAGATGTTTCTCTCCCACTGTTAGGGAACCATAGAAGAGCGCCTGTCAGATCGGGACATCCACAGAGGTATAGCTAACCCCGACACACATGTAAAAGAGCCTGATAGCTCCCCAAAAGAAAGAACTTTATGGAGGAAGCCTGAATAGCTGCTTGAAGAGCAGGAAGTCATAGGATACATTAAAATGCCACTTCTCTATGGAACAGCTTAAACATGATTGATAGGGCTGTGTCAGTAACGATGTATACAGGCAAAGCTGCTGCTTATCTGCTGTGGTTCTGCTTTTGAAGCATGAGGAACCATAACCAGCTATTTGCATTTATTCAAAGGGGACTAAGAATAAGGACCACAAATACAGAACTGAAAAATCAATCAGGAGCCAAAGAATGAGGGGAAATCTTGGGCTAAGAGGCAAAAAAGCAGTATGTAGAGCTCTTTCAGTACTGAGAGCGGTGCTAGAAGAGTTAGACCAGTCCTCCTGTTTTGAGACTGTGACCAGAAAGAAGGCAGAAAGGCTGCTGAGATGTGATGGAGCAGTATGAGGGTCTTCACATTTAAGGAGGAATGAGCAGATAGGGTTCTCCTTTTTGGGAGAAGGAGAAGAGGAAAAGTAAAGACAGCTGGAGCTTCAAGAGTGTGACAAAAAGGAGAGGGAAAGATTCCTGATCCAGCTTTCTAATTAGTGTGTTAATGTTGTGTTTCCTATAGCCTTGAACAGATTTTAGTGGGCTGAAATGTTGATAATGATTTTGCAAAGCAACAACTTCCTGATGGGGTTTTCTGAAGTCAATAGAAATTGGATCACTAAAACCCACCAAGTAATTTCAAAATCCAAATCTGCACATTCATTTGTATGAATTTTATGGCATTTTCTTGTAAATGAAAATGAAAATTAGGGTTGTTTGATTTGATTTGGAGGAGGTCTCACTGCTATTAATGAAATTCTGTTGTTCAGTATACTGGAACCAACTTAAAATATTCTATCATACCTGAAAATTTACATAAATATTTCCCAAACCTTTTCATTAGGGTTTAGAGAAAAAACCACAATACATAAACATAAATTCATTTAATTTCATGGTTGGTTCCTTAATAACCTTTCAGTAAATGTCCTCTAAAATATTTTCTGTATACAATGAATTCTTCACAAAATAAGATTTAACTGCAGCATAGTGTTTGTTATTAAATATTCACAAAGAAGGCGGAAGCTACTTTTTTAATGTAAAGGTTGGTAAAGCGTGAATATGAAAGACTCAGCTCTATGAATGTGTTCGTTGTATGAGTCTTTATGGGAGGGACAGGAAAACCTTCTGACAGAATATTGCTTAAGAAATCAACCAAGGCGTTCTATCTTTTGGTCATTTTATGATATATTACTTCATACAGCAGAGCAAAGCCAAAAGCAGATTTGTTAACATCTATGATATAATTTTTCAAAATTACTTTAGAAATGTGAGCTAAATGTTGGATATTGTAACAGTTTTTTCCATTACATGTGAGAGTATAATAAAATAGTAATAAAAGCTCTTTATTTACACAGTAGCTCAACAGTCCTGCTTACACAGGACATTTTCATCCTATTCCATTTTTAGCAGTTGCAAACATAATGCTGATTTTGCAGCTGATATAGCAAAGGACAAGTCATGTTCAGTATCATGTCAGCTACCTGTACTTAAACTCATTGAGAATACAGCTTCAATTTGAGTATATGATATGATTACTACCAGAACTTGTCCTTTTCTACACCCCCTGAAAAATCACACCAAGCTCTGTCAGCTAACTTGAGTATTAAAAATTAGATTTAAGGATGATAATATTTGCACTCTCTGAAGCTACATTTCTTTTACTCAAACAGGGCTTCCTCCATAAGGATGACTAACTGGGTTTCAAAGATTAATCATTTTCTCATCTTTTATGAAGAACTTTCAGGTACAGCAAGATACCATCACAGCTGTGTGAGATGTGGACTTGTGTTATTTTCTCTTAAAATTAATTATTTCACTTTGCCACAGTAATTCTCTGTATTAATTGAGAATCAAAAAATTGGAGCTACCTCAGTGTTCCTGTTGTATTTCATTGCCAATTCTTCCCTCTCCTCTGACCACATATTCCCATTGACATAACTGAATGTGCAGTGAGGCTCCTGGGTCTAAAGCTTAGTGCTCCACAAGTCCTCATGGCCTTTAGCATTTGCTCTGCCTTCATCCGTTGCCCTAATATATCATCCTGAGGAGTTTGCACCAAAATCTGCTCTTAGAGACAGAAGGGTAAACCTGAAGCCACCATGTGGTGTGTGCACTGGCTCACACTCTTGTTGTCCCCAGCTGCCCCACCTCAGCTGGGCATCATCCTCGCAGCAGACAGGGGCTGGGGCCTGTGGGGCAGGAACCAGCAATGACTTGCAGTGACAGTTGCTCATCAGCAATGCACCCAGATAACTTCGTTAGTACCTCTGTGAGTCACAGCAGAACTGCTTTAGGATGCCAGAACAGCAGTGGGATCCATTTAGCTGCTGTAATGCCTAAAACACTTAAACAACTGAATAATTGACCCTTGGTCTTTCTGAAACTAAGCTGTGGCTCCTCCCTAAGGATAAAAGAATACAGCAAGTATCTGGAGCAGTGGCTCCCAAACACTTCAATAACAGATCATTGCCTAAATATTTTTAAGGACTTTCATATACAGTTCTCATATTCTGTATTGGAAACACTATAGATGGTAAGGTTGCCATGGCCAGCGGTTGCATTAGTGGTCTGCAAAGGACACTGACAACCTACACGAAATCCTGCTTGAAACATGGTAACAAAATGAAGCTTTTCAAGAACCAAAACATATTCATTAGGAGGTCCCAAAATTCAACCAATAATGAAAACATTCTGCACTAGTTTACAGATACTAGAATACATGCAATATAGGTATCAAATAGTAATACCTTTTTCCTTGTTGTAAAAAAAGCCTTTAAAAACAACAATGGGACTCTTACAGTTATATATATTTAATCAGAAAATGCCTATTCATTTGAATCAGGAAAGAACTGACCTTGGAAAATCTGGAAAATGACATACAAAAAGTTCATAAAATATCAAAACATTTCACCCTGGTGCTTTGAAATTTTAAAATTACTTTTTCTGAACTAAAAATAAGTTTAGAATATAATAATAAAACAAAAGGTTCAAAAGAACCCACAGTCAAATAGAGAAGAAATATTTGAGGCTATTAAATAAAGCATTTCAATTGACTTGAGCTGACTATTTTCCCCATTTTTGTTTCTGAAGACTTTTTGAGATTTTGATATTGCATTCCTTTCTGAATAGGACACACTTCAGGCTCCAAAAATTGCACAGGAAACAAGCAAGCAAACAAAAAAATCCTTCCTATCCTAAATGAAAATTCATACTTTAGGGAAAAACCTTATAGCTGTGTCTCCTTGGCCTGGTGAAGGACTACCAAAATGCTCTGTGAAGTTCCATTGTACTGCAGTGTTCAGAACAGTTCAGCTTTCCCTGACACTCATTGTTCTGCCTTCACCATATAAAGCTCTCCAGTTTCTTTGTTTAAGACTGCTTTACAAAAGCAATTATAAAGAATACTATTTTTGTGCTTCAAGTATTCTTCAGTCAATGAAGGTTACAATAACATTTTCTTTTTAACACAGACGCTGAGCAAAAGGCCTAACCTTGCTGCTTCACAGCTCTGAAAACAATTGATCTGCTAGTTCTTTCTGATAGGATGAAGCTAGCTGAAGCGAATGCAGTATCACGTGGCTTAGAAGTACAATCGACACTATCTATGCGAGTACTTCAGTGGTCCCCAGCTTTGTGATGCGTAATGTATTTATCTTGTGAACATGCTAATGAAGATGGCTAAGTAAGAATAAGAAACAGAATTACAAGATGCTAAACAACAAATTGACAGAGATAAAAATGCAGATGGACATTTAAGAAGGCCTCGAGGAAGGGAAGGTTCCTAATCTAGTTGATTTCAAAGGGAATTAGGTGCCTAAAGTTTATTATCTATTAGTAGCTAGATCCACAGAAGTTTAATTATTATTTAAATACCTAGCTCCCACATCTTTCAAAGGGATTTAAAGATTGTGTAGACTATGCTGAGGCACAGGTTTTCGGTAGACGCTGAAACAGCTCTAAGCAATTTGCCCAGATCCATGCCCACGTGCTATCTTGATCCCACAAATTCCACATGGGAGTTTGTAGCATCGGCTCACTCCCCTACAAGTTCCTTTCTAACAGAGAGCTCTGTGGCATGTTGCGTTAAGCTAAATTATTTCAAAAGGTTCACAAGAAAAACATGGTCCTAGAATATCACTGTATTTGGTATGTGATTGCCTGGCTGCTCTATATAAAAGGAACACCAAGAGTTGCAGGCCAGGGCAGCATTTGCAACAAGAGAAATCAGACTAAATTGACAGTAAGACTTGGATGATACACCTACAATGTACACCTGTGTGCTTGCTGCATTTAGTATAAGACAGCATGGCTGATACTACACAGATAATATAACATCTTCTTTATTTAGTTTGATTTTCACTGATTCATATAGAGAGCAGCCTTTTTTCTTATAGAAAAATAAGGGAGGTGATTTTTTTACTGATGTTATGTTCGGGCCAGCATATAACTTCTATATTTAACAAATTAAAGCAGAGTGTCATTTACAGGTAGACACTGTAACAGTTCTGTATTCAAGGATTTTCCACATCCATCAATGCATATGTAAAACTGGACATTGTCTTGGATTCACTTTGTGAAGTTAATGCAAAATACACCATTTACAGTAATTATTGCTCTTAAAAAGACCACTAGAACAGTGACTGAGAAGGACTTTTCTTGTATCAGAGAGTCAAGAGCCACAGGGATGTTTTTCATATGGTGTGTTTTTTTCTGGGATCATCTGGAAAGGTTATTTAATAAACATCCTGCTAGTGCACTGACAATGACCACAGTCTCTCTTGATCTCTTCCTGAGGAACATTTTAGCTAAGACTTTCATCTTTTATTACAGAGCTTGTGTTTTTAATGAGATGCAGAAGTGTTTTATGGTCCATGAGATGTATAGATAGTGTGTAGCACAGATGATACTGTGGACCCTTCAAACTTGGTATGATTGCTGAGGATTACAAAGAATTAGATCTGATGATGCAGGTGACCATTTCCAGCTCTGTATTTCTGTGCACTTCTCATTTCGTGTTTGATCTGCATCTTCCCACATCTCTTACTTTTGTGGAAGAGATGGCTCCTCATACAGCACTTTGCTCAATTTTAAGGCTAAAGCACTCGTCAATGAAGAAGGTCTTCATTACAACTGCTAGAGCTGCTTCTTTTTTTTTCCCCCCTTTTTTTTTCTCCCCACAGTCCACAGGGACATATCTTACAGCCATGGAAACTAAATCAGTAGCAGTTGATTCAGGACATTTGAATTTGATTCTCCGAAATGCTAAACAGACTAGCCCTTATCCAGCAATTTATATAAATACCTGCTTAACCTCAAACATGTTAAGAATCACAGACTTCAAAGAAAGCTTCACTTTGCATATGAATATAAACTATGGTTTTAATTTACTTTAGTGAGAGCTGCATAGTCTAGTGAGAGTACTCTTATAGCATGATGAAAGCCTGTAGCACTCCTTTAAGTACAGATCTATAAATCTTTTGGTGATCATGCCAAGCCAATCACTAATTTGGTGGTTTAATGGAAAAAGGAAAAAAACCCACTTACTTAAGCCAGTGAATCTCAGCCTTGGAGTTTCCTATACCCTGAACTCTATTAAATTATGTACTCTGTATTTTTCAGATTTTGTGCCTTCTGGAAACGGAAAAAGAAAAGATCAATTTAAAATAGCATGTATATAAAATAGAAGTAACATGTCAATGTGTTAGCCATATTTACCTGCTACATCTGTAGCTGTTCCACCTAATTCTTGGCAAAATGGAAAAACACTGGTCAAAATGTATTTTAACAATTCATTTATTAATTTTACCCTGAGAAGCATTTCATTTTGTAACATGTCTTCCCTAAGCACAGATGGGAATTAATAGCATGCTGTCCAGTAGAGTATAACTTGGTAAGGTTTTTGTATAGCGTATATAAGGAAAAATATGCTGATGTTCCAGGGAAGCCTTTGGTGATGTAGCACTTCTTCCAGGGCACACACAATCTCTTCCATCCATCAGATTAAAAAATATTTTCTAGCTATACACGAAGAAAGCTTCCTCTGCATCTTAGAGAGAAAGCTCTGCCAGACAGGCTTTATCTTTTTTGACCCTTTAACCCAAATTTGTGTGAACTTCATGCTGTACAGTCTGTTTGAAAGTGTAGAAAATATGTTAGAATGATGATCATAAACTAATAAAAGATATATATGCATTGTTAGAGCAACTGCTATCGATGTCATGCAGGATATTTTGTCTAGTGTGTTCCCAAAGATTTGTATCACCATATTAAGTTTCTAGTCTGAACTGTATTATTAGCTCCCTTAAAGATGGAAATTTCTTGTTACCTATGAAATATCTTTGCAAATAATTCACATCATCCTCAAAAGAACTACTTTTGACAGAAATATGTGGAATTTGTAACTGCAAGTTTCATGTTCAGCTCAATTATAACATAAAACATCTAAGGGAAAAATAAGTGTAAGCATATGTCATAAAACTTAAAATGCTTTTAAAGGGGAAAGTCTTCTGCATAAATTTATGTAACCCTTGAGAATAAAGCAATCCACCCTTTCTAAGTGAAATTACATCAATAACTGTATAGCTCCAGAAATCTCCACTTGTGAATGAATTTTGGTGAAGAAGAAAAGATGTGTCATAATATAGACACTCAAAAATTCGGTATTAAATATTCCATAAAATGCAACTGTAAAAATATCTCATATAATACATTAACTTATTCCTTTTATAAATCATAAGCCAAATCCTTCAAAAGCATGGAAGTCAGTATCTTAAAAGTCCTTTACACAAAGCCTTAAAAAGTTTATGGACCCAATTTCCCAGGAATCCTGAAACAGCCATGTTCATAGTCAAGTGTACACAAAGGTCAATATTTCTGCAGACATGACTACATAATAATAAAGAAAAACAACAACCAGCTGTCCTGTGTCAGGTGGAAAATTACTTCCTGTGATTTTTTTTAACAAGTATAAAAGCTTTGAACAAACTTACCAACCTCAGAAAACACCATCTTTATTCTCTCAGCTTGTCTGTTAAGCTTTATGTAAAATTTTCTCTCATTCTCCTCCCACTTGTCTTTTATAGCAATGACATATCTCTTCACACCTTTGCCTACCCACTTCTCCCACAAACGCAGTTTTTAATAAAATAAGTCATTAAGTATTATATTACAGACCTAAAAAAGTCATTAGCTTTACCATTCATTAAGAGCCAGTTATGTGCTAGTCTTTGGTAGTTATACCCACTTTCACGTGATTCTTTTTAGATTTCTACATTGTATTTATAAACTCCATAAGTAAATTTATGTTCAGCAGATTAAAGCCTGGTCTTAACACAAATATTTATCAAAAATTGTTTAGCTCCACCTTCTCTCCCTTTAGACAACTAATTCAGATTAGTTTGGACACAAGGGAGGAGCAGCTCTAAAGATTATTTGAGCAATCATTTTCCTCATTGTCTGAGATCCATGTTGGTAGAGGGGTTGCAGGCACATGCTTGCAATCGTATCACAATGCAAGGCTTAGTGTTTGGAGCTGAAAAACTTCATCATCTCCTTCTTATGAATTTGAAATTGTCAGAAACCATTTCTTCCATAAATCACAGAAAGTAAATGAATGCTTTCTAACTCTTCCATCCCCTGATCACAAAGAAACATGAGGTAATATCCTTCTTCACTCACAGAGTTCTGCAGCTACTGTTTTTCAAAATCTATTGGTCAATGTCATCAATATAAAGTCTTTGAATTTTCTCCACAGCTTCTATTCTGGGCTGCAGGACCTGCATCAGCTTTCCGCAGGTCAGGTCTTTTTACAGATATTCATGGATTCTTTCCATTTTTTGCCTCCACCTCATAGTGTGTGGAACACCATCCACATAAGGGCTCACTGAAGCAATAAGGCCACTAATTAAAGTCTGGCATATAGTTTGCATTGCTGTATGAGCCTTAGGCAATTATCTCAATTACTGTGAACTCGGAGCCGAACCTGGCAGTATTTCAAGGTGGAACCCGCAAGTTTGTCTGCACCGAACCTTCAGAAACTCTGAACAATTAATAATAGTGGCTTTATATAATCTGCAGAAGAGCAATGTCTTATTTTTCAGTCATCTTAAAAATCACAGAAGATAAGAGCTATCCTACTGTGTCTCTCCTTTTTTTTTCATGGTTGCTCTCCCTCACTGGAAATTATCAAGGCCTTAGGCCCATGTGGAGAATCACTCAGATCCCCATACACTCACCAACCATCCCTCCTGCAGCTGAGCATCCCTTGCAGCAAGAAGGGAAGCCATCAGGAGCCCAAAAATACCCTACCCTACCCTACCCTGTAGCATCCATTTATCTCTCAGGACCTGCACAATGTCTCACTGCCATCACCTGCCAAAGTAACTTAAAACTTGGAAATGTTTTAGAAACCCAATACGGACATTACAGTCAATCAAAATGAAGCAAGGATATATCTGCTATGATATCTACTGACATAGTTGGAAAAAACCAAGAAGCTTTCAGGCACACAGATTGCTTTTCAATTACAATTGAGATTCTGTGTTTGTTATAAATCCATGCAAACATTGTTTGCTGTAACCTGATAAAGAGCTTGTCTTTATGAGGATGGATACCATATTAATTTGCTGCTAACATTCAACATTTTGAAAAATTGAGTCATTCACATTTCAACATTTTAACTGTCCTCTATTTTTTTCAATTTGCCTGCACTTGTACATACATGATTCTTATAAAAGCCATGGTTAGCTTGGTGTAGCTCACATTTTCTTCTACAGAATTCTAAGCCAATAACCTCAATTACTGTCTGAGTATGTCTTAAACTAGCATTGTGTTTTTCCTAAAACTTGCCATAATATTAGACAGTTGCCAGCTAAAGGAAGAACAAGGAGCAGCTGTAATTTGATAAGCAATTATTGTAATGTACTTGTTTTTAACAGATTTCAGTTAATTCAGGCAGAGGAGGATAGCTATGAAGTTGTGATTTTAAGATGTGGGAAATTCTGCATTGTCACATTAAAAATAAAACACAATTTATATGTTTCATGTAACAGTTCAAAGAACGAGGAAACTATTTTTTTGACTGATATAAAACTGAAAAGCTAATATTGCAATTGTGGAAGATTGAGCTTCTGCTAAAGTAAAAAATCATAATTGGGATCTGGGATATAAAAACTGTGGAGTGAGATTTATCCTGAAAGAGTAATTAGAACCTGCCAAGCAAAGTCACCGAAATCAAAGTAAGGTTTATGCAAGCTAGATGGTATTCTAACGTTATGGAGAAAACAAAATACCACAAGAAATGAACCTGGAAGCAGACAAGCAGACATACTTCAAATGAGTCTTCAAGAGCTACACTAAAGACACTTGGCCAAACAATACAAACCAAATTATGATCCAATATTTGAAAGAAGATGTAAGGTGGTAAAAGCAAAGAGAAGAAGGCCCTTTAGCTCAAAGATCACTTCATCGGCATGAGGCACAGAACTGCAGTAGCAGAGGATAATACTAAAAGCCTTGCTGCAAAAGATGTGTTAGTTTTCAATTAGTGCATTGGCAGTATGGTGCCAAAAGCAGTAACATTAGTTTCAACAGAGCCTCATGTTTTAAAACTTATACTGATACCACTCAGTGTTATAAAAAAATACTGTCCAGGTTAACAAACAATGTGAACTTGATCTGAGAGTAAATAAACTGGAAAAGATGGAATTTGCAGTAATACTTCAGGGAAAAGCATCTTTTAGTATATTTTTAAATGAACAAGTATGTCTACCGAAGGAAAAGGGGGCTAAAACAACTGAGGGAGAGTTTAAGGAGAATTTCCAGGTGGATATCTCATCAGAGTATAGAATATAGGTAATGGACCCCAAATCTTCACTTTGTCCCAAGGTAAAGGATGCATATCAGAAGACACTCATCACTCTGGAAATCAAAGACCAAACAAAAGAACCAGTAGAATAGTTGCATGTGCTGACCACTACTAGAGAAAAAGAAAAAAGAAAAAAATTACAATGCATTGTTTAAGTTAAATAGTAGAATACATAAATTAGGGATATTTTCCAGTACTTCAGAGAGATTTTATGAGAGAAGGCTAAGGTTAATTTTATTTAATGTAAGAAATACATTGTGTATGTGCTGGTAGTCACCCTTCCAAAAATACTGTATACACCTGTGCATGTTCAATTTCTCTTTTAGGTGATTCTTGCACTGCTATTCCCATTACATGCCATAGCCAACATGCTGAAAGTTTAAAGGCTGACAAGAGAAAGTTCAACACACACACAACATGATGTGTGTTATGTGTGTGTGTGTACATTTTATGATACATATGATACCATGATCCTCAGAAGAAATATTTTCATGCATGAGAAGTTTCCTAAAGTCTTGCCTAAAGTCTCGGTTCCCTGATGAACACTTTTACATACAGTACTCCTGAATAGTATTCCTTGAATAGGTCTAGCTAATCAAGCAATCCAGATTTCTCCAAATGACTGCAAAATCTTCAGTGTTAGTTATATCTCCATCCACACATTTTATCATTGCTGATTTCATATTTACTTCCTCATATCATTGCTGAAATGTTGAAAAAACATTGAGCCTAATATGAATCTGAGTAGTACCTCACTCGTAAATCCACCATTTGATGATGATTCACCATCGACAAGCATTTGAAATATGTCATATATCTAATACTTAGTCCATTTATCAAGTGCTTTTTTTGCTGTGCTATAAATCTGATTTTTCACCAGAATATTATTCACTGTACTTATTACAAAAAACTTTATATACTCTATATCTACAGGAAATTCTATGCACCAAACTTCACATTCAATGCAATAAAAAAATCAGGCCTGTTTCAAATTATCTATTTCCTTAAAGTCACACTAACTACAATAAATTCTATTCCTCTTCTTTAATGCTTTTATCAGATAACACTTTTCACATTATTTCACTTGGTTTTGATTTGAGGATAACCAGAATATATTTACATAGCTATCTCTTTTGCCCTTTTGAATTACTGGCACAAATGGGTTTAGTTTTCAACTGTATGGAACTTCCCTGGAATTCAAATGTTTATTAAAATTAACACTAGCAGACTAGATATCTTAGCTAACTCTTTTCAAACTCTAGACTCCAGTTATTGACGTCAGCAGTGGTATCAGCACTACTTCTGTGAGCAGGCTAGAAAGTTCTTCCTTGTTCTTATGTAACTCCTGTACATCAACCTTTCCAAATAGGGAATAGGAACAGTTGTTGAACATTTCCTGCGTAATTATCTTCACTTTAGCCATCCAATTTCATAATGGCCTATCCCATTAGTAGGATCTCCTTTGCTCCCAGTGTAATTGAAAAAAAATTTCTATTACCCTTTTTACTGGCAGCCATAACTTTTTTGCAATTCCTATTTTATTACCAATTTTCTATGCCCTAGATTGAAGCTCATTTCTCTCTCTTCTGCTTTTCTTCAATTTCATAGACTGTTTTTCTATTCTGTTATCTTCATTGCATCACTGAATTAGGGTAAGCTTTTAAGAAAATCAATCTCTTTCCTGATAGGGAATCATGACTTTGAAGATTTTCTGATAATTCTCTAGATTTAATCAGAATGCCTACTTTCTA
The DNA here is from genome assembly GCF_030936135.1 of Gavia stellata. Classification (NCBI taxonomy): domain Eukaryota; kingdom Metazoa; phylum Chordata; class Aves; order Gaviiformes; family Gaviidae; genus Gavia; species Gavia stellata. The sequence continues at coordinate 18,172,715 of NC_082598.1, read as the reverse complement.
ATAACTCTTTCTAAAGGAGCCAAATTTATTAAACTTCCAGTTCAGTAAAATTTATCCACTATAATGAGGTTCAAAATATTGTTACTTCATGGTGAATTCGTGTATTATAAAACTACTGCATTTGGTTTTAAAACCTCCAACAGTGATTAGAGGTTCTTGCTCCATAAATTCTCCTACACCTTACAGTCAGATGTTTTCTATTTTTATTAAATGGTCTTTAATAGGTTCCCTTTTGTAGCTGTATTTGTTTGCCCTTACATGGAGTTCTCAATACTATGCTAGAGATACACCAAAATGTGCCTATTTGAATTCAAATAGTAATTCAAGTGGAAAGTAGAAGGAAAAGGGTTGTGTGCAGAACTCAGTAGACACTCTCAAAAGTATCCATTACTGAAAACTGTGTTACCATACTACAGTTTTCAGACATGGATGCCTAAAGTTAGGCACCAGAATAAAGAATGTAAAATGAGCTAAGCACAAGCAATATGATTTTCTTGGAGGCACTGAGAGGGGTTTTATTTTTTCAGGTGCCTAAATATGGGTTTCAATGCTTAATATTTAGAATATTAGATAGAAAATTGTAAGCAATCATTATTAAACTGTTCACTTCAAAACTAAAATTTGACAAGGGCTTGTAAAAATTGCATGTTGTTTCTTAAGGAAAATGAAAAGTCATAATGTCAATGGACTGGAAATCCCACATCATCCCACGTGTTTTCCCACATCCTTCTCAAAAGCATTGCCTTTGTCAGGTTTTGACTTCAACTCTAATTATTCTGGTTTCTTAATGGAGGGAGAACTTAATTCTATGGAGTACTGAAGGGAATTTGAAGGGAAAAAATATCTGTACTCAGAAAAAGGGTAAATATGTTTTTAATTGGGCAATGCCCCTTCCTCACATCTGGGGGGTGGAGGCAGTGGTTCCATAATTTTAAATACATTTTTAGTACAGTTGAGGAAGCTTTATCATAGCTTTCATCTATCCAACGGCTATTTGTCATTAATTTTAAATATGACTTGAGTTACAAATCTTACACAGAATAGCAACTCACAAGAACTATGTTCCTTCTTAGACAGAGAAAAGCAAGAAAAAAAAAATTGGGTGTCACTTCACTGACTGTAAAGCTGATGTAAAACAGCTATAAGGAGAATCAGATACCCTATTAACAGATCTTATATAAAAATAGAATATAGCATTGTTCATTACACTTTTATTTCTGGTTTGTATTTTTGAGAAATCTTTCTGAGAGCTCATACTGAGGTAAGAGTTTGTTCATCATTTGCAGGAGTACAGGTTTTTATTCTTTCTTCACCTTTTGGTGTCTGTTAAAAATTATGATCTCATGGAAGACCAGAACCTCAATTTGCTTTTAATAAAAGCAGATATTGTGCACAGTTTTCTTTTTATTTGTTTATTAAAAACTGAATGCCCTGATAAAAGGTATGATGAAGGCCCCACACGTACTTGTTTTCACCTGCCTGATTTCGGCTATTAATTTGATCTCAGTGAATCAGCATGTCTTTGGCAATTAGAACACACAATTAAACTCTATGATCTGGTTCTAATGTTTCTCTGCTCTTGCATACTCACATTTTATTTCAATTTTAGTTCTTTAGATTTATAAATAAATGGCATGTCTTCTCCTCTCACCCCAGGCAACCAGGTAAACAAAATCTAAGCTTAATGATGCTGTGCTTTCCTCCCTCTGCAAACTCTTGTAATCGTTCCCATTCCAAACTCTAAGTGTTATAAGAACATGGGTATTAAGAAAAAATGGGTTTGTTGTCATATTTTCTGGACATTTCATCAGCTTTTTATTACAGATTCTTGTAAGCATATTAAAGGTTGCAGTTGATGCCCATATACAAGAAGGGCCAGAAGGAGGATCCAGGGAACTACAGGCCTGTCAGCCTGACCTCGGTGCCAGGGAAGATTATGGAGAGGTTCGTCTTGAGGGAGCTCACAAGGCACGTGCACGACATCCAAGGGATCAGGCCCAGCCAGCACAGCTTCATGAAAGGCAGGTCCTGCTTGACCAACCTGATCTCCTTCTATGACCAGGTGACCTGCCTGGTGGATGAGGGAAAGGCTGTGCATGTTGTCTACCTGGACTTTAGTAAAGCCTTTGACACTGCCTCCCACAGTATCCTCCTGGAGAAGCTGGCGATTCGTGGCTTAGACAGGTGCACTCTTCGCTGGGTAAAAAACTGGCTGGATGGCTGAGCCCAGAGAGTTGTGGTGAATGGAGTTAAATCCAGCTGGTGGCCGGTCACAAGCGGAGTCCCCCAGGGCTCAGTTTTGGGGCCAGTCTTGTTTAATATATTTATCGATGATCTGGATGAGGGGATTGAGTGCTCCCTCAGCAAGTTTGCAGATGACACCAAGTTGGGCAGGAGTGTTGATCTGCTTGAGGGTAGGAAGGCTCTGCAGAGGGATCTGGACAGGCTGGATCGATGGGCCCAGGCCAATTGTATGAGGTTCAACAAGGCCAAGTGCCGGGTCCTGCACTTGGGTCACAACAACCCCATGTAACGCTACAGGCTTGGGGACGAGTGGCTGGAAAGCTGCCCTGCAGAAAAGGACCTGGGGGTGTTGATTGACAGCCGGCTGAATATGAGCCAGCAGTGTGCCCAGGTGGCCAAGAAGGCCAACAGCATCCTGGCCTGTATCAGAAATAGTGTGGCCAGCAGGAGCAGGGAGGTGATCGTGCCCCTGTACTCGGTGCTGGTGAGGCCGCACCTCGAATACTGTGTTCAGTTTTGGGCCCCTCACTACAAGAAGGACATTGAGGTGCTGGAGCGTGTCCAGAGAAGGGCGACGAAGCTGGTGAGGGGTCTGGAACACAAGTCTTATGAGGAGCGGCTGAGGGAGCTGGGGTTGTTTAGCCTGGAGAAGAGGAGGCTGAGGGGAGACCTCATCGCTCTCTACAATTACCTGAAAGGGGGTTGCAGAGAGGTGGGTGTTGGTCTCTTCTCCCAAGCGACTAGCGACAGGACAAGAGGAAATGGCCTCAAGTTGCGCCAGGGGAGGTTCAGGCTGGATATTAGGAAAAATTTCTTTACTGAAAGAGTGGTGAGACACTGGAATAAGCTGCCCAGGGAAGTGATGGAGTCACCATCCCTGGAGGTGTTCAAGGAACGTGTGGACGAGGCATTGTGGGACATGGTTTAATGGGCATGGTGGTGTTGGTTGATGGTTGGACTTGATGATCTTACAGGTCTTTTCCAACCTTAGTGATTCTGTGATTCTGTGATTCTGTGATTGAAAAAAAGGCTGACTTCGTACTGAAAGGGTCCCAAAAATATACTTCATATTTTGAATATGATTATACAAATTCTGCTTATGCTATTTGATGTCAAAGAAGGGTGGGATCATGCTGCAGTTTAGAATAATATAGTTAAAATTCAATTAACTACAAGATACAAGCTCATAGCAAACCAGACTTCATTAGTTCCACTGTTCGTGGAACTACTTATTTAAACACACAGCCAATTGACATTTACCGAGACTGTGAATTATTATTGCTACAGATGCAGAACGTGCTGGGTCTGACAGAGCTTCCTGGCTCAACCTCAGAAACAACAAAACAGAGATACATTAACCCCAGCCAACTCTTGCCCAGAAACAGTTCAACTTACTTCATGTGATACAAAGGCTAAGGTTGTAAACTCAGCAGCCCTAATTTTGCTCCTGGAGAATCATCTCAGTGCCTCAGGATTGCACTTCTCAGCACCCCAACTCCAGAAGAGTTTCTTAGATGGGCACAGCAGCATGTGGACAGCAGAAGTGAGAAGGCTTAAGCCCAGCACCCAAGCTACCCAGGGATATGATCAAAAGATACCCAGTGCACGAAGCCAGCATGTAGCTGGAAAAGCCAATGTTGAGCTTTGGAGCTGAATAAGCTTTACTGAGCCCAAAGTAAGTTCCAAGTAATTACAAAAACATTCTGCTTTTCAGCCAGATTCATAATATTCATAACATCCAGGTTTTTCCACTAGCCTAGAGCTTCCTAGTCACCTTTCTCCAGCATAATCCATAGCTGACTATGGCCAAAACATGAAAAAAAAATTCAAAGTCCATTACTATGTCTGTTGCTAGATGTAGATATTAAAGTCACAAGCAGTGATGTCTATTTGACAAAACTGTCCACTATTTATTTCTATTCTGTATTTGTAATGAAGCAGAAGGAGATGTTATATCCCATATGATGTTAAGGATGCAATAAAAGTTTACCATCTGTTGACAAAGAAAGATGTGCAGGAGCATTTGCTAAAATTAATTATTTCAGTTAAAGCTGAGTATCTTATATCCAAGATTCCCACAGTACCTAGCTGGGGAGCTCGCTGGAACAGTCTAGGGCTATTCTGAAGGACTGGGGGACCCTTGGTGTAGTTCCAGTGTCAGACATGGGCAAGATCAAGGGTGAATCAGGGACTCCAGGCCAGCAATCACTCCCTGCAGCACAGGAGGGCTCCCATGACCAGCTGAATGGCTCACATTGCCAGTGATGTGTAAGTAGGGGTTTGCGGGTAGAAACTCCCCCTGGGAGTGGTACAGATGCCTCTGTTGGGATGCTGTGCTCCAGCTTCTCACGTGCTTCAGGAGCTCTCAACAGCAAGGGAGCAGCAGCAGGCACATTCCTCCACAAAGTCAGTGTCCTGGGAGACGCAAAAAAGCCAAAGCAGCATGCATGGATCTGTGATGGGAACAACTGGGAGGGAAAGTGCTCTGAATGAGGGCCTGGGGTCGCGTTAGCCCCTGGCAAATCCCCACCTGCCAATTTTAAAAAGAACTGGAGAACAGTAATGCTGGTCTGGCATTCATGTAGTAGTTTATTTATCAAAACTCATGCTTCAGGGATTCAGTCAGTCCCTTAATTACATTAGGAAAATTTTCCCTTCCTTTCCTCTGCAACACACAACTGAGAGGTGCATTCAGAGAGACAGCTGGTTTTTTAAGAGTTATGATATTGGTCAACAACAGAGAAGGTCAATCTGCTTCCTTTGCTTTCTTTGCTGCAGTCCACTTTCTTAGCATGTCTGACTGAAGTATTCTGCTTACATGATCATATCTCCATCACTAGATTTGGAAAGTGTGAACTTCTGTTCTGCTTGCAACAGATATTCCAGGACAACGAATATGTCATTGTTTAGTCTCCTGACATTTGGAATGATTTTCATTAACAGAAATCTTCAAACTATAGGGGAAGATCAGTATGCAATGTAACAGCCTTTAATATACAGAAAGTCACACTAAGTGAATAAATGGTATTCTTCGGCAAGCTGATCTGCTGAAAAATCTGACTTTCATATTCCCTACTTAAAGAAACAGCCAAGACCTTGAACACAGAAGAAAAATAAAACAGAACTACAGACCCAGCTGTGATGGAGTCATGGGCTCAGAGGCAGAAAGAGTGCTCCATAGAATGAATTTCACGGACCACTGGATCACTAACAACAGATATCCAATAGGAAAACTAATTCAACAGGTAAGCTTTATTCTGTGTAGTAGGCAGATGGAGAAGGATTTAGCTGCCTAAACACAGGCAAAAATTTTAGATGCTCCAGAAGCTGGAGTTATCCACACTTGACTGGCTGGTAGACTCATCACATTCTGTAGTTGTAGCCAAAAGCAATAGGGAATCTAAAATGAAAAATATGTCTGGACACATGAATATCAATAGGTAGCAAAAGTCCATTTAACAGTCATAAACTGTTTGGGCTCTTAAGTCTTCCTGTTATTTCCCAGGAAAGAGACTGGATTTTCCATATGCTAGAAATGAAAAAGGTGTACACATCCTCGACATCAGTTTTTATTTTCCTCCCCATTCACCATTCTTTTGTTCAGAGTTTCATATTGAAAATCAAATGGCTAAATTTAGAAGATGAAATCTATATATTGAAAAACTGCAATGGGCCTCCTAAATTAGGGCAATGAGTTAGAGAATAGGCCTGGTTTAAAATATTGAGATAAATCAGTCAGACATCAAAGGGAATGGAATTAAAGTGGACTGATACAGCCAAAACAAGGAATCAAACAATGATTTTATTTTTTGGCATGGACTTATAACTGCTTATAGAGCCAAATTTATTATGAAAATGTGGTGATGCCATACTAATAGGCTGTATTAAAGCAAAAGACAGCATTGCCTTTCTTTTCAGGGATATAATATGTCCCTACAACAAATCGTTCTTCACTGCTCCTGAAAGTTTAAAGTACTGGGTTAGTCATAAGGCAACAAAAGCAAGCCTCCAGCAGTAAGTTACGCTTCCTCTTTTTTCAGATTAGCTACTCTAACAATTCACCCTGAGAAAATAGAGCTACCATGTATGATAGAGCAAAAGCACAATCCCATGAATACTGAGTAAGACAGAACCAGAAGGTATGGTTAACATGGGTCATAACAGGTAACAAAGCTTTAGCAGGACTTGCAGGTCCTATCATGCTGTTATAAGAGACACACAGTATAACAGTAGAGGGGTTTAATAAAGAAGGAAGATAAAGGAAATCCATTATTTTCTGTATCTGTATCTTGTATCTTCCCTTCCACTTACAGGGAACAGGACAGATAAGTAAGCCCAACAAGTCATCAAGCAGACTATTAACCGCTTTTCTACAGCTCTGTCTGCAGGTTTGTGAGCAGGTAGGGAAAGAGCGCTTTAACTATTTCCCTTCATGCCTCCATTCCTCACATCTCTCCCTCTACAGATTTGCTGAGTAGCAAAGCAGGTTTCCTTCCTCTCTGGAACCCTCAAGTGAGACTTTCCTCCTTCTTTGGTACATCTGGATTCTAGAGGAGAGAAATGTTTCTGCTTTTAATTTGCTTTCTCTACTTTCTGCTCTCTGTCTTTAATGGTGCTCCCATCAAGACCCATGGGCTCCCCAGGGAAGAGGAGTTTGTGGGGTTTCTGCAGTGCTTCCAGCAAAAAACCTGAGCAATATCTCCTTTGTAATCTGTGCCCCACAGTTGCATAAACAAGAGTTTTAACGTGCAAATGCAAACAGGGAGTGACACTGTTGATTCAAATGGTCCATATTAGCATATCACATGTAGTACAAATGGACCTAGCATAAAGTCATTTGTTCTAGCCAATATATGCATTAGCTTTCTTTTTATTCTCCAGTCAAAATATTTGTCAAAGCAAGAATAACATTCATCTAAATCGTGATTATGGAAAATAGTTCTCCATATGATATGGTCAACCCTCCCATTAAAATATTAATTAGCAAATGATAGCAGTAAATTTTCAGGTATGTTTTTAATACCTAATTCACACATTTCATGTCCTCTGAACCATAGTTTACTTTGTAAACATTTGCTAATCTAACAAAATATATACTGCCAGCCTCAGGTCATAATTCATGCAGATAGCAAAGAGGACTTCATGCCATTTTATAATGTGACTTCCCCATTTAATTAACTCCTTTAAGCTGTTAGTATCAGACTTTTTTTCCTAGCTCTTGTGTTTTTGCTTGTGTGACTAAAAAGCTCTATGTTCCATTCAGCACAGGTCAGCTTCCTCCCTCTCTCATAGCAACAAAATCCTGGCTACATCTGAAGTGGATATGCTAAATGGGAGGGATTTCACATCATCTCTTGTCTCTCTAGCTTACATGCACAAAATGCCACAGTTCTGCTCAGAATGTATTTTTCAGCAACCATTTTGTGTGTGATGCTTATCAGTTTGCTATTGATGACCACATCTACTCAGTAATAAAAACATATCAATAACTAGTCTGTCTTATGTTCTTTCCTAATTCAGTAATGTAATGTATGGTATATACAGACATTCTTTTCCCAATTTTTTAATTTTCCAAAAGCCATGCTTAAAGAGCATGAACTTTTAGAAACCTGCTTGCTATTCTTGCTTAAATAAGAAAGCCACATTCTTCTCTGGATGCTTCACTTAGAAAAAGATTTGATGCTATCAATTTCTTGCACCACTTAAGCATTACATTGAACATCGTAGCAAATTTTTTCTGACACAACTTACACTTTTTGTAAAGACAAGGTCCAGTCCTGTAACCCTGATTCAAATGACCACATGGGATTAATCTCATCAATTTCAGACAATCTATTTGCATTGGTGCTGTTTAATATTCTACTCCGTCTTGCTGAATCAGACCATTAGCAAAGATATACAAATGTATTCAGCCATAGGCAACTTGTATTTCACTGTTTCTAAATTAATGAGCTTATCCTGCAGCATAAACAGTTCTTATTTTCCACAAAGCTTTGAAAGAATGAACATGGTCAAGATTAAACTCTTCTTTTATTATGATATCCGTTATTTTTTTATTATCCATTACTAAATTTTGTTGGGTGCCCTGCAATCAGAGAATGTTTTGTTGCTGAGTTCAGTGGTAAAAGGATTGTTTCTACAAGGCACAACTGAAATATTTCCCGACCAGTTGGATGAACTTCTGAGCTCCCTTCACTTCTAACGAAGCACCACTACTTAGCAATGATAGAGCATTTACTAGCTCTCAATAGCTTTTATTCAGTGAGGCTATTTATGACAGCAGAACTAAAAGTGAGTATAAGCATGTGCAGTGTGACGGCTTTGACAAGAGGTTCTGCAAAGAGTATTGCTAACACAACACCTTACTCCTCAGAGCAAAGGCAGGCAATGTGGTGCATTGCTGACCAAGCTGCTATGTTAATGCTTGAAGAGTAATTGAAGTTAAAAGGGCTTTTGACCTAATGGTAAAAGGAAAAATTAAATACATTTACCAGTTTGGTGTAGTAATACTGCCCAAATCCATGTAACCTCATTTACGTTCATCTACATTACTGCAGTGATGTTTCTCTCCTTTTATCTAAGTCAAAATTCTGGTTTGATAGCTTTATTGGAAGGGGAATATGAGAAACAGAAGGTCTGCTGCAGCTGAAGGGAAAAGGAAAGATCAGGACCTTCAGTGTGACTGCAGTGTGCATTGCCTGAGTTTTCCTTTCCCTCTCCTTAGACAAATAAGAGTGTTTCTAGTCTAGGTTACCATAGTTTCTGGTTTCCTTAGTAACCCCTTTGAGATCATTCATGTGTTTGTGTCAGTAAGAAAGGGTGTGAGGGGGTCTAAAATGGAATACAAACCTCTCAAACTTGGAGTGAAAAAATCCCAGATTTTCTCCTCAATCAACAAAACCAAACAAAACTTAAAACAAGCAAAGTCTCACTGGAAATCAGCTGAAATAATTATGAGTGGGTATAATTTAAATCATGATGTGATGAAAGGACAAGTTTGTTCTCAAGTCAGAACCATTTAGGGTCTCCAGGGTAAACCTGGAAGTTGAACAGAAGAAAAGCACACTTATTATCCTTGGGATGGGAATTTGGAGTTATGAACTCTGACTCGCAAGGATGCTTCCTTTCTAGAGTTTTGTTGCATGGTGGTTACAAAGAAAGTGGTTACCCACTTGGGGTGTAATATTAGCAAACAAAAACAAGGCCAGTAAGAATTACGTGTTTTCTAGTAGCTTTGTGTAAGTGTAATAGAAATGCTGTCACAATGATACACCCAGTAGTATTTTGTACAGTACTTCCTTCTCCTTTCACCCAATTGGCACTAAATACCACAATAACATGTTCCATGAGTTAATGGCTTGATCTTACTTTTTTTTAATCTGAAGTAATGGATATGCTCCTTAACTACTTGAGAATTTAAATTTATATTTAAATTTAGACATTTATTTATGTTTAAAGAAAACTATTTTTTACTAGTAGCCTTCACTGACCCTTATTGTTGTGCATCTGTCCTGCTGTAGAAAGAAAATTGTCAGTAGATTTGCTCTTTTGCTCTTGTTCTTGAAGAGCCCTTTTGTGTTTGGAAGCTATGCAGACACTTAACTGAAGCAAGTCTTAGCTAAACAGCATAAAAAATGAATATAAGAAAAAACATTTTTACTGTGAAGGTAATTGAACACTGGAACAGGTTGCCCAGAGAGGTTGCAGAGTTTCCATCCTTGGAGATATTCAAAACCCAACTGGACACAGTGCTGGGCAACCTGCTCTGAGCAAGGCGACTGCACGAGATCTCCAGAGGTCCCTTCCAATTTCTGCTGCTATGTGACTCTGGGATTCTGTGAAGTGTGTTATGGTTGGGAAACTGGCTAAATGCAGATTACTGAGAGAACTAGAAAAAGTCTATGATACCTGTAAGGAGGCACCAGCACATGCAAAAATGCTGTTTCATAAATGTAATACTTTCCTAAGTTAATTTATAGCATTTGAGAGTTTAAAGTGTAAGTGCTTTTGAGGATATTTCCATATAAAAAATAGTGAATAGTAACTATGGCATTGGTATTAAATAGGTCTAATGTCCTAACAACAATTTTGATAATTACAGGATTTTGAATTATAGGAATTTCAGGAAGTTAGAAGAATTAGAAGTTACAGTCAGAAGAGTTTCTTTTTTGTACGACAAAAGGTACAGCTCTTGTCACATACAAACGGGAGAAAGATGGAAAACAAGTGCATAGACAACTTGAGAATAATATGAAGGATGAAATGCTGGTAGAAAGACAGCAACATAAACATATATTGGGTTTTTTGTTCATATTTCCCATTCTTGTCCCTAAGCTGTCATTCTCCTGCACTATTGATGGCTTGCTGTGTTTCTGAAGGCAGTGATGGCAAAGCTGTTGATACCACTTTTCTAATTTTTGGCTTCTGTGCCAATGTTTTTTAACTTAAAGTAAGAGATTGCAAAATACATTTGTTGATCTTTGTCTAACTAATTTTCTAAAATGAAAATAAAAAAGAATGACATAGGTTAGCAATGAACGGTTTAGTTCATTTCTATGAGCTTCTCCTCAGAAGTGGTTTGAAAAGAAATTGAAGTTTTCATATACTGTACATGACTGGAGCATTAGTAACAGCCTCATTCTATATACAACGCATTACATACACATCTTTAATGAGGTAAGCAGTTTCAGTAGGTGGCTCCTAATGAGCTATTTGCTACATTTCAGAAGTGATTTATTGATTGGGTTTCCATTAATTATCAGTAGGAGCTCTGCCCTTCAGTAGATATGTCTCCACTGGCCAGTTTATTGTCCTTAAACTATTCTCTGATCCTACCTTTGTTTGATGTTTCATTGCCTTGAATATTATAGAATATTTACTTCAGCACAAAAAGGAGAATCAGAACAGTAATGTTTTGCGTCTGTTTTGCTGTGACAAAATTAACTACCTACTGTCCACACCAAAAAACACTCAGGACCTTTCCTTCGGATAAATGCCACTAAAAACACATGGGAACACAGTGCACCACTTAAAAGTCTGACTCAGACCTCAGTAAAATCAGTGGGAATCTTTCTATTTAATTGAATAAACTTCAGATCGGATCCCAAATAGCCCTGGCTTATATTATACTCAAAGAAATCTCTTTTCTCTAAGAGGCAGAGATTACTCCCTAGTGACTTCTAATGCTGTTTTTGAAAAGCAGGAAACTGTAAAGATGAGACTGCAGAATAACAAAAAAATAATGGAAAATACCATTACCACAGTTTACTTCTTAGTTGCTGACCACAGAATTCAAGAGTCAGCTCAACTGAAAAAAAAACAAACAAACAAAAAAAAACCCCTACAGTGAGGACTGTAGTTTGTATGTGTCCAGACTGCTGGGAAAATTTCCCCCCTCATGCTTAAACAGTCTGGACTGTAGGGGCTACTTATAATTTGGGCATCATTCTTGGTTTGCAAACTGAAAACACTCATGTATTAAGTAGAATGCTTTTAACATAAAATACTAGTGTAACACATTAGTGCAATAACTAAGGGTAATATTTTTAGAAAGATACATAGTATTGCATATTAATATATTTTCTTCTTAGTAAAGTGGGTTCCTTCCAGATCTTGATGTTTACTATTCAATAAGATGAAACAAACAAGTGTTACTATTTTCTTTCATCTTCTCATTTCATCTTTTACTGCTGACTTTCAGGTTTCATATGAAAAACATAATGAGCATTCTTTAATAGACAAAAAAAAAAAAAATCATTGGCGTTCTATTCACCAATTAGCAACTAGCTCTCACAATAAAAATAAGTCTTTTCTAACCCAGAAACATGCATAAATATGATAGGAATCATTAATTGGATAGCATACTTATTATGATACCATATATTGTACTCATCACAGCCACAGAATCACATATGAAGTATCCAGTACGGTATGTTACTAAAATGCCTTTCTTATACAGATAAGGTTATACTTCAAACATCCTTCTTAAAATACATTTCCATAAAACCTGCAATCAGATGTCTCAGAGGATTAGCAAATCGATGCCTATACTTTCAGTTTCAGGTACATGATTCAAGTGTCAAAAGGTTGTGGTTATCAAAACTTGTTACCATCTGACGGTGTTTAATGGCTCATATAATCCAGGGCATACTTCACTTCTTGCAGCAAGTGATGTCCTCCCACAACAAAAACAGATACTGCCTGGGACACTTGGTGACAACCTCAAGGTAAGGATCTTGAATCACAGAGGCTTAAATGATCTCTCAACATTTGGGGTGCCACCCCAAACCATGGTTTAGGCAAAATGATACAGGGAACTTTTCATTAATGCTGTCTGGTATTGAACCTTGATGATAAAAATATTACATTACCATGAAAAAGAGCCCAGGGGATAGTCTTTTTTTGTACATGATGGCTATTTTTAACAGTTCTTATCCTTGAGTGCTAGGTAGCAGTACAGGGATAATACTGATAATACTGATTTCAGCAGAGGCTGTCTGGTAAAGTTGTTGGTGAACCAGCCAGAAAAGTGTCTTATTCTGACTAGACTACTTGTTTCTAGTAACTTTGTCATTTGTTCAGGTTCAGAGGCAAAGAAAGAAATTCATGTTCCTTATTTTCATCCCCTGGCTTTGTGTACTTTTCTTTTAGATTGAGAAACACTGAATTTCCAAGGTAGTATTAAATAGATGCATTGTCAGTAACGCTAAGAAAATCCCTACTCTTATACAGTTAATTAGTCTTGTTACATTAATTGAAAACCATTCAGAACTCATATCTGAATGGAGGGCGAGCTGGGAAAGTGGCCAAGCGGGGTTTTAGAGAGCGATGCACAATGTGCCTCTCCACAGCCTGCTGGAGGCAACGGACGTTGCCTTCACAGGGCAGTGGATCAGGCTACGCTCCTATTCAAAAATGTTGCTGAGGAGCCATGTATTTATCTTAAGTAATCGCATTTAGTAGCAGTTATAATAATGAAAAAGGTGGAAAGGGAAAGCCTTTTAAAAGGCTTTCAGCAATTAAGAAGCAAGGAAGCTATCTTCTTCAATGACCATAAGGGTGTACAGAGGGCAGATTGATAATGACTAAATGCTCTTCAGGAAATAGCTGTGCCCTCTTGCAGGTATTTGCAATGATCAGAACACATTTTTGCCTCTTTTTTTTGTTCCCAGTTTGGTTCTTTGTATAACAGAATGCTAATAAAATAATTATAGATCATAAATAAAAAGTAGATCAAATATTCTGTTTACACAGAGAAACTGAACTTTGCAGTGTAGCAAAGAGGTAAATGGACTAGATTGAAAACATTTTTAAGAACTGGATCATTGAATGTGAAGAAATGTTTTCTCAGCTCTTTCTTGAGCTTTCACTCTAGAAGAAAAGATAAAACACAGTAACAAAATACTGTATGATGGCTTTCTCTTACTAAAAGGCAAAAATATATAAATATAGAAAATTAGGCATTATACATACATTTGGAATCTAGTTTATGGAAAAGTGAATCACAGTGCAGTTGTCTTAAGGAAAATAAATGTGTTTGTAGTGGGTTACCCTTGGCCAAGGACCAAACTCCCACCCAGCTGCTCCATCACTCCCCCTCTTCAACAGAACAGGGGGAGAAAATAAGATGGAAATACTCACATGCTGGGATAAAGACAGGGAGATTGCTTACCAGTTATCACCACGGACAAAACAGACTCAACTTGGGAAAAAAATCCATTTAGTACCAATTAAAATAGATTTGGGTAGTGAGAAACAAAGACAAAAATTGAAACAACACCTTCCTCCCCTTCGTCCCAGGCATGACTTCACTCCTGCCTCTTCTTACCTTCCGCCAAGCCTGAGTGGTGAGGACTGGGGAGGGGAATGGGGGGTTGTAGTCAGTCCATAATGGTTCCTCTCTGCCGGTCCTTCCTCCTCACACTCTTCTCCTGCTCCAGCATGGGTCCTCCACAGGCCACAGTTCCTTCAGGGACTATCCACCTACTCTGGCATGGCATCCTCCACCGGCTGCAGGGAAATAGGTGCTCCAGCACCTTCAGCAGCTCTTCCCCTCCTTCTTCCCTGGCCTTGGTGTTCGCAGGGCTGTTCCTCACGCTCTTCCTGCCCACCTCCCCACCCCCCAATCTGTCCAGCATTTCCTTTACTTTCTTAATACGTTTATCTGGAGGCTCCCCACACATGACTGAGGGGCTCAGCTGTGCCCTGCGGTGGGTCTGCAGGAGCCGGCTGGAACCGGCTGCGTCCGGCACAGGGCAGCCCCGGCCTCGCCTCACAGAGGCCGCCCTGCAGCCCCCGCTGCCAACACCTCACCAAGTAAACCCAGTACAGTGTTTGGTTCAGAAATTTGATTAAATTTAAATATGAGGGAATGAAAATACATTAAGCAAGGCTCTTGGTAAGGAAAGCCTTCGGAGGTAATAACAAAATACTCCTGAACAGTTGTAGGATATTTTTTACATTCTTGTGGTACAAGCTGATCCAAATTAAATCCAATTGTACATTGAAAGTTAGTAGTAGCACTTGATTTTCTGACAAATCTATAGTTCTTCAAAGAGGCAGATCATTTGTTTTCTGGAAAATGTTGACAGACTGCTGGAAAAGATTCAGCTCTTGGGAAATAACGCTTCGAAACAGAGGATGGTGTTGAAAGTCTTTGTGGAAAATAAAGATATGCACCTGAAGGCTCTCCTCTTTTTATCATGCTGTGGTTGGACTAGTAAATGTATCTTTCCTTCAAAATATTGCCTTTTTAGATCACTACAGCGTTCATTCCAATGTCTTGAATACCGTCAGGTTTGTAAGATGCTTTAGTAATCAAGACTGTCATTAAATGCTGTAATTCATTGCTATAGTGTATTTGCTCTGTTTTCCTTTCCTTTTTCCTCCCATGTGTATGTCATAAATTACTGTAAGTCCAGATATCATATTATAGCCATCCTCATTCATTCGTCTGCATCATCTTTGACTTTTTGCTACTATGACTGTTTTTCTTTTTTAACTACAGATCATTTTGTGACCTGAGCTCTTTCTGTAATAATGGAAAAACCCTGGGATCAGGGCATGCATTTTGCAAAAATTGATGCTTGAATTATTAAATACAACTCTATTCCCACGTGCAGTGAGAGACAAGTAGAAAATGGAAGCTGTCTATAATTTAATTATAGTACATACAATAATAATCAGTTGTCATTAAGACCCTGATTTTCACTGTGATGTGCAAATAGAGAAATGCCCAATTCACAACTGAGGTGTTGTGTGGCTTGCAGAGCAGGACTGGGTTCTTCTTTGTGCAAAACTGGACTTTTTGTTTATTTCTACGATTTATTTCTGGTGACAGTATGTCACTCTAAACTTTTAATTGCACACAGTGAATACCTGACACTAATAGGTGTGATAACTTAAAGAATCCCTAGCTTACAAATAATTTATTTTTCATGCAAATTGCAATAGATGGGCATATTCTAGAAAAGGAATCAGAAACAGTATTCTTATGTCTATGTGATTCCAGTTTAAATTGTGAGCCCATGCTGCTATTTTGAAATTAAATGCCATAGTCTCAGCTCTCTAATGATAGAAATTTGTTGATTATTACAGATCTTTAAACAGCTCTCAAGCACATACCGAAACAGATTGATAATGCCAACTGGATACAAACTGGAAGTGTTAAATTCTGCTGCCAGTTTCAGATGCTTTGAAACACTTCAGCAGTAGAGTTCTGGTGGCTCCAAATTGAGGACTGTGCTAAGCACTGTATACATATGTAACAAAAGGTCCCTATCTTAGCCAGCTTACATCCCAAGCATAAAAAGATTCCCATTGACCAGATGTATGCTCAAGTGACACTGGGCAAAGGTCATTAACACAATGATATGAAGATATGATAAATTCAAAGTCTAATTATCATAGCTGTGCAACTGAAGTAGATACTGGCAAGAAAGATGTCCATTGTCCATTGAAGGACAACTGAAAGTCTACTTGTGGCACTGTGTGGAGAAAGACATGCAGCCTGGGAAATACCAGAAATAGGTTTCAAACATATATAGCTCGTATTGAACATGTGGTGCTAGTAATGACTAGGTTTTGTGTACATGTTTTGAATATTAATAAATTAAATAAACAATTAAAAAGGCACATGATGAAAATTATAATCTATAGGATTTTGTCTAAGGAACTGATTAGACCTCTATGAAGGAGAGGTGTAAGGCGGATTCAAGTTGCTGGACAGTTGACACAATGGTGCTGGCAATGATTAAGCAGCAAAACACTCTCAATGCTTTTCAGTTGCTGTACAGCCTTAATAAAGAAACCCAAGACATAAACCAGGTCAGTTTTGAGCCACTTCAGTCAGTCGTTGTGTCTGGGCAAGGCTGAGCAAATCAGGTCCCTATGAGAGTTGAGATTTGAGGTAGACCCTGGGGCAGTGAGTAGTAGCTTCTGGAAGAGCCCATGAGCCCTGTAGCGCCTGGCAGGTCAGGGTAACCAGCTGTACTGGCTTTTTTGGCAGCAGCTGTGGACATATTCAGCCCCTCTTTTCCACCCACCACCAAACACAAGGAATTTCTAGAAGAAACATCTTAATGTTCTATATTGCATGTTTTGGGGTTTTGGAGGCTTTTTTTTTTTTTTTTTTTACAGTTTTCACACCCAGCAGAGTGCCCAAACCTGCACACTGGAAATGGCTACTAACTCCCACTGAAATTAAGTGATATTACTTTTCAGACCGGTTGAGTTTTCCCATTCAGTTGAAGAACATTATTCAAGACTACCTGAAAAACATACAAAAACCAAACGCCAAGATTCAAGACTGCACCCCACTGCTAATATACAATGGAAATCACAATACACTGCTTGCACGGGAGCTTGATTGCTGACAATTTCACAGCTACATTTGCCACAGTACAAAAGGGTTTGTTAAGGCCTTAGCTCTCAAACTGGTGCCATGAAATGAGACTCGCAGCTTTTATGTAATCGAAATAATGATTTCAGGCTGTCATAGTTGCAAGCACATTCTTGAATACATGACTCAGGTGCACCTTGTGGGCCTAGAAACCAAAATGTAGACCAGTTATTTACAGATACGCTCTGCAGCTTCAGAGTGGTTTGAACTGCCTACCCTAGTGCCAATGTCATATACCTGAATGCCTTTTCCTTTCCCTTACTAGAACTGCAGTCTGAATTCTTAACAGTGCCTTGATCCAGCACTAAAATAAGGAATTGCATACCGGTCAGACTAAACGCGCCAAGCCCAGTGTCTAGCAGGGACCAGCACACTCCACTCAAGTGTGCCACAAAGAAGGCTTTTACCTGAAGTAAAGCACAAAAATCATCCCATACCTACTCCTTTTTTTATGTAATGTATTTTCCACAGTATTTGCCTACAGAATTATACATTTAAGCCATGCTACCACATATTTTTTTAAAATTACATTTTTTTCAATTTGCTTTCTTTCTTCCATTATAATTATAAGGGCCATCTAATGCTTTTGGTGATGTGGAAGTTTTGAACTACCTTCAGTAAGAGCATAGCTAAACCCTGTAGGCAAAAATTGAGCTCTCTATCACCACAGAATTTCTCTGCTTATAAGGAAGAAAATACTTACTAGCCAAAACACAAATCCACAAGCATTTCACTTCTGGAAAAATACACATTTCAGGATATGGTATCAACAAAAAACCCATCCCCTTTCATCCAAACATTTGTTTTTACACCTGTCATACAGGACTAAATATAGCCTGATTCTGTGCTCTGCCACCATATGTTGCCAGTTTCTGAATGCAGCAAAAGTGGTTTTAGATTTAAAAGGTTCTATGCAAATTCCAGCTGCTAATGGCACTCATTTTTATGTTCAAAAGGGGTTTACTGCTTTATGTAGATATTTAATTTCTACTTCTGGTTACTTACAGTATATTCAGACATCAGATGGCACTTGTCTAAATTTTATATGGTATAATCATCCTATACACGTGTGAAAAATTCTTGAGAAGAATAAGGTACAGCCAACTACTCACAGAAAATGTTAGTTCATGCTAATCAGCACATTATGAAAACACATAAGTCATTGCTTAAACTCATAGCCTCTATATATTAAGACCTTACAGATTACATCTTCTCAAATAGGATTAGAATTATGGCCTTGTTATTACACAGTTCCACAAGCAAAATGGGGTGTTCTGGAAGCAGGTTAAGGGAAGCATGCCTCCCAATGTTTGGGACAAGACTCTTGCTCATAACCTGTACATGCAAACACCTTTAGGTCAGGCACAAAGTAAATCCATAAGCAAATACCACTCTGCACATAAAGTGATAACTTTTTCCAGCATAACTGGAAACTGAACTTATTGTAGTAAGTTCAGCAGAACAAGACTCCACAGAGTGGCAGCAACAGAAGAGAGCATCTGTGGAGAATTAAATATGCCGAACACCAACAACAGAGCACTAATACCATGTTTAAGGACACCTCATCTCACTGTTCCCTGCAGGAAAAGAATCAGCCCTTTCATACCCTTAGTCCTACTGCAGGTATGTTACAAACACATGAAAGGGTTGAATCCCTAATTCAGTCATCCAGATCACTTATGTTCACCCTGATTCAGCTCAGGTATTCCCTGGGTGAAGCTCTCACTGAAGTTCTCACCTCATCCAGATGTTGCCTAATCACAGCTTTTCAGATCTGGCCTGCATCACATCCCAGACCTTTCTCAGCATCAATTCTGCCCTTTTTTCCTAGAAAGTCTAGGTTAGGTGGAAAAGCCTGGCTGTTCTTTTGTTCATAGAAAAAGAGGGTAGAAGAAAAGTTGTCACTACTATATCCAATAATATATAATTCATTTTTTGGCTTCCGGTTGTCTCTAGTAAGACTCTACAACACCTTTAATACTTGATGACCTCTTAGAGAATTACCTTTTTGTTACTCTGTAGACCCTGATCCAGGAAAACTTTTATATACAGTCCAAGTTCATGCTTATCTTAAAGAGTGTCTTCACACCCTTCTGGAGAACAGGGCTTTCTCCAAAACTGTATTCAGAGCGGGGAAGAGGATTTGGAAAACCAGTATAACCATCTGATAGTTTATAATCTATATTCTCTATAAACTGACAAGCAACACCTGAAACAAACAGCATTTCAAAGTCAAAATGTTGCTCAATATTTCAAAATACTGATTAGTCATTTTCTTCAGCAATGTGGAATTCACTAGTGCAAAACAGCAGCTATGACACCTTGTGGAACCCATGCTTTTTTTGTCCTGCCTAAAAGCCAATGGGCAGGGCAAACAGGAGAAATGCAAAAACCTTAGAAAACTAAAAGAAAACTCAGGAGGGAAAAAAACGTTCAAAAGCTGGTTGAGTGTACTTTATGTTCAGGTGCCCAACTTGAAATACATCAAGTGCTTTTGATTTTCAGGAAGCCCCAAACTTACTTTCTGAAGACGAGCTCCTCTAGGACAAGGCACATTGGGAATTCTTTGTCCATTCAAATTGCTTTGAAAAGTATCAGCCAAAGTTGGTTTGAGTTTTCTTAGGTCTTCAACTAAGCTGACAAGTTTTCAGTTGCTCTTCTGCAGAGATACATTATAGGATGATTTGAGATTGACTTTTCTTGAAACTCAAATCAGGCTCCAGCAATGAATTATATAAGACTGTTAATCCAGAGCTTGTATAACTAGTTTGTAACTATTAACTTGTGTAACTTGTGGAACAGTTACATCATCCTATTTTGCATCTGCCTTTTTCTATTTTATGCAATTAAAGACAGTGACATGAAAAGACTATCAATTAGATACAGGGCACATAATGATAACAGGTTTTATAGCCATGATTCTGGGAAGAGTACGTTCCTCACAAAGAAGTTACACAACTGATTCTTAGAAGTGCCAATAAAATCTTTATTCCTCTCCTTCCCCACCCATTCCCATTTTTTTTATTAGGACAAATTTTTATGCTATATTTTGGAAAAACACATTTTATTGCATTTTCAGAATTTGAGCCTGTTTGTCATTCACCTAGTTTATTCACTATTCTGTACCTGTGTGAGGCTTTCAACAGCTTCATATACATACCATACATATATAAATATATGTAAATTGCTTCTTTGTCCTATCGCTTCATTAGGCATCAGAAAAAAAGATTTTAAAATATTTTAGGTCAAGTCTGGAAATATTCACTGCTAGGTCACGCTGTTCTGAACATACTGTCTTGTAAAAGAGCATAACTGGAAACTTGTAGATTATTGCATTGGACTACTGGAATTCCAGTCTCTCCCAAAACTTTTAAAGCGTTTGCAATAACCTCCTAGTTAGAGAGTCATCAGTCATATAATCAAAACATGCATTTTTAGAGATAATCCTTTTAATCCATTTTGAAGTTTTGCATTTCACAACAGAGAACACAGGATGATCTAGTAAGGCAGAACATAAACAGCCAAACTGTACTGCAGATTTTGCTAGGGATTTCTTGGGTCAGAGCAGGCAAGAAGATTTCTAACTGTCACACACTGTGTCTTCCTCTGAAGTAAAGAAACATGGTTTCTCTCTTTCACAGAGCACTTCAGATTTACAAGGTACGTGCTTTTTTCTCCCCGCCCCCCGAGGAAATAAAAGTCACAAAATAAAAGGGGGTTTCTTGATCAGAACAATGACAAAACCAAAACTGACAGAATAAAGTCAAGACATTTCTGTGAAGCTTATTACAACAGCAGGTACAACTTTACAAAATCCAAAAAAGGGTTAGCTATTTGGGAATAGAGTTTCTCATATGTATTAAAGATACTCATGGTTTAAACAAATCACTGTGTATTAGAAGTTAGGATAGCATTTAATATATGGGAAAATTTTTTACTGTAGCTGCTTATTGGAGTTTTTGATACTGTCTTCTTCAATCTATACAATCTTCAATCACTGGCTGTTGGAAAATTCTGGCTACGGGTTTGATCCACTGTGTCTATTCCAGTATGTGTATTCTGTTGTTTATTACATTGATAAAAGTACTATAGTGTCACAAACTGAAAAGACAAAAATACTACCTAAACAAATTAACAAAGCTGAAAAAAACTTAAACAGTATTTCTCAGTCACACTATTAGCTTATGTGCAGTACAGATTAATTCCTCTGAGGTAGCTCATAAATTTGAGACAAAGACTTTGCCTCCTATAAAGTCTGAAAGTTGTAGGTGCCGCCTTCTGTAAATATTAATAATGGCACCAGCGCGAGTGCCACAAGCAAAGGGCACTTGGCCATTCAGAGCCTTCCCAACAAAACCCTCACTACCACATAGACTCGTATCATTAGTTCTCGAAGCTTCCTATAAGATTGCAAATGTAAAGGAATTTATATATATATACCACAACAACATGTGGATTAAAGACCACAGTTACTCCTTCATTGCTACTTGCATTCTGGATGTAGCATTTAAATATTTTTTGCAGCAGTCAGAAAAGCTTCGCTGTGCTTTTGAGCACTCGCAGTGACTGACCCAATCCAAACTACATACGTCCCCCAGCCAGTCTTCTCTAACTGCACTCCAAATTGTACTCTTCAGCTGTAAACTTGGAAACAGCTGCATTTAACCTCTTTTACAGATTTAAAAAAAAAAAAAAAAAAAGGAACTTTCCAATCACTATGAAAGACACCACCCTAAATTCCGCTAACAACCTGACCACCCGAGTGGGTGCCGGGCAGAGATATCTTGTGCCTCGGTTTCCTGGCTAACAAGCAGACAGGCTCAGGAATGGAGCACAAACCTGTCAGGAACAACACAGGAGCCATTCCACTTTTTTGCTGCTCTATCGTTTTAAAATATCCCACAAGCATTCACTTCCTCAAAAGGCAGCTTGAAAAGAGGGACAAGTTACCTTGTGTGCATTTTCCTTTTGAATGCAGGGCAGATCAATGATTCTTTATTTATCCTGTGTGAAGCAAGTGATGTTTTTTCTCCAAATTCTAGCAGACAACACTCCCATCACTGAACCTGGCACAACACATCTCACACAGAGCTGGGAAGGGGCATGGGACTGGAGCAGGTTAGAAACCGGCTGCCTTGGTCACACAGAGAGCACAATTACTTAATGACAGCAATTTACCAGTTTTACAGTTTGCAGTGCCAAGGAAATATCGCTTGTGACAGTGGAAACAAATCAAGCCTGAAGTGGTTATTCAGCACAGAAAATCAGAGCTAGTTCTTCTAACACTGAAAATCATGGATATTATTTCAGTACTTAATTAATGCTTTGGATACCCAGTTCTAAATAGATTTGCTGGAAATTCTGGGACACCGGCCTTTTTAAATAACCGGAAGTTATGGATTAAACTGTCTTTGCTTCTTCCAGTTATTAACTTGACACTAGATTTTCTTCTAATGATTGTTCACTGTATGCCATTAGTCTTCCAACTGTGAGAGTTATTTGTTTATGCTATTTCCCTAAGCAACCCTGATAATTCCCTACTGAAAGATAATGCATAAGAATAGGGCTACCAAAGCCAGCTGAAGTCTTTCAATTCATAGGGACAGGACATTAAGGAAGAAAAGGGTTGTTGAAACCTCTCAAGGCTAGATCTTTACCTTTCCACACTAAACAAGTGCTTTTCAAATTTGTATTATCATCAGTTGTAAAAGGAGTTCATAGACAGAAAAATTACGATTTTTTTGTATTTAAAATCATGTAAAGAGGAAAGAGAGAAAGACATTCAGGTTTCACAGGTAACAAGTTCACAACAGTCTCTCAGGAATAACGTCATCAGTGCACAGAAGGGGAAATCCCAGCTATATGTATTTTTCCCTGTTGTTTATATACAGCTGCAGTGATGGTCTCCTAGAGTTATAGGAAATGAATGAGAGTCAAAATGTGAAAGAATTGGTAATTAAATTAGGAGGTTGATTTTCGACTAAAAAAACAATTAGTCCAGAAACTAATACACAAAGGTTTTTACAGTCGAATAGATTTCAGACCAAAAACCATAGAAATCTATGACTGCTTTCTGACCTACTTTCCATGGTCATCGCTAATTCAATCTTCTTGCCTTTCGTATCTCTCTGTCTCTGCCAACAGACAGATGAGCAGTGGAAGAACAGAAGAGGCAGGTTGGGTTAAGAGGCCAGATCAAGGCAAATCATAGCAAACAAGAGATTGGAAGATTTCAGAGACCTAATCCCTAAATAAGCAGACAATTACTCTTATTAGGATGAACTCAAAGGACGTTGTTATCACAAATATAGTATGCCTCATAAATCACCAAAAAGTGTCCAAGTAAATGATCTATGCATGGATCATGTAGTGTCTGAAACAATTATTATACCACTTACAATATCAAATCCAAATTCTACAAAAAGTTAATCAAGAGAATTGAATAACTAAATCTGTTGAAAAATGAAAAATCAGAAACTGAGGGGAAAATTGAGTACATCAGACATTTTCTAAAAGAATTATTGTTATTTTTGTTTGAGAACTATGTCTTTGTTTTGAAACAGAAGCAATTTATAAGATGTGAAATAACGCAGAAATCATACATTTCATTTCTATTCCGCTATTTTATCTGACCTGAACAACATAAAAGAGTGCTTTTCAAGCTAATATAATTTTGCTTTTTTTCCTCCCTAAGAAACTTCTCATATGTCCCAATTTCTATCCTGAGCTCTCCCACATCAATTTTATTCCTATTTCCTAAGTAAATGAGGTTTATGTAACAGCACTGTCAATTGTCATCTGTACCCCATGTCTTCCAAGAGATTTTCTTCCCATTGACCACTTTAAAATAGCTTGTATGAAGATACAAATTTCTATAACTGTGTCTGAGCATTGACAGCTGTTTGGAGAAGATATAGACCCAAATTCATGTCCCTATTTGAAGCAAGATAGTGTAACTCCACCAGTTCCCTTTTAGACAGGCAGCATATACATGGACTAAGCCAGCCTCTGCGTGAGCTGCTACATGCCCAGCTGAACATGGAAGTGATTTAGGAGCTACAAAAAAAAGAGGGGGAGAAGACAGGAGCATTAACACATCAGGACATTCTGTGAGATGAGAGATTTAAGACACAGATCAGCTGGAAGCTAGTCTCCACTAGTTTTACTGTTGACATGACTTCTTTCTCCCCTCGAATTTTTCAATTTAGCTCCCAAAATGAAGTAGTCACTATTTGCACACTCCTTATTAAATATCAATAAACTCTCAGGTACAAGCTACATGAAAGAGATCCAGAATCTAATCTTGAAATTATTAGGAGGGTTTGAAGGGAGGTACCTTATATGTAATTACACTGCCTTTATTCTGAGGATCTGCATCCTCCCACCTTGGCCCAAGTGTAAAACAAGCCACCGACTGCACTGATCCATGTCTACGGTTCCTAAAGGCAACTATCATGTCTACGGTTCCTAAAGGCAACTATCATGTCCTTCCATGTTAGCTTCTAGTAAACACAAAACACATTGCTTATAGGGAATAATTGCCTTTTTGAGATGAACAGTTTATTCCTCATTGAAAATTATATTGGGACTGAGACAGCTGTAAAACTGATAGGAGTGTCAAGTCTGTCAAAGAACATGCAGAAGTCTTCCCAGTCCCATGTTGTGTGTACATCTATGTAATCCAGTTTTAAGGAATGTGTTGATTTTTTCAGCCTTAAAAGAGCTAACTGGATTTTGTGCATTTCAGTTATGACCATAGGAACCTACAGGACATGTTTCAACAAACTGTCCTAAGTTCCACCCTCTAACACTGAGATTTCTAGAGGAGCTGTGTGCTCCCCACCACCATGAAATAACAGCACCTGTACTATTGTTCTTTATGGTTTTGCAGAAATCAATTTTTATTTATTTGTTCTTGTCTGCAAATTTCACTTCCAGAAAGCTGTCAATATTGGAAATAATAAATATTCCCAAAATGCTGTTCTCTCATTTGCTATATTCCTTTTACAATCCCTTAGGAAAACAAAACAATAACAAAATCGCCTCAAAAAACCAACTACGTTCTTTTTTTTTCAATAAAGCTGTGGAACAAAAATGACTAATTTCAGTGAAAGACTTTTAATTGGAAAATACTATAATGACGAATTTTCAGCCAGCTCAATGCCAAAAGAGAAAGTAGAAATACAGAGGTATTGTTCAGCTCCATGGTTAAGGATGTATGAACTGTTAGACCTTGACCTAGATTAGACACAACTTGGTTTCACAATTTAATAATCACAAATTTGAAAAAAAAATTCTTCGGAAGATGACAGAACAGAGATACAATTTTTAATTTAATGTATAATTTTACATATAGATGCTTTATTCTGGAGTGTTCTGGCCACACAGGGAAAAGGAAAAGGGGGAGTTAACTTTACTGCAACTTTCAGTTTCAAGATTGCTAATAAAATTTATTTCTTTGAATTCAAGAACCGGACCCATTGTTTGTGTTGTCTAATGCTGCTACAGATTTTTATTTCTATAGATATTTTGGCAGAAAATAAAGTAAAAATAACTGGAAATCATTTGGGGAATTTATTTTAAAAATAATTAACAGGAAGTTAACATTTTACTCTAAAACCTTTTAGGACTGTTTCAATTTTTTTAAATTATTTCTTTATACCATAGAAGATTAATACACCTAAAAAGATAGTAAAGTACTAATCATTTAGGTAGTGAAACTCCCTAAGGCATATAGTAAATCTAATTAAATATTTGTGGGCTTTTACTTTTCTTTCTTTTTTTTTTTTTACTTTATAGGCACCTCAATTGAGAGGTAAAAGTATGTGGAATATTGATAAAATGCTATATTAGCCTAATGGCTATAATTTTATCTATATTGAGTAACCCAGTTCATACTAAAAGGGGTTTAGTTAGAGTACAGTTGTTCATACACATTTGCAGACTACCAGCTTGCAGCATGGTGCTCTACTTCAAATGTGTTTTTAGAAAAGCAGGTTCAACTAGGGATATATATGAAACAAATATAAAGCAAAGAAAGTTCACCTTTGAAAAACCAGTGTCTTTCACGTGCTTCTTAAACCAAAGAGGCTATAATTTTTTTTCTGTTATTCAGAAACAATAATTATTTTATAGTTTTCTGCTTTCATACTTTTTTTTAAAACCTTTGAAGCCGTGCTTTTGTAAGAAAAGAAAACATTTTCTTCCCTCAAGACAACAGGAAGAAATTTCTGTTGTGTAGCAGAAGTACAAAGTTCAAGCTCAGAAACCTATGATAGATCTGTATTTATTTATAATAGTTTACCTTCGACCTTATATGGGCTAAAAATATCCTCAGAGTTCTTTCACCTTTTTAAACAATAGAAATTGTTCATGTATTATGATATTGCTTCAATGGTCTTCTAAAAATTGTTTTAGAACTTCTTTTATAAAAGGTATGTGTCATTTTTAACTATAAGAATGTAATAAAACATTTAGTAAAAAATTCTATATTTCTCTACTGAAAGGAATTATGAATCTTCAAAGGTCAGCTATAAATACCTTTTCTAATGCCTTTGTGACTGAAAAGAGCTTCATAATAATGAGCATAATCTTTATCTGTCCAGATTTTCTTTTTCAAGGGAATCACAAATCGGTAATTTCTACCTGTTAAATTGGTTTCTTTAACTCTCTTCTTTACAGGTGCTCTGCAAGATTCATCCTCTCATAGCAAAGGAGAAAAAAATAAACCTGTTTAAAAGGAGTAGCTGGCACCATTGCATAGTAGACTGAGAGACTATCTTCAGGGGAAAAAAAAAAAGACTTCAGGAAGACAGGGGAAAAAAAATCAGTTCTGCTTCAGTGTGTGAAACAAAGTGAAATGTTTTTTGATTAATATAGAGAAACACAGGAAAACCAGATGAACAGGTAGGATTGCTGTTTTCATTGTTTTCTTAGATGGGCCTCACCCATAGTTTTTCCCAACACCAGATCAAATGTACAATAAGTCCTGAAGGGCAAAATAAGCTACTGATGTACCTTTCAAAATTACAGTCTTCAGCAGTTTTTATATGAAATCTATAATAATACGAACAGGCAGTAAAGTTGGAGACATTGCAGAGTTCTCATGCAAGTGCATCTTGTCTGCTGTTTTAAAAGATCTCATGGAGTATTTCTTTCTCTGTTTATTTAGTGCTCTCCTTAATGCAAACCAAACAAGACACTGAAATATGGAGCTGAGTAAACCAGAGTAAGGCCCATGCTAAATACAAGAATTCCCAACATCTAGGGTTTGGAGTTGTTTGGGTTTTTTTAATTATCATCTCTTTTTTAACCTGGAGCGTAAAAATGTTATTTATTTCATGGCAACTAGCAGAGAGAGAAATATATTGACCTTTGTGGAATAAAAAGCGTACTGGGATGGAACCAGCCAGTAGTCTTACTGTCTGTCTCACTCTAACTTGTCTTCCCTGTCAAGCAAAAAATCTTTGAGATATATACGTATAAATACCTCTAAGCATTTTCTATATATCTGAGGTAATATATATGTATTTCCCATGTCCTTACTTAAGACAACTATCACCAGAAGACAAACTACTCCTAGACCTTTCTTGATGACTCGAACACTCCTGAAAGTGTTTGTAACCAAAAAAAGGACCTATACAGATGAAAGTGACAGAATTAGGAGCCTCAGTTTTATTTGAGCTGACACACTGAAAACAGTTCATTTAGTCTGTATGTGAAGACATGGAAGAACATAATTTTTTATGCCTCAGCTACTTAGCCTTTAGACCCCCAGGGTACCAGGGTCTCTTTCAGGGCACTGGGTCGCACATCAACGAGAATAGGAATCACCCTTCAGGTAGGTGTGATATGTACACTTATCTAATAGCAACCAAATGAGGAAAGACAAGATTTCAATCTCTTCGCTTCAGTCTGACTCAAAACCAGACAGAAGAGTAGGGGGTTTTTTTCCCAGAAGTAGTAGCACAGGTAATCAGTTGGCCCAAAAATCTTGTTTTTGAAGGCCTGCCAGCAACAAGTGGTGCTCGAAGGCTGTGTAATGAGCCAGATATCAGCTCTCAACAGCCTGCCCAAGAAATGACATGAATATAGAGCTAGAAGCAAAGTAACACACCTCAGAATAACACACAATGCAAGTGATCTAAGGGTTGAGTGATCACTGACCACCACATGACGCCAGATACAAAAAAGAAATTCAGCTGCAAATGGATCGTCCCCAACCGCAGCTGAAACTCTGGATATGTATAAAACAACAAGGAAGTGTAAGATACTGCTTAAATTTTTAAGTAGAAGCAATGGGGGCTACAAAAAACAGATTAACTGTTACTCTTTTTCCTGAGATGGCTTTAAGGCATTCAGTGCATGCAGCTCTGTTACAGAAATCTGAGGATTATTTCATGTCAAGGAACCATAAAAGGGTACTAATTTTAAACGAGTGCTAAATACTGACGTTTCCAGTGCTCAGGCCAATGCAGCAGTAATTCATTCTGTCTGAACTGTTGCAATCAGGAATGCAACATGAAGCTTTATGTCATGATGCCCCAATTAGTTTAATTCAGTGTAGATCCACACTACTGCTGAAAGGGTTGAGCCTGTCTCCCTCCCCGCTTCCAAGTTCCTGTCCCCTCTCTTGTGCTAGCACTAGCACTCAGGGAGACACGTGGTGCACCAGGCAGAGATCTCATCTCCATGAAAATTACATTTGGGGGGTTAGTTTCTTACCAGATCAGTGCCAGATCCAGTTCACCTTGCAGCTGCATGAATGTTCATGTCTGCTCAAGGGAAGCGCCAAGAATAAACAACTAAGGCTGTGCCCTTCAGTAGCAACAATGATTTATGCCGTTTAAATTGCTGTTAGATGCCCAGGCAATGGCCGCCACAAAAAACCTTAACATGGAGCGAGCAGACTGTTGCCTACTGTAGCTTTGCACAGGATCAGTGACGGTGATTCCTCAGCCACCTCTTGCAGTTTCTTTTTCTGCCTGACACTTCATACATTTTTCTGTTATTTAAGCTATTCAGTTGCAGTAATAATAGTTATTCCAGCCTCATTAACTAATGAGAATAATTGCCTATTGTCATCTTTATTAAATCCCTCCTTTTTCCTTTTTTTTTTTTTAACAGTCATGCTTCTTACAGTACTTCTTTCCCCTAAGTTGAATAGGGTGAGTTGATTTCCATAGTGTCTGCTAGAATAGGATGTTGGCTTAATAATTATGGACTAAATCCCTGTCCAAATTAAATCAAAAGCATCTCTCTATCATTGTATTGCCACTTCGATTAACGCATTGCTATTCAAATGCAAGAATTCTGCTAGAAGACCTCCAAGCCTCTACTTTTTTCTGTCTAGGAATCAGCATCCTTACTTGCGCTGTAACTTCCCTGAGTCAATGCAGATTTTGCAGTGCCTCTGACCTACTGTGAAGGGAGTTGTATTTTCCATCCCGCAAGCACACAGATCTTCCCTAGCTGCCTTTAGACTAATTTAAGGACACGTGGAGAATTTGGCAGAGACTATTACAGTGCAGTGAATGGAACCACTGTAGTTAGTAAGGGCTTCATGAACAAGTCCGTACTACAGTGTCGTAATACAAACATATAAGTAATTAACTAAATAATGAAGGAGAAACATAAAAACAGTTTCTTATGCCTGGGGAATTACAGAGCCTAAGGCTCAAATGGCAGCTTTAAGTAAGAATTTCTTTGCTTTTGTTAAGACAGGTTGCTTTATTTTAATACACATTTTAAATTAAAATTAATTATAATGTATATTGGATTCTGTGGTTATAATTTGTATCTTCTGCTTTATGTATCACTCTCTCATTAGTTTCCTAAATAAAAGAGAACACACTTAGTCAGTTGGCATTTTCCAGTGTTTTAATTGCCTGCTGTGATATAATTATTGTGACATTTTGGGATGTTTTTAACATCCTGAATTAAATATTCTGACATCCCACAGAGCACTTCATGAAAACAGTCAAACTGTATTCAAGTCATTAGGAGTCTACAGTTGTCCTTTAATATTAAAATTATTTTTGACACAAAAAATGCAGATAAAATTAAAGTATTTAACAACTTACATCTTATGTCAATTTTCATCTTTAAGATTGTAAAATGTTATTAGAATATAATGAGTAACTATGGAGCTCAAAATACTGCATTAATATGTATTTTCTTTTCTTTTCTTTTTTAAGAAGCTATCAAAGAATGCTACCTGTGAAATCCTATCTACAAAGCTTAATTTTCGGTGAATTCTCACAGTCAAATATGCTACACTTCTTTTAAAAATAAAATAAATAATTTATTCTATTATTTCACAACAATGGTTGTACATCTTTAAAAATTATTTTACTTGCACAAATATAGTTTATGACACAATATAAAATGCTTTGACTTCCAGATTAGACTTCCTTTCTGCAAACATTAATTGTTTAAAGGATTAAACAATAAGAATGACATACATCAAATAAAATGTTGTGAATTAGCTCCTAACAAGGTGCAAGAATACCTAAGAATGAGATACATTTACATAATAAACAGCCATTTCCCTGTCTTGGTCTTTTCAGCCCTGTTTTGTAAATGGCTTGGAAGTTTCCTGGTATGTGCTAGGAGAGTGTGGAAAAGGTTTTGGGAACCATAGAGCCAATAAGGTCAGCTCCATTCAGCCTTTCAGTCCAGCCCCTCCTGTCTCTACCACCACTGATGCAGAAATGTGTAGGTCTTGTCAGGGATAGAAAGAGAAGTCAGGCGACTGATGGAGAGTGATGCTGCACTTGGCAATCTCCAATTAATACCTGGTCCCTAAAGACTCATATGCTGGCTTGTGCACAGCAGTATATTAAATTGCACTACGGTCAGGCTAGAAAACCAGACAGACATAACCTGCCACTTTACTTCCCCATGTGAGAGTGTGGCTCTAAGACACAAATTGTGCCTGTTTATTAAATATACTTTTAAAAAGCAAGTCAATGTTTTAACATATGCTTAAGGTCTCATTTATACTTAGCACTGATATCCCAAAAACTCAAACAAAATCCTCAATTTATATTCTCACATTTCAAGGCCTAAATAATGATTTCTTAATCTTAACTGCAAATTTAGTTAGTCTATAGTACTAATCAATTAAATTTCAAAAGAATGTCTGAATTTCCCTGTAATAAGAATTAGACATAAATGCAACACTGTAACACTGAAGTAATATGCCACAAATCTTAAATGTAATCATGTATGTTTACACCAAAATATATTGACCTATTGAGTGACCAAGGCACGGTCCATGCAAGATGAGTGACAATATCAAGACTTTGTAGCTTATGTGGAAAGACAGTAGTTGCTAGTTATCAGAACTGAAACTAGAAGCAAGGAAGCAACAGCAAACAGCCCTGTACTACGTTGGCATCAGTCTGATAGCAAGAATATAGAAAGTAAAGTTCTTTCTATTTCTTAAGCACAATACAGCAAAAACTTGTAAATAGAAGCAATTATCTGATACAAGTGGAAAAGATGACAGTATTACTCAGTGCAGTGTGTGCAAAATTAATGTCCATCATAACTTTAGTGAGAACCTGGAGAGAGAGATAATGGAGTTATGACTAGGGGACAAATCTGCAGCAAGGATGTTACTTTTATGTATACAATTACCTGTCTCTTCTATGACTTATAGCTTTACTTATATGAGTACTTGTTTACTTTACATCTTTCTGATAGTATACTGATGATTCATATTGACTTGAGCATGCCCTAGCATATTTACCACAATAAAATACACTGAAACAATCCAAATTATATGATCAAAATCTTCAATAACCTAGCTGACATTTAATGCTGACACTCCATCCTCACATCAAATGCAGACTTGAGAGTCTTTTTTTGTTGTTGAAATCATGTCTCCACTTTTTATGTCTTTAAAACACTTTAAATGGGTTAATTACAATTCCAAACAGCAGATGTGGGTTTTAACAGCCATAGGGTTTGCAGTAACAGGATATTTGAGCAAATATCCTATTAACTTAAGTGAAACTAGCTCTCTTGCAGAACTGCAAGAATATGGAACCAAGAAATAAGAGATTACAAATAACATTGTTACAGTTAAGCTCACGTAAACTCTGTCTGCATTTATAGCCAGGAGCAGATCAACACTGGTCTTATTTTACTCCAGTTCTGATTCATTTTTTAATATAAGATCAGTGCAAGTGTCCTCAACCCTACTGACCCTATTGACGTCAAAAGTTCTACTACTTCATTTTACCTGCTGTTTGGCCAGGCATCTAAACTAACCATGCTAAATGCACCCGCATTCAGCAGAGTGTTTAAGTACATGCTTCGTGCAGCTGAACCCAACGTAGACTTAAGCATCCACTTATAAGGAGTATGGTAATACACAGCCCTGAATTTGCTTTCCCTTCCACTTTAAGTATTACCAAGCATGAAGATGGTGACAGATCACTGGAATTGGGAAAAGATTATCCAGAACAGCTCAACTGTTCATTCTCAGGCAAAAAATCTGAGAGAACAGAGTTTTGTAATCTGAAATATAATCAGCTGACATTGTACTCCATTGTGGTATAGTATTAAAACCCAAAGAATAAACCAAAGCACTGTTAAGTGTCAGAAGCAAGCCTTTAAAAAGGCTTTCCAAGTTTTATGAGATTTTTTTTTTTTGCAGTAATATCTACTAGAAAAAAAACCAA
Organism: Gavia stellata; assembly: GCF_030936135.1. Lineage (NCBI taxonomy): Eukaryota > Metazoa > Chordata > Aves > Gaviiformes > Gaviidae > Gavia > Gavia stellata. Next base: position 18,139,880 of record NC_082598.1, on the reverse strand, counting down.
CTTGTGTTTGTGTGTTGAAAGATGCTAAAAGACCATCTCTTCATTAGAAAATAAGCACCCAGCTAACAAAAAAACCTTAATGCTCTAGTCATTTCATTCATGACTTGCTCTGAGATAGTATGGAGTTACCTTCATATACTTACTTACATAGTTCTTTCAGATATATCAAAGTGATTCCTGAGGTCATGAGTAAAATCACACTTATGTTTCAACACTGTCAGACAAGGTATTTTGCTATTAATAAATTGGAATTGGATCATTATCTTTACTGAAGGAAAATTATATTGGGACCGCCTACATTATCATTTTAGTTCAATCAAAAGTTAGTGTTTTCAAGCATGTTTCCCACTCATCACCATGTACTCTGCTCCACAATACAGAGCTGTTTCAGAGTACAAAAGCTGCATTATTTTCAGATGAAATTAAGCTAGAAGGTATGCTCTAGAAGGACACCTAATAGTGTCCACTCCTAGCCAGACAACTAGTCCATGGGGCCAGACTACAGAAGTCCAAAGTAAACCTCCAAAAATATAAATAATGAGGACATAAACCTGATCACCAGTGCATAACTCTACAGGTTCAATGGGTGAAGCCACTTGCTGATGTGAATGTAGCCCTTCTGTCCAGAAAAGTGCCGTGAGAGGTTTGATGTTTAAATGTACAAATCACTGAAAAACAAGATTTTTAAGAGAAATCATGAGTACTATGGTGACTGAAACGGGTGGCAGCAAGTTTTTCTCTTTTTATGAGGTATATAATAATTCAGCACTGTATCACATCCTCCCTTGCCAATGGTTCTAACTCTATGGGTTTCCCAAAATATCCGGTGATCAGCCATCCCTGAGACTTAAGCTTCCAGGTTATATCTGACAAATCCTTCTTGTCAATCATCTTCACCTCTTAAATAGCAAACCCAACAAGGTGATCCAAACTCCACACCTGCTTCCATCTGCAGGGATTTAAACCTCTCCCTCTCAAGGGATATGTATAACCATGAACCTGTGGGTAATTTGGGGGAGAAGGTGTTCTCCATCCATTCTACTGATACTGTGACATCATGCAGAAAGGAATTCCTGATAAATTGCACAGGAAATAGAGAGCTCAACTCTAACTTATAGAATAGGACAGTCTGCAGGTAGTTGTAGCTGCCATTACAGAAAGTGATCCCTAGCATTGGTTTTAAAAAAAAACATTACAACTGCATTTTGCCAGGGGCCTAATCCTGTAGTAAGTACTAGGTATGCTCTGAGAATGCCTCCCAGATCAAGCTGCTTAGAGGATTTGGTAGAGAAACAGTTCCCAGATTGCTGCCAGACTGAGGTAGAGCATAGGCAAGCCTCCAGCAGCCTTGGACATGCATAAAACCAAAAGTCTAGACATATGTGCACCTTTAAAGGCAAAGAAACAAAGACATTCAAGTGCATCTAGAATGAAACTGCTGAGCAAGGTCTTTTTGGATCGTATTTTAGGGTTCGTGATCATAAGCCCCTTATTTGAGCTACTGTGATTCCTCTGATTATGAGGTCTATCAGTACTTTCCCTACAAAAGAAATAGGAGGACCATGGGGAAATAAACAGAGGCAACTGCTCTGCAGAAACTAGAGCAGACTAACAGAAGGAGGTATATACTGCAAGCTGCATAACTTAACAGGCTTTACCAAGGCAGCTTGAGCACTGGAAGCAAGTCAGTGAAATCACCCCGAGCACCAGGCAGCTGTGGTTGTAGACTGTTTCCAGCCCCTGAGCAAGCTGCTTTCAAACTAGCTCAGATAGCTCTGTGCTCTGCTGCAGTCAACAGGCATAGCATAAAACCAATCCAGGAAATAACTTTTGGTATGCGCTTAAGTTCATTTCTAATTAGGAAAGTGGGTAAGTGGATGCTTGAAGTTAATCACCTACTTAAGTGCTTTCCTGAATTACAGCCATACACTGGTATAACCGATAACTATATCTTTATGTAGACTCCGTTTTATAATTCTATACAGAAGCAGAGAAGGAAAGTATGCAGATTAAAGGAAGGGGAATGAAGCTGAGTAAATTCTATTCATGCCAGTTTTGTTGGCTTTCTTAATGCTGTCATTTGGTCAGTTTGACCTTTATTTAGAAATCTGATTTTTGTCATTTGAGATTGATATGTTTCTAAGCAATAGACTATTTCTGGAAGGAAAAACATTTCTTCCTTTGGTTTTTTTTTTGTTTTTCCTCATATTATAACAATTTGTACCGTTTCTTAATTCTATTGCTAAATAGATACGGTTATTAGGTTTGCAGTAATTCCAACCATAACTGTTCAGTGTATATGGCAGAGAGCTGTTTCCTGTCCCTCACCCTGGTGAAGCAGCTTTCTGAGTAAATATTTACAAAGAAATAATTTCAGTACAGTTTAATTAACATTTTAATTTATAAGGAATGAGAAATACATAAAGTTGATACGATTAAATCAAATGAAAAATCAAAACAAATATGAAAACATGAGCTAGAGTCAGTATAATCCTATTGATCATTGTAAACAATAGAACATTTATTCTTGAAAATGATCATTCAGCACAGAATATTTTATGTTCACTGAATTCATACAAAAACCCTTCCACACCTTTGTGTTTACTAAACATTCTCCAACATACCTTATTAAAAGTGGAAACAATACTGTTAGCTATTCTGAAAAACTCCCAGGTTTCAGTAAATGCAGTCTATTCTGCTCACATCAGAAGCAAGCCATGTGCAGTTATAACATCAACAAGGGCACCTATTAGTCCAAAGTTTGATCTTCGCTCTCTGAAAATGTTGTTCACATTGTTAAATACTCACTGCATTTCATTTCAGGGGTAGGAAAACCATCCCTTTGCAGATTATATTTCAGATTTGGTATTACTCTTTTCTCCAGAACAAAAGATACCATATATAGTCTCAGTCTTGCATATTTTAAACCAAGCTTTACTAAAAATTTGCCTGTGAAAAAGTCACAAAAAATAGCTACAGGATCACAAAAGAAATCATTATTTTGCAGATATAGACCTGAGTAATAAAACAAGAACCCAAATATCTTTAATTTTTAGCTATGTATATCCATTTGTTTGCAGTCAGGTAAGCTAGGATAGAATTTTTTGAAGATTGCTACAAATGTAAACACTTATCCACATAAATTGTCTTGCAGGATCAAGGCCTAAACTGCTTCAAAAAAGAACCCAGATTCAGCCAGAAGCTTGATATTAGCTCAGTTTCACCTTTTTTAAAGATAAATTCACTTAAAATATGCTACAGATTTATAATCCTTACAAAGAGGTTCCATTGGACAAATAATAATGAAGCAGAACAAACTAATCCTGTCACTAGAGCAAATTCAGAAATATTGAGATATATGTTTAAAAAGTGGTTTGAGAACAAATCTGTCCTCTACCTGCTGAGCCCCTAGAGGCTATGAGCTTCCTTGCAGGCCATTTTTCTCACCCAGAAGTTTCCCAAACTGAATATGCTCTGCATAATTTTCTCGAGAAAGCCAACTTCTTTCTATTCCCTCTGAGGCTTAACCATTTGAATGTTAACACTACTGTAACTTAACCCTAACTCTTTTACAAATTTGTTTCCAGTTGCAAATTCACCGTGTCCTCTTTCTCATCCTCATAAAAAGGCAAGATTTTTTTTCATCATGTACTAAAGAAATTACTTCTTGTAATAATCCTATTCTTTCACACCTAAACCTTCTTTCACACCTAAACCTTCTCCCAGGTGAACACGGTTAACTGCTCCCAGGGGACTTCCCTCTCCCCTATGGACTTCACCTGACCAGAGTGCAACAGCCAGAGCAGTACAGGCAGCTATTCTCTCTGTGCTCAGCCACAGACTTATTAACAAAACATAGCATAGAATAAACTGTGAATAAAAAGTTCAATTGACTATCATAATAGGACTGGTTTTAACTCTAAGCTTGGGTCATCAGGTTAGATAAAAATAACCTTTGTGTCCTATCTTCTAATGTGAAATGTGTCTCTTTCAAGAAAAAAAAAAAAAGAGATGCTGACTTATAGCCCTTGTTTGGGGAGTGATTAGCTTGTGTTTCACATTACTCAGTGCTCATACTGGGTGAGTATTTTAATATTTTTTCCTTTGCTCTGATTCTTTTGAAGATAGTAAATTAAAGTTTTTTTGATTCTGTATTTTTCTTTTTTTTTTTTTTTTTTTTTTTAACAAAGATCTGCTAATATTGCCTACAAAGCAGATAGTATGTGCTGGAGATAGGAGTATCGGTTATGTTAGAGTCAAGTTAGCAGATCCTCAAGCAACCTTTCCATAAACTCCAGAATCCTTACTCTTCATGGAGAGAAGCAAGATGACTACTAGATCACTTAATATTTTGAGGAAAGGTGATTTCTAAGTCATCATTTCCCAAGCAAGACATATCAAAAGAAAATGAAAAGTTCACTAAAATGAAACCTCAAGAATCTTATGTAGCTTGAAGGTTTACGTAGCTTGTACCAAGAGGTCTTTTCCAACCTTAATGATTCTGTGATTTCCTTACAACCTTTTCCTCTAGCTACTCTTGCCTGTCACTTACAAAAAGAAGCAAAATTTGTTCTCAGTATACAGTAGAAAAAAACTTGTCGTAATGACGCTTTCTTTATATGCTTTTGCTGAATTGGTAAGACCATACTCACCTGTCTCTCTAATTCTGTCATATTTATAAGAAGAAATGTGAAGGAGGAAAAAATGTTTAATAATGTATTTCAATAGTCCCTTCTTTTGACTTTCATTTTCATACTGAGCTTTGCTTGCATGATGAGGGAGTGCTACTGGTTTATGTGTGTGTACATAGGGATATGCGTGTGTATACATATATATGGCTTTGTTTCAGAGAGAGAAAATCTGTTGCAGGTCATCCGGATTCTGCATGGAGTTGAACTGTCTTTTTACCTTTAAGGTTTGTTTGGTTTTAATGTTACAAACTGGCATTTTTAAGGAAGAACATTGGCTCCGGAGGACTTGTTTTAAATGCATTTTCCTGCTCCAAGGCATGTTATTGCTTGACTGAATACCTCTGTAACTAAGAGGAAATGTCTTTCTAGATGACCAAAAGTGTGACTGTTTTCCCGTGTCTAGAATCACTACCATCACTTAAGTTTGTATCTTTAGATAAACCTACTATATCATTTTTTCTGCTTCTAGTGGGAGCACAGCTGTGCTTACAAGAGTAAATTCTAGCTGTAGATGGTATAGCCAATTCCCATGTTGGCTAGAACAGTTGCATCAGACACTCTATGAAGGGTCACTGTGAAGTGTACAAGAGAAAAACAAAATTGAATTAGATGTGATGCCTTAAACATCTCGAGTATCTCAAAAGTTTTTGACAAGTGAGAGATGAAGTGAAGGGGAGAAGAAACTTTACATACCTTTAGAGGAGAAGGTCTTAATGGATATTGAATGTATTTATTTACCTCATTGTACTATGAAGTCCAGAAGCCCAGACTTTCAATGGTGAGTGAAATTTCATGTGTTTTACACTAAAGCAGTTTCAACCTGTGTTTCACATTTTGGAAATTATTTAATGCTCTACTTAATTACTGTTCTCTCTACATTAAATTACATATAAAGTTATTGACTGTTGAAATAATGAGGGAACAATTTCTAAATTGTGACATTCTATACTTTTGTAAGGTATTTGACTTTGTCTTGAGTGACATTTTTTTCTTAGAAATATAGCACAATATTTTTAATCATCATTTGAAGATGTGAAGCATCTGACAATGTAGTGGTTAATAAGGAATTCTTTATTGAAGACGTTTTAGCGGGCCTCAGTAAAGGTTGACAGAAAGCTCCAGCACTATTTGATACTTTAAAAAATGGATTGCTATTTTGAAGTTATCTTTAATGATCTAATACCAAAGATGGAAATTTGCGTCTAATGCAGAAATTGTTGTGTTTGTCAATGATGGTAAGAATAAGCTTATTGCATTGCACCCAGTCTTTTAAATAAAATGTGGGTCTCAGTATAGCCAAGTGGAAGACTGAACATTTCTAGGAAAAAAGAAACATAGGTGTTTCCTACAAAATGGAGAACCATATTCTAAGCAGCAGTGATCAAAAAAATCCAGGGACAATATCACAGACCCAATGAGTTCCTCTAAAAAGGCTGATGTGATTCAGACATTTATATTCTATCAGGGAAGTAATAAGTATCCTTTAACTGAGGTAATTTTACTTCCAGTATCTCACTTTTGAGATTTTCTTAAAATTCTGCTGCCTGTTCTTATTCTTCCTTTTTAAGTGCATTGAGAAGCTAGAAAAGAGGCCAGCAAGGATTAAAAAAAAACTAAACAAACAAACAAAACCTCTGGAATATGGCCTAGTTTGTGACTGCAATTTTTATGACTCCAAAATGTAAATCAATATATTTCATGGTGAAGTCTATTTCTTAAAAGAAAGTTGTCATTGTTTACTTGTTTAAAAAATACAATTTTGAGGACTGCCTGAAATATCTTGCAAGTGTTGATCATATCCATCAAGTATTTTTGGACTGAGAGTGATGAGGTTCCTGAAATTATGCCTTCATGCACTTTTAACAAAGGCTGGGGCATGGGGGCAGGAGGGGAAAGAGCACCTCTGCCATTGGGTCACATTTTCCTTCCAAAATAGTCTACGATGTTCACCCAGGTCATGGGAGACACAAAGCACGTTATCCTCTGGCCTAGGAAGTTAAAATACACATCTCTGAGTACTGGGAAGAGCCTGATAGCTTTCATACCACCAAGGGCATAGGGCAAGGCTTGCTTGTCTGCTAGCTCACGTGCTCTTTCTTTTTACAGCTGTCCACTTTGTATGGATTAGCTAAATAGTTGCATTGCCTATTTGGTGACTAGCTGTATATCCATGTAGGGTCCTATAATGAGGGCTGATCTTAGTTCAAGCTTCTGCTTCATTTGTTTCTCCAGCTTGGTTTTGTTTCATACCTTCCCCTCAGCTTTTTGTCCTCTACTATGTATATGTTTATCATCTTATTCTAGATACGGTTCTTGTATCATCTATTGCATCACTGACAGGAGCATTATTTTATTAGCAAACTCCAAGGTTTCCCTTCTGTGAAACAAATAAAATGCATCCCAAGTAACTGTATAAATTGGTGATAGAAGTGGTATAATAATATTTAACACTTAATATTGAACTCTCTTCATATCAAGATGTCCTTGGGCAACATTGATTTGTCACTGGGTCACATGCTGTATAAGACTTTGTTTATGACAATTTTGATCAGAAGGACTCAAATTTAACAATCAATCAGGCCACAGATGGCAGTTAATCTAATATTTGACTAAATTAATTGCTTTCATAATTGGGTACACATTGAGCTGTTTAAACATTAAGCACAGTGTTCTTGGCCATACTTTCTCTTGTTAAAGATACCTGTTTTAGGCAAATGCTTTGAGCAGCTAAGAATAACAGGAGAGCATGTGTCATAGGAAAAAACTAGAATGCTGTGGCTGCATTTAGCTCTGCAGAGACAAGAAACAGCAAGATTAGAATTGGCATGTTTGGTTAAATTTGAGAAATGTTTTGTAATTGCACAGAGGTAGGAAACTTGTTACTGTTACCCCCTCACTGGGCACAGAATTAGCTTAAATGTTTGGGAGATAACATGTTTTATCAGTTTCCCCTACGCTTAACCAACTGACTACCCACATATGAAAATAAGAGGGGAGGAGTTTTAGTTACTACTTGCACAGCCTTTCCAGTGCTGGAGTGTGCAAACCTTGTTGAAGCTCTGACATATCTAGCCAGGGACCCTTTGTGCAGAGGGTGGTAATAACCAGGGTGAAAACATGATAGCTGCAGTAAGGGGAATCTGATAAGTACTAGAATACCAGGGAGTAGGGATTTTTGCGCTTGGCAGTTTGTACACTTATGTAGCACTCTACACATAAAGTTACTTGTGAATCATAGTAACTTGTGCTGACCTTGACTGGTTTCTACCTGACAAGCCAAGTTCTGTCTTACCTGATCAGGTAGTTTTGGGGAGATAATTTTTCACATACGCACAAGCTCCTGCCTAGCAACCTATAGATCTATACAGAACTGCACAGGAATTCCCCAGCAGCAGATCAAGCTCCTGTCTTGCAGGGCACACCTGGTAAGGCTACATCAAACAGCGAAGCATCTCCACTAAAAGTCCTAATATCCCTGAAAGTGCAGTGAAAATTCTGTCACTTAAACTCTATTTATATTGCAGCCAGTATGCTCTTCCTAGCCTTTCCTTTTCTACAAAGGATATGCAATATGTTTTAAAATACAATATTTTCACAGATAAGAAATATTGATCCTATCAGTGAAAAGATGCTATTTCCAATAATCTGTTGCCAATAATCATGCAAAACAGTTGTACAATGTCAATGTGGAAATGGAGCTGAGATTTATTTTAGCAGTAGCACTCCATGTGTAAAAGTAGCACTCACAGGGGACAAGGCCACTGTTGAGGAGCTTAATGAGTTCTTTGCATCAGTGTTGGAGGTGGGAGAAGCTAGGAAGATCCTTATGCTGAACCCTTTATTTCTGGGAGGAGGGAACTTGACAGAGGAGTTGTCTGAAATCAAAGTGGCTATGCAAGAGCTGTGGAACAAGTTGATAAAATAAACACTAAAAATAAATCACGAAGACTTGAGTATTCACTTGACTTCTAAAAGAATTCCAGATTGAAATAGCTGAATTACTAGTGGAACTGTATGACCTCTTACAGCTTTTTCGGGTCTGAGGACTGGAGATAGCATCCCTAGAGATTTGCTATCTTCAAAATAAATAAAATTTTTAAAAAGATCAAGATCAAAATTGCTTTGGATCTTAAAAGCTTATGTGCTTTCTACAATGTGCTTGTAGCTAAATCTATTCCAATTTCATAGTCCTGTAGATATAAATGATAAAAGATTGAGCCCACTTTAATCATCAGCAACAGATGCTGCTGGTTTAAGGCATTCCCAGCACCTCCTTTGACTCTCCAGTCTGAATGGCTAGTTGAATCACACTGGAATCTATTTTATGGCAGAAACACCTGGTTGATAAATGTTGAGAAAAGCTGATTGTGAGAATGCCTAAGAGCCTAAGAATATGAGAAATCATTTAAATGGGGAGGGCTTGTTACAAGGGTATGAAAGGTACTCAGTATGAAACTTTGTCAACCAAATCTGATAAAGTGGTGGTACAGCCTTGGCTTGTAACAGTATTTGTGTAACACTTAAGTCCATGGTCCATTTTTTATTTTTAATAATAAAATGCTATAGTTAAGATATAGTCCCTACCTCAAAGAACAAAATGTTGCCAGTGCTCACACTCACATTACAAATTCTGTTATTTCTTTAAGCCCAAGACTGTAGAATCAGTGAAGACAGGAGCCTCCTGTAATTATGAATTTACATACATAATAGTGCAGAAAAGGTTGAAAACATACCTTGATTCAACCCTAAGCAGAAAGGCAAGAAAAATTGCACAATGGAAAGTAATACAATAAAGAGACTGGAGATGGAGAAGGAATATATCTGAATCACTGTGGCAGTGTGCCCCAACTTGATGGAGCAGGTTCCCAGCATTGCTCTAAAGTGGTTGTAGCACTTCTAGATCTACACCAGCTTCTTAACCATCTTTGCTTTGAGCTGTGGGGAGGCATTGCCAGAAAATATAGATATCTAGCTGTGAAAACATCCTTCAAGGCAAATGATAGGAACTTAAACACTTACGTTTTAAACAAGAGGTGGAAAGGGAAGAAACAAATATTTGGGGTTTTAGAGGAAGTAGACTTGCTTAAAACAGAGAAAGAAAAGATTAATTCTGTTTGCATCTGAACCCATTAATACTTGGAATGCAAAAGGCCTTTCCAGGGATGATCAAATTATGGGAAAGGACAATAGCAATGTTAAATTTTTTCTTACGACGATCTGCAGTAGAGGTACTCTGCTGTCTGCTTCTCAGCAGGAATCCAACAAGGAACTGTTCAGTCTGCCATATTCAGCCTACTGCGACTTCATTTTTTTATTAGCTGAGGGGATTACTTAATGCAGTCCCAAAAAGGAGTACTTAATGTGAATCTATGATTGTTCTGTTAATTTGTTTGAATACAAAAATAGTCTTTAAAAATTAATGTGAGAATGGTCAGACAATGTAAGAAAATAATAAAATCAAGTTAAAATCAAAAAGCTAGTTGAGAAATAACATGAACAAAAAAATCATTCCATGTGCTTGACTTTAAAATCGAAGTATGAAAAAAGGTACAATAAGAAAATATCTTGGTTATGTTGAATTAACTGTCTTTGGAAATAGAAATATTCTTTTCAGTCCTTTTGCAGCACAACTAAGATTGATTAAAACCACATGAAAAGATACCTATTGAGAACCAGCAGAAAAAAAATCCAAACATTTCAAGAATGCAGTTATGTGAAGCAATATAAGGTCATAGCAAACTAAACCCCACAGCACTGATCTAGCTAGTGAAATACTTGCATTTCAAGAATAACCAGGTCCTTATTCTTAAATTATTTTGGGTCTCAGAAATCATGTTGCTCTCCGTTTGTTTTGCTAAATGGGTGGTGAATTTCACCCACAATATTCCTCCTTTCTTTTTCTTCTACTTTTTTTTTCAATTTGAGATGTTTAGCTTGAAAATGGAAGAGATGGAATTGGTGGGAAAGGAGGGAGAAGGGAGTTGAGTGGGGGATTCAGAAGATAACATAACCTAAACCACAGACAATTCAACTAAAAGGAAGGTTATACATAAAATTGGTAAGATGAAGCTTATAGATGTAGTAAAAATAGTTTTTCTAAATCAAACCATGAAGAGCTCTACTTCAAGAGGCAGTAATTCCGTAAGTGTTGTTACAGGAAATAAACCGCTTTGCTCAAGTGACCAATGAGCCATTCAGTCTCATTTCCTACTACCTCCCATGGTGGATGCTGGTTAGGTTGGCTATAAAATTCCAGCCTATGCTGGAAACTGCAGCTGGAAACAGTTGCAAAGGACTCCAAAACACAAATTTCTGCAGTAAAAACAAAAACCAAAAACCTGTTACAGGCATATACCTTCTTCCCCCCAGAATCACATACACATCCGCTCCTGGGGAGATGCTGGAGACCTAGGAGGTGGTACCCTATGCTCTGCTTCCTGGGCAATGACTCTGTTGGAGCAGCTGTCTTGTGAATTGGATGTTGCTTATGCGATACTCTCCCTCTATATTTAGATTGCAGTCCTTCTGGGAGAAGGAACCACGTCCTCTGTTTGATGCTCCATGTGTGCTGTATCTTGTCACATGCTCTGTTGGTGCTACTGTCACACAAGGAAACCCACCCAGTGTGACATTCCATGCAAGGAGTAGTACTGGGGGAAAAAACTTCCTCCTTAGCTTAAATGATAATTAATCTGTAGTCTGCATCAGAACTAGCAGCCCTTGTATTACTTAGCTTCAGCAAGTACTTAGCTAGTGTAATTGTATAAGTCATTCATGAAGACAGTAAACAGTTCTTTGTCTTTTCAATAATAGCCTAAGTTTGGATTACCAGTGCATGCTCTGATGGCTGGCTCAGTATTTCATGTCTATCTCTAATATTAAGCTGCAATTAGTGATCTATTCTCTCTGGGTTTAATAGCAGTATATTTTCAGCTGCAGAGTTGTTCTGGTGATGGCATACTTAAATTACTTGGCCACTTGGGAAACTTTAGAGAGAGTGAGTGACATTACTCAGCTGTGTGGAACATAGGATAACAGTTTAAATGGAAGCAAAAAACAGCCATATTTGATAGATAGCACTATGGAGACGTCACTTAGGAGTATATATCGGATTTTACCTTCCCTCTAAATTTAATTTTAATAGTCAAATAATGACATGTTAAAACAGCAGTCTAATCTATAGAAGACTAATTTGTTATTTTTTGGCATTTCAAGCTGGCTCCTTTCACTTACGCACCTTTTTCTGCCAGGCTAGTACTGAAACATAGGATATATCGTCCTCATAAGAACACTTTAAGAATAATAAATGTTTTAAATTAGTAGTGAACAAAGTTTCTATATTTCTAGTTGCAAAGTATTCGAATTGTTTTTTATAAGCTAAAACCATGGAGTCTTTCATGTAGTTTGCATATTAGCATTTGATTTCACCTTACAAGCCTGTATTGTTTAAAGCCCTATTTTTTTTTTCCACCTTACTGTGCACTGAAATGTAGCTCTGCTGTGAGGAGTGATTCTGTAAAGTAACGTTTTGGATTCCACTCTGATCAAACGTGTTCAGCTCACCATAAAAGCTGTGTGATTTCCCCCCCCACCCCAGCTCTAGGGTTTTGTCTAAATGTAATGCAGTCTTCATACATGTGTGCTCTTGCGTAGCAGAACATGTGTGTGATGAGACCGTGGCCCTTTGGCCACAGTATCACCAGACCCTTAGTCTCTAAAGAGCAGTGATAAACAAACATTTGAAAACAACCTATGAACATTTCACTGCGTATTCTAAAATGGTATAAGCTGAAAGCTCTATTCACGTTTTAGTTACCCATGTAAAACCAAGTGCATTTATTTTATAAACATCTACTTTAGAGTTTTATTATAATGCTTGCTTGCTACAAACAAGGCTAGTTTGATACATGGAAGTGACATCTCTATTAAACCAGCTAGTATAGTTACTGTAGACAGGACATGAAGAACATTGGTGTTCTTGAAAGCTTGGCTGCTTTTTACGAAGTTAATTAGATGGTCTGATAAGAAAACATCCGTTCAGATACAAACTTTGTTTTATCTCTTTAGATCCTCACAGCTTTAAGAGCGCCACTGCTAGAACATATGATAAGAAGCATTTTCCCATTTTTTACCTTCCTATCACGGGATAAAGATGTTTGTGGAAAATGGTCATCTGCCTGCAATAATCATGTTTCGTGTACTTAGAAATAGGTCAGTAACAGGGGTGCAAATATAGCGCTGACTTGGTTGGCAGTGCTGCCTTTCTACTTGAGGAAAGCCTCACTTCATGAATTTCCTGGTACTTTTCTCTAGGTAGAGATTCAAGGAGCAGGTTTTTGCTAAAAAATGTTATTGTGCACTTAGAAGTTTGCCTTGGCTAGCTTTCTGTTAACCTGTGCTTAGATACAGTTGTGCACATATGTCGAAAGATAGTGATATCAACTAATTCTAATGAGACTCACAAAAGCAGACCCTGTAATTGAGAGACAGCAGTACTTTTCATTGTATATGCTGCTGAAATACGCAGTCACTGGAACACCAAATATTATACTCCAAGATTTCAGATGTAAACAAGTGCCATTTTTTTCTTCATCTGTAAGTTATTTGGTATTAAATTATAGCCTCTTCACACATCACCATTCGTAAACTATTTTGAAGTTTATAGCAGCACAGTGAGATAAAAGGCCTAAAACTCAGGAGCCTGGGATGCTTGCAAATCTTACTTCTTCCTGGTGATCTGAAAGCCAATGTGTAGACCTGAAATTGCCTGACCTTTCTGCCCTGTTAAAAAGATCATTCTTTTACCTGTTAGTGAAATGGAAACTTCTTCAATTGTTCTTATTTTGGTTTGAGCTTTCATTTTCCTTACTAGAACTGATGAAAATGCAAGGAAATGTCTTGGGTTTAAGTTTCAAGGTTCACAGAACCCCTAACCCAGATGTCTGCAACTAAATGTGAAGAATTTTAGTAATTTTTAAAACAGTTCTGTTTTTTAAAGATATTTTTGTGTAACTTCACACTGATTGAGGTTGTTATGAAAATTCAAAGTCTAAGTTATTTGATTAGGCATAATCTTTTCAGTTGGGCTGCGTTGCTTGCCACCACAGGCAGGGAAGAGGTAGACAATGGGATGGCCCCTCTCTCTCAGCATTGTTGCTGTACTGTACTACAGCTGCTGGTCCAGCTTCTTCTGCTGGAGGTTACCTTCCTCCTCCACTGGAGGAAAAAGAATAGGCTGTATATCAAACTTAGAATAGTGGAGGTATCTGATGGCAGTAGGTGAAATGGTAAGTGGAGCAGTAATGCCTCAAACCATACAAATCCAGCTGCAGTGGCAAAATAATTATCGTTGCCCAGCTGTCTGTGCTTACCTCTCTTTTGGAGGTTGCCAACCTATTCAGCTGCAGCATTTTACAGTAGAGTGTATCAGTTTAAATCTCTGAAATTCACAATATTCTAGCTGATGAGATGGTGCTCTTTTGCATCTTGCCAGACTCCCACAAAACCACTGTCTGTGCTGGCTGTCCACTCATCGCAGCCTGAATCTAAGGATGAGATTGTGACTGAAAAATCCTGTTGCTTTTGAATAGGTGTGCTTTTCCAGCTCCTGAATTCAAGCTCTGCTTTATGCAGGCAACTCTAGAGCAACTTAAATACTTTGTATGAATGTGCCTTTAGGAGTGACCACAGGGATTCTGCCTTCAAAGCATGAATAAAAGCATATGCAGATCACTGAACAGAACTGGAGGGTTTGCTTCTCAGAGCTGCTTCTATGGAACCTATGTGCTAAGTCCCCTAGCATTTTTAAGATTAAATCCTCAATGATCAGTGAGGAAAAAATGATAATTTAAAAAAAATGGAAAAATGGCCTAGGTAACTGATTGCTTAAAATGACATTTTTCCTACATTTGACACTGCAAAAGAAAGTGGTATATCTTACGAGCATCTCTGAATTCTTTATAATGTGCAAAATTGCTAGAAAATGGATATTGCAAATAGGTTTAAGTAGTCATGTATTGGCAATCTAATATTCATACTGATTACTAAATAACCCTTATTCAGTTTGGCTAGATCCTGTATCTAAACAACCATATTAGTGTTTACGGTGAAATCTCCTCTAGTGTTTTTTTGTTTTTGTTTTTTACCCTTCTATTTTCTGCTGTGGTATATCTTCCAAGTATGAATGATTCTCTGCAATACTCATTCATAAAGCTATCACAGAATTAATCATTTAACTCTTTCTGTTTTATCAGGAACACTGACAATTTTCAGGTTTACAAATTGCATTCATGGGGGGGGCGGAGATCACCACTTCAGAATGTATTCACTTCAAGATAGCATCTGCAAGAGGCTTACTACAGGGTTTTGACTGTTCGAGTTAGAGTGCTTTAATTACACTTCATCCTTACCCCCAGTTTCTGCAAAGCAGTACTTATGTGACAAAGAGCCATGCAAAGCTGTCTGTACAGGAGTGAATTCCACCTTTGGGGATTAATTATAAAGAGGTTTTGGTGATGAACAATTTTGCAATATTTCAGTGAGATAGTTAAATCTCCCCAATGTGTGTTCAAAAAAAATTAATTCAAAATGTCAGATTTTGAGGGGGTTGTGGTACAAACCTTAAGCATCTGTGACTATTTTAATTTGTCTTTACCCCCAAATTAATATGAGATGAAACATACAGAAAGAACAGCAGTAATAATTCCTGTAGCTTCAAACAAAATTGTACTGGACTTTGCCTCCAGAGCCTCTTCTAAGTAACTGACTCTCTGATCCCATAAAAATTAGCTAGGATAGGCAGCTAAAATTAACTAAATCAAAATTATCCCTCACTGCTCCAGCTTCTGCCCTCAATCAGCCTTGGAGTTTTGATCCAACCTTTGTTCAGAAAAGTGGAATCACTTCTATAAAATCAAGTACAAATCCACGTAAGAAGTGACCTCTTGGCTGGAAAGTCATTTTCATAGAGAAGAAAAAACAGTACTGCTAATGTAAAAATAACACCCCTGATGGTTTGATGAAGCAGGATCCTTGGCTTGCCTGTTCAGTTTTAAGTTTGGAAGAATAAAAAATCTCAAAGGGAGGGAGTGGTTCAAAACCTAGTCTCTACAGCATAGCTGATGTCTAGGCAGTGTTTTCAGAAGGCTTAGGAGTTCAAAATCTAGGCAACTATAAAAATTCAATTTGAAATTGTTTCTTTCCCCTTTCCTCCTCCTGCTCCCTTAAATCTGCCCACCAACTTTGTTAGCCAGGTTTACTTCTCTTTTCTTTCATGCATGGAGAAGTCTCTCAAACGCGAGGAACCTTGAAACTACAATAAAAAGTGTGTTAAATGAAAAAAATGGGGGGGTGGGGGGTATAGTTTCTTCTCTACTCTTTATTTAATTATAAACATCTCAAAATAAAACACTTCAGATGCAGGGCATTTGTGTCCCTACAAAACTGACTCATGTCAGAACCTCAGGGATTCAGTTAAATGAAGTGTTTAAAATCCCTGTGTGTTGAATTCATTAAGCTCAATTAGCTGTTTTACAGAAGTGACAAAGTTTATTTTTATGAAATTTACAAAAAAAGGCATGACCTGCCATCTGTTACCAAAGTTTTGTTCATTCCAATGACTGTGCTCTACAAGCAATCCCTAAATATGTCCTTCACCTGCAAAAAAAGAACATCTTTAAGAAATTGAGAAGGAAATACCCACCTTGGAGGCTTCGTAGGTGAAGCAAATGCACTACAGATTATTTTTTTTTTAAGCCCGTCTTATGGCAAAAAAATAACTTTTTACTGAAGGATATTATTAGTTTGATGCATTCTATCCAAATAAGGTTCCATTTTAGTTTGAGTGGGTTTTGACAATGCCTTCCCAGAGCTGCCTTGGTTTTTGCCGTTTCTCTGAGGCAAGGCTGATTATTTTTGTTGCTGTTTGGAAGTTCAGTGCAAATAAGAGAGCCAAAGTACTCGCCACAGAGGTAAAGGAGGAGGTGGCCAGGAGACTGGCAAGCTGCTGCTTGCTGTTCATTGCTGGCTGCCGTGATGAAAAGCTAGAGGAAGCAATAGGCTGCCTTCTCATCTGCACTTCCAGTCTTGCCATCCTCCTGAAATGCCTCACTGAAAGGTGGTAAGGGCTCCATTCCGAAATAGCCCTGCTTCTGGTTGCACTGGCAATCTACGCAGATACTTAGAGGGCTGAATGAGTGGGGAACGGCTTCCCGTTCTTTGTTCAAAGTTGAAGACCATCTGCAGTTTTGACGCAGTATTACTGTTGTTAACTCCGCTCATCCTCTAGTACAAGAAAAAAAATTATGTATAGATAGGGGTGACATGATTCTTTCCAGCATTGCTCCTTCAACCCTTGGGGAAGGGGGGAGGGGAGGGGAGAAGATAAGCAAGGGTGTCTTTTCTTTTCTATGGCCTTCTTAAACCCTGTTTTCTATCACAACCAGCAAATAGGCACAGAAAATGCCGTTTCTTGCCGAAGTAATGCTGCATGCAAAGACTGTTTTGAAAAGGGGAGCATGGGGAAGGAGGAGGCGCTCAAAGATGCACCAGGATCTGAGAAAACAGCAAGATCTTGATTTTTCTGTCTGGGGAATTCAAGACTGCTAATTGCTGTCTTGCAAGGTATGGGTAGCAATTGTCACATTAGACTGGTGCTGAGGGATGTCTGTCTTGTGCTGGAGTCTGGAGGTACAGCATGAGGGTGACTGTGTGCAGAGCAGCAAAACCGACTTGTCCAAGTGGTTGTCCAATGCTGCAAGTAATGCAATCTGACGTTTGTGTGTTAACTTTCTCGCAGTTACCTTAATCTGACTTTAGTTCTGAAGTCATTCGTAGGTTGCTGGTGAGCTTTCTCGGGCGTGCTCCCGGGTACTGAACTAAACTGACTTGCTTCTAGTTTCCATGCTAGTCTTTTCCAAAGGGGGGGTGGGAAATAATGCTGGTGACGCCGGTCCCCAGCTCACCTCCCGGTCCGACTCCGCATGATCAACGCCCTGATAAAAAAGCAGGTTGAAGGCAAAGCCGTTAAAAACAGTCTGGTGAACTGAGCAGTAGTTGAGAGAACTTTGAAAATCTCCCTAGGGAGTGTATTTGGCAAGCTAATTAGGAAGGCGTAGCGTTGTGCCTTCCCTCCTGTGACAGCCACGTCCATCCCGGTGGCGGAATAAGGGAGGGACGAGGGAACGGACTGCCATGATGGGTAGCGGCCCTGGGGCGTCAGGTGTGGGCGAGGAGGTGGAAGGGGCTGCGGGGGGACAGTGGGCCGCGGGCGAGCCCTGCTCCAGGCAGCACCTGGGGCAAACCATGGGATGAGGGAGAGACCTGCGCCGCTTTTTGAAATCCTCTTAACCCAGAGCTGCCTCCCAGCGAGCAGCGGTGCTGGGAGGTGTGGGGCGAGGGTCGCCCGGCGGTGTGGGAGCTCAGGCAGCCTGCAGCCGTTGGAAGGACCGTCCGGGGTGTCTTCCCGCTGGGGAAAGACATTCCCCCTCCCTCAACGAACTACGACTCCCGGCGCGCATTGCTGCCGCCTGCCCTGGCTGGGCTGGAGCAGGTAGCGCGCTGCCCTGCGGGAGTTGTAGGCCGGAGGGACACCGATGGGAAACGGGGCGGCGGTGGGGTGGGAGGGGGGTGGCCGTGTTCGGCCCAGTTACCGAACCGGCCCGCTGTCTGCGGCGGAAGGCGGGAGTCCGGGAGGGCCCGCGGCGGGGCGGGGGCGCCGCGGGGAGCGGGGACACGTGTCAATCACCCCGCCAGGCGGCGCGCGCTCCCCGCCCCGGATGCTGAGCGGGGGGGTGGGAGGGGGACGCGGGCACGCGCTCGACGAGGCAAGGGGGGGTGGGGGGGAGGGTGAGGAGCCGGGGGAGCGCGCGGCTCTTCTGGGTGGCGCGCGCGCTCGTATGTAAATGAGCGGGCGTGAGGTCAGAGGCAGATGGAAAAGGGAACAGACAGAATGGCCGCCGCGGCTCCCGCTCCTCCTGCCGCCGCCGCCGCCTCCCAGTGCCGGAGCCCCCGCTGCACGGCGGAGCGCAGGGGAGTCCGCCGAGAACTCGACTCCTGGCGGCACCGGCTCATGCACTGTGTGGGTAAGAGAGGGGGGACGACGGGGTATCCCGGCCGCAGTGGGGGGACCGAGGGGCGGGGGAGGGGGCAGCGGGGTCCTTGAGGGGAACGGGGTGGCGAGTCGGGGAGCGCGGTCTCCGCGGCGGGAGCAGGCGAGGCGCCTTGCGCCCGGGTCTCTGGGGTGGGCGGAGGGGGGGAGCGGGGATGGAGGAGCGGCTCCAGCGGCTTTCTCGGAGGGCGGAAGCGGAGACGGGGTCTGTGGGGAGAGCGAAGGTCCTAAGCCGCCTCCCGGCAGCGGAGGGTGGTGGGTGTTACGGCTTCGGTTGGGGCCACTCGGTCCCTCCCTTTGCCGCCGACCGAGACCCTTTCTCGGCTCGGGTCCTTTTGTCTCGGCTTCTCGTCGTTCGCGCGGTGAGTGCCGGTGGTGCCCCCCTCCTCTCCTCCTCCATCGCCAGTGCCTGGGGGGCGGAGGGGGGGAGGGAGCCCGCCTGTGTGTGTGCGCCTTTAAGAGGGAGCCGCTCCTGCACTGACGGTTGGGATTTGAAGTTTTCCCTCCCCCCTGGAAGTTGTCATGGCGACGGCAGTTCTCCCCTCGCACTCCCCCCCCCCCCCCCGCCCCCGGGGCTGCCCCGGTGGCTCTCGTGCCGTGAGGTTCCCCGGGTCACGTGACTTCCCCGCGTGTCTGGACGGGGGGCGGGGGAGCGCGGTCCCTGGCGGCCGCCTCGGCGGCGTTCCCGCGCGGGGAGAGCCCTGCCGAGGGGACGGGCGGCGGCGGGGGACGGAGCCGCTCCGCCGGGCGGGTGCCCGTGCCGCGGCGGCCTGCCGGCTTAACGGCTCGCGCCTCTGCCCTCGCCTCCCTGCCCCTTTCCTGCGGGCGGCCGGGCGGGCTGCCCGCTTCGAGTGCTGGCATTTGTTACGTGTGCCGCCGCGGCGCTGCCATCTCAAGGCGGGGGACGCTTCGGTCTGGGGGCTTTGGTTAGCTTTTTTTTTGCCTGGGGGGATGAGCACTTTGATGCCAGGAACTGCTTATTTGTGTCGTTCCAAGAGACGTTTCCCTTCTTAGGGAAATAGATAAAATCCTTGATCTTCAAGTAGCGTGCTAGTGTCAGTACTGGTCTTCCCTGATGGCTGAGCGGTGGAAACACCTCTAGCTGTAACTGGGAGGGTAAGCAGCGATTCATTCAGTGCTTCTGCGTGTGTGTGAGACGAGATCAAAGTAAGAAGTAAATATCTAACAAGTAGGTACACTTATAACTACAGATGATCAGCTTTGTGCGGGTTTATGGGGGTTTTCACATATTTTCAGTAACCTGTTAGCTGCTTCATGCACACATGCTTCTTGTTCTTGCTATGTTGCCCCAATAACACTTTTAAACACCTGTGTGTATATTACGATACCTCTATGCTTGCACTGTCTTTTTAATCCTTCAAGTTACAATATTGTTTAGGAAAACAATGTTTATGTATTCCCATATGCTAGCACATTATATAACGCTTCTTGTGGAAAGAATGCAGATTAATGTATAGGAAGAGCTAGTTCATTGGCATAGGTGCTGTGATAAACTGTGAAATCTGATGGACTGATATCTCTCACAATATATAAGTGGCCATTCCTCTGGTTACCTGTTATTTAATGGCATTTCAGTTTTAAATGTAAACTAAAATCCTAAAAGTCTGCTTGACAACGGGTGACTGAAGGGACTTTCAGGTGGTAATGGTATGCTGCCAAATGTGTTCCGGGAACACAGTTGCATGACTGACATGACAAGGACTGCAAAGAAATGTAATGAATGCTCCATAAGACGCAGTTTCACCAGACATCGGTTCTTCTGCTGGGCAGACCTGTTGTGTTTAGGGAACTTCTTCAAAGTTGTTTTTTTAGGGTTGCGCTTTCACTGAGAATTGCAAAGTGTAAAACCGTAACATAATTACTTACATTTTGCACTGATTGCAGCATGGCATCGCTTGACGGTCAGTTTTCTTTTCCTTGGAATGAAAGTTATTTAGGGTATGATTTCTTTGTATGTTCATGATGCAAAATTCAGTTAATAGAAAGGAGCCCCAAAATGATTAGCAGCTCACTGAGGAAGGACGTTGGTTATGGTTTAATAGTTAGTCGAGCTATCTCGGTTAAGAACTGTTACTTGGCACGCCTGTTGAGCAGCTCTTTATCTGAGAGAAAGTGTAAACAAAGTGGCAAGAAAGTAAGTAGTCAAGGTAATGGAGGTAGAGTACTCTTAACAGGTTTGGGTTGTTTTTTTGTTCCTTACTCCTTTGAAATTCAGTAGCATTAACTTCTGTGAAATAACCTCCTACATTAGCTCAAATTAACTTCCAAAGTAAAAATGCTTAATTGTTCTCACTCGGCAAAGTATTCCTAAGGATTTGAAGAGTCTAACAATGTTAGTATTAACTGGAAGGTCTGAACAATTGTCGGGTTGATGGCAACATGGCGGGGGGAGGAGTGGTGAATATGGTGGATTTGGTATAACCTTTTTTTTTTTCTTTCTCCACCCTTCTCAAGAATCATACATTTGTAGCAAATTGAGGAAAATTTATGTGTAAAAGTAGTAGCCCCCCGATTCTTGAACTAGCTTACTGTCAATCCTAAAACAAACAAAAAACCACTACCACCAAAAAATTCGGATCATTCTACCCTTAGCATTTTTTTAATTAAAAAAGATGTTGAAAGGTGATATGGTTCTGTGGACTATCATTTGTCAAGCATTATGTTCAGAGAGCAAAGCTATAAGAAAGTAGACTCCTTGAACATGTCATATTGTTTCTGCTAAACCCTTTGGATGAACGATTTTATTTTGATGTCTTGTATCACCTACCGTATTGATACTAGATTTGATATTTGTTTTTCTGTAGTATAATCACTTGAGCACTTTGAAATCCTTTATCTATAAAAGATTCCTCATCCACTTACTTTACGGAAATGGTAAACTGAGCCAGAGATACTACCTTCAAGACAGTGATTGCCCAGCTTGAGGCTCATAGTCAACAGATCGTTAATATCCACAGCAGTGAGACAGAAATAATACTTGGTTGCCTGCAGCATACCATTTGCTTGAGGATCAGTGATGGTTAGGGACCTCTACTCAAAGGGCTTGATTGCTGAATTGTTTGTTTGTCAAAACCTGGTTGCAGACTTGAATATTTGCATGGGCTTTAGAATTAAAAGCTTGGGTTTTGCCAGCCTATTACATTAATTCGTGACCTGTGGAATATGATTTAAAATCTTGGGTCAAAATGTTCAAGCATTTAAAGAATTTGTGAAGAAAACCAATGATAAAGTTTCACTGACATTACTGAGAATTCTCTTATTTGGTATCTAAACATATTTGAAGGTACAAAAGACTTCACGTTGTAAATGAATGGAATATATTCACAGAAATTCTGAATAGGTGTTCAGTACAAAATGGTTGTTCAGACAGTAGTCTTTGTGTGTGTGTTATGTTGAGCACTGACATTCCTAAGATGCCTAGACTTGTGCTTATGGATGTACCTAACTCTTGCATGACTCAATCTGAGTTCAAAACTAGATGCTTTCAGAAGGCACCTGAAGGTCTTGATTTTTGTCAGTGTTTTTACACCATGCATAATAAGTGTTAACAAGTACTGTTTATAGCAGCACTCACTGATATGTTTTGTCCTAGGTACAGTCTGTGTGACATAACTAACAAACAAAATACCCTAATTCTAAATTCTGTGTTTATGGAAAAGTGCCAGAAAGCTCAGAGTTGAAGCACCTAACTTAGCCAGCAACTGAGTTCTGTGGTGGTTTAAATTGCAAGGTATTTTATAGAGGTGAATATCAGAATTGTTAAAAATTGCTCTTTGATGCTCTTTGATTAAAACTTTGTAATGTGAATTGGCTAAATGCATTCCATTGGATTGAGAGGCTTTGGTAGTATGGAGCTATAAAAGTCTAGCTTCATACTGTGGTCAGCCTTAAGAAACAGGATTTATGCAATTTTTTGAAGTAGTCGTTGATCCTACTGACTGATGTCATTTGAACTTTACAGGTAGAGTGTTGGCAAGTACATTGAGTCCCCATAACTTTCATGAATAGGCACAGAGGAGAGACCTAGTAATTGCTGGGGCGCAAGAAAAAGCTTCAGCATGAGGTGGTGCTTTTTACTATGTTATCACAGTATCCTAGGGGAAAGTTTGGAGGAGTAACTTGAGGCTTTTTAATGGAAAGCGCCAGGTAACTCCAGTCATGGAAGTTGAAATCTTCTTGCTAAGACCTTGCATTGTATTGTGAAAATGTAAAAGACTCTGAATAATCTTTTGTTGTGAAAAAGAGCATTTAAAATATTACCTCAACTACTTTAAAAAAAAAAAAAAATGCATTGCTATTTGGGGGGAGGGGAAGGGTAGAAGTTTTACTGTTCCTCTGCTGTAGCTCAAGGGCATGCATTTGACAGGAAATAGCCTTTTTATTGCTTTCTTACAAAAATGGATTTTCACTTTTCATATGCTTGTGAAATCTAGCATACAAATACTCCTTTACTCTTGTTATATTTTTTCAGACTTTTTTTCCCTCTAAACTAGGATATATTGGTGCACCTAATTCTATTTTGATGGATCTAGACTTTCATTATCTTTTTAAAAATATTTTAACTTTTGCTCTAGCTCACTATTTTTGAACAAGCTGTCTCTCAAGTGTACTTTCCAGGAAGAGGAAGTCCCCCCACAAGCTCAAACAAAAGGTTTGTAGCTACTGCATTTGGTATTATCCCCATGCTTGCAACACTCCTGCATTAACTACTTTGTATCTTTTTTTCCCTACAATATGCAGAAGTGTTCTCACTTTCCCTGTGGCTGTAAGTACTTTACAGCAGGTTAGTGTCACTTTTTTTGTAACACTGCTGCAGTTGTAAGTGATTTTCTATAGTTGCCACAGTAGTAGCGGTAGAACTAGTTACTTTACGTCTATAATGTTCTTGTTGATCTGCTAGTGATTGTTTTGATGGCTCAATGTTCTGTTACCTGTCAGGCCACTAACAGACTGTGTGCAAGACATTTCAGAATGATACCTGCTTTGAACTCTTTTGCTTCCTTGGCACTCCAGCTTCTTTAAACAGCAAACAGGCGTGCTATAGCTGTAATGCCATCATCCAATATGATGGCTAGTAACTCTGGTGTATGGTATTCCTGTGGATCTGTCGTGCTTTGAGCTGTGATGTGAAACTCTTGGTGTTATTCCAGTGTAAAACAGATCAGGGAAGTAATCTCAGTGTTACTGCAAATGTTGGAAGAAGAACAGGAATTAAATCTAGATCAGAATCACAGCACAGGTTCACAGGCAGTTTTTGATGCAATGGG
The DNA here is from genome assembly GCF_030936135.1 of Gavia stellata. NCBI lineage: Eukaryota > Metazoa > Chordata > Aves > Gaviiformes > Gaviidae > Gavia > Gavia stellata. Next base: position 18,115,794 of record NC_082598.1, on the reverse strand, counting down.
GGAAGAAGGTAGCTCAAACTAGTATTACAGAGGCAGGTGTGCAAGTCCGCATTAGCATGGAATGCTTATTATGAAACCACAATCTAAGATTACAGTAAAGTGCCATCTTGCATCATCAAATGTCACAGAACTAGTACCGGAATGGGGAAATTGCAATCCTGACTGCGTGCTCCTGCTGCTTGTATGCGTGCATCAGCACTCATTGGACCACTGTCTGATCTGCTTTAACTCAGTAGCTGGTCAGTTGTCTGTTGAGAGGAGTTAGGGGCTTGCAAAAAAAAAAAAAAAAAATCTGATGGATGCTGGTGCTAGCACAAGGACAGCGGTGGATCTGTGAGACAGAAGCAGGATGGTTAGTAGCAGAAATAAGCCATTGGATTGGTTTAGCTGCCTATGGCACTGTCAGCTGCCAGGAATGGAACACAGCCCTAGACATACCATTCCCATTTCTCCTGAACTAAGCAGGTTAACAAAAGAGGAAAAAATGGTCAGTGTGTTTATATATGTCATTGGAAGTTGCTGCTGTGTATGTATCACCTTAACTGTCTTTAGATTGAAATAAGAGAAAACACATGGGGTTTGTTTTGCTTGTGTTGGACTTTGTTTCACATATGTAGTGTTAAATCAGTTTCTTTTCCATGTCTTCTCACAATCCGTTTCGACTCATCAGCTTTTCTCTCAGAAAGAAGTAATTGCCTACTGCTGTCATTATGTGTTTTTGAAGGGATATCTTACGTTTGACTCTTGAGATAAATTTTTACTTGGGAAAACAGTACAAGAAAAGTTAGAGTAATGACACCCAGAGGCTTAGTTTAAAAGGCAGAAGGTAGAAGTTCTGTGTATTTAGCAGTAGATGCAGTGCTAGTTCACTGATCTCTTGTGAACCTGCAATTGTAAGGATGTATGGAGCATAATTTTATGAAGGACAAAACTGTACCCTGCTACACAGACTAATCCATGGACCATGCAGGATGCAAGCGACGCTTTGTTTGAATTCTTTGCACTCGGAACAGGAATGTGTTGCAGAGCATGCAAGTAGATATACATATCTTCAGTAGTGTTGATAAAACCTGTGATTATGTTTTTGGTAATCCTTATGTCTAGATATTGGTATATGGAAGCAGTTCAATTTTTAAGTGTTCCAGGAACTACCGTAATCTTTGTCAATGTTTTTAAGCATAGCTTGAACTTTCTTATTGTATGTTCTTATATGGTAGATGTTTACTTTTTATGTGGCTGATAGTGAGCTGAGAAACTCTGATAGTAGGCACTAAGAATTTCTTAAGTTGGAACTTGTGTAAAACAAAAATGTTGAGTACAGACATTGTCACTGCAACTCAGCTCTTCCCTTGAATTGGCATTCAGTAACTGTGTACTAATGGTTGAGGTTGTTAACTTTCAGGTTTTTTTGTTGATGCGTAACACGATTTTATTGTTTTTCTTTCTGGGCTCACTGTACCTACCTTCATGATTTATGTGGGCTGGTATGAGCATTCATTTATTAAGCAGTTCAACAAACTAGACTGTAAAACTAATCTAGCTTAAAACTAACCTAGAAAAAAGGAGGAGAAACGTGGCAGGAGGAGGAATAGGAAAGAAAAGGTCAGATCTAGTTTAACTTGGATCAGTTTCCTAATCAGGTTTACTACATACCTGCTTTTTTCCTGAGTCAATTATAAGTAGTTTTACTGGAGAGAACAAGGCTTCTGATTTTTATAACTGCCTATTTTAGCAACAGTTTTTTGGGGGTTCGAAGTGAGCGGTAAACTAAGTTGCCTGAACAGCATCCTAATCAACAAGATTGTTGACAAGAGCAAGAATACAGTACTGCTAACAATAACATCTTTCCACTTGTTCTCCCTTTGCAGTGGAACTTGTCTGATGTAACGGTGAACTACCCTTCTGTTTTAAGTTAGTCTAGGGGGCCTACTGTGATTTTTTTGTTGTTGTGGTTGCTCTGGGTTGGTCTTCTGTTAGTTGAGTCTCCTGAACTGTCTTACTATGGTAATAAGTACTAGTAGTTGTGTAAGGGAAATAATAGGAATGTGTCATGCTGATCAATTTATCAGATCAGTGTATGCTGTTGAGGAGCTGTATTCCAGCTACTGGCAAGTAGCCAGGGCTTGTACTACCTACAGCTAAAATGGGAAAAATTAGTACCTCTTCCCCTTATCCACCCTTGCCTTTTTTATTCTTCAACTGGATTATATGTGTGTTTTGACTAGATAGTTACAATGGATCCCTTCTTCTTGAATATGACTCAAGTGTCAGGGCTTCAAACAAGGTGGTTGTTCTAACCTTTAGGCTTCAGTGTGTTTATGTTTTCTTTCAGAAAAGCCAGAGCTTTATAGACTTCACTAACTTAAAATTCTTTGTCCCAGTTAGGACCACTGTCTTTTATGTTATTCTTAAACCTTGCTCTCTTCCACGTGCTTAGAGGGAACTCTGGTAAGATAGGTTGGAACACTGAGAACTGAATTTGTGTGAGTCACATGTCTAGTATCAAATTTATGAAAAATAGGATGCCATTATAAACTTAGCTACAATACATGAAAAAACAAACCAACAACCTTGTTTGAGTATGTAAAGTTGTTATGGGATTTTATTTTTTTTTCCTTTCTACTGCTAATCTACCACTTTATCCTTCCATCCACTAAAGGCATAGAGAAGCCAGGAAGAAGTGGGGAGAGAGTAGGGAAGGGAAGGTGGATGGTAGTGGCTCATCTGTTTGAGCCTGTAAGGGGGTGGAAGATGTATTACAAAGAGTACGGGACTCTGAATCTGCAGAAATGCATTGAGTGGTAGAGGTTGAATTCCTTTTTATGGGGTGTGGTCAGCAGCATGTGACTCTGCAGATCAAAGACTTGTGTTAGGTTGTCATCTTTCTTTTTGTTTCCACTTCTGGCACAGATTAGGTTCCTGTGTAGTATCTTGAGAAGCTGGTTTAACCCCTTCTTAGATAAATGTTTTATTCTTTACAGAATTCTTCTGGAGTCTCAGCTGCTGTTTTTAATTATGTTTAGTTCTTAATATCCATCTAGGCTTGCATCTCCGTAGCAGCATGTGTTGTATGGGCATGAGTTGGGTAAATGTCACTAGATGTGATTTATTTTTTTTTAAAGTCTGTTGGTAAACGAAAGCTCACTGAATTTGAGACCTCTAACTATGTTCCTCAGCTTTCAGTTTCTGTGTAACTTGGTAGGGTCCTGCTTTCCAATTACAAGACATCCTAGCTTTTGTGGCACCTGGGGATTGATTATTCATGTTTAAAGAGCTGTTTAGTGGAAAAAAAAAGTTGCTTTGCAATGTGTTTTATTCTGAAATTCTACTGACTGAGTTTAAAAATGCTTAATTTTCAGATTATAAATGTTTATCTTCCTCATTCCACAGTTCCCAGCTTCTTCAAATCATTTTAATTAAAGGCTAGTTAAAATCTTATATATGAATAATTGTTCTCACCATCATAATTCCACTGCTTTATAAACTAGCTTTGGTGCATTTCTAGTCTGATGAGCCCCTAAGAGGTCAGAGGGCAGTGTAACTAATCTAGGGTTGAATATGCTGCTGCTTTTCGTAACTACTGTCAAAAAGCCTTGCACATCTTATTTAGAAGTTTTATTTTCCGTTCTAAAAAGACTACACAATTTTATAATGCCATGTTAAAATACTACTGGTGCAAAACTGCTGGCCCTCTTTTGATTAACAGTGAACTAATATTGCTGCTGTATACAATGTAGATTGTAGAAGACTGCTTTATAGGACTCCAGCTTGTGATTGCAGCTGTCGGTTTGGCTCACGCAACGGAAAGTGTGCCACAGCAAGACCCAGTTAAATGTGAAGATTTGACTTCACCTAAGTGTAGCTATTAAGCGTCCTAATCTGAGTATGGGGGGAAGATTATCAAATGGCTACTGCTTTTTGACCTGTAGTTCAGATGCAGTTCAGACTGGTGTTAGTCATCTGATGAGGGGGAAGAAAAATAGGATCTACTGCTGCCTTAGACTGCTCTGTAAAAGGGCTCTAGTGCTAACTGTACCAAACTCTTGTCTCAAAAGTTCTCTGTGCTACCAGTGGAATAATGCAGTGACTGTGGACTTAGATGTGATTCTGGTTCATACTCCTTCAATTTTTTTGTTCTTCCTGGACCACCCTATCTCTCCATCCTTCAACTTTCATAAGCCAGTCATTTCCTATCTTTGACTTCTCCTTAAAACCACCCATTTGTCTTTGCTTCCAAACATTTCCTTTTGTTTATTGTCAGTGACATTAAAGCAATTTTGAGAACTTTATCTGTCTCCACAGGTAGTTTTCTTTCAGCTTGTGATTTTCGTATGTTTCTGTATGAAGTGTCTTCACAATTGACTTGCATTACACCACAAACATGCTCATCCAGGCAAATTATACTTTCCATCTTTCAGTCTAGGAGACTTGTGTGATGTCTTCTTCTAAGTGTCTAAACCCATCTGTTTGTTTCTATATGTACTGCTGCTAGATATCTCATCTCATGGTGCTTGAGGAAAAGGGGTGTATGCTTCTTCCTACCACCTTACTCAGGAAATGTCAGTATCTGGCAATCTTGCAAGGTCAAGAAGTCCACCACCCTGTTATCAGACTTTCACATACTAATCAGTAGCCATTTGGAAGAACTTAATTGTTCTTTTGTGGAAATGGATCCCAAACTCATTCTGGCTAGAAGTGTCCTCACTTCTAACCTTAATTTATCCCTAGTTTTTATGTATTGTGGCAACGCTGTCATTTAGGGTTTTTCCTTAAGTATTCCACTTCTGTTTTTCCCTTTTCCCCTTCCATATTTATTCCAATTCAGATATTATTGCTTATTTAGCATGGTAAAAACTGCATGTTAATGGTAATGAGCACTAATGACTCAAAAGTAGCTGTAGTGGATTTGAATGTTAAACAAGTAGTTCACAGACAAGTGGAAAAAAAAAACGTAGCTACAAATATACAAGCTAGTGCAAGCTGTTAATAGTGGATATTGTCCAAAGTTTACTGTCTGCACTGTGGTAAAATCGCAGTTGCAGTGTAGAGGCTATAATAAGCTCTCTGTGCTTGTGTTCTCTTTGAGTATTTTCCTTTCCTCCTGTTCCAGTTTGAATGGGTTCTACAGAGTCATGCTAAACAGTATTTCAAACAAAGTATAGCCCGTGCCGTGTTGAGTGGGGGTCATAATAATCTGTCTCTGCATTATCAAATAAGAACAGCTCTAGTAGATCAGAGCAAGTCTGTCTAGTATAGGATCTGTTGTCTGCTGCTAGGGATAAAATTATTACTACATAATGATATTTCTGAAATATCTTCCAGCCTTCAATGACGACACTTGTCTTGATCCTTGGGAGAAAAACAGTTTTCTTGGTTTTTATAACTGATTTACTAGATTATTCTACATAAATTATTGTTGATTTTATGTGGATGTGTGATTTCGAAGCAATGTGAAACTTCAGTGGATCTCTGGTGTCCCCTGGTTATATTGTGTTCTATGACGCTTCTGTTTGTTCTAAAACAAGAAGTGGAAGCTCCATATGAAACCATTACTTAAAAAAGGCAAGGGATGGCAAAGGTGTTTCCTATTCATGTGGTTTTGGGGTTTTTCCAATTTTCCTTTTCTCTGAAGACCTGACCTATCTTCCCTTGGCCATCTTTTCCATCTCCCAAACTGAATAGTTCTTATGTGTTCCTTGTAGAGAAGCTGTTTATTAAATTCAATCATTCTTCCCTCCTTTCTTGTGTTTTCTTAGTTCTGCTCTCTTCTTGAGATGGGAAGCTAGAACTACATGTATTCAAGATCACATCAGTGTGAATTTAATTGGTGACAAACCAAGGAACAATGCAGAAGATCTTCCTTTCAGAAGTCAAAGCATTTGACATGACCTTTACGGAACTCATCCTTTCATGGAACTATGTGTTGGAATCCCAAGATAAAACTTAAGTGATAAGTCAGTTCAGAGCCCATTACTGTCTATGGAATATGAAGATTTGCTTTCTCCACTATTTAGCTTAATATTTACTTGCTTTTGGTAATCATCTTCAATTTTACCACCTCGATACCTCAGTATTTTGAAGTTCCCCTGATATTATCTTGATTTTTCTTTGCTGCTAATACTAGGCTGTACTGGGCAGTGGATTGTCACTTTATTAGATAATCTCTTTGGGTGGAAAAGCAAAGGCAACCCTGGGACACTCTTATTTGTGACCTTCTGCTGCGAGAATTAACCATTTTCTTCTGTCTTTTAACCAGTTACCTACCTATGCAAGGACTTTACCTCTGTTGCTTGAGAGGTTTTTAAAGCTTTTGGAGATGGATGTCAATAGATGTTGTCTTGAAATCTTGATTTACTCTTAGTGTCCCATGTCTACATGCCTATTGACATCTTCAAATAACTCAGTCAACTCAAATAACTCAGTGTATGAAGTATGAATTCCCTTTCACAGAAGTTGTATTGGGTCTTCAGTAGTACATTATAATTCTTTATGCATCTGATAATTCTGTTCTTTGGGTTTTATTTGCCTGGTTATGAACATTTGACTTGCTGGTTTGTGAAATGGCCTCAAGTTGTGCCAGGGGAGGTTTAGATTGGATATTAGGAAAATTTCTTCACCAAAAGGGTTATCAAGCATTGGAACAGGCTGTCCAGGGAAGTGGTTGAGTAACCATCCCTGGAGATATTTAAAAGATGTGTAGACGTGGTGCTTAGGGACACAGGTTAGTGGTAGACTTGGTGGTGTTAGGTTTACAATTGGACTTGATGATCTTAAGGGTCTTTTCTAACCTAAATGATTCTATGGCTTTATGTATGCCATTGCTGGCATGTATTCTGAGCAGGTATCTGTCTGGTAGGAGTATAGAGGCCAGTACGAGATAGGTGTACACAGTTGCTGATTGGTTTTTGTTGATTGGTGTTAAGTTTTGCCCCTTTCCTGTCCTCTGGTGTTGAGCTAATTAGCTTGCTGATTTCTTTATAATAAGTACTAGTTCAGGGATATCATCCTCGAATTCCTCTCAATTTGTCTTATTGTTGTTACTTTCTTTTTTTGTTCTTGTGAACAAGAGGCTGTTATTACAAGAAGCGTATTTTACTCCTTAGACAAACCGATCATAGTATGACTGGGTCAGTTAGGCTCTCTGAGGAGCAGAAGAGGCCGCTCCTTTCCTGATATCCGCTGAACTTGCTTGGCAGAGGGAACGTCCTAGAGACTATAGACTGTATAGCAGACCATCATGGCAGCAAGCTGGGAGCTTGCAGCTTAAGCTGAAAGGAGAGTTAAATGGGGAGGGGAAAAAAGGGATGGAGAGAAAGAAGAGTTAGTTGCTCAACCTGAGGAGTTGAAAATGAAAACTTATGTCGATAAGGCTGTATAGAACTCACAGGTAGTATTTAGCTGACTAAAACCGAGCTTGGAAGTGATATAGTACAATGGCTGTTGGGGAAATATGGTTTATAAACTCACTTCTACCATCTTACCTATTTACTCTGGAATTCTGCCGCCTGTTGTGTGTTGCACTCTGTTGTGGTACCTGGCTTTTGAGGTCAAAGATTCTTCTGGGGATGTTTAGAGAGTTTTGTCATAAGGAAGGGGTTCAGGAGGCTTTGTTTCAAAGATCTCCTGATTCTTGCCCACACCTTTTTCTGTTGATGCCTAAATCTGAGGAATTGATCAATTAATGGCTTATAGTTGTCTTATGATCTATCAGGAAGTGAGATCCTTTGGTCAAAGTAATTTCAACTGTGCAGCTCTTAGTGGGTTCTTTACTTGTTTCCAGGTGTATGTTCCTGCACGTCATATGATCAGATGTGAAATGAAATGTCATGTGTTTCTCTTTGATGCCTACTTTATGTTCTGTGCTGATGCAATCAGTCAGAACTTCAGGTATACTTGTACGCTTCTTTTGATTGTTGGTAAAATGTATGTAGCAAGGTAGAACTTACTCCTAAGAAAATTGTCTAATAACCCTTCTCCAGGCTAGACAATCTCCTTCAGCATTGCTTGTTGTTGTCTTCCTCCTTTTTTGTCAATTCCATGCGTGTTTTACAGGCATTGTGCAAATTGCCCTCAGGCTTGACAAAGTTTTGTCTTGAAATGCCAATTCATATATCTGTCCTAACTCTATCTGATGTATATGCCATAGGCACTTGATACCAGACTGCTATAGCGGTTTCCAAAAACATGCACTCCTTTTCCATGTCATCAGGTCCTCTCAGCTGTCTAATGTGGAGCTGAGAAATGTGAGGTGGCTCTTGATTTTTCGCCTTTCCCTTTCATTAGGTGCTTTACTGTAGTTTATTTTAACCCCTTGCTGCTTTTTAAACAGCAACAACAAAAAAACCCCCAAACTGATACTGGCCTTCTCTGTTGGAATGCCAAATGTTTTATACCTTCTCGGAGAGAATTTCTTCAGCAAGACCATCAGACTGGTTAGATTATATTGGAAGGTAGTTTTATTTCCTGTCTGCACCCTTGTCTAAGTCTGCTGACTCCTGAACAAATGTGTTCTGCCCCAAGAAAATGGGATTTAATAAGAAATGCTCTGTTTGCAACTTGTGGCATCAGGAGTTCTTATCTTGAAGTGTTGAAAGTGTCCAGAGTGCTCTCAGCTTAGTGCTGATGTGAAGAACTGCACTTCAGCACTGACCCTAGATCAACTTTCGTGCAGTCCTTAGAAGCAATGGTAGATTACTTGAGTCCTGGATACTCCTGCATTTAGTACCTCACTACTTCGCTTGCACAGAGCAGAGTATTTTCTTAAAACTAGGGCTTCTCAACAAAACATGAGAGTTTCACTGGAGAATTTGCGTTAGAAATAAAACTGTTTAGTAGATCCTACCAGTATCAGAGTTTTTGATGAAGTATTTGTCTGTAAATCAGTCACATCTGAATTATTGTCATCTCTGGCAAGCATTCTTTTGTCCCACAAACCTTTAGGGAGTGAACTGAAAATTCAAGGGATCGTGGATTTCTTATTTAACTAGTCAATGCTTTCTGCAGTGACACTGCAGGAGAAAAAGCTGTGAGAGAAGCACACTGTAGTGTGTCCTGAGGAAACTTGCTTATTTAGTGTGATGATGTTGGTTGTTGAAATCTGTGGTCTTGCTGAATATGCCTCTTAATTGGTGACTTTAAGAATACTTGTCCAATGGTTCAGGAAGGAGTTTTGCTGGCCCAAGCCCAACTTTGTAAGGCCTTTATTTCAGGTTGTCACATATAGTAACATTTTGAGGGCAGGTACTTGAAGTGAATTGAAGTAATTTCTGGCTCTTTCATATTGTCTGAGGAGATCTGGGCATCTTTTCAGAATCTCTTTTCTGAGGAATCAAATCACTTTGAGGAAATCAATATTAACAGAGCATCTTAAAGGCAGCAGAGTGACTGTTTTCTTGAGGCCTTTTTATTAATTTCCTAGATGGGAGCAACGGATTGCACACCTGCTCACCTTCTCTGCCTCAAATGCCAGCATCACAAACTATCACAAATCTTGAAGAACCAGAGCAGCCTCTTCTACTGTTGTCTGCAAGACTAGCTACTCAGTAGTGATTTGGATGGTGTATTTGAAGAGTTGTTAACTGTCCTTCTTTCTGTGTGGTGCTGTACTTCTCCACCTGCCCTTTAACAACCAACTGACCTGATTATGTGGCATACAGAACAATTAAGAACTGGATACTCAACAGCGTGATCAGTTGTACATCTCTAGTGGTACTCCGGCATTTTCTGCTTCATTGTCAACCTTGCAGATGAGTAATAAAGGCTGTTTTGCTTTTTGTGTGGGATATAAGTGACCTTGACCTATGAGACTGATTAAGAAGTTTGGTACCAGATAAGTAATTTCATATGAATGCTGGAACTTCCACCATATGAACTTCCAGAATGCTGGAACCAAGATTTATCTGGTTCCTGCAGGAGTTTCCCTCTTGCTGGAAATGCAGACTGTAATCACACCTTTCTTTTAAGAAATCCTATTCCTGTAATCTCGACCTCACAGTTCCGTTGGCTTCCCTAAGTGGTTGCTGTTGTCTTTCTAAATTGTTTCATTAAGAGGGAAAAGCACCCTACTTACAGATCAGCTCAGAGTACTGAAGTTTCCTGTTTTGCCTTGCTTGAGACATGTGGGAAGCAATAGGATATGGCTGTCTTGGGCCAAAGAAACTCGCTAGATTGTGAATGGAATAGTGAAATCTGGTAAAGATTATACCTTTTCTATTTATCTTAAAATTCATGGTCTTTCTGGAAAACAACAACAACAACAAAAAACTAGTAGCTGCTCTGCTTAAAGCTTCTGATTCAACTGCATTTTTTTAATCTGCTTAAGTTTAGGACAGAATTTGTGCTGAGTTTTTGTTTTAAGGAGCGAAATAGGGACATAACTTTTTTCCTTTTTTGCATGGTATAAAATGAAGAAGTATCTCTTCTCATTATTTTTAAAGCAGACTAACAAATTTAGAACTGAAAATCAATGTCTGTCTGGAAATAATGAATGAATGCTTCTGCTAAGGAAGAGCCAGTGCTGGAATACAGAAGGAACAGAGTGTTTCTATGACAGGATAGCCTACTGTTTAAATCTATCCACCTTGTGTAAGAGCTCTTGTCTGTTCTCCACATGATTAAAGTATTGAGAATCGTGCCAGTAGGTACTTGAAATACGTACCTGTTTTTCCTTTGTGGTGTTCCACCTCTGCTCCCAAGTCAGGTTGAGCAGTTGTTAGTAATGTGAGTTTTATAGAATGTAATCAGAAATTAATTACAGAATTGTTACAAAATTTATTATCTCCCAATAAATTCTCAGAGCTGGTAATATGGCTTCATTTGAGTACCATATGAATTGTGTTCCACAGCCGATGAGAGAAAAAAACACAAAAACCCCACACCCAAACATACCTGTTTAATCTTTGAATTGTGTCAAATGCTAAAAGCAAAAACAAGAGACTAACTTTTTCCTGTTCTCTTCTTATCTGACATCTTTTATCTGATGAGAGTGCCTAATGTGAAGCTAAAATTTGTATTTAAAGTCTCCATTTCTGTATTTCTGCTTTTTCAATCTCCAGTGGGAAATGAGGGAATTCAGCCCTCTTAATCAAATGTTAAATGATTAGAAACTTCTGTATTCTTTTAAGTATATTACGCAAGTGCAATAGAGGTACGCTTTGAAGATGGAGATTACAGATTACACGTCCATGACGTGTAAGTTGAGATACACTACCTACCTATTTTGAACAATGTCATCACTTATTTCAAGCACTAAGCATGTTTAAGAACTGATTTGAAATCACAGTTTAGCAGAACTTAGAGTTCTTCCATTGTAACTGGAGCATCCAAGGCACTTGCAACTTTAACCTTGAATTCCAGAAAATCTTTTAGAGCAAGAAGGCATGGTTAATACTTTTTATCTCAAGCCAAGTTTTCACATAGATAAGAGTGTCCAATTCTTGTTGACCTAGTTGACATGTTACCAGCTCTAAATTTTGTCTCATTTGCCAAGCCAAATTTTGGCTGGTTACAAAAACGATGGCTGTCTGGGGTTTTTTTGGTTTTGTTGGTTTATTTTTTTAAAACCAGCTCTTTATAAAAATAAGCTGTAAGTTAAAGGTGAAAATACATGCCATATGTATTATGAAATGCAGGAAAGTAAACTTAGAACAAATGTAACAAATTAACTGCTAGTTTAAAGGTATGTTACACTCATTCCTTGGTAAAATTGTGGTATGTCTAGGGTTATTAAAAATATTTTTTTAAATAAACTGGTTTCAGCGTTTCTGTTAATAACATGTTTGGAAATAAATACCTTGAAGAATGCAGCACTAAGATTTATAGGTTGATAGTTCACTTACTGTGTTATAATTTGGCATCTAGATAGAAAATGCCTTTCATTCTGTAGCTTCAACAGAGAGGAGGTAAGTGTCAATTCATTTCAGGGAACCACCATATTAGTGCAGGATTTCAATCAATTTCAAACTTTTTTTTTTAAATAATAGAAACCAACAAATGGTTTCTGAATATGAGGGAGTTGGATCTACTGGGAGATAAGAATGACTTTCCTCTTGTTCATCATTTCAAAACAGTTTGCAGGGAATAGACAGGTTGTTTGAATGATGCAGAAATGATAATTGAAAAGAAACCTCCTGAAAATTCCTGTGAAACTCTGAATCCCTTAGGAAATTCTGCATATTTGTTAAACTTACTGTCAGGCATCAGTTTCATGGAATGCTCTTGAAGGCTCGCAACTTCATTAGCTTGCAGTAGATCCATGGTGTAGTACAGAATCCTAAGCTTCAGTTTCTCAAAAGCCTATCAGGCTAGGAGTGCTTTGAATCACATATTTTTTGGGTTGGTGAACTGGCATTTTTTGGTAACTGTATTTTCCTCTAACAGCTTTCAGGTAGCTCTCCCTTCTTAGCAAAAAGCTTCATGTTCTTTGATTCTGATAATCCAGGAAGTGTGCCAGACGTTCTTATTCATTAGTTGACTGCTAGACTTTCTCCCAGATGCTAGTTAGATGTGTGATTGCACCTCGAATCCTGTGTTCAGTTTTGGGCCCCTCACTACAAGAAGGACATTGAGGTGCTGGAGCGTGTCCAGAGAAGGGCAACAAAGCTGCTGAGGGATCTGTAGCACAAGTCTTATGAGGAGCGGCTGAGGGAACTGGGGTTGTTCAGCCTGGAGAAGAGGAGGCTGAGGGGAGACCTCATCGCTCTCTACAATTACCTGAAAGGGGGTTGCAGAGAGGTGGGTGTTGGTCTCTTCTCCCAAGTGACTAGTGACAGGACAAGAGGAAATGGCCTCAAGTTGCACCAGGGGAGGTTCAGGCTGGATATTATGAAAAATTTCTTTACTGAAAGAGTGTTGAGACACTGGAATAAGCTGCCCATGGAGGTGGTGGAGTCACCATCCCTGGAGGTGTTCAAGGAACGTGTGGACGAGGCATTGTGGGACATGGTTTAATGGGCATGGTGGTGGTGTTTGGTTGATGGTTGGACTTGATGATCTCATAGGTCTTTTCCAACCTTAGTGATTCTGTGATACCGCATAGTAGTAGAGCAATGTTGTGACCTATTCATTGTTACAGATTTGCTGTGGACTTCACTTTTCCATGATGATTTTGTGAACATCTCGCTAGGCTTCATGTAGAAAAGAAGTCTTTATCTGGCAATCCTAAACTTTTTAGGTGAAATAGCCAAACTTTTCAGTCCTCTTGTCCATCGTAAAATTATGGTTAAGAGACAAGAACATGCTTCAGGCACAGGTCTTCTGAAAGTGACAGTTGTTTCTATGTTTTAGTCTTGGGCGTTATTCTCCTGATGTTGTAAAACGGTTAAATTGATACCAAATGGGGAACTCGCAAGCATTTTTCCAAGCTGGATGTTATCTTGTTTTACAGTGACTTATTCCCTCTGAATTTTCTTCTCTAAGGATATAAACTTTTAACCAGCCCAAATTATCGCCAACACTGTTCTGAGTAACAGTTGGTATCTAGATAACTTTTTGATGTAATGTCTTGAAAAAAGAAAGGCAGGAGGATAAGCTTCAGTCTCTGAAGAACACTGATATTCACACCAATTTCATGTCTAAATGTCCCTGTGTGACAGCTGGGATTACATCACTATTCAAAGAAAGAAGAGTTTTTAGAGAAAACAGAAATTGAGTTCTGGTAACTGCCACTTAGAAGCATTTTTCTCTTCCCCTATCCACAGAGCAGCACAGTCACTTCTGAAGTGTTTTCCTTATGCCTTTTAAATCATAAATAACACAAATCTCTCAAAATATCTTGCTACAACATTAGAAAGTAAATCTAATTTTAATTTTGACAGGGTCTGGAAGCTACAGTAGAAGGTGTCGTGGGCTTTCCTATTTACAAGTCTACAAGGACACATTCTTACTGGCACAGAAGATTACTTTGGAGTGTGGAGATGCTTCCTTTTTTTATTGAACCTTATTTTTCTTACTGTGATTTATAAGTACTTGAAAAATACACCTGAACTCAGAATTTATGTTAATCTCAGTCTTTCCTTAAACTACAAATCTTTTTTTTTTCTTCTCTGTTGTCTGCCACCATTTTCTTTAAAGTTGTTAAACAGTTGCGGCAGGACATTTCCTCATTTTGTTTTGCCTCTGAGGTATGGCCAATGTCAGTCTCCCTAGCACTGGAATATTGCTCCCTCTTTGTATTCTGCTTAATGCTTATAACTGCTTAATGTTATAGCTAGTTCTTTTGATGTATATATTCTTTTTGAAAACTGTATTTCGTCACTGTCTGCATCCCCTCAATAAAGCACAGTGTAGAGAGTTGAAAACAAGGTTTTTTTATCCTACGTGAAAAGTAGCCAGTTAGAACTGAAGCTGTTCTGTAGTCTCATTTCAATTTTTGGTCACCCTATCTCTTCTCAGTGGCAGCAGCAGTGTCCTCAACTACATTGATTCTTGGAGTCAGGATTTGCATTAGGGAAGGACAGTTCTTTTTTAGCTATGGTTTGGAATTTGTATTGGAGTCTAAATAGAGGATTTCCTCCCTTTCACATTGGAATCTCTGGTATGTTGGTTCCTGTTTGCTCGGGGATCTGAATCAATATGGTAAAGAAAATGAGTGTATTAAGTTAAATGTTCAGAACTTTCTATTATAAGAATCATTTTTAGTGCTATAAGCAAAGGGTGGATTCAAGCTAGACAAGATATTCAACAGAAGCCCCCTCCCTACCCCACTGCTCTGCGCAATCTGTCCTAAATTATGTCCCAATAATTTTTCTGCAAGAAAAGTGGGCTGGTTTTTTACCTGAGAATCTGGCCAGCATTTTATTAAATAATGAATTTTACTGAATAGATATTCTGTAGTGACATTACAAACAGGAAAAAGATAACATTTGAATAAAGATTTATTAATTTGCTTCTGTTGTCATGCTCTATATCTTGAGTATTCTGCCCAGCAAGCTAGTTTATTTTTTTCTTACCATTTGTATAAATGGCAAAAAGGTGATTGATTGAGTGTTTGCTTGTTGTTTTTTTGTTGGTTGGGTTTTGTGTGTTTTGTTTTTGGTTTTTTTTAAACTCAGTGCTTCAGTGGTTTCATAAGCTGGTCCATCCTTTCCAAATTATGGTTATAGTAGATCTAAAAAGAAAAAACAAACCAACCACAAAAACCCTGTGACTGAGAATGGTGTCAATATACAAACAAGGCTAAGATTATGAATCCTTCTGTGGCTGGGGAGGAGGGCGAGGGGCAGAGAGGGCAGCTGCTGACCTGTGGAAGGAAGGGAGAGGCAGAAGAAACAGACGGATATGTTAACGTGTAACTTAAGTTACTCTGTAACAGAGCTCTACTCTTACAAAGTATGAAAAAAACCTGTCTTCTCTACAGAATATTCCCCTTTTTACAAGTTGTAAGGGAGTTGCTGCTCGTATCCTAATGGTGGGATAAAGGTAACTAGGTGTAATAAAGAGAAAGATTGAGACAACTATATAATGCTTTTCAAAATCTTGAATTATTGCAGCAGAAAACTCAAAATATTTTCTAAATCAATTGAGAGTGATCTGACATATTAGAGGAACTTGGTGATGGCTGAGTAATGAACACAGATATTCTTAAGGGGTTTGAATTTCTGATGCAATTTTTTTTTTCCTGTTATTTGGAAGCGGGAGACCATTTTTTTATTTGGAGACAAAAGAATGCAAAACTTATCAGGAGGAAACCATTTTTCAGGGGAACCAGTGATCTTCTGCAGTGTCAAATATGGTGGAACACAGAGTGCAAGCAGCACCTGTAAATGGCAGCATATAAACTTACAGCCTTCTGAAGTATATGATTAGAAACTAAAAGATGACTGACATGAGCTTCAAGTCCCTTTCTTATGAAAGGAATAACTTCTTTTTTTGCCTTTTTAAGTAAGCAAAAACAAAATACTGTTTTCTAGTCTTGCACCTGTATTTTAAAAAAAATATTGAAGCACTATTGAGAGAGAATTTGAAGAGAAGCAGAAATTTTTCTTTCAGAGAAACTGAGAGACTTGGTGCTCTCTCTGCCTGGGTTACTTGTTTAAAAAAATAAATTAGAAGTGGTTCTAATGCCAAACGCAGTTGTGAAACTGTATAGAATGGGGAGAAGTAGAACTGAAGCTTGTCGTTTATATAAAATACTTTTTCGAATTACACATAGTTTTCAGAAGGGATCACTTTTTAGTTGAGTGAAAGAGGGCAAAGTGCTGAATGGGGGAATCTTTTAAGTCGTTGCTCTGGTGTGGAAGAACCAAGCTTAATGTTTTTAACTGCTTATATATTTTCAGATACAAAGGGAAATTTTTCTTCTTGTGGTAATGTCAGTTGTCAGTGAGTTTTAGCTCAGAACTGTGTGTTGCACCTTGCCATGAAGTTACTGCTACTTAAATAAAAGTGTATGGGGCAAAGGAGGCTAGCAGTTAAGGAGGTTAGCCTATTGGTTAGGGCAATGAATTGGGGTGTGCAGGATATGTCTTTGGTCCTTACTTGGCCATAATTTCTTTCCAATGTGACTTTTCTGAGACTCCTCATACAATTTATGTAATACTCATAGATGAAGAAATTATACCTCAAAATATGGGTTGTATGACTTCAGAATGGGAACAGAATTATGAAAACTAGATAACAGTGTTCCTGTGGTCAAAGGAAAATGCAGAAGCAGGAGTTGAACTCTAAGTTGTAATCAAGTGTCTAACAACCAGGTAAAGTAGCACTAACTACTATTACAGAACACCGAAAAATAAAAGAAGGAAGTTTCATTTTAATGCTGTGTCTGGCAGTACCGTGCCCAAATCTCATTAAGTGTAATCCTATTCTTTGGATTTTCCTAATTACATTTTAAAGACCATTTGTTAGATTTTTACAGTCCTCTAAGAACTGAAATCGGCAATTCTGAACCTACTTTCACATTAGTTTTGATTTAAAAAGCAGCATTAATGGGCTAAAATCCACACTGCTTAGAATGTGCAGGTTTTCTCTACTCTAACTTTCCATTCTATTTACTCTGCTTAGAATATCGAATAAACTCAAAAAACAAGGAGGAGACATGAATTTTCCTTGCTGCTGCATGTTACTTAACAGCATCTTTTTCTTAAATAGGAGGAGGGGTAAAGCCTGACTTTACTTAAGCTAAATAAGTGATTTGGACTTCAGTAAAACATCTTGAACTACCATAATTCAGATGTGATTCTTGGTACAGTAAGCCACAAAGTGGAGGGTGATGGAAGTTCCTGCAACAAGTTAATTTTTAGGCACACAGAAGTTGTGAAGATTCCGACATATGATTCTGCTAACTTTGTTAACTCACCTAGCAAAAGTGTTTTACAGAGCCTCAATATCCCTGTTTTCCTGCGGTGCCTCCAGAGGCTGTAGTGCTTTAAGCTAAAAGTCTTATTTCATTGTAGTAAAAATACACATGCATGCCCCGTCCTTCAAAGCAGTGTGCAGCGGTCTTACCCTATGCCTAACTGAAGATATGCTGGAGAAGAAGGGAAAAAGCAGAACTTAATTTGCAGGCACCCAGTATTTTCCAAATTCCTTAACACATGGTTAGAGAGAACAATATGGTCTCTTCTAATGGGTAACCTTTCAGGATTAAGGTGAAAAATAGAGCAGTAAATATGAATCAGATGAGGAGTATTGTTAAACATCTCCCTCTTCCATTTAAATTTTGTCTATCTATGTAAGGAATATTCATCTACCATTTCTGGAATGCACCCAGAGATATGAATAAAACAGTCTTTATGGCTTGGAAAAATATAAAACCAAAAAGTGAATTTAATTAGAAATGTTTTCACTGAAAGCTTTTTATCAGTTCATCTGTTCATACATTCCCAAACTGGAAAAAGCTGCAGCAGATTGGGGCGGGGGGGGGCAAGTATAAGTGGAGGTGTTTTCTAGGTGACTTATTGTGAGGTCATTGGTGTGATGAGAATTTGAAGTTATAGGGTTTTCTTTCACTTTTTTTTTGTAAACTCAGTGGCTACAGCATGGTAGCTAGTTACATGGATTTCCAGTTACCCTGTTGCAAGTGACTAGGCAAGTACCTCAATATGCCCCAGCATCAATTGTAATTATTATAGGTTGCCTATGTCTTATGAGGCCCCTCCTTTAGATTTAGTACTATTGTGTTTAAGCACTGAGTAAAAGAGCAAAGAAAAAGACATTTTTTTTTTTTAATAAAAAGGATTAAATGTTAGTGAAATGTTTCAAATACAGTGACTTTAACAAAAAAAAAAAAGCCTTGTAGCTAAAGCCCTAGAATTGGATTACTTCTGAAACAGAAACATGTAAATGGGGGGGGGGGGGGGGGGGGGGGGGGAGAGACTACTTGTGAAGGAATGAAGAGTCAAGGGTGAATGGAAATATACTTGCTTTTATAAAATGGACTTTCTTTTGAAAAGAAGATGCAAATACTGGAGTTAATATGGCCATAAACAAGACTAGGGGAATCAAGAAATCGATGTCATGTAGACTGTACCAAACCTATCAAAACTGTTTTAATATAACCTGCACATACACTACTGTTCTGTTTCCCAACTGTATAGTAATTACCTCTCCTATCTTCAGACCCACCAAGTGGTGCATTTGAAAATAGTACTCAAATGTCAGCTTCCATTTATTATATGATATTTATTCTTTTTTGTCTGTTTTCCTAACACGTGGTCTGAGTCATTCAAACCAATTTGTTGAAAACATACTTGCAGTCTCAGTTGTGATCATCTAGAGGATGTTGAGAGGGAAGGAGGAGGGGTGTGGTTTGAGAAGGCACTGAATTGGGATCAACTGTGAGGCTAAAATAACTATTTCCTCTCAGAAACATTATGGAGATGCAACTTTTAGAAAAACAGTAGCCGATGTATAACTAAACCTGTTTGACCTCAATTTGTATTGTACAATTGTTCAATTACGTCTGTCCAAAACTAACCTAGGCCAACCTTGTATTAAAAATTCTAAGTCTGTACCTTGTGATTTCCTCTAGACTCGGTGCAACATACAATCTACTCCATAGATAGCTGCCACAGCGACAGGTACAGCTAAGCTATTTATTGGTTTCTGGATGGAAGAGGCTTTCATAATACATAGCCACACTGCTGCTAGAGAGTAGATGAAAAATGGCTGTATTTGGTCATGCAGTGAGGAAGAGTCCTCGTGCGTTCCTTGAATACCTCTGTAAGTCTGTATAAGGTGCACAAACTGGGAAGCTTCCATGGAATGTATCCATTTAATCATTATTCTGTTTTATTCATAACAAAGAATTTTACAGCCTGTACTGTTCATACTTGGCAACATACTTTCTAATGTAGATAAGCTTTTAAGATGTGACAGATACTAAGTAGTTTACAGTGATAAAATGTTATGGAAAACTTATTAAGTTCTATGAGCACTTGAAGGGTAGTTTCCCTTTAAAAAGACTTTACTTAAAAGTTTTGAAGGCAGTCTTAAGACTTATTTTGGATTTAATAATCCTGTTTTAATACTCTTTTGAATGTGAGTAAACTTGTAGAGACACTTAAATAACATACTGGAAATAATTCACAAAGTAATGGTTTCTGAATTGCTCAGTAGTGGTAATTACTCTGACCTTTCCAATTTCTTTTGACTTTATAAAGAGTTAGTAGGATAGCTCACTAAAAGCCTTGCCATAGGCCCTTGGCCCATTTAAGACTCCTCTGGTTTAGACAAGGCAGTACAGCAGTCCTACTTGTAGCTTCATTGCATTTCCTCCCCACCCAGGGAAGGGATGTAGATCAGTGACTGCTAAGCCCAAGGCTACTCAAGTTCCTCACTTCCCTTGGGATCTTAAATTCCATCTCATGGCTGCTGTGGCCAAGACCACTGTTAACTGTCGTATCACTGATCAGTTCTTCCTTAATAATGAGTAGCAGGTCTAGCAGAGTGCCTCCCCTGTTGAGCTTGTCCACCACCTCAATCAGGTTTGTCCTCCAAGCACCACAGAAATCTTCAGGGTTGCTTGTGCACTACCATGTTGCATTTCCATCAGATGCCAGGGTAATTGGTATTTTTCATGAGAGCTAAGGCCTGTGATTGTGCCGCATTTTTTCTTGGTTTTTTTGAAGGCTTCATTTACTTACCCTGGATTGGGCAGTCTGTAACAGATGTTCACCATGATGTTCCCCTGGTTGAATCCTGACCCATGGATTTTCAGCTGTCCTGTAGCCCGTTCCATTTGTTCAAGTTCTTTGCATGAAGTGTAAGCATTGTCCTCCTTGACTTTCTCACTTCTCCTTCCTTAAAAGCCAGTGTGCATCCACTACAGTTCTTCAGTTGTGTGAACTCTCTCACCATACTGCGTACTCCTAGTGAGATTGTAATGCGCTCTGATTTCTAATCCCTTGTGCTTGCTTCCTGTGCTGAATGGATTCATATGCAACTACTTAAGATGTGTCCCTGCTTATGCCACTTTTTCAGGGGGACTGTAAGATCCTCACTGTTGTGCTGTCCTGTGTGTTTACCCTCTCTGCCATTCTCCCACCTTCTAAGCTTCGGTCTCCACTTCCCTGGCAAACCTAGTTTGAAGCCCTCCTTATGAGGGAAGCCTGTTGGCAATGATGATTGGCATTACCAAATGGATCCTGTGTCTCTCAAGCACTCTGTTTCTCAGAGGATCTTAACGTCTTAAGAGCTGAAGTCCTGCCTGCAGCCATGTAGTCAGATGTTGATCCACAGGTTGTGTTTGCTCCTGTCAGAGTCTTTCCCCTGGGTCAAAACCTGGGCTCTGGTGTCATTCACCATTGTCTCTGGACTCCGGTGGTTAGCTTTGATCTGCTGACGATCTTCTTTGGTCGTATTGTGGTGGCCATGTAGATGGGCCGCAAATGATAATATTGCACTGGCCAGATGAGCTGTAAGAGTTTCTCTGCAATGTCCTGGATTTGGACCACAGGCAAGCAGCAGAGCTTTTAAGACGGCCAGTCTTGCTGCTGTGCAGAAGCCTTCATCCCCCTGGGAGTCTGCAATTACTGTCACCCGTTGCTTCCTTTTAGTGACATTGCTGTGACCCATGGATCAGGCTTAGATGCCAAACCTGACAGAACTTGTTCCTCCTCACTTCTTTCCTGGGCTTCGTGCCTTTTCAGCACCGGAATAGCTACCGATGGAAAAAGAGAGCCCCCTTCCTGTTGCTGGAGGTCACAGCTTCCAGCCTCCCTTGTCCTGGGAGTCCTCATCCTAGCCCTGAGTAAGGAAAGCAATAGATTTGGTAGAGGGTGGTTATGGGGTGGGGGGCGGGGAGAGTTAATGTAGGGAAAAGAACTGTTCACAGCTTTGTACAGGAAAGCAAACCGTGGAAGCTTTTAACTGGCTTAAGAGACTAGCTGTATCAGAAATTTCTGCTTATGAAGACTGTTGAAGGAACCTGACTTGGATCATAAAGGATGTCAGGTAATGAAGAAAGCTTGGTATTCTTTTTACATGAAGATACAAGAAGTAACACAAATAAGTAACAAAAGAAATTTATTAGAGGTAAAGGGAGTTTGACAGATTGGGGCATTGCAAGTTAATAAAGCCAATGGTGTTTCTTTTTAGTTTGGAGCTAGAAAGTGTCAGGGCTCAAGTAACAGTAGTTTTGAAAGGTAGTTTGCAATCCAGGAGACAATCGGACACCAAAAGACACAAAAAATTCTGTAAAATTAATTTAGAGCAATTTTTTTTTTATTGGTGAATCACAAGAGGTGTAAGTAAAGTATATTTGACTGGTATCTGTAGGCTCTTCAGGTTCTGCAGAGTTCCAAAACTACTACTACCATCTGCTTGTGCGTACTGTCTCATGAAGTAAAACAAAGGTTTATTGCAATGCCTGCGTTCAGGTGATTACACTTTATGAAACAGTGCCAGCCCATATTCATCAGTAGCTGTTCTAGAAACTAAGATGTATCTTCCTGTTTAGGCTAAATTAAAATTCTATCAATCCTGCTGAAAAGCGGCAGAACTACTTTGTAGAAAACTGCACAAAGTGGAAGTACTACACATCTTCTCTGGGAAAACCTTAGGATAGGGGCTGGAAAATGATTCTCTCTATTTTGTTAGGTTGTACAAGTAAATTTCCTTTTAAAAGAAAGGATCCAGTATCCAAGGTGAGGAAGCAAATAATGATTCTGTGATTCCGTGATTAAGGTTGGAAAAGACCTGCAAGATCATCAAGTCCAACCATCAACCCAACACCACCATGCCCACTAAACCATGTCCCACAATGCCACTTCTACACGTTTTTTTGAACACCTCCAGGGATGGTGACTCCACCACCTCCCTGGGCAGACTGTTCCAATGCTTCACCACTCTCTCAGTAAAGAAATTTTTCCTAATATCCAGCCTGAACCTTCCCTGCCGCAACTTGAGGCCATTTCCTCTAGTCCTGTCACTAGTCACTTGGGAGGAGAGACCAACACCCACCTCTCTGCAACCCCCTTTCAGGTAGTTGTAGAGAGCGATAAGGTCTCCCCTCAGCCTCCTCTTCTCCAGACTGAACAACCCCAGTTCCCTCAGCCGCTCCTCATAAGACTTGTGCTCCAGACCCCTCACCAGCTTCGTTGCCCTTCTCTGGACATGCTAATCACATTGATTAAGTCTAAATTGTGGCTCCATGTGGAAGGTCTGGGAGGACTTGTAAGAGAAGTGTCACTTTGGGTGGGTAGCATGGAACTAAGTTTGGTGAACTAGCAGAGAAGTGGCTTGGTGTGTTCTTTGCTCAGGAAAAAAAACCCCACAGTGTGCTAATTGCTGTCTTTAATACAAGCTGTATGGAAGTCTGTTTGGAAATTGCATTATTTCTTAACGAACAGCTGTTTCACAAAGCTGTTCTTTCTGTGCTCATGTTTTTGCATAGGCAGGAGCAAGTAGTAGGGCAAGCAGATAAAAAGTAAAGAGAGAAACAAGTAACACCCTCTACACCCGGTGGAGGAGGGGGGAGAGGCGGGGGGGGGGGGAGAAGGTAGGTGTCCAAAAAAACAAGGCGGTTTTGGGTTCTAACTGGAATAGTAAACAAGCTGCTTGTTGTTTGATTTACCAAGTGCTAAGAAAAGGGAGTTAGTGTTTGTTCTTTTGGAATAAGTACAGCTGTCTCCGAGAGATACTTCACTCCATTCATGTCTTTACTCAGTGACAATAACTTGCAAGAACCTAAGTATGGGCTAGCTGCTGAGCTGAAGTGGCTTGCAGTTTATACATAGTGTGTTTTATATTTCCAGACTGTTCTGTTTGGGGAATTGCTATTTTAACTTCGGACATCTTCATCTCTCTTGCTTTTTTTGTCCATAATCTTTTGAAGCCAGAGGAACTGGGAATTTGTGCAATGCTAATATGATGTGAATTTATATTACATTGAATCTAAGAATCGGTGGATAATGCTGTAAGGTAATTTTTAGTGTGTGCTGGGGCCTTGGATTTTTGCTTTCTAGCTTTTGTAGACTGTGTTTTAAAAAGTGTGTGTGTGTATGTGTATATATATATATTTGTGAGAGGACAGTGGTTTTGTCACTTAATTTGTGTTCTACATAGGACTGTATTTATTACAAAGAAAAGTGAAAAAATAGAAATAAGTACATTTATAGCTTAAATCATAGACTTATAGTAAGTATAATTATAAACAACTTGTTTTAATAATATTAATATAATTAATAAAATCATAAAATAATACAAAATTGAACGGTAAATTTTAACAAAATGTAACCTGTTAAGCTGAACAGCTCCCATGTGTTAAGATAGCTTCTCTTGTCCACGTTAGGATTTTAATATATTATTTAACATGCTACTTAAGATATGGTACATATTTATTCTTCCTTATACTAGTGTACATACAATCTAAACCAAAAAGTAAATGTCATTTTTGGTGAGAGCAGTATGTTTTGTTGTCTTAGAGGGCATCACAGCTGATGAGCAAATTTTATGATTCTAAATGTTCTTTGTTGATGGTAATTAGTTGTTTCCTGAAGAGACTGGTATCTTTTATGTGGTGTGATGATAAAATAGTCCTGCAAAGTACTGTAAAATAGCTTTAATATAGACAGGGCTTGAGTATGAAGAATGAGAACCTTCAAATACTGCTTTGAATTATCCTCTTAGTTGAAAATAAACTTGTTATTAGGAAGGAGAAAAGAGGAGGCACTTGGAAAGTATTTCTGTATTGAAGGAAACTTCGGTTATATCGATGATGATGATATAAATTCTCACTATATTTCATCAGTTGTCCTGCATCTCCTCTTTTTTTAATCATTTGGTTTGCTCTGTATCTCTTCTCCCTTGTTATAGTATGTGATTTTACCAAATACCTAAACAGACTAGCTGGTAAATCTGGAAAATAATTGGATTTCTATAATCCGCCATTTTAAAACATTTTTGTACATATAAGGGGAGAACTAGAGAAAACTGTCATTATATCAGAAGCAAAATAAGCTTTCTCTTTTATATTTGTAGAAATATTAGCCTACTCAGATTATGTAATTTCAGGTTATCATAAATGAGAAGTTTCTGATTTTGAAGGTTTCCTTTTTTTTTTTTTCTTTCTTTCCTTCATACATGATTCTAATTCTCAGTGTCAGAGAGAGAGACTACTTCAGTTGCGTAGAGCTATGAGGCTAATCCTCCCACCTTTAAGATTCTGGTAGTTATTTTAAGTCTAATGAGGTTGTTGGGACATGGCTTAATAGGCTCATTGTGTGCAGATGGCAGTTGCTTTGTCTTATTTTTATCTTCTAATTCTGTTGAACAGTACTGTAGCAGAAGGAGTAAATATTTGGATGATAAATGTAACAATTTTTGGAATTGCTCTCAGAATTTGAGAATACTTGTTGCCAGTGTTCTCGAATTTGCTTTGTTTTAAGAAACTTTTGATTTACTGTTTCAAATGTTTCTTTTGTCTCCAGGTTTTGAAAGTATTTTAGAAGGGCTTTATGGACCAAGGCTACGAAGAGACCTCAGCTTATTTGAAGGTAAATGAGCCAGCTTTTAGTGCAATGACCTTAATTTATTAGTTTTTCTTTTAGTGAAAGATAGTTTAAAGTATATATTGAATTCTAAAAAGGAAATCTTCAGTTGTTTGGGTTTTTCTTCTAATGTTTATTTCATCGTGTTCTTGTCAATACTGTGCATAGGCAAAACACTAGGTAAAATGGTACCTAGGTTTTGTTCCCATGGAGTGAAATTTTGGATTAGCTGAGCGTTCCTGAGAAGCTCTCATGAAAAAGATTTACTTTTCTGGAATACTGCATCTCCTACTTCATTTTTGGACAGCTTTTAGAAAGGGAAGACAAGCTGCTCAGCTTCCTGTTGATGTTAGTTGGGGGAAGGAAGATAATGAATGCTAGTTTGTTTTTTTTGTAGTGGTCAAGAAAATTTAAGCTTTTTATAGAATTTTTTTACATGTTTTTATATGCATATAAATTAAGCTTTTTGTTTTTATATATTTTTATATGTAATTGTATCTATATAAAAAGTATATCTATATTTAAGTGTGTATATATATAAAAAATATCTTTTCCATTACCCTTATAAGACCTAGCCTTATTCTAAATGGGTTTGGTTTTGCTGGAATAGCTGTCAATAACACCTGAGTCTTTAGTTAGTTAAGTATGAAATGATTTATCTGTCTTTAACAAAGCAGAGGAGGAAAATCAAGCACAAAATTGCTTTGAAGTATTGAAAGAGGTGTTTTGTCAAGTTCATTTTCATGGCTTTAAAAAATGTTCTGTTATTGAACCTTCAAAATGTTCCATTTCATTTCTTTACAATTCATTATCTGATGGTGTAATTTGTAAAGCATGTAACTTATATGCCACTCTGCCTCATGTACTAGCAGTATATATTGTTTATGTTTGCTTGGAATAGGTTTGGAATGATTGCTTTAACTTGGTTATGGCTTTGTCCTCTTCATATTGTGTAAGTTCCTTGGCCTATATCGTATGTATAACACAATATTTTCAAGGGAAAGGGGGAGACCTTGAAACGCTACTTTACTGATGTTTTAAGAATATTTTTGCCACTTATAAAGCTAAGCATGCCACTAGTCAAACTTAAAAACATTTAAGAAATGTGTAAATTTGGGTTAAAGCTTATTTTCATGAGTAGTATTTCCATCCGCTGTGATATGCAAGCACATTACTGCTTTGGAAAGGGAACAGGGCATTGTTATAATAGTGTACGGTATCTTTCTTTTTCTGTTTGTAATTCCAATGGGTTACTATGTATTGGGCTTTACACTGATTAATGATTGAAGTTTTATTATTATTTTGTATCAAAGGGTTTACATTTTGAAAGAAATTTCAGGATACTTTTTTTGCTTTAATGTAAGAAGGCAGAAAGTGCTGAGCTAATGAATCTAAGTGTTACAGTTAAAGGAGCCTGATAGTACACAATACGGTGTTATATTGCTCCTTCGGAGTTCCTACATGTATATATTTGAGCTGTCTTATGGGAAAAGATTTACTTATTTACCTCACACTGTTCAAGATTTCCTGGAACCTGTTTAAGATCCGCTATTTCCATTGCTTGCAGAGGACCTTTGATATTTGATGCCCCATTGACTTTGTCCTGCAAATTAAACTCGTGTTTATCTAAAATGTAAAGTTTTAAAACTATTTTTTTCCAATTTGCAAGAATATTGGTCAGTAATGTGCCTGAATTTTTCAACATTTAAAGCCTGTTTCCATGTTTGACACATCTGTAAAACTGATTTTACTTCTGGACTAACTGCAGAAGAGATGGAGTGTTAGGTTGGGATGCCCACCTTACCTTACAATTTTTGGTTAATTTTTATAGATATTGTATCTGTAACTTCAGTAATCCCATTTGATATTGCCGTGTTTGGTACAAACACAGTAGAGGTAGACCTTATAGTATAAGATGCAAGGCTATTTCTAATTTGAGGTCTGAATTGCATTATAAAGGTTAATACAGAACTCTTGAGTAAAACTTGTTATAAATCTTTCTACAGCCATAATTTAAGTGCCACTTTTCACTTTACAGATAATGAAACTAAGATACAAAGTAAATAATTTGCCTTAGTTAACAAAATATATGGTTGGTAGAATCAGAATCAGGACCCAAGTTTTTAGACTCTTAGCAACATGCCTAAATCACTGCATCTTGTAACGTGTCCATTTTTTTCTCATCATAACCGCTGAACCATTACTGTCAACATGCAGCATTATGCCTCTTTAGTAAAAGTGTATGTTTCTTGGAACAAACCTCAAGAAATTATATGGCTTTCTTATCCAGAAATGTGTGAGAATCGGCTGAAATAGCACTTTTTCCCTTGCATTGTTGGGTTTATGTATTGTTTGTAACATAGAAAAAAATTAATAATGTGCATAAAATGTAACATGAGTGTGTTAATTGATATATTTCCTCCTTAGTTCTGTCTTGAAATAATAATTTAAACTATAGATCTAATACTGTATTGTATATTCTCAAAGTTGCTTGAGAGAATAATAAATTGTAATAAGAAATTTAAATGGTAAAAGGTCACTTCAGTTTTACTAGGGTTTTTTTACTTTTCAAAGAAAATATCTTGTAAACCTCAAACAATCATGCTGAGTAATTGAACTGAAATAGCCACCCATAGCAACAGATAGTTACCTGAAGATGGCAAGATATTTTTCACTGTCTTGAAATTCTTATATGATGTATATGTAGATACATATACATGTGTATATGGGCTTGCTTAAATGGTTCTCGTCACCTTTGTTACTCAGCACTAGGTTTTTCTCCTGACTGCTTTGACAGTGCAGCTTCTGTTTGCAAAGTTGTTGTCAAGTTCTGTATCTTGGCATCTGACCTCAGTCATGTTCTGAACAAGCTCAAGGCTTCTTGTCATTGAATCCTTAAGGCTTACTAATCCTTTGCTTATACCCATTTTCAGCGAAGTAGATTCACGTGTAAATTGTTATTCTTTACATTCTACTTACGGATATTTAGCTTAAGTGTTAGAAAGCCCTCTAATCATCTGGTATGTGTGTATTTTCTTTTTTGGGATTATGTGCTGTTCTCTTATGGACAGAGGAAAAAGACTGTCTTGTGGGAGAAAAGCAGCTCTCCTACCATTCTTTCTCTGCCAGGGAAAAAACCTTTATACAGGATGAAAGGTTTATTTGAGGGTGTGTTTTATTTTTCCTCAGGTTGTTCTGGAATATTTATTCATATGTAAAGTAATAGGTTGAAAAATTATATTAGAAACATGAATCTCTAATATCATTCAAGTTTTTATGAAATTAAAAAGATGAAGGAACATCATAAACACCTTAGATATTCTAATGTAATTATTAGGAATCAGTAGTGCCATATAAAAAGGACGGGGATGATTTGTTCAGAATTGTGACAAATAGCTGGAAAATCTTTTGGGACATTATAATAAATGCAGAAAATACAGGAAAGTAAGGGTTGAATTTTTCTAAGCTATCTCATATTTAGATTTACTAGATAATTATTTCGCATTTTAAGTGGTAAACATGGAATCTGTCCAGTACTACAGATGTCTGTATTAATTTGTTTAATTCAGCATGACTCCTTGGGAGAAACGGTTTGGGGAAACAAAGTTTTGAATGGCTTACATGAAAAAAGATAGTAGCTTTTGTCAAAGATCACCATTTCATTCTTAAAAAATAGAAATAGGTTTAACAGCTTTGTACTAAATGGCTTTGGTTTCAAGTAATAATCTGTACCATGCTTAGTATTAAAATGCTCTTTGCACAATCTTAACAACTTTTTCTCATGGGCTGGCTAGTGTTGTAGGTTGTCAATGACTCTTTCATCAGCTGACCCTAAGCAAGATAAAATGGAGAGGGGAGGTGATCATGATTCTAAATTAAATGTAGCTAAGAGAAAGCTTGTTCTGCTTAAAGTGCCATCTGTGCCTCTGATCTTTCTGAGAGTATGATTGTCTATCTGTAGTTAAAAACTAATACTGGTCTCAGTATGTTTCCTGTGGTGGTGACCTGAGACTGTTGGATGCCTGGCATTTGATTTTTCTGGTATATATCTGCTATCTGATGGCAGTTTTGCTTAGCTCACTGGCATACTTAATGTGCTATGTTGTACATGGTTTATACTTCTTTGAATAAATTTAGTATTATGTAGAGCTGATGTTTCTTAAGGTTTGCTTTTTTGGCGACACACAAGGATTGCTCTCTAGTTAGACTTTTAACAGTGGAACTTCAGGATTCCAAGACAGAAGAATTTCTCTGAAAACATAAAACCTGTCTTGGAGATATACGCAGAATCCCAACATTCATAAGTAGATTTATCATGAATGCAAGGAAAACAATGAAAACATCAACTTGTTATGAAAGAATAGTGTGGAGTTTTTTCATCTGTGGACATCTTAAAGGAATAGCTCTAACAGGCTGGGATAGCTAGGTTAATTCAGCAAAAATAACTCATGACCTTTTGTTACTGTCCAGTAAAGAAAAATCCTGTGTCTGTTTTTGATCATCAGCTGTCCAACCTGTCAAAACTGCTTGTTTGCATCTCTGGAAGCATGTAACACGTTGTTAATACAGAATTCTGTTCTAAATTAGCATTTTGGAGCTGAGAAAACTAGATTTAAATAATAATACAGAGTTACTTGGGTTATGTTTGCACTCAACTTAAGAACCTCATTTTTTCAGATTGATTTAATTTCTGATGGTGCTTCTGTGATAATATATTTAAGAAAGGGTAAAAGCTCAGCAGTTTGGAGGGGCTGGGGAGTGGGAAACAACCTTGCAGACAGCAAGAAGGTCAGAGAAGTAAGAAGGGAGAGGAGGTGTTCTGGGCACCGGAGCAGAGATTCCCCTGCAGCCCACAGAGGGGACCACATCCGAACAGATATCCAGACTGCAGCATATGGAGGACCCCACACTGGAACAGGTGGAGATGCCCTGAAGGAAGCTACAGCCCATGGAGAGCCCTTGCTGCAGCAGGCTCCTGGCAGGAATTGCAGCCTGTAGAGAGGAGCCCACGCAGGAGCATGTTTTCTGGCAGGAACTGTGGGCCTGTGAAGCGGTCTCTTACTGAAGGACTGTGCCCTGTGGAAAAGACACATGCTAGAGCAGTTCATGAAAAACTGCAGCTGTGCGAAGGACCCACACTGGAGCAGTTCATGAAGGCCTGAAGCCAGTGGGAAGGACCCCACGCTGGAGCAGGGGAAAAATGTGAAGAGGAGGGAGAGGCAGAGAGGAACTGCTATGAACTGAGGATGGCCCCTGTTCCCCATCCTCCTTGTGTTTTTTGGGGTGGGGGAAGAGGTAGAAGAGTCAGGTATGAAGGAGTGAAGTTGAAGCCTGGGAAGAAGGGATGGCAAGGTGGTTTTAGTTTTGCCTTTCTCATTCTGCAAATCTATTTTTATTGACAATAAATTAAATTAATTTTCCCCAAGTTGAGTCTGGCTTGCCTGTGACAGTAATTGGTAAGCGATCTCCCTGCCTTTATCTTGACCCACAAGTTTTTCCACCTTATCTTCTCTTTCTGCCCTGTTGATGATGGGGAGTGAGAGAATGACTGGGTGGGTGTTGGCAGCCAGCCAAGGTCAACCTACCACAGTGTGTTATTGAAAGCAGATAACCTCAAGAACTTCCCTAACAGAACTGTGATTGTAATTTAGTGGTACAGAGAAAAGGACAAAATCTATTTGGCAGCTGGGGGTGGGGGGGGGGGGGAGGGGGGGGAAGTTGTTTAGGCTGTAAGCACATGAACTAGAAATGAATGGGATGGAGAGGACCTTGGTGTTGTAGTTAATCGGGTTCATATTCACCTGCCAAAATGCTGCAGCTGTGATAGACTCATGCATAACTAGGATACTGTAGGAAAAGTACTGTCTACAGTTTAAGGAAGTCTGATGTAAATGTAAAAGAAAGGCACTATGTTGAGATCTTGGTCACCTGTGTTCAGGAAACAGGTGTTCAAGTGAGAGTGGTGCAGAAAAGATGGGGTTGAATCTCATAAGAGTAAACCAGGTGGACTAGAGTAGCCTAGCAAAATGAAGTGTAAAGGGGGGATAATGATATTCTCTGTAAATACATCAAGGTGCTAAATACCCATGAACAATGTTGCCACAAAAGCCAACTGGAATAACTTGCCATGATTAAATTTAAACAAGAAATTAGAAGGTTAATTTTAACTATTAGCATAGTCGGTTTGGGAAAAGCTTTAAAGCAATTGGTGGTTCGGGAAGAGAAGAGTATGTGGTGGAAAACTCTTAACTTTTGAAATGAAGCTTAATAACTTGTTTAAAGAAAATACATGGCGTGTCTCCATTCAGTAGGAGAAGACTGGACTTTGATACAGGTGATCTGTTTAAGTCCTGTGTTCCCTTAAGACCAAAGTACATCTTCTGATAAAACATATAAAGGTATTTTAAAGTTTTCTGAATAAATCAAGTGCTGCAAGTGAGTATAGGGGTTTGGTTTACTTGCAGTGATGGTATAAAATAAATTTAAAATATTCTAAGTACAACACATGTAGCTCAAATGGCAAGGAGTCCGTATCCCAATTCCTAGCTTAGTTGCTACAAGTTTGCACACTTTTGTTAAAAGGAATGATGACTGGAATTCAGAGTTTTATTTACAGTATTCATGTGCCTCCAGTAACTATTATAGGTAATCAATTGAAATGTATGAGTTTACCTTTCCTGTTAAGAAAGGTGCCCTCTGCTATTTGAAAGTTGAGCCATGTGAGCCAGACAAGACTTTGGAAATATCTGAAGAATTGAATACTACTGACTACATTGTACCAATAAATGCATATGAGATTATGATGGAATTTATTTAAGAGAATTGTAGGATGTGTATTTTGTTCTCAAAATCTGTTTTTACTTTTTAAAACATCTAGCTTTTTTTTCTTCTTTTAAGACTGTGAGCCAGAAGAGCTAACTGACTGGTCTATGGATGAGAAATGTTCCTTTTGTAATTTACACAAAGAAACAGTCAGTGTAAGTATGAACGTGATATCAGGCGTGACTCCCCAACACCCAATTTTTGGTATGCAAGTAAGAATCAGAGAATTGAATTTTGTGAGTAGGTTAATACTGCATTTTCACTCAAGGTAGTTTGGCTATGAGAGGGCGTGAGGTGGTTTGGCTTTAAAGTAAATATATTTTTAGTGGTTCTTTTTCACTCAATAGCTCAATAGTTTAGTTGTATACTGTGCTACCAGTAGACTAACTTCTGAAAGACATTAAAATCTTCATATGTCTTCTAGGATCGTGCATCAGTTACCGGTTCTTCACAGTCAACGCCTACAGAGGAACTGTCATCTCAGGGCCAGTCCAACACTGATAAGATTGAATGCCAAGCAGAAAACTATCTAAATGCACTCTTTCGAAAGAAAGGTAATAAAAGCATGCCTTTTATATTAAGAGATATGACACAAATCTAGAAGAAGGGAATGATTTAGGGTTGATTTTTGATTCTTAAATAGTTTTTATGTATCCACTGAATGCGGTTTCTCTTCTTTCTTCCTTTGGTTTTCCTTAATCTTTTTCTTTGCTTACTTGAATCACCAAATGAAGCACTATTCTTGCTTGCCATTGCCGTTAGTTAGTCCTATTGCATGGTGTGTTATTTGCTTGAATCCCTGTCCACAGTATTTTATTTTATTTTATTTTTTACCATGAGCTGCTACTTTGTTTTCATGCCAACTTCAGATGCCATTCTCTGGAATTTTAAGCTTTTAAATGTTTTCTGTTCCTAAACTTTCACTTCTAGTTTTCAGTAGGAAGACTGTTTTAGGTGAGAGAATGTGTCTTAAAGATTACAAAATGGGATTTGGGATCTTCTTGCACAAAAGCTGCTACCTCAAATACATTCGAGTCAGAGGTTGAAACTTCTTGTCAAAATACAGTACTTAGTAGTAACTCATTAATTCTTTGACTATCCTTGTTCTTTTGGTACTCAGCAAGTTATAGCAGAACATGAGTGACTGACAAGTCAGCTTGATTCACGTAGGTTACTTAGCTAGTCACTGGCAACAGCAGCAAAAATACTAATTTTCTTCCTTAAATTTCTGTGTAAGGAATGTGAATGCAGCTCTACTCAGTAACTCCAACTTTCACAGGTTTTTCTTGGGTTTATTAGGTGTGCTTGGATGTCAAAATAGCTGAGTATGACTAGGGTGACAGCCCTCTCTTGTTCTAACAAAGAATTAGAGTCAGACACATTCTCTTTCTTCACATAGATGGGAGAAAAAGACAAAGTTAATTTTCTTCGCTTTACCTTGCTGTAGCAGTAAGATTACTATGCCCTTGAACCAGGGGTGAGTGGAATCTTTTTCTGTACAGGTCATCTGTCTGTTCAGCCTACATTTTGCTTAGGGCTTTAAAGAACTTTGAATGGAGTGCAACAGCATTTTGAGTCCATCTTCATTCCTTGGCTTTCTTTAAAACCAACTGTTTTCCATTTGAAATGGAACATCCAGTGAAGTTGCCAGCTCATTACTTCTGAAATTCTTATTAGATTTTCATCACAGGCCAAGTTGCATAGCATCTCCCTAGGCGGGTATTTTAATTCCTTCAAATTTCTTTCTCAGATCTTTTCTTGGTCTTGATGTACAGTGTTTTTCAACATTCACCTGCTTTATACTTCTGCTGGAGATGCTGCCTTCTGATTCTCTTTGAGAGGAACTTTTATCATGGAAGAAGTGAAACTTGGCATGACCTCACCTTACGAGAGTGAGTGACTTTTGTGAAGTTCTTCACAAAGAGCATTTGGCTTTTAGCATCTTCCTTAGGTTTTTGATCTGCCAGATCAGTAATGCTAGGTTAAAAAGGTTTTGTCTATTGAAAAACAAAGTCTTTTACAATTGTTTTTGTGATTTTCTGAAGGACTTGTGTATTCTTGGGTAAGTGGTACTTTGCTGAAGAGTTTTCTAAAAATATTGCTTCAGTTCAGGTTCCAGCAAAGTCTCTTAAGTTGTTCAAATTGTGCGAAGTGAAAACGAAAAAAAAATTGTATCTGCAAAGGGCATGTGAAACCAATTTATGAGGTATTTAAGTAATTGTCTTGGCTTCGTGGGAGGAAGATGAAGACTTTTACTAGGAAAATCCCAAGTCTGCTTTCTGAATTTTTGTAGGTTTTTGAGATCAGTTATCAACTTAGGAAAAAAGGAATCAAAAAATTTCAAGTAATTGTTTAGCTAAGAAACAGTTCTTATACCTAGTACTAAAACAGATGTCCTCTCATTGTCAGAAAAAAAAAAATGTAGCATTCTTGGTCAGCTCTCTTTAAAATGAAAGTAACACTTGTTTCACTTATTTGGACTGCAAACTCCTCAAGATCATATACTGTCTCTTACTATCATAACTAGCACAGTTTGATTTAGGGCCTCTGTGAACAACTTCTAAGACTAGTGAGCAGATTTGAGAGTTATGTTTGTTGGTCTCATTATCCTTTTATTTTAGAACAAGTTAGTATATGGCTGGGTTTTTTAATTTGCAGACTGGTTTTGGGGTTTGGGTTTTGTTTGGGTTTTTTGGTTTCACATCAGGAAACTAGTTCAGAAGATCTCGAAACATGCAGCCACGTTATATCATAGTGTACAGCATACAACCTTCAGGCATTCATAGATGAGGATTTGTCTGTAGAATCCCTGAGAAAAATGATTCCTCTTTCCTTTTAAGAAGATGATAGAGTTACTGCCAACATGGTTAAACTCTTGAGAGGCTATAAGTAACAAAGTCTTCCTATTAGGAACCTATCTTGGCTATGTGTTAGTGAAAGACTAGTTTGGTAGGTAGTTGTCTGTAGGAAAGTCCTATCCTCAGCAGACACCTCAGTAAAGCCAAAGTAGTTTTTGTCATTAAATGTTGATTGTTTGCATTAAACAATATATCTAAAAACAAGATGTTTTCTTCCTGGCTATGACACCTCTCTCTGCTCATTTGGTGTTGTAAGCAGGGTAGACTGTGATACTTTTCCACTTATATAACATTAAAATACATCCATTTTCTTTTGTCAAAAAAGCAGTTACAAGGAAAAACCATGATGTGCTTTAAAAAAATACATATTAGTAATTTTTTAAAACTATGAATATTGTAGAATGTGGCATATGTGATCATCATTACATGGCAGAACCACAGTTGTTTAAGAGCTTGATCAGACATTTTGATTATGGATTATTAATTTTCTGGCTTTCTAGTGATCCACGCTGTATGTTCTTGGAAGCTTTTTTTTCCATTCAGTATTAATGTGACCTCTTTAAATGAAAACAACAAAAAAGGTCATTTAAATACATTCGTGGTTGTGGATCAGCTTCTGTCTTCAGGACATGATCCACCAGGAGAAGATAGAAACCTGAAAAGCTTCTGTAGAAATTAAGGAATTGAGGCACAAAATTAGAGGGAGTAAAATGGTCAGGATGTCTTGAATCTTTCCAGATTCTCTGGGCAGCTCTGTCAAATATCTTCAGTGCCATGTTTTCCATACCAAAATAATTTCCCTGTAAGCTTTTTGAAGTTCTTTCTTGTTTCTAGGTATCTGTCTCGTATTCTAAAATATTTCTATTCGTAACTATGGCTTCCTTGCACCATACCATCTACCTGCATTTAACTCTCAGTTGTCCTGTTCTTTGCTTAGTTATATCTCAGATGTCACGAGCTGGTTATGCTTCTTGGACAGTGTATATATGATTTGGCAAACCTGTGAAAATGTAATCTTGCACACATAATCTCGGACTAAAAAAAAAATGTTACTTTCTGAGGTGTAGTTTTGAGATGTACACACTACTTGATCCCATACCTGCAGTTCCTTTTATTTAATAATTTTAAGTACTCTAAATTGTCCTTTCAAAATCTGAAAGGTTTTCTGTAAGAACTGATAACTCTATCACAGCTTGTGCAGTAAATTTGTACGACATCTTTGCTATCCCTCTTTCTCAAATTCATCAGGAAGGAATGTTTAGCAGGATTTCAGCTGCTTTCTTAAGGAAGTAAAACATAATTTTTGTGTTGCCTGCCTGCCAGTATTACTGTCTTCACTGACTTCTGAATTTCTTGGTCATTTTCAGCTACATTTAAGAAAATCCTTAGAGATGTGACTGTATATAGAGTAATGAAAATTACCATCTGAGTAGAGGAAGGAAAAGCGTTGAATGTTTACAAGAACAGAAGACTAGAGTGAACTTGGCCCTTATTCCTTCTGTTTGATCAGTCAAGTTAACGAAACTAATCATGATTCATGGCTCACATAAATTGCTGTATTCTGTATTTAACTTGCTTGTGATCTGACAGTGAGCTGGACAAGTTTATGGGTAGAGCTAAGAATATTGCTGGGACAGTGGCTGTTGAGGTGGGGTAGTTATAGAAAACATGGCCTTTTTGTGAAAAGGGGAGAAGGAGAGGAAACATGCTGATAAGCAACCAAGTGTTCTTTAGTTCTGCTACTCATGTAACAGGATTGTAAGGTACAAGGGGGGTTGTGATTTCCTGCTGATTGCCACTGCTTTTTGGTATTGTATCAAAAGATAAATTAAGTCACTATTGTGACTTTTGAGTGAAAAAATACTGTTTTTCAAGAAATAGAATACTATTGTGGAGCACTGTTTTGGGAGCTTTTCACTCCTTGTCCAGTGTCCTGCCAAATACAGATGCAAGTCTGAACTATCAGTTAAATCAGTTGTTACTTTGTGCATTGCAGTCTAGTGATCGCACATAGTGTTAATGTACAGAATAGTTAAGAATATGAACTTGAATAGTTACAAGGTGGTGCGGTATGTAAACTGAGGAAGTCTTAATCTTAAATATTAGCTTTGAATTAAAAAAATCATTGCAATTAGTGATAATTACACATCATCTTTATTACTGCCTTCTCTTGCATTCTGGCTGTAATCTTGACAATCAAAAGGAGAAAAAGACAGATTATGTCATACAAATGTGTCATTTAGCCTTCTCTTATCCTAATAATATCAGAAGGTCTACAGTGATCTGAGAGAAACTAGAGGAACATCAGAGCTACCTTTTACTCCAAATCCTTAGAGACTGTTCTGCTGGGTTTGAAGTAGTATGTATGTACACAGATGATCCGTGAAGTAAATACAGCTGTCTTGTGTTGTAAATCAACTGTGAAAAATAGAAGTTTAAACAGATGTAGGCATGTAGATTTAAAACTTTGTAAGTAGCTATAATCATGACTCCTAATAAGACATCTTAAAATTAAAACTTTTTGGGTCATACAAAGTATATCTGGTGCCATCTGCTGATAATAGTTAAGAAATATTTGCTAGTGATACTAAGCTCAGATACCTAATACTTTGCTTACCCCAAAATACATTAAATTGCATTTAAAAATTTTATATGACTAATTACAAATTTCCTGTGTGTAGTGAAACTTTACTCCTGTGAACTTAAAATTACAGGTCTCTACATGTTTTCATTGCATACTTGTATAATAATACAGGCTTACAGCCATTGAATGTAAGTAGTTAGACTTTAAGTAAAACACTTCAAGTGCATGTACCCTATTCTGATCACTCAGGACTTCTATATTGATGAAACATTATATAAACATTGCATTTACCCTTAAGTCTATGTTTCTTTCAAAAATCTGCAGTGTGTAAAAAAGAAAATAGTATGTGAAACTGTATCACTTTTTCTTCTTTCCTTTAAATATCTCACATCTCTCATTTCTGTTCTATATCATTTGGAGAGCCATGGGAAATTATTTCTAACTTCAAAAATACTCTAAGTTACTACTTCCTCATAACACAAGTTACGCATCCACAGCTTCATTCTCCATGAGGAAGCAAAGCAGCATAAATAGGAATGGATTAAGAGCAGCTTTCCAGTACCTCTGAGGAGGTTACTGAGAAGGCAGGGTCAAACTCTTTCCTAGTGTCCTGCTAAGCACCATTGTAGATTACAGACAAATTGCAACAAGAGGTTCTGTTTTGTGTAAGGAAAAATGAGGACAGGCAAGCAGTCGAACAGACTGCCCAGAAAGGTTGTACAATCTCCATCCATGGAAGTATTCAAGACCTAACTGAGTAAAACCCAGAGAAACCTAATTTGATCTCATAATCAA
The DNA here is from genome assembly GCF_030936135.1 of Gavia stellata. NCBI lineage: Eukaryota > Metazoa > Chordata > Aves > Gaviiformes > Gaviidae > Gavia > Gavia stellata. The sequence continues at coordinate 18,077,806 of NC_082598.1, read as the reverse complement.
CCCTGCTTTGAGCAGGTAGTTTTACTAGAGACCTCCCAAGGTCCTTCTAACATGAATTATGTTTTAATGATTTGCACAATAGAACAGTCAATACTGAAGATGTGATAGCGACAGTATTTGCATTTATGGCAGTTAAGCTTAACTGTGGTCTAGCCCAGTAGATTGAATATGCATAAGCAGCGAGAGCACTTCAGATGCATCCCTGGAGCACATCTTCCAGATTATATGCTCCGAGATACCTTTTCTCCCCCACCCCACCCCCCAGTATTACCTTTTTAGAGTGAATTAACTTAAAATCTGTAAACGCCCAGTAGCTGTAGCAGTTGAATATATGAGAAATTTTGCTGCATTTATTCTTCCATAGGGAGTATTTGGAAATTATTAGGAAAAACTTAACGCTAATAGTAAAGAAAATATTACAAGAGCAAAAAATAAATCCTTTGTTATTCCAACTAGGTCAAAAGATGACTTTGCCCCTAATGGAAAAGCGGGCTTCTGTAAATGTCTAAAAGCAATTTATGCTTGGATATTACCAGCGTGCAGAGTCTAAAATGGAATAGAAAGGCAATAGAAACTTGGCAGTTCTGAAGGAGTTTTGTCTTGCAATTTTATAATAATTGATGCTGGAGATGATGATTAATAAGCAGAAATTGGTTATGTGTTTTACATCTAATGGTAGGCATCCCTATGATCTTTTGCTTTTTAAAGGCACCGATTATACCAGGATGTAAAATAACTATCTTTCCCATTTGCAGTGATGATCACCTGTTCTCCAAAAGTCTTCTAAGAAGTTTTTCTTAGGTGCATGCAACAAACTAATTTCTCTATGTAAGCAGGGTCATTCCAGACCAGATACCTGGCAGACTATTCAGTGTTGATGATGTTTTGTATATTTCATTTTGTATGAGTGTCTTGATTACTGCCTGTCAGATTTTTATTTGCTTGTGTTTGGGTTTGTTTTGTTTTTAAGCTAAGCTATAGATCAGTAGTTTTCGTTGTCTAGAGCTACGATTCCCCTGTCATGCAGACACTTACTTTTGCTCTGAGATAATTTAGTTTTTCAAGTCCATCTATTAACTTTCTTTGTTCTCTTGTTATTTTTGCATATACGTTACCATTTTTACACCTGTTGCCTTACTGGTTCAATATCTTTTGTTGAGTTTTTTTATTTCCTTGTAAGTGTGTCTGTAGGATGACAAAATTTCAGTTGAACATTTATTGAATTCATTATTTAGGAATCAGGAAATACCAATACACAAAGAATACCTGTGCCTGGATGTAACATGAGAGATGTTTTTCTTTGTAGGTATCCTCCATAATTTAAAATTTCACCTCATACCTCTCCTCTAGAAACTCCTATCAATTTTAGAAATTTTGGTAGAGATCTGGTTGAAAGACTGTTGGAAGATAGAGCTTTAACCATAAGCAGACTTGTTTTGTCATGCCTTGCATAAGGTGTCTTGAAGCCAAGATGTCTAGCATATACTCTGTGAAAACGTTGGAGCTTCACCTTATCTCATAAAGCATTACTGAAAGGCCAAAAGGTATTGACAAGAAACATCAGTCAGCTGCCTTCTTGTATGCTTTAGACAGCAGATTGCATACATGCATGTTTGTAATTCCTTGCAATACTCTGGTGAAAATGAATTCTCAAAATGGAATATGTTTCAAATAAACCTGAAACAAACAAAAAAAATCTTCTACTCGTTCATCCTAAACTTGAGCAGCATTCTTTGATCTGTCTCAGTAGTCGCTCTCTTGCTAGTAGATGGATAAAGTCTCGCAAGCATAAAATGCTTGAGCAAATATGCCATGTGATCCTCCAAACTATTTCTATAGGAAATACACACTTTGCATGCAAACATCTACCCAATCCAGTCCTTTCAGTTTCTCCACTTCCGTTAAAACAAAATTCAATTTATCATCTGTCTTCTCTGTTTCAGACTAACTTAAGTGTCCCAGTAACTGCCACCATGTTCTGTTGCATTTCTTTCAGGCAGTCAAGGCAGACCTAAAAGCTAATTCATCTGTATCACGGTCACACTTACTTTAAAACTTTAAATCCCTGTCCCTTCTTGATGAAATCTGTTTCACTCATTACCTGTGAACTCAAAGATGGGCAGTGGTTAAAATGTCAAAAAGGATATTTTTGTTTTGTGTGTGTAAAGTTGAAGGAAAGAAGGAAGAGTGGGATAGTGAAATGAGTACTACTACTTCCACTTTAAGGAAGAACATAGATCTTTGAGTACGGGCAATTGTGCTTGTCTTGTGAAATAAAGTATTGCAGTCATCAATGCAGTATTGCATTGATGAGTAAGCTTACTTTAAGTGAGCTTCTTAATTACATTGTTATTTTGTTATTTATGCTAAGTTACATATCTTTATTTTGTTGATCTTTCTGGTACTTTTATTTCTATTAGGATTCTTTTTTCAGTGATTCACAAATGTAGTTTCAGCTATGCTTGTTAAGAGGTTTAACTTTTTTCTAGCTGACAGGTAATATTAAAATAAAGTCATAGGTACCTCATGTTTGATCTTTTTTTTTTTTCATTTTAAAAGCACAAAAATAAACACTTCTTTCCATGGGACTGTTACATACACACAAAAAAATAGGGTACATACAGTTTAGAATACGAAATAAAACTTTTCTCCCAAATGTTTTCATTGGTAGCACCTTGAAAATGTCCTGAAAATCCTGTAAGATTTTACAATAAAAATGTACAACTTTGTTGTAAAATTAAATTGCTTATATTACTACAGTTTGTATAGGACATTTCAAGTAGCATCATATCAGTTTTGACATTGCAATCCTGAATCTACAATGGGTATTATAATCTAATATGTAGTTGAAACAAATTTTTCTCTCTTTTTTTTAAGATCAGCTTCTCAAAAGTCCAACTGTTCTATGTTATGAAAAGGACTAATCTATAGAACTGCACTTTAATTATTTTTCTTGTAGTCGTTCTTTGAAAGTAACTTCTTTATGTATTAATTCATAGCTTTATTTAGCTTTCACTGGTTTTATTCAAAATTCTTCATTTTCAAAACTGAAAAGAACAGTCTGCAAATGAAAATTCAACTTATTCACCAACAATAAATACAGATTCTGACTCCCATACTTGCATTATTTATCTACCCACATAGGTTGACTTGCATGCTATGACAGAGGAATAAGGTAAAAATTACTGATGTGTGCTAAACATGTTCTTCCAAGTGACCTCCAGTTCAGAATGCTCATAAGAAAAACTTACTAGACATCTGAATTAATGTGTTCATTACACATGCACTTACTACATGCATTTATTGTGTTTATAGGAAGTATTTATTTAAAGAAAAGTACTTAAATTTGGGGTTTTTTAATACATCTGTTGCCTGTGTTGTTGTTGTTTTTTTATTCCTAGATCTTCCTCAGAACTGTGATCCTAACATTCCCCTAGTTGCTCAGGAATTAATGAAAAAAATGATCCGTCAGTTTGCAATTGAGTACATTTCAAAAAGTAGCAAAATTCAAGAGAACAGAAATGGTTCATCGTTTGAGCCAAGCCTGATATGTAAAAGTATCCAAATGAACCAAACGGAAAACTCCCTTCAGGAAGAACAGGATAGCCCTCTAGACCTCACTGTGAATCGAACTCAAGAACAGAATACTCAGCAAGGTAAATTTCTGTATCTGCTTCTCTGTGTTTTGCTGTCATTTATTAACTTATTACGTCTTATTCCCTTAAAAAAATAAATATGTGTCTGTGTCAAATATCTATATGTTTTGTCTTTCCAAAGTAGTAATCCACATATAGAAAAAGAATATTATCTTACGTGACTAAAATAAGGTTGAAGGAAAATTTGGCATTGCATCAACTTCACACTTAAAGCAACTCTCACATTTTCTTTTAAACACCAGGAAAAATGTTGTAAGAGAACTGTAAAAAAAAAAAAAAAAAAAAAAAAAACAAAAAAACCCCACAAAACCCAAACAAAACAAACAAACCCACCCCACCCAAAGCCAAACAAACAAAAACTGCAAAAAACCCCACCCACAAAAAAACTCCCAAAACCCACATTCTTTCTAAAAACATTTTTCATATTGTGTGTTAGCAGATAAATATTCTCATTTCTGACTGCCTGTGTTAAATAAGTGGCATCAGAATTTCTCAGCTTTAGAATACTGAATCTAAGTCAGCTCACCTGTGGCTATCACAGGTAATAGTGATTCAAGATTTTGTTGAAGAAGTGGCTGTTAAGAAGCATTCTGAGAAAAGAGAGAAAGATACTGGAATTTCAGAAAGCAAAGGTCATTCTGTCTGTGTTAGGCCTTGAGTAGGCAAGGCCTACTTTGATTCTTTAGATACAGACTGGTTAGAATGATGGAAAGAGAAAATTAATTTGGGAGGAAATTTCCATACTTCATGTCTTAATCATTATAGATCAGTGCAGCTTTCTTAATTGAGAGTAAAGCTAGAAAAAGAAAAATGAAGTCTGTCTCATTATCATTTACAAAAAGGAAATAATTTCTTTGCCTTAAGGAATATTGCTATCCAAAACTGATAACAATATAATCACAAGAGTGTTTTGGACTTTGAAGTTGATTTCGTTTAGCAGCAATTTTCAGGAAGGATTGTGACTGTCATGTGTAACTGAAAGCAGTGGCAAAAGCAGCTTTTTTCTTTTACAGATACAAGGGTCCATGGTAGTGCAATAATACTGCAGACCAAAGGGAAAAGTTTACCTGTATGTCACGTACCATACTAAAAAAGTTAAAAGAAGGTAGAACTGCAGAATTAAGTGTTTTTTTAAAAAAAAAAAAAGTACATTGATCAGAATGAAAGCAGATTTTGTATGTGTGTATCTAACAGTGCAGTCTTTACTTAGATGACACATCCTTTGGGGGGGGTGGCACGGGGGAAGGGAACTCTGACATGGATTTACCTTGCTAAACATACCTATTCTAGATTAAATTTTAAGCGTCCCTTCTCTTTGACAGCAGAAATATCAAGAAATTGTGGAATTCCTGCTTTTATTCTGTGTGGTCAGCAGAAACCAGTTCATACCTGAGTTTAGCGAATACTTAGTGCAGATTAAATCCTGAGAAAATATCTGTTGTGCTTTGACATACCTCTGCTATGGATGAATTACAGATTTTAGAGATTTATAATTGGCCAGCTTGAGGCAGGTTTCTTTTGCGAGGGTAATAAAAAGTACTTTTCTGATATGAGCGCTATAGTCTGTTGCTTACTTCAATAGCTGGTTTGTCATGAATGAGTGGTTTAGGCCACTTAAAGAATCACTGTCAAGGATATTGGCAAAAGCAATTTTAATAGAAGTTTATAAAAATACGACTTAACAGAATTAAATGGCAAGGTTCACTTTACTACTTACTAAAACATACAAAGGAAAATCAAATTAGAATCAACTCAATGATTTATACAGAGAGAGAGAGTGAAGAAACAAAGGGGTAAAGAATAGGGAAGACCCTCCCATTGAGTCATGAGGTTCAGAATGGACTCCTTTCCTTTCTAAACTTCTCAAGAGGAGTTTAGGTGCGGCTGAATCCAGACTTAGTATCAAACTTGGTCAATGATTTATGTCTAAAGGAAAAGAGAGGCTACAAGGAATAAAGAAATCCTCCTGTTGAGTCACGAGGTTTGGAATAGACCCCCTTGCTTTCTAAACTCCTTCTCAGAGAGGAGTCTGGGTGTGGCTAGGCCTAATCCCGTTGACCAAGTGTGGGACTAGGTTTTATCTAAAGGATTGTCTGTATTTAGCAGCAATTTGAGGTTCATTCACGGTTTGAGGTAAATCATAAGATCTTAGCAGCACTTAATCATGGATTAGTTTTAAGATTTACAAAGTGAGTTAATTACAACAATAGCTTGATTACAGATTGTTTCACACACGCACCCACACAGACGTAAAGCTATAGATATATACAAATGTACCTGTTAAAAATTCCTGTCGAGTTCTGTGAAAATAATCACTTCAAATGTCTCGGCATTCCTCAACGGACCAGGGTTGAGTCTCGAGGAGGAGAGACTTTAGCTCAGGTTGTGGTCCTTCAAAATGTCACAAGCTGGAGAGTTTGCGAAAAACTCTGAGAGGCATCCCACTCAGAGGGAGGCACTGGTCGCAGCCCGCTGTGGTCCAGGAGAGCCCAAAGGGTCTCGCTTGGGACCACTGTTTATAGGTTCACAAGATGATTGGCTTTAGTAATTAGTAAAATGATGGAATTTCTGTAACCATGGTGTTGTTCCACTTGGGTTACGATCCTGATAAGGAGTGCTCCAGGGCTGTTAGGGAATGATGGCTTGCTCATCATTCTTCTTGCTCTCATTACCCACCTCAGTCAGGTAACAGGAGTGCCTGGTGCAGTCAGTGCCGTTCCCTGCCTTAACCGTGTAAGAGTTCCTGGAACGGTCAAGGGACACTTCACCGCCCAGCTCAATACACAAAGGTCAGGGCCTAGCTGAGCCCAGGAGAGAGGGGAAAGGAATGCACCATCACACTGGTTATAAAGAATAACTAGTTAAAAATGTCCATGTCCCCAAACACAGGTTCTGGTCCTTGCTGAACTCAAATAAATCTTTGAGGAATGAAAGGGAAGGCAGAGGGTGAATGGGGCTGGGACAGAAAGTTCTGATGCCACCCTTAGCTATTTGAAAATCCATCGATCTTTTGTCTAAAAAAAACCTTGAAGTATAGAGAGATTGAGGTATTTCAATCTTCTTTTGTATCATTTGAATTGTTCTTAGAATGAGGGTGAACAGCAAGGTTAGAATTGTGTGTCTTCAGCAAAACACCTGAGGCTAGAACAGTTGCTCAGCATACATAGTTTACTATGTAAAACTTGCATACTGTGTAAGAGATTGTAGATTCTCAGAACTTACACTCCCATGTTTGCTGGAGTGCTTTATAGATTTTAAAGATACTAGTTTTGCTGTAAAGTTCAGAGCCGCTGAAATGAGAGGAAGTATTGAAACAAGACTGTAGCTGGAGAAATGTTTCACGTTATCTTATCTGTCAGGGAAGTTGTACTGCACTTCCCATTCCCAGGAACATATAAATTTTTAGCTATCTTAGCTTTCCACTGTAGTGGTAGCAACACGAGCAAATAAGATCAAGATGGAAAAAGACAGCCTGCTCTTTTTATTTGCATTGTGTTCTAGGTGCAATGATTCATTAAAAATTCTTCCAGTTGGCTATTGTCAGGGACTATGTATTATTATTCTACCTACCCTTCACTTCTGTCCTTTTCCTGAAGAAAGCTTGGATATATTGAAGTGTTATATGCTTACAGTAGGGAATTGTGAAATTTTTTAATTGGGTTATTTTTAAAAATATATTATTTTGTGTCTAACATTGTATACTACTTCAGTCTGGAGACTCGTAAAAGCTATACCGTGGGTCCCTTCTTAGTGGTGTCTTTTAATTGTCATGCAACTCTTTATTATTTGCCATTGTAATTCCTGTTACAATTTTCAAATGAAGTGGCAGTAACAGAGTAGGAAGTTCAAATTTGTACATTGCTCTGATGGATCCTCAAAGTTGAAATCTTTTCAATTCAAATCCTGTGAAGCAGATAATGACCTAAATATAAATACTTCAGGTTCATTCTCTGTTTAGGCAGGTGCCTTGTATTTACAGTAGTCGTCTTTAAAATGAATGAGCTGAATAATAAAACAGACAGTCTTGTTCCTTTACAATGACAATGTTTCTTGGACTTGAGATGAAAGAGTAAACTTTATTTTCCAGATCATTAGAAGCATTTTTTTACACTGAGTAGATCCAAGCTAAGTCCTAGCTCAGTACTGAAAAAAGATTCTGCCACTGAAGACGTCTGGATGATCTTATCTTCATTTAAGAAAGCTGCTTATTTTCCTCCAGTATCTGCAGGCCATCTCTGAAGTACTCCCAAAATATTCAGGTCTGACGCTTCCAGACCTGATACCTCTGTGTATTGGGTTTACACGGCAAGGTTTTGGTAGTTGGGGAGGGATGTGGTGGTGCAAGGGGAATGGGTGTGGGGTGTCCGCTGTCTGTACCTAATGGTTTCTCTCTACCATTTTCCTCTGCCATTGGGCTTCTCTCTGCCATTTTCTCATTCTTTTTATTCCCTTCTTCTCTCTATCTGGCACCTTTTGCCCTTTCTTAAATGTGTTTTCCCAGAGGCTCCCCACAAGTGGCTGCTGGGCTTAGCTGTGTCCTTGCAGTGGGTCTGTTGGAACCAGCTAGAACCATCTGTGTCTGGGACAGGGTAGCCCCTTGGCCTCTCCTCACAGATGCTGCCACGACCTTGCCATGGACAGCAATATATAGCTATATACTTTTCATCTGGCAGTTTTTAATTTTACAAAATAGCACATCAGGTCAGCAAAAAGGGGCTTGTCAAAGCAGTAGTTAAGTATTAACAAAAGACTCCGGTGTTCCTGCTGACAGTCCTCTGAAAACATTGTTTCCATGTGCAGCAGCACAGAAAATAGCTAGTAAAACGCAAGGCAGGCATCATCAGGAAAGGTATTGAAGACAAGACTGTGTCATTTTGTTGCTATGAAAAACCTTATTGAGGTTTACCACAGTATGATGGATAAGGTAAAGGGAGAGTTGTTTACTAAATCTCACAATATAGAACTACGCAGGGCTTGCTGAAACTTCTTAAAAGAGGAAAACAGATAAGGGGCAGCTTTTGCACAGCAGGTTGTGAACATCAGGAGCTGCTGTGACAGGAGGTTGTGGAGATGGACAGTGTCACTGGATTCAAAAAGGGCCTTAGACAAGTTCCCAGCTAACAGAACCAAGGCCAGAAACTAAAGCTAGAGTAAGCAGGGATGTATCTCTGAGATCCCTAATCCAGTGATAGCAGCTGCTGGGAGAGCAGGAGAGGAATGAGCTGCGGGTCGTGGCCGGGCTGATGTGCTCTCCCACAGTAGGAGTGGAGTTTTTCCCATGCCTGGAGACTGAGGACTGGGCAGAATAGGTTGTCTGACCTAGTAAGGCAGTTCATAATAGCTAGTGAGAGATTTCCTGAAACTGAGGAAAAAAAAGAGAAGTTTGCTAGAATCAGTATAGAAATACCAATTGTAGGAACTCAAGGGTTGCCCATACAGTTTCTGTTAATTGCTCTTCCCACCCCACCCACCCTGTTTCTCTAACACCACTAGTCTGGAGGAGTTTCAAGTGATTGTTGTCCCAATTATTTTGAAGATGACGTTTGATCACACTTAGTTATATCTTGGTATTGCTGCACCTGATGATCTGGTGCTGAGAAGTAAAGGCCAGAGGTTGAGCCATTTCTTTGAAGATCAAAATCATTTAATTTGAACAGAAATAACTTCATTAGAAGACCATGAGCAGCAGACCTGAAAAACTTCTAATGATTTTTTCTATATTAACCAGTGTTACATAGTATTGTTTATGAAGACTATCATCTTAGTAGTCATGGCTTCAGCTAAAGAGTGGAAGTAATTCCATGTCTTTTATTAAAACCACCTTACAGGGTGTTTTTTCTGTTCCTGATGTCATTCTGTTCCTGTCCAGAATTCTTGCCTAAATACCTGTTTTGAGTGATTTGATAGAGATAATAGAAAGTTCTGGCTCAGTTTAAAAAAAATTATTCCTACCTTGCAGGTAACAGGCTTTCAAGGTTCGTTGTCCACCTGTAGGATGCCTCTTTGCAAACTTTTTGGTCTTGTACCTAATGAACCAAAGTGAACATCTCCCCTGTGTATATATACATACATTCATTTAGTTAGGTAGCATTTCATTATGCCCTAAAGCTTTATAGCAAATGTTCTGACGTTCCTACCAATTGTAGGTGCTCCTTCATTGTAGTAATTGATACTACTACAAAGCAGGAAGATCTACCAAAACCAGGAGCTACTGTGTATTTTTAATGACTCTTTTTGACTTATCAGCCCTTTCTGCATCAATTTTCGGGGTTTTGTGTTCTTCATTGTATTGGGTTTTTTGTTTGTTTGTTTTAATTTGAGTGAAATCCCTGAATAAAAGGCTGGTGTGTGGTGACTTTATACGGTATTTTGTATGTATATCAAATTTCTTGCATGGTTCTCTTTCACTCTTTTTACTGAGGAGCATCTTCCCATAAAGCATTGTCTTCAGGGAGGTGTCATATACTTAATGAATACATTTGCTGTGTGGGAGGAACCAACTCTCTTGAACCTGAAATGACTCTTTAGTTCTGCTTACCCTTTAGATGCCCAAAACGTATCTAATCTTTTTGTTTCAGGAAGTCTGCATTTTCAGTACTGTGTTCTTTTTAGTAATTTTGCAACTTACTGGTGGCCTTGTGTTGTCAAAACCAGTTCTGAAAGATCGGAAATTAAAATTATTTTGGTTAGATTTCATTATGGAATCTTACGAGAGTCTGGGTTTTGTTTGTTGGGGTTGTTTTTCCTAAAAGTCTAGTTAGCTTCAATTTTTCTGTACATTGAATAGAGAGAGATGATTAGCTCTTCATAACTTGATGAGTTGTGAACTTCGAAGTAGTTTCTTCTCCAGTGACTTTGTCCAGTGATCTCTTCTAAACTTTTTTTATCATAGTGCCTATGAATATCAACTGAAGATGGAGAAACTGTTGTGAAAGGGAATACACAAACACTTAAGAAAGGGAGGTGTACTTTGTATGACTGACAGAACTTTCTTAGGGTTGAGGAAGACTTTGAAAGGAACATATTCAGAAGAAAAGGAGCATCTTTGACAAGTGGCATGTTTATAAATAGTTTTTCCCCTTATGCTGATTTACAATGCTACTTTTTCTCTTTTTAACCTTCTTCAAATAATACAAAATGGTTGGGGGAAAACAGTCAAAAATTGTTAAAAACAGTCCAAAACAAATAGCTGGATTTGATTATTACACAAAACTATTTCTTTGCGGTATTGGTATAAAGGAGAGTTACCCTAGCAATTTTTCTGACTACTTATTCAGGTTTTGGCATTTAGACTATTCAGCCAATGCTTCATGTCTGCATCTGAGGCTGGGGGAAAATATATACAGTTGATTGATGTTCTAAAAATAATACGCAGTAATATGAAAATGACACTAATGTAAAAAGGGCTAGCATAAGGTTGCTTGTAGAGTTGAATGTTGAGCTACATGTTGAAACTCAAAATTGGATTCACAGAGCTCAGGCACACAAAGCAGCCCAAGTTTGAAACAGAGAACCAAGGAAGAAAGGTATGAAATTAAATATATTTAGAGGATTTATCTATAATTTAAATGTGATTGTTTTAAAAAAACAAAAAGTTAAACTAGGAGTGGTTTAGGTGCTAATTAGTTTCTTTAATTTTCAATGTTCTTAAATATTGATTTTAAAAATAGATTGTTTTCTATTTCAATACTTCATAGACTTCAACAGCCAATTATAAATCTTGACTTTAACATTTGCCAATGACTTAACAGAGCGGATTCCCACCCCAGTTTAGGTCTTTTCTGTTTCTCTAGTTTCGTTATTACATATATGTGGGGGCAGCAGGGGGAATATGTATAAACAAACTGTTAGAACCTTTAATGACATAGGCCTCACATGCTTAAAACTTTATATTGGGCTCAAGTTCTCTTCCCAATTACTGGGGTGCTACTTTCTCATCCAGTAACCTGCTCTGGTCTCATAGCTGACCCTGCTCTGAGCAGGAGATTGGTCTAGAAACCTCCTGAGATCCCTAGTAGCCTGAATTATCCTGTAAGGCTATGATATAGTTAGGTCAATTTTAACTTCAGTATCAGGCTTGTTTGTTTACAGTATGTAAATATGTTTACAGTATGTAAATGTGAATATATGAATGATAATAATAATAATATCAAGTGCATTGCTTTGATTGCCTTGAAAGTAAACAGTGCAATATATATATGCATACGTGATTTTTAGGAAAGCAGTCACGTTTCTGTTTAAGACAGATTCTTCTTTTAAATTTAATTATTTCTGAATGGGTTTATTTTTTATTAATTTAAAAAAATATTGTTACACACATCAAGTCTATAAAACCATTTCCTGACGGCTGACATTGTTTAAAGGAATAAGATGTCAGAAATTTTACACGATAAAGTAACTGCTTAAAAATTGTGCCATAGGTACAAACATGTGCTAAGAAAATTTCTGGGATCATCCTTAAACAACTGCTATCATCACTACTCATTCTTTGCAGGGGATGGAGTGCTAGATCTCTCTACAAAGAAAAGCGCAAGGTTGGAAGAACCAAACTATGATCCATTGTGTTCTGAAAACTCAGTGTCTGGGTAAGCAACGTTTAGGACTCTCTTCGGCTTATGTAAAAGACAATCCAGGTTTCTCTTCTCTGAAGTCAGGTTTTATGTTCATAACATATTTGTATATACTGACACACACATGTGGTTTCTATTTTGCTTTCAAAAGAATTTTTGTCACTCATAAGTGTGTGTCTATGTATATATCATATGTTTCATTTGTCTTTTTCCTTTTTTTCTGTTTAAAGAAAAGTTATCAGAACAATCACCAAACTTTAGTTCATGTTACTAAAAATGAACTGAAAATTGATTGCATAACACATTAAAGTAATAGGATAGTAGAAGAAAATGTAAATATTCTTTTAGAGTTTATTTAGGAAACGTCAATTTTGGACAAAAATGACCATGTTAATATTTAGATTTAAAATATTCTTCAACTAACATGAACAAGTTAAATGACTATTATCTATAATATTCCTTAATAAGAGAGAGAGCACGCAAGCACATGAGAGAGAGAGCTCTTAATCATAGTACTTATACTTACATCATGGTTCTGACTATGGTGTGTGGTGGCAAATGGTTAAATTTCTTTGTTCAGCAAGAAAAATGTTATTGCATCTGCTGAAAGCTACCACAAAACTAGTGAAACGCATTGTTTTGTTGGATTTTGTTATGATCTTGGCATCCTTCCATCCACTAGCCATAGCAGGACCCTTTTTGTCACCTGTACGTCTTACCAAATAACTTACTACAAATAGGACAATAGCAGTATTTGTTGAATCATGTAAAATTGCATTTTATTAATTCGCTGATATGAAGAAGTTTTAAAATGAATATGACTTTGTAATTAGAGAGCTGTAAATAGTGGCTAGAAGTTTTTAAAACTGTGTTTTATTTTGCCAAAATGGACTTGATTGTTAACTACAGCACTTTATCTTATTGTTGTAGAAAGTCTAGTTTTGTGTAAGTCTGGGATGTCTGTGTGTAGTTATGTACTTATTGCTGCAAATTTTCTATGAGGGGGTTGACTCTTTTATTACTTGTTTAGCGGTAACGTCACGTTTCTACTAACAAAAACTCCTTCAGGATTTGGGTACTTAATGGAACGTTAATTGTATAATTAAAATTATAACAGTGTTGCTCTGCAAGCATGTGAACAAGGGAATATAGCAAGCACATGAGAATATTATCAAATACTGAGCTAGGATATAAAGTTCTTGGAAGGGCTGCTGTAGAAGCCACCGTATGATTTTTGAGACACTGTCCTACCAGAACTGTAACATTTTGCTAGGATAATCATTTAACTACCACACCTCAAAGGCTTAAAAGTATCAGAAGCAGTGATGTTACCGAAGCAAGGAGTATAATAAAGGAGTGGACCCTTCCCTTCCATAGCTGTGTGAGAGTCTCTCATACATCAGTTTACCATCGTTTCATTCCATCCATCCAGGAGACTACACAGACACAGAGAGGACTATGTGGAAAGAAGTGCTGAGTTTGCAGATGGTTTGCTCTCAAAAGCTTTGAAAGACATTCAGTCTGGAGCACTGGACATAAATAAAGCAGGCATACTTTATGGCATACCTCAAAAAACTTTACTTCTCCACTTAGAAGCCTTACCAGCAGGAAAGCCTGCACCTTTTAAAAACAAAACTCGAGATTTCAATGATAGTTATTCATTTAAAGACAGTAAAGAAACTTGTGCAGTCCTACAAAAAGTAGCCTTGTGGGCAAGAGCTCAAGCAGAGCGCACAGAAAAAAGTAAACTCAGTCTACTTGAAACCTCAGAATTAAAATTCCCAACAGCTTCCAGTTACCTCCACCAGTTAACTCTACAGAGAATGGTCACTCAATTTAAAGAAAAAAGTGAAAATCTACAATATGAAACTTCAAGTCCTACTGTACAATTAAAAATTCCTCAGCTAAGAATAAGTTCTGTGTCCAAACCACAGTCTGATACTGCTGGTCTTCTGGATGTTATGTACCACGTTTCTAAAACCTCCTCAGTCTTAGAAGGATCAGCTCTTCAAAAATTGAAAAATATACTCCCTAAACAGAACAAAATTGAATGTTCTGGACCTGTAACTCACTCAAGTGTTGACTCCTACTTTCTGCATGGGGACCTCTCTCCTTTGTGTCTTAATGCTAAGAATGGGACAGTAGATGGAACCTCAGAAAATACAGAAGATAGTTTGGATCGTAAAGATAATAAGCAACCAAGAAAAAAACGTGGCCGCTATCGGCAGTATGATCATGAAATAATGGAAGAAGCAATTGCAATGGTAATGAGTGGGAAAATGAGTGTTTCCAAAGCACAAGGAATTTATGGGGTACCTCACAGCACTTTAGAATATAAAGTAAAAGAAAGATCTGGAACATTGAAGACTCCACCGAAGAAGAAACTCCGATTACCAGATACTGGCTTATTCAATATGACAGATTCAGGGACTGGCAGCTGCAAAAATAGTAGCAAGCCTGTGTAGAATAATTGTTAGCAAATTGTTTTGTGTGTGTGTATGTATGTCTGTATACACACACTGTGTGAGAAATACATATGCTCACTCTGACAGAAGACATGAAATTATACAGTTCAAAAACCACATACATGCCTTTTGAAAAATAGTTTTATTCAGGGTTTTCACTGTGGACAGAATTATAGAGTTGCTCACTTAATTCTGATAGTGTGTATTTAATATAATCCTTGTATAAATAGGTGAAAAGATTCAGGTTTTATTTAGTAGTCAATAGCATAAAGATGTTTTGGGAAAACAAGTATTTGTCATGTGAAGCATAATTTTTAATTGGTGAAGAACCACTATACCCATTCAATAATCCATCTTATTATGGAAATACACAACCAAGGGTTAGCAGACTTTTATACTTCACAGAATACTTGCAATAAATTGTAAGTAACTCAGATCATACAAATCAAGGGATTTTTTTTAAAAAGCTAGTTCCTTACAAGGAAGTGGATTTGTGAAGTATTAGTAGGATATAGTACATTCTGTGAAAGAAAAAAAGTTCGTTACTTAAATATCCAATACAAGTAAGAAAAACATTTCATTACTAAAAATGTGTGTTTAGCAGGCATAAACTGCATTTTTTTATCATTTTAAGAAAGTTTTGTTGTTGGTTTAGAAAGAAATTGGTGTTTACAAAGTGTACACTTATGAAACCTGAGAAATTACTGTAGTTATAGAATTATTAAATATGAAATAAGATGGAATACTAAGAGCATAAAATAATTTAAACTTTAACATAATTTTCCTTTTTAGTTTGACAAATAAGGTAACTTGTAAGGTTTAAAAAGAAAGTTGGAATGCAACTTAGAGCATGTTCATAATGTGCACAGAATGAGCTTGAGAATGGTTTGGGTTTGTTTGGTTTTTTGTTTAAACGTGCTGGTTAGTTGATGTTATGACTACTTAAAATTTATTTAAGGATTGTGTCACACTCCTATTGAAAAACCTCACTGTAACTGTAATGTATTTGCTGCTGTGACATTTCAAAACATTTTCAGTTTATCAAAATGAATACCAATTTACATTATCATTTTGCTAATAACCAAATTTGCAGTTCAGGGTCTTGATAGAAATACAAATATTAAACAGTGAAGCTGTTTTGAACTTTCAATAATATAAATTCTTTATAAATTTGGTAGTTAGAAGTTAGGCAGTTCACTTTAAATACGTAACTTTTAATAGAATTTAAGGGAGACCAATTACCTTCATATTGCAGTTTTTACATGAATTTCGAAGTATTCACATTGGACTTTATATTATACTATTTTTTTTGTGTAATATCACAAAGTATATGTCTACATATGAAGAATGGGGGCTTGCTTCATACATTCAATACTGAACATCAATGCCCTTTTCGTCTCAAAATGTAATTTTTTCTGTATGCATCTAATTTGATGTAGAAAAATACTTTTCTCCAACTTTTATACATTTGGTGCACATGCATACATTTTTTTCCCCACCTAAATTTGCATGTGTATAGGTTAATTTTATAGATGAAACGGGACATTAGATACATATGGGCCACATCAAGTAATCTGATTTGTAGATAAACTTGCCATTAAATTCAGTGGAGAGCATACTGCAATATTGATGGCAAAATCTAGCCCATATTTATTAATGCTACTGAAAAATAGCAACTTCCATTTTAAACCAGAATAATCCTTTGAAACTGCACAACCAGTGTCTCTTTGGTCTCTCAGATCTATACTGAATCTTCTTCAGTGATTAAGGTTTACTTGCATATTACAGAATGAATCCTTTTTTTAAGTAGAACTGTACCTGATAACAAGGAGGTCACAAAACAGCAGATGTCAGGGTCATCTTTCGTTTTAAAAGAATTAAGCCATATTTTGTGAGGGCCAGAAGGATTAACTTGTGAATAAATCCTCACTGAAAAACGAAGTTGAAAAAACCTTAGATGTTTCAAGATCTATCTTTATACAGTTTTACTTGCAAAAATTTCGGTCTTCAATACATTGCCTAGTATTTGTACCATACTGATGTTTTCTACTCCTCAGACAATGTTATAAATTTGAGTCAGAAGTTTATATTGAAGGCAAGTTACAGTACTCTTTTTATATCATTTAAAAGATGACCTGACCAAAAAATTAACAGGATTCATAAAATCAGGGATCATTTTACTATTGACTTAACAGTACTCAGTAGTTTTGTATGTAATATTATAATTAATTTTCAACATTTTAGTACTTGTATTTATTTTTTGGTCAGAAATAGTATATTAAAATATTTTTTGATAGTTTATAGATGATACTCAACCTGTGAGTGTTTAAAAGAACAGAATTATTTGTTTCTAATTATTAGGCTAACCTTTGATTACACAACTAAGAAAGGCAGGGAAATATGTAGATTCTCCTCTCCCAACCCCTATGTATTCCATTAAATGTCATTTAAATTACACATATTGAACTGTTTTATAAATTCAGTTACCAGTCACTACTTAGTAATTGACAATTTCTGAAAATTCCTGTTTCAGCAGAATTTTAAATGAAGGCGAAAGCAAGCCCTACATGCTTTCTACTTATTTGAATGTTTCTCAAGTATTTTATATTAAAAAACAGTGCCTCTGTTTTTAGAACTACTGCTCAGTAAAGCTCTTTAAACCATTTCTGGTAGCTAATGACAATTTTATATTAAATTGTATATTAACTTTAGTGAGACTGATTTTTTTAGTTGTTTACAGTACAAATACTTGTATTTGTTTTTTAATTGCAGTATTTCCATTGTCGCAGTAATTTAGTAAAACTCTGTGGCTGCCTTGATTTTTGACAGATTTTTGTTAACAACTGATTTTTAGGCAATTAGTTATATTTATGCATAAATCAATTGCACTATAATTCATGAATTATTTATTACAATATTTTCTAATGAATTCCATGTATTTGTCTTGTGTTGTAAATGTACTGTAATTCTGTTTCTTCTTTGTGTTGTTATATTCCTAAATCTGATTGTATGAATTTAATTGTTTAGTTAACGTGTTTCTACGTTGTAATTTGTAGTAAAGCACTTCAATGCTTTTGCACATAAATTTACAACACTGATGTGTGATTGATTTGCTCATTCAGTAAAAAAAAAAAGAAAGAAACAAAAACCTGTACACTGACTCATTTGACTTACTCCTGAGGCACGAGTTTATTAGCAGTGGCATAAGATCAAGAACTGCACAAATTAGGCAGTAATTTACTATGAGAATTTTATATATGAGAATAGTAGCTTTAAGGAAGGATGACTTCTCAGAATTTATGCGTTACTCAGAACTGAGAAGAAATTCAGAAAACTAATTTTGTAACAGTTACATCCTTTAGTTTGCAGCTAAAAATTATTTATTATATATTACAGAAAATATATAGCTTTGTTGAGGGATTTATTTATTTAGTAAAGTCAGAAAACAAACTTTTCTATAAGACAAATTTATATTTCTATAACAGTTCTATGCTGTTCATATGAGTACTTGAAAGTATGTTCTGTTCCCAGTTTTGTTCCTTTTCCCAGCCTGCAAAGAAGTTGCTAGATTGACCTACCTTGTCTGTGGTTGAGACGGCAGAGGATAGAATGCTAGGGAAGGACATCTTTTGGGCATCCTCTGATACAGCTCTTTCCTGATAGTTTTTTGGACTTGTGGAGGAGGCAAAGGTTTACTTTTTTATACATAAAAAAATACGCTGAAAGGCTAGTACTTAACCATATCACATATCTGCCTTTGTGCCAATTTTGGACTCCAGTCAATACCCACTCCATGGTATTAACTGCCCTTGCCCTCCAGCAGGGAAATAACGTCCTTCCATGCGTAACTTTTGTCTGCAGAGACATTGTGCACAAAAGGTACTGGGGGAGCAGTGCGTATTGATCCTCTCACCTCTCAACCCCTCCATTTCCTACCCACTCTCTTTAGCCATCTTTTTGTGTGTGATTTGTAGGAAGTGTAAGACTGTTCTGTGAAGGAAGTTTGCAACTGTGAAAATGAAAGCTCCTCCTTCTGTGAAATTATTGTTTAAGCCTTTTATCTTGAGGATAGTCTAAACTACTGTGTGACAACACAAATTTAAAGGGCTATAGGAAGGACTTACAGGAAACTGAAATATAATTCCGTAATTGTGTTGAAAAGCCACTAAAAATTAGTTTAACTATATGAACATCTCTACAGCAAGGCACTTTAAAGAAAATGTGTTGCTTTAACGCATTATTTTGTTGCGTAGTAAGCTCTGTTCCCAAATGGCAACCGAGTAAGGGGTCCATGTGTTTTCACAAACTTGGAAGATCATTTAGAGTGTGGTACTATTAGAATAGAGTAGATGAAGTTAAGCTGTCTGTCAGCTTTAGAAACTAACACACGCTAACGTAAAGCAGATTATAGATGTTACACGAGGGTAGATAACCAGGAAAGAAATCATATTAGAAGAATGTACAGTATGTCTGTGATAACCAGGATATTACTTCATATAACGGGTTGATCCCCACATAGCAAATTCAAAGCCGTTCTGAGACCTTTTGAAATTTTGGTTGCTGACTTTGGGAAGGCTCTAGGGCTCTGGAAGTTTCTCTTCCACCAGTGAGCGTATTTTAAATAGCAGTTGTGGATACAGATCCTCTACAATTAAAGCTCTCCAGTGAAACTCCATTAGACATACCTTGCAAGTCTAGACAGACAGAAAGATACCTGTCTAGAGATTCAGTCTAAAAAGTCTGTACTATAGCCGTCGTCTTAGCAAATCGGTACTTAACAAATTCACTGTGATTTACAAACAAAATATTGAAGACCTAGTGCCATGTTATTTTTTTTCCCTATCTGGCCTTTCAGAACGTTATTTAATTAAAGTCATGGTGGTGGGGAGGGCAGTTAGTTTTTATCCATAATTGTATTACTAGAATAATCTTTGCTTTCACAAGTGTAGTGATACATTTCAACACCTCGTGACTCCCGAGTTGTTTGGACTGAGTAACACAGACTCTTCTCAGTGAAGTGGCATTTCAAAAACAGTTAAATCCTGACAATGACGTGCCCTTGAATAATGCTGTTTTTACTTCAGATTGCAAGTGCAAAGAGGTTTTTTTTTTCCTTTTAAGACTTCAATTATTTCAGTTTAAACATAATTGCAATTCAGCTAGTTACCATCACAATTATCTTACGCTTTTATGAGTTAGTATCATCTAGATGCTTGATTTTGAATATATACTGTTTCATAATAAATATTACAGGAGAAAGAAAAAACATGAGAAATTATTAAGCATAGTTGGCTGGTTTTAAGTGCTAAACTTCAAAATCCATGTGGGACAATAAAAATACAAATTTGTATGTATAACTTCCAGGAGGAAACCTGAAGCTAAAAGTGATTATTGATACTAATAACATTGGGTATGAGCTAATTGATGAATAGGTAACTTTATATAAATATGGCACATTAAATTTTAAATATGTTTGTTCCTTGATCAATACAGTTGTAAACACAATCAAAATGAAATTTTTCCAAAGTATAGGCTTAAATGCAAAGAATTACAGGAGATTATAGTAGGGCAAAAAGTTAGTGTCATGTTCAGAGTTTGGTGATATGTTTAAACAATACATACTTTTCTAAAACAGAATTCTTCTAACGTTTTCTGCTCATGCAATTGGTTTCAGTAAAACATTTGAATTAGGTGTTAACTATCTGTTGATAGTTGCTATCCAGCATAAGGATTTTGTATTTAATTGAAGAAATATCTGTATTAATTTCTACCATGGAAAATTTTCAGCTTTTCAATATAAATGATTGATTAGGTAAGTAGTGACATTAGTTTTAATAGTTTATAAGAAATTAGTTAAATAGTAAAGGTAGTATTTTATAAATGATTTTATTTTGAGTTAACATCTTTGAGAACAACTGCCGAGAAATCTTATTTAGATATAGGCCTACCCTGTATTTGAGATTTAAAGGATATTAACCTTTATCACAAAAGTGATTTATTCCAGTGGCGATTATCTCTGTTTCTGTTTAATGAACGAATCCGTGTGTGTGTGTGCACGCGCACGTGTGTGCATGTATGTGTGTGTAATATATTGCAATGAAGAGCCTGTGATGCACCACTGCAATTTATTTAAAAACTAGAAGGGAAACTTTTATCTGCAAAGAACAGTAACAGTAGGAAGTGGCTATTTTTTCCTTTTTCTGTTAGCCTATTAAGTGTTCTTTTAAAATAAATATATAAATAAAAATATCTTTAGAAGAATCTTTAAGAGCATCCTGAAGACCATTCAATACACTTTGGTATATGAATATCTTAGGGTGGGATTCAGGAGAGACGGATCCTTTCTTGCCTCTGCCACAACCTTGAATTGTGACCTTAGGCAAATAATTTACCCTCTTTGTGCCTCAGTTTGTAAAATGGGAGCAATACTAAGCTCCCCAGGTTCTTGGTGAGGATTTCCTTCATTAATGACTAAGGTAGTTTGAAATACCAGAAAGTTAACATTATTGTAATTACATTTAGATATGAGAAGCTATGTTTCAAACTAACCTTTTTGTCCCTTAATTTCTTCCTGATTATTTTTCTTATGGTAGGACTATTGCTGCTGTATATAAGATGCACATTGTTGCTAGTGACACTTGCAAGTATGCCTGAATAGCGCAAATAAAACAGAACTGTTTTGCATACTTCAGGTTTTTAGGCTTGAGTTTAATCATTATAACAAACATTAGATATGGTGTTTTACTGTAATTTATATTTTGTTTTGATTTGTTTTCATTTTCAGTTCAAGTTCAACAGCTGATGCAAATTCAGAGGAAACAGCTAATTTGGAAAAAGGAAAATCAACATTAAACAAAGTTTTGGAGTCTTTTTGTTCATATCACTGGCAACAGACTTTGTCTATGTTAAAATTTTTAATACAAGATGAAAATGTTCCTATAGTTTGCAGTTGCAAGCAAACACATTTGGTCCACTCTGAAACTCCCAGTTCCCTTACTGAAGAGGATGTTCACATTCCATTTTGCAGTTGCAATGGACATATGCTGACAAAAAGGTGCTGTTTACAAAATCAAAGACCAAACACTTGTTTACCACCTCTGTCTGTTTGTATTAAAGATTTCCATTCTTTGTCATGCCAAGCTGTAGCGATTGGATGTATTAAGACAATGGTGAACAAAGCATGTAGTTCTCATAAGTATTGTGCTGAACAATTGCAAAATTGTAACAGGCATTCTGTGAAAGCAGCAGCATGTACATATTCAACTAAGGACTGTGATCTCCTGAACAGCATTAAAAATTCAAGTAGATCTCGCAGCCCCTCACCGCCTCCACTATCACCTGTACAGAGTAAAGAGTTTGAGTCATTGGAGGGATCGGTTATAGATTTTCCAACTTTAGACAATAACAAGCTTGAACTATCTACCAACCAGCCTCCATCCCTCTTGCCAGCTGAAGGAAGCAAAGGAGAATTTGAATACGAAGGTAAAACATGCAGAGGAAAAGAGACCGAATATTCAGATGGCATGTTGCTATCAACAGACCAAGAAAGCAACAATTATAAATATATAAATTCTGAGAAGGCTGAGAAAGGTGAACATTCTGCCATTTTTCAAGATTTAATGGACCGTATTAATGAGAAGTTAAAATCAATAGACACTACAGATATAGCAACAAATCTTGTAAAACTTCCTAGCAGTGACAGGGTACCAGAAAATGATGTCAAATTAGGAGACTTCATAACCTCTCTTTTGCATAACGCTAAGGCTAGTGATTACAGCTTTATGGAATTACTTCGCCAACATGATAAACAAATGGAAAATAAAATTATCCAAACAAGATTTCGCAAGCGTCAGGAAACTTTATTTGCAATGTATAATTCTCCTGATTCACCATTCATTCGACGACAGTCTTTGCAAATCAAAAGGGAGCTTGCAAGCCTTGATGAAACTCTTGTAAGAAAAAAGTCAATTTCAGAGAGAAATGCAAAGAAAGCTACAAAAAAATTTGATAAAATATATCCAAACAAAAGACACAGTTTTACTGTGATAGAAGATGAGGCTTTGCAACATCTTGAAAGTAATCCATGTATGAATTGCCAAACCAAACCAATATGCTTTCCAGTACACCAAACAGAGTCTTTCAAACTACCTCTTACTAATTTTCAAACCAGCTCCGGCTTTCTAGTTCTTTCAGAAAACAGTGCTATTGCAGCCAGCCAGGCAAAACTCACAAAAACACAAGGAGATTGTTCAACTTTAAAAGAGACTGATCAGATTTCTCTAAAGGATGAGAGCAATGGAATCTTGGGCAGAACTAAACGTAACATTGTGCCTCCTGGATGGTACTCTGTCTATGTAACGAACAATATTGTGTTTAGAAAGTCATCCAATGCAAAAAAGTCCTTAGAAAGTTTGGAAAAAATGAAAATAAAGAAAGATGTTCATGCTGAAAGATGCAGTGACATAAATATAAGCAAAATTGTGAGAGACACAAATCTGCAAGTTGTTGTAGAGCGTTTAGAAGATACAATAAACTTAGCCAGAAAGACTAACAACTCATTGCTGGATAGTTACAAAATAAGCCAAAAATTAAAAGATAATGCTTATGAACAGGTTATGAACCCAGCTGCTAGAAGAGGCTTACCTTTCACTCTGAGTGAAATGGGATGCACAGGACAAAGCTTCCTTCCACATTCACATGTGCCAAGCAGCAGTAAAATCAAAACCGTGTGTGTGACAACAAACAAACAAGAAATGGTTATAGATCAAGAAATCAATGACAGCCTATTGAAATCTCTGACCTTTGATTCATTCAGCTCAGCTTCCAATAATGAGGACTTGCATACAACTTCTGAAGCTGGGGAGATCTCACCTCCCTTAAACTACTCTAGTCCTATTAAGCTTATGTTTGTCTCAGAGGTTAATAGTAGTGAAGGAATCAAATATACTTTGACATCTGCAGCTGAATCTTCTAAAGGAAGCACAGATATTTGTTTGTTTCAGGGGCACACAAACACTTTGTTAGACAAACAGGCCACAGGAGATCTTTCTCATGCAATCTGTGTCAAGGATTGTGATTACAGTGAAAATGATACCAAGGAGGAGTCAAGTTGTGTTTATGCGGAAGCAGTTACAAGCTCTTGTCCAGTTGGGCAGACTACCTTAAATGACTCAAAACAAAATGATGAAGTTGTGGAGAAATCAAGCAGTGAATCGGTTTTAAAAAGAAAACCTGGTAGACCAAAGAAAATAGGTCCTCAAGTTGTTAAGCAGGTTAAGAGACCTATTGGACGGCCTCCAAAACCAAAAATTGACATGACTGAAAGCACAGAACCTAGACCTGAACTTAGCAGTGATGGCAAAAGTACCAAATCTGATGCAGCAGTAATGGAAGAAGTTAACCGCAACAAAAATATTACTGTGACAGTTGTTTTTGGAAGGTCAAGAAGAACAAAGAGACATGTTTCTGAAGGTAATCTAAATGTAATCAGCATTCTGCCCACACAACACATTGATTCCAATTTTGCCAATGACCATAGCAAAGCGAGGCACAATGCGGAAACTGAAAATGCTTTGACTGAAATAGTAAAAGCTTTACAGAATTCTTCTACTGAAAACGAGGTCTCTGGTTATGACTATGTCAGACCTATCAAGAGTAACCTAGCATCACCACATCCTTGCGGCAATATTATACGGCCAATTAAGAAACCCTTAACCACCATTCGAAAACCTGGTAGGCCAGCAAAAGTAAAAATCTCCGGCATATCAGTGACTGTTAATAGAGTTTCACCTCAGGAAAGAAAAGTGAGTATTAGCAACTGTTTGCCTCCTTTACAACAGCAGAATGTGTTAGAAAAAAACATACCACAGGAAAGAAAAAATCAACTGTGCAATAATATGGGTCAAGTTGAGAGCATGCAGAAAGCTTCTAGAGAGGATGGATCAAACAATGTTATTACAACAGTGTCAAGAAAACATGAAGTTCCATTGAGACATTCTGCTAGGGACAGAAAACCCTCGTTGCATTTTTTACATTCGTTCGCATCTTCTAGTGCATTTACTTGTAGAAGTGCCTTACTACACAAATCTTACAAACTCCATTTGAAAAAGGCTAAAGATCGAAAGGAAAAACATAGGCAATCAAATCAGAGCACAGCATCCAAAGATACCTCAGAACTGAGAAATTCAGAAAATGCAAAACAGGATCTTAAGGATAGTGAATTCGGGCCCATTAATGAAGTATCTTCGGATCCCATTTTTTCGTCAAACCCCTCTCTCAGGTGGTGGGCTACTTCCACTTCAAGTGACACTTTGTTGGAAGAACTAAATAATAGATTTGAACGGATAACTAATACCTGGTTGCGAGTGGGGGGAAATGAGTTTGATAAATGTGTATGTGAAAAAAGGGATTCCATTGAACAAGACTGTAATACTGAAATGTCAAACCCTTTAGACTCCTGCCTTGTAGAACTTGAAGCATCACCTATAAAAATGCTTTTTCAGAAAAAGTGTAATATGAATGAACTCTGCACCTGGTTTATGCAAACTACAGAAACACAGTCTCTCTCTCTAGTGAGAAAGGCAAATGCTCGCAATCCTTTAGAAGTAGTTAGTACTAGAGAGATAAAGATGGAAACTAAACAATCTGATCTTAGTACTTGCCCTTTCAGAAAGCACTTTAAAAAGTTTGCACTATCTTCTCCTTCAAAACCAGCAGGGAAATTACAAATATTACGTAACATGGCAAGGTCTCCAGTCTTAAGCATGAAAAGTAATTTCACGTTAGCCAGATTAAAAAGAAATGAATTTAAGAAGTTACAGCGTGACAGGTGGGGACAAATGAAAAAGCTCTATAATCAGGCTCCTGGAGGCTGGAAATCAAAAAAGAAAAATTTGCAGTTCTTTTGCCAAAGCCAGTTGTTTAACAGTACAAGTGGGGAAACCAATGATGAAATGCCCAAGCTCCAGGAAAAAAATATGGTAGAAATCCAGCCCGCTCAGACTTTGGTAGAATCTCAGAGTAGCCTCTTGCCAACTGAAAATGAAGCCAGAGATGCATTTGTTCAACAGATGATGGGATCTTCTGACTTTAACCCACATCCTGGTTTAGAAAACATACTTAAGTCACATGCAGAGACAAATGGAACAATTTGTTGCCAACAAAATGTTAGAAAAGAACAAAGCCAAGATAAACTGTTTCAAAATACTTGGAAAGCCAAAACCTTTAAAGATTGTAGGATATTTCTGAGAAAAATCAACCATGTTGAGGAGCACAATTCATTTAAGTTAAATAACGTCATTTATTCTCCTGAAGCTGTTGAAAGTAAAAGCAATCAGGCCTATATGGAAGAAAAAAGACATCCTCTTTTAAGGTCCCATTCTACTAAGCAAAATGCATTAAAGAAACAAGAAAATGAAATGGAAACATCTAAAGGATCTAATTCTTCTAAAGTGACTGAAAGGCTGGATGACCAGTTTCACAACAGAAAGTTAAGTAGTGGTGTAAACCATGATGATAATCCTGCTGGTAGTTCTGAAGTTCTTAGCAGAATAAACAAAAGAAAAAGTCCACAATGGGAGACCACTGATACAAATATAAGAAAAAGGCATAAGAGACAATCATGCAGTAGTGGACAAATGGCAACTTATTACCCAAAGTACCAAGTCGGTAAGTTCCTGTTCCCCCCTTCATCTTAAAATTGCAATCTTAAAGAATTGGAGAAGTCAAACAACTAAGCACTTTGGATTATTTTTTTTTAATTGCATGATATTCATTTTAATGTCAGAGAAGTCATGAAAATAAACATTGTATAGCATCAGAATAATGCAGAAAGTGCAATTATAAAATGTATATAATATTTTACACGACTTTTCCGGCTACGATAGGTGTGTTACATTCTATTAAGGCTATAACACACCAAGATAAAAGAAAAAGAGCGAACTAATATAGTTCAGACAGACAGCAAATCAAGTTCTGACATGTCTGTAGTCAGTCGCAACTGATTATTGATTTCAAAAGGAACAGAATTTCATTCCACTGTGTAGTTTCCTACATTGTGAGGAAGGGTAAATTATAAAATGGAGCAGAAATTCAGTGTATTACATATAGTTGCTTTTAAAAAAATTGTTGTTGAATGATTTCTAATATAAATCTGTAATGGTTTTATAATTATATAGTAAAAAATAGTACTACATACTTCTGAGAAGTATTCATTCAGAGATCCGTTTTAGTATCCATTCAATGCCAAATGAAATCTGCTGACTCTAAAGGGTTTGCGCATTGAATCCTTACAGAACAATTTAAAATGCAAAATTATTCTAGACAAGTACAATATACAGTTACTATGCTAAAAGCATCAGCTTGGAATCTTTTTAGGCTAGTGTGAAATTAAATCCGTTTTTAAAGCTAGATATTTATAATACATTGTAATACAACCGTGATCCCAGAAAGGCCATTATATTACGTACAAAGAGGGTACACTTGTGAAATTATTTCTTCTGTTGGGTGAAGAGATCTTGTTAAACAGAAGTCTCAACTCATTTCAATAAAATAACTAAGGTGTGAAATACTCACCAAGTAAAAAAAGTTCTGCAATAGGAATTAAATTACTGCAGAGGTATTAATTTGTGGAAACAATACTGTATTAGCTAATCTGATTATATTGCTCGAAGAATAAAAAAAAACTATTCAAAACATCAGAGCGAAATCTTATTTCCCCTTTGTATTCTATATTGTAGAAAACTATCCCTGATAATAAACTGAAAAGTTAATTTAAGTTGTAATATAAACAAAATTATGGCTCTTGTATACTTTATTTCTTTTGTGCTTTATGTGATATATAAAATTCTTCATATTAAGCTCATTCAGTGTAACCCTGCTTTTCTGAAGTATAGCATTTTTTATCTTTAGACTATTATTTTGTATTTTAATTCACTGATTTGGGGCCAAACTCAACATAAAAAACTTGGTTTTAAGAAGTTCAAACCTTGACACAAGGTTGCTGTAAAAAAGCCAGAACTAGAAAAGGATAGGGTAACATCTATCTGTTTCTTTTTTGCAAATGAAGAAAGAGCTCTCTCATACTTTTATTTCATAATTTTGACTGTAGTTGAGAAAATTTTGCATTTGAATTATATTTATCTTTAAACTTTTTCTTGCTATGGCTATGTAAGACCTATTACTGTGATATGATTTCATGTTAGTTTTAATTGGGACTCAATTTTATTTACCTGATAACTTTCCTCCTTTAGTTTTGGATCTTTAGGAAATCTGATAACTATTTTTATATTTTACATTATTTCATTTGCAATTTTTGTTATTTTCCCTTTTACTCATAGTTTCTCATATCAGTTGTTGTCTTTAGAAAGGATACGACAGAAACTTCATTGATAAAGGAAATGTTAACAACCAAAGAATTTTCTCCACACTTGTAACCCCAAATCTTTTTTAGGGGTACTGTTGCAGTATCAGGGGATTGTCTGATATAGAAAAGGATGTCTTGTTTTTGCATGTTGATTCAACATTGTGTACTGTCTGCACTAGCCAAGGAAATCATATAAACATTTTTAGTCTAGAGTATAGCTACTGGCTGAAAAGAAGGAACATGATTTCTAGCTGTGCATGCATGTGTTTTCAAACATCTGGAAGTTTAATGCACATGAAAACATCATTATTCGTTCATATGTTGTTTGGACTGCATTTTTGTTGATGTGGTATCATAAATTACATCATAGTTCTGTTGTCAGGCTTATAATATACTTATATCCACATTTATGGTCAATACTTAAAATTTTTCTTCAAGTTTTACTGGTGCCTTACCGAATATTCTTGAGAGAGAGAGGTGTTGTGATGCTGTTGTATTGTGAAGCATTGTGGTAGGTAGGCAGAATGTTGTTATCAAATTTTTATGTATATTTAATTTTTGTTAGAATGTGCAAGTGGGAATAAAGCAATTGAATTCTTACAGCTCAAGGTAGTATCAAGGAACCAGAACTAGCCATGTACTCATTGTAGCAACAGAAGAGAGTTAATCACTTTTTCATATTGCCTGGTTTATTCAAGATAAGGTGGATGGTAGATACATTGGTCCATATGCTGTTTGTTGCTACTTGACTTCTGAACTGTTGCTTCAACGATGCATTTGACGTGTTGAGGGGCAGTTTCCGTTTACTGTAAATCTATGTTCTGACCCTTTTAATTTCTTCAGCAACACTGAAACATTATTACTTTCTGTGGTGGCAAAGAAAATGACGTAAGCACGTTTTTAGGAAAGCATTTATGTTTTCTTTCCATGAGAGTGGTTCGGTGTGTTTCCTTATAACACTGAAGACCACATTCACGTGCTTTGTACTTGGCCAAACTAGATCCAAAAAGGCTTCAAGAGAGCCAAGCTAAAATAAGGGAAACTATTATCCAGCAATAAAATGGAACACTATAAAAGACTCCATTTTAGGAACTTACACTGTACTGAATATTTTAAAAATCTGCTTCAGAAGGTGTGGATTCATAACTGTAATTGCCAGACAAGAAGTTACTTTTTCACAGACAGATGTAAAACAAAGTAAGAAAATTAGTAGAAACTGTACAACAATATTGAAATGAATCACTATTCTCAGTAAGTGGGCCATTTTTAATGCAGAAGTATAAAAGCAGAAGGGTAGACTTGATATATAGTTGACTATACTTGTATAATAAATCCTGACTCATTTAATGAACTTAATGGTCTGTGCCTCATTCTCCTTAATGCAACAACAGCAGCTTTAATACTCCATCTTGTTGTACACTCTGGAATTCCACTTGCCAAATGCAATTATATAGTCTTTCTGTCCCTTGCCTTTTTGTCCCATCATGTGATCTAGTGTGAGGTGTATAAATTTTGGGTGCTGTTTTGTTTTAAACTGGTTATTTACATATTGCCTTAGGGTATGCTGTTCCTCATGTTCTTTTGAGGGTTTTGAGCTAAGGATTTTTACTTTTGCTTATTTGAATAGTAGACTTCTTTCAAATAAGTTAACTCTGAAGTCTTTCATTTCCTTTACCTGCAAGAAAATTTCTGTAGTTTAGTGTCATGATCATTAAGCCTTTGTGTAGGATTTATATACCCAGTTTTATACATGGGAGGGGGGGTGTCGTAATTTTATTCAGTATTGTTTTGTTACCTCTTTTTAATTTTATCTTCTCAGAAACTGAGAAACTCATAGTCGTGCTTTCCTATTTGTCCTCAGTCCTGAGGAAATGGTTACATTTTTCAGCTTTCTTTAGGGAACTGGTAATACTATATAAATATAGACAGGTTTCTGTCTTACTGCTTAAGCCTTTCTCTAGAAGAGAAAATAGTAGTTTTCCCAGGCCTGCCTAGTGCTTTTGAAAATATGACAAGTACATATCCTTTTTAAAATCCTCTCTTCTGTTAAGAGTTTACATCCTTAAAGCGGAGCTTTGGTTGGTGTTAGATAGAAAAGGATAGAGGTCAATTAACACAGCCTGTGATGATGTAACTTGGAAAGAAAGTCAAAGACCGTCACAAAGCAGGTTAATTATACTGGGACAATTCCACATTTTGGTGTTGAGCTCTGGGAAAATATTCCTGTTCAAGAAAGATGCTTTAATGCATAGAGGCACGTGTATTGTGCCTTAGTTTGCATTTCTCTATCATCTATATGCTAAAGCTAGTGGTGGGTTTTTTTGTTTCACCAAATTTTTCTAAAGTCTCTTATACTAGAATCTTCAGTTAGTTACATTCAAAAAGTGCAGATTCTGGTTCCAGAATCGAGGGGAAGATTTAAAATGGTGTGAGATGACTGGGCTGTTGTTTGCATGTATTCTTGGGTAGATTTTCTGTCCCTAATTCTTCTTTCAATCAAAAGATAGTTGTAGTCTGTCCTTTGATAATTCGACACCTTCTTCAGATTTTCAAGCCAAATATAATGCTGCATTTATTCACTGTTTATCCTTTTGCTAGCAGTGTCCTTTCATTTTGCTATAGTTACACAGTTGTGCCTTAAAGATACTGTTTAAAGAAGATTTGAGATCAATAGAAATGTTTTCATTATTTTAAAGTATTTCAGGAGAAAGTCTCAACATTTGTTTGGAGGGCTTTACGGAGTGGTGCTAAATCTTATGAACTTATCTGAAATTTTGTTTCAAATGTAGGTAAACATTTGGTAGCTGTTAGAAATTATTTTTCATATTTTATGTTCCTTCTTCCTTGTATTCATTTGGCAAATGGGTATTAATTTCATACAAATAAGATTTTTGCCATATTTTAAGGACAGCATTTTCTTATCATAAGGCTGTTTTTCTCTCGTGTTTCCTATGGTCAACATGAAAAAGAAAGACTCTCTGCCATTTAAAATGGCCTTGAATCTTGAATGTTCCCTAGCATACTGAGTGTTTCTGAAAGCTGTTGACAGCCTTCAGGTTCTAATTAAGTCAGATATTTTTACAGTAATCAACAACTAATTAGATGAATGTATCTGACTAGAAATTGTTTTATATGGGAAGCCCAAGATTTTAAGAGCAGCATTTTGCATTCACATGCGCACACCACTACAACATCACAGCTTGACCGTTTCGCCCTTAGTGGTAATTGAGGTAGAGTCATGCTTTGTGGTTTCAACGTAATATAAAACATGATGGTGTTCTTGGGTGTGTAATCTAGCAAAGAGAGTTTATGGAGTCCTCATTTACAAAGTTTACTTCCTAGTTATTTAAAAGGTATTATTAGATATTTTCAAATAAATTGGAAGAAAATGTTTGAAAACCCAAGTTATGTTTTTTAACAAATACAAGATTATAATATAGAAAGGTGTGATTTATAGACCTGTACCTATATATGTATTTGTGTAGGGATGTGTGCTACCTATGAACTGAGAACATTTCTAATGTATCATTTTAAGACAAAATCTCTTCTTTGAAATACTGCAAATAGAACCTAAATTGAGGTCCCAATTTAGAAGGTAATTGGAGTTTTTTAATTACTTTGTTGTTCGCAAGGATTTTTTTAATAGTGCCTTATAAAAAAACTAGAAAAGAAAATAGAAATTATTGTACTGCTAGTCAAATAAAATATTGAAGTTATTGTAACTGAGCAATAATTAAAATGTACTCCACGCATTTTTATCAGTTTCCTAACCAGGTTATGACTCAAAATAAGGTTTGATTGGTTGCAGTGTACCTTGACAAAATAATGCTGTTCTTGAGACACATCTCTCTCCATCTTCTCCTTTCAATGTGTAAGGTATCATCTTGAATTACTTGAGTTTTCATATCTCCTCCATCTGTTATTTCTTTTTCCTCCTTATTGGATTGCAAGCTTTCAGCTGACTGACTTGTTTTCTCATCTAAATGCTCACTTTATTATATTTTTTTCTCAACGTGTGATTTTTGTCAACATTATTTTTTATATTACTCACTTTAATAAGTCAGACTAGCTATGTTTTCCCTGCAGCTTTCTAGCTTTTTTCCTCTCTCACAGAAGCATAGAAAGTGTGCACACATTTTCAGGGAGGCTGATGAGCCCAAACGGGATGTCTAACCACTTCTCATAACAGCTTAGCTCCCATAATGACAATTACACGGTTGTCACTGGCTATCTCTTCCAATGTCAGCTATCCCACTGCTTTTTATATATCGTGATACTTACTTGTATTTTTACAGCAATATAGCATTGACTTGTGCTTCATATGTGATCTACTATAGCTGCCTACGCTTTTGTTAAAGAACCGTCTAACCTGCATTGGTACTTTGCCATGGTCCCTGCTGAACTGTTGTTTATTTCATGCCATTGCTTTTATTAATTTATTTTATTCAGACCCATGTCTGAACCATTGTTCAGACCATTCAGACCATTCCCGTCTGGATGTTCCACATTCATCTGCATCCTCTCTTCATACTTTGCTCTCCTTTAGTGCCAAACTTTAACTGATTCTCAGATCACGCATCAGCTTTCTTTTTTTCCTAGCTGTATGTTTGTGAGTGCCAAAGCATACTCTCAGGAGCACTGCAGAATGAGTGCAGACCAATTTCATTCCCTGTTTTGTTTTTTACTGCATATTTGTCATTGTGTACTTCTGTTGGTCCCTACTATCTCTTACACCTGATAAGAGATTTATAGTATCATATGAGCAAAATGTCAGTCAGTCTTTGTCATAGATTTCTTCAAACCCAAGTATGGAAAATCTTTTCTAGATAGTCATGCCTACTTTTTAGTCCACTTTTTCTTATTGAAGACCAGGTAACTTCTTTTTTTTCCTACATTGTAAAGTTACATGTCTTTTCCAAAATCAGGATGTATAAATAGACTTTGTCTTTCTAGCTCCAGGCTTTTGGGCCAACAGCTCTGGACACTTTGTAATTCTAGAAAAGTTACTGTTTCTGCTCCCATTCTCATGGCAAATGGCACATTCTGTTCTTGTGGAACAGGTTGAGCAATTTATATTTCTCTTTCCATTTTTTCATAACTGAGGGAAGGGGACCTTTTTCTGATGCTGATTTCTCTCATGTTCTAGACATCAGTAAAGGCTGCTTAGATTATTCTTCAGTGTTCTTTGGAGTACAAATAGTGGTATTTGTTGCTCTATTAAGAGGATGTAACTCTTTAGTGAGAAGCTTCATGCTTTATGGAGACCTAGGTTTTATTTCTGTATTCTTTTGTTTGCTTTTGTCAATCTGACAGATTTTACTGTCTGATTTGTTCTTTCAACAGCAGAAACTCACCTGACTTATGTCTGCATTCAGCTTTATCAGTTCCTTACCACAAATTAAATATAGACAGGAGTTTCACAAACTTTTATTTCAATGGCTGTGCCAGCTCACCTGCTCTCTATGCTCTACTTACTGCCTGTGGTGGGTTGACTGCCCACCAAAGCAGCTCTATCACTCCCCTTCCTCAGCTGGACAGGGGAGAGAAAATAAAACGAAAGGCTCCTGGGTCGAGGTAAGGAGAGGGAGATCACTCACCAGTTACCATCACGGGCAAAACAGACTCAACTTGGGGAAATTAGTTTATCACCAATCAAAATCAGAGTAGGATAATGAGAAATAAAACCAAATCTTAAAAACAGCTTCTCTCCACCCCTCCCTTCTTCCCAGGCTCAACTTCACTCCTGATTTTCTCTACCTCCTCCCCCCGAGCGGTACAGGGCGATGGGGAATGGGGGTTGTGGTCAGTTCATCACGTTTTTCCTCTTGCTCCTTTCTCCTCACACTCCTCCCCTGCTCCAGTGTGGGGTCCTTCCCATGGGAGACAGTCCTCCACGAACTTCTTCAACATGGGTCCTTCCCACGGGCTACAGTTCTTCACAAACTGCTCCAGCATGGGTCCTTTCCACGGGGTACAGTCCTTCAGGAACAGACTGCTCCACTGTGGGTCCCCCATGGGGTCACAAGTCTTGCCAGCAAACCTGCTCCAGCGTGGGCTCCTTGCTCCATGGGTCCACAGGTCCTGCCAAGAGCTTGCTCCAGCATGGGCTTCCCACGGGGTCACAGCCTTCTTCGTGCATCCACCTGCTCCAGCGTGGGTTCCTCCACAGGCTGCAGGTGGATATCCACCTCCATGGGCTGCAGGGGCACAGCCTGCCTCACCATGGTCTTCACCACCGGCTGCAGGGGAATCTCTGATACGGTGCCTGGAGCACCTCCTCCCCCTTCTTCTTCACTGACCTTGGTGTCTGCAGAGCTGTTTCTCTCACATGTTCTCACTCCTTTCTTCTCCGGCTGCCATTGCACAGTTGATTTTCCCTTTTCTTTAATACGTTATCCCAGAGGCACTACCACTGTTGCTGATGGGCTCGGCCTTGGCCAGCGGCAGGTCCATCTTGGAGCCGGCTGGCATCGGCTCTGTCGGACACAGGAGAAGCTTCTAGCAGCTTCTCACAGAAGCCACCCCTGTAGCTCCCCTGCTACCAAAACCTGGCCACGCAAACCCAATACACTGCCACGTGCTCCTTTCTGTCTCCACTTTTTGGCATACATAAAAGGAACCTGTGTTTCTGTCTTTTATCATGGTTTATCTGTAAGTGGGGCAGGTATATTAACTTGGCTGTAGCTCTTCAGTGATGATCGACTTTAGACCTACTTTTCTTACTGTATGTGTACCACTAGAAATGGCCTTAATTTATCATTAGCTTAGGACTTAAAATCCTTTCAAAAGCATAAGCCTATGCATTTCTACTTGGTTTTGAATGTTTTTTATCAGTTGTCAGGCCATTAGTGAGTAATGTGACTACATTCATGTTTTCCCAAGCAGGTCTTACGTAGGTATTCTTATTACAGAATCACAGAATCACTAAGGTTCGTCAAGTCCAACCATCAACCCAACACCACCATGCCCACTAAACCATGTCCCGCAATGCCACGTCCACAACGTTCCTTGAACACCTCCAGTGATGGTGACTCCACCACCTCCCTGGGCAGACTGTTCCAATGCTTCACCACTCTCTCAGTAAAGAAATTTTTTCCTAATATCCAGCCTGAACCTCCCCTGCCGCAACTTGAGGCCATTTCCTCTTGTCCTGTCATTCGTCACTTGGGAGAAGAGACCAACACCCACCTCTCTGCAACCCACTTTCAGGTAATTGTAGAGAGCGATAAGGTCTCCCCTCAGCCTCCTCTTCTTCAGACTGAACAGTCTGAAGTTCCCTCAGCCGCTCCTCATAAGACTTGTGTTCCAGACCCCTCACCAGCTTCGTCGCCCTTCTCTGGATATGCTCCAGCACCTCAATGTCCTTCTTGTAGTGAGGGGCCCAAAACTGAACACAGTGTTCGAGGTGCGGCCTCACCAGCACCAAATACAGGGGCACAATCACCTCCCTACTCCTGCTGGCCACACTGTTTCTGATACAGGCCAGGATGCCGTTGGCCTTCTTGGCCACCTGGGCACACTGCTGGCTCATATTCAGCTGGCTGTCAACCAGCACCCCCAGGTCCTTTTCTTTGTTTTCACTTTGCAGCTCAGGGTAGAATATTTCTAAATCGCCATCCTGCTAGGAACTAGAATAGTAAGACTTTCACATTTCATATTAAAATACATGCATACATAAAAATTAAAAGATGCTTAGGGAAATCAGTCTTTTCAGATGGATCTGGTCACAGGTTCCTATTATCTAAGGTGCAGATTTCACAAATATGCAGAGATTATACTTGATATTTTATTGACACAGGCTTGCCCTCAAAGTTGTCTATTTCAAACTAGCAAAATCTTGATTATTTGAGTCAAATAATGGATTATTTTCCCGTACATGACATGGAAGCCTAGCTGAAAAATTCCTGTCTAGAAGCTGTAAGAATGCCATATGATTGATATTCTTCTTAATCCAAAAAAATAGTCTTATTCTCACTTAGATGGTGCTCTTTTGTCTATGATGTGTCATGTTTTTCATTTGGAATAGAGGCTAAATTTTGGAGGGGGGGGAAAAAAAGTGCTTCAAGTTAGGTTTCAGTGCTTTTATTGGGGCTCTTTTAGCATACCTTTCAAATCATTCAGTAACAGTAATTTATTTTTTAAATTTAAGAACTTTATTTATAATGCAAGTAAAAATTTAAGAGCAATACTTAAGGTATCCATTCTTTAAATTGTGGTGGTTGTTGTTACCTGTCTTTCTAGTTTAAAGTTCTAGAGATGTGTGTTTGAAGAAGTGCTTTTGTATCTCATATTTGTTGCTGAGACATTTCATATTTATCAGTTTACTACTTACAGCTGTTTTTAAATTATATTTAAGTAGTAGAAATCTCAGAAAAGGAAATGACTTATTTGCAAATTATTGTTTGACCTTCCTTAATTCAGAAGTCTGGTGGGTTATAAACCACCCAGGGACTGTCTCATCATATTTCTGAGATGATCTCCCTCCATAACATAATTGCATTTGAAATGTCAAAAAACTATTATGAAGTAAAGATTTGAGATTAATCCAGCTCCAATGACAAGATTTACGTAGCTGCATTCTGTTTCCTCTGAGAACAGCCTGAACCAGCATGCGTAGTTCTGAGCCTGCAAGCCTTAGCCTTATTGTACCTCGTTCAAAACCATTTTTAATTATGATTAAGTAGAATAAAAATAGCAAAAACTTTTTTCTGTTATAGTATGTTTCTAAGGCAAATGCGACAGTACTTATATGCACAAAAGGTGTTTAGGGTTTTTTTAATTTATGTGCATGCTAATAACTTCTAATAATGCATAGAAATTAGGTAGTTTTCTTTCATGGAACTGATGGTCAGAGGCAGACTTGTTTCACAGCAGTGCCTAGATTCTAAGAATTAATTATGTTCCTCATAAAATTAATGACGCTTCCTTTCAACTGTTAGATTCTTAGCTGGGTTTTGTGTCCAAGATCTTTGAAGACAGTATGCTATGAAGGATTTGAGATCATAGGACTATTTTTTCTTTAACAGGTTTAATACTATCATCACTAGTAAATTATGCCCTAAAATTTTATCGCTTCTTCAAGCCCATTTCAGCGACAGGTTACAGTAATATTTTGCTTCCTTGTTCTTTAAGAACCCTGTGCCTTCTGTGGATTGCCAAATAATCTGTATTACCACAAAACATAGTGATTCTTGTCAAAAAGATCACAGTTCTAAATAACTTTCTAAGTCAGGCTGCTTTAAATAACTGTAACTTAAAAAGGGGGCAGGAATGTTGCCTATATTTAAACTCGTCAAAATACATTCAAATCTGTACTGTATTTTGGGGCGGCATCGGGACTGAGCTCTGTACTTCCATGGCTGCGTTAAGTCTGATTAATTTCTTTCTTTTTTTTTTTTTAAATACTTG
Source organism: Gavia stellata (assembly GCF_030936135.1). Taxonomy (NCBI): domain Eukaryota; kingdom Metazoa; phylum Chordata; class Aves; order Gaviiformes; family Gaviidae; genus Gavia; species Gavia stellata. The sequence continues at coordinate 18,040,344 of NC_082598.1, read as the reverse complement.
TTTAAATACTTGTTCCCGATTTCTGCGGTGACATTGCAATTTAAACCTTTTATGTATATTGCCTATGATCTGTTATGTTTAAGGGAGTGAGAACATTTTCTATAGCTGGCTGGTTTTGGGGAGGAAGTCATGTTATTTCTATGACTGCACTCTGAAACCATTGTCATCTATTCCACTGGCCAAACTTACCTGAAAAATGCATACAGTATGCTGTTTGGTTTTACTATTGTGCTGCTTTCTTTGAAGATCAGTTAGGGATGTAAAAGGTGCAACAAACATCCACTGCTATATAATTTTGTCCCTGTGCAAATTAAACTTAAAGCTTGAACAATCTGTGGCTATTTCAACATATAGCTTCAGGAAATAGCTACCAGTAAGTAATCCTCTTTCACTGATGTGCCACAAGTGCTCAGCACATTCTTACTAGCCTCTTTTAGTTATCTTTCTCATATATTTCATACATATTTCATTCCTATTTCCTTTCTTCTTCCCACCCTTTTTTTTTGCTCAAACCAAGAAAACATTTCTGAGTTAGTGTGAAGACCAAAAGAAACTTTTCCACCATAATTTCAGTCTGGGACTACAGCTGGTTCTGACTTCTCACCCTGTCTTTTTGTCTCCGTTCTGTTCACCTCCTGTCTTGGTCCTGTCTTGTGTACTGTTTTATTTGTCTTAGTACTCCAGGTGTGTTAAACCCAGCTCTTGTATCTAATTTTTAAAAGACTCCCTGGATATTGCTTATCTCTCCCCAGCTTGCTTTGATCTAGTTGAGTATGCCATCTATTTCCTGGGCATTTCTTTCTCTCTTTCAGATTCCCAAATGGGATTTCATCCACTCAGCTGAAAAATATTATTTCTTATTACAATGAGAATCCATTTGATAAATGGAAATGAGACATTAAAAAATTCTTTGTAGTTTTTTTGTTGTTGCATTTTGGCATTGTGGAAAGAGGAGATTAAATTTTAGAGACAATAAATCTAACTGTGCATGCTTGGTTTACTTTAATTTCAATGTATGTTGCATTATCAAATCAATCTGTGTTGGAAAGCATGGTGAGGCTGCTATAGTCATTGTAGATTTTAACCTAACATATTCCACTATTTTCTTTTCTGGGAAATGTTTGAGTATTTTGTACAGAGACAATTTTTCTATGCTGCTAAAGTTTTACTATTTCTACTCAGTATTTTTGAAACCTTTCTGTAAAAGCCTCAAATCAGTGCTCTGTATCACAAATGCTCTTACGCTTTCCAAGCCATCAATTTGCACATCATTGATGGCAGTGTTTAATAAGTTCAGTTTGCAGAATTTTTGTCAGACAGGAGAGTAAAAAAGCAGTTTGACGTAGCTTTCAGCTGGTTGGGAAGGAGACATTTTTATCTACGAAATGAGTGTTGCAAAAGATTTAGAGAAACATAACCCTACAGTGATACTTTCATAGTAGTTTTAAAGCATACAATGCACAACATTTGATGGTAATCTCTTCTTTGATAGGAAATGCTGAGGAGATAAGAAACATTTATCTACATTCCTACTTTTTCTGCATGGCCTTGACATGTTGTAGACACAGATTAACTCAGCAAATGTATGGGCTTCAGTAGCCAGATATTTTTAACTTTGTCATTTTCATACAACAGGTGTCAAATTCCTGTTTTTCCTGAAGAATGCAGTTCCAAACTGCACAGAAAATAAGAAGCTCAAAGAATATTACTTTCTTTTTGTGCTTGGCAGCCTATCAACTTATACAGTGTTGCTCTCATGTCCTCCTATTAAAAATCAGTATTTCTGTTATCATAACAATGATTTGGTTAAAACTAAAGAAAGAAACACAAAATTTCACAAAGAAATACTTGTATTCAAGCAGTTTTAACTGGAAGTGTGGAAAAGAGCAGGGTTTTCTTCAGCTCTTAAGAGCATGGAAAGGCCCCTTGTTGCTTTAGTAGAAGGTTGAATTCAAAGACCTTTCTATTTAATTCCTTTTGCTTTAATGATAGGAGGACGTTTTTGTGGAGAGAGATGATCCTTTTAGGTCCTAGCAGGCCTGGAGACTTAACCACACAGAGGTTGTCTGCTTAGCCAGGAGAGACTAGATAGGACTTCAGAGTCTATTGGCATTATTCTGAGTTGGCTGCTATGATTTGTTAGAATAACATAGGCAATTGCCTCATTTTCAAATACTGTTGAAAGACAGTAAATTCAGAGATGATTCAGTCATGGGGATTTGGGAACTGAGAGTTGCAACACGTGAAAAAAAAAATCCTGGTGTCGTCACTGACAGTTTTCAAGACCCAGTGGTTTTGTGTGCAGCAGCATCCAAAGAAAGCCAAGAGCACATGAGGGTATCCTCGGCTTGCATTAACAGACAGTGTGTCCTGTCACTGTACATGACCTTAGTGTGTCCACTTCCTCCATGCAGTACCCAGCCTCTCCTGCCTCTCCACTAGTTCACATACGCTCACTCACAGAGAAGAGATAAAAATCTTTGTAAGACTGAATGTACTCCTTATACAGAGCAGTGATGTAGCACATACTAAAGGACTGCAGAAACACACAACTTAGCTCCCTGGGTTTTCTTAAATTGCTATTGTTTCAGATCAAAAAGGTATAGTCTCGTTTCCATATACTTTTTTTTAAATTTTTACTTTCTAAGAAATGACAAGAATAATCAGGATCAGTTATTGTACACTCTGAAATATTAAATCTTTTAAATTAAGCAGTAAATGTGTTACCAGCATAGCAAGAGTAGTTAGAGGACAAAGGCTGTAGAGGGTAGTATAATTAAAGATGAAGAAAAGCATCTGAATTTTCAAGAAATATCCCTAGTTTATCATACAAAGAATTTTAAAAAAATAAAGACTGTTTCCTTCTTTTTCACTGGACTTTTAGCACTGTTGGCCTGTCTTCGAATCCACTAGTGAAAGCAGAACTATTGAATATGCCATGGCTGGAATTCATGTTCCATATTACAGAAGCAACTGTAGCTGACTTCCAGTCAATCCCAAGTGAATACAAACAAAACAGATCATAATTGCTGGAATAGTAAACAGATGGCTTCAGAATTGGAAATTCTAACCTTTTTAGGGGCCATTATGTAAGATCAGTAAATGCCTGTTGTCTGAGAAGTTAAATGGACCTCCATCCTCTTACTGGTGCAAGCGCTGGTAGTGGAGAACTCCAGGAGGGTGCAGAGTAGAGATACTCTACAAGCTCTACCAAAATAGGCTTCATGGCATCTGGAAGCATCAGGCTGTAACCTGCAGTTCTTCCTGACAGGAAGGTTGCTGTATGAAATCACAGAATCACTAAGGTTGGAAAAGACCTGTAAGATCATCAAGTCCAACCATCAACCCAACACCACCATGCCCACTAAACCATGTCCTGCAATGCCTCGTCCACACGTTCCTTGAACACCTCCAGGGATGGTGACTCAGGGCAGTCAGTGGTGTCTCACCACTCTCTCAGTAAAGAAATTTTTCCTAATATCCAGTCTAAACCTCCCCTGGGGCAACTTGAGGCCATCTCTCTCTTGCTAGGCGTGCTTAATGCACAGTGCACCTTTTGTAAGCGGAACAGAATAAAATTTAGAGTAGAATCTATTGATGGATCTGACTGGAGAAATTGAACTGCTTCTATTTAATTTTATGCCTTAATTATATTCTCTGATTTAAAAATATTAATTAAATACACCATTTTTGTACCTTCTTACATCAACAGCCAGAAAATACAGGTAAAAGAATGAAAAGCGAGATGAAAGACTAGGTTCTTCTTGGTTAATATATATCTTAATGCAGATCTCTAACCGTATTATTTTCCACTTTATCAAGGATAAAATTTCCTAAAATACTTGAGCTTTTTATGTTGATGTTACCCATACTGGGGAACTGAAATAACATTAATTTAACATTTTTCTATTCCTGTTTTTATGCATTCTCTTAAAATGCTAATGACTCTCAAGTTCCCTAGTGTTACTCAGTCCTGCCTTTTACACTTTGTACAGAAACCTGTACAGAAACTAAAAGATGAAGAGTAGGACAGTCCCTCAGAGAGTCAACTATGTGGGAAGTGCTGTTTGGTAGTATTCTAGCACTCTGCATTTTCATTTGCAGTCCAAGCAAATGGGAAGGAATCACTGTCATAATTACACCAAGTCCTAGTATACACTCTTACTGCTAGCAGTGCTGTTTGGAAAACGAGCCATACTGACTTAGTACAATTCCTAGTTTATATACAGCAGTAACATGCCAAATCATTTGAGAAGCCTTGAACCTTTAGCTTTTTCTGTCTGGCACTTGCGCAGCTTTAAACGAGGTTTACGTATCTAATGCTTTAAAGATAGTAGAAATGCTGTTCTTTAAAGCACTTTGTAGGTATGTACTACTTCATAGTTTGCAATTTCTTGATTCCCAAGGCATTTATGTTCCTTTCAGGTAACAACCACCACCACCAAAAAACCACACCCAACACCACCCCCCCCCCAAAAAAAAAAAACAAAAAAAACCCAAACCCAAAACACTAAAACAAACCAACATTCCAGCCCTATCTCTTCATTTAGCTGTTGATTATTTCTGTTAAGATTTTAAGTTTTGCTATGTGTCCACACCTGGAAAGCACATAATCAGTAGGGGTGAGGAAAGCTGCAAGACTTCAGAAGTCAGCCCAAGCACCATCTCATAGATACACTTAATCCTGTGGTCATTAGAAAAGGCTTTGACTTTCCTCACAGCAAGTGAGGGCAAAGGTTCAAGTCTGAAGAGATTGTAAATTCAAGAAAGTAACGTTGCTGACTAAAGTCTTCTCTGTCACCCACGCTTGCACTCTCTGTTTCCTACGGGAAGAAAAAGATCAGAGCAACAAGAGTGCATGCAAACCACAAACGAATGAAGGAAAAGGGTACAAGGCAAAAACAAGACAAAAGGTAGAGGCAGAAGAATAAGACACAAGCAAATGCAGGTCATGGGAGCAGTACCCCAGTTACAGAGGGCTAGGAGCTAGTGTTAGTAAATTAGAAATGCCATGCCTGTTTCACCACCACGTCAGAAAGGCACACAGCTTTCTAGAGAGCTTGCATAAAAATGTAAAAGAATGCAAATTGTGTTTCAGCTGACCTGTGAAAAATAACAATGACTTGTCACTTTAGCTGTTACACAAGCTGCCTTTCCCTCTTGCCATGGCATAGGAAAAAATTTAATCAAATTCAGTCAATAGTATTTGAGTAACACAAGCTAATGTTTTAGGTTATAGTCTTACAGTTACTGAATGTCCTCAGCTAGACTTTTCACCCATGTGAATGCTATACTTGAGCAGATGCAATCCTTGATAATTTGCACCTAAGTCCTGTGGTGGACCTGGTTTCCTGAAATGCAGCAAGTAAGAGCCATTAAGAGATATTCTGGCTGCTTAAACACGCAAGTAAGAGCCATTAAGAGATATTCTGGCTGCTTAAACACACCTTTGTCAGGAGAAGCCATGTGCGGGTAGTTTATAGCATGATCATTACCTCCTACCCTTAATTACAATACATAGAACTTCAGTATATCAGTAATTAGAAATATTTCCAACTTTGTATCATTCTTGCAATTCTTGAAATCTTTGAAAAGGATGGTGAGAAACAATGAATTGCACATAGGGCACAGATCACTGCAGGAGGTAGGCAGTAAAAAAAAAAATTAAAAAAAATAGTAGGGATGGAGAGGTTTGAAATTAGGATTTCCAAACTCTACCTTCTTGTCTTCTAAGTGTGCACAATTAGAGTGCTTTATATATAAAGGAAGAAATTTTTTACGATGAAGGTGTTGGGACACTGGAACAGGTTGCCCAGAGAGATGGTAGATGCCCCATCCCTGGAAACATTCAAGGTCAGGCTGGATGGGGCTCTGAGCAACCTGACCTGGTTGAAGATGTCCCTGCCCATTGCAGGGGGGTTGGACTAGATGACCTTTAAAGGCCCCTTCCAACCCAAACCATTCTATGATTTTATTCTATGATTCTGTACAGCAACAATGAGAATATGACTTAATCCACACTTATGTCCTAGTCCGCTTAGTGATCCCCACAAAGGGCTGGGTTTCTTTCCCTTCTTGTATTACTTATTTTCCTAGATTTGAAATAAGAACTGTCTATGTATTAGTCCTATCACGGCTGTACTAAATTAACAATGTGAGCAAAAAAACCCAACCCCAAATTCTTGCCCAGTTCCTGCTCTATGTTTTTACAGTAGTCAGCTGGACACTATTTAAGAAAGGCCAGCCTGCAGAACACACCTCTTCCTTTGCGAAGCAATAGCGCCAGCAGGAGACTGACCTAGGACCACCTCTGCAAATTAACAGGACCTCAGCCATTTCAACGCAAACAAGCCCCATTACTTTTACAACATGCAGAGTGCAGCATAGTCAGGTTCTGATCTCGGTGTTTCTGGAACATAGTGCAGTAAAACAACAAAAAATCCCCAAGAGTATACGCAATCTGCCACCACCTCATCTTGCCTCTTACCGGTTTGCTTGTTTGCAGGGGAAGAGGAAAGTGTACTAAACTCTTTCTCATTTTTTTCCCTCTCCCACCCCCACTTCTTTTCTCACAGCACGCTACAAGTGAAAGTCTCGGAGCCGCAGAATTCAATAGACATGAACACAGAAAATGAACATTTGAAGTCCATAAAGATGTGCCTTAATCAGCCCACTGAGTGGAATCTGAGTTTTTCAGCAGCATCTCTCGCCAGCTGTAAAGTTTTTAACCAAAATCTCAAAACTGATGAGAACAAATAGATTGCAGCTGTTCTTGCACTATTATTTTGTACATTGTTCCTGATTTTTTTTTCTGCTGAATAATAAGCATTTATTACATTGATCTTGAAATTATCTTGTGTGATTTGGCTTTATATTACTACTAGCATTATTCATTTTGATGTACTTTTTCTTATTTTAAATATAAAGTTTCACATCTGACCATCATGAAATTCTTGCAGTACAAATTTATATCAGAATCAGATGTTCCCCTTTAATAGTATTGTGATTTTTCTATGTTAAGTTTAATTATTATTTCCCAACTTTATTTTTGTGCACGAAAGTTAATATATTATGTAATTTGTGGCATAGGTCACCATGTAAAGATTTATGGTAATAACAATTCAAACAAATCTATAACAGGTGGAGACTGACTACCTCGAAGCAAAGCAGTAAAAAGAAAAGGTAGATTATCTGAGGAGATCTCCTTCGCAGATGGATTGAAACGTATTGAACCACCAGTTTGTTTCTGCCGTAAGCTTTCGTCTTCATTTATCTTGAGAACTTCTGTGTGACAGTGTTTAATGACGGTAATGTCTAAAAGAAAGGCCAAGCCTGCAGGAGAATCTCTTGAAAGATTGTCATTCAACAAATCTGTATCTGCACTTTTTGAGGTTTCTGCTAAATGGTCTTTCTTCCCCTTTTGTTTTTATGAATTTATGCCTGCCACCAATTAAAATGGATGTAAATGCTCTTCTTATTTCATTTTTTCCCCTGTGTACTCTGGAAATTCAATGTAAACATCAAAATTTAACTCTACTCAAAGAAGTAGTAAATGGTTGTAGCTGACTACCGTTGTAGACATTCCATGCTTAGATCAGCTTTAGCAAGGTTCATGTACTTCATTCATCAAAACTTTATTAATAATAGAGCTATAACAAAAGTGTTAGAATAAAACCGTATGATCTATTTCTCTTTTCTGGAGTCATACATTCAATAGCTAGAGTAGAGGTTTCTTAATTCAACTTATTAAGAAGTTGTCTGTCCTTTACTTGCCAAGAACTAATTTTCCAGAAGGAAATTTCCTTGGAAGACACTGTATTTTATAGCACAAAGGTTTTAAGGATTCACTTAAAATTATCATCTTAGGTAACAAAGTGAAGATGCAGTTCTTCTTTACAGAAGTCTGTTGGTTTGCAGGTGCAATCCAGTAACTGAAATAAAGATTGTTGTGAATTCTGGTAAGTCTCACAAGATCCCGCAAGGATATTGAGGCTCTGAAGTGTCAGACAGTGCAGAACACAATTAAAAGAATGAACATTCATCATCACACCACTGTCTAGAGGGTCTTTATGTATCTCAACTATTAATGTACTTGGATTCTATGGGGCAAGAAAGCCAAAAAGAGAATTAAACTTCCTGGGGGAGAGGCACTCAAGTTGACTTCAGTGGAGCCCCACCAAAGCACAAGGAACAGTGAGGAGTCAGGGCTATCCAAAGCAGGACATAAAAAAAGTCTTACAAGCAGTGGAACAAATGCAGCCGCTATCTCGTTCATGTGCCTGAAGGAGGAGATGCCACATGGATTTTCTCATTTCAAAGACCGAGTAAATACCAGAACCTTTCTGTTAGGGATATGTCTCACCTCCAAGCAGCTGTCTGTTTTCATTAACTTTTAACAATTACGATCCCTTCCTTTGTGTCATATTGAGTTTCAATTTGCTGATGAGTTCAGAAGTTTTCAGATGGGAGTCAAATACAGGCATAACCCAAGCTCACTAACCACTTCTCTAAGTTGGGCAATAAACTACAAAACTAGAAAAAGAAATATTCTTACTGCAGCATTCACCCTTGAGATAGTGACCAGCCAAAGGAGACTGTTATCAAGTGTTTTAGTCTGTAGTCTGAAGAGACTGATGAGGCAAGAAAACAAAAACAATCACAAAACTGGTTTTAAGAAACAAAAACTCGTGTAGGAATAAACATGGGATCATTTTACGTTTGACAACAAATGACCACTGCTATTTTATCATTATTTAATACGGAATCCAGTCTAAGTCTAGTGTGGCTCATGTCTGACACCCTGTTGTGGTTAGCCAGCAAAAAGAGGAAGGATGCACAGTAATTGGTTCAGAGCAACAAAGAGGCTGTTTTTAAGTCAATTAGAATATTTTAGGGATTAAAATTTTATTCCATAATTAAGCAGGCAGGAAGTTAGACACTTTCAATCCATAGAATAAAAATCAGCAACATTATTTTAGCTAGAAATAGTAATGCATACTAAGTCAAGATTTTTTCACTGCAGGTAGTAAGATACTTCTAGACTTGGCTCCTTATCACCTTTGGATGTACTCTACTGCTACCACATGCGACTTTCTCAGAAAGTCTGCTGCATACATTTAAACCTTGATCATTGCTAATAATCAGCTTTGAAAAATACAACACAGATCTGATCATCCTACCTTGCGATTAAGCAGCCATCCCTCCTCAAAAGATGAAGTAATTTCACAAGACCATACCAAATTTTCTATTGCTCAGAAAACCCTTCCCTTGACAGGGAGGGAGCAGAGCAGGCGAAGAGCCCAGAGGGGCTGGAAATTACATGCCAGTTGCTGGTCAAGTTTCTAGCCTGAAAGAGGATCACAGGGTAATTCAGGCATAGAAGGACCTCAGGAGGTCCGGTTCTACATCCTGCTCAAAGGCAGGCCAGCTGTGAGGTGAAAGCAGGTTGTTCAGGACTTTGTCTAGTCAGGTCTTAAAAACCTCCTATGACAGAGCCTGCACAGCCTCTCCGGGCAACCTGTTGCAACTGTTCTCAACCTGTTCCACTGCCTTTTTTGCCTTATATTCTGGTCTGAGTTTCAATTTAGGCCCATTGGTTTTTGTCCTCCTATCACATGCAACAAGAGCCTGGTTCCATCTCCTCAACAGACTGTATGTAGGTAACTGGGGGTCCTCCCAACACCCACAGGTTGAACAAGCCCAGCTCCCTCAGCCTCTCCCCAGAGGGTAAGCGCTCCAGCCCCCTGACCAGCTTGGGGGCCTCCGCTGAATTGACTCCAGTTTACCAATGCCTGTCTTCTATTAATACACACCAGTGAAGCCACATCCACAGCAGAGACATCCACCGATTGAGAGCTGATTTCAGGGAAACCTGATCTTTCCAACACAGCATTCCTAAGAGATGCCAGAGACAGAACCTGCATGTGTGCAAGACACAACAGAACAGCAAGGCGGCAAAACTGAAGGTCTTCAAGTTTTCCAGAAAGGCATTCCCAGAGAAGCCTTTATAAATTTTTATTGCTCCTGCTTTTCCTAGAAACTCATTTTAACCAAAAAATAAGAGTGGACTAGCAGCAGTTGTTGAAAGTGTATTAATAGCAGAAGAGCAAACCACTCACGAGGAGGGTGAGAGAGAACTTGTAACTGAAATGAAAGAAATAACTAAAGCACATGGGAAGCTCTGATTGACAATCAACTGAGGAAAAACTGAAATATATACTTCACCCTTTTGAACCATGTTCAGGCAGCATTCAAGGGGACAGCCAGTGTCTCTGATCTCAAGTGGTTGCCATGTACGCAAACTGACACTAGAATACAAGTTGAGGACTTCAAGAAAAGAATTATGGAAAGAGGGAGCTCAGGACTTCAAAATTGTGTTTAAAATGATGAATAAAAATAATTCACCACAGTTACATAAGCTTCTGAATAGCAAATATCAGCAGAAAAGTGTGTCGTGGCATTTTGTGGTTTGACAAGTTTCCAACAAAAACTAAAAGGGAGGAAAAGCAACACAATCCTGTCTATATGCAAGCTTGAAAATAGCATAATAGTTTGGGCATTACACTGTGGCAATGCTACTTTTCACTTTTCACTAAGCCATTTCTGAGAATTACGAAAGATCATTTACAGTATATTTACTTATTTTAAATGCAAGTTCCTTAGAAAGGTACATTCAGCATCAGTACTTGAGATGCGCATGTCAAGCAATCGACATGAGTTTTCTCCAACTGCCTTGGAAATTACCTATATTGTAACAAAGACAGACATGATTGACAGAGTGTTTCCAAACCAAAAAACTAGCATTTCCAGAGTGAATCTGCTCAGCCACCAGTGACTACTATGTGCAGTTTAAAGTTAATCTTCTATTGTTTCTGTAAAACTCATGACTATTCCTACATACGGCATTAGAAAAAGGTTTGTGAACTTCAAAGCTACGAAGAAACCACAATTGTATGACACTTTAAAAAGGCAGTACACAGGCCCTATAAAGTATTTAATTTTTTGTCCTTTCTGTATTTAAGTACTCCTTTCCTTATTGGATCTTATTTTGTACCACAAATATTTTTATGCTTTTCTAAAAGCACATTACTGATTTTATATAACAAGGTCAAGATCAGTAGCAGACTTCCAGGCTTAGGTTTGTAAAATCAGTAACTCAGTTTTATTTTAAATAATGCCAAAATGGTAAAGTGGACATATATCTGCAGGAAGCAGAATTCACAATTAAGATTAATTCTATTTTACGTTAACATGAACAATAAAACCTGGTCAGCAGATGCACAGGCTATTAAATTAAGAAAGTAGATGTGTTAAAGCTAGGTACATTGAAAATTTCTGCCATCACAAGCAACCACTCCACGTCATTCTCCCTAAATAATGTTAAGTATGAAAAGAAATTTAACTATTAAGTACTTACCACCAACAGCAATTTTTATTTGCAGATAAAAAGCATTCTTTTCTATAAAGTAAAAAAAAAAAATCCAAGTTTTGTTCAGCTAATATTTTAATATGTTTCTAATACATGAATTCTGGACTTCTTATCAGGTAAATTATCAAAAGCATCTATTTTAAAAAAAATTTAAAAGTTCCTAGAAAAATCTAGAATTATAAATGATCAGAATATAAAAACAGTTAAATCTAACTAAAAAAAAAAAATATCTTATTTTTCAAGTCTGATGTTAACTACCAGCATTAGCAAAGAACACTTTCTCTCCTTTTGTCTTCATTGATCTGCTTCCCTATTCAAAAGTCCTGAAAGATTCATTCTTGTTTTTTCAAGTGCCACTGTTTTTGCTCGTCTTGAAGGCCTTGAACTTGACATTGGGACCGATTCTGGTATTTCATCGCCACTGAAATGTAAAATATTTTAAAGTAAGGCCAAAAAGACTAAGAAAACTGAAGAGTTTTTATATCAACAAACTTGAAACATGGTCTTAAAGAGCAAAAGTACTTCTTACTAATTATAAACTTTTTATTTTTTGAGAATAATATATTAATGTTTTCCAAGTGATACAGCAGTATCAGTAAAGATAACCAAGTGTTAGCAGTTGCAAAATAAGCAAAAACCCCAAAAGATTAGGTGGCATCAAAGTAAACACACTGAATAGGCAAAAGGGAATGATCGACCCTGGTCACCCTAAAGTCTGTGGATTACTTGCTTGAGAAAGAGTGAGCACAGCTGAAAATTACAAAGATAATGTCATTTTAATGCTTACAGCTTACAAGACCATAAGGGAAAGAATGCATTGTGTGTATTCACTTATAAGTAATTTCTAGAATCTTATCAACTACTACATGTTGAAAAACAAGCAACAAAAATGTGGAGGGGGAAAAATAATTTCAATTTTAAAAAATTTTTGATTGCTCCACAGAAGTTATTAAAAAAGCAGAAAAAAAGTTATTCAAAGTTATAATGTAAGCCAAAAATCTAACTTTTCTCGGCAAGAATGCATGTTAACTCTACACAAAAAAGCTATGTTAAATAAAATAAAATAAAATAAAATAAAATAAAATAAAATAAAATAAAATAAAATAAAATAAAATAAAATAAAATAAAATAAAATAAAATAAAATAAAATAAAATAAAATAAAATAAAAGGATTACAGGCTCTTGGGCAATGATAATAAAATGTGAAGCTGTCAAACCTGCTATTGTTTCAAAAGTACCAGTTCAAAGAAATTTTCTTTTTGAAACATTTATCTGCGTATTAGGAATAGAGGATATTAACGATGGAGGCTTTGGGGAAGAAAAACATTTGAATTACATTTCCATGCTAGAAGAGACATCACTGTATTGATGGTGGAGAAAAAAGGATTTACCTTTCACTACCGCGTTTTACAGTTGTGCCAGTTTTTCTTCGGCTCACAGACCTCACTTCTGCTGCTGCTTTCCGTTGTCCTAAGTATAAGCAAAAGTCTCTTTACATATCATGATACCATTTATTTTCTTAAACTAGTTTTGTATCTTTCTTCAGTGTTTGATATTGCATTGAAACATACAAATATGCAGGCACCACAGATAGAATGTGGTGACTAAACAAAACCAACAACAAAAATCCTGCAACATGCCACTTCTATAAACACCTGTACATTACTGTAAATGACTGTGGCCAAATTATCTTGAAATGCCGTAGTCGACTTTTTTTTCTTTCTTTAAAGCTGTGTTGTTGGGAGAGGCTAACAGCACAAAGATTTCCACAAAACAGACTATCTTTTAACAAATAAAATTTTAAAAACTACAACGGTAGTATGAAGACTGACTGGTTTTTATATGTTCACAAAAAGTTAGTAAGAAATAAAAGTTATTAAAAACAACTAGTATTGTAGAGCCAGAAGAAGCTAGTGTGTACCTTTGCCAGCTTTGTTTCTCGTGGATTTCAATTTTGCAGTTGCTTTACTTTTAACGTCATTAACCGGAGCATGAAGACCATCTTTATTATTTTCTATTAAACAGAATAGCACACGCAGAAGTCATAGATAATCAACTTTTACTTTATCTTAAGTACCAGCATTTTAAATTCTAGCTGTTTTATATAAAAGCCACACAATTTTACCCCACTTTTTCCTTAAAATAGAAATTAGATAATAAGGCTAGAAGGAAGCGTAAAATGTCACTCAGCCATAACCCTGTCTCAACATAGGTCAATCACATGTAAACTATTCCTTACAATTGTTTAGCCCCTTCTATTTTGTCATAAGTCAAGCAAGCAGGGTGGACAACCAGCTTGGCTGAACAGGGAAATCCTCACTGAGTTCAAGAAGAAAAAGAAGTTGTATGGCCTCTGGAAGCAAGGTCAGGCTTCACAGGAAGAGTACAGAGCTGTGGTTCATATATGCAGGGAGAAGACACGAAAGGCCAACGCTCAATTAGAGTTGAAACTGGCCAGTGCTGTGTCAGATAACAAGAAGGGCTTTTTAAAGTATGTTAATAGCAAGAGGAGGTCTAAAGAAAACATTGGACCAATACTTGTTGAACATGGTCACCTGACTAATAGGGATGAAGAAAAAGCAGAGGCATTCAATGCTTTTTTTGCCTCAGTCTTTAATAATACTGATGGACCTCGGGCTGCCTGGTCCTGAGTCAGAGGACCACGAGTGTGGAAACAGTGACTTTCCATTTGAGGACACTGAAATTGTAAGGGACCAGCTGTATCAGCTGAATGTCCATAAGCTGAACATGAGCCATCAGTGTGCCCAGGTGGCCAAGAAGGCCAACAGTATCCTGGGTTATATCAAGAAATAGTGTGGCCAGCAGGACTAGGGAAGTGATCATCCATTTGTACTCAGCACTGGTGAGGCCACACCTCAAATATTGTGTTCAGTTTTGGGCCCCTCGCTACAAGAGAGACATTGAGGTGCTGGAGCGTGTCCAGAGAAGGGCAATGAAACTGGTGAAGGGTCTGGAGCACAAGTCTTATGAGGAGCGGCTGAGGGAACTGGGGTTGTTTAGTCTGGAGAAAAGGAGGCTCAGGGTTGACCTTACTGCTCTCTACAACGTCCTTTCAGGTAGTTGTAGAGGTGGGTATCAGTCTCTTTTCCCAAGTAACAAGTGATAGGACAAGAGGAAACTGCCTTACGTTGCACCAGGGGAGGTTTAGATTGGATACTAGGAAAAATTTCTTCACTGAAAGGGTTGTCAGCCATTGGAACAGGCTGCTCAGGGAGGTCATTGAGTCACCATCCCTGGAGGTATTTAAAAGACATGTAGACATGATGCTTAGGGACATGGTTTAGTGGTGGACTTGGCAGTGGCAGGTTTATGGTTGGACCTGATGATCTTAAAGGTCTTTTCCAACCGAAATGATTCTGCGACTCTAAGTCCATGGGGCCTGATGGGATTCATCCCAGAGTACTGAAAAAGCTAGCAGATGTTATGGCAAGACCCCTCTCAATCATCTACCAAACGTTTTGGGAGTCTGGGGAGGTCTTTGCTGACTGGAAGCTAACCAATGTTATTCCAATTTACAAGAAGGGTGTGAGAGGGAAGACCCAGGGAACTACAGACCTGTTAGTTTGACCTCAGTTCCTGGAAAAATTATGGAGATGATCATACAGAATCACTAAGGTTGGAAAACACCTGTAAGATCATCAAGTCCAACCATTAAAAAAACCCACACAATAAAAAAACACCAAAGCCACCCACAATCCACAAAATACACCACAACCCACACCAAAACAACCCACCCACACCACACAGCACCATGCCCATCAAGCCACATCCCACAATGCCACATCCACATGCTCCTTAAATACCTCCAGAGAGGGTGACTCTACCACCTCCCTGGGCAGACTGTTCCAGTGTTTCACTACTCTCTCAGTAAAGAAATTTTTCCTAATATCCAACCTGAACCTCCCCTGGCGCAACTTGAGGCCATTTCCTCTAGTCCTGTCACTCGTCACTTGGGAGAAGAGGCCAACACCCACCTCTCTGCAACCCCCTTTCGGGTAACTATAGAGAGCGATAAAGTCTCCCCTCAGCCTCCTCTTCTCCAGGCTAAACAACCCCAGTTCCTTCAGCCACTCCTCATCAGACTTGTGCTCCAGACCCCTCACCAGCTTCGTCGCCCTTCTCTGGACATGCTCCAGCACCTCAATGTCCTTCCTGTAGTGAGGGGCCCAAAACTGAACACAGTACTCGAGGTGCGGCCTCACCAGAGCTGAGTACAGGGGCACGATCACCTCCCTACTCCTGCTGGCCACACTATTTCTGATACAGGCCAGGATGCTGTTGGCCTTCTTGGCCACCTGGGCACACTGCTGGCTCATCTTCAGCCGGCTGTCAATCAACACCCCCAGGTCCTTTTCTGCGGGGAGCTTTCCAGCCACTCGTCCCCAAGCCTGTAGCATTGTCTGGGGTTGTTGTGGCCAAAGTGTAGAACCCGGCACTTGGCCTACTGGGTACTACTGAAAAGCATTTAAAGAATAATGCAATCATCAGGCACAGTCAAGACAGGCTCACAAAGTGAATAATTTGATATCCTTCTATGATAATGTCACCCACCTAGTGGATCAAGGGGAAGGCAGTGGATGCGTTTTTTCTGGATTTCAGTAAGGCTTTTGATACTGTCCCTCACAGTACTCTTCTGAACAAGTTGTCCAACTGTGGGATGAGTGGGTTCACGGTGTGCTGGGTGAAGAACTGGCTGAAGGGCAGAGCTCAAAGGGTTGTAGTGAATGGGGCTACATCTGGCTGGCAACCAGTCACCAGCGGTGTGCCTCAGGGTTCAATTCTAGGGCCAGTTCTGTTCAGTAATTTTATCAGCGATCAGGATGCAGGAGTTGAATGCACCATTAGCAAGTTTGCTGACAATACCAAACTGGGAGGTGCTGTTGACTCTTGAGGGACAGGAAGCCTTGCAGAGGGTTCTAGATAGATTGGAGCACTGGACAATCATTAATAGCATGAAGTTTAACAAGACCAAATGCCGGATTCTGCACCTAGGACAGAGTACTGCCGGGCACAAGTATAAACTGGGAGAGGAGCGGCTGGAGAGCAGTCCTGCAGAAAAGGTGCTGGTTGACAGCAGGCTCAGTATGAGTTAGCAGTGTGCCCTGGCAGCCAAGAGGGCAACCTGCATCCTGGGGTGCATTTGACCAGCTGGTCAAAAAAGGCGACTGTCCTGCTGTATTTAGCATTGGTGCAGCCCCACCTTGAGTACTGTGTGCAGTTCTGGCCCCCACAATTTAAGAAGGGTGTTCAGGTACTTGTGTGTATCCAGAGGAGGGCAACAAAGCTGGTGAAAGGGATGGAAGGAATGTCCCGTGAGGAGCAGCTAAGAACTTTGGGTTTGCCTAGTTTGGAGAAATGGAGGCTGAGGGGCGACCTCCTTGCTCTCTACAGCTCCTGAGGAGGGGAAGTGCAGAAGGAGGTGCTGATCTCTTCTCCCTGGTATCCAGTGATAGGACACATGGGAATGGTTCAAGCTGCGCCAGGGCAGGTTTAGACTGGACATTAGGAAGCATTTCTTTACTGAGAGGCTGGTCAACTACTGGAACAGGCTTGCCAGAGAGGTGGTCAATGCCCCAAGCCTGTCAGCGTTTAAGAGGTATTTGGACAATGCCCTTAATAACACGCTTTAACTTTTGCTCAGCCCTCAAGTGTTCAGGCAGTTGGACTAGGTGATCGTTCTAAGTCCTTTCTAACTAAAATATTCTATTCTAGTCTTAAAATTTCTAACAATTTTAGGAAATGTCTTTCTTCAGCAATCTCTGTTATTGCTAGGAAGCTTTTTTCCTAACATCAAATCTGAATCTCCTTTGCAGCAACTGAAGGACAAAAATAGTGTCTGTTGCCCTTTTTGCTCACAGCTATCATTTACAAATTTGAAGTAGTAAATACTGCTTTATTTTTAATGATCCCAAATGTATTTGGGGAGGGGTGGGAGAGGAGAAGGGAACAATGCTTTTCTCCTACAGCCTGCTTTTAAAAAGTGCTCAAAAATCCTCTTTCATGAGAAATTCATACCAAAAAGTATTATCAGATGTTAGCAGAAAACAGTACAACTATTTTGTCAGAAGCGTACTTCCATCTTCCCATCCAAGAAATATTTGAAAACATAAACATAGAAGATATAAGAAATTAAAGTTTTTAACACTTCCAGAAACAACAGATTAAAACCCTGAAATAATCCACTAGAAAACAAAAACAAATAATTAAAAGAAAACATGATCTGCTTAAAACAGTTGCATGTCAATATCTTTGCTTTACTGCTGCAAGCAAACCTAAACAAATTTCATTCAATTGCTTTTCTGCTGAAAAATGTTAGACTTTCTGTGCTAGCAGCTAATGTACACTGCTAAGGCACATCCAGCTGCATAAGCTGTGCAGGTGGTGAAAAGTCTTCCAGCTACTTCCGCTTCAAGTTCCTAAATAGCAATAAAACCAAATCTGGCTCCAACATGTGAGCTTGTAACAAGGACAGACCAGTGTGAACACTAAAGATATCAGCTATATACTGCTAAAACACAATCTGCAAGAAGCACAGGCATGGTAACTCCCAAGTCTGAAAACCCCACAAAGTACTTGCTTCTTCCTCCAAGTTAGCGAGTCACATTCTAAAGATGAGTTAGTCAGCACTAGTATTTAGCAGGCACATGAGTGTGCCAAACAGCTAAAAAAAGAAAAGCCCATTCTAATACTGTCTTTGTTAAAAAGAAAGAGCTGCAGGGCAGAGCTTAAGACTCAAAATACAGCACTGGTTATACTAGAGTAATAGGGAGAATAAGAAAACACAGAATCTGATCAAAAGGCAATTAAAAAAAATGGAAAATACTTCAGTACAAATATTTTAAACTATATGCGTATTTACTAGATGTTACCTTTTTCCATTTTTTCAAAAAGTAGACTAATTTAATGAAAGAAAACTAAAACTTGTTTTCATACACATCTGAACAAGTCACTCAGTTCTATAACTACTACTAAACTACATGTGTCCTGAATTACCTTCTTCATTTTGAATAGTATTTTCAGATAATGTGACATCAGTTTCCTGTGTCCCTTCAGAGAGGCCTGTTTCCTCAGTCCTTTCAGAGTGGTCTTTGCCCACATTAGGCTCTTTGGTCAAGTTCATCTTGATCTTCTCAATAGCTCTTTGACACAGTTTATCTTTCACTTTCTGGAGAAGAGACATTTAATGTTAAATGCTACTTAATTTTACAACTATTTCTTTTATCCATTAATTTTACTGTACGAAGGATGCAACGTATGACATGAAGATGATCAGTCAAGTTGAAAAGAGAAACACTTTCTCCATCAAGACCAGACACTGAGACCCCAAATTAATCTTTTTTTTTTTTTTTTAAAGGAAACCTAAAAAACATTAAAGCAACTGGACCTTGCCAGCTTAGTCCTGGAGCATAGCAACCTCTGGATGATATGCCCATAGTGGATCAGCATTCTTTTCAACATTTCAATATACTATTGTCTTCCTCTGTTACACTCTCAAATTTTTTTTTTTCCATACTAATAAAAGCATCAATGTAAAAACTTCCACATCACTCTTGTAATCCTTTCCCACTTCATCTTAGAATCAAGCACCCTTTTCATGTTGCTTAATGATCTTACAGTTACGTCGTAGGTTTAGACATAAGTTTTCAGCTGTTAATAATTAACTAAATATAAGCCATCCAAACTGTAAAAGACTTCATATTGACTTTTATTTTAATGTAAAAAAAAAAATTAACTACACCACAGTTATCAAAAGAACTTACTGTACTGGAATGTATCAAGTTGGGCACACTGTTTCATGCTGGTTTTACTATCTATGGTAGCTGAAATATGTAAATTATACAGTGATATCAACTCAGATTTTTGTAAATGACTCATCAAAAATTAATTTTCAAAGACTGGTTAAAAGAGAAATTCCAGTCACATTGTCACAGTAAACAAAAGGCACTTCTTTTTCAAGTGTATCAGAATATTAGATTGCTAATGATTAAAAAAGTAAGAACCATGTTATTTATATACTACCTCTTGAATCTCATTGAGCAGAACCAGAAGATTCTCTGTGGAGGAACTACTGAGTTCTAGTGAATTTAAAGCTTTTGCATAAATACGAACGTCTGGTGCAGTTGGGTCCATCAAGATTTCGTTGCAAATTTTCATTGCTAAACTATCATGCACTGTTAAGTCCTGTAAAGGAAAGAAATCAGACAACAGAAATTTCACAGGGAACTATTTACAAAAAACAGCAATGAGATCATTCTGATTTAAGTAGCTAATAACTAATTTTACATAGTAAACATTTTCTTAAAATGCAGTATTTTGAGTACATACACCAACTGATTTTTATAAATACTTTTCCCAATATAGACAATTAGGCATGGTGCAAGTTCCTGCTAGCATTTTTTAATTGTAAGAGGGAGTAGAAATGGCGGGGGGGGCGGGGCGGAGGGGGGGGGGGGTGGGGGGGTGGGCAGAGCTCAGTCAAGCTAAAAGATTTCATTACCTGAGCAGTCACTCATTTAATCCAGCTTGACACCAGGAATCTCAGAGAGGCCCAGACAGCTAGCAGTAAGTGAAGGGGGTCAGTTCTTAATCTCTAGACACAAATATTGCTTTCCTCCAGTTTAACACACTGTACCTCATAGTCCTGAGAGTTTTTAGAATGAGGTTTCAGTCCACTTGGTCTGGTCAGGTCCACTAACAGTTCAGAAACATTACTGATATCTATTTCAGCCAAAGGTGAAGTTGCAGGAGCATTTAACAATGTTTGCAGAGTTGGAAGGTAAGCTTCTTCAAAACATTCCTGGTTAGACCTGTTTCAATGAGTCAAACATTAGTAGCATAATGAGACAAAATTAAACCTTAATTCATCCCTAAATTTTCTCTTCTGTGATGAAAGTTCACAGGCCCATTACAATATACCAATCAAAGCAAAGTGGGAGCAGCCACCTTGGTACAGACAGACAGCAGGATCAAGACATCAGAACTGCTTCACAGAACCAATTTCTTTTAAGTTTAGGCACCTAGTATTTCACGTAAGTTTTAAGTAACACTTCCTGCGTCTGAACATTTTGAAAGTTCACCCTTACTACCGAAAACCTAACTGATATACACAGACATACTCTCTCTTAAGGGACAGAAATACATTTCTCCAAATCTTTTGTTTAGATTAATCTGTCTTTTGCTCATTCCTCCTTCCTGCTAGCATTTTTCTTTGGGGATACCTCTCACTGTGTGAGAAAGCAAGGAAGCCTGGCAAAAAAATGCAGTGGTTAACAAGATTTTTGTAAGAAATATTTGTGCTTTATTTTCTCAGAAGAGTTAATAACTCCTGCGAAGCAAGCCTAAAAATGATGTCGCACTTGGTTCTGCAGCAAGTTGTCTAAAAGTGTAGTTCCACAAGACCAGTCAAAACAATTTAAAAAGGTAAGGTGTCAAAAAGTACAAGGTACTAGTTGGTGAAGTGAAACCTTTTTTGTTTCTGATACTTGTTAACCTCCTATTTAAACCCAAATATCTACATGAGAAGACTAAGAAAGTAAATAATTTCAAAAAAGCAGATTTTTTGCTGCTGGATTATTGAGCCAAATCAGCTGACCAAAAGACCTTTTGAGCGCTAAAACTGGGGTAAGAACTCTCCCTCTCAGCAGCTTTAAAGCTTTAGATTGGCTCAAGCACAACTGAATTATCATTCAGATTAATTCCTGTAAATTAAAAAAATAAATACATTTTTTAAAGTCTAGTAGTATTTAGGCATAAGGCAGAAGTTTCTCCTCTTCGGCTGCCAGAAAATTTATTACTCTTTAGAAAACATTCCGTGAATAAGAATTGTTCACTGGTTACAGGATCCTGTCCCTGTTACTAGCATGCCATGCCACTCTATTGACATGACAGAGTATTTATAGAAGTCAGCATCAACATTTTTTTCCTCACACAAAGTTCAAATATTCAATTTCAAAAAGTAAGCCTCTTGATTGTATCTGTGACCAGATGGAAAGGTTAACAGAGCAACACCCAGAAAACAAATGGAATTTTAAAATTCAGTGAGAGATCAGTACCAAAATTAGGCATGAACCTCAGCCAAAGCTCATTCGTTACCTGAGTTTTCCTTTTCTGAATGGCAACTTTGCAGACAGTTCTGAATTACACATGGTAATTAATAATTCTCTTCTGAAAACACAGTATTGGTAACTGAAGACACTCCATGATTCATCTTAAACAGAGATTCCAAATCAATGAGCCAGACTAAGATTTAGGATTTTTTTCTCCACTGATTTTTCTGATTTTTGCTTAAAGCATACACCATGGTTTTTTCAAGAAAAAAGATGATCTATGAGGTGCCAGAAGGAGTTGCCTCATTTACAAATGACTTTGAAATGCACAGAATTACTCAGATGGGCAATCATTAGGATTCATAATAAAAAAAGGGAGATCCATAGCATCAGAAGACAACATTCACGGTAAAAGATTATCAATGTTAAAAGCTTAAATTAATTACTCATTATCAGAGATACTGGAAGCATAGGAAATCAGTTTTTCTGTTACTTACTTTCAAAAGAATTTAAGTAGGGAAAACACCATTCTGAAGGAGACTGAGTATTTTTCTTTTTTTTTTTTCTGACAACAGCAAAAATACATTTGTTTGGATTTTTTTCCTCTCCAAACCAACTCCCCTTTGAACTATTCCTCTTAATGTGGCAATTGATAGGCCAGAAAAAATTAATTCAATTTGTTCTGGAAAAATAGATAAGGCATATATATAATATGCCTAAATTAAATCTTAACCATAAAAAAGCAGATAAAAACCTCAGGTAGTTCAGACTGGCTAAAACCACTAGCAGCAACTGAAAAGTAAGTTAAACATTTTTTTCTTTGAGCAAGTGAAAGGAGATGAGAATTACTATTTCTGGTCCTATCCCCTTATGTAAGCTCTCTACCTCCTTTGTCCACTACCAAAATAAACAGGAGATTTTGCTGTGAATTTAGATTGGAGCATTATTTGGTTAAAAAACAAAACCACAACCAACCAGCCTGATGCTTTGATATCTGCTGGGCACCGATTATTTTCTTTTGAAGCATTCCTGCTAGCTACTCTTTAGTGACACTTCAAAGTCTACCTGTAGTGCGCAACAGCATAAATAAGTAAAGCACATCATTTTAAATTAATCTTTTATTCAATATCTTGAAGAACAGTTTCAATTCTAGGCTTAGGAAAGAAAAAAAATGGAAGGCCACAGGGGTAAGAGGGAATTAATGGAAAGTCTTCCGAATAGTCATAGGTTGAGATTATGTATGTTCAAAAGGAATATGCATAGGAGGCTGAACTAGACCTTTAGGTCTAATTTGCATTTGTGCAATTTCTACTTGTGCAAGATCGAAAAAGGTTCCTAAAGCTGCTAGACCAATATATATTTTCACATAATAATTTACAAAGGCCATACCTATTTGCATAAGCAAATAAAGGGAAGAAAACTCCCAGACAGTGTCGAAGCCGAGTATCTTCTTCGGTCACAGGATTATACCACAACAGAACAAGACGAGAGAGAAGCTTGGCACTAATCAGCCTCCCAGAGAACATCAGTTTGGCTATGCCTTCTGCAGCTTCTGTCCTAAGTTCTGAAAACTGAAAAAAGAACCGATCATATACACAACACACCAACCACAGCGTTTTTCACTAATGCTACGTAATAATAATCTACATCCTATTCTGCCAATCAATCTTCTACATTCAAATATTCGCACCTGCGCAGAATTCAATGCTAGCTCAAGAGTAACATTAGTTTCTATCAGTGACACAGTTGTGATCATTTTCTAGGACAACTATTTTAACATTAAACCATTAATTTCAATTACACATCATGTAATGTTCACATGCAACCTAATGGGATAGTAAACCTTCTGCAAAAATTGTTTTAAAAACAAAACTAAGCCAAATTTTATAGTATTTCTTACCTCACTGTCTAAGAAACCAGAAAGAAGCTGCAGGAGGCTGTGAATCGTAGCAGTTTCTTCTTCTGCCTCTATTGTTTCACTTTCTTCCTCACAATTTTCAGTTCTAGTATGTGCATCTTCACTTTCAGAGTCATTGCCTCTTCTGGCTTTAAATGGCTCAATCCCAAACAGCAGCAGTTGATCAAAGATTGCCTTTAAAGCACTGAGTTTTACCTTTATATTATCTATTTGTAAAACCTAGGTTTAATAAGGAAAATACATGCATCATCTTACAGTAGACCACCAATGTTAACATTAAGCATAGTAAGATTTTTTGCTTTTAATAAGATTGTTTAATTTGGGAAACTTTTTCTAATACTCGGGACAAATTTCAGACTTTAGGAAGGTGTGACATGAGTTTAAATCTGAATTTATAATACAGTCTGGTAAAGAATTTATCAAGTGATCTGTGCAATTTCCATTACATCAAATCACTTGAATTTCACTCATGGAGTGAGCATGCATGTGTGAGATGTAATTTTATTGTTCAACTTCTAAACAGACATTGGACAAACAAAAAGTCTGTTCGCCTATAGCTGCTCCATAGTGCTAGGCACTACAGAAAAATACATAAGACAATCCCTGTTCTGAAATACTGTATAGCTTAATTAAAATAAACAGTGTGTAAGAAGACAGCAGGGAGCAAGATAATAATAAGAGTCAAAGTTGCATAGGTTATGTATTATAGTTCAAATTAACATTCAAATAATACTATACATAGTGGGTTAGCCTAGAGATCGTAGATGCATCTAGCCCAACACCCTGCTTTTGATGGCAGCCTACACAAAGAATATGGGGTTTAGTACTTAGAGAAATTAATTACTTAAGTCTAAACTCCAAGCTGCTAAAACAACTGAAATCCTCCCTAAAAAAAGAAACTGATTTTTAATACGACATACTCAAAGGAAAATTAAAAACAATAGGATTTGCTAACTTTTTAGGAGCCCAAATTTCTCCTGCTATGGTGACTGACAGCTCCATCATCTTGTCTGAGCTGAACATATCTCAATATCTGCTGTCAGTTCTCTTGAGTGTGTACATGAGCACACTCTCAATAAAGCATGATGGCAACCTACACTTCTCTCAAAGCCAGGGTCCGAAAAATTAACAGTAGTGTCATCTTCTATATAACTAGCTCTGCATCAGAACGTTTACCACAAAGGAGGGAGATGTGGCTATTATGGCACCCAACATACTACATATTCACAGATGTTTGGCCATACTATTGTTTGTTAGTTTGAATTTTGCTTTATCCTCTAATTAACAACTCTTACTTAATCCATACAAAATTAATAATTCAGAAATTAAATCAGACACCCAAGATCACAGGTTCGTATGTAACAGAAAGGTAAAAACAAATCACAGTCACATTTTTAGTTTGGTTTCCCAAGGAAGGCAGGCTTACAGAATCCTACAGATTCTCTTTTCTACGTTAATAACATGAATACATGACCAGTTTCATCCAGATTCATAAGAGAAAGGGAGACCTTACAGATAAAGAATACCGACAAACTTTCAAGACAACAGGTGACCTTACAAAGGAAAGGCATGCTACTACCAAGATACAAGATAAGCTTGAATAGTATTAGACAACAGAAAAATCTACATGAAATCACACTCTCCAGATGCAGATCCTTAGGAAATCAAGAACCACTGGTTCTCAAATAACATAACTATGAAGAATAGCTTGTTACAGACACAAGACTAGTTTTATTTACTTAGTCACACAGACCATCATTCCATTTCCCGTCAGATGTTTTACCTGTAACAGCAATGCCAACTGTTGTCGGGCAAATTCTTTGTTCTGAAGGGCACAGCAACCCAAACACAGAACTGCCATATTTCTCACAGCTGGATGGACATTAGTTATGCCAGGAAGTATCTGGAAAAAATAATATTAGACTTTATAGTTGAAATACATAAATTGAAAGTAAAAAACTGACTACTCAAATATGCTTACCCTGAAACTAAAAATAATTTAGTTTGATATGGGATTGGGAAGTGGTAACTACTATACACTTTGTTTATGTAGGTATAAACAGAAGCAGACTGAATATGCTGTTTGAAATCAGCAATAAAATAATGGCGAATATCACATGAGTGTTTTGCTTTGTGTTTGTTTTTAATAAATGTTTTCAAACAAAACTGAGTTGCTCATTGTGAAATTAAGAACACCACACAACAACGAACCTACACATTTCTTCATAAAAGACGTTAGTATTCTTGCAGAGAAACAATAACCAAGTTGCAAAATACAGATGCCATTTTAATGTACTTTGAATAGTTTTGAGAAGACAATGGTAAAAATCCACACAAAAGAAAAGCCAGACTAGATACAGGGTGAATGCTAAAATGGGATCATTTTATATTTTTGCATTTACTAAATAGTTCAAGTTTAAACAACAATAAATAAGGTATCCCAAATCATGTAATATGTGAAAATCCAGCAGTAACAACAATACAAAAGCAGGATCTTGGAGAAAGAAAAGTGGAATAAACAACATATGTGAAAATTTAAGAAAGACCTAATGAAAAAGAAAAGGTTTCTGGGGGACACATCAATACTAACTAGGATTTCTAATCTGAAAGAAATCAGGTGTGGTTCCCCTACGTTTAAGCTAATCTAAATTACTGTTGCAATTTTCTTTGCAGTTTGAATTCTAAGAATGCCCATACTGAATCAAGTCATCTAGCCCATTGTCTTGTTATCTAAAAAAAAAAAAAAAAAAAAAAAAAATCAGAACCACATTCCTACAGAGTATTACATAAACAGACTAAGTAGATACTTCCCAAGAATTCTTGTCAAGGTCCCAACAATTTGCAGCTGAGACACAAAGCTGGGAGGCTGTTCCTATCTACCTAATCATTCCATAATATTTATTTTTCTTGAACTTGCTCAGTCTTTCTTGAAATTTATGTAAGTGTTCACCATACACACATCCTGCGACAAGGAATTCCACAGATTATATATTATATGAAGAATCAACTTATTTGTTTTGAGCTTACTAGTTGCTAGCTTTATGGAGTGATCAACCAATCCTTATTCACTTTCTCCATAACAATCATGTCTTATGACTTCTGCCCTCTCTCAGACCCTACCCTTAATTCTTCTCTTCTCCAGATTACTAAGAGGTAATTTAGTCATTCTTCATACAGAAGCCATTCCATACTATTCCTTGCTGCCCTTCTCCGACCACTTCCAATTCAAATATGAACTTTGTACATAGAAGGGATAAGAATTGCACAGATTATTCAAATGTGGGTGCACCATGTATTCATACAATGGCATATTACTTTTTTCCCCCATTTTGTTTGCACACTCAGTAACAGTTAAAAGTTAAAACATTCATCTTAAAATCCATACTCTTCACAATGAAAACTAGGAAGTATATCTTGTAGACTGTAAGAGGCTTATAATGCCACTGCATTATTTTTCAATACAGAAATATTTAGCTCTTCAAAGATGCTAAGAAAACAGAATGGGAGGCAGGGGGGAATCCCCAAACATCTTTCCTTGTACATGGAAGGGATGAAAGAAAGGTCTATATGAATTCCAGTCTCTCCTAGGTGAAAAGCTTTTGACTAGCTAAACAAAAAAAAAAAAAAAAAAAAAAATAATATCACCACCAAAAAAACCCACACATTAAAGTTCTCTATTAGAGATGTCATAACTTCAGCTGATAGAAAATCCAAGTAATTAAAGCAAGGGCAGCAAGCAGATGTCTAAGCACCACACTTGGCACAGCATAACTCAGCACTGTTCAACGCTGTCATACGTTACCCAAATATTTACCATATTCTTGTTTTATTTTAGTATCTGTCTGCCACAACCAGTTCTGGCATAGGAGCTCAGAACAGTGTATCTGGACTGCACCTCCAAGACACAAGGTTCTGGGAAGGCTTAAAAGCACCAGACACAGCACTACGGACACAGCAAAGTGATTGTGAAATAATCACAAACCATCCTGCCAGCACCTAAGGGCCAGCTATGATGTATCCATTTTTATTATAATGTAAACAGTATTTATTCCTACTTACCAGAGATTCAATGATTTCATTAATGGTTGGACCAATTCCTTTAGAAAGGGACATGATCTTCAAAAGCTCGTAACACATCATCAGACACTTCAACAGTGTTTCAGGATCATTCTTCAAGTGGGTCAGGGAAAAGAGAAAAAGGTTATTAACACAAATGGTGGCTGTAATAAGGAGAATGGGGACATTAATCATAATTTTCTCCTACCCAAATAAACATCTCCTGTCCACTACACATTTGTTGTACAAGAATATTAATCAAAATCTGTCTATAAACTATGATGAAAAGAGATTCAGGCTCATGTTTTCAGTTAAAGAGTAGAAGCAGTAAAAACAAGACCCTTTTAGACTTCTTTAGTTACTCAAAGACAAAAGAGCAGTTTAACTGTAATCCATTTTTTGCTAGAGCATATCACCAGCGTCTATACATGCAGAAGGAGAATACTAATACCATAAATGTTCATTTTCAATTTTTAAAATTTAAATTATACAAGGCCAAACTACACTTTCTTTTAAAACTATGAATAAATGTCAAAACATAACCAGCACTTGGGAATACAGGAAGGGAAAAGAGACCTTCTCCACACGCATTTCTTTAATTTCAGGTTGCTCTGCTTCTTTTATCAGATCATTTTTTGTGTGTTCCAACTCAGTTATTTTCTCTTTTAATACTGACGCTCTATTAAAATCCTGCAGAGTAATGCATTCTTCCAAAGCTTCTTTTGCTTCAAAAAGTTTCACTTTTATTTCAGCCAACTGAAATATAAAGTAGAAAGAAAATTAATATAATACCATAACCTTCATGGTATTAGCCAACAAAACACTATTGACACTAACCAATAATACACTACTAAATAAAACTCTTATTAGATGGATATGCATAAAAAAATATTTTTCTTGTTAACTAAAATCTGCTTACCTTAATCTCCCGCCTTCTTATTTCGGCAACATCAACAGGCTGGTTGACTGCAACAACTGGCTCACGAACTTCTGATATAATTTCTGCAATCTATTGTTACAAACAGTATATTAGTGCCATTAATTTCAGCTCAGATGTCAGGTACTAAGCATTTCACTTTTCCAAATTTAAAATACCATCCTTCTGAAAAAGTATTGAACATCTATGCAGTTTTCTTTAACAGCTAATTCACTGCAAATAAATCCTCAATTTGACAATACATAGTCTAACCATTTAGCTAGGAAAGCAAGAAAATAGAAGACTGTATATCCATGAATAAGGTAAGCAGTTTCTATGCCAACAGTTCACAGGCACCATCTCCTCTAGGGCTGAACACATGCTTTAAAAAGAATTGCCGGTAATGAGAGTAAGGTTTATTCATCTGTTACTACTTCAATCAAAATACAACTAAGAACACTATCATTTAAAGGTCTATAAACCACCATATGTAGTATAAGAAGCCACTTAAGTAATTTCAAGCCAAATACATGCATAGAACTAGAAGCAGAAGCAGGCTGAGAGTTTTTCAGTTGGTTAGGGGTTTTCTTTAAAGTCAGACCCATTACGGTAATAAAAATGAGATGAAACATGAGGAAAACTAAAGACTGAATGAGACAGGATAGTCTTAATTTGATTTATCTTGTATCACATTACCTCAGTTTAACTTCCTCTCAAGCTGTACCCAAATCAACAGAATGTATTGAATCAGTGTATTTCACTAGAATAATAGAAATGCACACATGTACTATTACTATGGCACTATAATGCTAAGATTACCATAGCTCTTTCATTATAATCATGTAACAAACCTGTATCCTAGCTTTACCCACTGGATCGAGATTTTCCAAAAGTGGTCTCTGTCCTTAAGTCCAGGGTTCATTTAAAAAATTTGAGCAAAACCAAGGGTCCATTTTTCAGGAGTCAAGTTTAAATAATTATGCTGTATATAAAGACTGTAGTGTATAAAATACTTTTCTTGTAAGTGCTTTTAGTACCCATCTCAGCTAAAACAAGGGAAGAGAAATCTGAAACTTGGAAATGTACGTTATCTTCACTTTGAATGTTCTAGTCAAAACTGTTTGGCTCTACTATGACAAAGGATTCTGAAACAGGCTGTCAAAGTGTAATACTTTCCTAATTGGAGGATTACATTTACAACACCAGCCAAATACTCTAAAGCGCCTTAGAAAACCACAGCAGCTATGCCAAAAAAAAAGGGGGAGAAAAACATATATGCTTTTCCAAACTAAAAAGATTTTAATTCCTGATATTTCTGTTAGAAAGCTTCGTAAAGGCTGTTTGATGTACAGGGAAAGCAGAGCCTAGAAAACAATGGGCCTTTAGAATTACTTACAATTTGAATCCTTCTGTCATCATCCTTAACGATACTGAGTAATCTTTCTGCAAGCAGAGATATAAGGGCTGTTGAAGTTTCAGGTAGAATGAGAATCTTTTGTAAAGTAACTAACAGATGCTTTCTGCATTAAAGAGAAAAAAAACCAATCAATCTGTTTGCTTATTCAAGAAAATGGAAGATGTAAGAGTTAATATTTTACCCACTTTGAGTCAGTGTGAGGAAGATTCTATAATACATTATAATGGAAACTTTTCTTTAGCTATATTAACTGCTGAATATTTTTTCCTTACTTAGCAATGTTTGTCTTTTCCTGATTTTACCTCATTTCTCTTGATCAGAAAATGCTGATTTTTTTAAGCAGCTGTCACTACTGTCCAATGAAAGGTCATACCAGCAGAAAACAGTCAGAGTATCAATACTGTAGAATGCTTTCATAGAAATTATCTGGCTGGAAACTAAAAAAAAAAAAAAACCTACAAGTTAAACTGTCCTGCCAGTCTAGTATTACATATAATGCATTCCACTGAGGGTTTGAAATTATTGCTGTGTTTGTACTATCATAACTGCAAGTTTTCATAAAATGCTTCTGAGGGTATGAACTTCCAAATTTATTCACTCTTACTTCACATCAAAAGGCTGTCCAAATTATAGGAATCACTCAGTTAACACAATCCAATTCAACTTGGCATCTAAAACACCTGTAACATTTTAGGCCTTATCAGACTGAGCTTAAAAACATAAGAAACACACAGGCTACTTACTACAAGTCATCTGGTAAGTAGTAATACATTTGTCTCCTTTAATTTTTTATATACTAAGTTCCAAATGAACAGTCTTGTAACTTCATAATATCAAGAACACATTATGAAAACAACTGAATTTTTTCTCCCCAAACAATGTTGTATCTGCATTAAAAATCATTTTTCCATAAGCAATGTATAGCAATAAGTAAGCAGATGATATTTGGCACACTTTTGGGAACCATTCCATCGGAGAGACCATGCCTTTTTTCCAGCTAGCATTAGAAGTGTATTTTGTCTGTTTGATCAGGTTATTTTCCCAATAGAGACTCTATGCCTGTCCACAGGCATAAGTGCCATAAGCTTAGTAACAAAGATTTTGTATTTAAGTTTACCTTCCTCCCTCTTCTGTGGCATCCATGCAGCCTATGATAAGAATCAGTTGCTGGCCTATAAATTCTTTTGTCATCAGGTTTTCAAAACAAGTAAAGTCTTCTTTTTGTTCTTCACTAAGAACTGGCATATTTTGAAGATAGCTGAATCCAAATAGAACAGATAAAATTACATTCAGAAACATTGTTGGAAAGTAAAAAAACACCTCACAAAACACCCCCCACAAACACTCCCCCCCTCAAAAAAAAAAATCCAAAACGCCACCACTTTCCTGTCCTGTATAAACAAGTGGTTACCTTAGTTACAAGCCTTAAAAACTTATGTTTGTGTTCTCCTTTTCATAGATTAATAGTTCCAGAAAGTTTTTTATACCTAATAATGTACAGTTTTAAAATAATGCACTTCATTTAAAAAATCCCTTGTTTGAGAATGCAAAACAGTAAGAAACAGAAAATGGCAAGTTATGCTTGTACAGTAATTTCAGTTCTGTAGCCCTGCATAAAGACATCATCTTAGGAATAAATGTATAAATGTACCATTTATACAACCAGTATTTTTCTGCATATTTAGGTACTATGTATTCTTTTACATGTTCAGAAGTCTTATATTGCCTACAAGACAAAATACAAGAAAACCATTAAAGTGTTCAGTGAATTTTAAATTCTTTATCTGATCAAGTATGCCATTACAGAAGAACAACACTCTGTTGTCAGATACACTCAGCCACATAGCACGGAAACTGTAATAAGTTTGTTCCGTTTCTTTATTTTTCTAGAGTCATTGCTCTTTTACTGAAATTTTATCCATCAATAATAACATGCACATTCAGAAATCTGGAGTGAAACACATTGTGCATAAAATTCAATCCTGAATATAACGTAATACATAAAATTGAAATACTGATCTGAGCTCTGAAGAATGTGCTTATTTTTAACACAGCTTTGCAGATACTTTTCAGCAACGGGTCATTAAATTTAGCAAATTTTAAAAATTTCTTCAAAGTTAGGACAAAAACTTTGTATGTAGCTACTATTTAAGAACATTTGAAATTACAATGTAGGCAGCAGTTTCCAATCATTTAACAATGATGTTACCTGCACCAGATAATAGTGAAATATCTAAATGAAGCTTACAATTCTGCATTTTTTCTTAATGACTTGTAGTTTCTTGCTCCTCCTAATTGATACTCTCACAGTGCAAATAAAGACTTTGATTGCACAATTGCAAATCTTACCTGAAACAACTGGTGGCACAGCTCACCAATGAACAGATAAACAGCTGATACTACAAACAAGTACCAGCAAACCTAATTAATCTTACTCAGCCTCTTCCTGAAGGGGAAGATAATTGAAGAGCGGATGGAAAAAAGAAAACCTTTTTTGGAGAACAAATGTTTTATGCACTCGTAAATTTATTCATTCATAATTAATTTAAATCCACCAGACTGAATCCACATTTCAAAATTAAGGCAGCACAGACACTTCATTTATTAAATGTTTATGAAGCATGTTAGCACATTCCACATTGAAAAGTAGCAACGATTTGTATGAGTAGTACTACTATACCTCACCCACTGAAGTGAGAAAGGAAGATGCATATTTTCAATTGGAAACATCTATCAAAACAATGCATTTTTCAGCAGATCTGATTTATAATCATTTCAGGAAGCTTCACTCAACTGAAGTATTGTACTTGCAAATGAGCATTCTCCATGCTCACAAACATAAATTCTATGCTAAGACTGAAGTATCCCACTGAGACAAAAAAATTTACCTTTCTTACTTTGGTAAAATGATTGACTTAACAAAAGTTTAATTGTTTTTTCCCAATTAAACGTTCTGTAACTGGGTCATTTAGCCGCTCTGTCACTGCCTTCAAACATAAGTTTTTGGGAAGCATGCCTGCCTGAGCAGGGGAAAGAGAAGGTAATGAACTTTCAGTTTCAAAAACACTTCTCTTGGGGACAGCTGCCAAATTTTAGTTTATTTTCAAGGTACAACAATGAAAAAAGTATCAGTTTCTGCAAGCTCCAAAAACCTTTCCACAAACTCTTAGCAAACACACAGCAACCTACATACTAACAGATGGACAAAGGATAGCTGCATATTACAGAACAATTATTCTATTATCTTAAAAGCCAAACAATTATATACTATCAATCTAGCAGTCCATCTTGCTGATAATTCATGAGAAAGGACATTCCAAAAATTGTGTTCAAGTTATAAACTTGCTTTTTACAGTTTTTGTTTAAAAGAAGTAAATCCTGTCAAAAATTTTATAAAAAAAATAATCACTGTTCAAGTGAAAATCACTGTTCAGGAGGAAACCTAAATAGTTGAATGAAAGAAGTGTTCTCTACTTTAAAAGAAAAAAAAAAAAAACCTATTCTAGTGGTAAGAGATTTATTTTAAATGCAATGTACCTTAATAAATAATCTGCATATATAGCTGGTTCTGGCAACATCTGTTCTAGCAAATCTTCACCTTCTTCACCTTTTGATTTTAGATATTCACAAAGACATCTCCAATATAACACATTCTCAGCTGTTAAGTCTTCCAGTGGAATCAATTTTCTAAACAAAAATAAATAAGTAAATACAGAGAGATAAATAAAATAGGGTCAAAGACAACAAATGCACAGAAATAGATTATTTCCCAAGATGAAAATAAAATCCTGTCAAAGGTATTCCCCACAGAAATACTTAAAGACTGACAAAAATAACTTCCTCTTTCATAAGTGAGGACACGGAGCTCCTTGAGCCTCTCATGACATTGCACTTTTCAGTATTTTAAATCAAGATTGTTCATATCAGTTTGCAGAAAGATTCTGTTCAGAGCTTCAGACCTCCTAGAGCAATCACCCAAATACTTCAACTCTATGAAACATTGTTATCACTGTACAAGTCTGGAAAACTGAACTCCATTAATCTGCAGAAGTGCAACAAGCACATTAAATTATTTTTCAGCCTCTGTTTATAAATTGCTTCTTCCGTTCTTAATACAAAACCTTCACATAATATTCGAGTAGGAATCATAGTATGTCAAATGCAAAAAGTAGAACCGCTTCTCAGCATCTCTGTAAGCTCATCCTCAGTTTAGCAGTCATAGGACCTCCACTCCTTTTTACAGTCATAGTCTTTTCCATGCTAAGCATGGCATATAATGTTCTGCTTCTGAAAACAAAGATTAAGTCGTGCAGTAATTCTACCTCAAAACAGGAAAAACAAAGTATCACTGTCAGTGGTATTTTTTACTCCCTTGAATCTCATTTTACTTGCAAACTATCAATCATGATTTCTTTTATGTTGCTCACACACACAAAAAAAGAAAACAAAAAACCCTCAGCAACATGTAGATGAAAACTGATCCTTTGATGGCTTCCCATTAGTCTGACAAGTCTTTATTTAAAAGTAAATTTAACAAACAGAAATCATAGACTTCAAAAATCTAAGCATTTATCATACTGATACTGCATCACTCAAGCTGTAGTCAGAACCATCACACAAAAACAAGCCTAATATTTTCCATAAATCAAATAACCTCATTAGCAGCTGAATAATTTCACTCATTTCTCAAGATGTCATTAGTCTAACAGATCTACTTCTTCAAAAAACACTCAGTTACGCCAATCTTTCAAAACAGAAGCTTCGTTTTGTGCAGGATAAAAATCAGACTGACAAGTCCATAATTATATAAATTTTTCCTTTGAACCTCTTAAGGTATTGGCACATTTCCAGAGGCTGTAAGAAAGTTATTTCACCATTATTGATGCTTTTTAAAGCCAGACAGGCCCACATCTATAGCTTTAGAGTGCAATGCAAGTAGCATCTACCTATTTCAAAAATCTGTCATAAACTACTACTACAATGTAAGACACTTCATATTATGACATTACACATTTTCCCACAAAACACGGAATAAGATTTTCTTATAACTTTTTAATCAGTGACAATTTGTCATTTAAGTTTATCATCTGAGATTAGACTCCTACCACTGTTAATAATTATTCCACTCTGGTTGCCTCAATTAACTCAAGCTGTTTCTTCTCACACCTTTTTTTCTTCCCTTAGCAATTTCATACCACTTCTAATTTCTTGTTTTCTTCCCCCCTTCATTTTTGCCTTATGGATCTTAATATTCATCACGCCATCGTCTTCATGGCTTAGGAACTCACTTAGTCAAATTCTACCAAACATTAACACAAGAAAAAAAAGCCTCTGAGATACCAACTTCTGACAAGCTCTGTCAACACAAGTAAAATACTCTCAAAAGAAGGATGAAACACAAGCCAAATAATTTCATTCTGATTAATTCTCCAAACAGTTCATGGATAACTGAACCAGCCCCAAATTGTGCTGCCTCTAGCTCAGCAGAAAGGATAGAGGGAAGCCAAAGAGGACTACAAAATGTGTGAGAAGGACCAGAAGCATTACCAAGAGGGAGTAGGAAGGGGAGAAAAGGAGCTTTTCATTACCACAGGTTAAAAGAAGAGGAAACCACAGTTGTGGGGGTAAGCTAGAGCATTGCCTTTATTGTAAGCTGTACAGACATTACAGGAAATAAAACAAATGAGACTAAGTTGTTACTCATAGAAAAGCTTGTTTAGCGGATTAATTTACTGCCCCCTCTTAAATTCTAAGAGTGTGATTTTTGGGGTGTTCAGGAAACAAGATGTCAAAGACATTTTTCCTTTCTTCCTCTTGCTTATCTGGCACAATCATTTTCAGCTGTTTAACACAGATCTTTTAAAAAAGAAAAAACATATCCAAAACACTTAAGGACACAAACACCAGGGAGACATCATGGCTTACATCACAATATCAGTCTTTTATCACAGGTAATAGTTACTCTGTTCATCATTTAGATATAAACTTTGATTTAATATTCTTATACAAAATATTCATTTTTCAGAAATGAAAACTGATCTGCATACCTGCTGTCAAGGTTTTTACAATTCTGAACAAAGTCATGAAGTGGTGATAATGAAAACAAGGCATTTAGTACTGGGATGGCCACTTCTGGGCAGTTTTCCACATCCAGTCGATGAAGCAACTCTAAAACATCCCCTTCAGTCAATCGTAACCAGGCTTGCAGCAGCTTCTTCTTCATTACCTCCTTAACAGCATCTAATAATACAGGAATTTAAATGGTTTAAAATGTTAAAGGTCAAGAAATACCAAGTTTTCAACATACTTTCACAAATCATTTTTCTATAGAAGGCTTTTTGGAAGTAAGTTATTATATAATTGACCTTAACCTAACCTTAAAAGAATTAAAAAACAACAGTTAAACAAGAACTACCTATGGAGCACTACTACATTTTTGAGGCAACATATTTCCCTCCCCCCCCCAGGAATAAAAAAAAAAAAAACAAAACACCCTTCTGTCCAAAAAACAGCTACATCTAAAGACAGCACCTCAACCCAGAAAATCTACAAACCATGAACTCCTGTAGAGCAAGGAAATATTCTGAGGAAGCATTGTTATGTACTTGCTCTGTTTCAGGCATTTACAAATTGGCTGCTTCTGGAGGCAGGATACTACTGTACAGACCTTCAGTCTGATCTGCCACACAGAATTCTTGTGTTAATTCAATTACTCAACTGGATTATGAAATTTACGTAAAGATACTTTAAGTCCCTCCTCTCCATTGCCACAATGAACAAATAATTTCTCGATCAGTGGAGTACTATTTAAGTCAAGGAAGAAAGTATTTATGGAAACATCTAGAATATGTACATCTAATAAATACACACAGATTTAAACAGGGAAGTAGAAGGGGTAATAGTCTGGTGGAAGTAAAAACATACATAACAACTAAGGAGTAAAACAAGTATGCTCTTAGGACCTTTTAGAAAACAATATCCCTTATAAGGGAAACAGTGAAGTTCACACACACTGAGAACATTCATCTTTCCTCTTATATGTAACTTATGACAATAAAGACAGCACTTAAATATAGTCAAAAGTTCAAAAAGAGCTGTAAAAAGGCCTTGAAAGAGCTAAATTAAGGTCCTAAGAATGAGAAACCTCTCCAAGAAGGTGAAAACCATAAACTAGAAGAATGTAGTAAAATGAAAGAGAATGCAAGTGGAGAACTGACTCCGGAAAAGCACCCTGAAAAGTAGAACCAAGCAGAATCTAGATTATGTCTTCCAGGTCTTGTTTAATTATCCTTGTTCTGAAGCTGATCTGCAAAAACATCCAAAATTTCAACCTAGCAACCTTGAACGAGCAGGTTCCTCTCTTGTTAGCTTGGGAGTTACTCAAGTAAGCAAATTCAATAAAGATATACATATTCAGGGTTATAGAATTCACAAAACAGATCAAAATGAAGGAATACTAGTGGATGTATATGTAAATGCAGCCATTTTGGAACATTAACCTCTTTTGCCCACCAAAGAGCATACGATATCGATGATATCAGTGAGGCTACATACCCTGACAGATATTTTATCTTGTGCTTCTAGGTGTCAAGAAAAAGAACAAGTCCTCAATAGCTGGGATGAAGAATCATCCTAAGGAAGAGATAGACACCAACAGAGAAAGTATCTGCTCTAGATCACAAAAGAAGGCAGTTCTTTACGTTGAACACCTCAATGTCACTGAAACACAGGTCATGTAGAAATGCCGTACCTTCTCAGTAACGGAATACAACAAAGCCTTGGTGAAGGATCAAAGGAAAAAAATAGTGAAGGTAGCTTCCCCCCCACTTTTGAAAGATTACTAAAACGGAAATGCTTTCACCTTAAAACAAAAGGATTATCTGTAAAGATCAAATATTATTGGGGGTGGGGGGGATGGCAGCCAGCAGACAAGAAGTGGCTAGTTAGGTCAAACAGCAAACTAGTGTACCAATAAGAAAGAGAATCCAGAACATGGGTTTTTCAGTGCAGGACTTCAAAAACAAAACCTGACAAACTTCATTAGACTACTATAGAACAATTCATGGTAGGTGGGGAAAAATGCTAATTAAGACTTATTATACACAAGGAGGACTTCTTTTTAAGTGTAGTTCTATACAGCATAAGAAAGCACTCAGCTGATCCTCTCTTCCTTTGCTGTCAAGAACATACTAACATGATCCCCAGCTACCCAAGAAGAAAAAAACCCCACATGCATACATGACACACCTTTAAGAGCTTCAGTTACCAATGAACAAAGTACTTTTTGTCTTGTTCTCTAAGTGAATACCCACACAGTTCACAAGCAACACATCACTAAGCAAGGAAAATTCTCGGAGTAAAATTCCACAGGGCTTAGTACAGACTTTCCAAACAAAGTATGTGGATAACACAGTAGCACTTAAGTAAAACTGGCAGCTTTTATTGTAAATTTCACATCTATAATTGCTATTGTTGGGAAAAAAAAAAGTCACATTCTATGTAGGCAGGCCAAAATTGAGTCACTCAGATGCATATGACCTTTTGATCTTTTGGCAACACCACCACCACACACAATTATGGGTACACTCCGAATAGCTTTTTATATAAAAATGGTACAGTACAGAAGACCTCAAAAAGAATAAACCTCCTTCATGATGAAATGAATGAAGGTCAATCAAAAATTCATTAAAAAAGAAAATCAGTTAGTTAAATGAAAAACTAACGAGCTGAGCAGATTTCTCTCTGAATGCACATAGGAAATATTTTCAAATAATTATCAAACTGATATTAGTGTTTATATTTCAATTCTTTAATATATTTATTAGTTACAAAAATATCCGTAATGAAACATGTTTTAAAATACACTGAATTAAATAATTACATTTTTCCAATTCTGTGTTTAATTACATTGTTGGTTTTTTTTAATTTTAATAGCATTTGGTCTTATTTTAGAGCTCAGTGGCTTTCCAGTTTTTTGGAAGTGCAATGCTTCTCTGGTTTGTCCACTATCAGAGGACTGGAAAAATCAAAGCAGCAAGCAGAATTTCTTGTGCTTAAACATTTCCTGGTACCTCATGACTCCCTTTAAGCTCCTTATTCAGGGGCATCACAGCTTCCACACAAATCATCCCCAAAACATTAGAAAGTATTCTCTCAAATTTTTGTATTAAGACGCTGAGAAAGATGATCTCTTACCTGATCTGTCATTAAGTCCTTGTTCCAACAATTTTACTCTCTGTGCTATTGACAGAGCTCTCATGTGAACTTTTTCTGCCAAAACCTCAAAAAAAATTAAGACATTAAAATACATTTCTACAAACAATAACAACTGAATTCATTAACTACCTGTGGGTTTAAACTCTGTTTTATCCATCCACAGAAACCATAAGTCAATAAAAGCCTGTTAACACCTATACCATCAGCATTATAGTAATACATTAACAAGCAGATTCTTGTGCATAGAGTAAAATGTAAAATTAAATAAAGTAAGAATGAAGTTAACAAATAGCTTAGAAGCCTCGCAGCTCTGCTTGAATGCAACACGTGGATATGAAAACTATTCTCTCTCTTTAAAGCTCCAAAAGCAATGAATACCTGCAATGAAATGACTAAAGTATGTACTTTTCTTAAAGCCTACTAACAGAGATTCAGTTAAAAAACAGAATTTAATCTAAGTTAAGAAAGTACAGAAGATGGTTCTGTGTGACAAAATTGAACACTGTGTTTGAAGATCTTGCCTAAGACACCTCCATGAGAAATATACATAGTAGCATACTTTCTAGCCCTTGCCTCTACATGTAAAGATAAGTAATGGTCAATACTTCTCAAAATTGGAATACCAAAAATATGCAACCTTTTTACACTAGTATTGCTGTGATACTAACTTTACTTAATTATCTATTACATAATAATAGAGAAGAAAAATTGCTTCACAAACATAAAAAAATGCATAGAAAGAAAACAACAGATTCTATACATAATCGATACTTTTACTTTCTGATCCTGAATAGCTGAGTTCCACCACAACAGAAATTTCTATCAAGCAAGTTCTGTAGTCAAGTTTAAAGGTTTTAACTTGAAAACTTGTATGAAATCACTCCCCCCAAAAATTCTGGTAAGTAAAAATAAATTATTTAACCATTCTTAGTGTTTAACCAGTGAAATATAGGAAAATGGCTTTAAATCTTTTATTAAGTCAGTCTTTTAAATTAATATTAAGTGATCCAATTTACCTCATATGCTAGCTTCCTGACAGGTTCCTTTACATCCATAGTGCGGCCTACAATTTTTGGCAAAGTCCTTCCTGATGGAGCAATACATGACAGCACTGCACGCCTCACTTCTGAATTTGAATCATTTTCAAGCAGTGTGTTGTAAACTGAAAGTAATATAGTCATAATAATGTTTTCATAAGAGTTTGAAACATTATAGAAAAACAGAAAATTCTCAGAAAAAAAAAAATCAGCAGCTGTTAATAAAACACCTCCCTCACCCCTGCATAGCTCATACAAATTTAGGGAACAGTTTAGGGTCACAACCCCAAGATTTTATGGTAATTACATGAGATTCTTTTGAGATCATGAGCTATGATCTCAAAAGAAATTCAACTAAGAAAATAGTGTTTGCAATGATAAATAGGATCTTCAGTTAATAACTCTGAAAATTGCTACTCTATATCCCACCTATAAATACCCACTTTGTCATTTAGTGGACCAAAAAAAAAAGCTTCCAAACGTTGGCTCCTTAAGACCTCTATTTACTGGCTATACAACCTCATTATCTTTGAGGTGGATCCTGAAATTTTCCTATAAATGGAAAACTGCAATCTCCATTAAGCCCACCAAGAATCAATTAGTAAATCTGTCCTGTAATGCTTTTTGTTATATTCTTGATCCTTCTTCAAAATTAAAAGCAGTAACAAAAAGAATTTAATCGGAGAATACTTGAATTCCCCTTCTCGCTCTATGAGACTGATTGCCTATGAAATTTATGTGCTCCTAAATAAGCAACTTATAAGGTACCTTAACAACAACAAAAAAAATCCCCAACTAACTTACTCTCTTCACAAAAGAGAGTATGTAAAGTTTAAGCAGGGCACAATTTACATAACAACAGTTGTACTAGTACAAACCTACAGTCCGTCTACCTGAGGCAATGGGAGTAGCTGTTTAATCAAGAATCATACCATACACAAAGAAACCCACAAAAGGGACAAAAACAGCATCAAGAAACCTGGGTTCCTGAGGTGCTCATCTCTAATTGATCCATGAACGCAATGAGATTTTAAAAAAAAAAAAAAAAAAAAAAGGCCGGGGAAAAAAGCATAGATTAACGATGTCAGCAACCCATTTGCCTCTCATGGAGCAGCCAGCCATACTTTTGAGACAAAACGAGTTTTCCTGTTACCATCTCTACTCCTCTAAGTGGTTTTGTACAAATTCAGTTAATAGTATAAAAGGGTCCTTAGAGGGTAAGAACTGAGCAAGCATGTATCGTATCTCCACCCCAATTCCCAACACAGCATTATTTTCACCATCCTCCAGCTACATTCAGTTCATAGAACAGCCTGAGCCCAATATGAATTGTCTGTTATTTAATCACCAGTGGATCTCTCCTTCAAACAGTTCTGTCTTTTCCCCTTGAAGATACAAAACTCTTGCATCTACAACCTCCTCTGGCAAAGAGCTCCACAGTTTACAAATTATTACAAGAATACCCACTAAGATTTGTTTACTCAATGCTTAAAAGAAATGCCTAAAAATGTTTTAAAGTAATGTAAATCAGCAAATATTGTTCTTTAACAAAAACCCAATACTACTTACTGTTAACAACAGGACAGTTTTCATCCTTAGGATCTTGAAGTCTCGACAGAGCTAAGACAGCTTGAATTCTCACATTCGAAAATTTATCTTTAAGTCTAATCAGCATAGCTTCATTAATTCTATCAAATAAATCATCATCGATCTGGGCATTCTCTGGCATATTTCCCAAAATCTTATTAACAAGCTGGCATGTTCGAAACCTAACTGCATGGCTGTTCGCATTGTGAGACTTAGGGAAAGAAAAAAAAAAGTATTCTTATAATCACAGTTTTCTCATTTCCAACATAAGGTTATAAATATGCACATGTAAGTAGTTAATATTCTATACAGTACATGAAATATGCACTTCTGTATTTCAAAAGCTTTTCCTATTTAAGTTTATTTTTAGTAAGATTAAAAAGTTAGAGCTGGAAAACAATTGTGGCCCATCACTTATATCAGTGGCACTTTACATAATTAGCAATGCCTTCACAAAGGAAGAAACAAGCTCACCACTCAATGCAGATTACAGCACATTAGCTAACTTACCCCTCTGTCTCCATACAACATTAGAGGAAAAAAAAAAGCTATTAGCAATGATGTCTAGTGATCTTGGCCTGATCAATAATTTTTCCATGTCAAAACACTAGTTTAAGAATACATAATTCTACTTGTGTTTTCATGCTATTGGAACTGTTGATCTTCTTTCTATATAAGACTTGCAAATAAGGAGAAAGCAATAATACATATGCCAACCATACCTGTATGAAACATCTTTTTAATATTTTTACTTATCAAAGAAACAGTATAAATTCATTTCCACACCACTTCCACAATTTCACACTTACAAATGCATCTACAGTAGAGCCTATAATGACCTATAATTCTCATTGGCCTAACTTTTGAAATACAGTTGTTGGGTTATGGGGGGGGGTGTTTGGGTTTGGGGGGTGGTGTTACTCATCAAGCACCAGCTTTGCCTTGCTTTCACTTTATAAGTTTGTAGGTGTAAACTCGAGCACCAGCAAGTTTTTCCCACTGCATGAAGTTTCCATTTGTTATGTTAAAGATTTAATAAGTGTTACTATACCTCAAGCAGAAAGTTAAACACATAATTCAGAAGCAAATTATCTTCTTCTCTTTCCTCACTACCATCCTCTTGCTCCATTTGACAAAATGAAGTAACAAATTTAGCCACAAAATTGATCACTTGTTCCACTGCTGGTTCTCGTCTGTAGATTATCATAGCATATTTCAAGAAATGAATAAATTTTTCGTGAAAATCTTCCTTATCTTCCAACTGAAAAAAGTAAAAATCACACCACAACAAAAGGTAACTACTTGGTTCATCTTTCAAAAGCAAAATAAAATAAATGGTTTTATAATTGACAGCTTCCATTTAAATTTTTAAAGCGCTAAAGCCAGCAGTTAGGGCACAACCGCTGTTGTGCGCTCTTCACTGAATATTTTGCTTTAACTCCACAGCAGGCGTATGTCTTGACCGTTGGGCTCCATTCTGCAGTTTACATTTACCTGCTAACAGGCTTCAGAACGGCAATCGACACCCTCATCCATTATTATGTGCCACACCTACTTCTCTGATATCCAAACACCTTTCAGCAACACCATTAATACCTGCCGTGGGCTGTTCTTACACCCATGTTCGCAAGAGAAAACTGTATATAATAGTTTAGCGTGTGGCGTGTTGGTTGTTGTTTGGGTTTTTTTTTTTTAAAGTCGCAGTGCTCTTCTTAGTCATACTGGCCTCAACGCTTGTTTTGGGGGAAACAAGGCCGAAGAGGCCCCCTGCCCTCTGAAGCAAAAGCAGAGCAGATCCTGAGCGCCCTCCTTTTCCCCTCAGCCCGGTGGGTCACCGCTCCTCCCAGCCGCTGGCACGCCCTGAGGGCAGGCGTACCTGATTATAGGTGCTCTTCAACGCAACAACAAGTTTCGCGTGGTTCTGGTGAGGCTTTTGGGCCAGCTGAAAGGCTT
Organism: Gavia stellata; assembly: GCF_030936135.1. Lineage (NCBI taxonomy): Eukaryota > Metazoa > Chordata > Aves > Gaviiformes > Gaviidae > Gavia > Gavia stellata. Next base: position 17,996,749 of record NC_082598.1, on the reverse strand, counting down.
CCTTGATTTGCAGAAGCTTCTTTTTTGCTCCCATGGCTGCAGAGGAAAGGGACGGTCACGTCACGACGCCCCTGCTCCGGAGCCCCTTACCGCAGAGCCGCCCCGGGAAGGCGGAGAGCTGCTGTTCCCACACAGGGCCCTGTAGCAGCAAGGCCGCTCCTAACGGCGGAAGGAGCGCCCACCGCAAGCGGACCGAGGCCAATAGCCAAGCCAAGCCGCTCCTCGCCTCCTGCTCTAGCCGCGGGGCCGTCACCGGAGACCGGCCACCGGCAGCCACCGCGCGCGCACCAGCAACGGCCGCAGCGCCCGCGCCTCCAGCTTCAAACTCGGCGGGAGTACCTCTCCCAGTCTCGCGAGAAAATCGGTCGGCGGGAGAGGGGGTGCGCGTGCTCGTCTCCGCGCGCTGGAGGCGGGTCGAGGATTGGCCCGTGTCGCGCCGCTGGCAGGGCGGGCAGTGGTGGGCGGCCCGGCCGAGCGGCCGTTAGTCGGGGAGCGCGCGGAATGCGTCGCGCCGCCATCTTCCTGTGGGACGGGCTGGGAGGGAGAGGGTTGCGGCTGAGGCGGCGCAGGGTCGCGGCCGGCTTCGCCTCCGCCTCCTGGGGCGCGCTCATGGCAGGAGCGGCTGTTTCAAAACAGACTCGAGATCGGCCCTGCTGCGGCTGAGGAGAAGCGTCGGGCAAGAAGATTTCCAGAATGTATGTTTGTGCAAGGTAGTTGAATAAGCCCGACGAACTCGGGTACTGCCCTCAGCCACTCTCCCAAAGTCCTCTCCGGACGTGATCATCTGGAAAAATGAGTATAGTTGCATTTTGTAAACGGGAGCCTTACACCGGAGCAATTGGGGTAGCAAACCAAGAAAGCCCAGCCAGTGTCTTAATCCCTTTGGAGAATGTACATCCAATGAGACAAAAAATGCTCAGCTACTGTATCTACAGCAAGATATGTTTGCCTATTTTAAAGTTCACTTTTGCCTATTTTAAAGATTTAGGTTACAAAGGAGATTAAGTTCACTAGGTAAGCGGTTAAGTAACTGGTTACTTAGTTCTGTGGGTGAGCTACCTAGGCTGAATCCAACTTGCAGACTGTGTGTTTCTTATTGAAACACCCTCCTGTTTTCTATCAGCTCTAAGGGGGGTTGAAAAGATGCATAGTATGGATAACTGACTTGTTGGAAGGCGTATTTGTATTCCTTACAGACTGAATCTTTTACTAGTGGAACTTTTCCTCAAATTTTCAAGCATTTGTTGTGAACCTAGTGTTTTCCCAGAAAACTTGAGAATAGTGATAAATTCTGTTTCTCATTAAAAACAGGAAAGATAACTAAGCTCAAACTCCAGAGACATGTTGCAGGTTTCAGAACATACTGCGAGACAGGGACTGATATTTAATGAGAAGCAAGGCAGGGGATGATTAGCTGAGTGGAAACATTCTGAGCATATATTTAATTACATGGACAGCATTCAAAAATGTGAACAGTAGTTAACTGTGAACACTAGGAACTTAAGGTATTTGATGTCTATACGTGTTTGGGCTTTAAAAAGAAAGTGTCTGATTACCTCAAGTGGAGATTGTTATCTAGTAAGAACAGATGACATACCATCAAATGACAGCAGGTCAAATAGGCAGAACTTATCCTGAAGAAGGGTAGCTTTTGGCTTTCGAAGAAAAAAAACACCTAACAAATAAAACAGATAAGCACTAGGGGTCAGTCTTGTTCCAGACCTGCATCTTCCCGGTGTTTTATTTAAGTAGCAGATTTTTATCGACAAAATAATGGAATGATTTTCTCTTTACAATTATGTCAAGGATTATAGGGTATATGAGCTGTATGTGGAGAATGGAGGGCAGCAGCAGGAAAAAAAAACCATTCTATTTTACACATAAAAATAAATCTTAAAATCAGTTATACATATGGCAGAGAGGTTTTTTCCTGATGTATTGGTTACCATACATTTGTGTATGTTTAAAACAGATACCTGCTTTTTAAAGGTGAGTCATTTGTATTGTGTATTAACTTTTAAAACTTACGGATCTGGCCTAATCCCCTTCTGCTCCTAGAGAGCAGGAAATAGTTTCTATATGCACAAGTACAATAGTAATATAGAATCATATATGTTAACTTTTTTCTAGAAGTTTTTATTTTATGTTGGAGAAATAGTCACTTTACAAAAACACCATAATCAACAGCAAATCCTCAATGAGTTTTGGAAGGTTATATTTTCTAGGGAAATACGAGGTGTAACCATCTTTCTATTAAGATATTTTTACTGGGAAATTAACCTAATCTAGCTTTTTTTCTGCTATAGGAAAAGACGACTATGGAAACAGGAAGACAAGAGGATGTGGAGAAGAGAATGGAAACAGGAAAAGAGGAGCAGGTAAAACTTTTGTGATTCTTGTGGCTTTAAAAACCCAGGACTTTTATTTTAAGTGAAACTAATAATGCGAACTGAATTATTTTTGATTCACATATGTTTGGCAGCCCATATGTGCCTGCTTGCATCTCAGATCTACAGATGAGGATTTTCCCTGGTGAATACCTTGCAGTACCTTGTGATGGATTTCATCTAGGATGTAAGATTTATTTCTTCCAGTCTGCTTTAAATATTTCTGCTAGGCTTTGTATTTCTACATAGAAATAGAGGTCATGCTTCTGTTACGACAAATTGAAGTCTAACACAGTTAGACATACTGCCTTTCAGGGTAAACGTGCCACAGGAATCCAGATTCCCAGTATCATAATTGGTATTTCATGTGTAGGTATATAAAATGCTGAAGTAGGATCACAAGTGCTCGCCATTTAGACTTTGCTCTGCATAAAGTGTAACAGTCTCCCTGTGATACCAGGTACTATGTTCAAGTGATGGAGGTGTTTTGCTGACATAATTTTTACAGGTTATGTTTCAGGGCCTTGACTGCACTAATAAGCCTTAATGGCACCTTACCAGCCTCACCTGGGGCCTCCAGCCACACCCCTTGCCCATGGGCCCCGGAACCCCTGGGCCTTCAGTGCTTTTCTGAGCTAACTCAGGGTTTAGGGAGGGCCAGCTGCTTCCTGAGGGATGGATACAATGACCAACTGGGAGGGCAAGGACCTCACCAGGAGCACGTGCCCAGAGGTTGTGGCTAGTGGGTTTCACAGTTCTATCTGAAAAGGAAAGGTATGGTGAAACTCAGAACCTTGAATGGTGCTCCAGGCTCTGGAGGGAAGTGTGCTCTAATAATTCAAGATTTTTTCCTTGTCCTTTGAAATAGTGACTGTATCTGCTATGCTCTGGTCTACTTCTGGTTGTCTCTCTCTATTTCTGACCCATAGTTTTAGATCCTCTCTCTTTCCTTTGTCAGTCCTGTTGTGTGAGCAAATACACAGTGCCACAGGGTAAGCCAAACTTGCTGCATGCCAGTTACTTTGTGGTAATTTTAGATGTAGGTCACTGGGTAAAAAACAGGTTAAAAAAAGGGAAGTTGTTGCTATCCGATTTAGTATGTGTTCAAGGAGTTTTATAACTGATGCATCTGGTTGGTTCCAGTTTCCATGTTAAAGATATAAGCACAATAGTATTTCATCCATAATCGGGCCATCATTATGTAGTAATCAGAGGTTCTGTTCACCATATTCCTCCAAAACTTATGTATACGTAAGTCAGCTATAAAATTGTACATACATTTTTTAATAGTAACTGTTTTCAGTCAATGAGGAAATCAGTAGCACTTCTGGTGGTTTTTGAATTGGACTCTCAAATCCTGTTTGCTTTAGAGGTGGGAAGAAATGAAAATTATAAAGTAGTTAAATATATTTTATTTATAAAATTCTATATATATGTAATTACCCAAGATGTACCAGTGCCAAAAACAGTTTATACTTGTCCTTTTTCTTGCATTCAATCCCAAAATAAGCTTTATTGCACGTAGGATAGTGAATTAGGTGAGCAGGATAGCTGCTCTTAAAAGTCTTCTGACTACTTTTTTTAATCCTTATTTCCTTTTTTTTTTTTTTCCCCCCTGTAAGAAGGAAAAAATAGTCCCCGACTTCTGTATTCTGGGGTCAAAAAGCTACCGTGGGACCAAAATGAATTTAAGTGGAGATCAATAATGAGGATAGTGATTTATGAATTAAATTAGAATCTCACTTAGGGATGCATCTTCTTGTGTTGAGACACTAACTTGGGAAGTTTTAAATCTGTTTTATTGATACAGCTTTGTCAGTTGAAACATGACGTGACAGTTAATGACTGACTGTATTGTTCTACCATTTTCAAATGCAAAGTTTATTGGGCTGCAAAACAGCAGTAGAGTGTAATCTGGGCCATCAGTTTAACTTTGCCCTCATGTATTAAAAAAATAAATAAATCCCACTGACTTCAGTAGTACTGGTATTCAGACAGAGTGGAAGAATTGGGCTCTGTATTAATTGTGTTTTGGGAAAGCTGTTTAATATGTTAAAAAAGGCACAAACTTAAGTATTAAGCATTTGCAATAGAAGTATCTTCTTTATGTCTTGGAATTTGGGGTGTGTGGATCTTTTAAGAGTAGCTAGTCTGAAGATTTCAGAAGCTATATAGTATGCATGCTCAACAAACCGGAGGTATCAAAAATGGAAGGCTTATAGTCTTTTACTCATATGTGACTTGTTTTTTATAATAAAAAGGAAATTAGTTAATGCATCTGAGCAGTAAAGCTATAAACCTGTGTACAGTTACTCATAGACTTATAAAGACTGTAGTGACATGACCACCTTTTTTCATAATTTACTTAAAACTAATGCAGCAATAATAATTCAAGCAGAAGCGTATGTGTGTTTTCTGTTTAGACTTTTAATCTGTCTTTGCCATGTACTGCCCCAAGTTCACAAACATTCTGTAATCTACTTGTGTTTCATGTGGTTCTCACAAAACCCACATTTGTATAGTACACATTTACATTATGCTTTGTGACATCCTTGCTTTGTCATCTTATCTATAGGGGATCCCTAGATCAATTATAAGAAAAAAAAAAAAAGGTCCAATTCTCATTGAAATGCTCTGGCTTTATCTGCTGAAATTCTGTTACTGAAACCAAGTGGGTTTTTTGAGTGGTGGAACTAATGGACTTGAGTCACCTATGAATATGTGTTCTGTGGTTGCATTTGCTGGTGCATGAGTGCTGATTGAAGCTTTTACAGTGTTTGAAATACTGACTGACAAGTCTTGTCTGGACTCAGAATACTATACCAGTGACAAATTATGTTCTGCTAAAACACCAGCTTGTACCAAAGCCTCAAGTTTTTCCCTTTAACCCCCCAAAATACATAAAGAGCCTACTTGAAAATATCTCAGTGGTTTATTCCTTTCCCAGTGTACCTGAAGATCCGTGCTCCTCTGCTCTGTCTATGCCTATGTAAGTGAAGTCTCTGTCCAGCCATGCATTCAGGTCCAGCATGTCCTCTGCTGTTCAGTAGAAAAAACATGAATGTTACTATCTGTCTAGTAGAGCAATAACACAGGTAAATTGTAAATATTGTAAATACTTTTAAAACCTTTTGCATTTTTCTTAATTTGCTTTCTCTTTTCACTCAGTTTTGTTCTTTTTCTGAGGAAACAAGGTGCTAGGAAATTACTCTAGCCCTTTGTGTTCTCTTGATTATCCTAATAAGCTTGTCAATTTTATGAAAAATTTACATATAAGTTCCTACACTTTTTTTCTCAAATTGATGACCATGTAGAGAAGATATTATAACCATATTAACTGAGTTAAACTTAAGTGTGAGTACGTGTCTTATCAGATACCAGACAATTGACAATGGCATGTCCTTATGCCCTAGTCATAGAAAAAGTTTCAGTCACAGGCAGCAGCATCTTGGACACTAATGCCAATGAATGAAGAAACTATACTTAGTCATTCCTGTGTACAAGGCTCTGTTTCTTGCCTTTTTTTATTAATGTTTTGTCTGGGCTAAACTTCTCTTCCCTGCTTAGCATCTCCCAGCAACTGAGACCATCTTCATTTTCGTTCCTGGCCTTTCCCTTCTCCTACGCTGCGTTTCTCAGACGGTCTCTGTTTCCTCTTACTCCTGGAGTGAAGATTCTTTCTGCCTCTGGAGATGTAGAGTCCCTCCTTTTCTCCCAGCAATTGGAGGGTTTGGTTTCTCTGTCCCAAGGTCTTCTCTTTTTACATCTTCTTATTCCTCCTTCTCCCTACTGCCTGCAGGCATTCTTCTTCGGCCTCTTGGGGTGTTTATTCTTAACAGTGCTTTATCTCCTTTTGCCCTCACTGAGGATTTCCATTTTTTGCTGAGGATTTTCCCTTTTTCCTTTTGCCCTGCCCTTAGCTGACACCAGATAATCCTCCTTCCCAATTCTGATAGTCCTGAGGAAGCTCTTTTTCAAATCCACCACTAGCAAAGTGGAAGCTTCTTGCCTGAGAAGGGCAGAAAGTATGGCCAGGAGGTGAGACGGTAAAGCTGCTGTACCTGCATGGGGCAGGGGGGAACAGGCAGCCTCATGTCCCCTCTGGCTGGCTGCAAGCCAGCATGAGCTGAGATAGGGCCCTCAGCCTGCTCCATGGGGTCCCTTATACTGTCTGCAGTGACACATCAAAGGGGTGTTGAGCAGCTCTCAGCTTCTCCTACCTGTTCTTTCTCCCTCTTCCTCTTCTCCATCTCTCTGACTTCACCCTACTTTGCCTTTTCCTCTCCCCTTTCTCTTCTAGACTTGTTTAAACATGTCCACTAACCATTTTCTTCTTGCATAACACTTTACTGAAGCATTCTTCTTTAAAAATCCCATTATCTTAATAGCTTGCCTTTTTTGTGCCCTTTTTTCTGCCTTTTCTGTCCTTTTATTTATTTTTACGTGTACAAGCCTGGTCTCTTTGAAGAGAGGGAACGGTTTGCAGATGAAAAAAAAATGACATGTAACATTGTCGGTTTTCTTCTGGCACCTTTCCAATGCCTTTAATGTAACTGACGTGAACTGACCGGTCTCTTTGGATAAGGCAGGCAGACCAGATCCTGGACATGCTCCTGGGCTCAGCTGTGCTCTCGTGTGCCTCTTAGCTGGAAGAACTGCTCCATTCTGCTTTCAGCTGAGCAGCGAAAATTGAACAAGGTTTTCTTCATCTCTTTATTGGTCCATCCAGACTCGGAGAGGATTGCCAAAATAACAGAGCTTACAAAAGGTGCCAACACCGTCCTCTCTGATGAGCTCTGCAATCCTTTAGCAGCCCAAGAAGGTAACATGATTTAATCTGCAGACGATCTCTATAACAGATCCCCAGCAATGTCTGTGCTGTTGCCTGTATGGCTGGCTCAGCGTCTCCTGCGGGGAATTTGTAGCATCCAGCCGCTGGCATCTTCTTCTGGCGGAAGCTCAACCATTTGAAGAGAAGGGGAGGGAAAAGAAAATCCCCATCAGGATGTTTGCACATGCTGTTCTCTGCCTCTTTGCCTGGGTGTTCTGCTGAAGGACTGGGACATCTGCACAGAAGGGAGAGCCGCGGTGGCTGGAGCTCGCCCTGGTTGGGGCTGACGTTCCTCCAGCGCTATGGGGGTTTGAGTGCATGCAGGGTGCCGGGGGAGGCCAGCAGCAGGGGATCGCACTGCCCGGAGCGTACACAGACAGACTTGATTAAAATATTTCAAGCCTAATGGCCTCTGGGATAAACAAGATTCATCAGCCCGGGACTTGCAATGGGTCTAAAGCCGCTCGCAGCAGCTCGGCAGAGGAATGCAATCAGGAAATGCACATGAAAATGTGCAAGAAGATTGCCCAGCTCACTAAGGTAAGTCTCGCTGTTGCAGCCTTCCCAGGGAGGTGAGGCTGCCCTGGGCGGGGGCGGCGGGGCTGGCTCGGAGCTGCCTCCTCTGATGGCCCCTGTCTGAGAGGAGGGAAGTGACACCGGTCCTCTCTTATAAGGCGGTTGCTGAAAACATCGGTGTGCACAAACTTCCTTTCAAACAGTTCCCCCGCGGGTGCTACAGACCAACCTTAGAGGGTTGTCTGTGGCTGACGATCGACGTCTCGCACTTAACCGCTCTAATTAGCGTGCAACAATAGCGAGCAGAGCTCAAGCTCTGCGAGGACATAGGGTTTGTCTGTGTGGTGCTCGGAGGGATTGACGGTATCCACTTTTTTCCTGAATTACGAAGATGGCAATTCATTTGCGTTTTATAGATTCTGGAGTAATACTGTTGCAAAGCTGCAGCCGAACTGTGGTACTAAAGTACAATATTACTTGTGATCTTGTACTTAATTGTTCCTGATGTGCATAAGTAGAGATACTTTAAATGACATTTGTGAAAAAGAGAAGTTGGAAAAGAGGCAGGACTAAATTACGTAGTATATTGTAGTGAAACTTTTAGTCAATACCGAGTTACACTACAAAATACTTTGAACATTTTCCACACCATGTTAATAAATAAGAGAAAATCTGTAGGAGGTGGCAGTTATCTTTTAAGTTATTTTTATGCTGCACTTTCGTCAGTGAGAAAAGCCTATTTCCTACCCTTGTTTACCAGTCCAGCTTTTACATGTTCTATAACTTCACTGCAATTGGTAAAGACATTTTAGCTATGAAAAAACACTGACAATGAAAAAACACTGACTAAAAATACAGGTCAGACAATAGGAAATCATTAAGATGTTCAAGTTAGAATGGCTTACTAGTTACAGTGCTTCTATTCTCATCTAATGATGACTGTATGTGATAATGTATATTGTGTATGAATACATACACAAGTGCTACATATTTTTATACATATACTTGGTATGTTATACTTACTGTATTATACCAATACTTACTTTACTGGTGCTTTGATTGTATGTTTGTATAATAGTATTTGTACACAATCCGATCCTTATTTTTTGCCTGTGAATGCATACATTACTCTTCAAGGTACATTTTCATTCTGTAGTAATTGAAAGAAAACTATGCAAATAAACATCTTTTTTTAATTATTATTTTGAATACAGATATGTTTGAGCAAAGTCTGTAAAAATTCTTAGAGAAGCACTTTCTGTTTATTGATAACATACCTGATTCCTCAACCACAGTGAAATGAACATGAAAGATGACTGTAAATTAGATTAAGATGTCCTGAGTAGTTCCCTTGTTTTCTGTCTTGTATTCACTTGCTGTCTTTGATCAGTTTTGCATGCTAAGTAAAATTTGTCCATAAGTATCACTCAAAAAAATCAGAGTATTACCTTTTCTAATACAAAAGCAATAGCTGGGTCTCTATTAATTGATAGCTTATACTTCACAGTAACAAGAATTGAGGAACCACCAGCTCCTTCTTTCTGGGTGATCCATTTCTCAACAGCAGACTTAAGAGTATACTGATGGGATCTGTGCAAAGAAACTCTTGTTCAAAATTTTCAACTCTCAAGCTAAACTCATTTTCTGTAGAGATTTCTGTGCCTTTCTTTATATAAAAAGTGATTCCTTTTAAAGTCTCTCTAATCTCAACTACATTTTGAGGAAAAAATATCTCATTCCTTTCTGAAAACTCTTATAGGACTTTATAAATCTTGTCTTTGGATTGGGGAAGAAAGTTCTGCTATTTTAGCAGCAAAAGGGGGGGAAAAATCACCCCAGTGCAAAGGATCATGACAAAATTTTATTGCAGTGGGTTTTTTTTCAGATGCTTTTGCTAGATTTCTACTGTTAAAATGTGGGGGGTATGATTTCTTTACTTTTAACAGAATTTCCCCTCCGGATACTTTTCAGTCATCTGAAATAAAGATGATTTATATCTGAAGCTCAAAAAAGTACTTCTGAAAAGCAAATAATTCTGTTTTGGAATGTGGCCTTTAAGACCCAATTTTCTCTGCAATAACACTACACTTATAGGGAACTCATGGCAGAATTGGAATTCTAATCATAAGCTTTCCCTTCTAAATTCTGGGTAGACTAATACTCTACCAACAGCAAAGATCTGAGAAGCAAAATCTGAGATCAGGTAAGCTGAAAAATGGCTATTTGGAAAATTTGTTATAATTGGTTTTGGCCTAGGATCTTTGAGAGCTCCCTTTCAAATCACTGTTTTCTTGGCTATATTACAGTCGGGATAATTAAAATTAAAATACCTCCTAACTTTAAATTGCCTGTAGTGCTTTCCCTTCCCATTTCTAACCTAGTATGCAATACTACTGTCTGTTATACAGCTGCAACTTCCTGTCCCAGTGATGTTAGATTTTCATTGATGGGGAGATAATAATCTAAATACTCATCCACTCTGCATTGTGCCAGGAGAAATTAATACAAAATGTTTAAATTAGGTGTAGGATACAGAGCTTGACTTACATTCTGTTTCTTTGTTACATAGTCAGTAGTGGCTGCCTCCTACTCTCAAAGGCAAAGGAGGGGGTGTGCAAAGGCATCAATACCAGAACCAAACTGGGTGAGGTGATCGAGTTTCCATTCTTGCATGAAGTGCTGATTACATTGTAGACATGGGCTGGTATAGGGAATCCCCGTAGGTAATCAGGACACAGAGATCCTGAAAGCTACTCCCATTCTACTGCCCTGCTATTTCTGCTTTTGGAGAGGTAGAATATAGTAAGTTTTCATACATTCAGTTGTGCATTGTTCTGTTCTGCACCTTTTTGGCTGTAGCAGCGAAAATACAAATCTTTGGAAACGTTTTGTTTGCTTTGGGCAGCAAACTACTGCTTTTTTGTAGCCCATTTATCAGTATTTTTAGATGCCTGGCCCTTCTGACAGAGTTTTACTTTTTCTACTGTTGACATGTAGAACATACATTGTTTCTCCACATCGAGCTATTATCAATGAGCATAACCAATGAGCATATTTGTAAGCTCAGTCAGGCTACCTGTTCTGCTCTGCCCCACTCTTTCCCCAAAAGTAAGGTGACCTTTGCATTTCAAGGCAGAAGTGGCCACAGATTCTTGTTTACCATTAGACATCTATCTCCCCACATTTGAAGTACACTAATGAAAATATGGTATGGTTTTATTATTAATTGTACATTTTAGGTTTTGCTTTTAAAGCCTCATGTCCCAGTGCTAAATGAATATGTGGGACAACCGGGTTTTGTTTGAAAAACATATATGTTAAAAAAAGGGTATATTAAAAAGTGCAAACTGATTTTTATTTTTTTCCCATAGATGCAGGTAAAATGTTTAAAAGCCCTGGTAAGGTTATTGAGTTTGGATGGAGCTGTCTAGGCCTTCTGAATTTTGACCTTAAAATCAGGTAACATTGCAGCTATTTCCAGATGAGCTATGCTTTGATTTATGAACTTACAGAAATTAAAGCAGAAACATTCTGCTTGCAAATGGGAATGTCCATCTGTAGTTGTCATTCACATATACGAATCACACATTTAGTTGGTAGGTACCTTTCCGCAACACTAGTGCATTCCAGTTAATAGGGACTTGAAGTTAGCGTATTCTTATGATTGTAGCAGAATGCATGACTTTGTACCAGTAATTAAGTATAGACTTCTCCCTCAGACACTGGGCCCTTGGCATGCTGTTTTGTGCTTGCCAGGTCTTTGTATTTCTGATTTGTTTAGCAATAACGTGGAGTTTAAAATGCATGGTGACTTTATAAGACACTTTGGGTGTCACTCCCTGCTGCCTCAAACTATGGATTTCTAACATCCATTGGCTACTACAGGATTTTCATGTGCTAACGGATTCTCAGGGCAATATTTTTTACTTAGGATAGGATGAGAAGGGCAAATGAACTCCTGCAGAGGGGTGCTGAGGAGAGTATCAGCTTTCATTGAAAAGGCAGTTGGGGCAGGGCAGGCAAGAACGAGATACACTGCAGATACCCATGTTATTCAGGCTTCTTTTCAAACCTCTGCCAGTGGGGCTCAAACCAAACCTGCTGTTTTGGACTGCACTTCTGGAACCAAGCCTAATATGAATAACTAGGATGATGACATTACTTGGTGATCAGAGAGCTACCTAAGACACAAAATGGTTCTGTTTCCTTCTTAGAGACAAATTCCTGGATACCAATAGAGGAATGTTTTTAATGAGAGTAGATAGTTACCCTAAAACTCATTTTCCCTAGGGGTTCATCTGACTCTGTATTGGGAATTTGGGACCCTTGTTGTAAGAAGCACATTTTAAATTGCAGTGTTTCTGGTCAAGTAGATTGTTGGTCAAAAAATCAAGCAGTCTGGCAAGAATTTTGTGTATGTATGTTGGATACTGTGAGTCTTAACAGAGGAAAAAAGTGCCGATGCAAGGAAAAGTTAATTGCTGGTAAAATACAATTATGAACCCTTTTCTTCCTTCAGGGGAAAGAAATGTCAAAAGGGAGCAAGTGTGTTCCTCTTCTAGAAGCAGCAGCATAGGCAGATGTTCCTTAATGACTCTGTGGAGCAGCTGAAAATGTTACACACTCTGGCTGCTTATTGCCACCAGGCACCAGGTTTATTGCCCCTCAGCTCAGTCAGCAGTGTAGAAAATATGAACATTGTTTAATAAGCTTCAGTGAAAAATCAGCCAGATAAGCAAAACCCACTTTCATTAGTTATTTAAGGAAAGATGTCTGACTTTTGCACAGAAGTGTATGCTCAGATTTGGTTCTATTAGCTTCACTCTGCAGGTGGAAATTTAGAGAAGAATTAGCAAGTGGCCTGGCATGTGTGTGAGGGCATAGATTGTTTACACCACTCCAGTGTCTTGTAGCATGGCTGTATATTAGATCTTTTAACCTTTCCTGATTTATTTGCCATTAAAAAAATGGCTGATATGTTTAGGAATGAAATATGATCAAATTCTAATGGCTTATTCTGGAAGCACCTATCAGCTGAGCAACTGTAACAGAGCACTGCTGTTGTCTACTCATGTTCCTGGTTGAAATATGTTGCCTTTTTCACATAGTTTAAGCTAAGTTTATTTACCTTATTTACTGTGGTATGTTAACAGTACTCCGTAACCAATGCTTACAGTGGCTCAGCTGATGCGCAGTTAGTTGTTATGCTGCCAGAGTTCTCCTGTGTGCTTGAGGCTTTTTGATCTCAGTTCTCTAGAGACGTATTCAGTATTCTACAGAAATGAAGCAAAATGGAACAGCATAAAAACTAGGATCATGGTTTTGGAGCAACAATATTTTTCCTTTGGGCAAGGAATATAAAAACTGGTTTCCATGTAGGCAAAAAGAAATCATCTTTTCATAAAGCTGCTTACATTATATACTAACAAGACTAACAAAGTCAGCTATCAATATCCCCATGTACTTTGATGATGTATTTGTTTTAATTATTTTTATGTACAATTTTCTACCAAGATTTCAAAGCTAGCGTTATTTTTGCCTACCAGCTGATAAAAACGTGCAGACTAAGATTTCTTAACTTGCCATCACTACATTTTTCTTACAGAACTAAAGGGAACTCCTGGATCATAAAATCCATGTGCAATGTCATATAATTGTGTTGATCAACTAGTCAAAAGCAGTATTAAAGCTGCTATTTCTATTAGCAAGTAACCCAGAATCTTATTATTTGACGGCTAGAAATTGACATTGAAATTAATTCAAGGTATAAGAACAACATCTATGTATTGAAATTACCTTCTTACCATGCAAATTTGTCCCTGACTATACCAAGTTTACAGAAAATCTTGACAGCCTTAGTAATCAACAACTCAAAGCTATTTTATAATGAAAACTATATACTAAATTCAAGTCACTTTTTCAAGGAACCCTAGTTAATGTTTATATACAAAATATTCTGTGTTTCATTACTATATGCATTACAGGCAATAGGTAATAAAATATCTAGTGATCCATTAATTGCACAAAAGAAAATTGCAAGGTTATAGTTTTTTTATGTTCTATCATTTCTTCATGGATAATATATAAAATCACCCTTTTCAGTGACACTATAACTGTACCTCTCTCCTAACATTTTCTTTAACCAGTATGTAGATGCCAATATTTTACAACTGAGAAAATGATACTCAAGTTAGAAGTCAATGCGAACTCAGCTTAAGACATTATCACTTAAATATTCTAAAGGTGTGTATTTAGGCTTTTGAGCATTTCAGCATCATGTATGGTATATGAAATATTTTTTCCATAAAGTATCCTGTTAATTTTTACCTGAAGTCATATCTTCATTAGGTAAAAGAATGTTTATGTTTTATTCAAACAGCTGTTACACTGAGGTAGAACTACCTCTGTTGCCATCTCTACAGTCAGATCTTAAATACATTAGATCACACACTGTAACAATTAACTTGTTTTTCCTGCTTGTACAGAACCAGACTGTCTCTATGTGGTGCTGAAGACCACTTACCTGCTTTTAGTAGGAACAGATAGGCATGCAAGTTTTTCTTGCTTGTGCTTAAAGCCATCAGGAAGTGTCCAGTACCAAGACTGAGTTAATTTATCCTGCCTCCCAGTGGGGCACCGTAGCTCAGGCTCAGCTGTGCTGGTTTAGACTTGGCATTTTAGTTAATCTATATTCACTTGTCTTCTAAAGGGCTCAGAGGCAGCAGGACATCCATAATCCTACAACTGAGGAAGTACTGCCTTTATTTCATAAGGAAACTACAAACTGACTGTTTTCAAGTAGGGATTTTTTTTGTAAGTTAATGAACTCAGTGAAATTAATCTGAAGTAAGATTGTACCTTTTTAATGTAGTTGTCATTCAGAACTTTGTATGACTTGGCCTTTAGGCACTTAAACACAGTTTTAACTTGAAACAGGTTACTACCAGAGAAGTCTTCTGTTGTAATTGTCTTTGGAAGCTACAGCATTTGGTTGTGACTATGTACTGACATTTAGAGGGTTATATAAGTGCTACCTTTAGATGCAAATATGAGCTTACAGTTGAATATTTTGCTTTTTTCATTCACGAGGAGATAACTACTAGAATTTGATAACAGGGCTGTTAAGAACTATAGCTGGTACTTTAAAATGTTTTTACAATGTTTAAATTTTTTTACTAAGATGCTGATATACCTTAGTATTTCATAAAAATAATTAGTTGTCTCAAAACTACAGGACATTGCAATGCAACTACAGTGCATTGCCACTACAGTCTTGGCAATGCACCTTTCAGTCCTTGTCTCCTGATTTTTGAGATGCGGAATGTGTATTGGAGAACAGTAGAGCTCCCTGCCCACTTGTGCACCCAGATGTGTGAATGTAGTCAGGGTGTGGCCAGGGAGTATAGTCAAGTCAGAGTAGTGACTAGAGCCTCTGTTCGTCATCCAGTGCAGTCATAGTTCACAATATAAACATGATGCTGTCAGAGGCTTGTGGGGCTTAAAGATTTAAATTTCAATGCTTAAAAATTAAAAATTAATGCATAATTAGAAATTAGTGTAAGCATTAGTATTTGGACTAGACCCTTATCATAGAATCATAGAATGGTTTGGGTTGGAAGGGACCTTTAAAGGTCATCTAGTCCAACCGCCTTGCAGTGAGCAGGGACTTCTTCAACCAGATCAGGTTGCTCAGAGACCTGCTCTGTTTATTCAGACCAATTTAAATTTCCCAGACTTGTTTCCACTTTTTTTGACGATAAATGGTGGTTAGATTTTCTTGGTTTTGTGATCATTGATGCAATCTCAGGAGGTGTCCAGCATATGCTTAATATGCATATGCTTAATAAGAATTCTTCCTGAAATGGGAATGTGAGTAATGGCTGTATTCAGTCTAGCTCCATTGGGTGAAAATTACATGGGTACATGAGTAGTAGTGTAGTATTATGATGTGTATTATTGTGTAGCCCTTTAACTACATAATAATATGTTGATTCTGGCTCCTACGATACTACTTTGAAAGGGAGGAGAGAAATTGAAAAAAACCCCAACCTTTTAGAAAACACTGTATGCTGAGGTCCATCTGAGCCAGTAGCTTGTCTCTGATGGTGCCCAGAGAGTTACAGGAATATGGCATGCCTCTGGTGCACTTGTGTGAAGTGTTCTCCCTGCCTCTGGTGATTTGTGCAAGTTTTCTAGAGACTGCCAAAGTATCTTAGTACTTAATAGCCCTGACTGAATTTTTCTTCAATAAATTTGTCCGATCACTTCTTGAATCCATGTGACCTTTCAGTGTAACAGACTCCTGTGACAGGATGTCTGTACTTAGTTGAATATAACATGATATACTGTCTTCTGTTTATTTTAACCTGCCACCTCCTAGCTGTTTCGTAGATCATATATTGAAAAAAGTGATGAGTGATCATTTGGTATTCACCTTCTCCATTATAATTTTGACTGCAGAGATGGCACGGATGATGTTCAGTTTGAGATTAGGATACTTTCATTTGTCATTCTTCATCTGTGCTCTATGTCCAAGCTGCCAATGTAGTAGAGCCTAGAGAGTAATTTAGTAGACCAACCATTAGGGATTGAACTCAGTTTCATGAACGATCTAAAACTAGTTTCATTTGAGAATTGAGTGTAATCTCAAAATCTCTGGAAAAGCGTAATTATCCTGCAAAGCCTGTGGCATATTTGTCAACTCCTGTGTGGATGTTTCAGGTGCCTATAGCATCTTAAACGGCACCACATCTCTGAGATTAGGCAAGTGAGTTGGGACCTTGGTGTCTATCTCAGTGAGCTGAATTGCTCTCAGGTCTCTGTCAGCTTTACTGACAGCTTTACTGGACTCTGTCAGCTTTACTGGACTATAATGGGAGTTTACACAAACAGCACACCAGTGAACACCTAAATCCCAGTACTTTAACAAAGTTATCTCATGTTCCCTTCTCAGCTGTGTCTCTTTCAGAATTGGAAAGTCATGCTTTATTGTGTTACTTCTTGCATGGGTGCTTTTATCATGATTGATTATTCTTGTTGCTTTTTAGTACACCTTTTTTCAGTTCAATTAGACTCTGCTTAAGGTGTGGAGGAACCATAACTGCATGATCTATATAAAATGTGGATGAATCCTAAACTTATGGTTGTGATATAGGGAGGTTTTCTCATTTGTTCTACATTTGCGTAGAAGTCCCGTTATCTAGCTGTTTGACTGCTGTCTTCATTGTATATTTTATAGCTCCAAGATTTCTTTTCTGAACAATTTCAGATTCTGTCAGTGTGTATGGAAAATTTAGGTTTGCTCCTTTAAAGAACATTATATTACATTTAGCTGCACTGACCTTCATCTGTCTTTTTACCACTGTGTTTGTGAGGTTCTTCTGCAACTCCTGTAGTCAACTATCACTTTTGATATTCATTTATTTTTCAAAATTTTAATGGATGTATTCAGTAGGATAGCTGCTAGTACAGTGCTCTAGAGACTCTCTATTCATGATCTCTATTCTGAAAACTGACTACCCTCTCTGAATAGAGAATATATTTAATCATAACAAAACAGGAGTATGAACTGCATACTGTTAGGATGAGAAAACTGCAAAGCAACCGGAATCTCCACAGCCCATACAATACCGTGCTTTTCTTTTATAAAAATGTATACATAATAAACTGGCAAGAAAAAAAGACAACCCTTTTGTTAACAGAGTAGTGGCAGAAGGTCTGTGAAACTTTCACATGTATTCCCACTGTTGAATTTGCTTGCAGCAGCAAAGAACTTAAATTTTGGTGCCTGCAGTAGTAGAAATTGGTATTATTAATTCATGGATACCTAAGGGTATTGATGGTTTCTTTTCTTAATTAGCAAAGTATGTAGAACATATAAAGAAATGTTCTTAAATTTTAAAAATTCCTCTATCAGAATTTCACCTGCAAACTACAGGAGAGTAAGAATTTAATCCAATCTGTATAGTGCTTTATTCTGGATTAGGAAAAAACAGGGCTCATTTTATCTATGCTTATCAGAGATCTACATTGAAGGCAAAACCTGTAATAAACATTGTGTTTTAAATAAATTATAATATTTGTCTCTGCAAAAAGATGTATTAGGTTGGGAAAATCTGTTTCACCCTGGGCTGTAATTAAATCAACGATTCTACAGTTTATATTTGCAAGATTTCCAAAGTCTGCTGTATTTAAAGTAAGGAAATACTTTGAAAAACAGGAATCAAGTGAGAATTTAGTTGATGAATTTGCTTGTTTAGTGAATTTATGGTAAAATTGGACAATGTTGCTTTATCATAATCTGTAACAAGATTTTAAAAGATATTTTGGAAGGATAAAGTTTCAGATAAATATCTAGAATCATCAAAAAAAGCCTGAAAGCACTGAACATATGTCTGCAATTTTAGCCTCCTTAAAGATGTTTAAAAATCTTGGAAGTCATGAAACATTTTCACAAAATCGAGTGTTAATTTGGCAAATGAATTCTACCACCACTGTATTTAGATCTGGTTAATGAGATGCATTAGCTCATACTTTTGAATCATACTAGACGTCAAACTTCTGGGATATAAACCTATCAAGCTGTTCTATAAGCTTTAGACACGTAACAAAAACCAGACAGCTAAATTATCAGTGGAAATAAGGCCTTTTTATTCCTTCTATTGACACAGAATTGTTGACATCACTTCTGTACTAAAAATTCACCTGGACTACAGTGACCTCAAAATGGTTAGACAGAGGGCATAGATATAAATGTAGCTTGTATCAAACAAATCTTCTATTTCTTGCATGTTATCTATCTGAGACAGCTTCGTAAGATGGAGTTGAACTCATCCAAGACTGTAAAAGCCTAAGATTTATGAGGATATTTGAGAACTTAAGGAGTTAGGCAAGAATTTCACCAAGACAGAGATTGCAAAAGATGAACAGAAAGGACTCTGAAATCAAACAATTTGGCCTTTCTGCTTGTCTACACGTGTGTGTGTTGATTTACGTTGATTTATCAATGAATAAGCATGATCTTTTAAAGTGTTTTCTTCTAGTTCTGTGGGTTTTAATAGACAGAAATTTTACCTAATATAACTTTTACTGAAGAATAATGTGATCCTCTCTGACAGCATTTGAATACAGCTTAACCTGATAAATATGCTCAGGATGAATTTGATTCACCTCAGGGAGAACAAAGAAATAGAAATGTATTTCATGTAAATGTCATGCTGACTGATTTTATTTATTCTAGTTTTTAATTGCATACAAAATCTACAAAAAAATAATAGTGCTTTTGCTATTTAAGTTTTGCAAAATTATTTCAAAGTTATGTAGAAAAGGGTTTTGACAGATAAGATACAACATGAGTCAGGAACTGTAAAAAAAAAAAGGGGTTATAACATCATATTGTAGGGAAGCAGATGCTACAAAGATCTGGGCTAGAGCTTGCCTTATTTCATGTATTAATTAATGACCTGGAAGTAAAAATAAACAACTTATTAAAATGAACAGATGATACTAATTCAAAGGGATTCATAAACACCTAAACAAGATGGAAAGAAAAAAGGAATATAGATGGAAGACAAAATAAACTGCAGTTTGGAAAAAAGCTTGTTTTTCCAAAATCCTGCATCAAAACAAATGTGCATGGTATCTGTATGCCCAATATCTGTTTTGGTTTGCAAAGTGTTGGTAAAACAACATGAAGTGGGTATACAGAAATGAAGTCAATATGAAGTGAGATATTAGTGCAGGATGGAGAGAAACCCCAGGGAACAGAGAAACAGAGGAAAATGAATCAGTTTCAGCCTCTGAGAATTGCAACTTGTCTCTTGCCTTTGTATGGGACTGTTTCAGCTTTATAGAAGAAGGAAGAGCTGGGAATTTGGGTATGCAGAAGAAACAATACCAAAACAACCAAACACCTGAAGCAATTTACTTCATTTCTATTACCTGATTCAGACACCTGTATTGGAAAGGGAAACATTGTCCTTTGGAGGCACCTGTCTTTCTCCTTTGACTAAGCTAGATTAGATGTGTAATGATGAAATAGATGATGTTAGGTGAAATGAATCCTGTCTCTTGTATGCAGGAAACATCCTTCTGAGAATGAAATACAGAGGGTCTTTCTCATTGTTTCCTTGCAGTAATTACTAGTGGCCTTCTCTGACCTCCTTCTGTGGTAGCTGTGTTTCAGAAAAAACAGTTTATCTCAGAATTTCCGTGTCAGAACTGGAGGAATCTTTAATATTTCCATGACTGTCTAGAAGGACCTATTTCTTGAGATGCTGAGGAGGCTCTGCTTATAACCCAGAGTCATAGCAGGTGGATTTGTGACCAGTGTAAAAAGAAGGGATTAAAGTTGAATAGATTTTATAGAACAGTTCCAGAAGAAATTTCAGTAATAAACTGCATATGAGTTTCCCAGCAGAGGAGTCTCTGTCTAGAATTAACTTTTGTGACTCTACAGTATATTTCTGCTTTGCTGAAATTGTTGAGATGTGGTATTGGTGCGTTTTTTAGCACCTGCTCTGCTTGTGGAAACATTCTTGCAATATAGTTTTACTTTCCTAATTCTTAAGTTGCCTGGCAGTTATTCTGCTTAGCTTATTAGAAACTATAAAATACAAATGAGCAACAGCTGGATGTCTCTTCAGTAAAATTTAGGCCAGGGCTTATTTTATGTTTGATAGCCCTTGAGAGATCAAGTGTAATACACCAGCCACTAAACTAAGGTTTTCTATGTTCCATATTGCACTGCACTAGGCAGAAAAATAGATAAGTAAAAAATGGGAACAAATAAATGTGCCTGTGGGATTTTCTTGTACAAAATTGAAACTAAAAGGGGAAAAAATCAAGGAAGAGGCAAAAAGGGGAAAAAAACAAGGAAGAGGCATAAAGAGGCAAAAAACATTGCAAAAGAGATTAGAAACCTGTAGACATTTTATGCTTATAGTTTCTTGATACATTTTAGTATCTCCGTGTATTTTTGGACTGACTGTAATACATGGTACATGTAGGAAAAAGGGCAATATGTTCAAATTTTAAGAATGTAAGACCAACTTTCCTTCTTTCAGTGTGAATCTTGAGATAAGGAAAACCACAAATACTATGGGTACTGTGGGACATTCAGGAGGGTGAGACTTTGCACAGTGAGCTTCTGCCCAAGAGACATCAGGTCATCTAAACACAAGTGGATCTGTACAGAACCATTGGCTACCTCTGTGCTGTGCCCCCCTCCCACACCTCCAGGATCTGAAAGGTTTTATTAACATGGTTGGAGCAACAGATGAAAGGATTTAGATTGACCCTGCACTAAAAGAGAATCTCCTGAAGCAAAATCCTTTTTTAGTACAGTAATTAGGATTCATTCTGGTGCGGGACACAAGCGATGCAGCTCTTCTGAAGCCTGAGGAGCTGTGGAAACCAGCTTGGGTTGTTGTGGCAAACACAGATGAGAGCTGATGGTGCTTCTGAACTTGAGCTAAGGCTATGTCAGGCCAGTTGCATGTGTTTGCAGCATGATGCTGGGACATCTGATCTGGCTTTTCGTAGAAGTTGTATCCTCAAAGCTCATTAGTTTCTGGGTATAGTTTCCAGAGCTAAAAGCAGACATACTGTTTTCAGCAAGAGGCTGTGAGCTGTAGCTGGGTTCTCAGCTCTGACTTTGAGCTCATGAACTCCATTGAACATAAGTTGGCCCTGAACTCTGCGTCTCTGACTTTTTTAATTTGTTATCCATGCCCAGTGCGTGTGGATAGATAGAAGTTTGAGGCTTGGGAAATTTTGGAAAAATTTTTTAATAACTTGCTGACAGTGAAAGGCTTGAAAAAAGGTATTTTTATTGTTTTGTAAGTGAAAGTCAACACTGTTATGGTCTGTGTTGATTCAAGGTAATTTTAATCTATTGTCACAGTGAATGGATAAATGAACCATGAACTGCGGATATTTGTTATAAAAAGAAATATACTCTATAGCATTTTTCTAAAGAATGGGATGGTAGTAATCTATGTAATCTGAAAGCTCACAGGAGAAACCTTTGGTATGTCTCTCCACAATTCCAGCTTTTGAAAACAAACTCATTTCAGCTGGAGCTGAGCTTTGATTTCAGAGGAAAATAAATTACTTCAGCTTGTGTTTTTGCAAGGTGCTGAAGTCACACATGGAAGACTAAAAAATCATAAGGCAAATTAAAAAGAAACCTTAAAAACAGAAACAAAATTCCATGTGATTTTAAAGATATTTTTGTAATTATAGGTTCAGAAACACTTCTGGATGTTTGGAGTGCCAGTTTTTTTAAAGCTTCTCTCATACTACCCCTTTATGTGTTTATCAAAAGTTGCTGCAACTATTTGAATGCATAAAATTATTCTTGTGCTTTCAGGAAGCCACAGAGGACACAAGGAGAGATTTGAGACTTAGTTCATGAGGTCCCTGATAGTATGTTACAGCAGTATCATTCAGCTGAAATCAGCATAGGTGTAAAACTGGATCAACACTGTAGCTAATCATAGCCTAGGCCTGTACCTTAATTAAAAGACATCCTTCCTTCTTCAGTGTTAGAAAAAACAAGAGATACTTATTAGAGTATTAATTAATAAATTGTGGGAGTTGGTTTTATTTTCTAACCTGTTACAGTGACAGAGAAGGCTAAGGGATAGAGCACCATTTCTTTCAATAACTGAACCTACTTTTAATAATTTCTTTGTCCTTTGCTTTAAAAGAGACCCTTTTAAGGCTGACATGTTTAGACCTCACTCTGCTGTGGTCTGCTTGGGGGGTAGACAGAACAGAATTCATAGAAACAAATTCACCTGCTAGTGAAGATATACCACTGCTACTAGTGAAAAGGAGATGATGCACCTGGCATCAGTGAGCCTCTAGCAATGGAAACTTGTCTCCTTCCCTGCTTTGTTTAGGGCACTGCCAGGAGTACCCTGTTTGTCACCCCCCTCCATGGCCTTTTCTCATTCTTGAGTTTCCGTCAGGAAGGATTTGTGTCCACTAGCTTGGGCCTGAAGGAAGAACACTGATGATCTTTTGCTTTTCTTTGATTCTTCTTATCATCCCCACTCCTCGCCTTCCATACCAAACTGCCTCACTTCTTATTCAGCTAGGAAAGCAACCTGCTAGAACCTTTTTTTCATTATGATAGTCAAGTTCTTACAAAAGTAGTGTTTAACACTGCTGTAGGAAGACAGAACAGTCTTTTTTGGTTTGAATGCTTTAGCTTTGTCTTCACTGATGAGGTGCAGTTGAATGTTTTCTTTTTTGTTATTTTACATTACCATAAAGAAAAGGAGAATGGAAATGCCATTTAGATTTATAGCATTTGGAGGATAAAATAGGACTAATAAGATATATTCATATTCACTGCACTGTTAATCTTCAAGTGTATGTGTGTAATAGTGTTTTTACCAACCTGTCATATAACTCTCAGTTGCTGTAAAATCAGTACAGTGTTTCCCAAGACATTCAGTTTTGGAGAACTGTAAGGAGGCAGTAGCCATTGGTCTTATGCTAATAACTCAAAGAGTAATGTAGTGGTCTTTTTCATTTGAAAGCAATTCTGTCTGCATTGTCAATCTGATCAATTTTAGAGCTGCTTTTAAAAAGCTATTTATCAACACAGCTGTTAAGAGGTTTATACCAAATTAGCCAGCAGTGTATACACTCACAAGTACATGTGCTGAAATAATTTTTCAGTATTTTTCCTTCTAGCATATAAAGTCCCAGATTCATCTTACATAACTCTAGTCTCTTAAATGAGGTATGTGGAATAGGAATATAGTAGTTATATTCAGTAGGGAGTGAAAGGCATGTGTGAAGGGCTTAAATTTCATAAAGTACAGAGCAGCAGCCCTCTAAAAATTAAATCTCTTAAGAAGGTTAAGATACTGAGAAATCAGTTTCAGCACTCAAGCTTGAAGATTAAATTTAAGGGCATGCATTTTCAAGTCAAAATTACTCATTGTGGCTCTAGCCACTATTGAACAGAAGTGTAGGAATAATAGATAAAGCAGGGAGGCCAGTTTCTTCCATTCTTTTAGATAACTCACTTAAGATGTTGGTGATGGTCTAATGCTCAGTGGAATTTGGCAAATCACTATGATGAACCTGGACTTTAGAGGAACCCAAATTCCACTGTCAGCCTGAACACAACATAATATGAGACAGGCAGTGCTGATTTACTAGATAAATGAATCATTACAAGTGTAAGTATTTGAGTCACAAAGGCCGAATACTAATCCCTGCTTAGCTGGGGGAATGAAACACAGAAATGTGATCATCAACATCTGACCTAGTTAATTGAAGAGTTACCTGAACTAATTACTGGTCATTCTAAACCTGTGGGCAGAATTAATCTTCTCCTTATAGTTTTTATGTCTGTCTCCTGAACAGTTAAGAAAGGTTCTGTATTGAGTTTGCATTGCAAGGTTTTGGTAGTGGGGGGGCTACAGCGGTGGCGTCTGTGAGAAGCTGCTAGAAGCTTCCCCTGTGTCTGATAGAGCCAATGCCAGCCAGCTCCAAGAGGGATCCAAGGCCAAGCCCGTCAGTGATGGTGGTAGCGCCTCTGGGATAACATATATAAGAAGGGAGAAAAAACTGCTGCACAGCAGCAGCCAGAGGAGTGGAGGGAGAATATGTGAGAGAAACAACTCTGCAGACACCAAGGTCAGTGAAGAAGGAGGGGGAGGAAGTGCTCCAGGTGCCAGAGCAGAGATTCCCCTGCAGCCCGTGGTGAAGACCATGGTGAGGCAGGCTGTGCCCCTGCAGCCCATGGAGGTCCACAGTGGAGCAGATATCCACCTGCAGCCCATGGAGGACCCCACGCTGGAGCAGGCGGATGCCTGAAGGAGGCTGTGACCCCATGGGAAGCCCACGCTGGAGCAGGCTCCTGGCAGGACCTGTGGAGAGAGGAGCCCATGCTGGACAGGTTTGCTGGCAGGACTTGTGACCCCACAGGAGCCTCACACTGGAGCAGTCTGTTCTTGAAGGACTGCACCCTGTGGAAGGGACCCATGCTGGAGCAGTTCATGAAGAACTGTAGCCCATGGGAAGGACTCACGTTGGAGAAGTTTGTGGAGGAGTGTCTCCTGTGGGAGGGACCCCATGCTGGAGCAGGGGAAGAGTGTGAGGAGTCCTCCCCTTGAGGAGGAAGGAGTGGCAGAAACAATGTGTGATGAACTGACCACAGCCCCTATTTCCCGTCCCCCTGCGCCGCTGTGAGGGGAGGAGGTAGAGAATTCAGGAGTGAAGTTGATCCTGTGAAGAAGGGAGGGGTGGGGGGAAGGTGTTTTTTAAGATTTAGTTTTTATTTCTCATTACCCTATTCTGATTTGATTGGCAATAAATTAATTTCCCCAAGTCGAGTCTGTTTTGCCCATGACGGTAATTGGTGGGTGATCTCCCTGGCCTTATCTCAGCCCATGAGCCTTTCGTTATATTTTCTCTCCCCTGTTCAGCTGAGGAGAGGGAATATAGAGCTGCTTTAGCGGGCACCTGGCATGCAGCCAGAGTCAACCCACCACATGTTCATAGAATGATTTTAGTTAGTGGGGAGAAGGAATCTATTCAGTATCTGGCAACTCTTTCTGTTTCAAAGGAAAAATGGTTAAAAATAACAGAGAATAATTAGCAGCATGTAATCTAAGGCCCAAAAATATACATATCTAAATGTAGACAATGACTTCTTGTCTGCTTTTCTTCTGGAATATGATGCTGTTATTCTCTTTTGTCACGTATTTATCCAGAAATTTACCCAGACCATGTTTTGCATTTGTGACTTTTTAAGGCTTCTGTATTTAATTCATTACTGCCAGGGAGGAAGTTGACTACATGCAAGATGTATTTGTGTGTTTGCTTTCATGTATGGATGACTGAAATTCAATATGTTACGCATGTACAGATAGCACAAAAAATGGTTAGACATAGCTAAGCAAATTCAATAATTCTGGAGACATCCTCAGGGCTTATGCAACACAGACTACAGACTTATGACACTTACTGTGATCAAGATGCCTATTGGTGTCTCAGTTGAGACTTTCCCTGAGGAAGGATTGAAGATTATAGGTCCGAAATTCTAGTATAATTAAAGAATTAGTTGTGACCTTGCTTCTGTATTTATTTATGTTAAGACCATTATTTTCTCAAACATTGTCTAGGAATCTTTTGATTAACTTCTATGGGCTCAGGCCAGGCTGAAAGTATCTGTCATAACTTGTATACAAATTCCAAACTTAGTTTTGTAGAGCAATAAGTTCTCTCTAAAAAAATCCCCAACCAAACAAACAAGTGGAAAACCTCCACGCATATGTTAATACATAACGTGTTGTTCTCCTCGAGGTAGATAACTATGTCCAGTAGAAACTGGATTAGGTCCCATGTGTCCTAACGGGGGCCTGAAAAGACAAGCATGTGTCTTTTCAAGGCAGTTACTATGTTTTGCAATTATATATAACTCTCTTGTAAGCTTAACATGCAAATTTACCAGTTTTGACTCTGAACTCTTCATTGCAGTCTACTGTGGTCTTCTAACAGCATTTTCTTTTCAAAACAATAGTAGTGTGCTTGTACAACAGCTTCTGTGAGAGGTCTTTGGTGTATGTCATGGGTAATAGATGAAGCCTACTTAGGGTAATAATTTGTCTTATAGTCATGAGAATTACTATTCTGCATTTTGTAGAAGAAAATAAAGCATCAAAAGGTTTAAATAAATCATTTGAAAAAAATGCTTATTGTCATCAGAGGCTTGCTCAAATCTGCTAAAACCTGATTTCTGAGATTTATAGCCGTTACGGAAGTGAGGGGAAAAAAAACCACATTGACTGAACACTTCTCAGAATCAAGCCAAAAGGTGCTTACAGTCGAGTAGTACCTGACTTGAAGTGCTGACCAAGCTAACTTGCCAGGGATATGGCTTGCAGGAGTGCATCTTCAGTGGTGTTTTAGTTTGAGTCAGGAGTGCAAAATTTAATCCTCCTTACAAACTTTCTTTTCGTTTACATCACAGAGTGATTTTGGTCTACATGAACTGGATGTCAGGACTTCAGGTTTCACTGTACAGATCTGCCACTACTGGTCCCCAGCACTTGATAATGCTAAAGGCAAAGTGGCAGGTAGTCCTCCTGCACTGAAGGCTAGGTGTACTGTACTACAAACACAGAGTCAGTTAGCTAGAGAAGAGGCCCTATTTTATTCCTTGTATTAGAGGTCAAACTAGGGGCATGAAGCAAGAACTTGCCAAGAATAAAAAAAGAAGTTTCTGACAAGAAGTGGAAAACAATATTGTTTCTCACAGTATTGTCTTCCTTCCCTATAAGGTTTTGCAGTTTATAATTGTCCTTTCTGTTCTTAGTGGGGAAAAAAAAACAACAACACAAAGAAATAACAACAATAAAAAAGTTAAACTGTAGCAGTAATTCTCTTTTAGCATTTAACACCTTGATAAATACAGTAACTGAATTCATTTACCAGACACTTTACTTTCCTATTATTTTTCTTGTTCTATAGGTGATATATGCCCTGAACACTAGGAATGATGAACATGAGGCTAGTATACAGGCTCTGAGGGAGTCTCATGAAGAAGAAATTCAGCGCATCCTTGCTGAGACAAGGGAAACGATTCTCCAGTGTAAAAGCAAAGTTGAAGAAGAACAATTGCTGAGAAAACACATTCAGGCCCTTGAAATTGCAGTAGAACAACACAAGAGACTAAAGGAAGAAGCCTTGGCAGAGTTAACATTGTGCAAGAAGCAGGTGGAAGAGGGAGAACCAAGAACAGAAGTGAAACAAGCACAGACGGTCCTTTCTACAGACATGGTAGGTACCAATGCAGACTTTGAAAACAAGCTTCTACATTTAAATCAGGAGTCTGATGGACTGCTAAATGAATGCAAAGAATCTAAGAGAGAAAATTTAGATAAAAAAGTAATTTTAGATGAAAAATACAGTGTGGAAGCACAAGCTCTAATAAATGAGATGGAAAACCTGAAGAGTGAGAATCAGAGGGCAACTGAAGAGTATACTCTGAAAACAAGCAAACTGCAAGCCTCTTATGAGAGAGAAAAACAGACTTTGAAAAAGGCTCTGCAGCAATCTATGATAGAAATAAAGAATTGTCAGCAAAGAGAAATGGAGCAAAGGAAGAGCTCAGAGGCTGAGGAAGGCTTTTTGCTGCAGCAGGTAAAGAAACTGGAGGCAGACCTAGAGGAGAAAAGCCAGAAGATAAATGAGAGGAAGAAGCATTCCCAGAAGCTGAAGGAGAGAATACAGGTAGAGTATGAGACTGTGATCCCTATCTCTGCCTATAAAAGTGCAAATTATCTATTCTTCAAAATTTGGGGGAGGAGCGGTCCTTTAAATATCATATTGAGTCAAATGCTTTGTAAGCACTAAGGCAGTTTTAGGGGCTTAGAAGAGAAATAGGAGGGATATAGTGCTGAGAGTTTTAAAGAAAGAGTTAAGATGATTAGTGACTCATTAGGAGAACTCTTTGAACACTAGACTTTGTATTCCCTGAACGAGGAGTGAGGTAAAATTTGTCTGTTGACTGAACAGAGCTTTACCTTTCCTGCCCAGAAATGTGAAGAGAACAGCAAACAGGCACTAATGCTAGCAATGAGTATTTACAGAGTACATTCTCCTTTTCCCTTGTGGTTGCTGACAGCTCAGTGTATGGATATGAACAGGGTTAGTTAAGAGACGTGAGCTGGCAGGTTAGGAATTGAGTGCTTTGTATTGTATGAGTCTTGCAACAGTGGCTTGTAGCAAGTGACATTTAATGAAGTGTCCTTTACACCTGTGAGGTTTTATGTGCTGAGCCATAAGACTTTCACCATTAATTCTCACCTCACGCTTTGCCTGTCTACCCTAGCTGGTGTATATCTCATACATTTGCAACACAGCTCTGCAGCCCCTTTCTGCTTAATTGCATCATGTCAGATGCAGTTTTAGAGGTTGGGACATCATGGGCAGTCTGCCAACCAGCTGCATTTGCTACATAAGGCCAGGGTGTGGGAAAGACACTGATGAACTGCACTGAAGCTGAAGCACCCAGCCATGCTCTGTGCTCAACAGTTCCACTTCCTTCTAATACTATTGGTCCTTCCCATCACATAAACTCACCTACCAGACCTGTCCCCAGCCCTGTGACAGCAATCTTGCATATTAGATAAGAAAAGACCTTGAAGGTCTAGAGTTGAAGTATTTCGGAATAACAATAATTGTTTCTTGATGGGAAAGAAGATTTATCCCCTTCTGAGTCAGAGAACCCCAGAATCCTGTAGAGAGCAGGGTCACCCCAGTCAGCTGTGTTCCTCCAAGACAACTCTGACCCTTTTTACCATCTGCCCTCACATCTTGCCTGTCAGTATCATTCTGCTGGTGGTGCAGAGTTCTGTGCCTCTTCTTTGAGGATGCTTTGAGGGAGTTCAGCCTTCAAGACAGTCGCTGCCTTTTTTTTTCACAAGATCAGGGGGTGAATTGAATACGCCTTCCCCAACATTATTCAGACGCCGTTCTCTCAGTGTGTAGATTTATAGCAGAACAACCCCATCTTCTGCAGAAAAGTGGAGAGGATATGATGAATGGCAGAGATGCAGATAAGCCTTTTTTTTAAACGGAGTCAGGAAAATCCATAATATCTGTTTCAATAAAGAAAAGTGTCCTGGCTCTGTAGAAGTTCAAAGTGGTAGAGTGGAAGAGGGAAAGTAAGATCCTGATTTCTTGTGGGTACTTAAAGGAGAAACAAAGAATGGAGACATGAAAATTTATACACGTGGTTTACTGTTCTATCGTATAAGAAATGCAGTCTTTTAGGAATAAATAATGTAAAACATGATAGGAACTGGAAATAAGAAGGTAGTGTCATTAGCAATCTAATTTCTAAATTCAGTATCAGCTGGACGAAACTGAAATATTTTCAGGGGGACATAGGCTCAACTTGTACATTTCAGTTACTCTAAGCCTATGGCATGAGGCTGATTTACATACCACCGGAGCATATTGCTTTGAATCTTTAAAGAGATGGTCTCAGACTAGGATAAATCTGGAAGAAGGAAAACAGTTAGACACAATGTTATTTTCTGTTTCTTTCCTGTTTAAATAAAAGGTAGAAGTTTCTCCTTTCTAAATTGGCTATTTCTGATGCCGCCATTAAATACTACATTTTTTTCAGAATCCTGTAGACAATGGCAGACTGGGAAACAGAAACATTTCTTTAATCAG
This sequence comes from Gavia stellata, assembly GCF_030936135.1. Taxonomy (NCBI): domain Eukaryota; kingdom Metazoa; phylum Chordata; class Aves; order Gaviiformes; family Gaviidae; genus Gavia; species Gavia stellata. The sequence continues at coordinate 17,966,800 of NC_082598.1, read as the reverse complement.
TAATAACTCTGATCATTAGTAAATACTAGCAAGAAAAGCTGTTCTAAGGTTTGAAAGATAAAAGGACTGATGTTTAAGCAAGATGAATTCGATGTTTTCTCCTTAGTGTATGCCAAGAGGTTTGAGGCCTTTGCAGAATCACAGAAACATTAAGGTTGGAAAAGACCTTTAAGATCATCAAGTCCAACCATCAACCCAATACCATGAAAGGCATCACATCAGTGCACGTTTATTATTATTCTTGTGGAAGAGAGAATACAAAGGATGACAAGTCATTAAGTCTGATCTGTTCAGCCTAGTTTTGGAAGAACTTTGGCATACGCCAGAGGTAAAAGGAACAAGCTTACCTTTAAGTTTTCAACTACAGAGTGTGTTAAATACAAGTCAGTTTTAACCCATGAGGTTTTACTCAATATTCATATAGGAACAAATGGCAATTTTGTCTGAGTATTGCAATATTATGTTAGGCATCTGGAAACTGAGACTAGAACCTCCAGAAACAGAACATGAAATATGGTTCAAATTTTTGTCTTTAGTTATGGACAGACAATTCCTAGCAAAGTTCGTAGGAGCCAATTTTTCTGGTTTTAGGTATCTGTATTATGGATTATGTTACAAACTATTGTATTTCAGCAACTGGAAAAAAACCCAAGCTAATATTCATTAACTTTTAGCACAAGTTCTTGTAACATTAATGGAAGTATATCCTGTTCCAAGTTTAGGATCTCAGACAACTTTTAGATGGTAACTCTTGATGAGTGTTCACTTTACAATGATGCCTACTACATCTGAGGGAATGGCTCCACATTACAAGTATTCTGGCATCAGAGACAGTTTAAGGGTATGAAAGAGCAAAAAGTGCATTTAAACCAGCTCTGTAGGTGAAAGATTTATATCATGGAACTACACCAAAAGAGAAAATGACCATTTATTTCAGATGACAAAAAAAGAACGTATGTAATAAACATAGAAGTAATGTCATGCATATTTTAGGATTTGGAAGCGTAGCTTAAGGGAACACAAAAAGAAATTCTGGGATCAAAAGGTGTAGTGAAAGAATTGGAGGAAGATCTAAGTGTACTCAAAGAGACAAATACACTTCAAGAGAAGGAAATCCTGTAATTCTGAAGTATTTCCCTTGTTAGTAGTCACTCACATTGGAAATTCCACAAGTTATTTATGCTATTTGAAATGTAAATTTTGATGCCACAGAAGATATGGAAACTATATTGAATTCCCAAGCAAAGCTGTTAATAAAGTAGATGACCTGAAACATCAAATAACACAGCTGCAGCAAATGACTTCTACCAAACAGAGCCAGAACAAGAGTGGCTCTGCAGGTGTGCAAGATCTTAAATTGGTTTGCTCTCAAATATTCAAAGGCATGGCATGCCAAAAGTACTGAAATCAATGTAATTTTTCTTTTACAATTAATGTTTTTTTGGCTTATTCTACAGCAGTAAATCCTGTAAGATTCCCAGATCTCTGACCTCATCCAGTGGAACACTGAGTCGTGTTCATAATCTGAAGTATGCAAGTTCCTGCAATGACAGCAAAGAAACTACTGACATCCTTGTGCTAGACCAGGGCAGAGTGTTCAACTTCTTCCGTAACCAAAACCTTAAAGAGAACAAGGTCCACGGCAGACTTGCTTTTTTGAGGTCAAGTTGGAATACTGATTTATTTTTTTTAAATATAGAAAACAGTTCTTCTGAAAATCTATGCAGAAATAATTCCAGGAATAAACTCAGTACAAAGAGGAATGTATGTATCTTCAGAGTTCCCTCTGTACAATGTTTCCTCTTAAATAATTGTCCAGCCACAAATCTTTTCTATATTTTTTAGTTCTCCTAGAATATTGTTATGCTATCATTCTGGAAAATTAGACCTGGCATCAGAGACATAACAAAAAAACAAATTGTCCTTTGCACTTTTTCACAGAACTAAGGTTGTCCTTGAGGAAGCTAGCGTGGTTGGAAGTGAGTCACACACCCAAACTCAAACCAGAACAGCAAAAAAAACCATTCCTAGAGTGGAGAAGAGGCATACAGCCCTGAGTCACAGGATCACTAAGATTGGAAAATACCTGTACAGTTCTACATTGTTAACTAAAATAAAGGCAATATTTTTCAGTGGAGTATATCCGCCTAAGTATCATATTCCCTACAAAACAGACTACTGCGACCCCAGAATTCTACCCTAGTTTTGTCATATTATATAGCTAATGTGTTTTATAGACTATGGAATCTGTAGCTATTCAAAAAGAGCGTATGAATAAAAGATACAGAGAACTTGCTTTGTAAAGGCAAGCATCAGTCCCATAAGGAAAAGATTTGTCTGAAGGAATAGCTGTTAAAAGGGCTGGAAGATCTTGTAATGAAGCATACAAAGGAAATCGAGCCAGTCTAAAACTTCATGAAAGAAAAAAATGTGGAAGGTAGGAATGTTCTTCTATTTATAGATGCTCTAATTCATTTGGTTTTAATCTTATTGGTCACAGTGACATCATTTGAATTATCCTCAGTGGAGGCACTTTGAATTAACATAAAATGCAAGGATTTTCTTGCTACAGTCTTACTGAAAAAAAAAAAAGGGGGAAAAAAAAGTCAAACTGATAGATTTCTGTGAAAAGCTCCACAGGCAGGAAGGTGAATTTATCCTTGATGTGATAAACTGCCTTCTTAGCAACACTTATTCTTGCATGCTTTGCGTGTGACAGTTGGAATGATTAATATAAGGTCCCTCCTGAAGAAAAACATATTGTAGGTGTATTCCAATTTCTGACTTACATTTCCATGGATTGCTGCTGTGAAATACTCAAATACGTTGATTTAATAAAAATTTTGCATTGTTTATGCAGAGGATCTAATTCTGCAAAGTGCTGGTAAATGGGTTCAGAGTGCAGGTATTATCAATGAAATGACAACTAGTTACAAACAAATACATGCATATATATGTCCTTATTTAACTTCAGTCATAAAGAATGCTTATCTTTTCGTGGATCCAGACAGGTTGCCTGAGCAATACCTTCTCTCAATGTGTTTTAAGTGGCTGAGCTGTAATTTTTGTTATCAATATGCATTAGCAGTGATTGGCTTAAGAGATTCTTCGCAGAATTTCGCTTCCATGAGAACTGCTGTCTGTGGATGAATCCTTTGGCTTCAGGAAATTTGCAATGTGTAATGTTTCTGTGCAGTAGGAATCTAAATGTGAGCTGAAATCTATTCAAATGAAAGAAAACCTTGAAACGTGTTTAGTTTTAAGCACATGCTTTAATGCTGAAGCTTACAACTCAGTGCATGCCCAAGTGGTTTGCCATATTTGGGCATAAACTAAGGAGGAATTTAGTTTCTGTCTCCTAATGTGCTTATGTGTTTGTCAGACATCTTCTAGACAAAAAAAAAAATTATGAGAGCAGTTGGTAGAATTGGACAATCAGTCAAAGGTCAAGTGTTCTTTAGACCCTTTTTGGTGCTAAGAATGTACTTCTACCCATTTTTCTCAGCTATACCTTTCCAAGCTCAACATTTGCTTGAGGATAATCAAATCACTTGCTGACAAGTTGTGAAGTCATAAAAAGAATGCAGCTCCTATTACTAAATGTTGAGCTTAATAGTACCTTCTAGATTTTGGAGACTAGGAATTGTGTTAAGTGCTCGTCAGAATAATTAATTTCTGCCTATGAAACTGCTGGAGTTTATACATTTATGCAATCTCATTTCTCAGAAAGGAACCTGTGTGAGTAAATTATTTTATTTGATTGTGAAAGTGCTCACGTTTGATCAGTATGTGAAGATGCAGTGCTTCAAGGTACACAGTTACACTATCAGATATAAGCTTTATGAAAAGGACTTTGCCTTTTATATAGTGTATTCTTTTATGTATGTGAATAAGTTTGTACGGGTATACTTAAAATGATGCCAGGCTGTAGCTCTTCATGTCAGTCAGATCAAACTTAAGTATCAAACACTTTAGTAAAAAAAGCGTAATAGTAGGCATTTATTGCTTATAGGCAATAAATATTATTGTTTATAACCATCTCTTCTTAGAGATGCATTTTAATTAAATCAGAAAAATCTTGAGTTAGTAGAACTTAAATAAAATTACAGTATTTTTCATTACTAATGCTGTTTATATCCTCTGATGCAATTAAGGCCTGTAACAGCTGTTTGAGAAGTACTGTATCTATTTTCCAGATAGAAAAATTAAGATATGGAGAAGGAAGTCAGTTGGCAGAGTTGCAGTGGGAATGCTGCAAACACCTGATCTTCAGGTTTTAATCAAAAAGACCATTATATCATCTCTTTTTCTTACAGGCAAAACTAAAGCTAGTTTCTTCCTTGCAATATTCATGTCTCTATGTTTGATTCCATCCTTTAATTGCTACCTAACAGTTATCCTGTTTTTAAACTGTGAAACGCTAATGTATTCTCCTTTATTTAATTATGAGTTTCAAGGAATACATGGCTACTGCCTGTGCTTCTGTCTCCTAATATCATGCCATCCTCCCAACGATTATCACTTTCTTAGCTCTTAGGTACTATTTCTGTTATCTTGAATTCTTAACTCATTGTGCTATAAAAATAGGGATGGGGGGGCTGTGAGAAGGGGCTGTACAGGATGCGGAAGGTGTTAAATTGCTATTTTTTCTCTGTTTCCTCCATTTGTGGTGTCTGAAAATATGGTGGAATATTTTTTTGAGTCAGCAAATTGGCACAAATAGGAAGAGCAAGCACACTAATAAGCTTGTAATATGTATCACTTCAGGACATTTCTAGAAGTTGCACATTCAGTCTTTCTACAATAAACAATTGCTCACATTTGCTGCAATGATTGCTACAAGCTCTTGGTCATTGTCTTGCCAGTGGTATTATCACTGATTTTTCAAAAACTGTTTCCAGCAATAAGTTGATTATGTAGTCTTCAATTTTTTTTGTTATTTTATTTTTACTTCCTCACTGAGATTTTCTTTATGGATGCTGTAAGATGACAGTACTTCCTTTGATTCCCTTTTCCACTAATTGCCCATTAGTTAGTCATCTGGTTATTTATATGGTCAATGTATATTTATGTTTTTTCAGATCTTGTGGTGACTCTTGCATAATAAATTGTTTTTGATCACTGACACCACTCAAGGCAAAACAGTCTAACTCTTCATGCTGTACAGTTTTCCACCTCAGGGAAGCTTTCAGTATAAGATTAAGATTATGTGAGCTGTATTGTCTAACACTAGTGTTAGAAAGAACCAAACCAAGCTGTTAATACTTCTTTGTTTGAACATTAAAAGACAGTAGCATGTATTATTGTGTAAACAGTAGCATGTATTACTGTGTAAACTACTTCATTATCTAGGTTAATGTAGAAGAAATGTTCTTTCTTCTTCATGCTGCATATTTTGTCCCAGCTATTGCATGCTCTTTTCTTTCTTTTTTCTTTCTTTTTTTCTTTTTTCTTTTTTTCCTTTTTTTTCTTTTTTTTTCTTTTTTTTCTCTTCTTTTTTTTTTTTAACTTCAGGAGCTCCAGACACAGCTAGAGGAATTTAGAAGAAAATCTGAGTGTGAACTAAAGCAACTAGAGAAAGAGAAAGAAGTCCTAACTGGGAAACTTCAAAACTCTTCACTTGAGGTAAACTGGGCATAAATGTAACCCAGTAATAAAAGGGCTCTTCATTTTTCCTCTCATCTGAGAGGTTCTTGATTAGATATTAATTGTATTTGCTGTGATTATCATTCAAGAAAATATGCAAGAACTAACAGAAATTACTGCTCCTGAACATATATGATTTTGACAAGCCTATTTATTTTGATAAATTTCATATATCACTCTTTGGAGATATACTAAGGCTTTTTGGTGAGGAGTTTGGCTATATCAGGGTTGGATGGTGACTCTGACTGTTCGTCTGTATAGAGGGCTGAGTGACATTAGAATCTTCCTTACAGCTCTTGTTGACTTTCTGATTATTTTTTTTGTGTGTGTAGACACGTAAAAGGGCCTGCTTGCTTGCTCCCTTCAGCAAGAGAATTGAATGGAAAAACGGTCAAATAGATCATTGTTTCTGTTCTTCCTCCTTGACGGTAAGGAGGAGTAGTGGCACACTGATCTCATAGTATTGTGTATATGCATACAGGTGGTGTATTCCACTGAAAGTTCTCAAAGAAATCAAAAGGCTTATGACATGAAGCAATTATTGTTCAGGTTTTGCAGATGTAAAAAGTGAGGCAGTGAGTCATCAAGTTACTTTTCTTGAACTCACACATTCATCACAGAAAAATATCTTAGACTCTAACAATGCTCCCAAAAGGGAGGAAATGCTCCCTCTGAAGAGAAATTTTGCATTTTTCTTGGTACTCTATAAGTTACTTTCTGAACCAATTACTTGGCAGTATTGCCAGGGAAGTGAAGTAATTTCAGCTTACAGTACTTTCCTTCTATAAATATGTGAATATTCACAGCCAAGAAACCACTATTTACTATACAACATTATGTTTCATTGAGGGCAGGATTCCCATGTGAGAACCTTTGCAATGGCTCAGCCCAGAGCTTCCGCCTCAAAGGTTAGGCAATGTGCTGTTACTAATCCAGTTCTAACCTGGATGCAATTTCAGATCTAAAAATAGCTTCCTTGGCTGCATAAGGCACATTTTTGGTTGGGCTGACATAGCTAGAACACTATGCAGAGTAGACAAAATCATGATAATTTCACCTCTCTGGGGGTGCACTTCAAAGTCACGATATTTCTGTATTAATAATGTTTTTCTGGATAAAGAAACCAGATTCACACCTGTTTGGTCCTTTGGAAGGAAGGATGTGAGATTCTGTGTGAGTTGAATGCTAATTCATTAGGAGTCATCCAGTTCCTTGCTTTTGCACTACAGGGTCTCTTCAACATGTGTTAAAGGGGCTATTCGGGAATTAGAAGGTACGTAAAATGGAAGCGCAGGCATCACCTTGTCATGATATATCTTTGAACAATGCTAGCACAGCAATGCCCAAAGCCTTGATGGAGATCTTGTAGGTACCACCAAATAGCAGCAGTAGAAATGTGCCTAGTATGTTCACACCTGTCCCTCCAGTCAGGAATTGCCATAAGTTTAGGAAGGCAGTTAACTATGAACTTAACTGAAGTAACTGTGAAATAAGCCTAAAGACAACAGGAAAATATAATTTTAATACTTTGTTGTTACTTCTTATACCATGTTACCATTTTGATGTAATAGCATCGTAGTATGAGTAAAACCCTGTAGCATTTGGGTGCCTTATTTTAGGTCTCTGAACAAATTCTCAATTGCAGTGACTCTTCGGTAACACATCAAAAGGCAGTTTTAAGTCTTTTATATAAATTCATCCCCTAGCAATGCATTGAGAAACTCGGATCTTTCTACTTAAAAGATACTGGAAGTCAAAATATTCTCTCTGATTCCAGCTTTAGATCTTGCGTTTGAGATTTCACACTTCTTACGTACAATAAATAAAAGAAGGGGAGAGCAGACATAAGATAGACTTCAAGTATTCATAGTGCTTGCAAGCACAGTGAATTAAAATAATCAAAGCAGAAGTCAAACAGGGGAGCCAACTGTGATGGTGTGCACAGCCTTATACTTGGCCAGTATTTTTGCCCATGGGCTATCAAAGTGTGAAAGGTACCTCTTCAAAAGAATCAAGCCATCCTTCCCAGGAGTAGGACAGTAATTATGGTTAGAAAAGAATTAAACTTGAAAGACTTTTGAAATATTTCAAAACTTATCAGTCATCTTTTAGTAATAGTTGTTCATTTTTTCTTTACTTGGAAGACAGTGGAAGGCAAAATCAGCTGTCGTAAGAAAGGGCAAGTGCAAACATAACCCTGAAATTTGAAAAGAATTCAGCAGAGCCTGGAAAAATACTGTTGCCTAGAGTTTATACTGTGGATAGGTATTAGTTGCATTTTTAAGACCACTTTATGAAATTCTGGTGGATAAAAGTGAATGAATAATGGTATTAGAGGTTTTTCCAGAGGTTTTGTTTTGCAGAAGGAAGACATTATAAAAAAATGTTGCTGGTCTGTTAATAGTAAAAGGAACCAAACAGATTCTGGACTGATGTGAGTCGGCATAGTTTCATTGGCTTAAATGTTGCTTTATCAATTTTACAAATTGAGTGTCTGGCTATCTGTTTTGAAGTAATGAAACACAATAAAATGCCTGGGCACTGCAGAATATTCCAGAGAAGGGTTTGCACTGGTGGATTTGAAAGCCCTTTTAACTGCAAGACAGGAGGAGCAAACATGATGGGATGGAAATGTTTATTTCTTAACCTCTGATATGTTAGAAGTAGCAGAATTAATGAGAAAGAGTGTGTTTGTATCCCTCCTGTATTTGTGTAGGTCTTTTCCCCTAAATCACTGAAAAATAGTGTTTTTAGACATACTTTTCCATCTGATTTCTTACTACATTATGTTCTCCGTTGCTACCAATTTACTGCTTAGCCTATTTCTAGTATGATCTTGTGTTTCATGCTAGTAGTGCTTTGAACAAATAATTGTCTATGAATAGAATCTGGAAGGTTAATAATGTTGTGACCACAGCTGAAGTTTATATACACCTCTTTTCATCTTCCTCACCTAGATGAATATTTAATTTGCAAAAAAAATATTCCAAGTGAGATTTTTCCTTTTTCCAATTTTTCTATTAGAAAATATACAGCCTACTCTTCTGGCACGTCTTTTTTACTCACTGGCTTACTTCCAGGAAGCCCAGAAAAAAAATGCATGCTTGAGTGTAGTAATGCTAATGCATATTACATCAGGTCATACAGGGGACTGTACAGCATTAAATGTTTTACATCAAAGGTTAGTTTTATAAGGAACAGCAGTACCTAAAAAATTCAGTGTTTCCTTTCTTTATATAAGAAAACAGTGGCTTGAGTTCAGTAGGCATTAAGACAAAGTAAATGTTTTACCTGTAACCAGAAGCCAAAGTGCTTATGATTTACCACTTTTTTTTTTTTTTTTTTTTTTTTTTTTTTTTTAAATTTGCAGCAGCCTTGGAAAGAAAGGTATGGTTGGCAAGTGGCTCTGGCATCTACCTGTTCTTGGAGTGTATCCAGGCCACAAATAGATCCCATCACACAGACACGTTAAAGACAATTAATGTTTTTCATTAAGAATAACATTTAGCAATTAGTCTTCACTAGTTTGTTCAGACAGATAGTTTTCTTTGTGTTTAATTGGATGACACAAAGGAAAAACCTAAGAAACGACTGGATGATTAGTTAACTTAAACTCACAGTTTGGGCAGCTGAAGCTAGGTGCTCTTTCAAATTTGGTAACTCAAATCAAATTGGTTGGATAGTTTCATTAAAATTCAAATGTACCATGTTGGTTTGAAAATGTTTAAGAAGTGGTAAAACTAATCTTTCATTTTCTGACACTTTAAAGAGAACAAAATAAAAAACTTGATTCACAAAACACTGGGTGAAGGAATGTTTGTTTTCTTCTTATCTACCAACTTAGCATTCCCATGATGTGTGGGAGACCTAGGCTTGTTTTTGTTTTTCTTCTGTCAGCTTTCTCACCATTTAAAGAGTTCCCTTGTCACTGGGTTATAGGATAAAACAGGGTGAGCTACAGTGTGTCACCTGTTGACACTTCTTCACTTGTATATTAAGTTGTCGTTGGGCAACCTAGGCCTTCATCACTTGGGTAAGTGTAACAGTTACCTTCATATGCACATGCACATACTCTCTTGCTCTCTTGTAGCTGCTTACGGAGGTACAGAAACCAGATTTAGTAAAGGAAGTTATGTAGTTCTTATGAGAAGTGTGTGTTCAAGTAACAGGTTTTGAGTTATCTCCACAGCACGTGAAGTCCATGAACATTCATGTTTCACATGAATAGTGCTTACATAGAAATAAATCATCTTCATCTGATATTCTGTGAACGCAAACTTTTTACTCAAAATGATAAACTATCAAAAGACCAAGTAGAGCAAGTTTTTACTTTCTGTGATCCATCTGGGAACAGAGAAGGGCCTCAAGAGAGGGAAAGGAGAGAACACATCCTTTGGAGGAGAGAAGCCAGCATGCTCAACCAATATGAGAAAGAACAGAGCTATGAGGTAGCAGGAGTACATTTAGCCATCATCAGAAAGGATTCCTATGTTTTGGAGAGCTCTGGCATAGCTCATTAGTATCTCCCTTTGGACAGTGCAATGCTGACTTTGGCCATGAAGTTAATGAGAAGTAAGGGCTTTGCCCAGCATGTCTCGTGTTCTCTTCTGTAACAGAAAATATACCAGAAAGTCCTATGAGAATGAAACATGGAAGGACATAGGCACCTTGGCCCACTTAGTAAATCTTCATCCAGCTTTTGTGGTGCTGCATCAGAAGGACCACAAGTGTGCAGTTGTAGTTACAAGCAACTATTTAGCTAGCTAAAGCTACAGTGCTTTCTTAACTAACAAACTGACTGCAGTATGCATGGAAAAAAATGAAGGCAGCACTGAAGAAGAGAAAAAGAATGTATGTTAGTGTAGAGGAAAGAACAGGATGGAGTCACAGTTTATAATCGGTATCATGTCCAATTTGCAGGTATATGTAACATCATTTGAATCATTTAAACTCACGTGAAATTCTAAGGAAGCCAACTTCTTCCTTTCATAGTCTGAATTCTGTTTTTCTAAGGCCAGAAAGTACAAGTATATAAAAATTGGAAAACAGAGACCATCCTCTTTCACATACTCCCAAAAAGAAAAGGCAACAGACATAAAGGTTTTGTAGGAGGCATGGCAGAGCAAAAAAGCAGACTTGGAAGTCAGATACAGCAGCAAAAATGTTAATTGGCCTGACTAATTATGCATGCTCCTTCTATGCAGAAGACAGTTTTTCAGAATTTCACAGCTATGATATTAGGAATGGCAAATTTAAGAAGAAGGGCAAATACAATTTTTTTCTGAAAGTTTAGAAAACTTACCAAATAGGAAAGAGAACAGACTCCTTCTTCCTTCCCCACCAAAAAAAAAAAAAAAACACCAAGTTATTCTTACAAATGGGTATTTTTTTGTTACTTTTGTGTCACCCATTATAGACACGTCTACTGTATTTAGTAATTAAGCTAACAGAGGGGAGAAAATAAAACAAATCTGAAGTGTGATGTGCAGAATTCTTGTTTCCATTGGTTCTAATCTACTGCTTTGTATAAATGGACTCTGCAGTGCTACGTCTCCACAATGACAGCCTTAGGCCTCTCTCCTGGTTTGTGCTATAATTATTGTGCAAGTTGAACTATGGATTGTACATATACAATGGATATGATTCAAAAAAATAATTTAAGAAAAGTACTTGATGGGCAACAGACAGTATATGCAAAAGGGATGTCATTCTTCACTGAAAAAAGGGCTCCTTGCATGAAACAAGCATCTTGCTATTTTTCATAGAGCAACACAGGTTCATAAAATGTACTCAGATTTACATAATTCCTCTCCACTGTGAATGCAACCATTAATCCTATCCTGCTGACTTACTTTTCTGGAAGGTGGCTCAGCTGAAGCAAATATTAGATCAACAAGCAAATAATTTCAGGGAGTCACTGAAGAAACATAATCTACAGTCCAACAAAGAAAAAGAGAAGCTTTTGCAGGATCTTCAAAACACCATTAAAGAAAACCAGAATGTTAAACTGCAGCTGGAGGCATCACATCAAAAAGTCTTAAAAATGTTGGAGAAAAGCAAAAATCAGGAACTCAAGGTCAGTTTATGACATGCTAGTCTAAAAAAAAAAAAAATTGTATTTGTGGGATAAACCATGTTAGCTAGAACCAATTATCAAAACTTAGTTATCTCCAGTTATCTGAATGATGGTTTACCATTGTTACACATAATGAATTATTCTGTGATTTTGAAACCTCATCATCTTCAGGTTGGTTTTTTTTTGTTTGTTTTTTTTTTAATTTTAACTTTTGAACTTAGACCACAGTGTGAATGAAATAGTTTCATAAAATAATAGAGCCTACTGTCTACAGTTAGGCTGCGATGAATACAAGCTCCTCTAGCTGTGCTCTTGCTTCAGAAATACAATGGAATTCCTAAGTGCATTATTAACAGGACTCAGTTTTATTCTTTTTCATCCATTATTAATTTATACATAAATACTTTAAAAGGAGTGTAATAGACATGTATAATAATGTGTATTGCCTTAGATACCTTCAAGAAATTAATTCTGTAAGTGGATAACCAAAGTTTTTAAAGGTTCAGGTGGATTTATTGCAGTGACAAAATGTTAATGCAATATATTGACGTTCTAAAGAATGTTGCTGTTTGAGAAAAAAAATCTACATGTGATTGAGGCATGGAATTCGGATGTCCCTACTGATACCACACATCTTAGGGAAAACCTGCTTATAAAACATATGTGGTAAAACCACCCTAAGTAGAATTTAATATATTGTTTATATATTCAGAATAAAATCCCAGCTTTAACAAAACCAAGCTGATTGCAGTAAGCTGGTAAAAATGAAACTGAGGATAGGAGTTTGCTTTCAGAGCCACTGCAGAGCAACTGCTCCATTGTTTACAGTGTATCAGCAACACTTCTAACAACAGTGGAAGTTTTAGCCCAGAATGAAACAAGGAAAGGTAGAAGCCTTTGTCTGACACATTGTGATAAATAATGACATACAGGTCAAATCTCGAGGGCTATGTATGTTGAATAATAAAACATCTTTCTAATGCCAAATAGTGAAATGATGTCAGTGTTACTATTTCATGATGTACAACAAATCTAGTAGATGATATCTTGATAATTTCTCTTGTCCCTATTAAGTTTTATTTTTTAACTTCAGCTTATTTTTATTCTTGTGTTGATGAAGTGTCATGTAAAATGGTGATAAAAAAAAAGTTCTACAATGAAAGACCAGATTCATTCTGGCATTACAAATAAAACAACAAGGTGATAAATAGGCTCCAACTGCTTTGTTTTCGGGGGGGGGGGACCTTTTGCTTACAGGAGGCAGAAGAGCGTTTGAAAAAGGAATTTAATGAGACTTTCAAGATCCAACATCAGTCTCATAGGCTGGAAATACAAACCTTGGAAGAGAAAGCAAAGAAAGAATTACATGATGAACTCGAGCAGATACAGAAGCAGCAAACCCTGTTGCTAGGTATAATGTCTCATGTCATGCACAGCTCCTACTGCTTGATTATATGCTGAGAAGCACTGACTTTCCTCCCATTCATTTTCTTTCCCATCTTCTGGGAACTCAGGTCTTTGTGAATCTCTTTTTCCATATCCTGCAATTTCAGCAATACAGACTTAATATTCTTTGCTAACCTAGCTCTCAACTGTTAGCAGCAGAATGTTGCTGAGAGTAGTCTGGTGTACAACATTCAAGTATGCATTATCAGGTATATTAAACTGGAATATTGTAGTTAGTTGTGCTGGTTTTGGCTGGGGTAGAGTTAACTTTCTTCATAGCTGCTAGTATGGGGCTGTGTTTTGGATTTGTGCTGGAAACAGTGTTGATAAAGCAGGGATGTTTTAGTTACTGCTGAGCAGTGCTTACGCAGAGTCAAGGCCTTTTCTGCTTCTCGCCACCAGCGAGTAGGCTGGGGGTGCACAAGAAGCCGGGAGGGGACACAGCCGGGACAGCTGACCCCAACTGACCAAAGGGATATTCCATACCATATGATGTCATGCTCAGCATATAAAGCTGGGGGAAGAAGAAGGAAGGGGGGGACATTCGGAGTAATGGCGTTTGTCTTCCCAAGTAACCGTTATGCGTGATGGAGCCCTGCTTTCCTGGGGATGGCTGAACACCTGCCTGCCGATGGGAAGTGGTGAACGAATTCCTTGTTTTGCTTTGCTTGCGTGTGCAGCTTTTGCTTTACCTATTAAACTGTCTTTATCTCAACCCACGAGCTTTCTCACTTTTACTGTTCTGATTCTCTCCCCCATCCCACCTGGGAAAAGCAGAAGCTTTGTGCTCAAGCAAAGCAAAACAAGGAATTCATTCACTACTTCCTATCAGCAGGCAGGTGTTCAGTCATCCCCAGGAAAGGCAGGGCTCCATCATATGTAACGGTTACTTGGGAAGACAAACGTCATCACTCCAAATGTCCTCCCCTTTTTCCTTCTTCCCCCAGCTTTATATACTGAGCATAACGTCATATGGCATGGTTCCTTTGGTCAGTTGGGGTCAGCTGTCCCAGCTGTATCCCCTCCCAACTTTTTGTGCACCCCCAGCCTACTCGCTGGTGGGGCGGTGTGAGGAGCAGAAAAGGCCTCGACACTGTGTAAGCACTGCTCAGCAATAACAAAAACATCCCTGTGTTATCAACACTATTTTCAGCACAAATCCAAAACACAGCCCCATACTGGCTACTATGAAGAAAATTAACTCTATCCCAGCCAAAACCAGCACAGGAATTTAGGAGAACACTGCATTAGGAGGGCCTGTAATACGTCCTGGCTTGAACTCAGGTTATTAAATCTCATCTGTAAAAGTTTTTTTAATTAAAGAAAGAATAATTTGAAAGTACTTTAAGTACAAACTGGATTACGTAATTCAAATTTGCTAGAAAGATTTCTTGTTCTCTCAAGTTTATATGTTCAATAGATAAATTCTGTTCTTCCTCAAGAAAAATTGGAGGGAGACAATAGAGAGAAAAACTTCTTTCTCCTTGTACTTGATCCATCCCAAAACTTATACCTCATATACACAAAAGTTGCAGTATATGTCAGATCTGCTTACATAGGTGGTGTACTTCTGTAACACAACCAGAGCTCTCCTCAGTCTGCCTATGGCCCTCTATAAAACACCAGCGGACTTAACAGGGAAGCTCAGGGGTGCTCCACTGAAGTTCAAGGTTAGAAGCAATTATAGTGATTTAGTCTGCAAAACAACTGCCACAAAATTACCTCTCTGATTCTGATGTTGAATCATTGCTATTGTAGCTCCATATCTTCTTACTATTGCTCAACTGAGTTGCTTACTTTTCTAGTAATAGGAGGCCATAACACTTAATGGTGAAGGAGTTGAGGAACAAAGCAACATGTAATGTATTAATGTTTTCATCTACATTGTCTATATCTACCTTCCCCATCCAGCTGTCTCTGACTGCCTTAATGTTTGTCTGTCTCATTGTTACTAGGTTCTCTAAGGATGGAACTCTCTGAGCAACAGACATCGTGCGCTAATCTCAAGAAACAAATAGAAGAACTCCAAATGGAGCTGAGGAGTGTGAGGTCACTGAAGAAGCAACAGGCAAGAATCCAGTTCCTACTTCGTTGCCATGTCATGTTTTGAGAAAGCAATAGTATCAAATTTCTCTCTCCAGAGATAATAGAAGTGTACAGAATCTCTCACAGAAATTGAATGGGTTTCCTTCCCATATGTCACAGTTTAAAATGTTAGAATTGTTTATCATCTTTTCCCTATGGGCAAGCTTTTTTTCCATTTGAAGGTCAGAATCTACAACACAAGTAAATGAATGAATGTTACAATAAAATAGATTTTATGGGAACTACAAAATATGTTCAGGAAGTTTTGATCACAGATTTTGTCTTGCACATAGAATTGCACATAGAATTGAAAAATCAGTTCACATAAATTCAATGCACACAATTCCAGTGAGCTCTTCACGTTAAATAATTAGAGGCTGTGAATGACTAAATTTGGTCTTTTTCTTAGGAAGGAAGTAGCCAGAGCCAGATCAGATCTCTTCATGATGAACTGGAAAAATGTCAGAGTGAAATTTCCGAACTCAAGAAAGAGAATTTACTTTTGAAGGATGCGATGGAACTACTCAGTGCTGAGTTGGAGTCGCAGAAGCAAGAAGCTGCACAGCTTCAGGATAGGGAAAAACAGCACAGAAGGTTTGCCTTAAGTTCACACTTCACAGTGCTATCTAGAGAGTCAATAATGCTAGCATCCGAGGTGTTCTAAATGTGATGAGTGTCAGAATCTCTCCTTTCTAAAGTACTGATTTTAGAGGTTAGGAGTTTTGCAAAAGCAGTAGTTCATTTCACATTTCTCTCCAGCCATAATAAAAGTATTTGAACTAACTGTTCATTATATGTCACAGAGAAATATGTCCAGCATAGTGCCACAGGATTGACCTGAGAAAATCTGCATAATGTCAGCCTTTGAAAGGCACTGGAAGACGTAAACAAATCCCAAAGTCACTCAAGAGCTATTAAAAAAATGTGGAAGTCTCTGAGAATAAATATCAGTATTTTATACATACTCTCTGTAGCTGAAACCAATGGGTTGTTAACTCTAAAAGGGACACTTGAGAATGCTGTATGTACTCTGTGAGACTGCTTTGGCTGTAACAGCCAGCTTTTCACGGGGTGAGTAAGGGCAGTGATGGAAGATACTGATAGTGCCACTGGTTTGATGGAAGCCTGGATCTGTAATGTGCTGGCAGGGCACAGGAAGAGCAAGCTGACTTGTAGTCTTGGCTGTCTTTGTAGAAGATGGACTGTGTCCTCTTAGTGTAGCCACAGGCTCGGAGCACATGTTTCATTGCAGTAATAGCAGTCTTCCCATTTGCATACAGAAAAAGTGCAAGACTTAACCTTTTACATGGGAGACAAGACTGGGGTTCACTGTCCAGTGCATTTGTATGGCTGTTGAATCCTTCAAAATTTCTGGATGATCATACTTAACACATTCTCTTTGTGGAGAGATTGAGGGATCTGGTGCATGGGTACATTTCAATTCATTTCTGCAATGGTGTAGAATGTATACCCCTAACTACTCAAGCTGTATGTATAAAAGGATTTCTGAAGAGTATACCCTTAAAGGAATCTTTAAAATTATGTCCTGTATAGTCTAGAGAAAAGCACTCAAGGGATAGTGTCTCTCAACAGACTGTCAAGGTGGCCAGAGTAATTCCATTGCTGTCTACCGGTCAGTAGATATTTAAAGAATGAGAAAGAAACTCTTTTTTTTTTTTTTTCCTTTGCACTCTTTGGAAAGTTACTTGAAAGTGACTTTCATTTCAAGCTTTTGAAGCAAGATGAACACAAAGAATTGCAAACCAGAGAGTTTCATCAGTGCCCTTCAGCTACCTTGAAGGAATTCAGAGCCTTTGTTCATGAAGAGAAGAATTATTCACATGTCAGTGATGAGGTCTAAAAGGCCTCAAATGCTAAAGCTGCTGGGCTGGAGGATAATCTTTACAGGGGATAGGTGGTGTAGCTCTACTACAGTAAGCATTTGAGAAGGAAGCATTAATGGAAATTATGTAAGGAGGAATCCTTCAAATAACAGGCGGTAGAACCAAATGGTCCTAGGCACCTGATACAGGCTGCTCTGAAATTAGTCCATGGGCGATCTGGAAAATTAACTTGCAGCTCTTGTTTTACTTTTGCAGGACCAATGATTTGGGTAGGGGAGTAGTTAAATTGGTGAGTGCATACAAAAAACAGCTTTTTTACTGTTACTTTAACAACAGTGACCTTGTCCTGTGTATATAGTTGTTCCTGATCTGAAAGCTAATAGTGGCTTGTTATTTGCATGTGCCAAATTTTTATAACCAATTATTTAAAATTACTATTCCTACTGTTGCCAACTAAGTGAAACCAGTAATCTGCTTGAAGTAATCATTCCCATTTCCATTCTCTTGAATTGTGTGAATTCCACCTCCAGTACAGAAACCTTTTGCAAGGACTAGGATGAGAGCAGACAAAGGGGTATTTTATGGGAAGAGAGGACAAGTCCCAAAATGGCTATTCTGAAGGAGAGCTTTTATTCTACCCCTGAAGATCCATTTCAGGGATTCTTCTCCCATTTTCACAGAATCGCAGAATCATTAAGGTTGGAAAAGACCTGTAAGATCATCAAGTCCAACCATCAACCCAACACTACCATGCCCACTAAACCATGTCCTGCAATGCCACATGTATGTGTTTTTTGAACACCTTCAGTGATGGTGACTCCACCACCTCCCTGGGCAGACTGTTCCAATGCTTCACCACTCTCTCAGTAAAGAAATTTTTCCTAATATCCAACCTGAACCTCCCCTGGCGCAACTTGAGGCCATTTCCTCTTGTTCTGTCACTCGTCACTTGGGAGAAGAGACCAACACCCACTTCACCACAACCCCCTTTCAGGTAGTTGTAGAGAGTGATAAAGTCTCCCCTCAGCCTCCACTTCTCCAGACTGAACAACCCCAGTTCCCTCAGCCGCTCCTCATAAGACTTGTGCTCCAGACCCCTCACCAGCTTCGTTGCCCTTCTCTGGACACGCTCCAGCACCTCAATGTCCTTCTTGGAGTGAGGGGCCCAAAACTGAACACAAAATTCGAGGTGCGGCCTCACCAGCACTGAGTACAGGGGCACGATCACCTCCCTACTCCTGCTGGCCACACTATTTCTGATACAGGCCAGGATGACATTGGCCTTCTTGGCCGCCTGGGCACACTGCTGGCTCTTATTCAGACGGCTGTCAATCAACACCCCCAGGTCCTTTTCTGCGGGGGAGCTTTCCAGCCACTCGTCCCCAAGCCTGTAGTGTTGCATGGGGTTGTTGTGACCCAAGTGCAGGACCCGACACTTGGCCTTGTTGAACCTCATACAACTGGCCTGGGCCCATCGATCCAGCCTGTCCAGATCCCTCTGCAGAGCCTTCCTACCCTCAAGCAGATCAACACTCCCTCCCAACTTGGTGTCATCTGCAAACTTGCTGAGGGAGCACTCAATCCCCTCATCCAGATCATCGATGAATATATTAAACAAGACTGGTCCCAAAACTGAGCCCTGGGGGACTCCACTTGTGACCGGCTGCGAACTGGATTTCGCTCCATTCACCACAACTCTCTGGGCTCAGCCATCCAGCCAGTTTTTCACCCAGCAAAGAGTACACCTGTCTAAGCCACGAGCCGCCAGTTTCTCCAGGAGAATACTGTGGGAGACAGTGTCAAAGGCTTTACTAAAGTCCAGGTAGACAACACACCCACAGCCTTTCCCTCATCCACCAGGCAGGTCACCTGGTCATAGAAGGAGATCAGGTTGGTCAAGCAGGACCTGCCTTTCGTGAACCCGTGCTGGCTGGGCCTGGTACCTTGGCTGTCCTGCACATGCCCTGTGCGCACCCTCAGGATGAACCTCTCCATAATCTTCCCTGGCACCAAGGTCAGGCTGACAGGCCTGTAGTTCCCCGGATCCTCCTTCCGGCCCTTCTTGTAGATGGGTGTCACATTCGCAAGCCTCCAGTCGTCCGGGACCTCCCCTGTTAACCAGGACTGTTGATAAATGATGGAGAGCAGCTTGGCAAGCTCCTCCACCAGCTCCCTCAGTACCCTTGGGTGGATGCCATCAGGCCCCATAGACTTGTGAGTGTCCAGGTGGCATAGCAGGTCTTTAACTGCTTCCTCCTGGATCATGGGGAGTTTATTTTGCTCTCATCCTTGTCTTCCAGCTCAGGGAGCTGGATTCCCTGAGGATTCCCGGTCTGGCTATTAAAGACTGAGGCAAAGAAGGCATTAAGTACCTCAGCCTTTTCCTCATCCTTGGTGACAATGTTCCCCCCCCCCGCATCCAATAAAGGATGGAGATTCTCCTTGGCTCTCTTTTTGTTGTTAATATATTTGTAAAAACATTTTTTGTTATCCCTTACGACCGTGGCCAGGTTGAGCTCTAGCTGGGCTTTTGCCTTTCTAATTCCCTCCCTGCATGACCTAATGAGATCCTTGTACTCTTCTTCAGTTGCCTGCCCCTTCTTCCAAGGCTGATAAACTGTCCTTTTTTTCCTGAGTCCCAGCAAAAGCTCCTTGTTCAGCCAGGCTGGTCGTCTTCCCCACCGGCTCTTCTTACAGTACATGGGGACTGCCTGCTCCTGCGCCTTTAAGATTTCCTTCTTGAAGAAGGTCCAGCCTTCCTGGACCCCTTTGCCCTTCAGGACCATCTCCCAAGGGACCCTCTCAACCAGTGTCCTGAACAGGCCAAAGTCTGCCCTCCAGAAGTCCATGGTGGTGGTTTTGCTGACTCCCCTCCTTACTTTGCCAAGAATTGAGAATTCTATCATTTCATGGTCACTAAGCCCAAGATGGCCTCCGACCATCACTTCTCCCACCTTCTCTGTTAATAAACAGCAGGTCAAGCAGGGCACCTCCCCTGGTAGGCTCACTTGCCAGTTGTGTCAGGAAGTTATCTTCCACACACTCCAGGAACCTCCGGGACTGTTTCCTCTCTGCTGTTATATTTCCAGCAGATGTCCGATAAGTTGAAGTCCCCCACAAGAACAAGGGCTTGTGATTGTGAGACTTCTGCCAGTCACTTGTAGAATGCTTCATCTGCCTCTTCGTCCTGGTTGTGTGGCCTATAACAGACACCCAGCAGGATATCTGCCTTGTTTGCTTTCCCCCTCATCCTTACCCAAAAGCAATCGACCTTGTCATCACAATCATTGAGCTCTATACAATCAAAACACTCCCTAACATACAGAGCCACCCCACTGCCTCTCCTTCCTTGCCTATCCCTCCTGAAGAGCTTATAGTCATCCATTGCAGCACTCCAGTCATGTGAGTCGTCCCACCAAGTTTCTGTGATGGTGACTATGTCGTAGCTGTCCTGCTGCACAAAGGCTTCCAGACCCTTCTGTTTGCTGCCCATGCCTTGTGCATTGGAGTAGATGCACTTGAGCTGGGGTATCGATTTTGCCCCCAACATCGGCATGCCACCCCTAGGCTCATCTCTAGGGAGCCTGGTTTCATCCCCTTCCGCCTTCAAATCTAGTTTAAAGCCCTCTCAATGAGGCCCTCCAACTGATAAGCGAGAATCCTTTTCCCCCCTTGGGGATAGTTGAACTCCATCTGCTGCTAGTAGGAACGGTGCCATGTAAACAGCCCCGTGGTGAAAAAAAACATTCTGCCGATGGCACCAGCCTCTGAGCCATGTGTTAACGAGGTGTGTTTTCCTGCTCCTTTCAGTGTTCCTCTCTGCCACTGAAGGGATTGAGGAAAACACTACCCGTGCTCCTGATCCTTCAACTAGTCACCCCAGCGCTCTGAAGTCCCTTTTAATCGCTTTTAGACTTTTTTGTGCAACCTCGTCGCTGCCAACCTGCATAACCAACAGCAGGTAGTAATCAGTGGGCCGTACTTTTTTACTCTTATTGGGCTATATTTTTACTCTTGTTTTTCTGCTTTTTATTTTGTGACAAGTGCTAAATCAATCACTCCCATGGCTGTGCTCTAATTTCAAGGGCAGAAACCTTTCGTGGGCCTTTTGGCCTTTCCTGAAGCATTTCAGAAACAAGAGAAAGGGGCTTAGAAATATATTAAAAAGAAAAAAAAAAGGTAAACTGAATATCTTTTGTGAAAATTACCATTGTTAATCTCCTGAGTTTGACATCTCTATTTTAATGAGTAAACAACAGAACTTGGGCCCTGCATTGAGTTAATGAAAAAGTTTCTCCAAGGTTTAACAAAACATTAGCAAACAAAAGGCAACAAGCTAACAATGATTCTTCAATAGATGTCTGTTGGTTTTGGGTTTTGTATCAGAAAGATATGTTATGGCTAGGCTTGAAAAAAATGTTAGGCATTTTTTAGTTTTCACTTGATGGTGTCAATCAAATAGCAGTATCTTTCAAAATATTTTGTCTGTTAAAAAAAGACAAATGTTGTAGTTAAAGGCATTGCTATAACATTTCTTACCTTCACTTTTTTAAAAAAATTATTTTTAGGATGGTGGTAGGCAGTATTAAATGTTTCTGGTGCTATAATTTCATGAAATAGAGCCTCATGTTAAAACCCCAGAGATTTCAAAATAACTTTGCTTAATACAAGTGAGTTCCTATGGTACTTTATTGTCATGTTTGACCACTAAGATTGATGTACAAACTAATCATAGACAGAATTTCAATAGCATCATTGTATAGAATAGACCCTCCATTTCCTGAAGGCTGAAGGTCGCCAAATAATTTTCCTCTTCCTCAGTGTTAGTATGGTTCTGCTTCAGATTGCAACTTAAGTGTGAAAGTCAAATCAGTAAGCAGAAGCCCAGAGCTGCACCCAGTTATCTACCTTCGTAGTCAATAAAAGACCTCAAAACTGCATGCTTTGATCAATGATAATAAAACAGTATTGAAACATGAGAATTCAGACGTATTTTAAGACCAATGAAAAGCTACTGGTAGAAGACCTCAATATCAAGCATAAAAAAGAACTGGACATACTGAAACAAGATCACCGGAAGGAAATTGAAAACATATTATCTGATTTCAGCAGCACTTGGGCACATCTCCAAGCAAAGATTTTCTCCTTAGAAACTGTGTAAGTCATTTAAATAAACTCTGGCTCATACTAGCAATGACTTCTGTTTGAAATTCTTATGTTTAGTATGTATAATTTTTATTACTCATAGGTAGTATATTATAAGCACTGAAATAGAAGTGTATAGATATTTCCTTTGCAAACACAAAAAGACCCAGATATATTGTAATAAACTCTGAATATCGTTTAATGTAAAGCACTATACATACTGTTTTACAATGCTAAATTAAAACCTGCACTTAGCATCTTGCAATTTTATGAAGTGTAAAATCATCTTTGTTACAGATGATACCAGAGGCCTTGATCCATGATCTTGTACTTAATTTCGTTCAGCAGAGCAGCATCTTTGAGGTTAAGCTCTTGCTCATTCTCACTCCCTTGCAAATTTCACAGGACAGCCCCCACTAACTCATGTAAATAAATGCATTTTGCAGCCCCCTGTGGAGTTTAGTAATTCTGTGGTGCTTCAGACTGTACAGGAGAGGGCCCTCAGAAATAATCTCTCTGATTATATATATCCCTTATCCTTTTCTCTTATCCCAACTGTGTGGCATAGGTCCAGAAGAGAGACCTACTTGCATGTAAGCAGGTCTCAGACCATTCAGATATATAAAAATATTTATCTTTTTATCTAAACTCTGAGATAGACTGAATTAAGAGTATAAGATGGGGGGGGGGTGGGGGTGGGGTGTCTTCTCAAAAATTTTTACCCTCACTAAAAAAAACCCCATGAAACAGTGGTTCGTATTCTGTAATACGTTTCTCAGTATGGCAGGTGAACTTCATAGCACTCAGCTTCTCAAGCAGCAAAATTCATTAAGTTGGCTGATGAAATACTGACTTGTTTTCTCATGGGTCAATCAAATGTATGTTTCCACACCATCTCTAAGAAGGTGTAAGTTCTTATTTGCATCTTTTCTGCTGATTAAGGCATTTAAAGAGCTGAGCTCACACTACAGGTTTTGACTTAGAGGGTTCACTAAAGCAGCGTGTATATCCAAGCTTCTCTTTTCATGAAATTTACAGGAATTGAGTATTTCTGAGGACTCTATCAAATATGGTTGGAATTAGACTGTGGATTCTGAAGTTATTGGGTCACAAAAGAGAACAAATAGATGAATACAGACATGCATAGATACTGTGACACAGATTTTTTTCTTTAGGAAACTAGACTAGCAATGTGATGTGCAAGCTTGTTAGCATTTTACATCAGGGGCTGGATTTTACACTGGACACGTTAACCCTGGTGGCAATTTATTTTAGAACTCCATTCTATACTTATATGTAATACACGTACAGATGCCCATTTTTAAAAAATGCTGTTTTATCAGAAAGGCCTGACTATGTCCCTGTATTTTAGGCTTAGAATTTAGGGCAGAGTACAGCCCAAGTATCTCTACAGCCCTGGTCTGAGGAAGTTTCTTCCGGTCTGCATTTTCTTTGGTACAGACTTAAAGAATTAGAAGAAAAGTCAAGAAAGTGGGAGTCCAGATCAGAAGATACACACCTTTTAAGCTGTCTGCAAGACAAATTAAGTGAGAGAGAAGAGATTATCAAGCAGCTGGTGGTAAGATTTCCTTTTAAATGTACATATATATTTTGGAATCTGTTGGAAGGCTCTATTCAGTGTTTCACACATCATTGCTTCAGACTGATATTTACTTTCTGTTCTGGAATACTTTAACAAATACGTGTTTCCATACCAACTTTCAACAAATAGATATTTCCATACACATAACTTTTCTTTCCTCCCTCAGGAAGGAAGAAAATTTCAGCATTCACTTTTAGCCAACACTGAATCTTACAGGAATCGATCATTTTCTTTCAACCCTAATACAGGATGCCTGACTCCTTCCATGAAGGTAAGATGGGCAATGCAATTAAAATTGTAAATTATGATCTTTTATTGCTATTTGAATCATACAGATGATTAGGACAATAAAGGTCCTATCAATCAATTTTTTATGGTAATGTTATTCAGTAGAATTCTTTCCAGTAAGCCAACCTACAGTCAGATGCTGAGTATAACATAAATTCAGTAGAAGTATATATGCACATAGATAGAGGTGTTTAAGCAAATATAAAACACTAGAAACTCCAAAGACGTCAGTCTTCCACTGGGATAAGCACAGTCATTGCTTGCAGATTTGGGAACTGCTTGCAGATTTGGGAGTTGCTATTTGGGATACTGTATACATTGAGGAAAATAATGATGAACTGTGTTTGGGCTGCTCAGGATTTGCCTTTTGTCCTTCCAGCCCCTCTGTATGATACTGTCTATAAGTAGTCATGGAAAGAAGGGAAGTCAAGTTGGTGGAAAGCACCTAACTGAGCTCTGCAAAGCTATCAGTCAGCTTTGATGTATCTAAAACCTCAAAGTCAAATACACAAATTGTTTTAGTTGGACTACCTAATCCATGAATCCTCAAAACATACCCTGAGAATTTATTTTAAATGCCTGTAGAAAAAGACAGGAATCTTCATTTTTGGGTCCTCCTCACAAGATACCTAGGACTGAGGTATTGTTGAGGTTTTATATTATAAAGTGTAAAAAAAAAAGCGTGTGTAATGTGTATTTTTTATATTACAATAAAAAGCAGCAGAAGAAAATTATTGAGGTGCCCAGTCGTGTTGTCAGTGTTCCGAATTTAGCTTCCTACGCAAAGAGCTTTCTGAGCTGTGACTTGAGATCAAAAAGAAGTGCTTCTCAAATGACAAAATCTACAAGCTTAGACCGGAGTCCTGGCTGCCTCAGGGTGGGCTCTCCATCAGCACAGTCCTCAGACAACAGTGCTGCCACAAGGTATTTGTCCATTTTGCAATGACTTGTAAGATGATAAATGAATTGGTATTCAGAAAATTGTAGGCATTCAAACACATTAGACATCTGAAAATAAACAATGATGCAAGGTTCCTGTCGTGCAGTGAACTCCGTGTGTTCAATTCTCTGCAGACAGACCCAGAACTTTACTGCAGAAGTAGACTATAATCACTGCCCAGCAGAGCTTATGATTGCAACCCCTCCTGCTACAAAAAAAAGAGAGGTGTTGCAAGTATTTAACTAAGAATGTAGTTAATAGTGAACATGGCTGTTTAAAACTTTGGGCACGTATCAGTGGTTCTGTTAAGGATGTGTTTTCCTTCTTACTTCTGTTTCCTCACTTTGCATTTGGTAGATGTAGATGGTGTATTTTTTATTTTAGGAGATATTTGAATGAATCTAGGCTAATCATTTGGCAAAGGGTTTACAGACTTAAAAACTGATTAGCAGATACTTAACTAAAAACTTAGTTTGAAGTTTTTTCTCTGAAAAGCTTGAGTTTTTCTTCAAATTTATGAGTTGTTATTTAAACAATGTTTTGTGTTTTATAAACATGACTGAACTATCTCTTCAAGAGATGGTTAAAAATTTATGTAGCTAACATTATACAGTTATAATGATAAATATTAAAAAAACCCACCCTACCACTACACTTCAGGACAAAAGCCAGCCTTCTCACCTCTCTCCTAGTGGAGATTAGTTATCCTGTAAATTGTGTGCTACAGACTTATTTCCTTAAAGGCAGATGGTACTGACTGCTGCCAAAGACAATAACCCAGGACATGGGCGTGGATCCAGATTGGCAATTCCTACATCTTAAAGATAAAAGCATTCTGTGTCATGCCAGATGACTGCCAAGGCAAATCAGATTTGTATTTTAAAGTGAAATGTACAGGGAGACTGAGGGTAGCTTAGCTGCTACTTAGTTACTCTTTTAAATCAATCAATCATAAGTGAAGTCATATTTGCTACTATAAGCTAACCAAAATTAATATAAACGTTAAAAAAGCATTCTAAATGCTGAAAAATCAGGGATTATGTAATAGGATTGATTATAAAAGCCAGTTAATATTCAGATAAATCTTTCAGTTCCAAATAAAACTTTTACCCAAAATTTTTAATGCATAAATTGTATTTCATATTTTTAAGAGTGAATTGCAGCTGCCATTTTCTGATTTTCAAGACTTCATATTCTTGAAACACCCTTTTTTTTATTTTTTGAGATGTCAAGTCAAGAATTATGTTCAAACATTTCTCCATAGCTGTTTAGTTCTCCTTCATGCTTTCCTTTGTGTTACTAACAGTGCTGTTAGCCCAGTTACCTGGCTAGCACAGATCTCACTAGAAATTGTAGTTGGCAACTTTTGGCTTCATCCAGTTCGTGTGAGCACAGATCCATTCATAGGTTCATGAGTTTTTCCAGGAAAAAAGTATTAAATATTGATAAGATTGTAAGTAAGTGATGCTAATGCTTATTTGTTTGCACAGGACACATGGTGATGAACCACCACAAACCAAAGATGACCAAAAACAAGACCCTCAGCATCAAGAATGGTTTACTAAATATTTTTCATTTTAAAGCAAACTATTTCCATACTTCTTCTCAGAATTACTACAAAAGCTCGTTTCTGTTTATTTTAGGGAATGATAATCTAATACATGATTTAGGAAAAAAAAAAGTAATTTCCAAGTAAATAATTAGGAACAACTGCACTCTCTTACATCTAATTACTATGGAGTTATAGGCATGGATTTCAGAAAAATGCTTTTTTTTTCAACAACCTCTGTAAAAAATGAAGAAAAAGCAGAATTCTAGATACTGTTATGCGAAGATACTTTTTAATCAAGAGACTGTACCACTCTACAATTACATTAAATATGCAGTTTGGTCTCTGATACGTCCCATCAATCTGGCTCCAGCTGAAAGATCTTACTTCTGTAGGTGATTTCTGTAGGTTTATACATTTGCTTCATCAGCTGGTTAAAATAATTTCTGCATATAATCATGTAATCTTTTAAGTTTATAATAGGTTTTTGTTAAGCTTATTTTAAACTGTACAGCATGCAGTATACCTCCAAGAATAGCATGTTTACAGCAGGCTGGTTTAGAAATACTTTCTGGTTTGCTTAATGAATTGTTTTGCGTAGTCAGCATTGCAATATAATATTCCTGTTGCACTTCGATACATGTAACGATCAGCCTGATTGATAAATTAGGATAATATGTAAGTATGAACATTAAAACTTGGCTTGTAAATCATCCATTTCTGTTTTGCAAAATAGTGCTGTGTTTTGCTGAAGTGTGAGTCAGACTGATACACTCAGAGTTTCACATTTATGGGAACTGCATACTTGTACATTTTATCTCAATATTGTTCTCATGCCCACCTAAATGCAAAGTGAGCAAATGACGTCATTTATCAGATCATGCTAGCTAACTCGTTACTGGGAGGAAAGACACCCATGAAGAAATTAACCCTCAGGTAATTCATCAACAAATGTGAAAGGCAGGGAATTGTGCAACCAGCAGCCTAGTTTTTAAGATAGGATAGTTCATCTTCAACTGCTGCATGATGAATCCCCATTTAATTTCAACCAGCAGGGCCCAGCTACATAACAAATTTTACGTGTGTGAAGAGGCATACCTCCAGCCTAACTTCTTATATCAAACAGCCAGCAAGAACTGTAACACCAGATGCCAGCACTTACTACAAAACAGCCACTGCACCTCACCCGTGATAAAAAGGCGGCAGAAGGGGCAGAATGCTTCTACAGACCGATACTTTCATCCCAGCTGTCTAGAATTTTTTCCAGGATGAACTGCTTGGTTTGGAAGGAGACTTTGGCATCAGATTGGGCAACAAGACACTTTTTATACACGCAATCAAGAAAGAGATAAAATACTGTACAGTAACACTGGAGTGCTTTGCTATCTGTGAGACTATCAGAAATGTATTAGGCTAAGTTTTTCATTGGAGTTTTCATCCACTCTGCCCCAAAAACTTTTAAAGCACACTAGAAAGTTCAGCACACAATTACTAATTCTAATTTCCAGAGTTACAATATTCTGATTAGTTAACTCTGTCCCCAAAAAGATATCCCTAGGAAGTGGCTTTCCTGGCTATATGGATGAATTAAGCTTGTTGCCTAGTAATACAGAGATAGGACTCCTTTGCTATTTCTACCTCCAAAGTCTTTTTTGGGCTACATTTAGATTACTAAATAGTGCACCCCCGTAGAAGCTAATTCTGTAGACTGGACAGTGCTGCTGACCCAACATCCATAATGAGTGGTCTTTATTTTGGGGGCAGGTATTTTGGACCATCTCTACACTAGCCTGACAGCTAGACCACCAGTAACATTAGGCCTGCATTACATACCCTCATCAGTCTGCATTTTGCAGTTTCAAATCAAGAAGAATCAAATGTGTATTTCCTGAGACCTCCTTCATGAGGTGAGCAGAAGTCCAGTGGAGATGAACAATTCACTTCAAAAAAAGTACTCTTGATCTGACGTAGATACAGACAATTCTAAGAGTGCTTCTGCAGTGGTACTCAAGGACAATTACTGGATCACAAAACATTTAAATCTTCCAGTAAAACCAAACAGTAATCTTTGCAAGTATTTTTATCATACCAGCAAAGATACCATTAGGGGAAAGCTAGGGCCACCCTTTCCAGAAGGAACAGGATGCATTCCAGAAAACACACTTCTACGAGAAAGCAACCTGAAGAGCAACTCTGCATATTTTCCATTGAAATAGAAAACCAATCCATATTTTTTGAAAAAAAAAAAAAAAGATAATTTATTTCACTTGTCTTAACTATTCATATTTGCAGTACAAATTTCATTATACAAAAAGCATACAAAGTAAAACTAACACCACTGCTTTGCATTGTTGAAAATATTCAGATATGTAAAATGAAAGATCACGTTTGCTTCATTGGAGCAGGAATATTAGCAGATGCTTGTTCTAGGTAAGCTAATGGACCTTGAGGCATTTCTGCAGGCTTTTTGTGCTGTACACTGATATCTTCCAGGACCTGTTGCCAGTGTCGCAGTTTACCCAAATGTTTCTGAATTAATGCTTCTTTCCTCTGCAGTTCATTTCTTAATTCTGAAACATCCTATGGATGCAAAAATGTGTATTAGTAAATAGACAGTAATTCATAAGAATAACCACCTCACATAAAGAGCATGTAATTTTTTTAGCGTGAGTTTTCAAGCTGATCTTACAGGGATTCTAATAACGGAAAAGTGTGTAATGAAAGAGAGGGAAAGCACTGTGAATGCACTAGCTCCATTCTCCTAGGTCACGTATTTCAGAAATCATTACTTCCAGCAAAATCTGACTAACTAGTTTGTTTCTTCCAATGCAACTATCATCTGCGTTCCAATATTCCACAGAGCAGCAGGCATCCAGCTTCTCCAGGTTCATGGTGAGAACTATGTTAACAGTCAAGTTCTACCAACTTAAGATACAGCATCATGTTGAGAAACCCACAATTAATGTGAACGAGGTGATTAACTGTGCTGGTACACGGCTTATCTAATCTAGCACAACACTGGTAAATTAATTTAAACATACCTCTTTAATTACTTGCTCTGGTTTCTGGACCGATAGCTGCAGTCTTTTTTGTAGAAAAAAACATTCAGTTTGTCTTGCAACATCCAGAAACTTCTGGATGCACTGATCAACACCTAAACATAAGATAACAAAATAGAACAGACTCCAAAAAAGAAGTTATCAGGCTGATACTGGCAGTTGTCTGCATGCTATTAAAAACACTTTTCATAGTACTTTCTAGAAAGAAAAGCTTCAGGTTTACTAAAATGACATATTTATAAAACCAGGATGTGCATTAAGTCTCTGTATAAAACGTTGCTTTGCGAACTTTCAGAACTTGTTTTAAAGGTGCAAGACAAGAACCCTTTTTCTCGAGTTTTATTACATTTTTGACAATGACAAAGAATGATGAAATAATCTGTGGAACTTGGTCGAATAAAGAAAACATTTTGCTGCATATCCAAGCAACAAGCTCAATGTAAAGTTCTAAAATATGGGCATATTTAGGACAATATTCTGCCTTCATATATTATGCACTCCTGTTTGGTAATAAAAGCTGTCCCATTCCAGCATATGAATATGACCCAATATCCAGAAAGGAGTTTTCAAAAGCATTTACCCTTTTTTTGAAATGGAGCTTGAGAGTCAGGCTTTGAAAATTTTTTGGGGAAAAGTACAGTTTTAAACTTCCTGTTTATACCAGTTCAGTATCAATGATGCCTGCCACAGAGGCGCCTGTCACACAAGTCTTAAAGCACGGCTACTAAGCAGTCTAGGCTTTCCTTTCCCACCTTTTATTATTGCTTCATAATGTGTCGCATTAGCCTCCTAGTTTTTGAACCACATCTTTCACTGCAGGTCAATACAATCCCACACAACCCCCGGAGCCAGCTGGCACTCAGACCTTTCCACAAGACCCCGATCATTCCCGAGCGGGTTTCTTTCCGTGTGAGCCTCCCACTGCAGTGAACAGCATTCCACCTGGGAAGGGGTGAGCAACCCTGAGTTATACCAGAGTCACCGTTCAAAGATCCTTAAACAGTTTTTAAACCTCTTTTGGCCTCAGATGACAAGGCACATCCACCCCCGGCGAGGCCCAAATGCACCTGCCAAACTTCACAGTAAATTTTAGGGGAAGTGGGCCGTAGATTTGCAACCCCAGCCGTGCCCCTCAGTTTCTCGGGCCTGCAGAATAAAACCGCGGCGTACCCAGGGCTTTTGTGAAGCCGAGCCCCGCCTCCACCCCCCAGGGCCTCACCGGTGCGGATCTCCTCCTGGTCCGTGCCGTTCACGTAGTCCTGGCTCACCAGCGAGGCGAAGCAGGCCTGCGAGAGAGGGACGCGCGGAGGTAAGAGGGCCGCGGGGGGCCGGCGCCGTGAGGGCAGCGCCCACCCGCGGCCTCCCCCACCCCGGCCCACACACCTCGAAGGACGCTTCCAGCTCGTCCACGAGCGTGTTGTTGGGATTGCGCAGCCCCGTCGGAGGCGGGATGAGGCCGGCCGGGCCGGGCCCGCCGGGAGGCCCCGGCGGCGGCGGCGGCCCCGGCGGCTGGTTAGCGAACATTCCGCTCAGCGAGCCCGCCATGGCGCGCCGCGGTCGGCTGAGCGGCGGCCGCGCATGCACCGAGCGGGGGGAGCCGAAGGCGGGCCCAGGCGCTGCCCCGCCCCCCGGCGCCTCAGCGTCGGCTGCAGCGGTGCCGCCCCTCCTCCTCCTGAGGGCCGTTACCTGCGCCCGCGGCAGCCCGGAGCCGGCACCGCCGCCTCACGCAGGGGCAGCCCGAGCCGCTGGGTACCGCCCCCCGTGTTCAATGGTAAAGAGGAGAGGCAGGGACAACAAAGCCATCCTTCCCAGCCGGACCCTCCTTCTCCAGCCTCTGCCCCCCCGTGACTCCCAGCCTCGGTAAGCACCAGTTCTGCACCACTTGTTACACACCAGCGTTTAGCAAAAAACCCCAGCCTCTGGGCCTGCATCCCCCACATTCTCAAGAAAACCTTGCCTCACATTGGACTGATTCTGGGAATACTGTCCCTGCTCGGAGCCTGATAGCCTCATGCCAGTAAAGGGGGGAAGCAGGGGGATGACAGAAGTCATGTGAGAGGGGGGCAGGTTCCCCTCAGAAAATGCACCAAACACTTACTTCCGTTAGTTTTTGTAAAACAGTTGCAAGATAAACAAGTGTCAACAAGAGTGTAAGACTCACTACGTAATTTACTGCTGAAGCCAGGCTAATCACGCTAATTGCAACAGCCTAAAAAGTCTGATGGCGCATCATTTCTACCTCCATACACACCAACAGCAGTTTTAGTTTTTCTAAGGAAAAATGTTAGAATGGCATTTTTAATCAACAACGTTGCAGAATTACATTTCACACCACCTACAATTCAGCCAAAACTGAGGCACATCTATGATCTCCACCTATTGTTAATTCCCTCTCAATCAAAACACACACCTCCAAGTAAGAGATTTATTGTTTGCAATAATTATGCTTCCTTTACATATAAAATAGGAGTTCAGATGTTTTCCATCATCATGTTTTGGTACTAAGTATCTCAAATAGTTGAAACAGAATATTTTTTATTTTATACTGCACAATATGGGATAACAAATCTCAAAGGTGAGATATTCTTACCCAAGTAATGATTTATAAAATGCATTTGTAGTTCATTGCCATAGTGAAAATATGCTTGGGGCATTCATATATGAATAATACTTTTTAAGATCTTTTTCTTAAGGCAGAGTAGATGGTTTTAGAATACGTATTTTACTAGGTATTGTGACTGTCTTGACTTAATCGAGCTGCAAACTCTACTAGCGTTCTTGTAGGCCGCCCTGCCATGCCTTTTCGAAGATAGGGCACCTCATCTTTATTCGACATCACACCAGCTATATCTAAATGAGCCCAGTGAGAGGCAGTCACAAATTCCTTCAGGAATGCAGCAGCTGTACATGCTCCTCCAGCTCTGTGGGAAGCAGAAAAATTGTATTGTTTCTAAAGCAACACCAACAGCACAAACATTAAACAAACGCGCTGAAAGAGAGGGGCACATGAAGGATATTGGTACATCTTACCTGCTGTACTTTCCAATGTTACTCAGATCTGCAAGAGGACAGTCGGTTACTTGTTTTGTGTAATGTTCAAAAAGGGGCATCCTCCAAACTCTGTCTCCTGTCAAAATGCTGGCCTGGGAAAGAAGCAGTGATAGTTTTGGCAATTATTTTTTTTTTTTAAACTGCATTTATAAGCTTATTTTTGTTTAGCTTTGATCAGTCTAAAAATATTCAGCCCAATAAAATACTAGGTATTTGGAAATACACTGCAAAACTAAACAGTGAATCCTACTTTTTAGATACTTCAGGGTTAGTCAAAAGGCAAAATCTAAAGAACGCTTTTTCTTTTTTTCATTTTTTTTTTCCCTGACAACACAAACCCTTCCCTTCAGAGACTTCTTTAACCATCACACTTCAGCCACCCATGAGACCTCTCTGAATTTGTCTGTGTTGTTAAGCAAGATCGAGAATCTTTTTAACATGAACTAATTACTGCCAGTAGTCCAGAGCTTATGCATATGCAGTAAGTTATCAGAAGATGCAGATCCTTGAGATGATGTGCATGCTGTTTGCTGTATATTAAAACTCACTAAAGAGCTAGTAACTAATAGTCAAAATTAATTATTTTCAATTACATACAGTACTAACACCATTCCTGTGAGATTTCAAATTGTAGTAACATACCTTTTAGATTTGCATGAAGACTTTCAGTAATGTACTAACTTTTCAATAACAGCAGCTATTACTGAATTATTGTTATGATTTAATAATAATACAGATGGCCTACCTCGTAAAGGTGAGTCCAAAGCCAAGATGAGTTCGTGAACACTCCAGTCGCAGCAGACCCCAATGCAACATCCATGGCACCTACCAAAACACACCTTCAAGGTTATACAACAAAGGCAAAAGGTGGACCTGAGCTATTCCTCTGCATCCTGATTCCTCATAGAACTTTACATTTTTAATTCCCATTATCAGTAATTTCTAAAGTCTGCAAAACCTAAATATTTTAGTACACTTGCATTTTTAGAAGTTTAAGCATTGTTAAAACATTTATATAAACCTAATAGGACAAGAATTCATAAAAATTATATTCTGTATCTCATGAAACTAAATTCTCTGTTTTCAGCTTGATGTTTCTTAGCAATATTTCTAATATAATGTATTCAGCAATAACAGTGTCTTCTCAAAAAAACCCCAAATTTTATTGTTTCCATATGGAAAATATGAGTGGACTTTTTCCAATTTATAGACCTCTACAATTTTGAGCTGATGCTTTCCCTTTTGTGAATTTCACTTGCACAGATTTTTGCAAGGCATATGTGAATTTACTTTAAATGAAAACAATCCTTACCAAAATACTAAACCATGCCTAAACCAGAGGGATTATGTACATATTTATTTATTTGATGCCACAGAACTGCTTCTCTAATGCCAACACTCAATCCTCAGTGAGATTAAAAGAAAAAGCAGCAAAAAATAGTTTAAAAAATGGTATGTCAAAGAAATTTCTACAGCAGCTCTCCTCCTTCTGGCTTGGTGCTCAAGGATCCCGAACACATAATAATTTATAGTGTGAGTAAACTCCTTCTTCTATCATGCACTTTTATATGGGAATCATTTTATACAAGTCAACAATTTTAAAATCAGCTTCTCTTCTGTCTATTGAAGTTTTCCACAGCATTTGAACTGGTAAAACTGACGGAACATAATTTAAAGCACTAGTAGAGAATATATAGAAAGATAATTATTTACTTAGCATATTCATTAAGCAACACAGTGGGCTCCTGTCTGAACTACTCTTCCATGTTTGCCCTTGTTTCAGCTACAGCCACTTCACCCATGACAGCTTGTTACTGCAGTTCATGAGATGCATACACAATGCTGGTTTTAAATTTAAAATTATAACCTCCTTCATATAGAATTACAGAGATGAAACAATTAAGCACATTTTATTATGCCTGAAAGTATGCAAACGGAACATAAAATAAGAGATACTGCAGTCAGACGAATTTCTGGGAAGATGATAATCACACAGAATCACAGAATCATTAAAGTTGGAAAAGACCTGAATGCCTCTCCTATGCTATTATTTAGAATCATGGAGACCTGAGGTCCCACAATGGAAGAACTGGTGCTGGGTAGATCAGAGCTCAGGCACTCAAGAAGCCGTTCACAGAGAAGCTATTTCGGCTCCAGCATGGCCAGTGCCATACGGACCTGGCAGGATTCTTCCACAACCAGGCCGGTATCTCTACATCACACAGCACTGGGAACTGGAAAAGCTTAGGTCAGAAATGGAAGCACTGGGAAACATTGTGCGGAAACATCGAAGTCTGTGTAGGTTTTCCCGCTCTTCCTAGTTCCAGCTCAGCTGGGCTAGCCCAACTTCATCTACATTGCTAAGCATTTACCCTGCATGCCAATACCCTCCCCAGTTCTAGAGATGATGCAGCTGTACAAGTTGTTAGAGCATATACTGTGCTAGCTGTTGTCCTACTACATGTAAAATCATCTCAGTAGCTTTCGAATACAGGTTGGCTTTATGTACATAGTGCAACTAACCCACCAGCCCAATTAATGACAGTAACAAAGAACTGACTTGCAAAACGAGCAGGGAAGGGAGATTGCTTACCTGTTAATGTTGCAGCATTCACAATAGCCCTTGCATTAAAATTGTGGGCATAACAGAGAGCATCAGCTAACAGCAGTCTTCCTTCTGCATCCGTGTTGTCTACCTTCAGGTGCAAAATTAGTAAAAACAGATTAACTACTGAAAACATCCCTTTCACTGACTTCTTACATATTATCTTAAGTAGCTGTCAGATTGGAAATGTACTGTCACAGGCCCTAGGAACTTCAGGTAATCAAAATTTACTCAAACTGAAAAAAAAAGAAATAAGATAGTATTGGTATACAGTTATGTTTCTAAAACAAAAGCATATCTATAGCTGAGGTCAAGTCATCTTTCAGGACTGCAACATCCTCTGCAAACTGGGCCTCTGTGCTGCTGGCTCCTCAGAAGAGCCTGGAGGCTGGAGAGGTGCCCCAGTGGGGTGTAGGAGGCTGGTTACCATTCCCAGCAAAGCCCCAGGAATCCCAGGGGCTGCTTCTGAGCAAGCAGAGAGTTCTGGCCAATGGAAACCGCAAAGGAGGAGAGGGTACCACAAAGAAACACAGATGCATGCCTGGAAACAGTTCCTTGTTATACTGCTTTCTCTTTGGATCTGGACACTTTTTCCCCTCTAACAAAACAAAACAAACAAAAAAAAAAATAGCCCCTTTGCTCCTTTCCCCTTTCAGGGAAAATTCATGATGAATTCTGCAAGATTAATTGCATTATGTGCTCTGAGCTACTAGCACTTTCTTGCAAATTTCACCTTGGCGGGGGAATGTGTGCCCAGTCTTTTCCCTCAAAGCAGAGGGCAACTGAACTCAGTTTTGGGAGAAGAACCTCAAGGAACTGGTAGGTTCAGCAAGGTAAAGGTGGCAGAATCACAGAAATCCAGAGACAAATATTAAGCTATCGACTTCTGCAGGAAATCAGTGGTCTACAGCACAATGACTTTCAGTACCATTTAATCTATTATATGAGTATTGAACAGTTTGGATTAAATATGAGGTATTTTGGATACTGATTTGGCAAGCTCCTTTGAACTAACAGCCCCTATGACTCAGAGTTCTGATTGTACAGAGCAGCTTGGCAGGGTAAAGACCTTGGTTACGTCAGCAGGAAACTAATACTCTTATGTCTTACTCCAGATAACAGGGAAGTGTCCTGAAGGGCCTGCTGGAAGCAATTAATACGTTATTCATTCTGACTGAGAACGTATATTTATCAGCATTGTAACAATCTCTTGCGCTAAAACAAGATTTTCTATTACGTTCGGTAAATGGCCATACTTTTCAGTTTTTCCTAGCAATTTATAAAACATATAAATACAGATTGAAGAGATTAGATATTTGAAGGAATCCTATGATAGCAATTTCTAACTGAAAAAAACCTGAAAAAAAAAGAAATAAGGTAGTATTGGTATACAGTTATGTTTCTAAAACAAAAGCATATCTATAGCTGAGGTCAAGTCATCTTTCAGGACTGCAACATCCTCTGCAAACTGGGCCTCTGTGCTGCTGGCTCCTCAGAAGAGCCTGGAGGCTGGAGAGGTGCCCCAGTGGGGTGTAGGAGGCTGGTTACCATTCCCAGCAAAGCCCCAGGAATCCCAGGGGCTGCTTCTGAGCAGTGCTTCTTACATTTTTGAACAGTACATTTGCACTGCTTATCTTTTTAAAGGGTGTTTTTAAACATGTACTCTGACTGCAGTCATATAACTTGATTGATTAAACCAATTCACTAGAAGTATTCAAAATTCAAAGTTTCACATGCATACCTGTATTGTTTTTCCATTCTTGGCTCTAACTACATCCCCAGGCTTGTTTGCCTTACCACTGGGCATATTTTCACAGAGGGGTGCCAAACCTCAGAAAGAAAAGAAAAGTGCATTACTAGTTTCTTTCTCAGCAAAGATGTAGAAAAAAACACTTAGGAAAAAAACAAACACCTTCTTAAGAAAATAATACTATTCCCATCTTGAATGTATGCTCAAAATCCAAATTCTCCTGGTTACTGAAAGACACATGGTCCAGTTTTCAATCAGGAAAATTCCTCTGCATGTTGCACCACCACGTTCTCTCACACCATTTTACCATTAGGATTTACTTCTACTTTATGCCCAGGCAAGTGAGATCAGAGGAGCAACACATACCATTTTATGTCTTCCATATATGAATAATTAGTCACATGTAAAGGGATTTCTTTCTTTCTGAAATTAAAAACGTCTCAAATTAACACTCTGAGCTATTCAAGCTCTGCTCATCGTAAATAAACATCATGTAATGTGAAGAGGGGTCCAAGGACTCACCATAGAACTCCAACCATAAGAAGAGGAAAGAGACATGAGCAAAACAGAGGGTCAGCCATCAAAACTCCAACTATGAGTGGGATAATGGGATGAAAGGCACTCCACCATTCCTAGGGAAAACCTTCTCCTGGCACAAGGAATAAGCGAATTGTGGACCACCACTTTTCAGTGGAATTACGTACAGGGACTTTTGCTCCACCGATTTCGCCCTTCCCACCGCATACTGTTAAGAGAGGACTGTCGTGAGGCTGTGTGTTTCGCTGCCCTCTACTGGTTGAAGCATAAAAGTGACTAACATAGTAGTTCCCTGGAAGTCAAGGTTCTTAAACATAAAACTTATCCTAGAATGGGTTACATGTCATTACCAACTGGTTTTGCCACGGTTCCTGAATCAGCTCATTTCATTTTAGCTGTGCAACATTTCTGCAGAAAAAATAAGCATTGCTCATATTTAAAAATAGTATCAGCAGACTGGGGGGTTTTCTTTGTTTTAGATTTCTGCTGAGATATTCACCTAAGAAAACAAGAGCTAATCCCTCTTCCTGTTCATCTGTGGCAAACACTCATGGAGGTAGCTCAGCTAACTGCTTTTTGATTTTAATTTCTTTTACAGATATCCAGATTCCTTCTTGTAATGAAGGATCAGAACTTCTGAAAAAATTGTTGAAAATAAGCTTATTGACAATCATTTCTCACTTAAGATCTAAAGATCATGCCTTTGAAATTTTAATTCAGTGTTGAAATATTTATTCAAGCAAAGCTAGTAATATTTGATAAGCAAGTAAAAATGGAAGAGAAGCTGAGCAAGGGAATGAGACAAGTAAGTCTGCAAGAGTCCATGGCACTTCTGTAAGACTGTTACCACTGCTGGTACTAGAAAATTACTTGGTCAAAAAGAAATCTTTTAAAATTAAAATTTTTGGATTCTTACACAAACATGCTCACCAATGATGTTAAGAGGTAGATTTAAAGCTGCTGCTGTCACAATGGCTGAACAGACAGTCGCTGCCCCTCCCATATCTGCTCTCATTGCATCCATACCCGAAGATGGCTTCAGTGAAATGCCACCACTGGAATAAACAGAACGCACCTCATCCAACATGTAGGAGTTCAAAGTTGCATACATTGATAATATGCTGTCCATCAGTATGTTTTAGCACCAATACCAGTAATGTGTTTTCAAATGTTCCTGCAACACCCTAACAAGCATACACAAAGCAAGGTATCTCAAAGCAAGGTATCTGGGTTTTCATTTCAGATGAAATGCATCCATGAATTATTTCCTCATAATTAAGATGCCATAAAAATCCAAGTAATCTGCAGCAGACTGACTCAATGATCTTTATAATAGCAAAAAAGCACAAAACAAGAACAAAGTAGTACACTTGGTAAAATCAGAATACGGACGGGGATAATATCTTCAGTAGTTGTGTGACATGAAAAGCAGTGATAAGGAACTGCTGCAAAGAATGAACTATTTTCTCTTTCCTTAAGCATGATCTAGATGTCCAGTGACAGACTGCAATTCTAAACATGTGAATTCTTCATCCAGAGGTTTGCTCAGGCCAAAGAAAAAATAGCAAGTTCTTTGCTTTCTTTTCCCTTGAATTTCCATTTTCCTCTTACAAGACAGAGGCATATCAATTCCTACTTTGTCCAATCACTCAAGCTTGTCTACTCCCCAGAAAAGGCAGCACAGTCTACTATATAGGGCAAGTTCACCGGAATGGCATTGAAAGATGTGCTGAGCAAAGAAAAAGCATCTCCCCATTGAACATGAAGAGCAGGAAGGCATTTTTCCCCCTTTAGTCATTAAAATACTAGCATACATACCTGTCAAATGTAACTCCTTTTCCTACGAATACCAATGGAGAGTCATTTGTATTAGCACCACCTAAATAGTGAATCTCCAAGAAGATGGGAGGTTCAGCCGAACCCCTAGATACACTCAGGAATGCTCCCATCTGTTGTGTTGCTATCCAAGACTCCGGTCTGAAATAGAAATATATAACTTTTTGTTTGTTTGTCACTGGACACTTTGACTAAGGTGATTTTGTTTGTTTTTAAAAAGATCACAATTCTTGAAGGCTTGTGCACAAACTATTAATTCCATTTTAGTTAGTTATTTTGGAAACTGTCATTTAAATCCAACCATTATTACTTTTTTTTTTGTGAAACAGAACAATACTGCCTCAAAGTGGCTGCTTGGTTTTTGGTTTGCCCTGTTTACAAGAAATCACCAACAACAAAACAAACAACAACCAGTTTACACTTTCTGCATCAGAAACATTAAACTTCCATTTGCCCATCAGGCTGTAGTCTCTGAAGGCATATGGAGCAACAATATTGCAGGAGGTTACAGTTTAGCTTTCTGCCATCAAGATGGTTAACAACAGGCAAAGTTGATTTCCTTCAGTCTTTTGCTTTTCAACAAAACAGCCTCCAACACCTGCATAACCAGTTAGCCCATTTCCGCTCAAGGTGCAGTAACTAGAAACACCGAGGCAAGA
The DNA here is from genome assembly GCF_030936135.1 of Gavia stellata. Classification (NCBI taxonomy): domain Eukaryota; kingdom Metazoa; phylum Chordata; class Aves; order Gaviiformes; family Gaviidae; genus Gavia; species Gavia stellata. Next base: position 17,926,681 of record NC_082598.1, on the reverse strand, counting down.
AGCATTAGCTGTGCAAGTGCAAATTCAATTGCAAGGGCTTTTACGACTCCATCTCAACATTTTTAAAAGTTAAAAAAAAAAAGCCCCAACAATAACAGCAATAAACAGAGGATGTTTAATTACCACATCCAAACAAAAAAGCAAAGGTATGTATAAAATCCACTTGGGAAAAAAACAGAAGGTGTTAGAAAAAAGGTACCTAGTATTTGCCCTCTAGTCACTGAGTCCTCATCAGGCTTATTCTTTCATAGCACACGTGTCAATTAAGCAGTAATTGACTGCATGACTAATTGACAGTTAATCATTTTACTGTGTCACAGTATCTTGCTTACTCTGCAAACTAGAAGCTCACCTTCTAATACTGAGAGCAGCTTGCAGTCTGGGCACCCCTTATACCTTCTTGCCAAACGCTTCCCCTGCTTTTGTCATCTGAAGTGGCAGAGTGAAAATGAGAGCCCACTGCAGATTTGAATAGCCTGGAAGGTATCTTACCCTATAGAGGAATTATTTAAATGGAATTTACCTTACATGGACCTTCACATTACTGAAACTTCCGAGCTTCTGTTCAATATGTTCGGCAAATTTGATTGGAGTTACATAATTAGCCGGAGCCTCCATAAGGTACCGAGCAAGGTTCTGACCCTCAGCGTAGGTAACACCTTTTTGCCAGGCTTCACTTTCAGCACTAAACAACACCATACAATAATCAGATCATAAATATTTGCAAAAGAAAGGTGTTGTCAGCATCCATCTGTTCTCTCCTGTTTGAAAATGCAGTATCATTAATTTGGGGCAATTAAGAACAGCATAGTAATCTTACTACAAGGAATTTAGGATGACATCCAAGGTGCATCTAGTCTAGTAGCTCATCTCTGGTTCTAGTCAGTGCTGAATGCTTCAGAGAAAGCTAGAAGAATCCTAGAGTAGACAGACGTAAAATTATCTGTCTAATACATTAGGTCTTGTCCTAATCCTTACTAGTCAGAGATTGGCTTAAATCCTTAAGCACAAGGTTTAATATCCCTTCCAAAATTTGTAATCACATCAATTATAACAGCCCTGAAAGTTTTTATTTACCATATAAAGCCTCCAATTCTGTTTTTCACTTCACTGAAATATGATTATGTGATAAGAGTGGAATTTGGATCTCATCTCACAGTGCACTCAAGACATTTCACTAACAAATGACAGAGCAAACATTCAAAGAGCTGCCTGCATAGGAAATGGGGATATCTCTCTAGTTGCTTTACAACACTACCATTTTGCAACACTTCATTTTCCTGAGAGAACTGAAAGGCTTACTTGCTTTAAAAGATACCACAAAGCAGGGCGTTAAGCTGGATTCTGCCTCTCAGAGAGCAACACAGCAAAGAAGGAATCCAGGAGGAATATAGAAACATTGCCTGGATACAGAGGGATGGAATTAAGAAGCCAAATCTCCACTGACACTGAAACTGGCAAGAAGTGGGAAAGCCAACAAGAGGACTTCAACAGGTACATCATCAGCAAAAGGAAGGTCAGGGATAATGCTGTCCAATTGCTAAATGGGGCAGGCAATCTAGTGAACACAGAGAAGACTGAAGTTCTCAATGCCTGCTTTGCATCAGTCTTAATAATTATTAAGGTCTGCTTCCAGTTTCCCCAGTTCTTGGAGCTTAGTAACAGGGTTTGGGGAAGAAAGGTACTACCCATGGCAGAGGAAGATAGATATACACAAGTCCTTGGTAGCAGTCAGGGCATACCTGAGGGCGCTGAGGGAGCTGGCTGACATCATTGCAAGCCTGGTCTCTTGCACTTTGAAAGGTCATGGTAACTGGATGTGGTCTCTGATTGTTGGAAAAGAACAAATCCTCGTATTTAAGAATGGCAAGGAGGATATAGGGAACTACACACAATTTATCCTAGACTAATCCCCTAAAAGTCTATGGAGAAGGTCACCTTGGAAGCCACTTCCAGCTACATGAAGGACAAGATGGTCACTGGGAACAGTCATTATAGATTTATTTGGGGCAAATCATGAGTGACCATCTTGACTGACTTTTATGATGAGAGAGTTGGCACAGAGGACCATAGCAGATGTCATTTATTTTGGCTTTAGCAAGGTTTTCACGTAGAATCCTTGCGGACAAATTGAGAAAACATGAACTGGAGGGCTAGACTACAAAATGGGTAAAAAACTGGAAGAACTGCTGGGCTTCGAAGACAGCAGACAACAGTTAAACAATCTGGCTGTCAGTTATGTGTGGTGTTCCTCAAGGGTTGATACTGCGGCTGATACCTTCTTCAACAACTTGGACAATGAAGTGTACCCTCAGAAGTTCATGGGCCACATAACATTGCAGGGAGCAGCTGAAATGGGGACAGTAGGGCCACCATTCATAGGGGCCTTGACAAGCTGGAGGAATGCACCAAAGGGAACACCATGAATTTTAACAAAGACTGGCATGAAGTCCTCTACCTGGTACAGAACAGCTCTATGCAACAGTCAGGCTGGACACTGACTAGACAGAAAGCAAAGTTGTAGAAAAAGAACCTGGGGATCCTGGTGGACAAGTTGTACAGGAGTAAGTAGTGCATTGCTGCGGTGACAAAAGCCAGACACGTACTGGGTTGGATTACAGCATAGCCAGCGTGTTAAGGGAAATAATTATTTACTTCCTTGGCATTTGTGAGGCTGCAACTGGCTACATCTTTTGGCTGCATCTAGCTACGCCCACTTTTGAGTTCCTGAACACAAAACAAATACTGATAAACTGCAGATAGTCCAAAGGAGGGCCCCTAAGAGGGGTACAGAGATGGAGCACATGGCATATGAGGAGAAGCTAAGAGAATTGGGTTTGTTTCACTTAGAGGAGAAAAATTTAGGAAAGATCTAATTGCAGTCTTTCCTCAACCCTTAAACAGGGTTTATAGAGAAGATGAAGACAGACAAATATCAGAGCTGCACAGTAAGAGGGTAAGAGACAATGGGCTCAAGATTCAACAAGGGAACTGCAACAGGACATAAAGAAAAAAAAAATTCACCATGAGCATGGTTAAGCACTAGAACAGATGGCCCAGTGAGGCTGTGGAATTTTCATCTCAGGAGACATTCAAAACTGGAGTAGACAAAAGCCTGATCAAGCTTTACAGTTGTATGTAACTTCCAGGTTAGTCCTAATCAAGTTGGAGCTGGACTAGATGACCTTCAGAGGTCCCTTCCAACCTAAATTATTATATACAAAAATTACTTCTGGTGTTATAAAAGATCATAGGACCATCTATGTTTTCAGGAAATATTTAATATAATTATGATTGGCTCCCAAACTATGTGCTGTGTTACAAAATGGAAAGAGTGTTGCATGTAGTTTATCAAGACATGCTTAAATTGAAAGGTTTTTCTTTTATTTCACTAACTTCCTCATAAGGAAGGACTTGTTCCTGTACAAAGAACGTATGGGAAATACCTCTTCTCTGGGTGACAGAATATGCTACATGGGAGTTCCAAAGTCCACTCTGATACAGTAAAAGGGGATTAGTAAAACTTTGTTTTGGAACCAAAAGCTCCGATATTACTTTCTGCTCTCAAGCAACCGTGATGTCTATTTAGAGGCCAGAAGCACCCAAGCTTCTCTTCTTGCCTTATATTCTGTGAAAGAAAATATAGCAAATGAACTATGTAAAACCTATTCATCATGGCATGGTCTGGTGTCAATTAGCATTTCCTGATTCTCAAAAGGATTTATTATTTAAGGAGTCTGAAATACCTCTGCTCCACAATTTTGGCACGCAGTATCAACAGAAATCCTTTTACGTCACAACTATACTTCAAGTAATTTTACTTTTATTTTTATCCTGGGCCTTCTTTTCTGTGAAGTAGCATTTATTTACCCTTTACCTCAGAATACGGCATACTAACAAAACACATGGAGCAAACACTACAAATATACTTGCGATTTAAAATACTTCAGGAAATTCAAAGGAGTAGGAGGAGTTAAGAGGGATATTGCCACTAGCCCTATTCTTTCAGTTTTGTGTTTTTCTCATGCACAAGCATGCACACAGTTTTATAAATAAATAAACAGATAAATAAATAGGCAAGCTTTCCTTTTGCCATCACCTTCCATGAAGCTGAGGAGTAACTACAGTTTTCTTTTTTTGCTTCAGCTCATTGTATTCATGCAATCCAAGGACAGCGCCTTCTGCAGCCGCTTGAGCATCTCCACAGGGGTCTACTTCAACACAAGGGATCTCCAGATCTTGGATCTGTCTACAACCAACTGAAAAATACAGTACAGAACTAGTAGGCTGAGTATTGCACAGAACAGCTAAACAGGTGTCTGAGGTGATCAATATGACATTTCAAGGAAAAAATAATTTTAACTCAAGATAGATTCTGAGTTTATAAGTAAATCAGTTAAAAAGTTCATGCAATAGAAGAATTAAAAATGCTAATGACCATATACTGACAAATTTTGACTAAAAATATCACTTGGTGAATTGTAATGATTAAGACATTTCACAAGAATAATAAGGCAAGTCCACAGTTGTTCTAATTCCTTTAAGCTCAGTATACCAAAGAAAAGCTCTATCGTTCTGGAGTGCTAGGGATTATGACTATCTACAGGTATCAGAAATTTGCTGTAATTCAGTATATGACTGCCCTTTTCTTCCAAATGAGTTTATACACACTTTTATAAACAAAAAAACCCCATATATTTCATAAAATCTATTTTGTACCCAAATAATTCAACAATGTTTTGGCAGCTGCTAAGACAACACAGGCTAGCACTTTGGACATACAGTTGTCATACATGTGTGACTGACCTCCAGTCTCAGATTATAAACTCTGCAGTGAGAACTGGTTTTATTCTTGTTTTATACACACTTAGATGCAGCAGTCATCCTTGATTAAGATAGGCCTCCTCTGCCTATGACAGATAACATACTGAATCATACTAATGTTGTGAAAGGTACCAGTTTATAACACAAATATCTCAGTTACAAGTATGTGGCAAAAGTAAATAGTTATGCATACTTAAGTACAGCGTGAGCATAAAGTGAATCAGTGATGCTCTCAGGCTTCAAAATAGTAATAATTAAACCAGTGCCTTTTCAATATCACACTGTTTAGGAAAGTTATTTGGTATGATCTTTGGAGGTCCCTTCCAGCCTGGGCTGTTCTACGATAAATAACTGGAGTTACCTGTCTGCAGATTGATTTACATGCCCTGTAACTCCTTCCTCGCTAAGAAAAAACTTCATGAATATCAGTGACAAGTAAATGCATTTACCAAACCACACAGTAGGTTTTGCATTTCAAAACAGAATCATATCTAGACTCACTCTTCAAAAGCAGAACACGCTGTACCACTGCAATAGTTTTGTAGACAAAATGCTTAAGAAAATCTAAAAAATAGTTAACCTGCAACAGCTGCACGAATATTTTCTTTGCCTTCATTCCAGTTTTCTTGGTCATTTACTCCAACATTCTTCTTGCCCAAGCCAACTACAACCACACTTGGAAAGTCCTAGATGAAGCCAACACACAAATGAATTCACTTTCCGCACTGTTACAGCCACAGAAGAGAGTTGTTAAAAAGACTTTACTTTCCAAATCAAACCAAGCACAGTATTAAAATACATTCAGTACTTTCTCTACGTTATGCACATTTCTACATTAAGAGCGCCAGTATGGTGCCACTGTCTTGCACTCCCAATCACTTGCCACAGGTATGCAACCAGTGTTCTGTTGTCCAGTTAACAGTTAATTATGTGTATTGCGTCAGACAGGGCTTTATGCTCAACACATAGCAAACTTGATACTTCTAAGGGCAAGTCTAAAAGTCCTTTGAAATCAGATCCAGCTTTCCAGCTGCAGCAAAGGCCAGAACTGAGCTGGACAAGTGTAACCTTTTTTGGCACAGTACTATGTTCAAGAAAATAAAATCACTTCAAAGGCTGAGCCTATTAGCTCAGCTCAGGAGCTGCGCTAGCATGATTTGCCAGCTAACAAACCAAAGCTGCACAGAGGTACACAGCTGCAGAACTCAGGAACGCAATGTAGCACAGCAGACTAAATGCTTGCCTTATAAGCTGCAAGTGGAAGGCAAAAAGGAAGAAATAATGAAGATTAAAGGAGCCTTTTAAGAATGAAGTCAAATTTGTATAAAACTCAAGGTTATATATGTGAACAGATTTCCCATTGCTCTGAAGAAAAATGAAGTTAATCTTGGGCTTTCCCTTCCATCACAAATAGCTGCTCTGTCAGATTCTAACAATCAGCTTTCAGACTGCTACAACATAGTTAAGTCTTTTAGTCCACAAGATGCCGAAACTAGTGTTAACTTTCCAGGAGACTAGTGATTCAAGTTAACATTTTTTTAGTTAATGTTATTTTACACACTTAAAAGAGTGCCTAAGGCCAAATTCTACTGCCTTCTCTTGCAGAGGTTTGCTACTCATTTCATTCTTTATGCAGAACTGGGATAATGGGACCTTCAGTGGACTCAACTTCCATGAAATTTCCAAGAGCCTTTCCTTCTACTGAGTCCGATGTCACCTGCCTGGGGTCTCCGCAGAGGAATTTATACATGGTAGGCAATGCTCACTACAAATTGATTTGTTTAAAATTATTTAAACAGCCCTAATGTAAGATTCAGTTATTCATACAGGGACACCTAGTGGCACATTACATGTCTGCCTAGCCTCTAGCTACTACTCCCAAAAGGCACAAATCGTACCATATTTGCCAGCTCCGTGTAGGTGCATTAGATGTATTAGACCTTCTCAAATGGCACCAAAAGCCTAACTTTAAGCAGATGAACCCCCGTCTCATACCCTTGTGATCGATCATGTCTGTGCAGACACAAGTCCTGCTTGAGGAACAGTCCTACATCTTGTTTTCAGAGGTTTCAAGCACGTGACTTTAAAACCTCCGATTAAAGCCTACGATGGGACTCTTTTGTCTTAGAGCTGTCGCGTCTGGAAGGTCTTTGCACGTATCAGTAGACACTCATGTACTCACTCCTCCTGAACACAGGAGGCACAATAGAAGCCTGATCCAAAATTGTTGTGCTTCAGCCGATTCAGTAAGCAGTTATTCAGAGCACACCACCTTTGGAGCAGACTTGTTTACATCTTCTCCATTTACAGCACAGTGGAGGGAGTACAGGACTATGCAAAAGGGTATGCGAACATGAGGCATGCAGAACAGGAGGTTTCAATAAGAACAACATCTTTTGTTGAGCAGGGGGAAGAAGAGCAGAGCATTTATGCAAGCACAGCAGCAAACTCAGCTTGAAATAAAATGTAAGGGCAAACCTCACACATTAATCAACATGCACACAAAAATCGGAAGTTCATACCTGATGCAAACCATGGAATATGTGTGTTTTGCCTTTCTTCAAAGGTGGCCCACATCTAGGACACAAAAAGATTCTTTCAATAAAGAAGTCCATATTGGTGATAAATCTTACGGTACTACGTTCACTCCACAACCACACAGTTCTCAACACTGTACTGGGACACTTGGCTCAGTGCCGATTCACAGAAAAGCACAGTTCCCATGAACATTTTGCATCTGTTTCCTCAGTGCTTGGTTTTTCCACAGGAGCTCCCCTCCAAACTGCTTGGCCTGGTGGAAGCAAATACCAGCCTGAGAAATGGTATACATACGAACACTAATAATGATAAAAAAATTGCTCTTTGTAGGTACTTTAATCCATTCCAGAAGCTTATCACACACTTACATGGACAGAAGTTCTCTCAGCTTTCCAGACACAAGTCTATCGAAAGCATCTCCTGCACTAGTGAACTGGGCAGCACCTTCATCTTTTTCACTTGAGTAGATTCCCAGAACAAGACCCTAAAAAAGGATGCACATTAGCATAAACAACACAAAATTTGGAGACCCATCTGAAAGACAACAAGCACGCTGTTCAAACCGCTGCTGCTGTTGTGTATATTCATCTCAGTTTATGTATTTATCTAACATTATGCACAAAGCAACACTTTGGTAAACCAGGATAAACTACTACAACTACTTTTAAGTGTGAAAAAGAAACCAGATACAGCATAACTAAAGTTATAACCATTTTGCCTAACACGTAGAGACAAAAACTCTTTCAATCTGTAATTTTAACTACAAATGAGTTTGGGGTTTTTTTTCCCCTCCCCGCAAATGCAGATCTGCAGCCCGCTGCATCCAGGAGGAACACGGGGAGCTGCACCACTTGCGACTCGAGCGCATCGGCAGGGCAGCGAGGTGCCGGGGCAGGAGGGCGGCTCTGCGCCGACAGGGAGCTTCCCCAGGGCGCAGCCTCCCGGCGGCCCCCGCACAGCCCCGCCACAGGCACGGCGCCCACCCCAACGCCGCAGGTTGGCCAGCTAAAGCCCCAGGCCGAACCCCGGGGCCGGGCGCCGGGCAGGCTCAGCCATGAGCTGCAGACCGGAGCAGGAGGATGGCACAGCCTACGCCCACCGCGGGACGCCCCACACCGCCGCCTCCTCCCTCGGTTCACCCCGAGCAAGAGGGGCCGCGGGCGTAGGCGCCCCCCGCCGCCCCCTCACCTTCCCGCCCGCCCCGCGGCTGTAGCCCCGCGGCGAGGGCCCCTGCGCCCAGCAGCTGCAGGCCAGGGGGAGAGCCCGGCTGAGGCGGCGCGCAGCCACCCTCCGCACCCACGGCAGCAGCATGGCAGGCAGGCCGGGAGGGAGGCAGGGAGGGAAGCAGGCAGGCAGGCAGGCCGGCGTGCCGCCACCTGACCCCGGCGCGCTGGCGGCCTCATCAGCCGGCGCCGCGCGGGGCGGTGCCCGCCGCAGCCGAGGGGAGGGGACGAGGTGAAGGGTGGAGCGCAAGAACCGTAGGCAAGCTACTGACTTAAGGACCGTGAGATGGTGTTTCGTTGCTTACTTGTGTATGAGGCTTTGTCTCGCAAGGAATGGGGGGGCACGCGGTTTCACGGTGGATTTTTGCCCTCTTGTGGTATGCTCTAGATAAGTATTCGCACGTGCAGCTGAGGATAAAACAACTTCTCTTGTGGGCTTATCATAGACTTTAAAGAAACAGTCTTGGTATGCATACAATATATTTAATTTGCATATTGAAGATTAAAATGTGAATGGTTTATGAAAATATAATCAAAAGTTTTATTGCAAATGCAAAGACAGCAAGTTCACATTATTTTCCATGTAGGATGGTGGTTTACTTGTATAATACCACCGTGTCGGTCTAGGAAGACTTGATTAGGATCTAAGAGACAGCAGTAACAAACCCAGAGTGAAATCAAAAAAAATGAAAACGTGGTAATTGAAAATGAAAAACCAGTAAGAATGATTATGGTTATATTTTATCAGGAAAACTCACACCAGAATACTGGGCCATCAGTGTAATGTCAGATATATGCTTCTCTAACAGAAGCACTGTATGAAAAAGAACTGTTTGGAGTTTGCTGACATTTACTGTATTGTCAGTATCAACAGCCAAAGTTTCAGTGGCACTGAACATGCACTGGATTTTAATGTCAAGTGATCTGGATTATTTTTTTCTTTCAGAAATGTGAAACATAGATTATAAGTAATTAGCTTTTATATGTGAGAATCTGACACAACACTATGTATAAGAACTAGTTTGCTTTTCCATACATCTGTAACTGAACTTACACTGTTACATCAGCAGAACATGATGAAGGCGGGTAGCCGGACCTATTCTATAACAGTATATTGCACTTCCCACCTAACCAATCTTCCCATTAAGTGGTACAGAGAGAAATAACGTCTTACTAAGGACAGCAGTACTCAGAGACAATGACTGAGGGAAATTGCATCCATTTTGATTTACATTGTAAAATTACATTTTTTAACATTAAATTATAACATTATTTAAAGAATCAAAGTGGTAATTAGTTTCTAGCTTCATTTATTTTGGAGAGGCTCTTAGATACAATGAATAGTTTCTTAGTTCTTTGAAGAATGGCTCCATAGCTTCTCTACATCCTGCATGAAGCTTCTATATATTCTGCATGTACAAATTCAGTGGGTATTTTCAGGGTATATGAAGTTGTCTTTAATTTCATGGAAAGATAAGATTTGACCCATAATAGCTTCAAAGTTCTGGGCAGATACTGCTCATAAATGTTCTCATTTGGGATTTCAAATCATCCAAAGTAAAACGTACCCCCAAAGAAGTCTTCGTTTCCACATGTTGAGCATGCATATGATCATATACACTATGTGGCTATGTTTACACTGAAAATGTGTAAATAAAGTGGATCACACTTACATCAAGTTCCACGTTTTTTGAAAGGATTTTATGATATACAAGGGAAAGCTGAAAAGGTCTAAGTGATAGACTTACCTATTGTTAACCTTAAGATGTGCTTTGTAATTGTGCATCTTAACTATGTGGGATTGCATTTAACCTTTTTTTCCCAGACAAAATTTCCCAGGGCAAATACTCTATGCATTGTGCCATCGGTGTGTCTTAGCAGTGCTTAAACTGAGGCAACCTGTGCAGCTGAAAGGTTAGTTTAGCCTTGTATCTGTTCCATTCAGTTTAATTCATGCATGGTAATACTTCTGTTCACTCTAAAGTGAACTGAAAATACTATTTTCTCACAAGTCATAAAACAGTCATTGGGTGATAATGTTATTTGGTCATTCAACTCATGCAGCTACAATATCCCACAATAATACTTCATACATCTGCTGTGAGAAATCTTCTTTTGGAATGTTACTGCAGAGTATGCTTCATTGTTGCATAGATTCAAAACAAGAAATTAAAGAGCTGATCAGCCCAGCTATCCCTCTTTAACTTTATTTATACAGTGTACTCTAATGGTTCTTTCAGAACTACTGCGACCTATCTAGGAATCCAGTCCAACAAATCTTTAATCTTGTCCTTACCTAAGGACAAGATTGTAAGGAATTTTTGTATATCCTGACGTGTTCTTAAAACACTTTTAATTCTTTTTCTAAAAAAGTTACAATTTTTTTCAAAGAGCTGTTCACAAGACTAGAGTTACACAACTTAGTGGTCTGATGAAGAGTAACCAACTGCAAAATAATTTCTTTAATTTCCATGGTAACTTCTTTCATTCATCCAAAGTCATTCTTCAGTTATGTATAGGTTCCATTGCTAAAAGGTTAGTATGTGTTCACTATAGTAGTCAAATTCTAAAAATGACACGCTTAATGGCATATTCTTTTCTCTGAAATATTCATTACTCGTGACCCAAGAACTGGCTGAATGCCTGTCAAATTATGGTGCTTCCTAACAAAGTAACTTTTCCATCCATTTAACCATTTTTATTCATTTTAATACTGTTTCATCATACATCATATTTATTTGATTTCAGATAGACATAAGAATTGACAAGGTTCTGAAGACAATTAATCTGTCAGATTATTATTTTCCATGTTATCTAAAAGCACTATTACTTACATTCTGTTTACTTTACTTCCAGAAGCTGCAATGAAACTTTCATCTTGCAGCTAGTAATTTTTTTTCATAGTCTACTAGCATCCCATAAACCTTACTTTTCTCACTTCTTTACTTTGTGGGGTTTGATAATTTCTGTTTTAAAAACATTTCACGCATACTTAGCCTGTGCTTCCCCTTAACTTTAATCTCACAGATGATGAAGTTTTCTTTTTCAGTGCAGTATAACATCATCAAACATATCTTACATGGCCCTCTCAACATTTTCCAGATAATTCTGTGAAGGTAACTGGCAAATGTCCATTCTTTCTGTCTTGAAATAACCTTATAGTATCAAAGATTTGCGATACACAAATTTTCTTGCTAAATAAAGAAGACACTTGGTTTCGCTGAAATCGTATTTCACCTTAGTTTTCTAAAATATCTCAAAATGCAAATTTTCTAAAAACTGTGAACAGCGTATATTGACTGCAGATATTGGTCAGTTTTGAGAATAATGATATTTGTAGCATTTGTTTTTCCCGCTTTCCCACACATGTTAATTGCTGGTATTGTAGACTGACATCTTTGCTCATGTTTATACCAAAATCATCCATCCAAGTCAAAAGCTGAAGAGCCAAGAAGCTGTTTCTATCATGACAGTTCACTTGACCAAAGTAATTTTGTGTAGATTTATTAGTACATGATATCTTCTGCTGTAACATTTGCTTCTTCTGTTTTAGTCTTAATTTTAGGGAAATTAATCCCACTAATGGCTATTAGCAGCAAATTTACTGCATGTGCTGTGGCACTTGCCACACAAAGCCAAAAACAGTCTTCAAACTGTTCTTCTAAGATAACGAATTGAAAGACATTTTCCCGAAAATTGGCAATTCTTTCTGTGAGCTGATGAAGTTTCACAGCAGCCATAAAGCTGGTAACTGCAAGTACTATAAAACCACCTGCAACAAAATGAAAGAAGTATTCACCGTTGTTGTCAAAACAAGACAGACATTTTGGTTGTGCTTCAGAAGGCTTATTGAATACAACAGCAAGCATTATACAGAGTAGGGATAGACTTAGGCATGGCTTAAGCACCTTCAAAATGCTTAATCTTTATTGTATGGCCAAACATCATACCAGTGTTTGTAATAAAGTCCTTTTATCAGGGATGTAGAGCCTAAAGGCTGGCATTCACAGCTCCTGTAAAAAGTTGACTAGACACAATAAGCCAAGATGCCACCTGACAGTTCTGTTTTGATAGATGAGAATTCACTGCTAACTTCAATGTATTCACAAGTATTTAAGTCAAGGAGCTATTTAGTAAGGCAAGAGAAGGATCTTTTGCTTTTAACATTTTGTATGAATGTGACTGGTAGAAAATACTGGTTAATGATTTTACCTGCAAGGACATTCCAAAGGCATACTCCTGCTGGACCTGTAATAGCCCGGTAAGGAACTTTTATTGCATTAAGAATGCAGAATCCAAAACTGACCAGAGAAAAGAAAATGGCCACACAGAGGAACATTATAATCATCATGTGCAGGCCTGTATTCAGCTTTTTCACCATGTGTGGGAAAACTGTGAAGAAAAAAAAAATCATCTATTCAGTGTGTATCTTCTCTTGACAACAGTAAACATCACACTGTGCTGGTGCTACAAACTTAAATTATACTTAAACAAGACTATTTTCTACAGAGGCGATCAGTTCAGGTAGTTACACAAATCTTAGTTCATGATGCTTTATTTGTCAGTACACCACACAAACCAGGGATCTTCTACTACAGGAATAATCCTTTACACAGGGTCTGTGAATAAGGATTCAGGCTTAAGTCCTGTTTTATTTATCTAGTTGTGTTAATGTCTTTATTGCTGTGTCGTCTGCTGCATTCTCTTCACCTCTGCTCTCCATCCCAAACTCCTTTTTTTGAGCTTCCCATTCCTGTCCCATGCTTTTTATCTCATCCCTTTGAAGTCTGATAGTCCCAGTTTCCTTGCCGAGCTGCTTGCTGCCTAAAATAGTATCACTCCTTTCCGTGTTTATTTTCTCATATTATTCGTCTTTCTCCCTCTTCCTCTCTTTAATATTGACTCCAATGAGAGCTACTTGGATTTCATTCTTCCTAATCCCACAGCTTTCCACTTTCAGATTCCCTTCTTGGTTTCTCATCTAGTGTTTATGGCCCCTTATATGCTCTCCTGCTTATCTGGCAGTGTTTTAGTTACATCTGTAGGAAGCTTGTAAAGTATGGCAGTCAGGTGGGCTTTAGGTAAAGTGCTCACATGTTTTGCTGTAGGCATGAGCTCTTCCTCAGCAGCCTGTCGCTTGCCTGTCTCTAAAGAACAGTAACTTTCTTGATTTTGTCTTCACAGACGGAGTTACTTCGTTGGAGGGCCAGACTGGCCAGCAGCAGGGAAGTGTGGGGCACCTGAGTATTCAGTTTATCCTACAGCCCTTTCGTAACAGAATCAGAAGAAATGTGAGTAGGGAATTGGAGGTGACATGCTGACTGACAGGAAAGAGAGAAGCTGATCGAGAAGAACCTAAAATACAAGCTGATCAAGAAGAGCCCTTCAGCTATCATAGCACTGCACACTCATACATGTTTTGAAGAACTAACTGCCTAATTACTAAAAAGTTGCTAAAAGAAGGTACGTTATATTATAAAATTGCTTCCTATGCTGCATAACTGAAAAAAAAAAATCCAAACAAGCCACATAAAAAGTAGACAGCAATAATCGGTAGATGTCACAGTGAATATCAGACGTACAATTTGGTCATCATGACATGACAAAATTCTAGTAGGTTATGTAGAAAACTTCACACTGTACAAATTCCATACAAAAACTCATGATTCGACAGTTCTACCTTTTCAGTAGCTCATTCTGGGGTTCTAGTTGGGCCTGGTGTACATGGGAGCTACAGAAGAGACTCTGACAACAAGAAGAAAGAAGGGCAGTAAATGAGAATCAGAAGTACATATGAGAAATGGGAAGCCAGAAACTAGCGTGCTTTCTTACTGGAAAATAACTGGCAGTGTAACAACACGGCACACGGAATTTAGCCCTCTGACAAACAAGCAGAGTTTTTAGGTTTTTGTAAGGATTCTCTTGCCTTTTTTCTGAGGCTCTCAGCCAAGCCCCAAAGACACTGTTGTCCTAAAAAGAGGGATCTTTACCCAGTGTGCAAGCCAATCCACACAGTGTCGAGGTATTTCTTTATTACAGATTTGTGCAAAGCCAGGAGCTAGGTGATATTTCACAAAGCTAGCTCTGCTCCATACAAAAACTACAGTGTATTTATCCCATTACATGATTAACAGAAACCCGCCTAAGTTTACACTTATTGGTTAGTGATTAACACTACATTTGTTATCTTATCTACTAGTTGCATTTAAATTAGCACGCATGCCCCTTGAAGGTGTGTGGGGTAAGTCAGCTCGGTCTTCAGTTGAGTCGGTGGTCATGATCTCCCCCTACTGTCTTTTCCCCAGTTACTGCTGATTTCTGCTGACTTCACACTTGTATGGCAACTTTTCACCTTCATGACCTTCTAGAGCAAGAAGCTCCTCTTCATCAGCTTTCTCAGTTCCTTCTCAAGGGCGTTAAAGATTGTCAAACATGCAAGTTTATACAAAATAGCTAATTTTACAATAGGCCTGTTAGTTTAGCTGATCAACATGAGCAGTGAGCCTGGCTTAGTATGCAGAAATAAGAATCCTCAGGAAGGATATTGCCATGGAGGTTCCTGCATATTCAGCTGTGTTTGCTATGCACAGACAAAATGCCTGTCTTCCCCGGCTCATTCTCAGGGCTTGATGCAGCTGTCAAAACATAAGAATCTGATGCCAATTTAGATGCTTTAGGACTACCATAACAACCATGTGGGTCTAACATACATACCACACTATGTATGGGACAGCTCCAGAAGCAGCAGCTGGAGGCCAGCTGATACACCTTGGGGATTCTAAAATGGCACTGGACACCTATTATGGCAATTGAATCATGCTGTCACTGTCCCAGTTAAAAGAGTGTGACATTTGTAAGCCTACCTTAGTGAATGTTAACACAGTGAAAGGCGATGTGCTAATAACCGTGTATTACTGTGATTTGGAATTCCAAAGTGTCAGAGCTACTGCAGTACTGCAGCATATGAGGTGCTAGTTTTCTGTCTTGCTCTGTGCTACCTGTGCAATCCACTTATGCTAACACATTCCCCAAGAAAGTCTCCCATGTCTTGTTCCTCAGTAAGTTCAGAATGCTTGGAGATTAAGGGGTACATTCAAAGCAAAAAAAGTCAAGTCAGACCCAGAACCCCCGGAAGTCCTGCTGACCATTGTGCAAAAGTATTTAATGGCTTTGTGTACTATCATGATACCATTTTGAAACCAGTATTGTGAAAGCATCAAATCCGACAGAGCTATTAAAATATTTAAAAGGGAAGATCTCTGCGACACTTTTTTATCTAAATGCACGGTTGTGCTTACTGTACTTAATGACCCAATTTTACAGTTCTAACGGGGAGAATTCTTACTAGCTTCAGTGAGAGCTTAATTTGTCTACGGAGTATATGATCATGTCCTCCAAATACATAGCGACACAGCCCAGAGTAATGGAACATTGGGCCTTCCTCTCAGGTTACACAGTAATTAATCAGGAAGTTTATTAAAAAGTCCCAAAAGTTGTATAGGGATTTAAAGGAGATTGGCCACTTTTTTCCTCATTCTCTCTGACAGGATAGGGTGAAAGAACTGGGACTGTATTTCTGAATGCCCTGAAGAGGAGCAGAGCAGAGCTGGAAGAGCTTTGACCTGATGGCCTGTCTGCCAGACATTCAAACTCACTAGACAAAGCATTTGAGCACAACTGCTATGGCCATGTCATGAAGTTGCAGCCGCAGTCAGAACTTGAGCGAGACTTCATTATTGTAAAAGCAACTGGTCCAAACTCATCACAGCTTAACAACTGGTCATGTTGATCTAAGTTGAGGTTGCTCTGGTTCTCTTCTCCATTCCCTCTGAAGTCCCACAAACCTGCCTTCCTTCAAGGTTTTGTGTTGGTGCTTGTGCAGTTGTGTAGTCAGCCATGATCCTATGGGAAATGATTTTTTTCTTTTTGTAGGTTAATTTTTTGGCCATCTTAAAACTTCCTGAACTGCCTCACCACAACAACTACCAGAGCCATTGCAAAGGATGGGGCAGGGCAGCATTACTGTGGGCCAGGGAGAGGCTGAGACTGCAGCAGCTTCAACTTGTATTGGTTTAAGTTGCAGTGGATCTGCACACTGAACTAAAAATCTTCAAAGCAAAGTATCATTTTCACTACAGCACAGGATGTGTGAAAACTGGAAATCATCCAAAGTACAGATCAACATCTAAGTGCTTTTGAGACCTGAAGAAAATCTTTTAAGTTAAAAGGAACACATTTATAAGAATGTCTACATTTTTTAAGAGGTCAGCAATTTTTTCTCTCCAAAGTTACCAGAAAAAAAGGTAAAAATTTCTACAACATATTAATAAAGTTAGGAGTATCTGCTGTGGCAGACATCTGCATTAGGACAGCTGAAGAAATACAGAAATGTGGCCGACTAAATAAATCTGTACTTCTTAAAGGAAAAAAAAAAAGGGAGGAGTTCAACAGAGAAGGCAAGGACAGAGGCACAGAGAGATTGCAGAGCAACACTTGTCATAGGAAAGAGTCAGTCAAGGGGAAAGTATGATTTACAGGGTCATCTCCAAATGACTTTCACTCCCTTCACAAGACTAAAAGGATACCCTCAATCTAGCCCTAGGGATTTTTTTTTCCATCTTGATTCCAGGATTACAGAACGTAACTGGAAAATAAAAGCTAGCCTTAAATGATAGAGATTTTACATTCACACTCTGATCCCAAACCATAAAGACCACAAGTCAACCACAAATAAAAATTTAATAATAATCATTTGCATTCTGTAAGTTCTGTAAACAAAAAGAATAGAGTGTTTTTACAGTTGAACTAGATGTTAAAGAGTCAACTAAAATTGTACTTACTTGTGAATTTGGAATGCCGCCCGCCCAACCCACAATGGCGTATTTTGCCGCCCCGAAAGAGTCCATAGTAAATTTCTCCAATGAACTTCACCAGCTCTGGATCTGTGGCATTGACCAAATCAGCTCCTGTTTTGCAAAGGATCTTTCCAGTCATCCACTTCGGGGTCCCCATTGCAACAACAATCAAGATAAAAGACACAAAACTTATTAGAGAAGCCAAGGCAAACAAAGTCTTTTTAAAACAGCCAGGCATCGTAGTAGTTTCAAGGAATCATCTCCAAGGCCTCTGTGCAGCAGTCAGGCACGTTTCCCGGTTTTTTTTGTGCTCTGAAATCCACGAATGAATAGCAGGCATTTCAAAATGCATCTCCTTGTATTTCGAAGCTCCAGAAATTAATCTGTATTGTTAAAAATCAATTCTAAAAATATATTTTGCTGTGACAACATCCTGAAATGGTTGCAAGTAACAGCTTCATTACACTGTAGTGTGGTGATGCTTGTTTCTGCAGAAAGTAATCCTATATCTATTGCCTGGCTAATGTTTCATCAGAGGTTTAATTGTCCTGCTCAAATGACATCAAGTTCCTTACTGTAACAGCATGGGAGGAAAATTAGGAGTAGAATCCCTTTTTTTAGATTATTAACAATGTGTGTAAATAGCTGTGTGCAAGGGACAAAGCATTTAAACCACATAATTTGGCATCAGGATTCTGCTGGCGCCTCAGCCGTGTTGGGCTGCCTTCTCTCGGCGCCGACTCCCACCCTGCCTCTAAAGGTCACTGCGGGCGGTCAGAGCTATCCGGACCGCCCGTACGCCCCGGAGCGGTGCCCGTCCATCTCTAAGCCTCTTTACTGAGGTACATAAATGATGCTTCAGGATGCCGAGGCTTCACGTGTCAATCTTCCGAATTAAAACGGGACGCACACAGCTCCTCGCAGCCCGCGGAGGCCCGGCCGCACCTTCCCGCCCGCGGCGCGGCCCAGGGAGTGAAGCAAGCGGCGTAATTCAAGCTACGGGTGCGACCCAGCAGCAGTCAAGAAAACCGGCCGTAATTGCCTGCACTTCTACGGTTACTGCTACTCAAGACCTGCAGGGACCTTTGTAACCGCTGATGAATTAATCCTGGCAGTATCCCGGGGCGGCAGGTAACACAGCCCGGCGCTCAGGCCGGGTGGGGAGGGGCGCCGGAGGGCCGCCTTTGCCCGGGGGGGCGGGGGGTCTGGGGGGGTGCGCGCCCAAGACCGCCACCGGCTTTCGCCCCGAGCCCGGCCCTGGCGCTGCGGGCCCGGGGGAGCTGCGGGTGGGGGATTTCCTCAGGTAAAAGTCTGGCGGCGGCACCGCCTGAGCCCTCGGGGGCAGGCTGGAGCTCGGCCGAGGCACCGGGATTTCTCCTCCTCCCGGCTCTAGCACGGCCCCCGGGAAAGGCAGCAGCACAACGGGCCGTCCCCCGCCGCCTATGGCCGGCCGCTGCCGCCCCGAGCCCGCCCCTTGCGGGGGGTGGCCCGCATGCGCAGGTGGGGCTGCCTGGCCGGCCGGCGAGGCCACAGCCAGAGCAGGAGCTAGACCGGGACGGGCGGGCAGCGGGCATGGCTACGGCGGGCAGGGTGCTGGTGTACGGGGGCAGAGGGGCGCTGGGGTCCCAGTGCGTGCGGTACTTCAAGTCCAGGAACTGGGTAAGCGCCGGGCCGGGCCGGGCCGGGCCGGGCCGGGGGGTGGGAGGCGGGGAGCCCCGCCGAGGGGAGCCCCGCCGAGGGGAGCCCCGCCGAGGGGAGCCCCGCCGAGGGGAGCCCCGCCGAGGGGAGCGCCGCTGCCCCGCCGGGACGGCGCTCCCACGAGGGCAGCCGGCCGCCGGGCGAGCGCTCGAGCCGCGGGGCAGCGTCAGGCGTTTGGGAGAGCGGGCCGCTAACGCGCCGTTCCTCTCGCCGCGGCAGTGGGTGGCCAGCATCGACCTGGCGGAGAACGAGGACGCCAGTGCCAACGTGGTGGTGGGGGCGACCGACTCCTTCCCCGAGCAGGCCGAGCAGGTGGGTCAGCGTCGGGTGCGGGGCGGGCACACTCGCCGCCCGTCCCCGCGGGGCGGCCGCTGCCCGGGGAGGCTGTGAGAGCGGTGCATCCGGCCTCTCTCCCTTCCTGGTTCCCTCCATTCGCCCGTTGCCCGCTGCTGTAGTAGCAGCAGCGAGGAAGGCGCCTGTGGGGATGGGTCGGGCTCCAGGCAAGAAGCCGCCGCTGTGGGGCTAAGGAGCCCGGCCGGTGGCGGTCCTGCTGCCGCACCGTGAACCCGAAGATCCTAGCTTCGGCTCGTCGCTTCTTTTTACGTGTTTGTAATTTCCTTTTAACTGCATGCGTGCGTGAAATCACAGAATCACTAAGGTTGGAAAAGACCTGTAAGATCATCAAGTCCAACCATTACAAAAAAGAAAAACCACCACACCACACAGCACCATGCCCATCAAGTCACATCCCACAATGCCACGTCCACACACTCCTTGAATATCTCCAGGGAGGGTGACTCCACCACCTCCCTGGGCAGTCTATTCCATTGTGTTACCACTCTCTTAGTTAAGAAATTTTTCCTAATATCGAGTCTGAATACGCAGAAAAAGCTTGATTTTGGAGGTTCAGCACGTAAGGCAGTTGGTGACTTGAAAAGTCGTGGACTGAATCAGATGAGTATAAGTAAGATGGATTCGGACATCTTAAAATGCAACGCTTCTTTCTAATACCCTAGCTCTTAAATGTGTTGTGTGTAAGTAGATGGTACATTCAAAGCATGCAAACCCTAAGCCCTGATGGGATCCCTGAAGAATGCGCTGGTTTCCACAAAGGTGAGCATGGGAGAATCAAAGCTAGCCTAAAAGCTGTTTTGCTTTGTTCTCGAGAGAGAAGATTTATTTTTTCTTTTTTAATTTTAACTTTTGAACCCATTTCTCTTATTGACAAACCGAATCACTAGCCGATGTTTTCTTTATATCTACACAACTCTTAAGGCTTTTCAAGAGTAATATAGAATGTTTGCAACGTATTTTTCAATCCTGAGCCTTTGTGAAAACCAGTGGATTTTCTTCTTTTGTTGAGAGATGGATTGTTTGCTTTTTGCTTTAGCTGAGAAAATTCATAACCAACAAATTCATTACCAACTGTGAAGTCTTATATTTGAAAAAGATACTGGATATCTAAAAGTATACAAACTCAAATTTAGCAGCAAGTATCAAACAGATGGTTGTGGTCTAGATAGAAGCAATAAGAAGGCTAATCTTTAGTTGTTCATTTATTGCACTATCATCAAAAGTGACACCAGTCCTGGTCAGACCTGGAGTTTCATTTCCCGTATTAAACAGCACCATACCCAGAGAAGAACCTGTCAAAAAGTAAGTCGCAAATAAAAGTTTTTGTTAATGATATAGGTAAGGGTCAGACCTTTCGGTCCTGCTCGAATCAGTTATTTCCAGTGACGTCATGCACTGTACGGTCTGACTTTCATCTATAGCTATCTTTCAACACAATTATTTTATTCTGAGTTCATAGATCATACATGTTAATTTTCTGTAGCTGTTTAAAGTACTATGTGTTGTGTTACTCAGTTACATAACTGGAAAAAAGTAACTTTAAGGCAGTCTTGATACTTACCCTTTACCTTATTAGTCCAGTGGTTTCAATATGTTTTTGCTCTATGTATTGAAGGTGACAACAGAGGTTGGAAAACTTCTTGGTGAAGAAAAGGTGGATGCAATCTTGTGTGTAGCAGGAGGATGGGCTGGAGGCAGCGCCAAAGCTAAATGTAAGCCTTTGGTCCATGAATGCTAGTGAACACATGAATGAAATCTAAGAGGAATCCTTAAAAATCATGGTAATAAAGATATTTGAGATCATCTTTCTTCCTGAGTCCAGAAGAGGACATGAGCGTAGAAGTACAAAATAGCTCAGTCACGGTGCTTCTCAGTGCTTCTCTGAATTTTTGCTGTCTGTCAAATTTGCACAGTGCTTGGTATTCTCAGTAATACTTTTTGATGCATCAATTTTAATCAGAAAAATCTTGATGCAGTTTATCAAGGGGCTCAGCATTATTATCTATGAACTAACTTTTGCCAAGGTTACCTGTGTCAGGCAAGTTACAAAAGACAGTGGCTGGGTAGAAACATAGATGTTGTTGCCTAATTCATTGCTTTATGCATAAAACCTCCGTTGCCTCCTGCAGTTCTCTGAGCCATTATGGTGCAATACAGTATTGGAAGGAGCTGTCTAATGACCTGAGATCATGCTACAGAAAAAAGCCTTCAGTTTTAAAAAACTTTTAACCATGTAATATTCAGAATGAAATTTTATACTTTACCCACTAGTGTAGAGATACAAGGAAAAAAAACCCCAAACCTTGTTTTTTGTCTGGAGTAAATCTGGTAAAACATGTCTTTTTCTTCCCCACTTCCAGTTTGGACATTACAGGCAAAGATTTATTTTTAAAGAGAGACAATATAGAAAGGCATACACACTTACACCACAGTTGCATTGTATTAGATTGTTATTGGTGTACACCGTATTTTAAATAAGGTAATTTATCATAATAATTTATAGTGATGTTATCGTTGGGGTAGCAGGATGTTTTGGGATAGGTGGTCGGCTTATGTCACAGTTACTTATGCATATTCCATATTGTGTTATGGAAATGGTTCTTTCTGAATACTAAAATCTTTGATGTGGCTAGTTATTGTTTTTCTTCTCTTCCCATGCAGATACTGATAATAAAACCAATGATGAAAGTTCAGATTTTGCTTTCATTTGAAGTTACTGGTGTACCTCCCCTGGTAGGCTGCCTTGCCAGAGGTTGCACTCCAGTATGTAGGGGCACTGGAATGGACGCTTAATACAGTGCAGATGCATTCATCTTCAGTATTCCATACCAGCATACTACTGTCAGACAGACAGATTGTTTCTTGGTTTAGGAAGTAATCTGGTGATAAGAAATTTTTTTTTTTTTTTGTTCAACTCCTTTATCTCTTGGAGTCTTCTATCTGCATACTAATGGAGCGTAGCTCCTTTGCAGCCAGTGAGGAAGTTACGGAAAGAGACAGATCATGCTACTACAAGGTGAGATGAGGCTAATGTGAGAGTTTTGAGATCCTTGACACAGATCGAAGCCACCCCTACAGGAGTTTTAAGAACTTGGAAATCTTTGAACCATTAATGGAGAGCTGATAGAACTATCTTGTGTTTGTTTATTTTTTTTTTATCTCTGGTAGTGAGAAAGCAAATAATTGCCTGGAATATATGTTGTGGAGCTGGGACTCAGATCCCAAAGAGAAGGGAGATACAAAAGACACAAACTGATATTTTACCCAGTGTGGAAGTAGAAAATGGTAGAAAGCATGTTTTCATAGTCCTGTTGCATGGTGCTGTCACACTCTGCGTGACAGTAAGGAAATTAGAGTTAGAAGTCTTCTCTCATTTAGTTAACATTACTAATTCTCTTCCTAATCAGCTTTATACAAAAACTGTGATCTGATGTGGAAGCAGAGCGTTTGGACATCCACTATTTCCAGCCACCTAGCCACAAAACATCTGAAAGAAGGCGGCCTCTTGACTTTGACAGGAGCTCAAGCTGCTTTATGTGGAACCCCAGGTAAAATGCAATGCATGATAACTGCTGGGACATCGGCACTTACAGCTGTCTGTTAGTCTGAGCATTCTTTGTGAAGCAACAGCTTGACTCCCTAATTTCTTGATGTCTAGTACAAATGGAAAATTGCTGCTGAAACACTTAAGCAAAGCGTAATTTTACAGGTAGCAATACTGAGTCTCTTGAAGCTGCAGTGCAAACAGATAGAATCACTATTTACATAGTATCTGACATGCATTGGTGAAATGTAATTGGCTAATACATCATACAGTGAAAAATGTTTGGAAAATATGGAAGAATAGAAGCACACAGCAAGCTGTAAGTACAGTGCTTAAATAAAGTTAAATCTCCTATTTGTGTTCCGAAAGGCAGAGTCCTTAATTACCCAATTTTTTGGTTGGTGATGACTCAGCTGATTCTGTTAAATGTGCTTATCCTGTTCATGTTCTGATTCCAGTCTACCTTTGCTTCAGACAGATAAGCTTGTTGACCTTCAGCTTTGCCTTCCACTAGCTATTTAATACAAACTTTATTTAATTTTTTCGTCTTGCTCCTCGCCAAGTTGGTCTGCATGGAGGAAGAAATCTGGGAGCAATATAAAAGTAAAAAAAAAAAAAAAAAACAAAACACTCACACACAAGCCCACAGGCAGGGAGAGGAAAGTCTTTGAGACAAATACTCTTATTTCCCAACCTTTTATTAGTGTGACCTCAACAGTATTTTGATGAGACATAGATACAGAAGTTTTAAAACATATTATAAAATTTATGACTATTCCTGCAAGCTGCGTCTAAAACTGTTCAGGAAAAATATGCTATATTTTCTAGATAATGATTTATCTTCTATGTTTACAGCTGCATCTGGCATAGTCTGAGGATAAAAGGCTTATTTTATGAGACTAAGCAGATGAATAATTTACTGTGTACTACTGACTGACCATATACAAATGAAAAAATGTGAACTCTGGCAAACTGTTACGGTTTTTGTTTGGGTGGTTTTGGGAGGTAAGGGACCACAACCCAGGAATCAAAGTGATTTGCTTTCATGTTTTGAACTAGCTGGTTTCAATGAGACTGGATTTTTCTAAAAAACACAGCAGTGCTTTGGGCAAACATATGCAACTTATTAACATCAGGAAGAATTGGGAAAGAGTGGTTACCCAACTTTTGCAAATATGACTTGTTAGGCTAGTTACTACCAGCTGTAATGCAAGGAATCATCTTTTTCTTGTTTGCTCTTAGTGTGAATTTTTTTTTTTTCTTATGTGAAAATGTTGACTCACACAATGCAAATTGAAGAATACTGAAAACTTATATAAAAAGTTACAGAAACAGTCTGACAGTGGCTAAGAAATGTAGAAGCATGAAAAGGTTTAAGAAGACTTGGAATGTTTGGTTTAGACAAGAGGGGAATATGATAGAGATGCAAATATTTTTGTCATAACAGTAAAATAAGTTAGCTACTGCTGCCCATGATTCCTCCCAATAAAAGTGGATGTTATACTATGTCTAATTGAATATAATGGAAATGCTTCTACAATGCAAAATTACCAGTGTAACTTTGATACAAAATACTTCCTCAGGAACATTGGAAAGGGGTTGTGTAGTTATGTAGATGGGTAGAAAGGCATCCAGTTGTAGTAGACAAAATACATCTCTGTTTTCCTATGTGCTTAATCTGTGTCTAGACTGCTTGGCAGATACATGCCATGAGACATGTCGGACCTATAGCACCCTGATTGTCCGGATCTTGTACCTGACCAGTGTGCCTTATGCTCTCATTCCTGTTGCTCTTACACTGCTAAGTACTGTCTGCCTAGAAAGCAACAGTGTTTAGGAAGAGGTTTGCTTTACCTGCGGGTCAGTTAGTAATTTTCTGCCATGAGGGGTTTTTTTTTTGTAGTTTTCTCCAAAGGGCCTGTCAGACTTGTGTTGCTGACCAAGTGAATTACAGTTCTGGAGAGAAGTGAGCTGTATCTGTTTGGGTCCAAACCTGCAAATACCTTAGTCATATGATTAAAATTAATGGATGATTGCCTTATTAAATGCTATGAGCATCTTCACCCTTACTCTATTAGATTTGTAAAGTTAGCCCTGTAGGTCCCATCCTTCGGGGTACATTTGGGTTCATTAACTAAATGTACATAACTCAGTAAGCTGTTTATTTCTATAGTGCTGAGTAAACTGACTTCTGTGATAGTTCCTGGATGTCTAGTAACAGCTTTTTGTTCTTTCTTTTTTAATATGTATGTTTTGATATGTTTTAAAAGTCTGATTCTGTTCTGGCTGTGGTAAGTGGTCTTAATATTCATCAAACAATCTGAGTTTCTGTCATAGTACTGATGATATTGAGAGCTGGTTTGATTGTGCTCTAATTTGCCTGTTTTTAATTGTTAGGGATGATTGGTTATGGCATGGCCAAAGGAGCAGTGCATCAGCTTTGTCAGAGTTTAGCTGGTGCCAGTAGTGGCTTGCCGTCTGGTTCTGCTGCTGTTGCTGTTTTACCGTAAGTTGCCTCATAGTTGCCTCTGCCTGTGTTGTTTTATTTAATTACTGCTGTAACCTAGAGTCACATGGATATGCTTGCAATGTCCTGTTTACAGTGCATAAACAGCTTCTCAGACCTACTTGCAGTTTCACAGAGAAAGAAGGCATCTTGAATGTATGAACAAAATGATATGCAAGTCACCCTAAAAATGATTAAATTATTTTCTTTTCCTTTGCAAAACAGTAGTGGATGTTAGGATTAAAATTTGATTTGCTTTTAACCAGTTTAACTGTAGCCATGCATTAGCATGTGATTTCTTTTTTTTATTTTTTTTTAGTATAAACAACTTCGAAAATGAGGTGAGCTATTCAGCTCAGTTTTAGATTTAGCTGTGTGATAATAGTAAAGCAAAGCATTACTTGATGAGTTTTGACTTGGTTAAAGATGCAAAGATGCTTCTTCATAAGGTGCTGCATATCTATGCTTGATCTGTAAAATTAGGTCACTTTGAGGATCTGTGAAACGAAAAGGTTTAGCTTGTATTTGCCAGTCACAGCTTTCATTTTGAAGAGGAAAGCTAGTAAAAGTGGATGGCCTAGTAGGTCTTCACTGTGTAAATTTATTAATTCTGCTGCAAAAATTAAAAGTATTTTTCTTGCCACATCCACATCTAGTTCAGGATCCAAAACTTAATCCCAGTACAGCACTCTAGTCTTTGGAACGCTACCTGAATTCTCCCTGCTTTGTTTTCCTCATATACACAGTCTTACGTGCACTTCTTCAGGTCAGAGAGCAACGGCATTAAAAGTGTTTGGATAATTGACACCACCTTCTACAGAGCTTTACAGACAGGCAGACACCAAGATCACTGGGCTTCTGGGCATTCTGCACTGACATAGTTCTCACGCAAAACTCTGTTCTTCAGTGAATTGTTGAGAGAGTAATTATACCTTGGATTGTCAACAGCATCTCAGTGAGGGAGTTGTGACAAGTTCACCCCCTTCATATCATTGTGTGTAGTGTAAATAAGTAGCATCAAAGTCAAAACTTCCTATGCTTGTGCACTTAATCTCTGCATTTGCAGCAGGTGTGAGGCTATTTGAAAGCATGGATGTAGTGCATGTGTGCTGTGTAGTACATGTGAACAAGCATATTACTGCCATTCCCTGGCTGCATGAGAGAGACTGCAAGGGAGCTGTGGGCTAAGTGATTGCCCTAATGGGCTGGATGTCATCAGCGAGCCAGGAAGGTGAGGGGTTATAGCTTGGAGCCTTTGATATACGTTGAAACTGATGGCTATGTGCTGTTAACGCATGTAGAGGATGCAAGGGAAATCCATACCACGTGGTATAAAATTCAAGCATATGTTAACAGCAATGAATAGAAGCAGGTGGTGCTCATCAGAAACATGTTGTATAAATAAAAGGCTTATTTTTTTTAATCACAGGGTTACCTTAGATACACCAGCAAATAGGAAGTCAATGCCTGATGCAGATTTCAGCTCCTGGACACCCTTAGAATTCATTGCTGAGTGAGTATCCATGTGATAACTAAGCAATTCCTCACTGTTCCCTCTTGCTGCTGCATCTTATTGCATGTTCTTTCTAAATAGCTGTCTTTGGATTTGGGTGGTTTTTTTCCTCTGTCATCACCTCATTGTGTATGTTTCTAAATCACATTGGGTTTATTGCACAGGCTTCTTAACTGGAGAAAATTAGCCCAACTCCATCAACTTCAGCATCTCTACACCAGTTATTCCGACAAGGGACATAGCCTTAAGCAGTTGGAAGCCAGAGAATCTCTTAAACCCTGTAGACAAATTAAATTGCAAACAGCAGATGCAGGAGTCAGTAGTCTGGCTTAAAGGTAAACTGCAAATAGGCATGTAAACTTTGGTGGGGATTTTTTTTCTTTTAAACACTCTTTACTGCCCAGTCTATGGTGTGTTAGTTCACTTCTCTCAGCTGGCAAAATTCCTGCTCTTGTTTAGAAAAATTTAGTTGAATATTTTGCTTACCATCATCCACAAAGGCTTGTCCTGAATGATGTTGCAAAATGCTGAAACTTCAACTGTAGCTTATTTAACAGCAGGCTGAGATTATAAGGCTTACTGTTTCTCATTCCTCTCAGTTAGAGAAGGTGCAGCATAAGTACTGCTTTCTGCAATATGATGGGGAGTAGCAAAGATTCTGCTGAGGGTGAGCTGTCAAAAGAAAGAAAATAAGGACACAACTGTCTTGTCTCTGAGAAAAAAACAAGATGAATCTGTGTATTCATACGTTGTAAAGGGCTTTACTTTTACATGTTTTTAGAGTCTTTTGGAACTGACACTGAAATTGCATTTACCTATTGCTAATGGTTCAGAGAGTAGTTCAGCTCTGACACTACATTTCCTTTGTTTTGTGATTTATTTTTTCTAAATTGGATGTCAGAGTTGGAAATGTTTTTTGTTGCGAGAAGCTGATGCAGCTGTTGGATGTGGCTCTTTAAAAGGGCCCCATCAATTGAATTTAGTTGGCCTAAAAATGTTCAAAAAACCCCTTTAATTTATTGTGCTCCAGAGACTGCTTATCCAGATGTTGTGGTTTTACAAATTCATTTTTTTAAATTTTAACTTCTAAGTATTTTTGTCCTTATGGGAGAATTAGGTTGATTGACTTGTTTTGTTTCTTGGGTTCTAATTCCCTGAACTTCAAATCCAGCTTTGAAAACTGAAAATCTCACTGGCTGTGGAAGAAAAACATCCAGTGTTGTTAAGTGTTGGTAACATCTGCATCTTGGTAAGGATGTACAAAATCTTTTCCTGTATGGCACTTGAATTTTGTGCCCTGGAAGCCGTTGTGTCAGATAGCAACTGCCATGTTGGAGCATCCTGCTATGTCTGCAATATTGGAAGGGTTGATGGAGCTGAGAAATATGCTGCATTTTCTAGATTATATTTTTGAGTAAGGAATTTATATTACATCTTGATAAGAAGTGTTCTGGTGTGCTACCTAGAAGGAGTCCATCTTACTCAGTGCTATTTTGGATGTCTTAAGGCTTTCTGTGCTTCTGCCGAGACCACTTTCACAGTTAAATATCTAAGTGTTATAATGGCCTGTTGGCAGAGTAATGGGTTTAGCAACTCTATTTTAGCCATAAATCGTGTTTCTGATACATACTATAAAGGCAACTTAAGTAGCCTTTCCTTCCCATTTTCAAAATTTTTTTTTTAACTTGGGGAAAAAACTTGACGCTTTGGCTTGCCACTTTGACATTTTAAGCTCCTGACCTTTTCCTTTGAGATGTTCTGAAAATCCTGTGTGTGCACTGTAAAGCCCTGTGGATTTCTCTGGGCCTCTGTCCAGCTCTGAGAGTCTGAATCCAGTGACTGCATTGCTAGTTTACAACATACATAGAAGTCACTGGAGAGGGCAATGGGAAAAGACGGAAAAGTAATAGGCTTTATCTTATGCTTCCTGTCAATATACCTGATAGTAGGTAGTGGATAGTAGGTATAGTAGGTTTCCTCCTCCTCACCCTGTTTTATTCATTTATTTTAAAACAGAACCTTTTTTGACTGGGTAACAGGAATGAATCGACCAAACTCAGGGAGTCTAATCCAGGTGATAACTACAGGAGGGAAGACTGAACTAGTTGCAGCACACCTTTGATGTCGGTCACTTAAGATGGTGAAACTTCAGCAAAGGAGCAGCTATGGAAAATCTGTCTGCCAGTATAATTTGGATGGTCTTCTCTATCCAGTGATTGTAGTTATGCCATTAATGGAACCAGATTTCAAGTAATATTTCTGTTCTGTCAGTTGTGAGCTACCAGCATTTGCGGGCTTTAAAGTCTGTAGATGTCCTAATTCTGAGCATTATATGTCGACTTACCTGTTTTCTCTGAAGTGGGAGTTGTGCTCAATTATGTTATACAATCACATACATAATGGTTGGATTTTTTTCTCAGTAAGTGTTTCTGGCAACTTACTGTGAGTCTTTCAGTAGTCTGTCTGTCTTTTTCTGTCTGAGAATGTAACCCTGCCCTGCATATTATGTTGGCTGTAATTATAGGAAACGTTCCAGTCATATATAATGTCCTAGTCTTGTAATGTTTTTTTTGTGAATGTTCCAGTCAATGTTTGAGTTAATGGAACTGTACAGAGATTACTCACTCAAGAAGTAGTTCCTAATTTGCCTTACAGTTTATAAGCTGCTATCGGGCCTGCAGTTGTAGGATAAAACAGTTGTTCTGCCAAATGATTAGTATGTCTTTGTGTTAGTCATGATGGTTCTTTGCTTTCTGAAAAAGCAAAGTGCTGAAAAGAAGTACTAGAAAAAGCATACGCACACTTCTATTTGAATATGGAACTTTTTGTGCTAAATAAACGTATATTGGTTTATGTACTGGTCTGTCTCCATCACTGTAATCAGAGTATCTGGATAATGTTTTAATCAGTTTAACTGAATTCACAGTTCAGTTACGGCAAAGGGCTTCATTTTTTGCTTATTTCCTTCTGATCATGCTGTGTAAAATATATTTCTGTGGGAGAGATGCAGAAGAGCTACTTGCGATGCCTAGAGGCAGGCCTTCAGCTGGAGCAAATGTTTTCTTTAATCCAGCTACATTACCTGGAAATATAGTTTGGTTGCAGAGTGAAAGTATTGCCTGTTCTGAGCATAGGCTTACATGGAACCAGTACTGTCAGGTTTTTTTGGAACACCTTGAGAACAATTGAACATGCGAAGTTGTATGTACATTCTCTCTACCACTTTTTTATTAACTTCAGGATTGTGTTTGGGGAAGGATTTACCACCATGAATTGGGGAAACCATTCCCCTCTTCCCACTAGGAAAAGCTCATGTGTACCCATGTCACTTAACATGGTCATATGGCTGCATGATTGGCCTTTTTTGGTGTGACTGTCCCTTTACTTGTTCTGCTCTGCTGGATGCAAAGGTGTAGAGGAGAATTTTTATGTCCTGTCAAGCCAGTCATGAACTGTTAATTCATGAAGCTGCTTTTGATTTTAAATGGAAGATTCGCAGCCATACCATTTGACCAGCAATTTCTACAGGCTAAGAGTACAGACAAAAACTGCAAGGCAGTGATAAGGAATGAAACACTAAGGTATTACTTGATTATTCTGGAAAAGGGAGGAGCTATCGTGCTACAAGCTTACATGATTTGAAGGCTTCCCTTTGCCAAACTAGCTGTATTTCCAAGTTGCTTTCAAGTTGCTGTGTTGTGTCTTTTTGCAAACATCTATTGAATTGTATCTTGGAAGGTCCCTGGAGAGCAGATCAAACTCTTGAATGGTGAAGGGAGCACAGCTGGGCTTCCAGAAATGCATTTCTACAGCTGTGTAAGAGCACAGGGCCAAGGGCCTAGCAGGCTGTATGGCTCAGGGATATTTTTGCAGAACTTGCTCTGGCAGAAGATGGTAACACAGCAAATGGGACTAAGACGAGCAGAGAATCTTACTTGCTAAGGGCTACAGGGGCTTTTCAGGCATCTTTTATCAATTATGCACATGTACCTGGACCTTAATGTTGTTATTAATAACCTGGTGAAAAAGGCAAATGGCTGGTCGTTGGTCACGTGGAATTAAGTTGAAGGTTGTGACTAACCAACCCTGAGATTATACAGGAGGAAAGAGAAAAACTAGATTTAAATTTTGGTAGAGAACGAAAGGTCAGAAAAAGACAATGAGGTGCAATAAGTGCATTTCGGAAGTTAGATTGATTCCTCCTCCTTCAGTAGAAAGACCTGATGGTCCTGCTAGGAAAACCTGAGGCAAATCTGTGGTTCTGACCTAGATGCTTCAGGTATGCTCTGCCACTGTAAACTAGAGATAGGGCCTTGAAAACGGGGGAGGTGTCTACAGTATGCTAAGGAGAGGGTTGCTAAGCTTGTGGAGACCTAACCTGGCTAGTTGTCTCCCTTCACATCGTATTGCACAGGTCTAGAAGCAGAACAGCTGTGTTAGGACAGTGCTGAACATGAAGCAGTGCCACCAATCACTCTGTGCTGCTGTACGTGTCCAGCTCTAGCTCCAGTGCCGGTTCAACGCCTCACAGGGGTCTGCTGTGCCTATCCTGACTGCTGCTTTCACCCAGCTAATTAAACAAAAGGCTATGGTTATTGTAAGACAGAGCAGCTGTATAAATGCATGAGATGGAAGAAATCCATGCTGAATGGCATGCAAACATAGTGACAGGAACATTGTCCTCACCTGAGCTTTCCTTCTTCCACTCTTGCTTGAAGGGGGAAGAATGGTAGAAAACATGAGCAATTTCTCCATTCCATAAAAGGTGTCTACCCCAGTGTGACCTCCTTCAACTTGTACTGGTGCCTAGTGGATAAGAAGTGATACAGCTATTGGGAAAAATAATATGTTGACTGCAGCAATGTAAGAGTGGTGAAATATGCTGACTGAAACAGTGAATAGTGCTAAAACATAATTGCGAATGGGAGACTGTTGACTGGATTATTATCAGTTGCAGGTATGAGTGGAAAGATGAAAATGGCATTATTGAAGCTTGAGAGTGAGAATGAAGGTGTTGGCAAGTGTATGTCAAGCTTGCTGCTAGAGGTGAGGGATTTAACCTGGGGAATTTAATGGGAAAGAGGCTTTACATGACCAGTTTCATCCCAGGTCTCTACAAACTTTATTCCAGTTAAGTAATTGTCTAGGAAAAAAAGCCACCCTGACACTGCAAACATCTGGGTTGCCTGGCTCCTTCAGGAGGCTCAGAGAGCTGTTGGTGCTGCAATGAGAAGGAGAGATGTAGTCTGTGGGAACTGCAGGGAGTTAATCCATGCTAAACACACACACAACTGGAGGCTCGAGGTCTGTTGTGAAGATTTTCACAGAATCACAGGATGGTTTGGGTTGGAAGGGACCTTTGAAGATCATCTAGTCCACCCCCTGTGCCATGGGCAGGGACAGCTTAGTGCTTCTTGCAGAAATGCAATACCTGATGAATTTCCACTCCAGTGTTGTTGAGAACCCCCAAATTGTTCAGCATATTTTACTATTTATGTGGCACCATCAACATCAATGTAATACTGCAGAAGAAAGTTTATCCTCCTTTAATTTAAGGAATGCAATATTTATTAATTTCTTAATATATATAAGCAGCTGAATTTACGATTTTTTCATTTAGGACTGTACAACTGGTGTCATATTAAAAAATTCACATGCATAGATCCAATTTAGTAAGGCAGTTTTCTATGCAACCTTCTTTAGAAGATGCGTACTGCTGTTTACTAAAGAAAGAGGTCAGTGAGGTCTGGGTAGAAATAAAACACAAATCGTTCTGCGCAGATCAGTCCTGCTCTTAGGCTCTAACTCATTTGTGCTCAGCATTCTCGTTTTTACAGAAGTAGCAGTCTACCCCTTGTTCTTAGAAAAGGGATGTTTCCAGACCTGAGCCAACGTGTCTTTGAAAAGATGCAATTTTGTGGTACATCCATACACGTGTAGGCGCAATTACCCCAGAGTGGGGCGGCTGTTACCCATAGCATCAGATACAAACGTGCAGAGACAAAGTATGTCTTTGCCAGAATGCCATGGCAGCAGGGACAGGTCTGTTTTGGATTAATATTTTTTTCTCTTACAGATTTAGAAAAAGTAGATTTTAATAAAGCATAACTAAATATAAAAGAGACTTGTACAGAAGAATACTGGTAGTATCACTACAAATCCAAAGACCTCCCAATACTGGGCAAGAAGCTGGTTTTGACATTTCAGGCTGTTGTGGGTTGACTCTGGCTGGACGCCAGGTGCCCACCAAAGCCACTCTGTCACTCCCCCCTCCTCAGCTGGACAGGGGAGAGAAAATGTAACAAAAGGCTCCTGGGTCGAGGTAAGGACAGGGAGATCACTCACCGATTACCTTACCGTCATGGGCAGAACAGACTCGACTTGGGGAAATTAGTTTAATTTATTGCCAGTCAAATCAGAGTAGGATAATGAAAATAAAAACTAAATCTTAAAACACCTTCCCCCCACCCCTCCCTTCTTCCCAGGCTCAACTTCACTCCTGAATTCTCTACCTCCTCCCCCCACAGCGGTGCAAGGGGACAGGGAGTGGGGGTTGCGGTCAGTGCATCACACATTGTCTCTCCTGCTCCCTCCTCCTCAGGGGGAGGACTCCTCACACTCTTCCCCTGCTCCAGCATGGCATCCCTCCCATGGGAGATACTCCTCCACAAACTTCTCCAACGTGAGTCCTTCCCATGGGCTACAGTTCTTCATGAACTGCTCCAGCATGGGTCCCTTCCACAGGGTGCAGTCCTTCAGGACAGACTGCTCCAGCGTGGGTCCCTCGCAGGGTGACAAGTCCTGCCAGCAAACCTGCTCCAGCATGGGCTCCTCTCTCCACAGGTCCACAGGTCCTGCCAGGAGCCTGCTCCAGCGTGGGCTTCCCATGGGGTCACAGCCTCCTTCAGGCATCCACCTACTCCAGCGTGGGGTCCTCCATGGGCTGCAGGTGGATATCTGCTCCACCGTGGACCTCCATGGGCTGCAGGGGCACAGCCTGCCTCACCATGGTCTTCACCACGGGCTGCAGGGGAATCTCTGCTCTGGCGCCTGGAGCCTCTCCTCCCCCTCCTTCTTCACTGACCTTGGTGTCTGCAGAGTTGTTTCTCTCACATATTCTCAATCCTCTCCTCTGGCTGCTGCTGCACAGCAGTTTTTTCCCCCCTTCTTGAATATGTTATCCCAGAGGCGCTACCACCGTTGCTGATGGGCTCGGCCTTGGCCAGCGGCAGGAGCTTCTTGGAGCCGGCTGGCATTGGCTCTGTTGGACACAGGGGAAGCTTCTAGCAGCTTCTCACAGAAGTCACACCTGTAGCCCCCCTGCTACCAAAACCTGGCCACACAAACCTAGTACACAGGCGTAAGTGGGTGAGAACATGAGCTGCTGTTGAGGCTGAGGCCACCATCCTATGAAGCCGGATCCATGCATGGTCCTGGTGCTTTGCAGAACCTTTAGTTCACTGCAGAACTGAGTCTGAAATGTTTTCTGATTGCACTGTGAAGTGAAATTCACGTATTTTACCAACAGGTTTAATTAGTTTTTCAAGGTTGTATTTCAATGGGAAAATTAGTTTTCTACCAATTAGCTAGTAACAGTTGCCACAAAATGAAGGTTTAAAATGATGCTCTGCACCCAAGGAAAAGAGATGCACTGTAAATACAATGGGGGACGGTTTCCAAATACGATGGTAGCTGAGTCATTCAGCAGTTGCAGTTCTACATTAACCCAAAATTGCACTTTGAGACCTTTTGTTGAAATAATTCATTATGCTAAACAAGCGTGATTTTTTTTATAGTGGAATGAAAACCACCACCAGAACAAAAAGTTACATTTATTTTCTTGTTTCTTCTTTCTTGTATTGGCTCACTGGAAGAAAACAGATGGGGACTGTAATAGCATGCGGAGATGCTTCAGACTAACCCTTGTAGTGTTGAACAAGGTGAGAAGTAGGCAGACATCTGAAAAGCATTGCAGAAGTCAATAGCAAATGTCACTTGAGATTTAGATCCCTGTCAGACACTGTCATTCTTGCACTTCCTGAAACACCATGTTCTAAAGTATTTGCTTGATAAATACGGCCAGTCTCAACACTGTTTGGGAAGACTCCTTGGGGATATGAACACAGACTCCCACAGCGGAGTTGAGGCTGATCTTCAGGAATGCCAGTAGAGGGCAGAGACTTCCAATACATTGGGGAGATTTCCCTGCTGCTAGGAATATGTAACTGTGTTCTTTTTGGCAGCGAGGATTTTAATTGTGCCACAGCTTCTGCTGAGGGGCTCATTCTCCTTTCTTGCTTTACTGCCCACAGTCCAAGCTTTCTGGCCTTTCCTACACCAACCACATGCAGCCTATTACATACACCACTTCCAGAAACCGTTCCACCTCTTTCAAACGAAACAAAAAACAACAAACACCACCACCACACACAAAAAAAAACCAACAAAAAAAGAAGCCAAGGCTGTGAAGGGACCCGCACAGCAGGGTGTAGCATTACTGTTGACATGTTATCAGCAAGTGGATTGTCAACCAATATTCTATCACACAGCTTTAAGGGCTTGGACACAACAGGAAGAGAAACAGATTATCCAACCTCTGTACTGCACATAAGGATTATAAGAATTTCCTATCCCAACCAAAATAACCAGCATCTATTCAGACCAGACTAGTACTATCAAAGAGATGGAATTTGGAGACATAAAAATTAATTACTGTGGGGTTTTGAATGTGGAGGTTTTAACTCCTTTGCCTGTGAAATGAAGGAATAGATAATGTTAAAAAAAAGTGTTATTTAGGAGGGAACAAGAAGTAGCAAGCCATGTGACTGTCATTTCTATAGTTTAATATTCATTATCCAGTGCCTCCTGTAGATAGAAACTACACCACTAATCACAGTATTTTTCTTGTATGAACTTCTTCCTAAATACTGTTATTAAGTATGTATTAGGGCATTCTTACAAATGAAAAGTATAGAAAAACCTTAAGACTGGAGCCCCTGGTTTCTGTTCCTGCTTTGGCTACTGGTCTGCTGGAAGACTTTGAATACATCTCTGCATCCATGTCTCATATCCCAAATATATGAGAGACCATTTTAAAGTGCTTTGAGATCTACTGATAAAAATCAGAACATATGAATGAAATACAATTATCTCGCTGTGAGTGCAATAAGAGAAGCTCAAAATACCTCTTTTGTCATTGATCTCACTGAAATTAATGTAAAATTGTGACACCACAAGCCAAAATCATATTGCTTGGCTACTGGTCACATTCGGTGATTTGCAAAAGAAGTACTATGCCAACGATTACCTCAGCCAGCTAATTTGGACATCGCATACCTGTGTATCTGGTAGTAGGTAGTGGTAGTTTCTATCCAGCACAGCGGGCATTAATTTTTCATGACTATCACAGCTGGAATTCAAAAATACAATGCAGCTTTTAATTTTGAACAAAACAATTACTCTTTCTACCAATGTAGCCGTACATCTTAGTGACACAGAGCTGAGGAAATAATACAAACAGGACCCATATTAGATTCTGGATCTACGCGAGTCAGCGTGACGGTGAGCTTTTTTATTTAAGCCCATACACAAACATCACCTAGAATAAAAGAGTCGTTTTGACCCCGAAGAAGGTATTTTTTCCAAATTATTGAGATCCTTCTCATATGCTCAGACTCCCAAATTTTTCTCCGTCCTCCATGTAAAGAACGACCAGACTCTTAAAATGCCAGCTGCTAGTTATCAAAATCAGTGTGTACTATCCCGGTCAGCAGGGCTATGTATGGCTAAAATAAGTGCCTTATGCATCCAGTATTGCACTAATCAAATGAAAGCAGTCTGTAATCCAGCAGGTGTTAATGACCCACTTTATCCACATTACCTGATAGATAGCTTTAACTCGACTAATTTTTGTGAATAACAAATTTTCTTTCTCCTTACAAACCCCCCCCAACTTCCTGTTTGTAAATTTAGGCCTATCTTACACCAAAGTGTTACCCTGCAAACCTTGACACCATCTGTACAGCTAGCATGTAGGGAAATGACACTATTAGCAATACGAGGCTACACAGACGTGTAAAAACGTGTATCCTCTCCCCTCCCCAGTCTCAGCTTCCCTTCTTTTCCTGTGGATTACAGTCTCTCAGCCCAAATTTCCTCAGAGAGGTGTCAGGCAGTGTAGGAGGTTGAGGTACTGCGTGCCTAATGGGTTTCTGCTCCACTTTGCCTACTGGTTTTCCTATTGCTCTGTTCCTCCGTGCCCCTGCCCTGGCGTGGGACGTCCCTGAGGGGACCGTGGCACCCTCCCCGAAAGCCTCCCCATGCTGCTACCGGTGTCTTTCTTAGATAAGTTCCAGCCACGTCACCCTGTGCTTCCCCGACCTGCTGTGGTTTTGGTGCACCACGGCTTCGTCCCCACAGGTGTCTGAGCTGGACAGAACCGGTTCTGACTGGTCCCGGGCGGTTCCTGACTTCCTCAGTCACAGGGCACAGGGCAGCCCCTGCGACTCACAGCTCCCTGGCACCCGTTATGAGGGTAAGCAGGGAAAAATATCGTGGGCAAGGGTCAGAAAAGACCAGCTTGGGAAGAAAAGGGAATAAAAAAGGTAAGTTTGCGTGGGGCTTTTGCTGCCTTGCCATGGGGCGGGTTGAAAGACTTGTCTGATGTTACTGCAGGCACACACCATGTTCCTGCTGTGGAGGGGTTTTGTCTTCATTGTGCTGGTAGAGAAAAAGAGCGTAAGTCATGCTTAGCATACAAACATCTTGAATGCTGTGGAAAAAAGCGTGACAATCATGTGGAAGATACATGGAGGGGTGGGGGAAGGATGTGTTATTAATGATGTAAGAGCCGTTTAGCTGGCATGCAGTCGTGTATTCACTTAACACATTTTTTCCTTGGTGTTCATTAGGAAGAACAAAGCCGCGTTCGCCCTTGTAGTCATCAGGTGGTATAAAATGCTGTTTGAAGGGATGGGGACAGTGTACCGGCTTTCGCCATAGGCTGCTCACCGGGCGCTGGGTGCAGCCAGCACAGGGCCGCAGGCAGGGCGTGCAGGCTCCCGGGCGGCACTGCGGCGTACCCAGGTACACGGCTTCTGTAGCAGCTGGTCACCAGGGTTAAATAAATAGGTACATTCAAAGAAGCAGGGGTGGATAAAATTATCTTTAAGAGAGTAAGAGTTGAATTTTCAGGTAAGGTAATAGTTAATTCTTTCGTGAGGGTCTGATACATTTTGAAATAGTTTAAAATTGGAAGAAAACAGGAATTGCCACTCTTAAAGTACCCACTATTCATCTCCAGCGTGGGCAGAATTTTCAAATTAACATCTTCTCCTTAACCCTCCCACTCTTATAAACTTGCCAAAAACACTGGATTCAGGTAAGGGGATACACCTCCTGGTTTTCTAACTTCTGGTTTCCCAGTTGTTAAGTGGTTTAAGTCAATGCTTTCTATTCAGAAAGAGATACTAGGTGCATCTGCTGTTAGTTACAGCTGCTACAACAAAATTACTTGGGTAAGCACCTTCAGGAATAAGGCTTTCTAAAAGCTGTAGCAAATTTGAGTTACATTCCATCATTTAATGCATTAATTTTACCTGAACTATAGTCAACAGAGAACAGACAAAAACAGAGCAATTGCTTTGTGCACGGCTGTATTCTGTGGATTTCATGCAGAGACTCTGAATGCAGCTAAACATGTCATGATTAGGAAAATTCTCAATGTTTAGGGGTTTTTTTCCTATAATGATTTTTCACTGAAGGTGACATTTACAGGGTAATTTTGAAGCTCAGCAGGAAAAAAGAAGGATTGATCTTAAGTGGTTTTGTTCCACTTACTCATTGTTAAACTTACTATTCTTTGTCCTGTTAATTTTTTGAGATCTCAGTCAAACACACTTTATGTGAGGCATGATTCCAGCCACTGTGATTATAGGTTGCTTTGGATTGCTGAGCAAAGTGGAACTGTTAACAAGAGAGGGTCTCTGGTGTGGGTGAACTCATGCTAGAGCTTTAGAGTGCATTTTATTCTAATGGAGAACAAATAGGAGCAGTACTGGAAGGTGATGGTGATACTGAAGACTGGGATAAAATGCATGAGTGAAATGAGAAGAGCAAACATGGACATGAGGAAAAGGGGGCTAAGTCTTCAAATTGAAGCTAAAAATACGAGCGCAGAACACCAGTATATAGCAAAAAGTGGAGCTGTGCAATGCCCCTGTTTTCTTGTTGAGTAACAGAGCAAACCTAGAGTTGTACTATCATTAAGTGGCAGGTTTTGGTGTGAGGGTATCAACACCATACAGAAAGATCAACATTCTAGGTAAAGATGCAAATCATGGGTTTATGACCAAGAGGGGAAAAAAGGCTTGAGAGAGGTGAATTTTGAGTTAAGAATTAGCCAAAGCAGGCATGAATATTAACAAGGTATTTTCTTCTCTTGCTTGCATCTTTCCGGGTTGAGGGAACCAAGACTCCACGTGTTATTTATGCAGTCATGAAAAAAAAACCCTAACTGGGTCAATCTCCAATACAGTGGAAATTATCAGCCAGGTGATAGAAACAATGTACCTGTTCCAATCAGAAAAGATAACATTTTAACCTCTGATTTGTTTTTCCTGAACAAACAAGGATATCTCCTGTCACTGCGTAATAAATTTCCATTAATATGTAATATGTTAGACACACATATCTGTGTTTTATATGTGAGCAGAACAGTCCACCATTTTGATGGGAAGCTTCTCCAACCATACAAAATGAATTTTAAAAGACTATCAGGCACTTACTGGCGGCATAAGTTGCGATTTGGATTAAAACATATAATGTGGTCTCATTGAACCCAGGTGAAACAAATGGGTTTGAACTCTACATCCTTCTGCTTGTACCAGGAAGTGGAACACCAGTAACATCACTGCAGAAATTAAAAATGTGGTTCTTTTCACTGTCAGCATCTTCTGTTACCCCAAGCAGTTACAATTTCTGTGGGGAAACTAGAGGTATAAGGAGGACCTCGTGGAAGGAGTGGGTGAGAAAGAGAAGATAATGACCAAGATTGGGGCACCATGACCTAAAAAGTTAATTGGCTAGTGGGGAGGGATGTGGAAAATGGAAGATAAAGTGTAGGATCATTCTGGAGCTGGAAGACAAATCCACCTCTACAATTTTCCAGCACAGCCTTCTACCACCGTCTATGTTCTTGGTTATATCCAGTCTTATTTTAATAATAGCAGCCTCCCCATTATGTGTCCTACTGTTGCCCAGTTATCTCTGCTTCTCTGCATCCCTCTTTTATTTTAAGGAGTGTAAGAGATGAAGTTCAGCCTCCCTTCAGTTATTGCCACTTTTCAGAAGACACTCAGATAACTTGTCATAATCAGTATGAAATATCACATGGGGAAAGACTCTGAATGTAGCTATCAATGCTTCAGTGCTTGCATTGGTGATGAAACTGGCATTTTGAGTTGTTAGTGCCCTCAGAGGAACGTTCTCCACTGCTGCTAGCTTAATAACCTGAAGTTGTGAAATGTTTCATAGCAAGTGCAGTGAAAATGAAACTACAAAATGTTCGGTTTGTTGCTACTCACCACAATTGATCTTATCATATCCAGAGCCCTGTATGTTTAGTGGTTTGGAATCGTTATTCGAAAGCCAAGTTGCCTTCCATTCATTGAAAAATCAGTGTTGGAAAACTAAACATTTCACTTATAAAATTTTGGCCAACCAGATGTTTCTTGTCAAATGAACTAGTGTAAGATGGAGAAAGTTGATCTTACAAGTTTCAAAACAGATTCTAGCAGTGTTAGTGTCACATCTATGATTCTTTTTAGCCAGTGGCACTAACTTTAGGCATGACAAACTGAAACATCTTTAAAAAGGTATACTTCTACCTATACAAAGTCCTGAAGTCCCTATAGGTCCTAACCCTGAATATGGTTTAGTGACCTTCGCTGTCACCCAATCCAGCTGGATTTTTCAGACTGGAATACAGCCTAGTTTTAAATTAACCCTGATATGGCAAGAGTACAGGCATCATAGGTCAAGGTTCAGCCTGAGCTATTTACTCTACTTAGAAACAGTTACAAAAATTAATAATGCACCTGTAATCTTCTTTCCTAAAATCCCTCTTAGAGGCTTAGACTGGTCAGAAAGGAATAGGACCAAAGAAAATACGCTTATTCAGTTAATTTTCATTTCAGTTAGAGTTGGCAATGAGTGTTTCAAGTTAGTGTGCCTGTTTCTGTCACAGTTAGTATAGCTCTTCCTTGCTCTTCTAGTACTTGATTCTTAAATTCTTCCCCAAAATGTCCTATACTGCCCACTGTTGGAAACAGGATGCCAAGACAGATGGACTTTGGTTTTGGTGTAATATGCTAATTCTTGCATTTTTTGTGTTTTTACGTCTTGCTACTAAACTGACATAGGTTCAACCTAGAAATTAGAGTAAGGCTCTGGTCATTAGATCTACGAGGTTTTGCAACAGCCTTCTCAGTGGGATTAGAGAAGTGCAAAATATCTTCAAGATGGAGCTCATTAAAAGTATTGCATGATGTGACCATGTGTGACATGACGGGCAAGGCTTGCTCCTAATCCTAGGAGCTTTCTTCATTCCAGTGTTTCTTATACAAAAACCCCACAATGGTCTGCTCTTCAGGGGTCTCTTTTGCACCTCTGGAAACCAGGAATAAGGCTGTTTAAAGATGGTGAGTGCTGGCAGTGGAGATAGATAGCGACAATCTGCCTTTCTCTTGAGGATAAAACAAGAAGATATATTCATTTGATGCAGATGTCAAGAGTCATGGAAATTACAGATTAAAAATCATTTATGTGGGAAACAGATTTTGCATCTCTTGACTTCTATTTTGAAAGAATGTCTCATTAACGCACCATCATCTAAATGCATCATGGGAGCAAAGTATAGGGAAAGACTGTGCACTAACAATGACCTACATCCCGGGGCATACCAAAGCCACAGCAACGTCAGACAGGATCTTCAGATTGGCCATTTAACTGTCAGCCACATGATTTGTAGCTGGCTGGAGTAACGACTAAAAAGCCAGTATTTCCATTAATATGTAGTATGTTAGACACACATATAGAGTAAAAAGAAGCAAAAAAAATTAATTGGCAGCACTGAATTTTTTATTCAGATTGTAACTTGAAAATGGGGAATTCCCACTCCACCACCCATTTCTGTAATTGCGAACTGTTTGTTAGGAATGGCTCTCTTTTTTTCCCTTCCTCTGGAGG
This sequence comes from Gavia stellata, assembly GCF_030936135.1. NCBI lineage: Eukaryota > Metazoa > Chordata > Aves > Gaviiformes > Gaviidae > Gavia > Gavia stellata. The sequence continues at coordinate 17,884,380 of NC_082598.1, read as the reverse complement.
AAAAAAAAAAGTGCAGATATGAAACACAGGTTCAAAATACATGCCACATAAAGGGGAGCACAATATCTCCATTGCCTGTAAACGGTCAGCTCAAACAAGCAGAGATTGACTTTGAGGTAAGGCGGGAGTCACAGCCTATGAACCAGCCCCAGTCCTTGAAAAACAGGTATTTTTTTAATTTAAGTCTTTTCAGTCTTTAAACTGTTTGAGGTGCTCCTTGCTGACTCCCCTCGAGCACGTCGGCATGAACCCTGTGAACAGTGGCTTTCAGGTGTGCCTCTTCAATGCTGTCCCCTTCAATTGCTTCCTTCTCGTGGCTCTGTTCTTGCCTTGTGGGGTGGCAGGCAGAGCTGTGCAGGGAGGGGGAATCAGCAGCACAGAAACGTGTTTCTGGCTCTGTCTGCTGAGGAGAGGGAAACTGAAACACTGATGTGATGTAACTGAAACACTGATGTGATGTAACATCACATCTGATGTGAAATCAGTACTGTTTTTCTCTTTTCGAAGAAAACCTGCTGTACACCCAAGACTGGTGGGGAGTGCCCTTATGTCACTGGTGTGTGGGCAGACACTTAAGAGTTGGGAGCACAGACAGCTGTTGTATTGAATATCTCCATGGGAGAACTTGTTGACCACTGAATCTTGTAGACTAATCAGTCAAACTGATCAGGTTGACTGAGTGAGACATTTCTATGATGTTATTTCTCTTGCTGCAGTATGTTATTGCTGGTCATGCAGTATCTGATTGTAGCAGCGTGTCTGCTGTGCCCGTGGAGTAAACAGTTGTGTTGTATTTGGCTAGCATGTCTTGTCCTCTGTATTACTGGTTGAACTGGATGTTTTTCTGAGGGCAGGGGATGGGATTCAGAAAAAAAGAAGAAAATAAAAGCTGCACTAGTTAGAAAATCCATTATTTAGCAGATCTTCTTGCATTTCTCCACAAAATAGATCTGCTGTTTCTGGTGTTACAAATGATGGCTTACAGTCATGAAGAGAACCATTTCACTTCAGATGATTAGATCACAGGTGAAGTGTGTCTAAGTTCTCTGCATCTAGTCCTTAAGGCTGGGAGCTGCTGTGTTACTTCGTTAGTAATTCTTTAACCATCACTCCTATTATCAATAGCCTGAGAGACAGACAGCAACATTTCCTTGCCCCTGTCATACATAGCCTTGTCAGACACAGATAAATGTAAATTATAGCCTGTTCTGTGAGGCTAAAATTGCCCTCTAGCCCAGCCCTCTAAGCCTTTATTCCCTCTCAAACTGAGATCCCTAAAGCATATGGATGGAAATGAAATTGCTGAAGTGACAAAACCAGAGTTCCAAATGGCCTTTATATTTACTTAAAGGTCTGAAAATCTTGCTCATTGTCTCTGCAGGTGAATAGAATGAGTGCTAGTGTGAAGACAAGATGAGTGAGTCTGAGGATGCAGTGAATTAGAGGAGTGCACAAGGCACCACCAATAGCTCTTCAGTTTAATGATCAGCCAGCCCCGATTTCTTTTCATAGTGTATAACAGTAACTCCCTACGTTGCTCCAGACTAATCTTTTCTAAAACTGCTTGGTGGGAAAGGATGGGACTAGTGATGGATAGAGGTTCATCTTGGACTTTGTTTCTTAGAGACCTGCAGGGCTTCACTATTCCATCCACCCTATATTTTTTCTTCTAGGTGTACTTTGTAATGTTTGCATGGACACAGTTTTGATTCTAGATCTTCTTGAAATGATTCAGAGAAGTTAAATCCTACTTGGATATTATCACTTTGTGGGAAACTCAAACTTTTCATTGCCTTGTTACTTGTTCAGTTATGGATGACTCAAATGAGCTTTCATTTTGTGTGTGTTCTAGTATGCTACCATGCAGCATAAGGAAACTACAGATCTAACCTGCTAATGATCAGATCCACCTAAACGTCACCCTGTAGGCATCAGTTAAAAAGCCCCAAGACATTAATTTATATATCATGTGGCAGTATAAGTATGTGGGGAAGCAAACAAAGCAGGATCAGAGATGCTGAGTTAAGTGTTAAGTGGGAACTTTATTTATACAACCTAGGAGGAATATACTGTATTTCAAAGCAGTAATTCATGACTGAAGGTTCACTGATTATCTGTAAGTTAGACAGAGCCAAAGAAAGAAGCTTTCTTCAAAGGTGTCTTAGAAGTCCAAGCCTGAGACAGAAGTCTTTGACAAAGACTTTAACAGAACCTTTAGTCAGGGTGATTCTGCTATCGTTACAAAAATAAAAACACCAATATTCATATAAACAGGCATTCTCTAAATAATTTCAACATAATGGCAGAGTCCCAGGAGCACTGAAAGATTTCAAAAGGGAGATGAATCCATGCACACAAATTGACATAAAAAGTTTCAAGTTTTATTGTGGAGATTTGACTGTTTATCTCAAATGCACGATGGAGGAGCAGTGGATGTTCTGGTTTGGACATCTCCTTTATTCAATTATATTCAGTAGTTAACTTGATCTACCAAAACAAGTTGTCTCTTCAGAGGAATTACAACACTGCCTATTTTAAGAAAGAGAGGAAGAAAAGCCATGACTAGAATCAGATGTTTTTTAAAAGCTCATTTTAAAAAAAAAGTAATTTAATGCTTTGCAATGTCTGAAAGGCTTGATATAAGGCAAAATTACTAGCCAATCTAGATTATTTTTGCACTAATGTAATGAAATTTTCATTTTTTTTCTTATAACTAAGTCTGTAGTGAGGAGATTCAAGCTAACTTAAAGAAGTAAATAGATTAGAAGTGCATTTTGTGAAATTAGAGAAAATAGAAATTATTTTTATGTATATTACATTAAACTGTATCAAACAGCTTTCAAAAGCTGTTCTTTCAGATAGGTAAAAACCTGTCCTCTTCCTTTACTTCTAACTACTGCTTTTGGTGTGTAAGTGTGTATAAAAAAAAAGAAAAAAAAAAAAGAAAGTAAGTCTGACGAATGTTGCTGCATGCCTTTTTCTTCCTTTTTAAAAAAAAAGGAGAATAGGGAAAATGCAGTAAAAACCTCAAACAGTTAATGAGGAATTTAATTGTGACTAAAATGAATTTGTTTTTCTATAAGAAACATAGATGGAAAAATTCCCATCTGTTTTACCAAGAAGTGCTGAAACTTGTCTTTTGAGCTAATTACCGATTCTGAAATAGTTGAGAAAAAAATTATAAATTGCTTTTCTTCTTTATTTCAAAAGATTAATCATCTTTAGGATGCGGTTTCCCCTCTGCATGGCATAGGAGGAAGACAGTGATAGTGATTAATATATTGACATAGGATCCAAATGCTTTTCCGGTCTACATTTTCTTTAAAAAATACACTTTATCTGAAAGTTGACAGTCCAAAGATTGCATGAAATATTAAGATAATGTGCATTTACAATCTGCTAAGTATAAAACATGAGAACAAAAATACTGAATAAACATTTTTGTTTGCATAATAAATATATTGTGCCAAATTACAGACAACTTAAGAAAGTCATTTAGTCACAGTAGATAAAAGTATTAGTTTTCTTATATTCACCCAGCAGCAAAATGCTATACAATCTCTGTCTCTGTCTTGAAGATACATCATCTTGTGTTCCAACTCTATGCATTCCTTTTTATTACTTTATACTCCTGACAGTGTTTATATGAACCTTTTCCACCATTACCAACATTACTGATGTTGTCCAAGTGGTAGCTAGATCAGTAAGGTTAGTAGCGGGTTCCTTATATTCAATGAATTTATATACTTCGCTTTGCTGTTCAGCCATAATCCGGCAAAGATTGCAGATCATTGCTGTAGAGCTTCATGACACAGGGCTTTTATTTCACTGATTCCAAAATCATTTGTCTTCTCATTGACTTGTGTTTTCTTTTTGACTATGCAAAGAGTTAGGACTAAGGAACTCTGCGAAAGGAGAAGGGAGGAAAGAATGGATGAGAGTGGATATTGGGGGGTTGCTTTTTCTACTAAGAGGGATTAATGGAGTAAAACCTCTTGTAGAATCTCCCCAGACAAAAAGGATTTATCCACATTATGCCACAATAATTTTTTCCCCCTAGGCTTATGAATGTTCCTTCAATTTGCTTAAGAAAGGAATGTTTTTTGCCTTTCTTGTGGTAGATACATGGAAGCTTATGTATGGACAGCATTGTTTTATACTAAATTTCAAAAAACATCGGCATAGGAAGACAGGGATTTTAGCCAGGCTTAAAAGGCACCATTCAGCCAACAATAGAAGGAGGCTGTTTAGAATCTGAACAAGGCTGTGCCTGTCTATCACATGGTCACAGAATAAGTGAGGGGCACCAGGGGGTTCTCTTTCTTCACCTAGTCATGATTCTTCTTTACTTTTCATTTAGACATAAACAATATTTTTGTACTTACAGAGCAAGAGCTGTAAATTGCTAAGGACTGTGTGGAGACACTGTCTTTTATGGGATTAGAAAGCAGGAGTTTTAACTAGCTTTGCTGGTAGGCTGGACATACACAACCCAAAATAATCTTGTCCCCTAAAAATTTAATTTAAAAAGTCTTCCATGTATGATAAGGAGACAATAATTTCCTGAAAATATTTAATCAGGATAACATTTTAATAAAAGTAAAGCAAAATATTTAAGATACTTTCTTATTCCTCACAACCTGCGGGCATTGTGCAACTAATGCGCAACCAAATATTTAATTGCTAGCATATTAGAAAACATTGAAACAGTAGAGCTATAAAAGTTAGTTTAATTGGTGCCATAGCAAAGATTTTTTTTAACTGTTTCATAGGGTAGATTGGAGTTTAATAGAGGCTATGCTATTGTGACTCCCTCTTCCTTGTTATTAAATGGTGTAATCCTTTTCCTTCTCAGAAGGTTCTTGGGTCATAATCTGAGATTTAACATATTTGGATATTTAGGTATGTTGGCCATACTAGTTCCTCTGAGAATTTAGAATAATAATAGTAAAAAATCCAAATAGAGAGAGTAGGGAATACCAAAGCTGGTTTGCTCTATTTTTTCTCAGGTTGTTCATGTGTTTGTTTGTTGTGTGTTTGGTTCTTTTGCTTCCTTCCTTCCTGGAAAAAGGAAAAACCATGTCTCTGTAGAAATATCTATTTGTTCTTGCATAGTACAAGCTGTATGTATAGGGAGGAGAAAAATGAGTGCAGTACTCCTGTCATGGAGTCAAAGACAGAAAGTCTTTGATGTTGAAATTCTCTTTTTCAGAGCTTTCTCTAGAAATATAAAAATGTAAGCTGTAGATACAGTATATTTCTCAAGGAACTATTACACATCTGTTTTCTGTAGCTAGGCTGCTGTGTGGGCAATGCAGATGCTAATTTTAGGTGAAGACCATCCTGAATGCAAAGTTTTGCTTGCTCTTTATTTATTCAAATTTTGGAAAATTTCTTAAATCAGGGATATGCAGTACTTCAAATGGGAACTTGTAAGGGACTTGATGACTGTGTCCTTGCTACAGACTCTCTTCTATCCTGCAGAAATAATCCTTTACCCCTTTAACGGGAGTTACCCAAAGTCATCCAGAAAGGTTTGAGCAGCAGAACAATTACACCCTTAATACATACAGACCAAAGCTCTTTGCGTAGGAGTAGCTATCCTGGCAAAAGAACTCTGCATGTTTTATTCCACCAAAGCCACGAAAGAGTAATGGTGCCTGTGCTGCAGTATTTGGGCTGGCTAGGCAGTAGGTTATAAAAGGCATTGCTTTCAAACTGCTTTGTCTCCCACACAAGCCATTAGGACAGTGTATACCTAGCACATGCTATGCCTTCTGGCCCTCTTGCTAGGGGACAGCTTGGGAGCGGGCTGCAGGAGGGATGGATGGATTGACCTGGAGATGGCATCAGCAATATCCCCTGCTTGGCTGCTGTCTTTGAGTCCCTCAAGTCTCTTTCCTTTCACCTCTACTTTGGGACTCTAGATTTGCTGAATGAATGTGTGATTTATATCTGTTCTGCCCCTTAGGAAAGCAAAAAGCCTGCTTTACCGGGCTGGTAGGTTTACCATGTACATACTTAGGTAATTTCCCTGAAAGCAAAAGAAAGCAAGTTGTCTCCCTGAGCAGGATGAGTAGATAGATATATGGGGTCTGGAACCTGAAGTTCAAGAACCATGGAGAACAGAGATTCTGAAAGATGCTGGACACAATTCTTTTCTGTGATTCCCAAGGTCTGATTTTTACATTCTCCATAAAAAACCTCCAGTATATGTTATTCTATGTTACATTGTAGAAATTATGAAAATACGTGATACTAAAACTACTCTTTTTTTTTTTCTTCAGCTTGACTGTGAGGCCAAATAACACTAAAATCCTGTTCAATGAGCAATATGCAAACCTGTTATCATCAATTCAAGGAGACTATATACCTGAAACTTACAGGATAAAAATGATCAATAGACATTCATCTTGTCACTCCAAAAATGACACATTTTACTTGTTAATATACAATATCCAGTAGGTGTAGCTATGGAAGTGTTACAATTCTTAATACTCCTTCTGGCTTTGAAATGTCATTAAGTGATACAGTACCATATTAAAAACAAAGTAAATGCATGCCAACATGCACAAAAATCTGAGAAATAAAGGATCATCATAGGTAATAAGTTAATTTGATAGAACATATTTCCAGACTTTTAATTGCATTTGTAATCTGTTTATACCAAAGTTATAATGTTTACTTAAGCGACTAAGACTGCCAGGCACCTCTAAGCAATAAATGGCAGTAGAATAGCAATGCTGATTTAATAAACATGGGAAGTTTTAAACTTGTTTTTTCCTTTGGCTGCTGCTTGGGCCAGTCTGCTCTTCACTTCAGTCTGGGGACCCAACAGCAATGTGCTACAATAAGTCTCTGAAGGAACAGTAATAGTGCAAGCTGGGTCTGGTACCTAAATAAAGGGAAGTTAATTTTTAAATTTGCTGGCCTTTGAGGTAATTACATGAACACGTGTGTGCTAGTCTGACAGTACTGTGCTAGCAGTACTGTACTAGTTTTTCTGTAGCATCACCAATCTTTATTTTTTCCTCTTAGATATACCTCTGATTGATGATTTTTCAGTGTAATGCCAAAATTAGTTCAGTAAAAGATTCCTGCTGGGTCTAGATTGCTTGCACTATGCTCTTGTGATTTGACATAAACAGACGTTCAGGACTGAATAGCTGCCATCACTGCAGTCTTATGCTGTACATACAACAATTTCAACAAAGGCTGAATTACTCTTCCTTTAAGCACGCCTGCTTTCTGTTTCATGTATTACTGTCAATCTACTAAGGAAGAAAATTGCAGTCAAAAATCATGGCAATTCAGGTTGCCACAGGATAGAGAGAGCAACCATACAAAACTTTAATTATCACAGTACATGGAAGAAGAATTTACCCAAATTTTCCTTAAACTGAAGAGCAGTGTCTTGCACAGTGTTACTTCTGGGCTAATGCTGAAATGAGCTTTGGAGAGTAAATCAATGAATAAAGGCTTAATACAGTAGATTTATGTATGCTGTCAGTTTCTAGGCAATATAATTATTGTCAGTTTTCTGCCTCTTGCTACTTCTTTAGCTTCTGGGAATAATGAGAGAATGTGTTCAGCCATGTGACATTTTTTCCTTTGCAGAGCTAACCGCTGTTTCCCCCTTGGTGAATCTTGCATTTTAAAGAGCTCTCACATGTTCTTCCATGAGAATTTTGTAAAATACCATGTGACAAAAATAATTTTACAATATTGTAGCTGAAGTGGCTTTCCATATCACATAGGCGGCTGAGAAATCAATGTCAAGCTTGGATCCACGGAAGCATTCTGCCTTAAATAAACTGGAAGGCAAAAGATGCAATTCCTCAGCTTTGTAGAAAGCTGCAGAGTGACCATATGATAGATGGGTTTGATTCATGATGGCAATGCACTGAATAGTCAATACCTTCAGAAAATTATTTATTAGAGTCATTCTTGCTTTCTTCTCTTTCTTGCTTATTGTCCTTTCTTTACACAGTTAGCCCAGAATGATCCCAGATCCTACAGTTCCGATGGCTGTTCTTATATCAGACTTACATTGCACTCTGAGAGCTGGTGGAATTAGTGTGCTATGAAGTCTACAGATTAGCAGTTGTTTAGTGTTTAACCATTTCAGAGAAGCAAGACTGCTTTTTCCGATATGTAGTCTTGATCTTGTCAGGAGAACAGACATTTCCTAAATGTCTTTTTCATGCTTCTTTTAAATTAAACTACAGTGAGGATTGGTATTGTTTTGTAATTCTGTGATGCTGTGAGAAATGACTGCTTAAATCCATGGTATTGTAATTTGAATGTGCAAAGTCATATAGGTCGAAGTAGTACGTAGCTTTCATTACTGCTTCTATGCTCTGTCTTGTCTTCTTTATAGGGCCATGAACTTTGGATCAAAATACTCACAGAGGTGTATATGTTAGTAATATTGTGTGTTTGTATTAGGAATAATGTTTTGGTCTGACTGCTTTGTTAATTTCTAGTAAGAAAGGAAAAGTGATCTATCTTTGGTACTTCGGGGTTTACTGAGCAGGAAGGGATGTGATCAGTAACATCTGAAGTCAGACTAACTGGTTTCAGCTGCTGACTGTAGAAGTAATGATCTCCCCATTTCATGAGAGGGAGGCAGGGAAAAATACCTTGTGAAAAACAACAACAAAATTACTTGTTGTCCATATGAACTGTAGATGAGAGAATTTTATTTTGATCTGCATTTTTTTGTTTGTTTGTTTGCATGTAAAAGAGAGTGACTTGACCTCTTTTATTCCTGCTAAGAAGTAACTATGTTTTCATTTCTAGGTAATTTATGTTACAAACGAAGAATGTGATGAAAACATTTTGAGAAATGGAAATGTGATCTTAAAACTTTCTTTCAAATTTTGTGAAAAATACACAATGTATCATGAATATTTTTTATATTTTTAGATTTATGGTGAATTATAATAATTTCTCTAAGTGATAGAACTTAATTAAAATAAAGTGCTAAAATACAGAAATTTGCCAATATTTTTCCTGTTATTTTAATAAGACCTGACTGAAAATGAAACCATTAGGTCAAAATCAGGCAAAGTATTTAAACTTTAAGATTATAATTCTGTAGAATAAATGTGCACAGAATTGTGCAGTTGGTAGCCATAAAGCTTTTATGCTTTACAGACTAAATAGTAAATGAAATTGTTTTAACTATGGGTTACCTGTAATGCACTGACACTTGGGGTGCAAACATGGCATCAATGCTCAAAAAGGCTATGATAGCTTAACACAGCAAATGTAAAATTAATGTTGTAAGGTAACATGTTTCACAGAAGTGCTTGGTGTGTCACTGGATTACTGCATCAGAGATTTGCCCAGGATCTTAATTCTGGTTTAGGTCTTAAGTGGAAAAGGAGAAGGATTCGACTGACAACAACACCTATTTCTGTATCTCACAAAGTTACCAGAATCATTAATAGGATTTCTTTTCCTTGGTAAAAGGGTGTGTTAAACCAGGATTAAAATGTGCTACATGAAGTTATTTTAAGATATTTGCACAATAGCTTCTAAAGCCATTTTTAGAGATAATAAGATTAATAATAAAAGGATAAGCTTCATTTTTTATATCCACACAAGGTGAAGCTTAATCTTACGTGTTTTCATGAGAACTAGACAAATGTTTCAAGGGACTATAAAACAATGTTTAGATGGCTACTGTAATGAGCAGTGAATATACAGCAGCAAAGCTCAAGCGGCGTCTAACCTGGGGAGAAGTTAGCTCAGAAACTACGTGAATTTACTCATTTCTGTGGGTTGTCTATATTGGAAGAAAGTTTTTAGAAAAAAAGGAAAAAAAAATTGAAGAACAACAAAGTTTCAAAATACCTTTCTTACATATAAAATACATAGAATATATATATATTTAAAGAAAATTGGGAAAACTGAGAGAAGGATGCTTTTTTGAAGAGTTTTGAAAGTTAAGTCTGATATTGTGAAACTTCTTTTACAGGTATTTTCACATACTGTAGTTATTTACAGCTGCTTTGTCAGGCTTTCAAATAAAATACATATTCAAGCAGATGCTTAAACTACTGAATTAAGCCCTATTGAATTTGAATGAGTACAGGCTTATATTTAGGCTGTGTTCTGTGTAGTGATGCTTTAACAAGGTCTGAAATGATCTGTTTGTATACATCAGAGAGGCCATGATTTCATGTTACAAAAATTTGGCACCAGTTCCAACAGAAGATATTTCCCTTCCTTATGACTTGCTTCTATGCAACACATACCTTTGCTATAGATATGGCAATGACAAAAGGAGACTTTCTGGGTCTGATCTAGCATTAACATCTCGTTTGTTTGTTCCATTTCATTCAGGCTGCATCAGTTTCCTGATCTAGTTCCAAACATGGCCCACAGAAGGTGATGCTGGTCAAATTGAGATGGTCCATATGCCAGAGTGCAGGACAAGAGTATTTTAAATCATTGTTGATGCTCTATCTTGTGAATAACACAACAGTTACAAGAACTGCTGTCCACGATACAGAGGAGGGCTACTCAGTAAATGCTTACTCAGTTCCACAGAGTAATTTTATGTACTGGCTCCAGCTTTACATGCTTCTTTTGTAGCAATGGTGGAGGTATGGTTCAGCTGCTTCTCAGGAAACAAGGAGCATGACAATCAATACACTCACTGAAACTCAACGTTTCTTTGCCGTTCAGATTCAGACTGGAATAACCTTGTGCTACATTGCTTCAAATACCTCCAATAGGTAGTGTTTGAAGTTGGCTGCTTGAACCAGAAGGTGACAGAAATGTTAGTGGCAAATGCACAGAAGAAACTGGGCTTTGTTTGCAAACTAGCCATCACCTCCACTCTTCTCCCACATTCCCACAGCAGCTGAATAACCTTATGATATACCACTGACTTTCCTAATTTTTCCTTTCCTCTTTTAACATTTAAAATTGTTAGCTGCTGTAACTGTGGAGGAAAAACCTCCAAACGTGAAGATGAATTGAGCTGAAGTAAAATAGAAATGTCAGAAGAAAGCCTGGAATAGTAGGTCTGAGAACTGTGAATTGCCCCATGACCCCGTGGGCTCTGCCTCGAATAGCTTCACCAACCTACGGGATTCCTACAGATGTGCACTGGAGTAACACAGCATAGGTAACATGGCGCTGGGGAATTGACTTTCACTTGCCTTGAGTGTGTTATCAGAAACAGTGGAGAATTAAGAAGCTGCCAAGGTCCTTTGTTCAGATTACATAACCTGCCACAGCAATTCATAATTGGTTGCAAAAGGCAGCCTACAGTTTGGGCTCTTGTCTGATGTTAGTGAAACCTAGGCAACTTACAGGGAAGTGGGAAGTAGTGAGGTATATACTATGGTATTAGCTGAGAAGCTGCTGCAAATTGTCAAGCTAATTAAAACTTCACAAAGTTCTTTAACTATCTGATAATGCTATTTTTGTGTGTCATACTGAGAGTAACAAATTACTTGAAAGTTGTAAAATTCATCAGTTTACATTTTTAGACTAATTTTTTTCAGTTCCTTAAACTTTTTTTGTTAACATAAGAAGGCAATGAATAGAAATGCAACTATTTTAGACTCCAAAATTAAATTACATCGCCTGATGTAGTTTATTACAGAATATTATTCTACCATTACTGCTTAAAAGCTTTACTGTAGCAAATTTCCAGTAGTATTAATGGGAATCTTATGCATAAATCTCATATGTTTCAGTCCAAGATGCTGTTATATTTGTTTGATTATTACTTATATGAAGGGTTTGTAGATTATGATGCTCTCCTTTTTATTCATTTGTTGTCCAGCCATGTGATGTACTGTTTTGTATTTGAAAATCAGTTGTGCAAAGTGTTAGGAGTGCACCTGGAACAATTAATTTCTCTCTTAAAGTTACCCATGTAGCTTTAGCTATGCTAAAATGGTAGCTTTTTTCTTACGTTATAGTTTTTTCTGTATATATTCTTGCCATGATTATAGCAGCTGCTAGCACCTACGATGTATGGCGAAGTCCATCTGTAACAAACGTTACACTTTGTGATCTTTGTTTAGGATGTACTAAAAGTATTCCTGACAATGTCAAATCTAATTGTTTCACCGAATTTTTTATCACTAACTTGCGTTTTATAAATGTTGAATCATAACCTTTTTAATGCAGGGGTCTTAGGCTTCCTGGTTGTACAGTGACATAATTTGTTTCAGACATCAGTTTGAATTCTCCAAGAAGAATCCATGATCCTCTCAGCTCCACCTTTCAGAAACTTATCTTCAGTCTTACCCAAACCTGATTTTTATATAAATGTCTCTGGAGAGAGTTTCATAAAGTCAGTTCTCTTCCTGTAGGACATGTAAGTTTATCTAATTACAGAAAAGTATTTTTGGTAAATAAATAGCAGTGTATATCATTTTGAAGATAGGAAATCTAGAAAACTCATAAGGAAGCCAAGAACAATAGGGGAGAAACCCAAAGTTAATGATAATGAGGAGTCAGAGAAATCCTAGTCATGCTGTAGATCCATTACTAACTGGAGATAATGAATTTGTTAATAATGATATAGAAGATGTAGAAATATTCAGTAGGAGTTTCTGTTCTGTACTTGGAAAGCCATGTGTTTGCATTCCATGAGGATAAGAAAGTACTTTTCAGGGCATAGATAGTCACTAAAGGATAAACACTTTTAGAGTTGCAGATAATTTGTACCAAACAGCTTTTAAAGAACTAGAAAGACATCTGGCATGCTGGTAATTTTTAATAAATCTTGAAGTACTAGATAAAATTCAGAAGAGCAGAAGAGCAGAAGAGAGAAAATGTAAATATTAAAAAGAAAAAGAACAAATTGTATGAGGCAGCCAATGCTGGTGTATTTAGGTGGATAGAAAAGCAGATACAGAAGTGTACAAGTCTTTAATTTTATTTTTCTCCATGTATCAAAAGGTTCTATCATCTGGAAGTAGAAATTCAAAAATTTATAGTAGAAATAATTTTTAATAGGAGAAGTGGTTAAGCCATTGCAAAACAAACACAAAGAGATGATGTGGCTATTCCGTGACTTGAAGTCCTCAGATCAAAATCATACACCTTTTTGGGAGGTATGTTTGAGTCAACCACAGGTTAGGGATCCCATATTAAAGTTGGTAGGTAAAATGTACTATACATTGCAGAGATCAAACCAGGTGATCTAATGGCCTCTCCCAGGTTTTGACTTTAGCAATTCATCAAGCACTTCCACTGTATTTCAAGCTGGGAAACAGATCTGAACATTATGTGAACATTGTGTATCTGTTTACTCTGAGGGTAATAAAAGGTGGAAAGACAGTTTATTTTAAAATAACTTTTGCATCAGGTTCTTCAATTATAATTTTTCTAATGTTTCCTGGCAGACAAGAAAGTTTCTTTTCCTGAAAATATGTAAATATATATGTGCATGTATGTATATATATTTATATATATGCGTTTCTTCACAGAAAAAATAGAACATGGAAAACAATTTAGAAAGAAAAAAGGCTTTCAGAGAAAGTATTTCCAACTTTCTACAGAGACCTATGACGTGCAGGGCACTGGAATAATACCTTGAGTATAGGTTTCCCTTTAAAGTGGGGCATTGGTGCAATGTCTACTCACTGGAACCATTTCAGGCAGGATGGTGGGCTTTTGCAAAGTTACAGAGCACATCTGACAATCACCAAATAAATGTTATATGATGGGGAAAAGGGATTATATTCTTTTGATATATGGGATAGGATTTTAAGAAGGGCTTGTGTGCCTGAAACCTTGTCTGATTTTCCAACTGCACTGAATTTATGATATATGTATTATTGTATTACTTCACAGTAATATATTCAGTAATGTATAATATATTTAATACCTTTAATTGCTGGCAAATCAGTTGGTTCTAAAAGGTATTATCTCTTCTCACAACCCTTGTCTTACTTAGATCCTTAAAATTTCTTGGTTACAGCAACTCCATTCCTAAGCATATGTTCTGTAAGCATTAGAGTTCAAAGAATGAGGAGATAAGATGTATAATATCTTACAGTATTCACATTCTCGTGTGAGAATATTCAACTCAGTAAATTGTTTCAAATATATTCTAGATGTGTATGTCCTTGCCTGCATTTTTTGGTTTAGTTTTGGCTTTTGTTTCATAACACAACACAACTGTTCTCCCTGGTTTATAAAATGTCAAGGTCAAAGAGAGGTGAAGCTGAATGGTGCTGGGAATCTGAGATGCAAATAAGTTTTAGATAATCCATGTGATGCTCAGAGGCCATCTAGTTTCACAGAGCCGTTAGCATTCAGGGACGCTCATTAGCACTCAGGCATCCCTTCAGTATGCATTAGCAAAATGAGATGTGTTGATTAAAGTTACAAATTACGTGTTGAATGTTTAGACTTTAAACCATGGTGGCTTCACATTTATGAGAGTATATTTCTATGCTGTCACATTTAAAAATGTTGACTCTTTCTAATCTTCAGTACTTTTTTGTGTGTGTGAATGTGTTTGCTTATGTTTGTGTGTATGGGAGTAGAAAGAGGTGAAAGTGTGGAGGGAAGAGAAGGTGAGAAGTTAATGCAATTTAAATATTTGATGTTTCTGTTTTGAAAAGTCTTTCTAATGGTTGGGACTGCCATTGCTCTGATAGTAAAGTAAATTTGAAATAAGATTAAAAGTACTGAAGAGACTAGGAGGATTTTAATCTTTCATCTATGTTATCCTAGATACTGACCTAGGAGAGGGAGCTTACATTGTTTAGACACAAATATTCCATTGTTTTAATGGGACTTGGGAACTAACACTTAAAAAAAGTCTGGCTCATACTTCAAGGGATAATCAGCATGTATTACCTGATAATATTTCAGAGCTTCATGTGAGATCTAGCTAACACCAGAGGATTATGTGGAAAACAGTAATATACTAGTTTAATGTCTGTATTAATATTATATTTTATCACAATGTGACATGCTCATATTACATGGGGCTATCTTGTGTAAACATAATAAACAAGGATACTGTATTTAACATTAGGCTATCAGCATTTTGGATAGCGTTAGTAAAATTTATCATCCTTATTGTGCAATGTGCATCATGGCAGATACTGTAGAATAGTTATCTTAAGCAAACACAGCATGCCAATCTAACCTCTAACAATACCAGTCTTCAATGCTGCCAAGATAAGGTACATCAAGCTGGGAGTTTAATCAGATACATAGTTCATACCCTGAAGTATAGAAATTTTTTCTGAGTATCTTCAGCTAAACCTTACTTCTAATTGCTGTAGAAAAGAATTATGTAGAGTCTTACTAGCTGAAATAACTAAGTATTTGCTAGTAGTTTTCACACAGCTTAAACTATGAGTGGCAAGTAAGGATGTTGCTCCAGTAGCTAACACTTGTTCTTATGTTTTGTGGTTCTGTGGAAGGGTCTGGGAAGACCAATTGTTATGCAGATGACTATATTAGATGAAAACAAGTTATGCAAGGCTGATGTTGTGAAAGTGACTTATTTGCAGGACTAGAAAGAAAGTAGTTTATTTGTCTTCTTTCTCAGGAAACAGTGTCTAGTATTTGCAGCTGAAAAGGATCATGGGGAAGGTAGGAATGATTCTGGGCATGACTTAGCACAGAATTTCTTATTTTTTCTGGGTCTGAAACAGGTATTTGAATAGATAAACTAAATCCAGATGTTGTTTTTAGGAGGAGAAGGGTCTTGCAACATTGCTTGAAACAAAGGTCTTCGTGGGGAAAGCCTTGCCGTGGGTGCAGATCAACTTTGAAAACAAGATACTGTATTGAAAAACAGCACAGCACAACTTCTGTTTTTCTTTTTGTGATCATGTTGCCTTAAGAACTTTCTCAGTAAGTTGGATGGAAGTGCCAGCTCAATATCAGATTTTGAGTCCAGCTCAGTATCCTGTTTCTGATAGTGATGTCTCTGCTCCTGGGCAGACTGTCACTTGGTAGCATCCATCAGCTCCTTGGGTAATGTCAGGGAGTGGTGGTCGCTGTCAGGAATGCTCTGTTTAACATCCCTCTCCAGTTCCCTGGCTTTTCCACTTTCAATGCTTTGACCTCTTCCTTTATTTCACTTGTTGTAGTCTGGGATCATTTGATTTCTCCATTTTGTTTTCTGTAGCCCTCTTGCTCCCCGTAAGGAGTTTGAGTTTGGGAGAAATCATCATTGGCAGCAGAGTGCCATTGAGGCTTTGAGATATGATGATGTGATTGAGACGTGATGGTCAGAATGTAGGATGCTTAGTCCTGCAATCAACATTCATATTTTGCATCTGTGTGATGTTTCCTCCTTGAAGTAGATTTTTACCTTCGTATTTTACAATGACAAGGGAATCTGTTTCCTACTTGGTATCTTTTTCTTGGATCCTTCATTTTTAAATCATCATTCCTGTTTTTTTGGTTTTTTTGAGTTTTTTTGTCAGTTGCAGCTGCATTATTTGAACTCCACATTCTGTGCTTCAGAGAGAAGGCTGTTTATTTCAAGCTAGCTTGTTCCTGGAGTAATCCAACAAAGATATCTGCCAACATGAGATGCTAAAAACATAGAATTAAAAAGACAGAAAGTATAGGGTAAGCCTAGTATTTGTCAGTCTGTCCTTCTGACCTGGAGGTTACACTTGTACCATCAGGTTTAATAGCTGTGAATAGATTTCTCCCTTATTTAATGTAATTTTATTTCAGATCTAGTTATATTTTTGGGCTCCATGACATATTGTGACACTGAATTTCATAATTTGATTTATGTAGTTAATACTATATAAAAAGAAATCCTTCCTATTGCTTTAAATCTTTTGTTCTGATTTTGCCTTAAAGAATTGCCAGCTTTTGCTTTATAGTTGTCTCGAAACACCAGGGAGAGTTATGATTCCTTCAGAAGAAATCATAGGTTGTTCTGTCAGACAATGACTGTATTCAAAACCATTAGAACCAAGACCTGTTTTAAATTAAATTGTTTATAATTATAAAGAGTGGTTTCCTTACAGCAGCAGGGTCCTTCGGACGTTACTCTGACTGAATTATTTTCCAGCTAGTTATTAATAGCATTGACAAATCGTGTTCTTATGAAGCTAAAACTTGTGTGTGAAATGGTATTGCTTTCTGTACTCTGGAACCTGGAATCAATCATTAAACAAAAAGCTGAAAATTTGATCAAACGGATACTTCAGGCTCATTTCAGATCTTTGAATGTTGGTTTCTAGCTTCATAGTCATTGGGATAAGCTTTGCAATTATTCCCAAATGAATGAGAAATAAGGCTATTAGAAAGACACACTCTGATGAACCCGTTAAGTGTTTTTAACATATTTTTTTTAAGTTCCTATTTTGTGCTGTTACCAGACAGCAAAAGGCTTTATTTTCACAATAAATATACATGTGAAATTAGTATTAGACATTTTTCTGTAAGATTTTCAGTAGAAATAGTAATCTGGTTTTGCTTCGTGCTGGGAATGTGTGCTTTTAACGGAAGTAAGTAGAAATAGCAAATTTTCAGTGTATTTAAAAAAATGTTTTTCTCTACCCACATGTGACTCAGGCATTTTCCAGGGTGTGCCATTCTCAGTGAAGATTTCTGAGATGAGGAAGTAGCATGTCTGGGGTGAATTCCATTGTTACCTGTTTTTGCAGAAGGAGATTTGTCACTGATGAAGGGGAGCGCAAGTAGGCCCTGTTATGATAGCTGGGGTGCTGTTGGTCAGAGCAGGATTTTTGAAATCTGAGAACAGATAAAATGATCTAAGTTTGCTTTCTGAAGCTTTCAAGATCTGTTGGGAAGTAAGACACATAATGAGGTTGTTTCTCTCCTGTTTGGTCACTTTTTATCACATTTCAAATATACAGAAACATTTAACAGAAAAAAATTCATAAAGGTCACAAGTGCTTTCATGCTTGGGAGTTCTGAGAGGTATATTTAAGCCCTGGCAGACTTTTAACCTTTTCTAGCTTACAATAAGTTTGCCATCCTTTTAAAACCCTTTGATTGTATGGCTTTTGTTCCTCTGAAAGGGGGACAGGGCTGCCTGGTTACTCAAGCAGATGCCAGGCTTCTGATTTGCATTTGATGAAAGCCACTTGTGAAAGCAGAATCAATGCTCAGATTTACAAACAGTAAATGTGGGTATTGGCTTGTCATTTCTTCCTAGGTTGTTGTCCTATAAAGCTGCTCAAGTTCCTCTCTTTGCAAGAACGTCTTCCTGCTATCCTGCTGCCCATAAACATTATGTTAGATCGAGATGAAGGGTGAGTAATTCTTTTTACCTCCATTATCTGATTTTTTTTTATTTAACAGCAAAAAAAGAGAAGGAAAAAAAGAACAAAAATGCGGCCATTTAGAATAATGCATTATAAGTTGATGAACCATAATAACCAAACTGTGTGTCTGAAGGGGCCTAATTACAGAACACCAGAGGCACAAGAGGGAGGTTATTGTGGACAACAAAATAGTGCTCTAATAATGCTGTCACTGTACTGAGTACAGCATTAGCATTAATCCATGTGGTTATATCCAGGTAGAGAATGGAACAGAATGCATCAAGAACAACAACAGAAGTGAGTCTGAAAGGGTTATATATCAGATCAGAGCTAGCAGGGAGAGACATTATTTTGAATGAGGTTAACTGAAAGCAAAATGGCAGTGACTGAACCAGTGTTTCTAAAATAAGGGTGGTTTTGACTAGTCTATGTGTAAACTCCCACTGATTAATGTATAAGGAGTGTATATGTATGTTGAAGTGTAGATAGAGGAGTAAGAGAATCAGCAAGGATGGGCATTTGAAGCACGATCTGTCAGAGTATTTTTATGCCATGAGGTCAGCTGTTACAGACTATATCAAGACCAGTGCCCAGTAAGAAGAACTGTGGATGTATCTTTTCTTCTGTTAAAGGGTGTCTATGCTTTTTACTTTGGATATGTGGCATAGCATTATTATTTCATGCCGAAGACATCAGTAGAAAAAACACATTGTCAATAATGTGGTCTGATAAAGGGACTATAGGATACGTGTTGCCATTTCCCTTTAGTATGAACTTGAATCAATCTAACTTGCTTTGGCTTAGGTGTCCTACCTTACCAGGCATGATCCATAAAACCCTATTCACTGTGCTAAAACATAGCCATTCTAACAGAAAAGCTGAAAGTTTCACATATACCAGATGAACATTTTTTATAGTGCAGGAGGTCAGATAGAAAACTCAACCACAAGCAATAGGACTGAACGTAAATCTGAAGGTATTCAAAAGCTCATTCCTTTGTCTTGGCTGTTTCTGGTTTTGTGTACTGCACAGTGCAGTACAGTGCATGGACTCAAGCTAGATCTAAATGAGCTGTTGCAAATGTTACTGTTACTGCAGTGTAGGTGGTAAAGCACCTCTTGGGCTAACTCTGCTTTCTTCCTATGATACAGTTGCTGTGCTCAGTACAAGATAAATAAGCTTTAGCAGATTTATTCCATAACAACATCACTGAACTGCTTCCAGTGTCTGATCAAGTTTGGCTAGTGCTGGTTTGGATATCTCTGAAAGTAGTTCAATTTTTTGTAACTCTAGATGGTTGTATATGTGAGAAGTTTTAACAGTTTATAAATGATCACCTTACTTGTGTCAACTTTTATTCTCACTCTTCTTTTCCAAAGTCATGTGTGAATTCAATATGTCAAAACACTTTTCAAATGTAATATTGAGGGGTTATTTCTGCAGGTGAACAAGTACTTCAGTATGTTAGAAAATTACAGCCAAAATGTTAGTTTTTACAGTTGGTTTGATAGAGAAAATATTTGATGCATTTATTTTTCAGAATAATAATTTCCCTTTTTAAAAAAAGATTATTGCTGTAATACCAGACAGCTTCCCTTTTAAAAAAACAGCAAAATTTCCTCATTTAGTGGCTGCTTGCCATTTAATACATAGGGTGATCAGGTAGGCTGTTGTATGGGGCATATATCTATATTTGGAACCTGAAGGTAGGAATACCTCCACAGAAACTCCAGGTTTAAAGATTGTTGTTGTTTTTTTGGTTTTGTTTTTTGGGTTTTTTTGTTTGTTTGTTTTAAAATATGTAAAATAAGAAGCAAGTTTTTGTTACTTGGTCTCTTCTAGGCCTGGCTTTTAGTCCCCAAGTATGATTCTGGTTTAAAGCCTGACTGCAGCAATCAGGTCATGAATTTGATTGGCTTAGTCATGTGAAACTTTATACTTTAGTTGTTTAATTTCAGAGAGTATAAAATGGAAAGTTTTCATCCTGAAGTCAGGTATTATCATATACCTATATCCGTTGCAATGCAGGAGTATATATCTATTGTAATGATGGCCAAGTGAAACCTGTAGTGAGAATTGGCCTGGTGTGTGGAAATTTGACTGGTTATATGTCAATATAAATAGTTAATGTGAGTAGTTATAGTGAACCCTCTTGGCTCAAGATGTTACTGTTGCCTTCTCCAATGAGATTTGAATCTACTTATGTTCATTTATTTGGGGGTCAGATCATCCCCTGGCTAAGCTATTTATACCTGCTCAGTTTTTAGGTTGTAGGCATTCTAAAACACTTAGTATTCAGGAACAAAGTTTGGAACAGCTTTGGATAGCTGTAGGCACCAGGAAACAAATAAAGGGGGAGCTTTTCATGCAGATATATGATCAGGAGGCAGGGATGGATAAGCACTACTTCCAGGCAGCCAAAATCTTTTCATACTCATGAGAACCAGTTCTTTGACAGTACTATAGCAGCTGTACCCTTCTTTTCCCTTTCTCTACTGTCTTCCAGTTGCACCAAGTAGCTGAACTTTCTTTTCAGTTAACAGATTCCACTACAAACTTTACTCTCTTACAGTTCTCTCCCTTTTCTGTCATTGACTCAAAGCAGAATACTTCTTAATGGCCTTCCCAAATTAGGTTTCTTTCTTGTTCTTGTTTTGCATACTACGTGCATATCTCTTCCAGCCTTTATCATTCCCATTTCATGCCCGCTCTGCATGTGCATCTTACCTGACAGCTCTTTTGTGATTCAATTCGTATGGGCCGACTATTCCCTGCACTTGAAAATAGACTCTTTTATTTTGGCGCTGCCCACCTCACTCCCTCTTTAAGTCTCTCATTAAATCCATTTCTCTCAGTTTACTACCCTTCACTGCATGTGCTCTGGTGCAATCTAGTTCGTAGTTGTGTGTATGTCTGAAAACAAAAGAACCAAACACCTATAACTAGAAAGGAAAAAAATAAAATTAAAGACTCAGAACACCATAATGCAAATAAAAATCCTTCTAGAGTGATCCATATGCTCCCTTATCCCATCATCAGCCATCATTTCTTCATCATTATCTTACCAAGATTCCACACTCTTCAGATCAGGGATCTGACTTTCTGAGTTGTCTGTAAAGTGCAGTCTTTTCCAACACACTGTGAAAACAAAACCAGACTTGTTTCGTTGGGAACCCAGTTGTTTGTCTATGTATTCAGAAAGAGAGTTAGAGTGAAAGTTCATTTTCTGTGATCTCTTTTGTGTTTCAGATGGAACAGATGGCTGAGCAAAATAAACATCTGTATGTGAACTGTAAAGTGTTCATGTGTTAGTCTCTGCCAATGTAAAGGGAGACGTGGACATCAGTACTTATCCACAAACTATTTCTGGGGGAAGATAGGAAAATTTTGACTTAACACATAAGTCTGTAGAAATTTGCTGAGAACTAACAAAAAAAAGAAGAAATCACTGACTCTTTCTGTGGCATCAGTAACATGCTTGGCTCCATACTATACAAAGCAGCTATAAGCATCTCTGTTCTCACAGGATTTCTTGTATAATCATTTTACTGTAAGCATTTCTGTAAGGTAAGGCAAAAAGGAAGTCAAAAGCACTGTCTGTTACCTGCTGATCGTCTGTTGTCCTTGCCTCTACTTTCTTTGATGCATGAAAATTACAACTATCTGAAACATGCTAATAATTGCATTAGCTGATATTTGTTTGGTCATGTCCCAGAATTTCTGTTGCATTCAGTATTTGAGCTATGACTTTACTGAAATTGGACTCTCCAGCTTTGATTCTCTCCTGTCTGGTTTAGGGAACAGTTTATGTAGTATGCAGATATTTCAGTTAGTCAGTTTTCTGTAGCCCTGCTACTGTCACTACATTTTAAAAAGGGATAATTTCTGTTTAATACTGAATAACATAGGCAAGGTTTGTCAGGGAAGAGAGTATCTTCTATTAGACCTACTGATGCCATGACAGGGGTGTGGGTGAGATATAGGCAAGTTTTTGGATGCAGAGGCTCTACTATAATGTATTCAGTAGTTATTCCCCATTCTCCTATCCATTTCTCTGTGCTATGCCTGAGGTTTTGTATTGCTGTATCTGTTTTGTTTGACTAATACATAACTGTATTGTGGAAGTTGTTACAAGTTGAGAAGAAGGATTTGACATCTGGGTGTGGAATAATTGATGCTTTTGACTCCTGGAAAATTGTTGGAGGCTATTTGCTCTTACTCGGTGGTTGCTACTGGGATGATGGGGAGGAAGTTATTTCCTTGTTCTAAGCACACTGGCAGGAACAGAGGGGTTGTTTTTTTCTTTTCTTTCTCTCTCTTTTTTCTAGTGAATATAATGTGAACTCCTAGTCTCTTATCCCAACAAAGATGACAATCTGCAAGCCCGGAGTCTCTACTGCTGTAATTGTTGTTTGATTCAACAGTTATAGATAAACACAATAATAAAAATTATTAGCAGTGAAAATAATGTAACTTTTATACCCTCACTTTTTATATTTTCAAGATAAAACCCTGTTGTGATAAATAGGGCAGCTGAAACTTTTCAGAACTTGTTTTAGGTTGTAGCATCTTGGATGAAATTGTGATTCTATGAAAGTCAACGGCAGAGTGCCAGTTGACATTGATGGAGCTAGGAATTCAATGGAGCTTCAATTTCTAAAGCACTTAACGACCAATTTTTAGCACAGATACATTTAAATGAGGACCCCAACAATGGAAAGTTTTATATGCTTGTTTAATGCACCTATTCTGAGCTGAACTTAAGCAGAAGCAGAAGCATAATATGCTTATGTCTTCACGAGACTCAATTTTTTACTGAGGTGGACTGAATTCAGAACTTATTTCCATTGCAGACCTAGTCCCACTTTTAATATCAGTTGAGTCTGGTTGAGTTTTGTTCCAATGATAAGACCAAGATCCCAGGATTTTAGAAACTAGGAGACCCAAATATCAGATCTAAAGATCTCAAGGGTTTTATCTGCAGAGTTCTATTTTTTTTAAACAACTTATCTTTGTTCTATTGCAATAAATTGAAATTCTAAAGCGGTGTTAATACTGTTGTAATAAATCAGCCTTGCCTTGCAATAGTGAAGAATAAAGAACAAATTAGGGCATTAAAAAAACCTTAGATGTATTCATAATACCAGAGCAGCCAAACTTCTGTTACTGAAATCTTCGATACTTTACTTATCTCCCATTTACCTTGGACTCACTTTCAGCTTTATCTAGTTCTTTTGGAACAGACAACAAACTCCATTTGACGCTCTCTTCTAATTTAAGATTTCTGGACAAAATTGATATGAAACTTCAGTATCCTTGGTGCTCTTATTATTTCTTTTTCCTTCAGGTCTTTGAGAAAGCTGAGTGCTAAACTATTCTGTTGTAGATAACAGAAAAAAAGGAGGAGCAAATGAATGAAAGTTGATTTTGGTGCACTAGGCATACCTGGTTTTTGTTTTCAAAACTCTTTTTCTGTTTCTGATTAAAGCCACCCAGCCAAACCTGTTTGTTTTAATTCTCTATTCAAAGCAGAAATTAGAAACATACAAGTCATTCTAAGTGGATGCTGTACAAAATTGAAGTCAGCTTTAGAAAGAATAAGAGGCATGAAATTCAGGAGTTGGAAAGCAGTACACCATGCTAAGGCAGTCATTCAGGCACATAAAGTACTTTTCTTTAAACCTTAACCAGCAAAGCTGGAATCTGTCTCAAATTTTTTCCTTCTTTAGCTGTTCTTGACTAAATTGCATTAAACAATTGCATTGCTTGTCTGCCACACAGCTGCAATGTTAGGAGGCACTTATGTTCCACAGTCTATAAATAGCACAAGGAGGACTTCCTGTTTCATTTGAGATTGTGTGTCCCCCTTCCCCAGCTGTCAAAAATAAGAAAAGAGTAAAGAATACAAAAAGTTTTAGCAAAGCAAGAGGGATAAAGTGAAATGTAATGTTCTTGTGGGTGTACTTCTCTGGGACAAATCAATATTCATACTTTTATTTGAAATGGGAAATGAAAAATAGAAAGAACCCAAAATAATAATTTAAATGGAAAATATTGTGTTATTTTGAAAAATACAATGTTGATTTCAGTTTTTCAGCTGGCTTTGCTTTTTAATAATACTTTCAGTCTTCTGTATTTGTTTTTTTATCACATACTTTAGACAATGTACTTGAGTGCATTTAGGGTGGATATAAATTATAAAAATTACAGGAGCTAGAGTTTATGTAAAATAATCTGGAAATCACTTGGGAACAAAACAGTACTAGAAGCAGATATGCAAAAGCCTACATTTTAAAGTTCATCAGGCTTTCTTCCTTTCAGAAAAATAGAACAAAAAGTAGGATCAGGAGACAAATTTATCCTCAGTCTAAAAATATTTAAATCCGAGGGTTGCAAGCCAGAGGACTCCCTCTTTCCTCAGCTACTTGAATGGAGCACAGTGATATAACTAGCTGTTAACCACAGGATCAGAATTTTTCTTAATCCAAACAAATTCAAGGCCATGGTAGATGTGAGAAGCACAAGTACCTTCTATTGCGTGTGAGAGTAATATGAGGAAGGCAGCTGCAGAAGCTGCAGTTTCAAGTGGACAAGAGTAGTGTGTTGTAATATGTTTTAGAAGTGAAGAAGGAATAGATTACTGCAGTCTGAGCTACAGCTGAAAGGAGACGTCTTGACGTTGCAAAGCAAGCATCGGAGGAAAAGAGTTCACTCATCTTCAGATATCTGTAGACAGCTATATGTCTGACTACACCTCAGTCATGTGAATCTATTTAAACTAAATGTAGAAGTATCTCCTAATTTGAAATTGGAGGCAACTTCGTGTTTTTTTCATAACATTTCCTGCAGGCAAAAATATTACTTATGAATTATATTAGCTGGGAAGCAGTAACTTTGCCTTCATTCAAGGTTTGATTGTGACTGTATAACTAGGCACAGGTGCTTCATTTCAAATCAGGAGTCCCTGAGACAGATGGTAAGGTATTCTGAAGGTCTGAAAACTTCCTACAGTTCCTCTTTTCCCCATACAAAATTAAAGACTGTGTCAATGCTAAGAGAAGGTGGGAAGGTCTGTGAGCAAAGCCTTAATTATATGAGAGATCTTGGTACCCTGCTTTTCTATAAGGAAATGTTGAACATTTAGATTTTGCCAGATACGAGGCACAAGTGTCCGTCTTGAAAGTCCCTGTTTGAAGCTGGGCAGAATCAACCAATCAAGCCTAGAGATCTGGTTGGAGTGGAGCTGGAAAGGGGCTGCTAAAGAAAAGTTTGGGCTACTAAAGGACTTTTCCCTTGAAGCTTTTCGTGTGTGCTGTTGCTGATGAGTTTGAGTGAAGAACCAATCTTTGACTGTTATTAGGGAAAGTGTAAGGATTAGGGTTGGGAGAGAAAGTGTATAGTGCTGATTCTGGTCGGACTGGAAATGGGCTGATGAGGATCAGGTGTAAAAAAGGGTACATGAACAGGGATTTAATGTCTTTATTATAATGGGAATGTACAAAGGGGCTTTTCTAATTTTGAGGTTCCTGGTTTTGCAATCAGTAAAATACTCTTTTGACTTGTGTAATGTATAATAAATGTTAGAGCCTTGGATATTTTACACTTACAGCCTAAATTAATGCATAGGTATTTATGCATTAGTTATATTGTATTTTTGTGTGCAGTATATTGCATTCAAACATTTTATTGGGTTATTATTAACATTTTTTTAATGTATGAAGTGCTTTTATATTGTTTCTGAGAGTTGGCTTCAGCACAGACTGTGTTGGATATAACTTGATATGGCCCTGGAAACATAGGCAGCATCACGGAAGGCAAAATAATTTTGGCAGTTCTGTTAGTTGTTAAATTGGTTTAAGCATTTCCTTTCCTTCATCTATTCACTCATTTCTGCTCAAGTTTAATTCCCTCAGTTGTGCTTATATGACTACTTACAGGCCTGTTTGTGGAAGCAGATCACCAAATATATTTTTGGGTTGATGTGGTTCTCAGTCTAGTACCATAAAGTGTTGAGCTGGTCATGGGAATTAAAGTTAGGGTAGACTTGCTTAGTAGAATTTGCTGCTTAGACTTATGGTTTTGAAATTCTGGATTTAGGCAACATATCCTTTTTCCTGGCTTTTTATTCACGGTTCTGCATGCTTACCCTCCGCTGCATCACTGCAGCTGCCAATGCAGCTGGTTTGGGGTCATGTTGTGAACCAGATCTTCTAGTGGCTTATCAGCAAAAAAATTCCGGGTAGCAATCCCTGCATTTAGCACTAGATCTGGCAATGATTACACCACTAAAACCAAAGCATGAGTTTTTTTACTGATGTCTCTGCTGTTCCTGTATCTCCAAGAAAATGTTTTTAAGAAAAACTCCCTGATACAAAAACAGAGTTCTGACCTTAGCTGGTCACTGATATGCTCTAGAATCCATTAAATATTTTTATTTTTACCTTTGTACCTAGGTACCATTAACAAATTGAAATTTACACCGAAGAGGAAAACTGATAAAAGAGCCTGAATCATGACTAATGAAATGTATTTCTGAGCATGACCTTTCTTTTCAACCGGCAAGCAATAAAGGCTTTATGCTTGCAAAGCCACATGTTGAATCAAAAGAGCAATAAAATAAGAGGCAATAGAAGGCTTGTCAGTTTTGTCAATGTTAACAGGCCTACACTCCTCATCAACAAGTTCAATATCAGTTGAGTGTATTTTCAGTACATTACACTCAATTTTGTTGAACTTAGTGGTAAGATCACTAGACAAAACCACCTAGGAAAGTATCTAAGGGTTGATGCAAAGAAATAATAGGTTATGTTCTTGAATCTTAACATTCCATTTCATTTTGGGAAAAAATTGAATTTTTACATGGAGGTGAGGGCTTTCTTATTAAACTATGTACATTTCATTTTATGAAACATCAACAGAGTCTCTCTCACTCCCCACCCTAGTGCATGTGCACCTGGTTTCTTTGGCAATTCAACATTTCAGATCACAACTCTGCAAAATAGCAGAGGCATTGCAGATTTTTTATAACCTCTGGATGTTTAGGGTATTTGCACTGATACCACAGGAGTTGTACAGCAATAAGCTAAACATCTATTTAATACCTACAATATCTACACTGTATTATAAAGCTATGCTTATTGATTTTTCTGTTGTAATTAGACGTAACAAGTGTGTGATCACCTCACTTCAGATGTAATCTATGGTAATTAGCAAATACATAAATTATGCTGTGAATAGATATTGACCTTTCTTTCACTATTTATAAAGAAAGATATCACATGAAGAAGGCTGCAAATCTTAATACAAGTTAAAATCAAGTTCACTTCAATTTAACATATAAATAAGAGATGTTACAATATACAGCTGGTTATTTTAATGTCAAACATGTCCTGCTGAACCTTCTGCAAGGTCACAGCCAGCCCACATTGGAGATGGGAACAAAACTGAAAGACCTGCTGATTTAAGGCAACGGTTTTCATTGGTTTTGCTTTTTGTGGACCCCTAAAGGTTTTCCAGTAGTGATTCTGACTCTTAGAAATTTCACAAAGGTCAAATAATGCCTATATTTCACTTCCCATGGATCCCTTAGCAATACTACACAGACTGAGGGCCAGGGTGAAAACTGCTTTTCAAGGACTGGTCACACACACAGCAGTTTTCTTGAGTT
Source organism: Gavia stellata (assembly GCF_030936135.1). Classification (NCBI taxonomy): domain Eukaryota; kingdom Metazoa; phylum Chordata; class Aves; order Gaviiformes; family Gaviidae; genus Gavia; species Gavia stellata. Next base: position 17,856,450 of record NC_082598.1, on the reverse strand, counting down.
CAGGAATCTCTGCTGTTTCTCCATTTAAAAGTAACCACTGTCTTGCCGGTAGAATGAATCAACAAAACCTTTTGTTCCTCTTCAAACTTATCTACATTCTGTACAAACCAGATCAAGGTAACTGGCTAGACTCATCAGTTATCTTGCTGGCAGTGAGGAAGAGACATAACGGCTGAAACATGGGACCTTTTGCTTTCTCTGATCTTGGTGCAGTGCAGCTTGTTTTGAGGACTTTTCCAGGGCTATTTGACTGGGGTCATCAATTGGTCTCTGCTGGAATTTTTATCTCTTTCTTTGAGGGGACCTCATACTAGGTTGTGGTACAAATAGGAACACAAGTGAAGTCTAATGGGATAGTTGTAGGGCAAATTGCTTGTAGCAAGCAGAAGGAACACAGCTGGATTTATTTTTGGGTGTAACAAGCCACACATTTCTGACACTGTCAGTCACTGTGCTGGATATTTTTTTATCAAAGCTGCAGCTGTCATCTTTTGGTAAGACAAAATTCTTAAACCTTCTCTGTCATCAGTCCCGAGTAGTCCTTATCTCAGAAATTCAAAGAGCAAGTAGTTTTCTTTTGTATTTCTGAACACTTTTTCTAGTGCACCTGTCTTGAAAACTCCCAGGAACATGTATAGTTTTCTTGCTCTATGGTTAATGATGTCTTTGCTGCTGGTCATGGATGTCTCTCCTTTCACTCAAGTTCTTTTTCATCTATTTTAGCCATCTACGATTTTACTGTTTTGTGCAAGCATCCTTGCACAAATCAGCATGGTTTCTCCAGTTTGGACTTAAAAGCCTGATCCTCTACTGCATTGAGACTTGGAGTCACTTTCTCTGATGAGAAATGAATACCAAGTGAACATAAGGGAGACTGATGCAGACTTCACTGTCCACTTGTTCCTATGATACTATAAAAATAATTTTCTTCCACCATAAGTATCATCTGAGATATATTGCAGAAGGAATTGGTGGCTCTGCTTTTGAACTGTACATTTGTCTTTCGATCTAGAGTGTACATCTTCTGCTAATCTCTTCTACTGTGGAGTTTGCCCAGATTTTTCTACCTTAAACTTTTTTCTCTTGATTAATCTCTTCCTCTGGGAACTTTCCTAACTTTAGTCCTGGGCATCTTTTTAACTTTTTATATTTCAAGCGCAGCGCAGAGCATTTTATGAATCTTAAAACCCAGTGAAAAGCTGGAAAGGAGAAGTGATTCTCAGGAAGAAAGTGGTATCCTTTCCCCCCTGAAGCAAAGACTGTTTCCATAACATTGATCAACATTACTGCAGCTTGCCCAGCTTCTGTGTTACTGCCACTTGGGAAGAGATTACTGTGTGGACAGTATGTTACAAAGTAAAGGTGACTTAGAGATTGGAGCTAGCTGCCTATTTGGGGAACATATGCACCTGCATAGCTCTTCCCTAGTCATATAATATAGAATGTAGGACCAGTACAGGACAAAGCCTATGAGAAGGCTGTAGTCTTTTCAGCACTCCCCTGCACCCACAAGTCGTTGATCGAGGTAACTATTAGTAACCAGGTAATTTTTATTCTAGAGTAGTATGTCCAGATAGAGATCTGCTCTGGTGTAGGTTAAGTGGAACAACTTATTCTAATATAGTTATGTGAGTGAGTTTTATCTGTATCAACAAAAACCCAGACCAGAATAAGCATAACACTGGAGGAGTTGCACTCTGTTCTGGTAGTTACTCTCTTTGGATGAGATGGAAGACAGGTTCTTACAGCTAGGGAGTGTTCCCTGTCCTACGAACATCGTTTGTGTGTAGGAGTGCTCTGTCCCAGAGCCTTTCCAGGTTCTACTGGGTAATTACATTCTACTTGCCCAAATGGTTTCTTTCCTGTTTATGAAAAACATCCCTTCCTTCCTTTTTGAATTGCAGCATATTGTTCTTTAAAGCAGATGTAGCATTTCTACGTAAATGTAAAACACCCCATAGCTAATGTCAGTATTTATTTGCTTTATGTCCTCCTGCCACACCCTAGAGTTTTTGTGGTGGTGTTTTTGTCCACAGCCAACATTATTTTTTCTAATGTAATCCAGCAGTTTTGTGAAAATCGGTCCTCTTCAAGCGCTGTTCCTTTAGTACTTGGTCACTAGGTGTCACTACTGATCTAGGAGAAAAGCAAAGCTTTGTTTTTCATTTTTGTTTTAGATTTGTACAAAGCAGAGAATCATTTCTATATAAGAACTTTTGTATTGTCTATAACAACTCATACATACGGACTCCATAGCATGGTCGGTAAGGAGTCAGTGTGTTCCCCAACTTCAGCAAAAAGTCTGCTATGCAATGCACTTTTAACTACACAAGGAAGAATTAGTAATTTTTTTTTTTTTTTCCCCAGCATGTTAGCTGTTTTGAACATAGAGTGATTTTAGCTGTTGTTCAAATCCAGGACCATAACTGTAAAAGGGACAATATTTTACTTTTTTTGAAAAGAGTACAGAAAACTAGGTTGTAACAGTTTAAGAAGTCAGACTATATATGCAAACATCAATTGTCAAAGTATACTTTCTGCTCGGAATTTCATTTGGGGCTTCTGGATTCCTGTTTGTGTGTTAGAATCAGTAGTTAGAAGGATTAATCAGCCTATATGGTGATCTCAAGCAAGGCTGGAAAAATCAGATGCAAAACCTGATTAAGTATTGAATGATCTGGCCTTTTACTGTTGTATGGAGGAGAAGTATATTTGAATCTGGACATAAATCTTGTTCACTGATAGCTCTTGGTACATGTGAGGCACCATTTTGGAATGTATGCTGCTATTCTAAGAAATTGAACTTTGGCCTTTTAGTGAAGGAAAACCTGCTTCCTTTGCTGCAGTGCTGTATAAACATCTCCTACTCATGTCTATTCTCTGCTCTTGGGATTCGGCAGAGCTTAAGAAAAATATTTTAATGGATACTGATTTCTAACCCCTGCTGAACACCTCAAGAAATAAATGTCTAATGATTACATTCACATTTCTTCTCTTCTAATTATTTAATGATCGGCAATTGACAGCAAAATGCCCCACTTGAAGAGGAAGGCCGGGTGGAGGTTAAGTGATCCCTTCATGGAGGAAACTGACTATGTGTTTTGTCAGTCTCCCTTTTTTTGTTGAGGAAACCTAAATTCTATGTGCCTGAGACACCTTGTGCTGATCATAGGTGAAGGTGGCTGTGTAAGCTATCAGTGGTTTCATTTTCTCTGCCTGGGAGTGGCAAGTTTTTAAACAGAGGCAAGTGGTGGTTTAGCCCTGCCTGTTGCAGATGCTTTTTAATACAAAGGTATTGTCATGGCACAGAGGAAGGAGCTCAGTTTTTATGGCTATAGTGCTTTGGGGGTTTTTTTGGGTATTCAGGAAAATTATCCCCAAGCACTGCTGAAGCAGTATTCAAAAGAATTTTTTGTGTAAAGCCTTACCAGAAGAGGATCACTTTATTTGCCCTGCTACTTCATCAGCTCTCTCAGAGCTGATGACTGCTAAGAGACTTGTGATTATACTGTTAATAAAACAGTTTCTGGGTAAAGGTTTTTCTGGCTTGTCACCGAGTAAATCTGTGGGTACCTGATAGGTACCTTTGCTTGTGCATGGAGTCCTTGCTGCTTTATTGTAGAGAGCATCACCCAACTTCCCTATTGTGACATGGAAGCTGGAAAGAACAATTTAGCGCTACACCTTTCCAAATGTTAAAACATAGAGTGTCTTTCTAGAATCATGGGTTCATATCTCCAGAGGCTGACTCAGCCCTTTTGCTGGCTGAGGCACATAAGCTTAGAATTGATGAAATTTTTCTGTTAGTCTTCTGAAAATAACCATAATAACAGAAGTCCTGTCTCCATACTGAGCAAGCTAATAATTCTTACTTCTCTGTCAAAGTAGCTCCCCTTTCTTCCTTTTTGTCATCTTCTAATAATCACCATTGTTTACAAATTTAGTTTCCTCAGTGTGCATGTTGTTCCCACAGAAGTCTCAGGTAATGTCACAGCCTCCAAGACAAAATCTGTCCTCATGTACTAAAACATGCAAATACTAAGAAAAGGAGAAATCAGACTGCTCTGTGAGAAAGGGGAGGGAGACAGATGTAGGTAAGAACAGTCACAAAATTATTTTGCTAACTACAGTCTGTGGAGCTTCAGTTGGATCACACATAAATAGCTCCAAATTTTTCTTGTTTTAAAGGTATTTTCTTTACCTTTTCCTCCTCTAGCTGTCCTGCGTACATAGAAAACTCTGAATTCCCTCCCAAAGAAGCCAAGAAAATGTTTCTTTTAAATCTGCGACAGCAACAGTACTGTTCATGACTTTAATAAGAGCAGAATTACAGTAATGTTCCTGTAACATGTGAGCATATATAGTAAGCATTTCCACAATGGCTACAGCTGGGATTTTGTAATGCTCACTGCTTTAACCAGTTTAAATAAGGCAAGGCAAGCCTGAACCTAAAAACCCCAATCTCATTTACTAAACAAGTTCTGTCCTGACTCTTTGTGTATATCCTAAATCTTCCTCCAGCTGTTAGTCAAAACAAATGCATAATTAAGGAGAACTACCCCTTATTACTGTTTAATTTCCTGATAAAGACATTAAATTAAATTAAAAGGAATTTCCCCAAAAGCCCCCATTCCAAGCCAAATCTCTGCACTGACAAGCTACTAGATTTTTTGCAAAACAGAATGGCAAACAAAAAAAAAAAAAATCTACTTTCAGGCTTTTAGATTTGTGCAGTTTAATTGTTGGTCTATTTCCCTGATAAGGTGAGACTAGTCCCATGTCACTAGGGGAATGGTATCCTGCTGTGTTTTTCCATCCTCATTTACAATGATTATGTTATCAGGCTAGCCAGGCAAAAGGGTGGAGCAACTATAATTTCAAAGCAGGATTAGGTTGAAATAACGAGGTCACCAAGTTGTGGTTGTCATGGCAACGTCACATCTAAGAATATGGGATGCTTCTAGGAGATGAGGCAAGCCTGGAGTCTCTCTCCCTTTGCACAAAATCCCAGACTATTTCTGTAAAATTGCTTAATTGCTTTCAAACACTTTTTTCTCAAAGTGGCTTTTGCCACAACAATGAATCCAAATTGTACTTCTTTTTATTGACAGTGTCTTAAGGATGTGTTTATTTCTGATCTGCTATTGATCCTGTTTTCCTGTCTTCTTCTGAGTATGTATTTTGGCTGTCTTTAAAAGATCTTTTGTTTTAAATATATTACAAAAGCTTTAGGTAATTCAACCACTGCTCAGGTGTTTTGATTCTCCTTGAGACTTGACAATCTTTGAAACACAGGGTTCTCTCTCAGGTCATGTACTGCCCTAGGACCTCTCCCACACCCAAAAATAAGAGACAGTGTTTTGCTGTTAACTCTTGAATTTCCATGCTAGTGATAGTTTGTATCCATTTCTTAGTGCTGTTTTATGTTTTTAAAAATATTTGTTAAAATATTTTTTTCTAGTAGTGCCTAAAAATTATTATTTTTAAACAGATTATTTGTCATTGTTTCAAGTTGTATTGGATCGGATAAATTTGAGTGGCTCCAGAGCCTTACTTCACCATGTCACTGCTTGTCACAGGGTTTCATGGGAGCTTCATGTTACAAACTACTGACAAGCACAGTAGGAAGCAGCTGCACTGTGCGTGTTTTTATTTTCTTATGTAAAATCTCACCAAAAAGACTTTCTTTTCCTTTATCAATTTTTACCTATGCTTTAACATCGGTGCAACATTATGACATAAATCCCACAACACGCGTTTCTATTGAAATCAGTTTGATTTTTGTGCTTTTTCATTGCCAAGCATCTACTGCTATCACTATAATGTAATGTTTAAGTGTGCCAGACTAAGGGATTTGTGGAATAAGGGAGTAAGTTACAAACAATATAAAGAAGGTGGGGTAGACTGTAGTGGCAGGCTATGGGTTTTACCATGTAGCTTGGGAGCACTGAAGTCTGAGTTGTCTCACAAGTTCTTGTCTTTCTTCAGTGACTGGGGCACTTTTATCTCTGGGCTCCACACGCTATGTGGTCTCTGTGCTGCAGAAATCTCCCTGGTGATATAAGTTCCATCCTGTTCTTTATGTGTAACAGCCTGGTTATAGGGAGCTTGCAGCAACATAATGGATCTAGAGACCACTACCTTTTCTCAGATTTTGGTTGAAAGAAGCAGGTGGACATTCAGACAAACACATAAACACAGAGAATGATCACATAAGGCCCGTTGCTGCAGGGCTTATATGAAACTGTAGGATGAGGGTTCCTACAAATAGGAAACAGGTTGAAAGAAGCTGGTTTTTTTATAATGCTATGAGAAAATCATCAAGCCTGTCATATATATGGTTTCTTTGATGGGGCTTTTGGTTTAAAAGAAATTAAAGAAAGCAGACAGAAAATACCATATTCAACATCTTGTTTCAAAGACATGAGATGCAAGGTCTAAGGGCAGATGGTGTTTTTAGACAACCTGATTTTCATGGCATCTTGCACTTTGCTGACATGCTGGGGAGTAGGGACTATGCAAAGCGGATGATTTCCGTCAATAGTGAGACTAATTGCTCACTTCTGAGAGTAAAAGGAAAAAGAAATCTCAGCTTTAGTGTGGAATGCGCTGTTTAACCAACCAGTAGCAGAGTACTGTTTGCTCTCTGACTTTGTTTGGAGGAAGTGTCTGCTATTTTGTACAAAGGATGGGATCTTTCCATGGCAGCCTAGAAGAGCTGTTGATTAGAGTCCAGCCAGGTGGAGCTGGACTCTATTTATTTAACAGGTCTGCCACCTGTGATGGTATATGAAAATAGGAATTTGCCCCACTCTTTTTGCAGGTTTGTATCTTGTCCTAAAGAGAAGCTATAGATTACTATTGAATGGATTGAGTGTATTTTTTCTGTGACCTTATGATCTAATATTCTTCAGTGGGCTGAAGAAAGAACTGTTTGGGAAATAACGAAAAAATTAAAACCAAATGTCGGTGGGTGTATCCACCAGATGGTGGTGTTCTACCAAATTATTTGCACGTTGAACTTGCAGTAAAAATCTTGTAGTTTGAGGGAATTCTGATTACTTCTTAAATTTCAGATGAGTGAGCCTTCCTGTTGCTTCACTGATAATTAGGTTTGGAAAGAGAACATGTTTCTGCCCATGCTGAAGAGTCTACCCTGTTTGTGTCCAGTACAATGGACACAGTGAGGAACGGGGAAGAAAAATCTGTAGGTTCTACCATATTGAAGCATATTAGAAGCAAGATTTACATGGCTACTTTACAATTATGGAGGACCATGAATATGACAGCCTTGTTTACCATTTAGGGCACTTTATTTCTTTGAGAAAGAAAGCACGAGAATGAGAAGGGTGAGGAGGGCTTCTACTGTTCCATGGTTCTTCTTTCTTTGGCCTGGAGGATCATGTGGATGAATGCCAAAGGTTTGGTTTGCTGGGTGGGGCCTCATCTGCATCTCAAGCTGGAAAGGAACAGATCTGCATTCACCCTCCCTTTTCCTTGGCTGCTTGTTGAGTTGAACAGCCCTCAGGAAAACTGTGTTATGGAAAGTTACACAATTTAAAGTCTAGCTTTTCTGTCTTGATATACAATAAACATCACTGCAGCTTATGCACATGCACTGCAGCCACTCAGATGGAAAGAGCTTTGCTATTAAAAATTGTTAGAGTTATTGATTTAGTTTGAGGAGTAACTGCCAGTAAAATTGGATACTTCAAAAGTCTTCGCCAATTTTATCTAACAGAGTGCAAGATTCTCAGAAAACACAAGGAATGTTTTTTCTGTTTAGTCATAAACTACAGTTAGAAAAATCAAAATGATAATTTGTTGGTCCATTTTACATTTGCCTCTTTCTCATTGTCAGTGACCCTGTTCTGCACGCAGAACTCCAGTGAAGCTATTCTGTAGGATATCAATCACCTGTAAATAGAAACTGTGCTGTATTTGATTCAACGAGGTCAAGAGAGCCAATTAATATACCTGCAAAATTCACCATTTCTAAGGGGTCGCTCTTCCCAGGATAGAATATCAGTGACAGTAATGCTAATCTTAAAGTTAGGTTTGCCAAAGAAAATACTTGTTACTACTTAAAAAAAGTAAATGAAACAATGACATTAAAATGCTATTGTACAAAACAGCAATTTCAAATAAGGGTTTCAGTAAAAATTATCTCTGTTAATTGTGAGGATGGTCTGCCTTTTCTGATAGTAACATCCTAGTTTGGGAGGGTTCCAGTTTAGGGCAGGTCCCATGGTGGGAACACTCATACTATTGATACTAATAGGGTTCACACATCCAGATTAAATTCTGCTCTTCACCACAGACTTCTTGGTGGATCATCTGGGGCCACAGTGCATTTGAAAGGAAACAGGATGATGTTCCTTCTTCCTGCCAGCATGACATTAATTACGTGCTGGGGGTGCTGGCCATCTCCCTCAATACTGTTAATCCGGTTCTCTTCCTGTCCTTAGCCTCCTTGTTCTTAGTCAGGACAGCTGGGACTGATTTTTGTGTGGTTGCATCAACGCTATGAGCACAAATGTGGTAGTTCTCCCCAGTCCTCACTACAGCTAGCTGCTTTCGTAGAGCTCAGGTGTGTATGCTGATAGTTTTGTGGATTTTGTTTTCATTTGAAGCTAAAAAGATAAACAATTGCCCTCTCTCATGACCAATATGCATTGGTCACTTTTTGTTATCACTCTGTTTGGAAACTAGCCTGTAATTCCTCATTCTATTCTGCACTGCCACTTGTTGAGGCAGAAAAACAGCCGTTTGCTGCCATTGGTCTTTAGACTACAGTGTATCTTTGACTGAGAGTTTTTAATGGTGTAACTTTGTAAGTAGCCTTATCAGTGAAATGGCTTGAGGTACTTGGACTGGACTGTACCAGCTAGGGAAAGCTGTCACATAGGCTTTTCTTTTGTACTGTAGAAGCCCATGGATGACTTGCTCATTGAATTGGTTTTCTCCTGTGGCCAAATGTTTGATGGACAACACTGAACATTCAGGAAAGCGTGAGAGAGCTTATGTGAGTTTTCCAAGTTCTATAACGTTCATTAGGAAATTACTGAGGAACTTGCGAAATCTGGAAAACGCAGCAGATATTCCGATGCGCTCTTCCTACGTGTAGGTGGATGGCATTGTGCTTGCCCTGTGCAAGCTGAGAGTGTGCTGCCAATTTATTCTGCTACACACATGGAGTGTTTGAGCTGTGGCCAGAAATGTTTGTAAACTCTTTGGGATTCTTCAGCATTTGCCTTCAGGTATTTGATTTGGTCACATACTTTGATGAGAAGTGTGATCAAAACCAAGTTGTTCTGTGAGCAGCTGTCCTCTTTATTATGGATTTGTGTCTAACGGTTGGATTCCCTTCTGTCTGGTATCGGTGAAGTTCTAACAGTAGCTTTTCCCATGGGTAAGACAACATTCACCTTTGTAGATTTTCTGTTGTCTACTAAGGATTTAGTTCACACAGTTGAACTTCCCTCAGTAAATTCACTGATAAGGTTTCCTCTAACCAGCCATTCATTTTAATGAAATGTATAGGAAAATAATAACTTTGAAACCATTGCCCTTCTGTCAAATCTGGTTGAGATTTGCCAAATTTCTGTAGGAAAGAAGAGGGCAGGCTGACAGATAAGGAGTCACACTGTGATTGCATACTCTTGTTTCCTGTGAAACCAGGCTAACAGGGACGCATTAGATGGCTAATCTTCAAACCTGTCCCAGACAAGGGAATCTTGCAAAGAAAATGGTGCTTGTAGTGTCATACAGACTATCTTTGTGAAACGTATGCTGGTTTGGCACCTAAACTTCATATAGTGAAACGGCCCAACTAAATTGTTAGTGGGAGCTGTGCCATCTGAACAGATGGGCATGTGTAGGCAGTCAGTAGTCATGTTTGTTCTTCATTTATGGGAATTTAGACCAGGATTTGAAATACCATGAAGCATAAAAAGCAAAATGCCCGGGTAGGCTATCCTCAGGTTTACATCTGAACTAGGTATCTTGAGCATTTGCAGAGGGGACATCCTCTCAGTAAGCTAGTGTAGGACAAGACATCTGACAGAAATAGTTTTTGGCTCAAATATTTCACCCATCTCAATATTCAGATTTCTCAATTCATTCTGTCCTACCAATCCAATCAATTTTCCCTGTGACTCTTTAGACCATGTTATTTTTGCTTTTGAATCCTTTTAATGACTTTCCCATATCTGTTGCATTCAGTTCCAGCTTCCTTGCTGTCATAATTGTGAGTGATTCCAGCTGTGCCTGGAATTCTGCTCACTTCTTTAGACATCATCTTCTTGCCCATTTGCTGGGGTAAAGTTACTTCTCAAAGCATGTGGGTATATACACAAATTGCCATGAGGTAGGTTAGGTAGGTTAGGTTGGAAACCTACAGTGTGTCAGCTGCACCCCCATAACTACCTAACTGCATTCTCTTCCTGGCTGTAAATATAAGTAATTTTCCTCCAAATTCTTACCCTTTTAAGTGTGTGCATTACTGAGTATCACCAGGCATAGAAGTAGTTACTGAGTGGTAGATACATAATTATATGTAACCTTACAGTAACTCCATGTATATTCAGTCAAAGCTTTCTTCAAACATTTAGCCACTACCTCCAGTATTGTACTTGGTGTTCAGAGCAGTTTTAGGACATTGTACATTAGGAATATTTTACAATGTTGCTGTGGCAGCAAAACCTTCTAATAGAGAGAGGGTATACCGACAAAACAGTTCTTTGGCTACAATGGCCTATACCTGTTCATCAAACAAAATAAGCTAAATTACGAAGAGACTTTTTTTTGCTTGTGACTTTGTTTCATCTATGGTAAGGTTTTGGACAGAACGATTCTGTCAAACAGGTCTGATTTTTATCACTTTCCATCTTGACGTAGGTAATCTAAGAAATTCTTTACATGCACACCTGGCCTTACTGAAAGCACACATGTTCTGTAATAATGTTAGATAATAACAGAGTTGAGTGATGAAATTTTGAGCCTGGCCCTTCATCTGTTCATGCTGTGTGGTATTACTTTGAATGTCTGCACTAAGCATTCTGTCTCATTTAGATTAAGTCTCATGAGACAGGGACCATGTCTTTCCCTCTGTATTGCACAGCCTCAGATACCTTGATGGCACTCCAGAAATAATAAATAATTTAAGGCCAATACTGTTGAGAGATCAGCCACATATGGAGTGTTTCTGGCCCATTTGATGCAGAGGAAATTCTGTGCAGGAAGTCAAAGAGGTGGCTAAGGTCAGAGTCGGGGTTTACAGAGTCTCTGGCAACTTTCTTAGGCACATGTTAAAACAAGGTTCTTCAGATTCCAGGGGAAAGCAATAGGCAATATGCATTGCCTGTCACAGACATACATGTGTGTAGAAAACAAGTGTTCTTCAGATTCCAGGGGAAAGCAATAGGCAATATGCATCACCTGTCACAGACCTACATGTGTGTATAGAGACCTTTTCCCAGATATGGCCTTCCATGCATATTTCTGTGTCTACTTGTTCGGAAACTTTGTCTCTAATTTATGCAAAATCATACTAGCATAGGGGACAACCATGTGTTTTGTGATTTAAAAGGGACCTATAGAAACACGCTTTTCTTGATTCCTTGTTAATAAATGAATAGAGGCACACTTGCACAAATGGAGTACATGCACTGAACAGCTGTTCTGCTACAAGTAAGGGGAGGGAAGAAAGCCCAGATGTCCAGAACAGGGTAGTATGAGCAGTCAGTCAACAACCTTAATTGTTTGCTAGACAGGGACAACTTGAGAGCTGCCAGAATAACTGCCCATGGATCTCGCCAAGGAGCCAAATACCCTGGCTGAGACTGTAATATACAGACTGGCATCTGGGCCCTCTGATTGTCATCAGTCCCTGAGTATGAAAGAGAAGGAAGTGAATAATAGTAACTGAAATGCTCACTGCAGCATTTTAAAATTAATTATTTCAAATATTTTCCTAAAAAAATCCTACTACTGGGAAAATAATTAAGCATGGTTTTTGAGAGGGGAAAGGCAGTGCTATCAAAGCAATGTGAGACTCCTTTTAAAGGACGGTTGTTTAAATGGTTGTGTATTGTTTTCTTTGCTTATATGTTTCACTCCACACTGCACTCCTGCTATTCAGTTAGGCACCGAGATAATTTCTATTTATTCCTGTAGGCTAACTAGTTGCTATTTGTATGGAGAGAGGTGTAATACAGTCAATATAAACTGTGGATGTATGTGCCTGCACCTCAGTTTTCTCTTTTGTGCCCTGTGATACTCTTGTGCTACAAAGCTGTTGTATCCACTAGGCCATATCTTCAAGAATGTTCTTGCACAAACTTTGTTATTTCCCTTTTGCAGGCAGTCTTGTATGATGTGAAAACCAGCAGCCTTCACGTGACATGCGAGAAATCAGCTCTACCCTGCATCTTTACCTTCTGGTGCCTTATAAAGTGCAACATACATTAAATTAGGGAGTAGGGTGCCTAGACCTAGATCTCCCATGAAGTTGTGTTAAAATGTCTGAACCTTACCATCCCTGTATGCTTCTAGGTTTCACACCTGGACGTCTGTGGCACTGCTTAGTAGTTTCAAACAAGAATCTGAGAAAGGTTGGCCAAGCCAAGGGCAGAGCCCAGCTTTCCAGGAAGCTGATCTATGGTTGTCTGCTTTACCATTTTATGCTCCTGTCACTCGACAATATCTAAACCTGCACTGAGGTTTCTCATTCTGCTGCTGGGAAGGTGGGGAGAGCTTGGCCATTCTTGGTCATAGGTGTAGGGGCTTACACATCCTGCTTTAACCAAGTGGGGAATGGTAATGCTTTTTCTATTTAGGGGCCTGGAGTTCTGTCTTTTGTGATCCAAACACAAACATGTTTTTATTTCCTTCTAACATATGTAAACACTATACCACAATTTGTTCCTAAAACTAGGAAGAGAAATTGAGTAGCTGCAGTCTGCTAGCACTGCTGCACTACTGTGCAATCCACCAGCAAAGAGGACTTGTACATGTAGGGATAGATCTCCTCTATATGGGCTAGTCCACAGAGATGTGATAGCTCCTTTCTCTCTATGCTACCTCTTTTTTTCTGGAATGGAAGAGGTTGTAGTTGTGATTATGAAGTTTTTGAGCTAAATCACTTGCTTTTGTTATGGCCACAGGGGATGAAGTATGAGAAACACCAACAGTATGCTACGGAAGAGTCATTGAAAGGATCACTGGAATAATTTTTGGAATGGCTTTCTATTGTTGGATGTTGTACTCAAAAAATAATTTAGCCCTTATGGTAATATTTGGTTTGCAATGTGTTTTTCAAAACTATTTGTATTTTGTTTAATGTTTATAATTTCAAAAGTACACAGTCTGGGTGCTGCAGGCTTAGTAGGTTCAACAAGCAGAGCAGTATGGAAGATAAAGTTTTGTCAGTGCAAGCAGAGAATGGATACTTTTACCTCTTTGAGTTTTGTAAAGGCCAAAAATGTTTAATACTTAATAGTTAAATGCCTTATCTTTCCAGAAAGTAAGGTCTTTTTCAGGTTAAAGTTAGGCTTGTATCACTAGACACTACTAATGAGCTGTAGAGCCTTTCACCTCTCTGTCCCCCAGTTTAATAACACAATACAAGAATATAAGAAAAAATACACTGAGTGAGACCACAGATCCATTTGCTCATTGGACATCCCTCATAATAGAGAGTAATAGAAGACTAAGATTGAACACAAAAATAGGGCAGTATACTATAATATTTCTTTGCCATACCTTCTCCATTCCTATTGTACTGCAGTTTAGGAACTTCTTGAACCTTAAGTTATATCCAGTTGTTTAAGTTTAATATCCTTAACACATTTTTCTTTTGTTAATTTGTCTGATCACTATTTGAATGCATCCATATTTCTGGCATCCACAGCATCCTCTTCCAATGAATTCCTGGACTATTTAGGCAGTAGGTAGAAATGTGTTTCTTTTCAATTCTGCCTAGTTTAGTAGGGATTAATATTTGTTCCTGTTAAATGGAAAGTTCTGGGAATGTCAGCTCGTCAGACTGTCCGGCGTACTTTACTTTAGATTGTAAACTCTTCATGAGTGAGAGCACCTCTTGTGTCTTCAGTACTTGATTCACTTGGGTCAATTAGTAAGACCTTTTGTAGTAGACTGCTAAATCAGTCTTGTATTTGGGGTTAGCAAGTAATTTCCCCCCATGTCAGACTAGCTGGGACTGTGCAGGGTTCTTTGCCTTCCTTCTCTATGGAGAGGAGAGTATCCTAGTATACCCTAGGATATACTACGATGTACTAGTATCCTAGTATAGGTGTCCTAGTATAACTATCCTAGGTTATACTAGGATACTACATATTTTTGCTGAGGAAATTCCCTGCTATTGTAAAGGCCTATGAGATTGAATCTCCTACTCTTTTCCTTTTTAATATTGCTGTATGTGGCTTTTGTTATTTTTGTTAAGTTTCAGACAGAAAGATGGAACGCATTCTGACCTCAGTTAGTGAAAAGATGCATGTGTTCATGGATTCTTCTGAACTAAGAATCTATTATGTGATTCGTATGTGATGCATGCAGCATGGGGAATAAACAGGAAGAATTAGAGATCTGTGTACGGTTGCAGGGCCATGGTCTTATTGCAGTTACTGAGACATGGTGGGATAGCTCACATGACTGGAACGCTGTCATGGATGGCTATGTTCTTTTTAGGAAAGAGAGGCCAGCAAGGCGAGGTGGTGGAGTTGCTCTTTATGTGAGAGAACAACTGGAATGTTTCAAACTCTCCCTGAGGGTGGATGAAGAGCAAGCTGAGAGCTTGTGGGTAAGGATTAAGGGGCAGGCTAATATGGGAGACACTGTTGTGGGTGTTTATTACAGGCCAGCTGATCAGGATGGGGAAGCTGATGAGGCCTTCTACAGACAGCTGAGAGTCACCTCACAATCACAGGCCTTGGTTCTCATGGGGGATTTCAATCACCCTGATACCTGCTGGGAAGGCTACACAGCCAGGCATGTACAGTCCAGGAGGTTCCTCCAGTGTATTGATGATAAATTTTGACTTAGGTGGTGGAGGAGGGAACAAGGAGAGGTGTACTACTGGACCTAGTACTGACAAACAAAGAGGGACTGGTGGAGGACATGAAGGTTGGGGGCAGCCTTGGCTGTAGTGATCATGAGAAGATAGAGTTTAGGATCATGTGCAGGGGTGGGTGCCAGGAGGATGGGGCCAGTCTTTGTTCAGTGGTGCCCAGTGACAGGACAAGAGGTAACGGGCACAAACTTGATCATAGGAAGCTCCATCTAAACATGAGGAGGAGCTTCTTTACTTTGAGGGTGCTAGAGCACTGGAACTAGCTGCCCAGAGAGGTTCTGGAGTCTTCTTCTCTGGAGATATTCAAAACTTGCCTGGACGCATTTCTCTGCAATCTGCTCTAGGTGAACATGCTCTGGCAGGGTGGTTGGACTAGATGATCTCCAGAGGTCCCTTCCAACCCCTGTCATTCTGTGATCACCTGTCACTGTAAAGACCTGGATTCAGTGACGTAGGTATCCTAGATTTCTAATAAAACATATATATATAAAATTCCAGATTCTTCAAAGTCTGATTGTTACATTTTTTTTCACATTGGCAGCACCAGGAAGTATTCACCTTTGCTCTTTGGACTGTTAAATGTTTCTGCAGGCCCTTAGCTCTGACTGCAGCTTTGCAGGAACAAAGACTCCAGTTCACGTTGTTCTATACTGGCTTCTTCTGCCAAAATACTCCAAAACTTTGGCCACTATATTTCCCTAGGCAGCTGTTCATCTTTCAAACTCTAAAAGGCTTCTTATCAAGTCTGTCTCCACAGAACAGGAAAGCAATTCATTCCATAGTAAGCACCATTGCTAGCCTGCTGTCCTTTTCTACGAGACGTTAGGAAGGTTTTACCCTCTGATTATGGGCTTCAGCCTGGGGAAACTCCAGATTCTTTGATTCAGGTAAAATCTGACCAAAGAAGACTTGAGCCCGAACTCCTTTTTCAATGGTGGTTCACCAAGAGATTGTATTTCATGCTCAGAGATCTGTCAAAATTCTTTTGTCATGTAATAAATACAATCTAAATCTACCACATCAAAGTGGCATGGATGTAAGGTAACTGAAGATTTCCTTTTTGCTACTGGATCCTCTTCTGCTTCCTAGAGTAGAGTGCTATCTCTGTAGGCAGAGCTTAATTTGCAGGAAATAAACTTTCATATTACTGTCTCCAAGCTCAGTGTTTCTGCTTCGAGAAGGAAGCCACAGATTGTCTAGGGCTCAACAGAGAACAACAATCATGTGGTGAAAAGCCTGAAGAGGTGGTATTCCTATATTTCCTGGCTAGAAAAGTACTGGCCTTTTCCCCAAAAAACCTGTTAGCTTAGATTAAATTAACAATGGTGAGATCTTAGTAGTAACCTTTTAGATTTTGAGCCTGTAGAATATACTCAGAACGTGTTTCAAGCTTTTCTCTGCCAAAAAGAAAACCCTCTCCCTTTTTATTTTTAATGAAAGTTCAAATTTTCTCAAAATAATAGCTCTTAAGGAACTGGAACAGAAAAATAAATAAGCAGATAACATCTCAATATCATAATTGGTGCAAAATCACAAGGATTTTCAGTGTCACTTGGGCTTTGCTTTCATAGAATTGTAGAATCACAGAATCGTTTAGGTTGGAAAAGAGCTTTAAGATCATCAAGTCCAACTGTTAACCTAACACTGCCAAGTCCACCACTAAACCATGTCCCTAAGTGCCTCATCCACACATCTTTTAAAAACCTCCAGGGATGGTGACTCAACCACCTCCCTGGGCAGACTGTTCCAGTGTCTGACAACACTTTCAGTGAAGAATTTTTTCCTAATATCCAATCTAAACCTCCCCTGGTGCAACTTGAGGCCATTTCCTCTTGTCCTATCACTTGTCACTCAGGAGAAGAGACCAACACCCACCTCTCTACGACCTCCTTTCAGGTAGTTGTAGAGAGTGATAAGGTCCCCCCTCAGCCTCCTCTTCTCCAGGCTAAACAACCCCAGTTCCCTCAGCCAATCCTCATAAGATTTGGGCTCCAGACCCTTCATCAGCTTCGTCGCCCTTCTCTGGACACGCTCCAGCACCTCAATGTCCTTCTTGTAGTGAGGGGCCCAAAACTGAACACAGTATTCGAGGTGCGGCCTCACCAGCCAGTTTTTTGCCAAGCGAAGAGTACATCTGTCAAGCCATGAGCTGCCAGTTTCTGTGGGAATGCTGTGGGAAACAGTGTCAAAGGCTTTACTAAAATCTAGGTAGACTACATCCACAGTGTATCCCTTGTCCACGAGGCGGGTCACCTTGTCTTAGAAGGAGATCAGGTTAGTCAGGCAGGACCTGCCTTTCATAAACCCATGCTGACTTGGCCTGATCGCCTGGTTGTTCTGTACAACATCCTCCAGATGCCAAACCTGTATTTCCCAGAATGGGAACAAGGGCATCCATGGAGTGAGATGGGCAGGTGTGGTGATAGGTTTAGAAATGATGGGTTGGGATGTATAACAAGGGCAGTGATTCAAAGAGGAGACCAGGATGAAGGAGAGAATGAGTATATTTCAGTTTCATCAGCTATGCCAATATAAGCCCTTTTCAGATGGGGAGGAACTTTGCATTATATACCTTACCTCCAAGAAGTTAACTTTTGGGCCTGACTAGGGTTGGAAATGCTCTGTAGCCATAACAAGCGATGGCATGTGAAAAACAAACTCCCTCAACTGGCTCTGAGACTCCTTAAAACATCGGGTGAGGTTCTGCTTGGGGCTCTGCCAGTTTTCTTTGGCATAAATCCTGGCACAAATGCCTGGCACTAGGACGTCTGCTGGGAGGAAAGGTTATAGCAGTACAAAACTGCTGCAACATCCCTTGTGCCAAAGGCTGTTCTAAGACACCACTGCAAATCAAAGGGTGGACAGTTTTAAAGGTAGGCAAGCATGGCTTGCAGATGTGCAGAATCAAAAAACGTTTAAGATTGGAAGGGACCTCTGGACATCATCTTGTCCAACCCGTCTGCTAAAGCAGGGTCAACTAGAGCAGGCTGCCTAGGACTATGTCCAGATGGCTTTTGAATATCTCCAAGAATGGAGACTCCACAACATACTTGGGCAACCTGCTCCAGTGCTCAGCCACCCTCAAAGTAAAAGTGTTTCCTGATGTTCAGAAGGAACCTCCTGTGTTTCAGTTTGTGCCCACTGCCTCTTGTCCTGTCACTGGGCACCACTGGCTCCTTCTTCTTTACACTCTTCCCTTAGATATTTGTAGTCATTGATGAAATACCCCTGAGCCTTCTCTTCATTGGCTAAACAGTCCCAGCTCTCTTAGCCTTTCCTCATATGAGAGATGCTCCAGTGTCTTCATTGTATTTGTGTTTCTTCACTTGACTCTCTGCGGTAGCTCCATGTCTTTCTTGTACTGAGGAGCCCAGAACTGGACATGACACTCAGGTGTGGCCTCACCAATGAAGAATAGAGGGGAAGGATCACTTCCCTCGACCTGCTGGCAATGTTCCTCCTAATGCAGCCAAGGGTACCATTACAGTTCTTTGCTGCAAGGACACATTGCTGGCTCATGTTCAACTTGGTGTCTACCAGGACCCCCAGGTCCTTTTCTGCAAAGTTGCTTTCCAGCCAGTTGGCCCCCAGCATATATTGGTGTATCTCGTCCTGGCACTGCTCTGCTGGAACACCTGAGTTCTCGTCAGTCTGTTTATCCTGCCGTACAACCTGAGAGAGATGCAGCATTGACATGACCTACTCTTATCATATGGCCAAAAGTGCACTGCTGGAGGGAATTGTAATTCCCTTCTTAATGCACTGCCTTTAGTAAAATGCCTTCATTCTTGGAAACAGAGCTTTAGTGGTCATTGTAGCCCATAAAATGATGAAAGATCAGGGCCGTTTTACCCTTGCTGGATAGGTTACTTTGCAGATGTTTCCATGGAATCCTGAATCTTAGGCCTAAGGATACCGTGGATGGTTTTGCAACGCCTAGGACAGACAACTGAAACAAGATGAACGTGTCTTCAGCTCAGTTGCCGAGTAGAGAAACTTTGCCCAGGACTAAAAGAAAACAGAGTCTTTAAGAGAAGCAAGAGTAATGAAGTAGGTCATGACACAGAAATGTGAGTGGCCTTTTGCAACATACCACAAAATGGGGCTTTGCAAATATGATGCAATCTGAGAGAAGTGGAAGAACGGCATTGTACAGTCTGCTTGGAGATTTGGATAGAAATCCTCACGCTAAATGAGACAGAGAGAATTTGAATCTGTGTCATCACTCAGTGGAGGCCTAGACTTGAAATTGTCAGAGGTAACAAAAGTCCAATTCAGCTTTTATATAAAATTGCTTGCAAAAGCCAAAACAACAGAAAGAGACTGTGGCTATGGTTGCATGATCATTAATACCAGATCTATGTTCCGGAGAATCATCCAGCAAGACAAATTCAATCTGAATCATGCAGAAGCACACAATTGCATTTCTGTCTCTTTAGTCAGAACATGGTATGAAGTTTGTGCAAGCTTGCTTTCTTTTACACTGATTTTATGCTGATTGTAGAAAGACAGGCGATATCTGATCCAGAATAAAACCTGGCAATACAAATGTTTTTGAACAACTATGAACTTCCAGAGTGAGTTTAAGCTCTTATGTAAATTCTGTAGACGCAGCATTCTTGATCTGGTTATTTAGGAATCCTTAAATTACATTTATTGTTTCATATAACCACAGCATGAGTTTTTTCCAAACCAAAAGTCCTACTGACATACCTACAAGCTGTATTACATGAATTTCTGGTAAACAGAACCATGTCTTCTCTTGGTACTTCTCTGCCTGCCATGTGCTTTTGTTCACATGACTGGATACAGGCAAGCAAATGAAAAGCTCCCTGCAACATCCCAACTAGTGCCAGCTCTACTGCAACAGCCAGACTGAACTCAGGGGGCTCAGTCATCATAACTGCACCTTGCTGCTAAGACTAATTATTAATAAGATGCCTTACTCCAAAGAGCAGTTATCGTGGTTATAAAAAATGTCTTAACCAGAGGAAGCACCTTAGCTGTGCTATTTAGTTCTCCTATTATCTCTGTCTGGTTTGACCTTCCCCCCCACCTTTTTTTCTTCTTTGCCTTCAGTTTTGACATTTATGGCTAAAAAGGCCTCTTTTGTGACACTGCCATAAGGCCATAATTTAGAAGGCAACTAAAAGCAATGTCTTAAGCATGTTGATGTTGGTACAGGTCACTCAAGTCCCATAGCAGCGGATAAAACCTTGTGCAGTGTCTGCCTTTGTCAGTGGGGAGGCTGTCAACAAAAACTGCGTTTCCTGCCTCTGTTGTTTGCTGTTCTTTTGCCTCATCTTTAGGTGTATGTTTGTCTTGTTTTGTTTTCAAGGAAGCAACACTGCACTTTAACAGCAATTGCCACCCGTATCAACTGTTGCTAAAAGGACAGTTCTTACCATCTTTAATATCACCTGAAAGATTACCAGGACTGTTTCGCTTTAAAAATGTCTCTACAAGTAAAGGGCAGAGGAATAAGGGGTAGTTAATATGAAAGCGTGAGTTAATACTTTACAATTTCAGTTCTTTGACTGTTTCTCCATTTTATCTTTAAGAAAAGGTTAAAGTGATTCTTAATAGTTCCTGTTGCTGGGGTCTAAGAAGTTGAAGATCAGAATCTGCTTTGCTTAGTATTAGGCAGTGACAAGATAGGCAGTGAAAATGAACCCAAAATAATTTGTCTAAACGTTGGACTTCAGGGCATAAGCAGGATCTCCTTATTTCCAGATTCTCACCATGTACTAAAAATGTCCCCTGAATTGTCATAGATCAAACAAAACATTTCATTTAACCTGAAATGAATGTCTTAAGTCAAAAAAATCCCTGGAGTTCTGGTTTCAGGTTGGCCTCTAACAGTTTTTTTTCTCAGTTCGGTCTATGTAACAAACCCCCAGTTGCTGCTTTCCAAAAGCATAAACCAAGATCCAACATCTTAATATTCTTTTTCTCAGTCTTGCAGCTGACAACAAAATGTCTCTCAGGAATTGTATTTTCTCTCTTTAGAACTAGGGAAAAGCAGAGAGGAAAAATGAAAAATAAAAGTGACTAGTCTCAACACTAGTTGTGTATCTGTAACTAACTTACTTTAGTTCATCATTGTTAGTTAGCCCTATTCTGATTCTTGTCATGTTGACATAGTAATTGGAAGACAAAATCCACCTAAATGCAACACAAGGTAAGTGGTTAATGCTTATTGTTACCACTTTGCATTAGCCTAAACATATTAGAATTGCAATGAAATAAAAACTGCCTTGCTATCAATATTTTATTTTGTTACATGAACATATAAGCAGAGATGTAATCCTGCCTCTGTATAGCAGTCTACTGAATGAAAATACCAGGAAAGCAAAGAAGGCACTAGAAAGGAGTTGATAGACTATACAGAATACCTTGTTAGTATGTTTGATAACTTTGTTATTTTGTTATTGATACCTTGTTAGTTGTGTGATAACTTTGTGCTACTCTCATCTCTTTTATGCCCATTTATCTCCTGATGGCATAGGTCTAGGTCTGTAAAGGAGATCCCAAAATCTCTCATGCTTTTTCTTTTTTGCTCTTTTCTTTCTCTGTTTCTTATTTCTAACTTAAAATAGGCCTTTGGCCCCACCCTTTGATTATTTAAGGGAGAAAAAGGTCTTTTTCATGTTAGAAGTGTTGGGCCTTCCTCACTTTTAGAGAAAATATCTATAATAAGGCCAGATAGATTGTGATTCTTGAAAAACCCCTGGGTTAAATCAATCAAGTTATGTAAACTTCTGTAGCTATCAGCACATGAGAACAGACTTCCAACATCATCAGCCATCAGACAGCAACTTCTAATTCCTAGCCCAAATTATGAGATACCCTTTCACGGCTGGGTAGACTGAGTCTGGGGAGAGCTGTACCTGTCTTAACTGGCTGGCCTCTGTTTATCATGAGGTATGTAGCCAGAAGTGAAGTATTGAATGTTTAACAAAGAAAGACTTCATTTATCTAAAGCATTCACTTGTCATTGTAGACAAGTAGGTGCTAATAAGTACCAGAAAAACACCAATAGTTTAAACAGTATTAGCAAATATGCCTTCCTTTCTTAATTGGTGTATGCTACACAGGAACTGGATGTTCAATGTACAACCAAATGTTAAAAGTTGCTTCCAAGCTTTACTCTCTCCTCAGTGAGACATCAAACTGTTGTCACCCAATCCTTTTTACCTTATTTTTTAGTTCAATACTTTGATCATTCCCCTCTGACATGGTTCCTGCTGTACCAGATTAGCTAGCAGCAAGTTGCTAGCTAGATGAAAAAACCCTTTAATGGGGTCTGTTTAGTACTTCATCTGTAAATCATTTATGTGAAGAAAGTGTATCCAAGTCACAAACTGGCAGATAATTTCTTAGACATTTGTGTTGCTTATGAAATTATTACCCAACTTTCCCTTCTGCTAAACATCTTTAAAATGTTGATATAATTTTTTTTTTTTTAAAGGAAAACATATAGAAGAAGATTGGAGCAAGCTAACCAAATCTTTTCTTTGAGAAAAAAATATACCTCTTAAACAAAGGAAATGCATTCCCTCTAATCCACTGGAAGTCAGTAAAGCAACTGATATGGTGCAATAAGGAAAAAGACTTATTTGAGTTGGAAAGGTGGGAGTTGGTAGAAGTAGCAGTGGAGATGTTTAAAAGAGAAAAAGTAACAGATAGACATGAAAGGAGGGACCAGGAAAATTATTAGGGTTGTAGCAGGAGAGCTTTAAAGCTAAGGAAAACCCGAACAAGCGTCTTCCAGTACACAAAGGATTTGAGGAAGAAAACCACGGGTATTATTGCTTGGTTGAGACTATTTCTACACTACTTTTTGTTGGTACAAGCTAGAGCCATGGAGGAAAAGAGAACTGGGGTTATTGAAGAAACAAGAGGAAAGGTCCTTTAGAGGACTCAAATCTGATTAAAGTTTGGGAAGCAGACGGTTGGGTTTTAAGGTCACTTCGGGAAGGAAAAGAGTCAGTAGTGGAGACTCCCAGAGATCAGTGCTAGTACCATTGTTATTCAACACCTTCATTAGTGACCTGCAGAAGGGAATGTGCAGTGAAATCTCCAAGTTCATGGACAATACTATGGTCTTTCAGGTTTTCAGATGCCACACTGATGATGAAGAACTCTGAAAGGACCTTGCAAAATTGAATGAGGGGACAAAAATGTGTCAGATGAACTTCATTATAGATAAATGTATAGTAATGCATCTGCAGAAAACTGACTTAAAATATACATACTACAGATCTTGTAGTTGCAACTCAGAAAAGAGATCTTGAGAGTTATCATTGATTTCAGTTCTCTGAAGCAATCGGCTCAAAGCGCATTGTCAGCCAGAAAAGCAAACAAAATGTCAGGCATCATCAGGAGGGGTTCTGAGATCGAGACAGAGGGTATCATTTTGCTGCTGTGTAAAACATTAAAGAACTCACATCTGAAGTCCAGTGTGCCATTCTGGTCTCTGTAGAGGACACAGCAGAACTATGGAAGCTACAGAAGAGGGCAGCTGAAATGATTGAGGGGGTGACAGCTGTTGCATTGCAAGGACAGACTAAAAAGGCTGGGACCTTTCACCTGGGAGAGGTAAAAACAGAACACGATACACCTGATGTTTGCGAAAAATGCATTTGTTATTCAACAAATGCAGCAACAGTAGATCTGGGGACACTCACTGAAAATAGCAAGAGATTAAAAACAGGGAAAAAATGGAATTTTTTACATGGTGTATAGTGAACTTACGAAACTGTTGCCACAGAAGATTGTAGAGAGGAGACAGTTGGTATCATCAGGTGGAAAAGAGGCTTGGAGAAATTCCTGGCCAACAGGGCCAAGGCAGATACTAAAGACAGAGGCAGGGATGAACCTCTGAGATCCCTAATCCAATGATAGCAGGTGCTAGGTGACCAAGAGAGGAATGAGCTGCAGGTAGTGGCCAGGTTGATGTGCTCTCCTGTGCTAGGAACAGAGTCTCTGATGTGGCTGGAGAGAGAGGCTGGCTAGATAGTCTGACCCAGTAGGACACTTCCTGTGCTTTTTTGTCAGACTGGGTGTAAGGGAGGCTTCCCCTGACAATTCTTTGAGGTTTTGCTCCGGTTACAATCTAAATAGCACATATGAGGGTCTTGTCATAGTTCTATAGATGAAAGCACAGGGGATGCAGTATGTCGCAGGTTACCGAGTAACTGTATTTGGATAGACTCTGAGCAATAAGGGCAGCCTTCAGCAGTGCAAGGATCAGGGTGATTGTGATTGCAAAATGGTAAGTAGTTCCAATGAGTGCTTTAAACTTAGTAGGTTTTAAAGTTCAAAGCAAAAAAGTTCTCCATTTTTATACGGCTTACATACATATTTCTGTTTCTCATGTATCCATTGACATTGTCATTTTTCTATTCAGAAAGTACTTAGTATCTTTTGTGGTTTTGGCTGCTTAGATGTACTTGTTTCCCTGAATTTTTTCAGGTCTCGATTTTGTTGTTGTGAATGTCTATTTTGTTACTGTGGCTTTCAGTAAGTAAATGACACCATATAAAGCGTCTCAAAATGAGTGTTTTGTAAATTAAAAATATAAAATTTAATTTGGATTTTTATTTATCCCAGTCTTCAAAGTAGCCATGCCTTGCTACAGCCCTAAATGTTCCTTTCTGTTCTTGATTTATTTTTTTTGCCTTTAAAATAGTTGGTTTTGTTGTCTGAAACATTCTCTTTAGTGCTACACTTGATTTGTTACTGCTGGGGCAAAAAAAGATATTTTCACATCTTCCACATTTGCAGATGATGTGGTGCCAAAAGAGTTTCACTATTTTACAAATGTGCAGATCCCAGTGGTTGCCACAGGGTTGCATAAAAGTGTGTGGTTTAGTTTCTAAACATTTGCATTTGAATCAAGATGTTGATGATTTTGTTAGTCACTAAGGGACATCTACCTCGAAAGCTAAAGATAGATCATGCTTCAGGTTTTTTTACTCTGTTTATTGTGCAACTTGCAGCATATCCGTTCCAATGCTAATTGAGTTGTAACTGTCTAAGAAGTCCTGAATTTGTTGAGTGCATGTTTATATGGTGGACTTTTGCTGGCATAGCTCTGTTAGCCAAGTAAATAGTGCTCTGCTTGCTGATCCCACTCTGACTCACATGTCTGGATTTCTCTGAAATGAGACAAGATGCTACTGGCCTTAATTTTTCACATTACCCTATTGCTACAGGTGAGCAGAGGGTGCAGAAAGGAACACCTATCTTTGTTATGGGTGTTCCAGTTCACATTCTGCTATGTTTGCTTAAATTGCTAGTGAAGACAGGCTTGTGCTAAACTGTGAACTGGAGTTTGCTTTTGTTGTCTCTGCTGTGGGGGCAGTTACTTCTGCCAGGTGGGTGAGCTAAAGAACTGCAGGCAATAATGTCTTCAATCATTGCAGCAGTTTTCTTTGCCTGAGAGTCAGTCTGTTATATCTAAAAAATGTGGTTTTATTAGTGCTAGTTGTTTAACTCTTGTGAGGATAAGGCTGTGCTAGATTTAGTCTGTCAATATGCCAACAACTGCTTTAGAAACATTACAGTGGTATAGAGCATGTTATACACTATATAGTGTGCAGACAGATATAACCTGTTTATATAACACTAATGTGATACTAATATAGATGTGGTCTAATTGATGTGTAGATATGCTCTGATTGAAATAGCTGCAGTGTGGCTCACCCAGGATAGGAGAATAGGGATTATACTTTATTGATTGGATTATTTCTCACTTTAATTATTCTTACTCTTATGAGTTGCAAGCTGCTAATTCTACCTTAAAATCTCAGGATTGTATTTCACATAATTCCCCTTCCTCCAGCAGCCAGAAAAGATGGAATGTCCTTAAAAAGGTGTTTATAAAATGCTCTTATATACCAAAAAGTCTTGGAGAAAATGTCAAAATATTGGGCAGAAGCAAAACCTTGCTGCATCCTTTTCTGATCCTTGTGAAACCTTTTTTGTGTCATGTAATGTGAACAGAAGAACCAGACTGCTATTGTGATGTTATGTCTCCACCTTCAAAGGGTTACGTGCCTGCATTAGCTTTCTGTAGAAAGGTGTGATCATGGCAGCTCACACCAAGGCTCACCCTTGAGATGCTGACTAAATAACTAGGTAGGTGGTGTCACATTCTGTGTTGCTGCAGCTGTGTTACCAGTGACACCTGAACTAGCTAGTTTTAATCTAGCTTATGGCTGCTTATAAGAGCTACAGTCACTACAAAGCAGTCAGACCTTGAGTCGGATTCAGTTGTACGTCTAAGAGTCTGGTGAACTGTATGTTTCTGTAGGATTCCTTTACAAAGGAAACCAGAAAGGTGTTTGGCCTGTGAATGTTCTTAAATTTCTAGATCTTTAGATGTTTTGCCATTGTTCTGGATACACACCCTTCCAGCCTTAGGATATAGTAGTGAATGTCCGATTGTGCTGATTGGTGGTGCATCAGGACAGAGACGCTTCTTTGGTGCAGACACCCTCTTCCCCATGCTGGTATGTTTTCTGTTTTAATACAATAGTCAACCCCTAGCTGTTAGCCTTGAAAACGGGCACTGGATGCAGGGACCTGAAACAGTAGCTCTGACAGATGTGACGGGCCCATTCATTTCAACAGTATTAATGCTGATACCTAGTTATACTGTAAATGTCAGTGCTGTTAACTATTTCATTGCTCATCAGAAGCATGTTAGAGCAGGATTATATAAACAACTGCAAAACCTATTAAGAGCCAGAACTTATTTGGTACCACTAGTACCAGTGTGGGAGATAAGCCACTTTTTACCTTAATCAAGAAGCCAGTTGTCCCATTGGGGCAATAAGTTTTCCCACTCTTGCTTTCTTCTTTTTCCCTATAGTTGCCATTATTTTCTTCTGGTGAACAGGGGTTAAGAAACACGTTGAGACATACAAGGTTGATTGAGATGTTGAAAATGAGAAGCCCATAAAGCTGATTGAAACAGTCAAATCCAAGTGACGGGAACCTGTCACCATGGAGCCCAGATCATATTGAGAATGTCTGCACTAAAAGCAGCATATGACTTCCGCAATAGTAGAAGAAGAATAGATAGATTATTCTGCAGCCAAAACCTGCAAAAGGTAATGTTTTGCTCTGATGCTATTGAGAGGTTATACCACAATAATATCGTCTTGGGGAAATGCCTAACAGAAAAGAGAAGGTGAGAACAAATTACAACAGACATCTTTATGAATTCTTCATAGGAAAAAGGTATAGCTGCTAAAGCAAAGTATGCATAACTAGATTTTGCTGACTTATTACAGTGTACTGCACAGGGTTAAACTTTAAACCAGTACTATACTAGGCTATCTGCTTTCCCTCTACACTTTCCATAGAGCTGTAAAGGGTAATGATAAAACAGAGAAAGCTCGTGTTTCCTTTTGATCACCCTTATTTGTAATGTGGAAAGACAAACCTTATTTCTGTTCTTCATGGAGCTGTTCAGTAAAGCCTGTTTTGAAAGGGCTACCAATAATGCGACAGAGTCACTGCAGATTTCCATCTCTGTGCCCTACCTCTGCACTGATCAATTCTCCTCATACCCTTGGAAGAGCAGTTGCTGTTTGTCCTTTATTGCTGCTTTAGTACGTAGGTATCAGTGAGGAAACTCATTACAAACCATGAATCAGAGTACTTGTCTTATTTCAGGTTTGTTTCTTATCTGGTTATTTATGATCAGTGTTTAATTTTCTTTCTTAATTGATGCACTTGTAATACCAGGAAAATTCATGTGGACCCCTTCCCCTTTTGATAAACCAGGAACAAAGAGGTAAAGTTACTAAATATGTACAGTGTCACAGTTGTAAGTCATGTGGTTTTAATTAAGTTTTAACTAATTCCCTTTATCTTGTCATAGTAATTATGACTGTACAAGTCATTTCACATTAACATGTGAAAGCAGCACTTTGGCATGGCTGGTCAAGGAACAAAGCCTTTATGACCTGCCTTGTTAAATTAAACCAGAGAGACTGATCAACTTGTATTTTGCTACCTTCTTTGATAAATTACGTTAAAGATGAAGAAAAGTGCTAAAGGGCCAACACACATTGGTGCTAAATATTGCTGAACTATGGCAGCAAACAAATTGAGAGGAGAGATCTTGCAGACCTTTTAAATTTATGCCCTGGGCTTTGATAATGAAAAATGAAATGACATGTAGCAATGAAGTAGCTTAAGTGAATTGATAACGCTTGAACAAATCTAAACTTTATCCTTTTTTGTATGATAAGAGTTGGGTACTCTAGAATTCCAACTAGTTTTTCCATCTTCTGTTTAAGCAGAGGATGTCTTATACAGCATATAACTCTGAAGTTAGCTAGGGTGTGGATTCACAGTACGTTAGCGAGTCTCTACTGCCAAATCATCCAGATACTTATTGAGAAGAGCAAGTGAAATGTAGTCTTCTCAGCCTTTAGTAGGGCATAAGGTCTGCTCCGTTTGGAGAAAGCTGCTTTTCACCATCACAGGAAAGTTGTTTGAAATGAATAACATACTATAAATTCGTGTTCTAGCTGACTTTGCAGTAAATTTCCTATACAGGCAAGCTCTATCAGCAACCTTGTAGCTTAGCTAAGTCATCTTGAGTTTTGGCTTCTGTACTGACTTATATACTTTTGAACTATATTGTGATAGCAGTTCTTCTTTTCATTACAATGTGAAGTCACACTCATAAAAACTAGAAAAAGAATGAATACATAACCTTGTGTCAAATTCTTCATGGGAATAGCCTTTGTCCCCTCACCCCCCACTTTGAAGGAGCAAAAGAGAAGTGCTATCTTTTTCATTCTATGCCAATAACTACTGGAGGGGTCCCTCACAACCCTTCTGACTGCTATGTCAATCCCTATCTTTTTGAGTAATTTTTCATTATAAATAACTGTAGTATCTACTTCTGCTGTTTTTGCATGAAGCTGCTGTAGGGACAATTTTTGAAGACTCCTGGCTGGATTCTTAGCTGGGGTCTGTGGCCTTTTCACAGCAGAGACTTTAATTAGTTTTGAAATTCAGTCCTCCGTTCCATGAGAAATATGCTGAGTAATAGCAGCATATCATTGTCACAACAGCTTGCAGGCAGATTCAGGAAGACAGCCCTGTTTTCACATATCTGCATATATTTCTTTCCAATATCTTGGGACAAAAAAAAAATTATTTTTCTTTTTCAAAGACATCTAGGAGAAGGGTATGCTTTAGGTCCTTCTATCTGCATGAACAGTCACTGGTGGATGGCATTCTTCAAAAAGATAGGTTGTGCAGGAAATTACAGTGTGACTCCATTTTGCTACATACAAGTTTTAACATTGTGTACTTAAGTTTTACATACTTCTTATAGTAAAAGCATTGCAGGCAAAGATGGGTGGTCTGACTTTGGAAAGTAAATGAACAGGAAAATGAGAACTAAGAATAAGAGGCCTATTTACGAGTCCGGAAAAGAAGTGGGAGGTAGCCACCTGTTTGTCCACAGCAACATTGGGAAGTTGCCTCTAATTGACATGCCACTGAAATTAAACATAGCAGCAAGATGCTTTGAGGGTCCTCACAGTGTTCAAGACTTGCAAGATTATTTAGTTAAAAAACATAGGAAAGACCATAGAATTCAAATGGAGGAAAACATAGTAGTTTGGAGACACTTGGGTTAAGCTTTTCAAAGACTCTGAGAAAGCAAGTGGCTGATGTGAACTTCAAAAAAGTTCAATTTTCCGACCATTTCAGTCAGCATTTCCTAAAGCATAAGACACCAAGTATCTTTCAGCTGCAAAATAGGCACCAAGGTCTTATCTAGGACATTCTTTTCTCTAAATTAATTATATAGGAAAGTAAGCATACGCTTACTTTGACAAGAGACCTATTTTACAGGCATGTGTATGTTGGGCATGGACCTATTTTAAAAACTGCTCAGAAAACATTTAATCAGACTCCCCTATATTTCCTCTGTAGCTCATTTAGAAGTTAAACAGCCCAAGGGCAACTTTTGCAGTGGTCAACAGAATGACTGAATGTTTTTGGTGAATTAGTTCAGAATTTACAAAGCTCTGGGTTCTAACACTTTCTACAGAAACCAAATATAATTGTCGCTCTTTATTAAGTTTTCAGAACAATGTACATAAATACCATCCTCCTTCTCTCAGACCTGTTCTCTACCTCTAGATTCCCAACTAATAAGACATAGCAAACTTGCATACTTACTGATGTTGCTGTTTATTGCTCCACAATCTCGCAAACAGGAAGCACCTGGGAGATTAAATTTCAGTGTGGGTTGTTAAAAGGGCAAGAAATATGAGAATGTGACAATTTAGAAGGCAGAAGGTGACTGTTAATACACTGAGACCATCAGAATTATGAATCAAGCTAGTGATTGACAAGTTTCTTGCTTGAATAGAGGATTGTGATGAGAATTAGTAGAAAGTAGTGATTCAGAAAATGTGAAAGTTCTGTCTCCACTTGTGAAGAGGGAAGGCCTGACTACATCCTGGATGTGTCCTAGACTGCATTTTCTAGACTTTCATAAATCAAACTTGTAGTGTTTTTATACTTGCTTACTGTTAATTGGGATGAAAAAGTATGGAAGCTGTTTTTTGATCTTCAGATAATTATCTCCCACTAATTATTGAAATGTGAAGGTTTGTGGTTAGAATATGGACACCCTTTTGCTTTTGGGGAAAAAGTACATTTTAGGAGAGTATTCAAAAGCATCCATATAATTGTTAGGATTTCTTTTTCAAGATTGGAATATTTGTTTTTGTGCTTGAGTTTTAAGTGAATAGGCTGTTTAGTTTTGTTTCAGCTTGCTTTCTATTAAAGAAAGATTTTTCACCAGCTGACCCTGCATTAATCTAAGCAATGAAAGACTTTAATCAGATGCTGCAATGTGCCCATTTCCTGCGGGCTTCTAACATGAATTGGAACCTGCTGGAAACAGAAGGGGACTTTCTCAGTAAGTCGTTGTTCAAAATGAGCAGGAGACTTCAGGAGTGGCACCTTTTATTCCCCAGCAGGAGCTGAACCCCTACTTCAGTAGAGCAAAAAAAAAAAATTGCAGAAATGCTAAAAGTGAAATCAAAGGTTAAAGAAATAAAGCCTGAAAGTGAGAAGGGGGGTGGGGAGGGGTATTAATGCAGGTCTGCTCTGCAGAATCATGCCTTTTACTTCAGACACTCCGAGCTGCTTGCAGAGCTTGTCAATGTAGTGTCTGCAGTGAAAGGTGCTCCAGCATTCCCTTGCTTCCACCTTGACAGCCAAAATAGGTTGTTTGCCATAATATTAATCTTGTTTCCATCACAGAGCAACTAATAGTTGCTCAGCCTTACCTGCTCCCAAATAAATGATGCAATTCATCATCTAAGTCAACAAAAGAGTCCAAACTCATCTCTGGAAGTTAGAGTCTGAATCTTGAATAATCTACATTCCAATCAGTATTATTTCATGATATTTAATATTCTCTGCCCACCCCCCATAAAATCAGTGAACATTTTTCTTTGTAATGTATTCAAAGAAAAAAATCTGTACTTTGGAGGATTTCCTGTGCTAGTGGCATTATAAGAATTTTTTTTTCTTTGGAAGAAGAAGAAAAACAGTATGCAGTTTCCTAATGTTAGCTCTACCACAGTGCATTTCACTGGTCCTCAAAAGGGAAAAGATTTGTATTTCCAGTTGCCCACTTGAAGCAATATTTGTTCAACAACACCACACCACCACTCCAAAACAAAAACAAACACAAAACAAACCCAACAAGAAAACCCCCAGGTTTTACAGCTTGGAGAATAGGATACATAGAATACACATTACAGACCCTAACCAGTGTGAGACAAAAACAGTGGAACCAAGAGCAGGAGATGCAAAAAGAACACTTGTGTCTGTACATTTAGTGGAAGGGAAATAACAATAACAATATCCTAATTGTAAGATATTCCTTTTAATTTGTGAGTGTTAGCACTGAAGCTGGTCAAAGACTAGCCTAGAAAAAGCCCCTTCTTGCATGTCCTGCTTGCTCAGCTCAGTGCAGCAGCTGTTCCAATAAGCAATTTGATGTTTAGCACCTGAGAATTTGCTCTCTCCTTCAGCCAGGATTGCAAGCTCAACAAAATGTATAAAAGCATGAAGTTTCATAACTCTTTCTCCCTAATGCAATAGCCATAGAAAATCTGGGTTATGCTGCATTCATTAGCTTTCTAGTAAAAGTAGTTTTTATATTTTGAGGCTTTCCTTTTTTCTCAACACAATGAAAATCTCTTCTGTGTTTCCAAAAGGAAGCATTTAAAAGAAAAAGAAGGGATGGGAGAAGAGTATGAAAGAAAAGTGGTGCTGATTCTTACCTCCAAATAGCTTGCTAAAGATAAACATTCTTTGCTTGTAGCCTACAACCAGCAGGTTACTATTATTTATGGATAAAAATTATGAAATAGAAAATTTGTCTTCATTATCTTTTTCAGACTTATTTAAAAAATCAAAGGTGTTTATTTCTCACATTCTCAGGACTTTAAATTCACATAAATTATACCTAATCTTGAGAGGACTTCTCTCCAAGCTGCTGGGTTTACTCTTCCAGTTTTGTCAGCTCCAGGAGGTTTCATATGAATCTCACTATATTTATCTCAAATTCCTGCAGTCATGGGACATATTGTTATTGCTTTCTCCTTATTGCATCAGAAAGGTTGGCTCAAACATACCCGAAGGTTTCAGGAACAAGAAGCAAAAAAACCATCCTAAACTTATTTCTGGTAAAATCGAAACAGCAAAACTTTAAAGCCACTTAGGAAAAGACATACTTCTGATCTAAAGAAATATTTATATATTTTGTCTGTATGGTATTCATTCTCCCCAAAAAGTGGCATTGCTTCCTTCGGTCTGACACACTGTCCACCAATTCCGTCTTTTCCTGGTTTTGGTTCTAGGTCAGTTCTTGGCTGCTTCTACCCAGGCTCCTCGGTAACTGTGATAGCTCAGCATGGCTCTTGGGAGCTGGGATTCGTGGGAGTTGGGTACACGAAGGATGTAGCCTGAGAAAGAAGAAAGGTTTTGTGAAAGCGTGAGATGTCAGAATGGTTCCACCAAAAAGCCCCTCGAAGTGTGGTTAGATCCTTCTTTTCAAGTGCATGTCCTAATAAGTCTGAGCACGAAAGAGAACTCTGTGTTTGTTGCCAAGCATTAAATGACTGTGGGATGGGCAAGGTCTGAAGGAGGAAAGGAAAAATGGGGAGGGGAAGGACTGTAAAGTAATCTCTCACTGGATGCAGCAGTTATTTCTCAAATGTTGCATTGGTTTTTATCTGAACTGTTTAGCAGTCGCCAGAAGTACAAAGTTACACCATGAACAGATTCTGATGGGGATAAGAGCGTAAAAAAAAGCAGTAATGTATCATCAGTTTCTTTTATGATTTACTCCTAAAAAGGAATATTTCAGGAGCTGTATAAGCAAGAAGACATTGCTGTCAGCTCTGTAGCTGTTGCTCTCAGAAAAATCTTAGTGTGCACCAGAACAGATCAAAGGAAATCCCGCCTTGTAATGGAATAAAAAGATGGGTTTGGAGCTTGCTAACTGATCTACCAGGATTACTAAGAGTTTCTGGGCCTGCTTTCTGTGAGGCTCTACAGCATTGAGGAGAAAGGATTTGAAAGCTGAAGATGAAGTTGTCAGTGATTGCTGGGTGGGTGCAGGTGGATAATGGAAACCAAGGAGAAGGTGAAAAGTGACATGATGTTGCTACCAATGTGGGTGGAGCTAAACAGAGATTAGAGACCTAATTATGCAGGATCTCCTTCTCTCTGAAGAGAGATTAAGAACTCTTTATTATCCTATTCCCATCAGGCACGGCATGGTATGAAAATAATTTTGCAAGATTATGGACTTTCCTGATATGTGAGGAAATTTATATTCATTTTCTCAAGACAAAGTCTTCTTGGCTAGTTATTCATCAGAAATAAATTGCAAAATACATATAAAGCTTTTTTCCCTCATTCCTTTTGGAAGATATCACAGACCTGTAATTTGCTTGAAATTATTCTGTCTTCTGTTTCCTCTGTAGACTTCAATGACAATTTGCTTTTTTAATGGTTTTGGTAACAGCAGACACTTTCTGTTATGCCTCGTATAGCAAAGGACTACTGTCTGAAAGGGGGATGATTCTGAGAGAGAATTTGGAAGCCAAGATTTTTCATGTTTGGCATTCTTTTAGAACAGAAGGACTGAACTTACAGTGAAAATTATTGTCTTCTGTATTTGTGCACTTTTAAGTCTGATATTCCTAAATGTTCTTGCGTAGATGGGGGAAGATGGTCCTTAAACAAGAATCAGTAACAATATGTGTTAGCACACTGCTCACATGTGTAGTGTTATCTGAGTATTGATGACTGTAGTATTAGAATAGAATTTGACAGACCCTGTCCTATCTAATTCTGGACATTTCACTTTTCTTTCGTGACTCATTCTATTCTTCCCCTTTTGTCTTGTCTATTCAGACTACTTTCTTGGAGTAAGGGGATTATCTTTTATAATGATGATTGCACAGTGATGAAACTATCAGAAATTCATTTCTCCAGAGGATTTTCTAGAGAGCTGTTATATGTGAAGTCATCTAGCATTCAGGTACATTCTGGTTTTACTACTTCTGGTTTTACTACTTCAGCACCTTTGGAGACAAAAGCATTTTGTGTCTATATGCAGATAATGGTCTTGAAAATGTTTTGGATCTTGTTACTAATTTTGTGGACATGTGTATGCTATCTATATGTTCAGTGTTTTGTGATCACGCTACAATATTAAAAATACAGACTGTTGTAGTGAGGGTTGTCATTTGAGGCAGGCAATACAAACGACAAAAGCAGTGCATTGACCAAGCTTGGTAAGTTCATTATTCGGGGGGATTTTAGTTAAATTAGTTGAAATGACAACCTGCTTGGAATGAAATGAGATTCAATGTCAATTTAAGATTAATCAAATGATTACGACATGCCTTCAACTGATAATGAGGTTTATGCAGACGTGCACTGTTTTCTCTGTTCCAGTGATCCCAAGTACACATAACCATCTGAAACATGTAAAATTTATTATTAAAATTAGCTCTAGCTTCACCAGTTTGTTGTAACACGAGGTTACTTTTGTCTGAAACTCAACAACTACTCAAAATTCCAGGGAAGAGTTGCTGTTTAGCTTAGGAATCTCCTTTCATTTTCTGTCTCTTCCAGTTCTAAACTTGAAGTTCTCTGCATGTGCACATGGTGCCACCTGACACAGGTTAATTGTCAGCACTGTGGCAGCTAGCTTCCTTTAAGGGACCTCTACTAATGATGGCTATTGATCCAGTGGTCAGCGTAGCTCAAAGGCAAGATCAGCTTCAATGCTTTTCCCTTCTCCTGCCCTGTCATTTATAGTAAAGTTGCCCTCAGACATTGCTTTCACGCTTGGGGATGAAACCTACTTATTGGTGAAGCACCCTGTGCATTCATTTATCAGATTTTACTGCGACATTATTGTTACAGGTTGGTAGCTAGAACTTTCACAAGAAGAAATCTTTAATATGACATGAAAATATCTACAGGCATTGTTCTTAACACTTCAGATGCTAAGATCTCACCCATTGGTAAAATGTTGCTAAGAGCTAAGGTGCTTATGTATGTGCTCAACGTGGGGTAACTTCTATTAGCTAAAAGAAGTTTTAGAGTGTTAGTTACAAAATAATGCTTGAGTAGTTATGCTGTATAGCCTCTCAGTATTTCTGTTGATTACCATATTATTAGAATATGAAAATTTTTTAACTTTAAAAATATTTTTCTAAAGGGAACTTACAAATAACTCAAATTGACATTTGGCTTTTAAGGAATCCAGAGTGATCCTAAGTAAACCAACAGGCTTTGAGTCTTCATTTTATGGAGCACATTAAAACTGAAATAAAAGTGATGCATAGTATCTGTGGAATGCCTTGCCTCACATTTTCATATCTGTATGTTGTGTGTGTGTGTGTATGTATATGTATATTATGTATTATGCATGTGTATATTATGTATTATGCATATATAAAGAAATATGTACTTAATGGGTTTAAATAGTGACTGGACAAATGAATGGCAAAAACCTCCCAAATCCACCATCAATTGAGGTACCCCTGTCTCTCAGGAGCAACTACATGGAGGCTCAGGAGTATCCTGGGAAAGTAACGCTACGTGTTTTCATGTTGTTGGCTACGGTCAGAATACTGACAGGACTAGATGGACCTCTGCTGTAAGTGCTTTTCACCATTATTCTAGAAGGCAAAATATAACCCCCTCACACAGTGGATAGAAATTAAGTCAAAACCAGCATAGTGTCAATGAACACCTACTCTTTTCTTATGAATGGAATGGAGAAACAGAAGATTCTACAACATATTGGAGTTTCAAGACATTTGCTTGTTTGGACTAGGGAAGAAAATCTGAGAAAATATAACTCCTTTTTTTTTTCCCTCCTCCTAAAACTGAAAGAAAACAAGAAATCTGAAAATCTGAATCTAAGTCTACGTTCATTTTTTCCACCACCAAAATAATCTTCATCATGGAGAGAAGTCTGCATGTGGTACTATGGAGACAGAATTCATTACTGATATAGTTAACTTGAGTAAGTAATTCAGAAACTAGTCACTGCTGAATGTTTTTGATCTTGAATGCCAAATATGCAGTTTGAAATTTAAAAGATTTGAACCATATTTTGCTGTTAAGTCCTGCTGAATAACAAATGTTGTATATAAAATCGTTGTGCTCAATAATTCATTGCAAAAAGACAAGAATACCCATCAAACAGTAATAAAATGTAACCTGTTAATTTCAAAAAGTTCTCACACAGAACTGCTTGGAGCATAGTGTAACATCTGTAAATTCTTCTGATGGCTGGGACCCTGTTCTTCTTGGCACAGAGATGGACTTTGTCCTGAAAGAGCCGCCTTTATTTAAAATGTGACACAAAGAGATAAACCAAGGGAGAGAGAAGGGAGATGACTGGTAATTTTGAACCATTAATATGTTAGGCATGTCACAATGCCTCATGGAGCCGCACAGTGCCTTAACCAAGGATTAATTTATACTGAACCATAAACTAAAGGTAAAACAAAATTGCTGTGAAATGCTAATAAAAAATTTTCTTCAAAAGCTACTCTATCAAGCATATTAAAAGAAGAAAATGTTCCATGGCTGAAGACTGACTAAAGGGCTAAAATGGTATGGAAGAAAGAAAATAATGAAAATCTAAAATAATGCAGAAAACACAACTGTCAGTGCTAGTAACAGGATGCTACTTACTTACTGCTAAGTCACCAGCTTCCTGATCCCTTGTACTTTGTAAGTTTTGCCTTTCTGTGAAGATAATGCCATTGAAATAAATGGTATTGAGTCAAGGTGAGGGTGGGCTTAATAATCTGATAAAGAACAAGAAGAGATAAACCTCAGTTTAACTAAGATTCAAATTAATAAATCTAGGAATTGACATTATGGTCGTTAACATCAGAAAAGGGACTGTCTCCTTTTGGGACACAAGTAGAGTAGGCTCTGGCTGGAAATGATGGTCTAGCATTTAACCAGGTTGAAAAAAGGTCTCCAAGTAATTGATCTGGAAGGGTAAAGCTTCATTTATTAAGGAAGCCCCAGTGTCCCCAATAAAACAGTCAGTACTCAGTCAACAACTCAGCTGTTGGTTGTAAAATGCAAGGAACCGATTCAGTGAATGGTTGTTGTGATTGCCAGTATGTTTAAAATAGACCAAGGAAAGGCACTGTAAAAAAAGCCCAAAGTAGCAGAGTTTGTAGTTTACTTTTGTCTGAAAAAGAAGAAAAGCTAAAGAGAAACTAAAATAAAAAGGCAGAAGTAACAGTAAAGTTGGTATGTCTGTAGCATTTAGTAATGCTGGGTGTATTTGTCCTGTAAGAACCAGAGCTAAAAACTCTCAAAACAGAAAAATATGTATAAAGAGTAATTCTTTATGAAATTCCAGTACAGAGATACATCTCTAGTTTTTAGCTTAAAGTCAAAGCTACTGTTGCTTACATGATGTTACGAGCTACACATTCCCAACTGTAGCTTGAATATCCATTTACATTCATGGGATCGATAGTTTTTCTGCCAGTTTGCCTTAGTAGACCAAATGAGAAATGCTAATAGATGGTCTTAGCAAATGTTAAATTACAAAATGCCTTGACATACACAAAAACGTTTTTGTGCTTGACCCTGTAATGTAGTCTGGATGTGAAGTATTGTACTAAAATAGTAATAAAAAAAAAAAGCTACAGTTTGCTGCAGCAAAGTGAACTGTGTTTGAAAACAACTAAAACTGACTGAAGACTTGACTCAATACATTGTGGTCTCAAAGGGACTATGTGTTGTCTAGTAAGCTGAAGCCAAAGCACTCATACTTTAACTGTTGACCTTCTGAAATGCAGCATGATTATTCTCCTAAAGGTTAATTACTTGCAAAGAATGAAGTGGCTTTTTATTTTTTTCCTAACAGTTCTAAAAATGAGAACCTTGATAAAGAAGACTGCCATGAGACCAGTCTCTCTGGATGGATGTGGGCATTCTGGCCCTGAAGCATCAGAGGGCTATACCTGTAGGCTGTGCAGGACAGTTTTTGCTGTCAGAACAGAGATTGGCAAGTTCTGAGAAGCAAATAAGGAGAAGGAAGACCACCAGCAGAGCACTCTCTGTCAGGAAATTATTCACTTCCCTGCAGTAATCTGCTTCCTTGTCTTTGTCGCATATATTAGGGTACTTGGTTTTTCAGGAACATCTCTGGGACTGAAGGAATTTCTTTGTGACCTTTTTTGGAGAGATAGGTGACTTTGTTTACTCTTCTTTATGGAAACCAATAAGAAACTCTTGTTCTGTTAAGTTCAGGTGCTAAATATACTGACTTCTTAATTCACTTCATAAAAAGGAGACATTACTGGTGATATCAGGAGATAAGTGATCTCTGGATCCTTTTGGTTGCTGTGCACACTGTTAAAGAAGGAAGTATTGGGCCTAGCAGCCTCTTCAAATATCTTTCTCCTTCCCTGTTTAAATTGGACATCAGGTGGTTTCACTAACCTCCCTAAAATAGATTGAGCAGAAGAAAAAAGGCTCTGCTGCAGCCAGCCTGTGGAAAATCAACGAGCCTCCTTGGCGATGCAGCAAAAAACCCACAAACAAACAAACAAACAAAAACAACCCAGAAAACACCCTGTGACTTACTTTGAGTTTCACAGATTTTGCCCAGCTGGGCAGCCATATGGTAGAATTTGTAGTATCAATTTTGGGAAAGGCCCAAGCATTGTGACTGCTACCGAAGGAAAAAATTCCTTGTTGGGGGCATCCTCCGCAGGTGCATATTCAGGGCAGTGGCATTAAAGATCTTTTTTAAACATGAACATAATTTGGTTGCTTGCCATATTTATCTTATATGTTTCAAAAATACCAGATTGAAAAGAAGGATCTAATGTGCCTAACTATTCAGGATGCATTTATTATGACACCTATTTAGGCCAAAACTTAGGTTATATAAAACTTAGATTATATAAAACCTTTGTTTAAAAAGTCAAATGAAATAGTTCAGTAAATGAAATAAATTCTACTGGTTAACAAAACCAATTGCCTGAACTATAAAACTTGCAGCGTTTTGTTCTTCGCTAAACCATTTTTTACTTTATAGAGATTCAGAATTATAGTTTCTTTTTCTTTTTTTTTTTTTTAATGCATCACAAACCTGATGCAGAAGCACATGTAAAGGCTGTGGACAAAAGGTCTTGACTGTGGAATGAACTTGCAGAGGAGATTAGGTGAATTGAAACTCTGACCATCTTTAAGAAAGGTTTTAAAACCTCTCCATCTGATAAAGTCTTTCTATCAAAACTAGAATGTCACTCACAACACCAGCACTCACACTTCTTAAATAATCACAATTTTGTAAAATTGCAATAAGAGCAGAGCTTTTCCACAGCCTCAACAGACAGAATGGCCAGAAATTTCACATGGTTTACCATAGACTTCATTAGCGCTAATCTGTTTTATGTAGAAACATTCACATTCTCCAATGGCTGGTGACAGTACAAACACTCAGATCAGAGGAATGGGGGTTTTAATGCATTAAGAAGTTTTATTTTTTTTATTGGCTTGCCTTTCGGTATAAATTCTGTAGGCTTTCACAAGTACTGATCACTTACAGCATAAGGGAGGAAGCTTTGTGCTGGATGAAATAATTTTGAAATGTCTGACTCTGATACATATAAAAAAGACAAGAATGTGATGACTTTTTTATAGAATTATTTTAAGCAGAGTTACGTTTTCTTAAATATTTTATACCAGGAAAGTGAAACTGAATATGAAAAACACTTGGCTTAGACCCAAGTCCTTTCTCCAGGGTCATGGCTTTATAGCTAAACTTAATGTAGAATTATTTCATCGATGCTGGGAAAAAGAATCCTTCAACTTGCTGAACAGCAGCAAAATTATTCTTTACTTGCAACCTCAGGCTCTGCTGCAGCTGTGCAGAAGGTAACATGCATTGGACCTGCTCTTACCTCCTGTTGTCCTCTCCTCCCCACCCCACCTCAGCACAAGATTTGATGCAAAGAAAGTTCAAAGGAGGATAATGAGGTAATTTTGCAGATGCTTAAGGGCACTGCTCCAAGTGTGGGCAGTAGCATGGGAAAAATGCAAAGGTGTTTATTTGAAAAATAAACAAATCAAATGGGCAGGATAGGCTCATCTAGTGGATCAAGTCCAGTTGTCCTCTCAGCTGTGAACAGAAGAATTTGGAAGTGGTGATGGGTGGTATGCATCAGATGGTGTATCAGATAAAGATAGAAAAAATAGTACATAATGATCTAATACCACCTTTAAAATAATATGACCAAGCTTCTAACTGAGTTGTGTTTAGGAGGAAGAGAAGGTTCTGTCTAGTTCCGTTGAAGTCTACAGCCAGTCCCTTAGCAGGGTAACAAGAACTTCATTTAACAAATAACCCCATTAGAAGTGCAGGGTAGCCAAATCCAAAAATTAAAAATCTTGAGGCAGACCTCCAAAGAGCTGTGAGATTAGCTGGTGTGTGTGTATGTATGTGAATTTATATATGAGAATATGAATTTATGTGCATGTGCTTCAAATATTTAGATGTATTGGCTTATTTTAGTGTGCTGCCTTTTGATTTTGAATATCCCTGTTTAGCTCCAGAGTGTTGGTCTGACAGGGTTATCAGCTGTTTTGGTCTGCCTGATGTTGTGAGGCTTCCAAAATTATAATTAACTCTGTGCCTCTCCCAACCTGCAAATCATTGCAACAGAATTGACATCTGCCTGTCCTCAATACTGGTGCCCATTCTGAGAGGACTGAAGCTTCTCTGACTGTGGACAAACAATATAGTTCCCATATCAGTTCCATCTCTAGATCCAGAAGTTCTTACCTTCCCCTCTCCAGTATATTAATTTCTCTGTTTGAGCAGTGCTGCTTTTAGTTTCATCATTGCTTTTCTTTCGGGACCTGGGTTTCTCCAATTCCTTGAAAAGCCTTAAAGAAGTGGTTAGGATCCCCAACTTCTTCATAAAGCCTAGTGTTAGAGAGGGCAGGAGAAAGTACTTTTTTTCTCAACAAAAAGGTGGGAAGAGAACCTTAAAATGCTGAGCTGCTTCTGCTGTCTTGTAGAGTCTCCCCTCCAGTGAGAAAAGTGTCAGCCTCTGGGAGCTTGGTTTGGAGGGGGGAACAACACTAACCTTGTGCATCAGATGTGCTTCTCTGCTTGACTTGTCATAAATTCCCTTCCACCCCTTCAGTCAGCATGGAAATTTTTGCTGGGTTTGGAGCTTTTCTTCTCATTGCGAGATTATCTTGTGTCTACATGAGCTTGCACAGGAATCATTGGGGAGTTTTGGAGCCTTTATATGGTATGAGATCTGCTTGCTCAATGTGGGCTCTGTGTTAATGCCCAGTAAAACTTCTTAGTTTTCTAGGGAATGGTAGAGCTTTCAAAAAGGAGATGCAGCTCAGGAGGAGCTTCAGATCTGTCTGTGAGGCATTTTGTTATGATGACACTTTTGGGTGTACAAACTAGAGCAACCAAACCCACGTGTTAGAGAGAATAACCAAAAAATGACAGTCAGTCTTGATCACTGCATTTTTCCAGTGTGTAAGAACAATAGAGTTACCACTGCAAGAACAGAGTAATTTCTTTTTCTGATAAACTAAGCAGGCATAAGCAAAAGGAAAATCATTAGGTGGCCCAACATGTGTAATGTTAGACTTGTATACATACTGTACTTCAGATGTACACCGCAGGGATATAATGTGGTGTATTTAAGCAGCAAGCATTGTCACAAGACTGCCCACAGTAAAGAGCTTCAAGGATTCAAGAGATGCAGTAATATGAAACTGAATGAATAGCTCAGTGGTTACACATATGGAATAAAAAGTGATTGTAAGTGGAGCTATTTCAATTTAGGTAAAGTATTAAATGGGATCCCCGGGGATCAATACTTGAATTTGTACTGTTTCTAATCTATAAAAGCCCTAGGTGAAAAACCTAACTGCAAACCCATACAATTTTCTGGTGAAGTAAACATGGGAGAAGGTGGAGTACAGAACAGTCAATGAGCAAATGTAACTTTGAACTAGGTCAGCATATAGCAAACAGAATCTGTTAAAGAATATATAGCCAAGCAGATGGGATCTCAGAACTGGGTAAATCTGACAGGAATAGAACTGTACTTGGTTAAGAAAAATTTAGAACGGAACACAAGTGAATTGTGGTAAAAGGCAAGAAGGATCTGGTCATGTAGTAGGCTGAAATGCTGGAGACTCTGACTCTGAAAAGTTTAATGGCAGAAAGTATTATTTCATCTCCAGCAAAGGAAAGCAGAAAAACTTGCAAACTCCAGTCACTTTTGGAAAAAGCAATTCCAAATTAATTTAAACATGAAACCTGATCCAGCTTACTCTGCGCCCTGGAGAAAGCTGGGGAAGTTTGAGATGAGTGCTGGCAAAATCTACTGCCGACCAATTTAGAAAACCTCCAGTGATCTATCCTGAAAACCTGAGCCAGAATCAGCCGTATTTCACAATGCCTTCCAGCAAACCCTAGCAAGGGGACTTGGAAGAAACAAAAGGAGTGTCAGAATTTTTATCCCAACATTTAAAAGTATTACATAAATCAGTTTTCCCTATGGACTGTTCACCTTACCCCAGTTTGCTTATGTGCTTTGCTGAGTTAATGCTTTTGCTATTTGGTTTTTTTTGTTACATGGGATTTATATTTCTGTCATTTTGCTGTGTCTTAGTTGTAGCTCTGCCAAAAATTGCCTAGAGTTTCCAGTCATACTCTTCTGTTGTTTTTCCCCAGTTTAAAAGATAATCTAAATAAAGCTAAGTATCTTTTATATGATCAAACTCCTGTGTTTTCAGATATAACTGGGTATTGACTGGAATTCACGTATGAGTATGAAAAAATGGTTGGGTTTTTTTGTTATTATACACGTATATGAGCTTTTTTTTTTCCCATACGTTACTTATTATGACAACCTCTCACTTCATACCTGAAAAATATTTGAAATACATTATATTCCTTCCCTTCTACCAGTATTTCTTGTTCAGCAGGTGGTAAAAGTGCTCCCTGTTTACGTACCCGCTCCTTGCTATGTAACTTAGCTGTAAATAAAGTATGATCTTGATCTTTCTATCTTTTTTATTTCTTCTGTTTTTAAAACAATGCACAGTGTGTGTACCCACTCCGTTATCTGTTTCTCTCTTGTACGCCCAGAACAATGTGTCTCTTGGGCTCCTCTTTTGACTTCTGTCATAAGGTAAGAGTAACATTTCTACAGGCAGTGGAATTAGCTATATTTTGTTTTCTGGGGTGAACTTTGTCCCCAGAAGATTGATTCAGACTCTTCCTCAATCATTTCAGCCTATCTGCTTGATGAGACTGAAAGTAGGATGAG
Organism: Gavia stellata; assembly: GCF_030936135.1. NCBI lineage: Eukaryota > Metazoa > Chordata > Aves > Gaviiformes > Gaviidae > Gavia > Gavia stellata. The sequence continues at coordinate 17,812,401 of NC_082598.1, read as the reverse complement.
GTTTTAACGTGATAACTATTACATCTTTTTCACAGTCATTCCTGCAAGTTGCATTTTTCACCCATTTGCGTTCTATTACCTGTTCCTAACTACTCCCTGGTGCATGGGCTGGTTTGATGTACAAGAAAGGAAATGTCCTGCTTGATTAAAATCGGGTTATAGACTATTCACCTGTATTGGAGCAGTGAGCTGGCAGAGGTGATGTTTTCTTGTCAGCAGCTCATGTTGCTGGAGCTTGCAAACTACTGTGAAGTGACAAAATCCATTTCATTTATTTAATTTCATTTGTTACCTTTTTCTGTTGTTACAGCTTACTTTAATTGCCATAATGGGTACGAACTTTGAAACTCCCCCGTAACCTTTTTCATGACATCTTTCTTCTCTTGTGTATCCTTAATCATGACTTCAGTGTCAGAGAATTGCTTACCTTTCATAATCCCATAATCTTCATTATGTATTGGACAACTATGGTTGTGTTGTAAACTCTAATTGCATAGTTCAGGGTTAATTCTGTGTTTTCCAGTGAACACTCAGTTTTTCTTCCAGATCTCAATTACAATCTTATCTCATATCTGGTCCTAGTTAGACTTGCAAAATTGGCTTAGATTGATCACAACCCCCTCTGTAATTTCACATTCTTCTGTGCCCTGATTAAAAGCACATACTTCATGTGTTTCATTTTTACAAGGAATGCAGTGCTCCTCGAATTTCTGGTATGGTTTCATAGTTAGACTTCTATGTCTAAGATAGCTGTAAACTATTAAACATTCGTGCTCTGAATCCACCAGTGCTATATGAAAAATCAGACCACCACCTGTGTATCTTCTTATTTTTTGGCTCCTATTCTTTGCAAGTACATTTGAAGTTCTGTGTGAACTTCCTTGTGTTTTTCTATTTTGTAGGTATTTCCAGCTCTCATTGTGCTTTTAGTTACTTCATTCCTCCACTGTGTGCATAATTTAAAAAAACAAAAATGTCATTATTGCATCAGTTGCTAGCCTGAAATCAGAGTCAAGTTTCTGGGCATAGTGTAGGGTATCACAGCAGTTTGAGCAGACCTAACTGCAAGAAGCTGACACCTTCAGAGAAGTCTTTGTCCTTATCCCTGATGCTGGGCTGTACAGTCCTGCAGCTGTCCTGCTGTATTACTAGCGTACAGCTACCCAGTCAGCCAGACCTGCTTGCCAGTCTGACTGAAAGATAACTAAGAAGTTTACATTTTCCTGTTACATGAGTGAGATTGTCTGTGTGAAAAGGCAGGAGGAAGAGGTGGCAACATGCATCTGGGGAGGAACAAGGGGGATACAACTGCACCCTTCTGCACTGGTTTGCAGTTACATCAGTTTTGCCCAACCTTGAAATCACACCTATAGACCTGCATCATCCAGTGTTTCAGTTACAGCTGCTTCTGTGTTACCCAGCATGGGATTGTAGGTACAACATACTTCCTCACTGACTGCTATTTGTCTGGCTGTGCCTCCCATTGCAGCATCACCTCTTTGTTGAATAACTCTGGACTGTTACAAGCATAAGCATGGTTAACATTAGGAAATTCCTGAGAAGCTTTAGTTTTCTTGGGTTTGAGCTCTTTTTTTTCTGGGTTTGTTTTTTTCTTTTTTAAGCTCTGGACAGTATTTTTCTACTGGTACTTAGTCAAGTAGAAAAATGGCCTCCACACTGAGAGTAGGGCAAATTATTATTACCTGTATTACCTCTTAGGTTGGAGAGATTTATCTGATAGGGCATATTTAGAAGCAAAAGACTCATAGAAAAACAAAATATTTCCCTTTCTTGTTCCCGATCCTTACAGCACAGATGGAGATACACATGATCCAATACTGAGGTGATGTTTTCCAGAGTAAAGAAAAATAAATTGAAAAACAACCTCTTTTCTTCTAGCATTCGCATTTCTACTGAAACGTGGCTGAATTTATCCATGAAACGCACCAGTTAAAGAGTTCCACTGCTTCTGAACACACTTCTAGTTTTTAAAAAGCAACTTTTTTACTATTCTCTTCATGAAATTAAATGCAAGTCATAGAAAAAAAAAAAGAGCAAAGCTGGTGTGTTTAGATGGACATTTGAACTGAAGCAAGGAAAAGCAAAACAAATAATGAAAAATGTTTTTGTTCTGAACCACTTTTAAAATCTGCTATGAAATACACCCCTTTCAGGGTTCTGAGTCCTTTTCTCCTTAATCTTAAATAGCAGATCTCTCAACTTAGTTGATACCCAGAACGTGGTGGGAGGAGCTGTGATCTGCAGTCACAGTTGAAGCTGGGAAAAGCAGCATTTCTCATGAGACTCCTTTGAACACAGCACCCCATCTGCTTCATAATGTTGCAGCCTTTTTCTAGGGCCACATGTGAGACACAGCTGGTTGGAGGTCTAAGTGATATTATCTGGCGTAGGGGGTTCCTGGAGCTGGAGAGAGAAGCCTGTGTGTTGAACTGTGAATGCAAAAGTTGCCAGCATCACAGCAGGGGACAATGAGACGGGGTCTGGAGGAGAAATCTTCCTGCACAGAAACTTAACAGTAAATCAGTGGGATTCTAGAACAGCCTCCCAGTAGGACTAGTGGGACAAGAAACCTGTTTTCAACATCAAGTTTTACGAATTTATGAAAGTGATTATAGACTGTTATTATATAGAAGCAGGGAATAGGACTCAGTGATTGAAGATGTTCCTGCTAGATTTAAATTCTAAAGCAAATAAGACAGACATTTTCTACAATTGAAATGTACAGGTGGAGCAAGGAAAGAAACTCAACCCTGGAAACCTTCAGCACATCTGAATAGGCTTCCTCATAGAAACCTTAACTGAAATTTAACTCTGGAAAATAAAAATCCTTATTCTGTATTGACAGTTTCAGTACTGATGGATACATCATTAACTGCTACAGAATGCTCATATCCTGTCATCTTGAATCTATCACATCTGCCTAGGACGTAGAAACGCAATCTGCAAACTGCCAGATTACCAGGCCACTTTTATTTTACCAGCAACCTGTGTTGCTGTAATGTAAATGGTACATCAGTCTGGCCATTGCAAATTTGAGGGGAGCATAAAATAAACTGTATATAGAAGAAGAAACTCCATGGTGAATAGTCAGTTTTCATGTTTAATTAAAAAGCTTCTGATTTATGTGAGGCTGCTACAGAATTTTTAGTTCACTGCACTAGAATTACATAAAAAATGAGGCAATTCAGATGGAGTTGGTATTTTATTGGCGCGGGTTTTAGGCGTTGACTATTAAATCTGGCTTCTCTCCTGTGAACAAACAGAGAATTTCCTGTATTGGTTTTTGCCCTCTGGTGAGAAAATCCACAAGTAAACCTTAAGTTTTTACAAAAAGGAGTGAAAGGGATGAAGGGAAGCTCAACAGTTACAGTTTGGACCATGCTGAAGTTAGAACTTGATTAGAAATAGGCCAAATGCTCATCCTTATTTAAATGTATAGTAAAAATACTCTGAAATATGCATATTAAAATGTGAAGTTATTTTAAACCAACTTTAAACATGATTTCAATTTGGCCAAATATAGTTTAAGCTTTCTTTTAAAAAATACTGCTTTACCATGAGCATCTCTCTGAACAATCCTTCATATTAAATGCAGAAAGCTTCTAAAAATGCTCTGATAGCAAGACTGTGAAGTGCAAGTTTACATGCAGTGTTGAAGATATTCATTAAAATTGTAATTAGACTCACGATTAAACTCAGACGCAGTAGAAACTTTGTGTGTAAGTGTTGCTAGAGGAAGAAACCTCCAGTCTGAAAATTAGTTCAGCAGTCTGAGCTATTTTAATTATGCAGAGTTGATTATCATTGGAGAAAGAAACCTTTATTACCGCACCAGAATGCTGATTCCTTCTACCCCCCAGCACACTGCCTGTTTTTCTGGGCTACACTGTGCTATGTTTTGATAGCCTAACAATGTTCTGTATAAATAATAGGAAAGTTAATCTGAGTAAGTTCAGGATCCTGCTATTAACATTTTATTAAATGACCATTCATATGGTCATTTAACGTAGCACCTATCTTGCTTATGTTACAGCGGTAGCTTTTAATTGCATACAGAAACTTTGATTTGTAGTGAGATGTTTTTTAATCTGCAGAATTTTGCAAAGCTGCATTCCAAGGCAACATCTTGTTTCCATTTTTGCAAACCCAAAGCTAGTGACAGAGATGCTGATGGATGGCTCTAACTGTTTAAAATGTCACAAATATACCTAAATTTGGCAAATCTGATATAGCAGAAGGAAATGTCCCTCCCCCTATTCATGTCTAATTTGATTATCGATAGAGTTTGCTATCTTAGCAGCAGATTTTACACATCAGTTGAGAAGAGCTTGATTCTCCGAAATGGAACTTGACTTTATTTCAAGTGAAAAAAGCAGAGGGTACAACACACATTCTCCTTGCCAACCTGTTCATGCACATGTCCTAGTACGGTGTGGAGGTGATGAGTAGCTGTGCAAAGATTTTTGGGCACGGTAATCCGACTGCAGCACTCTGCCTTGCTCCCTGGGAGTCTTGCTTAGACTGCAGTGGACAGAGAGGCAAGGTAGCTGGTGCTCTGGTCTGAAAGGGTTCTTCCATCCATCCCCTAATTTTCATCCATTGTCCTGGAATTTAATTTCCAAGCTTCACACACAGATTAGTCATTGCTATTTTGTTTTCAGGCATGTGAGTTTTAACAGTACCTTTGGAATTCCTTTATTTCTATAGGGTTTTTTTGCTTCATGTCTGCTGCTTTTCAGAAGCATGTAGCTTCCCCAAATGTGCCAGCTTTCTCTGAGATGGTCCTTCTTTGTATGTGTATCTGTGATTCTGTGAGCCTTGGAGATGTCTAAATACTGAAATGTAAGCCATGTAAGGTATGAACTGTTCCTTTCATTTGTCATAAAGAAATGGGTGTGGCAAAATGAATTGACGGATTTAGCCAGATTTACAAACTTACAGCCCAACTACCTATTTAGGTACTCTGATGTGATAAATTATACTTATCCCCTATTCACTATACACTAGGGCTTAGAAATATATATTTTTATTTGAAAATAAAACCTTTAAGGTGGAATTGGGTTAATACATCCAGGTGGGCTAATTCACGTGGAAAGGCATGACCAGACGAAAGGAAGACTAGGCAATTCATAGAAAGGTGTGGCAAGCTTGTTCTGTGGTGTAATGCAGACCTGCAGTTCTTCATCCACTTGATCTTTTTACTCTCGCTAAAAACAGAGAAAATCCTCAGCTAAGACTTCAGACCAAATAGATCTCACACTGTTGTCACCTCTCACCCAGCTATCATAAAACAAGAATATACTACCCTTCTTTTTTTAAAGAATGAACTGCTTTTTATGTCTGCCCTAAAATGTAAGGTTTTTTGGATGCACAAATTTAAGATTAATCCCTGATTTCTGTAGGTGTTGCTACACAGCTATTTTTTGTATATATAATTATTTTCAATAGTGCACTGTAATAGGTGCTATCCATATATCTCTGATGGCTCTGGCCTGTTGTTAATGATGTTTCACATTATCCTTTGAGGGGAGAAGAACAAACCTACAAGTCTGTGATCTGACTGAATTCTGTGCTGCTGATAAATGTATTTTGAAAGCATAAGGAGGTTCCTGGTACAGAGCTAGCCTGGGTGAATATCTGGGATTTTGAAGCCTGGATAGTGACATGAATGGTTTTTGGCAACAGTTGAACAGTGATTTTACTTGGTTTTTCCTTGGTAATAACGTTGCCAGGAAGTGCTCTGGAGCAACCCTATATCTCTATGTTAACTAAGCTTGGTTTGTTTATTTGTTAGGGTTTTTAACAGTAACAACCCTGTCATAGGTACCCAGGAGTACAAGAGTAGTTTGTCCTTTCTGTCACTGGGAAGTCTCTGTTTATGTCCACTTGTGCTCCACAGGAAAGCAGAGGTTACGTGTCCTCTTGTTAATTTGGTCAAGCGTAAGCTTCCAGTGTAGGCAAACATAGTTCTTAATCTTTGCTCGCAGCTTTTGGCAGGGTGTATTGTACCTGCTAGGTACTTCCAATTAAGTAAGACAGTCACGGGACTGTCCAATGAATATTCCGTAAAATCCTCTCATGTCCCTTTACTGGGAGGGGATTTTAAAGGATGGGGGAACGTTGGAGGAGAAAGACAGAAGGCAGCAGGGCACATCTCATTCTGGGCCTAGAAGTGCTTTCTGAAAGGTTTTCAGACTCTTGATCTCACTGCAAATTATTTCCACACACATCTTAGTAGTTCCTTTTTTGTGTTTTTTACCTGAGTAGGTTTTACTTTTATACAGTACACAGTACGTGGTACTGGTGGGTTTTTTAATGGATTTACAGAATATGTTTTTTCTTTCATGTTATTTTCTGTCTTGCTGTCTGTATTAGAGAAGTCAAGGTTAATCATGTATTTGTTGTGCTTCTGCTGGTTGCCAATTGTTGCTGTTATATCTTTTTATTACAATGGAAGCTCTTAGTCATATGTCCTCTCCTCAATGTGTTTTTTCAAATACATACGTTTTTTCTTTTATTCTGGCAAATAAACAATCCTCTGTGTTTATAATAATGTAGATATCTTTCTCCATTGAAATACTCAATGTAGCAAAAATATGAGTTTTAAGAAATATTAGTATAACATGATAAATATGAACCATACCAGGTTTGACAGTAACACAAGTGAAGATATTCTTTAGTCTGTCTCTTTGTCTTCTTAAATAGCTTTCTGCAGATCATGGTGGATGGATTGACATGAAAGTAATTTAAGTAGCCATTTTTATTACTGATTTAAAGCCTGAAGCAGGAAAAACTTGTTTTAAGTAATAGACTTTTAAGAGGCTTTTTTCCCCACCACTTCTCTGCTGCCTTCTGAAAGAAGAGTTAGTTTGTGTGACAGCCAATGAATTTGTATTTTGAAAGTTGAAGTTGCCATTGAGTGTTGATTTGCTGCAAAATATTGCCTTTACAATAAAAGAAACACTTGCTGGTTACCCCTATGCACATTATTTAAGGTATTCATAAAGAAAGAAGCATATATTCAGATTAATATCTGAAGTAGATTCAAGCATTGACTGTTTTACTATTCTAGTGATTTATATTTTGAACACCTTTTGGAGGCAATTGAATTTCAGTTAATAGATATAAAATGGTACTGTGAATTTAAAAAATCAGTTAATTTAAACATGTTGAATGTATAAGTAAATAAATTTATCAAAATATGTTTCACATAAAAAATACAATTATTTAACAAAATGAGTATTTTATGCAATGAAGGAACTGATGTAATACCTTCTGGGGACTGAGTCTGACAGCATTTAGAAATAGCAGATCTCATTCAATAATGCCTAGTTCTAGCCCTAGTCTTGGAGGGGGGAAATACGTTTATATTTTTTCAGGTTATAGACGGTTGTTCTGTTTTTCATTATCTAATCACTGAGTTTGCTAGTTGAATAAGTAGAAGTGAAGAGAATATCCCCTCTCCCTGGTCTTCAGAGGCTACTGCAGTAAATTCTGATTGAGAACCAAACTGTAGTATTAAGGTTTTAATGAGACACTTTAACCCTGCTCTTGGGCCTTTCACAAAGATTGTCATAACTTGAAATTTAATTTTAAATAGGTTTATTTTTTAAATGAAAACATTATTTATTGTTAAAATATTATTTTCGCAAAAACTGCTTAAACTTAGCTTCATTACTCCTATTTGGTATATTAATTTGGTTTAATTTTTTTAGCTGTCCCTATATAGACAAGGACAGTACTGGTATTTACTGGAGTTAATGATAAATTAACACAAAGAGCTAATAGAAATATCATGTGAGAAACATTCCCGCCCGCCTCTTAACTCCAACAGGGAAAAATGAGCTAAAATCAGTGCCATGGACATCTTTCGTCTTCTGTCATTTTACCTGGGTCGTGCTTCTTTCTGTCAAGTTGCTGAGGGACATGCACTTCTACTGAAAAGAGCAGGAAATTTAAAATGGGCACACACAATCTTCATCCTCTAAATTGTGTTCTGTGAACTGAGGAGTCTTTTTTTGCCCCCCACCTGCGTCAGGAGGATGTGGGGCTTTTAACACACTAAAAAACTCAGTCCTTGGCTTTCAGCTTGTACATATAGTGGAATAAGTACATATAGCTTTTACAAATATAAACGACGTGTTTCTCACTCAAAGATCCTTCCAGCTTGGGTCCATGATGATTAAGTGAAAATGTGGCTTGAACCATCTGTTGGCAACAGTTCTGAATTGGCGCGTTGGGCAAAAAAAATGCCCTGCAGCGAGGAAATAGTGGTGGGTGATAGGGTTAAGTGGTAACAGGCCGAAAGTCACTTCCTCATCAAATTTGTGAAGTACGATTTCTGGGCACACTTGCGAAGTCAGTGAGAGAACTTTCGATCAAATCACCCTGTTTTAAAAAAGCAGATTGTAAAAATTAATTTTTCAGGTTGGGCATCTTTTTGTTGCTGAACAGAAAAATCTTGAGTAGGTGTTATAGAAGGAGGAAAAAAGACATCTAGGACTAAGGCCTCACAGCTGTTTGACAGTGTATATTAAAAGATCCCTTTGCTTTTTTAATTTTTTATTTTCCTTTCAAGTTTTTCTTGGTATCTCAGTGGAATTGGGGGAAAAATTATTAACGCAATACTATGGCTTGCATTTGCAAGGGAACTGTATTTGCGCACTAGGCAGGTAGGCTAAAAATGGCTTAAGGGAATAGCAAATATTTTTGGTATGTGTTTTAACTGCTTGAGAGTGAAGATGTCTGAAAAGCATCAGGGGAAATAATGAAGCAGCTGAACCTGTCTGAATATTTATTTTTCCTCAGTCATGTTTATATGCTAGCTGGTCCATTTATTTATTTATTTTTAAACTACCTCATAACTGCATGCCCAAAATAATCTCGTGGATTGCTTCCCTTGCAGTTTTTCACTTGTGGGCAGAATTTTACTTCTTTTCCTCATGTTATAAAGTGTGCTGTCTGCCACAAAAGTCTATGTAATTTTGTTTTCCTAGACCAAGAGCTGGCTTTGAGGTGCCAGTGTCGAAATTTAACTCTCTATGATGTACAGTGTGATGGCACATTGCTGTGAAGGAAATGATTTAAGAATGGGGATCTCCTATACAGAGAACAGCAGAGACTGTTCCCGTGCATGGTTGCTGGCTGTGATAGCAGATCGGCTTTGCAGGGGTACTGCAGGCCGGCACCAAAGGGCGCTGAGAAGAAGAGGGCTCTTTCCCACTTACCGTGCTGAATACCTCCCTGCCAAGCTCATGGGAGGGGAAGAATGGAGGGTTATCTGTGCAAAGGAATAGAGATTACCTATAAAATGTATTTCTGGTATATGTTAAGCTGCTAGTGTAAACAAGGTAGTGGTGTAAATTGTATGTGTTAGCTAAGGAGAAGAAATACCAGAAGCCAACAATAACTTCCTGTCAGAACTTTAGCTCAGGCTAGGCTGTAGGGTTAAAAAAACCTCCACCCATCCAGCCCCAGCCATAATGTTAGCGGGCATGAGCATCTGCAGATCACCAAGATTAAATTTAAGTGATGCTAGACATGGTATTGCCTGTCTGATTCTTTTCAATTTAAGAGCAGGAGAAAGAGACTCTGTAAATGATGGCAGAAGAGAGTCTGATTCTCCAAACCAATGTCTCTCAATATCTCATGAGAGACTCACATGCCAATTCAGCTGTCTCATCTGACACTCATTTTCCTTGCTTCAATTACTTACTACTATTATTTCATGTGCCAGTGTTACTATCTTCACTGACAACCCTGCACTTACTACCTATTTGTGTTAGACACCTGTTGTCTCTCAAGTGTCCCCTAATACTTCATACTCTACTTCAGGTCCTGATGGAAACTAGTCACCTAAAGGAAAAAAGGCACACAAGCTGTGTGCCTTCCCAGTTCCTGCTAAGATTGTTCTCGCTGAAGAAAAAAAATTAAAAACAGGTGTCTGGAGCCAATACACTCCCACTAACACTTACGGGAATGCTTAACTTGCTGCAAATATTATTTGACATTTCTTCACCTGTGTTGAAGGGGCAGTGACAACTTGACTGATAGATGGAAGGGCCTCATGGCTCACTGGCTGTCATTGGTTCTTCTCTATTTACAGCCCAAACGCTGATTTGCTACCCTCTGAGATGAACTCTCAGAGAAATCAGATGAAGAAATCACTGTAGATCTGTGAGCATATGTACATGGTTAGTGAATATTCTTTTTGTGTGTATGTATAAATGGAAGCATGTCGCTGTGGAAAGAAGGTGGTGTTAGAAAGGGGAATAACATTTACTGCTCAAGAATCCTGCATGTAGGGCAAAATGTACCTTGTTCTTCTGGAGCTGTTTGCAAACAAAGGTTGTTCCTTTTTAAATCCAAATGTAGAAAACAAAGTCTTCTTACTATCAAGAACTTCCTCTGCACTTGCTTCTTTGCCAGTTCTCCAAATATACAGGTATCTTTTCTGACTAAGAATTTAATGATTCATGTGCTTGCTGGATGGCTGACCAAAAGGATTGCTTCAGTGCTGAAACAACGATTTTGCAGTGGGCTGATTACTGTTGCAAGGCTGCCTCTGCACACTGTAAAGCCAAATTAATAGAAGAAAGTAAAACAGCACTTGTAGACAATCAGTATAATGTAATGAACCTTTTGAAGTTTTACCATCCTCTTTCCCTATAATTCAGGTAGTTTCAGAAGACTGGAAAGAATAGACAGGTTTTATTTGGCTGCTTTCATACTTAAGGTGTCACAAAGCAAAGTTTTGGAAGGAGAAAAGAAAAATAAGCAAGAAAGGACTGAGTTCTAGCATTGTAATAGGAGATACAGTCAAAATACTATGTTTGTTGATTGATGTGATTGTGTTAGGCAGCTCAACTTTCCGCCTTTTCAAAAAAGACAATTTTCAGAAGAAATAAATATGACAATATAAGACTTTTTAAATGCTAGAATTTCTCTACTTCCCATTCAGATGATTGCTTAAAAAGAATTCACCAGTTGGATTAGAAGCATTGTTACCACGTAATCTATGACCTTTGTCAACTTGTGAAGAGAGGATGTAAGAGAGTATTGCCATTTTAACCCCTTAAATGCACTGTTCCTTTCAAAACAACCTACATTTGCACAGGTTCTCTGCATTTATGCAACTGTGGAGAAAAAGACAAAATGGAAACACAATTATGAGCTGTTTAAGGGGAACCAGTTCACTGAACTGCGCTACCACTACTGGAACTAATACTTGAACCTTTCTGTCACTGGCAATCTCCAAGATTTTATCGGCTCTGAAAATCTTCTAATTACACCTTCTGCAAGCACAGAAATCAGACAGAGGAGCAAGACTGCCTCAGAAGGAGGAGCTGTTTTATGTAGTCAAATTCCAGAAAGCATCCTCACAGCCTCTGACATGATGGACATCACAAATGTCCTCAGTAAGTGGATTCATAGTGATGTTGGGCCATTGTAAAGTGTGTATAGTTGTTGCAGTTGTGCTGAGGAGAAAGGTACACTTCAAATTCCTTTTTTTTTGTATATTTCATTTTGGGGATGTCAGTGAAGTATAATGCCTTGTAAAGGAGGAAGGAGTGAATTACAAGACTGTATATGGCTCAAATATTTGTTTTCATTGCCTGAGCTTGCAGCCTAAGTCCTTTCCAAAGTGCTTTTGAAGATGCTTTTCAGCATGCCCAACAAAAAACGTACTTCATTAGTAGTCACTAGATGAAGCTGCACTTTCTAGTAAATGGGCTAGCTTGGCAAAAGCATTTCATGCCAGAGCCCATTACAATAAACTTCAGTAGAACAACATAGTGAAGGAGCATGACTAGGCCAAGAAATTTTTGTATTGCTGAAACATGAGAGAAACATTACAGACAATTGCTCTGTACTCCGCTGAAAGGATACAGTTTCACTTCAGCCAAATTCCTGAGTGAAAGTTCCTGGTCTTTCTACTGAATAGGGCAAAGTTGTGTTGAGCCATTCAGGATTTATATGTTTTATTAATTCTTTATGTATCAATAGGAGTAGCGCTGACAGTTATGGTGAAGTCCTCAAAATTTGAGGTATGGGGGGAATGATGTAGAATTCATGAATTTAACAGCTTTATGACACAGCTCATAAGGAGTTTGTCTTGATGATCCCTTAATACGAGGGGAAAAATAATAAAAATAAAGAAGAACGCAAATGCACAGTTTATGGAGGAGGACTTAGATGGTGATGTCATGATTGTTGTTAGCTATTGCAGAGAACGAAAGCTAAGGTAGCCTTCTGCTGGGGTCTCTTGAGCTTTACTTCCGAATTCTCCCCTAATACCCATAGACTTTGGTCAACAAGGGTAAATCAGGAGAAATTAGACATGTTCCTGGGTTTCAGCAGTCTTGGGTCATCACTTCTAGCAGTGAACAAATGCTAAAAGGAGTGCATATGTTCCTCTTCACTTTGCATGTTATGGACAGTTCTCACAGAGAAGACGTATTAGTCACATTAGGTCAAACTGCTGCCAACAGAATAAGAGTAATTTCAATACAGTTTACCAGTAAATATAGCTGGAAAATGTGATGGAATGAGAGCCAGACCTGAACAGTTACCTATGTATTACTACACCAGTTTTAGAACTTAGGCAAAATGTCAAGGACTGATCATTATTCATGAAAAAACACGGAAGAAAATCCTTCAGGAAAAAAGCCTTTTTGCACCAATGATGCCAATAATGTCTCTACCCTCATTTCTGAACAGACATGAGGACCTGGGATTCGGCAACATTCTTGTTTTGTGGTAAATATTCAAATAGCACCAAATGAGTTAGTGATGTTTCCAGCAATATATGTACTCTTGTCTTTTGACTGATTCCTTGATGCCATATGTCTGTGCTCCCACACCTTCTTTCGTTATTCTCTGCCCTGGATGGAGCATGAACCTCTGACTGATGTAGGCTGCTGTTTGGCCAGCTGCATTGAGGCTGTTCTTTCCCTTAGGCTCCTCCTCACCCAGTGGTTTTTAAGCTGTGCAAAGTGTTTGGTGCACAGTCCTCACTGAAAATGTGGGCTAAGACTTTTTAAGACTGTTAGGAGGAAATGGCTATTCGGTATTTAATTTGCTTCCTTTTTGTCCACCTAACCTTGGCCTGCTCCAGAAGTGGTTCCTGCAAAAGTTAGGATCACCACTCTTGCAGTTACAACAACTTCCCTGCATTGCCTTGCAAGTGCAGTGCTACCTGCAATCACTGCCTGGTGCAAAGCTTTTCTGACAGATCTCTTTGGCTGTCTTCACACAACTGCTCCTTCATCACAGCTTGCCAAGGGACCCTAAGGAAGTAATTCCTTCTCTGGGGAAATCTATTCTAGGGCTTTTATGTCACTCCATTCCCCTTATGTGTATATTGACCTCTCCAGTAGAAAGAAATTTTTCCGTTGAAGATTTGTCGTTGTCCTAGATAAGGTTAAAATTTCCACTCTTATAATCCCAGTGGAAAATAGGCAGGAACAATACTAGTTTAGGTTGTTGCCAGATGTCCTGTTTTTCAGCTTCATTGCCCAAAACTGAAAGTACAAGACTAGAGTAAACTGTAGCTCTTAACTAGCAACATGTTGTTTAACTATTTAGGGAAGTTTCAGGGGCTGGCAGATAGGAAGTGGTTTGTTATACCTTCCAAACTAGCCATGAAGAGGCATGGTATGAAGAACCCCCAGTGTTATTTTCTGACAATAACTACATTTTAAAAATCAGACTAGAAACTCTTTCGGAGCTGATTTGTTCTGTGAAGCACTTGCCTTCCTAGACTTGCTTAATTCATTACTTAAAAGATCTTGAAATATATAAATCTACCTGAGACACAATTGAGAAGTGCCTTTAACACCTTATTTTAAATATGTTATGATATAAAGTAATACTTTGACTAGAAAGAACAAATCTCATAATGCCATTTAGATAAATGAAGATGTTTTCTTATTTATGTTATTCCAGTTATATGAACTAAATATTCTGGGATCAGACAACAGTACAGAATACTTTTGTAAGTACCTTTGATATTGGTAGGAATCATCCTGACTTGCTTTATCAAAAACATGGAGGAATGTCACACATTGCTATCAGCTTTCTGTAAAATAACTACAAGGTTTGCACTTACAGAATTGCCAGAATAGAACCGCTGTTGTTGGTCAAATGTTCAAAATATTTTTCTAATTCCATGGCACTAATATCTTGTCCCCATAATGCTTGCATTATTTCTAAAAGATTAGTAAACACACTGTAGTAGTAACTCAATTAATATTCATAGGAAATAATTGTCAAGGGAGTTTGTTGATCTTGCAATCTGAATGAAAGATAAAGTAGGTTTCTGATGGAATTTTTTAAATGCAAGCTACATGCTTTTTTTTCTCCTCTTAAATTAAAAAAAACCTTAAACAAAAAAAAAACTGAGAAAGATTCTGTCATACCGATAGTACTACCAGCTGTCTAGACACATAAGTAATGATGTGAGGTGATGCTGTGATGGAGCACTTTCCATTCTTCTATTCCTCCTTGCAGTTAGACTCTTTCTTATTAAGGAAAATGTATATTCCCTGTTTAAGAATTTGCAGCTTGAAATAAAAAGGAGAATACATTTCAGAGAAGGAGGGGAATACTGTCATTATCATTGTAACTACATTTTTTGCATAATCTTTATGATAAATGAATGTAAAGCAACAGAAGCTAAGGAGGGTTTGTGCAGCATTTTGTTACTGTGTCTGTAAAACCTTTTTCTCTCTCTTTTCTTTCTCTCTAGAATGTTAAATACAAGCCCTAGCTTGGGAATCGATAGTTCAATTAGATTATATGGTAGGTTTTTGGATGACTGTTAGCATAGCCAGGAGATTACTTTCCTCGGATATCGGGAGGAAGCTGCTCTGGAGTGGAAGCCTGGAGCTGTACCTTTAGGTAGCCTGCAGTGGGACAAAACTGCAGTAAGAAATAGCCATAAGCTTGTGGTTTTATATTATGCTTTCTGGATGCTCAGGGACTAAAACATAATTAGCTATCCCGCATCCAGAAAGGAAACAGAAAGCATTTGCAATACATACAAACAATGAAAGGAAGTATTAGGCCCAGGTCCCAAAAAGTATGTACTTAACTTTAAGTGTGCAAGTTGTTGCACTGGAGTCAACAATACTGTCTAAAAGTGCTTTAGAGTACTGAAACATGACTGCCATAAAATGACTCTGCACAGACATTATGGGAAAGCTGACTAGAAGACTTCATTTTTAAAGTAAAAAAAATTATGTTCCATGTTGAGGTAAAATTCAAACTATAGTTTGCTTTTCAAAATCTTTAATAAGCATAGATGCATGCATATAACACTGCCTAAAAGCATCACAAATAGCTTGGCCAAGAGAGAGAATGCACTACTGACCTCCTAAAATAGATGTTTGTAAATTCTCTTTTCCAAAAAACCTCAAGCAGAGTGTCTGCTGTTCTGTAACATCAACATCCATGTGCATTGCACAAAGGCCGTTTTGAATATTTGCTGGATACCTAAAGGCTAAAATGTTTGAACATGGACTTATTTTGTGGCTATGAGATCATTCATATAAATTGCGCTAGATTAAATAGGCTTTGGTTTGCATTTTCCCCACACACACACTCATCACACATAGACAAGTATATTTCATTTTGGGAAGCTTAATTTTTTATAGACTATTCCTGTAAAAATGTTACATGGATTGTAGTAGAGATAAGCATCTATTCTCTGTGTTAAATAGTAGTGTGTAATTTCTAAAGCAAATGTTATCATCTAGGTGGTCTTCTGGTAAATCCTTAAAATAAGAAATAAACCCGAAATGTTAATTTAAAGAGGGCTAAAGATTTCCATAAAGATGCCTTTTCTGGAAGCAACCTTTTACTTTTATAAATGATCTGTCTGTTCAATAGTATAGTAATATTGCAGGCATCCTTTGTGAAGCTCAGGCATTGCTCATTATCGTAATATTTCCAGATGAGAGGTTTGAAAAGGTTAGTCTTTATTCTTAGAGTAACCAATTTAGAGAAGCTGTAACGAATCACAATTAGAAAAATCACACATTTTATATTGATCAAACTCCAGTTGCTCACTCAAAGAATTAATTAGAAGGGAACAAGAGCAGCAAAAGGTGCTGGGGTATTTTGAAGTTCAGAGTGCATAAGAGAGCCCTGATATCCTACGGAATCCTGGCTGCTTGTCTGGGTAGAGTTTCCTCTTTTTTCATTTGTTTCCAAACGTGTCTACAACTGTCCTAACCTCTTTATAAAGAGCACTAAGGTTTGTAAAAGAAGGAATGAACTTGGCAGTGTTTATTGGTGCCTTCTGTTGCATGAGGGAGAACAGAACTGCAACTGATCTCTGAAAGCGGAGCCACCAGGGAAGCTAGTGACACCAGCGGAAGAAGCAGGAAGCTCCGAAAGGACCTCTTTACCAGGGAAAACTGAACACGGGGATATAATAGAATGGAGTTGGAAAAGAGGAAGGTGCAAGTAGAAAAAGAATAATATTAGCAGTAAATATCACAGAAAATTAGGGACATGTTTTAGGGGTGGACTTGGCAGTGTCAGGTTTACAGTTGGACTTGATGATCTTAAAGGTGTTTTCCAACCTAAACCATTCTATGATTCTAAATAACACAATCCTTTTCCTGACCTCATCTAAGATAAGCATTATGGCAAAGATATGCTGTTGTATTTTCCCATTGCTCACTGTTTGGAGAGAGTTGTCTTGCTGTCTCATTCTCACCTACAAATATAGCATTATATGAGATACAAATGCATTATCTAAAATCTAGTTACCATCCTTAGGCACCTAGAATGGAGAGCTACGCTGCACATAATGACAATTGCCAATGTGTTGATGAACAACTTCTGAACTTTGCTTGGTGTTACGGAGTCTCCATAAGTATTGGTTTCTGTTTTGATTGCACATCTATTTACTTTCATCTTTTCACCTTTATGTTGGGCCAGAAATCAAAGACTTAACAGTGACAGTTTACATGGCAACAACCCTGTAAATGTAAATAGAAAAGAATTGATGAGGTCGTTACTTTAAAAAATGAGTTATCTGCTGAGGTATGCCAACTGTTTCTGATCAAGTCTTGTCAAAGGAAATGGAAAGTACCTTACCAAGCATTGGATGGGGAGATGGGCGGAGATAAGCTTGGATGGACTGACCTGAATGGAAGCAGATTTGCATGATTTAGAAGAGATATGCTAAGGGAGGAAATCCTGGAGTTATACATTTAGATTATTATATAACACTGGACACGAAAACTGTAAACCAAAGGAATAAAGCTTTGCTTAAACTACAAAATATACATGCAAAATGTGCTGGATAGTCAAATACAGACACTGCTGAAGCCTGGAGAGAAAGCCAAATTCCCATGAGTGCAATGTGGTGGGACTCAGACATCATGAACATCTGACTGTGCAAACGGCAGTGGACCTGTGATACATGTATTTCACTGCCTGGGTTGACAGAACATGAAAGGTTCTTTGGTTTTCACTAAAATAGAGAGAAAAGTAACCATAAAGTATAGGGATTCTGTTTCATCCCTTAGTCTTCTACACTATTTGAAGATAGCAAAGAAAAGGAGTCTCTGTTTATTTGGGAAGTGTTGTCATTTCACATTACTTTCACAACAAGGTAGAGATGAGTTGAGATGAGCCCCAGCAACAGAGCTCAAGATCTGAATGACCCCAGAGACTGGGAGATGTCTTTGTTCTGTGCTTACACACCCATGTGCTGAACCAGTAAGTGGTTAAACGGCAATTGTTCCAAGTCTTTATGTGATAGATAAGGAAAGACAAATGTTGTTTTGCCATTCCCCTAAGCATCAAAGCTTAGCCTTGAAAAAATGTTGAAGAAAATAAAATTATAAAAATCCCAAGAATTAATTGGCCACTGCAACTTTTAAGGGTCACAGCCTTACAGGCTTTAAAGGCAATTCTTCTGGTTCATCAACCATGCCTATGTAAGAGGGACAGGCTGCCACCACTTCTGCAGTGATTTGTGCTCTGTCCGGTGTCACTGGGTTATTCTCCCTCAAGAAAACACCAGGTGTAAAACAACCTAGTGTCAGTGCAGCTGCCACGATGCGAGTGAGAACCTGTCATGATATTGAAAAATGCCACTGATGACAATGGATGTGTGCCCCTTTCTTCTTGCTCCCTCCACTGAAAACTGTTAGAAGTTGAAGGCTGATAGCTGATGCCATGTTAACAGCAGCAATGGATATACCAAGGTGAGGAACAAGTACATTCAGCGTGAATTATTGTTTCACATTTTCTCTACAAAATCAATGACTGATATAAATTGAGCATATCTCTGTAAATAAAATTTTAGCCAACCTACAAACCCCCCCATGATTTGTTTGCCTGCATCTTATCTCTTTAGAAATTATTAATGTTTTGTGGTATCAAGGCTGTAAGTCAAACTAGAGACATTATTAAAAATCTAGGAGAAACAATGTAAAAAAAAATGCATGTGATGAAACTTCAAATCCAAAATGATGTTAGAATGGTATAGGTTGATCATGTTCTTATTAATCTAAAACTTTCATGCCATAAAATAGACTGATCCCTAGAAGTAGTGACTGCAGCTTAACAGCTGTTTTGTACACATGTAGTTTATTTTTTCTGGCAAGATACAAATGAAAGTATGGTATCTGCTCCAGTGAAGTCATATGAGAGAGGGTTGGAGATAAAAAGTAGACATGGAAGATACTTAAGATTAATCACATCGTGTGATTACAGCTGAACCAAACTCTGCAGCCTCAGTTCTGTGATGCTCCTGTCCTTGTGTTCCTCTGGGAGAGGGGCTGTGTCTCACTTTTGCTCATGAAGTGTCTTCCCTTCCTCACCTTCCCACGCACTCTTGGACATCTTGGCCATGCTATCTCTTCCAGTCTCCACAATTCAACACTAACTGAGGCTTTCTGGAGATGCTTCTTCCCTTCATTCTCCCCCCAAAAAAGGGAAAAAAAATGAGTTTATCACCTTTGGAAGAAGGGGGAAGCAACTGAAGAAGAGTACAAGGATCTCGTTAGGTCATGCAGAGAGGGAATTAGAAAGGCAAAAGCCCAGCTAGAGCTCAACCTGGCCACGGTCGTGAGGGACAACAAAAAATACTTCTATAAATACATTAACAACAAAAAGAGAGCCAAGGACGATCTCCATCCTCTACTGGATGCGGCGGGGAACATTGTCACGAAGGATGAGGAAAAGGCTGAGGTACTTAATGCCTTCTTTGCCTCAGTCTTTAACAGCCACACCAGGTATCCTCAGGGTATCCGTCCCCCTGAGCTGGATGACAGGGATGGAGAGCAAAATAGGCTCCCCATGATCCAGGAGGAAGCAGTTAACGACCTGCTATGACACCTGGACACTCACAAGTCTATGGGGCCTGATGGGATCCACCCAAGGGTACTGAGGGAGCTGGCGGAGGAGCTTGCCAAGCCGCTCTCCATCATTTATCAACAGTCCTGGTTAACGGGGGAGGTCCCGGATGACTGGAGGATTGCCAATGTGACGCCCATCTACAAGAAGGGCCGGAAGGAGGATCCGGGCAACCTGATCTCCTTCTATGACCAGGTAACCTGCCTGGTGGATGAGGGAAAGGCTGTGGGTGTTGTCTACCTGGACTTTAGTAAAGCCTTCGACACTATCTCCCACAGTATCCTCCTGGAGAAGCTGGCGGCTCGTGGCTTAGACAGGTGCACTCTTCGCTGGGTGAAAAACTGGCTGGATGGCCGAGCCCAGAGAGTTGTGGTGAATGGAGTGAAATCCAGTTCGCAGCCGGTCACAAGTGGAGTCCCCCAGGGCTCAGTTTTGGGGCCGGTCTTGTTTAATATCTTATCGATGATCTGGATGAGGGGATTGAGTGCTCCCTCAGCAAGTTTGCAGACGACACCAAGTTGGGCGGGAGTGTTGATCTGCTCGAGGGTAGGAAGGCTCTGCAGAGGGATCAGGACAGGCTGGATCGATGGGCCCAGGCCAATTGGATGAGGTTCAACAAGGCCAAGTACCGGGTCCTGCACTTGGGTCACAACAACCCCATACAATGCTACAGGCTTGGGGACGAGTGGCTGGAAAGCTGCCCCGCAGAAAAGGACCTGGGGGTGCTGGTTGACAGCCGGCTGAAGATGAGCCAGCAGTGTGCCCAGGTGGCCAAGAAGGCCAACGGCATCCTGGCTTGTATCAGAAACAGTGTGGCCAGCAGGAGTAGGGAGGTGATTGTGCCCCTGTACTCAGTGCTGGTGAGGCCCCACCTCGAATCCTGTGTTCAGTTTTGGGCCCCTCACTACAAGAAGGACATTGAGGTGCTGGAGCGTGTCCAGAGAAGGGCGACGAAGCTGGTGAGGGGTCTGGAGCACAAGTCTTATGAGGAGCGGCTGAGGGAACTGGGGTTGTTCAGTCTGGAGAAGAGGAGGCTGAGGGGAGACCTTAACGCTCTCTACAATTATCTGAAAGGGGGTTGCAGAGAGGTGGGTGTTGGTCTCTTCTCCCAAGTGACGAGTGACAGGACAAGAGGAAATGGCCTCAAGTTGTGCCAGGGGAGGTTCAGGCTGGCTATTAGGAAAAATTTCTTTACTGAGAGAGTGGTGAGACACTGGAACAGGCTGCCCAGGGAAGTGGTGGAGTCACCATCACTGGAGGTGTTCAAGGAACGTGTGGACATGGCATTGCGGGAGATGGTTGGACTTGATGATCTTAAAGGTCTTTTCCAACCTTAATGATTCTGTGATTCTGTAATGGATCTCATGTTGGAGTGCCCCTGCCCTCCCTCCCTCCTCAAAAATGGCAGTAGCTGCAAGATCTGTTGCAGATCCCTCTCTGAATATTTTAGAGTCTGCAGGCTGTGCAACGGAAGGGGGTGCTTCTTCTCTTTTTCCACCTTCTGCGTTCATTGAAATGTGTCATTTTCAGGAGCTCTGAAGCAGGTAGTTCTTGTATTGCTGTCCAAGTAAGTGTTCTGCACAAGATACAATGCTGTGGCCTGGATGGACATGTCTTGTCATTTGAACTTCGCCTGAAGCCTGCCTGTTGAGTCTCATTGATCTGAAAATACTTCTGTGAAAATTAGACACCCCCCCCGTCCCCCATTTTCAAACTTCATTCCAAGGCTACCGTAAGAAATATGCAAGCAGCCCACAAGACCCTATTGCTTTACTAGAGTTCTGAGTTATGGGTTTAGTGACAGGGTGTTTGGTGGTCTACAAGAAATGTTGAGACTTCACTGAAGGCCCATCATTCAAAAGCTTTGAAATCAAAGAAGATCCTCTCTGATGTCTGACAAAACTGAAAATCTGACACACTTTTATAGATGTCACAATAGATGTTGGTCATTAGGCGGGGTTGAATATTTAAAGGATTTTCAAATATCATGGGTATCTTGAAAGAAAGCCTGAAATTGCCAATGGGGAAAAGGAAGCCTGGATGTGAGGCTGGTGGTGTATCCATGACAACAAAGCAGAGGAGATGTGAATGAAGGCAGGCATTCGGAAGCAGAGCTGTGCAGGCCCCTGAAGAAAAGGCCAGATATTAGGAAAGAAGGTGGAGATGGTTGCTGGTAGACAGGCTCAAAACACGGGGAAGGAATTTGATTAGCAAAAGCACAGATGCGTTTTACAACGTGCTGTGCTTGTGAATGGTATATGGAGACTTTTATGACGTGAGAGGAGGATGTTGACTCTAAAAGGAGGAAAAAAGCAACTGTAGAAATTATTTGGAGGAAGAAATATATCAGGTGATAGGGATTCAGTGCAGGGGCAGGTATCTATGATGTCTGCAGAGAACACTGTGCTATTGACTGCAACATAGTAGGAAGGAAAGGACAGCTGGGAATGGAAATTATTGGTGCCCATGTTTTAAGCGTGAGTTGTTCCAGTTGGAAATGCCAGATGTGGTTTTGGCTGGACAGAAATCAGTGTGAGTACAGACGTGCAACTGAGCTTGTCAGCAAAATATTGGCAGTTGGAGCATGTAAATGGCTACCACCTACCTGGGATGGGATGCAAGCAAGGGGAAGCAAAGAAGTAAAGAGTTTGCTACATGGATATATCTCTGGATTCTCTCTAAGCTCTGTCCCTGTCCTGCTATGTGATACTGGACAAGTAATTTAAATCTGTTTCTTATCCTATCCTGTGACTTTATATAATTCACAAATACTGTGAAAAGTATGTTTATTTGTTTTTTAATTCTCTGTATGTACAAAGTTTATTCTGATTGTCCTCGCTTTCAGTTAAGTCTTTTAAATGCTACCTTACTGAATTTACAAATGAAAAATAAGAAGATGTGAAAAAGTCTGAGGAGCACTGCACTGCAGAATATCCCAAAGTCACAGTCAGTCATTGTCTGCCATGTAGCTCTCACTGCTTATACTCATTACCTTGAGAAGACTTCTCCATCTGCCCCAGTGTTTGGATTACCAGTTCCCCAACTGGCTTTTGCAGCCCTATGGGGCCCTTTCTCACCCCTGAGAGTGCCAATGTTGTTGAGGTTGCCTGGTTCTAAAACATTTGAGTCCAAGTCTCTGTTTGTTTGCTCTATGAATGTAACAGCATTCTAGATTTATTTTTTATATTTAACAATTAAACATTATTTTTTGAAAAAGAAAATTCTTCTGATCTGTTTGTTCTAGAATAAATATACATTTATTCTAGACGATCTAAGAGTTTGATTTTCCTGATTACAAAATAGAAAGTAAAGCTACGAATGAAAAAAACCCCAATAAATGACAATTCTGTTGTTTACTTAACCAATGACCTCTTCATCTGCTTCAGCATCTTGGCTAATTTTGGGGAGGCTTCCTCCCAGTTCAGGCTACTATGTCTTGGAGAATTTTTCTGAGGTTACATATCCTCTGAATTTTTTTCCAACCTTAAAGTAATTTTCTATTTAGTTCTTGGCATGTTTCAAAGCCCATATTGCTCATGGCTGGTTACATTTTTGGTAAATGGATGTAACCATTCTCTTCTTTTGATTGACTACCCTGAAAAGCAGTAAGCTGGAGTGCTCTTCAGGAAGACATGGAACTACACACAATTTAGGATAAATTCAACTGAGCAAAAGAGAGATTAAGGCTACACAATTTATAGCTTATGCTCGCAACGTGTGCCAGTTGTGGCCTCTGAGTACACCCTGCTTCCTTTCTAGTAGTTCAGTGTTTTACTGGAGAGACAGATTCTACAGATCTGGCCACTTAGTATCATTTGCTAGGCTGTTCTAGGCCCATACAGCTTTATATGCTGCTGGCACACAAGCAACTGTGGACTCATAAATCTGACCTGTAATCTTTTTTGTTTTCCTGTAAAGTGGCATGTGTATTTGTTTGGTTTCCCACAAATTCTGCTGTTGCTGAGAGCAGATATAGTATATGGATGATGTGCTGGCATGGCTACCAGGCTCGATATCAGGTGACAAAATAGTCTGGGAAATAAGTTGTAGTGTCTCCTGAGTAAGTTGTAGTGCCTCCTGAAGATTTTGCTTTTCAGCCCTTGGCAACACAAGAAATAGTAATGTGAATTTATTTTTAAATATGGCATCACAAATTAAAAATAAGCTTTCTCTTTTTTCACCTGTTTAAATGCAAGCATGATCTTTGTGGTGTTTTGAAACAGCTTCTTTACATCCATAAATTTTGATGATAAGGTTACTACCTAAAGAGTTAATTTCTGGGAACATATACCCAGAGCCAGAATTCTCCTTGACCAATAAAAAACCCAGATTGAGTTACTACTTTATTGCTTAATAACCTACTAGGTTTTGCTTTGATATTTCTTCTTTTAGTCACTAAGAAAGTCACAGATACTTTTCCAAGAATTGCACAGAGTGGAGTAGGTGTTTCTTATTATTTCTTCAGATGTTTACGTTTTTAGCACTGGAGTCTGCACTGGCCTAGGGACAGAGCAAACTTATGACTTTGGTCTTGTGGCAATTATTTTAAATACTTTTGACTATGATTACTACATGAACAGAACTTTATGCACCATCAATATTTCAAATGTAAATAAAATAGTTCTTTAAAAATGAAGATCACTTAAAACGTAGTGCTGCTTGAATGTTGAGGAGCCATTATGTTTAATAGCATTTTTAAACTATTGAAGTTGAGTGGTTACTTTTTATTTTGCATTTAGTCACTCATGGGAGACATTTATTTTGTCTCATACTCTGCAAATAGTGATGCTGTTAGTAGAGAAGGTTCTCATTTTGAATAATGGTCTCATTTATATAATATCCCTTAGTATAATATATTCATATCTTAGAGAGGAATTGAAAATTCACAAACTGTTAAGGGTTGTACAGAAAATCAAATGAAACATATATCTATAAAAAATCATGGGGGAAGGGAAGCAAAAGGGTGAATGTCCTATTCTAGTAATTATTTGGTTTGAAGTTAACACCCTTTTTTAGCAATGATGACATAAATAGGAAATTATGATAATAAAAAAATAATTTGTATTATGGATTAGAGACAATTTTTTGCAATATCGTTGGACAGTGAACTCCAGGAAATTCGGAATGGCTGACTGCATGAAAACACAGAAAGAAATTATGGAATTAGATGCAGCAGTTTTTATAGCCCTGACTTAGCTTTATGTAGGCATTTGAGAGCCATTCTTGCTATTTTTTATTCACTTTTTATGGCTATTCCAGCATGTTCCAGTGATTCTCTTTTTATGCTGTGGTAGCACCAAAAAGAAAGGCTCATTTATTTGCTACAAACCTTGCAGAAAAATGAATAAAAGACTGATTCATCGTTTGTTCCACACAACATATTTTTTTCTATTACTTTTGGGTACCTTGCCAAACGCCTGGGTTTATATTTCCTGATCCTGAGTGCTTTGAAATTTGAACCAGAGAAATGGACAAATTGTAGGTATAAGTGTACAAGTCTTTCTGGACACTCTTGATTAAGACAGAGAAGTAGAAGTGGGAACCAGAAACGCATACACATTTAGAAGTACTTAAATCATTGCTGGGGTGATGGATGTTGGGTATGTGCAAATGCTGGAAGCTATATATATGTAGCCACCTTCTTGAATATACAGCTGTTATTGCTATCAACAGGAATTTGACCAGAATAGTATATATCTCTACCTATTTAGGTAAATGCTTTTAAAACAGTTATTACAAAATTAGCACTGACTTTGCTAGACTTTGCAATTACCAGAGCTGTAAATGGAAAGTCAGCAACAAATTTTGGAGGTTTCAGTATGGTGTTGGACTCTGTGTTTTGCTCAACTCAGATCATGTCAGAGGGGACAAATCAATGTATTGCAGCTTAAATCGATAAAGATTCTGTAGAAGCAAGTGAGAGAGATAGTCAAAAAATCTGCGCTACAGGACTATCTTTCAATTTGTTATGCCATTGTAAATTTTAAAATATACTTTAGTTTTAAAGAAGCAAACCTTGCAAATTCCTCTTTTTCCTAAAGCAATCAAAATCTGTATGGATTCAGGCAATACCTTTTTCAGTAACCATGTATCATTTAGCTACCCATTTGTGCTTTGTAACCTTGACTTGATAAAGCTGTTTTAAAAGTTTTAAGAAATCTTTTGTATGGAGGATTGTTAATACATGGAAAGGATCCTATTGCTTTATCTAAAGACTAATGCACTACAGTAGCCTTTTCAGTGAATATAAGCTATCTTCTCCAACACGTCTGTAATTCTGTTAAATATCTATTTAAAAGATGTCTAACAGTGTTACTAAAGTGATAGATGTTATTTTTACTTTTAAAACTAAAAAGTACAGCACCTTCTGAAATACTTTAAGATCGTTTATGTGCAAAATGAATGCATGGTATACTTTAAAGAATAGATTTTTCAACTCGGTAATTTTTGCACTCTGAGATTGTTTCAATTACTACAATAAGGGAATTTGAACTCCAAATAATTGGCACAGCATTGTGAGTTTTATGTGGAATCTGTGGTCTTTTGAGCATGAAACATAATTGCTCTTTGCTTTTAGAAAGGTTTTCTTACAATAGCATATTTCCTCATTCTCATTAATGGAAATTAAATAATTTACTTTTTTTTAACTTGCAAAGTTTGGGCACATTTCTGTTTAAATTTATATCTCTGTTATCTATCTAAGTCATGTATTACAGGTATTTTTGCATTCTAACTATTAGTGTAGCATACAAATGTCATAGTTAATAATTGATGCAATTTGTATTGTGCTGTATGGCTTGGTGTAAAATTTTAATGTAAGCAGGAATTTGTAAAGAAATTTTCAAAGGAAATGTTCTGATAGCAATACTAAAAATTTTTTTAATGAACTTCAGTGTCATATGTTATATAGAGGCATAGATAGATATACGTGCTTGATACATATTTTTCTCTATTAAAATTAAGTTCTACAGACATAGAGGTATCTTGGAGAAATTGCTAGCCAACTATCTTATTTCCTTTGCCTTCCACTATCTGTTAAGGAACTTTTAAGTCAGTAGATTCATGGTGAATCTCACTTTTGTAATGCAAATAAAACAAATATTGTCTGTATGATTATAGTTACTTGATCCCCGAGGCTGTACTCTCTTACATGCGATGTGCACTTATTACTGCCAAGACATGGCCCTTGTCCAATGTATACAATCTAAAGAAGAGTTTAGGCTCTATACTCACGTTTACACTTTCAAATCACTGCACTTTTGTTATCTACACTGTGTGTGCACAGTAACTGATGAACAGTGGTTTTGCTTGCACACTATGGACAGTGTTTGGTAATCAGCATATCTTCTGGTCCAAGATTTCTACGTATCTTCATCCATAGCAATGCTTTATGAATTTGAGGCTGCTGTATTCCTTATTTTGGGACCTCTACCTGAAGTTGTCAGAGGTGTGACATCTGGAGTCAGGCAAAGTAACTTCTATGTTTCTTCTCCATGTGCAAGCTATCTCAGCACTATAGAAAAGCCTATGGTCAGTTGCTCTTCAGAAGTTTACTGTCACATATTCTTACTCACCATGGTGTTGTTGAAAAGTGAAACCACAGATATAGTCAGTGGAATAACGATACTGTACACTGGTTCCCAAGAAGATGTCATGCATTCCCCTTCCAAATCACTGTCCCTGTTCCCACTCACAGACATAATTTTAAAATCACTGTTACTTCTTTAAAAAAAAAAAGAGAAAAAGAGGCAAGCTTTTCTAAGCACAAAAGAAAATGTTAAGGTCTAGGGCAAAAGTGGATTTATTGAAAGTGTTTTGCCGCATACAGTGCCTCAACTCCCAAGAAGTGCAAGAATTGCAACACATGCCTTTGCCAAGCATTCTTTGTTGCTTAAGCTGTGTGTAGCTGCTCATTTAGCATGCAAGTTTTCTGCCTCACTATAAGACACCTATTTCTCCTCTGACAGAACAGGGCATCTGAGTCATCCCATCCAATCCAGACACCTTTTTTTTTAGGAGTTGCAATGCTTGTGTGCTTAATGTTATTAATCTGGATCTTGCCCCATATGTGTGGCCTTTGTGCCTGGCATCAGGCTTTTGACAGAAAAAGCGAAGTTTCCAGTGGTGACATGAAATAATGTGGAAGATTCATGGTTTCTATGTGAGATGATAGTCTAGAAAGGTCCATGCTACCTGAATTTTTAGAAGATACAGAATATTTTATGTGATAGCAGAACATCTATCCATAGACCTTAATAGTGGGACCATTGTTCCAGGTTAACTTCTTCTTGCTAACTTAAGAAACCTTTTACTGGATGTGTGGATAAAATAACGGAACTGTTTAAATTGATCATAAATAGCTGTAGAATCTCTATGGAGTGTGCTTTTTGGAAGACTGGAAAGCAAAAAATTTTGAGACTGAGCATAAATACCAATAGGTTACATCTTCTCTGTGTCTGGTTTTGTAATGAATTTTGCACAGCCTCCATGAGAAGAAAAGAAGGCTGTTCAGAATGTTCTGAAGATCAGGAAGTGAACGTTTCGAGTGGCCAGAGTGGAAGTTTCAAAAAAATAAGACCTCCCCCCACAGGCACAGAATGACAGAAATATTATACCTGGACATCAGGTAAAAGGGCCAGTTGTGAGGGACTTGTACTTTGTGTTAAAGCTTTTTTATAACTAGAAGTACAGCATGACATCTTGAGGAATTCAAACCACACAAAAGTAGCATGCCTCTACATCAAAACACAGAGGAGTAGTGTGAATGAGAGAGGACCTTCTCTTCCTGGAAACTGTCCATAGTAAAAACGCCTTTTTAAAATGAATCTCCTTGATTATTAACCTATGTCTTGTTACTATTTTGTGGTAATTGTGGAACATACTGAGCAGAGAGAAAGAAGTGAGTAAGTACTATGCTAAGCTTATGGACATAAGAAGGTACCCATAGTGTCTGTCTTTCTGCATTATCATATGAAAGAATGGAGAGTTTATATTTACTTTTTGGTGATTAAGTGAATGCCAGTTTACATACCCCTGAGGCAGAGAAAAATTAGACCACCACTTCACAGGAATGCTTAAATTCTCCCCTATCCCTCATTAAGTTTTATTACAATGCATCACGTAATGCTTACTGGAATTGGTCCCATCCACAGTTAAGAGTCTCCACCTGTGATTCAGGCTAATCTTCCAGCTGTGATTCAGTTTGGGGTGATTCAGCATCTCAATGATGCTGCCTGGTACTGGGTTCACTGAGACTCACCAACATTCCAGGTTTGCGGAGCATACCACAGCTGGAATAGTATTTGTGCATTTCAGAATAATGGCAGTGATCAAATTGTACCTGGACTATCTGTAGCTCATCTGAAGTACGTTTACTTCGTTACAACAGTTAGAAGTGTCTTGAATGTGCTTCTTATTCATCATTTACTGTGATGCCTGTTTTTATGTTTGCATTACTATATAGCTGGACATTTGGGCAAGATAAAACACTTCCCCCGGGCTAGATAGTATCTCACTACAGACAGGGGAACAAAACGATGCACGGCTGATGAATAGTCAGAAATGTGACATAACTATGGGAAGTCCTTAGGAAGTGGAATTAGAAAATACAGCAATAATGATGAATTCAAAGAATGGGTTTTGGACTGAGGTGCCAGGTACCCTACAGAAGCTGAAATATACATGTACCCCAAGCGCTTGTTTCTCCAAAACAGAAACATGTTAGCAGAAATCTAAGTTGCTTGGTACCAAAATGAATTAAAAATCCCTACTTTTTATCTGAGCAAGTAGTTGTTCTTATCTTTAAATTCATCAGTAGTGTAGTTTGATCTCTTATATCTAGGCCACAGAATTTCACTGATTATTTCCTCAATAATGCTAGTTACTTGTGTTTGGCTGGCACTGATTTTCTAGTTGTTTTTGATTCAAATTTATCAGGACACAGGGAATCCACCACTTCTCTTGGTACTTCCAAGAATCTATTGCTGTCGTTGTTACAATTGTACCTTCCTTCCAGTATTTATTTTATTTGGATATTAATTCCAGACATGGTTCCCTGATACATCTCTTTCTGTGGGATTTAAAAAGCCATTTACAGCTTGGTGATTTCTTCTTTTTAAGGTGTTTAAATGTTGCAATCACATCTCAATCTTCTTTTGCTAATCTACACAGACCAAATTTGAACCCTTATTGTAAGTTCTTCATCCCTCACATCATTTTTCTAACTCCTGGATCCATTTTTAATATAATTTAAAAACCGTGGTCACCAGAATGTACATAGTGTCCCAGTACTGCTGCAGAGAAGGGTAAAACAATCTCCCTACTACTGCAGGAAGTGAAGGGAGAAAATAAAGTTTATGATATTGTATCTATTGCTTGTTTGTGTAAGATTAAAAGGGAGATGTGTTCCCTCTCCTAAAGATGTCATCATATAAAAGTTTAGTTCTGCAAAGTCCTTATTCACCTGGCTAACCTCACTGATTCATTAGGTCTTACCATGCCAGCATTACCTGACATGCAAGTATGGGATGTGTTGATCTGCAAACTGACTGTAACAACGGAAATCTCTGAAGGAAGGGACTGTCATTTAATAAGGAGTTTCTGAATAGTACCTGGCAAACTGGGTCCTACCCTAGTTGCAACTTTTAGGTACTCTGAAAATATGAAAGTTAAATTTATTATGATAATAAAAGATTGTGGGAGTTGTGCTGCTGAAATCGATCAGAGTAAGATTAAACAATAAAAAGCTGGTTCAAGACACACTGAAGTAAGGGGGAGCATTCGTTGGACTTTGGATCAGTCCCAAAATTAAAGCTTTCTTTCTTAAAAGAGATTTTAATTTCACTATATAGATCTCCTACACATTTTTCCAAGGGTCTTTAAGAAATAACAACTTAAAAATCATCACCTTTCTTATGTTCTGTGTCCCTTGGAAGTATATTTTCTTGATAAATCAGTGACACAAACTTAAGTAGTAAAAATAGATGTTTTTGTTTTGCAAATATCACCTGCACGTCTTAAAGCCAGTAAGATACTGCCTGCATGTGGAAGGGGGAGAGCTGATGTATTGATCAGCTGAAGTGCTGCAGAGACTATAAACTGATAGTTAGAAGGAGGAAAGAAAAACAAAAAGAAATCACAGGAGAAGACATAGCAGCAGAAAATCTATTGAAAATAATCTACTACTGTCCTCTTCTCATCTTTTATCCCCAAATGAGACTATATCTCAGTCTGTTTCTGGTCAAGACCAAACATAACAAACCTTAAACATTTGGTTTATATTTTTTCCCCATGAAACTTCGAAGGAATTACAGAGAAAATCAAGGCATGTCTTTAAAAATTCTGATCAGGTTTCCTCTGGAGTCTTGCTGCTGGAAGAATGTCTTATGGGTAAATTTCCACTCTCTCAGCGGGGCAGTGTTTTGCATGAACTAACTCCCAGGAGAAAATGTTGTGTGCTTATTCTGTACAACAAGGCTCAGGCAGCATCTCCATATTAAACTGACCAGAGGGAGGGAGGGGAAGCAGTTGACCTGAGGGGAAGGGGGGAGGGATGAGAAGAAGAAGACAGTGTTTATTTCCAAAGCCAGACAGTGCTATTCATAAAACTGGAGAAAAAAAAAAAAAAAAAAGCACAAAAAAGCCTTCTGAAATATTTGTGCAAGTTTCCAGTATGCTATATTACTTACAACAGTTAAAGAGTGTGAATATCACCTTACCAGAAATACACTCATTAAAGGTATGAGATAAAGCTCCTCAAACAAGAAATCCTTGTGTCAAGTAATTTTTTTTAGTCTCTTTTAGAGAAAGTCAGAAAAATACTACCCTTTATTCTTTTACTGCTTGGACTTTAGGCTTTTTTATGCTTCCTAAAATATTGACTTCACTTTTCAGTCTTTTTTGAACCTGGTTGGCAGTACCTACTGTCTCACTAATGGAGCTTGTTGTTACTGGGCTATTTCTTGGTATGGTTCTGTGATTCAATACTTTTAATTATCTTTTTAATACAACATGTACGAGGTCCTAACATACATCAGATTTACTGATAAGGCCATATACCACTTGTATCAATTTATAGTCATTTTTATAATGGTATCTCGCTAATAAAATGTTATCTTATTCATTCAATTTGCATGTAATAAATCAGCAGCCTGTTCGCTTTCTTCTCATGCAGATATCGGTATAAGTGTGTACGACTGTGTGCATGTACTAAACCTGATGATGTTGCTTGCATACAAATGGAAATTAGCTTAAGAGCATTTCATTAATGAAAGTGTAGCTGTTTGCCTGTGACCCGAGTAAATTTAATACCCTAAATAAAATAACATGGGACTTTATTTTACCTCTCACAAGTCGTTTGAAAAAATGCATCCAGCCCATTTTTTCCTGCCATTATTCCCATATTACAGATTGCAGATCTAAATAATTGTAAATGGTATATGATGCTCTCTTTCAGTGTTTTTTCTCCTGTATAAGACAAATCAGGGATTCCCAGTTTACATTTTCTGTGTAATACCACTAAGACGCTGCATTATCTAGCTGTGGAAGTAGCAGCAAATCTCACTCTACATATATGCAAACAAGGATGTATTTAGCTGCTTACACTGCATTGATATCATATTTAGAAATGCGTGATATACATAATGGAAGATGAAGTAGTGCTCTATGCCCTTACTTTAAAGGTGGCCTGTAGAAAGCAGCACTTACATTGTACCTCCTTTCAGAGGAACCTGAATCAGAGTACAAATATCATGAGGATGTGGTGACAAACACAAAAATACATCAGATTTAGTCTGGATCCTTTATAAGTGTAATTACTCCCATACACATTGTAAAAGTTTGAAACAAGCTTTAAAATGTTCGGAGAAAGTGCAGAATTAGGTATTTCAGTCTTCTGTAAAAACAAGCAAACAAAAAGCCCTCCATAATTCCGTTTGTTCTCTATGCATCCATTCTTCCCTGTAGGAGAATAATCCTAATAGCCATGCTACTTAGACTTTAGACTAATTTAGGCTTGACATTAGGAAGCATTTCTTTAACAAGGGGGTGGTCAAACACTGGAATAGGCTTCCTGGAGAGGTGGTCAATGCCCCAAGCCTGTCAGTGTTTAAGAGGCATTTGGACAATGCGCTTAATAACATGCTTTAACTTTTTCTCAGCCCTGAAGTGGTCAGGCAGTTGGACTAGGTGATTGTTGTAGGTGTCTTCCAACTGAAGTAGTCCTGTTCTGTTCTAGTCTGGTCTAGTCTACTTCAAAAAGACAATTGAAGAGTAAAATCCACACATTAACAACATTTTTAGGAAAACATAAATTGGGATTCATTGCTAAGAAAGCAAATATATGACTGTAACTGTTACGGGATGGACAACTTACGTCCTAAACATAAACTGCTTCACCAAAAAACTATATAGACTAAAGACAGTGAGAGTATGTCAAAGTGATCTTCTGATAACTTTTCTCTCTGATCCACATTTTTAAGTTTTCCTCTCCTTCTGCTGAATACTTGATCAAACTTGTCTACCTGGACTTTAGTGAAGCCTTCGACACTATCTCCCACCGTATTGTCCTGGAGAAGCTGGTGGCTCGTGGCTCAGAGAGGTGCACTATTCACTGGGTGAAAATCTGGCTGGATGGCCGAGCCCAGAGAGTTGTGGTGAAAGGAGTGAAATCCAATTGGCGGCTGGTCACAAGTGGAGTCCCCCAGGGCTCAGGTTTGGGGCCGGTCTTGTTTAATATATTTATCGATGATCTGGATGAGGGGATTGAGTGCACCCTCAGCAAGTTTGCAGATGACACCAAGTTGGGAGGGAGTGTTGATCTGCTCGAGGGTAGGAAGGCTCTGCAGAGGGATCTGGACAGGCTGGATCGATGGGCCCAGGCCAATTGGATGAAGTTCAACAAAGCCAAGTGCCGGGTCCTGCACTTGGGTCGCAACAACCCCATGCAATGCTACAGGCTTGGGGATGAGCTGGCTGAATATGAGCCAGCAGTGTGCCCAGGTGGCCAAGAAGGCCAACGGCATCCTGGCCTGTATCAGAAACAGTGTGGCCAGCAGGAGCAGGGAGGTGATCGTGCCCCTGTACTCGGCACTGGTGAGGCTGCACCTCGAATCCTGTGTTCAGTTTTGGGCCCCTCACTACAAGAAGGACATTGAGGTGCTGGAGCGTGTCCAGAGAAGGGTGATGAAGCTGGTGAGGGGTCTGGAGCACAAGTCTTATGAGGAGCGGCTGAGGGAACTGGGGTTGTTCAGTCTGGAGAAGAGGAGGCTGAGGGGAGACCTTATCGCTCTCTACAGCTACCTGAAAGGGGATTGCAGAGAGGTGGGTGTTGGTCTCTTCTCCCAAGTGACGAGTGACAGGACAAGAGGAAATGGCCTCAAGTTGTGCCAGGGGAGGTTCAGGCTAGATATTAGGAAAAATTTCTGTACTTAGAGAGTGGTGAGACACTGGAACAGGCTGCCCAGGGAAGTGGTGGAGTCACCATCCCTGGAGGTGTTCAAGGAACATGTGGATGAGGCATTGTGGGACATGGTTTAATGGGCATGGTGGTGTTGGGTTGATGGTTGGACTTGATGATCTTACAGGTCTTTTCCAACCTTAGTGATTCTGTGATTCTGTGAGACCATCTTCCAGTTGGTGAAATCAGTTCATGCAGCTCTTCCTGCTGTTTGGAATCATCAGTTGAGTAAATGAAAATGGAAAGTAGAGGATCAGATTAGTGATCGAATTTACTCTAAAGATTTCTTGCGTGATTATTTTGAATGTGAGAACCTCGGAATAAAATAAGATTTAGAACTGATTATCCATGTCTGTATATCTCCATTGTTCTAAATGGAAAAATAACTTGTTCTTGCATTAAAGAAGTGTATGGACTTTATTTCCTGATCAGAAGCAAGAAGTGTACATTTGCTGTCTCTGAGAGCGGGGTGGCAAGTGTCTGCATTTGCTGCAAGAACTGCCTACTAGTTTTCTCACTGGAGACTGCAATTGGCATTATCTTGTGACTCAGTGTTCCTCAAAAGCAAGAACCCATTTAAGAAGAAACTGAAGGATTTGAGCAGAAAATGAGGTGTTTATCTTTGGGTCAGAGAAATTTAAAAGCCTGTTATGGTAATGGACCTTTCCTCCTTATTATTCAGTTTTGGGAGGACATTTACCATATTTTCAACTCCTATAAGAAAAACACTTGCTTTACTTGGGACAGCTGATCAGTGAACATGGTTCATCTGCTTCTGTTGTAGATTCTTGTCTGGCTGTACTCCTATCTGATCAAATCTCTAAGAGATACAGGTCAGGCTTATCTTGCTGTGGTAGCAACCTTTGTCCAGGGAGAAATTTTAACTTCGTTTTATGGGGTCCAGACAAATGTATAATTTATTTATATGTTTGTTTTTGATCCTTTTGAGTATGGCATGGTAAAAGACAATCTGCAAAGCTTGGTTAAAGAATCAGCTCCTTAATTTTTTCCCCAAAAAACCTAGTAATATTTTCCTTTCTTCCTCTGAAAAACAATTTCTGAAAACCTTTAAATTTTTTCCTTGGTTACATTTATATTATTAGCCTCAATAATTAAATCCTTAGGAGTTCAAACTGTTGAATCTCTGTGAACATGCAATTCTTAATTCAGAATACAGTGTGAGCTAATCAATATCCCTATCGTAATCCAGTTCTCTTTATAAAGATCTGATCCTTCCCCACTGAACTCAGGGATTGGTTTACCCTCTCAGCACAAGCAGGATCAGAATTCAGCCATGTCTTGGCCAATGTTATAGCCTCTGATAAAGACAACAGAAAATTCTATTGATGTGTGTATACAAGAAATTTGATGGTTTAAGTTATGACAGGTTTTAAAGAAATTTGTCCATCTGTTTATGAAAAGACAAGTTTGAAGGAAAATCTAAGCGGTATTCTTTAAGATAGCATCCAGCATGTTAACTGTTGAAATGGGATAACTAACTATGCTAAATTGGTACATTCTTTTCTTTTTCTCTTTCTTTTTCTCCTGTCTTCCTTTTCTTTCAAAATATTTCAGGGAGTGTTATAAACTCATAACAATGGTCTTTCTTCTAAATTTCAATACTACTACTACTAATAATAATAACAACAACAACAATAATTGTGAGGGGGGATGGGTAAAGATTCAGATTTTCCAAACAGTTTTCTCTTCTAAGCCAAAACAAAATTGTCAAATCCAAATCCAGGTAGGGAATTAATCCAAGCACAGTGGCTCAGTCACCTTTCCCATGTGAGCCGAGTGAATTTTTAAAAATTCTCCGAAGCGAGAAGTATTTTATTGTCTAAACCCCAGCTTTTCCATGTACAAATGTTTTACAAAATACATGAGTGAGAGAAAAGAATCCTAACCCTTTCTATCCAAAGGATTCATTGTTTTAGTTAATTGTTTCTCAGTCTGAGCTCAACCTTTTCCGTTTATATACGTTAGTGCCAGCTACCCTGAAATCTCTGAATGAGATGCCAAACCTGGAATCCTGGGCATATGGATCGATCATGCTACTGCATTTTATTTCCTTTCTATAACAGAGTCCTGGGTCTCCAGGCAGCTAAGTATTTAACATTAGTGTGAGTAAAGTGCTTAAGGTTTAAGCATGTGCTTAGGAGCTTTACTGGATCCATTTTATAGTTAACTAACTGACAGACTTTGAAATGATCAGAAAATTAACTTGTTATTTAATGACACTGTTTTGGAAAGAAAGTTTGTGTTACTTGTAAGTATTACAGGTAGGAGGAAGTGACTGATGATGAACATGAGAGATCATTGATACACAGTGATCTCAGATTGCTTGTTAAGATAAGTGGAAGCAGGTGATACATGTTGTAGTATGGTCAAATGGAGAAGAATAAGGGACAAAGCCAATGCTCAGAAAATGGAGACTCCGTTGTGTGAACCTGTGGCTTTAAAAGGCTTTTGAATTCCGGTAAATAATCAGCTAAAGGTGAGCTGCCAGCTAACGCAGGAGGGAAACTAATATGATGTTTGGATGTGTCAAATGGGGAAATCTCAAGTAAAGGATAAGAAAATTATTTTATTTTGTGGGGTCTTATGAAAATCAATGAGATCTTGGGTTCAGTTTTGGTGCCCACTTTTCAAGAAAGATGATAATACCTCAGAAAGTGTTGGAAGAAAAAAGAGAAGAATGGTTACAATATTTTTTTTTAAATATGCTTTGCAATGAAAGAATCTGAGATCTCCATCTGTTTTCTTATCAGAGGAGGTTACTTAGTCCTGGTGTACAAGTACTAAAATAGAGAAGAAAATTCTAGAAGGTTACAGACAAAAGCAAAACAACACTCTGAAGCTGGAAATTGAGGGCACTTTCTTAAATTAACCATTGTAATACAATTTCAAAATCAATGGAACAGCTTACCTAAGATTTTTAACCCTGTGATTCCCTATTGCAGAAAACATAAAAACAGGTGATTTTGTTAAAAATCTGTGCTCCTGTTAAAAAAAGGTTTTTTTGAAAAATCATCCATGGTCTGAGTTACACAGAGGGGTCAGTTTTCATGACAGCAATGCCTCTTTCAGCCTTATCTTTTTCTGATGAGAATCTGTAGAAAGCAGTTCAGTCCCCACTTTTAAGAGAAAAAAAATCATACTAGTTTTCTCTTTGGAGAAATGAGAAATGCCTCCATAAAAACAGTAGGTACCTTCCTCTCTCAAAGTCTGTGCTACGTTTACACTAAAGTGGCTCTTAAAACTATAATTCCCTTTATATGCATGAGGAAAAATACTGAGACTTACAGAAGAACGGACACTTTGTCTTCAGGAGTCAAAACAGCATGGCAAAGAAATGCAGGCCTAAAGCCACCTCATATGAACCAAAGAGATGGCTGAATTAGCTGAAAATGCTGTGACTTGAAGTACTGTGGGACACAAGTTTGATCTTCACTGGTGAGGACTGTGGATTGAGCTGCCCCCTTCCCTGGGACTGATGCTCTGGAAGGTAAGCAGTCCTGCAGGTGCTCTTCTGAGCGCCCAGCACAGTGCCAGTGGTGCCGGTCAAGAAGGAGGGGGTGGTTCAGCTCCATAAAGTAGCAATGCTCCAGCACTATAAAGTTTAAATGTGGCTAATAAGTCCTGTTTTTCAGAAGGGACAAATGCTTTAGGAACTGCACCGTGAAGGCGCAACTGTAGGGATCTTTAATCAGTGCAAATTTGGTGCTTGTGCTCAGTGAACTGTATTTTGAGGATGTGGGCACTCCGTTGCCTGGTGTAAACAAGCCCTCAGTGCAAGTGAAGTGTGCCCTGAGCTGGCTGCTCTGTGCAATGACATCAGGAGTAACGGAGATTCTCTGATGAAAGTGTAATTGCGTGCGCAGTGTTATTTATGACTCAGTTGAGTCTACACTTGAGAGATATCTGGTGATAAGGAGTGTAAGCATTTACAGGATGGTATTTGTGATTTGCCTCGCTTTTCCAGACCCCATAAATGGCACAACTCCCTGATAGTTTGTTGGGTTTGATAATAGTATCACTAAATCCACTGCCTGTAATACTGCAACTACTTTCTTACAGGTTTTGCTTTTTGTACTTTTTCTTTGTCAATTATTTCCTGATTCACCTCTGTAGCATTAAAATTACACTTCTCAGAGCCGGCTAGCATAAAGAAGATGGGAAGTGCCTACATCTTTTCCCTTGTTTTTTCCTCTGAGTGTTTTATACAAAGCAAAAGGTCTGTTTAAAACTACAAGTGGAAAACTTCTACTTATTTTTAGAAAGTCTGTTTGATATTTATATTTATTTATGTCTCTGAGTTTGTCTGAATTTCTTTTAATTACAATGCCATCTTGGCCTGTTATGGCATTGCCTGAATTATGACTTAAGTTGTAGTGAGAACAGAGAATCAGCATGCTTCATTGTCACACTTTGTACTCAGTGCTCCGTCTTTAGGCTAAGACATTGCTCATCTTTTCCCCCCTTCTAAATTACAGAAATGTTGTTGGGGTTTCATTTTTTTCTTTATGAATGGTTAATGTAGATGAACCTAAGGCCAGAAGAAAACAGTCAGGTTTTAACATCATCACATTGTCATATACCTCTATCTTAATTATAGAAGGAAGAAGCTTCAGAAATCAAAGTCCATTAAAGAAACTGATGGTGTTTAGGCTGGATCCTGAATGGTACTGAGCATTCTTTCCCTGGTCCTGTAAGTTCTCTACAGCTGTCTTTGTGTTTTAGGTCAAGCATGTGTTTAGGTGTTCTGTGGGATTTAGGCCAGAATGCTCAGCATTATAACTAAAGAGGTTTAACCTGTGGAATCTGGATCCCTTAAACTTGAAATCAGACATCTAACATTTCCAAGACCAACAATTAAAATAACTTTCAGTCTCTCTTGGCTAAAGTATTGATTAAGAAACAAATTTTAATCATCATCAGTTGTGCTTAGACTCTGATCTTGCAAAGAGCTGCACATACGCTTAACTTTACTAACCCACAGATTTCAGTGTTAACATGTAAAGTCTTTAAGTGATTTGGAGAGAAAATCATCTTTACTATTACCATGTCTCCTCACTGCAGTTTTTTCACAAGGAGTACAGTACGGCTGAGATCTTCTGGTGAATGGTAAAGTATTTTGGTCCAACTTTAGAGATACCTCCTGCCTTCTCTGACAAAGTTTGACTTCAGCTATGATGAGCAAGGAGGCATTTGCTTGCTGTAGTTTGTAATTTGGCAGGGGTATATTTTACCATTTGTTAGGAGAGAAATGAGTTCTGCTTCCTACTTAGGACTTTGTTTTCACTGGATGAGAATGAGAGCAAATATTTGGACATAAAAGGTTTATGGCAGTACCATATGGTCCTTGGTATTTTATTTTTAATTTTTTGCAGTTGCATTAAAATTCCTTTAATATTAGCAATGTATTTCATTTAAAAGATAAATGCTGCACATAACCTGAACAGCTGTTTTTCCTAAATTTGCTATAGCATCAAGAGTTTTGCTTCTTTGAAACTGAGTGGTTTATCTAAATAGACAGTTTTATCTCTGGTTTGTTTGTGGAGAACTTGTTTCTCTTTTAACTAATAAATACCATGTCAGTTACACTGCATTGTCACAGCTTTGCTTTTAATTGTAGTTTGTGATTAATTTCTAATAGCAATCAGTGACATTAAATAGTTGGTTAATATATGTTGCCGGGATTTTCTTCCCCTTGAAAGAAATAGCACTAAATTAAATGCAAAGAAATCAAACCACCAAAACAAAACTCTTCCATTCTTTCTTTTTCCCTTCCCCTCCCAAAGGAAAAAAATTCCCTTAACTGGCACTGAAGACTCAAAACTGAAGATTTACCTTATTCTCTTCTCCCAGGGTAGTACTACAGTAGAAATGAGCTTCAAAATCTGAAGGCCCTTGCAGCACCTGGGGACTTGCTGGGACAAATGAAACACACAGGGGTTTAATCTTATGAGTTTCTTCACAGAAGAAAAATGTTAGATTGGAGTAAAATTACTATAAAGTTATCACTCAGTATTTTCCAGTGTCCAACAGTGTGCATGCTATTTAACAAAAGCAAATAGAGAGTATGAGTTGTACCCAAACAGCTCATGTGTGCACTAAATCATACCCTAATAAATTGGGAAGGACAGTGAGGGCATTTGAAGGACCACAGTCTGGCCCACAGCCCTCTTTTTTTTCTTTTAAAAAATGTGCAATTTTGTGGGGTGGAGGAGGGAGGAGAAGAGTAAGATTTCATACCAAAGTCTAATTTTATACTTATATTCTAAAAACTTATTTTCTGTGAGAAGTTAATTCAGTAATAGTCACCAGATGGTGTGCAAATACTAATGAGGGGATGTTATGACTCTTGGGTTCCTTGTGGAGGTTGTAGGAGTCGGCATCTTGCCATCAGAAAATAGATGCTGGGGGAGTAGAAGTGCTCCCTGGGGAGGATGTGACTGGACCGGCAGGGCTTCATTTTGTTTCTGCTTTGTTGGTGGGAGTTCTACAAGTTGTAAGAAACTTTCTCTTCATGAGCTTTAATGAAGGAGAAAATGGTGGGACATGGTGCTCTGTATCACTACTTTGAAGAGTATGATTAATCTTCGTTTTCATTGAACCTGAGCAAATACTTAATAAAATTTTTAAAAGTGAAGTAAAGCACTACTGTAGCCCAGATAGATTTGGAGTTTGGGACACAGGGTGAGATGGCCATTTATGGGATAAAGAAACAGTTATTTTGAAGAAGGGAAATGTTATTATTTTTTCTAGTGGAATACTTAGTGCTACCTCTTTAGAATGATAATGCTGTGTGTTCTCTGCTGTATGATTTATTGCTAGTTAATCCATCACATCTGTTCTCTGTCCCAGTGGCAGCATATAAACATTGTAAGGCAAGCAAGATGAAACAGAGCTCTGGGATGTCTTTTATAACAGATCTATGTAAGTGTGAAAGTAGAAATGTCTGTTGATTCATAGCAGCATGCTAAGGAGCTTCTAGTCAACAATGGGCAGTGACATGTCAATTCTCTTGTGTGATTTGGGCTCTTTTCCTATCCACTCACTCACTCATCCCCAGAATTTACACTGCCAAACTGAAAGGAAAAGAAAATGTTGATAAATACATAACACTGTCTCTTCCAGATACATTGCATTTGTATTTGCTAACAGGAGAGCTGCTGACTTTAGCTATTGAAAAGCCTTGGGACACGTGTTCAGGGACTTAGCAATGAGACGCAGAGTACTGTGCTGATATGGAGAAGCCTGATGCAAGATGGTGTCGTCCAATCTGAAACAGTTCATTGGTCTTATTCAGGTTCATGAAAGGTGTACCGATATTATATAATCTGTGATGATGTTCTTATAAATCCTTCCTGATGAAAATTTGTTAGACTCAGAGACCTCATGTGTAGTCCTAACATTTAGGATTGAGACATACTTGTGAAGCACCTTGGAGGACTGCCTTTCTTCTGTTTTCAATGATGGATAGAGTTAAGTGTCTACTGTTGTAACCTTTTTATGAATACTAATAGTACTCAGAAAAACAGTCAGATCACAGCAATTTTTTATGTAACAGCTTGCTTGTGAGTATTGAGAAGTGTACCTGAATATATACGCACATGCAGAGAACAAATTGATCCACCAGGAAATGTAAATATATTAGCTTCATTAAGAAACAATGAAATTATTTGAAGAATAATATTGCCTGTATTGATGCATGTAGCATGACACATCAAACATGATGAATTTACAGAATCATAGAGTCATTAAGGTTGGAAAAGACCTTTAAGATTATCAAGTCCAACCAACAACCCAACACCACCATGCCCATTAAACCATGTCCCACAATGCCTCGTCCACATGTTCCTTGAACACCTCCAGTGATGGTGACTCCACCACTTCCCTGGGCAGCCTGTTCCAGTGTCTCACCACTCTCTAAGTACAGAAATTTTTCCTAATAGCCAGCCTGAACCTCCCCACGTGCAACTTGAGGCCATTTCCTCTTGTCCTGTCGCTAGTCCCTTGGGAGAAGAGACCAACACCCACCTCTCTGCAACCTCCTTTCAGGTAGTTGTAGAGAGCGATGAGGTCTCCCCTCAGCCTCCTCTTCTCCAGACTGAACAACCCCAGTTCCCTCAGCCGCTCCTCATAAGACTTGTGCTCCAGACCCCTCACCAGCTTCGTCGCCCTTCTCTGGACACTCTCCCCCAACTCAATGTCCTTCTTGTTGTGAGGGGCCTGAAATTTAGGGAACTAAAAAAATGGACCACTTGACCAAAGTACAGATAGACAAAGTAAGTCTTAGTACA
Organism: Gavia stellata; assembly: GCF_030936135.1. Taxonomy (NCBI): domain Eukaryota; kingdom Metazoa; phylum Chordata; class Aves; order Gaviiformes; family Gaviidae; genus Gavia; species Gavia stellata. The sequence goes on along the minus strand of NC_082598.1, from coordinate 17,770,236 downwards.
CCCCAGCCTTCACTCCCCTAATTCAAGCTTGGCTATATTTTAGTCTTAAATGATTTGGGTGAAGCATACATGATGACTTCTGGTTCTAGCTTCAGAAAACCCAAGAAAGCTATTTTGTGAATTTGATTCACCAGCTTCTGGAATTTGACAGACATCTTTTGGAAGTACAAAGAGATTTGTAAAAATCTTTTTCTAACCCCAAATTCTCTTTGGTTTCCATTTTGCTTCAGGCCTACATGAATTTAAGACATGTTAGCTTGCATAATCCATGACATTTTTTTCTTTTCATTCTATTAATCTCTGCTTGTAATTGTAAGGTATATGTCAAAAGCTAGAACGTATCTTCATGTCTTGCCAATGAAATTTTTATATTCTCCATTATCCAGGTTATTTAAATGGAGACCAAGGTTCTGAACCTTAGAACTAAAAGCATTTTGCTATCTTAATAGCCTGCTATATGACAGATTCCCATTGTAGCTGCCTGAACAAATCCTGCATGTGTAACTGCCATGTCAGGACATAGATCTGGGATCTGCTTCTATTATGATTGTGATGGTATTTATTAAAAAAAAAAAAAAAGAAAAAAGAAAAAAAGTTTAGCACCCTGTACTATATGGAGATAAAGACTTGATCACTTGTGTCAGCAGTTGTTGGCAAATCATGTGGAGCTTCTCAGCACCCCAACAGAGTTTCTGTTTGCATCTAAATTAATATGTAAAGATGAGAGAAATAACATTCTGCTGAACTTCCATTGAAGTTTCAAATGGGTTTGGATGGGAAATTTAGTAATCACAGAATCACGGAATGGCTGAGATTGGAAGGGACCTCTGGAGGTCATCTTGTCCAACCCTTCTGCTCAAGCAGAGCCACCTAGAGCAGGTTGTCCCGGACCTTGTCCAGATGGCTTTTGGATATCTCAAAGGATGGAGATTCCGCAGCCTCTCTGGGTAACCTACTCCAGTGCTTGGTCACCCTCAGAGTAAAAAAGTGTTTCCTGATGTTCAGAGGGAACCTCCTGTGTTTCAGTTTGTGCCCATTGCCTCTTGTCCTGTCACTGGGCACCACTTGAAAAGAGCCTGGCTCTGTCCAATATGCACCCTCCCTTCAGGTATTGATATACATGAATGAAATCCCCCTGAGCCTTCTCTTCTCTATGCTGAACAGTCCCAGCTCTCTCATATGTGAAGTGCTCCCATTTCTTCATCATCTTTGTGGCCCTTTGTTGGATTCTCTCTAGTATGTCCATGCCTCTCTTGTACTGGGGAGCCAGAACTGGACACGGTACTCCAGGTGTGGCCTTACCAGTGCAGAATAGAGGGGAAGGATCACCTCCCTCAACCTGCTGGTAACACTCACTCAAATCAAATCAAATCAAATAAAATCAAATCAAATCAAATCAAATCAAATCAAATCATAATCAAATAGTACCTCTCATGATTTGTATTCCATCATACCAGCTGAGATACAGCCACATCTAACCTTCTTACACCTTCATTTTTCAAGCACTTGAAATCAGCTTCAGTCTCTGATCTCTTTTCAGCTCCTGCTAGACTTTTCATACAGCCATTCGAATAAGAAATTACACTCTATAGGAATGTATTGTTTTCAGTTTGGGAAGTTACATAAAACAAGTGTTACCTATAGAAAAGCAGTTTCTACACAGTTTCATTTGTTGTGTGTTATGGAAGTGCCTGTACTGATTTGTGCTAAGTCCCGTATGGAGAACTAGAAAGGAAGAAAGTTTGCTGTGGCTGTACTTGTAAATTAAGCAGTGTCCAGGAGTGTTCCCAAGCACTGCCATTCTGCTGGTGCTTTGGGAGAACAGTTCCTGGCATGGCTTTCGTCTGTGCCCGCTGGCAGTTTCCCAAATGATTCCTACACATAACTCAGAAATTAGTGCAGGTGAGGGACCACTCCCAATGGGCTGTTTGCATGTGTCCACCCTGTTTTGGATGCTCATGTTGGTTCATAACATGGCTGCACACTGTTCAGTGCCTACTGACCTCAGTGCCATAGTATAGTCTCAGGCACATTTAAGTTACTAGTATAGGCATAACCTCTGCCTCTAGTATAGGCATAACCTCTGCCTCTGGATCCCATGATGCCTCCAGTATGTGTGCCAGGATATGAACAGAGAAATGAGGTTATTGTGGAGAAAAAGCTAAATGAACACAGTGGAATAATAAAGTAGAGCTTATAATTCCTAATCAATACCAGATGGAGGAGATTTGTAAATACCATAGCAAAAGTAAAGTTAAGAAAGGGTTTAAAGGATAAAGTAATGGTGTTATAAAAGTTTGGTGGAGCTGTTCTCTCTGCATACCAACGCAGTCTGAGAGAAATTGTCACTGCTTGCAGGGCAGCAGCAAGAATTTGATATTCATGTTGTTGTGAGAATGAAACGGGGATGGGGGCTCAGTAAGGTAAGAGATCTACGTAACAGATTGTTGTGAAGTTCTGATAAGACATATCATTTACTGAAGTGGAAGTCATCAACCAGTGAGCCTAAGGGGCTGTGCAGTTTGGTAGTATATACAGCAAACTGTAAGGCCTCAGAAGTTTCCAACAAAAAAGTCACAAGTAGTATCAGTGTACCAAAAAGTGACTTAGTCTTGTAATTTGTGATTCTCTGAGGGTCAGCCAATACAACTGCAAATTATGTGTATTGTAGTTACATATATTTCTCAACACAGATGCAACACAGGTATATATAATCTATTAATGTATTAGAGTAGATATTTAACCTACCAACAGTTAGGTAACTTTTCTTGTTTGGTTTATCAGTCTTCACAGCTTGTGTATTTGCAAATGCATGAAAATCAGAGAAGTCAGCAGAAACTTGTTTTCCTTCCAGACTTCTGGGAATATAACTCTATCTAAGGAGAATGGAGATATTATTACAGGCACATTGGTACAAGACAGTATTTCATGGGGAGGGGAAAAAAAAAAGCAACCAAGTAACTCACTACTGTTTTGGATTTCACGTGCCCCAGGCCACCCCCACAATGGATTATGTAGGTAATACAGATCCTCATCGTTTTGTTTGCTTCTCACCTTTTTGTTAGACCAAACTGTGGTGGTTTTCCTTAGCTTTGAAGGAGAAGTTACTAATAAAAATACATTACCAAAAGTGCTGTTTGCCATGATTCAATCCAGTGGCAAAGTCTACAGTAGCAGCCTATCTAGAGGCTAAACTCAGTCAGATGACCATAAACTGATTTCCAATGAGCTGCTTACTATATTTAATTTGAGGGCAGATCATACTACGTTCCCATTGACATACTCAAGAAGCAAAGGAGAAAAGTAGGACCATGAAACATGGAATCTCAAAGCTAAGTAATAAAGGAGTTTGTTGGAGTAGTGAACACTTAAAAGTCAAAGAGAATGAAGATGGAATTGAAGTCCTAAGAATTGCTAAGAGGTATGTTTTCAATTCTGAAATCTTTTTTTGCAGTGTGAGGGAGCTTTACCTTTTTTTAAGCACCATTTATTTCTTTTTCATCTTAATCTAGATTTATTATGTGGCAGAAAAAAAATAATAGTTTTTCAGCTGTATTTCAGATAAGCCTTTAAACCACTTGTGGAAATGGCAGAATAACTGCACTGCATGGACCTTGAATCTTTTTCAGGTAGTTGGATATCTAAATTATTGAAAAGCTTTTCTTTTCCTTTGGAGGTGGCTTGGAGAAGTTGTGGCAAGGACTTAAAAATACAGTTAGGAATCACTTTTTTAAATATGTAAGGAACATAATATAAGTAATCATATAAGTGTAGCTCTCCAGTGACTTGCAAGTAGAAAAGACAGAGAATATCTTAAGGTTAACATTGTTATATGTGACAACAACATTGACTTTTTGTGAAGGAGGGGATAGAAGCCAGGGTTGCTGTGTTGTTGCCCTTTGACACTGAATAGTTATGGTAAGTGAATTGGTAAATCTCTGTTTTCATTTTCCCAAACACTCTTACAGCACATGTCTAGGAAAACAAGCTGAGCTTGAAATGTGCGCTTGGTATGTTGCATCTTTCTTTGGACATCCATGTGAAATAGGATTGTCTTCGCTGAATGCATAAACTACTCAATGTTGAGTGCAAACTTAGTAAGTGTTGCAGTTTTTTAACAATCCACAGCATTTCTGAGCAGGTACAGATACTTACTTTCAGTATATCTGTTCAAAATACTTTTGAAATTCCATTATAATAGTTTGATACTAGTAGATCACTTACCTTGTGTTGAGAGAAATTTTTAATCCACTTGAATTACGTAAATGATTATACACTATACCTAGTTTAGCCTTCACCAGAGCTAATATTACTGCTACTTTCTTGCTTTTTGCATTGGGCTCTTTCTTTACAATGGAGCTGTCTTGGGATATAGACTGGGACTTGCGTGTGAATGGTTACTCTGTAAGACAGGACTTCAATGTGTCTAGCTGCTGCTTCTGTGATGAGTTGCTCCTAATAAAGGCACTAGGACTTCTGTGATCATACTGCCTGGCTACCAGGGCTGTGGTAAACTGAGACGCTCAATGATGCTTTCCTGCAGGCTTGTGGGAGATACGATCTGGTTCTTTTGGGGTACAAATGAAGGATTATGAGAAGGCTTTGAGAGGACTGCCTGTGCTCAGGTGGTTTAGTTTGCATCTGGGCTGCCAAGTGGATGTTTAGCCTCTCAAAGAGAGTGGTCTGCCTGACTGTAGCCTGACCTTCACGTTTATGGGAAGAGATTTATGTGTGCGTGAGGGGAGATGGCTGTGTATAAATTCTAACATTACTCCACTGAATTAACATATTTAAGACTATAAAACATCTTTCACAAAGAGATTTTTCAGGGGAAAGAGTGTTTATGTTTACTTACTGATTTATAATGATTCTGAGAGTAAATGTTCGTTAAACATCTGCAATTGGGGAACTTTTCTATTGCTTGTAATGGTGACTCTAAATACTGTCTGACAGTGAATGTTACACTTGTCAAACAGTGTCTTGAAATGTGATTTTTATTCCTGAATATTGTTGAAAATCATTATTAATTTATTAAGTGCCAAAAGTGCATTACTGCAGTATGAAGAACAGAGTAAGACTCAGTTTGGCTGCAGGAGATTACAAGACAGAAGCTATTTAAAGGAATAAATATACTGGGCGATTCAGATGTTCTGACTGGCAGTGGTGTCATTATTTTCTCTTCATCTGTCCTCCCTTGTAGCTCACGTGAAAGATGGTGAATGGGTAAAACACTTTTATCTAGGCTGGTGAGCGCTGCAAAAGAAAGACTTGGCCTGGGAAGCACAGGCTGTCTACGTATGAGAGTAAAAGGGAGGCCTAGGTGTATAGTTCTAAAAACTGAGTTTTCCTTCATTACTGTGCCACCTGTACAGCAAGAGGGCTGCAGTGCTCACATCATTTAGTGGCTGGAGAAGCGATTTTTGTATGAGGACTATAAATTTTATTTCTGACAAGCTGTATGACCTTAGGGAAGTTATTTTATTTATCTGGGCTTCAATTCATCCAACTATAAAAAGTGGAAAATAATGATTTTCCACCATTCCAAAGTGCTTTGAAAGCATTATAGGTACCATTTCCAGAATATGCAAAATATTGGTGATATTCAAACTGACTTAGAGGGAAACTCCTTATCTTCTTACCGATCCCTTGGGATATCCAGCTGTGTTAACAAGATTTTAGGTGCATCTCCAAATATTAGTATTCATAAATCAGTTTCAGAAAAGTTTTCAGAGCTGTACTTCATGATCACATTTGGTATAATTCTTTACAAAAATGAAAGTCCAAAGTATTTCTTTTTAATATCATTAACTATTCCTCTGTAGAGTTTAGCTAATGAATTTTAAAGGCTGATGGGCCTTCAAATGGTCATTGTCTTGTCTGAACCCCTGTTTAAAACGTACCTTGAGTCCAGTGGCTCTGCTTGAATGACAGATTATCTTTCAGGGAGAAAAAAAACAGACAGAAAAAACAAAACTTCATTCTAGTCTTGGTTTAAACATTTCTAATAATAGAAAATCCACTACAAACCTTGGTAAATTGCTCTGGGGTTAATTGTGCTCACTGCAGAAATAGGTACCTTTTCTCTAGCTTGAATTTGCTTAGCTTCAGCTGAGGTTTCAGTGTTAATTCTTGTATTGATTTTAAAACGTGAAAATTCATTTTTATTTTTAACAGGAAATGGGTCTGAGTTTCAGTACACTGTGGAATAGAAACAATGTTGAAATTATTTTTCTGTGAAATAATATTCCTGTTATTCATTCAGCTCTACTATTATCCTGAAATAGTTTTGCAATTTTTTAACTCCGTGTCATTTCTTAGGAATAGAAGTCAAACTTATGCAAGAGTAAATTTCATAACTCTTCTCCTTTCTTTTTCATGAATATTTTGTTACTTCATTTGCTTTTCTTCAACCTAGTACCTCCGCAATTCTATTATTTTCATTAAAGCACCATCAGTGGTGTACATGTCATTTCTTTTTAATTCCATAGAATGAATACCAAGAGGTCTTTGCAGAACTGATGGGGTTATGTGGTTAAAATTACAGGCTGAATAATAGCAGCACTTCTTCTGGAGAAAAGCAGAGGACTTCTGCCTTTGTTCAGTTTTGCATTAGAAATACATTGGTATAAATAAACATGAACTTTTTTAAAGAAATTTTGGCAAATCATCACCACCAAATCATGTTATATAGAAGAACGAAATAGTTTATAAATAGTAGATAAAACACTTGCAAACACCAGGTACATAATTGCCGAGTGAAGAAATGTATAGGGACTGAAAGGGACTGAGGTATATATAACTGAAAGCATGGTTTGTTTCCATTTACTCATGCTCACACAAACAACTGATTTTTCTGAACCAAGCCTAAACTGGGTTACAGGCAGACCCTCCTGATTGTAAACTGTTTTGAAAAACATCAAAACATGTTAATCTTTGATATCATGGTAGCAAATGTACTAATGGGATATAATTCAGAATATATAATGATAATAATGCAGAGATGATACATAAAACTAGAATGAATGATTTTCTAGATGATCACCAGTAATGCTATTTGTGTATGTGCTATTGCATATAAATTAGGGCACCACTGTTTTGAGGGGGGAGGGTATATGTAATTGTTGGTAAAAGAAATATCAGCAATTTGGTGAAAGGAAGGTTAAGGAGTACTGACTGAATACCAGGTGGGCTGTTCACTGGTAGACGTGGCTTCCCATTTGTGTTGGCGAACTGCCCCTAGACTTGATGGCTCCAGTCCCAGCAGGAATGGAATCTGGTCTCTGAGATAGCTCTGGAGAATCAGTCCTGAAAGACTAGTTTCAGACCATCTGGAGCCAGATGGCCAACTTCAGACTTCTACAATTTAAAGGCAATTTATTGGGCTTATTGAAGTCTAAGTGAGCTTTGCCATTGATTTTAAGGAGGGACATGAATTTACACAGGGTTTTGGGTTCAGAAGTATTACCAGGTTAGAAATCTTTTAGGATGGAAGACTAACACTCTAAGAGAAAATGGGGGGGAGGGGGAGCTGTACTGGGAATGAGAATCTGGATTTTCCAAGAGCAGATGGTGAAATATCTTTGCTGCTAGCTGGTGCCTGAGCTCGAATTGCACTACTTTGCTGTTAAAATCCAGTCTATTCAAAGTCTGTCTGCATGAATTGTACATTTCTAAATAAAAGGATAATTTAGTAATTTGGTGTCTGCTGTCTACTCACTTTCTCTCATAAAAGAAATTACCAAGATCCAAATACACTAACCACTCGGTGTCATGACTACAGATACTGCTGAATGATTCTTACTGTATTCATTGGTAAACTATTGTCTCTCTTGGGTGCTTTGACTCTCTGTTCTAAGTTTTATTCACCTTGTTTACTGAACTATCAATTTACCATGCTTTTGCAAATTGAATTATCTTCTGTTCATGATTCTTCCATTTAAAAGTCCCCGCAAAAATAAACCCTAAAATATTAGAATTACAAATATTAAGTCTTTCTTACTTATTGAGTAATTCAATATGGGAGGACGCAGAATAAAAGAAGAACTGAGGAAGGAAGTCCCTATGTTGAAAAGAATGGTGAATTATGTAGCAACAAAGGTGAGGACCTTTTAACAGTTACATTATTCAGTGCACAAAGTAGCTTATTTTGGGCAAAAGCTACCTAGTGTACAGCACCTATATAGACTTTTCAGGTAATGTTCTTATACCTTGAAATTGCACTGAGTTCTGTGGAATCAGAGCATCCTAAGAATAAGGTTCCAAATATATGTGTAGTGTTGAAAAAGCATGGGATTAGAGAGTGAGAAATTTGCTTGTTACTGGCATAGGAGTATAGACATGTATAACTGTGACAACAAAGTAGTAGAAGTTACTACTAGGTGAATTTTTATGATTTTCATTGCAGTTGTGCAAATCCTTCATCTCATTTTCTATATATATAAATAAGGACTGCTGTTTTCATTCTGTAGTAGAAAAACTATGACATTTCATGTTTTTCAATATACAGGAGCTTGGACTCAATCAGCTAATGGTTGCTTATGGCCCCAAGCTTTGAGACTCTATGGGTTGCCTCCGATAGACAGGGGAGCATGATAGAGAATTCCCCTAACGAGGAAGATGATCAGTAACATTCCCTGAGTGCCGTGCAGTATGGCACCATACTAGTCCAGCAGTGGCATACACGTGTTAGTTCAGCCTTGCTTCCAGGTTGCAAACTGCATCACCTGTTCTGATCCCAGCATGCTCATTCATCTCTGATCTTCACTCCTCTCTGTGGATGTGCTGTTTAAATCTCTACAGCCCTTTTATACTAAAAAAGAATCGAAAAGACGATTGTACACTGGAATACATGGAACGTATTAATAGATACTGGAGTGCAGACAGTAGTTACAGGGTACAGGTAATTAGTTATAAGATCTCTGCTATCTAAAAGATACTAGCAGTGGCCCCATTTTATTAAGGGATGGGCATCATTCTGCTTTCTTCTGTATCTTCACTACACCTTGAGTTTTAGTTTTAACTTGAAATCTGACAAGCAGTGATCTTATTACTATTCCCAAATCATCATTAAAAAAAAAAGTTGAGTACTTCAAAGCCAGACAGAAGTCCGTGGGACTGCCACTATAAATACCCCACTCAGGGCTTCCCTGCTGACACCTTGTGCTAGCAGTTGATCAGTTGGTCAGGACTTCATTCATATAACATGGCCCTTATTGATATTGTAGAGTGCTCATGTTTCAATTGGGTTGTTACACATTACGAGTTAGTGCCTTATTAAAAGGTTAAGTATACTGCATTCAATTCCATTACAGTTATCAATTTTTCAACTTTTGCCAGACTTGTAATCTATTAAAAATAAGTCAGATTTGCTTAGATTTATTATCAGTAAGACTGATTAACTGGCATTATCGAGGCTTTTTTGTGTTAATTTTTATTCAGGTTAGTACCATATGTGATATCCCATTGGTTTAATCACTGGATTAAACCTAGGCCAATAGTTATCTGATTTTATCACTTGGTACCTATTGAATATTTGCACAGTAGCACTCTGCAAATCATCTAGAATTTCCTTAATACAACAAGATTTATTATGGATTAACATCAGTATGATGAATATTTTCTTGGCCATTCTTTTAATATACTTGGGTGCAGATTACTGAGATCCGTTGACTTCAGAATATTTATTCCAAGTAGCTATTGTTTTAACACCCAGCTATGACACTAATGCATTTAAAAATATCATCCCAGTGTCACTGTACATTACCTTTTGTCATAGCTAAAGAACGTGTCAGCTTTTTCTATATGCCTTAGCAATTTGTCACCTTGAAATAGTCAATACATTGCTAAAAATCACTTTTGTTAATAATATCCTTACCAAAAAAAATATTTACCAGGAGCTCTGCCAGTTCTGGATTTTTCTGAATGCCTTCAGCTTTCTTCCCAGTCAAATTGTCCTGGTTTTTGATTGCAGAGTCATGGCTCTTTTTTTTTTTTTTTTTTTTTTTTCTAGGTAATGAGCTCTTCTTTAAAAAGCTCTTATTTATTTGTTGTCTTGACTTTTTCTGCCCAGTCAGTCTTGCTTAGAACTTTCTGCAGCTTTGGGAAATTAGCCTTTTGGAAACCTTCAATGCATATGTGTTATTGTATATATTGTGCATATTGTGTATCAAGCTCTGCCCATAATAAATGTCTACAGGTCGTGCTTATACATCCTATCTATAGTTTCTAGTTTGACCTTAATTATTATTAATAAGAGTCTAAAATAGTTATATCTCATGTTGGGTTCAACCTCTTTTAAGTTGTTTTCCTATTACTGTTGGCTGAACGGCAAGACACAAGCTTGTTATTATTTGTTAGGTGAGAGTTTCCACATCTGCCTTCCAAATGGAAGTACCCCATAATATATTTCTCCTCCATACATTGCAAAGTTAACAAATACTTTATCCTGGTTTTGGTTTAATTTATTGTTATGATGTAGTGTGTGTATGTGTGTGTGTGTGTTTGTTTTTTTTAATTAGAGCACATTGCTCTGCTTCCATTCAAGATCCTTTGCCTCTGAGCAGTAGCTCTGAAATAACTACTGTCTTTAGCAGAGAGTGTCACGCTGTGGTTTTAGTTGCGGTGGAGTAAGTGCCCCTCCACTGCCACCCAAGCACCTGGTGTGTGGTCAGATACTTCAATATTCTAATCATTCAGACTATCCCAGGTTTCAGTGACTGTCCATTTTCTCAAGATGCAGGTGGGAGCAATATAATTTTGAAGGAAGTGTTTGTATAGAAAGAACTTAAATTCCTAAGGAAAAGCTTTTCTAAATACTTCTCTTTTTCTCTTTGACATCTATAATGCGTACTTTAAACATGCATATATTGTACGTATGTCAGAAGAATAGGACATGCAAAACATCTTTCTCTACATATCAGGAAAAAGGTGTCCCATGAGTCCCCATCAGTCAAGAAGCAGAACCAAATCTTCTGTCTCTAGGTGTCCATGGGCTGAAGAACTAGAAGAAAATCTCGTCCCAACTCTATGACACAGCAGGTCATAAACAGCTTTAACCAATGTACTAAAGAATGCAAAAAGTTTCAGTTGCTTATAAATCAAGAGTATCAAACAACAAATGCACAGTGGAAGTCAGTTCCTAGAGTGCGTTCACCCCTTCAACACTGAAATAATTTCAGGATCTGGAAGACTTGGAAACTCTTGGAGACCTTTGCTGTGTTTTCCTATAATTTGCATAATGATTTCTACCCCCAGCTGCAATATTATTCCCTGCAGTATTCTCATTCCAGACTGTTTCCTTATTATGTGATTATTACAGTTTTCAAGACTGATTGTTTTATCAGTCAGCAGCAATATAAGGGATCTGGCTAAAATGACTTTCAAATACTATTTATTTAAATGCTAAAACAGTGTTTATGATTTTGGTCACGATTTCAAGTCACTAAATTCCCAAATGTTTGTGAAGCTGAAAATGTAAAGATTTTATGTATTTATAACAATATATTAATTTTATAATCACTGGCATGATTATAAAATACTTACAGTTTATTACGCATTTTGTAAAAAAGTCTTTCAGATTTATTTTCAAATTGATCAATCCATCATATATTTTGGAAACAGGCCAGTCAGTTCTTAGATATAAAGGGTATAAGCCATACATTCCTCAGATATGTACATCGTTTTTCTCATATAAGAATAAGTTAAGCATTTTAGCTTCTGAGAGTTGATTTCAGAAATACAAAACTTTGTTACTAAGATTATAAATCTTCAGCAAGACATACCTGCTCAGCATTTCAGGATGTGATTCACAGGGATGTGAGGCACACAAAGAACCATTGAAGTCAACTGGAACTGTGATCAGTTCCCACTTCTCAAAATCAGAAGGGCTATTTGCTTTCATCTTGTTAGTGATCACGTAATGCTAGTTCAGATCCAAGATGCAGGGATAAAGTCAGCATTACATAGGCAAGAATGAAAGATCTTCATAAGATTTTCCCATGTAACTACTATGTAAAGCCATTTCAAAGAAACATGGGGCCCTCTAGTCAGTCATTTCTACTGGGAACAGATTTTTAGGGCCTAAGACTGACTTTGCTATTTATTATGTAGTAATGGAACATTACCTTTGTTGTGAGACTAAAGGAAAAAGTTGAAAGCTGGGTTATAAAATCTAAAGAAAGCCTCACACTTGCCAGAAGTAGCCAGAAATTACCAGAGTGATAAGTTTGAGGACTCAGGTCCCAGACAAAATCAAGAAATAAGAATTCAAAGAGAGGATTTTTTTTTTCCTCCCAGTTTCCTCTACTCCAGGAAATTCATGTGGTCAAAGGTTTCTTTTAACAGAAAATTATTTACAGGTGCTGTTCCTGCCTCTGTCACAAAGTTGTGTCTTACACCTCCGTCTAAGTGCAGTCAGTCTTTGGATCAATGTGACTTCTTCCTGTAGGGATCTTTCTGTTAAATAACTGACTGCTACAAAGCCAATGTCTATGGCCTTCCAGAGCTTTGGATGACTCAAAAAGGCAATGACTATTTCAGCTGGATGGAGCAATAGTATTTCTAGATGAGGTTATAAATTTGTATATAAGTTACTGTATTTCAGAAACACTTCATAGCAGAACCTGAACACTTATTAAAAAACTAAAACTTCAGTCCACAGCTTTTCCTCCACAATACAGTAACCCTGGGGTATGAGAATTAATGAACATTTGACCAGTAGCGCATGACACTGTTTACAATGAAGTTTATTATTTATTATTGTTGCAACTTTTTGCATTCCAATTAAGCATCAGAAATCACAGTTAGTTCAACTAGATCTTAACTTAAATTAAACCTTCTATTACCTAACACTCCAGAGGACATGTGCAATATGTTATTGAAAACTTGCCCCTTTTTAATTTTTTCCAGTTTCTGAACTGAATTCCTACCGTTCACTTGCTTTCGAACCATTTCTTTATCGGCCATTTTTTCCTACAATCATGAAGTGTGGCAATGCAATTCCTACAAATGATGAAACAGAAAAAAATGAAAGAAAGTTGAGATTCAGTCATAACCACATGAATCCTGAAGCTGGGGCTGGAAGATGTACACCTTTAAAGTCCTGCGAGTTGGCACTGCCCTGCAGGTATAATGAATTACAGCTTATTTTGGTTTTGCATTACAATTGTCAAATAGCCTTCCTTACAGTAGCTCTGATCAGCTTTGAATTAGGCCAGTGTGGCCTCTTCAGGGGTGAGTCACATTTTGAGTGAGGCCTGAGCCAGGTAAGAGAGCTGCTTCCCTCAATGTCACATGAACTTCATGTTCTAATTCACTGTAACAGTGTAAAAAGCTGCAGAAATATTACAACTTCAGTCCTTTTCCAATATTAAAGAGATTTTCTTCAATTACAAGTACTTAAAACAAGTTGCTGTGACTTGTGTCTAGCACCGTTTTTAAGTTACCACAAATGGTCTGATCATGTATTATTTAAATTTTATCTAACTCTAAAATTGCAAAACTGGCCTAGCCTGAAAGTTGTCTAGAAAATCATTCATCTTAGGAAAAAAATAAAAGAAAAATCTCAGCCTGTATAGGATTTGTTTGAAAGAATTTGAATTCAATCTTCATTATTTGTCTTCTCTTAGTAAAAGTAATATAAGTACATTTCATCCACTTACTGAATTTAAGCAGGATTTTTTTTAGACTAAGAAATACTTTGATAAATGGGTACCTGTAACGCTGAGGAACTTTTATTTGCAGACGTGCTGAGTTTAATAGAATGAACGGTAAAAATTCTTGAATATTTCCCCTTTGTTTCATTAGACCCAAGAGGTTTGGGGGCTTTCCTCAGTCAGGCTAAACTCTAAATGTGAATCTTTCAGGATTCACCCAGAACTTAGTGATTTTTAGTTATAAGTGCTGTAAAATCCCTATCTTCTGTGCACACACAAGTGAAGCTTGCCAACTTCAGCTCAGTGTGATTTCAAACAGCTGAACTATTGAACACTCAAAATGAGTTTTGTAATAGAAACCTCAATTCAGCATTAACTATGGCACTTTTAAATGTATGCATACTGTATTAATAACATAAAGCAGCATTTGTAGCATTTTAATCCTCTGTCAGGTAGCTGATCTGTTAGTAGTTTTTTGTGACAAATTCAGAGAATTTACACTTAGAGCTTCGAAGGTGAACATTGCGCAAAATCAGTTCAATAGTGAAAAGAAGAATTTGTTACGAAATATTTCTCAGTCACCAAAATATTTAAATTTCTGTAGCAGCCTCAGCTGAAAGCTGCGCTTATTTTAACAAATGAGTCTTTTCCATTACCCAAGAGTGGTTTTCCCATTTCAGCTTTCTCCTCCCCTTCTTTTTTTCCATACACTTTTTGAGGTTTCCCTGCTTGGGCCTCTTTTCTATCCTTCAGTAAGGTTGAATTCCCTGATGGTAATCATAATTATAAACATATGTTGTTACTGTGGGCTACCAATTTACTTGCAGTCCTTGGTATTAAAAAAAAAATGTAGGTTTTGGAATATATTTTACATCATCAGGATGTATCTCATGAATAATTAAAGGAAAGTCAAATTTGTAGTAAAGAGCAGTCTCTGGAATGCCATGTCTAAAGATAATTGTACACTAAAATTGGTTTTAATCAAGTAACCACTCCAAACAATTAATATCATGGCAGAAAAATATTTAGTTTCATTATCATTGATATGTTTTTAAAATTGGATATTTGTGTCTTTGAGATTGGGATGACTACTAGGAAAACAGGAAATAAGTATTTTGGAAATCGCTAGACTTAGAATATTTAATTTATCACAGATACTTACTGAAAAAAAAAACCTGTTCAACTAAAAAAAATTAAGAAAGGCAAAGTAAAACTACTCTAAATTTTACGCTTGTTTTAGTGGCTTCTTCCACAATCTGTCTTTCATTCTGGGTTATTGCAAAGAAGTGTCTCTGTAATTAACATGTTAGATTTTTAGTGACTTATTTTACTGTGTAGCGTTTTATTGCTGATGTGTCAGTCAGTGTAATGTTCACAGTGCTGCAGGGAATAATCAGAGCATGCATTAGGCAATTCATATTGTATTTGGTATCCTGGTAAGACAAGATAAAATGTTTTGAAGATTAGTTTAGAATTAAAAAAAAACAACAAAACCAATGCCCCCCCCCCGCCCCAAACACACTGGGAAGACGTAACAAAAATTAATGAATGAATTTTAAAGGAATGTAGGACCATTTTAAATGGGGCTGGACCTAATAAAGTTTGCCACAGCGTACTTCAAGAACAGGTGTCAGCAGTGTCACAGCCCTGAATGAGCAGTTCATTCATGGATGTGGTGGTAGCAGAAAGAAAAACGCGGTACCTACCTGTGAAACACAGCAACAGTGATGCTGGGGAGTTACACACCACTCAGCTTAGCACCAGTTCCTGGAAAAGCACTGGATTTATAAACTACATGTGTCAAACTAGTCTAATTTCTTTGCTTAGTAAGGTAACAAACATAGTAAATATGAAGGAAATAGATGCCACATGTCATGATTGTAATCAGGCTTTTGTCACTGTCCTATGGCACAGACTGGATGAAATCACTATAAACTGAACAAATACTGTTTGGAAAGCAGTACGTATAGTAGTTACATGTTAAGCCAGGAGGAGATACTGAGTAGAGCTCTGCAAGAATCTCTCCTGGATGTGGCTGAATTGCTTATTTTCAGTAATGAAGTGGATGACAGAAGAAAGAGCATACTTAATAAATTCACAGTGCCTTGCTGGGAGAAAACAAAAGTTTTTGGTAAGGAAAAGATACAATTCAAACTGATCTTAAGAAATAGTCTGAAAAAAGCATGCAGTTCAAGGAAGAGAAGTACAGGGTTAGGTACGAACAATTGCACAAAGATAGGATAAGGAACAAGGGGCTTAGATATGGTCTTGGAGGTCTAGGAGGCACAGTACATTGCAAGCTGAACATTTACCAGCAGGTAGCACAAATAAGGAAGGGCACACTGCTGGGGAAAGGTCAGCTGTTGTACTGGGATGGAGAGGTGATTATTGTCTGGTCCATCTTTTTGATCTAGTCAGCACAGATGTTGCCTCAGCTGGAGAACTGTGCCCATTTACAAGCATAACACTTTGAGAAAGATGTGGATCAACTGGAGAAACTCTTCTCCTTGCTGTGGATAGAGAAAATATTGGTCATAAACTGCAGAGAGAAAGATTCAGGTTAGATATTAGGGATTCTTTTTTTATAGGAATAATTTAGCTTGGGAAGAAATTGCCTAACAGTATTGTGGAATTACTGTCACTGGGAGATTTCAAGGGCAGATTGGGTAAACATCTGTCAGGAATGTGGTAGTTATATTTGATACTCTGCTAAAGCAGAGAATAGACTAGATGACTTCTTACTTCTCCCACCTTGTTTTTTGATGATTTGTTGAAATGATCTCAAGCTACCAGTTTTGACTAAATGATCAACTGATCTTACATTGGAGTTGAGTGATGTCATTTTCTATTGATTTCACTAGATTTGGATCAGGAACAGGGTGAAGAGAAGGCATATAAATGTCAGTTGCAGAATAAGTGTAGGAAAGGCCTGATCCTGCTTCCATTAAATTCAGAAGAGACTTGATCTCTTTCAATGGAGGTTTAGTTGCATTCTAAATGTAGGCCATGTATACATACATATCTATGTATATCAAAATATATAATGTTAATACAGTTCTGTCAGTTAAGCATTATCACTGAAAACTTGCTGTTTGGGCAAGTGTGAGAGAACTAAAACTTTATCAACAGCACGTCTTTTTCAGAGTTTAGCAATAGAAACTCCAAAGAAAGTGTCACCCAGTGACGCACATTCCAAGAAATTCTTATAGACTTGCTGATAGCACCTGGGTGGATGAGGTAACTGAAGCATTTAAAATGTATGGCTATAATGACTGAATAAGATGCCAGGAAAAAAGGAATAATTGGCTCCACTTGCAGTATCGTCTTGGTCACCTGCATTTTTCTTTTTCATTTTAGGGGCTTATACCGTATTCTAGGAGTGATAAAAGTGGGATTTTGTGATCTTGGTTTCTGGGAGTGGAAGAAAACTAACAGTAGAAATAATCAAAATGTGCAAAAGACTCTTTTCAGCTTCTCTGGGGCCTAGCAAAACTCATAGATACCAGCACAGTAAGAAAATCCCCTTCCAGATTATTTCATTGTGAGACTGGTCCCAGGCTGGTAACTTGTCCCTGTCTTTTACACTAAGCAAAGTCTTGTCTTTGTATTGTCTGGAATTTTTGCTCATCCTCTTCGCACACAACTTTTTCATAAGCCTAGCCTTAGGAGTTTTACAGCTTCCAGAACCAGAGAGGCTTGGCCAGGTTTAAATAAACATCCATGCTAACCATTTACCACTGAGCATTATGATGTTTGCCAGCCCCATGGAATGTATGCTTTAAGCATCAGCTGATAAACTGCTATTTTTATTGAGGTTTCAATCAGAATTCTCTACCAGAATGAAAAGAGAAATTATGAAACCAATTGTGTGCTCTATATTACAGAGAGTCAACAATATTAATAATAATATTCAAGAAAAGCAAATTCAACCATACAGGTAGAGATCATGAACAGTGCATTCACCCTGGCATGCATGGTCAATAATTAATATTTCAATGCATGAAGGAAGTAATATGACTCAGTGGGTAAATCAGCAGATAAGGACTTTTGCATTGCATTACTGCATGGGTCTGCAGTACCTCTCTAATTTTGGAAGTCAGTTCATTTCCTTCTTTTTGCCTCATTTCCCCTATCAGAAAACAGGATGAATATTCAAGTGAGATTCATTAGGCTACAGGGATAAAAATGGTGTTAAAAAAGAATTGTTGTTATATAGTTATAGTTAACTAGAAATTATTCATCAGTGTCTACACGTTATCTCTACAAGACCGTTACTGAGAACGTAAAATTGTTTGACTACTTCAGACTACATTTGGTTCCTACTTTGAGCCCCTAAGAAAGAGTTGGTTTTACCTGAGATAAGATGGGCATTAAAAATGAGATACTAGATTGCAGAATAGCATTTTATTAAGGGAAATAGACTTTCTTTTTTAGTACGGGGAATATTGGTTTATATCTGATCTTAAAAGATTTTACTTGAGGTTATCCAATGGAGGAATGATTCACAAGAGGTGGCTCCTAACTGTGCTTCCAGATTTTTGTATTAGTTTGTTACCTAATGTGACTTTTGGCACCAGAAGGGTTACAAGTTCTCCACTTCACTCTCAGAAACTCTTGTGAAGAAATAGTAAAGTGTTTGAAGGCCTCCCAGGTTGTTGCAGTCCACACAAAGGTGGGCTTTTGCCTTGTTTGTAACATTCCTCTGAGGGATCCAACAGGCTTTTAGAGCTGACCTTCTGTATGTCTGCACTGAAAGAACAATGTCATTCAGTAGACTTGCCATGAAATGCCTTGGAGGAATTCAAACAGCAGTGCGTATATGTGCATGGTGCATTCTAGTCTACTGTCATCCAAACCCAGCAGAGGAAAGAGACTAGAAAGGTTTCAGGAGCAAGAGGAGAAAAATGTGGAAAGGTTAAAGTCAGTGCTAAAATCACTGACATTTGAACAAGAGAAATGTAAAAGAAAAGTGAAAGCATCGGACATTGACTAGGGTTATTGTACTGGAAACTTTGTCTTGGTAATAATTGCAAAACCAAAAAAAACCCCACCAAACCCCCAAAAAACCCAACCAAAAAACCCCCAACAACCTACTAGGAAGGCTGTGGATCCAACATAAATAATTTTTTTTAAATGCTATTCATTGAAAAACATGCCTCTCTATAGATATGATCGATATAAAATTTTGCCTGTCATACATGTTTTTAAAACCAGAACTAATTTAGAACTTAATGCCATAAGAGCATAAGTAGTGTAGAACAGAATTATAAATGTGATGCCATAACAGTGTTTTTATCTTCTGAATTATGTACTTCCTCAGCATCACTTAATATGTTTGACTCCATCTAAATATCATGGATAGATTAATTGATTGTTAAACTACTGCCTACTTTATGGGCAGGCATGAACATTTCTCTTAGAATCATAGAATCACAGAATCGTTAAGATTGGAAAAGACCTTTAAGATCATCAAGTCTAAACGTTAACTGAACACTGCTAGTCCACCACTAAAACTTATCACTATGCGTCTCATCCACACACCTTTTAAATACCTCCAGTGATGGTGACTCCACCACCTCCCTCGGCAGCCTGTTCCAATGTCTGACAACACTTTCAGTGAAGAAATTTTTCCTAATATCCAATCTAAACCTCCCCTGGCGCAACTTGAGACCATTTCCTCATGTTTTCTTTCTGATCGAGAGGACATGAAAGTTTTTTTTATGAAGAACAAAGATTCTTGCTGAGCATATGATCAGGAATTTTATGTTTGATTTTTAAAGTAATATCTGAATGTGTTAATATTTAGGAATAGAATGATTTCTAAAACAGGCTGGAAATCTTGAAAGAGCAAGTGAGTCTGATAGTGCCATGTAAGCTCTAGCTGATGTATTCTCAAACTTTGTTACGAGTGTTTGAATTCTTGTACATTAAAAAATGCCCGTGATTATCAGGAAGGACTTCTCAGCACTAGATAAAGCAAAATAAAGCAAAATAAAGCAAAATGAAATTAAATGAAATTAATTAAATTAAATTGAATGAAATTAAATGAAGATAGTGCAAAAATGTCAAATGCCATAATTTCAGTGAAGGACTAGTAAGATTTATACAGGTGTCTCTACTTGTTTGTTTGTCCAGTTTCCGTTTAAGAAAGAACAGACATAGGTATATTTTAAGTTCCTTTCATTTAATCTCAACCACCAATGAGTGTGTTGAAGACAATAGTTGTTCTTGAGCTAGCTGGCCCTTGCCAAGTGGCATTATTAGCTCTTGGGATACTGGCGAACAACAGAGATTCAGATCTCTCCTAAAATCTAGCTGCTTTTGAGAGACCCAAAGGAATAAACATCAATAAAAGCCATCAGCATCCCTCTTATAAGCATATGTGCATATACTCACAAGTCTGGATCATTTTTTTGTAGGGGCATGAGAAAGCGTGGCCTTCCTGGATTCTATTTCTTTGAGACCTTATTAACTTCAGTCTATTTGCATCTCCTACTTAGCTGACCATATTGTCAATGCTTACCAAATAATAAATCCTACTTATACTAAAATCAAGTTTGGTGCACACAGCTGCGAGTCCTCCAAATTAGTCTTTCATTCTGCCTCTGAAAACTCATCCTTGCTGAGACTGCTGCCTTTCAAGCAGCAGTATTCTTGGCCTGAAGACTGACTGATATTTGAAATTAATCAGCAGTACAGTAAATTTAATTTTCAAAAACAAACAGTTGTTCATATTTAGAGCTTGGGCAGAAATTGCAAGTTGCATCCACTCTGTGTGCTTCACTTGCCACAGGGCTGGTCAGTGGTAAAATTACACCAAACCAGAGGAGCTCTAACTATAGTTGTTGGTATGAGTGAGGTCAGGCTGAGAGGAGGCATCTCGAGGAGCAGAATAGAGGCTGATGCTTGAGGGTGTAGCCTGTAATCAATCAATCCATAATCACAGGAAGATGGGACCAGAGTGTGCAGGTTCTGACTGCAGCTGGATCAGTACCTTGCACCTTTGCAAAACCAGTACAGGTCTTCCAAAGTGGTCCTGAGCAGAGAGGAAGAACAGATGCCAAGGCAAGGAGCTAACTGGGATACAGATTAGTGAATAACAGAGATAGCAGCACTGCTCAAAAGGGTTTGGAACAACATTTAGAGCCATGTCTTGAGATTCTCTTATACACAGAACAGTCACTTCTTTCCTTTTTATTTGCCTGGGAATGTATTTCTGTTGTTCAGCACGTTGGTTTTCTCTATCACTCCTGTCAGGCAGAGCTGAACCTCAGTATGTTGGAGCTATGTAGTAGCATTTCGTGTTCCCTTAGCAACTGAAAAACCGACGCTTGAAGAGGAAGCAATAAAAAAGTATGTTTTAATTCTTTTACAGTTTGATAAAGCTTGAGAGATGGAGAAGCCGTGCGTCAACTTCATGAGGAAGGAAAAAGTAAACTGTCTTTTGTTTATATCTATTAACTGCTCTGAAAATACCTGCACTGTTGCTTTTACTCAAAAAGCACACTCTATGTAGCTCATCTGAATTGATGGTTTTATTTTACATGGAATCCATGCTATAGGTTATCTGTAATACAGATTTATATGTTTAGTATAGTAGGGTGAGCGTGAAGAGAAAAGAGAGAGGAATGAAAAAGCTCAGCCATACCTCAGCCACTTCCTAAACCATTTGCCTTCAGGGACAATTCTGGTTATACAGGTTGGTCAATTTTAACTTTTGTTTCGCTCAGCCTCAGAAGCTCCTTTGGTGGGAAAATTCAAGAAGGCAGAAGAATAAACTGGCAATTTGACTTTTTGAGGAGAGAGGTGGGATAGTTTTTGGAGAACCCACAAGGTGGCTATATAAAATGGACCTACCTATTCTTTCAGGAAATGGTATGCCTTTAGATAAGGCACATAAATGTATGTACAGGCAGATGGATATTTTTAAAAACATTTTCTTAAGGGAATCGTTCCTTCTGTTAAATGTAATGTTTTTGCTAAGGAGACTGTTATTTATCCCACTTGGTCCAGAGTTGTGGGGGATGGAATGGAGGGAACCAGGCTGCACAGGAGATACTCAGAACATACTCAAAGTACTGCAGTCTAGGGACTGCTCTGAGAAGAGCAAATTTATCTGAAGGTTCCCCAGAAAAGGCAGATGTACAAGGCCTAGGACAACACTCATGAGAAAAGAGGAGAAAGGTGCAATATCCCTCTAACCGTGACACAGGTCCTGTAAGAAAAATGTTACATGTCTTTATTGCCTCTTTACTTTTCTTTTACTTTTTGTCTGCTGTTTTCTGTCGTACATTTTACCTTTCTCCTTGTATTGCCCCAACCACTCATTTTAATCAGCTCTTCTTCCATAACCTGCGGCTTTAGTATTCTGCATCTTTCTGCATGCTAAAATTGCTCTCCCGAGCATTGCTCCACCCACACTTGATGGATTGCTGTTTATATGCTACTGCTCCCTGCTCTCTGAAAAGCGCTGCATGCACACAGGCACACAGTGCAGACACACTTCCACATTTTGGTACAACACTGAACATGGATCTGACTAGACCTACAGTGATGCCTCTGCATTTCTATGATTGTGCTTGAATATCTTTTGGCATCAAAGCCAGTTTTTGGGAGATGCGCCTTCCTCATGTCCTGTCTGACTCTCAATGCTTTTTCTTTTTTTTTTTTTTTTTTTTTTTGGTAATTGCGTATCTCCAGTCCTTCAGAAAAGCACATCTTCCTCTATTAATGATGCTTGCCTAGGGCCAATGCCTGTCAAAGCAGACAGGTACTCTCAGTGTCCTATTAAATTATGTAATTTGACTCAAATAACTGTAAGCATGTTCAAGATTTTGGCTACTTCTAATTTGCAAAGTTTTCTGATGCGTGGCAATGTCCCTTTCTTCCCCACATATAGGCAGGGCAGCAAATGCTCATTTGAGTCTGTCCTAACTCTTTCACCAGGACACCTACCCCAGGGGTCCCTTTCTGCTAGTGGTGACTTGGTGATACTGCAAAGATGATTACCCTGAAAGCACTGTTCATAACCCTCCATTTCTGAATTTGTAAGATGACAAATAATTTCCACCTGAACATCTGTGACATTTGGGTTCTGAAACAGCCTCAAATACCATGCTGTTCATTAGTAGGGATTCAATTTCCTGTACCTCTCTGCTTCAGTTTTGCTTCAATGCATAGAGTGTGCATATTCATTAAAAACAACAATAATAAAGTTTTGCCAGAAAAGAGGGGTGTGTAAATAAAAGATGCCTGGGGCAAAGCTGTGTTTTGTGTTCTGGACATTTATATAGCTATTTACAGTGCTCTTCAGTTAAATAATAATAATAATAATAAAAAAACAGAATTACCATAGCAACTGAAGCAAGTATGTGTTACATTTTTAATCTCTGAGATACACAAACCCTTACTAAGAAAACACGCAGAAGAAAAAATGTGAACTTGTGTGCCTTCCCTATGTTTGAAGGGAATATTTTGTTTCTTATTTCCCTGCCAGTATTTAATGGTGCCTTTGTTAAGGGAGTAGCTTTGTTCTCTTTGCATTGTTATGCTTGCATCTCAGGCGGAGGACGAGTGCAGAAGACAGCTGGAATGCCTTCTCTTCCGAGACATTTTGGAAACTGCCAGGAGTGTGCAGCAAATGGTGGCTATGAGGCCACTACGATATTTTTTTCTGGTACACTGGAATGAATTTCATAGATGAACACATGGGGAACGCATCTATAAATAAAACATGCTTGTATTTCATATCTGCACAAAACTACTTGCTATGCTTTTCTGAAACAGGGAGGGTACAGGGAGGTAGTTGTTCAAGTTTATTTACCCTCCCTCCCACCCCAGTTCCCTAGTTTTACTTGGTTTCCTTAAATCCCTTTTGAATTAGAGTACACAACGTTTCCACTACATAAAAGATCCATAATAATTCTGTTTAAAAATATATAAACCCACATCAGCGTGTGTTGTGTCTAAGAAGAGTGGGGGAAAGAGGCATCGGTTAAGTCATCAGTAGTGTCTCCATTACTCTCTCCTATGGTGGTAAATTGGGATTTATTTCTCTTGTTGATGGTAAACATTTTTTCCTCTGTTCTATCGGCCCCTGCTATTGGCAGAATAATTACAATTCCTCTTATCAAGACAATCAAGGGACTAAACTAGCTGCTTTCCCCGTATTACTGCAGTACTTTGTTTTGAATCTTTTGCAAAGAATGGGGCTTTTGCAGTAACATGCCTGGACACTTCACTGTTTCCAAGACAAACAGCTCTTGAGCCAAGATCGATTTGGACAGCGTGCAATAGCTTGCATCTTTTTTCAGGAGATTCAGAGTCCTTTAGAAAATCTAAATGAGCCTTACAGCAGCCCTAGAAGGAACAGCTGTGGGTAGCTTGAGGTACAGAAAGATTGTGCCTGCCCAAAGCCATACAAGTTGACTTAACAGTACAGAGGATCACGGTTCTCTGAACTATTAAACAATTTCAAGCCTGATCCTGTTGGTGCAGGCCCCTGACACACATTTTTACTGAGTATATCTTCATGATCCTTAGGGAAAAACCTGTCCTTCTCATTTCCCTGTCAAATGTCTGCAGCTTACTGTGTTGCAAAACCAAGTGAGGCTCCAGATTTTGGAGCA
Source organism: Gavia stellata (assembly GCF_030936135.1). NCBI lineage: Eukaryota > Metazoa > Chordata > Aves > Gaviiformes > Gaviidae > Gavia > Gavia stellata. Next base: position 17,745,956 of record NC_082598.1, on the reverse strand, counting down.
AATCCTTGAGGTGATACTGATGTTACATGCTCTTCATATTCTTTACAGACATAAAATTTTAGGTAGCTCCTTATTGTGTTTTGTCAGCATGGCTGCATGGCATCCTTTCTAGAGCTGGCCAAGAGTGTTTCTCCTGGAAACTAATGTTTTCGCAGAATGAAACTTCGCATGGGAAATCAGCTGTTTCTGATGAATTTTCATTTTAAAAGTTTTGATGGAAACATAGCAGAATGTTTATAACTTCTTGGGTTAGAACACTTTAATTTGCTTTGATGCTATGCATCATGCACCAGTCAAACTGAATTAAATAGCTGGAGTTTATCGTAAAGAATATTTTTTTTAACTCCAAGCAGATGTAAAAAATTATTGAAATTTCTTAAAAAGTGGAAATTCTCAGTTTCATCTAGCTCTAATTTTTACCTCTAAATGGTGAAATAATAGTGGCATAACTCAGAATTTTTTCTGGTTTATTTCTGCTAGCTAGCCTTGAAGTAGCACTTCCAGCTCCTGTGAATATTGAGCAAAATCCACAAATGAAATATGAATTTTCAATAGCTTATGTTCAGCTTGAATTAAAAACAAGTAATTCTTTCCTTCCTTTCTCATCTTGGAGTTCATCATGCAGTGACAATTTGAAATTTACAACCCAGACATTTAACATCCTTCACAAGAACATATAATTTGAAAAACTTGTGAAGAGAAATGTCTCTGCTAAAAAATGGCACTATCTTTTTGTAAAAAGACCCCTGTCATTTAAATTTCTGTTCAGCTTCCCATCTTAAGCTAAATAACACTGACATTTTTTACAGATGCATTTTTTTTGAAAGTTACACAGATTAGATATTTGCTTAAAAGAGTTTTAATGTGACATTGCTGGCTTTCTTCTAGATCCCTTTGTGTAAATTTGCAGCTAATGCAGAATATAGATTTTATCACATTCCATTGCTGAAAATAGAGTCAATGCCATTTAGTAGGTGTTTATAGTCCTACAAACTACCGAACCAACATTAACCCTGAATTTAGAAAAAGAACTCCAAGAATTTTCATTCAAAAAATGTAGGGTGATATATGTTTTGATAAAACCTAGCAAAGGAGGGTTTAGGATGAGCTTCCAATGGTGGAAATAGATCTCTGATGAGATTAATAAAACTAGGCTTGATGTCTAACTCTTTTTGACTCCACTGGACATTGGACACAATCTCTTTTGGTAAATCCCCCTAAATGTGTTTCTTTATTTTCTGTTAATTAACCATCTTTGCAAATCTGTTCTTTACACACAATAGGTATCTTTCAATTACGTTTGGCATACCTGATCCAAATGAATACCTCCTTATGTTAAGACCCCAAAAAGCAGGGTACTTGCCTCCTAAATTGTATGGAAAGATTAATTTCCCCACTAAGGTCTAGAAAATGCATCATTTAGAACACAAGTCTTGTGGGAAATGGCTGCCTTGGAAAACTTTGAGTTCCTTCATATTTTAATTGACATAAAAATGTCTTTTAATTCTTCAGTATTTCTAATGTGTGTTACATACAGACAGTTGAAAGAAGAGGGAGGGAGAAATTCAAAACCGAACATCTACAAAGTTTGTTCTTTGTTGTGAAAGTTTTATATGATGGCAAATTGGACAAGGGAGAAAATGGCAAATAGAAGACACAAGAAACCATATTTCTTTTGTGAAGTAGTAGAGCAGATTCCGTATTTTGATTAGACGAGATGCTTAGCTCAAAAAAGTTAAGAAAGTGAATCCAAAGGAGTCCCCATAATGGGTTGTCTTACATGGTAAGCTACATTGCCCCACAATGTTTTCTTTCCTCATCCTCAGTAAACAGGCTTATGAATATTGTTAGAACTGCAGAACACAAAACCAGTATGATAGCGAGCCAGATTTTATGCTAGGAAATGCTCCCTTTAATGTCTTTAAAATATTGTAGAGAATCTTTTTTTAATTCTAATATTGGTGTCAAATTGAGGGAGAAATATTTCTGTAGGGTAACTTTGATGCTGATCAAGAGACACAGAGCTAAACTTCCAAAGCATGCAACGTGTTTAATTCCCATTTTCAAGAGTATCTTTGAAGCTGAGGAGTCCTTAATAAGAAGCATGTTGCACAAGTTACTAACAATCGTACTATGCCAAGCAGTTATGCAGGGGTGGGGGTTGCTTAATGTTTCCTACAGACAGGCAATGCTGGATACTTGCCAGGAGTAAAAGACAACAACTAATGCATACATAAATGTACTTTAAAAATGCACATGGGGAGACAGGTACAAAAAGCTTATATATTTTGAGTTTTTTAGTGATCTACCCTGTTTTAGCTTAATCTTCCGTTCATCTAGTATTTCTATGATGAAAGTGATTCAAGTCTGCACTGTATGAGGTCAGGACTGCATACAGTCCCGGGTTAACACATTTCTCTAATTAGTAAGTGTTTATTAAAAATGTCTATGGTTACATTTACTTTGTGATCATACATGTCTTGTGCTATATGTTATGAGCATACTAAGAAATAGTACCTTTTCCATGTCTGAGCTGCAGCTTGACACCTAGCTGCGTATCTGGTAGCGGTCATTGAAACAAAGAGGTAGAGAAATATTTTTTCGATTTTTTTTTTTTTTTACATGAGAGATTCCAGCTACAATTAAGGCTCAGAAATGGTTATGCTTTCAGACTAGGTTATCCTCTTTCCATTCCAGGATTCACATCGGGAATAAAATTATAAACAGGGACACAAAGGGGTGAAAGGAGAGATCATTCCCTTGGCAGAGTCCTGTACTGGTGGTCAATTTTGTGAAATGAACTATAAGCTATGTGTTGGGAGCCTGATTTTATTTCTAGAAAGAGAAGCAGTCTAAAATTGCTTAGAAAGTCAGTTCTAAACTGAAAAGAAAGTCCCCTAAACTTTGGCAAGTTTTGAAATTGGGCTTGAACTTCTCAGTTCCCTTGGAGTTTTTCTAAACCCACTCACTTTATCCCTTGTCCCCATGCTGTGTTGCAGTTTCTTTAATCTCTGAAGTAGCTGCAGAAGTTCACACGCCTCTCTGTTTTGTAGTCCGGTAGATTTTCTGATACAACTAATTGGTTTTGACTCCCCTGGAATGGTCCGTTGTGCTTTTACGCAGTTTGACGTTGTAATGAGATACATTTGTTCACAATGTTAATTTTGTTAGCATGAAGATTCTTTATTTCTATTAAATATTAAGAAACACAGAATGAATTCTTGATCTTCAGACTTGTGTTGTGAGCAGCACCATAGATTACAGCAAAGTCACAATGTTTTAATTCATTCTGCTATGCTTTCATTTCTGGGTTGTAAGCCCAAATGCATTTGCCTTTAAATGCTTTAGCGGTAGACAGGTTGGGTTTTCATTGCTTCTAAATATGTGGCTGCCTTGGGGCTTCTAATTTATTTTTTTTTTAATGGAGTGAGAGGCTATAAAATCTACGTGCTGTAAAGCAGGCAGACTTCTAAAAGTTTCCTACCAGCTCACCAGGCTCAGCTGAAAGAGCAGGTATCTTCAAGCTTATTTAACTCTTGTTCCTAGGCTTCTAATTAAAACCACTGAAATGCTCCTCATTTTGAAAAGGTCACATCTGATTTCATCTGAGACATTCCCTTTGTCTCATTTTAGCGCTCTCTGGTTTATATACTTATGAAAAAAAAAAAGCAATTATAGTCAACTGTCCATTACCAGCAGGAAGATTATCTGGTTGGTGGATGAGCTTTGGCAGAGATGTGGACACAATCTCCCTGTCTCTACATGTATCTTAGCAGATTTTAACCCAGGAGTGCAGGCTAGAGGCTCCTGAATAGTTCTGCACAAAACGAGGGAGAACTAGGGAATGGTGCAACTATGAATGGGTTTATTTGTTCAGCCCCCAATGCTTAGGAATAACAGAAATTTGATTCTTCTGATTGTTATTGCATTAATTAATTCAGTTCCAATCCAGGGTTTTCATCTCAATAACCTGAAATACCAGAATTTTTGGTGTTATCTTACAAGGTTAACTTAGTAACATATTTTTTAAAATTTTGTAATACGATAATTGTCTTTATGTTTGAGATTCATGGTGCGGACTCTTCGAATGTGGTTATTTATCTTTGTCTATTTTCATGGTTGCCATTACCATAATATACGAGTTTCATACGCTTTAATGCGTGAATCTGCCCCAGGCCTCTCTGAATAAGTGAGTATTAGCTTCATTTTGAAAACTCAATGTAATTCATGCCGTCCAGCTTTGATTGTCTAAGTTAAGCCTCATTTTGTTGCCTTGGATTCCACTATGGGCTGTAAAAAAGGTTAGGCTGTTAAGTCAGCCATGCTGACTTGTACTCTACAGTCTCTGAAATGACGGTTCAGGAGTCTCAGCACCTAAATAAGGTAGTATCACTATCCCTCCAGGAGACTAAGTAACAGGTTTTCAGATATGTCTAGACACTTGAGAAAGCAGAGGAATATCAAATGGGATTTAAAAAAAAAAAAAAAAAAGCTGAAATGCTTAGGCATGTTGAAGACTTACTGAAGACATTTATCTCCATCTGCCCGTTTTGCCAGAGCAGAGCAGGGTCTTGAGTTCAGGTCTGCAAAGTCCTGTACCTCTGCTTAGTCAGTGGTTCAGTCATCTTCTTCGCTCCTTTATTTTTTTGTAATTCATGTCTTAGGACAGAGAATAGACGTTCTGCCCAGTGACCTTTGAGAAGTCTTTTTAATCACATTTGTGACTAGGGAATACCAGTAAGAAATAGTATCAACAAGTACTGCACAATGACAGGGTCTGAAGCTGTCCCCCGTCGAGTGGGCAAGAGGAACTGTAAACTTTATCCTTCATAACTATTTCTTTTTAATATATGACATAAGAAGAAAGATAAATATCACTTCCTTTATCTGTATAGTTTATGATATTATTCTTTCTGGAAATACTAGTCTATAAGACTTTTTCATCATTCAGCATTCAAGTCCTGGCTCAATTGACGGTTATTTGCTTTAACTGGCTGTACCAAAAGGTCCATGCTCCTATGTATGCTGGTGTCGCTATATAGCTTTATTGTCTCCCCTCAACTTTTCTTCCCTTAATCTGAAACCTTAAAACAAAGTACCAAAATTTGCTGCAAGGAAAGTAATGATCCTCCAAAAGAAATTCAGTGCAACTGGAAAGAACCATTTTAATTAGCTGACAGAATTGCATTGTTTAGGTTTCTTTTAAAAATCAATGAAGTGGCTGCAAATGTTTCTAATGTCTTCACGTCTTTAAAACTCTCACTGGGGAGCCCTCATTCTTACCACAAAAGAAGTTTTTATCATTTTGAAATTATTATAAAGGCAACTGGTATGTGGAAAGGGCTATAATGCACTTCTTCATGTCCACAGTGTTTTTCTGAGTTTGCTTGGTGGCAAAAAATACATTTAAAAACCCTTGCCCTATTTCTGATTTCTTCTGGATTTTGAGGTTGGTTTTTTTTCTGACTTTGTGTCGGTCAGATGTACATGCTATAGAATTTTATACTATAGAATATTGTGCTATCGAAGCCTAAGCCTGAAGTAAACACTTCTTCCCAAAACCTCTCTATCCGGTAAGGATACCACAGACTTCTTAGTCTGTGCTCAGCTTAGACTAGCTGAAACTGTTTGCTAACACCCAGGTCTGGATCAATCTTCCCTTCCATTCACATGCAGAATACACGTAATTTTGCATATTGCTCTAGTAACACTTGACAAATGGCTACCACTGACTGAAATCTTTATAATCTATACAACAAAATGGTTCTGAGAAAATAAAATATAAAGTGGACAAAGAATAGAGCTACATCTTCATAAACCAAAGTGCACTGAACAGCCCTGCTCAATGTGCGAAGTGAACATTCCCCTTCGAAGTCAGATTGACCAGAGGCTCTCTGCTGGAGGTCTCACCACTGATACCTTTTCCTTCATTCATCTTCATCTTTGAAAGATTGTCATTTCTCTAAGATGAGTCTGAGTGTAGCTTTTGAAATCATACAAGCACCTAATACAGTTATGTAAAAAAACCCCACCCTGTATGTATGCTTTTGTGCCTTGCAGGTGTATTCTCTGAACTCTAACAATAAAAGAGAAAAACGTATCAATCATTCATGGGAAGGGTCTTGCTTTAGTTTAGGGAGATGGAGAGCAAAATGTATTGCTCTAGTTAGTGGCAGAAGGAGAACGCAGTATTCTGACTATTGCTTCCACTTCTATGAGTCCCCGCTTGCTCCTATCCAGTCCAAGCTTAAAATAACAATAACATTAGCTTTGTCTCTGACTCTAAAAATAATTTATTTCATTTAAGTTGCTGTATAACTGACAAAGAAATGTTGCAAAAGTGTTGCAGTTCTTTCTTCACTTTTCCTTTGTCTTCTCCTTAGAGAAGAGTTAATGACAGGATTAAGCCATGTTCTGTTGATGTTTATGCATGTGCAACTCCCAAATAAGGTGTGCTCTGCTTGACGTAATTACAGAAGATGCAAAAATCACAGCTGATTGATATGTGAACTGCTTTTCTGTGGTAGGGTTTTTTCAAACAGATAGATCATGAGTCCAATCCTGCATTCCTTTCTCCCAGGAAACCTATCTGGATTTTCTTTAATGAGTATCAGTACTGTTAATCTCTAGTGATTAGAATATCACAGGCAAGCATAAAACTCTGAAGTCCCTGAGACTTGGGAAAAATTCTTCTTGAGTCCTTTCCTAACTTCCTATCCAATATAAACAATATAGAAAAATATACTCAATATTTTACTTTCCAGTTCTCTCATTGCATCAGTATGTAACAGATAATATTGCTGGTGTTCCATTTCTATCACTTTTTTTGAACTGTTAGATATTTGTGGGTTATTTCTCATGTACACTACAACACCACTAAAACAGCTAAATCATGGTTAGAAGATATTATTATTATTATACAGTGTCTCTCTTTAATTTATTTTTCTTATTCAGACTCCTCAGTTCATTCTGTCTGGACTTTTCCTAGCTGATCACTTGTGAATGTGTCGATGATTGTGAAAGAGTAAATAGAAGTTAACTCAGATTCTTAATTCTTCCCTAGCCTCCCTCTTGAAAAACAATATAATTGATTTGAAAATGCTTGCCTTAAAGGTTAGGAGATCCTTAATACAGACATTAGTTGGAAGAAAAAAAAAAAATTGTGTTAAGAGAATTCTACCTCTGAACTTACAAAGACAAAATGCAAACGTTTCTGTTAATATAGAAAATATGTTTCACAGCCGTAGAAGCAATCAATAAAAACATTCCTTTGGAGGAAAACTTAACAAACTGTTTCAGAGACCAAATGATAAAGAGTAAGGAACGTCCAATCTACTGTATCAAAAAAGGTGCCGTGAAGGTTCACTCTAGGGGACTTAGTGTCTATGTTCTCATGACAACAAAACTGAGAGCATTAGCAAGGGACAGAAATCAAAGGACAAGAAATTCAGATGTCATTTTCTAGCTTTGAAACATTTTATTTTAGAGACAACTACTTCAAAAAAATCCAGACTGACAACTACAGTCTACTGTCATTCCTGAGAAAAAAATAGTGACATAGCTCTGATGTCAGACTGTACCTTAGTTTTAGGAGTAGGAAGAGAATTTTGAAATTCATTAAATATAAGCATTTTTTCCCTCCCAATACATGAATTACAAGCAAAGCTAGAAAGAGCTTACATTTTATTTGTTGCACGAACACTTGTGAGGAAACACCATCCTGATTTGAGAGAAGGCTGCTTTTGAGGCAAAAGCAACATAATTGTCCAATGAGTTTACCCAAGAATTGAATAGGAACTCACCTCAGTAAAGAAGGAATTTCCCTTTATTTGGAGACCCTCTTCCGTAGCTATACTTCCACAGCTGTCAATAATATCTATGACTTAGATCAACCTTTTCATAGCTGATGATCAGCAACATAAATGTAGTGTTCATGTTAGCTCCATGTACCAATATTTCAGCAATAGTTAATTTATTTTTCTGATTTTAATTCTTGAGTTGTTAACCAATGAATGAAAAGGAGAAAAAAAGAAAGTTCAAGCGCAAAGTCAGAAGTTCCTCTATGAAGCTTTTTTTTTCCCCTATTCAATTTACATTAAAAATGCTGTTACGTGCTTGAAGTGCCAGTATGACATACAGCCACATGCTGGCTTTGTTGAACTGCTGTTGTTAGCTGTATCACTTGCTGAACTTCTGTAACCATCGACGGACTCAAATGCTGGGTCGTTTGATACAACTACTGTGATGTTCAACAACGTTTATTGAAAAGCTCTGTGTGTGCATGTGACAACAGGAGGCTTGCTTTAGTAGCGAAGTTCCCTTGGTACACACCTCGCACACCAGGATGTGGAGAGACATTTTCGTTTCTTTAGTAAGCGTGAGGGAAGTGGTCTAGGTGGTCACCACAGGGTCAACACCACAGAACATGGAGGCTTTCAGCCTGGGCTTGCAAACAACGAGTTAGCTTGTGTCCACTGCGCGTTACTTTGCTGCACACTTTGCTTAAGTTGTATGGTAGCAGTAGGAATAACTAAAAAAGGCCTCTTTTGCAGTCACGCGTTATTTCCATTTTATGCCTTGCCAATCTGTAACTCCAACTTTTCTCAGTCTGTTAGTCATCTTCTAAAACTTTCACATTTCTGGTGTTTACAGAGTTTTAGGGCTCAGAGAGAGCTGTGAAAGTATGCAATTAGTGACAAGGATGAGAGACGGCAGAACCTTGTCATTTCATTGTATTTATATTATAGCGCTCCCAGAGCTTCCCAGTAGCCAGCTGTCTCTTATGAGACCTATTGCACAGAGCTAGCAGAAGACTGCTGTTGCCCTTACCATCTTGGACTTCAATTTTTCACTATCTTTTTTGTGGTCTGTCAGAGGGGAAACTGGAGTACTTATATTTCGAAAGTGGTGGCATCATTTGAATGGGGTTGACAGGAGTTTAACCTAGAAAAGCATAAGCTTAGGGTACATCTATGGCAGACTTAACTGCAGTGTAAAGGTACTAAATGGGTTTCAGGTGAGCTTGCTCAGAGATGAGCTTGAGGACCCACAGCAGCACAGAATTCAGTGTGGGGTATCCATACGGATGAGAAGCTAAACTATGTGCTGTTATAATTAAATAGTATGTGGTACCAGAGTGAGCTGTCTTTTTTTTTTTTACAGCTGCCTAGGGTATGTCTACATTGCAGTGCCATTTGTGGGGTAGATGCAAACTTCTTCAGCAGGAACCAGATTTCAGTTTCTCAGACACTTGCTTAAGCAGAAAGGAAGCTAAAATTCTCTTCTTACTATTTTTATGTCTGTGGCTTTGCAGGGTTTCTGTTTTGTTCCAGATTGCATCGCCATGTCACATGTAAAATTCCACATCCAAGTAAGGGGTGAAGGGCTATGCCTCTTCTGAGTTCAAGAAAAAAGCCTGAAATCATTTGTGCAGTAAATGAAATAGGCTCAAGCCTCCTCTATGGTATGCAGCTAATTAGCTGATGTTCATTTTCAAGTGCATTGTTCACAGTCAAGCTGAGACAATGTGTAATATGCATTATAATGTCCCAGGAATGTGTCCTGGTTCTAACTGCTTCCTTTTACTACTGCTGCTCCCAACCATGAATAAACCCTGCTTGAAGTCTTGAAAGGTGATGGGTGTATTCTGGAGACATACGTTTTCAACATCTTCTGAATCTGAGCTCTCTGTGATGTAAAGCCTGTGAAAGAATTACTCTGGCACTACAGCCTGGAAAATGTCTTCCTTTTGGCTTTTTCTTTCTCTTTGTTTCTTCCTCTCTCTTCTTGATGATTATAAAAAAATTCAGTTCTTTCATTTCGAAAAAATTGTTGCTCAGAGACTTTTGACTATTTGCATCCATTTAATTTTAATAATACATGTACTGGATTTTAGTGCTAGCAGTGAAACATGATTTATTTTCTATTATTTATTGCTATTTATTTAGGATTTAGTTAACAGTCTCTGTAGTTACAAGCAGCTATAAGCCAGCCTAGTGAGTCATTTCCTTTACACCGACACCCATTGAAATGGCTCCCTTGCTGAAAATTCACTGATGTAACCAGACAAGCAGTATCGCGAGAGGTCATAGCTCATTATTTCCCATTTGCTCAAGTATGTGAATGTTTCCTGGACAGAATAAAATCAAAAGAAATCTAGGCCTAGGGGGGTCAAGGACACAAGGGAGAATGAATTTGTCACATGAATTGATGCAAAATTTATTTGTAAAAGTAGGTTTAGTTCCCATCGCAGACAGAAATCGGGCAATGAAAATGTTCTTATTAACGCTCCCTATCTACGCAAGCCCTGGTGTCAGGCTTGTCTACGTGTTTGGAGATAAAGTATTAAAATTGTGATAATGTACTGACTCTCGTAGAGAAAGAAGAACCGTAATTGCCTTAATATTTAGAAGCCGCTAAACTAAATAGACATTATTAGTTCTTGGCATTTGTCTGATAACTTGTTCATTTACTCATTGTGGTCATCTGAGGCCTCAGTTTTCTCCCTTGGTGCTTAGAAGGCATATAACCGGATCAAGGAGAATTTTATTTCTAGAACATTCAAGTGGAGGTTGTAGCTGTATTTTGTTGGTAAGAAATCAAATGCTTACAATGTACAAAGTGTAAAGGCATGCATGTAAATGCTGGAGATCAAAGAGTTAGTCTTCTATGGGGATTATCTAATGTTACTACTTTCTTCCTCACTTATTATTATGGCATCACTCAGAATATAGTGGGATTTCTTGTCATATTTGTTGATATACTGGAAAATACTTGAACTTCCTCCAAGTCTGCAGATCCGTCTGCCAGGATGGATTCCTGCAGAACCCGGAGGGGCAGCTTTGCGAACATCACTGTGGTTTTTCACTAGACTAAGATACATGCAATAAAAAAACAAGCAAACCAACCAACCAACCAACCAACCTTGGGATAAATGAGGTTCCAGATACCGGCCTAAAAAACAAAGTCCTGCCCTTGCACACTTCCTCTCCTAGACAGCATTGTGCTTCCATGTTCTGCCTGTCCCTGCAGACCGTGCCTCATCTTCCTTTCTCACACACTCAGCTTTGTGGCTTTTCAGGACAACAAACCAACCAGCATAATGAGAACAGAGGAAAGATTTACTTCAGACATTAAATGATCTCTGTGGTAATTCATGATCTTTTTTATCTTTTTAAGAAACCCCGGTGGTTAAAAAAAAAATAGGTAAAATTGCATTTTTAGAAGAGATACTGCACATTCCTTACCAATACTGGGGGGAGGGGGAAAGCAAGATTTGGCTACTTTAGTGTGTTTGCTGCTCAGCACCCAGAGGGGAGGTACGTGCCTGCAGTGGCCGGGTGACCACAGGGCTGAGAGGCAACTCCAGAATCAGCGGCAGGTAGTTTGGCATGTCTTTGGCAATCACTTTGCCTGCACAATCTGCTGTCACATGGCTCCCACACCCACTCCCTGTCACAGCTTCACTTCTTAAATAAAGAAACTGACAGCAATAAGGAATTAAAAGGTCTCTGTTGGAAGAAAGAAATGCCTGCAACTGTCCTGGAAGGAAACAAGTTGAACCCGATTTTATGATTAAACAGGCATTTATCTCCCATTCACCTTCTGCGGAAAAGGCACACAGAAAGGAAACCTTGTGGCTTTTCAGCCTGTTGAGTAGAGGCTTTTCGTGCCTTCTTACATTCTTCACATTGGGGTAAATAATCCTCAGTAAGAGGTGGGGAACTTCACATGTATTTATGAGGTGAACCTCACAAAGCTTGAATTTCTGATTCCTTTCCCATAAACAGGGAACAGTATAGCTGCTTGGCTGAAAGTGGAGTCGTTTATTGTTAGGTACATCTGCTTTCGTCACCGATGCTACAGCGTTTCTCATGTAACCTTGTCTGCTGATCTACAGGACTCCGGAGCAGGGGGGCTCTGCGGTCAGCTTCTTTTCAGGTATCGGTCTTCACATGGGAAGCCTGAAACTACGTGCTACCAGAGAAAGCATCATGGATCACTGCCATCCTTCTTTACAGGACTCTTTCAGAAGGTAGTTATGGGCTCCCTACCTCACTGGCAGTTTTAATGGAGCATATGAAGTGTTCAGGTTCATACCACTGTGTGTTGCAGTATTTTGTGGAAGCTTGTTTAGAAATATTCTGGTCATGATCATTTTCTAGCATCATGCTGTTTAGGGGAAGCGGAATAGACTATGCTTGACTAACTAAAGTCTCATTCATTTTGGGGCAGTAGGGCAGGTTCTACATCATTGTGCAGCCCTTTTTATTTTTTTACTGATCTATTAGGGGGAAAAAATGAAATAATTAATTCTTAATTGCATCAAATGGGCCCAAAATTTGCTCTGAATTGCATGCACGTAACTCACTGGCAATTGTACTTGCATTACCTGAAGGCATTTAGATTGCTTCATGAGATTCCCTTTCCTTTAGCCAAATACATAATACTTCTCCTCTGAGATCTGAACTGTTTTATTTAGTAATTAAGGTAGTTTGTGCAACATCTTAAAGATGCAAAGGGCAGATACATCAATTCCAAATCCAAGGACTAACTCAATGGCTCTTAAAGGTTTCCCGTTAGCAAATTCTCTGAAGACAGAGAATTCTCTTGAAGGTATATGCCCTCTGCATTTGGATTTGGCCCATTTTAAACCAGTATCAGAGACATAACGAAAATAAACACTACTAAATCTAATGGACATTTAATAACATCCTCTCATTATGTAGTTTTACTACTTTACTACTTTTTACTACTTTCTTTTTCATTTCCTTCACATATTTTAGAGCTGACTCTCTCATGTTACTCACAGTCCTTTGGTCACTGCAGGTTTGATTTTGTCCTACAGAACATGTGTGAATGTGTGTACAAATTTGAAATGAAGTTAACTTTGTGTTGATGTTTGCCAAAGAGAATCCTCAAAAGATGCACAGCAAAGCTTTTGACAAATTCTAAGATTTTGGAAATCTTACAGTAATCCTGAGCTGTTATGGCTTGAAGATGATAATTTCATCAAAAAGTTCCCCAAACACAACTGGGCAGGTGAACTAGAGCAATAGAAATAGAAATTCAAGTTCAACTTTTTGCATTTAGTAATATTTTTGCCCTAGGTTCTACACATACCAGTGAAAGAGGCCTGATCTATTTGCACATATAGTATAAAACTAGATAGCAAATCAGGAATGACATGTTGGCAATTTGCTAGTGGATGAGTGTCACTTGTTTTACAACACAATATATTTGCATTTTGCTGTCTTACTTCAAATCTCCCCGTTCATATCTCTGAATGCTCAGTTTTGGCTGGTCTTGTGTGCCAGAGATGAATGGGAGGCATCTTTCCTTAGCAAGGTACTGTGATCCACGCTCCTGGCTTTTTCTGCTCTTTGATTTCTTGTGTTGTGTTTGATACCTCTGGTGGCAATACAGAGCATATAATTATTTGTCCACATCTTCTTTTGGAGACTAGTTACAGATTTTCCCTGCACTCTTAGTCAGGTTGCTGGATTTTTTCTCACTGGAAATGACTGCAAGATTTTAACTGGGCTAGGCAAATAACTGATTTTTGTGGTCTGTTCCAGAATTCAAACAAAAATTTGTCTGCTTTTGGGGAAACAAAATAATTAAAACTGCTAGATGAACCTGAGATAAAACATTTCATTTCATGCTGAATTGTTTAACTCCTTTTAAAAGACACAAGTCAAAGTAAAAAGGCTATTTTGAAAATGAATAATCAACCAGTTTAGACACAAAAATGTCTTTCTGATCTTTGTGAGCAAACCTACTTTGTTTCCCTACTGAAGTGCATTCTGCAGCAAGTTTACTATTCACTGAGAACATCTTTTTCCACCATTTTACCCTGCCAACAACAATCTTAGCAAATACAAGGGCTACAAAGACATGGAGCTAGAATAAAAAAGTTTGCTCTGCAATTAAATTTCTCACAAGTTATATAAAGTAAGTAAACTTTACCAGTTTATGTTCAGGAAGAAAAGTAAGCAGTTTCCATCTTGTAACAGTTAGTTCCAGCTCTCTGGGCCTATCAAATGCAAACCAGGACCAACAGCTTTGCTCTTGGGCCCAAAGATAATTTATCAGTCTCTTCTCATCTCCAGGCTTCTTACTCTAGGCTTTCCAAAACAATTTTCACTGCCTGTTTATGCACAGAATAGGGTTTGGGGTTTACTGTTCTTTTTAGGAGATAGAACACCAAGAATGGCAAAATCCTTTTGGGATGAGCAAAGAGGGCTATCTTTCAGAGGCTTAAACCTATTCTAATTCAGGTATTAACCCTCACATTGGCTGCTTTATCTAGTTGCAGAGCGAGATCTTGTTTAAAAAAATGTCCAGTTATGGTTCAGATTAAAATGATGGCTGCAGATTGTGGAACTTCGGTATGCCCTAGCTCTGGGGATACCGACTTCTGAGAGAGGTGGGACACAAGAGTACAGAGCAAGAATTCCTGTAACCATTCTAGCTTAATCCACTTCCCCACATGAACTGGCACCCATCTTCTTTTCTTGTTTGTTCTGCCACAGTGGGCGGCTCAGTAAGGGCTTAGAGATATACTTGTGGCACTAACGGCAATATATACATTGCTCAATGGCTACAATTTGTAATAGTGTGTTTGTGGTTTGCGTATACGTGCACGTAAGAGGCTGTTTCCTGTCTTCCAGTCTCCGTTCCATCTCCCACAGTCCCTGTACCTATGAAAAAGTGGATGTTTTGGATTGTTTTTCATTAGTCTAAACATTCTTGCAACTTCTTCTTAAAAAATAACATTATTTTGGCTCCATTTTCTACCGTAGAAGAATTTTATGATTTTTTATGAGAGTGCCTCAACTGCGGGTATTTAGTTGAAGCTTGCAAAATAGTCAAATAAAAAAAGTCTGCCTCTTTCCAGCTGTCACAGTTGTTTAAGTCTGTTTGGTACCATATCAGGAGTACTAAAATTTTAACTGTACTGAACAGTAAATGGAACCGTTTAGTAAACTGCATCTGCAAGACTGTAAGTAAATATCTCTTCTCTAATTAGCCAGTAATACGTTATTTGGATCAGCTAAAATAAATAATAGGCAGTTGCTGCTACTGCCATAAAATGCATTTCTAAAACTCACAGAAAAAGAGAGCAACTGCTAGGAGCTCATTTGACCGGGTTGTTCATGACTGTTCATGCTGTAATGTTGTCAAATTGCACCACTGCAAGGTATTTGCTGTACACCAAGTAGGCATGAAACTATGTTTAATATAAATTATACTCTCTACTTCCCAGGTGAAATATGACTGAGGTTATTTGCCCAAATAACGGGATAAGTAATAAATAGGTTGCATGTAACTGTTTTCTAGCACTATTTTGTGTATTACAGATGAACTCTTTCCTGTGGGCTAGTTTTCAGGATCCTCTGTTTAATTGTCAGCTTCAACTCTTGAGAAGAAATGCTCTCTGAAAAATCTGAAAATATCAGGGTTTTTTTGATATGAGATTTTTACTAGGATGCTACTATAGACAGTTCATAACCTGTTTATTCCCTCTGGATACTGAGAAAATGAAAATTAAATATTTTATCTTTAAATTCTAAAATATATGGATGTATAGTAAAATAAATCACTTAAACTTTATTAAAATTAGATGTTTACACTTAAAACACTACAAAAAAGAGGCTTACACTGTGTGGCATGAGTATGAAATAGGATGTACGTTTTAAAATGGCTGAAGTTTAATATTTTAAAAGAAATAAACTTTGGTCCTTTTTCCTCAA
The DNA here is from genome assembly GCF_030936135.1 of Gavia stellata. Classification (NCBI taxonomy): domain Eukaryota; kingdom Metazoa; phylum Chordata; class Aves; order Gaviiformes; family Gaviidae; genus Gavia; species Gavia stellata. The sequence goes on along the minus strand of NC_082598.1, from coordinate 17,730,201 downwards.
GAAATAGCTGTAGAATTTTTTTGACAACTTTTGAACAAATGACAAGACAGCTAGATATCATGATCTATTAAATATAAAGTCTTTGAGTTAAAATATACCAGGCATGGAATGTGAATTTGAAAGAAAGCTGAAAATTGAAGCATGAAAAAATGAGGTAATAAGTAGTTGGTTTCAGAAAACGCTATATTCATTTTCATGGAATTTGGGTGGCCCTGCCTAGCTTTTACTTACTTAATGAGAGATTATTTAAGGAAGAATTACATGGGGAAGAAGGACAACAGCAGAATGCTGAAGGTGATTCATTTGTAGGAACAGGGGGTGAGAGATTATGGTGAGTTATCAGTAACTTTGGCCAAGGAATAATAGTATCCTGAAGGCATCTATTCCACACTACTAAACCTGTAATTTTGGAAGAAAATATAATGCATGCATTTTTGAAAGAAATGTAAATCCAGGTTTGATTTTGTGATGTGATATGGTCCCAAGAAGGGCAGAAAACAGCCCAGATCCACAGGATGGACTAGGTAGGGTGTCCTGTACTCCTGTAGTGCCAGCTGGCCACCCATCATCTACAGGTGTCCCTTCTCTACCTTCTTGTGTACATCAAAACTTACACCAAGGAACTGGTGAACTCGGGCTGCATGTTAACATTGCTATTGAATCCCTTGCAGACACTGGAACTCCCAGAACCCAGCTTACGCATTGAATACTCGCTGTCATCTTCAGCTGCGGATCTACACTCAGATACTTGTACATTTGTTACTCTTGTATGAACTCTGAACATGTATGATACCCATTATGTTGTCTTCAGCATGTAAGAGCCTCCAAGAACAGAGACTTCTTAAAAAGCGTATTCTCAGCAAGGCAACCTACTGTGAGCACATCAGATCAGTCCTTTGATGCTTTCACTGGCTTCCACTTAGATTTTAAATCAGATTCAGGGAGCTCTTGCTTATATTCAGCATACTTCATTGCCTTGTATGCCAATGAAGGCATACTTCATTGCCTTGTCCAGGATATGTAAAAGATGTGGAAGACTTTCGTTGCTCACTACACTTCTCTGAAAAATGGAGCACTCCCATGTTCAGAGGAAATCTCATCCCTGTGGAGAGGATAACTTTCTCCAGGGCTAATCTCACACTGGAATGAACTCTGGAAGTTTAAAAAATCCCCACAGACCTCACTGCCTTCTGCTCCAGTTGCAAAGCACTGTTCTTTGACCCCATCCTCTCTAATGTAAACATTTAACAATACACATATGTCAAAAGCAACACTGACCACAACTCTAAAACTCGACCAAGCAAAGCACAAGCTTTTCCCATGGGGAGCAGGTGAGAGGACACACTGTATTAGTGATGGTGCTTCCTGTATGACTGTAGGTGTTTCTCCATAAATAGCAAGACAGTACTGAGTGTGCCATAGGAACCTCTGTAGAATAAGATACAGCAGCTTTGGGTTGCCTTTGGGAGAAGGTCTGGCCCTGAAGCCAGCTGCCAGCCCAGACTCCTTTGCATTTGAATGAGCAGTGGAGATGGTACCAGCCAGATCTGAGTTATAGGCAGCCTGAACCTTATGTCCATACTACCTTGGATCTCATAGCAGTCTAACCATGTGGATATCACCTGTTTACTTCAGCTTTATATTTGAGGTAGTAAGACTTGTGTTTTAGCTAGTATGCCGTGCCGCTCCATGCTAGTGGCAGAATTTCAGCTATCTGAATGCAGTACTCAACCAGTGTGACATTTTTTTCTGTTGCTATCTCATCAGAGGCTAGTGGTCAAGTTGATAGCCTGACCCAGGCTTTTTCAAGCTGTATTTCAAGACTGAGATGAACAAGTTTAAGTATTTGCTCAAATAAATAAGCAAAAGTATTAAATCTTGGTAATAAGAATTTGACAACAAAAGCTTTTTATTTCTACCGTGGAATATAACACCATTACTTCTTTCCCTCCTTCCCACTTCTTCGATTTTCCAGGTACCACTCAAATTGCCCATAAATCTTGGACTCTTAATTTAGAAAACAATCTCTCAATCTCTACCACCTCCTAAAAAGTAGTCCTGAAAAATGGTAACTATTTTAAACATCACTTTATGGGTTTTGTTCAGCTTTCAGTGTTTGTGCTACTGAAAGAACATTGGAAAAAAGGGAAAATGAAAGTAATAAAAATAAAAATCTTAACTGTGTTTAGATTTCTCACAACACATTAAACAGAAAATATGTATCATGTTACACCATTAGATTAGCTGCAATCTGCCAATTCCACTGAAGTGCTACCGCCTACATACACACTTTTGTCCAGTGTTTGTGAAAGGTTATACCTGGCAATAAAACTCATGGTATTTTTGAAATAGCACATATGCACATGCAGTACCTGAGATATATGCCATAACCCTGTGATCATGTTTTAGCTGTATTTACAGGAACACAGAGGCATCACTATATGGCTTCTAATGGTCCCCGTTGTATTAAGTATATATACACATAACCAAGACAATCACAATACCTAGAAGTTTATATAATTTATGTCTGGTTTGTGTCCCACATTTGTGATAGATATTTCAGGAAAAAAAAATCCCAACAAAACCCCCCACTTGTCCTCTCTCTCCTATCCTCCAGTTCCAAAATACCTCCCTATCATTACAGACAATTTTTGGAGGCAAATAATTATATCCTTCCATCCATGATTTGTGTCCCTACTTGAGAGGGAAAACGTACCTATCTAGGTCTCAAGCAGTCTGATGGAAAGTTAAATGGAGAAGCCGTAGCCTGACTGAAGCTGGCTGCTTGAAACCCACCCCTCAGCCCCAGTGCCCCTGGCTGCCTGGCAGAAAGCGCAAAGGGGTTGTGTCAGTCTTCCTCTCTCCCCAAAGGATTATACGGGGTGCAGAAGTACACTTCTATAGCACTACTACAGAAGCACAAAACTGTTTTTTCTTGTGCCAGTTACATTCTTATCATGGTGCAATTCTTTTAAGTGGCAATAGTTTATTTTAATGTTGGTTGGGGTTTTTTTCCTTTTACAGAACATAAAAATAGATAAAAATTGAGCTAAGTAAGCTATTAATCATTCAGTGGGCATATTTTTAGGAATGACCGCTCTACCTGTGCTTAATATGCCTGAAGAGAATAGCTGGTGGTCTGGATACATTAACGTGCTTTAAAAATTCAAAGAGAGACCCCATCAGAAACACTACTCCTTATTCACTTGTGCTCCCTAATGGCAACTGTAAATTCTGTCTTCTCTATTGTCTTTGCTAAAGACACATGACTTTGTGCCTTTGCTGTCAGAGCAGTGGGTATTTGTGCCAGTGAAATGCAGTCAGTGCCTCACATGCATTTGCAGAACTTTCAAAGATATATACATTTCTCTTCTCTTCTTTGTGGAGTATATGTGATTTCTTCTATCAGTGCAGCAGCTTGTGATGTGATAGTACAATGAAACATGAGGCCAGTGCAGCCAGATACCTTTTTTCTTCATATTGTGTTAAGGGTATGAGCCTTCTTTGATGTCGGTAAAGTTAACAACATTTAGAGATATAAAAATCAAGTCTGTACTCACTAAGTACATAGTACCAGACTCCCTTGCTAGCCTAGGTTTTTACCAACTTTTCTATTTCTATAAAAGAAAAAGCTTTTAGAAAGTGAGACATAACGTCCTTTGTTTGTACAAATTCTTAGACAATATGTGGAAAAGAAGACCATATGTTCACTCCAAACTTACAGAATCTTTTGGTCACTTTATAGCACACAGAAAGGTGCCTTGCAGGGAAAATCGCTACAGCCAGAATCCCTCTAATCTCTCCCACCGAACTCACAGCAAATCCAAACTGAAAATTAATTGAGATTGGGGAAGAAAAGCTAACGCCTTCTCCCTTCTCAGTGGGCATTATTTTTACTTTAACATATATCTGCATTTTTTTAGTCAGAAGAGCACAAGGAGAATTCTTAGGAAAAAAGGGTGCTCACTGAACATTGCCACAAAGTTCAGCCCATAGGCTAGAGAAGAAATAATTTTCTAGTAATTTTGCCTTTTTTACACCTGTCGTGAATTTTTTCAAACATGCTTTCAGTTTCCTAAGTAGTACACACTGCTCAAAATCTGACGACAAAATAGATCTTTGGCTGTTCAGTTTTAGCCATTACATATCAGAAATGTTCTGGTTTGTTTTGATTATAGGTAGACCACATGATATTTTTTCTGTTCTTTTATTTTAGGACTAGGTCCTAGAATAAATTAACACAAAATTTCGAAGTTGGCTTTTACTGAATATTTGCTAGTATTTTCTTGTTATGTTCTGTATCATTTTGGGTAGTGATGATGATTACTATTATGTATCATGTAATTTATAATGCATCTTAAAATCTATTTGCTGCATTACTTGCAGAGATTGAAAAGAGGGGCACAAAAATGCTTCACTGCTGCTGTAACGCATAGTCCTGAGTATATTCCTGTTGCATTATCTTTATGTATTTCCCAAGCAGAACACGATTCTAAAGTGGCCAAATATGCAACAAACAGTACTTAACAAAAGCTAGTCATCAACTGATATGTGTCAAAATGTGTATTGAAGAGGTTCTTGAGTAATTGAAGACTCCGCCTTATTTTCTAAGCTGAGCGTTGAGACCCAGTTCCCTTCCTATCCATACTTCATAAATGAAGGCTTCTGCTTAGTTTCAGATATAAGGTCTGAGCTTCAGAGTAATATCCATCCCTTAGGTCAGTCTACCGTATCCAAAGACAGCAATGTGAATGCATAAAACTGGGCAAGGGAACTTGCTGGATTAGACTGCTCTTCTGCCTGGCACCCTAAATTCAATACAGACCTAGCTCGAGGAAATGTCCAAAAAAGGTTGAAAAGAGACTCATGACCTGATCTCGCCTTTTGCATTCATAGTTGCTTATGATTTTCAAGGATACCTGTAGCGTGTGCCTTCACAGAACCTGCTGGGGTTTTTTAGAGTACAGCCCTACCCAGAACAGGACCATACCTGCTGGTATCACACCTTAATTTAAGTATGGTGTTTAATAAGGAGATAATTCCAATGACTGAAATGCAACCATGAGTATAATAACATACTCTAACACCTTTCAGCTGTCTGTCTCATGTTCATTTAAGTGCCTGAGGATTAAAATAATGGGAATAAGGTAAAACAGGCCTGTTCATAACACATACCAGCACAGCTAAGTGGGGACTAACATACTGTGCATTTATTATATTGTATAATAGTTGTCCTTCAAAAGTCAGCATTGCCATGTATTTCTCCGTCTTTTATCCAGAGGGCAACATAACTCTCTGTAACTGGGAAACGCTAAGCTTTTAGAACATCAAAGAATGAGGAGACATATTACCATGATATCATATGATGAATGGAAAATGTGATGCATCCCTCTTACTGCATCTTACTGGCAATATTATAGATTTACATATACTAGCAAATTAGACGATGGTCTTAAAGGACGGTATTCTGAATGTTGCATTTGTATCCTGGACATTTATATGAAGTATGTCTAGTATATAAATACCAGTTTGCTCTGACAAATACAAATGTAAAACTGCTAAAGAAACTGTAATTTACATGGTTATTTTGGCTAAGTAGCTGAGAAAAAGGCCAATTCAGATTAGTTTCCTTGCAACCTCTATTTTAATGTCTGTACCTCTTTTCTAAAGGCCAGCTCTAGTCATGTAAATACCCCATGATCTGAATTGCATGCAGTAGTCTTGAGGGGAGAATATGTATTTGGCACCATTTTCAATGATCGAGACGCTTTACATGACATTCTTGTTTAAATGGCATGAAAATCAGAGTTAAGTGCTGTGTAAATGAGGGCAGAATAGAGTCCTTTGTATCTCATTTTCCAACTACCCTGGGATCATCTGGAGGTATAACCACATAAATCCCCCGAGGACACGTCTCCAACTCTCTCCCTTAACATGCTGTTCCCTGATCACATTGGAAATCCACTCAATTTCGATTTAATCTCAGCAAAATCTACCCAGGACTTACTTTCTAAATTTCCAATACTATCTTTTTGGCACTTTTTTGCTTGGGCTATTATGTTTAGTTGCATTTTTGCTTAGACACCCTCAAACCTGCTTCTCTGTGGGGGCACCACTGTGTATCAGGAGAGTAGGGGGGTCTCTAAAAATTAGAGGTGAAACTGTTGGCTCAGCCCCCAGTACGGGAGCAGATTGCTTCCTCTGCCAGTAACTGCTGCATGGTGTTAGGATTGTACCTTCTCCCTGCCTTACTTTGCTTATCTAAAATATGGCCATAATGTTTTCCAAACATTTTTTACTTTCCAGTCTTTCCAAGTTAAGGCTCTGCATTGCATGGTGCAAAAGTACAACCATTCTCCCCATCCGAAAAGAAAGCTCCGAGCTTGTAATGAATGAGTATATCAAATTTACAAGTGAAAAATAAATGGCAAGTTGCATGTGGAGAAAGAGAAAGAGACACAGAGACAGATGGATTTATATAAACTCAGCTTTTAAAGTGTTGGGGTTTTTTTTTTAAATTAAATAATTGTAAGCAGTAACCAGCTGTAGCATTATTCTTCACTGTGTAATCTGCACAGTGAAATGTAAACAGGGGGTCAGGCTCTCCTGTGGCCGTATGACCCTCTCAGCAGGAAAAGGGGGCACGGAGAGAGGCTGTGCACAGAGAAGCGTACAAGGATATTCATGAGCTGGGAACTTTTGCAGCAAAAAATAGCTTTCCTGCATAGTCAATGGTGCATAGCGTTCGGTTTAAAAACCCTTATTAAATTAAGAGGAGCTTTCTGCATCCACCAGCCTTTGCCACTGCTGCTGTGTGTACTTCCATAATGTTGTTGAGAATACTGGGGCTTAATATCAACTTGAAGGTTTAGAAAAATGCAATAACATTCAGATACAACTTGATTACTGACGGAACAGAGATACAGAACATGAAAACTGATATGTCTGGGGAATCTAGCTCTTCTGAATCTCTTTGTTCCTTAAAAACATTTCTTTCTTAAAAAATAAATGTCTATCTATATGTATATATGCATTCCTTTGTCAACAGAGGAAGATGGAGGGATTGGCAGCCAGGCATTCTTCAGTATATTAATTATCTAATGTTTTCTGTTCTTTAAAATTCTCTTCTTTTTCTTCCCCCCCTTTTTTTCTTTGCAGATTAAAAAGCTGAGCCCATCTCTTGCACTCCGATCATAGTTCTCACGCTGTGTATTTAATATAGCATATTTTTTAATTCACAAGCATACTCTTTCTGTCATTGCTGTAGTCACTATGGCTCTGACTACCTTTTTGTTGTGGTTCAAACATCTTTTCCCTGCAGTATTTTTGTGACATAACAAGCCTTTATTTATTTCTTCATTTATTATTTTAAAAACCAATACAGTTTTCCACCCGAAATACCCGTTTTTACATAACCTTGAGATGCCTATTCATTCTTTCTCAGGAGGAGTTCAGGGGAAAGGTGCAGCGCCCCTCTAAATCACAAATGAAATGAGTTTGTTGGCTTGAATAGTATTTCTCCTTTCAACCCTCCGCACATTTCAGTGCATTCCATTAGTCATTGTTCAAATGAGGCTGTTCTCCGACCCCAGAGGCAGGGGAGGAGGGAGTTTGGGGTTTAAATGAGTTTGCGAATCAGTACATAGAGGCACATTGTTTCTCATCTTATATTTTGCATGTTCTGTTTACAGCAAATAACCCTGGTTCCCAGTACCAAAATGTTTCAGGTTTTGAGCATACTGTATGTTTGATGCAGCTAATTTAAATAAATGACTTTCACATTTAAGCAATTAAACCTATAATTAGCACTGTTTGAATGAACTAATCAGCTAATACCCTATGACACACAGTTCTTCTTTTCCTCTAAATATTTTTAAAGGGAAAGGAGAGAGATTTATGAAAAATTATAGGTAATGCAGTAAAAAAATATGCTTTGATTCAAGGAAATTACAAAACAACACCACAAACTATTTAGACCGATGTTCTCCTTTTGCCTTCCAGGGAATGTGGAATTATGCACACTCATTTCCTCTGAATTCAGGGGAAAAGACGGCAATAAACAAAGTAGCAAATCTTTTTTAAAATGAGGCAAACTTCTACCACTGTTGTGTGTTTTTAAAAATAGCCAAGCGCACTTTTAGAGGTGCGATGTACTCACTGTATTTTAAAACCCGTGCATACATCTAATCCAGTGGTAGGAGAGCTGCGTAAGCCATACTCTTGGGAGATTCCCTCTGAGTGGCAGAACGTTAGCCACTCTCAATAAGATGGAAATTTATTAGGAGGAAATTATCCCGGTGTCCTCTGAAAAACAGAATTTTTGATAAAAATCTTGTTCTCTGACAGCAGTCTAACAAGATAGATACATTTGTTAGCTGGTTTTGTTCCTTGGACTCATCTGTTAATTTTAATTCTTCTGTTGCACTGCTGTGTATTTACGTTCTGAGGCAGACATGATCTGTGTGTGCTCAGTGGAGATTGAGATGTTGGGAGTGAGAGGGCACAGAAGTTTAGGAGAGAGCTAGTCTCTTTTTTTTCTTTTCCTCTAGTTAAAGTAAAGTGGAAAAAAATGTCCTTACATTTTTATTAAAGCTTGAATTTGTTAATAAATGTTGTGCCTCTTTGAATCTATGTTACTATAGATTTCTATTACTACAGAAATATGTATAATTTATCATATAACTCTTCTTTTCTTCAGCTCTGTTGTCCCTAAATGTCACAGTACCACACATAGGCCATGTGAGTCACACAACATACTAGCGTTTTACTTTTTCCCCCCCCTAGAGCACCATTAAATGTCTTCAAATGCTGAAAACAGCTTGAGCACCCTTGAGTTGTTCAACTCGCCTATTCTCACTGCAGCTCCACTAAGGATGGGATTCAGGACCCTTCTCTCCAGCTTAGTTTTTCCTTGAGTCTCTGTCTCATGTGGGGCTCAGGCTGGAAGGTTTTAGGAGAAGGAATGTGGATTTTTAATGAATCAAGCTGGCATTGGGAACCCTCCCCCCAGCATTATGACTTGCCAGATTTAGTAGGTACGTGGTGCTTTGCTCTTGCAGAGCAGAAAGGACAGCAGGAAGATGGCAGATGGTCTTTTGTGGTTATATGGCTCACCAAAATTTAAGTGAACTGTGTGATAACTAGCTTCTGAAAGTGCTTTTTCATCTGCCAAGCTTAAGATAAGAGCTAGTTTAGACTTAGATTGTTTTTGTCAAACATTTTGGGAAGACTAAGAAGAAAGAAAGGGGTCACAGGACAGTGCTGCCTTATCAAAACTTTTTAAAATAATATTGGATTCACCCTTGCTTTTGATGGAAAGTCTCAGTTTAACAGGGAATTTCTTTTTTAAGTAAGAGAAAGAGATAGTACCACGCTATGCAACCAATACTGTGGTGTAGGGAACATTCAGAGATCTGGCTTTGAACCATCAGGTTCAGAGCAGAAACTTGTACCTCAAGTCTTTTACACTCAGGCAAAGGATCTGTCTACCCAGTCATTCCCTATGGTGATAGTTCTCCTACCTAATGCTTGCAAATGTTTCCTTCAACCTGGGCTGGGGAAAAACATTATTTTTGTGAAGCTTTAATAGATAGGAAAATAATTTCTTCCTTGGCTCTGCTTCTGAAAATCAGGGTATAGGTGTCTGAAGCACTGATAGTTCTCACTGTAGATTAAATCTGAAGGAATGGCAGATGATCAACAGCTCAGGGAAATCAAACCCTAGGTATTTGGATTTGGGCATCTAATCACTGAGGCACCCCAAACTTGAGGAATTCACAAATTTTAGCTTTAATCTTGCTGTGCAGCTTTTGGATAAAGTGTAGTGAGAATGGTAGGATGGGGCTGGCAAGGTTCACACCTGGGCTGAGAGATTCCCAGTTATGAATATGTTCTCTTGAGAACTTTCCCCTACAGGAATAAGCTCCTGAGTACTGATATTTAGCAACAGTAGAAAGGACCACACCATGAGGATGTGGTCAGTCTTGCAGAGGTACCCTGGAAATCTAAATTATGGTCCCTGCATGTTTCTCTCAGGATGCAGATCAGCTGGACCTTTTCTTAGCACTCATCTGCCACACCTTTCAAGGCCTGCTAGGGAAATTACTCTAGCTGTAATTTTACAGATTTAGTTTGGAACAAAGTGGTTTTGCTACCTGGAAGCTCATTATTTCTAGAGCAGAATGAACATGGAGAGACTTCAAAACTATTTTACTATATTTTTTCGGTGTAATAATCTCTGTATGATATAAAATGATGGTTGCTCTGATTAAGTATTGACAGCCATTACCTCTGAATGCAATTCTTTAAATACCAGGAAATATCCAGCTAAAGCATCTCCTGTAACATACCTAACTCCTACACAGCGTGTTGACCTATCACTTTGTTAGGGACTACGCCTCTCCAGTGCTGTTAGCACAGTTGACCTCATGCAGCAAAAATTGTATCTGCAGAAAAGTTTCTAATTACTATCTTGGTTGGTTCAAAGTTTAAAATTCTACTTTGAAAAGTAGAAATGCTATTTTCGAAACTATTCTGCTTGTTGTTTCTATTCATTGTTTCCATGGCAGAGCTGAAAAACTATTACAGCTGTGTTTTGGGTGGTCTATTGTATACCACTGTTGGTTTTGATTATTGTGTCCAACACTCTCTTGGTATGTGTTTCACTGTCCCACTGTCTCCACACAAATAAGGAGTGGTGCTGCCTCCACCCGTTGTTTATACAATTGCTCTGTAGTTACAAAGTGGGAAACCTAACTTCTTTGCCCTCTTCTGCCTAAGGGGTTCACAAGTCCATACACTGGTTCCTAGGAGTGTGCCCTACACACTAGGTTATAGCTTAGTATTTAAGAGGGCATCGCTGTGCCCTTCCTTCAGGAAAAGTCCTGGAACCAAATGTAGAACACAGAAGAAAGAGCATGATTGAATGTCCAAGGGATAAGGACAGCTGGCTGAGATGAGGACACCAGGTTTCTGCCGGGTTGACAGGTCTGTCATCAGATAAAGAAACCCCAAAACCCAAGGAGTATAGAAAGCTAGCTACAGGCTAAGGTATTGCTGACCTGATTTTTAAACATGCTCTTGCAAAGACCCTCTGCTAAAGTCAGTCAGCCAGTACGTAGTGCATTTGCCTGGAAACTACTGCACAGTGTAATGGAGACTAACTTTCAATAACGTGTGTTTAAATGTCTGCATTTGGACATTGCTCCAGAAGATGTGATTTATTAAAGGTTCATAACTCTCAGAACTGAATTATAAGTAGTTAAAATACTGATTGCTGTCTGTAAGATACACACATCATTTGCTGCAGAAGACGGGAAAACAAAAGTGCTTCCTTGGACCCAGTATTGTGTAAATAAGTGATTGTGGGTGTAGAATGAGTGATTATCTGTATAAAATGGCAGGTGTAAATACAGTGTGTCTAAGCTGACCAGCAGAACACATCCTGTCCCACACAGCAGCTAGCGAGGATCAGAGTAAATAAAAACTGCATTGTGGCCTGTCTTCTCCCGCTTTGCAATTATACAGCATTTGACCTTCTGCAGCTGAAGCAGGACCTTGTAGCCCAGTCATAAAAAACATCCTTTAGAAACCTGCACCCTGAAGTGGGCTTAGGACAGCTGAGACATGTGTACCTGGAATCAAAAGTAACTGATGCCTTACGGCAGTCAACAGAAAACTTTCTTACGCAATAGATTTTTTTCTTAAACTATGCGGTTTCATGTGGTTTTAATTACTTGATGTAAGTGTTCCTATTTTACTTCGGTTTTCTTTGTCCAGTTTTCACCAAGAATAGGAAATCTGTAAAGGCAGGATTTTAAACTCAAATCATTATTCAAAACTTCAGATGTTTGCCTGAACCTTTTCTGAGCTTTCTGCATGTGTGTCTCCAGGTTAGTTCTGGCAATATTTTTAAATGATCGTTTTTGTATGTAAGAAAGATCTTCAATCCTTGATTTAAGATGGAGTCATGGTAAAAGTCAAAACAAAATAAAAATCCAGGACATTATTTGAGCATTTTTTAAGGGAATTAAAATGAAGATCAGTTCTCAAGTAGGAAAAATGTACAAGATGGGACACAACAGCCTTTTAAATCCTGAAAAAAAATCACTAAGCTTTCGTATTCATGAGAAACAGAAGTCTGTAACCTACTTGGCTTAACAGTAGAACGGGAGTTCGTTGAGCACCTGAATGGACATAACTCTGGGTTGAATAGGGATGACTACAAGCCACACAGATCATGTTGTGAACACCATTGCCTCCTCTCTTTCCTCTGACTACATCCAAGTCTTGAATACATATTTCAAGGAACTGTGACCTGAATTCAAATGATTGATCATGGTAGCAGTAGAGTAAACTTTCAGTATATCTTCACATTGACAGTGAACCTGATATCAAACTTTAACCTGCAGCACTTTGCTTTCCTATAAAATAAAAATATTCTGTCCTAAATCACTGCCTTTTCAAAAACATAAACAAAACCAAAAAAGCCAACTCTTTTTGACTGGCTGCACTGAGTTCCATATAATTCCAAGTTTCTTATCTTTCTGATTTCCCATGCACTCCCTCTTACCTTTCCTGATCTCCCACAAAACCCTGGCAGAATATCAGCAGATCTGATAGTTTCTTCTGGGCTGGCTGCCATTACCATATTTTATGTACTTCAGGGTTTCTGTGGGATTGATGACGCACAATACATCATTGGACTGCTGTGACCAAACAAGGTTTGTGTGCTGCAGCTTCCCCTAGCATTTTGCCAGAAGTGCTGAGACCTCTCAAGGGGCTGAAGAAAGATGAGTAAATGTTGGTAAGGGATGGAGGAATAGTGTTGAAACAGAGTAGAAGTTGGGTAGGAGGAGAGGTCTAAAAAGAGTGGCAGGGGAAGAGTTAGTAAGTGTTTCAGAAATATCTGAAATTGAAGGGAAGACAGAAATATTCTGGTTCAGGATAAGATGTAAAGAACGGGCTATTGGGGGGAATGAAAATTGGGAATTGAATAGAATGGAAGGAAAAGAAAGACGTGAGTTTGGATTGGGAGAATGATGACTGCAAGGCAGGATGATGGTGAAGAGGAAGCTTCATTAGGATTTAGTGAAATAAGCATCTTTGTATCTATGCCTTTGGCTGAACTGAACTATACTTTCCAGCCTTTGTGAAATAGCCTGTCCCTAACTGCGGTCCATTGCTATGTGAGGTTATTAGTGTTAACCAATGTATGATGACTATTACATCTACACTGCAGGACAGGAGCATTTCAGGATCCTACGGGTGAGCCTTGCAGTGATGTCCCAACCCTGTGTCGGGAAGACAGTGGGGCGTGCTGTCTGCCCCTTTACCTCACTGCCAGCAGAAGAAGTCCTGGCTGCATGAACTGCCATGTATGACTTTAGAGACATCCATTTGGACAGCTGGGCAATCAGTGCCACAAGACACACTGGAGAGTGTATCTGCCGTGATATGCACTGCCAGATTCCACTGATCTGATGCTCTTATGATATGTGTAGGAACAGCAGAATATGATTTGAGTACAATATGCCTATGGAAATGCCATTCTGAAATTAGCAATAAACGATGTCAAGCTGTATGTATGATATATGCTCCTGGTTTCTTACAGGAAACATCATTAACTTAAATTTTAGGTTGTTAAACTTCATTTAGCACCATCATATACTGTAAAAATCTAAGCAATAGCTAGTACAGTCACTCAGCTCACTATCCCAGTCTCCCACCTCAGTCTCATCTTCTGCCTCTTCAACTCAATGAGCACTCTCTTTGTTGAATGGTTGTGGGAGATCCATGAAGAAACCAAATACATGCAAATAAAAATTTTGGAAGGGGAGGCAGAAGTGTCTCTCCTTTTTGTATTATGGCCTCATTGCCACACTCTGAGACTGTAAGGACAAGTGTAATCTATATCTTCATAAAAGCTTGCATTTTCCCTAAAGTGGCAGGTGCCTGCTTTTGCTTTAGATAAGAAATGCTGTAAGATTTTCTCAGTGTGACTCAATTTGATTATTTTCCATCAAGCAAATTAATGTGAATCTGTTAATTTTAGAGTTTCTAAATTGGCAAAGACTTAAAAGTGTGCCACAGTGAATATATTTACAATGAAGACCTTCTGGGAAGCGTGAAACAGCAGTAAACATAGAGAAATTCATCTGGACAAGTTTTCAACAAGGAAACTTTATTTTAAAATGTTTCCTCTGTACCAGTTAATAAAAATGAAGCTTAAGTATGGAATTGTTCAAAAAACTATTATTAGCTTTGACTTATTTGCAATCAGATATGCTCCCTAAAACTACTTAGAAAAGCCTGACCTGCAAAATGGAGGTGTGACTGCAGATCGTATACAAACTATCTGCCATCTACCTTGCAAAGGGAATGGTAGCAGCAAGGAGACAACGCATGGGCATGTACCTCCATAAACTTGACTACGTATACTGATCATATACTCATCCTGACACCAACATCCCATTGTGCTTTTTTATTACTCCACTAGAAAACTGTAAGTGAGCCTAGATATGGCTGGCAACACTTTGGTTTGTCCCATAATGCAAAGAAGTTCTGAAAATCTAAACTCAGTTTATCAAAATGTCAAATGAGTGGATTTAAATTTTTTTTTAATGGCAAATTTCAGTATAGACTTAACTGAAGGCACGTGAACACCTCCTTTGTTTTGATCTCTATGTAACACATATTAGTAACTAGGGTGCAATTACAATGTATGTATATACATGAAATACGAAGGTTGTATGAAGACTTAAGAAAATTTTCAGTGCTTATGCTGTTAATGTAAAACAGCCCTGTAATTGTCCTTATTATGTTTATAATTCTTTAGCTGACTAAATGTCCCTTCTCACACACCTTAATTTATCCTTCTCCCCAAATCTTAAGATTTTAAGTTTAACAATGCAAAAATCTACAATGTTGTGAGTTGGAATTGTAATGCCTGAACTCAGTCCAAAATTTCATATCCCATTAAGGATGAGGTGGTTTTAAAATAATTGGCATTGTTGTGCTACCCTTTCTAGCTAAGACACAGGAAAGTTCGACTGCAGGTCCTGTGGTAATTTTACTTGCTTTTTTGCTTTTGCAAATTAACACAAATGTCTTGCTGGTTAATTTAAAGCTTTTTATGTTCCCTCCAAAATTTCTATCTTTATTGGACTCACATCTGTAGTTTTATTTAATATGAACCAGATGTTGAAATCAAGGCAATATTTATTAGGACGCTTGCACTGAAGAAGGCTTGCTACAGACAATGTGTTGTGCCAGTTCTCTGGGTACAGTGTCAGGCAGAAATAAAGTATGCTGGAGTTTTTTTCTGTTTCTCTAATTAGAAACAAAGCTTTTTAATCAATAACCTTCAAACTTCACAAGCAAAGAGATACGGACAAATGTACATAAAATTCCACAAGCTGTTGTACGTCATACACAAAACATTGTGCTGTTGTTAAAACTGCAGGTTGTTAATACACCAGTATAAATGGGCATGCACGGCTGCAGAATCTGTGCAGTGGCCTGATGCTGGGAAGACAACAGACAGCAGAGTGCAGAATGCACTCTTCAAATCAAAAATCAAAGCTGGTGATGAGAGCAGAAGCTGGGAGATGAAGCTGCTGCGATTGAGCAGCTGGTTGGTGGTGTCCTGTCTTCGAGAGAGGCAGCAGCTCCTGATGTGGGCTGAGTTACAAGTCAGAGGGAGCTCAGATCTGCTGCTTCTCCAGAGATGTCAGTATCTTTCCATGCTCTTTGCAATATGTGCATGTCAGACACGTTTAAGATGTGTCTGGTGTGTTTGAAATACTGAATTAGATACATGGTCACTTTTTTGGTCACTGTTTGGGTATAGGTCACTGAGTATCATGCCTGGAAGGTATGAGATGTAGAAGGAACAGAATCTATAACATAGAAGAGATAGAGATTTATTCACTATATATTTTGCTTAGACACTATTTTTCTGTGCAAAATCATTACTCACTAAAAGGAGAGGCACAGCCAGTCTTTCACCCTCATGAGCTGGAACATTTTGCTCTTGCAGCATAATCAGATTTTCCAAGCAAAACTCCTGGTTATTTCAGTCACATTTATGCAGCCGTACAAGGCCTTGGCAAAATTCAAGCACTGCAGAGCATGGTAACATTTCAAAGTATAAAATTTAAATCAATAACGTACGCTTAAATTTTAAAGGCCAAATTAAAAAAAATATATTGTGACTACAAAATATGCATACAGGTAACTGATTGCATTTTTCATGTATTGAGTGTACAGTCTACAACAGTGTAGAAAGTACCTGCAACAGTGATAGCCAGAATCTCAATGGATCATATTCAGCATGCTTTCATTTCCTGGCAAGTTTTGGCTGATGTTTTGCAAGTGCAAAGGTTAAGCTTAAAGATCAAATCTTTATAAAGAATGGAGAATGAGTTAGAAACATGAAATAAAAGACTCTAGAAAAATCTGTGTAGGAAATAACATTTTCCAACATACACTTCTTTCCGCTATTGATTGGGACTTGGTGTTAAAATAATTGAATAAATAAAACAGAGTGGCACTGCATGTTTTGCAGTAAGGCATAACTGTTGGTTCAAAGCAATGAGGTGAATGCAGTATAGGCTTTGGTGGGCGCTTGGCTCAGTTATACGATAAAGGCCTAATTAAAAGATCCAAATTGCTATCAAATTAATCCCACCTTGGTACCAGGCAAGGAATTTCTCTGTGCATCATCCCCTTTTACACCAGTTCTCCTGTCTGTCCATCCATCACTTGTTCTGCTTAGTATGCATGCCTGTGCTGTGCAAGATCCAAATACAAATCCGTAAGACATAATTTCCTGAGGTATAGCTACATTTCTGCCACTGACTTCCTCAGTCATTCATCTCTTCCCTACCTTCCGCACCTGTAAAATGGGGAGAGAGACCCCTGTGCAGGAAGTTGCACAGTTTTTTTTCTTGTGCTAATCACCACAGTGTCTCCATGAATGTTTATAAAGTGCTTTGAAGGTGAAAATTGCCAAAGAAGTGCTAGGGATGATTATTATAAGTTAATGAATAAATTTCAACATGTATTTGATTGCCAGGTAATTCAGAAGGGAATCACCAACCCTTCCCTCTCTCCGAAGAAGAAAAGTTGCTAGTTGCTAATTAGCACTCAACTGAAATGCCTCCAAAGCTGAGTGCTCCCAGTTGAGTCCTTTAAAAAGTAAGCTTTCAACTAATTGAAATATGCTGAAAGTTGAGCAGTGGGTGAGGTGTGTAACAGGTAAATCAGTATGGTGGAGCTGGGTATGTAGAAGGAATATTAAGCTTTTCCAGGTAGGGACTGGAACTTTTGGGGGAAACGCTAGCCAAAATGAGCATCTCGTTTTCATATTCACACATCTGTTCCCTTTCTCCGGCCCAGTTTGTAATCTGTCACAGGCAGGCTATGCTGCCATATATTTGTGAGGGCAAGTTAGGGAGGAACGGTTGCTTAAACATTGTGTTGAAGTCTGGTGTTGCTTATTTCTTACTATAGTGAGGGGTGGTTATAATGATTCTCGCTTTGGACTGAGATAGACTTAAGAGATTTTGAATAACACATTGCGTAATACGTTAGAGCTGAGTGGCTGTGCCACCTGCATTTAATTCATATTTAGCTTGTCTGTAAGGGAAACTAGCGTTATCAGAAAGGGGCTCGGACTCTTCAGGTCCTTACCTCTCTGCTGGCCTGTCTGATTTTTCGCTGGAGGGTCAGTGTCCCAGACCACAGTCTGCTCCTGTAGCCTCCTGCCCCCCACTTCTTTGGATTTTTTTTTGGCTGTCTGCCAGTGCTATAAACCGCAGTACTGTCTTCTCTGCTGCTGAAGGCTGTTTTCTTCCTCAGCCACTGGGAGATGGCTGCAAGAAGCAAATGACAGGAATTTCATCCCTTTCTTTTCCCTGCTTGACTGCTCTGGATTCACCACCCTCAGCATCAGCTCTTCAGGCTTTCTTCAGGGAAAACACACTCGGCTCAACTTGTTGAGCACTTTGGGTGAAGAATCTCAGTTGCTTCAAATAGCACCGAGACCATCAGCCTCCAGTGGTAATCCACCCCAACTTTCAGCAGTGTATGTGGGAGCAGGGGAAAAAGAAAAGAAAATACATGTAGGGTGAGAAACTACCAAGGTAGATATTTAGAAATTATTCATGGAAAAGGAACTCTGGACTCCAAAAGGGGCTACAGGTGGGTATGGATGATATGAAGGAAAATGGGAGAAATTGCATGAACATGGAAACAAGGGGGAGATGGAACAAAACAAGACAGAAGTGTTCTTGAAGCTGCTGGATTCTGGAAAGCAGCCTTTGTGGTGTCCTCAAGAAATGCAGCAAAACCAAGGTATATAAAATCTCTTTGGCATTTTACTAGTCTGGAAGATGATCTGGTTGTATCCATGGGCAGGTGTTCTTTGGTATCCTGAAGCTATTGCAGCTCAGGGAAGCTCCCCTGGATGTCAAGGGCTGAATATTTCACACTTGGGAGCTCATCCTCTCCTCCCAGCACCTCATGGAGCTGTTTCCCTTGACAAGAGTCCTCTCCGTGTGGTCACGATGTACTTTGTAGTTACAGTGCCCAGGTGTGATGCAGGGTAGGTGGAGACCTCCCAAGTATACTGTCCACTCAGGATGCCACACCGACAGCACAGTGAGGAGCAAAATGAAGCCTCTAGTGCTTAAAGCGTAAGTCCCTTGTGAGCTGAAGAGCCAGACTCTGCAGCTGAGAGCTCCTACAGACCAGTATCCCCTCTGCATTAGGCACAAAGGGAGGACACTTAAAACACACTGAACACTGGCTTACCATAGCTTAACTGGAGAGGTGATTAGTCAGTTCATCTGCTGTATCTTGGAATGTTTAGAGGACTCATCACTAACACCAAGATATGATTTGCACCACTTTGAGTTTGCCTCATGTTTTCTTCCCCAGCTCTGTCTGCTGCAGGTGCTGCGCATGTACTGTATGGGTAAAACAGACAGACTGCTTGGTCAGAGGTGGGCAGGCTCCTCAAAGACTGCATTCAACTGAGCATTCATAAAGTTCCAAGACAAAATTTAATATCTGTTTTGATTGCGGACAAAGACATGTACACTGCAGAACTAAAAAGTATTTAAAATCCCTTTTTGTTATCCTCTATTCAGAGGTAGTTCTGGCATCATTGGTGAGTGCTGGAGCTGTAACTCTAATTTACTAGCATTAAGTAGGTGAAGAGAATTCTTAGAATTGTCCTATGTACCAAATTATCATTGTATGTAATTTATGCAAAGTAGGTTTGAGTTTGCAAAAAGCCTGAAGCATTTAAAAGATGTGAACCCTTCTTGCTGCACTGTAAACTCTGAAACACAGTAGTTTTGGTGGGCCCCACTTAGGGATTTTTTAAAAACCTTTCTGATAAAAATAATCATGTCATTTATTAATGACAGAAAAGTACAATTATCATGATCAAAATAAAAAGTAGTCTACATGGCAGAAGCCTGGAAGTGTATACTGAGCCCAGCAAATATTTTTAACAATGGATTAAACAGATTTATTTAGTTTCCTGTCCACAAATTGTCGGTGAAAGGACAGTGTTTTCCGGAATATGTTTTTTATTTCAATATATTAATATTTAATGCAAACAAATTACAGCTTCTAGATTTCTTACAAATTGCAAGCATCTGGTACACTCTATTCTATAGCTGTAGAAATTAATGGCAGTATTCAGTTCTGAACCTATCAAAATCCTGTGTTTGAGCTCAGCAGTTGAGTGTATATTACAGATGGTATGGTATTGCTGGTGGTTCTTCATTGTGCATCCCAACTTTTGATAAGCAAATTTCATTTAGTCACTCACGAACATCCATACGAAAAGAGTTTTGTTCTTTTACCTAAGGTCACTCCATCAAAAGTCTTCAATGCTATCTGGCTTTTGTATAAACAAAGGACAGTTTGAAAAGGTAGGTTTGGGTTTTTTCCCAAGAAATTCATGTTTACTTGAGTTTTCCCAAGAAATCTCATTTCAAGTACCTCTAGTTTTTAGCTCTTCATTTGTTGTGTATCTTCAACGGAGATCAGTCTCTCCTCTCCTGTCTTTTCAACAGCTACAAACCACCTTAAATGTATCCTTGTAAACCTGATTACTGACAGAGACTGAACAGTCAACACATACCAGGGATAAATACAGCAATTACACCTATTTACAGCTGTATCTCTTTTCTGCATTATTATTATCACTAAGTGGTTATTAAAAATAGTGCAGCCTTCAGAGCTGCTTCAGTTGTCTGCTTGGCAAAGCAAGGACTGTGCCTCAGTTGCACGTGGTGCTTTTGGCAGTACTGCATTACGGGGCTCTTGATGCTGCTTGGTAGAGTGGCATGGCATCGTGGGCAGCGTGGGTGCCCTCGCTCCTCTAATAGTCACAAGCAGAAGGCAGCACCCGACCACGTGTGAGAGCATGAATAGTGGGGACAGATTAACAAACCGCTCTGGTACATCCCTTCTTGCTCCCTGCTTGTGTCCTGGAGGAAGTCTCTGCTGTTGTTTTTTGGTCCTTCTATTGTAGTGCATCTTGGCTAGTCGTAGGTACCGCGGGTTTCATGCTGGTGGACACAGAGGAAGGGGACCTGCAACCCTTCTGCTCCACCAAATCCATGCTTCCCCCTGAAATGAAGGGAAATCGTACTCCAGAGCTGTCAGAGTGGAGTCCTTGACTTACGTGGGTCCTTCTGTTTCTGCCCAGGAGAGGGCAATCCGGCACCCAGACATCAGCC
Source organism: Gavia stellata (assembly GCF_030936135.1). Lineage (NCBI taxonomy): Eukaryota > Metazoa > Chordata > Aves > Gaviiformes > Gaviidae > Gavia > Gavia stellata. The sequence continues at coordinate 17,709,439 of NC_082598.1, read as the reverse complement.
AGCTCAGCGCACCATGTCTTCAGACTCCATGGGGTGTCGGGGGCCTTGTGTGGTTACTGCCTGGCCAGAAGGACGTGAAACATGGCTCTGTCTCTGCTGATGGGGTCTGACAGCACCCTTCTCTTACCCAGCTCCCCTTCCCTGGTAGGGATTGCAGGCCTGTGTCCTGGTCCCTCTCCGCTCTGCCATGCCGCCTCCTTTCATGCGTGGGTGCAGCACCCACACAGGGCAGAGCAAGCCTGGGCGGTGCGGAGGTTTGAGGATGAGGTAACCCAGGGGGTTCTGCAGCCCTCCCTTTCTGGGCTCCGAGAACTGGGGTAAGGCGCTCTGCTTTGAGACGCGGTGGGATTCACACATGTATACGCCCGTGTAAATCCAACTCTGCACACACTGTTTTCTCATCTATTTGTAGCAGTGTATACTCAGGCACATAAATACACTCATTTTCAGATTTGGAAAGACTAACTAGTCGCTTCTTCTTGTTCTCCTCCACCTCTTTTTTCCTCTGCTCACACTAAACTAATCTTCCAGATTAAGGAATTTATTGATTGTCCTAAATCTTGGGCCAGATGTTTGCCTTTGACCCCAGAGCCGCTTTGGGTAGTGGGCATTTGGAGCAGCCCAGGCAGCGGGGCTGGCTGCACACCCCCTAACCGGCACTCCTGGAGAGCACACAAAACTTTAAAGGCAGCAGATCCAAGTGGGAATCGAGATGACACTGTCAGGATCCCTGTAACTTTATTTTCCTTTGATTCTGCCTTCTGTTTTACTGTTCTGCACATCACGCTGGTCTAGATGATAACAGGCAACTGGAAGTGCTGCCGAAGCCTGTAATTAGCAGGTTCCTACCCTGGGACACAGTTCTTGCCGGTGGGCTGTAGGTGTGCGATAATTTGCCAGTTAATCAATGGGAATTATTAAAATATCACTGCATATTTTTGCTTTGCGATAGACCCGCACACAGAAGCTCTTATATGGGGTGTGGGGGAAGTAGCTGGGGTTCCCAATGATGAAAGCAAGTCCTACTGCTCATTCACTTTCAGTACTCTGGGTTTCTCTATTTTTTTATTTTAAAGCAACCTCTTCCTTGCTCCCCACCCCAGCCAAAATGAAAATGTGAATATTATTGCCACGTTTAACTTCTTGAAACAGTGAATCTTAGCCTAGTCAAAAAGTTCTTAAAACAGATACATTTTTCGAGCTATGCAAAATTCCACCATTTTAATTACAAAAAGCAGTGCGTCCCTTCTTGGGCAAAATTGTTTTACTTTGGATTTGCTTTGCAAACAAGGTAAAAGTCACAGTTTGGTAGGCTGATTTTTTTTTTTTTTGACATTTATTTAAGTAGACGGTACTTCAGCCATAAAAATTGTGTATATTAGTGCTGTAACTCTGTAATTTTTCTGGTCATTTTGGTTTTAGTCTTTAAGGTAGCCTTGTTGGGATCTGTTAAGAGTACAAGGTAGACGCAGGGAAGTTTTCTCCTAGGTACACAGGCATGTTAGAGGTTTCTTGGGCGGCCAGTGAAACCTGGCAGAGCACTGTCACTGTCACTGCAGCACTATTGAGCTAAACGTTGTACATGCTATTTATTAAACTCAGCACCTCCTGTGATGGTACTGGAGCGACAGCGTAGTGTTGCTACATAGCTGGGGAGCATTTAAAGAAAGAAGTGAAATACCCCATGTATTATCTCTTGGCTCTGTGTTTAGTGACAGAAGCTGTGGGAAGTCTATAAAACAGCTCAATACGTCACTTATGGAAACTGTTATTCCACAAGAGCATACAGAAATAGTTTTGCTAAACAGCGACTGGTATGTCAAAGATAAATTGTGATCAAGATCAGTGGTCAGTAGAATAAAACTATGCACTCTCATATCTTATCCTGAAAAGAGAGCTCGGATTTTCCAGATTTAGCCAAATGCCAGTGAAAACTGGAATTTTTCAAATCTGTCTTAAAATATTCCTACATTCCATCAGAGACAAATTAATTTTTGGCAGTGGGTGAAGCCATATCATGCTCAAATATTTTGGGGGATTATTACATAAATTTAGAAAATGTAATGGCGCGTGCCTTGATTTCCCCATCTGTGAAATGGGAGAACCTGCAACGTTCCTGCAAAGCACCCCAGCTGAGAACCGCTGTGAATGCAGCTGATTGTTATTCTCTTAATCATGTTAGTTAACTAAATCTGTTCCTAGAGTGGTTCCATTTGCTTGAATGAATTTACATGAGAGATTAATTCAGCACTGTTTATTGTTGTTTTTACGTTTATTCAGTACTGTAAATAATGCCTGATACTTTCAGCTGTGTGTAAAGACCCGTCTGTGCGTCAAGGGCTTTTTTGGTACAGGTAGTTTGAAGGCTCCCCTCTTCAACCTTGCACTTTCCCATGTAGCGGATGAGCCCATTTTGTTTCCTCTATATTTTGAGGACTTTTTGTTCACGTGGTATCTGCTCCCAGCACTTTCCTGCAAGTATGATTCAACAGATAAAGTTCATCCTTCACCTCCAAAGGGTGATTACCGCCCCTTTGCCCTCTCCCTCCCCCCTCGGATCCGCCTCCCCCCCCCCCCACCCCCTTGGATATCTTTCATTTGCAATGTACTCTAACCGCTGCTGGACTTCTGCACAGGAATGATCCTGAAAATAGGGACCAGTCTCCTACCTAGCAGCCGCCACCTCTAAGCCGGATGGCTGCTTTTAAAACCACCCCTGTGTTTATTTCTAGCCCCCAGCAAGCGGGACTGCCAGCAGGTATTCGGGGGGCTCGTCCTCCCACCCGGCTCTTTGTGTTTTTACATCTTTCCGGGAGGTTTCTGTTATTAGCATTTGACTGCTCTCCATTGTGTGAAGTGTGGTGCGTGGAGGTTATGCCTTTGTGCAGGCTCCCCGGCCATCCCGCCTCTGGTGCAGCCGCAGGGCCGCCCTCCCTTTCGTCCCCCCAAACCGTTGATGTGAGGTGCAGACCCCGCAAAGGCACCGCCGGGGCGGCGAGGGCTGCCGAAGCCTCGGCACCGGCACAAGCGCTCGGAGCGGGCAGAGCTGCGCTGAAGGGAAGCGTCTCGGCGCGGGTGACTCACCAGCGGCAAGCGGCCGGGATCGTCGTGGCCTGTGTTTGTGTATTTTGTAGTAATCACATTTCTGACATTACCCAAGCGTGCTCCTCGCAGAGGGTGATTGGCTCAGGCAGCTTTTAAACCACCTATATGCTAACAAGCCTTGCTGCCAGGTTCCTGAGGGGTCCTGGCTGGGAAAAATTAAACCCAAACCTTAGACCCCTGTCAGGCGGAGAGGAAAATTATATTTTTGAACTAGTCTACAGCGTGGACAGGAAATGACCCCTCCAGAAACTGCTGCTTTAAAAACGAGCGGCGGTGCCTGAAGCTATCCAGTCTCGCTCTCTCTCTCTGGAGCCTGTGCGCTCCCCCCCCCCCCCCCCCGCCCGTCTCCTGCTATAGAGGGCTCCCACAGCAGTTCCCAGCCAGTGCGTGCAGCCTGGATGTGTGTGTGTGTGTGCGCGCTGCTACTTTGTACTGTGAAGAACACACAGCCCATGTGCTCTGTATGGATGTTGATGATACTCTGTGTAGCTTGAATCTCTGCAAGCAGGCAAGATGTCCAGCACACCACATGACCCTTTCTATTCTTCTCCTTTTGGCCCATTTTATAGGAGACACACACCATACATGGTGCAACCAGAGTACCGAATATATGAAATGAACAAGAGGCTGCAGTCGCGGACGGAGGTAAGTCCCTCAGCCTTGTTTTCCTGTGCATGGACCGTGGTAGGTTTCAGCCCGAATTCCAGCTGAAGCGTCCCACTAGACAGTACAGTATATGCAGGCACGAACCCTAATTAATTTACTAGTTTAATTGGGTAATCCCTCATTATGTTTCCACGCAGAGCAACTCTTTGAGGAGATACCAGCTTAGGCTGAAATCTTGAAATTACAGTACAGCACTTCAGGGTTGATTATAATGCTGGTCTCAGGAAATTTCTTTGCCTTAGTGTGTTGTTTGCTCAGGATCTGTCCTGCTGGCATTTGCAGCTACAATATTGCAAGGTATCGCTTGAGGTTTTGCACAAAACTAATTCAGAAATGTGGCAGGTTAAGGGGGAGAGACGAACCTTTCTCTGGTTTTGTTTTGTAAACTCGTTAAAAATGAATGATAACGGAAAACAGGAGCAGAGTTTTAAAAACTTATTCCTAGGCTGCACTTAAAGAACACATGTTCAGGACAACCGACAAGAGAAATTCATGTTTACATTTAGAATGCAGTTGCTTTTAGCGAGAGAGATGATCGGTTCATGACTTTATCATTTAGCTGTCAAAAGTACCCAATTAATGTAAACTACGTTCACTGTTGGTTATGCTTTGTATAATCTGTTCGTGGTTTATACAGCCTGGCTTCTACACCCAGATCAGCAACCACAAAGAATATGCTGAATGGGAAGGGGAAATACTTTTGTCACTTAAAGACAAAAAATAGTGGAGGCTGCATCTTGTTATTTACGTGGTTAAATAGAGCACACTTTTTCGGCTGTTGAAGTGAAAACTGTGTGGACTGAATCAGGCTGCCTTTCTGCCCATGTGTCTGTGTTTGTGCAGCAAACATTCCTGGTGCTGCGATTTTTCATAGTAGTTTACTAGTGGTGCCCTGAAAACACTTTTAAAAAGTATTAATCTTTTATAGTGAATGGCTTTATATAGAGGCAGGTATCTGCCAAATTCGAGCCATGAAGCATGGTAAAGGATCTCAGATTGATCTGTTTGTCGTATTGTAATTCTTTAAGAGAACATGAGGTTGTCATAAAATAAAACACACATGCCTGAATTGTCAGCTAAGCCATGGAGAATCTGTGACGTTTAATGTATATGATACAGCTAACGAGATGTGACCTGCTTTCTGATTGGGTAACCGCTATGGGGTAACTGCTTTTCTAACACTGTTATCACTGCTAGTCTTAAAACATTGCTGTGGAGTAATTGGTAAATACACTTTGTGCTGGCTAAAAACTCCAAGCAGCTCATTGCTCCCAAAATCATGGCAACTGTTTGTCAGTTTTGCCCCAAGTTGGTGGTTGCGGAGGGTCACTGCCATTTCGATAGAACAAGGGGGTTTGGGGGGTTTGTTTGCTGCTGTTTATTTGTCAGTGTCTTGCAACTCTGTTCCTTCCATTCCTGTACATATTAATGTAATCATTTCTAGGCATTTTCAAGTGAAAAGAAGAAATACGTATCATTAAGTGATTCCTTCAGGGTTTAATATATAAGCTGTTCTCAAAAGCTGCCAGTCGTAATTTAGCCTTTTTACGTATTATTTTAGTGGTACTTTTAATAATTGACCAGTTTCTGACTGCAGCTCCTTTACAAATATTACTCTAGAAAAGTTTCTGAGGGACTTGTGAAACAACTTCCCCCTCCTGTGTTGCTAAGGTGTACTGAATTAGACTTCAGTGCATTTAATGGCAGTTTTTGCTGTGCACATTCACATGGATTGTTGTGGGCAAAAAGCGATAACCTACTCTTCCTTGCTAGTACTGCCACAGGTTTCAGCAGCATTTTACTTCGACAGACAGTGCTTAGTTAATGAAGGCCTTATGCTCCAGCATTTCTTTTTATTTGCTCAGAGTAAAAATACTTTTGCCTTGTGATTGTTCAGTGTTTACATTCTGGTTCTCTGTTTTTTTAATTTCTGATCCCTGTGCTGTAAGCATTGTTGTTTGTTGAAATGTATTTTCTAGCTAGCTTCAGCTCATCTCATTCATCCTCCAATTAAAACACCTTCCTTAATAAAAAAAAATTAAATTAGTTTCCTGGGATACTTACAGTGACTAGGTGTGGACAGCCTGTAAAGAATCATGCTGGCTTCTGAGGCAGGTTGGGAGTGGAAGTTTCACATTAATTTTACGCACTTCCAAGCATGTTTGGGATTGGTAGCTGAAGGCTTCTGGAGCATGTATAACTAGCTCTGAATTTTTTGAATCCAGACCGATGGAGCCCTGTATGTCATGGAAGGAATGTGCTTGTGCTGTGGGTGATACAGGCTTACTGCGTGAACGTTTCTCTTCAGGCAGTCTTTGAAATAATGTAGGCACTAGTCTCTGAAGGAGGCTGCTTGTACTCTGTGAGCCCCAGGGGGTAGGTGAGCAAAAGCAAAGCAGCTTAAGGGGAAAGGAATTACAAAGAAACTCTCCAAAAGACTGGGGGTAGCAAGCTGGCAGATTCTACTTGGACCCAACTTCTGGAGAGAGGCAGTGGCAAGTAAGGATGCGCTAAAAAATGGGAACCCACAGCTCTTATCCCAGACGTATCCTTGGAAAGCCTTTGGGATTTTCCTGTTTTCCTACAAAGTAAAAATGTCCTTAATAGTCCTTTAGAGTCAGATTCTCTGCTGTCCCTTGCAGTGGTGGAAGTTCCAAGGCAGAGCAAAATGTACATAATTTAATTAAGCTTTACAGAGGATGGATGGAGAGCCTACGAAAGGAGTGTCTGTATGTCATGTCTATCTGTTTTCTCCCCTCCATCTGTAGACCCCACCTTTGTAGTGAAGTCCTGTAGCTGCTCTCCAGAGCTTGCAGGTAGGTGAGAAATGATTCAAAAAAAGCAATGGGCTGGTAGAGATACCATTAGGGAATCCACTGGTAAATGCCATTTCTACTCCTGCTCTCCTAGCAGCAGGGTCTACGGTATGTTGGGGGAGGTAGATGCATCCTCAGAGTGGCTCCGTGCTTGGGGACCCTCCCTGAGAAATCCACTGCTTCCACTCCGGTTTGTGTCAGCATTAGGTGGAAGGGAATAATAGCTGGTGTGAAGGATGTGCTCAGTGTATTAAGCAGAGAAAGTACAGAGTGATAAATAAAGGTCATCTAGATGCGGCATGGCTATCTTTGTTTTTCTTGTTTTCTTTAGGAAGAAATGGTAGTCATGAAAGCAAAGAATTAGCAGCTCTAGCCTGTGCTAGATGTGCAAACTTTTGCTCTCCAAACTTCGTACAACTTTATGGGCTTCTCAGGCAGAACCTACAACTGCCTTTTTAAATTCAGGGTCAGTCTTAGGCGAAGAATTCCAATCACACCCAGGCAGGGGGTGGTTTTATGATGTAAGTACTGGCAAAAGTCCACCACCTAGCTAATTCTTACGTGATCTAGAGTAAATTAGGGAGTCTGAGTTACTAACTAGTGTACAGGAACGCCTTACCTTCCTTCAAAGTTGTTCAAAGAAATCTAATCTGGTAATACTTTTTTCTAGATGGAAATTAATACGTGCTTTCTTAATAATACTTTGGGAGTGTCTAGTGCCATTTTGTAATGCATCAACAATCTTGATTTTAAAAAGTAGTAAAATGAATATTTAAATGTTTAATAATCTCTGGCAGATACAAAGATAAATCTTATTTACTTCTATCATAGCTGATTAACTTTCTGGTTAACCAAAATGCGGCTGTTTCCTTGCTCTGTCTGTGGTTTTAAGGATTTCATTACCATTCACTCAAACTCAGTTTATCTTAATATTTTTATATCTGTGTTAGTTTAACACTTCAGGAAAGCAATCCCGTTGTGGCATAATCAGCAGTTTCTAAAGTTCTAGGTAGCCATACACAACATAAGTAAATTAGCTTAAATATTTTCTCTGGTTTTCATAAAACTCAGTGTTTGAAAAAAAGCCTCTTTTCCTCTTTGATGTTGTAAATCCTTTTCTGTTCTCATTTTTAATCATTTGAAATTGCTCACACTTAAAAGAAAACAAAAGATTTATATCTTGTATATGATTATTTCTCAGTAACGTTACAGTGCGCAGATCACTTAAAGTTGCTGACAGTTTAAAGTTTGAGGCATTGCTTTATTACCAATAATCAAAGAAATGTATCAAGCCTTTCACTTGTTTAGTTAGTCCCCTGTATTGTTAGAACTTTTGCGTATCACAATATATTACATTCACCTGTACCTCTCTGTCACTACAAGGAGTTATACTTTACATCACCATTATATGCAGAACACAGCTTTCCTTCTGGCTAAGAGATCAGTGTTTTAAGGGTGACTACAGAACTTGATTAGTATCATATTTGTTTTAAAGACAATCAGCTTAATCAAATCATATTAAACTCCTATTAAACTGTATAGTGAATTTAACAAAAGTAGAGATTTCATGATGGAAGAAGATGTAAAGAAAATTAAAAGGAAAATAAAGGAGGATGTTATGATTATTTAAAAGCTACTAAATGAACTGGAAGCTTACACAGACATTCATATTCAACCAAATATTCAAAGCAAAACAAAATTTCTACAGTTTAATGGAAGTCTCTTATTTTACTTCCTGACATTGCTATCTGATGAAATAATCTTTTCTTCTTCTTCCTGATGCATTTTTAATAGATTAGTCATAAAAATCTATGTTGTGACATCACATTTGTTCACATAGCAACTTAGTATCACAAACAGATCTCTCCTCTTGTGTACATAAGTCTGAGTTTGTCCAATGAGTTTGTTTTGTTGAGGGGAAGACACATAAACTTCTGTCTCAAACTATTTTTGAGGAAATACTCTTTCACCCACAAATATACTAATACTTAGCAATTTTAGGAACATGAGTAAAGTATTTTAAAAGAGTGCTTATAAACAATGCTTTGCTGAAACTAAAAGGTCAGTTTTAAAAGAAAACCCTTGAACTCCTTTAGGCAGACACTGACTTCCAAATGGATTCAAGCCTCTTTTTACTGATTGTCTTTTATTTCATATAGGTTTTTCATCCCTTTTATAAATTTCAGTTGCAGCTGTTTTCAATTAAAATTGTTACAAACTAACAATTCTTAGGAGGCTGGGGGAGGGAAAAAAAGACTCCACTTCCTTTCCATGCTGATCCTTAGCTTACAATCAGGGATGTCTTGCTGCCTTTTTTCTGCTAAAGTTATAATCTAGAATGTAAACTGCACGTGTAAGGAACAGGGAGCTTTTGGGGGCAGGGGCTGGTGAGGGGGAAGAGAAAGTCAGTGTGAAAGTGTAAAAATGGATCTCCTCTGCAAATCACTCTGATGCTTACTAGATCATTTTCTATAAAGAAACCTTTTCAACCCTTCCTTTTCTCTTTTTCATTCTTTACTCTTTAAACCATAAATCCACTTAAAAAACCTTAAACTCAGTCTTTCCCTGATGTAAACAAGATTTACTATGCAGATCCAGTCTCAAAAATAGAAGCCTCTGAATGGTGAGAAGGAGCAAAATAGAGATCATAACAAGGGCCCAGTCCTGTGCTCTTATTTAAGCTGGAGTTTTGCCTGCAGTAGGATTGCAAGATCAGATTAAAAAAAAAATTGGTTTTGGTACATACACTTTCTTTGTTTACAGAAAAATGGTATGGGTAGATTGCTAAACTCATTGCAATATTTTCAGCTGGACTCCTCACTTCAAATGGTATTTTTTTGTATCTTTTTGCCAAAAGTTGCATATCTGCTGTAAACAGGCATTCCAACCGTGCTGATACTTTGTTCGGTTGCTTCCTCCCAAGAAGAGCTTTCTTTCCTGCACTGTGCTGTGTAAACAGGCCAGCTTATATCCTCAGTTTTGCTGGGTGCTCTTTTCCAAAAGTTGTTTCTGGGCTACCTGAAGCCTCAGAGGAGAGATCCTGGCAGGGACAAGATTGCCCCAAAGTGGCTGATGATTAGTCTCCAAAAAAGACTGGTAGGGCAGGGCCTGTTGGCCAGGTCTCGGGTTTTATTTATTAGGCAAAAATAGTAGTGAAAGAAACCTCTTCAAACCCCTGGCTGAAATCTTCTCCCTAGGCTTGTGTCTTTCTTTTCCCTAGGACGAATGTGTTTGGTTACTGTTAGAATTTCAGAGAGAAAGCACTTTATGGTCAGAATACTGTTTCCATTTCTATTACATTGCGGTGGACAGCCATGCCTTTCTCAACTAAAGCCTGTAAGGTACTGATCTAAGCCAAATAGTACACTTGGTACTCCTGAGGTAACCGGGGATCAACTAGAGCCACCTGTGGACCATAAACCTCAGTATGGGAACAGCTGGTGCTTCTGCAGACAACTCTGGCACTTCCGTGCCTTACGGGGCTAGTGAAAAATCACCAACCCGGAAGAATGAAACCTGTGCAGAACTAAATGTGAACTAGGACGTGGTGGCTTTTGAAGCCTATCACCTCTTCAGGACTCAAGAGTGTTGGTAGTGTAGAGTCTTTGCAAAGGCCAGAAATTTTACAGGAGCAGGCTGTCCTCTCCATGAGACATAGGTTCCCATGGCACCACCTTGTTGTTTATACACCGTTGTCAGGAAGACATACTCATGATGAACTCCTGGTCAGGGTGGTGTCCCTGTCTGCATCGTACAGACTTGAAGCACAAGACTTAAGTGTAGCAGACTACTTCTTCTTTATGAATAATGCTGATTACTACAGCCAAAATACAAGATTCAAACTAGAACTTCTCCCTAAGGTCTTTGTTTTTGTCAATATTCACATCCAGGTGCTTGGCCAGGGCAGAGTCACAAACAACTGACACAGTAAAGCCATAACTTTATGTAGGTTTCTAAATGTACTTAAAATCTACTGCCTGGTTACCTGCAAACTAAATAGTTGGGTCTTTGCATCCTTCCAAGGAACTAATAAATTAGAACATTGCTGTAATAGCTATCACACGTGATCTGCAATACCTGCTGATATCCATCTTTCCTGATTCTAAGCCACAGAGTCAAGTTGCCAAGCCTAGTTAGCTGAGCAGAAACATTCAAATCTGTCTGTACCACTTGTGTGTATGTTTAAAAAGGGAAGGGGGAAATCTAATCTCTGGGTATAGTTTTGCCATCAGATTACTCACATACAGCATATTCAATATCTGTCCAGATCCCGGCCATTTTACACAACCACTAGCTGCAGACTAGAGCATCCTTCATGATCCAGAAGAATTGCATGGGCTAGTTGGATGGCCTTATCTGTTGCATTCAGAGGGCAAATGAAACATTGTATGTGTGTAAAAGTAATCATATTTGGAAACCCCTGATTAAGGCAGACTCAAGAATAGACCTAATAATAGATCAACTGTGCTCATTCTTCAAAAACTAAATACCTGTGAAGAACAATTGTCCCCGTTTGAGTATTATTATGTGTAGTCTTACATCACCTGTGCAGCGTGCTATTTTTACTTTTCTTTTGGCCTTTCAAGCATTTATTTTTTCTAACTGCATTTTTAGGTTATTTTCTAAAGTAGTAAATTGAGAAAATTAGGACTTCCAGTACATTGCATATTTAAAGAATTCCATGTACCTTATTGTGATTCTTGTTCCCGTTGTGTAGTTTTGCTTCAGCCATTAGCAGAAGATTGTATGAATGAAAGAGTTGCAATCTGTCCTAGAGCAGGTTACAAAGAGATTTCTGAAATATTAATGACCACATTATACATTAGTCACATGGAGAAAGGAAAATGCTCAGAAAACAAGAAAGTAAATGGAGTGAAACTTTTTAGTTTTATTATTGTTTAGGCTGAAGCACCCTCAGTGTACTCCATCCCTCAGGAAGGCAGTCAGCAGCACCAGCATTCCTAAACATCTCCTCTTCTATGGACTAGAGATCCTCCAGCTTCAGATGACATTGGCAAGGCAGGCATGAAACTTGCTTTGCCGCTAGGTTTGCAACCAGGATATTATTTTACAGTTGAACAAAGGGAACATGAAATGCCATGCATCTGGAATGCCATGTTTTCTTCATGCAGTTTACAAAAGTCTCACGAGTGGGTTATGTGGCAGTGGAAGAAGGCCTACCGGTGTCTGTTTTACTCCACCCCTGATATTCTGATAGTAATTTGCCTTTTCAAATCAGTGTCACCATCTTCCATAATTCTTGTATCCACTTTAAGTACCAGAAATGTTGCCATGTTACTCCATTTCACATCACAATAATGTTATTGTGACGAGAAAGTAAAGGAACTGATGTAAAATAATTCCTTCAGAGCAAATGAAAATAATTCTTGTTGAAGTTGTTCAATATCTTGTCCCTCCCTCCTTTTGGTACTCGGACAGCATTTCTTCACTTTTCTTCTTCACCGTACCACGATGTTAAAAACATTGACAGGATATAGATTCTATGCGTGCATTTCCAACCATACCACTTGCTGTAGTAGATGACGGCAATACAATAGCTCTATCACTTCTACCTAGACTTAATCACTGCAGTATCAGTTAACCCTTAGGGTAATTAGGTAATAATGTTGTTGATGTGCTTTGAAGTATCATTTTAAGCAATTAGAAGTTCAAATATAATGTGCTGCAATTATGCATTATATAGTGCATCTATCCATTTTACAGAGCAAAAATTACCATATGTTTTGTGGGAAGCTTGGCATTTTGCACTGACTGGAGTTCTGCTTGTATTTATGAACAGCATGCCTGTAAACTATGGTAATAACTCTTTGACGGCCACACCTATGCACATTGCTGATTATGTTAAAAAGCATAGGCCCATTTTAATGAATGTGTTGGCATGAATAATGGGACATGAAAAGCCAACGCACTGGGTAAAGGTTCATTACCTGAGTGCAACAAATACTACACACAAAATTTCCATGACTATTCACTTGAGTTTAACAGTGAATTTGCTTTGGCTATGCTCATGCTCTTTATGCATTTCTGTGAATGTTTGATCAATGGAGTTTTATTCTTACAAATAATTGCAGAATGCAAATTTCAATTTGCTAAGCATTCTGGAAAGAAGCTGCTTATTTTATATGGGCTAAGCTGAGAGGCAGTGTTTCCTGTTTTGAGTTTCCAAAACCTTCCAGATAGAACCATGATACTTGGAAATTAAATACACCAGAGAAGAATCTGATTGTTTTGCAGTGAGGACTGACTAGTGTATGAATGTAAAGCAAATTAACGGCAATGACTGGTGGCAATGGGAAAATTACAGGTCAGTAAATATGATGTATGTGCGTATTTTTTTCATGGGACAAGGCACTGCTTACCATGCAGTTACTTTAGAAAAATGTAATAAGAAAGAATTGGTGAAAAAATTCAAAGCTTCCTGGCATTTTAAGCTCTAGCTCCATCTGTGCTCATCCAGTGAAGGATGTGAAACAGTAACACACAATATATGACCAAACACAGCATATAGTCTTAGCAGAATATTACCTGCTTACAGCACACTGCTTGTTACGAAAGATGAGCAAAAATATGTCTTAAATTTGAATAATTAATGCATTCAAATAAATTGTTATTAATTCCTAGCAACTCTGAGCAGAACGAAGTGGAATTCATAACACTTATTATTTGATGTGAATGATTAGCTCAGCTCTTTTCAGTACCTCTTAACACTCTGTCGGGGTTAATAATGCAAAGTAAAAAGATCGGTCAAGATGCCAGCGTACCAAGTACATCTCTTCTCTGACAGTGCTGTAAGATTATTTAACAGCCACATCAAGAGCATCCTGAAGCAACTGAGTTACACCTTGACTGATTGTTTCATCCAAAGGGCTGCACTTCTAAATACGCAGCGTAGCACAGGCTTCCTCGTACAGAGCGGTGTTAGCACTGGTATGCAACCTGAAGCCACAACCTGCGTGTCTAGACTGACAAGAATCCTACCAGTTGAGCCACTGTGACACCTTGTGGCTTACCAGGCAACACAAGCGTCTTTTAGAAAACTAACAGGTAAAATACAGAGGTTAATGGGTATTGATAAATGCCCTCTTACACAACTATCAACAGAAATCTCTTTGCTAGGTTACTTTACTATGTTTTCAAGATACACTTAAATTAAGTGGTAGTGGGCTCATTTCTGTTCCGGGTCCTTATATTATGTATTTTACTGTGAAGGGTCATAAGATGGGGCATCATTTCGCTAAGTCTGACCTGCTGCTCTTATCTCCAGTGCTCTGGTGTTTGCTCATCATTCAGATTATGTAAAGAAACACTGTTTTGGCTGCAGTACAGAGTAAATACTTCAGTTGTTTGCAACCATTAATTTGGTTAACCAGAAGAACGCTTGAAGGGAGTGAAGTACTTTTTGGTGCTGAGTGTGTTAAAACAGTAGCAGAGCTAAAAGTAACTAAGATACAGTGAACATTTGGCAATGGGCACGCAACTCTGTAAACCCCTGAATTTGGGGTTAAATAGGTCAGTGTTTCAGCTGTGGATAAATCATTAACTGCGATCAAGCTGTATTTTGCTGAGAAATCATCAATAAACTTAAAATTGGGCCAATAATGCATGGAGCTGAGAAGGAGCTCTGCATCCATAAAGGCTCAGGACCTTGCAGTACCTTACACAAGTCTCTTGATTGTCACTTGTTACATCTTCAAACAAGCACGTCCATGTTTTCTTCCATGATGATCCTGAGCGTTTCAGAGGACTTTCCCGTAAACTCATGCATTATGTCCCATAACACTTTCCTTGGCTCCGACGCTTTCAAAAACTTGGCAACAACTGGGCTGAAAGGGTTGCCTTCTGTTGCCAAATGCTGACTTATTACTGAATACACTCCATTACGATGCAAGAGGTCTGCATCCCTCCAGTGTCGCTTATCTTCAGGTACGTCCACAGTGTTGTCACTTAAACATAATACACAGATGTACATGCCCAAACTTGCATTTAACTTGCTGGTGTGGGAAGCAGTAGCAGCACAGGGCTCAGGGCATGCTATCTACCTTATTTCATCCATAGGTATTTTGATCCTTTGCTGAGCTTTATGCTCTTGAAGTTAGGTGACTACTGATGCTCATAGACAACCCTGTCTTCGTAGCATTACATTTTTTATAAGATTCTTGGGGCTGAGACCACCTTCTGTGTTCTTGTACAGTGCTAGCACAGTTGAGTTGTGCTCTGTATCCGCAGCTTGTTTTTAATACTGTACTATGTATTGTAACTAACTAAAGGCTAAAAGTAGATAGTAGTATTTAGAATACTATCAAAACCAAATCTAAATATACCACATTCATTTTGATTTCACAAATCAACATGTTTTAATTGATATTACATGTATTTATGCACTACAAAGAATTATATGACTAGAAAATACCATAATACTGTAGGTTCTTGGAAGATGACTGTTTAATGTTATTAACACATTTCGTTATTTCTCAAATAATTCAGCACACCCGTGCAAACCTACTGGCTTTGCCAAGAAAGTACAAATATGTTTTAGGGCAGCATTCTGCTGGTTGATTTGTACATCTGATATTGTTATTAAATCTATCACTTTTTTAGTGTGATTCTTCAGTAGTTTCACATCAATCAAAGAAGCTCATTCCAAGTCCATTTTCTCTTAACAGTGGAGAAAGACTATCTTATCTTAAATTCCACAGGAAAAGCATATTCTTCTTGATGGGAACTGGCACTGTGGAATATGTATCTTATTTCATGAGAATTTGGGGAGGGAATATTGTAAATTCTCATAATAAATAAGTTCTTGTACTAAAGAAGTAGAGATGAACCAGAGAGGTTGTTCTAGGGAAGAAAGGCAACACTTATTTTTTCTTTTATTGTTTGCACTCTACTGATTTAATTAGCCAGTGAGAACAGACCCACTTTGAATATTAAAAGGAGAAAAACAACTCCCCCCTCCCCCGTCCCCACATCTGTCGCCTTTTGGAGACTACTTACAGTACCAAAACCACGCAGTGTCTAATGGATTTTGCTTTTTAACAGACGTTACCTGTATTTGCTTGCAAATAAATGAGGGAGTTGTAAATATTTTATTCTTGTTCTGAGGGAAAGATGCTGTTTAAATTGTCATTTTGAAAGAAACTGGGCTACCTTAAGCAAAACTAAAACATTTTTGGTGTTACACAAATGAAGGTAGTCACAGTCTTGATACATTTTTGAATGGTGATCTAATAGCAATATCTTAATGATTACCATATTACAGAAACTTAAATCATTCCTGAGACTGCTTGAAGTTGGAAAGAGTGGAGTCCTGTGAGGTGTTATACATTGGTCAGGACCAGGAGAGCATAGACGGGCAAAAGTACTGAAATGATCTCTGCTCTATTTCATTACCCTACTGCCTTCTGCAGTATCAGTTAGATGGACTGAATTTCAGTAAGGAGGCGAAGCAGTTCACTGCACCTCTGCTGGGTTAGGCCCACCCCTGCACAGGAGCTAGACCCTCCTTTCTAATCACTGTCTAGAATATGAATATTAATGCCTCATCTGGATTGCAGTATTGCAGGACCAAGGGATCCTTATCCTGCTCAGTGCCCATCCTATTATGGGACCTTTCGTCATATGTGGACCCCAGAATTCCTTTAGCTTTGTTTGATGCTGTCTTTAGATGCAGTGTTAAAAAAAGTTGGATTTTTTCAATAGTTTTTTCTCACCATTTTTATAGGTGTATACTAGTTACTTTATTAAAATATTTTTCCTGTTGAGGGGAAAGAACTCTCCTGATTTTGCTGAAGGTGGCTTTTTAGAAACACAATTACCTATATAATTTTCAAGATTATTATTAGGAAGTATATGAAACTATTAGGACCATGGGAACTTGGATAAACCCACCTGGTGTGTAAATTTTGTTACCAGAATAGCTGCACTAAGCTTGAGAACACTGAGTGTGATTGTAAGAGTCAACTGAGGAACATAAATTGAGACCTCAGCCCAGCAGTCTTTCCCTTCCGTAGAGATTGATGGCACATAGATGCATGATTGCAAATAACATAGTTTGTGGGCCAATGATGCTGTTGTAATTTAAAAAAAAACAAAACAAAACTTTTTCTCTATCACAAGCTTCCTAGGTTTGTTTCAGCCTGATCTTGTAACTGCAGCTCCTCATCCCATGCAAAGCTTTCCTGTTTATGTCCATGAAATGCGCATTTGGCCCTGTATATACAGGTGCTAGAAGAAGGTGCAAAAGCTGATTCGGCAAAAATTTGTTTTGTGGAACCTTCCTATTCTAATGGGTTTAGCAATTTTAGGTGACTTAGTTCTTAGAGATGAATTCAAGGCACCTTAAAAGGACTAGAAGGGCATATTCAGCTTTTAAGTGTTGTCCATAGTTGGCTGTGTGATAAAACCGCATGTTCAGGGGCTTAGATTATGTTTGCACTTATCATTTCACAAATGCCAAAGGAATAATAGAAAGCATGCTTAAGAAGAAGCAGCACTCGCTATTAAGGGAATACTGTGTAGCAAAACAAATAACAGAAAGGGAGTGAAATTTTTCTCAGTCAGAAATTTAGCTAGAGAGAAATGTATTGCCCATAAATTAGCAGAATAGTAGGTAGATCTGGCGGGCTCTATGAAGTACATCATTTAGCTGAGCTTATCCACACACTCCTCGAAAGTGGACTCCGAAGCCTACGTTGTTGCATGTATTAACAAATCTTACAAAATTTGTTAGTTATTATTAGGTTTGTTCTTCATTTGTTTGGTTTTAATACCAATCAAAACCAAATCCTGGGCATTCATAGTTAATATTTTTCAACGTTTTTCTTCAGCAGCTGCTAGCCTCTACTGCTTTACCGGGAAGGGGAAAGGAGATGATTAAATGAAATTCATAGCCTTTTAGTGTCTGCTCAGCCTGCGACTGGCAGCATGTGGGGTTTGTGGCTGCTGACCTGGCAGACTTACAGCATTTTTATGACGTCAAGTGCACACATCATGGGTCTGTGCAAGCTAAATCTGGACTTCAAACCCCTCCTCCCTGATTGCTTTCATTTAGGAGACTAAGGACTTCTCCCTGTAAAAATCAGAGTGAAAGAATTGAGCCGCTCATTACAGTTGTGAACTTGTGTGCTTGGCAGCATGGCCTCAGTTACTGGGCCCAGCAGCTTGTTTGTGTAGACATGCTTTCTGTAGAGTGCTTTATTTGGTATAGTAAACAGTAACTTGCTGCTTTAATAAGTGAAAAATGGATGGAGCTAGCAAATCTGAGTTCTGCTGAAATAAATAGCAAATTCTTCATTAGCTTCAACAGCACCAGCACTGTTATATCTCCCTTAAAGTATGGATTCCTTCAGTTTGTTATTTGTATTCACATTCGGAGTTCTTTTGCTAAGAAAATGAGATTGAAATAAACATCTCTACAAGGTTTTATATATGTTGACAAAATGTTACTGTCTGTTTCACACTCAGTTGCATTTAAAACCTTTGGGTGCATTTCAGGCCATAAAATAAGTTTACAAAATAACAGCCACTTGCATTCATAGTTGTCTCCCTTGCATCTACTTAATGATTTATTTATTTCTAGGAGTTGCATTTGAATTTCCCGGTCATCTAAACCTTTTTCAGCATCAAACTGACCACTGATCTTAAAAAATCATCTACATCGTTACCAACTCAGTCATTGACAAGGGCTGGAGGAAATGAAACATCTGGAATCTATTAAGATTTTTATTTATGCTTTTAAATATTGAAATGGGTATCGCAGCTTGCCTTTTAAGCTTTGAGCATGAATCCATTAAAGAAAGCTCTCGCAACACAAATAGTTGCGTGGTAAAGTGATTTGGGCTAGAAAGCTGGGACCCCACCATGTAATTGTAGAGGAATTGCAAGGAAGGCGACGACTGGGATCTGGAGGGATCAGAGGGATCTGGACAGGCTGGATCGATGGGCTGAGGCCAACCGGATGAAGTTCAATAAGGCCAAGTGCCGGGTTCTACACTTCGGCCACAACAACACCAGGCAACGCTACAGGCTTGGGGATGAGTGGCTGGAAAGTTCCCCTGCAGAAAAGGACCTGGGGGTGTTGATCGACAGCCGGCTGAATATGAGCCAGCAGTGTGCCCAGGTGGCCAAGAAGGCCAACGGCATCCTGGCTTGTATCAGAAATGGTGTGGCCAGCAGGAGCAGGGAGGTGATCGTGCCTCTGTACTCGGCTCTGGTGAGGCCGCACCTCGAATCCTGTGTTCAGTTTTGGGCCCCTCACTACAAGAAGGACATTGAGGTGCTGGAGCGTGTCCAGAGAAGGGCGACGAAGCTGGTGAGGGGTCTGGAACACAAGTCTTATGAGGAGCGGCTGAGGGAGCTGGGGTTGTTTAGCCTGGAGAAGAGGAGGCTGAGGGGAGACCTTATCGCTCTCTACAACTACCTGAAAGGGGGTTGCAGAGAGGTGGGTGTTGGTCTCTTCTCCCAAGTGACTAGTGACAGGACTAGAGGAAATGGCCTCAAGTTGCGACAGGGGAGGTTCAGGCTAGACATTAGGGAAAAGTTCTTTACTGAGAGAGTAGTGAAACATTGGAATAGGCTGCCCAGGGAGGTGGTAGAGTCACCCTCCCTGGAGGTATTCAAGGAGCGTGTGGATGTGGCATTGTGGGATGTAGCTTGATGGACATGGTGCTGTGTGGTGTTGGGTGGGTTGTGCCTTGTTATTGTTGTTGTGTGGCGTGGGTTTTGTGTTTTTTTTTTTTTTTTTTTGTGGGGTTTTTTGGTGTTGTGTTTTTTTTTTCCTTTTTTTTTTTTTTTTTTTTTTCAGGTTGGACTCGATGATCTTACAGGTCTTTTCCAACCGTACTGATTCTGTGATTCTGTGACTGTGGTGAACGTCAGTTTATTTATTTATTGCAGGGATAGAAAGACTTCACCAGGTCTTTACCAAAGATAAGACTCTTCAGTTCTTTTGTGGCTTCTCACAGAAAATGCTTCACCACTGCATTTATCTGCTTTCTATACACCGTGCCTTTGAGATGCAGCTGTGTTGGAGTCTTCAGTTCAAGTGTGATGGCCTGAAATTTTCTAGCTACGCACTTTCAAATAACCCCCTACTTGCACCCTCATCGAAGGACATGGGTTTTTATTATTAGCTTGCGGTTGTAATCATGTAATATTTTTGGAGGGGGAAGGAGGCTGTTAGGCCAGTAGCCCAGGCCTCATCAGAAGTCGGCGGCGTTTCCACAAACTCTGTTAATTCTCTTCAGGTCCCCGGCGCCCCTGGAGCCTGTGGAGGGAGCGGGGGCACGACTAGGGGATTAAAGCCTCTGAGGTGCTCTGTCACCACAGTACCGGGCAGACTGTAAATAGATCGTTAAAGACGGACATTTGGGCAACAGGCAGCGCTGCCTCTGGGCTTTTTTGGAGGTCGGTTAAGGAAAGGTCTGAGCTGGAGTGCTGTCAGGTTTTCCACAAGGCAGCCCCGCACCTGGAAGGGAGCGGCCATGTCTGAACAAGGCTACTGTTGTGTTGGGGCCTAATTTTTCCAGACTGCAGGCTCTTATTGTCGCTTTGGAAACACACTTCTGTGTCTTGCTCCTCTTTCAGCCAATACATCTAATTTTTAAACTAAAGAATCGTGTAGGCCGGTCTTGTTAATCAAGTACTTGCAGATGGCCCTCAGGGAAGGAGAAGACCGTGGCGGGGTTCCCGCTGGAGGAGCCTCCAGCAGAGCGCGTGCAGCATGGCAGCGCCGCCGCACGCCGGCACCCGGGTCAGCAGTGAGCGCAGCACCGGGGATTCTCAGGGTCAAAAGCAAAAGCTGAGGGAATGGAATGGCTCGTGTTAACCATCAGTAAGTAACTGCATCCTATTCTCACGGGGACCAGTCACTAGAGGGGGTGAGATCTCGTGTATTAACCTAGAGTATTACAGGAGTTTTGGAGGAAGATTGTAAATCCTATTTAAAGTGGCTGGTGGAAAGAGGAGCTCATTACCAGGTAGAGTGCTTCAGCTGAGGCCGAGTCCCCTCCATCCCACAGAAACCCTCTTGTAAAATGTATTCATGATTTTGTCTGTGGCTTACTGATTTTACTGGAGACTCTGAACACAATATCTGGAAAGAATTACTTGGAAAGCATGTCATTTTGAGGAAAGTGGAAGGAAAAAAGGATGCACACTTGCAGATAATTGGTGCATTCAAGGTATACTTCCCATTGTGAGTTTTACCAGAGTTTTCCATTCTTTACTTTTGGGTTCAGGGAAATAGGAGAATAATACAGTAAATAGTGAAAATTAGCTTTAGGAAGGGAAAGGATTTCAGAAGTGACTTGCCAGCAAATATACCAATCTGACTGACCATGAACAGAACGAATGTTTAAATACCATTTTTATAGACAGTACTAACCCAAAGGGAACAGTAAAAGCAGAAGGGTTTGCTGAGGCAGCATACAGTGTCTTTAAAAGGACTTTTTGAAATTTGTTGTGACCTGACGTGAAAGTTCAGGATTGGATAATGTCCTCTAGTGAAGACGATTTACTTAGTTAACTTCCAGTACCTTGATAAGCTACATTTAAAAGTTGCCCAGGATGTATCTAAAAAACTATACTGAAGTAATAACTTGGTGAAAAGCTAATATATTATTTATCAACAAATGTTCACTAGATTACAAAGATTTGAATATCCTTCAGGATTTCCCTTTGGGTGTTGTCACAACGTACACATGAAAATGTTAGACATGTCAGCATAAAAACTTAAAGAAAAGTGAAATTAGTCGAAGTTTCACCCAGAACCTCCACTGCTGATACAGGGAACAGCAATGAATACAGATGATTCCGCCACTGATTGTCATTCAAAATACCAATGCTGTGGGTTTTTCCTTTTAAGTGACACTGTAAGAGACTTGTTTGTTTTTTTTTTTTAACAAGTTTAAATTGGCATTTCTCCTTCATTTAGAGAGATGCACAATGTTGTAATAGCCGACAACCTAAACTTATGCTATGAATGAGAAAACACATTTACAAAATCTTGGAGCTAGATTGTAGTGTGGCAATTCTGTGAAAGACTGTTTGCTCAACGATTAGTCGCAGCACTCTTACTAAATATGTTTCAATTCATTTTTTGTCACTGAGAAATCGAGAAATAGGTAGCTTATTAAAGGCAACCACATCCTTTTATGCAAATTTAATGCACTTGGCAGGTTTATCATGATAAATGGTCAGGATGAGATAGTTCATGATGTATCTCTAATCTCTTCGGTGAAGATGTTCATATCTTGCAGGAAATAGCCCCTTGAGAGCTCAAATCTTTAGAAGTATGTGGCAGATGGTGATGTCTGCAGAGTCTCATAGATTGCTTTGAAGTTCCTCCAGACAATGCCTTCAGTTAATGTGTCTTGAGTTTTTGCTAGTTCTCTTGCTTCATCTCTCTTTTAGTGCCCTCATCCCTCCTCCATCATGTTGTGTCCCCAAGTTGTTTCCCATACTGGGAACACGCACCACATCCTTACAGAGTACATCTCAACTCACTCCCCAGTCCTATCATATTTTTGCCTATAAAGTTGTTCTTCCATTAGGCACCTTACATATTTTAAGTGCAGTGGTTCAAAACAGGAAAACAATAAAACAGAACAAATGTCTTAGAGAAGCCTATCTATCATTCATGCTTTGTGTTCAGTTTTTGAGTAAATCTTTGGAGCCAACATCATCAGCAGTGTCATGTTAACTAACTCATCAATTTTAATCACTTACCAATATTAATTAGGCCAACTTCTCTTTAGATTAGTAACAAGAAATGGTTAAGTTTTAATGCTGCTGCAGGGAGTCTGAAGGAACTCTCAAAATCAAAAAACACTGCAAAGCTTTTGAAAATCAAAACCTTAACTTACTGGAATACAGCTAATGAAATAGATACAGTAGAAAAGCATAAAATAATACAGGTTACAGATCTAACAGCTGTGTATTTTCAGAGCTGAGTATTTTCACCTTTTTTTCAGTTGACCTTGGTTGATCTGAGTTTGGTTGGACTTTTTTGCTGAAATCAAGTACCAAATTTCATGTAAAATTTTATACCTGTCATATTTCCTTTGTAAGTTCACATTTTAGAATCACTTCCCTTAAGTATTTCTGTTACCATCTTCACGATACATAATCTTTTGTGTAATAATTGGTAATATTTAGTTAGGTATATATAAATTTTTAATGTCTAGGATTTTTTTGGCATTACTTCTCTCTCGAATGCAATTCCCACAACTTGATCCCTTTTTAATATCCATATTTTTAATGGTTTTTCAGTCATTGCCTACTGATTCCTACTAAAACCATTAAAAAATCATGTATTAATATTTCAAGTAGTAGTTTTATAATTATTGTGTTATTCCTCAGTCTACCGCATGCTGTGTAACAAAGCATAGCTTCTATTAAGACTAAGACCTAGATAATTTTGTTTGCATTGCACTTTTACTTTCTAAACCATCCTCGAAGGCTTTTTTCTTATACATGTAGGAGCCATGGCTAACTATGCTGTGATACCCAATTGCTTTTAAAAGAGAGAGGGCCAATGAGCTGTGTATCACTGAGATGTGATTCAAGGAAAATTTCGGAAGTCATTAACTTCTGTGATCAGTTTAAAAATTCTTGATTTTGAGCTTGTACTTGCAACCGTCGATCTATGACAGTAACTAAGCTCTCCTTGGACTGCTGGCATTTTTTATGAGGTGTCAGTAATTAAATGTTGAAAGCACGTTAGTACATCTTCATGAAAATATGTTTTAGGTCCTTGTTATTATGATTTTCAAAACATTATAGTTTCATATGACAATGTACTTTTTTTTAAAAAAAAAAAAAGCCCTGAAAAACAGTACACTGACCTGACTCAGCTGTCTGTGATCTAGAAAGGGGTGCTAAACAATTGTAGAATCTCCTTGTTAAAATTCTGCTCATGAGTTAAGGAAAAGACTGTAGTGACTTTTCTGTCTCTGTGACATTCCCTTTGTTTCTGGTTATTGCTATAGCATGTCATCCCAAGGTGATTTATGGAATCACTTGGAATGATTCTAGATTTATAAGAATTCATTTGCAGAGCAGAGAGGTTTTTTTGCTTTTGGAATGGAAAAGAAAGTCTGAAATTATACTTACAATCTTTAATTTAAATATATATTTATATTCTCCTACCTAATTGGTACTTTACAGTCTGGATCTACAAGGCCTATCAACAGACTTCTTTCCCTTCCACAAATAATTCTTGCAGTTCTAATCCAGACCCAAGGAACACTTTAATAACGGTGTATCTTCTACTATATTTTGATAAATTATGTGACTGAATGCAAAGTTAGATTAAACCTCACTCAGAGTAACTGGCTGAAATGTCACCTTTGCGTTTCTTCTCCTGCGTTGAACTGGCAAACCATTTGTATATGCAAATGAAATAATAAATATTTACCTGCTTACTGCCCTTCCTGTGAGTGCAGATTTTTCTGGAGGAATGTGGGACAGACCTGGCAGTTGATTCAGTCCATTCTGAAACCTTTGTCCCATGCCAGGGAGACTGAATCAGTACCTGTGACTTGCTGTGCTCTACCACCGATCATATTAAAGCTTAATGGACAAGACCATTGGGGGCAATCTGGCCATGACCAGAAGATTCATTTTTTCAAATCTCGTTTGCTGTCATTTTTGTATGAGCCATGCTGCTTGTCTTTCATTTGTTTAGCAGCACACTTTCTTTCTCAACCTGCTTTCAGACCCAGACCTAGACCTCCTCTGACCTACCTCTTCTTGTCCTCTGGCTCTGGAAGGATTGTTAATAATATGGTGCTATGTTTTTGCTAGTGAAGTTCAGTAATTAATATTGTACTTCTCTGGATCATTTCTTAGGCTTTCTGGAGCAACACCCAGAAGACCAATATATTGACAATTCTGAATTTTCCAACTTTGATGTTAATTTTGTTGTAGATTTTTTTAATAGTAGCAAAATAAGAAACTTCTTTCAGTATTATTCTGAAAATCATCATAATCATCATATATCCATGTTGCAAATGAATATGCTGTACAGTGGTACCAGTCAAGAATGTCCTGAATAGTACATCCATTGCACACATTGTGAATCATAACCTAAATCTTTTATCTAGGGCATCTTTTGACTGTGCTTATGAGTGGATTGCTATCTGGTGATCTAGTGATCTTCAGAGGAGAAAAGCTGCTTAACTGGAGAGAAAAAAAAATTGAAAAAGGAAAAAAAAAGATAATGCCGTCAAGACTAAATGCTTCACCCATAGCTAATATCTGTGTCCACACAACTGATGCTACTTTTTAATCAATAATATGCACTGATAAAAAGGAGGTTATGTATTCCAGTGTGGAAAACCCAAAATATTTACTCAACCGTCTGTTTGCTTTTATAGTAGCAACCAATCTAGACTTCTATTTGCAAACTGTGAACAAAGATGAAACACTAAAATAGCTGTGAAGTTTCCTTTTTTTTTTTTCCTTTTTTTCTCTTTGGAAATCCTTTCCACAACTGTCGGTTTAGTAAATGAACGCATTTTTAAACTTTAGGCATCATAGATGATAGCTGTATAAACTAGCCAGAGTCATTTCGCTTACAGGAATGCCAGAAAAGCTCTGACAACTAAAGTAGACCCTAAAGCTAGCTTTAATTGTCCTGGCCGTGTGGGCACAAACATGGAGATACGGTGCCATCTCTTTTGCATTGCTTGGCCAGCCTGCTTGGAAAGAGAGATCAGGAAAGGACAGACTGGCATAAACCCTCATGCTTAGTTCCTGGGAACGCCATGAAAAAACAGATTCAAACTCAATAATACTGTGGGCCAGTTAGCAGAGTAAGGAAAATATTGGCAAAGTAACAGCTTTGGTTTTAGAACAGCCTGGAGGCTTTTATTTTTGTTAAGAGTAAAGACAGTTGATAGACGATATTTAGATTAGTCAGCTTTGATGCTCTCTTTCTAATGCTAAGGATTGCTTTAAGTAAATATTTTTATTTTTTATTTTTACATAGGGAAGCCTTCCTCAGGACTTAACAGAAGGGTTAAGAAGGGTCACCTGGTGATGATCAATAGAGTAACTCTTGTTTTCTCAGGAACATAATTTAGTGATGAGTGTATACAATTGGCCTGTGTGACCACTGTGTTTATACAAAGGCCAAAACTGATACATGGTTTGAAATATCTTATTTGACCATCTTCCATGAGCTCTGATACAGAGAGGAGAAGGTGAAGGACAGACTCTACAAATAGATCTGATATCTTATAGCTGTAAATAGCTGTAAAAGGTGATGATATTGCAGGATCCTCCTCTGCCCCCCCAGTACATAAGAAAAAAGTGTATGTATGAAAGAAAGCAAAACATAGTAAACTTCTAGGATGGTTTGCAGCCAAAAGTGGTGATTCTACTTACTAAAATACAGTAGGCAGTGTGTTCTCAACAGGAGAATAATGCCAAATATGTATCCTATAAAATGTATGGGTTTATGTCCTGTGAATTTCTCGTAGTTGAATCCAGTATCACTTAGGAGATTATAGACCACTTGAAAATGCACAAAACCAGAACCCTAGAAAATTCTGTTGTCACTTTGCCATCCACACTCCCCATCTGATTTTGTTGAAGAATTGTATTTTAAATTTTAGTTAAAAATAATATTGTCAGCTATATAAAAAGAAAGAAGCAAGAAACCAGAATTCCTTGCCAGTAGTGCTATAAATAGAAGAAACATTTTATTTAAAAAAAGGTTTGATATACCTAGCA
Source organism: Gavia stellata (assembly GCF_030936135.1). Classification (NCBI taxonomy): domain Eukaryota; kingdom Metazoa; phylum Chordata; class Aves; order Gaviiformes; family Gaviidae; genus Gavia; species Gavia stellata. Next base: position 17,683,094 of record NC_082598.1, on the reverse strand, counting down.
CTGTTTAGTATGTAGTGTTCAAATCTGCACAGTGTTTTCTACCTGGTAGTGAAAATATATTAATCCCTCTTTTTCTTTTTTAAACCTGTTTGTGGCGGATTTCTGGGAGGGATTTTCTGGGACTGGTTGACCTGCAGGACTACTTCTAAGGGTTTCATAAAAGGTAACTAGGAAGAGCAAACTTCCTGTGGCAGCCTTTTATTTGCCTTACACAGATTGACAAATCTTCTGTTTAAAATTTGTAGGTGTCTGCATATAAAAAAACTATGAAAAATGATGCATTATTTAGTTTCATTGTCATATTTTAAACATTGCACAGCGTCTGGATTACAAATAAACTCATTCATTGTCCTCTACTTGTGTCCTAGTATGCAGGCTCAGAGACCTCACCAGAGATCCACTGAAGTTCATTAGCTCTGACTGTAGCTTCCAAGTCTGTTTGCTAACTGATAAGAATACTAAACAAAACCTTAAAAAGATCATCGTCACCCCCACCAGAAAAAAGGAAAGAAAAGGAAAAAAGGCCTGGATGCCCGAGTTGAACTGCTAGACATTATCTGTTTAAATTCTCAAAGATGGTGAGTGAGCTCTGCATAGAAACTCGGGAGGAGCATCTATAGACTGAACACTTTCTTACATGTCAGTGCTCTCACAGGCTGGCATGTCAGAAGAGGCTTTGCAGTTTTGTTTCTTTAGGTGTCACAAGTTAGCACAAGCATGGAAGCCTTCTACGTTGATGAAATTTTAAGAAAAACTGATCTCAGATAAGAGTATAAAGGAAGTGGGTAAATTCTGCTGTTTTCCTTTCATCCATCCTTCATCTTGCTGTCATTCAGAAGGTTACAATTAGATGGAAAATTTAGACCTCAAACATTCTCTCCTGCGTAAAATTTTTTAAAAGATCAGTTTAGGATGGGGTTGTGTGTTATGTTCTCATAGACCTTCACCTATGAAGTGATCTACCATTGAGAAGCTGTGCACCCACACACGTCTCTTTTGGTGCCTGACCATGGTGAATCTGGGGCCTACATGGGGTTTTTCAGCACAGATTGCTGCAGTGAACATAACTTTTGCTATAGTTTTTATTGTACTTGAGCTTTTAAAAGCCTTTCCCCTTTCTGTGCCTCTATGTTCACACAATTCATTGTTTCAGCTGGGATAAGCAAAAATAAGCATTAAATTGGATGACTGAATGAATGGCAGGAATGGAGCTCTCAAAGCTAGCACTGAGTCTTTAACATACGAATTACATGCTTCTTCCTTCAGCCTGTCCAACTATTTTGGTGCCCCCGACAAGAGCTCATTGATGGCTTGGCATATCTCTCTTACAGTGAAACAATTTTTGGAGAATGTCCTAATCTGCCTGTCTAGGATCTTGTATTAACACTCATTGCCATTGTATCTGAGCACTTCCCTAGTGTCAGAACAACAATGATATCTCTCTCTTCCTTCCCCGCCGGGGATGGAAACAGTTTGTTCTTTCCTCGTAAGGGAACTTAAATGGGGTCAGAGAGCCAGGATGGTTAACAATATGGTTTTGTAACTTAGCTGGATGGGTGGATTTCATACCCATTGTTGCTTTCTTCCTGCTTTGTGGTGGCTGCATGCTCGCTTGCCAGCTTCCCTTCCTGGTCATTGGCACAACTCAAAAGAGGAAAGGAAGGCTCTAAGTGGCTGGTTGCAGAAGTGAGTCTGGGAAGAGGTGAGATGTTGCATGAAGCAGACTGATAAGAAAGAGGCTTGATGACATGGTCAGATAGAAGAGCTTTAAAAAGCTGAAGTCAGATCTGCTGAGAAGGATTTATTGCAGCACCAAGAGGTCATGTATTTTTCTCTTATGAAGCCCCATAGGAACGGGCTATAGTGCAGACAACTATGTGGAAAGCCTAATAGCAAGGAAGGGGAGTTAGTTCTCTCCCACAAGCCACTGGAGAGTGAGTCATACACTGAACTGTATGGGCAAATATGCCTGGTGGAGGTCATTTAGCTGGGCACAGGCCCCAGCTTTTGCTGCAGTTGGGTGCTGTCTAGTATCTTCTTCTCCCAAAGGCAGTGACTTTAGCAGGGTCCTTCTAGTAGGCAGGTCATGCTGCCAGAAAGGAACTCTGAAAATATTTGGGGGGGTGGGGGGTGCGCAGGTGGGAAATCCACTGCTGAGAATATGCTCCTGGCCAAAGGTTTTATTTATTTATTTGTTTGGCTCGGAAACATTTTAGCAGTGACCATGTACCCTTTGCATAAGAGCTCTGAGAGATTTCATCCTTTACTCCAGTGAGATGGGCTTGATGGCAGAAGGGAAGTAGCAGAGGAAAGACAGGGAGGGTGATGCTGAGAGGCTCAAAGCCGGAAGACTGCAGGGCGCAGGATGGATTTGCCTTGTAGAGGCAGAATACAACATTGGCTTGAACACGTCAGACATGCTGGTTGCGTGGTCAGATCAGAGGAATGCCACATCCTCAAGCATTAAGTTTTGTTAGGCTTTTCAGAGTGTGTGAAATGCAGGGTGTTTGCATTTATTCTTTGAGAAGATAATATTTCCATGTGCTATGTGTCCACCCCAACCCTCCATACAAATAGTGAGAGTGGCTCGCTTAAGTGTAACAATGCCCAGTTAGGCATGATGTTTCCACTATGGTCAGTAATTCTGCAGGATTCTTAATGCAGTGAGTATTTATTTTTAAATTGTTCCTTGGTTTCTCTCACCTTTGGTTCACAGAAGCTGATGTCCTTAGTAGCTGTCAATGCACAGGATGCCCCAGTGCTAGCTGGTGACTGACAGGTCATTTACTGAACACATGTTGTCTTTCTACATCCCCTTCCCTTTCCGTGTTTCATTTCCTTTTCCCCTTGACTACACAGTGGTTTCCAAACTGGATATCTTTGGCACTGCTTTGGCTTTAAAAATACTTCAAACTTACATGTTTTGGGAGTTCTGGAAAGGAAAAGAGGATGGTTGAGTGCTTTTGTGTTCCTTTTTTTTTCTGCTAGAGTTTGAATTTCCTTGAATTCCCATGGGAAAGAGAACAACTTTCACAAGGAACAGCTCTGCCTGACTAACCAGGAGTTACATCCTGGGAACTTGCACAGTTATTCACCTGTAATATGAATGCTGCAGTCAGAATATCTCCTGTAATCTCCTTCATCTTGCAATTCAGAGCTTTTGATTCAGACTGCAAAAAATGTTTAGTTCAATATCAAAAGAGATGAGAAAATATAGGTATCCACCTCCTTCTGGGCTTCTAAAGCTGTCAGAGAATGAAAAGCCTTCCTCCTTGCAACTGCCCATGCAGTGGTGTCATCTCTTACCTTTGCTGAGATTTGCACTATTCTGGAGAGCTCTGCACAGCATGTGTTAGAGGTATTTTTCTGTAGGTATCTTCTGTCTCAGTTTTGCTAGCTAGTCTCTACTCCATTCTCCCATTTTCCTTTTGACTCTGGATTTGGTTCATATATTTGTTCTTCCATAATGTGTAGCCAGAATATCAGAGGCAATTCTTTCCACATCACTCCCTGTGATAGCTTCCCCGCAATGACCGTAACAGCCTGGTTGGCTGGCAAAACCCCTCATCTGACAATCATTTGAAATTGTTTAATTTATGTTATTGCAACTCTCTAAACAGTTCCCACACACCCAAACTTTGGTTGTATTTTCTACATTTTCTGTTGAACTCTGCACTGTTCAAACTTGAAACTCCCTGGTGCCGATGAGGCGCCCCGGGAATGGAGAGTTTTTAAGCCAGCCCTTCTCCACCTCCATAACTCTAAGTGATAGCATGAAGAAATGGAAAGCTGATTCATACAGCTTGAGAACGATTTATCTTTGTATGGAAATCTGTGTGTGGCTGTGATAGCAGAGAATTCTTACAGGAGTGTGAGCTAACCTGTGCAGTATTTTACGCAAAAGTGCTGATGGCAGAAAAAAGAAGTGTCTCCTGACCACTGTATTTTCACGTGGGCCATTACTGGTTGACTGAGGTGCTGCCTTGTTCCTTTTGGCCTTGAAGACCAAGAACTTAACATGACTCAGTTACGAGCAGTTACTTGCTACACTGAATAGTATGACCTAGACTGCTTTTTCTTCCTATCTACATGTTAGCTTTGGCTTAATAGTTCAGGAGGATGATCCAGAAAATAGCTCCCATGCTTTAGTAATTTCAGCAAACGTTTATTTATGTTCACAGAACTGAGTGCAGACTGGGGCTTACTCAAATAATAAATATAATTCCCTCACACATGCACACATGCTTTCTACAGTCTATGGTATTTATTAGCATGTGTATTTAAAATAACACTACACAGAAATGTTAGTCCAAGCTTTTTTCCTGGGCATGATCCAGCTTAACCCTTCTCCCTGTGGTAGGCTGCTCCTCCACTCCTTTCCCACAGGACTTTCCTCTCTTGAGAGCTGTCGTAATCTCTGTAAATATTAGGGTAAACTAGCCTGATCGCTAATCATCACTCAGCATTTTCCAGGTGGAACACCACCTGTTCCTTTGGGTGTGGGAAATATGTGGCAAAACCATTCCTGCGAGCCTATGGCAATAAATAATGTTTTGCTAGTTTTAAAATTTGTGTCCTAAAACATACAAAGAACTGAGGAAAATTCTGGGTGTATGGCTATCAAACACGCTTGTCTTAGTCTGCATCAAAAGAGTTCATAAATGCTGATGCTACACTTGTATGATTAAATAGCGAATACATAGCTGACCAATTGAAACAATAAAAGGACCTGCCACACGGAGGCATTTTGAATTCAGCTTCCTCCTTTAGGACTGAATGGCAGTTTTAGCAGACAGAGAGCTTAGATAAGCTCACAACTGACCCTGCATACTCCTAACCTGCACAACATGGAATCAAATACATCAGCTTAAACAGTTAGCGGTTCCCATAATGTGCCTTACCTTGAATTTGTGGTAGGCTAATGGCATGCAGCCAGTCAGTTACTGTCTGACTGATGTACAGACACACGGTAGATTGTGGTAACTCGTTGTCTGGGTCTGAACCCCAGGTAGTGTAGCAGGAATGGCCTATGTTTAGAGGACTGGGTTTGAAAACAGGGTTCCTTAAAGGCATTTCTTACAGGCACTTCTGCTGTAAGAGCTCTCCAAGATGAAGGTTCCCTAGCACTATGATGAACAGAAGTTAGTTGACAAAAAATAAGAAAACATCTTTATGAAGAGGTAACAATCCCATTTAGATAAAAAGCACTGCTTTGGAACCTGGAGGAAAGAATAAATACACCTGATAACCCTTGTTGCTCTCATGGCCCTATTTTTCACTCTTAAGATTCAGTCTGAGATTTCCAGACCATAACTGATTTTTCCAAGTCTAACTAATATCTCCCCAAATACATATTACATATATTATATATAAATACATATAGTGAGAGCATATTTTATTTTAACTGATTTATTCTAACTTACTGTCTGGTGGGGTTTTTTTTGTTACCCTCCCTTCAAATGAGAGAACATGGGGGAGATGACATAATATCGCCCATGATCTTTTGTTTAGCAATCCAGAATGCCAAAGAAAGAGCAGGAGGAAACTGTGTTTTACAGAAATTTTATCCCAGTGGTCACTCTCAGGCATCCCTACTTAAGTCTTCAGCCTGTTGATCAGGGTTGGAGATCTGTTTCTTTACATGCCTCTTGGCTTTTACCCTCCTTCTCAGGCCACCTCTGGATCATACTAATTGGTTTTGTTAGTGTTCCACTGTGGTGTTTTTTTTTTAATCAGGCTACTTTCATTTACAGTGTCTAATTCAGATTTAGTAATGTAAGTATCAGCAGTCAGATTTAAATATCTTGGCCATAATGTTCATACTGCACTGAAATATTGAATCTGTTCTCACTAACACGGCAGTTTTTCACACGTTAAAGGAATATGTCGAATGTTGGATCTGTTATATTCTTGAAGTGTTGGATCTCTCCCCTACTCAGAGCAGCAGTCCTCGTCATATATTGCAATTCAACAGTAAAATATTGAAACACTATTGAATCACATGGATTCTTCCCATGCTTCAGTCCTATAAAACACAAGAAACAAAGCTGAATTGGCCCCTTGACTCTGAAACAATAATTCACCGATGCTGTTAAAAGAGAATGTGTCTTAAAGTGCTGACATAATTTTTTGGCTTTATGAGTCCTCTACAAGTAATTGCGGGAGCGGGGGCGGGGTGGGGGGGGAACAATACCACCCCAAATAAGTGTATTTAACATGCACTGCCTATTCTTTCCCTGTATCTTTTCAGGTTTAATGTATGGCACTGTCTATGTCTCTGTTGAGAGCTTGTGTAAAACCAATATGCCTATTAGGTTTCTGTAAACTCTGTTTATACAGTCTCCTGGATCTCTACAGGAGGCATTTAATTCACTGATAAATACCTCGGCTCTTTTCTAGTTAAATGACAGAATTCTGTGCTTCAGTAAGCTGAGGTAGTAACATACATCCTGACTGAAAAGTGGAATAGTTGGTAAAGATACTATTTAGAAAAAAAAAACTATATAAAATAGAATTTCTAGTGAAATAGTAGACAATGCTGTACCAGAAATATCTTTAAAAAGCAACATTACGAGGTGGTTAAACTTTGGATTTTAGAGTTAACGGTACTGAGTTGCACATGTATATTGATGCTGTTCTCAAAGTCAATAAATAGTGCATCAGCTCCTGTATGGAAAGAGGATGTTGCAGAAATAATTATGACATGATGCGATAACCCCTTCTTAAAAAAAAAAGAATAAAAAAAGAAAGGGAAAAAGCAAAGCAGAACAATACTGTAGTGTTCTGGCCATCAGGAAACCACGACAATGCTCCCACCTTTTTCCTGTGACTTACCCAGAGTTCCTTCCAGGCGACACAGATAACTGATAATGCTGCAGACTGGATCCTGTGCCAAATGAAAACAGTAATTTTTTTGTTAAATTTCTATCTGATTAAAAATGGATCTTAACAACACCCTTTCCACTCAGCTTTACAGCTCTTCTAGGTAAAATACTTATTTGTAACTTTAAACACTGCATCATTTCTTAGTGCAAGTGTTACTTCAGCAGAGGACAAGCACAAAAAATTACTGTAATTTGTAAATTCATATCTCATAAGCTAACTGTGATTGAATAAGAAGGTTGTTCATCTCTGTTTCTACTGAAATGGAGTTACATGATTCTTTGGGACTTGAATATTCCTGGAACAGATTTACCAGTAATGCTTTCCAAAGTGCATGTGATTTAAGGAAACCATCTCATATCGCAGTATTTCAAATGCAGATGTAGTCCTCTACATGTGAACATTTGGGGTTGTATGTATGTCTTTATGGGCACCTCTGTAGTCTCTGTGCATCCATGGATGTGTGTTTTACTGTGTCCCTCTGGGCACAGTGGAGACAGGGCAGCTCTCCAGCCAAGGCTGCAGCAGCATGTGGATTTTAGCCTTAAATCTTCCCCTAAAACAGGGCCACTGTTTTTTATCTGTTTAGGAATAGTGCTTAGGTAAAATCCCCCATCAATGCAGGGCTCTGCAAGCATGTGTTTGGGGAGTGCAGCATAGCTTAGGAGTTGGCTGAGGCATCAGGCTGCAAAGAAACTGCATCCTGCTTGTTGGGTGAGAAGGGGCCTCTCCAGTGTGGCAGAGTGATGCTGGGGTCCGTGGGGACTTGCTGTGGCTCCCATCAGCACACACCCACAGTTATCTCCTGTTCTCCTCACAGGTAGGGGACTCTTTATCGTCTCTTGGTTTTAGCTCTGCTTACTCAGTTAATTTCCTCAGGCATTTTGCAGGGTTATTTATGCTTCAGCCTGTACTTAGCAGCCAAGTTATTTTTTGTTCTGACTGGCTACTAATGAAGAATAAGTCAATTTATCCTCATCAGTTAAATTGTAAATACAGAGAAAACAGAGTAAAAATGTCACCACATGGAGATGGCTTTGCTTTTTTCCATTCCCTAAATCCTAGCTTATGTAAACTGAGATAAATATTTATAAAAAATGCTGGGCACAGTAACCCTCTTTTTTCAACTATTTAGATTAGCTTGTGAGATGTAACTATTGATAACACAGTTTGGTACCTTTGTAAATAGATTTACTCTGTACAGCTATGTCTTCCACTAGGTTTTAAAACAAATGTTGTGTTTTATTTGAGCTGTGTAAGAAAAGAACTTGTGAACCACCAACAAGATAAAAGATGTCAGAAGAAGGTTAATTTTCATAGTATATATTGTGATTTAAAAAAAAGAAAATGCCTAACTTACAGGCTGAAACTTGGCCCCAGACCAAATGGGATTAAAGGGGACAGGCAGGAGGGACTTCCATGCACTGTGTGGAGGTCTCCTGTGCACCCAAAACACATGCAGGATGCAAACGGGTGTCAACAGAGGTGTGCTGGTCTCCCCCTTCCTGGGCACGTGTGTCTGTGGGGAACAAGGCAGCTGATGCTCAGTAGAAGCCTTTCTCAGAGGGGCTGATCATGCTCCTGTTGAAATCAGGGCTTCCCTCTAGTTCAAAGGAACAGGGTTAAACCCTCTATTACATACCCTGGAGGTTGTCCTCTGGTGTGACCACCTTGTGCCATTCCAACCTCATAATTACTACTGCTGCTGTAGAAGTGTGCAAGCCAGAGGAGTTTGTATAATTTTTTTTTTTTCCTAAAAAATACAGTGAGGGATTTCAGCATTTTATGAAATTTTTAATAATTAACTGTCAAAAACCACAACAAAAATAGATGGAGCATTAAAGCAAATTTGCAAGCCATTGAAGTAAAGAGCTGCAAATAGAAGCAACACCTGTATTCTACCTTCAGCTATCAGTACAAAACTCATCAAAGTAAAGCAATTTTATTTAGACATCTGGAAAATGTACTTTGACAAACATCCACTTGATGACTGTCAGTGTCTTATAAAAAGCCTTTGATATCAAAGATCCTCAGAAACTGTCAGAATAAATCATGTTTTTTTATGACAGAAGGATGTTTCCTACCCATGATTTGTATTGTCTGGTTGATATGTTTTTAGTATCTTAATACAAAGGATTATTTTTACAAATGTATTTGTATCTACTTGTGCAAAATAACGTGACATTAAGAGATCTTTTCAGAAGTTAAGCAAACTTGAAAAGCAGAATCTGTATTCTTGCTCCTTCCAGCACTCTTAATTGTTCTGTCCCCGAGGTTAATGGATAGCAACTTTAAGACTTTGTATTTTTGATAGGCTTACAGAGCTTAGGTAATCTATCAAAAACCCTTTTCAAGCAGATGAAGAGAATACGCTAATCATGTACTTTGAATGATACTGTTTCCTTGCATTTATGCTACTGAAATCTATAGGAACAGGGCAAAATACAGTTGATTCTGTTACACGTTTTAGCCTTTCTACAAATGGCTTTACATCAGCCATACCCAGCATACCTCACCTTAGATATAAAGAAGATAATCAGTCACTGAACTGTTCGATATCCAAAACTGCAGATATCCAAAACCGTTTTTTCCACTTGGCTTTTTTTTTTTTTTTTTTTTTTTTTAATCCAGAAAGGAGGTGTTGCCTTGCAGTGTTACTGGAGATGCTGAATACATTAAAATAGGGAGATGAGAGGAATGCCTTGTGGGGACTTCTTGTAAACATGCAGCATGATTGCTTTTTATTGAAGAAGGCATTTCTGCCATGTTCTGTGCAGTGCTGTAGTGCTATAGATAGGTTGAAAATGCTATGAATGCCTTAACTATTTAATTCTCATAATCCATCTGCGAGCACTAAGTGATTAGTTGCAGTTTATCCCAGTGTGGAAGCTGGTCTTGGTACTTGCATAAGCATGCCCTGCAAGGCCCTGCTAGAGATGGCAATGCTTACGCTCGGTGTGGCTGGCAAAACTGTGCTAGGAGAGTAAAAAGAGGGCTGGCAGGGTGGTCCTGGGTAAACAGAAAGCTCTGCAAGAGATAAGCAGTTTAAACTGGTTGCAGGAGTAGCGGTGTAGTGGTTTGATGGCTACAAGGGTGCTCACGCTGCTTAATTTGAAGCACCAAATTCAGGATTATAGTTCCCTGTTTTGTCAATAGGGAACAGAGGCTCTTCACGTAGATGAATCAGAGCAAGAGACAAACTAAATTTGAGGTTTATATTTACATCTGTAGGCTCTCCTTTTCAGCCTCACTTGGATAGTCTGGTATTTGCTTAAATGTAGGTTTCTGCACATGTCTTTTTCTGGTACCAAAGAGATGCTGTGGTGTCTCTCAGTGTCCCTGCCTTGGCAGAGTACATTGTTTGTAGAAAGGCATTTTATAGGCAGATAAAAGAAATCCAAGAATCTTGAAACAGTTTGTTTTAGGAATGCAAGCTGCCTGGGGGTGGATATCCTGTATGGAGTCAGAAAGGTATAAGAGGGGACAGGAGATGCTGTGCTTGCAGTGGCTGTAGATCTAGAAATGTATAACAAATGGGCAGGGGGGAAGTTAGTCGCTCTCTCACTCTTTCTCTCTCACACACAGGCTATTTTTGTCTAACAAATATAAATTCATCAGTATTATAAAGCAGTCCTGCTAAGGAAATACCCTGTTTTCAAGTTTTTGTTTGCTGCAGAGTTTCAGAAAGTTCGGCCAACTTATCTCAAAATGAAGTGATCAAATTATTTCATTGTTTACCTTCAGGATGGCTAAACAAGGATTCAGTTCACTTCTGAAACACTACGCTATTTCAGAGCAATTGCTTGTGATACAGGCAATTACATGATACAACTCCATTGTTTAAGGATGGCTGTTCAGGGAATCACAGGTATCAGCTTACTGGGACACAACTAGCATTGGCTGCAGCCTGAACATTGGACTAAGCGAGTTAGAAGGAGGCTATTTCTACCTTTCAAAATCTGTTCTTCTTAGACAGTTTTTTGAGTATCCTTCCATGTGTTGGGTCAACCTCAGATGGTGCTCCAGGAGAACCAACTTCAACTCTCAGTCTGAACCGAAGGGCAGCTGGAGTCTGCTTTTTCCTGGAGACTAAAAGATCATATGCTCTGTTGTTTCTGCTATTACTTAGTGTATATGTATTTTTACAGTGTGCACAATGCTTAGTCTAGAATTGCTTGGGGAAATGAAGCGGAATCATTAGTAAGTTAAATTTTAACTGGAATGAGGCAAAGCTCATTTAGGAAGGGGCTAGAGGATCACTGGAAATAAGCGTATGCTGCTAAACTTTATCCTGCAAGGCAAGACTACGAGCTATTTTAACTAGGTGAAAAAGTATTTAAAGCTGAAGGTAAGGTTCTGCAAAAATAGCTTCTATCTTTCTGATTGTTGTGTCCTGGATTATATTCCCCAGTTTCTTTCCATGACTGTAAGTGTTTGAGCTCACCACCTTGTATTTCTAGCAAGGAGCATCTTTCAGCTGTTTTGGGTAGGTTGCTTTCCTTGACCTAAGGATGGTGTTCTTCCTCTCTACCTGCACATGTCTTTCTTGAGGGAAGTGGCCTCCTCTGCTGGTCATTTTATTTTTTCTTTGAACGTGGGAGATGGAGAACTAGTATCCTCATTTCCTTTTTTTTTTTGTGTCCCCAGAAATGATCTTCAGTTGTTTGTTTTGGCAAATGATTTCTGAGAAAGGATCCGTGAGAATGATTGCTACTATTATATTAGCTTCCTCTAACTCATTTCTAGCCCCACCCCCAAGTTACCTCCTCTCCCTGCTTTTCCTCTTCTTGACTATTCCTCCTATGGTTTCCTTTGTGGTTTTTTTTTTGTTGCCTGCTTATATCTTTTTGTCATCCTTTCAGTTATGATTTTTCATCCATCAACTCACTGCTTTTCTAAGCCAAGCCAAGAAACTGCAATAGGTTGCACCTACACTCATTTAGCCACACTGAGATTTAAATCTTCAAGCTTCTGACTATAATTTGTCAGCCAGTTCTCACCTTCCTTTCCCTCTGTATGAACAGCCTGTGTCTTTCCAAATTCTGTTTTTGGGATAGTGTTTCCCCCTCCCCCCCTTATGTTTAATTCCTAAGAGGTAGGCTGAATTAGGCAGAATAAAATGCTGGCTCCGCTGCATGCTCTTTGCTACAGAGCAGTGCCCACACTTTTCATCTCTGTGACTCATAATGTACAAAATTAGTGCCTGCAAAGCTTGAAGAGCGAGGAGAAGCTGCAGTTCCCAAGAAACACTGTTAGCAAGTGTAAGCCATTGCTGTCACTGAAGGTGATGACTTTCTTCTTTGGGCTTATCCCTGTTGCCCACCCTGCCTTTCTTTCCTTATGCCAGAAGAAGCATTTGTGTAACTTTCCAGTTCAGGGAAGGATTTCAGGTAAAACAACTGGGGAAAACAGAAGGCTAATTTGATTTTTTTTTTTCTTTTGTGTAAAATGCAAAGGTTTTTTAGTTGATTTCTTCCTTCTTTTTAAGGAATTTCCATTACTTGTTCTTCATTTTTCTTTTCATGGATTCTGTGATGATAGAGAATGCTTAAATCCTATATTCACTGCAGAGAAAATATGCAAAATTTTGCATTATAAATCTGTCCATGCTTTCCTGTGGTAGCCAGAGACCTGCTAAAACATATAGATGCCCTGGGAATTTCACAGGCCTCCAATGAAATCTCACATCAGCTACAAATTTGTAAAAAAAGAAAAAAAATTTTTTTTTGTGGCTTTTACCACAACATTTAAGAAACAAAAGTTACTATCCCATGGAAGGATTCCCAGCTGGGAACTATTTCAGTCTTAATTGAAAGATGAGAAACTTGATGTACTCAGAGCATTATATCAGCAACTGTAGCTAACAACGTAGTTTAAAAAATATTTTAAAACAGAGAATAAAAGTTACCATGGTTGTTTCCATGTAAATCCAAAGTAGTCTCCTTATTTGAGTACACTTTCAAAACTGTTATGCTTTCTGATAATTGTGTATCTGATATGAGTTCATGCATTACGTGTTTAATTGTCATCCAGAAAATTGAAGCTTTACAGTTGGTACAACTAAAAATATTTGAGTCCAAAGAGTTAAATTTTCAGGTTTTGATTGAGCAATATATATACATATGCATGTATGTATATATGCAGATGTATACACCCTTTCATAAATACAGCTAACAATATGTTTTTTCTGCTAGATGATAAAAAAATAACAGTAAAGCAAAGTGTAAGTAGTCTGTAATAATCTAAAATAAATCTTCCAAGAAAGCTGAGGTGACCATATTTCATTCAAAGCCGCATAATTCTGCCCATTTCAGAATTATGATGTAACAGGAATTTATACTTATCAGCACATTTTTTTGAATTCAACCATATTTTTTAACATTTGAAACAGCATATAATATTCTTCTCTGTTTAGGGATGCTTTCCTGAAAATTTAAGTCTCCTCCTAAATGCTAATGCAAGTTAGTTATAGTTCAGTTGAATTTTAACAAGTGTATGGATGGCACGTTTCTGTGAAATAAAAATTCAGTGTAAATTTCCAGGGTACTTGCTCTGCCAAGAAGTATGTAATTTCCCATTCTAACTGTATATAATCGTTGGAGGATATCTGGTGGTTTCTAGTGGTAGAGACGGAAAAATATAACAAAACTGGTCAGGCTAGGTAATGTTATTTTGAGCTCAATCCTACATAGCACTGAGCATTTCCATCACTCCTTTCTTGCGGGAGACAGCTGAGGGAGGCACAGTGATGCCCAGTTTTCTTCTGTCCCACTTGGGACTGCAGCTGCAGATCCAGAGCAAATGGATCACTCTTTAACCCCAGCTGGAGGTTATGCCCATTTAACTCTGTTTGCTCTCTAACCCTTCTCTGCGAAACCGTTACCTCTTATAAAAAGGATGGCTTTTGGTTTTAACAGAGAACTGCATTAGAAAGTGGCCAGACAAACAGTTCAGCTGGCTGTAATGGTCGTGTGGCGTCTCTGCGGTGCTGAGTGGGGAGAGAGGGGAATGACTGAGGACTGGGGAGCAATGTGAAGGAATGAAGGAGGGCTGAATGATGGGGCTAACTCAGGTCTGCTGCCGGCTGGGTTGTTTGGTCAATGACTTCTTAAGCTGCTGGTTCTTGTAAATATGGTCTCCCTCCAGCCGTGCCCTCTCTTGTAGTTGCAATGGCACACCTTGAACCCCTCCACAAAGTGATTTGGCTTGCTAAAGAAACACAAAGGTACACCAGACAAACCAATAGAGAAATCTCCCCAGTATTTTGCCAGGTGAATGACCTGATCTGGCCCACAGAAGAGTTAGACGAGCTCAAACGTAGGAGGTGGAGGCCCTGCAGAGCCGGGAGAGGATGAGGTAGGATGGGAAGGAGGCCGAGAGGCTGCTTATTTTGACACGAGGAGCTGTTGGACAGGCTCATCTGTGCTGCTTAACCCCACTCTCAAAATGGGATTTGCAGCAGCCAGAACACTGTGTGGGGAACCCACCAGACTAGCCACCACATAATGCATGATAAAAACCAGGAGCTGTAAATCCTGCCTTCGCTTTGGTCTGCAGGGAAAGACTTACTTCAGTTTGGGACTGTCAGCTTGACTGCTTCCTGGAGCAGACACGTATCCCTTTCCAGCCCCAATTTACTCGCTCATCTTTGCATAAGGTGCTGGTGATGAAGAGATTCCTTAGCTCTCTTGCTTATGATGGGCAAATGGGCCCAGAGAGCCACATGCATGCTTACCAGGCAGGATGAGGTTGGAGAAGGGACTCGAGACCACAGGTTAGGGAATAGGGCACTCACCTGGAAGCAGGGAAATCTGGGATCCAGCCCTGCTCCCAGCACACTGGCCACAGTTCTGATTATGTGCACAAGAGGAGACTTCTGCAAACATGAGGGGTGGGATTCACCGGACCAAATGTGCATGGCTACCTCTGAGTCACGTTTCTAGACTCCATTTATAATCACTGGAGAGAAACAACTTTGCCCAGGTAACAATTCATCTCCTTCCGATGTGGACATTTAAAATAGATCAGATGAACTGCAGCCTCAAAGCGTTTCTTTCTCTCCACTGACTACAGGGAATTTAGAGAAGCAGCTCATACGTAGGTGGCTACACTGAAGGAGCCTGGTTGAGATAAATCTTACGAAAGGTAACTGAGGAATCCATGGGTATTTTGAGAACAACACTTTACAATTCTATTGCCTGAATTTTCCTGTCGGCATCTAAGTCATTTGGTGGACCTGGGTCATGTTAGCTTACAGGATAGGACCTTTGTTTCCCAGAGTATAATGATTTTCATGTCCAAAAGTGCCCTTCATGTTGCACATTCTGATGGAATTTATAGCAAAAAGCCTAGCATGAAGGAGACGTAAAATGTCAGAGAATAGTCATCCAGCGACTTAAACAGTGAGCAGAATTTGTTTTTGTGCAACTCTGTCAACCTTTTTCGTATCATTAAGATGCATATATTATTTAGATTTAAAAAAAAAAAAAAGCATATTGAACAATAGCCTTGTAGCCACAAAGCTGGGAAAATGTTTGCAATGTTTATCAAGTAATTTCCTTTGAAATATTGCAGCCTGATCCTGCCAATTACAAAACTGGTTTTGTTTCCAGGCTGGGAAGATAATGGTTGACCATAGTACACAAGCCTTTCTGCCAAGAGAAAGGTGGCCATAGCACAACGGGAGCAAGTTCTTCCCCTCCAAGCTGGTGTGTTACTGCATACTGGGTCATATACATGTGTGCGCAGAGCAACAAAAAACACAGAAAGAAAGAGAGGAAGAATAACCCCCAGCTATCCAAAAGGCCTGGCTGTATCTCTAAAAGTAAAGGTGTAGTGAAGAGAAGTTATTGTGCCATTTTCTTATATAGTATCTGAATTTACTTCTGGTTTTATTTGCTCAGTATAGACCTCTTATGGAAATTATGAGAGAATTAGAATATTGAAAGAGTGAGCTTGGGAAAAAAGAAGTAACATTGCTGATTGTAGCACAGCTCTGTTCCCCTTATCTGGCTGTGCTGCTGCTCCCTTCCTGTATGGAAGCTACCAAATTTCAAACTGTAAAATAAGTGTCAGGATACTTGTTTTTCTAAAATTTGTGAAGTGACATGACTCTTGAAAGTCTGTGAAGGTTTCTTTTCACTGGAACAGATCTAATAAATGGTAATTCATCTGCAGAAGGAAATAAACATTTCACTCTGTTAAAAACATATCCATATCCATGTAACAGGTGTGGTCATGATCCAAAAGGCTTGGTGTCAGGGATAGCATGAATAAGGTCTACACAGAGCCAAATAGGAGTGGCAAGTAAAGACTCCTCTCTCCTCCACAGATTATCCATAGGCAATGACATCTGCTGTGATATGCAGTAGCATTGCTGTGATATATTCTCATCAATGTCATTCTCAAATTCAGAATTTAGGTCTAAAATCAACATTTTTATTTTTCATTGAAACAGTAAAAATGGGCTGGGAGTTTTAAGAAAGACAGATATCTGTTATTACAAGCATCTGAATAGAATGAATTCATGAACAACTAATCAAATTTCAGTATTCTGTATTTATATATCACAGTGTCATGGACTGCAGTCCCCTTCAATCAAATGACAGTTGCTTTATCATGACTAGAGTACTAATCATAATGAAGCAACAGGTAGAAAACACAGTAATTTCATTAATTAAACCTCAAACATTAATTTTCCTTGTATTTGAGTCATAGTTTTGGGAAAGAATAACAGAAAAGTTATGTTTGTTATTGGAAGTTGCTGCTGCATAGCAGCTTTGTTTTATCTATTTTTTGTTTTCTAAGCTTCACACAGTGGTTTGATTCTGATTTAGTTAATGTTCAGCCTATTCAGAAGGGTAAAATTACTGGGGTGAGCTTTATTGCTGTAATGGAGGTCTTGAGAAATTTAAATTGAGAAGTATTCTAATGCATCTCTGTAGAATATTATCTGCCTCACTTCTGAATGCTTTGCTACCGTGTGCAGAACATGGCACATAAGTGGCTTTTGGGGCTCGATGCATTTATGCAAGTGTTTTTGTTTGCTGTCTCCTAACACAACAAAAAGACACTTGAAGCCTCTTCTTGGGGCTTATTTTTATTGCTAACTTAAATTTAAAGAGACTAAAGTCCACCACAATGCCCCTGTAGGCTTTTTTTTTCAAATGTAGACATTGTGATGGTTTTCAATGAAAAATTCTATTGCTGAGGAATTGTTGAAGTGAAGGTTTGTAAAAACCTATTGTTGAAGATGGAGCCAAGATTAAATTAAACAAAATTATTTTTGCAACTTGTTGTAGATGGAAGTTGTTTATAAGCTTATATTAGCCAGTCAGGGAACATAAACTTTATCCTGTGCTTTAACCAGCTGGTTCTACACTGCAAATGTTGAACTGCATCTAATGAATTATCTAAGGAGTATGCTCCGTGAGCAGTTGCAAACATTATGTGCTGAGATGTGTTCGATACACTGTTCATTGAGCAACTCAAAAGAGTAATAGTAATAATAATAATAATAGGAGCCTATTTGCAGACAGTTGCAAGCAGGAGAAATGGCTAAATGCTTCAGTTAAATTATTCCTTATTTGCCTTGTCATACTATGTGGTAACAGTTAATAATATAATGCATTTTAGTAATGGGTTGGGTTGTTTGGTTTTTTTCTGTATTACTTCCTCTAGTGAGATTGCTCTCTTCCATTAGCCCATTCTCAGTGGTTTATTTGTTTGCAAATCCATCCAATGATTGTAGGCTGAATTCAAACTTGGCTTTCCTAGTACCTCCAAGCGATGAAATAATGTCTTTTTGTGGACACTTTTCCAGCAGATCTACTAGTGGAGGGTTTTGTTGCTATTTTATTGAAGTTCTTCCTGGAGGCTTGGTAATAGCTGTGCTGAGTATCAAAGCTGGAGATGGATATGGATCTCCTTTACACATTTTTCAGAGAATTTCTAACCCCATTTTCTGGCCTTTCATACTACAATACTTTAACAAATATTATGACTGAGACTTTCAAACAATCAGACTTAGGATAGTATTAAGTCAGTTTAAAATTACATCAGTTTTGTAGTTCAAATATGAGACTTTACACCTCACTAAGTTTTCCTATTTGTATTTAACTCATCTATTACTTTCTGCAGAGGAAAGTATTTAAGCTTGTAGAAAGCTGTGTCTTCTCTTAGCTGTTTATAACAAGCTGATTAATGTAATATATTACAAATCTGTGGTATTCAGGGTTTTTTTTAACTAAATCAGTTCATGGCAGACTAAAGACATAAAGTCAATTCAGATACATTCATCTAAAAGCAGAGGAACATTGTGCATTAGAGTGAAGCAAGAGGAATTTTAGTGTATGCAATGGATATTGCCACTTGCATAACAATTCACCTCCCTCTGTTGCTAGTGAATATTCATATTCCCATAGTAGGGCTCTTTGTATTTACTGTTCTGCTGAAGTGCGAGATGGCATCCAAGCCCTCTAGTGTTTTATCAGAGTAGACATGTAATTCGCTATGTTATTCTAAGCCTTCTTAAATAGAACAAGCTGAGATGAACAATACTCGTGTGTACCTCTCCTAAAACTCCTTAAAATGTAAATGTAATGTGATATTGACTCCTATATAACTTCCTCATTTTGTAAAATAACTTACACTGGCTTTACTTGGAATAGGAAGAGAAGGGGGGAGAAGGAAGAGAGAGTGGTTCTCTAGACCGCGAGCAGAACTTATTTGTAGTCCAGAAAGCAAACTCCAAGAATCACCTGCATTAAAAGAAATAGTTTCTAGTATAACAGCATGCAGGAGAGAATTATTACGCAGAAAACAAATTATGTAAGTTATAGGTGACTCCATTCAAGGGTTCTATTTACTGTATAGCTGGAGTACAAACTTTCCAATAGCCATCATTGCCTGCCTGTCGAAGCACAGCCTGTAACTATGAACTATAGACTGCTTATAAATTAAGTAATCAGCATGATTCCTGGCAGTCTTCCCGGCTCTGGCTACCCTTGCCTTCATGGCCCTTCCCGTGCTCCTTGTACCATCCTTCCTGCCTGTGCTCCTCAGGCCTTTTCTTCCTGCTCTTACCACACTTTTCATGTGCTGCACTCTTCACTGTTCAGCGCTGGAGCTGCTCAAACCATCCATTCTGGCAGCTGCGTCTTTTCCAGGACAGCAGCCCTCACCCCCTGCTCTAACAGACCCCCTTCCCTGGGGGGTATCGGTTGTTTGCCTCCCTTTCCTCCCTCTCCTCTGCTGCCTTCCCACTCAGCAGCTCATTACCTCAGCAGGTTAAGTAACACCCAGGAGTTACCTGCAAATTTTAGCACACTTTATTTACAGCCGCATTGGCTATGTTTCGCTAAGGGAGTCTCACCACAGCGATCTGGCCCCAAACCAGCTTGGGGGGGGGGCTGTTGTCTCCCTGGGATGGAGGGGTGGCTCTCTGAGCAGTCTGGGGCACAGCCCAGTTTCATGCAAAGCCTGAAATCTGGACTCTTGAAGTTAGATCCAGACATGAGGCAAGTATACAGCACAGCCTCAGGTGCTACATTTCAAAACAGATGTAAATAACTTCTTCTGTCTTGAAAGGGATTCAAACCCACCTGCATAGCCGCCCTTACCAGCTAGCTTGTTCTCATACAGTTAGCTTCTACAATGTTTGTGTGCAAACAGTGCTTTAAAGTGATCAGGCAGCGTAATTAAGCAAAACTGTACTTTAGAAGCACCAAGTGAGTTTCCTCTTCATCTTGGTGGGAAAAGAGGAAACAGCCATCAAGCCTCACACTTCAGCACGCCAGAGTAGTACGACTCCTGTCGCGGCTCTTCAGTGCCTCTCTAATCAAGGTGCTTCTTTCCATATCACAGTTAATGCTTTGGCAAACCCTCATCAGCCTCCAGTGCACTGCAAGGACTGAGAATGCAAACATGGAAATAATAACCTGTTGTTCTGTTGGGTGGTTGTGTGCTGTGCTGACAGCGTACCTGCAGGAGCAGGGCTGGTGTATGTATGAAATCAGAGGTAGGTGCTGGAAAGTTTGTTTTTAGCAGTGCTGGAAAGGGCTGAACCTTCAGTGTGTTTCAGCAGGAGATGCTCGATCCCTGGCAGCAGCTCCGCAGCTGAGGGGCTGCCAGCCCAGCTTCATGGTGCAGCCCTGCAAACTGCTGAGGGCTTCTCCAGGCGCCTCGGGACAGGGTTTCAAAGCCTGCAGACAGACCCGACGAGGTAGTGTAAGGAAACTACTTGGCTGCTTTAATCCACTGTCCTTATTATATATTAATATTCCCAAATACACGAAGGCAAGAATTTTTGTTCTCAGATTATAACGTGATTTTTGAGCACCATCTGTATTCTGTAGAAATACGCCATCAGCATGCTTTGGCCACAGCCTGCCATTACAGGTAGGCCGTATTTATCCAGGTAGTTATCCAGTGCCTGTTCCCTAATGAAAACCTCATTGCCACAAGTTTCTGTCAGGGCAGGGGACATTCAGAGCACCAAACGGGAACTGGGTGTCTCACTTCAGTTGTATTTCTTTGGCTTTTGTGTTTTGCAGCTATGGCCCTGTTGGGTGTCCTCTTTGTTAGTGTGGTTGTCTTATGGGGTTTAAAGGACTGATTTTATTTAGTGAATGTTGTTATCAATAAAGATAGCTTTAATCATTCTCTTTCTATCATCTTTTAGTTTTTCAGTGTGACAGGGTTATCTTTGCTATTTGATTTTATTGCAGTCTCTGTTAATTTGAATCTGATTTTTGTTACTTTATTACAGTATTCAGCAGCCACTGTATTTTATAAATATAAATGACTTGAAACACTTGCGTGGGACATTATAACTCGTCATTTTGTATTTTTGAAAACAGATTTTCTTTATTCTGTCAGGCAAACTTTAAGCTAAAATGCCCCTACCAGTAAATGAACAGCATGACTTTGGCTGGGAGTTCTAAAGTAATTTGAGTGAGCCAACTGCAATGCTTGCTTTTTGTGTCTTACACAGGCGATACTTCGATCAAAGATAATGATTCCTGGAACCACCTTTTCATGGGTTTTTTCTTTGCCCTCAACACATCAGCAGATACTAGAACTAATTTTACAGACTTATATGCACGTGTAGCTATGGCGTAGGGATGGAGTATATTTCAGATGGCACCAGCTGCCTCTGATGCAAGAGGAGGGAAATGCAATTACTTCTGTGGAAGTCTGTACATATTTGCCAGAATTTATAAATGTTTACAAGTAACTGGTCTTCACATAAGCAGGGCCCTGAGGGAGTGCTAGGCCCCCATCTGCTGGAGAGTTTTATGTCAATTCTGGTGATTTTTAGGTTATTTTCCCTGCATTTTTCTCTAAGAATTATCATCACTTGGCTTTCTTACTTAAACATTGATAGTGCCTGGAGAGGCAAAGGGCTGATTGTTCGGAGTACTCTACGTACATATGGTGAGAGACAGTTCCTCTCCTAACAAGATTTCTATCTAAATAAACAAGGTTAACAGGGCTGGGAAGAAGCAGTAACTCCCCATTTCATGGAGGAAGCACCAGAAAGTGAGAGGAGCTGAGCACTGACCCCCAATCCTGACAGGCACCAAAACGCTTGCTCCTGGCAAGGGCAGAGGTTTTTGGAAAATATTTTCAAGTTGAAAACAGTTGGAAACATACTTCAAGAAAAATAAACATTGCAGTCTGCTTGGATAGCTAAGGAGGAACAGCACAGAACTTGGCATCCCAGAGGTTGTGGGGATTAAAGGCTTTCAGCTACTTTTATGCCCTTTTGGGGATATTCTGTGGCCTCCTGAGTAAGTTTGGGAGCTTAATTTGCAGCTATTCCATGTTGTAGCACTGCTTAGAGCTGTGCCTTTGACTGGAGTCTCTCGGCTGTACTTACAGAGCAAAACCCTTGATGTGACTGAACTCTGACTGTGAAGTGATCCCTTCCTTGGTGGTTTCGAGGAGCCTTAGAAGGTAGTTGAGATGTCTGCCCTGGCCTTTGCAGGGAAGGCTTGCTCGAGAAGCTTCTTGCATGGCTGGCAGTGAAACAAATGGGTACGCTTTCTAGGATGCAGCTTGTCTTCTATGTGCTGTTAGTTGGGATGTAGGAGCGTGACATAGGAGGATGTAACCAAAACACTGAGAACAGTCAGGCTTGTATAGAATTTCCCTGCTTTGCCCCATCTTTCCCCCAGCGTGGCCACTGCAGAAAGCAGCAGTGAAAGTGCTCCTGGGACCTG
This sequence comes from Gavia stellata, assembly GCF_030936135.1. NCBI lineage: Eukaryota > Metazoa > Chordata > Aves > Gaviiformes > Gaviidae > Gavia > Gavia stellata. The sequence continues at coordinate 17,660,988 of NC_082598.1, read as the reverse complement.
CCTTCTTACAGCTACTGCCAGCCACCTCATGGCGGTGTGTTCCAGTGGCTGGAGTAAGATTAATTGCACACTTGAATTTTGCACACATCTTTAAGGGCACCTCTAATGATGGATGCATTACAGGTTACAGTTAAAATTTGTTTAAAACGTGGAAAAAAATGTGACACTTGAAATTGTAACATTGGGAGTGTTTAAAAACAGACATTTGCCAGCAGGGAAGTATTTAAGGAGGTGAATCTTATATTATCATTTCTCCTGGGTAAGAATAGGAGTGGATGAAGAGGGAAGGTCTCTGGTTCTGTAGAGGCAAAGCCCATCTGTCCAGTGGAGACGGCATTCCCAGGGGAAAGCATCCAGGTTTTGGGATTCTTTGGGAAAACTCCTGTTTCTCTTCTGTGAGATCTAAGAAATCCTTCACAGACCTGCCTGAAGAAACTAGCATGAAGCTGGGCCCAAGTTGTGCCAGCAAAGGCTAATTACACTTCATCTCACAGTGTAGGTTGAAGAGACCATCAGGGCTATAAATACAGCTGCCTGGTTATAACATTGGACTGATTTGCAGGGGAAATGAATCGTATTTAGGTAGAATCCCATTTATTGCTGTAAATTAAATTTGAAAGTGACTGGATTCACCTGATTCCTTTGAAATCCTGCTTTTGTTCTGTGACCCAACGTGGTGTAGAAAGGATCAAACAAGCTCTAGGAGAGAGAGAAACTGTACTTAAACCATAAAAAGTTTTTTGGTTTCTTCAAAAGAAGAAAGGCAGTCTTGCCAGAAGTTTGGTAAACTCCATTCATAGTGCTTATGCCCACAGATTTAGCTTGTAACAGGGAAATGTGCTATGTTTAAATACCCAGAAGGAGTCTGGAAGACAGATTTGTCCTGATAGCTTGTCATTTACCAAAATGGGTAGTGATAATTGGACACAGGAGACGCTTGCAGATCAGCCTTTAGTGACAGTGCTGATAGTTACTGGAAACATAAAATATCTCATGGTGGAGCCTCAGTGCCTTTTCTCTGATCAGCCTGGGTGATGTCCCCAGCAAACACCATATGCACCATTGTCAACTGCATTTTATCAAGATATTCTCAGTTCAATCCCTTTCCCATTCTTTAAAATGTTGTACAACTGTGCATATTAAAATTTACAGAATATTAACGAAGTTGGAGAAGTGTAAGATAAGGATGGATAAACCCATCCTTCTGAGGTTGCCTTTGGCTCTGATGGCTCATGCCTGGAGTGCTTGGGTGCCACATCTTAGATGCAGGATCCTTATCTCCTTGCTCTGTACTGCCTTTTCTACACTTTTAACTAGTCCCTTTCCTGCTTCTTGCATAGGATACACAACACTGCCTGCAATGGGTGCCTAGATTGCTTAGTTGTAACATTTGGCTGTCTAAGGAGCTGCTGAAAATGATATTCAGATGAAGCTAAATTGCCAGCTAAATATTGAATTGAGCAGTAGATGATGAAGTCCCATGTGGTATTTCATTATTAATCTCATCAGGAGGTTGTAAAGAACAATACCAATAATTAGTCAGCCTTCTAACCCCACAAAACAGAATCTGCTAGTTATGTTACCCTTCATAGTGTATTTTATTAATAACTTCCTATTGTCCTCATCATATGTAATGACATGAGAAGGACTGCTGGAACTTAATGAAGGTATTATATGAATTAAATAATACAGTTTGACTGAACAGGTTAAAATTTATTTATTCAGATCTAAACCAGGGCTCAGTAGGTTAGTGTGTGTGATTTAAAAGGTAAGTTTTTGTTTCTGAAATGAGACCTTCGATTAATGGATGCTGGAAAGATCTAAGAACTTACTTTGCTGCCCTTCTGCTTATGTTGTTACCCTAGATATAAGATAGTCAGGCTCTATGTTATATTCATATCCACTGCTTCTAAGACAGATGACCTGAATGTAGCAGAAAAGATAATTTTATAATATAATGGTAAGAATTCATAAGAAGAAGAAATGAGGCCAGTAGCTAGCCTATAATGAAGGTTCTTTTTGAGGAAAGGATCCCTGTACAGGAGAGCTGTTAAGATCTGCTAAAGTAAATGGGATTTAGGCATATACATAAAGTTAAACACTTACCTCAGTGTTATTATTAATCAGGATCAGAAAGTTTGTTGAAGTTTGTAATTGAGTCAAGGGAAAATGTTTGAGTATGTTTCCCTTGACTTGTTATGGCTTCAGTAAACTGTGTGCCGCAATCGTATCATTTTACCCAGAAGTTACTGGGCATAAAAGATCCAAGGGAGTTCAGTAACACAGACTGGCTTAAGTTCTTAAGAGAGCGCAAACACTAAATACTTTTATAGATTTAACTTTAAAGCATTTTGCTAAAAATTACTTAATTTAAAATTTGTTGCTATGTGCTAGAAATGGTTTCTCTGACCATACATTCCATGTGTATCTGAGTACCAGGTTGGGTCCATGCTTTGAACTGATAAATATTTACTTAGAAAGTTGTTTTTTTCTTTAGTTATTAAGCTGATGACTGGCTAGTATAGGTCTAGTGTGAAGAGAAGTGCCATCTCAAGCAACCCTCCTTAAAGTAGGCTAGACGCCAAGATTGTCTGTTTTACTACTGTCCCCTCAAATGCTTACCACAAACCACAAATTGCCCTTTTAGGAAAGCACAGCAAACTGAAGGTAATGGCAATCAGCAGTGCCTTGGCAAAAGCCCTTTTTAAAGGGGCTTGCAAACATTGCTGTTGAAACACACAAAGGCAATTAAAGCTTCAAATAAAGAAAAAAAAAAAACAAACCAAAGAAGGTAGTGTTGAATGTCCAGTATGATCTGTCAGTATTTAAACTTAAGGTTGAAATCCCATCCCTAGCTTTTCTTCTACAGATGGGTTTGGATAAATATGTAAAAAAGAAAACCTTGCTTTTCTTCTTAGGTATCTTCAGTTTTTAATTTATTCCTCTGTCTTTGGCCCAAATTAATCCAACTCTGGTAAGCTTAATGTTAGCATATTTTTTCAAACTTTTGAGGAGAAAGGGGTGTACTGAAGACCTATTTTCAAGCTTTAGGCCTTGCTTTCTTTTCTTGTTTGTTTTGTTTTGGAGTGTTGTGTTTTTTTATGAGAGTATTTTTTTTTCATGTATCTAAGATGCTGAGAGCCAGGCTAGTGGGTCTCTGAGGTATCTGATAGACATTCAAAAACACTGTAAACTGTATTTATTACTCTGTGTAAGATGCAAGGCTAATGGACTGAATCGATAATGCTCTGCATACACACAGTGTTTACCTAGTTCTGCATAAGTATGAATGGAAATTTTACTTATTGTTTATCTAATAATTAATTAACCAGCTATATTAGTTCTGGGTATTGATTTTACACTAGCAGTAAATTTGATAAATCTTTTTACAACTATTTAATTGTTTATTTTTTTTATTTGTAGATAATTGAAAGTCATGGCTGAGACATTCAGCTGCCAGGAATGAGCACACGCCTATGCAAACCCAATAATAATTCTTTTCTCCCAAAATTCTTGGCAGATATCAAATCAGAATCTGATCTATGTGCTCACATGTATCTAAATGTTGAATTCTTTAAAAGTTGAAAATAATAAACCTCTAATAGTACAGGCAGGTGTCTGAATTTGGAGTAAGATGCCCACTTAGAGGGCCTAATGAGGAATAATGCAGGTGAAAGTTACAGCCACAATTAACTGTCCTGTGACTGTTTTAAATTGAGTTAAAGATGCTTAAAGGTGCATGGAACCACCGCAGGGTAGAGAATGGGGATCTGAACACGAAGAGCTTACGCAGGCTTCACCTAAAGTTAGTAACTCAGAGTCCTGACATACACTTCTGTGAGTAGGAATTGCTCCTGGGGGAGCAAATGGCAAAGAAAAGCGTGTTTGAAGCAATGCTGGTTAGGAATGATGTCTTGCTGCTCATTTAGATCATGAACTGTTCATCAATACTAACAATTAGTGGGCTAAAGATTCCATTGACCACATGACAAGAATCAATATACACAGTACTTGTTAGTTATTTACCACAGAGTGTATTAAAGCCTATAGATTCACCATAAATCCTTTAAAGCTATCCTGCTATGATCCTTGCCGCAACATGCATTGACACATCAATAAATCCTTTTGACAAGGGTGATATGTGAAAATCAATACCAGTTTATCAGCTATTTCCATGTAGTCTTTTCTACAAAGGTTTAAAGATCTTTTCCCAAAGCTGTGTAACTGACACAGTGTAGGGACAGATCTTGTATCACACAGTGACCTTGATTAATGCCATTCACTCAAAGAATTTTGTAAATCCCATACAAGGGACATAAAACCATTTCTGATGAGGTTCACTGTTTGCAAAGTGCTTTTCAAAGCTTTTACTGAAACTAATTTTTTTCATGAAAGCGAATGAACTTTCTGTATGCACATAGAATGAGTTAGGCTTTTTTTCTCAAAGAAAAAGTAGTTTCTTCTGCTGATAAAAAATTGCCAGGTGTTTCCTTTTCACTAAGCTATTTTCTGCAATGTAAGGGCCATCACCAAAGGCTGTGATGTGTACTTATTCTGCTATACAAACTTTATTGCATTATAAAAATAAATTTAAAACATATATGCATAATGCAAAACTATACAATTTAGGCAGAGTAGACTTTTTTTTAGCTGGTTCTTATTTAGTGCTTGAGAAACTTTGTGTGAGGAACATCTGACTTCAAGTGTCGAGCAGTCCTTTAAAAATCTAGGCTCCTTAGGCTTCCAGTGGTTGGTTATCTTTCATGTCTAATTAACAAATTATTTAGATTTTTACAGTGATTCCTTCTATGCACACTTTCTTCCAAACGTATGCAGTAGTATTATCCTGGAGTTACATGCATTACTTGTTTTACCAGCAAGTTCTAATTGTCCTGGAGGATGTAGTAACCTTGGGGACTAATGGAAAAAAAGAAATCTCCCTAAAACCAGAAATACATCTGAAGCAAAACTTAAACAGAAAATAATAGCTACATTAATAACATTAATTGTTATTCTTTTTAGATTAAACTTTTTTTCCCCTTTCTTGCACAACAAATGAACAGTTTGAATTCCAAAGTAGGCAAAGTATTTAATTAGTTCTGTATCTTGCATTCAGGGGCATGTAAGTCACGCAGCAGCTTAAAAACCATCTCCAGCCCCAGAGAGGAAAGGATAAGGAAGCCCATTGCATGGCTCTTTGGGAGTACCTCTGCCAAAGTCAGCTTTGATAGAAGCAAGTCCAAGTCCCACTTCAGTCGACAGGAGCTAGCGTTTCTAATGGTAGGGTTTGATTCTGCCCCTTTCGTATAACTTCTGTGAAAGCTGAATGTATTGCGTGTTACAACTCAGCTCAAATGTTGCCTGTAAAGTTTTCTACAGACACTGACCCTAAAGGAAGGAGTAAGAAAGCTTTGGCATACCTTGCAATGGTTTTAAATGAACTGATGCAAAAGGTAACTGTAACATTCATGATGGGAGATTCTGGTCTCTCAGTCTCTCCCTGCCCCATGCTAGACAACATTTTACTATAAAAATCTTACCTAAAACCTCCACTCTAAAATTTCAATTAATCTGCTATGCCTATGGTATAATATTATACATTACGTTATCTGCCCTTCTTTCTCCCCTTTATTTTCCTTACTTCTCCTTCATTTCTCCTTTATGTTGTTCCCTCTGATGAATCTCTAAGTAAGTACTGATGAATGTAATCTATTAAATGGCAATAAAATACAGGGAAAACTGTGTATTGTTTAACAACCTTGTATATGGTGATAAAGATATTTAAGTGGCATCCCCTCCCTGGTTTAGATACATGAACTATCCTTAAAACTAACTAGTGAATTTTTCACTTTTCACAAAGGATTTGTTAAATACCTTCTCTTTGTCTCTCTCTCTCTCTCCTTTAAAGAGGAAAATTCTATCTTCACTCAGAGCTGCTCTTTCTCATTAGAGTAGTCTGGATTTCTCAGTGCAGAACCAGGATGGGCTTCTGGTATGTGCTGTAGAGACTGCAAGCTGAAAAGGGAGCAAAGCGTGAAGAAAAAGGTGGAATAAAATCCGCATAAACAACGGAAGAACAATGATCCCTGAATGAAAAACAAGGTAGAGTAGCCTCGGGCAACAGATAACCCAAGCTCCAGCTGACCTTGGCAACATGACAGGGTCTTTATAGAAGGACAGAATCCTCCAGCAATTTCATCAGTTTTGCCCCAGTGTCAACCTTGCATCTATTGTTATTTTACATCTTCTTTTCTTTTTTTTTTTTCTGTGCTCAAATGTATTTATTGCTCAAGTGTATTTATTATGGCTAATAGAAGGAAACTCTCTAAGTACCCTTGAGCTCTCGCAAGTCTCTCAGACTCCAGAGGACTGATGAAATTTAGGACTGTTGTTTTTTTTGTTTCAAAACTCTTGAGCCAGGGAAAAGTACACACTAGTTCTGCACCAGGAGGGTTGAATTTTGGGCATAAGAGCGGTCTTGCTTTTTATTTTGGCATAGTTGTAGACTATATCTTTTGCCCTTTTTGCTGTGAATGTGCAGTTAAACTAACAGCAGAGGATGGAAAGGCAGCAGTTTCAAGCACGTCAGTTGGCAGCGATGAGACCTTAAGCATGAACAGATTTGTTGAGGCAGCTTTCCCAGCCTATTCAGTAAAGGCAACCAATTCTGAGCCTTGCGTACTATGAGCTGATGGGGTCTATTAAATATCCTCACATAAAACACGCCAGGGGCCAGTGTAAGGGAAAGAAAGGAGTATTCATTTAGAGACCTAAGTTCAAAACTGTCAACAGTTCTGCCTCACCAAGGCTACTTGTTTGACTATTCATTTGCAAAGGTTGCATGAATGCATCTTATTTTAAAATTGTGAACTCTGCATGAATTTTTTATCATACAAGGATTTTGCCATTTCTTTGGCTATAACAAATGATCATGCTGCTGCACCCACAACTGGTATACAGAGATGAAACTCTGGCCAGCAGAGAGAGGAAGATTGCTTGGTGGTGTTTTTGTTACAGATGCCATGTACCTTATGTACCTGTGTTGTTGCATGAGAAGAACTTTTAAAAGTGACACTAGAGCAACAAGAGTCAAATGCTTGTGAACTAAGCTGTACAGGATAAAAGTGTGTTACCACGGTGCTTTGATATTTTAGCAGTTTTAAATGTTAATATCAGTTAAGAGGGTGACTTGCAAGTTTTAATTGATGATTGCAAAAGGATCATTTCTACTATTTGAAGCATTTTGTGTATATCTTCATTTGAGACTGATCAACTAATTTCCAATGCGTTTATTTTTAAAAGAATGAGTCTTATAGCTTCAAAAAGCACACTAGTAAAAATACTGTTAATTTGTAATGCTGCTGAAAATATAGGGGTCTTCTGGTCGCATAGTTAAAAAAAGACGCTGTTGTCATATGACTAGACTGATAAATTAGTACACGGAGCGCTGTTTGCTGTTTTCAAAAGCAGAGAGAAATCTTGTCAGTCTTCTGCTGATTGTGCCCATCTTGATCAGCTTTTACTGCAGAGGAGATGCAGTGGTAGAAATCTGTGCAAAAAACCCTCTAGGAAGTATTGCTGCATGTAGTTATGCAGTGAACCATGAGGTCTCTTCAGAACATGATTATCCCTGGAGTTGACAATTTGGGTTACGAGCAAAGTTAGAAGTTTGAACAAACAAACAAACGTCAAGGAGCAAGAGAGAGGATTTCAGAGGCAGGGATTTGTTTGGTAGTCAGGAAGATGGTTTTATTCTTGCCCTCCAATCTGACCTAGTTTCTTTTGCTTTAGTTGTTTCATTGCTTTACATGAACACTGATGTAGCATGTGTGTTAAATAAGTAGCAGTGTTTTGGCAAGAAGAGGTTGTATTTCAGTAGAAAGACTATTATCAATTGCTTTAGAGAGTTTGTAAATCCACTAGTAGAGATACCTGAAGTCTAAAGTCTGACAATGCTGCATAGATATTTAACTGAATTAATGATAAGGTGTAAAAGCATACCAGAGTCTGTTAGATGGGGAGGCAACAAGCACATTTTGGTTTCACCTTCAGTTGTTTGACAAAATCTAACCACCCATTTTTCAATTTGTGCCTTTCGCAGGGGGGATGACAGAATATTTTACTTCTTTCCAAGTATACCATGGTAGTGTGCTAAAATACTCAAAGCTTTTTTCTTCTAGAAATAATATTTCCTCAGCTTCTAGGATCATAAAGAAAACAGACTTCAAAAAAAAAAAACCTGCCATCAAAAGTCTAGGAAGCCTAGGCTGTGTAGTCTGTCTGCCCGTTATATGTGTTTGTTCCTGGGAATTTCTCAATTCGTGGGATTCAGACATCCCTTCCATACTCTGACTGAGACCAGGGCCTGTGCTGGAGACAGGTTGGAAGGGGAAGGGCTTGCTTTTAAAGACGTCGCAGTGTGCATTTTGGCTGAGGTCCTCTCAGGAGTCCTAAAGGAATTTGGCAGGTGAAATGCAGCAGTCCTTTGCAAAGATGTTTCCTTGTGTTTGAATGGCTCTGATGACCGGTGCCAAGGAGGGACAACTGCCAATCACTTCTAAACTCTTCACAGCCCTTTTTGGGAGAAACTGATGTCATGATTCATCTTCGCATGAGGCAGCGCTCATGTTTCCCTGCTGTTTTATGCCTCGGCACAGGAGGAGGTTCTTTGCTTTCTCTCCCCTTGCGCTCGCTCCTTGCAGTTCCATGCCGGGCTAAATACAATCTGGCCCGTGGCAGAGATTTGGAATCCATTTGCTTGCTCTTCTACAGCTTTCAAGGCTTGCCAGCAATACTGTGGGAAGCCTGGAAAAAATTAAAGTGTTATTCTATCCTGAAACTTGTCTCTGCAAAAATGCTATTCTAGGCTCCCATGTTTATTGTTTCTCCATGATTCTCTGTATGAAATTTGATCAGTTTAAAAAAGGGGACCAAAAAAGAAAAAAAAAAAAAAAAAAATCCCTGATTACCTGTCCAGCAGACTCCTCTGTGAGCAGCCAACCTGAATTCTCTCTCCTCAATCTGAGAAAAAAAGATTCTTCAAATGGGATTTAGTGCTGGTGGTACGCATCATTGGTAAAAGGAGTCAAACCCAGCTGAAAACGGCTGTGTTGTGTTTGAGCTTAAAATTCTTTTCAGCTGAAAAAACTGAAGCTACTTGACAGCAAATTCACAGTGAAAGGCTATTTTTAAAGGTTAGTATATTGACTGGTTCAGAGGGAAAACTGAGGACTGTAAACTGGGTCTGGAGATGAGGTTTCCTCCACGCAGTACTTCCGTCACATGTATTCCACCATCATTTATTCAGCCTGCAGAGTAACTTCTCATGTTTCGAATGCAAATCACAAACCAGTTCTCCACTGAGCCCTCTTATGGCAGCCCCTGTCACCCCAGTACTTAGTTCAACTGGAGTAAGCCCCTGGAGATTTGAATATTTTATCTCTATAAAATTCATTCAAGTTCGTTGCAAACTTTCCTTTAGAAGCTTTATGTATACTCGGAGGAAAAGCACATGACACATAGCTTGGCTTTACCTTTAGGGTAGTGGCAGAGAAGTTGTGCTCTACTGAAAGGGTCCCTGTGCCATAAATACAAGGAGATACATCACAGGTCCTGATGTGAAGATGATCTGCAAGAATTCTGGATTAAAACCAGCATGTTTATTAATGGTCAGGTCTTGTAAACTTGTGAGTAGCTTTTCTCACCTCTGGAAACTGTTCTCTTTCTGTTTACATACAGAAAGCAAAAAAGTGAGCTCAATCAAGTCTTCTTGATCTGTGAAAAACAAAGCTCTTCTGGCCTACAGAGCCATAAAGAAGACACTTGAACTGCTCTCCAGGGAGCTAAGAGCTTGGCCATTATTGGGCATGAGCTTGGGAGTGTACTTATCTCCTTAAATATAATTAATAAAGAAGATCAAGCTTAATGGACCACTACTTATTTAAGCATAGAAAAGCCAGGAAACTCAGAAGTCACATATGGAAAGCTATCTTTTTATTTTTTTTCATTATTCCTATACAGCATCTCTTGATAGTCACGTATGACAGGCCAGAGAAAAGGGAGGGACTTTGTACACGGCCTTGCAGCTGGCATTCCCTCTGACCTGGCCTCACGTCCTGGCCTTAGAGGAGCCGCTGAGTCCAAGTGCCTCGAGTGGTGTATGTCCTGCTTTGACTCCGCAGTGCCAGCACTGAGCAATGCGGGCAGCCTGGCACCAGAGGCTGAAAGCTGGTGCTTGGTGCTCATCACCAGGAAGGTGAAGCCAGGCTTCACTGCGCTCGGTGGGGTAAATTACTGCCTTGAGCCTCAGTCTTAGCTGCGAATCCCTTCACTTATCTGCATTTAAAACTGTCTCTTATGGTTAGTGAGGCACATTTTAAACACGGCTGTTTTCCTGATTTTTAAAATCAATCATAATATAGCCATTAAGAAAAAATTGTGGATACTTGCAAACAAAGAGAATTGCAGGGCATTATTTGTTGCAGTCATTGCCAGGGCTGATGTTCTCATTACTTCTAGTTTTAAAAGTTCTTTTGGCCCATGACAAAAAGGATTTTTTCAATTTGATGACATCTTTCAAAATAAAATAATGCGCTCTTAAAATAATGTGCAGTGAAATGATTGCCAAAATCTGTCACAGGAGACTATGCTTTCATTATATCAGAAGCATCAGTAATCACGTTTTATATTACGTATTGTGCTCTTTGGTGGTGTAATAGATGAGGTTTTACTAAGATTGCCTAACATTCTCCACTATAACTCCTGTTTGCGGTTGCTGATAACTTTGCAAAACTTTAACCATTTGACATCTCTGTGGGGCAAAGCTTTCCATGCTGGGTTTCTTCTTAGTTGAATCTGTTTTGGAAAATTCCAGCAAAAATGATTCAAACATTTCCAAGCATTAGGCAAGGGGAAAATATATTTGTTTTGACCACACTGAAAAGTCCTGGCAAACCTTGCTCTGAATAGCTGTAGCTTCCCCTCCCTCCCTCTGTCCCTCATCCTATTGTTTTGGAATAAGGATCTGAAATTTGGCAGGAAGGTGATCTTTGTCTTACAACATTTTTATGAAAGGCATCACAATGCGTGAAGTTATAAATCTTTGAGAAACTTTAATGAAGGCAGGTGGGAGAGTGGAATTAGCTGAGACAAGAAATAAATAGTGCTATCTCTGGTTACTGCCATTAGGAAGTAATGGGGGAAAGCAAGGGGGAAAGGGGTAGGAACAGAGAAACAGTTAATCGGGGGTGAAACACTGATATGAAACTGGAAACCAAAGGGAGTTATGGGGTTTGGTATTTTCTACACAAAATTCATTCATGGTGAATGGAGTGAAATCCAGTTGGCGGCCGGTCACAAGCGGAGTCCCCCAGGGCTCAGTTTTGGGGCCAGTCTTGTTTAATATCTTTATCGATGATCTGCATGAGAGTATCAAGTGTACCCTCAGCAAGTTTGCAGAGGACACCAAGTTGGGTGGGAGTGTTGATCTGCTTGAGGGTGGAAAGGCTCTGCAGAGGGATCAGGACAGGCTGGATCGATGGGCTGAGGCCAATTGTATGAGGTTCAACAAGGCCAAGTGCCGGGTCCTGCACTTGGGTCACAACAACCCCATGCAACGCTACAGGCTTGGGGACGAGTGGCTGGAAAGCTGCCCCGCAGAAAAGGACCTGGGGGTGCTGGTTGACAGCCGGCTGAATATGAGCCAGCAGTGTGCCCAGGTGGCCAAGAAGGCCAACGGCATCCTGGCCTGTATCAGAAATGGTGTGGCCAGCAGGAGTAGGGAGGTGATCGTGCCCCTGTACTCGGCACTGGTGAGGCCGCACCTCGAGTACTGTGTTCAGTTTTGGGCCCCTCACTACAAGAAGGACATTGAGGTGCTGGAGCGTGTCCAGAGAAGGGCGATGAAGCTGGTGAGGGGTCTGGAGCACAAGTCTTATGAGGAGCGGCTGAGGGAACTGGGGTTGTTCAGTCTGGAGAAGAGGAGGCTGAGGGGAGACCTCATCACTCTCTACAATTATCTGAAAGGGGGTTGCAGAGAGGTGGGTGTTGGCCTCTTCTCCCAAGTGACGAGTGACAGGACAAGAGGAAATGGCCTCAAGTTGCGCCAGGGGAGGTTCAGGCTGGATATTAGGAAAAATTTCTTTACTGAGAGAGTGGTGAGACACTGGAACAGGCTGCCCAGGGAGTCCCCATGGTCCACTCCCATGTGGAGTCACCATCCCTGGAGGCGTTCAAGGAACATGTGGACGTGGCATTGCAGGATATGGTTTAATGGGCATGGTGGTGTTGGTTGATGGTTGGACTTGATGATCTTACAGGTCTTTTCCAACCTTAGTGATTCTGTGATACTGTGATTAGGCCTTGGAATCAGCCTTTGCAGAAGAAAAGATTTATGGGGAAGAGGGGTCAGACGTCCATTATCCTGCCACCAGCAGCAGATAGTTCGGGAATGTATAAGCGAGCAAAACTGGGAAAGGACCACACACTTTTTTACTGATATATCATCTCATCTCAAATGGGAGTTTGCACCTGGAGCACTGTGTTCAGGAATTACCAATGCATTCTGCCTCCACTAATACACCTGATATGTTTTAAAATTTGTTTATGCTTGTGACTTCTATGAAGCCCGGCAGCAATGAGTTCTGCAGCTTGTGCATTGTATGAAAAATTACTTTCACCTACTGGGTTTAAAACTGTGAGCTAATTTTATTAGATGTCCCCAGATTTTTTTTTGTAATTTATTTGTTACAATGATGATTCTTAGACTGAATAATCATTCCCTAATCACGGACAAGAAAGTCCAGAACTTTTATGACTTGCAAACCTCTGTTGTACCCATCCCCAGTTGCCTCTTTTCTGAGCTGAAAGCATGCGGTTGGCCTTTTTTATCACTACATGTCATTAAACCAGTATTTCCATGGAATTATCCATAATGGTTGCGAGATTTTTGTGCCGAGTGATAATAGCTAGGGTCCATTGTGGTTTAGATCTAATTAGGATTGTTTTCCCTCATATGCATTACTTTGCATTCATCAATACCCTCTGCTGTTTTATTGTTGTTTAGTATTTTAAGCCTCCCACAACTCTTTGCATTCAGATCAGCTAGCCAGAGTGATTCTCTGTGCCTGGTAAACTTTTTCATGTTGTTATCCATCTCCTTTTCAAAGTCCTACAAGACTATACTTAACATCTCAGGTCCTCGGGAGATGGACTGGTAGGTTTCCTTTTTTGTGAAAGCTCACCAGTTATTTCTACCTTTTGTTTGCTATCTTTTAATGATTTATTAACCCAGTCTTTGGTTTTCCTTATTAAAACTTAGAATAAGATAAACGCTGTCTGACTTTCTTAAAAAAACTTCAGTGCCGCCACTTGGAAGTGCAGGAATTCAGTTTGCCTCTGAAACTTTAATGGGCATCTTTTAGCTTATAATAAATCCTGTAATTAACTGATCACACAGTATCTTATCACCCGATTCCTGTGTTCTTCAGTGCACAGCATGGCCCTGTAATGGGATCAAATCGGGATAACGTAGTGGAAGAGACTATTGTCTGGAGAATATTTTTTCCAGAACTTGGCAACTGTACTGTGAATAAAACAGAGGGGAAAAATGTCCCTTGCTAAGGTGGTTAAACATTAAGCTGAACGACTGGTTGCATTTTCACATCTTACTTTAAGGTACTCACACGTGCAAATAACATGCAGGTTCTTATAGGGACCAAGGCTTTTACCTGGCTGTTTACAACAGGCTACAATAATTTTACATGAGATTGGAGTACCGAATGTTGTGGCATTCTCTAAGAAGACATTCTGGATGAAAGAAGACGCTCACACACAGATACATGGACAGATAGATCTATGCACATAAGATCCTTCTTCTAAGTGTAATTCAGAATTACATTATTAGTATCATTATTAGAAAATATCCTTGTCTCCAGGCAGCAGAAGAACCACTGTCCACTATGGTACTGAACAATTACTAGCAAATTATTAGGCTTAAATGTTGCCAAAATAATATCTAAACTCTCAAGACAACTCTGGTGTTTATAAATCAACACCAGCTGTTCCTGTTTATGCAATACCTTGTAAAAATAAAAGAATAAAATAGAATCTGATATGACAGCTCACGTACCAAGAATCAGCTTTCTGCAAAAACAAACTAGGCCATTAAAAAATGTAGGGTTTATTTCAGATATTCTATCAGAGCCAACTGGTCTCATGATAATAAATGTAACCATGTTTCTCTAATGCCTTTAGGCATATGGCGGGTACTTGGCAAAGAGACTCCTAAAGCTAAGCCGTCAGAGAGCTTTTCTTGCTCTCCCCCTGGAAGGAACGAAGAGGAAAACCCTCTCATAGGCAGCACCTGTCAAGCATTTCTGAGCCATGTCAGGCTCAAATTTGCCCGAAGTGCCAAATTCTGATTTCTGTCACACAGATTCTGTCACAGAAAGTGAAGGGATTCTCTGAAGTAGTGGGGTTTGCTTTAGCATAATTGCCCATAGAATATAGCCCCAGATCTCTCTTAGGAGCTGCATGTGTAGTACTGTTGGAGTGTTACTCCTTGCATAAGTAAAAGCTCTTGGGTTGCTTATTTTGGTGATTATTTCTCACGTGCAGAGTGGCCTAGCTGACACAGTTAGCTAAAACCACTTAAGTGGGAAAAGAAGTAAGATTTAGTCATCTCACAGCTAGGTGCCTGGGCCCCAGAATGGAATAAAACCACAGGCTGATTCCATGTAAAGCATAGGGTGAAAGCCAGGCACCTTGGAGCATTTTCGAACAAGCCATTTGCTACGCTCAACACTAAGCTTATGGTGGGGTTATGCTTAGAAGGGGGCAATAAGGGCTGACTTAAGATCTCTCAGTGTGGACATGACAGTGTTTTCAGAGAGGAAGAGATTGCATGGTGGAGGCTTTTTTATTAAAAACATGGATGGAGGTGGACTTCAGTTGACCTAGTCTGTTTTAGATGAAAAAGGCATTCTTTGGTTCTCGCTTCCTGTTCTTTCTAGATGGCATATCTAGAAGTTTTTCATTCATGAAATGTTTAAAAGCAGATCATAAATTTTTTTGACTGCTTTTGGAGATTGTTCAGATAAGTGTTACATCTCACTGTTTATTATTGTTCATGAACTGTTTGTAACAAATGTCCTATCTGTATTCAGATTTGCTACTCTTGCTTTATGGTTGGTCACCTTTACTCATAATTTCCTAGTATTTTTTTAAAGCAAACAGAAATCCCATCATGTGGCAGACTAACTAGTAGCAATAGTAGGTTGTCATGCTGGTTTTTCTATTCTGTAATTCTGCAACTCATTTTTTATAAGCTACTTCTGTCTCCACTGGAAATTAATTTAATCACAAAATTATTTTTCTTTTGATGATTGCATTCATCTTGGCAACCTGCCCCTAAATTCATTCTTCGCAAACATTTGTATGAACTAAACTTTGGTTGCAGAAATCTACATAAACAAATCAAATTGACATCAGATTTGTAATTTGAAAAATTTCCTACGAAAAGATTTTTACATTATTCAGTGACTTTTTCTATTGACTGTTACACTACAAACAACTGCCTGTAGATTATTCAGCAGTGCAGTGGTAGGACAAGGCATTAAACTGGATAGTTGATAAGTGGGGTGTGCTTTCTCTGGCTGAATTTTATGGGCCTTGCCTTGATAGAATTCTTCTCATAATATTTACTGTTCAAAAGCCACTTTTATTTCTAAATAGTATATAGCAATAACTGTATACAAAAGAATGCCATAATTTTTTGAGGGTGGGGTTCAGGTGATGTTTGTCACAGTGTTTTAAAGTTAATCAAAAGGGCTGGATAAAATAATAAATGCAGTCCTGTTAACAGACGCTTGGCTGCAGAGTGGAGCAGAAATGCTCACCTGGGAAGGGATTGTTGCGTCTTGCTCTGCAACCAAATACTGTGATCAGTGCTTACCAGAAGCCAACTACCTTCAGGGTATCTATCATAGAATGGTTTGAGTTGGAAGGGACCTTTAAAGGTCATCTAGTCCAAACCCCTTGCAATGACCAGGGACATCTTCAACTAGATCAGGTTGCTCAAAGCCCCATCTAGCCTGACATTGAGTGCTTCCAGGGATGTGGGGCATTGACCACCTCTCTGGGCAACCTGTTCCAGTGTTTCACCACCCTTGTCATAAAAAATTTCCTCCTTATATCTAGTCTATATCTACCTTCTTCTAGTTTAAAGTTGTTACCCCTTGTCCTGTTTCTACATGCCCCTGTAAAAAGTTCCTCTGCAGCTTTCTTGTAGGCCCCCTTTAGGTACTGGAAGGCTGCTCTAAGGTCTTCCCTGGAGCCTTCTCTTCTCCAGGCTGAACAACCCCAACTCCCTCAGCCTTTCCTCATACGAGAGGAGTTCCATCCCTCTGATTATTTTTGTGGCCCTCCTCTGGATGCACTCCAACAGGTCCATGTCTTTTCTGTACTGAGGACTCCAGAGTTGGACACAGTACTCCAGGTGGGGTCTCACCAGAGCGGAGTAGAGGGGCAGAACCACCTCCCTTGGCCTGCTGGCCACGCAGCCCAGGATACGGTTGACTTTCTGGGCTGCAGGCACACATTGCCAGGTCATGTTGAGCTTCTCATCAACCAACACCCCCAAGTCCTTCTCCTCAGGGCTGCTTTCAATCCATTCTCTGCCCAGCCTATACTGATACTGGGGTTGCCGCTACCCAGGTGCAGGACCTTGTACTTGGCCTTGTTGAACCTCATGAGGTTTGCATGGGCCCACTTCTCGAACTTGTCCAGGTCCCTCTAGATGGCATCTTGTCCCTCAGGCGTGTCAACCGCACCACACAGCTTGATGTTGTCTGCAAACTTGCTGAGGGTGCGCTCAAACCCACTGTCTATGTCATTGATGAAGATATTAAACAGTACTGGTCCCAGTATGGACCCCTGAGGGACATCACTGGTCACCGAAGAGATGTACAGATGGCCTCCCTACTTACCAAGTTTTGTGCAACATCTTAAAAGTAAAAAAATGAAATTATGAAATCTTAACTTTCCTGTTTGGATATTTTCTGGGACATGAAATTTTAGTGGCACAATCCGCTAAATAGAACAAATTATTTTGGAACTTCATTTTTAGCTTATTTATTTATGACTTGGCAGACTCCTAGTCAAGAGGGGATAACCCTGGCCCTAGTGATAAGTTTTAACAACTGCATGTTTATGCACCGGTAGGTATCAGGAGGTCAGTCATAAAAACCTGTCAGTTTGTATTACTTCTTTGTTGACTGTCTATCAAAGCATGAAGGAAGGGGAGCTGCCATCTTTCTCTTCCTACCAGTGAGTAGTATGTCATGAATCAGATAAAATAAGCTGACTTTTTCTTATATTGGTGCAAAAATTGCTCTCCATTTGAGAACTGGAGAAAAAAAATTAAATTTCCATGTATTTATTCTGTCACTGAAGCACAGATACTGCTTTTGCAGGTGAAGGCAGTGGAAATAATGTACAAGACCTGCTTCTTCTGGGCCTTTTTAAAAACGCATTGGCAGTGCTCTGAGATGCTTGTGATATCTAGTGTTGAATTCTGATCAGGTCTCCCCAAAGCTGATCTGTTTGGTATTAATGAACCGTTAATTTTTAAGTCATATGCAACAGGGAATAGTGAAACTTGCATCATCTTTAATACGTTCAGGTCACTTTCTTTTGATACCAACACTCAAATCGAAGAGAAAAGATAATATCAAAGATGATCACAGTTTCTTCTGCGCCAGATGAGAAATTTGCACTCTTTTTAACACCCTGCTTCCAAGTCAGCTTCCAGTCATCTGATAATTGATGGCCATGAGAATGAACATACGCAATTAAAATAGGCAAGCCACTCACTGCTTCTACCCAAAGCAGAGCCAGGCTCTGAAGGATCATGCAGTTGGCTTAAATGTCATCCTATTGAAGAAGAAAATGAGTTTGGAATTCCCTTTATTCCCTTGCTCATGTTTAAATGCATTTTGTCACACTCAAGCTTCTCTTTTCAACCATGGCTACCATCAGGATAGGCTCAGGTTCTTAAGAAAAAGAACACGCTTTAATATCTGTCTAGAGGACCTGAGAGTTTTGATTTCAAGTTAATGTTTTGATAGGACAAGCCACAGAGTGCACAGTCTACAGCAGAAGAATAGAGGACCTAGTTATTCTAAGCTTGTATCAAGAAGGTAGATACTAAAGACTGACAATTTCAAACGTTAAGCTACAATGTCTACCTGTTTGCTCCTAGCACTACACCATGCAGAACAGACACTGCTGCATCTCAGCTGCTGCATCCCTGTAGATCAGGAAGATATCTGGAATTATTTTGGTCATTATCTGCGTGGGAAATAATTTTTTTTATATATTGAAATGTGATGTATAGTAGTTTCCTTAGAGGTATTTATGGTAGCAGTAGTCAAAGTGAACAAATAGTATACGTGCTTCTCTTTATTTTACCATGGGGTAAATTACTTTTGGGTTTTTCTCTCTCAAAATCCAACAGGTGGCCACCTTGGAAGTACAAAAGTACTTGATTAAATCTAAGAAGTACACCTGTCAGTGGACATTTTCTAGGAATGAAAAAGTAGTCTTTCAAGTAGGAAACATCAATTCTTAGAGCTATGGTTACTTCATACAGTACCACCTTTTCCCTTTACATTTCTTAGAAGACATTTATTATGCCTGACTGCTGTGCTTATTATCATAGGAACATTGTGGAACATCATATGTTCTTTTATGTTTGCAAGGCACTGCTGCTGATGGTCCGGTAGGTTAGATATGTCCATATGACATATTCTTGATTGTGAGACTCATCCTGTACAAAGTAGAGGACGCTGCTGTTTTCATGTCCTGTCCTGACCACTGGGTTCAGTTGGTGTATATCAACTGACAACCCATAGGAGCATGTCCGCAGCACACTGTATAATACAGTTCTAAACATTCAGTATCTCTGCAGTTTCTAGGTCACTTACCCTGGGCAGTTTGGTATCACCTCCTTGGTGGCTACTAATGACTGCTTGGAATATTGGCAGAGGGGTGAGGAGAATACTGACAGCATAATCCTGCTTGTGGTCCCTTCAGATCAAGGTGTGTGAGTATTTTCAGGGAGAGAGGGGGAAGCTGCTTTGATTCTGTACTTGTTCTGTGAGTCCATCGAGACTTTAGGATGCCAAGGCCTGTGATTGTCAGCTGTACGGAAGAGCATTGAATCAAGTCAAAAGGAAGTCAGCCCAGATCTGACCCCTGCCAGATGTTGAGCCTTACATTCACAGGAGTCTGAACAAGGAGCTGCTTGCTTAATACAAAGCATATTTGATTTTCAATACACTCCTTTGTCCTTGCTGATATGCCATGAGATACATGGTGGGCTCTGTGCTGATGTGGCAGTTTCTGATGGGCCTCTTGCAGCTTTCAGACCTCACGTGTTGTGGAGGTTATAAAAAGTTCACATTCATTCTAAAGTGCCTCAGACCAGGGATAACTTAATGTATGATTTTAAGAGGCAGATGACCTGATCCAGGAGACACTACTACAGATGCTGAGAATATCAACAAAAAGGGAGAGTATGCTTATCTGTATCAGTGCATCTGCTTGTAGAAAATACTCTTCCAAATCAGAAAGTAGAACTAAGAAAGCAAGAGGGAGAAAAAAGAATGAAAATCATTTATTCTAGAGCAGAGAGGTGATCCTTCAGTATGGCATACAGAAATTGGGTGTGAAAGTCAAGCTGATTATGGAGGAACTCATTTGGAGAAGGAGAATCCTGAGATGTTCAGTCAGCAGCTGAACCCAGCACCCTCAGAAGAGGATCAGTGGTATTTTGATATAGTCTTTATTTGAGGACCTAGAGAGAGATCCAGCTATGATCAATTTTGTAGGCTCTGATTAAACATAGTGCATAGAAATATGATAACACCTCAGAGTGGTTGTCATTGCATTGGTAGAAACCAAGCTGCTTGGTGTGGATCCATATATTCTGGGCTGAGCTTCACATAAGCTTCACCTAGTCTAAAAAGACATTAGCACTGAATGTTTTCTGATTTTCTGTCTCACTCTCAAATGACAGCTCCTCTGGCAGTTACATATTCCCAGAAATGGGACCGTGTAGTTTCTTGGCTTTGTCAAGGCTACTGCTGCTTTCTCAGGCTCTTTAGTAGTCTGAACACAAATCTTCCAGAAAAGCTCTGAAACTGTAGATGCTCTGGGTTTACAGCACTCTTGAGGAACACATAGTACTTAAAAAAAATTTTAGGGTTCTGAACATGTTTATTGCTTATTTTAGTTAGAAATGCACAGCTGTAGCAAAACAAACAAGCAAAAAATCCCAAGCCCCTCCACTGTATGCTTTTGTTAAGACAGGTTTTAGATCTTTGAAAATAGGTCTGAGATGCCCGAGAAGTGCATTCCTATACATAGCATCTTTCAGTTATTTCACTCTCCTCTGCAGGAATTCTGTGCATGATTCACCACGTTATGCAAAAATGTTTTCTTTCTTAAAATAGTTTTCTGTGTGTTTGAGCTTTCTCCTAGACTTCATATTCTTTATGGTTTTAAAAGGCTGTATCAACACTGGTAGTTTTGTTTAGGCTATAGATATGTACCATGTCTCTAGATCCTGTTCCTTAAAGAAGTTGGGGAGGAAGGGAGCTGCTTTTCATAGGATCACAGAAGCATAGAATGGTTTAGGTTGGAAGGGACCTTAAAGACCATCTAGTTCCAACCCCCCTGCCATGGGCAGGGACACCTTCCACTACAGCAGGTTGCTCAAAGCCCCGTCCAACCTGTCCTTGAACACTTCCAGGCTTGGGGCATCCACAGCTTCTCTGGGCAGCCTGTTGCAGTGCCTCACCACCCTCATGGTGAAGAACGTCTTCCTAAATTCTAATCTAAATCTACCCTCTTTCCGCTTAAAGCCATTACCCCTTGTCCTATCACTACATGCCCTTGTAAAATGTTGCTCTCCAGCTTTCTTGTAGGCCCCCTTCAGGTGCTGGAAAGCTGCTCTAAGGTCTCCCCGGAGCCTTCTCTTCTCCAGGCTGAACAACCCCAACTCTCTCAGCCTGTCCTCATAGGAGAGGTGCTCCAGCCCTCTGATCATTTTTGCGGCCCTCCTCTGGATGCACTCCAATAGGTCCCTGCCCTTCTTATGTTGGGGGCCCCAGAGCTGGACGCAGTACTCCAGGTGGGGTCTCACCAGAGCGGAGTAGAGGGGGAGAATCACCTCCCTCGACCTGCTGGTCACACTTCTTTTGATGCAGCCCAGGATACGGTTGGCTTTCTGGGCTGCAAGCATGCACTGCCAGCTCATGTTCAGCTTCTCATCCGCCAACCCCCCCAATTCCCTCTCCTCAGGGCTGCTCTCAATCCATTCTCCACCCAGCCTGTATTTGTGCTTGGGGTTGCCCTGACCCACATGCAGGACCTTGCACTTGGCCTTGTTGACTTGTTGCCCTTGAACTTCATGAGGTTCACATGGACCCGCCTCTTGAGCCTGTCACAGTCCCTCTGGATGGCATCCCTTCCCTCCAGCACGTCAACCGCACCACACAGCTTGGTGTCATCGGCAAACTTGCTGAGGGTGCGCTCAATCCCACTGTCCATGTCGCTGACAAAGATGTTAAACAACGCCGGTCCCAATACCGATCCCTGAGGAATGCCAGTCGTCACTGGTCCCCACGTGGACATCGATACGCTGACTGCAACTCTTTGAGTGCAACCACCAGCCAATTCCTTATCCACCAAGTGGTCCATCCGTCAAATCCATGTCTTTCCAATTTGGAGACAAGGATGTTGCGCAGGACAGTGTCAAATGCTTTGCACAAGTCCAGGTAGATGATGTCAGTTGCTCTTCCCATATCCACCAATGCTGTAACCCCATCATAGAAGGCCACCAAATTTTTTAGTCATGATTTGCCCTTAGTGAAGCCATGTTGGTTGTCACCATGTCACCTCCTTGTTTTCCATGTGCCTTAGCATAGTTTCCAGGAGGATCTGCTCCATGATCTTGCCGGGCACAGAGGTGAGACTGACTGTCCTGTAGTTCCCCAGGTCTTCCTTTTTTCCCTTTTTAAAAATGGGGGTTATGTTTCCCCTTTTCCAGACAGTGGGAACTTCACCAGACTGTCACGACTTTTCAAATATGATGGATAGTGGCTTTCTCAAGGCTTTGCTTGCTCTTTGTCAGAAGATGCTTTCACCTGGAAGTCAACAAGGGTAAAAATCTATGTCAGCAGTCCTAGGTGTCACTCACTTGGCTCTCAGACTAATGTGAAAGTTAAAAATCAGAAAGACTATTAGTCCGTTTTCACAATGGAGATTGTTGGCTGGCATGAACACACCAAGAAATTCCATAGCTTCCAATCAAATTTACAAGCTTTCCATAAGCAAGTTTTCCAAATTGTCACATGCATACAGTCCTTTTTTATACTGCTTTATGTCCTACAACTTTATACAAAGAAATTTCGAAAGCATTAGAAAATAGGGCAGGCCAAATGGCATCTATCGAAAGCTGAGAAATCTCAAGTGAATCAGTTTTACTGCTGATCTAACAGGTCCAAAGAATCTGAAGTGATAGGATGTAGTTCATAGGAGGCTACTGCTGTAATGAAAAGATGTTTCAGATTTCGTTAGATGTTTATGGACCCGGAGGTGAGGCCCCAGTGGATTATCATATACAACATCATGAGGTTTTTTTTAAAAATTGGATTAAATCCTGACCTGTTATGATCTTTCAACTAGATCATATCAGGTCTCAGCTACAAGACTGACCTTAGTGGGTGATTTCCCTGACATATGTAGTTCACACTTGGCCTTGCTTACTTTGTTTAAATTTAGTTTTATACATTTTCATGTTTAAGCAGTAGGGTAGCTAGTAACTAGATATTTTCAGTAAATAATTGCTCATGTTGCTACTAGTTGACTGACAGCAAATGAAATCCTACAAGGATTTTTATACATTTTGGTGGTAGTGATACAGCTAAGTGGCCACTTGGTAGGTGAGAGCTTTGTTTGTCTAGGGTTTTAGCATAATCATTAAATCACAGCTTTCTCTAATTGCTTCAGCCGCAGCCAAACACAGTTGGATGGGATTCTGTAGCAAATGGAATTCTGTCACATTCAATATCGGTGTTTGCTTTATTAAACAGCATTTCTCTGGGGACCTGCATAGACTTTTGGAGTTTTTAATTTGTTACAGTATGTAATAGCTGGCTTCTGTGAAGGAATTGTTCACCAAACTGCATTCTTATTATTACTGCTGATGCCTTTTTACTTTAAATGAGGTTGACAAGATGAGATATGCCATTTAGAAGAAAGCTGTACTTACTTTGCTCAGTGCAGACCGAGTTTTGAAAGGGAGCACTTCCTGGCATGCATAAATTCTCCCATTTCTTTGAAGTGAAAATTTAAAGTTAATAATTAAAACAAACACACAAAACCACTCTGTTATCACAACCTCTGGGTTTCCCCAATGTGAGCTTCATTCTCTCTGTATTTCTTTCGGTGCCTGGCAGGACAGGAACTAAATATTCTTTGATTTAGCAACCTTAACACCCTTGTCAGTGATCTGTTACACTGTTATACGATATTATAGCAGCAATAACAGTAAAAGTTTTGGTTCTAGTAGTTTTTTTCATTGTAAGCAGGTGATTCAGACATCTCCATTTGAATCAGAGTTTTAATTTGTAAATGCAAATGTCAGTTTAAAAAGTTCACTACCCTGTGCTTCTCACCATCAAAACTTGTAAACTGTGGGGTATACTGAGAACCTGTGTCTTAAGCACAACCCATCCTCACTTTGTTGGAGCAACCTGGACTCCTGATTATTGTTCCTTCATTAATCAGACTTGACTGTCACATGCCCATTAGTGCGTGGTACGTGCTTGAGAAGGATAGTGTTACACAACAGGAACAGGGAGAGACTGAGTGATCTGATGGTAGCAGAATGATGCACGAGAAATGGCAATATTTGGTATGTGTTGCCTTGACTTAGGATTTCCTTATATTTCAGATTTCTGAGGATGTAAGAAGATATATATGAACAATTCTGCCTCTAGTTTAATTGCATTTTGTACAGGAATTTTGTATCCAAATACAGGGTGAGATAAAATACAGGACCTGAGGGCCATTATTAGCAGCTTTGGCTAGCCGGGGAGTGAAGTTAGGAAGCCAGGCAAATAATCACAACTTCTTCATTTAAAACATTTCATACTGGCAGAACTCTTTAACCAGTGCTCCAACTTCTGTCTGCCACTCGGAGCTTTTTATATGAAACAGCAGGAACCTGGCAGCCTGGAGATCTTTGAGCGTTTCAAGCAAAAAACTTGAACGTCATTTATAGGTTTTCCTGCCAAGACTGTAAAAATCTAGACAAAGTAGATATGGTTGTTTCACCCAGCTTTTCACTTATGTTTGTCTTTCACTATGTAAGCTCCCAAAACTTCAACAAGTTTTCTACCTGGATTTTAAATTCTTGGTATGTACGTAGAATAGGATTTATCTTAGTTTTCTTTATCCCTGTAAAAGTTACATGGTTAGACTGAACTATTCTCTAGGCTCCCTCTACAGTCAGTGAAGAGACAGATACCTCCAGGAGGCTTTTTATCTCATATGAATTTAGACAACTGTCTTGGAGTGAAATGAATCCCAGCCCTGTTGCCACCCTCCAGCTTTGATTCAGCAAATGTAACAAGTTCTATTTCCATGCTGGGATTTGGAGCCTTGCACAGAATATGCCAACATCTGATTTCCACTGATTTTAATGGAAAATGAATGCATAAGTCTTTTAATTAGCTTTGAAAATCTCAGCCTTAATGTTTGATGAATCTTGAATGCACGTGTTTGTATATCAAAAATTACAAGCAATAAGTGTAGCTGTATTATTTTCAAAAACCTGAGCTTCTGACAACTTCAGCTGATTAGTGGCCCAAATGGCTGATACAGATGATAGTAATTATGCTGTAGTGTTGAAAACCGGACCAAGTAAGTAGAGTCTAAAATACGGACTTAATACCTCAGTGCTACCTTTCTTCTTGTCTCTAAAGTGGAGTTTAGATTCTGAAACAGACATTTAGCAGAGATAATATATGTGGATAGAGTAACATTGACAAAAATGGCTGTGATTACTAATCCTAGTAACTACAGAATGTATAGAGGAATTAACTTGAAATGTACTTTTGCTATATTAAAGAAGCAATCCTTTAAAAAGATCACAAGAGTGGGGCTTCTGAGCTGAGTTGAATGAAAAATGTGAATGAACTTCTAAGGGACATAATTTGCAGGTGACTATAACTCTTTTATGAAATTATTTGTTAATTCCTGCAGTGGTTTTTTGCTTGAATAATATGCACTATTTATGTAGCAAAGGTATAGGTTTTTTTTTAATTAATAATATATAACAAAGAACTTGATTTTGTGCTTTATCATTGCTTCTTACCAGAATTTCTGTAAAGCGCTGCAACATTTGCTTCTCCGCACTATCTGGAATTATATAGTGCTCTTACAATTTCTTTGGGTGATACCTGAACACCCAGAACTGCAGTTATATTATTAAGCACTTAAATGTATCCAACAATATATAATTTAAAGTCTAGATATGCTTGTAAATAGTAACAGAAGAGAGTGATTTCTTAAATACTTCCCTCTTAAATGTTTTCTCTTTTTCTGACTCATTATTGCTAAATTAAGCTTTTGTGCATGAGATTACCTGTCCTCTAAAGGGGATGGGACATATGATACACTGGATCTTTTCCACTTCATGTATCTTCCCAGGAAGTAACAGCTCTTTGGTTAGACAGAGCTGTCCAACATTGTGATATGCTCTCACCTGGTTTGCAAAGCTTAATAGGAAGTCATAATCTTTAATTAATTTGACTTGCAGGCTAACAAATGCATGCTTGGATCCCAGTGCAGCAAAGCATTTAAGCATATCCTTAATTTTAAAAGTCTTTTCTGAGTCTTAGCAAAAGTTTTCTCAAAGTCCTGTAGGGTAGAGGGTGTGTAAGTGTCATATAGAGATATATCTCCTCACCTATATGTCTTTTTAACCCATACAATCCTCGTTTATGACAAAATCAACTCTTCATTGCTGCATTACTTAGCCCTGTTGCCGTCTGATACTTCTCCAAGAAGCTGGAACGTAGGTAGAAGCGTGGTTTGTCTTATCTGGGTTTTCCTTCCCTACCTGGTCCACTAGACTTGCATAAGAAAAAGGCACAAGAGATAAAAGCAGTATGGTTTTTTTTAACTCAGCTGAAGAGCTGTTCCTTACCTCTCAAAATACAGTCTGTTAGATCATAGTTTAGATTGTCGGTTTTTAGAGGCAGGGACCTCTGATGGTCCCAGCTTTGTACTTGTCTCTGATATGCGTGGTGCTCTCGTGAGACTTCAGTGACCAAAGAGGTGGTCAGAGTCCAGTGTGAAATGGAGGTGTCAAGGACTGTCTTCATCGCGTTCCCATTGTAGTATTTAGATGTTGTCAGTAACAATTTTACTTTCACTGCAATAACTGATAAAGGCATTTGTGTTCACTAAATTTTAGAGCCTTGGGAGTTGGTGCAGTTGGGTTGATAGACCAAGAGACTCTTTTACTAATGTTTCTGGGAATATGACTTTTTTTCTGTACCCTAGTGACATACGATGTTTGATGCTCTGTATTCATTGATGGCAATACTAGCTATTGCCTTTTCATTGGGATAGATGGCATAGTAGCTTCCATTTACTCATATAGATGGAAGTAAACAAGGTAAAAAAGAAACCAGGTCAAAATGTCAGAATAAAATAAGAACATTCATATGACTGACGGTAGTACAATAGATAATAGACACACTTAATATTCCATCTCTATAAACCATTCTCAAAGGCTGAGGCTGAGGGGCATTCTGTGGCAGAATAGAGAAGTGTAACCGTGGTTCATTTTTGATAAACACAAAACTCAAGTCTGTGATTTGTCTGCAATGAGCATGGATGGAGGGTACTACTAAGGAAATCCATTACTGTTCCTAGCCAGCTAGAGACATCCTCATGCCTATTGAAAAGAGAGCTCAAATTTAAAACAACTTTGAATATGGATTCAGCATGCACTGTATATATACCAAGTCCAAACAGATACTGTGCTACAGGTGGAAGAGTCTATTTCTGTTAACAACTGCACATGATTTAGTTGTTAATGCCCTGGCTTTTTGTTTACACAGCCAGAATATAGGTCTTACCCATACAGACCAAGTGCAATCTTATCCCATATGCTTAAGAAGAACAAAAGAGCATCTTCTGATAGTTACTGATAATATTGCTGTGAAATATCAAGGATGATGCCGTGGTGGCTATAAGGGATTGGCAGTGGAATATGTCGTGAGCCTAGCTTCTTTGCTCTTTTTTCTCCTTTCTTTCTCCTATCTGTTCTTGTGCACAAGTTCCAGGAGTGAAAATAATTAATTCAAACTAAAGAAGCAGGTGAAATGACACGTTTCATAACTTAACCCTTTCTGCACTGTACTGCTTACAGTGCAGTATTAAACTCTGCAATCTGTGTCTGTTTGCTGTAGGTGAATGGTGAAACATGCAGAGTGAATATTTAAGGATTAATTTCTCTTTTGTCCAGTAAAATTTAAACAATGACAAATGACAGGTTTGAGACCAGGCATTCTTCTTTGATTCTGTTACTAGACTGAACCAAAGAGCTCTCTGTCTTATCCTTTCCTGGCAACTTAAGTTAGAAAGTCTCTGTAATTTTAAGGACTCCAATTTTAAAAGAATATCCAACTTGATATACATGTAGCATCTATGTAGATGGAAAAATTGGGTAGCTTAGATGTAATGGAATAACTGTACTTTTATAGCTGTGTGTAGACTGGTCTTACTATTTGACAGCCTAGCAAGCAGTTGCCACAACTACTCTTAACAAAAAGTCTCTAATTCGGGCATACGTTAGTGGGCAAATAACAAGGAAGAGGTCAACCATCCCTCTAAACATAAGAAAAATATTTTTCTTCCTCATATCAGTGTCAGCATGTTTCAGTTAATCTGACCCCCTGGTATAGTTGCCCAGTGTGGACTTGCTATTTGAGAATCTAAACGACAGTATCTCAAAGCAGTGTAATCTGCAAAGCTGAGGTGTATGGCCAGCATCATTACAGCATAATTGTTTTGCTGTAGTGATGCTGATTCCCACATCCCCAGGTTAAGAGTACCTCAAGAAAATGGCATGAATCAATTTGTATATTTTGCAAAGCCTCTCTCTTTTTTTTTTTATTCTCCCATTTTTATCTGAAATAAAATAATTAATGTTTGATTCTCACAGTTCCCCGTTCAGAAAATGAGCTGTTACTGCTTCCCCCCCTATATTTTGTTGCCTTATACTGTAGTGGTTTATTGGCAATAAAAATAGGATCCTTGATATGTTAAGAATTTCCAGTGAATCTGTAAAAGTAGCTTTCCGTTATTAGCTTTTCCCTGTAATTCCATTGGATTCTTAAAGTTATTCCGATTTACATGAGAAGCAGAGACGTTGCCCCCATTTTGCACTCGAGTCAGTCTCTCTGAGGTAGTATTGCTGTGGGGATTTGTTGCATGGCTATATTCTGCCTTTTCAATAAAACAGAAACTTGGTGTTGTTTCTTTACTGTACAAATGAAGATAAGTTCCAAAGTGGAATGTAAACAATAATTTAATTAATTATTAAGTAAGCTGAAGAAACTGATATGTTTCAGGCACTGAGCAGAGTTTTGGCAGGAAGTTGCAAGTATATAATGGAACAGAAAACTACTTATGACCAAAGCCAAGTCTTAAAATCTTTCTGCCAGTTTTACTACACATTGTTTGAGAGATGGCATCCAGCCACACTAGTAAGTGAAATAAAAGCAAGCAACACCATTAAAACTGTGAATATGTGTGAAATAACAAATGGAAGGAATAGAGTCGAGCATTCCTGGCAGGGGGAGGGGAGCTGGAGATTCTGTAAGATACCACTAGCTGCAAGGTTAAAGGTACGTTCAATACGTTCAATGACATGTAAAACATGTTTTACAATTAAGAGAAAATAATTGAGATAGAATAATGAAGGCAAAGGCAATGGGAGTGGTCCTTACAAACCAGCCCTGGGCAACCAGATCGGTCCTCTTTTTCAGGTGTTTTTAATAACTGTACAAGGTGCCACATATTGCTAGCAAAGATGCTCTGAATGTAAGATAGGTGTGCATCTTCTTGTACCTGTATGATAACACAGCCATTCGACTATATGGGTTTCTCACCTACCTACTGTGTATAAGTATTCCACTCTTCCACTCTGTTCACACTGTTTCCAAGAAAATTTAAGACTTAGAATATCAGTATTCCGTATAGAATTTATATAAATAGCAAAAAAACCCCTATGTCAGATCATAAAAACATTGTGCATTGCAGGGCCAGACCTACAGGTCAGTACTCAAATGTCCAAATGTATAAAATTAAGATATATAGATCCCTGTTAATTTGTTATTCCTGTGAAATTTATATCAGAACCTTAAATACCTTGGGTAGACTCAAGATGGGTCTAATTTAAAGCTAATGTGGAAAGTTATTGGTTTCTTGCATTCGGGCATTTTATTTTTAATGGTCTGCCAGTGTGCTCTCACTATAAACATTAGTGTCAGAATTTTTTTATGATACTTATCTTGTGAGTTTCATAATTTGTAATGGCTGTGCAGTTTTTACAGGTGTATTTAATCGCAAAATCTTATCTTGAACTGCATTTTAAAAGCTCAAGTGTAGTTTGATTTGCTGGGAATGGGAGGAGGGGAGGAATACCATTCTCTCCTTGGAGAGACAGCAGTTTCCTCGTGCAGTATTAACTTGAAAGAATACGAGACGCGCGTATGTTGCCAACAGGAGTGTGGACGTATAGAGTTCTGAAAATAGTAAGTGTCAATAGTGAAGGGTTGCGGGTGCCAGAAGAAAAATGTAAGCTCCCAAGGGCACTATCTCTTTTTATTTTTGCCTTGTCCAATGCCAAGCCACATAGGTTGATGTTTAAAATGCAGTTCTTCCCTGAAAAGGGATTATATTAAAAAAAAAAAGTCCCATTTCAAAACAGATGCATTTCCTGTGTGTATTCAGAATCGCATTTATTTGTTTTCATGACCCTCTTTTTAATATACTATTTACACCTGTTATATGTGTGCAGCCAGAAGTGGTGTGAGGGAGAAAACAAAAATCTGCTTCTCGCTGGGTACGAGCCGTGGAGCTGCCACGATGGGGCAGCTCTGCCCAAGGCTCGTAGGTAGTGGGACCTCTGTGTCCACTCTTCCTGGGAACACAGTAGCAGTGCTCTGTGGCTCTTTCCCCTCTGCAAAACACTAGCCTAGAAATCTGTAACAGGGGATTAAACCACTTAACCTGCTATGGCAGCAAACTGAACTGATTATTAATTCTTCTATCCTTGTTAGCTGCCAAGGACAAGTGATCAGTCTTCTTTATAGCAATCTTTTCATATGGTTGAAGACTGTTGTCACATTCCCTGTGAGCTGCTTCTTACACTAAACACAGTTAGGTCCTTCTGCCTTGCTTCCTGTGAGTCTTTTGGGGTTGGTTGGTTTGTTCGCTTATGTCTTTAAACTCAACGATTCCTGTTGTTCTCAGCTAAATTCTTTAAGAGTGGGTGGCTCAGACCTGGCCACAGGACTCTAGAAATGGGCAGACTATTCCAGTTGAAGTCATTCCAGAGATGTGTTTGCTGGCGTGGAAGGGAACTATATCTAAGACACTTCCCTTATTTGCAAGAGCAACAGATTGCTGACGTACCTGCTTTATGATCTGGACCATTTTCTACAGTACTGCTTAGTCAGTTATTCCCCATTTTGTATTTGTGCTTTTGTCACTTCATTTTATTGAATTTCATCTTCATTTCAGATCATTTCTGCAATCTGTCAAAATAATTTTGAATTCCAATTCTGTCCTGCAAGGTATCTGCATCCTCTCTTGAGCATGGATTCATGTACTGACTTTTCACATGAACTCCATTCTGCCTTCCAAGTCACTAAACGAAAATAAAGGCATTTGGAGAAAATGCGATAGGCTCAGTTGGCCTTATATTCCAGTTGCAAGATCTATTTTGGTTCAGCAATCACCATCACAGGCAAGTAGAAAAGCCTCATTTGGCTTGCAGACTCTTAATCATGTAAGTGTGTAAGGTGTAAAGAAGAACCCAGCTTGACTCTCAGATCCCACAGTGAACATGTGGGACTATTAGATGGAGGAGGAAAAAGAACATCATTGTACTTAAAATCTGATTACATTTGCCAAAGAAATCAGAGTCAGGAAAAAATATTGAAACCCTAGGATTCCATTTACTTGGAGACCCTATTCAGAGTTGAGCCATGCTTCAAATTACAAATAATACCGGGGGTGGAGGGGATCAGAGGGAACAATGACAGTTGTGGCAGAAGACATTTTGCTGCTTGGGTAGCTGGTTACAGCAGCATGGCATCTTCACTTCTGACCCAACTCACTGGCTGTCTCTGCCCTCTTCTCTCCTTTGACCCAATCTTTAATTTTATTTTAATACAAAATATTAATTTTTTTTTGGTTATGTTTAGGCCATTATTTCAATGTTTGAGCGTGTGAGTGCACTACGTGAAAGGGAGGTTGCCATGGTAATTTCTCATTATTGTTGAATAGAAAAATAATTACTCTGGCAAAATCCCCCGTAACCTGTCAGAGCATAAGTTAAAGATGCCTGGGGGCAGCCTTGCCTTCACCATCCCCTTTTTGCAAGAAAAAGGGGGTGATTTTGTTATTCTTCTTTTTTTTTTGTAATAACTGGATCATTTTTCAGCTTGGCTAGGGGACACCTCATTTGGATTTGTTCACCATTTGGCTGTAAGAGTAGTTGGGCCCACCTGTGACAAGGGTGGAGCAGAGAATTAATCAGCAGAGTGTATCCAAGCTTGACAGAGGATTTATATATGCTATTAAGATTTGGGGTTTTTTTGTGGGTGGGGTGTTGCATTTTCTGTTTTTCCTTCTTCCTGACATAAAATATGCAAAAGCATAAGATAAAAGACCTTGGACAGTATTCAAACTGTGACAGACTCTGGATATTTCATCTATCCAGGGTAATTCTGTCTCCACATTTTGCTTGCTTTCAGACTTCTTGGAAGCAAGAGTGAGTGCAAATATGTGTGGTTTTGAGGTGATGCCCTGCACTTTCCCTGCTCTTCTCTGTCCTTCCCGTGTGCATTTGCTTCCCAACTCTGTGATACCCCCCTTTTGCCTCCTGTGTTGTTGGATGCTCCATGAGCAGCTCCAGCGATACTCAACTGCTGAGTTAACAACTGCTGCAAATGTGGTATGTGACATTGGTTAAATCCTTCCCTCCCCTCTTCCTTCCCTATGACAAGTGTGTCTGAAAGATCCCAGTTAAAGGATACTGCAGCCTCTCTTTTGGCAAATGGCAGAGAGTAGTGGCTCATAACTATTGTTGGACAATACATTCTTGTATGGGCTTTTATGTCACCCACCAGGCTGTCCTGAGTGAAGGGTCGGTGAACAGAGGTGTGTTGCTAGAAGCTGGTTGCTGGGCTTCTGTCAAACACCTGTATAATATATTCTGTACTTACTGTTGTGGCTACTTGGCTAGTCAATGCAGCGATGTTTGCACGTGGAAACACTCATCGGGTTTACATCAGCAAAGAGGAAAGAGCAGCAGCTCTCTGTGACAACACATTTCTAAAATGTGGGAACGGTTTTGATACTTCTTTGTGTGACTGAATTTTGAGCGAGTACCTCAGGGCCGTGCCGCTTGTTGTCCTGCTGCTGCAGGGCGGGATAAGCCTTGGCAAGGAAGATGAATTACAGGCTCTAACCCAGCCAAGAAGTCTCTTGGAGGTCTCCGGTAGGAGCTGGAATGCTAAAA
The DNA here is from genome assembly GCF_030936135.1 of Gavia stellata. Lineage (NCBI taxonomy): Eukaryota > Metazoa > Chordata > Aves > Gaviiformes > Gaviidae > Gavia > Gavia stellata. Next base: position 17,628,092 of record NC_082598.1, on the reverse strand, counting down.
CCTGTCCTTACCATTTCTCCATTGGGTGCTTGGCAAAAATCGAAGTAAAGTTGTGAGGCAGGAAAGATACCCTGCTCATCAGTTTGGAGTGAAATCCAGTATTAACGTCTTCAGGAAAAACAGGAGCAGAACTAAAAAACCCAAATAGTTATTTCTCTGTGTACTTATAATGGGTATGATAGATGCATGTTTTGTCTTAAATCGGCATTTTTTCTCAGGGTTTTTTTTCCTGTGAAGGTAACAAATGTTTTCTGACTTAGTTATGTATTGCTCAGGCATTAAGAGGTACTCAGTGCTCACTATGCTGAATGAACCTGGCCTTGCACGCTGGGAAGGCAGCTGCCGTGAGTGGGATAGAGCGGCTCTGAGGAGTGCAACTGGGGCACCTTCAGAAGTGTGTTTCCAGCTTTGTTGCTGATCCTGTGTGCTGCAAGTGATTTAAATCTCAGGGCCTCAAAGGAGCAGAAGAGACTGCACCAAACATTTCAAATCCAGCTATTAAATATATCCATAGCTTTTGAATGAAACTGTTGGTGGCTTCTGTTGTTGCCTGACTTCTGTGAAAACTCTTGCAAGCTGGACCACTTGCACACGTGCTAGACATCGAGGTTTGGGTGCCTGTTGTTGATCACCCGGGTCTGAAAATGCCTGATTCAATTGTCAAAGCCAACAGACCACCTGTAGTGGTGTATTGGTATATGCTTTACATTGTACGCTATATTAATAATTGCTATGTTCCAGCTATGTGTATTACTGTAAGTCTAAGTATACACAGGTCATCTTAAAGTACTGTTTTCACTTCATGTATCACACTGAAAAGTAAAGATTTCTCACAACAATTAGATTTAAGTAACTAGCTGGTATTTAATTAACCTGCAGTAGCATTGTATTTATATTAAATGCATTAGAGTGGAATGGCTATTATATTTAGTTTCTAAATAACTTTCTTGTCAACTCATGCTGATAATCGGGTTATGTAGCATTATAGAATTAAGTACTGAGGTTTCTTCATTATTAGGACCAAGCATTTGAGAGACACAGCCCAGAAAAAGGGGGAAAAAGTAATAATGGCTTTATTTGCAACTGATTTAGAAAACTATTTTTAGCATTTGAAGAAAAACATGTATTTATAAGAATGAAAGTTTTTTTACATATTTAGTGTGCTCAATAAAATGGAAGACAGCTTATTGGGTAATAAATGAAACATTTTAGCTTTTTTTCTTAAATTAGAACTAGAACTTTACCTAGGAAAATTAGTTTGAAATATCATATAGGCATCTACACCCCAAAATCATAGGTGAAGAAGTGCAAACTATGTGTGATCCTGTTGAATTTCTTTTTCAAAGGATGAGCATATTTTCATTTTGCCTCCTGTTAAGTGAATGATCTGTTGCTTCCTAGGATAGTGACAACCTCTGGTGGGATGCCTTTGCAACTGAATTTTTTGAAGATGATGCAACCTTAACCCTTTCATTTTGTTTGGAAGACGGACCAAAGCGATACAGTAAGAGATACATTTTTTGTTCTAATTTTAAGCCTGAGTTTCTAATCACAGTTTATCTGTAAGATACAGATGCAACCCGGGCAATGACAAGGTCACTTGTTGGTATTCAGTGACCATCAAGTTCCATTAAAGAATTGCATGGGTTGGGAATCCTTTTTTTTTTGTAGAATCCCTCTGAATTTCATTACATGAAAATAAATTATTTCCTAGTGGAGTAGGGCAAATAATACAATATAATCTTCGGAATTTTTTAATTAATTTGCTTTGGCTGTGCTTGCACTCTTTGTTAATTTGGTTTCCGCAAACATTTGAGTGTTGAGTCTTGTGGGCAAAATTGTTCACAGAAAGGGAACTTCATAGCAAATTTCAGTATCGTTGCTGGAAGGGGTTCCAGATTTAAACAGGGATCAGAAAAAAAATACCACAAGCTATATCCTTGCTGGTGTAGATAATCATTATTCCATCAGCTTCATGGATCTACGCTGTTTGCACACATTAAGGACCTGCCCTGGATACTGTCTGAACAGCAGTGGAAGTCTAGAATACTCTCAATCAAGCACTAAATGAAAGCTTGAATAAAAGTGAAGCAGTGAATAAATCTGATGGCATTGGTATCCATTGCCTGCTTACGCTGAGCAGGAAAAAGGGGTAAAATTCATCGAACAAATTGTTTGAAGTGAATAATTCACTCGGCTTTAGTACTAAGCAACAGAGAGATAAGTAAACATTGAAAAACTGTATTGCCAATTGTTTCACTCCATTCCGAGTGACCCTTGCTTCATGGTGACAGCTTGTGCTCTCTGCTTAATGTTCTGAATCTTGCAAGGTTCTTCTTTTTTTGTGAGAGTGACTGATTGTCAGTGTATCACTCACATACTTCTAATTCCTTTTATCAATTATCTCAGGTATTTATTTGACAAGTGTTACCTTCTGCTGGAGTAAAAATAACAGCCACTTTGAACGCACGTTCTGGGATTAGTGTTGACAGAATTACAGTTTCTTGCCTTTCAAAGAAAGTGATAACTCTGTAAAGGTCCTCAAATTACAGCCTATAGCAACGTTGGTAACAGCTGATCTGTCCTGATTAGGTTGAGTCAACTTGTCAGATATCAGATTTGCTAGTTGTGTTATCAGTCCAGAAGGCACAGATACATCAGCAAAAAAGCAATTAATGTCCAGTTAGATCAGAGAGAGTTGTGTTTCTGGAAAACAGTGCTGCATATGAAAGAATTTGTCAAAGAGTAAAATATTCCTGTTGTCACAAATGCCTGATAATGGTTGTGCTTTCTGTAGCTGGGACAGTTTGGTACAGGGTAATACTGTGATTCTTAGCATTGTTGCTGATAAGCATGATTGAAAGACCGAGTTACTGTGCGCAAGGTTTTAAAAGCCACTAGTACACAGGATTTTTCCTCTGGCTTTAATTTCTGACCTCTGTACAAACTGTTGTTGCTTTTGGTGTTGTTATTCTCAGCATCTTGAACTAAAGCTCAGCCTATAGGGCTCTTTCTGTTCATTCACACTTTCTTTCCTTTGTTAGTAAATATTTATGTAATTCTGAACTACAGTATTAGTGATTCTTTCTGACATGAGCAGTATTCCTGTTTAGTGATACTGTAAAGTGCATGCTTGAGCTGTTCCCGTCCGGGGCTTCCATCGCCTCTGAGCAGGCTTTGAGAACAGCCTTGGGGGTGCCAGGTTGTCCAAGTCCCTGCTTGGGGACACCTCCAGTGTTGCCTGGGGAGGGGAAAGAGTGGAGGTTGTATGTTAAGAGCAATCCTCTCTTCCTACCAGAGAAGTTTGTATGCAAAAACATGTCTAGGAGTTGAGAACATCAGCAGAAAATTGCTTCAACCAGTAGCAGGCCCTTGCTGAGCATAAAGACCTGGTTGAGGTCTCCGTTTTGCCTGCCCGAGCCGCATGCGTGCTCCATTACAACTATGGAGGGTCTTGGCATCTCCCAAAGACCATAATGTCACCCAGTACCTTTATTCCAAGTAACCAGTAAAATAGCTGGCCAGTGGGCTGGGGCTCCTGTTAGATGAGCCAGAGTACGCTGAGTGGCACCAAGCGTGGAGTTTTGGAAGAGGTCTCCATCCGCACTGTCCCGAGCGAGACACCTGCCTCCTCGCCCAGCGTGCACGCTCTTTAGTATCTAGTGGGCATTAAAAACATTCGAGCTTGCTGAGAGGGAAGAGAAAAGACAAATTGTTCTTACTCTTGCGGGCACAAACAGTAACGGAGGGAACCAAGATTAGGCCCTAGAAAAGAGAAATAGGCATCCTTTGAGGAGAAGTTTATAGAGTTGAAAGTGATGAAAGATGCCAACCTCTTGCCTCTGCTCCAGGATTCAGGTCAAAATTGCTTGCCTTTGTCTTGCTTCAGCCTGTGAGAGATTTGCTTACATCTCTAACAGTGGTTGTGGCTGCCACCTCATTTTCTTCCCTTTGGGCAATGATTTCCCTCTTTCGGGAACTAAAATATTCTCTTCTGGAGCAAACAAATTCCAGGAAAAATCTTGGGGGGGGAGGGGGGGGGGGTGGGGGCGGGCAGTGGTATGGGGAAGAAGAAATAGTTTTTTGTTGTCTATGGCCACAATTTTTGTCTGGGTTATGGCGATTCCCCGTCTTTTTCCCTCCTTGTTCTCAGGCACTATCCACATCTTGCCGTAAGCGCCAGAGACGAGGAGAGGCACAGTGTTTGCTCCAGGTTCCTTCTTCAAAGCCCCCAAGAGTGTTATGGGAGGCTGCTGGGAACTTGCATATTCTCTTCTGCTTTTCTCTAATCTTGACTGCAGTCCTCAAACCCCGCTGGGGCCTTCTTTTCCCTGCTTGCTTTAAACTTTTCCTTTCCATGGGTTTCCTGTCGCAGCCTTTTCCCCAACTGGCGCTCTCTGCCCTCTGCTATTACCTGGACAGCCCAATCCCATAGCCAATGCAAATGTTCAGAGCATGTGAATCAGGCCTGTAAATCATTGTTTATGTAAGTGTTACAGAATTTAAAAAAAATACTACTTTTACTTACCTCCTGTTTCTTTTAACTTTTAATACATAGTTCTGTCCAAGAAACTGTAAGGGTTCTAAGCTCACTTACTTTTTTGTCTCAGAAAACTAAGCTGCTTATTTAATTTCATGGCCCCAAACTGAAGCTTTATGAAAAATACTAAATATTTTTAGGCCTGCCTTTCAGATTATCATGTTTTACAGCACACCTCACTATACTGAGAAGAGTGTTTTTCTTCCTTTTACTACTCTCACTGTTGGATCTGCAAGGTTTCTCCTCGACTATCAGCTCTGAGATTCTTTAATTTGTAGGGAAAAATAGATACGGGTCAAAGTGAGGATTTTAAGTCACGGGGTTATGTTTACTTTACTTGGCATGAGACAGCACTATGTACTGATACTCTAGTTAGCTTTAAATGTGCCTGTGTATCTGTATGGCACAGCATGTAAAGATACTTACTTATGCCCTGGGAAGAGTAGAGGTCTGTTAGTTCAGTGATCCACCACTGCTAATTAATTTGATTGCCAGGTTTGTTAGACCTAGACCAGTTATCTTTGCAGAATATTATTCTGCCTTGAATAGACGTGCACTTGAAAGCCCAGCTCAACTTTTCATGCAGAGATTCTGTGTCAGACCTGAAATCACTGCTGTGCCCATCTTTGCAGATCTTTTTGTCTTTCTTCAGTATTTTATTTCTGTAGATGCGAGAACTTTACCTTCTGCAGTTCTTCCTCCCCAGTACAGCATTCCAGAAAGAAGATACTATTGTCTTTCAAACATCCACTGAAAACATATGTTTTTCTCCTTGCTTATACCCCTCAGCTATTCTGGTCTGCTGTTATCTATGAACCCTACTCATGTTATTAAATTCTATGTTGAAATTGAGTTTTAATGAGAAATGCTACAGAAAATAAAGATATATTTTAATGTAAGAAAGGTGTAAATTATGCGTGTTTTCTGTAGTCTGGCTTTTTGGCTACAGTGAGACGGAGAGAAAGATCACACATTCCAATGCCTAAAGACAGGGAAAGATTCCCAAAACCAGAGAGATGCTACCTGTTTTAAACTGCATTGAATTACATTCAACAGAAACTTAACAAGTAAACCCATGAAATTCATTTTACAGTGAGAGCAAAAGAAATTTGGTTTAATTTATTATGCCCTGATTTATTGCGTCAAGAAGTAAATAGGATTTAAACAAAACAAAAAAAGAAAATATGCCTAATGGAACAGATTTTTTTCCTGGTTGTGGATAAAACATATTCGTTTCCTGTTAAGAGCCTCCTATCCCTGTAAAAGAGTAAATACTAGACTCTGATCCATTGTTGCCCAGGTTCTTTGTTTCTTAGAGACAAAATATTTCCCGAACAGATAAGAGAAACAAGTTTGATTGACAGCTCTTAGCAGAGTCTCATCAGCTGCTGTGCTGACAGCCTGGTGATGCGCACTGTGCTGATGTGGTAGGGACTGACAGGTGACTGACAGCCCAAGACTGTGGAGACAGGAAAGATGAAGCATGCTCAGTAAGAATAATGTGCAGTGTTTATGCAGCACTGCAGAGAATAGGAGCTAGAAAGTTAACTCTTTCAGAGCAAAGTGACACTGTAACACATAATGGATGCAGTTGCCACTGTACAGAAAATTAGAGCTTGTCTACATTTCTGTTCACTAAATGCTTTCTGTTCATGAAGGAGCTATATACTGTGAGGAAGCAAAAGTATAAGCTATCACATTTGTAGCTGTAAAAAAAATTCGTATGTGGTAGGTATGATGGAGTCCTCAAAATGGATTTATTTAAGCCTATAGATGTAGAATGTATTGAGAATTTCAGGCACTTTTCATGGGCTTCCATCACCCAATTCTATATGGCATTGCGTAATGTTACACAGCGGACATTTCAGAAGGAACCAGTTGAGCTCTTTTGCTCCGTGTATCCCTAGAAAAACATAGTGATTTCAGTTTTATTGTTGCTCTGAATCTGATAATTAAATATGCGTTTTGTATTATAATTGCTACTGCAGTTTGTGTTTGGAATGTACAATGTAACTATACCATGCTTTGCATTTTATGCACTTATTGCTCATTTTCTCTGTTTGGTGCATGAACCCTGCTTGATTTTTCTTCATTTCTTGATTTTTTGATAACTGGAAAGTTAGAGGTAGAGTTCTCTGGGCAATAGTTTCAGAGTACAGTGAACTTTGGGCCAAATGGTAAAATCATCAGCTTTAAAGTGCTTATCTAAGTTTCTTTGTGTGTCTTTAGAATATATTATTTAGATGTATTTTAGACTTCACTATAAATTATTTAGTGAATACACAGCTAGTGAGCTGCAACAGATTCATTGTACCTTTGTCGCTGTTTATAACTTGTAAAGATACAGGTGACTTTACAGCCCTTTGTTGGATAACTTCTGCGGGGGTTAATGGTGGAAAGCTATCTCTAGTGGGCATTTCTTACAAGCAGGGAACATAGTTTGGGAATAAACAGGAAAAGTTTGCCACACATGACCCACTTGCTTAACTATTGCCAAAACGATGGTTTCGAGAGGCTAGCACACTACATTATCACCCCAACTTTCTATAAAACTGTCGTCTGGCTTCTCTCACATAACTCTTACAGAGAAAATTAAATTTGCCAAGAGAAACAGATTGTATTATTTCCAGGAACATGCTCTTTCTTTTTCCTTTTATTTTTTTCCCAGAGAAATCCCAGTCATTAAACATGACTTGAGCATTCAGGTACAACACAGTAAATTGGCCTAGCTTAGTAAATGAGACAGATTATTCTGTGTGACTGCCTGGTCTTCATCTTTATATACCGCTCTGCTAGTTTTGGTTTTTTTCGAAGTTTCTTGGCAATACTTCCGAGTTTAATATCAGAACATAGATGAAAATTTTGTTAAAATCGGGTCTAACAGGTCCACAAGTGCCTGTGGATCACCACTAGCACCTCCATCCCCACTTCATGATTTCTAATTGGATAATTACTTCTTAAAATTGGTGTTTTACGGAGTTCTCTAATCCATTTTACATATGCTCTATGAAAACTGTATATTAATGATTTTTAGTAAGAATATAAGCAATGCACTAGTAAGTCAAATGCATTACAGGTGTCTAAGTGTATTATACCTATGCACTTATCTTTATCACCCAAACTTCTGTAAGCTCATCAAAGAATAAAATGAGATTTGTTTGACAAGACCTATTTTACATAAACCCATGTTGACTGGCATTAATTACATCCCTTTCACTTCAATCTTCATCAGTTAAATCCTGTAAAATTTTTTTTCACTATTTTGTCTGGATTGTTATCAAGCAAGTGTATTATGTTATACAGTTACCTGGCTGTATAGTGTCCCTTCTTAAGTATCAGCAAAACAGTAGTGTTTTTTTTTAATTCCCTCAGTAGTTGTTTTTTTTTTTCATTATTATTTTGTAACACCAGATAGAAACGTGCGAAAGAAACTCTTAGAGCTGCTAATTTTAAAACAATTACTCCTAATAGATACTATTTAAGATCCTTCTTAGCTGCTAACGGACTAGGAAGCACTTTTCATCTCAATATCCAAAAGTAGAACAAAAAATATTGATGTTAACAAATTTTCTGTTTCCAAAATAAATTGTTTTGAATAAAATTCAAGATCTTTCTTATTTTCTCTACCCCATACAGTCATGGATTTTTCACTGCCACCTTAAGCATCTCGCTCTCTTATCTGATATTTCATAATGTTTTTTTACAGAATGTTTTCCTCTTTTTTTCTCTTTGCTTTACATTCTATAATCGTAATTATCAGGGTTTTTTCCTTCTAATTATTGCCTTCATTTTTCTACTAACTTTTTTGTCAAAGTTGTTTTCTTTCTCACAGTACAGTTGTGGCTTTTGGATATCTTATCAAGTCTGTTTAACTGATTCTTAATTTTCATGCATAGTTTTTATCTGTATTTTGTCCCAGTCAGTTGAGCTTTGGTGCATCCAGTATTTTGAAGCACCAGCTGTATCTCTCCTATTGACTGGGATTGCCTTTTCTTTGGCTGTACTGAATGCACATTTTGGATGGCATTTGTACAGAAACATGTGGTCTGATTGGAGAGTGTCCAGAGGAAAGCAAAAGTCTTGAAAATAAGACTTACTAAGAAAAATGAAAGAATTTGATTTGGTCAGTCTACGGAAGAGAAGACATGGGAAAAAGGCGAGGGGAAAATGGGACATAATAACAAGACCTATCAAGGAAAGGCATGTGGTCTGTTTCCATATCCGTGATGAGCAGAAGAGATGCTGGCCTTAAACTGCATAGAAAAACTACATTGAGGGCTTAGTTCGTAACGATAAGAAAAATGAGGTGCTGGAACAGATTCCCGGGGAGGCTGTGGAGCCTCCATCAGCCAAGGGACTGTATCTGACCTGCATTTCTGATTCCCTGGAGTCTCTGGTGCCAAAGCAAGTGCCAGCTTTCAGCCCCCTGTTCAGTTCAGTCTCAGCCATCATAACAAGTTCCGGAATGATTTTCTCATCTTGGGTGCTAAACTTTTTGTGATTAAAAACACCCTACTATTTCTCATTTTTAGCAATATGAATAATGTTTTTCTAATACTGCTGGCTATGCAAGACTTCCCGGCACAAATCTTCCACCGATTTCCTTCAGAACGTGCGTTTTTCTTTTTCTCCATATTACTGACAGGTGCTGAAGGAATAATTCCTTCTGGTTTCTGATTTGTGATTAGCAGGTCTGAATTAGACCTTCACCTCTGCCTGCCTGTTAGTTAGCGTAATGTTCCTGTGCTTCTGAGTTATTGATACCTTTAAAACATAAAAGGACTTTTTTACTGTAAAGTGCCAGCCATGTGCAACATGTGTGTGCGTGCACATATGTACACACACGACCTCGGTTAGGTAATCCATAGAAGGGTTTATCATGAAAACTGTCCTATCAGCCTCTTTTTCAAATATCTTACAAATAAGTACAAGATTTCAGATGTCTTACAAATGGGTATCTCAAATCTCTTCTGCTTGTTACTAAGCATGTTATACAAATCAATGTCAGAGACCCTATGTCTGTAAAGTGGCACCTGGAAAAGGGCTACTAAAATCCTAATGTGAATATTGCACAGTTATATATAGCCTCTAATTGCAATGGCACACTGAAATCCCAGTCAATCAGATTGATTCTGCTGCTGTATAAACAGATTAAGAGATAAGCCCTCTTTGGCAGAAATCATAATATAATAGGACATGATACATTATAGGAGTCTAGGGTCCATTCAGAGACCAGGAAGAATAAAGGCAAAATTAACATGAGAGAATCACAGTGATTTATGGGCTTTTTCTCTGCCCAATACAAATAATCCCTTTGTTGTGGTTGGCTTTTGTTCACCCATTTGGTCCAAATTATGTAGTGTTCAGTTCTTTCTCTCTGCTGGAGACAGTGTTAATAAAATGCTGGAAATCCATGCAAAATAATGGAAATCAATAGCTTTTTACACCAAAATATTCAACAACTTTTCACTATTACAAAGTCAGGGTAAATGATTTCTTTCTTTCCACAGTGTGATGGCAGTTGTGAAGAATTGGTCAGTACGTTTTCTCTTTTGCTGAATAACTGGCAGGCAGATCAGTGTTTGGCTTCAAATGGCATCAGTACATTAAATATAGATCATTAAGTTTTTTAAAAAATTGAGAAATAAAAATGTTGTTATACTAAGGTGTTTTAAAATATTTTTGGCATGAAATTGAAAATATTCGGTTGTTATTACTTCAGCTTTTAAAATTATCAGGTGATTTTAAGATGGTCAGTTAGTATATGTTATGTTCTTGCAGAAAAATGTTCTAACATAGTTACAGGGTTCCTGTAAGAAGCAAGGCTCAGTGTGAATATTCATCAAAATCTAGAATTATATGTATCTTTCCCTTAGTAGTCTTGAGATGTTTTTCTTCTGCATTTTTCGTTTTATTTCTTTTCTTTTATTACGCTTATGTTGTTTCTTTTTCAGAAGTGAAACACCCCATTCTATGAATGACCTAAGCAATATCATAAAAACTTGGAAACTTTGTGGCAGAGCATATTTTCATATTGTCATCTCGTTTCTAGACCAAAGAGAGGCATTTAACTACGTATAGTAGTTTTACCCACAACCAGTATAAACTATAATACTTTGGAGCATATGAATTGCCCGAAGGTATTAGAAATGAATTTCCTTTTATAGAGCACTGAATAACTAAACAGCAGACTGTCAGACTTTTTTCTTCCCTTTTTGAATCCTCAGGTGCAGGTGAATCAGAATATTGAACTTAATAGGTCTGGGAGCTTTATATATATTATGATAACTTTATAATAATTTGAAAATTCTACATTGTGCATATACACCTAACATGGCAGGTAGTGGTGTTGCAGACTCACGGCTCTAGCACACTAGCAGGACAAGGCTTCCAGGTGCAGATGATCTTTTTTAAGTTCAGATAATAAAAAATTTGCTGCAAAATGTGACCTCTACCCACAAATTTAATCTCACAGATATGTATGCACACACAAATAGAACACAGTCAAATATGCAAATATGCATCCTAATATAGTGTTGGATTTATTACACAAATGTGCTTGTTTGTGTTTACTGTGCAAATAAAACTTTAATAAAACTTTTACGTTGTATGTCAGTGATGCAGTTGTGCTGTTCCACATGATGCACCTCATTTTTAGGCACTAGGTATTTACTGTAGTGGAATATTTTTAAATGGCTTAGGAGAATACAATATGCAACATCACCAAAAATTATGGAATCTTTCTAGAAATACATTTAAACTGGGTCAGCTGCAGCACCATGATTAGTAGCAATAGAGCCAAAAGCTGACTCTGGACACTGAGATACTGTTCCCAATTCCATATTGAAAGTTTCCTTGAATTAATGTAGTCATGAATTTTTTTTTAAAGTCTGCTGTGTATGAGAAGGCTGAGATATTACACAGTGGCTATCATTCTTTATCATATTGAATTCTGCACTCCAAATTGTATTACCTTTAAAATGTTGCTGACATTTTGCTGTTCCACTATTCTGATCCATACAGGTTTTATACCGTAGTATTTTAAGTTCATTCTGGTGCATATAGCAGTGTAAGCAGTACCTTGCATTTCTTGTTTCTTCTCTCCTTGTTTTCTCAGAGAAGTGGGTTCTGTGGAGTATTTGTTTAGGATTTTTCAAGACAAATGCAGCCAACATATAGATACTATTAAAAGTTTACATTAGAGAGGACAGTTTATAGGAATATGTATTGGATTTGGAACAGAATGATTGAGATTTGTGATATTCCTTTGGTTTTGTGGAGTTCAAACTACTCTTCTACTGAACTACTGGGAATGTCCTGCCTTCTAAGGACATTGTTCGGTGCCCAGCTCTGCCTGCACTGGAAGAAGTGCTAATCTAGGTCCAGTATTCCACAGCTGCTCTTTTTTGAAGGATCTTGGCTCAAGTCATTGACAGTGAATGTTGGTACCTTGATTTTATATTGTATGAGAAAGCCAAGAGAAGGAGTACAGGCTAGCTCTGAAGCACTAGAGATGGTCTGGGCTGCTGAGGACATAATGCTGCAGCACGTGGAGTTACCCGCAACCTTGTGGTTTCACTGTGTAGGTCTGTTTCATTGCTGTCACCCAGCCAAGACATGTGAATCATCATTCACTGGTTGAGAAAAGTTTATTGCTCAAGGGTGCTATCACATGCAGCTTAGGACTGGACAAGAGTCTAAGTGATGTCTCTTCCGTACCTCTACTCCAGAACAAACTGCCTGCTTGTAAGAGTGTTCCTTCAGTCAAAGGGCTTGCGCCTTGACTACAGTGTCTTGAAAATGCTATTCTTTCATTATCAGTGTTGCCTTTTTCATACCGTTCAGTTTGAAACAGCTGCTTTTCATCTGTGACCTGGGCTAATCTTAGAAGTTTACCATTTTGGATATAGTGGAGGAATGTGTGCAGAGAGAAGCACCAGTGGACAGCTATCTGTTCAGCAGCAGCTTTTGAGTCAACATCATCTGTGCAGTTCACTGAGTGCCTGAAAGTAGATGTTGACCATTTTGTTGTATCTTTTAAAAATCCATTACTGCTCCCATCTCCATTTGGCTATGAAAAGCTTTTATATACAATTTTATCTAGTCCAGAAATATTAGAATACTGTGTAATTCAATTTTATTTTTGTCTTTAATGTCTGGACCTGAATTAATAGGGCATTACTTTTCATCCTGATATCAATCTTGTTCCTTTCATTCAGATCCAAATTCCTTTGTAGTACATGATTTAATTCACTAAAATGAGGTAAAATGAAACCCTGGTCCAGGGAGCATTAAACTAACATATTTTTGGTGGCACATATGAAAGCAACAGCCTGCTGTATAACTGTTTGTGTTTCCCTCCCCTCTTTTAGTTCCTTAGAGACTTAAAAACTTTTTTCACTCTCAAGAACCGATATCTATATTTGTTCCTCACCCCCCTACCACCCCTTTTCAGCCTTAAGAAAAATCAGTTCATCCATTATTAAATGAGATTAGAGAGATTAAAAATACACTTTTCTTTTATAAAATCAAGTCCCTGTGATTTTTTTTTTAAGCAATTCTGAACTCAAACTAGTTTGGTATTCCCTAACTGAGGATCAGTGCTTTCTTTTGTGGCAAATTAGCTTTGATTTGACAGCTATTTTTGTTCCAAGATTGTATGCACACCAGCTTTTCTGCTGGGGCTTGCCTCTTAGGGACAGTTGCACATGCATGGCTGGTTATGCATCAAATTCTGTAATCCAAAGGGATGCTCCAGGTCATGGTTATTTAAAAAAAAAAAAAAAAGTCCAAGCAAAGAGATGTTGAACCAGAACATGGCCTTGCACCAAGAAACTGTTTATCAAGTTGGAAAACAAAGAAGTATCTGCCCTTTCCAGACTGTTTCTATTCAATATTCTGCTTTTCTTCATCATGCATGCACAACTAAATTGATTGACCTGGTTAGTAATTTTAGAATGAAAATGAAATAGAATATATCTTATACTGAGAGAAGGGTTTAAGTTAGCCTCATAAAACGTGCACGACCTGTAATGTGAATTTCTGTACAACTTGAGAACTGTATTATGGTAGGGAGAAGGTGCTTGAGGAAATAGATAGGAAAAGTCTGGACAATACATTCCAACTTGGTGATCCAGATCTCCAGCCACCTCCAGAAAGGCAGGGTTTGTACTGTTAGCACTCTCAGGGGTAGCTTGTTGATTTAAGGTTATAATCGGTTGTGCTAGTAGCTGGAGGCTACATCGACATTAGCAAGCAGTGCAGTGAAGTAGGAGAGGATCTGAAGAGCAAAACAGCTGGTGTTGAGGACACGATGTCCACACGAAACATGTTTTGCAGAGATTTACTTTGGACTAGATCCAGTCCAGTCTAGTGAACTGGTAATGGCTGGAGCACATTAGGTGCATTCCTGGAGTCCATCTGATTCCTCTGTTGTGAAAGGAATCCAGTTTGTGAGCTTGGAGACCTCTTCACAGTGCAGACCAAAGCAGGGTGATTCAGCCACTGACTTCAGAAAAGCAGTCCTTAACTGAGCTAAAAAGTGAGTGTGAATTTAGCTCTGGAGAAGGAACCCCTTTGTGATAATGCCTTCATTAGGCATCCTGCCAGGTGCCACGTATGGCATCCTGGGTAAAAAAGTTGATTTAATTTTACTTTTGATATAATTTATAGCATAGAGGGAATAACCCTCTGCTCTTCTCCCTTGCTTCCAAAAAAAGCATATTAGTCCTGGAGGAGTCTATTCTACATCTCCAGCACTGATCATGTTCGTATGATAATGCTTCTCTCTGGTTTGATGGCAATTCCGCTTCCCCAAAAACCTGCTTGGTTTTTTCCTTCTAGAGATGTGGAGAAGGTAGACTATTCAGCAGACCGCCTCCTGCCCTTTTCACTTATTTTAGTCTTTGTGAGGTCTGCAGCCTTGCTTTTCAGCTATGTCTCTGCCCCTCCGGTGCTGCTGACCTCCCTTGGGGTAAGCTGGTAGTCAGGCTCAGCAGTAGCTGATTTTTTTCTGCTCTGGACTCACTTCCCCCATGTTGGGTGAAGCAGTTAGCCCCAGATGACAGTTCTAGAGTGCTGTATGGAAACCCCGTCCTTCAGGGAATGGGGTCATGCGTGTTCTTGGCATACTTTGAAAGCCAGTCTTACATCCCAAAATGCCGCCATCTGAAGCTTCTTTTCCCCCATCAAGTCTCTTTAATAATTACAAAGATAAAAGACCTATTTAGAATCTGATGGTGTGATTCTACAGTGTAGAGCTCAGATATAATAAATATAACTTTAGATGCCCCTAGCAATAACTTTTTCAAAAGAACATAACCAACATGTCAGTAGAAATATTGTGGACTGCCGTGACTTCAAATTAATATTAATATACCTTGATACATCTCTTCATTATAGAAAGGTGCACACACGTATCTAGATTGTAGTACATTTGTATACTATCGAATTCATTTGTGCAAATATGTGTGATCATGTAATTATAGTCTGCATTACGGCAATACAGATGCACAGGGAAGCAGGATTAAGATTGTGCTGTCAGCTTCAATTTGAACATCTTGTGGTGTCTGAGCACACTGCAATGCAACATTAGCTTTTGGTAAATCTTTTGCTGCAGCTGCTAGAATTAGGATCAATGTCTGCTTCTCGTTGGCAAGTCACTGCTATCCTAAACTCAGGTATGTGGACTTGGTCATTCTGATCAGTACATTGGTCACCTGCAGCACACAAAAAAAGTGTTAGGAATGGAAGTAATGTCCATGGGGAATGTTAGCTAGTACAGAAAATGGCAGTGTAGCTTCTCAGCAGAAGTGGTCAGTAAGAGCTGTGACACAAATACACGGAGCAGACCATCCTCTGGACCTGGCCACCACTAGTCCATCTTGCTAGAAGAAAAAATGGATTTAGCAAGGACCATCTCTCTCCTTGCCTTAATCATTACAGAACTGCTACTTCTGGAGAAAAAGGACTGACCCAGCATTTAGACCTCGTTCTAGAAAGGAGGAGAATGTCAGTATTTGATTTTTTGCTTGTTTGTACAATGTATCATGAGGTAGTCATTCAATTCTGTTTAAGTTGAATGATTATTTAAAGACATTTTACTATCTACTGAAAGTGCTAGTTAATATGCAGGGACAATAAACAAAAATATTGTTTACAGGGAGCATGTTAAAGCCATTTTTAAGCAAGGCTTTAATGAGATAATACTGGCATGTGAGAATTTTCTGGTTTGCATGTCTTTCTAATTGAGTATTCCACTTCTGTCACTTCTTTTTTAAAGTAAGGGTTATTGCAATTGCACAGCATTTATAATTTGTCCTTATGAAACTGATACATCTACTCACCAGACCGTGACACATTTCTGTAGACCTGTTGATAGGATCTAAACTATACTACTTCTGTGTGCTTTGAATTTGCAAGCAAAAGTCAGCAGGATTGAAAGGGACAACCATGAGTCCTTTACCATGCAATTTTGAAACAGTTCTAATATCTGAGAAAAAGAGCTGGGAGCCTGGATCAGACAGCTCTGTTACGATAGCATGTACAGCTTTTCATGTACACATTACCATCCAATTTTCATTTTCATTGAAAAACATTATAGCTTTTTTTTGCAAGCTTTTTGAGCGCTTATGTCTTTCTCTTTTCCTTCTTTATACATAGTTATACTCTGATTTTTGTCACTGTTTTACTTTATGAAAGATGCTATTTGACATGTCTAGCTAGTTCAGTTATTAAAGGAAGGAAGCAATGAGAAAATAGCATCCTAATATACTCATTATATTCAAGTCAACAGTGCTTGGGCAAAACAGTGCTTTTGGTTTATACTCATATGCCTTACCTATGCAATGATGAGGCAAAGGGGCAAACACCAAAATTTTCAGAGGCAGAGAATGCTTACAGTCATTTTTACGAGCCTTCATGTAATCTTCTCGTTAATATATCCATGACTGCCATTATATACAGCCATTTGAGGAAAAGAAAAATCGCTATTAAAATCATCGTTCTATGTATTTAGAGTCTCACCATCATTTATGGAACTTATTAATGGAACTTAAACTTTTGCTTTTTCATAAAATCATTATTAGTGTTCCCAGGTTTCTGGCACAACCAACTTGGTAAAATGTCATGCATATATAGCTTTCCTATTTGAAAAGCAGTCTAGGAAAGATAATATTTGATTGATTACATGTGAGTAAACCTACTATTTCAGACAACGTAGCTGAACGTATTTTATGCAAAAATGTTAAAATGCATGGTTCTTCTAAAACAAAGATAGGCCAAAACATTGGTAATTATAACAGTCTTTATGCAGGTTCACAGCGGTACAGCAGTTCTCTTTCACTTGATAATTACCTTGTTAAGCTAGTGTCCAGCTAACTGTATCTTTTAAAGAAAAATAATCTGCTCATTAATTCATGGCAGAGCTCCAGCACTCTTCATCAAAGTATTGGTCTGGAAATTTAACTGAGTTTTAGATTTTCTGGACTGAAGTAAGTAGCTCCTTCTCAGATTCCCTCTGGATCATTTGCCACTCTCTTCTTCCATTTCTTATCTCTACTATTATACTTCAAATTATGCTATACTTAATTGTCTGTGTTTGGATGAGTTCTGCCTGGTGCTACATGAACAGCAACAACTGCCTGTCTCAGTAGAAATTAAAGAGTGTGTGATTTTTTTTTTTTTTTTGCCTGTCCAGTTCCCCTCTAAATTTGTTTGTTAAAATTAAAAAAAAACAACAATATATACCACATTTTTAACTCCTCAGATGTTTTTCAGAGTAGAGAGAGACGTGGTTCATGTTGCAGGGATGGCAGATAACACAAGAATCCTTTAACAAAAAATGTAAAAGTTTCCTTGGATGATGTGAGAATGGCTACAAATCCTCAAAGGGAGGTTTCTTCCTTTCTTTGGTATTTCAAATGTAGCTCAGACTTGTTTGGTGGGATTGCTGAGAGCTGTTGGCAGACTTAAATCAGTGGAACCCTTTCTTAAAAGTTACATTTTCTTCTTTTTCTTCATCCAGAAGAAATCCAGCTTCCTGTTTCACATCTTAGATGCCTCATGCTCACTGAGAATAGCAACAATCAGGTTTATCCTGTTGCTGAACTAGCTTAAATATAGACATCTATAAAGACAGCAATAATGAATATCAGCTAATATCCTCTTTATTCTTACAGAGCTTTTGTATAGATTCCTTTGCTGTCACTGAAGATGCTTTTATGATTTCTGTAATGTATTTCTCTTTCAAAACAGCAGAGAAGCTTTCATCTGTCTGCCATCATTACTATTTACAATTGCAATGGCACTAAAGATGATCTTCCTCAAGTTTCCTATCCACAGTATTTTCTCAGGCGCTTCAAAACTGCCAGAAGTTATTTCAGGGATAATACATTTAATATAGACTATTAAATCTGATGCCTTGAATTCCTCAAGACATGTCAGGAGTGACTCAAGCTCTTATTTGTTTTCCCACAGACCACATGAGAGCATCCTTTTATTTGAAATCAACCCAATTTTATCCATTGCCAAAAGTGCAATGAAAATTAGTTCGGGATGGCTGAAAGGTCATAAGATGCTTTGCTAAAGGTATATCTCATCAGAGTCCTCCACCCAGTCCTCTAGACATGCTGCAGAGTAGGAAAGTCCGATTTTCTACCTAAAGAAAAAAAAAGGCATGGGGAGTGGGTGGGTAGTGGTGTTTCAAAGTCCTCCTTTGCTTTTACTTAACATGACTTCTTAAGTAGTCAGTTCTTTTTTGACTTTGTATGGCAGTTGAGTGCCCAGGTCCCTCATACGCTTTCACATCGTGACCTTTTGCATAATCTGAGAACATGAAAGTGAGAGAGGGCAGGAAGAGGCTCTGGCCTGTTGGATCCCCCCTGTGAAGGACTCATTACCCTTACCAGCTCCTAAGCTGTCAGTGCATAGTACCATGCTATGTGACATCCAGAAGTGCCTTTCTGCAGCCTCTGGGATGACTGTAATTCCCATGTGGATGGAAGCTGAAGTGGCTCTAGCAATTGCTCCCTACCTTTTGGTAGGAAGAACCAGACGCTTTTCCTGTTCAGGAACATTTACAGGCATGCGTTGAGCCTGCCTTCCCCTCACTACGTACTTTTACGCTTATAGTTCCAAGGATGTCTGAAATGCTTTGGAAATACCACTTTACTGATTCATCCCACCCTACTCAGCCATCTGTTAGAAGATATCTGGATTTGTCTGGTTTTGGGTTTGGTTTTTTTTTTCCTCATTTTGTCAAAGTAGGAAATCTCCTACAAGATTCAGCCCGGCCCTTCCTTCCCTGTTCAAATAACAATGCATTGCTGTGCAGAATTCTACTGAAGACCACCTGCCTTTCATTTGAAGTTTGGTCAGACTGTGCTATTTCTTTTAAGTTTAGTGGACACAGGCGTTCATCAGTGCTATGTCTCTGTAGGCAGAAAAGTGTCTTTTGGAATTAGAAGGATGCCACACTTCAGAATCTCAGAAAGTGTCATGGTCTACAAGTTTGACACAGTTGGGAACAGTTTTCCTATTCTTGTTTCTGCAGTATTTAGACATCTGAGCTCCTCCAATGCATGAAAAGAGTTGGGGGGGGTGTGTGTGGGGTGTGCTACCACAGGAGCAAATTCTTCTTCTAGCTGGAGATAGTCACTGCTGGGACTGGACAGGGAAACGGGACCTGAGACCTTGAGGGGCACTTGGTATGGGGGAGAAAGAAGGATTGTAAGAGTTTGTAATGTCTGCCGATGGGGTAAACACTGGAGAAGGAGGTAGGAGAAGAATAGATCATAGATATTTATTTTTGTGTGTTCATTTCTAAGATGTACTTCAGGCTCAGTATTTGGCTATAGCAGACATGCAGGGAAACCTAGCACCTCAAAAACACAGTGATCCTCCCCAGACTGTTGTGGGGGTTTTTTTAAGTAAACATCAAGATGAACTTTTTCTCAATATCCTCTTTGAGGTCTTATCTCTTGTGAGCTGGATAAGTAGTAGTCTAAAAATTCTGAAAATAATGAGTCCAAGATGAATTGTATTGCTCTAGTTATATGTAGATGCTAGGAAGAAAATCCAAATCCTCTGAGTTATAATTCTTGAACTTTCACTACAAAATCAGAGTTTTCCTGTAGACTACCCTTCCTAAAACTTTGGACAAGATGCTACCTAGTTAAAAAATTATTTCTGTAGTTAACCACTTCTTTTACTATTATTTATTACACTTACTTCTGTGCTATTGTCACCTTTGCCACATTTTGCCTGAAGGTGAGAGAGTGTGCTGAAGGTGAGAAGGTGCTGAAATAGCATGGGAACAACTGTTTTCTCAGGATCAGCAAAATTACCAAATACCATGCTCTGTTACTTACTACACTAAGAGATCTAATCTGATTTTAAGATCAGAGTCAGTGAAGTCTAACTATGTAACCAGAAGTTTGAAAGCCTGCATGATCTAAACTGGACCTCTTGTGATCTGCATATCACCATAAAGAGCTAAGCAGCTCTTTTTATTTTTCTCTAAGTGTTGCTTGAGATCTGAGAGGAATTCATGGAACTTGCACAGGAAAAAAATCTCTCTTCCACATTGGCATCATTGATCCTGCATTTTCTACAGCAAAATACAAATTAATTTTATGTAGCGCAGAGCTAAAAATCAAAGGTAATAAAACCTTGCAGGTTACTTCTAATCTTCTGTGGTATGTCTGACTGCATCACGTTATCAATGGAGAAAAGACAGTTTCCAATTCAGCACACAGTCTTTTTTGGCTTTTTATGATACAACCTCTTGTTTTTATGAGGAAAATTACCATGCTGTCATTTATTTTGTCTCTGCCTCTTTTATCATCCTGTAGGTGAAAAATTCTGTACCCAGTGATTCCTGACCAGTAGCTGTGCTGAGAATTTGTGCTTTTACATACTACTTTAGTGAGATTTTTCTTCATTAATTCATAACCAAAAGCTACTGTAGATAACACTGTGCAAACAATGTATTGTATGCACTAAATAAAGCTGCTGCCTTCTGTTATGATTTGTGACTGAAGTTACACCTCAACAAGTAGAGAAAGTTTAAGAGATGCAGCGAGCAAAGGATCAAAGTCTTGTCTACTCAGATTGTGAAGTTAATTCTGGTAAGATTTGTTCTGTTGGACAAGATCAGGTGCCTTCTTTGATTGCCTATCCTAAACACTGCAGCACATGGGAGATGGGTATCTGACAGCTCAGCCTGAATGCCTTTCCACATGCACAGGTGCTGGGAGCTTCCAGGCTCATCAGAGAGTTATCTTCCGCACAAATCAACTGTAAATACTTTCTAGTTGACACTCTTGCAAATGGAAGTCCATCCACATCTTAGGTAGAATTAGATGGTGCAAATTCTGGTCATCATGTCTGCAATGAAGTTTTAGTCTTTACTTGCAACACCAGTCCTACTTAAATTTATTTGTTCTGTTTCTTCTATCTGCATTCCTTATTACCGAGGCAATGCTTCAGTGTTAGACTGTGAGGATGATGAACATGGACAACAGGTTTCAACAACAGGGTCTTAGAATATGTTCTAGAACCCGTATTTAAGGCCTTAAAAAATTGCCCTCATTTTCAAAATTCGAAAAGCCCTAATTTTCTACAAAGTCAGTGAAAGTTACTTGCATGGTTGAGGGGAGGATTGTCATAGGCACATGGAGGAGATAAATGCCACATGCACGTGACAAGCCAGCGTGAGGTTAGGTGACTGATACCACTAGTGCAGTTGAAAGTGCAGACCTGAGTATCAAGGCACGTTTTAAGAGCAAATCTGTGCTATGGAGAAAGCTTGTCATGCAAATAGTCAGCATTTTCACCCATTAAGTTTTTAGCCTCCAGGATACCTTTGGTTTATATTTCTAAGTTTCTTATAGGTGAGAAAGCCTCATAGAAGCAGAAGATAAATGCTGGTGTCTCTCTCCGTTATTAAATGTCTGATAGAAAAGGGCAGTGCTTGTCCAATCATATGGCAGTTGTGCATTGGATTTGTGAGGCTAAACAGTTAGTGATTCATAGCTGTCTAATTTTGGATAGGAGAGGTAACCTGCTAGGTTCTTGTGGAAGTCTGAACCTCTTCCATACCACTTCTTCATTCATACCTTCTTGGATAGTAGTGACAGTCTGTGTAGGCTGCATCATCTTGTCTATGTCTATCATTTGCCTTGTAACTGTTAGGTATCCATATAAATATATGGCTAAGGAAATATAATTGAATGAATTATACAATAATTTTATTAGCTGACACAAAAATCAACTTCTGCACTTTTTTCCCTTAGAGAAATACCATGACATTTGTGTAGATGTGAATTAAAAATGCCATATAGGTAGAGCCTGGACTTCTGAACTCTATGGAAAATGGAATATATGTAGCCGTCAGTAACAAAAAACTAGGCAGTGAGGAGGCAGATCTGTCATTCAGACTGATTGGGCTTATATACATTCACCACTTTCTGTATCTTGCACTATGCAGTATTTGATCGTCCAGACAGCTTTTATCAACTGTTCAACTGACAGAAGTCCATTGAAAATTGGCCTAATGGTGTGTGAATTACCTTGCTATGATTCCTCAGACACCCGAGGGCGGCTGTTAAAGGCTGAATCCGATTCACCTCTGTGCTCATGTCAGACTAAGCAGGTGTTGCTTCTGTTTTTATTTGTTTTATCCGATTATTCATTTAACAGAAATTGCCAAATAAAAAACCCTGACAACTTCTTTTAGCTAAAGAGAGGAGAATTTGCTGGAATGAAGTGTTTACTCCTTCCCTAATCTCAGTTTTGTTTCCATTCCTTTAAAACACATATCCATGTTCAATTAAGTTTAGTTTTCTCAAACAGCTCGTTGTCTGTGCTGCTTCCAAAGCAAGCCAGGCTTGGGTCTTTGCTTTATGTATTCTAATGTCCAAAAAAAGACAAAAGGGATCAGAGAAAATTGAAATGGAAGGACCTTATTTACAGTAGGAATTTCTACAGATGTAAATGGCTTCAATCGAGTAGATTTTATTTTGATATTTCATAATTTGCAAACTTCTGTGGCTACTTCTAAAGTGCTGTTCCTGATGTTTACCAGCACTTAAAAGTTTACAAAGAGCAAAGACTTATTGCATTAGTAGATTCATCTCTGTTTCTTTGTCCTTTCCTGTTTTCAAGATTGGCCACTGCCTGGCAGGGAGCATGCTGTTATCTCACCCTGCTCTCTACTATATAACTGCCTCCTGCCTTCCTGTAAAAGGTGAGGCTCTTCATACGCAGCTAAATTGATAGAAACTAAGTAGCATAGTGCGTGTGGTGTGTTACACAAGTTAAAAATCACACACGACATGAAATGCACACTGTGTTTGACACACGAACCACAGCTATGAATGTAAGACCCACTGTGCTCAAGCCCACATTGAAGAAGCACCTTTTTCCATTCTGCAGCAGTCAGAAATCTGTGTAATAAATTAAGTGCTGTATTTCTGTTCCTTATTCTTTGTGCGTGTGTGTGTATATTTTCAAGAGTCTAAAATCATAAGTCATGTCTGCAGTTTTATTTATAAAGCAAAGTCTTTGAATGGACAAAGTTTTAATATGCGCTGTGTGAAGAGGGACATTTAAACCTCTCAGCGCTGCTGAAGCTGTAAGTCAAACTTTCTAGTCTTTGGCTCAAGTCTGTAACAAATCAGGTTGAAATCAGGAAATGCAATGGCTGGTAGTTTAATCTTTTGAGAGGAATTTCATCCTATGGGGAAATGTTCCCACTTAAAAGAATGAATTCTAGAAGGCGGGACCTGAGTCTGATCTCACGTTGGTTTCCCAGTGCTGTCACTCACTGGCTTGGGGCAAGTTGCAAGACTAGATTTACACCCATGTGAAATGTTTATTAGTCCTTTCATGCCTGAATCTAAGCTTGATTATCTAGAGTAGATTTAGACATATCATTTGGATATCTCTAAATTAGATAATAAAGATTGTTTTGTTTTCCTGGCACAACTGGCAAGGAACTGGAACTGGAGAAGCATATCAGTCGATAGAATCCCAAACAAATCCCACTGCCTGCTAGGAGAGCTCAGGCATAAGTTTAGTATCTGTGACCACTTCTCTTGTTCTGGGTTGCACATGGGGATCTGGGTTATCTACAAAGAATGGCAAAAACATGCTATCAAACCAGGTACTGTAGTTCATTTTGTGAGGTCTCTGAAATAGATTATGTGAGTACAAATATTTGTCAGAACTGGTCTTGGCTATTCACTGATTTTAAACAATTGGACGACTGTTGTACTGCTTCCCTAGGTGCTAGAAATCAATGATAATGCCAGACTACTTTGTTCATTGTTATTTTAGAAAATCCCTAATCAAAACAAGTATAAGTGCTGATATGTGCTCAGTGGTGGAGTTTTGTGTGTTCCTTGGAAAGATGATATTCCCTGGAGAGAGAGGAAAGGATTATAAATGATAACCACTTTTTAAACACATCAGCTTGCTCATGTGTGTGGTGTTTTTTATCAGCTTCACAGCAAAAGCTGCATTTGATTTGTGCAGGGATGTGGATAATAAGGAGAGAGGCCAGCGAGCTGATTTTTATAGTCTGTTTGTAGCTTAAACAAAGATCTGGGATTTTGCGGATAAAGACCAACTGAAATACAGCAGATTACGCAGCTTTGCTTTTTTCCAAAGATTTGTTAATTTCCCCCCCACACAGCCTGATTTTCATGTGTCCACTCCGCATGAAAACACGGAGTATTAAAACAGAATTTGTGACAAAACTTCATCAAATCCTGCTCCTTGACCATGGTTGATTCTTTGTATTGAGGAATGTGCCATGCTTAGGCACTGCTGCATTTGTGATAAACACGGTTTGAACTTAGACCACCATGATATTAGCAGGCACAGTTCTTACTGCTAAAATGCCACTGTTCTGGATAAAATCCTTGAAGTCAAACAAGAGGTGGAGCAAGCTGCCGTCTTCACTGGAGGTTGACTATAAATTGGTGGCATGACTCCAGTTTTTCTGTGACACAGTTAGAAAGCTTGACGAAAACTGTACTGCCTTGTCTCCTGTACAGGAGTGGAATGCACAGCCCTGCCAACAGATCTCTCAGTGCAGACAGAAGTAGTATTTTCCCTTTTTTCATTTAATTTCTTGCGAGCATTGTATACTTTGTGCTTAAGTTAGGATCACTTGAATGCAAAGTGGCTTCTGGATGCTGAGAGCTAAGTGAGAATTGCTGTTAAAGTCCAGCACTGTGGCTCCTGCACAGACTCTCCAGTTCACAGCTTGCTTTCTTGCGAAGCTGAAGAAGATGCCTTCACAACAGAGCTGGGACCTCCTGCATTGGATGTTAGCTGGAAGTGCAAAGAACCAGATAAATAAAAAGCATCACAGAGATGCTCTTTGTGAAAGTATCTGTGCTTTTTTTAAATGCATAGCAGAAAGATAGGCAAGTGCAAGGCAGAGCGGCAGGACAACACATCATTTTAGCAGTACTGCTCATTTTCTTATTCTGATGAAGTTTTTTTGTCCAGTGGTGGAAGAAATGGATGTTTTTAAAATTCCTTTTTAGCTTGGTCTAGAATTTAGCTTCTTTCAGAACCTGAGATAAAGATGTTGGTCACATTTATTTTTAAATTCCAAAGGAAACAAATATAGGAATAAAATCATCTTTCCCTGCAGCACTTGGAAAGCAACTACTATTTCATCCATCAGGTACATGACCACCTGGAAATCTGGTTGACTAAAAATTGACTAAACAAAGCTGAATATGCAGGAAATAGTTTCATTGCAGAGAAAGCTGCAAGGACTAACTCAGCAGTGTTCTCGCAGGCTGTGTGATATAGTGGGCAGAGCTCTGGCACAGCTCTGGGGGGAGCATGAGGAGACATGGGTCTCAACTCTTGTAATTTGTAAAACAAGTAAAGCAATGCTTTTGACATATGTGTTTTAATTTTTCTTATACATGATTTATATACTTTACATTTTCAATGAGCCATCCTTTTCTTTTTCCCTTTAAGCAGGAAATAGCAAATTGAAAGAGGTGGTACGGGCAAAATGGAGTGTTCTTAAATAAACTAGAGCTACTTGTAGGAAGATTGAACCAGCTGTCAGTGACTTAGAATAGCTAAGGGATGGGAGCTGATTTTCCTCTTAATAGCTAGACTGTCCCTCATTTTAGAAGACTGCTAGATATTTTCAGCTTATGTTTGCAAATTTGCCATCTTTGCTGTATTCTTACCATAACTGACATCCTGATGAGAGATTTCTGAGGATGGCTCAGCCTGAGTGATCAATTACTGCATATTCAATCTGTAAAGCACTTCGGGTTCTTAGTGAGGTTAAGATGCTGTTTGAGTTTTCCAGTACTAAGGGTCAGACTCTGATGCTGGTCCTCATATTAGCTAGTACCTAATCCTGTATCAACTTCAGTGGGGATCTGTGTTGAATACAATATTACTAAACATGAGTTAAGGTAGCTGACGTAATCCTCAAAAGAATACACGTCATATATAATAGATACAGTTACAAAAACAATGCCTTTTATAAAACCATTGGCTCTACATGAAGAGGAAAATCTCAGAAAATAATATTCAGACCTTTCAGAAAAACAACTATTAAGATCTCCACTTCCAAATCATCAATAAGCATGTTGTATTTTGTGGTGTGCTTTTGAATGGTACCAGGCTGTGAGTTTAGATCATGTTCAGTTCTCTTGCAGGTGTCTGGCCCCAAAACACAGTTCTGAATGACCTGCTTTTTATTTTGCTGATTTTGAAAGGACTGAAGTGGTAGGGCTGCTGTTGAGGGACTGCCAGCCAACTGCCATCCTCAATTATAGCTGGCGTTCTTCAGCTTCAGTAGGGTAAAGTCACAAAGTCCCTTTAAGAGGCTTTTTTGCTCTACAGGAAATGTCATGTTTAAGGTATAGTGGTGCATCTACCATGAAGCGTTCAGTTATGGGGCAAAACATTGCTAAGGGAGGTAAATTTGGTCTCTGGGAAACAGATGAAATAGAAAGCAAGCTAAGAGTCCCTGATATAAATGAAAGAATTAGTATCAAAAGGATAATTGTGATTGTGTGAGACAAACCCTGTGTTGCTCTGACTTTCATACAGCTGGCCATTGAAATTCAGGGTCAGGTTGTGCTGGATACATAAAGGCATATTTTGAAGACTTGATCCAAAGGGAAAAGCTTCCAGTGGGACCGGCTCCATCAGGACAGGCTGCAGCCCCAGACTAGATGGATTGGTATGGCTGCATTCATACTGTAGGACCTGAAGCAGAGGCGTGCTCAGTGTTTCCTTTCCTGTTCGTGATGAGCATTGGCCAGTGCAGGCTTTTAAGCTGGCCCCCCCACGCAGGGTGAGGAAACCCCTGCTCCAGGCAAGAACATCCTCCCCATGACACAAAGTCTTTAGGTCAGCACCAGGGGGAATTAATTACCGGCAATTTAGCCTTGCTGCTAGCCAGAAGGTTCCCTCGTAACTATGTCCCATATTTTCAGAAGTGGGTTATCTCGGCTTAGCTCAGCATGTTGACTTCATTAGGGGCCTTTGAAGGTACCTGTGTGCTTGCTCCTGCCAGTGGAATAGGCACTCTGCGTCTCCAGTCCCCGCTTTGTCGCAGGCCAGAAGCAGAGTATGCCCCAAAGTTGGGTAGCAGTGGCAATCCTCAATCCTCTGCATTTCCCAAGTGCTGCTTCCAAGAGCGCCAGTCAGCAGGAAGTAATTTCTGTGTCTTACTGTCTTGTTTTGTGTGTTCCATTGATCCACTCAGCACTTCAGAAATGGTAGAAACATGACCTTTCCCATGAATTTTTAACATAAGGGCCCTTACCTTGCAAACTTGCCTGCCTCTGCACACCCTAGAGGACTAAAGTCAGAGCAGCTTGATAGGGCAGCAACATTTGTTAGCAAAGATCATCCTGAATCTGGCAGAACTGAAGCCTAAATACTTTCTGGTTCTTCTAGAAATGTCCAACAATTTTAGGATTTTTCTTCTTTTAAAGGTACTAAGCAGAATCAGTTTTTCAACCTGTGCTTTAAATTAACTTTCTGACCATACAGCAGTAATTTCAGCCTGTCTTTCTTAGTCTATAAAGTGAATTTTTAATGCTTCAGTTTACAATTTGGAATAAGATTTTATGATGTTCTATTACTGTACATCAATTTGACAAGATTCTACTATTAAAGTTAAATGTTTTAACACACATTTATAGTTGGAAACAATCTCTGTAATTGTGAGATTGTTTAGCAATAAATACAAACTGAAATAAGTAAATTTTATCTGTTGTGAAAATAGTCTGTCATTGTTAAACAGAACTTCTAGTATACACATATTATTTACTATTATTTGATTATTTACATTGCAAAGTGTAAATTTAATTTACTGTTAAACAGTTAAATTACAGCATTTGCAAAGCTAAGCTGCCAGTAATTTGACTATAAATGTATGCGATTTTTTCCCTGAATGCTTTACACAAAATATTATGAAAATGCATATATTACAAGAATCCAGAGAGGGAGTGTAATTCAAGCTCTCCTAATTTTTATCTGAAAATCTATCCATTTTCAGCATTAGAAAGTAAGATGCAATAATGTATGCAGAGTGATAGAACAAGGGATTCTGATGGCTTTCAGCATCTAACACCCTTCTTAATGCGTCAAGGTTTTGATCCTTTAAGATACCATCTTGAAAATCATTGTGAAGGAAAGCTACTATAATGTATGTGATACAATGCATCTGGTATCTGCTTTCATGCTTTTTTTTTTAACTGCCCTTTTTTCAAGTGCTTTAAACTCATACGGATTTTTGAACCGGTTTCCATAGTCAACAGTTACTACTGGCAACAGTTTTCACATAATTCACCAAGGTCTGGGTCCTACAAGGTGTTGACTGCTCTGGTGCTGATCTCACAAGGGTTACCTCGGCTTTGACCTGAGCATGCATCTCTGTTCCCTACTGACTTAGTACAGTGCTAGCAGAAGGGCTCACATCTGGCTCCTGGATTTGGGGAGGGAGCAGCCTAGTTAGTGGATAGCAAAGTAAGAGACCTGTCCGAGACTTGGTATCAACAGCGTACAAGCCCTGAAAATGAAGAAGGTCTGAGTAGAGGTTCTAACCCTTCCTTGCTGTCCATTCTGACTTCCAAACTGAAGGCCTTCAGTTCAAATTCTTGCTGGCATATGCTTCTGGATGGCAGAAGCTACTGTCGTGTATGTCTTCTGCCACATAGACATCAGCTCTGGTGGCATACAGAAAGGAAACATATGGTAAGGCCAGCCGGTCCACTGACAGGACTAGTCAGGTGGCAACCTCAGTTTTGAAGGGTTAGTAAGAATTTTTAGATTTTTAGTGGGTCATTGGTGTTGCTGGATATTTTCTTCATCTGTTTTCTGCTACTGTGGAATGTACGGAACATTCACAGATCATCGGCCACTTTGACACTTTAAATTAAGCAGAGGTCTTAAAAGATGCCTATGGCTATCAGTTAATTTGGCAGAGACTATACAGACCTACTTTAAGTAATCAGTTTGTCCCATCTCAAGCCTAGGCACTTAAAATTGGCATTTTCTTATCTTAGCGGTGCATTCTGGATATGTCCTTTAGTTTTTCTGCTACTGGTTGGACCCTTGTGTTTAATTCTGTCCCTGCCTACATAGGGACTGTGTCTCCTCTTCTGTATCTGTACTGTCATGCTCTTTCTTCATGTTCTTTGGAACAGAAGTCAGAGTCACAATTTGTCTTATATATAATCAGCCAAACAAGAAAATATTTTAAAATTCGATAATAGAGAGCAAAGAGAATTTTAACATAATCAATAAATGAAAAGCTGAATTGCTTGTGCAAGTGCAGTCGGAATGATTACAATTTCACCGTCTTTTCTCTTCTTCAGCTACTCTACCCACCCTCTTACTCCATCAAAACTCTCTGTTAAAAATCTCGTCCTGGCTTTCCGTTTCCTTTAAGGTCTGCTTCTGTACCCATCACCTGTTTCACTGCTGCACACTTGACAAACCAGAACAGCATACGTCTTTACTGTGCTGTCATGTGCAAGAAGGAAATTAAAGTGTTTTGTGAATCTTACTGCTAGTTTCATTTCTACATGATGTGGTACAGTGTGTTTGCACAAGCTGTGCTGACAGATAGGATGGGGAACGTATACCTACCTTGAACAATTATTGTCTTATCAAACATTAGTTGGCTGTGGTTTTGAGTTAGATCTCCTGCAGAGAGAGATTCAGTCAGTGATAAACATACTACGTGTGTTCTTCACATCTCTTTTGAGTAAATTTCCATTCAGAGCAGCATGGTATTAGAGAGGCACCAACTTGGCTGGATAGTCATCGACATGGCTCTGGCTTTATGTTCCTCAGGTGCACCACTACCCCATCCTGTAGCAGCGTCTGGTTTATTTGTAGTCAGCAGACTCACAAGGAAAGCCTTCGTGAGTACCAGCACAGGCAGCTGGCATGAACCAGTTGTTTGAGATAAGCAAACCCCTTTCTAAAGTCTGTGAAAAAACATTATTTGGAGGAGTAAGAGGTCAGGATGTATCTTTTTTAACACCAGGAAAGCCTCTCATTTGAATCATGCAAGCAAATTTGCTTGGTGCTTCTTGTTCTCTTGCTCTGTGTTACTGAGTCGCACGTATTGAGTTCCTTGTCTCACAGTAGCGTGCCATGGGTACATCTGTAAAAGGTCAGTATATAATGATATAGCAGTTTGTACTTGACAACATTTTTCACACTGGATTTTTTCTCCTAAACATTTCTGAAAAATATCACACAGTTTTTAAGCACTTCTGAGCTGAATTTGAAAAAGCTGCCGTTAGGAATTCGCCATCGCACTGCTCACCCATCCCTAACCTTGAAATGTTTAGAAATAAATAAATAAATGGATTAGCATAAAATAATATAGTAACCCACCGAATTTATTTAGTTTAATTTATGCTAATCATGGCATATTGGTGCTCTGGCAGATAAAATAAAGCTGGTGGAGAAGATTGCGTCGCGGAAGCTATGACAATTAACCCTAGAAATTATCGCTCTGAAAGTGGGTTCAGCTTTGCCATTGAAAAGAACCAGTCCAGCAAATTCTGTTAACTGTCAGTAATAAGATGGATTTATTATTTTTAGGGGTGTGTAAATGTATTTTTTTATTTTTATATATACACGCATATGTACACGTATTTTCTTAGGGATGTGTATATTCCTGTTAGATATTAGCAGTTAGAATATTTGAAAAGATGAAAATACAACTTAATCCAGAAGTGAATTCATGTTATTTTGCATAGACTTTTAACTATTTCTGGCTTATAATTATAATTATTTTTTTTCAGGTTAGATAATATACTATTTTAGGAATAAATGTACATAATACAGAATTTAATATTAGTTTAGGCTTTCAGTAACATCAGAAGTACTAAAAATGACAAGAAGAAAAGGTTGTAATCGTCTTTACTGCTGTTTGATCAGAGAAGGATAGATGGACTGTATCAGGTTGCATCTATTATAATTGTGCTTTGGCTCTGGCTACCAGAGGAAGCATACAGCCCACAAAAATAAATACAGTTATTATCATAAACAAACAACTATCTCAGGGCTTCTCGTGTGCTCTAGTTCCTGCGTGTGCTGATTTGCTTTTAGATGTAAATTAACTCCTTTGGTTTCTGACTTACAAATTTGTATAGCACTCAATGGAAACAGAATTCTAGCTGTGACTTTTTTCCATACAAAATGAAAGATTGAAATTATGGGGATGGGGTGGGGGAGAAAAAAAAATGTTCCCTTCTTCACCTTAGACCACATTGCATAAGATAAATGTCAAACAGGATTTAAATGCAAGCAGTATTTGAAAAGACAAGTTATTTTTACTGTTTGCTAGGTTGGGGTTAGGATTTTTGTTGTTTTGATTTGTTTTTTAAGGAGTAGAACCACGGGCTTAAAGGTGATGGCAAGGATTTTCCAAAAAAGATGTCTCAATTAGTTTTTAATTTGATTTAGAACATAAGTAGGTGGCCTGATTTTCAATATTGCTGGGCAATCCAAGGCCCATGAGAACTACAGGTTGCCCACTGTTTTTAGAATCCATCCATTTGTTTTGCTGCTACTTTCTGTGGCTTTAAATCATATTATCTTGCACCTTAAAACAGTTCTCTCCTCCTGGTTACTGCCTGCAATGTCTGAACAAATGGGGGGAGCTGAGCAAGTAGATGCTTCTGCACAGGGAAGAGTAAAACTGATCATGTGCAACTTCTGCCACATACACAAAACAAACATGAAAACAAAGCTCATTTTCTCAGATGCCTTTTGTTTGCTGTTACTGTTTGAAGCAAGGGTCACTAGCAAATTTTCAGGCACAATTACACTCTCTTACGGATTGCATTACATGTTGAACTTGCATAATAGTTTTCATTTGAACTTCTTATTTTCAGTCCCTTGTGAGTTGCCAGAGTGTTCACTTGGGGGTTAAAAATGCTCCTGCTGCATACCTGCCTGGAAATCCTGTTTACTGGTCTGAACAAGGTTTGAGCCATTTTCGAGTACAGACTGAGCTAAAACATACTTTTCCACTGTTACAGAGAATATTTGTGGACTCCGACAGCTTGTTCGGCTATAGGTAGAAACTTGAAATTTGGCATGGAAATAGCTCTTAGGAAGGAGAAGCGCTGTTGCTTTTTCTAGAGAAAATTGCTTTTGATTTGACTGAGCTGTAAGCCTTTGAGCAAGTGAAAATAAAATTTTCTTGTCTGAGCTTACAGGGTGTGCAGCGGAGGAAAGACTCTGTGCATATGGTTAATTTAGTGAAAGTGCAGAGTATAGTGCAATATGCTTCTGAAAACGTGTGGAAGCACCTGAGGCTGGGACTTTATAAGGTATGAGGGACACATCGAAAGAACTTTCAGATTTGAAGGACTAAGCCAACGGCTTTCTCCTCTCCTCAGCTCCTAGAGACCTCCTAACTGATGCTCATAACATAAGCAAGTGTTTTCCTACACACACGTAGTCATATGGTTCAGCCCCAGAGAAACAGAAGAAGGCGGAGACTTTGTACACATGTTTTTAACCTCTTGTGGAGTTGAAATTACATTATGGTGGCACTACAGAAAGTACATCAGGCCTATCCCACTATATACACCACGATCCAGGTAGCAGGGTTTGTATCCAGTCTATCGCTTGCTAAGTCTGCTGCCTCAGTTTCTTCACTTCTAACTAATTTCAATCCCATATTTAAATCTTTTAAAACCACTTTTCAGGTACATGGTACAAGTTTCCTTCAAATTCATTTTTTCCAGCCATCTTTCCAAGGCTGACATACTCCACCCAGTCCTTTAGCAAAGCTTCATTTTTTTTTTTAAACTTTTTGGGTTTTTTGGTAGAATTCCCGTAAGGTCTCTATAGTCTTGTCTTCCTTAAAGCTCAAACTGCTGCTCTGGACTCAACGGCACAGGACAGTGGCATGTTCCTTCCAGAACAGCTTTTGTTCCCTGGGCAGACAGCAGCTCTCCTGAGCTCTGGCAGCTTCTGCCCTGGCTCCAGCACCTCCCTGCCTTTCTCGCTGACAGAGCCCTGAGCTTCCTTTCATGTGCAGCGGTGTCACCTGGCTGTCACTTCATGAGTAGATCTTCAATTCCATCACCCATGAAGCAGATGAAATTGTTGAACCCAATATACACTTAAAAAGCCAGCTCTGCGACAGGCCCGAGCGCTTTACGCTGTGCAATTTTACTATCTAAAG
Source organism: Gavia stellata (assembly GCF_030936135.1). Taxonomy (NCBI): domain Eukaryota; kingdom Metazoa; phylum Chordata; class Aves; order Gaviiformes; family Gaviidae; genus Gavia; species Gavia stellata. Next base: position 17,594,823 of record NC_082598.1, on the reverse strand, counting down.
CACTACCCAATTATAACTCCTCTGACAGGTGGTGCTGATCGAGGACCCCCACAACAGGGTCAAATCCAGTCTTCCCAAAACATTGTTCCGTCAACCCCAGCTTGACTCCCTGCCCACAAACGTAGGTACTGAAATTACACCGGTGCTCGGGGGCAAAGCAGTTTCTCACTTGTGTACAGTGAGGTGAACAAAACCTGCCTGCAGGACCTTCCTTCACCAGAGGTTCCTCGCCAAAGGCTGTAGGTGGAGATCAGAGTGTCAGAGCAGGGGTAGATCCATCATAGATCTACCTAAATCCATCATAGATCTACTTACCGTAGAAGGATATAATTATGATTTTCATATTTCCCTTGTCTTTATCACAAAGCTGTTTTCTCCAGAAGAGCTGCCAAATAGACACATCATTCACGCTTGCTCAGGCCTGCCTGTTGGCCTGTCCCGCTCCGCCAGAGCCAGTAATGCTCCTGACCCCATTGGACTTGGTCCCCATGGAGTTTTCAGAGAAGGGATGCTTTTCTTCCTTAGGCTTCTAGCTGCCAGGCTTCCCCAGTACAGACCGTCACAATATCAAAGCCAACTTATTCACTGCTAAATTAATTATGTTGTTAATTGGTTAACCTAGGGCAGACTGTATGGAAAAAAATGCTTAGTGTGTGTTTGCTGGCAAGAGTGGATGGAGCTAGGCAATGGAGATGCACAGATTATGACAGTGGGACCTTTTCATTGTAAAACGTTGGAAGATGTACTGTTGAATATTGTAAAATGTTGCTAATATTATTTGAAAACACGACGTCGTCTGGAATTAAATCATCGACACGTGAGGACTGAGTGTAGGTAATTTTGGTATCTCTTCACTTTTTCATGCTTAACAGGTATGGTCTTACCATTCGCCTAGCTGCCTGGTATACAGAAGACAGCATGGCACAAAATGGTAATGGGGTGGTGCCAGTTGAAATGGCGAGCTGCAACAGCTAGATCCTAGGCTTTGAATCTGGTTCTAGCAAAAGGACAGGATGCCACCATGGGCATTAAAAAAACCCAGAAAACTAGAAAAATTTCCAAAGGTAAAAAATCTCCAGCAATGTGCTGCAAGGAAAAAAGCCTAATTAAATTTCCCAAATCATTTTAGCCCCAGAGCTTGAAAATGTCAGTAAATAAATTATTGGTTATGCAAAGATTACTCTTTTCTGCTAATAGAGCATAGGAAAGAAGAAGCAAAGCCACTAGGGGTTCCTTCTTTGATCCATAGCAGGTAATAAAAACACAGACAATACCACCAAAATGAAGGGGGAAAAAAAAAAAAAGACATTTCCTTTCATAGCTGTCAGTCTTCTCCTTGCTTTGGAAGGGAGGAAGGCAGGTCATCACTCGTGCATGCGTGAAATTCAGCCTTGTTTGCAGTACGATTGTATAAATGGCACTTTATTAAAAGCTAACTGTTATTTGCAGACTTTAAACTTAAACACAGACAAGTTCAGGGACAGATATAAAATCAATATAACTCTTCAAGTTGCAGACTTTGAAAGGCATCTATTAAGAGTGTAGCAAATGATTTACTGATAAGGTGGTTTGCTGATCTGTTTGTTGCTGATTTGCTATACCTTGTTCGTTAACATGACTGCAAAATGGGACTGAGAGCTGCGTTTGATTCTGCTGTAGGACTTTTATTTCATCCTCTGAAAAAATTGAGAGCAGCATATCTGAAAGTTTTTACAAGAGAACTCCTAACACCTAATGTGAAGACACAATGTATTTTTCCATAAAACGTGCTGTGCATTTCAGATGATTTTTTTAAATAATGAACTGTGCTAAAAATCTTGATTTATTTTGGAACGATTAGGTGCATACAAAACTCTAGTAATGTGTAAGCAGAGGTAATGAAATGCTGGGTTCCTGACTATGCCTTTAACTACTTCTTACTGTCTTTATATGGATTCTGATGAAATTATATATGAATTCTGCAGTATTAATATTAATAGTGTTTTCCTTGTACTACATGGACTGAAGTGAGCACAGTCGCCATGAAACAGAGTGCCAGTATTTCCTTGATGGCCCCGCCTTACTACATTAGTTTTCTAGCTTATCTGGTTCTGAGTACCATCTAATAGGTGAGTGTTATTCATTTCAGCAACATTAGTTTGATGTCAAATGTGACTTAGGCTTTGAGGTTGATGGGATGATAAGTAGCCCACCGTTTCCCCCTGTGGGAGATAATGTCTGCACCAACCTGCCTTTTTACATTCAAAGGTCATGTCCAGTTGAGAGAGCAACATGTACAAATGGGATTTTAGGTACAAATTACCTTTTGCCCCTGAAAGTACAAGGGGGTTATGACACAATAAATATGCAGGTTTTTCTTCAATGTTACCTGTTCCTATGACTATTCAATCAATTTTAACATGTACACAGTTTTAGCTTATATATGCTTGTCTCTTTAATTAGATCTTTCCCCCAAAAAGTCAGCTTTTCAAAGTCAAAAGAAGAAAAAAAACCTGCAAGCATAGACTGGACAAGTGTCTTTTTTATATATAGTCACTGTGATGAGCACAGTAGAAGAACTCCTATATGGTTTGAGGACAACAGATGGAAGCACTTTAGAAAATTTTTTTCTGAAGAGCTTTTTAAGTGACTTCAACGATGATATATTTTTGCCCATAATTTATATTTAGTATTTTAGGTTTCTCATTTTACTACCTACTCTAGAGATCTGAAAAAAACTAAAATATGAAAAGAGGACATATAAATACATACTGATAGAGTACTGAAAATGTGATGGGAAAGATTCTTATCACTTTCCAGTCTGTATTGTGAAAATATAATTTTTTAATTGTGGTATTTGATGCATAGGCAACCATATTTTGGACCAACATGAGTTTTAACAGGTGAGGCATCATTTTGCCCAAGGAAATTCTGAGTTTATGGCAGTATCCCTGCCAGACCTCTAAATCCTGTTACCGTGACACTTATGGTGACACTAGTGACCACCACTGTTATGGGTGTAAATTCTACATGCACTGAGCTTTTATACACAAGTTGAAGGGTGAGTGAGGGAGGAGGAAGAGGAGACAAGGCTGTACAACGGTTCATGACTGGCTTAAGGGATATTAAATCAACCTTAAATCCTTGCCAACCGGTTAGATGGATAGCGCACTGTTTCTAAAATTTGCAAGTCAAAGGGAGACAGGCCTAAATTCTTTCCGCTATGAAACCCCCACAGTCCTCTGCCTTTCAGGCAGAAGCAAAAAGGAATGGAAAATTCCAAACTAACGAGCTCTTCATTTTTTTTTTTCTGCAGTGCTGTGCTTAGAAAAATTGCACTCTTTTTTTTCTAAGGCAAAGAAGTAAAATTAAAGTTGTATGACTGTTATAAATATTACATGTTCAGGGTATCAAGAGTACCTGTAGTTCTCTGGTTTCTGAGGGTGTTTTTGAATTAACCCTTTTATAGATACCGGGTATTGGGGGGAAAGGATAACATTCATGCTTAGTCAAATCTTATGCTGTCTATTAAGGAGAAAGTATCCTATCTTAAAGGGGCACTCATTGGAGTAATAGTTTGTGGTATTTGTATGTACACTTGTTTGCACATCTGTTTTGTAGAAGTGGACTGTAGAGCATTGAGAGATGTAATGACTTGGCCAAGTTTGCCCGACAAGTCAGAGATGGAGCAAGAAACAGAACGCAATATCTTCAGTCCAGATTCTGTGATGCTTTGTAAATCCTTCAATTTTACTGAATATTAGAGATTAGTCAATGTAGATGTTGGTTCCATATTAAATACGTATGTATTCAGCAGCAGAAGGATTCAGGATTCGAGAAATGGTGAACTTTTACTGAGTTTCTCAAAAGCTGAGACAAATATGCTGTCCTGTTTCATTGGCATGATTCAGAAGAACTTCTCACTGGTCCTTTGGGATGAGTAATGTAAGACAAAAGGAGGTTGGAGCTGCCAAATTCCGTGGCTGAGACGTCCTAAATCTGAAGGACCCATACAAGCAGGAATGGAGTGTGCAGGAAAGCAGGCTCTCCTGCTGATCTGGACAAGAAACGTGTACTGTGCAGTGCGCTGACGTTCAGGCAGTAGATGTTGCCTGGAATTCACTTTGTCATGAACTTCACTTTAGCTGAGCACTGCTCTTGCAGGGGATGAAGTGCTCCCAGATATGCTTCCTGCACGGTTAAAGCTCATGTGTAGCTTTCTGCTGGGTCTTGTATAAGCAGTAGAGAGTCTCTCTATGCCCTCATTTCACATATTCGCAACATCTTCCTACATAAAATCTATCTGTAATTTAACCCATACTGTCCAGATCACAATGCTTAAGAAGAACTTCCATCCTAAGTCAAAGTCAAAGAGAATACTGTCCAATTTATTGTATTTCTTCTTGTGATACTGTGGATAATTTTTTAAAGCTGCTTCACTTCTGCCTCTCCAATGACTCCAGTGAACTTACTCATTGGATCAAACTTTGCTTTTCCCTTTCATCCCCATACCCCAACCACACACCCTAGCATCTCTCTGCCTGCTTCCAGTCTTCATTTTGCAAGCTGCTCACAGCCAGTAATAATGATGTCCTTTCATTTTCTTCATAATCTTTAGCTGTCTTTGGGCTGGTTGATGTTCCCATAATTTAGGTAAATGCTACCCTATTTAAATAAACAAACATATTAAGTAGATTGTCAGGTATTAACATAAACAAGACATCCTTAACATAATTATTTTTCTGTGCATTAGTGCTTCAGGAGTGGATCTTTTCTGTGTACAGCATTGTTAGACTGTTTTTGGGGAAATGAGTACCAGCTCTTAAATTCACCACTCTACTGCAGAAGGAATTGGTGATCTTTGAGAAAATGTACGATTTTGGATAAACATAAACAGCTTTCCTAATTGTGTCACAGGCAAGAACAACAATTTGAAAAGATGTTAAATTTTGTATTTAATTTATGTGGCAGTTCTTAAACATTCCCCAACATGTCTGTCTCTTTAAAGTATTCACTTGCTTCAAAGCTATTTTTGCCTCTGACCACTATCTGATGAGAAATTCACATGTGCTAAATATACCCATGATAATAATCTTATTTTCAGTCTTCCACTAAAAAAGCTGATGGCCTAAAAGGGATTTGAGTCCTCAGTGTAGCTTCCCTGCCATTATTTTTCCAGTGGATTTCAGGTGAAAGAAATGGTTAGAATGCTAAGCAATAAATATTGCTGTAATGTTGTTTACCAATTATTTTGTCAATATAACAATAATATAGCAATAATAATATGTCAATATAACAATAACAGTATATACAATAATAACAATGATGTTTGTCTCACAAAGGATTCTTAGTAAATAAGTGACTAGAGAGGGGGTTTTGGAGAAATTAATTGCTCACACATATAATACAGTGCCAGGTGTGAGTAGTATAATTCCACCTATGTGATAAATTCGGGACAGAAAGCAGTGTTGCAAAATTGTTGAGTTGTTCAACCAAACTTCAATTTGATTTTCAGGTCTCTGGGCTACTGCTTGAAATACAGACCATGGCAAACCTCTCTGATCAGTATACATGCATTGTTCTTTCCTTGAAGTCAGTGAGACTATTGCAAAGTCACCTCAGAAAGAGTGGGTGTTGGAAGCCAGGTTTCTTCTGGAACAGACCTAAATGCCAGTTTCCACTGATTATTTTGGCATGTTTAGGGCAAATGAAGTGTGCCTGTATGATTGTGTGCCTGTATGATTGTGTGCCATGTTTTGTAGCTAGACCACAGCTTGATTAGAACTCTTCTGTTGTTTCTGTGTTAGTTCTTTAGCTGAAGAAGTAGAAATGTTAGTTTTTGCATCCAGCAGTTTCTGATTTAGCTCAGGTGAATGATAGATAGGGCTTTGGTACAGCTACGGTGTTAGTAAATGCTGAGGCTCTCTGCTGTAATGCCCTGCAGAAAGAAGAGGGCACGCTGGTACATGGTGCTTTGTTGCCTTGGAAGTATTTATGTAGCCTACAGGTAGCAATGTCTGTATTTTATCTGTCTCTGCCTGAACTGGTCTACACAGAAGGCAGCAGCATCCTTGGTGTCCACCAGACATTTCTGTGAGCTGAAACAGAATAAAGCTGCAATGAGATTCTGAAGGCTATTGATGCAAACAGATTAAGAATGAAAGATTAAAACAAACAAACAAAACCCCCAAACATCAACAACACCACCACTAAACTCAAACCCCCAAGATTTAAGAATCTAGGCATAATTGTTGGAAAAAGGTGGAGGTGAATAAACGCGAGTGTTACACCAACAGTGGTTTTATTCCTGCATTGTTTTTCTGATTAAGTCAATCTGGCAGAGTGGGAGTATTTTTGAGAGTGAGAGCAATGGGGAAGATCTCAGCCAGTGTCTAGAGAATACGAGGCGCTGTTTTTGTGAGCTCCAGAAAAGTTACGAATCTATTTAATGAACTTACTTTTCCAGAAAACAGGTTCATTCTCAAATGTTTAACTAGCATGGCCAAAACTAACTGCTTGTAAGTGAGAGATCACTCTCCAAAATAGCATAAGATTTAAAGAACATAGTATTTTTTTTATTTTGTCACTTGATTTCAAATGTTTTGGGTGTGTGCTTGTTCAGTTTTGGTTTTCTTCTGCAACCACTAAGTCTATAAGGATTTTCCTTTTATCACAGGAAGGCTGATTCTTATTCTGGGACCTGCTATTTAAGAAAGTGATCAACTATCATTAGACTTTCAGTAAAATTATCAGCTAATCATTTATGGTAGACTGCATTCTTCAGAGCACTATCAATGAACCACAGAGATGCTCTCACCCACAGGCCACCATTTCTGACTCCCATGAGACGAAGGCTGATACAGTCATGCAGAGTGTGAATTTTACTAGAAAACTGAAATAGCAAAACTGTACTTACAGCATACATATCAGAGGTAGGTGGAGAAAATTAAAAATCAAAACACCGATCAGGACCTAAACTCTTCATTTATTTTAATTTAATTTCATTTTAGATTTGAGCTCAGACCTAAGTATTTGTAACTTTTAGGTTCAATAAAGATAATGCGTATAGGATCTTTTTCTACCATGATTAATTTTGAGGTTTGTGAGCAGTTCCAACACTTAATCTGTGAGGGTCTCCACTTTTGCATGCTTACTCATGGTGGTAGTTCTCCTTGAAGATTTGGATGAAGATGGTATTTACAAATTCCCATCGATCAAAACAGTAGTAGAAGTTACATAATAAAGACCTTTATCTGAACATTAAGTGCTGAAATTAAACAATAATTCCAATTATAAATTATAATTATTTTGCTTAATTGCTTACCATGTCAGAACATACAGATAGATAAATGTCTTTCTAGTAACATTCTGAATAAAAGCATAATATTAGTGAGCAGGTGAACATTTTCTTCTTCTACTATCAAACTGACAGAAAAATACAATGCAAATGTATTGTCATAATTTGAAAACACATTCCTTCAACAAATATTTGGCTTGGGTTAAGAAGTGAGGAAGATTATAGCTGTCTTGGTGTTTTATACTCAAGTGATGTTAGTTATCTAACAGGAAAAATTAGGAATATGGCAAAGAACAGCACGGAATTCTGCATTATAGAAGTACATTTTATTTAGTACATTTTATTCTCTCTTGTATATGTTAGGTGAAAACAAATGACATTTATCTTTGGTTTCTTTATGGTACACTCCACTACCTCACATGAAGGTTTGTCACAACTTAGCAGTACCAATCAATGTTTGAGAACATACTATTTTAAGAAATTAATCTGTAGCCTAAACTAATGACAGGTTTTCTTCATCTTGAAGTTGTTTTCATGTTTAAACGGAATTTGCTTATTTAGAGAAATAAATTCTGATTATTTGTCTGATTCATGGACGTAAAAAAATCACTTTGTGTCAATTCTTGGGGACTAATTTAGCCACCTAGTGTGGTGTGAACCTTCAAATATCATGGGGATGTGATACTTGTGCTTTATTTACTAGCTCAGTTTACAAACTCTGAGAATTGTCATCTTTAGGTAGGGGAAAATGGACATAGGCATACTGCCCTTTTAAACCAAAAATTAGTCGGTCAAGTGAATCATAGAAATATTTAGCTTGCTAGGGTTGTCTGAAGGCCATCTGGTCCAAATTTTGTCTCAAAGCAGGGCTAACGTCAAAGCTAGAAGGTATTCTGAAAGGTATTCTAGGATCTGGTCAGTGACAAAATAACCTATTCATTATTAATCTTATTTTAAAAAATTATTTACTTTAATATTCCTTTATAAAAGAAAATAAGTGACAGTTCTTCCAGAAATGAAATGGTGGGTCTTTAAAGCACAGGTTTCTGTATTGTATAACACAGTCTGGATTATCTCAGCCTTAGCTCAGTGAAATGCCATCATTTTGTATGTATAATTTGCTAGACTAGTGCTATGATTGATACTTCAGCTTGCTACACATGCTAAAAGATCTACAAGGAAAACAAACCATTCCTTTGCCTTTTACTGATAAATAACCTGAAAGGCTGTGGGAGATCTCTCCAGGCAGAGACAGAAATTGAGCTGATAGATCCAACTTTTATCCACTTGTTTGGAAAAAACTTGTGCTTTCTGCTTGGTTGTCATGCCCATACATACTAAAATACATGGTTCTCCCATAGCTAGAAATAAAATCTCAGTTTTCTGTTTCCTTCACTACTGTCTAGTAACTGTAATAGCAGGTAATTGGTCATTTTTCCATCTGGCTCTTAGTTCATATAGAAGCTATATAACTTGTTTGGGCATTAGAAGTCCATGGTCAGAAATTGAGAGTGCATGTAAGAAACATGACCAAGTTTTCAACAGGACAAGACAGGGTTGAAAAAGAAATCAAATTGAGTTTATTGATTTGACAGTATGAACAAGTCTTCTGCAATGAGCACCAATGTTTTGTGGTAAAGTTTTATCTTAATCTTTCAACTGAAATCATACAACTGAATAGGAGTATTTTACATTTCAGCCACTTCTCAGACTTGGATTTGTGTGCGTTTCTCCTCAGTGGCATTGTAGATGGGAAGCTGTGAAAGCAGATATTCGTATCTTTTGGCCTCAGTGGTCACTTTCCATTGTTTTATGAAGCAAGGGGGATAGAGAGAGTCCATGGTGGTGATCTAAGAACACACAAATTATGGATCTCAGGGCCTTTGAGCCCTGGAGACCAGCTGTGTTAACTGTAGACTGACCGCTTCTCCTCCTTCTCTTCTGCCTCTGATTGTGCCACATGTTTCTGTAGAACTGAGCCCCAGTTCAATGCCATCAGATCTTCAAAAACACTGGAGTGAGTCTTCCCTTCCTTGAATACTGAAGGTGAATGGGAACATAATATGGACAATGGGCTTTGGCAGCTGAGGCCTTTCCCACACGCATGCAAAAAGCCAAAAACATTTATATCAATCAAGTGGAATGTTTTATTACTATTGATAGATACAACCCCCCTCTCTCTCCCCTCCACAAGAAAGAACTTCAGGCTTCACTGAACCCCTAGAGGATTCACCATCTGAAAAAGGAGGAAAGCACAGATAACAGAAAAAGAACTCAAACAGGGAAGAGGAAAAAACAAACTGGAGATGTTCCCAAAGCAGTGTATAAGCCCTTCCAAAATGTCACTAAGTTATTCTCATAAAGCAGCTTAGATCTAGGTTTTGGCAGTCTTCATCCAGTGTTTTTGTGAGAGAGAGCAAGAAAGAGACTCTGGTGACAGTGGTCATTTTGGGGTTTTTTGGTCATTCCCTATCTAATGTTTGGAATATTCATCTGCCTTTTTCCATGCTTACAAAACTTGGTGATGCCTTTCATCTACCTCATCAGAGACCTGGGAAGGAGGAGTGTTTCACTCCCTCAATGAACCTGATCTCAGCTGGGAACACCTCTCCTTCTCTATCTTTGTCTCTTTGTTCAACTTCACGTCTATGTATCTTCAAGCATATTTTTTAAGGCCAGGAAGCTCAGCAAGGAGAGACTTATGTCTGCACTTTTACCCATGGTTTAAAGGAATTATAGCATAGGATGATTTACAGATATTTTCTAAAAGGCAGTATTCTGAGGCATGCACAGTCCTTTTTTTTTTTTTTTTTTTAAAAGAACAAGCAAAGAGCTGTAGTAATTACTTTCAGTCAGCATATAACTCCTCAGCATTCATTGCTGTCACAGAATAGGAAAATATTTCTTCTTTGTATTTCTGGATGCAATGTTTTCCACTTTTAACTGCAGTATAAAAGGACAATGATTTTCTTCTCCACCCCCAGAAGAGTGAGAGATGAATGTTTAATTAGAGCCAGAATTTGTAATGTTCACAGAACAATTTTTTCCCCATAAGTGTCTCCGCTGATATGGATACCGTTTGTAGCTCATCTCCATACATCCTTACTATCTGCTAACAACAGAGCCCTGCTGCAATTGCTGCATAAGCAGTTTTTACTTTTTTAATAAGGAGAAGGGAAGTCTTGTGGTTCATCCCAGTGGTGCAGTTTAAGAGAGAAACAAGAAATGAGGCAAACAAGGGCAAAGACAGGATTCTTTTAACCCTCTGATTGCTTTTGCCACAATGCTTAATTTACACTGGTGACAGAAATTACGGCAGAGAGTGCCTGGTGCACTTCCTTCCCCCTCACAGCCCAGAATATCAACTGGATGCTGTAAAATGACTTTTACTGGGCCATTTTTTCTTGCATTATTTGTCATAGCTCGTTATGTGTGTCTACTATTGGGTCCCTCAGATTGCAGCGGCACGTCAAAAAGGAGGAGGGGAAATAGCAAACTGTCCAAATGGGATCTGCTCAGCAGGGCCCTGGAGAGAGAAAATCTGCTGAAGCAAAAAAGAGAAGTTGGGGGTGAAGGAGGGGAGAAGGAAGACCAGGACACCAAATGCATCCTATTTTAAACCTTCTATAGAAATCATCAATTGTTTTCCTTAACTTTTGCCCATATAAAGCAATTATAACTGAAATAATCCCATTGTTTCTAAAGGAGCTCTTTGCTGCAGCTTGTGCACGAGGTGCTTTTCCATGGTCTCCTGAATCTTTCAGAAATGGGTGGGACTCTCAGGGCTGTGTTTTTAAGGCATGTTTGCCTGGCAGATGCTGCACTGACCTGCACACTTTGCATCCTAATAGCCAATTTAATTGCTCTTCTCTGATTCCAATGAAACGACTTACAGAAATACAGTGCAATGTTGCCAGGCATAAAATCCAGACCCCACGGAGGGGTGGGATATAGGAAAATGTGTGATGTTCATGTTAATCACTAATTCCAGTAAAAATGGAATATTGGGGAGGGAGGGTTATGTGAGCGCAAACATATTGCTGGAGTAGAGCTGCTGTAGTATCTCTCTCATTTTTGGAGCAGTGAAATGTAAGAATGATAATAGCTCGAGTTTGTATAGCACCTTTCATCACAAAGGATCCAGAGGTGATTTACAAACTTAAACTGTTGTATAGATGACACTTATAAAACAAAACACAATTGCTGTTTTCCGAGTAATGGTCTGAAACACTACAGATTGCATTAGTGCTACTGAAATGATTTGGGCCATTATTGGTGAATAGGTAGGATTTTTTATTTTTATAGACTAAAATTTGGATCACAGTGGCCAGCTAGCGAGCAAGCTGTGACAGCTGTTTAAATGTGCCCAGAAAAGCAGCACAACACAGGAACCAGCACATCTGGGGATAGAAGGTCTCTCTTGACAGAGAAACTTTAGGAGTGGTGCAGCGAAAGCAGTAGCATCACCATCCCATGGAAAATACTGTGTATAAAGGCTGCTTACCTCCACAGAGTGGTACAGGCCTTTCAAGAAGCCTTGACTTTTAAATTTCCTGCAAAAGTATTGTCAGCAGCTTGATGGCCGAAAGGATTGCAGGAGGAAAACAGACTTGCAGTCCAGGCTCCTGGAGAGTAGCAGCCTCTTCTGAATTTGTAGTCTCACTTGTGCCGCCTTTAGGTTCCCTTCCCAATTTCCAGCCCAGATGCTGGTGCTGCCTGTGATGTTTAACATGATTTATGGGAAAATACACTGAGGGTATGCTATATGAAAAGTTAATATAGGTGGATCTGGCACCTGTAGGAGCTATCATCTTTTTTGTTGCTGGTTAGCCCTCACACTGTGATTGCAGAAGTGGTCTGTGCTGGCCCAGCGAGGACAAGGCTCCTGTTAAACGAGAAGGCAGGTAAGAGCAACTGCTGTACAAACTGCCTCTTTTGTCTGACTCCCATGATGCGAAGCGTTATCCTGAGTGCCCATTACTGCCTGTTCAGGTGAAGTTACACCACAACTATCTCCAGCACGAATGGATGTAGTGACTCATCTGCCTATAAACTGAGCTGAAACACTCTTTAACATTTCCTCTGCAGAAAGAAGTTGGTGTCGTGGGTAAAGCTGAAAATCAGACATCTTCATTTGGTACAGACTGAAAGCAGATGTAGGTGAAAAGGGGTTCAAATGGCTACTAATCCTTGACTACTAATTCCATACTAACCATGAGAAGGCGGTGCTGACACCTCGCGCAAACCGTGCTTCCGCAGCATGCCTGGGTTCCTGTGCAATCACCACCATACAGTATTAAATGGAGGTTGCTTTCATCAGTGCTTTCAACAAGACTTACATTTCCCAGTCTACCCACTATAAACTGTTAGCGCGAAGTGTTTGGAAATATTTAAGAGATGGGCAGAGGAGCTGTGTGCTTTTTGTTTCAGCAACAGATTTAGTCCGACAAGCTGTTGGAGGGCTGTATCCATTTTTATTTTTGTTTTCCTGTTATCTTGATTCATTGCGGACCCACGTACTCCATGCAGTTTATTTTGACCTAAAAAAAGAAGTTCCAAATGTAATGCATTCTAAGCATTTAGAATTGAAGGAATGTATCTTGCTGGCTATATGGAATACTAACAAAGTAGGTATTAAAAAAAATGTAAAAAATTTCAACTGAAATATGTGAGATCAGCTTGATGCTAAGCAGAATGTTGGCAAATCTCTGTGTGGTTTTGTAGCTATGTGACTCCAGTGCAATTTAACCTGGAAAATGCAAGCCTTAAGACTTTGTGTAGCAATCTGAAAACATTTGTGTCTGTCCTGTGCTTATTCCAGTACAATGTGAAGGGGGTAATTCTAAATGCAACTACAGTAATACAAACTGATCTACATAATGGGATTTGTAGATTAAAGCCTAATTAGGGCAAGTAGCTCATGAAAGCCTCTTCCAAAGTGCAGCTGCTCTCCCAAAAAATGCACCATAGAGCAACCTGTAATAGTCTTTTACCAAATTCATAGCTATCAGAAAGAGCCTTGGTTCTGAATTTATATCTCGGTTCTCTTAAAACTAGAGTAGAGAACCACTAGAAGCGATAAATGCTGTGGGTTGTTTTTTCTTTTTTTCTTTTTTCTTTTTTTTTTTTCTTTTTTTTTTTTTTTTCTTTTTTTTTTTTGTGGGAGATGGGGAATTTGCTAAGGAATATAAAAGTTAAAATAATGAACTATATGTAATCCTTCTTTACAAATGCCTGTACAAAACTCAAAGCTATTCTTAATTCTTCCCCAGGAGATCACATACTCTGCCCTGAACAGGTTGCTTTCTGAGCTAACTAGAATATCAGGAGACCATGCTTCTATTCTATTTTACTTTGGTTTATAGTCTTATGTATTCTATTCTTCTTCTTCTTCATGTTTTAATAGGTTTATTTCTTATATATGAGATAGAAGTTGATGAGACAAAATAGGATAATAATATACTTTCATGTATTCACATTTTATCAATTCTGGATCAGTACACCAGTGCAACAGAGAGATGCTTAAATTTAAGCCTGTGGACAATTACTTTGCTAAAGTGTGATCTTACTGTTCTTGTTCAGTTTTTGTTCACTACTTCGGTAACACTGTTGTTGATGTCAATGGCCATTCTGCCTCAGAAAGAATTCGCTAGAACAAAAAGGAAATTTGAAGGTATGACCCAACCTATGAAGGGTCGGATATGCTTGCACCAGAAATGCCGGCACAGGAAGCAGCTCTTGACCAAGGATGGTAAGAATGTGCAGCTCTATCCAGCTGAAATTACAAGGGAAGGTTACAAAGATGTAATGTGACAACCCAAATTAGATTTTGGCAAACTGGGCAAAACTAGCACCTTACCCTCAATCTTTTTTAACAAGATTTCCAATGTCCCCAGTGGTCAGGACCTTAGATTTATTTCTTCTAAGACGACTGGTGTGTCCAGGAGCTAGAAGAAGAGAACAGCGGGAAATTAAGTCAAACAGGAAAAAACCTCACAACCCAAAATAAAAAAAAAACCCTAGAAGCACTTTTATGTACATGAGAAGAGGATAAAGGTGTGTGCCTAGAAAACTAAATCAAATACTGTGTGGAGATCTGAGAAATGTTCTGCTGTTTTATGAAAATTCGGTGTTGATCAAAGAGAGGGAATCAAGCAGTTAGCTTCTTTGAATGAATGCTAAAATGTGTGTTTTATTAGGGTTTCTGGTACTTTTCAGCTGTATGAACGCCATCCCTCTCAGCGAAGCTCACTGGGAGTCCCGGGAGGGAAGGTCTGTGCAGCACTAGGGGCCGCTGAGGCTGAGGGGGCCCTGGTGAGCTCCCGCTGCCGTAGCGCTTCAGTGCAAACATTTCTTTTCAGCAGGCGTCTCAGCAGAGAGTGCTGATTTAGAGAAAAAAATTTGTTGATGTCTGTTTTGCTGATGGCCAGTTTTTGTGGGAAGGCAGGGCCCCTTGGAGACTGCACGCCGGGCTGTGCCGTTACCTGCTCGTGCTTAGTTAGCAGCAGACTGAGGCAGAGCTGGGAGAAAGCTCAGCCTTTTCCGGGAGGGGTTCTAGGGGAAAAGAATCTGTTCGCTGACGCAGAAAGTATTTTCTTGGGCGAAGTCCCCCCGGCTCATTCAGTCTTGTTTCCTGAACTGACTGTAGGCTCTTCTGTGGCAGTTTGAGCACTGACGGGGAGGGTGCTGTGTGGCTGTGCATCGCCTGGCTGCAGCTCCTGGCGCAGCGTGCCCGCGGGCGGCATGGCCCCGGGGACACAGTCTCCCTCCATGTGGCTTCGCTGGAGCTCAGCACTCCCCCGGCTGCTGGCACTGCTGGCACCGCCGCCTGCCGCCACACCAAACCCTGGCAGAGCCGTGCAGCGCGACTCTGCCGCTTTCCAGCCATGCCGCACTCCTGTGTCTCCACAAAAGCCGATCCACTTATGTGGGTGCCCCCAGTCCCCTCTCTTGGACGATGCAGGGATTAGAGTACGAGCATGTTTCTTCTTCCTTTCTCTCTGCCTGGTTGTACAACCTGCTACTGGGGACAGGCAGTGGCTGCCAAATTGCATCCTACATCTGTTCGTTTCCAAACGGGCCTTTGTTAGGTGCAAACGAAGGCCTCATTATTGGCTGTAAGTATGTAGTCACTTAGGAAAATAAGCCGATAAGTAAACATCTGAGTGAACAAATTGGTGATTTGCATCTACTTGTTCCCTGAATGCATTCAGAAGTGGTAAGAAAAAGAGCCAGTGTTTCCAAATACATCCACGTGGCATTTCCCCATAACACGGTTTTTCAAACGGACTGTCTGGCTTTTGCAGCCAAGCAATATGCAGCAAAGTCTGGAGAGAGGAGAGATAAATGTTATTGGATTTAGTAATATGGAGGACCATGGTAAGGCTACAAAGATTACTTTCCTTTTGGAATACTTCTGATTTACACCTATGGAATGACCATATGGAGAACTTTTTATGTCTGAAGAAAAGCAGCTCACTAATTCAGGTCTGCAAGGGGAACTTCTGCTTCTTATGACAGTAAATCTCTGGGCTCCCCACTCCTACAAACTTTCCATCCTTCTGTTCAGTAGACCGAAGTTTAGATTGAGCAACAGTATAGAATTAGAGGCCAATAAACTGTTAGAGAAACTCTTAAGTCATACTGACTTAAGTGATGAGAGCATGCCAAGAAAGTTAATACAGGCAGCTCTAGGGGAATGCTGATCAACTGATTTATTCATCTCTGTTTGTTCTAAGCAAAAACATATGTTTAAGGAGGCTTTCAAAGCAGAACAAAAACCTAAAAAAACCCAAGTTTCCTTTAAACCCTTGTTGTCTTCACTCCCTTCACTATATATTTTCATATAGAGATAAAACAGTATGAAGACATGAACACACAGCATAAATGCCTCTTAAAGTATCTTTTCAATTCTGCATTGACATTTATTAAAAAATAACCTTGGATTCCATGTTGTGTGGTCCCACATCAGTGGGGCAGAATGTGGCCATATGTTTCTGCTTGCCTTGGTCACTGCTGATCTCCCTTGCCCACTTTGGTTATGTTACAGGCCACTGCCTGGGGTTTTATTAGAAATTATTTTCTGCAATTTATGCTTGCCTGTGAGGTTGTACAAAGATGAATTGACAGCCTAAGATCTAAAGTCAGTTTAGGCTTTTTCAAACTGTAGATGCACATTGCCCACACAGGCACATGATCCCATGTTAAAAGGATGGATTTTTTTTTTGTTAGTCCTCTTCTTTATGGAATCCAGTCTCCCCCTGACATGCAGATTTGCTGAGAGTCTGTTAGTGTTATAAAGAAACAGGATCCAATTTTCATTCTTCAAAAAACTCTCAGAAAGGGAACAAAACAACAATTCCAGACAAACGTGCATGACACACAAGCATCCTAGGAACACTTAGAAACGTCTTCTATTTCTAGACTATAACCTGTCCCAGAAGTTAATAAATATACAATGTCTACAACAAATCTGTGGTCTGGACTAATTCAGTGTGGACTTTAATACAGTTAGTCATCCATCAGTATGAACTATAAAGCATTTACATCAAGGCACTGAATAAGCTTTTAAATATTGTATTTTTAATATATTTAATAGGGACTTATAAGTTTAGTTGTAGTTGACTATCAAGCAAATAATGCACATCTCACATGCAAACATACAGCTCTGAGGATTGGCTGTGCAAATTAAACTCATTTGTGTAACTGTGTTTTTGCATGCATCTGCCTGTTTCGGTGATAGCTGGAGATATTACCACATGACCAGTGAAAACCCCCACCCATGAGAGAACTCACGTCTCTGTTCATTCAGCTGTCTATGGCCAGAGTTTTGAGTCCTTTCTCATAAGAATTCTTTGCATACGTCTGGCTTTATTTATGCCTTTGCTTACATAAGAGTTTAAAGGCTGTCTTCTCTTCTGCTTCCATATGTAAGCGTTAAGAAACACATTTAGCTGTACGCACCAGGAAGCAGGCATGCTATTTTTTTGTTCTTAGATGTTGAGATCATTAGATGTTAGATCATCAAAGCGTTGAGAGACGTTGTGTCTTTGCCCCAAAATTCATTACCATAACTCTTTGCCACAGCAGAACCATAAAGGGATCCCTGACAAAGCAGTAACGGGCTTCTGGGAGACTTTGTGAGAACCTTGTAATTGAGTGGGTATGGACCGACCACCATTGCTTGAAAGGGCAAGTCCAGTTGTTGGAAAAGGGAGAGAAGTGATGAGTGTGGTCTGGATGAGAACTGCAGCTAACAGTAAAAAAGAGAAGGTTTAGACTAAATGTTATGGGAGAACGTCACATGGGCCTACAGTGCTCTCCACTGAGAAGTGGTTAAAGAAAACAGTTGCGTTGGATTAAAAAATAAGTAAATAAGGGGTTGGGAAAAGTCACAGAAGTGTACCTCAGGGAATGATTTTACACAGTTTCAGGAAATGACCAAATAATAATTCATTCTTATCTCAGTGATTCATCTCAATATAAGCCAAAGGCTCTTCAAGTCTCTGAAGAGGCACATGGCTCATCATTTTTCAGTTCACATAGGTGACAGAAATGAAATCCCATATTCCTTCTTTCTCTCCAACTAAGGCGCTCACTGTTAAACCTGATACACTCTTAAGAAAAGGCTTTTCCCATTAGGCACATAAATCCTAGTGAACGTAAAGATTCCCCAGTTGCTGCGTGGTGGAGAATTTGGATGTAACCAGAATCAAAGTTACCTTTGAATTCCTAAAGCCAAGATGCTGGTTCATTAGCACAGGAAATACTGCTCAGTACAGGGGGTTCTGATGAATCAGAAGTTAAGTGATTATCTAAAAAGCATGAAACTGGTGATCATGAACTTGTTATATCTGTGAACAGAAATTACGGCACCAGCCAGTCATGTCTACATTTAATACTTTAAAAAACCCCACCTTTTTACCAAAGCTGAAATCTCTCCTGGCATAAATGATGGCAATATTATATTTAAAATTGGAATTGTAAATCTTTGATATTGTTGAAAGAGATTGTACTGGTTGATCCAAAAGCCATGACTATAAAAATGTGAAAAAAGTTCTGAGAAGTCCCTGACAGAGGACATGTAGAATCATCTTTAAAAAGTAACTACAAGTAAATATAGAAATAATGGGAAAATGTGAAAGTAGCAGCAGTGAATTTAAATTACAGGTTAAAAATGCATGCAATGGATAAGAGAAGCTAAAGAAATCAATGAGATATAAGTAGAAATCGAATTAAAATAGTAAGAAAGATTTTAAAGGCTATTAGGAACAAAAATCACCTTAATCCAAGATTAGGTCCATTGCAATATGCAGAATGTAAAATCAAATAATACAGAAAAGTCAGATATGTTCAATTAATAATTCTGTTCAATGTTTGAAGAGAAGGAGGAGATGATATGGTGGATGAAAAGAGAAGTTTACCATTTGCAGTGAAAGAGAATGTGAAACAGTATCTGCTAGGATTAAATGCTATAGAAACAAAAGGCCCAGAGAATGTACAATTAAAAGTCTTAAAGGAATTATCCAAGGAGCAGAAAGAGCTGAATCATTTGATGACTGAGACATAACTTTAGGACTGGACGTGGATAATTACCCATGGAAGACAGGCTTAATGGAAGCTTAGATGTCGCAAACAAAAGCACATAAGGGTCTGGTGGGTAAAAGTTGAACTTAGACAAATTCAGCCTTGAAGGAGACAGGTTTTCCTTGTATTAAGGTAATTTAGCATGGGAGCAGCTCACCAGGGAAGGTGGCAGACTCATCAGTTGGAGACTAAAATGAAATGAGATAACTCTTAAAAGAGTTGCATCTCAGAAAAATTCTGTCCTGTGTATAGACGAGGTCAGACTAGATGATCAGAGCAGTCCCTTTTGGCCACAGAGCGTATAAATTATAAATTAAACTCAAACTAATTTAGAAAATGATGTTTCAACCCAAACTAGAAACTAATTTACTGTCTTCTGCATTAGACTCTTCTGTCTTGCAATGTCTCCAGCATAACTGCCATTGATTTTTATTAATTAACAGCACATGTTTCTAATGTGGTCTCTTTTGTGGCCAGTTAGTACTTAGGTTCCTTTTGTGTTGCTGCTGTATGCGCACGTGTAATGAATTATATGTAAAAAAGGACTGTAAAAGAACTTACACTCTAAAGATAACATGAGAGACAACAGGTGGGCACAACAGCCCCATTGAAGGGGGCTGAGGGATGGTACAATACCAAGTAGAACTGAAGTGTTTCTATTGAATATAATAAGGTGCCATCTGTCCAGACATGCCTACATGTACTGTGGGGGCTTTTCAGTGAGACCGGCTGCTCTAGCAAAAGGCTCAGAAGTAGCATTAAAAATGACAAGGAGAAAATTTTATTGAATTGTCAGAGAATAGGACTCAACAGAGGAAGGTCCCACAATCCTGCGAATACAGAGAGCACATGCACAGAATCCAGGCCTACATAAACATAAATATTTTCAATGTCATTATTTTAAAGGATGTTGAATGTAAGGATGTTGGCATCCTTAGAGAAGCTGAAGTGAGTCATTAAAGTTACTCCTTGAAAACCCTACCTAGAAATATATACTTCTGTTCTGTAACAGATACTTCCAAAAATATCTGAGCAGTAATGGATGTTTTATCATCAGCTCCAAGAAAAGATGGGGTACCTCTCCTACCATTTAAAATAAGTTTAGAATGGGTATGCAGTGAGAGTGGTTGCTTGTTCCAAGTGAGCTTTTGGATTGAGAAGAGTCGTATTGCTTCCTTCCCAATCACTTGGAAGGGCAGAGTGTATCTAAACCCTGTGAAAGATACCGTGCTTTCAAATTCTCAGTGGTATCCTGCACTTTCCTGGGTACTTCTCACATGTTCAGACACTGTTCTACAAGAGTCTGGTTATTTATTTTTAAAAGATCAAGACAATAAAAGACAAAATGAGCCAGATAAGCATCCCCCAAACCAATTTGTAATACTTGGAATATAGTGGGTTTCATATACATATACACATATAAAAATTATATATAATGTGTATTATATAGTATTTGTTTACTTGTTTATTTCTGTAGCTAGCTCAGCTGGCTATGCTAGATAACTTACAATGATTCCAGTATTTCTGGGAAAGCATCTTTGATGGACTGGGGAAAATAATCTTGGACTACATGCAGTGGTATGCGTGTTGATACATTTGTCTATAGCTGTATGTGGGACAAGTGTATAAAAGGTGATAGAGAGCTTCAAACCTTTATGTGTCATCTCTATCTCAGATGGCATTTAACATGCACTGTATATGGTACTCTTATCTGTAGCTCTTCCTAGAGCTTGTTAAGAAGCAGAGGCAGCAGTTTGCTAATATGCTTATATATACAAGTACTGTGCAGAAGTACACTGTGCAAACTGAAATGTGGATCATTTGAAAAGTGGAATTTGTCCAGTGATTTCAGTAGGCAACAGATCAGGCCCATACCATTCGTCGTCATTCCTGTTTAAAGTCCCAGCAGTCACTTCTGAAGAGTTTTACAAACAGCAGCAGCAGAAAATCTGTATTACCCAGCAACTAGTTAAAGTAATTCACTGAAGTATTGCGGCTGTCTGAGGGAGAGCAAAAGTCCTCGTGGTGCAGTAAGGCAGGACAGGGACAGGCACCAATGGGGATTTTCGCTGCACCAAAACCCCAAGTCTGGGACAACAGTGTAGTTTTTTCGGAGGCTGCATAAGTCAGTTTGTATTAACATCATGGCTCATGGGCCTTGGCACAGGAAGGAGGATTAAAACAAAAGATTCTTAATACATTTCTCAGGGCTTGTTGGTTTTTGCGTTATCATCTGTATACGTGCCTGCCTCTCTGGGTGTCTAGTTATCAGTCCTAGTGTGGCCTTCCTAGAATGCTGTGTGTATTTATCATTTGAGCTGCTTTTTCAGTCTGCTTTTTTTCTGTAGAAATGTAATGAAGGTATAGTGCAAGCTGAGGTGTTTCTAATATCCCCATAATTTGGAATTCAGGTCCATTAAGAGAAATTGGTGATGCTATTTCTTGCTCAGTCAGTTACTTATATGGAGTTTTATTTTTCCTAAAAATTGAACAGTTGCAATCCCAATACAAATGTTATGTAGTTTTAATGTATCATTACTTATGAAAACAGAACTATTGATTGCAAAACATAAGTGACTGCAGATAGCTTCTTTTGTTTCGCACTGTGTTTGGCCTCACCATCTCAATTCTTAGACGGCAACTCTTTTTCTTCTTCTATACAAGGCACATTTCATATTGTATTACTGAGATGTACAGCTGTGTTTAGTAGCTCCATTCTCACACATTTAAGAATAGCTGTGCCTGATTTTGTTGAGATTGTGCCAATATTCCAAATGGCTTCTCTTTTGTTTTTGAGAAGTTAAAGCTTAATTTTGGCATTTATCAGTTCTGAAGTTATGTTTGGTTTCAACAGCTTTTTTTCTAAGATTCATCATCTGAAATAACCCGCAGTAATTACAAGAATTTGTCAGGATATTGCCGATCACCTCCCGCACGTGTTTTTTTGAGAGAGGTGGGGCAGGACGTGAGGAAGCGTGCGCGTGTGCGCGAGCCCTGCCCGGGGAGCACTCCCCGGCTGCTGCCCGCGCCGTGCGGTGTCAGCAGCAATCCACCTCGACGGCTTCCTGATCTTCAATCAGTCTTTATGGCCCCTAGTCGCTTGTTGTTCAAGCTGTGTGTCACAGCCAGTCACAACAGTTACTTCAAGCAAATTTTCACACTCTTTGGCTCAAACTGCTGGCAGCATTCCTAAAGACTCTGAGGAAATAATTCCACAAAGTGGCATAAATTAATGTGACTAATTAACATGATGTTAATTATTTGTAAATTGTATGTTTGGATACACATTACTTGAGAGGCATATGTTACATTCAATGTTTACTGAAACAAGTGACTGCTAATCGCATCTCCTGAGTGTTCCTTTCACAACAGTCAGCAAATAGAGGCTTCTCTAAAAATAAAAATTGTGTCCTAAGGGAATGCATGAACTATAGCATGCAGTGAAATGAGGAGCTGGAGTAGAGAGTTACCTTTGTGTCGGCCTGAGAAACGCATTGGAACGAGTTCCATAGGTAGTAACTACTTTCACCTCGCATGTAAGTCAGGATGTATGTAGTGTATTAGCAGAATGTTTTTAAGTGATCCTTTTACAAGCCTGTGGAAAAAATAAATGGAGCTCATGTAATTAAAAGTTGCACACAAGGACAAGACCTCAATTTAGGCTTTAAAAAGCAGCAGTAACACGGTTGTTTTCTAACTTTTGAGTTTCTGATGTGATGCTGAAAGGGTCCTCCTGCATCATTAGCAGTAGATGCATGGCACTTCAGTGGTAAGTGCAAAGAGGGCATAAATATGAGACGCTCAGTAACCTGCTACTTTCTCAGCCCATGAAGGCCTCATACGGTGGGTTACAAGCTGTCTACAGACAACTGCTCCAACCGCACCTGGTAGTAGACTAAGGTACACATTATACTGAGCCCACATGGGTTCTCACATGCTCTAAAGGGCATCGACAGATCACACTGGTGCCCATCGTTGCAGGCTGCTTTTGTGAATAGGGAGTTTGGTTTTGAACGACAGTACTAAAGGGGTATAACAGAAATGCAGTAAGTCCAGTGGTGTGGCACGACAGGCCACCACGTCATAAATTGGTCAAGCTCCATTATTTAGGATTGTTTTCTCATTACTGCTGCCGGAAAGTTATTTTAGAATACAAGGCGGTAATGCTTAGAAACTCTTTTGTAATGTCTAGATTACATTTCTCCATGATTGCTTAGAGCTATTTTTTTGTCACATCAACATTCTCTTTTAGATTAAATAGTTCTTTTACCTCTCCCATGTTTCCCCCCCAATTTCCTTTACGTCACGTCTTTTAAAGTGCAGGTCCATGGAAACTTAATTACTTTAAATGCTGGGTTATTTTCCTGCCACAGCAGCTCCCTAAACTCACTCACCACCTGACTGCACATGCGTTAGTGGTGGTGCAAAGGAGAGGGAGGGACCACGTGGCTGGAATAGAAAGGCAAAGAGAGAAATATAGGTATATAGAAAAAAGGACAGGCATATGGTAGCTGTGAATTACATCAGTTTAAGCTGCCATGGTACAACACCTTCAGGCTTCACTTTGTACTGAAAACATTAGCTCTTATTTAATCTCTTCTCATGAAACGAGCTCTGAACCCTTCCGATCAAACCCTTCTCTTCATCTTTTCTAGTTCATGTGTTGTGAAGAGCTGTGGCTTGCTGTGGGTTGCTTTCAGTTACAGAGCATGGATGGCCAGAGCCATTCCAAGCGCCCTCGCATTGCCTGCCTTGGCCTCCGGTCTTCCTGGGGTCTGTGGCATTTGTGCCAGACCCATGGGGATGTCTCCGATACCCTAAAGTGTCTCAGATGGCACCAGACACTTAACATTGGCCGTCTCAGCCAAGCCCTGCATGACTGACAGTTTTAGATGTAAAATTTAATCTTCTACTGTGAGATTTATGTTATTCCTGAGACAGCAACCTTGATATTACTGAAATATTCTTGAATTAAGAAAAAAAAAAATCCCATTTCCTACAGTTTAAAACCAAACAAACACTGTCTTGAGAATTGTTGGAATCTTTTGCTGCACAGAATAAGTCTCCATTTCTTGAACTATGCAGTTGGCAGCTACAGAAAACTGCGTCTCTAAGAGATGTACTTTAGCAGCCAGATCCGAAGGCGAGAGCATGGTCGGTACAGAAGGAACATTTGGTGACTGAGGTGACTGATCTAATGGCCTCTGATGTATTTTATTGTGTGAAAAGTACAGCTTTTTAAAAAGTGGATTTTCAATCACAGTAACAACCATATCCTGGATACTAGGGAAACCTTTGCATTTTACCTTTTCTCTTCATCCTACCATACTTCCTATTCTTGCTTCAATGCATCAAGGTATTTGAGCTTCCCAATAAAGAAGAAGGTTTTTACTTGGTTTTTTTCAAAACAGGCAAATAACATGTTTCCCTAACCTCTTTTTTCTTTTGGAAAGACAGAAACTGCTTTTGTTGCAAGTTAAAAAATAAAATTTCATCTGAGGCAAACATCTAGCCTGGAAAATTTCAGCTAAATAATTACAGCTTGGCAAAGACATAAGCAACTGAAACCAACGTATTATATTAAAAAATATTAAGCAAACTTAACCGGAGCTCTTGTCTATAATAAAAATGTACGCAGGCATACATATGTATATACTGTGCTATTTTCTTATATATGTAATGAATAATGCAGTTCATTATTTTTGGAACTGTGTCATTTGCAGTACTCTTTCAAGCCAGCTCCTGAATTCAATGGGGCTCATTGTATATGTAAAGTTTAATACATGCATAACTCTTTTGCAGGATCATATTCTACAATATTAATGTGGTATTCACATTATGAATTTACCTGCCTGAAAACCCAGAATATTTTAAAATATGGCTGCACACATACTGGCAATTAAATTACAAACCCTAGCATTCTACATTTTCATGCTTTCGTTGTGCAAAACAGTTGTATTATATTGAAAAAAGACAAAATGTAACTCCTTTTTTCCCAAAAATAAGTTATTGTGGCGTTTTAATATCTTTTTTTTTTTTTCTTCTCCTGGAAGAGGAAGGGAAGATACGTTCAAACACATATTTTACATTTTGCTTGTTTAGGGAGTATTTTGGTAGCTAGGCGCATGAATCCTCTACTGGCAAAGGTGGGGTGGAAGCCCCAGTTGCTCTTTTGCTGAGGTGCAGATGCTCAGCAGGCTGGTTCGGGACCTTTGTGGACTTTGCTCTACTTGAATAAAGAGCCCTCCACAAGCAGATACTCTGAAAGTCTGTTTTGTGACCAGGAGTCTGATCTATTTGAACTCTCTTGGCTGTTAAGTTAAAGGGAAAACTCAACTCTGTGCATGAATGGGCAACTGAGACTGGGGTTTGGTGCAGAAGCTACACAGAATACAATAACAAAGTTATTTTCAGAAAGTTACAACTTCCAGCCACTTTTCAAAAGAAACTTGGAAGAGCTTTATGCCACAGTTCATAGTGACTCAGAATTCTCCATGCAATGCATTTTCAGATAAATGGAAATAGGTAAGTACTGGGAAAAGTGTTTTTTTCTATAAAAGCAAAAATGCAATTTTTTACATTTTGCAGTCATGCTGAAATCATATTAAGGTTTTGGAATAGAGAAACAAGAGGGTGAAGAATTATATAAAAATAATGACTAACAGCAGGTCTTTAAGCTGTGAAGTCTATTTCAAATAGAAATGTTTATATATCTCTTCCTCAGTTGAAATATTTTCTTAACATTTAGGTATTTCCTACATGTTTCTGACATTGGTCAGACAACAACAAAAAAGCTAGGGTAACTCCAAATGTTTTCTACAAGAAAACAAATTACTGATTTTTTGAAAATTAAAAAATAATTATGATCTCTCACTCATACATCCCTTTCAGATAGGCAATTGCTAGCTGACTCAGATAGCAATTGAATCAATTACACTGGTTGGGCCACCCTTAAAAAGGTGAGAAAATGTGCTGGCGGGTCCTGTCTCGTGTGGCTGTGCTCAGTCATATGAAACGGAGCCACTACTTGCAATAAAACAACACAAAACAAAGTTAGGATAGGACAGAAGGCAAATAACAGAAATTGCAGAGAAGAAATTGCAACCTGCAGGCAGAATTAATCATCAGAGCTGGTGTTGGGAGATACCACGGTACTATGTTTGGAGAAGTACCATTTCACTGAGCACATGTGCTAAGGACTGTTTGGGACCTGCTCTGCCCAGCTGCATAGTCCTTCAAGGCTGAAACCTTGCCCAGGCAGCAGGTCAGCTGAAAGGAAAGATTTGGTTTGTTTGATGGCCTCTCCATCTTGCTTGAGTTTTCACTAGACATTTCAGACATAACCCAGATGTGATTACTTTGAGGAGAGGACAGGCTGAGACCTTGTGGAATCAGCCATATGACATGAATGTAATTTTAAGGATCTGACACAGACCCCAAAGATTTGGCAGGGAAAACTGACTTCCATTCAACCACTTAACTATTTGTAGTTTTCTTTTGCCCAGTGACTATATTCTCTGTGCTGAACAGCCCATATGAACTGCTGTGAAGTCCCCGTTGCGAAGACCCGTGACGTAAGGCTGGCAGCCAGTACTTGCTAATCCCACAGATTTCACTGGGGGTTCGACCAGAGTCCAAACACCAAGACACCACAGGAAATGCAGTTTTCTTTCTGAATTCCTCCAATCTCCAAGTGATATTTTGAAAATGAAATGAATTTAAGAACTGCAAGAATCCTAGGTATATCATGAAAATTGTTACCAAAGCTATTGCAATCCCAGACTGCACTAAGGAGAGTTGGTATCAAATGTCTCAGAATTATTTTGCAGTGTTGAAATAATTTCAGACACATAACTTCTGCAGTGTTTTCTGGGGAATAATTTAAGTTTCAAAACTGTGCTTTCTGATTTTGTTTTACTTTCCTTGATATTTTATATTATTTTAAACTTTTATTTTATATTGGTTTTAACTTTTTATATTCTTCAGCATTTTTCAGAAAGCTTCAGCCTCATAGCAACTGCAGCTATAAATTCATCACATATGTACAGCTGCATTCTAGCTGTAAGGTTTATGATGATGCAAATCCCTCAAAAATTCAAGAATTGGATTTCTAGAAAAAATGGATTACAACTATATACCAAGGAAAGTCATTAAAACTTAACACTAGTGAGTTTCAATGTATATTTTAATGCGTTCCAAAAATTGACCTGCCTTCTGGAATCACTCCTGCCATCTCAAGTCCAAAAGGTGTTTTCTCAAATGAAAAACAATAGTATTGGATTTTCAAGCATCTCCTAGGGTGTCAGCAGAAGGTTGCCTGCAGGTAAAGCCACTGGGAATAGACCCCATGATAACATGAAGTAATGGAGCAAGGAGAAGCTTCAGGAGGCTGGTGGCTTTTTTCACTTAAAAGTCAATTTTGTTTGTGGGATGGGAATGGAAGAATGTTCAACAGGTTTTGGGGAACCAAAGTGTCAGGTTAGGCCCCTAAAAGTATCAGTACCTCTCTGGATGGGCTAGCTGAACAGCTGCTGTCTCTTATGCAGTTTAAAATTGAAGTCAGCACCTTGGGTTACATCCTAATTTCCTACTGACAAAAATTGTGCCAATATATTAGATGTTTTTAACTTGAGCATATACTCATTCACAAAAATAGCCAACTAAGGTAAAGTTAAACTGCAGGCATATAACTTTTTCGTCTATGCATCATCTTTCTTTTAGGAGTGTTTCTATTTGTAGATTATATCCTTGGGAACATGTGTGTCCCTTCACGCAAAACTAGAAAACCTTCTCTTGCTATATCCATAAAGGGCACATTCTTGTTCCTTCCGTCTCTGCCTTGTGTGTGACATACAGGACAGGTACACCCACCAGCCTGTCTGGTTTTGAGTGACAAGACACAGGTCCAGCTGTTGTTAGGACACCTATTGGCACTGTGCATCTCGGAGATGATGAGTTTCAGGCATGTAACCTTCCCAGAATGAAAAACCATCCCAGCATCTCTACAATAAAATTAGACTCCTTCTAAAAGCCACATAAATGTGAAGTTCAGATCTTAGCTGTATTCTTAAAAAATGCAATGACATTCAGTGATCCATTTTAAGAATTTTGTTATAATATTGTCACAATTACTTAGACATGTCTAATGGAGACATGTCATTTAAAAGTGCAACAGTGATGTTGCTCACTTGATTTATAGTCCATTCTTCTCCCTAGCTTTCTGGCCTGCAGTGGGCTTTCTATTGTTGTCTATTGTTAAATCCCAGCATAATGGATACCACAGCTGCAGTGGACAGCTGTAATTTTTACTGACTTCTGTCTTGGTGTGTGACTCAGCTATGCAGTTCACTGCTCAGCCCATGTGTTTTGAAAAGGGATTTAAATAACATAAGTGTATATATTGTTTAATTAACAATAGGCAATGTTTATTCCTTTGAACTTCACACTGTTGAAAGAGAAACAGAACATGTGTCTGTTTTGAATTTAATATTGGCATTCCCTATGTGCTTAATGAGGGAATGTATGGGACAGCTGTTTTGCATGTATACAGAATGTAAACCATTGGTGGAGTGTTTAACTTTTTGCAACTACGTTTAATTTTAAAGTCTCATGAAAGGTAAAATAGTCACAAAACACTGAAGGAGTCATATGATCTTACTACAAAGACAGCAGGAATATGGTGTCTATTAGCCAGGGTCCTTAGTACCTAACACCATGTTTTTGTGTTTGAAGAAGAGTTTCTTGCCCATAATTTACTTACTCGCTCCTTTTTTTCCCTACACAAAAGCCTGAGAAAGTACCTTCATCATCCCTGAGCTGAAACTGAATTGATATACCGGCTTTTCAGTAGAATATCCCAACACATTCAGCTTGTCATGTTGTACGTTGGATCTTGTCCATTAAATGACACCTGATACCTCATATAATTGAGCAAGAATTGTGTGCTGCCATTTTTGGTAATAACAGGTAACATACTTAATAACAGGTAACACACGCTTACATGTAACTTGCTTGAAAAGCTGAATATTTTCCTCCAAACAACTTTTACTGTGAGAACACCTGTAAACACATGCTACCCCCGTGTCACTTCTCTATGGAACAAAAGAATAGGGAAGACAATATATTTACACACACTGAAATGGAGCAGTGTACCCAAAAAGCATCCCAAATTTAACTATATGCACAAAACGCCCTGAGAAGTAAGAATTGTCCCTGAGAATTAAGAATTGTCCCTGAGAAGTAAGACCAACAATTTGGCCTCTCTGTTTTGTATCTGATATGCCAGTGAACATCCCATAATCTCATAAAGCGAATCTAGATTACTGAATGGTTTGCAGGGTAAAAGCCCAGTGCTAACTATAGTTTAAATATTTAAATAATAAGTCCTCCATTGCATTAGGTACAAATCTGTTTTCTGTCAACATTCAGACATTCCAACCTAGGATTTTAAAAAGAAATATCAGTTAATTGTGGATCTATCTCCAGGCTGTATGAGCCTCTCTAATGGGTAATTTCAGGAAAATTGCCACAGGACTAATGTGTATCCAGCACTGAAGCATGTAGCACTCTCCATGAGATTCAGTGTGATACAAAAGTGGAAATAAAACCTTCAGTCTCTCCAGGAGGATGTACATTAGTGTAGTCGTTGGCCATTTTTATTACCATTTGATATCTTGTAAATGCATAAGAGTATTGAGAATTAGTAGTCTGTTTTTCTTGTGTTGCAGCAGGAGGGCAGGTGGTTTTCTAGCTCTTCTCCAGGTGAGAGCCAGTTTTGCTGGCAGCAGTAGTATTTTAAGAGAGGAAATAGTGTGGGTATTTCCACAATTTATCTGATTAAAATAGCTCTTTAACAAGTTTTGTTACACCCTCAGTCAGGAAGGATGCTAGCTACAATCTGTTAATTAAAACTGGAAGGGTTTGGGTTTCCTTGGAAGAATTTTGGACAACTGTCAGAATGAGAGGTCAGTAGGGGCACTGGATACTTATGACAATATTCAGCTTCTAACTATCAGGGTCAAATTCTGTATTGGATTGATAAAATTAAGAGTGTAAGGCTGTAGAATACAGTGTAGTAATAAAATTTGTTACCTTTGGTATCTGGAAAATTATGATAGCCAAGAACATTTTGAATATATACAATCAAAAGTTTTTGGTGTTGGAAACAACATTTGCTGCTGTGGATCAGCATATGTTCCATTTGAAATAGTTTGGTTTCTAGCTGGTTTAATTCAGAGACTATCACTGTATTAAAAAAAAAAAAAAACAACTTGTTCTAAACCCCCTTTTCAGCTAATTATGATTTACACGACTAATGTAATTAATGTTGTAACACAGGTAATGTTTCTCACAAATATCCCAGGAATGGTATCATCCATTTATTTCTTTTTTGGTATTTACTCTTTGCGTCTGTGTGCTGTTGATTTTTCCTGTTATTAGTTTATTTAATTTTGTACTCTCTTGTAGAATAACTTTACATTACAAGAAATACCTTGCATGCAAGATCAAGTATTGTGCTATGTAGTGCACTCATTAAAGAATCAGTAAGCTGTTTTCTGTGTTGTAAGTAGCTTGTTCAAAGTAGGAGCTTGCAAAAGTAATAGTAAGACATCTCCAGTCTGTTTTTTCTGTTTCCCTGGATATAAAAGGAGCAGCTGGATAGAATCTGTCTGCCATATTAAATAGCATCCCAGTAGGAACCTCTTCTTTCTCAGAGAAAAATCTAACACTGAAAGACTTACCAAAATGTGCAGACTGTAGATTCTACTTTAGCTTTTACTTTAATTCATCCTATAGGTTATGTCTAGGTATATGTTGCTACTTTTCTACATATGATTTTTAATGAATGTATTTTTGAGTATTTAAATTAAAGCCTAATAAATGGAAGGGGACATTAGGTTTTTCAAAGGAAAGATGAATTCTGAGTTTTAAACTCCTCTGGGAATATTTTGGTGGTGGTTACAATGTGCGTCTTCACGTATTATGTATGAAGGTAAAAGCAGTGCATAAGGATTTTCCAAAGAGCTCTGTGCATGATGAATCTGCAAATTAGATGCAAGTTATTTATTTTATTTAAATTGTATAGCCATTTGTCACAGAGCTTGGAAAAAAGCTGTAAGTTAGCAAGGCTATGTTGAATTTTACACGGCTTAAAATATCTGAAGAGCATTCTGTTTAGGTGACATATTCAACTATTAAGTACAGGGTACTCATCATCTGAGTGCCAAATAGAAAATGTTAAGACAGCTATTTGGCATGTTGGCCTGTTATATGTACTTTTTCTAAAATTTATGTGATAATAGTTGTTAGATTTTTAAAGGTTTTCCTTTGTTTTGTAATCAAGATTTGTTGGTGATTATATTTGGAGTATGTTTGTGTAGGTGTACACAGACACACACCCTTAGACACATGTATAAAATAATGAGGTAAGAGTTTATACAATAGTGAGCTATTTATGCTTAAATGTTGGTTACAGATTCATTATGCTGTCATCATTACATTTGTATGTTTAAACCATGAATAATTCGTCTTAAGACTGTATTATTAAAAGAATTAAACAGTGGAAAAATAGAAGTAGTAGTTAACCAGAAGTTCACCTTGGTGAGTTAAATTCTCCTATTTAACTCATATCCGCTCCACTGGGAGGGGATATGAATGAACTTCATGCAAACCTTTTCCTGCACTACACCTGCAGGAAAGCAGATGTTGTTATTACAGGTTTCAGCTAATCTAAGGGTAAGATTTTGTCTGGTAGAGTATACTGCATTTGTGCATAATTGCCGTATCAGGGGTGGCTTCAGGAGACCAGACACTACCAAGGGAACCCCTTGCAAACTGGTAGAGGTACAGGGTCTGGTCTGGCAGACGTGAGCCATATATGCTGAGGACAACTGAGGTGCAGCATCAGGAACCAGGTCAATGGTATCTAGTGCCGCATTGCCTTGCTCTGGCATGGAGGATGTCCATGCCATGAAGAGAAACCCTCCAGTCACTGGGGAGGGGTCAGGGGGAAGACTCTCATGAAATCATAGAAATGAAGGGAACGTGTTACAGGACTGATTGCTTTTTCATTCTGGGCCTTAAGTCTTAAGATAATTGTACAGGATTGTACTCCCCCCTGTTTGCTTTATGTTTCTTTTGGAAAGGAATTTAAAAAAGGAGTGAGCAAACACATACTGCCTTCTGTGAGGGAGATCAGTAAAATGCACGTGCCCACAGGATGGGTTTCAAAGACAACTTTGGCATTAGAGATAGTGCAGGTTCCACAGATATTCCCTATACAGCAAATGAGGAATTATTCTGTCTCCTGCAGTTCCTGTAGTAATAGAAGAAGCTCATGCAGTAATGAACTCTGTTATTTTTATTTATTTTTGTTTTTATCATCCATAATGAGAAATATTGGGGCCTGTCCCCATTTACTTTCCTGCTCAGAGTACTGTAGTTCAGTGCGAGAGCACTGCTCAAAAGCATATGAAGAAGAGGTTTAATCCCACAATCATACAAATTACTGCTCTAGAAAAAGATGTGTAGTCTAGTTCATCACATAGTCTTAAATTCAAATGTATCTGTGATGAATATTGTATATTGCTCTTGATTTATAACATTTTAACAGAAAGTAAGAGAAACTATTGTGGTAATCTAGGAAACAGCTGATTTTCCTCAATTTTTTTCATCTGTTCCTTACATTGCAATGTACTTGGCATTGGACCTTAAAACTTTCATTTCTGATATAGAAAGTGTAAGGGAAAATGGAATCTGCCTGATAGTCTGGCTGATAGCTTTGCTCAGAAAACAATAGTTTTCATCTTTTAATTAATATAATCTGATTCATTCACCAGACCATGTATTTTTTAATTTTGCTGCTCTTGTCTGTAATCAATTCCTTGATTTTTTCTTCTTGGAAAAAATGTGTGGTTAGGTTATTTTTTCCCAGCATTCCTCTTGTTAACTTCAACTGTGCCTTCATGAATGTTACAGTGTATCCCAGAAGGTCTTGACTAATTTCAATAACTAAATAATCTCTGAGGTGGCAGCAGCATTTTTTAGTGTTCTGTAACGATTCTGAGAAACAAGGTTAAATTTCATGCAATGATGACGTAGGAATGCATTCACTGTCATGAATAGATCGTATTTAAATTGTAGAAACATTTTACATTATAGATTTATATTAACAAAGTCCAGGGTGAAGGAAATAAATTCAAAACCTGCTCTTCAAGCCTGGAAGCATGTGTCTCAGTCTTACCTGAGGGGAGAAGGAAGCTGCTGCAGAAACTAACTTTATTCATGTGATAGAGAATGACATTGTACCAGAGGAAAAGGGTCATCACTCCTGAGCTTTAAACAGTCTTTTAAACATCCTACACCCAGATCTTTAAGTGATTTGGAGCTAAGGTTGCAGAACTGACCTTAATGTAATATTCTGGAGGGAACTGGCATAGCTAGTGGTGATAGATTTGACATATTCCTGGCAGCATTTCCAGCCTTTTGGCTGGAGTAGCGTATGGAGGCCCTTCGGGAAGTGTTTGGTGCCCTCCTGTCCTGTTGTCTGACTACAGATGTGGTTGTCCTGTGATCGAGGTAAAGCAGGAATCAACCGTATGGCAGCCACACGCCTGTCATATGTGCCTCCTGAGCCATGATGGGACATGTAAGCAGCTTCCATCATGTCACAAAGGGCATGAGCACTCTCAGCATGTGACAGATGGGAGGCCGTGGAGCTCCAGAAAGCAGGAGGAGGCAGCGAGGCAGTCCCAGCAGGCACAGCTGGCCTCTGCGCTGGGCCTGGGCAGCCTTTTGTTCAGACCATCCCTTCAAATCAGACAGCATACTGCCATACTCGCTACTTGTAGTTTCTTTCAACGTGATGTTTAAAGCTCAGGCAGACTGCAGTGTTACAGTCTGGTCAGATGTTTCTTTCAGCTGCAGATAGGCCTCTTAGTTACACGCTCTCAGAAACATCCTTGTTATCAGTTCATAGTGGTTGCTTCCTGGATGAGTATGGTTCCCCAGTAAAGGTCTAAAAAGCTCCAGGAAAAACTGGGTCCGGTGGCGGAGAACATCTTCCAAAACTCTTTCCACAGCCACATACTAACTACTGAATTTGGGCTAACAGTTACAGATCTTCCAACGATGTTGACTTACTTTCTAGCAATAGCAAGCAAACTCCATAACCCTGCTAGAGCACAATGCTAATCAGTCTCTAATCAAGTCTCTAACCAGCCTGGAAAATGCATTATCTGTTTGAAGAGCAGAAATTCATATATTTGTCATTTTTTGTTTTCCTTCCTAGCACTTATAATAGCTTTTTGTTGCTATGCTCCATCTTCTGTGAGAAGCCTGATACATTCTCACAGGTCTGTGCTTTTCCGCTTCTTTTCCTGTATTGTGCAAATGCATGAATGCTTAGTTTGTTAATAGGTATAGGAAGATAGTTATGTTTAAAACACAGGTTCATATAAGAATGTTTATTTCTTGCAACATATTGTATTCTAAGGCTCTATATCAAATCTACGTTATAAGTTATCCTTTTTCTTCGAACTGTTTTAGATCAGTTCTGGTCAATAGCTGATTTTTAGTGCTTTAGTTAATTTCTTGCATATAAGTAATCTTTTTTTCGTGGGTCACTCTGAAATAAGATTTCTTTAATGACAATTTTCTTAAGAGGTAATTTACTACCATCTCATTGATGGTCTGACCTTTAGATTAGTTTTAAGCAACCACAATATTAGAACATTCGAACAAATGCAACATAGATTTATCAAAGTTATTATCCTGAACTACACTGATACCTAGATACAGGAAATGTGGGAGATCTGATATTATTTGGAGTTCAGCATTCAACACGGGATCACACATGGGAAACTATTAGTCTGGTTCAACAAGGTGGATGTTAGTAGTGGTATTGCAGAATGTAATGGAGCTGAATAAAAAAGAGATGACAACAGGTTATGTTAAACAGAGAACTGTCACCCTGGAAGGAAGATATCAGCAGAATTTTTCAAGGATCACTCCGGAGGACTTGACTTACTTAACATTTTAATTAATGATGTTGGCACAAAATGCAGAAGTAGAGGAATGGAATTTGGTGGTGGCAAAATATTGTGAGGCATCATTAATATAAAGGATGATCAGAATATTACACAGGAAAAATGTTCTGACCTTGAGGACTCAAGTAATAGAAATGAGATGAAATTTAAGAGTATGGATGGCACTTAAGGGCTGCTAAAAAGAATTTCTGCTAGAGACTTATCAGTTGAAAATGACAGAGGAGGCAAAAGACCTGTGTGTAACAATCAGTCATAGAATAACTATGAGTCACCGACGCAATACAGCTGTGAAGAAAGCGATGTGATCCTAGAAAGTATCAAATGAGATAGTTCCTGCGGAGACAGGGAAATGTTAATGTTGTAGCAGCACTGGAGAGGTTGCTTTTGAAAAACCGGCCACCCGTTAAGAAAGATGAAATCCAAGTGGAGCAAATGTTAGGAGGGGCTATAGGGATGATTGGAATGATACAGAAGCTTACGTTGTGCAAACAAAGTAAAAGGTTGTGGCTTGTTTAGTCCAGTAATGTAAGGTTGCGAGCAGCCTGGATTGCTGTCTGCACGTTCTTCAGGGGAGGAAGCAGTAGCATGGGAGAAAAGTGGCACTTAACACTGAAACAAATGGATATGAGTGAATATAGGCTGGCAATTAGAAGAACATTTCTAGTTGTCAGATCAATGGGGTCTGAATCAGTAGTAGCGGTGGAGAAAGGAATGGACCAGTTTTAAGACAGAGCTCAGTAAGCTTGTGGAAGAGATTATATGATGTGATTTGCTGAGTCAGTAGGGGACTAAATCTGCAGATTTATGAGGTCTTATGTTCTTCGTTGCTGTTAATCACCTATGTATGCATCATATGTGGCACAGCTTGCTTCGACCATGTAGGTTATTTATCCTCAAATTGATATTGAACAGCAGGATGCAACCTTTCCTTGAGAGGTATCCTCATTCATACCTAAAACATTGCTCAAAAGTACTCAGATGTTTTATGTATTTATTAGAGGTACTTTAGATTGTACAAAAGCTGGATTGTATTCTAAAAAAATTACGGAATTATTCTCATTTATGTTAAGGCTGCATTACATAATTTTGGCAAAGGAAACACAAAATGAGTGTAAATAAAGCTGCTGGGCTGCTAAAAGGACATAAAACACGTTTAATACCAGTAAAACTCAGGTCGTCTTTGCTGACACAAGTGCAAACCATAAAAAATGTGAAAAACATAGTGTCTACTCTAGCCACTGTATGTTCACTTCCACAACTGGAACAGAGGGGTAGTAGGTTTCACTGAAGTAAGAGGTTGAATTTGGCTCAGAATATAAAAGGAACTTCTTGGAGATTACGATCCTTGCAATGTGAATTCCACCAATAGAAATTCAAACGTACATCATTTCTAGCAGGGTAATAAAAGTGAAGGTTCTGGGCAGCTAAAAATGTTGATCTTCAGATGCCTGTCAGTAACAATTAACTATGCTGGAAAGTTTTCCTATTAAAAATATTTGTAATGGGCTAAATTATTTTCTGATTTTATGAAATAAAAATAATTTTAAAATATATGCAAGAAAAGAAAGGGGCTCTGGTTAACAAAGCAAGTCTAGGTTTTCTGATTTCAACTGTGAAGTGGTTCTTCACATTACTGCCCTACAGTAATGGATTGGCGGGGAGAATATGTCTTAATAGAGCAGTTTAAAAGACAAGAGTTGTTATTAAAAGAAAGTACAAGAAGATTCTTAGGGGGGGAGCATCTTGGGTTTGCCTGGCTCACACTACTGGAAAATATATGTCTTGTTTGAAAAATATTTTAGTATTACAGTTACAGAACTCTCTGGGCTCTCTTCAGCGCAAGGTATCCGCTGCTTTACCATTGCGGACATTGCAGAAGGTTATGCATAGGGTTCTGCCAAAAAACGGTTCTTCCAGTATAAACAACCTTTTTGCAGAAAGTTGAAACAAAAAAAGCATGCGGTATGCTGACATGTTGCTAAGCAGCAAAAAGGACATATGTCAAGAGCCATCTATGTCTTTTGTTATTAGTACTCTTCCTTTCTTCACACCTTCATCACACAAGCTGTTATGATTCTTATGTACCCATAATATGGAGAGAAAATGATACAGAAGCTAGTTTTTCCTCAATTTCTTCTCCATTTCCTTTTTCAAAGATCTAGTGTTAAAGACAGGTCCCTGGTGGGTCTAAGCTGGTTGAGACATTACTAGTTTCAGGTCAGTCCAGGGCTTTAGGCGTTTTTGGTGTAGCTGATTAACTCATTAGTTGATGGGCATCATGTTGAAGTCTTTTGGGCCTGGGTTACTCTCAGAAATGAAAGGAAAATCTCACCAAAAGGGAGAATATTAACCTTAGAAATAAAATTGGCTTGTCTAGACTGTGAGGAGGTCAGCAGTATTCTGCTGCTTTGCTTTGGCTGGGGTAGTTAAGACCTGCAAAATGGTGACTGCCAGAAAAAAAGAGGTAATTTGAAACCATTACCAAGCAGGAGCTTTGAGGTGGGTTGCACTGACCACTAATTTATGTTGCTGACCACGTCTCTTATTCACTGAAGTAGGTGTAGTTGCTTCCTAGCAAGTTTTCACTGAAAAAGCATTAAGGTCTCCCTCTTGCTCTCCTGCAAACATTTATTTGTGTGAGTAGTTTCAGTGACATGTATTTGTAAAGTGTCTTGTATTAAAGACCTTTTGCTAATTGATTATATTTTTTGAAAGGATGTATATTATGGTAATCACATGCCATGGTTTTAAAAGCATTTATTTAGTGTGAAACTATCACAGAGCACTTTCAGGACACATTGTCTTCCTGATAACAAATGTCTCCTGGAATGAGAAAGAGCTTTTCTTAATTTAAAATTTCAGTATTGGGCTTATTTTTTATTATTACAGCTATTTAATAATCTCTTCCAAGTAGTTTCGTATTTTGAAGGTCAAGATTTTTTAAAAGTACTAATGGGACCCAAATTTCTTTTCACTTCTATCAGACCAACTGTGATGAAGTAATGGTGTTCTGCAAGTTGGCATTGGAACAACAAATTATACATCAGCCAGGATTCATCAGCCAGGGCACATGCCTTTTTCCCTATGTGCCCTATGACTATATGACTAATAAAATGCCTATTTTTATTGTGTGTGGTCCAGCTTCAGAATAATAATCAAGCTTGAAGATTAAATTAATGAAAAATCAATTTAGCAATCAAATATTTCAGCCATAGTGGGTGGCTGAGTTAAGAAAGTATTATAAGCAGAATATAATTTGTTCAGCCATATAGGCAGCTGTTGAATTTCTTATTCAGCCATCAATTACTACAAAATGGTTAGCTGAAATTACAATTAAATAATGGTTGCAAACCACACTGTTAGAGCACAGTCACATGTGGAAACAGCTGTAGTTATTTTAGAAGTGACCATTCTTGCTGCTTGCTACTGCTCTTCCTCTGGAGGTGACTGACCTCAGAGGGGGGCTTTTGTCACACGCTGCCTTGCCAAGTCATCTTCAACCACCACCAAGCCTTCATTTGGAGCAGGAGCCATCATGAGGGCCATTGTGGTGTCTCCCCATGGGCTTGTAACTCCCAGCAGGAAGACATCATGCAGCTAAGGCTGGTCACGTCTTGCATTGCTCCTGCTCTGCCTGCTGCGGGGGTTTGCCTGAGAGCACGGGCCTTTGCTGACAGGGAGAAGTCGTCCTTAACCCCTTTCACGGTGATACATTTCTAACGGCATGCTTCATGCCTGTATGCAAAGAGGGATAAGCTTTACCTGAATAATATCCATTTACCTGCTACTACTGTGACTGCTCTTGGAATGTTGCTGCTATGAGTATTTCAGTAGTATTTACTGTCCTACAATTATACTTCTATCAAACTGTGCATAGATTAGGAACTAGGCTGTAAGAGCAGTATTTTTGGTGAAAGTATTTGCAGTAAGCTTTCTCTTTCAATTTCCCACATGTTCAGTACCCATCTTTATGACATGAGTGAAAATAATTAATTGCTTCTTGATTAAATAATTGCCCCCAGTTTACTGTACGCCATAGGACATTATGGAAGACCTGGGAGAGGCTTTGAAATTTGCTCTCAAGATTTTCAAGGGAAAATGATGATAAATTAAGGAAGGCTGTGGGGCTCATCATGAGCTTGCGATTCCACTTCAGGGCTCAACTTCTCACAGAAAAGCAGTGACATAATAATGCAGGCCAAGTCTTTCCTTTTTATTTATGGTACAAGGGGGTTTTAGTACTTACCATCTCTCTCTCAGAGGATTATATGCTCGCTTATATATTCTGGGGGAAAGGTTGTTCTCTGCAAGCTTATCTGTTGCAATATTTCCAGCTATCCTGTTTTAAAACATTTGCTAGTAGGCATATGTATGCAATGCACCATGAACAAATGGCAGAAAAAATCTCATAAAAACTTACTTTGTGTATTGAAAGAGGATGTGGTTTCAGATGTGCTCCAACACTGCACCGCTACTGTGTCTTTTTAGTAGTTTTACACGTAGGCGTTTGCTATTAGGTGTTTGCTATTGTTAAAAGTGACAGCTACATCCCCCTCTTTAGGCAAGCCTTTTAAAAATAAGTGTGATTTACATATCCTTTGCATATTTTAATTCATAATTTGCATATGCTAATTGAAAGAGCATAGCAGCGACAAACGGTATTGCATGTAGTCAGCCTAAATTGTAAGGAGGTACGGGAAAGTTTGCCTGCTCAAAGGCAGGGTCCCTTCTGTATCTCAGTAAGTGCCGAACTCCTATTGACTCCCCCCAGTGTTACTGAGGGTTACAGAGGTTCCGTATTGCACACTTCAAAAGCATAAGTAAATAAACACAATGGTCTGTTTCCTAGTTTAAAAATATATCTTGCAACTCTGGAGGAGAATCATCCCTTGCTATCAATGTCTTTCATGACAATAACTCTGTGCCAGATCATGTAGAGATTTGGTCTTAAATTGAGCCTACATTTCTGAAACTTTTTCAGGTAATAAGGATCTTAACTCTACCAGCAACATAATATGTTACGTAGATGTCTCTTGTAACCATGCAGAGGAGTCAGGAAGTAGAACTGTGGTGTAGAGTGAACCAGATGAACACACCGCTTTGTAGCATGGACTGTTATGCCATGGAAAACAGCAATGATGCAACATGAGATTCGTTTCTGCAGATCACCAGGGTGTTTTCCAAGAACAAGCAAGATCAGTGGGATACTCAAAAATAGGTATTGGAGGAAGCATCCAAGGTTTTGCTCAAAAAGGTGTTAGATACAAAAGGACACAGTAGGGAATAACTCCTTTAATGATATTTAGGTTGCTGAATATTGCAACAGTTGACCCATAGTGGAATAATCTTATAAAGGGAGCCCACTGGGATCCTTCCACTCTGTAGCAGACATGCTGGCATCAGTTTATATATTTTCTAGGCTGCTACATTTCAAACAAGAGCAGATTAATATTACTACTGTCAGTGATGCATTGAGAAAAAATAGTGAAAAAGACAAAAAGAAAAGCTGTATAATTTTCCATTACAGTGACACCAATGTGGTATCAATAATATGGATCATCCATCTTGCAGTAGTGTACTCCTGTGGTTAGCAGATATGCAAGTGGCTGACGACTCTTTCCTTCAACATATCTAATGTTGCTGGCAGACCAGTTTTTAGTCGATGTTTCAGCAAAACTCCTGCTTAGTATCACATTTAATAAAGACAATGTAGTAATTCCTGGTAAATCTAGGAGAATGATTCATAGATGGATAGGTAGTTGGAAGAATCCTTCATAATTGTCATCTCACTGTGCCCATTAAGAAACATCCATTGTCAGTCACCCTCTTGGGACTAGTTTGCAAACTTGGCAGGGAGCACTGCAACATTTGCCTAAGATGTGCCACCCCAGCGTACCATGGTCAGTATAGTGAGCATGGCGTATGGGAAGGAGTTGATTATTCCACATCAGTCAGCTAGTTATATAAAGGTTAGGTATTTCAGATAAAACACTATAGAATATACCAAAATATTTTTAATTTCTGGAATTACCGGGGAGACAAAAAAGACACCCACAACATAGATATTGTCATTTTTTTCATGATACTGGAGTGTAAACATAGACGTTTCTCTGAAAAAAAGTAAGAATTTTTCTTGGTTTCTGATCACATTTGGATTAAAATTTACTCCTTATAAAGTAAACACCACTTTTTCTTGACACTGTTAAGAATGTCATTCCTCAAGTGTAACTTGTAGCTCTGATGCAGTAAACAAAAATGTTGCTTTGTTAGTACTACCATTTGCTCTTTAATCTTCTCACAGTTGCATGAAAACCTGTGTTCTGAAATTCAACCATTCCCATGACCTTCCTTGAGATTCTGCAGTTTTGGGTGCATTTATCATTACTCCGAACATACGGAGCACCGATAACTTAACAAACAAGCGGCAAACACAAATTCTTCAATGGAAAGGCTTTGGGTGACCTTCTTGTGAGTGACTTCCATGTTAGTACCCCTTTGAAGGACATTGAATGGAGCAGACGGCTCATGACATGGAAGAGTAAAATGTGAACGGGATGACATACAAGTGATGAAACTTGGGGGAAAAAGGCAGGTGGAAATAACAGAGGAGGAGCAAGAGTTCAGCTCCCCTACGCAGCATCCCCACGCAGAGCGAAGGCTTCCTGTGAAGTTGCCTCTTTGGGGGTGTAGCCTGCCATCTGCCTCAGAAGTGGTGGATTTTTAGGAGCAATTAAAGGTGAGAAATGTCACTCAGAGCCACTGCTTGTGACTACGCTACACACCACCTCATGGGAATAGCTCTGGGAAATCAACATGCTGCTTTGCTGGCACAATGTGTGTATGGTTAGAAGCTCCTGTTTCACCCCAGTAGGATATTGCGTGAGTGTGTAGGCATACAGGATTAGCCTGAAGAAATTCAGAATAATTTTGCTAAATGTTCATTGCTCCTGGAGTGGGCACATTATGTAGACACAAAGAACATGGTGTAAGAGAGGGTTAATACTTTCTTCTTTCAGAAGTATAGGTCCCTATATACTGATAAGAGTTTCATCTGCAGTAACAGGTGAGATTCGGTTGCACAGTGTGGCAAAACCAAACCACCCCATGAAGCTTTCCTGCAGTTATGTGACATGCACTGTGTTATATTGTGCAGTCGTTGTGGGCATCTACTGGGTACGAAGCCCAGGAGAGAAGAGTCTTTAGTATCGCACTGGTTGCTGTGAATTGTTTTCTACGTTCACTTGCATACATTCAAATATTTAATGAGTTATTGATAAGTTCCAAGCCATAGCTCAGACCATCAAAGTAATTTCACACTTTTCCAATGGCAAACAAAATAGCCATCCATTTTTAAGAACCACATGCCTCTGAAGTTCTTGCAAAGGCAGGAAACAACAAGAATTTCAGGCTCAAAAGCCTGTGAGAATAAACGCCCTCACATGATTTTTAGCACTTCCTAACTCTAACCAGATGTGAGGTATGCAAGAATAACCTTTTAATTTATATTTCTAGCTGTGC
Source organism: Gavia stellata (assembly GCF_030936135.1). NCBI lineage: Eukaryota > Metazoa > Chordata > Aves > Gaviiformes > Gaviidae > Gavia > Gavia stellata. Next base: position 17,552,397 of record NC_082598.1, on the reverse strand, counting down.
TGATTCTAGGAACAGGAGGATAGGAGGGATGTGGATGAAGTACTGTATAAAATACAAGAGTGCTGATCCAAAAAAATTTTAAATGTCATGTTCAGTCCAAGGTTTGTGCAGAGGTCTGGGAACAGCTCTCATTTGTCTGAATTGCTTTCCTTATGCCTCACTGGGGGCGATTTTTCCTCCTTTTCTACTTTTTGTAGCAAAATGACATTTTAGTTTTGAATTAATCCACAATTTTACTGAAAAAAAAATATACAGAATTCAGTTTGTATTAGTGAGTAGTTGCAGAGCACAGCCCATGTTTCCTGAGGTTTTCAAGTTGCGTGCAGTGTGCTTTATTGACATGATCCAGACCCGTAGGGAAGAGAAACAGTGCAGCTACCTGTCCTGCATCAGAGTATGGCCCTCCTCCTCTGCCCTGACCACTTAGGCAACGAACTTCAAAAAAATGAAGATAATTTTCTTCAATTCTTCTTACTGTTATGCAAGCAAAATTCCTGCTGTTTAAGTGGAGATCCATGAGGGACCGAGATTTGTCCTTGAATAATGTCTGAAGTAAGATCAGGATTAACAGGGAGAAAAATAATTTTAAAATATTCATGTATAAGTGTAGTGAAGGAAGACTGACTTTAGGCAGAGATATCTTTCTATGGTTATGGTGAAAAAATGACTTTGTAGGAGTGTTACTTTCTGTTACTCTTCCACGTAATGTATGCCCACAACATAATTTTGGACTGGCATTTTCTGCATTTTATTCCAGCACCTTTTTTATTTGTCTTACACTAAAAGTATGAATTGGTTCCTACCAAACTTACTATTATATGGTGTTAGGCTTTCTAACAAATAAGTCAGCTAACTACTCACTGTAGTAATCACCTCACAAATTTGTTTCCAGATCCTGAGCTGAGTTTGCAATGCTGCTGTTAAAAAGTATATTCTTAGTTGTGAAATATGTAAAAATTATTTGAAAGCTACGGGGGATAATTCAAATGTGTATGTATACAGCACTATGTTTACATATTTACATTGCAAGGTGGAGTATCTTGGTTTTTTTATTCGGAGTCCTGTTTGACAATAACGAATGTGAACGATACCAAATTAAATTGTTTTTTACACATTAAGTGATTTCTGTACATTTTTCAAGTTGGGTAGATTTTGAAAAAATACATTTAATTTGTCAAATAAGTATTTTGAATTAGATAGTCATATTCATGTTAAGATATCAGGACATGGAATTATCGATTTGGATCATTCTCCCTGATGTCAACAGGGATGCTTATTGGCAGCGTTGCACCGTAACCCTATCAACACTGCTGAAAGATAAATGTTATCCCTAAACCTTTACAGAAGAACTTCCCACCTTGAATTTCCTCAGTTCTGTAAGAAAATATGTTCCAAGAGAATTTTTTTTATATGTTTCCAGTCTGGGATCATAAAGTTTGTATATATTCTTCTGTAATTAAATTAAGAGTTGTTAGGTTGATATTTTGAGCATGGGGTTCCCTGCAATCTCATTGTACTTGGATGTTAATTACTATTACTAGTTAGCTATTAGTAGCCATGACTTCCATGTGTAATTGAATGCAACCATCACCTTTCACTTTCCACCTGTTAATTCTTGGAAGCAGGTATGATGGACCAGGGCAAGGATCATGTCACACTTGTCCTTTTTTTCCCCATTTTTTCTTAGGTTTTTAGTTTGGCTGTTGTCAGGCAGAGGTGTTGGTCTCAGTGGGCATTTGGGTTGATCCTGTGTAGTGGTTGTTATGTTTTATGCTCAGGGGGTCCCTGAAGCTGTCCTGACAGTGACAGCTCAGCGTTGTCACAGGAACTGCATCTTACCTGTAATGGTTCCAGAAATCACAGTGAGTCGTTGTAGCAAAAATATATCAAGAAGATGATATAATGACTCTCTGTGAAATGTGGAAAAATGTATCATACAGCTAAAAGGACAGAAAACATAGGAAGAGGCTATTTCAACTTCAGCACAGATCTGTTACAGCACTTATTACTGATGTTACCTTTTTCAAGTTAAGAGCATTCTGCATTACTTGCTGCATAAAATTTTATTAAAAACTACGTATAACGTGTGTTCTGACTGAAGCTTATAAACCTGTTACATTGCTTGCCCTTTTCTGAAAATGGTTCTTTATTATTTGACATTATTTTGTCAGACATCTGGTTTGCATAGCTGAACACAGGGCACTTGCCTTCATTTTAACGGTAATAAACAAGCCACACTTTCAAAACCAACAAAACATTTTAAAATGGTAGAATATTTTCCTAATTATTTTGTCTAGTGTGTTGAATACTTTTTTACTTTCTCTGCAGTTAGCTTCCATGAGCTTGAAAGAGAAAGAGAAAGAGAGTGGGAAAGCAAGCTTTGCTGCAGAAAAAAAGAAATCAAAGTCAACCACCAACGGCTTTTTGAAAAAGAGTGTTCTGGTTGTTATAAAACATGTGTATAACCGACAACTGATATTATCCACTGGTGAGATATTGTTCATGCGTCTACAGCATAAAATTACCAGAAAAATCATGCTGGTTATCAATCCACATGTGCTCAATGCAGTTTGAGAATTTTGAGAATGCCCTGTGTATCTTTTATCATATCACCGTAACCCCTCACCTCCCACCAGTTCTCCAGACACACTCCCCACTACGTTATGTCCCTTTTGATGCACGTATCAACACATTTCACCTCTGATTTTTTTCACCTGAATGTGGACCGTGCTGTGATGCTTGACTGACAGTGCTTGAGCATGAAGCCCTGTGTTCAGGGAAGGGACTATCATTCTCCTTCACATTGCCTACCCATGGGCTTCAGTCTTGCCATGAAAAGAAGTCTTCCAGTGTTGAGGAGATCAGCTGTGCCTGTATGGCAAATGCCTATACGAGCCCGTTCTGCCCACACGCTGAGCTGACCAGATGCTGTGTGGCCATTTGCATCTGGCTCGGAGCCCAAACAAATATATCCTGCCTCTTCACAGGGTTTATTTGCTCAGACGTGATGCCACACTATGCAAACATGTAGCTTTTGGGTTACTTGGAGTGTTAGCAGAGCAAGTTGGTGTCTGCCTACAATATGTTTTATAGATACATTCATGGCTATGTTTACACTGTACTAACCACAGCAAAGGAGGAGCTCTAACTAACTTAAACTAGCTGCCGTAAGTACTGTTAGTAGCGTTCTCTCAGCAGAAGGGAGCTTGTGGAGAGCTGCAGAAAGCTTCTAAGGTATATTCTGCCTGAGCTGAGCCCTGTGAGGTCCCAACAGCCTGTGCTTGTCCTCAGGCTTCTCATCAGGCATGGTGGTGGTGGTGTGAGGTGCTTTTCTGGCAGATCACAAACTGGACTGAAAACAAAAGTAGGATTTATCATTAGAGTTGCAGCTAATGAAAGGTCTATGTTGCTGCTGATTTTGCCTGGATGTAAATCAGGAGTTTAGAAGTGAAAAAGCTATCTACTGTACATGGTACTCTGTCTCAGTCACTCACAGCTTCTCTTTTAATGTTTCTAAGGGTGAAAGGGACCTATGCATTATTCAGATCAGTACTTTATCAATTGTTTATTCTTTGCCCATATAGGCTGTAAATGTTTAATACTATTTCTAGAATACATGTAAGATTTTATTTTTTTCTGCCTCAGCTTCCCATCTCAACATGGTTCAGAGGAGAGAGTGGAGATCAGAAACTGGTAGAATTATGTTTGTAGACATCTGTCTTCAGAAAAACTTTGCACCAGCAAATATAGCACAACAGATCTTCCTACACGCTTTCGTAGCAATAGCTTGAATATTTATACAATGGCGGGGCAGGGGGAAGATCCCCAGCGTAATGGCCAAATTCTTTGCAAGTGGTAATTGGTGTGGTTTCAGTGACTTGCTTAATTTTCGTGGAACTGTTTGGATTCAAATCAAAAAGAGACTAATTGAGTCAATTGCTGTGAAATGTGTGCGTTGGTCAGTTAACCCACCAGCAACACAAACGTGCCATGCAAAGGCAATCACCTGTTTTCTGCAGCAACTAAGCTTTGGTTTTGAGCTCTCTGCCTAGGTTCTGCCCCAGACCAGCTTGGGTACCTGCATAAAAGAATTGTGGCTGTATGTGAGGGTATGGCCAATATGACTTTTTCTTAATGTCATTTTGCTTGTGCTTTTACATAATTTTTTTGTTTCATGCCATGTTTAGTATTCTGCTAGGTCAGATGAAGTCAGGGGTCAGGGGTGTGCTTGATTTAATACAACTGGATGGTTTGCCTGTTTTTTGTCTGTTCCTTTTAGTATCCTGTCATTTGAATTTTATGTTTTTGCCTTTATTTCTTGAGATGACTTTTCTGGGTATCATTTTCTGTGCTGTGTTGGTCCTTTATGCTGGTACAGATTGCATTTGTTCATCTAAGATGCCTGTCCTGCACAATTTCCATCATTTTTACGGTCTTACATTTTGTCATTTTCTGCTCGAGTTTGGTTGTGGTTTGTTATGTTTTGACAGTGGTTTGTCATACAGCTGTGAATAACCCCTTTGGTTTGCCTTTAAAACTTTCTCCTTTGCAGTTGTTTAACAAAGTTAACTGAAATACTCTTTCTTCAAACAGAATGATTAGCACAGACAGAAGTGTGAGTGGCTGTATACTGCAATCAGGCAAACCATTTGTTCTGGCTTTATTCGCATTCAGAGTGCTGATTTTTTATGCAAATATGAATATTCTCTTTACTAAAATATTTCTGTATAGATCTTTGCTGGGGAGTGATGGTTTTGATTGATAAGATGTGGAAGTTTGACAGTTAAAAGTGGAGCTTCCTCATCTAAGGTATGTCTTTTGTCTGTGGAAAAAGAATATGGGTAACCCCTCAAACACTTCTCCCCTCCAGCCTAAAAAATCAGCTTAGACCATAGGCTTCCTCAGAAATGTGCCTGCCATGAGAAATTCTGAATTTTTCAATGTGGGGTAAGGGTCTGGTCTGCTTTGTACTAGTAGAAACCTTATTCATTTTTTTAAACAACAAACTGTATGAGCTCTGAGTTTTCATTTTCTGATTGGTTAGCAGACACCCTGAGTTCTTAGAGTGTTGTCACTGGACACAGAGTGAAAACTTAAAGCTTGAAGCTGGTACATAACTGTGCAGGGCCGGTGCTCTGCTATTTGTGCTTGAATTTGAGGTGCTGGTTATGAGTCCTGCAGGAAACGAAAGGAGCGGAGAGTTCAAGCTGACCGTGAGCCAGCAATGTGCCATTGCAACAAAGAAGCCAAGAGCCTCCCTTGGGTGCTTTCGGGATAGTTTGAGGGAGGTGATCCTTCCCTCTGTGCTGGAGCAGGATATTCAGTTTGGGATCACCATTTAGAAGAAAGACGTGGTTGTACTGGAGCAAGTGCAGCGAAGAGCCATGAATATGATTAAGGGCTTGGAGGATCTGCCATATGAGGAGAGGCTAAGCGAGCTGAGACTGTATAGCCTGGAGAAGGGGCATCTTATCAATGTGTGTAAATATATGATGGGGATGGAGTAAAGAAGACAAAGCCAGACTCTTCTCAGTATTGCTCAGTGAAATGCAAGAGGCACTGGGCACAGAGTGAAACACAGAAAATTCAATTTAAACATAAGAAAAAGCATTTTCCTTGAAGGATGGTCAAACACTGGCACAGGTTACCCAGAGAGGTCGTGAAGGTTCCATCCTTGGACATATTCAAAACCGACTGGACACAATCCTAGGCAACCCACTGCAGGTGACCCTGCTCTGAGTGGGGGGTTGGACCAGATGATCCCCAGAGGTGCCATCTAAGACTCTAAATTTTGTAGTGAGCAATTCTTTAAAGACTGGTAGTGTGCTGCTAATATAATAAGGAATGGGTTGGGAGGAAGTTTTATTGTAATAGGTAGGCTGGCTGAGCCCTAATGAAAAACTATGCTGATGCAGTTTAGCTTCGTCCTGAGACACATAGAGCTTTTTATAGTTGTTTTCTGAGTATTTTTACCAAAATGAATTACAGTAAAATATTGCTGCTCTTCAGAGAGATGATGGATTTAAGACTGAGTTGCAGATTATGTGTCTATGAGAATAAGGGTCATAAGGTGTGGAGAGTTAAGCTGAGGTCTCATTGTCATGAAGTTTCTGCTACTTGTTCTTGACACAAGTGTGTTTTAGAGGATTGAAGTGCTAGTTACAGACTTTCGAGAAAAGGAAATACACTGTCACCTGAATCAAAACTATACGGGCAAATCCTCACCAGGGTAAAATGTTATTAGAAAATAATTATCGGAGAAAAGGCAGAGTCAACCTAACACAATGTTTGAATTACACAGGGTAGAAGGAAGTGGAGAGGGAAGCCTAGACATTTACAATTTTATAAGCTTTAGTATTTTGGGTTATAGCTTTTAACTGTAGGCAATATTATTGACATAAAATAAGTAAGATATTGCAGATACCGTGAAAGCATCATGGATCAAAACAAAAACACCCCAAAACATTGGGTTCTGGATGTGGGAAGGATTCATCACTCAGTCATAGCGCTGAATCCATGTTACTCATCCCATTTTGCAGTTTTGTCACAAAATTGAGAACAAAGGCAAAATGGTTGGAAACCTTAGATTTCCCCAATTTCCATGAAGTGCTAAGTAGATCATTAAAGATAAAAACAAAATTGTAAGGACATGGGAATCATAGAATCATAGAGTCGTTTCGGTTGGAAAAGACCTTTAAGATCATCAAGTCCAACCATAAACCTAATCCTGCTAAGTCCACCACTAAACCATATCCCTAAACACCTTATCCATACGTCTTTTAAAAACCTCTAGGGATGGTGATTCAACCACCTCCCTGGGCAGCCTGTTCCAATATCTCACAACCCTTTCAGTGAAGAAATTTTTCCTAACATTCAATCTAAACCTCTCCTGACACAGCTTGAGGCCATTTCCTCTTGTCCTATCACTTGTCACTTGGGAGAAGGGACCAGCACCCACTTCGCTACAGCTTCCTTCCAGGTAATTGTAGAGAGCGTTAAGGTCTCCTCTCAGCCTCCTCTTCTCCAGACTGAACAACCCCAGTTCCCTCAGCCGCTCCTCATAAGACTTGTGTTCCAGACCCCTCACCAGCTTCATCGCCCTTCTCTGGACACGCTCCAGCACCTCAATGTCCTTCTTGTAGTGAGGGGCCCAAAACTGAACACAGTATTCGAGGTGCGGCCTCACCAGTGCCGAGTACAGAGGCACAATCACCTCCCTACTCCTGCTGGCCACACTGTTTCTGATACAGGCCAGGATGCCGTTGGCCTTCTTGGCCCCCTGGGCACACTGCTGGCTCATATTCAGCTGTCAATCAACACCCCCAGGTCCTTTTCTGTGGGGCAGCTTTCCAGCCACTCGTCCCCAAGCCTGTAGCATTGCATGGGGTTGTTGTGACCCAAGTGCAGGACCCGGCACTTGGCCTTGTTGAACCTCATCCAATTGGCCTGGGCCCATCGATCCAGCCTGTCCAGATCCCTCTGCAGAGCCTTCCTACCCTCAAGCAGATCAACACTCCCTCCCAACTTGGTGTCATCTGCAAACTTGCTGAGGGAGCACTCAATCCCCTCATCCAGATCATCGATAAGATATTAAACAAGACCGGCCCCAAAACTGAGCCCTGGGGGACTCCGCTTGTGACCGGCCACCAACTGGATTTGACTCCATTCACCACAACCCTTTGGCCCGGCCATCCAGCCAGTTTTTTACCCAGCGAAGAGTGCACCCATCCAAGCCATGAGCAGTCAGTTTCTCCAGGAGAATGCTGTGGGAAACAGTGTCAAAGGCTTTACTAAAGTCTAGGTAGATGAAGAAGATTCTAGGAAGAATGCATATACAGCTAATTTTACTCCTCAAAAAGCTGTGCTTTATTACCAATATGGAGGCAGTACCTCCACTGTCTTCCAAACTTCATGGAGTTTAAAATCTGTAATGTCTGTAGATTATACGGATGTTTTCTGAATGTTTAAATACAATATAGTATATTACTACTATACTACTATTAATAGTACACTAGTATACTGTAATATATTATTACTACTGTTGTAATAGATTTTAAATAATACATTTAATTTTACTTAATATTTAATTTGTAAAAATAACTAGAAATTTCCTGTAAGTGGAAATTATTCATATATTATAATTTTTTTCTGTAAGTAGTGTAAATAAGAGCCCAATCTTACCCACTAGATAGGGAGAAAAAAAGGATGGGCCTGTGTGTGCCAGATTCTGCCTTGGATACCTGTGGGTGGTTTAATGAACATGGCCCACATGTCTCTGAGACAGAATTTGGACTTACTAGACTGTCTTTTCACTGCCTTTCATGCATATTATCAAATCTAACAGTAGCTTTTCCTGGGAATTGACAGATTCATGCTGTTTCGGTTTGAATCCATTCAGCAGATAAGGTCTTACAAAGGTGGAGGGGTGTTCCCACGAGCAGCCTGCCTTGCAGGTCTTCCAGAGAGCAAGTCACAGTACCAAAAACTGGAGCTTTACTGTTGTCCAGCTTCATGGAGGGATTCCTCCCTCCACATCCCAGCCAGATGGACTGTGTCCTGGGAGGGAACACACCTGATGTGCTATTTCACTGGGACAAATTTGGGCAAATAGAACTACAGGCAGAATAACAGCAATGGCATCACTATGTAACTCCATGAAGTTTTGCTGTGTGTGTACTGATTTGTTTATTTCAGTTACAAAAAACATATGTAAATGAACATGCCAAGCTCTGGCCCACACAGATTTCAATTAGCCATGCCCACAGATGTCAATTAACAATTAACAGAAAGCTCAGGCTTCTGCGCTTCTTGGGCAAGCTCATTTGCAATCAATGGGAAGTGTTCTCCTGGCTTCACTAGCCCTTACATCTGGCTGAGCGAGAGTCAGTTGTAGCATCTCCATTTAATTACTGAGATCCAACTGTGATAATCTCTCAAGCAAGAGACTTTCATAGGCTGCCTAGCACTTTACAGGACAGCTCAACATTTTGTGTTGGGAGCCAAAAAACCGCATAGCCCCAACCAGTGGAGTTCCTCAAATCCCTATATAGCGTGTTGATGAGATAATCAGCTGCAGGCTGCACCACAGCTTCCAGACAGAGCTCCTTTAAGCTACAGGCACAGGGTGGTTTTTTCACCCTGTTGCTGATTCTGTGGAACTTTTAAAGGCTTTTTATATTTTATGTTTTTATATTTGTGTCTGTTTTATTACTTATTTTATATCCTAGCTCTAATTGAAGACATAAGACTTGACAGCATTCAGAGCTGCAAAAAACAATAAAACCAATATTTTTATTTCACTGATTAACACTTCCATTGTTTCACTTGTATACCAACTTGGCAGTTATCTTACATGGTGTATATGTATATGTTAAATCCAAGTCTCTGCCCCTGAGAACTTCTTCCGTAAGGGCAAGACATGAGCAGTTCAGTGAGGAAGGAGGGGTTTGCTATCAAGTCCTTCATCTGCAAAGAGGCCGTGAACCTTCATTCTGTAGAGAGGGCTTTGAGATTTTGACAGCCTATCTTTGGGACACAAAGGGACAAAGCGTTCTTCTATTCCTAGCCCACAAATAATGCCAGTTTCCAGAACTAGAAAAACTACCAGAACTAGAAAAACATGTTTACTTTCTGTTTCATTGAAATCTTCCTTGGGAAAAAAACCCCTAACAGTACCATCACCACCACGTGGTGTGTCGTGGTACCACAATTATATTACAAAGTATTTTTTTAACTGGCTTTCCACCCATAGCTACTCTGAGGCTTGCAAAACTCATGAACTTCACGAGTTATGGCCATTCCCACCTAGAGATCTTCGGACTTTTTTTGGCTCAGTTTGGGATGGAAAAATACTTCTAAACTTCAACATATTCTTGACAGAATAAAGCATTTTACACTCAGGCAAACATATTTAAAAGGGGAAATAAATGAAAGGACAGAATGAAAATAATGTTTGCTAGGATCAGGATGACAGAAGGGCACCCTAATCATCATCGTTGCATGCCCAGGCCAAAAAGCAGGAGCGTGACCTAAGTGCGTCCCTCCCCAAGAGGCAGGCCTTGGGTCATTTAGTATGTCAGATGGTTTAATTCTTTTCTTTAGAATGCCTCACAAATGATGCTTAAGAAATGATATATAATATAACTGTTACTGACCTATAAAGCTTCTTACCTGTGTTCATAGATTGGATTATGGTTGGACTTGATGATTTTACAGGTCTTTTCCAACCTTAATGATTCTGTGATTCTGTGATTAATTGATTTCTGGATGGCTCATATTTGGGGGAGTGTCACAAATCTGCCTGTCTTACTCCAGTTCTAAAATGTTTTTACGTCTCTGATCCACCAGAAAGTTATACAAAATCATGTGTAGCCAAGCCAAGGCTAAAGGTGCATCATCCCAGCAGATGACAGCATTATGTTTTGTGCAAAAGAGTCACTTCAGATATGCCTTTCTTATAGACATTTTCATATAAATAACTATTACCGGTTGCTAAATCCAGCTGATCTTTGTCAGTTTGCTTTGCTATCTGGGGATTTGCTAGCAGAAATGAAGCAAATGTTAAGGGGCAGTGCCTGCTTCTCATGGGAAACAGTACATCCTCAGATACGCAGCTGGAGATGAAGGATGCTGCCCAGGACAAAAGGATAATTTGAAGCAGCATTCCATGATCTGGAATTAATGCCTGAATGCTGAGAGGCAGATGAATTTTCCTTCTAGTATATCCAGTATCTTACAATGCAGGGTGTCACATTTCACACTAGAAAAAGGTCTTTTCTGGGTAATGTGACTGTAAGAGCCTGTTACTATTTGTATAGATGCAGGTATGAACCTACGTCTGCTTCCCTTAGCTTGAATATTGGGCTCAGAGCCTCAACATCTGCAGTCATGGCTATTCTAATGTATTCTTGCAGGCAGATGATACAGCATCTATTATTAATATTGTTTGATAAGTCCCGTTAAAAGGCTGCCTTTCTACTTATTTATAATTTTGCCAAACTTGACCCAATAAAGCTGAAATTGTTTTTGCTTTTAGCTAGTTCTTTTTTATTTAAGCCAAAAAGGATTTCTTCTTTCCTCCAAAATGGAAAAATATTCTTTTTTCTGTGTTAGAAAAGTCTTGCCACTTTGTTTTTTAAATGCCCAAGAATTTGTATGCTATGGAGTAGGGTTGCTCACCTCTGTGGCAGGGATTTCCCTTTTGTCCTCTTTCTGGAAAACTGACTGAATTTAGCAAATTTATAAATCTTTGGGGGAAAACCCCACTCATTCTCAAGTACTCAGTGCAGGTTTTACTAGAGTTTGACAGCTAAAATTTCCAAGGACTCCCTTTCCCAGGAACATAGTGAGGCTCCTTGTAGGAGCCCAATGGCGCTATCCAGATGCCAACTGCAAAGAGTAACTAGACATGTTGCAGCTCAGGGCTATGTGGACTTGCAGACATTTCCACTGCAAAGCCCGCGGGGAAGGCTCAGCCAGTGCTGCATGCAAGAGCAGGAGGCCATTCCTTCTCCTGCACACCCAGCGGATGCACCTCTGATCCAGGTGGCCCTGCAAAGGAAGCAACTTGACCTGATGTAGAGGAAAGAAGAGGGAAGAGGAGGAAAGAAAAGAGAAGTGAATAAATCAGGGCAAGATGACATTGATGTGGGAGAGAGGAGAGAAATAGTAACTGGGAGCTGAAAGGAGAAGATGGAGGATGATTAAGTAAGGGAGAGTGGAAGTCAATGAGAAAAACACAGGGAACAAGGAGATGTTTGGCTGTGTGGTGGACACAGAGGGAAGAGGTCTTCTTGCCTGGTCCCTGGCTGGATGAGAAGCTGAAGGATGGAAGGAGAGATGGGGTTTGTTTGGAGAAAGAATCTGCTCTTAGCAGGAGGCAGAGTGGGGAAAAGGGCAGAGAGAGAATCTTTGGGAAAAAAAAACCCACAAAATTGAGATCCAGAAGGAGGGCTTAGACTGCTGGGGCAGGGAGCCTGGGACAGGGAGCTGGGGCAGCCTGGCTAGGTAGGAAAGGTACCGAGAAAGTGGGTGTGAAGCTGGTGTTTTGGGGAGAGTGGAGGAGAACAGGGAGACTGAGACTAGATAGCTGGGCCTGTTTATGTAAGGAGAAAGGAAATTGGGTGGGTTTGGGAAGGGTTAATGAGCCTCCCTGGGAAGGGTTAATGAGCCTCCCTGAGCAAGAGAAAAAGGGGCAGCATGCGAGGAGGGGGGAGAGAAGAGAAGACAGGGAGATCCTGGGAGTTGAACAGTGAACTTGGAAGATAACTGATGCAAAGCAACCAACCATGAGGTGAGAAAATGGAGGATTGGACCATGGGGGTAGGTGAGCAAAGAGATTGGAGAAAGAATAGAGAGCAACAGTTGGATAGGAGACAGGACTGGAAGGAGACCTGGTTGCAGGGAACTCCATGAGGGTGTAGGCAGAAAGCCTTGCAGCATCTGGGCAAGGATTCCCCCAAGAAGCTGGAAAGAAAATCTGCCTGGCTGCCCAACCCTGGAGCAGGGGTGCTCTCAGGGCCCTGACACCAGAAAAGGAAGTTACAAGAGTCTGACCATACTCAAACTGGTACTGCAAATGCCGACGCTGGGAGCTCCTGTGGCAAAAATCTGTGTGCTGGCTCTGAGGGTATCCATATGATGCTCCTTTAGGGAAGCGGGGTGTGGGAGGGAGGAGCACTACAAAACCATGCACAGAGATACATTCTTAAAAGTGTATTCTGTGGACTAAAAGCCAAGCTCTAAAACATGAAGAAATTCCAGTGGCAGTAGCATATAAGGCTTTGTTTGGCCCTGTTGGTGTGATATTACACCATATGCTATTTAGACTATACTTGCCATTATTGTCTGTGACTGCCTCTGGGGAATTGCAAACCCCGACCAAGTTAGCGTACGGCTTGCTCTGTGCTCTGCAAGGTGTGAGTTCGCATTTCTGGTGCAAGGATGGCTAAACTACATCCTGAAGTGGCTGCAGGTATCAAGTTGTCCCACAGTCCTGCCTTCACATGACTTGGAGTCCTCCTAGGAAGTAGCCTTCAGCTGACTCTGGCAGAAGATACATGCTATTGCTAAAATCCTGTTGAGACGTACAGTGGCAGACAGAGATGGAGCGTGTACATCCACACCTGAGCATGTCCATCTACTGCAAGAAGGGAAGGAAAAGCACATTTGCCATGTTGCCAAGGAAAGGGTTGTATGTATGCATGCAGCAGAGCTGAGGGTGAGCACACGTACATGCTTGAATGCTCATATACACAATTAAGTTTTGGAGGAGAAAAAATCAAGGTAAAGGCCTTTGCACTTAAAATGCACAAAGCTTGTGATCATCCCTAGACTTTACAAGAGCTGTTCCACAGCCTTTTGTTTTCTTGGAAATACCGTCTCCTGCACAAATAACTTTGTTAATGCTGTAGAGAGTTTCATGTTTATCCTAGAAATGAAATGATCTTTTTAAGCCATTGAGTGCTTCAGGAAGAGAACCAAAACCTTGAAACTGCTTTAGTCTTCTGTGGCAAGGCAACATGGTGAGCCAAGGACAGGTCTGCTTATTAATACAAGTTTCCATGAATGTTTCTTCCTGAGGTGAATATTAGCTATAATCATTTATGCTGGACATTTGCATTAGCTATTTTCAGCTTTACAGACAGACAAGACCTGCATGTGCATCTGTCATTGAAAATCAGGTTCCATGGGGCATATCCTTCTGTGTAGCTCTATTCCTCTTCATCCTCTTGGTCCCCCACTTTGTTGTTCACAGTAGCATATCCCTATGGCAAATATAGACAATGCTTACTGGGAAAAGTAATAAGAACAAGATATTTAATATATTTCTAGCCTTCTTTAATGTGTTGTAGTTGTGAATACAAGGCAAAAAGCAGCACCATATGACCATGCTACTTTGGGTACGGTCTATAAACTGCAGTTAAAATAGTTTCAACATATTTATGCAGTGCATAAGTCACGTGAATAGAGGTTTATCACAATCAGTAGGAATGCTGGATTTTCATATCACACATTTGCTGCTTAGGATGATTAGCAGGAAATTTAATTTGCACTAATTAGCCTTAGGGGAGCAAGAAATTAACTTGATGGTTAAATTTCACATTTTACTATATACCATACCAACATGGAAAAATTTGAGTTAAAGCCTGAGTTGAGTCCTATGCTGATACACTGGACTTCAGTTTTTCTAAATTAGATTAAAAGACTGTAGAAAATTAATATATGCATGGTGAGTGGGTGGGGTTTTTTAGGAGCTAGAGTCATAGAACAGTCATTCAATGTATTCATTGAATTGTCAGCCACTTCCAGAGACTGTGGTGTATTTTTGTACATTAAATTACATTAATATCTAATATTAACAGCAAAATCTTTAACAAGTCCTAATTTTCTATATTTGTTTATTTTCATTATATAATATGCATTATAACTGCACATGCAATATTCCACCTTGTAATGCACAGAGCAGAAACAGTTTTCACAGAACTACTGTGGAAACGCCATACTTTTTAATTTACAATACCCACTTGCAAATACATTTTCAGGGTCAGGAGCTTTTGTTCGTATGTTGGCAAAATTCCTATGAAAATTTTTTTTTTAGAAATTACTCTCAAAAGTATACAGCAAATGAGGGAGGCATGAGTCACTACATAGTCCTCATAGACAAGTAAGAATTAGGAACTAATAAACTCTAATCTTGCCTGTTGATGGGGACTTTTCTATCTCATTCTTCCAAAACACAGTTTAGATTGCTTGGTTTTTCCCTCTGTAAAATGAGGGCAATTTCTATGTATCCACCACTCAAAATTACTGTGGATTGATTAATGCATGAAAAGCAATGAGTCATTGGGTATGGAAGTATTGGTCTATTATAAACTGAAGTGTTCTGTCATACCAGGCTTGAGGTTGCACCCAAATTTATCTGTAAAAAAGGAGATGGAAAACATCAGTTGCATACGACATAATTGCCTTTGATGTCAGTGCTTCCGCTAGTTTGTGCATCTGAAATACACCCAGAAGCTCAATATTACTATTACGTATTTGGAATTAGACCTTGTAGAACTTACCTGAAACTGCTATTGAAGTGAGAGGTTTGACTTCAGTGAGAGTTTGGGCTGAGTAAGTATTGCAGAATTGGGTACCTTGAGTCCATAGTTTGGGGTTTAAGTAGTGCATATAAGCTGGTTCAGGCATCTGCTCAGACTTTCTAGCCTATGACATAAATACTTCTGGTCTAAAGAGAGATCTCAGATAGACCTGTGGGTAGTCATATATTGTGTAACATGTATTGCATTCTCAGGTCCTTCTTCAATCCCCAGGAGATGGATATCTCAGCATTAGCCCTCTTACTCAATCAAGAGTGTCTGTGCACCTTTGTGTGTGTATGTGTGGGTGGATATATATAAATATACATGTGCCCCCACACAAACATATATGTGTACACAAACGCCCTATATAAATGTGCTTTGCCTTTTTCGGTGGACGAGTATATTTCTGTAAATGCTCACCACTTGTATTTATACATTTATGAGTAATATCCAACTTCCAGTCATAATTGACACCATGTGGCCTTCTGTATAATAATTACTTTGGGACAAAAAACCCTGCAGATGGTTTTGAGAGTGACTAACTCACCATCAGTGTAAAAAGATTAAATAAGATGAGCCCACTCCCTCTGAATGGAGTAAGCCATTTTCATTGATTTCAGTGGGAGCAGGCACAACTTCATTTCTACAGCAGACAGAGAACATGTATTATATTCATTAAATGAAAGTTTGATTTCATTGCGCTTAAAATTATTCATGTTCTGTTAGCAAATGGTTTGAGATTTTATAACCTAGAGCATTTGCTGAATTCTGCTTTGTATTTTCCTCACAGCAATTGGAAGGACCCTCATTCCTCGTTATTTTAGCACTGTCTTTGAAGGAGGTGTAACAGACCTGTATTACATTCTCAAGCACTCAAAAGAGTCATACCACAACTCATCCATCACAGTGGACTGTGATCAATGCACCATGGTCACTCAGCATGGAAAACCCATGTTTACCAAGGTAACAGGGAAGACTCAATAAAGCATGTTGTTGGTTTTGGTTTTTTGTTGGGGTTTTTTTTTTCTTTTTCAGTGTGTATAAGGGTGAAAATTATTGGCTGTTGCATTTTTCTGGTAGACTGAGATTATTTCTAATACTGAAAGCCCTTGAAGCCATTTAATTACTATTTTCTATATTCATTACGTGACTGGAAAATTCTGTGGGCATCCTCTGCAATTCTCCCAGAAAGACTGCAAGAGAAGCACGAAATGCCAGGTTGCCAGAACCCTCAGCTGTGCGTGAATTAAATTCAACCTGCCCATCTCCTTTTCTCTGGGCTTGATTTTAATGCAACAATGAGATTTCACATTGCTGATACCTACCATTCGGGATGGTATGCTTTACGTTTGATACTTACTCAGTCCAAGAACTATAAATCTCTAGGAAAATAGTGATTTAATACAGTCAATGGAAGGAGTCAATTGATTTAAACATGCTCTGGATCAGGCAGTTAGTGAATATTCAATATTTGTAATTGATAGTGAATTATCTTCACGCATTGGCCACTTCTAGTCCTGTAATTAAACTGAGTGCCATATATTTGTACCAAAAAGGTGGAAAATACAAATTAAAACAAAAATTTTCTTATATTAAAAAAAATCAGTAATTTGGCATTGGCCACTTCTAGTCCTGTAATTATACTGAGTGCCATATATTTGTACCAAAAAGGTGGAAAATACAAATTAAAACAAAAATTTTCTTATATTAAAAAAAATCAGTAAACTGATTTTCAAAATGGAACTGTAACCTTTTGTAAATTGACAGGAAATTATGATTTTCCATCTTGTACCTGTTCATCTGTATGAATTTTAACCTTCGCATGGAGAAAAGCACAAAAGGAGAGGCAGCAACAGGAGGACTTAACCCATCCATGTTGCCCTTGGCCTGCAGGACCATGGAGGTTTTAGAGTCAAAAAAGGCACTGGCTGTTGACTGCATCATGACCAGGGCCCACGTGGCTTATGCTGTTCTAGCATGTATGTGAGTCCCATCCCTTCGTAGTGTCTTCCCTGACCTCTTCATGGCTCTTGGAGTGGGGCTCAAAGAAGAGGGAGAGGAAGCCGCTGGTGTGCGGAGCACTGGTGAGCTGGGAGGTGTGCATTTAATGATGTTATTCCAGCTCTGTCACTCCAGCCCCCTGTGACTTACACGGACACAACCCGAGAGAGAGAGGGAGATGCAAAGAGACCAGATATTCCTAGGTAGTACATTTGCCACAAGGAGTTGTACGTGCCGGCCATGTGCAGAGGATGTGACGAGGGTATACAGTAGCTGCTTCTTTGCATAGCTTCCTAAAACGATTTCTGCCAATTCCCTTTGTGACAGCTTTAATGCAATCGCAAATAAAAGGGGTTTTTTTTAATCAGTAAACAAAACACACTTTTCTCGATTCAATTAGTTTATTTTACTTTTTATAACAGCACATTACAGTGTTGTTACTTTGCAAATGAGGCTAGTATCCAGCAAGTCGAAGATAGACTCACAGCGGGGACCAGGCTGGGTGCACACCTCATGTGAGGGGGGCCACAGTCGCCTCCCATAGCACCATCCTGTTGTGCACAGTGAGACCCTCCGTGTGCACTGCAGCCCTGGCAGTGCATGGTCTGCTTCAGCTTTTAATGTTTCTGTTGCGAATTCCAATATAAACCTCTGTATCCCAGTAGAAAAGTTCAGGTGGGGTTGTGATTTGGATTCTAGGAGAAAAATAAGGGGTTTTTAATGGCTGTATGTTTAAAATATGACTGTGTTAGTAAGAGCAAAGTTGAAATAAAGCACAGTAGTTGGTGGACTAAGGGAGAAAAGAATATATTACTCTCTCAGAAATAAGTTAGAGCCGATGTTGTCTCAGCTGTGCATGTGTAACTTCTAGAAGAGATACTGAGGGCAAAGATCTTGTACCCAAAGGTAAGCTCCTAACTCTCACAGCATTGGTGGTGGAACCAAGCAGACCTCCCATAATAAGCAGCACTCCAATGGACAGTGTAGCTCCTTAGATCATGTCTGAATTTGACCCAGTGAAACTACCAGGATTGGTTTTTTTAATGCAAAAATACAAACTAACTATATTTGTTAATAGCTGTTTCAGTTTCACAACTTGTAAGCTACAAATTTACTGACTTTTAATACAATGGACTGAAACAGTTCTCATCACATACACAATCAGGAATCTACAGCTGCGTTTTATTCATTTCGACATTTTCTTAGTTAGAGCAACTCACTGCATACTGCAGTATTGGACGAATATATAAAATGGCATTTCCAGTTTTTTACCAAACAAATATGGCTAGAACATGCCTAACAGTAACAATATGAATAGTCCAGCTTGTCTTTAGAGGGCAAAAGCTCCTTGTAAAGTGTCACACACTTTAAAATTGTTTTATCAAGGTATAAATAAATCCTATAAAGAATTTAATACAGTTCAATGGTATGAATTAAATGTGGTAAAAGAAGAGACTGAAGTCCTAACTACCATGTTTGTTTACCTGGCAGATGCTTCATTTTTTCCTCCAGGTAAAGGAAAGCTTTAGGAGTCCTCCTAAGTCTCTGTTTTCACCGTGTTTACCGGCACTCCAGCTTTATGTGTAGGCAGACTGTTTTTCTGCAGTTAGCGATGTTTATTTGTATTTCCCGATGGGTTGGAAGAGGTGAGCTTTGCCTTCACCACCGGAGCAGTGAGCACCCCGTGTTCGAACCGCTCTCTTCCTGCGCCCAACAGTGGGGCCATCAGCTGGATTTTATAGGTGAAGCCCTTGAAACTCAGTGATTTTAATCCTCACTAACAATCTCAGGCATTTCACAGATTTCTATAAGCTTTGGGTTTCTTTTCAAGCACAGAGTCAGGTTTGAGAAATGGTTGTTAATAAAAGTGGAACAGTTTTAAAAGATGCCTGGCATTAGGAGAGCGAGACTCTGAGCAATAAGGCACAGGACCAAAGTTGGTTTTCATAGGTGTGAGCAGCTGAAATTCCTACAATTAGTAAGTGCAGTGAAGGGGTTAAAAAGCTATTGGTTAGTTTGAGAAATGTTCTTTTTTAGTTTTTTCCTGGCCTAGTCTAGAGCAACCACGTGATATACTGAATGCCTGCCAGCCTCTTTCTTGTTGATCCTCCGGAGACCATCTGTGCTGGGGGCATTGATTAGAGTGTGTCTGCTGGGATTACATCTTTTCTGTTGCCATGCCAACTAATCAGCTGATTTTGGTTACCACAGAAACAAAATGTCAGAGCTCACAGTACGGTAACATGAATTCAGCACAACAGAAAATGTTTTCTTAATTGGAGACCCTTTTGATTTTTTGGATTCTATGTAAAAGGCAGCTTTAGAAAAAATAAAAAAGAGGCCCATTTAAAATAAGAACTGCGCCAATTTTATTGATTAAAAGCAATGCATAAAATTCTGTTCTACACAAGGAAATTAAATTCCGTTATAAGATGTATAAATTTTTACCACTGTGATAGGAGGTATATGTTTCAGTTTTTCTATTAAAATTTGTTAATGCCAGTGCATAAAATAAATCTATTAAGAGCTGTGGGGTTTTGAGCTTAACAGAAGAAACATTTGAGAAGCCACAGGTATTATTATAAAAAAAATATTGTAAACCTGAAATAGTTTCATGTTAACTGGTCAGTAATCAGGATCTTTGGCCTCAACACAGTAACATTAATATAAAATGTTTTTCTTCTTGTATGAATCCTTATGTGTGCGCATGCATACCCCTGTGTAATTTCTTCTCATAGTGCAACTGATGAGAAAATCAAAACCAGGGTCAAATGACAAAACAAGTCACATTAAAAATTTGAAGGCATCACTAAGGTATGTTGAAAAGGGCAGATGAAAACCTGTTGCAAGATTCTCCTTCATAGGTCTACAGTAATTTCTCTCTGTATTATGCCTGTTAAAATTACCTACATGTTTTTGCAGAAATGACCAGGACGAAAAACTATGATGACATTAAGTGAACTGTTAACCAGAAAAGCCACACATTGCCCAAGTGGGACCTGGCCAAGACTGAGTTGGGGCTTGTAAAAAGGCTCAACAGACTCAACTGAATCTAGGATGGCTAGTTGCTCAATCAAATATTAGTAGTATTAAAATTAAAGTTGCAGGAACCTTTTCTTTTGAAAGGCGTGATACCCTGTTTCCACGGTATCTCTGTACCCTGCATTTGCAAGCTTACTTTGAATAGGAGTTGTAAGTCTAAACATCCAATTTAAAGAAAAAAGTCAACAACAGAGGGAGTTCATTTTCAGATCATGCATCATTTACAGTACTCCAGTCAGGATACCACGCTGGGCATGTATTTTACACCTTAAGGACCAACCACCACAGCCACAGCATTTTTTCCACATAAAGTTGTAGGCAGTTGCTTAGAAGTCCCCAGTAATTTATTTTACATTTCATTTCCAGGTAGTACCCCCTTGCTGCATTTATTCCTCCCATATTTTCTCTCCTTTCTCAGACAAGACCCCTCACCAAGCTGCATGAGCCGCTTCCTGTGGAAGCAGCTCCGTTGTCCACGACTGCAACCTCTTCTCTGCTCCCCTGCCTCTCAAACCTGCCGTGGCAATGCAGCTCATACAGCCCCATGGCAGACACCCCCTCTGACTTTCCTTGGAAGGGCGGGGTTAATAAAAGTAGATAAGAAATGAAAAATAAAAATGGGATAAAATGCTTGGAAAAGACAAGAACGCTTGGAAAAGACAAGAACCCTTGGAAAAGACAAGGAAAAACAAAAGAAAAAAATCAGGTTTGGACAGGCACAGGCATTCAGGGCTCTGTGTACTCCAAATGGACATGAAAGGAAGGTTTATATGCCAAGCTATTGTAAGGAAAGGGCAACATAAAACAAGTTGGGAATGACTGGTTCAGCAACTTGACATCAAGTGCACGCAGTTGCACCACAGCCACCTCCACTGCGAGGTTCAGTCATTAATTAGTAGTAGCGAACTGCGAGGGAAAGAGAATTGATGCAATAAATAAGATTTAGCGCTCACAATATTCTATGTTTGTAAAATGCTATAAAATCTATAGTATTATAAGTTACTGTCTCCACGGTAGGGCCTATGAAGTCATTTTCTCACATTCATTTTTTTCTCCCCAAGAGAAAGAAAAACAATTAATCTAGCAGAGATGAACAATAGAATACTGCTCTGATATTTCTGAATGTTGTTTAATCGATGATACAATACCATTGAAAACAAAAATCCTGGGAATTTATTTAATGCATTTTATGTATTCTAGGTATGCACAGAAGGACGTCTTATCTTGGAGTTTACTTTTGATGATCTTATGAGAATAAAAACATGGCACTTTACTATTAGACAGTACAGAGAATTAGTCCCACGCAGCATTCTAGCCATGCATGTAAGTAATCCTTTTTTCACTTGACCTAATGCAAAGAGATGAGATTAGGTTTATGAAGAACTCCAGCAAATTTTGCACCCAAGGCAATTAACTATAAATATTTTGGTTTGCCTGCAACTACATCCATTTACAAGTTCTTTCATCACTCCCTTGTTTCTCAGTGCTCTATTGTTGTCTCTGTTGCTATGTTTTAATTTTGTTTTAGCACATAGTTTTCCTTTTAATCCCATTTGGTCGTCTGTATCATTTGGGCCCATAATCTGTTCTTACTGATATGAACTACACTAAATTCAGTGAATTTTCATCATTGTGGGTAAGAATTATATTTAGTCTTTAAATTAAGCAAACTGTTACCCTTGTATGAGACAGAAAATAAATTATTACCATATATTGATTTAGAAACCTTTAGAATTTTAATCCATGTCTTCTTTTTTCACATTTCAAGACTTTTTTTTTTTTTTTTTTGCAATTGCATGAAAACACACCCAATGGAATATTGAAATATTAAATATTTTACAGGGTGAAGTCAAACTATTATAAAGTAAATTGTTGGGGAGAAACAAAGGACAGAGTCTTATTGCCACTTTCAGTTCTGCACTGTAGAATCATTCAGATTAATAGTGCTCTATATACAAAATTAATTCCAGGACTATGGTTTTGTAGAGGGTAAGAACACAGTCCCAAATATGTATGTGCCTGTAGTTCGACATCAAGTTACTTATATATCCATAGATAAAGATATATTCTTAGTGAGGAATTTTAAATAACTTAAGGAACCTGGAGTTTTTTGAAAATGCTATTACAGGCCTGAAGAAAACACCTTTGAAAATCTGCCCCACCATTTCTGTCTCAGAGTTATTTTAGAGGGCTGATCTTCTGAACTCTTAAACAGTATCCCACTAAGGGAGGATGGCTATGAGCAGCAATATATATTTAGAGGGCTGCAATTCAAAGAGAGTAGACCAGGTTAGGCAGCAACCAGCAAGTATTAATTTTAGTAATGAGATTGATCTCATTTTAAAGAGGAGGCTGGTCTCACAGGTAAAGCTCCTGGTTAGGGTCAGAGAAGGATGGTGCTTGCATTTTTCCTGTTTAATTCTGGGGAAATAACTTGGACCAGAAGGGTTCTCCAGCCTGTGCTTAATGCCACTTACGTGATCAGCTCTGCTGCAGGTGCCTTGCTGAGTTCTTTCTGCTTCAGTTTCTTATCCACAAAAAGAAAGCAATATCTTCTTTGTTCCTGCCTTTATCTGCTCAGTCTCCTGGGATTCCCAGCCAGCAAATGGAAGGCTCAAAGTGTACTGTGATCCCTCAGGAAGCTCTTTGGTGGGGCCCTGCTCGCTTGCACCCCTGTGCATGACCAGACGTCCTAGGTCTATCTCTTGAATGGGTAGACACAGAAAGAAGATATTGGAAAACGGTCTTTATTCTGCTCCAGTTCCATAAGGTTTTGCATTTTCCTGGGCAAACAGAACTCTGTAGCTTATGACACAAATTTAGCATCAATGTGTATTTTTTCCATAGGAATGGAATCTCTCTTCAAAGAACCCTCCCTGCACTCCACCAAGCACATACAGAAAAACAAATAGACAAAAAGCAAAGTGAAAATTCTTTTTTCCTCTGTTGTTTAGGCACAAGACCCTCAGGTGCTGGAGCAGCTGTCCAAAAACATCACTCGAATGGGCCTGACAAACTTCACCCTCAACTACCTCAGGGTAAGCGTACTACAGCTGATGATTATTGCGGGCATTTTTTAAAAGGTACTGTTAGCTTTGAGTCAAGGTAATGAGAGCAGAGCCTGTGTCGGTCAGGTAAGAAATGGACCTTACTCTTAATGAGGATGAAGGAGAAACACAGAGACTGTAATAAAGATGTAGCTGCTAACAATGCACCATTAAAAAGGGTAAGGATTTTATCATGGAGCTGAAGCAATGTGTGAGTAGCCAATGCTTTTAAAGGTCTTCCTTCTCAGTTTTGAATAATGGCTTCATTTTTTTGTAAGCAAGAAGTTCCCCACCATTTTTCCTCTCTGCTTCACTGTTCCTGAGAAAATGGCAGCATGTTCTTATTAAGAGCTGCCTGTCTTCTCCAGCTCTTTGACCTCCCCACCTCTCCCAGGCAGAGGCAGGGCTGAAGGAGAGCTCAGCTCCAGCCCTGTTTGCAGCAGTCCCTCAGAGCAGTCCTCACTTCACTTGCCTCTGGAAGCCTGAGCTCCCTCCTCAGCCTTGCACTGAATCGAGTGTGTTTTTTATGATTAAATAATGCATTTGTTCCCATTGCTTTTTGACCCTTAAAGTGCATTCAAAGTTTGGAAGTTTATTTTTATTTTTGAAAGTATTCCCTGGTGTGGGCTTACAATGCATATGCTGAAATACGGGTTTGTAGAGTTCAGATTTCAAGGTTAAAATTCAGATTTTTCTTATTTCTAGACATGCCATTACTAGATAAAATGAGGCAAATTACTCAGTGATACACCAAGCTAACTTGGCCAAGAATATCTGATTTTATTCCTTTTAATTGTGTGAGTAATTATTCAAGATGCTTTTTTAAGATAACAAGAACACTAGAAAATGCAGTTATTTTCAGCCTAACGTAGAGCTGTACCTGATAGTCTATATTTTAGTTGCAGTTCATTCAGGTCTGTGATCTTTGTACCACTTTTCCTCTGGATGGAGTCCTACCCCCAGAGTGTTTTGAACTCTAAGGGGGACAGTGTGCAGACTGAGATATATGATGAGATCTCTCTCACTGTATCCCTACAGCTTATAGACAGCCTGTAGTTGTCCTTACTCTCCCAATATGATAAGCCATTGCTGATTGTTGCTTATGTGGTGTTAGCGTAAAAATTACTGTTCAAATTATAGTCTGAGTTATGCAGGGCAGGTTTGCTGTAGCATAACTGAAAGAAGAATATGGCATAAAACCTCAGAGGAATAATACATTGCATTAGAATTTTTCCATGTATAAATACAAGAATAATATGTGTATGCTGTGCGTATTGTATTCTTTCAGTTACTTTAGTCTCTGGTTTGGTACAGAGAGCGACTGTTGCGCTTTGGCAACATCCCCATAGCCACACTGTCATTGTCTTGTGGTGAGGCATCCTAGAGCATGTTCTCCAGAAATTCCCACTGGAGATTTCTCCTCAGGCACGCCGAATTTTGCACTACACCTGTGTGGCAAGCTGGGCAGCAAGCAGCTGGCTTAGGTAGGCTATTTCCATATTTTCTTTCTGAATTTTCCTGTGGCACAAGGCATTGCCCTTCTTTTGAGGTCTTAATCCCCTTAGCATGACCGGACATGCTGGCAAGCACTTGGGCTGGCCCACACCAGCCGCCGTACTCAGTACCTGTCCTCCACGAGGCTTGGAGGGCCATGCTGAATTTGCAGCGCTATCTC
This sequence comes from Gavia stellata, assembly GCF_030936135.1. Classification (NCBI taxonomy): domain Eukaryota; kingdom Metazoa; phylum Chordata; class Aves; order Gaviiformes; family Gaviidae; genus Gavia; species Gavia stellata. Next base: position 17,527,546 of record NC_082598.1, on the reverse strand, counting down.
TATCACCGACACCTTCCAGGTCCTTTGTGGCATATTCTCTAATTGCTGAATGTGACAATGCAAATGAGAAAGGCAGGGTCCCTGTTTGGATGCAGCTGGCATCAGGCACCCATGCTGCTCCCCCTGTCAGCATCAAAAAAAAAGAAAGGAAGGAAGGGGGGGAGGGAGAAAAAAATCCTCAGAAAAAGAAAACTGGGATCAAGATAAGCGCTAGGGAGATGAGCAGTGAAGTGGAAGGGGATGAAAAGATGAAGTCTTACTTTTTTTCTTCTTCCAGACTAGTTTTGTTAGCTTAACAGACAACATTAGGTCTCTGGGTGCAAAGCTTCCTCTGGCTCCCGCTGTGGTGATTCCAAAAGGAAACCTTTTTTTTTTTCCCAAGCCAATCTTTGCATCTCTTTCTTGTGGTGAGGAATTGATCATTCTGCTCTTTTTTCAGATGTTCAGTTCATCGTGGGAGCTCGTATTAGATGACATATTTCCATTTTTATTTACTTCTTTCCCAATTACTTTCTTCTGTTAATTTTAACATGAAAATATTTTCTGAACTTGGGATTGTAAAATCACACACTAAAAAATGTGGTAAATGCACTTAGGTTTAAGGTGTTTTGTTTTGTGGTTGGTTTTTTTTTAAGTCAGCATTTTATGATATTTTATTCAGTCTTCCCAATGTTTAGTAATTAACGCTGTTACATGGTTTTAAATAAGGATTTGAAACTAAGCATAAAAATGATTTTCAATTTTTTTCTGCTGCACACAGCAAAGGCTTGTGATACTCATAAGTGAAAACTTCACTGATGGGCAGAATTAATCATTTTTATTCTCCAACGTGCACACAGCAGCAAGCTGTGCTGCAGTCTCTTTAAAGGCAGAATTTAAACCTGGGTTTCAGATGGTTGTGATATAAAGGTACAGCCTGGATTTTTTACACTCTAGACATCAGAGAATGCTAAATCATTGCTAGTTGGGATAATTGCAGTTGCTGGCATGTAAACCTGCATTCCAGAGTGCCACATGCCTATAGAGCCACAGCTTTGGATGCACGCCCTGGTTTGTCTTCATTCAGTCCGAGTAAAGCTATCCAGCATAGAAGAACATTGATTTTGTAAATCATATTTAATACAAATTTAAAATATATCTTCTTGGAACCTGGAAGTAAAATGTTTTGTCCTGTGTCATTTGCCAAATGCTCTTTCTCCCTGTTTTCTCTGGCTCTGTATAAAACCATAGGCTTCTTTTCTTTCTAGTTACTAGTTTGTTTTGTTCCAGCATAATTGATTACCTCATCAATGGGGTCAGCATACTTTGCTGTAGCTGCTGACTAGGAGTTGAATAGGCTGTCTTAGAAATAATGAGCAAAACCTTGTAGGTTTTAAATTAATATCAAGCTTTTTAAAATGTAATTTCTCATCAAGTCATCAAGTAGTAGATATTACAACCTATCAGATAATAAGGCCAAGACCTACATCCTAGTCTCAGTCGGTACGAGTCCAGGAACAAACCGGAATCCTGTACAGAATTTGAAGATGGAGATAACACTTAGAAGAATAGTTTCCACCAAGCTACAATAATTTATCCCCCACACATTACCTTCTTATTTTTTTCTATGTAATTTTCTAGTTGCTCAGCTATTTTATTTAGATCTTCAATGCATAATGGATTTGAATGTATTCTAAAAACAGTACCTTTTACCAGCAGCACTATTCACGATTTGGAGCTCAAATGTTTCTTGCTGCCTTCTATAAAATGATTTATTCACTCAAAATTTCTGACATTATAAAAACGTCAGCCCCTTCTGCCAATTAGGCACGACTATGTGGCCTGAGCCTTGAAATATAGTTGTATCTTGCCCAGCAGGTTTTCAAAATTTGTCTCTGCTTTCTTGCACTGGTTGGGTTGGACTGATTTCTTAGTGCTCTTCCCCAGGTGTAGCTATTTCATCCTCCCCATGCTGTGGGTCTGGTCTGGTAGCCAGTTTATTGCTGTTAATGGAGATGAATCTGTATCTGCCCTTTGCAAAGGGAGTGTTAGCGTGGCAGAGTCCTCCCGCTCTGTGTCAGGAGAAGTATCTAGGTAGGGAAACGCACACTCCCATTTCCCCTTACACCCTGTATGGCTATATTAACCAAGGCTTATCTGAGCTAAAAATTATCCAATTTGTTTGTTTTCTGTATGAACCAATAATGAAGTGTTACTGTTGCAACACAGAGGGCAATAGTTTCTGAATCCCCACTTTCACTAATTTAGTTCCTCACTAGACAATTTCAGATTTCTTCTGCTAGGAGGTTAATATGAATTATTTAATGGGACACAATTTCCTAAAGGCAATGCTTACATTGCAATCAAAAGCCATTCATATGTATACCCACTGTGTATGCAGAATTTTCTTTTGCACATACAGAATCACAGAATCATTAAGGTTGGAAGAGACCTGTAAGATCATCAAGTCCAACCATCAACCCAACACCACCATGCCCACTAAACCATGTCCCACAATGCCACTTCTACATGTTTTTTGAACACCTCCAGTGATGGTGACTCCACCACCTCCCTGGGCAGCCTGTTCCAATGCTTCACCACTCTCTCAGTAAAGAATTTTTTCCTAATATCCAGTCTAAACCTCCCCTGGCACAACTTGAGGCCATTCCCTCTTGTCCTGTCACTTGTCACTTGGGTGTCACTTGGGTGACAACTACCTTTCAGGTAGTCGTAGAGAGCGTTAAGGTCTCCCCTCAGCCTCCTCTTCTCCAGACTGAACAACCCCAGTTCCCTCAGCCGCTCCTCATAAGACTTGTGCTCCAGATCCCTCACCAGCTTCGTTGCCCTTCACAGGCATGCAACATCTTCCTTTAATGTGCAGGGAAATTTGCTTTTCTAAATATGGTTTCTTGCATGGAAATTCTATGAATTCAAATAATTTGGGAGCTATTTTTCTCCTAGTGTGTAACAGTTTGTGCCAGCTATCTGGTCAATATTTTACACCTGTTTGTGTATCTTCAGTGAAGAAGGAGAAACATTACATGCAAGCGTGTTAAGGATGCAACGTCTGGTACTTGGGGAAAAGCAATGCTATATCTATAGTCACCCATCAACATGAATTCGTTTCCCTTTGTGAGTTACATTGTGTCATCATCTTCTAACTACATCATCATGCATTGTTCTTCCCGCAGACTCCCTGACGCATGCAATGCATGGGATGGCTAGCACTCACTCAGTAGCAAGTGCTCCAGTGCTACTCATTTCCTTGTAGGCTTTTCTACAGTGTCATTCTAGTATCTCAACTGCAAGTGTTAATGGCTGCATAGTACCTACCAGCTGAAGAGGCATTGTCATTGCTGGTGTGCACGTGTGGCATTGAGGCACACGGATGAGCACCAGGGCACTCAGAGGGGCCAGCTAAGGGGAGGCGGCCATTCTGAGAAAGCAAGGGCCTGATTTTGCAGAGCACTTTGAATTTCATCTCATTCCATATACTAATAACAAGACTATTGCTGTTGGATGCAGTCTGTTGTCTCAGGCTAGCTATGTAGTTGAAAAAGGTGTTTCTGGGAACACACTGGTGAAAATGCTTTTTCCATGACTTAGTACCACAGCAGAGCTTGGGGGCAGGGACAGTTTGTCAAAGCAGCATTTGGTTACTGTAAGCCCATCCTTTCTTGTTCTGCAGCTCCCTGCTTCATGCTTCTGCCCTGTTTCCATGTCTTCAGTAGGTACAAATGAACAGCAACTTCATTTACTTTGTGCTGTGCACTGAATGGGGGTGTGTGAGGGAAACAGAGCATTTGATCATGTAGCAGGATGCTGTATCCTAATGGATATGAATAAGAAGTTCTATTAAGGGTTCACAAGCGCTCAAAGGAGGGGATTTGGATCATTTAATAATTCTGGAGCTTTTCCTATGAAAGCTGTAAAAATTTTAAAGAATCCTCAGAACTGGAGATACTGAAAGCAGACACAACATTTTGTAGACTTTATTCCTATAAATGATGGAATTTTTCAACATAAACCAATTCAGCTTGGGGCAGCTCTCCCCAGGAAAATGCAGTCAAAATCAGAGTGTTCTCACAGAAGTATTCAGATGACTATAGCTGGCTATCCGTAATCTGTCTGTGCCAACTGTAATTAGCTGATTCTGCCAAGGTTTTCTGGTAATGTAATTTCTTAGCATTTATTTTAGTAATGATCCCAGTGGTTTCTGTTCCTCTCTTTTATGCATCTAATGCTTTATAGACAGTGTTATATGACACTTTCAGAATAATAAATGGAAGAAACATATCCTTTGCAACAGCTCATACGGTCAAATGTTAGCTTTTCACTTTTTTAGTAAAGACACAACATCACAGAACAGTTATATCAAGAGTTATTCCATCATAAGCAGGAAAGATCAGAGAAAACAATACAGCAAAATTTTTAAAAAAGAAGTGGTCAGAATGGAGTGGGTGGGACAAGGGAGCAGAGGTGGGAGAGTTGCAGAAGATGGGACAGGTAGAGGATGAAGCACCAACTTACAAGTCTTCTGAAGAGAAGATGGAATCTGAAGTAACCTCTGGATAGGACATGGGTCGGAAAGGTAACATTCATATTGTTAACAGTAATAGTGGTGTGCTTTTCGTTCATTGATATCTAAGCACTTTTATGATATTATTATAGACAGGAAAATTGCGGCACATGAGAAGCAAAAAAAGATGGAGCAAACCCAATAGCATTTAAAAAAATCAGATGGCAATTTTAAACCAGACTTTGGAGAGTACAGTGAGCTGGTGCAGTAGTGACCACTTCCACTTCTCATGGCTCAGAAACAGATTTTAGTGCCTGTGGATAGCAGGAGTTTCAGAAGTCAGTGAAAAATGGGGAGTGGGAACAGAGTGTAAGTGATTAGAGAACAAATTGGGATTTTAGCAGAAACGGCAACTTTTACCAGCATTCTGGAGATGGTAATGGCCAATCTTCACGCACAGGGCACTATGAGGCTCATGAGTAACAGTTAAGGAGAAAGATATATTGTCTATGAACACAAGCCAGCTACCATGCCCACTGGACATACAGACCATATGACCTTTGAAATAAAATTAAGGTCTGGACTAATGAGAACAGAAGGATGATAATCAGTGATGTGAGTCCTTGAAGCATCCATGAGTAAGAAATCAGAATGAAGTTAGGTTGGAGCAGTTTAAAAATAAAGAAGTCAGAAGGGTAAAAGGGAGAAAAAGAGAGACAAAGCACTAGCCATATAAAACAAGCTACAAGATTTTAACTAATAATGTTATTTCAGAAAAGAAAAAAGATGAAGAAAAAAGTCCAAGAACACAGCCACAGGCTCTCTTTTTAGAAGACCAAATTAAAGCTTGGACTAGTGTGCAGTCATAAATAATAATAACTATTAATTAAGTTTAGGAATGAGAACTGCAGAGGTATGATTTGTATGAAGACCTGAAAACACCAAAACCAGCTTCTTGTTCAAAGCAATGAAAACAGCAAAAATTTTAATTAGTTGTTTAATATTGAATATCTGTGGGTGTTTGGTGCAAATTGTTATGCAGGGAGGGGTGGATGCTCAGAAGAGGTCAAGAAATAGGCTTTAATGCAAAGCTGGTGGTTCAAATCTTTGTTCTTGGATGCAGTTATTTTAGAACCTGAAGTATTCATTCATTCATTCATTCATTCGGTCTGTCCGTATACTCCCACTTTTTCTGCTGTAATCTCACCATTTTATATTCACAACAGAAATGCTAAAACCCAAAACCTGACTCTAAACAGTAAAATAGAGCGAGCATTTCAAAAGTGAGTAATAGTCCTGGGTTTCTGTGGGTTTCGGAGTCTGGCACACAAAGCTAAACTTGTCTTCCAGTCACCTCCCTTGTACTGGTGCAGGCACTGTCAGAGCTGGGTCAGGAGACTGATCTGATGAAAAAATTAGTCTAGTCCTTTCCACCCAAATGATGACCATCCTTAATAGCTCCCTGAGTGCTACTTGTGCTGGGCAGGGAAGAGAGCAGCAGTATGGATTCATATCAGCTGGCATCTGTCTTGAAGTTGGACCTCATCTCCAAATTTGCCAGCACTGAAAGGAGAAGACAAGAAAGCGCTAGGGAATCCTACAGATCCTAAGCTGTAGATTTTCCTTTTTACTTCTGAATCTGAGAACATTGTAGCAGTTGTGTCTGACCTGTTATGGCCTCACACTGCTATAAATTTATTCACTTCAGTAGAGTGACTGCTGATTTTCAGCGGTACCATTTAGAGCAGACTCTTGCTCCCACCAGATTACCATAATTTACAAAACTTGAATTGAAAACGAAATAAGCAGGAAGAGAAAAGGTTGATTTATTGCACTGGTTCTGAGTGAAAGCCAAAATTATATCTCTATATATGTACATATGGATATAAATGGAATGCACATTTTTGTAGGTTCCCTATGAACCATGCAATTTAGTAATTTACCAATTAATTGCAAATATTTTCCAATTGTACTAACCTATTAGAAAACTGGTAAACTTTTTCATTGCTGTATATACATATATATCAATATCAATGTCTATCTGGTGGTCATTAACGTGCAAATCTGTGCATTGCTTTTCACAGAATCACTAAGGTTGGAAAAGACCTGTAAGATCATCAAGTCCAGCCATTACAAAAAAAAAAAAAACCCCAAACAAAAAAAAACACCACACAAAACCACACCAAAACAACCCACCCACACAACACAGCACCATGCCCATCAAGCCACATCCCACAATGCTACATCCACACGCTCCTTGAATACCTCCAGGTGATTTGTAAGCACACTTTCCATTCATGCTAATGGAAATAGCAACGGGTGTATCAAATTAATAAACAGAAGCCCATGATTTTGTGTTTGCCTTACCTAAGGTAGACCCATAGGATGTAATGTGGAGAATCTACAGGCAGTGCTGATGAGCAGAGGTGCTGAACCAGACCCGTAGAGATGCATACATGAGGCTTGGGAGTAGAGTAGAGGCAGAAGACATTATCAAAATGACAGGTTTCCATCTGAATTGTGTGACTTCTCGTACTGTGTTCTGCACAGCTAGAAAACTGTGCTATATTGAATATTCCTCCCTACCCCAAATTGCTTCCTTAATCCTGTGTGTTGTTACCTTTTCCAGTTGCTGTTGCTGCCTCACCGTTACTTCATAATAAGGCAGTTTGTTAATCAAAGATCCAGTACAACATCCGTTAAAGTCAATGGGATATCTCCTTTGATCCAAATGTCATCTCATATTTTTTCATTTATTCAGAGGTCTTTTATACCCATAAAATCCAATTTATTGAAATTAATTTCTCCATTCCCTTGGGCAATTTTGGCCATGAAAATGCCATGCTTCATGAACAACAACAACAACAACAACAAAAAATGTTTATTTTTATTGCTTGGGTTTTTGTTGTTTTGTTTTGGAGTTTTGTAACAAAAGAAAAATAATTTGATTTAGCCACAGATTATAGTTCTTAGGTGAGCCCAAAGGAACAAATATCAACTTGGGGATCTGATTTGAAGAAAGGGTTTAGGAATAGAAAAGAATGAAGAAATACAAAAGAATAGTGCTTTCGTAGCAAGACAGAGAATTTTCTCATTTTATTAATCATTCAGGCAAAACTTAGAGCTGATTTAATTAAAGGACTGTGCACCATTTCTACCCAAGATAAGATGATTTTACTAAAGTAAGTATGAAGCTCATGAAAAAAAGCCCACAGCTGTATTCCCTAGCCTAGATTTCATAGCATCTCATTTATAAAGCAGGATCGGACCCAGCCATGCTGGATCAAAACTTCCAGGGAAAACACAAGCAATGTCTAAACTGGTGTTGGTGATTAGGCAGAGATCACAGTACTCTCCAGAGCAGACCTTGTCTCAGCCTGGTGCTTCGCTGCACCAGCTTCATCAGGAGTATTAGCACTCTGTATACAATGTAATGTAGATCCCAAGTCTACAAGAAGGCAGAAGTTTCTTTCTAGAGAAATCAAAGTAATGAAATGTAAAATGGAATAATCTTCTGATAGTGATATGCAAGGGAAGGGAGTAAAGTTTCAGTCTTCTAAACACTACACCGGACCTTTCCACTGATTAGCTTTTGACAAGATGTATTAGAGCTATGGTGTCAGTTCAAATATTATAGTCTATCTTAATAGTAAGTTTCTGTCTTATATAACTCTCCAAATATTGTGGTGGTATTCCAGTGTATCCTTGGATGCCTCACTGATTTTCTTTCCCAGTGTGTGAGATGAAATGTTCAGCCATACAAAGGAGAGAATATCATATATTCTATTGCTAAGTGCCCTTGAACAATGTAATTTTAAAAATGAATTTGTTTTATGAAAATAATTGCAATAAGAAACAGAACATGAAATGCAGCTTGCTCATTATGATCGCTAACAGTGTAAGGAGAATGAAAAATGATTCAGAACAAAATGTATATTCTTGGAGTCTTTCAATGTTATCACCAAAATCGTATTCATGACACTTTTTGTTTCTTTTGTGCACCTTCTTGGTGGCTAACTGTATCTTGAAGACCATCTGGTCTCTTTATTTCTCAGCTTCTTCAAATTCTTTCTAGTTTAGTATAATGACAGGTTGGCTCCTATAGTCTTATTTTAATATTTAGATTCCTACTGTGGGCCATTTTGCTACCTAACGTAAGCTTCCTGTTGCTATAATAAATGGTAAGGAAAAATGCTGCTTGCAATTACACAAGCATACAAAGTGGAATAACACCTCAGAAAGCAGTCGCCAGAGTGACGTAAGTGTGTGCAAAGCTTCTTCCGTGGTATTTATGTATTTCATTACCTTTAGAAATACAAGGTATGAACACTGTCAGATTAATCAGTGAACTTCACAGCAGCAAAAGCTATGTAGACACTGTCATGTTCTGACCTCCAAGGCTTCCTCCCAAGCCTCTGCCAACCAGCCCGGTTCTGCTGAGGCCACAGGGAGCAGCCATGCACTGCTCAAGACTCTTCTGAGTACGAACCCAGTTTGGAGGGAAAAGGCTGCCTCCCTTTTAGACCAAAAAAAAAGCTTCAAGAGCTTGCTTTTTCTTTTTCACTGACTACTGCAGCAGGGATTAGAAATACATGAAGCAAGAGGAAAAGCAGCAGAAACAAAATCTACCCGCATAAGCCAAAGCACTGTAGCCCCCCAGGGGGCTTGAGAAGGATGCTGTCTGTGAAGATGCTCTCACTTCTCTGCTTACACTGTCCTCCCACATTTCTTGCACCAGATTCTGCTAAAGACCATTTCCTTGAAGACGATAGAAACCCAGAGAAATCATAAGAAGTGTCAAAATATAAAATGAAATACATTTTTAACACTGATTGGTTTGGAGTGATATTTTAGGCTTTTTACTCTCCATTTCCTTTAAGTGAAATTAAAGAAGAAAGCAGCCTTGTTTGCCACCTTCTGTGAAGGCAGTTATTGGCCCTTGATAACTCCTTTGTTTAAATGGAAGTTGTGGCTGCTTAGTACTTCTTGAGATGAATGTATCATGCCAGCTTTTACCCCTAATTTATATTCTCACACAAACCTAAAGGGAGCTTACATTTTTAACTTCCAGTGTTTGATTTCATTGTTCAAAGTTTTGTTCTTCTATAGTTTCTTTCTGGACAAGAATTAGATTAGAAAGAACTTCAGAGGATATCAACTGCAAGAGGGTTGTTGATTTCAGTGGAATTATACCGAGTTTTAAAAAAAATGGGCCAAAACAGGGGAAAAAAAAATTAGATGAAAAGTACATGCAGTTAATATTCTTCGAGCTTGCTTTGACAAAGCTTTTATAAGGTGAGCTGCTTAAATTTTGTTTGCACTCTTTTCTTTTAGGCACATAAATATATGCTTTCCCAAACAATTAATACAGTTCATCTTTGCTCAGCTTCCTACTAGTAAGGCTGGAATCAAGTTCTTGAGACAGTGTCTGAGGCTAGTCATGGATACAGTCCAAAAAGCTATTCATCTATATGTGTAATCATGGAAGGTGATGTATATAAAGGTGGAAACAGCCATTTGTCATCGCAATCTAGCTTAAAGATGATCCGTGCCTTGGGAATAAGGCAATATGGGCTGTTTTTCTTCTCATTAGCTACTTCATTCGTATCTGCAGGGGCTGTCAGAAACATGCATTTAATAACACAACTCTCTGTTTTAATAAATAAGGCTGTATGAATCTATAGAATATCACAGAAATTGTGATTGTGCAGAAAATGCCTTTGGTGATAAACAATTCAACCCTCCACTTGGGACTGCTCAAAAAAATTAAACAAAACCCAGAAGGCATTAATCTATGATGACTTTTTTGTTTTTTGCTTATGACATAGATATTTTTATATGAATATAAAATTCTGTGTTTCCCCCAGTTTTAGTTGAAAAAAAACCCCTATATTAGCTGGCCATTTTAGGCAGTGTGTTACTGAGGCAATGGGAAGGTCCAGGGAGTGCATCTGTGGTTGGTTATCAGTATTAAACACCTTGAATGAATTGTGTAGCATCAGGAAAACCAGATGACTTCAGCCATCCAAAAAGTACAAGGAAATACATTGCCTGCAGGCTCTTGCGGCTATTATAAAACAGAAATAATTATGAAGAGGGGAAAAAAGTTCATCCATGTACATTTACTAAAGTATATGTCCATGACATCATTGAAAACATGCCTGAAAGTTCTAGCATAGTAAAGCCATTTCCTATAATAAATTTTGTTATGGCTTCTCATATTTTCTGTGGACTCCAAAAATCTAGATTTACTTGCACTCCCATCATCACAGTATCAGATCTTTTTTGCAATTTTTAATTTTTTATTCGGGCAATATTGTTATAAAAGCCATTAGACTCATTGCACAGGTGAGGAGCTTTCAGAAGGACATAAAGCCACAGTCAGACTTAGGGGCTTCACTGCAGCTTTGAGCTAGAAGCTTATCTTTGACAGGAGTTCATTGCTTGGGACACCACAGGCATCTGTGCCATGCTGGTTTCAGCCAGCCATTCTTTTGTTTATTTTTACAGCACAGCATTGGAGGTGGTAAGTGATGCCTGGCTTTATCTGGTATGGCAGAACCTTTGCCCAGAAGTCTTGACATATGGGTCAATGTCCTCCTTAACCCGAGGGAGTTCAAAGCCTCACATGCTGATGCACTGTGAACAGGCTAAAAAAAAGTGGGTGCTGTGAGCAGCCTATTGAAGCTGGGCCATGATGCAACCAGGAGGGCATGGCTCCCTGGGTTGGAAATGAGAGTACAAAAAGGAGCCAGATTGCCTTAGCTGACAGGGAGCATGGCTGACTAAGAATGAGGACTTCTATGCTCCAATCTTTGCTCTCAGGATTCTTTTTTTTATTGAAGAGCCAGTGAACAGCAGGTTGGAGTGGACGTGCCAGTGGTTGCTCTTCTATGTACTCAACTTGTACTTCTATGTAATTAAGCCATCCAAGTCTGTCAGACTTAGAGCTCATTTGTCTACTCAAGACCCTCAGGTTATGTTCATCCTTGTATATTAAACAGCATCTAGCGATGTTCTTAGGTACCTGAATGCAATGTCTATGCTATTTTAGAGCCCCCCCTGGCCTGCTTTGCTGACTCTCAGATAATTCCTGAGCATAGTTCAGGAGCTGACGTGATACAGAGTCCATTGCTGGAAGGCAATTTGTATGTGGTCTCCTGTCTTGGTGCATGAGAAGCCTTAACATTATGAAGATTCACCTCGAATACTGTGTTCAGTTTTGGGCCCCTCACTACAAGAAAGACATCGAGGTGCTGGAGCGTGTCCAGAGAAGGGCGACGAAGCTGGTGAGGGGTCTGGAACACAAGTCTTATGAGGAGAGGCTGAGGGAGCTGGGGTTGTTCAGTCTGGAGAAGAGGAGGCTGAGGGGAGACCTTATCGCTCTCTACAACTACCTGAAAGGGGGTTGCACAGAGGTGGGTGTTGGTCTCTTCTCCCAAGTGACTAGTGACGGGACTAGAGGAAATGGCCTCAAGTTGTGCCAGGGGAGGTTCAGGCTAGATGTTAGGAAAAAGTTCTTTACTGAGAGAGTAGTGAAACATTGGAATAGGCTGCCCAGGGAGGTGGTAGAGTCACCCTCCCTGGAGGTATTCAAGGAGCGTGTGGATGTGGCATTGTGGGATGTAGCTTGATGGGCATGGTGGTGTGTGGTGTTGGGTGGGTTGGTTTTTGGTGTGTTGTGGTTTGTTGTTGTTGTGTGGTGTGGTTTTTTTTTTTTTTTTGGTTGGACTTGATGATCTTACAGGTCTTTTCCAACCTTAGTGATTCTGTGATTCTGCGATTCTGTGAAGGTGGTACATTCCCTGCCAGCTGGCCTCACTGATGGAGAACAGGGCTGGCACATTTAGTTTACTAGGGTTGCTATGGCTTCAGGGGGCTTAAGCACACTATTTTGTGAATTCTGAATTGTTCGAGTATGAGCCGGGCTCACCTCAACCAATGCAGGTGAAACACTGGTGCCTCAGCAGGACTTTCATGGCTCATACTCTTGGAGTTGAATGCTTTAATGTAGGTACTTTTGGATCCTTTATCTTCTGATGTTGTATTTAGTGGTGCGACCATGGTCACAGACCAAGAATGAGCTTGAAGACCTGCTCTCCTAATATCATTACCACCATTTCATTCCTTTTTTTCTATATTAACAGAAACACATGCTTGTGTGTACCTATTCTTTCTGTTACAGGCCAATGCTACTATTGTCCTCCTGCGTACTGGGATCACAGTTGGTAGTAACAATTTGCTCTGTCAGCTAGCAGGAGAAGTGGCAGTCTCTTTTTACTCCCCTCCTGTATACACTTCCAGTAGTGACAGAAATACCTTTATTTGCCTCTCTGGAAGAGGCCAGCTGCCTAGACTGGAGGCAGGCATGTAACAGCCAAGCATGAAGGTGCCCAACTGGTACATAATACAACATCTTCCAGGATGCGAGGACAGCTCCTGAATGCCGTGGAGAACCTGTAACACTTGGAAGTGTGTATCTGGGTCCACAAAATTGGTCTAAAATCTGAAAAAAATGCCAGCTCCATCTTGAAAACCTCTGGTCCTTGTGTGCCTGTCTGAGTAAAGTAAGAATTTACTCTTTGATTTATTTTGTTAGTGCTGCAAAGCCATGCAGCTTGCAAAGATTAGAGGGGTTCCTCCTTTCTGAGTTGCACTTTACAACAGAATTGTTAAGCGCTGAGTGCAGTGTTTTATTGTGGTGATACATGACACAGAAGGAACACAGCTTGACTTTCAAACTCCAAGCAAGAGTTTGCAGTGCTAGCAATTAGGAAAAAAGATATTTGTACATGTAAACTGCAAGTCTTATCTGGAAATCACTGTGAGATAATAATCTTGGGACCCTATGATGTTATTTTACCAAGACGCAAATGAAGTATGACAGCAGTTTAAGGACCTTGTTGTGCGAAACTTTGCACAAATCTAGTAATAGATCAGCTGGTCTGTTTTTAAAAAGAGGGAAGGAAGACTATTTATTTCCCCCCAAAGGAACTGCTACAAAGCTATTTTCCTTATCAGAAGAACACCTTTTTCCTGAATGTTATCTCTTTGACATTTGTTCTGTATAACCTAATGAGGGCAGGTGGAACACCATGGGAATGAGTTATTGTTGATTTGATATAATTTTAACTTTTGTTTCAAGCCTGCACATGGAGTTGGTATTTTGAGCCTACATTTTGCTTATTGGTGACCTTGGGCTATTTTATTGTCAATAGAAGGAAAAAAAATAGTGCGTCTTTTTAGTGCTAGGCTGTTAGGTGGCTCGAAGTCTTATCTAGAGACCGTGACAGAGTTTCTATATATTTTTTTCTTCTGTGAGCAGCAGAGAGTGTTGCTTGATCTCCCCACATAAAATGATAGGGAGCATTAGTGATTTAGATTCTTCCCTGAATGTTTGATTTGGACCTCTTACACATCTCGTAACAAACACACAGTGGTCTTCCTGGCTAAGGGACCTTGCTGTGCTGGCAGGGTGAAGCAGCACACCGTGGCCCTGCCTGCTGGCCCATTACTTGATGGAGCTGACAGTCTGCTGGGTGCTGCCCTGGCAGCCAGACACAAGCTGACCTTTCTGCATGAGAGAGGTTCCAGAAATCCCCCCCAAAATGATCTTTTGACATGGTCATGCCCAGAAGATGGGCTTTCCTCTGCCAGATGTAAGGGGCTATGCAAACCTGTTACTCTACTGGTGTCAGTGGTATTGGCGTAGGGGTTTGATCCTCCTCAGAGTGGGTGCAGCATTATGCATGCTGTAAAACCCAGTGGTCAGGAGAGGAGCTTGTGCATCCTCAGCTATGTCCATGCTCCTCCCATGACCAGCCTGTTTTAATTCACCTTCTTGGCACTAAACAAGTAAGTATGGGGGAGACCTGAGGGTTACAAAAGATCACCATGGAAAGTAAAGATTTAACCTTATCTGTGCACAGGTGCAGCCTCCTCCCATCCTGGCATGAACCCAGAGGTGTGTTAAACTCTGGATCAGATAGAATACAAGGTTGTATAGTATCAAGGCTCAGGGAATACTTTGACACAGTCTCTTGAATCTTACTTAAATGGCTGAACATCCACGGTCTGTTAACATGTTCCTAATACTTTACATGCTACTATAATACCAAATCCTGGATGAAGGTGAATTCACAGTGCTGCTACTCTGCCTGGATCAGGGGGCAGCTTCTATCACAATAAAAAGAAAACTCGCTTTAGCTCAGTCTGCCAGATAAATGACCACTCCTTGGAATTACATCAGGAAATCAGTTCTTCTAAAAACCATTTTCTCCTCTTCACCGTACTTGGCTACTGGGAAAAATAGAAGAGTCATACACAGATAAAAAGAAATTTTAATGCAATATAGAACTAAATGTAGTTTTCTCTGTTGTCATCTACCCTGGCTTCTGTCCAAAGAGATTTGGTCCCCAGCTGTTATGTCATCTTACTTATGCAGCCCAGCCATAGTGAAGTAAGGGTGATCCCCAAGAGCTCTTCTGAGTCTGGACCTGAGAGCCACAAGCCTCCACAGTACCATCACTCTCTGCTCCAGAATGACCCTTTCTGGGGAGCTGAGATAATCAGCAGTAATTAGAGCTAAAGTAAGATAGCTTTCCTTAAACAAGCCAGCAAGGATCTGGCTCAGAACACAGTCCTAAAAATGCCTTTGTCTATCACCAAGCAGAAAACCTTCTCCAATTGCTTTCAGAAACCCACACATGGATTGGCCGTCTATACCAGTTTCTTAAGCAGCATTTGTCCCACATCACCAGTTTCAGCCACACATTTGTGCTCACATGCTGACTATTCCCTTGGTTATTTTTTGGACATATCTGTTCCCCCAGCTGGTTTGCTGTACAGCCACACAAATAGCCGGGCTTGCACAGCAGTGGGGACAGCATGGTGCTGCTTAAGCTGGCATTGCCACCTAAGAAACAGCAGCCTTAGTGTAGTGTCCTTTGGATCCTGTCCCTTCCTAAAGCTTGCACATGATTTCTTCTGGCCTTGTGTTCTGGGAGAGGGGGAGAAGGGAGAGAAGGCAGTCGACTAGTACTAATGTCTCTGAAACAAGATTTTTCCTAAGTAGCAGCTTATTCAATATTTGATGGGTCATTCAGTCACAGGTTATACAGTTGGATACAAATACTTGCAGTCTTCTTGCTTCTCAACAACAGAGGAGTTTAACTCATTTCTCCACTTAGCCACAGATTACTGAAGGGTTGGGGAAACAGGGGCATGCCTAGTGAATATAAAAATATTGTCAGCATTTCTCATGTTCTCCACACCCTAAATGTTCGCTTCGTGGTGCACATACCATATCGTTTCCCAGAACACCAAGACTAGGGTTCTTCTGCATTCTGCAAAACTAGTTAAAGGCTTAAACACAAGGGGTCTGAAAGACTATATTCCTGCTAAAGCTTTGCTGGTCAGTGGTGTCTGCAGACTAATTTATCCTCATGTCTTGATCAATTGACTCATGCCATAATGATCTCATACTTTTCCCATTCAATCTCAGAATATTTTTAATGATTGGAAATCTCTGGTTCTGGCTGTGCTTTATACCTTGTGTCATCTCTTAGACTTCAGGAAAATTCTTAGCAAGAGTTTCCACCTTTCGATGGAGCTAACTAAAGGGCTCTCCAAGCTGTATGATTCTTCATCATCAGCTCCCAGAATGAACCCACTCGGGAAGAACAAGATAAATCGAACAACATAGGCAAGGACATAATGCAGACAATTCATGATAATAAAGTAGCTGCATTAGTCTCAAAACAGCAATTCAAAGGAGCATAGGATTAAGCAAATACTGTATATGCCAGTTCATTTGCACCATCTGCTGAACCAAGTATCAGAAGGGGAAAGGATAGTAGACACATGGGACTGTGTGTTGAAATACATTTGGAAAAAGAAAATTGTTTCAGAAAGCTATGAAAACAAAAATCTGGGTGCTTACAAGTCTGCAACCAGGAGAGGGAAGGAAGAATGATGTCATTTCATAGACCTCAGAGATTTGATTGTTTCATTTGCCATCTTTAGGAGTGGAGAAGGTTGTGGAGCTTAATATTATCTACTCTGGAGTCTAGTTCAGACTCCAATGGGAATTGCTATTTAACTATAGGAAACACAAGTGTGGAAATTATTATGCAGAGAGTAAGATGCACAGGCTTTTCAAACGTGCTTGGATGCTGTGAGTACATGCGAAGTCTGGGCTTGGACACCATCACCAGGATATGGCCACAAACTAACTGTGTTTTAGATGGTTTAGACAATGCAGCTGTTTACTAAGAATGCGTTGTGTTGATCAGAGCGGGTGGTAGGCATTTGGATCCTTTCAGCTGATCTTTGGATCAATAGTGTTGCTGAGGATGCTTTCCTGTAAAATATGATTGAAGGCTGTGAAACTCAGTTGTTCAGATACTGTTGTGAAATATGTGTATTAGTCAAGAGATGACATTGGACTTATGTGTTGTCAAACGTAGGAACAGTAATACAGGGAAAAAAGATCCCAGTATTCCTGTAGTCTGGGAGGTGCTGGTGCATCTCTGAAGTGTCATATGGTGTATTAGCATATACCAACCCGTTTCAGCCACTGAAAATATGCGTTTATTTCTCTTCATCAAGACTGTTTAAATACTGGAAGTTACAGTTTTTGCCTTGTAATATAAATTGCTAAAGGAAACTTAATTGAATTGTTACTTATTTAATTGGTAATAATT
Organism: Gavia stellata; assembly: GCF_030936135.1. Taxonomy (NCBI): domain Eukaryota; kingdom Metazoa; phylum Chordata; class Aves; order Gaviiformes; family Gaviidae; genus Gavia; species Gavia stellata. Next base: position 17,510,344 of record NC_082598.1, on the reverse strand, counting down.
ACACTTAACAATCTGTGCCACAAAAGATAATGGCTGTGGAAGTCGAAAGGCATTTGCACAGAAGTTTAACTTGGTGATAGATGGCTTCCTCTGTGAGATGACACAGAAGAGCTGCAAATACTATCCCATCTTTAAAGACGTGAAAAATTCTGGTTTAACTGCAGGAAAAAAGAAAGAGGGAAAGAATTTTCTGTGTCCTTTCCTTTGGTGTTGAACAGGACAATATTTTGGAATGTGACTGTAAAAATTAAAAGGGTCCCTTAAACAAATACAGTAAAAAGTAGGAACTGGTTAGGTAGCTTAATTCTCAGTTCTTATAGTATCAGAACACCTCAAAATTACTGATAGAAGCATCATTGATTCATAGTTGGTGTTAAAGGACATAAGGCATCAGCAGACAATCCAGTCTGACTTTGTGTATATCATAGGCCGTTACATTTTACTGAATTACTGCCAAACTGAGCCCAGTGGCTCCTATTTCACTGAGACATAACTGGTGTTTGGCAAGAGCAGAAAGTATCCTCACAGTACCCATTTCGAATTATGGAATTATTAGTTTCCTTATTATATAGATGGGACATAGAGTAGTTCAGGGAACCATTGGAAGGTCTTTCTGGATGCCGCATGCTCTACCAGGAGGCTATTTTCTCAGGGAAAAAAAAAAAAAGAAAACACCACAGGAATCTTAAGGTCTCAGTAACTCCTTCCCCATAAAACTGACTTCTCCTGACACTAGTGGTGATAATGAGAATTTGACGATTGTTCTGTGACTTGTGTGATATTTTCAGTCCTGGCTGGAACACATTAAAAAGCTGTTTTGAAGATAGAGGATACATTACTGTGATCGCACTAGCAGAAGAGTTCAAAATCTGTCCTTGCTCTCTAAAAGCACTGAACTGCCTGAAGAAAACGGATGTGTTAGCATAGGCAATATTAACCAAACTGTGTGTCGGAAGTAAAATTCACATTGCCTTGCTCACGTAAGAAGATGTAAATTGTAAAATTTTTTTATAAATAAAGTATAAAAAGCCAAATCATAATTGTTGTTGTGGTCTGAGGTTCCAGAGACAGACACCCTGTCTTGTGAGCTTCCGGGGACATTGTGGCCGCTCTGGAAATAACAGCTGCACTGTCCCCAGCAGCACCAGGACCACTGCATACTGTCTACATGCATCAGTAATGTATGGACAGTGCTGTCTGCAAGTAACCACAGATTTTGGCTTCCCCATCCAGAAACGTAGGTCTGTCCAATTAGTCCAGTTCCTCTTCACCATGGAAAACAAACAGGGCATCCCAGTCACCGGAACTGTAGCTGTCATTAGGTAGACAACGTTCTTGGCATAAGTCCCTCTGGCTGCATTTCCGCTAGTAAAACAAACAGAGCTATGGCACCGAGTCGAGAGCTGGCATATAAATATCCACCCAGGTGAGCTGTTGGCACATTTTCTCAGACAACTTATCCCCTGCCACCTCACTCTCTCCTAGACCACATCTTGGTACCGCTCTCAGAGCAGCCTGGGCGAGGGATGGTTTCCAGTAAGAAGAGCAGTTGGGGCCACCCTCCGCGGGCAGCAGGCAGAGTTTAGCTGCATGCACACAAGCGCTGCTCTGTCACACGCCCTGAAGGCTGGAGAATGGGCCTCACTCATTGTATTTGGGAGCCTAAATGTACCTGTAAGTCTGTGGTTCCATACCCACTAGTACTGGATCCTTGTGTGCTGGATCACCAAGCCACGTAAACCTAGCCTGGATCAGATGGGAGCAAAATTACATTTCTGTTATATTAACAGAGTATCTGTTGTGGAATTTGGACTGACTCTGTTCTTTGTGCTGGGCAATACCTGATCTGATGCTGGAATGGAACTGACAGATGATTCCTTGCATGGCATGAAGCATGCTGATACAAAAGTAATCTGTCAAATATTTTTGAAAAAATTCGAACCGGTCAAATTAATTTCTACAAGCACAGCTCTCTGCATCACTGGTACCCAGGAGCTTTAACGCCACGATTGCTGTGCTGCTGAAGCACAACCTTAGTCGCACAGTTAACAGCATTGAGAGCAGTGCTGCAGTGCAGTTGGTAGCACTGATACACACACAGAAGACCTTTTTCAATATTGCTATTATTGAGAACTTCAAATGAATGGATGCATTTGAAAGACTTCCCAGAAAATACATTTCCTTTTCAGCTGGCAGCTCAGTTACTCATCTAAGTAGTCTGTGGATTAAGTAATTTGACAACCATTGAAAGGTTTCTTTTTGTGAAACAATTGTGTGTTATTGCTCTCTCCTTTTTCCATTTCACCTGTACAACTAACCCAGAAATTCAACACAGACATATCAAGACACACACCGAGACCAGACAGCAGTCACACTGAGTAGCATGTGATGATGCTGGTGCATCTCAGGAACTACCACAGGACCGGCTTGTAAAAGACTGGGGAGGGAAAAAAAGAAGCAGGGAAAGGGTTGTTAAGAAGATTGGGTTTTCCTATTTGCCTTTTAGCTCACTTCTTTACATACATGAGGAAGGAGGGAGCACGGATCTTAGTCATTTCACGTCACAGGAGATTAGTGCAGGGGAGGTCAAGTTGAGGTACAGCATCATGTGTTATAAGGCATTTGAATGATCCGGTATCTAATTTATTAAGATACCAGGCAGATTGGGCAATCTTATTTTTCTAAATGTGTAGCGACTGTTGGTTTGGTTGGTACTTCTCCATCTTTCTGTCTATGCTATGCTGCAGTGCAGGGAATTGGGAAGAGGCTGGACTGTCCCCATCAGGCCACAGCCGCCCGCTGTTTTGTGGCACTTTCCCTCTCAGGGGGGACGTTAGACGTGTTTCCCCGGGGACTATCTCCAGAGCTCTGAAAGACCACCGAGCACTTCTGTGAGCAGCTGGTGTAAGGCAGTGCCATTGCCGCATGCGATGCCCCCACGGCGCTGTGAGATACAGTCGTTCTGGGAAGCGGAGGCTGCGGGGGCCGGTGTGTTATACCTCCACCTGACCGTCAGATCCACCCACCTTAAATCCCATCTCTGTTTTTTGTATAGATCCTGACAGAACAGCTTGAGTACACGGTGTACAGTCAGAGGAAAAGTATTGATTTTGCTGTACCTGAATAGAATTCTTAACAGAAAAACAAACCTAATGTTGGTGGTTTGGTTTTTTTCTCTTTTGACTTTTGTGCATGGGTTTCTATACTCACCATATTTGATCCATGTGAAGTATAGAGTTAGAGCTTGATTTTTAAGATGAGTACAACCCAGGCTCTGGTCTGTACAGGCACAATTTCAGAACCAGTAAATAATTTTGCCCATGTTTTATTGCCTGTATTTGATTGAAGTGCAAAGTAATAATTTCCTTCCTACCTACAAATCAGAGAATTAGATGGGCAGTTATTACATTTTTCTGGGGCAATTATCAGCGTGGCCTACTACATCAGCATTACTAAAAAGATTCAAAATATAGCTTATCCACAATTCACTGGGCCAAGGGACAGCTAGCCTGATCTGAAGTGTATCCTTATTTATTTTGAGGATGTTGCTGTGAATTAAGTTTATTAAAACATTTTTTTAATAATAGGTATGGTATACATTAGTTGTGTTTCTAATTATATTGTTATGAAAACAGTTTAAGCATTATTAACACACACACTATCAATACTTAAAAGCATCGTTGCCTGATGGTGATAATACAGCTTCACTAGTGGATGATCTATGGCTGCAAGCATTAAATACTCTGTACTTTAAAGTCATTAATCCCTACTTTCTTCGAATACATTTAATTAAAAAGTTCCATTTTCCAGTAATTGCTGTTTTTATATAACTCCAAAATGGAATTTTATTGAGGCACAAGGTCTTTTATATAAACATCCATCTGTCCACAGCGTAACAGTGCTGGGACAAGTTTTGTGGATTGGGCGAGAAGTAGAGAGATTACAGAAGACTCTGTGTCCCTGTAAGAACTGTGAACTTTTGTCCTCTGTGTAACGGCTCTGGAAGATTTTTGCTTTCATAATAATTTTGGTACCAAACAAGGGAATTGCAGAGTCAATAGGAGAGAAAATCATGAAACAATGGGTTTAGTGTCTAGTGGTGTTGCTTTATTAGTTTATAAAGAAAAGCTCCTTCCTTACTCTTTTGTTTCTATGTCCAGCTCTGCACTGCGAAGTATCATCTGCTTCTTATATTGTTCCTTTCTATTTGAACACGGAATTAAGCAAACCTCAACTGCATATGTAAAAATATATATACATATACATGTATCTATGCATGAGGCTGAGAGATATCACTAATAAAATAGAAAATATGTTGGTATTAATAAGGTGGGCATTCAAAAAGTATGAAATAAATGCATGGAAGTTTGTCGGCTTATTAATCATTCCATTATAAGTGGTGTTTTTACTTTCATTGCTCTAACATCTAACCACAGTTCATTGGCTAAAGGCCAAGCTAGCTTTTGCATTGGCACATTACCATGCGGTGCAGTTCTGTACTTCTCTTCCATTTATTAATGCTGCAGACTTCCTACAATTCAGGCTAAAAATAGAACTGGTTATGTGAAAAACACTGCATTTGTGCTTGAGCTGCAGTATAGAAACAAGAGGATTGTATATGGATGGGGGGAGAGATTCATGACACAGAAGAGCTAGCTGCTTATACTCTGGAAAAAGCTTTCTTTTTGCATGGTTGTAAATAAGATTAGAGTTGCTATGTACATGTTAGTCTGAAGGATGAATCAAAATTGTGCTATTGCCTCAGTGTGTATGAATCTTCATGTGTATCTATTGTATGAAGAAAAGCTGATTTCTTGTACAAGGAAACCTGAAAATAGTGCAATGTACAAAAGTGAATTTGTAAAATCAAAGGCAAAGGTGATGTTTTGTTTTTCAGTATAAAGAGTGTCTTCATCTGTGGCACATATTTTGAAGTATCCTCAAAACATTATACACTAAACTAAAACATCAGCTGCACCGCTAAATTTTTAGACTTGCATTTTGGCCAGTCATAGCCCCTCCTATTATTCTGCTTTCAGTATTTAAGGCAACATTTGCTGTCTCCAGACTACTTCACCATGAAAACATTCCTAAACTTATTTCCAAGTTGTAATACAGCTGCACAGTAAAAATTGTCAGCATTCAAATGTAGTCCCTACACTCTTGATCTTTTTTATAATGCTGCGATTTGTTTTGGATCAGCAGTAGTTTGAACAAGACAAACAACATACCGGATTCCATCTGAACCTCAGGGAGCTGCCAGGGACACAGGTGAAGAGTGATAGTGGATGCATTTCATAGTCAAAATGAAAAGTGGCAAAACTGATAAGGTCTCATTGTTGCACAAATAGAAAAAGCTAACAGTTTGCATATCAGAACTATCAGGTGTTAGGATTTGACTCAGAACTGCTGAATAGTAGTAGCTTGTTTGCCTTTGGAGAAATAGAGAGGAAGGAAATGCCATGCAGCAACATCACACGTGATAGTGATGGGAGATGGCAAACAGGGAAATAGACCTTTCCGATGCTGTTTCCTAAAGATACTGTTTGGACTGGCTGTGATGATGGATTATTAAGGAATTCTGATTATTAAATATCTGCACTTGGCAAAGAATATGACAGGAATGAACCTCTTTTGATGTGCACAACAGTCTCCGAAGTCACCCTTGTTTTGTTCTTAATGCGATACTGTTTAAGAAATAAAATTCGTGATTGTGTTAGAAGCAGAGGCAATAATAATGAAATGAGAATAAATTGTAAGCTGTATGATTTTTGAACTATCTAGAGAAAATGAAATTAAGAAAGCTTTCAAATGTCATGTGCTTTGCACGAGGCCACCAAAACACAGTGAGGTAAAACAACAGCTATTGGGTTTCTGCACCGATTCGTAACCTGTAATTGGATGTAAAAAAGGAGAGATTAGTTCACAGGGCAAGGCTCGGGTAAAAAGTATTTGGTCCAAAGTGCTTAGTTCCTCCTCTTAATTACTACAGACCAGCCTTAGCCCCCACATAATAGTGGAACTCCTTCCAAATCCAGTATAGGCTGAAACCAATGAATCTGTTCCGATATACATTAAAATTTAATTTTGGCCTGACAAGCTCTCTGAAATTGATACTCAGCGCAATACCAAGTGCAGTATAAAGGATCATATCATGCAGTCAACATGACGCACTTTGCAATATAATTTAACACTAATATTAAATTAAATTACAAAGATAAATTTTATGGTCTCTCTTAAAATCATTTAAGAGGTTAATTCTGATCTGAGATGTGTTAGACACAAATCTTGCCTATTGATCATTGGACATACAGACAGTTGTGAGAGAAGAATCAGACAATATGATGGGCTGTACGAGACATTTCGTTATGATACAGTCTTGTGATTTGATGTATTGATCCTTTTCTGCAGTTAGGATCTCTGCTCAAGGAGAAGGCTCAAGCAGGTTGACCTCATTGCAGAAAACACCAAACAATCTATATACTTTGAATGAGGCCAGATTGCACCAGGAGGTCCATAAGGAAGAGTTAGATGGTGAATTATTCAGATTCTGGGCTTTCACAGCCTTCAGAACTAAGCCCATAAGGAGGAAGATGAGACTTCTCCAGCAAGTCCTTTTGTTTTCATTAGCTGAAAATACATACAGCAACTGGATGCAGTTTGCCTCTGCCATTGGGATTCCAGGAATATCTACCTGTATTATTGAAACCAACTGCCCTTACTTTGCCTGATTTGTCATCAGGGGAAAAGGAAAGGAACCGGGTAACCTTCACTGTTCACTTTGGTGTAGGAAGTAGGAAAAGGCATGAGCTCAGCTGGTGCAAATAATATTAAAAGCTCATAAGACTTGTGTGATGCCGTCGAAGGAAGGGTTTTTCAAAACATCTCCCCATTGTACAGAGGGTGAATAGGAAAAAGAGCATTTACTGAAAGGACATTCTTTTAATGGCTGGGTAATGAAGGGAAGAGTGAATAATTTGCAAAGCTCTTGCAAAGAGTAAAAAAAAAAATCTATTAAAAAACAGCATTAAAACCTCAAAGAGGGAAGAAAAATACAAACAATAGAGCTCCTTTCTAAACCTGTAAACTATAGATCTAAATAGAAAGATTAAGCAAAATCACAAGGAAAGTAAATAGAGCTACTTTTTCAAAAAGTCTGAGGGGAGAGGGTTATCAAATAGTTACAGCAATGACTGGGAGGCCTAAAACATTTTTTTAGTGCTTAAGAGTATTGCAAAACAGAATTCATTCCAGCACATGCTGTAATGATGAGCGTACTGCCAAAGTGATAACTAAGTAAGGCAGATGTCAAACTTGTCTCCACAAATGCAACTCCAGCATGAGTGCTTCCCCTCAGACGGGGAAAGGAGAGCACATCTGTCCAGTTCAGCATTCATTACATGGTGTCTCAAATGTGCTTCACACCATTCATTACATATAAACTGAAGATGTCATATCATGTCCAGCGTAAGAAATGCTTAGTTTGGTACAATATGAATGCTGAGGAGGCCCTCAAATGAGGGTGTGCTCAGCCGTCTGCAAAGCATTTCAGCAGCAGTTCTGCAAGAACAAGGACCTTTACAAGAATGCTTTTCTGGTTACAGAAGTGTTGAACCTGGTGCCCTTTTGCTAGTATGGGCACACTGCAGGGAGTGAGGAACCTGAAGTCCTGGGTGGGATGCAGGGAAGGAGGGAGATGCTTTTTGAATTGTAAAGGAGGTTGGGTTCCTTGCACGGTTTTAGTGCTGTCACTGATGCCACCACATGAAAGGGCAGAATTAATGGCCACGAGAGCTAGCAAAGTTTCCATAATCACCTGCATTGCTCCAGAGTGCGTGGAGAAGGGGGCACTGGTGGAAGCTGTTAGCTAGCTGATATGTTTTTTAAAAAAAAAAAAGAGGGAAGGAGAGAGAGAAAGAAATTAAATTGGGGTCCAACACACTAACGAGAATTAGCTGCAGTGCTGGTGATAGCTGTGCTGTGTTAAGAACTGTTTCTGTTTCCTACCCACTCATACTATTTGCCTGGAAAAACACATTTTTTTAAGCTTAGCCTTACCTGAAATGAATGCTGCTTCTTTCCATTCTTACTGTTGCTGGGAATTGAAATGGCTGCAGATACAGAGCAGTGTAAAAACATGATGAGCTATGTAGCTTGGGAGCAATTGAGCAGCTGAATACTGCATTATTGAGAAATCATTTGCTACCTCTGGGTGTTAGTGAGAAGCTGGAGAGTCCTAGACTGGCATTCAGGGCAGAGCGTAGGATGAATAAACATTACAGAGTGCTAAGTATTTCCTAGTGAATCCAGCATGGAGCTTCAGTCGTTGCATGTCATCCCACTACATCTTATAGGGTTGGCAACACACAGGAAAGAAATAGCGAATTCCAGGAGCCTTGTGGCAGAATTGATCTTACATTGTTTCCTAAATAACCAAATTATCAATGAAATGAATGACATTTTGCTTAATGTGTGGCAGGCAATCTGCATAGCAAACCAGCCATATTTTCAAGTGACAACACGTGAGAACCATTTAAATATATATCAGTAGTCCTCAAGGGACTTGTAGATAGCTACATGAAATTGTTGTTTTCGTGTGCATACCTTACTGTTGCCAAATTACTCCTGACTTAGTATTTTCCCTCTTACCTAGTTGAGATAGGTATATCTTCAGAACAAGGGGCTCAGTAGTTTGTAAAATATCTGTGTATATTTCTGGCATTGTATAAATAATAAATAAAAAACTGTAGATCTAATGATCATTAATATTGCAAGTGTTAAGCTGGAAATTCTAATTCCTAGCTTCTTAGGTGATTGCAAGTATAAATTCTTGATTCAGCATGGTGAGTAGTCACAAAACATGGAACCTTCTCCAGTGCAGAGTGATGGCTATTAAGTATGTCCCAGACCCAGTAAATCTCAGGTTATGGAATTTGTCCCAGAATCTGCTCTTGCTATGGTATTGTGCTGCAGAACGAGTTTCTGCATTTTTTAGAGCTAACACAAAATATCCACTCCATATGGTTTTGGAGACATACTTAAAATATGAGCCAAGTTCAAGCTGATGCAGCGCTGTCTTGCTGAACCCTGAACTAGTCTAAATTTCTTTGAGAGGTGCGATCACATTAATCTCAATGAGATTTTAAGTCAAAGCCTAAAGAAAGTCATTTCAGTGACAATTTATAAAACCTTTTGATTACTACCTGTTTAAAACAAATGTATTTAATTTAGGAGTAAATACACTAAATGGGCCTATACCATATTTCCAACCAGTTTCCCACCTCCTTCTGGATACCAAAAGCTCATATTGTTCCCTGCCTATGTATCAAAACCAAGGACTTCAATCTGCTTATACACTGCCAGTTTAGAAATCTTTGGCACAGAAGGAACTGGAAATACAGAGAGAACAGTAGTCACGGTAAACAAGTCAGGGATTACTCTATGGTATTGGACTACTTAAGCTATTGGGGTTAAGAGCTGCCTTTTCATTCTGTCCCAAAGATCATTTAAGGTTTCACTAAAATAAGTGAGCCTGTGCAGACTGGATTTTGAATAGTCAGGTTAAAATAACTACTTCTATAATTTAAATCGAAGCGGTTACTGAATTTGCTGCCTGCTACACTAAGTACTGCAGAATTTCAAAATTGGTCATTTATTTATTCCATGTATCTCATTATATGGGATGTACAATGAACATTTCTTATTAGTGTCCACATGTCAGCAGGAGTGTACAGTGGCTCTTCAAAAAGTGAAAGCAGGTAGCAGACTAGTAAGTTGAGTGATGGGAATCTCAAAACCACTTATTTTGACTTAAAGTTTATCATGCAGGGAAGGAGCATTGATATAGTTGATCCAGTGAAATGCACTGATGGAAGAGACTTATATTTGACTTGACACACTGGGCAAGAGCTTAGAACAAAGCAAAAGCAATCCCCTCCAGAAAAACAAGTATGTAACCCCCCCCCCTCATTTCTTTTGGTTCATAAAAAACCCAAAACATTTCTCATTTATATCTCCATGTTTTTAATGGAAAACAAAGACTGTTTTTAAGATGCAAGCGTTCTGTATTCACATGTGATTCTTAAAAGACACAAGCTATTTTCAGCAGTGAATTGCAAGTCGGCCAGTGGAAGAAGCAGCAATATGTTCCTAGGAAATTTTCATTCCTCCCTCTGTTCTGCAGAGGAATGATACTTACATTAATTTTGAAAAACAACCATGAGCAGAGAAATTTAAATTCAGCTATAAGCCTTCCCTATTTCTAACAGTAAAGAATGAACCGTATTGAGGACTGCAGCCAAACATTACCGTTTCAGTGCCATATTGCTGGGAGTGCAGGGCACTTGTACAGGGCTTTGATACCACTCCTGGAAGGCAGACTTTCAGGTATAGATCTTTCACAGGGGCTGAAAAATATCCATAATGTGTCCCCTTTCTCATCACAGATGTATCAGTAACATACCGTGGACCTCTGGAAATACATATCTGTGGATGTCCATAAAACAGCGTGCAGAGACACTTCAGTTCTTTTTAGAAACCCTGCCCCACTGAAGTGAATGGGACCTTCCCCAGGGAAACACACTGGGGCCAGAATTTCACTGGCAGGGTTAACTGGAGCTGTTCTCTCTAGAGCACATATAGGGCATGCAGAGGGAAGACTGCATTTCAACACAGAAATAAAATGTCATTGTGTTCAGATTTGTTAGTTAATAATTCAAAATCTTTGTGGAGGATAAAAAATGAGCTCTAAAAGAAAGCACTGAACCCCTTCAAGGCTGCATGGCATATTCCAGGTATACCTTCACTGTCAACATCCTATCTGAACATTAGACAGTGACTAATACTCCCATTCAAATATTTTTTGTCACTTTTAGGAAGGGTTGTAAGTCTCTGTAAGCTCTGACTATGCAACAGTTCCTGTAGTTTTCAAGTGATTAATACAGGCATTCGACCAGGAGAAGTTTCAAGCATCAAAGAGTTAAAACTAAATTTCAGTAAAACCTCAGGGAACGCTGTCATCGATGTCAGGTTCCTTGCTGGTTTCATTCAGAAAAACTGATGTTACATTATACATTAACATTTTTAAGTGTCATCTACATGAAAATTTTAGATAATTCCAATTTTTTAATCATGGTTAGTGAAACTTTTGCTTATACAGACAAAACTGGTAACCATGGGAAGATGCAGTCCTCAGATCTTGCTTGTTTTGGTAGACTTTGGGACTTGTTGGCTGCCCAGCACTTACTGACCAGATATGTTTCCTGCTTTAAAGAAACCGGCTGGTGGTTATGTCAGTCTCACCACATAAGTTTTGCAAGACTTGAGTCCCACTGAATTCTCTTTAAAATGCAAAAGGCATTGAAAGGCTGAAAGGCTGCAGTTCTTTTGTGCTCCTAGCATGTAAGCAGGGGAAGACTGTTAGCTGGGCTAGCTCTGCCACCTGCAGCTCAGAGCCAGCAGGACCGCAGTGTCTTCACCAACAGCGTAACAAACCTTCGCTGCTGGAAATGTAAAAATTCTCATGGCGACAAGAGGTTTCCCTGAAGAGGGTAATTGATAATTAAATTAGCAATAGACTACATAAGCTCATGGTATGCAAAAGTAAGGTAAAAGAGAGCTTTCACATTGGTCTTTCTGCTAATCTTCGCTGCTATCAGAATGCATGTCTATTTTCAGAATAGAATAGAAACCTGGTGTTAGAACAAAAATCATAAGGCTAAACCCATTCTTGGTGTGACTGGAGTGATCTCAGAGATGAATCTGACTCCTTAGCTATGAAGGCTGATTTTGGCTCTGCTGATAACTGAAAAGTATTACAGGAAATTACGTGTGGATCCATATTCTCAGAACCCTCTAACTCCTGTCTGCAGTGCCTTCAGTATCTCCTCATATAACTTCCTTCTTAAAACACCCTGTTTTCTGAAACCTATAAATGCTAGTCTTCTCCACTAAAAAAGAGTCATTAAAAAAATAAAATAAATCAAATCCTTCCAGATGTGTTTTACTAATGCAAAAAAACATGTGCTTTATTATGTTCCATACTTTCACTTCCCTGAGCCCCAAGGGTATAACATTACCATTTTCTCAAGTTGGATACAAGCCCTGTAATTGATTAATTGTCCATAGGATCCATATGGAACCCTAGCAAAATCACTGACACTCTATACAGCACCAAAATGCATGCATGTGTCCTAGTGTGTGCTGGGCACCCACAAATATAACCTTTTCATGCCAATGACTTCTCTCACTGTAAAGCGTTGTGTTCGTCTCTAGTGATGGATCCAACTCAAGCTATGACACAGTGAAACAGCAATGCTTCTGCAGTAATGGTCAGACATCATTGTGATGAGTTCAAATAAGAAAACATGACTGGAAACTAATTCTAATAGTATTGGGTTACTAAGCATCATGTGGAGTTCTTTCAGTAGCTTTTAGTACTGCAGAGGGAACGTATATAACCTGTTATGATAGACATTCTTCCAAATATGTCTTAAAAGCTAAAAGAACCGTAATTTTTCTTTTAACTTTGGGCTTCGTTCAGTTGCTCACACACTTAAGACACCTTCTAGTGCCTGAAACACCCATATGGAGCCTTGTGTCCTTCTGGGACAGCAAGAGAGATCAGATGGATCAGATCCAGGAATAACCTAGGGCATTTCAGCTGGTGCTGGACACCTATGTGCGGGCAAATGAGTCCCACCTTTGGTGTTGCCTAAACATGGAGCTTGGAAATGTCTACCTGTGTGTTGTCAAGCATTGCCATTAAAGGTTCTGGGTCCCTGGAAATGTAGAATTTATTTCTGTGATCATACATCATCACTGCACTGAAGTCTTTAAGTCTTCAGGGTATTTTCCTGGGTGACTGATTCTGAGCTGTGCATAAAATAATTGTAGAAGAGATCGGTTTTGTTGGTGTTCCAAATATTATTATTGTAGTACTACAGTAAAGACTTGTACATTTTAATATTATCCAGTGCTTGAAAAAATGTTAAAATAGACGTTTTGAAAAGGAATCTCACAGAGTGAGATTAGGTGATCTGTGGGGAATAGGCAGTCTAAGCCTCAGGCTTCTTCTATATGCCAATGAATGTAGGAGTATGTAAAACATTTCGTTAGCTTTGTTTTAAGAAGTCACTTTGTAAAATGATGCAGTCAAACTAGCCTGCCAGTTACCCTGCTCACCAGCAGCTAAAGATGGCAGGTGGTTTTGGCCAACCTAGCTCTTAAATGCATCTTGTCCCCACATTTTTAATCTATCTCTTTGCAAAAACCAAGGTACAGATTGTCAGTGGCAGGTTCCTCGGACTTAAGATAATTGGACCACGATCTTTTCTTCTTTCAGGGATTTGGTTTTGAGTCACTTTAGATTTCAAGTAGGTCTCAAAGGTCACTGAAAAAGACTCTGAGATTTAATATCAATCATCGTTAATCCAGTTCGTTTTACATTTGTGCCCAATTCACATGAGCTAGATGCATTTAAAATGGACTTGTCAGTACAGAGTGCAGCGCTTTCCTATTACTCGGGCATCCAAAGCTGACCTTACAATTTGCAGACTTTAGAGGGAGAAAATGGTTGAGAATTCCCCAGTCCCAGAACCAGAAGAGGAATGCATGCAAGTCCATACAGCTCCCAAATATCCAGGAGATGACACTGTCCCGTGTCCCAGTGTAGGGGCCCTGGTGCTTGTCATTTTGAGTCCATGTGTGTGAGATCAGTCAGGCATTGCTACATTTTGGGTCCGTATCCAATTTTAATCTTGTGTGTGAAGCGTAAGAGATAATAGACAGGATTAGCAGTCAAGATATCTACAGGCAGCAGGGGCTGTGTAGTTCTCCTCAGTGTGCATTACGGTTAGTGCACAATAGAAAACATCTTTACCAGATGATAAAGAAGAAACATTCTCTTTGTTGCCAACAATAAATATATACGGAGGAGTAAATGTGTCATGAATAAAGTGTCCCTAAGGAAATCTTGGAAGACCCTACATGTATATTTACATACTTTTAGTCCCAGCAGCAATAGAGCTATGTGAGTGTAGTGCTCTGCCCAGGCTGACTAGTTTGTTAAGAATTATCAGAGCTATCTTTTTCATGCTAGTTACTATCTGCTCGTAATGAGACAAATTAGGCAACCCTGCCAGAAACCCAGACTTTTGAGAACCAAAGCAAGGATGTCGATTACGATCACGAATCTCTCTCACACAAATACACACAAAACCTGAGCAAGTGCCTGCAGGTTTCAGAATAAATTGAATAAGAACTCAAAATACAACACCTCTTTCACAGCATAAACTGGATCCTGCACATACTTTAAGACCTGATGGTCTTAATTTTTGGTAGAATATTGAACCAGAGGAAAATCTGAGCCCAAAGTGCACAATCTGATAGCAACTCTCTGTCTATCAGATTACCTTGCAGATATTTATCTACAAAAATATATGTAAAAAGTCTATGTAAGAAAAAAGTCAATGAGGCAACTGCAGATTCAATTTCTGCAGTGGGGAAAAAATAATTCCTCATACTGAAGCTCTTCATTCTCCCTGCTGCTTTATGTTATCTCTCTTTTAACTGCTGTTAATGAAAGGCTCATCAAAAGGCAGTGCCAATACACAATAATATTTAAAAGCTGAATTAATCTCTTAGTCTTCATGGCAGCTCCCTTTCCGCTATTTTCCCTGCATACTTGGCATCTCCATTTATATGAATGAGAGTGGGGTGCACATGGGGAGAATGGAGCAAACGTTGATCATCTGTGCAGCCCAGAGAAAAGAATTTGCCTCATGTCTTATATATTTGTTAAAGCATGGGAGGAAAACATTGCCTGCTGAAGTAAATCCAAGCAAGACCTGCTAAAATTAAATAACTAACTCAAAACAAGACTCGGCTTAAGTTATGCCTTTCTGCAGTTGCCATTCTAACTTCTAATAATTTGACCAACTTGTTGCCTTACTTCTGTTGGTAAAAAAAGCCAAACCTTCCCCTGCTCCTAAATGCAGTTCTGCTTTGATAAGTGACTAAAAATGGCACGCAGTCTCCATGTTTATTCTGTGCCAGCTATTTCCTTATCAAATGTGCTCAGTTAGCAAGTAAGGAACCTTACTGTGCCAGCCCTGCATATTTCAGGTGGAACCTAGGGGTCAACCTGGATTTTTTCTTCTCATGTAGGATGACCAAAAAACCAAGGATCCTGCAAGCGAGAGTAAGCCCTCAATTACATGTGTGCAATTCTGTAGTCTTCTGCAAGAAGGCTTTGCATAAGGTTTAACTGACTGGAAATGATTCTATGGTGATAAACAGGAGGGAATAGAAACCAGCTCACTGTGTTCTTTATGCTAGATCTGCTGTGCTAACAGGAGCAAAAAGCAGTGAACAGGGATTTTAATTACTAAGTGAACAGATAGAAAATATATAAGACTCTATTTAAAGAAGAGGTTTGCTTGAAATTCCATGTTTTCAGAAATCTCCAGCTTTGACATAATAGAGCATTCAAGCTGACGAGGAAAATAAAATGCTTCTTTTTTCTTGGACATGTCATTCATGTGATGGGAAGAGAATGGATAGTCCTCATAATGAGAAAGGAACAAAATTATTTGAATTATTTCACATGCAATAGCAAGATAAAATATCATGTTTAGAACCCTCATATATGAGAAGTCTTCATTGTGGAGTGCAGCAGGTCAGAAGATCACTGTGTGTACATTTTGCTATACAAGAGTGATAACCCGCTATGGGCATTTTATTATTTATTAATTCATCTTTGCAGCTTTGGCAATCAAGCATGAAAATTTTCTACTCTTCTGAAATCTCTGTAGTCTGGAAGACCAGAGTTAAAGTTTATCTGATTTTTTTTTTAAGTACGTAAGACAGCAAATAGTGAGCAAAAGTTTCCTCAATTCAGAGTTTTGATCCTTCAATCCCAGTGCAGATTAAACTGAGCTGTACAAGGCATCCTCTGTTAGCAAGGGTAAAAAAAATCCAAGAATATACTTTCCAGCTATGTAAATACTGACCAACTGAGTCTTTGCTTGGATGAAATCATTCTATTCTGACTTTTTCTTCCAGTTGTGTGTAATACTGGAGCCAATGCAGGAACTGATGTCAAGACATAAAACTTACAATCTAAGTCCTCGAGACTGCTTGAAGACTTGCTTGTTTCAAAAATGGCAGAGAATGGTGGCCCCACCAGGTATGTTTCATTCCCAGTATTTTACATTATTTTAATATAGAAACAATGGGAAAATTTACTGCAAATTTACTGACACAGGAAAGTAATAAGAATTAGCACTGTTCCAAAAGTAAGCCTGAAAATTATTCTGATGTTTTATGATTTCAGTCTGACCCAACTGATTTATAGAAGTGCACATTCAGATGGTTTCACTATGACTAGGATATAATTTAGTACAAAAATATGTGTAGATGGAATGCAAAATGCCTACTGGCTCTATTAGAATTCATCGTTTGTGTAATTCAGCTTCCTGCTGTGACTCTGAAATTACAGCTACAATTCATAATTAATTGTCTTTGAGACTAATACAATGTTATTTACAGGCCTGGACCTAATCTCCTTTCTCTTACACCTCAAAATAATAATTCTCTCTTTTTTCAGATTATTAAAGATTTGTGTATCTCAGACTATTCACATGGGTGCCCAGGCCAAATTTTGAAAAGTACAATTGCCCCTCTGTTCTTTTTCCATTTAAGAAAAGTTATGTAATTGTCCTAATTCAGTCTGAGTTTGGAAGACTCGCAGAGAAATGGCGTTCAGTACTCTCTAACATGTTCCCTTGGGAGTGGCAGTTTTAAAGACGAAGCCCACATCAGAAGTAGAAGGAATTGAAATGATAGTTGCTCGTGTACTGTATCGATGGCAGCAGTAGGGCAGAAACCTACCTTTAGCCTTTGCGTCTGGCTGGGTCAGTTGAGGCTGTACCTTCCAGCAGAATAAGACCTGGATTTGTCTTTAGCACTAACTGTTACTTGCTGTGTGACCTTTAGCAAGTTACATGGTCAGTTTGAAGAACATCATGGTACACATCATGATATTCCCATTGATAAAATGCTTTCAAATGTCTCTATAGATAATGCTGGGAGAATAAACTTCATTAGTCCATTATACAAAATTGAAAGCAGATTCCATTGGTTTGGGTCCAAATATTATCCTATGTTAAATGTACTACTTCTGCTACTACTACTAGTACATATACTAGTAAACATAGGAATTTAAATTAAAAAACATTTCAGCACATCTGCTTATGGATCATTTTAGTACAGGCTTTACAATATCTGCCATTTGCTTTCTTTCTTACCATTTTATTGCAGCAGAACCCACAAGGCAACCGACAACCAAACGGAGAAAAAGGAAAAACTCTACCAGCAGCACTTCCAACAGCAGTGCTGGGAACAACGCAAATAGTACCAACAGCAAGAAAAAGTCAGCTGCTGCAAACCTGAGTCTATCAAGTCAGGTACCTGTAAGTCTCACTTTCCTTTTAGGCCTGAATTGCTTACGGTGCTTTAATTCTTTCCTTACATTGTAAAGAAGGTGCATTCTTGAGCCTAAACTATCACAAGCAAAAGGCGATCTTGCACAGTGTGCTGTGGAAGCTGGGGAATTAGTGGAGAGATGTGAAGAAGCCATTCTGCAGTGCAGCTTTAATGAATGACCCTCAAGCAGGGGTATCCTGAGGACCAGATGTTATTATTTTAAGTCCTGGGCCAACTCCCCTTCTTGTCAGTGGGAGTCCTTCCACTGGCGGTGGGACTCAGATTGGGCCTTGTGTTTTTAGATATAGCATGAGTCTTGCAGACTTCCATCTGCCAGGTGCTAAGTGAGGATGAGACCCTGTGGAACAGGACAGCCGTACCTGAGCAGACCGCTGGTCTCTCTACATTAGTACCTTACCTCTAGTTGGTGCTGGATTCAGATGCTTCAGTGGAACAGGTTATGAATTAACTTACCTGCAGAGGTTATCTCTTTTTCCAACCACTCCACTTGCAGAGGGGTAGATCCCCTTGAATATGGGTCTCAGCTTGTCCACCCTGCTATGCTAGCTGTAACTGTTGACATCCTAATTATACAGGGAAACACCAAGTCATTTCCAAAACTGTACCAGCAATTTAATAATCACATTTATTGCCTTATTCACAATATAGGGATAATCAGACCCCAAATTGTGACAAAGCGTGCCTTAGCCAGTAAGGAGATAGCTTATGCATTTTAAAGCTAGGGAAATTAATTTGATATTATAGGAACTGTAAAGTGGTATCTTGGGAATAACATGCAGCGATTTTTATTGGATTTCTGATCAGCAGATAGAAAAGGGCTAGGTCTCTTCTGAAGCCTGACAAAGAATATAGGCCTTTTGTTAGCACAAAGCAGGCACTTCCAAGGAAGCTTGAATACCCAGATAAAAAAGAGGAGTAGGCTAATACTAGTGAAATGAAATGAAGATTTTTGTTTAGCAACTGATGCACCAGTCCACTAGCTTACAAGAAGCTTTGGGCTTCAGTACATTAAACTCATATTTTCTCCTTGTCATATTAAAATTTTCACGTGGCTCGCATCCCTAGAGTCAGGTTCTTCCCCTAATATAGGCATCCCTGGGTTTTTCTGGCGGCACAAAGCAGTCAGAAGGCCAGCTCCCTGATCCCCTGGTGGCAGGGGCCACTCTGCCTCACTGACTGTGTCTGCCAGAAAACCCCTTGGATCAATAATCAACCATATTTAAGAAAAAAACAGCAATTAGCTGTAAAACTGAGCAACCAGCTAGTTCCCTGCTGTCTCCAAGTTTAAAAGACAATAAAATCACTTCATCTCAACTACTGCCTGCCCTGAGTTCAGTTCAGTAGGACCAGAATCTGACCCTCTGCCTCTCTTCAGTCTGCTCCTCCCTGGAGAGATGACTTTTGTTGGCTTCAGTGGTAGCCATGTGTGCCTTTATGTTTGAGTGTAATTGAGCCCTCTGATAGTTACCTGTCACTCCCACTGATATTCAAGCTGACTTCAGGTACTGAAAGGCTACTCCTGACAAAAGTAGTCAAGGTTATTCTTCCTGATGGAGATGAGCATCTGAGACATAATGGTGAAGTTTATCATGGTATGAGGGCTGGAGTTTTAGTCTTCATTGACTTTCAGGATGCTGCATAGTCAACATTTTTCAATATTGTTTGCTCTCTTTACCAGAGTAGCAAGATGGTCCAAACTCTTTTGTATGGAGGATCAGGTTCCATTTTTAGGACTCTTCTCCTTTCCCTCTGCACAGTGGAAAATGCTTAGCTGTTCGGTTTGACATACTAACAACTCTTCCCATCTTCCCCACAGCAAACATAGCAAACCGGATGGAACTGATGGTTGGGCCACCCTGTAGAATAGACAGAACTCAAAATAATTTTAGCAGTAGGATATTTTGGTGTAAAACTATTCAAGAGTCTTCAGTTAAATAGAGAGACGTTACCATGTTTCTTCAAAATTATGCATTCTTTGAAGTGGGCCTTATTACAGGCATGCCACTGCTTTCTGAAGTTAGCTGCAGGTAGCAGTAACTTGCCTTCCGTGTCTTTCTCTTAACTTTACCTTAAAGCTAATAATTCAGTAGTTAATGTTTGATTTTCCTTATATGCAATAGAAGACAAGATATCCTCAAACACAATTTGACATTTTTCTACTAACTAAAAGTTTTCATTTGGCCATAGAACTTTCTGTGAATGGGACTTTCCTGCTCAGTAGAAGAAAAAACCATTGAAATAATTCATTTTCAGTGTTAAAAGCATTTTCCCCCTCATTATTAGAGAAGAGGAATGAAATCACTGCATCTTCTGTCCAGATGACTCACATAAGCAGAGGTAGTTTCAGTTCCACTTTTTCCATCATCCTCTCTGGAGAACCCCAACAATGAGCTCATATCCATACCAAACTTGGATTAATATGAAGCCATGTACTCTGGCTTTCTGTTTTTCTCTAGTGATTTCTTCCCAGCCAGCAAAGACAGTCTCTCCACCATAATAGAATCTAACTCCTAATTTCCTGTCACTTTTATGCTCCTATGTTGGTTTCTCTTTGATAGTAAATTAATCCTGGTTAGAGAATGTTTCCTTAGCCTCTATTTTCTGTAATGTTTCTTGGTTCTGGACATTAGTAATTATTCAGTGTTGCTCCTACAGTAATGCTGTGTGCACTGTGGCAAATGTGTTAACTTACCATATCCCTCATCCACATTTCTCACCCATACCATTAACTTCTGTTTCTTTAATGAGGTCTTCGTGTCTGGAGAGGCAAATGTTCCATGTTGAGGACAGTGACCAGAGAGCAGCTGGAGTACCATCAGCTATGACAAAGCTTGAAGCTTCAGAGATACATGTCATTTTCCCCATAGCCCCTTCCAGATCTTCAGATAAATACATGGGGCTAAACAAACCTTGATCTATGAGATGGACTGGTTTTTGTCACATTAGATGTTCTTCGTCAGTAATAGGAAGTTGTGCCATTTCCTCTACCTGCGTTATTTTCTGATCAGTTCTTTGGGCAGGGACAGTGCTGACAATACAGAGCCAAGCCCAGAAAGTGAAATGATGTGGTTGTATTTCTATGCATGGGTCAGGTTAGTACTGCACCCTGAAGTTCAGTTGCTGCAGCCTAATCAATTGGTATTGTTTGTGCCCTTTGTGTTGCCTTAAATTTATGAACACTTTGACTATGTTGACACATTCTGATACGTCTTTAATAACACAGTCTTCAAAAGTATCTTAAGGGTCTCTGCCAGTGGGTGGGTACACATCTTCTCTCTCATCAGTAATTTGAAAAGGGTCAGTTGCAGTCTGTCCTCATATCTCTATTTTTTATACTTTCTCAACCCTGCTAAATAAAATACAAAGTTTTGCCCTTTTGACAGTCACTTGCACTCTGTTACACTCATTTTCCTTTATAATGTGGTTTCTGTGATTCTGTTAGTTCTCATGTTACTGGTTGCAGACTTTCAGCATCTCCTCTTGTCAATATGACTCTTCCTGCCCAAGATGCTTAACACCTTTCCTACATATTACATATTTCCTACATTCTTAAAACAAATGTAGTTAGCTGGTGTGCTACATGATTGCACTGCACAACTCATGCCTAGGTTGGCCTATTACTTGTCCAGTGATTCTTTTGACCTGAATCTGTAAGTGCTGAGGCAACATGGTATAGTCTGTTGGAAGTAGAACCAAGTGCCACTAAAGTCTCTCCAATAGCACAAATACAAAAACATTTTTCTCACCAGGAATTTTCTTCTCCCACTGATGCAGGCTCAATACTTCCAGTGACTTCCACAGATGCATTGGCTTTTTTTAGTGCGTAAAGAAAGTTGACAGAACAGGGACCCAGAAATTGTAGTCCACTCAGCTGTCTTAGTCTCAGCAGATGCCAGTCACATGAAGTGTTCTCAGATTTGTTCATGTTCTCGATCACATCTGATCGTTGGAAGAAACATTAACCGATTGTGCAGAAACTGGAATGACTAATTTCCTCTTTCCTCCAAACAAAGAGCAAAGATGGGCAAGACTCATTCTGCAAGGTTCATAGAAAACCTGCCTTTCTAGTGTTAGTTTTCCTATGATTTTAAAGAAATCAGTTGTCTGGTTTGGGTGTGTGACTGCCTTATCACTTACACAGTACTGACTTCCTCTAATATTTAAAGCTAGCTGCAGTATTTTCCCAAGTCTTTGCTCAGTTTTCAAGCCTCTTTACTGGCTGAAATCATATTCCTTTGCATTTTTTGTATTCTTCTGTTTCAAATAAAACTTCCGTGCAAGCCCAGGCCCTTGTATGTAGAGCAGTGACTTGTACACTGTGATCTGTGGATTACAGGTATATGCAAGATCATCAGAAGTGGTCCATACAGCCATATCACTTAAATATCACTTTCTGTTAAGTTTAATAAAAAAAGTGCACATTGATCCATTTTCATCTATTTGAATTTGGAAATTTGACAACAATGCACAACTCTCTCAAACTCTAACAACCATTCCTCTAGGCTGCTCCCAGTCATAACGATAGACATTAATAGGTGGATTTTGCTTTCATTTACTAATGAAGAGCCTGTTGAGTGTAATACTGTAACCATGAATCCAGTGAAATAGCATTTGTATTGGAAAGAATAAAGCACCACTACATGCCACTAAGTAAATCAAATGTTCTTTGTTACATCCAGAGTCTTAATTAGAGCCTCCTTGCACTCTGTAAACGAGTTACATACCTCAATAATCTCTCTTTCTCTTTGTAGTTCTCTGTAAACTCCTCAAAAGCCAAATCCATAAATAAACCTGCTAATGTGGAAGGGAGCAATACAATCACTTACGTGTTTCAGAAACAGGGGGTAGGTTTAGGTGGTTTGTAATGGATGTAGTAGTACCAGAGCTACAGTTCCAGGGCCGGAAGATTAGTGTCAGAAATTATCCCATGTCTCAGAACTGTGCAATTCAGAGTCTAAGATTTAGCCATAAGGAGATGAGAGTGAACAAATTGGTTTCCAGTTGTTGCGCTTTAGGAAAAATATTCCAAAGAAGACCAGAACGTCAAGTTAACAGACAGGATTATGATGAGATGTGAAAGATAACCATTTTCCTCTAGAAAGTGTTTACTCTGAAACCTAATTAAAATGTCAGTTCTGTTTCTATAGATCATTTCAACACCCATGTCAGTCTGATGTTTTTGTCTTGGAGGCAGTGACCATTACGGGTGCGGGCAGCAGTGGGGTTCTCGGTCATTAATAATTTTTGTGGCAAGGAGCTAAGAAGTCAGATATTAAAATAATCACCACTAACACAATTCTGTAAGAAAGAAGGAAGAAAAGAAGGCAGAAGGAGGTACCCTTCTTCTTTTGACTTAGCGTTTAGAGGTGTGCTGGCTGCTAAAACTAGAGCAACCTTCAGTCCTTGGAGTATCAGGCTTGCTTGAACAATATACTTGATGATTTCAGGCGTTTTTAATTATCTCAGGCTTGTGAAGCACTGTTCTTTACTTCTGGGGGCGGTGACACCTGAGCCATGAACTAATCACCGTAACACACTGAGTGGAGCTATGTATTAACAGCAGCAAAGATGGTAGGCATAGGGGTGAGGAATTTTACATGGCCCACCACACATTTTTACCTCCGTACTCGTGTAAGACATTGTTTAGCCATCAGATGATCTTTAAAATCCCAAGTTAAAAAGTTTAGTTACATAACTGGGCATAGCAGAGCTAAACTTTGAGGCTAGGTATAAAAAAGATGAAGCTTGAGAAATGAAGCTTGGTCTGTTAAATAGAAGTGCTTGCATCTGAGTTGTGTATGAAGTGATCTCTGTGTATAGTTTACATGCATCAATATAAGTTTGGATGGCAATTAGGGTTATTTCAGGATGAAAGGTATGATATACATTGAAAGCTGCTTTTGTGGTTATATTATTAAATAATACATTTCTATCACATAATGTAAAACATCCACTGCTTTATTTACAGTGCTTCACTGCAACCATATTTTACTATCATGAGACATTCCTTGACCAAAAATGTTGTTTCTAATCACAGAGTAAATTAATAAGATTGAGTGACTACAGTCGAAATCTTTTTAAATCTAGACAAATATGTGCTACCATAACTAGGCCATAGCAGTGTGTGCTGCCATGCAAGAGACTAGGGTTTAATTCTTGGATTCTGCTTCTCACTCCATGAGCAGGAGCTAGGAGCACTCCAGAGCTGCAGCCTCAACCCTGGGAGGGATGGAGCCTTGTGTCATTCAACAGCAGTGACCCCCACTGGCCAATTTAAGGAGAAGCATTGAGGGGCTCTAAAAGGAGTCACTTCCAGTCCTCCTCAGAGGTTGGTGGTCATTGCACGGGAACTAGTGAGTGGAGGTGCAATGGGGTGCACTCGGTGGGGTCTTCAGCTTTCAGTCTGAGGAGCAGAATCCTCTCCGGGGAGGAACCAGCATGTGCGCTTCCTGAGACACTTTTTTTGCCTGATGTAACTATAAGTGGCAGGATTGTCAAGAATATATATATTATTTTTTTAAAATGTCCTGTAACTAATGCTGTGATATCTATCTTTTAAATAGCATGAGGGAAAACTCCACTAACCTCAATATAATTGTAGTTTAATTCCCAGAGAGAGAGAGAGATACTCAATAGCATGGAGAGAAATATAAGTACAAACTGTCCTCTCAGTGGGTGTCATTATATTAAAGGAATAATACTTGCGAAGAATCTGAGAATTAGAGATGGAAATACTTACAAGGTCATTGAGCATCTCCCCGCTGATGCACGAATGTTTCCTACCACAGATTGAGGTTTTTCCCAGACCAGTGTTAGGTGACTTGAGTAGCAAAGCTAGCACTGTTCTAGTGGGGTCATTAATCCTCAGTCTGCAGTTCTCAGTAACAGGAATATTGTCTTAGCAGTGGGGGTTACATTTTTGTTTACTTAATGTCATCTTAGTACCCTAGTTTGCATCTCATCGGATTGGCCTAAAGCAATCCTTTTCCTTTCGGCACTTGCAGCTGTTAAGCATATTTACCCCTCCCAATCATTTGGTGGATGTAATACATACTTAATTCTTTCACATGGCCTCCCCAGCCAGCTGTTCTAGCCCCATAGTTATTTGCGATACGCTTCTCTACGTCTCATCCAAGTTGCCGACCTCTTGCTGGTATGGCAACAGGGAGAACTTGAGGTCCATACTCAAGAACGTTTAAGTTAAAGGAACTGTTGCCTCCTCGGTTTGTGATTCTGTATTTCAGCCACTGTGGTCCTTTTTGCCTGCCATATCACACTGCACGCTCAAAGCCAACTTGCTGTCCTCTGCCAGGTCTCTCTTGTCATTAATGCTCTCGCAGTACAATGGGGTCAGGTCTGGTTCAGCAGTGCACACTATACATTGTCTGTGTTTAGAGGGATGAAATAAATTAGGACAAGTGTTTGGTTATAAACACCTTTATCTTTTAAACTTCTATGTTGCAAAGCTGTGTGTGAGTTTTATTTAACCAAATATTTTATGGATATATGGAGTAACAAAATATAGACAATGTAAAGAAGAAATCATGTACCAGTTTCCATCTACTCAGAAATTTTTCACAGAGCACAGGCTGAAAATGTGATATAAACATTTTCCTGTAGCATGTCAGCCTTTGCTGAGGGATATTTAGAAACAGTATAAATACTTACAGGCAATAATTCGTATTGTTTCGTAGTGAAGGAAGTACATATCTGATTAAAAAGAAACCTTACTGAATGCAAACATTTGTCTTCTGTTTGCTTTTTACAAATGCTTTTACATTCATAAGGAGGAACAGATCCTTTAAAATAAGAATCTGTTGTTCGCTAGGATTCTTGGAAGGGCTTGTTAAATCAGCAGGTACAAAGCTAGACATCTGGAATTACTGCACTCTTACCAAACGCTAGCTGATGCCCTGCCACCTGAGCTGCATGAAAAGATGCATCCCACATATTTCTTTAGTGGTTAGCACAAGCAGCCTGATTCTCCGTTGAACAGAGAGAACAAGCGAGCTCTCTGGCTTTGCACCTTTGCTTTCCAATCTCAAGTTTGCACCTTTCTATCCCATGCCGGTTAGGTTTTTTGCAGCAAATCTGTGATGCACTGGAGTACAGTAGGCGGTTTACTTGTTTTCGTGGAAGGACAATTTGTACTTAAAGCAGTGATTAGATGAATTCTTTCTTTCTTGCATGCTTCAGTTTTTGATGACTACTAGCTTCATCAGTGTAATTATAATTAGCACTCTTCATCTTCCTTTTACGGTACCAGCTGGACAGATTGGTCTTCTTACTGCACAGATTGGCAGCAGGGTTGCCTACATGGAGTTAGGTGACAGGCACCATGAAATAACAGATGGTAAATTCAGGGCTTGTTGGCAATCAGCAGGTTTTTGCTAATGACTTAATTAGCTATGCAAATTGTCAAATCAGTGTGAACATTGTTTTTATCGAAAACTTTACCTAAATTAATTACCATAATTAAGTAGCAGAATGTCAAGTATATTGGATGCGTAAAAGGGCTTGGCTGGCTATGGATAAGAGAGTTACCATCTTTATTAGAGTGCTGTGCTCCACATTTGAGAAGTCTGAGGATAAGAAATGCGGTTTCTTTTAAACTACTTTTAAAATACGCATATCGCCGAGTTGCAACTGAGATGCACCCTGGTGCCTTTCCAAATAAAATGGCTCAGGAAAGAATTACTGGATAAAGGCTAAATATTTCAAGCAGGAGTCTAAGGCAGTCTCATAGGCTGCTTATTTGCTTAAAATCATGCACATTTTTCAGTCTACCTGCTTTTCAGTTCTGGGGTTTCTGAGATCCAGAGCCATAAGCATGCGGCTAGAGAGATGTGTTACAGTTTTTCATTTAAATTAGAAATAAAGTGTAAGCCTGTCTTCTGGTTCCTACTATGCAGGAACTTTTAACTCTGTTGTTCAAATATCACAAAGTTAAGAGATGCAAATTCTCTAACATAACTTTTTTAAGTTGATTTTTTCTCTCTCAAGGTTTCCATATAACAAATATTGGGTGCTGTTCACAGGATGTCATGGTGGTAGGAGAACCAACTCTGATGGGAGGCGAATTTGGGGATGAAGACGAAAGGCTTATCACTAGATTAGAGAATACACAGTATGATGCAGCAAATGGCATGGATGATGAAGAAGATTTCAACAATTCACCTGCACTGGGAAATAACAGCCCGTGGAACAGCAAACCTCCTGCTAACCAGGAGAGTAAATCTGAAAACCCCACACCACAAGCTTCCCAATAGGTTATTCTGCAGCAGTACCCACTGCAATGTATGTCAGTGGGTTATTAATTACTGTTTCACAGCATTCTTCAAAATAAAATTTAAAAAAAACACCTTTCAATGGATACAGTATCTATTTCTAAACTAAAGCTATCTGATTTTTTTTTAATTAGGGTAAACTCTTGTATCAGCTTCCATATACATTTCTTGGAAGCATTTACATACAACATGATACTGGCACTGACCTCAATTAAAATAATTGAAAATTAAATAGCATCTCATGGCAAATTTCTGACAATGCATTTTATTGGAAGGGGTTGTTTTTTTCCTCATCAAACAATGGCCATATTTTAACAAGTCATCAGTGCTCAGGATCTCATTAACGTAACTGTAAAACTTTTTACAATTGTAATATATTTTCTGCTTTTCAACTTGCACCTGAAGTTTCTTGTTTCAGAAAAAATCAGCTTTTAAGGAAAAGTAATTTAAAGTAACTTTTGTTCTTTCTTTAACTTTCCTTTCATCAGTTAATCATTTAAAGGATCCAGCATTTTTAATTTGCATTTAGCTGATGCCAGTAGATACTCTTTCCATCATTTAATAAAAATGCTGAAACAAGAAATGTCTTTTTTTCATCAAAGACATGAGAAATATTTTTATGTGGAAAAAGACACCCAGACCTATGAGAGTTTATGCTTTGTAAAATTGCTGTCGATCCAGATATTTTAAAGCCATGTAATCCATTAACTTTGTGGGCAGCTTAATAAATCTAAAACTTTTGTGTTTTTATTATTGTATCTGAGTTGGCTTTGTTGTTATTTCTTTTCATAGTATATTTCTTGTATAATATTTTTGTAAAGCCCTCAAACCATTTTTTTGTTTTACTTTTTCTTTTTTTGATTCCAGTGTATTTATGTAAAACTTTATAAAATAAACTAATTTTTTCATTTACATATTAATATGTTCAACTCATCATGTAAAGACACAGTGAGTCAGTGTGTTATATAGTACAACTGTATTTTATGTATGCTTTGCCAATAAGTGTGCCAATAAACTGTGTTAACAAATGTGCTCTTATATAGTGCATTTACAGTTCCTTGCATGCAAAAGACAGATGCCCATGTGCAGGATCATGCACCAGGAATTTTTGGAATTAATGTTCCACTGAATTACAATCTTTTTTGGGCAGAAAGGAAAGCCTGTAGTTTAGGTGTGAGTCGCTTACAGCTCAATTTGGTTAGATGCTCTTTTTTTTTAACATTAATGATGTGTAACACCACAGGTCAGTAACAGCGGCGAGTGCCAAGCATGAGGGAGTGCAGGGCATCCAGCAAGCGCACCTCCATCCTGAACTTTGCATCCCTCACCTTCCAGGGCTGGGGCTTATCAGAGCAGGGATTTCCACTCTGCTGAATTCTGTCTGATAGTTTTACGGTGAGTCCCTCAACTGGGGCTGAGAGGATTTAAAAAATTCTCCTTCTTTCTTCCCTTTGCTATCAAATCAATTGTTCACGGGAGCAAGTAAAACCCCTGGACTGGTGCAGCCGCTCTGAACACAGCCTGGCGTGTAAAGCCCCTCGGCTGAGCTGGGAGGCACAGAGGCACACGCCCGCATCCCGAGGCAGCTGAGAAGCCCTGTGAGGTGCACCCTGCGGGTGGCAAATACTTACAGGGAGAATTACTGACACAGAGACACTAAATCTACGTGATCCTGCTTTTTGTGCAGGGGAGCGATGTCTTGCTCTTGACTGAAACTGTACTTTTAATATTACAGACATTATAAAAGCAGCTGAAGAACTCCCGGATTTTTTCTGAGTGACTGTACGTATACCCAGAAGCCACTCTAGGGAAATGTGTCTCCCAAGTGTATATACATATTTTTAAGCATGCTTTTGCTGGATGTGATTCTGCCAAATAGTTTTAAAACCACCATTGCAGAAGAAATACAGGGCTAAGCACCCTGTGTGGCCACTTGGCTCTTCAGCAGGAGACAGCTCCCTCCCTGCTCAAAGAATCAACCTCAGCCTCCGATATGGGCCCATTCTCCTGCAAGCAAAATCCTCGTTCGATGAATTTTGGCACCTATGGTAGGCCTTGCAGGAAGATTGCCTAAATGACACAAAAGCAGAGTAGAATTTGGAACTAACTAAATAACATATGTGGACTGAGTGTATCCTCATAGGTAGCAATGCTGCTCCTTCGTAACACTTGCAGGATGTAGGAAACAGTAGGTCTATCATTCAGTGACTATATCAGCCCTGGTTTTTCCATGTAAATAATTAAATTCACAATGTATTCCATTAAGGGATCACTGGCTCCTATATAGCTGCTATAACATTACAATTATACACTGTAATTCTAATGTTCAAAAACACTAATCATTCATATTACATTTCCATGAGCACACTCTAAAAGGCGTTCCTTATTATTAATCTTTCAAGACTGGCACTACTATTTCAATCTTTAAAAGATTTATGATGTCATATTGCTCCTGTTGTTTCAGTAAATAAACATAGGAACGCTTGAAAAATGGGCAACAGACTCCTTAGAGTGCTGTCCTTGAATTAATCTGGAAGGACACTTTCTCCATATCTCCTCAAAACCCCCGTCTACAAGCTATCAATCCACCCTATTGTGGTTAGGGTGAATAACAGATGGAGCTAGCTGATTTTATTTATTCACTTATTTATTCATAAAAGAAAATGTCCAAATGGGCCGGCTCAATGAAGCGGTTTGAGATGTACGGCAGCCAACCACGCACTCTTGGCATTGCCCGTGCCCTGGGCTGCTGCATGGGCTTTTCTTACCATGTTTCAAATGACATGGTAAACTCATCAAGACAGAGCCTGTGATCCTGTGTCTGGTGCCATGTGCTTGTGCCCTGTCCTCGGCAACACTCCCTACAGGTAGAGAATTAGGGTACAGCAATCACATTAACTACTGGATTTTATGCCTTTTGGTTGTGGGTTGCAGTTTTTGTGTGCTCCGTGACCATCTGATGCAGAGAAGTGAATAAAGATCACAGGTGAGTTGAAGTAACACGTTCATGAGAGCTGAGGTTGCTGCCTGAAGGATGAAAGCTTGAAACCAACAATTAATTTTACCGTAATCTAATCTCACCACCTACAAGAACATTGTATCTCTCTTAGAACTTGGAAGGAAATAATGTTGTTGACACTTTCCTCTGGAGAGCCCTGCAGTTATTAAAAGGAGGAAGGAAACTTATCTCATGATGCTGAAATACTTTCAAAGAGAAAGCTCTTGTTTGTTTTAGCTAAATGGAGGGAAATACTGACCCTGAGAAGCGCCCTCACAAATCAGAGGGAGGAAATTCCAGGAGTTTACTTAGAAAAGCAGAATCATATAATTAGTAAAGTGACTAAGAACACTGGTAACTAAGCTGGTTACTGTTACAAAGGACTTGGAACATGCAAGAATCATAAGCACTGGTGGGTTTTGGTTATTCTTTGAATGGCTTTGTTTGGGTGGTTTTATTTTTTTTTTTTTTTTGTCTTGGGGCAGCAAAGTCCACTTCTCAGGGAGCTTCCAAGTCACATGAGTCACCAGCTGGTCTCACCAGCTGCCCCTCGTGAGAACATTTCAGTTCTTAAAGCTCCTTCCTTCTCCCTTCTCACAAAGAAGCAATATTTGCAGCTTTGTAGTCTCTTCAGAAAGAAGGTGTCCTCAGGTCTCATCATCTTTGTGTCGGTATGTATGAATGTGATAACGTTGTAGGATAATTCAGTTTGGAAGGGACCTTGGGAGGTATAGCTAGCATTTGTATGCTTGCAGCGTCATCGGGCTCTGTGAAAGTCATAAGCAACTAATTTTTAACTTTGGTCCTGGAGAAGGTACTACTCTCGCACACCGGGGCCGTGTAACCAACTTGCGTCCTTGGGAACAGAGCAAAAGTACCCATTACCAGAGAGCTGCCAAGGAGATCAGTCTTGAAGTGTGCAGAAAGCAAGGGGGGTAGAGGGGAAGGAAACTCCTGAATGGAACAGCAAAATACTGAGCATTACTGGGTGTTCTGTAACGTGAGGGTGGAGGGAGGTTCCTTACCCACCCTTTGCTGTGAAACCCCATTAAAGGAGCCTAAATGACAGAACCAGCCATAGGAACAGACTAAATTTTGTAATTTCATGGCCTCCACGAAAATCCCATTTTAGCAAAGATAGGATGAAAGAGAAAACATGAATGATTGATATTGAAGGAAACCCAGTTTGTGCCTAATATATCCTGGAGAAACTGCTAATGGAAATTGAATAGTCCTGAAAATATTTCCTGGAACTGCAACTCTGATCAAGTAGCCCTATGGTGATATATTGCACGTCCAAATTAAAGCTGCCCTGGGGCACAAGTAACCCCAGCAGCTGGTTTTACTGTGTAGGACTGGATGATTTGTATGCTTTTTCTAGCTGTTTGACAGCATATTTTTATACAAGGCTGAGGCCTGAATCTTCTACTATGTAAGAGAAGCTACTGAATATTTAACATCCCATAGAACTGATGTTACTCTAGCATATCATTATGCTTCTATTAGGAAGTCTGGTGGTACCCCAGCATTGCAGAATGGCAGATGGTACCTTTAGATAAAGAGTCGCTTATGGAAGTCTCTAAATTTATTGGCCATGCTGCTATGCTTCATGAGAGGGTATGAATTTCCACTGAATGTTCATAGGATTAAATTCTGTTCTAATTTAGCATGTTATTTTAACAGTGACTAGTACCAGTTCTTTCAAAGGGAGAAGCTTTATTAGGATCTGTGATGGAGCAATCTAACTGTAGGAGCATTTCTTCCATGACCCTGTGAGTCACTTCTGAAATAAAGTAACTATATCCCTTACATCAAGAAATAATTTTAATGGGTGTATGGGCAGTCTTAATCCATAAGCACATTTTAAAACACCATTATGCACTAAAGATGACATCAGAGAATAATACACTTGTGCATACAGAATCAAAAACTTTATAAAAAGCATCCAGCCACAACAGAGTACAAACACTCCAGTTCCCCAAGAAACTATTGACTGTGCTTCCATCAACTTTACAGGGAGCAGGATGAGAACAATAAGCTTCAGTTTGGATGAGTTACTGCATGTATGCCTGATAACTCAGGTGCTGAATGCCATTACTGCACATTAGCAGGGGAATGTGCTTCAGCTGAACCCAGATAAATGCCCACCCAGTGTGCCTCCATTCCTGTTGGACACCCAAATTTAGGGACCTGTAGGTCTGAGCTCATAGCTGGAGTCCAAAATTCTTCAGGTTGTTTTTCTTTTCTTTCTGTGTGTGGCTGTGGGGATTTTATGAGGGTTTTTTGTTGGTTTTTTTAATTTGTACAGTGCTCTATGATACAAATACTTCTCGGGTGTCCAGGATCTTGCCAGTTGGAAGGTGGCATGCAGAACAGTCATTAGAGGCAGGGGAGCTGTATTTCATATTATGCTAAAAGGAATTCTGTCTGATCTCTGGAGATCCTCAAGTTGTGTATCACCCCAGTTTAATTAATAGCTCTGTCTCAACAACTCTGAATTCATCTGAGATAGCATGTACAATTTTGTATTGAACAGCTATAAAGTATAAGGCTAGCGTCTCCTTTGTAAAGGCAGTAGGAGATGTTTTAGCAAACGCTTGATATGAAGCAGGCATTTAACGCTCCTTATCACATTCAACTGCAACTCTCATTTCATCACAGAAAGTTTCATCCTCCCTGAGTGATCTCTTGGGGGGTCTGAGTACTGGAAAAGCTTTTAAGAACTGTGTTTGGTGCTTTCAGATGCTGGGTTGAGGGGGTTTTTTTTCCCATTCAATTTTCTTTCCTCTCTCTCTGATAGCTTAGGAAAATGTTTGCTGTTTTGCCCAAAGTTTTTTAATTTTCCATTTTCTGTTGGCTATCTGTAAAACAAAACGCAAGACTAGCTTGTACTCCACACAGACAAAGCCATCAAAACCAAGGTGGGTTGCACCTGGGTTGCTAAGAGAGATCAAATTCAGCAAACAGAAGGTGTGAAATTTAGGAACTGTGATGGATACTGGGGCTTGTGCCTGTCTTTGACTGCAAACTCCATTTTGAAAGGGAATTTTCAGCTGTTTTCTTTGACATCTCCCCTCCAGGTTAAACTCATGTTCCAAAGGGTGATAACAAAAGGTGAGCAACTGAGGCAGCGATCTTTTCGTACAGGTGTTTCAGCAGCTCTCCTGACTGTCTCTGTGCTTAAATCACCAGTCCCTCTGATGTGAATCAGGTGTGAAGTGCTACAGAAGCTCAATTTATAGGACCTGGGCTCATAGCTAAGGTGTCCCTGGACAGTGATCAAGAACCTTTA
This sequence comes from Gavia stellata, assembly GCF_030936135.1. Classification (NCBI taxonomy): domain Eukaryota; kingdom Metazoa; phylum Chordata; class Aves; order Gaviiformes; family Gaviidae; genus Gavia; species Gavia stellata. The sequence goes on along the minus strand of NC_082598.1, from coordinate 17,477,262 downwards.
ACGTGGTCCCAGAGCTTTGTAGGAGCAATGCAATTTCATTTTTGCGTATCGCGGCTATCTCCTCTGCTTGTCTTTGTGTCAACAGGGAGGGGGAGTTTCAAGTTGGCTTTGTTTAGCAAGCTTCCAAGTTTTGTTACTTCAGCCTAAGGGCTCAGAATAATGTAACCTAAATCAGCCTTCTTTCTCCCAGAAAACGTATTATTTTTAAATTCCTCCCCCCCCTTTTTTTTGTGAAGTCAGAATTCCCTTGAGAAGGGCCTAACTCACAAATTTCACGCAGCAGGATTTGGCTTTACTGTAGATGCCAGCTGCGTTCCTGTGAGGGGGGGGAAATAATACTAATGACCAGTTTATAATGAGTGATTGAACAGTGGCACTCCACAGGGAGGCAACATTTTTAAGCTCAAGACCATGTAATAGTGGGATGTGGGCTTTTAAAATGGAAGTAGAGTTGTCAAGTCCTATGATTTTATTGTGAGACCCGTGGCACAGCCAGCCCTCAAGCAGGGAGGGAACTGTTGGGGAAGGAAGGAGTGGTCTGTATAGTAATTGCCTTCGAACAGTCTGACACTTCAGAAAGTGGCAATCTACAAGACACAGTTTCCAAGAAAAGCCCATATACTGGAAAAGAAAATTGCAATCAATAATGAAGGAAACCTTCAGGACATGGGCCTCATGCAGGCACTGCCAGGTACCAGGGTGGGCATGTAGCTGCAAGGTCAAGACTTGAAAGGGAAATGGAAAATGGATTTTATTTTATTTTTTATTAAATTTATTCATTTATTTCACTTCTTAATCATCTGTGATAACACAGGTCAGCACCAAAACCGTTCTGGTTTCTTAAATGCAACAATCTCCTTTAACTGATTAACAGATGGATTAATTTGAAATAACCTTTGAGGTAAAATAAACAAAACATATGGACAGTCCTACCTTGAAACCAGTAGAGTCATTTTGTCACACTAAAGGCCTGGCTGCAGTCACAGCTTTTCTGGGACTGTTATACCCATCCACCTACACCTTACCCTCCGTCCAAGTACCTCCAGGCCAGTGCCTGGGAAAGTGGGAAGGTTTGTGGCCATTTGACTTTCACTGCAAAACACCTGCCTACCTGACTGCAGGCTGCTGTGAAACACCTCGAATAGATGTACAGAAATAATGATCCTCAAAATAATGATTTTTTGAAAATTTTATTTTATTAAACCAGAACCTTTTTGTTTACTTTGAATGCACTTTTTCTTCTGGTTCCTTCCAGGTATTGAAGTTTTAACTTATATTTTGATAATTTTTTTTCCCAGATTTGATTTTCATGCAGCTACAAACACTATGAATTTGGGTTTGATTTAAAACAAACAGTTAAAAAATGCTGAAGCTAAAATTCGAATATCAAATACAAGTACCTCTGATCTAGCCAGGGCTGGGCTGATGAGGTTCCCTTCTCAAGGCTCCTGACTAAGCCACGACGCTGAAGAGTGAATTACGCAGATCACGTCCTGCCCAGCTCTCTACAGAAATATGCTTGTAAATGTTGCAGAGAGGTAGCTTGAAGGACATACAAATGATATAGATCACCCAAAACATCAGTTATTCCATCTTTCTCCTCTCCTCCCTTCCCCAATTCCCTTCAATGTTTGAAAATAGACTAATCCAGGAGAGTCGCAATAAAAAAAAAAATCATAAAGAGTCGTCAACTCTGGCTTCCCAGTTACAAGTGCACATCTCGGGATGCTCTTCTGGCAACTTTAAACATGACCAGAAGTGAACAACCTTGACTGTAATTGGGCCGTTGTGCACCTGGGTGACTTCAGTGCGTTTTCTGTGTATGCAGTGCAGCAAGCAGGACTGGGTCCTTCTCCCTTTTTGTTGTTCCTAAAAAAACCCCATTTCCTAAAATTCCCACAAAAGGGCTATGCTGAGGACCCCATTTCCCGTATCAAAGATAAAAGGCTTCAGAGCTCAGCTGGCCTCGTGGCACGTCCGTGGCTCCTCATGGGAAGCGCGCGGTGCCCTGCTGAGGAGCACGGCGCACACAGCTCCTGCAGCACGGGGCTGCCCGTCTCATTAGGTGCCCCCGTCCCATCCTTCGTCGGCTGGTACCACCCCTCTGCCTGAGCGTCCGCAGTCCTGCGCTGAAGCCACTCAGCCTTTTACGTGACCCAAGACACTTGTATGTCTTAACATTAGTGAGTCTTGAGCAGAGCTGTGCCAATTTGGATCCCTTTATTAGCAGTATTAAATTCCATTGTGCAGGTATTTCCACAGCTGTGAGTTATTCAACATAAACTCCTACTGAAGTAGAGAACAGGCTGCAAATAACCCATCAGGGAACAATTTCTTAAGTGCTAGTCATCCAGCAAATTCCTTTATTCTCAGTTTTTATAGCAGGATTATTCGATGTAGAGGATATGTCCAGGTTATAATGTATTTGATTATTTATAGCAGATATCTTGTGGAGTGAGCTCCATTTTAAAATGGACAAGGATTATTGGAACTAGACAGATGTGATGTTAATTTCCAAAACTAACCTCATTTTCAGTGGAGCCTGTGCTATTGCTTGCACTCTTGAGAATATAACTTTTCTGGTAATTTTTCAAACCCCCAGTTGTTTTCCTACTAAGCCTTCTTCAGCCTGTGATTTCTGTTTCCTGTATCTTTCCTTGACAATTATTCCTATTTCCTAGTGAAACATTTCCCACCAAATGGACCCCCCATATGGAAAAAAGAAAAAAAAAAAAAAAAAGAGGTCTTTTTCTGTTCCACTCTTCATCACCCCTTGAGATATCTTTTCTGTTCTAGGGAAGCCCCAAGAGTAGGTGCCGCCTGATTTAAACCCCTCATTAAAACACCTCGTACCCTACTGAATGGAAACTCCCCCTCCTGCCCTGCCACCAGCCTGCCCTTCGCGCTGGGAAATGTATTTAGAGAAAATACACCCTTTTTCTAATGCTGCTGCATTAGCCTAAGGACGGGGAGGCCCTTATATAATTCTCCTTGCTGGTGTCTCCAAATCCGGCTATTGGCACAGCATAGCTCAGTCCCCTTTGGAAGCTGTCGTTATTCTCTGCCTCCTCACCCCGTTTTGCTATTTAAAATGCTTTGAACCGACCCAGTATCTTTGTTGAGGGCCCCTATGTCTTGTACCGAGGGGGTTGTTGAACAACAGCTCCACGTTCAGCTTCTCTGCCACCTTCCCGCTTCCATAAAATTGAACCCATTACCCGGCCTTTCTGCCTGCAGATTTCAGAGCAGCACGTCAGCGCAAGGCTGGCTTCGGTCCCACCATGTAACAGGCTCAGCAGGGATGGTAGGTGTGCTAGAGCAGTAGCCAGGCAGTGAGGTCTTAGCAGATGCTGTGCCTCTGTATCTGCAGCTCTGTCTGCCCCTTTCCTCCATGGGATGGAGAGACCAGTTCTGGACTGTATATTCATGAGGTCATTCCATACTGAACTGAGCCATTAAAGTGCATTGCCTACAACTAAGGTCCTTTTTTTTATTTTTATTTTTTTTTTTAAATCCCATGCATTTCTGGAGGCACGCTGGTGTGGTTTCAAAGTGCCATGCATGGTTTTTATTTGTGTGACTTCCATTGAATGTTTTTATTTTTTTAATAGAAACTTTGTAGCAAAATCTTCCAAGTGCCGCTTAACAGTGCTAGGATTTCATTCCTATCATCCCTATCCTTTTTTTGCAGACTATTCAGCCAGCAATATTCAGGGCTTTTCTTAATGCCTTCCATTCTCCTCTGCACTGCCGGGAAGGGGCCAGCCATCAGCCAAACAGCAAGTAAATAGACTGCATGCATTTAGTGTAGTGACGGGCACATATGTTTTTAGTGAAGAGTTTATTTGCCAGAAGAAAAGTAGTTTGAGAATTCAGGTCAACTTTTGGTGAATCACTTTGAACTAATAAATATAAGAGGTGAGGACAGAAAGATTTCAGAAGTGCAGAAAAAGTTCATATCAATTTTTCTGAAACAAATCAGCTCTGTTTAGTTGGGCTAGGCTACTCCTGTTGCCAGGAGCAAAAAAAAGAAAAAGGGAGAGACAGGAAAAGGGGCAAGAGATTCTCTTGCCCCAAACCCAACATCTAAGTCAGAGGTGTTTAATAAATCCATTTCCTTTGGTTCCCATCGCCCTCCCGCCCCAGCCCTTGCCCCAGCTCTCCCCCTCTCCTGTGCCAAAGCTCCCATTTCCAAACCCATCCATTACAATCTTCCACATCCCTTGGTCCTTCTCACGAATGTGCCCAGGTCCCAGATGGAGAACCCCCAGCCTCTGCCATCCCACACCTCTCCTTCTGAAGCTCTGCATGAAACTCTCCTTGTCCAAACCCACCCAGAGCTCCCCAACCTCAAGCACCTCCTCAAAACCTCCCCAAACCCCCTTCTTGCTTCAGACATCCATGTCAGAGCAGGTACTTGGCTCTTCCCTGTTGGCTGCTGCAGCCCACTGAGCCCATCTTCACCTCCTGAAAAAGCCCCTGACTCTGCTCCAGCAGTGAGCAAAAGATCCCGGAGGGGTGCTGCGCTCACCAGTAGTACAGAGTCCTCTCCTAACAGGTCTCCAAGGGCAGGAAAGGAGAATTATGATAGGGGAAAATCTGATGTACAGAACCTCTTTCTTCAGGTTGCATCCACAAGAGACTGAAATGCCATTTATATCTTGGCAAAAATGTTGCCCTTAACACTCATGTAAGATATAAAAGAGCTGGACTCAGTCCTCAGTCTCTCGTGTTATATGAGGGTTACGCTCATCTCCTGTGAAGGGCAAAGATGATCTCAGTAGTACCTGGGCCGGAGGACAGCTCCAGAGGATGCTGACACTCTCCGCAGAAACTTAGTCCATGTCTTTCCTCCAAATCAGGCAAAGGGGGGATTTGAGCTTGGTATTTGTACCACACAGAAAGCACTATCCTGTTGGCTACTCAGGTGCCACTGGGATCATGCTCCCTTCCATCTACTGTCTCCTGTCAATCTCAAGTTCGGTTTTTGTTAGAGTGAATAAAGAAGCAAGTCCCAGTGAACTGAGCGCGATTCTTTCAAGCACACTAAGAAATTTTGGTTGAAAGCTGACTCAATGACTTAAATTCCTCAATTTAACTTCTTTTAGTAAATTAGGAAGCACCACTACTGAGAGAGCTCCAACCATGTGTCCCTGCCACGGAAGGACAAGGTCATTTTTGTGCCAGGGGGCTGTCCCGGCCACGCACAGAGGAGAGAGTCCAAGGTACCCTGTAATAAGGTGGCAGTTTCCCACTGGGGTAGGTAACTCCACTGATTTTGGTGAAAGGAAAAGCTGTGAGGCTCAAAGATCCTAATGTTAACCTGCTACCATCACACTAAACCCTTGTTCTGGCTTTTCGAGTTCAGTGAGCTCAGCCGCTGCAGCCCCTGGCAGCAACCACCGGTGCCGATACTTCAGCATAATAGTCCTTCTTCCCAGGCACAGCAAATGGAGCTCTGAAGAGATTTATAGATGAACATACTGAATAGCATTGCATGCTTGAAGATGATGGAGACAAATATCGATGTAATGGACCACACCTGACTTTACAGCATCGGTTAGGATACCTCTTCCCACAGAGGCATGGTCTATGTCTGCCCTGCCTCCCACCCAACTCTATGCTTTCCAGGCCAGCTACAAAGCTCCCACACCGGCCAGGGGTCCCCAACTTGAGCATACCCCATTGTTCAAATCTCATCTCCGACTCACAAAATGAACACACCTGTAGTCTAACTGCTGGTCATTTAGCAAACGACCTCATTTAGAAACTAACCCCCTCAGTCCAATTATCCCTCTTCTTCAGCCACATGTCCTTATGTAGCAGCATTGCTCATTTATATGCTAATTTTACTAAGTCTACTTCAAAGGGGAGAATTGTTTGTTAAAAATCTTACACTCCAGCCTCAGTTCAGACCATCTCATTATTTACCTGCAAATTTAGGGAGATATGGGTAAAAGCTCTGTTCTTTTATGATCTATTGTCTAGGTGATCAAAGGAAACTATTCAATATGAAGATCAAAAAGAGTCTGGCTCCCAGCAGCCCAGCAGCTGGCTCTGCCAACTCCCAAAGTCTGCAACCTCTGTTATAAGTAAAGACTGATTTTACTATTAAATAACTTTTGATTACAAATTGGAGGGAAAAAAATACCCTTCACAGCCATAGTCTCTTTACTAAGGTGTTAATGAAACTAGGCTCCATATTGATATTATCTCAATTATTAGTCAAAGAATAATCACTATGTATATAGTGTCTCTATTAATAATCCTCAGATAATGAAAAATATCCCACAGACATAACTAATACTGCCTGATAAATTGCTGGTGGCCCACAGCTAACCCAGATTTTCTATTTTATATAGATATACTGCTCAACGGATTTTTTAAAACAGGAATTCAGACACAGAAGTGTTTACTATTTAGAGAAGGCAAAAGCAGTGACTGTAGGTTGAAGTATCAAACTGGGACACCTCATGTCCCAGTCTGTTAGGGAATTATGTCAATAGAGTAACACGATGTGAATAATGAACCCATGCTTTTCAGGGCTGACATAATTCCTCAGCCTAAGGAATTTCAAGAACCATGATTTATAGAAATCCTACTTTCTAGAAAAGATAACCCACAGAATTTTTCATCTTCACCACAAATAAATGTTAAATAGTATACAGCTTTCTTTAGAAAAATAATGCAAGAAGTGAAAAATTATAGACTTCGAGGCTTTAATCTTCCCTTTAAAGTCAACACACTGTTATTCACTATAGTGTGTCTCTTTTCCATGCTACAAATGGCAATAAACAAGAGACTGAGCACTGAAGTATATTTGGGGGCTCTCCGAGGGGAATGCGAGGATATTTTGACTTCCAAGATAATGAAATGTGGGGTTTTTTTACCAAGTCACTTGATGCATTTCTGAAAATACACTGAATTCTCCTGAAAATATTAAGCTACCTCTAGAGAAGAAAAACCTCCAGTGCTGCTAGAAAGGTATTTTTCTTGTTGTGCCATAGCTGGTTTGCATGATTCAGTATGTTGTACCCTTTCCTGTCAGTCAGTAGTAAATGAATACCTCAGCAGGTCTTAGATGACTTTTAGTGCTGTTCTCGTTTGGAGCAGATCTAAAGCTGATGTTTTGACCAGTTGTTAGTATTAAAGGTCTGATGACACTTTACAGGAGGGTTGGGGCATAAGTTTTGGTGTCCTGGCCAAATTCCAACATGGGTAATTAAATTCTGTCCATCGAAACTCCCCCCTGTGACTTTAGTTGGCTCAGGTATTCTTAATTTCCTGTCTTAAAATGTTCCATAGTGTTGCAGCGGTGCTGTTAAATAGTTGCCAGGTTTCACCTCGGCAATGTGTGAGATGATTCATACCTTACAGATTTGCAGATAGCTGCACGTCAGTACAGCCTACGAGAGCTGGAGGAAAGGCAGAGTAGAAATGACAAGATATTGTAATAACTGTTTCCTCTATTAATTTTCTAATTTTGTGACAGTTCAGAAAAAAAAAAATTAAAATCTCTCCATTTGTTAATGAAATAAATTCCTCTCCTCCTCAACCCTTCCATTTTTGCATGCCCAGGAGAGAAGAGAGCAGCTGAACAGACATTTGCGGGGCTAAATGAAAACCCAGACCCCTGCCTATGCCAGAACATGAAGAAAACTGAGGTCTGCATTTGAACTGCTCTCCTTCCTCACCTCCACAACAGGCAGAAGCACATTCTTCACTTCACATACTCCAAAGCTTTGAAAAATTTCACTTCCAAATCTAAGCTTTATGCCCTGAAATCGTTCTTATGGTAGTTTTTCTTCTTAAAATGTAGCAACAAAGCACCAAAACAGTGCTGAAGGTGAGATGAGCCCAAGTGAATGTGTACTTTAAGTTGCTCCCTGTTTTGTCCTTTCACTGGCAGTTTAAAAGCTAAACAAAGTCTAAATTATGCACACTCCACAAAAATAAAATACGGCCTCCAGAAAGTCCTTGTTCGGTATGGTATACGCAAGTCTGTTACTTGACACTCCTTCATCGTTATCTGCCCCGTTTCCTCCCTTAGTTTGCTTCAGCATTGCAACACTTCTGAACCCAGTCTAGACGTGGGGGAAGAGGTTAAAGTATTAAGTGTCTCACCAAAAATAAGTTAGGAGGCGAAGCTGTCTTCATTAGGGAAGAGAGAGGAGCTTTTCTATTAGCTGATTCAGCCCACCCAAAAATCCAAGGAGCCCCACAGAGATGTCTACCTGAATCCATTGCTCAGCTAAGAAGTAGGGGAAAATGAGGCTTTTAACTTAAGCACTTCAGTTTGTTGCCTAAGGTGGGAGGAATATCCTTGCCATTTTAACACAAACAACATGTAATGTGTCTGCCTTGTGGTACCGCTCATGCATTTATCATGAGATAGCAAAACCAGGATAGTAATAAATCGGCGAGATTTCATTCTCACACAAATTTCTGGAAATGCTCAATAGCTATAAAAGTCACTGGGAGCCCAGCAAACACCCACTGCTGTCTTCTGCAGTGTCCAGTAGAAGAACAATCTCTTTTGCAAGAGTAGGGGAAGAAGCTGAAATGCGTAACAGCTTGATACTTCTGTTTTTATGACTTTCTCCCGCAAGCCTTGCTTCAGAAATGGATACCAGCGTAGCTCACGGGGAGAGCTTTGTCTGACTTGTCTGCCCAGGAGCTGGGTGAGTTACTGGCTGGATTACAATTACGTGGCTGCCTGGTCTGCAATTCTGTGTTAGTGAGGGGTAATGGGCAGACTTTTAAACTTTTTTTAAATAAGGAAAAACACTCTTTCAGAAAGAGAATGCAAATATATGCCAGGTTTTGTTAATGACAAACACAGAGCGGTAAAAAGGGGGGAAACATTAATGCTGCTTTGGGACAAAAGTGTCTTGAAGAGGCACATCTTTAACTGATCAGGAAGCTCTGGAGGGTAGGCCTAATCTTTTTGGTCTAAGCAACAAAATGTACACGTCTCATTTTCTGGCAGAAAGCCAATTTTTCTAGTCTCAAGATTTCCTGAAATGAGATCAGTTATGGCCTGGTCCCGGAAACCTGGAAGGGGTTGAGTTCCCAGGAACCACTGTGTAGTATGCTGAAAAAAAGAAAGAGTTTTTCTGCCACCCTGAATGGACACAAAGTCAAGCACTTTCTTAATTAGGGTAATCATTGGCTATATAAAGCCAAAAAGTGATGAAAAACGTGGTGCACGAAGTCCCAGTAAGTGAAGCTCTGTTTGAAAGTCAAGAGTTTTCACTTTGTCCTCCATGAATGCATGCAGGGATCATTCTCTCGAACTGCTCTGATCCTGCTGCCCTTAAACATATAAAACTCCCGCTTTAATCAATGGGAGCTGTGCATACTTAAGAGCTACTGGGTCGGGCTCATAAATGTCTGTCACTGATTGTATGACACATTGGCACTCTTACGGCTGATTAAAGGAACAGACGTGTCAACAGCAGATGAGACCTTTGCACAAATAGGATAATGACACCATGTCAATATTTTCCTAATGTGTGAATAAGTGCTGTGAGGGACAGGGCACACAATAGTCAAGAAACTGAAGTGTGGGAGATGATTGAGAAAGCTTGCTGAATTCTTGTCTAAACACAAAAAGGAAATATTAAATATTAAATCAAATTATTAATATTAGAATATGATATGTTAACATGACACTTCACCTTCTCTAAAGCAGCCTGTTACCACTTGCCCTTGATATATAATCATGAACTAAACAAATTATTTTCTGTTACTGCTTTCCAGTATGGAATAAATGGGGTGGAAAAGCTTTCTTTTTTGTCAGAGAGATAGAAATTTCCAGACAAGATTGCACGATGTGGTAACTGGAGGTGGCAGTAGCAGGCGTACATATGGAGGGCTTGGCCTTCGCAGTGTGTGGGGACAGAGGTATGAAATGGTGTTAAGCCACCCTGAAGCCCTCCAGTCCTCAGGCTCTCCAGCTCCAGGATAAGTCCTGTGCAAGAAGCAAAGCAGTGCTATTTTTCTTCTGTCTTATGCCTCGTTAAAGATGTCTTGGAAACAGCTAATTGTGTAAGCATAATTCTGCATTTTTAAGATCACAAATTGATCTAAGTCTAATTGATTTGGTATATTTATTTACTTACTTCAAGCTTAAACAGAAACGTCATCATTTAGGTGTACGAATGCTTCTGAGGAGGCTTGTCTGGTGTCTGGGACTACGCGGGGATCCTACAAACATTTTATCCTTATCCTTCCAGTACCAAAGTCAGTGTTAGAGTTTATAGGACTGATTCAGAGGAGAAAGAAGGTGGTCAGCCATGTACACAGATGAGGGCTTCCCTTCTCTGGAAAAGCTTCTCCTTGCCAGTTGTCTTGACTTAAGACTGCTTTGTAGCATCTCACAGGGCAAGAGATCTTGCCTGCTTTCTCACTAACAAAAATGTTACATGTTTATTAACTTTTTTTTGTATTGCTATTTTATTGAGGACGCTCACAGGGCACGTGCAGGACAACCAAGGGATCAGGCCCAGCCAGCACCGGTTCATGAAAGGCAGGTCCTGCTTGACCAACCTGATCTCCTTCTATGACCAGGTGACCTGCCTGGTGGGTGAGGGAAAGGCTGCGGGTGTTGTCTACCTGGACTTCAGCAAAGCCTTCGACGCTGTCTCCCACAGTATCCTCCTGGAGAAGCTGGTGGCTCGTGGCTTAGACAGGTGCACTCTTCGCTGGGTGAAAAACTGGCTGGATGGCCGAGCCCAGAGAGTTGTAGTGAATGGGGCAAAATCCAGTTGGCGGCCGGTCACAAGCAGAGTCCCCCAGCGCTCAGTTTTGGGGCCGGTCTTGTTTAATATCTTTATCGATGATCTGGATGAGGGGATTGAGTGCTCCCTCAGCAAGTTTGCAGACGACACCAAGTTGGGCAGGAGTGTTGATCTGCTTGAGGGTAGGAAGGCTCTGCAGAGGGATCTGGACAGGCTGGATCGATGGGCCCAGGCCAATTGGATGAGGTTCAACAAGGCCAAGTGCCGGGTCCTGCACTTGGGTCACAACAACCCCAGGCAACGCTACAGGCTTGGGGACGAGTGGCTGGAAAGCTCCCCCGCAGAAAAGGACCTGGGGGTGTTGATCAACAGCCGGCTGAATATGAGCCAGCAGTGTGCCCAGGTGGCCAAGAAGGCCAATGGCATCCTGGCCTGTATCAGAAATAGTGTGGCCAGCAGGAGTAGGGAGGTGATCATGCCCCTGTACTCGGCTCTGGTGAGGCCGCACCTCGAATACTGTGTTCAGTTTTGGGCCCCTCACTACAAGAAGGACATTGAGGTGCTGGAGCGTGTCCAGAGAAGGGCGACGAAGCTGGTGAGGGGTCTGGAGCACAAGTCTTATGAGGAGCGGCTGAGGGAACTGGGGTTGTTCAGTCTGGAGAAGAGGAGGCTGAGGGGAGACCTTATCACTCTCTACAGTTACCTGAAAGGGGGTTGCACAGAGGTGGGTGTTGGCCTCTTCTCCCAAGTGACTAGTGACAGGACAAGAGGAAATGGCCTCAAGTTGTGCCAGGGGAGGTTCAGGCTGGATATTAGGAAAAATTTCTTTACTGAGAGAGTGGTGACACACTGGAATAAGCTGCCCAGGGAAGTGGTGGAGTCACCATCCCTGGAGGTGTTCAAGGAACGTGTGGACGTGGCATTGTGGGACATGGTTCAGTGGGCATGGTGGTGTTAGTTGATGGTTGGACTTGATGATCTTACAGGTCTTTTCCAACCTTAATGATTCTGTGATTCTCCAGCCCAACAGAGTGAGAGTGGCTCTGGCTTACCTCATTTTTCCCCTTTGCTTGAGATGGATACACAATGCAGGAATATGAATTCATCACCAACTCAGTGTTGCCATTTGTCTTTCCTCCCTGCCAGCCCTGAGTCCTCACAGTCTTTTTTCTGACACCTCTTGTGTAAGCCATTCTCAGAGTATATAGGCTCTCTAAAGACATAAGCGGATAGCAGTGCCAGTTACCTGAGTTACCTGCTCTCTCAGTTATGACCAGTTGAGATGCTAGTCCATTTCTGTCCACAGGAAGTTTTTAAGAAGTCTTTTTATAAACTGTGTACTAGCAACCGAAAAATGAAACTAGACAAAGTGAACAAAACTAGTATTTAAGCTAGACTCCCAGGAAAAATAGAAGGGAAGCCTTATGGTTGGACCCACTCTGAGCGGGGCCTGGACCAGAGGACCTTCAGAGGTCCTGTCCAACCCGCCGGAGTCTGAGTGTGGAAGGAGGGATGAAAATGCATCAACATGCTTTTGCAATGGACAGGCCCAGCTCAGATCTTGGCTGTTCATAAGGAAAAGGAATGAGAGGCTTCATGGTGCAGAAAAGGACCCCAGACCTCCCAGAAGACTGGGTACTACTTGGCAGACTTGGATGAGCTGCATTAGTTTCAGGACATAAGCATATAGGATCAATCATTAAGTGAAAATAAAGAAGGCCTTCAAAGTGCTTGAAGTGAGCACCCGGTGTCTTAAACTCAGGCCCAAGAAGCTCTGGGGAATTTGGAAGTCCCCAGCAATCATGCAGGGGGAGCTCAGTCATTCCCATGCCAAATTAGTGATGATTACTGACAATTTCTGGGTCCTACAAGAAAACTGGTCACATGTCAGCAGTGTCTATAACAACGGGACTTTCACATCTGTGTTTTTACAGTAGAATTTGTAATTCTGTAAAGTACTTCAGTGCTTGTGAAACCCATTGCATGAATTAAAAATAATAACAGTTTGGAAACTGCAAGACATTCTGCTTCATAGCTAAGAGGACTCTAATCCTTTCATACTATGAGGACATCTTTTCTGTATTCCCTTTCTTGGGATGTTAAAGATATATTTTTCCAAAGCATTTGAACAATTTGACTGAAACCCAAGGGGAAATTCTGGATGCTTTGTGGTAGAGTAATGAGTCAGAAAGTTTTCTTGCCAGGGATTGAGAAATGCCTGACCTCATTTCTGAGAACACTGCATGCAAGGGAAAGATTTTGCCCTTAGTGGAATTCTAAATGTTTAGTGTAGACCTCTGAGCATAAGGCAACAGCATCCCTGTTCAAAAAAAATAAAGAATTTGTGATTATCTTTGTATTTACTTATAGGGAAATACAAGTTTTAGGTGAAATTTAAACCTGAACAGTACCATTAAAATCTTTGTTTTGGACTAATTTTAGGTGTCAAGAGAATACAATAGTGAAGAATTTCTGATTATTGTTTACTGAATATATAGCGTTGACGTAAACTGTAGCTTTGTATACATAGCTTTGTCTTTTAAGCCGTAAGTCCTGGAAAGCTGCTGGGGGTCCAGCCATTTGCACGAAGGCTGGGTTAGCCATATCTGTTGCATTTCTGACAAATATTTATCTGATTCCTTCTTACAGACCTCCAGCATCGAAGATGCCCCAGGCAATCTATTCCCAATGTCTAATCTGAGTTGTCCTTGCTCCAAATGTAAACCCAGTGTCTCTCAGCTGCTGTGCTATAGTTGTACAGAACAACAAGCACATATTAGCCCTGTGGCTATGCGGAACAAATTTTACTGCACTACTGGCAATTAAAATTTGGGGCATTTTTGTTTTGTTTTTATAGTCCCTGGGTCTATAATCAACATCATACATGCTCCACAAGAAGAATTACTACTGAACCTAAGTAAAATCGCATATATAATTGCCTATTTTGTATCATTTTCTTCTGCAAAGGATGCCTAATTCTTTAGGCACAGAGCAAAGCCCCTGTGGCTGGCAGCTATTCTTTGGGTGGCAGGCTGGATGAAATCCCCAGTGGATGCATGCAGCTCTCTGCTTTGCTTTATTGTTTTGCTTTGCTTTGCTTTAAGATTTACCTCACTAAGTCCATAAACAATATTATTCACTGAATTCCATTTATTTGCCACAAAACTGTCTGAACTGAGTACATCAGGGTTTGACTGCCACCTTATCTTTGTATGTCATCATCAGACAAACACACACAAGTGTGTATAAAAATCTATAGAAAAGTTACCAATGCTGAAAGCTTACAAAAGATTTTTTTATGGTAATTGTTCCAACTTATGATGTTCTACAAAGGAAGCTCCTGAATCCACAAAACTTTTTTTTAAGGTGTTTTGGGTTTTTTTTTTTTGTTGTTGTTGTTTTCTTTTCTTTTTTTTTTTTTTTAAGGCAGTGGGTACCACTGTCTTTAATGAAAATCAGTCTTTTTATCCTGGAGACTAACATAACTCCTGGCCCTGGAGTTTGAACCCTATCTCCCTAGACTGCCAGAGCATTCTCATTTTACATCCCCACTGAGAACACAGCTACAGCACATTTCCTAATTTCTATCATATGTTAGTGTGTTTCGTAAAATGCAATTCCCTTTTTTAAAATAAAAATAATCAAATAAACCACATTGCAAAGAATAGATGTTTTCCACTTTTTTACCTTACTTGATCAACTCATTTGAGAAGGCAGTAGTTATTTTCACCAGAGCTAGAATTTGTAAGACTTCAGTCAAAAATGTGACTTTTTTATATCTTATTAAATTTCATGTGGGTTATGCAGAAAATAAATTACATGCAACTGTACTACATAAGTACCATTGCTGTATTTTTTTTCACTGAGCAATTTCTGAAAGCAGTATAAATCATAGGCTAAATTCTGCTGCCCTTCCTCCAACCTCGCTGAGCCAAAATCCCATTAAAGTTAACTTCGAGATTTGGCCCCATGGCTGGATGAGTATGGGAAAGCCTGTAATTTATAAGGCCATATCCAGTCTATTATACTTCTGGAAAATGTGCAGAAATATATTTTTAAGAGACTTTTCTCTCCAAGTTCCTAAAAAAGCCTGAGTAATTTCAGGGAGGCAATCTGATAGACAGATTTGTATGAATATTTATACAACTAATAACAGAGCCAATACTTCTAAATATTTTCTAAGAATATTCAGTGAAGTAAAACAGTGAATGCATTTTGGCTGTTTGTCTTCTTTCTATTTACTTTCTTTGAATATTCCCACAGATGAGTTCACAGGCAGGAGTGTTGAAGAATAATGACACTATTCACAAAGTGGGTTTAAACTTGTAGCTCAGAGCAGTTTCATCAGAAATCTCTCCTAATTTGTGAATAGAAATAATGATACTTGGCAAGTGATGTTTGGAAGGATCTTACATTTTTAATTTTGAACAGTAAGTCTTTCAAATGTAAACAATCTACAGGTGATCTTCAGAGAACCTATTGAAAGAGCGATTTCAACTAATCCAAGAAAATTATGAAGTATCTTCAGAAAATATGCAAACAGAGAAAGGTTAAATCAATTAAGTAGGTTATTTACTACAAAATACTCATTCAGCCATGGAAACTAACCCTGAACAGATGTACACAGCTCTGATGTACACTTGTGGTCTATTTGAAGATAAATTAAAATGCTTCTCTTAATATCAAATAAATATTCTTCAAAATGCTTCTTCAGATCTTCAGTCATTACCACCAACATGTGCAGTGCAGAATTAAACACTGCAAATTTATGCATCATAAAGGTCAGGACCTGAACAGAGAAGTCTGTATTTCCACCATAGGAATTAATAAATTCCCACATATCCTATATGCTTAAGCTCAAGTTCTTCATTAAATAGCTTCAATTTTGATGACCGGGATGAAAACAGCCCAATAAAAAGTTGAGAACTGCCCTGGAAGCTATTTCAATTGTAGGCAGGGTCCCTGCTCCAAAGTCCTGCCAGGCTCTTCTCCAGAGCAACATCTTACACCTGGTTGAGTCCCCACTGCCGGGCAGACTCTAAACAAGTGAGAGGCCCCAGTTTACCTCCTCCTTACAGTTTTGAGTAAGTAATGAAACAAAATCCAGGAAAATGTACCAGTTGAGTCCATTTTTCTCCCTACTTACTGCCCACCAGCAAGGGGGAAGAGACTAAAGCTTTCCTGTCTGAACGGGCAGTATGGACACATTTGTAGGACATGCAGAAAAGCTGGCATTGACTCAGAGAGTCTCTTGGATCCACTAACAATAAAGCACAGTACAGATTTTAGAAATCATAGGCTGTTCAAGCAACGGACATTTAGTACAAGGTAACTATTTTATTCATGGAAGTTTTACATTCTTATGTGTTTAAACTGCTTGCACGAGTATGTGTAAACCATATACTTAAATGTGCACATGGTCTGCAATTGTTTCAATACCCATAACTTGTCAGACGTAGCTGGTTATTATATTTTACAAGCACTACTATGTTTGATTTATGTTGATACGTTCTGATTAAATTTACTGCTGATTAGGTGATCATCGCTTTGAACAACAAGAAATTATATTTCAGTGGTTTTATTGCACTGATTGGCATTCAGTTTATCAACCATGGCACCAATGGGAATTATCAGAACTAATTGATTTCTAATGAGGATATATTAATTAGATAGATGTGAAGAAATTCAACCATTTTTAGTCTGTTTTATTTAAAGAAAAGCAAACAAGAAACTAAGAAAAGGAAACATCCAGATCCTACAGTAATCCTTAAATTCTACACAAGTGCATTGACCTTATACTTTAGATTGATCTGCCTGTATAATGGATCTTTACTTCTGAGGGCTTTTCCTCTGATTCTGACTGAAGATTTGAAGAACTGTGTCTTTTTTCTTTTAAGTTTAACATACTGCTTTTTTCATCAAAAAATAATTCCTAATGGGAGAAATAATTGTTTTGGTTTTATGTTGTACAGCTTCATATCTTCTGGGGTAAGAAAAAATGATTTTAAATAACACTGTTATTAGTTTTAAATACATGAGTAAAAAGGAAACAAGGACATAAAATATAAAAGAAAAAAAAAATTAAAGCAATTAAAAACCTCTTCAGAGTTCTTACTTAAAATCTCATATATCTGCCTTCCCCTGCCTGTGGGTGCCAGATGAAATGTTCAACTAATTTTGCAGTTTTTAATACTAGCTTACTGGGTTTTGGTTCAAGATTCTATTACAGCCCTACTATCTGGTTCTCACATACTGATATCATCAGTGCCATTGGCCCTAATTCAACAAAGCACTTACGTATGTGTGTAAATCCCACTGACATCCATAGAGGGTTGCACTTTGTTGAATTGGGGGCTGCTGTCATCACAAAATTAAACATGGGAAAAAACCTATAGTCAAGACTTTCATACGTAACCTGAAAACTAGCAGCCACACGTGTAGACTTCTGCTTGCATTTTTCACAGTACTCTCCCAGCTAGCCTGCAGGTCTCTGCCGCACGCTTAAGCTGACCTGAAGTATGGGAATGCAACGTCCTCGCACCAATGAACTTCCCTGCCTTTGCTTCACATGTTCATTCTCCCTTTCTCTCTCTCTTTCTCTTTGTCAGATGAATTTGGTGTTTTGCAAGCCCCAGTCTCAATCCTGCCTTAATGCTTTCTGAAAGCCGCTTGTTGCAGGCTCACAATCGTATCTAAATTGTGTGCCAATATTTTCTTTAATGCTCTTGCTCACTTTTAGGCCCACTAATGAAGGCTGAAATATTTCTATGTAATATACTCCGAAGGATCTTTTTGAATGTGCTCTGGTTTGAGAGTAAGTTGAGGGTTTCTTACAAGCACATGCTCCAAGAAGAAAGCACATACACTCCATCTTTAGGGAATTGCTGGCTGTCTTAACACCTCTCCAACATGATTCATGCTAAAGCACTTAGGAATATCAGTCTGTCCATGTGTTGTTCACCAACTTCCCCAGCCTGTGTAGGAGCAGCAGGAGTGGCCTATTGGTATGAATAATTTATGGCTGGGGGTAAAGCATTTTTTCATCTTCATATGTTCACCCATTAAGTGCAATTCAAAACCCACAGGAATGCACAGAATGTGGGGACTTCACCCAGCTCCAAGAGCCTTAAAGGAAAAGAAACTCATCCTCATGTGCCAATGCTTCAAGTAAAAATAACTCAGGAAAACTGTTTCTAATGTAGCATTTCAAATGGAGGATCTTAAGACACTTAATATTTCTTAATTATTTTAGCGCCATAGTGCTGCCCATAAGATAGATGCCAAACTGACAGCACAGTTATTACCTGGATGCTAAAGTTCAGCTTTACAGATGGATGTGCTTGCAGCATGCACTCATTAAAGCACACATTTCCAAACATATTTTATTTCAGGTTCTCCTCCTTATAGTATTACAAGACTCATTATGAATAAAATCAGTTTATTATACATCGATAAGATGCTTATAAAGCACAGAGTAATGTTTATTTTTATGAATCCTTACCTCAACTCATACAGATTAATTTATCTTTACAGTAAAATAGGAACCTGACTGTCCTATTTTCAAACATGTGCAGTTTATTAAAACACTCAAATTCCATATTTAAATATGCTCCTGGTTTTTTACGGTTGAAATTCAAGTAATGGTACTTAGCCATCAGCAAACACCACATAAGTGATGTGAAAATTTAAAAGTACTCTCCCAGTATGCTGATGGGGCCTGTGACACGTTTCCAGGTGGGCTGTGTTGTTCCATGGTATGGGGAAGGTTAGGTACTTACATGCATAGCTTGGCTATTTTAAAAGTGACTAGCCAGAGCTTAAGCATCAGGTAAACAAAACCAAACCCATAAATTCAAGAAAGAGGTTCAGAGTTGACAGTCCTCACCAAACTGCTGGAAGATGCACAATCGCTATAGACCAAGAGGTCTTTCAGAAGTGGCACGTTGCTGGTATCAAAACTGCCAACATTCTCGCTGCGCAAATGCTTTCCACAGAGCTGCTGTGTTGCTGGGAAGTCTGAGCAGCCTGTAGCTCACATATTTTGGTTATCATGCTGGGGGATGGCTCAGGCACAGAGTGGTCTAACTGGCAGACAGGAGCTGTAAGAAGATGGAGCCTGCTCAGTTTAGATGAAATCTTCTGACAGTTAGCCACAAAACTCTGATGTGTCTCAACAGGGCAAGAAGAAAACACGGATGAATTTTCATACGCTTGAAAAAAAGGAATGTCATTGACACCAAAGCAACCCTCTTGGACAGATTTCAAATTCTGCTATAACTATGAGCATGATAAGAGACTTTTTTAAAAGGTAGTGTTATAACTCTAGAAAAAAATAATTTTTTTCTTAATCGTAACTCTGGAAAATCTAAAATCTGTCTTAACTCTGGAAAAGCCATCTGAAATACTGCCTCCCAAGCTCTCCAAAAAGTATCACCCTGGGGCAGAAATGAAGCACAGAAATTTCAGCCTAGCTGCTTTATATTTGGCAAAGTCATAAGATCTCATAACAGGAGTGGCCAAACAAATCATTAATGATGGAGACAGGCCTGAAGAACTCACGGTTGCGAAGCCAAACACTGAGCAGTCAGAAAACTCTGGAATTAATGTTAGATGATGAACTTTAATTTGCCATACATGGTCTTTAAACATGTTATGACATGCTTCTCTTGTTCCCTCCTGTTGAACGACTGCCTTGTCCAGTGCCCAGAATGAGCAGGGTTCAATTGATGAGCAGATCTTCTCAGGGAAAATGCGAGTTCAATGTGAGAAAGAGAAGTTTTCCCCTTGCCTTGTCTTTTGAAACGGTGCACTTGTGTTCGCTGACATAAAAAACAAGTTTTTAAAACATTCTACTTAGCCAAACATCAATGATATCAAACTGGTAATGTACAGCAATCTTAAAGGCATTGAGAAGCAGGTATTAAGTAGGAAAGTCTGAGGAACTATAACAGCAGTGAAATTAGTATTAAAAAAGAAAATGCTTTTAAAAATAACCTGAAAAACAGAAACCTACTTATTAAGAAGTACACATGCACTTTCTGACTTGCAGGTTCTTTGGTGGTAAAGAAAGCTTTTCTTACTGTTTTAATAGTCACATGAAATATGTTTATAGCTAAAAATAACATTTTGTAAACACTGTTTAAAAAAGTGAAAAAAACATTTTTCATAAAACAAAACATGTTTGACAATGTCAGCAATTTTTCAGACAATATTTTGGTTTTAAAAAGAAAGAAAATTGGTTGATAATTTTTCAACAGCTTCTTTAAACCCATTAGCCTCGGCTGCCATTCTTAAAGGAATTCATGTATTTAGAGAGGTATAGACCAGTTGTTAAATCTGGTACTTTGTGAGGTTAATGACCATACACAGTATGTCAATAGAATGGATGCTACCACGTTACTTTCTGACTTTATTGAAAAAAATACACTGGAGAATATGTTTGAAGGTAGGCAGCCCTTACGACTGAAAAGGGAATATACATCTTGGAAGATAAGCTTTGCATCAAAACAGCTTTATGAACAAAAGCTGTTTCTCTGCAGAGGTATTTCTGATTCTGGATCATTTATTGTGAAGGTCTTTGTTGCTCTCTGGTGACACTGAAATGGTTAACAGCAAACTTTTGAAATCACATTTGAAAAGCGTGATGAAAGAGCCTGATGTTTTGCCTGATTTTTCTTTTCTTTTCCTCTGTGGACAAAGGCCTTGAATGCTGAAGGCTGAAAAGCCTATTATCACCAGAAAGAAATGTAAGTAAACAAGGCATTACAATAATGAATTCTACAGTACATGACACGAAGGCAAGAACCAGTTCTGTGCAGCAAGCAGTGAAAGATTTGGCTGTATCTTGGCAATTTTTCAAAAATGATAACAATAAGAGGTTTTGTCGCTTCAGACATGTAAATCAAAAGGATATTTCAGCACTAAAAATGATACTGAGGGTTTCTAACCGTTGACCCCAAACCAGCATTCAAAAATAGACATTAAAACTAAGAAGCTATAATCCTACACGCCACGCACAATCAAACCTAAAGTGCTAAAAAGATTGAATTTTTAAAGTCCATTTGAAATCAGGTTGGCAATAACTACCCTTATCCACAGGCGAAGGAGTTCTGATATTCAAAGTTAAGATGTGCTAAAAAGGAATAATCAAAAAATTATACCAGGAGTATATTTCAAAAGCAGCATTTGAAATGGTCTGAAATTCCCCAATCTTGTTCCTAAATAAACAGCAAATACAGAGGCCATGCACACAGTTAGTTTGGACTATAAGGACTCTGAGATCTTTATTTGTAGGAAGTGAAAGTATGTGTAAGTGAAACGTGAAGATGGTGAAATTTGATATTTAGGCTTTTTATAGTGCATTAAGAAACTGTGCAAATGTGCCTAAAAGCAAATAAAACCAACAGCTTGGCCAAACTGGTGCAGTAGAGGTTTGGCAGAGCAGAAAGGACCCATTCAAAACCTCATCTACTGATACAGCTGCCTGTTAAAACTCCCACAGCAGGAGAGAGTGCCCCTATGCGTGAGCAATACCTTACAAATTCTAAATGAACGGAGAAATGAAGGCATAGTAAAGTAACCTGTTAATGGTGAATTGTGTCTTTTGCGCTGTCTGCCTCATCTGTGAGGGAGGACAGGAGCCCTTGCTGCGTCGGTGAGGTGTAGCTCTTAATGCCACTGACAGCAGAGTATTGCTGACTTATCTGGGGCGTGCTATGGGAATGAGCAGTGTCGCTTCAAGAGTCATATCCAAATAGCAGGCAGGATTGGACTGGGCACTTCTTCCTTTCCTTACCTAAGCCCTAACTACACACTCATACAAAAAAAAAGCAAACAAAGGAGAAAAAGAGGGCTATAAACAAGACACATACTCAGGTGAAGCGAAATTTCAGCACAGATGGGGTGCAGGTTGAATTCATGTATTGTCACCAACCTAACTGAGGTCAGCACCGTGCCTGGCAATCCCCAGTGCTGCGATAGTAGGGCCCCTTTTCTCCCACATTAAACTGAACAAGTGTGACAGATTCTCAGCCACTGAACGACCTTCCCTTTGGGATTTGCCCCTTGAGAAGTTTGTCAGAGCCGGCTCTCTTCTGTGCAAAAGCACAGGAAGTTCAGGCAGCAAAAACAGCACAAATCTCAGTTCCTGACTTTGTGTTCTTCTGCATCAAACTGCCCCACAAAGACAAACCCAAAAGACTCTTCTTGACAAGCCCGATGCCTGAAAGGACAGTACAGAAAAGACAGAACTGCCTCTGAGGTTGTTTTAGGGTATGACCTAGAATGGGAAGAGTAGCTCAGATGATTTGATTTGGGTGAAGATGACCTTTGGGGTAGATTGCAATACAGAGTGTGATGGGGATCAGTAACATTTTTCTAATGAGGAGTGGAAAGCAGTACCACTCCATGTGGAGGCAAGAAAAACATCTTTCTTGCATAGATTGTCACCAAAGGGTCAGCACCCAGACTGTAATGTGAAGTAGGCAATGTTAAAGAAAGGACTTGGGGCATGGGAAAAACTTTCCCTCTTGGCAGGATCAGATCGGGCTTTGATCCAAGCTTGGATCGATCCCTGGCTACCAGCATTTCTGCACAGCTCAGCTGAGTCCAGCACAAATAACCCCCAAAGCAGTGACAGTCCAAGCCTGCTCTAGGACCAGAAGCAGTAATAACACATTACAAACACAGTAAGTTCCACCACAAGTTCAGAAATTTCTGTATGGTGTTTCATTACGTAACATGGCATGCTCTTATACAGCTGTGGGTAGTTTTGAATAGAGCAGAACAGCCTGAGCATGTTCTGGATTACTGCTTACCGTTATTCCCTAAAGAGCCAAGACCTTTCAGTAACAGGAGCACATATAGCGCAAAAAAAGGAAAAAAACCCAAAACCTCCTTTGACCTCTTTAAGATCTACAGTAATCACACAAATTTATATGAATCGTGACGTTAGTAAACTGTGAAACCTTTGTTAAGGTTTCTACAAATGGGCCAGAGTGGAGCTGAAACCTGGACTCTCCAGGGAAATCTCCACTTTCCTAAAGGTCTGCCCCAGCTTCAGTGTGTGGAGCTGAACAACTGAAAAAGCAGCTCTCGGTTTCAGCTAGCACCAAAATTAGAATAAAGATCAAAGATTTGGTTCATGATCTGTCCCTGCTAGCCCAGCTTCACTGAAGGCAACAAAAGTTCATTTCAGTTAAAGCTCTGGCTCAGGGTATATAAATGAACTAAATAAAGTGTCACA
Organism: Gavia stellata; assembly: GCF_030936135.1. Taxonomy (NCBI): domain Eukaryota; kingdom Metazoa; phylum Chordata; class Aves; order Gaviiformes; family Gaviidae; genus Gavia; species Gavia stellata. Next base: position 17,454,276 of record NC_082598.1, on the reverse strand, counting down.
AACTACAACCTTTTTCAGTGATGAACAGTCCACTTTGGGTTTTTTTTACTGATTCCATTTTGTAAATAATTTTAATGTGCATGTGAGGTAATACTTTCATGCCAATTTGAGTTGCAGAAATGAGAAAGAACTATGAAGCCAAATTAAATGGTATAAACATTTGCACTGTGAAACAAAACTTGATTATTTGATAAAACATGTAATTAGGTATTAATACTTCATAACATGTAAACATTTATCTAAAAATCAGCAAATAATAGTTCTCCCATTATTATTATAGAGACCTAATCATATAGCCCTTTCACAGGCAAAAATTACTGCCATGAATGTGTATACTCTTGTTTGAATATATGTGCCAGGCATAAAAACCATAGTTTTCCACATGGACTTGTTTATTCAGAAGCATTCAGTACCCAGTACACTTACTGGAAGCAGTGGGATTACAGGCAATCAAGCAACTTTCAGCAGTGCAAGTTACTAAACTTTCTGCTTTATCAGCATATCTCATGCAGGCAGAAAATTTATTGCTGTTATATTACAAAAGTTGTTGCACTAGCCATTGGGCTGGTATATTTTTTCTCAACTTTAAATATTTCCTCTAGAGTTTGCTACTTTCCACATACATAATTAATTCCCAATGGATTTAAGTGATTGCAGTAACACATTGACAACATCAAAATACTTTATGTATCTAGAAGTTGAACCCAATATTTTTATTAAATTACTGCATTTGGATTAAAGTATAGGTAGTGAACTACAGGTCCCAGACACATTCCACAACGTTCATGCTTAGTAGGTCACGAAACCATTAAAGCGTTATTGTAAAACTCAGAAAGGCTGGGGAGTGGGAAGGGGGGGGGTGGGGAAGGGGACAAAGCAGAGTGAGAACAACCAGACCAACCTAGACAAATTGCACTAAATTCCATAAGCCATACAAACTTAATACATGTTATTTATCCAGAGAAGACAATATTATGCAGGAATGAGGAATAACACAGTATGATATGAAGAGGAATTGCATGGCAAATTCATTTATTTTTTGTGAAAAGGAAGGAAGCTGTAAAAAGTTATCATTGGACAATTTAGTCCTAATAGGAGAGTGTAGGTTTTAGGCTCAGTATTACATGTGGCAGGATGTTTACCTGTAAAAGCTATTGAGTGAGTTGCAAGAGGAAAGCATGAAATATCCATAATATTCGTGTTTTGGTGGCTATAATTGTATTTAATTTCCAGCCTGGCAACAGACACATGAAACATGGGAGCTTTGTTGAGCATTATGCCGAAATTAAAAAATTATAATGATCTTTTTTTCACTATAAACCTGTTCCTAGAAATATTTTCCCATTGTGGGAACCCCTTTTGGCTCACAGTGAACACTCCCCTTCTGACAGAAGCTTCATCTGGTGCCTGTTTAGGTAGCACCCAGGGCTCTAAGCTTCCTGGCACTGTCAGGATATATTTCATGCTTAATGTGAACACATGTGATGGGTACGCTCCCTGTTCACCGCATGTCCAGTGCCTGGTCTAATAGCTAATTCTGACTACCTCAGATAGTAGTGGTGTTTGTTCTACTTTTGCTCAGCTTTTCTTTCCATTGGCCAGGGCCTTAAATTACACCTGTCTACTTCATATACCCTACTGGGTTACTGCTATGTGCAGCTGCACCTGAGAGACCAAAACCCTATTAGACTACGTGCTGTACCAACATCAGTTTAAAAAAAAGAAGATTGATTGAGCCTGACATAAAGAATAAGGCAGAAATGGAGAAAGAGTATGCCTGAGGAGATGTAGTAATGCTAACAGGTGTTTGCACATTTTATAAGACCTCCTCATAGAGCTTTTTGAAAGTAAGTCTATTTGCCAAAGTTAGGTCAGAAGAGATGACAAGAAAAGAAAAATCAAGACAAAAAAAAGGAACGAACCGGTGCAGATGGGACTGACCACAAAATGAAATCAGGCTGGTTTAGCTAATCCAAGAATACACACTAATGCACTTAGATCTAGTCTGCCTGGGAATACATCCACTTGCGTTATTTGTAACAACGCAGCCTCTATTAATGTTTAGATAATAAGGTATTAATGATTAGCTAATAAAGTTCTACATGCCCTACAGCAGCAGTCCTCTGCAGCTGAACATCTGTGATTGTCGAGGTCCTCACCTACAGGGCAGAAAGGTCCTCACTCTCTCATACCTTAACAGCAAAAGCTTGGACAAGATTTACTCCCAATTGGCTAGCCATCTATTAATGGGGTTTACGTCCTTTAAGAAGAATTTTGGTGTTAGGCTTCTTTCTGTTACATTTATAAAATTACGCTGCTCTTTTACCTCTTCTATTCAGTATTTTTGTTACACAAATTGATTTACAGCAGTCCATTATTAATATTTTCAGTGAACTACTTCTAAAATCAGTGCTCTGCAGCACTTTTATTTTTTCAGACACTGGTTGCTGGAAAGCCACCTGTGATTCCCAGCTCAGGTCTGGAAGTCTTCTGTCCCTTCTGGGAACATGTGTTTAGTGACTGACTCTTCCAGTACATAATCCTGTACCTCAGGTCTCTGAGACGGCAGGGTAGCAAGGTTAGGTGCTGCAACCTTCAGCACTACAGCACTGAAGGTCTCACCATGTAAACACCGACTAACCACAGCAAAGGTCCTTGAACGAATCCTACTACCCAGGCAAGCTGGGATAGCTGAGGGTCTCTCTAAAGACTGGATGCTGCCAGCTTTCTGGATGTCAGATAACTCAAACATCAGGGGACCTTATGTTCTACATCCCAATAGTCTTTTTTTCCCCTGCTATTCCTCAGGCTTACTCAAAAATTCTCTGCAGACATTTTTTACTTATATAATCAATTTATGGGTCAAACTCAGCAAGAAATAAAGAATAGGTATCGTATCAACAATTCACTTTTGCAGTAAATTACATTTGTTAAAATTAGAAACTTGTTGAATAAGGCCTTGATGATAATTGCTAAAGTTGAGTATTTACGGTAAAGTGACACAGACTTAGTCATTAGAAAAGCAAAATTCAGCATTTTCAAAGCACTGGTTTTCACTGACTATTGAAATTCAATATGCTATCACTGGAATTATTTATTGATCTATTTAACAGTTTTACAGACCATTGCCATATACTTGTTAACATTTGAAAAGCAAAACCAAACCAGCTATCTTTTATGTTCAGTCCGCCTTGTACTATGGCACATTTCCTGCATGAACTATGAGCAATAAAGTCCATGTTTGCTACGTGTTTTTGCAAAACTATAAAATCTACAGAGGCATCAAAAATAAAATTTAATAACACAGATGATGCCCAGACATTCCTTTCCCATTGAAACTCCTAAGGACTGACTTGCAGAGGAATCTAGATGTGCATTTCCCACTGATTTTAGTAAAAGCTATGAATAAATCCTCAAAGTAACTTAGTCACTGAAATACCTTGCTCATAGATGATTGCCATCTAATACCATCTCCATTTCTGATTTAGGAGCCTGTGGGAGCAGAGAGCACTTCTGGAAGAAGAGAGAGCTGCTTTACCAGATACAATTGCAGTTCAGATGAGAGGACAAGCCCCGGGAGCCAAAGCAGCCGACTCAGTGCTCTCCCAGCAGGATCCTGAGGAGTGAGACACATCCTGCAACCATGCTCTGCTCTTGGTCACAGCAAGAACTTTAACCAACATTTTTCAACATTTTCCATCCCCTTGGTCAGTTTAGGATGAAACTTCCCCTCTGTCCCACTGGTGCTGTTCCACTTCATATAGTTACCACAGGAATAAAAAGAGGCAGTACACACAGAATACTGGTTAATTAACATGAACAGAATATCCCTGCTCCAAGGGATATCTTTTATTTATTCGTAACAGAATATCTCTAAGAAGAAACATTTGGACAGAGCAGAGTAACCAAATAACTTGGCCATTGGGGATCTGGTACAGCTGAGTTTAAGCAAGTTTCTCGGATCATACAGAAGAATATGAGCCTTGGTCCTTCATCTTCCTAATGGATGCTCTAACTGCTTAACTCCTCTGGACATATGCACGCAGTCTCTCCTCCGCTCACTCCTTCTCCCTCCTTCTGTTTCATGCTTCAAGCCCACCCGCTGGCTGTCCTCCTGTTTCTTTGCACAGATTGAGATGTTGGCTTTGGTGCTGGGCAGCAGTAATAGCAAACCATATGTAAGTTTCTATATGCTAAAGAATGGAAACATTTTCTTCTTAGTGTACCTGGTTCAAGAAGGAATGAAATCAGAATGCACTGAATATAGCTCTATGATACAATTTGCACCCTAAAACTACTAACAGTTAAGTCTTGTCCTAAAAACTGTTCATCAAATACAATTCTGTTATTTCTGAAAGAATTGCTAGAGTTTCCCCATGATATTTTTTGCAAATCTTAATAGAAACACTAAAAAAAAGTTGAAAGATGTAGATGCAACTAAAAATGTTTTGAGAAGATGAAGTTTTACAGTCCAGTACCTAAATTCAGCTAAGACATACTTGGACTGTGACAATTAAATTGCCACACTGTCTGACTTCAAAAAAAGATATTATTCAGGACAAAAGCTAGGATAAGTAGAAAAGGAAAGCTTTATGTTTAGAACTATAAATTTTGGAACAAAAGGACACAGTTTCATTTGCTTAGTTTTTCATACTTATTCAACCATATATTTTTTCAAAGGTGTGATACCATGTAAAAATAACTGTTTGTGTACAGTATCTACGTATGTATCTCCATTGTAATATTAAATGACCAAATTAGGGAAAAAAAAAGAGTTTAGATGTAAAAAAATGTTCTTTTACCCACGCTGGCTAATGATGGATAACACACCATCAGTATTAGACTTGCTTGGAATTGAAGAACAAGATCTTCGGACGTGTGTAAAAGAGAGGTTAAGCATTTTACCTTTAGATCTGGTACTAAAAGCTAAAGAGAAAATCTTGCAGAAGAAAATGAGAGATGAGTCACTGTTACCCATGCGGGCAGGTTTTCACCATCATCTGCTTTTCCTCAGTCCTGGTGCTCAGTGAGGACCAGGAAAGCAAGACCGGCGACACTTACATCCACTCGTGGGGCTTTATGTTGGGACTGTGCTTAGCAGCTGGGCCGGGCAAAACAGTCAGCTAGGCTATGGCCAAAGTAGCTTACCCTGAAATCTGAAGCAGGAACAGCCAGGTACATGCCGAGCTGTCCTCTAAACCTGAAAATACATGACCATTTGCCACAGCCTCCAGGGAAGTATAGCTATAAGCAGCTATATGATCTTTTACTTGCAACACTTGACAATCCTTTGGTAACCTTATAAGTGCACTGACACCTCACTGTTTTTCTGTCGGTACACCCAGCTACAAACTGACCAGAATTTAGTCCTCAATATTTTAAGGTACCACAGTTAACGGCAAATCTTTTCCAATAACAAAAAAAAACCATTTTCACCCTTTGGTCAATAAACATTTTCAAGTGCTGCAAAAGCTAAACAAGAGAGCTCTAAAGGTTTGGGAATACTAAGCCCTGATTGATTAAAATTAATCATTTATAATGAAGGAAGCAATTGCTTCATTCATGCCTCAGAGTCTTGCAGGATTTCACGAGGTATTTGAGGGATGCAGGTTTTAAACAAAACTATGACATTTTAAAATGTAAAATTCAACAGAGTAGTTGCAGCTAAGAAGTCCGAATTAGCCAAGTAGGCATTCTCCCATTCTGTCATTTTATTTGTAAAGCTATCTTCTCTTTGGTGGGTCAGGTTTTGTGTTAACGAATTTGAATATTGTGGCACATCACAAATATTGTAAGACTGGGCTTAACTGCTAGAATGGAAGAGTGTTGATTTTATGCCATGCCTTGTGATAGATGCGCCTTTGTGTAAAGCACTAAAAATTGGTAGAGATGGGATACAAGTAGCAGTAAAAAGAAAAATGTTGAGACTTTTTCTTTTAAAATACATCCTGCAGTTTAGCTATAAAGCTCCTTATTTTTAGAAAACCAGTAGAATTGTTCAGGCTCTGCCCCTGCAGTTTCAATAGCAGTCTAGTGCTTTAAAACCCTGACCTTGAAAAGAAAGCGTTTACATTGTAAATGTACTGGCAGTATGTAGACTATTCTATGACTGAGTATCCAACTGCGGCAAAAAGTTCAGAAGCAGGTTTTCTTTATTCTGAAAGGCCTAATCCGTGGGGCTTTTTTAGAGTAAAAGCACTTGGCACTAATTGTGACTTAGTTCTAGCAGTGAACCTGTATAATTCTCAAATTTCACACAGCCAATTAATTCCCATGAATACCAGAAATCACAGACTCTGATAGGTGTTGATATGCAGCATTTTTTGATGCTTAGATATTCTGCAAACATAGGGGACATCTCAAAACTGGTTCTTGTGTCTAAAATGCAGGACGGTTTCATAGCTTGGGATCGTACACTGGTTTTTGATGACCAGAGTTCTTAAAGGATAAGCAGAAAACAATCTGTGAAGTTAACACAGGGATGAAGTGTGGCACTAGAGGGATGTGCTCTTGGGGCTGCCTGCCGGAGGCAGTATGATGGAGAAGAGGCAAAGCACAACTGCACAGACACCCTGCATTGGGTCCAATTCACAGCAAATCTTTTGTAAAAAGTCTCACCTTCAAGAATCTCTTTGAAAAAGGCTCACTTCCCCCACCTCACCACAAAGTTATCGGATTCTCTGTTCTGGTACGGAGGCCCCGGTCACAACCCTACAGTTTAGGGAGACCTCTCTTGCTTCTGAAGCAGAGATTCACCATTTTTATGATATATGAAAAATGAGCATACCTTCTCCAGACTTACAGTTTTCAGCCTTTAAAAACAGGTTGAGTGTTCTGAGCATTAATAAACAAATCTGTTAATTTGTGCTAAAATTAAACTGGTCATTTAAAGAATTTAGCATCTGTTCTTTGTCCTGAATAATCTTAAAACAACAGACTCTCTCAACTCTCCATGTAGTTAAAATTAATTGAAAACTTGTGCACAAGCTGTACTTTATAAAAATAGGTTGTAATTAAGATAAGTTACTAATTATTGTTTGATTTAGTTGTAATTATACAGGATCCAAAGAGGGTCTGGTCAATAGTTCAGTTAACTCTGAAGTGGAGCTACATCAGAGATGTAGCTGGTCACCATCCTCCTCTACAGCTGGTCTTGACCAAACAAGTCTGCTAGATATGACAGTGATTCAGTGGTAGGAGGTAGACTGGGCATGTCAAGAGTCCCCAGTATTAGTAGGTTTTTTGGCACAAGTACCACTGGCTGAAGCTGGCATAAATGAATCCTCATGTCATAGTTGCCTGAACTCAACAGCAGGTTGAAAAAGCCCTATCAGGGAAACTGAGGCACCAGTAGAAGGGGATCCCTTCAGTTGCACTGGCACCACGACTGTGCTAAATAAGTCTAATGAAGGCCATTAGTGGGCAAGACCTAGATATTTCATTAGCTGATCATACCCTGCTACATTGGATGAAGTAACTGACGAAAATATTAAGAATAAAAACCCTCCAATTGTGGGCATGTTCCATTAATTTGCACTAAAGTTGATATAAACATGACCCTCTAGAGCAGTCTTGTGAAAATTTGAGGTTGGGACACCTTCAGAAAGGCTACCTAGGCAGCAGTTACTGCTATACAGGCTCTCAGGTCTTTCAAACATCCTCAGCACCGTATGTTATGCTGCTTAAGTAAATAATTGCTGCAGTCTCCACATCACAGCTGGACAGTTTAATACAGAGCTGGTTATACTCCAGTGTCAATGGCAGCTTGATAGTTATGTCCAGGGACTCCATTTGACAAGATAAATAATCAGGTCAGTGTACACTGCTTGTTACACATCCGATTGAATCCCACCTGCAAGATTTCATCAAATGGAGCCAACAAGACAATATCTTTCTAGCATTTGATATCCTGAAGTAAAACGGTGTCAACTCAAAGGTCCTGGTTCTTCTTCAGCATATCCATCAAACAATCAATGAAGACCTCAAACAAATTATTGTAGAAGGTCATGGCCTTGCCAAATATAACCACCTTGTTAACACGGAAAGCACAAAATAGCTATACATTTTTAGGGTTTTATAAATAAACCAGGGTAGTCAGTTTGGGAGTTAATTTTAATTTAAAAGTGTATCTTGAATAAAAGTAATACTCTTTTCCTCTGATTATGTGATCTTATTAAAATAGGTGATTCTTTACACTCTTCAAGTAGTTAAAACCATGGAAGTCTGTGTCCTAAACTTCAAGACAGTGTTGTAGGATTAACAACCATTTCCCCTCTTAAATACTGTTATTTTTAGAAGTTCTTCTGCAGAAAATCTCATGGAGAATGTAGGAAGCTTGTCTTTCAAAATGGTTGCTTTCTCCTAAGTGGAAGTGAAGTCCCAATACGATGCTGCATCTATACTCTGCTTGCATTAAGTGGTCATATGAGCAGAATACAGCCCACCATACTCCCTGACCTGGCTCTCTGAGGGCATATTTATGGAGACAGGATGATTACAGCTGAGCTCCCAGTGTCCACAGTATGCAAATCTTAGGCTGCCCATCAGTTCCAGCTACCTTTGTAGCATATGGTATGAGATAGGGGATGAGTGCCCTTCTAGGAAAGATGCCAAGAAATCTGGTCTACAGGCTGTCGGCCAGACCATGGCACCAGCGTGGCAAAAGCAATGCAGAACAGCAGCCTAGTCATCCTGCAGCTCAGCCTGCAGACACCATGAGCGCATACCCAGCCTGCGCCAAGTGACGGAGGTACCCAGAAATCCAGTCTGACCTCGCTCTTCCCTGGCTGCTTTGAGGCTTGCGGCGCTGGTGTGAAGAGAGTTTATGATGAAAAAGCAGAGCAGAAGAAGCCTATATCCACAGGAGCATTTTGAGAAGAACAGCATGTTTCCATTGTTCTTCCTGAGGCTGAGATCACAGGCTTCTCTTAACGAAAGTAGCTGCTGGCTATATTCTTAATGGGAACACTATGATGACACAAAAAAAAAAAAAAAAAAAAGATAATTTCTATTTTTAGGCAATAATTTGAATCTGGAACTAGAAACACAAAAATGCCCCTCATTGGATAATTTTATTTCGTAATGTTGTTATACAGCAGAGCTGAGGTTCCTTGGATGCCAGTTCTGAGCATTTCTCATGCTATATTCTATGCATTTTCTTAAAATTTCACCTTCCCTTGGCGTTTTAGATATTATTCATGTTTTATTTTTGATAATTACATGATTCCTATAGATTTCTTGTTTAGCTTTAGGTTAAGTTGAACTTTATTTCAACACAGTTGGTCTTTTTATTTTGACACAGAATATTTTCTGCATTTAAGCACCTATAGCTAGTCTCACACAAGTCCTAGAAAACAGAGTAAATAGGTCATCTCCTCTATTCCTCTGCCTCAAGGGAGAATCAACTATACCTATGTCATCCCTGACAGATATTTGTCCAACTTGTTCTAAACAGCTCTAATGATCAAATTTCCATGTTCTCCTTATCTATTCCAACGCTTAAATTTCTTCACAAAATTGAAATACTTATGAGATTATTAAGAATGAAACTATTCCATCACATTTTGCAGTAGAGTCCTTTAAATTAATGTGAAATGACATCTTAATGTAAAAATGAACAACTGTGTCTAGCGGTTTGTTCAAGATGGGTGCCCTCCCACTCACGCAGTAAGAGATAAAGAATGATCACTAACCTTCCAGCTCTACAAGCAATGGCAAATCCCTTCTCTTCATTTCAGTTTTCCTAATTCTAGGAGCAGACATTGCATATCTGAACTACCCGCACATCTTCCGAGGTACTTCAGAAGGTCTTTGCTGGAGAGATGTTGGGTGTTTATGCAGGAGACAATCTGGTGCTATGATTATAATTATACTGTAAGCATCTAGATAGCGTATCATGAACACAGATCTTCCAATTTTATGTACTTGCTGTTTCAAGCATGTTCTCTAACTGAGCTATAGTTGAGATTTGAAACCTTAGCAGTAATCTCTTGTATCTGGGACTTACTCCACTATTGCATGCAGTATATAGCTTACAAGTGAGGGACAGCTTTCCATAGACTGACTTAGTCTGCTTTCTGTCATCTTTCCTGCATGACCATACTCTGACTGTGAGGTCCTAGAGAAAAGCTGTCTTCTCGCCACACGTTGCTATGCCTTGTTGAGAAACGCCTTGATCCTTTCACAGTGCTGGTAATAAATACTAACAAAGCATAACTAAATTCAAAATAATGACAGTATATCATCAAAAGCTGTTTCAGTAATAACAGTAACAAACGGTGGTGGGTATTTCATGTAAATAGGCAATCTCTTAAATTACACTGCTCTTCAGAAGCATATTGCATTTCTTCAGAGATTCACAAAACAGTGCTTCCATTTAAGAAATCTCTGGTCCATATTACACAGGTTCTGAGGCAATTTCAACGTAGACATATCAAAGTTTCACCGTTGTTGTTTTTTTCCACAATAGGCGCAATAGCTGGCATGGTCCCTTCATTCATCCTCCTGCCAGCTGCTTTATTAGCCATTTTAACTGTCGCGGCGCAGGACAAACAAGCCACCAGAGAGACTGGTTGAAAGGTAGGTTAAACAGCTGAATGAAAGAGGGCTGGAGGAACAGGGGAGCATAAAGCAAATACCTAAAAAAATTATTTTAAACATTTTAATCTGCTTTTCTTTAAAGTAAAAAACACTGTGGGAATTACTGCAGCACTCTGATTTTCTGAAAGGCTGGAGACTGAAGAAATCACCCGCACTTGTGGCCCGAGCAAAGACTGCCCCTGTCCTAGGAATATTTTTCTCTACAAGTTTTAACAACCAAAGCTTGTATCGGTTTGTTATTATTGTGCAGGCACAAAGTAAGTGAATGAGGGAGGAAAAATAAGAGATCTTTTCCTGCTGCCATTATTGCTGGCTGCTGGGTCACCTTCTCCAGTCCCCTGCAAGACAGTGGCGGGTCTGCAGCACTCCCCCTGCTCCAGCCAGCGCTGCCTGGGGTCCCGCGTCGGGTTTCCCTCGGGCACCCCGGGAACCGCTGCAACTCCGCACAGCTAAAATCGCTGCCGTCTTTACTTGCAGAGCACAGTGAGAAGTCCAAAGGGACTTCTGCTGCTTCAGAAAAAGGGCCCGACCCTTTATGGAGTACATGAAGCCAAGCGTCCCAACTGGTATTGAAACCCACTTTATAAAGAGAGGCTTTAGAAAAGCGGACTCAGCTCTCCGAAGAATGAGTCCTATTAGAGTTCTCCTGAATCTCCGACACAGTAAGGCACCTCCTCGTCCCGGCAGAGTGGCTCAGAGGCAGATTACTCTGCTGCTACACTCGCACAGCCGAGCACGACTCCAACATATGTTTTTTGCTTTCTTGGCTGAAGTTACGGTTGTCTTTCCTTTCCTCTCTTTCTCTCCCCCCCTACTCACCCTCGCTCTGACTCTCACAGGAGCAATAAATGCCAGCAGTAAATATTCTCAGCCTTACAAGGATTTCAGTAAATTAAGGTTCACATCCAAGCTTTGGGCAACTTCCCGTATTCTAAATGGGATCCAAATGAAGGTTTTCCAAAGTCTATACAGTATAATAATAATAAAAAACATATCTAAATCATTAAAATGAGTGACAGCATTCCCTATACCAGTTCTGGGCTCTATAAATAATGTATAAAACCAATCTGCATTATATTAGCAAAAGATAAAAATTAGAAAAGGGTGAGAGTAAAAACATTTCATTTTTCGATAACACAAAGAAGATCCTCCCTGCTCCTGAGCTGAGAGCTCCATCTTGTGGGTGACGGTGGATGAGGAGTCACTTTCTGCTTAATGCAGTATTTTTTTAAAAAATTTTCACTCATTTAAAAAAACATTATGGGAATATAAGCTCTTTATTGACAAATAACAGAAAACCCAAAGAGGTAAAGCAAACCAGCACCACCACCCTCTGCAGCCCCTCTGAAGTTCTGCCTCATCTCATGTTTTCTCCCAAACTGTCATTAGGAATGGGCTGATAATTTGTTCTCATCACTTACGGTGGTTATAGCCTAAATAATTAACGTACACTGACATCCGCGGTCTGCTTTGCGTCCCCGCTCACGAGCCGAGCGTTGCCCACCGTGCACGCCAGGGTCAGTGCGTGGTGCCTCCCCTGCCCTCCCTGCCGCTGGCGTGATGCCCGTGGAAGCGGTGACAGGCTCCCATGGAGCCAGCTGGGCCTTGGACCAAGTGCTTCATGGAGACATCTGCGCCAAACCCTGTTCCTGGTCCTACCCTGGGGGTTTTTTTGCCAGTATGAGGTGGAGCCTTGTAATAGCTTTTGGGCTCAGCTCGGCTTTACAGGGGTCAGGGCTTCCAGCAGGTTCCTTGGGGAGTGACGCCCCATGGCACGCAGCCCGACCCGCTCCGGGGTGGCAGAGGGCTGTGCAGGAGCCAGTGCTGTGCCAGCTGGGGCAAGGGTGCCATTCAGCCCCCCCTTCCACCTTCCCCTCCCCGCCTAGCCAGCCCACACCTGGCAGATCTCGCTGGTAGGAATCCTCCCCAAAAAACGTTTGCAATCGCTACTGCATTTATGAACATTTGCAACATACTTCCAGGATGGAAGACTGCTTATCTGGTTAGCATCATTGCCTAATTTCATCCCATTATGGCTCGTTATACACCCTTTGATGCCAGGAGTTCCTGTAGGGCAGCGCTATCTCTTCAAGTTACCCTTCAAATATTTGTGAATACATCCCTCATTCTCTTACCAAGAGAGGTGAAATAAAGCATTAAAAACCCTAGCTTTTCTAGCAGTTGGCTTTTTCTTTTTTTGTTCTTAATGCACTCTTCAGAATTTGAGATGCTTTAAATCTCACCATTATTTTCTAGACACCATTAACCAACAAAGAGTGCTTGTTACAAGCAATGGTGAATAGCGTGTTACAGTTTACAAAGCAATATCCTCCTAAACGCTACTGAATACAGCAATCTGCTGCACTGCCATAGGTTTGTGATTAATAGAAATTTGGACGTAACCTTGGCTTTTAAAAGTTGCAGACCAGAGCACAGAGGGGGCTTAAGGAATGAGACAACATCGAGAAAGGGAGGACACAGATATTTCATCAAAAATGGGCAGAATTCCCCAGGAGAGCAGACCGCAAGAGAAAACCCCCAGAGAGTGAGCGCATTCACGAAGCGTGCGGGTTTCCCTCGCCGCCGTGTCACCGCAGGTGCGTACCCATAGGGAGCCTCTTCCTGCCACACACTGGTGAGACTGGAGCCCGATGCCTTTGGACTCAAGACTCGCTCCTTGTTTCTAAGGGCAGGGCTGAGGAGGGACATCTCTTTGACCCCCAGGTGTTTCTACATGATGGTTCAAGCTGAGTATCCCACCTCTCAGGCACCTGCTAAAGAACAAAATGCAAATCTAGTCCCCTTCCTTTTTCTTCCTAAGCGACTATGTGAAGTAGAGTTTGGCCATACTGGGGACTCATGCCCAAAAGAATCTGCATCAGGTCTTGAAATCCCAAATTTCACGTGAAACTCATGGGACGAGAGGAAAACTACTGAGAGAAGAAGGAAAATAGTCTTGAGGACCGTGCCGTTTCTTGCTCAGCTGGGACAGGCGCTCACCCTGATAGTACTGGAAGGTAGAAGTGTGCTGATCCTGCTCCAGCAAAGCCCAGAATTTTAAGCAAGGTGGTGAGCTGGGGGTCTGAGGTCAGCAATGCATTTTCTGATGGAGGAGGAAAGAGTGAGACATGAAAACCAGACCAAAGAGTGGCGAAAATGAGGGAGCTTACAAAATTAACCTTGTACGTATTAGATGGAATATAATGTCAGTGTTCTGTAACATTTATACTCAAGGCAGAAGGAAGTAGAACATACTGTTTGGTGGATTGCTGCAGTTCAATGGCCATCAGCTGTTCATAAATCAAGTACACAGACAGACTGCAAACTGCCTTGCTGCCATGACAAAGACACAGTGATTAATGCTTCCATTATGGATTAGGGAGGCACTGAGGTAATATTATATTTAACTCTAAGATGTTACCTTTTTTTTACTTCTCAGCTGAAGGCCAAGCAAAGTTTAGTCAATATTACTCAGAATTAAACTGCTAAGAGAGTGCCGTATGTTTTATTTTATAACATACACACATGTGTCCTTGCAAGTGGCTCTTTGAATTTTCTTGTAAATTCAATAGCTATTGCACAGTAACTTTGTCAGTATTTTCTTACACTTGTTTCCCTATTTTGTGCTATGTAAGTTTCTGTAAAGGCTGTATTTTAGCATATATGTATATGTAATTCTCTTCTTTTTGCTGAGGCGGTTTTTCAGTCTCTGCAGTGTGGCATCAATCCAGTATCTACAAATCATCTAGTCTCCTCAGCCAGCAGAAGAAAGGAATCACTAGAAACTCCCCAAATTCCTCAGGAAGAACAAGAAAAAGAGAGTCCGAAGACTCTCCGCAGGAAGAATCGCGGGGCCCCAGTCTGCATGGAACCAGATCCTCCACTGCCAGGAGGATCAGGATGGATCTGGGACACGGTGGGTATTGCACACACGGCTCTCCTGCATCATCTGTCCCCTCCAGACCATAAGGCTATCTCCTCTCATATTCCTCTTGTATACAAACTCCTGCTAGTAAACTCAGATTAGCTCAGCTGTCGGACAGGGAATACATGGGTGTAGCTGGACTGTTTTTCCACGATAGATAAGTTCTGAAAACCCTCAAGGAACTGTAAGGCCTGTAAGAACCCCTCCTCCCCAACGCCTTTCTGTGCTCCCTGCTATTTTCTCTGCCTATGTGCAAAGACACAGAGGATTCATTAATGGGATTTACTAATCTCATTAATTGACCAAGTGTGGGGAAAAAAAGTCACAAACAGTGATAAAGCTAATATGTGACTCTGGATTCCCACATTTGAAATTAGACCTATGTTTTTGGTTTTCTTATGCAGCTGACCTGCAGCACTGGCTATTCTGTTTCTACCCATAGCATCTGTCTAACACTCATGCTTGTGTGATTCCAGTGTTTTTAGCTGAATGCACTGCCTGACGGATGGCAGTATTCTAACCTAAATTGAAATATATTTGTTGGAATCACTGTTAGGAAAAATGTCTAACTCAATTAAAAAATATACTCCTCTATGGTTTCATTTGCCAATGAAAGAAATAAGTGAAATGAAATGAGCCAAAATGCAAAACACATCCCTACATTCATAGAAAAAGTAATTTGCTGCTATTTTAGCAAAATGCTCATGAACAGAACTCATACAACACATTTCCTCAGTTTCTTGTTATTATAGGGCAATTGTTCCACATTTATCGAAATACTTAGAGACACATAATGTTCTTGTCTGAGAAAAGTGTAATGTTAGTGGACAAACTGTTCACTTGATTTTATTTGGCTTCACAAAAAAAGAAGCTGTTGTATTTTGATTAACAAAAGATACCCACCATGCTTCCAATACATTGCTGTATGCACATCTCACTATTTGCCTGCTTCATTCTGTCAGTAGATATTTTATGAAGGGTACGGACTGGTGCAAAGGACACACCACCAAATACTTTGAAATATATTCACCCCTTTGTTTTCGTCATTATTCATTAAGAATGCACGGACACTTGTCTTCCAAATCTTTTACTAGACTTTCATAGTTCAGATTTTATGAAGCACAGTTTCCATGAGAAAGGCTCATCAAAGTCATTCATATTGTATATTTATTTGCATTGATCAATCATCAATTAGCCTTTTAAATGTATGAAATTCTTCTTCATGTTCCTCTATTATTTATTTCTCCCTTATACAACTGACGAGTCTTTTTGTTTAACCTTTCAAGGCAAAACCAAGACTTTTCATAATCTTACAGAGGCTCAAAATTAAAAACAACATTAATGATTCTGGTTTTTCCCCCAGTAAAATATTAAGAGATATTTTATTCACATTGATCTTCCTTTGCATACATTTTCTGGTTCAGTAGGTTTCAGCTATTTGCGTTATGATTCTAAATAAAGCTTTTCAGTACAAATATTTCTTTCAGACTATTCAAATCTTTTAGCGTGATAAACAGGCATTGCAATTTGACTGAATTGCTGTATAGGTAAACAGTTCTTTATTCCACAAAAATTACAGAAAGTGTTGTGACAAGTATTTTCATTCTTCATATACATTTCTAGCTCTTTCAGGCACCAGAAAAAGTATTTATACTAAAAGCCTTGCAGTTAAGTCATAGTAAAGGCTCTTTGCTAGGCATGAGTCTCATTTCAGAATGTCTCTCATTTGGGAATAACTCTATCACATTAGGTTAGTTAATCAGATAGGTCTGATTTTAAGTAACTTCAGAGCCTAAGAAGACAAAATAGTCAGGTTTTGCACTGGCTGTGGATGCACGAAAATCTGCCTCAGGCTTCTCATATGACCTTTAAGTACCTGTTCATGGCCTGCGGGGGTGCATGGAGGTGCAGGGTTTGGAAGCATGCCTCAAATCCTGCTTTTGTGGGTCTTAGCATTGTGCTTGGGATCCTTAAGCTCTAATTCCTACCTTAGAAACTGTGGTAATCAACGGTTCTGTCCAGTTTCCGATAGGCAGAAAGTGTCAGTGTACATTTGCAGGGTGTGGATACGGCCAGCTGTTACCCACTGGCTCGTTGCTGCAGAGCTTGGAGGTCTGGCTGCATGGCACGGCTTTAAATGGACACTCAGCTTTCCAAGGGTATAGGATTCTCTGCTTACACGGTAACAGTCACTCAGTCCATCAAACTAGGCACAGCAAACACTAAATAGGGGTAGGAAGGATGTTGAGTGTTTTTTTGTTGTTCTTACCACCACCTAGTTAACTAGTGGTTTATTGCAAGACGAATATACAGTGAATAAAAGTGGTTCCTAAAAATGTGATGGATATGAGGTAGCAAGTGCAAAAAAATGAACAATAATATTTCTCAGTTGGCTTTTTCCAGGGGAAGAGGAGCTTCCCCTTGGAAGTTTCTTTTCCTGAATTAAAGATGGTGCTCTGCTGGCTGGGGTCTCGCTGGCCTTTGCCTTTTTAAATTTTCCTTTGGCAAAGATGTGCCCTTGAATCTGTGTGCCTTGACTAATGTGAGGGGTGTGGACTATGGATCTTCTTCCTTCTTCAAGAGGTGGAACTTCTGATGTGGTTTAAAACTACAAGTATGAAAATCTGATGAGCAAATCTTAGCAGCTACACATTTTGATTATTGTGACTCAAAGTCTGGTGATATCTTACATCAAAGAATAAAGACATTTACAAAACCCCAGGTCTTTATGGTAATGATCAATGAATGATCAATGAATGATCAATAAATACAGAAAACAGTTCCCCCTGATGTAAAAACAATGGCCCAGAGGAGACCAATAGTTCAGTGACATTAAACTGCAGCTTTCCTCATTAGAGCTCTTGGTAAGGTGTGCCCTGTGATTAATGACAGATCATTTATACAGCATTACCAGCAGGCAAATAATTCTAATTACCAATAACATTAAATCATAATCACTATGCAAATAATTTACATAATGTAATGGAATATCTGGTCATTACAGGGCAAACAAATCACAATGTTAACTGAGGTTAGTCAGTTATCGCAGAGTAAATAACATTAGAAATTAAACAAAGCCAAGCTAATGTCAGGTTTTATCCAGTTAATAACCAGTGAGCGTATCCCTAGCAAAACACATCAGATCATGTAAAGATGTTAAGTACTAACTTCAGTGTCTAATACAATGCAAATTGGATAAAACATGTAAGCGGGATGTTACTGGCTACCCAGAGGTGTGTGAATGAGTGGTTGGGGGGGATTCACGGTTGAAGCTTACTGATTTTTATTGCTTCATCGATGATATTTTTCTGTCTTTGAAGGGTTAAGTCTTCAGAAGCTGGCCACAAGGATCCTGCTTACAAAGTGGAGGATAAAGCACTGTGGCAGTCAAAACCAGCCCAGATGAGGCCAGTCGGTGTTCACACACTTGAAAGATAGCTGTAGAAGTATCATTATTCTAAATCTGGCATTAATCTAAATCTATTAACAGAGATATTTACAACCATGGAATCAGATAATGCTCTCATCCAGCACACAGGGCGTGCAATGTGCCTGAAATATGGTGGGAAGGAAGAGAGCATGACATACAGGAGGTAATAATATACCTTGGAAAAAAGCAAATGGCAGCCCAGAGAATGCTGGATTACCACAGCTGTGAAAACATGGATGCGATGCCTGAGTTATATACTTGACTAAGGAGATGAAAACATTAGATGTTGGGGAGAGGTAACAAGAACAGTTGTTTTTTCAGCTTTTCATTTTCCTATTGAGAGAAAAATCTAAAAGGCAGACATTGCTGCTGCGAATAATGCCTGAAAGCTAACAGATGTATTTGTGAACTTTAATACAGATGATTTTTTACTGAAGAGAGATTACATTTCATTTGCTTGTTCTCATTTTCTTTTGTCTTCTGAAATCATAAAGCAGAAGAGGGTACTTGGGTTACAAAGCTGGACACTCAGGCACTGTTGTTAATTTTAGGGGCATTAAAGACTTTTTCATGAGGGACTAGTCTCCTTGTGATGCTGAAGGACATTTGGACATCAGCAGTGAATTCTAGTTGAAATCGCCATCCATGGTAAATAAATCAGAGACAAACCCTTGATTTGGACTCTATCCTTATTCAGGGTTACTCTTGTGACTTATTTTTGTTTTCCCAGTGTCTCAGATAACTCCACGTTAGGCCATGGACAGACGTCCTCCTCAAGATCACAAGTGTCTGTTCAACCATTCTACCCCCAGCTGTTTGCACAGCCAGCAGCTGGAAGCTGCCCCCACGGCTCTGCTCCTGGAAGGGATCTTGGGCGGATTTGCTAAAATGCTTCAGGCAAACTTAGCCCTGCTAGCCCACACCACTTTCATCAGCTGTTTAAATTAACCCAACTGTGGTTGTCTGAAGCAGATTAGCAACTGCTGACAAGATTCCTCCTGGGGACAGTAATCTGTAGCATAAGCAAGTAGCATACAGCTGGGGGAGGGAGAGTATTTCCAATGGGCAGAGCTGTGTGAATGTTCATGCCTGATCTTGGGTGGCTGTAATGACGAGCTGGACAGTAACTGAGTGTATTGAAGGCAGGTTAGCCCCACCGAGGACACTCAAAGGGATGGGAAGTGTGGGGCACAGTCTCAGGTTTTGGCATGTTCAAGTACCTACATAGAGCTTAGTTTTCACACGTGCTGCCTGGTTTCTGCTCTTATGGAAGTTAACGTTAGTGGCAGATGCTCAGCACCTGTGGGATCACCGATTTATTCAGGTACCTCACTCTTTATTAAAGTACCAACTTTAATCTTAGCTTTGGAAGTTTTTCTCCTGTACATAGACCTTCTGGGTTTTTCATAAATTCTCTTTAAAGCAATCCTAATCTTGGTTCCTTCAGTTCTTCTATTACCAGGAACAATATTTAGAGTATGAAGGAGGCTGGGAGAGAGATTGGCCAGTCCTGTAACAGGTAACCAAAGTGGTTTTGCTGTAGTTCTCTAGTAAAGCATCAAACTAATATCACATGTTGTGACTATGCAGTACAGATGTGTGTTTGCCAGTCAACTGCTTTGCCTGTGTATGCACAAAAAGGAATTCTTTAAGTGACATGAGGAACTGTTCAAGCCTTTGTAAATCCAGACATCATAAGAAAAGTGAGTAAGATGGTATTGAATGAACTATTTTGATATTAAGACTGTAGAACATTATGGTGTGATAGGGCTTAAATTGAGAGAAGGGCAATAAATTAGTCTTATCCTATTTGAAATACTAAAATTAGATATAATAATAGATAATACAGAGGTTTCAAATGTAGTTGTGCAGTGATGAATTCTGCCCATGGTTGGTTTATTGGAAGTTAGATATAATGTATTGCTGAAGAGTGGGTTGTGAGAGTCACCTTCAACTTGTTAGCCCTAATCAGGAGTGCAGATGTGACCCTTCCAGCTTAGAAAGATGAGGAATAGCCTTCTGTCAAGGCAGAGGCATGAGATCCAGGCAAGCAATGCCGTAACTGTCCCCCAAATTACTCTGTGAACCAGCAAAGGAGATTTCTTCCTGCTGCAGTTCTGGTGAATTCAAAGTCCTTAGCTTATGCTTTTTTACTTTTAATGCTTACTTCTGCCCTGCTCTTCACCACGTGGCTTGCTCTTTTCTAACTGTGTACCTGCATCACTTGCTACCTCTGCAGTGAGTTACTTCAGTGAAACAACTGGGGCATCAGTAGGTAGTCCTTGATCACCATGGTTATTAAAACAAATTCATTTCTTCATCGAGATTAATGAATCCATGTTATTCCAGGCTCCTTAACTTCTCAAAATTTTTTTCCTTGGTAGTGAAATATCTCCTGATCACACTGATTTAACCTCTAATATGCCTAGCATCAGAGCCTGCGTGCATCAGTGGTTCATGCAGGGGGTTCAGATCCTGTGGCCCAGGTCAGCCCGGGTGGGGCACAGCTGTGCGCCCCTGGCTCAGGCTGCTGTGAAAACAGCTACCTGTGAGAAAGAGCTGCAACAAGTCTTGCCTGGGATAACCCCTACGTACTTTCTGCCCAGGGTCTGGCACCTGCATTTAAGCTCTGGGGTGGTGGGACTGAGCGCATGCTGGCGAGGCCCCTGCCCTGATGCCTGGCTGGTGCCCGCAGCTCCGGAGCACAAAGGCTTGCTGGTCCCTGATGCCTAATGTAGCAGAGTATCTGACAGCAACCTGCTACCTGCTCCAGGGCCAGATCAAGCAGCTCGTGCTGGATGTATTTTCAAAACACTTAGGTTATATCTGATTTTATTTGAAAGAATTGCTTCCTATTTCACTTGAAAGGGATTTTTAATCTCACATGCAGATTTATGTCCCTTCAGAGGAATAAAATGGTACTTGAGAGATTAGGTCTTTGTGTCTCAACTAGATGAGAAAATAAGAGCAAATCCTCCTTCTCTACCTGAGAGGAATGAATGAAACAGAGCTATTCAAGTTTGATACTCATGCTTGGCCACACTGCTATATCAGAATTCATTTTTCATCAGTGGGCATAGCAAAACCCTGTTCTGAGGCTAGATGGTCCTTCCTTAATTTGGGTTGTTAATAAGGTTAGAGGCATGGTCACTGGATTTACCTGAATTTACTGAATATTCTGTTAGGTACACTAGCTGAGTGCATTTAAACTCAACATTCTACACTAGTGCAGGCTGTAACAGTGATAGGATGTAACATGCTGTTGTATGCAACCAAGTATTTCTCCACCTTTAGTCCATGTTCCAGCATCACCTAAGATGACAAAATATGTACGGTCCTTGGAGGCTTAGAGAATTTACCAAGTAGCTGACTGGCCCAAAACCTTCCTGGTGACATTCCCCCCTCTCTGAGTACAGTAGGTACCTTGGTATAGTGATGAATTAGCCTCATTGCAGCTTACTTGGACAAGATATGTTTCCCAGGTGCTGTTATGGTTCTACAGTGAGAAGGCTCTATTCCCCACCTGTCACTGGAGCACTGCCACTCCAACTGGACCTTTACTTCTGTTTAGATAGACCTGCTGACAGGTTCCATGCTGGCAACCCACTGGTATTTTCCTTCATTTCCACTTTCTTATTCTGGAAAGTTGCTCTCCTCCTGGGTATTGTGGGTTGAACTCAAAAGCTGCCCTTGTCTGCTCTGGTTTCTTCATATTATTCCCACAGGCAAAAGAAAAAGTCTCTCTCCCTGGTGGTCCCAAGGAAAGATCACTTACAGTGGGTGACGCAAAACTTTGTAACATGCTTGTCTTTTTTCTTACACACATTGCAGGATAGCTAACACCTCTTGGAAATGATTTACGGAAACATTGCTGCATTATGTCTGACCTGCCCATGTTGTATTCAGGCAACATAATCTAAACTGGGAAAGAATAATTCTGGGTGAATGAAAACACATTTGTATAGTATTACTGTATCAACATGCTTACTATATGACCATACTTAGCTGGTCACCAGAGAAGAGTTCTTGGACTTCATTCATATTCACATACTCCTCTTCTTAACCCTAATGTTGAGGGAATTACCTCTTTAGTTTTAATGAAAGTTGAGCAGAAGATGGAACTCTCACAAAAAGTATTTATTTGCTGACCTCCCTGAATCTGGGCAGAGGAGATAGTGCGTGATGGATTGTATGGAGTAAAAAAAATAACATTATTTGCCTCTTGCAAACTGATATGGCAAAGAGAACATAAATGAAGCAGCATTAAGGCAGCAAAGGAGAAAGGAAAGTGATAACTGACTTTAAAAGATGACTTTAGAAAGGAGAAGAAATATATAGACTGGCTATCCTTATAAAAAGGGGATGAAAGCTCTGAGCTATGGAGAAGGGAGCTGGAGTAAGAAGTGATAGAAGACTTTAGGCAAACTTCAGGTTATGGAAGTAAGCTTTACAGAAAGGCAAACACAAGCAGAAATGGAAACTCTTACCAACTTTTTATCTTGACAGAGGTATAAAAAGCAGAGCAGAGTCCTCTGTTAAATGTGCCGCTGATCAGTATTGCAAGCATTGCAAGCTTTCAGAAAACTTGAGAGAAAAGATAATTTTAACAAATAATACTCGTTTTGTGAAGTCAAGAGAATGGAAACAGTGGGACAGAAAAGACTGTGTGACCCAATCACATCATTCTGATTGAACTCGCAGGTCTTTTACCAGAATGTTGTCAGCCTTAACTATGGGTATTTAACCCACTATTAAGCAGTATCATCAATGTTTGTGGTCTTTAAAAACTGGAATAAGCTTAACCACTCCACTCTAACAACAGATTGTAATACATTAGAAAACCCTCAATTTATTTGCAACTTCATGACTGATAAAGAGTATATTACTTTGCCAAGGCTGTCCCGTTTTGGTGACTGAATTAGTCACAAAGTCCCACAGCCAAAAATCAGCCCTGCATGATTTTATTTTTCTAAAGCCAGCAGTTGCACTGAGTAAGTCAATCACAGGCCAGCTTTTCTACTGCAAGTTCAAGCTGTTATGGAAGTAGCAGAGGTAGAAGCTTCCCAGTTCTTCCAAGGTGTAGCACATCCAGCAAAAGCACAGTCTTGTTTTGCCAAAGATGCAAGGAACTCCAGTGGCAGATGTAGAGAAGCTGGGATTCTGGAGGTGGCTGCAACTTGTATGTCACCTTTCAGCACTACTGGACTCTTGAGGTACCTATAAGGTGCAGAATGAAGGAGGTGTGCAGAGCTCCCTGGCGAACGGTACAGGGTGAAGGAGAGGTTTTAGGGCCATGAGGCCTTATTAAGTGGCACCCAATCCAGTTTTCTTACCACATGGTTTTGCCTTCTAACCATAAAGTAGGTTTAGAAAAGGATGTAGATGTAGATGGTATATGGACCATGTATTTCACCACTAGCTCGCTGCTGTTCAGAGAAAGCAGGTTATGCTGGCAGCATTTGTCAAAGCAAACCTTGAGAAAGCAGGAACATCATGGCACATACAGGTTCAAGAGATTAATTTCCCACCTCTGACACCCCTCTTCAGTCTCCACCCTGCTGTTTTCTTTCTGACCACCTGTAAATGGCAGTGTATTTATTTTTACTTTGCTACATCCAGTGGAATATTCAAAAGATCTGCTAAATGCCACACCTCTCCTACACTAAACTTATATATTCTTGTGCTACAACTCAATAATTTCAAAATATCTGTTATTGCAATATCTGGCTCCTTTTAAGACTTTCCTCACCAGTCAATCTCCAATGCAGTCTCCATCTCTGCCACTCACTTAACTAGTTGCTACTGCCTTCTGCAAGCTGTCTGAAAATACCTTCTAACATAAAAAGAAATGTCACTCTGTAAATGTATACTATGTGCACAGTACATCAGCTCACAGAATCATCATGAAATGTATCATTGCATCCATTGAATTTTATCAAATGTATGCATCATGAAATAGGGGTGATACATGCACCATTTGTGTACATAAACCATGCAGTTTATTCTACACAGAGAGTGCAACATATCAAACCCGCTGCATGTGCTAAACAAACAGCTCCACCTAGTTTCTACATAATGTTATTTCTTAATTCACAGTGATCATGTACTCTTTGAACAAAACTGAAGGTGAACAACAAATTAAAATAGAAAATACTTAAAGCATTTCAATAACATGGAGTAGTCTCAGCTGGACTTCTCACCCTTCCCTATGCAAACTTCCAAACTGGAGCTACACACCGCAAATTCTTTTGACCATCAGTTCCTCCTCCTCACTACATGTGCACTTCCCTGGGAAAGAGTGAATCTGCCAGGCTTCATCAGTGTTAGAGATAAATTTAGACATACTTAGGCCCAATGATCTTGAACTAACCTTTGAATCTGCCAGTTTCAACTCAGCATGGGTAAAACAGAGGTCTCTGTTTTCTATTCAGGTCTTCCATCTCTCTTTCATTTCCTTTCCTGATAGGAAGTGGTTTCCTCTCTGTGCACATAACCCTACATCCTTCAAGCTCTCCCCTACTCCAATTCAGGCTACAACTAAATCTCTCAAGTTTTGGGGCTTTTTGGTGGTTGGTTTTTTTTTTTTTTTTACATTATTTTGTTAAGATACAGCACTTTCCGTTTGTTCATGGAACTACAATTTTTATCTGAGCTTTCAAAAGTTGGTGTCTCGTTAACTGCAGCAACCGCTGGACTGGACTGGAAGCAATCTCCTGAATTCTGGCCAGCAACCTGTCTTAAAAACATTTTCAACAACTTCAACAAGATTCATCCCATTACTAGCCAGGTAACCTTTGCTCTCCCAGATGGCCCTTTCAGAATACTGCTGATTGAGTAGTCAGAAACTTTTCTCTAAATTCTAGGCTAAATTCACTGCTGGACAATTTATGCCCTGTAATCTATTGGATGATATTTGCATAACAAATTAGGTCTTCCACCCTCAGATTTTTTTGCGTTATTGTTATTCAGTATGTCCTCTAGCTTTGAAAGTTGGTTTCTACACTACAGTGCATTGGAAGTGTTAGACATGAACATCTACTCTATCATCTACCCATTACTGTAAAGTTAGTGTGCCTTCATGTGCAAAACTTCAACCTGAGTAGCATCACCAAAATATGAGGCTTTCCAGACCGGCTCTGCTTTGTGCTGGTGATACACTGCATGGTATTGCCTATCTTACTGAGTGTTTAGCAGTTAAGAGCCGCCTCCTCTACTGGCTCTCACTCACTTGTCTTCAATAAGCTCCCCAAAGCCAAGCTGTGGGAACAGCAGAATACAATGTCCTGCAACATCTACTTATTCAACCTTGAATTCCATCCCAAGCTAAATGTCTGTTCCTCTATGTTACGGAGAGGAGAGGGAACTCACAAGCCAGCTGTTATTTCATGTTGCTTTCCCATAGTGATAGAGAAGCTAACTTGGTATTTTCTTCAGGGAGTTTTGAAGAAGGGCTGCCTGGTGGATCTGTTTACCCACAGGCAGGAATTGATTTAATGGATGCTTTCAGAAGTTACCTTCTCAGAAATGTTCATGGACAGTGACTTCACTGCGTAACCATCCTACGCGCAACGGCTGAGCCTGGGACTCCTCACTGATGACTGCATTAGCAGAAATATTGACGAAGTATTTTCTCTGTTCTTTCCCTGCTATTCGTTCAGTATGTACTGATGATGTAAGAACAGAAAGAGCACGTCCTTACCGAACTGTACAGGTGGTATTTAAAGGGCTTGGTATTCTAGCTATTATATGCCAGCAGGTCACATTTACAGTCACAAGATGGCAGCATAAAATAAGAGATTACTGGTACGTTGTATTTGTTGCTTATGTGTATTGGTTGAATTTCAGTTTGATTCTATACTATTAATGCTGAGTTTAGCAGTGCCAAAAACATTTACCTTCGGTGCTAAATTTAGTAACTATTTTCCAGAAGCATAGTCACCTTTTTATTTCACATTTTCCTACAGAATCCCAGGCCTTTCTTTCAAAATCTGCTTATCTTTGGATTTTCTTCATAGTGAGTCTTTCAAAGAGAAACTGCACTTATAAGCAGACAAGCGCAAACAATTTATATCCATGTCAGAATTATACCACAGAGCGTGATAGTTCAGCTACTGGCAAGAACTCTTCACTGGCAACTATATAGATCTGATAGACATCCACATTAAAAATAAAAATTACAGTGCAGTGAAAGATGCATTTTTAAAAAATCAAGGGATTGCTCACAAATACAAACCTGGAGGCATCAGTAAGACAGAGTAGTGAACAGAGCTCTGATCCGAAGGTCCCTGAGGTCAACAGAAAGCTAAGAAATGCCATAATTAAAAAGGATATATCCTAGCACAGGCATGTGCAGCCCCTGGAGTACACTGGCCTAGTCTAAATGTCTCCCATAACTTGTCCTGTCTGCTCGTTGTCCCCCAGAATTTGCAGGAGTCGAGCCATAGGCAGGATGACAGACTACCCAGAGCATATTTTTATCCTACTCCAAATATTCACCCAAGAACGCTTTGACACGTCCGGCAGAGACCTCTGCAAGCGGTGGGCAGACTTGGTCTGTCAATACGACTAGCTGCACCCAGGTATTTTGGGGAGCCTTTTGGTTTTGCCTTGCTGTCGTTCTTCGTTAACCTAGCTGGGGCAAGTCTCTAGAATAAAAAATATATTTAATTGCTGATTGTTTCCACAGTTCACAATGCTTTGTATTATTACTAAAGAGGTTAATCACTTAATGTCAACATAGATTGCTGGCTTGTTATCATTATTACAGGTATGCAGATTCATTAGGCTACGTCACTAATATTTCCACAATACCCATATAGAGAATGTATACTCAAACCTAATGGAATTTCTTCATCAAAGAAGTGATCAGTCTCTACACTTTTTTCTCCTTCAAAATGGCATAAATTCAGAATTTACAAATTAGGAAGGGGTGAGTGGCTGGGTGAGAGACCCAGAAGCAAAGAAAGCCACTGAGACCATGTGGAAGCAGAAGCCCAGGTGAAGTCAGATGCACTGGTGCTGCCTCCAGTTTGGACTGGGTTATGACAGCAGAGTGAGGTAGAGACCGGTGTCCACCAATAAACGAGACATGAATGATCTCTGTCAGCTTGCAATCCTTTTGTGCCAATTTTGTCAAAGCTGCAAAAGGAGGTGAAAGCATAATATAGCAGAGGGCTGAGGTGTGCCAGAGCTAGTCCTCTACTTCACCTAGCTCATTCACGGGAGTGCAAACATGGAAAGGCAGCACACAGCCACTTTGGGGTCCCTTTTGTGTTTAAGTGGATAATTCTTCTCAATTACTGGTAATTGCTCATTGTGTGGTCTTTTAAAAGACCTATCATACTGGAATCCATAAAATCTACGCATGTTTTGGATAAACAGGTAACCATGGCCACAGCCGATGAGACCTCTACTTACTATGAGGCAGTAACCTGTCTCCAGCATCCCATCTTCAACTCCAATGGATTTCTTAGGAGGAAAGAACAAGAAATCCTGAAGCGTACCAGGCTGGAATAAAAAGTGTTCCTATAGGCAGATTTTTCTAACTCCCATCAGTTAAAATTTGGTACATGTCCAAAAGAATGAAGCTTAATCCTTACCACAGAACTGAATCTTTACCAACGCAATTCTGAATATTATACCTTCATTTTCTATTTGAAGCTGTTGTGTAGCATAGCTATATGCTATTAAAAGAGCTTTTCTTTACCCCTATATTGACTGAATTTCAGTTGTGGAGATAGTCCTATGCTTTTCACCAGATTTTTTATATATAGTTATTTCCAGCAGGCATGATTACACAATCCCTAGAGGACAAAGTGAACCCTTACTAGCTTATTTCTGAGTGCTTATCCAACCAACACTGACATGAATGATCTTAGATATCACCATTCTATTTAATTAGGCTAGGATTTAGTGGTTCTTGTCAATTTATTGTAGCTATTTATATGATTCTAGGAAAAACACAAAAATAAAATTTTCATGTGGGGCCTATATATTTTAAATACAAGCTTGTGTTGATAAAAAGATTAAAAACCGCTATCATTTTCAAGAATAACTGAAAGTCATTGTGCTTTGGACAATTTAAATAATCCTACACTTACCTGTTACATCAGCAACCTTCGCATCCATCTTGTAGTGAGAAAGAAAACCTCCTTGCTTGTAGAAAGCACCTTGTCCTTTCCCTTTGTTACCTGGATGAGCTAACAAAATATGTCTATAATAGTAACTGTTTTGTTACCTCTCACAGCTATGTTCTTCATTGCCTTCTAGCTCATTCTTTTTTCATTGTTATCACTTGATTTGTTATTATTATAATCTCCAGTTTAGATAGGAAAATTCTTGGAACAAAATCTTGTTGTGCTTTATTTGTGGGGGAGATGCTATGAGTTTATATGACAGTACATAAACAACTGCAACAATCAAGCAAAGGAAATCCAGATGTAAATCAAAGTTATGGAATTTGCCTTCCTGTTGTATTTCCTGTTTGAGGATTTCAGAGATATTAACAGATGTCACTGAGTCAAGCATCACAGTTCTGTGAAAAGGTGGCATATGTAATAGTATCCTCATTTTATATATAAGGAAAAAATGCTATAGAAATAATGATTCTACTCCTGGAATAACAAAAGAGGCATGTTGATTGCCCATGCTTTAATCATAAACTGTTCTATTCTGCTCAGGTTTTAAATGGTCATTTGTAAGTCTTCTACTGCAGAGAAATCCCTTACTTAGCCCCTCTGGCTGAGAAGCAGGCATGCTTTTCATTTGTTCCAAATTGATGAGATGGCTTTTTACTAAAATAGTCTACTTTTTGTTCTGTGCATTTCATTTCTAGTTGGATTCAAATGTCAACAAATTGATCCTTGGCAAACCAAGCTTTCCACTATATAATGTCATTTCCTGATGAACTAATTACTTCACTGTATCAGTTGAAATACTGCTTTTAAAGTAATTGGGGACTTACATATCCATGTTCTTTATGCAAATTAAAATGAATAGCTATACTTAGTAAATGGGAAAACTGCCTAAGTGTTAGAGCTGTTCCCAACCTGGAAATCTATGCCCCAGAAGAGAAATTCAGTTGTTAATCCACTCCTGAATTTAAGTTACAATTTTTAAACCTGTGTGCCTAAATTGACACTCCTCAACCCAGATGTAAAATTCTAAATAACAAGTGGCTCCCTTAGAAAACTGTTTGTCACCTCCAACTGCTCTAACCCAGTAAGACTTGTCAGTGCTCTCACTTTCTCAGTGCTGAATTATCTGCTCAATTACTTCCTTGAAAGCCCACAGAAATCAGGCTTTGTTGCACAGAAAGAGCTGGCTCAGGATCAGTCTATTACTTAACTTCCCAAAACAGGCGGCTTCTAGCACCACAGTGTTTAAGCAGTCATTGCAAACAAATGGGGGGGTGGTCCTCTCTCCCAGGACACCAGTTATTTTCCAGAGTGAAACACTCAACTCCTGGCCAGACCTTCAGGACACTATTATGCTGATTGTGTGGCTGATTCAGCCAGGCATTACACCCGCTCGCTCAAGTTGGGCTAGAGGTCTAAAAGATCAACAACAATATTCAGGCAAAGTTTTAAAAATTTGGCTACTGAGGACATGAACCAAGCACAGCTAAGGAGGTGAGAACAAGATCTGCCATGGAGACACACTGTGGGAAAAAAGGGTGAATTGGCACCATGAGCAATCTTAACTCACAGCATCGGAAGCCAGGAGCCTGCTGTGAGTAGGAAAGAGTAAATCAGAAGACATAGTAGTTCTGTGAACATTATTACCTTTTTTCTGTTAATTCTCAGGTATTGCTTTATTACTTTTGCTTGTCCATATCATGGAGTCCGATTTAAATGTATGCTTGTGCTCTGCAGACACATCAGGACATATAATTGAACCATCTTACTGGAAGTGTGAAATACTTCTATTAAACAAGGTGTGCTTTGTATATTACCATAAAGTATGCTGCTTGCAATTAAGATGATAGTTCTGCATTTCATCCAAGGGGCAACACTCTGACATTCTTCTTATTTTAATTGATAATTCTCCTGATTTCATTTCACACAATCTCACTTAAGGAAAGGGGAGAACAATTGTTACGGATTGTGAAATATAGGAGTATTGGGAGGGAACTGAATGTGCCAGCTGGGAATATACAAAGGAGGGAATGAGTCATGTAACTTCCAGTCATTCGGAAAGGGGTCGTCCTGACTGGGCAGGACTGCAATTATTGAAATTTATATATCAAGCATTTATTCTTGGGTTGAATGAATAAATGATCTGCTAGCAGATCATAATGATCATAAATGATCTGCTAGCAATGCTGTGATAAAGGTTCTGTCAGCAATTATATTATAGGGATTTATAATACAGAACTAAAATAGTGCATCCTGGTCACTGAAATACCTCCAGAGTCAGACTTTGGCTCAAGTTATCATAACCAAGCAGCTGACTAATGCCCACAAAAATATCCGTATGCATAGGAATCATCTTTGTGCAAGCTGGTTGGGTAATTGCTTGTCTAGGGTTCTTTTTGCTTATAAACATCTCTATAGAATGTATGGGTACTTCATTACGTGAACACCATTTCTGTGTGCAGGTGCTCTAAACAAACACATGAACGTCAATGCATACCTGTGCAAGTTTTTTAGGCCAAAACAAGCCATTAGATTGTAAAGAAGCATATATTCTTAAGGCTGAGTTAGAAGTTACTCTAGTACTCCCCAGTAAATCCCAGTTACAGAAATGCTGACAGTACTTTAAACATAATAGTGTGAAGAGACATCATTTACAGGACTTTTTCTTAGTCAGCTGTCTGTGTTTGAAAATATCCTTTCATAAGATTTTCCAGAAAGGAATATATTTCATATTGTTTTAATTAAATTGCTGGATTCTTTAACCAGTTGACAGTTTCCCCAATACCTGTGTTCTGATATTCCAAATGTGAACTCAGCAGCTGACAGATGGAATGTCAGCTTTTACTCTTGATGACCCTCCGTGAGTTCTGTCAACTCTTAATGTGGCTTTGGTGCATATAACTTGTAAATTACAGGATCTCACAACAATAATAATTTGAAAATGGAAAGGAAAAACATGTTTAGTTAATGCTTTGCTAGTTGATGCAAATGTAGGGCAGGTAGGGTTACTTTGCAGGAATATCAAGCATTTTCACTGTAAGTGCCTTTCTTTATGATCTGCCAGGGCTGAAAGAGCAATCCCAAACGCATTCCAGTGCATCTTGTTACTCATCAAGGTAGAGCAATCCTCCTGGAGTTCCAAATGGTAATTGGATTTGTACAGAGCCTGCCAAATTAAAATTGCCTGCTTCAAAATATAAAACTTGAGCAAAAAAAGGATGGGAAATTTTGAGTTCCAGTTGACAATGTATTCTTATCTCATCATGCTACTATACAGGGTCTTTGGTGTGTGACATGAGAAATCACTCCCTTGATGCAGTAACTGTGCTATCGATAGACACAATTTGCTATCAATAGACACAGTTTGATATATTGATAGACACAGTTTGTGAATACATCAAAAATCTGCGTCTGCACACTAACATATAAAAGATCATGCAGACTACATTGGCATTACTGGAATTAAATCAGAGTTGAATTTGATCCAAATGCTGCTGTCATGTTTGTAGGAGTTAATAACAAAAACAATAACTAAAGCAAAAAACAACCTCAAGGGAAGACAGTTATTAAAAAATGTAGCACTGAACCCTTGCCTGAAAGAGACTGGCTGATTTTAGAACATTTCTAATGTTAAAACAATACTTAGCTCCTACAGTTGATCTTGATTTCAATATTCTGTTGTCATGTGTATGTAAATAAACATTTGCATGTGTTTATATATAAAAACAACATCTGTGTTCATGAAGAGCAGTTCTGTGTAAGGTTTTTCACTTTCATTATACTGTGCACAGTGGATTAGGTGATCCGTACCTATTATAGCATTGTTCAAATAGCAAATAACAATTAAATTAAACAATGAAAGATCTCTTCTTTCAAACTTCAAATAATTCAAAAGCAGTCCCAACCTCATGAAAACTGAAGTCAACTGAAGGTCATGACTTTATTTCAACTTACAATGACTGAAGGTTTGGCTCAGAGCCATTAGTTGTACATTTATAAGCAATACATCTCCTTTTCTATGTATGCTACAGTTCATGTTTTTCATGTGCAACTGTAATTACAAAATGAGCCATGATTTTCAGAAATAGGAATCTAAACTAGAGGTCCCAGACCCTCTTAACTGATTCAGTTGGTCCTACAGGAGGCTCAACATTTCTGAAGAACACATTTTTACTGCCTAAAATAAGAAAAGCACTTACCCTTATGTTTAAATTTAACACATTTGAATTCTCTCCTGAGTAGAGATGCTTTCCAGAAGTGAGAGACTTAAGATCCTATCTAGAGATCTCACAATCTAATTTTAGGCACAAAGCTTGTATGTATGTATATATCTGCATACTTTATCATAATAGAAATGCTCTTGCTGATCTGAGATTTTCAACTTATTAAAATCAATACAGCTGTTTACAGCAACTCTGATTGCTAATGATTCTTATAACAGAGATTTCCATCGCCACTTGGGTTTGGCATGACTGAAAACTCATATTGTAAAGTCAGGCACAAAACCCAGGCCTCTCTAAATTTGGAATTTCACCTATGCTCCCTGGACCTGAAAAATACGAAGAAATGGTAGACTGAAACTTACACATTAAGAAACCAATTTTTAGAGCTAACTTACTTTCTGACACCTAAACAAAGCACCAACCACCTTCTGTCTGCGGCTGGGAATTTCATTCTTAGGTACAGGAAACTCACATTTAGGTGCTGAGACCCTCTTCTGCAGGTGCCCTTCTCTTCCCAGTTCATGACTTTTGGAGCTCTTATAAACGTTTTTCCATCTGCATTTTCTCCACCGATTTCCTCCCACCTATTCCCCTCACACCTCATGTCTGGCTTAGCTCTGCTGAGGAAGCAGCTGAGGATGGAGTCAAAGGCAGCTGCACTCTTACTTTGTAACACTTAAAACCACCTTGTCATGTATAGAGCCATCTTTAAATGTTATGTAGTATAGCTACAGGTATGTAACAAGAGAAAAAGAGGAAAGAAGAGATTACAAAACCTTTCTTCCAGCACGTCAGGATGAAGATTGTGATAAAGTATCTTGAAATCAAAGAGATTTAGGAATCTCCCTGCTACTTTACTTTCCAATGTGTGAATCTTATGGGGAAATGCCCCATATATCCCTGAGTTCAGTTATGTTGATGTTGAAAAGACCATTTGCTGCTTTTCTTACACAATAGGTGTCAGAGGTTCAGGTATCTGGGCTCCAACAGAGGCAGCAGTTTAAGTATTAGTTGTGGCATTTTGCTCAAGATATAAATCCTGAAGAAATCTTGACACTGAGAAAAGGAGATCAGACCATGGGCAGGAAAAAACTGTCACTGATGGTCACAGAAAAAGTATTGACTTGATAAAAACATTCAAGATATCTGACAGGGAAAGAGCTATAAAAATATTACACTAGAGAAGTCCTAGGAGTCTTCATAAAAATGAAAGAATATTATGAAATCTATTTTTAAGGTAACGTGAGCATGTTTTTAAAAACCTGTAATACTGAACTAACCTTCTGTACCACTGCCCTTCAGTCCTCCTTGAACTATGGTCCCAGGATAAGATGCCACATAAAAGTATCTCAAAAGAATTATTTCTTCCAAAAATTTCAAAGATAGCAGGTGTGGAAAATCAGGCTGTCACTGGAAAGCACCATTGATTTTAACTGTGCAGCAGCTCCTGTGCTATATAATACAGTATCCAAAGCAAACAAATAATGGAAATGTACTAGTGAGAAGTCAAACCCGACTTTCAGGTACTGTAGTATTGCATAACATGATTTGTACTTGCATTATTCAAGGACATGCTGATGTTGAGTAATGCCCTTAGCTTACCTAGGAGTCAACCTAATCTTCAGTGAGCCTACAGCTCAGGAAAAAATATGGTAAACTCTAGCATTGTAAATTTTATACTGAGATAAGAAAAAAAATTAGTAAGTGA
This sequence comes from Gavia stellata, assembly GCF_030936135.1. Lineage (NCBI taxonomy): Eukaryota > Metazoa > Chordata > Aves > Gaviiformes > Gaviidae > Gavia > Gavia stellata. Next base: position 17,420,255 of record NC_082598.1, on the reverse strand, counting down.
AACACATAGGGTGCTAGTGTCTATACAACAATTTCTTATACCAGTTATTTTTCATATGTGATGATTATTCCATGCAAAAATTCATGTGCTGCTTAGATGTTGAACATAAAATGGAGGAAAGAATCTTTACATGATTTTTCTTCTGTGGGCGTAAACAGATATTTTTAACTTCAGCTACCAAACAGAACTGACTGAGACAGAATTAGATTATACTTCCAACCAATACTTTTGTACCTTGCAAATATATGACAGCTGCAATTCTGAAAGATCTAGAACTAAGTTTGTTAATATCAGTTGTTGCTAAGAGATGCATTGCCTTTAGTAGAAGAATGAATATGCACCCACATACTAAGTGGATCGATGAACTACAAGTCCCAAACTCAATACAAAACAACTTGTTTATATTACAAAAGGGCTGGAAAATATTTTATTGTGGAAAAAAATCAGCATTATTGCACTTTGAATTCATCATGAGTTTTGTTGACTTGCCTTCTCACGGAAGGTGTATGCAGTGATGACATTTTTAAAAATGAAGAAGGATTGACAATCACATTGAAGACTGTAACTCAATATAATTCTTGCAGGAGACTCAAGAAATTAAACCATTACAGCATACATTTTTAGTATCTAGTCTTTTTTGAATGATATTGCAATGTCTAAAGAAGTTTGAGCCTCACTGACAAAAAGCTTACAATGGAAGATAGATACCAGATGTTTTCATATAGTTATGAGTATTGCAGTTACTCATAACTGTTTCCTGTTATTATAATAATTTTAACACCTGCCTCTTCTTTATTGCTAGTTAATATATTCTCCAGTTTCACTTACCTCTGCTTGGTACAGTACACTGAGTTTTCACACTTCTCTATAGAGACTTTTTCGTATTTCCTAACCTATGTCCATAATTTACTTCTCATATGGAATATAATTTTGTTGACAGATTTTTTCCATGTTTGTATTGCTCTCTAAAAAGAAGATGTTACCTGACCTCTTTTTAGCACACTTCACTGATAGACCATCTATGTCAAGAGAGGATATTTGAGTGGGTGTGGGTAAGCGACATAGATGGCAAGGTCTGAAAAGACAACAAAGTTCTGCCAGCAAAAAGCGCTACGAAAAATTATTATCCATTTTCTGAGCCTTCTTCTTAATGTCCTTTTGTTGGGTCTTGTGGGGAAAAAAATCCATTACAAAAAAGGAGTTTTAGACTGTGTAAAAATGTTCTTTAGAAAAAGACCATCCTCACTAGGAGACAGAGTAGTTGCAGCAATGAGTACTCAGGGAACTGAACTGGACACACTATAAAAGTTTTAATACTTGACAGTGCCAGAATAAACTTTCCTGATATCAAATTAGCAAAAATCCCTCTGTGATGATTATGTATAAGACACATTATAGGTCAATAAACTTTACTCCAGTATATGTATGGAAAATTTAAGGCAAAAAATGAAGCAGCTTGCGCAAGGTCCCAAAGATCAGCAGTGCTGACAGTTCTTATAAAAGTAACTCTTAATTCCCAGTCTGTATTCACTGTACGACCATCCTAATGGTTTTTGCTATTGTATGAATGAAACTGCTTTTTCTCCTTGGAGACAGTCATTACTTTGAAACAATCCTCCCTTCCCCCCCCACCTGCTAATTATCTCTTGGGGGAAAAAAGTGAAACTCCAGCTCTGGGAACATAGATAGGGCTGTGTCTTGTTCTAAGAAAATCGCTTCAGGAAAAAGATTGGTGAATGGTTATGAAACTGCAAAGTGGATTCTGACCTGCTGCAGAGTCACTTCGTAGCATGTCTCATAGCAGATAAGCTATGGAAAGCAACAAAATGCAGCTTCTCGTGCCCAAACAGCAGATGGTCCTAGATAACTCCCAACAGCAGATATCGTAATGAGCCACTATTTCCTGTATGAACACTGCTAAAATTTTTCACTAAACAGCTTTTCCCCTCTGACTTGGCTAGTTCAAGGACTCAAATATCTGAAGACTGGATTTTGCTGCAGTTGGGTTGACCTTCTGAAAGTGGCCACCGTGCCAAAATATCACATGTAATAGTTGAAATACACACATCTTTGCATGTGGAAAAGAACACATTAAAATTCTGGCCAATGATGGCTTACAAACTGGAAGTACAGAAAAAACATACAGAAAGACTCTATGGGTAGAAACTTGAGGGTAGCCACTCAATGTGCTTTTGAAGCATCAAAAATATAAGCGAATTCTTAGCTGAACTCTATTGCAGTCATACTATTATGGTGCCTTCAGCTGAACCACTTCAAGGGAAAAACTGGAAGACCTTGTAAACTACGCAAGGTTATCTTGGGTCAATGCCTGAACAGAAAATGTATGCACTGTCACAACTGGTGCTGGCAATTCATTAGATAGCTTCTCAGTGGGCCTGAAGGAAGAAGAACATAGCTGGTTGTTAGATGATGCTTGGTGCTGCAAACACCATCATTTTGGTAAGACTGATAACAAGGCTGTGACTATTTGTTGTCCTTAAATATGCAACGCATCTTGTGGATGGATATAGCTTTTATATACAGTTGGAAGGAGGGAAACAGAATATCTCTCAGGGTGTCATGTAACTTTGGATGGACTGCAACAGCACTCCTGCTGAGGGAATTTTTCAGCTCTTTTTAGAGCTCTTTGTTCTGCATCCTATTTTTCCAACTGCTTTTTACATCTGCAGAGAAAAGATGGGAGAAGAAAGCCCAAACTGATAACGTGTAGTAGCTATCACTGTTAGCTCCCTGTATGATACCCTTATTACACATTATGAGCGCCTGTAAAAAGTGCTCCACTGCCTGAAAATATCAAGACTTGGATTAATCCTACCAGATTTTAGGCATTTAGAACCACTAATGCCGATGGAAATGGGCACCTCTAGTCTATCCAAAGCCTGAAATGCTCTTTGAGACAACTGTACAATTAACTTAGAGTCATTGAAGAAGACCACTATGGGCTTCCAAAGAAAGAATAAAGCACTCTTTGTTTTCCCAGGACGAGTGGCTAAATATTAAACTGACTGAATCTGGCCTCTGAATGCATGATAAGAACATGAGAACTGAATGTGAAGGAGATCTTGTACTTGAAATTCAGGCCAGGTATTTTGTCCTCGTGCCCGTGTGAATTCCCCCTGCAAACAAGTGCTTCGCTGTTACCTTTAGCTCCCTGCTTCTTATATTCATGTTTACTCTTGTATAAATTATAAGCACTTTGAGACAGAAACAATTATTTTTCCTTAATATGGCCTCTGACAAGCCCTATCACCGCCAGTATCATGCTGCCAGTAACTAACAGCGTTGCCAGCATCAGCATTTCATGAAGGACGAGATTTCAGACCCTGGCTCCTGAGCTGGCGGGGCTGGTTGACCTTTTCAGGCTCCTCGAGCACGGCACCTGCCCTCGGGTGCCCGCCGGGGCATTGTGAGCTCCACGCGAGCCAGGTGACTACAACAGCACCCATCCCTCAGGCAGGTGGGCTCGTCCCTCGGGCAGGTGGGCTCGGCAGCAGCGACTCCTTCCAGAGGCCTCTTGCGGGAAGAGCTACACACGCCCGGGGAGCGCAAGTCTGAGACCTCAAGTGCCCGGTCTAGGCCAACACGTGTTGCGCAGTTCATTGAAATGCTGTTGGCTTTAGAGTTAATAATTCATCTCTCACTTTCCATTTCCAAACAAGGTCTTTATTTGCATTGCGCGGGGTAGATTAATCACGTTATTTGCAACTGCTTTGAACCACTGACCCCAGCCCGAGTGGCGGGTGCAACTATGGCCATTACACACTTGTTTCTTACGACAACTGCGCAGGGCCCACTAGATCTCTCCCCTAACACAGATATATTTATTTGCGCCCAGCAGTGTCTATAAAACCAGAGTACGCTTCGAGGCCGGGCAGAGGCTTCAGAAGACGCTGAAAAGAGGAGAGACTCGAGCGCGGGGGTCCCGGCACCTAAACGGTTAACGGCGGCGCTGCCGCGGCAAGATGGCGCCGCGCCGGCTTCGCCCCCGCCCCCGCCCCCCGCGCCGGGCACTCGCGCGGCGACCGGGCCTCGCCGCTGTCGCGCGGTGATGAGTCACCGCCAGGGGCGCGGCGCGGCGCGCGGCTTGGGGGCGGCGGGCGCGGAGCGGGCGGCGCTGCTGGCGGCGAACATGGCCGGTGTTGCCGAAGCCGCTGCCTCCGCCGCCGCGCCGGGCAGCGGCGGGGACGGGCGGCGCGGCGGCGCCCCGGAGCAGCAGGATAGCGGCCGAGGAGAGCCGAAAACTCTCTGGGGGAGCAGCGAGCCGCGGCCGCCTCCCGCCGGCTCGGGGCAGTCGTCCCCGCAGCAGCGAACGGAGACGCTGGGCTTCTACGAGAGCGACCGGGGCAGGAAGAAGAAGCGGAGCCTCTCGGGTGAGGGGCGGCGGCGGGGCGGGAGGCCTCCTCCCGCAGGCCGGGGCGGGTGGAGGGCAGCGAGGGCCCCCGGGCTGGGTTGCCCTCCACGGGAGACCGGGGTGGCCGCGGCGGTGTTGCCCGGGACGGGCGGCGCCTCCGGCGCGCGTCGCCAGCGCTGGCTCCTCGCAGCGCCGCCCGGCCCGGCCCGGCCCGGCCCGCTGAGGGGCCGGGGTGGGTGCCTGAGGCGGGGCTGAGGGCGCGGCGGCCGCCTGCCTGTGCAAACTCCGGCGAGCGACTTCAGAAAGTGCGCCGGGACCTCGCGGGCCTGGGGAGCGGCGCCGTTCGGCCGCCCCGGTAGCGGGGCCGGGCGGGGAGCTTCTCCGCCGGCTGCGCTGCCTCTTCGCTTCCTGTCCTCAAGTTTAGTCAGCGAACTCGCCCGTCAGTGAAGTAAAGCCCCTCGGCGTGACTGGTTGTGTCCCCGCTTTCCACACGAGCGTGTTCTGGAAGGGGAGCGGGGGCAGTGAGCCCCTGTGCCCTGGCATGCAGCATGTTAATTGGTAATTGTCAGGAGGTTATTAAGCAACAAAGGCATCATCCATCGAAGTGTCAGACGCTGAAGTTGAAACTCGGGTTGTTAGGCTTGATGCCTGCCGAGGAGTGACTGCAGGGAGTGCGTTGCACGGCGGTTTTTGACAGGAGCAGGAGCAGGGCGGTTCAGACCTGGCTCCTGCGTTTCCGGAGCCCCACGGGCCGGGAGGGCTGCGGGCTCGCTTAACTTTCTTGCCGAAGTACGAGAAATGCTTCGTCGTCTTAACTTTTCTTCTTATGTACACGTAGCTATGAGTCCAATAGGCTTTGATTCTGCGACTGAAATAACGGTGCTGTTAGAGCCTTGAAGCGGTATGCGGATTATTAGAAGTCTTTTAAACTAACTGTAGTTTACTAACTGAGGATTTTATAGGGAAAAATAAGGGAAAATGTCATGGCCTTTGCTATCAATCTGCACCTATATTTACATTTACACTTGAACTGGTTATTTCAGGTATCTACAGAGTAATTTTTGAAAATAGCCCTGCCTTTTTCGTAAAAATTGTCACTCAGTGTGGCAGGGTTGATTTAGTGTTGGTGAAGTTATAAATAACTTTATTAGCAACATGTTCTTAATTGAGTGGTTTGCTGAAAAACTGGAAAATGCTCAAAGTGCTGTTCAAATTTCCAGGCTTTCTGCCTCAGTGTTGGCTTGAATGTGATACCGCAGGTTTTATACAAAAAAAAACAAGAAAAAAAAGAAAAAAATAGGAATCGGGATTTAACTTAAATAATCTGCCAGCAATTCAGTGCTTTCCTTCTAAGCTTGACGGGTGCTATGTCCATTTCTGACATATGTCATAGGACATGCAGCATCATTGGCTGCACTTCTCTGGTATTGATCAAACTGATGTAATTTCCATAGTTGTAAGGAATTGACTTGATTATAATATTATGAATTGCTTTGTGGAGAAAAAAAGAATGGTCAAGATAAATCCTGATGTGCCTGAAAGGGAGCTGAACAAATAACTTCATGAAAAGTAAAGAAATTGTTACTTATGTGTGTGTGATTTCCTAATGATCTTCCAGCAATTGATTTTAAATTTAAAAATAGTTAAAAATCATTGGCGCTCTCTGACTCTTCAGACCAAGAAAACATTAGAAGAGCAGGCTACTTGATAGAGCAACTAAAAAGTCTAACTCATCTAATGGTAGCAATATGTTAAATAGTAGATAGAAGTAGGGTTTTTTCAAGATGGTAAAGCAGGACCACTACTGTACAGAGAAGTTGTTTAGAGGGAAGGGAATACTTGTTTTTTAAAAAAATATTGAGCTGTTCTAGTCTTGATTGATTTATTTGAGTGTTTATGGAAGAAGTGTGTATTTAGGAAGTGAAGTGAGTGCCTGGAATTGTTGCATTTAGGATTAAAGCTATGATTATATAACAATAGAAGATTATTGAGGTGCAGTGCATTTCACATTTGCACAAATTTTCCTCTCCATTTCTGGTTAATGGTTATCCTTTGTGTAGCTATGCATTGAAGTATAACTTAGGTAAATCATTATCTTTTTACCTTGAAGGAATTAGTGGCCTTTTATGTTTTGAAGATGCTAGTGCTTTTCTATCCTGAGGTGGGGAAATAAATGAGAATACTTCAAGCATTAAGAGTATGCTGTTTGAACAGTTTAAACATAGGCCACAGTCTGAAACTTTCTGACTATAAAGGAGGGAAACTTGAAGCAGGTAAGGAATTTGAAGTAGGAATTAGCGTGTTTACTTACTTTTAAAAGAAAATTATGCTTTGATAGCAGAATTAAGCTGTTTTTCAGATGATTTATTACTCTGTCCTGCCTTGGTGTCTCATCCTGTTCTTTTGCTTACCCTGTTTTTCCTACAGGGTCAGCCGCTGATCTGTTTCACAGCTGGCACAGAACTAGGGCTGATTCTGGGTGGCAGTAAGTTCTCAGAAAGGAGCTGTCTGAGCGACTGTGTGCTTCAGTGCATCCCCTGTCACTGGAGAGACTGTTTTGCAGTCACAGTCTGGAGCTTGTGTATTGATCAACCTCAGTCATAAGGAGTGATTATCTCTTAATGTCTAGGGCATTAAGGTGGAGGAAACTTAAAATCATTTGGTTTTCAACAATAGGCCCATGAACCAGTTTGTGTGAGGTAAGGAGGAGTGGGAACAAATAGCTTATTAGAATATCTCAAGTTGGAGGGGGCCCGTGAGGGACCCATATGTTACTCCAGTATGGTTGCCCATATGCGTATATTTACTTCGCAGGAAACTTCAGTTGTTTGAGATGCATTATCTTTAAGTTAGAGAAGGCTGGTTATCTGAGGTGAAAGAAAATACACCTGGGCAGTTAACAGAGTAGTTAATTCATGTGTTTATACCTAAAGTTAACTCTTTTAACTTTTTAAACAAGAAAGAATTGGGAAAACCAAAAAAAGTTACAAGTGATAGTGTTACAAAGGAAGACTCTAGAAAACAAGTTTGCAAGAGATCTGAACAATGATTTAGTGGTATGAACTTCTGCCTTATTTCACTGGAATGACCTTTGATTGAAACTTTACATGTCAATATTAGTTTTTTACTACTCATTAAACTACGTGTTGGTTTTTTTGTTTTAAAATAAATACCTTTAAGGCTTACAGTAGCTTTGGCCGACTTACCAGAAGTGGATCAGGAATATATAAATCATCAAAATCACTATCCAAACAAGCTCATACAGGGAAAAACTGTTCAGTTCACTTAGTTTAAAGCAAATTATGATTTAAATGATTTATTAACAATACATGATTAACCAGCAGTCAGTGAATTATATAGCTGTGATCAGTATCAGCAACATGATACATCACAATTCTAGACATACACAGAATGTTATTACAGCACCACAAAATGCCTGTTTGTAATCTCCAGAAGTTCTAATCACACTCAGTACATGTGCCACCCCACCCCCGCCCGGCAGTTTAGGTTGTAAGAACACCCTGCCTCTAGTTCTTTTATACTTCTGTTTGAGCTGATTCCTTCTTTGTTTTAAAACTTTGTCATTTTCTGGCTACTCTTCCAGCTAATGGTCATCATCTTCAGTGTGATGAATATCGAGAAGCCACTATATCAGACAGTTTTGGATGAACTCTTCACACGTAGCATCTATACTTGCATTCCTCTCTTAACAGCTGTTATCTAGGCTGATTTACTAAGGGTGTATTATACAGCCTCTTTCTCCCCCCGAAAATGTGGAACATTGTACCATGTAAGGTCCATCCCTGCCCCCCCCCCCCCTCCCCCCCCCCCCCCCCCCCCAGCTAGTAGTCACTAAGACTTTGGCTAAAATCTGAATTTACTGTTTATGAGCATGTTCTTGTGTCATCATAAATGTACTGTAGCTTTTCATCTGTCTGTCTAGATAAGTGATTTCCATCTTGTGGATGCTGTGTAAACATGGAGAGTTTCTATTTTTAAATGTCAATAATAACCAGAAATGTTGAACTTTATTGTCAGTTCTGAAGTGTTACCAGGAGGTAGTAATGTCAGACCTTGTCAGTGAGTGTTGAAGCTTGAGCTCAACCTCTTTGTACTGACAGCCTGAATTTTCATAATTTAATTTCGTATTTTATTTCCTTTTTGCAAGACCACTCTGCACAAGGTATTTTTTTAGAAGCCATATGAGTTGACTAAACGTAGGTCAGTCAGCTTTTGGCTTATTTACCTACAGCTATTAAAATGCAGAAGACCTGTACATGCTTGATGGCTTTTCGGTCTTGAAAGACTTTGGTCTGATGATCAGATGATCAGCATGCTTGTACTGTTTGTGCACTGAATCACTTGGGATCATGTATCCATGAACATTTTGATCTTACAAAAAGTTGTTCTGTAAAATAAAGAACAAGTTGCTAGTGTTGCTGAGTGAGAAAATAGCTTTTAAAAAGTCTAAAGTAGAGCTTAATAGATTTAGGAGGACTGTCAGTACGTTAAGGTTTAGATCCACTCAGCATATTGCATTCAGCATAGCTGCTTTGAGTAATGTTTTGGACAAGTTGGATGTCTGATGAAAATGATTGGCTGGGAAAAGTAGCTTGTTTGTTTGTTGGGAGGCAACAGGGGAATGGGAGAGCATAGGACTTGCTTCTCATATAGCTCCTTCCATACCAAATTATTTGACAGTCTGGTTACTACCAGCAGAAACCTTCTGGGTTAGATGTGATGTAAATGAAGCATGTAGCAAGTAACAAAAGCATAGCAGTCTTCTCACTCTTTTGGAGGTCATGCCTGAAGTGTCTTCTGCTTATGTGTGTTCCTGAATGTAGATCTTTCATTGCTGAGATTCATCAGTGCTGAGCTAACAAGAGGCTACTTCCTTGAACACAATGAAGCAAAATACACAGAGCGGAGAGAGAGAGTATACACGTGCATGCGGATACCAAAAGAACTGGAAAAGGTGAAGTATTCTTTAAGATTTGTTTTAATTTAGAGGTGAAACCTGTTGCATTAAATTATTTAAAGAAATACTTATTTTTCAAACACCTTTGCTACTAAAAAAGATTTAAACATTTATAATGATTAATTTTCAGTGTCAGTAACTTAAACATTTGTGTTCCAGGCTTTTTTGCCTATGCTTGCTTGTCGCTGCTGGCAACTCATGGCCACTTGTTGATGTTATTAGCAGAGATGGACATGACTAACTTTCAAGTACAGATGATGACAAATTAATTCAGATATAAAGATGTCACTGATCCTCAAAGGAACAGTCAAGCAAAAGAAAACTTTTTACTGCAAAATGTAATTTTACATTAAAAAAAATAATTGTTTTAAAATCTTTCCAGTCTAAAACGTTTTGAGGGTGGGAAGATTTCAGTCCTTTAAAAATATGGTGATGGATGAGTTTCTGTCTAAGGTTTTTGACTTAATTTTCATAGCTTTCTATTTTGCTTCTGGCCACTGTTTACTGCATCATCCCTCTCTATCCCAGTGCTATGGCCCTTCCTGAGGCATTCCTGCCACCTCCTTTATGTCTGCTTGGATATAATTTTGGCCCTGCAGTAAGTCAATTCCAGTGCTGTAATGTAGAAGAGTTTTATTCTGGCTTAACCGTTTTGAAACCCTGTAGGAGAGGGTTTCAGATTTGGGAGGTAGCAGGAATATGCTCAAGGATGAGGAGTAAGGCAACATTGGTAATAAGATTTGGTTAGGCTGCAGTGTAATGATAACATTAAGAGTAATGTTGCTAAAATTCTCAAAACATTTAGTGATGAAGTTGCATGGTAGGGCTAAATCAGTTTAACTTATGTTGAGGGAAGAGTCCTGTTTCACTTTTCCTTCCATTTCAGTCTCCTGTTTTATGCATGCTGCCTGTTTTGCATGAGCTGTGCTGCTTGTTGGAACCTTCTCAGAGTTAAATCAGCTCATAATTCAGCAGTCAATGCTTCACTTTTCTTGCTGTTTGTTCTTTGCTAGGATAGTGAGCTGAATTGCTCAGCCAATATTCCTGAGAATCCAGAGCCTACACAATGGCAGAAGGAGAGCTGTATAGCTTGGAGTAGGTGTAGAAAGATGAAAGAGCAGTGGAGGGGGGAGGGAGAGTAGGATACCCTTTGTCAGCAGCACTCAGGTTCCCCCTTCAGTATCATTAAATTCATCCTTGGACCACGATGAGACCTGGTTTTACAAAACTAAATTCCCAGTCGGCTCCTGCAGAAAAACACAGTATGGATGAGATTGGGATGGACCTCTGGAGATGATGTAGTCCAAGCCCTTGCTTAAAGCTGCGTCACTCACAACAGGTTGCTCAGGACCAGATCCTGCTGGGCTTTGAACATCTCCAGGGATGGTGTCTTCACAGCCTCACTGTTTACCCATTCCAGATTATAGTAGAATATTCCAGTTATGATACTCAGCTGAACAGTATAGCAGTTCTACATCATCTCCATTGTAATTATGTAGACTATTATGTGCCGTCTCCAAGCCACAGAAATTATTCTGAAGGATCATCACCATAGATTCCCAATAAAACTTTCAGTATGTAAGAACAAGTAAAGGCCAGCAGTCTTTTATAAATAAGGTTGATGCTGTAAGTGGTAAAATTGATGGTTTTTGCATAGTAAATCAAACTTCAGCCTGTACTTTGAATATGAAAGAATATGAAACTGAATAATAAGCATATAGATTTAAAAAGTGATAGTTACCTTTTTACAGAGAGATTATGAAATAAATTTGTTACTTCTTTGCTTAGTCCAGGTTAGTATACATACTAGCTACATCAAATTGAATCATACTCATTGAAAAAATTCAAAAAGTATGATGATGAGCAGCTAGAAAGCAAACTAAGTAGTGTACAGATCATCACCTACTGCAGGAATCACTTGATTGTGTGATTCAAAAGTCTGCTTAATTGAAATAAAGTATGTGAGACATGAGAAAAGGAAGAGAAGAGCTTTCTTAAAGGCTTGTATTGTTTGCCACCTAATTGTATAATTACAGACTAGGAATGAAAATCGTAATCAGGTGGAGTGAGAATAAACTGAAATAAATTTATCAAAGCCTAGTCTCAGGACGTATTCTGTAACATGTACTTACTACATGCACATAATTTTAGAGAGCGCTGTGATGTTAAAAGGTAGTATTTTTTTGTTTTTCTGAATACTCCTTTTTTATTTAGAAATGCTAGATAATTTCTAATATAAACGCTACTTCCACTCGAGCTTTTTGTGCAGTCTCAGTGGAAGCTCTTCATTGTAATACGTTATTTATAGTAAATGAAAAGGTGGTCTCTCTTCCTGCTGCCTAAGGGAACGCTTGTCAATTGATCTCAAAATTAAACTTCGTGCTCTTTTGCTAGAATATAGTTATGATGACTGAAAAGCTCTGTAAGCTTTTCTGTTAGCTCCTCAGTATCTGGAATGTGGCAGCAAAAATAAGATTTACAGAAATGAGTGGAAGGTTCAGTGCTGATTATAATTCAATGGGTGCATGGAAGTGTGCAAGTGCAACGTAAAAAATTAGGAAAATGAGGATATTAAACACCAAATTGCAGATATTAACATGAGCTTATAGAATGGGAGAAACAGTGATTACACTTGGGCAGAGTAAAGGTCTGTCTGAATCAAAAAGAAAATGCAGAATTGTCTTCTAGATTATAAAGATGCCCTCAAAGAATACAGGGGCAAAATGACAGGCTATCTTTCTATTTGGTTGGGTTAAGGAGTTTAAAAAAAAAAAAAAGGAAGATGCACGTTCAGCTCAGTGCTTGGATAAGTTTGAAAGTTAGCAAAGAAATAGGTAACTTGATGGTATATTAAAATGCAATGCATAAATTCGTCCATTATTTGTAATGACTGCTCCTGATAATTTTGAATGATTAATCTGAAATTTTAGAAAATGGTACCAGAGGTGAATGAATGAATATCAGGGGAGAGACCTTAATGTCATGATGGTATTGAAGTACAGACTGTAGAATTGGTAGAAATAGTGTTATAAGGGAAAGCAACAGCTCAGAGATGATAGCAGTGCTCTTACGCCTGAGTCAGTCGTCTTACGTGGCTTGCAGGTAGATGTACTGGAGTGTGGTCTGTAGGATTGCTTTCAAAGTTACAAGGATGCATGAGGAGTAAGAGAGAAAGGTACCTATCAGTGACATTAGCTCATTGGATGTTGAACTGGCTGTTGCAGGCTGACAAAGGTGTTTTGAAAGGGAAAGAGATTGTGGGAGATAAAAGTAATTTACTTGTGCTTTGGTTGACTTTTTTTTTTTCCCCCCAAGCCAGTGTCTTCCTTTCCCATCAGCAATACATACAACTTTCATATGTAAATGCGTATCTGTCATGCATATCTAGTCCTGCTTAGATGTTGCTAGTCTTAATTGTGTAGCTAGGGAAGTTTGCCTTTTTACATGATTTTCCTTGCAGGAAAAACCTCTAGCTTCTGATCTGACAGTGGCATAAAAGCATATGCCCAGAGTCCCATTCAGGTAAATCTTAGCTGCATTCAAAGAGCAGGTAAAGAAGGAATGTCATGTGGGGAGAGTCTGGTATATAAGAGCTTTCTAATTGCAGAGTTTAGGTCTAGTTTAATTATCATAGAGTTGCTTGGCTTGTGGCTATGATGAAATGGCTTTAACTGTTTCTGTAAATTAAGGATAAACCATTTAAATTGAGGGCAACTGGAAGTTTACTTTTTCATATTTTATATTCTTCTTTGTATGAAAAAGGTGGATATTCTCTGGAGGAGTACTACCACAGCTGTAATTAGCTGTGCAATAGAAAACTAATAAGGTGAAAAAAAAAATTTGTGGAAAAAAGTATGTTAAAAAGGATGTAGGCAGAAAATGGCTGTGCATGTGTACACACGGCTCTACATTCTTTTTCTAAGGTTAAAAACATTAACTTTTGTAACCTTAGAGGAAAGTCACCATTGGAAAATGAGCTACAGTTATATCCAAGTGCAGTTCATCTATTCAATAAAGACTGAATTTGGTGATCCATGGAAGTCTGCAAAAGCCTTGATGCTTGGAGCTTGTGGTGCAGAATTTTTGCTGAATAGTCTTCCAAGTGCATAGCATATTATTTTTCTTACAGTTCAGCTGATTGAACAAGTGAGAGTATTGTGCTTACTTGGTTAATTAATCTTATGTAAATGTATTTTTCATAAAATAATATAATTCTTTATAAACTTTTTGTAACTCTTTATAAACTACTAACATACTTCTGTTTTATTTTTGTAATTTAGTTGATGTTTTTTGGAATCTTTTTGTGCCTGGATGCTTTTCTGTATGTATTCACCCTACTTCCTTTGAGAGTTTTTCTGGCAATGTTCCGGTTCATCACTTTGCCTTGCTATGGCTTACGGTAAGTTGATGCAAGAGAAAGATGTTGGTACCCTTAAATAATGTTTCTCTATTTATCTGTGTTCTTAATTTTATGGCCTTTCAGTGCCATTTGAACTACTAATGACTTCTTCCACTGTAAAATAGAAATTTTGGTCTAAACTAGCCAAAGCAAAGATGCGTATGTGACCTTTAAGCTTTGCCACCAGTCACTAACTGTCGTCATTTCCTTCAGACACAACAGTTTGATAACAGCACCACTTAGGTATATTCAGGTTAGTAAAGGACAGAGATGTAGTTTTGTTTTTTTAACTAACATCTCTTTGAACAGTATTTTAAGATTTGTTAGACTTGAGTTAATGACTTGGCTCATGTCTTTGATAGACTCTTTGATATTGAAACAAAAGTTTGATTATTTTTTTTTACAACAAAAGTTTTCTTTATTTCCATTTGCCCAAAGGATCCGTGTATAAAATGTGTAATTTTCTTTCCTTCAAAGAACCTTAGAGAGTAACTGGATGGGCCTAACCAATCAGAACAATATTAAGAAATTTTAGATCTTAACCCCTTGCTTTTTTGTTCAGATCAATACTAAGAAGAAGTTGCTGATACGTAGGATTTCTGGTTTGCCTTTCTGGTGTGGGAATAAAAAATTGGATAGAATTAATTTCCTTGATAAAAGTTGCTACTTCATGGTAAAGCTGATTATGTAAGCTCTAAGTGTAGCCTAAAAGAAAAGGAGTATTTGTATTGATGTTGTAATTTCTCCTTGAATAAGTAGGGACTTCAGGGTTTTCATTCTGGATTTCCCCAAACTTTAAGTTAATTTACGGTAGCTGATTTTTTTTTTTTTTTAAATTGAGTTGCTTGCATTTACATTATTTATAGTCTTATATGTGAAGTGCTTTTAGATGCATAGTTTAGAATGTATGTTCTGATTAGAGCAAATGCTAGTCTAGTTGCATAAGAAATAATACTTTAGTCTTAAGCTGAAACGTTTGTACTTGGGTGATGCTTAACATAGGCACTAGGTGGCAGTCTCTAATGTTTTATTGTGCTGTTTATTTTGAGCTGAATCTCAGACATTCCTTATGTTAAGAGTTTTCCTAGCTGTGTAAAAAATATGACAGCTGTTTAGTTTCAACCTGATGACAAGTCAAATTCTGTGTCTATTGTAAATACCTGTACAGATGCTATTGCTAAAATATTAAAATTCAGGTAAATGTAATGGATTTTAACCTATCATTTGGGTCTTACTACTTTTTTTTTTTCTGTTTAAAAAGTGTTCTTCCCTTTTTATCAACTCAGCTTTGCTTTTGACAAACAACTTTTTTGCTCTTCTAAAATTACGATTAAAAATGTGGAAGACCACTTGCTAGGTTTGGGTATTCTTCAATATACTGAAGAAGGCAACATTGAAAATACCATATACACTCACACATGGCTGTGTGGGGGGGTGTGTGTGTATTAATATGTACACACACCTGCAATGTTAAAAGTTAGTCTGCTTGCTTGACAGTATTTTTAGTGTGTAAGGCAGGATAGAATCCAGCTTAATCTATTCAACTTGACTATGTTAACTTTAAAGTGTCATCAGGTAAGATGCAGTGAAACTGAGATCATCTTGAGTGAAGAAGGCTTTGTTTTTGTAACAATTCCTGAAGCAATTTCTTTTGTCACGGTTTCCTCAAATGTTTATGGAATTAATTTCCCTAGAATCTCTTGTTCACTACTTGAGGCTTTGTCTAATTCATTAATGCTTTAAAGTTGGTGGCTTTTTCTTGAACAGTTCACAATTCATGTTTATAGTATGTAATGGAACTTTTTCAGATGTAATGATTCATATTCCCAAATATTCAGAGCCTGCACTTTGCTTTTCGGGATTTTTTGTTGTTTTTCTAGTTATGCTGATTTGATTTATTATGGCAAAATAATGATTTTTTTTTTCTAGCTCAGGAAATACATTTTTATGTGTTTCTAAGGAAATAAGAGTTAAATAGGTAAAACACATCTGTAATTACAAAAGGTACTTATGAAGCAGGTGGCTGTTTATCTTTTAGCTTGCTCTTCCTCACAAACATCAAGTAAATGTTGAGAGACATGACTACTTGTTATTTGAACCTGACACATCATATTCCATTCTGTGTAGTAAATAAAAGTGCTCCTCCCTTCATCTTGACTTTTTTTCTCAACATATCAGTGAAGTGATTGAGCAGTGAGTGTTCTGTCTCCCTCCCAGTTTACTCTTCAGTTCGTTTATTTCCTCATAACTCTTTCTGCTCTTTTCAGTGTAGAAAAAGATTATGTTACCCATTATTTCTTTAAAACAATAAAACCACATCCTATGTAAGGTGGGCTAATTGCTGTCTATGGTATTGTGTGCAGTGCTTAAATGTAGGGGCAGCGCTTTATAGCCTCTTCTACATGTTTTAATATTCCATTTTACAGAGCTCTGAAAGGGAACAGAAAGAAATTTATTTCCTTTTTCAGCCTGGATAGTGTAAGTGCCTCGGTTTGACTGCTGAGTCGTCATTACTCCTCACTTGATCTTTCCTTTTGAGCAAACTTAGTTCTGTGTATTTGTCAGAGCTATATTGCTGTTAACTTAGCTATTTTAGAGAGACTCTAAAACTTTGAAAACTTCATTCAGAAGAATCCAAGATTCTGTTAGTAAGTAAACTAAACTGCTGGTTAAATTACTGTGGTCAAACTGGCAGAGGCTGAATCATCAGATTGTGGTGCTCTGTAAATAGTAGGGTGCTCTTAAAAAATTAACAAACACTTCACAAAATTAAATTACATCTTCTGAAATTACAAAAAAAAAAAAAGCTCTGCTATATTTTCTTCCCAGTCAAGGAAGGAAGTTTCCTAAATTATTCTCTCCGAATCTTATAAACTACTCTCATTTTATGACAGTATCCTTTGACAGCATAAAAGCACACACTTTGCTGGAACAACAAATCTAAGGTAGAGAGAGAAGTGGACCTGGTGGAGTTCTCTTCAGAATTACAGTCCTTGATGATAGGTTCCTAAAACTAACTCTACCTGTGGTTGAAAGGTACAGTTTCCTTTTACAATTCAGATACATTTTTTTTTTATTAATACCTCAGACTCAGAGATTAATATCTTTGCTTGTTTTGAAACACTTTTGTAGAGAACTTTTTGTTTTTCTTGAAAATATGTTGCACACTAATAAAAGCTCTTGTGGGAATGTGGAAAAGCTCTTCTATAGTGTTTGAAAAACACCATGATATGAAAGCTAAAATTGTATGTTAGTGAAACTCTGATGGGACTCCCAATTTAATTACGCTTAAAGGCATTTTACATCTTGTCCACAAAGCAAGTAAGGAATTATTACAGAAAGTGAGACTTTTTTCATTCCAAATTCTAGCTTTCTCAAGAAAATAATGAGTAGATTATGAATTTTCTTACATGTGAAGATTGGTTGACAAGATCTTTACATTTCTTCCATGTGGAAATAGATATAGATTATAAATGTGTTCTGTGCTCTGCTCTCTTCTCCCTGAAATACATGAAATAAGTGAATTTAGGTCCTGTCAGCAATAACATCATTAAATTCAGTTGTATTATATGTACCTCTTAAAATTCCCATTGCCCTCCTGTGAAATCAGATTCACGCTTTTCAGTAGGAAATAAATAGAACAGCATTACTTCAAGAAAACTGTAGAAAGAAAGCATCTCAGGGGAAAAAAACCAACCAAAACAAATAAATATACTGGCATTCTTATTATGGACATTATTTCTTTGTTCATATTATCAGTTTATTAAATAAATTTGAATCTTTTGCATACTTATTCCCAAGCCTAATTTTTTTTTTTGCTAAGGGCTATAGCTGTTAAATATATAAACTTCCTATTGTCTGGTTAAGTTCATTGAGAAAGTAGTGCACCTGTTGACCAAAATGTGTAGCTTTCTACCAACCAAAAAAAGGCAGGTGCATTCAGTATTTTCTCTAGTAAACTCTCAGATCAAGTACTCCTTTCTCCTTTCCATAACAGTGCATAGTGTAGCAACATTACAACCTTCTCTTTCTTTCTTTCTTGTAAATCAGACGGAAGGGAAGAGCACTTTCACTTCCTTTATAGGATGGAATGTGGTGTCACAGGGATTCCTCCTTGGTGAGTAAATCCTGATTTTCTTTTTCCTTCTATGCTGTCAGCCAAATTCACACATCTACATGTAATCAGTAAGAAGACTGATTACAAATTAATAGTATAGCTAAATTAACATACTTCAAAGGAGAGACCAACACTTAGTTTTAATAACCAGCACATGAAATTGATTCAGTGCTGTTCATGGTAGGTATATTTTCATATGTAACTTTGCATCATTGTGGAAATAGGTTGTGATCTTAATAGATTTAAAACAGTTTTTACATAAAGTGCCTGTGGACCAGTTCGGCCCAATTTAAAATAAGGTATCTTGGAAAAACTATAGCCCCTGCTGTACGTAGTTTATAGTGCCTTAAGCTTTTTTGCGTTTATTCTAGGTAACACTTCAGTTAGGTTCATAGCTATACTTTTGTGTGTACTTCAAGCAGTTTTTTGTAATGTTTAACATAAATTTTGGGGAGTTCTGAAAGTTCATTACCAGGTATATTGGTATTAGACTTGAAATTGGATCTCTGCATAATAAAATACAGCACTTTAGCATATGTTCATTTACTGACTTCAGTTATAGTTGATTCTGTTATTAAAAAAGTAAAAGCTTAATGAAAGCTAATTCTAGTTGTCACTTATTTGAAACCTTTTTTTTTTATTTATTTTGAGACAGCTCTCATCGGGGCCTAACAGCAAGGTTGGTTTCGTTTCATTCTTAGCATGGTCTCGTGCTGTCTTGTGTGCATGTAGAGGCTTTTTATTGTTTGAGAAATGAAATGCCATCTAATCTTGGCAAACTCAGCTCTCTGTATCTTAGAATTCTTCATTTGGGACATATTTTTATGAGCACTTAGTCTGTATTATCTCACAATTTTACAACAGTGAAGTCTTGCATACTGTAAGCTGTATCTCTTAAAGTCTCAAACTGAATATTAGATTTGATCAAAATAGCTTTTCTTCCTGAAGCCAAACTTAATTCCAAACTTGAGCATAATTCGAAGAAAATATTTCCAATAGATCACTTTGCACATTTTGAAAATTCTTAGCATGTAGCTATATGGGCAAGTATGCCCTTCAGACAAACTTCCTTGGGTTTTGGTTTCCCTGACATCTTTGCTTAGTGTGCTAACAGGAAAATATCCCCTTACGTGTTAATCTGATCATTCTTGTTAATACTTCATATAAGATTAGAAATTTACGATACTATAATTCATTAATGAAGGATACACTGAAGGATTAAGACTTTGATCAAGACTAAATGTCTACATGTAAAACAAAATCCCACAGTTCAGTTTTCATACAAGTATCTGTGATGTAAAAATGGAGAAAGAAAAGCTATCTAAACAGAACTTTAATTAGACCACCATTTCAATAACTGAAATACATTATTAATTAATATATAAACCTCAGTGGTTGGCTTTTTTCGAAGTGTTAATATTGAATAAATAATACAGTTAGAAAAGGTTTGCCGTAAAATACTTGCTGAAACTTGTAACCTCAGTGCTAAAACGCTTCTTCAATGCATTATTAGCCAAACAATAAACCTATATAAATGAAAAGTTTTTTTAATAGTGTAAAGTACAGTAACATTTATAGAAATAATAGTGTTATCTTAGGAGTTTATAAATGTATAAGTATGCGGGTGGTTAAGTTCATTATTTTATTAAGGTTAAAATATCCATCTAAGGCATTATTCATATCTTTAAATTACTGTATCTATGACATCAGTGTTGGAAATTCTGTCTGTGCTAACTATGAAGGAGTAATTGTTCAGAGTAATCTGAATTATTTGGAAGAGACTGTACTAAAGGAACGGATTAAAAATGCAGTCATCCTGTTGGACATCTTTAAACTGTAAACTTAAACAAGAAAACGGTGTTGAATTCCTGTTGCTTTAAAAAAACAAAAAAAAAATCCAACAAAAAAACCCCAAAACAAAACCAAACAACTCTACAAGGTGACTGGAAAACTGTATCTAATCAGACTAGTGAAGATTTGAGGAACACCAAAAAGCCTGAAAGACAAAAGTAAAGGATTCCTCTGATAGCATATGACAGTTTGTGCAGAGTTAAGTTTAAAATAATATATGCAGAGTGCTTAAGCATCAGATGCCAAGTAATTAAGTACTCAGACAAGTATACTCGTCAACAGATTACTTGTATACAATATAGTGAAAACATTGTTCATTTGGCAATGACAGTTGCTGAAAAGCGTACTATAGACTATAGTGAGATTTTTTTAGTTTTTTTATTTACAGTAAGAACAAATTCCTGTTTGTCTTGGGGTGCATTTTATGTTCCAAATGGTTTAACCACTTTACATTCAGTAAGTAAGGCTTATTAAACCACTTAACGCCCAATTTTGTTTTTTTGGCAGTCAGTCACTTAAGCAAACTTGTGCATTAGCTACTTGTGATTTGTAACATGTTAAAGCCAAATATCAGTAAACTGCGATTTATTTTTAATAATGCTCTACTTAATGCTAAGTAACTGTAATTGTACAGCTGTTGGAATAAAAAAGGGATTGGTGGGATAAATGCCAATACGCTGAAAGTCTTGAGCTGTTTTGCTTCTTTAATAACTTAAAAATACTGCGAAATCCAACATGCTGTTCAGTTGACACAGTCACAAACAACATATATTGGTAGTATGACCATTTGTATGGTCATAGCCTTTATGAATGATTCAACCTAATGTTTTTCAACCAGTAGATGGAGACAGAACTCTTACTACTGTATAAAATGTGGATCAAAAGTGGTATGGTATCAAATAGACATACCAGGAAAATGACAGTCAGGTAACTAGTTCCTTAAACTTTCACTTGTCTAAGGAGAGTGCTTATGATTAACACTGTTTTTCACACCAAATTTTTCTTCACTGGGTAGCTGGTTTACGTATATCTTGAAATAAGTTTGACTCTTAATTTTGTAATGCTTAGAGTGTATTTTCTTATGAAGGTTACAAGTAATCATGAAAAAAATTTACATTTTTTTTGTTGCTGTTCCTAAAATGTATAGAACAAATTTGTGGGTAGTCAG
This sequence comes from Gavia stellata, assembly GCF_030936135.1. Classification (NCBI taxonomy): domain Eukaryota; kingdom Metazoa; phylum Chordata; class Aves; order Gaviiformes; family Gaviidae; genus Gavia; species Gavia stellata. Next base: position 17,399,370 of record NC_082598.1, on the reverse strand, counting down.
AATATTTGGTAGTATTCTAATTTGATAGTATTTTAATTTGATTTTATAGACTAGCAAAGTAATTATTCCTAACTGTTTATAAGGGAAGTTGCTTGTTTTTAGCTTTCTAAAGGGGGAAGACATACACAGATCCAGTGGTTTTCTAAACAGAGAAAAGACTTGGATTCCCACTTTTTCTAAATGTCTCTCAAGGTGGACAAACCATAAACTGGGAAGTTTAAAGAATGAGTATTAAACCTTGATCTTATTGTTGAAAAAAGTAATTTTTTCTGTAACAAACTGTCTTTCTGAATTCCTAGTTCTCGGCTGATGTCAGTCAGCGCACTGCATAAATATTGCCGTAGCTTCACTTTCAACTGCCTCAAACACTGTGTGATAAACATTGAGCTTGGCATGCTCCTTTTGTTAATTGACTGGGCTGAAACAGAAGCATGCTGTGGTGGAATAGGGAGGTATAATAGTAACGCTTGCACATCACTTTCTTATATTAAAATGAATAATAAGCTTGTATATCCCCTTAAGCATGCATTTGTATAATTATATTATTTGGAGACATAAGGGTTTGTTTCAGTGGAGATATTCTGTCAATTAGTAGATAGAGATATATATATAGATAGAGATAGAGATAGATATATATACACCCAAAGGCTGAGAAGTTTGAACATCTTATTCAGTACGTGCTGTAGAATATTGAAGTCCCTCCGTGTGTTTTTTCTGTGTTGTCTTAATTTGCTAGTTAGTGTTACGGTGTGAGAGAGTTACCTGTAGAGGAATACTTGGATTTTCACTCTGAATTCATGCAGGTTGAAGGATCATCTCGTGTTTAAACAGCTCGGTGTATTCAGTGGTAGTAATAGTAAAGCAATACAAGATTTTATGTAGCAGATAATAGAAAGGATGGATAAGCCTTACTCTTCACTATTAAGGTACTTTGTTTGAAGAATTCTAATTTAAAAATTTGGTTCCTTGTTAGTCTAGTCTGTACAGCTAAACGTGGGAACTCGAGGCTTAGCATAACAAAACCACTTGTAAAATTCTGTAAAGAGCATCTTGGAGAGCGTGACTTACAGCAAAAATGTTAGAAGTAATAATGGAATAATGGCAGAAAATAATTAGGTGAAAAGACAGCAATCATGTATCTTAATAAGGCGCATTTGAAGGACAGTCTAAATGCCCTGAATCAGCATATTTACTGGTTTATGAGCTGTGAAAATTGTAATTTAAATTATATTCAGCTGTGTAATTAGCCAAATTATGAAACAATTCACATAACAACATTTCTGGAATCCAGTAGGCTATTAGAGGAACTGCATCTTGGACAAAGGTTCTCATGATACTGTCTCTTAAGAGCAGAGTTCACTAAAGCTGGCAAAGTGTTAGTATTTAATTCACTTCTGCAGCATCACTGTATGCCTGGAATAGGAAGGAAAAGACCAACTGATTTTTATAGAAAGATTCTATTGCTTGCTGTTTTGTAACCGGAATGATTAAATATAAAATAAAATAGTTGTTACGCTCTTTATTTATTGTTCTTCTTTTCTCACTCATGAGAAAAACCACCCATAACTAATTTCTTGTGAAATCTTTCCTTCTGTATTCTGTCACACTTCATGCATAACTGTAAAAATACAAAGTCTTTTGAAATGAGCTAAGCTGTTTCAACTTCTCCTATCTCTGTTCAATGGTTTCTAAAGTTAGAGTTGTACAGTAGCTTAGTACCGTCTAGTTCTTACATCTTGGCTCCCTACTTTCAAATGAGATATCAAAAGTATTATCAGCACTATGCTATGGATTTCTTGTTTGTTTCTTGACCTTTGTATAGTTGTCATAGCTTGACCGATACCGGCTTTTTTCTTTGGTTTTTTGAGATTCTGTAGTACTCGTGGTGCGGATGAATACAGCATTATGAATTTGTATGTGATATTAATCACAAGGTCTGATTATTTAGTGCTTAAGATTGTTCTGAAAGTACTTCCCGGTGTTGGCACTGAGCAGTTACTGGAGACAATAAGTAGAAACACTATTGAGAAAAATGAATGCAGAGAATGTAATGTGTGTAATGGGTGGGCTAAGACTTTTTATGACAGGCATAAAATCACATCAGCCTCTGTGTGTTTATATGTATTAAACAGTTTAATGCGAATGATAGGAATGATTTGTGACAAATACAGATTGAACCTGAGCCTGATCATATACTAAAACTGTGATGTTTAGTTCTCACTGAACGCTGACTACATCATTTCGTAACTGCAGGCTTTGTAGTTAGTTCTGTGTATTTGCCAAAAGGTGACAAATCATTAGACTTAATCAGTTTACTTGATTTCCTTGTCTCTGTAGGAAATAATTATCCCTATCTCAGAGTATATTCAGAGCCACATCTCAAAATCCTTTTGTAAATGTTATTAACCAGAGCGGAAAAGGATTCTGCTGCAATAGAAGTGCTTTTGTGGATTTATGCAGTAGTCATGGTTAATCTCTCTCAATCGGGAACATGTTACTTGTAGACTATAGATTACTTGCCTAGTCAATATGAAGGTGTCTTTCTTAGTGTACAATGAAAGAACTGTGGAATATATTTTAAATACTAGGATCTTCTTACTCTTTTTACTTTCTAGAAAGCAGTTTTCTGTACTCAGCCTTTGCAGTAATCCCTTTTACTGAATAAGGGTTGGAGATTCTGTCATCAAACTGAGTAAATTGAAACTGTGAGGATATTTTTGCGACTTCTTTTAAAGATGTGTTTTCACAGAATCACTAAGGTTGGAAAAGACCTGTAAGATCATCAAGTCCAACTATCAACTAACACCACCGTGCCCATTAAACCATGTCCCACAATGCCTCGTCCACGTGTTCCTTGAACACCTCCAGGGATGGCGACTCCACCACTTCCCTGGGCAGCCCATTCCAGTGTCTCACCACTCTCTCAGTAAAGAAATTTTTCCTAATATCCAATCTGAACCTCCCCTGGTGCAACTTGAGGCCATTTCCTCTTGTCCTGTCACTCTTCACTTGGGAGAAGAGGCCAACACCCACCTCTCTGCAACCCCCTTTCAGGTAGTTGTAGAGAGCGATAAGGTCTCCCCTCAGCCTCCTCTTCTCCAGACTGAACAACCCCAGTTCCCTCAGCCACTCCTCATAAGACTTGTGCTCCAGACCCCTCACCAGCTTTGTTGCCCTTCTCTGGACACGCTCCAGCACCTCAATGTCCTTCTTGTAGTGAGGGGCCCAAAACTGAACACAGGGTTTGAGGGGCAGCCTCACCAGTGCCGAGTACAGAGGCATGATCACCTCCCTACTCCTGCTGGCCACACTGTTTCTGATACAGGCCAGGATGCCGTTGGCCTTCTTGGCCACCTGGGCACACTGCTGGCTCATATTCAGCCGGCTGTTGATCAACACCCCCAGGTCCTTTTCTGCAGGGGAGCTTTCCAGCCACTCGTCCCCAAGTGCAGGGACGAAGAACTTTTGAAGAAGTTGTCGCAGCATTACTGTTGGTTCTGCTTCTCATGTGGATAAGAAGCACAAGAAGTTAGTGCACAACTTTTAACTAAAAATACACTCTATTAATATTCTGTTAAAATGTCCAAAAAAATGGATAGAGTGTTTACTGCAGTTTTTTCCAGATATACAGACTACTGAGAAACTAAATCCAAGCCACTTTGAGAGGTAAAATTATCTAAAAACTTTATTTGAATGTACTGTCTTCTACAAAAGCTTAATTCCTGTAAGGCACAGCAGTCAAGTGTAGTTGATCGGACCCTTTTGGGCAGCCTTTGAATTGAATCATAGTGATACCCAGTTTGTCCTGTACACAGCACATTCTCAAAATATCTTCATCTTTTCAGTGTATAGGATGCTATGTGCAAGTTTGGATGCACCTTCATATTGCTTTAGTTTCCTGAGTTAGTTTTCACGGTTGAGACCACCTTTAGGAGATCAGTTGTGATCTTCATTGTGTGTAGTTTGTTCTTAGAATTTGTATTCCCCTGTGATGGTTGCTATCTGCTTTTACATTGGCTTCTCCTGAGTTGGTTTTACTGAAGTGAATGTAATCATACTGATGAAAATCAACACCAGCAGAAGAGTGATAGGGTTAACAGAATAACTGCGACTTGTGACTGTACTGGTGGTTGAGCATCTTTGATGTTATTTGTAAGCCAGAAAACCTTTAACATGATAATATTTAGTCTGTATTGATTGTGGACATCAAAGCATTTTCCTGTGAGAATTTTTCTGGACTGCTTCAGAAACTTCATAAAGAGGTTATGCTTACTAGTGCATTTCACCAAGAGACCATACCATGATAAAAATTGGTACCTTGCCAAACTTTTAAAACATAGATTTTTGAAGTGGGTGTCTCTTTTGCTAGTCAGGTTTTCTCTACCAGCTACTCACTAATTCTCTAATGATAAGGAGGGTGTTGGCTGGAAGAAAGAAAACGCTAATTTTGTAACAAATTCTGATTCTCTTTTTCAAATGCTAAGACCTGGCATTACTGTGTGGAGTAATAATACCTTTACCACTTTATCCCAATCTGTATTGCGGAGTATGGGTGTTGGCTGGGGGACTAGTACTGAAATGACTCCGAGCACACTTCCAAAATTGAAGTAGTTTGGAGAAAAAGGAACATGCTGTGTTACTCAGCATGCACGTGGTAATCATAGTCGTGGGCTTGGTTAAATCTTATAAATGTTTCAATATATGCCAAAATATTTAAATAACTATAGTCCTTTAAGTCAGATGTTGCTAGATAGGGCAATAAACTTTCAAAATGTAATTCTGCAGGTTAGAGAGGGTGCACTTTTTTGTGTGTCATGCAAAGGCATAGTCATAGGTCCTTTAAGCAGCAGGCAAATACTAGATGTGCTGGAAAATGGACACTTTCAGTTTTAAGTTCTTAAATTGGTGTTTTCGGTTAAAATGCAATGGGGGGGGGGGGACGACGGACAAAAAAGGAAGAAAATTCACTGAGGCTTTTTGTCAAGGACTTAATCTGAAATAAAATGTGGCATGGTTACTGTTACCGGATGTCTTGTGAGAGCAAGAAAATGTCTCTTAGGGTGAGAAAGCCACTCTAAGCAGTTCTGGTGTGCTGGACCAGGTTGAGTTCTATTATTCAGAATATAATTCATTTTAATACAGATTATGCAGTAAAAAGTATATAATGAAAGGAGCGGTTGCTCTCTGTTCAAAGAGTAACGCTGTAAATCTGAGTTCTGGAAACTTCCTTGCTCGTACTCATAGAATGAGCATCATCTATTTGCCCATTGTAGAACGACACTGTGTGGTTCCGTGAGTGTTATAATGCATGAATGCTCTCTTTAGGACTTTCTTCTTTTGAATGGAAGACAACAGAGAAACCCAAAGTGTAACACTCTAGCTCAGATGTTGTATTTAAATAGAATGAGTCAGGTAGCTGGGATTTTTGACTTGTCTGTAGAATGTCTTGACTCCCAGAGGTCGTAAGTAACTGGATGTTTTTTAAAAACAGCATGAATTTTTCTCAACTTACTCTAATTTTTTTTCTAAACATGTTATCAGTTTATGGGAACATGGTCTAATCTCTGGATAACCTAATAATTTAAGAATACAGTGAATGAAAATTCATAAATTAGTCCTGACTTTTGTGAAATGTTAACTTCTGCAAGAACCTTTCAGTGTATATTAAAAATAAATACATGTAATAAAAATTATTTCTCTATTTTTTGATATTTAACTCTCAAATTAAATCAGAAGGTTATCTGAAGGCTTTTAAAATGCTTTGCATGCTATTAATACCAAATTAAATAAATAGACAAGTAAATACTGCCTTGCAATTTCATTATGCTTATGGCTGCTATTGTGGCAATTGAGGTAAAGCTATTTTCTTCCTGTAGTTTTAGTTTATAGGATGAAATTGTGAAATTATTCATTTAGTCGTCTAGGTTACTTGTGGGACTGTAGATTATAGATAGAAAAGTTCTGCATTGGTTCAAGGTCGACCTCAAGCTTTGATGTCAAATTGGTTGCATTTACTGCCGCAGAGCTTAGAGCTATAAGAAGATAAGGCTTGGGGACGAGTGGCTGGAAAGCTGCCCTGCAGAAAAGGACCTGGGGGTGCTGCTTGACAGCCAGCTGAATATGAGCCAGCAGTGTGCCCAGGTGGCCAAGAAGGCCAACGGCATCCTGGCCTGTATCAGAAACAGTGTGGCCAGCAGGAGTAGGGAGGTGATCATGCCCCTGTACTCGGTGCTGGTGAGGCTGCACCTCGAATACTGTGTTCAATTTTTGGGCCCCTCACTACAAGAAGGACATTGAGGTGCTGGAGCGTGTCCAGAGAAGGGCAATGAAGCTGGTGAGGGGTCTGGAGCCCAAGTCTTACAAGGAGCGGCTGAGGGAACTGGGGTTGTTCAGTCTGGAGAAGAGGAGGCTGAGGGGAGACCTTATCGCTCTCTACAGCTACCTGAAAGGGGGTTGCAGAGAGGTGGGTGTTGGCCTCTTCTCCCAAGTGAAGAGTGACAGGACAAGAGGAAATGGCCTCAAGTTGCACCAGGGGAGGTTCAGATTGGATATTAGGAAAAATTTCTTTACTGAGAGAGTGGTGAGACACTGGAATGGGCTGCCCAGGGAAGTGGTGGAGTCACCCTCCCTGGAGGTGTTCAAGGAGCGTGTGGATGTGGCATTGTGGGACGTGGCTTGATGGGCATGGTGGTGTTTGTTGGTTGATGGTTGGACTTGATGATCTTACAGGTCTTTTCCAACCTTACTGATTCTGTGATTCTGTGATAAGGAATTGCGTTTAGAACCTGTTCCTCAGCATCTGGTTCATTATACTGAAATTGAAGATGACTGCTTCATTTCTTTTTCTTTTGGTTATAGCAAATACAGTTTCTATAACTGAGGAAGGCAAAATGATAAGTAGAATTGGCTGGAAGAGGGAAGGTAAATTAAAACCCAAAGGGCATGCATGCGGAAGGTTCTTAACAAGTGGGAGCTCTTACCCAACAAATACAGTATTTTAACTAAATGGTTGTGGCAGGTAAGAAAATGTGATTCTGTTCAGGAGTGTGATCTATAAATGCATATCTCGGTCATGGTGTTCATTATGTGTTGGAGTGAGGGGCAGGGGAAGGGGCAGTAATAAACTACATTAAAATATATCCTTGATTAACAGCTTTGTGGATATATGACATTTAGTGGAACTTTTTGCTCTTTGTATTTCAGTGATAGACGTTTGCTACAACCTGCTCAGGTATGTGACATTCTCAAAGGAGTTATACTGGTCATCTGCTACTTCATGATGCACTATGTTGACTACTCTATGATGTATCATCTGATAAGGGGACAGTCTGTCATAAAGCTCTACATCATCTATAACATGCTTGAGGTAAGAATGTTGGCATCAGGATATCAAGCATGCTTTTTTCAGACTATCTAAAATATTGTTGTATTACAGTATTTGTACTTTGAATATGGTGCATCTTGTTTTCTCACAAATGTGTATACACCCACGATAATAAGCCTAGGTGCAGTGAAACAGACAAGTTTGTGAAAAATTGTAGCTACCGTTTCATATTGCCTAGTTTCTGAAGCTTATTAATCAGTTTAGTTGAATGAAAATTGAGAACTGGAAATGGAAGAAGAAATGTCTTAAACTGAAATGCCAGAATGAACTCGTTGAGAAAGTAGAAACTATTGATTTGAAAGAGTGAGAAGATCCTGAGAGAGGGCAGAGAAGGAAGATGGTAGAAGACATGGACTTTTGGTGTTAGTTCTTCATTATGGAAATATGCAAGGACACATGCTACTGCTTAACCTTTCTCAGTCCTGGCTAGCAGACAAAAGCCTGAGTGCATAAACACTAAGTTGAATGAATATAGTGAAACAAGAAAAGGAAATTTGTTTTGGGAAGTAAGATAAAGAGAAAATCTGGGGAAGAAAATTGTTTCTCTTTTGTTATTAATGTAAAGCATGAGATATTTAATTGCACTTCTGTGATCAGTGACTCAAAGTAATGTTTTCATAGCTACAATCTTATCTCCATCCTGCAGATATAGGACATATTAGGAATACAACCTCTTAAAAGGACTCTATCAGAGCTTTGTACACAAGAGTTACTCTGCTAGGATTCTGGGATCTCTGAGTAACATATTAATCCTTGTTTGAACATCTGTTGTACCTTTGCTTGAAGACTGCTGAAGTGGGGCTACACTTTGTGCAAAATCTGAATATTTTATCTGAAAACATTTGTTCTTTCCTTATAAAATATGAAAATATTGCATAAGGAACACACTTCATTATCCTGAGTGAAATAAATATCATACAAGCCACCTCAGTTGTTTATTCATGGGGTTTTGTTTCCTTTAATTGTAGATTTGCTGAAAAACATGTACAAATATTAAATTGGTACTGAGTTACTATGTGGATTTTGGTTGTGTTGGGAAGTATTTCATATCTAGTTCCATGGTCTGTGAGAGATTATCACTTAATGAATAAATCCATGTGCTCAAAATAGTGATTTCTCTTTCAAGTCAATTCTCTTAAAGATGAGAAAGTACAGTACTACGTGCTTACGTAATTTGAAGAGAGACTGTGAATTGGAAGCCATGTGCCATTCCATTTTGAATGAAGAGGAGATGAGTTGAGTTTCTTTGCCACATTTGGCAGAACCAAAAGTGTGTGTCTCAGCTAAGTGCTGCTCGAGTTTCTTTTTTTTTAGGAAAGGGGGAAGTCTGTTACCACTTATAGTTATTAGAAAAATTACATTAGACTTTGAAGTTGGAAATAGTATTTAATTTCCATGGTATCTCATGACACCCAACATGCCAAGCAGAAGGGGCTTTTTTACCATGTAGGTTGCAGACACAGTTTTGGCAGAAAATGTCACGGGATCCCACTGAAAGACTTGGTTTGCTTAGACTACTTTGGTGAATTTTGTTATAAGTCTTTGCTACTAATGCAGACAGTGCTTTTTAAGGAACTGTTAAATACACTTTTTTTAAGTAGTAAACTTTACATTTTCACAAGTTTCAAAATGAGAAAATCAGCTTAATTTAGTTAAATCACTGAGCAACAGAGATGTTTACAATGTCCTAATGTTTTCGGCTGTTGACAAGTCCAGGGAATATTGTCCTGGACAGATAGGAGGAATGCAAAATCATCAAATTATGTGCTGAATGCTCCAGATAGACAGCCTAATAGGAGCATTCAGCACATTTGGCTTAAATGACACTTTTCTTTTTTAGATTCAGACTCACCGGCTCCTGCTCCTTGTGAAGCCCCAATGTGCGTTATGCTGGTGACAGCACTCACCATGGAATTCTGCTGGAGCCTGGAGCCGGCATGTAGGGTTTAGGTAAGTCATATTTGGAAAAGCAAGCAACAATATTGTGTGGTGGGTTTTAATATTTTCTATCCTGTCAGCTAAGAAGCAAGGACTGCTTAAATAAAAAAGGAAAGCAAAGCCATCATTTTATCTATTAAAACCCTCACAATATTGTGAACAAAAACTTACCAAACTCTAAGCATTCTGTAGTTGGTGTTACTACACCAGGTGTAATTACTCAATGGGTCATCACAATGAGCAGGAACCAAATAATGCAGACCACCTTAATTTACAAAATTTAAAAGCCGAAAACAATACCACTGTAAATATCTCTCAAGCAGATGGATTTTTGAACTTCAGATTTATAACTCATCAGCTCACGCTTTTGTTCATTTTATTTCATAGGTGATGCTCAAAGAGTAGCATATAGTATGGTTTACTTGAGACATCCAGTAAAAATTGTATTAATTCAGCCTTCATATTTTATGGAGCTTCAATAAATGTGGGCTTGAATAAGTTAAAGTATGTGACTTCTCTGCCTTCAGTATCTTTACGTTTAGAACTCTTAATTAACAAAGCCATGAAATGATCCCAAATCTAGGTTTACTTATGTTGTCCCAAGAACTTATTTTCTAGTTAATAGGTATGGTTCAGTATTTTGTAGGTACATCATGCACCTAGTTCTATATTGCTACATGTTGTTCTAACATGTCCAAAATTGTTGTCTTACAGAAAGACAGTAAAAGGAAGTATCAGTTGTATTTATTAAGTAGAGATAATCAGTTTTTCATATTTAACTATTTCCATTTGATTGACTTAGTAAGCAATGAGATATGTCTTTTTTTTTTTAGCCAGACATGTGCTTTGTGATACCAAATTTAATTTTTGAAGTGCCATTTTTGTTGTCCTGTGCAGCTTAGTTTTAAAATTACTGAACTGTAGTGTATAGGCAGAAAAAAGTATTTCCTTGTCATGATCTTCAGTTTTACATGCTTGCTGACAATGAAGTGTTGAGAACTGGTGGAACTCTGTGACCTTTCTTGCTGTGGGATTGAATTACAAGCTCAGATTGCTATCTATGTTTTTCCTATCTTTAGAGTTACTGCTAGGTTTTTTTCCTACTTGTACATACATTCTTTGGGTTACACTTCAGATGTTTTTAGGTTTTTTTCAAACTAATTTTCCCTTTTTGTCAGAATTTCTAGTCTCTCTTGATCACTTGCTGTTGTGTTATTTTAATTTTGAATTCTGCTTTATGCAGAGATTTGTATTGAGTATGTACTTCATTCCAAGATGTAAGGAAACAGTACAGCCAAATCTAATTTCAGTCCTTTTTGTACCTGTAAGCTTATGTTTTTCCCTATCACACATTTGAAATTCACTTTTTATTATTTTTTTCCCCGTTAAACCCAGAGGCATGGGGAAAAACCATTTACGATAGTTTGACACAACATACATATTGCTTTTTCAAAGGCTGAAGTTTGAACTGTACTTGGATGTCTTCCAAGGAAGCGTCTAAGGTTACACTACATGGTTATATATTGTAAATACTGTTGAAAAGGGGATAGTAAATTTCAGAGGGAAAGTAAGCTGCTGCATATACAAAAGGAACAATGTCACTGTGAAGTCCAGAGAGGAAATGGAATGAACAAGAGATGGAAAGTGATAAATTTGTGACACTTCTTTTAGTTTGAGCCGTACTTACGGTGGTATATTCAAGTCTTGGAGAGAAGAATACTGCTTTAAGACAGTAAAAAGTTTTTCTTGTTTAGGTGGCTGATCGTCTGTTTTCTTCATTTGGACAAGATATTTTGGATGCTCTTTATTGGACAGCTACAGAACCTAAGGAAAGAAAAAGAGCTCACATAGGTGTGATTCCTCACTTCTTCATGGCAGTGCTGTATGTCTGTATCCTTTTTCTTCAATAAATTGCAAAATTTTCTAAACTAAATTACACAGTAATTGCTCTGCATTATTTTATTTTAATATATTTGGAAAATTGATAGTATTCCTAAATCAGTGTTCCTTTACTTTCAAAGTAAGATTGCCTGTACTACAGGTCTTTAAAATGAGTGAAAAAAACCTTTTAATTTACTTTAAAAAAAACCTTCATAATGGTATACCACTGCAGTAGTAGACAGCTTTTTTAATACCTAATATGTAGCAAAATGAAAAACAGTAATTGGATAGTTCATGGAAGCTTTGATTTCTGATTTGTATTTGAGTATTTTGCGTCACAGCGTCTTGAAGACAGTAGGGTTTTGGTTTTTAGTGGAAAGTTACAAACGCCTATCTTGAAAACATTTTCTTGAAATGAAGGGATAAACTCATCCATATTCAGGATGCAAATGAGTTTAGTGTGACGTAACCTTACAGACCGTTTTCATCAGTTCACTGTAAAGAGATACGTAGTCCAATAGATGTGGTGATGAATTTAGAATTCTTGTACTTTTCCCCTGTTCTTTCTGAAATCTTTAGGCTAATTCCTAATCTTTATCTCAAATATTTTTCCTTCAGGTTGTATTGCTGTTTCTCCTGACTAATGTCATTTGGCTCTTTTAGAACAAGAAAAATTAACATGATTATTACACGCTACAAAGCACTGTGGGTACACTATGTAGTTTTAAGTACTGTCTTGCTGTAATTCTAGTTGACAGGGAGCTAGAAACTTTCTTGTTACACTTTGGAAACAAAATAGGAAATTTGAGGTTTGGTGCTGTTCAGTACTGTTGTGCAGAAAAATTATTTCCAAATATGCTTCCTTAACCGTGCTTTCTAGTCCTGCATGCTATTCTTATAATGGTTCAAGCAACAACCCTTAATGTGGCCTTCAACTCCCACAATAAATCACTGCTTACTATCATGATGTCCAATAATGTAAGTATGTAGCTTTATTTTATGGCTGCCCTAATTTTTTTATCATCCTTCATCTTTGTGTATCATATGTCTATTTGCATATTATTTGATTGTCTGATTTGTTTATATCTGGTTTTATCAATAAAAACTAATTAACTGTTTTTAAAAATTGCAGTTCGTTGAAATAAAAGGAAGTGTTTTCAAGAAGTTTGAGAAGAACAATCTTTTTCAAATGTCAAATAGCGGTATGTATAGCTGTGCTAATCAGGAGAAAATGTGAAGTGAGAGGCTGATTTTTAAAAATTTATTAATTTATTTGATATTATTGTTAACAGCTTTACCTTGGTGAATTTGAGTGTTCTGACTTGAATTCCTCATCTCCCCTATTACTGTTTGCTTCAGTAGGACAAAATTGGGATTCCACTTCCAGGAACACTGTTTTTCCTTAAATGGCTAGTTTTTGTTTGAGGTGCTAAAACAACCTGTGTGCTAAAGTTATTATTAAGTCTTCTATGTTTTCAAAAAGTTGACTTTGTAGTGTGCTGTGTTGGCAGTGATCTCAGATTGCCTGTTTGGCAGTTGTGAGGATGGATCTTGAAATACTTCCCCCCCTCCCCAAAAGAATGTAATGATGAAATAGCTGGCTTATGAAGGAAATACCGGAGATGACTGTAACTTTTGACATGCTAGCAAGATAATAGTAGAGGGTGCTTAGGAAACATGTGATGCTTCTGGCAGTTCTTAATTGTGTTGCTGCTTAGTATGAAATTTGGGAACTTTTGTTCAGTGTGTCTCATGAAGAAAAGCTGTTAGAGCTGTTATTCTTTGATGGAGGTTCTTTTAATACTGATTATCAGCCATCTGAAATACTTGTTGAATTATTGGTTTCAAAGCTAATAGGAGAGATTGCACTTTTAAGTTTGTACTAGAGCTTCTTTGCTTGTAGTATTTTCTGATCTTTGAATACGTTTTTTTCTGTTCTTTTGTGCATATGACTTCTTTGGTCAAAGCTATTTATACAGATAAGCAAACAAAATAAAATCTATTTCTTCATTCCAGCTCCTAGTTTTTTAAACCAGAGAACTCAAATGCTCAATAGGTTAAAAATAAAAAAAAATGTAGCTGCTTATTTAAAAACAGATGAATCGGATTTTTTATTGAGAGTTAAGTTTTCAGCAGGCTTGCTTCAGATTTTGAATTCTGGCTATAGATGTGATTTTTTTTGTCTAATTCATCTGCAAACTACAATGATACTACATGCAAATGCTAAATAACAATTGTTTTGTGATGCTTTGGATGAAAGACTATTTACATAAAATCTTAAATATGTAACAGAAAAATTAGTACAAAATTTTAATCTACCTTATAGAAGTTCTTAACACCCCCCCCAAAATAATCTTCCCAGCTGGGTTGATAAGGTGTTTATTCTGTGCTATTAGTATGTATTTTTGGTTCCAAGATTTAAATACTTACATTTTTTAAATTAAATGTATTTAACTTTACAGTGAGAACCTCTGAAAGTGATGCTTACTAAAATATTGACAGAAAACATAGATGAGTTTTTTTCTTAAATTTTCTCTCATCACAATATTCGCAGAAAATAGTTACAAGTATGCACGTAGCTCTCCTGCTGAAAGGCGAGGCTTCTTTCTTGATTTAAATGTTGAAATAAATGAGGAACTGCTATTAGAAATGGCTAGTAATTTCCTCCATAAAAAGCACCTGCAATAGTATGCTAAAAGAAACTTTGATCAATATTTTATTGCTAGACATTATTATTGAAGACCCATAATAGCAGTATCAGGTCTCCCTTTATCACTTGGTGGAAAAAGTGATGCCATTCATTATACCATATGGGGATAGAAGCAGGTGAGTACGTACATAGAGTGCACAAAACAGGCTAATTTATTCCCTTCAAACAGATAACTTTTCCCGGAACCTCCTCTCGGTATTGTTATAAACAGCAGTGTTTTTCTTATAGATAGGTAATGTAGAGGGGTTTTTAGGAGAGATTTTCACCTCTTTTGAATTTGAACAGATTTACTGCATCACAGCTTCAGTAAAGGTGGATCGGTATTGCTTCAGTTCATGTATTCTGATAACTTTGTTATCTTTTAATGTTTTATTTCCTGCAGCTGAAATGGTAGCGCATCTTGCGTTGGCATGCTATGCCAATGCTAAATACTACCCCTAGAACTAAGGCTAGTCTGGTCCTGTGGACTGAGCTTCCAGTTAGCCTTTGGAGTGCCTTGTGCATCCTAGAACACAATATGCTTCAACTGCATGCCTGGACTGAACTAAACTGCTAAAATAAAGCACTGAATATAGGTTCCACCATATATTTCCCACCTTTCAGTTTCTTCCAGCTGTTTTCTCAGGTCTGCAGTCTCTGCTGTAGGGCAATGTGCTGGTTTTGGCTGGGGAAGAGTTAACTTTCTTCATAGCAGCTAGTATGGGGCTGTGTTTTGGATTTGTGCTGGAAACAACGTTGATACACAGGGATGTTTTAGTTACTGCTGAGCAGTGCTTACACAGAGTCCAGGCCTTTTCTGCTCCTCACCCCACCCCACCAGCGAGTAGGCTGGGGGTGCACGAGAAGTTGGGAGGGGACACAGCCGGGACAGCTGACCCCAACTGACCAAAGGGATATTCCATACCATATGATGTCATGCTCAGTATATAAAGCTGGGAGAAGAAGGAAAGGGGGGATGTTTGGAGTGATGGGATTTGTCTTCCCAAGTAGCCGTTACGCGTGATGGAGCCCTGCTTTCCTGGAGATGGCTGAACACCTGCTTGCCGATGGGAAGTGGTGAATTAATTCCTTGTTTTGCTTTGCTTGCCTGTGTGGCTTTTGCTTTACCTATTAAACTGTCTTTACGTCCACCCACGAGTTTTCTCACTTTTACTCTTCTGATTCTCTCCCCCATCCCACCAGGGGGAGTGAGCAAGTGGCTGTGTGGGGCTTAGTTGCTGGCTGGGCAGGCAACAATGGCAACAGTAGCTGATTAAGTTTAGACAGAGTGAATGGATGCCCTCTTGCCCCGCCTTTTCTGGGCCTCTGCTCAAAAATATTACCGTTGTCTCAAACACATGGTTTAAATTCAGTGGAAAGGTACTGATTAGTACGCAGAAGCTAAATATACTAATTCGGGGGTGGGGGGGGGCGGGTGGAATAAGGTCAATTTTTTGAGACATCTGAGGAACTTGTCATGAATAGGTGAGACTCCCTTTTTATTTAACATGTTAATCAAATGAAAAATATGAACTAGCAGAAAAGTTAAGATGTCAGTGACCTCAAGAGTAGACATTGTGATCAAGGGAAGTTGCTACAAATAGAATTCAAAAGCAAGTAATCTTGTGAATAGAGGCATGAAAACAGAAATGAACTGTTTCAGTTGTACTTTCTGAGACATGTCCTGTATCGTGCATTGAAATACCTTGCTAAACTCTGCATGGTATTGAAGATGCTGTGTAGTAAGACACCAGGATATAAAGTGCCACCAAGCTACCAGTTTAGATCTGGAAATCATGAAATCATTTTCACTTGGCATTGTGCTCAGCACTGGCTTGTGGATAGCAAGCTGATGTGTGGCTGTACATTTTTCCCAGTATTTCCAGTTCTGGACTTGGTGTCAGTGGAGTCAGTGATCCTTCTCACCTTTGTATGGCCATTTAAAATTCTGCTGTAACAGCGAATTCATTAAAACTTCAGGACTGAAAGAACTGAATCATCTACATAAAAACTAATTGAACAGACCATGAATACACATTGGTTACACAGTTATCTAATAAAACCAAACCTGTTATCTTTCAGGTGCGGAAGGTCAATAAAGATCTTGGGGTTTGTATAGCTGCTTGAGATTGCAGCTACAGAATCTGTGATTTCAACCATATCTGCTCCTGCAGCTTTGATTTGTCGGCTGCGCCAAAACTACTTTCATGTTGTCACCCTGACTTTTACTAGGAAATTTAAGTACATCCATGCAATCTAAACACTATGGCTGTTGGAAAAGCATTCTATACAGAAGACGTAAAACCTTATATTTGTTGTAGCAGGAAGGAATATTTCCCTAAATTTAAATAGTTTATTCCCTTTTTTAAATAGAAATCTGTAAGCTAATTTTGTAGGGTTCAGGATTAGTGAATGAGGAGACCAAAATTATGAAGAGAAGCTCTTTCATCATTGTTGAAAGACCAGCATGCTGCCTTCCTTTATGCTTTTAAATGTCTCATTTTAATTTCAAGCTGTGGTCTAAACTAAATTTTTCACAAAACACAATTGTACCTCATATGAAGTAGTACATTAGGTGCACTGCAGTACATTATTTGCTTCAGCTGGCTGTTTGGCCAGATTATTCCTTGTTTTTTAAATATCTTGTCTCAAAAATTTAACATATTTATTCTGAAGCTTTAAGGAACTTCAGTTTTTTTCTTTATAACTTCTTCCTCTTTTTTGTTTTTTAAATTTTGTTCTTTCTGCTTTGTTCCTGATTTATCAGTTTCTTTGGCCTTTATTTTTACCTTTGGTCTCTGGAATTCAGACTGCTTTCTCATGTGGCTTTAGGGGTTTTTTAATACCATTATTCTAATCCAGTTGTTCATTTTAAGGATGAGGCATTTGGGGGCAGGAGTACATTTAAGATAGATCGGTGTCTCCTTGATGATTCCTTGTTCAATCTTTGATCCTTTCTTGTGCTCTGGTCATTTGTTAAAGAGGTAGTTGTCACTAGACCTACTTAGGATTTGCTGAGATGTAAACCAAAAGATCTTGTTTCACTTTTTACACACTATGATTTATAACCAGCTTTTGATCTGAACATACAGACAGTGGGATTAACATGATCAAAACTATTTTTTCCTTCCTGATCAAGGATTCCTGTGTGATGTGTCAAGGAATCTGAAAGGAAATAACTAGGTGTTCTAAAGACTATTTTCTACAGAGGTGAGCAGAAGTGCCACTTCTGGATCTCTGTTCCTGGGATCTCACTGCCCTTCTTGTTAATTACCACTGCTAAGTACCTAAATTCTTCAGAGTTCAGGTTCTTCCTGAATGAGTTCAGTAATCAGTTGTTTGGCACATTGGCTAATTAATTACACTAATCCATACTAGATGCAGGGCTGCCCTAGGAACATTCTTTATTTCCAATCACATCCATTTCTGTAGTCTTTTACGTGTGGTTTTTTTTTAAAGTGATGCTACCCTCTGACACATTGGCAATTAAACTTCAGGTCTCTGTTGCTATCGGTCCTTTAAATGTCTCCGTTTTCCAGAAGGATTTATAGAAGGGCAGAATGTGTTATTAATATGGGCATAGAATTCCATTCAAATTGGAATGGCAGGGTTGATGTAAGTGGGGCGAAAGTATTTAAAATCTGATTTGGCTATGTGCAATCCTTTTTTGGGCTTTACTTCACAGAACCAATAGAAAAAAGTACATCTTGCTTTTTTCCCCTGTTGCATTTCTGGCAGTATGCACATTACTGGCTTTGAAATAAATGTTTACCGCCTCTAGTCATATGACAACCCTAATAGGCACACATGACTTATCTTCATGGGAAAAGGTATGTTGTGGTTAGGTTTTGACACATGACCACTAAGTTCTGATGTATTAAGCCTTGGAATGTCTGATTCTTCCTTTCCCTTTTCAATATACTAAAATACATATTTTAAAGGAGACTGAAAAGATTTAATCATATGTAGTCATTTGCACCACCAGTGGATGCATGGAAGCACAAGCAAATTCAGTGTCATCTTTCATAATAGCCTAGAGAGTGTGTACGTGGGGAGAATATAGTATGATGTGTGGCCAGGCTTCAGGGCCAGCCCTATTAAGAGCAGAATTTAAGCACGGTATTAGAATGCAGTCTGTGCACGGTATGTGCTGACAAGAGACCAGTTGGGGGATAAGTATATCTGAATTAGTGGTGGGTGCCAGTTCTTCAACACTTAAAAGCGTAAACAGTGAGGAAGTAAACTTCTTAATCGTATGCTTGTAGAGGTAGTTGAAGACCATTTAAAATGTCCTCAGCCTGTTGTTTTGGCTGTCATTTAACCGTCTCTTATAATGAAAGGGTTATTAAACTTATACTGTATACTAACTGAAAAACAGTTTGTGATAGGCTTATCACCAACACTTTGTGGGATATGTTCGAAACTGAGTTGAAATGGCTTATAGCAATGTTACTGAGGATTATCATGATGGAGAATGAAGAACAGAGATCGCTTTTTCTTCCCACTTTACTCTTTGTCACACGGAAGCAGAAAAGAGACATTGCCTTTTGCCAGTACCTGCGCTCTCTATAACTGAACACTAACACTGGTGGCTTGTCACTGTTTTCCCAGATTCACAGATATAGTAATTTACTTTCCCTTTGTTCTTCTTGAAGAGCATGATATCCTTAAGTGTGAATCTAGGGATGTAGCCTCACTTGTTCTGTAGTTTACCACATCATCTAAGGAGTGGCAATACATGGTACAGGAAATTCCCCTCACCTGTTTAAAAAGAAGGGTACATACACAACATAAAATAAGTTCATAATAAATGATGAAACATTATTGGTGCATATTTTGTAGTCTGAATTTTAATTGGGACTTGGGACTGATTACCATTGGTTGTTTTGATATCCTGAAGCCCTTTTTGTCCTTGTCCATGAGGGTGAGAAATGAAACGAATTTCTGAATCATTTAGGTTCACTTGTTGAAGCTGCTGTATAATGCCCTTTCTCCCTTACTTGTGTCTCTGACAATCAGTTGATGAGAGGGACAAGGATGAAGAGCAGTCGCACTCATTCCTCTTGCTCTGAGCAGCCTTCAACAGCTGGGGCAGCAAAGATAACAAATTAGAAGGGAGGCCAGTGAGAACAGGAGAAATAAGCAGAGGAGAAAAAGAGGTGTCAGCCTGTCATCCAATCTCAAAAATTGGTGGGGGAAAAATGTTCATTATTACAGCATAAGAGGAAATTTAAGGCCATAGATGTCCCTTCTCAATTTAATCCTGTTGACTAGTGAATTAACATATGCTGAGCAGGTAATAAATGTCTGAAGGATTGGCTTGAGACATGCTTTAATGTTTAGGCCTGAATTAAGGTCCTTACTTCCCAGTTGAGAATTTCTGTCTGTACAGGCTTCCCTGGGATCTGAAGCACTGAAGATGGGATCTGTGTGTTGTCTTACACATTGCTGATCAATGATGTGTCATGGCAGTGTGCAAGTATGCAATGTGGGAAATACAAGATGAAACTTTTTTGAGATTTTGGGAAAAACTCTGGAAACTCAGTGATTACGTTCAAGTCGCTAATGGGTGTGATAGAGAATATAGATCAAGGAATGCTAGACTGCACATTAATCCATTGGTGACAGCACCAAGTGATATCTCACTTTTATCAGAAAGTGCTGTGTCCTGGTAATTTGGGCAGTATTTGGTGAATTCAGAGGCATAGAAGAACATACTTGACTTGGAGTGTTATTGGCAGAAAACCAAGAAGTTAGGGTTAGGACTTCACCTATGTCCTGTTTTTTCTGGTATTTAAATTTATTTTAGTGAAGAATTTCCTTGTTTCTTCCCCCATACATATGCCACTTCTGTTTGGAAACTTGTGCTTCCTCTGAGCCCTCCTGAGCCCATACTGAGATATGAGTTTACGTACCCCAAAATGTGCCTTTTTACATGTGTGCCTGCAACCTCATTCTTGAATTCTGTGTGCTTTTTGTCCCTCTCTCCTGGAGGAGTTGTTCTTTTCTTTTAGCTCTCTTCCTTCAGGCTTGCCAGTATTTTGAAACTTCTTTTTTAAAATGAGGGGTATTGTTATACTAGAACATAGTATCTGCAGCCATGAACATTGTCATTGGTCTGTAGCTAGTTAGAGATGATGGAAGCTGCTGACACAAAGTCAAAGTCAAATATTTTTTTGGCCAGCTTGATCCTTGTATATTCTTCTGAACATTTCTATTTCTTGTGTCCTAAAACCAGTAGGTAGAACCCTACAGAATATTCGAGGTGCTTAAGGAAATTAACCCTTTGGATTTGGAGATGACTTGCCCACAAAGAAATTACTGTCATGGTTATTAGCAGGTGTTACAAGCAATAACAGTATCTTCACAGATTTTCACAGTAGTTATGTCTTCTAAAAAGACTTATTGGACTTGCTAATTTGTGGTGACATTATGTATTAGGCTTTACCCCATTTTTCAATAATACAATTTCAGGGAGGTTTTTTTAATATGTTAAAAAATGTGATGCTTCCTGAAGCAAGCTGTATGGGTCATTTATGGAGATAGGGCACCAAAGTAGAAAAAAGACCCTACCTAGTCTGGGAGGGCAGGTCATAGGACTCCATCTCAAGTCTGGCTGCTTTTGTGTTATAGTGCTTATGGTTTTGATAACTGAGCTGATGTATCCTGCTGTTCCCTTTCAAGGTGGGAGTGTGAAAGACTAGTAGGAACCTTCTAAATAAGGTGTAATAGTTGTCTTGAAACACTTTTTTTTATTTTATTTTTTTATTACTGGACCCATTATATAGCAATTTGGATATCCATGATTGTAGGAAATGAAATTTGCCTTGCTGATAACTTGAAATGACAGAGGTGTATTGTCTCCATTTTTGCACCAGGAGGTGCTGGTTCTTTCTGAATCCCACAAGAAATGCACAAGCTTTATCAAGAAAGATGAGTATTTTATTAACGTAGTAGAAAAGGTGATAGCAAGTCACAACTTAAGTCCTTTCTGATGCTGGGAACCCCGAGTTGATGCAATATCAGACAGACCTCCAGTCAGGCCACAGCATACTCCAGAGATCCTGTCCGTGGTAAGGTTCCCAGCATCCCCTCCCCTCAAATCTGATCAAATAATTTGTGGAAAAGATTTGTCTAATCCAAGACTTAATAAATGGTAGAACCTCAGAACGAGTAGATATCTGTGTATGCAAATAAATGATTCTTTGGAGTTGACAGCTTTTTTTTTTAACTAGATATAAAGGAGAGGTTCACCAATTATGTGCTGCTACTAATTGTATGTCTAAGAAATATGGAACAGTTCTCATGGAATCCAGGTGAGTAAACTAGTAGAAAAATTAAATACAAAATGACAAATTCCTGTGCTATATACTATATTGAATAAATATTGAGTAAAATTTGGATATTATTTTATTAAAACAAAGTTTTAATAATTTTAAGCCCCAATCTGTGTGGTGTATTTTGGTTGAATGTTACCAGTCTACCTAAATTTTACTTTAAGCATCTAAAACCACAGGTGCTCTGTCTATTCCTCATACATACTGAACATCTATCTAGTATGCGCAAAGGTAAAGCTAAAGCCTTTACTTCATAAAGCTTTGTAACCTTATTCTAATTGTGGTGTGATTGTATGGTACTGATAAGTTTCTAGAACAGCAACGGAGTAAGTGAGAAGTTGCACTCAACATGCTGAGTGGTGATGTAAAGTAACAGACTCTTCAGACTCCTCAGGATTTTTCACTGTTGAGCAAAAGTGTTCTCATTTTTGTTTTGTATACTGGCATCAAATTAAATGGCCTAACTTGTTTTTTCCCAACCTTCAGATCATCTTTGGGTGTTATTCCCAGACGTTTGCATGGTGGTTGCTTCAGAAATCGCAGTGGATATTGTGAAACATGCCTTTATAACAAAATTCAATGACATCACAGCAGATGTAGGTATCCTGGTTGGAATGCTGAGTGCTATTTTAAGTTGTAGTTTATTTTGCTAATATTTTTTTAAATATTAAAATGTAATTTTTACATTTTCTGCACTGGAATATTTTCATATATAGGATATCATTTGGGAAAGCTTGGTAATTTCCTGATACAATATGCTTCTGAGGTTCTTTATAATGCAGAACAAACACCTTTGCTTCTAAATCAGTAGTTCCAGATCCATAAATTATTGAAAGTGTTGTGTAACAGTTTTCATAATAACTACAATGCAGGTAACTGGCAGATCTTTCTGTGAAGTGATCACTAGTTAAATTGACAGAAGGTTACTTGTTCTGCAGTCTAGACAGAGCTTGTACCTTTTCCTAACAGAATGGATTGTAGGTTAAAATTCAGGCTTTAGAAAAAACAGATACTGTGAGGCTGCTGAATCTCTGTTCTTACATGTGTGTTAAAGGTGGAATCTGAAATCAGAGATATATTTTTCCACTGTCCCTGGAGCTCTAATATGAAGTAGGTGATGTTAGTTTCCCACTCCTGAAATTTCTTAGGCCATATATATTATGCAGTCCTTCTTTTAAAGTAGTAGATGAGGTTACTTCTTGCGTGTTGTGGCATGATACATTGGCCATTTGTCTTGCATGTTGTGTGAATTCAAATGCACTTGGTAAATTTGTGAAGAGATGAGTTAGCGTTTTTTTCACTATTAAAACCACTTTTCAGGAAATGAGATCAGAACTTGGAAGTGCTATCTTTTTCAGCATCTCTAAACTAACTACATCATGCGGTGTAGAAACAAGTTTAATAGATGTACTTAATAAGCTCCCTTATGCCAGAGGCATTTATGCATGCCCTACTTTCATATAGAGAGTGTGGAAAAGAGCAATAATGAAGTATGATAGCAAAAAATGTAGCATGCTTCAGTGTACTGAAACAGCTGGAGGATGGGGGTAGTGAGTGACAATTTTGCAAGGTTTATTTAACAAACTTTGTATTTTTTTATATGAAGTTCTAAAGAATTATGGTTGCTAGGTCAGACTTTTTCAGACATTTTGAACATCTGCAGTGCAAGTTGCTCTGCCACTTAGCCTTAAAATAGATGCTTTTCTGTTTCATTATGCAGAACTATTTTAAAGAGAAAGAAAAGCTTCATTAATTTTCTGATACAATTTGCTTTTTTCTTGGGATCACTTGCTTAGTATATAAGTAAGCGCTCTCATTTGTTTAATTTGATCCCAGTGCTACCTTTCATGTAGCTTAAAACAAATTATGAACTGTAGGAAAAAAGTAAACATGATTTCTCTTACTTTGTGTTTCTGATGATCTTCAAATTCAGTAAATGCTTTATAAAGTCTCACTCAATTCGTAAAACATAGCATAGTGTTGTTTGTTGTATGTATATGCAAGTTAGTTTATCGCAGAAATATAGGCTCATCTGTTGAAGGGTGCTCAGAAATACTGGCTTTGACTTCTTCAGCCTGTGCATAAGTATTTATAATATTTTACAGAAATAATATCTCTGTTCCTTCTACAAAGTGTGATAACAAATTAATCACACATCCAATGTGCTGGATTTTTTCCAGGTCTACAGTGAATATAGAGCCAGTCTTGCATTTGACCTTGTTAGCAGTCGACAGAAAAACGTAAGGCTGAAAATAAAGGCATTTTCTTGTATTAACTAACATAATTGTTATGGGGGGGATATTGGAACAAATATTTAAAGAAATACATACAGAATTGTTATACTCCTACAGCACTGAAATTCTACTCTGCTTTTTTTAATAAGAGATAACAGGAGTATTTCCTTGTGGTTTATATTCTTACTTTAGTCAGGTCAGTTTGGGCTTTGTTTAATAGATTGTTGAGAAGCCTCTTCCAAATACGCTTATAGTCAGGGGGCAAGTAAGCAAGCTTAGCAAGATGTTCTTGAGATAATTTTAAATTACTGTTCTTTTTGCTTTATTTTAGCTGTGTTGGATCAAAATACAGTATTCATTAGGAATGCATATTATTTCTTCACAGACAGTGTGCACAGATGTATAGGGATGTTTGTACCATCCTTGTTACTGTTGTGGCATGGGTATTTACAGAACACACAGACTGCTTGTGGTTTTCATTAGTTTTTTGGAAGACTATTTACAGCACACCTTTCCTGGAAGAGTCTCTTAACTATTAGTGAGTGCTCTGGATGAGTGCTGTAACTATTAAATCAACTTTATTATAATAATTTATGTAGTTTTCTTGAGCATGTTTAATAGCTATTGCTGGGAATGCAGTAGCTATAGCTCATAAAGAAGTTAGCTTAAATTACAAATAATTGATTATTAATAATTTTTTAGTTAAAAAAACAAGTTTGTTAGTTCTGAAAACTCCATCACTTTTCCTAAGGATCCTCTGTGGAAAATGAGGTAGCATCATATAGGCACTAACTTTGGCATGATGTTCAATATGCATGAAAGCTGTCATGCAACGTAGTTGTGTTTTGAGAGTTCACATGTAAACATATTTTCAAAATTATTTTAACACAATTATCCCGAGGCTAATTATAGGTGTTTGTAAATGATATAAAATAGCTAGTGTGATGGATAATTGTTCTTTTATCCCTGTTACGGGCTTTTCTGCACAGTATTTGAGGATCAAAGTCATATTAATACAAAAAGGTCTCTAAGCTAGTAATACAATACAGATGAAATATCATAGTGCATTTGGATTCAGTGTCCTAATTGCTCTCGATTTAGAGATTTGTATTGTACTCCAGTTGCTCTTGATTTAGAGCACTGAAGCTAATCTTGCTGGTCATGGTGGTATTACATTTCCGTCTGAGATACAGCAATCTTCATTTGAATTTCAAAATGTGAATAGGTACACTTTATACCAGTATAATGTTTGTTAGCAGAGATTGATTCTTATCTAGAGGGTGTGCCAAGCTATAATGAGCTCATTCCTTTGCATAAATAGTTCATTATTCTTCCTCTTTTTTTCCTAGGCATATACAGATTATAGTGATTCAGTTTCCAGAAGAATGGGTTTCATTCCTCTTCCACTGGCTGTTTTAGTAAGTTGTATCTTTCCTATCAGTTTTCTGTCAATAAGATCTCACTTGGAGAATATATGCCTGTGATATAGCTAGCTCATTTTGATGTTTTGAGGATGAAATGATCACCTTAAGTAACTGAAATGATGCTGCAAGGTTGAGTTACCATTCAGTGTAACCTATATCACATACTAATTATGACTTCATGAATGTGTTACTGTTTATCAGCCTTTCATAGAAAATTGAATAGATACTAATTTTATAGAATTTATAAGCACTTGAATTGTAGCAGTGGAATTAAACTACATCTGTGCTTATTAAACATTTCGTCCTTTTGGCAATTATCCTGTTCATTCATTTGGAATAGTCAAAGCAGCTGGTTGCCAGAAGGTTAGCAGTAGTGTATTAGTTGGGTTTTTTTAGGTTTTTCATAGGAGTTCTTGTGGTTGTCCCTGTAACGGTATGCTTAATGACTAAGTTTTCTTTTATATGGGGCACTGAGCTTCTGTGCTGTTGTAGAATACATGATTCTGAAATAGTTGACCCTTTTACATGGACATGCTGCTATAAAAATGAATCACTTCGTTATTGGAATTGTGTTCACATGCTGTCTGTTCTGAATTAAATATTGCATAATGTTTTCTGTAAATAGCTGCTCTGACTTTCCCCATACACACATGTAGACAAGCAGTAGTTATAATACTGGGAATGTGTCCTTGCTTTGCCAGCGAAGATGCCAATTCATAATTTTCCTGGAAGAATATCAATATTAATTAACTTTTAAATGTAATGTTCTCCCATAGAGATGGGGAGAAATACTATTGACAGCCTTTGCCTAATTTTGATCCAGGATTTAAAAAAAACCAACCAAACAAACAAACAAAAAACCCCAACCCCAAAAAAACCCAAAAAAAAGCCAAGAAAACCCACACAACTATGATCATAATCGTGATTTCTTTTATAACTAATTAAAGTACATCCAGTGAGAATTTGATTGAAAGGCTTTTTTCAAGTTGTATTCTGATATGATATCCTAGATACTAATAGGTTTAAAACACACTGAAGTGCTTTGCTGACTTGGAACCCTAACTGTGAAATACTGAAGTAAAACTGGGATTTCACGATCATTTGTAACCGAAATTTGGGATTCATATGCCTAGTCCACAAAGCAATTTTGTATTCAAAATGTTAGCACAGTGTGAAACACTGATTCTGTTTTACTGCATCAGCATCTCTTGACATTTTCCTCAAAAATTGTTAACTCAGCTTCCAGCCCTTGACTTTTGGGGAGGTTTTTTTCGCTTGTTATTTTACTCGGAAGTCAGTGTTGAAGGAAACATTATCAGACTGTACTTTTGGCAAAGTTGCAGCTAGATGCTAGTATAATACTTACTCAAGCCAAACTCTTGACTAGTTAGCGCTACCAAGGAGAACATTAGAATAAATTTCTATTAATGTAAATGTTTCTACTTGTTGTCTTAAATTTACCAAATAAGAAATGTCTGTTAAAATGCTCTATTAATAATAGTGTGCTATGTTTTAACTGCTTAACTTTTATCCTTAAAACAGCTCATCAGAGTCGTAACAAGCTCAATAAAAGTACAAGGAATCTTAGCTTATGTTTGTGTTGTGCTGTTCTACTGTGGGTAAGTAAATGCGCACAATTGAAAAGTATTTACCATTATTTGATCACATATGTGAAAAAAGCTTCTGTTGAGACTTCTAGGTATAAGTGTAAACACAGTTTATGTTCGGTAGAACATAAATGTAAAACATTTATGCTCATAAACTGAAATTGAGAGTGCAGATTGGTCCTTAAGTACTGTAACTGCATTGGGGGATTATAGCCCTCAATAGCTAACTTCAGTAATGAAAATAACTAATGGAAAAATGATTGAAAGAATTTATGATGGACAAGCACCACACCTCTGCATAAAAGGGGAAACTGAATTCTAAGAACAAAACTTTCTGTGAAAAGAACGAAAGATTCAATATGCCAAGAAAAATAAGCAGTTTAAGTGCTCTGAGCAGACTTGAATTCTTCTCTCTGGTAGTTAAATGCAAGGTTTCTTCATGTTGGGAAAATGCTATATGACAAGAAAGTAAATGCAAGGCTCACCTTTCTGGGAAGCGTGGGGTCAGTAAGTAATCTTAGTTAAGGTATATAATGTCCTATGGCAATTCGTTTTCCAAAACCAATGATGTGTAAGTGTCCCTTCACTGCCAAGTCAGTTTATACTTGTGTTAGTCTTAACTTCTCACCAGTTGGTACATACTTCTGAGATACGTTTAGCTGTACTTTAAATCCAGTCTAGTTTGCCTGTCTTGAGGCACTTGCTGTAGACTATATGGGGATGACCAGTTCCTAGGAAAGCTGCATACTGAACTATGTCAGTTTTTGTTTTCTCTCAGTACTGATTGATATTGGAGTCCTCCTAAAATTGATCATAAAGAATTAAGTGATTCAAATTGCTGCAGCACAGAGAACCTGCCTACAGTATTGTGGGAGTATCTCTTCCAATGCCCTACCAAGTTGTGTTTGTAACTGAAGGCAGGAAGAAAAGAATGGGATTACGACACATTTTTTATTAATAGGTAGACTCTTATCTCTAATCAGACCTTGATCTGCAAAAAAAGTAGAACTTGGTCTGATGCGTCTATTCCACATCAATGTAGAGATACATCTCTTTAGTATTGGATAACTAGGACTTCGAGATATTGCATATAGGTCAAATATTAAAATGTTAGCCATATTCCTCTGCACTTTGATTTCTTCCCCAGCATACCACATGCTGTGCCCATGTTCTCCCTGAACCCAGCTCTGCATAATTAAAAGCACTAGGCCCCAGTAGTCACGTTCAAGCTGTGATATACCAAGCTCAGCACCTTCATTCTGCTTAGTGGTTTTTCCTTTTTCCCAATGTATGTAATATTTCCCTACATCTACCATTCCACTGCTGCAGCCCAGTCCTGGATATTTCCCTGTCTCTGTGGCTTGGAGGACGGAGGGCAGGAAGTAGTAATGTGATTAACATGAAGAATTAAATGCTGCTTTTTGAAGGCATAGGTCACAAGAGTAAATGCATTTTGGTTTATTTTCCCCTTATTGAAAAGTGAGAACAGAATTTTACTTCTGCCATGATCTCAGATTTGGAGCTAACTCATCTCTTACATCTTTCAAGTAATTTGTGTTCTGAACATAAATTTCAACTTTTCATCAGATTAGTATAGCATAGGTATGTGAGAAACAATGTGATAAAATCTGAAACAGTTACCTGGGCAAAGGATTGAGACTATAATGTGGAGACAGTGTTTTGTATTAATATTTAACAACTGTAATACTCTTAAGTTATACTATTAAAAAGTCTTGCCCAGCATATGAAACCTGAGTTTTCTTTTTCTAGGATTTTGAACAACTGCAAACGTACATTGTTAGAAATTTGAGTCTGGGGTGGACTGGCAGAAAAGAATAAAGGAGAATAACTAGAAACTCTTGCATAATTTTCCATGAGAAGCTGGAACTGATGCAATAAAGTGTTGATTTATGGCATTTTCAACTTCTGATCTCATTAAATCAGAGTCATATCATCCTGTAAACACCTACTCTCTCAGAACAAAAGCATGTTACATAAAAAATGTAGGAAAAACACCTCTAAAACTTATTAAGAATGGAGGAGAGCTTCCCAGCTCTCAGAAACAAAATCTGTCCTGATAACCTAATAAAATTGTAGAGGAACATGGCTTTCAACTTGTGTAAAATTATACCTTCTTTGTGATTGCTTGAATACTAAAACATCAGTTTCTTCTGAGTACTGAAAATGGTCTGCTCTGCTCATTCTTCCATTCTCTAAATTTCTTCTACAAGTAAATGTATTGCATAAAATTCCCTTAAAAGTGCAGTGTACTTTGGTTTTCTGTTTGACAAGTTCTGATTACATTAATGCAGTGAGAGATAGTGAAGCTGCTGCTGAAGTGTGCTTGGGTCACTTTATGGTTAAGCAGTTAGACCCGCTCCACGGATCTGTGAATGTTCATTTCAAGTCGTCTTTTTAGTCTGTTAGCGATGTACATAATAAACAGATTTTCAGAGAGTGGAGAATGAATTTAGTCTGCGTTTGGTTCACTTTTGTTACATAGGTTGATTTGCGTAGAGAATATTTACATTCATCCTACAGAGACTAGATCACTATTTCCTTGTTCTGTAGTGAGCCTTCACCTGCTTCACCTCTGCTTTCACCTCTGGAGTGGACATTGGTCTGCGTGTCATGTAATAGTAGTAACAGAGCTTAGATTTTACAAAGCTCATTTGAGTTGTAAATCTAAAAGCACTTGATGGTAGATGAGACCTTCCTGTTCTTCAAATGAGAAGAC
This sequence comes from Gavia stellata, assembly GCF_030936135.1. NCBI lineage: Eukaryota > Metazoa > Chordata > Aves > Gaviiformes > Gaviidae > Gavia > Gavia stellata. The sequence continues at coordinate 17,370,139 of NC_082598.1, read as the reverse complement.
AGGTATAAAAGGGACTTCAGTGATTTGCTGAAGTTTGTGCTGCAAATTAGTGATAATAGAAAAGGAATCTGCCATCAACTGGACTGTTCTGTGATTGTAATGCAGTGCTGCCTTTTTGCATTTGTTGACTTTTATGAACTGTCTTTTGTGATGTGAAAAAGGACTTTTTATGATTAGCCTGTAATTTGTGAAAGCTAGATATTTGCTTTCTTGTGGTTCAAAGTCCACTAGTGATTCTTGGCTGGGCACACTTAAGACTACAGGTTTAACAGTAGTGCATTTAATTTGGGCTTGCACTGTTGAGGGCCCTTTTTGGTTCTGTGTTTAAATATTTGACGTATTAAAAGGCTGCTTAACTGTCCTTATAGTCCTTTTGTTAAACTATGATAAAACTCAATGTTTTTCTCTAGATGGCTTCAAAAAGAAAAAAGAAAATTAAGCATTGAATCTGAAACAAATTGCTAGGAAAAGGAAATTACCATTTGATCTTGCTGTTGAAGGGATTTAATTTGTTAGCTAATCCTTCTAAGACAGCAGTAACCATATGCAATTACTTTAATATGAATAATTGCAGTATGAATAATATGCACTTTAATATGCTAATGTAAATATGTAAACAAATCCTTTTTTTCAGGCTAATATCTCTGAAAGTCCTTAACAGTATTGTATTGCTGGGGAAATCATGTCAATATGTAAAGGAGGCAAAAATGGAGGAGAAATTACTCAATCCTGTCCTGACTGCCACCCCAGGGAAGCCAGCTGGCAAACAGCAGAGTGTGTTTAAATCTACCCAAGGTAAGGCTAACTGCCTTGTTTTGTTTTCAACTGTAATGAAAATTGCGTTCAGACTAAAAGGAATATTAAACCAGATGTATGATGTTGTTTGCTGCACAGTAAGCCTGTTGCTGGACCTTAATTGTACCATATCACAGGTGTGAACACGAGTCTGTAAATGTAATAGAATTTATTGCTTTTAGTTCATGCATCTTCTTTTGGTTATAAATACTCATGTCTCTGATAAGATCCCACCCTGATATGTGGAGGTGATAGAAACATCACGCTTTTGTTTGAAAATCATAATCATAGAATGGTTTGGGTTGGAAGGGACCTTTAAAGATCATCTAGTCCAACCCCTTCTGCTATGTCACTACATGAGTAAGTAAATATTTACATATAATCTCTGGCAGTCCTGAAGTTTAATAAGCAAGCAATCTATGCATTTCTTACAGAAATTAATGTAAAGCATGGCACATAATAGATATAATTACTTATAATTGTCATGAACACATGAATGAAAAGCTTTATGAAATCCAAATAGGAATTTCAGCTGGTCTCTAACTTGCTTCATTTCAAGTCTGTGCAGTGTGGTTTTCTTATATGGGTCCTCAGCATTAGTGGTTAATATATAATTGGAATGGGGCATTATTAAATTCCTGTGACACGTTATAGAAGGAAACAGAAACCTTCCTTGTTCAGTCAACTGAATTGGATTGTGTATCTTCCTCTGTGAGGAGCTCAATGAGAGCCCTAGAGAACTCAACAGTGAGGCTTTTATTGTGTTCACTCAGTTGCTTGGCAAGGACTTGAACAGCTTGAAATACAAGGTGCTTATTAGTCGTCATAGTGTCTTGCCAGCAACAGTAGAGTTAAGAATTTGTAAGTGTTTCAGTCGCAAATCTCTGTATCTCACCTGTGTCAAATCACATCATGCAGAAACTTGGTGCAGACGTTTATTTTTAAATAGCTGACATTCATAGAGTTGCTTTAGTTTCATCATGAAAGAATGTAATATGAATTGGTCTGAATGCCTTTGCTTTTCATTAGACGACTATCATAATGATAATGTTATAATAAAAGATTCTAGTACTACACTTGGATATGAGACTTAATAAGCTATACTTACTTAGATTGACCTTTAAACTTACTCACAGTAAATAAATCTTGAAGATTATTTTTAGCTGAAGCAGCAGAAATTTTACCAGGTCAGTCAGCAGAGATGCTTATTTCCTCAGATGGAAAGATTTTGGTTAAAAAGTGGCAATCAAAAAGGTTTTGCTCATTTTATTTAGAATATTCTAAGTTCTAAATATTCTAAGCTCAATTTTTAACAGTTTTTCAGGGGTTTTATACCTTTTAACAGCTCTTTATTTACTAGAAAACTCAATTATGTGAAAGAATTATTTTTTTACCTTCCCTAGCTTCTGTGTATCTGCATTATTACTGCTGGGCTCTGCAGTATTGATTAATCCCTGTGCCCCATTCACAGCTTTTTTTTTTCAATACAGTCTCTCAACCCATCTCTTACTAGGATGAGGGTGAGGGAGTTAATCTGGTCTGCTTTCTATCAGCTTATAATGTAAGTCAATTTATTTTCTTAAGAGTTTCCACCTTGTCCACAGAAACAGTTTAAAATTTTGAAGGATAAAATTTTATACTTGCTCTTGAAGGTGGAAGTTCTAATTACTGGTAATCATTTATAGGCTGACCAGCTTTCTCTGGAAGCTGCTGGGTTAGAAAATACTTACCTTTGTCATGAAGTTCTACAATTAGCAATACTTGTCTCCTTTCTTGATGCATGTTTAGTACCTTTAACTTGCATAACACTATAGAGAGTAATCCATCTACCTTCAAGTAGTAGATAGTATACTGTGAAGAGATGCTGTACAGAAAGAAGTTTTTGCAGTAGTTTGGATAGTGCTGCTATTCTGACAAATAATGTTCCCTTGGGCTGGTCTGCAGTACTCTCCACATTAGTCAGATTTTTTCCAGATTCCTTTAGAAATAATTACTCAGTCTTTATGAGGAGATGGAAATAAATTTTTCTTACTTTGTCATTTGCTTGTGCATTTTAATTCTTTAAATGTTTTAACAAAATGTGGAAATGATACATGGATATTACTTACAAATATCTTAGGTTAATGGAGCCAGTGTTCAATTTCACTGAAGTAAGAGGCAGGAATAAAAAATAGACATCTTTAATAGAACAGCTTTAGGAGCCAGTGCTATTAAAGTGCATAGCAGTGCATGAGTCATTTATTGGTTATCCCTAGAGAAGCCAGGCTTATTGTACATATGTAGAGGATTAGGCACCTCTAGTTCCCTCTACAGAGATTCCTTTTCTTCATTTTAGTAGAAAATATTTGTGTAACTGTGTCAAAAATCTTTTTGCCTAAGCCAACAAAAATGAATATGTAAACCAGAAGAATGTAGTGTATGTCTTAACGTCTGCTGCTTATGCTCTTGCTCCTTATCTGAACTTCTGTAGAATGCATTTTCTATCCTTTTACCAAATTAGAAAAGGAACTCTCTTACAGTAAAACTAAGAAGAGGTAGTGGCTTCCACAAAGCATTCTTCTGTTGCTTCTGCTGATTTGATGCAGCACACTTTTTCAGGACAGCTTTGGATGAATCTGGATTTTATAGATGCATTAGTATGTCTGTGCTAAATTCATTATTATCTTTGTAATTGTATTCTCTTCCAACAGGAACTTCCACAGATGAAAATGGATCTGCATCAGTTACCAATCAACCTGTGCATCAGAAGGAGAATACCCCGTCTTTACTTGTAACAAGCAATTCTGATCAATTTCTGACAACTCCTGATGGAGAAGAAAAAGATATAAGTCAAGACAGTTCAGAATTAAAACACAGGTCTTCAAAGAAAGACTTGTTGGAGATAGACAGGTTTACTATTTGTGGAAACAGAATTGACTAAGGTTGTAGGTTTTTTAATCAATGTGCTAAGGATACTGAGCTGTTGGGACAGCAGATGCTACCAGAATGGACAGTTGCCAAAAAAGGCACATAAATATTTATTTAAAAACTTAAATTATTAATGGCAAAAAATATTAATTTCTTTCTACAAGTAACTTGGCTTGGTATCTGGTCAGGTCGAGTAAGTGATCTTTAACTTGCCTCTTGGAAAATGTGGTGGATCGTGAGGCTCTAGCCTGGTGGCAGAGCTGCAGTATCACTTTTCTGGAAAATAGACTGGGAAAAAAGCATGATCCTGTTCTGCGTTATGAAACCGTGCTTCCAGAAGATACTATGTTTCATGAAGGTTCCTCCAGTGTAAGGATATTCCTGGAAATGTATGACAACTTGACCGGAAGCTTGCCTTTCCAGTTACCTGTTTTATTAAACATCTGCAAGCAGAATTCAAAACTTGTGCTTATATCAACGAACGCGTAAAGCATTGGTACATAAAACAGTAAGTCAAGATAGTTATTCTTGTCAACAAAAATATTTTCAAGATGTATCTTGAAAATCTTGTAATCAGAATAAAATTTTGCCTTTAAATGAAAGACTTACTGTATATTATTTTATCTAAACATCAAGGAAAGATCACAGTAATGAAGGTTCTGCTTAACTGGGCAAATATGAAGCATAATCATTTCTTGTGTTAAGTTGTGTGGCCTGCAAGGCAAATTATTTATAAAAGTATTTTTAAAAGCTGAGGACTTTTTGTTGCTGTAGGAAAAAATAATATAGGGGCACTTCTATATGTTGAGGAAAGGCAGTGTTAATTGCAGCAGGCAACTGTCATGTTGGAACTGTATGTATGGCATTAATGCAGCAGAAGAGAATATTACACTGCATTTTGGGCTTAACTCTGGTAAGAATGACATCTGTGTATTAACTTGCCTGAGAAAGTTAATACTGACAATCAAATCAGAATTATCCATTTTAATTGATTGGTTTTAGCCAAACGTAAGTAGATGGACTAGATCTATAAAGAGCATTTAAGCTTTACAATGCATCTTAATTTCTACCATGAGATGCAGATGTGAGAGAATTGATGAAAGGTGGTTTGGAATCATCAGACCAAGAATGGAATAAATTTGAGCTCAAAACTTAGGCTGGAGACTTGTATCAGAAGAGAACCTTTAGTTAATGATAAATTCTTCATATATTGTTGTTAAAAGAGAGCATTAACTTCAAATGCCTTTCAGATATTTAAGTAAGCACCAGTTTCACGTTCCAAGGGAAGGTATCATTAAAGTACTTCACTGCTGAACAAATGAAGACAAAATTTGCTCTTTGCTAATTTCATAATTTGTCACAGTGGGAAAGCCAGTGTTTATTTGGTTTATGAACATGTGAAAGTTCAATGTACATGCTAATCCCTGAAACTTGCAGAACTACAGTAATATAACAAATGGAGATAGTTGGACAGAGTTACCGCATATCTGAGCAGACTTGGTAATGAGATAGCTTTGCCATACAGGTTAGCATGGTCTGCTCTGGTGTGAATTTCTTGCTGCAGTCTTTCAGCCTCTCCTCTCCCATCAAGAGTAGCTGGAGTAATGGCCAAAATCTGTGGTTACTTTTCAGGGATGTGAGTAAAAAAAAAAAAGGGGGACTTGTGCTGGGGAAAGATCTGTAATTCTTTAATTTTTGATGTATTTTATACTAATTGGAGATGTTCACACATTGAAATTCAGATTATCTGTCAATTTGCTGTATCTTATTTTTGAATTATTTAGCAGTTGCTAAAGGAAGCTTGGAATTGCTTTCTTTTTTTTTTTCTGTTGAATGACCTTCTGTATCAATTTTATAAGTGCATCTTGTGTGAAACTCAATAAAATTCAATTTTGTAATATTTGTTTAAAAAAGGAAAAGTACAGCGTCAACATTTCTTTCTTAGTATTCAGGGTTGGTGAACTTGCAGTGTATTTACTGTTTTAAATTCCGATTTCCATAAAGTAAGATTCTTGCAAATGTGGGGCACGAATGTGCATAAGAACTGGGTTATCAATGGCTTTACTTCTGATTTATTTGTATAGCAGTTGGTTATTGCCACTTGTAGGAAGAAGGTATTGATGCCAACCTACTATTAATTTGGGTTTTAAAGGCAAAACCCGTGTAAATTAAAAAATACTGTGTCTTAAGGGAGTTGTACACAGCAAAGCCAAATGTAACTGCAGTGTAAGCTTAGGCAAATCCTTCCCTGAGCACATGACAGTAACAGTGACAGGGTAATGGCCAGGTGCTCTTGAGTCCAAGTCCTGGCCCAGGTCCTTGTCTTGAGGCTGGGAGTCTTTGTTGGTTTGTTTTTACACTTGAATTGTGATAACTAGATCTAAAGCAGTGTAGCTGGGCTTTGGCATATAGCTGTTACATCTTCGTTTGTTGTGTAGGCATAACTTTGTTGACTTATGGATCAAAATAATTCAAAGGTACACTTGAGGCATTGCAAATGCAACACTTCCCGTTAAACACTCTGAAAGTCTGGTAGGGGCCCAGCTGGGCATGAGATGTCATTGTTTTGTCTTGCTCCAAGCTCTCTAATTGTTCTTGTGTTCTTGTTTGTGATTAATAGGGATTCCTTGAGTATCTAGTAGTGCATCTTTGATGAAAGGTCACAGCTGCTTCTCTGACCCTGGGTGGCCCTCTCGGAACTCTAGAGGTGGCTGGAGTTGGGGGGGAACAAACCACAAAACGAAAAAAACCCCAGCAAGACCAAATTTCTCATCTATAGATGTAGTTCTTTATTTCTTTAGGTTTTCTTGAAAAGCTCCCATCTTAACAGTGAAGTAAATAAGAGCATCAGAGGTTAAGCAGTAAATAAATTGAGAATTTATCCCTCCAAAAACAAAATCTAGGCAGTTCTGATGCAAGCAGTGATATTTCAACTAAAGTCACAGTTGCCAAATTAATTCCAAAAGCATACACTGAGTACAGTGTATGTTCATAATTAGTATTTTTCATTATGGGAGCATTAAGGAACAAGCATGTTTTCCATAGGATTATCTAATTAATCTTTTGAAGCCTTTCAGATGTTCATCAGCCGAGCAGAATTTCCCCTCAAGCAAAGTAGTTTCACAATCACAAGTACACTGTTAATTTACTTGCCTCTTAATTTAGAGTGAGTTTGTTGAAACTTTTCAACTTTGTCTTGTGGGTTTTTTTGTAGTGCAAGATTTTCTATATTCTAAATATTCATTTAGAAGTCAGTTTTTGTAAGTCAGCATAGATCTTAAGGTCTATGCTGTTAAAGCCAGTATTTGCCCAGTTGTGGCTGCTACGCCAGCTCAGCTGTTGGGCTACAATTCTGTATGTATTTGGTGGTGGTAAGCAAGGATGAGTGCAACTTAATTAGAGCACAAATGTAATCAAACTCTGTGAAACTCCTGAAACATTGCAACATTTTGTCTTAAAACTGGGCTATTCCATTGTGAGTAAACTAGGAGTTGTACCAACTGTGTCAGCTTTGAGTAATCATGACTTCAGAAATGCTCTTCACAACTACTAAACAAAGTTTGCTCTTAAAACTTCTTCGGACTAATTGCTCTTTCTTAGAAATTTGGGATATATTAATTTTGCTAACTCCAAGGAAGCGAGTAGTTTTGTGTGAGTACTAAGCAGCTAGCAAAGGGGGCAGTAAAAACTGTGGGGACTCTGAAAGCGGTGCAATGAGACCATCTTTATCTCAAGGAAGTTTTTCTGTATATGGTGGTATGAGATGCTTAGACAATTGAAGACTGTCAACAATACTGAACATACCATTTCTGTATGTCCTTTTCCCTAGGAGAATAGTATCTTTCATCAGCCATGCCAACTAGGCCAGAGTCTAGCTAGACTTTTAGGACTTCAGTATCTGTTATACTCCGATTTAGAAAAAACACTGCAACAGGAGTTGTAAGAGGGATCATGAATAAGTAATACCAAAGAACTTCAGTAAGCTCGCAGCTCTAATAACAGAAAAATCCAAAATGATAATAGGTTTTTAAAATATTTCTCAATTTTGACCAGAACACTATTATCATGTTTGTGATGAAATAAACTCAGATTTTAAAATGTGTCTTTACGTAAATGTACTGCCCACCCTTACCTCACAGCTACTGTTTCAGGCTGTGTAGACTGTCATTTCTTCCATTCATTACTACTTCGTAGGAGAGTAATGCTGTCAAGCCAAGGTTTCATTTTTAATTGGAGGCAGTTCAGTCTCACAGCCAAACTGGAAAGTGTTGAGCATCCAGGAGAGAGAGAGAATTAACTCTGTGAGTACAAACATGTGAGTTGCAGCAGCACTACCTTGGCTTCTAATTTTTTGGGGGTTACTTTGGTGCAGTTGTATTGTAAACTTTGCTAAATAAATCCTGTATTGAATAGGCACACAGATTGCATGTATTATACATTATATTGCATTTACTACTTTCACATTTTTATATCAGAAATTTTGTATCAGAAATTACTTATTAGTCTTAGGTTGGTGGTATAAGAGCAATGTTGCAAGGTAAGTATGTTTTTAATAGAGCAATTTTTGGTGTTCAAGGAAGGCTCAGGTTTTATGTTGGTGTTGCTTTTTCCCATCCATGCTTGGTTTGTTGGACAAAAGCAGTAATAAGTTTCTATGTATGTTGACTACTTTGAATATCGGAAAGAGTCTGTTCCTGTGATGCCCAGTCCTGACAGATGCTTATATCTGCTGTTCCTATTGAAAATAAATTAAGTATCAAGGTAGCTGAGGAATCACTTGTTTGATGCTGACAATTGAAGATAAGTAATTCAGAAAAGTGTAATTTTGGAGTCTGGGGAAGTGATGCCTCTGATTTACTGAGAAGTGTGGCAATGAAACGTAAAATACAATGTTGGACAACATGTTGTTAGGCTCGGTACACTAAATGAAAATGGGAAGGTATTTGAGTTGTTGCTAGCAAGTACAATCCTGGTGACAGGACTGACTGGCAGTCCAAAATTTTCCTTCAGATTTGATTTGAACTTGACATTTGTCATGGTTTAACCCCAGCCAGCAACTAAGCACCACACAGCTGCTCACTCACTCCCCCGCAGTGGGATGGGGGAGAGAATTGGAAAAGTAAAAGTGAGAAAGGTCATGGGTTGAGACAAGAACAGTTTTATAAATGAAATAATAATAATAATTGTAATGAAAAGGGAAATAACAAAAGAAAACCCAAGAAAGTCAAGTGATGCAAATGAAAACAATTGCTCACCACCCTCCCACCGATGCCCAGCCTGTCCCCAAGCAGTGGTCTCCCGGCAAGCTTTCACCCTAGTTTATATGCTGAGCATGACATCATATGGTATGGAATATCCCTGTGGTCAGTTGGGGTCAGCTGTCCCGGCTGTGTCCCCTCCCAACTTCTCGTGCACCCCCAGCCTACTCGCTGGTGGGGTGGGGTGAGGAGCAGAAAAGGCCTGGACTCTGTGTAAGCACTGCTCAGCAGTAACTAAAACATCCCTGTGTATCAACACTGTTTCCAGCACAAATCCAAAACACAGCCCCCTTACCAGCTGCTATGAAGAAAATTAACTACATCCCAGCCAAAACCAGCACAATGTTCTTATTAAAGGCAGCAATATAGCCATCAGCCAACTTCTTTCTATAGCCAAGGAAGCAGGAGCTGTGCTGAACTAGTCTCTTCTGGAAGCAGTTCTTGAAATATGTGTATATGTACCTAACCTGGAAGCTATGGGACCTTGTTTTCAGGTCAGTTAACACTTCGTGCCCTTTGGACTCCCGCAAGGCGTAGCTGTAATGAAAATGAATCTTGCATTGAGGCTTGGTGCTAGCTCCTGATTTGAGACAATGTCCTTAATATGGTAGCAGAGAACCCACCTATTAGGCTGATGTAAAAATTTGAGTTGTCTCTAATCATTTACAATTACTTTGACATGGGAGGAGAGCAAATTCTGCTCTATCTGAGGTAATGGTTTATGGTGCTTGTTCTGCTATTTAGTGACCACATGCTCTTTCGCCTCCATGCGGGCAGGAGTAAATTCTCTAGCCAGTTTTTGTGCTAGACCCTCATTTCTTAAAGGCAAGGACCAAAGCCCAGTGTATATTTAATAAGTGATTCTTTACAGTAGATGTTCTGCTAATGGCATCAGAGTAATTTTGTGGAATTGATTTACCTGCTTTGTACATCTTATGTTCAGAATGGCAAATTGTGTGATGTAAGTTTCAGCTTTTGATCTGGATACATGTGAGTCATTTCTTTTATTGCTATTTATTTAATTGATTTGACAAGTCTAGTTTCTAAAACACCAAAATTCCAGTAGTCCCAATTTTCAGTGTATTTTTGTCCCAAGGGGCCTGAGGGCAGCAGGTGTGCTAAGCTCTTGATATGCTAACCAAACTGCAAACCCTAAGAAACAAAAGTACAAGCTCCATAGTTTCACATAACTTCTGTAAGGAGCAAAATAATCTCTGGTTTATCTCTGGTGTGAGCAGTCCATGAGAGCAGGAAGAGAACTGTGAGTAAGAGACCAATTCACAGTATACTCAGTTTGCAGGTCTTACAGTTTACCTGTAAATTCTCCTTACAGTTTAAACACCCAGGAAATGAGCTAGATCTTAAATCTGTTCTCCTTGCTGTCATTTTGGATATGTCAAATTTTCATTGGTTATTCTAGTGTTCATCCAGGCCATAATCTGCAACTTTTTTTTTAAGAAAAAAGACTGAATAAATCTTGTCTGTAGAGGAAAATATTCTCACTGGAATTTAACTTGAGACAAGAAGGACTCTTAAACTATTAAAAAATGTTGTCTGTCTTATTTTTATAGTAATTACCTTTTCTTCCTCTAAAGACAATTGCTGGTTTTGGGTCTGCCATAATATTCTAAGTAGCTGTTGGCAGCCTGTGGTGAATAGTGAGATGGGTATCAAATTATCAGAGTTATGATTTCACTACTGGATAATAAGAGTACGAGGGCACCTGGTAACCTTCAAACATAATCCTGCAACAGCTATAAACCAGAGCTCCCTAATCAACGAGAAGCAGTAGCTTAAAAGCCACATGAAACCTGTTAATTCTGTTTAGCATACTATGGAGCATTTGCAAGTCTTTCCTAGTGTCTTGAAGAGAAGCTGTTCAGGATAATGTTTTTCACAGAAAAAATAAATCAGGGATTTTCTCCTCCTGCCCACCGTGGGGTAAAGCCTGTGTCATTTATATGGTTGCTAATGATCTACAAAGAATATATATATGATTTTATTTATTAAAAAAAAGTAAAGAGGGAGGGGGCTGATAAATAACTTCAACCAGTGGAAAAAAAAAAATGAAATGTTTGAAAATAGCCTTTTTAAATGTAGAACTTCATGTATGAAGTGTAACAGTAGAAGAAACATGCATTTGAATGCACGTTTCCAGAGATGTTTACGTGGTAGGGATAAAGTAGGGTAAAGTCTTTTTTCGTTGTCATTCCTCACTCCTAAGCTGTGCCATTTTGCCACTTTGACTGTCAGCGTAGCCCCTTCTAATCAACTGAACGGTCCCTGAATTAAATTCGGCTGTAGCGCTAGTTACTGAGTGCTTTTGTTCCCCAGGTCTTCAAAGCACGTAGTTGCCTCGCAAAGGTACGTGCTCAGGATTTGGGGAAGGTCTTCCTTTGAGCAGCATTTTCTGAGATAGCAGAGGAGAAGCCTGTGCAGAGCAAGATCTGAGTATGTAGCTGAGAACAAACCCCCTTGTTCATGGGTTGGTGTAATCCTTGACTCCCTGAGCTGGGGGGCAAGGGGGACCTGGCTTTGGGCACTTCCTAAGAGCAGATATTTCTTTTCCTTTGTTACGCTGCTCAGGAATTTGGCCAGGTATGGTTTCCCTCTGCTGATGGGTGCTAAGGTGAGGCTATGGCCTGATGTGAACTCTGACAGGCTCTCCTGGACGTAGGCTGCACGTAGAGGACAGAGCAGAAAATGGAGGCCTTTGTGAAGGCCCCCTTTGTAACCATAAATAATGCAGCTTTGTATCACGATACGGAAGTTTCCTACTTGACCTCCTGTTGTAGTAATAAATGGTACATTTACTTGCAGCCAGAGAGAATCATTTAGAGACACTTCTCCTGCATCTCAAAGCCGACAGCCGAGCACCCAGGGGAGGGGTGAAGGATGGTGCTGTGGTGGTGGTGATGATGATGGTGTGATTTGACTGGCACGGGAAGAAGGCAGACAGGCATTGTTCCACTTGCCCCATGTAAAATGGGGCAGGTTTGTGTTTGGGCATGTAGCAGCCTGGCATACACTGTAGGAGATGGGGGTAAGAACATCTGAGCTCCAGCCAGCACCTCGTAGAAGGCAAAGGAGGCATTTATAAGAGTTACCCTACAAGAACAGCAGCTCCAGCCCTTCCACTACTGGACGTTTTTAAGCTACTTGCCTTATTAGGCCATACATACACATAACAGACAGCTTTTAAAGAATCCGGGAAGACAGTCCAGTATACTAGGCTAGAGCAGCTAGGGTATTTTGGGAGGCCAATGCCATAATTCGGATCTTTCTGGTTTTACTCTGCTGTCGGTTCCTCCTTGTTCCTCTGTGTTGGTGCTCATCGCGTAGTCCAGCAGTGGTGGCTGGGTTCCCTGCCACGAGAGCAGTGGAGAGCTGCTTGATGCCAGGGCTGAGGTTTGTCCTGTGAGCCGTTCAGTTCGTTTCTGCCTGTTTAGTTCCAGTACTCACTGCTGCACTTGCTTGTTTTACTTGTCTATGTTTTTTCAACCTTGTTAATCAAGGCTGTTTCACAGTATCAGAAGCTGGATAGAGCTACTTACTCTAGCTCAGGTCCTGTCCAATGCAGCATCCAGTTCATGAACCTCCTGATAGATATTCACTTAGCATCTTCCTCGATCTCAAATGACAGAGATTCCACAACCTTCTTGAACACTAAATAAGTACACTGCAAATGCTGTTATTACCTGTAGAAAGCTTCCGACTGTTTTAAGTCTTCTTTACTGAAATTTAACCCCTCCCCTTTTTTGTCCATCCTGGGCATGGAGAATAAATTTCACATCTTCCTCCCCCTCTCTCTTTTTTCTCTTACATCCTTGGCAGCTGAGACTGCTTCATGTTTCCCTTCAGGCTCCTTTGCTAAACCACCTCAATGAGTTCAGCTTCTCTTTGTGCGGACAGCTTGTCCCATGCTCATCCTGGGCACAGAACTCCAGCTGATGCCTTCCTACCCAGCTGAGCTGAGCCTGAGGATTACATCACCAGATTTTAGTTGCCATATCCTGGTATGGGATTTACCTCTTAAAAACAGGATGCCACTTCTGACGCAGGAGAGTTTGAATGCACTGCAAGATCTATATACTTTCTATGGAACTGCCTAATTGTTCCCAAGCCTGCACTTCTGCTGTAGTGTAGTGCTGCCAAAATGTAAAATCCTGTATTAGAGCAGCTTCGGTTTAATTTTTTTACCATCTGTTTCTGTGGCCAGTCAAGTTTGTTTTGAACTCCTGTTGTGCAGAGTATTCACAGCCCTTCCTTTACCTTTCTCTGGCACCGGCACAATACTACTGATTAAAAACATTGACTGGCAATGGAGCATGAAGAAACCTCTGCAGAATCTTACTGCTGTGTGATGAGGAACTAGTGATAAACAGTCCCCAAGCAGGATTTTCCAACAAGCTTTGTCAACTGTTCTAAGCAATTTTAATCTGTACTATGTTTCCTTAGTTTGAGAGTATCATGAAAATCAACATATGTGATATCTGCTGCTTCTCACCTCATGGTGTATTACACTATTGAAGGGAAATGCATCGGTTTGAAATGATCTGACAAATTTATGCTGGATTTCATTCATCATTACGCTACTCTTCAAGCACTAAAAAGAACAAAACCCAAATCTGATTACTTGCCCAGAAAAATTCTGGAAAACTGCAGTTGGTTTGATCTATTGTTTCCTTTTTCCCCTGTTCTAAAGCTTGCTCTTTTAAATCACAAGAAAACCACTAACAATTCTGTTAGTCACATCTTGGAGATTTTTGTTTTGGTGCCCAGGATAAGACTTAAGCCAAGTGAAAACATCTCATATACCTCAGTACCGATGTGCCATGAGTTAGTCTCCATGAAACTGCCTGTGATATATTTGGTAGGGAGAATGGTGGGTTTGTACTGCTGTGCTTTCTCTTTGTGTGGTGTTCCCACAAAGAAGCTTGATATGAATCCAGTAAGAAGCTCTCATAATACGTTGTGCAAAGCCTTACTAATGTGCCTTCAAGCAACTATAGGGATGAAAGACAGAAAGTGCTAACCTATCACCAGAATCGATGTTTATTGAAGGACCTTAAGGAGGAATAGGGAGGAAATGAGATACAAACTTCTGAAGTGTCTTGTGATGTACTAATGTCCAATGATGAGTCACAAGAAAGCGAAGTCCTGCCAAAGTCAGCCAGGCACGTCTGTGTCCCATGATGACCCTTGAACACAGGGTGAGGGCTGTGGTTCTGCCCCTGTCCCTGTCCTTTGCTGGCTCGGGGAGAAGGAGCAGCATGCAGCTTAGGCAGTATTCAGGCATCTAAAATGTTCAGTGGAGGGATTCCCCCATATTCCTTCCTGTGCTTCCCTTGGATTTACAATAAGGACCTGATTTCTTCTGGTCCTTAGACTTCAGTCCAGATCGAGCTGTTACCGCTTACCAATGGGGTCCTGTTACTCTCTTCCTCCCAAACCTTACTTAAAACCTCCCCATCCCGGAAAGCCGACAGGCAAAGAGACTTTCCTCATCAAGAGGATTCCTGTCTTCTTCAACAGCTCATGCAATGTCACCCCGTGGCTGAGGGTGACAAAGCCATCTTGGAAACATCATCTGTGCACTTGTGTTCAGGAAGTATTTGGCTCCACCTGATCCTTGAGGAGAAGGATTAGGATTCACAAGTCTAGAGCAGCATCACCACTACTTTCCCTCCAGTTCAAGCTTTTCCTGAAAGTATCTTAGTTGAGCAGCCAGGGTCACTTGGTGGGTGGCTCTTGGCTGAGTCTGTGCCTCTCCGGTGCCTTTGAGGCTCGGGTGCCAACAGAGACCCCATCTCCTGGGCAGGAGCCCTTCTATCACACTCAGCTCAAAGTCACCGGTCCCTGGTGCTTTTTCCTTGCAGTGAAACTTGGTTTTTAGGCAAGGTATTTGTCATTTTCTGCAACAAAGAGTGAATCCTTACTTGCAGGCAGGATATTGGAGCGGCAGTTTAAACCATCTTTAATCTGGTGGCTACCTGTTAAGAGCGGAAGCAGAGGAAGCCTGTGATATGCTAATTTCCTTTTTCCTTACCCTAGCAGATAGAGTAAGCAATGAATCACTTTCTTCATAACAATATGTTTAGTGGAAGACTGTTATCATACCTCTTCTCAATCATCTTTTTTTCTAGAATAAAGTAGCTAAAGCTCTTTCCTCTAGACTCTTCATAATTTGTTTGCATCTTTGAAGTGTCGACCCCAAGACTGGAGGCAGTCCTGTCGAGGCTTCACTGGGAACAAATATGATTTCCCTTCCATGTTATGCTCCTATTAATGTATATGATAGTTGATAAAGCAAATCTTTAAGTAGTCTCTGTCAGCATAAACTTTGGACATTTCCCATGTAGCAGCATGGCTAACTGCACCAAGTCTGGGCTAGACTTTAAAAAGTATTTAGATGCTAATGAATTTTATTTAGGCACCTGAATACTTCTAGAAAACTGATCTCTTGCATATTCTGTTGAGATTGTCACTTCTCTTTATTAGGGTGAAATAGCCGTAATAATGGATTAATGGTTTTGCTTTGGGACCCCGACGCCTTGATTACAGGTAATCAAAGGTCACTTTTTTCAAGACCAGAGGCAGACAATTCAGATGCAATATAGGCTCCACTTACAATGTCACTATCTTGACACAAAATCCTAGATGGAGCACTGTGAAGGGGAGATGAAAGGTGCAAGCTTTGCCTAGTTTCCTTTGCACTTCAATAATCTTTACATTTACACTTCCAGTGAGGTGTCAAAGATTTGGATGTTATATTTTTGGATGAGAATTGAAATAAAATACTTCAGGCAAGAAGTTAAGTCTCTGAGCCTGTACTCTCAGTGGAATACCAGCAGACCACAAAGAATCAGAGAGACATACTTCATCCTGACAGGTTTCCTGTCCGATGAATGTATTTTATGTAGTGCTAATTTAGTGTAAAGACCCCATTCTTGCCTATAACTCTTGCCTATCTAATGAAAAAACCTTAAAGTAAAATACTTGTTTAAAAAACATAACCAAACCAAAAATCCCCAAAACCCCACAAAACCCACCCCAGACTGTCTTTTTAAGGCAAATAACAGCAATTTCCGGGGCATTGCAATTTACATGGATCTTCAAAATTATGTGGGGCAGCTCCTCGGTTCTAGCTGACTTTTCCTAATTAAAACAAATTCAATTAGTAATTCCTAGGTTGTAAATTGAAAGCACCAATATAGCTTGCCCTTCAATGCAGTAACATTTAAAGATACCTTTAATCTGAAGTAATTAATTAGGAAATATACTATAGTTCCCCCTAGGCATCTCCCCTAGCAAACAACTGGCACTACTTAAAAGCTTGTGTCTGCTTGAAAGTGATATACATATTAAAACGTATACCCCAAATTCTACAATAGCTTTCACTTAAGCCACCATCCTTTCTGCTTTTTGAAATGTGCAATAAATCCCTGTGCAAATATAATACCATGCTTTCACATTTCAGCCAATAATCTCAAAAACAATAAATCTCAATTAAGCTGCACAGCAGCACATTCTCCCACAGTGGGACATAAAAGACTGTTTCTGCCTAAGAAATTCATGAAACGAAGTACAGGGGATCTAGCTCGCTGACTCAAAATCTGTCTCATAGTAAGGAACAAGGCCAGAAGGACCTATAGCACTGGTCCATCCTAAAGCACAGCACTTCCCTGAAGTGAAGGAAACTATTGGTTTTACTGTCATTGTGTTGGGCTTCATCAAGGGAGTATGCCAGTGTATTTCAAGCCTAGGCTTCAGGATTATCCATTCTCCATGGATAAAATTCTGAGCAGGTTCACCCCTCTCTGAAGCACCATGATTAATACACACCATGAGACTTAAAAAACAGAAAGGTTTGGATACGACTTTCTTTTCTTGGACTTCCAGGACTTTTTTTTTAATTTTTTTTTTTGTTGGGGAAGCTTTTGTCTGTAACCCTAAGAGCTGGAGATTGCATAAATTGCAGATTGTCATACAATCAGAAGACCCCAGGAATTCCACCTTCAGGAAATTCAGCAAGTGTGAGTATTGTGAGACTGGCAGGGCTGCAGTGCAAAAATGAGGCTTGACACCTTAACTAAACATTTTCACCCAGGGTGAAATGCTCCTCTATTGCAGAGAACCCACAGAAGAAGCATTGCATTGTATTAGCATATAATTATACAGGCTTATTAAGAGCAATCATAGTAAGAATTGAACAACTCCTAATTCCCATCTCTGTCATGAGCACACTAGTGAGTGTTGCCTCAGCTGCGCGTGCAGCTTCATTTCAAGGTAGCAAGTAGAACAGAAAGTTGTCACAAGCTGTTGAGTTTACAGTCGTTTACAGCTTTCTATAGCTAATAATACTCTGATCATGCAGTGAACACTTTTTCTCTTTCCTTCTTCAATGTATATCCAGGAATTCTTAAATCTAAGTCTTTTTCATTAAAGAATATGTCTTCCTCTTTCTTGAACCTCATGATTTCTACAGTGTTCTCAAATGGTATAGTTAGAGGTGAGAAGGCAGGTCTGCTCCAGATCTTACATACCGTTGGACCAAATTTAGTATGGCCGTCTAAAAAACATTGTACTGCTTCAGTGAGGTAAAGTATACATTAATCCTATCTACCAGTTAAATTATTATTGTGGCAGCAATACTCTACTGTAGCTCCTCCGTTAGTCTGGCAGAAGTATCGTTGGCTGTAGTAGAAAGCTAACAGTAAAATTCAGATTGAGTAAGTACTGAAAAAACATCTTTTTTCTATTTTCATTCCATTCAAGCAACATCCTTCAAAACACATCAATCTCTTTGCCTGTTTCCCAGTCCTGGCCTAGAGATTGTTCTTAAAAATGTAACGAAATTCAGCACTGGTCACATGCGTGGAGGATGTGCTCTGAAGGCATTTCCCTCACTAGCAGGAGTATTTGTCATTTGATAACTACAACTGTACTGAGTCAAGACCAACCATTGTGCTACAGTTCAGGTCACATTGTGTTAGGGGATCTATAAACACTTGTTGGGAATGGCCATTGCTGTGTAGACAGTTGAAGATAGTACCTGATGATCTGGAAACATGACTTGAGTGAGTACCATTTGTTTCTAGCAGTATTCACCTGCAGAAGTTGACTGGGAGCATGAAAATAAAACAACATAGAAATGTCTATTGTGCTAAACTAGGCAGTTTTCATCTGTTCATTACTGTATTGAAAAATAAGTTGAAACTATCTAACTCAGCTTTAGGTTTGAGTTTTGATATTCCAGTTCTCTTCAACAAAGTGAGTAAGTTGTAGTTCAAAGTTATTCGTTTTCAAGAAAAGTTACAAAATATAAATCAAACACTTCTGTTTCAAAATTCAAACATAATACACCTGTATGGTTCTAGCATATAGAACTGATCAAAGGTTTAGTAACATTGCTTGAAACAAATGCTGTTTCTCAAATGTTCCTCAATGCAAACATGCTAAATGTTCCATTAATTTCATAGGGCTCTATGAGGAAGCTTTCTTAAGAGAGTCTGAAAGCACAGTAATGGTCATCTTCATTGTCTTGTTCATGACAATGCAATGACAAGCCCTAGAGCAGCAAAGGTCATTGTGCAAATTTCGTATGGGAATTACTTAACATCTTCACAGGTTTCACTCTGGATTGCTGCACAACGGAACCAGACAGTGAAAGATCAGAAAGGTCTTTCAAACTGTGTTAATTGCAGGAGGAAACTGAACGTGGGTGCATATTTAATGTGATCCTGCTTGTTGGCAAAGACTTTGGTGTTGTTTAGTGGAGCCTCAGAAAGATCAAACAGGATGACATTTCCTTTCTAACATCTCATCGTTAGCACCCTGGGCCAGAGCCCTGTCTTCGTAGACTTTCTTTTAGGGTCCTGCTACATGTGCTTTTGCAGCTGTACCTATGGCAGTCCCCCCCAATTCCTCTGAATTGTTTTTCCTTCTCTTGTGCTCATACCTACACCTACTTAAGCAAATACCCAAGTGAGCTCTGCGACTTAGCCTTGCCCTTAATGAGATTCATAGAGGGTTTCCTCTTTAAACAGATACTACTTTTGAAAACACATCGACTTTACTATAGCAGTCCTCTTCCCTTGTTGGGTATGGTTTAAATGGGGTAAATCCTGGTAACTGATGGAAAGAAATGAGTTTAAATTCGACTGCTGAGGCTTGCTGTGGGGCTTCACACACACTTCCCTTCCTAAACTGTGACCCTCCTTTTAATATCCAGCCCCTCAACTCAGTGTGTTTGTTTCCTGTTACAAGGCTCTTCTAACACCTGAATAATTTCATTTAGCATAACAGTGTCTTATTCAACCCAGTGGTTCCCACTGTGGGTTTACATTAGAACCACCCATGGCAGAAAGCAATGATCAGCAGAGAAAAGGATAGTGGTGCCTGAGCATACCAACAGCAGCTGCCTTTCCAAAGAAGACCCTGTTTCACTGGCAATAGTGAAGAGACAGAGACAAATGCAACTGTGAATTAGTGCACGAACAGGGTCATCAAGAATTTCTCGTTTCCAGTCACTTAGGGCAGCTTTTTCCAGAACATCTGGTGTTGATACTAATAATCTCTCCCTCTCTGATCTTCCCATTTTTTTACTGCTTATTTCTCTCTCGCACAATTAGTGCAAGTTGTTTGTGCCCCTTTATGGCCCCCATATGTTGGAAACCTGAACTCTGCAGGGAGGCTCAGTTGGCGCTGCACAAGCTGTTGCAGTGTTTGAACGGAGCTTCTGGGGTTCTGCCAGGGGAGGTTGCTCTGGACCCATCCTGCTGGATTTGTCGCTGTTTTCCAGATCCTGTAATATTCTCGACAGCTCTAACGAGCAGGGAAGACACTTGCACACACAAAAGCAAGAGGTAGTTCAAAAGCAAGAGGTAGTTCATGTAATCCCCACAGATTTTCAGCAATTGAGAGACTGAGATGGAATCTGACATCTGTGAAGGACTGCAGGGAGAAATTTTCCAGGTTTATGTGCTGCTCTGTCCAGTTGTTGTTTGATGTCCAACTCAGAAATATAAAACACTATTGTCACCAGAAATTCTTTTGATGAATATCTGAGAGTTATTTCTAGTAGGAGCACTATTTCCTCTGAGGTTTCTATTTAAAAACTCAGAAAACAAAGTAAACCTCTTGCATGTTATTTTGACAAGAAGCCCAGTGAATTCCCAATGGTTTTGTACATATTCTGTCCTGAAAAAATTTGACTCTTTGCATCTGGGATGTATAATTTTCTGCCAGGTAACTTGCCTGTTTCCAAGCTACAGTTGCCCTACAGGTGAGCTCAGTGTAATTCTGCACAGCCACAACTGTCTGAATGAGAGTCTTGGATTCCTTCAAGTAACAGGGACTGTAGCTCTGCACAAGCAAAGGCTGCACAAGCTCTGACTGTCTCTTAGATGCTTGACAAAGGTACAGATGGAGCACTGGGCTGACAAGTTTTGGATATCAGACATCCCTTCATGTGGATCTTCTTTATGACGAGTGCTGGCGAATAAAGGGTAGCCCAACGTGGCAGTCTAACAGTGGTGTTGACACGGCTTCATTCAGTGATCTTGCTTAGAGGTGTCCTTACTTTTGCTTTGGCTATTAGCATGAATAGGCTTGGAGGATCTGGTCCCATTATGAAAAAACATTGTGTACAACACTATTGTATAAAAAGAATTCCTTTGATTTTGAGAGCATGAAGGAGCCCTCCCTGACTGAATGAATGCCATAAGGAAGGCAATATTCACCCTTTATGGGTAATAGAGGGATGCTGAGTGATGAGGGCACGGTATGATATGGACTATCATATTGAGTGTAAGTATCATATGAGTGCAAATAAAACTCAAATTTCTCCAGTCAACCAAACTGCAGGTAGAGAGAAAGACACGGCCATCGAGGATGAGATGGTAAATAGTTCACATCTTTTTCTTTCTCATGGCACAAGTATAACTGGGTGCATCTAGAAAATACTGAGAGAATGCTCCAGGCTGAACAAAAATATCTCTGTTTCTCTGCAACTGGAAATTAAAAGAACTGATTTTTTTGTATGCCTTCAGGGTGCATGTTGCTCCAAACCACAGGAGAAGGATGTCATCTTCCCCCTTTAAGCTGGCTACAGACTGGACTGTGGACATCGCGAACACTGAAAACAAGACTCTATTACAGCATGATCCAGCTGCCAGCTTGAGGATGGACATTTTCTTTTTTCATGTTTTCCAAACAAGTAATGGGAGAGGTTTCAGCATTATCATTTTCTTGGGGAATTGCATGAGTGACATGTACTCCTTTTTTTTTTTTTCCTTTTAAACATCATTATTTCTGTGCCTTTAAGCAGCTTCACACTGTGATTCACATCTATTTTGAAACCTAGAGACTAAGTTTTGTATGAATACCAGTTACAGAACCTGAATCCTTATCAGCAAGACTCAAATCCCATTAGTTTTGCATTTTGCATAAAATATTCAAAATGAATTATATATATTTGTAGGGCAAAGAAGGAGTAAATTAGTAAATAGAAAAAAAAAAAATTATGTAGGAAAGCATGGCCTGAAGTGTGTATCTGAAACTTGGGAAGTTATGCATAATGAATAGGTAAGTGTGCTGTTGAATTTGGATATTTTCTGTAGGTGGATGATGGAAATTGCGCAGCACTGATGTGTAAATAATGCACATACACTTAGTAGCTCTGACCCATTGCTCCTAAAACAGAGGAGAATGTACCAGGAAGAGCCTGACAATAGTGCTCAAAATAAGTCTCTAAGCCACATGAACACATACAGTTCCCAGCAGTCGTTACAAAGGCAGACTGACAATTTGGGAATAGTATTTTGATGATTCCTTCTCCCCTCCTGCCCTCACTCATCACAAGGGGGTTTTTGCGACTATACGGATGGGGGCTTCCAATGCATGACTTGTTCAAATACTGAACTTTTCAGTTGTTAGAGGGTAAATTCACATAAAATGTGTGTCCTCTTTGTGTGCTACTGAAAACAAGTACATACACAGTCTAATTTATTTATAAAATCTCAGAGACGGACTTGTGCTGTAGATGAATCTAAAAGAACAGCTGGTTCAAGCTAGATGCTGTGGATTGGAAATACTAATTAGTGTTTTTCTAAAGGCTGTATCTCACACTGCAATTCACCCCAGGACTAGGGAAAAAAAGATATTCACAGCAAGAGACCAAGCATTGCAAGTGTTTGTATGCTACTGAAACCTTCATTCAAAAGCAGCACAAATTTACCCTGAGCTCTTCCTCTGCTTCCAAATCCCTAAATGGCTCTTTGCAATAGATCACAGTGTTTGTATTTGGGGCAAAATGGTCATAAATACAGAAGGCAGTAGGCAACTAGTTTTTCTGTACCCTGATATCTTATCTACTGCCTTTCTGCTCTGGTAATTGCAGTGGTTTTGGTGGTGGAGGAAGCTCCAGGTAACCCTGCCTGGTGGGAGCATGAAGAACTGTGCCTTGTCAAAGCGGGGCCATACACTGGGGAGTCTTTCTGCAGACCCTCCCCTAATGTTTTGGTAAGTAAAAGTAACGAAGGCTTCTGAAATCCAGAAAAAATAACTCCTCTGCATGTTTTTCCAATTACAGAGGACAAGAAAACCCCATTTGCCTCATCTTTGATCTCCACAGATTAACCGGGGGGACTTAGTTGAAGGCCTGGGTCTTCCTCCAGTTGACAGCAGTGTTCTGGTCTTTATTTCAGCCTCCAGCCTCCGAGGCACTAGGACTCCTGCTGTCCTGGCAAACCTCTCCCAAATAAAATAATGCTGAGGCTTTGGTATCCTCCCATTAGGCTTTTCTTATTGCCTCACTGGCAAAGTGTCCCTTCCTTGCTGTCTGTTGAGAGAGCTTCAACAGCCTTTCTCTTACTGCATGTTAGTAAGACCGATGGAAGATCTTTTCACAGTACAGAACCCAGAGCTCTGTCCCTGTCTGAAATGCTGTCTAACAAAATTGATAAAGGAATTAAATCTTCTAGCAAGCATCTCAAATAGATGTGATACTCCTGTTTGCAGGTGATGTATGTTTTGCCTTAAATATGGAAAACTATCTCCCGTCCAGTGCATTCAGAATGGATAAACAAGTTGTCATGCATAAATTTAATGGTGAAAATAACTTGTGGGAGACAGAATGAGAATAAATGCATTTAACAGGAAATCCTTTTTTGTATGTGGGCGCATAGGCTGTATTTCTCTTACACGATAGCATAATTTCCAAAGCATTTTTAAGGTTTTTATAGCTCCGGTTCTGCTCAAAAGAGAATTCACCAGACTGTGTGGAAACTCCCCCCCTCCTTTAAGTAAGTGGCTTAATACATGGGCAAAACAGGCAGTTGCTGAAGACAGAAGCCTGACAGGGACAGCAAAAACCCTGCAAGAGGCAGCTGCTGTCTCCTTTGCCTACAAGAAGGGGAACTGCTGCTGTTGGCAAGGGTTTCAGCTGTGTGGGGCAGGGCTGTTCCAGTGGCGGGGCAGAGGCAGCTCTGCCCCCGTTCTGCAGTGGGGGCTGTATCAGGGAGATGTTCACAGCTAAGAAACAGAAGTTCAGCTTTGTCTACTCCATTAAGACAACTTGCGTTGGCCTTGTCCCATCCTGACCTGTGTGAAGTTGAACCTCTGTGCAGGATGCAAGCCTGCTTTCGTAAGATGACGCTCTGATCTAGCTGAGCTTCTCCAGTGTTGTGGGGGCAGCAAATAAAAGCATGAAATGGTGGCTAATATATATTTGGAGTCTTCTGCCCTGATGTCAATGGCCATGATAGCTGCATGGTGTCATGCTGAAGGCAGGCTTTCTCTCAATCAGAATACGACAAAAGGAAAAAGCTCTCAATTACGCCAATGCTGTAATTTCATTTCTAATGGGTATTCTACTACCTGAAACAAAAGCTCAGCACTGCCAGAGGGCTCTTGCATGGTTATGACTAATGTAAACGAGTATTCAAAAGTGATTCTTCCTTTGCAAGCTGATCCCATGGTGTATTTACCTAAGCCATTTTCTTCTGGAGGTAGCTTGGTGACATACTTCAAGCATAAGAATCACTAAACTGCATTTAGTCATGCATACTTGAGTCACAGCCTGGTGTTACTTAATTTAGTACAGGCCATTAAATATGTTTACCTCTGTATTAGGGTCAGGACAAGAGAACTAATCCAGTGAGATTCACTGAGGCTTTACATGTCATGCAAAGTACTCAAGCTAATCTTCCACACTCAGACTTACTCCCCACCACATATGACTGAGAGAGAAATACACAGGAGTGACGTATTTCATGTATATACACATATATTCACTTGTGAGTTTGGTGAGACTATTGTGTATGCGTGCAACAGCAATACTAAACATTAAAACCATCTTCATGCAAAAGCAAAGCCTTTCAAGGTGAGAACAAAGATGTTCAAGGTGACAGCCAGAGCAGAGGCGCAGAATCCCCAGCCTGGTCTGACCTGAAGGTGTTCTGTTGATACAGATACACTATGGATGTGTTGCAGTGGCACAAAATACTGCTTACTTCAGCATGGCTACCTTGGTGCAGGATATGTTCACTGGGGTCTCAAAGCACAAGATTTATTAATATATTACGAGAAAGTTACACTGGTGGAAACATCCTTGCTACACAGAGGCCTGAAGTAAAAAGACATGTTTGGCAAAATCACTGTAGAAATCTTAATCTATTTAGCCTCTTTAGCATTCATCTTGTTAAACATGTACAGCACTAAATAAATTGGTGCTACTTAAATATTTATCAGATGTCTCCCTGCCTGTTTAAATAGCAAGCAGGCAGCCACTCATAAACATAAACTTTTATTTTTTAACATCGCTCCAGGATCATCTACATTTCTTCTTTTCCCTTCAAAGGCTCAGCATCACAATCACCCCAGTGCCACTGAGTGGGGAGAAGTCGGGCAGGGTCCGGCAGGCTGTGCGGGAGCAGTCCGGGAGGCTGGGATGGAGACCGGGACCCGCCCTGGGGCTGGAACCCACGACCCTGGCACAGCAGCAGGTCCCTTCCCCTGGGCTGCAGGGTTGGCACTCAGCTCAGCTGCCTTGATCGGTTACCTGGTGCTGTTCACGACACTGAGCAGGCATTTCAGTGCGTTTTTATTTGGAACAAGTTTTGTTTACCCCCGCGATTCCAAATCTTGCTGCAGCTTCAAGCTGTTATATTATTATAACCTTTTGCTGTAAATAAGCTTTAAAAAACTGGTTTGCATCATTGCCAGGAAGCTTAAAAGCAGAAAGGAAAAAAGTCAACTATTTTAATATGAATTACAAAATCGTAGCAACAACTATTAACACAGACTCATCCCACACCCCATTTCCACTGGGGACTTTGGTACATTTTAATGGTGCAAAAGTTTGTGCCAGGTGCACACAGAGAATTGTAATCAGAATTTGTTTCCAGCTGCGTGTCACACAGCACTGGTGCCAGCCTAGCACAAACACACATCCCGCTGCCAAACGCTACAAGAGGAAATTGAAGCAAAGGGTCCTGACAAGACAACAGCACCCTACAGATCTGGGTGCTGATACCAAGAGTGAAAGTCCTACAGATTCACTGGGTTCAGCAACGTTAGTTTCAACTAGCATGAGTGATGACAGGGCCAGATATTCTGCATATTCTCACATAATCTGCATGTTGATAGCATCTTCCCCCTGAGGAGCCATGCAATTCACAAGCACCTTCGTTTCCCTTTTACAGACAAGGAAATGAATGAAAAGAAAGATTATAATAACTTTCTACCATATGTGTTAAAAGTTGGGGACAAAATGAACAAAAAAATTTGAAACTCTGACTCCTAGTTTTGTGTTATTACCACAAAACCATGCTTAACCCTGCTCTGCATGCAACTGAGAAAACTGATGGCATATCAACCCTTTCATTGTACGCAATAGGACGGTTAGATATCAATAGTTCAGTGACAGCCTCTGAAGGCATTTCACGTGGGGTCTTTTGGGACCCAGTTCTGTGCCTTCCAATGTTTTCCTCAATGATACAGATAAAGGAGTGGAGGGTGTCCTTCTAGAATATGCAACTGATGCCAATTTGAGAGACACAGCAAGTATTTTGGAGACAGGGTTATTCAAAATAATCTTTATAAACTGGGGAAGTCTAAATCAAATATATGACATTAAAGAAAGCAAAGTGAGAAGGAGGAAAAAAATCAAACACACAAAACCCCCCCCGGAAATACTTGCCTGGGCAGCAGTACTGCGTAAGAGATTCTGGATATTGCAAGGACTGACACACACACTGAGTATGCACCCAGGATAGGATGCTTTTACCAAGAAGGCAGATTCAACAGTGCATGAAGAGGAGAATTATATGTATGGTATGGGACGTCATTAGGTTGCTTTCCTCAGGAAGGGAACCCTCAGCTGGAATGGCATGTTTACACAGGGGAACTACGTGTTTTAAAGGACATACGCAAATTGAAGAGAGGTCACAATACAGAAATTAAAACATGACTCTTAGGAGAGCTTTAAAGGAAGTGGGCTTTGATCCAGAAAACAGAAGACCAGGGGAAGGACATGGTAACATGTTCCAGTATTTTGAACAATGTTATAAAACTGATCACAATCCATTACTCTTCATGTCCACTGAGGGTAAGATGAACAGAAATGAACCTAATTTGCAGCAAAGAATATTTAGGTTAGATACTAGGAAAACTTTCTCATTATGAGCATAATTAATCATTGGACCAGACTGCCTGAGGGACATAGTGAATCTGCCTTCACGGGAGGTGCTGGAGTGCAGATTGGGCAAGTGCCTTGCGATGCTCTGGCAGACTTTGCAGCTGGAAGAGAGAACTGGGGACCCTTCCTACTCTGTTTCTACGCCTGTGTGGTATTTCTGAAGTTCTGAGATCCAGTCCCCAAATGAAATGTAATATTCCTGACGCTACTATCTGTCTTCTTAACATTCATCTGGTCTTCATATCAGCTTCTAGAACAAAAGACAGAAGTTAAAAGTTTGCTCCAACTGGTTAAGCAACTCAATGGATGAGACTGAATAAAAAGCACTCCAGAGAAATTTTTTTGGTCACAAATAGGTTCAAAATTACTTCATACTATGATCAAAGCACTGCTAAATCTGTGCTAAACCTCTTCCTGCCCACCGAGAAGAACTGACATTCTGCAGATTTGAAATACAGCAACTGAGGCAGCCTGGATACAAAGGTTAACCTAGACAGATTAATATGAGCTCGTATAAAGCTCTTAATGCTATTCCAAATGCTAATAGTGACTGACATTATAGGGTTTCCTGGAACTGATTTAGAAAGACGAGAACCGTTTGCAATAAAAAGCCTGTTTATCTAAGAAGAGGAGCAAAAATCCCTTAATTACCCAGCAATTTCACCAGTTATGATCTCATTTAACAGACAAATAATTACTAAACATGGCATACATCTGTCTGATTTCCCAAGACACTGTACTGTACCATACATTGCTCTTCAAACAGGGCTCCAGAGGCACTTCCGAAGTATGTACTGACAGAAACCTGCGAAAGAGGCAAGTTTTATTATAACCATTTTGCCAACCAGTGAAGTGAACTGCAGCAAGCACAATGTTTTTCTCAAGGTGAGAGAGAGGGGGACAGACAGCTTCCTAGAGAGAGGTTTTAGCTTCACAATGTCTTTTGTTCCAAGCCTTGGGATACACAGCTCCTGGTTAAGCACTAAATGATCCTCTACACTCTTCAGCACATAGGTTCTCTATGGAGATGCTTTTGAAGCTTTTCAGCCATGCACATGCTTTTTCTTTTTATTTCAGGCATGCACATGCTTTCCTTTTTATTTCAGCCATGCACATGCTTTTCCTTATTTTTCTTTTTAGTGAAATAACAAATGCGAGACTTGTGAATCTGGCAAAGGCATAACAGGAATTTTGAGAACCTTGGGGAGCTGAGCCGTTTCACTGAGAGTAATCTTTGCTCACAAATAGAACAGCAGTCCCTGGTAGTATTACAAATCCTGCTTCAGCAGCAAAAATGTCTTAGAAGGTTTTTTTCCCCTCTCTAAAATCAGTGAGAAAATGTATACTTAAAATCTTTAAGCATCCAATTATAAAAATACTATGCCCCCTTTTCCACTGAAGAACTTCAATATTAAAAAAGAAATTGGGCTTCTCAGTCAAAACCAAAAACTAAGATATTTAATTTACTGTCTTTCAGATGTTGCGAAGTGACTGCAGAAAATAAATATTGCAATGGTTATAATATACACAAACTCAGGCTGGAAATTTAACTGGAAGGATTTTTCAAGTGTATGTGGTATGCTGTGTCATTACGTACAAACTAATAACATTTGATGTATACCAGAATTCAGATTTGGCTGACAGCTACACACGCATATATCTCCTCTTGTTGGGTTCAATGTAAACTGTATTCCCATCCCAGGGCAGACTTTGTTTCCTAGTCTTCCTGGGAATTTCCACAAAGTTCACATAGGCAGGAGATATTTTTCATGTGATCTCTCTGCTCTTGCTTTGGCAACTCTTGGGCGGAATTACTACGCACACTCTTTTATAATGTTTTGCTGGGTTTTGCTCTGTGTATTGAGATACTCACTTAAATCCAATTACAAAACCACTGCAATGTGCATGTTTGGTAATATGAAACAGCTGCTAAAGAAAGCTTAAAATACATCTGATGTGCAATTTTTAATTGCATGACTGTACTGTATCAGCTCTCAGATAGCTCATATTGAATACATAAACTAATATGCTTTACTGCAGTGTATTGTGGAATACTTTATATACAATGATTGCTTCTACAACTGAAGCATGATTTGGGAATTTATTTCTTTTCCTTACTACAAATAGCAGAGGGTAAATACTACAAAACTGCAAAAGCAAATATTTAAGCCTGTACAGAGGCAAATGCTAGGATGAGCAAGGTGCAACAGAAACCAAGATCTGGTAGTCTTGAGAGAGCTTTACCAAAATATGGTGAAAATTACTATCGTTTGGACTTGTAAAGTTAAATACAACAAAAAACCACAAAGTCCCTAAGTTTGTGGGAATAATCTGCCTAGCAGCTAGCTGCCCTTGATTGTCCTGTGAGGTCTTTCGGTGTCTGCCTCTTCAGGTAGGCAGGATGAAACTCAGAGGCATTAAATGAAGTGTCCATTTAGCGCGAGGAGTGGGAACAGGAGTTTGCAATCTAAGTGCAGTCTATTAGACCTCCAGCTCTTCAGATGTCTGTAACTCAATGTTCAGGGAATTAAAGAGCAAAAAGACTGCCACAATATGAGTTAGGTTCAGATTTATAGGTAAAGCATTAGAGTAACAAACAACGGCTTCCAGATTTGTCAAAAGACTTTTTCCACCTTAGCAGCTGTGTAGGATTTGCAGGCTTTATATGCGGAAGAGAATACTGCTGCTTTCTAGTTGGAATTGGCATCAAAATCCCCGTCTTCTATCTGTCATGTCCACTTTGGACCGCTGCCTCTTCCAGGCACAGACCCTCCTTTTCTACACTGTGTAGCTTGTACCATACTTGATGGCAGGGAAAGCCAACATTCAATCACAGGCACTATTACAATCAACTATTACCAGTCCTGGTGGGTGTTAAAACACGTTGTTTAACATGGTTCTTTCTAATATTTAGTTCGGAAAAGGAGAGAGAAGCATGGAAGTTATACTTAGCAAGATTCTTGTCAAGAATGGTGCTACACTATTGTAACAGCTTTAGTTTGTGGTACCAAACAGAGCTGGACTAAGATGTGAAGGGTAGACTTGAAGACTAGTGTCACACTGAGTGGTACCACACCTAATTCTTTGGTATTGCTTGGTGCTGTGGGGCCACTACACTGTTCATCACTATTACGAGGCTGTTCAAAAGAGTAGAAAAGAAATTGGAAGCTGAAACGAGACAACTCAGGTGAAAGCTAAAATTTTAATCTTTAATAATGATAGAAGATGGCCATTCAGAGAGTTCACAAAGCAACAAAGATCTACTGTCACCTGAAACCTAGGTACCTCTCTCCAGAAGTCTGCCGTACCTGATGACCTTGATGTTGAAACTAGTATGTGAGTCTTCATGGCTTCATGTATGTTGTGCATATGAATCACATGCAAGGTCATCAGAACAGTCCTCTCTGACTTAAAAAAACCAACCCTGTGAATCAAGGAGCTTATGAAACAACACAATCATTAATTTTTTCACTGGACGCAGAGCAGACCAAAGGGTGCATGACTTGCTGCAGCCCCTTTTATGAAAGCAGGTGATGAGTAAGCATGATGATGGAAGTTGGGCTTTGTTTTGCCCAGATTAGGTGGGTAATGTCTCTCTTTTCTGTGCCCGTGTGGGCCTCCACCCCCAGGCCAAAGGGTGCAGACTGTGGGACGTGCTCAAGTGAATGACCTGCACCCTAGGCTTCACTATCCCTTGAACTGTGCCGGTCTGGAGGCTGCACATGAACTAATACTTAAGCAGCCAGAGACTGGAAACCTGAGCAAAGAGCAAACCAGCATGATAACGTGGATCGCCCCTGCTGTACTCATCAGCACGACTGTGAACTCAAGCACAGAGGGAGGGAAGCTGTAGCCTGCAGCAGGGCAGAACCAAGAGGCACACTGCAGCTCTTGGAGCATGAGGCCGATTCTTGCTCTGCTGCCTGCACAAATATAGCTGTGTGCTACCTCTTACTCAGGCTAGATTTTAAGACTACGGTTTAACTTTAAAGCAACAAACCTCAGGTGTTCTCCGACAGTATAAATGTTTCCTTCTTCTCAAATGCTGAGTGTTGCCGTGAAACACTTAAAATAGGGAAAATCATTTGACATTCTGATGTGCAAAAAGGCAAAGGAGCAGAGTTAAAGGTCACCTTCTCTTTTTATGTCCTGCATGCTTCGACAGCAGAAATACTTTTCCCTTTCTTTGTCTCTCATACTTTAATCAGCAGGGAGGTAGAATAAAGGAAATAAATTAATGAGAACATTAGGGGGAAAAAAGCCAATCTCCTCCATAAAATTCTGAAAACAACTTCCTTGACCAAAAAAAAAAAAAAAATCCATTATATTACAAAGGTAAAAATGGCATTTTGCTTGGAACATCTTATCATCAGGGCTGCAGTCTTTTGCTCAGCTGTAACGAACATTTTTGTGCCAAACCCAAGAAGACCAAGGAGGGAGCTGGAGGTGTGAGGTGGCAAAAGGGAGAAGCTGTACTTCTGTTTTGCCTGATAACAGTTTGTGGATGGTAGGCTGCCGTCCCAACCATTCAGTGGGAAGTGGGAGCTTGGGACGGGGAGAGACAGAAATGGGTTGTTCTTTTAAGTGTGCAGTTTAACATGCGGAGAGGGAGGGAAAAGTTCACCACCTAGACCAGAAGCCTGGACAAGGTAACAATAAAAATTGTTCTCTACCAACACTATAAGAAACTTAGGTATCAGATACTCAGCACATCTCTGTGAAGGGCGTATAGAAGCCAGGCCTCTTACTATCCTGGTAATAAATTTTCAGCCGAGGTACAGCCTGTGTAAGATAAATCGTTATACCTCATATAGTTCATTTGAGGAGACTTACACTAGATGTAAAGTTAATAATAGAAGCTAGAGCGAAGGGGCCCTGTCAGGTTAATCCTGCGATGTGTGCTGTTTATGCGCTTCCTGCAAGATGTTGTAGGTGGTGGTGTCATTCTCCCTGAAAACATAATGAACGGACGCCTTCTTTTCTTGTATTTTGTTGTGCTACAGATTATTTCATACCGATATTAAAAATAACCTTCTTCCAATCTTCTTTACTCACGTCAGACAGAATTTACTCCACAGCAAGCAGACAAAAGAAGGTCACTGCAGCAGCTAAACTCCTAACTAGGATTACATTTTGTGGGAAGCATGGGAGAGTTACCCTGCACTGAGGGGACTTCTGCTTATCATAGGGTCACAAACAGACATGAAAACTGATCTTTTTGTTTCCTGACAACTGACTACCGAGATCAAAGACTTTGCTTCTGTGCCAGCTTTCATGGGTGTACTTGGTTTGGCTGATGAATTATTTCCGTAGTGTTTTGTTCCTACTGACATACAGGTACTCTTATTAGATGAATAGCTTGTTTAAACCGTATATTACAGCCTCTCTCACCTCTGAGACTGCTCAGGTCCTAGCTCTCAGAAGAGGTGAATAAGTGCATTGATTAAATCAAAATCAAATCAAGTAAATAAGCCACAAGAGAGAACGAAGAATCTATCAGTCCTAATCTCCAGGCGTCCGTGACTGTAGCCCAAGGTGAGGCTGCAGGCTGGGCGGAGTGCCGTACCACACACGGCTGCCAGCCACTTGCATCACACACACAGCCAGCTTCATTAGCCAAGGCTCAGCTTTGTGAGACTGTGTGCCTGTGAGACCCAGCCTGGATGAAGCCCCTACGTGCCTCCACTAGATACCAGTATACCACAAGAAGCAGCCATAGTGGTAGTCAGCAATTCACTGGTCACAAGCAAGAAATTAGCAGCCGTTGAGAACAGACGTGCCCCATGGCCATACCCTCATTTCTGAGGGAAAAGGCACCAAATTGTGTGTGCAAGTTTGGTAAACAGGAGCACCCTTATTTAAAATCTTTGTTTCTATAAGACGAAATTACACATGTGCAGGAGGTTTTTCAGGACTTCATTTGAAAGCGTTTATTTAAGGCAGTAACTTGCTTTCTAACAAACTGAAAAGCCCTTGCTGACATGGCCATGTCCTCTATCAGATGGCTCATTATGTACAGTTCCCACAGAGGGAGAACCTGGGAGCTGCTGCTCAGGCCCTTTATGTCACCAGAGAAGCATAAGGGGCTGGAGCTGGAACCAAAATCTGGGGCAGTAGCTGGCCGCTACTCCCCAATCTGATATCAAACAGCATCAGAACCAAGTCGTGCTCCTTTTGTTCCAGTGTCAAAAAGAGATGTGCCTTTCCCGTTTTAATTTCAAGCATTCCTGACATGGTAATTTATTGGGATGTCAAGCATCAAAGCTTGCGAGCAGAAATAAAACATAGATGATGGAAAAATAGGGTGGGGGGACCTCATAAAAGAAGCTACAAGCTCCGAGCACATGCATCATGTAGTCCCTGTCATTTTGTATCTTTGTTTAGCTGTGAAATCTGCTATAGCAACTACTAGTGGTTTCCTCAGATGAAAAGAGATTAATATAATTTTTAAGTTCTTTGATGAGTTGTCATGCAAATCTATCACAGTCACAAGAAAGCGGCACAGCAGAGTGTAATGGCAAGACATGTGTAGCTGACAAAACATCAACTCTCTGAAGGCATCCTAAAGTGATATACAGCAGGATAAATCTTCCATTCAAATGAAGGCAACCCTCACTGAAATCATATCCTAAACTGGCATGAATCAAAGGTCTACAATGAAATGTCATGTTGTTTTCTAAGTTTGAGAATGAATGTAAGATTGTCCGTTTCCTTTTTTTATTTTCCCGCAGGAGGAAGAAATTAAGCAAATACGTGGCAGGCACACAGCAATTGTGCTGTTTCCCCACCATTTTTATGGATCCTAATAATTCTTTCAAATTTTATGTGTTTCGCATCTAATATAGCAACATGTTCTTCCTGCCTGCTATAACCCTGGTTCCCTCTTCTCCTAGAGCCTGCAGAGCCTCAGCTAGCCTGGCTCCAGCCTGGAAGAGTTCACAGCTTGGAGTTCGGGCTGTGAACTCACACAGCCCATAATCCTTTAAGCCTCGCATCCCAGAGAATTAAGGATGCGGAGGCATGCAGCTGTGGATGTTGGAGAGGGGAGAAACAGGGAGCTGAGCAGAAGGAGGACAAGGATATGCAGGTAGCTGGTGGATGCTGCTGGGCAGCATTAGCTAATTGGGAGGGCTGGCAGAATCCAAAGGGCTAAGCCAGACCCGAAGGGAAAGGTGGCATCAGGCAGCAGGAGGGAGGGCAGAGCGAGGCAGAGTGCACAGTGGTGGAGGGCAGGGAAGGACTTGGAGGTTATAACACACAGAAAGCTGGGCAAAGTGGGCAGGCATCGGGCTAAAGGGTAGAGCTGACAAGAGGGATAAGTAGACTGGTCAGATTTTGGGGTTTTGGCATAATTCACTCTTAGATGTGTTCTTGGCAAAGGGTGTAAATCACTTTTCTCCATAGACCTGATGCAGGGAAGGCACGCTGCTCCTCTCCCCCACTTCCATGCACCCTTCTCTCCCTGAACACACGCTCAGGGAACAGACAGAGGCAGACTAAATGCAATATAAGAGGTTTTCTACCTTGACCTTTTTCTTTTTGGGAGATGGAAAGTTTGGAGTTAGGATTTTAGATCTCCTCAGGTAATACTAGCTTAATGCCAACTAATGAAAAAGGCTATTTATCTAATAGACCTTTAATCACGAGCTCTACTTAAAAATCAATTACATGGTACAACCATTATAGTTAAGCTCTAAATCTCATGTATCTTCCTGTTATCTGAGGATTTTCCTCTGAGATAACAGAGATGATTGATATGCAGCCAGATTTTCAAATGCTCACCACAGAGTACGGGCCAGGTTTTTTCATGCAGCTGTTCCTGTTTTGGATGCTTATAAAGCAGGTTTTCAAAGGCCTTAGCACCTACTGCGCTGTGGTTTGAAAGACCACTTCCTCATTTATGTGAGCAGTTAGTGGTTTAATGTCTTGGGAGCCTGACCGCAGCTCTGAGTGCTGAGATCATTTACAAGTTTTGGCCACAAAGAATAAAGCTAGAAGGCATCTTGGTTAATTTTAGCCCAATCGCCCTAATGCACAAAGGACCGTAGATAAAAGATGGTGCAGTCCCTGGAGGACAAGTTTTCTTCATGCTCTCTGAGCCTCCTAAGACTCCACAGCGTCTTTGCACGTTCAGCTTCTCTAACGTAACTGCGTTACACCATGCATGCAAACCACATACTAGCACATTTTTTGCAGTGCCCACAGCCAAACGTCAAGCAGGTAAGTGTGCAGCTAAGCAAGCCTGGACACAGTTGTGATTTGGATGGCAGGGAAACAGGGAGTGAAGGAAAGGGCTGCAAACCGGTGCAGTATTTCCCGCTTTACAGTTGTCCACATCTACCTGACATGCAGTTAGCAGGGAAGAAACATCAAGGAAAGGTCAACAGCTGCTCAGAGCACTTTCAGGTCAGACATATACTTGGGGTTGCCAGCAATGTAATGGGAGGCAGCTGAAGAGGTCATGCTTCCATTTACCATCTCACAGTGACAAGCTCTGACATTTTAACTAGGTGCTACTCGGAGAACACATTTTCAGTACCTAATACGATATAAATTATCTTAACTCAGTCACTTCCGGAGACCTTAGGCAAACTCCTTGTATCAAGCTAGATACCAACAGTACAAAGTAACTCAGATGTGACTGGAAAGCTTTCTTGTATCAATGGCATCATCCATAAAAAAGCGGGAAAGCTGTTACACATGGATACTACTAATCAGAAAATAGGTGTTGGCTTAGTCTGCTGAAGAAATGCCTCCATTAATAGCATTGGTCTTGATTTAGTTTCAATACTTCGCTGAAAGCTAATATCTTTCTACCGTAACTCTAGTTGCATGTCCTTGTTTATGCAAACAACAGACATCTCTCACCTAGAAGTCCTGTGGTAGCCTACCATAAATGGTAGTAAACCTAGAACATGTATAAATTAGTAATCCAAAAGAAAATCTTAGTGTCAGCATGACCTTGGATCTCCAGCACAAATTCTTGCTTTGCCATGATCTGTGATGCTGAATAATGGAAAGTCTAGTAAGAGAGGTAAGAATCATGTTTATGTTTTAATATTGCAATGGGGGAACCATATTAAGATATCAAAGCTGCAAATAAAAATCAGAAAGGGCAGGACGAAAGTGCAGGAGCCTTTGAAAGTGTATGTTACTGTATTGCAACCTGCAGGAAAAGTGCTCCTCGTTTTACCAATAGATCACTGGCCCTCAGAAACAAAACACACTTGGAAACACTGATACCAGCCCTAAAAGAAATGATAACCCCGTCAGGAAATAAGGACACCCCTCGGAAAGGGTAAAAGAAGATGTTTTTCCAAACGCTAATGAGGTAAGTCACCTTGATGGGAAAAGCAACCCCGCCTGAACTCAAACCAAGCCCTAGGAAAACCGCTGAAGAGGGATGGCACGGCCACACTTGGGCGCGGAAAGAAAGGATGTGCCTGGGCGGAGACCGGCCGTTGGTCCCGGCGTTCCGGGGCACCTTCCCGGCCGGAGGCCAGGTCCCGCATGGGAGCCAGCCCGGCCCGGCGAGCAACAGGTCGCCGATGGCTGCGTGCTCCCGCCCGCCTGCCCGCGCCGGCGCAGGTTCAGCCCGACCCGCTCGGCCGCGTTTAAACAGCCGCGGCACGAAGCCTTTCCCAGCTCCCGCTCGCCCGGCGGGTCCCTCCGGGGTTAAACCCCTCATGCTCCTCCTCTTCCTCCCCCCTTCCAGCCCCAGCCTGCCGGGGTGGTCCCGCAGCCCCGGCCCGGGGCAGAGCCCGCCCCCCATAATCCATGCGCGGGCGGCGGCACCACCACCACCACCGCCGCGGCGCTCTGAGCCGGCAGGCGGGGTGGGCTGCGCTGTGCCGTGCCCTGCCCCGTCGCCTCCGTCTCGCTTTCCCCGCTTGGCCGGTGAGTGCTGCCGGGCGGGGGCTACGTGAGGGGTCCTGGGGCAGCGCTCCCCCGCCGCCGCTCTGCCCGCAGCGGGGCCGGGGGAGGCAGCAGGTGGGGGTGGGGCTCCTCCGCCTTCCCCGGCTGCTCCCGCTGCGGGCGGCAGAAGGTCCTGGCCGGGAGAGTGCGGCCGCAGGGGAGGAGGGCCCCTTCCCCCGCGGGAGGAGAGGTGTCGGCGGGCGGGGGACCGCTGTGGGAAGCCGGGTGAGGGGGGACGGCTGGCCGTCGAGGGAGGCGGATGCCCGAGGGAGCGGGGCTGCTTGCGGGGAGGGGATCGGTGGGAATCCCGAGGGAGCTCAGTCGGGGCTGGGAGAGCGACCTGTGGGAGCGGGGAGTGGCGGGATGGAGGCGCTGAGGAGGGGGGAAGCCCCGGTCCCGAAGGCGCGGGGTGAGGTGGGGGCAGAGGGGCCGGCCGACGGGCAGGTCTGTGCTGAGGGGACCCGGGGAAGCAGGCTTGCGGCCAGGGGCTCTGCGGGAGGGACGGGCTTGGCCGGAGGGAAGGGGCTGCGGCACGGCGGGGCGGGGTGTGCCGGTCCGCGGGGACCGAGGGCGGATCCGCCCGCTGAGGAGAGCGGGGCGGCGGGCGCGGCCGCTGCGAGTGAAGCGGCTTTCCTCCCCAGAGGGCCGTGTGTGGCGGGGACGGCTGAGGAGGGCTCGGGGGACGGCTGAGGAGGGGTTGGGTCTGTGAGTCTCTGGCCGCTGAAGAGGGAGGAGTGCCGGGGCCAGGAGAGCCCCGGAGATCTCCGGGGAGAGGGGGAGCCGCTCCGCGGGGAGGAGGGCGCCCGCTGAGGGCACCTGCCCGGGGCGAGGAGGTGGTAAGCGGGCGGTGGGGTCTGGGCGGTGCCAGGGTGGCGGAGGGGGACGGGGATACCGTGCTGGCCTCGAAATCGGCTCGTCAGGGGCGGAGGAGGCAGGGAGGGAAAACCCTGCCTTGGCTCTGCGGTGAAACCCTGGATGTGAGCGGGGAGAGGGGCCTGTCGGCTCCTGCCGGGGGTCCCTGCTCGGTACGGCAGCGCGCTGCGGCGAATGCCGCCTCGGAGGGGTTAACTGAGGCGGTGATGCTGGTGGCTTGCTGCTCGGTGTGAACCGGGGCAGATCGCGCAGCCCACCCCGCGTGGTCAAACCTTGTTCTCGGCAGGGGTGAGCTCTGCTGTGGGCTGGGGACCTCCTCCGAGAGCGAGGGGGAAGGGGCAGGTGTGGTAAACACGGGCAGTGTCTTCCTC
Source organism: Gavia stellata (assembly GCF_030936135.1). Classification (NCBI taxonomy): domain Eukaryota; kingdom Metazoa; phylum Chordata; class Aves; order Gaviiformes; family Gaviidae; genus Gavia; species Gavia stellata. The sequence continues at coordinate 17,332,319 of NC_082598.1, read as the reverse complement.
TGCACACACATGCAGGGGAGCAACTGAAGAAGCTAACGAATCGGTCGGTATTCCAGCAGAGGCAGAGCTGCGGTACCCGGTGCTACTATGCAGTTTGCAGATCAAGGACTAAGCAGCGTGGTGGAGGAAGAGGTCTCTACAGTTTTAGTAACTGGAAAGAAGGTGAAGGAAAGACTTGGTCTCAGCTGCCAGTGGGAGTGTGTGGGGTCTGTTGTCACAGTACTTTGGTATTGGGACACATATTCAGCCCTCATCAGTTCATGTTTGCCGAAAAAACTGCCCATTTGTGAGCTGGCTTTACTGTGTTTTAAAATTTTCTATGTGATGGTGAAAAGTGCTCTCACAAGGAATGCTCTGTGAATACTAGGGTAAATGCACCACTTAAATATCAAGTTAAATATATTATTATTATTTTTTTTATTCAGTTAGTGAAAATATATTTTAAATATTTAGGCAGTCAGCTAAAAATCAGTCCTGCTGATGTTCTGGGGCAGATATCTCACTTGGAATTTTTACGGGTCTGATTGTGTTGTTTGCAAATGGCTGTGACTTGTAAAACAGCAGGATTTTTTGGTGTTGCTTTTATTTATTTATTTATTTTCAAATGATTAAGTAGCTGCTCAAAGTGAACCGGGTTCTGAATATCCATTTTTTCCTGACTTGAGCACTTGCTTGCTATATGCTCAAAACAGATATGTCAGACGCTTACTGAGGCTACCTTGTGTGAAGATTCTGTTTGTTTTTGTCAGTGCTGCCAGACTCTATTCTGCAGTCCCTAGTGCTTACTAGGTTTATTTGCTTCCTCCTACTCCTCCTATGGCAACAGGTTGTAATTGTTGGTAGGCTTAGGACAGATTTTGTAACAGAAAACTGTACCTTTTTAACTTGCCAGCACCTAACTTAACTTGCTGTATTATGTCTCTTGAATGGGAAAGTGGTGGTGTGAGTTTTTTTAATGCATACTTAGGAGTTTCAGTCTACCTGTAACTATTTGTTTTGTGGCTGTTTTAATTCATTTTGCTCTTCTGGTGGTTGCTGTCACTGAAGCAACCTCACTCAAGGGGATTATGGATTTGGATTTTCAAATGACTAATTAAAAAATGTAACAAACGTAGCCAGATCCTTTGTGTGGACTTCCTATGAACAACTGCATCTTCCACCATCCCATCCCATTGTGGGTCACTGCCAGCAGGCTCCCACATTGAGCTTTAGCAATCTAGCCTCTGGTTGATTGAATTTCAGTTCACAGGGTTAATCATCGTTGCATCACTGCACTGCAGCGCTGTATCTGCATGGATTGCAGTGTTAAACAGAAGGAGGCCGGTCCTGTTGAAGCAAAAAGCTGGACATCATGCTGTTTCTGAGCTCTGTTATTTAGAGCTGATGTATTAATGGAAGCAGTTGCTGAACTTCTGCATCTCTTGCTCTGTCTCCTCTCCTCCTCTTGAACTTACAGTGGAGTTGCTGAAGCTTTACTGGTTTTGGAAAATATTTGTAATAATAAGTAAGATAGATTGGAGATATGATAATACTGCAGCATACTTGGTAAAAGGGTGATGGTGTTCTCCACACATAGTGATTAAAACCCCAGGAATTATGTTTAGTGACTTGTACATGTAGAATATTAGTGACAACTGCAGAATAAAAAGCAAAAGCTGTAGGCTTTTAAAGATGGACACCTGCAAACCACACAGAAAATAAATTAAATGCTTCATTATTGTATATATTATTAAGTACTTAACAGGGTTTGTGGTTTGTTTTGTAATCGAAACATAGTAATGAAATGGATATCTTATTTGATAATTAATGTAAGCACTTCAAAGTTTCACACAGCTTCTTTTCATTGACTGTTTACTTGAACTTGGGGAGAGTTGTACTGCCAGTTACGGTAGCTCACTGACTGCAGTGATGCCATGCTGTTTCTGAGGAAATGAGATGGCCACATGCTGCAATGAAGAGTATCATACACTGCTGTGTAATTCTCTTTATGTGTGTCACTCGTGTGTGTGACATTCTTGCAGTTCTCACAATTGCAAATTTCATGGATAGATTTTTTTCTTTTTAATGATGTTCGTCTAGCATATTTAGCTACTAATATGCTCCCAACTAATTTTCTTTTAGATATCAAGATAACGATAACCGCTGGGAGCATTTTACCTCGTGAGTTATTTTTAGGTAGGTTGAATACATATTGAATGCTCAGAGTTACCCTGAGTTGTAGGTTTAATAGTGTTTCTGCAAGTTTGTGATCATTATTAATGTAACCTTGAAAATATATTAGTGTTTTATATGGTATAGAGAAGATACGGTGTCAGCCTGGAGGAACTGCTCCGTAAGATTATATATACTATGTTTATTGTGATGTATTTGCCAACAAAGGGAGAGGAAGATAATATGGTCAGAATTCTGCAGATTCTTTGATTTGCAAAAAACCCACCTGCTTTGCTGAAAAATTCCGAGCTTAACTGAAACTTATGTAGAGCTGGAGACTTCAGTAGTGTCTTTGGAATTGAAAGCTGGTTATGTGTCTCCACTTAGCAGCATATTGTTTCTATCTGCAGTACAGGTAGTGTCCTTGCAATTTCAGTAGTGTCCTTGTCATAAAACTGCCAGCTTTCTGTCTTGGTTAATATGTGACTTCACATTTCTAGCAGGCATAGTGATTATTTTCCTATATTGGGAGGACATTTTGATAGTGCTTTATTTGCCTGTTTGTACAATGAGATACACTTTAAATTGTCCATAACCTAAAATCTGACTAAAAAAAAAAAAAAGTTGTATGTACTTTCTCTTCTTCTGCCCTCTTTCTAGTATGACAGAACGCACTACAGAGAACATGCCCTGTCTTCTAGCTTTACCTTAAGACACAAGTTAGGGAGGCCATCTTCTTCTCAATTTCATCTTTCACAAATGCACCTAACATTTCCCTGTATGGTACGCTTTTGTATCTGTTTCCTTAACTCCTGGAATCAAGGCTCAGTCACCATGTGTGAGCTTTTTTCTCCTGACTCATTGAAGTGTTGCAGCTGTACTTGAGAAATCTCCAGAAAACTAAACTTTACTTAGAAAAAGTGTTCAAACTTTTTTTTTAAGAAAACCAAGTTGACCTGTACTGTATCAAACTTGCATAATCTTCACCATTCTGTCATGAAAGCAAAATAATTTTTTTTTTTCACTTAGTTCTGATCTTGTGGTATTTTGTCCTGTAGAGTTTCTGTAGATTTTATAATAAACTGCAACTACTACTGAAGTCTCCACCAGTGGCACTCTGGTAGATCACCAAAGACATTTCAAAGATTAGCCAGTCTGATGGGTGGGAAAGTCAGTGCGGTTATTGCTGGCACACTCACCAAATACGTGCAAATTTCAAAGTCAGAAAGGGGCAGAAGTTTTTCCTGTTGCCTTTTATTTGGTTTTTTTTGTGGGGTTTTTTCTTGTCTGTTTCCTTGGAGGCCACCATGGCCCATGCTGAAGTGAAGGAGTCTTACCTAGGCCCAGGTAGATGAAGATGTGGTCAGTTATTTTGTTGGAAACCCGAGGGGGTTTCTGTTTCATTTCTTAAGTGGTGGTTGAGTAAACTGCTGTGATTTTGTAGATTCAGAATGTTCTTAAATATGTGTAAGCATCCAAAGTCCTCTTAATGCCGCTCAGCTTTAGCAAGCTATGAATAAAAATTGTTGAGTTGACTTCTCCAGTTCCGAAGGAGAGCCTTGAGATAGTTTGAGTTAACAGAAAGTGATTACTGACACCCATTGCCACCTGTCAGGAGGGTGAAGTTTTGTTAACTTTTCAGTGATGAATAATTTCTTTCCTCAGTCTTGGAGGACAATTAGGAGTGGCTGGCATCTTAAATTCATCCTTGAGGTGGAATCTGTGGCCTTAGCTGTGAAACAGGTGTCAGAAGGGTGCCACCTGCTAGGTCATGCACGGGGAAGGAAAGCAGAGTCCTGTAAACTGGAAGGTTATAAATGAAAGCTGGAAGGTTTTACTGAAAGATTGAGATTAAAGAAGCTAGAGGATATAACTTGTAATAATTGCCATCAACTACAGTAACATCAGGTGGCTGATTAAATGCATTGTGTAATTGTTGTGACATGACATATTATACTTAGTCAGAAGTGCAATTCATACATTGTTCCTTTAGTTTTGTTTTCCTTGGAGCTGTCCCAATGCTGTGCTTTGTTTTTGAAAACTCACTGACCTGGAACTATGCATAATTGTTTCCCCCTTCTCTTTCAAGTACAGTGTATGCAGTAGACCATATTATTCACAGACCTCACTCTTTCTTTTTCTCTTTTCTATCCTATTTGGCTTGCTTTTACAACTCTTCACATGTTCAATTTCTACAGAAGATTGCAGGTTATCTTGCACTTTCCTATTTGCTTGCACACACCTTAACGAGCTCTTTCTTTTTTTTGCCAGAGATGGTGCGCTGAGTCATTTCCACGAGAGGCTTCTGTACCACTCCGAAGCAAGAATACATTAAAGAATAAAAGGTGTGAGTGTGCATCAGTGTTTTCCTGGCTAGAAAGCTAACCCCCAAGTGAATGTATTGAAGATTCCAAGACTTGGTGGGACAAATATCTCTACCTCCAATTTTATGAATACTGCTAGCTATGGCTGTGGAACTCTGTTTGCTGCTGCTGCTGCTGTTTTGTGGAAGTACCATTTCAGAGGTACAGCCTATATACAAACCGCCTCCTGGGACTTTGGATTTTGGATTTGTACCAGCCAAGACGTATGATACAGGTGCATACCATGAACCTGGGCCAATAGGAATTTTGTTTAAAATAGTACATGCATTCCTGTACTTAGTGCAGCCAAATTCTTTTCCTCAAGGTAAGTAGATAAACATTTCTTTTTTTTTAAATGAAGATTTGTTATTGATGTATTCATCCTATTGTAGATACCAAGACCATCATCTGGAACTAAATGATATTAAGGGCTTTGTTAGTAGCATGTGTTATGGCCTGGAAATATGTACAGTTTCATATAAACTAACATTTTTTTGCTAAGCATAGTGTGTGTGTGTGGCTGTTAATGAAAATGAGATGTTGATGAAATTTCACAGAACTTTGCTTACATATCTCAAAGCTGTCACTGATGCATTTGAGGGGTTTTTTTTCTTAACTTAAAATTTTTCTTACGTATGCTCAGAAGCATGGGATAGGAGTAAAGCATAAACTGCTTTGTATTTAATATTAAATACATAAGAGACAGCTCTGAGATTTGCATATTATGATAAAGTCAAGTGGTTATAATATTATCTGATTTAGCCTAGGAAATGGAAACTTAGCAACTTGAAATAAATTTCGTTTGTCTCCGTATTTGTGCATCCACAGTCAAGTTTTATATAGGGGCAGTTTCATTACACAGGCACATGTAACTTCTTGTTCCTTTGTGAGCTGAAGTTAAGACTTGAAACTGCATTTGTTTTATTGAGATATTTTTTTTCCATTCCTTTACTACTAACGTGTCTCTTCTAAAGGAAAAGTTAAGCTATCAGAGAACTGTGTGCTGATTGAGGTTGCATTGATTAAAAGGTGCTTTTAGGAATTCTGTGTGTTTGTAGATGTGGTGGTTGTATCAATTTAACTTTCCAACATGCTTTTTGTTTCATTTAGCTCTTAAAAGAAAATGCTAATGTGTTTGAATAGTATTGGCATTTAAAATTATATTGAGGTGAAGTTTTAATAAAATCTAAGAATGGCTTTGGTTTGTTATTGATTCCTTTTTGTGACTTAGCTGTAACTATGTATAAAAGGATTTTATGTTATTTTGTAGTACATCTTTCAATTTATATATTAAAACCTTTAGTAATCTAAAATATTAAATTATTTGGTCATGTAGCTGTATGATACCTGTGAACTATTACTTGCTTGTATTTTTTGATATTTCTTCAGTAGCTGTAGAAGAATGAGCTCAAATGAACTTCAGTGAATTAATTCTATTTAGACAAGTGCCCGGAGTCCCAGGTGCTAACCTGGAGAGCAGAAACCTGGCCTGTTCCCTGCAGGATCTGTCTTCTGAGCAGGTCTTACACAAGGTGTAATGAAGGCAAGTGCATGAAGCTGACAGTAGTGTCACCTTTTAGAGGAACTGTTTCCAGATATCTCTGCTTTTGTGGCCTCTTTCCTTTCATTAAATATGCAGATGAACTATTTGCCTCTCTGCGAGACCTGATATGTTAGGATTGTCATCTGCATTCAACTCTTACAAACAGGCCTTCATTCTGCCTAAAGCCCTGCTTGAATATTTTATTCTCTTAAAATTGTGGAAGCTTGATTTCAGTGAGATGCTTACTGTGTCTTTATATTAATAGGAATTTGGTCTGTAACCTTGTATATCAAATTTAATACTATGTGTCCTAAGCACGTAAATAAGCTAGTATAGGGTTTACGATCAAGATTATAGTCCTGTGGGACTGCTTGTAGTAAGTTCTGCATCAAGCAGGTGTTGTGAAGTCCAGTATTAAAGAGAAAGGAGATATCCAGAAGTAAATCACGTGTTCTTAGCTTGTAAGCTTTGAACATCTCATACCTCTCCTTCCTTCCTCACAAATACTTTTTGTCTAATCAGTTATTTTTAGAAGTTTGGCTTTCAGTGTTTGCATTAGGTGAAGTCCTTTTCCCATGCCTCCATATACCTCACTGCAAAATACAGATTTGACGGATCATGTTGGTTTGAGTCATACCATTTAATTGGTTAATCCCCATAATCTCTTTTGCCATATGCTGTTCTATTTTCACATTCAGTGTATTAATGATGTAGTTACATATTTGAAATGCCTTTTTTTTTAAACTGCCAACTTGAAATAGATTTAATTCTGTTTCAGGGATAAAAAATAAACATAATCACAAATGGGCACAGAAAGCAAGCCTTTTGATGTTTCTAACTCAAGATTTCATCATTCTGATTGGGCTGGTGCTTCAGAATAGTTAGCTCTGGGTTGATGCCCCAGTGTATTGCATAAAACCATAACACAGGGGAGAAGTGTGATTCGTGTGCAGGACTTGGCATCAAGCACTTAGACCTTTGATCTTAGTAGTCTTGTATTTTTTTTCCTAATACTTGTAAGTACTTGACGTTTGGTTTTCCAATCTACTGTTAGTACTCAGCTGGGAAGAAAAAAGTGACAGGATTGTCTAATTGCATGTAGATATTCCTGCCTTTGCAAGTCATTTTTGTGCTTGCAGTAGTGCTCCGATGAGGCTAAGTTACAGTATAACATTGATACTCCTTCTGTCCAAGGTATGCCTTTTAGGAAGAAAGCTAGTATGATAAAGCAAAATATGAAGTACATCAGAATCTTTGGGAAATGTTGTTCTTAAAGTATTTGCATGCTGCTAAGCCTTAACATTCATTTAAACATCCTTATATGTTACTTGAAAGTTGAAAGGGATCACTTCATTCAAAGAAAAAAATCAGTCAAGAAATATTCTGTGAGTTTTTTCTTTTAGTTAAATCTAAGTGAGTAATTATTTACTCAGTTCTAAATTTGTTCATGTCATCCAGTTTGTGGGCATACAACTTAATCTAAGTTTAGATTTAATAGGTAAGTTATTAATGGGATTAAATATAGTGCTTGTGTAAAGCATAGTAACAGAACCAGGGCAAGGAACTGTAACTCAAGTTTTTTTAAATTGCTGAATCTTTAAGACCAGCACTGTGCTCTTTGGATATGGCAAGAAACTAGTTTAAAAAAGTGAACTAGGATATCTGATTGCACTGCTTCAGTGAGTGTAAATAGATTCTGCTTTCAACTCCACCGGTCAAATACTTTTGCCCTCGCTAGGTGATGTACTGGTGTAGATGGGAGTAAATTCACTCCCAAGCATAAACTGTTATGCAGCAAAGCAGTCTCCACTTTGATTTAATGATACACTGGAGTGGAAAAGACTGTGTTTGGTCACTCGTTTGCTACCTGAGACTCAGTAGGTCACTTTAATCTTGCTGTGCCTTGGTTTCTCCATTTGTAGCAATGTCATCTCCAGTTTACTACTCCTTTTGTTAAGGACTGTGTGGGATAGAGCATTATTATTCTTTTCTGTTAATAGCACCACTTACAACAAATAGATGATAATAGGAAAATTACAAGTTGCTTCTATCACTCAGCTAAGAGGACATCTAACAAAACAAATTGTCAGTTTTTCTCTTACTTAGAATTTGTCATAAACCAAAGTGTTAATTTATTAATAAAAGTTAAGTCAGTTCATGGTTGTGACATGGTGCATGTCACCTGTTGTGTTGGAGACCTTCAGATGTGAACTTGATGTAGACAGGGCATGGTCAGTGTGATCCTCTGGCTGCTATGAATATCTTATCATGGCTTTGTTTTTGTTCCCATGGAAACCAGTTGTTAATTGCAGTAAAAAGTTGTTAGATTAATCTGAGATTCCACTTGCCAGCAGGATGTGCATGCACAACAAATCTCCGGTTTCACAGCTTGTGTCTTGTAATGAAGATGTGAAGAGTTCACAAAGGAAATAAGCTGGGAATAAAGCTCCTGCTCCTATTTTTAGGTGAAATAAGACAAAAACTTACAGGCCTGTTTATCTTACTCTACTCTACCTGACTGTCTTGCAGAACAACTGTGCCATTTACGTTAAGTTACAACTGCTTTGTTCCAGCTTTGGCTTTTTTTTCTTGATTACCCTGTTTCTGCTAAAGCAGGAATAAAACTTTAACATCAAAGTCAACCGTTGAATGCAGTTACTTCCTGGGCAAAACATAGTATGAAGAGTTAAATGTGCTATTTGCCTGTGGGGAACAAGAACAAACTGGTTGTTAGACCTGGACTACACCTCTCAATTCTTCCTGTTTGTGGAGTCTCACTTGTTGAACAGTTTGAGTGTAAGGCTTAGTGTCAGAACTTGACTATTTTAATGCAAAGTCCTGTCCCTGACCACTTTTAGTCTTCCTTTCTCCTCACCTGGTCAGCCTTTAAAGAAGCTGCAAATTGTGGAGTTCAGCAAGTTAGTCTTGTGTTCCCTATCTCTGCAATTAATATCGTACATGAGTGTATTCAGCAATTAAAACATTTTAACATTTAAAAAAAAAAAGCACGTAATGATGTGAAAATAAACAGCTAGTTTACTCTAGCTAATATAGCTGTAATGGACAATGCATATGCAGAACCCTGTTGTTGTAGGTAGGTTTGAGCTCTAGGATATTTATTTTTTTTTAACATATTAGCTGTGTTGGATGTGAGGTTCTCAAGCAAATAATGAACACGCTTTGTCACCCCCTCAGTTAAAAACTTACTACATCATAATTTTTTTTTTTTTGTGTAAAACTAACTTCTTTGCCTTTTGTAACGATTTAGTTCTTGGTTGTCTGTTTCTACTTTAGTTCTGCTTCCTGTTAGTAATAAATCTTCCACAGCTCCCCTACAAAAAAATGCATGTGTCTGGATGTTGCAGCATTGGAGCTAAACTCAGCTACGCGTAGCTGGTAATGTCCTTTTGTTTTTAAACTTGAGACTTTCCCAGGAACATTGGGCATGTCTGCACCAGCATGCAGTGAAAGGACTGCACTCTGGCTCTGACTTGAGCTCTAACTTGTGTGCAGGTGCTGCAGTTCAGCAACCCAAGATACTGCTCAGGTACCCAAAGCAATTATGACCTTCTATAAAAACTTAAATTACAATATTCTTTTTCCAGTTGTGTGAAGTCTCAGTTTTAGTTCGGGTGTGAGACTGCACTGATATGATAGACTGCTTTTTTGAGCTAGTGTTAGACAGCTACCCCCCTGGGTTGGTATTCTTAAAGCTTATGTCCTGGAGCTGGGTTGGGAGCACAGATGCAATTGCTGGTGCAGGAACTGAGAAGCAGGGAGGAAGAGCAAGACCTGCCCTTTAGTAAGGTAGCTTTTAGAATGGCTAAGCTGTATTGTGAAATGACAATTTCAGTAAGCTGTAGAGTCAGTCCCTTCACCACATCCCTGTAACTTTTGGTTTTTTCCCAGCACTGTGGCTAGAGCTGTGACATGAATTTAGAGTAGTAGCTGAATTGTGTATATCAAAAATGCAGGTTTCAGTGACAGAGGCTATATATAGCAAGTAGTGGTGGTGTCATTTGGGTAGAACTGGGATGAGAAGGGGGGCTTACAGTGCTCCTTTATTTGGTAATATGGTGTATACATTGAAAGAAATGTCTTGTGTCTAACGTTGGAAATACTGGGGAAGATGGAGCATCAGGAAGATAGAAGATAAATTAGCCTCTTCTTTTCTCTGCCCACTCGTATACATTTAAGGAAACAATGTTTAAAAAATCATTGCTCATTTCATGCTGGGAAGTTAAGAGATGCTCTGCTTGATGACATACCCATGCAAACAGGGAACGCTGAGAACATTTCTGAAGCAGATTTAAGACCTGCTTTTTTTATTTTCTTAGGTATCAGAAGAGTAATTCCTTTTTCCCTGAATTATTCCAAAGTGCAGACTATCTAGCAGATTGCTTATCAAAAGGATTTTTTGTGGACAGGGAGGAGACAGAGGTTTTAGGGAGGGGAGGCTTACACAGATTATCTACTAGAGGCTACCACAGAAAACTACAGTTGCAGACATTAACACTTCTCTAATGTTTTTCTACCCACTTCTTTTGCATTACATAAACAAGGAATCTCTTTTGCAGACAGATATTATGTGGAAAACATGCAAGTAATTTTTTAATCCGTGTAGCATAGCTGAACATCTGAAAACCTTGCACTATATGCACATCTGGAATTCTTTCTCTACAGTATCCTCAATGCTTGCCCTGATCTGGTTTAATACTGCCTGCCACCTGTGCCTAGGAGAAAAAACATGCCTTGATAGCAATTGGAAAATGACAATTCAGTTTCACGATTTCAACACTATTAGGACAGAAGGGAGAAACTAATGAAAATGAACCTCAAGCAGAGTTTGAGAGAGTTGGATTACTTCCTGTGGGGAGGGTGCTCAGAAGTGGCACTACCACAGATGGCTGTGGTAACAGGCTGGAGGGCACCTCAAGCAGTAGTACATCTTGGAGGCTAGATTATAATGAGAAATAAAATCGGCCTACAGTTGTGTGGTATTGAGACTCAGCTCCTATTTCCCAAACCTAAACTACCTTCCACCCCTTCCAAATTAGACAGCTACGTCCTTTCTGTCTGTCTGGAACGTTTCATGGCAAGTGGGCTGGGCATTTTCTGGGCAAGGTACTGAGCTGGCTCAGGAAACCTGCTAATAGTTACAGCAAGGGCAATGCCAGGCCAGTGCTTGAAACTGTCCTGACCCTGTTCTGTTTGCCTATGGACATTAATGGGTGACACAAGGTGTAACCAGAAAGCTGATCAGCAGCGTTCCCTGCCTCTGTGTGCAGGGGAAGAGTTCTGGGTGCAGCTAAATCCAGGGATGCTGACTACAAAGAAGGGAAGGGTGGGAGGTACAGGATGGTATTGTGACAGAAGGTGACCTTGTTGTTTGTTTATCATTCTAGGTAAAGAAACTTCATTGATAGGGTTTGTGTAGTTTTAAGGAAAAAAGCAAAGGTACCATGTCCTAAAATGCATGTATCTAGATAATCAGTACTACTGTGTGGTGTGTGTGTTGAGGGTGGGGGTGGTAACATTAGATATTTTGAATGTAGCGTGGTGTCTGTGTACTAGCAATTGTGGTAGAACACTGAATTAAGCTCTGTGTGCATTCATTTTTCTTAACTTCTCTAAAAGATTACCTATCACATTTAGTATCTCATAGCGAAGAGATAAGCAACTTGAGCATCAACACCGTCAAAGCCTAAGTTTTGCCTTTCTGATGCTAATGCACGATCACAGTCAGAGTACGCCATGTCAAGAAGGCAGTTCCTTCCTCTGTTAACATGAAATCTAAACAACTGAAAACATGAAAGCTTATTTGAGACTTCCAGAGTTTACCTGCAGCGTCTTGTATGGTGACAAGTGGGATGGAATAGGTTTTGGATCAGCCACATTCTCTGGTAACGTGTACTGTGTGTGAACCTCTTTGAAAATTACCTGTGACTGCAGACAGGGTTTTCAGGGCACTCTGCTGAGGCTCCATGATTTTCCTAGCTTCACAATGGCAACTACTCTGCTGTCCATCCTCCCCCTCCATTTAATTTTTACAAGCTTATCTATCCACATAGTGTTGAACCTCATTCTCTTTTCTAACTTGCAGTTCACGGAACTGACGGGGAGAGAGAGGGGTGATGTCACAGAACTTAGTGGAATAATGTTTTCACAAGCCTCTAAGGGACCTCTCAATTCCTTCATCATCTTGGCTCTTATGGAGCATTTTGAGTTAATCATGTGAGATACTGTACGGATACTGCCTGTTATTGGAAAAGCAGTCATCTGACTTTCTCTTTTCTTTGTTATAGACCATCATAATTAGATAACATTAGCCTAGCCCTCTCATTTTCTGACAATTTGCTTAGATTGTCATTTACGGAGCAACAAACTCCTAGGTCTTGTTCAATGACAGCTTTTTCTTGAATGATGTCAGCCAATGTAATAAGAATTTGATAGATCTTTGCAACAAATCTTCTTTACACAGTCCTCATATTCCAAATTTAATTACATTGAAAATTATGAGAATTAGAATTTTTTCCTCTCCCTTTCTCACTGTTTTTTTTTTGTTTCTCAAGATGCATTGTGTAACTTTTAGATCTTAATGCAAGTGATTCTTTTTTCTAAGTGAATATGCACAAATCAGAAGTTGCTGGAGCAAAACAAATGTATAAGTGTTAATTTTAGTGGGTTTTGTCATCCTTTTAACAGTATTAAATCTTTCCATATTGGTATTAAAGCTTTTGAGTATACGTCTTTTCCTCAAGTGAGCTATGTTCTTGTTAGAAGGGAAAACAGCTGCCATGAATGTCAGCTATTGTAGTTTAAGCTGACTAATCTATCAGTGTATACATCTTAGCGTAAGCCTACTAGTTACAAAAAAAACCCCACAAACCTGCTTGGACGCCTTTTTGCAATATGCAGATATATTTCTTCTCCTCTAAAAACAGCTCTGTGATTAAATTATGACCTGTATTGCATTGTAACATAGTCAATATTTTTCTTTTATCTGAAAATATACCAAATTATTTTTTGTGAACTTTAAACAGGGATTACAGTTGTGAATGCGAATATTCTTACTACTAGGAAGTATTGCCTTGGCTGTTTAACTCAGCTGGAAAATGCCTGGAATGTACCTGTACAAGAAAAATAGAAACTTGAGACCTAATTAACTTTCTTCGGAGTAGCAACCTTTACTTTTGCTTTGATTTTTGAATGAAGTAGTGATCTCTGTAGTACTTTGAACCAATATGCGTGCCAGTTTTCGAACATACGTGGAAAATTGTGGCCCTTGCAGAAATGGGAAAACAGAGGGAGGGAATTCTGAGGAATCTAGTGAAGCTGCCAGAACACCAGCACTGAGGTAATTAAAAGCTGGTACCAGCAGGGCTCTAGCGTGTCATTGCTAATTATCTGTGTTCATATTTCCAATAATTCAAGTTATGCAGTATAAGAGAGGATTTTCTGTGCTTTCCTCAGTTTACAGCAATTTCTGAGGAGAGAAAGGAGGAGGAAAATTGCTGTTGTTCATACAGTCTAAATATTTACTACTTTGATCCAAGTTACAAGTCCAATATATCTACACAACCCACACTATCAAGAAGTTGCTCAGTCTCTGCAGTCTACTAAAACAGAGAAGCATATACAGTGCACCAATCTTTGCCTGTAATCTGTTGTAAATCATTACCAGATGGTGGCCTAGAGAGAACTTTAGGTAGCTACTGCAAGCAAACTGAGTAGCAAAAAATAGCTGCCGTGGCACAAACAGTGTGCTACAGAAGTTTTGTTGCCTTCAGAAAATGAGAGAATGCAGTTTCTATGTGGAATGCTTCTTCAAAGCTTTCTACTTGACTTTGTGTCTGTGTGATAGATGCACATTTATTGCAGCCTCCTAAGCAAAGATTTTTCTAAAGGCTTCTCCCTTTTTGTTCTTTTTCCAAAACTTCAGCAAGAACAGAGCTTTCTTTGTAGCAAAGAACAACTAGAAAGTCCCTGCAAAGGTTATTTTCAAAGGAGAAATCTTTCATTCTGTGTGTCCTGTAACAGTCAATATTGTGGCAATTTCTTTTTTTCTTTAAGCCTTTTCCTTACCAGGCTTTTTTACATTGTTTGTGCATGTTGATGGAAAGCAGAATGTGCCTTACCAGAAAATGTGACTGCACTAAAGGTATAAACTCAAGTTTGGGGCAGCTGTAAGGTGTGAGGATTTTCTGTGGAAGACTTAAATTACATGGTTGGTCTTCCTGACTAATAGCAACCTTGAGGAAGTTAAATTTATAAAACTTCCATTGTTTCATCTATATTTTTGGGAAATTGGAAACTTTTTGTATGCATGAATGAAGTTCATTGACTGTTACTATTATCTGATCCACTGCTGTATAACTTCTTCAGTGGATCAATGGTATTTTCTGTCGGGAACGGTGCAAAGGGGGGATCTCCTTAATTTCATGTCCTGGTTCCTTCAGCAGCTGTTGCTGCCCTGCAATTCCTCATCTTTAGCAGTTGCACCGTGCTTAGTCCTACCTGCGCTCTGGTTAAAGCTCACCCTATTTAGACCACTTCTACAGTTTCAATCCTGCTCATAGCTGTTCATCTCTTCATTACCTACTTCACATTGCAGCTCTACCCCCTCTCACATTGCCCTCACTGCATTCAGCATAAGCTAAGACTCATTTCTAGGTGGTCTAGTAGCTTGTCCTTAAAACTATGAGCAAAGCAGTATGTGCTTCACAAATCTGCTGAGACCTTAAAAAGGTGTTTACTATGTTTCTGCTTGTGTCATACTGTGTGTTGCTGGATTTTGAGACCGAGCCAGAGTACTGTAGGATAAGTGTATTTCTCTTGCTTTTGATCAACATGTAATTAAAGAATGCAGGGTCAAGAGAATGGGGATGGATGATGATCGCGTTGATGAGAGGAAACAGCATATTGAAGGCAGAAGAGGGTGAAAAGGCAGATTGCTGTAGCAGAGGAGATGACAAGTTAAAATACTTAAGCAATTTAGTATGTATTTGTTGTTTTTTACCTCCGTTCAAACAAGTTCTTCCAGCCGTTGTAGAATAACAGGTTCTAGGGCTTCATTTTGCATGTCAGTGGTGAGGTACAGCAGCAAGGTTCCTTTCTTACTTGCCTTTTTTTCTTGTCCAAAGGCATGGCTGATGGTTTAAGGTTATAGTTTTTACACATTATTTCTTTAATACAGGTGATTGAACAGAGAATTTCCTTTCACCATCTCTGTAGTGTAAGTAGGTGGCTTTGTTGGCTTCAGAAGCATCGGAAGGTTAGTGTCACTCAGAAGTTGTGCTTGAAGGGAAGAAGGTCAGAATAGCCTCTTGCGAGGAGCAGGCGGGTGAAAGCCAAACCAGCCTCATGTTCCCAGTAACTCAGATAAAACAACTGGGAATTATATAGAGAGATGGCTTGCCTAAAAGTTGTGGGGACAATTTATCTGAGAAAGCTGGGTGTTTTCTTAGTTGGGGACAAGGGTTATGGCCCAAGTCTGTCTGAGGGAGACATTGGGAAGAGGGAGGGGAGTGAACCTTCTGAATCTGGAGTTGGAAAGGAACAGTCTAGACTATCTGAGTGAATGCATGGATTAGACTCTCATCTGTTAACTAAAGTGGTCTCTTACTGCGTGGGAAGGGGGAAGATCTCCTCACCTCTGAGACTTCCCACTTGGCCTACAGAGCGAGTTTTCTTCTTGCTCTGCAGACGGAGGACAGACTGCATGGGGTGGGCAATGCGGTGGGACCCTCTCTGCATCAACATGCATGGTGGATTCTTCAGCCATCAACATTACTGAGCTTCCACCTCACTCTGCAGTGAAACCAGAGCCAAGTGTGCAATTAGGGCCAGTGAGAGTGAGCAGGGCTGTTAGGTAGTTATGTGGCAGTAAAAGGGAGGACCCTGGGTTACCTGCTGAAGGAGACTTCTTCAGCAGGAGCTGAATCTGACCGTGGTAAAGGCTAATGGCTAGAGGCTTTCTAACTTCAGGGAAGCAAGCAAAGACCTACTCAAGTCAAAGCAAGTATTTCAAAATGTCGATAAAGTGAACATGCAGTAAAACTTGCTATAAGATACCTGAAAGATTTTTCTCTGATGATAAGTCTGAAAGGCTAATATAGCTTTCCTGGTTTTCTTGGACTTGCAAGAGTTATTAATTAGTCTGAGTCATAATTAGAGAGGAAGAAAACTAAGCTTGAAGTGATTTTAATTCATTAATTTCAGACTAATTTTTGCTACTTATTTATGACACTAAAAGTGGTCAAACCGACTCATATTCAGAGAGATGCTGAACTGTTCAGTGTGTGTGTAGTCCATTGACTCTATTATAGATGAAGGGGAATGGGATGAAATAATGGTATGCATTAGAATGAGATAGCATTAAAGCAGTTACTAATTTATCATGTGTATTATCTATGTAATTCTCCCCTGTTGTTCTGAAAAATCTCCATTCAGTGCAACGTGAATGCTTTCGTCATGGTTCTTATTGGTTTGCTTGAAGTCCTTTTCAGAATAGAAGCCTAATATGTTGTATTATGCATAAAAACATAAATTAATTTCTGGCATAATTTCATTAATGCTGGAGTTGCACTATAACTGAACGGGCTCAATGAAATTGTTTGAGTGAAGATGAAGCATAGTGTTCCCAAAAGTTTTACTCCAGCTGTTTTCGTGTCACCTAGATTTGAAAAGCTTTCTTGGCAGAAGAATTTGTGACTAATTTATGTTGGGACTTAATAGCCAGACAGCTTATTTTAAAATCTCTATTATTTTTGCTATCCCTTTCTGTAGAGCAGTTCTAAGAAGTAAGCCTAGCACTAACCTCATTTTCTTGTCTGGGTAATGAGATATTGAGTGTATGTAGACAATACACATGCAATGCAGGAGTTGGTGATTATGTTTTCTTAACCGGGGCTTCTCAGGGGTGCTTAATATTTCATCACAAATTGTATTGGTAAATTAACAGTTCATCTGGCTAGTTAGATTTACTAGGGCAGATGGCATTTCGCTTGTGTGATGAGAACAGGAAGGAGACAGAGTGAAGCAGTAATGCAATTAGCTGTGTAAATGAGCCTCACAAGGTAAATCTCTTTAACCCCAGTGATAAAATGTGTTCTGTGCTAAAGCCTGAGGTTACTGGTCCTGTGAAACAATGTGTGCAGCTGGTCAAGCTGAGATTTCAGAAGTAATCCCATTAATTTGAAAATAGAGGACACTGCTTTTTATCACACCTTCCTAGTACTTTTATATTTGAAACAGGACTCAGCCTGAAGATGATGCTCTACCAATAATGCAGAAGAGTGTGGTGTGGAGTTACCTTAGTTCAATTTTAAATAAAAACTTATCTGAATGCTAGAGATGAGATATTCTAGCTAGGGAGGAAAGAAAAGCAAACCAAAATCACAGACTGAATTAAATGTGAGCTGAGGTGTCTCTTCACTGTGTTACAGTGAGCCATGTAGCCATACCTGAAAACATGATGCTTGTGTTTACACAAGTACCTGGCATGGTATGTTCCACTGCTTAACCCTTAAGCGCTGCAGTAGTAACTGTGATTGCTATAGATGTGCGTAAAACCTAATAGGGAGATTCTTGATTCTGCAAAACCACTGAGGCAAGTTTGTGCTTACAGATGTGTGGGTGAGTGACTGCAGGTAATCTCACATTCAGTTATAGCCAAAATTATCTTTTTATGGGAATATGACTTCCACATTTCATTTGAAATTAATTAATTGGAAGTATGTCTCATTCAGTTGATACTGAAGGCTATTGAAATAGTAAATTCATGGCAAAGACTGGTCAATTACTATGTGCTGTCTGGTGAGAAAAACAGCCTGAAGCTTCACATTACTTCTGAAAAATCATTGCAAAGTTAATATAAGTAGTAAATCTTTATTCAGCAGGGAGATCTTACATTCTGGAAAATTAAGGGAAGAAATGGGCTGTGTAATACTGGCTATTGTGCTATGTATGAAACCTGTATTATTCTCACTATTTAACTTAATCCACGTGGGAACTTTTTGTACCTCTTTTCAGGCTTTCTTATTTATTATAAACCTAAAGATGGTTTAGTTTCTGAACAGGTTTTAGAACCTCTAAATTTCAAAAGCACGTTGAAAATGCTGTTTTCTGCATCAGTTTGTCATAGTGAATTCAGGCTGATTTCTGTCTTTTTTTCTTTTTTTTTTGACCGGCAGGCTATAAATTATGGAAACAGTTTAAATAAAAACTGTGAATCAGGAAAATTGTGAGCAAGTAATTAGAGCAGTGTTGGGGGTTTTTTTGTTTTGTTTTTTTTAAGTATTGGATGTTCTCCTTGGAGATACTCAAAACCTGACTGGACATGTCCCTGAGTAACCTACAGTGGGTGACTCTGCACTGAGCTGGGGGTTGGACTGGGCGATCTGTGAGACTTTCAGCCTCAATTGTCCTCTGTTTCTCTTGAGTAGTTCTACATATGCATACAGATGTCCATAAATATATATGTGTGTATAGATGTATGTAAAACTTGATGTAAAATATTTTTTGTTTAATTTTCATTTTAATTTATGATGGGGACAGAGACTCAGCTGGAAGAATGGGTAAAAACTTTCAAATTTTATTTAACAGGAAAGGCTAATGCTTTTAAAATTTTATCTTGTACTGATTCCTGACAGTAGGAAATGTATCAAAGAAAGGTTTTGTCAATAATAAAATTTAGCTTTCTTATATACTTTCTGGCACTTCTGGCACTTCTCCAATAAATAATAAAAAGACAGCATGATTATAGGATAACTTTGGAATAATTTAGATCAGAAGAGACCTCCAGAGGTTATCGGGTCCAACCCTTTTCCAAAGCAAGATGAACCTCTGAGCTAGGACCAGCCTGAAAGTGAGGGCAGGTTGCTGGGGACACTCCTGCTTGGCTTCAGAGCAGCAGCAAGGAGGGTGATGCCACAGGGTCCTGGGCAGTCGGGCTCCCGTGTTTGACCACCCGCACGCAGGTGGTCTGTGCTGCTTCATGCCACTGACGTTCACAGAAGCTATTCCTTCTTCTTCCTTCCCATCGCATTCTGATTGAAGTTAGTAGAAATTTCTCTTCAGCGACCGTTCTGAGGTGTGTTGTCACACAATGCTAAATGGTTGAATAAGTAAGTAAACAAGAAGGTTATTTTAGCCCTTTTCTTCTCCTGCTCGCTAAAAGGCATCTAGCTGTAGAGAAAATTCATTGCATTATGTATTTTATGTACCAATGTTTCTTAAATTTACTTACTTGGTAGGTATATAGATATAAACAAGAAGAAAGAAACGTTGCCTCTGAAGAAGAAAAAGGTGCTTAACACTAGTGTGAATTATGTTTTTGGGGTTCGCACAGTTCTGCCTCACTTGGCTCAATGCCTCCTTGCTGCTGAAACTCCCTCAGAAAATGGATGCTGCCTGGGGATGGGCTCGATACAGGGAGGACTCTGCTGATCCCAGTGTACAAGATGTCTCAGAGCTGTAGTGGTGGATCAGTTGTGTGTTGCTCATACAGTGGTGTGTGCCCTTTCCTTCAGCAGTCTCCTGACTCTCAAGGTGCAGAGCTTGAAAGGATTTGTAGGAATTGTGACTCTTGTTCTTCTTGGGTGCTTATTCTATGTATGTTTTGAGTTTACTTCTGTTACTGTGGGATTCAGCCTTATCTTCTGCCATATGCGTGGTCTTTCTAAAATGAGGTTGCTTCACTGTAGAGCATCCTGATCATCTACTGCTAGCTCTCTTTCTGCATTTTAGAAGATACTTCCTGTCTGTGGATGATTTGCAGCTTGACACTCCTGTGATATGTTAACAGATTATTTTTTTTATTTTTTAATTGGCAGTCTTGCTGGCTGCAGTGTCCTTGCAGGCAGTACCTTCCTTGAAACAGCAGTTGTTGCCTCGCTGTTGTGTGTTTTCCTTCCCTGGGCACAATTTTTTGCGAGGAACGTTTCAGGATCTCTTCAGCCTGCAGATCAGTCAAGTCCATGCTATCTCTGCAGGGTGTTGGGGAGGGAGGACTATGGGTGCTGTTAGCTTAGGGGTTTGTTTTCCGAAGCCACATGCAGGATTAGAGAGGTGTGAGAGCACAGCCCCTGTGAACTCACTGAACATATTTCACGAGTGCTACAATAAATTCTGAGAGGGCTTGGATTTTCTGGGAGGTGAACTGTCAGTTTTGAACCTACAGGCCTTTTGCTGGTCCACAGGATAGGTAACTTACTGGAGGTTTTTCTCAAGTATGTTCAGTTGCCTACGGGGAGACTAACAATGGGGCAATAGTGCCATGAGGTGCAGCTCTATATGAACGTGTGGGGCAGAGTGCTCCTCCTTGAGGTGTGGTGTGCTCCTTCCTAATGCATTTCCCCTTCATGAGAGGAGACTAAAAGTTCAGTCAGTCATTTCTCCCAAACATCCAAACGCTGCTGCTTTTACACAACCTAGCATGAAGCATACCTGCTGATGCGCCTCTGAGGCACAGGGTCTGCAGAGCTAGGAGTGCCCCTCTTCAAGTGCAAGATGTCACAGAAATGGCCAGGAGCCACAGTTCCCAGTATAGTTCCCGCAGGGTTCACAAAACCTCAGTAAGGGTAGGCTGGTGATGTCCCAAAAAGGGGATCTGTTCATTGCAGCTGCTAGCGTTTACTGGAAGAAACTAGTGTGGTGAAATGATATTTATAATGTTAAGTGGCACTATTTGTGTTAAATTCATACTTCCTTTTTTTTTGGTGGTTGCTGTATTTTGTCTATATTGTGAATAAGTTAGAAAAGAGTGTGTTAGATGGAGCTGCACACACAGTAAGTTGGCATGTGTTAGGCTTTCTGATTTGTTTTGGCAGTGTTGCATACTCTCATGCAAAGTCTGTTGGTCCAGAGACAGGAAAAAAAGAAAAAAAGATTGGGATAATGTTGGCAAGAATAAGGGCCTTCTTTCTTGTGCCATTCAGTCAAGAAGTCATCGTTAACATGCTTGTTTTGCACATTATCTAATTCCGTGTATGTGTGTGTATATATATGTATGTATGTACTTGTCATAAACACGAAGCAAAGCTGATACCTGAACTCTGTCTAAGTAATTGATAAGTTTGGGATTCACTTTTAATAATGATGCTGTGGTACAGAGGATGACCTCGGGAAAAACCTTCACTGTATTTCAGCAGGAATTCGTTAATTGATAACCTGGGTATCTTCCTGTGAGCTCATAAAATACACAGTTGGTTAAAAATGTTGTTACTAGACAGATTTATGGAAACACTTATGTTCTTGCCTATCCTGTCAATGTTGGTTCTTAATTTCATTTTGCCTACCTAAACAGTAGAATTCCTATCATCCTCTTCCCCTGTTTTTATTATTTATGTTGTTTAAAACTCTGGAATATTCTTGCTTATTTTCAGATCTCATCAGAAAACTAGCACAGCAGAAGTTTGGAAATACACAGGGCGATTATCAAAAGGTAAATTGTCTACGTATATCTGCATAAACTAATGAAAACAATGACTTTGAAATTCAGTTTTGTTCCTAAAATAGGAAATAGTATTTTAAAGCTATAACAACAGGATGCAAGAATGAAATTTGTGAATGATGTCTATGCTGGTTTCATACAAAATTTTGGACCGAAACCTTTAAAAAAATACTACAAAGAAAATTTCATAAGCCACTGTAGAGAAGCTATGCATAGTTAAGGCTCACTTACAAATTCCAGCTGTAATGTGATTGTGGTGTCTGTTGCACAAAGATTGAAGGCTCTTTGCGTTGAAAAATACTGCTTTTATTTAAAAATGCTTAGAGAGAACCATTACTGCTCAGCTCTAATGTTAGCTTCAGCTATTGTCCTCAAAAAGCTGAATTTATATGCTAGTTCTGATGCCTTTGTAAAACGAAGTTTCCATAGCCTACATATAAAGTATATTTTAGTTTACATAGCGTGCTAATCACATCAAGGATATTTTCCATTCTCTATTTAGGTTTGTGATTATCCTGTAACAGCTGAAATTCATAGGGTACTTGGTAGCAAGAGAAGATAGAACGTAGCGTGGATCTGATTTTAGACTGTTCTCAAGGACAGTACCCCATCTTTGAAGCAATGTTACAGGTTGAGTGCCTGCAATACGAACCTTAACCAGGCCCACACAACGGACATGTTACTTTGTGTGAGCTGCTTGCTTGTTGTCCCTGCAGTATGGTATACCTGCCAGAAAGATGAGTATGGAACTTGGCATACAGGCACTGTGCTATTGCCTTGAATCAGGATGACCTGAATGATCTTGGGATTTGAAGGGGGAAGATGTGCTTCCATGTCTTCCTGACAATGAACCTATTGCTCCAGTAGTTTGATAACCTCTGCATGACATCTGAGCGTGTGGGTATTGTCGTTATGCTGCATCAAACGACTCTTGCCAATCCTATATGCTTGTTTGGTGGGGCTCTGTAAGAGTGGTGCATCACAGATTGTGCCTGCACACCCAGGGAGGAACATAGGGTGGACTTGGCTGGCAGAGTCTTTAGACAAAACCATTAGACCAGAGGTGTTATACACGAGTGCGAGTATAGTGTTCAATAACTACTACGTAAGTCATGAGAAATTGGAGATTAATGACACTTGTAATCCTGCGTAGTGGAGACACTTGTTAAAATACTGGGTGATTATAGGGTGGAAAATACAATATTAGGTGTGCTTAGGGAAAAACAACAGATACAGGCCATTTATAGGTCCTAATTTTGACCTGAATACAATGCAAAACTTTAAAACAAATTTGGAAAAGGAAAATCTATCAAGGCACGTCCCTCAGAAGATAGAAACATCAATGAGAGGTAGCTGTGAAGAGGCCAGCATGGCTGTAGATGTGCCCCTGCAGGAATTTCCAGTGGGGAGAGGGAAGTGTGAAGGTCCCTGAAGGGTGTGGGTAAGTAGTTAGAAATGTTGCCTGTGGTTTTGATCACTCAAATTCAGGGAGAATGAACTCTGAGTAGGATTGGTTCAGAAAGTGCGTATTAGGATGATCTGGGAAACACACAGGTCTTCAGAGGAGACTGGAAAAGTTTGCTTAGCTTAGCAAAATAATTGGTAAGGGGGGTGATTACTCCTAATAAAGCTATATGGAGAGGAAACACCGGGAAGAAAAAAACCCTGCAATTTGGGCAAAAGATGGTGCTATCACAGAAGCAGAGGGGCAGAAATGGGCCATGTGTACATCCATGTAAGAAGACTCACTAGTTCACCAAGCATGAGGAACAGCCCTTCAGTAGCAAGAACAGGATATCTGGTTCTGATATTTATCCTGTTAAATTTCTGCTGTTGTTCCTCTGTATCTTTTTTTTTTAACCTATTTGTGGAATGTGTTAGTGACCCAGGAGGTCCTTCCTACTTCTGTGTTGCATGTCCTTGTGTTCCCGGTTGGACTCATACCATCAATGTCTCCCTGTGCCCTGTCAGGAACAGCAATCTGCCAGGACAGCTCAGCAGCTGCTGTGCCTGCTCAGGGGGAGCCAGCTTGCTGCTGCTCCCATTGCTTTACTTCTGCTGGGAGACGTGCTTGCTTAAAATGTTCAAAATCGTACTTGGTACAGATTTTTAAGGGAGGCTAAGCATTTGATTTCCTCCCATTAAAATTATAGTTCCAAATATGATTTTTAACACTTTAAGCATATTGTACAGCAGACGTTTCATAAAGATGTGTGTGATGCTGAAAAAAATTTCCTAAAACTTGAGAACATTTCTGATTCTCACACATTGGACTTTGGGTTGAGGGGCCTTGCTGTCTTTAGTTCGTCTGTTTCCCTTTTCCCTTCTGCTTATGAGAAAGGGGAAAGCATTATCAGCTGTGAACTTGTCATACAGAGGTGAAGGGGAAAAAATACAAGAAATACTATTTCCATTGTGGAAACAAAGGGGAAATTGTGTTCTTCTGAAATTCCTGTCATTGAATATTTAGTTTTCAGTGTTTTTCTGAAATTACAGATAAGAAATCACTTAAGAACCTTATAAATAGACTTCTTCAGTCTTTCTTGAATGCCTTTTCTTTTTTACTTTTGAATAATTTAAAATAAACCTCTACATAACTAGTTAAAAGCGAGGGTGAATTTTCTGTCTAATGTGTTAAGGTCCCAAAACTGCTACTGAAACTGGTGCTTTTATGCCAAAATTAAGTAAGTGTTGAAAAGAAAAGGTTAGGAATATCATAGGTCAGTTATGACAGGTGGAATTCATGAAGAAATCGCTAAACCACAAAGTAATGCAATCTCTGGCCTTGTATTCTGTGAGATGTGTTGGGAATTATATGAAACAGATGCTCAGTGTAGAAATAACTGGTCTGTTGTTGTTTTAAGATGGAAATATTTGTTGGACAAATGCTAGACTCCTTTCACTTACCAAGGAAACCAGAAATTATCTGCTCTGTATTTCTTTGTAAATGATTTTTCCATGATTATTTAATGGTGCTTCTATGCATTATTTTATTTCAGTGGCTTTTTATTATTGTTTCTGTGTTGTTAATTGTTTTAGTCATGGTTAATTATTCATTATTCTCGTGATTTGTTTTTGTGCATGCTGCCTGTGTGTTATACACATTCTCCATTTGTTTTGACTTCCACAGCCAGAAAATGTTGTCCTGACTCTTCAGGTAACGTCTTATGGTAGATGTACAGCTTTGAAAAGAAACTAACCGTGTCTATATGTACTACTTCTATTAAAACATCCATAACTATTTTCAGTGTTATTTAAAATGTGTTTTTCCATCTAACCTATTTTAAAATTTGTTATCCAATAATTTCTGAAGTGTTCAGCTAACTAGAAAATGGTAATTCTTTTGCAAAAACTAGCCAAGTTCTTCTTCCAAGCATCTAGTTTGTCTTCTGCAGAAGGGTTAACAGCTTTTAACTAGCAGTTAATAATAATAATAAAAAAAATAGGTTTCATCCTAGAATTGGTAATTAGGTCAGAAATTTGCAACTCTGCTAATGATGATGGTTGCTGTATTTGGATCAGTTGGTAATTAGGGATTGTAAGGAAGGGCATCAGCAAAGCTGGAACTGGAGCATGATTGATAGCTTGTGAGAAATTGTAACGTATTTTGCAGGACAATACACAGCCTCAATTTCATCCTTTTACTGCCAAGTTGCCCTTGTGCTGGCGGATTAGTAAAACAGAAGAGGACTCAAAGTACTAGTGTGAGAATTAGTTCTCCTAAAATTGGGAAAGGAAAGGAGAAAAAAGATTTATTAGGGAAGAAAGACCACTGGGGCATGCCCACACCGTGCTGTCTACCTCTGTGTGCGGGCACCTGCCCGATCTGGTTCTGGATGTGTTGGCTTGTGTTCACAGCAGAGGGAAACACCATGGCCAGCTTGCAGCTCGTCCCCTGGAAGCCATGTCGCCTTGCATGGGGCTGTGCCAGGGCTGCTTGGCCCAGCTTCTTGGTCCTGGGGTACTTGCACTGCTTCCAGCGTAAAAGCTAGTTAGGGTATTGCATTGCATCATTCCCTTTCACTCCTTCCAGCTTTTGAAAGCGTCCTTTTAGTTGCTGCTGCTTTGCTGTTTGGCAGCTGAATAAATATCTTTACCTGAGAGAGCTGAAAATCCACTCCTCCGTGTTTTCCAGTCCCTAAGCGGTTTTTACTTCAGCAGTTTGGAGAAATCTCTGCCATTGCAATCGATCATTCAGTGAAGTACTTCCCTTTGCAGTTCATATGAATCTTTACACTCATAACTGATTAAAAAGGAGAACAAGCTAAGCCTCCCTCCCCCCTCCTAGATGAAATGTTGATCTAGTCAGCATTGCTGATGTTTGTGGAGCCTTTTTGGAAACAGATTTGTGGTCCGGGAAATCAAATCAAAAAATCTATTTCAGTTGCACCGATTCACATTTGTTTCTTGTGAGCATACTTCTCTCGTAGCACTCACTCCTGTAGTTTACCTAGCTAATATTCTAGCTAAATAATTATTAGCTATCAGTATCTACAATGTTATGTCTCTTTTTGTTAGAAAAGTTGTCAATTATTGACAAAATACACCAAGCCCATAACCTCGGTAACTTAGTAGATGGTTTAGTCTGTAGTACGATTTTTTAATTATTTGCTCTATATTGATTGCAGTTACTTGTGTGATATCTGCTATTACCACTATTTTTGTCTGAATTACAGGCCATCTACTATGAAATCGGTTTTATAGTCTCCGCAGCCTTGGGATTGCTATTTATTTTGTTACTGCCTCTTGTGGGACTTTGCTTCTGTATGTGTCGTTGCTGTGACAACTGTGGTGGGGAAATGCATCAAAGACAGAAGAAAAATGCTGACTGTCAGAGGAGCTGTTTTGCAACATTTCTTTTTGTTGCTTCTTTAATAATAAGGCAAGTGTAATAAAGAGAACAATATGAAGCTTGATATAGCACTAATTTTGCATATGACAAATAATGTTACTGTATTAGCCTACAGGTGCAGAAATTATTTTATTAGACTAATATTATTCCTTATTAAAGAAAATGTGACTGCATTATAAAAATGCTGCTACTATTGCTATCCACAGGTCTCATGTACTCACTTGAGAGGAATGTAGGTGTGAAACAAAAATTAAGCTTGAATTTGGCAAATGAAGTTTTTGCCAGTCTCAAAATGTCAATTGCAGAATTTTATGTTAAACTTATGAACATAAGATACTGGGTCCTATGTTCAATTACCATCCCATAGGGAACTCGAGGTACAACATGCTGCTTTGTTCTTGATAGTGTAGTAGTGGTGAGAAAAGCAATTATGTGACCTCTTTCAGTATTTGCTGTCCTCCAGATTTTCTCACTAGTTCAAAATAGTGGGTTTTCTTTTGGGCACTGAGTTGTTTAAACCATGCATACACTCACTGTAAAATCGTGGAGTTTGGAGGCATTTTTGCGGTATTAGTGTTAGGAGCACACTCCTATTCTCTGCTGTGTGTGTAATGGGTGATGAGGGATTACAATCCAGGTTTTTCTTTTCCCTGTAAATGCTTTCAAAATACATTGTTTGGTTTCACGTTTTTTATTTCCTTTTTACTACTGTTTGTCATGACAAATTGAGACCTTGCCTATGCTCAAATGTAGACCACGCTGATACTGGGTATGGGAACATGCTTTTTTCTCCCAGGCATCACTAACAAATATGGCACTTAAGTATTCTGAAGACCAGAAAGCCGAATGGTATTGTAGGCGATAGGTGGATCCCTGCCATGATGACAGGACAAAAGTTCTTCATAGTACAATGGTGCCTCAAAGAAAGTAAGTTATTAAATTACCTCTCAGCATGCCAAAACTGAAGGTAGTTGGCAGAGCTTGCCAGCTATCTTTACACCACGTTGCAGGATGCTGTGTTGGAGGACACTACGTTTTGGTTATAATGGCTGAGTAATGTTGCCTGTCAGCAGGGAAATTAAGAGATTGTCCCCCTTGTCGATCTCTTTAACTTGTCCATTTGCAGCCGGCTATTCTTGTGGTATTAAGCATACCCAGCATTGGAAAATGCTTCTTCCCAGGTCGTGACTGGGAGATCAGTGATCCCTAGTAACATGCTTTCCAGGACTAGGGAAACTGCCTCTTTTAACTCATCCTTTCTTTTTTTTTTTCCCTTTTGTGTAAGACATCTGGAGTATCAGGTGCATACCCTAAGGGAGGGGTTGGCCTGAGCTCTGTCCGCAGGTTTCCACATGCGGAGATAATCTCATATGACTCCTTGGCTAAGTCTCTAATGCTGTGAGTGCTGTGCAAGGCAAGATAGGACTTTACAGGGCTAATATTACTGATCCCTGCCTGAGTGAGTGGTCGGGTCTCCAGTAGGCCTCCATACAAAGCAGGATTCTGCTGCCCTTCCTGGATTGTCTTTCACAAGGGAAGAGAAGATACCATGCCTGGATCTATTTAAGCCCATGTCAGCTTGCTTACTGCTATTCTGAAACACAAAAGGACAGTCTTGTTGGTAGCCATTGTCCCAACAAAAAAACTGGAGAAAAACTGAGATTTATTTAGAACTGTTTCTCTATTTCTTATACTGTACTCAGACTAAGTCTCCTTGTGGATTTATTCTCTACTTTTCCCCCAAGTTACCATGCAATTTCAGCTTAGGTGGAAGACTTACCTGTAGTTGTTCTTCCCAAAACCACGTATCTGTGGTTGGACTGTGCCACAGCTGCATACATAAGCTGTGACAATAATTGAAAGAGTTTAGTCCTGTGCAAGTAAAATGCTTATGCCTACTTGCAGACAGAGCCAAAAGAACAAAAACTTGAATGATCTCCTGTAATACAGGGTTACATCAGGATGTGCCATGAAATCACTAAGGTGTGATTGTTTGGGTATAGTTAAAAGTTCATGCAGCATTGGGCCTCCTTTGGGAGTATGTCTCACCCCTGCCAGGTGACTGGAATGCCGTAGACTCCTTCACCAAGTGTTGTGCCACTTCAGAAAATGTATTTAGCAAGGCATGTATCCAGCAGAGTACCCTGAACTCGCATCTCTGCCAGTGGAGCTTTGCTTTAAAGACTCTCCGGTGGAACGTAAGTGCAGACAGCTGCTGCTGGAGGGAACGGGAAGGATTTCTAAGGGATGGACTTCTTCGGGATATACCGTCTATGTTCTGTGTCTGCTCTCCATCTCTCTTACAGTGCCAGCTGTTCTGGGATTTTCTCAGTCAATGGATCAGAACATTGAAGAGCAGGAAACATAAGCCTTTTTTTTTCTTCTTTTTTTTTTCCTTAATTTTTTCAGTCCTTGGTACGGAAAGACGGTCCAAGCTGTCTTTTCTTGGCTGGGAAAGACAAGTCAAATGCATGGTAGAGAGTATTAGTAGGGGAAAGATGCCAAACACGGAGCTTGCAGTAGATTGTGTGTGTATAGGCAACAACTGTTGGAAACTCTAATGTGGGGATGGCTTTTCTATGTGACAGCATGCAAGTTCACACTGACGTATATATGCTGGAAATGTAAATTTTAGAAGATTTCTGCTCGTAGATTTTACTTGTGAGGAACATTATTTCTTCTCACTTTTCCACTGATACAGTGCTCTGATAATTAGGATGAGGTTTTAATACTAAGTTTACTGGAATAGTATGTAAAGGAAACACAAAGATGACAGATTTTTTTCTTATTATTTAAAGAAAAGTTCTACCTAGATGTGCTCTCTGAAGGCGAGGCGTATGTGGGAAGTATGCTTTCCTCAAGGAGATGTATAAGAAGCAAATCAGAAGTCTTGTGATTACGTACACAGTTGTTTATCTTAAAATGAATACACCTTAAGTGTGTCATTTCCAGCAGATGCATTTGGTGTTTGATATATATCTTTCTGGTAGATTGAGTCAGGTGTAGATGTAGTGTTTTTTGGTAATTCACAGGTTTCAGACAAGAATGTTGCCATACAAAGTAGGATTATATTGCTAAAGAGCACAGGATGTAGAAATAAGCTGTCGAATAGGTAGCTGAGTAGGTTTGATACTCCAAATTTATCATTAAAGCAATTATGTGCTTCTTCAAAGGTTGACTGAGAGTTTAAGGACAGAGAGCTGCTATTTGATTTTATTTCCTAGTCATCTGCAAGCTTAAGCAAATACACATTTTCTCTGGGAAAGAAATGTAATTTCATTAATTCCTCTACATTGTAAAGACAAGAAAGGGACATTTGATTTTTAAGAAAGCATACATTGCAATACCAAATGTAATACTGGTGATAGAAAGTGTCCCAGCTATTAGATAGAAAAATACATAGTCAGTTTTCTGTCCTTTCAAGAGAGCTTGTGTTATCCACAACTTCAAGAAAGAACTTAAGTTATTGTGTATGAAGCTAGGGAAAGCCAAGTCTGAAGGACGGGAATGATACTTGGCATCTTGGCAGGTACCTCTTGCAGGTTTCATAAAAAGCCTCTTGGCTTTGCGAGATTGGTAATGCATGTTGTTCAGAACCTGGGAATCAACATTATCTGAAAGAATTGGTGAAAAAGTTGGTACAGAAACTTCTAGCTCATTATTTTCTTAAATTCATTAGCTAGTAGTGAGGAAGGTGGCATTTCCCCAGTATGTAAATCTGTTCAGGTTTCTGTTCTGTGACTTGAAATTTTTTGCAAGCACAGTTGAAGGAAAAGCTTGGGTCCCCCCCCTGCAACTGGATTAGTAACATTTATATCAGTCTGTGAAACCTGGCAAAAAATTGGGTGTGGAATATCTGACTCCTGAAGAGACTGTTTAAACAATTCTTTAATCTTGTCCTTTTTATTCCTGCTTTTTGCCTCTCTCCTTGTAGCTGGTTATTGAATGTTGACTCAAGGCGCAGTTATATAATAAATAGATTTTTCCTCTCATGTTGTGTATTTGTTTAGTTACATTCAGAATGTACTCACAATTGTTACGAGTGCCTTGCCTGCTTAAAGCATCTCTGCTATCTTGTTTCCTCCCACTCCTTCCATTTAGGAGACTGAAGAGAAAAGTGATCATGCTCAAGTCTCACAAAGTACTGTTTTGTTAGCTTCCAATTGACCTTTCTGATCTGTGAGCGTAATGTTGAAAGGACATAAAAATGCTGGCTGCTCAAAGAACAAGGATGTTGTTCTAAACTTTGAACCTCAGAGTGATATAGAAATGTTTACTTTTCCTGATAGCTTGAGATAGTTTGCCTTCTGATTTTTAAAAAAAAAAGTTTTAAAAACAATTACCATCACTGTAGAGTGAGGAGAAATAATATATTCCATGTGTCCAAAATGAAACAGCTTATTTCTGCTTATGTTGAAAGTTACTCAGTTTCTTGGCATTTTATGCATTCTGAGTTCTCATTCCATGGGTGATAGCTGATGATAATGGCTGCTTAAGTGTTGTTCATAGTGGAACTAAAACTATATAGGATTTGCTGTTAGTTAAACAAGTAGTAAGGTAAGTGTTAGTGTCCCTTCATTCATTAGGGACTTCTGGGAAGGTAGTTTATAGCCAGTTTTGAAGACATAGCTGTGAAATTTTGGGTAGAGAAACAACCTCTTTATACCAAACTGTGTCATCCTGTTCTGAATCTTTTTGGACATTGAGAAAAATGTTAGTGAAGCAATCCTAATAGACCAGTACCAGTGGCATATAGTCTTGCTATCTCTCCCTGTATCATGCTCTGAAATCAGAATTTTTGTCAGAGCAGCAAAAATTCTTGTACTTGAGATCAGTTTTACCAGGAGAACAAGCCTTTACCTTGTTTGGGAAAGCTAAAATAGGAAAAGTGAAATAAAGATGAAGGTTTGGTTTTGGATCACTGATAAGATGAGATGAGCATCATCAGGCTGTTTTCTCCTGTCTTGCCAGGATATGAAAATCATGTTATTCTAGGTACCCATTTGCTCTCCACCACCTCATTTCTCGTTTATGTGGCTGTATTATGGCTTCCTTTTGAACATACATTCTTTGGAGCAAGAATTATACTTACCATATATATTTTGCCCAGTAGGGAGCCTGGTATGGGTTTTCTCTAAGTCTTATTTAAAAATATTAGTATTTAGGTTGTCTTGACACCCCAACTCAGGAAGTTTGACAGTCTGGGAGGTGCAGTACCATTTGCGTTAGTGACTCCCTTCTCCTGTCGTTTGGATGTCCGTAATGACCTTCCAGGGTGCTGCCTCTCTAGTATTGAGCTGTTGTACTACAATGCAAAATAAGAGACCGAAAAAATGTGCCATCCAGGAATTCCCTGTAATGCACCTGACTGCAGTCTCTAGGCAGTGTTTGCCCTTTGGGGGTGTGTCATGCCTGTGTTGAGTGGATCTGTGCTACCGGTTAAATCTCTGGAAATTTAGTGCTTAACCCATCAAGTGGGTTTGTAGTCAGCCTGCTTTTGAGGCTATTACCACTCCGGTGGTTACCCTTGATTTTTCTGGTGCTTGTCTGAAAGGTTAGCTGTTGTGAATGTGAGGTGTTTAAAAACAAAAAGTCATCCTTCTGTTGAAGTCTATTTTACACATAAACTAAACAAAAAACTAAGGATCATGAGAGAGCTTTTGAAGCCTCGTGAGACTTTTAATTGCCTTTTTACTTACTGTTTGTGCAGATCTGCCATGCTGTAATTAGAATTTTACAGTGGGGAATGATCAAATAGAAAATAATCAGCAGCTGTGCTGACTGAAAGTCTAGCTCACTTTCCACCTTTTGTTTTACTATCAGGAAGTGCTTATATATTATTTTAGCATTAATAGGGACTATTCTTGTGCTTTTAAAAGATCTATGCAATTATGTAAATAAAATGGGCCATTCTGAGTAAATGTTCCGGAAGTTTTCAAATGTAAATTTTTTTTACCGTTATTTTATGAGCATTTGCTTGTAGCTGTGTCAAGGTTAGTGATACTTGTAAAAAAGCCTAACATTTCTAAGTCTTGTACAATTTACCTAGGCTATACACATTTTCTGAGAGTATCAAAGCAAATGGATAGGTAGCTGTACGTTAATAACTCTGAAGGCTTTGGGTTAACATCGCTTTTTCCCTTCTTTTTTTGAATTAGTAGTACAATATGGGCCCTTATGGCTAATTCCTCTACTCCGTCCCATGGTGCACGTGAGAACTTGTAGTAAGACAAAGAGAGTGTGTGACTTTATGGAGACCTTTGTTTTGATAATGTTGACTTTTTTGCTGTATTTTTTTGTTCTGTTTTTTGTCAGAATGGGCATTTACAGTGATAAAGAAGTATCTTTTATCTGTATTTTTTCTAGTGTTGGAGTGCTCTGTGCATATGCTGCCAACCAGCATTTAACTAACCAAGTCCGTGGAGCAAAGAAACTGATTAACAGTAATTTTAAGGATCTGAAAATTTTCCTTAACGACACTCCAGCGGTAAAGAATTTTTTGTTTATGGGGATGGGAGGGAAGAGGTATAAAAAAGTAGTCTTGCAGAAAATAATTGTGACTTTCTATTTGGTGTAAATCATACCTGCAGTATTTTGTTTATTTTTTCGTGTGTCAGTCTCATGAAGTAGAATAAATGATGCAGGGTAAGACATTTTCGTGTAGCAGTAAATGTTTGGGAGTTATTCTGATGGATTAGCATTGTTTGAGCAACTTTTGAGCTGTACTCCTGGAGTATGCTGCAATGATACTTGTAGACCCTCTTCCTCCTACAGAACTAGTATAGCTCACTAGCAGAAGGTGAATCATTTGGAAAAAAATATGGTTTTAAAAGGAATACATATGAAAAAAAAAAAAAGATTCTACATGAAAACTGGGATTCCTTGTTGTTCTTTCGTGTTTCCTTGTATTTTGAACTTACTTGTATGTGGTCTGGGAGTGAGCTACAATAACTTCTTTTCCAAAAGTATTTTTGCTGTTTTGTCTTTAAACCAGTGTCATACTGTGCCATACTGAACAGGAAGGATTCTCTTCTTTCTACGTCCAAACTTGCCTTAAAGTCCCAAAAGCAGTCCTCTGTATCTTTTTTGCATTGAAAGAAAAAAAGAAATGCTAGTAAGGAAGACTTGTAATCTTTCCCATGTACAAATTTCAATTCTTTATGGATTAGGAGGAAAAAAAGTCCTACAGTCCTATTATCTTGGCTTTCACTAAAATTAATTAATTAAATTAATCTGTTTTACTTGCACGTGACTGATAAATTAGATATAGGTGGAATTCACGCAATTATGTGGGATCCATGAGTGTGGTAGCGTCCCAGTCACAGTAACTCTGGGCTCCCATAACCTTTTCAGCTGACAAGACTGTATGAGAACAGGAGACATCTGGGGGATGCCATTAAATGTTTCCATATCTGGAATTGTTCCCTATACAGTTAATTTATTTGCGCATGGTGCTGACAGTCTGGTGATGGAGGTATATGGCAGGAAGCAGAGGGCATGCCAACAGTCTCTCTTGAAACAGAGTGCCTTTCGTCAGTCTGGAGCTGGCTCAGGGCACAGAAAGACATAATCCAGTTGTATCAGAAACCACTAGACTCCCCTTAGCAGCACGCTGAGTGCCGACAACAGGAAATGTTGGAGTAGAAGAATCTGTTATGTAGAAGTAATTATCTTAATAGAAAAAAAAATAGACACTAGCTAAAAACTTAATAAAAATGCCTGAATTGTTGAATTTGAAAGTGTCAGGACGTGAATATTTGTGCCAGGCGTTCCTCAAAGTCTCAGGTAGCGGGGCTTTAGTTTCTGTGCAGGATTATTAATTTTTCTTTTTTAGACTTGATGGCACTTAATCATGCAGTTGTCAGATATATCTTCTAAGTCATTTTGACAGACAAGGTACATGGGTATTGCATATACACACACATTTGTAAGAATTTCTTAAGGATAGGCGAAGGACTTCAGCATCTTGAAAAAATTGTAGAATCCAACTAATTGGCTTTAAAGCTCTGAAATCCTAACTGATGTCCTTGACTCATCAGTATGAGTTTTACAGCATATAAGAGGATTTGTAAAAAGAAGTCACATGTTAAGAGTTCATGTCATAGAAGATTGGCAGACTGTCAGTATTGAGTGATAACACTATTAAGTTATACAGAATCGCCTTTTGTCTGTAACATTGCTGGAGACAATGCAAAACGTAGCCCTGCAAAATTTTAGTCCTAGGGTTAGCCTAGGAAGACAAAACAAACAAATATACCTACAGCCTTCTTGGTAAGAAATCCTCACATTTTTTCTCCTTTTTTAGAAAAAGGAGGTCTGCCTCATACTTTGTCATTTAATTATATCCACTGCTGTATGGTTGATAGGTTGGCTGGAGGGTGGGTTCTTGTCTGTTATTTTTTTCTTTACTCCATGGAAAGTTTGACACTGCCAGATACACTTTGGTACACACGTGAGTCACGTTTAAAATTGGAACCCCATTTGTCAAGTGTGTTAACCTTTACATTACTTGAACTCAATTGGAGCAGGATTCGTGATGCGTTATTTTAAACATGCAGAAATCAATGAAGGTTATCTAATTTTGAAAAGACATTAATATAGTAAAATTTCCATTTGGGATGGTTATTTGATAGCGCTTTGTCCAGACCCAGGATCTGGTGATAACTAAGTTGCTGTTTCATATTGTTACGGTGACTTGGTAGAGCCCAAGTTGTGACTGGGCCAAATCCACTTGGGGGTAAGGAAAACCATTTGCATTAAGACAAAGCAGCCAGCTTCTTTCTGCAAGAGGCACTCTGTGAGGCTGCCCAGATACAAGCCAGTCTGATTGGTGAATTGCTTCAAAATTACCACCCCATTAACGTGTCACGTGTCTCTCCATGGAGGAGGAACTAACGCCACTAGAAAGTCAAATAACGGAGATGAAGACATGCAGAACCTTATTGGCCTGACTGACTTGCAGCCTTCATAAGGCCACAGTTCCTGCTACATAACACTTTTAACCTGAATCTTTTACCCCAGAGATGTTCCAATTAGGTAGATTTCCCAATTAAAAACATCTTCTATGACATGTAGTTTTGCCAAGCAAGGTTTTAAAATACTTAGTTAACTGAAAACAGTAGAGAGCCAGGATTTTGGGGGTTTGCACAAATATTTTAATTGTTTCAGAGTGGCAGTTTGACTCATTATTTAAAAGCATTACTTTTTTCCAATTATTTTAGTAGGGTTTTTATCGTCTTCTTTTCAGCAAATTGACTACTTGGTGAGCCAGTACAACACAACTAAGGATAAAGCACTCTCTGAGCTAAATGGTAAGTACTTTGATTTAAAGGCAGTTAGCAACGTGTATTTAAAGACTTCAGTAAGATGATGTAAATAGCTCATAATGCAAAGTGAAATTTTATTTATGAGAATGTGGTTTTCAAGCAGAAGTGGTGTTCTCAATGAGACTAAAACCTGAAATTCTTTTCACATAAAATGTCTCGGAGCTGGTGTAATGCATGTTATTTCCTGAAATAAAGGTATTTTACTAAATTGCTTATACAATAAGTCAGGCTAATATTTTATTTTCCTTTTTGTAGTTCAGTAACCACTAATACTTAATGCTTTTTTTAGAATATTATTCCTCAGTTTAACTGCAGAGCCAAATGTCAAGGAACAGAGCTACTAGCTCTTTTGGTGGTTCCAGCAAGTGAGAGATCTCTGTATTTGTTTATTTTTATTGTTATACCTTTGTCCTTTACTCAGCTAGAAGTTGAGGTATAAGCTTATCTTCTTTCTAAAGCTGCTTAATGTATTTGCCATTTCAGAATGAGCAGTTGAAGAGCAGGAGATATACAACTGCTGCACTTTCCCCTTCAGCACAGTTACAATACGAGGTGTCACCTTTTAAAGCTCTCAGTAAACAGAAATGGCCAAACCACTGATTTTTATATTTTTTTTAAGTATCACTTTCCAAAACTTGTAATAATAGAAAGGACTGACCATACTCAGTGCAGATTAGAATTCAAGATGCATTGTTAGCAGGTGTTAAAAATGCGTACAAGTCTGCATTTCAGACTAAGTGAAATACAGAAATACCAAAACCGATTTTAAACAGGATTGTTGCTGGGATCAAACTATGCAACTGTGGCAGCATACCACTTACTATGAATTGACTTATCATGCCCAGAATCTATGTTTCTGTCTAGGTTTAAAACGTATTGTAAAGGTAGTTTTCAATGCAGCCAGCTTGGCATACCCTGACGTCAATGTATCTTGTCTATATGAGGCTACTAAAGCACATTGAATGTGGTTGCAAAAGTAGTAGTAGGAGTAGTAGTCTTCCTACTTAATTCTAAGCAGGAAGACTCTGGTCTAAAAAAAAAAAGTGTGTCATCTTTAAGTCTATAATAATAATAAATTGACATCTGCATTTCAAGTACTAGCTTGTAGCTTCCTAGGCACTCCAAACAAAATTTCAAATTAAATATTTATTTGTTCTCAATGCCAATTTAATATGTTAGTTAATAGGAACCTAGCTGGATCTGTGATGAGAGTGCTCATCAATAAATAAAGATAGCTTTTACTTTCTTGAAATACCAGAATTAAGTGTGTGACACCTGGGGACAAAAGGATTTCATTCTAAGGGAATCAAAAGTAGCATAAACCTTGAGAGAAATGTAGATGAGTTCAGTTTGCCCATCCTAAGGAAATGCTGAGAAGTGTTGTCTGTTTGATAAAAATTCTCATCCCAAGCCAGACATGACAGTGCTGACAGTAATGGATGCTTCTGTACCATGTGGTACTCCCATCTCATCAAGAGCAAAAAACTCAAAAAGCTGTTTACCATGATCTGAAAATGGAGGGGACCCAGCGACTACCTAAAGGATATGTTACATTAAGATGCTTCACCAAACTCTGCTCAGCATTTGTCTGTCGTCTTGCTGAACTAAGCTTCATTTCTGTTTGTGGGCAGTGACACAGGAGGGTTTGGAGGTGGGGATAGCGGTGGGTAAGCATGAAGCCCGCACTGTGAGCATCAGTGCTGAATGCACTGGGTGAGGGGGCAGGGACTGGCAGACGTGCTTAACACGCTTAAGGGATTTCAACAGAGATGGCTGGCAGCTCTGGGATGTGGGTGACCTTGATATTGCTGGATACATGAGGAACAAGAGAAAGGAAAAGAATTCATTTTCTTGGTTTTCTTGCATTATGAAAACACAGTGTGTAGTGAAAGAGTATACCACAAAATCCCTGTCCAGATGTTGGACCTCTTTAAGATAGGTTGCGGGGAAAAAAAATCTGTTTCCAAAAAAGTGGTAAATGCAATGAAATATATATTGGAGTTTGTTGAAATGTTATGTGTCTTTATCTGTATGGTCAAGTGCTAGTGCATATTCTCTGCCATATTTTGATTTACTGCTTTCATTTATAGGCTCATAGCTAGCTAAAGCAGAACTGTCTTCCTGCGTTATCTTCTGTCACTAAGTTCTGACGTAGAGAAATTTTAATAATGTATGTAGAATTTGTTAAGTAAGAGTTTGACAGCACCTATGCTACAAGGTAGTTTAAATTGAACTAGTGTGGAATGGGTTTTTCTATCTCTTCATGCTACAGATGTTGGACCTTTGCTTGGAAGTAGAGTTCAAGAACAGCTGGGAAAAGAAGTGCGTCCCGCACTTGATGCGGCTCTGACAATGGCAGGAGGTAAAGATGTACATATTGTTGTATTAATGTTCTGTTGCCATGGTAAGACAGGCATCATCTTTCTAGTGCACAGCATGGGTTGGCTTTACGCAGTACCATGATTCAACTTACCATTTTTCTACATGCCTTGATGTTTCTTTTAAACTGAGGATTTCAGATATTTTAAGGTTTATAAATATATTTAAAAAATAAATCAAGATTTATGTGCCATTTTTGATACCTAGTTTCAGCAGTCATTAAAGAGCGATGAAATCAGAATTCCCTGCTCCAGGTGGTTGTCCCTTTCAGTTGAATATAAGGGCAGCTAGGAAAACTGTGCTTTAAGAACTGTTCATAGGTCTTTGCAGGTTAGTCTTTGACAGATGAGGGAATGAACATACAATGGCCCTGTCCTCTACGCTGCCAAGCTTATTATGAGAGTGTTAACCATTACTTCTTCATTGTATCTTTGAGTTTAGCATTGCTCATGCTTACTTCTGTCTCCCTTTAAAGAAAATATTCTTTTATTATTTTTTCTATTTAAGGGGTTTTTTTCAGGAATCAGATACAGCTTATAGAGCAAAGGGAAAGGTATCTGTGAACCTGAGTCGCTTTGTTTTTTTTTTTACCCATGAATTCTTTCTCATTCACTTGTCATCATTCTCCTTTTTTGCATTATTTCTCGTATTTGTCTTGAAGTCAAAGTGGAAAGGGCTATCAAAGGTAAAAAATACAATAAAACCTTGTGTTGTGTGAAGTGCACTTTATTTTTGTAACTTGTGTATTTTTAGTTGTATCTGTGTAGTATTTTTGTCTACTAAACACCTGTTCAGTGGTTGTTTTTTTGGTTTGTGTGATTGGTATGAAATCTAAAGCCAGACAATGTTGAACACTCAATGCTTGCTGGTGCAACATGATCTCTTTCCCTTTCATCTTGCAGCTATGTAATTTGTGAGTTGAATTATAACCAAAATACTGAAAATACTGTTTTGTGGATATGGGCTTTCTTTTAATTTCTAATGACCAAGTGTTTAAGTTCTTTACTGAAGCCACTGGGTAAGGAGAGGTAGGGAAAGGGTAGAAAAGAGTAGTCTGGGAAGTGGATAGAGTCTCAGTAACAGTAGCCTGAGCTTATCCATTTGTTTGTAGGAAAACATAAGTGATGTATTTTTATGTGCAATAAATACGTATTCTGTGCTAGAAGGTTTTTCTGTGAGGGAGGCAGGGTTATTTAAATCAGTATTGTTAAGAATATCATAGCATTTATGCATGTGCACTTTCTCTTCATATCTGTATCTATAGGCTGGTTTCTAACTAAAGTTTTTTTTAAAAACTTTACATCCTTGCAGCCATCAGAGAAACAAAGGAAGCACTGGAAAATGTGAGCGTCTCCGTAGAGGTTTTGCAGGAGGGAACAGAGAGGCTTCATGCAAACTTGACAGATGTTAAAATGCATCTAAGCAACACCCTCAATGATTCTGCATGCTCTGTGGCTCAGGCTGCCTCAACTTGCAATATCATCAGGAATTCATTAAATCAACTGAACATCAATGCCAATTTTAGTGGGGTAAGAGAATATTTTTCAGAGTCTTACAGTGTGATTGTCTTGAATAAGCCCAGTAGTATCTCTGCAACTTAATGGCTCAGTGTGTGCTGTCACTTGTGAGATAAGTGACCTTCCCTTAGTCTGTGTTTCTGGGTAATTCCAGTCACTGTTTTCATCTGCTGTGCAGAAGAGGATAAAGTATGTGTCATGTCAAGCAGCTCTACATTAAAGTGCTGCTATGGGCAGTAAAATAATCTGCCCTCCCAAAAATACTGAGGTTAAGCTTTACTTCTGTACAGCGGAAGTTTCAGGAGTGTGCTAGAAAGGTACTACAAATAATCTTTCTAGTTTCTTTACCCTCTCTCCTGTCTCTGAAATATTTAGTAAATTAGCAAGACTACTACTTTGTTGTAACTCAAGGATGCTTTTTGCTTCCTAGTTGCCAGGTGTGAGCTCACAGCTTGCCAAGGTCAACGATGTCCTTAAAATAGACCTTTCTAGTCTGGTTCAAAAGGTATGTTTCTTGATGGGCTTGTAAACTGTTAATAAACTCGGATGCTTACATATCACTTGTTTTTTCTCTTGGCTTTCTGAAGCAGAATTCTATTGTTCCCGCCTTATTCTGCCTCATGGTGGATATCTCTTTTTATTATTCCATTGTTTGGCCAAGATTTAATATTTGAAAGTATGAATGTAGTGCTTTATATCCCCAGGATACTACAGATCAAAGATGTATTGCTAATTGTCAGCTTGAAAGAACAATCCTTAAAAAACAAAAAGGCAGAAACATGGATCTACTAGCATGCTCTATATTTTTTGGTTCAAACTAGAGAAAAATAAATGCTCTCCTAATTAGTTGTATTCCAGCTATTTTGAAATACGTCTTTCAAATTCTTTATGTGCATATTTGATATTAAATCTCGTGCAATGGACTTAATGTAATTACTATTAGTATTTTTGCAAGACTATCCACAAAACACCATGATTTTCACCTAGGAAAAATGGCTTCGTTTGAGCAGTTCAAAAATCTAGCAATCTAAAAACATTTGCTAGAACTAGAAGGCATTTCCTGAAACCAAAGGCTATGTATAGGAGGCTCAGACCCCTGCTTGCTTCTGAAGTGATCAGGCCTGCCAGAAGTAAGACTTCAAGCATCTACTTCAGGGGCTTCTCCCTCCTATCCAGATGAGCTACTGAGCTTGGTCCCCATGGTTTAGACCCTTTCTTTTCCCTTCTCACTGAAGAAAGCATTGCAGTGTCTTTAGAGGCAGTTGGATTTCATTGTTTGTAACACGCATTTCATGTTAAGAAGGCATAGAATTGTAAAGAGGAGGTGTTTGACTTGTACACAGTAACTCCTTTCACTTAGTGCGTCTTCAGATGTGCGTTCTCAGTTTTTTGAGATAGATCTGACAGGCAACAGTACTATAAAATTTGAGATGATAGTGACT
This sequence comes from Gavia stellata, assembly GCF_030936135.1. NCBI lineage: Eukaryota > Metazoa > Chordata > Aves > Gaviiformes > Gaviidae > Gavia > Gavia stellata. The sequence goes on along the minus strand of NC_082598.1, from coordinate 17,291,292 downwards.
GATGCATGTGTATTTAAATGTAGGTATTTTTTTTCGAGGAGTATCCTGGAGAGCAAAAATGAATCTGAAATATACTTGAATTCCTATTTTCCTTTGACCTTTTCTGATGTGCAGTGATAAAAATGTATTTTCCTTAGTATTACCACATACGTTTTATCATGTGTATACTTTTAATCCTTGTATAAAAGGAAAAAAATTGCAAGTAATTTGGCAATGAGAAGCTTAATACAATTTTTCTAACTTCCATTCTTAGGGTTATGCAGCATTTAATGATACTCCAGACTTAGTGGTGAATCAAACCAGGAGTATTTTATCAGGTGAGGACAAACTATCTTTTCACTTTGATTGTTTAATGTTCATGTTTTTACGTCACTTACTGATGTTTTTGTTTTCTTTTATTGATAGTATATTTTCTGGGCTAAGGATCATTAAAAATGGAAATGTAAAACTTAACTTTTTTTAAAAATTTGATGCCACAAGAATAACATAAAAGCAACTGTGTCTTAATGAGGACCCAAAATTAAATCTAAAAATAGACCATACAGTATTTGATGGAGGAGTTTTATTTGTTAAGGTTTTTACTGCTCAGGTAATGAGAAATCTTGGGATCCCAACTGCACACTGATGCTTTATCTTTATTTGGTTGAAAAGCTAATTTTCCTTGACCAACATGTCTAGGACGTATTTGAGAGTGTGATGTTAAAAACTAAACCTGCCTGCTGCTGTATTAAAATGTAGTGAATGGCGAAGGGAAGGTATAAATATGCCTTAAGGATAACTTAGATGTCTGTCTTAATTGTTTTGTTACTTGGGCTTTAAACTGTTACTCTTTGACAGTACCCGGACACTTGACATTTGAATAAAATGTAGTATAATGTATGTATACTAATCTGTTTTAATTTTTGTTCTTGCATTGTGGACCTGTTCTGCATATATAAACAGCTGTTCCTTGTAAGTTTTTCTTCACACACACACCACCACTCCCCCCCCACCCCCACCCCGGGCAAAATGAAACACAGTATGTACACAAGCATAGTATACTGTGTGAACTTGCCTAAAGTGAGCCAGTTTTCTAAAGCTGATGTTATGCTTTTCAGTAGGAACTGTAGTGCACATTTACTGATTTTCAGTATCTGCTGTTTTGCGTGAACACAAACAGGCCATCTTAATTTATCTATTTATAAATTGTTGGGATTTTGTTTTTATAAAAACTGAGTTTGAGTTACAAATCAAATAAAACAAATAGTTTTACTAGAAAAAACCCACATTTTTTTGTAAACTTGTAAAAGAGTGTTTTGGTACCTGGTTGAATTTAGAAGAGTAAACATCAAAGCAAACAGCCAAAAACTTGTCCAGTTTTTGTTTGAGAAAGAGGAAGGGGTTGACTACTACCAAATAACAACCTGTAGTTATACATCCTGCTGTTTCAAGTATGTTCCAAGTTGAATAAAGGGTAAAAGCAAACAGAAACTGCATTTTACAAATAGACAATATGTATAATAAGTGAATTAATCATGTCTTTGTGTATCTAAATAGTGTGTATCTAAACTGTAAGTACAAGGTAGCATGTTCGTTCATAATGATCAATTAAGCTATTTTTTCCCTCAAATTATCTCAAGAGTGTTGTGAACTAATTGGAATGAATTTATTTAATCTTTTTTAATAAGATTGAAAATAACTAGTATAGATTCTCAATATAGGCAGTGTTCACAGTGTTGTACTCCCAAAGGATGGAGTTTAAATAGATTTGGATCTTCTCCTTCATGAACTTTTAGTGGCTAATTGTCTTGCTCAGTGTTACCATTTGCAATATTGCATGAAAAGCAAGATTTAAGCTGGCTAGATAAAAAGTGACACATTCATTATAACAAAAGAAAAGAGAGAACTCTGGCTTGACATCTACATCTTTCATCATTAAACTGAATGCTAAAAAATGTGTGTTTTAAAATGCCACTGTGTTACTTTGAAGCTCAACATTTTTGTTGCCTGCTTGTCTCTTCCTCACACTTGTCTTCATGGCTTGCTTGTTACGTGTGGCAAATGGCTTAATAGCATTTTATAATGCATACATGGAATGTAAATTTCTTCTATGAATCTGTAACAGTGCAATATGTTTATTCTTTTAGATATCAAAAACGTGCTGGAATCTGTTGGTTCAAATATCACTACCTTCACAAAAACACTCCCTGTTCAGAAAATTTTAGCAGATTTGATGATATATCTTACACAGAGTGAAGCGTACATTCAAGATTATTTTCCAGTAGTGGAGCAGTACGATTTCTACAGGTATGTACAGGAAATAAGGCAGGAGTGAAATGCTACCTGTTGTTAATACTTTGCAGTATTTTAATGTTCTGTAAAGGCAGTTAAACTATTGATGATGAACACAGTGAAACAAAGATGCTATAAGGCAATGTCAAAGATGTAATGCATAAAGGAATGGATTGTTTCACAGTGCCAGGGCGACTTCTTATTTAGGGCTTGGTTTTGTTGAGTTGCAGGTTAAGTTGCAAGAGCATAGGACTAGAAAGGCCTTGAAGCCAATCCCTTTTTATTGCACCCTTTCTACCACAGAGGAAGAGTATCAGGGATTCTGCTTCACACCTTGTAAATCTTTGTGCACCCCTGCTTGTTCCTACTGGCGTAGTACTTGTCCTTGTGAATGCATGGGTTGATTGTACCTTGAGAAAAACATATTCTTCCTATTTGAGACGTGTATGACTCCTATAGTTGAGTAATAAGCTCATCTTTTGAAGCATAAAGCTTTTCATTTCATACCATTTAACTTTGTCCACTTTTAGTCATTTCAGTCCTCAAGCTCATAAAGTTCTCCCTACATTTTGACACTTCACAGAATCACAGACTCGCTAAGGTTGGAAAAGACCTGTAAGATCATCAAGTCCAACCATTACCAAAAAAAAACCCAAACCAAAAAAAACCCAAAAGAAAAAAAACCAAACACCACCACACAACCCACCCACACCACACAGCACCATGCCCATCAAGCCACGTCCCACAGTGCCACATCCACACGCTCCTTGAATACCTCCAGGGAGGGTGACTCCACTACCTCCCTGGGCAGTCTATTCCACTGTGTTACCACTCTCTCAGTAAAGAACTTTTTCCTAATATCCAGTCTGAATCTCCCCTGGTGCAACTTGAGGCCATTTCCTCTAGTCCTGTCACTCGTCACTTGGGAGAAGAGGCCAACACCCACCTCTCTGCAACCTCCTTTCAGGTAGTTGTAGAGAGCGATGAGGTCTCCCCTCAGCCTCCTCTTCTCCAGACTGAACAACCCCAGTTCCCTCAGCCGCTCCTCATAAGACTTGGGCTCCAGACCCCTCACCAGCTTCATCGCCCTTCTCTGGACACGCTCCAGCACCTCAATGTCCTTCTTGTAGTGAGGGGCCCAAAACTGAACACAGTACTCGAGGTGCGGCCTCACCAGTGCCGAGTACAGGGGCACGATCACCTCCCTGCTCCTGCTGGCCACACTGTTTCTGATACAGGCCAGGATGCCGTTGGCCTTCTTGGCCACCTGGGCACACTGCTGGCTCATATTCAGCCGGCTGTCAATCAACACCCCCAGGTCCTTTTCTGTGGGGGAGCTTTCCAGCCACTTGTCCCCAAGCCTGTAGCGTTGCCTGGGGTTGTTGTGGCCAAAGTGTAGAACCCGGCACTTGGCCTTGTTGAACCTCATCCAGTTGGCCTGGGCCCATCGATCCAGCCTGTCCAGATCCCTCTGCAGAGCCTTCCTACCCTCGAGCAGATCAACACTCCCTCCCAACTTGGTGTCATCTGCAAACTTGCTGAGGGAGCACTCAATCCCCTCATCCAGATCATCGATAAAGATATTAAACAAGACCGGCCCCAAAACTGAGCGCTGGGGGACTCCGCTTGTGACCGGCCGCCAACTGGATTTCATCCCGTTTACCACAACTCTCTGGGCTCGGCCATCCAGCCAGTTTTTAACCCAGCGAATAGTGCACCTGTCCGAGCCATGAGTCGCCAGTTTCTCCAGGAGAATACTGTGGGGGACACTGTCGAAGGCTTTGCTGAAGTCCAGGTAGACAACATCAACAGCCTTCCCCTCATCCACCAGGCGGGTCACCTGGTCATAGAAGGAGATCAGGTTGGTCAAGCAGGACCTGCCTTTCATGAACCCGTGCTGGCTGGGCCTGATCCCTTGGTTATCCTGCATGTGTCCCGTGAACACCCTCAAGATGAGCCTCTCCATAATCTTCCCCAGCACCGAGGTCAGGCTGACAGGCCTGTAGTTCCCCGGATCCTCCTTCTGGCCCTTCTTGTAGATGGGTGTCACATTGGCAAGCCTCCAGTCATCCGGGACCTCCCCCGTTAACCAGGACTGTTGATAAATGATGGAGAGCAGCTTGGCAAGCTCCTCTGCCAGCTCCCTCAGTACCCTTGGGTGGATGCCATCAGGCCCCATAGACTTGTGAATGTCCAGGTGGCATAGCAGGTTGTTAACTGCTTCCTCCTGGATCATGGGGAGCCTATTTGGCTCTCCATCCCTGTCTTCCAGCTCAGGGAGATGGATACCTGGTCTGGCTATTAAAGACTGAGGCAAAGAAGGCATTAAGTACCTCAGCCTTTTCCTCATCCTTCGTGACAATGTTCCCCGACGCATCCAGTAAAGGATGGAGATTCTCCTTGGCTCTCTTTTTGTTGTTAATGTATTTATAGAAGCATTTTTTGTTGTCCCTCACGACCGTGGCCAGGTTGAGCTCTAGCTGGGCTTTTGCCTTTCTAATTCCCTCTCTGCATGACCTAACGAGGTCCTTGTATTCTTCTTCACTTGCCTGCCCCTTCTTCCAGAGGTGATAAATTCTCTTCTTTTCCCCGAGTCTCAGCAAAAGCTCCTTGTTCAGCCAGGCCGGTCGTCTTCCCCGACGGCTCTTCTTACGGCACATGGGGACTGCCTGCTCATGTGCCTTCAAGATTTCCTTCTTGAAGAAGGTCCAGCCTTCCTGGGCCCCTTTGCCCTTCAGGACCGTCTCCCAAGGGACCCTCTCAACCAGTGTCCTGAACAGGCCAAAGTCTGCCCTCCGGAAGTCCATGGTAGCAGTTTTGCTGACCCCCCTCCTTACTTGGCTAAAAATTGAAAACTCTATCATTTCATGGTCGCTAAGCCCAAGATGGCCTCCAACCTTCACTTCTCCCACCAGACCCTCTCTGTTCGTAAACAGTAGGTCAAGCAGGGCACCTCCCCTGGTAGGCTCCCTTACCAGCTGCATCAGGAAGTTATCTTCCACACACTCCAGGAACATCCGGGACTGTTTCCTCTCGGCTGTGTTACACTTCCAGCAGACATCTGGTAAGTTGAAGTCCCCCACAAGAGCAAGGGCTTGCGACTGTGAGTCTTCTGCCAGTCGCTTGTAGAATGCTTCATCTGCCTCTTCGTCCTGGTTGGGTGGTCTATAACAGACCCCCAGCAGGATATCTGCCTTGTTGGCCTTCCCCCTCATCCTTACCCGTAAGCATTCAACCCTGTCGTCACAATCATCGAGCTCTATACAATCAAAGCACTCCTTGACGTACAGAGCCACCCCACCGCCTCTCCTTCCTTGCCTATCCCTCCTGAAGAGCTTATAGCTCTCTATTGCAGCACTCCAGTCATGCGAGTCGTCCCACCATGTTTCTGTGATGGCGACTACGTCATAGCTGTCCCACTGCACAACGGCTTCCAGCTCCTCCTGTTTGCTGCCCATGCTGCGTGCATTGGAATAGATGCACTTGAGCTGGGCTATCAGTCTTGCCCCTGACATTGGCATGCCACCCCTAGGCTCATCTCTAGGTACCCTGGCTTCATCCCCTTCCCCCTTCAAATCTAGTTTAAAGCCCTTTTGATGAGGCTTGCCAACTTACGAGCAAGGATCGTTGAACACCGTCTGCACCCAGCAGGCCCGGTGCCGTGTAGACCGCCCCATGGTCAAAGAATCCAAAATTCCTCCGATGGCACCAGTCTCTGAGCCACATGTTGACCAGGTTCGCTTTCCTATTCCTATCAGCCTTCCTCCCTGCCACTGAAGGGATTGAGGTAAAGATCAGCTTCAGTTGATCCTATATTGATAATTGCTTCTATCTTTGTGTCATAATCACTTTCACTGCTACAGAATAAGTGTGCTAGTGGCTTTAATGCAATGTTAAATAAAAGTGAGCAGAAAACTGAACTTTAAGAACCTTACTTATAACCTTACCTTTAGCCCATTCCTTACCTGGCAGTTTTTGTGGTGAGCCTTAATTTGACAAATTTATCAATATTGTCTTTGAAGCTCAGATTGTATTTTACTAAATGACTACATTGCTTCATTCTGCTATAGTATGGCTCTGTTAATCTTGTATTTAGATTCAAAAAAAGTGGAGAAATGTATCTCATCTACTTAGCACTTAAATATCTGTTCTTGTCAAACCTAACATAGTAGTACGTGAAGTACAAATGAAACCAACGAGCCTGTAATTGTCTAAATTATTTTCTATCCATCCATTTCTTAATTACAGGTGTATTATTTGTAGTTCTTAATAAGTATTCTTTTATGAATGTGCCTGTCAGCATTCATGTTTTTCTTTCTTTTTATTGGCTGTGCATATTCATTATGGTATTCCTTTCTCTGATTTTTCTGGTTCCTGCTTTCCCTCCACAAAGGTACAGGGAGGAGAAAAGGGAACTTAAGAAATATAAGCTGGGAGAAGTGATGACAAAAGGGAAAAGGAAGAGTGGAGGGAATTAAGAGAGGGTGAAAGGCTAGAATGAGGTACAAAATGTGTGAATAACTGGATGTGCTCCAAATATGTGGACAGCTAGAACTGTTACGTGATTTAATTAATAAAAATGAAAGTTTAATTCCTATCCAAGATCTTTTTCCTGATCAAGTTCCATTAACTGCTCCATACATTGAAAGCATTCCAGCACAGACACACAAAGCCTAGGTTTTAATAGCCTGAAACACGGTTATTTACAATTACAAGCCTAACACACTGTGTGCAAAAAGTAGTAAGCCTTACAGTAAGAGCAATTATGTACTTCACGACCAATGGCCAGTACACATTCATAAATTTCTCTGTTGCTTCTTGAATAAATTACTGTTTGAGCATCTGCCTCCTCTGAGTCATTGTTTGCTCCACTTGGAGCACTTTGACACTTTGATACAGTCCACCTGTAGTAACTGGAGTTGGGAACACCTTGTTCCTATGATGTTTGTTCCCCAGCCCTTCAGTAGCAGCTGTCTATAATCCAACAGCTGTTTATAATCCAACAGCTGTTATGTTCTGGCCCAAAATATATGCTAGTGTAGTAAAAGCATTTTTTCATTGCTAACATTTGTTTCTCAAACAGAATCGAGAGTGGGCTAGTTGGGAATATAGTATTGCCTGATATATTTTGCAGGTCTCCAGTGTGTTCTTTGCATGCTAATAACCAAGCACTTTGGCTTTTATTCCTTAGGTGGCTGGGTTGTCTCATTCTGTGCTGCATGGTGGTCCTGATTCTCGTCTTTTACTATCTTGGACTGCTATGTGGCACCTGTGGTTATGATAAACATGCTTCTCCAACAACCAGAGGCTGCATCTCCAACACTGGAGGAAACTTTCTTATGGCGTAAGTTTCACTTATTGGTGAAAAATAAAATAAAGGTACCTGTAGAATGTTATTTTTATTGATTTTGAAGGACATATGTATAAAAAGAATTTGTTTTGTTACCTGTGTATATGTGCTGAAAAAAATAGAACAAAAATAAATACTAACCTCATGTACTTCCACTGAGGGACTTTGGGTTGCTCTTTCATTGAGGATCATAGATGAAGGATAAAACCTCCGGATCTACTATTTTAAGGCGAGTGCTGTAGCTAATGAATTTCTATGTAAGCCCATTTGGAAACTGCGACAGCTGCAAACAGATAATTGAAAATATAAAGGGAATTCGTAGCTTTTTAGTACACTTGAGCACTTGCTCAAAAGAAAAAAAGCCATGTGAGGAGACAAGAAACACTTGACTTTCTCAGGGCATTTTAGGAGGTATGGGATTGCTCTTGGACCAGTGTTTTAATGACATTTCTGTTGGGTGCAAGAGAAGATTGCATCTGAAATCTATCTAAAATGCTTTTTAGAGCACAAGGCTAGAGAGTTGAATTTAAAAAAGAAAATTGTATGCTTTTGTGACTCTTAAACTTAACTCTTAAAAGAGTTTGCGCACCCAATGCAAATGTGAGCATTTTAGATGCACTTTAGCTGAAGACTTTACAGGGCTGAAATGTATAAGATGTTTCAGAGGGCAAGAACATATTTGGAAAACAGAAGTATTTCAACTATCTACCAGTTTTTATATGTCTGTTATAGCTGCTAATAGTTGGCTTCGCTGTTGCCTGAAGTATATATACTTTGTTCTTAAAAGGCAAAAACTTACTCAACTTACTTCTTTTTCAGTGGTGTTGGATTCAGTTTTCTTTTCTCCTGGGTGCTGATGATTGTAGTGGTGCTCACTTTTGTCACAGGTGGAAATGTAGAAAAACTGGTCTGCGAGTCCTTTGAAGATAAAACTTTATTCAAGGTGAAGTTATTCAAGTTATTGAACAATGAATAGAATCCCCATGAGTCCTGATGATCTTGTCAGTTATGTATGGTGTATTATGTTTTATGGGACACTTCAAGTGAGTTTGGATCTGGTTTTACTTTCCCATTACACACCGAATAGAGACATTCATCCTTTCTTGTCTTTTAATTTGCTTCGCAGTTTAAATACTGCATGCCTCTCTTTGGAGATAAATTTTTCTGTGATTCAGCATTTCTTGGTGACATGAAGCTTTAATATTCACTTTCTGCACCAGAGAGGTGGAATTTGCTGGTTTGCTTGTATTTACATTAGTGGGTGATAAGGTTAAATGTGGGTATGTGTCAAAAAATCGCATATGAATAAATTGATGAATTGAAAACTCAGAATTATAGTAACATTACTGAATTTCATCTTCTAGGTTTTGGATACTCCCTACTTACTAAATCAACACTGGAAAAACTATCTTTCTGGCATACTGTTTAAAAATCCGAATATTAACTTGACTTTCGAAAAAGTGTACAGGTATTAAAGTTGTGGTCAAGTCTTAATTCAATTTATACATATTGTTTTTGTGGTGTCTTCCATGCTTCGTATTTCAAGCACATGCAGAAATGGCATGTGTTCCAGAAGACATTCTGATTTTCAAGTGAATTACTAGGAAAAGCAATTTTCTCTTATATATGAGTTATTAGAGGTAGTCTTAGAGTAATATTGTATAATGATACTAGTTGAGCTTTTTGAAAAAATATTTTGCATCTTTTGAGACCAGCAGAAGTTAATTACTTACTTTCTTACAGACTAAGCTTCAAAAAAATATAGCCAGAACTTTTTGTTTTAAGGGGTGATTTTTCTTAGAATATGAAAACATTGTTAATCATTCTCCTAACACTTGGACCTCAAGGTGGTTTTTAGGCTGATGTCTGTATTTTTATTTTTTATAGTGATTGCAAGGAAAACAAAGGAATTTATACTTCCCTTCACCTAGAACACCTGTTCAATATCAATGAATTTCTAAATATTAGTATGGTAAGTAAAGAAAATATGAGTGAGTTCATGATTATTTTTGAAGGCTGGAGAGGTGTTTTCTTTTAAACACAGTATAGCATGTCTGGGTTTTATAGGATTTTGTTTTTTATATACAAAACATCCCGCAAAGAGGCAAGAACTGTCCAAGCTAATTTGAAAGGAAGAAATCTATTTACAAATAAAATGTTCTTTACCAGTCTCAGTGGGCCATGGAAGGTTTTCTGATGTGTTTTTTAATGGGTGCCGATACTAATGTTTGTTTTAATTTTGAAACTTGCATAGAAGGTTCAAGTCTAGCATCTTCCAAAGGCTGCTTATGGTGTTTAGTAAGAGTATTGTTGTTTATATAAATGCCTGCCTTGGTGTGTTCTCTTCTGATTCCAGTCAGATTTATGTTGGTCCAGGATATGATATGCTGTGCTCCTAAGAATGGTTCTGATTTTAGTGGGCAGGGGTTGGGATACGATAAAATCTTTTCAGTTAAGCTGTAATAATACATGACTGCACTGTCATTACATGACTACTGATTTTGGGGTTGCCTATAATACTGATCTTCATTACAGCAACCCCTAGGGGACCCGTGTTCTCTTCTGCTAGGCACTGTACCCACACTTAATACCCTGCCCCAAATAATATACAATTAAAATGAACAGGGAAGATTCACTAAGAGGGAAAATTATTTTGAGTTTCAGCAACAGACTAATGGTGAAGGCTGGGAAGGTAGTCAGGTTTCCAGATTCCTCATTTATTGCTCTACAGCCTGTGCAGTAAAAGTAACATTTTAAATTTGGGTGCAGTGCAAGAAGACTTCAGGTAACAATAAGCAAGTCATCTTTAGTCACCACTAAACATATTTAGAGGAGTCTCATCCAGTCCTGTGGCCAGTGCAGCAGACAGTGTCTGTCCTGGCCACAGCTGAGATACTGAATTCGCCAGGTTTCCTGTTAGGGCCGGGGGTAGAACTTAGAATTTTTAAGGATAACATTTCCTGGAGGGGAAAGAGAATTCTCTTTTATCTCAGTCTTCTCTTAAGAGTGACTAACATCTACTTAGAGAAGCCTGCTTAAAACATAATGGAAGGCAAATAATTAATTGATATGAAAGATGCCATAGGTGGGTTAGAACGTGGCATGGCTAGACTGTGTGGATACTGCAGGGAAGGGAAGAACATTACCTGGTGGATTCTATCAAAGTTAATTGAATTAAACTGATGTAAGCAAAAATCAATGTGTGCTTCTTCATGGGAGCGATGAGTCAGCAAAAGCAAGATGCTTTGGGCGGGAAGGGCTATAGAGGAATATGCACTGAGTATGAACTACTTTTGTGCTTTATTTTGTTTCCCTCTCAGTATACAGAAGATGTAGCGCTTAAAATTGAACACATACAGATAAACCTCAGCAAAATCATTTTGCTGGATGAAATTGGGAAGGAGAATCTTCTGAATTTCAGCTCTTCAGGAATAGAAGGGATAAACTTTGCAGCATATTTGACAGAGGTGAGACAAGACTGGGACAATGCATAAAATGAAATGTTTCTTTAACAATGGGCAAGAAGGAGAAAAATCTGCTTTTATGTGAAAGGGCATGTTTTGAAGAATCACAAAATTTGGAGCAAAAACGCTTCAGAAGTTAAGGTCAATAAACATTTAAGAAATAAAGGATTGACAAAGTAGGTAGTGCAGTTAAGTGCAAACAGTCTGTATATGCAGTAATAACATACTCTTTTTCTTTCCCTACTGTTCACATCTTGTTTCAGATCAACAAAAGTGTTACCAAGGTTGATCTTCTGTCATTTGCTAATGACTTAGAAGCAAGAGCAGACCAGCTGGTAAGTTTAATTTACTAATACATAAAATGTATAGTTTATATACTATATAAGTATAAATACATAGCCTAGTATTTAGACTTCCTATGGGAGAATTCTTATACTTCAGACACTTATATACATGATGCACTATTTTAAATATTGCTAATTATTGATTTTTTTGTATGCTAACTGTTGTATGAATTCTGCTTTGGAAGTGTAATTTCTTAGATTCCACTGTTTGCTTAAGAAATGAGGGGAATACTCTGTTCGAGTATTTCCTGTGATGCTATCTACATTTTAGGGTCCCAGTTGGAAGAAAAATTGGTTAGATCATGATGGAAAAGATTATTTGAATTAATATTCTTTCAGTTAGTGAGCAGAAGATTTTGCAGTTAGCAATAATATTAATACTATGGCAGCTCATAAGGGCTCTAATGAGAACTGGGGCTTCATTGTGGAGGGAGAATGCACAAAAGAGATCCTGTCTGCTCTGAAGGGCTTTTTGAATGCAGACACATGCACAGTGGTCAGAGGGTATAGTTACAACGTTGCCCGTGAATGAATCTGCAGAATGTCACAGCTGTGTTAACAGATAGTGAATATTCAGTTGATATGTTTGTGTGTATGTCAAGCTCACATTATATTTATTTCTCAAACTGAGAGTTGTAGTTTGGACACTAGATTGGACAGTGGCCCAAAACAGATTCCCGCATTGCGATGTGGGAGAAAGAGTTATGCTGCACACGTACTACAATGGCTTTGATCACTAAGGGACACAGACAGCAGAGTGAGACCACGCTTTTTGGGATTTCTCAGATATCCAACCCTCCTCCAGAGAGAGGAGAGCACCAGTAGAGGCCCCTGGTGTGTTTACTCCAGCTTTGTGCATCATTTGATCACACCTGTTGCTTTTTTTTTTTTCTGCCACATGTCCACTCATGTCAAGGTTAGGCTGCGCATGATTTTTTTATATTGTAGTTAGCATCCTCTCCAGGCACCATGAGTGAGGTGCACATTGCCTGTTCACTTACATGGGTTGTCTGCTAACTTAAACAGATACCAGTGGCTTTGGCAACACTTCCATTTTCAATTTTTACTGTGCCATTTTGAAGGTTATACAGGTGGGGAGTTTTTGCTCTTGTTTTGGGGCTATTTTCTAAGTGAAAGTTGAGGTTCTTCAAACATGTTATATCTTGCATAGAATGGCCTCTGAGATGTCGCTTTAAAGGTATATTCTACATAGCTCCATAAAGGAAAATATATTGTGCTGGTAGATTGGTTTTTCATTATTTTTGTAATAGAATCTAAAGGAAGCATTAGAATTGAGAATAGATCAGGCAGAGTAATTTCTTCATACAAAAGGCAAAGAAAAATACAATATGAAATGTGTTCACTGTCACAGTGTACGTTTTTATTTCTTCCTTGTGAAGCTATTTTGTGTAATCTATGAAATGTCCAAAAAAAACCCAACCAGCCAAACAAACAAAATAAAAAACCCCACAACAATATGACATATTACAAAAGTTAGATTGTTTCAAAATTGATACTGGTTTCCAAGAATATTTTATAATCCCACTTTGTTATTAGTGATAGCTCTTAAAGCTTACAAGAGCAATCAATTAAAAAATAAACTAAATGCTTTTGGAATTAATTAACTTTAGGTGTATAGTTTGCATTTTCTGGCACCTTACACAAAACTGAATGTGTTTTTACACGGGAAGGAGCAAATGGAATAAAACTTGCATCAAACCTCCAAAACTTGCATGGAGGAGGGAGCAATACCACTCACAGGTCTTGTTAGGTAAGTGGATTCAGCTTGTCAGTACAGCAGAGGAAGCATCCTGAAGCTGTTCAGTGACCACAGCTGACTGTTTACGTGAACACTTCACAGGAAGCAAACACTTCTCTGAGCATTGAGGTCTGCTGTTACTACACTTCCAAAGCAGAGTTAGTGGTGTGTATTCACTGTGTATTGAGTGTGTATGCAGGGAGCTAAGTGATTTTGCCACCAAAAGGAAATTGAAAAGAAATGTGTTTATGAGAATAAAATCAAATTTTACAGTATTTTACAAAAAGTATTAGCTCCAGACAGGCATTCGGACTCAAAATAAACTCGTATGTTCTGACTGAAAGGCGGGAGCCATACCCTTCACGGATGCCTTTCCAAGTTACTGGCTGAAAATATTTAAACTTCTGTGCCCCTCAGAAAGCAAAGAGTGCCTCAGGGTGATGTCCACAGTGCCCAAACCAAAAGCAAGTACCCATGACTAGGAAATGCTTGTCCCAGACAGGGTGCCATGCCACAGGGTTCTTGCAATAAAGGCTGGCTTGTGGCGAGTGAGAGGGGGATGTGCTCACTCTTCTGTATTTAAAATGACTTAGTGCACCATGTGAAAATTCTGTTCAGTTAAATCTGTGCTGATAATGTAAGCCAGAAAAGCAGTGTAGTATATCTGTTTAGGTTGCTGAGGTTTGAATTATTAATATGGTGATTTTTCCCCTCCTTGTGTTGAGGAATTCAATTTGCCATATCCCATTGTTAGCATCAGCTGTTCTGCAGTGGATGAGTGTAAAGTGCAACTTTCATTGTGTTTTGCTTTGTTGGAAAGCTTTGAGACTACTGAACAATACTGCATAATTGCATTTTTTGCAGCCAAAAGGAGCACTGGAAAATGCCTTAAAAGGACATGCAAACAACATTCGGATGATTCATACCCAGCAAGTCGTTCCGCTAGAGCAAGCTATGGTAAAATATTAAAGCAATATTAAAACATATTTGTAGAAAATTTGAATCTCTAAATCTCTTAAATACAGTTTAGAAAGCTGGACTTTTGCTATTGTATAAGCATAGATTGCATTTGCATTGTGTTGGTGAAGAATAATCTGGTTAAAGTATGTGTTTAATAAATAGTTTTCCTACTTATAATACTACTGCTTTATAATACTGTCTAAAATCATGACCTTTTTCTTCCCCATTTTTTTTCTGTCTCTCTTTGTGGTTATATGTGAATAAAAGAGGAAGCAGGAGAGAACTTTACAAAATTCTAACCCTAAATCACTCATCTTTTTTGCTTACCATTTGTCTTCAGTAATAAACCATGAAAGTGATAACTACTTTTATTTCTTGGAGTTAGCAATCACCTAACAGTATTGGAATTGGCTGACGGTAGGATTTAGACCCAAAGAAATTTTTTTTTATTGATGCTATAGAAGATGTGAAAGGGCTGCTTCTGCCTGATTTTGCCAGGCACTGATTTGTACAGTATCGGGCATGTTAATCTCATACATGCTAGGTGTTGCTTTTTCCTCTACAGAACATGAAGACTTTTGGTTTATCCTAGCATCTGATACAGTATTTCTGCCCCTATCAAAGCCCTCATGTAGAAAAGCATTAGGTCATCTGTTCCACTCTGATTCTGTGCTGTTCTTTCCTAATTAACTCCTAATTATTCTCATCTCTTTTTCCTTTTACAAAACTGACTGTCAAGAAATATGTTAAAGCAAGGGTAAGTGCTTTTTCCCTTCTGAAATTGCACAACATAGAATTCTCTGAACACTTGATTCTGAATTTAACTGTTCTCTCTTCCCTCCAAATAAATCTTACTCCATTTATTGCTACTAACTTTAGTTAAATCTGAAGTCTTCCAGTACACAATTCATAACTACTTAGTGCTGTCGTTGAAATACTGATTCAGCAATTAAAAATACAATATATTAGTTTTAATACAACTGTTGTTACTATATATAATGTGATATGTTGTATTAGAAACAAAATAATCTAAAGAAGATCAAAGCATGCATATAATGTTAAAGCAGGTCAGCTTTTACCTGTAGTAATGACTTGAATCTCTTCCCCCACTCCTTTCTAATAGAGCACTTTAAATCAGAGCATTAGGTTACTGAAGAGGACATCATCTGAACTTATGGTAAGCTTTTCTTTCTGGCAACAGGAACGTTTTTATGTTTTAAATCCATCCACCACTTATGCAAGGCATATATTTTCAGTACAGCTTTTTCTATTTCTAGCTGTTCTGTTTTTGGAAGAGATTGTAATGCATTGAGGTAGTAACAGGGATTAGGTATCTCTTCTGCACAGCTTTTTCTACCCTGGCTTTCCCTTCCTTATAGAGGGGAGAAAAAAAGAAAAAAAAGAATGTTTGGGATATGTTTTTTGAAGTATGAATTGTGAACTTAATTGTCATGTGATAAGATAGACTTCAGTACAGTTCCATATATTGTGTTATTCATGTTCCTAAAAATCATAGAATCATAGAACCGTTTAGGTTGGAAAAGACCTTTAAGATCATCAAGTCCAACCATAGACCTAACTGTGCTAAGTCCACCAGTAGTTGTTTTTTCTAGAATCCGTGAATGCTAAACTTGGGGGGACAGCCAGGAAACCTCATTACCTTCTTGCTTCTGCAGCATCAGCCTTGCTGTGGAAACCTGGACCTGGCTTCCCCAGAGCAGCCCACGTTTCCCCTCTAAGTAGGAGTTAGTGCCTGCAGCACAATGAGACCAGCTGCCTTCACGTTCTGCCAGACTCAGGAGAATAAGCAACAGTATGGTTACTTTTCTGGCAGCAAAGCTTTCTGTTGCCACCGGCCTTCCTTGGCTGTGGTAACAAGAATCCAGCCATGCTAGCTAGCACTTGAGAGTCGTAGTCGCAACAACTTGATGGACCATACCTACCGCAGTTCTTCCCATTAAGGTTTTCACCCATCCACAGCAGCAGACCAGCTAGATTTCTTTTAGAATCTGTGATTTAAACCTGGATGGGGAGGTAAGAAGCTATGAAATAAGGTGTTGATAAGGAAAGGATGATGTTTGACCCCTTAAGTATATGTAAGAAACATCTTTGCAGTTTCAGGCTGTATGTATATTATCAGTTGTATGTGTTCTCTGGGAGACTTTTTGGGGTTGTACATATATTGAAGAAATGTCTCAATCCTTTTGGATATTTATTAGCAGCATATTCTAGCTGTATAGAATCATACTCCAGTAATCAAGATTTGTGATAGAATATGGCCCACTGTTTTCTTCCTGTGCACTGTGTATGTTTGTAGTATATATACATACATTGACGGAAATATTTCTACACTTAAGTAAAGGAAAGAGAATGGAAGAGAAAGCTGATCTAGTATGTAAATTACTTACATAGGTTCCAGGAAAAGATACTGTTTGTAACCACTGATACCTTCCTTTTTTAGTAGTGAGAGAATTTTCTTAGATGATCATGAATCCTGAACAGGCAGGCTCCTGTTCTGTCTGGAATTGCATGTTTTGTCCGGTTTTGACAGGACAGTGATGCTGGTTTATCAAGAGAATAGGTTCCCAACAGTGGCTGCAGAGCCTTTGTAACGGCCTGAAAAGGATTTATTTATATTAAACACCATTTCTTCCTCTCCAGGTTAAGGTGAAAAATGTCATTAGTGCTGTTAATGCTGCCCAGCTTCTCATAAATAACAACGCTTCTCTAGTTATTGTCCAGGTAAGCTTTATTTGATTAAAGTATATTAATTTATGTCATGGAGATAGAGGTTCACTTACTTTTGTTCACTTACTTTTGTCTGTTACTAGGAGACAAAAAAGTACATGGATACCATAGTTGGCTACTTCGAGCAGTACGTTGAGTGGGTCAAGGAGTCGGTAAGGTGCATTTACTTTATTGAGAGAAGCTGCATTTTAAAAAAATACATAAAAAAGCTAAATAATAATTAAAATCTTACTTTGATAGTTTGTTTTGTAGTTTCTGTTTGTAAGATATTTGTACTTATTATGAAGGGGAAAACTTGTCTTCTGTAAGTAGTTTTGTTGTGTTCCAAGTAGAATAGAAATGAGTTGGGTTGATTGGAATAAAATGCAAATTTAACTTAGGCTAGCCCTGGAAAAACAATACTGAAATCTACCATTTGTGCTAATATTGCACTGAACCTGATCCTGCTTAGTTCAAATTGATGTCATTAGCATCTTGTTTTATTTTTCTTTCTTCAGCTGCAGCCTTTGAGAAAGTAAGCTGATGTTTTAGAGATGTGTATGTTCAGCTGATATCCTATCCCACTGAAATTTATTTTGAATTTCGATAGGATGAGAGCTGACAATTTAGTAAACAGTATCTTTAACTGTAAGCAAGTTTTGGGATTCCTATTTTGTTCTGTTAGATACTTCAAATGGTATT
Source organism: Gavia stellata (assembly GCF_030936135.1). NCBI lineage: Eukaryota > Metazoa > Chordata > Aves > Gaviiformes > Gaviidae > Gavia > Gavia stellata. The sequence continues at coordinate 17,273,715 of NC_082598.1, read as the reverse complement.
TTTTTTCATCTGTCTTTCAGATTGCCATGGAGGTAGCAGCATGCAAGCCTATTGCCAATGTGATAGATACAGCAGTAGATATTTTTTTATGCAGCTATGTAACTGATTCTGTGGTAAGAAATGTTTTCTGTTACTCAGAATTGGGGCATCAAGTAGGAAAGTCTTTAAACATAAATCTGCCTTTATTTATTCTGGCTAGACTGTTCTGAAGTATGATAATAAAGTATCAAATCCAAAGTTATGCAAGGAGAAAATGTTCTGATCTGGATCAAGTCCAAAGCCAAACCAGTGCTGGACTTGTTTTAGGTCCCCATTAAACTTAGGCTTGTATTAGCAAGAATTCTGTAAAATTGACTGTTCTTACTAAATTTCTTCCAACTTGAACTGCAAAGTAAATACAGTACTATTGGTTTGGAACAAAAATTCTGGAAAGGGTGGGTTTCAGTTTGATTGCTTGATTCTGAAACACCTTGAAATGGAAAAGCATGAAGATCTGAAGTTTAAGCTGATGGGGCGGGTGCAGGGACTGAGTGAGAAATACCAACGAAAAACTTTCTCAAGTATCTTTCCTGCAATCTGAAAACCCTGAATGAGGTTTTGTCACTTGATTTATAGCAGATGGATCTTTGATTTCTTCCTGTACAGTGGAGACTTTGAGCATGACTGGTAGCAGTACATAAGGGCAACATTGGCTTTTTCATCTTGCCAAAAGAGCTTGGAAAGAGGATAGCATGTATTAAAAATAGCACAAGAAACTACGTGACTGGAAACCACCTAAAACATCTCCTAGCTGTTATTTAGCTTTATGGCACTTTTAGCCAGGTCCTAGTCATACCAACAGTAAATGCATGTAATCAGTCAAAGCCAAAGCACTCTAACCTTGGTAATGCTTAACCATGAAGTGCTTAACCTTGATAATGCCTAACCATGAAAACCTCCTCACCTGCCAGAATCATGTTGTACTCATTGATTATCTCATGTGTTACAGAGCTGCTGTTCTTTGTGCAGCTACTAGCCATCTGGTGGGAGATAGACCACAATTTTCCTGATGATAGAACTTAGCTGAGTCACTTATAAGTCAAAATGCCTCCAGCCAATACAAATCAAATTTGAAAAAACATCATTTTAACATCTGGTGATAACTCAGTTCAACTGTATGCTAATGGAATTAGTTACACAAACAGGCTGCAGTTAGCAAGTTAAAAAGTACCTTGAGAAAGTGCTGGAAACTCAGATTTTGACAAGAACCACAAGAAAGACAAATACTTTAAAATATCAAGAAAGGAAAAAGAAATAATGTGGCTAGTAAATTAATGCGAGACACAAAATTACTTTCTAGCCCAAGGCTGACTACATTGAAATAACTTCTTAGGGCGCTATGGCTGTGTAGCTTTGAGCAACTTGGGACATATTCCTGTTTGGCTACATTTGTAAGACGGTGGTGTTCTTTAGTTCACACTGACAGTGGAGAATGCTTAACGTGCTCTGTTCCACACTAATATAAGAAGCCTCAGATAGTCCACAAGACCAGTGCCACTAATATCTACTGTGTTCTTCCAGTAATAACGCTTATAATATCAAGCAAGGATTCAGTAACTTTTCTGATAAATTTTATCTGTAATCTTTTTTCCTGGATTTTGCTTTGTTTCAGAATACTTTCTGGTTTGGTTTGGGAGGCTCTTCAATATTTTTAATTCCTGCCATAATTTTTGCTGTAAAACTCTCCAAATACTATCGTAGAATGGATACAGAGGATGTATATGATGAGTAAGTATATATTCCTAATTAAGCTAAATGGCAAATGGATTGAAATGTTTTTTCTAGTGTCTCACATGAAGGCACTATAATCCTTAAACCTTGTGTGCTGTCAGGTTAGAACTGCATGTTCTAGTGAAATACTGCAGGTTTGGGTTGGTGCCTGCAAAGTGCTTCCTGCAGGTGGGCTTTGGTTGCCTTGACTTGCCATGATTCTGTGCAGGTATTGCCAGCTCTGACTTTGAGAAACTTATTTCAGAATGAGGTCTTCATATCTTTGTGTACAGTGTTTATATAAATATCTTCCAAATGTGCAAGTTATTAGCTTTGCTAAGTAACCTGTTAAGGTGAATTATGACTGCTTTGTAATCTCCCTGAATTAATTATTTGCTTTCTTACTGTCTTAGTTATTCCTAACCAGTCTTTCCTTTTTCAATTGCAGTTCCTCTGTCTCAGGGACTTGGCATTTTACTTTATGATAACTGTTCTTACATATTTTCCCATCAGTTTTGGTTTTACTGTTTTCTTTTCTACTCTTTGTTTTGCTCATTGTTCAGTTAGCCTGTGCACTGCATTTCTCAAATTTCATACTGGTCGTTTTTCATTACACATTCACAAGTCAGGAGAGCAGAAACAGGCATGTACAGCTAAAATTACTCACTTATTAGTGTCTAGTTAATTACACATTTTCTGTGTTTTTTAGTGTCGAAACTATAACCATGAAAATGTAAGACATTTTTGCTGGTATTTGTTAAAATTATTTTATTCAGGTGGGAGGGTTTGTATTTTTAATGTAACTTGTTACCTCTAAAGAGGTAAAATGTTCTGTTTCACCAGACTTTATATTAGAATATCCAATTCAACAAGAATAGCAAAATAATATATTCTCAAAAAATTAATTAAAAAATGTTAAAAAATGTAAAATTATAATTATGCCATAACTCCTGAATGTTACAAAGGAAAAATTATCTTCTATTGTACAGACACAGTTTATCTTTGCATATAATACCGTCATCCATGTACATGTCTTAGAAGCCATACTGTACATCGAGCATCTTATAGTTAACATGGTCTTTTTTGGTGTATTTATTTTATTACAGTACAGAAAATGGTAATAATGGTTATCATAAAGAGCATTTATATGGTATACACAATCCTGTTTTTACAAGGTAAACCAAATCTGAAACTGCATGCCTTCACGTGTCCTTACTTAACCTACTATATTAATCACCTCTCCAATTTTCTGCATGTTTTAAAGTGAATCAATTTATTCTCTATTTATGTTTTTTGCATGATTACTCACTATAGCAAGTGCTGTATGATTTCTATTTCTCAAATATTCTTTACGTAACAGCAGATATTGTAGTAATTTCCAGCAACTTAACAAAGCAAATGCCTAAATTTGATCTTAAAATCCAAGTAATTAGGTATTTATCTAGTGTAATGGGTGGTCCTACATTGATAAACATATTAAAATACTCTGATAGCAGTTGAAAGTGATAGGATGGGATGCATTCTTACTCCTGAGTTGTTTTATTTTTTAGACGGTGAGGAGAAGAGCTTTTCCTGTGCAAAAGGGAGGTGATCCAGGGTATGCAGAAAACATGAACAGGGAAAAATGGGTGTTTCTGCATGGGTAGAACTAGTGTAACATCAAAAAACAAGTTACGATTAAAAAGGAGGAGATTTGGGTTCTTTTCTGTCTCTACAACTTTTGTGCTGTAAAACCTTAGCTAGCTGTGAGACTTTCAGTTTCCATAGGTATAACATAGGATGTTCCGTAACTTCAATATTTGGTTTCCAAAATACCCGGGTTGCTTAAGGAAGGATCTAATTTATGATTGAAATCTGTAGCTCACTGTGCCTTAACTTGCAACTTCATGACTGAAAGTACAGTTTGAGTATTGGCAGAGGAGTAAGATACCACCATTCTTTCAGTAATGGGTAAATACCAAGAGAGCTCAAAGTTTGGAAGTCTTGGGAGATCTTATGGCTGCATCAGTTGTATATTATTATTTATTAGAACTGTATTTTACAATAGTTATTTACTGACCAAATCTTGATTCCACATTTCCTTCTGAAGGAAGTATTTATATATAACGATGTTTTTAGTGACACTTATGATCACGATTGTCATGGTCTGTCTATAACTTAAGGGCACTCCTTAATTTAACCTACAAGGTGTTTAATTCAAAAGTACTCTCCACTGGCATATCTAAGGACTCTCAATATTTTACATAAGAGGAAAATAATAATTGCTCAGGCCTTAGAAGTCCCTTTCTGATCTTTGAATCTTTAATATGAATGTTAATACTCTTGAGGTTCATAGCTTGTTTTCTGTGATATTTCAGATATTGATGAATAGTTTAATACAGTGTTCCTGAATAAGCTAAAAAATACTAACATAAAATAATATTTATAAGCTAAAAATTACTAACATAAAATAATCTTTTAAACAAAGACCCACTAGTTCAGTCCAGATTTCCTTTTCCTAAATTTTAAATTATTCAAAATGGGCTTCCAAAATGTAAGGATTCCGTTTGAAGCAATGCTGTCTTCTGATATGCTGAGATAATTTGGAAAACTGCTAATTATGAGATACATGCTTTGAATTTCTCAGTCTGGGATTTCCATAGCAATAGAGTCTTGTTTTTCTTTTTCATTTCAGCAAACTCTTTGCTTTTATACTATACTTGCTTTTTCTCATTTCCTACAGGTTATTTTGGGAGATACTTAGAGAGATAGGACTTTAAATAGATCTCTGTACACCTGTACTTTTGTGGGTGTAGAGAATCCCATAGGGTTTTTTTGTCCTTCGAAATCAGCTCGATTATTTTGCTGGAAAGAGATGCAAATATCTTTCTTTATAAATATGATATGTAAATACAAGTATGAGATCTATATGAGGTATGTTTATATTTGTATAGATATATCACACAGGTGAAGATACAAATAACCTCAAATGCAGCCGCCATTTTTGAGAGAGCAAAATTGGAGGCTGGATTAAGTTCTCAAAGGAGTGGTGTTGAATAGGTAATCCGAACATTTATTTCTGTCGTGAAACAAGGATAACCAGAAGTGTTGTTGGAGAAAACTATGAATCTATTTTCTCTTGTTTGAAAGATTCTTGATTAAATGGGTAGAAGTTTAAGAACAGTTTGTGCCAGCTGAGCTTGTTTCACCTTAGTTAGACACAGTATTTCTGTTCCCTTTGTGGGCAAAAGAAAATTATGGCTTTGGTTTGTGTTTTTTCTTGTATAGTTCTGTGGAACAGTGGTAACACATACTGGAAGCATAAAGGGGTAAGTAATAAGCTTTTTAAGTCAATTCTAGGTCTATTACTTTACTGTAACTACTTTACTATTTTTAAGAAGGCTGCTCTGCTTTCTGTAACATAAATGCTGTAAGGTTTAAAAATAAAAAAAAATTATTGAACATATTGCTGTTCATATGAAAATCTATGCCTTCATTCTGCTTAAATTACATTATAATTCTGTCTTCATCAAATTTTCCTGGTTTTGTGTTTTTTTCCAGGCTATATAAATGAGGCTCGAGATTCTTCTGTGGGAATATAACATTATTCTTCCAAGTGTGTCGGCATTTGCATTCATCTTTCAAATCCTGAGCCACTTGTTTTATGTGACCTGTACTGTAAATCCCAAATGTACTATTGAATGTTATGCCATAAACTACTGTATGGAATATTTTTGTGATCAGGGCACTGCCTCTCAAATACCACTGTTCAAGGCTTGAATTAAAATGGTTTTTTGTTTTTTACTTTTTTTACGCTGGGATTTCTACCTTACAGTATATAAATTAATTAGATTAACAGCCTTTGCCTAGCAATCCTCTGCCAGTTGGTCAAGTTCTTATGTTAAATTGTTGATTTGTGTTAAATACAGTACGTACATGTTTACATAAAAATACATTTTGTATACAGAGACTTTTGTATATACATTTTTCTTAAAACTTATAAGTGTTTAGTTAACATTTTAATATTGTATAATACTCTTCACAAATGAATTTACCAGCATGATCAGTGTTGCTATTTGGTGCTCTTGAATGACCACTTTGGACTAAATTTGAAGTGTAATGGGATCCACAGTGTCTCCTTGTGTCTCTGAAAATTTCAGTTGCAGTTTTGTTTTCTCCCTCTTTTTTTAATTATTTAATATTTAGTGGGTTTTGCAGTATAGACCTAAAAGGGACTTTTTTTGGAGAAGTTTTGTTTTGAAACTCTTTGGGTGGGAGGGTTGGACATGTGTGTGATGTGTAATACAGTGAAAAAGCTAAGCTTTCTAGAGTTCAGTAGTACTCAAAAAGAGCATGAGAGATGTCCATATGTTGGTGATTTTTAGAATGCTTTATTTTCTCTGTCTCCCTTTTCCTCATTCACACTCACTTCTATAATGTCCTTAATAGTATCACTGTTAAGCTGTGGCTCTTTCAGGGGGCAGTGATACTATTTTTGCTAAATAATTTCAAAATATGATTTCCAATATTGAAATTCAAACGTGTTTAGCAATTAGAGTCAACATTTGTACTGTTAGAGTTCTTGCCTTGAATTTAGGCATTACGGTTGCATTGCTGAATTAGTTAACAGCAGAATTCATCAACAAGGCCAAAAGTATCTATGTTACTAGAATAAAACGTTTCGGTGGGTGAAGTAATTGGATATATTGATCTAAAATAGTGTCTCTTCATATATCAGTATTGTTAACTTCGTTTCCAATAAGGTTCACTGGCTTGAAGTAGAGATAATCCTGTAAATCATTCATATAATTTTAAAGAAATGCTGAAAAGTCTTTATTCTGGAATAACCTTAAATTTTTCATTTTTAGGTGATGATAAATGGAAACATTTCTAATTGACAGTATGTAGCATATTTGTATAAGTAACGTTCAGAACTGCAGATTTTTAAAAGTTTCTATTTTTAATTTGAGAAAATGTTCCCAGTTCATTTAAATAAAAAAAACTTGCTTAACTACCTGATGTTTGATTCTCAATTGTTTTGTTGTGTAGACCTGTCTCAGAAGAGTTGCACTAAGTTAAAATCTATGAAAATTTTTTTTAACCTGATTAAGAATTTCTGCTATATTTTACTTTTATTGATGACTTTAGCTTAAGGAAGTTGAGCCAAAGGACTGGAGCAGGAAGGACTGAAAGAACATTGACTTTGGCTGAGGGAGCTTCCAACTTCCACAAAGGATGTGATTTATGCAAAGATGGTAGGATTCAAGCTAATGAGTTGTGGAGGATATCCACATACCCTGCAAGTGCTCAAGGTGTTACCGCTTGCCTCTGTTGTTGTTTCTGTAGCACTGACAGGAGAATGAAGCGTTTGCCAGTTCTTCAGCTCCCATAGTTCACTGCTGGCATCCTAACTTAACTTGTGAAAGGACAATTGTTTTCCACTGGTGTAATGGACCATGAGCTGTTTCATCTGAAGCACAGGCAGACAGAGGACAAGAATCTCGGATGGGAGTGAAACAAACGCTTGGCAGTAATGTATTAACTGTAATAACATAAATATACCAGGGCTCTTGAGTCCAAGCTTTGGTATTTCTCCTTATCCTTGTAGTCTGATTTGTTTTTATGATTAAGCTTCTAAAAACTTTCAGAACAAGAGATCTGAAACTGTTATAAAGTAACTTTAAAGTCGTTTTGAACTCTTTAGTAATTATTAGAACAAGAGAGACAAATGCCTTTAGTTTCTAGTCTAGGAACTGTCAGTGCTGTTGTGCATAACCAAGTATAAATAGTACATTTTTTTGTCAAATATTAGGAGGTCTTTGAGTGCTTGCATTAGGGATTTGAAATCCTTGAAATGAAGTGTGAGGTGGGCAACGAGATTCTTCTGGCTGGGTGGATGGTGTGTGAGAAGACTCCCCAGAAAACAACAGAAAAGTGAATTGTAAATCTTAAGTAGGCTTACACCATTGCTGCTTCTCCTAAGACTTGACTGGAGAGCCACACCACTGTGCTTTAAAAGAGACAGTCAGGAGGAACAAATGGCATGAAGCTAGAAATGAGACCTCTACTTAAAAATGTTGTTAAAATAGCCTTAGAGAGGGGATGAAAAGAAAACAATGTTGTTCTCTGCGTCAAATGGTATTTAGTCTTGGGGAACTTCATGACATGTTCACTGGAAGAACAAGGTTCAGGCTACCCAGAATGGCTGTGGCTCCATCTTTCAAGCAGGCAGCTCTCAGACTAGCTGGGGTTGCCACAGCAGCTAGGGACTCTATTGTCAAGTATTAGAGAAGCATTTTTTTGCAATTTTATTCTTTTCTTCCGCTTCACTCTCTGTGTTAAATGAATGCTTTTGCCTTGGTATTTTCTTTAGCAATACATATTGAGTGGCTAGATATGCAAAATGTTATTCTATTCCATTATGTATAGCCATTTTTAAACCCAGGGTTTCTAGATCTCCACAGTTACTAAGTTATTAAGCATACCTAAATAATATGACAACTCTTCCAGAAGCTGTTCAGGTCAGGCTCAGTGTAGCGTACATGTCTTCGAAAGAAGTGCCTAGTGGGGTCTTATTAGCCAGAAAAGTACTGTGGCTTGCAACAGCATGGGAAGGATTTTTCCTCATGACCTCCTGAATGCCAAGGGAGTTACCATGATTTTCCTTAGCTCTGCTTTTAGTTACTGCAGCAGAAGCTGCTAGTACAGGATTCTTCACTAAAATATTTCTATTTTCTTGCCTTTGTTTTGTGGCAGTTTTACAACTCATTTATTATGAACAGGAAAATATCTATTAAAAAAAAAAAACAACCAAGAAACGTGCTAAAGCACAAATATCTGTCTGACATGTTCTGGGGTCTATTCCCTGCTGCTGAGACCCATGGTAAGCTAGTTCTATTGTCTTGCTCTGTTGGCTTAAAATAACGCATGGTGTGACAATGATGATAAAACTTCCAAATGTTCAGTTTATGTTTAGGTCTGTAAGACCTTATTTTGCTAAAGCTTTATTCCTTATCTTGCTTAAATATTGCAAGTCTGAAAGGATGTTCAGTTGATTCTTCCATGTGTCCCCACTGCATGTCACATGCTGACAAAATGAAGTACTAAAGTTGCATCCTTACTGTGCAAATCCACAGAAAACCTGTTCCACAAATCAGCCTTTATTAGTAGGACATACTTATAATCATTCAGATGTAGCTGTATAGATTTCTTTGGCACTTTTATCTTTTTTTTTACTTCAATATGGTCTTACAAGCTCTGGCATGAAGATAGCTATAAAGCAGGTGGAGAATGGAAAATATCTGTTAAAAATCAAATATGACATGTTTATCCTGGATAGGAATGTGCTTCTTGGTTATACAACTATCATTCCATATTTAACTGCATTTACAAGATTTGTCTTGTTACCTTCTTGGGAGTTCACAGGTTATTCGACACTCCCTCAGGCTATAAATTGTGGGCACATGCCTACTGAAGTGTGATTTATTATTTTAAAAAAAAAAAAGCTTACATCCCAGGTTTCACTGGAAAGAGGCTTCTTTGTGCACCAAGCCTTTAAATTGTGAGCAGCCACTTACTGCTTTCACTTTTTTGGATCGTGTTGCTCAAGGATCTCGGTCAACTCTCACCATGAAGAGTTTTGCTCTTCTTTTCCTAGTAGTGATCTGTGGCGTGGGAGGATTGGGACAGAAGCTGAAGCCAAAGAAAAGAAGCAATGGTGAAGAAATCAGTTTTCGAACTAAAACCAAAGATGTTTGCACAATGAGCATGAGTGGGGACGAGGAGATGAAACTTAGAATTGAATGCAGAAGCCAAGGCATGTCCTACTGGTGTGAATTCACTGGCAAGCCATCAGTCTGTCGTGCTTTCCGAAACAATCCAAAGATTTACTGGAATCAGATCGCCATGGGACTTAGAAAGCTCCCACATGCTTGCGAATCCACACAGGTGTTGAAGACAACCATGTGCCAAAAGGCTCCCACAGAGGCTCTCATGAAGCAAATAGCTGCTGGTATGGAGCCAGAAGATCTAGCAAACCAGGGTGAATCAGTCCAGAAAACTTCCACTTCTATGAGGGGAGCAGGGAAAAGCTCTGTTAAGAAAATAGGAAAACCTCTAATACTACCTCTTATAAAACCAACCCAACATGGTCAAGGGTCTGAAAATGAAACGGAAGCAATGAAACTGGCACGGGAACATTGCTGGGAATCCCTGCATGGTTTCTGCTCCTACATTATTGGCATCTTTAGAGGTTAAGGATTTGATTCAGGTAAAACTTCCATCTTGAAGCACAGCAGAATATACCTAAGAGTAATCCTGTTGTAGTCTTGTTTTATTTTGATCTTGGGGGTCTCAGGGGTGTGGGCAGGGAGGTTCTAGGCTCACTAAATCACTAAAATCTACCGTGGCAAAGCCTGTACTCTGGCTTCTGAGGGGCTGGGCAGCTTAAATTCCTACGGATGGCTACTAGTTCAGGACTCCCTGACAGCCTCCTATGAGGTCTCTAGTATGTACTGAGATGTTTGTCCTGTCTGTTATTAATCCTATAGTATTTCAGTTCTAACTTTGAATTGGGCTTGTTTTCTGCCTTCTGTCATTCCTTCCCTCTTGTGCTGACTTTTGGATATAAGCCAGCGAAGTGAGATAAATAACAAATGCATCAGCTAGAACAATTTAAAAATACATTCAGAACTTGAAATGCAAACCTGCTAATTAATAATTAACCATTTTAATTTTAAAAATTAGTTCACAGACAACTGGCAGAAATTAGTAATACCTAACAGACTGTCTTGGTTTGCGAGGCTTTTTCTGTAGAGGCGATAGGGGATCGCATGCAGGCGCTTGCCTGGTAAGTCTCAGGTTTTCAGCCAGGATTTAAAAAGGCAAAGCCCTTGCAGAAATGATTGGTTTTATACCCACTTCCATTTCGGCTCAGAGAGAAACCTAGGAGCTTGGGACTAAATCTGGCAAACTTTTGACAGAAATGGGAATATATGCAGCATGAGCCAGCAAGTGTTTAGGCTGCTGCTGATCTTACTTGTGCTTAATGCAGCAAAGTGACTAATTTTTTTCTTTTTTTGTTTTGCAGAGCAAAATTTTTACAGCTGAAGAAGGGTCCTTGCAGTAGTTTAATAATTTAGATGTAAGAATTTTGGTTTAAAAATAAGTCATATCTTTAAATCTTGTAGCTGTTTTCTCTTTGCACCCCTAAAACAAAACTTTAACAGCCCTGAAAAATGCATGAAACTGGGGTGACTGTACTTAAAGTGTTAGGATAAACTAACTGTTCCTAGGTCTGTTACACACCAAGGTGTACTGCATTTCTGTAACCAAGACTCCACTTTAAGAGTGCTGACCTTGAATAGGTTTTTGTGTGTGCTGATTTGCTTCAATTTGTTAGAGATGAGAGCTGTAAATGATGCTACAGTTAGCGCAAACAATAAAAATAAGATTTTTGAAAATATGCTCAGTGTGCTTTCTTAAAATTTTAAATGGTGCTACTTGTATAAAGTCATGGTATTTGTTTCTTAGAGATTGTTGGTAGAATGTGTAAGAGAACTTACACGTCTGAGTCATTACTTTCCCACTGTGAACATGTTTTCATTAATGTTTTCACTGTTGTTATGTTTATATTACAGTGATAAGTTTCAGCCAGCAGGGGAAAAAAGATTGGAGAAATAAGAGTAATGTAAGAATACATTTCTAAACATAGCAGATTAGAAGTGTTCATCTGTGATGCGTCTGCAAAGTTCAGTGTTATGAGGATCTGTTAGTGGTAATATTAATGTTTGGATTCAGTAAATATTCTGAAAGGTAACTCATATCTATGCATTTGGGCACTTGCATAAATCTCATAAAAACACAAAAGAAGACCTAATAGCCTGTTGTCAGAGAGTGCAACACCTTTATATTCAGATTATTTTTAAAGTGATCCTTTTTGTTCCCAAGTGAGCTTTGCAGCAGGGATATAACTGGAAAAACTTCGTACCACAGAAATTAGTAGTGCTCTATATTTGCCGTTAAACAGTTTCTGCAAGGCATTTGTTACACTTAAGTACTTCTCCAGCTTTACTCACAGATTTGTAGTTCTCACTTCATAATTCCAGATCGTGACTGTCCAATCACCAAACTTTGTGCTTTGTACCAAAAAAACTTGAAGTAGTTTTCTGTCCCCAAACCTCTTGAAACATATGGGAAGGAACAGCAAGTAATGAACACAGGATCAGTGCGGAAGGTTGTATGTACAAGGCAGAAAAAAAGCTTGAATGCTGATAAAATGCAAGCTCAAGCAAATCTGTGTTTTTTGTCAACCGTAAATCTAATGTGTTTAATCTTCATTTGTAACTTCAGTTACCCTTGCCAGGCTCTTGTGCTGTGAGTAAAAAAATTGTAGTAGTACACCTATTCACTTATTTCTGTCATAGAAATGTATATAATTGTTTGATTTGCAAATATGCAAAATGCGTCAAAGTGATACTTGGTAACTATTTGTAAATGCTAAGGGGAGGCTGAGGGTTTTCTTGAGCTGAGTTTTTAAAAATATTTTATAACTCCTCTTTTTGTACGATGCAAAATCCACACTGCAGAGTGAATATTTTGCAGTAATATCCACTACAACAGTAAAGACCTCAAAAATGAAACAATGTCTTGCATTGAGAGAAGTCTGGGAGAATCAGTCACACACCATACTGATAGCAGGAGAAAAGAGGAGGTTTCATCAGTTCACCAAAAGAAAATTTTCCCCTTTATGCCCTCTTCTATTTATATGCACTGAGCACAGAAGGCAGCAAAGTTGTCTGACACTTTGTAGAACTCTTGATGATACAGTCTAAAATACATGGCCATTGTTGATTCTGCTTAGTAGAGGACAAATGTCATACATACTTGCTAGTGCCCTGTTTCCTAGGGAACTCTGATCGTTTCAGTAGAGCAGAGCTCCGCTGCATAGGGCTCTGTGCTTGGCACTATGTTGTCTGGAATGACCACCTGAAGCTTCACTGTTGAAGTGGAAACTAGAAATCAAATAGTCTTGCACCAAAGGCCCCTCTTTCATGAAATGCTTTTTGTAAAATATCCAGGATCCAAAATACATAGTTAAGCACTAAATTTTACGAAAAGGTGAAGATTTTGGTACTAAGGTGATGCATGGCTCGGATTGCATTTCATTAGGCAACGCTATGCGCCCTCAGCAAGTCATTTAAGTATAATGATTTTGCTTTCAAAATGTTTAAAAATTGGATGTAACTGAAATACCCCACCTTAGTGTAACAGTGCCATGATTGTATCAGCTACTTTACTATTTAATTGTGTTTAGCACTAGAAACGTAAGTTGTGACATTTCAGTTACCTTCTTGGTATGAAAGTGCTATTCATTAATGAAAAGATGAATTGAGAAGTGTTTGTGGTGAGTTTAATGCAATCTTCAAGTACGTCGTGAATGAATGAAACCTGCTGTTTCATACGTTTTAGGTTAACCTGTTAGTCCCCGTATATGTAAGTGCCTCAGGAAATTCGCTGAAGTGGAGATGGAATGTATCTTTATTTTCTTGACAGAGGAACAGCAGGCAAAAATGTTTGTCTGGATTCCTGCAACCAGAGAGACCCCTGATATTCAGGCCCACTGCTTCTGCTGCTAATTCAGTGCAACGTGAGGTAGTCCACCTGCCTCAAGATCCTCACATTTAGGTGCCCACAAAAGCGTCATGAGCATTCGCTACTTTGACAAGGTAAGCCTCCAAGAAAAGCAAAATGATGTGTTTGGAGAACACGTGTATAAAAAGATGTGTATTTAACACACATGGTTAAGATCCAAGAAAGACTGGAGAAAGTCTAATGGAGAGCCATGAGGATGGTCGGGACTGGCATGTACTCTTGTGAGGAAAGGCTAAGGGAATGGGTCTTGTTCAGCCTGGAGAGGGCTTTAGGGGGGGACCTAACAGCCACCCCCCAACGAGGAGGCTATGGAAAATACAGAGCTAAGCTCTTCACTGACATGTGTGATAGGAGAAAAGAGATCATGGTCACAAATCGATACAGCTGAGGTTCTGACTTGGTGTAAGGAAAAACATTCACTGTAAGGAGAATAAACACAAGAGCAGGTTCCCCAGAGCGGCTCTGGAATCTCCATCTGTGGAGCTTTTCAGGATCAGCTGGACAAAGTTTAAGCAACGTAGTCTGAATTCACTGTGACCCTGCTTTGAGCAGGAGGTTGGACTACAAACCTCCGAAGGTGCCTTCTGGCCTGAATGATTCTATGATTTACAATGGAAACACAGAAGAAAGCTTAAAAGTTCTGGTTATTTAATAATGAACACCTCTGTTAGCATCTGTGTCTCCTTAAAGTACAAAAAAATGCTCTTGGTCAGCCATTCTAATCATATCAAATCGAACAAGAGAGACAATTTCCTTAAGTATGTTCTGATGGCAGATCTCATTATAAAGTCAAATGCATCGTCTTGGATAACTTCATGTTCAGTGCCTCTGTCTTTTAGTACATACTTTTATTTAGCCTGGTTTTGACAGCAGAGAAAATCAACAAGAAATTCAGGTGTTAAGAACACTGAACATCAGGTCTCTTTGCCTTAAAATCAAGTATCCAAAACTAAAAATCGCTGTTTGCAGTGTGTCGGTTATTTGAGTTAAAGTAGACCAAATCCACACCTCAATAATAATGCCGCTTAGTCTGCCTGTAAATCATCTCAACTATGCAGTAGTGCACTCTGGTGTTTTTTGAGAGAATCGTTTAGGTATGTGGTATGGTCATTCTTGCATGGTTTGCAGTCTTACGTTTTGCATTCTGAATTTTTCAATAGGTGTCGTAGTTGATGTGGCATGGATTTTAGGGACAGAGATCTTCCACAAAAATAAGGCGGCAAAGGAAAAACTAAAATTTCCCAAAGTTGCCTGTTGCAATTCCTGCTTCTTTAGGAGCTTTATGGTTGTCGATTTCTTTTTTCTGTTTCTCTTGCTGTTACTTTTCCCAATCTCTGCTTTCTTCTCTGAAGAGGAGTCAGATGCAGCACAGATTTCTTTTGGCTTTCTCTGCTTTTCCCCTTACAAACAAGAGAATTGCTCTTATCAGACTTCACAGATCATTTTAGTATGACAAGAAGTATGTGATACATATACAAAAACAGGGATAAGAAAACAAAGCGGAAGAGATGCAGTCAGTACAATGACAAGACACGGGTGTTATCTCATGGACGCGCCAGATCAGACATACTGAGAATCTATTTATTTCCCTTTCACATCTTGTATACAAAGTTAACTGCATAAACATTAGGCAGGAGGCCAGGTGCTGAATTTCCGGAGTAGCTATATTACAGTATGTACAGAGCAAGAAAAAAATGAAGCCGGTGTCTGATTTGGAGCAGAAGCTCGTGTTCCCCTCCCCGCCTCCCTCTCCGCAGCAGCTTATAAAACTGTTTGCATAACCAGCTGCTTGCCATAGGCGTCCCACCCATGGTCCGCTCCCATTGCCTCCGGGCTTACAATGATTGTAGTCAGGAGGGGAAACAGAGGTGTCCTTTTAGGTCTGCTGGCTGCAGACGTAAAAAGCTGCATTACTCTGTCGCCCGTAAAAATTAACGTGCGAATGGTGAAATTGGTTGCCCCTTTATTTGTCTTACCAGCGTAATGTGGTGTGTGAGGGGGCCCTCCCCACAAACACTGCTGTAATAGAATTAAGAATTTGCCCTGGAACTGAAGAGGGCTAGAAACGTCCCGCTGAAGGAAAGGGCGAACAAAATTCAGGCTCTGAACTCTGTCAGAGGGGCCTCACTGTTTCCTCTGCCAAAACAGCCCGGCGGGCAGGCGGGACTGCTGCCCTCTCGCCCACCCTTCAAGGCAGGCGCAGGCCACAGGGGTGCTGTCACCGAGGTACTGAGGTGATTCCCCATCTTCTGCACTCTAGAAATTTAACAAGGGAATCCACAAATTCGTGTTTGCAGCTGGGGAAGGTTATTTCATGCCCTCGTGATAACATGGGAGACCTGGCCCATTGTGGGAAGGTGGCAGGAGGGAAGAGTGGAGTAGGGTTTCCACATCTGTGTGCAGAAAACATTACCTGAGACTGTCATGGCTCTTTTGTGTCTCAGATGGCAAAATGAAGCTGAAGCTCAAGTGCTTGAGCAGCAGCTGTTTTTGTGCAGGGAAGAAGTTGCATGGCCTCCATGAGGGTCATCTCCTGAGTGAGCTGCCCGGGGCCCAGGTGGGAGCAGGCTGTGCAGGCCCTGGGGGGCTGCGTGCTGTTGTGTTGTGGGGCCATGTTGCAGTGTTGGGGTTGGGTTGTGGCTCTGGGGCCCTGAGCGGTGCCGGCAGATGTAGGCAATTTAGCTGTTCTGCAGGGTCCGGCTGGGAGCAGCGGTGCTCAGGGGACGTGTGGCTGGCAGGACCCTGACGGGGCCCGGAGGCCAGAGCCGGAGAGACACCGACGTCCTTCAAGTCATGTTGGTGAGCTTGGACCATGGGGTGGTGGGTTTGCCCCAAGGGTGGATGTCAGAGCAGGCTGTGGAGACGCGGTTAGTCAGGGCGAGATCTCCGTCTTTTCCCCAAGACCTGCCTCAAATGCTGCTGTCCCCCATGACCCATCATGTGCCACTTTATCTCATCAGAAAGGTGTTCTAAGACCTGTTGTTAAAACCTGTCTATAGAAATCCACATTGTACCTGCCATGAAGTTAAGCTCCACCACAATGACAGGAGATGATTTTCGCAATATACCAGACAAGAAAAGGTAAGAGCCATTGAGTAAGAGCACCAACAAGGAACATCATCTGTAGCCATCTGCTTCCCCTGCCTTCTCGGGCCTGAAATCTTTTACATAGTTGGAATCAATTCAATAGCCTTTGGGTTTGCTTCATACTGATCGCATGGCGTCTGGACATCTTCTTGGCTAAGGGTGAGTCAACAACTGAAAGAAATCAGAAACACTGTTTTCCTTCAGCTTAGGGACCTATAAAACTTTTTATAGAGCGCTACATATTTCACCTCAGCAGCAGCAGTGTCCTTTAGTGGCAACATACTTCATTTGAAGTGCAATAGATCAATCACACTGATTTGATGGAAAGGGCAAACTTTTTTTTTTTTCTTCCTCACTGTTAATCATTTTTCTGTGGAGGCTTGTGTCATAAGTGTTTCTGACTTGAAAAGAATCCAGGATCCAAAATTAAAGATTACCTTAAATCTTTACCACCAGACAAATTATTCTTCTGGGTATATCATGGCCCTCTTTAAACATCTACATATTAGTTGAACTCGAATAGCGAGGAGCAATATATGACTACTTGGTGGCTTCGGCATAATTTACATGAGCAAAGAAAATACACTGTCAAGGACTAGAAAGCAATGTAGAAAACTGACTGCCTCCAGCATCTGTGAGAAGAAAGGTACGTCGTAAATATCTGAGCGAGAAGAAGGAATTCGTCTGAAAAGGAAATCCTCAGGTAATTAATTTTCCACGTCATCGTCGTGTCTATGTTTTCTGCTGCGTTATCTAAAAGTTATTCAAAACAAAAATAATTGTTGCTATTTAAAGAGACAGAGAACAATTTAATTGCTCGTGTGCTTTCTACAACAGCTTTGTGTAAGTGCATCACTTGTCAGCCTGTAGGCCTGGAAAGGAAAACTGAATACAACAGAACACTGAACGCAGCTAGAAGTTAGTTTCTCAGTTGTAGAAATTGTTTAAAATTGTAATACATTTTATTTCCACATTGCCTTCTATTTGTACATTTCAGGATGTTTACAAAAAAAGAAATATAAAGGTAACTTTCTTGATCTCTCTGACATAGACACGTATCATTATCCATCTTTAAAAGGTTAGGAAACAGACATGTAAGGGGCCTTCTGACAGCAGATGTTTCGACAGAAGCTAGTATGTTAAACAGTGTTAGCTGTGTATTTAAGCAGAAACAAAAATTTAACACACGTTTTTGAAATTCTACTGGATGAGTACACACATGGGGACAAAGTCCACCCCTCACTTGCCCCAGCTTTGGACCTTGAACATGCAGTGAGGGCTCTCAAGCAGAGCCAGCCCGTTACACAGTTTTACTGTGGCTGTAATCAGTAGGTTATGCATATAGATACAATAATGAAATTCTACACTTCAAACTCCATCTCTTTCTCACGTCTTGCTGCTTACAATTTTATCTGTTTGCATATCTGTTTGTCTGCATCTCATTAGTTCTTCCAACCGCAAATCTGTCATGCAGCAAAGTGCAGATTAATATATATAGTGTGTCCATTGAATACAGACCTGCCTATGTATGCCAGCAAATAGTTTAATGTAAATCTCCCATCTGAATGCAACAGTTTTTCTCTGGTCTAGTTACATTTATATTTAATTAAAGCCATTACTCTTTGGTTCTTTCTGTTCATTACCTTAAATATAATAATTTAGAGAAGGGAGAAAGACCTGATAAGGAGAAGAACAAAAATAATATTTAAAACCTAGTCTGTATTTTTATATTAAAAAAAAAAAAGCCTTGTACAAATAGTAAGCAACTGGTCTGGGGTTGCTGCAGGAACAGAGTACATATTGATGGGTTAACAGGAAAGGGCCCTTGAGAATGCCAAGATTTCACTGATTATTCCAAAACTAAAATTTACAAGTGTCTACATGGTGAGAAGACAGCAATGAGAAAGGTTGCTTTTGCCCTTTGTAGTCATTCTATTTTATGCCATCCTTAAAATAAATTACAGTTTGAAATGATTTTGTGAGATCATTTCACAGATTTTGTTTGTCTGCAAAAATCTCTTTTTGTTCTTTCAGAGCAGAAACTGTCCAAATGTTGTTATTTTTTTTCTTGATTTCAACCTAATGCTGGAGTGAAAGAAGCCTATCTGGTGCACCCCATCTTACTCCTTACCATAGCGGTGGGGCAGCCATCGAACCCTTTTGTGCTGTAGACCGTGGTTATGCAGAAGGCTTCAGTCAGCAGCTTATCCTAGTTCAGAGCAGCTTTGGGCTCTTAGTGGTGCTGAAATGAGGAAGGACTAAGGTTTCTTTGCTGAGCTCAAATGAGGAAGGATTAAGGTTTCTTTGCTGAGCTCAACTATACTTCAAAAAGCTATAAAATACTGTTCTCAAAAGGAACTGGCTAGCTCCATTTATTTTAAGATCTGAGGTCAAAACCTGGCCAGTGCTAACAGAAAGAATCCCACAACCATCCCTACCTATTCTGAGGCCTAGCTTAAGGAAACACTTTATAAAAGTATCAGGAAAGAGTGCTCTACGATGTATGAATTGCACTCTTGTACTAATCAATAGCAGATGTGAGTTCAGATCATTGGACATTTATTAAAAGTGTGGTTTGCAGGCCAAATGTCGTCGCACCTAGTGTCTCTCTTTTTTCCGTATTTTCCTCCATTTCCTATTCAACCTCAAACCTTCAATCAAAAGTATTAAACGATAACTTCTTGTAAGTTACAGGCATACATTGGGTATCCTTGTGATAACTGAAAGCTATCTGAACAACCTTTGAGAACGCTGGCCATTTCCAGTTCAGCTGTGCCAGTGCTTACTCTCCAAAATTCCTGTGGAGTATCAGGGGTTTCTCTTTTCTTACCTTTTCTGTTTGCCTCAAACCTAATGCTTATCAGTGTTTAATGAAGTCATTTGGACTGTGTCATCAATATGCAGCTAATATTCACTATCTGTTAAATAACTGTTTTAATTATTGCATTAAATAATCTAGGATGCAGTTTCTGAAGCCTGTGGACAGGCAGTGTGGGAAGTGGTTATGGGAAGGCTGTTCTTTACTAGATACAGCCTTCAGCCCTGTTCCCAACCATCAGGTTAGTTAACCAGGATTTAGGTCCTCTTTACCAACATACAGGAGAAAATCCCCGAATTCCCTGATAGCATAAAGTAGGACATAGATGTGAGATTTCTATACAGGCACACAAGAACAAATAGAATTAAACATGAGTAAAAAGTTAGTTTGCATAATTCGTGTGATAACAGAGGAAAAAAGGGTAATTTAAACTAGAATTGGAATTCTAACACTGCAGCATTAGCAGTGGCATTCTGATGTACAGAATTACTGCACTGCTTTTCACCCATTTTCAGAAAATGGGTTTCTGGCTGAACAGTATTGAATACCTCTAAAAAATGTCCTAAATATTCAGAATACTGCTAGTCCTCTGCAAAACCACAAAAAAAATTATTCATACCTAGTGTTTAGGATTATTAATTTCTTGTTGGTTAATGATCTCCACATGGAGGAGCTGTAGAGTTAGAAATGATCCGAGAAAAAAACACTTAATTTTTGAAAGAGCAATATAGTCAGAGACATCATATCTTCTCTTGGTTAACAGAGCAACCCCCAAATCTATCATAAATGCTGAGGGATGTGTGTCCTTTCAGCTTTTGCTAACCATAACAAGTTGCACTAGCACTTGGAAAGATGGCTCAAGAAACCTTTTTCTTAATGGCTTCTATTCACTATATACCCAAACACGCTGATCTCGGTAAAATTAAAATGGCAAATAAAATTTGTCCATACCCTTTGTCCTTTCTCTGTGCCTTCAGAGACTTATGTCAGATGTGAAAATGCTGAAAGCTACCAGCCCACACGGTAGCTGTGAAACACAGTCCTTTATAGTCATTCTTCTGACTTGCTGAGCTTTCAGCAGGACTTTTTGGAGCCCCTTCTGGATGTGAGCTCTTGAGCCTTACAGCCCAAGTGTGTTTAAAGGATGCTTATACTATGTTTCAAGGATAACCCAAAGATTATGGAGGATAAACTTTATGGCTAATCCTGTGAGTGCACAGGCCAGGCTATGGTGGCTGACGTGACTTGTGGAGACATAGTTTATGTTAGCCCAAGATCACTTTTTCCATATAGCTGAAACAGTTTCTTCAAATGTAGTAATCTAAATCAGCAAAGGAGTTGTCACAGCTGTGACTGTACCTTGCTGTCTTTGCTGTGATAACTGTTGCTGTTTAGAGGCATGGAGCCAAGGTGGTATCGGTGTAGCTTGGCCATCAGTATTTTTAGCGAAGGGGAGTTCTGCACATGGACTGAACTCTCTGTTGGTTTCTGTCCAACTGGAAATAAAAATTTCTGTTAGTTATTTGCAGGATTGAAGTCTCTGTGGTGGGTTGACCCCAGACAGAGAGGAAGCAGCCACCAGCCACTCACTCCCCCTCCTCAGTGGGATGGAGGAGAGAAACAGAAGAGCGAAAGAGAGAAAAAAATGTGGGTTGAGATAGGCAGCTTAATAAGTGAAGGGAAGAGGGGGAAAAAAACACCAGGTGATGCAAAGACATTCACTCTACACCTCTCACAAGCAGGCTGATGCCCAGCCAGTCTCCAGGCAGTAGCTACTCTGGAAAGACTACCCTCAGTTTTATTGCTGCGTGCAACATCATATGGTATGGAATATCCCTCAGGTCCCTTTGGTCAGCTGGGGTCAGCTGTCCTGGCTGTGTCCCCTCCCAATCTCTTGCCCACCCCTAGCCTACTCGCTGGAGAGGGGGCAGAGTGTGGAACAGAGAAGGCCTTGATGCTGTTTAGTAATAACTAAAACATCAGTTTTAGCACTGTTCTAGTCACAAATTTAAAACATAGCACCATATAGGCTGCTATAAAAAATTAATTCCATCCCAGCCAGACCCGGCACCTCTCCTATACCATAAAGTCCCTGGTTTTCCATTCCTGGTATCTGATTTCCTTTCTCCGGAACAATTTCTTGGTTCCTGTTTCCTTTTTCCTGCTATGTTTAAAAAGTGTACTTGAAATGAATGTTTGTTCCATAGCAAGTGCTAGAAACATCTTGCTGTGCTTGGAACCAGTGCTAAAACCCACAAAATTACCAGGCACTGATAAACTCCCTCTGCACACATATATATGCACCCCTTATTTCAACTAATATACTATAACGGAAGGAAGAAAACTATTCAATGCTTATTGTATCACATTATAGATAAATCTGTGTATATATGCACATGTATATTTATTGATACAGCTTAATTAATTTACAGAACAGCTTTAAGCTTTATGGAAAGGATCCTGAGAACAGATGAAGACCAGAGTTGTCACTGATATCAAAACCAGAATTTTGAAAGTCCATCTATTCTGACCAGGACTGCATTAGAGAAAAACTCGAAAGGAAATCTAAGTTGCTTTGATTTCTTAAAGTAAAAGGTAGAAAAGATAATTGTTGCATCTTCCTTGAAAAAAATACTGTTGATTATATCAGTTCAGATCAGATGTGGTTTACAGAAGCCCAGACGCAACCTCAAAAAAGGTGGTCAGCAGGTAGGAAAGAATTTCTTTCTAATATACCACATCTTGGCCCATACATTCTCTGTCTTCAACTCCATTCATGTTCACCCTGTAGCACTCTGCAACCACACCAAGGTGTGGAAGAATTTCACCACTGATCTTGTCAATATTTGAAATGTTCCAAACCACACTATAACCCTCAGCTGATCTTGGTTCCCTTCACTTATGCACGATCAATTAGTATTTTTGCTGCCTGTAAAGGAACTAATTCAGTGGAGACCACTGTGTATACATCAGAAAAAAACCTAAAAAAAGTGCCTAAGTAATTTCAAATTCCCACTAAGAAAAAAAAATCCTACTTTTATGAGAAGATGGATTAGAACTAGAAGAGGGCTGAATCTCATTTCTTACCCTCATCTGCTGTTAGTAACTCCACCAGTATTGCCTTAATGCAAAGGCTTTTTTCAGCTATTCATTTGAATAAGCATATGGGGAATTTTTTACTGCAATGTGTTAATGAGAGGTAAGGCATTTGTGACAGCTGAAAGACTTTTTTGGTTGGCGTGTTAAGCTCAGTGCTTATGGTAAACAGTGCTGCTCATAAGACAGTCCCTTGTGCTCTAGTGATACCTGCCTGATGATTTCATGTAACGTGTCGCATTCTTCCTTCTCAAAGATATGCAGGACTTGCCATTACCCTGAGTAGACTCCAGTCTAATGGCAGGCAGTAATTTACAATGGCATTTTTTTATTATTTTACTACTTTTGTCTTTCTGAAAGAGAGTAATCCTTTGTCTGATTGTATTTCTGAAGCTGTTCTGGTCTGACAGACAGGCTCTCGCATTGCTCTAAGCTATAAAAATCATAGCAGGCTAAATAGTTCAGATGGCAATTAGTCAATAGTTGTTTCTCCTGGCTGCCAAAACAACTCGAGCATGCCCTGAATATAGTGATTCTATGCTAATAAATCAAGCAGCCAGCCTGCTCAAATAAAATCACAGGACAATGAAATGATTGTGCTTGGAGAGTCTTTAGCTGTGATTGAGACGGAGAAGTGATAACTTCCATTAGAGCCAAAATTAGATAAAAATATGTAAAATTCAGATTTTGAGGTTAAGTTTTTCCTGATATTGGAAAAATCAGTATGGAAGACACATTTCAGTATAGTATCCCTCTATTTTACATTATTTTTCTTCCAAGTTTTTTTTTTTCTTTATAAAATATAGTCTTTGTATTGTGTGAAAGCTAAATACTAAAGAAGAGGAAAAACCAAATTTTTTTGTATCTGTCTAATCCCATCTCTTCTTTGGTGATGCTGTAGCATTATCAGATGCAAATATGCAGGGATGAAAATCTTAGGACCTGCTTAGATTTGGATATATTTCCCACTAATTCTTGTATAGTAACAATCATCTTTATCATGGTATCAGCATTTAACATCCTGCATAGAAGAAGGTAATCATGTTTAGTTAGCAATAGCAATTATTTAGATTACTTTGTCTTTGAATTGTTTCAGAATCAAGGTGAACTTTCTTTAAGGTTGGTTCAACATACTTTCACAATAAAATTAAGGGAGAAGAGGTATCTAAAATTTTCCTATCCTTGTTTGAATTTGGAAAGCCTCCTCCTGCCAAGGTGAAACACTCTTTCAACCCCATTTGGCATCAAAGTTTTCTGTCTCCTTTATATATGTGGTCCACAGAATTTTCCTCTGTATTATGTAATGAAACAAGAAGGATATCCTCATCATTTCAGAAACACATTCCTAATTGCTGTGTTCCATCACTGGCTTGAATCTCCTTGGGCTAATTAAAACCACTTTTATTTTTCTCCTGGGGCTAATTAAAACCACTGTCCTTCCCTACCAAGATAAAGCAATACCCTGCAAGTCTCAAAACAAACTCCCCCTTTTCTGACTGCATGTGGGAGTGTGTTCAATAAGCAGCTAGGTAATAGATGAACAACCAGGTATGAGCTGGGAGCCAACAGGGTTAGAGCTCTGCTGAAGAGAAACTATACCTTGGCAGTAATAAATTTCAGGATATTTTAATCAAAATGTTGCCAACATAATGCAGCAAGTAAATGAATAACACTGCAAGTAAGAACTACTGAATTTATAGATGGTGAAGATAATCAGTAATACTAGGGCTACAAATGATGGATGAAATTATTAAGCTGCTAGTTTCACCCACAGATAACCACGGTAGGAAGGAGCAGTGTTCACTTAATTTACTAGTGTTTCAGGAATTTAGTTCTTAATGAAAACGCCTGAGCATCTGCAAATGGGAACCTCAGCATGAACTGGTGTTTGCTGTAAAATAACCTTACTATTTAGTCTTGTAAGGTGTTCTTCTTTTTATTAGCTTATAATTAATATAAAGCAGTCATACAGTTTCTGTTGTTCTGTGATTAACTTAAAGTTAACAGTTGTTTGAATTAGCTAGTTTTTGTTTCTTTCTTATCTGGGTTTCATGATATCGGTTTTCACGTGGATGCTCTTCTGCCAAATTCACTTGTCAGTTTTGGCCAGTTTGTGAAATAATTGGATACTGTTAAAGTCTCAGTGAAGAGAGACTATGGTGCCTTTTTTTCATACATATTTAGCTAATGTGACTTTAACTCCAGGTCAGAAGTAACTGAAAATTATTGTTAACTGATGAGGTTTCTTCAACCTGCTTTCACATAATTATGCCTCCATGTAAAATAGTTAGTAAACAGATCTCAGTGCACTGAAACCGTCACCACATTTTAAATTAACTAGCCTCTTCCAGAGAAATGCCAGCAGGCTATGGAATATTCTTCTGACGTGTTGGGCACAGACGGTGAGATACAGAAAGGCTGGCATTGGTGCCACTGCCCTTGTGACAATTGTTTTGTTGCCACTTAAGAGGGCTTCAGCATTTAGGGCTGTCAGCTTACTGTCTTTTGCAGATACTAGATTCACAGAATGAAAAAGGAAATAAAGTTACGAGTTGCTTGCCTGAAGCTTGTTTACCTAGGGATGGAAGTGAGGTGCCAGAGAACAACCCACCACCAGTGTAAAAAGGGTATTGCACTTGGAGGTAGGGGTATGGCTGCCACATTTGTTAACATACCTAGTCTTTCAGCAAGTATATTCAGCAAAATGGTATACACCTACAGCCTGTACATGATTATATTTCGTTAGTAAACAGTACATGAACAGGCTAGTCTGTTTTAATTATAGTAAGAACTGCATATTAATAATGTGTGTACCTATACACTGTACATGTCTGGTTTACACATATTGATGGTATTCATTTACTTGCAGGGAACACCTGGAATGCTAGTCACAATAAAAATAAACAAAAAAAAACCCCAGAACCTGCTCCCCACCCCCCCCGAAAGTATGAGAATATGAAAGTAACTGCAGTTTAACATCATCCACTTAGTCAGGCTGGTAATTTTAAAAGGAACTTGGATGTAGGGTCCTTAATGTCATTCTTTCTTCAGGTCTTGCAGCAAATATGTATTAACTTCTAGCATATATGTAAAAGTAGAAAGTGAGATTTATAGTACACATGCCTGATCCTGCTCTTTTAACAAGGTTTGCAAACTTACTCTAGAGAATTGTGGCTTGATGGGCATGGTGCTGTGTGGTGGTGGGTGGGTTGGTTTTTGGTGTGTGTAGTTTTTTTTTTTTTAGGTTGGACTTGATGATCTTACAGGTCTTTTCCAACCTTAGTGATTCTGTGATTCTGATTCTGTGAATCACCGAGAGGTACATTCTACCAGGTGACAGTTTTCAAGGAAGCCTGTATGCAAACTGTTTACGCTAAAAGAAAAATTGTGACAGAGGGACTGATTCTACATGTGTCCCTGGAGTCCCATTAAAATCAAGTCCTCCTGTTATATCCTTGGAACATTACCTGATGCCGTGAGTCACTCTCCATCATCAGGATTGCTTGAATGCTGCAGAACGATACTCACGGACATTAATTTGCAATGTAAGCAGCTGTTCACTTCACTGATTCTGGATCTATTTTAATTCACTCTGCCTGAACGTTTGCATGGAGAACAACAGCCTGATGTCTACACGTATGACTGACAAATAGCTGATATTCTTATATGGAGCCACATTTGTAGGTGGTCAAGGGAATTCATCGATCATTTACTATTTGTAAATTAAATTAACTTTTTACTGTCTGTATATAAAATTAACTTTTTATTCTGTGGGGAAAAAAACTATAAATGAACATGAGCTTCACAATGTCACATAGATGACACCACAAGCAAATTGTAGTTTGCAAATAATGCACCAATGCAACTAATGGTTCAAAAAGATATAATTTCCTATTTGAAAATACATATATTTATGGATAATATATAAGGAGCAATAAGGACTAACTTAGAAAATACTGCACTTCTTCCACATAAATGAATCATAGTTAGGAATAAGGATAAAACAACTTCCTTTCTTTGCTTGAACAGCAGAAAGACACCAGTTAGATTTAATTATAACAGTTGTAATGAAAATTTTAAAATGCTGATGAACTGTCCCAGGTTTCAGTCAAAAGGCAGCAGGAGTATGTCTGGATTGAGATTTTCTATACAAAAGTCACATTGGGATTTGGGCATCCATGTTTGTAATTCTCAATGGTTACTTTTTTTTGCTAGTCCTGCCAAATATTTTCTGTGCCTTTCTATTTTAATAACTAAACAGCTCCCCATATCTTGCCAAATTAACTGTTCAAGTTTGCCATATGTTGCATGGATCAAATTGTCTTTCAATTACTAGTCTGCACTGTTTGTTTTGTGGCAAAACTGTGCCTGCAGTTTACAAGCAAACAGCGTTGCAGCTCAGCAAAGGGCAAGACTAAGGTATATTTTAAAATGTGCAAGACAAAGAAAAAAAAAACTTTAATGACAATCATATTATAAACAAGTTTTTGCACTAATTTTTTATTGACAATTAGATGCTAATTAGGCACCTAAGAAATTGAGATCCTACTTTAATTTTGTGTACTTTCTTTTCAAGATGAAAGTTGAAGAAAACAAATGTCCTGATCCCCTGGAGATAGTGATGAGGCAGCTCCCAGCAATATTATGAGGGTACAGTATGAACATGCACTATATGCCCAGGTAGGTAAAAGTCATCCATAAAACACCAGTTCATGTCTAATTAAAACAAAACAAAACAAAAAGATATTCTGGGAGCATAGCAATAAAACCGCAGGGTATCCGGAACAGCCTCCATAGACTGAGACTGTATTTTATGCATCTAAATAAGTAAATCTTGGTTTACTGCGATTTCGAAATCATGTAAGCAGGTTAGGCAAGAGGTCCAGCTGGGTCAAGATGGATCATCTCAAAGATGTAATTGCCCATATCATTGACCGCAGAATTCGCTACAGAAGTTTCTACGTGCTAAAGACGGGAAGAGCTAATGTGTGCCCAGTCTGCCACAACCTCAGGCAGGGAATATCAAAGCAGCAGAAAGGCAAATCTTCTCTTGCGCATTCTTTTCTCTCCCTGTCTCCCTCATTATTAGTCAAGTAGGAAGACTACGCTGACATGTCCCACCAACAATGGGGCAGCTGAACTGAGACTGACATTGAAACCTGATTTTCTAGGCAAAGCTGTCAAAATAGGCAATTTTGGAAGTGATGAATTGTGAAGGGCTTAAATATTTTCAATACATTGTGATTAGTTTCACCAGTAAATGGTATTTTGTAAACACCAACAAAAAAAATCATTGCAACGTCATCTACAAGAATAAGTATTATACTCCCTTTCCAGGTAAAGAACATCTGGCACCTCCTAGTGAATATCTCTGAGAAAGTCTGTGGCAGCACTGGGACAGGAGCGTGTAGTTCCCTACTGTAAACCTCTGCTTGGTCCCGTTGCCCGTGGTTCCTTACATACTTCTTTGTAACCTTCCTCTCTTCCCTATTTGTAGAAGTTGTTCAGCCACAGTAGCGGGGTGTGTGTTGGTGGTTTGGTGGTGGGTTTTTTTGGTGATATGCCTGAACCAACCCCCAAATCTGTCACACAAAAATCAATTTGTAGTATGCTTACACAAGGCAATGGTGCATGATAAAGACATACCTGAATTAGTGCCAGAACCTGAGGTAGTGTAGCCACTTTGGCTTGATGCTGTCCCCAAAGTAATTAGCCCTGATGAGAGGCTCATTATAGGGCATATAGCCACACTAATGCAGCTGCACAGTTTTGAGGGTGCACGCTAAATAGAATCATAGAATCATTTAGGTTGGAAAAGACCTTTAAGATCATCGAGTCCAACCGTAAATCTGATACTAACACATAATACTGTAAACCTAAATGCTAATACTCCAGATGATACTGTGGATACTATGTGGTGTTACTCCTGAGCAAGATAGTCCTTCCCTTACCTATCTCTTACATTATCCTTGTTCTCTGATTCCCATCCAACCTGACACACTGTTAAACATTTTCTGATGCATGAGTCATCCTTACACTATTCATTAGCCCTTGCCAGTGCTAACCACAAATCGTTCACATTTAGTGGACTGTTGTGAGTAGTTTCATACTAACTCATGCCAATCAAAGGTGCACAAGGGAGATCTCATGGTTGAACTTGATCAGAAAGCATCAAAGGTAGCTGAACATACATAGGTAGATTAGGACATAGTCCCAGCACACAGATCAGACCCTTAGTATTTCAACTAAATGAATCCCATTCCCCACATTTCTGTCCTGCACTCATCGCAGAATTAGACTTTTTCTTCCTTTTTTAGCTTCTGATTTTTTTAAAGAAAGTTAACAGCCTCCTCATAATAAAATGAGTCCAGACAATGCCTTGCCTTCAGATTTGTCCCTTTGTCTCATTCCATTTATATCTAATGGGAAAGAGTCAAAGAGAAAGACCTGCCTATATCTTACACCAATTTCTACTTTTATCTCTTCTTGCATCCCACCTTTTATTCTTGTAAGTATTTCTCAAGCACATATTACAAATATCCCACTTACTTACTCTTCTCCAGTAAAACCACCTGAAGCAACCAAGCCACAAAGATGCCAGCTGCTCTATCCATTCTTTAAGGGACGCCTTTTCCCAACTCTGAATGCATTTTTATATTTGTCTAATGCTTGTTCTTTCACTGTCATCATCTTTTTCAGATTAATATGCATTAGACGTAGTCCCATAATGAAATCTCGTGATGTAACCCACTTCTTTACATACACAAAAGCTGGCAGAGAGGGAGGACCATAGATCAGTGCTGTGCAATTGATCCCCGCTTTTAGACCCCATACAGTCACTAATTCTGAGGGAGTTTATATTTGTTTCTGAACTTTGTGCTTATGACCATCTCATCATAATGAATGCTGTCCATTTGATTTTTAAATGTTCTCCCATACATTTTATGACAGGAGGTAACAAAATGTTCAAAAGGTAACTTTGAAATGCTTTGTGGAATGGTTTTCATTTCACAAAGAATCACTGAACACTGCCCAAATTCTGCTAAACACAGTGGTAGGGCAACTTGTTGAGGGCATTGCAGGATACATCCCTCAATGGCTGGGAAAAGCACTTTTAGAGAAGTTCATGATCTAATAAAGTTATTATCGTTGTTCATGAAAAGGGAAGGACTTGGCTAAAGTAACATCTAATGTACGCAAACACACCTTGTCACCCCACCATAGCAGTTTTTGGTTGGTTTTGTTGGGGGTTTTTTGTTGTTGGGGTTTTTTTTTTATGCTAAGAATGAGAACTGGCACTTTTCCAAGGAGGTGTGTCAGAGGTAATGAACATGGCACTGAAGTATCCTATTGTGTTGTAAGAGTCTTGCTGGAGACTTGAAGGTGTGTCTCTGCCTTTATAAATACCATGCTGCTTTTACAACTAGCTGGGATTCTTTTGAAAGAGACAAGTTGCATCAGGAGTTGTGTTTGGATATCTCCAAGCTCTGTGCAAGGTATGTCTTTTAGTTATCTTACTTTTGTACTGTTCCACTTGCAACAGAAGGTTACTGTCACATCATTATTAATTCTAATGTTATTAGTTGCTGTATTTGCAAGAGAACTGTAAATACTACATGGTGTTCTCTAAAGAAGGTTTTATAGTGAAAATCTCTGTGTATAGTATAAGGCATAAAGCAAGTCAAGTAAGAACTATGCAGAAGTAGGACCTGCTTACATCTGCTGCTGCCTATGTATTCTAGATTCTACATTTATGTAACAAAAGGTATTTGCAGGTAGTTGAATGTTGAAATAGATTCCTTATTAGCATGCCTACACATGAATTTCTGCTTTCTAACACGGAAACTTGGCTACAGAAATGGCTATGATGGGAACATCTGAAAAATACATTTAGGGATTTAATCAACTAAATGCCAGTTTTAAACCCTCTACTATTATGGTATGCTCTGATCCTGAAAGCTGCTTCATAGCTTCGTAAAGAGAAACACCTACAGAAATAAATGTGCTCTGTGCAGATGCAGGGATCAGCTTGATAATGATCTGCTAAGTAGCTACATTTCAAAACTGAAGTTGCGTATTTGTCCCTTGAATTTGGTAGCTTTAAACACAGCCAAGTATACTGCAGGTGTCTTCAAAAGCAAAAAGATAGTTCGGTTTGTTTAGCAGTCAAGGCAGTAAAGAATGTATCAATAGTTACTTTTTGGTGTCTGGAAAAACTACTATCATTATTTTTTCCAACAGAAAACTGAAATACTGGCATAACCAGTGAATTAAGACAATTTTAGGGTGCCTAAGAAATAATTTTTTTCAACTTGAACCAAATGATTTCCTTTCTGTCTGGCATATTTTTGAAGAATAGCCAGACGTGGGAGTCAAAATTGCTTATGTGCCATTTACAAAACGGAGATCATGGGAAGAACAACTGCTTTATGTGTTATAACTTAAGATATCCATCTGAGATTGACAAATCCCAGACAAATTTCTTCTCTCACTGCAGAAGAGATTTTAATTAAGGTAACTCATTCAATGGGCAGTAGCACGTCCTGGGAGTGACTCTCTTCTGTTCCACATTGCATAGACAATTAAGTAGTTGGATCAGAAGGACTTGCTCCATAGCCATCTACAGTTCTCAAGGATAATACGTAGTAGTTCTAGAAACCAGGTATTATTCACACAAAGGACAGAAGATTGTGCCAGTAACATCATTTTAATAGGTTTCAAAGAGCAGTGCAATACCATGTCTGAAACACTGCAACTGCCAAATGGAGTCCAGCATTAAGTGAAAATGTTTTTATATTTTTGTTTGTTTTGAAGGCAGATAACAACCAAAACAGTGACCATGAGGATCAAAACCTTTGGACTTCTTTGTGTGTTGATTCTGGTCTCCCAGATGCTACTAGCCAACTGTGAAAGACAAAAGGAAAGAAAAAAGGGAAGACAAGGCATAGAAGACAGTGGAAAAAACCAAACTGAATCTAACCAAGAAAATGAAAAAGGGCGGAAGTCAAAAGGAGGAAAAGCATCTCCTAAAGGCAAGTTTAAAACCAAAGAAAATGCTGAGTGCACCTGGGCAGTGACCAACATGAATGCTGCTACTGTGCACGTAGAGTGCAAGCATGGTGACAGTGAGTTCTGGTGCGAATTCTCTGGAGACCCTTCCACCTGTCCGCAGTATGCAGCAAACCAGA
Source organism: Gavia stellata (assembly GCF_030936135.1). Lineage (NCBI taxonomy): Eukaryota > Metazoa > Chordata > Aves > Gaviiformes > Gaviidae > Gavia > Gavia stellata. Next base: position 17,242,146 of record NC_082598.1, on the reverse strand, counting down.
AGTCCTACTGGAAACAGGTCTCCCGATCCTTAAAGAAGCAGAAGCAGATCTGTCAAGATCCCAAAAGTGCCCTAAAATCTAAAGTATGTAGGAAAGGCCCACGAAGCGCTCATCTCAAGTTGACCCACTCAAGCCTGCTAACGTCAGTGGGTCCTGCAAAAGGGAACACAATTCATCATGTAAAAGAAGTTGTTCAGACTCCAGCAGCTGCTTCGGTGACTGAAAAAATCCTAGAACACAGTCCTCAAGACTGTGTTGAAGACATAGATTACATTGATCAGAAAAAGGTGGCTGAGGAATACTGTCCAGAAAGCCTGCTTTCTTTCTGCAACTTTTTTATCGCAATGGTGCAAGACAAAAAATGCTGAGGAAGTGTTTCTAAAGCTCTGTATCATGAAAGTCCAGTCTCATCTAAGTTACTGCAAACTATTCCAGATTTATTCTCGTGTTACATAGTGTATATAAGTAAAAAAGGCATATATTTTTCTGATTTTGTATATACAAAACAGACTACACTTAACATAGCTGAAGATTTTATTTGCACGTAGATCGTTACACAGGTGTTACCAATGGATGTTACATACTCTACACGGAAGTATATAAGTAGTCTCCTTGCGCCTCTTTGAGCTGTGCTAGACAAAGTGTTGAATTCAGTGCTATGCACTTCTTGGTTATGTACAATACTTTTGACCTAAAAATTATTAAGAAAATAAATTTCAAAATATATTCAAAATATTGTCACTCTCTGTGTGTTTAACTAGATTTCTCTGTAAGTGCTAAGTCTTTGTCAAAGACTGATCTTTCACAGGATCTAGGCAAAGTGTTGCTTATAAAGCAGTTTTTAAAATACTCTGCAGCTTTGCAGACTTCAGCTTTCTCAGCCAGTGTAAGCAACATTTTGATAGGGAACTGCATTATCATTAGTTTTTCATCATTGTGATAATGAAGGGCAAAAAGATTTTCAATTTTTCCATAATTTTGCAAATCTTCGGCTTGCCAATCTCATCAAAGGATGTCAGAAAACATTGAAAACTTCGATCCTCTCTTTTCTCCTATAGTATGAAGCATGCTATACTCATTTTCTGGCAGGTAAACAGAGACACAGAGATAAAATGGCTTACACAGGTTCGTACATAGGCCCAAGACTGGACCCCTTACTTAAGCAGCTAAAGCACTTGTGCTCAACACTGCTTGTATGTTCTTTTGAACTTCATTTTCTGTTATCTTTTTGTATGGACAACACTAATAAATACTTTTCTATGCATTAGACTTCATCAGTACTTAAAAAAAAAGAAATCCAAACTCTGCAAAAATAGAGATTTTAGAAAATGTAAAGCTAAATAATGACAACTGAGCTTTGCTAATATTTGAAACTCTAGCTGGAAGAAATGTAATATACAACTTACACTTTTCTGGTGGCATGCAGCTGGGAAGGATGGTCTCCTACCATAGCAGTCCACTTGAAGAAACTTGAACTTTCATGAAATACAATTTTCCTGAGCATTTCTAGCAAATTAAAAAAATATTTCTCTTTCTTGAGAAAATATAGGCAGTTCCCTTCTATAATTATCTCACTGCTAGAATATTTGAGAAAATATTTGTAAGATGTTATGAGTAACTCACCTCCTGCAACTTCCCTCTTCTCCTTCATTGTCACATATACTCACTTTTTATTTAAATGAGCGTGTCTGGGGTGGGCATTTTAATGTTACTCTGTCTTGTCACTACAGCAATAAACGCCCTTGCCATTATTTAATATCAGTTGGTATTTTCTTTGCAATGAAGAATTAACTTAGTAAAAATACTTAAATTTAGATGGAAGTCCTCAATGAAAGAGGAAAGTGCTACTAAACACACAGCTTTACTTTTTTATTTTTTTGCTTGTTAGTAGGCATCAAGCCTTCTTACACAGGGTTGAAATTGTTTTGGCGGAGCTGGGAATAAGGCATGGCATCAGCTCAGGCATTAGCCACAGTATTTTAAAGAAGACAGTATTCTGGAGTCTCTCATAAGTACTTCATATGATATTAATTTACATTTTTTTGCTACTTAACAATATTGTGATCTCTGTGTGACTAATATCTTGAATATGGGATGCTGCTATTAGTCAGGCAAACTGCGTTTGAGAGGGATTCAGCTGTATTTTACCAAGTCTGAATGGCAAAAAAAGAAGCAGGTTCTTCTTACTGAAGTTCCAGCCTCTGCACGCCCTGTGGAAACACTGGGTATTACCAGGCTGTACAGGATTAATTCTGTTAAGACTGATGCCCACACCAAAGCAAAATTCTAGTTAAAAGGGGCATCAATACTAACTCCTGTGGAGGCTGGAAGATACAGCCACTCTGGTGCCAAGCAGAGTGGAAAACCAGGTACCAGCTCCTTACTATTAAGGTAGGTATGTAAGTATTGAAAGCGCAGGTGAGTTCCAGGTGCTAGATACTTTGTGTATTGGCCTACACCACTTTGCTTTAGGAGATCGTTGAGATAAGAAAGTCAAAAGATGCAGAGGAAGGATTAGGAGCACACATTGGGCTCAAGCAATCATACACTGTAGCAATTAATTATGAATATCTAATCCGGTATACAGACACCTGTATAATAGTCCCAGATCACAACCAGAGCACTGGGCAGGCCTGGCTTAAGAGGCTCAGTTGCTCCAGATGTTTTGGAAAATGTCCAGTCCTAGCTACCCTTAGCTGCTGTTACCCTCACGAGTACTACGGTAAGTACTTTGTTGCCTGAAGTGTGATCCGCCCCGCTCTGAGTTGCCAGGAGGCACCGCTCTCCCTGTGGCTGCCAGCCAGCCAGGCACACGGGCCAGCCAGGCACACCGAGTTTGCAGTGCCATATCCCAGAGCAAATTCCAGCTGGAGATTCCAGAGCTGTGAGTTACACCTCCGTGTGCAGGACTGTCAGCACCTGGACCCATGTGGGAGCTGCACGCTCCTCTCCAGGGATGCATTACATTTCTGCTGCTTCTTCTTGTTTAGTTTCAGGACTGACTTTTATCTTCACGCGTGGTTCTTTGCAGGAGGAAAACATGCTTGATCTCAACAGCTCCTGGGTGCATTTCACCTGTGATGCATGCAGTTGTGCCAGTATCCTACAAGGACAGTGTGGAGCATCAGGAGAAAAAGGAGATCTCCGTGCAGCCTTTTTCCTTGGAAGGTGGGCTAGTGTGAGAGTGCAGTTCTCAGAACTATCTCAACCAAAGGATGGGATTTTTAACGTACATGGGTATGTAGTTTTGGCTGTTCTTCAGAAGGGCACATTTCAGAATAGCAGGATCTGAGGCAAATATATCTGGAGTCTAACTTCATGAACAGCCTTTTCCGTGTTTGCACAGACTACAAGTTTACGGCTAACTGCGTCTAAGTTCTCATTGCACTTACCAAGCCTTGTGTTTCAGTCCTACATCTACAAAGCAATCACTTGACAGCAATTACATATGAGTCGCTTTCTTCTGGGCATTTACAGAGCCAGTTAGGTCAGTATAACTTTGGTGCTTCTGGAGTCAAGCTGGTTAGGATAAATAAAACATTTCCCGGCATTCTTCATCTTAGGATCTGTGGTCATTATGCAAAAGTTCACAGCTGAGCTCTATTCTGTGCCTCTTTTCCCCAGGTGCACCAGTTGTCATTGTGTCAGAACTTCATGTTTGAATAACTTGGAATAATGGTGGTAGTGACTTTTCTAACACCTTCTATAGTAGGGCAAGTTGGAACACAGTGAAGGAAAACAATGAACGGATTTAAATTATGTCTGTGCAGCCCAAGTCCTCTGTCCTACCATATTGAAAACATAAGGATCTCTGCTTTCTTAGCATCAACCTGAGTTATGGAAAATCAGTTCCGTTTTACACCTGGGGAAATGAGGTGTAGGAAAACTGGATGACCTTGACAGTGATGGGGAGAAAATCAATGGCTGAATCAGGAACCAAACAGAGGTCTTCAGAGTTCCAGTGGTCCCCTTCTCATGCCTTGTGATTAAATCATTCTGCACAAGAACTACACGTATTTGTTCTTGAAAATATCCAGCTAACTTCTAGGTATTTTAAAATTATTAAGAATATCTTTGGGAAAAAATAGGTTACTTTCTAGGCAATATAGTTTGTTTCTCCAGACAACCCTGGGTATTATAATTTGAATATTTACTTGGAAAGAAGGATAGGGCTTTTGAAGATAGGAAGCTTATTCTAGCTTCAGAGGTAAAGAAGTTTCAAGGAGTTTCCCTGCTCTTGCAATACGGAACACTTACACATTTGGTAACTGCTTTAGATTATGGATGATCTTTTTTGGTGGACCCAATGCCCACATACTCCTACAAATTCTCAAACTCTCACTAAACTTTGGAGAGTCAAAAAATTGATTTTTTTAAAAAAGGGGAGAGAAAAATTTGAAAGTAAGAGTTTTTGCAAAGTTATCTCCTAATATATGACAGTCTTACCTAGAAAATTTTAGATGTATCTTTGTATTCACTAGGAAATGGGGAGACATTGTTAATGCCCAGCAAATAGCTCTGGCAATGCAGTACTACTTAAGAATCTGTAAAATTTCAGCTCCTCTAACTTCAAAGTTTTATTCTTTTATTATTTTCTGCAGTGTATTTTCTACTTGCTTTCACACCCAATTTCATTTGAGTGAGTTTCCGTTCCTTTTGCAACCTTCTTTATTCATTTACCGCTTTGGCGACAGTACAGATTACATATCTAATCTCATATTTTGCATGACTACTTGTAGGAGAATCATGCTGAGTGACTCAACTTTCCTGCTTCCAGGAGTGCCCCACCCTTCTCTTCCCCTGAGGGGGCCAATGAGTACCTACCGCCTGATATCACCTCACCTGAATTTGACCAACCATAGCGGAGATTGAGTGTTCAGACAGGACACATTTTACACGGCCGTGCTCAATCCATGTAGACATAGCTGAACTTAGATAATACATTCCACTCCCTTTTCCACCTTTACCTTATTTTTTTTCTGATGCTGCCCTAAGCAAGGCAGCTCAATACTTGTTGGTAGCTGCTGCACCTCACCCGTGCCTTTGCCTGGTTTTCATTCCATTTCAATATATTATATTGTTTGTTCCTCTCGGCTGTTTCCAAGAGTGATGCCACTTTGATTAGCACACTGAGAACTGATCAGATGGAAAAATCCAGCTTCAAGGATGGGAAGTTCAGCAGGTTCCAGCCTGCAGAGGTTCCTTGCAATCTTGTCGCTAGGGTGGTGGTACCATCCCATCCCTGGCCGGAGCATGCATGGCTCCTGCCTGTTAGCACCGTCAATGATATAACAAATCCTATGGATCTCAAGACAACTGTAGGTATTCCTGTGTTCTAACATCTTTGAGCTTCTTTCCGCTCCCTCCCTTGAAAGAGCAGGGGAACTTTGAACCCCAGCTGCAGTCATCACCTCTCTTCAAGGAGCCAGAGAGGAGAAGGCAGAGTGCAAGAATCCTAGTAGGATTAGAGTTATCAGATACTGAACACCTAGAGGTTTCGAAAGGATATCCAGGTGCCTTGCTTGCTCCTTCCACTGCCTTTACTGCAGTGAGATAACACAGGGTCACAAATAAAGAGAGGGGACTGGCCATGTCACAAAGCTTTTTACCTGTTTGTAAAGTTACTACTAGCAGAAGAGGATGTATTAGGGCTCAGCTTATCTCTTTAACAAGGATTCATATGACAGGTTTCTCTGGAAACATGCTGCTTTCCATGTAAAATGTATGTTTTAGTCAGCTACTGGAACGTCTTCCTAAGTTGTTTCTTGATCCCACTAGAAATAGGTGTTTTAAGACAAAGAAGTGATAATGAGTAGGTGGAAGAACTGTGAAGACTTCCCATGAAGTTGTTGCCACCTGGCTGCCTCAGTCACTGGTCATACCAGGCCCCAAGTAGAAATGATAGACTAAATTAACCTGGAGCTCCCAGTGGACCTTGGAAGTCTCACACTGGTTTCCAGGCAACAGACAGACACATCAAAAGGACTCTGTTATCTAATGAAAGCCTGCAACATGTTGAAAACTGTCTGTGAGTGTGCATGTACAAGCACTCTGTGGTGCTTTGTGCACGTCAAGGAAGAGGAGAGTTGTTCCAGTCGGCCAAAACGTTTGATGTTAAGATGAATCTTAAAATCCAGGAATCACAATATTATCTGTAACAGGAATGTATTTTATACCTCCATAATATGTGCACTAATTATATGTAATGAGTATGCTTAATAATATAACATTATTTATATAATATGAGTTACCTTTACATCTGTTGCCTGAAGGTGATGTGGTTTCTAGTGTCACTCTAGAGCTGGTGTGATTCCCTGGAAAATCTTGGACTGCTTTTGGGCTATTCCACAGCAGCTGAATCCCTACAGATGGATGTGCTATGGCAGCTCTGTTCCTACTCCTTGTTCCAAAGGGCTCTCCGAAGGATGGCTGCAGTTCTTCCCTGCAGTGCAAACTTCCAGGGAATTTTGTGTCTTGTCTCTTATGCCTGCAGGTATGAACATGGTCTTTGCTCTGTATGTGTGGCAGCCTATAGACCTTAGTGTCCTATCAGGAGGACTCCAGTTAAGTGCTGATGTCAGAGACTCTGTATTCCTCACTTGCATGTGCAAATGACACAGAAGTGAGCTAAAGAGGTCAGTTTGTGGACAGAGAAAAGTTGGGACATCAGGGATGCTGGTTTGTGTGAGATTTCAGATGACATCTTGTCTCTGAAAAAATCCTCATGCAAAGCATTAGGGGTTGCATGCGCTGCTGCAGATGGGATGTTTGGGTTAACAACATTCCACTTGGGTGAACGATCAGGTTGCTGGTTGTACAGGGTCGTTAGAGCTCCCAGGTTACTATCATCGTAAGAGTGAAGATGGTAGCTGATGATGTCCTGGCCAATGTCCGGCCACGTAATTATACTCTGCCGCCCAAACTCTTCTTAGAATTTCAAACAGATGCAGCTTTCTTCACCACCTTAAACTGCTTTGTGCTCTGACCACTAACATTCAGATGTGGCTGATTTTACTTAGGGGGGGGGGGCTGGGAGGTTATTTACTGAAGTCCCTGCAAGCCTGAAGGAGGACCAGCTGTTAAGGTAATTTCCAACTGTTAGGCAAAAGGAAGGCAACTGAAGGCAAAAGGAAAATAAAAAGTGTAAAAACAAAAGCAGGAAAACTGCTGTTTTCAGGAAGGTAGAGTTAATGTTAACAGTTAGAATCAAAGTCTTCTTATCCAGTGCTTTTACCTTGAGCATCCTTGTGCTTGATGTTTCTTTTATACTACAACCCACAGAATCCTATGAAAATGTGAGTATCTTAGCTTTCATTCAAATAAAGGAATAGTCCAGCCCTCCCAGTATGAATAAGGCTTAAAAACACAGACAAGTCCACATCAGCAGTTCAAAAGCCAAATGCCAAATACAAAGACGTCCCCTATTTATTACTCCCTTAAAAACTGCATTCTAACTTTATCTTATAAGGGTGACCCATGACTTTTAAGTGCTTCGAATTGGTAAAATGAAGGGAGATGTTCCAGGCAACAAAATGAAAGCAATATTAATAGAAATTACATTTGTAAAGTTGACTTCTCTTTTCAAACTAAAAGGAGAGAAAATGTACATGCAAAAGAAATGCTAAGAAGTGATCACATGAGATTCTGTAGAAGTGATGCTTAGTGATGAATACAAATATAACTCACAGAAAACGGAGACTGATAATTTATGTGTACTTTGATTTCAGTGTATTTTATTCAGGGTATAGGGGAGGCTCATTAAAAAAAAATTCTATCCCCATAATTAAAAGGCTCTGAAGAATAGCGTGTGTTGTTACATTATGCAGAGAAAAAAAGAGGAAAGACCTGTTTTAACATAAAATAATTTTACTACCGAAAGTAAAACAAAGCTGTCATGGTATTAAAAAGACTTCTCAGAACCTGAGTATGTAGTTTTTCCTCATCCAGCTGGAGTATGTTTCCAAGCAAAGTTCCAATGGAGTTTCCCTTTTCAAAAGCTGGCAATGCTTAGCTGGATGCCACTGCTATCATACATAATATTTCTTGCTTGACATTATGAACCTACCCCTTATCTTCAGGTGGATATTCAAGTACCAACTTGTTTTATAGCCCTTTGTGGCAATGAAAGAATGGAAGAAGACGTATATAAGCCAGGATCACTCCACAAGAACATCATACAAATTTATGTCTCCTTCCTCGCTAAGAAGAACAGATGAAGTATGAGTCAGGGGCATATGGAAAAAAAACCAAACAAACCAGAATTGTATTAGAGCAGGTTTGGTGAGGCTTGGTGAGTCAGTACAACCACCTGAACTGGCAGGTGCTTGTTGGCTTTTTGAGCCCTTTCCCTTAAAAACTGTAGGCATTCCTTTTTTTCCTAATTTTTTTTTTTTTTTTTTTTTTGTACCTAGTATTGCAGAACTGAGGTCACCTTAATGCCTGAATTTAGGCTTTTATTAGGAGCTGATGATACCGCATCATACCTGCATGGCTCATCTGAATTTTCCCCGTGCTTGCTCCTGTAGACAGTTCTGGCAAGAGTACAACTAACATTTCTATTAGTATATTGGCTTCAGTCTTTGGAAGCGGGGCAAGATATATTTAGATATGAAAACTAACTCACCTTCCTAAAGAGCACCAGTCTTCATATCAGTCTTCCTATTTCTTGCCAAATGAATGTTGAATTTGGCTTCTCATTTGCATTTGAAAACTTTGTATTTGTATTCCTTGAGAGGCCCTGTGTTTTCCTCTTGAGGTCCACCCATTTACACAAAACCACTGTTTTAAGGGACATACATTTATTCAATACTAATGGAGCTCCTCTGGACTTACATAAGTACTGCTCAGAAGTAAATTTGGCTAATAGCCTATCATTAGGGTTAATTTTATTCTTTGAAATAGCTACTGTAATTTACTATTGACCAGTAAGCCAGAGTTGGCCAAATAATTAACTGCTTTCAGATAGAATTAATTGAATAACGGAAAACAGGACCAAAGGAGAAAGTAGCAAATGCACAAAAAATGACTGTCAACAGCTGACTCTTTCCGCACTATTCGATAATGTAAAGAAGTGTCATATCTCTTAGGCCTCTTCATGAATACAAGACATGACTGCTGCATGAGTTCAGCAAACATTCCAGTCAACATGACCCCACTGATACCTAGAGGTAAGGTATCTATCTGACCTGATGAATATGAAAGTTCTACAGTTTCCAAAAATATGCAGCTCAAATCTCTTCATGATGGCAGCCAGCATATTGAGCAGTACTTCTAGGCAATATATCTTCTACTTTGATGATGGGGTATCAAATGATGGTTATGTTTAAGCATACCTTTCTCCCTTACGTTTGCCTGCAATGTCTGGTTCAAGAGGATTGCTAGTCCATGCAGTACAGAATATTGACTTCCTAATGTTGTCTTATGAGATAGTTGTGTGATGCAAAGAGTTAACTTTTCATCCAGACAGCTTGTGGAATTAATTGAGAATAGTATTTGTGTAGTCATTAGCTTTGTTCTGCTCAGATAAATAGCACACTGTTACTTTTCCTGACAATAGATGTGTCAGGAAATTTTAAGAAAGGTAGAGGTTCTGTCTTTATGAATCCAAATAGCAAGATGAGAAGAGAAAGAGAAAATGTGCATTGCTGCAGGAACAACAGAAGCTTCTCTGTTGCTCAAGTTTGGACAATGGGAACTGTTTGGGGTTTTTTGGCGGGGAAAAAGGCAGACTCAGTAGGACTGACCAATATCCCCTTTATTATGTTTTCTGATTATGGAACTACAACTTTTAAAAAAGTTGAAAGCTCTTTGGGGTGTGATACAAGCAACGGACAAGATCAAAACCCTGGAAAGCAGATGAAGCCATCATGTATCTGTAGGTGTCCTCGCCAGTTCTAAAGACAATTGCCTTTCATGATTCCTGTGGAGCTGAAATAGGTTCTTCCACATATCACAGGAAGATTTGTCTTTCTCAGAACACGCTAAACAAAAATTAGCCACGTTTCATACATCTGCAGAATGCTAGGCGGGTGCTGTAATTAAATCTTTATGCTGCATTACTACCATTAGTCAAAGGCAGCAGGAAGCAAAAGAAACAACAAAATACTGAAGACTTTCATTCATATGGGGAGAAAGCCACCTCTGTGCAGGGAAACAACAAAAGGCCCAGCTCAATGACTCCATCTGAAGACCTTCAGAATGTTTATAAACCCTTTGCTTTTGCATCCTGCAGTTTTCTGTTCTGGACGACATTGAAAATCTGGTCTGGGTAGTTTTCTTTAAGTCTGAAGTACTGAAATACTCACCACTGCTGCTAAGTCAGGTAGATGAGAATTCATCCTCATGAAAATTCATGATTAGCAACATCCAGTATTCAACACAGAAATTAATGTACTGAGGTATACAAGCATAGGAAATAACAGATTAATTTATTTCTTGTTGGCAACCTTTGACTCTTACAAGTGCAACAGTTTAGATGCATTTATGTGTGTATGCAGGATGGCACGTACTTGAAGACAGATTCAGAGGGCAAAAAGTTAATTTAAAGACTTACAGTGTCACACATCATCTTAAAATTATATGCCAAAGTGTTTTATTCAGTAGATAGCTTTTTCTTGTTTTCTCAGTTGCAGGGTTTAGAAGGTAGAATTTATGTTTTTGAGGAACTGTGGGCAGAGCTGATCAATGAATTGTTACTTGCATATCACTGAGATTATTTCTGTTTTACAAATAAGGGAATGGAGACAGAAGACTAAAACAACTAAGGCTATATGTCAATGTAGAGGTAGAATCTGTAGGCTAAATCTGTTTGTAGTTTAAGCGCTTTCAAGTTTCTGGACTTATAGTAAGTATTAATTTGGTTTCAGAACTTGCAGATTTGAATGTTCAGTTCTTTGAGTTGCGACAGAATGGCACTTGGGAACATCACGAAGCCAAGTGACCAGGAGCTAGCAATTTCACTGCAACTTCTGATTAGTCTGTCTGAATGTAACAGTGCTCTCCTTGTAAATCTTGGATGACTTCCACCAGCACCTACACTCTCCAAGAGCTCAAAATGTCAACACTTGCACTGACTTCTCAGTTCCTCCAAAAACTGGAACTGTTTCTATGGGTGTATGGCTGAACATAAGCAATATGATCAATCATGAAGTGGGAATCCAACCTGTTCCTAGATTCTGGAAGAATTGATATGTAATGCAGAGCCAGGCTATAAACTTAATCCAACTCCCCTGTTAAAATTATCAGTCTAGTGGACAATCTAGTCTATTCACTAAATCTGCTGAATAGCTTTAATTTATAAGCAAAAGAAATCAACTTAAAATTTTGGGCATCTTAAAAACATTTTCATTAGATTATATAACCAATCATGTGAACAGAAATGTATAGAAAAAGGCAACTTAAAATTATATGCTCACATAAATTATATAAATTATGTAAAATAGTTGTGTGCCTAAAAAGATCCAGGCATATTTATTCTGGCTGGTATTGTGACTGGGACATCCAGTTATCATGGAGTGTTATTCCTATTCCTGGGTTGGTTGTTCCTGATTTTTGTTGGTGATGAAAAGTTTTTAAGGGTTCCATTCCATTGTAGCCCAGAGCTCACATTGATTGTTGGTAACGAGCAATAGTCTCAGCCAGTGGCTGCTATCATGTCACAATATCCTTCCGAATTTAATTACAGAAAGAGACAGATTTCACTGTTTGTAGTAACACTTGAAATGTTTGTTTTCTTTAGGCATGTTCCCACTAGTTTAAATGTTCTTGTTACTGCAATCAACTGCTCATCTTAGTCACCTCAGATTTCATCTACCAATTGCAGGCGTGCAAGAGACTACAACATACCTGCTGTTTGCTAGAAGTGCCTTTGAAACTAGACAATCTTATGGTCCTATTTTCTCTCCTGTATTTGGGGTGATAAGTGTTTCCAAATGCCTCTGGTCCTCAGAATTCAATCAATAGGGTCTAAAACTTGACCTCTGAACTCTGAATCTTATAAGAAAATGTATTTTCATGGAATCTTGGAGTCTTTGGATTTGATCCATCAGCTGATGAGTTACAGGTATCTGAATTGTGCTTCAGAGCTCTGATGGAGGATATGTAGCACTCCTTCTACTGTGTGCCATTTCATCATAGAGTACTAAATCACCAAACACACATACTGCTGGTACACAGGAAACAACAAATAATGGGCACAATCTGAGTGAGGCATTGCAGTGCAGACCACTCAGGGGCCGCAGGGGCTCCAGTCTGGAGGTACAAAAGAAATCTCCTTTGAAAATCATTGTAGAAAAACAATTACCAGTGGTCCTCTTGTACCAAGTTGATTTATTGCATGTTGGATATGCATCTGTCTGGCAACAAGCAGCACATATGAACAATGCTTTCTTTGCTCTTTCCAGAAACCAGCTTGCTTCACTGAGATTTGCAGAGACCTCCCGCTGAGATGCTAGTATGCAGTGAAATCTGTCTGATGAAGGCATCATTACTGGTGAGCTGCCAGGTAAGCTCCAGATTGGAAAAAGAGTTCAAAAAATATCCTTTTTCACCCACAAAGAAATTCATGTGCCTCTTTTGTGGTCAGCATCTCAAAATCTATGAACAATGGATGCAGCAAATGAAGCAAGCTGGCAATCCTGGCCACCACTGTGTGCAGACTTTGAAAATGCATGTGCAGTAACTTCAATTTTCTGCACAATTCAAAAAGTTTCACGTCTTCTACACCCACATTTAAATCACTCAAACCGGTATGTTGCACTATAGAAATGTCTTCCCTGGCCCCACCATTGCTTTAGACTTTCATACTACACTGACAGCTGAGCAAGTCTGCAGTATCCATCCTGCCTCAGAGAAAAAACACCATGCTCCAAGGAAGCTCCCGAAGTTGGAGGCGAGTCCCTTTCACACACCTCGTAGCTGAACTTGACTTGTGCTTGCCACTGTAAGGAAGACACAAATTCAGGTTAAATGCTGTCAAAATAGCCCCGCAGTTATCACAAAGGTGCACATATAAAAAACTCAGTCTTTGCTGGAAATTTTGGAAAAGTCAAAGATCAGTAATAGTATAATAATAAGATCAAGCAATGGTACCTGCTGCTAGACATTTCGTTTAATGGTCATTCATATGAAGAGATGGTTCAAATGTGGAATGAAATATTCAGTCATGCCTAAGACTTCCGTTTAGTCAAAAGCCTACAATTATTCGTTATTCATTCATTATATGTCATCTGCTAATGAAGAAAGATGAAGTGCCTCAGGATATATGAGGGATGTGTTTGACTGCATGTAGCATACTAACCAGATCTTTGTAGTGCTTAGTTACAAGCAGCAGTACAGAGTACCCTGATGAGGAAAGCTGTTGGCATTTTGGATCAGAGTGACAAGACCTGGGACAGGAATAAGATGGGAAATCATGAGCAGCAGCAGAGCAACAGTAATGGTCATGTTGAGTGGTGTTGCAAAAAGCATGAGTTTAACTCACCAGCAGCCCTGCACAGTCATTCTCAACCACAAGGGTTATATGATGGTAGTGAATACCTTGTTTGCTAATAATAGAGCAAAAAAGTGCTATAATAAATACTGTGGAGATAGGGGAAAAGAGAAATGTGTTGCAGCTTGATTTTCCTTTGGGGAAATCAACTAGAAGAGCAATGTGCATGGCCTTGCCTGTGCTTCATCTCTTTTTCCATCAAGAAGTGTTGTCCTGGATTTCTCTGAGGACTTCAGGCATTTACCTAGGACTCTGGGTATCTAGTAGTTTAAACAAAGCCGAAGGAAAACAGCACATGCATAGTATGTTACTAAATTCTGGATGTACTGGTGTCATTTCACATGCTGTCTGCAACCAGAGTCAAGTACAGTAGTTTTATCAGAGGAAACGCAGAGAGCAGTGACAAGCCTGCAGCAGCTTTAGGAATCTGTGACACCGATGCTAATCTAATCTGTGCTGCAACTTAGACACATGCCTTTGATGTGTGCTATTGTCCAAGGTCTTATAGGTCACAGATTGAGCTTCTGTTATTCCTGTGCTATTTCCACTACAGACTTACCCAGAACACGTAAAATAACCCTATCCTTACAAGCAGCATGTTGTCCATAGAACCTGCTGATGTTGATCCTGTCTGCAGAAAATTAAAAAATTAAAGCTAAAGCTGACAGGTCAAAATCCAACATTACTCACCCTTTACTTGCTTAGTACTATTGCCAGAAAACTGACAGAAACATTTCCTGGACAAGGGCATTCACCTGGGGCTATCATCTTGTGAATTTTACAGGAAGGAACATCCCAAGAAAAAATGTTTTCTATAGGGAACAGTTTGTTCTGTTTCAGTTGGTAACAAGAGCTGTAGTTTTGTTGAGACCTGTGTTGAGATACTATATCCACGACAGGGAAAACTATAATTACAATAATATAAGTTCCTTATATCTTGATTATGCTATTGTGTCATCATAATTACTAATACATGCATATTACCAGTAAATCTGTAATATTTCATTCAAGCACTGAATTTGGATTTAAATTCCCTGCATCTGCCAGTATGCTGAGCATCACAAAACTGTGGGTGTTTGGAGGGTGTTCCTGGGTGCTAAATGGGGAGCAGTCAGAGATGCTGGCTAATCCCACTTTCTTCTGACTGCAGTTAAGGCTGCAGTGTGCCCCGTGAGACCTTCCAGAGATTACATACCTTTTTCCCAGCATTAACCTTTTCTAAGGCTTGCATATTCTTAGGGGTAAGCAAAAATCCTGACAATCACACCAGGAAGAAAATTTCACCACTACCAATGATGCATCATATTTCTTCACTCCTCCTCCAGCTTTTTATTTCTGGGATATGTTGGGTCTCTGGTGACAGACCTCCTATCCAGGCCCTGGGGAATTTTTTCCTGCAGTGTCTCCTGTTTTTCCTTCCTCAGGTCTGAGATGCTGGCGCAAGCCCAGGGAACGGCTGATGCTCTCCTCCTCTGGGTAGTCTTCCACTGCCAGCACTGCTCTTCAAAATGGTGTCAGTCGCGAATTCTGACACACCACGGACCGGGCTGCTGTAGCACAGTCACTACATTAAGGGTACCGCTCCATCCACACGCGTGGGAGCTGGGCTGTTTCCTGGATGGGCTCACAACTGGGGGTGAAGCAGCACAAAAGGCTGGGTTCTGTCTCAGTAATGATTAACTGGAATATCCCTGCCAATACTAAGCAGACTTTTTAACTGAATTCCGATAATAATAACGACATTCTTATCTCTGGCTAGGGATGTTTTGCAACAGACTCTACCATAGGTTTATGGACCAGTAGGTGCCTATCAGCTCTTGGGACAGCCCAGGCATTTTCTACTTTTGCTGCCATTGATATTTAGTACAACTCACCTGCTGCTGAAAATAGTACTGGAGGAGATATATAAATAATTTCCCGTCCATTTTTAATTTACTGTGTCAAGTTTTATCATGCCCAGATTTGACCAAAGTAACCTTGCTTAAGCTAATTGAACATAATGTCAATGAAAAGAGTGGCAATTTTAGAAATGCAGAATGGTATATTTCTGCTGTGGGACTGTATAATTTTTGACATTGCAATTAAAAAGCAATTACTTTTGCACTGACACAATTTGTCATGGTGTACATCCCCAGATCAAAATCAGTCATGTCCCAATACATCATCTCTGTGCCACTTAGTTTAAGGTAATATTGTAAGACTGTGAACACAAGCAATCCAAACCAAAAGCACATGGAATATTAAGTGATTTTGCTCCTTTTCTTTGAAATGTCGATAACCTCTTTTTGGCTTCGATGTTCAGTTATATCCCACAGCCCATGTGCTTGTGCCTTCCATCCAGTTTACTTATGGGTGTCTCTGTTTCCCCGGGGGGACTGAGTAGAAATTAGGCATAAACAGTAAAAATGAGTAGAATTATGGTCAGATGGAACATGTGTGGCACTTGAGCAGGGTTGGGGCATTAAAAAGGACTACAGAGCATCTGCAGATCTAGAGCTATGTTTCCTTGACTTTCTGTGCTTCAATTTAGCCTTTAAATTAGGAAGGATCTCAGACATTGGTAAAGAGTTTTTAGCTTGCCAGAATTGTTGTTTTTCTCTTCGTAAATTAAGATATGTTGATGCTGGTTAGGGCTTTTTGGTTTTCAGGAAAGCTAATAAGTAAAGCTTGATACACATAATTTGTATTTGCAGGTATATTGCTATGTAGAAACTCTTTTTCTCAAGAAGGTTGGAGTGACAAAATGTCTGGATTAGAAAAGAAAAATCAACTTGTTATAGTTTTGTTAAGATAGAATGTTTGGGCTAATAATTGAAGAGAAAGGTTATTTTGTAATCAATTAACTATGGTAGAATGTCAAGAAAGTATTCTGGTGCAAGTTTGAAAAAAATCTTGCCTACTATAATATGTTAATTGATGCCATGATATTATGTCATGAAAAATAATGTATGAAAGAGACTAAATGAAAGACATACTTGAAAGAGAGGTTTCCTGAAACTTTCCTGCACCTGAGTATTTTGACCACAACGTCCAGCCACTTCTGCTTGTTAGAGTAACAACTGAGTTGGTTTTAAGTAGTAGAGAATCTGCCTCTCAACTTCGCTCCAACAAACCTGTGAGTACTTTCTGTAATCATTTTACTATGACTCATCAGTGATAAAGACAATAAAAGCAGGGAATTAATTTCAGTCTAGCTATGTCAATCTAATCTAACGGTCAACATGCCACAGAGGATATAAAATGTCTCTTTGCACTACAAGAATAATAAAAAATGGGAGAGGGCAAAGTAAAAAGTCACAGATTCTAGCGAATGTATCATCCTGAGATGTTTACAAAGCTTGATCTCTTTAATTGACTAGAAAAAGAGAGTGAGAAGTGTCTGGATTAAGGTTCCCTTTCAGGAGGAGAAGCTCCCCTTCCCCACAAGACAAAAGATCTTTAGCACAGGATACAAGAAGAAGAAGTTGCTAGAACATGAATATAGGCAAAGTATAAATTAATTTCCAATAATGGTGCTGAGTAATTACTGGAACAACCTAACATGGGAAGCGTCAATGCTTCATCGCCTCAGAGATGGAGGTGTTGAAGCATCGTTATCAGAGAGCATGCATGAGGCTACTGCCCCTCTGCAAAGGTTGCATTAGCCTAAAGCACAATTTGAGGAGAGAGCGGAGGCATGATATAGCATGAAACTGAGAAGTAGCATTCATAAGACCATTTAGATACTATGATAACCCTCATAATGTTAAAATTTTAAAATATCAACTTATTTTTCCTCCCATTCAGGCAGGAAGTCTCAAATTTGGAGATTAAATTTTTTGCCCAGTGTCACACAGCAAGTCCCTAGTAGCCCTAGAAATGAATCCTTATCTATATAGTGCATTCGATACAACTACAGCTCAAAGAAAAATGTAATTGATTAATGAAAAAAGGATTCGAGCATCCCAGGACTTGCTTAAACTTATCAAGCCATATGTTAGTTTTTTACTTCTTCACATGAAGCAGACACACATATCACATACTACATACCAGAAGTGTCTGATACTACTCACGAAAGTTATGAGCCTCTGATAAAAAATTGTGGAAACTGTCACTGTCTTTCTGCGTCCTGGTTTTAGTAATATTTTTAGTATAAGGAATGAGCTATTATCCATATTGCTATTTTGTTTATTTCTGTAATTTATGTTTGTCTAGACCACTTCTTATCTTTTCTTGATGTTTTCCTGCTGTAAACCAAACACATAGCCACATACTGATGTTGTTGAAAGTCTGACTTCAGGGGAAGCAAAGGTGGCTCCTTCTGGTCACCTAATGTTGTATGTAGCATATTATAGCACAAAAATACGGCTCTGCATAGGGCCTCATCATCAAGAAGTTTATCTATGCCAGTGCAGCTCCAACTGACTGTTTAGCGAATTGTATATCCCCTCTGTGTCTGACCCACAGAGAATGTAATTTTGGTAATATTCTCAGACAGGAGACCTTTTGCTCAAGTTCCTAAGGTTCAGACCTCAGCTGTGGAAGTCCCAGGACTAATTGCAATGCAACGCTATTGATTTGATTAGTATTTCAAGAAGAGTAGGAATGGAAAAAAAGTTTTTCCCTGGAGTTTGTCCCAGTCCTATGTAAACCATTAGCGTAACTCTCCTATATTGACTAATTTCTGGATTTTCAATTTCAATAAAAGAAAAAACATTTAGACTACCCTTTAAGCTATTTGCACTTTTTGAGTTGTGTTTTTACTCCATTAGGAAATAGGAAAGAAACTGTAAGATTTCTACCATGGTGGCATCAGGCAATTTTGGCCATGCTTCTGTAACTAAACTGGCCAAAAAAAAATCTTAAGAAGTACGGCATGTACACGAAAGGAAAATCCTAAAGCAGGCATAGGTGGTCTCAGTCTTGAAAATGGTGGCAGCCAACAGAACATAACCTATGAAATGGAGGCAGCAGATTAATAACAGCATATTTTTTTCTAGCACTATACTAGATTTTCCAACTGACTGCATCTCATATGCTTGAAAGACTGCATTATCACACAGTCAGCTCCTGAAACAGTCAGGAAATTTTAGAACAGGTGCTCTGCATACTCGTTTTTACATAGCTTTAAAAGAAAGGCATTTTGCTGGGAAAACGTTCATGCCAACCACCTGTGTTACAAAGCTGCCATTTACTGCAGCACAGTTGCCTGTATTAAGTGTGCACCTCAGCTTTCAAAAACACAGATTCGCTTCTTAACATTTTACTACATAACTGCTGATAAGAACAGTCATCTTTCTTAACTAATATGGCTGAGGACAACATACATATCTGGATGTCTCTGTTCAAGATAAAGACACAGGATGTTTCACTTCCTTCAGTTCCAGCCACCTAGAAAGACAATGACTTCTTGGTACAAGATGGAGAGTGAAGTGGTGAGAGTACAGTCCAAGGAGGACAGGCACTGTGACCTTTCTCTGGTTTCCTGGGTGGGTATATGTGGAGTTTCATACGTTGAATGAATTTCTGAGTTATTTTTAGGAAGTGGCTTATTTTCATGTTCAGTCTGAGGTTAAGTAGAATGTGAAACTTAAATAGCAACATTTGCCAACAGCAATTTTATTTTAGATCTTGATTTTACAGCCAAGATTTTATATTACAACAGAAGAGGTGCAAAAGTGAGCATGAAGACAAACTCTTGACCTACAGTCAGAAATAACCTATTTGAAAGTATTGGTATGTGTCTGAGTTGATGCATCTAAGTAGTTACATAACAGAGTGTGAATAAAAATACATTTCACTTAATGTAAACATTATGGGCGAGATCTTGGGTGTGGTCCAGATATGCTCAGTGCAGGCCTGTGTATTACAGAGCAAAGGTTTATCTTGAGATGCTCAAAATTACACCAGCTTGTATAGTTCCATAAGGATGCTTCGCACTGTGAGTAGTCACTAAAACATATGACATTATAACCTTCTGCCTGTGGGCTCACGGAAACCTCGGTCTGCCTAATGAACTGGCAACTGCTAGTTATGCTGACCATGCAACACCTAGGAGTATATCTGTAGCAAAGCCTGCTCTGTTCTCTTAGTGTCAATGGCACTGCACAAAGGCACTACAGCCAAGGCCACAAGCTGGCCTCAGATCTTTGTTATGAACGCTGCGCTTGAATATGCATATGAGACCAACAAAATGGAAATCAAAGGAAATCAATGAATCCTGCTGTTTCAGTGTATTACGGCATGTCCATGCCTGTGAATTATACACTGCAAGGCATCACCTTTCACCTCAGAAACAGAGGTCAGGAGAGACTCCTTATTGTGGCAACCTGTTCGTGTTTGTCTCTGTTCCACTGGATGGCCAAGCTGTGACCTGAGGGACCTTTTATGAAAGTTGGAAAGCTTATCCTTACTGCTGTATTAAGAATAAAATGTAATCTGAACTGTAACGGTGTTTCCAGTAGGATTTTAATGGCGTTGTCTGAGTCAGTCTTGCTATTTTCTCTCCCCAGCTACACACTCGGCCTCTTCTTACAGATGCTGGCAACCCTCTGAGGGGTTTCTGGTCTTGTCTTCACTCAGCTCAGCCGTTTCCCTACCAGCCACTTACTGTGATGCCCATTCAAAGGTAAGAACTGGTCTGCCTCTGCCATCGCTTGCTTGACCTGCTCAGAGGGGCCACGGTCCCTGGGAGAAACATGATTTATGCCATGTGCCACTGGGCAGTGTTCCCCTCTGGGGGATGTTGCGCTGGGATGCAGACAGAGTATAGCATGCTGCAGTCGCTTCCCATCCAGCCTTCCAGCAGGGAGCAAGCCAAGCGCTGATCCGGGCAAGTTCTGCTTCTGCTGGAAAATCTCTTTCTTCTCTGTGCCCGCCCCAGGGAATCCCTGTTCTGAGCCTCTGGGCACAAGGGGAGCTGTATAGGAGGCAGCAAACCAGGGCAAAGCATCTGCCCTCAACTGCTGAACATGCCCCTGGCCCCTCTGAAACAGTATGTTTGTGTGTGTGTGTGTGTACAGTAATCACACCTAAAGTATCACCTCCTGCTATTTGGCTGTTAGTATCACAGCAAGGATTTCTGGTTATGGACTCTGTACACACCATGCTACTATTTATCACTCTAAGCTATGTAGCCACATCTTTTCCAGCTTTCCACGCAAATAAGGAAAGTCTTCAGTAGCGCGGAGGACTCCGTTTCATGGAGTTGCCGTGGTGTTGGTGCAAAGTCTGCAGTCTGTGTGGTCAGGGTTATGCACACACTGAAGGAGCTGAACTGGCCTGTGATAAGACACAAAACCAAACAAATATTTAGTATCCACTTCGCAAGTACAACAGAAAAACTCCACAGTTACTAAATGCAACGTGAAATTCAAAGTGCATGTTACATCTGTGCTTATCAAGTGGATGTCTTTTCTTAGGATAATTTTTTTTAGATCTTGCTGCAGAAAGATAACTTTGGTCTTTATAGGGGCTAGGGACAAGAGCAAGTAAGTATGGAATAAAGTAGGGTGTGAACTCACAGCATGTCAGCTACACTGCGATAACAAGAATAATTACAACAATGTAAGATCTCTTGAACGGACTACAGAGTTGCTGCCATGCTGGAAGTTCACCATCTTGCCTACTCAGTGTTAACCCCTACTGCTACAACGTAAAGCTGTTGCTAAGAATGTCAGATACGATTGGATTTTTTGCTAGAAGTGCATCCAGTGAATCTATTTTTTGAGTTACTTCTGGAAGACACTGCTGACATGGACAAAAGCGTGAGAAAATGATCAGCATCAGTTGCTACGTGGCATGAAAAGCCAGATGCTCAGCTGATACGGACCCACACGGTTCTGTTTGCAATGACTTCAGGAGAATTAAGCTAACTTAAACAGTCTCTCCTGAAGAGTTTTACTGCACATGTAAATTGCTTACTTTATTATTGCTCTGTATATAAAATAGTAAAATTAATTGTCCATGTTGCTCTACACAGTTGTTCATGTACATGTTAGTTGAGTTCTGACAAAAAGCCCTACTTGTTATTCTATCTTAAGAAGCGAGTTGTGAGCCACAACAACAAGCGTGTCAACAACTCTTCATGATGTGTTACAGATTTCTCCTTGGACTGAGCACGAGGGATCTAAGCTACTACATATTTCTCCTTCTTCCCTGGCCCCTTAGCTTATTTCATCATAGGCTGAAATATTCTGTACCTACTTACAGGTCCTGGGAGTATTGGTTAAAGGCTGCATTTACCCAAAGAGAAAGCGAGTACACGAGCATCACGATTTGGCAGATTTATGCACTGCACCAGTGTTAATTTTTTTACAATGTGCAAAGCACCCATTAATCAGGTTCAGCAATACCTAAACAGGAATATATTGCTCTGCCTTCCGGATTAAAGTCCTGACACCAGATAAGACATTTGTCTCCTTTGCAGACCAACTTTTCCTTATTTAAAACTAATGTCACAGACTCAGTAGTTTGTAGAAATGTTTGTTTACTTCGGAAATGTTCTTACCCAAGTACGAGTTCTTCACTCTGAAAAGCTGTTCCTGACAGATGAGAGCAATATGGAACCTTTGCTTCCTTTCTAATGTCATTAAAGAACACTTTTGCTCTGTGTGAAGGTCTCTGAACCCACACAGAGGGACAAAGGGTCTCAGGCTTTTCAAACTTGGGCTGCTGTTTCCCAGACTCTTGTTTTTCTCTCCTGACAGTGGTGAATTATAGTAATTAATAATGCTTATCGTGCCTCATGCCTCACTCTCTGACAAAGCAGCTGGACAAACAGTAAGCTCAAACTATAGCGAAGGAAGTAAGGACCATCCTTGACATACTGTGTTACCTGCATGCAGCAGGGAGGAAAGCTGCCTATTTGGTTCTGATTATTGTAGGTAAAAGCCCAGTCAGATGAAAATCTGTTGAAGGAGGCTGGATTGCTCCTTCCCTGAAGACAACTGAACATGCTCAATGGCAAGTGCAGGACAGAGCGCAAGCCCCAGACCCAGCCAACATGAGGTCTGCAGCATGAGTGGAAGCACACAACCACATCAAAGGGATGTGATGGCAATAAGAGGGGAGTCTGCTGTAGCTTGCTGTAAACCTATATTAAGTCAAGAAGGAGATGCTGTATTAGTTTTATGTTAACAAGTTGTCACCAATAAGAGCAGGTAATTACCTGTAATTGTCTTCACAGGTGATCTTAAAGTTTCGCTCTTCTAAGATGCTTATTAGCCTCTTTATGGAATGACCTGAGCAGGATTCACTGGAGAGAAAAGTCTTTTGTTACTTGTGTTCCTTGTGTGTACAAGATGCTCAGCTAAATTCCACACTATGTCATTTTGCTTTATTTCAGGTAAGATTCTTTAAAAGCTTGTTTGCCAATGTGCTGCAAAGTCCATTGTGTTTGTGGAGTTTTGGTTACCATTGGGCCTTTGCTGGTAGAAACTGTGTGATGTTCAGCTGTGCATCTTGCACAAGAACTTTGTGCAGGAAGATATCTGTGGGAAATGAAATAACTCGGTTCCATTCACAGTTCAATGTGCTCTAGAACTGCTCCAGAGCTGCTGGTGTCCTCCATCCACAGGAGCATGATATAAGGCTCATTCAAATCTGTGGAGGGACAAAGGGATCAAATCCTCCATGTGATGAGAAAGGGCCAATCATGAAAACCAGCAGCTAAGTCTCGGGCAGGACGTAAGGAGAAAGCAAATAGAGAACATGGGAGGAAGCAGGCCAGGAGCACCTCCTGTCTGACTCAGTCTGTGGCTGCTGCTGCTTTGTTTTGAGAAGGGGCTGTTCCAAGTACTTTTCCATTGGTAGGAGCCTTAACTTTTGTATATCTTTTTCATCCGGCTAATG
This sequence comes from Gavia stellata, assembly GCF_030936135.1. Classification (NCBI taxonomy): domain Eukaryota; kingdom Metazoa; phylum Chordata; class Aves; order Gaviiformes; family Gaviidae; genus Gavia; species Gavia stellata. The sequence continues at coordinate 17,218,826 of NC_082598.1, read as the reverse complement.
GTTTCATGAAGCATGTAGCATTGTCATACCTTTGAGATCTTTATCTCTATGCTTAATTTGCTTGAAATATCCCAAGGGGCTCTAAAGCTGTAGTGAGAGGATTGACAAATGTCATAGACACAGACAGAGACACTGCAAAAGACTTGTTACCTTGGGATAAAAATCATCTCCTGGTCCAGAGTATAGGACACACATCAGAGCAATAATATAATACTGGGGCAAACCCAGTTCCTAACATACAGCATTAGTGGAGAGCAGAGCCAGCTCTTCTTTGTTCACTAGACTTGCCAGATGTTATCAGTGATTCAACATGGAATACAAACCAGAAGATAAAAGGAATACATATTATTGGAGGTACCCTCCCTCCTTTTCCTTGGAAGTAAGTAGAAAATAAAAAGGAAACTGCTGTGCACTTGGCACAGGAGGGTGATGTGTCAAGAAGGCTGGCAGGGCACCAGGTTGTTGAAGCTGTTGAGGAGGAACACGATGGCTTTCCTGATGTTGGGAAATCATGGGAGAAAGGATCAAGTGCCATGTCTGGGGGAAGTAAAGTACAGATTACTCAATGTCCTTTTCTTCAGCAAACCTCTATGCAATGGGCCACAGGAGTATGTCTGGCATGCTGACCACAGGACAGATGCATGTCTGTGAGCTGTAACAGATATGTCAGCCTGTGTGGCAAAGAGACACTTGTGGGTGTCTGGGCTAGGGGAGGGATTGCAACACTGGAGCTGGTACTGTGTCAGACAGGAAGGCTGTCTGAGCACGGGTCTCTGCTGGGTCCACACTCATTCCCGAGTTGCACTGCATCATCACAGCCTGCTTTCTGACCCACAGCGTCAAAGCTGCTGCCTCTGTCATGGGCGGTCCTCAGGAAGGGGAGAGACCATGGCAGTGCATTATAACCACATGAACCACAGAACCGGCTCTGAATATAGGGGTCAAAGGCACTGACCCTCATGCTCAGTGCTTGAAATATGATAGATCTGCAAATGAATCTGATGCGGATGAAAAAGGTCACTCAGAAAGGCTCAGACGTGATTTGTGGCCACTATTCTGCTATCAGTAATTCCATGGTAAGCATTTAAGCTACAGATTTGTTATTAAAAATCACAGAATCATTTAGGTTGGAAGGGACTACTTGAGATCATCTAGTCCAACCAATATCAGCTAGAGCAGGTTGCCCAGGACACAGTCGGGTTTTGAGTACGACCACAGATGGAGACTCCACAATCTCCCTGGGAAACCTGTTCCAGCATTTGAAATTATTTTATCTAAAATGGTTCTGCTCAGCATAATTATACTATTCCTGTGGACAAACATATTTTCCAGCTGTTCACCCTTGCAAACATAGCCTGCTCTGTGACTTCAGTGCGGGACCCATAACAAACGTCTGTAGAGCTCAGTGGGGTTGGAAGGAATTTAAAGGGACCTCTTGAAAGCAAGGAAAATGTCATTGTGTCTTAGCTATAACTGTTCAGCAGTACCTATGAAAAACACTAACGAAAACAACAGTACAAATGTTATTCTTCCCAGTAAAGTAAGCAGCTAGGAGAGTGAATGTAGAGTAGGTTTCGTGAGCAGGTTTAAGACAGTGTCACTGTTAGACAGCCGCTTGTCAGAACTGAGCTGCGCCGTCTGCCTTCTACACACTGCTCGTGATTTCGTACCGATGTGACTTACCTTTGAGGTCCACCGATGTCATGCATAAGCCAAATGTGTACTGCAGAGACTTTATCTGGATTTAGGTTAAAAATCTCGATACTTCCAAAGATGCTGTAAGAATGGGACATGAAAAAGCAAAACATTCATAGTTATCTGAGAAAGACGTACAGAGTATGTTCCCCAAATACTAGTGCTTATTAGTGCTTCTATTATTCTCAGTGAAAGAACATTATGTTGCCAATGGATTTTCATAGACTATTTAATTGCCCTATGGTAAAATATTTTCTCCACGTTCTTATGTCACTTTCAGGAGAACTTTTGCAACTGTCTGCAGACTGAAACAAGCTGAAGTTTTCCCATCTCTAATGCCTTTTCTCCTGTTCGGTTTATTGGCTATTGATTTGGCTTGGTGCAAGGGAAATGAACATGGCTGTTCCCCCGACCAACATATTCTTCATCTTTCAATATTATTCAAAACTGCACTTCCAGTCAGGTAACCCAAGGAAGCACAGTCTGGAGGGATGAAATCCAGTCAGCTCCATGAACAGTTAGAAATATGTCATTCATGTGTAATGAATAAATAAACTGTAATAATACATTTACTTTGTGCAGTAAGAGCAAACTGGAAACCCCACCTGCATACCCTCTGAAGGATTTCAATTACAGTCACTGTCTAGAAGGAGTTAAGTGAATCAGCTCTACAACAGGCAATGATTTAGACCCCTATATGAGTTTAGGAAAATCCATTCTGCACTGGGACTCACTGGCAAAGACACGTTCACCAGCATGCAGGCCGCACAGAAACACGCTGGGTAAATACCTGCTGCTTCTGAAAGCTCCAGCTTCTACTGATCCATTGAGCATCACTTGAACTGCACCACAGGCTGCTTCTGCAAACTGAACAAGACAAATGGGCATTGTACTCTGACACTACATGCAGTGCCACATCAGACTCGGGGCTAGTAGAAATTAGTGTAACTTCTTTGCTGTCAACAGATCTGACTTATACAGGTAGAGGATCTGGCCAATATATTTGCAGAACATGTCAGTGCAAAGAAAACCCTCTAAAGGATATGGCAAAGCTGTGTTTAAGCTGCATTACCCAGCTATGAATTGGCAGTCTGAGGTTGCATGGGATTGGTATAGTAACTTTGCTGTCACTGCAATTTTCAGTTTTTATAGGGCTTTCCAGAGCCCCACCAGCTACAGCTGTCTGATGGGGCTGTAGTAACTTGGAATAAGCCTCAGACTGCTTTAACTCAGGCAGTGAGGACGAGCCAGAACAGAGGTACCACTAGTTTAAGGACACGCAAACTGTCATGTATTCATTACCTTGTGACTCATGCTCTGTGTTCTTTTGTGGCTTGGGATTTTTCTCCCCAGTGATTTTAGTAAAACTCATCACCGAATTTTCTTTGATTTGATTTTTAAATTACTGGATCATGTAATCACGGCTCTTTTATTCTTTAAAACTCATGTCCAAATATTTAAAGACTACTAAGGTTACAACATAAAGTACCCACTCTAGTTATATAATCCACTGGTAAGACAAATAATTTTTAAAAAGATTAACACAGGTGACTGTACTTATCAAATCTTCCAAGTCCTCTTACATCTAAATAATGTGGCCAAACTCAGATCTCCAGAGCTGTGAAGTTGCAGGAAAGTTTCATTATTTGTAAATTTTTAATGTAATAAGCATGCATTTTAGCAGATCTTAAATTTGTTTGGACTGGAAAGCCTGCAGTCGTGGAAGTCTGACTCTGTACGGTGGTTTATCCCTCCCAGACTCTGGAACTGAGGGGATTAATGAGAACATAGAAACTGTTTTGAGCTTGGAAAACTTATGTATACTAGTTTACCCACAAAATAATTTTTTTTTACGGTGAGTAGAGTTTTTCTTACGTACATGAGAGCTGAAGCATAAAGGAATGCTTGGTTTCCACCTGGGCAGTCATCTAATAGTCATATCAGGGGTGAAGTCTTGAGAGACATGTAAAATTAAACTGATACAGGAGAGCAGGTTTTTTTCTGGCAGTTGTTTTCTGTAAAGCGCTGATTCAACAAAGCCAGGCTCACTGCTTAACTGGGACTAGCAGGGTCTCATTCATGTGATGGGAGTTGGCACGTGCATACGGGTGGGTACATCATAGGAACCTTGCCAGATACCATTGTGGGAGGACGTACTCTTCAGGTTTATGCCAGGAAAGTGCAACGGGATTCTCAGCTGCTTGGAAAATTTCTGTGCCAATATGGGCACTGGTCTCTACATTCACATGCTAAAATGTATTTTATTTTAGCAATTTCAGTCCTGTGATTTAATTAAGGTGGTGATTATTATTATTGCAAGCATCATTTGCAAAGCTCCAGATGTCTGCCAAGTGTTGTTCTAGACACTGGCACACAGTCTCTGTCCACAAATAAGAATGCCCAAACTACAGTGACATTAAATATTGTACATAAAATCTGGGACCTTGGAAATACAAATTTCCAATGTCATGATTTTTAACACCTGAAGCTAAAGCTCCTATGAACTTTTACTGTTCCATGTTTTAAGTCCAATCTGCAAACTCACATTTTTGGCAGTGTCAGGAACTTAGTGTCTTTCAACATTCTTGGATTCGGGGAGATTTATTCTAGATCTTACCATCTTGGATGCCATTTTCCAGAATACAGAGCTAGGGTTGCTCTCACATTCACTTCGTTTTGGACAAGATTCATAGTTGATTCCTGAGAAGAAATACATTTATAGAATAGCTAAGGTTAGAATGAATATTGTTGCAATGTTTATATGGCTTTGAGAGTTCATTAATGATGGCAAAAAGATTTGCCCCGTACCAAAGCAAGAAGGCTACATGAGGAAAGGGCTCTAAGAGGAAAAAGAATTTGCATGTGCTCAAAGGGCCTCCTGTTTGCTCACTCCTGTTTCAGGGAGGCAGCTCCAGGCCCTGTATGCAAATAATTTCAGAAAAATGAGAAGGGAAAACATGTAGTCCTAAATGTGAGAAACACGTTGGCTCTTGACAAATACTTTCCAACTGCACTGGAAAACTAAATTTTGCCCAACATTTTCAGTAATTCCAGCCCAGTTTAGAGGTCGCTACCCTTAAGCACCAACCCAGGAGTCATGCGGGCAGCAAGAACCCCCGGCTACCTACATCCTGCCCCCACCACTTCGACTGGTCTATGCCCCGGACCTTTTTGAATGGCATTCTTGTTTTGCAATTTGTCCCACAGAAGTCACAGGAAGGAAGCAAGTAATCTAGATAAAGAGGGCTAGATGTGACCATTAGTCCAAGCAGCAACTTGGTGTTTTAATAACAGCCAAAGTTGTGGTTTTTAATTAACCTGAGAACTAAGTATTATTTTCAGTCTTCCATAACATGGGACAGAAATACAGGTAAGGTTTTAAACTAAATTATAAGAAAATACGTGAAAAGGATTCTGTTCAGGTCTAGATACACAAGAGAAAAACATAATCTGGAATTTCAGTGTTCATATTTGTTTCGCAAAAAATAGGACTTATTACCTGGGGCAGAGGGGTCTCCACACCATGAAACCCTATCAGCCATATAACCCAGCAAGGTGTCCTCCAAGGTAAGGAAATTTTGATTGGCTTTTGTATAACGATGAGCGAGGTCACTTGTCTTGCTCCAGAACAGTGACTGTGAAATAAGGTACAATGTGTAATAAGTGATACTTATACTAGAGCTGATCAGGAAATATTCCTGGAGAAAACCAAAAAGTTTTCATGACAATGAAGGAGTTTTAGTTTTTATTTAAATGCTGCAAATTCACCTTAGTGGGTCAGTTCTTATTTCTGCAGCCCACGCTCCCTTTTCCAAAATCTTTTTGGGTGGCTATTTTTTGTGGAAATGGATGTGTTCATCCTGTAAAGCATTTTGAAAGAAAGGTTTTGACTAGTTCTCATAGGATATATACCTGATTTGTTGTGTGCTTCTGAACTGCACATGGAAGAGCAGCTTTTTGGAAGCAGTGTCCCTCTAACAGCATGACAGCATGCTCTGTACAGAGAGCCGTATGCTCAGGGAACAAGGACATCTCCATCACTTCACCAGGAAGACCCCGGTACTGAGGTTTGAGGCAAGCCTTGCAGAGGGATGATTTCCAACAACAGAGAATGAACAGGGTTACTGGGGTCCAGAGGTGATAACTGCAGGACTACTGCGGTAAGTGCAAAATACCACTCTCGTCGACCTATAGACCCTCACAATTATTATGGACAAGAACCCATCACTCAGAGCAATGCACAGACATGCCATCCCACAACAATCCTACTTAAGCAGCCCACCATGCATTGTACTGTTACCTTGTTACAGGGTATAGGATGACTCGCTAACTCCATTAAAGGCTGATAATCTTCTGATGTAATATTACAGGGATTCTTGTAAATGAACGCATGTTTTAATGATTCCCATATTTTTAGGCAATCCTTATCTCTGCTGAAAGATTAAAACATAATTAATTAGTGTTTATGAGTATTTATGGCTGTCAAAGGATCTCCTTCTGTTATGGTCAAACACTATGGGTCAGATTTTAAAAGAGTTCTAACTATGCTCAGGTACCAAAATACATTATCCATTACAGAAGCAGAGTATCTTCAGCAAATTAAGTATAAAGTGAGGAGTGAGCTGTTCTAAAACATCTTTCTCTCTCTGCTGCATTTTAAATTACTGATTATTGCAATATCTGAATGTCGTCTACGTTTTTGTTCCTTAAAAAGAGCAGTGCAGATATCACATAGTCAGAAGATCAAATTTCTTGATTATTCATACCAAATCATGAGAAGCAAATGTGGCAAACTATAGCTTGTACATTTTAAAGATATGGCTGAAGGATACTGCCTTCTCAGGTACAGTGAGCCAAAAATATGCCCATGTGTCTCTCTGCAGAGTGTTCAACCCTACAGAAATAATATCTATAATTTTATCTAAAACAAAAGCAGAGCTCTGGCTGTTTTGGACCTGATATTACTTTCATTTATGCACTAATTTGCAGCTGTTGACTTTGCCAGAGCCACAGCTGATTTCCACATGTATAACCAAGATCCAGATCAGGTGCTTGGTCTCCAGTGGGTTTTTTCAGTCTCCCTCTGATCCTCCACTGCGTTACAAGTTCTGGCCCTTTTGCTCTCACTGGCACGAGTCAGAGGAATTCCACTAAATTTACATGGGGGCAACTGCTTCATGCCATGATACAACCCTATGACCTCAGCCTACACTTGTTTCTTAAGATGCTGCTTCGTTGGCCTAGGAAATAAAGCACCTCTCTGCTGACAGAAGCAGGGCTCCTTTCGTACTACAAGAGGTGTGGGCACAGTGCGGGCAAGCAATTGTATCTCTGTACTGAAGTAGTGCCATGCGCCCTTCCTGAGGCTGCAGCATGCCAGAACGTTTGGGACGGCTCAGGACATTTGCTGTCTTGTACTTGAGGTAATGACTGAAAACTTTGCATTAAGATAATTCATAATGATCGTCTGCCCAGTATGTGTTTTCAAGGCTGTCCCCTGTGGGTGCACTTCCCTTCCTCTTCATGCTCCCATAGCTTCAGGCCCATGTAGCAAGCCTGCCCCTCTCATCACAGCAGTGACAGTAATGCAGTCATTCTGCATCCTTCCCTTCCCTGTTTCTGCGCACATCTAAAATGCTGACTGCATGTCTGAATGGAGCTATTCTGACTGTCTTTGACTCATCCACTCTTTCTTCACTGTTTGCAATCATCTCCCAGTGTGTTCCCACTAAGAGCCATTTTAAGAATGGACTTTGTCTTGTGTGAAGAAACTAATGCCTTCAGAGCACTAGAAAAATAGCACTGATCAATTAGTACGTGACAGACAGACAGCTGCAGGCTTTGTTACCAGCTGGTACTTGGGTAACACGTAGGATGTGGAATTTGATTAGTCTTCAAAATAGTCCTAAATGGATGAAGAAAAACAGTAGTAACTCATTTTTCAAGTTAATCTTCCCTACAGTTCTGTGATCTCATTCCTACTACTGAACTTGATCATGGTTTCTACTGAGTGCCCATTTGAGCATTAGAGGGGCAAACTGGTTATCAGGAGGTCATACCACCAAGGTGGTTACTACAGCACGTTTCCATGCCCCAACTTCTTCCAGTCCTCCTCTGTGAAGGATCTATGCTGCCCTCATCTCTCACCTTTGGGGCAGCCAAGTGCACCATGCTGCAGAGCTCTGTCTGGGCTGCAGATATCCCTCAGCCTGACCTTGCTGATTTAAAACAGGTTTGCATATTGCCACTGTACATTGCCACTGTTGATATATTAAAAAATAAGCAGTGAGAAGACTTTAGGACTTTTAATCCCAGCTCCAGGAAGATACGTCACTCTTTCCAGCCTCACTGTTGAGGGAGACAACATTAATTCACCTGTCCCTTTTTCCAGCAGAGCAAGAAAATATTTGTCTGGTGTGCAGCATTTAACTCACACTGAGCAGAGGTAAGGGCAGACACCTGCTGTAGCTCTGGGCCTGCTGAAAACACAATATGAGAAGTTTGCTGGCACTTGGTATGCTAAAAATTCCAGCAAGAACAGTTTCAGGTTGAAACAAGCACATCTGCCTTGCCAAAAAAACCGCCTAGAAACAAATTGTCCTCTTAAGGCTGCTCCCAACTTCTTTTTGGGAAGTTGTCAGTCACAGAATGTGCTCATTTCGTTTTCTTTCTTGGTTTACAAAAGGAAGGAAGGGTGCGAAAGAGGTCACCAGTCTACCAGTTAATTAAACTTATCTAATTCAGATACAGGAGCCCATGGTGAATATGCATATGTACCACACTGCTGCAAGGCTTGTGCGCTCTCCTTCTCTGGTTTTTGTTTGTATGTTTTGGGTTGCATATTAATTCTGCATCATATCTTCAAAAAACATATTGTTATGCATAATGGATTTCTTTCTTTGAAGCTAACTTAGTTTATGCTGAAATATTAAAGGCCTTTCATTCTACTACAGAATCCAAAATACTTAATCCAAATTTGGTGACGTGTAAAATAAATATACTCTAATTTTATGTTTAATTTTTTCAAACCTTTTTTATGAATAGAGTTTGGGAAATGGTAAATGTGAAATAATAACTAACAGACTTAGAAGGAACACTGTGAAACCTGCTGTAAACTCAAGAACTGAACCTACAACCCTTTCTCTGGAAAGCAAGGATTGCAGAATTTGCCTTATGACCTTTTGGAGACAGAGACTATATCCTGCATCCAGTATAGCATTGAACAAGAGCTGGGATAGAAATAACCATTAAAATTACATTTCCTTATTAAATCTGAATGTTACATATACTGCAAAGTATATCCTGCATTTGTCCTTACATTTGGGTAGAAGTTGCATTTTCCAATGAATTTGAGTATTTCTATCCATTTACCTTTTATATGAATATCACATTAATCTATCAAACGGAAGCTGGAGCCAAGAATATTTCCATTAGCAGCTATCCTAGCAGCCAAACTTTAATGTGCATATTAGAGAAATGGACAGCTTCTGTATCATTATCTCTTGCATACCAGTACACTGGTCCGGCTGACCTTGAAAGAGTATCCTTTCACTTAAAGGAATGGGATGGCATTGAGCTACCTGGGAAATCACTATTAATATAGATCTTTTTTTTCTTTACTTTGTAATTTTATTTTTTCTTTAACTGGACGTGATGGAGCAAATTCATCCCCAATTGAAATCGATTTAATTGGTATAATATCAAGGATAAGTTTCATCCCTGCTGATTTCAGTTACACTGTGAACAGTGTCTTGCTTTCAGTTCAGCACTGGACTGACATTGGATTATAAAAACATCTTAAGAAGGGCAGTGTTCCCTTGGGCCATGTTGCCTCTAGTTTTTGACTCGAAAATTTGAGAGAGATGTTTCAAGTATGGGACCCATTTTAATTTTACAAGTGAATAATGTCTTCCAGGCTTTGTTCTGTAGATCTCAATCAACTCTGCCCATACTGTTCAATTCACTTTACCAGGCAGAGACACTTCCCTGGTGAGACATGATCTCCCCTGCAATCAATAGCAGCTTTTCCAAGAGCTCGAGGTTTCTTTCTAAAACATGACAGTGTCTTCAAGCCACACTGAGATTTTAATTGTGGCTCTGCAGTGAGTCTCTGAAGTTAGAGCTGGAAAAAGTCCCCTGAGTCCTTTATGTAACTGGCCTTTGCAGGGATCAAACCTCACCAGCAGATGCAATTTGTATAAGAAAATCCTTCTCATTTGCTACCACCGTTAGCCAAAACAGTAATGCAGATAAGCACCTAAGTATTCAGAAATCTGGTTCTTTAAAAAGTCAGTGAGAAGTTTGTGGTTGTAACAAAGCTGCTTAAAGACATAAAACCAATTCACACTCTGCTGGGAGTCTAAGGCATCGTCTTCACCTGTAAAAGCCCAGACGTCTCAGAAGAAGAATGCATATCAAAGGATCTAAATGTGTAGCAATATTTCTGCATCTAAAGACCCATCTTTGCCTGTGTGACAGCTTCTCTGCTTCTTTTAGGTAAACTCTGATGGCTGTAGACAGCGGTGAAATTTATACATCCCTATTCAATTTGTTTTTTTGTGTGAGCTTATGAGTAGCTATGTCTTTATGTTGTCAAAAATTATGCGACGAACAATAACCTTTATGCCTGTGTTGAGAGGAACCCGGAATCCTTCTGCTACCTTTCTTGCCCTAAATATTTCTCCTTTTCTTTCTGCTGTCCCTTCCCTTCCTCCAGCCTTGCTGTGTCTCACTGCTGCTTTGGAGTAGCTTTTTTGGAGCCACTGCCGAGCCCAGCCCAGGCAGCTGTGGTTGGAATTCTCTGCAGTCAACGTGAGCAGCAGGCGCGAGGAGCGAAACGCAGGAGCACACCGCCATCACGCGGGAGAAGGGACTTCTCGGGAGCAGCAGCTGAGGGCAACCCCAAAGGTGTGCGGTTCTTCGGGCCGGGTGACCGCCCGACCCATCTCCAGACCACTGAGACAGAAAGCGGGTCCGTGCATACAACGGATCAGCTTCGTTCCTACTATTCCAGCACCTAAAATCTCCCATCAGGTATCTTTGTGCTAAGTATCGGATAAATGGGAATGAAGAAAGGTCAGCCGATATGCTGTCATTGCTGAGGACTTGAGGAGACTATTGTCTGCCGCTTTTAGCATTAGGATAATAGAGAGGAGAACAATTACCAAGGGAAAGGATGAAGGAAAAAAATCATGGAAAAGCTGTCAATCTCAGCATCTTCAAGGAGCACCAGCCTCTCACTACCCACTTAGTTTAATTATTGCAAAGTGTCCGCCACCGTAATATTTATGGTGGCTGACCTTTTTTCCAATACGAGAATGACATACTTGATTTTTTTGCCAGCTTGATTTTGCAAGTATTGCTCTCTCTTAATTAAATAGTTCAAAAGCCAGTAAAGAAAGCGTTGCAGGTACTGGCTGGGGATAGAGACAGAGATCCAAAACTCTGCCTCAGAGAAAGATGACTTCTGGAAAGGCTGCCTGTAGGCAGAGCAATTAAATTCCCCATGGCAGAGCTGGGGAGTCTGGAGGTCTGGAAAAAGAAGTACGAGGTGAGATTTCCCCTGGGCACACCTCAGGGCTGTGTATGTTCGTGTACGAGGAATGACCTGGAACAAATGATAGCTCCTTGTCACACCGGTCCTTCACCTTTGGCAGGAATGAGAAGGGTTTAGGGCAGGTGTGCTTGTGGCTTTGGTTTATAGCTCCTAGAGTATTTTATGTGAGTTGGGAATTGGTGCTCCAGGACAACACTAAGCCTTATCACCCTTCCGGGAAGGGCTGAGCCAAGAGGTAGCAGCTATAAACCAACGAAGAGTTCATCTACATAAGCAGATTTTTTTGCTGGCTGGATTTCAGCTTTCCTGGGTGAAAAAACAAGCTGCTTAAGCAGGTGGTGTTTTCAGCAATGCTCTATAAGTGGATCGCAGCCTCTAGAAGAGCAGAAGTCTCAGCTGGACTGCATTTTTACAGAGTTATAGCTGCTCTACAGTTTAAGCTTCCAGGTGAGCGCCATGTCATCAACAGATATAGAAGGAACAAATTTAAACTGGCATCTTGCCCCTTGATTAGAAAGTGTATTTTTAGTATTGTTTTATTTTTAATATTAAACTTGGAAAAACACTTCTATAAGAGTGATCTAAATAGAAGAGTGTTATAGCAGGGAAACACTCAATGGCTTAATGCAGCTGCAGATTTTTTTTTCCCATAACACGAATTTGCAGTACATCGGGGTTTTTTTATAGCACTAAAACTGCTGGGATGTGTTATAAATGCAGTAAGTCAGGACAAGTCCCTACTTCAAGGGTGGCATGTGTCAGTAGGACAAGGACACAGGAACAGATCGGAGATTTAGCACGACTGTTGAGTGAGCTCCTTGCTAATACCTTATTTTGGTGTCATCTCCTGGGAAGATAGAATGCATCTTTAGCATCTTTTTTTACCCTTGGACACTTGAGGGAGATTTTCATTTGACTGTAGAGGGAAGAAGGATCTATTCCTCCTATCCCTATGGATAAGCAAAGTTATATTTCTCCATGGTGTTAACTCGGAGGTGTTAAACAGTTCTCAAGTTTTAACCACACCTTAGCAATGACAGCTGAACGATACCACCTCTGAGCACAGCTGTTTTCACTGACATCTCTACAGATGTTACAAGAAAACTGAAGCAGGGAGAGGTGGGAGGGAACAGGATTCCCTTTCAGCAACAACAAGCTCTTAGATTGGCTCATCCAAACATTTAATAATTTCAATCTTAGGGTGGTGCTATTATTTAGATAGCCACCAGTCATTGCCCTGTATAGCCAATTCTATAAAATCAATAAACAAGAGAGAGGGCAAAGAACAGGCAGATAACTGACTGTGCATGACTAAATAGCTGCATGAAGTTGCAGTACAAAACTAAAAGTTGAACAGTATTTCATCAACAAATACTTCTGATTAATGTGTAGAAGGCCAGTACAGACAGAATTATATTCTCTCTGGTATCTGGGATTAAAACCAAAAGAGGCTTTCATTGCAAGGAGATTTTAATATATGATGGTGGGGTAATCGCGATGCAAAATTCGTAGGCTAACTCAAATGTGAAAAATTATTTGAAATCCTACAGAATCTTGCAGTAAGAACCATTAAATATCTAACCACTGTTAAATAAATATAAGAAGTTTGAGTATATGAGAAGCATATAGTCATTTAATAACAATTTTTATATGATTATAACTCAATATAGACAACAGACAGATGAGTTGACATATGGCTGCCAAAACGAGAGATAAATTCAGATCTCAACGTTGATGTTGGCCATGGAGAAAAGACAATGCATCTTTTGACATCTCCCCCTTAAATTTGCAGGACAGTCTCAGACTTTGGCTTGCTGTTGTCAGTGGAGTTACAGCCTGGGAGAGTAAATTTTCTGCACAGAACTGAGTATGAGCTTTGTACAGAACTGGATGGCCTTTCACAGTCTAGCATTGATGTTTATACTCCAGAAGAGCAGAAATAAATATGTTGGCAATTAAATTATCTCAAGAATAAATAAATTATAGCTACCCACTGTCATATGAACTTGCCTCTTGCTAAAGAGAAAACTAATTCTTTCTAATGAACTTCCTCTATAAAGCGATGACAATAAACCCCAAATGGAGTGCTATCTTACAGACCAGAATAGTTATGGAAACTAGCCTTAAACAGCATGAGGACTCAGTTGAAGGACCAACTATAGAACCAGTAGCCCTACCTCTAAATCCTGAAGAGCTAATAACTGTCCATTTGTGCCTACTAAATGTTATATTCCAGTTCCCTCTTAAAGCTCAGTACAGCGTATTTCAATGGAAGTGTACCTTTAAGTAAGACTCAAACAATTGTTAATGTTTATAATCTTAGTTATCAGGAAATTACAAGAACAGTCAAAGTCACTCATATACAAGTTAGGGGAAAATAATTGTAAAAGAAGACCTTGTTATAAATATTGAAAGACAGAAGAAATGAAAAACAGAGCTATGCATGTTTCATATAACAAAGGCTAACACAGAAAAGATATTAAAGTCAACACATTGGCACACGAAATAGGGAGGGCAATATTAAGAGCATACACTGAAGCATTGTAACAAATCTTCTGACTTGGGCATTTTAATAAAGCAGTGTGTTGTTATGATGATACAGTGCCCATCTTACAAACCAAAAGTAGCAACAGGTATCAACATCATTGCCACTACAGATGAGACAAAATGTTTCTGTATCACTGTTTGTCCTAGTTACCTTTTGCAAGTCTAAAAGAGTTTTCTAAGAAATAGAAGAATTGCTCTCTACAATTACCTGAAAGGGGGTTGTGGTGAGGTGGGTGTTGGTCTCTTCTCCCAAGTGACAAGTGATAGAACAAGAGGAAATGGCCTCAAGTTGCACCAGGGGAGGTTTAGGCTGGATATTAGGAAAAATTTCTTCACTGAGAGAGTGGTGAATCATTGGAACAGGCTGCCCAGGGAGGTGGTGGAGTCACCATCACTGGAGGTGTTAAAAAAATGTGTAGACGTGGCACTTCAGGACATGGTTTAGTGGACATGGTGATGTTGGGTTGATGGTTGGACTTGGTGATCCTATAGGTCTTTTTCAACCTTTCTTTGATTCTGTGAAGGCACCTCTGGAAATTATCTAGTCCAACCCCTGGCTCAGAGAAGGTTGCTCAAGGTCGTGTCCAGTCTGGTTTTGAGTATCTCCAAGGATGGAGCCTCCACAAGCTCTCCAGACAACCTGTTCCACCCTTTGATCACCCTCACAGTAAAAAAAGGTTTTCTGTCTTATGTTTAAATGGAATTTCCTGTGTTTTAATTAGTGCCCACTGCCTCTTGTCCTGCAACTGGATACTACTGGGAAAAGCCTGTCTCTCTCTTCTTTACTCCCCTCATCAGGTATTTATACACACTGATAAGATCTCCCTGAACCCTCTCTTCTCCAGGCTGGACAGTCTCAGCTCTCTCAGCCTCTCCCTGTACATCAGACAATTCAATCATCTTTATGGTCCTTCGCTAGACATGCTCCCAGTATGTCCCCGACTTCCTTGTATTGGGGAGCCTAGAACTGGATCCAGCACTCCAGATGTGTCTCACCAGTGCTGAGCAGAGGGGAAGGATCACCTCCCTCCACTTGCTGCCAACACTCCTCCTCATGCAGCCCAAGACACCACTGGCCTTTGCCACAAGGGCACATTGGTGGCTCGTGTTCAGCTTGTCCACCAGGCCCCCGTGTCCTTTTCCACAGATAGATAGTGCAAATAAAAACATTTTTTTGCTCTGGAACCAAAAGAGATGGCATAACAATGGTAACAATTCCAGTTTTTTAGAAAGCATATTTTTAAAAATAAAGAAAAGCTAAATCCTTTGCAGTTTGATGCATATTAAATTGAGAAGTTTTAGAAGTCTGCAGCGCACTCTCATAGGGTGCTAATGCATTACGATTAGGTAGTAACACCATACTCTTCAGAAGACTCTTATTCAGTAAAGGTTTCTCTTATGTAAGGCATATCTTCTTAATGAAAAAACAAATCTCAGGTAAGTTTCAGTATAATGTCGTGGTTGTATAAAATAAAGCTAAGATTTTTGTGACACTGAATCAAATCATGGCTGTTCCTTAGTGCCACGCTTGACGTGAAAGTGTTAACAATCAATGAACAAATACAAGGAGGTAAATTAAAAATGCCTAGCAAAGCATCTAGGCAAAATGCAAAAGTAAGCGTACAACAAGCCCCAGATTTCTTTCTGGAAGAAATTACGCTGCAAGTGCAATAGTAGCTCACACAAAATCATGTTCCATATGTTCTTTTTGACAAAATGTATCTCCACCTCCACAGCTTGCAAAGGAATGGAAAGGCAAAATGCATTCATGATCATGCAGTCAGACAATAAAGCTCTCCTGGATGTGCACCAACTTTTACTAAATTTAATGGAACTACAGACTGTTAAAATTTGCTATAACAGGAATTTGCCGCTAACTATAAAAACAACATTAGTTGAGCCAATTGTATTTAAGGGGGAAATAAATCTTGTGTGTGCACACATTGTATTGAAAACGTAGTGAAGTGCTACGCTTTGCGTCTTCATCACAGGGTTTTTGCACTGCTTAGTCAGACACAGTAGGATTGCTGGGCCTGGAGAGTCACGTACGTTACTGAAGTGGCTCCCTGTCTCCATCCTTGGGGCTTTCTCACTGGCAGAGGTTAGACAAAAAATAAGCTGGTTTGACTTCAGGCATTTTTAAATAGTTGGTCCTTGCAAGCTTGGCTTAGCTTGGGTGAATCAGGAGACTGAGAAGTGACTGCAGATCTGAGGGGGGAGTAGTCATTATCTGGGAATGAAAAATCTCTTGAGCTGCAGATGTAAAATGAGTTTATTTCTAGTTTGCAAAAGCAGCATTGTTTGTGTCTCGAGGATCAGTGACTATGACCTCATTTTAGATGTTTCTTCCCCTCTCCTTCCCCAGGTCACAAAGTGCCGATTGTACCTGACCTCAGCCTGCCAATTCAAACACGGTGAAGAGGAAAACTAAACCAGTTAACTTGGGACCAACAGGTTTCACGCTACATCTGTTACTACCTGTTCTCCCCCAGCAGGCATCAAGGTGCAAACCCATGATAAACAACACCCTGCGAGCGCTGGGTAAGCTGTCGGGTTGCCACAACTGGTCTCGACCAGCACTGATCTGAATGAGCCGGCACTGACCTGGCCCCGCACAAGCCTGGTCCTGCTCCGCGCGCAGCTCTGCCTGCCCCATCGCGCTTCGCTCCTCTGCTGGTACCGGCGGTAAATTCATGGAAACTTGAATTTGTGTTGCCCGAGTCCCGGGTCTGAGACCTGCGAGCGTTTTGTCAGCCACGAGAGGGAGTCCGTGTTACGGGGAAAGAGGAGACGAAGTGCTTTGAGGTCAAACCCTTCGCACC
Source organism: Gavia stellata (assembly GCF_030936135.1). Lineage (NCBI taxonomy): Eukaryota > Metazoa > Chordata > Aves > Gaviiformes > Gaviidae > Gavia > Gavia stellata. The sequence continues at coordinate 17,202,206 of NC_082598.1, read as the reverse complement.
AAACTGCCTTTGGCCTTTATTTGGACAAGACTACAATACATACCAATGGCCATGGTTGATGAGTAGGGGATTTTTGCAAGACTAGTGAAAGCAGAACTTGCAGCTTTTGTTAATGCTGAAAAAAGAATAAGACTATGGAGCTATGACAAACCACTGCTTTGGCTCTGTCTTCTGGCAGCAGCCAGTATTTTCCAGCGAAGCCAAAAAGAAACACTACTCTTTAATGTGTGTAGCTAAATGTGCAACGGTGTGTGCCGGTAACAAAACCCTAAAGCCTGCTGCTATACCATCTGCACCTTTTCCTAAAAATGAGGCTACTATTGCAAATGCATTATTTGAAGCATTTGGTATTCCCTACTTGTTTCTCCTCAGCTTTGGCACAATGACAGTTCTACGCAGGAAGACTAACTGAGGAAACTGTATGTGTACAAATGATAAGAGTCATCCAGCCAGCAGCAGAAATAAAACCAAGGATTGTATTGCATGCAGGCGGTTAAACAAAATTATTACCAGCAGGTGCTGTATACAGTACCTGAGAATTGCTCTTTAGCAAGCAAATTCAATACAGCGCCTGAATGTTTTGATGATCTTGGAGAATAAGCGAATCAACAGGATAAAATCTGATTGCATGAGGTGCTTACAAAACTTGACTGCAGACAGCAGGAGTCTTTCCAGTGGCTTCACTGGGCTTCAGTTCAGCCCACAATTCAGATGGGAAAAGACAAGAACACAACCAGAGCATTGACGACTGTGTATGGTGTCCAGAGCTCCAGTAAGACGACGGAGAGCGCAAGGAGGTATCCTCTAGGATTAAAGCAGTCGTGATGGTGAAGGTGTACATTAGCATGTCCGTGGCCTTCTCACATGATTTATAGCATGCAGTTGCAAAAGCAGAGCTAAATGGGGGCTGCAGATTTATAGCCCCTGTTAAATCCGTCTGATACCTAGAAAAGTTATAAAGTCCATAGTCGTATGTCAACAAACCCCCTTTATTCCAAAACCAGCCAGTTATTCCAATTTGAAATACGGCACTCCAAAATGTAGCAAATAGTCACACTAACTACTGAAGTAGAACAGATTGCTATTTTCTAAAAAAATTAAAATATTGTCAAAGATGGAACTCAGTGGCTCTGATATAAAAAAGTAAAAATATGAGGAAATGTCCATGAATGTACTAAAAGCAGAGTTTTTTAAACAAATGTGCATGCTGGTGTAAGATTAAAAGGGCAAGAACAGACTATGGACAAATTTATGAGGAAATTAGAAGATTTCTAACCAAGGCAGTGAGCTTCCCGTGGTGGGAGTAGTGGCAACAAAAGTCCTAACAGAGTATAGGAGACAGCTTGCTCAGCTCATAAGCCTGCCTGAGTGTCCGCAGTTCCCTGTTCCTACACCTTTTCTTTGATTAAGTGCTCCAAAGATCTCACACGACACAAGATCCAAGGCCTACATTAATGATGAAAGAGCGCAGGATGAAAGATACGGGGCTCTCTGATGCATCCTAATGGTACCCGCTTCATTATCAGAAAGTGCCAGTGACAGAAGCGGTCAGTTACACGACAAACTGCTCTGAGCTCAGCAGGATCAGAAATGAGGAATCTCAGGCTGGATTCCCAGAAAAGCACCTACGTTTAATTCTTTGTTCAGGAACCTCCTGAACATTGCAGGTGTATGTAAATGAGCATATTTTTCCCTTTTAGTGCTCTCTGTCTTGGATAAATTTCTCTCTTAAATAAACAAACAAAAAAGGGCCCTACTATAGAGAAGTCATTTCATCTGAAAGAAAGTGAGCTTACAGCCGTGAAGCTATTAAACACTGTTGGATTAAGAATAGCACAGTTCTGCCTTCTAAAGTTATGCCTTCTAAAAACAACCTTTTTAGAAAGCTTACGATCATGGGTTTGTGATTTTTTAAAAAGTGTCCTTGAAAGAATTGCTTAAACAAATTATTCTCAGGTCAGATTCAGACTGTGTTGTGAGTGAAAACACACATGACATTGGCTGGAAACTTATTCCCACAAAAGTTTTTTTTACATTTTCAGCACCCCAATTTGAATGAAACAAGCTAAAGTAATAAAGGCTATTAGGCTTCAAAATAATTTCAGATTTAAATATTGACTGTATACTTCTTTAATAAATTAATGTGTGCTTTTAGAAACATGTACACGATTTTGCAAAAGCTTCAGGAGCTTTTTAATTTTGTTTGTAAGAGAAACCCCCTTCGCTACACTAAACCCACTTAGGTGTTTGATGTAAAGCATGCACTTAAATCTCTGCATACTCAGGCCATGATTTTCCATGTGCCCACTTCCCTTCAAATGTTGCAAATCAGCTTTTTCATACAGCACCGGACATCCGAGGCCAAGAGAAGTTCAAACGCCAGCAAACTATGTACAGCTTTGTTTTTATCAGCTCAATGTCATGAAAACGAGAGGTGGCAATTGTCTTTTTGAAGACAAGACCATCGCGGTTCTGTCACCTGGCCGAGGTGTGGGGCAGCCCCACAGCACTCAGCCCAGGGTGGTGGAAATCTCTGCCAGAGGCTTACTGAGGACACAAAATAGAGTGGCTGGTGCCACAGAAGTGATGGCTGGGTCCCTGCTGAGAGACCCTGGCTGCCCTGGATCCCGCCCTGAGGGGCTGGGTGCCCCCAGTACCCGCAGGGACCCTGAGGCACTTCTTATTTCATACTCTGCCTTTCGCTGTGGCAAAGGGGATCAGAAAATCAGTTCTCAGCCCTGATACGCTATTGCAGACCTGGGCCCAGGGAGTCCTCTTCTGCAGCAGAGGAGTGGTGACCTGCGCAGGGCGTTACAATACCTGCTGCGATGGGCTGTGCAGACCATCCTTGGGTGAAGGTTTTGCCTGGGACTGCCGCGCTGGCACTGTGTTCCTTCTGTACTTCTCCGTGCAAGCTGGCTGTGCTCATCGCGAAGTCTTACCCGCACGCGAAAAACTTCTGTTTTGGATAACCCCAAGAAATTTCTCAACGCTTTTCTAACATCTTTGTCCATCCTATAAATTTGTGCTGAACATTGCCCTTTTCCTCCCTCCTCTGTAGTTTCAGTTACATGAACGCAGTGTCGCATGTTACCGTTTGGCTTTATAGCGAATTGCCTTCGCCTCCACGTACCCAAACCTGTTAGAATCCGGCTTTTATTTTAGCTGGCTTTCGGGAAGTTGCAAAATGCTTTTATGATTGAGTTTTGACCTAGGATTAGTATTAACTTACATTGGTTCTGCAGGAAGTTTCCTTAAAAAGCCACCACTCGGGCACCGACAGCCGCTGTCTGAGTTCGTACATTTTGCTACAAGACGGAGGCCTCACTCCCCCGATTTCTCTCACCACGGCAAACCCAGTGGACACGGCCAGGTGGAGGTTCTGGTCACCCCACACGCCTGGTGCACGACCGAGACCACTACTCACCCCAGCTGAGGGTAGTTGTAGCATCTTCCCAGGATGATTTCTTGCAGATTCTTAGTGGTCCCTCTGTCCTTCCACTTCAGCATTTTGGGACGGACTTCTTGCTTTCCGTGAGTCAGGAGAGAGGCCAGCACGACGGCGAGGACGAGGGCGGCCAGCAGGACCACGATCCCCACCAGAAGGACGGTGCGCTGCCGCGTCCGGGCAGAGCCCTGCCGGAAAGGCATCCTGCGAGGACGCGGTGAGCAGCAGCAGCAGCTGCTCCCCCAGCGCAAGGGGAAATCCGCCTCCCAGCCTGTCTCTGTGCGCCTGCCCCCCGGCCCCGCGCTCAGCCCCGGCGGCTGCCCGGGAGGCCGGGCTGATCCCCGCCCGCCCCGGGGTCAGCGGCCGCCCCGGGAGCCGCGGGGCGGCGGGCAGCCCCTGCGGTGCGCCGCGGGGCAGGGCCGGGCCGGGCGCGGGCGGACGGCGCAGCGAGTCCAGAGCAGGCGGCCGCTTCCCCCGCCCCGTCCCCGCAGCGGGCTCGGGCCAGCCCCGCCGTTTCCAAGGCCGAGCGACGGCTCCTGGGGCTCGACCCGTGAAGAGGAGGGCCGCGCCGCCGTTCGCCTTCTGTTTCTCGCTTTGCCGTGACCTCCCCGAGCTAAACTTCGCAAAGTTACCGGCGATAACTCACAGAAGTGACTCTCAGGAAATTACTCGTAAAACTCCTGAAGCCTGTGTCCGAAGAAAGACCACGTTGCAGCGACATGCCCCAGTAAAAGCTGAATTCAAACGACCCCCGCCTGTTTTCTCTACATTGATCTCGTTTTAAATGATAGGTGTTGAATCTGACTTTACCGAAGGCTATTATGAACTTTGCAGTAGTCATAAAAATAGAGTTCATCAACACGCAGGGGGGTATTTCATTTCTCTCCCTTGCAGATAGGCTTGGATTAGTTGTCACATGAATTTCTAAGACTAGTGTATAAATTGTGGGTGTTTGAGGATGTGTGAAATCATCTAACGAAGCATTAAGTGTTCTCTGGAAGAGGGAAGTTAGTTCGTTACTGTTCTCTCCAAATAGGGCGATTCTACTGCCTTAGTCAAAAGCAAACATAAAATAGTACTCAACTCTCATAATCTAAACAAAAGAAGCTATGCAATGTCAGAATAATGTTAACTATAAATTATTAATAAATTGTTAATAATTGTTTATCAAGCATCCATCTTTAACTGGTTGACTGTGAGGAAGGGCGTTTGTGACACATCTCAGTTAGGACTAAGCAGGTCTGAAAGACTTTAGAAATGCTGTGCTCCAACCAAAGCCTTCACTGGTAAGCAATGTGTTAAGCACATATTCTGATTTTTTTCTGATCCTGCTTACCGAGAAATGATGCAAACGTTGGGAGGGTTTTACTCGGAACTGAAGCTTCAGTTTTGGAGTGGCTGCGCCCTGAAGTGATCAGGCAGTTGGACTAGAAGATCATGGTAGGTCCCTTCCAACTGACATATTCTATATCTCTTCCTAACAGTGTCATCTCTTCATAACAGAGGTAACAGTGTTCTCTCTTCATGACACTGCTTGTGTCCCCTCAGTGGTCCCTACTGCAGGTTCTGCAAAAAGCGCAGGAAGCTCTGTAGGAGACAATTCAGTAAGAATTAGCTCATAAAGGAAGTTTTCCCCCATAATCCTTTCAGTAAACATGCGGGTTTTGCCTTGGCAAGCTGAGATGATCGTTCTTTACTTGTTCCTTGTTTTCATCATCATGTAAATATGAATGCAAGGTATTCACAACTGAACTTTGTGGTCTTTTATTATACACAAGAGAGATTATTTAATTTGGTGTATTTTTCCTTTAATGTTTGTTTGCGTGTGTTTTCAACTTGCTGCTCTTCAGTTTCATTAACTAAGCACATACCACGTTGGAAAAGACCCCAACTCGTTACCCTAAGCAGTTTATGCAGTAAAACTGCAGTCTCTGCTTGCTCTTGGTATTGAAGATACCTGTCTTCAGTAAGAGTCGCTTTTGGAGTTGAACAATTGAATAGTTAATTAAAAAGTTTAAAACTTTTTTAAAACACTCCTTTCTTCAGTAACCTGATGTAAGAAGGCTTTTTGCTTTCTGTTCAGATACGACATTGACTCATTAAGAATAAATAAATACGGTGAGTGCAGACTCAGTGGCTCTGGAAGGTGTCCTCGCTGCTGATTTTGTAACACCTCGAACTACAAAAGGAATGTCAAAGACAAGTAAATGTCAAGCCTCCTTTCAGCAAGCCTTGGCAGCCTAGTCGGGACGAATAAATAGGACAAGCAGAGTTGAGGGGGCAGCAGAAAAGCCAGTAAAAGGACATACTCCCAGTGGTTGAGAAGGTACTTTCTTTCCCAGTATGAATGTGAGCATGAACTCACTCCTTGCAAATGTTCTGGCCCAAGAGGGTTTCCACGAGAGGTGTAAGTAAGATGATAATGGTGCTTTAGCAAAGAAGGGATGAAACAGTATTCCGGGAAACGGCGCGGTGCAGGGGCAGCACAGAAGAGAAAGTGAAATGGGGAAGGATGGAGGAAGGGAGGTGAAAAGCAGCATGTTTTACAAGGGTCTTGCACCCTCTTAGGTCTGTGGAGTGAGCTGGATTTCACTTCTTTCCTAAGCAGTTTTCCCAAGCAGACGACCTTAAGCTGACTGACTATTCCACAGGAATTCAGTACCCTCAACAGGACCCTAAAGAAATGCTAATTTAGGATTTCCCCTGAGACTGCAGGGAAGCCTCATGGATCTGTATCCTTCCTGAACTGGTTTCCTAGTGGTTATTTTTGCTTTCTGTAAGGAAAATTACAGTTTTTAAAAGCACCGTGTCTCATAAACTGATAGACAACCTTAGGAGCCCTCTGAGCTACGTGAATTTCCAAGATAGCAAACCTAAACCAATCCTGGTCTTATCCAGGTGTGTCCACCCTTCTGCCAGCATTTACATGAAATCTTTGGCAGGGTGATTAGAAAGTGGGTGTAAAAGATCAGAAGATAGAAATACTTCAATCACGTAATTGCCAGCTTCTGCTTTGATACCATGTATTGCAGCAGGGGACTTCTATAAGAATGGACCTGTATTATGTCTAACTTACCAGCCTGCACACGTGCTGCTAGGAGTATTGTAAGAGAAAAGCAGCTAGCTCCCACTGCTACCCGCAACTTCTGCGGATGCTGTTTTTGAGGCAGCAAGGGATAACAAACAGCCCCCCAGCCATTCCCAAGGCCTGATGACTCAAAAGTTTGATTTATCCTTTTCTTTTTTACTATCTGTCAAATGTAGATAGTTCTGGCACCCAAAACACGGCCGAGGACACAAAGAATCCCTCACGGCAGAAATTGCTGGTAAAAGGTGGTGTGCAGCAGGTGGGACCGAACCTGTCCAGAACAACAGCGACGTGCAAACATAGGTAAGAAAATATATGTTGTGCATCTTTTCAGTGCTTCTAGGAAAATCTGGACATGTTTCTTCCTCAGTGAGTAAGAAGTTTGTTAGAAATATTTTATGATTGTGTGGTTTGCCTGTGTTTTGGTCACTCTTTGCTGGCCTCTGTTTCTCGCCCAGGTGTGCTGTGTGGCCAGCGCTCGGGTAGAAATGGTAAAAATGCCCCTGCCTTTAATGGAAGTGAGCTCAGTTATACTAGCAGTGAATTTGCCTGTATGATAGAAAAAAAGGCTGCTTCAAACGCTACACAGTTTAGGAGTCATGAAGACTCATTTTAATGTAATGTCTAGATTATAACAATACCGCAGTATTCACAGTGCCTCCAATCACTCCCAGTCTTGTGGACACCTGTAATTACTGGCTGTCACTTCACAGCAGAACTTATGAATGAGAGAATTTGAACTGAAAAAGCAGAAGCTGTTATAATAACTAAAGAAATTATGTCTTTCCTGGCTTTTGTAGGAATAGCAGTGACTCTCATCTTCTCATCGCTTATCAACTTCACAGGGTAAATGCTGTCATAACATTTAGAGAAGGCTTGAGATGAACACTGAAAATAAAATGATAAATGGGTTGGGATAAGGAAACCAGCTAGTACAAAGTGACAGCTGTGAAGCGCTGTATGCCATCCAACCGCACACACCAGCTCCTGTGAAAAATGCATTTGTAACTCAGTGTCTGGGCATCCCGTTCAGCTCTCCTTTCTTTCAACTCCTCTGCCTGCAACAACGTGAGCTTTCCTGGAGATCTGTGCTCTGGGCCAAGTGCGTGAGCACTTGCAGGATATAGGACAGTTACTTAACCTGTAAGTTGCTCTGTGTTTTCCTGGTGGCAGCCCCCACTGCACCTATCCTAGAGCTATAGGTGGACAAAGAGACCAACAGACACACAGGCAACAGTGTTCTAACTCTGAGCCTGCACTGGTGGCCATCTAAAGGACATGAAAAACGTCCCATTTGTGTCTTCTGCAAAGCCATATCCACTGCTGGGAACACTGACTGCACTATGCTCCTGTTTACCAGATGAGCTGTCTGGAGATGGTCTGAGCGCCAGCATTCCCTTCCTGACCCCAAATCTTTTTTTCTCAGTTGGTTGCCATTACCCAGTTGTCATCTTCAGCATGGTGGTATTGTTTTGCTCACTTCGTTGTTACTTGACACAAATTTCTACTCTGATTGCATTTTCTTCTCTTGTAAATTCTTTAAGATCACTTCTGATGACAAAACACTTCTTTATATGTTAAAGTCCGAGTATCAGATATTAGGGAGGGTTAATCTCCTCAAAACAGGACCGCATAGCTTCCATTCACAGCGACACATACCCTATCTAGGCAGGACCCCCCCACCAATGAGATGTAAATGTAAAATAACAATGTAATAATGTAAAATAACAAGAACAGCAGTTCTGCAGCCCAGTCCACTAGACTTTGGTTGACATTGGCCAATCACTTCACAATTTTTTGAGAGGGAAAGGGCTGACAGGTGTAGGGACAAGCAAACCAAGCAACTACATAGGCCTCCTTTCATCTGTAAACCAGGCTCAAGATAAATTATCGTCCCACTTATAAGGGTGCAAATGACTCTGCAACATCAATGATGAAAAGTGCTGTGTTGTGGTAAATAACAGTATGCTGACATTGCTAACTGCAGGTGCAGTATGAAATCTAGCTGATTAACTAGGTAATTGGCTTTCAGACCTTTGTCAGCTAATCTGATACCGCAATGTTTCATCATCTTTATTTTTTTAATATCTTCAGCATTTTCTGCATTCTTTGAAAGGCTATAGCATGCTTTTCTCTCTCTGCCTCTTTGCATGCAGAAGCTGTTTGAAAGTTCATAAGCCTTTTCTGTTTTCCTGTGTGGTTCATATATAGAGCACAGGGCTCTGCTGACATAGAGCAAAATGCTGCCCTGCATTAAATCCTGTGGCAAGTGTAGAGAGAGACTTTGCATCCTCTGAGCAACTGAAGCTGAGGGTTTGGTGCATTTGTCTTATAACCCTGGTCTATTCTGTTAAATTGTTGCCTGCTTTGAGTGGTGATTTAGTTCGTACCTGACCTATGTCTAGGTAGTTCACTGAAGCAATCACTAATGTAGATATAAAACTGACTGCTGAGTTGAAAGATGCATGTATTTGCATTTTCACCTTTTTATTTTAGAGACTTGCAGCTTTTCAGATCTATAAGATTTCAGACGTGAACTCATCTAATTATGCCGAAAAACTGTAGATAAATTAGTTGTGCAACAGTCCTCAAAAGTAAAAATGCTCTGTGTGTGTGCGTTGATTCATTGCTACTGAATTTTGTGTAAGGAGGGGCCCCTGAACTAATTTGTCGGAAAAATCAGTCTTAATTGCTGACTGCCTCTGAGTGGCTAATAGACCTGAACTTGTTAATACACCCATGTTTAAGCATCTGGGACTTTTCAGTCCAAATGGAAACGCCATTAGACCTTAGGCATCCTTACATTTAAGAATTATAGGCTAGAAAGTGGTGTGAAATTGCTTTCTCAAGGCCATATACCTATATTCTTCATAAAAGTGACGCTCTGTAGGTGTTCTGAATGTGGCCACTTTAATCTTATTTTTGCTGTAAGTAAGGATATGATCTCATGATCAGTATACCCTCAAGAGCAGATGTCCTAGGAAGGAGGAGAGGTATGCAGGGGGACCATTGCCATTACCTGCTGCTGTACACGTTATCACTTGGGTAGGAGACATACCATGTCCCATCAGCATTATCTAGCTGTGGACGCATGCACATCGCTCCATGCTGATGGCATGTTTTGGGGTTAACTTTCCTTACAGCATGTAGGTTTGAAATTGCAAAGTCGTCCGGGCTACTTCAAACACAAGTCCTCCCCTGAGAGCAGCAGGGGAGAGCAGGCGTGCCTGACTGCAGGGCAACAGGCTCAAGCTGCACCACCCAGAGGGCAGGAAATTGTCCTGTAAAATGGCACCCACGGGTCATGATTTGCAGTTTGCCCACTACAGCCTGCTGGGGCTTTCCGTCTCTTTCATCTGTATCACCTGTAAGCAGCCTGTTTTCCCACGTGGAAGTTATTAATTCTGTTTCACGTGCTGCTGAGGGGTTAGGTGGGGAAACGAGAGTGCTAGATTAGCCCGTGCTGACAAGCACGATGCCTGTCTCCTCTTGATAATGCATTCTGCTCTCTCAACTGGAATGTACTATTTTTTTCCTATGTGTTCTCACACATGAGGAGAGTGTGGGAGGACCAAATGTCACCACTGTGCCTTGTAGTTTTGTTGGTGACCTTTCTATTACCCTACATGCACTCCTGGCTATACGTGGTGTGGCTGCTTCTTGTCTCAAGAGCTGCGCAGGAAGTTGAGGGTGTAAGGAAAGAAAGAAAAAAACAATACAGAAAAAACCTAACAGATACGATAGTGTTTCTGCTTTTTGTGCAAATAATGCGAAGAAGCATGCGTATGAAGGGCTTAATGCTGGACTGCATCCCGAGGCTGATGCACCGGTTTTGAACTGTAGAGCCAGAAAGACTCAGCACAGCAGCACATGACAAAGGGACAGCTAAAATGAGAAGTCTTCATTCAAGACAAAACCTTCCTGTACTTGCACAGGCTCACGCCAGTCTCCCTCCCCCATCCCTTTTGCCTCCTGTTTCTCAAATACAATACTTGTGCCCTGCTGAAGGGCAGGGTGGAGTATGTCTGAAGGCCACCAGCACAAAGCCATTTCATTCCTGTGTGAGTCACTGGATGGTCTGGTCCATCTGTCTATCACCCCTCAGATCTGCATTTGGGCATAAGCTTAGATGGGCATGGGACAGTGCCCAGTAGACCTGCTTGGGTGGCTCAGGGAGATGCCCCCTCCACACTCCCAGCTCCTCTTGCCATCTTCCGCAGCTCTCTGCCTCAGCCCCACTTCTACGGTTTGTCTTTGTCCATGCAAAATCCACCTCCCAGGACAGATCAGTCCAATGCTCTGCTGTTGGGCATCAGCACTGACTGGCTTGTCTTTTAGGCACCTGGTGCAGCAGAGGCATGGTGCTTCGCTGTGTTTTATTGGGGATGAATTGATCTAGTAGTAGTTTTCTCAAAACCCATGGAGTCAGTGACCCATTTCTAGGGGTCACCCAATGGGGAATTTTTTGATCAGAACAATCAGTCAGAAATTACTGCTTAGGAAACATTGAAAAATGGCCTTATGAAGGAAGAACAGATACAGCACTGTAGATGCTCTCAGTTCAGTGTGACAGAAACGTTTGTGACTGAGTGACTGTGGCTCTTCCTGACCCCAGGGGACACTGAACGTCAAAGGAAACCAAGAGATTCAAGAACAATCTCCTCAAAGCACAAGAGTGGTCTATCCTGGTGGGCAGGAAGTCGAAGCTGTGGCAGGAGGCCAGCTTGGCCAAATCAGGAATTCCTGACTGAATTTAAATGTTGGAAGACAGTGTAGGGGGCGAGCGGAAGCAGGGAGGGGCTATCTGGGAGGAATGTAGAAGCATTGCTCAGACTGTTAAGTTATGTGATAAAGCTTATCTGCACGCCCACAAAGGTGCTCAGAGAGAAAACGGCAGGATGGGGAAACCAAGTAATACCCTGCCTGGCTCCGTCCAGGCCCATCACAGGGGCCATCTGCCCATCAAAAGCCCGTCTGCACAAGCCCAGAGGAGCACAGGGGCACAAAGGCAGGCAAGAACCCAAATTAAGGACTCCTGAGGAACAGCCACCTTGTCCAGCTCCCTCCAGGGCTGTCCCAGCAGAGCCGTAGCCCCAACATCCGGACGTGACACCCATCACCATGACCACTGGGAGCAACTCTCCAGATCACCTTTTGAACTAAAGGGCTTGTTGCCTAGGGGGGGATATATTGTGGGATGCAGGGGAAAAGCAGTTGATGATCACACAGGACTTACTATAGGATGTTTAGGAGGGCAAGCAAAGATGGGACAAGAGAGGGGTTTAGGTAATTTGGGAGGAAAAAGACTGGTAAAATAGAGGGGTAAGGGGATAGAAAGGGTGACTGCACATAAATAGTTGGCTGGTCAGTTCGCTTGGTTGGCCATGCCCTGTGCCTGACCAGGGCAATCTGTCCTGTCTTCTTCTTCAACTCCTTTCCAGCTACTCCCTGGGTGATGGCTCTCCAGTCTGTGTGTGCACGGGTGTGTACTGGGGTGTGAGTGCAGCAACGGGTTAGACCGTGGGTTGGAGGGTCCGTGTGTCCTTGGTGCCAGTGGCTGGAGTGAGCGCGGGTGTTTGAGTGACTGTGTGAGCGCTAGCAGAGATTAAGCTGGACAAGCTGGTGAGCAGGTGGCATGACTTGGGAGCAAGGGGGTGAGTGGGTCTCTGAGGGCCCGCTCTGGCTGTGAGAGCACCTGGGTGTCTCTAAAGTCAAGAGCATGGGGTGGGGGTCAGCTATGGAACCAGGGGAGACCTGGACAGCTCTGTGTGTCTGACAGACATGCAGGGAAGTAATTAAGAAAGTCAAACCTGAAACGAAGTTAAAACTGGTGAGGTGTGGAAGGGCACCAAGAATGGCTTCCACAGGCGCATCCACTGCGGGACGAAGACCAAGGAAAAGATGGAGCTGCTGCTCAATGGGGTAGGTGACCTAGTCTCAGAGGACACTGAAAAAGCAGAGGTGACTCAAAGCCTTGACTTACTCTTCACTGGCAAGGCCTGTTCTCAGGCTTTCTAGGTCTTTGTGTCTATGGTGCCCAGGTAGGAGTTTTGGGGAGAAAATTACTACCCATAGTAGAGAAAGATTGAGTTATGGACCATTTAAGCACACTTGTTGAATACAAGTCCCCGTGTCTAAATAAGATGCATCTGAGGGCAGTAGAGACAAGGTGGCTTACGTCACTGCAAAGCTGCTCTTGTCTTTGAGAGGTCCTTTCCAACCCATACAATTCTCTGAAGCTACAATTTTGTGATAATTATTTGCAGAATGCAGACAGAGCTCCATGCTTTCTAAAGAGTAAGTAGTGGAACTAAAGAACTTTATCAGACAGGTCTCCGAAGATACTGGGATTTAGGGAATTGAAGACAGATGGAAATCTAGCTAATCTTTCCTTGAAGACAATAGCTGAAATCAATTATGTGTAAGAGCAAGTCTCCAGGTAGCTTAAGGTTGACTGTGAATGCAACATGCTATTTGTGCTGCCTAAATTAGAATTTTAAATGTCCTTGATAAAACGTGTTAGCCATCAGGTTTTAAAATAAACACACCCAGTATGACTGACTGCTAAAATTCTATGGACAGCTAAAGATGTTACAAAAATAAAGCTGTCTTTCCAGTTGCACATTAGCGTTACGAAATAAAAAAGGAGACAGTACTATATATGACAGGCCCTTCCAGAAAGAAAACATTTAGTAATTGCCATTCTTGGAAAACTCACAGTATCATTGAACAATGTAGGTTGGAAGGGACCTCTGCAGGTTATCTGGTCCCATCACTTGCTCAAATCACGGCTAACTTCAAGGTTAGATTAGGTTGCTCAGGGCATTCTCCAGTGGAGTTTTGAAAACCTCCATGGATGGAGAATCCAGAACCTCTCTGGGCAGCCACCCTCATGGCGATTTTTTTTTTTTAATGTTTAATCAGAATTTCACTTGCTGCACTTTTTGACCATTGCCCCCACTCTTTTCACTGTGCGTCCCTGAAAAAGAGTATGGATCCATCTTCTCTACAATGCCCTCCAGATAGTGGAAGAAACTGTTCTTTCTGGATAACTTTCTGGATCTTCTTTTGGAATATTTGTTGCGGTAGCATACAGAAGTGTCTCATGGAGAGTCATGGTGTTCAGCCTTTTACAACAAGGTTTCTGACACCCATCCACCAGTCATTTCTAAAAGATTTTAAGAAATGCTTCCTCTTAGATGAATATTTTTGGAAGAAATAGATGAGATTAAGGGAAGCTGTGATAAAGAGTTACAGCATGGCTGTGTCAGGATCAATTCCTATTTTTTTTCATATTATTTCCGTTAGGGATTTGGTAAAGCAGAAACAGTTGTAGACCCTTCAGTTCGCTTGAGTCCTTGAGTCCTAGAATACAATCTCTGTCTCACCCTATTCTGTCCTTTCAAATGTCCTTACTTTCAAATGGGAGATCACAACTGGAGAAATAAAGGAAGCAATGTGTCTTTTCCTCTCATCAAACATTGTGCTTTAGTATGGAGGAGAAATCTTTAATCAGTAAGTGCTAAATTTTCCTGATCAGTAAATTAATTTTCCAAACCTTTCTGATTGCCTCAATAGGTAAGGTTTGTTTATATTTGTATGGATAATTATTCCTGTTTGCCTATATTCCTGTGATGTTCTTCTTTCAGTAATGATTCAGGGATGTTTTGAAAGGCTTTTTTAGTTGTATATATCTTAATTTTTCTAAAAAACTTTCTGATCAGGAAACTCCTACCAAACACCACATAGAAAACTAGCTCCAATCTTTTACATGTTATTGTTTCACAGCACGCTACAGAGATAGCATAAGGGATAGAGCTTTTCAGAGCCCACAACAGAGCTTAAGATCCCTAAATTAGTGGCCTGCTTTTTCCATTAGTGTTGTGCTCTGCTGGCACTGGAAGGGCACTGGAACGACTAGATTTCTAGGACGTTATTTATGGACAGTCAGATTATTTCAGCAGGATCAAGTATCCGGTGAGATACACTGACAAGAATATAGACGTAGCCTGAGATTTCTCAGAAGTCGTGACATCTGTCCTTCAGCTCAGATGTTTCGAACTGTACTGCAGTTTTGACTACCTTACAAATTAGTAACATTATGATGGGGTGTGCATTTAAAGCTCATGCCCAGGGAAGGGGTGTTTGGGAACAGCTATTCCTCAATCATTCTCCACACAGTCATGCACACAGACGTGCACATTCTAGGTCCTTTCCCCTTATCTGTCTGATTACCACTTGCTTCTCTGCTTGTTGCTGTGCAAGCTCACTTGTAGCCAGCTGGAGCCACAACAGTGCTGACTGTGCTGTTCAGTGTGAGACAGAGTAACAGACACTAATGACCGATTTTTCCTTTGTCTATTGCAAACAAAGATCCCAAAGGGTCCAAAACATTCTCACTCTTTGGACCAAGCTTCTGCCTCCAGTTTCTGTGCTTGTTTCCCTTGCTGGCTCTCTTGAGTGTCAGGCCATCTGCTCCTTCCCCTTCGCTTGGAGAGCCTGGCACTTGTACGGGTGCTTCCTAACCTTTGCTGGTGCCTGAAGAATTTCCTGCTGCCACCAGCGCTGCTTTTTGCATTTTGCAGTTCCCAATTTCTTTCTCACCCAAAGTGGCAGGTTTGTAACAAAACAAAGTCATAGCTGCGGTTTGTGCGTTGATTTTCTCACGGAACAAGGCAATGTGCCGAGAGATTCCCTGCATACAAACACACTGCTGGTGGGGAAGGAGGTGGAGTGGGGACACAAGCTGTGGCGTACCTCCAGAACAGTTTGAGGAAACGTGTTGCTTCATTCTTCTGTGTCACCTTCACCATTTTTTGTTATGCCTTTCTATTTAGACATGTCAGAAAATTATGTCCTAGACAAATTTAAAACCAACACATTCAAGGGTATAGTGTTTAAAGCACTAACCTGCAGGGTGGGAGACCCATGTTTAATGGGTCATGCACTCAGCATGAATCAGGCTATGAAGAAAATATTTTTTACTCAAGACTTGTTTAATTGATACAAAATGGAACAGCTGCAATAGAAGCTAGTTTGCAACTAAGTGAGAGCTATACCAAAGCTATAACCTAGCAGTGCGGGATCTTACCGTCATTTCTGACGAGGCTGCTGTAGCTTTTTGGGCAAAAACATTTTTCAAGGTTTAGTTTTAGTGCAGAGGAAAAGCAAATGCAGTAACCTCACCAACTTTTCATGAAATCAAGTGCTTGTTTTCTGGCCAGTACTAATTATTATGCTGCTCACACATTCTGAAGGGAAATACCCAGCAGGCTCCCATCCCACTGAGGCAGCCAAGGAAACAAAGTTGGTATAGAAGTACGCTTTGCAAGTCCAGGAGTGTGTAAACAGTAAAATTTCTCCTAGAAGAACTAAATGGGGTAGATATGCCACTTGGAAAGGATATGTGTGATGGTTCAAAGGTCAAAAACCAAGAAACTTGAAAAACAAGATCTTTCCTGGTTGCCAGCTATCTAAAATATGCTTTTGTATACATGTGTATAAATATTTGTCCAGGATTTGATGCTGTGGCTTCCAAGCCTATTGGTTATGCTTATTGTCCTTAACTTCTTTTCGCATGATATATGCCATATACTTCGCTTGTCATCACTCCTTTTTCATATTATTCCAGCAGCTCTTCTTTTATTTAACCCCATGCTAATGGGCACTGGTGACAGAAAGTTCAGTGTGAAAGCCCAGAGCATTCATTCTGCTTTGTGGAAATATCAACTCTAGATTTTCTGGCACTTTTCATTAAAACAAAGGGAAAAGTAAGAATGAAGTACAACACAGGCCAGCATGTCCTGCAGTTGGGATTTGATATCACAAGACTAAAATTTCCATGGAATACTTACTCCTGCTCATTTGCTTCTTCGTTTGCTGCTCTTCAAAATGGCAGCATGATGTAGGAGCTTTTCCACACCTGTACCTTGATTTAGTGTAGCATTATGGAATAGCTGTGATTTTCTTAGCATTGCTCTCTTGACTTTACCTGTTGCAAATGGGGAAAAAAAAAGAGTCTTCCTGCAGTTTGGTGGTCCAGCATTTGCCAAATTTTTGACCTGTAATTCTGGTTTCTCCCTTGTTAATTATTTATCCAAGCACTCATTAGCACCTGATACCCGACCATATCAGGTGTAATCACTAAGAGATGCCCATGCAAACACAGTTACTGGATTAAAAAATACTGTTCTTTGTTAATTATTGTAACTAATGGTATAAATCAAGTTACTCCAGACATACAGTTCTGGAGGATCCCCTCTGTTGGCACTTTGGGAACTTACCACACTTACTGCTTACATAGTGCAGAGGCATTCCTAGTCAAATAGTCACAAGTTACTTTACTTCACTGCCTACTACTGAAAGGAAATGTGTATTATAACTTCCTCATTCATTTTCCTCCTATAAAACTTCCAACATCATACTTTTCCGCTCACATATTCCACATATTCATCATATTCCACATATTCATCCGAACCGAGATCAGGTTCACTTTGCTGCAGCTGCAGGAAAGAGAGAAGGCAGGTGAAGAGGGGCTGACCAGGCAGAGTGGATACTCTGGCATGGTGTGAGGGTGGGTATGTGCGTGCCATGCTCCCAGGCTCCAGTTTCCTGCGCCCCTCTCCCCGCCAGCCTGCACTTGAACTGGGCTGCTGCACTGAGGGAAGGGGGACACCTCTGAGCTTGCCTTCATAATTCGCAGGGAACTGTAGGAAATTAAGATGCCTGCAGATTATAACCAACATCTGGCAGATTATATTCTTCACCTCTTAAATATAATGGCAAGTAAATTTAGACTGGGCAGAAACTGGAATTAGGAAAAACCTGAAAATCAGAGAAACACTTGTAAAGCGCTTGAGCCACCCTAACATTTGGCTAAATTGAGATACTGTACCTCCCCATACTGAGCTATTTTAAACCAAACAACTTCTTGGCTCTGCGAAAAGCACCCTTCTTCCACTTTACATGCTCTATTGTTGAAGCAGAATACATCAGAATGATTTCTAGCTAATCCAGCTGAAAATAAAAGTATCCAAAGAGTTTGCTTTCTTTGAACAATAAGTACTATGCAACTTCTTGAGGTTTCAGTTGAAGTTTCACTACATTTGAGATTGCTGATCGGAAACATATTCATATCAGCTGAATATCACATCAAGGCCCATAAGACAAAAATAAACACCAGCAGTATAAAAAGGGCAGAGAGGTGAACAAGTTGTCCTTGCTTTATTCTCATAACTTCCTACTCCAGAGCACTCGAGAGTTTGCATTTAAAAGTAGACAGAGCAGGTATGAGCAGATGTATATGTGTGCATGCACATACATGCTGAAAAAAGGAATTACTCTGAATTAGAGTTCGGCTTTTGTCAGATCCCATGACCGGAACAAGTGCAGCAGAAAAAAAAAAAGGTAGGTTAGCAGAAGGGGAGATTATATTTATTTCTACATAGGAATGAAGAGTGTGACATAACTGAGTTCTGAAGTGGTCCAAAAAATGGCCAAAGACAGGAAATACTACCTTAGTATCAGTAGCTTCCACAGATCTGTCTGCAGAAATGCAGGGCACCTTGTAATGCTCCTGTACGTGATGCTTTCATTTGCCATGAGTCGTTGGATATTAACAGATCTACGCAGGGCTGCAGCATCCAACTGGATTCAAAATGAAGTGATACACATAATGTCTTCATATGAAACATTTCCCCCCTTGAATTCAGGTACGAAGACATCTGTTTTTGCAGTACTGCTAATATAAGTATGAATGATTGAAACATTTTTAATCTATATTTGAAGCACCCTGCTGAACGTTACCAGGCTTGCATGAGTTTATGGAGAAGGGCAGATGCCTTTTAGACATTATGATTTCTCCAAATTTGGCACAGCTGTTACATGAGACATTGCTAATCAGAGCCTTTACTGACTGTTCAAGACAGAGCACAGGCATACCTAGGTGATTGTCACCACATAAGTGTAAAATATATGTGTAAATAGCACTATTCACACACTTTGTAGATGCAGAAATTAGAGAGATAGAGGGATTCTCTTGCTCACAACTTTTTGTTCGTATCTCTCCCTCCCTCTGGGAGTAACAAATTACTTTATTGTTTCTTGCTTTGCTGACACTTCTTCTGCCCCTCTGCTTCCAAGATGCCAGTCACACTGTTCTTTTGCACAGATTAAAACCATTATATTAAACTCAGAACAATACTCACCTTGAAATTTGCTGCCTTTAAGATCTCAGGTAGCCTATGTATCTAAAACTTCGCCTTCTTTTTTTTCCCCAGCTATATTAGTTGGTTAGCTAAAAATCTTTACAGATCTTCCCAAGCTTTTCCAGCAAATTTGAGATGTTTTATTCAAAAGATATTTGGGAAAAAAATTGCTCTCTTTGCTACCGAGTTGAAGTAATGGGAAAAGAGGCAAGAACATTAGAAATAAGAAAACACTGCAAGAGGTTTCTGAATGTGGTGTTCTTGATATAAGGTTATGCAGTAAATAACCTCAAATTAATTGAATCGTATCTATCCTACTTTGTATTTTACTTTTTTTTTTTCAAAACAGAATTAGTTAGTGCTTCCTACAGTGTGTTTGGTATCATATGTAACAGCCAGCACTGACTGCACTGCTGGAGTGGATTGCATCCAGAGCCTGGAAAACTTTCATAGGGTGGAAAGCAAAAGCTGGCCAGCTGGGATGCTTGGCTTGTGGACGGAAGTTGCCTAAGAGGCTTATGGCTTGTTAATAGTATTCAGCTATTCTCTGACTCCCGCACACACTATAATATGCAGGTCAGCGGGTAGGACAACACTAGACCAAACGATGGCTTAGACACCTACCTGTGAGCCTCATATGCACTACCTCTACAGCCTGCAGTCCAAAACGTGCCATGATGTAATCTACTGTGGACAAATAGAAGACTGATCAAAATTGCTTGGGTTTAGTTATCTGAGATGCATCTGTTACAAACAGATAGCTCACTTTTACTATTCTGGCAGCTGCTGTTAAGGACAGCATCAAACAAGCAATAAAAATGAGGCGGATGTTGAAGGAACTAATCAAAGGACTGATGTTTCAGCATAGGTAGGGAACAATTTTGAGGTGTAATACAGCCCAGATTTTCAAAGGTCTGCAACTTTTGATTTCAGTACTTTTGCAAGTGTCTGAAACAGACAGAAAAATCCTTCAAGCTGGAGCCTAAACCCAGCTGTGACACAGGCAAACGCAACTATGTGTGTAATATAAAGGGATTTGCATTAAAACCAAATTAAAGATTATTACAGGAACGAAAGCCAGACAAATAAGCAACAACATATTTCAGATATTTTATCTTTCAAACATACAACATGATATAGTTGTACCAGGGACTAAAAGGATGTAAATCTACTATGGAGTCCTAAATCAGATGCACTGAGATAACAGGAACATCCTATCCCAGACTCCTAACAACCAGCTAATACAAACAGAAATAAATAATACAGAAGCTAACAGAGAATGTGGAACAAAATTCTACTTAAAGTTATTTTCTAGAAGAACAACTATTTTTTTCCAAAGATTTATGTGTCATCTTGGTAGCTGGATGTCTTGGTGGTTTAGAGGAGCATCTAGCTGGAACACTTAGATAATTGAGAGAAGTAACTCAAGAGACCTTCAAGATGGTATCTGCTCTCTCCTCAATATATCCTCAAGCGTGCTGAGTTCACTGCAAGGAGGCAGATGTCTGACTTGGCAGATTATCATCTGAATTTTATATGCCGTAAATCACATCATGGTGATCAACCATCATATTATGGTGGAAAACCTGTGGAACTTTCTAGACCTGGTATTCCCGACTATTGGCCTATCCAGTGGCCAGGAAACAGCCAGCTGAGGAACAGCTCCGCGGATGACGAAGCAATCAATATTGTGTGGTAAAATACCGTATGCAAGTATGCAAGCCAGAATCTCGCTGTACGATAGTTTCAGGTAAGTTTGGCCCAAGTACTGGAGCACTTATGAAAATGAGTTTATTTTTTCCACTGTCTCAACTATTGTCTCTTGTACCAAGTGAGCAACCTAAGCTCTCTCCCATCTGAATTAGTATTTCCCCCTCCCAAAACACGATAATCAGACACTTAAGTTTCCAAGGCCAAATGCTAGGATTGTTTTTATGAACAAGTAAGCTGTGTGGGAGATGTATGACAGGCATAGTTTCACTTTTCTTTCTGAAATACGTGAACAAGTAATATTCTCAGTTTAATTCTGCAGAATAAAGATAAGAGGAAATAGCAATGGATTTCTTCTATTCAACAAAAGGAAATGAAGGATGAGGCTTTCTAGCAGCAGTAGAATATTTTTTTTACTAAAAGTAGTTGGTATCTAGATAGAAGTACGCAGGGTTTTAACACGCAGGTTTGCCAATCCCAGAACTAGGGTGAAATTGCAGTTAGAAATTATTTAAAGCCAAATTTTTAGCCAGTTAAGGCAAACAAAGGATATGGATTCAGTTGATTAACTTAGTACGCTAAAGCAAATCTGAACAAAAAGCCTACAAAAGAAACAAACATGAGCTTGTTCCAGTTGCCTCCTCTGTCTGAAGATATAGGTCCTCTTTGTGCTGCTGGTGCAGATCTAAAGAAAAGAAAACAAACAGGATGTTCACAGAACAGAGCTGAGTTAGGATTCTTTTAAATATCAGGGGTTTGTTGCCAAGGATGAAATTTGCACTCAAGTGCTAAGCTAGAAGTTTCTCTATAACAGCTCGCCACCAGATTCCCTTTGGCTGTCATGATTTTATAAACAGGATATCTGTGTGCAAAACCCCAGGAACACAACTTTCTACCTTAATACCTGAGCCTCCTTGTCTCTCCACATCCAGAGACATTGTAAAGTCTCTGGCCTTACACTTGAGATTGTATAGATCTCTTCTAGACAGCAGTGGTCCTAGAGGTCTACAGTTTTACAGCACTTGTATCCAGATCCATTTCGAAGTCTCCCCGACATTGCAATAATGCAAGTAATAAATACCACTACTAATGGGTTGCATCTGGCTTCCTTTCTGCTTATGTTTGTAAGCCATCTATGCCATCTAGTGGGTACTTTTTTACTTACAAGTTTTCCTCAAACATCAGAGTGTCAACTTAACAAGCCAAAGTCTAAATTTTGACTCAGCAGGAACACAGTTCAAGTCTGGAGAGGAGTTAAGGGGCACTATCACTACCCAAGAAGCCCCAAGTAAATTACAGCACCTTCTAGGTCATCCCTCTGCTACCCTGACACACCCCTACTCTGCCGATGTAACAGGAGTTGTGACAAGAAAGTCGCATGCACAACTCTGATATTTTCGGGCTTGGGACGTTATTCTCTGGAGGCTGAGAAGCCAGCTATCAGTCTTGTAACAGCAAACAGCCATTGTGAAATGGGATGCAATGGAGCCTGCATTCCTAGTCTCACTATTTATTATGGAAGTATGAAAATGGAACATGTGTACACTGAGCACACACTATGCAAAGGAAGCCTTTTCTTAAAGATACACACTCTTAATAGCAATACCACTACTGACCAAACTGTTCCCATGTCAGTTAATGGACCATCAGAGATCAGGGATCCATCCACAGAGAAAACAGATCTAGAAGATAATCATCAAATAATTTAAATACATCTGCTTAAGGCTCTTTCTGAAAGGGTAGCTAATTTCAATGGAGATGTTATTTATTGCAGAGAAGTAAGTGATTTGGTGAAAAATGTAAGTATTCATTGGATTGAAGTATTGTAGCTACTTAAATTTCAGGGAGAGGCAGTGATAATTAGCATTCAGATTGGGAAGCTCCATCTTGATTAGGGATAGCATAGATATAAAGTGAATCAAGGCTATTACATCCCCATGCATACAGGAGGGAATAGAAGGCTCAAGAAGGAAAGACATAAGGAAACTTTTCCTAAGGAGGATGGTAACAGCTGAGTTGCTTAGTAGTTACCCCAGGAGAGTATGAGACTGGTGCTTAGAATACACTAGTGATTCTGTTAAGTACCGACACGGATGGAAAGGAAGGGGTGGCTGCTCTCCTGCTTACATGCTGCAAGCACTATGTGGTAATACTGGAGAACTGGTATGCTCATCCCTTAGGTGAAAGAAAAAGACATTAATGGTTTCCAAAAGCCTTTTCATTCAGGTTTCCTCAGCTGAGGAATGTATCCACATCACAAAACTTTGAGGGAAATAGTTTAAAACCTGGGAGAAGAGACAAATTTTCCATTGAGACTTCACAATACTATATTTTTTAAACTCCTGTAAAGTGCTTTTTCCTCCAGTTTGTTAATATTGTCACCACGTTCACAGCTGTGATTTCGCATGGGACAACTGTATTTTCCTTCGACACATGAAGAAAAGCCCTACCATTCACTGGCAGAACAATCCACCATGCAAGAGATATCTAGTAACAAACAAATGCCTTAACAGGCCTGGGAGCCTGTTCTATGATCTACTACTACCTAGAAGGAGTCTGGAGGTATCAGTGATATCTAAAATGCCACTGTTTTCTTCACACATTTATAGGTTGGTGATGGATATAAGAATAAATGTTGCCACATGACAAGATGAGTACAAGCTTTCAGTGATCAGCAGGAACAGAGAATACTCACTTTCTCTGTAAGGGTGTATTAAAAACTGAACATATATTACATAAAGTGATGTACACCTCCTTTTCTGTACTTGTTAAAGCACTACTGCCACACAACCAGAGGCAGGCAAGCGGGAGTCGCACCTCTCTGCTGCCATAACCAGGGACAGCAAATCAGGTTTTACATAGCAGAAGTTATCATTGCAATATTACATGGGTATTAACATACGAAACATTTGCAGGTGCTTGAATTAGGGCAGAAAGGACAGTAGGAGATAGGATGTAGCCAAATGTATGGATTATGCATAAAAGTAATATAACTAAAGAACAACTTTTATGCATCTATGTATCCTGCAACTTTCCAAACTGTGAGGCGGTTTTCATATTCAGGTGTTCAAGTATCTCATGTGTACCTATACATGCAACAGTATATAGATTAAGAAACTTAAACACAATTGAAAACAGTCATCTTTACTGTAAATTCATTGAAATACATCATAAATTCATTTAATCCTCTTTACACAATAAAGAAAAATATGGATAGAAAGGGAAACTATTAAAACTTGTTTTGGGAGTGATGCTTGCTAATTAACAAAGTTGTATCTTGGATGTAATCTGCATTCTCTGCAGATAACCTACTGGCCCGAGTTAAATACATTAAAATATAGAAATTGGGTTTGCACACAAAATGGAAGATTAAAAAAAAACATCCTCAAAATTTGGAACTGGAAGTTCCAGTAGCTGGAGAAATGTTTTTTAGATCTCTTGTCATTCGACCTACAATTTCATTATCAAGGAAGAGTATTAATGAAAACAATTTCAAATTTGTAATAGATTTTGCATCAGAACACTGATATTGACAAACTTCATTCATACCATCAGTGTGATTGTGTGATTGATGAAAAAGGATTAACATCTAATTTTGAATACCAGGTGCTCACAAAAAATTGTGCACAATTTGTAGATAGAAACTGCTTACTCAATACACAGTAAGTCATAAATTCAAGAATACTGCATATTGCATATGGGTGATATATAATAGATGACAGAGGTGGAATCTGTTGAACTGTTGACCTTTGCATTATTTATTTGGTTGTAATGACACTGAGGATGGATTGAACTTCTTTTACTTACGATGAAAGGGTACACTTAGAATCATCAGGATAATCCAGGCAGAGTAAGAACATTACAGACCTGTGAAGATATAATTTTATTTAGCATCTTTAAGGCAGAAAACTGAGGAAAACAAATGAAGAAATGAAACAAACTCAACAGTATTATAATGTCTAAAATTTCCCTTAAATTATATTTATCTTAAATAACCAGAGCTGTGGATACTACTGTGAATAACTAGCAATTCTGCACACATTCAACAGTGTTTTTCATTGTTGTTTAGATTTTCAATCCAAATAAAGATTTTACAGTGAAGTGGAATAGATGAGGCCATCTTCTGTGTCTGACATGGGGTAAATACAATGTTCTACTTAATTATACAATTATACAATAAAGTGTAGTGTTTTGCTCAAAGCACGGCTGAAAAATGCTAAGTCTGAAAAATGTGAGATTTAAAATAGATGAGGTGTTTCTGCAAACACACTGTATTTATGAAGGACTTTGACTTACTTGTAATTGTCAGTGCAGGTGACATCATAACCAAGGGTTTTCAGCCTGTTTTCTAGTATCTTTACAGTATGAGTTCCACAGGAATCTCTGTGAGAAAGGATTTTAATATTATTGCAAGTCTTCTATCATCTAATTTCCTTTCAGTGAACTTGATGGAATTAATGAAGTAAATCCCCATTATTTTGCCTCTTCCATATTCCTTAACGCCTACAGAAAACTGGTGTACATTGCTATTTATAATGTTTCATTTGCTTACAGTTGTTTAATATTTTATACTCTGTTTACAGAGACTGGAAGATTGGCTTCAGCCTGTGTAGCGTTTGCAGATTCTATTAACCAATATTCCCACGTTTAATATTTCATTAGACAAACAGGAAAAGAGCTAAATAATTTTGTAAAATAATAAATAAGAGTTTCATTTGTAATATTCTTTGGCAGCTATTTAGATGGTGCTAAAGTTGATGATAGCTGCCTTTACAGAATAAGTTGGTTATAATATATTAGAATTATTCTTCTTGTTAGAAGCTTGTCCTGTCTTTAATACAGAACAATAGAAAAACACAGGGAGAACAAAAAAAACCCAGAAACAATCCTAAATGCAGCTTCTGTATCTAGCACTGATTTTTATTTTGTGGTTCAATTAGGAAAAGCAAGCTTGACATAGTACAGAACCTACTGAGACCTCTAAAGCTTGCACCAGTGTCAGGTATTAAGGTCAGTGTTACTTACCCATTGGTCAGTAAATACTCATGACTCTAAAGAAACCATATGGGGATGAACAAAATAATTGTAAAAAGCAATTAATACGCAAATATTCCCATGCATCCAGACAAGCACAAATGCAAAGATAAATCAACATTCAGTGCTTGTCTCAATTTTTCTTTGTAATAAGGGCAACTTCTGCAAAGATGAGCTATGTATTTTTTTTTCCAGAAGGGTATGATTCTTTGATTTAAAGAGAAAAGCTGAGAAATGCTAATCTGAACCATGCTTCTCTTGTAGACTCCACAGCACTATGGCAAAATACGTGGTTTGGGCTGGCCATGCCAAAATTTGATGAAAGAGAAGCAAAAGGAGATAGGAAAGAGAAGAGATGGGATGTGAAAGAGAAATGACAAAAAATTAATGGATATAACTAAAAAAGGTTGAGTAGCAAGAACAGAAGCCTCACGCTCCTAAGAATGCAGATGACACCAGGCATTCAGCCACCAGTGGTGGATACGGTGACATCTGAGTCTGTTTCTCTGGCCCTCTTCAGCCAGGGCAGTTTTAAGACTGATGAAGTGCCACCATATGTTATATTAAATTGCAGGGACCCTGCAGATGGTTGGGGTAAAATTGACTTCCTCTGCTCTTCCACCCTTGATTCATCTATGTACATTTGTATGGGTCCCCACAAAAGCTGTAATGAATTAATTCTTCCTTTAATCAGTCCCAAACCAGGCCCGATTATTTTATTAACATCAAAGTCCATTTTCTACTGTGTTTCTGTTGAAAATCCTCACTTGGTCTTTGACTATTTACCAACAGGCTATTCTGTTTGGACTGATCTGGTTTTTGTTTGTTCTAAATGTAATTAACAGCAGAATTAGACCTGTTAAAGCCTACTTTTTGTTGTTAGATTGATTTTAAGTATTGAGAGAAGATGAGCCCCCTGGTGGCATTTCCCTCCTTCTACTAATTTCCAAACAGTTAAGATAGGTGAAAATTAAAAGGATGCATTTGGCAAGGTGAAAGAAATATTTTATGTGAACATTTAATCTGAAATTCAGACTGACCCTTTTCTTAGTAAAACTGTTTGTGATGTATCTTCAACTCAAGGTCTGAGGTCCACACATGCATATCTCTAAACTAATGAGTGGACTCCAGACCTAATATTAGAATTCATTTTTATTTTTTCTAATTCTGGCACTTATATACTCTTTGGGAATGGCAGAGTGTGCCTTATGTGCTAGTGAAAGCATCTAAAATATTTTTATTTTAATTGCTGTACAAATATAACCAAATAGAAAACTAAGGTGACGTTTTAAAGACAGGTTCAAAAAGGAGAAATTAATTTTTTTTTTAAGATGTAACTTACATATCTGGTCCTTCAATATCATCCACGACCCAGATGACAATTTGTGAGATTTTGTCTTTCTGGAGATTAGGTATTTCATAATCTGCAAAAAAACTGATTCAAGAAACAAAGCTTTAGAACTAAAAAGAATAGGAAAATAAATCTTTCTTTTTTCTCTTTGTAGTAATCAAAGCTCTGATCCTCCTGTAGGATATGGGCTTACTTTACATTTATATCTTCTGATTACAATCAGACTCAACACAAAGTAGAAAAAATCTGATTGACATTCTGAATGTCCTCAAAGGTCAGAGGCATTTAATCAGAGGTTTTGTTCTCATATTCTTCATCTTAGAGGGGCTCAGCTGAAAAAAGGTTACAACTTAGAGGTGAATCAGAATGAAGTGAACTTCAACAAATGCAAAAACAAAAGGCATTTAATACTTAGTAAAAAAAAGAAAAAGCTTATTCTTGTAGTTATTGCTTTTAGACACAATACAGTTTTGCGTTAAATAAAAAAACAACAACAGCCACAAGACAAGTACATTTTCAGGTACAAAATCACAGCAACAATAACATGAAGTATTTGTCTAGGATTCGTAAGATCATAAAGGAGAATCTTCTAGTCATGTCCATCCCTGGCCTTGGAATAATCTTCCACTTTACTGCCTTGTGTAAATTGACTTCAATAGGTATTTAATTGACAATTAAAACAAGACAATAAAATGGCAACCAAATCTTCTTACATTAAATGGAAGATGCCAAATCCAAAGAATTATTTTAACGTCTGTAAATTGAATTTTTTGTGAGATGCAGGCATTTCAAAGCCATAGATTTCTAACCCTTCCAGCAAGATGTACTGTAATGATTTCCAACCTTTTAATTGCTATTTTTTTTTTTTTTTTCCTCAGAAAGCTTGTAAGGGCTGTGTCTGCACTGCGTGTTTGGTCCAAGCCTGAACCTAGGTGTGTGCTCTGATTTGCCTATCATGGGTCTTCTTAAATGCCTACATCTGGGCTGAAGTGTCTCTTAGCCACTTTAAATATTCTGAGAGCCCCCAGACTTGAAGGGACTGTTAGTTGTCACCTCCTGGATGAGACCAGCAGTGGCAACGTGACCACTGCTCTGTCCTCCCGCTGCCTGCAGGCAAACTACTGGTGCTCTGGTCTGGAAGCACAAGACGCGTGGTGGTTGTCAGTGTCTGTTGGCAGCAAGCCGAGACACGTTCGTGAGGTTAGCGAGTTAATTTAAACTTCTGGAGAAGTGGAACGTGAGGAGGCAGATACCAACAGTTGCCCTCTCTGGCCAAGTCTCATATGGTGGTGGCTAACTAGAGACCAGTAGCAGCAACAGTAGGTTTGCTGGTCTGTCTAAGGTGTCCATGCCAGTCTTAAACACATAGTGAAAATATAACAAAAAATAAAGATTCCAGTTATTTTTAACTAATTTCCTCATTCATGCATACGTTATGGCCAGCAAAAATACAGCTTCCTCCAAAATATAAAGAAATCTTTAACTAGAGGAGTCAGAAACTGTGGAGGAAACCAATTCTTGAACGGACTAATATTGTTAAAGAAGTCTGCCAACTACATTCAAACTGTGTGAATAAGCAAAGTTATTTTGCAGTGATGTGAGAAATAAATGTTAACTGAAATGATAACAGGTAACTTAATGATGATTTAAGTGTACAAATTCTACCACAGGATAAACTGTGTTATATACACAGGATAAGTTAAGATAAGATATAAACAGGGTAAGTTCTTAAGGGTGTATTTTTACAATAAATCTTAAATACAAGCTTAGATGAACTTCTGCATAGTGGTACACTTGTAAATCAAGGAAAATACATCTGTCCTTAATATATGAGGGAATAAGGAGAAAAGGGAGCTAATCCTTGCTATTATCCTTCTCAATGAGCTTTTTTGCTTTCTTAAACCATAATGGATCTCAAACTACCTCCGCTCTTAGTCATGGAGAAATAGCAGGACCAAGGACTTTTGCTATAGAACTTACCAAGTTTGCTCCTAGGCCTGACAGAGGCTACACTCCCTGCCACAGTATGTTGGCTGACTTAAAGGCTGCTTTCAAAGAGCATTTATCCTGCTTGTCACATCAGTTTGTAAAATGCAGGAGTCAAAAGGATTATTTTCATCCATTTCATGTTAATTCCTACAGCTGCAGACAATTAACATTTGTCCCCCAACTCAGCAGACTTTGCTGCAACAGGCTCTTTCAGCTACACTTCCCATGCTTTGTGCAGCAGGAGACCCAAACAACTGGTTGACCCTTTTTTTGCAGGCATCAGACCTTGTTCACATAAATCAGTCAGTTTTCTTACCCTGGGTCTGGATAAGCTCCTCCAACCGCAGAACCATTCAACAAGACATGTATCACCCCAGAACTGTGCCGTGCATACTGCAATATATAACAATTTTTTTCAGAACTCATCTTACAGATTTGTCATATGACTTGGTATTGTATTGCAAGCAACAATAACCAAGGAAAGAATTTTACCAAGAAGAGTATCAGGATTGTGAAAATAATAACAAACTAGCACCCTAGCAGGTCACTGCAGTAGAGAGGACAAGAATTCAATGCATCTTCTCAAACTATTTTCTCAAACCTATAGTTTCTTCAGCATAGGAAGAAAGCCCTCTGTGTTGGATTTGATCTGTGAATAAAGGCAGTCAAATGTCACTTAGGACCTGTATTCAGTAGAAAACTAGTGTGTTTATTCTGCTTAGTATATGCTTAATATATATTAACAAAGCTAGCACAGAATTTTAACACATTATCTAGCTAAGGTGAAAGTTAGATTCCCCTTTCTAAAACACTGTACCCAGTCTAAAAAGCGTATTTGTATCATAGGAAATAATCTAGCACAGTTACAGACTTAAATCTGTTTTGATCCGTTGATGTTTCCCTGACCCACCCAAGACACACTCACTAATGTATGAAGTCAGCACTAATGCACTATTTACAGTGATTGAGGCCATCCTCCAGAAAGATTCCACCGCATTGTTTTCACATTCCTCTGTGGTAGGGCAGGATTCATAGTCCAGTCCTGTAGGAAGGCATGTGATTTGTGCTATTAGAGAGACGATAATGACCGTAAAAAGTGACCTTAGAAAGCAATTAGATCTATTCCTGCATTACTCACTGAACATACAAGATGGTCTGACATAACACTGAAAGCTGACAGTTGTACTTTTTTCTATCATTTTCCACCCTTTGCAGTTCACACAAACAGCGACATTCTGTGGACTCAATAATTTGGCTGAAACGGCTCTAACTCTATACCTGGGATGCAGAGCGTTCCACGTCCAGAGGACTGAGAAGGAGGTTTAGCTCCTGTGCAGCACTGTTTAGATTCCACTGTGTGCTCCCCTGATTGCAGTGTTAAATATTCACACAAAACAGGAGAGAATGAGACAGTGGAGCTATGTCGGATTTTTCTTGGGGTAAGAGCAAAACTAGCTCCTCCAGAACACAGCAGTCAGTCTCCATTATGGTTTTACAGACAGATGTTTAACATAGCACTCATTGTCTTACCAGTGCTGTTTGCCTGCCCACACCAGTTTAGAAAATCTCCAAAGAAGCCAAACAGAGTATCACCCAGAGACATGTAGCGACGGCCTCTGCCAGCAAAGCTATTGACTAGCAGCTGATTATTTTCCCAGAAGAGAGACTATATAAAAAAAAAAGAGAAGAAATGAACCATCACTTGGGTGTGGACAATGAGACTATGGGGTGTTAAAAACAGTTTAAAACATGTTTTGATATTTCTTTCAAAATGAAGCTAATAACCAGAAATGTTAGCTATCTCTTTAGAGGAACAAAGTTTGTTCTTACAGTGGTGTAAATTATGATCGCTAGAGGCTTGAGGGGCATTCATACCACGCTGGGAATGGATATAGACCTATATTAAATACAGTTAGGCCTAGCTTTGCCTTCCTCAGCAGACAGATTTAGGAAAAGGGGAAAAAAAAGGGAAAACAGATATTTATAAATGAGATATATCTTACCAGAATTCTCTCATACTGCTATGTTGGCTTACAGTATGAAAAAATCATATGTCTAGCTGTTACTACTGTGTTTGCAAAACTCTTTCATGAATTAAGCTATGTTGACACAAATATTTGTTATTCCTTATCATTTAGAGATAAGGAATAATTGTGCTGGAAAAAAAACCTGTTTTAAAGCACAACCTTTTAGAGAAGGCCAAAACACACATTCTGATGTGATATGATGGCATGAAGAGCCATCTTTTTTGCACTTTCACAGTTCTCTGCAATTGCCAGCACATCAAACAGTTACTGTTTTCTAGCATAGAACTGTGTCCTATCTCATTTCTGCTTATGCTTGTTTAACATGTCAATGTTTAACATGTCATTGCCCTGAGAATTGGCTGTGAGGAGTGGAAACAAAAGACGACAGCAGGCACAATCTTTGCAGGCAGAGCACCTAATTTGTGGAAAAGTGGAAGAGGAAGTTCAGGGACTATAACAGAGCTCCTGGCACAGCAGGAAAAATGGGGGATCTTTGTAGAATGAAAATAGAGAAGTTGCTGAGAAGTTACTGCGTGAAATAAATGCAGCAAAACACACTGAAAAATGCCATCAAGCTTGAGCCTAGTTTGTAAACTACAGACAGGCCAAAAATAATGAATCATGAGTCAGCCACAGAAGGACTCTTGGTCAATTTTGAACTGTGTCATGGAAAATCTGCTGGGTGTCACAGGACTGTTAACATGACATTAATAATGATTACCTTGTTAGGTGGAATTGTGTGCAATGATAGGTTGATAAATAATTCATAGTCTTTAGGTAGAATGCTGCAAGGATCCTTGTTAATAAATGCATTTTTAAATGCTCCCCATATGTCTGAACAATTCTTCTCACTGTAATCATTAAAACAAACAAATGGCAGAATTATTTTTTCAAAGCAGAGCAAGAAACTAATTTGTTCCCAACTTCTTCAACTTCCCAAATTAAAAACCCCACAAGGTTAAGATAGAAAACTGAAGTGAGGGTGGTAGAAAACTTGCAACCCAGGAAGAGCATATACATCTTGTCTTTTCCTGACTCCTAATAGCAACAGATTAGGAAGAAGCAGCAATGAAAATACTAGGATTTACAGTGTGGAATTAGAAATACATAGTAATTCAACAAAAATCTTAGAAGGTACAGTATACACAGCGAGCTTGATACCCAGCATTGTAGAAATACTAAAGAAAACAGGTTGCTTTGAAATTTTCCAGATTCAAAAAGCCATTTCAATTAAAGCGTAGCTAAATGTGCAAAGCTACTGGAATGTAAAATTACTCTTAAAATATCAGATTCAAGTGCAGGAGGAGTGACTAAAAAGTTTCAATGGTAAAATAATGGTTTTGACAAAGAGATGTCTTCTGTGTATACAGGCCCTAGCATTACGCAGCTTTACGCTGCTGGAATGAGTACACTGACCGTGTGGGACACGTACTGTCTGTCACTGTGCAGTAGCTACAAGAATACTGTGAGGATTCAACGTTTAAACTGCTTGTGTAGGGGGGCCTGAAATAAGATGCTAGGCTGTGCACTTCAACAGTTCCCTCTGCTAGCTCGGCGTTGGGCACAATAATCTCCCAGGGAAGGACAGAACAGGCCATCTAGGGATGGAAGTGTCTTATCGCTCTGGATTTGCAGGATCTCATCTGTCACAGCTCTGAGCCTGCCTGGAGTAATTAAAAAGGGAATTGCTACTTTCACCACTTTCCCACTGTACCTTCCCCACATACACTGTGCCAATGTCTAGGCTGGGAACATTCTGCGGTAGAGAATAATGTATTTTATGTGCATACAGCATTCCTAACGCAAACAGCTGTAATTGCAAAAATGTAGCTTGAACAGTTAAGTAAACCAAGCTTTGCCATTAGAGTGTTTTGCTCATTTAACGTCATCCACAGACAGTGGGGTTTCTGCTGGTGCTTCCCCTCGTGAGATTCTTTAAGGAGCTGCTTTGTGATGCTGAATGTCACAGATACTTTAAAGTTAAAGGACTCCTTGTGAGGAGCTATGCCACTCCCATGCAGGAAACAGACCACAGATTCTCATACGGTAATCTCTGGTCATGCTTCCAACAACTATACAAAAAAACTCAGTATATCGTAAGTAAATACGTGATCTTGATGTGAAAGTCTTCAGTGATGCAATATGACCCTTGATCAGTAGTT
Organism: Gavia stellata; assembly: GCF_030936135.1. Classification (NCBI taxonomy): domain Eukaryota; kingdom Metazoa; phylum Chordata; class Aves; order Gaviiformes; family Gaviidae; genus Gavia; species Gavia stellata. The sequence goes on along the minus strand of NC_082598.1, from coordinate 17,169,191 downwards.
CTGATGTTCAAATAGCCTTACTTGATAAAAGGATTTTCACCCTATTTCTGACTTCAAGCTGTTAAACTTTAGCTTCTGACAATTGTATATACTTATGTCTCATACTGCTAAAGTGATGGGCAAGGATGAGGGGGAAGGCCAACAAGCCGGATATCCTGCTGGGGGTCTGTTATAGACCACCCGACCAGGGCGTAGAAGCTGATGAAGTGTTCTTCAAGCGACTGGCAGAAGTCTCGCAGTCGCAAGCCCTTGTTCTTGTGGGGGACTTCAACTTACCGGATGTCTGCTGGAAGTACAACACAGCTAAGAGGAAACAGTCCCGGAGGTTCCTCGAGTGTGTGGAAGATAACTTCCTGACACAGCTGGTAAGCGAGCCTACAAGGGAAGGTGCCCTGCTTGACCTGCTGTTTACGAACAGAGAGGGTCTGGTGGGAGAAGTGAAGGTCGGAGGCCGTCTTGGGCTTAGCGACCATGATATGATAGAGTTTTCAATTTTTAGCCAAGTAAGGAGGGGGGTCAGCAATACCGCTACCATGGACTTCCGGAGGGCAGACTTTGCCCTGTTCAGGACACTGGTCGGGAGGGTCCCTTGGGAGACGGTCCTGAAGGGCAAAGGGGCCCAGGAAGGCTGGACCTTCTTCAAGAAGGAAATCTTGAAGGCGCAGGAGCAGGCAGTGCCCATGTGCTTGCTGTAAGAAGAGCCGGCGGGGAAGACGGCCGGCCTGGCTGAACAAGGAGCTTTTGCTGAGGCTCGGGGAAAAAAAGAGAACTTACCACCTCTGGAAAAAGGGGCAGGCAAGTGAAGAAGAATACAAGGACCTCGTTAGGTCATGCAGGGAGGGAATTAGGAAGGCGAAAGCCCAGCTAGAGCTCAACCTGGCCACGGTCGTGAGGGACAACAAAAAAAGCTTATATAAATACATTAACAACAAAAAGAGAGCCAAGGAGGATCTCCATCCTCTACTGGATGCGGCGGGGAACATTGTCACGAAGGATGAGGAAAAGGCTGAGGTACTTAATGCCTTCTTTGCCTCAGTCTTTAACAGCCACACAAAGTATCCTCAGGGTATCCGTCTCCCTGAGCTGAATGACAGGGATGGAGAGCAAAATAGGCTCCCCATGATCCAGGAGGAAACAGTTAACGACCTGCTATGCCACCTGGAGACTCATAAGTCTATGGGGCCTGATGGCATCCACCCAAGGGTGCTGAGGGAGCTGGCGGAGGAGCTTGCCAAGCCACTCTCCATCATTTATCAACAGTCCTGGTCAACGGGGGAGGTCCCGGATGACTGGAGGATTGCCAATGTGACGCCCATCTACAAGAAGGGTCGGAAGGAGGATCCGGGGAACTACAGGCCTGTCAGCCTGACCTCGGTGCCGGGGAAGGTTATGGAGAGGCTCATCTTGAGGGCGCTCACGGGACACGTGCAGGTTACCCAAGGGATCAGGCCAAGCCAGCACGGGTTCATGAAGGGCAGGTCCTGCTTGACCAACCTGATCTCCTTCTATGACCAGGTGACCTGCCTAGTGGATGAGGGGAAGGCTGTTGATGTTGTCTACCTGGACTTCAGCAAAGCCTTTGACACTGTTCCCCACAGTATTCTCCTGGAGAAGCTGGCGGCCCGTGGTTTAGACAGGTGTACTCTTTGCTGGGTAAAAAACTGGCTGGATGGCCGAGCCCAGAGAGTTGTAGTGAATGGGGTGAAATCCAGTTGGCGGCCGGTCACAAGCGGAGTCCCCCAGGGCTCAGTTTTGGGACCGGTCTTGTTTAATGTCTTTATTGATGATCTGGATGAGGGGATAGAGTGCTCCCTCAGCAAGTTTGCAGATGACACCAAGTTGGGAGGGAGTGTTGATCTGCTTGAGGGTAGGAAGGCTCTGCAGAGGGATCTGGACAGGCTGGATCGATGGGCTGAGGCCAACCGGATGAAGTTCAATAAGGCCAAGTGCCGGGTTCTACACTTCGGCCACAACAACCCCAGGCAACGCTACAGGCTTGGGGATGAGTGGCTGGAAAGTTCCCCCGCAGAAAAGGACCTGGGGGTGTTGATCGACAGCCGGCTGAATATGAGCCAGCAGTGTGCCCAGGTGGCCAAGAAGGCCAACGGCATCCTGGCTTGTATCAGAAATGGTGTGGCCAGCAGGAGTAGGGAGGTGATCATGCCCCTGTACTCGGCTCTGGTAAGGCCGCACCTCAAATACTGTGTTCAGTTTTGGGCCGCTCACTACAAGAAAGACATTGAGGTGCTGGAGCGTGTCCAGAGAAGGGCGACAAAGCTGGTGAGGGGTCTGGAACACAAGTCTTATGAGGAGCGGCTGAGGGAACTGGGGTTGTTCAGTCTGGAGAAGAGGAGGTTGAGGGGAGACCTTATCGCTCTCTACAACTACCTGAAAGGGGGTTGCAGAGAGGTGGGTGTTGGTCTCTTCTCCCAAGTGAAGAGTGACAGGACAAGAGGAAATGGCCTCAAGTTGCGCCAGGGGAGGTTCAGGCTGGATATTAGGAAAAAGTTCTTTACCGAGAGAGTAGTGAAACATTGGAATAGGCTGCCCAGGGAGGTGGTAGAGTCACCCTCCCTGGAGATATTCAAGGAGCGTGTGGATGTGGCATTGTGGGATGTAGATTGATGGACATGGTGCTGTGTGGTTTTGGGTGGGTTGTGGCTTGTTGTTGTTGTGTGGTGGTTTTTTTTTTTTTTTTTTTTTTTTTTTTTTTTTTTTCCCCAGGTTGGACTTGATGATCTTACAGGTCTTTTCCAACCGTAGTGATTCTGTGATTCTGTGATTTAAAGAGCTGTCTACTGTAAGCACTCACTTATTCATGCTAGTACTTGTAAATTATAATCAACGAACTCTTAACATCTTTCTTGACAGTTGAATCCAGCAGTAATTTTCTGGTTAATTCACTTGCTGCATTTTTTTTCTTCATGCCTTTGCATCCAGGTTTGAACAGCTTGTAAATTAAAAGGATTATTCTGCTCTGTTACTCAAAATTTCTTAGCTGGCAAAAATACTTTTTGAAACTACAGGGTGGGGAAAGACTAGTTCAGGACAATTACTTCCAATCTTAATAGACACTAATAAGTAGTGTTAGACTTATTTCATACTAGTCAGTTAAAAAAATATGTTTTCAAAACCTCCATTATATACTACCAATAAAGAAATATGGGAGAAATGCACTACAGGGACATTTCTGTTATACAGCATACTCCTAGTAGAAAATTTCAAATATGATTTTCATTCAAATCACTCGCTTGTACATGACCATAACTTTTTGTAAAATGCCTCTTTTAACTGCCATTTTGCATGTTCTGTTTTAACGTAAAGGAAAGGTTTTCTTCTGTTTCTGTAAACATCTGTATATTTAACTATGTTGCAGTGTTTTGCAGCTTTGCTAGCTTCCTTTCTGTTAGCAAAGTATTTTTAAAAAATTATTCTATTTACACATAAATTCAGAAGCAAAACCTATCCAGGTGGCTATGCCCCTGTACAAGCTAGCCTGGGGACAATTAAGAAACAGACAATTAAAAGGAAGGCTTATAAATAATTAGAATATCTGTTTTGCACCTGTGCAATATGAAATTTCCATTTTGTTTAGATTACACTATTTGTTTATAGACCTAAGGGAAAGAGAAAAAAACCATATAAAAAGAAGAGATGCACAATTAATTTCATATTATAATGCCATTTCGGGCCTTAATTTAGGAAAGCAGTCCAAATGTCCAGCCTGGCTTCATGCTATTCTGAGTAAGAATACTTTGATGAATGTGTTCAGACTTTTCAATTTTAGAATTATATTGTGAAAATGTCACAGGAATTAATTAGACCACAAAAGTGTCATAAACATGAGACATATAGAAATACTTTCAAGAATATTGTATTTACATTTCGAAACGCCCAAATCAGTTAATGATAAAGTTAACATTTCCATAATAACAATCCTTTATGATGCTCATTTTAGTGTATCCCGTATTATTAGTCATGTCCTCTTCAGATATAAAGGAAGTGACATCTGTTAACTCCAACAGGAACTCTACCTATCTAGAGCCTACTGCAAGACCAGACTTCATAAACCTACATAACTGTTAACTGACTTAAGTTTTCATAGTTTATATTATATATTATAGTTTATATTATATAGTTTACATTATATATTATATTGTAGATGTGTAGAAATTATATATTATATTGTAGGTGTGTAGTTAATGTTTACAGGCACCTTCCACTGTGACATGTTTATAAATTTGCCAAACTTGAATTGTTCAGCTGAAATTTTAGTACCATGTTATTGGGATTAGGATGATTCTTTCTTTTCATGGGGAACTTGAACCAAAACGCTTCTGGTAAGTTACGAATGTTACTAGGAAGAAACATGTTGTTTTGCCTTTGTTAAAAGCCATGAACCTATTTCCAGTCCTGTATCTTCCTCTTTTGCAGCAGGAACAGAAAATGGGAGGTTGGGGAAGGAGGTGATATTTGCTGATACCATGCAACATAATCATCTAATCCTGTTTAAGACCACAAGTCAAAGCTGCAGGAACCCAGCCAGGCCCCCCTTGCAAATACCTCTTCAAACTATCAGGAAGAATTCCAGTGGCAGAATAAAGGACTGAATTCCAGGAGACTGTTGTTCCTAGTTTTTCTCTTTTTACTGAAGCCCAAACAATGTAAGGAAGACAGAAAAAGTGCTCATTTCAGCAAAGTGTGTGACTTACCTCCAGTTCTGTGTAATTAACACAGACAATGAAAGCTCATGGGTAATCGTATTTCAGCACTTGATTACTACTTGATTTTTCAGGTGGATGAGGTAATCAGTCTCTTCCAGTACCACAGGATAGCTATAAAGTGTGGTGCTTTCCTTCTTACATGACCTGACATACAAGGCATGCAAAGTAAAGCTGGTCTTCCCAGGAGCACTGTCAGATTTGGTACTTCCCACCATCCCCACCATTTCTGTGCAGTGTTCTCCTTACAGAACACTGTGGCACTATGGGGGGAGAAATGTGAAATAAGAAGTTGAAGGATTAAAAATCTTGCCTTAATTACACTACTTTTATTAATAAGACATCCATCAAAGTTCATTTTTTGTTGCCAGACAGCTACAAGCATGTTGGCTTCAACAGGATCACTTTCAAGGCTAGAAACAAAACATCAGGCTTCTGATTAATAACCATTTTGTACAGAACATAAAAAACTGATCCGGAAACAAGCAAAACTTACCCAACAGCAGGATTCACAATTCTAATATAGTCATAGCATCTCCCAATGACAATACTTTCCAGGTTTTGCGTTGTACCTTCACCTTTCCATCTCCTTCCCTGCACTTCTGAGAAGCTGTTCATGAACAGAACAGGGACAAGTAAGAGAGACAAAAAAAGGCTCTTCATCACGAACTCTTGACAACCCAAGTTCTTAAAAAAAAAAAAGGAAAAAAAGGAGAGTTAAATGATATAATTTAAATGGAAACCTGGAGGCTTAACATTTACTATTTTCAATACTGGCTATAGCTCTGTACACAAATGACGAAGTTAGACGGAAATCTGAACGTTGCTGGGGACTGTAATCTTCCTGGAATGATTGCAGCACAGGGATACATCACTTCCTCATGCCTGTTCCCCACTTCAGAAAAACGAGACTTTTAAGGTCATGATATTGCCACCTGGTGATAACTCGGAAGAATTACAATATATTTCAATAAAAGGAGAAAAAAACCCTTATCACTTCAGTATTTATGATGCCTTAGGTTTCCTTAATACTCGTTGCCATGCTACACCTTCCTAAAACATCACAAGGGCTTGCAAGCAACATGTTTAAACCAGTTTCTTTTCATTTTAAAAGGGTTACGCTTTTTACACATATTTCTCTAATGGCTAAAAAAAAAAATCTCTGAAATACGTATCAAGAAATATGCAGGTAAAGTGCTGGTCTCATAAACACCCAAATTCTCAGGTGATCGTGTATGACACATAGGGGTAACATCAGTCAGCTCTTTTTCCACCTCTCCCCTGGATATGGACAGCAACATTTTGGTGCGATGATACGTGTTTTAAAGTCTTCTCCATGAACAAAACCACCTTGCAGTCAGGAATCAATCATAATGAGAACCAAAAGGATTGAGATGTACTTCCCATGCACTGAAGAAATCTCTTCAACTTCTGTTTACTCTTATTCTCCCTCCAGCTTCTTTTCCCTAAGTACTTTGTTAGATCATCAAATGGCATCAATTAACCTAATCTTCAGTGTAAATATTCTGTGGTATACACTGCTGCAAATACAGCCACACTACTTTTTTCCCTCTTTAAAAAAACCCATTTTTTCAACGTCAGAGTAATCTGCCTGTGGACTCACATTTCTGAGGAACATGCTGGTTCGTTTTCTCTTTCTATTAAACAGTCTCCATGCCTCAGTGAATATATAGATCTTTATTATTTATGTACTTCTCTATATAGTGTCATGCTTACATTGATGCACTGGTACTTAGCTGATGGATTTTGCTGAAGGCAAAATCTTGCCAATCATCAACTAAATTGCTGATGATGGAGTTCTCCTGTAAATGTGATAGAAAAGATAACCAGCTGGTTTGTTACCTGCAGCAGAGTCTTCAGGAAAGCCATATTTACCCAGAAATAGATGTGCAATGCTGTGCTTGATATGGTGGAGACACAGCAAATGCTGTATTTCACTTCAGTTACTTCTCTGATGCTTTTTCTCCCTATTTCTTTTCCTAATCTCTCTGAAACACGGCCGTGCTGATAGGGCACCAGCATGTTAATCAAACAGTTCCAAGTCACTGCTTTGGTACAGGATTAGAGAGTGCAATAATCCCTGGAAGTTAATGAATTTTTTTTATTATTATCAACTTTGCTGCAACTAAATTTTGCGCAATAATTTCAGGGCTAACAGAAACCAGAGGCATCACTGATGTGATCTTCTATATAGAACAGGGCAGAAATTGTCACTGATTTTTGCATCAAGACTAAAACTTCTGCTTAAAATATACAGTATAAGTTAAAAAGATATAAAGATGGATACAGAGTTTTGGAATGGCTTTTCTCCAAGGACACACCAGGTTAGGGCTCATCAACTTGGGTGCTGCTCAGCGGTGTTCTCCAAAAAAGAGACACCCTGTCATAACATCCCAGAAGAAATGGAAATAAGTCCAACAACTGCTGGAATCCCCATCTCATCCCCTACCGAGCTCCCTTTCCTCACTGACCACTTTTAGGAACACCACATCAGGCCAGCAGGGCCTCTGATCTGACTCAGCACAGCCATTTTAATTTATGTTCTTAGTTTTGATTCAAAACCTTCACATGATGGCTAACCTAACACACCTCCAGGGAAATTGTTCCAATGGTTTGATAGCCTTGAGAGTCAAACCTTAGCTCTGGACTGACCTTCATTTAGCTTCCAGTCATTGGATCTCATGATGTCTTTTCCTGTTATATTAATGAAGAATCTACCCTCAGAAATCTGTGTAAATACTTGTAGAAAATGACCGAGTATCCCCTTAAACTTGTCCATGAAAAAGTCAGTATTTTAATCCCATTGTCAGGCACTTTCTCTCATACTACTGTACTTCACTGCCACAAACTGGCTGTCCACCTTGCCTCCCAAGCTCTGGCAATTCATACTGGATGCAGATCACTGTCCCTCACTCTCTGCCCCTCTCTCCTAGAAGAGGTTATTGCTCATGAAGCAGAGTCAACAAAATTGGCAGCATATCTGCTCTGGAGATACTCTAGTTCACAAACTGAGTATTAACTCAAACGACCATGAAATTCAGCATATGTTTATATTCTGAAGCCCTGGAAGATGAGGAACAGACATGTTCTCTCTTGTTATTTCTACCAGATGGGAGTGGTTAACTTCCAGCAGAAGGAAGGTGTAACAGGTGGGAACATTAATCCTCTACTATTACTCAGGCACGAACTGCTGGCACAGTAACTCCAATTCTGTACGACTTCATGCTTTAGGCCTGGGAATATGACCTTGGAACTGCTCGTATTAACAAGCTCCTCTGTAAGCAATGAACTTCACCAAACATAGTTTCTTGAGTGTTTGTGTCTTTGCTGCATAATTCTACCTCCAGCAGTAACCCAAGGTCTCACCCCCTCCCTTGTATGCTATGATACACTCCCTGTGCAGGAAATGCACAGCCCAGAGCCATGCTTACTAGCCAAGCAGTAAATGCACCATGTGCTGGCTGGCCAGCTGCTTAACACCTGTGCTTTGCCTTCCTTTTCTTCTCTCATGTGTGACTGCTTTTTTTTCCCCCAAAGTCGTACGAATTTAACCTTCCAAGATATATACGTATTTGGAAATATGATTAAGTAGGCCAGAATGTTCAAAAGTCCTTGGAGGTAGAAAGGATGAATGGAAAAGGAAACACCCAAAACTGCAATTGCTTAAGCCTCCTTTCCTTAGATAAAGAGATAAAAAGATTATTGTGCACAGTGTGATCTAGATAACCCTCATCACGTGATCTCTCCTTCTCAATTCACTGTCTACTACTTTTACCAGCAATAATTTTGCATTTTATTCCCAAGTGTTAGTACATTGAGGAATACTGGACTAAAAACGTGTGCCTTTGCTTGAAATATTTATCTGTTTAAAATTAATGCTTAAATCTATAAATTAAGTACATTTTAATCTATTTAATATCTGCAAAATAGATTTTGTACAGTAATAGTTTTCAGTCAGAAAGGTCTACTGCTTTTATTATCTGTTTTGACAATGCATTTTTGGGACGTTTATTATACGTTGCCATGTTGGCTGACAGTTACACCTTTTGTCAAACTGATGTGTAATCTCAATTCTGCAAAGTATTCCTACTTTTTCTGAAACATTGCATGGGCAGATGAATATCAAAGGCTGGTGTTTCTGCTCCTTTTGTCTTGGACGTTACACGAACGCTGCATTTAACTCTGCTTATCTGGCACAAATGCTGCAGAAAGTTGGGCGCAGACTCCCCGCTGCAGTTTGGGACACACCATACACCTTCCCTCATAAACACCAGTCCATCTGCAGACACCCTCTTTATTCCTCACGTTGTCATCTCCTCAGTTTACCTGGATGAAGCGAGTTTTCTTTACTTCACGTAAACGCACAGTGCATTTTTAAATTCCTTCCGATTTAATTAAAGGCATAAAAACTGATGTGCCCCGGGCGTGCCAGGCTACCTGGTGAGCATGGAAACCCGCTACCACGGGCCAGCGGCCGTGCCCTGCGCGCAGCCCGGGCGCCCGCCTGCACCAGGAGCCCCTCCCGCCGCTCTGGTCAGCCTCCGCCCTCCCGCATCTTGCGGGCCTGGGCTCTGAGCGCTGCTCGCCACGCACAACCGCGGAGCAGCCGCGCTGCGCTGGGCCCAGGCGGGCGCCAGCCAGCCCCCCGCGGCCGCTGAGGGGCCGTCACCGCCATCAGCCCGCCGTAGGCCCGCTCCCTGCGGGGCCGCCATCAGCCCATCATCCCCTCTGCCGCCCGCTCCCCGCGAGACCGGCCGGGGAGGGCTGCGCATGCGCGCGGCAGTGGGCCGGGCGGCGGCGCTCGCGGGGCGGCCGTGGTCACGTGGCGCCGGGGTCGGCGGGGAGCTCGCCGCGGCGCGCCGCGCATGCGCGGGGCGTATGTTACCGCCGCCGTTAGCGCCGCCAGCGCGGGGGCTCTATGGGGAGAACATGGCTCCTTTCCCCGAGGAGGTGGACGTTTTCTCGGCTCCGCACTGGCGGATGAAGCAGCTCGTGGGGCTCTACTGCGACAAGGTAGTGGATGGGGGCGGCCTCTGCCCCGCTCCCCTGAGGCGGGAGGGAGGATTTCGGGAGTGCGCAACTGTCAGCGCCCCGCCGCCCCGGCCCCGGCAGTAACTTCTCCTCATCGCTGCCGCGGGGCTCCCGGGGGCTCCGGCCCTTCCGCCGCGGGCAGCGGGGCTGGCGGTGCCGCCTTCCTCCCCGCGCCCCACGCCCCGCTCGGGCCCTTCGGGGCCGGGCCGGGGCTCCCCTCGCTTCTCGTGCCCCACCGGCTCTGCTGCTGCTGGGCTGCGCAGCCCCCGGCGGGGTGTCCCGCTCTCTCCAGCTTGGAGCAGCGGCGCTTCCTCGCGGCGACCACGCCTTCCCTCTCGCCGGGCCGTGGGGGAGCGGGGCGCCAGCGCTCACCCCCCCGGACTTGCTGCCCTGGGGCTGAGGAGTGGGCGCTGGTGCCGGCCGCGGCGGAGCAGCCACCCCCGTTACGGCGAGGAGCTGCGAGTGTGGGTGCCTTTGGGCCCCGGAGGGGCCGTAGCGCTGAGGATGGCGGCGGGGAGGCAGGCAGCAAGCCCCGTCGGTTTTTGTTAGTTAACCGGTGTCAGGCAAGACACCGGTGCTGTGCATAGTGCTCGCTAACAGTCTGCAAACGGCTGTTTGCGTTTGCATGCGCAGCGTTTAATTGGTGAGTAGCTTAAAGATACCCTAGGTAGTTTTTTTTATTTTAAATATATATAATTTTACTTGTGGGCAAAAGTAATTTTTATTCTTGTATCGGGGTAGTTAGTAATCAAGGCTGATGTGTCACCTGAAAGGCAAACTTCCCTGCAGCAGCTTTGAGTGTAATGGATGGGTTTCAGGCAAGTACTTCAAAGCCAGCACTCATACTGAAAGAAGTACTGCCTCCTATCTCTGGACATAAATGGCTGTTTGGACAACCAAATTGGCTAACAGGCACTTAAAAGGAGGGTGAAGTTACATGAGAGACAGTATAATAGTTTACTGCTGCCGACAGGGTGGGGGAGTTCTCGCTTCCTTCCCCTGTTTTCCTCATGCCACCTTGTACTGCTCTGGGGCTCACCAGATCCCTTCGTGTGAGCCTGTTCAATTTGCTAATCGGGTAAAGAAAACGTGAGTTGTTTTTTCTTGGATTAGCTGACTGAACAGGCTGAGCAGAGGGCTTGGGGGGAGGAGAAGGTGTGAGACCTTGTGTAATTTCACTTTGCCTTTTATCTGTGAGTGCGTTTGCGGTTAACTTTGTTTTTAATCTGTGGCGTCATGAAAACTTGCGATAAGAGTGGATTTTACATGAAGGGAAGCAAACACCTGGGACTCTTTTCCCCCTGGTCCCCAGCAGGAGTATTAGCATATTGTTGACAGCAACTGAACAGGTTTTATTTGAACCTCCAGATATTGTAGTCATTTGGATTTTGTTCCTAGAGAGGCATTTCTGTCACTTTTGTTGAGCCTCCTACAAAGTTTTGACCAAATTTACCATGACTTGATAAAAGTAAAACTGCTTGGGCGGGAATGACTGGTTTTCCTAAATACTGGCAAATGTGATTAAAACTACCCAGTTCTCAATGAACATGGTCTCTCACTTTCTAAAGATTTTTATACAGGAGTTTGCTTGCTTCCTTCTTCTTTTGAAGAAGTGCAAGAATGAATGAATGGCACTTTTTCTGAAGTATTCAATCTTGCATCCTTTAACCCTGTTTTGGAACTTGGAGACTGTGCCTGGCCTATGACCTTTGTATTGGAGTAATGCTAGTTTTGCATCAGAAAAAAATCAGAACTGTGTTTGACTTTCTGTCTTGTGTGATTGACTGTAGTGCTGCTTACATGGCAATTATAATCTGTAAAGCCATGCTCTCTATAAAATTTGTTTGACCTTGAGGGGTCTTTAATTTTGTGAATTGTATGTTACCTGCTGTTCCTCATGTTTCCTGTACGCGGTAATATAGTTGCTATCTGTTAGTGCCTGAATTTAGTAAATTTCACCAAATGTTAGTGAGGGTGAAATGGGCTCATCTGTGCTTTGCTTTTCAGGGGAACAACGATAATGTTACTGGTGGGTAAAGTATGTAGGTACTTAATCCTTTAGGACAGAGAGACACAGTTTATTTTGTTCTTCCAGCACTTGATGTGAGACAGAAGAGTGAATCAAACATTTAAGATGTTTGGTGCATTAGGAAAGTTACCCTACTTCTTTTTTAACAGTTGCTAGCAGAGATCTCGCCATGTGTTTGCTGCATTCTTAAATGGCATTTTTACCTGCATGGTACACAGTGCCCTGGACTTGGATAGTAAGAATAACTAAAATTCTGTTTAGTAAGGAAACCCACAAAGTTGTCAAATCTATTGCCTACTTTGATGATAAGTAGATTCTTTAAGTCCTTAGAGGATGTACTTCCCTGGTAGTGAAGGGCTACAGCAGACAGTCTTTATAGTTAAAATGTTTTTCCTAATGCCTGACGTCATCTTTGCTACAAATAGAGCAGATTCTGTTTTCCTATCTCTAATGAACCGTTCTTCGTTTTCAGAAAGATCTTGTGCTGATTGGCAAATTGTAGCCATGTCCTCCATCTTAGTTATCTGTTTTCTGGCTTAAGCAAACTGATGCATTCTACTTCACTATATGGGTCACGCTTAGTGTACCCCAGTGTACTTGTTGCTTTTGTCAGGACTAAGCTGCCATTCTGTAACAATTTAAGCTATCTGACTGCTGCTGTTAGGACTGCGTGTGTTTCTTGCTCCCATCAGCACTTGAAGTGACTCACAAAGGCTCTAAGCTGGCAGAAAACTTTTTTTTTCTGAAGCGGGGTAGTTTTTCTGCTGATGTAGTGCTGCCAGCAAGCACTGGTCAGATGAGTACTGAAGCCAGTTCAAGGCAGAGGGTGGGACCGTGACAGCAAGCAACTAGATTGGCTTAAGCTACTGTGAAACCTCAGCCTAATTACGTCTATGTTTTCCTACAGTCTGTTGTGCAAAATGGGACACTGCTGGTGTTGAGTAGAGCAGATGTGTTCTGGATATGTTATTCTGCAAGCTCTTTTTTTAACAGCAGCATGCTCGCTTTGTGCTTCGTATAATCCCATGCTCCTCTGAGGACTGATACTCAAATTTGCTTTCATATTTATCATTAGACTTCTATCATGTATGTAGAAGTATGCACTTGTCCAAGTCAGCATGTTGGTGTCCAGTAGAGACCGTTTTGTTGTCGCATTATGATCTTGTGTTTCCCGCACTGGAGAATGTGCCACTCGTATTACCAGCTTCCTTGCTTTCCCAGCTATGGCTGAAAGTGTCGTGTCTGTCATGAGGCAGCACAGATTTCAACTGATCATGTATTGAAAATCCCATTATGGTTTCACTGGCAACATTGGTAGCTACGGCTTGAGAGCACTATTTGCAAGTGCTTAAACTACCCTGTGATTTCCTGTAGACTGTCTTAGTTTGCTGTAAGGCAAAACAGTATAAAAAACCTTAGAAAAATCATTATCTGTAACGTATATCGTCTCCCTCTTAAGTAGTTTGGTTATTGAAAGGAAATCAGATTATTTTTTCTAAACAAATCTGTGCTGGCTGATTCTTACTTCATTAGGTTCAAGATCAGGGCTACTCAAGTAGCAGACCGTGGTCTAGATACACACTGCGATTAGATTTTGGCTGGGCCTTCCCCAGAGACAAGATACCTGGTGTTGCTGTATGGGATTTCAAACTTCCTGCTGTCTTGTGAAGTTACTGCAGCTCAAGAGTGTGTTTTCAAATCTTTGTATTATAGAATTACCCAGCAAATTTAGGCTGCTCTACAAAAAGGAATAAGAAAAATAGTCATCTTCTAAACACTGTAATGCAGTAATTGGTGATTGATGACTTGTTCTCACGTCTTTCTGTTTGCCTCTGAAAACTAGTGTGAGACTTCATACTGTGACTGAGGGGCTCTAACAACTAGCTGCTGCTGGAAGGGTTAATTGTTGCTTGTCTGGCCCCTTGATGAGCAGCTAGTTCATCTAGTGCACTGAAGTGAAAGGTGATTCAGTAAAACCGGCTCACCAAGAGGTCAAACAAGCTCCAGAACCAGGTTGACAGTATGGGAGGAGGGAGCAGGACTAACCATTGCAGAAGTAAACAGCTGCTTTAATAGTTCAGCTTTATTGTGAAACCTTTGTGTGTTTCATCAAAAACATCTAAGGTCCTTCTTCTGTTTGCCTGACTTCAGTCTTCTGTGATCTCACCTTGCTACAAAAGATCTCTGCAGTTATTTCTCATGGTTCAGTAATTACTTCGGCTAGTTCTTCCAGGAAATTTGGATCAGTTTTGTCATGTTCTGCTGACTTGAATGCATTGAACTTGTATAAATATTTAACTAGTATTCTTCTTTTCTAGCCTATACTTCTGACTCCTTGTTAAAAATTAATTGCCATAAATATTTTTCATAATTAACTTCCTTATAAAGACTTGAGCAAAGAAGGCGTTTAATTTTGCTATGGTCATCTCTGTCTTTCCTGTTAAATAGGTGACTTAAAGTATCCCTTTTCTTCTTTTATCTAAGTATATATAGACTTTTTTGCTGTTTTTCTGTGTCCTCTGTTCTCCTCGTTTGAAGTCTAAATGGTGTTCTGCTCTACTTACCTGCAGTGATAAGTTCTTGGATATTTTTGTAGGATTCTTTTCAAAACTTCCATAGAGCTAAAAAGTTCCTCTCTTTATTTCCTAATAATGGTTTCTTTTGATAACTCGCATTTCTCTTTAATCTTTGTGTCTATGTCAGTAGCCTTCTATTGTGCTTCAGTCGTTTCTCTTGCAAGCTTTGGCCTCTGCTGAAGAGAATGAATTGTTTTCATGTGTTAAATTTGTGATGTTCTTACAATAAGGATATTGAGATGAACCATTGTAGGAGTGAAAAATACTCCTGAATTAAGTTGAATTGGCATTATAAAACATTGGGCAGGGAATTAGATGACCCCATTATGATTATACTTTTTGTGGTGGCAAGGGGGACTGAGATCTGAAAAGTTAGACAAATGAAGATAAGTCTCTTTCTGTTTCTAATCAACAAATGTTGGTAAAGCTTTCATTCTACTTTTGAAATCCCTTTTCAGTATTTCAGCCCACTGCCATTCATTTTTCCACTGCTGCTTCAAATGTGTGTGTGTTGATTTAGAAATTCATAGTATTTGGTTATTACCAATTAACATTCTGTAGCATTGAGCACTTGCCTTCACCTATGTTTAGAATGAACAAACAGCTATGTAGGATGCTTAGTGTTAATAAGTCTGCAAACGATGGGCTACACTATCACTACAGGCAGAAGATGGAAGGAAATTCCTTCCTTTGTGATGGAAGGAAATTAAACCTCCTCATTAGCATCCAGAGATAGGTGAGCATTTTGCTGTCCGTGTTTCTGACTATTTCATCAAAGACTCTACCAGTCGTCTTTCCATCTTAGCTTCTAGATGCTGAGTAGTTCAGTAACTTCTTGCTATGCCCATTGGGAAATAACAGCTTGCAATTAATTTTTCATGCGGAAGAATATTTTGAAGATGAATCTGGAACTGACAATGTGTTTTAAATATCTACATTTTAAAGCAAATGCGTTTTAAGTAAAGTGCTAAAGGAGGTCTGAAATGGGGGACAACAGTGATAAAGCAAGTTTGGAGTTTAAGTGAGGCTCTTCAGATCTGCATAGAAACTTCACCCCTTCTTTCAGGACACTTTTAGCTCTTGTTGCCACCTCAAATCTCCATTTCTTTATTTTTTGTCTAGCAAAACACCTATTTTTTCTTACCTATCAGATGCTTTGCCCTTTTGTATCTTTTTTTTGCCTTCATAAGAAAAACCTGAGGGTATTTTCTAATGCCAGACACAGTAGCAGGTTTTTTTCCAAGTAATTGCTTAGCACCTATTTTTGCCCTCAAATTGTAGGAAAAAACCTTTTCTGTTTGCCCTTTGCATGTTGCTTTGATCTCTTGTCCTCTCTTCCAGCCTGCTCTAGAGAGCAGTAATAACCCACCTTTGCCCTTCTCTGCTTTAAGCAGCAACATCTTACTCTCTTCTACTCTGTGGCACAAAAAAACCCCAACTGATGTGTTCTAAAAAGCTAGAGACTGTAATTAGTGCCTGTCAGTGTTCATACAGGTTTTATGCAGCTGTCCCAGGATATGCTTTAACTGATTAAATAGAGTATAAGTTGTAATTCTTGAGAGTCTTGGCACTTTGTTTTTGCAGAAAGTGCCCAAGATGGATTAAGCTGGAGTGGTGAATTTTTCTAGTGCCCACCTTCAGTTGTGTTAGGAAATTGCAGTGAGACTGGTTCAGACATTTCTGCTACGTTTGCAGTTTGTGAGTTACTGCAGTGGGAGAGTGGAGAGGAGCCTTGAGGCTGCTGTTATTTTGCTCCTGGTACTTTACATATCTCCTGACAGAAGGCCGAAAGGCCAGGTCTTGGCACGCATCTATTTGTGTGAGTATATGAGACAGGAAAGAAGTCTTCTGCAGCATCTAGAGTGAATATGAGAAATGCTGTGACACAGGTACCTAAATAACAGCATCCTTGCGAGTGTTCATGCTTTCATTTGAGGCCCTTGTATTTCATATCCTTGAAAGATTTTTCTTTAATGTTTTGTTGGGTTCATCTCTGCAGACCTGGTGACAGCGTGTGTCTCTTCATCCCTGGTAGACTTCTATTTGTAGAAGCTACATGGTGGAGGAGGCTCAGCTGATTTTACTAGTGCTTCCTGAGCTGTGCTTTCTGCTATGGTTCCCAAGGGGGTCTGACACTTGTAGCAATTGCATCACTGAAAATACAGCATTTTTGTTTCCACCTCCACTGTGCTCTTATGCTTGGCATTTGTCAGCTCGACTTTAGCCTTTCAATCTACAGAGAGTACAAGATTTTACCTGCTTTGTTCACTGTGCTCTTTGAAAAACAAAATTTTGTCTGCCTTAATCTTTGAGTTAATATAGTGTTTGTTGTTTGTTTTTTTTCCATTTTGAAAGGCTATCTCAAGATTTTAGTTAAATTGCAAAACAACTGACGAGATTACATACAGGACAGGGTTATATAGAGAAGATGACAGACAGAGATGGGCATTTGAAAGCTTTGGATTTCTTGTTGAGTTCTGCCAGATCCTGTCCTGCCTGCCTTACTAATTACTATTATTTTAGGTTGACCCACAGCCAAGAAAAGCACCCAGGGTAGAAAACCTGTATTACTACTCTGATTTAAGGCTTCATGTGTCCGAATAGCTGGAATGTGAAGTCATTTAGCTAACTCTCTTACTGTTCCCCTCATATACCTCTACATGAAGATAAGTCAAGGAGCAGGTGACACTGAAAGGACAGTCATCCTTTTTTGCTAGGCTATCTCGGCACTGTAGTGCTTTGTTGGGGACAATATAAGCTGAGCTGCTTGTTGTGGATTCCTAAGTAAGACATGATATGTAACTGGGCATCACTGCAGTCTGTCTGTCAGACTAGCGCACTGACCAGGTGAAAAATGAACCCACTAAAAAGGCACAACTTCTTACTGGATCAGTACACCAAACAGGTTCATTTTGCAGCTGCATAATTGCTAGAGCATATTTCAGGGAAGCGGTAGGAATGTGCAGCTGGAAACAGGGGCAGGGCTGCTGCTTCTGGGTGTTTCCTCCTCCATCCCCACCTCCTAATTTACAGCAGATTAAGTATAACATGAAACCGCATGCTTTTGGTGTTGACACAGGCACACCTTCTTATGGTCTTTGTCCCTCCATTTTCTTGCTCATAAAATTGAGATAATATCTCTGCAGAGTCCAAATTCCTGTCCTTTGAATTTTAGTGCTATTGCATGTGCTAAGTGATAGTACCTGATGATAATAATTGAGGTGCTTAGGGACATGGTTCAGTGGGAACTTTGCAGTGTTAGGTTTATGGTTGGACTTGATGATTAAAGGTCTTTTCCAACCTAAACGATTCTATGATTCTACCTAAAAATGTAAGAGTGAAAAGTTGTAGCTGACTAGTAATGCCATGCTGCTTTTTTTTTGTCCTGGTGCTATTCTATTCGAAAAATGTTAGGTTTTCTTATCAAAGTGGTCTGCCAGCTCCATAATGAAAACGATTTTTCTATTTTTTAATGAGTTTTAAATCTGCTGAGTTAACTAGTAGTAGAAATCTAGTCTGCGTTGATCATCAGGAATACTGTATCTTTATTTCACCGCCAGTGGCAATCAGCTGCTTGTATAGCTCTTCATGAGCACAGTGGTTACACATGGAAAGCAGACTATATAGGAATGACCTATCGAAAATATTAATTGTGATGATACATGAAAAGGAAGAAAACTGCCTTCAATTTTTTGAGATTCCAGACTGAATTTTTAGGGTTAGTGGTTGTTCAGAAGTTTAGGTCCTGATGGGGAAACCCTTCATTTGAAATAAACCAGTTTGTGAATTTGTAGCCACTTTTAGCTTCTTTAACCTTGAATAATTATTCCATTTTAAATTCATGAAATCTTTGGGCAGCATGAAAAAAACAAATTTCCCTTTTCTGTTCTCTTCCCTCATATTTTTGTTGTTTTCCAGCTTGTAGTTGGGAGTAAAGGGATACTTGTAACTGGGAAAGTTAGCACACAGTGTAGATGTTTGTTTACTGCTGTGCTAGTCTGATAAGAGCAGCATACTTCTTTTTCTTTATTCCTGTTTGCTACTTTCTCCTTGCCAGTTAACAGTATGCTTGGATATTTTTAAGGAAGAAGCAAAACTTTTCCACTCATTAAATGTATTTTTGGCATAGATACTATGAAATAACTGTTTCAGTTTACTCACTGTAAACTAACATTTCTGGAAAATTAATTTTATTCTTCTTCTAGGAAGACATTTTCCCATATTGGCACATATGTAAAACACTTTCAAAAACCAAGTGATACTGTGTTTTGTTCGGTGATATAATCAGCAGTCTTGAGCTTTCTTATTTATTCACAACATTTTGGGTAGAAATATGTCTTCATCTGACAGAAAGTTTCATTTTTTTTTTAATGAAAGCACTAAAGCCACAAAGAAGATGCAATAGTTGAATGTAGGATTACCTTCAGTTGAGCGTCATGAACATGAAGCACTGTATAAATAGCAGTTACTGTTAATCTTGCTGGTATTGTCACCTTGTTCTTGAAGAACAAAAATGAAATAATAGCTTACAGTAAGGAAGTGTGTTTGTTTTCTACATCTCTGTGCATTTATCTTGACTGTTTTAATGGCTCTGTTGTAGTCCGGTGGAGTTGGGCACTCACCTAAAACTGGTATACGATTGTCTGAGCTGCAAAGATTTTTCTAAGCATAGCTATTTTTCAGTTGCGTAATTTGAGGTTTAAAAAAAGATGTCCATCAAGCGATTTCTTAATTCAGAGTTACTATTTTTCATGCAAAGGAAGGATGGAATTACCTGATCTTGAATCAGTGGCAGAAAACTTCCAAGATCTACTTCTTAATAATCCTAATACTAGTTTACATACTGGTTTCAACCCTGGTGAAAAAATCAATACTTCTGATTTTTATTTCAGTCTTGATTTTAAGTATTGTATACTGCAGCCCCCCTAAATTGACCAGTTAATTATGAGGAACTTTAGAGAACAGCAGTCGTAGGTTAGCGTGACTATCTCCTTTTCATGCTGTCACTTGGAATAGATTTGGTACATTTTGTGACCTCATCTGTTACTTCACTGCTGGCACCACAGTGGCCTGTGGATTATTGATGTGCCTTCCCTAGTTTATGTGAAATAGAGTTGATGTGTGGTGGTGTGGGTGTTTTGGTTTTTTAAGGGTTTAATAAATAAAGTTAATCCTGAGTTTAACAGCTCCTGGCTACTTCTAGAGTATGCCTGCATCAGCCAAAGGTATCTGAAATGTTTCAGTCAGAATTTGCAATGTGATTCACTGTCTGTTGTTTGGCCTGTTTCTCAGGCTGTTTGGATTATGTAGAATTCTTAAATTTCATGAGGCTTCAGGAGGCACCATGACTGTTTCTCTTGTGGTACAGCTTGTCTATTGGAGTTTGCATTCCAAACACAAAACCAGTTGTGCTGTAATTTACAATTGTTTAAATCTAATGTCTTCAAAAGTCCGGAAAGCTCCCAGCTCTAACGCCTCTGGCTGTGATAATCAGTTTAGTGCAGTGTGTTTTAAGCCTGCTGAGGGATCACACATGCATTGTGCTTTATATTTTTGACCAGTCAGCAAATATCTTTAATACAATCCATTTCTTCCCCCTTGCCGTTCTCTTGGCATTCTCTGTCCAAGTTTGGTGGGTGGTGGTTTTCTTTTTGCACTACTAAACTCCTGCACTAGTTCTCCTTGTGTAGAGCTGGTGAAATGTGGACCTCAGGGTGTAGCAGCTGCTGTCTGTTAATAGTCTTGGTCCTGTATCATAAGACTTCATCAGTCCTGGTAATGAAATTACAGATCTGACCGAGTGACTTAGAGGACAGGTAGCCTAGCAACAGAAAAGCCAGTTTTCCTCAGCTTTGGCTGACCTTTTTAATGTACCAATTGCTGATTCAAGTACAGTCATTAAACTTCAATATCCTCTCCATAGTTCCTAATCTCTTGGATATCTGCTGGAAGCCTCAGTAGCAGAGGTGAATATGCAAGCATTGCATGCTACAGTGGCTTCTATAACAATACATTTATAACAGGAATTCTTAAATTGGATGCACAAATGGATTCTTTATTTATTCCAGATTTGTGGATGGTAATAGGTAGGTTCAACGGAAGTTTGAGTCCTGAAAAGATTTTGAGTCAGGAGGATGAGAAGATGCTATTTTGTATCAGGACTAATTTTGTGATTTTTTTTTTTTTTTGTTTTTGTTTAACACGACAGCAAAATACAATGGTTTTATCTAACCTTCCTGTTTACATACTTCAGCAGCCTTGTTTACATTTTTACATCAATCAAAATGCCAAGCATTTGGGAGCAAATGGGATTCTTGGGGGGGAAAAGGGTCTTTGGGGACTGACTTCAGGTATTGTAGATCCTTATGGGTAGAATGAACAATTTTGAGACACTCCTTGATCAAGAGAAATGCTATATTAGAAACCAAACTTCACCATTATTGAGGTCTGAATCACAAATGGCTGGAGGTGAGGAGGCTATCCTGAAGACGTATTTCTGCACACATCTCCTGTGCTTGTTCAAACTTCTGCTTTTCAGTGTGGAAGAGTCTAGCCTGTAGTTTCATCTAGTACCACTGCTCTGTATATTGCATTCTCTGAGCTTAGCAGAGGATAGAAATGGTCTTCGGAGCCAAGATCTTTTCCAGTTTGTGATATGTGTGTAACAATGCATGCCTCAAATCCTAACACAGTGCATCACAAACATAGGAATTTTTCTGACCTATCAGTAGTTAGTCTAAAAGATACTGGGACACACACACACACATACACGACACCCTTAATTTTGCCCTTTTTTCTATCTCTGCTGAGGCAAAGTAAATGTGTTTTTTTCATAATGACAGTCATTTTGCCTATATGTACAGCATGTAATGTACAGTAGGCACAGCTGAGTTGGAGTTGCGTAAGTACTTGGCAGATGTCCAGCGTGTTTTGGTTGCATTGCTAGTGGTTGCCAGGAAGTGGCAATGCAGTGTCAGAATGAGTAAGTGCATTTGGGTTTTTTTAAACGATGGAAGTTTTAGATATCTCAATTTATTGTTATTTTTATGTAAGTAAGTATTATGTATGAACATGTAAGTCTCAGAATCCCATTTCTAGTAAAACCCTTAAATTCCAGGATCTAAACTAAACCATTTCTGAATGCTCCAGTGGCTTGTCTCTGAATTAAATTAAAATATTTCTATTTTTAGAATGCTTGCTCTTGTATATTGCTGTAGGCTATGATTCTTGAATCTACACAAGGAATAAAACATAAGAATGGGAAAAAAAACCCTGGTTTTCTATACTCACCAAAGGAAAATGCAGTTTTAAAACATATTGTTGCTAATGGTGACTGTTTGTATGTATGTAGAAATGGCACTACTGTGTCACCTAGAACGTTGTGCTGTCTTGATCTGTTGTTTCTTGGTCCATTCACTTGGTAGGACTCGGAGTTCCTTGTGAATAATACATCCCTAAAGGTAGGCTCAGGGGCTTATGATAATGTCTTCTTAGTACGGACTAAAATGTAGATCTGGGAAAGTTGCTAAGCCTTTCAGTTACCTGCCAGGCTGGGTAGATTGCATTGATTTCTACCAGGAAATCTTTCTACACTTGTTTATCTCAAGGTTTCACAAGATTGGTTTATGTTCCTTAAATACAACTTTGATTTTACTGGCTTCTTAAAGCTAATGCTGTAACTGCATTGTTCTTTCAAGGATTATCTTCCTTTAAAAAGTTATCATACTACTTTGCTGTTTTCTTAAGCTCTGCTCATTCATGTGGAATGAGACAGTTGCCTTCAGAATTTGTGATGAAATGTAACATGCTTTTCTTTACAGTGTGCATTATTGCATATATTGTGCTTTGTTAAACTCTGGTCGTTATCTTATCATTAGTTCCTTGTAATATTTCTAGAATTCATAGCTTCATTTTTTTTCTTCAGAGCCTGTGATGGGAAATGCAGTTACATAGTTGCCACTGGAAATCAGAGAATTGTGCAATTAAATCCCTTAGTTTACTTAAACCTCATTTACAAAGCACAACATTGTTGTAGAACTGTTCTGTTAACTTATTTTCGGGAGTTAACAGAATCTGAGTGTGAATGGCTTACTGTTTTAATGAGCTACAAGAGGAAACATACATGAAATGACTATGCATAATGAGTTTTTGAAAGTTTTATAACAAGTTTGAGGGTTTTATATAGAATTTGTGTCAGTTCCTGTTAACAAATAAAAATCAAATGGCAAGTCAGTCATGAAGGTTAAAATAATTATGAATTCTGTGAATAATTTCAAAAGTGATATTAATAGAGATACTATATAAACGTTTTTTAATCTGTAATATTCAAATGTCAGTATTAATTCTGCCCACTTCTGGAAGAAGTTGTATTAAATTATACTTTAATGCACCAATTACATAAATTATGGGAGAGTTACTATTCAAATAGAAGACTCGTTTGTGTATTCCTATCTATACACTTGAATATTTGATTTTTATCTATTGCTCTTGAAGATTAGAATTAAAAGCATTCATTACTCTAATTTTTGTCTTTTGAAGTGAGTTGCTTGAATTGCAAATTCAATTTTTATTTTTGCCAGTTTTCTTTAAAACTGAAGGTTTTCAGCTTTTATGTTGTAAGTAATGGGAACAGTGAGTAACAGGAGCCAAATACCTGTTCTAAGGATTTAACTTGTCCTTGACATAATTTTCATTGATTTTTTTGAGCTTTTCTTTCTTCTAGCTTTCCAAGACGAACTTCTCCAACAACAATGATTTTCGGGCTCTTCTGCAATCTCTTTATGCCACATTCAAGGAATTTAAAATGCATGAGCAGATTGAAAATGAGTGTATCATTGGTTTACTTCAGCAACGTAGCCGGACAGTGTACAATGTGCACTCGGACAACAAACTCTCAGAGATGCTTAGCCTCTTTGAGAAAGGGTTAAAGAATGTAAAGGTAAGTAGACTATAAGAAGGACTTGTGTCTTAAGAAAACATGCTGTGATTACATATTAGCTTGCCTCAACTTTTCTTAATACTCTCTACAAATAAACTAAGGAGGAAGAAGAAACATCTGTAGTTTCTTGATACAGTAGTGAAAACTTTCCAGTCTGAAACACAAATTCTTTTGCCATTCATCACAGTTAGTAAATTTCCACTAAAGATTCTTTTCAGAGGTGTATTTTGTGACAGAAGTCCATCACTACATAATTGGAGGTGTTTTGAAGAGACAACATGGAAGTTTCAAATACAAAGATTGCTCTGCTAATTGGTCAAAACGGTTTTTGACTATAGAAATAATGTTTTTTATTAATTTGTTAGGAAACCATAAGTATCTGTTTTTGTGGCACACAACATTGTATTATTGTCACAAATGGAGATGATTACCAGACTTAAAACAAAAAAAAGGCAGCATTGTTTTATTCTGTTAGTGAGTCATGTACTCCTTCCAGTAATCTGTTGCTCAGTAATGCTGTTAATGTTCCAGTCCTCAAGAAATTCTAAAAGTTATTTCTCCAGTTGGCTTTTTCACGACTTAAAGTTGTTAAATGTTTTTTCAGTAGAATCCTACTTGAATTCTGCTGTGTCTTTCCTCTGGGGTACCTAACTTAACTGCTTCTTCCTGCACTCTAAGAACTATAGTCTCCAGTAATAATTTTTCATCCCATATTACATTTCAAGTTGATTGATTCCATTTTACTATCTAAGGCTGTTTTTGACCCAGGAATCCTGCAAATAAATTTTTTTCGCTGTGCATATCAAACCTTAAAATTTGTCCCAAGTTGTTTCCATTAACGAATTGGAAAATTAAGGAAAATGAAGGAGAGAGGAAATTTAACGCTTGGCTTTGTGTTGTACCTTCTCTGATAGGATGCTAGTGTTATTCCGTTACTGGACTTAAGTGTGGAAAAACAGATTTCTCTAGCTCTCTTTAGATATGTTAACTGTTTAACTTTTCTTGAGAGTGTGGTTAGTTTAATTTAAACTGACGGCTTAAGCTTTCTTCTGTAATAGTCAGGGTTTCTGGATGTTGTAGAAGTTTGAAAAGAAAAACTTGCAACATTTACTGTAAGAGCTATGAGGAACTTCAGTATGTTGCAATTACTGGGCAGACTTCAGAACCAGCTTCTTATTACTGGCACAGAGAACAAGCTAACAAATTGATAGATGAGGTTGGTCTAACTTTAACATTTAAAAGTCAGTTACATCTTTATTTAAGAGTTCTTTCCATTTCCAAAGTAAGTATCTATAGACAATGTCTGACTATAAATTCTGATTATAATTTGGAAGCTAGAATTGTAGTATAACTAATGTAAAATGTATGCAGTTAAAAGATGGAAGTGGAACTGCTGTATCCTAGAATAATTCCTATGCAAAATACGGAAATACTTAGATGAGTCTGTTATTACTTTGAACTTTGGGTGAGTCCGTAGATTGGCAGACTTCAGTCTTTGCTCCAAAGTAAAAATGTGATTAGACAAGTTAATTCATATCTGATAACAAAATAAATTGGAATCAGGCAGGAAGGGACTACTTTGTTCTGCCTAGTAACAGGCCAATACAGACTGTCAGCTTGTCATGAAGCTTTGTAAGTGAACACATTCTTACCATGGAATAGAGCAAACACGCTGCATGCATGGGGAAGACATAATGGACTTTACTTTGAAACACTGGTTTATTTAACAGTTCAACCCTTGAATGAATGGAGAAGATTAGATAATAGTTAAATCTTTGCTTTCTTCTCAGAATGAATATGAACAGCTAAACTATGCGAAACAGCTGAAAGAGAGATTGGAAGCCTTTACCAGGGATTTCCTTCCTCATATGAAAGAGGAAGAGGAGGTAGGTAAAAATCTTCCTCAAACATTATGCTGATCTTCCTTGGGGTTTGGAATTACTAAATAGAGACAAAGGGCTTAGAAGTTCAGTTTTTTCACAATTCTCTGTTTTTATTGCTATGCATTTTATTGCATTCAGGACTGTGGTGTCATTGTTCTGTTCTCTGACTGCAAAGTGACACATTCTGAAACAGTGAATATATTGAAAACCTATGATATTCTGGTCCTTTAAAAAATTGATAAGAAAAGTCCACTGGGGCTGGGATTTGTTTGCAGCAGGTAATTATTTAAGGGGATGTGTGGCAAAACTTAAGGGGAAAAAGAGAAGTCCTGTAAACCACTGCTTCATGACTCAACCTGACACTCCCAAACAGCCTCTGACCTATATTTGAAACATAGACTAGTACTGCCAGTCTGATGATTTATGGGTATCCAAAAACTGGGAAGCATCTTCTGGAGAGAGTAAATCTTCCGAAGTCTGTCCAAGAGAAATCTTTTCTCATGTTTTTCTTCCTTGCCACTTTGTCTTCCGTGTGAGTACCTTGATAAGTTCTATAGTTTAAGCAACTTTAATCACTTCCCTTTTCTGTTGGGGAAAACTAACAGCTTGCCTGAGACTATGCAGTGATCCATTGGCAGGCAGAGGGTTGGAACTCAAAACTTCCACGGTCCTGTCCTTAGGTTCACTTAATGTATGAGATGTTTTACTTGGAGAGAATTTGAAACAGGAAATTCTGTGTTGGTAGGTCTGTGTAGCATTATTGACTATCTCCATCAGCACCAGACGGTTTTTTTTCCTTTTTCCTTTGCTTTAGGTTTTTCAGCCAATGTTGATGGAATACTTTACTTACGAAGAATTGAAAGATATTAAGAAGAAAGTAATTGCACAGCACTGCTCACAGAAGGAGGCTGTAGAATTTAGAGGTCTTAGTAAGTGGAATCAAGCAGAAGAGCTTCAGAAGGTCTTCAAGTATTCTGTGGACGAGAAGGCAGATCAAGGTGAAGCATCTAATTAAAGTTAAAGTAATTCTCAAACTGCAATTTTATCTAAAAAGCCACACCAGTGACATAGCTAAAGTTACATACTGGCAGATGAAATAGTTTTTATAAAATGGGAATTTTTTCAAACGAGTTTTGAAACTTCAGGAACTTTACTGTTTGATACAGGCTTCTTGGCAGGTTGTAATGTAGATAGTACTTCACTGTTTACCTGTTCTCAACCTTCTTCCTCTCCCTTTCCTCCCATGGTAATATTTGATATAATAAACAGGCAAAAATAATAATTAGCTTCTAATTTCATACTTTAATTGAAGTGATATTTTCTATTTGCAGGCCCTGCATTTAATTCCTGGTTTTCAGGACCACTTTGTAAGCTTTTCTGTTGATGGTTTAATAACACAGAATAGTTAGCCAACTGACAATATTTCAGATTAAAAGCAACTCACGTTCTCCAACTCCACTACCTAACTTCCCTGAGCCTCTCGGGAATCAGAAAGGAAGAAACTGTGTGTAGTGATGCAAGGGAATGAATCCATGCAGTGTGTGAGTAGGTCAGATGAAACGTGCTCTCTGAAAGTGGGTATTTAATTTGTAACTGTAACTACCTTTCCTGATGAAACTTAGAGTAAATGGATAACTACTGAAGTGCAATTCAGGCTTGTTTTATGACTGTTAAAGCAGTCTAAGTTGTCTGTGTTTGCAGTTTTCACTCTTAACTAACAGAGAGGAGGAATTAATGTACCAAAAGTGTAATACTGGGGTGTGAGACTGATAAGTAGAGCAAGCCTTCATGACCTGACTTTGTGGTGTTGATAAGATGTGGTGCTCTTGTTAGGAAAAACTTGAAAAACTACTCTGTAATAAAATTGTTTTGATGAAACTTGACTTCTCTGAACTACTGAACTGGTCATTTTCTGCCCTCCAGGTGAAACCTTCAGAAAAGATCATGGTCCATGGTGTGAAATACTGTTGAGTCTGAACGGATGAATGTGGCAAAAGTAGCCTTATGGCATTACTTGCTGTTAAATCTAGCTGGGATAGCAGTTTTAGGACAGTAGTAATTCTGCAATGGTTGTGTGCTAGACTTTAGGGAGAAGAAAGTATGTGTCCTGCATCCGGTTTTTTAAAAAATGGAAGAAATAATGTAGCTTGCAGTTCTGTGCAGTTTTAACTGCATTTTAGTGTGAAATTATCTATAGTTTACCTGCAGTGACTTGCCACGTATACAAATAAATATATTGATTTATCAAGTGAAACTGTATTTAATTATATTTTTTTGAAGTAGCAATAGATTAACACAGGGGAAAGTTTACATTATGCTCACTTTTGAAGCTTCTTTGCAAAAAGAAACCTGATCCTTGTCTCACTGTAAAATCTTATGTACTTTGTGTCCTAACTTTAAAAATAAATGCCTATTAATTTGTGAAACTTGCTATTTCTAAGGGCTCCTGAAAACAATTTTAGAAATATTTTTCCTCAAGTAAATTGTCCTTAAACATAACCTTAAAAATTCTCTTAAAACGGCAAAAAAACCCATTAACCAAAGCACTGAATTTGTTATTTTGCGTAGCTTGCAGCTCTTTGTACTGTGGCAGTAAGGGAGAGCTATTGGAGATAGTTCCTACTGCTGTCCATTGAAGTATTAATGACAGTGGTCAAATTTTAGTCTCTAACCTAATATTTAGTATTACCTTCCAACCTGAATGGCTTGTCACCATTCAGAAGTTAAAATTAATTGTCTGTGCTAGCAGTTAAAGCTAGAAATAAAATACGAGACAGCTGCAAAGAGTGAAGCATGGACTACTTGCTGTCAAGAAGCTAAGTGCTTTCGCTGAGAGTGATCCCAGCTGGTAGATTGTGTGTGCTAGTACTGTTTCCTGAGAATGTGGCAAAGCAGGTGTATATATAACCTATGACATAAGGCATTTTTTAAAAGCATTTCATTTATAGCAGATACTGCTTTCATCTTGCTGTGGTTGAGTAGCAGCAGTTTACTTCTGTCCAGAGCTTTTTTTGGACCCTTGCGGGGTGAGAGTTGGAAGAAACACTAGCACGTTGAGAAAGTGGCAAACAGAAAACTAAGCTATTTTTTTGTTTGTTTGTTTAAGGTGGTATTACAGTCCAGCTTTTTAAAGCCCAAGCTATACCTATTTTTTTTTCAAATCTTTTGTCAAACAATTGTTTAAAATTCTTTTCAGACACTATTTTTTCTATTGCCCTAGTCAAAATGTGAGTTCCACTGTTATTTAAAGCTGTGAGGCTGTGCTTCACTTAACACACACTTTCTGTATTTCAGAAACCGAAGTAACAGGTCACACCACAAATATTACTGATCTTCCTCCTGAAGTAATGCTGACCATTTTCAGTTACCTTAACCCCCAAGAGTTATGTCAGTGTAGTCAAGTAAGCACTGAATGGTCGCAGTTGGCTAAAACTGGATCTCTCTGGAAACATCTTTACCCTGTTCGCTGGGCCAGAGGTAAGTTAAATTTAATTCTTCCTTTGAAAGTGTGTCAATTATTAGACTTTGAGTCTAGAGAAGAGAATGTTTCAGTATGGGCTGTCAACCTGACAGCCGAGTATGCTTCTGGCAAGGATGGTGCCCTGAAACTTGGTTAAATGTTAAAAATCCCCAAAACATATTTCCATCTTGTAGAATTAAGAAACTAAAAGTTGTCTTGGTTGTAACTCATGAGTAGCTCTTGTATACAAACTGTTAACTAGTTATACTGAGGTTTGTTTGCTTGTATGAATGCTAACAAGTATATTCACTAATACAACGTCTTAATTATGATTTAAGAATCTAAGGGGTTTTGAATTATAAATGCTGCTGTTAAACCTATATCAGTAACATTTTTATTTCATTAGGTTACTAGGTAGAAATAAAATACATCTGTTTTTGTTAGTTCCTGACTAGTACATTCTCCTCTGAGAGGTCTGTCTTGTGATTCAGACATAACTGCAGAATGGAAGTTCAAGACAAATGGAGTTCTAACATTTCCTCACAATCTATTCTTACTTTCTATATTCAGACTTCAAAGAAAACTGTATGAATGCTAGTTTTAGTATTGATTCTTTAGATTTATCACTTCAATAACTTCTCCTGCAGTAAGGACTAAGTGGTTTTTTTATAACTTCTGTTCATCAGACTCTCCTGTTAATTAAAATTTCCTGTTGAGAAATGTAACCCTTTTCAAAGGTACCTGTTCAAATAGACAAAATACGCTGTATTCCAATGAGGCCAGTTATGAGTCATCAGAGTATATTTGTAGCTTTAAATATTTGTATTTGTCCATATTTATGTGAGTACTAAACAGTCACTGGACTATGGCATTGCAGGCTTCATAGTTGCTGCCATGTGAGTGTAGCTGAGTAAAAAGGAGACCATCTGTGTTGTTTAATAAGCTATATTTTATGTGCCTTTGTAAGAATTTTAAGAGAGAAAGCTAAAATTATATAACTTTTGAGATACATAAAAGCTAAAAACTTCTTTCTGGACAGACCTTTATGGCTTCTAAAATCTGTACAAGGCAGAGAGGAGTTAAATGACTTTTGGTTCTGAATTAATTTTTTTGGTTGGATAAATCTTACTGAAAATAATAGACTGGTCCCTGAGCTGTAAAAGACTGAGTGAAGAAGGAGGGGTTTCAGAGTTTAAACTGTTAAATTTTCATCTAAAACCTAGTTATCTTGATAGCTCAGTGCTATGCAAAAAAGGTATTTGGCAATTGCTTAAAATTACTTAACCTGTTTTTGGCACAATGGGAAGCTAGTCTCATGATGTATTGTCTATACTACTACAGTTGTTTGTGCAGAAGTGCTCTAAACTGGGTGGAAGCTTCTCAGATAGGATTTACTGTTCTTTTGAACATAAAACTACAGGCTTAGTTAAATTTGGAACATTTTTTTTTCCTAATACAGAGAGGGTTTCTGAGGCTTTTTATATATTAGAAATATGGGTTAAAGAAGATGAGAATTGTTACTGAAACCTTTTGATTCACAGTTGGTTGACAATCAGTTAGGATTTCATTGTTACTGTGTTGCTCATGGAAGAAACCTTGTTCATTTGGATACCATTCAACAGGGGTTGCTCTTGCTTTGGGGATAGTAGGATCCCCTACTAGTGAGATAGTAGGATAAGCTGTTTCTGTTCTAAGCACATCTATGCTGAGGGAGGCAGCAGACCTTTTTATACCGAGCCCAACACTACAATATACCCAAACTAGAGGTAAATTATGCCTGTGCAGTAACCCTCGGGGAGAGGGAGTGCCCTACCAGCTGAAACTGTGGAGCTGTTGCTGATATTCCTGTTCATCCAGATGTTCTAAAAAATGATTGTCTATTGATTTGAGTCATATGTGTGATACAATCGAGTATTGGATAGCTGTTGTAAGTAGGCTACTTCTGAAACTTGGGTTTCTTGATCCTGGAGTTGTCATGTGCAATAACTAAAACCAGGCTAATAAAATACATCCTGGTTGACTGTGTATTTGTGAGATTCCAGACGAGAATGGAAATGTCTTAAAGTGTTATACTGAATGTTGATGGTTAATATATCTACCAGAAAGAACTTCAGCCCTACACAGTCCAAATATTCCATAATAGTTTCTGTTATTTTTGCAATCATATTGGTCCCTACTAAGAAAATAAGGACAACAGATATGTCTCAGAATAGCATAATAGGCTGTGAGTTCTGTAACGGTACTGAAACTGTTCCAGGAATCTTTTGAAGCTTTAAAATACAGATCAAATAAGAATTATGTCAAGGTTCAGTCCAACCTTAGTTGAGATGAATACAAAATTCAAGGTTCAGTCCAACCTTAGTTGAGATGAATACAAAATTCAAGGTTCAGTCCAACCTTAGTTGAGATGAATACAAAATTCATTTATATCTTTAGGTCAGGCTGCAGTATACTGAGAGGTTTATCATTGCTATTTTCTGTAGTGATGAGAAGTTTGTCTTGATTTCTTTTTTTTTTTTTCCCTTTTTTCTTTCCTTCTTTTTTGGGGGGGATGAGTAGGTGATTGGTATAGTGGTCCTGCAGCAGATCTTGAGACAGAACCTGATGAGGAATGGGTGAAAAATAGAAAATATGAAAGTCGTGCTTTCCAGGAATGGGATGAAGATGCTGACATAGATGAATCTGGTAGGTATATCTGATTTTGGTGAATTTTCTTTTCTCCCTGAAGATGACATAGCTATAATAAATAAATGTATAAAATGCAGTCTTTTCTGTAAAATCAGTTTAAAATACAGATTTTTTTCATAGTTGATTCCAGTACATTAAAATAATGACAAATGCAATAATACTTCTGTTCTGTCTAGATTAAATGCTTACTAAGCCAAGTAGACTTATACAGTAAAAAAGAACTTGGGAAGTTTTGTCTAGCAACTACTTAAGGTTTCTGAAAGGAGTGCTCTTCTTCCTCGTCTTCATCTCATCCTGATTCCCAGCTGGGTGAAAAAAAGGGGGAATGGGGGGTGAGAGGGTGAGAAGCAGGCAGCTGGTTTTAGTGAGCTGAATTAATATATCTAGGACAGCAAACACAAGTGCTTATGGGGATGTGTCTGGAGTTAGGAAGGAGGGTAAAAGCTAGGCTTCATCTCTTCAGGAAGTTTGGGTGAATCGTTTTGCATCCTAATGCATTCTAGGCTTAATTTAAAATTTGTCTTAATCTGTTATATCACAGAATATGAAATGCTCTGTGAGATAGTTTTCAAGGTATAAGGCAAGTTGGTGGAAACAGCTGCCCCAGACAGCCTTGAGCAGTACATAATCTGTAGTAAATATTTCTCCCAAGTTCTTTGATGATGATTTCCTGTTAAGACTCTTGCTGTTTTTCCTTGCTGTTGGAGTTAAACTTTTCAGGACTGTCAGAAAGACAAGCAGATAGTTTTTAAAGATGAGACTTAAGTAGTATGTTGAGCTCGAGTTCAGCAAAAGTTTGATGTAAGGGATTTTCTGAAATTTAACGCCTTGTTAAGCTTTCTTTAGTTTCCCGATAACTTGTTCCATGTAAGATAGCAATGTGAATTCCAAATGACTCAAAGCATATTTTAAGTCTTTCTCTTTTGGTTTTATTTTACAGAAGAAGCAGCTGAAGATTCACTTGCCATTAATATAGCACAAATGGAAAAACGTTTACTTCATGGCTTAATTCATAATGTCCTCCCACATGTAGGCTCCTCAGTGAAGACATTAGTATTGGCCTACAGTTCTGCAGTGTCTAGCAAAATGGTATGTAATTTGAAACTGGCATTTAATATTTGTGGCTGTGCAGCCTCTAATTAATAACTGATGTGCCCCAGTTTAAAACATTCGGGTAGTGAAAATGAGTTGCAATTCAAGAGAATGTTAATTTGTATGTTGTCTCTTGAGACTGTGTGCAGCCTTATTGGCTTGTGTCTTTACTGATTATTTTCCTTTCCTTTTCCAGGTTAGACAGATCTTGGAGCTTTGCCCCAACTTGGAATATTTGGATCTCACTCAAACTGATATTTCAGATTCTGCATTTGAAAGGTTAGATAATTGTTGTTTCCTTTAAAAAAAAAATAATCCAGCTTTTTGAGGGGGGGAAAACGTTCAAACATGTCTTAGTCCATTGCCAATAAAGAGAGAAATAGAGAAATCACATTCAGGATTTACACATAACTAAGAACTAAACCAGAGTAACAAATCAATGAAATAGCAAGTGAAGCATGTAACTTTGTAATGACCATTTAAAATGCTCTGTCTTCAATACTGGATATGTATTACCTATCAATGTGTAGCTATCCATAACAATAATTGTGGTTTGTTCTAGTATTAGCAACTTGAAATTGTCCATAGATTTTGCGGATTCAGTCAGTTATGTAGTTCTTGGTCCGATATAGCTGGTGGCGTTTGAAATACTGCTGTTTTTAAGAAACCAATCAAATGGTGGGCAAAGCTCTAAAGCTTAGGTGTAGTAACTGTGGATTCCTGAGTTTTACTGAAGGCTGCAGAAATTTCATTGATGTCAGTGGGATGGTGCATGGATGCAGAGCCTACACCAGTGGGTCTCATAGTGATACTGAAACTCAGTGGCTATTTCAGTGTTCAACACTTTCATCATATAGAGCTCTCAAGTTTTATGCGTTAACAACACAGAAAACTTTACCAGCATGGATGCTGGAAACAACACTCTGCAGCCTATGCAAGAAGTTTTAGTTGAATTAAAAGCCTTATGGAATTTCTGTGGCTCAGAAATCAATCTTTGTGAACTTTTGTTAATCTCTAGTGAAACTTGCATTATTTGCTGCTCCTCATATATCTGTATTTCCAACACCCCAATTTGTAACTGAAGAAATGAGTTTGGCTTGCTGTAAATATAAATAATCACTTATGGAAAGTAAATAGTTAACATAAAGTATGGATAGGTAAAGGTCACTTAAGCTGTATACTTTTATAGCTAATAATGTAACAATATTGCTGTATATCAAATTTCTGTTTCAGTTGAAAAAGATAAGGCTGAAGGGGTGAGGTTTTGTTAATTTGAAAAAGTCTGATTTGATTACCATCTCTAATCCTAATCACTTTTATGGAATAAATACTGTACACAGAATGTGTTTGAGGAATCCAGCTACTCTCTCTGAAAGAAATGGGAAATGACAGAAGGATGATCTAAGTACACTGATATTTCAAGATGTATAAACAGCCAAGCTTGAGAAGCTCAAATACCAGAAATGAATATTACATTTGAACTGAATATTACATCTCAGATGTATTTTTTTTTTGGGGGGGGGGTGAAATTTGCTAGTTCAGTAAGTTCACTTTTTTCAGCCTTCTGAGAAGTTAACTGTGATGTCTAGTAACTTAGATGCCTCTTGCTAACTGCATTATACACAACAAAAGCTGCTTCTTGAAATTGTTCTCACATATGTATTTGGTGTTTTCAGGCTGATCTACTGTTTAAAAATTTGTTCAATGTGTGGCAAATTTGGACTTTTAAGTCTCAGAATATGGAAAAAATACAGGTTGTTACTGATACATGATTAATTTCACATTTCTTTAGACGTAATTTTTCTAGGCATATATACAGCACTTGGAGTATCAAAAACTAACCTGTCTGGGGTATTTTCTTTAAATATTCTGTGAATTAATTTAAGTATTTTACTTATGAAATGTTCTTTTGTATATTTAGCCTTAACATGTGTTTCTGAACAAAACCAAAAAACGGCCAAAAACCCAAAAACCAACAAACCGCTTTTTTTCCCTGATTTCAGCTGGTCTTCAGTTGGTTGTTGTCAAAATCTCCGCCACCTTGACCTGTCTGGATGTGAAAAAATCACAGATGTGGCTATAGAGAGGATTTCCAGAGCACTGGGTATCATATCAACTCACCATAACAGAGGTATTCTGAAAAGCTGCAGAAACAGGAATGCTAAGACTTTGTGGAAAAACAGAGAGATTACTCTGCAGTCCAACAAGAAGTATAATTGTTTGCCTGAAATCAACAGTGAAAACTTTATTGAGGGAGGAGATAATGAGCAGCATTGGACTAAACCTGACGGCTCAGAAAACTTCAATTCTGCTTATGTGTGGATGTTAGATGCAGATGATTTAGCTGACATTGAAGATGCTGCAGAGTGGAGACACAGAAACGTTGAAGGATTTTGTCTTATGGAACCAACATCCCATATTAATTGTTCTGCATCTTGCTACAGTAGAGACATTTATGGATTAAGGACTAGAGGGTGGCAGCAGCACTGTGCTTCTACTGACTTGATTTATTGCGGTCACTCATTTTGTTGTGCTGGGACAGCACTAAGAACTATTCGAGCACTTCCAGAGTCCTCTGCACTGTGTAAAAAACCAACAAGGACTAAGCAGTCAGAGAAAAAAGACTCTGCATACTCTGGGAGTGAAAAAACAGATGAAGAGACTGCACGGGTTCTTCAGTTTCTCAGTCTGTCTGGATGTTACCAGATCACAGACCGTGCTCTCAGGTGAGGAGACATTTTTGAACTATTTTGCTGCAGTACACTTTTTCTAATTTTATTTGTTGGTTCATTCTGTGGTGAATCTGCCTAGTTTCGGTAGAAACATTTTTTTTATTGAAGAAACTCTGGTAAGTTTTAAGTGGTCTTTGCATCTTTAAATATTTATAGTCCCAGACTTTAAAACTGTCTCCAGCTTTTTCTCTGGGGATTTTTAAAAAAAAAAAAAGTCTTCTAGACGTATCCTCTGAAGTCAAGTATTTTTGTGAATTTGTTGTTCTAGGCAGCGTTGCTTTTAGATTTGATCTTTAGTGATTTCTTGATAGCAAATTGTGTTGATTCACTGGTTTGTTTCTTTTCATTATGCCTGTCAATACCCTTGAAACTTTATAAAAACTGGAGTAACAGCTCTTTTAACCTGTCTGGATAATGACATAATTTATGGACAGTCTGGATTGATGGGCTGAGGCCAACTGTATGAGATTCAACAAGGCCAAGTGCCGGGTCCTGCACTTGGCTCATAACAACCCCATGCAACGCTACAGGCTTGGGGAGGAGTGGCTGGAAAGCTGCCTGGCGGAAAAGGACCTGGGGGTGTTGGTGGACAACTGGCTGAATATGAGCCAAGAAGGCCAGTAGCACCCTGGCCTGTATCAGAAATAGTGTGGCCAGCAGGACTAGGGAAGTGATCATCACTTTGTACTTGGCGCTGGTGAGACCACACCTCAAACATTGTGTTCAGTTTTGGGCCCCTCGCTACAAGAAAGACATTGAGGTGCTGGAGCGTGTCCAGAGAAGGACAACGAAGCTGGTGAAGGGTCTAGAGAACAAGTCCTATGAGGAGCAGCTGAGAGAACTGGGCTTGTTTAGTCTGGAGAAAAGGAGGCTGAGGGGAGACCTTATTGCTCTCTACAGTTACCCGAAAGTGGGTTGCAGAGAGGTGGGTGTTGGTCTCTTCTCCTAAGGGACTAGCGATAGGACGAGAGGAAACTGCCTCAAGTTGTGCCAGGAGTGGTTTAGACTGGATATTAGGAAAAATTTCTTCACCGGAAGGGTTATCGGGCACTGGAACAGGCTGCCCAGGGAGGTGGTTGAGTCACCATCCCTGGAGGTATTTAAAAGATGTGTAGAGGTGGTGCTTAGGGACATGGTTTAGTGGTGGACTTAGTAGTGTTAGGTTTACAGTTGGACTTGATCTTAAGGATCTTTTCCAACCTAAATGATTCTGTGATTCTATGATAATTTTGTATGTGCAGAACATCATGTTAAATATGAATTCATATAACAATTAAAGGAGAAGAAAAAATAATTGACTTGAACATTGAGATGGCTTCAAGAGTTACAGAACTCCCTGTGTGTGGTAATATTTGCCATTGTTATTTTGTATTGTGTCAGAAAAATGTAGTTATTGCTTCATAATGAAAATGGCATGAGGCTGAAGTAGTTGCAGCTACCTGCTCAGGTGTGCTGCAGCACTTAAGGCTAATTAAAGCTGCTTGGAGTGGGAAGACTTCATGCATGTATTCAACTGAAATAGTGTGAGGTGCTGCTGGCATTGAGTTGTCTCTCCGGAGACTTCATCCCTATTTGATGTTCAGAAGTACCAGCTGTTCAAATGTCTCCCGTAGTAGTAGTTCTGATACTCTTTCACTTGCCAGTGTTAGTCTCGCTCAGAGTAAGCTTCACATAGCTGTGCTTTGCATTTGAGCTTGTTACTGTTCAAGTAGTGGAGTGGACTTCTACTGCTGAGTTTTGGTTTTGGTGCTGATGAGGTCATGCTGTGTGTAGTTTGCATGTTACTGGTCTGTTTTTTCATGACTCAGTAATCTAGGACCAAAGGGAGATTTGGTCATTGCTCAGGTGTGTGATACATCCATAACGCGGTTGCATCAGCAGCCAAACTCTCTTGCACTTGGAGGAAAAATAGAGAATTTCACTTGAATAATAAGCTGGTGTGTTGGCAGAGAGAGGCTCCGCTGTCAGATGCAGGAAAATACAACTATGGATTCCAAAATAATTTTAATAAAAAAGAAGACTCAAACTTTCGGAAGAGTAATGCACCAAACTTGGGAGTGTCATGTTTTCAGGGTGGGTTGTGGAATAGACATCACCTTGGAAGAGTTGCCAAAATCAGCGCTGTTTTGGAGAAGAATGTCTTGGTAGTTCTTTTAAATACGTGGTCATCTCTGGAGTCATTCATAAACGAAGTGATTTACCATTTAAGTCTGTCAGAAGGAATTGTTAGTTTCTGTAGTAATCGGTTCATTTTTCAGGTCTGTTATGCAGCTTCAGGGGTGATCCCCTTTATAGGGTATGAGACTGACAGATTTAAAACTACATGGTTTATTAGAGGTGCATGGGTTTGGTTTTTTTTTTTGGTTACAAAACACAATTAAGTCTGTGACTTGGTGAGGTAGTGGAGTACTTGTCAGTCTAGTGCTGTGTGGGCTCCTAACACCTCTCTTCTGTCTTTCAACAGGGCATTGACTCTGGGAGGAGGACTGCCGCATTTGGAACACCTTAACCTCTCGGGTTGTCTCACTGTAACTGGTGGAGGCCTGCAGGATTTAGTTTCTGCATGCCCTTCTCTAAATGATGAACACTTTTACTACTGTGACAACATTAACGGTAATGTCTTTTTATGAAGATATGATGCTTTTCTGGGGAGCGATGTTTGGTTTAAGGACACTTTTTAGAACAAAATAATCACTAAAGCCCCACTTTTTCTTGGCTGCATAGCACTGAGTTTCACTGATTATGAAATGACAACTGTTAAGTCAGTTTTTCCTCATTTGTTCTTTTGGGTTTTTTTGCTTGATGCTAGTACCGTTCTGTATTACCTAGGAAAGCATTTTTAGTCCATGTATCTCATAATTTAGTTTAGCATAAATAATAGGGGCTAGAATGTAAGTCTCCATATAGCTACTACACACTTGCCCTCTCCATGTGTTCCCTGTAAACCATGTAGTTGTATGCTTTCTTTATGGTCATAACTTCAGACAGAGGCTTCATTAGTTTGGTACCAAAGTGGTGATTTTTAGGAAAGGAATGACATGGTTTTGCCATGCACACCTCCCATATTGCAGTAGTTTTGGTATAGGATATATTTGATCCTACCATCATGTGTCCTTATGAAAAATGTAATTTAGTTTTTCTGGTTTTGCTTGAGTCAACTTTGGGATGGATCTAAGCTGGGGATGGATCTGGATAAATGCATAAAATACATTTATGGTGCAAGTCTTTTCAGCGTTTACCACACTAGAATTCAGTCTGTTAGGTCCAGTAAGCTTTCATAGCATTAGAGATGGGAACCATGGTGTGACTTGTATGCCACGTGTGAATTTAAAACAGGTAAGTGCAACAGAAACGAAGGGAAAAGGAGGGTAATAACTGAGTTCACAGGATTATAAGAGCTAATTGTGTGTAAAACAAAATTATATTCCCTGGTAGATCATGGTGTTCAGCTTGGTAATTTGCATCTATATTGAGATGCAGCCATGGCATGGGTACAGGATGCCAGAGCTGTGGTACTACAAGTAAATCTGTACTGACATTTGGGTATTCAATCCACTGACATTGGTATAAGATGATGCACTTGGATTGGATCCTAATATTAGAAGTGAAAGTATTAAATCATATTTTGCTTCCATAATTTTTGCACTACTTCATACACTTTTTTGACACTGACTGCTGTGGGTTTTTTCTTTTAAGACACTTGCTTTTTGTTACTTCCTTCCATTCCATCCAGACTACAGCTCTTAAAAATCTTCTAGCATTTCAACCTGAAAATTTTAAGGTTCCTTTTTTAAAATCCTTCGCTGACTCCTTCCTGCATCGTGTTGAGTTTAAAGATGTCTTCAAAGACCAGTTAAAAGCTTTTTTCCTTTTGCATCTGATTCCTTGCTGTTTTTCCTGTTTTCACTTCTGTCAGTAATACCGGACTTGGTGTTATGGTTTGTCTTCAGATGTTTCTGTTTCTCTCCTTGTCCCTAAAATACACTATGTTGTCTTAGTATTAATTTACAAGGCAGAATCTCTTGTGTGAGTCCACCACTTTAAAGCTTGACTGTTCCATAATATCCTCAAGAAATTATTTACATTTAAACAGAATATTTTTTGAATTATTCTGTAAAGTTGTCCTGATCCTCTTCCTGTTTATTTCCTTCTTTTTACTGCCTGCTGGAAGCTGTGAGCCTATAAGCTTTGCTTTGTTCTGTAAAGCATCATGCGTGCCTTTGGATGAACAGTTACTCCTGTAGAGAGAAATCAACAGGAGAGTGAGGCTGTGATGGTCTGACTTCTCACATCTATTGAGAAATAGTAGTATCTCAGAAGTTTGTGGCTGTTTTCTTTAAGAAGGAAGTTGATAAAAACTTATAGGGGTGTCCTAGCAAAATTCTGAAATGGGAAATAACCTTTTATAACTGAATCCCCTGCAGTTTTATCTGGGTACCATTCTTTGGTATTTTCATTCAAACTTAATTGTGATAGGGCTGTTCAGTGTGAAACTAATGCCTTATTCCACTCTGTGGGCAGCAGGATTTCTGTGACAGCTTGAACTATTTCTGTATCATTTGGTATTTCTAAAGTAACTGTAGGGAAAGCAATAGCTGTTTCATGTAAGTCAATCCATATCTGAAGCTGTTTGTTTTTGTTTGCACGTATATAGATTGTATTATTAACTGCTGCACAAAGATTACTGGTCTGTAAGCATTTAGAGAATAATTTCATAATTTTCTTTGCCCACCAGCTTATCAGGGATTGTTTTCGGGAAAGGAGATAAGTTCTGGGATCATGTTGGAAACCCCGTCAGTCTTGCAGAACAACAAATGGAGCCAACAGCATGGAATTTAGTCATCTTTGAATAACAAAGATACCACTTTGTCGTTTGATGACATATAAGGGCTTTACTTTCACCTACAGCCTATTTTCAGATTTTTTTTTTTCTGTAAAAAGTGAGCCTAACGGGGGCCCTTACACACAGCTTCATTGGATTTTCTTTGTGGAGGACTTGCTGGACTTGTTTGGTAGGCATGTTTGTTTGCAATTTTCAGATTTTCATTGCAAGTGCTGGTCAAACCGTAGCTGCTCTACTTTTTTAGTAGGCTAAAACTAAAAAGGTAGAGCAGCTATGGTTAGATAGACTCACTTGGGTCTGAGTCACAGACTGCTGTTGCACAGCAGTAATATGATGCAATTTTTATGAGCAGAGACCATGAATTTGTGCACACTTCCAAATTTATTTTCTGTTTGTTTAGTATGACTTCAGTTCTTGGTTTGCATACTAATGTTCAGGATCTCTACCTGTGTTTTGCTCAACACTGGAGACCTGTAGTTAGATGTTTTCAGCTGTAGCTGAGGGTTAAATCTCTCAGTAAACACCCCTTCTAACTGCTGATTTTTGTTTAATGTCTAAACCACATTTCATTGTAAATCACACTGAATTCAGTAAGAAGAGTTTAATGTCTGAGTTACCTCTTGCCATTTAGAAGTTTATATTTTCTCATAGGCCGTTTTGTCCAGCTGTGTTCAGTCTCCTTAGTGTAGTCTCCGTTTTAAAGCCTGGAGTGCTGTTAGCTTCAGGATTACAAAATGGGGTTCCCTAATTTCTGCAGCAGTAGCTCTTTGCAGCTTTTAAGTATGATTCAGTTTCTAGAGTTTTTTGATAATGTAGTCCTCAAGTGCTGTAATTAAAGAAATACGGCATTAATGAAATAAAGTTGTGGTGATTCTGATGAGTCACTTTTCTTCTGGCATTTAGAATTTCATTGGTCATAGTTTGCTCTGTCTTCCAGCAATGGAGCCAAGACTTTGCAATTTCTGTTAAGATTTATGGACTCCTGTGTGCAGATTTATATGAGAATGCATTGTTGTTAGAGAGACCAAACTCTTAAAGTCTAAGTTCTACAGATAACCAAGGTGTTCTCATAAAGGTCTGTAAGTGTAACTTCACCAAAGGCTAATAGAGAGTAGCACTTAGTAAACTCGAATTTGAATTTAATATTGCCTTTATATATTTTTTAAAATCTAATGCTTAATTTGATCACTTTTTTGTAATTCCTTTGTAATGTATTACTTTTGCTACATTACCATCAAATATGGTATGCAGTGTTGATGATGGAGCCTCTCGCTGTGGGTGGCTGTGAAAAAGAACTCTTTCCTTATCTCCTTTGCGTTCCTCCTAGTTCATTTTTACTGCCTTCCTGTGGGCAGCATTAGTCTTTGTGTGGCTACTTGGTAAACTCAATAACTCAATCAAGAACTGGGGTAGCTGAAAGCTGCTTTTTTTTTTTCTAGATGGGTCAGGGATTCATCTTCCTGTAGACTGCATAAATATTTCTGCTGCCACAGGCGAGAGGTAGAACAAGTGGCTAAAGAGACGTGGTAGTGGCAGCCAGTTGTCCTGGCTGGGGTGGCTCTTTCACCGTGGTCTTGGTCTGGGTTGTCATGTATTCTTGATGAAATGCCTGACTTCTTTTTAGGAAATTTTGACCTAATTTTTCGTTTCACTAGTACATGTAACAAAATGGAGTAATCAAATAGTTATGCTCCTTTCTTACATTGCAAGATGTGTTTATATGTACTTTATTTGAAAACACTGGGAGCTGTTCATCATGAGTAAACAGGCCCGTATTCTGGGTCACCTGAAGCACCTGAGTAATCAGACATGCATGTAAAGAGCATTACAGTAATCCAGATTAGAGGTAACTAAACCAGTAATGTAGACTGTGGCAGGTTAGACGAGAATCTTATGAACTTTGCTTTCCCAAGTGAACCATCCCAAAATGTTTAACTTAGGCACTTCACTGCTAGCACTTGTTAGGTCTTCATGATCGGTAGAAAGAGAGGAGGGACCCTTCTGAAGGTGATTCAGCTGCACTGTAAGATCTGAAATGACCATCTCACTCACTGGATAATATAAAAGCAACTGTATACAGTTACCATATTGCTTAACTTGGTGCATCAGTGAGGTGAGATGAATTGGAGACCTTGTATATAGAGTCCAAAGGAAACAGGAAGGAGTGGTTTTGGCAAGATTAAAGAGGCCATTTGAACTTAAACAGAAGATTTATGGACTCCTGTGTGCAGATTTATATGAGAATGCATTGTTGTTAGAGAGACCAAACTCTTAAAGTCTAAGTTCTACAGATAACCAAGGTGTTTTGTTTGAAAACAAAGTCCAATCCATATGAGGTCAGTAGGACTGGGGAAATCGGAGATTAGGAAACCAATGAGATATAGCCAAAGGTCAGTTGTAGTAAATAAAGCAAGGGAAGCAAAACCAGTCTCTGTGGCTATCAAAAGCAAAGGCATTTGAATTTTGCTATCTTTATTGAATGTAAAAAGAACAAGCTAAGGAGGGCTAGGGCATTTATAGAGGAAATAAATAACCTGTGATGGAGGAGAT
Organism: Gavia stellata; assembly: GCF_030936135.1. Lineage (NCBI taxonomy): Eukaryota > Metazoa > Chordata > Aves > Gaviiformes > Gaviidae > Gavia > Gavia stellata. Next base: position 17,126,627 of record NC_082598.1, on the reverse strand, counting down.
GAACTGACATGTCAAAACATAAATAAAATGAGTCATAACCAAATAGCCTTACTGTTAAAACCACCATTAATGATGCTTACTACCTTGTAGTAAGAGCATAAATACCCTCCAAATTATGGGAATTGCCTGTATATGCTAAGAAAGATTGCAAGGTGGCAGATCTCAGGAGATGTGTTTTGAACCCTGAATATTCCATTTTATTAGAGTTCTTTACCAGAGGCTGTAAAGGAAAGTTAGTGAGGACTAGATATGGGATGAGAAATGCAGCATAGGAAGAAGGGTGGATTTTCACTGTGGTGTGGTTAATGTCATTTGTAATTCAGTGCCTCATAAATTAGGAAGTAAATGTATAAACTTTTCAGATGGTGCAGTTTACTTGAAAGTTTGTAAGTTTTTGAGATTTTAAAGTTGCTATAAGACTGGTTTAAATGTAAAAACTCAAAGCTAATTAAAGGATAGGAAGAAAGGGCAGGGCTTAATGGTCACTCTTTAGGATGGACAGGAGCCTGCGAGGTGACATCTCCCCCCGCCCCCCAAGAGTTCTGTGCTGCGATCAGTATTATTCAGCGTTTCCTTTGCTGTTGTGGTGTAAGAAATGCACACAGTAATTTCCAAGCTTTTGAGTGGTACTGAGCTGCCTCAAGTAACGATACTGGTGGTGAAGACTTTCAGAAGGACTTCTTATGAGCTTCAATATAGCTGTATGTATCGTTATATCTCTGGGTGGTTGGGAATAATCAAACTGTGATTGCATGAAACTGCATTCAGAGCTGGCAGTTTTGATGTGGAGACAATAATTTCAGAGAACTGTCGGTGCTAATTCTGAGATCTTTCCTGTTTGCAGCAGCAGCCAAAAAAGCCACCAATGCTATGCATCAGCAGGGTGTTGAGAACAAGATAGAGGGTGTTGCTGCATGGTCCTGGAAGCCTTGGGGCACTCACATTTGGAGTACTGCATGCGATTTTGGTCTCTCCATCTCGAGGAGTGTATGTAATGGAGTTACAGAAGATACAGAAGAGGTCTACTAAAAAGAGTTAGGGAACTGAGCAGCTGTCTTGCAAGGAGACACTCTAATGGCTGGGATGTTTCAATATGGGAATGAGAAGGCATGAAGGGGGATGACTTTACAGAACTGGGAAGGCAGTAGATGAGGTGAATGTGCAACAGCAACTCACGAAATTCTGCAGTGTTAGAGCTCAGCGACAGTAGATGAAGTGGGTAGGTGATTGATTTAAAGCAGATGCACAATGTAGTGAACTTCTGGAACTTGGTCCTGTGGGGTATTGTGGAAGCAGTTAGTATTAGCAGGTTTAAAGAGGTTAAACAAATGCATGCACAACTGAGCTATAAACAAATACTAAAGGGAATGGACTTTAATGTCCCTACTACAAGTTAGGAATGCTGGGAGTACATAAAAGGTATGCATGATAGGCTTATATTGTCTCCCTAGATAACACTTGAGCTGTTGCCAGGGCTGAAGGTAGGGGTTAGATGGACTGTCGGTCAGACCTAGAAGGGCAGTTTTCATATTCCAGTTATGAGCATCAGGAAGAACATTCTTAAAATGAGCAAGAAAAGGATGGAAAACAATATTAAAGTATATACTGAGTATTCCCTTCCTTGGGATGTTGTGGTTCTGTACGTTTTGTCAACAAGCATTTTACTAGAAATGTGACAGTTGCTTCAAAATTACTGATGCACTGCTTAGCTGTGGCAATGATGAGGAAGGTCAGCTACGACTTGGAAAATGCTGCTGCACAGAACATGCTCTGCTAAACCAGCTATTCAGAAGCACCGAGTCTCCTTTTTAAAGGACTTACGAAGAAGCTTTCAAACTCTAGCTCGTAAGTGACTTGGAGGATCAAAATTTAGTTCAGGTGAATAAAAAGATTTGAAAATGGAAATGAGTTTATTGACAAATGAAAAGTTTACTATTTTGCATACTGTAACTGTTGTCCTTCATTATAGCTTCAGGTTTGTTTTATTCAGTCTCATGCATGCTAACTTAATCACCTTGTAGAATATTGCTCATCGGTGTGTGGCATGAAGCAGAAATCTGATTTTCAGGCACCAGGTTCTTGGAAATTTAATTGAATTACAACTTTAAATTACTGTTCAAAGGGGAAAAAAACCAAGCCAGGCATAGCATGGTACCCTAGTTCATTACATGATTTTGCTCATCTTTTCTAAATGTATTAAAAACACCTTAAATATCCTTTGATTTGTCTCAAATACAAAGCGGGGGGGGAATGTGGGTTGTCCTGGTTAGGTCTTTACCAGTGTGTTTTAGTTAACTCAGCAACCCACTTCCAATTTATGATGGGTGCCAGAGTTCAGCCAACCTGAATGTAAATGTTTGTGTCTCTAAAGCAGGCATATATGGCTGCAGGAAATAAAATCCTGTACTATTAAATTTAATAGTTTCTTATCTCATGATCATTTTAACATTTCAAATTAAAGGGATAACAGTAAGTGAAGGTAAGTGGAGGTGGGTAGAACTACAGTGTTGGTTTATACTGTCTGTGCTCACAACTTTCTCTTTCTTTCTGAATGGCTAGTTGTTAGCCTTGTGGCTGCTGGTAACTGCAGTGATACTAAAGGTGACTTTTTGGCTTTTGAATTTCCAGTCAGAGGACATGAGTTCTCCCATGAGGTGTTCATGGAGAAAAAACCTTCCAGACTAAAAAACTATTTCCATTATAGTAGAAATAGTTTTGGAGATTATGGTTTCTTTGGTAATGCCGTGAAGTCATCATCATCTGAATTTGTAAAATGGCAGTTAAATATGCATTGTGAAAATATACCTCAATTCTGAAAGCTAGCTGTGAGATCTTGCTTAAACTTGCTCAAACTTGTTCATTTATTGTTGCTCATCGTACATCTGTGTCATTTTGAATGTGTTATCTTCATGGGACTAAGCTATCAGAGCAAAAATCTCTTGAAAAATAACTGTTCCAGTGGAGGTTTTTATACTGGGATAGTACTGGCAGTGTTTTGGACTTCATAGTGCTGAATGAAGCTTAATATATTAAAAAAAGGAGACATTTTCTGAATTACCAGTTTACGAGAATTCTGAATCTAAATAAATGGCTTTTTCTTCTTTTCACATTTGTTCTGTTTTTGTGCAGGTCCTCATGCTGAAACCGCCAGTGGATGCCAGAATTTGCAGTGTGGTTTTCGGGCCTGCTGCCGCTCTGGCGAATGACCGCTGACTTCTCATCTTTCAGTCTACTTCATTTAGCTGAGCAGGCTTCCTTTCATGCACTTTACTTACAGTTCGCATCTTCTGTTAACAGTCCTTGGAGTGAGAGTTGTTATACTAGCCTGACCCTGCCCACAACTTCAAAATCTTAATTATGAGTGTACTGTACAGTGTTGTAACAATCTCACAAAATCTCATTTGGTTTGCAGGGTGTTCGGTTGTGTTTTACTTAATTTGGGGAAGATGGGAAAACATTCAGATTTTTTTAAATGCCACTTTCTTCTAAGTTTGGCACTTAAATATACTTTACTGGATTATTTTGTGTTAAGTGAATGGTTTTTTTATTTTGAATCTGTAAGTACAATACAAAGCTCTGCAGAGAATTTGAAATGTATTGTTTGCATTTGGGTAACAACTATACATCTTTAGGAGCCTTGTTTCTTCCCCTTTTCTCTCATCCTGAAGTCGTTCCTTTATATTGCAAGATTAGGGAAATTCCCACCTTCCTTCTGCATTTGGTTTTGTATTTGGGCTTGAAAGATATACTCAAATAAAACATTCCCACCAATAAAAAAAATATGTAGCAGTTGAATATATATGCTTTTAAGGTGTGACATCCAGACACACAATGCCAGTAGGCTGCAGAGATTGAGTGGGTGGGTGTTGCAGTGGTTGCAGAGCTGTGAACCTTGCAATGTGTGTGGGGTTTTTGTTTTTTTTTCTTCCCATGGCTGTGTTAAGATGCATTTTTGAAACAGCTTCCAAGGAAGTCAGTTTTCATATGAAATCCGTGGAAGACAACAATACATTTTCCCCATTGCTTTGATTTTTAAGACGACCCCTTGTTGAACAGACCAACAGGGAGGCAGAGAATCCATTGTTGGGCTGTGTGAAACCTGTGCTAGGAGGAGAGATGAGTGATGTATGAGTAGTGCCTGAGTGTGTGTATGTGGGGTGGCATGGGGAAAAGCCCATGGCAAGAGGAAGTGAGTACTGCAGCCCTTGTTAAGTTGCAAACTTTAATGGCCATCTGCTCATGAGTGGCATAGTTGCAGGTTGTTTTTCTCTTGGGCAGAGGAGGGGTAGGTGGCAGCCTTTGTAGAAGGCAGGCAGGTATTTTTTCCCCCATCCTGCCTAATATTGAAGGCTGACAATATGTCAAACTCATAGTTTTTACCTGTTTTACTAATTGGATAAATTCTTTTGAGTAGTGTTTATTTAGGATAGCAGCCATGATGATATATGTAGCTTTCAGGATTCTTGGTGTCTGGGAAGTCAGCTTACAGGTGTAGCTGGAGATTACAATGAACTGCAAGTTTTGACACCATCTTGCTCCTACTAACATGGAAGAGTAGCAAGGTAAGAAAAATACCAGTGAATGCAGAGTTGGTGCAGAGTTGGCTGTTCACAGTTAACAGCTGAACACGAGCTAGAGGCAGAATGTACAGTGCTCAGTTAGTAGCCTACAGAAGATGTATAAAAGGATACCATTTTTCCAGCAACTGTTGCTTCAAGCAAGCTGCGTTAAATTGACTTTGGTGCCCAAAGGCTAGAGTAGATACATGGCCATTTGTGTAGTGCTGACTGAGGCGTGATGAGAATAGTAAGGTACACAGTGGGCTTTCTTATATCTGTCCTTGTTCCAGAACTCTCGGTTCTGATGCTGGGAAGGTGCAGCTAGAGGTCCTTGTCCTCCTTCCTGCTAGGTGGTGGTGGTTTCTGTGCAGATTGGTAGACACACAGCTGAGGGCTGAATCGGCTGCAGAAAGTTCTGTTCACTTACATCATGTTTCTTTTTCGTGCTTCTCTGAAGGGAAGTTGGACTAAACTTAGGGGATGTCATCAAGATTGTTCAGCAAAACATCACATGATGACAATGTAGCTATTCCTTTCTGCTGGAGGCTTATAGAGGGAACCTGTGGCAGCCACAGGCTCTAAACTAAAGATTTTTGTCTAGTGTTTATTAGATGGACTGAGTCCAGTTTGGAATTAAGCTCAAGAACTTAACTTTGTTATGTTCTGATGAATATCCTTCCTAGTTCAACCCACCATCATTTTTGCTTGGAAGAGTTTAATTAGTAAGGTAACTGCAGGAAAAGGATATGTATTTATGTCAGCATTTAACAGTTAACACCACTACTTACACACTAATAAGCAAATCTGATTTTTAGTAAACTTACTCTTTTGATAATCTTTTACTAGGGTAATTTGCAAATAAGGATCTTGTACTCCAAAGTAATTTAATCATTCTTGTATAAAATGAATGAGCCTTCCACTTAAGTTTGTGGTATAAATATTTATTAAATACTTCAACTTTTAAAGAAAATGTTGCCTTACAACCTCTAAATGGTGCTGGCATTATATAGACACTAACTATGAAGTAGCAGAAGAAGCAGCTTCTTAAAAATTGAAGTATGGCCTTCACTGATGGATCTTTGGCACATGAAATTTATTAATGGATAAACAGTCCTGGTCTTCATTCAGGAACTCAGGTACTGGAAAACTGTAACTATTTGTATTGTAACTGAATGACAGTGTCTTTGAAGAGGAAGAAGGTCTGTAGCTAAAATAAACTGACTAGCTAAAAACAGTCTTCAAGGCATGATTCCAGGAACCAAGTTTCACCTGAAAATAAGGTGGCCAAACTACCATTTTACTCTGCAATGTCACTATATGTGAGCATGTGTAATGCTTTTAAAAGAGCGTGATGCCCCACTAGGAGCTATAAACTACTGTAAAAACATCACCTGTTAGTACTGGAATTTTAAGCTCTCAGTCTCTTCCTTAGCAGTAATAAGAAGTTCAGCAGTTGTGGGGTGAATAAAGCTCATGTGTTTGCAGCTACTAAAAATCAGGTTCTCACTCTATTTTTAAAATACTTGGGACAGCTCAAATCAGCAGTGTGAACATTTATCCCCTACATAAGCAAATTTCTTGAGGTATTCTGACTTGTCTATACTACCTATTCCGAACAAGTGAAGCAACATAAATCCATACAGAGAGAACATTTTGGGGATAAGCATGAATATACACGGCTAGAGCAAATTCAACATTGGAAACTTCAATGGTATGAACTCCTGTGCTGTGTACAGCTTCGATTAAAGGTCTGACTTCAGAAAATGGCATATGAATAGGAAATCCAGACACCTGGGAGAAAGAACGAGGAAAAAACACATAAGGTAAGACAAAAAGGTAAAGGCACCTGAATAAATACAGTTTTAAAAATCTGTTTTACTGTGCATGTGAATTTATCTTTCCTGTTGCTGGCCTGAGGAGATGCAATAAAGCCCATTTTGTGTTTTAGTACTGCCTCCCTATTTTCATATACTCCAGGCAAGCTTCTGACATTTTTCCTCTTTAGTTGGTTTAAGTTCAAAGTGAAGATCTTTAGAATCCACTAGAATAAAGTTGCATTATTGAATACATACACCATAACTTTGCTGCTTTTCTGCCTCTTAACTGATTTTAACTCATTGTGTTCTCCTGCCCAGAACACACTTTGGGTCCAACAGGAACTGAAACCTCAACTCATTTTGAAAACTGCCACAGTATTGTTTCCATGTGTGTTTCACGGGAAGAGCAGAAGGACCTAACTGTTAGAACAGCCTGGAAGAAGAATGCATGAGTACACTGGTGGCTGCAGTGAATACCTAAGTAAACTTTCTTCTGTCTTTAAAAAGTGGAGCAAAGAGTAGACAACTGAAGTAAAGCACTTGTTAAGTAGACTGTGTGTAGCACTGCTAGGCACCAGTGCCAGATTGTTACTGACCAGACTTGAGAGCTAGTGCAGCAATCGACCCATAAGCATCCAGTGCTAAGAGACTGCACTTTTATTTATGCACTGGAGGTAGTGACTGTTGTGGTACAGCACTAATACAAGAACAGCGCAGCCCATTTAACTTGCTGTTGTATGTAAAGGTAAGAACATAATTGTCAGTATCTACAACTGAAATAAAATAGTTCATCACTCCTTCACTCTCTAAATACTACATTGGTTTATCTTTGGTATAAAAGCTCTTGTGATTTTTGGTAGTAGAGGAAATAAATAGCCTAGGACACGAGGCTATAGCAATACTAAATCCTGCTTCCATGCACAAGTCATGTATGTTCACAGCTGTACCCTGTAGTCTCCCAGCTGTTTTTGCAGCTCTGCCTGATGGTTGTCTTCTACATCTTTGCCTCGGTTTTGTTCCAGCAGCGGCAGAAAGTTATGTAGGGTAGAGGTACAGTATCTGTTCCAACGAGTTACATGCCTTGGTCTCCATTCCATAATCTTATCTTTCAATATTTTTTCAATCCTGCAATAAAATAGACTGATTATTACAATTCTGTTATTTACTGGACACCTGATGTCCCTTGACACACTTTGTACAGATTATGGGGAACATAAATAACCTCAGTTAAATTTGCTGCTACCCAAAAGCACAGAAAAGCAAGGCCAGCATAGCTATATGGTGCCTGTGCGTTCAGTAACAGAATGCGAGGCCAGGAGGCTTACAACCCTGTTTAGTTTAGTTTACACCCTCTCATCCCTCTACAGCATTTTGCTTATTGGGAAACTGTAGAGCAATGCTTGATCAGTAGTAGAGATTACCAGCCAGAAAGTAAAGAAAGCCCTGTGAACTACAGCTTCTGATTATTATTATTTTTTTTTAGGCCATTCTCAATTCCTAGCATTCAAAGCAGATTTTTTAGGACCTATCTGTGAATGTGCTTGAGGAACATAAGAAGATGCTTTACCTCTAGTGAACAGCACTGACAGCATTTGTTTTGGAGGTAGAATTACCTGCCCTGCAGTTCCACCGCAGCAGCCTTGTCTGAATCCTGATAAACTAATTCTTCAGGCTAGCAATAAATAAAAAGTTTAAATATCAAAAAGTGCAATATTCTCTAGTTATACAGCAATGTAACTTCAGGAGTTACTACCTTTAAGGCACTTGCATGTGTTCACAATTATGCTAAAATCTATTATTTAGTAGAGACATAATAAAAACATTAATGAGGATGATTATTTGTGTGTAATGCTGTTTTTTTTTCTTTTCCCAGTAAACTTCAAACTGCTTATACCTTTGATAAACTAGAAAGATTCCTGTTTGTTCACTAAGGATGTGTGTGCAGCTTGAAATAACGCCTGCCTAGCTGTAAGACAAAAATTGACATTTTCTTTACAATACTGAGCTACTTAGGACAAATCTTTAACACAACCCTATCGCATTTACTTCACTGTTAGGTCCTAAGCTCTTTCTTACATAGGTATTTAGAGGACAGATGTGCATTCATTCTGTATAAAACCAAATACTTTGATGTATTCTGCTTTCATTTTTTATGGATGGCCTGGGAAAATCTTTTTAAAGCCAAATGCTATTACATAAATCTACTTAACCATAGAAGTCCAAAGAACTAAGTCTGTGATCTCTCAACCCCTCCAATGAAGCTGGTAATAGATACATTAATACCTGAACGCTGCAGAGACCAGGGTATGGCAAGCTTCTTGAAAAGAAAGACTTCCACAATTTTGGTTTGCTGATATCAAAATTTATCCTTACTGGGGAATCATATTCTTGCATATTAAACCAAATCTACAAGAAAGCAAGTTTGTTTTAACTTTTAGTATATCATCACAGCTATGGGACACATTCTACTTAGATGCTCAGTCACATGTAGATTGCAGTTAGTTGCCTTGAAAGATGTTGTTGGGCTCTGTAGTTCAAGGTTAGCTGATTAGGTTGTCAGTGCTGAAGTCTTTAGTTGCTTCTTCCAGCAATTAACAATTAAGTTATTTTTCTTAACTGTAGGTTTAGTAGTACTTAAAAAAAACACAAAACAACCCAAACCAATTCAACCACTCCCCAGAACACTTTGAATGAAAGACAGAACTGACACTTTTAAAATACATGTGATTTAGAATATTAAATTCTCATCCAAAGAAGATTAAAAATCAAAGCAAACCAAAACTTACAATGCATGACACTTCAAACAACTTCTCCAGGTATGTTTTCAATACAGAAAATAAAAGCAAATCTTTGCTATATTTTGGTGCGCAGTGGAAGCCTGACTCACTGTTTCCATACAGTGGTTCAAAAAACTGAGGAGCAAACTTAAACTCAACTTCCAGTTTTCATTCAAATAAATTCTAGGGTTCTTTTTTCAAACTCACCTTCTTTTTCCTGCTTCGGACATCTCCCTACCTCGCTATCATGTCCCCAGAAGCTGTGAGGGTTGGCCTCCAGACGACTCGGGGAATGCTGCTGGCAGGGAACTGCCCAGGGTTTCTGTCCCTCCTGACACAGGTTCAGCTCTGCCCCGTGCTGCGGCCTTGGGTTCACCTGCCCTGAGCTGTGCAGCTCTTACGATGTCTCCTCCGTCCTTTCCCTCACTGCTATCTCTCAGAGGGCTTCCAGCCACACAATAAATAATATATTGTGAACAGGCACTAGCATTACTTGTATTTTATAGCAAATAAACAGGAGGGCTTGACACCAGGCAGAAAATCAATACAGTTTTTGTGCCCTGTAGTGCCAGCTCTGTGTTCTGCACATTGGACCATTCAGGGCTGTGCCTGCCCTTATGTATGCAACTCAAGTGACTCCTTCCAATATGCTTTATTTTTCATTTTTCACCTGCAAACTATTAGCTTTGCTGAATTACTACTCCTCAGCTAAGCAGTGGTAAACTGAACATACTCTTAGGCCATCCAAGTTGGAAAACATGTAAGTAAGGTAAAACCCAGTAACGAAAATTATTTGAATGGATGTCATGATCCACCTAAATGTTGATTAAAAAAAAAAACTTTCTTATTTTAAATATTTAAAGTAGCTGAAAAACCTACTTAAGATTCAATAAAATCACTAATAACATGACAGCATAAATACAGTTACACTGATGAACAAATGATGCATAAGGTCAAGAAAAATATCGTTACCAGCTCTTATGTGTATAGAAATGTGACAAGACTGGGTACACTTACATTATCACAGCTGATAAGACAGCACACATTTTGTAAGGGGCAGAAAGTATCATACTGCCCATAAAAGCATCCAGTACTGGGATTCCAAATTACATACTGACTTTGTTCCAAAGTTAGTACATATGCAGTTGGTCCCTAGGAAGAAAAAAACATGACAAAAATGTTTTAAAACTGGCTACAAAGACAGTATAGTTTGTATTGTTCAGAATATTAAATTTTTACTAATGAGATTAATAGTACTTTTTAGGGCAAAATGGTTGGAAGAATTTACAGGTTCATTACAATTCAACCAACTACCAATAAGTACTTTTTGTCTCCTTTAGGTGTCAGAGAAATATTAAACATACGCAGCCTCAAGCCATTCTTATCACATGGATTCTGAAAGTCATCTTAGTTCATCTAAGAACTGATATGAAATTCCATATACAGGAATATTTAATGTATGCCACTTCGGTATCAGCACATCCTATTTGGCTACTGCCACAAGTCTCTTCCATGGGTAATCTCTGAGTTGAAGGACTGCTGCCTAGGCAGCACACTTTGTGTCTCATCCATCAGCCTGCCCTCATACAGGCACATAAAGAATTTCCCAGCTATCTTTTTATATTCTCCATCAGAAATCCCTAAACTGCTCTTCTATTTTCTTGTTATCTCCCACATTTTCCAGGTACCGTGAAATACCTGGAATAATCCTCCTCCTTAGAGCATGCATAAACTGAATGCTTTCTTAAGGACTACCATCTCCATCAGATTTGGAGGAGAAGGAATATACCTGAGTACCTGTTCCTGCTGTGCAGTATCTGAGAATGTGCTAAAGAAACTAGTTTTGACAGGGATTTTTACTAAAATTCTGTTTGGCAAAACTTTCACATGTGCTTGGTAATCTGAGATACTACCGGTGGAAATTTCCATTATAATCAGTCTTACAATCTCTTTGAAAAGAGCAGTATTGGTTACTTGGAAATCCCAGTGGTTCCTTGAGAACAAATGCATCTCCTAATGGGCAAAAGAATCTAACTGTTTTCATTCTTAGCCAGTCTAAACCAGACTGCTGCCACAGGGGGCTCACAACAATGACAGGGTACACAGCAGCCCAAGGCAAAGCAGACTGCCTAACCTGCCTGTATTACAGAAGGCAGATGAAGATTGACTGGTCAAGCCTGAACAGATCTATCATTACTCGCACTGCAGATTTGCCATCAGCTGGAGAGAGAATCGAGAGCCCAGTACATACCATAAGAATCCCAGGCAAGCCCCTCACCCCCTCGTGCCACCTCCCAACTGTTACCCAGTCCCCACCCCCACTCTGCCACAGGCTGTGTATTCACAACTGAGATGCTGTGAATGGACTGTCTCTACTACCGTTATCATGGACACACCATTTATACAAGCTAAAAGTCCAATCAAGGTTTACAGATGCTTGGTATTGTAGTATGAGGATGACAGCTACTACCAGATTAAGCGTGGAAGTGTGGGTCCAGAAAAAAACCCAGACAATATTTATACTAAGCTATACATTCAACTTACATTTTTTGCTCTCTGAAAAAAATCAGTACCAGCAGCACCAATGTTTAGATAACTTCCTGGAAAAACATGCCAGCAAGAAACAATTCTATCCATTGGTGGGAACTGAAGACTTCACAGAATAGAAGTTAATATTCATACCAAACGAAAAAATTATCTTACCTCAGGAATAGCATTTCCAATGATAAGCCAGGCTTTTTTCCCCATACCAAGAAAATAATTACACAAGAGCACAGCATGTTCTTCCTCATCTCCCGCCAGAAGATAAAGAAATTGCTAATTGAGATAAAAAAAAAAGTCTTTCTATGCAGTTATCAACTGTGTTTTCAACTTACAACTTTTATTAATACTTATTAACACTTGTGAAGCAGAAGAGTCCTCTCAGACCTTTGCAACTGATCTTTATTGTTTATTGGGCACTGTTTCAACATGCAGGACCAAAGAGTGAATGCTGTGAAAATCCATGATGCAAATCTGAGATTTTACCACAAGAACCAAGTTCTTTGTCTTTTGAGTTATTCTGAATTTTGCAGAAAAGTTTTGAGATAGTGTGCTGGTTTTGGCTGGGATAGAGTTAATTTTATTCATAGTAGCTAGTATAGGGCTTTGTTTTGGATTTGTACTAAAAACAGTACTGATACACAGGGATGTTTTAGTTACTGCTGAGCAGTGCTTACACAGAGTCCAGGCCTTTTCTGCTCCTCACACCACCCTGCCAGCAAGTAGGCTGGGGGTGCATGAGAAGTTGGGAGGGGACACAGCCGGGACAGCTGACCCCAACTGCCCAAAGGGATATTCCATACCATATGATGTCACGCTCAGTATATAAACTAGGGGGAAAGCTGGCCGGGGACCGCTGCTTGGGCTGGGCATCGGTCAGAGGGTGGTGAGCAATTTTTTTCATTTGCATCACTTGCCTTTCTTGTTTGTTGTTGTTTTCATTACAATTTTTATTATCATTATTATTATTATTTTACTTCATTTCATTTATTAAACTGTTTTTATCTCAACCCACGAGCTTTCTCGCTTTTACTTTTCCTACTCTCTCCCCCATCCCACTGGGGCAGGGGGGGAGTGAGCAAGCGGCTGTGTGGTGCTTAGTTGCCAGCTGCGCTTAAACCATGACAGATGGTAAAAACATAATCTGTGATTAAGTTAATGTTTGCTGTTATTCTATAGATGACAGGATTTATTTGTATGTGACAGAGAAGGGTAAATATCCCATTATTGCTGACATTACATGCAATATTTCTTCTGTAGTTTCCTGGAACTACAATGATCCATTTCAACTCTAGTTTTAAAGTCTCCATCAGTTAGCATCCTTTCACTTGTGCATGACTAGCCATTTTGGATTGTTTTATAACTGACAAAAAACAGGAATTGCTTAAAGCCCTAAGTATTCTTAGGGTCAATCAATTGCAACCTATCAAGGATAAAAATTTTGGCTTATATCAGGATGAGCAGCTTTTCTCAAGCTTTGGTCCTCATTCTTTGAAATAAGTGGCTTATAAAGAAAAATAGTCCTCACAAGAATAGAATCACAGAATAATTCAGGTCTGAAGGGACCTCAAGAGCTCATCTAGTACAATCACCCCCCAAAAGCAGGGGCTGCTAGGATGTTACATCACATTCAAGAGGATAAAGAACTTCTGTTTAATGCATTACTTACGTCTGATGTACTCCATAAATCACAAATTCCAGCAAATGACACACTATCTGGCAAAAAAGGAATCAAAGCAACGTATCGAGCCACCAATTCCTGCAAGAAAATAAAACTGAGCAAGTCACCCCTTCAATTCACGACACAAATATCTAACAATAGTATTATTATACCAGATGTGAAGCATAGTGCTGTTCCCACAGATAACGATGACAAAACACTGTCTAACCTCATTACAGTAGCAGCTGGCTCATTTTAGAACCTCTATCAAAGACTGATACGATTTACTCCCACTGAGGTTTGACAGAATTCTTTGCCTTTTAAAGGCCAATACTCATTAATATACCTATATTTTTCCAGAGAAGACAAATATCCTTTTCCAGCAGCATTATGGATAGACTGTGTGTCACACATAGTCATTACTACTTTATTTTGTATCTCTAGTTTTCCCTTTACAAAAAGGAAACTATAGCTATATAGCTATACAGCAAACATATAAAAATGTTATGTGCCTATGTGCATGTGCACGTGCACATGCGAACACACACATTCTGAAATCTATATCCCAGAAACTTCACTACCTTTTCTAAGTACTTACTGCTGCTGTTTGAGAACTATTTGGGACGACATCAAGAAGCTCCTGTGGTGGATTCAGAGGTTTGATATATCTGGTAATAAAAACTGTTTTCCCATTGAGGTCGATTACAGTTGTTAGGCATTGGCGGCTTGGAAACTTTGATGTACATTCAGCTTCATATTTTTCTGCTGCCTGGAGCAATTTCTCATCTTCTTGGGTATCAAACTTCAAAAGACAGTAGAATTTACACAAAAATAATTTTATTTATAATTTGGGCCTAAGTCTTTACTATGTTTGGCATTATTTCACCATTTACAGGGGCACAGAAGGAGTGTAAAACTCTTTCCTAACAGCATTTTGAACTTTCCTTGTAGTATACACTTTGGCTCATAGACATGTAAGAAAGGTAATGGAAAATGAAGCAATTTGCATTTACTTATGAATGCACATAATAACCTGTACCTATAGCTGGCTTTATTAAAGCACTAAAAATGTAGTGAAAGTTATGGCCAAGTAAAACTGCAGGGATGAGTATGTAACACCACATATTAATTCAAAGGTAAAAAATTATGGTTAGGTACTAATCCTACATGCTATTCACATCACCTCCATTAAAACCACAACTGAGGTCATGCACAAAATCCCAGTAATTTTTATATAAATAATACTGTGACAACTGTGCACAGTGCCAAAATATTTGCAGAGAAGGTCCAAGTAATTTTTAGATAAATACTTATAATTGCGACTTGTCTAAAATTTTAATGCTTTTAGATAGGATTTTCCAGAAGCAAATCTAGGACTCAAAAGCACATATTATTTCTGTAACAATGACAATTATTTGCTCATATGTCACCTAAGATGTCATCTTTTAAAGGTCTTAGGATCAGTCAAAATAGTTTTTTACATCTACTTAGAATCCCTTGTATTTTTCTGGTGGTGCTGAGAATTAAAGCTCATCCTTCCTAATATTTTTGTTGAAAATAAACCACTTGTCATTTGTTACCCTTCTTCTCAAACTAACCAGAGGTGGAACAGCTGGGCAGGGCCCTGCAGCCAGACCTGCAAGTCAGCAGAGAAGGCACACGATGATTCTTCTCAACCGTAATTAACAGCTGAAATATACAGCCTTGAGCACTTTGTAAATTTAAACTAGTAACTCACTGCAAATATGATGGACAAATAAACAACTACTATGTCAGAGTCAAGTAACACACAATGCAAAAAGATTGCTGAATGGCACAAAACCAAGCTAAATCTTAAACAGGGAACAACAGGAATCTCTCAACTGATTTAGTTTATTAATATTGTACCTTCTTAAGCATTTCATTCATCTATATAGAGATTCAGGAAGGACAGCAAGAAAGACAGGAAAAATATGTAAAGAAATAAAAAAAGGTAATGTAAAATTGAACCAAAATTAAGCTTAGCATCCTAAAACGGTACACAAGTATTTCAAATGACTTAACTACAGAAGGAATGGCTAGGAATAGGAACAAAGGACAGCAGAAATAGTTTTTGTCATTTTATGCCAAACATTTTCTATAATAAGTATGTGTGTTACATTTGGGGAGTTGCAGCACAGAATAACTACTTTTTCAGTCACAGAATACACACACATGTCACTTCAGTAGTGTTTTTATGTACAGATTTCATTAGCTACATATCACTTAAAATAGAACAGTCTCTTAATGAATTCCGTCCTGCTTTACCAAGTTTCCTCTGACATGAAATTGTATTTTATAGTTTCCTATTTATATTGCTTTGAAAAAAATGGATTATTTGAAAATTCTGTACAATGTTTGCTAAAGAAATAATTTGGTTTGGCTTAGTATCCAAGGTAAACAAATCATCTGCTGCTGAGTAAAATTTTTGTAAGATTTAGAAAAATCTCTAAAGCAAAGAGTGAACAAAAATTTGGCAAAACTCCTACTGATTTATTAATCACAACTGTTTTTTCACTGTTCTTAAAATTTTAGAAAAAAGATCTTATGTACCAATAGTTTTCTTACCTCAGCAACATTTTCCTTATTCCTGGTTTTACTCTCAATGCACTTCAGTGACAATGCATACTTGTTGGTATAGTTTAGCTTTGATAGAATCATAGAACAGCCCAGGGTGAAAGGGACTTTGAAAGACCATCTGGTCCAACCTTTTGTTGGAGGGGAGCCCAGATGAGATTGTCTAGCACCCTGTCCAATTGCATCTCGAAAACCTCCAGTGACGGGGACTCCACCATGTCCCTGGGGAGACTGAGTGAATGATTGTTGTCGCTCTAAAACATTCCTTTTTTACATCAAGATAAAACCTCTCCCGGTGCAACTTGTACTCATTGCCCCTTGTCTTCTCAGTGTGGCTCCCTGTGAGGAGAAGCTTTGCCATTTAGTATTTCTTGATACTTAGAACAGGACTCATTTCCTGCGTTGTGATTTAGTGTGCTATGATTCTTTGCTGCATCTTCAGAATGGATGGTACTTCAGCCTCTTTCTAGTTCTTTATGTCTGAGTTTTGGCAAGGGGCAGTTAGCTCCTACCGTCATATTTGAAATGAAAGAGCCTTATGTCAGAAAGATCTATGACTTTAATATGCTGGTTTTTTCCCTCCGAAGTGTTCAAATCAATTCTAAATATAGCTACCAAACCGCACCATTTTACTAAGCATTAATACAATACATAACCTTTTGCTAACTAAGCATCAAACTGCATCTGTGCAAGAAATTCTGAACATTTGCTCATTATTTAAAGAAGTCAAGATTCACAACATATAATCCATAATATTTTACAATAATCTCGCCTCTTATTTGAATTTCTATGATTTTTCTTTTGAAACAGTACTGGAGACAGGTCTTTCTATAAACAGAGATCTGTTTCTTTACTAATTCTGTAATTTTTTTTCCCAGCAACTAATTACTGTATGTGAAGATTAAGACTATGAAACTCTTGAATAAGGTCTCATCTATTAAAGGTGCTTCAAGGCTGTTAAGTTTATATTTATGGTTTCGAGTCCTAGTAATAATCTTACCATTCAAACTAACTAACCTTAAAAGGCATTCATGAATGCACTTTACTAATTTTCTTTATTTCCAACAGTACTAAATTCTAACAATTCCCACAGTATACCATGAAAGCAAGAAAATGTAGGACTGGATATTTTCCAAGACTATAATTTAACAGGAAGAAGGGTTTTTAGAATGCATCATACAATTTTATATGTATATGCATCTCAAGAACTGCAGCACTGGAAAGAAAAAGCAAGGGTATGATGAATTACTAATGAGTTACCTTTTCTCTGACTGACTCTCCAGGAATGAGCTGTGGTTCAATGGTAATAAACAGCGTTATATACGAGCCCTCACTCAGATTTCGCATAGAATCATAACCTCTCTCGACTCCCAGGTTCTTTTCTTTGCTGTAGCCAAGGAGGACTGGAGGAATATCCACCTTAAATGTACCATCAATCTACAACATACACAGAGAAATACTTCTCATTAGAAGCAAAAAAGCAAAACTTCCTTCTCAAATACATTTACTACTTGTATTCAAATATTCTATTTCTTTATTAATCTGAATTACAAAACAATGAAGTGAGAGAATATGACATATATACTGATTAACTGTGGGGAAAACTTGAGACATCTCATTGTTAAATGTATTAATTACAACTGGATTTCAGCCTCTCTTGCATATTATGGACACTAATATTTAATGTAATGGAAATTATACACACTAGTTCTTAGAGAAAGAAGGAGTGCCAGCCATTCACTGTTTTTCTTTCAAACAGCAATCTCCACGTGGCACTATTTACCTGGCAAAATGACAAAATACAGGTTGCAGGACTATGCTTCTGAAGGCAGCATCACACCAACAGGCCTGTGTCTACATTTGAGTGATGTGGGAATGATGCTCCAGCTTTCCACAGAGGACACTTTCCACACAGAAGCTGCTGATGCTTCTTGGGTGCAGCTGGAACTGGGCCCATTCAGCCAGCTTCCCCATGGAAGAGTGCTCTGACAGACTCACCAGCCCTTCGCACCTCCCTCTGCCATCACAAACAGAAGATAAGGTCTTTCTGAAAGGTCACAAGAGATGGCATAGCCCACACTTGCTCAGGCAAGTCTCAATAGTGGAAGTACATAGCTTTAAGAGAAGAGCAAGAAGATTAACCTCCTGATTTGGGCGGTATTCAGACGACTGCCATCAGGAAGGACATCTTCAATGGGTGTAGAAGATGAACGGATGACTCACTGGGCTGGCCATCAAACATTTAAGAACAAAATTAACTTTTGATGAGGAGAAAACTCTAAATAAATCACTCAGAATTTCTGCTGCAGTATAGCGGAAGGGGATGAAGAAATGCTTCATTTACTACTGAAATTTAATTGCACCTTGATATAACCACTGGACTGATCGGGCTTTTTCAAATTCAGTAAGAAATCCTGTTCAAATTAAAAGAATCTCTAACGCTGGGAAGATCTATTCAGGCACTCACGCTATGCTTAGGGAATCACAAACTGCAACACCTCCTCAAAAAGAGTCAGGAGTGCATCTGACAGGAATCCTGAAGCTACTCTGGTTCTA
This sequence comes from Gavia stellata, assembly GCF_030936135.1. Lineage (NCBI taxonomy): Eukaryota > Metazoa > Chordata > Aves > Gaviiformes > Gaviidae > Gavia > Gavia stellata. Next base: position 17,108,122 of record NC_082598.1, on the reverse strand, counting down.
CAACAGAAAGACTGATATACCAACAAGAAGTATGAAGAACAGAGGTTGACATCAGTATTGCTAATCCTCAAACATGGATTATAGGCTGTGTCCTTCACTAAGTATTAGTAAGCAGTCTGTTAAAATGTCGAAGTCTGCCCATTAAGTCTCTCAGGACTGTGAGTAGACACACTTCTCAGGTGAATTTCATGCATTCAGCATGGAACATTTCTCTAAAAAGAGTAAATGATGTTGTTCTTTCTTGTTTGTTGACCTATAACAACGGTGATCACATTATGTGACATTGTCTGCACAGGATGGCCAAAGACTCATGAAAAGAAGGCTAGACCTTCTTACTACTTACATCATCTTTGAAGTCAATGAAAGCTTCATTCTACAGGGCACCACAACCCTCAAACACCTAAATTCATTGATTAACCTCCCAAGCTGAAGATAGCACATTATTAATGATCTAGCAGAAGCAAGTGGCCTAGCACTGTTTATACACTGTCCAAAATTTCTCAGCAATGAAAAGAATCCCATGACAATTACATTCTCTTATTCCTTACAAATGGAGAGCCCAAGAAAACCACTTTGAACTCCAAGCACTGCACTTAAATTAAATGAGACCCCTACAGACTTGTCCTCCACTCAAAGAATCCAGGAGGCTCACAGTACATCTTAAAGCCCTTACGGTTCTGAGAAGTCCCCCATATAGCCAGAGAAGGGCAAATTAATGTGTCATTAGTTATGCAACTAATGTCAGAATCTTCATGAAGTAAGAAACTGAGACTTTTGTGATATGATGACTTGATCCTCATATGAAAGTAAGTGCCCTGCAGAAAAAGAGTCCTACAGCAAGATTACAATATGATAGGACTACTGATGTGAAAAATTAGTTTCCTTAACCTATGTCCAGGATGGGTGGCTGGACAAAAAAATGCCTTTCCCAATGAAAAAACTGCATGTTTTACTATCGCTTCCATGACTAACTGTTGATATCTCTTGAAGAAAGCTTCTCTTGAGAAGTTCTAAAAATGAAGGAAAGAAGGGATTGAGAAAGCAAAGGTGAAAATCTGGCGATTCATGAGAAGTGTGAAAAAAGAAGAGTTAGGTCAAGTTTCCTATCACCCATCTAGGTGATATTCCTATTCCTAGTTCACCTAGGTTGTGCAATACCAGAGATCTCAAAAGCCACTGACAAAAAAAACATCTGAAGAATTTGCACTTCTAACCTCATTACTGAAAGAAGCCAGGCTGCATTGTCAGTGTAGAAGTATGTTTGTCTATCTCTTCTGCCTTCAAAACATTGAACTTACTGACAGATACTCACCAAATTTCACCAAACCACCAAAAAACAGTGGTTTCAAAGACATTTTCAAACAATTCCTTAAAAATAAACTAACAGGTACAGAGAACATCATTAAATCTGACATTCTATTACCAGCCCCTTTCCATTCTCCTGTTTTGTATTTTAAGAGATTTACTCCAAGTTATTGATACTTACCCTTGCTTGAAAATATATCGTAGTAAATGGAATCTTAACACATCCCAGCCAGTGTCTCTCAAAACAAGTACGGATTCCACTTCCTCTTTCACGATCATCCTATTAAAAAGTTGCCCAATATAAAACTTTGTAAGACAGATTCATTTCCCTTAATTCAATCATCAGTTTCATCAAGGCATTAATAAAAATTCTATATTGTTTTAATAATTTACTATAAACATAAGTTCAGTTACTAGTATGGCAAGGATTATTCTGCATGCTTTTCAAGCATGCCAGATGCTGGACAAATACAAGAACATCATGGTCCATGATACAATGTGCTTGCACTTCAGGGTTCAACTGATGTATAACCTGTGATGGAGAAGTCAAAAATCTGACAAGGAGTCCACAAGAGTCTGCTCACACAAAGTAAATTAAGCTATGGTCTTCTAATGAAATATTTTACTAGTATTTAAAAAAGCTTTTTGAAGGTAAAATTCCATGAAAATCTAACTAAACCCTGTGGAATGGAAGCATTGTTTTCATGTGTATTGCCTATCAGGGATTTCCAAATCTAGTATGATCAGCCTACAAGTTATTTATAAAAAAAAATTTCTCTAAAGGCTAGAGTGACATCTGAGTTTCAAGTCTGCTGCACCAAATTCCATTTCAGTTTTGAGGACAGAATTCTGTTCTCAACAAAAAGGAGTGCATTATTTATTTTTGGGTTATATTTTCAAGAATGTTGAGTGCTGCTATTTTTGTGCATGCTGAATTGACTGGGAAAGCTTTCATCGGTTTGAACAGGGGAAGGAGTTATGCCAGTGCTGAGAGCTTACAAAAATTTCTTGTTACTAGTACTTGCAGTTTTTATCTCATTCCAAAAAATTAATATATACAACCAAAAGATTTTTTTTTCACCAAACAGCTTGTAAAACAGGTGAGACAGAACATAAAAAGATAGTTAATAAAAAATACAGGAACTGGGATCATTCATCTGAATTTAGTAAAAATCCCAATTAAGTTTAAGAAGAATAGAATTCAGATTACAATTCATATGTTGCCTCTCAATTTTAAATATCTCCAATTTAAAAATATTAGTAAAATAGCTTACATACGTGCTCAATTCTAGCAGATTACATAGTACAATCTTAATTTGTACAGGCAAAGGTTAACACTGTAAAGACTGCTCTCTCTAACAGTCTTGCAGTATTGACTAGATAGAAAACCATAAGGAATGACATAATAGAGAAGAGAGAGACACAGGAGGGTGAAAGCTATTACACTTCAACTTCAAAAAGCTCACAATATTCTGTAATGTACACTGTCCTTCAATTATGAACTCACCTCTACAGCATCATGAAGTACTTCATCAAAAACATTAATGAAGACTTCATCCTTCACTGACTGTAAACTGTGGGTGCTGTAATCACCATTAGGAGCTCTGAAAAGGTTAAATAAACCAAAAAAGTGATTTGAACAGAACAGGAAAATTTGAATAAATCTGAATGCTCAAATTAAATTATTATTACTCAGAAATAAATTTTATTTCATTTTCCCAAACCTAAATGGAAGCTCAAGTTCCTCATTCCAGTTCGGGTTCGGACCCTCTGCTGTTGTTGTCCGGCAGACTGTTCGCTGAAAAGAAACTTCTACAAAAGGACGGACTAGAACCTATAAACAGAGATCAAAACAAAGGTAACATATTTCTACAAAAATTAATCAGAACATATTAAATTACACATTTTCACGTATTTAGAAAAATAAACGTATACTTTGTGGAGATCAGGCTGGTCCAGCCCAGATAAAACTTTAATACACCTTAAATATTGCACTTCTCAGGTCCTAAGTATTTATGAAGCTTTTAAAAATATTTTATATGTTAGCATTTCCAAAAGATTATGACATATTTATATACACCAGCAAAAACACATTTTCCCCTCTGGGTGGGAAAGCTACTGGCTATCTAATCAAAGAAGGTAACTGAAACAGAACATGTGATCCAGACACCAGGGGGAAAAAAGTGCATTTGTATCCTCTTATCTGTAATCCAAGAAGCCTACTGTTACAACCCTGGTTGTCTCTGACACTGGTTCCTATTACAGATCAGCAACTCCTACTAGACACAACCCCTAATGCGATTAAAAATGCCTTAATGAAGCATTTCATTAGCGTTCAAAAGCATATGGCAGAACCTCTTCTACTTTTCAAGAAACAATAATTTTGAGGGAAAATCATAAGAAAAACAGGAAGAAACCCTGAAGGGCTTCCATCTTCATTCAGAAGGATGCTGAATTTAGCTTTCAATAGCAAGCAAATGTAGTTTCAGTATCAGCCATAAGAATGGCTGTGAAAATGGCCATCAGCAGACACATACAGAAGAGTAAGAACAGAGCAGGCATATATGATATCTTCTCCTATTACACTTACAGGCTTCAACCATTTTCAGATGAAGGACTTTTCTAAGCCTGTAATGATTTTTCTATTTAGTAACTCCCAATGGATCACTTGTCCAATACCCACTTCAATGCAAGCAAACCTCTTTAGTCCACATTACACGTAAGCAACTTTTCTGGGCACCTATTAACTGCTGCATGAAGAATCACAACCTTCTCTTTGTTTTGAGCCTAACTCCTACCAGCTTCATTTGACGATCCCTCACTCTTGTATTGAAAGAGCCAGTAAACAGTCAATCCCTATCCACAATCTCTGTATCACTCATGATTTTGTGCCTCTCTACCATATTTCTCCTCCCGTACTTGCAGGTACTGCCATTCTGGCTGAAAAGCCCTACCATTTTTCACTGTACAGTAGCCATTCTGTATTTCTGACATCCTTAATCACCCTTCTCTGAAATTTTTGCAGCTTTAATATCTTTTTGGAGTTCAAGGAGTGGGGAAGCCAACCTCACTAATAAGATCTCTTTCTGATGGTAAATGTTACCGTCTGTGGAAAAGAGGAACGTTCACAACTTCACGTAAGAAAATATTAGTTTTGTAATATACCTGATTGAACGCCCAGTCTGGGCTATCAGTTGGGCTCTGAGCTGACGGAGAGGCTGCAAACATCTCATTAAAGGACCTTGAAGATTTGGATGGTTGTTGAAGTTTGCTACAAGAGGAAACAGACAGCAACAAGAAAAGACAGAGAACACATTACAAAATAGGAATCCCTCACATTCTGTATCAACCATACAGAATTCTGGAAGTACTTCTGATGTTTTTGTGTTACGACTTTAACCTTGGAAAGATATTTATTTGATCAAATAACACAAAAAGAATGCCGGAAAGGGGTAGCGAGTATATAGGTCTTGTAAGCCTCATTGCAAAAAGAGTGCTTTGTGCCTGGAGGCTGTCTTTTCTGAAGAGCTTATCAACCCCAGACTTCTTTTTTTTTTGCCTCCCCTGTACAATCTCCTTGAGCTACAGGTTTTTCAGTTTAAGGAGATGAATCCCCACAGAATTCATGAATAGTGTAGACTTCATGGTATCCAGGCAAGCTCTCTATGACAAAATGAAATCCATATGAATCTTACACAATCGGCAACCCATGAGTGATGTGAAATAAAATAAATGTTAATACATTTATTTTTACGGTCTTTCCACATAACTTTTTTTGTAATAACACTGCAGTAGAGATTATAAAAGAATAACTATTCATGGAGAAAGCAGCTCAAAATAAGATATCATATGATGCAAAAGGATGGGTGGGGTTTTACTTATTTTTTGTAATACTGATAATGAATAGAAATTGTCACCTTTTCCTTCCTGTCAACGTTTCTAATATGAATTGCTTTTCTCAGTATGAACTTATTTACAGAAGTCCAACAGAATCTTTATTATAGTAAAGGGATACAACAGCAGAAGATGCAAAATTCTCTATGCACAGTAGTTGGTCAGCTTGAAAACACCAAGTTAAATGTGAGGTGTATTCATTTTGGGAGAGAGAGAACGCTGCGCTAATACATTGCTTCTGGAACTGAACCAGACTGTTCAGAACTCAAGTACCTTTACATGATGCAGCATCACGCAGTGCAGGCATTGCCTTAATGTGCCTGAAGGTAATGGTCACCTTCAAAATTAGTCAGAGCCAAATTAGGCTCAGTCCATTAACTTAAACCAGTTCATGAAGGAGAAGACCAACATGCCACATTCAGGAGACAAATATAGTATCCCACAATGAAGAACTGGATTTTTTTAATACTTACTTTCGGTATTTAATTAAGATATCATGAATTAAAATTGCCCTGAGTATAACTACCAGGTTTGCTTAAGGTGTAATTCATCTGATATTACCAGAGTTATAATGTTGTGAAAGCTGTAAGTTATCTTTCAGACAGTTCTTTCCTCAAGCAGATGAATACAGTTTTTGGTAAAATATTTCTTGAATTTAGCAGTTATCGAGAAATGATCATATTATTCTACAAACTTACAAAACAGCAGTTCTTTATCATTATTAATAAAAAGATAAATATATATATGTTTTTATCATGAGGATCAAAACAACACACAAGGCTGAATTTCAACATTAGTTGCTTCAGCTGTCCTCAAAACAGCTGCAACCAGAAAATGAATCTGTACTGGAAACAGGCATTTAAACATACCTCATCACTGGTTTTCTTACTGGAATATCATAAGCTCTAACGATGTTCACTAACAGCTTTATGTCTCCATCTGATAAATTCTGTGCTGTGACTTTCTTCCTTTCTTTTCTTCTTGGCTTTAATGGTCGTTTTGGTTCTGCCAGTTTAAAGAGGCTGAGTCCCAAAACACTAATGATCATAAAACAGATATTTAGTCATTTTTGCATAGAATCCAGCATTCTGGTGTTTCCATGACACACATCCAAATTATGCACTAACAGAAAAAGGAAATATATGCTCCTGTTAGTGCCATACAAAACTCTATGAAATGTCAAAACTTTTCAGTTTTTTTAGTACTACACAATCCAGTTCTGTCTTATATTTCAGAAATTATAACTTAAATGTGCAAAAAAGGTTTTTTTCCAAAACTAGGTAAGATACAAATAAGACAATTACACAGCTTCAAGACAGATCTAAACTACAGTGCTATAAACAAGGTATCTAGCAGATGACGACAACCACTGTATGGAATAGGCAAAAAAATCTAATTACACAGCTATACAGAACAAACAATAGGCTATAGAAAGGAAGCAGAATGAATATGCCACAACATACCCTGGACCCTCAGAACTTATAACCCAAGGCAAAGCAGAATCAAAGGGAAAAAAAAAAACAAAACGGGAAAAGAATAAAAAGCAGATGTATGTTTTTACACATCATTGATATTAACTGCAGACATTCCAAAATCTACTTTAAAAACTGATAGCCAATGGCATTATTTCCTTATACATCATTAAAAAAAAAAACCAAACCCCACAGTAATTGCTGTTAAAATAACACAAAACTATGAGTTACTGAAATACCTCACTAAGTAGATGATTTAAACAAATCATGGTGTATTTTAAATTCACTAACCATATAAATCGGCAAATAGAATCTAATACGAATTAGTATTCGTGATAAGAAAATACCAATGAAGCACTTGATTTTAAACAACTCCAAAGGCTAATTATAGTCTCATTTGGATTTTTCCATTCTGTGATGTGGAAACACGAACTAAAAAATAGGATGAAGTCTTTTATAAGAGAGCAAGTCTCTCTATCTCCAGCAGATGGGACTGTTCAGATTTACACTGCTGATTGGAAAAACTTTGGCTGTACTTTAAGGTTGTCACGTTTATAGTGAACACAAGCAGCTTCTACATGAAAGAAAAAATAACTGTCTTCACAACTTGTTTACTTACATAGATTTTAAGTGAGCAACACTAATTAAGAGTCATCTAATGCTGTAATGATTAATAAATGTCAAAATCAACAAGTATGGGATTTGGAAGAAAAATTAAAAGAATGTGCTTAAGTAATAAAACAAATAATAATCTTAAAAGAAAAAAAGAAGTAATTTCCAAACTCAGTAACATTTCTTAAAGTAAACAGCATATGATTAGATCCAGCAACAGCGAACAGAAATACATGAGAAGTAAAATAAAGAAAGTAACTGTTAAAAAAAATAAATCTATTGCACATTATTCGCAGGGCATATGCACCGACTCAAAGTGAGCATCACCTATAGAACCGGTAGCAGTGTAACTATCTCTGGTGCTTGTCTGATACTTAGAAATCATTCAATCCGGCACCACCTAGGGCTATGATCAGCTCATCAGATCACAGCCTGATGCATTGTATCATGCTAAATCTTATTTACATAGTGTCATATTACTTCTGCCAAAACCAGATTTTTTTCTTAAAAAAACGTTTTTACGCACTTTGTGTATCAATACACTGCCTATACTGGCAGAGGTGTATGTAGTGATTAAAAGCTTATATATTACACTAAACACAAAATTGCATCAGTTGGTCACATCAATACATGTTGCAAAAACAGATCAAAGATGGTTTTACATAATTATTTTGATTTAGAACAAATCAAGATAGCTCCCTTACCCCAGGCTGGGAATTTCCTCTTCATTGACAAGGTCAGAAAGAAGGAAACGGTGTTTTGCTATGAGGAAACGGTTTATTACTGATTCTCGAACCTGTGAATGGGGAGGGAGAAGAGACAAGAATATTTGTATTCTGCCCATTAAACACAAACAAAATGTCCAAATATACATTTGTTATTTTTTCCCAGTTTCAAGAGAGTCACAGTCCAAGGAAAATTTTCTTTCCACCAGGTATTTCTTCAGAACATAATATAAGCTCATTTTATGAATACAATGATTCTCTAAAAACATACTGGCTAGCCAGATATAAGAACATATGTATGAAAGCATGCAATCAGAAAATGAAGTCTTATCTGCTTACAGCTAGCTAGTCATCAGAAACAATCACAACAATAAATGACACTAACAGACATCTCTCTTCCATGTCTAAATAAAGTTGCGGAAAAGGCTGTAGAGAAATCTGTATGGTATTAGTTATGGCAAAAAAAAACAACACTTCAGACTGCAGAACAATTGATGAAGCCTGTTATTACAAATACTATGATTTCAAATAAATGTTTAAAATCCTTTCATTTCTATGCTGAGGTCATACACTGAAGTACAGAGATGGAAGTCTTCCCTCTTCTCCCAACAACTATGTGGAAGCAGACTGACAGAGTATTGCCTTTGTCCTTTTTTCCTACCACTAACACTAGTAACGCCTTTATATGCTGTGTTATTACCAGATCAGTTGCAGAACAGCAATAACAATTTGCTGCAATACATCTCCCTTTGTTATTTTTAAAAGTTCTAATTTATTATATAGTTGTGTTGAAGTGATAGGCAAAGATCACATTTCAGAGTGAACTGAATTTCAGTTCTGATGTGAGCAATCTAATTTTCAAGCACATCCAACAATTTAGAAAAGTGCAAAATAACCAAATATTATTTAAAAAAAGGCTACTCATATTTAATCTAAAAGAGTGACAAATAAAGGTACTATAATATATGTTACTCTGTAATACTATACTGTTATTCAGTACGCTGCATAAACCATATAGACTGATAGAATCATAGAATAGTTTAGGTTGGAAAAGACCCTTAAGATCATCAAGTCCAACTGTAAACCTAACACTGCGAAGTCCACCACTAAACCATGTCCCTAAGCACCTCATCCACAGATCTTTTAAATACCTCCAGGGATGGTGACTCAGCCACCTCCCTGGGCAGCCTGTTCCAATGTCTGATAACCCCTTCAGTGAAGAAGTTTTTCCTAATATCCAGCCTGAACCTCCCCTGGCGCAACTTGAGGCCATTTCCTCTTGTCCTGTCACTCATCGCTTGGGAGAAGCGACCAACACCCACCTCTGTGCAACCTCCTTTTCAGGTAGTTGTAGAGCGTGATAAGGTCTCCCCTCAGCCTCCTCTTCTCCAGTCTAAACAACCCCAGTTGCCTCAGCCACTCCTCATAAGACTTGTGCTCCAGACCCCTCACCAGCTTCGTCGCCCTTCTCTGGACATGCTCCAGCACCTCAATGTCTTTCTTGTAGTGAGGGGCCCAAAACTGAACACAGTGTTTGAGGTGCGGCCTCACCAGTGCTGAGTACAGAGGCACGATCACCTCCCTGCTCCTGCTGGCCACACTATTTCTGATACAGGCCAGGATGCCGTTGGCCTTCTTGGCCACCTGGGCACACTGCTGGCTCACCTTCAGCCGGCTGTCAACCAGCACCCCCAGGTCCTTTTCTGCGGGGCAGCTTTCCAGCCACTCGTCCCCAAGCCTGTAGCGTTGCATGGGGTTGCTGTTACCCAAGTGCAGGACCCGGCACTTGGCCTTGTTGAACCTCATACAATTGGCCTTAGCCCATCGATCCAGCCTGTCCTGATCCCTCTGCAGAGCCTTCCTACCCTCAAGCAGATGTTTGAGTATACACTTAAATACCATGCAAAACAGATGGGGCTGACACAGACATGACAGCTCTGTTAAAAATAATTTTTTTGTATTATCATACTGAATCTGGGCTTTGGCACTTGCCTGGAAGATTTAAACACTCTTAATTTCTACATTCTTTTACAAACCATTCTTTCTAACAGACAATTTGTTTTGCCCTACATCAAATCAACCTTATCATCATATTACATGTTTTGCTGGCTGGCTAGGATTTAACATGCTTTTTGATATTTCCAGTACTGGTAAGAAACTGGTAGCCACTTTCTGCACTTGCTATTTTGCCAAAATAATCTGGAATTGGAAACTTCTCTTGGTTATATGACCAATGTTTTCCCTTAATTTTTTTCCCTAAGGATTAAACAGAATGTCATCCTAACAGAATGAAGAGACTAGAAAAATAAATTAAATCAAGATAAGGGGGAAAAGATGTTACTCTAATACCACAGTGAAGGTAATGTGATGGAATATATGCCCTCTGCCTTAGGCTGCAGGACAAGACACTCTGTGTATTGCATTAAATGATTTTTGACAGTGGTTAGGGCCACTTTCATGAAGATAATTAAATTCTTAGCATCACAGCTTACAAGAAGGAAAATAGGGAGCAGAGGGAAATCAGTCAATACCTGGGACACAACAGTACACATCTCTGGGACACTGGAGCAAAAAAGAATTTACGGAACTGCTAGAAAAATCCAGAATGGCTGTGGTCATTTTATATATTGCATCTTTTTCAATAGCATTAAATGAGTCATTCACAAACCTCCACTTGTTCAATTAGATCAGTGTCAGGCCTAACTTGGAATTTTAAAGACGTCTGTAGGTCATGTTTAGAGATTAATCAGTTTTTAGTATTCATGGAAATAAAGCATCCAAGTCTAGAAGCAACACAGGGCCTACAGAAATACCGTGGATCCATATTTTTTGCAGCTTACCTTCTGTAGATAGTTGGCAACAACTGCTCTGTGTGCATTTAGGTAATTTTTGCTGTCAATCACATCCCTCTCTTGCAGCCTCTTCTCATAGTCCTAAAGATATTTACTAGAGTTTGTGATTCGATACATATTTAGTGCTTTATTACATACAAGAAAAATGGTAAATATTTCATTATTATTAACGTATGGCTCACAGTAAACCAAAACAGATGTCAGAAGTTTATAAAACTATTTTTAATGCTAATGTATACAGCAATAGCATCGCTAAACTTCAGTCAATAGAGACAAGAATTCCATTAAGTTACAAGACTCATGTGGTTTAAATTACTATGAATACCTTGAAGATTTCCCTCTCTTCTTTTAAAGCTGAACTTTGAACTGCTGCTGTAAACTGAAATTCCATTTGAACTGGAAATGGCTTCTCTTATAAAGGGAGAATCCTTTATAAACAGAAGCGATGCAGTATTCACGGAAGATGACCTGAAATCTGAACTGTGTTTTAATGCACATAACTAGTTTTCATAGTGTCTAACGCTGGAAGAAACTCTATTTGTGGGAGAGTTTGTTGCAAAACAATTATTGAGCTACTTTTAAGTTCTATTCAAGAAATGAAGAGATTTAATATCATAATAAAAATCTTTGGTTGTACATTGTGGGAAAGTGAAAGCTCTTTAAGCAGTTGGAGTGTGAACATTTTGCTTCGCCTGATGTTTGATAAAAGAGACTGTAGCCTAACCGAGGGGCTAAGATGAATGCTTGTTACCACCACAAGAAAAGATTTATGACAAGCACTTTGTTCTTGGGGAGAAGTATGTTAATGAAATATTTCTCAGGGTTGTAGTTACTATTCTGGTGGTTTACAATGAAAGCTGTACTGACAGATGCAACTTTTATTCACAAGTTTAGGAAAGTGTCTCATAAATTAAGAAAAGGCTAGAGCTGACACTTGGCTTCCAAGCAAAACACAGAGCCTGCAAGTCCAGGGTGTCTCCCAGGACCTGCAGCTTAACAACAGTCTGCAAATCAGGTTGGCTTTAGAACCACAGCTAGTATCATGTAAAAGCTACTCAGTAAAACTAATCTTCAGGTCATTTTGCTACTATTGTTATTTAAGAGAACAAAATTTTTCCTAAGACAAAGGGTCCAGAAAGCACATTCTGGAACCACAGTGCTTCATTATTTCCACAATAAGTCTTTACCTAACTTTTCCAGTGCATAGTAATTGTTGAACAACTACAGATTAGCAACAAAGTAAGAATAGTTCTTCTGAGCCAGAAGTCTTAATTTTTAGGCAGCTCTGGTAATGACTAAGCTGGCCCCAACTCTGGCGTTGAACCCCAAACTGAAACTCTTCCCATTTGACCCAAGACACTTGTGTTGCTTTATTTCTGTAAGCGTATCAAGATATTCTGTTGGCCCATGAGCATAGGATGTCTTGGATTATCAAAATCCTACAGCCCATGCTGCTGGGTTCAGTGGTAGAGATGATGGACCCATTTGTTCTGAGGAACACCAGGAACCAAAAATATAAAGCAAAAGAAGATTTCATAGTAGTATTGCATATTAGTGCTGTACACTGTAGAAAGACTGGAGAGGACAAATACAACAGAATCACTTGGGGAAACACCACAGTGGGGGGAAAAAAGATAATTTCATGGCCTAATTTTATTGGGTCTGGCTGGGATGGGCTTAATTTCTCCATAGCACCCGGTATGGCGCTGTTTTTTCAATCTGTGAGTAAAATGGTGTTGATAACACACCAGTGTTTTCACTATTGTTGAGCAGTGCTTGCACAGTGTCAACATTATCCCTTTTTCCAACTACCCCCAGCAAGTAGGTTGGGGGTGCGCAAGAAGTTGGGAGGGGATGCAACAAGAACACCTAACCTAAAATGACCAAAGGGATATTCCATGCCATATAAAGCCATGATCAAGCAGTAAAATGGAAGGGAGGGGGATTTTGGGGAAGGCAGCCATTGCTCAGAGACTGGCTAGGGATCAGTCTACATGTGGGAGGTGGCAAGTGCCTTTATATCCATTTTTTCTTTCTTCTTCCTCTTTCCTTCACTTATAAAACTATCTCAACTCATGAGTTTTCTTGCTTTTTGCTTTTGCTTTACTTGTTCTCTCCCCTGTCCAGGGTGGGAGGGAGAGTGGAAGTGAACAAGCATCTGTGTGGTGCTTAACTGCCTACCACAGTTAACCAACAGCAGGAAACTTCCATTATCAGGTTTAGGTACATCTACAGAATTTGTCGTTTAGAAATAGAGCTGGGATATAGACTGAAAATATCACTACTGTCAACAAAAGTAGAATGCAGTTCTTCCTGGCTGGGATAACCTGAGGAAGTATGGATTTGAAGGGCCTGCTTGCTGGGTTGAAAACAGGATGGACAACTGAGCTCTAACAGTAAGGATCAACAGCTCCGTGTCCAGCTGGCATCCTCTACCTAGCAAAGTACTCCAGGATTGATTATATGGCCAATATTACTCAGGATCTTTACCACTGACCTGGACAAGGAGACACAATACACTGTCAGTAATTTAGCCAACGATACTTGATTAGGAAGAGTGGTTAATACAATGAATGACTGAACCACAGTTCAACTATGACAACTGAAGTCTCAATGAAGAAAAGGCAAAATTCTGTACTGAGGGTGGAGTAACTCCATGTGCTGGCACAGACTGGAAAGCAACCAGCAGAATAACAGCCATATTGAAAAAAAAATCTGGGAGTTATGGTTTAATGACAACCAAAGTCTTCCTTTGGCAAAAGGCAAACCACAGGTTACATTAGGAGTAGCATGGCCTACAGACAAAGGGAAATTACTAGCCCCTCCAGCTTGGCACTTGTGAGGGCACACCTGAAATATTGTGTCCTGTTTGGGGTTGCCAGTTCAAGAAGCATGTGGAAAAACTGGATGGGGTCCACTGAAGGACTATAAGACAGTCAGAGGCCTTGAGTATATGACCTACAAGAAGAGGTCAGAATCTTGAGGATAATGTAGGTTGGAAAAGACTTTTGGTGGTCATCTGACCCAAACCCTCACTCAAAGCAGGAACAACTCCAATCAGGATGCTCAGGACCTTTGCCAGTTGAATTTTCAGTGTCTCTAGAAATGGCAATTCTACAAACTTGCTGGATGTGTTCTAGAATTTCAATACATTTTTTGTGAAAAATGTTTTCATTATATCTAACTGGAATTTCTCTTGCAGTAACTTGTGTCTATCATCATCCTGCCTCTAAGGTGAGTCTTACTCTGTTTTCTCTCACCGTCTCGCTAGATACCTGAAGGAAGCAGTGAGATACCCCTTAGCCTTGCCTGCTTAGGCCAAAACAATCTTAGTTCTTTCAACCTCTCCTTGTACATTGTGTGCTCCAGCCATGTAGATATTCTGGTAGCTCTGTGCTGGACTTGCTCCAGTGTTTCAGTGTCTTTCTTGCACTGGACAAGGTGTTCAACTCAATTAGTCTGGTGAGGAAGAGATTAATGAACAATCCAGTATCTGCCCACAACTATTTGAGGGGCAGTTACAAAGAAGAGAGTGCCAAACCCATGTCTGTAGTTCCAGACAATATAACAAGGGAAAACAGCCATTAAATACAAATTGGAAGGCTCAGGTTGGATGTGATTTTTTTTTTTTTTCCTTAAATAATCACTGGAAGGATAGTGCAGCACTGGAACAGGTTATCCAGAAAGGCTGTGGTATCTCCCATTTCAAGGTTTTCAAGACTTGGCTACACAAATACACAGCTGAACTCATCTAGTGCTGGCAACAGTCCCACCACTTCAGTGGAAAGCAGGACTAGAAGACCTCCAGACAATATTTTCCAAACAATATTTCCATGATTCTATGAATTTTCAGACTTCTTTGCCAAATAGCTAGTAAACCAACCAGGAACAATACCGCTTTAAACTTAGTTTTGAAGATCATGTCATATAAAATGAACTTGGAATGGGTGATCATGAGTTTATCCAGTTTATCCTTAATGAAAAAAAAAAAAAACAAACCACCAAATACAACTATTCTTTAACTATGGTTTTCAATTTTAAATGGTAACATGAAAGAACAAAGTTAGTCCATAAAATCAACTGGATCAGAAATGTATATCAAAGATGTGTCATATCTTTAAATAAAAGATACAAAACGAATTTAAAATTTAAAAAGGAAAAATATTTATTGTAAAGAGCCAGACTTCACTGAATTAATAAACATATTTTTTTAAAGATATAATCCAAAAGAAACGGAGGAAAGGAATTTTTCAAAGAAATTTATGTAAGAAGAAGTAGGGATAAAGCAGCAGTTCCCAGAATCTGAGATGATTCTGATCCTGCTAAGGAATGAACACACTAATACGCTCCTTACCCACACGAATTGCTAAAGAACAAAAGAATGTGTGTCTTAACACTAATAATGGAGTTGAGATTAAAAATAATTGAAGTATGACCCAAACAAAAAATGCACACCTTGCATTTCAGTAAGGTAATTAACAGACAGGCAAGGACAGGGTAAGCTAATTGGAACAACATACTAAACCAGAAATAACTGCAACATAGGCTGTAGTAAAACATAAGAAGGTTTTAATTCTCATTAGTCATTGCTTCCAGCAATGTCCACAGCAAGGGCTCAAAAGTTAATAAGCCTAAACCCAAATTATCTTTGCATTACCTTTCTATATTTGAAATCACCTTTAAAAAAAAATGTCTCTTACCTTTGGAAAAAAAAAAAGTATCTTAGAACATTTGTGTCTGCGGCAGTTGCTGTGTTTTATTTTTCTCCTTCCACAGTATAGCTGTGGAAATACTGCCTTGGAAGCAAGTTATCTTAATTAGATTAAAATAACACGAGAAAAGACTGAAGGAATGAAATTCTCATTTTTTACTCATCAGCATAGCTGTACACTCTTTAAGGGACCAACTGACTTAATTGCAAGTCAAATATTACTAGCATTAAAATTAGAAAGAAGTATTTCAGATAACACTCTACCTGGAAGATTTTCTCACTGATTTCTCGTTCGTGTAAAGGGACTTGCTTATAGTTTCGGAACTCTGCCACCTCCCCGTTTCTGAGCTGCAAGAGTCGGAATCTCTTTGATCTATTAAATTCCTTATCAGAAACAAAATTAAATTCTTGCTGCAACTGTTCCAATCTGAAGAAATCAGGAACGTGTGCCTCTCCACTTGTGGCAACCTAAATTAGTCCAAAAATTATTAACCTTTTCATATGAAATTACAATAGTCTATAAAATAACTTTCTTAAGTCTTACATACATACTGCAAGGATGTTCATTTTAAGCAAAAGCAACTGAGATGGATCAAACTGAGACTGAAACACTAAGTGTTTTAAAGCAGGTTTTTGTTGAGCAAGGTATATGAGATTATACATTTAAGAATACAATAGAATTCTATTTCCCTGTAACATAAACAAAACATTAAAGAGCAGGAAAACTATAACATAGCAGAGTAACCTAGGAAGCTGTACTGTAAAGACAATTCATTGACACAACTTCAGCTATGTAAATAGCTCCTCAATTTGATGTTTAGAAAAGTCCCAACTTCTACAATACACTAGATCTCTTTGTGCAATTGTCTCTAATGAGCAACTTCCTAGTTAATACCATACAAGTACACTGGGAATACCCCTGGCACTTTAAGGAAACAACAAACTCAAAATTTGTATTTGTTTTTGATTTATAAATTAATCAGTTTGCGTATTCCCTTATACCTATTTTTCACCAGACTACTACTGAATGGATTAATAAATCACACTCATGAATAAATCATTAACCCACTACTAAATGGATTAATAAATCATACTTTCAATAGACATTTTGCTTCTTAACACTGACACAGGTATATCACAAATTCAAATGCTACTACCTTCCTGGCACATTGCCTGAGAAGGTACTGGTAACTAGGTGTTTCACAACCCCATTAGCCCTACAGCTCTGAAAAAGCCACCTACCATGATCAGCTGCATCAGAGCTGCATTGTTTGGGTCATTTGGATCAAGTTTTGCTTCTGCTGCCCACTTAGCTAGTTTCTTCATGTCAGTTAAGCCCGATGTGCCAATGGATGCAATAGCATCAATATTTTTTAAAGCACTGAAAAGACAGAATTGACAGAACTTATACCCAAAACACATATGACTTAGCAATATAAAAAAAGTATTTAAAACAATCTTGGAAGAAACCAAAAAGCTCCCCACAACCTGAATAGTAAATTCCACTACACAATTACACAGTATCACAAAATCACAGAATGATAGGGGTTGGAAGGGACCTCTGGAGATCATCTAGTCCAACCTCCTGCCAAAGCAGGCTCATCTAGAGAAGGTTGCACAGGAATGCAACCAGGTGAGTTTTTAATATCTCCAGAGAAGGAGACTCCACAACCTCTCCGGGCAGCTTGTTCCAGTGCTCTGCCACTCTCAAAGTAAAGAAGTGCCTCCTCACGTTTAGATGGAACTTCCTATGACCAAGTTTGTGCCCATTACCTCTTGTCCTGTCACTGAGCTCCACTGAAAAAAGACTGGCCCCATCCTCCTGGCACCCACCCCTTAAGTATTCATAAACCTTAATAAGATCAGTCTTCTCTTCTCCAGGCTAAAAAGACCCAAATCCCTCAGCCCTTCCTCATAAGAAAGATGTTCCAATTCTTAGTTGTGGGAATGCAACTGAGGGAATAATGAATTGCAAAGAAAAGTAAGGAGTAAATATGAAGGAACCGGTGGAAGGGACCTTTTACACAGGGTAATAAGGCACTTACTGATATTTGATACACCTATACTATTCCATGTTCCACATGTTCCAATATTCCACACAGCATGAAAGGTAACATAAAAGTTCTGACAATCCCTCCTGAAAGGAACTTCTCAGATGTACAGTCCTTGTTTGCGCTATGTCTTAAATCCTGTCTTTGACCTGTTTCCTGGATGGCTCTCTCAGACCTGCATTGTAGCCTTGGTCTCTGCCTCCTTCCCTGCTGTTCCTGGATAGACCCCAGGGCCCGATTCATCCCCTCGCCATGTCTGGGACTGCTGCCAGCACCCTGCTCTGCCTGTCATGTTCAACTCCTGTACGCCTGCAAGATGACTGGCAAGGGCACTGCCTGTGCTGGGACACCCTTGCAGCCTTTTCCCTTGTGGTGCAGCCCTGCTTTTCGTCCTTCCTGACACTACGAGTCCCAGCTCCACTCCTTATCCTTTGGATGCCCCTCCTCACTTTCTTGTATTCACAGTAGGCAAGGAAGTATGGTAGGTAGTCTGAAGGCCATTTGTACACTGACTTGCTGGTCAGGCTTCTAGCATCTTCTCACAAAAGCCACCCCTGAAGCCCCACTGCTACCAAAACCTTGCCACATAAACCCAATATACCAGGACATGAATGTTACTAGCCAAGTACCACAGAAAGTGTATGTTGCCCCTTCTCTTGTTAGGGGTGCTAATTTGAGTCTTTGTTCTCTACTTATCTGAATATTTTCAAGAAAGCTTTAAGAACTTAAGGATCTTTCTTGTGCTTGGTTAGAATAAGCCAAACATCCAGCAGTTACTGGAGCAGCAGATAAAGCGGTAACATCAAGGTCTTTTCTTTAGGCATTGGTCTTGAACAAACGCACACTGAATCACAATTGTGCCGGAAAGCTAATGGGCAGCAAATACTAACTTCAGGCATGAAAATCCTGTCTCTGACTTTCACAACAGACAATGGAAAGTCACAGAGGGCTGTTCATCTCTAGAGGGTGATTCAAAGAAGAGTGTTTTACAGCTAACTCCCTTCTGAAATTCCCCATTTTCCCATTTACTAGGATGATTAGTCTCCCGAGTTTAAAGTTAGCCTTTGGGAATGCATTCTTATGTTTTAATCTCATGCTATTCTAGTCTCATTGAAGTCAGCAGGTTACTCATATGCTGATCAGCAAATTACTCTAATGGCTGCAGCTTGGGTCAAAAATAGTAATAGAGTGATTTGGATGCCAATGTCCAGCCTCTAAATAAATAAAAATCTGACAGAATTTAATCAGCTGGAAGAGGTACTTGATCAGTGTTAGTAAGTCTGGGAAAACTCTTAAGACTTTACAGTGAAGTTATCTGAGAACATTACAAAAGCAGACGTTACATATCATCTCCTTGACCTTACTGGAATTATATAAAAGCAACAAAATGGACAAATATTCTGCAATATCCAACTTGCAGCCACAGGGCAAATTAGATTGTTTTGAACGAAGTAGCCTACTCATTTCTGCAGGTCAACAGGTTTCTGATGGACAAAAAAAATAATGTAAAGGTGTTATCTTGGAATGATCTGACAGATGAGAAATTTTTCACCAATTAGTTCACTAACAGTGTCAAGCCCCCATACTAACTTATACTGCTTTCATAGCATAATTTTTATCATTAAGTACAGAAAAGGCATTTAAAGCATGTGTCCCAACAGCCTCCCCAGATGCACTTTGGGTAAGAAGGAGCTTCAGCTTCTGTTCTTAGCTAAATGATTACAGAAAAGTTCCTTGCCAATATATACATCTTCTATTAAAAAAAAAAATCACAGAACTGAATGAATCAGCTTGAGTTTAACTTCAATATTGTCTATAAATAATATACTAAAAGATAAAAATTTCTAACTAAAATGCCCCTGTACTCAGCGCTGGTGAGGCCGCACCTCGAATACTGTGTTCAGGTTTGGGCCCCTCACTACAAGAAAGACATTGAGTTGCTGGAGCGTGTCCAGAGAAGGGTGACGAAGCTGGTGAGGGGTCTGGAGCACAAGTCTTATGAGGAGCGGTTGACGGAACTGGGGTTGTTTAGTCTGGAGAAGAGGAGGCTGAGGGGAGACATCATCGCTCTCTACAATTACCTGAAAGGAGGTTGCACAGAGGTGGGTGTTGGCCTCTTCTCCCAAGTGATGAGTGACAGGACAAGAGGAAATGGCCTTAAGTTGCGCCAGGGGAGGTTTAGACTGGATATTAGGAAAAAGTTCTTTACTGAGAGAGTGGTGAAACACTGGAACAGGCTGCCCAGGGAAGTGGTGGAGTCACCATCCCTGGAGGTGTTCAAGGAACATGTGGACGAGGCATTGTGGGACATGGTTTAATGGGCATGGAGGTGTTAGTTGATGGCTGGACTTGATGATCTTGCAGGTCTTTTCCAACCTTAGTGATTCTGTGAAAATCTATTTACCAAAAATGTGTACCCTAAGATATCTGCAGGGGATTACAGCACAAAGTAAAATATCTAAACTTAAGGAAAAAGATTATGAAAATTCTTGATTACAAAGTCTATTTTTATAAAATACTAGTATAATCAGTTTCCCATGAATCACTGAAAATTCGTATCACATTACCTTGGAATGCTTGTGTTTTGCTGAGATATTGGAGGGATTAAGGGGATTCCTTTTTCTCCAACTGCCCAAGAGACACTATTGGATACTTTCCCAGAGGTCATTAAAGTCATTTTGTTGCTACCATCAGCTTCAAATGAAAAGGACACACCTATCAAGGGGGGAAAAAACCCAAAGCAGTATATTTATGCATTCAAACACTATGTCTAAACATTTTTAAAAATACTTCCTAAAAATAAGTAGTCAAATAACCTGTACCTTTACATAAATGGAGTAATGTGAAACGACTTGATTCTGCTGCATGCTGTGAGGAAGGACTCTGCTCTACAAAAGGAGTGAAAGATTCCATTCCACCTACAGAAAGTCTTTCCATTTGGCTTGGAAGGAAAGGCTATGCCTTGAAAGCTATGCCAAAGGCTGCGCTTTTTTTTTTTCCCTTCACAGGCACACACTATTTAATATTTCTGGTAGTTTTCAGATTCAGCATACTGTTATTAATGAAACAGAAATTCAGAGTCAAGAGAATTATGCATGACTGAAAAGTCAGTCCTAAAGCTTTGTGATACACAATTATATATACAGTCATCATGGTCAATGATATTTACACACACATTTGTTGTAATGATTTTTACCACATTTCTTTCCTCCACAGCTTTTTAGCTATTCTTCTGCTCTAGCTTGATCTGTATTTCATATATGGGAAATCTTTGCAAGTCAGTCATCTCATAATGCTGTTCAAACTTACGTAATAAACTTGAAAATTCTGTATGCTACTATGTATTAATCTTGTGTCCTCTTTTCCTCTCTCTCCCTGGTTTTATCTTTCTAAAGTCCCAGGGATAAAATGTGTTGCAGGATGTCAACAAAGCAAATAGGAAGACAAAAAAAAATTACTCTGCATATACACTTACACAGTCAGTTCTTCAGTGGTTTAAAACATTAAAATCACTGGAGCTATACTGATTAATACCATCTACTTGCTCTGCAGTGTCAGAGGCTTGATTACTTAAATACTAAAAAAACCCCAAACACCTTCCACAGCTAGTAGAGCTCCACTAATACTACAAGCCAAGTAATAAACACACATTCATTATATACAGCTTAAAATTAGTAAGACACAAAGATTCCACAGCAAACTTATAAAACAGTCATGATTCTTATTATTAAAGATTCAGTTACAGAAGCTCTAAATGCTCTTAACAGAATTTACTCTGAAACTTATGCCAGCCTGTTACTGCTACACGGTTTCAGCAAAATGGGAAACATTGAACTGAGAAAGACAGAGTCCCTACCACTCCCAACTCCTTCATGGTCCAATATCACACGCTGATTGCTGCTGAACTCTATTTCTTCCATAGGAGCACTGCCTGTCAGAATTGTAGTCTCAGGAACAGGTATGAACACTTCAGCCAACAAGGTGGTACTGCTCATACCCATTGTTTCATATAACTAGAAAAAAACCATGGTAACAGACATAGTAAAAAAATTACACATATATTCTTAAGAAGTTGAAAACATGTTGTAGGGTATTTAGACAAAAGGTTTTAGTATGACTTAAGCATGAAATAATTCACTTAAGGCAATTGTATTCATTTCTTTTCTAAAATATCCAATTAGCAGACATTTCAGCTACCAGCAGCTAACTTGGTCTGAATTCTTCTTAAAAGTATATCCTCCTCACCTTTCTAATGCACCTGAGAATAGTACAACAAACTCTAGGCTTTGAAGAGCATCATTGTACAATATTCAACTGATTGTGACAGTGACTGGCATCAGGTGAAGATGCCAGAGGGATTCTGCCTCACTAATTCTCCCTTACCACAAAACACAGGGTAAGGATCACAGTGCCCATTCTGGAAGTATTGCAGGCTGCTTCCCTCTTTCCTGGCCAGGCTCAGAGTGATGTGAGCGATTTCTCCATTCAGATGTTTTTAATCCAAGATGATGATATTCCTTTTCTCTTTCAATTTGGGCATTACATAAATGGAGCAGGCAAGGGGTATACACCCTCCCCTGAACGACCAGTGGTAAGTTACCTAACAGGAAAAGTTATTTTACAGGAGCGCTAGGATCCTGACCGTGTTCCTCCTAAAAATATATTGTATTGGCTCTGAAAGTTATTCATGTGACTCATTCATTAATTCATACTTGGAATGGGGGTGGTTTGACTTAACTGCACTGTTGATCAAGTCAAGTGCAATATGGACATTACTAGCAATGAATTTTTTTTCTTATCTCCCTCCAGCAAACATTATGATCATTTTACTGTGTGGACAATAACGTTTTAAGATGACCATTTTGGCAAGTTTATCTGCAACACAGATCAGTTTTTCTAAAACTAAGAATCTGCTCCACTAACACATTTAATCACAAGTCCCAATTATTTAATTTCCCCCATGCAGCCCATAGTCATGTTACATATAACATATACACATATATAAAAGGCATATTTTTTATATATATATGCACAAGCATAAAAAATGTAGCCGTGAAGTTGAAAGTTTGTGATTGGAGAAGAAAGGAAGGGCTACAAAACACTGATGATTTACAAAGGATCTTTCACAGGTTTTTCAGCCTTTACAACACTACCATAGAGCAAAATATAAGCATTACAGGAGTAATTACATTTCATATTATCTTTTTAAAAGTTACTATGATAAACCATTATCTACCTGTAGTTTCAAACTCTCTGGCCAATTGAATATTTGTAAATTGAAAATCTGTCCGAAGTGAACTCTGAAATCTGAACTTATTGGTCGGGTAACAGTCCTCGATACTTCTTTGGAGTTGAAAAGGACTTTTATAAATGCTGAGCGTTTCTTCACATCTTCTCGTCGCAAAACTTCTGCTCTGTAAATATGTCAAACAAGCTGTCATATAATCTTTAATAATATTTTTATTCTTTGGTTATTTTTAATGAGAATCTGATTCCTCAAGGGGAAAGAGAAGTCACCTAAATAAAGATGGTATTCTTCTGAAAGTGTCACTACACAGGAATGCCTTTAAAACTATTATTTAACAATTGATTTATTTTCTCATTAATATAAAATGATTTAAAAATGAACAGGTCAAATTTTAGATCCACTAAAGGCACCTCCATATAAAAGGAGTTATTTAGGGAAAGAAAATTCCCTTCTACTCCCTTCCTCCAAAGCATGAGAAATTATATCAAACTGAGTTAAGATTTTGAAGTTTTTAGTCATTGGGAGCAGAAGAGCCAAGCAATAATCCTTGATGAGGCTATTTGCTGAATAAGTACGAAACAAAGCATTTTTTAAATTACTAAAATCTGCTAGATGTATGTTAAATTGTGTGTGTAAATGTGGAAAGTAACACAAACAAGTAAATTTATTTCTTTTATCCACAGTGAAATCTCTGGGTTACTACACGATTTCTTTATTTTCCCTTTGTTGACTATAGCACAGGCCTGGTGTAAAGGACTAGCTAGTGAGAGTGGTACTGCCAGAAGTGACCTAGACTCTACACTGAAAACAACTTCTTTATATATACACCACTGTTCTATGCAGATGCTCAAGGAACATCAGAAGGTTCCAAGGGAATGTGTAGACATGCATTGTCCAAGCCCAGTATATATAAGGTTATATGCAACTTGAAAACAAATTAAGTTGCATCAGCTTCAGAAGCAGAAGTTTTATCACTAGGCTAAACAGAATGGTTAGCACATGCTTCTGAAGTTGTACAATCAATCAATAAATAACTGCAGAAAATCATAAACAAAGTAATTTGCAGGCCAACATTTATCTTACCGAGGACACAGCTCAGTTGGAGTTATGCTTGCTGACAGGACCAGTTCAGGAATTAGAGCAGGCTCTCCAGGTTTCCTTCTGCAGTTGACAGCTTTTTCTCTAACCTGCTGCTCTATTTCCAGCCTATTGGCCATTTCAGGTGGGATGGGTTTTACGAGTTCCTCACCAAGATCATAATCTTCTATTGATTCTTCTTCATGAATGTCTTTTTTCTTCTTTTTCTTCTTGGACTTCTGCATATAAAAATAATAATGTTCTTCCTAAACTTGTTTCAATCAGTAGATTTTTTTTCCTCTTGTTCTCTTGATTCACAAGTGTTATACAGTAATTTCTCATACATGTTTAATTTTAAAATCACCACACACAAAAATAAAATTTCTCTCATTCTATAGTACTACTTCAGATTCAGAATTCAGCAATGCATTCCATTCATATGCTTCAAAAAAATAATGTGCTTCAAACAAAACATTTATTTAACCTTTCCAACCAACTTACAAAATAAACAAGTTTCTTGAACATTCTGGCTAGCAGCTGACTTCTCATTTAGCCAGAGTTACCATGTGCATTCTATTAGGATTGAAGGAAGGTTACTCAACCAGTAGACACAGTTCTTAGAGATGTATTGTCCGCATAGACATTGACAAAGTGAATGCACATGTGCCACAAACTTTGGAGCACAAGCTTTTTAGCTTAGCAGTATCTTTAGCATGAGCAGAATGATCCCCTCCCTTCCTCTATGCCAAACAGAAGAATGCCTTTCAGCATCTCCTAAATGGCAGAACTCCAGTGATCATGTGCATGTTCAGCTATAAACAACTGCCAGCAAATCCCTCCTTCCGCAGACTTACAGATTACTTGGAAGTACAGCTTGCTTGGAAGCACCAGCCACTTCATAATTTAAGTCACCATAAGCAAAAGAGGAGGAGGTGAGGAAAGCAAACAGCTTCTCCTCACTAACTGAAGTATTTAGTCAAACAACTTGTTCACATGTTTTTATTAATAAATATCCTTTCTTTCTTGGTCTAATTTCATGTTACCCTTTTTGTTCTTTTATTTCCTTTTAAATTTATCTAGTCTCTTCTTCCTCTAGTGTCTTCCTTAGATTCATGTGATCTGTGCTAGTAAGACACCAACAGCAGTGACCAACCAACAAAGTACTTTAAGTAAAATAAAATGAAGTACTTCTGGGCATGAAAGGAAGGTCTGTGTACTACATTTCACTCTAAACAGAAAGAACCACAGTCATCTCAGTCTCAAGACAGTTTGTGAATAACACAATAAAAAGATGCTGAGAGCAGCTTTGGCTGGAACTACCCACCATGGTATTTGTGAAAGCATAACTCGCTACAGGTAGATGAACAGTTCCCATTAGGATCAATACTCAAGACCATCTGCCTTCACTTTAGGGTTTACAGTTATTCATCTTATCCTATGAGTGAATTGACATGATACTAATAAGTCATGTGCCCACTAATGTTCTGATAACAGGAATTTCCAATACTGGCAGATCAGCTTCCCCTCAAACATCTGACATGCCTTCCATAGATGCTGCTATGTGACAAAACTTTTCATAAAAGTATCAGCAGATGCACTAGATTCTTGAAAACTGTATTTGAAGCATTTCCTTAAACTTTATTTTGCTTTGGCATCCAAAAATCCACAGTGTTCAAACTGGGCAGTAATTATATTCAAGTATAACCACCATTACCCTGGGGTATCCAGTACATTGCCATGTAACTATGAAAGCAAGTTTGATTTTGCTGGCACTGCCAGAGGCTATTTCAAAGATCATCCTGTTGCAGTGTATTGTTCTAGCTCCTGTGTTTGTGAATATCCCCTTGAAGCACAACTGAGACCTTAACTACAGTACAGATTATAAGCAATAAAGCTTTTCAGAGGTAAAAGACTAGAATATTAACTAAATTTTTCAGTTTTGGGACATTCCTGAACATAAATCTACATGAGATGACATCAACTGCTTGTTCATTAGAAACACCCCATAATTATTTTGCTTCACCACTCAAACACACACAAAATTCATCCATGTTTTTTCCTTGCAAGAAGGACATGAATTTGATGGGAATGCTGCAAAACTATTAAAGAAAGAACTGCTGAAGTGCTGAAAATCAATAGCAGGAAGACAATGCTCCACAAAAACCTAGCACATTTTAACTTTTTAAATTAACAATTAATTTACTAACTAATTCTAAGTAGACAGAATGTATGTAAATACATTACAAAATGTATGCGTAACTATCCTGAAATAGATTTTTTTTTCTGTATTAGAAGGACAAATTTTGAACACATTTAGTAATAATTTTATTTTCTTCTGAAACTGAATGATTTAAACAAACCTGTGTTTTCTTCCAGGATTTCCACTCTTGTAGCTCAGTTTTATACTCCTCCATCTTCTTTTCATATTCTTCCATACATTCTTCTAGTAATTCATTTATCTCAGCCTGAATTTCTGCTTCATATGCTTTTTCATCTAATCTCCGATCAACCTCTTCCCTTCAAAACAATAGTTATCAACATGTTGCATAAATTAACATAAGGGCTGCAATTAAGTCTATAACACAGTAAGTCTACTTCTCCATGAATTAATTTCATTATATCAAAAGTGTGTTCTATTTATAAATACTAGCATAGATAGTTCAAGAGTTGATAGCAGATAGTTACCATCCACAATGAATATAATTACTTTTTCTTTACTCATTAGCCTTTAGAAATTCCTTTCTGTTACTTGTTATTTTAACCTTCCTTCCTCCCCAAACTCAAAAACAACAGTGGCAGGCTCAACCAGTGCCAGACACTACTCAAATTCTTACTTTTGCACCCTTCATATCAGAGTTGCGAGTTCCCAAATTGACTAATCTTATTAAAACTCCACTGCTGGCAAATGAAGTTCAAAAAGTGTTATCAAAACATACTTCCTCAAATAAAGTTTCATGGGTGTGTTAGTAAACTTCTGAAAGTCACGAAGGGATTTAATTTGTTTCCAAACTTTTATTATGGTCTTCAGCAACATTCTGTCTTTTTCTTGTTCAGCATCACGAAGTCTTCTGGTTTGCCTAGAAATATATATGCATATGCACAAAATCAATCAGAATTGTATAACTCAGTGGAACAACCGAGTGAAAACTTGCGATATCAAAAGACAAATGATGTGGGTTTCAATTTGATTGATGGCTGTAGTGCTTTAAATCCAAGGAGCATAAAACCCAGACTTGAAGATGGCAGGATTTAACTTCCTTCTGTAGTCTAGTATCTTGCATTTTGGACAATCTGACTTCAATTACAGTTCATTCTCTAGAGATCTCAAAGTTTTCTGAAATGTTTATTACAGCTGTACATTATTAAAAACATTTTAAAGTCAATTAATGTAAACAACCGCCCAGGAAACCTATGGTGCTGCTATGAAGTAATGGTTATTATAATTGTACATTACAAAATATGTTTTAAACTTAACATGCTTCTAGCTCCAGTAAAAAGGACTTGCAGAGATGAAGTAACATAGAAATGTATGAAGTAATGTAAGTCCTTTAACAGCCCTACAAGATTCTTAACACAAACAAAATTAACAGGGCTTTTTTTTTTGCCTCAGAATTGCTATTTCACATTTCCACCCTCTAATCTGTTTGTAAAAGAGCTATTCATTAGCACTTTTAATGACCAACACACACTTCTGATGTAAATGTCTCTGCAGCACAAGCACAGACTGTTTCCAGTACTATCTTCATAGCTAAACATGTCTAGTAAAAATAAAGAGATTAAAAAAAAAAGTGAACTAACACATTACTACTTGTAATATTCAGAGAATATAGAAGACAGGGAGGCTGAGTTAGAGCTGAGAGAAGAAATACATCACACATTATTTAAAAGCCTAAGCAAATTTAGTAAAAACAATAAACAAAGATGAAATACAGACTTTCCAGAAAGCAATATGAGTAACTTCTCCACTTCATTAGCTAGCAGTTTGAATATTACTTATCCATGCAGCTTAACAACCTTTTCTTCTTTGTCTACCAAATGAAGCTAGAAGACAAAGCATAAAGATATGAGGAACATACAGGTAAGTAATTACACTTATCTAATGTATTCAATTTGGAAGCAGGACCTTTCAGTAGAGAATCTCCTCTGCTAAAATACATCAGCCAGAAGAGCCTGAAACCTGCAATCCGCAGCATACATTGGCTTCATCCTCAGCAAATGAGGACAGTAGGGCTGAAATTGCTAATTTGCAGAAGTTTTCTGCATTCAGATGACATTTCTTCCTCAAACTGATGGAAAACTACAGCTCTGATTTTCAGACAGCAAAGAGTACACATCAGTTATGTTATTGGAGGGTGGAGGAAACAATTATTTTCTGTGCTCTCTGCACATCTGTAATTTCTCATGAGTCTACTACATTGACCATCAGGGAAATGCAATGTTAAAAGAGAGACAAGGCAGGTCAGATGTTTTTACCAACATATGTGGTCCAAGTTAGTATTAAACACCATGACAGTAAAAATTCCTGAGCCCATCTGAGCCTCATGTGTGTAACAGCTTCCAGCAAGAGCTGTAACCAGGAAGAATTACAGATACGAACAGCCCTAGAAAAATCCCAGCCAAGCTCATCTCACATTACTTACGCCAACACTGATCTCACTGATTTCAGCTGAGATTCTCCCGATTCATAATAATGTGACACCAAACTAAAGCACTCAAGACCTAGAAAAACACTTAAGAGAACCAGAAGAAATATTCTGTCTAATTAGACTTAACCATCAAGCAAGCCTCAGAGTTGGTGACAAAATCCAAGAATCTCCTTTCAACAGTGAACCTTCTCATTACTACTCTCATGCTTTCCCTAGTGAGAGCTCCTGTCTCTAAGGAACTGTATGGTAACTGCACACCTCCTGCTCCTAGTCCTCTAGCAGATATGTTAAGAAAATATTAATAAAAGCTACTCCTTTTTCAATGGAAGGAAGACTTTGTCCTTCAATATAAAATAGCACATTACAGACTTCTGTATGTCCTGCACAGAGACCAATGTATTACAAGACAGTGTACCTGAAGGATGAAAATCTGAAGAAGTAATTCCCAAACTAAGAGTAATGAGTGGATGTGTAAGTGTCAGCAGATGTAGATTTCAAGGCTGAAATTAGAATTGTTATTAAAAAAAAATAATCTATTTTTAAAAAATATTACGTTATCTTGTGACACATTACATCCTTGTAAATTTCTGTTTATATAAATTAATACATTACTGCCCACTTTCAGATTTTTATTAAGTATCTACTAGTTAAAAGGCTGTTCAGCACAGACCTCCAAAATAAGTTATTTTTATCATACTGCTTACACTTACAACTCACCACTGTCCATTTGCCAAAAATCACACTAACTTTCACTACCAAGCCAAAAACTGTAATATATTTTTACTACGCAGTTACTGTCCAAGAACAATAACTGTAATCTTGTAAAACAAAATTTATATATATTAACCCATTGGCAAAAACATGGCCAAAATACCTACGAATGGGAACTGAATCAAGAACACTTGCGTAATGAGGAAGAAACCGGAAAAAACTAGGGCTTTTGCCCGTTCAAAAAATTACATCACTTGCATTGTTGTGAGTTTCATGCAGCCAGCTGATGTCTATTGAAACCTTATTTTAATTAAATTTTAATTGTGCGAAACACACCAGTAAATAGTTACTAATTAATAAAGTTCATCAAATTAGACTATTTTTGAATCAAGATTTCACCCTAAGCTATATTTTCTTTACTCAACTTATCAGTAAGAACTCTTAAGCCCCCAAAATTCTTCTAGAGCTGTTTACAGCAGAATTTAAAAGTCTGACATGAATCATATTCTGCAACAGCATGGAAAGGAAAAAAAGGAATACAGTTTTAAAAAGCAATGATTTAATGATTCAATACCTACCTGATCTCAACTTTGTATTCAAGTATGCTCTGTTGTGCCACAGGACTAGGAATACCAGCACCACCACCGTCTATGCTACATTGCACAGCGTTCCTCAAAGCATGCAGCTTAAACAAACAAACAATTAAACACACGGTTTGACATCTGTGAGGCATACAGTGTAATGCACCTTGACATGAAAGAGCTAGTTACTACATAACAGAATTGTCTTGATTCTTTATTTACACGGTTTTGCCATGTCTGTAAGTGCTGATTCTTCAAGATGAAATTCTAATTAGGATCCCTGGACATATGAGGGAGATTTACTGACTTTGATCACTGTGACAGATCTAAACAAGGGGACAAGACTGATCTAGAGTTTATTCTGAAAGCTCATGAATCAAAGGGGTAGGAAAAAAAGAGCCTGCCAAAAAAAACCACCTTCTAGAAAAGGTGTTTTTGGGATTAGGAAGGGCCACTAAAGGTAACCCTAGAAAAATAAATGAGTGGATTGTGGATTTGATGAGTGCCTTACAGAAGCTGGGCACCTTGCAACAAAGCATTTAAGCATAATATATTGCATGTAACAACTGGAAGAAGAGAAGGTCTAAGGACGAGACAGAACTGGGAGCAATGGAACAGTTCAAATGCACTTCTGAAGCCATGCTGTTGAGACAAGAGGCCACCCCTCAACTAAGATTTGAAGATAGGCATCAAACGATTACATGGAAGATAGACACCTAGTTTAGGAGAATGCAAAAAATATACATGGCTGTGAAGACAAGAGAATGTGAAGGACTGGCTATAAGAAGAGAGAAAAATAAGAAACAGCAGTAAGATAGGAACTAAAATTTTCGTTATTATGTTGCTGTAGATCTCCTTAAGGATAATACTGAATGTGAAACCAGAATGGCTAATGGCACTGCAGGAGACGAAAGCAACTACATCCAAACCAGAAACAATGAAATTACAGATCAAGGAGCAAAAATTCTTTAAACAAATCTATCAAACTGGAGAGAGAATATAACTGGAGAGCAGGAAGCATACAGGTGAAAACATACATGGGCAACCACAATATGAAACTCACTGGTATAAAAAAAAAAAAAAGACATTGAAAGAAATTTTCAAAGAGAGAATAACTGAACACATGGAAAGCTGCTAGTATCATCTGGGGCACAAAGAGCATGTTTTATAAAAGGGGACAGAAAATGCAGTTTCTTTAGCCTGCCAAAATGAGGACTGAAAGGTGACATATTTTAAGATACAAAGAGCAAGCATCAGGAATGGATAAGGAGAAGTCCACAGGGACATGTTGGGGGGGGGAAGGGGAAAGGGAGGAAGAGTTGTTTAGGCTTAAGAACAATTTGGCTGCAACAGTCATTATTCAATGGCCAGATTGTTAGAGGGAACAGGTTTTAAAACTGCCTGTCAATAGCAGAATGGTGGCTAAAATACCCAATTGTTAAAATCTGTTTATGAAAAATATATTATGCAGTTGCCTACAATACGGCAAAGTATTGTGGAAACACTCAGGAAATCCCTTCCACACGTAGGATTCTGTAATGCAGGCACGGAGAACCCAAATGTCCTATTTCACTGTTTCATGGAAAACTAAAACCAATCCTTCAAAAGTAATGACAGACTAAAGTATCTCAAATAATTATTTTGAGACCCTGTATGAAATATTTGGCCAGCATTAGAACTACAACCTAATGCTTTATACCAAAATTCAGAAGTATCTGTACAGCACCTACTGACCCTCATTACAGTAATATAAAAGTGACCTTGCATACAGTGATTATTTTTCCCTTATAATAGCCCTTTAAGGTAGAGAATCATCATCACCTTTAATTTATGGATAGCTGAATTTATATGTACTTAATAATCAAACTATTTTACCAGACCAGCCCTACTACACAATATCACAATATTTACCTCACATTTCTCAAGAACTGTTATCCTTTCAGATTTCAAAATCCAAAGATTTTAGAATGCTCTAAAAATGTTCTTGTGTGCCCTGATGATATTAGAATTGTACTAACAATGACTAACATTCATGTACAAATTTACACCACAGAAGACCACTATGATTACTTCCAGTGTACAGGTGGAGGAGGAGTGATGGTATGCAGAGGGTAAGCAGCCCAGCCAAGGTCAGCTAGCAAGTCAGTAACTCAGCCAGGAACAGAAGAGTCTATGTTTGGCTAGGGTTTTGCCATGTTACAAGAATGACATAATAAATGTGACAACAGTATGCATTTAAAACACAGCATCTGTCATGGATACATACCTGAAAATGGGTCATCAACTTTTGTAGACTTTGGTGAAATTAAACTGCTTCCTTTTACTTTTAATTGACAACTGAAAATAAACTTCACTAACTTCCCTTCATCCTTCAATACTGTCTTTTGCTGTCTACCTATCAGAGTGTCTGCTGTGCACAATCCTGTAAAGTCTTATCTGTCATTCACTGGAAAACATTTTGGATACTCTAAGGAATACTACGTAAATGTTACTGTATTTTAACAATTATATTCTCTTTACCTCAGAACCTGCATAGAGTTCATTTTAAATAGAAATTCAAAGACATTAATAATCTTAAAAATGTAGTTCTGCACTGAACACACATCAACCTAGGTGAAACACTTAGGTTTTTACCTTCTGACAGAACACCATTCACTACATACAATTAGAATTTCATCACTCTACTCTGAAGAAACAAATCCAGCTTTTACCTTAAACTGTCACATCATTATCTCAAGAAGCTACGATGATGGAACAGAAATACCTTGTCTGTGAGAAGTTTGGTAAGATTCTTCTGTTTTCTTGCTAAATACTGATCATATAACTGAGCCAATTTAGCTGCTAATACATGCTCACGGCTAAAACAGGGGTGATGGGTGAATATCAGTCCAGAAATATCAATATCCAATTGAAATGGCCCCTGAAAATCTCCAGGTCCAACAAGATACTGATTGGCAGCTGTCATTTTTATTGCCTGAAAGAAAAAAAGAATAAAATGGATTTACAAGCCCTGACAAAACTATCTTGCAAAGAGATTCTGTGATAGAAAATGACCCATTTAGTACTGCTTACCATCTAACTACTGAGTCTTAAACTGTAAAGGCTTCTGCAGTAACCTCTTTGCTTTATTGACAATGGGTGGCATAAAACCACCATGGGTATTCTACACAACAGGATTTTGATAGCCCATATGAGGCTGAAATAAGAAGTAATCTGCCTGTACTGCAGGCTTCGCTGAGCAATGAAGACGATGACACTGAATTGGAAAAAGAAAAGCCTGCTAGTTCTCTTTTTACCTGTTTGTTTAGTATTGCTTTATTTCCTCTTAGAACTGAGCTCTAAGATAAACAGTCCAGCTCTCAGAGAGCAGCTTTCCTTGTAGACCCCTGGGATTGTGCAGAAGAGGACATACGTGATTTGCTTCCCCATTCTAATGCCAGGGAAATTCACATCAACAAAGCCCAATGAAAGCTTAGAGTCCACTTCAACACACTGCAACCGAATAGCAATCATGTCTTATATCCTCAGGTTACTGAAATCAGAAGAGAATTAGCAGTGCCTCCTGCCTGACCACTGCTGCTCCCCTCTTAGAATTCTTCAGAAGAGATTCATCAGAGTTATTCTGGTACCACAGCAGATGAAGTTGTTAGTTACGTAGTGTTCATTGCAGCTCCTTCATAAGAACTGGAAAAAGGGGGATTGCGAGGGGAATTCAGCTGCTGCATAGCGCTTTTACAGGACTGGTATAAATGGCACGAAACACACTTACGTCCACCTGATCCTTTCACATTCAGTTTTTCATCAAAATGTTTAATATGACATATTCTGTCATAAAAATGACAGCTTTGAATTCCTTATGCTTTAACTATTTTTCTCCCCATAAAGGACCCCTAAGCTTAATGTCTTACTTTCAACAGCAATTTGGGTATTTACATGTCACTATTCATGTAAACATAGTGTTCTTGAAACATAAGCTCTCTCAGCCTATCTTTACTAAGATCTAAGCAGCTACCACTTTTCCTGCTTGCAGAAACATCCTGCATAGATCTGTGGTACTGGATGCATCCCGAGAATTACGTATTTGTAACCAGAATCAATTAAAGGGAAGCATTCAAATCTGTACCAACAGCAGCAGACAGAAACACTTGTACCCCCCAAAAGAGTAATCTACTTTAGAGTCTAAAAAGTCAGTTTTTCCAAGAGGGTAATAGAGTGCTAACAAGCCGAACAATTAGAGCTTGCTTAAAGCCTGCTGAATGGTTTTAATTAAAACTTATTTTGCTTTGTACTGACTGCACACTGCAACTGCTGTTTGCCAGTGTAGGTATGCTGTGGTTGAGGGAAAACCAAAGAAACAAAAAAAGATGTGAACTGATGCAACATAACTCAAAATTAGTTGCTTTCTACATGAGTGAACTGCATGTAAAGACTTATTTTGGAAGAGTTCCATCACTGTAAAATAACCATCACACACATGCCCTTCAATTATTTCTTTCTTAAGCTGCAGAGAGCACTTCTGTCCTGATCACCAAGTCTGTCAACACTAATATAGGAACTAATATAGGAACTACCCTACTTTGGCGTGACATTATCTAAGGGTGCCTCACAGAGACCTTAGTGACTCACAGACTTGAAGCAGTTTGTCATGGACTGTGACTTTACTATTTTAACCAGTACTAGCAGCTAAATTCTTCATCCTTTTGTATGCATTATTTTTACAGAAAATACAGGTGGAATACTCTTGAAAATGTACAGCACATTTAAAGACCAGTTGTGGAACCCCAAAAAGCAGTCAGTACTCATGGTTCTTAGCACAAAACCCTTCAGCTCACCAGGGTTTCTGGTACAGAACAACTGGGATATTGGGTCTCAGGAACCACATATATGAAATATCCCTACCTTTCTATACACTGTTTCAAGTTCTGGTGCAATGCCTTCTTCCAATGAGAATATTGGAGGCCTAGTAGAAGACTGTTTAATTGGATTAGGCAATGCTAAGATTTTGCCGTCGTCACCAAACCACTCTTTCCCCTACAGATAAAAACATAATTTTAAATTGTTTCTTACTTTATATAGTAATAACTTGCAAAACTGTAATTCTTATGAAAAGCAATTACAGAAGAAAAGGTGACTATGAATTGTTCATGACTGAATTAACCAAAACTTTTATAAGACACCAAAGTGAAATCTTCAAATATACTACACGTAAGTTTTGAAATCAAGAGCTTGCTCAAACTTTAAATACACTGAATTTTTTCCTTCAACCTTCAGTGTTACAGATTTGAAAGAAAAAAAAAAAAACAACCCAACACTTACATCACTTAACATTTAGATGTTACGTTTTCTTAAATCACTAAAATTGAAAGAATTATGTTTTACACAAGACTACCATCCACATCTTCAAATTGGATTATAAAAATCATAAAGCAAAAGATTTAAAGAGCTAACTAGCAGCTCAGAGAGATCATTTATCAAAGCATCTCTCAACTCTTCTAGTCCACAACCTGAACTAATTAAACAGCATCTATGAAAGCAGGTGAGGTAAGTATCTTACACACCTCTGCTCTCATGATCTGGAATCAAGAATAGCTTAAAACAGCGCAGCTGCTGAAAGATGCTGGCCTGTCACTCCCACATCTGGTTTAAGCTGACCCTAGAACCAAACATTGATGTGGTAACACGGTGAAGCAAACCAGGAAACTAACTGGGTTGATGCTGGCCAGTTAAAAATTTTACATCCAAATATTCCCAATCTGATTCAAAAAAGTACCTCTGCTAGCCCACAAAGAATTCACAGAATCATAATAAAATTTAAAGGGCAACTACTGTATAGTAGCTTAAATTTATACTAGACTATACAGATGTTACTGTGTATAGGAATTTAATATAGCAGGATAAAATATATCCAAGCCACCTTCACAGGTGTTTCCATAAGCCATTCTTAAAAAACTAAAAGGATTCTAAAACCTCTCCAGATAATTTATACCGATACTTAATTATCCTTACAGTCTGATCAGCAAATTTCTGCAAGTCTGTTACTTCATATTATCTTCAATGGACACAGAAAACAGCCATTCCATATTCCTTCCTTTTGTTATGATCTTCTAATAAATAATAACAACAGTGCCCATCTCTTGCATAAGTCTTTATACATACCCCTAGCTCTCGCAGCATTTTATAAAAAAAAGTAAATTATAATTACCCCTATTGTAATGGCAACTAAACTCTGGCACAGACAAGTGAAGTGATTTGTTCCCCAACAGGCTACAAGCAGAGCCAGGAAAAGACACCAGTTTTGTAAGACCAAGTCTGGTGCTCTGACTATTGGGATACACTAAAATACACTCCTACGAAAAATCCACATTTCCTGACATCTGATACTGCTAAATATTTTAAAGGTAAAAGCCCCATATTACCATGACCATCTACCTACTTAACTGTAACAAAATAAAATTCTGATAAATAAAGGATTTTAAAAAGACAACTAAGAAGGTAGTGGTGACTTACTTGCTCCTGTCTGAGTATTCTGTTTTCTACAATATTTTGATTAGACTGTGATACAAAGGGCCTTTCTCCTGTGTAAAGACCCTCATCCTCAAGGTACCTAGGCTGCATGTTTCCAGGCATCTTCTCAGAAGTGGGCACTAATGAGAAATTAAATAGAAAAGCATGTAAAATATCTTATAACTCTGTTCTAGTTTATTAATTGTCTAAGAGCCTATGCCATTCTTAAAATGAATGGCACTGCATATTAAGCATGCCGTCAGAAATATTTTCCTAACTAGGAAAAAAGAAATAAATATATAACCAAAACAGGTTCTTTTCTTAATCAAGACAGATCCACAGTTTAAATCTATCATAGAACTGTCACAAGTTTTCCAAAACAGATAATTAAACATTTTCTCACCAAAACAATACTTCAAATAACTTAGTGGAGTTTAGTTTTAACAGTTGCTTGCACAACAGTGTAAAAACCCTTTAGCAGCAACAACTGAGTAGACAAACATTTCTAAACCTTTCCCATATAAAGTGAAACTTTAACTAAGATTAATCTGAACTACTATTACTGGTTTGCTTAAGCTACTCTTGTACAAAATATAGAACATGCACATAAAGTCATGTTAGCCCAATAACAGCAGGTGAAATTCTTTAAAGCCTGCCTGCAGGACTATGTCACTGGTGTGTATAGGCTCAGTATTTTTCAAGGAGCAATCTCAAAATGGGGAGAGATTATACTGTATACTATACAATAAAAGTTATCCCCTAAATCAGAATACAGTGGACCGCACTGGAAGCAGTCAGAACTAAGCTACAAGACACAAAAAAACAGAGGCACCCAACGTCAAATATGGCATGGCATTGCAAGCTGTGCTGATACCATTCTGGTACAGACCACTGAGAGACTCATTTCTGTTTCTTCCACTTCAAATATTAAATAGCAAGTGCTATTACAAAGCAATTTTTTTGGACTTTGCAGTTCTATGGGAATAAGGCGAAAAGGTCAGAGACATGATCAATGTTGACTAACTATTTCCAATTCACAAAATCAGGTTTTGGGAAAAGGGCCCCTTGAATTAAAAAAATCCTTACGTTACTTACATGACTTTTGACAAAGCTGCCACATGGAAAAAACTGGAGATGTGGCCAAGTGAAAAAATAGTATAAGTTATAATGTACAGTGCATGGGCCACTCTTAGTACCTAAATGTGTGCACCCAGTAACCTGTTGCGTATGTTAAATAATGTAATAGCTAAACCTCAGTGAAAGAGGGTTTACTATAGACAGCACTAAGGTAATTACACCAGAGCAACTGGTGTGCCCTAAGTTCACTTGCTAGCATACCAGCTGGTGACCTGCTGAGGTGGGCATGTTCCTAGTTAATCCATTTTGTCACACCTTTTCAGACTTGACTGGATGATCACTGTCAGAGAACCGCAATGAAATACCTCTCTACTGCTAGAGACAGTCTGATACAAGACTTTTCAGCAGATCAAAGTGTGCCATGCTATGCAAAATCCAGGAACAAAATGGATAAGCATGATCTTCATACCTGCTTGCATGCTGGGAGTGAAGAGAAATTCTTTTTCCTTTTTCAGTTGCTCAGAATAGCTTTCACAATCAGCAGGTTTCTTTACTAGAAAATCTTCTGCTGTCTGCCCTATAACGAATAAATCATCATCTTTAACTAGGCGTACATCTTCATCCTATAGTTTAAGTGCAAACGTCTCTGTTAGTTCATTATTTCTTAAAATGGAGATCTTCAGAAAGTATGCTTTCAGAATTTTTAAAGAAACAAAAGCTGTTCTTTTGTATCAGATGATTACAATTAATTCAAGAAGTCTGAATAAAAATGTGAACATTTATTCTATAGCTCACACCATTTCATCCTCCTCTTGTTCATCCTCATGGGTTTCTACGCATTCTTCTTCTGCCTCCTCTTCTTCATTTAATTCATTCCTTTTCCTGGCTCCAGCCTTTATACTCTCTGGTTCAGGATCAAAATTGAAGGTAAAGAAATTATATGCTTCTTCAGCAGAAGGAAAATCATTCTGGAACTAAGAAAAGAAGACAAAGATACTTTAACATGACATTTGTAAGAAATTTAGGGCAAATGAAGGTACCTTTCTATTAATAATAGCAATAACAGCATGTATAAACACTTGTCACAGGTTAATAGTTATTTTATCTCAAAGCGAACTCACCCAAATGCTGAAGCTGACTGAAATTTTTAAATCATGCATGAAACTTTCTCTATTGCTATACCATTACTTCATTAAACATTTCTTG
Organism: Gavia stellata; assembly: GCF_030936135.1. Classification (NCBI taxonomy): domain Eukaryota; kingdom Metazoa; phylum Chordata; class Aves; order Gaviiformes; family Gaviidae; genus Gavia; species Gavia stellata. Next base: position 17,069,450 of record NC_082598.1, on the reverse strand, counting down.
CCACGTTTCATTAAAAGAAGCTACCTGGTTTAATTTTAACCAGCTTATTGTTTTAAATATAAACAATTTGCAAATGAGAAATGCCAAAGTTTAAATTCTGGCCATAATACAAATATCCAGGTGAATGATAGGAAGAGAGACTTCTAATGGTATTTTGCCTCTGAAGGATCCAGGCACCGTCAGTGTTAGGATGAATCCTCTAACAAAATAATTAGTAGTAGCATTTTGTGGCTAATAAATATCAATATACTAATCTGTAAATTGCTTTAACTGCCAATTGGTGGCATTCAATAAAAAGGATTTAAACAGAAGAAACATTTTTCCTCCAAGCTCCAGTAATTGTGTCCAGGTGGATTTACTTTATTCTTTTTTTTAAATCAAATGACCCAAAGCCATTCTTATATTTGACGAATTATTTTTATACTTCAATTGTTGGCACATACTGTTTGTGACTTTTTAAATTAAATAAAACCCTCTCCACTGCTTAAGACTGAATTCTGTCTGCTTCTTCAAACAGAATCATGAAGCCATATAAAGTTTAAATTAAATTAATATCAGTTATTGAAATGAAGGGATTGGTACTTACTGTGGACTTTTGCTTAAGCTTTTTTACAGAATCACGAAACTTTATTTTTGATGGTAAGTGGGATTCATCCTCTTGCATCTCCCTAAATTTATCATTATCAGACTGCATAAAAATATATACATAAGTGAAAGCATACATTTACTGATCCATTAAAAAGAAACCAAACAAATACCTGAATACAGAGCTTAGATATTGCATTTTCACAGCAAAAATAAAAATGAAAAATAAACACAGTCACTGTGGTAACAATTATACTGATTTTGTATCTTCCAAAAGGGTACCTCTAATTATTACTTAACTCCCTTCTCCTTTGGGGGTCAAGAAATAGACTGCAAAGTATCAAGAAATGGTTCACTGCATAAATGTTAGCTTACTTTCTTCACTGCTGATGAGATCATTGTTTCTGCAGTTCAAAACACAAGCAACAACACGCTAATCTCCGCAAGGGCGAGAAAATGGGGTAGCAATGCGAAATCTTCTCATCTACAAATGAAAGGCTGACAGACAGCACAAGCCAGGCAGCAATGGCAAGGGTGCTGCTGACAGACACTTCTGACTAGGGAAGGGAATCAAGGAGCTAAGGCCAGCTTCTCATATAGCCCCTGCTGCAATCAGGAAAAGCCTGATTAGGTATTATTCAGAAAAGATGGTGTCCATTGCTTGGGTGCTTAAATACAGACTTGATTATTTGTTTTGTTCTCTCTCAAACATCGCTAGACTACTCTAAAACTCCATAGATGATACCTTCTACCTTTTCAAGAAACGTGGCATGGTTATCCATTCCCAGTTTTCTGAAGCCTTATCTGTACCTATGCATAGATCACTGTAAACATCACCAGTTAAGAGAACCTGCTGAAGCAACCTCAAAAGTGCTTCAAAGCGATTTTCATCAGGCCCAGCCAACATAAACACATCTAACATTCTACATGTTTTTCCACCTTGTGGCCTGAATTCTTAAATTAAAGGAAGACATTTTTCAAGTTTACATCTATTCAACCTGAACTTGAAAACAATAATAGCAAAAAGAAAATCTCAAACCCTGGCAACCTGATGGCCAGTTGTTTAACAACAAAACAATACTTCATACATGTGTAAGTAAGTACAGGAAACAAAACCAACACATGGAAGGTTTCAGAGATACTTTATATAAAATTAGTAACCAACTTTAATAAGGGTATAACTTTCATATTTTCCTAAAACAAACATATTAAAACAATACTACTTAACTGAAAGCTATGACAATTACTTTTCATAAGAAAACACTGCCAAAAACCTCCCCACAACCTACATGAATATGTAATTCTCCCTTAGACAAGGAATTTAGCCAGGATAATTCATATTGTTTGGAATTCCAGATAAAAATGTTACTGCTACATGCTGTTATTTCCTGGGCATACACATTCTTTGAAACATGTTTTCTACAGGCAAGCAATCTCATTGTGAATTCTGAAGAATATCTGGGTGCAAGTTCTGCACAGGGATGGCCTTTGTTACTTTTCTAATACAAAAATTCATTTTCTAACAAAGAACATGCTTATACTAACAAAAAAACCTGAATGTAAAATAGCAACAAGGAAATACAATACAGTACAATGACATAAAGTTAATATCCAGCCTTTAGCAATTACACTGTGCATATTTATATAAAGCTATAATACAGTGGTCCTTTCTGTTACAGTAACTCTTAAATACTTCAAGGCATCTTAAGTGACAGAAGTCATGAACCTGTAAATGACAGACGTTTCATATGATGTCTATACTACAATGAAAGCAAATTATTATTGTTAAATATGTACATCAAAAGCAATAATCAGAAAGGTTCCTTCTAATTTTGATCCCATTGAAATAAATGAAATTAATCTTCAAGACTATGTGTAGTCTTCGATTTATTTCATCTTTCGCATTCATTTTCTCATTATCAGAATAGTAAGACCCAATGTACCTTCTTACCGCTTTATCCAGTCTGACTGTTTTCCTTTCTCTGATGCTTTTTAAACGCCTTGGTCGTGGACTGGGGTCTTCTCGCAATAAAGTAATTTCTGCTTTTGACTAAGCAAATAAAAAAAATTGCTTAGCTATAATAGAAATATAATAAGACCAAAGCTACAATAAATCCCAGGAGCTCAACAACTTATGCATGCTTGTGTTAGAGACAGAATCTTTTAACTATATAATCAGCTTAAGTGATTTTACAGACCTAGCTGTTAATACCCCTTATTAAACTGCACAGTGAACTTGCAAGGAAATCCATTGATTTCAAAATAGTGTAAGAAATTTTTTGACAAAAACACAGAAGGCTCTTGTTATGATTATATCATTTGAATTATAAAACAATGATAACTTTTACATCATTACAAACAAATTAAACACAAACTTTAGAAAAAAAAAAACAGCAATAGAAATATACCAGAAAATAACTGTACTGGTGAACTGAGTATTATTTCAGCATTAGAAATAAAAAAGCAGATATCCCAACTCAGATTCACATAGCACTAAGAAAGCAAAATTAAGGGGGTGGTACTTATGAGGGTAAAGTCAACAAAACAGGACTTCTGAAGGATTCTCACCCTTGCTGCTTTTAGTTTCTCCCTCATTCGCTCCCTAACAGAAAATTCTGCAAAGTCTGTCCTCGATGTAGAAGGAACAGGTGGCAAGTCTAAAACACAGAAAACATGGAAACGTGTTTAAATTAAGTATTTTCTAAAAGAAACTTAAAATTATGTAAAATAAAACCATATAGAGTCCCATGTTCCAACAGAAAGAACTTGCATGAGAAAACGTGAAGGAATGAAACATTTTGTGGAATTCAGACCTTATAGACTACCACTTAAATGCCTTTAGCTATGATGGATCTAGCTTTCATTATATACACTATGAACCACCTTAAGTAAAGCACAGACACACTTTTTTCCTATTAAAAATATGTAAAGAATTAACTAGCATTTTATAAGCTGTTAGCCAGAGCTGTCTAGATCTAATTTTGAATGGTGATGTGCTCTAAATCCTCATACAGGTGTGATCAGAACAGTAAAGAATTTACAGACTTCCTTCCTTTTTCAGCCTAGAGCTACCTGCTTTTTCTAGTGACAAAATATTAATTTCTCCAGCAGTGTTTTTGTGCTATAGCTCTAATACAATCAAGAGAGTAAGATGCATTCTACCCTGTCCCATGTATGACTGACAGAGACCAGTGGAAAAGCCTGGGGCAGCAAAAACTCACCCTCAGTAGAGGAAGATCAAGTAAGGCCACATTTAAACAAACTGGGCATACACAAATCCATGGATCCTAACAGGATGTTCCCATGAGTGCCGAGGGAGCTGGTCAAAGTCACCTCAAGGCCACTCTCAATTATCTTGAAAAGATTGTGGTGATGATCAAGGGAGGTTCCTGAGGACTGGAAGTGAGCAAACATCACTCCTGTCTTCAGGGAGGAAAATCTGGGGAACTACAGGCTGATCAGCCTCATCTTGACGCCCAAGAAGGTGATGGAGCAAATAATCCTGGAAACCATTGCCAAATATGCTAAGTACAAGATGAAAACTCGGAGTCACCAGCATGGATTTATGAAGGGGAAAAACTTCTACCTGACCAATAAGACAACTGTCTATGATGAGATAATTGGGTTAGCGGACAAAGGGAAAGCAGCGCATGTTGTTTATCGCTGTTTCGTGTAACACCCTTATAGAGAAACTGATGAAATATGGACTACATAAGTAGGTGGACTTAAAATTGACTGAACTCTTGGGCTCAAACGGTTGTGATCAGTAGCGCTAAGTACAGCTGGAGGCCATTACTACAGCTGTACCCCTGGGGTTGATTTCAAAACAAACAAAAAAAAAAATCCCACAGCCCACCCTCCAACCCCAAGAACTCATCAAATCTCTACAACCTTTAGGATCAAGTATTCTCTGCTGATCTTGTGAAACACAGAAATCTGAGTTTTAAATCAGTGGCATATATTTAGATTTTCTGATAGGTAGTAAATACCAGGTTTGGGCACTGACTTGGGTAATCACGTGATTATGGAAAGAGAATTACTGTTTGTTGCAGTCTTTGAATTGCTGCTCCCAAAAAGCCCAGGCTTTTCTTCCATAATTAAAACTAAATGAGAACGTGTCTTTGATAACCAAACTTATCAGGGCCTCCTTTTCCTTTGAAGGACTGATGGCATTCCTCCCCCTTATCTCTCACATATCATATCCTCTTAGATTACAATTTCTTCAGGTAGATTCAGTAAATATCATTAGGGTGACTGACCCTACTGCATTCCCTGATGTCTAAATGAAAAGAATGAGTAATTATCCAGTTGTTTACAGAGAAGATACGCTCTTGGGGTCAGAAATACAAAGTAGTGGATACCTACAACCCTTCCTCTCATATAAACACAAATTAAAAACATTTTAAACGTACAATATAAATGAGATTGTATGCGCAAGCAAATGGCAATGCTTCCAGCAGCTCTATATATTAAACACAATTATGGTTGTCTTCTGCATGGTATTTTGAGAAGGTACCCATCTCCCTCTCATGGATTGCCGTACCACTGTAAAAGAGTGAAGGTTATCCTCTTTATAAAACTCTCCAAAATAAAACATAGTTTTATACACCTAATAGCTTAGAAAGTAATCACTTAAGTATTTTTCTTTCTGAAAGATCTAATTCAATTCTTCATTAACAAAACTGATTCTAGCTACATAATTGTCTCCCCATCTGCACAGACCTGTTCAGTCTCACTGGAGCCCTCGAGTTCACCTGGAAATTCTCAGGAGCTTACTGAAAGTTTAACTTTGACTGCTATATGCAATATCAATTTTTTAAAGAGAAATGCTTTACATCCCTTCTTATATGTGTAATCCTCAGATCTTAGGTTTTTTTCTGCTGAACTTGTAACTAGCTTTTATTTCCAGAAGGAGCTCCATCGTTCCACACAGAACACACTAGCCCTTTCACTGGAACAACTGTAAGATGATTACCAGGGAAAACTGTAGCTCTTCTCACACATGTGCTTTGTGGTGCATGGCTTTTTTTTGTCTTTAATTTTTAGTCTGTGAACACATGACATTCTGAGCAAATAGTTTTTCTAGTTATCTCCACTTACAGTATTATATTACGTGTCAGTTCTTTGAGCTAAACACTGATTTGTTCTTCGCCCTTACGAAAGAACATTGTTTGCCAAGGTCTAAGTAAAGGGTGATTTCAGGTTTATATAAGGCATTAAATTCACGAAAAGGAGATAAAGCAGCAAAGGGTAAGGGCTTAGAAGTGGTAATGTCACACAACATATATCGCATTATGGCTGATTCAATATTATTACAAGAGATTTACTGGTAGCAGAAGATACTGTAGGTTGAATGAATATACAACTTAAAACATTTAAAGGCTACCTACTATACCAAAGTCAAAGTGCAATCTAATTTCTAGGATGACCTTAGTCCATTGTCATTTAGAAAAGAAAAATACATTAAGATAAACCCTACTAATACTGAGTCTATTCAGAAACATCAAAAGATTTAGGAGAATCCTAATCTTTTCAAATTACATAATTTACTGCCTGAATTTATAAAAAGAAGCATTCATTGTATTTGGAAACTTTCAAAAGAAAGAACAAGGCACAAAGTGAGTATCACTAGCATGAGACACATAACAGAAAAGCAAGCATCCCATAGCCACTTCCTTACCGAGAGGAATACTAGAAACAGAAATAAGCAAGTACTCAGTAGAGACACTAAGAGATGACACACAGAAAAGCCTATCTGCATTTTGTCTTTTCTAACAAGGAATGCAGTATGAGTAAGAACAGGGTGAGAATTAATGACAAAACAGAGAACAAGATCTAGATAAATATTCATCAGACTGAGCTAATTAAAAACCACCATTGCAGGGTATTCAATAATGAACTGGCTGCAGCAAAATCAGAACCGTCAGTGGTTCTAAGTGATGGAGAAGAGGCAAGTTCCAAAATCCCGGGCAAGTGCCTTTTTTAAGAAATGTGAAAGAGCGAGCTGCAGAAGCATACACAGGTCAGTCTAACGTCAACTCTACAAAAAGATACTCAGCCTATTTGTAAATATTTAGAAGACAGTAAAATATTAAGCAACAGAAGGCCTAGATTAGCCGAGATCAAGACCTGTCAAGACAATTGAATGTTCTTTAACATATATTCTACCCATTCTTGTAAATAATGCAAAAAGCATACATCTCAACTTTTGAGCTTGCCTTACAGAAAGCATGTCTCAGTAGGAAATATTTTGATTAAATGATGGGGGGCGGGGGGTGCATGCAAGTCACTGCAACACCATATTTAAAAACATAAGCAAGTAACAGTGAATAAATTCAAACCCCATACTGAGTAGGTATTTTCAGGGTCTGCCTCAATCTAATGCCTTTAAAACATTTATTAATAATTTGAATGATAGAATAATGTCTATCTGTGTATAAAACATGTAGGCAAGAAATGTCAGAAGTCACATTTGCTCAAAGACTGAGTTTGAAGAGGTTTTGGAATGGATAAAAAACTTCAACATCTTTTACAACTTCAAGCCCACAAAAGGTTGTTGCACACAGAAGGGCCCTGGGGTATTCTAGCATTGGAACTGACTCCTTTAAATAGTTACAGAATCTTCACTGGTGCAAGCTTGTAACTTAAAACAACCAATCGGAAGACCCCCAAAACAACCCAACCAAACATAAAAACCCCCACCAAAAGCAGGTATCAAGACTTAAGGAGAGTTGAAACAACTTAAGGGGCGAAGTTGGTCTAAGTTACCTTTTGATGTATATTTTATTTGATTGTAGCTTCATTTCAATTACATTCAGATAAATGAAAACTAGAAAGCAACAGATTAGAACCTGCTTTTGATCTCCTGAAAAACTTGACAATTGCTTGTAAACATTTCCAGACAAGACAGGTTAAAGTGAACAGCGTAAACATGCAAAGTTAATGCAGAAACAATCTGCCACTACTTTAAGCACCTCAAAGCATCAGAACTGATGCTCTGTATGCAGAATTCTTTATGAATGAACCAGTTCCTTGTGATAACAGAGGTATTATCCTTTCTATACATAATGAAAAACATTTTAAAGCTTTAACAGTTGCAGTAAAATTAATTCAATGCATCAACTATTGTGGGATCCTGTGGTCCCTTGGAAAAAAGGGCCACATAAAAAAATATTTTTGCTACTTTATTTCTCTGTATGTATGCTTTTGTTCTGCTTATGTGAATGGGCTCTACAGCCAACTAATTTGTGCTTAACTTCAAAATATATTTTTGAAGTGAAAGAATAAGACTGATATCCATGAGATGATTACTTCGCAGGATCACTGTTACAGGCCTGTATCAAAAAAAATTTAAACCACATTTTATGTTGAAAGTGTCATTATTCTACAATGGCTCCATATTTTACTTCAGGCAGATCTAATAGCTTTCTGGAGAGTCAAACTGAAATTAAGCCAAACTGAGAACCTGAAAATGTCATCTAATAAGTCTCTCCCTTGATTTCACCTGCACCCGGAGAAGCCCAAACCCACTAGGCCTCTGTGTGACGTCAAAGCTCTCTACACTGATGCAGACCCAGAACTGCTGCAAATATGTTGACATCAATCCCGTATCCGAAGAGGATGCGGAAACCAGGCGCGAGGGAAAGCAGACAGACATTTATGCTGTGACCAAGCATCAGTTACCTGAAAGAAAATAGGGAATGGTAACTTCCAGCAGAGGTCCTAGAAACACTTCTTTATTTTTCATGGATACAATCATTGCATAAATGCATAGCAAGACACTCCAGAAACTGCAACCAAATAACTAACAAATTCAAAAAACCCAACAATGCAGAAAAAGATTTTGTAACGCTGCAGTTGTCCTGGCTTCACAAAGGAATAACTTAACAGACATGGGCTTTTTATTTAAAGCAATTCTTCTTTTGCAACTCTTAGCTATATGTCAGTCCACTAGTCAAACTAGTAAATAAGTCTGTCCGTTTAAGAAAGGTATATAGGCATCTTAGCACACACATAATTAGATTAAGTGAAATAATAAATTTCTGCCATCGGGCTGCATTAAAAAAATAGTAGAGACCAACTGAACGCTTGAAAGACTAATAGGGATAAACAGAGACTATAATGAATATTAAGTGAAGAAATAGTTAACAGATATGTTTCAAGATAAGTTTGCCATACTGGGACCAGAATGAGAAAATTATCATACCATGCTAGCATAAAATAAACCAAGTATTTGAGGGACATCACAAATTGATAATTTCACAAACTTCACCTACTTTCCACTTGTGTTATAATACAGTTCCCTTTTCATAAACCGGGTGCATGCATATGTACTTTTAAAACCACGAATTTAACATAAACAATGAACAAATACGGTGACAACCATGGCAAACTAAAAAGGCCTAGGAATAGAGGCAATGTGTTATCACAGGCACTAAAGCAAAACCAAAACAAGATAGTAGAGGAAACAGCCTATGTAGAATTTTTCAATAGCACCTGGTAAGTGGTGGGGGGGGGGAGGTTTGTTACATTTTATTATTTTTTTTTAAATGGTTAGTTATCACTTGGCAAGACAATGATAAGCAGAAATTCATACACAGATCATCTGCCTAATAAAGGCTGTGAGGAACTGAAAAGAAAGCTACTTTTACCTTATGACCGGGCAACACAACAGCAAACATCAGTGTCAGCATATTCAAAAGCTTAATATATAGAAGATGGAAATTTAAATTATTTATAAATCTGTCAGACTGAATTCCAGGAGGAAAAAAAAATGAAAGAAATTTTGGATAGATGCATGAAAACTTCAGCTCAAGGTGCAGTCTTTTTCAAATTTAAGATGCAATTTTAAAAAAATAAATCAGATGGATAAATTATTAACTTAAGTAAACCACTGATACAGTCTATTCAGAATACCACATGCAGTACTTTTCACTCAATCATACAAAATTAGCAGAATAACAGCGATTTCAGAAGCAGCAACAACAACAAGTAACAGAGCAAAATACTTAAGAAAACAAAACATTTATCACATAAGGAAACCAATGGCTGGTTTTCTTCTCAGAGTACTGCTGTGCTGTTCTGTTTATTCTTGGGAAATGAGCTTCTGTGAAAGAAAACAGCCATCACTAGAGGGTGTCTCTTGATTTCCCCATGCAATCAATTCTGAAAACTGTTTGGACTCCATCTGTCAACAGTATATCACTTCCTAGCACAAGCTGGCATGGTAAGACTCAAAAAACATTCAAAAGAAAAGTACACAGGCCTTGAAAGAGCTGGAAACATCCCTAAACTGTAGATGTCTGTAACAAATACCGTATTTTGCTAAAATGAGTTTAAGGATCGTACATACATTTTATTTTTATAAACCTCGATGTTGATGAAAGAATAAGCATGTTTCACCTCACTGGATTTTGGTTTTATTGACTTTTTAATGCTCTGTTCTTAATCAGCTCTTTTATGCATCCTATTTAGGTAAGCCCGTAAAACCATGCAGTAAGATTCACAACATTAATGCTGTCCAAACTGTTTAATAGGAATATTGCAGAGATTCCACCAAAGAAATTGAAGATTAGTTTTCAAGTACCAGCAACCTCCACTCTTTCCAAGCCTGCAATTAGACATTCACTTCTACCAGCTTCCCCCTGCATCACTCTCTTGCAGTTTTCCACTTTGTGAATAAATAGAGTATTTCATATATGACAGTTAAAATAGCCAATCAATAAATATATATGCCATGATAAGCATGAATAACACTTCAAGCACAAGATATGAGGTTCACTTTCAAATATGTAAATACTGCATGTCTACACTTTGAAAGTGTTGTGTATTTTATGTGATAACATTTCGAAATCCACTCATGTTTAAATACTGTAGGAGCATCCCTTTGAGTGCAGCGCTGACTGTATGCATAATGCTCCGAGCTGACTTGGCACATGACAGACACACACAGACACTCCTCCATCCCTGCTCTAATACTGCGAATTAAAAGCGATCTTAAGGATGCTCTTCAAGGGCAAGAGTAATTAGCGCGCACCACGCTCCTCCCCTTACACGTGGATCCCGCTGCAATTTTTCTGTCTATGAGCTGAAGGCAATCTCAAAGTGGAAACGCTTAACCCAAGCAACCCCACTACGGCGAAGGCAACGCTGCCCCTTTGGCTCGGGGACACCACCAGTGACGGGCAGCCGAAAGGGTGCCGCAGCTCCCGCCTCTGGCTCAGCGCCATATGGAACATGGCGGAAGCGCGCCCCGCCCCCGGCCCCGCCCCGCCGCGGCCGTTGGAGAGTCACTCACCGCGCAGTGCCTGAGGGGCAGCGCCGGAGGCGGTTGCCGCCATCCTGCCGCCGCTGCTTTCCTCCGCCCGCGGCTCGGGGGGACCGACAGCCTCCGGCAGCTGCAGCGGGACAGAAGGGGAGAGGGACGGCGCATGAGTGAGGGGGGCCGAGACAGGACAAGAAGCGGCCCAGGGCCTGCAGCCGCCGCCGTTGGGACCCCAACCCTGAGGGGGAGAGAGCGCGCGCGCGCATGCGCACAGCTGCTCTTAGAGTCATGTGCGCATGCGCGGTAGTCGCAGCGGCCCGCCGGCAACCCGCGGGAGGGTCCCGCGGAGGCGGGGGTGGGAAAGGGGTCGCGGAGCTGAGGGTGCTCACCGTTGTCTTTCTCCTGTGCCTGCGAGTTGCCAAGGCTCTCCTCAGCCTTTCCACCTGAGCGGGGTCCTCATCCGGGAGCTCCTCCTTTCACAGAGAGAGAGGGAGTGAGCTGCGCTGTGGGGTAGAGGCTGGCCGTGTCCTCAGACCCACGGAAATAATCTCTGGTCTATGAAAATACCCGATTTAAGAAATTTTCCCTATGTATATATATAAAATATGTTCCACTGCTGCCATTGGCAGACTACAGTGCCTACGCTGGCTGAAGTTAGCACATACTGCTATTTGTTAGCAAGATTACTGCCAGCGCTAAAGCATCTTTCCTTATTGTTAGTTTATCTCCTCATGCCATGGAGAGGGGTTTTTTTTGTTTCTGGTTTTTTCCTTCTGATATTTTATTGACAAAGCACCAGGCACAGTTTAAACATGATGAAAAGCATTTCTACAGATGAGAAAACATAACTTCCTGGGTTTTGTAACCTACTCAAGACTAAATATATTTAACCAATAATCTGAAGATAATCAACTGATTGTTGGATCAATAGGAAATAGAATAAAAAACCACATTAAAGGTGCCTATTTCACAGCATATGGTATCTATGGTTGCAATGCATTTGCACAGAAATGAATAATTATGCACACCTGCATTAACTAGAATGGTACAGACTGATAATAGGATTAGCAAGAGCTTGCAAGACACTCTTGACTTACTTATTTAACTTTTCTCAGTTACATATATAAAAGATAACTATAACTCTCAGTGAAAAATGATCATACACCATTTTTGTCGCAACAATCTGGGCACTAACCTCCATGATTATCGTCTGGGATTCTTCACTGGGATTCATCTGGTTGGTGGCTGACACCTGGCTGTCACAAGCAATGCAGGAATTACTCATGAGAGATGCAATTTAATACATGCATAATGATAATGAGATACATTCCATGTAACCTTTGCACCCTGAACACTCAAATGACATACCATTTAACATACAGCCTTAGTATTTAAAAATCCTGATTTTTTTTTTTCAGAATGGAATGATTCAAAAATATATGTATCCATTTATTTAATTATTCCATATAATAGTGAATAATGTGGGCCTGTATACACTGTATGAACACTTTTGTTACTTTTTTTTTAATAAACAACCCACCTATAGTTTATAAAAGTCAGCTGCAAGATTCAGATCACAGAGGCATGTTCAATCCCTTTTTTGCTCCACTTCCAGCATTGGGCTTGCTTGGGGTTTCAATTTTACCAAACGTGGAATCCACCAAATCACTTCAGCTTTGTTTACACTAAAAAGTTGCTGTATTTGAATTCAAGCATTTAGGAAATTGTGAACTTTATATCTGTATAACTCAATGCATTGCTACTATTACTGCAGGTTCCTGTCCTGCATTACCTTTAACCAACAGGAAAGTGACCTCAGCTGTACTTGTTCCTGGCACAAAGCTTGCACCAACGTAGCTGCACTGGTGCAAAAGCTGAGTGCTGATGTACAGAGCTAACAGATGAAGTCACTCACAACAGCATAGTTTATTCTGGATTTCAAAATCCCCATGAAACAACTCGTGGGAGTAAGATGTGGGGCCTTTTTCTGTACCTGGCTAAATCTCCACAAGCAAGAGGGCTGAGACCTACACAGGTCACCCTTTGTTTCCCCACCCCTTTTTTGTACTGGGTACGTACAGGCTAGTGCATACTTGCCTCAAAAAATGTTTCCAGCCCAGGCTGAAATATGAAGAGTGATCTTTATATACCTCTTTATCTCTTAGGAGATGCCTAATAAAAATGCAGAAGAAGCAGAGGAGGAACAACATGGTTATCTCCTGCCTGAGGCTTAGCCCTTACCAGCTACTAGCCCCAAGGATTTTCAGGTTTGTAAATAAGTCTCAACTTGTACAAGGAGCTGAACGCACCATAAACAAGTGGTTTTCTTACACAAATGTGACTATCTCCCAAACCACCTGTGCATTTGCCTCAGCACCAATTCTCTCAGTAAGTATCTCACACCAGGGCTAAGGGTGATGTACCCAAAAATGGCAACATTTACTTGCTGCAGACAAGGTTCATCAAATACCCTCTTCACAGCACAAAAATGCAACGGCATTTTCATTACTTGGCACATAAACCTCTTTTTCATATCAAGCTTTATGTATCAAATTTAAAGAGTCTTTCCTAAAGGCACATGTAAATGGAGAATGCTGGCAACATAGCAGAAGGGCCTTATGGCCACTTTCTGTAACAATTTTCTAGCATTTCTTGAAGTTAAGTACTACAACAGGCACTTTAAAATGTAATAAACAGCCGAATGCAAGAACTATAAAGCTCTCCATTAGCTCAGAGACCGTTTCCAAAGCAGTTAAAACTGACAACAGAAATGCAGTGAAGTTTCTCTCACTCCTCTTTAAAAACTTAATTACATCAAAAATACCTAGGAAATAATTTTGCAGATTTTGGATTCTTAAATCTGTCTAATTCATGCAAACACTCAGAATGCAATGATATCGAAACAGATCTAAAGGAAAATGTTTGTTTCCTACCTGGGTTTTCTTATACAGCAGCTTTCAGAGTACAGACAAGAGCCAAGCACAACACTCCCCCTAGCAACACAGCCTCAGCTTTGCTTTTTAAAGAGGAAGAGTCAGATTCTCCTCCTCAAGCCACTAAAACAGTTCCGGAGGACTTCTTTTTTGTAAACAATGTCTTTTACAGTAAAAGGGAAAGTCATGAATAAAGTATGGGGGGATGAAGTGGTTGCAGCTCCTGCAGACAGCAATGCATTTTCGGTTACTGCAGTGACTTGAAAAAAAAAAATACCCATGGTATATTTTTGGAGGATGAAGGATGGTTATTTCAGACTGAAATACAATAAAGACAGTCACTCCTCCTAACTTTAAGTACCTAACTTTGCTAAATTATCTGACTTAATTTCTGTGTACTTCTGTAACTAGAGGAGAGACACAGACTCTTCTTGGGATGTGTGTGACTCAGAGCAGTGATTCCTGAATACCAATCATTTGCGGAAGAGCCTGTCTCACTCTGTTGACTAAAGGGAGATGTTAAACCTGTACTTCAGACTATATGCCAACATTCCAGCAAATAAAAAAATGTTTAGATTAATATTAATCTGAAAAAAGTCCCTTATATCAGTCATGTAGGGATAAATCCTTGAAGTGGATGCTTAGTAGCTAGTTGTTTTCCAAGTGCTGTCTCTGTTTTCCAAGGCATTAAAGTACTCAGAGTATTAACCGAAGCCGTACCAGGGGGACGACGATGCATTATTCTGTACAGATGACCTTTACAAATCAGCATAAGCCTCAGCAAACTTCTTAGCATGTCATTTTGGGGTAAAGTAATGAGAAACATAGCAGAGTTAAAAAAGGTAGTCTCTCAACAGCTGTAATTGGCAAAGGCAGGCTTTTAGCCTGTGCTGGTTTTGCCTGGGATAGAGTTAATTTTCTTCATAGTAGCTAGTACGGGGCCACGTTTTGGATTTGTGCTGAAAACAGTGTTGATAATACAGAGATGTTTTCGTTATTGCTGAGCAGTGCTTACACAGAGTCAAGGCCTTTTCTGCATCTCGCCCCCCTCCCCCAGCGAGTGGGCTGGGGGTGCACAAGAAGTTGGGAGGGGACACAGCCGGGACAGCTGACCACAACTGACCAAAGGGATATTCCATACCATATGATGTCATGCTCAGTATATAAACTAGGGGGAAAGCTGGCCAGGGGGACCATGGCTTGGGCTGGGCATCGGTCAGAGGGTGGTGAGCAATTGGTTTCATTTGCGTCACTTGCCTTTCTTGTTTGTTGTTATTTTCCGTTTCATTACAATTTTTATTATTATTTTCATTTTATTTCATTTCACTTACTAAACTGTTCTTATCTCAACCCATGAGCTTTCTTGCTTTTACTATTCCTATTCTCTCCCCCACCCCGCTGGGGCAGGGGGGGAGTGAGCGAGCGGCTGTGTGGTGCTTAGTTGCCGGCTGGGGTTAAACCATGACACCATGATTAAAAAATGTATCAGTAAATGCCCTGAGTCTAGGGAAGGCGGACTGCAAAACCAAAGTAAGAAGTAAGACAAGTCATAACTTTATAAAGTTATCAATATACTTTAATACTTCCATAACAGAAAAAAGAAAGAGATGAAGTCTTCATTAGGGTGGTTCTAGAGCCTGCTTAAAGGGAAATATAATCCCACAACCCTGCTTCTTTGCATTTGTTAAATGCTCACAACCAGCTTATGCAGATAGTAGGAATGGCAGAAATATCAGTGCTATTAGATAGGTTGTAGAAATGTAGATTATCTTATACACAATTCCTAATTTTTATAGGTACAAAGCGGTTTATAGTTTTCCTATCAAATCTGCAGAGGGGTCTTTTCTGCTGCACTGAATTGTTAACAAAGTAATTTCTTGTGTTAACATGTGCGTTAGTATTTTTAGTACAACCAGAATAAATTATATTGGTGATACTAAATGGAGTTGTTATGAGACCTATTTAAAAACAGTCCTTATAACATCTGAAGGTCTGTTACTGCAAAGTTTTAGTAGCTGGAATCACATGAAAAGAGATGGCTAAATTGTTTCCCATTTCTGAATACTGTTGTAAGAAGGAGATCATGGGAAGAAGTAAACAGTCATAGTAAATAAAAAGATTTTAACTGCTAAAAGAGGAACTATCACGGCTAGAAGACACCTGACATGACAACAGCTTTCAAGAAGGGAAAGAAATGTAATCAGAAGACAGGTTTCTTAGGGTAACATATACAGCACACAATCTCTATTATCTGCTAAGTCTCACTGTATGTGGGACTGTGGAAATGATCCAGTGGGTGAATCTTCATACAAAGTTTTGGCAAGGACTTGGGTTCAACATCTTGTTTTGCTAATAAGACTGTGTCCCAACAAATTATTCCAGTCTCAGAAACAGTTGTACAAACAGTTCAAACGATGGACAAAAATGAACAGTATTATGTAAGGAACATTACTGTAATACCCTAAAGGAGCAGTGGGGGTCCTTTGCTTAACAGGATGGAAAGCTGCTTAAAACCACATGTCAGTACAATGACTTTACTCACAGGAGACATAGAGAATTCAAACCCCGTATGTTTCCTGGGGCAGAGAACAACTCATTTATCTCAGTCAGCATTATAAAAACAAAGGCAAGCCCAATGTCATTGATTATTCTGGACAGCAGATTTAGTGCTCCAAATAAAATGATGTGAGCCGCTCTACTTTGTTAGATGTGACACTGTCAAACAGTTATTTTGTTTTGGCACAGGCAGGTTAATCGGCAGCTTGTAATGACACATGGTGCAGGCTGCCCCAGGAGCGGGCAGGCTAAGGGATCGCAGACCCCAAGTTCAGCAGTCAAACAGTTTTAAAATGTAAGGTTTGGATTGCCATATACACTGTTTTTTACCCGCCTTGCCTTTTTACAAGATAAAACTTGTAAAACCAAATGAAAACAGAAGTGAAACTCCAAATCTTACAAGCCATTTACAACATTTACAAAATAAGAGCAGGTTTTGCTGTGTTCTTAGAATAGGAATATCAAATACTATGTGCAGCTCTACAGTGATCTCGGTTTCGTGGAGGTTACAAACAAGGGAGAACAAACTGGTCATCTTGATGATTTAAAACTGATCGCATCTTACTTCAACATGACAGAAATCACAAAATTTCCTGAAATTTGTCACGGGTGGAGAAGAAATCCGAGTTCATGTATCAGAATGTCTGACAGAGTGTGTGTAAATGCAGGTGGTGCATGGAAGGGACATCAGCATCAGTGGTAGGCAAGTTTTCAGATGATTAAAGAGATTATTCTTCAACTCAAAAATTTTAAATCCTTTCCACTGTCTTCCAAGCCTAGGGATAACATGTTGAAAGCAGAGAAAGAAAAGGGACTGCCGGTACATTTCCTTCATACAATTCACTCATTTCTAGAAATCCCATCTGCTTCTTGCTAAAAGTTCGCTTTAGAGCCTGCTGAGAATCATAGTTCATTTATGTTTTTCAAGAATTCAGTATTTTTTGTCCCTTTGTTAACATGACATGAACAAGGCTATTCTTTCACAGATATGACTTTACAAATATTGCATTACGTTTTGTATTGTATTTAGGATTTTGATGGGTAGTTTAAAGTTGAAAAGAAACAAATTTATAATTTTTTTGGTATAAGTAGAAACAGTCCAGGATACATTTAGGCTTTCTACACCTAAAATTAAGTATCCTTCAAAACTTCAATATTTCATATATACTTAAGTGTGTTGAATTTGGAGGCATGAGAGGGTTATCTAGCCTGCCTTAATATACTGTAAAACTTTTTGGAGGACAGCCAAGTTACTGCAGTTGAAGTTGTCCCAGAAGGAACTTGAGCAATACTTTACAAAAGGTCTGACAAGAGGTCACTTCCATCACTATAAGGGTACTTCTATGTTCTCATCATTCCACATCTTCTCTCTAATTGTGAGACATATAAATTGCCAAATCAAATTATGCCAATTTTTCCACTTTGCAGGTTGTTCTCCAAGAGCAGACATCTTACTTAACTCAAAGTTAAAGGCTACTCTAAGTTAGTCACGTAGATACAGGTTATGTGAAGACCTTCTTAAAGTAGGTGTCTAATACAGTGTCAGCAAGAGATTTACCCCACCTATTTCTTTGCACTGATGACAGGAGAGGTAACAACTAATTTAGCCTAGGCAATGATCTTTGAGCTTTTAGAGATTGAAGTCAGGTAAGATAAAATTTATACTAATACTTGCTGCTGCAGGAACAATCTGCATAGAGAAAAAATCTCCTTACACCTCATCCAGCAGGTAGTTGCTGGATCGTACCAAAATAATTATTCTCAGAGTTGGGGGATATAAGCCAAATGCCAAATGACCCAAGACACTTTTTTCTTTGTATATATTTACTATTAAAAAATATGTGTATAATAGGTCTAATTAATTTTTCTTTTGCTTTAGGTAGTAACTGTCATGAATTGATCTGATGTATGCACCTAGGACAAACCCAGGTATCAGAGACTGAGAATTTCGTGACAGTACTTGGAAATGTCTTCATGTTGATGTGAGGAAGAATCATGCCTCTGAAATTCAGAAATACTGACATAGCCTCAGTTTGGAGTGTTGACATAAGGAGTTACAGGGAAGTGAAGATAACCTCTAACTGCTCTCTGAGGTGAAATCTAAATGGTTTATACTGAAAGCAATAAATTGCTTCTTGAAAGCAATGTATTACTCATTGAGAAAGATTGTGGTATATTGCTTTCTCAACTTTTATTTTTCTCCTGTTTACTCTCCTGCAGTATTTCTTGGATGGGGTTCATCACCTGCTGAAGTACGTATATAAAGTAAGCCACATTTCCACATAAAACTGAAGTTCCTACTGACCAAATTGCCCAGTACAGTATCAGTATAGTTATCCTGAGTATGAATTACCTGCCAATGGATAAATTAAACCAACTAGGGAAAAGTAAATTATTCAGTAAATGTCTTAGTGAATGAATATGAACTGTACCTAGTGGGTGACCTGTGGAAGGTAAATAAAAATAAAGTATTATACAAACTGCACCAACTAATGAAATATACTTGGTAGGGAATGAAATAAGATGCTTGTCAGTTTTATATTTTTTTGCCTATCCCAACAGTACATAAATGGCATTAGGTAGATTTAAAAAAGATTTGAAGAATGTAGGTAATGTTCTCAGTACTGATATCCATTGGTAACTATTTCCTCTGTATTGTCTGAGAATTGTACAAGATTCTTCAGGACCTATTTCTCCTGAAAAAATTGTACAGCCTAGACCATAAGGATGTGAATACCAGTAGTGAAGAAAGTGAAGGTATTTGTTCGAAGTAACATGCTCATATCAGTTTGAAGATGGAGTTTAATGTTTAATTTATTATCTAGGTTAAAACTGTTCAACAATGGAACATGTGACTGACTTCTTCCTTGATGTCACTGTACCAGGTATAAAGAAAGTCTGAAAGAGTAAAAGATTGTGGGGAGCTATTTTGTTTCAAATAACTTTATTTTTCTTATGTATATTTACATACATATATCCCAAGTAAATATATCTATTTCTTTACTTATGAATCTCAGGAACACTGGTTTCCTGGTGGTCTCAGGTTTGTTCTTGCTGTCTCGATCAGGAAGCCCAAGAGTTGGTGCCGCAGCAAAGACACACTTCCTCCTGGGAGTTTCTCCTGGTGATACTAATTTCTCCCTGCTGATTGTAGGCAAAGTCTAGATGACTAACTTGTTCTGGATGCCTAATTTTATATGGTATTTTGGCACGTGTAGAATGACACATATATTGTGTAGAAATGTTTGATTAATTTCAAATTTAATCCCAAAGAGATTTTGCTCTTTGTTATCCTACAACATCGTGAAACCAAACCAGACCTCCCCACCTACTGGTGTAAGTAGTGGGAAGACTTCAGCCCGAGATATTTTCCATATAAATTCAAATTTAGACAGAGGAATACCCCTAATGAAATATCATGTCATCAAAGTTGAACTGCTTTCAAGTAAAATAATAGCAATAACAATGACTTACTTTAGGGTAACGTCTTGAGATCCTGAATGGGGGCAGGGACACATGCTACTTGTGTACATGTTGTCCATACATGTATTAATAAGTTTATTCTTGCCAAAACCTATAGGAATAATTCAACAGAATTACTTATTTTTAACAGTTCATGCCAAAATATTAAACTATTCAAATAAGAATCCAAATGGGAAAACTTAGGGAAGCTAAAATGATTTTTCTACGATTGTACAAACATAAATCCAAAATTATGAAGTAAAGGAAAGCAATAACTCTTGGCTTACTTATTCCCATGATGTCATTTTCAACATAGGTGTGGTTAAAATATTTCTTTTATATTTCATTCATTTTTACAAGATTATTACATGGAAGCTGTTTGCTTTTAGTTAGGATTGCAACCAGGAACATTTCACTATAAAGCTCTATTTTTTCTCTATTCAATTGTGAAAAATCATTTTTTTCTGAAAATTTCCGTATTTATTATAACTACCGAATGCATTTCTGTAGAGTCCGAAGAAAATCGGTCATACTATTTTCTTAAGTTTGACTTTATAGGAGATTTTCTAATTCTAATAAAAATTAACTTGTTACTTCTAACATAAACTTTCTGTTGATTCAAATGTCGTAAACCTATTTCCATATATTTTAAAATAAACATAGAATTAAATACTTCTATTAGTTGCTTTTGCTGCTTAATACATGTTATAGGTCCAATCCTGCATCTGTTGAATTATGCTTCTTGGAAGTCATGGGCCTGATACAGTTGTCTGTTCTGTCCTGCGGAGTTTCATTGCAGACAGCACTGAGCAATGCCGATAGTCTTTGTGCCTTGTATAGGCACTGACGGCTGTGAAGCATTAGCATCAATCATTGCTGTAAATGATGATTGGGCTGCATTTTGCACTCATATTGTGCTTAATTTGCAGGTGTATGAATGATTGTACAGCACGGTGATAAACTGAATCTGTAAGTGTTCTCTTCCATATTTTTCACAGGAAGCAGCCCTTGTATAACACTAATAAATTAGATGGCTAGTTAGAAAAATAATCCACTTTTGTCTTCTACCACACATCTCTCACTGTCAAATGAAATAAGGGTTGTACAGGCATTGCCAGTTTGATTTGTGGACAGGACTTTGCACCTGTTCACTGCATAAAGCAACAATCATGTACCCTAAGACATGCATGTTAATGTGTGGGGAAATGAGGGTGCAGATACAGGGTGCATAGATTAATGTTCCATACATAGCTGTAGTGCTAACATTTCCTCATTTTGCAATCTCAGTGGTATTTTTATGTAATTTTATTTGGTTGTAATTTTCTTAATTAAGTCAAGTACACAGAAAAACCCCAGAAATTTCCCTCCACCTTGGTCATAAATGAAGTAAGAGCAGGAGTTGTGCAACACAAACCACTAGCATTTGAAACTATCTGAATAACTGGTAAAAATAGCAGGTACTTGTAAATCTGGAATGAATAAAATAAGATTGTACATTCTTGGAAGGTAAGAACACCCAATTAAAGATTGCCACTCTTGACTTAAAGATGTTGAATGCTGGAGAACTCATGAAGTTCCTAGGTAATTTTGCAACGATTACCACTACTGGTAAAATGGGTTCCTCATTTCCAGTAGGAATTGGTACAGTTTCTTGCCAGTGGATCTTGCTGTGCTCCTATCTGCTAGAAGGAAGTGCCAGCTACTACCAGAAATTTTATCTCTGGATGGGTACATGCAGACTGTTATCAAATCACCTCTTAACCTCATTGACAAGAAAAATAAATTGACCCTATTACATCTATTGTGTAATCTGCATGGGTAGAATTACAACCTTTTTTTTTAATTTTCCAGTAAGTTTTTGAAACATTGACAGAAACAGCAGCTTCATAAGTAACTACTCCTTACTCGTACTTGTAATTCCATTTATCATACATCCAAAGGGCTGTAGCAACAGCCTACTCTGAATCCTCATATTTAGCTGACTGTCCATGAGGTCCCATGTACCTTTTCCAAGTTCACTGATTTCCTGAATGCAGTTTTTCATCTTGTGTGTGACCTACATTTAGTTCATTGCATTTGGCCATATTGGAATATAAGTAAGTCTGCTTTACTGATGTGACTCAGTTTGTTCCATATAATTTATTCTTGTTACTGGTTACTGTTCTCAGTTTTTTGCATTCCATAATTTTTTTCAGCAAAAAGTTTGTATTTTCTTCCACATTTCTCATAAAGATACTGAATAGCATTGAAAGAATAGCAAACCCACTTAGAATCACACTGAAAATACCCACGTTGAGTACTGATTGTCTATTTCCAAGTTTTCAGATCTCCCAGTTTTTAATTATTTTATATATTTAATACCTTTGTTCTGTTCTTTTATGACTCTCGTTGGGCAGTCCTCAGCTAGTACAAATCTTCATGTATTTATTAGGAGGTTAGTTAATTATGAATATAATTTTGTTGGTGTAAGTATCAGATAGGACTGTCCTGGTGACCTGTTCAGCTGCATGCTGAAGCAGACATTCCTATTTTATTCCTCTCAATGTTTTCTCTGTTTTTAATGTATTTCCTGTCTTAAAATGACCAAAGATGATATTGCCGTCAGTTGTTCAATTTTACTTTAATGTCATATACAAAATATCCATTCTACATTACAACTTAATATATTTTATATAAAATCCAATGTACAGTATCTTAAATTTGTTTAAATAGTATTATAAATGTAACTTTCAGGAGGAGTTAGTCCTGGAGTGATGCAGTCTTTTGTTAATTACAGTTCCTTTTGATATCCTTGCTGTTCGGTAAAAAATCCAGCTCAGATTCTAGAATGATCTTTATGAGCTCAGATTTGGTTCCTGTCAAAGCAAAAATAAACTCCCAGATTATCTGTTTTTCACCTTTGTGTCCCCCACACAGCTAGATACTATCCTGTGCTGGGGTGTCCAGTTTGAATGTCATTTGACATCATCTGCTTCAGAGCTCATCATCCGATAAAGCATCAAGGTAATCTGTATCAACGTATAAGAGAAATCCAGAAAACAAACTGTCTGCCCATGTTGGATCAGAAAAGAGACCATTTTGGTCAGTGTAGAAGATCTCAAGCCATACTTCGTCTTCTGGCTGAAGGTAGATCACTGTGGATCCAGAAGCTACATCGTGGTTGCCTGTGTTCGCATCAAATGTCTTTATCCGGTACTTCCCATTGTGAACCAGCCCAATTGCAAGATGTTTGTTTGCTAAGGTGATATCATAAGAAAAATAATAAATCCCTGGGATGGCACAAATAAACTTCCCTGTGGAAGGGTTGTAATGGTCCCCCTCGTTGAAGAGGACTTTATTGAATACAATTGGTAATCTTTCCTCTGGGTAGCTGGTGGTGATGCCAACAGAAAAGGCAGATTTCAGCACTATCTTTCCACACTTACAGACCCCTGGTGCACCTGGCTCTCCTCGGTCTCCTTTATCTCCCTTAGGTCCAGGTGGTCCAGCTGGACCTACTTCACCTTTGGCACCAGTCAATCCTCCAGGTCCTTTTTTACCAGACTGACCTTGGTCTCCTTTCTCTCCAGCTGGTCCTAATGGCCCAGTCTTTCCTCTTAAACCTTCAAAAACATTTTAAGTTAGTTAATCGTTGCACATATCATCTCAGTAAATGATTGTGTGGGCTACTGTGTGTGTCTGAACAAACAAGAAAAACATGGTCAAAATTTCAAAATACTCCAAAACTACTTTCAAAATTTTCTAGTAAGTTTGTGAAAGGAATGACAGGTTGGAACAGAGGACCAGGCTCCACAGCCCGGGGGTCCTTCGTTTCTATATTCCTACTTTTCTTCATATGTCTTGATTACACATTGAAGAATTTTATACGTAATCAGTCCGTTTCTGATTGAACTATGGGCACTGCTGATGGGAAGGACAGCAGCGTGGCTACCTATATAATGATACTTGTACAAAAATATCTCTTAGTGTTTGAGCATTTATAGTGTTTACCTAAAAGCCTGCTAATCTTTTATTCCTGGCTAATGGCACAAATGAGACTATTTATTTGACACCACAAATGCTTCATTTTTCCCAAACTTTTTTCTTAGCACCTATGCACAGGAACGCTATGCATTTACATTTATTTACACAAATTTCAGTATATGAATATTAGACATGTCTAAAATATATCTGCATATTTTCTTTCTCTCTCTATATGCACATTCATCACATTTAAACCCACAGGCACATACACACATTCATCATGTGTATATAAATATATATGTATAACAGTGACAATGAAAGGTCTTACTTTGTTGTACTACTGTGTTAGATGACACAAATATTCAATACCTGCGCTCCCCTTTTCACCTTTTTCTCCCTTCCTGCCATCTCTACCATCTCTTCCTGGAAGACCAATGCGTCCGTGTGGCCCTGGGGATCCACCGGCTCCAGGGGGACCCGCAGGGCCTGGCAAACCAGGGATGCTACAGATATATCTGGTGTAGTAATTTTCTCCTTTGAACTGGCTTTGAAGAGGTTGTTCGCTTGTATAGATGGCAAAACTTGTAATGTAAAGCAACACAAACATCCTTGGATCTAGAAAAAATACATACGAACAAGACTATTTATGCATATTATGGCACGCTAGTCACATAGAGATGGCTCTGAATATGCGAATAAGTGTGACACTGCGGTGCATTATGCACAGGTACACGTGCAGAGATCAACCTGGGATTTCTGCATTACCAGAATCCATGTAGGAGGCAAGGAGGAGAGTCTGTCAGGTTGGACCATTTTCTGGTCACCGTATATGTTACTGTAGGTCTTTCAAATAGCCTGTAGACTGACATAGTATAACTGGCGAATACCAGCTTTTTTGGACCAAATTTTGACATGTTAAAAAAAGAATCTGGATTTTTGAATGCAAAGTCCTTTGCTTGCGTAGTTTATTTTGTCTTTAGGACCTATATAAGTTTTACAGAGAAGAGGCCTCTTGCTGGAGGGAGTTATAGCTGTGCTAGGAGGATGTGCCCGTAGGAGCAGTCTCTTCTAGTGAGAACAAAGCCTACACCTTCATTTCATTTTGAAATTTGCCCTTATGGTTACAAATGAATCTCCAACCTGAATAACTGCAGCAGAAACTTGCTGAGTCTGCAGAAGGGATACCAGTAAGAGAGCTACAGCTTCGTGCCTGGCTGGAAACCCTGATGACTGCAGCACAAATAACCACTTGACCCTAATCGGGTCAGGTCAAATCAGGCAGCTGCCCTGCAGGGAACGAAATAGTGTGAATGGGCTGCTGACAGGTTGGGGTTTTTTAAACCTGGCTTGGACTGTCATATGAAATGGACTGAGTTGCAGTATATTGCAAGAAAATTGTTTAAAGCTTTTTATATAATATACGAGTGTTTTCACAAACAATTGAATGTAAATTGGATTTCTCTGTTCCACTATATATTGCGAGACTAAAGAAAAAACACTGTACAAACAGTAACATGCTGAGGACTTGCAGTACCTGATGTACAAAGGTGTCTTAAATTAGTGTTGCATTAGCAGAGAGTCGGTCATGGGTCAGGTGAGATTTTGCAAGTCAAGCTGGTTTTTCTAGTTCCCTTGCTGGCTTCTCAGAAGACTTGTGTGGGGTTTTTTGTTGGAGTTGTCCATTCCTTCAGAGCTAATTTACAGCATTCAAGGAAATCGGAGTCCACTGGTTTCTGTGGGGAGAAAAAGAAGAAATGGAGTGCAAGATTCAGAAAAATATCTGTGTGAAATACCATCTACCTTTTTTTACAGTGAAACTCAAGATTCATTCTCAAACTCGGAGTTAAAGAACTTGCAAAGGGAATTAAACTAGAAATTGTTGTTCCCATTCCCTTCTCTGTGATACTGATTGGCATGGACTGATATAAAAACCCAAACCATTACATTTATCTGCAGTTCATGATATTTCAACTGGTATATGGCATGGTCAAATCTATTCAGCAGGGAAAAGGACCAGCTTATACACATACACAGTCTTTATGAAGAATCTTTTCTGTTTTGCAGTGTAGAAAATTAGAAACTGTCTTGGTATCAATGGCAATGCAGAAAAAAGCATGAAAATATTGTTTGAGAGAAATAAGCAATGCTCCAAAATTCTCTTCAGTGATGTATATTCTGCTTTTCATACTAAGCATCTTGTATCAAATTGGTGGAAACCAAACTATTAATTTTGCTGTCATTTGATAAAGCCTTACAGTACAGTCAGGCACAACAGCCTCCAAGAGTGGATTAACATATGAATGCTTAACATTACAGCAGAGCAGCAAATGATAACTCCAAGGCAGTAGTTAGTTACAAGCACAAACTTCACAGCGACGTTTGCTCTGAGGTACTACTGAGTGTACCCAGATAAAGCTCGTGGATTTTCATAGGACTTAAATCAAGGACAACAAAGCTCTCTGCAGAGAAGAACAACTTTAAGCACTTAGCCAGGAGGGAGCAGCTTGCAGGGAGTTCATGCCTAAGACTGCATATGCATTTTACACAAAGCTGATGGATAAGAGGCAGACACGACCTAAGCATCAAGGGCTGGAACAAAAACTGCCCTTTGCCAGATGAAAGTCTGAATCAGTAGGCTAGATGTTCCCACACTGCGTTGTGCGTAAGCCAAGCAAAAACAATCTCAACAACTGCTGGTTTTGCTTATGTTCAGGATCTTTTACAAATCAAAGTAAGAGCCTTCACACAGCTGCTCCCGTCACTGGCTAGCCAGTACCTTATTGATACGTGAAGCTGTCTCCAGCTCCCAGACCTCCCCTGCTGTTCTTCTCATGTGCCTACAGGAAATTAATTAGTCTGGGACATGTGTTTCTGCTAAGGCCATGGGAAAAAAGTCATTTGGGGAAGGTGAGCGGAATGGGGTTGTTGAGATAGGGATGTGCCTTAAATAGCTGGGGCATTGTGGTTGGAGAACCAATTTGGGAAGGAGAAGGCATAGAGGGGAACATGTGGAGCTTTCAGCTATGGGTTGGGGGTTGTAAGGAGTAATGGGGCTGTGAAGCAGAATGGTGGGACTGCAGGAAGGGGAACAGAGCTGGAACTGGGAGAAAATGGTGATAATGTTCAGGTGATGATGTTTACAGTCCTGAATTTAGGCTTGGCGGGAATACAGAAGGCTGCTTCCAACAGTGGCACTCAACAAACGGCATTTGGGAAACCATGCATTAGGCCACAGAATCAGGACTTCTCTTGCCCTTTGACTTCAGACTTTTGCATATCTTCCTGTGTAATGGTCCAGTTTTAAAAGGAGGGGTGGAAGGTGCCTCTCTTTGTTATTGCAGCAGATTCTTGGAAAGTGTGAATCTCCTTACACCAAGGAAGGATGTACGGTGTTGAACCCATGCCCCCTGTTCCCTCGTGAGTGCTCTAAAAGGTAAATTAATGCTAAAGGTGAATGATAACGTATGGCCATGCTTTTGAAATTTCAGGCTGAATTAGGCCAAAATCAGAGATTTCAGTTCACCTGGGCTTATGAAGTTAAAGGGTGGAATAGACCTCCCAGATCACTTTCTCAGGAGTCACCTATGTTGCAGTGAAATACTTGATCACAGAGAGTTAACTGGTAGGCAGAAAGCGAGTCATAAATTACACTTTGGTCCTGGCTTCTGGTTGTCCTTTTCAAAGATACAAACTCTTGTCCATAAACTGGGGTAGGAAACAGTGTCATTTATATATGCCAAATAATTTTTCTTCAGGGAAAACCAACACTTGAGGAGTTCATTTTTTTTTCCAAATATTGAAAGCCAGAACAAGCACATGGTATTCTTGTTCACAACAATAACAATCATCTTCATCAAAACCATCACCAAAAATAATAATGAGAATGATAAGAACTCAGGATTAGGATAATGTTATTCCAAGTTTAGAAAATGGCATTTCAATATGTTCCAAATCCACTAGGTAGAGCAAGAGTGCATGCCAAGGCATTCACTGGAAGACGATGGACATGCTGATCAGTTCCAATGTGCAGTGATTTTTGGAACAGCTTTTCTAAGTGAGGGTGGCAGATTCATTTGTTTCGTCACTGTTCAAATTGCACAAGCAGCATAATCACTGCGCTTGTGCATAAACCCAAAAGATCATCTGATTCATTCGATATTGGAAAAATATTAAAAAAGCTATTCGGGACCTAATACCTTCTTGCAGTCAGTTAAGGTGACAGATCTAAAGAATCAAAAGAAGCATCAGAAGAAGCATGGCCAGCAGGTCGAGGGAGGTGATTCTGCCCCTCTACTCTGCTCTGGTGAGACCCCACCTGGAGTACCGTGTCCAGCTCTAGTTCTCAGTACAGGAAAGACATGGACCTGTTGGAGTGGGTCCAGAGGAGGGCCACAAAAATGATCAGAGGGATGGAACGCCTCTCCTAGGAGGAAAGGCTGAGAGAGTTGGGGTTGTTCATCCTGGAGAAGAGAAGGCTCCAGGGAGACCTTATTGCGGTCTTTCAGTACTTAAAGTGGCCTTATAAGAAAGACGGGGACAAACTTTTTAGTAGGGCCTGTTGCGATAGGACAAGGGTTAATGGTTTTAAACTAAAAGAGGGTAGATTTAGACTAGCTGTAAGGAGGAAGTTTTTTACAATGAGGATGGTGAAACACTGGAACAGGTTGCCCAGAGAAGTGGTCTATGCCCCATCCCTAGAAACGTTCAAGGTCAGGCTGCATGGGGCTCTGAGCAACCTGATCTAGTTGAAAATGTCCCTGCTCATTGCAAGGGGGTTGGACTAGATGGCCTTTAAAGGTCCCTTCCAACCCAAACTATTCTATGATTCTATGATTCTATGATTCTGTGATCTGCCTTGAGAAGATACTCTGTATGTTACATTCCCATTGAAACTAGGTGCTGGGCAGGGGGTCTTTAACATCAAGCCTTTAGGAAATCTCACTTCATTACTAATATACTCAGACTATCTGATTAACATTTTGTTAAGCTTAGGAATTAAGGGATTGTAGCAAATTCCCAAGTTGGAGACTTCCTGGTATATGATCTAACCTTCCTCTCTTGTCCAGCTATGCAGGTCTTAATTCTAAAATTTACTAATTGGCATTGTTTTGAAACAATTCTAGAAGATTTCCCAAATATCTGTTATAAATAAAGGCTGGGTCAAAAGCCAGTAATTATTAATCACAAGTTATCCTGGCTGTGTTCTTACTTCTGTCTTTCCTTGCTAGCTTTGAATTCATGTCCAATACATATGCACAACTGTTTGAGAAGGAGAAGATGATGTGTTGTAACTTCCTTGTGCGAAAAGATGTAGACGAGAAGTAGCGATGTTCCTGGGCCTTTTTTGTCTGCAGCACTGGCAATGGCTTAGGGGTGCAGAACAAGATAGTTTATACATCCTCTGGCTTTCAATAGCAAAGGCCCCTACTACCTCAGATCACTACCTTGCATCCCCACTGTGGGATGTACAGACCTTCCCCAGTTCTCCCATCCAGGAGAGCTGTGGTAGCAGAAACAAGGTGGAGAAGGAGGTAATAAGTCAGGATGAGAAGCAGGGAGAGACACCCTCAACAATTAACTTGAAATCTCACTAGCTGTGCCTGTCTTTTCCCTCTCAAAACACGATCCACAAAAATCAGTTGTGTCCACATGCCTGAAGGTTCCAAACCTGCCATTCAATTTGCCACCAACACTAACCTTTCTACAATGCCTCAGAAACAGTGGCTTGCAGTTTAGCACACCATGATCTGCAGTTTCTTTGCACCGCATGATTTTTATGCTATTTAAAATACAAGTCTTAATTTTGGATTTTTTCCCAGGTATTTTACATTGATCATCCATCTTACGCTGGGCACAGGTTTATGCATCTCCCAGCTTGTTTTGTGTCATGGGGGCTATGCTGGACTTCCAAGGCTCCATCTGTAAGACCATGCCTTACTCTAAGGAATCAAGACCACAGCTGGCCACCACCATGCTCCTTGGGCTAGCTACACAATCCAGCAATCTTCACATGGCTTTACATTGTCTTTACTTCCCTTGCGTAAGAAGGGGAGAGTGACCTGACACTTTTTGAGCAGTCTGAACTTTTGATTCCCAGTCCCAGAATGGCTGATGGTGTCCAAAGGGATCAATCAGCCAATGGGAAGGAATGTTAGCTAAATATTTCTGAGAAAACAATCCTTAAAGGCCTTATTAGCAATGCTGACGTTTAACAGTCTCACTCGCTTAATTTTGTACTCAGTCATGTTTGAACAGTCTCCTTCATAACTACATTAAATGCAGTCAGATTCTACCATGTCTCAAGCTTTCATGAAAAATAGAGTGCTTATAATCAAGACCAGCAGTTCAATGTGTTTGATTTTCAAAATATCAAAGGAGTGGGAGTCATTTTATTTCTCAGTGTCTGACTTGAAACGTAATTTCTCTTTCTGGTTCCAGCCATTCCCATTATTTGGAAGGTTGTTTTTCCTGAAAATGCCCTAGAAGCTGGTCAAGGCATGTATCAGTGAGATAGTCTGACTCAGCTGGGGGGAATTTTAACATAAGGGCTGGCAGGCAAAGCAGTTTCGCTGCCAGCTGTACCAGCACACACAAATAAATGAAACCTGACAGAATTTGTCTTGACAGAGAGCCGAGAAGCTAGGCCAGTTGCTTGCAGTTGGCAATTAACACGGAGACAATAATACGTTTGCTTGCAGCGTAGAGAAAAATGGCCAGGATTAAACACTGGAAGACTTGGGATACAAGTGTCCCTCCCCCTTGGGTACAGGCTTCTTTAAAAGGTTTCCTCTATTTTCTTAAAATAAAAAAAAAAAAGGAGACAGGAGCCATAAATCACAAGCTGTCTTCAGGGATGACCTGCAATTTGCAGGGTTAGTTATGAATCTGAACTGGAGTCAAGCATGTGGAAGTATGTAGGCATCTAAATATGTGGATAGATGCCTGGAGTAGTGTGCCCATCTCCCATGGAGTGCCTTTCAGTTCAAGCAGGCTTCCTCTTCTTAGTTCCTCCCCAGCCCTTGCCAGGAGAATTTCTATCTCCTATCTTAGATCATTCTGCTTTATCAACCTTGCGATGATAGGAGAGAAATGGAGAACAGACTGGAAAAACCATTTCGGATGGCACGGAAAGAGGAAAAACAGAGGGCACACAAAGAAAATGTCAGACTGAAAGGCACATGAGGAAAAACAAGAACAGAAATCATAGATTATCGCCACAGGTCATAGAGGTCGGACTTCCACTGCCTTGAGCCTTGTGCTCACTTGTGTTCACACCTGGGCTTTGTGAGCAGAAGTCCATAAAGAGCTCCCGTCATGAGAGCAATCACTTTGCACAGGGGTGGATGATGGGGTCCAGCCAGCAAAGTTTGCTCAGGACACACACAGCAAGAACAACTTTGGGAACTTCGCTGGATTTCTGGCTGAATATGTTCTAGTCCCTGAGCATGGCTTAGTTCTCATCCCCTCAAGGGATCACGGACACCTCTGAAGATGGATTCTCCTTCACCAAGTTGCTCCCTTGGTGACAGCACATTTTACCAAAGAAAGAACTGTGTTCACCATTTAAAAAGATAATCGTGCAGAGCAGAAAGCTTCCAGACCCTGAAAGGGACACTCCTCCCCCAGCACATTGTTTTCGTCTGGACGTTCATCAAATGATATCACCCGGGCAATGTGCCTTTCTGGGAACCCTGCGGAAAAGTAGGCATCCAGCCAGGGACTACATTCTACATCAAACTAGGCAAAGACCAAAGGAGCAATTTTAATGCTTGGGCGGGACTAAGCTGGTTGATTTCCCCTGAAGCAAGTTGGGGAAGGCTCCCATAAACTTCTCTGCCAGAGGAGCAGCCGAGGCTGTGACCTGGGGCAGGGAGCAGCTGTGTTCAGCTGAGTGGCAACCTCCTGCCCCTGTTCTGCTGTACATGGAAGGGGACATCTGTCCTGGGCTTGACATGAGTAAAATTCTTCACACTGCAAACAGTCATAGTTAAGTTAGTTAGCAATATTTTTAAGTGTACAAAGGCTCTCTCTGCACTGCTGGTGCAACACAGCAAGCCATTAGCTTTTCCAAGAGGGGAACTGGAAATTTTGCCTGCGTGGGCAAATCCCCAGCTAGAAATGGCGTGCTAAACACTGTGGTCCCTTCAATCCAGGTGATATTGTAAACAGTCCTTAACGTGCTGGGGAGTGCAAAGGTAGGGTAAAGAATAAATTTTCTAACTTCAAAATTTGGATAAGTATTCATGTCCGACAAGACTGTGGAGGACTAATTAGTTTTTATTTATATGACACTTAGAAGATGGAAGGCATTGTAGAAACCTTATAGTATGAATTTAATTATCTTAAACCACTCTGAATTTTATTACTGAGAGTTTATATGTTGCAGCATAAAAGCAGGAATTTCTGAAGCGCTCCATGATAGCCAGACTGTTCTCCCAGGAATGGCAAAACTGCACAACAGAGCTCAGATAATACCAGTCCTGAAGAAAACTCACTACACCTCCCAGGTTCCTGCTTGAGAACCTTCAAAAGATAACTGCACAATTGTGCATTTGAAAACAGACGTCAGAAAATCAGCATTCTGGAATGAAATATTCCTGGGTAAGAAATAACTTTGTGGTGCTAAGATCTTTGGGCTGAATTTACAGAAGTTCCTATAAGGGCCAGCTTTTACATATAACTTTCACACATAGAAAATGCATCTTGGGGGGGAATTGGGTACCTAAGTCCAAATGAATGAACCATAAAACCTGGGCATACCTACTGGAGCACGAGAGGCTGCCTTAGCCTAGAGTTTCTGAAGAGGGTCTCTCCAGGCACATCTGCAGGAGCAGCGCTGTGCAACACAGATGCTCAGGACAGCAACGTGAGACCCAGGCTGTGCACACCTGACATAGCTCAGCGCTCAAGCAACCTGTAGCCGTGAAATACTGCTAGCTTTCTTGCAGGACTTCGTCCACAGGGCACTGCACTATCCACTGCCCAGAGGTCTCCCTCTTCTGATCCTTGGTGCACTGGTGGCATGTTCAGGAGCACCAAAGAGAGAGCCTCAACATGAAACTGGAGAGTCAAACTTAAGGGAGAGGTTGTGGCTGTGAAGCTGAATCTCACAGAGGTGTGAGTCTTAGAAAGCCGTGTCTCATCGGCACAAACGATAAATGCATTTAAAAGCTTAAGCCTTAGTGTAAATCAGTGGGCCTTGAACTTCTGAAAGCCAAGGGCATTTTGAAAATGGCACGAGAGCTTTGAAGCCTCACGTGCTTTTCAAAATGCCACCCACATTAACGTATGTCCCCAGCCTCTGGGACTGCCAGGCTCTCACATCAACCCCGGTGGTGTCCTCCACACTGGTGTTCTAAATTGTCAGTGCAGGAGATAAAAATCTGGCCTCAAAATCAGCATACTTTCCTGACTGTGGCTGTTCTGAGAAAAATCCTGTTCTCGTGGAGTGAGTCTACCTCAAAGCTATTACTTCAACAGTATTACTTCTATATTTATGCTGGAATAGAAAAAAGAGAATTTGGCCTGGTTTAGTCACATGTGTGATTGTTATGGTTAATGTCAGATTCAGAAGATTGGAGCCAAGAAGATACAAAAATAGAATGAAATTTATGTAATGTCTGCTTTTGGGTAATAGCATGTTTTTAAGTATGCTTTTTCCTGATTAAATCAAACCTTTAAATAACAACTTGATTTTCAGTGAGGTTGACCTCTTTACGAGACTGAAGGACATGCACGTTAGAAAGATAGCTCTAAACAGTTTGGAGCTGTAAAATAGAATTCCATTTAAATTCTGTATGGTATAGTATTTTCTTATTGAAACAAAGACTTGTGTTTCCACAGAAGAGCAAAAGGGACAATGGATCCTGCCTCCCATCAGGCTTCACAGGAACACCAGCTCCACCCAAGCCCACCCTCCGGCAACCCCGTGGGTACTCAGCAAGCACTCACACAGGACCTGCGTTTCTGGTTGATACGCCTGATGTTCTACAACTTCACATCTTGTGGAAGTGTTTGTGTCGGGCAAGGGCTGGCTGCTCCTTGGGGCTGGGAGTGATGGAGCTCCCCAGAGGGTGGCAGGGCAGGGTCTCGCCAGCCAGAGCCCGTCCCATCACCCCAGCAGGGACCAAGGCAGCTGGAGGCAGCCGGGGGCACCCCCAGCATCCGAGGCCAGGCCAGGATGTCAGCCTGTGGGTGGGGGTCAGCTGGGCTGAAATGGGGTCCTGGATCATGGGCAGGGTGGTGGGACACCCCAGGGGAAGCTGGCAGGGACAGTCAGGGATATCAGTGCCCGCATGTCTCTGACAGTTTGTACTTATTCAAAGAGGAAAAAAGCATTGTGATCCCAATCTGGTAGCATGAGTCCGCTCTACGCATGTGGAAATAACAATTTTCAGCACAAGGTATTCAAAGGTTTGTTTAACTCCATATGGATCCTTACCCCTCTCCCCGCTGCAACATTCGCTGAGCCACATAGCCAACTCGTGTCCTTCAGGATTTGCTCTTGCTTTCATCATTCTCCTGATGAGAACCATTTCTATGGTGGACTGTTTGGATTTGCAGGGTCTCAGTCTGAGTTGTTTGGGTTTTTTTAATACATAAACTGCTATATATTGTGAAGATGTAAGTGTCAAGCTTGCTTATTTGAAGAAACGTTTGTGTTGTTCTTACAACGCATTGAAAAATCTAAAATCTGTTGTAAGGGCTTTTTCTTATTGAGGTAACACTGACACTGATCTTTTTTCATCTGTATTTCTGACTTGGACATTTCAGTCAGGTAGCTTTAAATCTCCAAGAAAACAGCTTATGAAGAAAAAAACATATTATCTCATTTATTTGTTTTCTAATTTGTACAAACCTTGAAAGTGAAAAACTCATGCTGTTGTATAGAGCACTGGAGAGTCTATCAATCTGTTTTGCTAACTACTATAGCCTACTATATATCCTAATTGCAATTTATCCCAACAAGTCTTTAAAAAGAGTTTAACAAGCATAAGATACTGAGGAGAGGAGAGAAGCAAAGAGGAGAGGCGAGAAGAGAAGCAAAGTGAAGAGCTTTGTCATCTTTTGTTTGACACAAATTTGTCTGACAAGTTTGTCTGACACAAATTCACTTAGAAGAATGACAGTTTTTCCTGTGATATGATAACTTCAATTTGGTACACATAATCATTTGTCAGCCTGATTCTGTACGTACTGAAATCAAATGCAAATCTCTCTCTTGTTAGTGGTGTTTGATCAGATTCACAGAGAGGAAGAAAGAAAACAGAGCACAGAGTTTTCTTTCAGGAGATCTGATTTCTGTTCCTCCATCAGAAATGTCTATTCCATGGCAATTACATGCCTCTATTTCTTCATCAGTAAAACAACCACATCAGTAATATTAGGGATAATATTGCTCTGCAATTTCAAAAGCACTTTTCAGATTCTGCTTTTCTTAAGTAATTGTGAACTGCCGTTTCATATTTCAAATCAGTTCTCTCATGGGATATTAAAATGGATGAAGTCAGCATAATTCCTGCAGTTTTTTCAGTACAGTGCAGATGACGTCTAGCGTCTGATAACTGGTCATTTCTGACATTGTAACAGAGCATCAGCCATACTCCTGCTTGTCACTAAGAGCAAAATTTGGGCCTCATGTAGTTGGGCATAGCTCTACTGAAACCATGTGCCTTGTATTTATATCTGGCCTTGAAGGTATTTTCTCACTTAAGTTCTTGCAACAATAATTTGACTCATTTTTGAAATCCATCCTATCTGGGAAGTGTTTGTTTCCATGGATTCCTCCAGGGAATAGCACAAAGAAGCTGCAGCTGTTAGTCAACTTGCCACTCCTCAGTAGGAAATCTGACCTTTGGCTGGTAAGGAGTGAGCATTACCTTGACTTTGTTCTGCATGTGTGTGATGCTTCAGGGTGATCTCAGCAGGGTCTCCACGGGACGTAAGTGGGCATTGCCGGATGGTCTGAAGGTCACAGAGTGTTTAGCAACCAGGTTAATTTCATTTTCACTTGAATTTGCCCTGATCGCAGCCTGCCAACAAGTCGCACCTAACCTTGAATCACGTGGTGTTGGAGTCGCCCTAGGAGGTCCCCAATCCAGCTGGTCTTCCCCACATTGATTAAGATACTGCTGTATAGCAAATAGCAGAGATGAAGACATCTTACCCAAATGCAGCATGCTGAGGCTAGTCCACACAGCCAGTAAATGTACATTTGGGTGGACCCTAAGCTGTGTGGTGCACTGTGCCCTGCGGGTACCAGCTGGATTGCCCAGACACAGTACCAGAGGGGTTCCTTTGGGGAAGGAGTAAACAGGACACACAAGTAGCACACTCATATCCAGAGATGACACAGTCTTGGGGTGCACCTGCAGTGCAAACACAGCCCAAGGTAGTGTGGTATGTGGTGGGTTATGCCAAAGTATGCGTATTTCTTAGAAAGAAAAGGGATTATAGATAACCCTTTTTGTAATTCCATGATCAGTGAATATGACTTTGCCTTATTGTAGTATCTAGAGTTTTGCTCAGGCTTCTAATTCAAGTATCTACTGATATAATTTACAATAATGACAATAAACTCCATGTTATTTTACAGTTGCAGCTGTCTGCCATTAGCCTTTTTGCATTTTAAACAGTAACCTTGATTTAAATTTATTTCTTAAGAAATTCTGGCTAGTCTAAGACAAACAGTATGCCAGAATCACTTCTAATGATCTGTCCCCCAGAAATTTCCTTACATAATTGTTAATACAAATAAAATATA
Source organism: Gavia stellata (assembly GCF_030936135.1). Taxonomy (NCBI): domain Eukaryota; kingdom Metazoa; phylum Chordata; class Aves; order Gaviiformes; family Gaviidae; genus Gavia; species Gavia stellata. The sequence goes on along the minus strand of NC_082598.1, from coordinate 17,032,924 downwards.
TAAAAAAGATGAGTCATGCAAGGCTTAGAGCATATTAACTGCAAGTTTCCATCAGGGTAAAGGGTTTTGGAATTTCCACTTTAATGGAAATCTACGGAGATTCAGAATGCATTGACTTGCAAATAAAGTTGAAAATAAATAAAACATGGAGAAGCTTTCTCTTGCTTTGGTTAAAATGACCTTTCCTTTCAGTGATAAAACTATTTAAGTTTTATGGCATGGAATCAAGATATAAAACTGAAAAAAAAATCTTATAATTTAAAGTCTTTCAGATCAGTTCATGCAGTTGCTTTTCCCTCAGCCGGGGCATAATTTTATTGCAGACAGGTGTGTGTATGTGTGCACATGTGTGCGTGCATACACATATACATCCGTACCATTAACAGCCAAAGGGGTCCTGTTCTCACTTTGCTTTTCTTCAAGGCCCTGGCGCGTGGTGGATGCATTTTATGTCAAAGATATTATTAAAGGTTTTTCTTCTATTTGACTTTGATTGATAGAGTTGATTTTCTTTAATACAGATCTATTCTCTGATGGCCTGAATTAACAATGTACTTAGATTTATTTCTAGCTGATAAACAGTAAGCTAGCATGTAATAAGCTGTTTTGGTTTTTTTACCTTTGTGATAGGTATCTTCATCGGCCACTGCAGAAAGTTCTATTTTGATATTTGTGATTTTGTTTATTACTTAAAATAGACATTATGTCTTGAACAGGATAATTGCAATTGAAAACTCCCCTATGCTCAAACATCGCGTCTTTCTTGCTTAGAATTCTCCTTTTCTTTCTGTGAGATGCTGTGATTTCTTATGAGGCTTCTGTTTTTCCTTTGTCTTTGGGAGAGTTTAAGTGTATGTATGTGCATATATATACACATATATGTGTACTCACACTGTAAAGTTAAAAAAATAAGGTTTATATATTTATCAGCTCATGGGAGAGAATATTGAAACACTTCATTTGGAGACAATTTTATTGGCACAGCTTCTCTCTTATAGTTTTTATCTATTCTGCTTATTTTGTTAATGCATGAAACTAGGTCTCTGCAGAAGTTCATAAGCCGCTGCTGTTCCTTCTCCATAAAATTAATTGGTGTCCCAGTTTGTTCTCTTGGGGCAATTATGAAGTCATATGTAACAGTCATTTCATTATGTCTCTGTTTTGGGATTAATGTTACATGTGAATGACTCCGGTAAATATAATCAAAAGCCCTTCTAGCCCTGTACCCTCAGTCTCTGGCAGTGTCCTGTAGCCGGCCCTTGCGCTCTTTCTGAGGATGTGGGAAGTGCGCAGCGATGCTTGCTGGCAGGTTATCTTCCTGCTTCCAGTGCTCTGCAGCTGAGGTCTTCTGAACTGGAGATATTTTCTTTGCTTCCTGTCAGCCTTGCTGGACTCCTTACCCACAAACTGGGAAAGAGTTTAAACTCTGGCTTTCCACAACATTCCTCATAGGTAAATTTGTTGGATTAATTATGCACAGAACATATTTGTCTCCCTTAAACCTTTTTGTCTCCTTTAAGTCTTTTTAACTGATAATTTCATTTGATTCCTTCTATTTCTTGCATTATAAGAGACAGTGATTAATCTGCTTCTTAGTTCGTTATCTTTCTCAGAAAAGTGGTAACTTTGGACTCCTTATGATTGCCACAGATATTTCCATGTCGAATATTTTTAATTTATAATTACAAATTCTAGTGGTTACATGGTCCATTAAATTGTAAGAGCCATCTGCTCTTTTCCTCTAGTGTATTAACATTAGTAAGCAAGATTCTGAAAGACATACAAGATCAGTAGGTCTAGCAGCTTCACTGCTTTCCTGTTATGTCCTCAGATCAGTGTAAACCCATCATCTCTAACAAAAATGGAGAAGTGCAGCTGCAAAAATGCAGCTGCCTGAGACTGTGTTATCAGGTCTCTGCCAAAGATGTACAACATGGGACAGAATCTCCCCACTGTAGCGATCACCATTCTGCTAGACTTAAAAGCCAAGAAATGTAGTAAAAAGTAAATATAATGTTTTCCAGGAGACATTGGTGGCTCTTATAGAAAGGAAAAAACCCCTTTGAATTCATCAAAGCTGCATAAACTCTCATGTGTTTGTTACAGACAGCTGAAAGGACAGTCTTCCAGATACTCTATAAAATACTGCTTTCGTTGGCACACTTCTAGCAAAACAATCATGGTTTCTTAATACAGATGTCTCATTATTATTCAAAATCAGGTTTGTTTATTTATCTGTTTTAGCCACAGAATGTCAGATTGTACAGACTCTTGCTTTGCTCTCCAGGAGTAGCCAGCTGAACGCAGTGGTGTCACTCATGACCGCATGTCCTCACAGCCACAACGCTGGCTAAGTTATGGGGTGATGACATTTGCCATTCCCTGTTGGGGTGGTTCTCCTCCTCCTCCTCCTTCTTCTCTTCCTCCTTCTCCTTCTCCTCCTCCTGTGCCTGCCAGCACAGAGCTCCCCTCTCCTTGCTGGGCTCCTGACTCTGCTGAGCTCTCCTCCCAGCATCAGGAGCCCAAAGGTCAAAATTTGTCCTGCTCCCAACAGGCATATGGGGAAAAGACCCTTTTTCCTTTTGTTCCCTGTCTATTGGAATACAGATTCCTCTGGCTTTTCTCTTCATTTGCCAGGCACTGAGGCTGGAGATGAGGGGGAAGGAGAGATGCAGCAGCATGCCAAGCCCAGGGGCTGCCAGGGCCATCCTGATGTGCCTCTGTATGTCCCTCCAGATTGCCACCATGTCCACACAGGACAGAGAGAAAGGGGTCCTGCCTGGAGAGCAGCATGGTGACAGAGAGGTGGCAGTGTGAAGACTTGTCCCTGCTGCATGATGCTACAGCTGACTGAGTTGAAAGATGGCTGGGAAAAGTCCTTAAATGGAAATCTCCAATGTGGAACTTGTTTTTCCTGCCAGAAGTCTGGCCGAAGTAGACTGTTTGCTGTAGCGAATGTTCACGCTGTGGTGAGATGAGAGATCATGGCCAATTCTCCCTGTCTGAGGTCTATCTTCAAACCACGACAGGGATGCAATATGCCAGCAGTTACAGAAGGGGGACCTGTTGGAAGGTCCCGGGGTGTAGGGTGTAACCCTGAGCCCCCATGCACTGGCTCTGGCCTCCCCTTCTTTGCAGACTTTTGAAGACTAGTCCTCTCTTTCAGACCCTGGAGACAGAGATGCTGTGTGGGTAGTACCACTTGTGCAGAAGTAATCGCAGCCAAAACAGACTCCTCTCCAGAGGCCCTTGACTGTGGAGAAAGGGCAATAATGACTCAACACCTATTAGCAAACGTAGTGGGTTTGGCAAAACTAAGGATCTTGTTAAGCGAAGAGGTTGTTCTCTTTTGGAGTTTCATCTGGAAGCTGTGGGCTTGCTTTTCTCTATCGTTTGTTAAACCTTTCCTGTTTCTGCCCTGTTGGCGGGTGCCACAGCGAGGCCCGGGGCGAGCCAGGCCATCTGCAACTCTTTCTGTGCCCAAAATCACAAAGACCTGGAGGCGGACGGGCAGCTGAGTCCTGCTGCACATAGCGAGTGCATAGAAACGATGCTGCTGCCGTTTCAAAATGACAAGTGGTGCGTAGCTCCTGGGTTTTGCACGGCTTCATTTTGATATCTCTGAAGTAAAAGTGAATGTAGCCAGAGAATAAAGCAAGAGGTTGTGCAAGTCTCTCTGCGATAAGTAAAAGGGGAGTTCATGCTCTCGCCTGGGGGAACGTCTGCTTTCCAAGAGCAGGCGGGGGCAGGTTCGTCCGAGGAGGAGCAGGACGTGGCCGAGGCTCCTCCGCCTTCTCACCTGCAACAACAGCTAAAACCCACAGCAGGGAGAGGCCAGGTGGAGGCTTTGTTCAGCGTCCCTCTTGCCCGTGAACTTGTACCCCTTCCCAGAAACAGCAGACAGCTCAGGAACCCCGAGATCTCCGGGACTATGTACTTCCCTATTTACCGTCCTGGTCTAGTCTGAGTACCAGGAAATGTCCAGGGGAACGTGAAGTCCAGTCTGACTGTTTGATGAGTTACGAATACTGTCCCCTCCATAAAGACAACAGAAATTGTGTGAAGGGCATCTTTTCCCTTCTGCTCATTGCTTGCCCCTTGCTTTGGCCTGTCTGTGCCGGATAAAGCAGCTCCAGCGTATCAGGGGGTTTTAGCGCTCATAGTCTTCCCTCACTCTTCTGATTTACTTTTACTGCAGGCTAAAGCCTGTAAACCTTTGACTCCTGTTTACAAATAGACAGCCTGGCTAACATTAGCAAACATAAACAGTACTCTCCCTGAAAATTCTATTTTAAACACAGATTTGTAAAGACCAATTTTATCTCCACCATCTGTAACTAGTTAAAATTCCAATTGTTTTTCTTCAAAAGGATTTTAACAGTGGATAGTAAGTATGAGGTAGATTAAAAGTAATTTAAATTGTAGGTTTTTATTAAGACTTTAGAAAAAAATCTATTAGAGTCCTGGGTTATCTACAGCCTCCAAATGGTGCTGAAAAAATGATTATGCTCTCTGTTGTCATATATTATTTTTTCTTTTAGTCTCTATGATGTGTTTTTCTAACATGTATGCACAAACTTTCATTCATTTTTCTTCAAATAATTCATTAAATAAATGCCAGATCCTCAGTGGATGCCTTAATTGATCTGGAATCAACCAATTTATTTTCATTTGGCCTAAGCTGGAATAAGGAGCTATATAAACTAAGGATATAGTCAGGCACTTGCTGCAGAAATGTGTGTACCAATTTAAAATGTAACTATCTCTCTGCAGTTTCTTACTGCTGTTCTGCTGGGGCTCCCTTTTTTTGTAGATCAGACACTTCCACAGGCTGTTTAACCCATCCAACACTGCATTAAATCATACGGGGAGCATTGGCATGCTTTGCTACCCAGTACCGTTGTGCAGAGGAATGTAAGAGCCAGGCGGGTAAGAGAGGGAAGGGTTCCCAGGTTAGTAAATGGCTGACAAGGATACAGTGCGGTGTAAACCATTCCTACACTCGTTGGACCCACTGAAATCAGCCATTCCAGCTGAGACACTGGGCTTTGCATGGCTGAAAGCACACGTTCCTCCCGCTGCCCTTCCAGCTGCTGTGGCCACCTTGGGCAGGAGATCTCTGCAGGTGGCAACTTTGTAAAGCACCTCATCAGGATTCACCAGACTTATTTGTCAAAAGTTTAAGATGCTAGCATGGCTGATACATCCTCCTTTCCTTCTGGCCACTTTGCAGCTGGGGCAGGTGAAAACAATTTTTATCCAGCGCCATTGTTTGCTAGGTGAATGGGAGCCAAAGCGCTAAAAGTGTCCAGATGGGTGCTTGCACTCGTCTAATTAAATCAGCTTTGGAACATATCTTCAGGCTCTGGACAGATGTTAATTTTGTAGAGAGCTGTGCCAGATGAAGATTACAAGCCACACCGCTGGAGGTTATTGCCCTCGCAGCTCTGCTGGCAGAGCCATCCAGATCCTCTGGCTCAAGCAGGGTGCAGACATGCATCTCAGGTGGTGATGGCTGGAGAGGTCACCACCTGCCTGCCCACGCTGGCCTCCTTGGCACAGCATCAGCTCTGCTGGGTGCTCCAAAGTGTGTCTCCCGCCCTCTTTCAGTCAAAATGAACCAGGTTGGCCTGTACAGTGGGAATAAGAGAGCTCTTGTTTGCTCTGGTTCATTGTGTCTGACAAGAAGTGGGGAGCCCTAACTGGCCAGGGGACAGCCGGAGCACAGTGGACAAGCTTGGGTTGGCACAGCTGGATCCAGAGGAGGCTGTCTGTCTGCAGCCCTCCTGCACTGGGGTTGGAGCAGAAACATGTCCTGCTGCCTAAGCCGTGAGGGGCAACCTGTGGGGGAGGAGTTTTGGAGAGTATCAGGGGACTCAACTGCTTTGGGCTGCACACTTCCCAAGGTCTTGGCATTGGCTTGAGCTAGGGCTGCAGGGGTTGATGAAGGATTGTCAAAGGCAGTCCAACCTAAACAAGGAGGCTTTTCTCGTCAAGCTGTTATATTTTTACCAAATGTGTTAATGTGTGTACAGACAAAGTATGACACAATGTTGACCAAGTCTGGTGAGCGGCTAGCTTCACTCGGCCAAAACTATCTTAGCAGACGGTATTAAACTTTCTATGTAACACTAAGGTCAACTGTGACAAATTAACATGCTTTTCATGTCTTAAACCCTATCTGCATTAGAAACGATCATACTCATTCTCATGACAATTCTCAGTTAAAATGTATTAACTTAAAAGCACCTTAAATGCCTTACAAAAACATCTGTGTGGCCATGACCTTAGCTATTGAGCTGACCTATTTTCAAGCATGCTAAATTTATGGTTTCTTCCCATCGTTCAACAGTTGCTTATTATTAAAGAAGGCAGGTAATGCTGTTTCCACTGAAAAGCAGGAAAAATGTCACTATTGCTGATGGTGCTGTCTGGCTTTCCTTAATTCTCCAAGCCAGTTTTTAATTAAGCATACATAATGCAGTCCTTCCTTAGTGCCTTTGCTGGGGTGGTATTTCTTTTGATTGCACTTGTAAAGATCATGGTTACATGCAGAAATCAGCCTCTATCTGTGTTTTTCGAGAACGGAATCAAAAAGGTGGCTGAAATCACCCCAGGTCCAAGCCCCATTCCCGAGGTCCTGCCTGTGCGCTGCTTGTCCTCCCTGCAGGGGTGCTCAGCCCAGCGGAGCAGCCACCTCCATTCCCCAAGGCACCCGGTTGCATCCATCTCCTCAGGAAACGAATGACTCATCTTCTGTGTATACAAGCTACTATTATTTATTGGTTGTTTCATCAGTCCCCACAGTTCCCTTCACATTCTCCAAGCAGTGAAGAAACTGTTTTCCCTGCTCCAAGGAAACACAGCATTCATGTAAGTTGAGAGTGCTCCTGAGAGTATCCATTTACTTAACTCTGTTTTCAGGCCACTTCTTACTGCAGCTTTGCAGAGTTTTAGCAGCACAGCTCGCAGCCATCCAAGTGAAAGATGGGCAACAGGAGCAGCAAAAGAAAGGGAGGCACAAGCAGCCGTAATTGGGCAGGGATGATCAGAGCACGAGCTAGATTTGCTGCGGTGCCTTTGCCGGGTGGCACACTGGGTTTGAGATTGGCATTTGATTTTCTATGACCACTAGATGGCATAAAAAATGCTGTTGTAGGCATCAGCTTGTTCCTGAAAAATTACCAAGTGTTGGGATCATGCTGCAGTTAAAGGGGATTCTTACGTCGCTTTTCATCAGAGGCGTGTTTTAATATTTATCTTAAATGCGAAAACGTATTGGTAGGAGTAATCCTATCAAGTGGAAATCAACCTTAGCAGCAAAACTCAGCTTCAAGTAGCAAGCACTGCTGAAGTCAGTGCCATTCTCAGGTGGAGGATAACATAGCAGGTGATGAGGGGGAGGAAGGTTGCTCTGCTAATTGCATTACAGGAGCAGGCGCTTAAAAAAATCATCAGTTCTCATCTTGGTCCCGATAATGATTGTCTTTGTAGCTTTGGGCAAATCACATAATCCGCTTCATTTCTCTGTTTCCGTATGAAGGGCAATGATTTCCTGCCTTGCAGTGGTGCCGGAGGAGTTAATTAACAGTCATAAAGCACAAATGGAGAGAAGAAAAATAGTAATGACTCACTAAGGCTACTTGTAAGAAAGAGCTCCCCTGGTCTGTCCATCCTGCACCATCCAGCTATTGCTGTTCTAATGTGATGGTTTTAATAAGATGAAGGAGTATGGATAAATTTAAAACATACTGAAAGAAATGTTGCTGAACACTACTGAAAGAAAGGAAAACCTCTGAAAGAAATGGGCTAACATTTTTTTGCTCGTTTGCAGTATAATTCATTATGGAAATTTCATGGCAAGTGAAAACAGCCTGCCTGCTGCTCTCCAAAACCCCTCTGAGTTAAAGAAACAGCCTGACGGATGGTGGCTTGCGTGGCCTGACCCCCACCCACAGTCCAGCTTCCCTCCAGCTGAGGGCAACTTTCAGTTCAAATCTGAAGCTTTGGTGGTCTCTGGTTCGATTGCTCATTCGTAATTAAAACTGCTAGTTACTCAGAGTGCTTTGCAGCTGCTGTGAAAGGTAATGCCTTTTGTACATCCTCAGGATCAAGATCTTTGGTGATATTACCGCTGAAATATGCAATCTGATTCTAATGGCTTCTGATATTGCCAGACCATAAACAAAGAAGTTTCTGAACGCTGTTAGGAGCTAAGTGAAAAGAATAGGGAATCCATTGTAAATTAATAGTCGGTGGGAAAATCTTGCCACAGCAATTGGTATGACTGCTGTGGTCATGAGATGACATATTTCTTTTTACTCTTATCTTTATTGAGCATAGTGGATATAAATACCCTAAGGAGAGCCAGAGGATTTTGCAGGGTATACCAGGAACTACTTTTCGTTATTTAGAAAGAAAGGGTTTAAAGGTTCAGATAAGGACAGTACCAAAAAAAGAGAATTTGGCATGTTGTCCCTGAGAAAACAATATTGCAACAATGAACAATGATATTCAAGCATGCTTTATACGCTGATTTCACTGCCAATGAAAAGAGACTGACTGTATGTCTTCCCATAATCACAGAGGGTATTTATGGCATAAATGTAATTTTTGGTTTATCTGAAACTGAGTTTTATCAGCTGTCCTTTAGCAAAGTGAGGAATCAGACTGTGAATGAGAGAGACATGAAAACTCTCAGACCAAAACACACCCAACAAAACAAATGATTACTGATTGGCCTTGAAGAAAACTGAGAAAAACAATTTTCATAACAAAAATAAGACACTGAAGTGCTGCAATTGCAGTGCCAAACTATTTGCAACCACTCACAAGAGTATCAGCTTTGTTTTTCCAGTGATAAATTTAGGTTTTCCGCTTGTCCCCACTGCACATTTTAGTGATGATGTTGGAGACTTTTCAATTTCCATTTAAGATTCCAAACAGCAAATAAAGTTATCTTGGCAGCCTGCGGGAGAGCTAATGCAGTAGATAGAATATGTGTAGAAAACGGTTTATGCAAAGGTTGAGTTCAGGTTCAACGGCTCTCTCCGAAGCCATACCTCGGCCAGGTGACAACAAGCACTGTGCAGCCTTGGGAACAGCCAGCAGTCCTTCACATGGACCAGAAATTCAATGGGATATTTTCTCGGCTTGTTTCCTTGTTCTGCTACAGCTGTGGTGCCCCTGTGCCTGGGCCTCACTGGCTGCAATGCATTACTCTCCGTAAAGGAGAGGCTGTATGGCAGCGCCCGTCCCCCATAGCAATGCGCCTGCTGTGTACGCGCAGGATGAGCAAACCCAGCACGTGCTGTAAAATGTGGCCAACCCGAGCAAGACCAGCTCTGCTGCATTCGTACACCAGGTGAGTGGCAAGAAGGCCCTTGGGTCTTCTGCAGGAGCCTGCTGTGATAGAGGAGATGGGGCGGGAGGAATGTGATGAGCAAGAACAGGCTGCTGCCAGCCCGAGGGGTATCACACAGTCCCTCCAGGAGTGGGCTGTGAGCCAGGCTCATGCGGATGTGCTACCGTTTAGTTATCCCTAGTGCTGAGTATGCTGCTATGGAAAAAAGTCTCGGGTTCCAGCTTTGGATGCTACCGTCATGATCATGATCCCTTGGGACCCATGACTTGTCCTCCCTCATAGCCAGGGCTTGCCCAAGTTCAGTAAGCGAGTACAGCGCTCCTCTCCTGGCCAGAGACTGTGTGAGGCAGTTACCTATGATGGCAACCTGCAGAAAGTGTTTTATGATCCTAAAACCAAACCCTTTATATAGGAAATATAATAACATGCCCAGCAACAGGACTAAATTTTAGCCCTTAGCATAATTTTGTTCCAAATAATTAGTCTTCTGATACTGTTTTCTTGTAGATACTGAAATCTTGGTATGTTGCTTCTCTAAATAGATCAATATGAATCTGAAATTAAGACCATAATAAAGCAATAACAAATTAGAGATTATTTTAGTTTCCAAAAAAAAAGATCAAGCTGAGATTGAAAGTTGGAGAATTAAATGAAAGGGAAGAAAAACACCATAAAGAAGTACAAGCATTTGACAAATAGCTAATAGACTGAAGAGATTCCCTTATTCTTACTGCTCGGGGAATATACTTATTTTCCCCATGTAGAACATTCACAATACCTTATTTAGTAATATTTCAAGAAGCTTTTTTAGCATCTGGCATTGAACATAATTGTTGCAATGCTCTGGCAGCGTGCTACACTGTAAAGCTAGCACATTAGCATGCCACAGAGATGAAAATAAATGGAGAAGGCTGAAGAAATTTTCAGTGCAAGGTGCGGCTTCTGTTGCCTCCAGCTCCACTGAGGATTCCTGCTCTGATGTCATTCTCCTGCTTTCTACTCCTCTGACTGAAAGTTACAGGCATTTTTTCCCTCCTTCTCATTTTTTTTTGGTCAAAGGGTTGTCAACTTCAAGTACGTTGCAGGTGTTGCAACACATCTATATGTGGGAGTAGTGATGTGAATGAAGTCTGGCATGTGCACTGGCTTTATGGGATTATGCAAGCTATAAGCAGAGAAGCTGACTTGGCTTAGGCGTGCAGTATTTTCTGAAGCATCTTTAATGGCATGAGTAGAATTGGATAGAGTCTAATAATAGACCTAGCACATTTTTCTATTTGAGTTTGCTACAAAAGTTGCTATGCAGCTGATCTTTAAGTAAAACAGTTTTCGTTAACAGTTGTTAAATGCCACACTGAATGGTATTAACAAGGTCAATGCAGAGATCAAATAATTAATATCACCATTTCTTATAACAGGCTAAAATTTTGCAGATATCCTTTTCATAAAGGAGATACATTTTAGTTCATGACATAATTGTTGGATGTTATGGATTCTTTTTCTTTCAAAACTCTACATGAAATATTTCCAAACATAATAGTGTATTCTGGGGTTAAAAAGACAAGACTAAGAAAATCTAAGCTGACAACAAAATACTATGACAAGTAAAACAAGAAGTGCCAAATACTTCATGAAGTTCACTAAAGACTTTGCAATTGCTGTTCATTTTTATGGCCAAAGTGCTTAGCAACTGTGGTGACAATAGCAGAAGACCAAGCGAGATAGGGTAGAAGTAGTGAAGGAAGAAAATGCATTTTTAAATAATCCTCAGTAAATAACATTATTATTGGACTCTTAATAAGCATTCAGATAGTTTTTAACACACTGTGTGTATTATCCATTTCCACTGGGACGCGATGTAAAATCAGTGGATGAAATTATGTTCTCATTGGCACTGATGTAAATCCAGAGTAAGTCATCGGACTACATCGTGGTTATTTCCAGTTTTCCAATGAGTAACCCATTAGAAATTGCTCCAATGTTGCTCTGCTCTCTCTTCCACTCCCTTGTATAGGAACTACTCATAAGTAAATCAATGAGACTATCCTGCTGACTGCATGTTTTCCATTTGTTAATAGGAGGAAAAATAACACCACCATGTTTTTTTCCCATGTGCCTTCTTAGTAGACCACCTTTCAGTATGTAAATAGAGGAATTGCAAAGTACTGCCAGCCTCGAGGATCCTGTGTTCTAAAAAAAAGTCAAGCAAAAAGGCGGTACTGAAAATACAGAGGCAATGTGAGAGCATGGAGAGAAGGGCGTAAGGGAGAGCTGAAAGTAGCCAGGAAGAGCAGGCAAAAACCCAGAGATTAAGGAAAAACATTTTGACAGTTGGAGCTGGTGGCTCTGGGGAGCAGAAGAAGCGTGGTGCTGAAACCGGGAGCCACTTGCCACCCAAAGGACCGCCTGGGGATGAGGGAAGTGTTGCGGGATCATGGTCAGCTGGAAAGTAAGGAGGGTGATAGAGAAAGATGCAAAATGAGTGAAAACTCCCACCGGAGGCCTCCGAGTGCTGGGAACTGGGGTAAACAAAGATTTCAGTGGCAGAAGCAGGAACTATGGTTGCTCAAAAATACAAAGACCAAGTCCTCTCCTGGCCAACACAGGAAAAAAAATCCAGAGCAGCTGCCTGCCTGGGAGTGCTGTTGTCCAGCTTGCACCTTGCTGCACTTTAGTCTGACACTGCATACAGACTGAACTGGCTGGGGACAGCTAAACTGTCCTACTGCGCCAACTAAATATGCAGGAATTTGATGTGCAGGCTGTTCTTTTATCTTATTTACCAGCAAACCCTCAGCCTCCATGGGACATACTCACCATTGCCCTGCCATATAAGTGGACATGCAGTGGTGCCTAGAAAGAGCATGGTGGGTATGACACACAGGAGTGAAAGCATTTTGTCCTCAGTCTTTAAAAAATTATGCTACAGCACAGTCCAGAGATGAATCAGACCCTATAGAAATAGCATGACCAAGTGGCTGCAGGCAGATGTGGACCTTTGCAACTTTATCACCATGGATCTTCTCCACCTTCGGTGACAGTCTGGTGATGGCGAAGCAAAGGCGCTGTTAGAGCCCAAACCTGGTAGAAGGGCTTTGCATTCCTAAATGATTGAATCAAAAAGCAGAGCATAAACACCATAGGCAACACGCCTTGCACGAGGTTTATTTTTACTGTGTGAATTCAAGCGCTGGAATGTCCTGTGCCGATTCCAGAAGGGTTAACACTTTCATGCCTCGCAGCCTGGCCAGGCGGGACAGCCAGTGCCACGGGTACAGGCTGTATCCTCCTTTTCCTTATATCTCAGTGACTGAAACAGCCATGCCCTCCCTGCCTTTCTCAGCTCATCATTCCTTTGGGGCTTCTTGAACTATTGCTCCCACACATCTTGCTTCTCCTCCCCCTTCCTTGTCTGCTCCTGTTCCAAGAAACCTTCAGAAATGCCAGCTAACAGAAGTGTTTAGTCTGGCATATCTCTGAAAAGGGTGCGTGAGAGGTGCATGGTATATTTGGTAATATATGTTATGGTTGCTAATACCAGCCGTTGTGCTATCTTTGTGAGCCTGGGTCCCTGGTTTAAAAGTAATGCCAGGCTGAAGAGGAAGATCCTTCACTACCAGTTCCAGGACATGGCTGGAAACAACACGTAGAGGAAGATGCTCTGGCATTTCATAAGGGGAAATGCTGTTCCCTTCTCCCCTCCAAACCAGTGACACCACTGCAACAAGCGAGGGCAGGAGGGGATTGCAGCCAGGCTGGCAGAGGGCAAAGTGCCCAAATCCACCGTGGCTGAGACCCCCTGCCACCCAGCTCACAGCACCGACTGGGCTCCCCAGCCTGCTACTAGTGGGCCCGCGTGAGCCCACATGGACAATTTCTTCTTCCTAACCTTGGCAAATCAACAGTCTTGTGTTCACGGTTTGGTTTTTCACTTGGGGAAGCGTTGTGTTGCATTACCTTAGTGAGACAGAGACACTGTTGTAGTTGCTCAGAGCAGTGCTAAGCAGTTAACAGAAATGCAAGAACCCACTCATACTGACAAAAGGCAGCACTGCAGGCAGCTGCCCGCTTATGTGCTTCCTGGAAGAATTCAGAGAAAGTGGGAAACATTAGTAGAAACAAAATTTGTTTGCTACAATCTTCTTTTGGCTGATCTTCTAAAAAAATGCGCTCTTTTACCAGGGCTCTAAGGTCCTACTGCTGAGCAACCATGGTCACCTCTTTTAATGCAGCTTTTAAAGCTTTTGAAAGATGGTAGGATAGACCATGTTGTGTTTCATCCTTGGCCTTCTTATGTTTCTTTCTGATAGAAAAACTAAGAGGCCAGTACTGGAAAAATCCTTAAGCTATATGACTTTTCCAAGGTCTGCTGTCATGTCATTTAGTTGGCTTTTGGTTTTCTCCAATCAACGTCACTTTGGCAAGTGGGCAAATTAAGACAGTCCTGGTGTCGTGTAGACTTCCACATTGCGATTGCGTCCAATATGGGGTTCTTTTCTCCAAGATTTTCCAGTTCTCTTTCTAAAATCATTTTTGCGTCTCCAGCCTAGGCAGGGACTTTGAACAACTTCTATTTGAAGAGACAAGACAGTTAAAATGCAGAAGAAAAGAAGTGTTTGTTCAGGAACTGAGACAAAGACCAAAACAACTTGCTCAAGGGTACGGAGGAGCTTTCCAGCAATGAAAGGCTTGAACGCAGCTACCCGCTCTGTAGCTTTACCATAAAACACTTCCCTTGTGCAGAGAAGCAATAAAGCACCACAACTGTGATCTCATCATAACCTCTGTTTAATTTTTAAATGGATGTCTTTTAAAGGAAAAAAACCCCACATAAGTATGTTCTTCAACCCCTCACTATTCATGGGCTCTGTTTCCCTCTCATACGTGAGTGAGAATTAACATTTCTGTAGTTCTAATGAGAGCCCATTACTCAGTGGCATAACCCCATCTCAGCCACCACTGCAGATCTATACTGAGCACAGCAAATTTATTCATTAGATTTATCCTATGTTTATTAACAGCCCAGCTCAGAAGAAGAGTCAGTGACAAAAACCATCTGGAATAAACATAATGGAAAACAAACAATGTAATATATTCCATCACTCCAGCCTAATTACACTGTTTGGTGCAAATACTATCAATCCAAGTGACAATTTACAAGCCAAACTCTTATTAAGGGGGAAAATGAGCTGTGCGGGGAAGCACAAATCAAAGTAACTAATCAACACAGACAACACATTCAGGGATTTAAGAGGCAAGGTACGGTAGTCTTTTATTCCTCCTTGTTTTCAATTTGGGAGACCTGCTGTGATGTTGCAGTACATTATACGTTATATCTACTTATGCAACATTGGGGAGAAGCATGTCTCTGGCTGTTGTCTCATTTTTCATCAGCTACAGCCTGTGACTTTTAGGTTTAAATGCTTTTCTTGCCCTATTATTTAAGCTGGGAGCAAGGTACGCTGTCCCATGCACCAGTTTTCTTTTAAGGCAACTTTCCACTTTTAAGATGTAGTAAAAGCTTGGAATTCAAGAGAAAGTTAGAAGAGGTTGGTGTTAGCTAAAAGCAATGCCAATGTGATCTAAACCAAGTTCTTATTGAGTGAATTGGTTCACCAAGAGAAAAAGGAAAAAGATCTCTCCCTCCCATTCAAGCATCTGAACAACACATGGCTGCTGTCCATGATCTGTTTCAGCTTGGAAGCTGGAACTGGACTCATTAAATGCATCTGTTGTCCCCAGGGAAGCAAGAGAAAACACTGGCAGCAATGAAGAAAAGATGGTAGAAGCTATCTGAAGCAGAAATTAGCCAACCACCCTGTCTGCCTTAGAGGATGAACTTCAAGAACAGCATTAGGCACCTGCATGAAAGCTGAGTACTCAAAGACATAGCAAAGTGACACACAGTGCTACCACATGTAACACGCTGTCAGTTTAGGGAAAATGCACCTGTAATCTGGAAAATACTACCTCAGGCCAACAGGGAAAACTTAAGACCTCATTACCACAAGGGGCAACAAACTAGCATTACAGTGAAATCAATATGAACAAATACACACACAGCCCTGACCACAGAAGTGTGGTGAGAGCTTCCATAAATGTTAGCAAGATACAATTTATATAATCCTATACTGAAAAATTCCCTGTTAGTGAGAGGATGCTGGAGGAGGTTTTTTTAATTCTTTCTGTGGGGAAAAAAAAGAGTGAGAAAGGGCTACACTGAGGGGGACAAAGATGTCAAAAGACCCGCATATCGCTTTATCTGCCATAAAGAGGGAGATCACCAGTCACCACGACCCCATGTGCAGAAGTGCCTCTCTGCACCTTCGCTTTCCTTCCTTGCCCGCAAGATAAAATGAAGCCAGGCCATTGTCCTTTCACACGTTGCAATTGGCCTTGTAGCTCAAAGACTTTCTATCATGGGATTGTCTTGGAAACAACATTCATCTCATGAAAAGGCATTTCATATTTCTCCCTGAACGGATTTATTCTGGAACAGGGTTTAGTCCACTGTAGGCCCTTAAACATAGCTTATTCTCAACCATAATGCAGGCTTATTCTCAAGCAGAAGGCAGATAATAAGCAAGCTTTTGTCATAGCTCATGTGTATGAAAAATGTCCAAAACTCTGTTTCTGCACCTGCTGTTTTCAGATATAAATAATAAGTGTGACATCCTTTTCTCCTTGAAGAGGTGATGTCATAGATGTGGCCACAATGGGTTGTTTCTTCATTTAAGGGGAAAGGTGCAAAGTTAGAGAAATACACCCCTGAGAATTTTGAAATTTCAGTGATTCATAAAAGCAAAAAATTTCATTGTCAGTTAACTGTGGATCCATCTCTCCAGAGCCTTACTGCATCATCTGTATTAGCATGCAAATCAAGATGACATAGCTGTTGCTGGATAATTTCAAGTGTGATATTCACAGCATAGATGCACTATTGGGATGATCTTTGGCAACACCTTCATCCAAGCATCTCTGCATGCTCTCTGCCTGATGCCATCATGCTCTTCAACCAGGAAGATGAACATGAGGATGATTCTTTCCCTCACGTGCTGAGTCCATGCTGAGCCTATGCTTAAAAACCAGTGTATTTAAGTCATCTGTCAAATCCCACAGGTATTGTGTTCATTTATGTCTGTCTTCTTGGTCTTAACTACTTTGCTTCAAGCAGAAACCTCTAAAAGTTGTTTTTTTCTCTGATTCCCACATGAGCTATATGAATTTAAATAATGTTCAAAATCAGGTATATATAAAAGAAGGTGACTCTCCATTTGTAGATTACAAAAATCCAGGAGTATGTGCTGCCTGTCAGTAATTATAATGATAAAATAACTTAATTTTCAGTTTATATGGATTCTAACCCTCTTGTTCTATGACCGTTGGTGCTCAGTCTGACTAGGGAATCTGAACATTTTCCTTCCTAAACAAGGAATGGCCATGAATAAGGAGCATTTTCTTTAAGGATCAGAACATAGCAGCCATGGTGTGGTGAACTCAACATGGTCACATAGTGTCCAAGTCTTCAGCTTTGTAACTGGGAATTATTCTGCCCTTTTGGGATGCTCAGACACTTGTGTGATGCTTTCTTGAACCTTGAAGATTTTATGTAATCCTCCAGGATTCCCTAGCCTGGATTTTTTCCTCCAAGGGAAGAGATTCAGGGGACATGCTGATTACACTGTGCAGGTAGGTTGGAGGTTGTTCATGCACTGAGGCAATGATCAGGGTGTGCTGGCAGTGCCCTTGCTGTTGTGACCAACAGCCCCTCAAGGCAGAAACTACTTGCTAGAGCATCAGCTGATAAAACAAAAGGGAGATGAAGTTCAGAGAAAGAATTCTTTTAATTACCACATAGTCTGCTTCACCATTATTTTAGAAAAACCTGGACGCAGATGTTACATGAATGTAATTGTAGATTTCAGGAAACATCTTGAAAGCCACAGAGAAAACCTTAAAAATATAAGAGAAATAATTCCCTCTGGAATATGAACACAAGCAGATTTCCTCCCCCCCCCCGCAACTACATTTAAGATATCAAGTATGTTAGTTACATCACTGAACTTCAAAAATGGGCAGTCACTCAAAGATAGGTTGCATTAGCTAACAGCTATTGATAACTAAGGATGACAGTACCTGTTCCAGAAGGCTGATTTTCCTACAAGCAAAAAGGCCGTGTTCCCACTGCAACCTTCCATTACAGCAGCTTGCTTAGAGCAGCTTCCAGACTAGATTCCATCTGCAAACTGGGATGCCACTGCACTGCTTCCTTGCCTGCCAAGAGCTTTTCCATTACTGGAACCACAGTAATGGTAACTGCTCTGGGCTCTCCATCCTGGTCACTTCTGGATGTTTTGCTACTTAAGGTCCTTCACTGTCTGTTTTGCTGATTGTCTTGTACAACATTCAGGTTGGGAGCTTTCTGGCAGGCTTGGAGGGTTTGTTTCTGCTTCTGACCCTGTGGGAAGACTATAGGCACACAGCAGCATGGCAAGGATTAAAAGCTGTTTTCTTTCCCTCTTTACAAAGAACCTGTTTATTTATGGATGACCATGAATGGACACATATTTCCAGAATTTAGGAAAACTACCTGCAGTTTTCTGTATGTTCACAGACTTTCCAGTATGATCTCAATTCAACAGCCGTTGAGTCTTGCCTCAATCCTCACGTCTGTAAGCCCAAGAGGTGGTGTTCAGAGAAATAAATATATATGTGCTGAGGTGTTGCACCAGACCAGTAATGGATAGTAGGGCTCCACAGAGAGAAATCTTGAGATAGATACGAGAGAAGTCTGGCATGCATCAGAATGTAATCTCTTCATATGATTGCAAGGTTTTATTTAGGAGAGCCTCTCTCTGAGTTACGTTGCTGTCAGGTAGCAGAGTACCGCCTGCAGTTTTTGAAGTATTTGAACATTTGCAGCTTTTAAACAATTAGAATTATCAGAAAGAAAGGCAGCCCATCAATCAGAAGTTTTCACAACTCCTTCTCATTTGTATGTAGATTTCTAAACCTCATATTGTCAAATAATAGACTATAAAATAGGACCCTTCAACAATTTCCTTTTTTTTTTTTCTTTTTTTTTTTCTTTTAAACCCTACAGCATTGGATACAGAAGAGATCTTAAAACTTTCAAAGTGGAACTGAAGGAACTGCTCTCTTTGGTCAAACTAATGGTTCTGTTAGTCCACTGTTATTTGGGTAATGACAAGTCCCAGAAGATATCTGGGTGAGGAAACCACCAGGAAATGCACAGCTAGTCAAGGCAGTAATTAAAGTAGCCATTAGCCTTGGGCAACAGACTGCAAGGGTCAGCAGCCTGCATGGTTTGCTTACATGTAGGCTGCTTTGCTTGTACCTGCAGAGATGGGGATTAGCTACTGCAGTCCAAACAGTGGACTTGAGAATCTTTCTCCATCCCAGGCCATCCCCATCAAGCCCTTTCTCCATCCCAAGCCTTCTCTTCTCCAGCAAGGCTGAACACCAGCCCTGGTGCTGTGGAGTAAAGAGAGGCTGATTTGAGGTGCAAAAAGAGGAAAACCTGTATTCTGGGACAGCCTGGCATTAGGGGTTACTGTATCCTGGAGAAATGAGAAAGGAAAAGGTTCCCAAAGGGACTGGAGAAAGAGAAAAAATGGAGGGAAAGAGCATATCCTGCGTCACCGCCAGCCCTTCAGCACCCCTCCAGCACCACAAACCCTTCAACAGCCCCATGCCTTCTCAAAGAGGGAATCAAAAACCCCAAAGCTTGGATGAAATGAGGCGTTTCTCTTCTTTCAAGTCAGGCTGGTGCCTTGTCCATGCCACTGAGTCCATGCAATAACATATCTTATGTCATTATAATTAGCAAAGCCTTTGACAATCTGTGCAATAATCCGTTCTTGAGATCAACTAATTCAAGTTTAAATAGTTCTCACATGTCACAGGCTGTCTGGAGAGATTTCTTTAAAAAACGAACTCTGAAAACAAAGTCTGAAAGTCAGGTGGAGAGGGAGTAAAGAACTAAAGTTTTTAAAGCAATAAATGAATATCCAATAGCAAAATATTTGGATCAAATCTGTTTATCTGCCTTGTTTTCCTTGAAAGAAAATGAGAGTTATCTTATTATTTGAGATTTATTCTTTCCATTTGTGTTCCCAAATTTATTCCTGGTCTAAGATCTTCTGTTCTTAGATTCCCTGCTCATCAAATTTCATAGCTGTACCTCCTGCAAAATGAAATTTTAGAATAAGAAAGATCAAAAGATTTTTTGTCAGTTATTTCCATAGACACTGAATTATTTCCTATGGGAAATTTTGCAAGAGGAAGATTTCAGCCTGCTCACAGCATACGTTAGAGTGAGAATACAATTCACAACCGGGGCAGCTCCTTTGACTCTTTTTGTTGCTTGTTTGCTTTGACTGAGCTCAGACTAGCACATTTCACAGTTGGTTTGCAACTTGAAAACACCAGTTGAGTAATGGGGTGAAAATATCTCACAACAAATAATCCTGAAAAACATGTGGTTTATTAGTTTGCAAGCTCGGAAGTGACATCAAGCATCCAGACATGGATACTTTTCATTTAATGCACCAGTTCTGCATAGTAAGACAGAGAACATTCCTCCCCATAAAATATACACAACAAAGTATTTAAAGATGTTCAAATTCAAAGCCATAACCATCTGCTTATCACAGACATCTGTTGCTTCAAAGCAAAGGACTATATGAAAAGTTCAGAAAGCTTTAGAGCTCAAAAGATGCATTTGCCAAGAGACTAATGGAACACATGAATATACATAAATTCCAAAAATATAACAAACTGCTGTTTTCTCCCTGGAGTGCAGTTATACCAGCTAGGTCTGTGAGAGCTGAGAAAAAAATAATAGAAGAGTTACCTCAGCTCTTACCCATCTCTGTATTGAAAATTAAACTTTTTGTCAGTCTCCAGACTTTCACACTGACCCCTTACATTTCTGAGTCGCTCCTGCCAATGCACCTTCATTACATGATTGTTTCCACCCTGCAACCTTCTTTCTACAGAGCCTTTCCCTGTGTTCACTCAGAGAGGTGACACCCCAGCTTCACTGGGAACAACATGTTGCAGCTCCACAGCGCTGCGTGTCTACTGATTCCCTTGCTATTTTGGCACCCAGGTCTGACTGCCTGGCTGAAGTCAAGGAGAGCGGCCCCATTGACTGCAATGAGCCGTGGGCATCTCCCTTAATGGGCAGTGCCCCGTTCCCCACGTGGCTCTTGCATTGCCCTGGAAATGAAGGTCAACAGGAGGGCTGGGAGCGGGAACAAGCTCTTTGGGGCAGCGACTGCATTCCTCTGAGCACCTGATGCAAGAGGCAAATGCGGTGGCATATCTGCAATAAATAAAGTTGGTATTGCCCTGTGGGTATGTGCCAGATTTCCACTGTGAGGGCTAGAGGGCAGAGCTTGCACCTTGCAGACCTGTGGGTCTGGAGGGAAAGACCTGCTAAAAGTTACCGGGAGCTGGGAAAAAGTGTGAGCCAACTAGAAGGTGCAAAGTCAGAGGGGTTACGTACTTTTGGAAAGGTTGCAAGGAATGCAAAGGGGCAAGAAGCTGTCTGGACAGGAAGATACTGGTACATTAAATTTCTGTGTCAGGTTAATACCACCCGGACCTGGTCAGTGGAGCTAAACAAGCTTCCTGGCACAACAGCCAATTCCCATTGACTTACTACCCATTCTGCATATGCGCAGCCATCAAAAGGGCGGGGAGGACCTCACAGATAGCAAGAGAAATTTGGGATTTCAATGCCTGTCTGACAGACCTTTTGATGCCAATATATACATGAGCTGCATAGAGAACAAGGAAATATTTCATGACCTTAAATTACATTGTGTAGCTCAGAGGAAGTTGATCCATCCCTTGCAATAAACTCCAAATAACCATACAGAAAGTGATTAACTTAAATATGAGCATGAACATCAAGACACATTTTATAAAGCAATCAAAATTTTTCTTCTGTAATTTAATGTTCCTCTTAGTCACATAATCTGTGACCTCTTAAACCTCACTATAAAGCATATAAAATCCCACAAGACCACAAGTTCAATGTGGGGGTTACGCACCACTTTTGGGTTCACTGATGCCGCTTTATAAACTACCCTTTTGCTCTTTCTTTTCCTTTGCACAGGTTTTGCATTTTCCTGCCAGCTTTCCATTGTCCTTGACATCAGAGTAACGAGAAATTGAAGAAATCAGACAGTTCTCTGTGCCGATCACAAACAGAGAATAGAAATGGTTGGTGATCGGAAAAGCAAGCAGAGCCTTCCTGAGTTGCGCACAGATTCTGCTCCTCACACTACTCACAAGCAAAACATTTCTAGAAAGGTAAGTTAATTTATTGTGCCGACATACGCTCATTATTCAAAGCAGCAGGAAGACAACAAAATTACTACTATTAGGAAATTCATCTCAAGTTTAGATTATTTCAGAGTTTTTATGAGGCAAGAGAATATACAACGTTTGCTTCAATGAAATAAAGCTCTTTACTTACATGGCTTGCAAGAGTTTCCAGCAGCTGGAGTCTCTGAATTGCAGTGCATGCAGATACTGTGCTTTGCTGAAAGCCCCCTAACTTTGGCACTGGAGACGGCACATAACTCACCGGTGCTTCAGATTGATAAATAATTTCCTTTAAAAATACTCTCACATGTTTTTTTATCAGTGGTGCACACTGACAGTAGACTGCAAAGCAGAAAGCCTGTCTGGTGTTATGAGGAAAGAGTTCCCTCTCAGCTGAATCCACAAAAAAAGGAGCCCTTGACCTCGACAACTAGAATAAATCTACTATATCTGCTGGCTCTTTGCTGAATGCATACTTGAGCAGTAACATAAGAGTGAGCGATCGGAGTGCAGAAACTGTGGCATGTCGTGCTCTGTACCGGCAGGGTATGTGAGCAATGCTTCTAGCGCAGGCACAGCAAAACGAAAACACAATGCATGTTTTCAGTTTTTATTTTGTTCACATATTTTAAAAATAAAATAAAGATGACAGGCTTCTCTATGTCACTTCACAGCTCCCAAGTGGCAACACTCTCAGCTCTGTCCCCTCTGCTGAGGTTCCTTGTGTTCCAGATGAGGTTACTGCTGACTTTCTATTTCAAACCTCAATTTTCTGAGAATCTCTGTATCTCAGCCAGGAAATGTAATCCAGGCTGAAGTTTAGCGTTTTGGACATCATAAATGCAATGAATCGTCTGCAAGCAAAATGAGTGTTTTTCAGATATTGTTTTTTCTCCTTTAAAAGATCTGTTCACGTCTTTTTTTTCTCTCTCTCTCTTTCCTTTGGTCTACTTAAACTTATTAAGCTTCATAAAAACAAGCATAGCTTTTGGAACAAGTCCTCAGTAGAACAAATAGTGAGACGAATATGAAAAGCAAGATAAGGATGTAGCTTAAAATACGTAAATGTAAGGTTTCAGCAAAAAAGAAGCTCCCTGCTCCACTGTAAAATTATATTTACAAGAATAAAGACATTATTTTAAACATAGTTATTTAATTCCCAGACAATCAGAATAGAGGTTTTATGTAGAGGATGAAAACCCCCCCATATTTTAGGCATAATAAAAGGAGTAGGAAAGAGATAAGAAAGGAAGAAAATCGAAGTCCTCATTCATTCCATTGTATTCAGTTGCAAAAGAGGGAAAAAGGGAAACAAACAGTCTAAAATCAAACTTTCAAGTATTGTACATGCAATATTCCTGGCTTTATGAAACATAAAGATTAAAAAAAAAGCCCTCAAAACTTTTAATATGCATTTCTAGCTTGAGGAAAGAATAATTTTTAATGAAGAATGATCAAATTATCTCTTTTGTCTAGTGTGTTATTCCCCTTGTGTGACAATGGACTTGAAAAATCCCCTACACGTTTTATATGTGTGTTACCAAGGTTTTTCTTGAACCTCAGACTTGGGTTCAGCTTTTGCTGTTGCTTCTTTTTTTTGCAACTTTATTAAGACACTAAAACACATGTACAACTTCAGAGTTGTTTATTGGTAATTAAAGTGTCTCTCCCAGTTGTAGCTGACTAGTAGCAGTGATATATTGTGTTGAATGAGAGAAGTCTCAGTTTCAATTTAGTTTCCATTTATATCCACTTCCTTTGTCAAATACTGAAACTCAACAATAAATTAATTTCGACTCTTTTCAGCCCTTCCTGCTGTTTTCCCCTTCCCTTTCTCCATTAACGTTTTCAAAATATGAGACATTATCAAACCATATATGTATATGTTGAATTTCAAAGTATTGGCATAGATATATTTTTTTTTTTAAATTAAAATTAATGTTTGAAAGTTGCTTTAAAACTGGTGTGGGTGCAAGCATTGTTCTTCAGATACCAAAACACCTTTTCTCCACAGTGGGTGCAAGCCTCATACCTAGAGCTTATTTACGTAGGTGGGTGCTGAACTCCCCTGTGCTGGCTCCTGCTCAGCCATGCAGGGGTGAGCCTGTTGTCACCTGCCGTGCTAGACCTCTTCCCTCTCTGCTACGCCATCAGCAAGCACGTTTTCTCCTTCTCTCCCAGTTCAACTTTACTATTTTTAGAAAATAGCTGGGATTTTTTACTTTTAGTCTTGTTTTATGATGCAGAGGCCTTGTGACCTGGTTTGTAAGAACAAGGCTTGGCACACAGGACTACTCGCACACGCCCGGCTTTCAGAAAGCAGCCCCATGAGTGGGGCATATCAGGATCCCATCCAGCTTTCTGTCTGTAATTACAAGAGGCAAAACTTCAAAACCTGCTTGGGAGATATTACCTGCTTCTTTGTGAAGTGTTTGGAGACAAGCAGAATATATACGTAACTTCTGAGAACCAAATCTTGTTTTCAGTACGGACATCTGTAACACACCACTAATTTGAGCGCCAACTAATTACCCCCAGGCGTGACTCGGTTTCTGCCCCAGGAAGCAGCAAGCCATCGGGCAGGGCGCTTGCAGCCCCCGTGCATGGACGGTGTCATTTCTCCCCCAGCCCGTTTCAGCAACAGCACAGCTGTGTAAGCTCTGCAAACCTCGGGGCACTGCATTTTACTGTGGCCACATGCAATTGTGTCTCACAACTGGAGGCAGGGGTAGTCTCTGAAAATATCATCTGCTTTACTGAGTATTGTATATGCATTCACAGAGTTTTATATAGGAGTTAACAAAACAGTTTGCAAACTAAGGGTCACAGTTGCAATTGCAGTTGTGAATGTGAAAGTGGAAGCTTGGCCAGAACCCCAGAAGCTGTAACACGTGCAGAAATGTATGAGACTTGTTGGGTGAAGTCTATGTCATGATCTACCACATCAAAAACTTTAAAATCTTTTTTCTTTTTTTTTCTCCTGGTAGAAGTGTAGACCCTTATATGTAAATTAAAGTCTTATGTTTCTCATTTATCTTTCAAACACCATCGAGAAGATTGGTTGGGTTGTGCTGCCTGCAGGCTGGGCGCTGCTTTGCTGGCTTGACACTGTACAGTTACCTCTGAGACCCTGAGAAAGTAGGTCCCTATGTCTGATGTGACACAGTCCATTAAACTACCTTGATCAGACTTTGTTTTGAAATTGTCTGATTTTACACACAGCTTTAAAAAATTTGGGCATCACTGGGACATACATCCCAGTAGCTGTTATTTCCAGTGTCAGCTCACAAGGCTTTTACAAAGCCCACATTTAGTTACTTAGTGCGAGATGCAATACACACAGAAATAGGAACCACATAGGCTCAGTTTCGCTGTTGCGTGTAAAGGCTGGGCCAGAAGGACTGAAGCACTGATCCAGTGGCAATGTAAGATGACATGGCAGGTAAATGTGAACTAGAGAGCACATTTCCCAATCTGGTGAAGTTTCATTACCTTTAGATGGTCTTCTGGAAATAAAGCATGCCATTGATTGGCTCCGTGGAGATACAGTGCTACCTAAAGGCACTTACACTACTTCTAGGATCAGGGGCCACAAGTACTTTTGGTGGAGGCATTGAGCTGCCCTGAATCAGTTGAGTCCATCATGACTTAGTTGGTCTGTCCCTGATGGAGGCAAGTTGTCTCCTGCAGCACTACCTTGGGGGTGTGCACCATGGTCTCCAGTGCTCTAAGAGGAGATATTTGCAGAGGTGCAGCGTTAGAACAGAATCACAGGAGTAATTTGGGTTGAAAGGGACCTTTGGAGTTCATCTCATCCAACATCTGCTCAAAGCAGGTCTAATCAGCTGGCAGCTGTCCCTGCAGTACATGCCATGATGACTGTATTATTCAGGGTTTTCCACTCCATACAGCACACCTGACCTCCATTACCCCCAAGAGCAAGGAGCTGACTCAAGGATTATGATCCAGAGGGATTTTGCATACCTTACTCCAGGTAATTACAAATTCTTGGTTATTGCAGTATCTGATCACCCAATCATTTGATTATACTTATCTGGCATGGAAGCCAAAAAATAATATCTCATTTTACAGATGTGGACCTAAGGCACAAGGATGACATTATTCGTCAGAGTTCATATAGTCTGTGCAGAGTAAGAAATTGAGTGGTCATCTCAGGGCTGGCATCCTACCTGCTGTCACCTCTCTGTGCATTCCTACTATTAGTTAGCTATTAGTTATTAATAGCCACCCAGCTATTACAGAACATTTTTTGAGGCAAGGGGCAAAGTAACACAGCGCTTGTGAGACACCAGCTATGTAATGGGTTCCAGTGCTGAAGCTGAAAGTGGGGGAAAATTAAAAACTGCTAATGCTGCTGCTGTACATGTGGTGGGCAGCTGCACTATGGATCATCAAATGAATGGTTCTCCTTAAAACACAGCCTTCTGACAATCTGGAATGGGATCCAAATTAGCAAAATCTGGTTTTGGAAACCAGGAAAGGACTCTGTGATCTCCACATCTGTCAGTGAGAATTTATATTATAATGATCAAAAACTATGTGAAGGTGAGTATTGCTGTAACTTGTTTAAATTTCAGGCCTGGAAAAATATACTTTAGACATCTGGAATCAATTTTGGTTTTGAAATTAATTTCATACATAAGGAGGGCTTGGGAAGAATTGAAAGACAAGATAGTCTTGTCTTGAAAGACAAGAACGACAATGAAAATCTTTAAACAAGTGGCTCATACGCATGGCCCTCACACTTCGATCTCACATTTAGGTTTTGGTGAGTAATACTGTTTTATGTATGGTCCCACCAGGGCATATATAAATGGCATGTAGCTAGGCAGCAATCTATTACTTCTGGGAAAAACAAAAAGAATATAGCATGGGTCACAGATCTGTGCTAGACTTGTTCTGCTTCCTGGAGTGATCCAGTTAAGCTTCTTTGCAACCCATATGTGGATGGCCCATGCTGCCAACCCCTGTCTTGGAAACCGTGCTGCATACCTGCTCAGACTTGCCAAGCCAGCCAAATCAGGACTGCAGTGGTATCTCGCTTAAGGTGAGATGCTAATGGCACTTGTTTGTACGGTCCCAGCTATATGAGCTAGTGGATAATGGACAAGAACTCAGGAGCTGTAAATTCCTGTTGATGATTCAAACTGCACATTAAAAATTAAGAATTCTGACTTTTTAATGTGAAATTTATTTTAATTTTGATGTGTCATTAATGTATAGAAAGCAAATCTCCTTTTTAAACCTGTAGTGTGTAATATCTTGTCCGTGTAACTTCTCAGTCTTGAAATCTGAATGGCCATATCTTGAGCTCACATAAATCAGTACTGCTGCATTGATTGCAAAGGCAGCATAATTAATTTACACCAGCTGAAGGTCTGGCTCAACAATGCGCAGAAGCATATATATTCCCTTTCTGGTCATGTGGGTGCCACTGGAAGATGACTCAGGACCTGGCAGCTACCATGGCTTTATATCCACATCAAAGCTTATCCTTAGGCCTTTTACCATACCCCATGGGGGCTGAACATTTGTTTTTGAATGCTTCACTGAGCTATATAATTTAGGAACATCAACAACACATACCATTAAAACCCATCAAAAGCAAATCTTAAGCTCAGATACTAATGTCCTGAGCCTGCACTTGAGGACCTGTGGGATCTTCCATTTAAGGGTCAGAAAGGATTTTTTAATAAACTGCCTTGCCTCTTAGAGGTCAGGCAACATGGGTGAAGCCTGGAGGTGCTTTAAGGCAGGGACATTCTCTTTCTTCCTTTGTGGGGTGTATCATCAGTCAAAAGCAAAACTCTTTCAACTACTGGCTCCTTCATCAGAGGTAGGAAGGCAAAATAACCTTCCTGGGAATTATAGAGCATGCTTTCTATCAGTACCTTGTGTCACTTTCCCATCAAAAATCTGCTGCTCATGTACCTTCAACATGACAGTAAAACATTACATTTAATTTTTGACAGTTTAAGAAAATTGTTCTTTTTGCAACAGACCAAATTCCCCATAAATTCAATCTGTAGCCCTTTCTTCTCCACAACCTTGGAAAAAGTCAGGCAGAAACAAAAATCAGTGTCCTAAAATATCATGTTTAAGACCTATCTGGACATTTGAGACAGATTTCCTCCTTCAAATTCATCAGTCTTTTCATCAGGTCTGGAGTGAGGTTGAGGCTATTTCAGACCAAGCTGTTGAAAATATCAGAGACAAATGTTCTTTTCTTGCAATGAGCTGCTACCAGTCTCCTTCCTGCAAGTATGAGGCTTTCTGAGACAAGGGTATCTCTGATCATTCCTCATGAGTACAGCATGAGGGAAGGCACCTCCTTAACTATGTAGAGAAGAAGCCACTTACAGTGTATATCACCATTTGAAGTGCAGTCCAGTTTGCAAGAAGTAAAGGGCTACATCACTCCTACAAACTAATGTAATGGCATATGGTTTCTTCATTCGGGAAAAGGCTTCAAAACTGAAAAGCAGATTGCAGCTTTGCAGAATAAACTGGTGCTGGTGCTCTCATTACATGTAGCTTAAAACTGCTTAAGCAATACAGGCTTGTCTGGATTGAGTTAATTTTTTTTTTGTTTAGTCCAAAAAATAGAATTGATTCAGCTCTGTTCAAGCTCGGTGTTGTTCCAGTTGTCTTCAGTTTTCTTCCAAAATCACTGTTTTCCCAGATCACTTTATGGATATTGTCTATGGGAGGGACGGGAGTGTAGTAGCTGGAGCGGAGCACTGAGGGCTCAGATTCCTGCTCTTAGTGCTGCTGTTGACTCTAATCCTGATTTCACAGAATCACAGAATCACAGAATCACAGAATCACTAAGGTTGGAAAAGACCTGTAAGATCATCAAGATTTCCTTCTGTAAGATCATCAGATTTCCTTCTGTTTTTCTTCTATTCTATTCTCCTTCTCACTCTTTCCTTCAGCCTACCTGACATTCAGACTTGATGAGAAGTTATCTGCAATCCTGGTACGTTGTCTAATCCTACCATTTCATAGAAATAACAAAGGAGAAGGGTTTATTGACTGCTCCAGCCCTGGGAGATGCCGCTCACAGCAGAAGAGACTGCTGAAGTGAGGACTGCTGGTCATCACAACAGCATCTCACAGCCTTATCACCATTCCTGTGTAAGATTTGATTTCCCATGCCCCTAGCAAAAAGCTGCATACAAGGCTATTGTACATTTTCTTACAACACACTCAGCTGCTGCAATCAAACCTGAAAGCCCAAATTTCCAAAAGCAGCATGCTATGCCATGGCTGCAGTACGTGCACTAACACGCCTGGGGTTGCAGGGGCTTATTTTTGTGTGTGAGAGCCCCGGGGGAGCACAGCCTGTGGTGTTGGGTCCCTTTCTGCAGCAGGGGCACTGCCATGTGAGGAATGGGGAGCACTGCAGCATCTACAAGGAGAGGACACTTAATTGAACCCTATTTTTAAAGGTGTAATTGAAGAAATTGGTACAGCCATCCATTTCCTATGAAACAGGGCTACGATTAGCACAGCAATTTGCAGATCAAGCTCAGTATTCTTCCCGTTTTACCTCTTAGGTAATAAACCCGTAAACCCCTGGGGTTCAGATAACACGGTGCTAACGAGCCCTGCCTCCCATTCCCTGCCTCCCTGAGCACCCTATTCCTGCACAGCCACCCGCAGCAGCAAGACCAGCCCTGCTGAGCCCCCGTGTCCCCATCCCATCACCCCCGCAGGCAGGGGTCTGCGGGCTGCCGAGGCCCTGCACGAGGACCCCCTCCCATTCCCACACCAGGTACTTTCTGTTTTGTGGATGCCCAAGCATTTCGACCGTCCTACTGCCGGTAGGACTTGCCTTTTCCCATCACCTTTCACAGATGCCTAAGGTGCAGAGACCTCCATTGGCAGCCCCCAAATTCTGCCCTTCTGCAGAACTGGGCCGGCATTGCTGCCGTGTCTGCAGGAGCTATTAAGATCTTTTTAAGGCTACTGCATTGCTGTTACTTCAGTGCTGTCTGTGCATGGCAGACGTGCTGTGGCTCGGTGCCAAGCTGCCTAGAGAAGAGCCTTTTTAAATGAACAATAACACAGACCGTAAGCAGTAGGAACTGGTAGTCTAAAGTAGGTGTCAGAAAAAGTAGGGTACGTATATTTTTTGTAGGCTGGACGGCTCAATATATGTGCACGTGCTGAAATACAGATGCCCTGAGGTTAGCTGTGACCTCCAGCACTGACACAACATAGGTAAAACCAATAGTTTTCTCAGTCTTATCTGGAATGGGTTTGGACTCGGGCCCCTTCCCATGAATGCCTTCAACCATTTCATTGGGTGAAGCGAACGCTGTTTCTGTGAAAACTCTCAGCACAGTCCTGCCTGGGGTTTCGAGCACAGCCTTGTCCGGGGACCGCGCTGCGCTCCAGCCTTTGCTCTGAGGTAGCTGGAGTGAAATAATGTCTTCAAAAGCAAGAAGGGGTGTGCGCCGGAGCTGCTGCTGAGGCCTGCCTTTGGCACCTGTGCAACAGAGGGCTGCAGCGTCTGTTGCACATAAATAATGTTCTGAAGGCCTAAATAGATAAATATTAGAGTTGTTGATGAAAGAAAGCAGTGCCAGCCACTTTTGGCCAGCAGAACAGGAACGTGTCCCATTGCCTCAGGTTGAAAAGGCTTTGGATGTTTAGGGCTTGCAAAAAATTAGAGGGAGGAAGCACTGGTAACAATATCTGACACATATTTGCTTCATTCATGGAAAAATTAACCTTAATTATCCAATTTATAAAACAGCTTTAAGTGGAAGGGCCCCTCCTCACCCCCCACTGCTGCATATTTGGGGGATTAAGTTGTTTGTTTTTAGTGATAAATTAGAAACATCTGCTTCCGCTGACATGCTGGAAAGGAGGCACGTACAGCAAAGCGGCCGGCCGCGCTGCTCTGACGCTGGGGAGGATTCGGTACCAGGGCACGGTCCTGCCAACCTCTGGCCATGGGGTCCGAAAACGATGATGCCCTTTCCCCTCTGCACGGGGGCTCGGCGGGGCAGGGGAGGTGCATGGCTGCTGCCGGCTTTGCTCAGGATCGTTTTTGGGGAGGTCAGAGCAGTGGCGAGCTTCTCCAGCAGTGTGAGCTCGGCAGAGCCTTCCTTTTAAGGGTGTCTTGGCAGTGCTTCCATGCAAGCAAAACTGTTTCTGCTATGGGATCATCAAGTCTTAATGTCAAGGAATCCAAACTTCATGCCAGAGTCACCGCAGAGGCAACCCCTTCTGATGAAGAAAATGGTGGTATTTGAGGGAACGGAGATGTTTAACAACCCTGGTGTATCTCCCCAGCGGTGATGCAGCTTCCCAGTTGCCGAGGCAGGATGGAAACGGTCAAGAGACACATCACGCCAAAACATTTCACGTGGTCTTTCACCTTGTGCAGGAGGTATGAAAACAACCCTCCTGGCTACAAGCTGTTACCTGCAGGAGTGGAAAGCTGGGGCTAAATCCTGCCAGGTGCAGCAATCCAAATATACCCTGGGCATCCATGGAGCTGCACCCATGACGGACCCAGTCCGTGCATCTCCTTATGCCACCCTGCTGAAGGGAACCGCGAGGCTTGTTTTGACTTCGGTGTGGCCTGGACCTCACTGTGAGGTTTTAATACTTGCCCTTTTGGGCTGCAGAACCAGCTGGTTTACACACACCAGTCAGATATTTTTTCCAGCCTTTAGCAATCAAAACTCTCAGATGGCAGCGCTGGTCTGCAAGGGCAGAGCACGCCTGCAGAAAGGGAGAAACCGAGATGCTGGACAGCTTCTGACAACTCCTATTCCCGAGATGCCCTCTTTTTCTGCCTGGATATTTTCTCCAGGTGGGTTTGAGGATTATGTGCATTTAACCAAGATTTTCCAATAATCTATCAGATCTGTCACAGCAAGAAACCCCAGGCAGGTTCAGTGCATGCTCTCAGACTGACTGTACAGTACAGGTCCTACGAGTTGGACACCTGGCAGTGCAGGAGGCACTGTTCAGATGTGATGCAGTGCAACATAAATGTATTTCTGTCAGAGAAATTCCAGGCATAGAAATTTTGAACAGCAGTTCTGCCCAAAGCAGGCTACAAAAGCAGGACTGAGGTGTGTGGCCCGTCATTGTGCAGAGGAAACTCTCAGTTCTCCTTATAAAGCCAATGGAGAACTCCAATGCAGCCTCCAAAACCCCATTCTGATGTAAAGCATTGTAATCCAGCTGTAAAGCTTAAAATACAGTGATATGCAGCCCCTCCACTAGAAAAACCAAAAAAACCACCCTCCTGAGACCCGGGGACCAGCCCTGGGCAGAGCGGACCTGCTCTCTCTGGGGGTGCAGGAGGGAGGGGAGAGGTTGCACGAGAACCTGTTTCACAGCTAGCCAGGACCACTGACCCTGCTGTTTTCTCCTGCCTGACTGCCCATGTTACTTGATCTTTGCATTCCTGTGAGGGACACTCAGATATGTGATGAAGTTGATGATGATGAAGTTGAATCAGGAAAGGCAACTTTTTTTCTTTCTTTTCTCTTTACCCAAGCTGGGGAGAGAAGTGAAAATTTCCTTCCTCCAGGAGAGGGGTGGGGCCTGTGACCTGGATGCCAGGCATTTATGGGAATTGCTTTGCCGGAGTGTAGACCATCCTGTTCCCATCCCAACAATCACATCTCTCTGGAACAATTTCTTGCTGACCCACCACAAAGCTGGCGCTCAGAGGTCATCTGCAGATTTGTATCGCCACTTTCTAGCGGGAATGTCTGCACTGAATAACAGAAACAGTAACTCAAGAGAGGCCAAAGCAACCTCAGTCTTCCTCCAGCCACTGGGAAATTGGCTAGAGGAAAAGGGTAGAGGAACCGAGGGGAAGTTGGCGACAAGTAAAGACGTGTGGGACTGGGAAAGCTGCTAAAGCAGGGCTGTGATCAAAGGCTGTTCTCGGGTTTTGGGACCAAAAAAGGACAGGCTCTGGAAGATAAACTTCAGAGCATGTCTGTGCAGAGCTGGAGCTCATAAAGACTCAAAGAAGCCAATTGCTCTGCAAAAAAAATACCGACATGGTGTCTGGAATAAGCAATGGATGCAAAAAGCAGCCTAGGTTTTTTCCAAAAAAGCCACTTCCACTGTTTAGTGCCAGTGAAAAAGGATTCGAAGACAGCAGTCTGCGATGTGTCGGGGAGGTGGGATCAATCCCCAGGTGCATTAAAGTGCAGCAGACCGGCGCTGTGCAGGAACATCAGTGCAGGGCTAGCAAGGCTGGCGTAACATCAAGTTTTTATAGACTGCTGAAAAGGGAAAAGACTTTTGGTCCTGAGTTGTTACTGCTAGCGAGAATAGCAGACGCATGTTCCAGCATGGGGAGCGTCTCCCTCCAAGAAAAGAGAGAGTTTTCCTGGAGAAATCCAGGAAAATTTCAGACTTTTTTTTTCCGAAGGGTCAAAAAAAAGGGAGTTCCTTCTCTCAGCAGCTCACAGATCAGGTCCCCCCGTACTGCAGTGACGGGATGCTCACGCTGGCCTGGACCCAGCCACGAGGCCCACTGGACCAACAGAAAGAGGTGGGGCGAGCAGGCTGGAGACACACCTCTTCAGCTCTGCCCTTCGAGCCCTCCTTGTTTTTATAGCATCATCACTCCCTGTTTTGTTGCAAATTTTTTAAACTACATTTCAGGTTCTGCCTCCATTATTAATACCCTCTTCGCTCTCATTTTTCCTGAAAGAAAAATATCTTTATTGAAAGAATGTAGTAAAAACTGAGAGAAATAAACCAGAGTGCATGAATTACAATACATCCGAAAAAACCATCCCCTTACTGAACAGTTCCCTTCTTTCCCCAGCTTTAACCTCGGACTCTTTCCAGGTGTTCCTGTTTGTTGCAGGGTGTCTGATTTTGGGTTTGGGGTCTCTCCAAAGGGGGAGGGCAGAGCGTAAGCTGAAAACAGGATGGGTGGCCTGATGGCGTCCAAACACAGTCAACTATCTCCATTAAATCTTGTTCAAGATTTGGCCTCCACTTCTGTAGGCCCCATTCGGGTCTGAGAGGCACAATACTCACACAGATGAGGAAGACAAATCCAGTAGATAGACTGAAAACGAGCCAATACATTTAAGCCAGCACAACATATGGACTCTCACATCTCTCAGCCTAGGAAAGATTGCTCCCCACAGATTTCTTCTAGGTTTGCCCAGACGAAGTGAAACATCCCAGCCAGTGAGACTTTTCCACTCTTTCCCTCTGGATTATTTTATAACCGTATACCTCTCACTGCCAGGATCTTTTTCCCATTATGCACAGCCTATTCTTCCCCTTTAAAAATGGTCTCCATTATCTTCTGTGATAAGAATTGGTTTTACACTGAACAGTTCCGCCCTTCCCAACACATATACCTCACACAGAAATGTGTAGACTGTTTGATCATATTGTCATACCCACCCCACCACCCCCCACCCTGCCCCAAGGTTTAGTGAAACTGTAAAGTGTGTTTGAAGACTTGAGTCAGGTCCTCTGCAGTTCTGTCTTCATTCCTTCATTGTCTGCATCCAGCATCAGGTGAGGCTTGAGGCTAGACACCCAGGAACAGATTCACATTGCTTTTCCAAAATGAAAACTGAATCGTAATTTATGAGGAATCTGAACAATTTACTTCAGCATTGCAAAATCAGAGTAATCTGGATTTCTTCTTCAACCCAACAGAGAAACTACCCTAGTGACCTGCACCTTACTTTAGAGAGTCTGTGAGCAGAAATTAATACCTTTTGCTGACAGTTGCAGCCTGATGTTTGTAACTAAAATGTAAATCTGTCCAGTAATTATCTCACTTGCAGCCTTTATTTTCCAGGTATGATCACAAAGACAAGCCTGCAAAGCCTATAGATTTCTCTGCCAAGGCAATCGCATGATGGCTTTGCTGTCCTTTTGACTAACAAAGAATCCACTTCAGCAGATAACATGGAGCTTGACCTGTCTTCTATCTGTGAGAAGCAACCTCTAGGAATTGGAAACACTGTATTTTTTTAATGCCTCTTATTTGTATAAAAGGTTGCAGCCTTAGGAGTTTCACTCCGTGTGAAATTTAGGCCAACCTAAATTGGCATTTCATCATCTGCAGTGTGTGTCTCTGGGAAGACGGATGTTACTTGATCATGCATTGACAGTACGTGTAATGTTGCTGTAGCATCTGTTTAAGAACCCTGGAAATTAGGTTTACCAGTTCATGGGACAGACCTGTGAATGGACATGTCACGGAGAATTAAGGATATAAGTCAGCTCTATCACAGTGGATGGGACAGAGGACCTTCTCCTCCAGGTACTCAAACCCAGCCCTTGGGACGCTGCTCATATGTGGATTTCCATCCACCTTCTCACCTTGCCACTGTGACTGAACCGTAGATAAGTGCAATAGTAAAGTCTGGAGATGACAGGGGAAATGAAGTAATATGAGTACTGTGTTCTTCATTTGCATTATTCCCTGTTATTGCTGCTGAGCCAGAAGCAGTCCCTGTGGCTGAGATACTCAGTTTCAGAAAACATCTTGTCTCCTGTGTCACTAAGCAGTATGGAGTGGGACCTGCCTACACCACCCATCACCTCTCACCTACCCATCAGATTGGTATTGCTTGGTACTGTGGAGGAGGGACAAGGAATAGGCAACCACTAAGTGAGGGGAATACACTTCCCAATCCCCCTGCCATGTAGTCCTTGCCCAGGTGACACCTGGTGGAGATGCCCGCGGCCCTACCTTTCCAGAGCTCAGTGAGGAAGGTGATGGTGGCCTTCCCACTCAGCACAAAACTTAACCCAGGGGAGGCTTCATAGGGAGCCAGGCTTTCAGGATTTCCTCTGTGCCAGTGGGCAGGCTTATCAGCTCCTCCACTTGCAGTTTTGCTTTTCCGCACCCTGCCAGTTTTTTCTGAGTGGTGCCCAGTGACAGGATGAGAGGTAACGGGCACAAACTTGGTCATAGGAAGTTCCACCTAAACGTGAGGAGGAACTTCTTTACTTTGAGGGTGGCAGAGCCCTGGAACAAGCTGCCCAGAGAGGTTGTGGAGTCTCCTTTTCTGGAGATATTCAAAACTCGCCTGGACGCATTCCTGTGCACCCTGCTCTAGGTGAACCTGCTCTGGCGGGGGGGTTGGACTAGATGACCTCCAGAGGTCCCGTCCAACCCCTATCATTCTGTGATTCTGTGATTTCCCCTGCCCTCTCTGCTCCATGTTTCTCTACTCTTAAATGCATTTCTTAGGCATAGCATGGCCCATGGGGACACAGCATCAGGGGGACCAACAGCCCTGCCTTCCCACCAGGGAAAATCTCCTCCAGTAGTGCAGCTGAAGTTGTCCCAGGTCAGGGAAAACGGAGCAGGCACTGTAGGAAGATGGGATTTTCTGCCTCTTTAATGCACCATGCTATGTAACACTGTAGTTGTGTGATTTCTGAAGCAGGTTGCTGTTTCTCTAGCTGTTGGTGTTAGTGAATTTCCATAGCTTGCACAGCTGCAAGGGCTGTGGGTAATGCTGCGCTCACACCCATATTTTCCTAAAACTTCAGCCTGAAAAGCTTCATCATTTCCTTGAAAGTGAGTGGGTTAGAGAAATTAGCCACCATTGTGAGTATCAGGTTTTGGGCAGCTGGCATGCAGGCAAGCCTTGCCTCAGCCTCGCCTGGATAATGATAACCAGAGACCCAGGGGAAAAAAGGGACCAAGAAACTGCTAATCCATTTACACTCTCACCTACCCAGACCAAGGTTGTGTTTAATCACTTACGCTCAGCATTTCATTTATATTTAACAACACACATTCTCTCCCCAGTCTGCACACAGGCATGAAGCATACTGCTGGTAGCAGTGGAAGCACAAACGGTTAAATGACCTTGAAAAAAACCCAACCAAACAGAAGAAACACCCCAACAAAATAACAAATGGATATATTTGTGAGAGTTGAATAGGTTAAATGCAGGAGCTTAACTTTGCAAGAGCACAACCCTGAAGCAAAATTATTTATTTGGTATTTACAGATTTTTCGTGCAAAACAAGTTTCTATGAAACCGTAGCAACAAAGGTTAAAGTGAAGATTTGGAATGATGTTGGAATCATTCACAAGGGAAAAAAACAATAATCTCTGTTTTGGGTTGATGGAATGTAAGATTAAAGGTAAATAGAGAGAAATATTTCAAAAGATTTTAGGCAATTAAATCACCCTAAACCCTGTGAAAGGTAGACATTTTAAAATATTTTTTTTCCAGAAAATTGTGTCCTTGATTTTTAAAAAAATCTGTCTGGTAACTTTCTGATAGTAATGTTATATGCATAAATGTTCAAGTTTATTACTCTTCTCTTATAAGACAAGATACATAACCAGATTTCACTGAAACTCTATTACGGTTGATTTCTAAGGGAATCACATGTATCCCAGCAAAAATCTGCATTTTTCTGAAAGGTCTCTTTATTCGTTCCCTTCTTCAAATGCGTTTCAGAGAAGTCAGAATAGGAAGGAAGAATCAGTTACAACTTACCTTTATGCTCGAGTAGATGACATCAGATTTTTCAGGGAAAGCAACGTGCTTCTTTTGGGTAGCGTCGTAAGAGTTGCAAATTCAAGCTAACAGGTAATTGTTGGTGATTCAAAATCCTTTAAAACAAATTTAAATGCCGCAATGACAAATAATGTACTTCATGAAAACTTTTTTGAAGCTTGATGCTCTTGTATTGAGTTTTGTAACTGTCTCTCTCCGCTAAATAAGCTCCCACTCCTTTCGTCAGATACTTGCCAACTTTTCTAATTTAAAGCAACTGTGAGCTTGCTGTAAAACTCCTTCTGGAAGGAGCTCAATGTATACCATGGAGCAAGGAGCAAGCGTGTGCTCCAGACTGAAGCGGTATGACAGAGTCCTAAGAGGACCTGGGGCACAGCCTCCCCAAGGTAATGTTATATCATCTTTGGAAAGCATGATAGGCTAAGTTGTCTCCTTCTCGGTAAAGGCACAGAGAAGAGGAAAAAATCATGCTCTTTCTGGCATGTAGTCCCCTCAGCGTGGGATTTGGGAGGAGCAGCGTCTGCCTCAAAGTGGAGGAAGAAGCAACAGTCTCAAATACACAAAGTGCTCAGAGCTCCCAAAGGAGCCTGGTCCCTGAATTGGCCAGAAGACTCCCAGTATTTTTAGAGGCGCTGGTCCTTGGTCTGAGGCTTTGGGGACAGGTCCAAGGGCTTTCTCCAGGGCTTCCTCTGCTAATGCAATGCGGGGTGTCCCTCTCACAGGGGGTGGGACACCCAAGCTGAGATTCATGGCTGAGCACGACCCCAAACGGCTTCCTCATGTGATTTTGGAGAGTTTCAAAAGAAACTCATGGCACTGATCCTATCTTCTGAGACACTGTCAAGTTTTAAATAACAGAGGATTGATTTTCAAAGGTATCCACTTACTGGGGATGGCTCTGTTCTGCTTTGCTGAAATTAAGATAGTGGAGCATGTGAAATGTTGTTCATGCAGGAGAGTTGCCTATGCCCATGTTGAATTCCTCCTTTTTGCAAGGACTTTATTTCAACCAGCTATGGTTGACACACATGGTGTGCATTTATGACTTGACAGAAAAGGTCCCCTTTTGCAAATATGAATTCCCTCCATGGAGTGGCTAAAAGCAAGCAAACAAAAAGCCAAATTATAAAACATTATTGTGATCTGGGAAATTTCAATCTCTGAGCTTCCACATTAGTACCTGTGCTGGTTTTGGCTGGGATCGAGTTAATTTTCTTCATAGGAGCTAGTACGGGGCTGTGTTTTGGATTTCTGCTGGAAACAGTGTTGATACACAGGGATGTTTTAGTTACTGCTGAGCAGTGCTTACACAGAGTCAAGGCCTTTTCTGCTCCTCACCCCACCCCACCAGCGAGTAGGCTGGGGGTGCACAAGAAGTTGGGAGGGGATACAGCTGGGACCAAAGGGATATTCCATACCACATGATGTCATGCTCAGCAATATAAAGCTGGGGGAAGAAGGAAGGGGGGAGCATTTGGAGTGATGGCGTTTGTTTGCCCAAGTAACTGTTACACGTGATGGAGCCCTGCTTTCCC
The DNA here is from genome assembly GCF_030936135.1 of Gavia stellata. Lineage (NCBI taxonomy): Eukaryota > Metazoa > Chordata > Aves > Gaviiformes > Gaviidae > Gavia > Gavia stellata. Next base: position 16,994,126 of record NC_082598.1, on the reverse strand, counting down.
GGGGATGGCTGAACACCTGCCTGCCGATGGGAAGTGGTGAACGAATTCCTTGTTTTGCTTTGCTTGCCTGCGTGGCTCTTGCTTTACTTATTAAACTGTCTCTATCTCAACCCGTGAGTTTTCTCACCTTTACCCTTCTGATTCTCTCCCCCATCCCACTGTGGGGGGAGTGAACGAGCAGCTGTGTGGGGCTTAGTTGCTCGCTGGGGTTAAACCATGACAATCTGTGTTCTGTGATTCTGTGATTTTTATAGCCACTTCAAAGGTGGCATTTTGACATTGGCTTGTTTTGTCACAAAAGATTCATTTCCTCTTTTAGGAGCATCAAACACCTTTGAAAATTTCAATCTAATGATTCCATCTTTACTCACATTAGTTTTGCAAGAAAATATGGCTGGCAAAGCCAAAGTAACTTAATAACAACTACAATAAACCTTATGTCACCTTAGCATCAGCAGGTTGGTTGGATGCATTTCCAAAAGTGCTCAGTGATTTGGGGCATAGTCTGGGATAGGCTTTTCAGGACCCTCATTTTTACATAAAAGTTTGTTATGGTATTGTCATTGTTTAAGAACTTGTTCATTTGAATGTTCTAATTTACATGACACTGAAATATTAAGTATTTCATATTTTAAACTGAGAATTAAAAAACAAGGTCCTGTGCATTCAATCAATATAGATAAAATACTGCTGTCAATAATGGGAGAAGGGGTTTAAGGAAAACCAAACCTTTTTTTTTCTTCTTTTCTAATGGAGTTTTATTCCAGTACTGAATTATAATAACCAGGATATAGAATACTCTGTTACAAAATCATATGGTACTGTGAAAATGTCAGTGTATGATTTGACAAATCTCTGTTTTTCCCCAATGTATAGCTATCAGAGTATTTTTATTTGCTCTGTGGATCTGCTGGTGGACTTGGATGCAGGTGGGCAACAGTGGAAGTACAAACACCATCTGATCATGTCACTTAAAAGTACCGTAGAAACTATCTAAATGATTTCTGTGTCTTAATTTTCATTTTGTGATCAGGCATTAGGCATATCCTTTTAGGTACTGGCACCTCTGGAAACTTGTATTTGCATGCTTGTGGGAATTCCTAGAACTTTTAAATATCATCCAGAGAGCATTGCCCACAGTTGGCCTCTTTCTGCTCCTGTTTAGGGAAGCATGAGATCTGCTTTCTCTTCCTGATGAGTCTTTCTTGGGGAAGCAGGGGATATTGCTCCTGTCCCATAGGAAAAAAGCATGTTTTCTAACAGTCAATGGAGAAGACTGGCAGGAATGATGAACCTGGACTCTGCTGTTGATTCATACCTAGCTCTGGACTGAGTCTTCCTCACTTCCATTCATTAACCTGCCTCATAGGAAAATGAATAAGGACTAAATAGCCATTAGTGAAGTAGCAAATAATATCAATTCCAGTAATTTTATAACAGCAATAATAAAAATCAAACATTTCTTCTGAGCTGCTAAGGTTTTATGCCCTCTGAGACTACCTGGATAGTTTTGTGGCCCACAACACAAAGTTAAAGCACCAGCTGGCAGTTCGTCTCTTATGTTATAGAGAAGGAGGCTTAAGGAGGAAGATGCAGTTAAAGCTTTGTCAGAGGGAAAGGGACGTGAGCTCCAACATAACAAGAGTCTTAAAAGGAAAGAGTTGAACCCATTTCTTTTGCTTACTGGGCTTTCCAGATCAGAGGAGGGAGGCAAGGAAAAAAGTGGAGGAGAAACTGCAAAGTGCTCTGCAAGCCTTCACAGAATCACAGAGTCATTAAGGTTGGAAGAGACCTGTAAGATCATCAAGTCCAACCATCAACCCAACACCACCACGCCCACTAAACCATGTCCCGCAATGCCACGTCCACACGTTCCTTGAACACCTCCAGTGAGGGTGACTCCACCACCTCCCTGGGCAGCCTGTTCCAGTGCTTCACCACTCTCTCAGTGAAGAAATTTTTCCTAATATCCAGTCTAAACCTCCCCTGGCGCAACTTGAGGCGATTTCCTCTTGTCCTGTCGCTAGCCCCTTGGGAGAAGAGACCAACACCCACTTCACCACAACCCCCTTTCAGGTAGTTACAGAGAGCAATAAGGTCTCCCCTGAGCCTCCTCTTCTCCAGGCTGAACAACCCCAGTTCCCTCAGCCGCTCCTCATAAGACTTGGGCTCCAGACCCCTCACCAGCTTCGTTGCCCTTCTCTGGACACGCTCCAGCACCTCAATGTCCTTCTTGTAGTGAGGGGCCCAAAACTGAACACAGTATTTGAGGTGGGGCCTCACCAGCACCGACTACAGGGGCACGATCACCTCCCTGCTCCTGCTGGCCACACTGTTTCTGATACAGGCCAGGATGCCGTTGGCCTTCTTGGCCACCTGGGCACACTGCTGGCTCATATTCAGCTGTCAACCAGCACCCCCAGGTCCTTTTCTGCGGGGCAGCTTTCCAGCCACTCGTCCCCAAGCCTGTAGCATTGCCTGGGGTTGTTGTGACCCAAGTGCAGGACCCGGCACTTGGCCTTGTTGAACCTCATACAATTGGCCTGGGCCCATCGATCCAGCCTGTCCAGATCCCTCTGCAGAGCCTTCCTACCCTCGAGCAGATCAACGCTCCCACCCAACTTGGTGTCATCTACAAACTTGCTGAGGGAGCACTCAATCCCCTCATCCAGATCATCGATAAAGATATTAAACAAGACCGTTCCCAAAACTGAGCCCTGGGCGACTCTGCTTGTGACCGGCCGCCAACTGGATTTGACTCCTTTCACCACGACTCTCTGGGCTCGGCCATCCAGCCAGTTTTTCACCCAGCGAAGAGTGCACCTGTCCGAGCCACGAGCTGCCAGTTTCTCCAGGAGAATAGTGTGGGAGACAGTGTCGAAGGCTTTACTGAAGTCCAGGTAGACAACACCCACAGCCTTTCCCTCATCCACCAGGCAGGTCACCTGGTCATAGAAAGAGATCAGGTTGCCCAGATCCTCCTTCCGGCCCTTCTTGTAGATGGGTGTCACATTCGCAAGCCTCCAGTCGCCTGGGACCTCCCCCGTTAACCAGGACTGTTGATAAATGATGGAGAGCAGCTTGGCAAGCTCCTCCGCCAGCTCCCTCAGCACCCTTGGGTGGATGCCATCAGGCCCCATAGACCTGTGAGTGTCCAGGTGGCATAGCAGGTCGTTAACTGCTTCCTCCTGGATCATGGGGAACCTATTTTGCTCTCCATCCCTGTCTTCCAGCTCAGGGAGCTGAATACCCTGAGGATACTTGGTCTGGCTATTAAAGACTGAGGCAAAGAAGGCATTAAGTACCTCAGCCTTTTCCTCATCCTTGGTGTCAATGTTCCCTCCCGGATACAGTAAAGGATGGAGATTCTCCTTGGCTCTCTTTTTTTTGTTAATGGATTTGTAAAAACATTTTTTGTTATCCCTTACGACCGTGGCCAGATTGAGCTCTAGCTGGGCTTTTGCCTTTCGAATTCCCTCTCTGCATGACCTAACGAGATCCTTGTACTCTTCTTCAATTGCCTGCCCCTTCTTCCAAAGGTGATAAACTCCTTTTTTTCCTGAGTCCCACCAAAAGCTCCCCATCCAGCCAGGCCAGTCGTCTTTCCCACCAGCTCTTCTTATAGCACATGGGGACTGATTGCTCCTGCGCCTTTAAGATTTCCTTCTTGAAGAAGGTCCAGCCTTCCTGGACCCCTTTGCCCTTCAGGACCGTCTCCCAAGGGACCCTCCCAACCAGTGTCCTGAAGAGGCCAAAGTCTGCCCTCCAGAAGTCCATGGCAGTGGTTTTGCTGACTCCCCTCCTTACTTTGCCAAGAATTGAGAACTCTATCATTTCATGGTCACTAAGCCCAAGACAGCCTCCAACCATCACTTCTCCCACCAGACCCTCTCTGTTTGTAAACAGCAGGTCAAGGAGAGCACTTCCTCCGGTAGGCTCGCTTACCAGCTGGGTCAGGAAGTTTGTGTTCAACAGAAAACACAGGTTCAATTTTTTGGAAGAAATTATATTTTTATAGGGTTGCTCACTGGTGCCTGTGATAGGCTCATTTTTAATCCCTCTAAAGTTACAATTCTAGGCAACTATTTCATATTTCAGCACTTCACCAGAACATTGACATTCTTGCTTTTGGCTTTGTCTAGATGCAGCTGTGGTAGGATGGAGCTGCTAGCAGCAGCAGCTGAACCGGGAACTGCTATTTGACATTCATGTCCTCACAGGTACCACACAGCAACTAACATAGGGGTTAGGAAAAAAGGAATCATTCATCTCGGAGAAATTTCAAAGGGGAAGAAAATGCCTCTTGCCTCACCTGTGGGTCCAAGTCTTCATATGGTCCTGTACGTGTGGACATTTGTTGCATAACAGATTGTTGCATCCTGAAAACAAAAAACATGAATCCATGTAATAGATGGATGAGTAAATGTGCTCTAAGGAATATAGTTGTCACACCCTTGACAAATTGTCATCTTCAATCCTCTCATGTGGCAAGCAGCTGGGACTTTTTCCTGGTGACATCTTTAAGTCCTTTCTCTGACCAAAGTGTTTTAAGATTCAGCAGGTTCTAATAAGTATCAAAGACGTTTCCAACACAAGTATCTGAACCAGGAATCAAACAAAATCCTTCATATGCAGTGAACCACTAAGAAGTTGATTTGCTGGTAGGAAAGAATTATGACTTTGTGGCATTAAAAAGAGAAGTATCCTTTGATGCTGGGATTTGGGATTTCCCTGTGTTATGGCTGAATGCATTTACATCCAGATAATACTCAGTTCAATTGCCACAACGTGAATGTAACTGCTCAGGATTCATCTTGAGCAGTTGATTCATCTTGATTCAATACTGAGAGAATGAGCAGGTTTATATGACACAGTGCACTCCAGGAGGCCACAAAGCTCCTAAAAGCCAGAAGCCTAATTCTCCCCTCATACAGAGTGGTGTGAATGAAGACTGGCTTCAACCAGGTAAACAGAAATGTGTCATTGTCCAGTGGCCCTAAATGAGAAGAAAAATCAGTTGTTACGTGGAAGCTCATAAGGTATTCCCAGGGTGATAACACAGAAATAGCTAAGAAAGAGTTCAGTGTGGAAACTTCACTAAATTCAGGTATCGCTATTAAGGGAACAGAAGAGGGAGGGTTGGGCGGTCTGCTTTTAAGGGGTGATGCTTTCATGACTCCCAGTTGGTGCACCCATCTGGAGATGCCGAACAAGTAAATGGCTGCAGGATGGGGACACATCGATGATGAACAGCTTATGTCCAGGTGATTCTGCAGGTGCTGGAGCTGCACACCTCAGGGAGGCATCTGGGTACCAATGGATTAACTCCACATGCATTTTTTATCTATATGAGATGCAAAGTGCAGTTCCAACAGTGCCTGTGACTTTAAAAATCTGCTTGGAACAATTCTGCTGTGTGTACTGTTTTGAAATCGAATGCTATTTGTTGCAAGCGGTACAGCACATTACATTTCTCACCCTCCAGTGAGTCAGATCACCCCAGTGTTAGGGCCTGGAGCCTTAATGGGGCAGAGCATTGCAGCTCCATTGCCTCCACTGTGCATCTGCAATTAAAATTTTAGTTGGAGTTTCACTTCACCTGCTTATGCCTCTACATGATGAGGGAGGCTTTTTTCCTGCTGTTTTTTTCCCCTCTTTCTTCAACAGCTCACTTTTCCAGCAGGAGTTTTAAACACCAGAGCCCAGACTTGCAAAGATGTTTTGATGTCTCAGGCCATCAGTGGGAACCTAGTGAGATTTACAGGGCTCCTAAAATGAGTGGGGGCTGTTGTAAGCTGACAACATCTGCAAAAAGCAATCCTTTGTCTAAATCTTCTATCTTGTTTTCTCTTGGTTAGTCTGTTTTCTCAAAGCAGAGAGAGTGACCATTGTGCCAAATGCAGATCAAAGTATCTGTTCTCCAAACAGTGCACATTTGTGTTACTCGGAAAGTGTCAGGTTAATATCACTGGCTACAGGTCCTTCCTTAAAGTTAACAAAACAAGGTCTACCTTCACAATACCTTGAGTAGGAGTTAGGACCTCACATGGGCTGAGGTGAAGTCCCTCTACAGGTTATAGAGATGTTTCACTAAATACCCAGATTTTTATTTCTTCCAAATCCACACAAACAATCTATGATGAAAACAGAAATAAAGTCCACATCTGTCAGTTCACATGCCTTTCAGAGCAAGATTATTGTCTTCATGTCCTGGGTGGCTGTACAGATGTACCCTCCAGAGGCACCACAACTTCCGCTCCATGAGGTCTCAGCTTATCACTCTCCTTTATTTTGGAAGAAGAAATAAGCCACCCGTTTATCTTCTGCTTGTATTAGCTATGGAATGAAAACATAATTGGTGTTCAACATAGTATAATAAGAACAGCGTATATTTATTTGTCTTCTGTCAAGTGCAGTCAAGCAGCAGCTAAAGATAAGTCTGAAAGTAATGGAGACCCATTTAAAATTCCCACACATACTGATTTGGGAGGACTGGGAAACCAGATACTTCCTCTGAGCATTATTAACAGTTTCCCCTTCCTGGGTGCACTGAGTGTGTGCACGCAAGAAAGCAAGCTCTGCTGGCCCCTCATCAGTGCTCTGCTGACACCGGTGAAGTTCCTACAGCCTGCTGCTACTGTCATGTCGTGGGCAGGAATCCCCCAGCACTACCCACCAAAACTCTAAATCCTAGGCATCCATACAGTTATTACAATGAAGGCCTGTTGGCATTGGAGACCACAAACAGAGACCATAGCAGCAGAAGTACACAAGGACTCCTGCCCTCCTATGTTCATTGCCCAGGACTAAAGGGTACGTTTGAGAGGTCATGTTTCTACAAGCCCCTCCTTCAAAACCCTTAAGAAGAAGAATGCTATAGGTATTCACAAAGGTTAACAACATTTCACTGCTTGCACACATCAATCTTAATTTACTTTAGATGTTGACACAAATCTATGCCGCATCAAGATGCAAACTACTTATTTTTGTTCTCTTCTGTTTCAACAGGATAGTGCAGAAAAGGACTTTTATCCTGTTTCATATTCCACAGGGCTATGCATGTAGCACTTCGAGGCATAAAGAAACATTATCAGCTTGAACTTATTTCTAGTTTCCGTATTTTGTTTGCTCAAAGAGAAAGTTATCCGATTTATTATGCTTGGTTTATCTGGAAGCAGTCCACAATGTGCTAGCTGAGTGCTTTGACCTTTTGCATATTCTGTAGTTGATTGGTTTGGCCATCCATCTTCTCCACTTGTTGAAACCCTCACTTAGCAAAGAAAGGCCAACAGCCAAGCTTGCATGAAAAATGTGGTGCAAAAGGAATCTATTAAGAACAGGGTATATTTTATTGTATTTCCCATAGACATTGAAGATTATGCAGAATTTTAAAAGTTGCCTGAGGTGCCTTGACTTCACAACGGCTGACAAATTATGACTATATTACAGTATTTTGATAAATCTTCTGGAGAAAAAAATAATAATCTTATGTGATCCCATCACCCCCGTACAAAGCAGTTAATATTGCTATTTCTCACAGTGATCTAACTTCTACTGTTGGTCTCTCCAGTTTCTTTCTGGCTATCTTGCCAATTCCTTTAATTTAACATAGCTAAAACCAAACTCCATACTTTTCTTGTCTAATTCCCTGTAACCTATTACTTTTGACTATTCCATCCTCCCTTTTGCCCAGGAATGTGAAGAGAGGGAAAAAAAGATAGAGATGAACAAGTCATATGGAGTTAGGGAGGTTAATCAGAGCTTTCAGGCAAGGTTCTCCAGAGTATGCCCACTCTGCTGTGCCCATGCACATGTTCAGATTTGCCTTCCTACTAGTTATGTCAAGCAACCATCCCTCTGCCTACCTCTCATGAAAGGCTCATCCCCATGAGTGTTCACGGTATGCCGCGTTCCCAGTCCCAAACTCCCAAACAAATACAGGGGTGAGTGCTATGTTAATCTTAATACTAGCATTGCTAGTGCTAGGAATGGGTACCAAAGCAGCCCTAGAAGCACAGGCAGGAAAGAAGATCCACCATCTCCAAATGAGGGCCCTAATCACAGGGCTAAAGAGCAAATAAAGCTCCCATTTGCTCAGTGACCCTTGGATTCACAACTTCTCCTCTGCAGCATGGCACAGCTTCAGCAGAGGGGTAGAGGATGGCCTCTGGGCAGAGGAGCCCATAGCCTGTTGGTCAGGGCACCGTCCTGAGTGGCAAGAGGTCTAGACTTGAATGAGCTCCCTCAGGCTCAGGATAGTGCTTAATTTGCATATAAAACTCCCCTGGACAAATGCTATTTTTAAAAAGCTATTGAGCCCTTGGAAGTGGAGGGGATGTGCATTGTGTTTTACAATTTTTTTTTCTTTTTTTTTTTTTTTTTTTATTTCTTCAAAATAAAGGAGGTGCAGAGAACACCACAAAGCTCTCAAAAGTGGGGTTTATGAAGGTGTTTCAAGCACTATTGGCCTTGAGCATAGGTGAAAAAACTCACTATAAAAGAAAAAGTGAATTTTTAAATGTACACACATGAAAATTTCTGCTGAAATGTTGGCAGTCCTGTCCAGATAGAAATATGGCATTTGGATGAGTCTCAGACCAGTTTCCCAGTCTCAAACCTCATGATTAAGTTCTAGCAATTAGTTGCTATAGTAAAAGAGAATTGGATAAGAAAAGGCTGTATACCTCCAATAACAATAGGAGTTGTACTGAATTCATGCAATGCATAACCAGGAAGACAAAAACATTAAAAAAATACACATTTGCTTTTTCTGATGAGAGTGCTTTGTATGAATGGAGAAACTGAGGATGTCCCTTAACTGAAGAGGGGCAATTTTTCTACATAATTCAGAAAATGTCCTGCCTTCCAACCAACCCAATGTGACCCTTGATCTGTGTATCTCTCAGGCAGAAAGGGCAACAGCCGAGTGCAGCTCGGTGTTCATGCCGTGAGACAGTCAGCCAGACAGACTTTAGAGCTAACTTCATAACCCAACACATATCAGCCTCGCACATGGGGCACCATATGGGTCTCCCTGACTGCACCTACAGCTGGCTTGGGTTTGAAGAAAGCATTATCTGACACGCTCCTGCAAATGATTTGAGGCTTACTCCAGGATAAAATGGCAATTGCTCAAGAAAACCAAACACTACATATGGCTACGCATGTATATTCATTTCTGCTCTTCCTTCTCTGGCTGGCGGATAGACTGTCCTTCCGGCTGCTAAACTGCTATCAGAGGGTGGCATTTCTTTTTTTAAATGCTCTTTAATTTAATGGAAAGAGGATTCTTTTAATTGTTAATTGACATCATCCCCCAAAGCTAAGACAAAACAAATGCAGGAAGGCTGAAACTCAATTAATTACAGATGGCACCGTTGTACAGCAGTGGAGCAGGATGCATCCTCAGTTACCAGCAGATACTTAACTACAAGGACTCAGCATCCAAAATAATCACTTAAGCTCAGCCTCTTTGGAAAGACTGGAAAGATCCATGCCATTACATTTCTGTTCATAAAACTTTATTGTCTATGGATGCCTTTCCAAGTGAGTAGGCTGTTGGCTATATGCATTTCCTGACCTATACAAGTTCTCTGACACTAATGGTAACAAAATATAGTTGGTAACTTTCTGAAATGAAACGTCTGATTCAGAACAAACAAATCACTGCTGTCACAATTAGCTTGACTACGTAAACCTGCTGAGGTAGCATAACAGCACTGACCAGAATGAGCAATTTATCTTAAAAAGCTGGAACATTTATTTTCGTTAGCAGAAAAGCCTTTCTTTCGTGCATTCAGAGATGTATCAGAAAGGTCAGAAGTTTAAGTTCGGGACTTCAGCAGGCACAGGTGAAGGTTTTAATGCTCATCCTAAATCTCCAAGCTGTGCTGCCAGGGTGGAGACCTACCGCTACCTTCATGCAACTGAGTATTGTTACTAACAGAAGACTGGGCGTCTGGTCATCGGGGCCCACGAATGTCTGGTTTTCAAATATACAGGCCCTGGGGAACCAGCCTTTGCAGGTATCCAGAAGACAGGCTGAGCTTATCTAGGAATTCCCTGCTGCCAAAATGGGGTGTTTGCCCCCCAGCACCCTGCTGTGCTAAGCTGTGCACTCCTGCTGCTTGTCCTCCCGCTCATTGGACACCTCCACGGGCAGATTCAGCTCATTAACCTGGCATAAACTCACCCAGTAAGAACTTTCTTCTGTCAAATTAACAAGCTGAAAGAGTCACTGGAGGGTTGAGGATGCATTAAAGGCAGTGCAAAGGAGCTCAGTGTGGAGCGGCAGAGAGGGACTCTGTGCAGCAGGAGGGACGTGGCACGCCTGGAGCTGTGGCCACCGGCCCTGGAGGTGCCCAGCCACGCCGGGCTGCAAGTCAGACCTGGGCGGCTGAAGGTGTTACCACCCACTGGCATCACCACCCTCTTCTTTGCAGGCTGCCAAGCCCACAGCAAGTGGCAGTGGTGTATGCTGGGCTGTACAAGATGCTGCAGTTCATGGCATGGTCCAGTTTTCAAGAACATGTCCAGAGGCAGTGATACTGCAATTGCTTGCTGAGACAGGGAGCGCACAAGCTTGCCTGGATAGCAGGATTTGATTTAGGTTTGCAGGACATTTTTCACTGAATTAAAGAAACAAGAGACCAAAGTCCATGAGTCTTCATTCTATGTTTTTATTGGAATGCCTCAAGCAGAAGATGCTACAACCTTACGGTCTCTTCCCATGGTGTCATGGCCCTCAGCATCTCTCTCTGCGGGAAGGATGGAGGCTGCCCAGCCTAGCTGCTGGGGCACTGCACTGGGAGGAAGGACTTGGAAACTGCTCCTTCCTACCCCACTGCTCTCGTAGCAAAGCTTGGCGCTGGGGTGAAGGTGCGGTGCAGATGGAGAGAAGGTGCTGAAGCAGCAGCGGGGAGCAGCCCAGAAGTGGCTGGTGGGACGGTGTGGTTTCAGCCAGGCCACGGGGACAAGAGCCCGTGCGCTCAGCCAGATGCCGTTAGTGGAAAAAGGAGTGGGAAGGGGAGGAGAGGAGCGCTAACGCTTTCCTTGCTGCTGCCAGGAACAAAAGCCTCTGCAGCTCTGCCGCCCAGGGATGGGAGACAGCCCCCTGCCAGAGGCTGGGTCCCCCCTCTCCGTCCTCACCCAGCCCTCCGGCTCAGCCTTCATTGCTTGGAAATGAAGGTACAAATGTAATACGAAGAGCAGCAAGGAATTTGGAAAATCCTGGGACGCGGCAGAAGTTGGAGTGGTAACAAGCCCAGAAAGCTGCAAAGACCATCACCGCCATGCTCTGTTCCTGGTGAAGTCAGGGGGCTGTTTAACTAGCTCGCTGCAATAAAGAAAAGAGCATGCAGCCTTAGATGAAAAAATGTCTGCATTTGGATATGGAAGTCTAAAAGGAAAAATACAGTCTTATATACCCTTATTTTTTTATCATTCTGTCTGTCTGTTTCCTAACCAATTGCTAATTCAGTCCATCTATAGTGAATAAAAAGATCATTATTCTGGAATCTGTTTTTAATTACAGTGTTGTTTCTTTTTAATGATGAAAAATGAGGATATCCTTTCTCTGTCCCATGTGACCTGTTTTCTATAGAGTTTCTATTTTAAAAATTTCCAAATATCTTTGTTTTCTCATTCCAAAATGTCCCCGTTCTCCACCCCTTATATTTCCTGGACAGCATTTTAACTCCACGGTAACTAATTGCGCTGTGAATCTATTTAACCTTGCAGATACGAGAGACCTCTAATTTCCGTAGTGCTGTTTTCCAAAGTTTTTTGATGCTTCCCAAGTGACTCCAGCCAAACAACCCAGGAGTAATAGTGCTGCAAGGCAGAAGAATTACATCATTAGGAATTACTAAGAAATCATGGACTCAGTCTCTTTTTGCACTAAAGTCTCTTCATGCCTCTTTGCAGCCTTTAAGAGGGGCTCATTAAGGGTTACTCTGCCAGGGCAGAAGTACCTGCGTGGACTCACACTTACGAGGCTCAACTTTGAGAGACAGAATTACTTTAGTTCCCAAATGACCCCAAATGCAGACAGCACAACCATGGCTTTAATTACCATTCTTCGATACCCTCTCTGCAGCTAAAAGCCTGTCCTTAGTGTGAGAATGGAGCACCTCAAAACTGGAACCATTTTTATAGGGTGTTTTTCATAGAATCATAGAATCATTTAGGTTGGAAAAGACCTTTAAGATCATCAAGTCCAACTGTAAACCTAACCCTGCTAAGTCCACCAAACTCTATGCATTTTTGCTATTTTTAAGCAGGTATTTCTCTCCACTTTCTAAATAATTTTTTAAGAACCTTCAGCATCACTTCTCCCAAGCAGTGAGGGTAAAATGCTTTTCTCTCCCAGCACCCCCAGATTAAATCTCTGAAGATGTGGAACTCTGAGGTGTCCTTCGGGATTTTAGGGAAACTCCCTCGCCACCAACAGCTATCCCTGCAGAGGCCCTCGGATGCTGCGAAGGACACACATTTGAGGACACTTGGTATCAGAAAACTCACAGAACTGTAGAGAGCCAGCCAAAACGGTGGAGGAAAGCAGGGCGGGATCCACATGCATCGGAGCCACTTTTGTGCTGCAGGAACCAGAGAAGGAGCAGAAGCAGCAAACCCCGCCTGGATGGCATGTTCCCCAGCCCGTGCCCAGCTGCGGGTGCAGCCAGCTGGGAGACTCCCACCGGCCTCAGGGGCTGTGGGCCGGGGGAGAAGGGCATCCCACAGGCACCGGTGTGCATTCCCCCCGGTGCTGCACACTCACCCACAGCCGGCATCGCAGCAGCCTTCCCAAAGCCAAAGGCCATCACGCTGAGGGACAGGCTATCCTCCACCCCAGGTCCCCTCCTGATGTCAGTGTCGAAGTGCAAGCAGAAATGGCAATTTTTATAGGGGATGAGGTATCAAAAGGGTTTGAGCATCACTTGCTAAAAAAGAGGTAAATTTTTCTCAAAACTTCTTGGTTAAAATTAGTATTTTTTTCCCTCCAACATGCCACAAGGCTATGATTACAGCTTAATGCACAGAGGAACTCTATACATTTTGCTAGTCATGCCAAGAAAGGGAGCACGGCTTGACCTTTCCTCTTGCATGCCAGCATATACACAAGGAGATAACTCTCTATCTGACCACTTCCCTCTATTTTCCACATGAGCTAAACTACCTGTTCCCTCTTTGTGTTAGAATTTGTGTGTGTGTATGGTTGTTACCCACAAACAAGGAATCTGCTATTTTCAGACATCTGCATTTGACACCTTTCAATGTGGGGTTAAAAAGTCTAGATAATAGTTTTGCAGCTCACAGATTGTTTTGGTTCAGCTACCAATTGGGAGAAGAATTGGGCTAGGCTGCTTTGAGATACTTAATGTTGCTTTTCTCTTTTTTTTAAGCAAAAACAAAAGGAAAAATCGAGGAGGAGGGAAGAGCTTCTTTGAGTTGGGAAAAAATATTCCATTTTTTGAACACTGATATTAAAAGACAATGAAGCAAAAAAATTTGACTGTCATGAAGTGTAGGAGACCAACTCCTTCCTCTGCTTCAGGGGATTTGAATCCATCCCTCCCTTCAGGAAAATATCCTGATGTCCAGCCACAAGGATATTCTTGGGTGTATCCTCTGAGTCTCTCTGATGTAAGTTCAGCTTTACACAGGCTAGGTAAATGTTTTCTGCACTGAAGAGAAGATTATTTTATCATTGAGGGGGTGAGGGCACTCTTCAGTGATGGAGGAGGCTCCAGTTCCCAGTCACTCTTCTGGTGATTCAAAGCAAAATCTCAGCATGAGTTCACAAATTCTCATCTGGTGCTTCAAAATTATTTTATTTCAAGAATATGTGATTTGTTCCCCTGCCCCCTCCCCAAAGAGAAGTCAAAGCAAGCAGTTTATTCTGCTTCTCTATAGTCCAGATAATCTGTCTGTTAGCTTAGTGGCTACTTTTAATCCTTTAGAAAAAAAGGTGACATAAAAGCAACATTTGCTATTGTCACAGTTGAATTCCATGGGCAGAAATGATTGAATCAGTGCTCCCAAGCCACTCACTGAGGGCAGTGTCTGCTGCTGAGCAATTAAGGAAAGTCCCTCCTCGTGCGAATGTGTTGCATCAGAGAGGGAAGATCTGCCATGCTCAGGGCAGAGGGGCTGTGGAGATACAGGGATGTGGTGATGTTGGGATATGGGGAAGAAGGGATGTGGAGATGTGCAGATGCAAGGATGTTGGGGTGTGGGGAAGAAAGGATGTGGGGATGTGCAGATGCAAGGATGTTGGGGTGTGGGGAAGAAGGGATGTGGGGATGTGGGGAAGCATGGGTGTGGGGATACAGGGATGCAGGGATGTGGGGATGCAGGGATGTGGGGATGCAGGGATGTGAGAAGGTGAGAGCCTCCTTCCCAACATGGAAAACCCTCACAGCTCCACAGACACATCTGCGCTGCGTGCCTGAGAATGAGTCCAGCTCCCTCTGCAGCATCAGTCTCCACAACAGCCATCCAACCAAATTTTCCTTCAAATGAATTAAAGCCAACACCGTTGGGAAAAAAAAAACCCCAACCAGCAGAAAACTAACTGTGCTTGTCGCAGCTTGTTTGCTGCCCCAGATGAGAAGGGTTTAGGAGCGTGCCTGGACTCTGTCCTTAAGGCAACTGGCAGAGAGCTGCCCGAGGCCAGCTGGGGCACAGCTCTGGCTGCCCAGCCCCTGCCCAGCCCAGGGGCTGGGGTGGCCGGACTGCAGCCCCACTGCCTGCCCCAGCTGGGCTTGGCCACGGGGCTACAGGGGGACGGTGAGTGACCAGGGAATGAATGGGCTCCCTTTGCTGCCCAGGTGCAAAGAAGTCTTTACAAAGGCTTGAAATGTGAAGTCCTCTCGCATTCCCATGCAGGGTGAGCAAGGCAAATCAGGGGGAACATTTTGCCCCTAAGACAAGTCAAAGGCCTTTCCATCACCTGGAGGTGAGATGCAAGCAGCACCCAGTCCCAGAAAGCCCAAGGTTAGCTCGTTTTCTGCCTATTATTGCCCTCTGGTGGCACTTTTGAAAATACCACCATCGTTTTATTTGTTCTTGGGACTGCCGTTTAGTTCCCCATTGCTTTTATTCTTTATGCTCTTCTTTTACAGATTGCCTCTAATGTATTTGACTGCATTGCCAGCTTGAGCAACCTCAGACTGGTGATGCTAAAACATGATTGAGTGGTTGCCAAGATTGTCTAAAAGCTCCTCCTTTGTCGTCAGGGATTTTGGTACTGATGTTTCACCCACCTAAACCACTCTGGGTGGAAACTCCTACAACCACACCAAATTGTACCAGCTCAGGACATGCCCTTCTTGGTTTTGCACACCCTTTAGTGCACTCTTTGAGCAATGCATCCCAGTGGACAGGCTTCAATGTCCCCCTCGCCCTGTGTACAAGCTAACAGCATCAATTGGTTTATATTCCAAAGACAAGTTTTTGTCCAAGAAAAGGTTTTTTTCTGAAGCCAGGATAATAACAAACTAGTTGCTCCAGTGCATCAGTGAAAATGGATGGAGCTGATCCGCCCTACAACAAGCTTAGCTTTACTGTTTATTGCCATAACTTTTGTGCATTTGAAAGGACTAAGACTAGGAGTCAGCTCCACCAAAAGAAGAGGGAAGCATCTTTTTTTTTAAGGGGTTTAACTTAAAGTTTAAAGATCTTTCACATGTAAAATAAAGGAATGACCCTCCCCTCACGTACACTTCATCTGAATTTGGAAAACATTCACAACTTGACTAAATTTGGAAAATACCCACCCCCACCCCGCCAAAGACCAGACTGCTCACAGCTTTTGCTTGTGTGGGGGTTTGCTGTAGGAAAGCTGGATGCAGGGTGTCAGGGTGAGGCTGCAGACCCACCGTGCAGGACAGTGTTGGCTGGCTGCAAAAGAGGAGGAGAGCTACAGCCTCCCAGTCTCATGCCCACCTCCATGTCATGCAGTGTATGAGAGCTCTTTTGCCTCCTGCTAAAAAAGGTATCTTGTCTGTTAAATATTCATCTCAGCAGTCCTTCCCTGAGGCAGTGGCTTGGCCAGCTGAAATCTGAGGATGGTCTTCCCTTCGCTCCCTCTGCACATAACGTTGCTCCTGCTGGAGAGGGTGCAAAGCCTCCAGCAAGTCATTTTGATGAGAACTTGTCTTTGCAGCATAGGAAACCTTAGTGCTGACTGCACTAAAGGTCCTGAAAAGCAGGAATCCAAGCAAAACCAGCTGGCATGGGGTCCTCTCTTTCTGCAACCAGACAGCAGCTAGCAGCCAAGCTACCTTGATGCACAAACACTATCTTCTGCTTTTGTGGCTGCGTAGCAGATCTGCTCTGTAAATAACACAAGATGGAAGAGGACGATTTACACCTGGGGTTCCAGTCTGAACCATTCAACTCAGCTATTTCTAAACTCAGTGAAGCACTTTCATAGAGGTTTAAAAAGAATTGTTGTGTCCCCAGAATGAGGGTTCAGACCTAAGAAAAAAAAAAAAAAAACAACAGAAAAGCAGAGCTCAGATCTGAGCCCTGCTTTATACCAGCACAGAAGTGAGACAACAGCAAAGCCAACTTGGCATTTCAGAGTCTGCTGCTGTTGGTGATTTCTTCTGCACTTGCAGGCCTTTGGGAGTCCCTTGGGTCAGAGTGAGAAAAGCACATTACGGTGCCTTTCTGGTGGGAAACCTTCAAGCCCTGAGGCTGCGCAGAGGAAAGAGAAAAGACCAGAGAGCTCACAAATGCCTGCAAGGATCAAGAGGCATTTGCTGGGCTAGGAGAAGGAAGCAAGGCAGAGTTGCAGAGGAAGGAAAAGAGAGACCTTAAAAGGGATTTAATGTGCAGGGAAAGCAGCAGAGCTGAACCCAGGCACTGAATCCTCTGCTGCAGGAAGAAACCAGAAAGTACAGCTATCTGTAGACCTTAATGTTGCAAACTAGTCTGGGAAATGAATTCTTCATTAGGGACATGAATATGCCAACAGAATGAGCTTTGTTTAATAGGGATAAAGAATTGGTCTTAGTGAGAATGCTGCAGCTGAAGGATGGTGCTGAGCGTGCCCCGGGATGCTCAGGCATCAGCCGGCCACGTCGTGGGTCCTTGCACGTGGGTAAAAGGATGAGGCCTTTATCTTTTGGGCTTCTGCCTGAGGCTTTGATGGAAGTTTTATCCGATGAACTGCAAGGCCGGGTTCAAAGGTTGGAACTGGGAAATTTTATCCAGCGTCATCTAGAAGATGCCTTTTTTTTAGAAAAACAGGGTAGGAAAAAAGCCGGGGTCTTCCATCTGTTTTCAAAGCCCTCGTGCTCAAAGGAGTACATTCTTCTCTTATTTTGTTAAGATCTCCAATTTAATTTTTGGAGATCTGAAATGTTAATCTCCCCTGGTATTTTCAAGAGCAGCTGTGTGGCACACCTCTCTCCTGCTGATGAAGGCTAAGATGTAATTTGGATTGTCATTTCACTCCAAGAATGGTCTTAGTATATCACAAAGTTTTCTCTTTCTTTTTGGATATACGGTTATGTGAATTCAGTACCTGTTCAAGGTCCCTGCCAGCACCTGAAAGTCTCCTGAGTGGGATCAAATACACATTTTATTTCAGCAATATCAAGCTCACAGCACTCTGTTGCAGTTTCTTCTTACAAAAATTTGAATTAGTAACATAATACAGAAAATTCAATAATAAAACTTATTTGTGGAAGTGAAATTTCAGGTTGCTATTGTAGCTAATCACTGAAAAAAAACCCCAACAATCTGACCTCAGGATACATAATAAAAAAACCCCCTCTTTAAATGCAGAACAAAAATGTTATCTGCTTTTTGGGATGAAAGCAGTAAGATGGAAGAAGCAACGTGGATATCAATTTACTGCCCATTTGCAATAACCGAAAAGCCATTTTTAAGCTACAAAATGCCGCTCCTGTGAAGCTGGGTAGCACTTTCCTCACACTATAAATGAGGTGAATTAGGTGCCAGTGAGGTTATTTCCATGTAGAAATATCTCATGAGCAGGCAGGGGGAGAGGGGACACAAAAGCACGGGGAGAGAAGCTGGGGTCAGGCTGCAGAGGAAGGGCTGCAGATGCAGAAGAGACTTGTTTTTACTGGTGTGCGGGATTAAAGGAGCCGTATGCAGGCTGGGGAATTCTGCCCATCACAGCACCCAAGCACTTGATGGCCATTAATCTGTTTTTCCTCAGGACATGTCCCGTGGGAGCATGGTGTTATTATCCTTATTTCAGGAATGAGCAGCAGAGGCAAGAGGTTTCACCTGAGTGGTCCGGCTGCTCCCCATCCCTCCCCCCATGGCCACTTTGGTGCAGGTCTGCTGTGGGATGGTTGGTGCGGTGTCCTACCACCCCCAGAAAGAGGCCGGGGAGGTGAGGGGGGCCAAGCACACGACCTGATGGGCATGGCAGCCCTCTAACAGCCTGGAGCATCCAGCCAACGTTTTGGGATTTAGTAGAACTACAGTTCTTCTTAGGTGTTGAGCCACCCTGTGCTGCTGGGAGATCTCTAGGACCACCAAGTGGGTGACACGAATCGTGTAGCACTTGGCCTGAGCTGTGATTATGTTCCTTTCTTTGCTTTGGCCTGGTGGTGGGGTTTTCCGAAGCGCTCCTTGTTGACTGAGCTCCCCCATTCGTTAGAGTCTCAGTCATGGCTCATCACTTCCAAGCTGGATGAGGAGCTGGAGGTCACAAGTCCTTGAGGATGCACTGGAGAAAGCAATAGAGGTAGTTTTCTGGCGGATTTGGCAGGTTCATGCTAACACAATGGGTGAAAAATACAATAGTTGTGGAACTATTGTATGCTCTTTATCTGAGACAATGGTGAAAAAATGTAGAATTTGTGAAAATACAGCTATTTTAGCATTTAGCTTAAAATAGTGGTGGAATTAATTAGTACGTGTAAAAGCCATTCAGTTAAAACGTATTAAAAATATACCCCAAACACATCTTCTATACATCCCTAAAGGATTTTTTAATTCTAGTGAAAACAGTGTTCCAATACGTTAAATTTCTGCAGCTAACAGGCTATTTTATGTTCAAAATAAGTAAATCAAAACTAGAACAATGTTGTGCAGAGGCAAGAGCTCAGATTTTACAGCAGCCTGAGCTGAGTGGCTTGATTGCAGACACCCTGCATCTGCACAGCTAAACACAGCTCAGAGCCTCAGAAAATTTAAGGATGTTGTTTTTATTGTGAATCATTCTTTTGTTTAGCCTTTGAAGTGAACGTTACTCCACCAAAATGGCAGGCATTTGTCAAAAGATGTGTCTGATTTTCAGCAGTAGATGTGCAGACCTGTGCTGTGCGTTTCATTTTTGTATGGAGCGTTTATAGGAACCGCTTTGGTCGTACATGCCTGGAATATATGATCAAACTCTTTTCAGTCCCAATTTAAATGTATTTTGCGTCATTCTTTTGTCTCTCTCACTCATCTGGTCATTTGGAAAGCTTTCATTTGCACATTTACAAGTAATTTAAGTTTTTTTTCCTTGTCTATGAGCTCCCAACAACAGATCTGATTATTGCTACTTGCATTTGATTTAGGCTATGATTATAACAAGAGCACTTCCAAACATTCAAAATTCATGAATTCAGCTATTCCCAACCCCAAATGATAAAAAGTTAAATACAATAAATGTGGGAGTCTTCATTTTCCTTCTAGCTTTTGAATCTTTTAGATGAAATCAGCTCATATTTTCAAGCTTTTCTGTATAGCCAGGAGAGTTAAAGGCTTTCCATCCCACAGCCCAACTTGTCCTCAGTTTTTCAAGCACAAATGCACACGGTAAAGAATAGGCCAGTCAAAAAGTTGCTAAAAATCTTTGTGAACCATCTGCAATCTCTAAGTAGTGCAGGAAAATAACCCTATAAAAACTGTTACTAAATAACAGCAGATTAGAAGCTGTGTAAAAATATTCACATCCCAAAGCCAACCACACTAAACTCACTGTTCGGGCAGAGAAATTTTTGGCATCTTTACTGAAAAGCCACTTTACTACACCAAAAAAAGAAAGAGAAAAAAAGGAAACTCATTTCCCTATTGGATTCTTTTCTGCTTGTTGGAAAATTACAGGATGATGTGCCTTGCAGGTGTTACAGCTACAGCTTTGGTAAATTAAACAAACTATCTGGTTAAAGCAAATTCATTCTGCAAAACCAGGAACTGCAGTGGTTTATGTTTCTGTCTCGCAAACCCAAAATGGGAGCACAAAAAGTATTGTCTCAGAAACCAAAAATGGGAGCACAACACGTTCTCACATGAAAGCTTGGAAATGCTGCATCCCACTGAAAGATGTGAGCGCAGTGTTGGGCTGGAGGATGGCACAAGGACGGGGGGGGACACGAAATACCCCAATTTATTCTTGCTGCTCCAAGCTGGCTTTTAATATGAACATAATTTACGGAGACCAAGAATGAGCTTTAAAATAGACAGGCTGTTGAATCCTGAGACATTTCCACCCACTCTGTTTTCACTGCATAAATCAAAGCCTGCCTTTGTTCGTCAGTGGCATTGTAGCAACGTTTAGGACTTCAGATCAGTGACTGAATTGCCTTTGAGCTAACCACCCTGCAAAAAATAAAGCGCAGAATCCTCCGGAGTGGGAAGTTCATGTGCTGTGTGGCTGGTTTGATGGGTGCCATCCAGAGCTGCAGGCATGGCTGGAGCCCCCGTTATACCAAAACAAAACCGGTCCATCTGCAGCTCGAGTGAGGGAGGGGCCAGGCAACAAACAGCACACTCATCAGCAAGTATAGTGGCTATACATAATCTGCAAATAAATTCTATGGAAAAAAGTGTGTGTCTATGTACACTACAGAATAACACTAAAATGAGGGCTCTTTGCAAAATATGAAGCAAGACTGTTGGCTTGTAACTGGCCAGTTGGACAGCTGGCACTTCTCAGGGAGCATCGCAGCAGCATCAAGGTGTTTGAGAAGGTGTTTGAGAGAGAGACGTGAACAAACGGTAAGGAAGGTCAGCATTGGTGCAGGAGCAGCGGCTGGGCTCAGCGCTGGAAGGAGGGCACTGCAGGGAGAGCATCTGAGACTGTCTGCACTGCAAGGGATGCAGTGGCTCCTTGGGGCCCCTCCTGCTGCTCTGGAAGAGCAGGTTTATCTGGTTTATCTCTGAGGGAAGGACCCCTACCTATGCTGGCCTGTAAAGCTGCATGGAGGCAGCATGTCCTGGCCATGCACTTGATCATGTGGGTGATCGACAGGGCAGTATAATGCTCGGTGGCACCCCGGCAATGCACTCTGTGCGTCTGTGGGCTGGTATGGAGCCTCTACCTTCATCCAAAGTCCTCACAGGAGAAGTGCCTCCTCTGTAGCTGCTGGGAGAGGGGCTCTTCACTCCCCCACCCCTTTGTACCCCCTCTCCTCCCACCCTCCCAGGCCTTTCCTCACTCTTTTCCATACACCTGCACTCCCACCTTTTCCTCCTGTCTTTCCCTAACTCTCCATACTCCTGGGTTTACTGAGCATCTCCTGAATGTAAAACAAGGAGTTGTCTTTCCTGCCCAGGTCGACAGCCTCATTTCTGCCCCTGTTGAAAACCATGAAACAGCAGCCCTCAAGGAAAAAATGGCAATGGAAGAGCATGAGGATGGTATACAAAATAATGAGTCATATAAAGTAGCTGTTTCTTTTTACTCAGTTGTCCTAAACAGAGAAGGAGAGCTCTAACAACACTTTCCTACAGACTTTTTGACCACAAGATATCACCGAGGATAAAAGCTTGGGAGATCAGAGTTTACTGATCTCACGTCAACATGGGCAGAGATGATATGCACAGTTACATCCCTACAGGAATAAGGATCGAGACTACTGACCTTCTTAGTTGAGCACATACATCCTGTTAGCTGACAGGAGAGCAAAAATATTCTCTCTGTATTCAACAAATACCATTCTTCCCACTGTGAAATAACCGGTGTTGCCTTCTGGAGCACCTCATCTTGGCTGTTCGTGAAAGCAAGATGCCTGAGCACCCCTCGCGCTGCCCTGGCATGATACCTTCTTGTTCTGACCCCATCTCGGTCTTCAGAGGAAAACTTCGTCGAGAAGTCTGTATTTCTTCAAACAGATTAATTGCTCTGGCGTATCTGTAACATAACCCAGAGACTATCTTTCTCTCAATAGCCTACAAGAGGTATATCCTTGTCTGTTGGTGAGACACTGGAACAGGCTGCCCAGGGAAGTGGTGGAGTCACCATCACTGGAGGTGTTCAAGGAACGTGTGGACGAGGCATTGTGGGACATGGTTTAATGGGCATGGTGGTGTTAGCTGATGGTTGGACTTCATGATCTCACAGGTCTTTTCCAACCTTAGTGATTCTGTGATTCTGTGAACCCAAGATGAAAGCCTTCTGTAAAACAGAAGGAGCAACAAACTATAGCACAGCCAAGAGAAATGAGCTTAGACTTCTGAAATATTTATGAATAACTGAACAAATGAGTGCAAGAAAATATTTTCTTTGCAAGAGCAAGTAACCCAGAACTCTAAGATGAATTACATGATGAACTATGACAGGTAGTATATTTGTAGTATCCGTACTTGTGTTGCAGCTAAATTAATTGAGGTAGCTGTATGATATGAGCAAGCGTCTCAGGAATTAGCCTAATCATTCAGATGTGACCTCTCTCTGTAAAGCTCAAAAATTAGCAATACATTATTTGTTCTTTTAAGATCTGTGGTATCTTCATCTCTGCTCAGTGCTTACAAAAGCAATTGTAATTGTGCAAAACAAGCAAAAGGGATGGATAACTCTAATCAGGTCAGAGCTGCAGTGGCATCACTTGACTCTAAAGAGACTTTGGTGTAGCTGCAGAGCTGAAAGGCTCTTCCTTTCTCCTTTTCTTTCCTCCTTCCTAAAATTCATCAGCCTCTCAGACCTGCCAGCACAACTGGATATGCTAGCCAGCTCTCAAAATGACATGCATTCGAAAAGCTCTAGTGCTAAAAGTCGTCCCCCCAGATCCTCTTGTTGGGAGCAGATCAGTGTTCTGGAAGACCTGAGGATGAGCAGCCACCCCGCAGCCGGCCTCGGCTCCAGCCTGGGCACCGTCCCTCAGCTTTTGGAGGCACAGACACTTCTCTGCTGCTCTGTGTGGTCTAAGGCCTGGCACAGGTCCCTCACTGGCAGCAGAGCTGGGACCAACCCACGTGCCTCTGGGAGTGCATACACCACGCGCTAGGGGAGGTGGCCAGATGCACTTAGGTAGCAAACCCATGCTGGCCTGGGGACATCAGCTGGTGACAGCCGGGAGGGAGGACAGGGAAGATAAGGTGTTTCAGTGCCACAACGACACAACAAATTGCATTTCCTCTCTATGGAAGCCAGTGCAGTCGAAGAAAGAGTTTTCCCAAATAGCCTGCTCATCAGCAGGGCTCTTGGAGCAGTGCTCTGAGAAACCCAGACTGATGCGCGAGAAGTGTTCACCTGTCTCAAGACAGGGAATAGTCACTACAGGGTGAGCATCAGGCATAAGGGGGGTGTGTGTGTGCGTGCATGGCTGGAGGTGGGCACCACTCATGCACGTTGGGCGCCACGTGCCCAAGCCCAGCTCCATGTGAGAGCTTGGTGTGGGATGCTGGGGGACCCTGCCAGCCCGTGCCTGTACAAACCTCTTCAAGGTGGTGTTGGGCTGACACTGCCCCAGCGCTGGGGCAGGCTCTCCTGAGGCAAAATGGAGAGGCTGAAATACTGGGGTTCCTGATGAATGATACTGTCCCATCCAGGCATGGAGATGCAACCCAACCTACGGCAGCAAACCAAAGGAAATCTGCTTTTCTCTGCATTGGAATTTTCCTGAGCTAGAGATCTTGGTTTGGTTTTATAATCAGATAGATATCAATAACCTACATATGACTGAAGAAGGGATTTATCTTCTCTTTTAAAAGGTTCTCTGTATTTTTATCCAGGGGCTAAAGTAGGCAGAAAGGAAACATTGAAAACAGAAAGAGAGAGAGAAAGCAATTCTGGAAAAGTGTTAGAAGAGCTTTCCCTCAGCTCAAATCCGCTTTTTTCCTGCCCTTTTGCTCCCACACCCAGTCACCTGACTCCATCTCTTTTTGGTGTATTTCACCAGAAATAAAAGCTGTCACAGTATTTCCTCTCCAAGTGCCACCGTGTGTTAGGTTGCAGCTCCTGATGGGTGTATGAAATACCAGCTCCATCAGATGCACGTGAACATTGAAGCTTTAAAACGGCTCTGTGTGCCAGGGGCCTGCTTCGCCGTGCTGCGTCCCTGAAGAGGTGTCTTTTCAAAAGTTCACTTTTAAAAGAAGAGACTGATCCTGGCAGTGACATACTTAGAACTGCTGAGTGATGCTTTTAGGAGCCAGGCAGGGAATGCTGCCTGCAACCTGCCTCCACAAGGCAGGGGAAGGGGCCAAAGCTCCTCCTTCTAAAACTGTGTCAGATCACTGGTATCTTGGCTGAACTCTATTTTCAAATACTTTTTCTTTACTTACTTTAATCCCTTTCTTGGGGGCAAAGTCAAATCTTCCCTCCCTGGCTTTGATCTCAGCTCCTGACGCTGCGTTTCCGGAGCATTAGCTGGGAAATAGGAGCAAAGATACAGAGAGAAGCTGACACCATGGCGGGGAGCTGGGGCAATCCAGGTTTTCAACTGGGTTTGTGCCCTGCAGCCCTGCACTGCTTTCCTGCCTACGTTGCTTTCTGCATCTAGAAAATCTTTTTACTCTTGCGTGAAATGTAATGTGAAAAAGAGTGATTCATTTTGATTAGTATGAACCCACAGAACCTGCTATTCTGCTCAAACGGTGCTATGTCTATCTACAGGTAACACAATTTATCCATCTTGACCCATTTAATCTTCTGTTTTAATGTTTCCTCAGGCTTTGATTGCACTCGAGGATTTTTCTGAACAACAAATTATATGTAAAAGGCTGAAAAACTTAATGACAGCTCTGTAATTCTGGCCAATATAACGTTCCTGCCACAAAGGAGCTGCGGTAGAGGTGTCATAAATGTTGGTGGCCAACACTGGGATGGACCCTGCTCCCACCACAGGCAGGGGGGATTTTGCCCTTGGTTTCAGGGAAGACCCCCAGCTGCCCTGACGCTTTTCTGCCTTTAGCATGTAGCACATTTCCAAAATACATACAGTGCCTGTTCCTAACATTGCCATTTGCGTCTGTGGTTCTACAGTGACTGAAGAAATACAAATGCTGTGATGATTCTATGTGATCCCATACGGGCGGCCGGCGGGGCAGGGAGGGATAGGGCTATTTCTCTGTCCACCAGGAGATGGCAGCGAGGGTGCCGAGTATGGCTTTTTTCCCCCTTTATTTCACTTGTACATCCTGCCTGAAAGATAACGGGTCCTTTGAGGACAACTGGGCTGTAACACCTTCATTTCTGTTTTTCTTTTTCCGTTGCTCATATTTACATCCATCCCATACCTCCTTCTTCAGCACAATGCCCCCTGCACCCAACGTCTACTATTTACCTTTTCAACCTGAGTGGGTTACCCCTGCAGATAGGCTCAAAGCAGTGTCACAGAAGCTGAACAACAGTATTTGGGGATGAAAAAGAAGAGGGGGTGACACATTTCAGAGCTGGCAGGTGGCATGTGTGCAGGCTGCTGCACTGACTGCACAGCTTTGATCCGGGTGGTTTTCTGCCTGTGCTTGCTTCAAAGAAAAATATGCCCTTGTAGGAAAATTGAATTGACATTTAGCTTCTAGATTTCATCCCTGACGTCCTCAGCTGGCCAGAGGACGGCAGGAGACACATTTCCTTGTCTGTATGAAGCTCGTGTGCCTTTGGGCCATATAACTCATAGTGCTGCAAGTCTCCTGCTAAGGACTCTGACATTTTCTGCCGCAATGTCTTCCATCAGAGGACTTCCCAAAAGGGTACATTAACATATGAAGTTCCATAGATTTTGGGAGGACAGAAAGAGAGAATAGCTCAGAAAGGGACAGTTTTCCGAACGTGCCCCGCTGGCAACGGTCGTGGAGCAGAGTCCTTGTGTTCTCCCTTCCGTCACCATTTTGGAGGGGACCCTCAGGAGTTTCATGCCTTCTGCACTTGGAGATGACAGGCAGATGGGGCTGTTCAATGAATTGCAAATAGATTCAAATGCCACAACTGAAAAGGTGGACCTTTTTTTTTTTTTTTTTTTGAGTAATGCCATAAATAAAGAGACTCTGTGTCCCCATTTCATGTAGTGCTCCGAGAACTTTCTCAGGGACACCTGAAATGCCCCAGTTTTTCATTGCTCCTATCAAAACATTTCTCTAAATAATTACAGAGTGTTAAAAATGGATTGCTGTACCCAAGGGAATTTGGGTTTTTTTTGCCAGGAACAAATAGACCAAGAGAATGAGTGCTCAGCATCACAAGTGGTGTTTGAAGGAAAGAGCAAAGTCAAAAGCCTGTAGACGTCACCAGAGATGCTCTTTATTCAAAGTGAATTTTTATTACACATTGTCAGGGTTGCAAGAGAAACTCTCACACATTGTGCTCCTAAGGGCTGGGGGATAAGGAGGAATCTCCTCATCTGAGAGTACTGCACATGCTGCTGTTGACCCAGACGAATTTTTATTATTCTTTTTGGAAATGACCTCTTCAAAACTATTCCTTTGCTTCTTAAGATGTTGCTTCCAAACAAGCACCAGGTTTTGACGACAACAGTCACCTTCATAGCAGTTTGCACTTCAATGGCATTGCTGTGCCTCCTCTGAGAATCTGAAAGCCCTGAGCAAACACGAACCTGGAAATGTTCAAAGCATCCTGCTGCCATCAGTACCTCTGCAAATTGTTTTTCACTTTCAGAGTATCCTTCTTGAGTTATGTGTGCCTGAACAATCTGTTTCCTACTGTAACTGTGATGCCAAGTGGCAGGAAGAAGACAGATAGGCTCAGTACACCTAGTTTCCCTTAGGAAAAAGGAAAAACTCGCCTAAAACCACCCCCCCACACACCTCCTTATACCCCCAGGAGAGGTCCAGAAGATCCTGATTCCCCTGTGGGTTTGCCAGGCTGAACCTCCTTATCCACACGCATGGGTAAGGCTTGCTGGAGCCGAGAACCTAACGGGAGGTCTACAAGAAATAAAGCAATGCAGTATCTGTTCTGCAAGACTTAAAAGAAACATTAAATTTTTAAACAACATACAAACAAACAGATCCCTTGGGGTGAATTTTGCTGTCATCCCGTTTGCTTTCTGACTTGGTTGTGGCCATGCCCCAGGCAGCAAAGAGCATGTGGCTGCAAAACAACCCCCTCACACCTTGCTCCAGCTGGAAGTCCACATATCTTCTTAATGGCTTCCCTCTCGTCCCAAGGGCCCTCCTCGCCAGACCCTGCCAAGGAGGGTTTGCCGAGGGCCTGAGGACCCCCAGCGTGGCTGGCAGGATGTTGCACGTCTCTATCAGAGGCATCACAGTTTGTGTGCCGGCTTTCATGTGCCGCTCACCTGAAGTCCCCATCAAGGCCATTTTGCAGATTCCTTTTATTTCTCGTGCTCCCCAGACCAAGGCTGTGAGGTCAAATGTCTATACTACATATACTGAGAAACAAGAGAGATTTCAATCAGGTATGTGATTTGGTAAGAGAACTGCCTACGGACCCCAAAGCTGCTCATGAAAAAAAGCTGAGTCAAGCCCACCCATGTGTGTTGCTTCCTCAGCAGAGAGCAAGGCAGGTCTCGCCCATCCTCCAGCCCTCCACCTCATGCCTGCATTTCTTTTGTCAGTTACTTCTGGATGTCTTATATTCAGGTTAAGGGGCTTCTGAAACCTCCATGCGCACATTAATCTGTATGTAGTATGTAAGTGTACACTTACAGGGACTCCAGGGACACGTGCTTTCCACCATTTCCACCACACTCTCCCTTCTAGTCTCTCTGGTTGTTTGTTACTTCCGTTTGCTGTGCCTTCTCTTAAATTAAACCCTAAGCTTGTCCTCGCAGGAGATGTCTTTTATTGTGGGTTGTTGGGAGGGGTTTTGCAGAGAAACTGGAGCAGCAGATAGAGCTCTCCAGGCACTGCTGAAATAATAATGAAGTAGTTTCACCAAGGTGGGACCAGAGAGCATTGTCGGCTGGGTCTGAATTCTGCTTGTCTCTGAAAATTGCTTAGGTAATAAGATAGCTGCTTTAAAATTGCTGGGGGTATCCCACAGGATTCTGCTTTGACTCTGATTTCCATTTGCAGCACATGTTCTGCCATTTGGCCAGCACCATCCACCCGTGTGAGCTAATTTAAGGTTGCTAAACAGATGACACAGAACATACATCTTTTATATTTGATCTCTGCACTGGTGAGTTATCTGACTGATGGTTAATCTCGACTTGTAATAGGATTTGCCTACACTCCTCCAAGAGTGAGATATTGGTCTTCTATAAAACAGCAGCTCGGAGGGAAGTGTGCCTGGGGGAAAGGTGGGAGAGTTAATTCGTATTTTTTTGGCTTCTTGTTTCCGTAGATTGGATCTGGTGCTGTGTGCCGCTGTGGGGAGCAACGGGGTCACCATCCTGAAGAGCTCTGCTGCCGGAGGGGACGGCAGCTGCCCGCTCCGCTGTCATGCCTGCATGCCAGCAGGGTGAGGAGCCGGCTGCCGGCAGCCGGCACGGGGACCGTTTGGGCCCAGCACCCGGCCGGGTCAGTGGGTGCTTTGCACACCTCCTGAGCATTGGGCTGAGTTCAGCGGCCGGCCAGCCCCATGTTTCACTTTCTGCCTTCGTTTGTACATGTCGGAGTGTTGACTTGGAGACTGTGTCTAGTTTGGGGGTTTTTTTGAGCCTGTACCCACTTCGTCAAAGACAGTGCTCAGAAAGCCAACTGTCAGGTATCACAGACGTCCTACCCTCAGGTCGGGGCCTGGGTTTCCAAAACGATATGCCCGCTCCGTGCCCTGGTCTGCCAGCTGTCAGTCTGCCAGCCATCTTGATGCATTATTTCTGCTTAGTGCCCCGGTGCCAGCTTTGCCTCTTTCAGAGGTACAGCAGGAACAGCCCAGGGACCACGCTCTGCAAGGAGCTCACTCACAGCATCCCACCTTTACCTTACCTAAGGTGGGAGAGGGCGGCCGCCGGCCCCCCCAGAGGAAGACAAGGCTGCTGGCACTGGCGGGCAGCACAGCTTGGTGCCGGCAGAGCGGGCAGAGGAGGGAGCTGACAGGCGCTGGATGTATCCCCTGAGCTCCTCCCAGCGCGCCCGCAGGAAGCAAGGGCACTGCGAAAGCATGGAGACCATAAAAACTCAATGCTTCTGATCATATGACAATTTGTATTGACACTTTAATTGCTATGGTCACATAGTGCTTGACCCACAGGCACAAGTGAAGGAATACAAAAAGAAGCCATGAACATGGATATCTCCAATAAAAATCTCACTCACGTAGACAAAACCATCTCCTTCTCCTGCAACAACAGCAAACAAGGACACCAAAGCCCACAGGTGGCACAGGAGAGTGCCCTGGAACAACGCTGTGTTTTCTAGTTGATGTGGGTTTGAGGTAGGTGTTAATTGCACGGTTTAGAAGGTTTGTCCAAGTTTTTAACAGCATAATACCATGCCAGCGTGAAATTTGAGATCTGTTGCTCTTTTCTTGTGCAGGTCAGCAAGTAACTTCCCATGTGTTAGACAAGAGCCAGACGGTGCCAGTAACAGGGCGGTGAGGTCTGTGTCCCATCCCACCTCTCCTGAAGTGCTCCTTGCTTTGGTCAAAGGGTAAGGTGCCAGGCGTGGTTGGGCTTAGGTACTGACTTGTCGTGGCAGTTCCCCGGGGCAGGATGCCTGTTGTACATTAACTAACCTGTACTATGGAAGAAAGGTCATGTATGCAACCTGGAAAAAAAAAAACAAAACAAAAAACCACCAAGTCATCCGTGCTACGTGTTTCAGACCTGGATTGACCCAGTTTTCCATGGAATTGTGTTTCTGCACTGGGCAGGGTCACCCCATAGGGTGAAATGTTGGTACAAACCATGCCGTTGTGCTACGTGTGGGAGATTTATTAGCAAGATCCACATTACAAGGCCTGGATCTGGCCATCATCTCATCCTTTGTGAACATACTGTCAAGGCAGTTGATCTCAAATTTAGTGCTGTGCCTTTTGGGTTTGCTTTGGTATAGCATGACATTCAGGATTCCTTTACAGGCAACTGTGCAGAGCAGGAAAATCTACGTGAAATGCTTCCTACTGGAGTCACCATCTGGCCAATATTCATCTTGTTTAGTGAAATACCAAGATATCCATAGAACGCAGGTGTTAATGCAGATCATAAGGCACAAGTGACCACAGTAATAAACCAACATGCAATGAAATGTAATTAACGCACCTGGTGCTTGGGTTTGAAAAGAATTTCAGCGCTTTTTTTATTTTCCCTGCACACTGATGTGCATTTTAATAGTTGGAACTTCAATCATCACTTCCCAACCAACCCTTTAATCATATTAATTCACTTAAAAAGTCAACTATAATGTTTGCTAGTAAGTAGTATTTCATAATTTAAGCAAGAGGGGAGGGGAAGTAGAAGCAGACATGAAACTGTATGCTGCTTAGTAGCATTTTTGTGGCCTGAAAAAGACTATTGTCCTGTTTCTGTTGGTCTGGTTCTGCTGCTGGCAAAGGTTTGGTTTCAGTCGTGTAATCCTTGTTGATATGTTCCAAGTGCTTTTGAACCAGCTGGAACAAATGAAAAGATCCCAGGCAAGAAAATAAATGATTAAGCTTTCTATCACTGGATTTTACAGTGTGTTTTTCATCTCACCTCTGACCTGCGTCAGTAACAAATGCATTTTTGTAAGGTTAAAACCCCCCAGGACGACATTTGTTCCAAGCAGACCAAAAAAACCAACCCAACACGGGAAATGTAGATCTTGTGTGTGTGTTTGTGGGTTCCAGAAAATCACATTATTTTCAAATGTCCTTTCAGAGCAGAGATCTCACTCGATCTCGTTAGTCAGCTGGCAAATCCCGAGCAGTCAGGGCATGTGTGGGGGGAAGGGAGAGGTCGAAAAGTCAAAGCCAAGGGTCATGGGCAATTTTTATTTTTGCATGGGTATTTCTCAAGGGTGGTCTGAAGGGTGTGACAAGCGTAAATCTACGCAGGGATACTCGCACGCTGTCAGAGATGGACAGTCCCAGCAAGTGACTTCCCAATCCGGTGCTATTTAGTAGGGATTCAGAGCGCGGTTATCTCCCCAGAGAGATGTATGTTGCAGACACTTGCGTTGCTCAATCCCTTTCCCCAGCCTCCACACGGGTGCAGACTGCTCAGTGTTTTGCCGCCAGCGGTCAGTGCTAAACCACTGTAAATGAGCTGCCGACAAGCCGGGGCCACAGGCAGGGGACAGCCACCACCAGCCAGGCACGGAGGGGCTGCTCCACCACCTCCATGGACGCCAGCTACATTTTCCTCTTCAGCAACGCAGCATCCCTGTAAAGCAGACTTTGCCTCCCAGTCAGTGAGGACAGGCTGCCAAGGGTCATTGCTGAATGACAAAATACCCTGTGTCACGCGGCTGAGGGTGCATCGAGGACCTCTGCAGCGTCCCCATCTTCCACAGGCCAAAGGAAACCAGGAGAGGGACAGTCCACATTGCTGCATGCTGCTGCATTTTATTTTGTTCAGACACAGACAGAGAAATTAAGGGATGCTTGCTGACCCCGGCTGCTCTTACCGGTCTCCTTGCAAGGTTGCTTTCTTGGCAAGCCCTGGGCGGGGGGCACAGGTGAGCAGTGGGGTGGGAGCATGGGGAGTGACAATGAGCGGGGCTGTCCACCAGGCTGAGCAGCGCTGCAGAAGGGCTGATGAGGATGTCCCCTCCCATCCTTGTCTGTCCCAGCGTCCACACAATCCCTTCAGTGAACTGGCTCAATTTTAGGAGAGAAGGTACTCTGGGTGCTATACCCAGTGTTCACGTAGGGCCATCCTTGATGCTTCCTGACCTCTCTTACAGCCGCTGTATCCTACTAACAGGTCTCCTCACGCACCTGACTTCATTCTTAAAATAGTAACCTTGTAATAGAGTACCAGCAGCAGACAAGGCACATGCAGCCCTCAAAGCAAACCCTCACTGAGAGAACGGGGCTTTGCGAGGAGTACTAACCAGGCTCTCCCAAACCCCAACACTCGTAATGTCTAAGACAAAATCACCAATCTATTTTTTTACTTCTTGACCTAAGTCAGCTTTTGAACCCAGGCCCACAGAGGTGAAAGGTTAATGTATTAAGCTGTCTGCTCTTCAATTAATCCCTAAATCCTGAGCTGATTTACAAACTATTGGAAGATTTTAAATCACACCTGATTTATGAGATGCCCTTTTTAAGTTCAGATTGCCTTTACAGATGGTCACCATACAGGGCAATAAGGATAATTGCTATACAGATTTATTGTCAGGATGGAAATTTTAATTTCCAAAATAATGTACATCTGTCTATCCTGACACTGTGGCCAGGCTGAGCATCTGAAATGTTAAACCCCAAGATCTCTTTATTTCTTACATGTCTCAGAGAAGAAATCAGTTGTATTGAGGACAGGCTATGAACCTGACAAACTGAGGCAAAGAAATCCTTCCACCGAGGCAGCAATGCAAACAACTTGTTGAAAATAAAGCAACACACCATTGCGGCATCAAGCATTTCTTTCAGATAATATTGTATAAATATAGCTGTGGGAGGAAGATCATGGTCTTCAAAGGAAGATCTTGATGTTGGAGAGCCATGAGGATGTGTGGAGGGGTCTCAGAAGCTATGGGAGTAGACAGGCTAGTCTATTTGCAAGTGGACTTTGTGTCAATTAGAAAGGAAACCTGAAGCCTCAGGTACACAGGTTTTTAAATTGCCTTTTAGTGCATTAAAGAGTCCTCTGGTGCCCTGAAAAGCCCCCTGACACCCCCACTTCTGTCAGGCAGAGCATAACTAACAGTCAGGCCCAATAGTCCAGGAAAAGTCACAGTGCCATCAACACAAACACTGAAGAAAAGGACAGGGAAGCTCTTCTTTTCTAGGGTAAATAATCAATCTGCTCGGCTGACAGACAGGGCTGGATTGTTGGCTGAAGGCTGACGCCCCAGTCAATGAAGTGAACCCACACACTCCATGTTACCCCATGAAGAAGAGGGCCACTTGCCAATAAAAGACTCCATCTCCAAGAGTTTTTACTGGTACAAAGCCTTTTTTTACCTGGCAGCCAGACAATGGACCTAAATTGCACCCAGAACTCATGATTCATGATTGCTCACTAGGCTGAGCCTACCCAGGTATTTCAAGCTCGATATCAAACAGAGGTAGTAATTTTCAGTGGCTTCCCACCCGAGTGGGTTCAAACCAGCAATGCAGAAGCGAAGAGCCTGTGTGCAGCCCTGGCCCCTGGCTCCTCAGAGCAGCTGCACACCATTATGGAGGAGATCGGTCCCAAAAGATGCAGGACGAACTTGGCTCACGTTGCCTTTGCAGACGTCTATCGGCTCAGTCGTTATTGTTGAATATGCTCTTTGTTTAAGAAGTGTAATGCCTAGGAAGGACTTTCATCCATCACAATTTGAAGAACAAAGAATAGCTCATTCCTTTTTTTTCTCAGCATATCCAGTCCTTTAGGCAGAAAATTTGTATTATAGGTATTTGGAAGAGAGAGGGTGAGGAGCGGGAGGGAGAAATTGCCAGCATCCCGGCACCATCAATTGCTGTCAGCTCTGCTCCGGGAATAGCGTGTAGCTGTTAATTGCTGCTGCAGATCCAGCAGATGGTGCGTAAGACATTGTATTTAATGGAGCCCTCAAAAAGAGTGGCATCTGTTTGTTTAATTTCTTGGCAAGGGAACAGCAGATTTAAAAAACAAACAAACCAAATTGGACATTTAGCTATGGACGTCCCCCCAACAGATTATAAATGTTTTAAGATAAATAGGTCAAATGAAGGAAAATATCAATTGACACATTTGAGAAGTAAGCCAAACTTTTAGGCATTGGCTCTTTTAAAGCTTAGATTTTCAACATACGGCAATGAAACTCCTTCAAGAGGCTTTTAAATGAAATGTTGACACTATCCTTTTGACTATGAATTTGTCTAAGTGTTTGTAGAACTGTTACAAACACTAATTCAAAAACTAATCCATTTTGCGTGTCTCTTTTTCTCTCTCTCACACATCCTGAGGTTAAAATATGATCTCTAGATCTAGACACTTTGCTTTAATCATGTGCATCGCCTACATTTAAAAACAGCAACCGAAAACAAGGCAGAAAGAGTCTGCCGTACCTCTCTTTAGCAGCTGGGACAAGCAACTCGGAGGAGCTATTGCTATGTATGTTGCTGCCATAGGTCCAGTTTAAACATAACTCCCCATATTCCTGGAAATTCATCATAGCAGAAATTGCCATAACAGAGCGTGCCATGGATCCGTCCGTAGCAGTGTCTTATATTGTCTCTAACAATGGTCGAACCTGGATGCTTTGCACAAGAATGTAAATACCCTCTTGATCTTGACTGTATTTGCAGTGCTGTACCATGAGAAATCCTTCCTAGTGCCACTCGCTGAGCACATAGCCTCCCAAAGCACGAGGGTGGATGACTCTGTTAATATCTCCTCCCCGTGTACCTTTTTTGGGAAATCTTTTGCACCATTTGTCAGATTTTAGGCACGCTTTGCATTTTCCCTGTTTTAAAGCAGAGTTCGGATAGGATGCTTCAGCTGAGAAACAGCCCATGTGGCCTCTTTGTTTCCAGCTGCTGATCCAAAAAGGTGCTGCTGCTCACTTTTTCCCACCAGCTAACTCCCACGTTCATTGCTGCAGGCTAGACAGAGTCTGCCTGTCCGTGCCAGAAAGTTTTTCCCCTGGACTTTTTGCCGGATCGCAGCTGCTGTGGGCCATGCCACCCGGGCACGTGTCTACTTGGCCACGCTGGGACCACGCGCTGGCAGGAGCCGCGGGCAGCAGCCCACAGCTGCCGACACTGCCGCACTGCTCAAGTGTGCCCACTCTGGCATGTTTTGCTGTTGGCCGCACGTTGGCCAGAGTTATGTTGTGGTTTTTTTCAGGGGCTGATTTCGTTTCAGGCAGTAGAGATGCACGTGTTGTTCAGCTGACATCAGGTCTGGGTGTAGATGTGCGCAAAGCTGCATCCCTCAGAAGAGCTTTCTCAGGCAAGTGCCAGTTGACTTCCACTACAATTTCTCCAGGTGAAAAAGCCCAGTGGAAAGATTTAGTTTAATCTGTGTGGCTCTGTATCGCCGATGCGGGCTGACCTTGGGCCACAGGGGGTGAGTGACTTCTCCCAAAGTTTCCTTGAGAAGGGAGAGTGTGTTACACCCCCTCACTGAGCCCCTACCATGGTACCTACCTGGACACATAGTCCCCTCCTCAGCCTGTCCCCAACAGACGCTTGTTTGCTCTATTCCACATGCACATGAATGAGGAAGTAAAAGGGAAATAGCAGCATCATAAAGCAACCATTAGTATTTTACCCTAGCGATTGCATTCTTCAGGGAGACATAGATCTAAATACAGCCATAGGCTGTAGTCTAACCATCATTTTTGCAGCTCTTTAGTGAGGATGCCTCAGATATACCTTTCGCTTTCTTTTTACCATTCAAAGCACAGCTTTGCAAACATTACAGCTGTTAAAATAAAGAAGGGCTGGGCTGTTCACATAGAGTATACACCTTGATAATATCTAGTCAGTTATCATGGAGCAAAACTCTGTTTCCCTATCTGTGAATAGGGAATAATAACATGCAGATAATAGTAACATCCATTTTTTCTCACTTATGGAAATAAAACCAAGAGCTATCCAGTCTTATTATTACAATTTCAGCACCTTATATTCTCACATCAACAGAAGTCTAAGACTATTAAAAATACGATAATGCTCTTATTTCAGATGAGGTTTTTTTCTGATTAAAATTTTAATCAGGTGAATGGAAGATTAAATATCTATGTGATAGGACATTACATAAGGTTTGGGGTTTTTTCCTGGCTTACTCTCAATAGAATCTGTATAGAACTGTTCTTTTTAAAGTTTTTTTGTTAGAACCCGTGCTAGGCAGACACTTCCCCATACACTGAGTTGATACTTGATTTCACAAATGAGGTCAGTACCATCTTGATCAAGCAGAGCCACTCCTCTGACAAGAAAAGCATCCTGTAGTGAATCAGGACATATGGAACAGACCTGATTCTATTGAAACTAAAATAAGCATAAAAAGGCCTCAAAAGAGATAATTTAAATGCCTCTCCTGGCTCTCACCACGTATCACATGCCTGGCCTATAAAAGGCTAGACTGGAAAAATCTACTACTCTACCTGCCTTGCAAAAATAATAAAAAAAACCCTCCTCTATAACATTCTTAATTAAAAGATAAGGAAATGTTCCTCTTAAATACTCACACCTTGCACTTATTTATGACATATCTGCTAAGGAGCTGAAAAAAGCAGATGAGGACTGTTATCTACACTGATCCAGCGAGCCTGTGCCAGGATGCGGAACGTAACTCAGTTGTCTGCTGCAAAGCTTTGAACCAGCCCGAGGCACCCAGCCTGGTGCAGCAGGACGGGCTGCTTCTGCACACCCGGCTCCTGCGGCAGCTTCACCTCTGCCTGCGAGTGCCCTCTTCCCTCCCGGCTATTCTCATGATTGCAGGAAAATGCTGAAAATCCTCCCATCACCCTTTATTTTCCAGAGGTCTTCTGCGTAAATAATACAGCCATTGGAATCTGGATTTTAAGGTTAGCTTAGAAAATAACAACAGTGAGTATTTAAAGAAAGAGTTGAACATGCAGTCACTTCATCTCCGTTCTGTAGCACTGCTTTCCAGCATGACTGATTAACCTTGCGATTTAAATACAGGTTCTCACAGGCAAATACTTAGTGGAGTGCAAATGACAAAATTTCAAGTACCAAATATAACCCGTGCATCACCACGGAGATGGGAACAGGTAGGCAATTTTGCCTGACAATCTGTCTAAGATCTGCACTTTCCCAGTCAGCCTTCCTTCTATTTTCTACCTCAGCTTCAGTAGACTCGTCTTCTAATTTTTCCCTGAAGATTCACTCCCCAGCATTTGTGCCTTTCCCATGCTGGCAGCCGTCCCTTTATGGAGCTCTCTGTGCTCATTCACAAAAGTCGACCGGATAGAGACGCCCCATTTCCTATTTTAGGGCACACTCCTGTTTTAGTGTTTTTGGTGAGGCTTGTGTTTTCATCCAGAATGAGACGCCATTGCCTTATGCTTTTTTATTTTAGTTATACTTCATTGTCTTATTGAAAGGGAAACCCAAACATGTTTTTAATATCTGATCATTTATTGCCACCTGACAGGTGATTCTTTCCTTTTACAGACTGGGTATTTTTGATGTTTCATTCTTCTTAAGGGAATAAGATTAAATAAATAATATCACTGCATTTGCTATACTTCCTTTTTTTTTAAAGACAGTTGATTTTCTCCAAAGTGACTTGAATTTTTTTCAGTGCAGGTTGAAATGAAAAGTGAATGCTAGCTTCTTTTTTTGTATCCCTCTGAGATTATTTTCTTCCATGACTTCTCAGTTACTTTTCTGCTTTTGAAGTGCTCCAGACAGGAGAACCACAACACCGCAGCAGCACAAGAGTGACGAACAGCATCCCACTTTTCGCCGAAGAGAGCAAGGCTGTGCCACGATGGAGCAGGCTGCTGGGCTCCGGGGCTGGCCTCCTGTACCAGCAGCAGCTCACCTGGAGAAGTTTTCAGACAAAAGTGATCTGCTTCCTAAATCACGCAGCCCGATCTGCCCCTCAGCAGCTGTAACTTTGGGGTCTGTGGCTGCAGTGGGAAGGATTTAGCAAAGGAACTGCAGCCAGAGGTAAGGCTGCAAGGGTCACACATGATGGAAGAGATCACTGGCAGGTGGTTAGCAACAGTGTCTGCAACAGCAGAGAAAAAAAATTGTTAAAATTTTGTATAAATGTGTCTGTGTTATGGGGAAGAACAACAGGAATTTAGATAGGGGATCATATGCAGGAAAAGAAAAGCAACTTCCAAGGGGATTAGTGTTCCTGTACACACAAAGTCTCAGACCCGTTGAAATCAGTATCCTCAAAGCTCCTTGCCATCTCTGTCCAAGTCTTCAAATTGATTTGACACATTTTGTGACAGAGTAAAAAACCCCAACCAACCAAAGAAACCCCAAGCCCCTCAGCCCACTATTAGGAGTAGTTTGTCAGCACTTCCCACAAGCACTATTCATATGAGGTTCAGCAGTCTTGAGCTTTGCAATCTTTTTAAAAAATATGTTTTTATTGCACTTGAAATAAAGAGGAGTTGCTATATGAAAATCAAAGTACTGCACGCCTCGAAAGATAACAGAAGTTTATTACACTATAAAGGCTTTCAGCATATGTGAATGCTTATTTTATCTGAACACATTAGCATAGTTATTAGTCACTCTAAATGATTAAATTTCCCTCTCATCCACCTAATCTGCATTATAAATGAATATACTAAAGAGCAATGCACTATGTTGATAAAGCACTGACTTGGCAGTCAGGAGGCAGGGTTTGTTTCTGGGCCTGACTTT
This sequence comes from Gavia stellata, assembly GCF_030936135.1. NCBI lineage: Eukaryota > Metazoa > Chordata > Aves > Gaviiformes > Gaviidae > Gavia > Gavia stellata. The sequence goes on along the minus strand of NC_082598.1, from coordinate 16,955,581 downwards.
GACCTCTCGAGTTGGCCCAGCCTGGTCACTTTGCCTTGAAATGCCTCAGCATCTCAGACTGACCAATAATATTGATCTGTCTTAACAAATGCATCAATATCCAATCAATATCAATATCAATATCTGTCGTGGTTTAAGCCCAGCTGGCAACTAAGCACCACACAGCCGCTCGCTCACTCCCCCCAGGTGGGATGGGGGAGAGAATCAGAAGAGTAAAAGTGAGAAAACTCGTGGGTTGAGATAAAGACAGTTTAATAGGTAGAGCAAAAGCTGCGCAGGCAAGCAAAGCAAAACAAGGAATTCATTCACCACTTCCCATCGGCAGGCAGGTGTTCAGCCATCTCCAGGAAAGCAGGGCTCCATCACGCATAATGGTTACTTGGGAAGACAAACGCCATTACTCCGAATGTCCCCCCCTTCCTTCTTCCTCCCCCAGCTTTATATGCTGAGCATGACATCATATGGTATGGAATATCCCTTTGGTCAGTTGGGGTCAGCTGTCCTGGCTGTATCCCCTCCCAACTTCTTGTGCACCCCCAGCCTACTCGCTGGTGGTGAGAAGCAGAAAAGGCCTTGACTCTGTGTAAGCACTGCTCAGCAGTAACTAAAACATCCCTGCTTTATCAAAATTGTTTCCAGCACAAATCCAAAACACAGCCCCATACTAGCAGCTATGAAGAAAGTTAACTCTACCCCAGCCAAAACCAGCACAATATCCTATCAATATCCTATCAATATTTTAATGTTTCACAGTATTTCAGTAGCATCTTCCAAGTTTTAAAGTGTTTATTTCCATAGGAAACCCTGTCAATGATGTTAAAGAAAGGGGGGAAATTGTCAGGCTGTGAAGAAAGGGGGGAAATTGTCAGGCTGTGAATATTGATATGCTTTGGTATCCGTGAAGTGACAGTAAATTATAGCAGCTTTAAAGCTGCCACTCTCAAACCTGTTGTATTAACACGCCTTTTTTTTTTTTCTTCCGGGTGAAGAAGAAGAGCAGAGATCCCACTTGCAGCAGCGGTAGCTCCGGTGACTTAGGACACTGTCTCCTCCACCTGGCTGGCTGTCCGTTTCCCTTCAGCAGCAATAGCTAGGAAGGAAATAGCTCATAGTATGTTTGAAAGGAAACTGAATAAAATTTAGTTTGGAACTGTTCAAAGTTTATTTGGTTACGGTCTTGAACAACGACCATGTTCTGCTCCTCAGTCCTCTCCTTCCCATCTTTTAAGCACCATGTCCTGCTGCTGTGGTGATCTGTGGGAGCCTGGAGGTGAGTGTGGCTGCACAAAGGTAACGTGATTGTCCTTTTCCCAGAAGTGATGGGATGGTCTCTAGATCTGCCTGTACTCTTCAAGAAGTCCATAAGCCATCGTCACAAACCACCCATGAAGGACGAAGAGTGGTCAAGTGCTCCCAAAGCTCCTTGGGCGGAGGGCTGGTGCTGGGAGCTCTGCATGCCCTTCCCAAGAGAGCAGGTAAAATTGCCCACTAATAAAATTTCCCCATTGGGGGTAAGCCTTCATTTTGCTTTTGGTTTTTCTGAGCCTCAGAAAGTTGATTCCTGGTCTCTTTGCATGTTACTTATTGCTTGGGAGCATACATATGATTAATTTTTGCTATAGCCAAACCAAACCTGTGCTACTACGTACAATAGAAAATGAATCCCTTCTTGACTGTGATATGAAGGACTAAAAAAGGACTGTGGCAGTTTGTTTAAGTAGGGTGAGGATGGTACCAATAAATAGTTGAATTCCCCTGGGTGTCAATAGCATAGAGAATGAAAAAAATCTCACTGAATGATTGTGTAAGGATCACCTTTGATTTAGTCATATTTACATGAAGCCTTGCACCAGTGAAGTAATGCTCCAGGACTTCTTCAGGCATTGAACAGAGATTTGTGTTTTACTGAGATAAAGCAGGATGTCATCTGTGAAAAGAGCAATTTATGTCCTTTGTCATGGATTGTGATGCCTCAAATCTCTGGAGAGTTTCTGATAGCTATTGCTAGCGGTTCAGTGGACAGAGCAATCAGAGGAGGTGACAAAGGACACACTTGCCTTCTGCCTCTCTAAGGAAGAAGTCATTCAAATAAGGGAGTCTCCGAGAGTCATTCAAATAAATGAATGCACACCCTCTAGCTTTCTGCGGGCTTAATGAACCTTATTCACCAGAAGCAGAGCCTTGTTGTCAAGCCTCTGTCTTCGAAGGGAGAAGGAGAATGCCGAAGGAGGTTGGTCCGTCAGATTTGTTTTCTCTGAAGGAGTGGAAAGACAATTTTCTGCCCTTACCTGGGACTGTGGGAGCCGCACGCTCCCGAGGGTGCAGTGACCTACTTGCTCTGCTGGCTCAGGCTTTCCTTTTCTTCCTGGGATTCTGCTCTGATTTCAAACAAACATTTGCTTCTCTGCTGAAAAATGGGTTTCACGCAGTCCTGAGGCAATCATGATTTTAGGAGAGCCTCTTTGCTTCTTCCTAGCATCTCTGCCTGGTATTTTATATGAGAGCAGCAATTTCGTGCATGAAATAATTTCAAGAGCTGGCAAGTTTCAGAAGTGTCTAAATCGTTATGGGCGTATGGAGCCATATCACACACTTGTGTTTTCTTTTTTTTTTAAAGTTTACATTCCCCTCCCCAGGATAAGAGACAGGGAAGCAAAGTGGATACTCAGCTTCAGGCACCGAGTCACCCACAGCGCCTTTGCTACACAGCCCCCTTGCCCGTACGTGCAGTCATGTGCTCACATAACTCTCCCTAACTAACTGTGGCAAATGAAAAGGAAAATGTTAAATTTAGTAATATTTATCACAATCGTTTTTCAAGAGCAAGAGAGAAACTACTGGTCTGTTGAGAAATGTGGCCTTTTAATAGTCAACTAGAATTATCCATTTGTGTGAATAATAAAAATCTCTTAGGGAAATAGAGAAAGTAGGGTAAAACTTTATAATGGGGTATATATTCTCCAGCAGAGACCATGACTGAAGGCCTTGGAGTTTGAAGAAATGCCAATTCATCAAAGTTTTGTCTTTTTTTTTAGCTCTCCATTTTGGGCATTTCATGGAAATAATTGAGTTTTCTGCTATTGGACCAAGAGTCTGATATATGCATGACTTAAAAGAAAGAGATTATTAAGTATCTCACCATTTAATATCTAGATAATTTTGTCCTATAAAATTCTGTGCAGCAAGTAATTTAAATTGGTACCCTATTTACGGCAGACAAAACTGCTCCCTACCATCTGCTTCGCAGTTTTAATAGATGAAGTGTTAACTGCGTGCTGCATGAAATTCATTGCGACTAGGTTAATTAAATGGCTGTGCTTCACTTCCTGCACTCTGGTAATAAGATGACAACCTCATCTGAATTTATTAACCCTTGCCACTTTCAGTACTGTTATCACCCATTCAACCACCTTTGGTCAACAAAATGAAATAAATCACAATAACAGGAGACATAACCATATTGGCTAACAAAATAGATATTGATTAGCGTCTTCTAAAGCAAGTATGTCAATCTAGTCTGATTTTATTTTTGCAAAGGTCATTGAAATCTGTTGGAATAGTAGCAATGGGAGTAAATGATGATGCAGTAGGTTATTGGAGAACACCCAAATCTAATCTTTGCCACTAAACAGCCTAAATGACAGCTTCACCATGGGAAGCTGGAGAGGCCTTCGAAGTCTTCAGCTTTCTATTTTAGAAAGCAGACATTAAATATCCTTCTGCAGCAAAGGTCCTCACAGAGGGCTCAAAGCCAAACCTCTGGGTGTCTCTCCAGCCGGAGGCATTTTTGTCCTCTCCAAAGAGGGAGCATGGGGTAAATCGCTCTATTTAGATCCATGCCCCAGCCAACCCGGCATTGGGTCAAGCCTTAGTGATAGCAGATGCAAACACGCTTCTTAGCTATGGCCATGGCAATGCAAACTGTTCGCAGGTGGGACTGGGCTGACGCATGGTGAGAAAGGACCTGACAGAGGCATCTTCAGGTGCCAGTTCCTGGAGCCAGCCTCTTCTTCACCACTTACACTATTCAGGTATTTAGAAAAGTTGATTTTAGGCAAGTACACACAAAGCGCTCTTGTTGGCTCTACTGAGGTTTGCCAGGAGGGATCAACGCTGTGCATCAATGCCATAGTCATTCATCTCCCTCTTGCCCATCAGATACAGGTGTTGAAGACTTTCTGGATATCAGCACTAAAGTTCCTTCAAACTTCCTTGCCTGCCAGTCGTCCCCACGGATCCCATCGTTGTACCACGGCTGTAGGTTTTCCTCTCTGCCTTGTCACTGGGATACTGCTTCTGAAACAGCTTCTCTGTCATGTTCAGACCCCCAGGCTCCAGACACTGTCTTTGAGGGTGTTTTTATGTGGTCTGCTGGGGAAAGTCATGTGGCTACCTCCTTCTATGCTTCAAAGTGGTGGAATGTGATCCAGCTCCAGTTCAGAAGTTCAGCTGTGCCAAACTGGTTCAACCTGTCTGTGTGTTGTCATGCCGGCATTGGGCTTTGCCTTCCAGGGACGTAGATACAACTTGTTTTTTAAACACAGCAGGAAAGTTTTCATTTATAGTGAGGGTTGTAGTTAGAAGTAAGTTCATAGAATAAATCAGAATTTATAACTGTACACACAAGAAAAATATGCCTTTCTCAACTTATCCCAGTAGTCAAGAGGCTGCCAAACCTCTCCCCTTCTGCCCCCTACACCCAGCTCCCAAACCCCGGCCCTGCCCAGGGCCACGAAGCAAAATAGCAGAATCAAAGCAACTTGTCCCATGCGGTCTCACCCGTGCTGGGGACCAGAAGGCCAACATGTCAACTGATGCCATTCCCAGATGCTGTAAGTCTGAGCCCAACATCAGCAGGCAGTGCAACCAGATTTACCAAGAAGCCCCTACCCCTGCCCAGGCTGGGGTGCATGCAGTTCCCAGAGCAGACTGGAAGAGGAGCTACAGCAAAGCTCCGGCAGGCAGAGGGCGGACGGATGGTGTAGCTGGAATTTAATGAAACTGTTACTGCGGACATGATCTACCTGTGATCAGGTAGACATAGTTAACCACTGGATACTACCTCTGAATTTTCAGAATTCCAACCATTTGTTTTGCCCGATTATTCTTACCATTGTATGTTAAATTATTTAAAAATAGTGAATGACAGCCTATTTATCAATCTTTGCCTTTTAGTATTAATTTAGACTCCACTTTTTACCAAGATACCTTTATAGACGTGAAGTTGCCTGAAAATATTATTGAAATGTTGTTTGATTTTGAATTCTGCTTAAAGAAACTCTTATCTCATACAAGGAAGTAACATTTCAGGCAAGTACTGTTCACGTGCTTCAAAGCACTTGGTATAAAACTGCTGTAGCTCCCAGAATCACTTTTCTCTCATGGGTCTCCCTGTACAATCATTCTACACAGTGCCCAAAACATTGGCAAACGTGCACCGTGTTCTTGTGCAAAATGGGTATGTTAGACAGACGGTGTCATGCTAACCCAGATTTAACCTCAAAGGGTGAAATTCAGTTCTCAGCGAAAGGCCCACGCGCTGGCTGAAGCTACTCTAAGCCCTATTTCAAGAGCGTATGTAGGAAATGATGCCTACGGTGTTTGTGTGATTCTCCAGCATGAGAGGTGGACGGTGTTCACAGTGATCGTTTCCTCACACAATTGTGAAGCGCAGACGAAATGCTATGTTTGACTCATCTATGGGTGCACTTTGTTGATTACAGCAGATAATGTGCATCTTTCCCAGTTAAATGTTAACATCTCTGCACATTTTCAAAGCGAAGTATTGAAATATTTTCCATCCCAGAGGCAACCAGTCAATTTGCTGGGGTACAGCCTCACATCTTCAGCGGCGTGTGGATGGGTGCTTCTTTTGACAGCTTGGCACTCTGCTTTTGCCAAAACATTGCCACTACAACAGTTAAATTATAGTATCTCATCTTTTTTTTTCTTTCTCAGACCAGACACAATATTCTAGATGATCTGTGTTTTGTATCTTCCAACATTGCTGCCGAGTTCAATACAACAGGATGAAAATTTTTGGTGGAAAGCAAGCAGAAAATGAGATGCTAGAGATGAGGGTTCCTGCTCTAGAAACTACATACACGGGATGTGAACTGATCCAGGAGCACATGGAAGCTGTGTGTAGCCTAGTAATGTCTTGACCCTATAATTTCACATCCTGGGTTAGACGTTGGCCAGACACTCAGGCTGGCGAGCGGAGGGCAGCTGCCCCCTTCGCTATGCTGCAAACTTGCCACAGAGACAACAAATTGAGTGAACCAGGCAGTCTTAATCCAGACAGAAAGGAATAACTAAGGAATTACTACCTTTGAAGAGCAAATGGTGGGTGATCAGTGCATTCATCAAAACCTCCATAGACTGGTTCAAGTTGCTGGTCTGAATCAGGCGAGAAGAAAATATACTTAGATAAAATTCCTATTAGCTCTTTATCTGTCCACAAGCTCTGGGTACATTGCAACACCAGGGTGTCACGAACCTGAAGCTAAAGCAGATGGAAAGGAGGTGAAACTCAGAGACATCTGAACCTGTTAAAATGAGAGATGTGGAGAGACCATCCAGCCAGTTCTACCTGTTCCCTGCATTACCCACCCAGCCAGTCCCAGCACCTGCCTTCTGCAGCGATGTGGTGGCACTCAACTGTACGAAGCCCTTTAGCTATGGAGGGTAAAATCTCAGGCAATGTACAGGTGAAAAGTCCCGTGAGAGATCCAGTGAGCCACAGCAAGCTGTGGCCGGAACATTGACCTAGACCTCTTCTCTATGATGATTTCTGTTTAATGAAAATAGAACAGCTTTACACACCACCCTCCCCTTGCCCACCGTGCTTGTAGGTGGATCCTTCCTGCTTGTTTTTCAGTTCAGCTGGTAGCTTTCAGAGTTACAACGAACTCTGCCCGGTTCTCCCGTGCCGCTTCAGAACCTCTTCTCACCAGCTCTGGGGCCGGCAGGCTCCCTGCTGTTGACAGCCTTCTCTCTCACCAGCATGCTCAGTTGTTTGTTTAATGCAAGATGGAGAGTTTTAGTATCTGTGTTAAGCAAAAAATAACACAGCCTTAACTGTGGAATGGCCACAGCTTCTTCAGAAGGCAAATGATGTAACAGCCCTCCACATCGCAATGAGACAGGTAATTCAGCAGCTGAGGCTCTGTGCCAGCAATTAAGTGCTGATGAAAGTGATGGCATATAAAAAATCCACCACTGACAAGAAGAATGAAACAAACCAGAGCAATTACTGTCACTGCTGTTTGTTTTAGTCTGTTCTTCTTGTGGAAAATAAATCTTTAACTCTTCCGACACCACCAAAAATAGAAAGCTAGGTAATTGCCATTCACGTCTACCATGTATGGTACTGCTCTCCCCATCCTCTTACAGCTGAGATGCTGTGATGGATTTAGAGCTCCCGGGTGGTAATTTAGGAAGACTGCATATAGGCATGGTTAATACAACGTTTAATGTATCATACACTGGATTTAACAGATTTTCTAGATTAAAAAACAACAAATGAAAGGTACTACACAGTATTTTGGAAGATGAAGCAGAGTGTCACGCTCAAGCTCCCTTTTATTGTATCTCACAGGGAGGCTTCTGAGTGCAGATGGGCATTCAAAAATACCCAGGTATCAGGGGAGTTTTGTCCCTGGTCTGAAATAGAGCACAGGCTTAACCTGTGTCTCCTAAGTCGCTTCTAGGCAAAGAGTCAATGGAGGGTTGGGAGAACCTGCTTCTGCAGAGACCTGTCAAAGCAGGGCAAGGCACGCTGCTGCTGTAGAAGCCATTTATCTGGGAGTGCCTCGTGTCCATAGGTAACCCAGGGCTGCCTTTTTCCAGAAGGCGGCTCTTGGGCAATGGGGCACCAAAGCTGCACAGACCCACGTAGGCATTACAGACTTTCAGCCAAGGGCCGGAGGTCAGGGTCGAGCCCTCACTCTGAGGTGGGTCTCACGACTGAAAAGGTGTACGGGCAGCCTTTGAAGGGGGCAAGATGCTTCCAAGGAAATTCCCTAAAAATCTACGGGAGCAAAGAAATAAAGCCACAAGAGGGGAAGCAGAAGAAAAAGAGAAATCCGAGCAAGAGAGGTGCTGGCGAAGGAAGCTATTTCCATAGCACGGCCAAGAAACAACCTACAGTGACAACAATGAAACTTTGACTATTCCAATCAAAACCACAGAGAAAAATGTCTGTATTTCCCATAATGAATCCACAGACCTGGAAAAGAGAATTTTCAGTTAAAAATACCAATGGTGAAAGATTACATAAAATTGCAGTTCCCCTGCACTGAGCATGACCTAGCTGTGCTGTTCTTGATCCAGATCTTGGCCCACTTTTCTCAACCTACTTGAGCCTCTTCGCACTAGGAAGGATGGCAAATAG